>NC_090921.1:303393992-313393992 GCF_040938575.1 Ambystoma mexicanum
CAAGTGCCTTTACAATCAGGCAAGTTCTCCAAAATAATGCAGTTAGATCACCTTCCAATATACCTAGAAGACAGCATATCACAATAGCCAGACATAATTTAAAATGGCTGAATATTAAGCAAAGGATCAATCTCAAATCACTCTCACCAACACACAAGTGCCTTTACAATCAGGCACCCCTATTCCTCTGTGACACCTTTGTATGCCACACATCAATACGTCCCAGCAGATCTGCCCAATCACACTGCATCAACATACCTTGCTATAACCAACAACGGGCTGGCGGGGTCAGCTTTCCAGTCATGGCTGCCAAAAAATGGAACACACTTCCTATTTACAATAGAGCTTAATCGTCCTTCATGGTTTTCCGTAACAAGCTAAAAACCTGGTTACAGGATCAAGAACACAACTGACCCATCCCATAATCCTAGCAATGTTACTCCACTCCTATTACAGTATAAATTGTATAATTTGTTTATCTTCATGTTACTGTATATAAATATGTGTCTATTGTAAAATATGTATAATGTATAAAATGTATAAATTGTAAGAACAGCGCTCAGTTGCCTCAGGGCTGGAGGCGCTATACAAATAAACAAAATACAAATACAAAATCCCAAATCACTATAGTTTCTTTTTCCAAACTCCTCCACCGTGCTACCCAATGAAGAGTTCCCTAAACATATTTACTGTAATCAGCAGCTTTGAAAGAGGTAAGTGAGGCTATTTTGGGGTATCTCCCCAAGGGGTTTGGGCTATTTTGGGCTACATTAATTAAATGGAAGATTTGTTTTTTTAGTCCTCTCAGGGCTACCTCTCTATGCCTATCCACCCCACGCCCATTCTTCTTACTCTTCCTACCCACATCCCCACTCTCTTTACCCCATCTCACTATTTATCTGAACCCACCCACTCTACTCCCACTCACTCTACCACCGGCCAGCCACCCTACTCCCAATCTCTCTATCTCTACACACCATACCCCCATTCTCTCTACCCCCACCCTCCGTCCCTCTACCCCTACTCTCCCAACCCCCACCCACCTTACTCCCACTCACTCTACCGCCACCCACCAGGGAAGCCATTTCACCAAAATGCCAGGGGTAGCGGAAGTGACAACACACGACCCCTGACCTCCAATGACATCACACAAAGTTATCTTCAAATCTAGAGCTGGCACAGCGTGTTTTTGGTTACTGTACTTCCGAATGAATAGTTATAACATGTAAGTGGGGTGCAGTCCCACGATTCAGTGCCTCGTACCAGTTTTCGAAGTGTAAGAAAAGAAGTAGTGCAACTATGTTCCCTGCTGACCCGCCCAGCTCCTCACAAACCCCATTGCGTTGCCCCCTCCCACACACAATACAAACCCACAAACACATTTGCCTGCTGTTTAAGGGAATGTTCAGTGCAGTGCACTGAAAGTGCAAGTTTCAACTTCTTCCTACACTATTATTTTAAAACAAAACTGTTCCGGAACAGTTTCTTTTTAAAATGAAAGCATAGGAGCTGTAAATTTGTATTAAAAAAAGTAGAGTAGCACCGCTCCCAACTGCTCCTGCTCACTTCGACCACTGCTCCGTACTGTGTACTCATAAATGTGAAGCTAAACAAAAAGACCTAGGCTCAATAGCCTTCGGTGTGGGTTGCACACCCTATTATCCATTATGTGGTTGATTTTCTCAATCGTCAACTCTTTTGAGTATTTGTTGAAATGTAATGTTTGTTCAGAAAAATTATTAAAGACAGCGATTAAGTTTCCTGTGTCTTTTAATTTTTAAAAATGAGAACACAGATGCTTAGTCAGACTAATGCATTTCGGACCATCTTGGTCCTTCTTCAGGGTCCATAGTTCTCATCTGATATCAGTCAGTTAATGATATACATGATTACATTAACATATCCAGGTGTATGGTGAACCACGCCGCTACATTGTCAGTATCAGTTTGCAATACAAACATACCAATTGGCTACATGACTAGAAGACAATGGGCCTCATTACACGGTAGGCGGTAAGGGTTTACCGGTACTGGTATTTTACCAGTACCGGTAAATCCTTACCACCTTACTACGAGGTCCCTTTACGGGTTGGGGAATTTAACGCCTGCTTTTTGCAGGCGTTAAAAATCCAACCCGCAAAGGGACCAGGGTGCTAATTACGGTACCGCAATTTGCGGTACCGTAATTAGGGCCTTCCCCATTCCCATTATGCCCTATGGGGCAAAAATGGGAATGGGGAAGGGCAATGGAGGAAGGAGGAATTACCGCCCCGCCAACCTTAGAATAGGGCGGTAATTCCCCTTTCCTCCAAGGCGGTACCCGTAAATTACCAGCAGGAACCATGGCGGTAATAGCGCCATGGTTTACCGCCTACCGTGTAATGAGGCCCAATGTATAGGGGAAATCGGGGATAAAAAATAAGAAAGGAGATAATAAAAGAAGATGAGAAAGCATGAAAGCAGTACAAGGCATCATATCCTGATTTTTCAATCTTATTCGTAAGATGCTTTATTATTCAATTAGGACCTTTTAGCAAAAATCCGAATGCAATTATCACAGGAAGTTATGTCATTTGACCACATCACAAAGTGACATCACGGTAAGTAGATGTAACACAATCTTCACCCCTTGACAAACCAGGAAGCGGTATCACATAGCATTGTTCCTAAGTACACTATGAAAAATATGGTTACGATATCACTGTAATGTGATATACATTTTTTTATACATGAATGGAACACCATATGTATCGTTAATATCAGTCTGTACAGGCCCATATTACCAAATGACGGTGAATGCAAGAAGACATCAAAGGCCAAATGATAAGTTACTTAAGCTTAAGCACTTTATACAGAACAAATATACATACAATATCACCCAACCTGTGATGGAACTCATTTATAAACCTCAAAAGGATGAAAGGCTAAGTTGGCCTTGCTGGGATTCAAACCTGCAACCTGCAGATCACACACACATTGCAGCAGCAAGTGCTCAACCCACTGAGCTATCTCACCGGCTACAGTAAAAGGAGCAATTACATGTCCTGAATGTTGTCAAAGTCAGAAAGCAAATTACACTCTGTAGTGGATACCATTAAACTGTTAACTCACAAATACAGGTCCCTCATGAAAGTGAACTCCCTGTGCTAAATGTAATTATATTAAGTCTGTTTGGTCGATAATTCCTAAAATTATTGCCAACAAACCAAGGCAGCGCAGGGTGAATTGTGGTCTCACCCTGTTAGGACTTGTATCACAATCAAAAGATCCTCAATGATAACACTTTTGCATAATCCATTAGAAAGAATAAAGAATCAACATCAACCTGTTTTTTCATCAGATTCAATGTACGAATACTTGTCAGATTATTGAGTGTGCATTTTAAACATAGTACGACCAACAATAATAATCTTCTTGTCTTGATATTTATTTTCTCCACTTGAGTAACCACACGGTCCACATAAGGATTATTTTCTCCTAACACCAAAGCCAACGCGCTGTTTCGCTTTGCCCCCGACTTTACTTCAGTGGAGACTACAGAGCTTATTCATGGCTATTACAACAAACTTGGGAGCTACTATCGTATGGCCTTCTGACGGGAAGTAACCCATTCTAAGAGAGCCAGCCTTTCGGCATTTATCAGTGTTTTCCTGTGTGCATTTACCCATTCTAAGAGAGCCCACCTTTCGGTGTCTATCAGTGTTATTGTGTGTTCATTAACCCATTCTAAGAGAACCCGCTTTTCGGTGTCTATCAGTGTTTTCGTGTGTTCATTAACCCATTCTAAGAGAGCCAGCCTTTCGGTGTCTATCAGTGTTTTCCTGTGTGCATTAACCCATTCTAAGAGTGCCCACCTTTCGGCATCTATCAGTGTTGTTGTGTGTTCATTACCCCATTCTAAGAGAGCCCGCCTTTCGGTGTCCATCAGTGTTTTCATGTGTTCATTAACCCATTCTAAGAGTGCCCGCGTTTCACCGTCTATCAGTGTTTTTGTGTGTTCATTAGCCCATTCTAAGAGAGCCCGCCTTTCGGCATCTAGTAGTGTTTGTGTGTGTTCATTAACCCATTCTAAGAGAGCCAGCCTTTCGGTGTCTATCAGTGTTTTCCTGTGTGCATTAACCCATTCTAAGAGTGCCCACCTTTCGGCATCTATCAGTGTTGTTGTGTGTTCATTACCCCATTCTAAGAGAGCCCGCCTTTCGGTGTCCATCAGTGTTTTCATGTGTTCATTAACCCATTCTAAGAGTGCCCGCGTTTCACCGTCTATCAGTGTTTTTGTGTGTTCATTAGCCCATTCTAAGAGAGCCCGCCTTTCGGCATCTAGTAGTGTTTGTGTGTGTTCATTAACCCATTCTAAGAGAGCCAGCCTTTCGGTGTCTATCAGTGTTTTCCTGTGTGCATTAACCCATTCTAAGAGTGCCCACCTTTCGGCATCTATCAGTGTTGTTGTGTGTTCATTACCCCATTCTAAGAGAGCCCGCCTTTCGGTGTCCATCAGTGTTTTCATGTGTTCATTAACCCATTCTAAGAGTGCCCGCGTTTCACCGTCTATCAGTGTTTTTGTGTGTTCATTAGCCCATTCTAAGAGAGCCCGCCTTTCGGCATCTAGTAGTGTTTGTGTGTGTTCATTAACCCATTCTAAGAGTGCCCGCCTTTCGGCATCTAGCAGTGTTTGTGTGTGTTCAACTGTGTGATCTCAAGTTTTGAAACAACACATATTTTTGGGAGATAGAACTTGTGCCTGAATCGTTAGTATCATGGATAATCACTTATAGCCATGAAGAAGCTCTGTAGCCTCCGCTGAAGTAAAGTCGAGGGCTCTGCGAAACACGTGTTGGCTGTGAGAAAAATAATCCTTATGTGGATCGTGTGGTTATTCAAGTGAGGAAATAAATGCCAAGACACGACCTATAATAATAATCTTCTTGTTGGTCGTGTTATGTTTAAAATGAACACTCAATAATCTGACAAGTATTCGTATATTGAATTTGATGAAAAAACAGGTTGCTGTTAATTCTTTTTTGTTTCTAATGGATGGCGCAACAGTGGTGTTATTGAAGATTCTTTTTACTATTAAACGGGTAACTGAGATTTACCAGCAGGCAAGTTCATCTGCAGGTCTGGTGCAAAGTTGGCCACATGTCAAGCCTGCATAGATCTACTTTACAGGCTTCAGAGGTTGACAGCAGAGTGGGAATGCAGCGCACTCACACCGCATCCCGTACTCTGGGCATTCATTATCTCATTCATTATCTCATATATGCAAATAAACATCCTGAACAGCATGCCATGGAGCTATGATATGATATTGCATTTATAACGCACCTGTCCACAAGTGTTTCTAGGCGCGAGAAAAAAAAGTAGGGAACACAGAGGGAAGACAAGACAAACAATCTAACCATGCCTTGTGACATTCAGATCATGCAAGTGTGACAGTGAGATATGCAGAGGGAATGGAGGGGGGACGTGCAAGGGAGAGGGTAGGGGGAAGTGCGGTCAGGGCTAGAAGGCTGAGGGTACGTGTGACCAGGGCTGCACGGCTCTGGGTAAGTGCTAGTCGGCAGGGGAGCTGTTGAGGTTAAAGATTTCAGCCTCTAGGTACCAGTAGGTCAGGGGGCAGTGCAAGGAGGACTGTTCGTAGGGGAGCCTGGTACCCAGTGAGACTCTGAGGGTACCAAGCAACCAGTTGGTGCATCAGACAGGAAGGTTAGCAAGTGAGTGAGAGAGAGAAGGCAGGGGAGAAAAGGAGGGTCTTCAGCTGCTCCTGGAACATGTGGTCTAGCCCAAATCTGAGAGGGGCAGGCAGGCCGGTCCAGAGGGAGGCACCTACAGAGGAGAGAAATCTACTCCCCGCTCTCTGTCTAGATAAGTGTCTGACACTTGCAGAGTTGGAGGTAGCTGAGCGTAGTGCTCGTGAAGGAAGGTACTTAGGCAGATAGGAAAGACAGACCCATTCCAACAAAGCATTCATTGTGGCACAATCAGGGGTCAAGTCCTAAAAATTAAAGTGGGGGGCACTCATCAGCAAACGCAATGGGATGTGATGTCACCATGAATTAGCATATCAAGGTGAAATATGCAAATTCCATTAAATTGGCTTTGCATAACCACCCAAATTGAACAGGACAAATGTAATTTGCCTTTCGTAAACTCAACACACACACAAAACCAAGAGAGGATATTTTCTTCTAATAGTGTTTTTGAAAACATTAAAATGTGTGCATGTTTTAAACTCCAAGAACAAATACAAATGTTTTCCCTGGGACTTGCAGTACCAAAATGGGACATTTCACTTTTAGTTTGTTATTTTTGATCAGGTTATACAGTGCAGTGGCGAAGTGTCTGGCCTACAGACCTGACGACCGCAGTTTGATCCCAGAGCTCTGCTTTAATTAATAATTTCCAAGAGGACATCCAAGGTTTCTCTTTTAGCTGGGGGGGGACTGGGTTCACCCTCTGAATAAAGTGGGGGGACTGTGTCCCCCTGCGTGTACCCTCGACTTGAGCCCTGGGCACAATGAAATTTAAAGCCACTTTATATGTTATGGTCAAACATTTTTACAATGTACACAAGCTTTTAGGCACAAAGATTTTGTCAAGTGACCGAGGACACGGAGATGAAAAGTCTTGTGATGATCATAACAGAGACAGCGTATAAGGAACTCATCGTAGCAACAGTAAAGACAGACAAAACTGATCACAGTTTAAGGGTGTTTATTAAACTGTAAATGCGTGTTGGAAAAACACCCAATCTAAACCTAAATCTAAGATGGGAGCAAGCTTTGACCATCAAATGAAAAACAGGGCAGTCCTTGTGGCATCTTGTCAAATAAAAGGGGCGTATAATAAGTAAAATCTATTGCCAATCCTTATGCTAAATACAACAAAGAGTGTGGGATAAAGTTCATGGGAAAGAAAGAAGTGTCCGCAAATAATAAGTCAGGATGCAGTAGTTGGGGTTTCCTTTCCCCACGTTTTGAGCAGAGGACAAGGTGGGACTCTGAGGCACAGCACACACTCGAGCTTTCCCAGCATGAGCCAACAGTTCTGCTCTCAGCTATCAGAGCCAGCCTCTTTTCTGTTAAACGTCTCTTGTCTCAGAGGATCTGATGTGTTCCAAAAATTAACAAACAAAAGTTTTGTTCTATTTGCACATTGGGTGATTTTTTTATCACCCCTGTCTACCCTTCTTCTGGGCACAGATCTATAAGAAGTTCTTAGCAATATCAGGTCCTTCCGTATGCAAACTTCTTGCTACCAAGGGTCTGATGGGCTCAAAAGTGATAAACAAAAGGTTAACAAAAATTCCAAAGTTCTTCTCTGATAGTCTCTGCTTGTACCTGGGTAATAGCTCTTCACCCCTGGGTCGCCCTCTTCAGGGCTTAGACCCGTCTTGAATATCACCCTCCCTCCGCCGGGTTCACTCTGGCATGTATTTAAAAGACCTTCTCTATCGTGCTCTTCTCTGTTTCATTCATAGATCAGTGGATGATGGCTTTTCACCCTTGGATCCCCCTCTTCCAGTCTCAGACCCTTCTGGACTGTTTAGCCTCCCTCTGCCAGGTTCGCTACGGCTTTCAAAACAATCTTTCTATGATATTCACGAAACGGTTCACTGTGGACATCCCTCTGCCGGGTTCACTCTTGTCAACACACTGTTAATTGGGACTTTTGGATTTTCCCTTTCTTTATCGGCATCTCTCAATCGGGTTCACTCTTGCCAACGTTGTCAATTATACACTTGTTTAAACAGTTCCTACGATGCAGGGTTCGCTTCCCTTAGCTTCCCAATCATCTGCCGGTCAAAGGTTTTCGACTGTAAAGAGGATTATACTAGACCCCTGTATGACAACTTTGACCCCCTTCTCACCTTTCTCCCAAGGCCTTCTGGTAACGGTAGTTTCAACAAAACAGTAATCGACCAGAGTTTCTTGAGTGAGCATCCATGTAGTGCCGGACTCCTCTATATTTGGCTTTCTCACTTCATACTTATCGAAGACTTCCAAATGTGCACTGGATTTAGCTTGACCCGTCGCAGGACCACTTCGATACAAAGTTCCTTTTTTACAATGCAGTCGTCAATCAGTTGGATACCTAACAGCGACCATTGAATGAGCACCCACATGTCGCCGGACAACTCTGTACACGGTATCTTATTTGAATTTTTCAAAGTACATTCAATCCTTTAGTTTCTACTTGTTTGCGCCTCTCATTACATGCGCTTCAAACACTGTCCTTTGTGGATTTCTTCATACAATGTTGCCGCTTGCATCCTTGGTTCAAAAATAAGCTGATTTCATATCAGTTTCTCCAACTCACCGGCTGCGCTGCTTTTACAGGTGCAGCTTTCTTGCAGGAGCCAAGGCCAGTACCACGACGGCAATCGCTCCTCCCGGCCTGGGTTATCGACACGGGAGCACCTGGATACCTTTGATGCACAGTGTAGGATTGTTCAGCTTTAGTTCCCAGTCTTAGTCTTCTCACTTTCCAAGGCTTGTGAAAGTAACAGTTTTTAGAGGTCAAGGGTACTTTCTTCCTTGCAACCCTCTCCAGTCTTGCCACCTTTCTTCTTGTGTTAAACTGCCAACTTGGAATTGCTGCTTCCTCATGTGCATTTGCTCCCTCAGTGTGCATTTTTGTGCTCCACCTTTTATCCGCGTGGGCATGTCTGATGGGAGTTATGTGTGTGTAATGATCAGTAATTGCCTGACCTTGCCTGTCCATGGTGTAGGGACATGTCAGGTATACGGCTGTGGTGTAAGTCCATTGTCGCTCACAATTAACTGTCCATGAGAAAGTGTTTGTGTCGGGAAAGGGGGGTGGGTGGTTGAGCTTCTAGGTATCCAACCTGGTACGATGGGGAAAAGGTGCTACAGGGAAGGGGATAGCGCATCTCACCCTTCGGTGTCCCACTTCCACTCCCCGAAGACCCCTCATCCAGGTGATCCACCCACACTGGTCCACCCCCAGGAACTGGTTCCAATAGCGATGGCCGTGTCCTGGCCACCTGGATGACAGATCCCCGGGGACAAGAGGGGGAGACACCTGCAGGTTTCTCACAAGTAGCCTGCAGTCCAGAGTCTGGCGGCAGACGGAAAATCTATACCGAGTTCACTAACCTAGGAAATCAGATGCCCCAATCAACTGCTGCAAGTACTTTGAACTGCAAATCGGTGAGTACAAATTGTTTGACATGGAGTGTGCTTTTGTTTCCCTTTTGCATGGCCACTGCCCACCCTGAGTCTTGAACACATGTGTGAGTATACATATTTTACACATTAAACACAGATTGAAGCAAGTAACAGAGCGGGCAACGGAGTAACGGAAAAGTATCAGTGACTGCAGTGGTTTTCCCTTGGAGCAGAGCGATCCCCCTGAAACCTGTGAAAGAGAACTGCAACAGACTGCAGCCCATTACAAGTATTGGTCACGTGCGTGAGTAGATATATATATTTTACAGACTTGAGCGACCACCCTGACATCTGTGAAAGAAAACTGCAACAAGCCACGGCCCAGTCCAAGTATTGCACATGTGTGTCAACCGATATATAACACACATTAAAGACAGAACGAAGCAGGCAATGGAGACGTATCAGTGACCGCCTTTGTTTTTCCCTTGGACCTGAGCGATCTACTCGAGACCATTGATAGTGAACTTTAACAGTTAGTGATCGAGTGGACTGTTGGCTTAAGTCCATGGGTGGACTGGCCAATAGGGAACTCTGGAGATTTCCTTGTACGCCTCTGCACCCTGGGCCTCTTTTGTGTGGTAGCCTATTTAATTTCCACATTTTCTCATACAAAAGGGGTTGGGCTTGCTGAAAATGGTTAATATGGCAGCCATTTTGAAAATTATTTCCAGGCCCTCTCCCAGTTCCCAGTCCACCCCTTGAGTGTGTCACAAAATCTAGGATTTAAAAACCTGGGGAAATGGTGTCTCGCATTGGGGTTAAGACGTCAAAATGGGGCCTCACTGCAAGGTGACCACGTTGCAAAGGAATCAGCAGTAGAAACTGGTTGGATTGTGGGAGGCCCCAAATTAGAAGGGTTCTGCATATCAAGAAGATGACATGGTGGCCGTATTAATGCACAACGTAGGAGATGATAGAACCTGCATGGATGGGTTCACATGCCGGATGAACAACGGCGCCTAAGCCCAAATCGGGTAGAACAAATAAACCCAATTTAAATAACCACTTTGAACTGAATCAGTCTGCACAGACAGCGCTCTCACTGATTGCCGCACAGAAAACAAAGAAACGGATGCAACACTGAAATAAGGTTGATTATCTCTATTAGGGTAGCGGCCGCAATTGACCACCAACTTATGAATGACTTACGTATGATCGAGTTTGCGGACTCCGTTTTACTAGAAGCAGAATTACGTCCCTCGGAGACTGTTGTGCAACAGACCTTTGATGCTTCACTTATAGGTTCCCCAACAAACTAATTTGTTGGAAAACAGCCCAATTGCCGACTGGCAAGGGTAACATGGGATGAGGACTCCCAGGGGGAACCACTTTATACCATACCCTTAGGGAAGTGGATAAGAGAATAAGGCTTACGTCTCTGGCTGTGTCTGCACTCAATATGCATTTCTATTTGTATTTTGTTTGTCTTTTATAGAGCGCCTTAAACCAAAGCGCTGAACATTAAAATTGAAACACAGTACAATAAAATTGAATAAACCGTTACATCCAGAAGACAGTCACTCAAGGGTGTTGAAGTAAGAGTGTTTTTAGAGAACCACGGAAGAGGGAATAGACAGTGATAGAGCAAAGAGAAAGTGGGAGAGCATTCCAGTGGAGAGGAGAAAGGAGTTCAAAAGATCGAAAACGAGACGGATATGGTGCTTGGTTCCTTTGTCGATCTGTATCATAACTTCTATGACGGGGTCAAAGCCCATACTCTGATCTTAAGTGCCATACATTTCACATTAGATATTGTTATGTGTTTATCAATATCTCTTCATGAAATCAGGAGACCAGTAGACAATCGTACCATTACACTTTAATGCTTACTCTTAACTGACTGTTTCCTTTCATTCCACATTCCAACATTCTATATAACTCGTCCGCTCGTGACCTGAACATTCTAACTATGACACTTACCAATTGACATCACAACAGATATATTGGGAGAAGTTCCTTGCCCTTGTCCCCCACCCTTTGCCCCCTCTACTTCCGACGTGGCCGCAGGTGCTGTAAGGACTAGTAAACATCACCCTGATGGAAGATGACACAGACAAGGGTGAAGGTACGCGCCATCTCACCACTACATTAAGGGAGGAGGCATCTACTCCTCCTATTGGAGGAGAGATGGTGGAGACCAGAGCTGCAGGCACCTCAGTGGCCGATGAGCCTGCCACACGGGGTACGACTAGGGCAAATAGGCAAACAGAAAGAGGAACGTTAGGCAGGGGGAAAAAGAATAAGAAACCAAAAAAACAAAAAGCTGTAAAAAAGAAATGGGCCTCACCACGAAAGTTTCTAAAAACAATTACAATTGTTGAGACATTAGATAGGTAACGTGTACGAGTGGGTAAAACAAGTGCTGTGCGACCTCTGACTCCAGTGCTGGAAGAAAGTGTATATGGCGCCAAGGAAAGTGAGCCGGAAACATTTGATGAAGGGGTGAGAGTTGAACAGAAAATTGGGGAGGAAACAATCATTGTGTACAATGGCGAGGTGATAAAGGGGAGTCCTTGCACGACGTCTGAGGCACTGGCCCAGATGAATAAAGTGCTGGGGCATGATCCGTTGTGGGGGAATACAAACCTGTGATCTTTAGAGATAGTCCCTGGCAGTCGCTGTTCCCTATCCCTGGCTACACAGACACAAATAGGGCCACTATACGATAAACAAACCCCTAACAAACTATGTCTTACAAGCACATATGATGATAACATCCCTGTGTGCTTGAATAGTAATAATGTTCTACTAATCTTCTCAGAGATTTTAAGTCTGAGAACTCTGTCCTCTCTGGATATTGAAAGAGTTGAATTTCTGGATAGAGTAAACACTAAGAGGTGCATTTTAAAACACGGCTCACGAATAGTAAAAGAGCTGGTTCTCTCAGAGAGTCAGACATTGAGCAATCTGGGCTTTACTATTGATCATTGGGAAGATCGCAAGGTGAAGCAAAATGGGACTATGCGATCTGGTGGCTTGAAGGTTACCATAATTTAAACGGCACACGGACTCGAGAGATAATAGACCACTTAGATAACCAGAGTCCTATTCAGGTCAATTGGTCAGGAGCTACATCAATATTGTGGAAAAGGAGTGATCCATAATCTGTCCACACCTCTTTGTTTTTGCTTTGTCACCCCGAGTGGACGGGTATGCCCAGACGTGGGTCCCGTGCCTGCTGGGCCTAGAGACCCAAGCTACTCCTCACTGATGAGGCCCAACAATTCCGAAACATGTCTGGGAATGCTTGTGGTCCCTGCAGAATGGATGTGACCTAGCAGTTCGGGCTGGACTTCCCCTTTTGGGCTGGGACCAAGCCTGATTTGTATATGGTCTTTCCCCTTCTGTAATGGCTTGGCAGACGAAGAACGATGATCTGGATGGTTGCCCAGAGCAATGCCAGAGGTTATGATTTGATAATAATATGATATGATGAGTCATTATAATGCACCTGTACACAAGTGTTTCATGTGTAAACAACAGGTGAAGATTCATGCTAAACCTTCCAGCCATCACCTCTTTGTTTTTTCTGCACTGTCCACACCTCGTAGCACTCCCGGGAAGTATGGAAAAAATGCAATTATGATTGTGGAGTTCCAGAGGGAGTGTGCATTTGCTTTTGAATGTGGAAGCCATGTCTTTATTAAAACAATCTAACTGTGTCATTGTACAGGAAACTTGGTTAACAACATACCCTGTGATTGATGGTTACCAGGTTTTGTTTTCAGGCTGCCAAACCAAGTAGTGGAGGCTCTGGTGCAAGGGGCCTGTCAATCGCTATTCGTTCAAGCCAAGGGTTAATTGTTGAGGAGGTGCCAAATCTCGCTTTCGGAGCTATGGCAGTAGAACTATCAAAGTCGGAGGCCCAAACAAATATTTGGTTAGTAAAAATGTATTGGCAAAAGGGAATGAGAGATTTGGATGAATTTCTAAGAATTATTTTAGATTGCATAGTGACCTGGCACTGTAGGGCAACTAGGGGTCATGTCATATTAGGGGGTGATCACTGCAACCTGCCGTGGGTCTGACATGGAGGAAGAAGCTTGGGATATCACCTCCGACATGGTGGCCTTCGACTTTAAAGCTCAGGCAGGTAGGACGTGGTGTATGGCTCTATCATCATGGGGTCTTCAGTTATTGAATGGAAGGGTGAAGGGATATGAGTGTTGTCAGTTCACATGGGATCATGGAGCCAGCCACAAGACTATGGGCATCATAACGAGTAGGGGCGGTAAGGGATGCCGGGCACTTTTAGGAGATTACGAGTGGGGCGGTAAGGGATACCGGGCACTGTTAAGGAGACCGGTGCGGGTAATCCCTTACCGCCCTACTACGAGTTCCCTTAGCGGGTCCCTCCTTTAACGCCTGGTTTTACCAGGCGTTATGGACGGGACCCGCTAAGGGACTACAGAGCTAATAACGGAACCGCAAATTGCGGTACCGTTATTAGCTACTTCCCCATTCCCATTGAGCCCTATGGGGGCTCAAATGGGAATGGGGAATGTTTTTTTCAATGGGGACTTACCGGTCCCGCAAAGGTCGGACTACACCGGTAAGTCCCCATCGGAGTCAGTACCGGTATGGGAGGCAGTCATGGCGCAAATAGTGCCATGACTACCACCATACTCGGAATGAGGCCCTATGTCTTTGTAGGCCACTTTATGTTCAATGGTTGTGTAGAACTACAGATATTAAAAAATACTTGGTGCGACCACTGTATAGTGAGGGCCGATTTCAGTGAGCCATTGGGTGGTAGACTGGATGGGGGACCAACTAAATTGAGTTAGCAGTGTATATTGATACCTTTCTGGCTGACTTGATGAGCGACGTGATGAGTAAAACAGCTGAAAACAGTGGGGAAATGAAAAACAACATTTACACGCTTTCGAATAACATCTTGCAGCTAAATAAAAGGGACACGAGGAAGTCTATTAGAGGAATTAAAAACGCTACCTCACCCACTGAAATTAAAAAGAGTAAGTGCAAATAAATAAAACAGACCCGTATGAACTTCTGTAAGTGCCAGCGTGCACAGCTGCTCCAGAGGGACGCAGAATGAAAGCTGCAGATCCTCATTACGAGGGACGCGGGCGCTTTATGGGAGTTAGTAAATGCACAGAAGGCCTCTGCTGCTACTTTACAGTTGAATGCAGTACCAGGGGCCTCCGGGGCGAAGCAATTTGAGGAGCTTTACGGACAGAGTGCAGGTTTTTCAGATATGGGAAATCATGAAGGAAAATCATGGACCCTCACGATTGAAGTTAAAGAGGTCCTGGAAGTAATACAATCAAGTAAATGCTCTAGGGCCCCCGGCCCAAATGATCTAACTAATAATACCTTACCGGCAGACCCCGTTATTGGGGCTGCCGCATTGACAATACTATTTAGAAGTGCTGTGGTTAAAGGCCGTTCCTCCAAGTCTTGGCAGAATTATTTTGTGGTTCCGATCTGCAAGAGGAGCGCAAGGACCAATGCTAAGAATTATCGACCGTTCATTTGAACGATGAGGATAGCAACGTCTTTGCGTCCCTCTTGTGGCAGCAGTTGGAGGGCTGGGCATGCTCAGTTGGACGGTTGAATAGGCTCCAGGCGGGATTAGGAAAGGGCCACTCTACTAATATAAATAGTCTTGTGTAAGAGCCATCGAGGAACTCGCATAGGCAGACAAGTCCCGGTGTACTTATGTTGCGTTTATAGACCTCTCGGTAGCATTTAACAGAGTTGACCGTGGTAGACTCTGGTCAAAATTAGACAACTGGGGGCTGCCAGGTGGTTTGTTGCGTGTGCTTATTGGTTTACACAAGGGTCCAGGAATCAGGGTGAGATTGTACAAAGGTGGGGGTCGAGCCAGAAGGATTACGACTACATCTTGTCTGCGGCAGGGGTACGTTTTGACCCCCTGTCTCTTCAATGTATACTTTTTGGATATTGGAGAAAATTTTACACCCTCTGCGCTCATCTCACCCCAACTGGGCTCTTTAAAGATACCCTAGATTGCTCACGCCAACAACTTCTTGCTCTTTACAATGCGCGGACGGGGCCTTTTCAAAGTAAGCTAAGGATAATGGGCTCTTGATAAACCAAAGTAAAACAAGAATTCTTGTGTTGTCGAGGAGCAAGAAGCGCGCCACATCCGGATGGCGATTTTAAAATACCCGAGATGCATGCACCACAAGTGTTGTATATGTGGGCTTTCATATTTCGGCCCAGCCGTCGCGACTGAACATGCATCTTACCCTACTTCAGAAGGCGGCATTCTTGTCCAACCAATTGTTGAAGGTCGATAGAAAGTTTGGCCGCTTTTCAATAACACCTGCGATCAACTTCTATGAAGGGAAAGTCGTCCCGGCAGGGGCGTTGCTAGGGGGGGGCTAAGGGGGCTATAGCCCCTGATCTTTTGGTTGTAGCCCCGGATAGAATCTCAGGAGGTACAGCCAAAAGACTAGCTAGCCCCCAGTCCCAACAGTTCCGACATCAGCTTAGCCCCGGGTCTTTTCCAGACCTAGCAACTCCCCTGCGTCCCGGAGCTGATATATGAGAGGGCAATTTGGCTCGAAGTCATCTTTCGCTGGCTGCACCTAATCGAAGTTGCCGTGTGGAAGCCATCACTGAATGTAGCTTATGCCACCCCGCTGGCAGCACATTGCTTTGAACTAGGATTACTATCACCCAGGGTACTAGTTCAGTGGCGATTGCTGTCCTTGTTCTGAAAGATAAGCTGCTCGACCAGTGGGTCATTGTGCGCTGAAATCAAAACTTGCATGACACTGATGCATCACTGTGGTGGGGGGGGGTGGGGGGGTTGTCAGGGTATGTTGGTCATTTAAAAGAATACTCTGAAAGTGCTGAACGAGCCTAACCTTGATACGGAGGCTTTGATTGCTAAACCTGAGGAAGTAGAAAATGCACTTTATAACGGGGATTGGATCAACACGATAGACTCCTTCCATGCATATCGGCCATTGAAGCACCTTGCTCACATGCACGAAAAGAGAGGCACTGTTGCCCCACATTTGAACCTGTTCCCCAATCGTGTTTACAGAGTGATCTTAACACGATTTCAACGGAGCTTGTCAAGGAAAGAGGTGCTGTTAAGGAGGAGAAAGATGTGTGTGGTGGATGCACTGTGCAGATGCCTCCAGGATAAAGAAAGTATTGAAACGATAAGGCACTTAGTATGGTGAAAAGATTGGCATATTTTAAGGAATTGTGTCTCGCAATTAATTGGACCGATACTGAAAATCGGCGGAAAAGGCAGCGACATCACATCAGATGGGTTAGATGTGGCTGCCCGTTTAATGCTTTGCACTTGAGCACTTTGTAGTTCACTTACCAGAAGACTGCACTTTATATGGCATTGTACTGTGGTACTCCTTTACATTTTAAAACCTGTAAACTCGAGGAAAATATCTCGAAATGTGCAATGTAACGCTTGTAAAGTCAGCGTCGCCCGCCTCTTAAAACTGTCTGCACTAAAGCACCTGCAATCCTGGTTGAGGAATCTATTTTATAGGATATTGATTGGGGATTTGTGATATTATGCTTTTATGAATGAAAAGGGAAAGGTTAATGTGTAACATGATGATGTTGAGTGCATGGAAATGTTTTTTAAAAAGTCATGGTGATAACCTAGATTCTTTTATCACAATTATTTTGTATGTATCCTGTATTATTGTCTTGTAATGTTTTTTTTAAAACCATACACAAATAAATAAAACAAATTAAAAAAACAATCTCTCTACCCCCACCCACCCTTCCCCCACTCTCTCTACCCCATGCTCTCACTACCCACACATGCCCACCCTACCTCCACTCTCTCTACCTCCACTCTCTCTACCCCCACCCTACCCTGTCTATCCCCACAAGCCCGCCCACCTTACCCCCACTCTGTCTAACACCACCAACCCACCCTACTCCTACTCCCTCTAGCCCCACCCACCCTATCCTCTCCATCCTCTCCACTCCCACCCTACTCCTACTCTACCCCACCTCCACCCGATCTTCACTATATCTACCCCACACACCAGCCTACCCTCAGGCTATCTACCTCACTCCCCTACCCTACCCTACCCTCACTCTCTCTATCCTCAATCCCCTACCTTACCCTCACTCTCTCTACCCCCACCCTCTCTACTTCCGCCCACCCTACCCCTTATCTCTTACCCTACTCACCCACCCTACTCACACTCTCTCTATCCCACTCACCTACCCTACTCCTACTCTCTCTGCCCCACCCTACCCTCACTCTCTCTACCCCCAACCAACCTACCCCCACTCTCTCTACCCCACCCGCCCAACCCACGCTGTCTCTGATCCCACCCACCCCGACTCACTCTACCCGCACCTACCCTATCACCACTCTCTTTACCCCACCCCCCACTCTCTCCACCTCCACCAACCCACCCAACTCCCACTCTCTCTACCCCCTCCCACCTCGCTCCCACTCTCTCTACTATTACTCACCAACCTCACCCCCACTCACTCTACCATCACCCACTAACCTCACCCCACCCCTAAACTCTCTACTCTACCACCACCAACCTCACCCCTACACTCTCTGCCCCATTCTCTCTACCCACACCCACCCCACTCTATGTACCCCAGCATACCCCAGCCAACCAACCCCCACTGTACCCCCACTCTCTCTACCCCCTGCCACTCATCCCACCCCCTCTCTCTACCCTCATCCACCCTACCCCATGGCTCTCTACCCCCAGCCACCCTACCCACTCTAGCTCTAACCCCACCCACCCTACCCCTTCTCCCCACACACCCTACCCCTTGCCCTCTTCCCCCATCCATTCACCCTACCCCCTCTCCCTCTCTAGCACCCACCAACCCAAACCCCTCTCTCTACCCCCACCCTCTCACACCACCTCCTCTCACTCTAGCCCCACCCAACCCACTCCCTCCCATCCTCCCTCTCACACCCTAACTTTATTTCATACCCTCTCACTCGTTCTCGCTCATATTTCCTCTTTGATGGCACCCTCTCTCCATGGCTTACTGCCTTGCTCTATTCGCCTTCTTAGTCTCTTGCACACATGCACCCCTTATCACATCCTCCGTTGAAACCTTTCGCTCTCCTCCTTGCACTGTGGTGCCTGTAAATGTACAATGCAGATAACAGCAGCAAACCCCAAAACTATTGGCTTTGCCAATGCGTGTTAGGGATTCTGAGTGCTTTGAGATGTTGGGGTTTGCTTTCCCCATTCTTGAGATGCAGGGCCAGGCTTGCGGCAGTCTCATGCTCCGCCCTGCTTTGTGGAGTTGCCAACCAAGCCCAGTGTCATTGCACAGATGTCACAGTATGGACTGATGTTATTGCCCTTGTGGGACGGCCCATTGCATGCTAGCGGGCACGCTGTTAGTTTCTCTAAAGCTACTAATGAAAAACACATGGGATTGCACAATGCAGTGACAACTCTCATTGGCCATGCTGCTTTATGAAAAATAAACAAATATTACATTTTCACATCCTTTGATGCTCTCATAAATTAATTGAAAACCTATAAAATGTACACCTCTTTCTTTGAGCAGCATGATGCAATTCAGCATTTCTTGCAGTGTCAAAATGAAATGGCCTGGTAATGTCCCGCCTTGGCGCTGGCAATGCTGCCTGCTGGGTGGAAGGGACATGACGCTCCGGGTGGGCTTCTTAGCACTGCTCTGAGTTGCCTTGGCAGGGCCTGGTCTAGGAAGGCGACAATAGGGTGCAACCAATAAGGAGACGCCTGATTTCCCCTGTAAGCACCCAAAGTGTCCTTGCTGTGACAAGCTGGTTCCCACCATCACAGGTCCCATAGACAGTATGTAAATGCAGGTTAGAACAGGTTTGCCAGGTTAAATGGCGGTGTAGCAGTTTTTCTTAAGTAGCTCTCCACTTTTGAGTCTATCAGTAGTATGAGTAGTCTTTATTCATATTTCTCCAACAAAACACTTACAATAATACACATTACATTATTAACATCACAACAAATTATGAAACATCCCTTGCTACCCTACAGCAGGGCAATACAATTCAACCTCAACATCCATATCCTCATGAAAGGTCCTAACAGATGCAACATTGCATGAACCCCTTTCTCATTAAAAGATCCCCATGGATGAGAGCTGAGTGTGAGCAGCTCGGGGTGGCTCAGGATACACTGCTGGCTTGCCCCCAGGAACACCAAATAGTGCACTTAGGTTGGAATTGGGGGTGCCAAGCGTATCCATATTGGCACATTATTTGAAGTTACCGACTTTCTTTTTAAAGTCGCATGTTTATAGGTTTGAAGAACCCTCATATACAGAATGCTTTGGAGGCGATAGTCAGCTCGGAGTCATAGAGAGCATGTACATGGTGTAACGAGGGCTGCGCTCTTCTAACTAAGTGGCGCTGCAAAAAAGTGAAGGAATGGACCACACCGGAAGTTCAAAGAATGAAAAAGGAGTTGACGAGGAGTGCCCTTTGCTATGGTAAAGAACTAGAGAGGGTTAAGGTGGGTATCTCACCATCCCTCACGCGGCAGAAGGCCACCAGGATGCCCCTCGAAGTGGGAAGGGAAATATGTAATATTAAATCCCGCAATTGTAGGAAAAGCATGTTGATGCTTAGACTAAACCTACTCCCACTAAATGCCCGCAGTAATTGGAAAAGGGGGGGATAGTGTCCAATAAATGTAACTGCGGAATGGGAGATCTGGGGCCTTTTCTGCTAATCTGTAGAAATTACTATAACCACCGCTAAAAGTGGCTGAAGCCTCACTTTAAAGAGGCTAAAATGAGAAGTTATCAGGAGGCATTGGGACCAGCAAAGTACAAGTCTGCGGAGCGGGTGCCCTCCGACTCGGCAAGTCTGACTTGCCGGTGAGAACAGCACCCGCCCGCAGACTTTCACGGAAGCACCGGCAGCGTTATTAGCGGTGCCGGTGCTTCCGTGGTCCCCACTGCCATAGATGGGGATCAACATTTTACCGGCACCTAACTTACCGGACCGCCAGGGTTGGAATGCCCCGGTGTTTCAAGCAAGCCAGGCACCAGTAAATCATTACAGGTCTGGCGGCTAGCTGCCGGTTTTACCGGCACGGTTACCGACGGACCCGTAATGAGGGCCAATTGTCTTTTATAATGAATTATAGTGATGAGAGTTTTATTTTTGACCTTTGCGAGTGCGTAAGGGAGGCTCGCATCCATAGGGATTTTTTAATGAAAAATGTAATTATGTAATTTTTCATGTTTTCTAACCTTTCCTGAGGATATGGATTTTAAGATTGATTTTTATTGTAGAGTAGCAAAGGATGTTTGATAATTTGTTGTGATGTTAATAATACTATGTGGATTTGTGTAAGTGTTTTAGTGGAGATATCCGAATAAAGGCTACTACATTTGATTGCGGATCACAGCACCACAGCATGCGCATACCCGGGGCTGTGAAGGAAAGGTGAGCCATGGTTTAACATTGCAACTCGCGAGACTTTACCTTCTATAGCGAAGGGTTTCCCCACAGTGAGCAGCTTGCAGTCTGAATCGATCGATACCTCGTAATCCAGCAACGCCTTGTCCATGATGAATGCGTTGAGTGACGGAGGGTTGGTCCTTCCAAATGAAATCAAAAAGAAACTACATTTATCAAATACATTCAGCTTTTCAGGCATGTGTTCCTATGCACAGCCCTTTAATGCATAACCATTGTCCTGCAGGACCATTGTCACCGATAACGCCAGTCCAGCATCACCCTCAACGTGACCACCTACTGTAAAGCTAAACGATTGTCATGAACAGTCATTATCTCAGACAACTAGTGTCATGCGCAACCCTCAACACAAACAAACACTGCCATGGGGAAGCATTGTCAAGGACAACCATTGAGATCTAAATTCATTGGCACACAACCATCATGATGATGACTCACAATCACAGCCATCGTCAAAGGCAACTATCGCCATTCACAGCCACCATCGTGAACAATGATAGTTATGGGCAACTATCCTCCTGGACGAACACAATGAAGCACACCCATGGTCTTGGATAACCCCTCTCACAGCCTACCTTTATCAAGACAATCAACATCATGGGCTGCCATCAACGACAGCCATCTTCATACACAGCCGTTGTGGCAGAATATCGAGATGTGATCTTTCGTCTTCATTAGACCATTCTGCGTAAGCTATGTGGAACCATCTTGTACACGTTGCACGCTGTATGGGGCTAGCAGTTCTTCCACAGCCCAGCAACCCAACATCACACTTCATTGCTTCTCTTCCTCTATCATTACCTTATTTGGTGTACAGTTACTGTTATGTCGTTTTTCCATAGAAGCGACAGATATGCTAGCTGACTCTATACTACAAAAAGGTACAAGAAACCGCAAGGCTTACTGACGCCCTGATTACAGGAGTCGCAAGGATCCGTTACCGTTACGCAACACTGTCTGGTAGTGCCCACCTGGAATCGGGTCACTGTGCTTTCATATTAGTGATGTGTCTATATATGAGGGTCTTCCTGTACAATTCCTCAGCGATAGTTCTGCCAGCCCCATATGAATTGTCCAGACACTCTCTCCAAATCTCAGCTGTCATTTGTCTAATAAGAATACAATTGTTTATCTATCAGCCCTGGATTTCTGTGTGTTATTTTCTTCCTATTTCCCTCCACACAACCTTTGTCATGGGCAGCCAACCTAATGGGCAACCATCATCATGTACTCAACTATTGTCAGAGCACCCATCATCACAGACAATCATTGTGATGCCAAGACAATGAAAGTGATTACCGTAGACTGCTATGGACTGCCGACATCACGGACAGCCATGTCATGCAGAGCCATTATCATGGCCAACTTTTCATATAGAAAACCATCATCATGTAAAACCCATGTCACACAAAATTGTTGCTAGGGGTAGCCATTGCCAGCTGAATCATCCTCATGCACACATTGTGTCGTGTGTGCCCCTCATCTTACCCGACTGTTGCTATACACAACAATCTTCATGTTCAATCATGTCCATGTTCATCCACCTTCACAGACCATTGTATTTCCAGATATTGGAAGTGGAAGTATGGGACTGCCGAACCACCCAAATATTGAATAATTTGTGAATCTGTGTACAGACATACAGAACCATAGGC
Organism: Ambystoma mexicanum; assembly: GCF_040938575.1. Lineage (NCBI taxonomy): Eukaryota > Metazoa > Chordata > Amphibia > Caudata > Ambystomatidae > Ambystoma > Ambystoma mexicanum. Next base: position 303,416,296 of record NC_090921.1, read on the forward strand.
TCAAACACCCCTGAATACATGCAGACAATATGCATTCTACCATAGAGAGGACTATCATACACAAAATCCTAGTAGCTCAGACATTGACCAATACAGCTCTGGATACATGCTACCATCAAAACCCTAAGGCACATCACCACAGAAACATACAGCTACTTGGGCATAGATATATAGGATGCATACTGCCAAACACATCGAAAGCCACTGATAATGTGCTAACATGCTACAAGATGCCTTAGAGAGAAAAGAACAAAAGTAAGGAAGAGGGAGGGAAAAAGGGCGTCGAAATGAAGGGGAGCAAGAAGAGAAAAAATAATATATATGGGTGGCATTACATCGAAGTCATGACTTTGCATTCCCAAAAACATGGTCAGAACATGCACAAGGTATTCATTTGAGAGGCATGGGTTCAATGTTCAGGAGATCCCTGGCCAGGAGGGCACTAAGGAGTCCAGACTCAATCAGTATGTAAGGCTTCCTAGGAAAGCAACACTTCCTTGTCATTGCAAGGGGTAGATTGTCCCATAGCTCCCAGGACCTTGACAACGTTTTTTCTCTGACATTGTTTTAGACCAAAAGAGGATAGGATCAAATTATAATTGATCACAGTGATTTTATGAAAGGTTCGCAAGGGCATATACGTACACCTGTTTCATAGGTATGTGGAGTATCTTAGAGTGATGCCTAGTGTTTGACATTTGGGGGTACTACAGATGACTGAAGATGTGGTCATATCTACTGTTGCATGAATCCATTTCGGTAAGGTTAGTGCTTGGATGAGTTCCCTTTATGTCGCAGGTCCATGGACGGGATGACTTCCCTTGGTACTTGTAATTGAAAATGGCACTTGCTGGTGAGTGATGTGATCTGATGGGTGAAAGGCAGGTTGGAGTCAAAGGTTACATGCAAGCTTCTTGCTTCAGCACCAGGTCTAGAGGGAGTGCCCAGAAAGAAGGAATACTTGTGGGGTCACAGTGTTTACTTCTTTTTTTTTGATTTGTTGAGACAGAGGCAGCTGTTAGTCATCCATCTCTGTATAGTGTCCAAACTGTTACGCTCACCTGGCTCCCACAGAGACGTCGATCTGAACTGGACAGCTGAGGTCTCCACCAATGTGACACATAGGGCCGAGATGAAGGACTGGACTGGCCCACCTAGCTTCGTTTGCTTGTCCCGTAGGAATATCCTTCTGCAAATGGAGAAAGGGAATTAACCACCCGTGGAGTTGAGTGTAAATTCCCCCCACCCCCGCTGTTCTCCCCACAGATCACCTTTGATGTCCCCTCTTATAGTCTCACCTGATGGTTTGAAAAGATGAGCTCTCCATCCTGCATTGAGCGCAGGGGCGCGTTGATAACCAGTTGCTTCACTGGCTCGAAGGAATCGGTGAGTTCCAGAACAATAATGACTCTGAAAAATATGTAGTTCGTAAGAGTTCACATGTCTGACTTTCACTCTTGTCCGATTCCTTGCAGTTTGCAGCTTGACTCCAGCGAAGAGTTCCTCATGGTAGCTGACAATGTTCAGGTAAGGATTTGGCTTATCCTACACAGTTCAATAAAATAGGGCCAGAATGTAAGCTGCTTGTTCCCTTATTCAGATGTGGCGAGAAAATATGAAGTTCGAGGAATTATGCCTCCGGCGGTAAAATTAGGTAAGTCTATTGCGGTCAGAAGAGTTCCCCTTATTTGTCCCGTTGTCTCACCTTGTTGTCCTTTTGTTCCCCTTAGGGGCCGGGGTGCGGCGAGGATGCAATGGAGACTGTGCCGACCCGTGAAGAGGAATAGTATCCCCGGCGGAAATCAGGTAAGTCTATGGGGGTAGTTACTATTGCCGCTGTTCATTTCCTTGGCTCACCTTTGCTGTTCTTGTGTTCCCCTTAGGTGCCAGAATGCGGCGGGAGCGTGCAGAAGGATGCGGTGGATCGTGAGGATGCTGCGTAGGCCGGTGAGTTCAGCGCAGTGCTGCAGCAGGCGAGGCGGTGCGCGTAAATGCTTCTTTCTTCCAGCTCGAAGGTGCGGTGGATCCGGAATCCAGGTAAGGATCGAAGGTTTGCTCTTATTCTAACCTTTCTCCTTCTGTTCCTCCCTTTTTCTAGGAGCTGCAGACTCGAGGCGGGCGTGGCAGAAGACTGGGTGCAGGCTTGCAGACAAGGTGAGCGTTACGCTGCTGGATGCAGAATAACGCGAAGCGTGTGCTGCTCTTCGGGCGTGGTTTAAATAGCCCCCAAAGTAGTCCCAGGTAAGTATTCTTCCCCAGCCCCACCCGAGTAAAAGAAATAGTTCCTAGGTATAATAGTACCTTCCAAGCCTCGTTTGGCTTGGAGCTCTGCAGCATGGTCTGCACCAGGTAAGCTTGCAGCATGGTCTGCATCAGGTAAGTTCTACTCTATGAGCCTGGCACCTGTGGCGCCAGGACTGTCTCTCCATATGAGCCTGGCGCCATAGGCGCCAGGACCGCACCCAAACAGCCCCTAACAGGGGCTTTTGGGCTTGCTCAAAACAACTTGATGCCTGCTTCCGGGGTTGCTGGACCTGGTCTGGTTACCCGGGGGTAGTCATCATGACAGCACTCCCCCCCAAGGCCCCTCCGAAAATCGTTCTTCCCCGTGGTTTTGGTTTGTCTGGGAAATTTCAGTGGAATCTTTTCACCAATCGAGGTGCATGCGCGTGGTCACTGGGTTCCCAAGACGTTTCCTGTGGTCCGTACCCTTTCCAGTCGATTAAATAAAAAAGTTTTGACTTCACCATCTTGGAGTCCAGGATGTTCTTAACTTCAAATTTGGGTTCCCTATCTATAAGGACGGGGTCTAGTGGCTTGGTTAGTCTTGTCCCTGGATGCACTGGTTTCAAAAGTGACACATGAAAGACGGGATGAATTTGCATATTAGCAGGTAAATCCAACATGATGGCCATCGGGTTGATAATGGCCTTAATAGAGTCAGATCCCAAATATCTAGGGTTAAAGGTCCGCGTTCCCTTGAGAGGTATGTGTTTTGTGGCCAACCATACTTGGTCCTCTATCTGGTACTGTGGAGTATCACTTCTATGCCGATCAGCATCTTTCTTATATTTCTCCTTCGCCTGTTTCAAATGTGCAGTTGCCTCCTTAAAGGCTTGTGTAATCGTAGCGTGTAGATGGTCCACTGCGGGCATTTCTAAGTGTTGGGGTGAGTCAAGGTCTGAGGTTCGAGGGTGGTGCCCATATAGGGTATAAAAGGGACTTTGTCCAGGTCCAGAATGTACTGAATTATTGTCTGCATATTCGGCGATCCAAAGGATGTCCTTCCAATTACTCTCAGTTTGATGTAACATACAACGCAGGTATTGTTCAAGAGTCTGGTTGGTCCTCTCCGTTTGACCATCGGTCTGGGGGTGGTGACTGGTCGAAAATCTCACGTCGATTTGTGCCAATTGACAACATTTCTTCCAAAAATGTGAAACAAATTGACTGCCCCGGTCAGAGACCAACATGGACGGAAATCCATGTAAGCGAACAATGTTTTTGAGGAATTCTTTGGCCAGGATTAAGGCTGAAGGTAGTCCTTTTAAAGGAATAAAGTAGGCCATCTTGGAAAAAAGATCCACAATAACTAGAATGGTGTTTAACGCATTACAAGGAGGTAGATCAGTAATAAAGTCTAACGATAAGGTGTGCCATGGTGAAGGCGGAATGTCTAAAGGTTGTAAGAGTCCAGCTGGTTTTTTCTTTTGACTTTTGTTTTGGGCGCAAATGCCACAAGACATCACAAATGATTTAATATCCTTTTGCCAGGTTGGCCACCAGAATTGTCTTTTAATCTTAGCTTCAGTTTTTGCAATGCCTGGGTGTCCCTCCATTAGGGTATCATGATAACGGGAAATGACTTGCTCTTGTAGTTCCTTGTGTGGCAGAAACAGTCACCTTTGGTAATAAGGCAGATCATTGGTGACAGAGTAGTCCGGGCCTTTCTTTACCCAGTCCCGGCCTTTTTTTACCTAGTCCTGCAGGGCTGTAGGATCAAAGAGTTGCTGGATCTTTACCTGAATGTCCTCTAGTGTCTGTAGAGTAGTCATGCCAAGGATCCTTTGTTCGGAAATTATAGGTACTGGTTCTGGGTTCACTTCTGCCTCTCCCATCCCTATTCGGGATAAGGCGTCTGCTTTACCATTCTTACAACCTGGTCGATAGGTTATCACGAAATCAAACTCGGCAAAGAACAATGCCCATCGGAGTTGACGTGACGATTCGGCCTTGGCTGTTTTTAAATACTGGCTGTTTTTGAATACTGTAAGTCCCGGTGATCAGTGATCACAGTAATGGTATGCCTGGCACCGAGAAGATAATGGCGCCAAGCCTTGAAGGCGGATTTAATGGCTAATAACTCCTTGTCGGTAAACGCATAGTTTAACTCAGGTGCTGAGAACTTTCTGGACCAAAATGCTACTGGGTGAAGCTGGCCAGTTTCAGGGTCCTTTTGAGACAGGACAGCTCCCATGGCTAGACTGGATGCATCAGTTTCCACTATGTATGGAAGTTCAGGGCGTGGGTGCTTTAACACAGGTGAAGACGTAAATTTCGCTTTCAGCTCTTGGAAGGCTTTTTCAGCTTCTTCAGTTCATTTAAAGCGTTTATCTTTTCGCAAGAGGGCTGTGATGGGATGTACGACATGTGAAAAATCTGGGATTAATCTGCGGTAGAAATTGGCAAAGCCGAGCATGCTTTGTACTCGGAATTTGGTGATGCCCACTTAAGGATTGCGTCCACCTTTCGTGAGTCCATTCGGACTCCTTTTGGGGTCCGGATAAACCCAAGGAATTCAACTTCTGTGGCATGAAAAACGCATTTTTCTAGTTTTGCGTATAGTTTGTGCTGGCGCATTTTCTCAAGGACTGCTCGGACATGCTTCACATGGTCAGATTCTGAAGAGGAGTATACTGGAATATCATCGATATACACGACAACACAAACGTCAATGAGTTCACGAAGGACCTCGTTCATGAAGTATTGGAAGGCTGCTGGTGCATTGCACAACCCGAAAGGCATCACCTTGTACACGAATAACCCATACTTAGTGCGGAAAGCAGTCTTCCATTCGTCGCCCTCTTTTACACGTACCAGATGGTATGCCCCCCGGAGATCTAATTTAGTGTATATACAAGCGTCCTTCACTTGGTCTAATCGTTCAGGGATCAGAGGCAATGGGTATCGGTTCTTAACAGTTATCTGGTTCAATGTGCGGTAGTCTATGCACGTTCTGATGTCACCTTCCTTTTTGGGCACGAAGAACAAAGCTGAAGATGCAGGGGACTTGGATGGGCAAATAAAGCCATTGGCAAGGAACTGGTCTAAGTATTGGCATAGGTGAAGGTTCTCAGGTTCCGTAAGGGCATAGATCCTGCTACAAGGGGGTTGTGCACCGGGTATGAGATCGATTTGACAATCGTACGATCTGTGAGGAGGTAAGGTGTTTGCCTGTTCCTTTTGGAAAACATCCTGGAATTCTTGGTATTCTGGAGGAAGTTGCATGACTGCTGTGGTTACTGTGGCCAGGCCTACGTTCTGATTTTACTGTGGGTAACAGGTTTGTGCACAATCCGGGAAGGTTATTCTCTTCTCTCGCCAATCAATACAAGGATTATGTGTTTCCAACCAAGGTATCCCCAGTATTATTTTGAACTGTGGGGCTTTGATTAGATCAAACACAATAGTCTCTTGATGCCCATCCTGACCCAATAGTGTCATCTCTGCGGTGGAATGAGTTACAGGCCCAGAGGCAATTTCAGTTTCATCGACTGTGGTGATGACATCTGAGGTGGTTTTTCGGCAGAGAGGTAAATTCATCCTAGAAGCCAATTCATAGTCCACATAGTTTCCTATGGCCCCGCTATCAATGTATGACCTTACTGCGTTCATACGCGATGGCAGCCCTGGATCTACGAGGACCATTGGTATGATGAAATGCGAGGTCTGAGTATCCTTCTTCAAGCTCGGCAAGCGGACCTCTACGCTTGTCGGGCGTGGTCGTTTCCCGAGTCTGACTCCATATGGCTTTTATCAGCAGCTCCTACCACCTTCTTGGGTGGTTTTACAGGGCAATCCCGTAGAAAATGCCCAGAAGTTCCACAATATAGACACAATTGCATTGGTCGTCTCCTTTCTCTTTCCTTCTGGGGTAAGGGTCCTTTAACCCCTCCGATTTGCATTAGTTCTGAAGCATCTGCTCCTTTGGGGTTAGCGTGAGTTTTGGCCAACACCCGATTCTCAAACTTGGCTCGATCAGTCATTCTGTTCTGAAGTCTGTGATCTAACTGGACCACTAAGTCTATATATTCAGCGCAGTCTTGAGGTGGGTTCATGACTTGAGCCAAGACATCCTTGAGTTCTCCTCGAAGCCCTCGAAGAAATAATGTGATTCGTTTTTCCTCAGGCCACCCAGTTTCCACTATCAACCTATCAAAGGTCACAATGTAGGATAGAAGGTCCTGGTTACCCTGTCGTAGGGACAAAAGTTTGTATCCAGGGCCTGTCCTTGGGAGTGCCAAGCAAATAGTCTTTCCATGCTAGTTTGAAAGCCCTGAAAATCCCGAAGAATTGGGTCATCCTGAGTGACAAGTGGAATTGACCAATCAGCTGCACTGCCGCTGAGATATGACAATACAAAGGCTACCTTGGCTTGGTCGTTTGGGAAGGTTCCAGGTCTGCATAAAAAGTGCAGACGGCCTTCGTTCATAAACACGGCAAACCTTTTGGGATCTCCGGCAAAGCGTTCGGGTGGAGCTAATGGAATATTTCCTGGTAGGTTTATTTGCACAGGGTTACTCGATAACACTGGAGCTGGATTACCCCCGGAACCAGGTAGGGGTGCTTGTCCAGCCTGGCTTTGCAATAGCTGCCTAGCAAGGTCATCAGTTCGCTCCTTTGACAAAATCAGTTCTCTCCTAAGAGCATTAGTTTCTTGACGGGCCGAATGCACTTCAGCCCTCAGTTCCCCATGTAATTGGGCCAATTGGTCAGTCTCTGAGGTATCCATAACGCCCGGGTGGGAATTTGTGGGTAGGCTTCGCGTTCTGTTACGCTCACCTGGCACCTACAGAGACGTCGATCTGAACTGGACAGCTGCGGTCTCCACCAATGTGACGCGTAGGGCCGAGATGACGGACTGGACTGGCCCACCTAGCTTCATTTGCTTGGCCCGTAGGAATATCCTTCTGCAAATGGAGAAAGGGAATTAACCACCAGTGGAGTTGAGAGTAGATTCCCCCCACCCCCGCTGTTCTCCCCACAGATCACCTTTGATGTCCCCTCTTATAGTCTCACCTGATGGTTTGAAAAGATGGGATCTCCATCCTTCATTGAGCGCAGGGGCGTGTTGATAACCAGTTGCTTCACTGGCTTGAAGGAATCGGTGAGTTCCAGAACAATAATGACTCTGAAAAATATGTAGTTCGTAAGAGTTCACATATCTGACTTTCACTCCTTGCAGTTTGCAGCTTGACCCCAGCGAAGAGTTCCTCGTGGTAGCTGACGAAGTTCAGGTAAGGATTTGGCTTATCCTACACAGTTCAAAAAATAGGGCCAGAATGTAAGCTGCTTGTTCCCTTATTCAGATGTGGCGAGAAAATATGAAGTTCGAGGAATTATGCCTTCGGCGGTAAAATTAGGTAAGTCTATTGCGGTGAGAAGAGTTCCCCTTATTTGTCCCGTTGTCTCACCTTGTCGTCCTTTTGTTCCCCTTAGGGGCCGGGGTGCGGCGAGGATGCAATGGAGACTGCGCCGACCCGTGAAGAGGAATAGTACCCCCGGCGGTAATCAGGTAAGTCTATGGGGGTAGTTACTATTGCCTCTGTTTATTTCCTTGGCTCACCTTTGCTGTTCTTGTGTTCCCCTTAGGTGCCAGAATGCGGCGGGAACATGCAGAAGGATGCGATGGATCGTGAGGATGCTGCGAAGGCCAGTGAGTTCAGCGCGGCGCTGCAGCAGGCGAAGCGGCGCGCGTAAATGCTTCTTTCTTCCAGCTTGAAGTGTGGTGGATCCGGAATCCAGGTAAGGATCGAAGGTTTGCTCTTATTCTAACCTTTCTCCTTCTGTTCCTCCCTTTTTCTAGGAGCTGCAGACTCGAGGCGGGCGTGGCAGAAGACTGGGCGCAGGCTTGCAGACACGGTGAGCGTTACGCTGCTGGATGCAGAATAACGCGAAGCGTGTGCTGCTCTTCGGGCGTGGTTTAAATAGCCTCCAAAGTAGTCCCAGGTAAGTATTCTTTCCCAGCCCCACCAGAGTAAAAAAAATAGTCCCTAGGTAAAATAGTCCCTTCCAAGCCTCATTTGGCTTGGAGCTCTGCAGCATGGTCTGCACCAGGTAAGCTTGCAGCATGGTCTGCATCAGGCAAGTCCTACTCTATGAGCCTGGCGCCATGGGCGCCAGGACCGCACCCAAACAGCCCCTAACAGGGGCTTTTAGGCTTGCTCAAAACAACTTGATGCCTGCTTCCGGGGTTGCTGGACCTGGTCTGGTTCCATCATGACACAAACCTGAGGATATCTTGCGTAGGTATGGGTTATGATTACCCCGTTGAATTATCAGCTCGTTTGTGCCAGTGTAAATATTGGGAGGCAGATCAATTCTTGAACAGAGATGCTAGGGGCCGAAGGTAGGTGTAAGTGCCAAGGTCTGTGGGGTGAGCATTGGGGTGCCAGATTTGCTCAATGTTTCCTATCTTCACATGTGACAATGGAGCTGTGAGGAAGGCCTGTAGCCACCTGGCCTAAAGAGACACAGCCAGTGATACATGCAGACAGCTGAATGTATTCACAGTCACACACAGATCCAGATGTAGAGGCATCCAGCCACACACACAGATCCAGATGTAGATGCATACAGCCACACACACAGATCCAGATGTAGATGCATACAGCCAGATAAAACAATAAGTTTGCAGAAGGTAGGAGCCCTCTGCGCTTCTGGCTGTAGTAGCACCTTGTGCCCTGCTGCATAAGTTGTCCCCAAAGACCTTGTTGTCTATGCATATTAATAAGAGTATTTTTATATTATATTTTTATTTATAGGTTTATAATGCACAGGAGGACGAAGGCATCAGGGCGCACAAATACACAAAGCGGAGAACAAAATCACGGGACAAGTGACCTAGTGACGGGCTGCAGCCAAGGATTACTCAAAAAGAAAAGTTTTGAGTGACTTCCTAAAAAGTCTGATGTTGGTTTCTTGCCGTAGAGGTAGAGGTTGCGTGTTCCAAATTCTGGCAGAGCATACAGCAAAAGATGTACCCAAACCTTTTGTTCGTTTGATAGTTGGGCAGTTTAGCATCATCAGGTTAGATGATCGCAGTGATCTGGCAGGCTTGTAATAGGACATTAGGTTTTTCATGTAGGCAGGGGATTCTCCATGGAGGCATCTTTGCCCCATAGTCACTGCTTTGAATTGAAATCGGGCCTTGATGGGAAGCCCATGTAAAGCCAGTCTGTGCTGTGATATGTGATTCCTTCTTGGAATTCTTTTGATGACGCGAGCTGCATCATTTTGGATGACTTGGAGTTTCTGCAAGCTCTTTGTCAGCACCAACAAGAAGAGCGTTGCAGCTATCAACCTTTGACAGGATGATAGCCCGTGCTATAATAGTGCTGTTGTTTTCAGTAAGGTGGGGCGGATATTTTTTAAGAGCCTAAGGTAGTAGCTACAGTTTTTTTTAGACCTGATTGGCATGGGTTTCTGCACTCAGGGATGAGTCGAGATGTATGCCGAGGGTTTTAATCTTACTCAGTACAGGGATGTTGCAGTCATGGATGGGGAAGGCCTTGTATTCGATGTCAGTTTGGCCTTTGCTTGGGGTGATCCAAATATTAGGCATTCTGTTTTCCCTCCATTAAGGCACATCCAGTTTTCTGACATCCAAGATTCAATTAGGCCATAGATGTGATTTAGGTTCGCTATGTCGATGTCATAGTCGCCGAGTAAAATGGAGAAGGGTGAGGATGACGTCTTGCACATGTCCATTTCCAGTATGGTGGAATAAATCAATCTGGATGCTACTGATTGTGTAGACAATGCTTTATTACAAGGTAGTTGACCTTTGCATTGGTTCCTTACTGATTTACACTTTTCCTCAACACGTGTTTCACTATTGTTAGCTTCCTCGGGAGAGATACATCCAAGCTTTTTGCTGAATAAAGCTTATTTCTCCTCAATAATCCTTCAGAGGTGCTTTGATATTTTTGCTGTATTAAAAGTACAGAGCTGAAGTGGAAACTGTGCTTTGTGGGGGAAGAGCCAAGACACCCCGGGGTTCTGCTGTCTTCAAACGAAGGAAGAGGAACAGTAAGATCTGTACTGCGTACACCTTGCTGTAATCTGTCCTGAGGAAGTTAACAATACTGAAACACATGTTGAAAAAAGCATACATCAGGAAGGATGACATGCACGCATCTTGTTATAAAACATGTTCAACACAGTGGCCCTCATTCCGAGGTTGGTGCTAGCCATGAGTAGCACCAATACCGGTACCGCCACCGACGTGGTGGTATGGGGACTTACCGGTCCATTCCGCCCTTTGCGGGACCGGTAAGTCCCCATTTGAAATGCCATTCCCCATTCCCATGTGAGCCCCCATAGGGCTCAATGGGAAGGCAGCAATAACGGTACCGCAAATTGCGGTACCGTTATTGACCCCGGTATCCCTTTGCGGGTCCCGTCCTTAACGCCTGCTAAAACAAGGCATTAAGGAATGACCCGCAAAGGGACCTCGGAATAGGGCACAAAGGGATTACTGGCACCGGTGTCATTACCGGTGCCCGGTATCCCTTTGCGCCCGGGTCGTAATGACCCCCAGTGATCGGCATGCATGTCAATTAAGGTTCCCAGTGTTGTGGTATTTATTTTTGCACCTTTTCTATCTGCATTAATCCATATTTATTTTGGGTTCTTTTTTCTGTATTTATTCACACTTATTTGTTGTACATAACCAATCTGTGGATATAGGAGGAGCTTTCCACGACAATGTAGCACCAATGCAGGTCTGACACCCGAAGAACCAACCAAGAGGAATGCAATTATGTTTATATCAAATAAATACTGGAAGGGAAAAATAGTGATTTTCGTCTGTATTTATGTGTAAAAATCTGTAAAAACGGAAAACAGGAGACGTAATTTTAATGTATTCCATTATACTGGAATTGAACTGAGGTTGCTCCACTGTTGGCCATTTCATACAAACACCCACAGTCAGATAGGGCCCTACACAGATACATCCCTGGTACGTTACACTCGCAGGTGGATGATGCTCTGCTTGCATACAGCCAAGGTGAAGCATAACAAACTGGCCTAAACATATCAAGCCACAGCTGGATGCATCCAAAGAGATGTTTAGTCATAACTGCATACAGCTGCCCGGACGTAGATACATACAGCTGTGTGTACATACACATGCACAGATCTGGGTGTCCACAGACATGGAAACAGAGAATCCCAGATACACAAAGCTTTACTTACAAGCACACAAAGATACATGCATGCCGTAGTTACATAGTCATAGGTACACAAAGCCATGCAAAACTATGGTCATGAATAAAAGATACATTCAGACACCGATATCTGTGTACAGGTCCAAACATAAATATCTGCATATACAGCTACTCTTATAGACATACGCTGTAGATATATATACAGTCATAGATCTATTGAGCTGTAAGTAAATCAAGCCATAGCTACTTTAGGTTTAGGTTTAGGTTCCACTTGTAGACACAAACCACTGTGCACGCATACGGGTAACCCCGGGATACATAGGGCCTCATTACAACTTTGGCAGTAGCCTTGCCGGTAAAACCATCAGGCTGCTGCCAAACTTGCGAATTTTCCCGGTCCCTGGCAATGGGGAAATGTAGGGCCATTACAACCCTGGTGGACCCTGTATTTCCTCATTGCCAGGGGCCGGAAACTTTTACTCCCCTTTCCCATTTGAGGCCCATAGGGCTCGATGGGAATGGGGAGGTCGGATGCACCGGCACCATTCAGAACTACAGTACCGGCAAGCTTACTGCTACCATAGTTACCGGAAGGGCAAACTTCTAATGAGTACCATGGTGATTGGTATTATAAAGAAGAAACCTTGGAGGCAGGATGTAGGTTTATTAGGCTCCTTTTTTAAACATCATGTAATCAGGTAGCTTCAGATACAGGTTCATTAAAGATAGGAGCTAAGGTCCGGGAAAGGAGCAGGAAATAGAGCCCACTGGCTCCCACCCCCCAGGCAACATAGTTTTAACTGCCTGAGCGGAACATTAAGTCAAACACTAACATTCCATTACACCAGACATTCCATCCTGACATCACACAGACTCAAGCAACCTCACAGGACATTAGCTCACACAGACAGAGGAAAAGGCACGATACAACACATAAACAACGATGCATGAACCTAGGTTTATGCAGCTATAGATAAGAGTCAGCTTAGATACATAGAGCCATGGCCATACCCAGACCTTGCCACCTTTGATGGATAGACTTCTAGTGTCCAGAAGGGAATTGAATTTGATGGTGATCTCAATGAATCTTTGCAGTGGATCATACACACCAGTGGTTGCGATTTTCCCTGCAGTGCCCCCTTGTAATACCTGTGGTACTTCCATCTGGCTATCACTATAGAATCCAGCCCATGCATTTACCCAAATAGGACTCTTGCATTCATTCATATAATCCACCATACACACTCATAACAATAGTCATGCATTTTGACAGCCCTTGGAATCACTGTTTTATGTTCTTTCTTCCTGCTGCAAATGGCAGATGTTCCTATTATTCAATTTAATATTATTCAGTGTATCGGGCTCACAAGTGTGAACGGCTGAGTCGCCCGTCGAACCTCTGACCTGCAGAGTGAGCACAGATCTCAGTAGCGAACATGCAGCTTCCCATGCATTCACTGTCCCTCAATCATACCTGCACCCTACACATCGAGCCATGCATGCACCCATGTATAGAGCCCGCTCCACTTACATAGCATCCGTTTGGTGACTTCCCTCACAATGCATCTGTTGCCTAGCAGAGCGCAAGCAACCCTTTGCAATTTATCCTCACCCAACCATACATATATTAATTTACACATCACACACCCATTCTATATACATGTGCACATTACCCACCCCTCTAGATGTATAATTGTACATTGCCCACCTATCCGCATATACACGTGCACATTATCTGCCTATCCATAGGTTTATGTACAAATCACCCACCAATCTAACTCTATATTCATATATTAAATTACCCACCAAAAAATGTATCAAAGCATACAACAGCTAATTCAGACATGTATGTATAAATTATCCACTCATACATGTAGTTATGTACGAAACACTGACCCTTCGATATATAGACCAATCACCCATCCATATATTGATGTACACAACACTCACTCAACTATATACGATATGATATGATATGGCATTTATAAAGCGCCTGTACACAAGTGTTTCTAGGTGCAATAAAACAAGGGGGGGGACAGAGGGAGGACAAAACAACAATCTTACTAGGCCCTGTGTCATTCAGACCACGCAAGTGCGGGGAGTGGGTGGGGAGAAGTGCCAAAAAAGGGGGGATGGAGAAGGGCAGGTAATCAAAAAGTGCAGCCAGCTGGTGGCTCAGTGCAGGTATAGGAAAGCGCAGCCAACGGGTGGCTCTTAAGTGCTGCGAGAGGGGACTGTAGGGTTGCAAATACGGACCATAAGTGCTGTGGGAGCCAGGCGGCATTGCAAGGTAGGTGCAGCTGAACAAGCGAGGACCTGGGCCCAAGTTTAGAGGGTGGCCAGTTGACCTGTGCGTGGACCAGACGTGTCATCAGTATGGGAGAGGAAGAGAGAAAGCGGAAGCAAAGGGGAAGGTCTTGAGTTGCTTCAGGGACCGGAGGTGGTTCTGCTCAAGTTTGAGAGAGGCTGGGAGGCTGTTCCTGAGGGAGGCCCCAGCCTTAGAAAGAGATCTGGCCCCAATTCTCTGCTTGGAACAGTGACTGACCCTCAGAGAGATGGAGGTGGATGAGTGGAGAGCTCGAGAAGGGAGGTGATTAAGAAGATAGCATTGGAGGTACTGTGGTCCCAGGCCCCAGAAAGCCCTATGAACGATGCAAAGGGTCTTGAACTTGCCGCCACTGGAAGCCAGTGAAGAGTTTTCAGTGCTGGAGAGATACAATCCCTGGACTTGAGGCGAAGAACAAGTCTCGCAGTCCTGTTCTGGATAAGTTGTTGAGGATGCACTCAGCTACGACCTCTACGCAACCAACGTTCGAATCGTTTAGTCCAATATCACCAGAACAATTTCTCAAACTTCTATCTGCCCGCAAACCATCTGGATCACCACTGGACCCTTGCCCAGCCACAACCCTTAAAGAAATGTTTGCTTCCACCTGTGCAGGAGAACACGCAAGATCTATCATAAATGCCTCCCTTTCCTCCGGTATCTTCCCCGAAGCATTCAAAATGGTACACGTCAAACCTCTAATTAAAAAACCTTCGCTCGACCCTCTCGAGCCCAAAAACTACCGCCCAATCTCAAACACCAGATTCCTTGCCAAACTCATTGACCGAGCTGCCTACTCTCAACTAAATGACTTTGTTGAAGCCAACAATCTCCTAGACCCTGCCCAATCAGGTTTCAGAATACGTCACGGAACTGAAACCACCCTAACCTCGATCTGGGACGACCTTAAAATGACAGCAGACTCTGCGGGATGTGCCGCACTAATCCTTCTCGACCTACCCGCTGCCTTTGACACGATCAACCACTCAATCCTCCTAGACCGCCTCCACTCCCTAGGAATTCGTGGAACCGCTCTTAAATGGATAGCTTCATTCCTCAAAGACAGGCACCAAATAACAACACTCTCCAGCTTTTCCTCCCAAGCTCGACCAGTCGACACAGGAGTCCCTCAAGGAGCATGTCTATCCGCCCTCCTGTTCAATCTCTACCTGATCACCCTCCCACCAATAATCCGTTCACACAACATCCTATGTTACAACTACGCCGACGACACTCAACTAATTCTAAAATTCCTGAACTCGAAACCCAACTCCCGACCTGACCTGGCATCCTGCCTCCTTAACATAGAACGCTGGATGACCCAAAGCCACCTCTTGCTAAACCCCTCCAAAACAGAAATCATGGTTTGCGGCAACTCCGATCTTCTTCTGCACCCACTACCCTGGTCACCAGCCATGGGCAACTCACCGACACCCTCAAACGCAGTGAAAAATCTTGGATGCACCCTGGACTCCAACCTAACACTCTCGCGCCAAGTCAACAATGTCTCAAAGTCCTGCCACTACCACCTTAAAACCCTTAGGCGCATCTTTCCATACCTCTCATTTCCCAACAGAGTCTCTGCGGTCCAATCAATCGTTATATCCAGACTGGACTACGGAAACCCCCTATACCTCGGAATACATGCCTACCAACTGAATAAACTCCAAAGAGCACAAAATGCAGCGGCCAAAATGGTACTTGCGCTCGGTCCAAGAGACCACGTATCCCCAGCCCTTAAGACAGTGCACTGGCTTCCAGTAGCCCGTAGGGTGGCTTTCAAAACCTTATGCCTCTCCCATCGAGCACTGCATAAAACTGGACCTCAATATCTTCAAGACAAACTAATACCTTATCATCCTGCTCGCACCCTAAGATCAAGCTCAGCCGGCCTCCTAGTAGTTCCTAAGACAAACTCTTCCAGGTTAGGCGGATCATCATTCTCAGCCCTGGCTTCAACCCTGTGGAACTCGCTTCCACCCCACATCCGCCTAACTGAGGACTTAACGTCCTTCCGCAAACTACTGAAAACCTGGCTCTTCCCCTAAGACCAACCGGCATCCAAACCAGCATCATCACAATAACACTGACTCATCAAACTACCTGAAGTGAGAAAACAGCTAAATAAACTCGAATGTAAACTAGTAAGACAAACAGACCTAAACGAGTAAAGTAGATCAAAACTCGAAGCGGATAATAGGAATAAATCAATGAGAAACTAATGAGATCTGAACCGATGAAATGGACACAATGAATGAGGAGGGAACACAGTGAATGACATAAATGAAATAGTTAAAATGGATGAAGCGTATAGAACAGATGAATACACTAAGTGGAAGCGTGCATGAGTGGAAGAACAGATGACTAGAAAGATCAAATAAGTATGGAGACCGGATGAAAAAGATTAACATACTAAAGCCAATAAGTATGTAGAATGGTTGGGTGTGTAGAGCGGTCGACCGTATTGAGTTGATGAGTACGTGTAGAGTTAACTAGCAAGCAAATTCAGAGAAGCGAACAGAACGCAAGAGGGCGTAGAACTATATTGAATGGACGAATGTATAGACTGGATGAACGTTTGGCCAGACGAACGTATGAGAGCGAACGAGCATGTAAGAGACGATGAGCATGGGGATCTGATGAGCATGGGGATCGAATGAGCATGAAGAACGAATGAGCATGGAGAGTGGATGAGCATAGAGAGCGGATGAGCGTGAAGAGCGGATGAGCGTAGAGAGCGGATGAGCGGTTAAGTGTGGAGAGCGGTCGAGTGTAGAGAGCGGATGAATCTGGAGACCGTGTGAATGTAGTGTCCGGGTGAATGTGGAGAGCGGATGAGCATGGAGAGCGGATGAGCTTGGAGAGCAGATGAGCGTGGAGAGCGGATGAGCGTAAAGAACGGATGAGTGTGGAAGAGCGGATGATTGTGGAAGAGCGGATGAGTGTGGAAGAGCGGATGAGCGTCAAGGGCGGATGAGCGTCGAGACCTGATAAGCGTGAGGGCGGATGAGTGTGGAGAGCGGAGGAGCATGGAGAGCGCAGGAGCATAGAGAGCGGAGGAGCGTCGAGAGCAGTGGAGCGTGGAGAGCGGAGGAGCGTGGAGAGCAGTTGAGTGCGGAGAGCGACTGAATGTGGAAAGCGCAGAAGCGAGTGTACCCAGAAGCAAGTGTGGAGAGCGGCTGAGTATGGAGATCGCAGAAGCGTAGGGAGCAGTTGAGTGTGGAGAGCGGATGAGTGTGGAGAGCGGATGAGTGTGGAGAGCGGATGAGTGTTAGAGAGCGGATGAGTGTTGGAGAGCGGATGAGTGTTGGAGAGCGGATGAGTGTGGAGAGCGGATGAGTACGTGGAGCGGATGAGTACGTGGAGCGGATGAGTATGTGGAGCGGTTGAGTTGATGGAGCGGATGATTGGGCGGAAAAGGTGAGTCTGTAATGCGGATGTGTGTATGGCGCAGATGAGTGTCTGGTGCGGATGTGTGTATGGAGCAGATGAATGTCTGATGCGGATGAATATGTGGAGCGTACAAGCGTATGAAGCGGATGAATGTGTGGTACGGATGAGTGTGTGGCACAGACGAATGTGTGGAGGGGACAAATACATAGAGCGGATGAGTGTGAGGGATGGATGGACACGCAGAGCAGACGAATAGTATTGTCAAGCGGACGAGTAGTAGGCTGTGCCGATGAGTGTTGCCGACTGGACGAGTGTGTAGACTGGACCAGTGTGTAGACTAGTCGAGGGTGCAGACTGGACGAGTGCGTAGACCAGACGAGTGTGTAGACTGGACGAGCACGTAGACTGGACGAGCGCGTAGACTGGACGAGGGTGTAGACTGGACGAGGGTGTAGACTGGACGAGGGTGTAGACTGGACGAGTGTGTGGACTCGACGAATGTGCGGACTGGACGAATGTGTGTAGCGGACAAATGCGTGAAGCGCACAAATGTGTGAAGCGGTTCAGTGTATGGGGAGCGGACGAATGTGTAGAACGGATGAGTATGTATGGAACAAATGAGTGTATATGGAGCAGAAGAATATATGTGCTGCCGATGAGTCTGTGGAGCGGATAAATGTACGAAGCAGATGAGTGTGTGGAGCAGATGAACGCATGGGGCGGATTGATTTGTAGAGCGGATGAGTATGCCGAATGGAGCATATGGAACACATGAGAGCATGCGTGAAGCACACTGGAGAATAAAGGATAGGCTTGAGCACGCAAAGTGAACCAGAGTACGTGAATATGTCGAGCAGACATGAATGTGTAGGACAATCTTGAACGCCTGAAACAAACAAATATGCATAGAACGGACCTGTCCGCAGGAATTGCGTGACGTCCATAACAGGCTTTGGAATACAGGGAACACCTGAAGCAACATACATCATACCACACCCCACGCTTACTCTCCCCTTTACACCACCACTCAACTAGAACACAGAGATACTATGACACCAGTCGGTATAACTGTTCTCATACCAACATCTAACGCTCACTCCCCATCACTCTAAGTAAACATTGCTGGTTTCACACCCCACAGCCAGGCGTTCTCCTCAGGCCTAACGCAGCCACACTCGTCCTGGATAAAGCCGGCCAGAGCGAACACATACTCCTGATCTCCCAACCACCACACCTACCGCTAAGAAGCAGCTACCACTTGAATTCTGCACCAGCTGCACACATACCTGGTGCGCACACGCACTTTTTGTACTCTCTCTGCTCTCTCTACTGACCTGAACTTCGGTTCCCAAGGGCGTTCAACCTACCAGCGCCTTCAGACCATACCAATGGTAAATAAGGTGCTATATAAATGCAAAATAACATAACATAACATAACATGGAGAATAGAGGCAGGAATATTTAGAAAGAGGCTGTTTGCAGTAGACCAGCCTAGACAGGACCAGAGCTCGGGAGACGGTGAGCTTCTGGGGGCAAGTGAGGAAAGGAAAAATACCTCTGAGGAGATGTAGCTGATAGCTTGACTTCTTAGAGGCATCAAAGATGTGAGGGGAGAAGGAGAGGGTATAGTTGAAGATGACCCCAAGGTTTTAAGCCTCACAGGTGGGAGAAGGAAGAAGGTCCAGAGTGGGCAGCCAGAGAGAGAGAGAGGAAAGAAGGGAGCTGGTGTTCCAATGAGGAGGATCTCAGTCTTACTGGCATTAAGGCAGAGATCATTGGCGGCACACCACTCCTGGATAGAGGAAAGACAGTCAGGAAAGAGAGAAGGAGTAGCAGCACCTGAGGAGAGCCTAAAAGAGAGCTGGGTGTCATCTGTCTAACACCAAAAGTTGGAGCAGAGAGTAGCGATGCGGTGAGCTAGAGGTACCAGGTATTGGTTGAACATCTAGAGAGAAAGGTTAGACTCCTGGGGTACACCACAGGTCGAGAGGGAGAGAGATAGAAGAAAGGAAGTATCAAAGCTGTACCTGGAAGGGTCAGTGAGAAAGAAGGTCAGCCAGGTCAGTGCCTGATCGGTGATACCCAGCAGGGTGGCATGGTTGACTGTATCAAAAGCAGAAGAAAGAACGAGGCGAATGAGTACAGAAGGAAGGTTAGAATCGAGGTTAGAGAGCAGGTCTTCGTGGATGTTCAGGAGAGCAGTTTCCGTGCTTCTGGCTGCTCTGAAGCCAGACTGGTGGTCGTGGAGACAACCAACAAATTCAGTGTGAAGATTAAGCTGGGAGATGGAAAGCTTTTCCAAGCATTTGCCCAGGAAAGGATGACAGAGATGTGGAGATAGTTAGCCAGAGAGGAAGGATCGGCGGAGGGCTTCTTAACGAGGGGGTGCTCAAGGGAGTGCTTGAGGGGGCAGGGCAAAGGGGGAAGGGGAAGGGTCCAGTGGCAAAAGAGTGATTGCAGAAATCGCTTAGGGCCGGAGCAAGGGTGTTGATGAGGTCCTTGATGGTCTGGAGGAACAAGGAAGAACCTGTCTTGACGAGACTTTTATAGATCAGACTTGTCTAGAAACGTTGTCAGGGGTGAACAAGGTAAAAGAAGAGAAGGGAGGCGGAGTGGAGGCCACAGGCAGGCCAGGAGTGGAGGAGGAGGAGGAAGAGGAAAAGCAAGAGGAAGAGAGGGTGGACAGGATGTCCTGCGTTTTAGTGATTAATTGAGAAGCCAAGGCCGTAGAGGGCCCGGGAAGGAACACGCGAGGTAGAGACTGCAGCAGGGTTGGCCAGCTCCTTGTAGATTTGAAAGATTTCAGCCGAGTTGTTACCGCAGAGACGCGTACTTGGAAATGTGATCTCTTCTTGGCGAGGACAGAGAGTCTGTACTGCCTTTGGAGCAAGCAGCAGGCCAGTTTGTCAGAAGGTGTACCTGTAGCCCACCACTCCCTCTCAGTCACTCTGCACTTCCATTTGAGGGTGACGAGGTTGAAGTGGTACCAAGAGTTGCACTTGGATTTGGGCTTCAAGTGGATCCTCATGACAGGGGCAAGTACATCAAGAGTGTCAGAGATAGGAAGATGGAGGTTAGAAAGGGCTGTGTCAGGATGTGAATTAGCCAAAGGTGCAGAAGGAGGGGAGACAGAGGTGGCTAAAGCCTCACCTGACAGACGCTTCACGGGTCGGATGACCGAGAAGGTAGGTGGCAGTGCTGGGGTCGGTTTGGCCTGAGGAGTGGAGAGAGAGAGATCAGAGGAAAGGAGAAAGTGTTCACTCCAGAAGGGAGGAGTGGTGAGAGGGTTAGGGAGAGAGAGGCCTGAGGTGAACAGAACATCCAGGGTGTGCCCTGCAGATTTTGTCAGACCAGAGAGAAGAATAGAGAGAGAGAGAGTCGCCGAGGTTGCGAAAGAGTCCTGCAGAAGGACATGAAGCATCCAAGTGGATGTTAAGGTCTCCGAGGAGCAGTTGAGAGGCAGAGGCGAGGAAGGAGGAGGAGAGGTCTGCCCACTCTGAGAGGAAGGAGGCTACCTGGCAGGGCGGTCGGTAGATGGTGGCCACAGTGAGAGAAAGGCCAGGAGAGATAAAGAGCTTGCAGACCAGGCATTCAAAGGAGGAGTAAGTAGTCCTGCATAGGAATGATAGAAGCAGGGGTCCACTCTGGGAAGATCAAGGCTACACCCCCACCGGAGCAGTTGATATGGGCGCATAGAGCATCTTGTAGTCATCGGGAAGGAGCGTGTCAAAGCTTGTGAAAGAGCTGGCCGTGAACCACGTCTCGGTCAGACCGAGTACATCTAGGTCGAGTACTTCCAGGAGACGGCAGATGTCAGAGAGTGTTTGACTACTGAGTGAGATTTGAGAGTAGCAATGTGTTGCAGGTCGCCCATATAAGCATGTACACGTGATTCAGCTAGCTATACTTGCATGTGGAAATCTTAGACCCCTCCATGTATTCAAGCACACACAAAGCACCCATTCTATTATATTCATATACAAATCGCTCAACCATCCATACAAAAATGTACACATCGCTCTGTGTATTCATCAAGCCTTACCCGTAAATACATACATTTTATGTATTTTATGTACACCTCATCCATGCATTCACCTATACATGCAAACGCCATTCATTTATACCTACAGAAATCACCCCCCATGCACATACATGAACCACCCATTCATCCATTTCCATGTACACATCACCCATATACACACGTGCACAGAATTGACTCTTTAATTTAGACATGTTCGATCATTTATCTTCTATATATACATGTACACATAACCCATCCATCTATTTAAGTACATGTACAAATCATTCATCCATCCAGATACCTTTACCAATCACCCACCCATAAATGAGAGAACACATTGTTCATGCAGATATACATTTAGTAATAACCCACTCTATCATATTTAAATACACACAACACCTACCCATCCATATATAAATGTACACATCACCCAACCACACATCCATACATATTGTGCTGTACAAATCAGATCTCCGTCCATAGAAATACACCAAGCACCCATCCATATATATGTGTAGAAATCGCTGACCTAGCCATATAAACACACATAAACGACCCAGACAACCAGATAGTCATGCGCACATCATTAATTAATCCATATACTCATGTACACAATATCCGCAAATTCATATATGCACGTACACAGCCAACCTGCCATAAACATATGTACATATCATCCACCCAAACATATATCCAAGCATACACCAACCACCAATATATATATATCCATGTAGAAATCCCTCACTCCTCCATATAAACATGCAAACCACCTAGCCAGTCATTAAGTCCCGTACACATCACCCACAAAATACATATATTCATATACACATCGCTTACCAATTAATATCTATGTACATATCACCCACAAAATACATATATTCATATACACATTGCTGGCCAATCTACACACTCATGTACACATCTGCCACCAATCCATATGTCCACACACCTATAACTACCCATCCTTATAACTACCCATCCTTATATTCACACATACATCCTCCCAGTATTCATCTATTCATATACATATCGCCATATCGCCCACCCATTCTTACATTCCTGTATCATCCATGTTTTAAACCTATAACAAGATAAACACATAGGAAAACAAAAACATTACCAATATTGTCAATAATACTTGCATGTAATGAGCAATACATCCGTCCTTTTTCCAGCCTGAATACCCACTCTAGTGCCTAAAACAATAAGACAACCTCACACCCTAGAGACTGTTATTTGGTGCCCACTTCAAGATCTCGGCACAGTATATGGACTCCGAAGCAAGATGGGCAGTGATGCTCAACGGCAAATCAAAAACACGCATTCTCACCATTTGCCAATTTCTTCAAAAAATTCTGGAGTTAGACAAAAACAACAAATAATAAACTCTCGCGACCTCAATACTATGAAACAAATCAGCCAGAAATCTCTGACAAATGAAAAGTTTAATATTAACTATACCATTTTAATTTAAAAAAAATGACAATATCAATGGGAGAACCGACCTGCACAACCCATAACTTCACCTTCATTTGACTTATTGCCATATGCCAATGTAAATGCGCTCACCAGTAAATGCAGAGAATAGCCTACATCTAATCACATGATATGCCAGTACATGTGGTCTATCTACCTGTCTGTCTGATCACAAAATCCTCCATTCATGCCTGTTCCACCGACCTACACGCGTAACTACAGCATTCACAAATCCACCAAAATGTTGTATGATGGAATAGCCAAATTGGAAACCAGGAGAGTTCCCACCAGGACGGTGGACTTAAAGACCAGTTGGACTGGGTCACAGCCTGTCAAAAATATAACCAGCGGGTAGGCTTCGATGCCAGGGCTCATCCACACACCCCCAGCTCCCTCCTGCCATCCCTCCCTTTATCTTAAACATTTTCAGTGAGAAGGTCCTTACTTGAGCATGTCCACGCCGTCGGAGGTGGCCGGAACGCTGTGTCGTCGCATGTACTCGTACGTCTCCGGGAAGCTTTTCTTGAGGTATTCTTCAGCACTGCTCTCCCACACTGTGCCAAAGCGGAAGCCTTGAGATGGGTGATGCAGCTTTAGTGGATAGAACATTTAATAAATACATCACCAAAACCAACATAAAGCAGCCAGAGAGAATACGAGGTTGCACAACTGCGAAGCATAACCAGGGCACAATCAACAGAAACCAGAAAGAGAGGATCCGACATCCCCACACCTATCTAGACAAAACCAACAGAAAATAAATACAAATACAGCACATCATGCCACTGTAACTATAAAAAAACTACACAAAACACAGAAAGCATGTCTTACCACAATACCAAAACCACGGGCACAATAAAACCAAGACAGAATAGCTAACCACCTCAGCAAACAACAGAAAATGCAGGGAGAACATGTTATCAGACCACAACAAAGAACAGACAGGGAGGGAGACAATCTCATCATCAAAATCTAACAACAATCAACAAAAAATATAAAGAGGCACATCTTACTACTCAAACAAGACCACGCTCACTGCAAACATACAATGAAACTGAGATAAGAGGGAACATGGTACCATGGCCAAACCCAACAGAAGAGAGCACATTTTACTTTCACAACAACAGCACGGCCAACACAAAACGGAAAAGCAAAACACAGGGAGCACTTCTGAGCATCAACTACAAGCCACAACCATAAAGACCACACAGAGACAATCTACCATGAAGACCAGCCCACAATCAATACAAAACACAACATGTAATGGAAAGCAAAATGTACCAGAAGGAGCAAGTTCCTCTTAGCAGCACAATATTCACGCTTCTACCAACAGAAACCAAAGTGAAACGAGAGCACACATCTTACCACCTAAGTCTCATATGAAATCAAAATACAAACTCATCTTATTCACACCATAACCAAAAGACTTGGACCAAAAGCAAAAAGAGGCAAACTCAGAGAACACGTTTCAAGCTTAAAACAACAGGAATCAGAAAAGAGGACATCACCAGCAAAATCGAGACAAAGAACAGTTCAACTAACCTTCTGAACCAAGAGAACCAACACCCATCTCACTGCCACCAGAACCAGAAAGAAACACACAGCGTACAGCCACAACCACAACACAGTCGACTATAAAAGGGGAAAAAAAACAAAAGCAACACCTTTTCACCATCATATTTACCAAGAGGTAGGAAACGGAAACCAGATGAAGAACACTTCTTGGCATTACAATAACCATAAGCCTTCCCCTGGAACTGCAATTGACTGCGGGAGGCCACTCAGTTTCAGAATGATCACAACAACCCATCTATTTAAACCTGCAAGCTCTGTCCACCAAAATCATGGTAAGTGCTAATTTCAAAGTCAGGAAATATTTTCGTGGAGACAAATTAGCAAAATATATGTCCAATCACATGGGTGCACTTTACTTTTCCTAACTAACGAAGAACCCTATTCATACAGCTAGCCACATTCCAGCCCTGATTTTCCTCCACAATCCTCCTTCAATCAACGACTCAGCAACTCCATCATTTTGCTCTAAGTACTCACAGGGCAGTTCTCAGCCCTGTGCATATGCCCATGTACACTTCCCCATCTCCTGATACCAACAATGGCCCTCCTAAACAAATCAGCAAACCAGTGGTAGCACATCCAATACCATATAACCCCTGAAGCCATTGAAGTAGCACACGACTCACCACTCACTAGAGCTAAATATTTGAACATTTTGAAATCCTCCACCGGGTCCTCACCCAGTGAGATCAGGCTATAATGTGGCTAGCTGTATGAACTGGGTTCTCTGTGCAGCTATCCGGACAAATCTAAGAAATCTATGCCCCAGAAACACTGTAGAAAAAAGAAAGGAAACTCAATGGCCCATGGTTGAAAAATGGCCTGAAAACTAGATCATCTGTGTCAAAAACAAAACGGTTGCAAGAGACATGTTGAAATGAAAAATAGACAAGAGGGTGTTCGAAAAGGCAGCCCTTCAGCACAACAAACTGTCTTATGAAACCACACTCGACAAAAGAGTCACAAAAGTCATTGAAATGGTGAAAATAGTCAAGGTAATTGTTGATACAGGGTCGGGATTTCTTTGATGAGATTACAATGATTGGTTAAGTAACCTTAAAACCGTTCCTCTCCACCACTATTGTACGCAAGGGAGAGTGCTTTTGCCCTTCACAAGGTCTAAATCTATATTACACCCAATATGATCAGTTACCTGCTCACTGCGCTCTTTTGTCTACACTATCAATCTCATTGCCTTCAACTTCATTATCCCCTTCTTTAATCCCACCCTTTCCACTCAGTCCAACGGGCAAACTAACCCTACAGCAGGATTACTGAGTTCCTTTAAAAATGTGTCTCCCATTATGTATCAAAAGGTCAACCACTGGATTCCACCATTCCTGGCTGACACCCCATCGATGAATTGATCTTATTGTTTGAATCAGGATCTGTAAATATATGCAACGATCAAACATCACTTAATTCCAAAAATAATAAATTCAATGCAAATCGCTGTTGATACACCCGTGTTCTTACCAAACACAAATGGCAGGTTCACCTAAATGAGAAACTCTGGCAATGTTCCAAATCGTCCTCTTTCAACAAAATAGTAGACTCCTTTTGAGGCTCTACGTCTTGTGCAATACTCCACTCTGACCTCTTCCTGCAAGAACACCTACGTACTCTAACCACCCCTTCCAATAAGGATCATCATAAACGCTTCCCTAAAAATCCCAAACTGACCCTCCTAAATAACTAACTAACTAATAACTCAGAAGCAGGCCAACCTGACTTTCATACTTACCTTATCAACAGTAAACATCAATCCTCATAAATACCTTGTTAACGGCCCAAACCCACACTATTAAATTATTTGCTATCAGTCCAAACAATCCCAAACAATAATCATAAATTCATCTCGACCGTCCAAATGGATCCTTGTAGGTTCCTCCTTGATCGCCATTAATGCTCCACAACCATTCCAAATTATGTAAAAAAACAGTTGAGTTGCCTCACCTAAAAACTAAAAATACTGACACTAATACTGATCCCCGGACTCTTTCCTCGTTGATGGAGAAGCTGGTCACCCACCAATTAGAGGGAGGCAGTGAAATGACTGATCTTCTGCGTGACCGACTATTTCTATTTCGACCTCACAGAGGGACTGAAATCAACGTTCTGAACATGAGACAACCTCAGCATCTTTCATCCTTCTGGATCCAACAGCTGCAGATGGCGCCATGTACCATGATGCACGGGTTAACTGACTCCCAAACCACTTAGGCATATCTGACATCACCATGAAGTGGGCCTGAGGCCTCCTCTTGGAAAGGATCTAGCATATCCTGACCTTTCAAAGCAAAGTAATGTGCCCACTCAGAGACATTACAATCCTCCATAAATCCAACTGAATCCTGACGATACTCAGATCCACCTCAAAGTCCAGGACTAGACTAGGTGCACAAGTGCCCGGACAAGGTATCACATTGTCACTCCCACATACAACGCTGAGTGCTGGGGTGATTTGTGTTAGATACCAGGGAGGTACCTTAATCACATTCACTTTTTCTGGTTCCCATCCCTAGGCCAGGAATGCTCACTATTCAGAAATGTCTGCAACCTATGAGAAATGTTCAAGCACAACATGTCACCCCAGCCCGTCTGCATAACAGGATGAAAGGACCCCATTTTCAAATCTTCAAACTTAACAAAATCCTTTCCCACCTCACACATGAACCCACAGCCATAATAGTCCCATCACCTTGTGGCAGCAGGAAGGGATGCCACTCCATGCAAGGCCAACAGCTTCTGCAAAATGAGATCAAATGGCTCAGACTATTAGCAGGTTCTGGATTCGCCGGGTCAAAGGCCCAGGCAGTGTAAACTCTTAGAGCTAAGATATTTGGCCCCAAATTAATCGCTGTAAATTCTGAAAGAAACCCCATACAGTACTCTTCCATGGACTCTTTGACTAAGCTTCCCTTCTCTCAGCCTTACTGCTCACTGGTAATGTGTACCATACTTTGTGACTGAGATCAGATATTGACATGTGCTGTTTGGTTATTTGTGTTTTGTTACAATGATGACCTTTGTGGCTTCTGTTGATCTCTATTGTGCGCTGTATTTGAATAACGATACAATTGCCGTGCTCTGAAGGGCCCTCGCTGGAGTGCACATCACCCTTACAAAAACAAAGAGAAACGTGTCTTTCCGCTGTAGCTGGACCACATCCAACTCAAAACTGACAGTCAAATAAGCTGAACACAAACCTCCCACCACTAGAGTCAGAAACAGGAAAACAGGATACAGAGAGTAGACACTCCTTGCTTTAGCCAACATGATAAAGAGAAAGAACAGAATTCCACCACTATAACCAAACACACAACAAGAACGAGTGAATGCAAGATTACAGACAATAGAAAACAAGCATCTAACCAACTTCATAACTGATGAACAACGGAAACATGTCGAAATGCCATTTATGTTCAATTCCTTTCTCAGAAGTTGCTTTTTAGAAGCTTGTAAATAGTGTCAAGTGTCCCCGAAAACATCTGTAGGTAGAGGATCAAAGTTCAAACTAAGTGCAAAACGTACTACAAAGCATTTGGGCGAAGGATCCACCCATATTAGCATCACCCCCACCCTATGACTGATCACAGATAACATACACCTGAGAGTAGCACACAGAGAACATCTCACTAATTCCTTATCCTGACCACAACCAGCAGAAATCACAGAGTGAACTAGAAATACCAGTTTACAAACACCATAATCACATTCATATTACTTTCTTAACAAGACCCCATACAACTGAAACCTGGAGCAAGACCATATCCATCCAAGACCAAAACCAAAAAATAATAGAGAAAAACATATTGCCACCATGTACCAACAGAAACCTGAAAGACAAAAAGCAGCCATGATCAACAAAAACACCATAATCAGGCCGCGATCAACAAGACAGCACATTTTACTATCATGACCTAAACACAACCAACAAAGGAACAGGGAATAAAACATACATATCTTTAGACCCACAACAAGACTACAACTAACTGATAGCAGATAGAACACTGCTTATAACCACAACAAATCACAAATGGCCGACAGGGGAGTGAAAAGGAATTTCCTGCCACTGCCATACCCAGACCAAAACCCATAGAAATTAGACAAATGGAGAGAGACATACTAACCTCCATAACCACGTCTCATACAACCAAATAACTGGCTGAATCAGAAAGAGAACAATCATAACCAGAGCACAACTAACAGATGATACAGAGAAAATATAATACCGCCATAAGTAGGGAGGAAAGAAACGGCTGTGAGGCCATACTGTACAAAAGAGTGCCCAACCACAATGAGAACAGAACAACGGAAAATGGATAAACAAGGAGGAATGAATGACCACCAGAACCAAATCACAACCAACATAAATAAAGACATACCACATCTAACTAAGTCCACAAAATATGCAAAATTGAGTGAGACAGGTCGGTATCCAGTGATTTACACGAATCCAAAATAAAGAATGAATTTTAAATGAAAAAAAGCAAATACAATGAAAAAAAGCTATTTTTTAAAAACGATTCGATATTTTTGTTGTTGGTTTTGTTTCGGTAAAAATTCATTCTTTATTTTTTAATTCGTTAAAATCACATAGAACCGACAGGCCATCGTACTGCTAGCGTAAACAGCCCATTGTGGGAGCACAGCTTACTACAATAACCAAAACCCCAATGAAAAGAAAATGGAGAGAGGGAGAGAGCAAACAGCCCATTGTGGGAGCACAGCTTACTACAATAACTAAAACCCCAATGAAAAGAAAATGGAGAGAGGGAGAGAGAAAATATTATGACTATATTCAAACCAACACCAACATAATACAGAACAGAGAGTGAGAGTACATCTTATCAATACCACAACCACACGTGTGGTATGTAATTACTTCTCTGATGATTAATTCATTTTCTGAGTCTTCATTAGTGATAACAATTACATAAAATGAGGGCATGGCATTATATGATGACCAAAGCAATGGCTAAGCACCCTCCCTCATCCCTTCCACAGCAGTTTGTTATGGCAACAGGAGCCTTCCTTCCCCTTCAAGTAAAACAGATAATTGACCGACCTTGGGGTCATGGATTCCTGATAGTTCTTCAAAGGTTTTGTCCCCCACCATGACCGCTGCCAAGTTGGCTGTGTAGCTGGAGAGGACCAGGAGACAGAAGATGGCCCACAGATTCATGAGGACCCGTCCTGTGCAGCATTTGGGAGTCTTGCTGGTGACGGTCCTGCCGAAGAGAATGGCATAGCAGAGATTGAGGGCGGAGGAATAAGAGAAGACGGTCACCCTGTTTCGTCCATGAGGGGTCATGCCAAAGGGGCTCTTCCACTCATAAATCGTTAAGAATAGTGCAGTGAGGTGTAGAGCCACAAAGATTCCCACCCACATGGTCCAGTGAAGTGGCCACATGAAGGCACCAATAGGCGAGGCTGTGTCTTTCATGCGCACAAGTATGCCCAAGCTGGTGGAGTAGAAAGGGCTAGTGAAGTCAATGACGGCACTCCTGGCAGAGTTGATGCTGAAGGAGGTCACCGCCATGTGTGCTGTGCCACTGAGCAAGTCACCCACAAGTCCAGTCCACCGGCTGTTCTTCCAGGCACCATATTTCCCATCGCCAACAATGTACAATTCAAAGTCGAACTGAAGGTCCTCTGAGAGCTTCTCCAGCAGGTCAATGCAATATCCATAGCAGCATGTCTTGAACTCCTTGGGAATGGAGTCATTCCCACTGCTCAGGTCTTCGAAGAGCGCATCCAAGACAGCCGATTCATTGGTGTGAGGATCCAAGCACAACTGACCAGCCGGGCAGCTGCCATCAGCATCAGCCTCCCTTGTGAAGACAAAGGGGTGCTCTACCAGTGTCACCACCCGTAGCTTCATGCGTGAGAAGCCAGCCCCACCAACGGGGTGGCGTCTCTGCATGCGGTTCTGCCAGATGCCCTCCTCCAACTCCATTTTGCCTTCTCTCCAGCTGCCCACAGTCACCCAAGTGGGCTGGCCCAGCGAATCATGAACCAGGCTCCAGATCTTGTAGCGGTGGTCGGTGTGGATCAAGGATGTGTCCACCACGTGCACCTGCCCGGTGGCTCCCTGGAAGGATGTGTTGGCAAGGAACCTGCAAGAGGAAGGAAATCATTACGATCTTAAAACATTAGCAGTAGGAATTAAAAGGGTCAGGGTGGAAAGTTTGACAGAACCTGAGTCTGACATATAATGTGTTCAAAGTGGAATGTGAGCAAAATATATGAACAGTTATGAACAAAACTGCAAAATAGATTTGTGTGAGTTCCCTGCAGAGGGAGAGTAGTGGATTCATTAATGTGTGACATTCCAAATGTCCTCAATAGAAACAGCAGTTATAGAATGTTTATGACAACGCTAAAAGTCTTATCTGCAGCTTTTGCGACTGTGATCACTCAATTATTATGTAGAGATGGTTGTGGCAAGACTAATTCACAATTTAGTTGTGTTCTGAACCCAAGAAGCATTGTATTTTGCTTTGCTTTGTATTACTTTATCCTTATCTGTTTATGCCACTTGGTTCTGTGCTTCTTCACATTGTATGTCCTTTGATGGTTTTCCTATCTAACCTTTTTTGATACATACTGTAAAGCACGATGTGATTGAATGTTTTATTCTATGTAATACCAATGTTGTTTTTATGTAAAAAATATACTTTGTAAATTAATAACATCTGATTAAGTGAAACGGCTAAGAATGCGTGCAAAGAATATGTATGCTGAACATACCTGAAAACATAACATTTGGTATATGCTGCTTTGAAATAACAGGCCAAAAGAAAAATATCTAAATCATGTGGGATCTGTTATCCTGGTGGAAACACTTCTTGCTTTTTCTTGAGATGTCTGTGGCAAACCTGAAAGCATAATTCATGCACAGGTTGTGAGGACACTAACACCCTCATTTATAGCGCAGCTGCCATCACTAAAACCCTTGTAGGTGGATGTGATGAGACTGAAAACATAATATAAACATTGACAAACATGGAGGTGGGATGCCACTAAAGACCTATTTTAGATAGATTTGGTAATCTTGAAAACAAGAAACTACCTGCACCTCAATTGCAACCTGTAAATCTCATTACTGTATGCATCTTGTTAACTGAAAATGAAACCACCTGTACCTCAACTTTAACCTGTATATTGGCGCCCAGATACCCTTGGGTAAGGAGCGCTATATAAATAAATAAATAAAATAAAATAAAGAAAGAAATGTACCATAGTTGTGAGAGGCGCACAATGAGTACAGACCTCACACATAGATAGTGAGGCTTATACCACGTATCCTCCTATATTTGGAGATGCTTTTAACTATATATAAAACCATGATATAACAGACATCCTCACCACAGGTGTGCGTGTGTTTGAGCCACATAACTAAAATCGTCACATGTGGAGACATTTGTAGGTGAGACATCTATACATCCCTAGATACACAAAGGCATGACATTACTAAACATGTATGAAACACCTCTGTTCAACACTAAGCCCCTTATGCATCGGTAGGTTTAGCATCACTACATTCCATAAAGCTATATGTGGGGGGCATCTATAAACTCTCCTATATACAGGGACGTGCAACAGCACCAGCTCCTCAGCATACCTATAGGCGTGACATTACTTAAATCACAATTATGTCTAGAGAACTGTGTGCTGTCATATCACTAGCATTTCCATTTGAGATACTCATTACATCTGGCAAACCCTTGCACTATATGGATAGTTTTGCTGCCACTAGCATAACGCTGATCATATACAGAGGGGTGTGACATCAGTAGAACACATCACTTGTAGATGTGGACGACCCCAGGTAACCTCTCAGTGTGTATACAAAGGCCTGGCAGCAGTAAAATACTGATATTGGGGCCAGATAATGAGCACCCACGATGGCACCTTTGAACTCCCAGGCGTGCCGCAACCTACTGTGGAGGGTGGGGGTTCCCTGTCCGCCTCTGTCCTCCTGCCATTATGTTCTTCGGGACATAGGCCTATGTGTTGTTTATTTTTAGTTTACGGTACACAGGCGGCGTTCCTTCATTGGCAGCTTGATCTCCGTGCTATTTGGGACTTACTTGGCATGCATATTGCAGTATACTGAGTTGGTCAAATTGTTCTTATGCTCGGGTTGTCCAACTGGGAAAGCATTGGGATTGTGCATACTGGGAATTGCAAAGTGGTAGTATACTCAAATCGTTGATGTCAGCGTGTATTGGGATGGCCAAACTAGGAGTGCATGAGATTGCCAAACTTGACTGCGGTTGTACTCAGATTGTCAAAATATTGGTATTGCGCAAACTGACATTATACTGGGTTGTCAAACTGGGTCTTGTCACACTGAGGGATCGATAAAAGACTCAAGACCATGTGAAAGTTCACTGTGGGATTATATTTTATTCACGCCCAGTAAGGATAGGCTTAGTGCAATCAACACTTAGTTCTCTCTTACTCTCTTCACTCCTACCCTACTCTCTTTGATTCAGGACCGTCTCGTTTCGGAAAAACTGTCACTCACAGTCTTTGAGATTTGCAATGTCCCGTACTTCCAAAGTCGTCAAGGGCAAATGTTGCTGCTCCCAGACTCTTCTGCCAGGTACCCCCACCTGGTAAACTTAGGTCTTCCAATGGGGATAGGCATTTGGCAATGCTCAGGTAGTTCGACTCCAGCGTATGTCAGCTTTCCCTTCCTTGATAAACTTTGGCAAATTGCCTCAAACGTTGTCAATGCTAGGCTTCTAGGCCTCTCCTCTTCCATGTCAAGAACCTCCTTTCGGCCATTTTTTTGTATAGGTGTCTCCGCTTCGCTTTCTTCCACTAACTCTTCTCTTCCTCCCCTGTTCTCACCATAGCCTGCCTCTTCCAGTTCATGCCCCTCTTCTCACCACCTTCTCCTCTCTCCTTGGCTTCTCCATGTCTAAGATCTTTCTTCTCCTTTCCACCTCCTCCTGTGCGACACAAGTAGGACAACAGATAGTTGCATTTACATAAGTAGGAGGCTGCTGCATGCACAGGAAGGAAATAATTGAATGGCAAAACACAGTAGAAACGAAGAGCACTCGCAGTAGACACGAAGAACACTAACATGAAAGAGACGAAGGAAACAACATGGCGAAGAATCAAAAGAAGTACTGCCATTATTCAGACCAAACTCTGCCAGGCCTCAATTCTGAAATACTACAGCCTGACATAAAATTGCTTAAAATAAGTTTCCAGGTTAATAATGCTCAGACGAGCCCCAGACACCAAGGTCAGTGTGCCGAGGGGAGTTCGGTTCAGCAATCTGAAACCACACCAGATAACATTTCCCAGGGAAAACAGCACACCAGTATTAATGTTAAATTGTTTCAGTTGGTAGCAGTGAGAAATACACATATCCTTGAATGCCAGGTGCAATCAACAACCATGTCAATTGATCCCATAATGCATAAATACACAGCACCCCAAATGGCTGCCGAAGGAAAGCACACCCAAGTAAGGATAGTAGAAAGTCCAATAAATAAATAGAATTGAGCTCTGAACAGTGGTCCTCTACCACGTGATCCACATAACGGTCATTTCTTCAAGGACAAATTAGATGGTGCACCTGCCATTGCCTTAGCACAACCAGACATAGAGACAATGCACCAAGGCCCAGACAAGACTGACAAATAAGACCTCAGGCCTGGGAACAGAGAGGAGTATCTTCTTTAAATTGTATCATAGCGGTTCATCCCTCTCTCCTTCCTCACCATGCATTCTGCTACTGAATACAAGTGCTGAGGCCAATGAGCCAACGTCTGGACAATCACATTATGTTCCTCTTTTTGACACATGTAGTAGAACTGTGCAATAGCACCTTGGAGCGTATCTCATGCGCTGAAAGGAATAACCATAATAAATGACCTTGGGTCCAAATAACTGAACAGACTCCAAAAATATGGCAAAGTACTGCTT
The DNA here is from genome assembly GCF_040938575.1 of Ambystoma mexicanum. Lineage (NCBI taxonomy): Eukaryota > Metazoa > Chordata > Amphibia > Caudata > Ambystomatidae > Ambystoma > Ambystoma mexicanum. The sequence goes on from NC_090921.1 coordinate 303,450,497, forward strand.
TATTGACAGCTCAAATAAAGTAGGGAAATCTGGTGACCATCCAAAATGCAGCTCACATACTCTCGGTTACTTTTCTCTTACACAAAGACTTTATACTTCAATGTACGTCAGCTATGATGTCATCCTGTGTGGCAAAAGTAAAGCCTATTGGGGAGAGATTGGTTAGGGGAACATATATACCTATAGCATAAGTGTTAATACATTAATTGCTGCCCCTTATCTAGTAGGCTCACCTCGAAATGAATATAATACTGATTATCAAAATAATAAGAGTGGATTGGCTTCTGCAACATGGTTTTGAGTCTTGCACCATGTGTCAATAGACCACAAATTTGTCCATTTCGACCTATTATGTACTGATATTTGATTTAATTGTACTAGGTGCTATTACTCCTCTTGGCATCTGGAGACTTGGTTGCTCCGTCTTACTTGTACTTTCTGCACTCTTGATTATACAATACGTGGCATTTGAAGATGTTTTCGCCTCTACTTAATCTAAGAGAAATGTGCTCTTCGTTCATTGCTTTTCCTAGATAACTCCCTTTGTACTTTCTAATTATGTCTTGCTGTGTCCTTAGTCAAACAGATATTCTTTGTTCCACTCAGGAAGCTGTTTTCTGCAGAGTTTCTGATTTACAGTCCGAGTTTGTCTCTGAGGTCATTTTGACATGATCTGACGTCCATCTTTCCATCATGGCCGCTTTACTCATGCTATAGTTTCTACAGCAGTAAGCTTTTATGTAACTCATCTACCTTGCGTTTCTGCATATACACTTAACTGGCTAATTAGCCTCGTTGTTGAAGGAGACAAATTTGTGATGAATTCTTGAATTGTTTGGTGGTATGGTATATTTCGACAAATACGTTTTTAACAAACTGCATAAGACTGATATAAAAAGGGGGTTGAATTGAATTGTTTACATGCTTATTTTAACTGTATTATGTGATGACATTTTTTATGATAAGATTTGATTGTAAATGATTTTAAATTAAATATCATTTTAATGTGTAATGTATTAAAGGTCAAATGTTTTTAACCAATAATAATAAAACCAAAAAAGAAATATATATTCATTTGTTGAGCTATATCTCACTTGTCTGCTCGGCATAGATGATTTCTTCATCTCTTTATACTTCATTACTTTGTTGCTTGGAATATACCTTCACTCTTTAAGCATTCCTATATCGGTTCTGTGCGTCATCGTGTCTTCCCTTCATGACATCACTTTACAGTCATCTGTTCGCACTTACAGCTCTTCTATGTCTAATGGCGTATGCCGACATCCTTCCACCACTTCAGTGTGAGGGTACATTTGATACGGTTGTATGAGTGCATAACGTCTCTCATATCTTCGGTGTGGTATTGAGACGATACCTGGGGCCATGCCCAGAGTCTTCCTGCTTTGCTTCCAGTATGACAGTGGTGAGGGGGCGGGCACTAGAGATGATGTCATCTGCTCCTCTACAGAACGCCAACCAATATTGCGTTCATTTAAAATGTATTATCTGTAGAGTGTCAATCCTAGGACGAGTTACTAGTTGTAGAAGAGCCAACTATAATAATAATATTTATTGTGATATACTTTACATTATAAACTTTACACAAACTTTTTGAGAAAATGAAAATACAAGTACATAATACAAATATAAAAAGCAAGGAAAAACATATCATATAAAACCATAATTTCACAAACATATAATCATATGTCTGACTTTCAATTATCAATACAATATCACCTTTTCATTAATCAACTTCTTATAGTGTTATGCCCAAGCTAACTTCAACTCTCAGCCAGATGTTACACAAAGCTGTCAGCAGGCGCATACTATTAGAATTAACACAGTGGAGCCAGAAAAGTTCCTCCTTGATGTGCTCATTGTTATGGACGTATCTACCAAGGAGGAGATTGAATGTGCTAGCCATTTCAGGGCATTCTGTCAGAAGGTGCTTAGCTGTCCCCAACTGATCTTGTGCTTTACACAGACGACATGTTTGGAGTTCTATAGCAATCATATCCTTTCTCCCTGTGATCATCATAGTGGGCATAGTGCTCCAATCTGAGCAGTAAAATAAACCGTCTAAGTCGTGTTGATGGGCAGAGGTTCAAATATCTATGAGGCTTCTTAAACTCGTACAATCTGTACTGCACAAATTGATAACTTTTTAAACTCCTCAAGTGGTCATAGTTCTCTAACCAATCCCAGAGATCTATTTGTTTACCCAATGCCCTTTGTGCCTCATCTGAATAGCACCCTTCCCTCGAATGCCAACCTATTTCAGTGAACAGTTTAGTCATCTGTCCAATAGTTGTACATGAAGAGTTCTCCCTGACCATTTCCTGGTGGACTGCTGTTAATAATCTGTTGCTTGTGTCTCGGGTCATTTTATAATATAGCGAGGCCAGCTTCTTCAACACTGTAGCCTTTAAAGAGATCAGCCCAAGCGCTAACCTTATTAGGGCCATTGGAATACCGGGGGGTAGGCCAAGAATACGGCACCAAAATCTCCCTTCAATTACCTGAAGCCACTTTAAGTCGATCTCGAGGAGGGCTTCCAACCCATATGTTATAGCCGGGGAGAAGGCTTGTACATATAGCTGGCGAATGCCCCATAGAGTAAATCCGCCCTTCTTGGCAGTAAACCTATGAAACAGGGCAGTCAATTGTGCTGCTCTAATGGCACGCGTTTGTTTACAAGCCACAAAGTCGCCAGTAAGTTCAAAGTTGATGCCCAGGTATCGATATTGAGCAACTGCACACAAGATACTTTCTTGTTGGTATATCTCATGACCTTCGTTTTTTCCAGGTTGATACTAAGGCCATTCACATCTGCATATTCCCAGAGGGCTGCCGCCGACCTACGTATCGCACTGATGGTATAGGCAAAGATCACCAGGTCATCCGCGTAAGCTAATACGGGACAGATGGATTCACCAATTTTGGGGGGGGGCAATTCTTAGCAGCAGATATTACTGTCAGGCTGAGATTCTGATCTTGCATCTGCGGAAGCTGCTGAACCCCCGGACAATCCACCTAAAATGTAGCACTCAGAGCTCCAGATTGTTTTTCTGCTCAGTTTACCACACTTCAAGGGGAAAGGGGGAAAAGTGGATAAAATAACAAACACCAGGCTGGATGCTATTGACTAGCTGGTTCTTCACCTGATACTTCTCCTGAAAATGCCCCGAGAAGTGATTTAGTAGATAAGACTTCCTTACTAGTTGCCAGGAAAACTTAATGATCATTCAGCCTTCTTAGATAGGTCCTTGAATGCTTTAGCAGTCTTTTCCTGTAACTTCTTAATCTTCTTTTAACCTTACAAACTTTTTAAGTTTAAGATGAAGTAAGGGAAGTTCCAACGAAATCCAATCTGGTAAAGTTTTTGCATGCGAAAATTAGTCTCTTAATGATGATGAGCTTGAAACTTGCAAAGGGAATTCACATAGTAAAATACACGCTTGCGCGCTAAAATTCCACGTAGCAACAAACATGCACACGCGCTTAAATTCCACATAGCATAAAACACGCACAAGCGCAATTGTTCCATGTAGCAGAAAACACATACATGCGCTTTAGTTCCACGTAGCAGAAAACACGTACATGTGCTAAAGATCCACGTAGCAGAAAACACATACACGCGCTTTAGTTCCACATAGTACACGCGCTACAGTTCCACATAGCAGAAAACACGCACACGCGCTATAGTTCCATGTAGCAGAAAACATGTACTCGCGCGGTGTTGATCTACGTAGCAATATTCGCACACACGTGTGATTAATTCCCGTAGCAAACACGCGCCGTTGATTCACGTAGAAAACACTTGCACACACGCTGTTGCTTTATTTAACGGCTCAAACATGCGCTAGCTCTGAAGAGTCACGTAGCTTATGAAAACATGCGCGTGCATTACAGTTTTGCGTGTATAAGATGAACTTGCTCACGCTCGTGAACCTTTTCAATTAAATAAAACTTTCACAAAAATTACATAAGACTAAGATAGTTCTGTATTTAAGTTTTCTTCCACTTAGAAATGATTAGAAAACACTTATCTCTTGAATGAGTCTTAGTAAAGTTCTTCTCACTGAAAATGGAATCTTCTCACTCCTGTCCTGTGTCCAAAACGAAATCCAAACTCTTTTCCAGTTTATTACTCAAAGAAGCCGCTCGACTGCTTGAAACTTGAAACCCCTGATCAAGTTAAGCAGGAGCAGCTTTTGACACATCCTCTCAGCTGGGCTTTGACAATGACAGGCAATTTAGAATGTTCACTGTCCTTCCTATAAACAATCACCAGCCAATCAAAACTTAGGCTGAGCACTTCCATCTTGGCTTGGGGCCTTTTCCAAAGGCTGCAATTAAGGTCAGGGCTAAATTGTCTGTATCACAAATAAAACCAATCATAACACACCAAAATCTTTCCTTACTACATATGTGCCACACCTGACCCAATGTATGTGAGAATATGTCAATGTATGTAACCCCTGACCTAACACCTGACCCAATGTAACACTGACCCAATGTAAGTAAGAATGTGTCAACCTGACAGTACCTCCCTCCTAAAGCCCAGTCCCTGGGCCACTTTCAAAAGGAAATTTCTTATGAAACCTTTCTACCAAACGAGGAGCATGCACATCTCTTGCTTCTTCCCAAGTGCGCTCCTCCGGTCCAAAGCCTTCCCAATCCATAATATACTGCAACTTTCCTCTCACTCTTCTCGAATCTAAAATTCTCTTAACTAAAAATTCTTCTGACGCATCCTCCTCAAACACAACTGCCGAAGAAGAAGGTTTTAATCTAGTTCCTTTAACCACAGGTTTTAACAAACTAACATGAAAAGTTGGGTGAGTTTTCATATGTCTTGGTAACTTAAGACGAACTGCCACAGGATTTATCACTCTTTCTACAACAAACAGTCCAACAAAACGAGGGCTAAACTTATTTTTCCCTTTTATTCTCAAAAACTTGGTTGATAACCACACCAAATCTCCCTTACAATATTGAGGACTCGCCTTTCGTTTAAGATCAGCAAACTTCTTGTATCTTTGCTTACTTTCCACCAACACACCTTTAGCCTTCTCCAAATTTCTTTTCATAACTTCTAGTCTTTCTTCCACCTCAGGGTTTCCTGAATCACTATTTACCTCAATACTTAAAAAACGAGGATGAAAACCCTGTTCCAAATAAAAAGGGGACATAGATGTGGCATCTTTACTGCAGTTGTTATATGCAAATTCCGCAACCCACATCAAATCCACCCACTCTTCATCTGCCTGCAGATAGCACTTCAAATACTTTTCCAACTCTTGATTTATCCTTTCCACCTGACCATTAGTTTCGGGATGGTAACCTGATGAAAGACATACCTCAACTCCCAACCTTTTACAGAAGGCCTTCCAAAATTTCGAAATAAATTGAGACCCTCTATCCGAGATTACCTGACTGGGAATTCCATGTAGCCTAACAACTTCTTGCAGAAAACTGTGAGCTAAACTATCGGCGGTAACCTCTCCCTCCATCGGTATGAAATGTGCCTCTTTAGTGAGTAAATCAACTGCAACCAAAACCGATGTAGACCCTTTATCTTGCGGAAGATCCGTGATGAAATCCAAGGACACTGAATACCAAGGCCGCGGTGGAACAGGTAAAGGCTCCAATAACCCAGACGGCTTTCCGACGAGGCTCTTTGATCTTGCACAAACCTCACAGGTCTTAACAAAATTAAGTGTATCTTGTCGAATCTTATTCCACCAAAAATGTCTTCTGACCAACTCTAAAGTCTTACGATACCCTGGATGTCCTGCCAAAACAGATTTGTGACACGCTTTCAAAATCTTTTCTCTCATTTCTACAGAAGATAAATAGAGTCTTCTATCAAGATAAGGCAAACCATCTTTAATCTTGCAAGGTGGGTCCAGACGAGCCCAATCTTCAAGTTGCGTCTCAGAGATGCATTCCAGTACCTTCTTGACAATTTCACTCTCCTTTTCAATTCCAGCAAGACAAAAATGTTCAGGAGCGATTAACGGAATTGGCTCACTCACCGACTTAACTTCACTTTCTGGAAACTGCCGAGACAAAGCGTCTGCCTTTTTATTTTGATTTCCCGGCTTGAAAGTTACTACAAAATCATATTCTGCAAAGAGTAATGACCACCTAAGTTGGCGCGGCGTCAGAGTTCTTGCTGTTTTCAAAAAAAGTAAATTTTGATGACCAGTTAATACCGTCACAGTGTGACGTGCTCCTTTAAGGAAATGTCGCCATTCTTCAAATGCAACTTTAATAGCAAGAAGCTCACAGTCTGAAATGGTGTAATGTTCCTCAGCTGGTGAAAACCTCTTAGAAAAATAGGCCACTAGATGTAATTGCCCAGTCACATTATGTCTCTGTGACAACACTGCTCCCACTGCCACATTGGAAGCATCCGCCTCTACAAAAAATGGTTTAGATGTATCTGGATGAATCAAGATCGGACTGGAAACAAATCTGTCCTTCAAAATCTGGAAAGCCTCATCATCCTTAGTTTCCCAAATAAACGGAACTCCTTTCTTCAAAAGCCGATTAATTGGAGCTACTAAACTGGAGAATTCCTTAATAAATCTTCGGTAAAAAATTTGCAAAGCCCAAAAAACTCTGGATCTCCTTTACCTTAGTTGGAGTTGGCCAATCTTGTACCGCTTGCGCCTTCTTGGGATTCATTTCCAAACCACTTGGAGTGATCACAAAACCTAAAAATTCTACTGAATCAGTATGAAACTGACTCTTCTCCAATTTAGCATAAAGATTATTCTCTCTTAATTTCCTTAAGACCTGTCGAACATGGATCTTATGTTCCTCTAAATCCTGAGAAAAAATCAAAATATCGTCAATATAAACGATAGCAAAGATATCAAGATATTCCCTAAGAACCTCATCGATAAAGAATTGGAAAGCTGCTGGGGCATTGCAGAGATCAAAAGGCATCACCTGGTACTCATACAGTCCAAACCTGGTCTTAAATGCCGTTTTCCACTCATGGTAAGCTCCACGTAAATCCAACTTAGACAAAATGGTGGCACCTTGGATCTGATTTAACATTTTTGAGATGAGCTTGAGAGGATACCGATTCTTCACAGTCACTCTATTTACTACCCTATGATCAATACAAGTCCTAAGGGATCCATCAGATTTAGGCACAAAGAACAATGGTGAAGCTGCCGGCGATTGAGAGTGCCGAATAAATCCCTTAGCCAAATTTTCCTTTAAATATTCTTTCAAATAATCATTCTCTTTTTCTGTTAAAGCATAAACCCTACTGCTAGGTAAAATGGCCCCAGGCTCCAAATCAATCTTACAATCAAAGGCCCGATGAGGACACAACTCTCCAGCTTCCTTTTCATCAAATACATCCCAAAAATCTTGATAACAAGCAGGAAGTTCACCCAAAACTGCTCCGATGTCAAAACCTATTGCCCCTCCTTCTGCAAGCAAAAATAAAACTGAATTCACAACTCTTTCTCCCTCTTCTGGACAAATTTCAGAGAAACAATGTTCCTGACAAAATGTAGATTCTAAAGCTACAGTTCTTGCACCCCAATCAATTCTAGGATTATGAAGGGTAAGCCAGGGCATACCCAAAATAATTTTCAGGATTGGAGCATCAATTAACTCAAAAGAGATATTTTCCTTATGACCTCCAGCCAACTCCATCACAAGTAACGATGTAGTATGAGTGATTGGACCTGAAGAAAGAGATGTTCCATCAACTGCTCTGACCTGCTCCACCTCCTTCTTTGCCACCAAGCGAACCCCTAACGTCTTTGCCAATCCCCTGTCCATAAAATTACCTGTAGCCCCCGAATCAATTATAACTGGCCCTGAACCTAAAATCACCTTTTCAAACAGCAAGGATACGTTCATAGTTATGTGAGGAACAGCTGTCTGTATAGTGTTAGCCACATGTTGCATTCAGCCTGAAGAACTGAAGATCTTCTTGGGGGTAAAAGGACAGTTTCCAAGAAAATGGCCACTCCTACCACAGTATAGACACAAATTATTCTCCCTTCTTCTAGCCTTCTCTTCCTTGGACAATGGACCCCTCACCCGGCTCTGCTGTTCATTCCCTTTTGACTTCACTTCTCTGTTCACCATCTCAACCTTAGACCTCTCCATCCTTCCCTGAAACCTCACATCTCCCTGAGAACGTCTACGCTCTAGACGTCTTTCAGTTAGACGGAAATCTAACTGAACAACCAAATCAATTAGAGCATCTAAAGTAGTAGGACGCTCCAAAACTCCCGCCAAGGCATCTTTTAACTCAGCCTTTAAACCTCTATAAAATAAAGAAGCCCTCTTCTCCTCTGGCCACCTACTCTCTAGAATTAGAGATCTAAATTGAGTGATATAAGAAATGAACTCCTTACCTCCCTGACGAAGCTCCAATAGTTCACCATCAACCTCTAAAGATACCTGTCTCTTGTCAAACATCTTTTTAAATTCAGCCAGGAAAAGGGAATAATTATTCAATGCCAAACTCTTTTGACTCACCAAAAGACTTCCCCACACAGAAGCTTCTCCAGATAAATAGAATAAAGTAAATGTCACCTTTGAGGCATCCGTGGCGAATAACTCAGGACGACTTAAGAAATGTAACTCACACTGAGTCTGAAATATTTGAAATTTTTTAGAATCTCCCAAAAAGTGCTCCGGGGCAGCCAAAGGAACAGGCATAACTAAAGTTCCTAAACCACCCACCGCCTCCACTGTTCTTGGAAGCCTAGGTTCTTGTTCTTCCCCTTCTCTCACCAACTCAGGAGGAGACCCAGCACCCCCCGAAACTTCAACTTCTTGCATTTGAGTTACCTTTAAGTTTAATTCATCCAACCTTTGACAAAGATTTGAATATTCCTGATGAGCAACCCGTAACTCTTCACACATTTCTCTAACCATTACTCCCAATGCCTCCATGGTTGTCTCATCGGAGTTCATAACAGCTCGGGCAGACTACCTTTATTGGCCTTTCATTCTGTCAGGCTGAGATTCTGATCTTGTGTCTGCGGAAGCTGCTGAACCCCCGGACAATCCACCTAAAATGTAGCTCCAGATTGTTTTTCAGCTCAGTTTACCACACTTCAAGGGGAAAGGGGGAAAAGTGGATAAAATAACAAACACCAGGCTGGATGCTATTGACTAGCTGGTTCTTCACCTGATACTTCTCCTGAAAATGCCCCGAGAAGTGATTTAGTAGATAAGACTTCCTTACTAGTTGCCAGGAAAACTTAATGATCATTCAGCTGTCTTAGATATGTCTTTGAATGCTTTAGCAGTCTTTTCCTGTAACTTCTTAATCTTCTTTTAATTTTACAAACTTTTTAAGTTTAAGATGAAGTAAGGGAAGTTCCAATGAAATCCAATCTGGTAAAGTTTTTGCATGCTAAGATTGTTATCTTAATGATGATGAGCTTGAAACTTGCGAAGGGAATTCACGTAGTAAAATACACGCTTGCGCGCTAAAATTCCACGTAGTATAAAACACGCACACGCGCAATTGTTCCATGTATCAGAAAACACGTACACGCGCTTTAGTTCCACGTAGCAGAAAACACATACACACGCTTTAGTTCCATGTAGTACACGCGCTATAGTTCCACGTAGCAGAAAACACGCACATGCGCTTTAGTTCCACGTAGCAGTAAAAACGTACACGTGCTATAGTTCCACGTAGCAGAAAACCCATACTTGCGCGGTGGAATTCCTTGGCTAACACACATACTCGCGCTGTTGATCTACATAGCAATATTCTCGCACACGCGCAATTAATTCCCGTAGCAAACACACGCACATGCGCCTTTGATTCACGTAGAAAACACTTGCACACGCGCTGTTGCTTTATTTAACGGCTCAAACACGCGCAAGCTCTGAAGAGTCATGTAGCTTATGAAAACATGCACGCGCATTACAGTTTTGCGTGTATAAGATGAGCACTTCCATCTTGGCTTGGGGCCTTTTCCAAAGGCTGCAATTAAGGTCAGGGCTAAATTGTCTGTATCACAAATAAAACCAATCATAACACACCAAAATCTTTCCTTACTACATATGTGCCACACCTGACCCAATGTATGTGAGAATATGTCAATGTATGTAACCCCTGACCTAACACCTGACCCAATGTAACACCTGACCCAGTGTAAGTAAGAATGTGTCAACCTGACAATTACTACCGGGATGTCATGAACATATAGGTTGTAGATTAAAGGCGCTGTAATGCAACCTTGTTTTAATCCCCTGTTTTGGGAAACTTTAGCTGTAGTATGGCCTTCCTGATCTAGTTTCATTTTTACTTTGTTGTCTTGATGTAGTAGCCTGAGATAGTATAACAGACCTTCAGGGCAGCCCATTAATTTCAATTTCCGCCACAGGGGACCTCTAGGGATTGAATCAAAAGCCGCTGTGAAGTCTATATATAAGGCATATAGGGGAGCGCCCCCCCTTTCCTAGCTCTAGATTGTAGCAGGTCCATTACCATGATGTTATGGGAGGTGGAATATCCCTGTCTAAACCCACTTTGGAATTTGGATAATATGCCAGAATCTCCACCCATAGCTGTAATTCTTTTAGCAAAAGTGAGGCAATTATCTTCCCTGTGACGTCTAACATTAAGAGCAACCTATGGTTGCTTGGATCTAGCTTGTTTCCATTTTTTAAAACCGGGGATAAGTATCGCCATTTGGCATGAACAGGGTATTTGACCTGTTTTTAGAATCTTCTCAAATAGTATACCCAACAAACTGGCCCAAAACTCAGGGTATGATTTAATAACAATGTTGGCCAATCCGTTAGGACCTGGTGCTCACGAGGATTTTATCTCTTTAATCTTATTCTATATGACTTCATGTGATATATCAATAGGTGCCACTAGTGGGGGACTACCCAATGATGTTAATTTCTCACCCTCTGGCTCGGCATTCCGATTTTCCAGGAATTTTGTCCACACCATAGCCTCAATAGGATTTGCGTGTGACCCTTTCTTGACACCTCAGGCCTCGCCCAGAAGGGACCAGATATTATGGGTCTTTCCTTCACATATGGTCTTCACCAATCTTTGCCAAAACAGATTCTTATCAGCCCTTCTTTTCGCCTTAATGGCTGATCTATATCTATGTTTGATCCTCCTGACATTTGCATAATATACCCCCAGGGGGGCCATGAATTTCTTGGCATTGCGAAGCTCTGTTCTGAGTTTCCTTTTCGCATCTCTGATCGTCTTATCATAGGGCAGTTTTTTCCCCTCAGGTCTTATCATAACCCCCAAAGGCGCAGCCGCATGCTTTCCTGCAAAGGCTTAGATCCACTCCTCTATAAGGTCGATTGTCATCTCATTATAATTAGGGAGCTGATGTGGTCTCACAAGCACAAGGGCTTTGGTGGCGTGTGTTATATTTTTATCCGACCAGGAGATCCTAGTGCCAAATTTATTAACTTTCACCTTACCCATATTGCTGAGAAGGGGCTCCTCTCTAGGAAGCTTGATCTCACATATCAGTGCGGCATGGTCACTCCATTTATTCGAGATGACTGTCATGTCCTCCACCTGTAGTTGGATTTTAGGGCATACAAATATATAATCCAACGTACTATGTGAGCTACGGTTTAACCATGTATGATGACCAGGATGATCACTAGTTGTTCTTACATTTAGCATTTCCATATCCCAGGACTCAAATAGGTATTCCCATGCTCCACCCTCATGGTCTTTTTTAGTATGATCCACGGCTCCCTTCTCTTTTAATTTAGGATTCTGAGATTTACCCCCATGCCCAGTCATATGGCAGTTAAAGTCACCAACTATTATCCCTGTGTTACCAGATATAATCAACCAATTCGCCAGAAGATCATGGAGAGAATATTACAATTGCTCGCTTTGCACCGCAACAGGGGGATTATACAGACTCACAAGTAGAAACGATCCCTTGGGTCCCGTGTTGTCAAAAATCACTTCTACTGCAATCATATTGCTTTCTAGCTTAGAATTAATCTGCCTCGAGCCCAGATTATTAGCCACCCCTATAATCAAACCTCCATATGGCCTGTCTTTTTCTCCTCTTTTAGCTGCAGAATGATATATCACATAACCATCTAATATTAGAGGGTCCATAGCCCATGTCTCTTGTAGGCAAAAACAACTATGTTTGTCGAGCAATTTCGTAGAAACCTCCGATGATAGAAGATGTGCGAAGCCACGAGAGTTCCAGGACAATATGGTAAGATCTAATTTTTTTGATACTATCTCAGGAAGTGTATCCACCAACCATTTTAATACTTGTTGGACCATCTGATGCCTCAACCTTCTTTCCTTTTGATGATCTTAAACAATCTACATCTACCAAAGGGATATCTATCTCTCCAATCAGGCAGCTCAGGTCTATTTCATTCAAATCGGCATCAACCTCGACATCTACTGCTTTCAGTTCCTCTTTATAGCTTCTTATTAATTGGGCTGTGGATAGGAACTTACAATGCAGTGCAGAAACTTTAGGGTTTGGGCCTTTCAAAGGTTCCACAAATTGAAAGTCATCAGATTTAAGGGCCCGCAATTGTGTCACTGAATTCAGTCTCGTCAAGAATTCTGAGCGCGATAGCCATTTATTGTCCCTGCTTTGATACAGGTGAAGTGGGAGAATGGAACAAAAGGCTCCCACCAATCCCCTCACACCCCTGGCCTAGAGGATCACGGCCCAGGCACCCGCCACAAGAGGAGTTTGCCCATCTACCAGACGACCAAATACCCTGGTACAGGAACATACGGATGTGCCCACCCGTGTGCCCACCCGCGTGCCCACCCGCCTGCCCACCAGCCTGCCCACCAGCCTGCCCTGCCCATGCCGACACCTGCGGCATGGATGGACTTGACTGAACCATCCAACACTAAATCAACACATCGTTAGAGATGCCATGACGACCTAGTCAACGGTCAGCACACCCTTGCAAACATGCACACTGGACACTCCCACACCAATCCACACGAAGAACATACTCAGTGCTATGACGTAGGTGACGGACACACCCACTGACACGCATCTTTATTATTTTTCACATAGGCTTTTCAAAATGCAGAAACGCAAGACGCACAATGAACTCATCTAAAAAGGCTTGCTCACGCTTCTCCTAAACCCATGCATCATAATGAGAAATATAACGAAGACACGATACTGGGGATAAAGCAATATGATACCATAACCTAAAGCGCCTGTGTATCAAACGGCTCCACCTATGCACCAGGCCCAAGTAGGCCGCAAGCAAGAGCTTCCATGAACATTGAATGAGCAAGAGTACAGTTGCTGACCCTGCAGAATGAGCCCGGCGAGAGCAGACAGTCAAGGGCACAATGTTGCAAACTCGCATGCCGCAAGCCGACGCCAAGGTCACACCTGCAAATTAAGCCAGGCACACAGTGGAAAATGCAATATTAATTGTGCAGAATTCTGCCTCAACCACAGTCTCACCTCACGTGACCAAGCCGAACCTGACAGGGTGCTAGGCCCAGGAGGAGGGAGGCGCCTGGATCCCACGTTTCAAGACACAGGCAGATACAATTAAGCGACTCAATGGACATCTGCGGCGGTGGGAGTAGTCTGCCTTCCAGCATATGAATAAATCCTCACATTGTCTGCACATACCCATAGTGATACATTGTTGCAAATGACAGGTGCACCGCAAGCTGGGAACAGCGATGGTCCCAGACTGGGGGGCGTTCGCGAGTGGACCAATCAGAACATGGGGCTCTTATCACTGACGCCATTAACATTGACCAATCCTCAGGGGTCTTCATGTAACAATTTTCATGCATCAAATTGAAGGGACAACCCAAGTATACCACCTGACTAACCCTCAACCACTAATAACGCTCTCTATACGTATGCTATACTAACCCTACCACTCGAGGAGCCAATCCAGAGTGGCGATAGGTTTTTTGCTAACTTTCCCAGGTGACGCAAGTAGGGCGTCATACTAAGGTAAAAAGGGCCTGCGAGCCCCACGATTGAGAGAGAGTGTCAGGACGAATGCGTACGATCCTTGACCCATCCCTGCTGTTTTGTTTAATAAACAGCAGAATCACCTTGCTTCTTGCGTGTGTCTCATACTCAATTTTTTTTGGGATATACGGGAGGAGTTGGGGCCTCCCTGCCCGGAGGTCCGCGGACGGCCCAGCCGACCCCGGGAGAATTTCCCCCCGACACAGGTTCTTGATCAGACATATATGATTTCCTGTTGCCTCCCCTTTCTTTTCCGTGGTTACAGTTAATGTAGTTCCTGATTTTTCCAGCACAATAGGTTGGCTTATCACCTTGTCCGTAATTATAACAACCTCATTGCACACAACATCCACCCCAGAGTTGTCTATCGCCTCTTCCAACTCATTTTCAATGACTTGTTCAGGTAGCAGCCAGCTAGTGAGGCGACCCTCACCAGCTGCCTTCCTTTTCTTGGCTCTTTTTGCTCTTTTCTTGGTCTTCTTAGAGGGGTGCCCCACAGAGCCCTGCTCCACCATTGGGTAGGTCATGGCACTATCTCTTTTACTCTTTCCAGGCCTTGTTGCTAATCTTTGCTATTTTCTTGAGAAGAATGGATATGGACTGTCCAGATGTCGATCAGTCTCCACGTTTTGCTGCTCTTCAATTTCCTCAGCAATATGAATGGCTTCTGAGAGATTGGTTTCTACTTCTTCACGGGTTTTCTCCCTCCCATTATTTTCCATAATTAGCGCATTAGTATTAGCCAATATTCGCCCAGACATCTTCAGCAGAATCTTGTAAGGATGCTACTGATGACTGGATTTCAGCTATCTTTACTGTCCCTGGATAGGAATTATCCAAGCAATCTATTTCGACATCTGGAACGTCCTCCATTGAGACCATTGCTAAATTAGGTGAGATTGATAGTCTACCTAATCCCCCTCCAGTGATAGATGTCCCCGGGGGTGTCATCATCTATCTATTTGCCTGTGTTCCACTATTAATGATCGTCATTGCTTCAGGATGTGGTGTCATACTTCTTTGAATATTCAAGCGTAATTCTAATAGCGAGTTGTTATCAATGTCTTCAAAGTTTGATGAACTCAGTGGGCCGTTTTCGCAGTTATCCGGTGTAGTTGTTTCCTCGATAGTAGTAGAATTTATCTCGAGGGGCGGATTTTGTGGGAAAAATCCAGTAATCACACCTTGGTTTGCTAGGATGGTATTCTTGGATTTCTTTTTAGCCTTTGTTTTTTCCATATCACCCTCCTTATTTGCTGGATTCCGGGTATTTTACGTCCCCTTAGTTCTTCTTAAATTGTATTTGGACTGGATCCGCCCTTTTCCTGATTGCATTTGAACTAACCAGACAGTGCTCCTCCTTCACTGGGCAAGTTGTATATCCCAGGCAAGTAACCCTCAACCAACCTGTAGATCTCCACTAACTGGGTTCAACCCGCAGGGATCAGTTTACCAAGGGCCACATCAGTCTAACAACAGGATCAAAGGCACTAGGCCCACAGTCTCATGATGCTATCGTACAGCACACGGTCTCCACTGGTGTTCTGGCTCAATCTTTTGGTGAGTGTCATCCAGCGAAGTAAAGTACCCCAATTTATTCAGTTTTTAGGGTTTTTAGGGAGACATTTTTGCAGCCTTAGTGTGGGCTATTGGTCACTGGCCGAGTAAGGCCAGTGTTTGTGAGCCCCACACTACACTGTCTCTGTTGTATACTTTGATATTATCTCCCAGTCTATGTATCAATATGATGGCCCTTAGTCGTAGCCACCTCCCACACTTTCACTGATTCTAGGCCTTGATCAGTATAGTGGCTATAGCAACTACCTTACTGTTCTCTCCTACTTAGGAAGTTCACACATTACCCTGTGTTCTCAATGGGTCATCAGAAATCCCCAGCACTCACCCAAAAGCCACAGAAGGCCAGGGCAGAAATAAGCAAGCGGACCTTGCTTTCTCACTGTCTTGCTACGGCACGTATTTGCGCATCCCGTGTTACCCAAGCTCACCATTAACTACTGGTTGCCAGTGGGGGGACAAAGCAGTGGAATGATCCCTGAGGTACTGCAGCCGGCCTCGACCGACTTGCAGGCTGCACTGTGTCTGCACGCAACCCAGAGTCTACAGTACCCGGAAACAGACCTTCACCTCGTACTGCGCACTGTGTACTTACTCCGCTGGTCTGATAGTCGTCTCCCGCCTGCTTTCATGGACAGCCCAAGGTCTGCAATCTGCACAGGCTGGACCAGTCCACTCGTGCAGTCCGCACAGCACGCACTGCTTAAAGTCGCATCTTCCTTCCTCCAGCTCCATGTGCTACAAGCTGGAGTTGTTAGAGGAACGCACCTCTATACATAGCAAACATCCAGGCAATGCAACAACGCAGCAACAACCGAGAGTTCCGGATCAAGCCGCACCTCGTAACACCTCTCACCTCTCAACTCGTCTACAGAGGCCACTTCCGATCCTGTCCTTCCATAGTTACCCATCACAACTATAAGAGGGCTCACTTATAGATAACCATATATTCTATACTCTGCCAACATTTCAAATACGAGAATAGAAGTTTGTTGTGATTGTACTAACCATGAACTCAACTGTGACGATTTCTTGCTTTAAAAGTGGTTGTTACTAATGCCATTTTCAGATTGTCCCTTTATACTCCCAGCAACCGTCTGCTTTGGAATAAATATGGGTTTTTCTGTGCACTTTGAGTTACTAAGAAGATTGCTAGATGCATTGGCATATCCCACAGGGACCGCTGTGGTGAAGCGCGCTGCCCACACCAGGGGCGTAGACTTGGTCTCTCGTGGTAACGATGTGGCAGATGCAGATGCAGAAGCAAAAAGGGCAGCATATTTCCTACATGTAGCACATATAGCATTTGCCCCACAAAAATGAAGATAAAAGACAGCTACAATGTACTACCATTAACACAATTAATGGAACTACAGGTACACGCATCACAGACAGACAAGGATCTTTGGAAAAAGTGGGAAATGTTCACTATCCCCCAGTGACCTACTGTGGCCACAGGACAGCACAGTAAAACCTTCCATGCCACTCAAGTTACTCACAATAGCTGCAGTAAAATTGCGCGGCAAGAAAACATTGGTGCTTATAGGTGATGTTAAGAGTTTTGTAGGCACAGCCCTCCTGTTGGACGAAGACCATAGATGAGGGTGAGAATAAGAGTAGACGAGCAACGAGAGACGTGACATGACCCTATTGAACTATGCTTTTTTTGCATCAAAGAAGACTATGGGCCTCATTACAAGCATGCCGGTCTGGAACCAATGGTGCCGGTAAGCTTACCGGCACTGTTGTTTCTGGACCGGCATACTACAACTCAGCGGGCGGGTGCCATCCCACCTGGCAGATCTGACCTGCTAGAGGGCACGGCACCCACCTGTAGAATTTTCATAGAAGCACCAGCACTGTTAACAACGGTGCCGGTGCTTCTGTGGTCCCGATTCCCATAGAGTCCCATAGGACTCTATAGGAATGGGGATTTACAAACATACCGGCATCTGGCTTCCTGACCACCAGGGCTGTAATCCCCCGATGTTACTGGGCACCGGTAATGCATTGTGGGTCCGGTGGCTACCTACCCGTAGCACGGGCAAGGTTACGCTGGACTTGTAATGAGGCCCTATGTCCTTAATATCTCAGAACCTGAGGAGGAGATGATACTTGTTGTAAGTGTACTCGAGTAGTTTCATGATCGGCTTCTTATTTTTCTCTCTTTGTTGTTTTTATTTTGCTTATACAATAGCAGTAAGGATTTGTAGTGATAATGCTACCAATTTAACTTTTAGTGTGAACGAAGAAATGACACGAGCAAGGAGGGATATAAGTAACAGCAACGATGTCCTAAGACACCACTTTGGGAGCTATACTCAAAAGGCAGTCAACCTATGGTACCATCACATGACTAAGGTGGGAAGGGAGAAACCAGAAGAAAATTGTTTCGTGTGCTCACTCCTTCCATACGCCTTAAGTGTTTCCAGATTGTTTGTGGCCCAGGAAATACCAGTAAACAGGGTACACTGCTTAACGCAAATTGCGTTATGCAAAACAAGGGGGAAATTCCAGGGAGGGGCACCTTCCTTAAAATGGGTAACAAAAGCAGATTCCCCGCATGAATATAATTATATCAAAGAATAGACAATGGTTAACAAAGTGGTGAAATATACATTGTCAGGGCCACAAAGAGGTGAAGTAACAGTAAGTGATCACCTGTTGTTGAAATGTACTGATCGTCAAGGGAAACAGATACTATTTTGCTGGGACATACCACAGTTACGCATAGCTGGAGAAGTGTATACATCTCGGGGTTGGGAAGAGGGGATAATGGGATATAAAGCCGAAGTGCTTATAGGATTCTCATGGCATCCTGTAGAGAATGGCAATGAAAAGTGATTAGAAGAAATTGAAATGCCAGACTATTGACATGGGTGGAGGATGAAGAAGGACCAGTGTGCATAACAAGGATAGAAAACCCATTGCTATGTTTCAGAAACAATGTCACAGTGCAGATAGGGAACAATGTAGGATGCAAACGCATCATGGAAATGGAATGAAAGTAGGCACAACAGTATTAATGGGCCACTATTGGGCCTATGGTTCACAGGGCCTATATGCAGCTCCCACCAAATTGAAGATGAATCTGCTTGCTATCAGTTTTACATGCTCCAGCACTACTGGTGCCTCAAAGTGATGTGGTGTAAATAGTAGACTACCCCATGGTAAAAGGTGACCAGAAAAAGAAAGGATCACAATGCACAAAACGAGACAATTATTTTTCTAAAGACTCTGTTGACGCACTAGATGCTATCCCATCTAAACACAGGCTATTTAACAAGGCACAATGCTCCTTTCATGGCTCCTTAACCCAGACTTACAATCGGCAGTGAATGCCAAAGGCTGTAGATAACAAAATGGGAGTTACTGCAGGCCATCAATGCCATGAAAAGGGGCTAAATGCAATTAAGGAGGAGCTGAGAGCTATCAGATTGATGACTCTCCAAAACAGCTATGTCCCCGACCTTGTGGCTGAAGCTGCTGCACATTTGCACCTACACATGATGAGCAGAATGGGAGCTTGACAGAAGCGATATGTTCCCTGCAAAATTTGCAAACAAAAATGGTCCAGGAAACAAGTGAAATTGAAGATAAAGACTGGTTTACAGCTTTGTTCTCATGGGTGCCTACCTGGCTGGATAAAATATTTAAAGTACTACTATCAGTTTTGGTATTGGTACTAACAGGTCTTTTCGTCCTGCAGTATTGCAGCGTAGGAAAACGGGGGAAAAGGCTGTAGAGCAGCACATGATGATGGTGATATTGGGTAAAGACAAAGTGGTACACATCCGCACTCAAGCAGTTGAACCACATGAAATGCATATCATTGAAAGACCAATAGGAGCTCCAGCTCTAATTTTGAGCCCCCAATTGGCCCAGAAAGCTATACCGAGCACTGGGTCGACTGTGAAGGAGATGGGGATTGCTGCTTCAAGACACATTTGTTTGTTTGTTTATTTATTTGGTAATGCGCACCAAACCCTTAGGTAGCTGGGCGCAGCAATTTACAAGTATACATATAGCTTAGTTACAACATGGTAAAGGTACAGTAATGACATTTGGGAGTTCCAGGAGAACAAGGTAACATACAGAGGACAAGTGCAGTGGTCGGTACAGTCAACTGTTGCCATAGCAAACTGAAGAGATAAGAGGGTGGTCAAAAAAGCATGTGTGCCAGAAGAGTATAAAGAACAAAAAGGAAACCTGAAGGGTGTGTGTCAAATATGATACCCAAAGATGGGTATGATAGGATGAAGGAAAATGTAGAGGTGGTAAATAAATTGACTCGAGGGGGAGTGAAATAATGGAGATTAGGGTTGTACACGTATGACCATGCCCCACCCCTTTCTGAGCACACACAAAGATACCAGCTGCGAAATGGTCTATAAACAGTTAGTAAAACAATGGTTAGTAAAACATTAAGATTCATGTAGCCCCCATTAGGATTAGAAAAGGGTGTGCAACACAAGTAGGGCAACAGGTAATTGCATTCACATAAATATGAGGCTGATGCATACACAGGAAGGAATAACTGAATGGCAAGATGCAGTAGATACAAAGAATGCTTGCAGCAGATATGAAGAACACTCGCAGTAGACTTAAAGAACACCAACATGCAAGAGACTAAGGAAACAACATGGCGGAGAAGGAAGAGAAGAACCACTATGGTTCAGACCAAACACTGCTTGGTCTCAATTCTGAAATACTGCAGCCTGACATAAAATTGCTTAAAACAAGTTTCCAGGCCCATGATGCTCGGGTGAGCCCCAAGCACAAAGGTCAGCGCGCCAAGGGTAGTTCGGCTTAGCAAGCTAAAACCACACCACATAACGTTGTCCAAGGCAAACAACACATAATTATTAACATTTATTAGTTTCAAATGGTAGCAGTGAGGAATACACATATCCTTGAATGCCAGGTGCAAGCGGCTATCATGCGAACAAATCCCATGATGCAAGAATATAGAGGGCTCGAGTGGCTGCTGAAGGAAAGCACACCCATGTTAGGGTAGTAGAAAATCCAATAAATAGAATTGAGCTCTGAACAGTGGTCCTCTACCACGTGATCTACATAACAGTCATTTATTCCAGGCCAAATGTTGATAGTGCACCTGCCATTTACTTAGCACAACTAGACACAGAGACAACATGCCACGGCCACAGACAAGACTGACAGATAAGATCTCAGGCATGGGAACAGAGGGGAGTATCTTCTTTAAACTGGATCATAGCGGCTCACTTATCTCTCCTTCCTCACTATGCATTTTGGCACCACATACAAGAGCAGAGGCCAATGGGCTAACAACTGTCTAATCACATTATGTTCCTCTTATTGACAAATGTATTAGCAAGCCAACCAATAGTGTGTTAATCTGAAATGTATTATCTGTAGAAGGTTGACCCTAGGACGGGTTACAAGTTGTAGAATAACCAATTATAAGAGGGTTCACTTAACCATATATTATATACCCTACCAACTTATCAAATGCGAGAATAGAAGTTTGTTGTGATTGTGATAACATGGCACCAACTGTGACAATTTCGTCCTTTAAAATTTGCTGTTCCTAGCTCCATTTTAAGATTGTCTTATGTATGGTCTTTGGTTTTGGAATAAAGCTGGATTTTTCTGTGCACTTGGAGTTACTTTGTTTGTTGAGTGTTCTTCTTTATTGGTATATGTGGGCCTATCCTAACACTTTTTGGGGCACACATGATGAGATGAGATGCACTAGCACATCTCATTGCGTGTGCTAACAAAAATTTAGAGGATATGCCTCTCATTGTAGATATATGTAATGTGTTTCTCCCCCGGTACAGAGCTCAAAACATTGCCATCCTATGTTGTTGAATGGTATTTCTTTCAGGAAAGTTGGAATCTACATAATGAATGCTTGACATGTAAACTGACTCTGCGCCATCACTACTGCCTGAAGTCATTCACCTGCAGCCATGGAGTATCCCTAGTATTAAATGAATAACCTCACTAGTCCTCGTGGAAGCAAACTCATTAGGATGAATCTTTATGCACCTCTAATGCATGAGAGACTCTCCCCCAGTTTTAATATTATAAATATCAATAATACTCAATGTGTCAAACTCTGAATGGTGATAAACAGAACTAGGCATGCCAGACATGTGACTGCACGCACTGCTCTGACATGCAGTCTTAGAATTCCCCACTCTAAATGTACTCATTTGAGGAGCTTCAGAAGGATGAAAGGCTGAATTACACAAATATTTCTGAAGCATGTGCATTAATCTACTGGCATATCTTACTATATAATTTATTATACTACCCTGCTTGGGTAACATTTACAGATGCACAGGGCTCCATTCTCTTTTGCTATCCACCCAACAGCGTCATCCAACCCATCCTTTGTCCCTAACCTTTCTCTCTCTTCCTGGAGCCTCTTAAATTACATAATATATG
The DNA here is from genome assembly GCF_040938575.1 of Ambystoma mexicanum. Classification (NCBI taxonomy): domain Eukaryota; kingdom Metazoa; phylum Chordata; class Amphibia; order Caudata; family Ambystomatidae; genus Ambystoma; species Ambystoma mexicanum. The sequence continues at coordinate 303,472,516 of NC_090921.1, forward strand.
TTCTTCCCCAAGAATCAGCTCGACAATGCCAGAACTTCTCGAGAACTTCCCTGAAGAATGGTGGCTTTTATAGGAGATTCGGGCAGATTCCCGAATCTCGCAACGAGATTTGAGGGTGCTCTCAAATCACTTTTAAGAACGTTTGCCAGGGCTTCCCAGCGAACGGATGTGAGCAGGCGCCAGGGAAGTACATGTGATCGCAGGTCACGTGTTTGCGTCTTTCCGAAACCCCAAGAGTCACTGTAGGGCCTGCACGGCTCACGGTGTCCCGTGGACGCCAGTTTCGAGTGCTGCATTGCTTATTCCTCCAGCTTTTGTTTCAGTGCCTCTTACGTGGGTCACGGTCCTCAATACATTTCTTGGGGCATAAGCGAATAAGCAATGGGATGGGAAACCTGGGGGGATCCTCTGTAAACCACATCCGTGGTCTGAGTCTCAGAGCAGCTGATAGTACCCGGGTCATCCCGCTCCCATCCCCTTCCGTAGCCTGGCGCACTGAGGCCTGAAGTTCATTATGTTCCAGGCAATTAAATAAAAACAGGCGTTATTTCAAATATTGCCTGCTTTTATAGCTTGCATGATTAGAGGCTATTAGGTATTTGCCGCGTGCAGTATTCCAGAAAATACCACATGTGCTAAATGAAGCATGATTAGGAGTTGGAAATCTGCATAGGATTTCTGCATATGTATTTCTCCACTCAGACCTAGCAGTTCAACATGTTAAAACGCTGCCTGCCTGAGAAAACCATGCATCCCTTATGTGAAGGGATGTGCTGGCAGTGCACTGAGCGGTGACCCCTGAGGGTTTCAAAATATGGACATCTCAGGCGCCCACATTCTCACCCATTTCAGACATGATGCACAGAAGGGCCAACTGAGATCCTTCTGTGTATTATTCTACATATCACAAAAGTGCAGCGATCAGTCGCTGAACCATATCCATTTCCATTCCCCCCAAATCCAGCAATGACCTGCAGACTTCCTGAAATATTGTATGGTGTTTTCACCAGCCACAAAATGTAACCGTGAAGTCACAGAGGCGACAACTCCCGTTGCCGTTCCCCTTTTTCTCTCAGCCTTGCGGATCAATATCCCATTGATCGGCCCTTGTTCCGAATCTCCCCTCTGTATACCAGCAGCAGAGCTCAATGCTGAGGTCTTTCCCTGTGAGCCTGGAAGCTCGCAAACCTATAGCAAAGGTGCAAATCCACTTGCCACCGTATTTCCCGTGGTGAGGTTTGCCCGGCGTATCACTCAGACCACTCACTCTTTTTGCTCTGATCTAAACCTCCCTGGTCGAAGGTATACTTCTGATACCTAGCAGAAGCCGTCCAGGTTGCAGTTTGTGATCCCCAGGAGAGAAGACTTGCTCAATTCAGCACACTGTCCTTGTGGATCAGCCACAGGAGGGGAAGCCACGCGTACTGCAGTGCTGCCCATGGCATACGGGACTCCCTAGAGTTGCCACTGGGGTCTGCCTGTTTCTGGGCGTGTAGGGAATGCCTGGCTCTGTGATTGGACATGGGGGGAGCTGGTCCTGCCTAATACTGATTGTGTTTGTATTGTATTTTATTGAATTTTTATCGCGCTTTCACCAAAGGGCCTTCACAAAAACAGAGAAGTGGAGCTAGAAGAGAAAAGGAGTGAAAACGCGAAGAAGCCTATGGGGCTTTAGGGACAGCGAGGTGATAGGTAGACTGGGAGCGAAGAGCTCGCGTAGGAAAATAAAAAGAAACAAGAGAAACAAGAGAAGAAGGGGCAAGAGGAAGTGAAAGAGAAGGCGATATTCAAAAGGCGGAATCAAAGCTGTTAGAAGAGAGGAAGAGATTGAAGAGCGGGGGAAAGACCGAGAAGTACGCGAATCGCAGAGCTATAAATAGAATGAACAGGGGTAAGACGAGAAGCAGGAAGACCAATCAGGAGGGAAGAACAGCGGTCAATAGGGGAGGAGATTAAGGCAGGAATAAGAGGTTTAGTAGTGTGAAAGGAAAGAAATGGACGGAACGACGAAGATCATTGAACAGAAGAAAGCGGCACTTACGAGCAGTAAAAGAGATGTGAGAGGACAAGGATAGCGAGGAATCAAAAAGAGCGGCAAGATTCTGAGCAGATAGTGTGAAAGGCAGTTGAGAACGAGGGGCGGGGCAGAAGGAAAAGAAAGAGGGGAGAAAAGAACTTCGGTTTTAGATGGGTTAATATGGAGGATGTGAGAAGCCATCCACGTTTGGATGAAAGAGAGGCAGGCAGAAACTTGGGAATGATGAGAGTCCGAAAACTCAGAACAGGAGAAAAAGATCTGAGAGTTGTCAGCGTAAAAGTGTCAGGAGAAATTAAAGGAAGAGAAGAAAGAGGACTAGTATACAGTGAGAAGAACAGGGGCCTGGAACTGAACCTTGGGGAGCACCGTAAAGGAGTGTAAGAGTAGGAGAGAGTAGGCCGGCCCAAGATAAGGGCACCCAGAGCGTCCAGAGCGTGGTATGTGACTGGCCATTTATGTCGCTGGACCGCGAGAGACAGGAGACTAGTCATGCCTGTTGTTGCTCATTTGGCGACTGCCCATATCTGCTACCATGCATTACTGGGCCTTGCAGAGCTTCTGCCTCTGGCCACGTGGGGAATTGGATATCCTGTGCTATTATCCAGTAGAGACTGTATTATCTTTTTCTTGCCTGGCACCGATTGTCTAAGCTTTACAGTCTCTGAACAAATGAAAATGAAAAGCAGACAAATGTTAGTGTGCCTATATTTTGTATGCATGGAAATAGAATTATAATAGGGGTACAAAATGAATACAGAAAAATACAGATGGGAATGTGTGAAAAATACCATAAAACAGGGAGTCTTAGTTATAATATATGCTGGCTCATATTGTGCTCGCATGTTGTCTCCCTTTTGTAACTGCCCATTGAACTCTGCATGGGAAAGGCAGGTGTGTAGAAATCTATAAGCACACTCCCGGCTCTCCCTCCACAGGGGGTAACCAGCTATGCCCGATCCGTACCTCCTAGCATCGGTCCGGACGCTGCTAGTAATTGGCGGAAATGGAGATTTCTCAGCATGCCTACAGGAAGAGGCAGGGCCTGGGAACGTTTCACACACGTGGCCTCTAAATGCCCGCCCCTGAAAAGAAGAGAGTCCGAGAGAGCAGCAAACACGCTACATCCGCTGAGGGGCATTTTGGAGGCTTTTCCCTCCTGCTCAGCAAAGGGTTGGCACGGCACACTTTTTTCAGTAGACTTTTTGGAAGCTATTGGATAGAAAGCTATAGAATTCCCAGACAGTTTTGAAGGGTGACATGTGAAGTATTCCAACACAGCACAATAGCAGGTGTGCCACTTTCCACAGACGTTTCGCTCAACCGGCTGAGCATTTACGCAACCGTCGGGAAATTGGAAGCACGCGACGCACAGTAGGGACATATTATATATACTATTGTAACTGGGTGCTGCTCTAATATTCCAGGATGTTGCCAATAGTAGGATGCTTAATGTGCTACTGCCCAAATGCCACATGATAATTTCGAATATGACAGAGTTCAGCTCCATGTGCCAGCCTGACTGCTTAGATATTGACGTGCCAATGTCCACTTCTTTCTTACTTTTACATTGAGTGAGACCTGGGCGGTGTTTATTGATGCATTCCTTTCCCAGCCAGCTCTACCAATTCTAGCCCAGTTTCAAACCAGTTAAGCACATTAATATGTTAGTTTCCACATTCCCCTAAAAAATGACCCAGCTAGTTTTAATCCTGCCCCTCCCACCCCCCCATGGAAGTCTCATTAGTGCGATTCCAATTTAGCCCCAAATAGGCATTGCCCCAGAACACGATATTACCAGTTTCTCATTGTTCTGGAAAGTGTTTGTGCCACTTTTAACATTGCCATGCCCCTTGGCACAAGTGCAGCACGGTGACATGCTAGTTTTTACATTGATCCATTAAAATCGCTGTTTTGGGTAATGCCGCTGGGCCGCCCAAGGCGAGGCCATGTAACTGTTGTTACATGGCAGCAGGCACGAGAGAGGGGCACAGCCTTCCTCCAAGGTCAGTGCCCCTCTCCGTCTCTCAGATAAGGGAGACAGTCAGCAGGGTCTGGCACATGAAAGGCAGGAAGGGAGAGGTAATAGATACCTCACCCTTCCAGGAGGATATATGGGTGCACTGGGAGACCCTGGATGCTTAGGCAGGATAGTCAGCCGCAGGCTGGCCTTGGGGGGCGTTGGTGCACAGCCCGCCACACAGTACAAAGAATCAGGGCCTCTCTGGGGCCTATATAATGAGCTGTGAGCAGCTCCTAAAACACAAAGGGCCTCATTACGACCCTGGCGGAAAGTGACTGACCGGACCGCAACAGCGTAAATAGCGTTTCCGCCATTGCACGAAGGAGCAAAGTGCGGCTAATCACGACCCATCGGGCACGAGCATTACGCCATGGCGGAATCCGAAAGGCTGCGATGGCGGAAATGACCCCAAAACGGCCCTTACCGCCGCCGTACGCTGCACCAGGTGCAATACCGCCACCCATCTTAGCGGTCACCGTAATGAGCGGTCACCGTAACGAGCGGGCACCGCAAATTACGGCCACCGTAAATATACGGAAACGGAAGTAAAAGCATGTGGCCGGAACGGGAAACAGCACGCCGCACAACTATAAAAACCGAATCCCAACACAACCATTAAAAATCCGACCCTGACACACATCCCAACCCGTTAGCAACCCCAGTTAAAAAAATAAATATGGGAAAGGTAGCCAAGAAAGCGTGTGACCGCAAGCGGCAGGTACACTTCTCCCGAGAGGAACTGACCGTGCTCACCGAGACCCTCCAGGAAAATGCCGCCGTCGTCTTCTCCAGTCAAATGACCAGGACGGCCCTTGCCAACAAGAAGGCCATATGGGCCCTGGTGGCACAGCGCGTAAGTGCGGTGGGGACAACACCCCGCACGCCACAGCAATGTCGCAAGCGGTGGGACGACCTGCGGATCCGCGTACGCAGCATACTTTCTGCGAACAGGAACATCGCCACAGCTACCGGGGGGGGTTCAGAGTCGCCCATCAAGTTGACCCCCTGGGAGGATATCTGCGCCTCCACCATAGGAATGGAGAGCATAGAGGGAGTCGGAGGGATGGAGAAAGGAGTGCCGACATCCGGAGAATCAGGTAGGTTGGCCAAGAGAAACAATGCGAAATCCACAAACCACGAACATGTGCAGTACCATGTGACCCCATAGTGCAATATATACTTTGCCCTGACAGCGCCCTCTAAAAGTCAGAATGAATAAACAAATCAATCAAGATGCCATAAACAACCCCTACATGTGCAGCATGCACCCCCTAACTGCAGGCAGCCAAATGAATGCATCCTCAATCCACACGAAAATGAGACCACCTCCAAGGCCCAGTCCCAAATCAGCCTCATGTACCACCCCAATGCATTTGATACGTTGCCATTCCAAATCCGACAGACCCATAACTAACGCTCGCCCCTCTTTACTCCACCACAGGGTCCGATACCAACGACGAGCTGCAGGACACCCCTACCAGCACGCCTGCAAAGAGGGCCAGGACCAACGTCCCAAGAGCCTCCACCTCAGGTGCAAGGATCAAGACACGGCAGCAGCAGGAATCAAGTGGCAGCACACTGGAGGGGACTGCAACAGGCACCCCAGCAGCCAGCAAGTCCACAACCCCAGCACCACAGGTCCCCCCAAAGAACGTATCTGATGGCACTGCCTCTGGTGGTAGCAGCACCATAGGTGACACAGCTGTCATGCCAGCATGCTCCGACACGGAAAACAGTGCTGGCGACGTAGGTACCATCCATGACCTTTCCCAATCCCCCTGCATGTCCCATCCCCTACACCATGACGAAACCACGCAGGGGCACCCTGAAGACGACGACTGGCCAACCCCCACAAGTCCTGTGCCAAGCCAACATGTGTTGAGCAGCCCCCCTGTCACACCACCGCAAATGTCCATGGCCCAGCAGAGGCAACAGTCCCTCGACCTGCTGATCGAGCAACAGCAGGAAGTGTCCACGCTACTCAAGGACCATGCAAATGAATGCGGGGGTTCCAGGGCAGCCATGGAAACATCCACCGAGACACTCAGGGCACAAATAGAGAAAAGTAGTGAGAGCCTCAGGGGAGAAATGGAGAGAAGCACCGAGAGCCTGAGAGCACAAATGGAGAAAAGCACCGAGAGCCTGAGGGGGGAACTGCATGCGACGTCCAAAGACGTTTGTGCTGAACTTGCTGCTGTGCGCCGTGTGCTCTCGGAGCTCTCACAAACCCTCAGAGACATGCATGGACGCGAGCAGGCAGAGACATCATCCGTGGCAAGTTCCGTCCAGGGCAGCCCCCAACGCAGATCTGGCAGGAACCTGCGCTCCACGGGCAGGGGTGCCCCTGATACCCGTAGAGGGGGCTTGCAATAGCGTCCAACCACGGACAGCATGCATATTTGGACACTGGTGTTGGGGGGGGAGGTAGTAGGGTGGAGGGGGTGTGTTGGGCTTCACTGGGTGGCGGGTCCATAGGGTGTATAAATCAAATCACATTAACAATACAGCATCTCATAATCATCCAATGACATGTGTGGACATTGATATTTGCGTACGAGGCCTTCATAGGCGTACAGTCCACAATGTGCCTGTACTACACACACACAGTGCCACAGGTCCCCTTTCCGTGTAATAGGCACCATGCGTGGTTGCTAGAAGCATGCATCTATGATGCTCTGTCGGATTGCACGTGCATCCTGTGCCTCATGGACTCCTTGAGGTGCCTCCACATCCCCACCCTCATCATCATCATCATCTTCAGGTGCATGCAGTACAGCGTCAGGGGGCATGGGCACATTCCTACGTATGCACATGTTGTGCAGCATGACACATGCCATGACCATCTTAGAAACCTTCTCATGGCTGTACATGAGTGCCCCGCCAGACCTGCTGAGGCTGCGGAAACGAGCCTTCAGTAGGCCGAATGCCTGTTCAATGACCACACGGGTACGTGAGTGGGCATGGTTGTAGTCCTCCTCATGCTCGTTCTGTGGGTTCCGGATTGGTGTAAGGAGCCATCTCTTCAGTGGATACCCGGCATCACCTGTATGAGACGAATAAAGGGTGTCAGTGGAATGATAGTGCTAAGTAGCCCCCCCCCCCTGCAAGGTCATTGACGCATCAAATGGGCCACGATGTCATGCATGGAATGAGACTCACCGAGTAGCCAGGATCTGTGCCCTGCGTGTCGCTCCATGTAGCGTGGTATTCTTGTGTTCCTCAGGACCATAGAATCATGGGTAGATCCTGGAAATCTGGCACAACAATGCGTAAATATCTTGTTGGAGTCACACACCATTTGCACATTGATTGAATGAAATTGTTTCCGGTTGCGGTACTGGACCTCCATGGCATGTGGGACAACCAATTCAACATGGGTGCAGTCGATGGCACCAATGCAACCCGGGATGCCGCCAAGTGCATGGAATCCCACTTTTGCGTTGGTAATCTCCTGGTACGTGCGTGGTAGTGTGATGTGGTCGTCGGCGTGCTTCAGGAGGGCATCGTGCATTTGGAAGAGTGTCCGTGAGAACAGTGGCTGTGAAATGCCATGCAACTGTCCCACTGTGTGCTGGTAGGTGCCTGTGGCCAGGAAGTGGAGTGCAGACACCACCTTCAGTAGGGGTGGGATGGCGGTTGGGCTATCTATCATGCTCACGAGGTCAGCATGTGTCATGTCCACAATGGCGATTATGGTGTCCCGGTCCAAACGGTAGAGGGTGTGGATCTGCTCAGCAGTGAGGTCGAACGGATCGGCTCGGAGGCGTGGGATTGCGGGCCGCCTGCGTGGTGGTAGTGGCAGTGCTTGTGGGCCTTGCTGACCCTGCCTTGCCCTCCTCCTCCTCCTTCTCCTCCGTCTCCCCTGTGCGCCCGGTTGTTGTACCTGTTGTTGTTCGTCGTCTTCTTGTAGTTGTAGCACTTGCAGTGCTATCTGGTCCCCCAGGCCCAACATCGCTAGTCCTGCCGGTAGCATTTTGGAGTGGGAGTGGTTGTGGGAGGGGTTTGGGTCTGCTATATATGTGCTGTCGGCCTGTATGGCCTCCACCTGTGCTGATTGAATGATTCTGTGGCAGATGCTATCCCTTCTGGCCGAGCACGTCCCGCACGTAAGGCTGCATTTGGCCGCATGGCATCTTGGGATTGGAATCATGTATCAAATCCCGATGGCAGTGTGATGTACTTTGACTGATTTTCATGGTATGCTCCCATTGTTACACATGCTATGATTGCAGCCGCTTACATACCTGTGAAGAGTCAGTGGTATGTAGGGCTCGATCGATGGCCGACCCTCATGCAGCACAGTAACGTACTTCACCGACGGGCGTGGCGTCCCATTTGTGATTGCAGCCAGTTAGCATCATGACACACAGCCGCACTACATTGATGTAATTGTGAATGCAAGCGTTCACAGAAGCCTTTTCGACGTAATGTTGCAAGTGAGGAATTCGAAGGCCAGCATTTTTGGTTTTGAAGTAGCGGCGAGGATACGCCCACAGGTCTGGCTGGAAATGTAACGTTCTATTGTAGAATGTCCTTGGGACATGGCCCATAACGAGCAGGCAATGAATGATATGAATTGAATGGGATGCGCAATAGCGTAGTGGACGATAAGGCAGGACGTTCCCAAATCCATCTTGCTTCACAACACTACAGATCCGGCCAGGGGCACAGTGGTTTTTGCGGACTGCATTACGCACAGACGCGATGGAAGTTTCACATATAATGTGAGTGAATATTCATGCGTTTTCATTGCGGGATGAGGGAATGATGAATGGATGCATGGACTGATGATTCCGTTTAGGGTCTGCCATGTACATGGGTTTTTTGAATCACTCCCCTTCCCCTGCGCTATGTGATGCAAGGCTGCCATAGTGGGACATACGTCTATCTGCCCTTGTCGGATCCTCCCTGTCTCGACGCGCCTTCATACACTTGTGTCTAGGCACGTTACTAATCCCATGTCATGGGTTCTATCTTGACGGACGCATGCACAGTAACCGACGTTGCCAATGGTGTATTTAGCTCGATTGATTTCGTTATGATTCGATACTGATTTAGGGGTGTGTATATTCCTTTGGAGTGGGCTAGCATGCATATGGGTGTGGATTTGGTGTGTTGAATGAAGATTGTAATGCATCATGAGTCCCGTAATGCAATCGGTTAATTTGTGTTTCTTTTGGGTGACAGGTATCTCCTGCCCTATTGCAGATGCCATCTCTACGCCACTCCTCCAGATGGTTTTTACTCTCGACTCCTGCAGCTTCGGGTGAATCAGTGGAGCACCATTTCGATCTTATGGGACGATCGCCAATGGGCCACATGCCCTTACGCTGTACTGGTGGCTAGGTGCAACATTTCGGCCTTTCAGCTCGACTAGTGCCTGCCTCATGGGACGGACCTGCGGTTCTTGCCGCTTCCATGTTGCCTTTTGGAACGTTGATGTAGGCCCTGTGTGCCATGATGGTACAGGGCGTCACACAAGTGGAAGCTGGTCAATTATTGCAGATGCAGCCCTCGGTGATGATGGTTGTTTTGGTGTTATTTTGCAAATTGCTGTGGGGCCTTTGTCATTTGGATGTGCATTTAAATTGTATTCCGATATTTGTCGTGTTGCGTTGTTCTTTGCAGGTGATGTGGCGATTTTAGCTTTGTGGCGGTATGTATTGCGAGATGATCTGCATTGTGTTCCGCCTTCTGAGTTGAGTTGTGTGGTACAGTACTGGCCGCGTTTGCCTACGTAGCACAGTATGGTCACGGATAGGGGCTGCCATTGTGACTGTTTACATGATGTGCTGTTCAGGGGCGGGGGATTGGCTTTTGGCCGACTGGTGCCTGTCAGCCAGGTCGATTGGTGGAATGATGGGATGTTCAGAATGTGGCTGGTCACAGGTGACTGTGTTTGCGTGCGTTTGTTGGAGGGGGACTGGGGTCATGTCCATTGGAATAGCTTCTGTATTGATGCCATCTGTGCCCTGCAGCTCCCATCGGCCCCTCTTGGGATGAGCCTGGCTGCTCAGTCACTCTGCCAACTTGTGTGGTACATGCTTCTGCTGATGGTTGGTTTGTTTACTGGCAAGAGTACAGGGCTGGTGCAATCCCCCTCAGGATGCTGTTTTGGATGTTGCCTTGCGCTGGTGGCAAGCGATGGGGGACTACTGTTGTTTTGTGTCATGTGTTCTTGATTTTCATTTTGATGTATTGTACCTTCACATGCCTGTGCTGCGTCAGTACGGCTATGGTGACATGCCGTACATGGATGCCCACTCACGGGGCGCTTTGAGCCCCTGCATGCTTTTCTACGTTGGCATGCATGGGTGAATTGTAGATTTCACTGGTTGCATAGTGTGAGTACATTGCGCCTGCCAGGAGTTGTGCAATGTGGCCAGGGAGTGGAGTACAGGCACTCAGTGGGCCATTTACGGTTGGTTCACGATGCCGTATTTCTCGCCATGGCGGAATGGTACTTTACGACGTGCTTGATGGCGTTCAGTACATGTCCGCTAGGGTCAGAATTCGCGTACCGTTGCGCCATGGCGGTGATTCCGGTTTTGCAAGGCGCGCGTGCGCGTACTTGGTGCAGTTAGCGTTGCCGTTCACTGCGGTGTCGCTAATGGCATCGTACTTTACGGTGACGGGTCATGATCGCAACGAGCGGTGTTCGATGGCGGTATTGCATTTCCGCCATCATTTTTCCATTTCCGCAAGGGTCGTAATGAGGCCCAAACTGTTTTGTCGACCCTGCACGGGGACCCAAATAGTACCTGGGAAGTTCACTGTTAACTCCATTACAGAGGCCTCCTGTGGGCGGACATCCATGACAAACTAGCAGACCTGGTTACATACAGGGACCTGACAGAATTCCTGATATTACATCTAGGGGGTAACGATCTGGGGTCCGTAGGGAGAAAAACTTATATGAAGAAATCTGTGCCTCGTTATCAGGCATTTCCAATACTTGGAGGGACACAGAAATCTATTTCTCTTCAATTCTGCCTAGAAGGAAATGGCAGGGGGCCATCAGTTACAAAGCAGTGGACATTTCCAGAAGGAAAATGAACAGAGGGGTGGAGAAATTCTGCATAGACAAGGGCCTGGGGTTCATAAAACACCCATCCATAACATTAGGGGACCCCGACCTTTTCCACAAGGACGGCACCCAACTATCGGAAAGAGCCATGAACATTTCTTTAGAGAAATCTCCTCCACATTAGCTATCAGGGGCTGCAAATAGCCAAACCTTTTGGGGGAACACGGACAGCCGGGAACCTGCCCGTGAGTGGCGGCACGGGCCAGAGGGGGTCATCTCTGGACCTGGTGCCAAAAGGATGATTTATTATGATTACATGTATTGTTATGTTGATATAACCATATTCATATCAATAAAAACCTACAGCCTTTTATTGCCAACACTTGACCAAATTGTTGTGGTAAATCTTTTAAGGGGGAGGGGGCAAGGGCCATGAGGCATGACGCCATCCCACAAGACAACATAAGGTATGTCTGCTGCATATGGGTTCAACAGTTACACATTATCGGCGGAACATCATCATACCAGTTTCCAAAGTGCCATGTGTATTTTTCCCTAGTTGAATATGTTGCCATGCTAGAGTCCATATTGCCCCTATACAACTACCCCATACCACTTTCCCATTGCTCTCAGGAAACGAACCCTGCTCCCATGCCTAAGCCTCAGAACAAGTCGCAAAAGGTGGCGAGGTTTGTCCTGCTTACTTGGTGGGCTGCACTATCTGTGGTAGCCCACCTGGCACTGGATCAATATTATTATTAGACAGATGCATGAGGCCTCCATCTTGTTAGAATTTGATGGGGTTTTCAACAAAACACAACGTCTCCACAGTCCTTTCCTTTCTGTTTTAGACTCCTGCCTTCCGGGCGGTCAGGGCATAAACTTTCACATTGCAAGCTAATAGCCTGGCATAAAAAGGCACTTGTCTCCTCGATGCTGCATATGTACACAGCACACCGATTCTTACCACCCGAAAGCCAATTATCACGCGCCATTGGCGTGATCGTCACCTGGTGTGTGTAGAGTTCACTCATCAGGACGTTTCACCCCTCTCTGCTCCAGCGAAGCCAGGCACCATTGCGCCTGGTGCCTTGGGGCTTCTGATTGTTGGTTGTGTGTCAGGCTCTTTAAGATCATGTTGTACCAGAGGGTTCCCATGCTTGACCACTTTAGCAGGCTGTTGAGGCCTTCCCGGTGTCTCGCTTCTTCATCAGTTTAGGAGCCCACTTTAGGAGCCAAGATATTGACCAGGCCCTTCATCCACTTCTCCTATTTTTGTCACCTCCTCCTTCTTGTCACTTCTCGGATCTTCCTTTCTGGATTCCAGCTCGTCTCTTATTTCCTGGGTCTCAATCTTTCTCTCATTGTCGACATTCCACAATGGTCGAAACTGCTCCTTCTCGATTCTCTCCTTCTGCCTTGACTTTCCCTCATTCCTGTCTGGTCTTATCTCTTTGTCCTTCCACTCCTCCTCAGTCCTCAACTCTCTCTCTCTCTCTCCCCCTCTTTCTCTCTGTCTCCCACTCCTCCTCATCTGGTTTCGGCTCTCTCCACTCTGCCTCCTCCTACTCAGTCCTGCTCCGTCCTACTCCACTGCCCCTCAGCTCTCAACTCACTCCTCTCCTCCTCCTATTTGATATTCTGTTGCACTTCCTCTTCCTCCTCAAATCTCGACTCTTTCACTCTGCTTCCTTGATTTTCCACTTCACCTTCTCAGCTCTCTCTTCCTCCGTTCTTGTTCTAAACTTTCCCAGTACTCTTCCTTCACATTCCTCTCAACTTCCTCCACCTCTGCTTCTCATTATCCATACATTTGCTCCTCACTGCACTGAAATGCCCTATCCTTCGCTACACACTCCAAACTCTTCACTCACACCTTGTGTCTCCCAGCCATTTTACCTCCCTGCGTAAGGTCCCAGGAACCTAACTGTTCAAGGTATTTTAGGAGTGTGAACACTATGATGAGCACTGTGACTAGAGCTCATACCATGGAACTCACATCTCTCATCGGTTTCAATGTGTTAGTGGGCCTGGCACAGCTCCACGATTGGTGTGAATTTCAAGGGAGGCTGTCATCTCGGGTTCAGACTCTGCACCGTAGCAGCCCCCCCCCATGGCAATGTCAAGTCCTCCTTTCCTCACTAAATTGGCAAGTGACCATTTCCCTGACTCGCGCGGCAAACACGCGCAGACTTAGTCCACTATGAGCCAGGCAAACTGAATTTACAGAGACGTGCCCTCTATAAAATTAATCATCTGCATTACCCTTGTGGGCTCTCTGGAGAACTGGAGACATTTTCTTAATACCAACTTCCATATATCAAGTGATTTTCAAATGATATTCAAATATGTCATTCTTCTCAGAGTGAAAGGATCTGTCATGGCTGACAGAATGACCCAAACAAGTTGTGCTCACCCTCTGCTGTAAGGCTGTCCCTTCTTTAACCTGATAGTTCCTCAGGTCCTTGATTGAGCAGGTGTACACCCCAAAGACTACCTAATGACCACTGCTCATATGTCTCCCTCTTTTCGTTACCTCAACATCTCTAATGTGCACCTCTTGAACATCTGGCAAATTGGCTCCATCAGAGTCGTTCTTCTGGTTGTCCCCTGCCCAGTCTCACTAGTTCTGTCTGTCAGAGGTGGGTTGCACTCTTACGAAGGGCAGCACTCAGGAGGCTGGTGGATTCTAGGCAGCATGGGGGATTCTCTGCATACCCACTCTGGGGTCTGCCTCACAAAGCAGGTGGCAGGTCTTGGTCCCCAAGGTTACATATGTCCCATCACCAACCCTCCAATATGGGACTTTATTACAGAAGGACCTGTATATGTTTGAATAACATAGGAAAAAGGATTTTGATTACCTGTCTTCAATGAGTGATATTTGGAAAGCTGCTGAGGTGCAATTGTCTGAAGTACAGTGTTTTTTCAGGGGCGTATATCCTGAAAAGTAAGTCTGAAGTATGTGATCACTGCGGAAAGAAAATGGCAAGTCTGAACATGTCGATTTGGCGGAGACCCCCCGCAGCCCATCAGACCCTCCCGAAAATTATGTATTACCCTAAACCAGCCCCCCCCACATATAATTGTGCCGAAATGGGCTGTAAAATGTTTGGCATTTTCGGATTCAGTATTCTGGGCCGCAGAATTATGGGGTGATACCGTTTGAAGTTGAATTAGTAGCCAGCATTAGGAAGCAGTTTGGCCGCAGGAGTCTTGAATAATGTCATTTGGGTTATGCAATGCTCTGGCGATTATTCATTGACCTATGGATTCCATTAGTTCTGAAATTTTGGATCAATATATGTTCATGTATTTGGATGATACTGTACTGGGGAGCGAAATTTGGACATGCTTCTCGTTGTTCTCGCTACTCGCTAAAAATGCTTGTCTCGATGAGCAATTACAGCTGAAAAATACCCTCTGAAAAATGATGTCTTGGCCACGCGTTGGACTGCAGATATGCAGTCATATTCAAAGATGGCCGCCACACAAATATCGCTCCTGGGGCAATCAGAACATTAGTCTCTCTCCATTACTGAATCACAATCCTACATTCCTATAGTCCTTCACAAATAAAAAGAAACAGATTGTTCATTGCTGTATTAATATTATCCAAGAAAGAAGAGTTTTATCTCAGTGGGTAAAAGATTTATAGCAGATTCAGAAGAGTAAAGGATGTTTTAATGATCATCAATGTAGTGATGTGTAGTGAGTTAAATGTATTCTTCAAAGAAGTCATTACTGTATTCTTCTGTACTATGTTTATTTTGAAAATGTTAAATAAAGATGTAAAAAAAAGAAACAGATTGTGAACGAGAACAGAGCGGGGTTGCATATTAACTAATACAACTTAAAAAATCGGGAGCTGCTCTTTCAATACAATAAAAGGAATCCAACACAACTTAACAGTAGATAAGAATAGTTATAAATGCACAGAGTCAGTGAATTCATGAATGGATACGCTATACAAACATGTGGCTGGAATAAATCACTCAAGATGAAGCCATTGTCCGGCTAGTCACTCTCTCTTCTGGCTGAGGAGCCTGGTGGGCAATCAGGAAAGTGAGTGCACTATGAGTGACATGCAGCTGATCATATTGTGGCAAAGGGCACAGCATAACTTGGCCGAGATCACAATTGTTGATACAAGTACTGTCATTTGACTTATCCAGCCTCGGCTCAAGACCACTGGGCTCATCATGCACAAGAGGTCTTGGAACATTTACTTAGGAGTCTGTTATTGCTAAATGCTAAACCAGAAGTGTGAGTTTCAGTGCTGTGGATTCATACTTTCCCCTGGGGGGATAGCTTAGGGACAATGCGTTTGTTTTGGAAGCAAGGCAATAGCATAGCAACACATGTTCGAATTCCGGTCTTGCGCTTAGAGCATTATAAAATAACAATTATGATATAATGTATGGACCATCATTGTTGTCTGTGTTCGATTTCCCACCACCATCTATACTTTTCACTCCACAAGACCTGCACTATACCTATCCCTTTTATCAACATTTTAGTGAAAATCTTCTTTTTTGCCTGAAATTGTTTTTGTTCTGTTTCCACAGAGTGTTGTTACTTTTCAGTCTGATTTGTTTCGGTCAGTGGGCACAATCACAGGTAATTCTAATGGGTGATCGAGGGGGGAATTGCTCCTTCCCTCCTTCCTTAATTCCTTAACTTAACATGCGCTGGGAAGGCCAGGGGTGGCAGGCTGCTAGTGGGCCACAGACCGGCTGGGGTGAGAATGGGCTGGCACGGCGTGGGAGTCCTCTGAAGACTCTGCTTACTGGCTCGGTGTTTGCCTTGTCATATGGGCCACCAAACGGATTCCTTACTCTGTCTGGCCAGAGACTGGTGTTGAGTGTGTAAGTCAACAGCTCCACACCAGTCTTTATAGGATGAGAAAAAGGGGGCGGGGTCTGGCATACAGACTTGCTCAACTGCTGTACAAAACATGCAGGTATGAGCTGGGACTTGAAGAGGACAGGGCTCTGCTCCATAAGTGATGTTATTGTATGTTAATGAGATTTATACCACGCACCATTGAAATTTACATTCTGAAAGAGTGGCGTTGGGTTGACTCAACCCACCTCCACTCTTCAGAATTCAAAAGCCGCGGTAAAAGGCAATGGTGCCGTTGCGTGGGCTTTTCTTTTTTTGTTGTTGTAACTATTCCAGCGCGGTTCATGGTCTTGGGTGGCTGAGTCTGGCCGGATCCCGAGATCCGGCTCCATATCTGGTGCCGAATCTCGGATCCACCGAGAGCCGGCCCAATGACCAGCACTGGGATTGAGGGGGAAAATGTAAGACAGCTTTGCTGCTGTGTAGATGCTAGTGTGGAGTGGAGTGCTCTTTTCATCAGGTCCCAGCAGACACGCACTTGGATAAGGGCGACCGTTATTGTGCTGCCAGCACAAACACGATGGGACCGGACAATCTGGCGGCTCTATCGAACGGGCCGGCAGCCATGGGAGGACATTGCATTGTTTAGCAACGTTCAGCGCTTGCTCTGCAGGACTGAATGCCCTCATGGGGGGTAAGTACAGCATACCTGCAATAGGTCCCATTCTGTAGATGGTAGTCCAGGCCTGGTTTTTTCTTTGCTTTCAGGGACTTGTAGCACCGAATTTATAATGGAAAAAATTCTGGACAAGTTCCAGAATGCAAATAAAACCCCAGCCCTTGTGCTACCGTACGGAACCTGTTGGCATTTATGAGCAGAACTTCTAATGTGCGAGGTTTAGTATTACATGCCCATAGCGTAACTAATCGTCTCTCTGTTAGGAGCCAAACCCCGAGCTGCTTAGCCAAAAGACCTCCCACCCTACCACTCCTCCTCCGCCCCTTTCACTGTTTTATGACACACAAATGAAAATAAGCAATGGAATAGTCGATTATGTACTATTTAGTACCCAATAAATCACTTTATTGAAAGCACTGCGCATGATAAATTGAAATAATGAGATGGCCATCTTCGCTCCCTTAAGCAATTTGTCTTAGGAGAATCCAAAACTACTTTCAGAAAAAGAGGGATGAGAGCTGAGGAGTATTTAATCCCTGTGAAAAATAGTTCGGAGTTTGTCAGGCGAGAAACATAGAAGCTTGCTTCTTCCCGCGCTTTCCATCATCACCGTTTCGAGGGATGCGGTCTTCTATAGCAGGGGTTTAATGACACCGAATGCCATGGCATGAAAGGACTTATGTGCCAACACAGATAAATCACGCCTTAAATCGCAAGCTGCGTGCTCACCTCCCACAAGACTGCTCAGGCAGAGGAGTCCATCAAAATGGCGTTCAGCACCTGAGACCTGCAGTCATGAACGTCGTCTGAATTCGACCACATTCTGTGTTGGGCACAGACCACTGGTCGTCACATAAGTGGCCTGCTATTTTTTATTTTTTTTATTTTTATTGTAAAACTTCAACTTGATATGTTATATCCTGTTTTTGTTACATTTCAGAGGAAAAATAAGTGCATTTTCATTTCCATCTCCTCCTTAGAATTGCCAAAGTCAGATTTAACAATACAAGTTGGACTGTTAGGAGACACGGTCGCATAAAACTACATTGACTGTGATGGCGTGACATTCAATTACTCACGACATTCAGTTAGGAACTAACTTTAGAACTTCATCGAAAAAATTGATTAAGTTACAGGAGAGCTTGATGTTTTGACCTGCTACAGCATAGTCCCACCAATCATCTGACACATAGGATTGTGGTTTGAATTCCTTTAAATGCACTTTGCGAGGACCTGTCAACATAGGGCATATGGCTGCTAGATGTTTTAGAGACTCGGCTTCTGTTGTTTTACATATTCGGCAGTTATTGTTGACTGTTTCTTTGTTCTTGCGCATCCAAAGTATCTCGTTGGTGTTTAGAGCGTTCATTCGTAGCCCTAGGAATTGTGCCCTATGATGACGCGATGGACAATTCGTGAGATATTTTGGTTGACAGTGTAATTTGACCATACTTCTGGAAGAAGGCAAGGTAGATTTGAGGGTTAAGCGGCCGTTGTAAGTTGTGATCCAGTCCCATGTTGCTAGCTTCTTTTTAGCTTGTTGTGGGCGCTGGATTAGCTCTTCTTCAGATATGCCTGCTTCAACCATAATTAGATTTAGTTTAAGCTTCCATGCATGAATAAGGACATTGACAGTGGATTCTTTACCCGGCTTGAAGATGTTGTATGCTGGTATAGAGGAACCAAGTAGTATCTTACGCAAGGTAGATAAAGATTTCCAGATGATTGTCATATAAGTTGAATTCAAAGCTAGCTCGTATCTCAGGGCTGACATTGAGATGTAATTCGGAAGGTTCAAAACACGTCTCCAAAACTTTCCTTCCAATCGGCTCCAAATGTTGTAGTTAATATTCAAGGCAGCTTCACCGCCAAAGGTGATTGTTGGGATTACTTTTTGGAGATAAAACATTATAACGGGTGTGATGGAGAATTTCCCGTAGTCAATCTTGATTTTAACAGCTTGAAGACTCAAAATCTTTATTTTAGCCATCAAATCGCCGACGATAACGTATTGACTTGACGACACCTAGTGCTTTTTTTTCTATGCGCCATTGGAAAGACTTGTCTTTCCTTGACATGGATCGTCCGATGCACATGATTTTTGTTTTCTCTGCATTTAAACACAGCTCATTTGCAGATAAAAACTCCTGCAGGCGAGGAAGAAGATGTTGGAGGCCAATTTGTGTTTGATCGACCAGCACTATGTCGTCAGCGTAGACCAGGTGATTTACAAAGTAACCGTTAAGCTTGGGAGGAAAGCAATGGACAGCCACTCCAGTAAATCAGCTAGGAACAGTTTTAAAAGATCTGCTGCAAGTGGACAACCTTGTTTGACGCCTTTAAATGTTCTTATTGGATCTGTAAGGTCGCCTTGTGAATTGACTCTGATTTGAATCGAAGTATTAGAATGCAGGGCGATGATGGGATCTAACAGATGATCTGGACAATGCCACGAGCGTAGTTTTGCCCATAGTTTAGTCCGGTTGATGGTGTCAAAAGCTTGTCGAAGGTCGACAAATGCAAAGAAGATTCTTTTTTTCGCCTCCAATGCTGACAGTTGTAAGAGTGACAAGATTGCAAGATTCACATCGGTTCCCACGTTTTTTGTAAAACCTGTTTGGCGACAGTCAAGTTTTCCAGTTGAGAGAGCCCATTTTACCAAGTGTTGGCGCAAGAAAGATCCAAAAATCTTGCCAATAGTGTCGAGAAAGGCGATCGGGCGATAGTTCGCCGGATCGGCCCGACAGCCCTTCTTGTATATAGGAACTACAGTTGCCTTGGACCAAGAAGAGGGAAGCCTCTTGCTAATTGTGATCTGAAAAAACAGCTCGTGGATAAATTTGGCCCAGTGTACTCTATGCTTTTTGAGCATAAGATTTGATATTTGGTCAGGGCCAGCAGCTCTTGAATTTTTCAGTTTAGAGATTGCAAATTCAATCTCTTTGCAGGAAGGTGTAATATCCCAAGTGGAAATTATCATATCGGACGCGGGAGAACTTTGAATACAGGTTTTTCATATATTAGGGTGAAATATTCTCGCCATTTGTCGCTTGAAATTTCATTTGAAATTGCTGGAGTAGATTTCGAGCGGCCTTTATTCAAAGTGGCCCAGATTTCACGTGTATTTTTCTGTACCAGAGGTTTTACCATTGTTTCTGCTCGTCCTTGATCGATGATGATTAGAATTGATCTTAGCCAATTTAGGTATGATTGCCACCGCTTCTTGACTTCCATTGCCTTGCAATGCGGGTCACTCAGCTCTCTTTTGATTTGCCTGAGATCTTTCCTTAATAGTTTATTTGCCGCTGCTATTTCAGAGCTATATAGGTGTTTTGGCAATGACCCGAAGACTCTTGAGTTGAAAATTGTCTGGGTTTGGTCCATCAGCAGCGGCGTGTACTCTACTGTCTGGAGTACGTTTAGACTGTGGCTTAGATGGGCAATAGCAGATCCATTAGTTCTTAATCGATTGCCTGCGGCATTTGATTGTAGTTGGTGCGAGTATTTTTCTGGCATGTTACAATACTCTTCGCACCAAACAAGTCGCAGCATATCATGATCGCTAGATGTCATCAGGCGCATATTAAGAGAAATGGCTTTTTCAACAAAATCTGTCGAGGCCCAAATATAATCAAGAGTATTTGTTCGTGCCATGCTATGCCACGTGGGATTAGCAGGAGAGTCGCCTTGAATTGTTCCATTTAACATCTGACAGTTACGTACCAGGAGATCCTTAGCCCAAGTTTGGCCTCTCGGAATGACTTCGAGATCAGGCAACTGAACATTTGACTTGGTAAGTAGATCGAATTTAAACCAACTACAGTTAAGGTCCCCACAGATGATCACGGAAACGTTATCATGCTCTAGAAAAGTGTGGTCGATTTCATTCAATACTGACTAGATGAAAGATGTTGATGAGATCATAGCGGGATTCCAATATCCATTTATTATTAAGAGATTAGAAACAGTGACTCTCAGCGAAAGTTTGATCAAAGTGCTTTGCACAAATGGATTTGGGTTTGTGGAGGCTACCAACGTCCACCAGTTCGGCCTTTTGGGTTCTTGCCAGCTGGGTTTATCAGCATGGTAAAACCATCGCATGTAGGGGGATCTCGTAGCCACGTTTCTTGTAAACATATGACGAATACATTCTCCAAAGGTTCGTGGAATGTGTTAAATAAGTGCGTGAATCCTCTCGTATTCCATGACAGTAGAATTAGCTCTTGTTGTTTGGCGTTAGGTCATTGCTATTTACGTGGTCCGTTTGGATATCTTTTCGCGTTGTTAGCTCTTCTTTCAAATGACTGATGCGTGGCAGCGTCTAGAATATCGGGAGATGAAGCTAGAGACTGACACAGGGCCGCTCGCTTGGCGGCTCCATGGCTTACTTCATGGTCAAGATTTGTCTCAGAGGATGAAATAAATCTCGGGGCAGGTGGCTCGAGAGTAAGATCAAAACCATAGACCAAAAGATCTTCATTTGCTTGAAGTAGCATGTTTTTTACAGCCGCTGAAGAAATATGAAGAAGGACTTGGTCGGAAGACGTTTCAGTAATATATTCCACAACTTTAATGTCATCTTATGAGATCGTTCGCAATGGTGGAATACAAGCAAGCAATTTTAGGATATTTCCTCTGTTTAAATTGACTTTGTTGCCATCTGAGTGGATGTTTTGGAGACGGAGTTTCCACTTGCATGTTTGAGTCTCAAGGTTTCCGGGTCAAGAGACTCGCTGAGCTAGAGGCAAACGCGATTTTAGCTGATTCGACGTTTGTTTAGGATTTAACCTCGAGCTTAGCGCTTGCTGAGGAGGCCTTTTCGTCATGGAAGAAAATTGTCCATCGTTGGGTCTTGCCTGCGGTATCCTCAAAATTTTGTTTGCCTCTAGATTCCTCATCGGTGAAGACCTAGTTGATTTTGCGGCATGGGCTTCAATAGAGACAGTGGTGGAATTCTCAGGATCAGCTGAGTAAGTCGATAAATTGCATAAGTCCATAGAGGGATCAGAAATGCCATTATCAGAGGAAGAGTCATTGGATGCTATACGCCGGCGTTTTGTCGAGGTCTTTGAAGGACTCAGTCTGGCACCTGTCGATCTTAATGGAGCATTGCTGGCAATGCTCTTTGCAGTAGTTGTATGAGTTGATCGAGTGAACAAGCTTGTCTTCTTCGGAGTTGTTTTGTTTCTTATGAATTTTTTTACCTTTTGTTGTATTTGTATCGGTGGAGTACTTTTTTTTTTGGATTGCTGTGCTTGTTTTCCAGATAACTTTTTCAGTTTAATTTCAAGGGTTGTATTGATTGTTTTTGCCGGACCTTTGAATATATTGAATGAATTCACTGACGTGGAGGTTTGGGCTGGTGCGCTTCCTGTAAGCGGAGTTGCATTTAATACGAGACTGCTCGCTTGAGGGACTGGACCTTGCATATTCTGGTTTGGATCTCGAGCATCATGAGAGGGAGCCAACAGGCTCTGTGGTGGATCAGGCTGTGAAGGTTCATTAGAAGCTGTCACAGATGCAGTTATAGGTTGAGAATGAGGAGATCCAGGTGAAATGTCTCGAGTCTTTGGGGCACCCCGTGCGGGGATGGTTGTATTTTTTCGCATCCATTTCACAGAGTCCTGGAGGCCCTCCATTAAGGCGTTGTTTTGGCAGTGATGCCGTGCAGCTAGATCGCTCAGCCTATCTTGCCATCTCACCGCATTTTCAGCATTAATTGTCATTTGAGCTTGAAGAAAACTCGAAGAGTGTTCTAATTTGTCAATTTTAGACATTAAATTGGAAATGGCGGCACCTTGATCACTTATAGTTCCAATCAGTGATTCAAACATTTTTGTGAATGGTGCTAGGGCAACAGCAGAGGCGGCTTGCACATTGTTATGTATCTGAGAAAGCGCTTCAGATGAAATGCCAAACGATTGATGTGCAAAATCATGGAGTGACGAAGAGGAAGCCGAATTGTCCAGATTGTAATGCGGATTGAAGGTGGAACATTTTTTTGCAAAATTCATTGGATGAGCTTCTTCGCCGAACTGAGGTTGCATAGGGTGCGGAGTACTCGCATTCAGCGTTGGATTTTCGTGCAAGGGAGGTATGACGGAAGTGCGTTTTGCCTTGAGCTCAGCAACTCTTTGCAGGCGACTCGCACGAGCGATCGCGCTCCGATCGAGGTGAGTGGGGAGTGGATTGGATTTCGGTGCTAAGAGTTGAGGAGTACTTGAAGGATTGGCATCAGTGAACTGTTCATTTATACTCGACATAGAGGGTCGCCCAACATCAGGTGCTTGGCAGGCCAAAGCACTGTCGTTCTCAGGTTCAGTACATTCAAGTGCTGCTCCTAAAGTAGCTCGACCTCCTGGTTTTAGTATGGTGAAATCAATTAGAGAGCAAGTTGGATTGGTTGAAAGTAGAGAACATGGAATATTAACAGGGGGCCTCAATACATTTTTGGCGTTGACCAAGCCAATCTGTAGACAACGCGGCTGAGCCGGGAAACAACTAGAGGTTTTCTCCTGTGGCAGAGTGTCTTTGGCAGTAAGAGGACAGGTCGACGTCATAGTAGGCATAGATAGTCGTTTGTTATTCAGAGCTTGTTTGGAATTACTATTCTGAGAGGGCGCATGGGCCGTAGAGACCGATTTCATCGGTCGTGATGTGACAGACGCTTTAGCGTCAGACCGAAGCGCCGGAATGGCAGCTGAAACGCCATAAGCGCGCGACCAGTAGTTTTGCTTACCTTAGCCCCGGCGACAGCTTTCATCCTGGACCAAGGGTTTGTCGAGCGCCATTGCAGTGAAGATTTTTTCCGGGTTAGTGGGCCGTCTGCCAGTAAGGTCATTGTTTACATCGCCGCGGCCAAAAGGAGCACAATCAAACGGGGAGAGCAAGGGAGCGGACTGGGACTCTGCTCCTTGACCCGCTACCTCTTTGTGCAATTGAGGTGACACAGCTCCTCAGAAGAGCCCTACAGTTGGCAGACGGCAGAAAAGCAGCAGTCGCCCTTTACGCGGCCGGGCTTCACGCCGCAAGGGTTGCTGGGCTCCTGTTTTGAATCCTCACTTCCTGGAATGGGCGGAGCTCAAAAGTGGGCAGGGCTTCAACCCGCGTTGCAGCGGTTCTCTCTCTCACGGACAGCTGGCCTTACACAGAGCAAGGGGCGCGAGGGGAACACGCTGTGATGAAATGTAATTGGATTCAGGATGGAATAGTCCAACAGCAGCACAGCCAGACAGCAGGAGTCACAGCAGTCGCCCTTTACGCGGCCGGGCTTCACGCCGCAAGGGTTGCTGGGCTCCTGTTTTGAATCCTCACTTCCTGGAATGGGCGGAGCTCAAAAGTGGGCGGGGCTTCAACCCGCGTTGCAGCGGTTCTCTCTCTCACGGACAGCTGGCCTTACACAGAGCAAGGGGCGCGAGGGGAACACGCTGTGATGAAATGTAATTGGATTCAGGATGGAATAGTCCAACAGCAGCACAGCCAGACAGCAGGAGTCACAGCAGTCGCCCTTTACGCGGCCGGGCTTCACGCCGCAAGGGTTGCTGGGCTCCTGTTTTGAATCCTCACTTCCTGGAATGGGCGGAGCTCAAAAGTGGGCGGGGCTTCAACCCGCGTTGCAGCGTTGCAGCGGTTCTCTCTCTCGCGAACAGCCGGCCTTACACAGAGCAAGGGGCGCGAGGGGAACACGCTGTGATGAAATGTAATTAGATTCAGGAGGGAATAGTCCAACAGCAGCACAGCCAAACAGCAGGAGTCACAGCAGTCGCCTTTTACGCGGCCGGGCTTCACGCCGCAAGGGTTGCTGGGCTCCTGTTTTGAATCCTCACTTCCTGGAATGGGCAGAGCTCAAAAGTGGGCGGGGCTTCAACCCACATTGCAGCAGTTCTCTCTCTCACGAACAGCCGGCCTTACACAGAGCAAGGGGAGCGAGGGGAACATGCTGTGATGAAATGTAATTGGATTCAGGATGGAATAGTCCAACAGCAGCACAGCCGGACAGCAGGAGTCACAGCAGTCGCCCTTTACGCGGCCGGGCTTCACGCCGCAAAGGTTGCTGGGCTCCTGTTTTGAATCCTCACTTCCTGGAATGGGCGGAGCTCAAAAGTGGGCGGGGCTTCAACCCGCGTTGCAGCGTTGCAGCGGTTCTCTCTCTCGCGAACAGCCGGACTTACACAGAGCAAGGGGTGCGAGGGGAACACGCTGTGATGAAATGTAATTGGATTCAGGAGGGAATAGTCCAACAGCAGTACAGCCAAACAGCAGGAGTCACAGCAGTCGCCCTTTACGCGGCCGGGCTTCACGCCGCAAGGGTTGCTGGGCTCCTGTTTTGAATCCTCACTTCCTGGAATGGGCGGAGCTCAAAAGTGGGCGGGGCTTCAACCCACGTTGCAGCGGTTCTCTCTCTCACGGACAGCTGGCCTTACACAGAGCAAGGGGCGCGAGGGGAACACGCTGTGATGAAATGTAATTGGATTCAGGATGGAATAGTCCAACAGCAGCACAGCCAGACAGCAGGAGTCACAGCAGTCGCCCTTTACGCGGCCGGGCTTCACGCCGCAAGGGTTGCTGGGCTCCTGTTTTGAATCCTCACTTCCTGGAATGGGCGGAGCTCAAAAGTGGGCGGGGCTTCAACCCGCGTTGCAGCAGTTCTCTCTCTCACGGACAGCTGGCCTTACACAGAGCAAGGGGCGCGAGGGGAACACGCTGTGATGAAATGTAATTGGATTCAGGATGGAATAGTCCAACAGCAGCACAGCCAGACAGCAGGAGTCACAGCAGTCGCCCTTTACGCGGCCGGGCTTCACGCCGCAAGGGTTGCTGGGCTCCTGTTTTGAATCCTCACTTCCTGGAATGGGCGGAGCTCAAAAGTGGGCGGGGCTTCAACCCGCGTTGCAGCGGTTCTCTCTCTCACGGACAGCTGGCCTTACACAGAGCAAGGGGCGCGAGGGGAACACGCTGTGATGAAATGTAATTGGATTCAGGATGGAATAGTCCAACAGCAGCACAGCCAGACAGCAGGAGTCACAGCAGTCGCCCTTTACGCGGCCGGGCTTCACGCCGCAAGGGTTGCTGGGCTCCTGTTTTGAATCCTCACTTCCTGGAATGGGCGGAGCTCAAAAGTGGGCGGGGCTTCAACCCGCGTTGCAGCGTTGCAGCGGTTCTCTCTCTCGCGAACAGCCGGCCTTACACAGAGCAAGGGGCGCGAGGGGAACACGCTGTGATGAAATGTAATTAGATTCAGGAGGGAATAGTCCAACAGCAGCACAGCCAAACAGCAGGAGTCACAGCAGTCGCCTTTTACGCGGCCGGGCTTCACGCCGCAAGGGTTGCTGGGCTCCTGTTTTGAATCCTCACTTCCTGGAATGGGCAGAGCTCAAAAGTGGGCGGGGCTTCAACCCACATTGCAGCAGTTCTCTCTCTCACGAACAGCCGGCCTTACACAGAGCAAGGGGCGCGAGGGGAACATGCTGTGATGAAATGTAATTGGATTCAGGATGGAATAGTCCAACAGCAGCACAGCCAGACAGCAGGAGTCACAGCAGTCGCCCTTTACGCGGCCGGGCTTCACGCCGCAAAGGTTGCTGGGCTCCTGTTTTGAATCCTCACTTCCTGGAATGGGCGGAGCTCAAAAGTGGGCGGGGCTTCAACCCGCGTTGCAGCGTTGCAGCGGTTCTCTCTCTCACGAACAGCCGGCCTTACACAGAGCAAGGGGTGCGAGGGGAACACGCTGTGATGAAATGTAATTGGATTCAGGAGGGAATAGTCCAACAGCAGTATAGCCAAACAGCAGGAGTCACAGCAGTCGCCCTTTACGCGGCCGGGCTTCACGCCGCAAGGGTTGCTGGGCTTCTGTTTTGAATCCTCACTTCCTGGAATGGGCAGAGCTCAAAAGTGGGCGTGGCTTCAACCCACGTTGCAGCGTTGCAGCGGTTCTCTCTCTCGCGAACAGCCGGCCTTACACAGAGCAAGGGGCGCGAGGGGAACACGCTGTGATGAAATGTAATTGGATTCAGGAGGGAATAGTCCAACAGCAGCACAGCCAAACAGCAGGAGTCACAGCAGTCGCCCTTTACGCGGCCGGGCTTCAGCTGACCCTGCTTGGAAAGAGCCAAGGCCTGTCCATTAGCACCCTGGGAATAGAGGCTGTCTCGCTTGAGCCTTGCTCGCTCTCTGTTGTCCAAACTGCCAGCTCTTTTCAGCTCCCGGTTCCAGGGTAAATGTATCCATGAGGGAGAGGGAGTGGGGTAGGAGTTTCAGACACGCTTGGGAGTGTTGTGTACTGCGAACAAATCAAACAGGCAGGCATGCTGATGATACCTTCTGCCTCTGCCTCACTCTGGCACCAATGCTTTATTTCTTACCTTCATGATGACAGCATCATCATGGCACACCAATGTGGGCAAACAGTATTATGCCAACTGGCCTACTCACCTTACAACAACCCTCTCCAGGCTAACAAATGAACAGCATCCCTTGACATTTCAGCTTTCAATTGTATACTACAAATTCCTAAGGTTAGGACTGTATCTTTAGCTCCAATCTTCTGGGGTACCTGGCATGGGTATTGCTAGGTCTGGAAAAGATCCAGGCCTACGCTAATGTCAGGACTGTCGGGACTGGGGACTAGCTAGCCTTTTGCTTGTAGCCCCTGAGCTTCTACCAGGAACTTCAACCATTGTTTTGCTGGCTCCAGAAGGTGTGGACACTAATAGCAATGGAAAGACTAACGTATAATATTCAAGGCACACAAGGATCTTTCACAAAAGAATGGGGAGAGGTGTTGGAATATCTCCAATCGGACTATATGGAGCAGTGGTGCCCACATAAAATAAGAATCCTGGACTTGTTCAATGCATAATTATCGCTCGTGTGAACTGAGGGTACACATCTTCCGGAGGGAGGGAGGGGGGAGTTGGGATCCAGTTAAGTTGAACTGTGCATTTTGAAACCAATAAAAATATATATATAAAAAAAAAGACCTGGGGCTCTAGCGCCCCCCCCATCCCCTCTAGCGGCACCTCTGGTACCTGAGCTCTGGGGTAACAGTTCTGTGACTTCTCTGACACCTTGTTCCCTTTGTAATGGTGTGGCAGGCCTGCCTTTCACTCCCTAAATTCGGCATGTCCATATTATCTGTTTCATGCTCCTGTCCATTCTCGCGCTGGGTGCCTCCTCTTCTTCATTGTCCACATCCTCCCTGAGTCTTAAATCATACAGCTAACTCACGAACAACAATACCTTTCGTTTTCACAAAAACATCTACGACACAATCTCCACTGTGGGCATGTTTCAAGACTCCACAAGAATAGCACGAACCTTAGGGAATAGCACAAACCTTAGGGACTGTGAGGAGACGACCGCTCTGCTGAGTGCTCGCCTTAAGCAAAAGGGATAGTGAGTGGCTCACCATATTGGGTCTCCTGACTGGGTATTACACCCATTCAACTGCAAGACCGGGAGAAGACAGCTTTCCTATGTTTGTTGGGATCCTATGAATTTCCCAGAATGCCACAATATTTGGAGCACCCGCTACTTTCCAGAGACTCATGGAAAGGACTGTAGGAGACATGAACTTACAGGAAGTCTAAGTATATCTTAATGACATCATTGTTTTTGGCTAAACAATAGGAGAACATGATGGGAGACTTAGAAAATGACTACATAAATGTCTAAAATAGCCATGCAGCAATACTATAGGACATGGCGTGGCAACATTCAAATCACTTGGCATGTGATCATTGACAATTTTTTTGCCAAAATCGTCCATTAATGTGACAGGAAAGCGAGACTTAACCTGTGATGTAGCTGTCGGTTCTAAACCAAAACTCTGTCTCTTACTCTTTGTGGAGTAAAAAGACAGCCCCAGAGTGACAGATGGAGAGGCCATGCTAGGCCCCTATTGTGCGAATGAAGTTGGCTAACGTGGAGTTCCATTGAAATATAATAGCCAGTACAAAACATTGTTGTCTGATATAAGGCCTAGTGAATGAACAAGAATGGGCCTATTGCAACTTCAGTAAAATACAAAGACACTGGGCCTCATTACAAGTCAGGCGGAATCGGTTAACGGGCTCCGCTAATGGTGGCGGGCCCGTTAACACCATTCCGCCTGATTACGAGGTCCCCTCTCGGGACCCGGTAAGGACACCTGGTAAAACTAGGCGTCGTTACCGGGTCCTGTGAGGGAAAGAGGGAGCTAACAACGGGCCGGTCGTAATCGGCCCGTTGTTAGCTCCCTCCCCAATTCCCATTGAGCCCTATTGGGGCTCAAACGGGAATGGGGAAGGTCTGGGTTTGGGTTCCCAGAGGGAGGAATTACCAGGCCCTCCAAACTCGGAATGGCCTGGTAATTCCCCATTCAGGGAACCTGGACCCGGTTTTGGTGTCAGCCATGCCGCCAATAGTGGCATGGCTACCGCCAAACCCGTAATGAGGCCCACTGAGTTGAAGGAGAGTGTGCCTTTGAACTGTGATTGTAACCGTGTCCAGTGTAGGCAAACAAAAAAACACTGGTGCTGCAGATGCTGACTTTGTGTAAACTGGGAAAAGGCACCTATTGGCAGACTTAAAATTGCCAGAGTACACATGTGTAAATATACTTTGAAAAGATAGGCATGTGAAAAATACCACAAAGGAATGTTGCCTGGCATTTAAAAAATAAAGTGACGTGACAGATCGTGTTCATCAGGAATATAGAGACTTAATTTTCATCATATAAAATGATAGCCAGTAAAGAGAAAGCCCTATTTCATTTTTGTAGAAGTGAACACTGGTTTCTTATGTAACTATGGCCTATCTGTGTAAATAATACCCAGAGTGAACTTATTTCTGTTCAAGCATTCTATAAAGAAAGAGTTTATTTGTTGCCAATACAAAATGTCATATGTAAATATGTTTCTTAAATTTAAATGCTATTTCTCAGAATTATGCATGTAACTAAACTGGTTGTATCTGGAACTGTGATCCCCGAGACATTTGGGCTTGGTTTATCAAGGAAACTGTCCTGGAGCTTCAGTTAAAAATATAAAGACATGTTGCAAGAGAGATCTGAACTACAGTGATGCAGATAACACAGCCACCAGAAATGACCATTAAGGTCATGTCTCCCCATTAACTGTGCATTAGCTTCAATCAAAAACCTTTGAAGCGCAGGAAGGGAGTGCATGATCACATGGGTCAGCCAGATGTCCTGATCAGGTCATAGTAGGGAAATTAAACCTAAGATTTGGTGGGTGCTAGCTGAAACTGAGGGACTCATGTGATGCCTTCCCATTGATTAACATTGGGCATCCTTTTTTTTAATAAAATGTGCATTGTATGTCCCAGTGAACTCATCCGGGACTCATTTTGAAGGGGATAAGAAGCCCACTGGTGCCATGTAAAAATAAATCTTGTGTGATGGAGACAACTGGAGTTACGAGAAAAGGTATGATTCTGTCCTTCCCACCGACAAAATAGAAACTTGGTGGGATCATAGGTTATGGAAGTAAGGTTTGAATCAGGAAGGGGAAGATGTGCGACTATTGTAGCTCAGGAGTAAATCAATGAAAACGGTAGCTCCGTCCAGAAAGAGCTTGCCGAAATCAAATTAGTATTTTCCGATTCGGCATAAAATATAGAATTCAAAAATATAAATATGCTGGCAATTATCTGAAGAATTAGGGTAGATGCCACGTTGTTAGATTTTCAGAACCCAAAGTGTATACTTACCTGTCATTTTGAAATGATGTATTTTTCCTCCTCCCTCAGCTTCCATAACCCATATCTCCCAATCTCTGATCCTATCATCAGTGAGTGGGTGTCTTTGTGGGTGGTGAAGGGAGAGAACTGGCCATTCCGTAGTGTGGGAAATATGATAATAATGCAGTGTCACCAGGCCTGTACGAGCTCAGTTTTCTATATGAGAGGGTCTGACTTGCTGATCTTTCTTTGACCTTTCTACTCTTGGGAACTTTCGTTGGACTTTTTATTTTTCCCTTGACTTTCCCACTCTATTGCTGGTCTTTAAGCATTGCATGGGAGACAGAGACTGGGAAATCTAGAAGCTAGCTGGGCCTGCCATCTGAGGAGCCAGAGGAACTCTGGGTGCCAGGGACTACCCTTGACCAAAGCCTTTGACCTGATCTGTGCTGTCCTCAGAGGAGCCCTGCTGATGCCCCATAACTAAGGCCGCCCATGTAAGTAGATATATACCAAAGCTATCAAAAGTTTTGGGGATCTCCCAATCTTAATATCCATCTCACGTAGCGGGTAGGGCAGTGGCACTGGGGAGACACTTGGCACATTATATTAAATCCAATTCAAATTGATTCCACTATAGAAAATCACCCTATCCATTTAAATTGAATTGTGTTCCGAACTTCCTGCCTTAATCCTTTCCATTAAATTGTGGGGCGGGTGAAGCTGTGTAGATCCTTAGCGCATTGAATTGGAGTTAAATCAAGTCAATTCCCATATAGAAAATCA
Organism: Ambystoma mexicanum; assembly: GCF_040938575.1. NCBI lineage: Eukaryota > Metazoa > Chordata > Amphibia > Caudata > Ambystomatidae > Ambystoma > Ambystoma mexicanum. The sequence continues at coordinate 303,503,591 of NC_090921.1, forward strand.
CAGGATGAGTATTGTTGACGTTTGAAACTAGAAAAGTTCATGTCCAGTGTGTTAGAACCAGTATAGACAATAAAGTACTTAGGTGACTCTACCTTTATGAAACCCCTGTCTTCTGTACCAAAGGGGGGTGTCCATAATCCCAAAATAAGTAACCCTAAAATGCTGCTTTTCAAGTCAATGTAGAGGGCGCAAAACAAATTTTCCCATTTATTTTCTTGCATCCCAAAATGATTTTCCCAAAGCCCTGCATTACGTGCAAATAAAAAGCCTAAAATGAGTTTCCCATTGAGTTCCTTTCCTGACATTTCCTTTCATCCAAATAAAAATCCCAAAACGATTTTTCCATTGAGTTCCTCTCCAGACTTTGCATTTCATGCAAATAAAAAGCCCAAAACGATTTTCCAATTAAGTTCCTTTGCTGACTTTGCCTTTCATCCAAATAAAAATCCCAAAATGATTTCCCCATGGTGTTCCTTTCTTGACTTTGCCTTTCAAATTTAAAAAAATAAAAATAAAATAAAAAAACGATTGTGCTGCTGTATTTTCAATCCTTGCACCTTGCCTTCAGATCAGAGAGGTCATATATCTAATTGATTCCTGGAGGGTGCGGGTTGCTGGGAGAAAGGAGTGTTGTGCGAAACTAAGCAATCACTGTGTTTTGTTTGTTTCCTATTAGTTAATTTGCAAGAAATCTGATATAAATTGTGACTGCCAAATTCAAAATTTTACCTGTGTCATATCGAAACTGAAAGTCCTTTAAACCTGTGTTAGTGAATTGGTGCAAGAAATTTGAATTTGTGACATTGTATAGTGCCACAGCATTAGTGGTTGATCTTTTGGTTGCTAGTCTTCTTTGTCCAACCTTAAATAAATATATATTCTTACTATACACCGTCCTGGTTCCCAGCTCATTGGTGGTACAGAGGGTATTTGTTGGGGTGGTGCAAAACAGGTTCAAGGCCTCACTAAAGTTGAATCTGTATAAGCGTTTTGGGTGCCACCTTGTTTGTGGGGAAGGAACTCGCTGAGTTGAGAGTGATCGCCTGATTAATCGTGACAAATAGGGGGCGCGTGGCCAGGGTTTGGTTGAGAGTCTTCACTTGTGACAGTGCAGTAGCAATAGACTATTCATTTTGGTGTAATTGCATTGTAGTGGATGGAAAGTTGTGTTGCATTGTGAAGGTGCCATTCAGACCTGTACCCTGGTTTCCAGTGCTATGTATAGATAATGGTAACTGAAGGGATAGCCCGAATACGTCAGAACACTGGGCTAAAGATACTAGGTCAACAATGGGGGTCTGTTCTGACGTGTAGCGTTTTCTGGGGACTACTATTGTGCTAAAGTAGACCTGGGTTATTTCTATTATGTCAAAATCAGTACATAAACACTTTAAATGTGAAAGATGCACAAGAAGGAATTTCAGACACAGATAGATATTGAGCTGTCAGCTTTTTAAATTTATTTTGCTGCTGAATGCATTTATTAATCGTGCATTTTTTGATATTGAGCTGTCAGCTTTTTAAATTTATTTTGCTGCTAGATGCATTTAATAATCATGCATCAATATTAATTAAGAAAAAAAGTATATTGTTAAAAAGAACAGTTGCGAGCTGCAAAGGGTTCAATCACAAAAACAGAGTTTGCAAAACGATTAATTCTTAATATTTCCTCAAACAGCTGTTTTTGACAAAACAAATTTGTAACCACCACCTAAAGTGACTAGTGATTAAGATATAACAAACATAACAACCAAAACAAAAGCAGTAGATGGAAAAGCTTTGGGTTATGTGTATCCAGGCTGGAGGGTGACCTAACAGGTGGTCGACGTCTAGATATGGATCAGGAAAGATGTTTTGACCAGACAAAGTATTGAGGTACTGGTCAAAGGGACGTTTCGGCTTGGAGCCTTCATCTAGGGCCTGGGGTAGGTCTCCCTAAAAATAGAAACAGGGGGACTGAATTAGTGTCTGAGTGAAAAGTTTAAAACTATTGTTTTAAAAACATAACATAATAATCTCTGTGAATGTAGTACACCACTTTGAAAGTCAAGGACAAGGAAGACACGGGACTGACCTTGAGGGGTGCAGATCTGTTAAGATCTGAAGTTAATGTAACTCATGGATGGCAAAAGATGCTAATTAGTTTGGTCCTCTGGCAGTCAGCTATGGATTGCTGCAAAAATCAAAGAACATGTAGTTCTGGGTGAGATTACTGTTAATGGAGGTAAATACCAGAAAGAAGTATACCCAAGTGTGCCACGAAGACAAGTTCTCACCTGACTAGATTCTAGCTGCGCGAAGAGTCTTAGGAAGTACGCAGGGTGCCAGTTGGTTTTGCACTTGATCATTAAGATGTGGACCAGCACGTAATGGTGGCTGGCTGATAGTTTATGGTCTGTAGTCGTCCTACAAGGGAAGCGAAATGTATGCGCCCGTTACGATAATTCGTAAGGAAAGGGTCTGTGCTGTGTGCCCAAGTAGGAAAAGGACATACCTGGTATTAAGTCCCAGGCTCGCTGCCGGCTGGCGTGTGGGGCCGCGTCTCGGGCTCGCTGCAGGCTGGCGTGTGGGGCCGCGTCTGCTATTTGCGATTAGATCGCTGCGTGCAGGTTAGCGAACTGAAATGCGCCGAGCACTGCACGTCTGTACCGAATACGCATGCGCATCAGGAGTAGTGTTCTATGAACTAGCGAGTGCGCATGTGCCGGCCCGCTGTGGAGTAGCGTTGCCGTGGGAACATGTCAATACGAGACACTGGTCTCTTGCGCATGTCCCTTTTGGGACGGAATGGCAATGAAATTATTTTTGCACATGTTTTTAAAGGTAAAGAGAATACCAGTTGTTATGAATGATTCCAGAGATATCCTGAAGAGGGGTTCCTGCCGGGTGACTGCGTAGAACGCATCACAAGTGAAGTAGTGTGCTACGGAAGGGAGGTGGGGAAACTAGTAAGAAACTAGTAAGGAGCCCGCTTCCCGTGGACTCATAAAATAGCATGAGAAATGGAGATGACAGTAGGAGAGGAAACTCAGGAGATTTTCACTAGTATAAAAGTGTGTAATTATCTACAAAAACGCGTGGGATCTAACTCATTCAACCCAGTTGTAGTACTTTTCAATTTAAAAATCCACCATGCTTCTTTGTGGTTGAGTGAGTTGGTGGCATTGCTTGTATTTGATACTGAATCAGCTACCCACCATAGGATGTCATCTGGGCCATGGTGGTTTTCAGTATAATGTTGTACCATTGGGGCTGTGGCAGATTTGCACCGGATTCGAGATCTATGCTCTCCTATCCTTTTGTGGATTTGCCTTGTTGTTTGGCCCACATAGCGCAAACCACAAGGACATTCAATGATGTAGATTACATTGGCTGTTTTGCAATTTGTGAACTGTCTGAGTTCCCAGTCTTTTTCGCCAATCCTAAATGAAGACATTTTCCTAGTAAATCGACATACTGTGCAGGTGCCACAGGGGTGATGTCCCTTTATTTCCTGCATATTCCAGAGCGTTGATCTTTGAGATTTTTTCTCCAGTCTAGCATGTGATAACATGTCCTTCAGATTCTTGGATCGTTTCAGCGCCATTCTTGGTGTTTTTTCTTCTGGCAAACTCAATTGTACCAGGGGCCAGAACTTTTTCAAGATCCTTTTTAGTTTAGTTGTATCAGGGCTGAACGTGGAGACAAATGTAAGGGTCTCATCTCGATCCAGATTTTTCATTTTGGGTGTTAATAGACTTTCCCTGGGCGTGTATTTGGCTCTTTTGATAGTCCGACTGACAAGTTTTCTGGGATATCCTCTTTCTCGTAGTTTGCTTTCGAGCTTTTTTGCATGTTCTTGAAATGTATTCATTTCGGTGCAATTACGCCTTAATCGTAGAAATTGGCCATACGGGAGGTTAACCCTTAAGTTCCTTGGATGATGACTTTTGTAATGAAGTAGAGTGTTCCTCTCGGTCTCCTTTGTGTAGAGGTCACATTGTAATTTGCCATTCTTGGCTAAGATGGTCAGGTCCAAAAAGTTAATGGCATTATTACTGTTTTGCATTGTGAATTTTATCTCTTGGGTCTGGGTATTGATCCACTCGAAAAATGAGGTGAGGCTATTTTCATCTCCGTTCCATATAAGGATGACATCGTCAATGTATCTAAACCATGAAGAGATTTTGTTTTGGAACGGGTTGGATATGTCTATAACATGTTTCCTCTCAAATTCTGCCATAAAAATTATAGCCAGACTCGGGGCAAATGCAGCTCCCATCGCCGTTCCACTTATTTGGAAATAGTATTCGTCATCAAACGTGAAAAAGTTGTTGGTTAGTGCGAGTTCAAGTAGTTCCACTATGAAGTTAGTTGGAACTCTTGTTTGAGTCATAAAATGAGTTATATGTTGTCTAATACACTCCACCGCTGCTTCTTGTGGGATGTTTGTGTAAAGGCTAACAACATCCATGGTTACTAGGAATTCCTGCTCGCTGTTGAACTCGAGTCCTTCAAATTTAGACATGGTTGACATGGTATCTCTGAGGTACGTAGGTGTTTGTTGGCTCAGAGGTTTCAGAAAGTGGTCTATAAATTTACAAATGGGCTCAAGAATAGACCCACATCCTGATACAATCGGTCTTCCTGGGGGATTTTGGCTGTTTGTATGAAGTTTTGGTAGAGCATAGAAGGCCGGTGTTCTGTTGTCTGAGGTATTAAGGAAAGTTTCTTCATGCTCTGTAATCCACTCATGCTCTAATGCAAATTTGGTTGTCTCCTGGATTTTATGTTTTATGGCGACTGAGGGGTCTTTCCTAAGTTTTTTGTAGTTGCCTTCTTCATTCAGTAAGTGCATCACCATTTCTTTGTATTGTGTTATAACCCTTTGCAGCTCGCAACTGTTCTTTTTAACAATATACTTTTTTTCTTAATTAATATTGATGCATGATTATTAAATGCATCTAGCAGCAAAATAAATTTAAAAAGCTGACAGCTCAATATCAAAAAATGCACGATTAATAAATGCATTCAGCAGCAAAATAAATTTAAAAAGCTGACAGCTCAATATCTATCTGTGTCTGAAATTCTTTCCTGTGCATCTTTCACATTTAAAGTGTTTATGTACTGATTTTGACATAATAGAAATAACCCAGGTCTACTTTAGCACAATAGTAGTCCCCAGAAAACACTACACGTCAGAACAGACCCCCATTGTTGACCTAGTATCTTTAGCCCAGTGTTCTGACGTATTCGGGCTATCCCTTCAGTTACCAGTATTTAGATATAGCACCACGCTATAATAGGGATTTTCTCTAAAAATTCTTTAAAATTTCTTTAAAATTTCTTTTTTATTTAATTCTAGCACCTGAGCCTTAATTTCAGGCCCACATACACCTACACCTATCAAGGATTTACACGCTACCTGTCCCCCCAGGTGTGAAAAACCTCCCACGTCAATATCATGAATCAAATACTATCTTTCACGGAAGAAGAAATAGACAACATTATAGAGGGTCCATCTCTCTTCAACTTAGCAGGAGCACAACATCATATTGCTTCCACAGCTTCAGGAGACGCGCTATTAAATTTAAAGAAAAAATGCTTTCGCACGGAAGTCCATGCTCATTTCCTCAGGGAATACCTGAGAGTTAACCTTGTACCAATGGGTCTGCTGGTCAGAAACGAACCAGCATTATTCCTTGAGGATAAGGAATATATGCTGGGCTTCAGTAAAATCTCAACAAAATGTAGCAGGGACCTTATGGTCTTGACAATAACAACAGCCCAACGAATTCATACCAAAATACAACAAGACCTCAAGGAAGAAGAAGCCAAGTTTCTGCATGATGATAGTCTGTCCAACGCCAGAGATAAATTGAAAGAAATCAACAAAGCCTATGACCAGTTCACTGCTACCACTCTGGAGAAAAAACATAAAAAATTGGCAAAAGACATAAGTAATTTCAAAATAGAATTAATTTACCCATATCTCTCAGCAGAATATAAGGACAAGAAGGAAAAGGAGAGATTGGCCAACCAAACTGCGGCCACTAGAAATAGACGGAAATGGGTCTCTTTTTCAGACATTTCCAGTTCAGACTCCTCATCAGGAGATTCTAGCCAAAACAGGAACAGAAATAGACAACAGGGACAATATCAACCCCCTAATCAGATGCCTTTTTTAGGGCAAATGGCCCCCAGAGGCGCATACTGGGGGCCGCCTCCGCACCCACAGGCAATGCAATTTTTCAACTACCCCCAATGGGGACCACGCAACCAGAGGAGGAGAGTCAATCGCAGGTTATAACGGAAATCCCAATATTTAATCTATCAGGATATGTGCTTTCTAAAGAAGAAATCTCCGTCCTTACCAAAGGTTTATCTTTTGTACCTACAGAACATACTGACTGGTTCAAACTGGACTCTGAATTATCCAATCTTTTCAGAAGTATCAGAAGAAAAGTGTACTTCAGGGACAAGGACCTTCGCCAAGAACAAAATGACACCGGATTAAGAATAAAATCCACATTTAACCCTATGGAAAACGAAGTACCTAGCTCCTTGCTTACATTTGAAAAATGCATCACGAAAGAAATGAGGAAACTCCAAACTGACCAGCAGCAGCTGAGACAGAACTTGACCATAGGGGAACGCAAGGCCCTAACCACCCTAGCTAAAAACAAAGACTTGATTATAAAAACAGCCGACAAAGGGGGTGGGATTGTGATTCAGAGTATATTACAATACAAAGAAATGGTGATGCACTTACTGAATGAAGAAGGCAACTACAAAAAACTTAGGAAAGACCCCTCAGTCGCCATAAAACATAAAATCCAGGAGACAACCAAATTTGCATTAGAGCATGAGTGGATTACAGAGCATGAAGAAACTTTCCTTAATACCTCAGACAACAGAACACCGGCCTTCTATGCTCTTCCAAAACTTCATAAAAACAGCCAAAATCCCCCAGGAAGACCGATTGTATCAGGATGTGGGTCTATTCTTGAGCCCATTTGTAAATTTATAGACCACTTTCTGAAACCTCTGAGCCAACAAACACCTACGTACCTCAGAGATACCATGTCAACCATCTCTAAATTTGAAGGACGCGAGTTCAACAGCGAGCAGGAATTCCTAGTAACCATGGATGTTGTTAGCCTTTACACAAACATCCCACAAGAAGCAGCGGTGGAGTGTATTAGAAAACATCTAACTCATTTTATGACTCAAACAAGAGTTCCAACTAACTTCATAGTGGAACTACTTGAACTCGCACTAACCAACAACTTTTTCACGTTTGATGACGAATACTATCTCCAAATAAGTGGAACGGCGATGGGAGCTGCATTTGCCCCGAGTCTGGCTATAATTTTTATGGCAGAATTTGAGAGGAAACATGTTATAGACATATCCAACCCGTTCCAAAACAAAATCTCTTCATGGTTTAGATACATTGACAATGTCATCCTTATATGGAACGGAGATGAAAATAGCCTCACCTCATTTTTCGAGTGGATCAATACCCAGACCCAAGAGATAAAATTCACTATGCAAAACAGTAATAATGCCATTAACTTTTTGGACCTGACCATCTTAGCCAAGAATGGCAAATTACAATGTGACCTCTACACAAAGGAGACCGAGAGGAACACTCTACTTCATTACAAAAGTCATCATCCAAGGAACTTAAGGGATAACCTCCCGTATGGCCAATTTCTACGATTAAGGCGTAATTGCACCGAAATGAATACATTTCAAGAACATGCAAAAAAGCTCGAAAGCAAACTACGAGAAAGAGGATATCCCAGAAAACTTGTCAGTCGGACTATCAAAAGAGCCAAATACACGCCCAGGGAAAGTCTATTAACACCCAAAATGAAAAATCTGGATCGAGATGAGACCCTTACATTTGTCTCCACGTTCAGCCCTGATACAACTAAACTAAAAAGGATCTTGAAAAAGTTGTGGCCTCGGGTACAATTGAGTTTGCCAGAAGAAAAAACACCAAGAATGGCGCTGAAACGATCCAAGAATCTGAAGGACATGTTATCACATGCTAGACTGGAGAAAAAATCTCAAAGATCAACGCTCTGGAATATGCGGGAAATAAAGGGACATCACCCCTGTGGCACCTGCACAGTATGTCGATTTACTAGGAAAATGTCTTCATTTAGGATTGGCGAAAAAGACTGGGAACTCAGACAGTTCACAAATTGCAAAACAGCCAATGTAATCTACATCATTGAATGTCCTTGTGGTTTGCGCTATGTGGGCCAAACAACAAGGCAAATCCACAAAAGGATAGGAGAGCATAGATCTCGAATCCGGTGCAAATCTGCCACAGCCCCAATGGTACAACATTATACTGAAAACCACCATGGCCCAGATGACATCCTATGGTGGGTAGCTGATTCAGTATCAAATACAAGCAATGCCACCAACTCACTCAACCACAAAGAAGCATGGTGGATTTTTAAATTGAAAAGTACTACAACTGGGTTGAATGAGTTAGATCCCACGCGTTTTTGTAGATAATTACACACTTTTATACTAGTGAAAATCTCCTGAGTTTCCTCTCCTACTGTCATCTCCATTTCTCATGCTATTTTATGAGTCCACGGGAAGCGGGCTCCTTACTAGTTTCTTACTAGTTTCCCCACCTCCCTTCCGTAGCACACTACTTCACTTGTGATGCGTTCTACGCAGTCACCCGGCAGGAACCCCTCTTCAGGATATCTCTGGAATCATTCATAACAACTGGTATTCTCTTTACCTTTAAAAACATGCGCAAACATAATTTCATTGCCATTCCGTCCCAAAAGGGACATGCGCAAGAGACCAGTGTCTCGTATTGACATGTTCCCACGGCAACGCAACTCCGCAGCGGGCCAGCACATGCGCACTCGCTAGTTCATAGAACCCTACTCCTGATGCGCATGCGTATTCGGTACAGACGTGCAGTGCTCGGCGCATTTCAGTTCGCTAACCTGCACGCAGCGATCTAGTCGCAAATAGCAGACGCGGCCCCACACGCCAGCCTGCAGCGAGCCCGAGACGCGGCCCCACACGCCAGCCGGCAGCGAGCCTGGGACTTAATACCAGGTATGTCCTTTTCCTACTTGGGCACACAGCACAGACCCTTTCCTTACGAATTATCGTAACGGGCGCATACATTTCGCTTCCCTTGTAGGACGACTACAGACCATAAACTATCAGCCAGCCACCATTACGTGCTGGTCCACATCTTAATGATCAAGTGCAAAACCAACTGGCACCCTGCGTACTTCCTAAGACTCTTCGCGCAGCTAGAATCTAGTCAGGTGAGAACTTGTCTTCGTGGCACACTTGGGTATACTTCTTTCTGGTATTTACCTCCACTAATAGTAATCTCACCCAGAACTACATGTTCTTTGATTTTTGCAGCAATCCATAGCTGACTGCCAGAGGACCAAACTAATTAGCATCTTTTGCCATTTACATTAACTTCAGATCTTAACAGATCTGCACCCCTCAAGGTCAGTCCCGTGTCTTCCTTGTCCTTGACTTTCAAAGTGGTGTACTACATTCACGGAGATTATTATGTTATGTTTTTAAAACAATAGTTTTAAACTTTTCACTCAGACACTAATGCAGTCCCCCTGTTTCTATTTTTAGGGAGACCTACCCCAGGCCCTAGATGAAGGCTCCAAGCCGAAACGTCCCTTTGACCAGTACCTCAATACTTTGCCTGGTCAAAACATCTTTCCTGATCCATATCTAGACGTCGACCACCTGTTAGGTCACCCTCCAGCCTGGATACACATAACCCAAAGCTTTTCCATCTACTGCTTTTGTTTTGGTTGTTATGTTTGTTATATCTTAATCACTAGTCACTTTAGGTGGTGGTTACAAATTTGTTTTGTCAAAAACAGCTGTTTGAGGAAATATTAAGAATTAATCGTTTTGCAAACTCTGTTTTTGTGATTGAACCCTTTGCAGCTCGCAACTGTTCTTTTTAACAATATACTTTTTTTCTTAATTAATATTGATGCATGATTATTAAATGCATCTAGCAGCAAAATAAATTTTAAAAGCTGACAGCTCAATATCAAAAAATGCACGATTAATAAATGCATTCAGCAGCAAAATAAATTTAAAAAGCTGACAGCTCAATATCTATCTGTGTCTGAAATTCCTTCTTGTGCATCTTTCACATTTAAAGTGTTTATGTACTGATTTTGACATAATAGAAATAACCCAGGTCTACTTTAGCACAATAGTAGTCCCCAGAAAACGCTACACGTCAGAACAGACCCCCATTGTTGACCTACTATGTATAGATAAAACAGTGTTGATCTTGAGTTGTCATTGTGAGTGGAAACTAAGCAGGACCAGGGTTGAGATTTTTGCCCTTGCATAAGGAGTATATAAAGTGCAGAACACATTTCAGAATGAGCACTGTAGAAATATATATGGGCAGGAAGCACCGCCCAGGGGTGTTGCTAGGTCTGGAAAAGATCTGTGACTAAGCTAATGTCGGGAGCGTCAGGACTTGGGGCTAGCTACCCATTTGGTTATAGTCCCTGAGCATTTATCCAGGGCTTCAACCAAAAGACCCGGGGCTACAGCCCCCTGACCTCCTACTAGCAATGCCTCTGGCACCGCCTATCCACATTGTTTGTTAAATGTGAATGGGTTGAACAAGAACATGAAATGTGGCAAGCCAGAATGATGCAGGAGGTTACCTCTGCAAATTTTGTCATGTGGCTGTTACATTAGGCCGTGACAAACTTTTATATGACACATACCAGCAAAGACGAACAAATAAAATTGGCTCAGCTCACAGCATACATGTATTTTCATATCCCGATCATGGACGAAAGCCACCAGGATAGTGTGGCCTCTGCACGAAACCAGGCTGAGCTTTTGAATCAAGCCCAGAAAGAGCTGAAACCATTAGAAGCGAAAGCGAAAGCGAAAGCGAAAGCAAAAGCGCAACAGAGCCAAAACAATATTATTGAACAGCTAAAAGAGCAGTTGAAAACACAGCAGCAAGAACATGGAGAGCGAGAGGCTCAATTTTCTGTACTGCAAGGGGAGTAAAAAGAATGTGTTGATAATTTTAGCGCAAGTCAACATAAATTAAACGAGTAGGTTGTCCACAATAGAGCCTGCTTAGATGACATTTTAACATTTCAATCACTGGTAAAGCAACTGAAAGCTGAAAACAGCCAGTGAATTCTTAAGGGAGTTGATTCTCAGGGTGAGTTCAATCAGATGCACAAAGACCGGACCACAGTGAAACAGCAGAGAGAGCAGTTGATGGAAGAAAATAACAAATTAAGTCAAGAGAATAGTGCCCAGTTTCAGGAAGTGTGTCGGTTAAAGGTGGACGTGGAGAAAAGTGAATTATGTTCTCAGGAACTGAGTGACATGAGGCTAGAAAATGTAAAATTAATGGAACATGTGAGGCAAGCAGAGGTTGACATAGAACAGGCAACACAGGCCAGAATTGAGCAAGAGGAGGAGATTAGTCTCCTGAAAAAGAAACACTGTGAATATGCGTAGACAATGCAAGCCTCACTGAAGGAACATGAGTCCCATTGAGAAGTGAAGAGGGGACTAAGAGACCGATTACTGGCACACCATAAAGTGCTAGAAGCCACTCAAACACTGGTGTCAGAATGGAAAACTCAGGCCTTTGCATATCACCAAGAGATAGAGACTGAGAAAAACAAATGTGAGATGTTGGAAAGTGAAATAGTCAAATACAAACAGGCTTGGAGGCACCCCGACCAGTCAAGGTATGGAAAAAGCACCCTCCAATTACAGAGTGATGACCTCTTTAACAGGGACCTCAAGCCAACTCACCACCTCATGCATACAGAGTGCACCTGACTTTATACCTGCCAGTTGTCAAGAACAGGGAAACATGAGGCAGCTGGACTCAACCAGACCTAGTCCAACTGATTCAGAAGGCCAGTCCTTATCGTACAATGATGAGGGTTCAGGGTCACCAGGTAGAAGGGAAGGTGGCCCGACCTGTAGTCTCTGGGAATTTAAAAATACCCTGGCATGCACTTCTGACCAGGAGGGTTCCTATGATGAAAAGATCCGGGAGTTGGACAGGCAGAAAATGAAATTACGAAAGGACCACCTGGTCTGCTTTGCAGAAAGAGAAGAACCATAGTTTAGGCTTTAAAAGAGCATCTTAAAAACCTCCACACATTCAGGGAGGTGGGGGGAATTTGCCACCGTCCCTGGAAGGCGGGATGAGGAGGATGATTACTCTCCGGTGCAAAAAGGCTAGGACAAGGGAAATGACCCTGAGACCCCACAGCACCACAGGAGAGAAAAGTCCAGACCCCGTGATTCTGGGAGGGATTCCAAGTCTAATAGAGGTAGGGAGCACCTAGAGGACAGTGAATGGAACACCAACAGCAGCGGCTCTGAGTCAGAGGGTGAGCGCAACGGAAAAGAAAGTATGACAAACAGAAGAGAGGTCATGTGAAAGACCCAATTCGGCAGATAAAGGACATAAAGAGCTTTATGACCCCTTACCATAAGAACGCCAAATATTTGGTATGGGAGCATCTAGAGCTTTATGACCAAATGATGACATCATTTGGTATTAAGAATGGTAGAAACTCCATGGAGTTTGTTTAATGGACATTCTCTCCTGAACACTCCAGCTTCTTTTCTGCAGGTCTGGAGGACCAAGATCACCAAAAATGGACCACCTAAAAGGTGGCCATTCTAAAACACTTCTCCATTAATAGGAACCCGCAGGAGGCCCACAAGGCAGCATACAACCTGCAGTGTGGGGAAGACCAAGCACCTAGAGAGTTTGTGGAGGAGCTGAAATGGGCTTTTACACAGACCTCTGGGTGGATGAACACCAATAACCGGGAGTTCATCAACACATATTGGCATGCACTCCCTAAATACATAATGACCCAACTAGTAAGGGATTTCCATGAGCGTAGGACCCTGAATTGGGTGATAAAATAGGTCACCTGGATTTATGAGGTCTAAAAGCCCTCAGAAAACAAAAACAATCCTAAAAACCCCAAACCATCAAACACACCTGCTGCTGCAAAGGAGACAGAGAGGCCTAAAAATATTCCCCCCACCAATAAGCAGAACGAGAGGCAGAGGAGACCCTCGGGTCCAACCCAATCGGGTGGTAGCCAGGCAGGGTACCAGACAAATTACCTTTTTGACCAGGCCACCTATTTAAGTCCAAAATACAAAGGTACAAGACCTAAACCCGGATTTATCTGGACTCCGCCACCACAAGCGGGGGTCCAATCAGTTAAGTACTGCCCCAGGAAACCTCACTCAAAACCTCCCTCCAAATCTCCCTCACGAGGGAAGTAATATTCCACACCTTACCCTAAGCTTCTTTCCCAAATATCCTTCAAACCATGTTTCCAGAATAATCCTCCTCTCTCTCCCTGCTTTCAGGACAATAGATTCCCGAATCTGGGAGAAGGGAGACCTAGGATGGAGGGTTATCAAGGAAACCCGCAATACCTGTGCTACTCCAGGAGAAGGGACAGTTACCCTTTCCGGTAGCAGCAAAGGTATGAATCTAGACTTCCCTACCAACCAGAAAAAATGAATGTCACAACTGGAGCTACAAGTCCAACAATTAACCCATGACCTGGGTCACATGTTGAGGGCTCAGCAGAACCCTCAACTGGAAACTGCTGCCCAGAATAACTCAACACGTGGGTCTGGTGCCGTGGGGACGCAATGATGGGAAGAAAACTCTCACAACCAACAGGTTCCAGAGGAGGGGATCCGGGTGGAAGGGAGATGCAAAGCCCTAGAGGAAGCTTCCGTTTTCCAACAGAACAAACCCCCTGGAAACCTCTGGGCCTGAATATGAATCTTCTACCCCTGAAAAGCTGGAACCTAAATAACAGAGGGTAAGTAGGAGAAATCGAAAGCCAAAGACAATCTACTTTGTGGAGGACGTCTGCATTATCTTTTTTTTTTTTTTTTTTTATTATTGAATATAGTTGTATTACAACAACTTTTTCAATTTTATACATGTTACAAAAATCCATTCTTGCTTAAGTAAAAACATTAAATCAATAAAACAAACGTTTACAATTACAACCATCTTCCACATCAAGTTTTCACAATTTAAAAGTGTTGGTTAACATGGTGTATATCAATCATTCCAGGTTTAGAGATTTTAAAAAATTGATAGTAGCAATCCTTATACCCATACATTCAGTTGCAGCCAGAGCGACCCATCTATTACTTGGGTCTATTTGTGAAAAATACACAAAATATTTAGCAAAGTGCATATTTCTTAAACTCAGAAGTTTAGGGGCTGTGCACTCCAATAGTAAATGTTGCAAGGTTTCAACAATTGTTGTGTTTCGACAAAACCTGCACCAATTAAAGTCTGATGTGATTTGTCTCCTTCTTACTTTGACTTCCCTAGTGGGCCAGATGTTAAACCGCAGCCTCAGGATCTCAGATCTAATAGCAGAAGAAGGCGACAGGCACAGGTACGTCTGCATTATCCCTTTTGAAGGAGAAGAATCCCTGGAGGATTCAGGGAAGAAAATCTTCTCTATCAGAGATCGAGAGATCCCCCCCAAGGACAATAGGTCACAAGAGACCCTGATATTTATGGTGGTAAGTTTGATATGATATTATATGGCATTTATAATGCGCCTATACACAAGTGTTTCAAGAAGCGACAAGCAAAGGGAGGAGGAACAGAGGGAAGACAAAGACAACGATCTTACTAGGCCAGGTGTCATTCAGATCACGCAAGTGCATGCAAAGGGGCAAGGGGGAATGAATGGGGGGCAGGTGGAGGGGACAGTGCAGTACATGGGATAATAGAATAAATAAAACAATAAATGAAAAATACGGCCAGCTGTTGGCAAGTGCAAGGGTAAGTGCAGACATCAGGTGCCAGGTGCTGCTAGGGGGACTGTAGGGATACAGAAAACAGTCCCCAAGTAGCGGGGGCTGCCAGGGAGGCAGTGCAGGTGTGCAACTGGCAGGAGAGGTGACCTGGGCCCGAGATCAGAGGGTGGCCAGGTAGCCAGTGCAATTTCAATTTCAGCCAGGAATTCAGCAGGGGAGAGGAGGAGAGAAAGCAGAAGCAAAGAGGAAGGTTATGGTGTGCTTCCGGAACTGGAGATGGTTCTCCTCAAGTTTCAGGCAGGGGGGCTGTTCCAGAGGGAAGCCCCAGCCAAAGAAAGAGATCTACCACCAACTCGTTGCTTGGAGAAGCGAATGACCTTGAGGAAGTTGGAGGCGGATGAGCGATGAGCTCGAGAAGGAAGATATTTTGGAAGAGAGAGTTGAAGGTATTGAGGCCCCAGTTCTGAGAAGGCCTTATGGACAATGCAGAGGGTTTTGAACTTAATCCTCACAGCCACTGGGAGCCAGTGCAGAAATTTCATCCTGGAGAGATATGATCCCTGGGCTTGAGGTCAAAGACAAGTCTTGCAGTCCTGTTCTGGATGAGTTGCAAAGGGCGGAGAGTAGAAGCAGGCAGATTTAGAAAGAGGCTGTTGCAGTAGTCCAGCCTAGAGAGAACCAGAGCTCTGGAGTGAGCTTCTGGGGGAAGGATAGGAAAGGAAAAATACCTCTGAGGAGGTGCAACTGGTAGTGTGACTTCTTAGAGACATCAGAGATGTGAGGAGAGAAGGAGAGTGCGGAGACGAAGATGACCCCCAAGGTTTTTATCCTTGCAGGTGGGAGCAGGGGGAGGGTCAAGAGAGGCCGGCAGAGAGTGTCAGGAAAGGAGGGAGCGAGTGTGCCGATGAGGAGAATCTCAGTCTTACTGGCATTAAAGCAGAGATCATTGGTGGCACACCACTCCTGGATAGCAGACAGACATTCAGAGATGAGTGAGGGAGAAGAGGTAGCTGAAGGTAGCCTGAAAATATGCTGTGTGTTATCCGCATAGCACTGGAAGTTGGGGCAGAGCACAGCAATGCAGTGGGCAAGAAGTGCCAGGTATTGGTTGAACAGCCAGGTAGAGAGGTTAGACCCCTAGGTAACACCACAGGTAGAGATAGAGATAGAGATAGAGGAGAGGAAGGCCCCAAGTTGGACCTGGGAGGGTTGATCAGAGAAGAAAGAAGTAAGCCACGCCAGGGCCTGACCGGTGACACCCAGGTTATCACAGAGACGGTTGAGCAGGATGGCATGGTTGGCCGTGTCAAAGGCAGAGGAGAGATCAAGTAAAATGAGGACACAGTGGGTGTTGGAATCAAGGTTGGAGAGCAGGTCTTCACGGTTGTTTAGGAGAGCAGTGTCCATGCTTCTGGCAGCTCTGAAGCCAGACTGATGATCATGAAGACAACCAACAGATTCAGTGTGAAGATTGAGCTGGGAGACGGCCAGCTTTTCCAGGAGTTTTCCCAGGAAAGGAGTGATGGAGATTGGGCGATAGTTAGCCGGGCAGGACGGGTCGGCAGAGGGTTTCTTAAGAAGAGAGTGCACAAGGGAGTGCTTCAGGGGGGATAGGAAGACTCCAGTGGTGAAGGAGTGGTTGCAGAGGTCAGCCAGAGCAGGTGCCAGGGAGTCAATGTGGTCCTTGATGGTTTTGGAGGAACAGGGACAAACCTGTTTTGATGAGACTTTCATAGATCAGACTTGTCTAGAAACCTTGTCTGGGGAGAACAGGGGAAAGGCAGAGAAGGAGGGAGGAGTGGTGGCTGAAGAAGGGCCAGAGGAAGAGCAGGGGGTAGAGGGAGAGGAAGAGAGAGAGGACAGGATGTCCTGAGTTTTAGAAATGAAATGAGAAGCCAGAGCCGTGCAGAGGGCCTGGGAAGGGACAGGAGAGGTAGAGACGGCAGCAGGATTGGCCAGTTCCTTGCAGATTTTAACGAGTTTGGTATAGTTGTTAGATGCCACAGAGACACAGGCTTGGATGGGAGCTCTCTTCTTGGTGCAGACAGAGAGCTGGTATTGCCTTTGGAGTAGGCGACAAGCCAGTTTGTCAGATGATGTACCAGAAGCATGAAATTTCCTCTCAGCCACCCTGCACTTGAGGGTGACGAGGTCTGAGTCGTACCAGGAGTTGCACTTGGCTTTGGGCTTCAAGCGGATCCTCATGGCAGGGGCAAGAACATCAAGAGTATCAGATATATCAGAGTGGAGCATGGAAAGGGCTGTGTCAGGGTGTGAGTCAGCCAAAGGGGGAGGGTAGTGAGAAAGTGGCGGGAAAGCCTCAACTGACACGTGCTTCATGGGTCAGATGACCAAGAAGGTGGGTGACAGTGCTGGAGTTGGCTTGGCCTGAGGGGTAGAGAGGGTGGGCTGGGAGGAAAGGAGAAAGTGATCCCTCCAGGAGAAAGGAGTGGTGATAGGGATAGAAAGGGGAAAGTCTGAAGAGATCAGAACATCCAGAGTGTGCCCTGCAGAGTGAGTCGGGTCAAAGGGGAGAATAGAGGGTGAGAGTCGCAGAGGTCACAGAACAGTCCAGAGGAACGACAAGAAGCATCCAGGTGGATGTTAAAGTCTGCAAGAAGGAGGAGTTGAGTGCTCGAGAACAAGAGGGAAGAGGAGAGGTCCACCCAATCAGAGAGGAAGGAGGAGATCTGACCAGGTGGCCGATAGAGAGTAGCCACAGTAAGTGAATGGCTAGGACAGAGAGAGTAGGCCTGCGTAGGAATGACAGGGGCAGGAATCCACTCGGGGAAGATCAGGGCTACACCCCCTCTGGAATGGTTGGACCTGGGCACAAAGAGATCTTTTTGCTGTTAGGGAGGAGAGTGTCAAAGCTCGTGACAGACCTGGCTGTGAACCATGTCTGGGTGAGACTGAGGACATCAAGGTCAAATTCCTCCAGGAGGAGGCAGATATCAGAAGAGTGTTTGACAGCAGAGCGAGAGTTAAGAGTGGCCATATGGAGAACGTTGCCACCCTTGAAAGACTTCCAGGGAGGAGTACGGATCAGAGGTATGCCCTGCAGAGGTGTAGAAGAGGCCGGGAGGGGGCAGAAGAGGAAGGAGAAAAGGGCAAGGTAGCCAAGGAGGAGACAGAAGGGTAAGGCAAGGAAGTTGAGGCTAGAAGAGAGGGGACAGCAAGGGAAGGAAGGGAATTGATGAGGTGTGGGAAGCGTCTATCAAAGAGGAGAAGAGTGGCCTGAGGGCCTTGGACCAAGATGGTACAGTTCAAGTAAACATTAATGCTGACCTTAGAGGAGTGGAAGGAGGCCAGAAGGACCTCCCTCCAGGTGCCACCATTTATGGGAAAAGAAGAGAGCGGTGAAAGCACAGAGACCATATGAAGAGTCCATATGTCTGGCGAGGGAACGACAAAGAGGATGTCGGTGAGGGTTTGCCTAGAGGAGGCAGTGGTATAGGTGTCAGCAATAGGGAGGCCTGGGTTGGAGACCAGGATATCCTTTTTAAACTTCTTCCTACCAGATTTAGTTAGGAGAGCAGAATAGTCGATAGAGAAGCAGCTAGAAAAAATAGGAGAGACAGAGAGCACCATAGAGTAGGTGGGGATAGGTGAGAAGAGGAAGGGGGGATAGGAGCGGGGAAAACACTAGGGAAGGACGCAGAGGGGGACACAAGCAGATGAGACAGGGAGGGATGGGACAAAGTGGACAATTGGATAAAACGACAGGTGCTCAGATGCTGCTAGAGTTTGTTAGATGAATGCTTAGCTAATAAGTAAACCACAGAATGGCACTAGTTTCACAATGTCGTTTAGATACTAGGGGAAAAAAAACACACAAGTCTGAGAGTCCTGAGTAAGGGGAAAAAGGCCTAGGTTTCACAACGCAATTTTAAATACTTTCACAATGCAATTTTAAATACTTTCACAATGCAATTTTTGAACCACCTAGAAAAACACACCTAAGACTGAGTATCTGCTTTGGAGCAAGGTTATCAGGATAGAGTGCAGGCTCTATTGCTAACCTGGGCCACTCCTACCTTACTAGTCGCTGCTGTTTGATGGCTGGTAACTGGCTACCCCTGCTGACACCGGCGGACACGGTATGGAGCTACCTCAATTGGAGCCGCCCTTTGCCTTTGGGCCCATAGCCGCGGGGGAGGTTCAGTAATGAGCAACAAAACTGTCAATCAGGGGATGTGGGTGGGAACCTAGGAGGGGCTGTGGCAACGAGGTTCTCACCTGGAAGCTGCACAGCATAAGTAACGAGTCGAGGACTCAGTGAGGCATGGAGGTCTGAAACACAGAGAGCAGGTCGCCAATCAGGGGAGGTTGGTGGTCAGGGAGGTGGGAGGAAAGGGAATCGGAGAAGCGGATGCAGGGGAGGGAGGAGGGGGATCAACAGCGCTGGGCAGCGCAATCAAATTAAGGCTGCAAAATTTTGCGCCCATCGTCGTCCCTTTTGTCTGGAGGTAAAACTGTCCGTCAAAGTCGAAGTAGTTTTTGGTAAGAGCCAAAGTAAGTAGCTCAATGATGAAAGGAATGGGGACTCTGTCCTGAAGGTCATATTTCATCAGTTGTCTCCTCATACATTCAATCGCTTCGCCCTGTGGTATGCTAGTATACAAGGATTTGATATCCATGGTTACTAGCAGATGTAATGTAGGGTCAAAAGGAAGATCTTCAAAGGTCTGGATGGTGTGGGTTGTGTCTCATAAATATGTGGGGGTCTAGTATTTGTGAAACAATGCTGGTTACCTCTCGCGTCTTTGGAGTCATTCACAGAGATTATTAAAAATATAGACTCCCATGGGATCATTTGTCCAATCCACAGTACCTTGAACAACCCAGTACAGGAGATCCTCAAACCCAATGTCGAAGGGAGACTATGCACAGACCTAAGGGAGTTAATAAATGGGTCCACATGTCAAGATGGCCCTTCCCTACATCGATCAGGGACTAGCCCAGATCCAAGGGTCAAAGGTGTATTTCTACTTGGCCATTGCTGTAATAGAAGTAAAGGTGGCTGGGGGATGGATCCATGCATGGCAAATGGACAATGCAACTCATTGCAGCATACAATATACAGAAAAAGAGGATCTTTAATGCTGTGGCCTGAGAGAACGAGTACTCTGTGGCAGTGACACAAAATATTACTGCGGGTAGCCGAAAAATCCAAAAACAGAAGTATGGGCAGACATGATAAACATAAACACAAGTTGACTTTTCATTCACCTGTACATAACTCAGCATCCTGCATTGATTGTGCTCTGTTATCAAATAGGACAGCCAAATGAGCTGAACATTGTAACATTTTAATGCACCTATACATGCTCACTTTCTATTAACATTTAGTAAGTTTAAAACTGAGGATGGAAATTCAACACTGCAGTTCTGGTGGATGGGGTCTTTAAAAGAGATCTGTAAATAGATATGCAAGGATTTTTTTTAAATAACAAGGGGTCCGTACACTCACCGGCAACCCTATGGAAATCCTTTAAATGCTATATTTGTGGAATTATATTTCTATGGAGGCTCGAATTTTATGGGTCATAAGAACAGATTCAAATTAACAAGAAAAGCGAGTTGGAGCAATCATGTTATGTTATCTTTATATAGTGCCTCAAAGGAACAATGCATGGCGTCAAAGCGCTGTCAATTATATGCAGCACAGAAAACCCTAATATATTAGCAGACATACAACTGGCCCTCCATGGCTTCAGCATACTGCAGCCAGGGAAGTTAAATGCTTGCAAAATCAAGAAACTATACGACAATATTGAGAGGGGCAAAAGCCAGGGGCATTGCTGGCATGTCTAACCCAAGCAGACCCACGGCAGACGTGCATACACTCTTTCAAAGATGCGTTTGGTGTTGTGCTGCTGCGAAGAAATGCATATTAAAATGTTGGAAGTCCAAGAATGCACCCA
Organism: Ambystoma mexicanum; assembly: GCF_040938575.1. Classification (NCBI taxonomy): domain Eukaryota; kingdom Metazoa; phylum Chordata; class Amphibia; order Caudata; family Ambystomatidae; genus Ambystoma; species Ambystoma mexicanum. The sequence goes on from NC_090921.1 coordinate 303,524,377, forward strand.
GCCTGGATCACTGGCTAAACGAGATGGCATATGTTAATGAACGTGAAGAGAAAGGTGTTCTCTCTGTACCCACGACATGCCGCCCTAATGACATTCGGGTCCCATTCAGAGTGTACTTGCGTGAGATTAATTCTGAAATAGACAGCACCTGCATCCAAACAGGCATTCATTTGAAGATGTTAAACGTGCTGATTACTTGCGAAGTGTTGCACACTGTATGTATCGTGCTGATTGTAATATATATGACATTGAATAAATAAAGTTTAAAAAAAAGGTGATGCAAGTGCACTCTGTATCATTTGCTCAGAAATATTAGAAGCATTTGTAGTCTTCTACAAAAAACTATAACTGAACAACTATAAAAAAAATCAGCACAACAGATAGATCGGCACTTGGACAATATTGGTCTCTACTGGCTAGAACAAGATGAGAGGGATAATTTAAATAAACCTATAACGGCTGAAGAAGTCCACAATGTCATTAGGAGCTTTCCAGAGGAGTTATCGCCGGAGCCTGACAGCCTCACAGCAAACAAGGCTTTTGCCATCATCCTAACCCCTGTTTCTCCTTAGGGCATTTAAAGAAGCCAATAAGCAACGAGAGCGCCCTCGAACTATGACCAACACTCCTTCTTAAAGCCAATTAGGATCCAACACAGTGTACAGACCAATTTCCCTAATTAATTTGGACAGTAAAATTCATGACAGAATTTTGGCAAACAAATGACTTTGCATTATGATGAAATGTGTGATACCTAACCAATCAGGATTCATCCCTAGAAAGTCAACAGCACACAGGCTAAGATATAAATATTCGTGTTAGTCCATCTACTTAAACTCGAAATGCAAGCACTTTCGGAATCATTGGGTGATGAAAGGCTTTTGATTCTGTAGTCATTCTTCTCCTCCTCCTCCACCTCCTCTCTGCAGTTTCTCCTTCGCTCCCTTTCGCTCTAGTCTCTCCTCTGCTTCAGCCTCCCGTATGTGCATGGCTCCGACCCAATAGTGAGACATGCCGCCATCTTGAATTGTATTCAGCTGCATGTGCGCTGGAGAATGAGTGCGCAAGAGCAATGCGCTTCGTTGGCTAGCTCAATCCCTCCAGCTAGCCCACTTCTGACTGCTTTTCTGCATCAAAACTAGCCCGAACTAGCATGCAATACGGAAGATCTAATTTCCCCGGTAAAAACAGCATTTCTGTTTCGCGTCTTGGTCAAGTATCCAAGGTGTCTTTTTTGTGTGGGTTCTGTGAATCAGCAGGGGGCCACCTCAACCTAGATCCATATCACAGTTGAGGACACTGGTACTTGGGGAGTCTGGCATTGGCTGGGGTGAATTCTACCAGGACCGCTGAATGTATAGGTGAAATGTGACTCACACGTGAAAGTGAGTAAAGCCAGGGGGTCCGCCCTACACAGCACCTGGCCACCATGTCTTCCCCAGCCCACAAACCCAAAGTCAGGCAGAGGACTTCATCGCAGATCTTACAAGACGATAGATAGTCTTGCATTTCCATTACTCCCCTTCACTCCTACCTGTCTAACAGCCTTACTCTCTCTCTGTTGATGATTCGATTTCTTACACAGTAGGAGGGCAGTAGGGTGCATATGGCCATTTTACACCATCTACTCTGCAGGACATAGAGGGTTTCGAACTTATCAATGGAGCACAGCCTGACAAAACCTGACGTACTTACAGACTTTAACTATGGCTGTGTAGGCCCGTACTTTTTTTAGCATTGGAAGGCATAATAGCTCAGCAGTTAAGGGGTTAACCAGTTATGATCCAGTTACTGGTGGTGCACTTTGAACGCGAAGATAGGATTTACCAGATACATGATGCCCGTATTTACATATATATTTATTTCTCCAAAGGCAGGAAGTTCAACTGCAGAACTTGGAGACGTGTATTTGATTTATTGGGAAGGAACTGAATACGCACTGACAACTTGATTCGTATTCATATGTGAACTTATTTCCGAATGATTCCATTACTGCGCCCCCATCACGGCGGCCTGGACAGAGATTTTCGTTCTACTCATTGGAAACTATGGTAGTATTGGGTCCTGGATTACAGCTAAATCTACATGATGCAACTCGCAGGTTCTGTGGGTACAGGCACGTGCTGAAAGCTGTAAACCATCTGGCCATCAGCTGTGAAGGTTTCCATGGGATTTCTTTAAAATAAAATTGTAAATGACAAAACCTTTTTGAATACGGATGATGTCCAGTGTTTTTTTTTATAAGAAGACAACAATTGTCTTTCAAAACTTGCTTTCGAGTATTATTTATCTAAAATTTTAAAGGGAACAAAATTGTATTCATATGTAACATTACACTTGAGGTTATTTTGTGGTATTTGTAGCATGCACGTGCCACATCTCTTAATTTTAAATGAGGCACACTTTTGTTATTAATGGCAATGAATTTTGCAAATTTCAGACATAGAATTTGTGGAAGCACAACTCTCCCTAAACCAAATATCGCCATGTGGTCCAGATTGGGGTTGTGGACGTAGGCAAGACCTGCGTCTACTGACTTAGGCAATAAGAGCCATATTGCTCTACTTAAACCAAAACAACATATTTCCTCTGCTACTATGGTAACATATCCTTTACAACACATACAAGGTTAACTCTCTGGAGCTTAGTCTTGGGAGGATAGCTCAGGGGCAACGCACTCACCTTGGAAGCAAGACGATGTAGAGCAACACAGGTTTGATCCCTGGTTCCAAACTGAGAAACCTCAGGGTATTAAGCGTATTATAAATAACCAATCATAATCATTAACTGAGACTATAGCACAAGCTCCCAGCCGGAGCTCTTTGGAACACATTAGAGCGACGATTGCAATGTGTCCTTTGAACAAACGGACAGACATATACACTACTCTAAGCCGCTAAAGGAGGAATGCCGTGATCACTGAACAGCGGACCCCATTTAGCATGTTTACGTTTTTTGAAACGAGGCCCCAGAGCCACTAGGTTACAGCTAACAACATTTTCATTTATATTTTGCAAGGCTGTGCCCACAAAGTGATGCTAAAGATTCACCAATAGAGGAAGAAACCCAGCAGGAGTAAATTATAGAAATGATGGTAATATTAAGTTCGAACGTATATCTGATTAAAAATAATTATGTAGATCACCCACAAATGTATATTTGCACAATTGCCACCTACTATGAATTGTATTTGACCTTACCACAGTTGCAAGTGTAACACGGGTGCCACTTCAGTGTGGGAATCCATTTCGCCATGTCTTGGTATCCCTTTCCACACGCACACCGGGATCACTAGCTGCTGGCTGAACGGAAGTTACTCTAAAGATAACAATTGACGAACTACCAGCTTTTTCATTCACGGGATGAATAAAATAGTAGATTTTGCTGCTACTGGATCTTTGTGTAACGATAAAGGTAGACCTTTTACAATCGCTCCTAATGCTGTTGGAACCTTCTGGATCACCTAAGCAAGGCAGGATGTATAAAACTAATCCTCACCACTGGTCTCTCCATGTGCAGATGGCAAATATCTCATGCTTTCTGATCACTTTCACACTTAGTCATGGATGTTAAACATTGTTTTCATCCATGTGGAACTCACTGGAACTAAGGTTGCAGTATAAACATACATTTTAATTCATGCTTATTTTTCTAGCACATAGTTTCATATATGTATATGTAGTGGCCTTGAAAAAGCACATCTAGCACGAAACAATGTGTTTAATTGCAATCATTCAGTGAGAAATAAAACTTGAAGAACATAACTTGAGTGTTCGTGTTTTCTATATACTTCAAACTTGGAACCTGAATATATTGGTTGCTATGCAAACGGTACTTAGGTTTTTTCTATAACCTTTAAGACTGCAGTGGAAGCTAACTTAATGCTGTGATAGTCACACATTTCGTATTCGTTCACCATAATTCTGGAATAACATGTTGGTGCATAGAAAATCCTACAGCTCTGCCTACTCAGCTTTATCAATACAAAACCTGGGGCCTCATTACGAGTGTGGTGGTCCGGAAACAAGGGTGCCAGTAAGCTTACCGGCAACCTTGTTTCAGGACTGCCAGACTGCGAGTCTGCCTGCTGGGGTCGCTGTACCTGACAGGTCTGGCCCTGCCGGGCCCAGTGGACCCGGCAGGCAGAGTTGCCATGGAAGCACTGGCACCGTTAGCAACGGTGCTGGTGCATCCAAGTTCCCATTCCCGTGGAGTCCTATTGGACTCCACGGGAATGGGGACTTACAAAATCTGCAGCTTGACTTCCCGCTCTGCTGAGACTTGTAATGTCCTGGTGACACCGGGAAGTCAGGCGGCGGATCTGGTGTTATGGGATCGGCGGCAAGGTTACTGCCGTACTCGTAATGAGGGCCCTCCCAACAAAAAGAAAAGACGTGATCTCTTGGCAGGCTCCTCGAGCGCTTCTGCTGTGAGAGGAAGAAGCAATGACAATACCTGGGGTAGTAAATGGTGCAAGGTGGGGATTCAGGTCATACAATGGCAATGTAGGCAAGCAATGGGAGTACCTGGGCATGTGATGAGGAGTCTTTACATAAGAGGTGACTTTTTCGAGATAAAATGGCAATACGTGGCACATGATGGTAGTGCCTGGGCCTTCGGTTACAAACTCTGGCAGCCGATATCAATACGTGGGTGGCAATCAGTGACTTGGCAAAAATATGGGGGGACCTGGCGTATAATAGAAATATCTATCTATATGAAGATGACAGGGTTGTCCATGATATCACCACATCAGAAATGTCTGAGGGAGAAAAAAACGAAAGTCATTTGAATGAAAATGACTTTCATTTTTCTCCCTCCTAGATATTTCAGGTAACCCGCACACCCCCAGCCCCTTACTTACCTTTTGGCGGCACACTTCGCTGTGTGCCGCCGACTCCTCCATCCCTCTGCGACGCGGGTTCCCTTCACATCTGTACATGGTAACCACCCTGCAGGGTGCTTTTTATTGTTTTTTTGTTTTTCTCTTGGACTGAGCGGTGACATCCCTGCAACCCACAATGCCATTATAATGAACAAGGGTGCGGGGGAAACCCCTGCTCCCCTTGTTTGCTACAATGGTTCCGAGTGGTAGATGTGTTCGAAATGTTCGGTGTTATATAAGAATAACAGTACTGGCCTTATGCTGGGAATGTCTGCGTGCATTATGAAGGTGACGAGGGGAGAGCGCAGCGATTGGAGGAGGCACCCCGATAACCGGGGTAGGGGCCTTCCTCCTTTACGCTCTCTTGCCCCTCCCCCCCAGGGGCAGGGAAGAGGGCGGCAAAGGAGCCTGAGGAAAGGGCGCCAAGAGCCCAGGAAAGCCCGCGAAGGGCAACAAAGGAAGGAGGCGGGGCTTGGGACATAAAAGCGGCGGGCGCCCGGCGCAGGAGCACTTGCAGCTCTTCCAGCAGCCGGGCGCCCGCCTAGAGTGGAGGACTTCGTTTTCGTTCACAGAAGGATGTCGTTGTGGATGCAGCCTTTCGTTCGCCGGGCAGTTCCTGATCCGGAGGAAGGAAGTTTCCAGTTTGGGCTGAGCAAGAGGCCATGCAGAGTTCCCGACCCAGAGGAAGAGGGTTCCGGTGATGGTGTGCCTTGCAGCAATGAGGAGCTTTGCGGTGGCCAGAAATGGGCAGCGGGTAAGGAGCGGGGTTAGGCGAGAGGTTTGCGGGGCTCGGTGCTGGGGGCCAGACGCAAGGTATTTCAATGGGACAAGCGCTAAGAAAACGCTTTCGCCTGCGGTAATTATTATATTAGTATAGCCGGGCGGAGTGGCCGTAACCCAGGGGACTGGGTGGCGGCGGTAGGATACGGCCATTTCGGGCATACAGTGATAGCGGAAGGGGATCAAAGCGAAGGGGGACCAGCAGTGGCCTCAGGCTGTCCATTAGTAGCAAGGCGTGCAGCAGCGGAGTTGGGGAGGTAAAGGAAGGGGGCGGGCGGCGGCAGCCTGGCGCTGCCGTTTTCGCTGCCCGCATTAGTTGCTGACCTTGACGATGTGCGTGATGGAAACAAGGGAATGTTAACTACTGTTGGGGATCAAGGAGGCCCTTTGAGCAGAATACGATGGTTGTAAACGCGGTTATATAGTAATAGTGATAATTCTGATGTAAGGAGCACGGTGACAAATTCTAGATTTAATGAAGGGGTAAGTTACCGTGAGCGTTGGTAGTAAAGACTGTAGGCGGCGGCACCGCACCACGTTTCTGGGGGCCATTTTAAGTAACGCACGGGTTACGGGGCTATTTTGCATTCCGGACACTGCCATTACAAGGGTTTACAATCAAGCACATTGGGCAGAGCAGTAGTTCAAGAGAAGGGCTTCGGACCACAATGCTTCTGCTGTTATAAGGTGGTGGGATAGCGCAGTGGGTTGAGCGTCGGCGGATGAGTCCTGCATGTGATCTACAGGTCACAGGTCTGACCCCCGGCAAGTCCAATACCGCCTTTTATACTCCCGAGGTTGATGAATAAGTACCAACTTCGGTTGGGGGATGTGTTATTGTGGGGAGTTCCGGGGAGCGCCTTGACATTGGTTGTCGCACCGGGTGGGGGCGCATTTATTTAAAGGGCAGCAAGGGGTTGAGAGCTATGTTTAAAGAACAGCAGTTGGTTTTTCGCTGCATTCGATTGAGGGGGCGGCCAGTGGTGTAATGTGCTAAAATGTTGGGGGAGGACCGGATATCTGAGGAAAAGGTGCCCCGGCCAAAGGAATACGGCAAAGGGTTTACGATGAAAGTGGGGGGGGGTTAACACCCCTGTCACCCCCTAAAGGTACACCGACGGGGGCAGCAATTTCCTGGGGGATCAAATGTAGATGTAAATGCCGGATGGGGGGGCAAACCCCTTTTTCGTTTCAAGGTGGATATGGGCGCAGTTAATGCTGGTGGTGCCAGTTGCAATGTCGGATTGAGGTACAAAACCTTTTCGTTCAAGTTGGTTATGGTCGGAATTTAATGCTGGTGGGACAAAAGCGAAGGTGGAGGGGGGTACAGAACCCCTTTTGTGTTGAGGTGGATATGGGTGAGGGAACAGCGGAATGCTAGCACAAGGTGTGGGGGGCCATGGCGACCGCATCACGACCGGGCCTTGTATAGCTAAGGGGAGGGTCTAGCAGGCATCGGACACTGCCGTTGCCGGCCCTATTATCACACATGCCTCAAGCGCGCCATTGGAAAGGCGGGGAAGGCCGGGGCGGAATCGGTCAAGTATGCACGCGTGGCCCACAAGGGGGCATAATGCACAGATTAAATTGCGTGACTTGAACCCGGTGCAAGTTGCATAATGTCTAGATTAGGTGAAGGTGGCACGAAGGGAAGGAAGCTTGGCACGTCTCAGGCAATAAGGCCACACGGCAAGGCGGAGGCCTGCAAAAATATGTCAAACAAGTGCAACAATGGAAGGGAAGGGTGCGCTCGCGCCCCCCCCTTTTTTAAGCCAGGGGTACGGAAATCGGGGACAACGCGGCTAGCGTGCAAGGGGTGTAACAAAGAACCTTACCTTACCTGTCTGGGGATGGAGTATCTTGGAAACTGCGAGATCAATGGGTGAAGCATGGTTGGTGAATTGATTCTTTCCTTGGGGGGGGGGGGGTGCGCAATATGGCACGGCCTGGTACAGTCGCTTTTGTGGAGCGTCACGTGGCAGGTATTTCAAAAGGGCGCTAGGAGCATTAGTGCATGCCTCCTTTTTCATTATGGGCGCGCCACGAGGTGGACAGGGAAAACTGGCGCTAGGAGCCTTAAGGCAGGACTCGGCGACAAGGGTGGTGAAGCGCCACGAGGCAATGTGTATATGGGCGCTATAAGCAGTACTGCATTACTCTTTTCATGGTAGATGGAGTATGACGGAAGGGGCTATGAGCAGCGGTGCATTAAGCTACCATGGCAGGTGGGGGCACCACAGGGAGGGTATTGCAAGCGGCATTATGGCAGGACTCTTTACAGTGGGTTTGAGAGTGCTGCGAGGGAATTATTACAGAAGGGCGCTAGGGGCAACAACGCAGGATCCTTTCCATTATATGTGGGAATGCCACGAGGCCAGTAATACAAAGTGCGCGATAAGCAGTGTTGCAAACCTCTTTACACGGCGAGAGGGGTATAGATGATTGGCGCGAGAAGCATGGCATCACGTTACCATGATAAGGGGGAGGGTATGACAGAGCGGCACTATGAGCATTGGGCCTGACTCTTTACAGTACCCAGGGGGACAGCACTCTGTGCCACCGTGCGCGGAGCCATGTTCGAAGTGGGCAGCGCCGGACCAAGGGGGATGTGCAACGGGGCAGCTGTTCATAGGGCCAACGGGGTATGAGTGGAGTACATAGGCAGGGGTATCGAAGTTTGCAGGGTTCATTCCAAGGGACAGTCACGAACCGGAAGGGGATAAGGGGTCAATAAGGGAAGGGGCAAAAGCAGACGATTGTCAGGCAGCATGCCCAGGCTAGTCTGCCCTCCCCCCCCCATTCAGTGGTATTGAGAAGGCGCCTGATACTCAGAGGCATCTAGGAGAAGACGCGGGCCCGCGCCCAGGTTGGCTGACCATTCCTCGTACATGCCACTAGAAACCGGCCCATCTACGGGTCAGGGACACAGGAAACCAGTCCACTCCCCTTAGTCAGCATAGCTATACTAGGCTTATAACTAGGGCATGCCCAAAGGTAGAGTGCTGGGCAAGCGAGCAGGACTCCTCCTCCCCCGTTGTCGCTGCTCGTAAATGGGTAAAGGAATACCTTTGGGGGGAAGGTGAGGTGGACGTTCGAGGTGCACAATTCTGGGGTAAACCAGCACCATTGGAGTAAAGCAAAAGGGAGGGGAATGTTGCGGGTCTGAGCAGGGCACACAACGGTTCAATTTGTTGCCGGGGTCAGATCCCAATAGCTGGAGTGGGGAGACTCATCAACACATACAATGGGATGGGACAGCGCCAGACATCAGCATCTCCAGGTCTGATAGGTTTGGAATCATTAAAAAGGGCAATTTTAACTCCAAAACCAAGACAAACGTTTTCCCCGAAACACGCAGGATCGCGAAGGTGGGATGAGTTGCATACGGCTAGTAACTTTGCCAAGGGGGCTGAATGTTCAGGCAGGGAAATGCAGAGTGGCACAGGACACGGTGGTGGGACCATGTCATGGCAGGTCGGGTAGTTGAGCGTCTGGAGTCAGATCTGGGGGACATATGACAGGCGCGCACAAGCTATGAGGGATGTAAGCAGGTTCAGGTCCGAACCTGCTTCAGGTCCGCCCGGGTTAAGGCGGAACAGGTTGAAAAGGGGACAGACGAGAAAGTGTCCCGGAGCAAGCATGCCCGAAGCAATCAAACAGATTGGGGGTTGGAGGTCCGGTTGTTTTAAACGGTATGGCGGGCCTGAAAAAATGTAAGACTAACGGTTCCTCCCTCCTGTTTCCTCGCAGTAGCACCAAAGCAGGGAAGACGGCGGTCTGCCTGGGTGGTGGGCCATTCGCTGTGTCAAGGGCCAAGGGAAGCGGGTCAGCCAAGCAGGAGGTGCTGACCACCGGGGAATACCGGGTGCAGTGGCACGGAGTGCCGAGTATGAAATGGACACAGCTACAGGGGCATATACGCGGTCTCCTGAGGGGGCATCGGAGGCCTGATGTATTGGTGGTCCACCCCGGCGGCAACGATTTGGCTGGTCTGGGGAGGGGGATCTTACTCAGGGAAATGATGTCTTCATTTCAGGAGCTATCGGCGGAATTGGGGGACACGGAAATCGTGTGGTCTGAAATCATCTCGAGGCGCGAATGGAGGGGCGCCGAGAGTCAGGCAGCCGTGGAAAATTCGAGGAGGAAGTTGAACTGGGCCACGGCAAAGTTTTGCAAAGGGAGAGGCCTGCAGCGTATCAGACATGGTTTGATCAATCTGAAAAACAAGGGGTACTACTTGAAGGACGGGGTGCATCTGTCGGAGCAGGGAATGGATCTGTTTTCTGGAATATCTGCACAAAATTACTGGAGTTATAAGTTGGAAAAGGGGGAGCCACGGTGGGCGGTAACCCACCTTTGGCGTGGCGGGTTGTGGCAACCTACGATAAGACAAAGACTCCGAATGAGCCATTGCTAAACCGGAAGGGGCTTCGCCCGTTCTAGACAGCGCCTCCTGGGAGCCTAAACGGTGGGGGTGTCTGGCGGTAGCAATTGGGGCTCAACTTCCCCCCAACAAACGGCGCTCCCCCAGTCCGCAAAGACCTGCAGGGGCAGGCGGTTTCTCAGACTCGAAGGCCTTGGGGGAGTTGTGCCTGCAATCAATATGGAGGTAAAGGGGGAAGCAGGACGAGGAGCAGTCGCCACACCTTTTGGAACTAATTTCTAATACCTGTTTGCAGTGGTTATGTATATGTAAAAATAAATCTGCGGCCTTGTTATGCCAAACCAAAGGAAATGTCTCATGCAGCACCTTACTGGAGGGGAAACGAAAGGGGCTGACAAAATGAGTAAGGTTGATACAAACGGCATAGCTATTGGACAAATGCCCAGGTTATGAAGGTGACGAGGGGAGAGCGCAGCGATTGGAGGAGGCACCCCGATAACCGGGGCAGGGGCCTTCCTCCTTTACGCTCTCTTGCCCCTCCCCCCCAGGGGCAGGGAAGAGGGCGGCAAAGGAGCCTGAGGAAAGGGCGCCAAGAGCCCAGGAAAGCCCGCGAAGGGCAACAAAGGAAGGAGGCGGGGCTTGGGACATAAAAGCGGCGGGCGCCCGGCGCAGGAGCACTTGCTGCTCTTCCAGCAGCCGGGCGCCCGCCTAGAGTGGAGGACTTCGTTTTCCCACCCTCCCACCCTACAGCTATGACAGAGCCTGGACGTCGTTGTCGCAGGATGGACAGGCGGGTTGTGGCAACCTACGATAAGACAAAGACTCCGAATGAGCCATTGCTAAACCGGAAGGGGCTTCGCCCGTTCTAGACAGCGCCTCCTGGGAGCCTAAACGGCGGGGGTGTCTGGCGGTAGCAATTGGGGCTCAACTTCCCCCCAACAAACGGCGCTCCCCCAGTCCGCAAAGACCTGCAGGGGCAGGCGGTTTCTCAGACTCGAAGGCCTTGGGGGAGTTGTGCCTGCAATCAATATGGCGGTAAAGGGGGAAGCAGGACGAGGAGCAGTCGCCACACCTTTTGTAACTAATTTTTAATACCTGTTTGCAGTGGTTATGTATATGTAAAAATAAATCTGCGGCCTTGTTATGCCAAACCAAAGGAAATGTCTCATGCAGCACCTTACTGGAGGGGAAACGAAAGGGGCTGACAAAATGAGTAAGGTTGATACAAACGGCATAGCTATTGGACAAATGCCCAGGTTATGGCAATGTCCCTTTTGGGGAATCCATGCTTTGCCCTTCAGACACAGCCTTGCATGTAGCTGCCTGCACACAAGCTGTTAATTGCGGCAGTCAAATTACAATGAATGTTAGCACAATAGACTTCCAGGTGGAGTCAGTGTGCTGCTTGTGTAAAGACTGGGGGGTGAGCTTTCTCTCGTGCACCCTCCTTCTGTCTAATTCCCATGAACCTGAGAGTGGGGGCGTTGCAGCTGGCTCCTAAGGGAACAGGGTGTCATTAACGTTCAACTGCATCCCTGCCTCTGGCAACACAGCAGCGGTTTCTTGTTTGTGTTTACAAGTGGGAATAGTCTTTCGAGAACTCACACGTACACCTCGGGATGAGAAAAGCTGGAAAGGAACGGCGCGTGTTCGCCGAAGAAAGGAGGACTTGGCGCAGTCGCTTTTAGTCCCTATTGTTTTGAAGGCAGACAACCGATATGTAGTTCTAATAAAAGGAGATGCATTCAGACAACTATTCTAGTGTGGAGCATCACCCAAATATTGCTGCCATTAATTCTTAAATCATACCGCCATTTTGTGTGTGACGCTGTTTTCTTTTTGAAAAAAGTCATGCATTCTCAGTCTATCGGTGACCGGTGACCACTGTAAGATCCTTGCGGGTGTGGGCAATTTCCTGCTGCCCTTTCGTACAAACAGGGTCTTGAGAGGAAATCGTGTTTGACACTTGCCTCTGGTTTGGCCTGAGATGGGCAGCCTGAGAGCTGACGTTCAGGCGTCTTGACTGAATAAACATCTCTGCATCGATCTCACCGGCAACTGGGCCCCAAAGGCACTCTCTCTATTTGCAGCCATTTAATTGCTCTCCTGGAGGCGGCGGCGCACGGCGAGATGCGCAGACAGTGGCATTCCTCGCTGGGACATCACTCCTTGGGTTCCAGGGACCGGGGATGCGGTTGCTGCATCAAGGCCAGATACATCTACGCAGGGTGAGGCCTTCGCTCTGACAGCGCCTGGAGCGAGGAAAAAAATGTGGCGCCCTTCCACTCGCCCGGGCAAGGCCTGTAGGGATCCAGGGGGGTGGGGAAGGTTGGGTTGCGCAAAGCAGGGTCGTTCTGTTTAAGTGATTAATTCCCCGCTCCCATGCTGAAGCAGGAACTTCAATAGGGCCCTAATGCTAAACTAGCATGGGGCAACTTTTCAAAGGCGGTCCACGTTGGTTAGCATTAGCGCCCTATTGAAAGGCAGAGGTGTAGCCAGGATTGTCTAACAAGTGGGGCCAGCAACTAATCTCGTTGTGCCCGCCCCAGTGACATTAACACCTGTAAATGCCCACATGGTGCTGCTGAGTGGGCATTTACTGATTTTGGGTGGGCCTTGCCCGCTCAAGCCCTTCCCTGTCTATGCCTCTGTTAAGGTAATGTACCCCTCTCTCGTGCTGCAGTTGACGAGAACGGGGTGCATTTCCGTTCAATTGGGCGTCTTCATCCACCATGGTAGCTAGGGGGAGCCCTTGAAAGACTACCCTGAGTTGGCGCGGTGCGTGGCTAATGTGACCTCTCAGGTACTCGGGGGTCTAAAGCCGGCCCTGCGTCTATGTATAAAATAACTGCACCCTATAAGACAATGGGCCTCATTACAAATCAGGCGGTCTGGAAATAACGGTGGCGGTTAACCCGCCGCCACCGTTGTTTCCGGACCGCCTGATCCCGAATCCTGCAGGCGGGAGGTGATGTTCCCGCCAGGTCTGACCTGGCGGGTTTAACATCGCCCGCCTGCAGGCGGCCGAGGAAACACCAGCAGCATTACGAGATGCTGCCGGTGTTTCCATGATCCCCATTCCCATTGAGTCACCATTCCGCCTCCGTGATTCTGATTCCCGGAAAACCGGGGTTGTAATGCCCCCGTAATTCCGGGAATCACGGAGGTGGAATGGTAATACGAGTCCGGCGGTAACAAGGCGGTTTTACCGCCTCGGTTACCGCCGGACTCGTAATGAGGCCCAATGACATTAATCTCATATAGAGTAAACATGCCAGCATTTCATTAAATCTGCTGCATACCAATAGTGCTTTGCTTTGTCGGCAGGAATATGGGTGCATATAAGGGATGGCTACCAGGTGGCGCTGTGACATCGGTGTTTTTTTTAACAGCAATAGCCTATTCTACTCTCAGATTATCTGCTACAAGGGCTTCTGTCTTGCATTTTCTAAACGCACCATAATAGTGATTGCATTCAGTCACTACTGTCCGACAAACAGGGCTGAATGGCAGAGCACAGGCAATTAACAAAACAAAACACAAACAAAAAAAGAACGGGCCAAAAAACAGGGCAAAGCACACTGTAAATCACACATGAGCGTAGGCTCTCCATGGAACACGTAACACGGGCACATCATTGTTTTTTAAGAGTGTGACTGGTTCAACAGGTATGTAAGTGACATGAATTAAAGAAAAATGACATTTGGTTCTGGCATCAGTAAAACATGAAATAAGTGTGCCTACAGGGAACCCACTATGTATGGGCACATGTAATGTGACTGACTGCATGCAGGTGACCAGGCCATTGCTGGTTGGCTTACCCGGAGAGGTAGCGTCCAGACGACTCTCCCCACTTATGCTTGTCATTGCAGTTGACCATGCTCTGGATAAGGGCCAGGTCCGGACGGGCGCTCACTGCAGTGGAAATGGCTCTCGTAATCAGCCCGATGGCATCCTGGATGAACTGGTCCATGGATGGTCTGTTGACTTCTCCGTAGGCTAAGAGGCCTAACGGCAAGCCCTCCGTCTGCAATTCCTCCACATTCAGGGGATACCCTATCATCCAGTGGAACTCCTGCACCTTCAAACCACAATCCTTGGCAGTCCTGAAAACCAACCCAGAGCGCTGGGCATCACAGCCAAATAAAAGCAAGGGGCTGGTCACTTCACCCAACTCATCGAAGTGTTCCTGGAGGTGGCGGATGACGCCCTGTTCGTCCAGAAGGTAGAGGCTCAGAATGGCCCTCAAGGCCAAGCCGGTGTTCCTCGTCAGAAAGCCCAGAAACCCAGATCTGTCCCAGGCGTGGCAGGTGACAAGGGTGAGCTCGTTCCAACCATTCGTCTGAAGAACGTCTATGAGCACATCCACCAGGGCATCCATTGAGCTCCTTGTGTCCATCCTCAGGTGGAAAGGGTTCTGCAAAAACATAAACAGAAGACTCATCATGAATGATACATGAAATAGTAGGGTGCTGTCCCATGCTGACTAATATGCCTAACCCATGTTGTATCCTGTACGTTCATTTTAATCACTGCAGCCAACATTTCACCTGTTTTCTTACCAAGCAAGGCTAACATGCACTCCCCATCCATATCTAACTTTTCTGTCACCTAATATTCACTTATCATCTATCCAGAAATAATAGCAAGTTCGCCAAACCCCACAAAATGTATTCTTTATTCCTGACACTATGCACAAATACAGGTCATCCCATCTCTGCAGACTCTACCCAAGCAGCCCCGTAGCCACTCGGACTCAAATCCACATTTCTTAGGTCCAAACAGTAGATACTGCCCTTTCAAGCCAGTTGTGCCAGACTCAATCACTGCCTGATCCTTCTTCCTTACTACTCATGCCTGAACAGTCAAGAAAGGCCCAGTACGCTGCTAGCACTCAGTTCCATAGTCCACGCCCTCTTCATCCTCTCTTTCTGTACCCGCTGGCGGCATCCGAGCCTGCTTCAAGGTGGCCATGGTTATTCCCTTCTGCCTCACCACTCTAACATCCCAGAGCATGTTGTCCTCATCCCCCTTGTCAATTAGCTGAATATAAATGCTTGATTGGAGCCACTCCCCTCCAGGTTCCACAGGAAACCCTTCCCTGAGTCAGCTTTCACTCATGTCTCAAACATTCTGACTGCTGCTCCCCACTTGCACCTCTCACCTCTCACCTCAACCTATATTTAAATCAATCTATCTGTTGCCAACAGCATTGTGGATACCCTCTCCCTCCTTTATGCACCTTTGACCCAAGGCTACAAAGACATTGATTTTGATTTTGAAGAATTTATAACGCGCTCAAAACTGACTGAACCGTATAATGGCACAGGTTACACACGGGGAAATTAGTTATCAGAGTTATATAGACACTCAGTATCCCGTCCTAGGGGCCAGGTAGTTCCCAACAGGCCCGAAGCTGGCTAAAACTTTATTTAAATAAAAACGTTTTTAGGGCCTTACAGAACTTGAAGAGTGTGTCAAGGGTCCTAATTTCCCTAGGAATACTAGTTCAGAGGTTGGGGCCAAACACTGCACATTTCCTGTCCCCTCTTGATACAAATGTAGATGGAGGGATAACCACCAAAGCTTGGTCCCTTGAACGTAGACATCTGGAAGACTGATATTGCTTGATCCTATCCTTCAAATAGTCAGGTGCTTGATTATTCAAGCACTTAAACACCATACATGCTACCTTAAACTTAATGCGATCCTCGACCACTAACCAGTGGAGTGATCGACGTGAGGGGGAGACCTGAGGTGTTATTCAGTCCACAGGCGAGACTGACTGCTGCATTCTGTGCCTTTTGGAGTCTATAAAGCTGTTTTTTTGGAATGCCCACAATTGTACTCAAATGGGTGGCTTCATACCTCTTTGACTGTGCCTTTTCCATGTCCTTGAACTCTAACACCTCCCCCCCAACACCCTCCCAGTGGGCTACCCACTAGGATGAGTCCTATTACTTCTCTTCCCACTCATCTCCTTTTTCAGCTTTCCCAATCACATCTCTGTGGAGGATACACAGATCTTCTTTGCATTCCCCCCTTCTCTCCTGATATCTCTGAGAACAGCACCAAGCGCTTTTACACCATCTGACATTGGATGAATCTCTGCTCTCTGGTGCTAAATTAATCCAATAATGAATTCAACTTTCTCCGGGAATCCAAACTCAGCCTAATCTCCTATTTCCTATTTCCTTTCCTCTTGTCCTCCTCACAACATCACACAAGTCTCGAAATCTCCAGGTCCTCTTTGACAGCAAACTCACACCCCATCACTTAATCACTACCACTACCACTGCCACCGCGGCCAAGATATCCAGACGATCTGTCACCGGCTCACCCACCACTCTGCCAAACCTCTTATGACCACCCCGGTTCTTAGTAGACTGGACTACTGGTGCAGCTTACTCAAGGGTCTCCCATTTACTACCTCAATAAAATACTCGGCGTAGTTACATGCACCCTCAACAGCCGACCTAAATCTTCTAACACATATGTGTGTATCGTCACTATGCCAGGGAGCTCACTATGCAGAATCACTCCTTTGTTAAATTCCTGCTTCGTCTACAAATCCATTCATGGTCTAGCCGTCCCCCACCCCCAAATCCTGGCGGGAACCATTTCTCTCCACGCTAGTACTTGAGCCCTCCTCTCTCCC
Source organism: Ambystoma mexicanum (assembly GCF_040938575.1). NCBI lineage: Eukaryota > Metazoa > Chordata > Amphibia > Caudata > Ambystomatidae > Ambystoma > Ambystoma mexicanum. Next base: position 303,541,084 of record NC_090921.1, read on the forward strand.
CCTCTCCCCTCTCCACATCTTCTCAGCCCTTCTTCAGCCCTGCCTCCCCTTTCCACTCCTTCGCTCTACAGGCCCGCCATTAAAATGCATGAAGGCAGTCCAATCAGTGCAGGCATTTAAGCCAATGCTGATGGCCTACTTGCTAGCTAGCAAGCCGGTGGCTGATACCCTCGTTAAAGCCTTTCCCAAAGTGCTCCCTGACCCATCCAATGCTGGGGTATATATGTAGAAAGATTAATAAGCAATAATGTAATTGCTGGTCCAATGCCAAAATGTACAGTTTATATATGCCATTCTGAGATTATATTTGCACTTTTCTTGTTCAAATCACACCAGAGCCGCATATCCATTGGAATCGGGTAAACCCCCTCCAATCAATTATATTCTAATTCAATTATTCATCATACCATTTGTTATTAAGTTAAGGTTTGAGCAAACAATTTCATATGAATGATAATTCCTCATCATAAAACATTTTTTCTGTTCATAAAAAATGTATGTATCAGTTTTTTCAAATTTTTCAAATTTGCCATTTTCATGTTTACAGTTTTGATGTTTTTCAAGTACAGGGGGAATCTCACGATATTACTGAGTTAAGGTGATCAGATTTAATGCAACAAAACCCCTGAAATTCAGCACTTGCATTTCAAGCAAGTCCACCATAACTTTGCACCTACTGTTGCACAGCCTACGGCCACAATGATGAAATCACTAGTGACATCACTCATTGCCTCATACATGACATCACTGTTGATATCACTGATGGCATCACTAATGACACTGTATATGACATCATTGATGAGATCAATAATTAAATCATCTATGACATTACAGATTATATAAGAATATTTTTGTTGACCACTTCTGATGGATATTTTAATTTATTACACTTAACAATAATAATGGAACAACCCAGTCATCCACTAGTACTATTTTATTACACGTGGCACATTAATTTGTAGTACTTATCAACATATTGCCTTAGTAAGCAATTACAACACTTTATTGCAGGGGAAGTACTTTACCCAGCTAAATCTATTTCAGGTATTTCAAATACAATATAAAAGTTGATGTAGTAGTAAAAAAAAACAATAATAGAAGTAGAAACATGTTTAATAGTAAGTGTTCTGAAAATACTCAATGATCACACTTAAATTCTGAATTCTCTGTATTTTAATACACGTATATGAAAACATTATTTTCTAGATGACAGAGCCCATATTATAAAACTAAATAGCCTGCTGTACAAAAAAACAAGAGTAGAAACAGAAACATTTTGTAGATTCTGCCTCAGAATTTAGGTGGCTCAGCAATAAATACTCAAAAATAGAGATTCTGAAACAAGAGCAAAATGAGTCAGTCCTGTGTGTGAGAGAGAAAATAATAGGTGGACATCATTGTATGTATGTGTTGTTTGTTAATGATTTATATTTGTTTGCATGATACATGCACCAATGCATAATTTGTGAATTAGTTGTGCCTCTGAATAGAAAGGAAATTAATGTTTGTATGGGTACCGCACATTGGTGAGATGTTTTTAACGTGTCCAATGTTTCGAAAGTCATAAACTCTCAGTAAATAGGAAGTGAAGGAGGAGTCTAAGTTGTGTGTATCAAAGGCCCGAACCCTGAACATTTGTTCATGTATATCATGTGTAGGAATCTGGGGTATCAGGCATAATCCAGGCGCCCTTTTTGACTAAAAATGATATTTTTACTGGCATTATGCCAAAGCCAACAAGAGTACGTTCTTACATGGGGTTCATGGCATACATTTGCAGAGCCAGCGTGGGCATTGTGAGGAATTCGACCATCTGCATGGTGGGCGTGGGCTCGCCTGGGCTTTTTTGAATTTTTGAAGTAAATGAATGATGGTAGAGCTGCCTCAGGAAAATGTGTGGCGCTAATCCACACACATTTTCCTATGCTCACATCACAACAAACACACAGACCCGTGTACTCTGGCATGGGCACATCCTACAGGCACCGTCCGGCCCTGTCGCATGCTTCTTACAATATCATTACTGTGCACAGTATTAATGGCCATGAACATAGATGGCTGGAACATCTGGGTGTCAGGGGCCAGGGACCGCCCCCTTATTTCTACACTAGGTGAAGGATTTGAGGTTCAATTAACACACATGTACCAGCGGAGCATCGCATACTTCTTAGATGCCCAATGCCTAACTAGATGGTGAACATAGACCCGTCAGACAATACCCGTCTGAGAGGGAGAGTGCTCTCTTGTAAAACTACATCTATCTGACCTCCTCAAGAGCTACCCAACAGGCCTCTTGCTTGAGCCTCTCCAGTCTATGGCACCAGAAGTGTGGTAATGTGTACTCCACACGGCACTTTTTCTGGCTATCCAATGTTACATAGTACCAGATATTTGTGAAGACTGTCCTGAAGAAAGTGGCTACATCAACACCGATACCACTGACACCGGTAGGCGGTGGTTGCTACATAAAGGAGGCCAAAGTCTGCCTACCACTATTTTGAGCAACTTGCAACTCTTCATACTCCCTGTTAAAAAACAGTACCTAAGAACAGAGAGTGGGGAGTTTTTTGTCTTCTTTTATCTCCCAATAGGTGTTGCTTACTTTAAGTAACTTTCTCTTGTATTGGGCGGCCCTTCTAATCCTAAGTAACCCTAGGTTCCCTCAGTAAGTCTACAGGAAATTAAATTGTTATGTACCCATAATAGATTACTGATCATATGCCATAGGTGTTCTTTTTTTAACCTTTTTTCCCATGTACTTATATACATGTGAGACAGTGGCCTAGGACGGACCAGGTTGAATACTTGCCTAGAGTTTTGACAATCTGGAAAAGCACTGGACAATTTGTTGTTATAAAGATCTCTTTCCTTTCTTTTACTGTCTCCTTTTAGATAAGCGGCACACCAGTGCTTCCTAGTATTAGTCATCAAGTAGGCAATTTTGCTAAGAAAACCGCTCTATCCTTGTGTCTTTTTGATAACCTAAACCTCCGAAGGCCACTGAATGACTGAGAAGCTTTGTTGCAGATAAACTAAACACAGATGTGTTTTGCCTATTTTTGTGTAAAATCACTCATGAGTTAGGGCAACACCCTGTTCATTTAAAGTCTGTGCCCTTTAGTTAGTTAGTTAGTATTCAATGAACACGCCTACATTATTCATATAGTGCATTGCAAGGCACGCCCCTGCAGCAGCTTGATCCTTATGCACATGTGTGGTAGTCCAGGGCGTCCCAGGCTTTGTTGGGGGGCTTGTGAGGAAGAAGGCCCTCAGCATAGCTCGAAGGACCCCCTGATATTTTGTGCCATGCCCCTACACCATTGTGTGCCAGGTGACGGGGGTATTCTGATGATACACAAACTGGGGATAGAGACTAGGGGCCATAACTAATCACATGTGCTTAATAGGCCTAGCTGCAGGAAATGCATAACATCAATATACATATTTACTAACTCTGCGAGACAATATCTGGAGAGGTTGGTAGAAGGTAAGATGGTGAGCATTCCAGGGGGAGGGGCAACAGAGAGAGATGTTGCGTAGAGAGATGGATAGGGGGAGTAAAGAGAGATGGCAGCTATTTGGTCACCTGGCAGAAACTCTGAAATTCTTTCTGCCAGTGCTTCAGATGGTGAAAACGACACTGGAAATCCTGCCTCTCACTTGTTAAATAATCTTTGTCCAATATTCGTAGAATTCCCATCAATCTATCGATTCACCCAGATGTCAGTGAGCTCGAAGGGGCACTCATGAGGAACACAAAAGACCTCAATTAATTCAGCAGCTGTTTTAAACCTATAGGATTCTCATTTTACACGGACTGTCTCTTGATTGGCTATAAGATATCACATGACTCTCCCATCCTTCCATGTCCATATGAAACCTTTTAGTATCTGACAGTGCACTATCCCACATGTGCATATGGCTTCCTGCAGACAGCAGAAAGCGGGTTCAGGCATCTTCCTGTGACTGCGCAGACCAGTTGCCTCAGTCTCAATGCCAAACATCCTCATGGGTCTCACGGGGAAGAAACGTCACATTTCAATGCCGTCCTAGATACATAGATATTGACGTTTATTTGAATTCAGAAATCTATAACAATGGTTGAGGTGTCCTTTAATTTAATTTGTTAAATGTTGAAGAGCTTCAGGGCTTTAGCAAGCCCGGGGTAGCAGAGGCTGAGCCTGGCAGGCTCGGAAATCTCGTTCTGAGGCGGGGCCCTGCCGGGGTTCACTTATTTACCCAGGCAGCCCCGGCCGCTATAGGACAAGGTTTTTTTTCTAAAGCCTGAAGCTCTCACTCATGTTTTAGAACATCGGGCTTCAGAAAAAAATGCCCTCAATCCATAATGGTAGCGCTGAACCTGCAAGGCATCCCTTTAAGCAAGAGATACCCATTGGCCGACGCCACCATATGGAAGAAAGGTGAGGTCCCTGGAAGCCGAGGCCTTTTACTTCTAAAGCCTGAAGCTCCTGCTCATTTGCAGGAGTTTCTGGCTTTAGGAAAATATGCCTCGGCTTCCAGCGGCCTCATCTTTTCAGTCTTGATAGTGACGCTGAGCTCGAGGGGCAGCACCACCATTAAGGCTGAAAAGGCGAGGCGCTGTCCCCTGCCAGGCAAGCCTTTAGCAAATAAATGCAGAGATCAGCACACTCTCCCCCAGGCAGCAGACGGTGCTGATCTCTAAAAAAAAGGCTCTCTGGCGGGGGTGCCTGAGTGTAGACCATTGAACCGGGGCTCATCAAAGGGGCATGGCCCAATGAGCTGGCAGGTGACCCCCACTGTTAGGCCACGCCCCCTTGATGAGCACCAGCTCATTTTCCAGTGCCACCTGTTATATATAGTCTTGTACTTTGTCACTGGCCTGGAGCGATTGCCAATAGAATGTGATGTATGATGCAGCCAGGAGAATGTTGAGTGCATCAGTGTATGAATGTTCTGAGTGAGTCAGTTGGGGGCCTGAGCTGGAGTGAGTGGATGGCCGGTGGGTCTTCTCCTTCATGTGTACTGTACTACCTATCCCTGTCCTTGTCCTGTCATCCAGACTACTGTAAATACCTGAGAGTAACTGGAACTGTACATATTGTACCAATAAAGCATACCTGGAACAACATCAGTCTCCACAGCTGGTCTGTGTGTCCCTTGTGACTAATAAGAGACTTTATTACATTGGCGACAAGAGTTAAAGAACCCAGGAATATGGACATATACAACTTAAAAGGACAGAGTGCAACTGAGGAGCTGCAGCTACAAAAATGTACAGTAAGGAGAGCTGTGGGGGGGGAGCAGCCTAAGAGTGACCCACCGTTCCCCCATAGACTAAAAAATAAACATCCCGCCAGCTCCAGGGTTGAAAATGTATAATGTGCCACTGGACTCTGGGAGGGAGGTCCCCAGCAACCAAAAACATTTCCCCAGACGCCCTACTCCAAAAGTGCTTCAGACAGCAGGAGCTGTCCATCTATCAGGTCAGAGGAGGGGGGAGGACGAAGTGAAACTTACACTTTCCTTTCATTTGGCATTTTATGTGTAAAACGGACAAAATGAAACGTACGCTTTCCTTTTATTGGCATTTCTTTTGTGTAAAACCCTCACTGCTGCCCTGAGCAGAACCCTGCATCATTTTCAAAAGCTGCTAGCTGTTGCCCAGCAACACACACACAGCATTAGCAGTCTTCATTCTCTCAATGGCTACTCTGACTTTCCGGGACTAATCACTCACTATCTTGGTCCATTGTGACATCACAACTGAACATTCCATCAGGTCTTCCCTGAACTTTTCGAGTCCCGTTCAAATTAATAAGTAAAAAGATAACTCTCAGCAGGAGCTGGGGGCAGTGTGTGTGTCAATGAAATGCAATAACTTCATGGGAGCATTTTACAGTTTCATTGACCACCCTGTACATTCTACAAACCACTGGGTGGCGCCAGAGCTCCATGCACTCAGAATATTAACAGTGAAAATGAATACATAAAGGCAGTGTGCAACCCGTAATGAAAGACATTTTTGTTGTGCCAAGTTTTTTTTGTGTATTAAACAATGTCTCCCATGTGGAATAAACATGGATAAAGTTTGGAGTTTGATTTTATCAAAGATCCTGCCTGAATTTCAAAAAATGCTCCGTGTAATACAGTTACATCAGAGGTCCAGCGAGGTCTGTTCTCCTCCAGCCCTTCGAGTGAATGATGAGCAAACATGTCCGGGAAATGAATAATTTCAAATATTGCCTTAAACAAATTGGTGGTATTGGGTGCAGGAAGGAACACTTGCAAGACAAAATGTTATTTTATCAACAGAACTGAAATTACAAAGTGGGGGAGATAAGTAAAAGAAGCTACAAGAAAATATATTTTCTGTTGGCTCCAAAATAGTGGATTTAATGGTTTTTGGCAAATATGCAAACACTTGCTGCCGTGTGCGTACCTTAAGAAAGCTTTAGTTTGGGGAGCTGAAGGAACATTTTGCAAGACATTTTCTTTATTATTATATACATCAATGGAACTAAAGGCACAACGTGAGCAAGCAGCATACTTGTGAAATAAGCTACGAGAAACCCCTTCCCTTGGCATCATTATTTTGGATTGAATTATGTTTGGCAATAATGCAAACGTGACAATTTACATTTTTTTTCTTTATTTTGATTTTTTTTTCTCTTAATGAATGTGGAAAAGCCACCATGGACTTTTGCAACACTTATCAATATAAATGAAAAAACGAATTTAATTTTTTTTTTAAGCACAAAGTAATAATAATATTTTTTTTTGTTTTCTCAAATTTCCACCATCATCAAGAAATGTTTATATACTGAATAATGTATGTTATGGTTATGGTGTTAAGGGTCTGATTTACCCTTTGGAGAGTTGTTGAACAAAAAATTAGTTACATTGGATACCCTGCAATTGACTTTGGGCCATTGTCTTGCTCATTTGTGTGATGTTGTGGCCCATTGTTATGTGTGCCATCCCGGCCATGACACACGTGTTGTAGTTCATGGTCGCGGTGCAGGGTAGTGCTGTTAATGTGTACTAATTAATGGGTATTCCTGTTAATGTGTACTAATCAAATAGTCTTGGAGATATTTGAAGCCAGGTGAGAATTTTAAATTTCCACCAGAGCCACAAAGAAAAATGTGGCGGTATGTATACTCTTTTTTGAGGTATATGTTATATGCGTACGCTCTAATGTGAGATGCTTAAGTGGCCAACCGACTGCATAAGGGTTGCGTCATCAAAGAGTTTGGGCAGCTGACTGAATAAGGGTTGCACCATAAAGAGTTTGGCCAACTGACTGAACAAGGGTTGTGCCTAAAAAAGAGAAAAATCTTTTTTTTTTATTGCCAGCAAATGTACATTCTGTATATATATAGTGCGCACCTTTGCATTAGTTACTGTTAAGCATTCACCATTGTTCCTTTAATAACAGTTTTACGCTTAAGACCTCAGGTGCTGCCAGGAGCACCTCATCTGTTACATGTAGTTCATCTGTGTGAGATTCTGGTCGTGTTTAGATTTATGAGTGGGCGTGTGATGTGTATTTGGCTGACCTCCCTCCACCCCGAATGAAAGGATGATGTTTGTGTGTATGAACCTGATATGAAAGGGAGATGTCACGCGTGGGTACTTCCGGTATGAAAGGGAGATGTTATGTTGTGGTTGAATCTGGTAAGAAAGGGAGATGTTATATATAGTCTTGTACTTTGTCACTGGCCTGGAGTGATTGCCAATAGAATGTGATGTATGATGCAGCCAGGAGAATGTTGAGTGCATCAGTGTATGAATGTTCTGAGTGAGTCAGTTGGGGGCCTGAGCTGGAGTGAGTGGATGGCCGGTGGGTCTTCTCCTTCATGTGTACTGTACTACCTGTCCCTGTCCTTGTCCTGTCATCCAGACTACTGTAAATACCTGAGAGTAACTGGAACTGTACATATTGTACCAATAAAGCATACCTGGAACAACATCAGTCTCCACAGCTGGTCTGTGTGTCCCTTGTGACTAATAAGAGACTTTATTACACCACCTAAGGCACTGAAGAGCTTCTACGGGGGTTAGAAGGGAGGGGGGCAAGTAGCAGACCTTCCTGCCTCTAAACCTTTAATTCTGCTGAGTATCCAGCCCTGTTCTTGCTCATTTTTTGCTCTTCGAACACACCTCTTTCGTCCCCATGCCGATCCAAAGTCTTTCTGAATTCTGTCACCAACTTTGCCCCACACGCTGGTGCTGGAAGCTGATTCTGAGATGTTGAGACCCTTTCTAAACTGTGATCCCTGATCCTCCCTGACAAGGTTTTGGGTCATGACTCCTCCTAGATCTATTCATCCGATGGCATGTGCTCAAACCTTGTAATGTGCCTATACCTCGAGAGGGATCTAAATGAAGGCTAGGCAATTTAGGTGGCTACATAGGGCGTCACCAGTAGAGGCACCAAGATTCTGTGCCGATTTCAATGGAGAAGATTTCCAAAATGGCAGTTTACTTGAGTTGGCATCAATCCAGACCCTGGCCTCTCCATCTTCTATCTTCCACCTCTTCTGTACGCGGCAGGCTCTGGAACTTTCAGAGCTCTGTGCAGCAAAAGACACGCTGGGCTACATAATTTGCATTTGTATACAGAACAATACAGAACATGACATCACAGCAAGGGAAATCAGCCTAGTGCATCATGGGAAGTTACAATTAAAAAATCTGCCACGGTAAACAAAGTGACAAACACGTTTGTGATATGGACTTGAACAGGCTCTATTATCATATATTGAGAAATATTCTAGTCTGTTCAACTATGAGTAATTTTTTTAAAAAGCCTGCGGTTTGATGTGAATCCCTTACATGGTCTTGCCATTCAGGCAGATAAGTCATGGTAAAAGAATGCGATTTGACCAAGGTCACACACTTTTATAAAGTGGTGACGCTGGGATGTGAGCACAATTGTACTTGTCCATTTAGCTTTCCCATTCTTGTTGGTAAAATATATATAACAAACCAACCTGACGAGTATTTATATCCTTATACAACTATGTTAAGCAAAAACGTACCGTCATGCATAACGTAAAGGAAATGTGAGTTTCCTAAGACAGTAATCCCTTTTTTGTGCTCGTGAAAGAGACAACATGGACAGTTTAAAAAGGGGATGAGAGGTTATTTTGTGGCTGTTTATTTGTCTTGTGAGAAGGAGACTGCTTTCACTAGCCATCTGGAGCTCTGTGGGGGGCTTTCAAGTTCTCAGTCTTGTCTCGTCAACATTTCAACCAAATTGGGGAGACATGCTGCCATCCACTGCTTATATAGAGTAACACATTTAATTGCAGAAAAATATGTATGGTATTTGGGTGGTCATAATCCTAATGCCAGGCACTCGGGGAGTCGTGTTTAGGACACATCCTCCTCCTAATCGGTAGAGTTGGGAAAGCCAAGGAATTCATGGTTAGAGCTGATCCAGAGCCAAGCCATAGCATCTTGCTCTAAGAACCAAATGCAAGCAGGACTGGCCGTCTGCCTCCACACCCTTAAACACAAACCCATACCTGTCATTCTGCCTCCTCAAGCAAAAACCCCAATACTTTGCATACTGCTCTAGCCCCGCACAACACAAACCCACACCGGATATCCTGCCTTCACGCCCTCATAACAGGGAACCTATATTTGGCACCCCAGCATTGGAAGATACAGCACAGTGAAATTAAATGATTTGTCCAGGATCACACTTTCTGTAGATGGGATTTGACGCCAGTCTGAACTTTAGACGCTTGGGCAAATATCTTATTATATCTAGAAGATATGAATGCATGTTATTCTATAGATTTGAGGAGCTAAATCAGTGCTCTGTCTCAAAAACATGACTTAAAAGTACACACATCACAATGTAAACCAACCTGACGCATATATAAAACCTGATGCTAAGCAAAAAGAGTGATTATAGCTATATGTTCAGCATCCCAAATGGTACTTTACACATATCAGAACCCAAAATAATGTAGGCCCAAATCACCTCCTGTACTTTCAACACTTAGACACACAGAAACAAAACTGTGTGAAAAGGTCAGCTACTTGTAGTAATTTCTTCACACAGACATGAAGCTGGGTATTGTGCACAACTTTAAGTGGGCTTAAAACCTAGGGTAGCTATCCTCAGTCTTTCAGGAGGCACACATGGGAGCAACAGGCAGCACGCACATGTGCTGGATGGTGGGAGAAAAAGGATCAAATCTAAAGGTTGTGTGGGAGGTAGAATGCCTCATGTCTAGGCAAGCACCCCCTTGTCCAAGATATTTGTGACCACCCACGGTCTCACTCACAAACTGGAAAGTACATAGCTACCCCATGGCCCATGCCCATAGCCTGGGGAGAGTAAATTAAATCGCCCTAGCAGGCTTCTTGTACGGTAAAGGAAAATTCTTTTGCCCACCAAACTGTGTAGTGCATCTTCTATTTCACTTTTCCGTTAGGAGGTAAACATGGCTCACAAGTGATAGAGCAATGAGCAAGTTAAGGGATAGAACAGCATGTGGAGTGTATATGATGAATGGTCAATATTTGTGTTATCTTTGGAGCAAACAGTAATACATTGTAAGTGCTAACAGAATCACTTCCAAGTGAACCCAGTTGTGGCAGCAATAGGAAATATGACTCAGTATCACCCTGGGTGGGGGCGGTAGCCAATCAGGTAGCACGTAACATGGGCTCTATACTCTGGTATAAGCCCGCGACTCAAGCTCCCCTAGTGCTGTATGCCCCTTGCTCCTCCCTTGCTCCTCCTTCTTCCCGAATGCCACCCTTAGTGCCCATGAGTAAGTAAGTACACATGGGTGCTAAAGGCATGATAAATTAAAATATCAAAAAAAGAAAACACATCCCTATCTTTAGTCCTGCGATGCCGCTTCCATGACAGCCATTCCCTTTTTTGTGTTGATTATGTCACTGTGATCAACAATGAAAACGGACACTCGTCCCAGACGCGGCATCGCAGAACTGAAGATAGGTACATTTTTCATTTGTTTTATATTTTCCTTTACTCTTTTGTACCCTTGTGTGCTTACGTGGGTGCTTATGGCGGTATGACACTCAGAAGCAGGCCAACCCTGCTGGTAATGGCATCACCACCTGCGTTAAGGTCCCCTCGCTTTGCTCTGTCCCTTAGCTTGGTCAGCGGGCCATTAATGGCAGGGCCCGTGTGCCACTTCACGTTGTATCGCCTCATTCAATTAGAGTGATTTGGAAAGGATTGCATTGATTGGTCAAGTGTTGAAGCCAGGTTTTCTTTAGCAATTTCACAGGTTTCGGAGAACACATGCCCACTTTCCACCTTTGCATCTTTAGTTTTGCACTAATATCCTGGTAGGCAAAAGTTAAACATAGTAAGTAATCTGTGCAAGTAGATGTTTGCATGCAGTTCTTTTAGCTGTCAGTGGGTGGCAGTGTCACTTTAATTTACTCTGTGAATGTAATGGAGGATGTAGAGATGATTGGTTCTAGTTGCGGTCTTCTTCCCCAAGGGCACTTTAGCCGAGCCAGAGCCAGGCATTTGGCTGTAACCTGGCTCGTGCCGGCTCCGACTCCCTCGCCTGTAATAATAAGCGAGCGAGGGTTCTGAGGCCCCCATGAGCACAAGTCACTGTGCAGCCGCAGAGGCGGCCCATACCTTGTGCCAGCTCTGCTCCTGTATTGATACAACTGGGGTTTTTAAATGTGTCTATCATATCTGGCCTCACCCATGATTCCCTGAGGTCTTTACATGTCCGTTTTATCTTGCTCCCTCCCCTCTTGTATTGTTTCACCTGGGATATTTAAATCCCTTCCTCATCTCCCCTCTTTCTTCACACCTGTGTTTATACTGCAACATATTTAAACACCTGCCATCTCTCTCTTCTCTTATGTTTATAGCCCTGGGGCATTTGACGGCCTCTGCCACCTCTCTTCTTCTGTATTTAGACCCATGGGTGTCGAGTACTTGGAGCAAAGGGGACAGGAATGCCATTTTCCCACCGCAGAGAATCTGAAGTCAGGGCCAGCCCCAGGCATCAGGAGCCTGCCCCGTAGCGAAGCGCCTCGCAGCGACGAGCTGCCAAGTGCATACCAGCAGCACTGATTGCACTTTACAGAGCTTGCACTTCTTTCAGGCATGAGGCTCTTTATTCTGCTTGTCCCAGTGAGGCAATGCAGTCATGTCCCTGCCCCAGGTGACCCTGAGACAGATACACCCACTGGGTCCTCAAATGCTTATTTTATTTATTTGATGTATGTATTGTGGATTTGTAATGCGCTTATACATCAAGAAATTGTGTTTCAAAGCACTGACAGGGAAAAGGGAAGGGGAACAGGGGAACAAGGCAGTGGAACATGATGACAATGATGAGTAGAATACAAAGGTGGTCCTACTGGGCCTTGTGAACATTTGAGCGTGCAAGTGCAGAGGGAGAGAGAAGGTACAGGGGAGGGGGTAAGTGCTAGAGGATCAAGAGGGTAAGTGCTAGAGGATTCCAATGAGGGGGGAAGTGCCAGAGAGCCTTTTGCAAAGACAACAGGTAAGTGCCAGGCACTGACCACATGCTCGAAGAGGGGTCGCCAGCCAATATCAATACCTGACAACTCTCGCCCACTGCATTGCCATTTTCTGCTCAAATTTCCAGTGCTAAGCTGATGACACTCAAGTCATTTTCAGGGTGCCCTCTGCCACCTCCTCTTCCTCTCTCATCTCTGATTGCCTAACTGTCATTCAAGATTGGTGTGCCACCAATGATCTTTCTCTGAAGGCCAGCAAGACAAAGGTCGTCCTCAGAGTTTGGCTATTCTCCGGTTAACAACGATTATATTAAGCATGTGCAGTGCGTCTCCCTACCCAGCATAATTACACAATTCTACCCAACATTTGTCTTCCTTTTTACTCTTACTTCTTAACAATTACTTAACAAAACATGTTCCACGCCTTCCTACCCAGCAGGCTAGGGGATGGGGGTAGTAGTTTCCATGTGGACTATCCCTGGTTCTTTGTGAGAGATGTGTCCCCTTACACGGACCAGAGCCGGGAAACAGGGGCTAAATATACATATATCTTATGCCATAAAATTAGTTTTCAAAACTTCTTTCCACCAACTTTGGGCTCAGCCCACTTCCTCCCTACCATTTCTCTACCATTTCCCTCGAGCCTTTTTCTTCTTGAGAAATCGATGCATTGGCTAAGGCTTAGATTGGTGGGTCCTTTCTTGTCAAGTCTATACATTCTTTAGAAACTTTGTTATTAGCTTCTCCCACAAAGGAAACAAAATTAAAGAGAAACGCAAACCTAGGATACCTTCCGCGGGGAAGCCAAAGGTGTCTCAAGATCTTGTCCTGGATGTATCTAAGTCACCTAGAATATCTGGATTTTCAAAGTGACCATCACACTTCTTTTCCTGACTCCAGATGAGGCTCTTTCTCTTTAGATTTCTCCTTGTGGTTTCTTCTTGGCTTCTTAATCCTGATTCTCTTCAGAACTGCTCATCCAGGATTTGTGACCTGTGTACACCTCCACATGCAGTAGGCAGCAGCAGTAGAGAGGAATTCTAATCTCTATGCTATTTTGCCGAGTTTCAAAAGGCTTGTTAACAGGCTGTGGTTGGTACTGACTTTCCAAATATGGCCCCTCACCCTCTTTCCCAAATACAGCACCATCTTCCGCCTCCTCTCCGTGCATGGACATTTTCCTTCCTATGGAGGTCCATTATGATCCGCACTCATTATGATGTCGCCTTTTCGATGTTCCCTTCTCCTCCCATGTACCACTCCAGCTCACCATGCATGTGGCATGCCTAGGGTTTTTATCGCCTCCTACAAAGCCTTACTTGGCTAATCCTTCACTCTGCATCACCTTCCCTTGATGTTCTTCCATTCACCTTCAGATGTCTTTCCACCTTTTCCCTCTTGGGGTTCCTGTCTGGCTCCTGCCTGCGATCTTCCTTTATTCTCTATGTGCCCCTGTACACCGCCACTTCCTTCTCAGCCTACAACTCATTAGCTGTTATTTCCTTTACAACCACTGCCACTTCCTCCAGTCTTTCCTGAGTCTCCTCTCCAACTTTTCTAAAACACTCTATCCTCTCCTAAAACTTAATCTCCTCCTGTGTCACCATCACCTCCTGCACCCCCATGTCTTTCTGTATCACCACACTCTAGTGTCACCACCTCCTATGTCTCCTCTGAGAGGCAATCTCCCATGTTTGATTATTATAGCATAAGCGCGTGCTGGGAGACTTCCACACAGGAGGCAAGGACTCTGCAACTTTTTAAGGCTGTCTGCATCTTCAAATCCCTGCCAGTAAGTGACGCGGAGTATTGTAAACAATTTGTCTGTATTTAATTCAGTATACTTGGCTTCAGGAACATCAATATTCACCAAAATGCCAGGGTTAGCGGAAGTGACATCACACGCCTGATGACTTCACGTGAATTAATGTCACATGACCTTTTAACCTGACAATACCTTATGAAATAAAATCCCCTCACCTTTAACCTTGATCATGAACTTGCAACTAATGAAATGCCACCAAGGTACTAAAGCACACAAAAGATAATTTCATATATCAGCCACACATTAACTAGGGCTCCAGCTTGAGATGCCATGGTTGGTGTCATGATATGACCAGGGTAAACCTAATAGTCAGGGGCACTGCCATGCGTATGCCACTATAGCCTCATATGTCCAGTAATTGATCATTTTAGACTTTGAACCATCAAACAGAGTGAAATTACAATGTCAGAAACTATCTTGCTGCCATTAAAGACTGTGCTGATGTTAACCTATTAAAAATCAACCCTGGCAAAACAGATTTTGGTCATCGACTCCGGTCCATCAGCCTGGCACCATTCCTTTTGACCTGAGAACTTCAGCCAATGTCCAGAACCCAAGCAAGAGGTTAGGAAATGCCTCATAAATGCCATTTATTTCTTTGTATGCATGGTATCTTACTATAGATGATGTACAGCCAACTATGTCCAGCAGCCAAGCCTCAAACACCTTAAACAAATGGCCTGTCACTATATGTAATGTACAGCTTCATGCCATCACCAATTGCAGTCGCCAATGCCACTTAAATACTACTTAGTTCCCATTGTCCATGACATAGGTGATGTGCAACCTCTTATATCTAGTTGCTGCTATCATATGCCAAGCATGGCCTCAAGTGACCCAGAGTTCTGGTGGGTGCCCTGCATCATCTTGGTAGCTCTCCGCTGTGATGTCTTTTATCTCCCTTTCTCCTGTTGGAGATATGGCCCCAGCGCTGGACATAACAGAGGGCACATGAGCCTAGTTGTGTACCACATCACTTCTCACATGGCTCAGATGCGTGCTCCGGAACAGCAAACAACGCTTGCATGTGTGCCTTAGAGCTGCACTCATGCGGCTACAACAACAAAATACTCATACCGGCACACCAGAAAAAGCATGCAAGTACTTAGGTGTGCATAGCAGGATCACACGCAGGTGCAGAATTCAAAATAGTAGTCATATGTACACACCATATGAGAACGCAAAGCTCTGACTTGCACATGGGGCTACTAGGACTGGGTTTCATATTCACCATGCAGCCTCTCGAACTATATACAAGACTCCAGATGAGGATTTCAGAAGTGGACACATATGCCCTTGATCATACAGGAACTCATTACAGAAATCTTGCACTGGTGTAAGTGCAATTTTGCATGGTATTAGCCCTACTGCACAAATTGGCCTAGTTCAAGTATAAACTGTGTGCTCCTACAAACCTCCATTGAAATGCTTCTCCTGAATGCTGCCTCTGCACCATGCTGCTCTGATGGGCCTATCATACACACTCCGGTGTGTTTATTCCCCTTAAACATGGCCACCGTCATTTTTGGCCCAGCCCCATGCATCCCAAGTATGGCCAAATGCCTGCCTCTACTATCAGCGGATTGGCCATCTGCAGAACTATGTGAATCTTACCTATGGAGCCTGCAGGCAAAGCCGGCCCCACACAAAGGCCGAACACTAAGGCCTCCTTCTACCCCTGTCTGGGCAGGACCCCCGGGTGAAGCAGAAGATCTGTGCTCCAAAGAAGATCGCTGATGCTGTTCTGCACCCGGGGTGGTCCCGGGTGCCTCAGCTATGCAGGTATGCCCTGATGGGTGTCTAGATTTAATTATGGAATCTCTGCTCATAATTACAGAAAATGCCCTGGCAAGCCTTGCTGCACCGGTACAAACTTTCCGTTGAAATGCCTCTTCCGAATACTGCCACTGCACCATGCTGCCCTGATGGGCCTATCATACACACTCTGGTGTGTTTATTACCTTTAAACACATGCATCCCAAGTATGACCAAATGCCCGCCTCAGCAGATTGGCCATCTGCAGAACTATGTGAATCGGACCTATGTAGCTGGCAGGCGAAGTCGGCCCCACACAAAGGCCAAACACTAAGGTCTCCTTCCAACCCTGTCTGGCCCTGTCCAGAAAGGTACGGCACTAGGAGCTGTCACACTGTCCTGGCATCACTGCCCCAGCCATTTACAACCCCTACCCCCCACAGCTATCTTCCAAAATCAACAATGACACGTGGACTCCTGCCCAAGACTGGATGCCTCCGTGTTCCCTGACGATGCCTCTCAAACCTCAGCCCGGTCTAAAGTAGCAGAACGCTGTCATCCTCCACCTCTTTCAGGTAAGTGTCTGCCCAAGCTCAGAGCACATGCATTGGCTGCACTGCAAAATGTCCCGCGCCACTTCCATCCCGCTGCCACGCCTAACTCTATGCCTACCTCTCTCCTCCAACTACCCTCCACTGCCCCTGTGATTTTGTTCACTGCCACCCAACCTGCACCTACCCTCATGAAATTCCGCTCTCAAACTGATAGCTCCATGTTCACCTGCTCACCCCACGCCACAGCCCAGTCAGTCGTCTGCCCCTGCAGCTTCCTCAAGGCCCACAACACGGCCCAGTTCAGCCTGCTCCTGCAGCCTCCACAAGGCCCACACCATGGCCCAGTCAGACTGCCCCTGCAGCCTCCTCGAGGCCCACACCACGGCCCAGTTCAGCCTTTCCCTGCAGCCTCCTCAAGACCCACACCATGACCCAGTCAGCCTGCCCCTGCAGCCTCCTCGAGGCCCCCACCACGGCCCAGTCAGCCTGCCCCTGCAGCTTCCACAAGGCCAACACCACAACCCAGTCAGTCTGCCCCTGTGAGCGTCTTCTCCACCCAGGGCACTAACCCTACACTCACCACCCCCAATGCAGTGGATGTCCCTGCCCGCAATGGCCAAATCACAATACCCACACAAGACACCTCCACCAGGCTGGACCTAAACACATGACCTGCACCTGCCCCACCACCTATACATTGCACTCCTGTCACAACACCTTGAGTAGGTGATCATCAACGGCACTTGGTCCCCATTCCTCCCCCTCACAGCACTTCCAACAGCAGCCTCAAGACAGAACACCAGCCAACACCACCATAGTACACAGCCAGCTCACCTCCCTGCACCGCTGCCCTCTGCCTACCAGTGCCCCCACCACCACCCACCTCCTTTGCACCCTAATCAATGCACAATCTATGGTAGCGCATGCTACTGACATTGAAGACCTTATCATTAAAAACAACATTGACACCCTGGCCTTCACTGAAACCTGGCTTTCTCCATCTGCTGGCCCCTCACTTTCCATCTCCATCCCCCCTGGATATGCCATACTGCGTAATGACATACCCAACAAAAAAGGCGGTGGAGTTGTCTTTATCTACAAAGACTCCCTTGCACCGTATGCCTTAGACTCTACCACCCTTTCACATTGTGAAGCCATCACAGCAAACCTACACTGCTCACCTAACTTCACCATCACCGTCCATCTAATCTATTGACCCCCTGGTCCGGTCACCACCTTTGAAGCAGAGCTCGTCCAGCTCATATCTTCCACCCTGAAACCCACCTTCCAACCCCTCATTCTTGGAGACCTCAACTTAGGCTTCAACGACCCAGCGGATCTTGATGCCTCCACCCTAGCTAGCTCCACTGCTTCACTTGACTACACCCAGCTCATTCTGTCACCCACTCGCCTTAATGGCTGCATCCTAGAGTGGCTCTTGGACCATAATTGTAACAGCGCCATTGTAGCTAACCAACCCTGCCCCTGGTTGGAGCATAATATCAATTCTTTCACAATCTCCTGGCCCAAAAAGTGCCCCAAAATCAACATCCGCCTGCCATCCACCATTGCGCATAGCATGTGCAAACTCACTGAGGGGAAGCTACTCCCCCTTCTCAACCAACCACTTACCTCTCTCTTTGACACAGATCCCTTGGTAGACCACTACACCTTGCTCACTAATGCTGTCGACACCCTAGCCTCTCTAGGCATGACAGCTCATGGTTTAATGAAAACCTTTGCTCAATTCAAGTCAAAAAACAGGCAGCCAAAACTGTATGGCAAAAAGACCCGCACCCGAAAATTAAGACACATTTGCTGACATCTCACAAACCTAGAGGCAAGCCATCCATACCTCCAAAGCGGCTACCTATAATAATAGGATTGCCTCAGCATCCTCCAGTTCCCGCAAACTCTTGCCATTCTTCGGGAACTGGGATCCCTCATTGCACCTCCCACCACCACTGCGAAAGACACCCAGTGGTGTAATGACATACAGAACACCCTCGCATGAAAAATCACGAACCTACAAACCAAAATCAACTCCAAGAACCCCTAACCACTGGTCACCGGGGCACCAGCCATCTCACCGGACCCTCGGGGCCACATCGAACCTTTCACCTTCAAACCCATCTCCACAACGATATTGGTGCCATAATAAAAGTTCTTAAACCCTCCTTGTGCAAAGGCGATATCTGCCCCGCTTCCCTAGTAAAGGAATGTGCCGAACCCCTGCTTCCCCTCATTGCCTCCATCATCAAATCCTCCTTTGTAGCCGACCATATTCCTGTCTAACTAAGAGAATCTTGGGTCTTCCCCTCCTAAAAAAAGCATCGCTGGACCCCTCCATTCAGACCAACTACAGACCGATAGCCACTATCCCTTTTCTACTGAAAATGATTGACAGAGTGCATTATCTCCAAATCCAAAGCTTCCTGTAATCCCACCACATCCTCAGCTTCTGACAGTCAGGCTTCCATCCAGCACATGGCACCGAAACGTCCCTCCTGGACTTAAAGAACCAACTTGACGACTTCAAGGATGCTGGCAAAATCTCTCTCCTCTCGCTTCTTGACCTCTCAGCCACCTTTGATCTTGTCAACCATCAGATTCTCTGCCACCTCCTCACCTCACTTTTGTGTCACAACAGCCAACTGGATCTCCTACTTCCTCTCAGACAGGACCTACAGAGGTTTCGCAGGCAAAGCTTCTGCACATCCCACACCTACCTCCTGCGGCGTCCCACAAGGTTCCTGCATCTCCCCCACCCTTTACAACATCTACACTATACCCCTACTCAACCACCTGCATTCCCTTGGCATTTCCTACACAAAATATACAGATGATACCCAGATCTTGGTCCCCCTCTCTGGTGACCACGCCCAGCATAGCCTCAAAGTTAACACGATCTATAAAAAGGTTCAAACCGCCCATTACTTATCCCTGAATGACGAAAAAACAGAGCTCCTCCTGGTGGGCACCCCTGCACGGCTCGCCAAACTTGTCCCTGCTTACAACTCCTTCACCATTTATGGCCACACCATCCCAGTAGCCTCTGCCGTCAAAACCCTGGAGGTCTACTTGGATGCCTCCCTCTATATGTCAAAGCAAGTCAACCACATTGCCTCCACTTCTGCTTACGCCACCAAGCTCATGCACGCAAGCAAACCCTTTCTCTCCATTGACACCCACATTATAGTTGCACGTGCCCTCATTGGGTCAACACTTGCCTATTACAACACCCTCCTTTGTGGAACATCTGAAAAGAACCTGAATAAGTTACAAATTGTACAAAACCATGCCATCCGAGCTGCAGTAGACGGAAGGAAATATGACCACATCTCTGACGCCAGAAGAGCCGCTCACTGGCTCCCTGACAGGGAAAGGATCAAATTTAAAGTCCTCTCCATCTCTCACCGCTGCCTCTCAAACGATGTACCCTCCTACCTTGGCCAGTCGCTAAAATGATACACACCGGCCAGACCCCTTTGTTTCTCAAACTGGCACCTCCTAACCGTGCCCTGGGATCCCCAGAACAAAGGGTGGGGGTCCAGCTTCCCCACCTGTGCAGCCGCCCTTTGGAACAATGTACTGCTCACCTTGCAAGTCGACCCCGCCTACCTCTCTCGTTCCTCAAGAACCTCAAGACTCACCTATTTTGTTAATCTGCTTTACCTGGCCTATTTCTATAGTTTGGTTTTCTGTAACTAGCGCTTAGATGCCCTCTGGCTGTGTGCAGTGCTATAGACAAATAAATAAATAATATATATGTCCCAGTGCTATTATGGCCTGCTTTTACCACTTTGGCAAACAGTTCATTGTTGCAAAAATGCATTGCAGGAATATATATTTGCACTAAGGGAAATGTTGCCATATTTCATATACTATGCAAAATTGCACTTGCACCAGAAAAGTACACTTGCATCAGTGCAAGGTTTCTGTAATGAGGCCCCTGGGCTTGTCTTAGACGGCTCCACGCTGACCTGTATGTATAAGGCCAGGATTACTGGAAACCAACGTAGATGATTGTCTATTTTAAATGAACATGCCAATAACGTGATTGGATCCAATTTTTCCTATTCAAATGCCGTGGAGTAATGGCAATTTCCTAGTCTGAAGAGGGTGTTAAAGTGTCATGAAGCGGCTTGTTAGATTTCCGCAATCTATAAATTCTGTCTACTAGTTGACAGGAATGGAGATGGCGTTCCAGTAGGTCTTCCTGCAGTGACGTCTTCCTAGGCAACACTCCAATGAAATAGACGAACGCTTCAGGCAACGTGGAACTCCGCTGCCAGACCCGGGGGCAGCCCGGTCTCTAAAGATGAAAGCACATCACAGCACCGCTGATCCGCCCTCGCTGCTTCCGCGTGGAGGCGTCACTGCGCGCCCTCTGAGGTGCTGAGCCCTTGCAGGAGAAAGGAGTTATGTCAAACAGGCTGCTCTCATAGTACTCGATAAAGCCCTGAGGGCGCTTCAAAGTGCTGAAAGAGAAGGGGGCGGTGAAGAGGGACTAGGAAGGGAAGTAGGGAGGGAGGAGGCGAGGATTGTGGCAGAAACATCAGGAAGCCTTAGTGGAAAGGAGCGAGGCAATAGAGAACATTAGAGGTGAGGTAGCAAAGCCAGAGAGGCACCAGGACAGAGAGGTACCAGTCAAGCTCTTGGACCACTTTTCAAAAACACGTTTAGAAAGCCCTGCCAGATAATTGATGATAGGGCCGATGGGTAAAGGGGGTGGCTTGGTGCAAATTCAATACCCCAAAACGGACACCTATCTAAGGGAGTGGGGGCGGGGGACTAAGTATTTAATTGGCTAACAAGATCCCTCGCTAAATATATTTTCACAGACCCTGCTGAGCAAATAAAATATGCCGCAGGAAGAGGCTGGAGCTTTTCATTTTTCCACATTTCACATTTAATTTTGCAAAGTGGTACATTACCGAAGGATAGCACCTCTAGTAGAAAAGTATTATAAAACTAAGCCTTCAGTACTGTAAATCCCATTCGTTGATTATTCACATGCTTTTGACAAAGTAGACTGAGGGAACATTATGGAACACTTCGGTATACTGGGCCGCATAAAGCGCCTACATACGAATACGGCGACTAAGATTTGGCGCTCATTACAAGGTTGCCGGTAGGCCGCTAGTGTTACCAGCGGCCTACCGGCAACCTCAACTTACTGTTTCCGCCGCTCAATATGCCTATTACACAGGGATGTTACCAGCAGCAGAGGAATGGTAAGTTCCCAGTCCCATGGAGTAACAATGCCGGTGCTTTAGTGATTGTTCTGCTGGTAGGGGCCTGATCTACTGGCAGGTCAGGCCTGCTAGTAGTTCACGGCCGTTACCGGCAGACTCAGAGTGACCCGGTCCAGAAAAGATGCCAGTGACTTTTGTTACCGACAATTCTTTCCAGACTGGGTCCCTCATAATGAGGGCCAAGGTGTACAGCAGATGCAGCTTTGTCTCAGCAAATTAAATGAAAATAGAAAAAAGGTCTTAAAACTGGGCTGTTCGAGGAGGAGGTGGAGGATGCACCCAGAGAGGCACGGCTGAGAATGGAGGGTTTTATCACGGCTGCAGTGGGAGCAGGTGGAGGAGGCGGGGCCGACAAATGTCTTAATTAAAATTGCATAGAGAGGGATCTGAGCAGGGAGAGGGTGTGGCAGAGGTTCGGGAACCCCGGTGATGGACATGGGAAGGATGCAGATGGCGACGCTGCAGGAGATGGAAGAGCAACACGTGGACGTGGCGGAGGCACCACTGCAGAGGAGTCAAGGAATACACAGGTGTGTCTGGCTAAGTGTTAGGCAGGACAGAGGGCATCCCTTTTTCCCGAGACAGTGCCCACCTTAACATGGGCCTTGGAACACTTTCGCTTCCCAAAGGATTAGGATGTGACAGTGATGGGGGAGGGAGACACTTTGAGATACAACCAATGCAAGACAACAGTAAGATGGGGTAAGAGTGATCCTTGGGAATCCTGGCAATGCACAAGTACATGAAACTTCGGGATTGTACCTTTTTACCGACAATAAAGGTCTGCAAGGACGAAAAGTTCTAAAAATGCTACCACCAAAGGTTCAAACACCGAAAGTTCGAACCTTTGGTGGTAGCATTGCAGGTAAGTTAAAAAAAAAGACTGCAGGGGTGTCCCCCGCAAAACACCCCGCTCACTATACTATGTGGTATAGTGAGCGGGGAGTTGCAGGAGACACCCCGCAGCACACCCGCAATTTCTTTTAAAAAAAACGTGCTGCAGGCGTGAGTATTGTGAGTTTGGGTTGCGGGGGAAACCCCTGCAGCCCCCGCAGTATGTACGTGTGTTCACATGAGAAAGGTGCAAACCTTTGGTAGTTTGCACCTTTCTCATGTGAACGTTCGGACCGCGGCAAAATCAGCTGCGGTCGGATCACGTAGATCCGAAAACGGAGGCCTGGTCTGACTAGTCCTAATGCAGGCATGACAGATAATGAGGGAATGTCTGCAACGTCGACACAAGAGCTCACACACGCTCATTGCTGGTCCCAGAAATACCTCCAAAGTCTCCCAACCTCTCAGCTTGATCAAGCAGCTCTGTCCTCCGTGAATACTGCACCCGTGGCTCCTTCACTAGCAGGGCCACTACCACCAACAACACTGCAGCTGAATGCCATTGTCGGTTGCCCTGTGGGTGTGGTGCTATATGTGCAGTGCCATACTTGCATGTAGTGCCTGTATCACCAAATGAGCATCATTCTGGAAGAGCTGAACTCTGCAGCAGTTGGGGGTGATGTGGGGAGGCACAATCTATAGAAGCACCATTCACTGGTGTAGGCGACTGACTCATGGACTGGGCATTAGGCAAGAGAGTAGGAAAAGGGCCGCTGCACTGACTATTGCAGGAGTGGATCTCCAATTGCACAAGAGGTTCACAATGAGTTGCAGAACCGCCTTGCACTACTGTCTGTAGGGTTGAAAAGGAAGTGAAAAATCTTGAGAAAGATTTTAAGGAATTAATTACAGTTAAAGGCTCTACTCCAAACAGAATCAAACTAATGGGCTGAATTTTGGCATGTAATAAAACTTGAATATGATTTTAGAACTTGTGACAATGTGTAATGCCTGCCCGCACACTGTAGGGTTGAGTACATATATCTATTTATTTTAAAACACGGAAGATTAGATGTATAGGTAAAAGGGAGCCCCGATGGCACCGGCCGCACTGTCTTCTCTCAACCGTCGGTCACCCCGCGTTTCACTGTAGCCTCGTGAGCCCCACGGCGGAACGCGTGGTTTCACAAGGCTGCAGGATCGGCAGATGAGGAAGCCGACCCTACTACACACTGTCATATTCTGGCTGGAACACCTATGGATCGGGGAGAGTGTACTAAGATTCGCGACGTGGCTCGGAGAGCGGAATATGAAATTGCAAGCAAAGAAAGAGATTTGCTTTTTGAGCTTGATGTAAGTTTCATATTTTTTTCTCCAAGCCCAATTATACAGTGATCTTAGATTTGGACACAGGAGGTGTTTTCTGTGATTCGGTCCTGCTGATCGGTAAAGAATGCTTGGGAAATATCCTTGCCCAGCTTGAATTCTTTTCCTCTGGGTCTGTTGGCAAAGAAACATTCCAGAGGATATTGAATACACGTGGCGATAGAAGCCTGTCTCCTTGCTTGTTGACTGACATGGTTAACATGATTAAAAGCGCTGTACCCTGAACCTAACACATATGGGCTGCTGTTGGCGTTGGCAGTACTGATTCTCTGCCGGTTTGGTTGTTTTTACATTGGCGATTGAAAGTATAGCCCATGCTCTCCCAGTTTTAACTTGTGAAGGCCTGCCTGTGTCGCTAAGCATTTGCCGCAGCTGCAGGAATTGACCGAGGATGACACTACCTGATCATACATGTGCATCTACAACTATTACTCATCGGAATTGGCATGAGACAACTGTCTCTGTTGATAACTCGCTAGTGTCAGATTGACCCAATTCCATGCAGTTTCTTGTTTCTTAAATCCCTCCTCCTCCCAAGTGTCAAAAGGGGAATATCTATTTGGGGCCCGGTTGCGTTCCATTACTCTCCATGTTTCTCCACCTGGAAGAGATTGAAAGTATAGCCCATGCTCTACTTCTGGTAATTGTGTCACTACCCATTTGTTGCAGCCTCAAGAATTGACAGATGATGACCTACCGGATCAAACAGGTGCCTCTACAACAAATCTCCATCCAAGTTTCTAGGTACGTATAAACACACCACTCCGTTGGTCACCGGCCACAGGCATGGCTTCCTGCACACCTCAGAATACAGCAACAACTATGACAAATTTGGTCTTGCTGGTCACATAATTATCCTGCCTACTTACACCAGCCTACGCCTCAACACCTCTGTCATCAGTATGCGGCAAAGATCAATACCAAATTCGGGCCAACTGGACACATAACAAGTCTCTTGCACTCATGCTTTCTCCTGACACCTCTCACCACCCATCCACATTCCTCACCTCGTGGACTGCTTTCTACCAAAGCCCGGTCAGCCAACCTAAGCCTTATCGTCGCCAAATGCACACACACATTCTAAACCTACTCTGTGATCACCCACATTTTGGACTTTGGTCCCTGAGGGCCTTCCAACTACTAGCGCATTGAGACTATAATAATCGTAAAAGGCACTATATAAAAGTCAACTACAATACAACACAATACAATAAAGTCATTTCCAGGCAGAAATGTGATGAATGCTCTAAAATATTTGCCGTTTTCATCCACACCATGTAAAGTGCCCTGAGTTAGGAATGTTTCCTTTCTTATTCAATCTTTTGTCATGGATGGAGGTAATGACAAAGCACATTTAGCATGATGGAGAATTATGGAATATGCATCAAGCCACCACTAAACTCAATGCCAATATTAACTTGGCTAAATAAAGCAGAGGCCCAAAATATCACACTTTAAAGCAGATGTGAGCTGATATTACATAACTGATATTCTAGTTAGACTGCAAGAACAATATACTTGGTTACCTTTCCAAATGTACATTTTTTTATTGATGGCCACAGGCAGATGGTGTTTATCTAAAGCTACTGTTTAGATGTTTGCCATTATTAACAAGAAAGCAGTTAATGCCATAGAGCATGAAATTGCACTACAGAAAATGTTGTAAGTTGAAACTTGCACCATGTGTTTCTAGCAGTCCTTCTTTAAATGTATTAGGGATTGGAGTGCCCCAATCATGCTAATGCTTGCAAGTCTCTTTTCACAGGAAGAACGGAAAACATTGCAGGTGTGTCCTGTGCCTGTGTGTCCTGAGGAAAGATGGCTCCTTGGGCGTAACCATGGTTGTAAAATGGCAGGAGCAGTATTCGAGGACAGAACAGTCGTAGCGCAGATGCTAATGGCATGTAATGCTATTACAGCCAGTAATCTACATTACCCACACTACCTGTTATTATTTGTTATTTGTTAGATTTCTAGACCGCCTTGACAAGGCGCTTTACAAAATTAATGAAATGGTAGAATACATGAAATGATGTCAATCTCATGTTAATGTTAATGTTAAAGGACATTTGTACCTCACATTATCACCACCGGAGTGGTCCCCTGGCGCTCTGGCGGCTCTGAAAGAGGAGGGGAGGATGAGTTAGTGGGAGGAAGCAGGAAAAGTGCAAGGGAGCAGTGATGTGCTGTTGGCGGCCTCAGGCCGGTGGGTCCGTTGGCTGGGCCTGGGGTGTTTGCGGCCAGTAGTCGTCGTGTACTGTTGTGCAAGACTATGTGTGTTTTTGTTTTGTTGTTGCGATGTAGTGAAGTTTGTGCGGTTTGTTGTGTTGTAGGTTTTGGTTGTGTCTGGGTTGGAGTTTGAGAGGTGTATGCAGAGAGGGAAGGAGAAACAAAGAAGAATGAGCAGAAGGAGAAAAGACATAAGAATACCAGCAAGAAAAGAAGCGATAATGATGAACTAACATGCAGAAAAGGTGAGAGTATAAGCAACATAAAATGTAAACAGTTGCAGGACAAGCAAACCACCCCAAAGTTAGTGGGGGGAAAGCAACAATAAAACGAAGTCGGACAGAAAAAAAAGCTGAGCAAACAACTTACAAAAAAAACAAAAACAGAGTGCGAGGAGCAGACCAACGAGGAAGAGGAAACAAAACGCAAACTGTTTGCGTTTTGTTTCATCCTTCCATTGCTGGACGAATTGCTGGGGAATTTCCATGGACTTGGGGCAGCTGTGAACTCTTCCTCGTTGGTCTGCTCCTCGCACTCTGTTTTTGTTTTTTTTGTAAGTTGTTTGCCCAGCTTTTTTTTCTGTCCGACTTTGTTTTATTGTTGCTTTATCGTTACAAGGAGGCAAACAAACGCCATCAGTGATGCAGACGAAGACAACCGCCTCAGCAGGGGCGGCAATACAAGAACGGCCATTGGCACTAACCTGGAGGAAATCCAGCAACGCTGCATAGCCCATATCCACAGACAAGACTGTGGGGAGGCCATAACAAGCTGCAAGCCAAAGGCAGGTCTCTGCGCCATTGCGGTAGAACTTACAAGGCCTACAAGGGTCCTAAACCCGGCAGCACCAGCCACTCTAGCTCCACTCCACAGAGTCCATCAGGGTCAAGGCAGGGGAACAGCAGGAAAACAGTCTGCCCTACCAGCTGCTCCACACAGCGGTTGGTGCAGGAGAGTTTAAGGCAGCTGAGGCTGCTTGCAGGCATGAGGCTCCTCCTCCCCTACTGCAGCAGGAGAACAGCCTGACCTGCCAACCGCCACACTTAACGGTCGGCACAGAAAAGATGTTTAAGGCAGCCAAGGCTGCTTGCAGGCATTAGGCTGCTACTCTGCCACCGCAGCAGGAGAACAGCCTGCCAGACAACCACTCTGCTTCGAGGTCGGAGCGGGAAAGATTTTTAAGGCAGCCGAGCATACTTGCAGGCGTGAGGCTCCTCCTCCCCACTGCATCAGCAGAACAGCCTGCCCCACCAGCCGCTCAGTGGTCGGTGTGGGAAAGAACCGAGGCTGCTTTCTGGCGTGAGCCTCCTCCTCCCCCACCGTAGCAGAACAGCCTGCCCCACCAGCCACTCCAATCCACACTAGAGCTATGCTACAAAAGCATACCCTTTGCTTGGTGACAATAGAGACTGGTGGCGAAATGGTGACCACTGTTTGAAGGCTGCAGTATAGGTCTCCTGGGATCATCCCAGTCCTGGGCATGCTGTCACATTGTATGTCATTGCAAAGATGTGTTACCCATCTTGGTCCAAGTCTTTTCTCAGGCTGAAGTTGGTGATATGCTCCGGTTGTTTGTCCTGTAGTTTGAAGAATGTTTACACTTTGGACTTTCTTGTTGGACTAAGAAGACATGTCACCCTGCTCTCTTACAGCCATGCCTGTGGCCGTCACATACTAACATTTTGCAAGTGGTCGAAGTGTACGAAACGGAGCAGTGGAGCTTTGTTCCCTACTAGCCTGCCCCCCACAAACCCCATCGCCACGCCCCCTCCCACGTGCAATACAAACCTCGAAACACATGCGCCTCTTGTTTAAGGGAACCTTTAGTGCAGTGCACTGAAAGTGAACATTTCAACTTCTTCCAACACTTTCGTGCTACACTTTTATTTTAAAAGAAAACCCTTCCGGAACAGTTTCTTTAAAAAATAAAAGTATAGAAACAGTTAGAATTAATACAAAAAAGTAGAGGACCACTGCTCCCAACCGCTCCCACCCACTTCGACCACTGCATTCTGTGCAGTTTTACAGACTGTTTTTGAAAGAGCTTGAAAAAATGTGGAAGACTACCCTTCATGCCACTCTTTGTCACTGTGGCACTGTCATCCTCCTCCTCCTCCCCCTCACTATCACTGGTTTTCAGAATCATGTGCTGTGCCCTGGATTTGGAAGCATTGCCTTTTTCTGGGTTACCATCATCATTATCCTCTGACTCATCATTAGAGGGTGATGGTGATGGATATGGGTGATAGTAGAGAGTCAGATGGGGAGCATCCCATATTCTGTAGCTCTGTTGTTTCTCCCGGCTCATCAATAGCTATAATCTGCAACTCCTCTTCATCTCCTGTTCCAGAGACATTGGGATGTTCCGCCCCCACATTGCCTCCATCTCCCCATGGCAAATTTAGATGCACCAAAAATATTGGCACTCAAAATGCTAATTTTTGCTTGAGCCAGAAGAATATCTAATGTGCGTTGTGCACTCAATTACAGCCACTGAATGCGCTCTTCTACCTTTAATGAATTCTTAGACATGTTTTACGCAAGTAACAAGAACATTGCTCACCACAATAAGATGGCACACTGACATACAACCACTGTTTGTAATCACCAGCTTAGACCAAAGAAGTCTAAGAACCTTTCTACACAAGCAACATGTATTTTGTTTCACCACAAAAGGTTGGTTCACTCAGTTATAGACACTGAATTCACTGTATTGCCTACAAGGACACCTAAGACTTTTTTATTCAAAACTTCAGAAGCAACACATATTTTGTCAGGCCACAAAAATATGGCACACTTACAACCACTAAATTCACGCTCCCACCTACAACAAATGTACAGACCTTTCTATGCAAGTAACAAGTATTTTGCCTCAATACAAAAATATAGAACACTGAGTTACAGCCACTGAATGTAATAATCTGCCCCCAAAAAATGGCATGAATTTTTCTATGTAAGT
Organism: Ambystoma mexicanum; assembly: GCF_040938575.1. Lineage (NCBI taxonomy): Eukaryota > Metazoa > Chordata > Amphibia > Caudata > Ambystomatidae > Ambystoma > Ambystoma mexicanum. The sequence continues at coordinate 303,570,373 of NC_090921.1, forward strand.
AACATGTATTATCTCTCACTATAAAAAATGTGGTTCATGAAATACAGCTAGTGAATATGATTGCCACATACATCCAAAGAATCTAAGAATTGTTCTGTGCAAGCAGCAAGTATTTTGTATAATCATAAAAATATATTACGTTCAGTTAAATAAACTGAATGCACTTTCACATCTAAAAAGAATGCTTATATATTTGTTTTCACTACTTTGCAAACATTAAGCATTTAGTCTGGTCATAAAAAAAGTGGCACAATCAGTTACAGCCACTGAATCTCATCACTTCCCTTCTCTGCATCTGGTATATTGTTTTATCATAAAAAGACAACCCGCTCAGTGACAGACTTTGAATGCACATTCCTGCCATCAAATAAATCTAAGACTTTTTGTATGCAAGTAACATGTATTTTGTCTCACCCCTCAAATATGGTGCTCTGAGTCACAGTCAGTGAATAATCTAACCTCTTGCCTCCAAAGAATTGTATGATGTTTTCTACACAAGCAACCCATGTTTTATCTCCCCAACAAAATGATTCACTCAGTTGCAGCCACAGAATTTACTTTTCTTTCTCCAAAGAATTATAGAAATGTTCCTACTTTAGCAACCAGCATTTCCTCTCACAATACAAAGATGACATACTCAATTGCACTGAATCTAATAAACGAAATCTAAGAATGTTCTACCCGAGCAGCCAGTATTTTGTCTCACCAAAAATGATGGCACACTTATTTAATTCTAAGATTATTTATTTGTAGTTTTGTAAGGAATAGACATTTTAACTGTTCAGAAAAGTTTCCCCACTCATTTACTGCCCATGAGTATAACAAATATTTACCTCCAAAGAGTAATGTCATTTTTCTGCAATGAGTATTTTGTCTCACCACAAAAGGATGATGCTCAATTACAATCAGTAAATTTGCTCTCCTTCCTCCAAAGAATTCCAATACTTTTTTTATATACAAATAACACATATTTGTCTGGCCACATGTGTTTATACCATTCGAGTTGGTCAGTGGGACGTATTAGTACTAGTCATAAAAAGATGGCCACCAAATTTCAATTTTTGTCTTCTCCCTCAGTTAAATTCCATTAAACGTACTACCTCTTCTTCAACTCAAAACTATTAATTTCTGACCTTTACCTCAACTAAAACCAATTTCCTCAACTGGGCTAGCAAGCTTCTGCCTCTGCCTAACAAGCCTGATCCTAAAATCAAACCATGCATACGCTATTTATAGTAATTTAGCTCAAACCACCCACACATTATTTCCCGAACCACTGATAATGTTCTGATGAGCTTGACTAGACAGAAAATGGCTAATGCTCGAGCCGTCTACGATTAGGGCTGAACATGTTTGCCCATGCTTACTTGATACCAATAACGATACGAGTTGGCGGTAGCATTTGAAACACTTATCATAATCTATTTGCAGCAAAAAAGGATTAATTGAAAAACACAGCGACGTGGCAGTTGCTGTTGAATGTAAATAAGGGAGCAAGGGAATTCAACAAAATACACAAGCTTTAGTTGGACACATTAGGATGTGGACTGTTTGGAAGATCTTGAGCTGAAATAAATAAAAACATGTATTTTATTCCATAAAGGTGAGGTAGCAATATGATTACACTGGAATCCAACCATTAATTATTTATTCTAACTTGATTCTCTTTGATCCAATTGGAATTGCTAAGAAGTCTATCTACTTGGCTCACAATAAAATTATCAGCAGATTTGTTTCGAAACTTGGATAAGGCTATTACCTTTCTTAGCCTATTCTGGCATGTGCTATAAATATGCCTTATAGGCCATGTAAGGGTGCCATGATTGCAGGATAATGACCTCCCGTCAAGGTATTGCTATAGGCTGAAAGCTGAGGTGAGTCATCAACCAAACAAGCATGTCCCCTCCCGAGGTCTAGAAGGCTATGGAGATGCGCAACTAAAAAGGGAAGTGAATTATTTTAAGCTGCTGCTGTAGTCAGAATGTGTGTGTATAATTAATCGTTATAGACTGTATATAGTGGTCACGATGGTGATATAATGTTCTGCTTCGAAACCGCTGTCTGTGGCAAAGCCAAAGAACATATATTGGGAAAGGGTCAGTGCTGCATGCGATCATGACCCTTCCCGAGGTCTGTAAAGCGAATAGCACATGGCGCTGGCCCACAAAAAAAGGAAAAGAAATGATTTGATGCTGCTGCTTGAATCATGATATTAGGGATCTGATTGGTCCATAACGGAATCCAGTTCAAATTAAGCTTTGGAGACCTGGTCTGATGGCCGTATTCAGATGATATTAATTTGTTTTGCTGTCAAACTATTTAATTGTAATGCCATCATGGTTTATTTTGTTTCCAAAGAGTCTTTTGCCTAGCAGGAGTAATATTATTCTGCAGCTATTCAATGCATTGCATAGCCAGATTGAATTTCTTTGTTGCCTGAAATTAAATTTCAAAGCTAGTAAAACCTAATTTAGCTGCTGAAGTAACCATTGCATAGCTAGATTACCTTTTCATTCTGCGGCTGCAGAAATCATTGCATAGCTAGATTACATTTTCATTCTGCAGCCGCAGAAATCATTGCATAGCTAGATTACCTTTTCATTCTGCATCTGCAGAAATCATTGCATAGCTAGATTACATTTTCATTCTGCGACCGCAGAAATCATTGCATAGCTAGATTACATTTTCATTCTGCGGCCGCAGAAATCATTGCATAGCTAGATTACCTTTTCATTCTGCGGCCGCAGAAATCATTGCATAGCTAGATTGATTTACTGTTGCTACCAGAGAATCCATCACATAGGTGGATTTATTTTGCTGTCAGAGAATATATTGTATGATCTGATTACTTTACTGAGTTTACTAGAGAGTTCGCTGAATAACCTGATTCACTCTTTTGACTCTAGAAGAAAACGCTACATATGTAATATTTCTCTGCAAAATTGTGTTGTAAAAATTATAAATCAATTGAAACAAGTAAATAAAAAAATATATATATTGCAGTGTTCTATATTGTTTTCTGCATCTAGGGTTAAGCTTGCAGCACTGTATTATACTGTGTTCTGCATCTAGGGGAGGAAGGATAGCTCAGGAGCAGCGCGTTTGTCTTGGAAGCAAGACAGCACAGCACGTCTTGGAAAGCAAGACAAGGTAGCGCAGCACAGGTTCGAATCCCGATCCTGTTCTCATAAGCCACTCGTTGGTATTAAGCGTTATAAACAGAGACGTCTTTATGGGAGGGCAAAAGGGGCACTTGCCCGGGCCCCACCATGGAGGGGGCCCCACAAGGCTGCCTACTCTAAATACGTCAATTCACATTGTTTATCCGACTTAAATAGCACATTTCAGGATATTTAAAGACTTTCTGCTGAGACTCCAATCCTGTTGCCTGATTGTTGTTGAAAAGAACATTCTGCTTTGATCCATTCATCATGTAATGCCTTCTGTTCACTGTGATATTCATAGTTTATGTGTTCACTAAGACACAATTCTTGCACCATTCTCACCTTGTGATTATATTGTTCATGTGCAATATCCAAAGTTCAAATTGCGTATTCATAAATGGGAGTGCTCCAATAGTTCAAAATATAGCTCAGTGTATTAAGCACTCATTGCAGAGATCTGTGTTCATATGCAAGATTACAGTAACAAATCACAGCAAAGTCAACTCAGCATTTCCTATATCTGAATCTGATGACATCTGTGTATTTGTAGTTTGTTTTTTTAGCACAACAGGTACTATTATTAGCAATGAACCTGCACCATATAGTGGTTGCTGTAAAAGCAAACAAAACATCAATATGGTGAAGGTCTAGAAATTGGTTTGTTCAGATGGGGTTTTGTAAAACCTAGGCAGCAACACCAAATGATGAATATAAAGTGTTAGTTTCGAAAGGTGATAAGCTATCCATATTCAAAAATGTGGAACCGCGTTGTTCATGCTTGTGTCCTGGCTATGCCAGCAGACAGTACAGTGATCCTCGACAAATCATTTATATCACTGACATTACTTTTATGTCTTCTGTGAAAAGGAATGCCTTTTCAAATGCTGCTAGCATTGTTTAGCCCATTGCCCGATCATAATTCTTTTATTTAGGTCACTTGTTTGGAAGGGCTTCTAGACGGAAGAGAGAGGACCAGATATTGAAGGCTTCTGGCAAGCATATTTTAAAGTCTGCTTCTTTTACATAAAAATGGTTGGCTTTTTTGTACAACTCAAAGGTGTGTCTGCTCATTTATGAATAACAATTTCACAAGCCTGTGTTTTCGGTGAATTTAAAGCATTAAAATAGAAAAGAGAAATCCAGAAAAAGTATTTTAAGATCATGTAAATTACTTCCCTTGTTGATGGAGACAATGACGCAACAATCCTTACCATTTTGCATAATACGCTTGTACATAATTTTGTTTTTCAAAGTTGCCATGTTGGTTATACAATTTGTCTACTTTCCAAGTCAGTTCTATACAATGTGATTATTTTAGCTCATTATAAGTGCTGAAAAAAAAGTGGTGAAGTGCCGAAACTGCAGAGTGGGTAACAATCACTACTTCATATCTTAACCAATGTGTGATCGTAGGCATTCCATTCAATTTTGTATTGCCTAACCTATCAAAATTGCCTGTCTCTTAAAGCTTTCAAAATTGTCGGCATTTATAACTGGCTATAGTGCTGCTTCCTCTATAGATATAGTAGGCATTGATATACTGCACATCAAATCCACTTGTTTCTTTGCTATATAATGGCAATTCTGCTTGAAAATCATATCCCTTTTATAATCTCAATCTGTCTGGATAAGGACACCTCTCTGGTAGCTTCTAATCCCCATCCACTATCTATATGGTATGTGTAGCTTACACCTTGCATCCAATGTGTCTCCTGTAGCCATGCCTGAGCACTTAGGCATTCTGTGAGGCAGCTAGTCTGAGTGGTCTGTCTATTCTGGATTATGTGCACATTTTTGATAGGATTTATCCCGCATTTATACTATGGCAGGTATACCTTCCTTGGGACAGCTATTGATGAAACGTGTACTGTACTTATGATAGACCATAAGTACCCTCATGATGGACTGCTAATGTTGGCCTTCACATGCTACTTGTTTATCATTCTGTTTACAGCTAGCATGAAGAGGGTAAGAGGACTGAAAGGGTACCCTTGCCTATTTTGATCGCTGCGAGGCAGCGTATCAACCTATGTGTAGTCATTGCAATGTTGGGGGTGCGACCAGGTACTCTGCACAGTGCTGCACCCCTTAATATCTCGGGTTCATGGAGGGAGGCCCCAAAAGGGTCTGTGCCCCGGGCCCCAAAAGTGCTTAAGATGGCCCTGGTTATAAAAGAACAATTATAATTAGGTGCTCCCAGGTTAATGCATTTTGAATTGTTCCATATTTTGTTTTGAGCCACTGGATGATCTACATGCAAGTATGCCAGCAGTGTCTGGGGATATTGATACCAAAAGTAATGTTCTTTTTTTCACCCAGTAACAAATACATCACAAGCGGAAATTATTAAAGCTTGGTGCCCAACAAGATCTCCTCATGATCCTTGTCTGTCCAGAATTAGTAAGGTGGTCAGATCAGTAGTAGTATCGGGGGTTTGTAGAATCATAAACCTCTCTTGTAAAGCATCAGTGACCACCCGTCTGCTTAACAAGCTATCTCTCGACCCAGGAAACCCTGCACATTATGTTCGACCCATCTCACAGCTTCCTTGACCTAACAAACTAATGGGCGCAGTGGTAACAGCACACTTGCAGACATTCATGGAGGACTATGGCTGATTAGATGATTCTCGGTCCGGATTTCGACCTGTTTGCTAAAGAGGGTCAGTAAGCGTGGCTGCCTTCAACCTCACGAGATGAATGGTAGATGGTGGCGGGTTTGGGCCCTTATTTTGCTTGATCTCTTAGACGCCTTCGGTAGCGTCTATTATCCTATCATTTTGAGACGTCTTCATAGAGCAGGCATCAGGGGTCATGCACAGGCATGGCCCAAGCAATTTTTGATAGCGATGTTGCAGTCTATAGTATTGCCTCCATTTTGATTCAGCATGAATGTCCTTTGCCTGTTGGTCCCGCAGGGTTCACCACTCATTCCGTTGTTGTTGAATAATTATATAAAGTCCATGGTCGATCTGATTCATGCCTTAGATTTAAAATTGTATGCGTATGCAGACGACACAAATATTATTTTTCGGATAGGACCTACAATTATAATTATAGAAGAGGGTTCTAGCTGCAGACCCGGGATTCAAACCTGTGTTGCTTTGCATGGTCTTGGAGCAAGACGAGAATGTTGCCACTGAGGTATACTACCCGTGATCAAGCGAAAATTCAGCAGGTCGTTTTAAACTCTGCTCGGAAAAGGTGAAGAGCCGGATTATTTCAGATTTCCTACAGGTTAATGCACAGAAAACAGAAATTGAACTGTGTACCCACATGGTGTAATATCTGAAAGTTTGATGGCGTGAGGCGGAATTAAGCCCGATGACGATACAATGAAAACTGGGACTCACAAGGTCGAGGGAATGAGAACATAAAGGGAAACTTGGGAGATGTTTGCTGGCACTTCCCTGCCCCGATGCCTGTGAATTCATTGGCTTGATAGAAAGAAACATACCTGACTCCGTCACTACTGCTTTAGCGCAGTCGGCCTGATTTACAGAAGTATTTTACAATGGCGCAATCCCATTAAAAAGTTTTGTAAATCAGTCCCAGTGACTTTCAGACAGGGAGTACATTGTGTCACCATTCCACAGATACATGGATTGACTTTAACTGGCCCTCGCCATTGGCTCATTTTCCCACTGCTAAGTCCAAGGCCAGATCTCTAGGGATCTGGTTTGACTTCTCCCTCTCAATGTCTGCAAATATTTGCAAATGGTATCTAGAACCTGCTTCTTGTACCGTGAGAGATTTAAAAACATCCTTGCCTGTTTTTCATTCTAACACCAAATACTTGTGGAGTGCATTTAAAGGCCTCAAACAGAAGTCCCTTTCAAATGAAGAGCAAGATTTTAAACACTGAAACAAAAATGGCCTGGCATTTGTTTTTTGTTTTTCAAGTAAAATTAAAGAGTCATGTGGAAAGGGGCCTACATTTCATTACCAATGGATAAGAAGCATTTTACCGCTGCTGAGAGTGCATCTGGGTGGAGCTGTCTATCTCTAGGAAGGCCTCAAAGCTGAATGGGTCCTGTGGTGGAGAGAGCGGGAGGCCATCTTTGATAGTGGAGTGAACAGACCCCTCCCATATCTTTCCAGAGTGTCCTAAGATGCATCTGGCTTTCCTGAACCTTAAAGAGAGGCTTGCTATGTAAGTAGAACTGAGCCCTGGGGTGCCAACATGTGGGGGAGTCGCCTTGCCTTGAATACTTTCCCTTTATAGTGGATGGGGGTGGGGCAAAACTGTGTAGATCCTTAGCATATTTAACCAAATATATTAATTTAATTAATTCCCCATTTGACAGAACACTACAGGGTGGATTTTGTTAAAATTAAAAATTAACAAAGATCACTTCCCAGTGTGCGCTGAAAACTATTGCCTATAATTTAATTTGGTAATCATTGTTGTCCAGCTGACCCTGACTTTTTTGAGGAAGAGGGGTGTCTTTGTTCTTAAATCATTCTAACCTTTATATCCAGCTTCCCCAACACAGGCCTTTCAGTAAGGGGGGTCTCAAATCCAAAATTCCCCAAAGCATTCACATTTTTCTGTCTGACTTCCCAACATAGACCAAAGCAAGTGGGGTCTGAAAAACAAACCGAAAAATCACCCTGTGTTTATTTTAAAGCAAAAGTGAGGGCGAAATCATAATTACTAATCTTGAAATCCTACTGTTAGTCTTTTAAGCCTGCAGATTAATTCTAAATTGTACACCATTAGATAAGTGCCTTCGTTATTGATCAGTGTAATTATTTTGTGAAGTGAAACTTGCAGAAAGTGAAGAATTGAGATTGTGTTTTTTTTTTTTAACTCACTTTTGTGATTTATTTATGCTGAGAGGAGTTGATTGTGTTGTGCCACGGATAAAGTGGTGTTTAACATTTGCATGCTAAATTCTATTATTTTTAATTTAAATAAATACCAATATATTTCCCGTACACCGGCGTGGTTCTTGGCTCATTGTTAGCTCAAGGGAGAGGGATCCAAGGGGCATGATATGTGTCTGAGATAGGCCTAAAAAATAAAACTGTTAAACAGTTTGTTGCATAACCACTTACGTGGGGAGGAAAGGAGCTCCCCGTGTTGAGGGCGGCTTCTCGATAAACCGTTACATACTGAACACTTTTATCTGTAGTCACCTTGACTATTGCAACACAAGTTATTTTGTACATGCTAAAATGTATCTGCATAGGCATCTGATTACTCGAAATGCCATAGCAAGTTTATTGCTTAAGCTTGCCCGCCAAGACCATATTTCATCAAGGCTTACCCACTTCATTGGCTTCTGGTGGGTAAGTATAGGGGGGCTCATGTTCATGGGGCATCGTAACGTAAGGAAAATGCATGAAAGCCTTTCGTAAAGGCTTTTACGCATGTTCGTTACCTTACTCCCCATTTTCATTAATTTGTATGGCAGAGAGGAAGGTTGGAACGCAACTTGCATATCCACAGCCTCTCTTCCTCTCGCCATACAAATGCTCCAGCAGTTGTGCCGGCATGGATTTTCATTCCGGTGCAAATGCTGGAGTTCCCTATGGAGTCTGTCAGCTTTATGCACCAGCATAAAGCAGGAGGACCCCATAGAGATTCATTTTAAACACAGCCTGCCGTGCTCACAAAAATGAGTCATTTGACAGCGGAGAGCCATTACGTTTACACTTTAACGTAAGCGGGTCGCGGCTGCCATATTTTGGTAATTTGCACTGCGGGGTGAACATGTAAAGGGCAAAAGACAGAGTACACAGCCTGCCGTGCTCACAAAAATGAGTCATTTGACAGCGGAGAGCCATTACGTTTACACTTTAACGTAAGCGGGTCGCGGCCGCCATATTTTGGTAATTTGCACTGCGGGGTGAACATGTAAAGGGCAAAAGACAGAGTACACGCGTCTATGCCGCCTTTTGCCCTTCACATTTGCATCCGCAGTGCAGATGATACGAATTTGGCTGCAGAGACGCACTTACGTTAAAGTGTGAACTTAACGGCTCCCTGCCACAAAATGACTAATTTTATCAAAATGAGCTCCATAGAGTCCAAAGCACTCTTCTTGCTCCGTAAATATTATTGTGATTGGGGTCCTGCTTTTATTAGAAACCAATTTGTCCAGTGTAATCCCTCCGCTTTTAGAAATCAGCTTTTGCTGGTTTTTTTTTCATCATTCCTAGTTTTAAGTATCACAAGTGGGGTGGACGATCTTTCTCAGTACATCAGAAAAGCTCTTGAATGCCCTACCTCCAGCCATTCACTTCCTGAAAGAAATGTGGAATGTGGTCATAGATTAAAAACATATTCAATTTAGTTGTGAATAACCTGGCATGGACCAGCACCTAGATGCCTTTTCTAAAGTTGCGCGCTCCAAATACCAACAGCAGTACCACCTGGGTGTCATAGGCACGCGCGTATCGCATTGGACTGTATCGGTTCCTGCACGCATGTGCAGGGTATAGAGAACTGCATTGCGCCTTACAGTCTTCAGCACCCAGGTATTCCTGTATGGTTTTAGATGGTGTTCTGCATATAGGTGTTCCCAGACCGAAGGGCATCCCATTGCATCCTTCTCTGCCCTGATCCTTGATGACCATGGCTGAGGCATTGCACAATGCCCTATATTGCAAAATGCACCTAAATGTCCCATGGTAACTCATACTACGCAGCTTCCGGTAGTTGCGTTGCTTGCACCCAGGTTCCGCAGGGTTAAACAGATGACATTGGATCTGATTGCACCTTGCATCTACCTATTCTCTGTGTCAAGTGTTTTATATCAAAGCTTTCGCCTTGTGCCCAGGGCTCTCTAGGTAATATCACTGTCTTCTAGAAGCAGCTATTTCCTGGTGCTGGGAAACCCGGGGTAAAGCATACTGCACTTGTTTCCAGATGTTTTAGAGTTGAAGCAAATAGCACTGTACCCTATTGAGAACTGCAGAGTTATGGGCACAAAGTACAAGCATCCTATAGTGCGTCCTACTGGATAGCTTTGTTCCATAATAGCATAACCTGGTTTTCTATGTCAGGACAGTTTGATCACACAGTTCCGTACCTAGAAACACCTCCTCTTGCTCATGGAGCAACTACCAAAATAATTCCCTTTCAACTCATTGAATGACCGTCTTGGGCGGTTATGCACCAGAATACGGTCTTTTTGATATAGTTTAGCAACATGATAACAAATTCAAGACAAAAGATATTCAAACCCGAAGCCCATTGAAATGACCACTACCAACTCCAGTGCACGGGATGGGTAACCGTATTCTTCGAAATGGGACACCGGTGAAAAAACAGCCAAGTCAGAAGGGAACTAACCATCAGGCGGATCGCTCATATATATCACAGACAACTTACAACCATTCACTCAACAACTGGCCACCACAACAACCAGTAACAGTGACACACACACCTCTGGGAAGAGAATCTACAAGCCAGACCCAAAACCCTTTAAGACTCAACTTCTCTCTCCACCTACGAACACCCTGCACTCTTCGCACAATTTACCTGGGAAACTGGACTGAAAAGTGACAAGATGAGTATAAGGCACAGAACTCAGCAGAACCCACCCAACCAACCCAGAATGTGATCGCCTCTTGGGGGTATGGCCTATCTACCACAAAACATGAGCCTAAGAAGAATCCTTTGCCTAACCTCGGTTACAGGGGACTTTTACTGGGTGGTACATGAACGCCCCACCTGTCTCGTGGAGGCACGTGAATCTTCCCTTCAGAAGTCCAAATGTGCGCTCATTGCATGTTCTTGTCCTCTTGTGTACCTCGTTATAAGCTACTACCCAGTGGAGTAACTTTTCTGAAAATGTTGGGGGGGACATGACATCTGAAGAAAAGGTGTCCCCAGCCAAATGAATGGGAACAAAATGGTGTGCCATGAAAGTTGGGGAGGACAAACACCCCTGTCCCCCCTAAAATTACAGCCATGCTACTACCCCGTTATAAGTACTGGGGTTTCTCACAGGCGTCATCAGCCACAGTAACTACAGATAGCCTGAGTCACTTACAACCGGTAGAAAGGACAGTGTTGAATGTGATTGTGGATGGTTGAAGCGCTCATTACTATCATTATTATGATGGTGTCCATTGTGTGAGGGCATGTGTGTTCGTGGATACCTTCCCATATGACATTTGGGGTGTCTGTGTCTTTGAATAAGCCTATGTATAGGCGTGCGGTGCATCCTGTATCATTGTTAATGGGTTTAGGCCTAAGTGGACAGCACCCGGAAAAGGTAGAACAATGGGCATGGTGATTAGCCTTTTTCTGACCTATCCTTGTGTATTGGCTGGAACTGGCTTGCAGCATGTGACAGGGACCTGACTAATCCAAGGAATGGATTGCTTACTTTCATGCATACCAGACTACCCTACTATGTTGCTTGCTCCGAGGGAGGTGGGTAATAGGCAATGGCCTATTTCATGCATCTTGGAGTATGCATTTATGGGACTTGTGGTTCAGTCACATTTGCTCTCGTGCCTGCGTCCTTCTGTGCGCAGTGCGCCTGTGGCTATTCATTGGCAGTTTTACCACTTACCTATAGTCCAGGTAGGCTGTCCTCTATGGGTGTTCATGTTTCCTGCCAGGGCACTGTTTCTTAGGACCACGACATTATGGGTGGAACTGGGAAAATGGGCACATCAGTGATTGATCGCGAGATCACCATCACATGCCAGCTGAATGTTCAATGAATGATACTCTTTCAGCTGCGATACACTGGCTGCACTGGTGGGGAGTGGGACAATTGGAATGCACCTGTGACACAGAAGTGAAGAATAGACAGTAGATCCAGTAGGGGTGAGAGGACAGTCTTGGTGTTTATCCTGCTCTGAAGGCCTGCCTCCATCAGGGTGAGCCGATATGTAATGGCGTGCCGGTTTAGACGATAAAGTCTGACTAGTTGTTCATCAGTCAGCAACCAGAAGGAAGGACGGACATGCGTTATGAGTGACCTGCACAACACACGTCTCCTCTGCCTTTGCGGTGCCTGTTTCCATCCATGCTATGGCCTTGCCACTGGAGCTCAATGAACAGTGGCAGGTTGTGGGTGCCATAGTTCGCGTCTGCTTGTGGCTGCATGCTTGGAAGTACCCTTGGGGACGTTGTGGGCCTTATATATCATTTTGGAAGTAATTGTTGGCACTTGTGGATACATTTCCATCACCTAGATGCTTTTAAATCCACCTGTTAGGTAGATGTGGCTGCATTGTGTTTTGGAGGAATTATCACCTGTTTTTGGTGGTATTTCAGTGGTACTTCAACTTTATAATACTGTGAATGTACTGTTTTTTTGGGGCTTATTCTGCCAGTGAAATTAGCACTGAAGGAATTACCGCCGGGTTATTGGTGCTAATTCCTCTTGTGGAATTGCAGCCAGTGGAATTACTGTCAGTTTCTGTGAAGCGTAATTTGGCAGAATTGCAAAAATGGCATTGGTTCCCTTATGTCCACTTTTTGCCATTATCAACGATCTTTTCATGAGGCCCATCACAGGCAATCAATGCAGTAGTAAGGAAAGGATGCAACAATCAAACGCTTCGAAACAAACAAAAACCGCCTAACAACTCCTCTGAGGAACAGATTTAAACCTCCATGTGATCAAGACTTCAACAGAATGGTGCAACTGAGCAACAGGTTAGGCTTGCTAATGGACTGCTGTCCCTCCAATATACACAAAGCGATCCTCACCAAGGAAATGCTGACCCTCTATTTCCGCAAACTGCTGAAAGTAATGAAACTGTCAATAGAAATAGGAATCCTACCAAGAGCAAATGCCTATGTCACACTGTTAAAGCCATCAAATGACTGAGCTCAAGCATACTGTACAATTCTTGAAAGCTATGCATATAGCCACGTTTTTTGGAGAATGTACACTAAAACTACCTATTAGATCACTCACAAGCAAGTCACCCAAGTCAATTTCAAGTCAATGGGCCTCATTCCGAGTTTGGCGCAAAGGGATACCGGGCACCGGTAAGGACACCGGTGCCGGTAATCCCTTTGCGCCCTATTCCGAATTCCCTTAGCGGGTCCCTTCCTTAACGCCTGGAAGGGACCCGTTAAGGGACTTTAGAGCTAATAACGGTACCGCAATTTGCTTTTTCAACGGGGATTTACCGGTCCTGCAAAGGTCGGAATAGACCGGTAAGTCCCCATTGAACGAGGGCGGACTCGGTACCGGTATTGGAGGTAGTCATGGCGCTAATAGCGCCATGATTTCCTCCATACTTGGAATGAGGCCCTATATCACTTTTATTTCGGGTAAACTCCTATAAAAACACTATCAATAATATCAACAATTAATAAATCCTTCCCTTTTAATTCCAAAATCTAAAAGTGCATGAAATTCATTTTAAACTTAAAATGCAATAATTCTAACATTTTGATCTCCTGCGCCAAGCAATGTTAATATAAATAGCCACAGTACAAACAATATCAGGATGCAATGTTCATCTGCACACTAAAAATGCATCAATTACTGATCTTTCACCATATTTGTTAAACATTGGCACCAGCCTTGTCTTCCTGATTGCACTGTAACAAGGGCACGTAATCAAATAAAATGGACCTTGTTTTCATTAAGTAACGTGCAGAAAGGGCAACACATAGGAGAGCTATATTTAGACCACCTAAATTTGAAGTATACCACTCGGAAAATATTCAGCCTGAATTTTACCTCTTCCTCTCCCCTGCTGTTTTCCTGTCTGATACTGCACTGGTCACCTGGCTACCTTCTGATTTCGGGCCTAGGTCCCTGCCCGTCCAGTTGCACACCCGCACTGCCTCCTGGCAACCCTTGCACTTTGTTCTTTATCTGTAACCCTACAGTCCCCACACCTGCACTTTTGGACACCTGCTGTGTGCACTTACCCTTGCACTTGCCTACTGCTGGCCGCACTTCTTGTTATTGTTTTGATCCCATGTACAGCACTGCCCCCTCCCTTTCCCCTGGGACTTTTCCCCTGCCCCCTCCCCTGCACTTGCGCGATCTCATTGTCACTTGGCCTAGTACGATTGTTTTCTCTGTGCTCCCTTCTGTTCCTTCCTTGCTACGTCGCACCTTGAAACACTTGTGTATAGGTGCGTTACAAATGCCATATTATATCATATATCGCAATAGCAAAATATCTACAGAAAAAATTACAAATGACACAGACATCAATTATCCAAAGAATCCAGGCATATATTTAAAATCCTTAAAACGTCTTTGAAAAAATCTGTAAAATTCACATTAGGTAGCAGCAAGAGCCCCATTTTTCACGGAGAATCACAGCATTCAGACATGAGACTTAGGGCCTGGTTCATGGAATGTTTTGCCCATGTAAAGTGACTTTTTAGTGGTCTAAAGTGACTTTGCGCTGCCAACAACCACACTGATTCATGGAACAGTGCAAAGTGTCTTTTTGCGGTGGAAAGTCACTTTGCACTGCAAAAATACACTTTGCACTGTTCCATGAATCATGGTGGAGCAGTGCAAAGTGTATAATTGACTTTGCATGGCATAAACACCTTTTCCCAGTGTGGAAAAATGTACTCTAAACAGGACTTGGCTGCGGACGAGGCTTTAGTTCCAAGCAACCAGGGAATCTGGTATGTTTTTGAGATCCTTTGAACTGTGATTCAGAATCGAAGGGCACCGATCCATCTTTTACATCCCCCAATACTATTTTTGAAACTACCATTGTTTCTTGTGACATGTTTCTTCCACCAATACATTCTAAGATGTTTTTCAAGAGCTGCCACCACTGAAGGACATCCCATGCTGCATCCTTCGACAAACTCAACTCTTCGAAGCAATGAATACAGAGTCAGTACCAAATAGGTCTAAAAGCAATTTCATAGTTGATGGAAGTACTGCCAAGTTCTAAAAACAATCTGACAGAGGGGTTACCCAATGCAAGACTAAAGATTTGCTTTATAAATCTATTTTCTATCTTGGAAAGCTAATCTATATACTGAGAGCCGCGTAGCCCCCTAGTTCGCTACCATAGTAGGTAACCAAGACTGCCTGAGATTTGTAAACTTTCAGCATGGTCAACAGTAATTTATTCTCCAATTTGCAGCTATGGCATCGCAATGCCCCAGTACACCTCCACAGAATGTTTTAATTTTATTCTAAATGTTGTAGCCAACCAGCCACACTTTCAAAGTGTACGCCTAAACCTAAATAATAATAAAAGTTTACCTGCTTCAACAATATCCCTTAACGGGCAATATTAACTATCTTTGGGTGTGAATGATGATATGCCATAACCCCTTTCTTGTATTCATTATTCTTTTTCCCTCTTTATAAAAGAAGTCACCCATTCTGGTTGTTTTTTTAGCCCTGTCAATGTTTTGAAAATAAGTAGGGCGTCAAAGCCATTTTTCGAGGCATTTTCACTTCAATTCAGTAACCTGGCTCCTAAACAATAATGTGTCGGGACGCAGACGTGTACGCCATTGATAGAACCCGCCCACTTACCTCCGACACAGTGGATGAAGAGTAAGAACACTTTGTGTATGACACCAAGTATCATTCGAATACCGCATCGAGTATATGAGAGACGTTATGCACCAGACAATCGTACCGAATGTACCCGCAAACTGAAGTGGCAGCAGGAAATTTGCAGACACCACTGGATATTGAAGAGCTGTAAAGGCAACCCAACAGGTGCAAAGTGATGTCATAAGGAGAAGACACAATGAAAGAAGAAACACGAGCAAGCATATATCTGAGTAAGAAGAAGGCATCCATAAAAAGAAGATAAGTAACCAGATGTGTAATCGATGTACAATGCAGAAATGCAAGGCAGATGAGTAACCTAGAAACTTGGGTAAAGCGGCCATGTTGAAAAGATGGATGTCGGCTCTGAATAAAAGTAAGCAAAAAGTTTGAAGTAGAGAGACCAGGGCTGCAGAGTTTACAGATGCTGGAAATACACATTTGTGCTTGAACAAAGAATAGCTGTTGGCCAAGGATCAAGGATTCCACAGTAAGAAGCAATTGCAGGGTACAAAGGGAGTCAGCGAGGATAAGCAATGTGTGAAGGACATATTTCTCTTAGATTGAGTAAATGAGCGAACATGTGCGAATGCCAAGTATTGAACAATTAATGATGAAGAAAGCATATGTAAGACGGAGCAACCAAGTCTCCGGAGGCCGAAGAGAGTAATGACACCCAGTTTAATTGAATGAAATACCACTAAATAGAAAGGTGAGATGGACAACATCATGGTCTCTTCACACGTGGGGCAAGACCAGAAAACAAGGCATATTCATAAACTCCAGACAAAAATAAAAATGCACCTTAACTCTCTTTAAAGTTCGAGAGAAGAGAACATCCATCAAGGTCAAGTACAAAGAAGAAGCCTTGGCTGAAGTCTTAAATGATGAGAGATGGTAGACTAATTGGACAAGTGGGCAGTTATTTGACATTGTTCTCTGCACCTGGGTTTCGTTTTGCTTACATGCTGCTAACGAGCCGAACGTCCATGGTGGGGAGAGCATTCCAACCAATCATAAGGGCCTATGCAATGGTGAACATACACTGTTGTCAGGGGTCAATTTGCTACTGTTATTCTGCCATAATCTGTATTATATGTAGTTAGAGGGAACTTTAAGGCATGCTTGCCAAATGAGGGGCACCCAATCATGTTACTAACACCTATATAAACTATGAGTAGATATGTTCCCCTGTGCGATAGGTTTTATCATTTGCCACGTAGGATGACGTCATAGCTGATGCACATTGAGGTACAAGACTTTTTGTAATAAAAATATGATTGAGAGATTGTAGGCTACAATTTGTTTTTCACCAGATTTCCCTACTTTATTGAGCTGATAACAAAGTAGTATTTTCCCATATTCTTTGAGTTTGTCAGGTTATTTGGGTCAAAGATGGTTTATTATGATAATCTCATTCTGTGCATAAGAACGCCCAAAGGTGCTACTACACAAATGTATAAGAGAAATGATAAAGGGGCTAGAACACACCCCTCCCAGATCCCACATGCAATAGGGAAAGAGTTGGTTGTCTCATCACCTTGGCCATAGCATACTGCAGCAGTGTTATCCTCATACAATCTCCTGATTGGATTTTACATTTCTACCGGGACTTACAGAGTTTCTAAAGACTCCCAAAGGATTTTATAATGCATTTTGTCAAATGCCTGTTTAAAATCAATAAAAGCGATATAAAGAATTTCCCTTTTTAAAATTACGTATTTGCTAAAAATAGTAAACAAAAAGATACCTCATCAATTACACTGCGTCCATTTTTCTGCCTGAACACCCACTAAAATAGCTTCTTTTTTGATCCACTCCTACAAATAAATGTCCAAATATGTTACCATAGACCTTAGACAAATTGTCAATTAATGAAATTGGTCTAGAATTGCAGGGCAATGACTTATGACTTGTCCCCTTTTTAAAAAATGGGAACCATTTCCGCTTGCTGCCAATGATTCGGAACATAATTCACCTTTTTCATTTTATTAAAAAAGAATAGTTTGGTAATGGACCCAAATAGAGCATTCAGCTTTAAATAGATCAGTGGGTAATTTGTCAGTTCCTGGGGCCTTACCTGATTCCTGCGCAAACAAGGATTTGTAAACAGTAGGCTCACTTATAGTTAAGAAGGCCACAGTCTCCAAGGGATCATCCTATCAACCTATATTATAGCTGCCATAGGCATCCAATCAGCAATGGTGTTCATCAGGAATGACATCAAAATATCTGCAGATGAAAACACCACCTTGACTGACATCCCTATTCCTTGACATCTAAGCTTTCTTCGTTAGTGTCAACCACAGCACTATATATATATATATATATATATATATATATATATATATATATATATATATATATTCAGTAAAAAATCTTTGTTAAAGGGACGTTATGGTAAAGTTGCGCTACTAAAACTTATGAAATTCAGTGAAAAAACTTTGTTAAAGGGACATTATGGTTCCAAGTAAAACCGAAAAACCCCTGAAATTCGCCAGTTATGGTAAGCTAAGCCACCACCGTGCACTGCTAAGACTAACACCCAGGAGATCAAAGATGACATCACAAATGGCATTGATGACATCACTGATGACATCACATGTCTGGCTCCCTCTTTTCTCCTTTACTGACATATCTAGGCCACATGGTTTTCTTCAGTAACAGTCAGAAACTAAAAATTGTAAACATACTATATTTGTAGACTTGTCCTTCAAGTAGGTTCTTACAGTAATTCCCTTAGAGTCCAGTCACATCATATGAAACATATACATAGGGGAAGACACAAGCTTGAAAGACAGCAATCCTTTCTGTGCATGAAGATAATCAATAGCCTTATCAGCACTTTCTGATAGTTCTGTTGTTTTTTTATGGCTGTACTTTCCCTGTATATGCTCATATTTGTGTACATTGTACTCACACTACTTTCCTTAGGGTTCAGTCACATCATGTGATACATATACATAGGGTAAATAGCAGCTTTGAAACAGAGCAATCATTTATTTGCATGAAAATAATCAGTTAGGTTAGGAATTGTTTCTGCTACTACTTCTACTTTTTTGCTTACTTCACTTTCTTGCCTCTTTGTGTTTTGTCTGTAGTAATGCAATTATGTACTACATGGGTTTTATTAGATACTTATTACATATTTCACAGTACACAAAACTCTAATAAGAAAACATTTATCATTTCATTATTCAACATATCAACATTATGAATATTATACCTTCATCATGTATGCTGCACACAATGCTATGTTTCTGCATGAGTAGCTTAGCATACTAGAT
The DNA here is from genome assembly GCF_040938575.1 of Ambystoma mexicanum. Taxonomy (NCBI): domain Eukaryota; kingdom Metazoa; phylum Chordata; class Amphibia; order Caudata; family Ambystomatidae; genus Ambystoma; species Ambystoma mexicanum. The sequence continues at coordinate 303,589,305 of NC_090921.1, forward strand.
AGAACCTCATAATAGAATGCTGTTTACATCAATGCATTATTTAATGCACTAATTAGCTTATGATATTTATTGCAATGATCCTTGACACTTTTTTCTCAACATTATATTAAGAATCCCTTGTTCAGAAATTTCATGAAAAGTAAATACTCGTGATGTCATCAATGACATTTGTGATGTCATCTTTGATGTCTTGGGTGTTAGTCTTAGCAGTGCACGGTGGTGGCAGGAGTTATGGTTGCTTAGCTTACCATAACTGGCGAATTTCAGGGCGTTTTCGGTTTTACTTGGAACCAAAACGTCCCTTTAACAAAGTTTTTTTTACTGAATTTCATAGGTTTTTAGTTGTGCAACTTAACCATAACCTCGCTTTAACAGACTTTTTTCATTAGCACGCAGACAATATACAAAGATGGAGTGTAAAAAGCAACTTCTCAGGGATGGCTTTACACAGAATGTTGCAAAGTAAGAATTTATGCTCGTTCACAGTGAAGGTCAGCTGCTTCCATTTTTTGCTCGCGGGCCGGAGTGGCCCATGACTCGCACTATAAGGTTCTATTGTTTTTTGACCTTGACAGACAGGGATCGTGCCAAAAGACTTCTTTTGAAGTAGGGGTGCAGTAACGTAAGAGACGATAAGGATGAAATTTCTGAAACGAAACCGCTTTTATATATTATATCACTATGAGAAAGATCGTTGGCACAGACGGAGTCGTATTTAGGGACTGCATTACGCGTAGACAATGGAAAATGCCAATATAATGTAAGTAACCCTTTAGATTATTTTATACCGGAATATAATAACAATAGCGTGGCATTAAAGCCCGGTTCAGTTGTACTTGTTCGTTCAATGTGGCATATTGTTTTGTACCGCGCACTATCACCGCCAAAGTGATCCCCTGGCACTCAGACGGCTCTGAAAAAGGCAGAGAGGGTGGGTTAGTGGGAAAAAGTGAACATACTCCGTTGCACTATCCTCGCTAGCAAATAGTTTCACGCCCTAATAAATAAAATGAATATTTTTAATGAGGATTGTCTGGTGAGACTAATTTATGTTTTTAAAACAGGTACATCCTTCCCTACTGTCAATGCCACGATTTTCAGACCCGGGCCGACGGATTTTTTAACGGCCAGGTGCAGCTCCTAGTAAACAACTTCATGACCCTCACCATTTTATGGGACAATCGCCAAGGACCAATATGCCCTTACGCGGTACTAGCGGCTAGAAGCAACATACCAACCGTTATGGTGGTCTAATGCCTCGTTGTTGGAACAGCCTTCCGATTATCAGTGCGACCACAGTCCTTCTTTTATCATAAACCAACACCCTGTGTAGCGCAAAGGAACAGAGCGTGACTCAATATGAACTTTTGCGGATCGACAGCAAAGACAAATGCAAATCGCTGAATATTCTCTAAACATTTGATGTCAAATAAATGTACTTTACGAAATGTACAATCTTGCTGTTTGCTTTTAAATCACAGTTTCATATTCCGAATTGTGGCGCGCTATGTTGTGAGATGGTCTGTGTTGTTTTTCGGATTCTGTATGAAGTCGCGTAGGAGCCGTGTTGGCAACTCCTTAGTAAGAAAAGTAGCTATTGGCCGTCACAAAATAGCTAGAAGTAGATAAATGACGGCATAACCTAATTTGCATAATTCACCAGGTGCATGATGGGTGATTGCCGAGGGCATGGTTGTTGTAGCCTCTCAATGAGCTCACCACTTTTTTGTAATGAAAGTCGCGAATGCACAGATGCAAACTCATTACATCCATATGCATACATTCACATGCAAATGCAGTAGTATTTAAATAAACCCCACAAACATTAGGTTGTTCTGTTGTCGCTTCTTAAACGTGTACTGCCATTTTTAATATGCTAGTATTTTATAATCTATAATGCCTCGTTGTTGGAACAGCCTTCCGATTATCAGTGCGACCATAGTGCTTCTTTTATCATAAACCAACACCCTTTGTAGCGCAAAGGAACAGCGCGTGTCTCAAGATGAACTTTTGTGGATCGACAGCAAAGACAAATGCAAATCGCTGAATATGCTCTAAACATTTGATGCCAAATAAATGTACTTTACGAAATGTACAATGTTGCTGTTTGCTTTTAAATCACAGTTTCATATTCTGAATTGTGGCACGCTGTGTTGTGAGATGATGTGTGTTGTTTTCCGGGTTCTGTGTAAAGTCGCGTAGGACTGGAGACGACTGGGCGCATTTGGCTACGCACCCTGTAACGTCACGGAGAGAGACAGGGAATATGAATGCTTTGATAATGTCAGGCTTAGGGGCGGGAGATATGATTTAGTGTCGCAAAAGCAGGTCAGCCAGGTCGATGGGGCAAGTGATAGGATTATCACATAATGTCGGGGCACAGCAGCCTGATTTATCGTTTGTTTAGTGGACAAAAAGTCGGGTAAGGCCCATAGGAAATTGTAATGTCAGCGGACATAAGGAGGGTTCTTAGAACACTTTCAACCTGACAACGAACAATACGAACAGGGTTCTCAGAACACCCCCATTTTGTTTAATTGCAAACATTTCAGGACACCGCGAGTGTTCTTAGAACACATTCAACTTGCCAGAGTACAATACGGACAGCGTCCTCAGGACACCCCCATTTTGTTTATGTACGAACATTTAAGGACACTGCAAGTGTTCTTAGCTCAATTGTAGCTTGCTTGTGAACAAAATGGACACATACTCCGTCCTCAGAACACCCCACCATTTAGTTTATATAGAAAATTTTAGAACAGCCGTGTTGTCCGCAGACAAATCGAACACAACAAAAGCATCGAGCACATAAAGAAAACAGAACATTGAACCTATCTCATACTCCCCACCCTCCCCAAACACTCTTACACACCAACACACTCCACTAAATACAATTTTTAATCCAAGTTTCACTGCGCTGTCCGCGGTCATCGGCGAATGCAAGATGGCGGGCGGCATAAAAAGTCTGACGTGCTTCACGCACCACGCCGTCCAATCAGCAAACACGTCACATGTCCGCGGACATCACGCAAGCCGCTTGGCCAATCAGGGCGCTGTCCGCGGAGTGAACAGGGAAGTCCGTCCGCGGAGCGAACAGAGATATCACTAATTTTTTTGACTTACATTTTGGTCATTTTTAAAAAAACATACTGGACGGATTTACACCAAATTTGCAAAAGCACGCTTTCGGGACCAAGCCCCCGCTCCTGCCGCAGATTTGGTGTAAATCCGTCCTGCGGTTTGGGCTGTAGGCGTGCGCAAAGTTTTTTCCCATTATGTCTATGGGAAAAAACAAAAGTTTTGAGACCCCCCCTATAACTTTGCCCCCCCCGGACAAAACCTCTCCAAACTTTGCAAATAAATTCAGAGTGGGCCATATACTTTTCTTGCAAAGTTTGGTGAGGATTCGTCCAGAGGGAGCGAAGTTATAAGCCACCCAAAAAATGCTCTTCCTATGGAAACACCAACTTAACCATAACTACATGGACGCTACTGCGTCCATGTAATATATATATATAACACTTAACTATGTTTCTACACTCAGCTAATGCAATTCATCACATCATGCTTCTGCTGTCCAAATGGCAAACTTACCTCTGTGTGCCCTTCCACTTCAACAACAGCTCTCATTTTAACAAACAGAATCAACACGGTTCTACACGGTCACCTTCACCTTCGACTAGCTCAAACATTTGGAATAATTTCAAGTTACTTCTTCTCAACCCCACTTCTCTTCACACTGGGTACAGTAGTTCTAGTGTCCACAAACAGTTAATTGCTGGCTCAATCTTTCAGTCTTTAAAAAGCGAATTGCTGTTGGACAAATGCCTCCTCACAAGCTAAAACCAAAGGTAGGTGATGTAATTATGCATTGTAATTATGCTAATACGCAATGTTATGCTATCACAGGGACTCTGCAATGACCATGCTGCAATGGAACAAGGTTGACAATTACGGATCTACAAAGACTAATCATAGAGGCACGTGTAATGGATGGATTAAATCTAGTGTTCTGCAAACCTTTTCAATGACCATTAATAAATCACAGGGACCTATGCCCCCTTCCTTGAAGCAATCTGTGGTAATTTCCAATATTTAAGAAGGGGGACAGAAGTGACCCTATGAATTACTGACTGATATTGACCTTTTAGATATGGTAGAACGCTATATGTCACGCCAGGAACGGCTAGTTAATCAGAATACTCAAAGGAAGTGGACTCCCTTTACAGTGGATGAGTTATTTCTTATTGAACAGGAAAGAGATCACCTGATTTCCCTCATTCAGCTTGAACCCACAGACCATCATTTGTACAGTGACTCAAGAACTGAGCCGCTCACCGCTCCTCTTTAACATCTACATGGACTCACGGATGAAGCTCATAAAAACATATATTGTCACTTTTTACAGCATTGAGGACAACACTGAAATCCTATACAAAATAGATGTTGAAGTAAACTCCAGCACCATCATCAGCAATGGCTTCACACAAGTACGGAAATGGATGACAGCTAACAACTTCAAATCCTACCCAGATGAAACAGAAATCATGGCCTCCTGAAAAGAGTAATTGCTCTAGAACAGTAAAAGTGATCAAGAATCTTGGCATACAAATGGCCTCACGCTGGAACCCAGAGTCAACACATTAGCCAAAAGCTGCTTCTATCATCTACCCTCAATTAGATAGATGATGCCCTGCCTCAGCTTCCCACAAAGAACATTGGCTATTATTTCTCTCAAGAATGAATTATGCCAATTGCATTTATCCAGGTATTCCAAACTACCTCACACAAAAACTACTAGGGATCCAAAACACAGCAGATACACAATTACTCAGACCCAACAGGATGGAACATATAACAACAGTTTTTTAGAGCATTGAACTGGCTACCAGTCAAAAAGGCATATACTTTAAGGTCATCTGCATTGCCCACAGAGCCTTCCCAGGTCAAGGAGCAGAATGTATCCAACGCAAAATCTCACATTACCAGTCACCCAGAGAGCTAAGATCCAGAAATGATGTGATAATAAAAACCAGGAGATTCTGCAGGGAAAGACTCAAGGCTTCCCCACTCTGGTGACCAAACTTTGGGACATTCTCTCAAGGGAAATCCACACAGTACAGGACCCCGTGAAATTCAGGGAAAATCGAAATACATGTCTTTTCAATGCATATCCAATGGAAATTAGCTAGCATGCAACAAACATTGCACACAGCACCTTCCAATTGACTATCTCCCATACAAAGGCACAACTCAAGGGAATACATACTGGCACTCTTTAGTAGGGGTATAGAAACAATAATAATAAAAGAAAAGGATCCTCCTGCACGAGATCTGACTGGGGATCCTTTCCAATAAGGAAAGAAAAACATAAAGTGAAGGACCCTTGCGCGTGGATGCAGAAGTCTTTCCTTTACTCTAGAAGCAGTAGAGCCGGTGCGAACAGAGCATCAAACTCAATGGTTTTCTCAACCCTCAGTGTGGAGGGTTGAGAGCCGCTCACCGGGAGTTCACCGCCGCTGCCCAGGGCGCACTAGGGGTGCTCCCCTGACAGGCAGGGGAGTGCCCAAAATAACCGCTGCTCTGGGCACTAGTAAGGAAATATATATATATATATATATATATATATATATATATATATATATATATATATATATGTATTTTTTTTTTTTGTATACAGTGCACTGTAGAGACTCTGTACATATTTTAAGAACTGTTCAAAGAACTCTTTCTTTTTATATTTCTGAAAGTTTTCTTTTAGAAATGCACCTTTAGGTGAATAGTGTTTGTATATAGTGTCTTGTGTTTTACACTTTTTATAGAAAAACATATAAAACCCCCTGCTGGTGTTCCTGGAAGAACAAGTATAAGCTATTCAATGAACCGTACACCATCATTCCTTTGTCCGCCTTTCCTTTTGTGTACCAATTATTCGAACCCAGTGCCTTTCTCCTTAGGGGCATTTGGAAGAAATCCTGCCCTAACCTTTGACTTTCCATGTGTTCTCCATGTCACAGTGGGGCTCACAGGGGTGATCTGTAACCCAGGTAAGCCGGGTTTGGAGACAGGTAAGAGGCGGCTCAAGTTGTAAGTCAAGGCCAAAGATGTATAGTGTGTACTCCACTACACCTGTCTCCCAATAAGGTGTGTCGTACAATCACCTGCTAAAATACCTTCTTCTGATCACCTGGTTCTAAACCAACTGATGGCACCTGGAGAAAGATACCAATGGACAGAATACAACAATACCTTGGGCACTGTTTAAACACTGAGATAATGCCACCCTCTTCTCAGCCACAAACAAGCTTAACACCCATCTCTGCAACGCAACCAACAATGGTTTCATGCACTTGCACACAATACGGAAAAACCACAAGGCCAACTACTGACCCTAAAGGTTCACTCTCAATTTCTACGCCTTGCTCACAACATACAAACTTAAACTAGCCAATCGTACACTGCTTTTAAAAGGCCCTCTCTCCAATCTCCAAACAACAAAAACCTCTAAATTTCCACCTGACACATCCAGCCTCAGCCAATGAAAGACCACACCCCAAACGCAAGCTCTGCTCTCTGGTCACAAAGCATGTGGTCCACAGTATAAATGTTCGTAACATAACTTAATAGAACATAATATGTGACTAAAAGCTAAAAAATACATCTGGATAAAACAGGCAAAATAATGGCCATTATTATTTCTGTTATGCTAACCAGAAGCTACCTATTTGCTTAAACTAGGTTTTCAAAACTAGAATATCGACATTATGACACATAAGTGCGAATGACTAATAAATAGGAAATATTAGGGGAAGGCTGGATCACACAATGCACAACACATAAGGAATTTGCATAGATCTATGCGCTGCCTTGTCAGATAACACAGCCACATATTGACATGGGGTCAGATGGCAGCTCCATTTAAAAATATTCAAAATATGTGACTTGCTCGAGAGTGCCTGCAAAATATGATAGAACAAGAACACTGCATAAATATCCGTAAATTGATGCCTCCCGAGATCCTTCAAAAGAGAGAATGGAACAAAGACAAATATGCAGGCGATCAACACTATTACTCTGCTTGACATTAGCGCCATTAGCCATTGCAATAACAAATGACCTAAGAACCCGCAGGATTTATGCAAACGGAATGCAAAACAGGCCAGTAGGCTTGTGATGCACCGCTCCGCAAACCAAATAAGGCAGCCTGATAAATGGACCGAGTAATGGATTGAAAGCTATTGGAAAGGAAAGCAAAAGATGATATCAAATACGGCGTCAGGGCCTTTCAATCATTTCATTTGAAAGTGGCCTTGAGGATCAAGGGCCTCCCCAGCAATTGTTGCCAGTCAACAGTCTTATAACATGGCAATATATTCTTTTCTATATTAATTTCGTTCTGGCGCTTTAAAGGTGCGCTTTGCAGCACTCGCCTTAGAAGCTGTGTTTTCTGGAGCTCTTCTATCCGGCACCCCCTTAAGGGTAGGTAACACTGGTTCCTCAATATCGGCCACTTGCTGACAAATAAGGATTGATAGCTTTTCAGTGGGTATTTAGTGTATGACCTCCCTACTGGCTGGTCGTCTCTTGATAATCGGCACCATTAACCCCGGCTGTATTTCTTTGTTGCCTCAGATTGTTTTCGACTCTAAGCAAGGTGAGCCCCCAACCATCATGTTGACATGGGTCCCCAAATATCTTCAGCCAGGCCTGGTTAATATTAATTGTTAGGCTTTGCTATAAGTATTGAACGCCCCATTTTGGATGTTGTGTAGTTGGCTGATCATTGGTGTCCGAAGCAGCTGAGTTATTTAGTGCGGATTGAATCCTTTTCGTGCTACATGCTAAGATGCTCTGAGGTGCTTTCCTCCAAACTCTCCAGTACCTCAGCATCTTTCACAGCCTGGTCTCATTTCGCTTTTTCTCCCGGCTTTGTTCCCTGCCTCAGCCTCCCGTGTCACTTCTTGCGTTGTCACTGCGGTGGCTTCGGCTGCAGGCCAATGGCTACCGCATTGGATGGACGGGCCACCCGGGCCTAAGGCCTCCGTTCTCAAAGGTGAGCCTGGCCAGCTTTATTGAAGCGGCCTGGTGTGAGGCTGGAGACTGTGGGTGATCGCAGTGGGTCTCAGCGGGTGAGTGTACGCTGAAAGGGCGGTTTGATAGTACATTGGGGCGGAGTGGATCAGAATTGGACTACGCAGTGTCTCTGACTTACAGTGCTAGTGTGTGTGCGCAAAGCGCTTGGCGCTTGGAGAGGGGAGTGGGGTGGTGCAGTGATATAGCCAGTCTTAGTAAGAGACGCGTGTGGTAAAAGACTCCACAACCAATACGCTGTAGTAACATGCCACTGAAGAGTTGACCGGATGGAGACTACGGGTGGCAGTACTACGACTGAGACGTGGACGAATAAGAACCTTTTTATTGGCACTTTCTTGTATGTGGGACTCGCCCAAGAATATTTCGCAACAAACAAGGCACAGTGGCCAAACATTTGATTGTGTAATTATTTTGGCAGCTGTAATACAAAGCCAAGTAGCCAAACCTTAAAGTAATTCCAAGACAGAAAGGTTACAACATTCCAAAGCTCCTCAGTCACTTATGCACTCATAGGAAGATGTGGTGGATATGGGTATATTACCTGTCCACACAGGATGTACGGGTACAATTGCATCTTGTCTCCCCTGCAGAATGCCCCATTGCTTGAAGATGTTTCTGATGGTGATACAGGGGCACCGGTGACTTCTTCACCAAGATCACCTAGTGAAAGAGGTTGTACCTTCTTACATCCCTCTAAGGATAACAATAATTAATTATTAAATCTTTGTTATACCCTGCAAAGGGAATCCTTGTGGGGTAGAGAATGCTGGTCTATCTTGGATGATGAGATGCTTACTCTAAATTCTGGTGATATAAGACTTTCAAAATCACGTAACTTGGAGGGCATTGTTGAGTCTGTGTATAATTGCAGTGAATCTGATAATACCAGGTTTTATGTTCCAATATTGCCTGAGACCAAATGGAGCAAACGTTTGCAATCAGCAGGATAGTGGATGTAACACTACACAAAGGTGACTTTGATTCGCAAGGGGAGTTGATCAGTACACTTCACACGCCGCCTCAAATTCCTCAGTCCTTCTCAGACTCACATATAGAAGATCTAATAATATTGGATTCTTTTTCAGGGGAGAAAACAGCTACAGGACAGAGAGATACCCCAGAGATTGTGCATGTGACCGCGATTGAAGACATAGGGTATGTACCTGAATCAGATAATCACAAACGTAAAAAAGAGAGAAAAAAATACAAAGGAAAGGAAAAGGAGACCAGCAAAAGCAGGGCAAAACAAGTGCAGAGGCTGTTCTCCAGAAATACACTGTAGTGTTAAATAAAGCTAATAGTGTGGAGGAGGGGGTGGAATCGAACAGATATTGTGATATAGAGGGTGCAAAGACGGTGAGTAAGAAGAATAAAGCCGGTATTAAAGGGGTAAGAAACGATGGTGGACCACTGGATAAAGGGGTAAAATAGCCCCAAAGCACCATTTGCTCTGAGTCCACTGAAGATCTGGAAGCTATTGTTTTAACTGTGGCGGAGGAGACTGCTTCAGCAGAACTCCCCCTTCTCTAGGAAAGGCTTTGCTGAAAGAAACCGGCGGTTGAAGATTTGAGAACCTGTGATAAAAGACCATCCAGTCCTCAAAAATCTGACTGCCTTCGTGCTTCAGTTAAAATGAATAAACTAATTGTGAAAAAAATAAAAATCATTGAGCTGTTGCAACGGATCCCAGCCCATACCTAAATAGAGATGTTGCTTTGAAAATGTTGCATTCTATACCTCATTTATGAGCGTGATCTCTAGTAAAAATATATCTCTGGTTAAGTTTCCTGAGGCTGATAGTCTGTCTACATAGGCGGTGGTGCATTTCACATCTCCTCTATTTATTGAATACCTTTTAAGTCATGCGGAGGACTTTTTAAAGATGGGTTTTGAGATCATCATCATGCAAACGATAGAAGCCGATTTGGAGGCGGATACGTCATGGCATTGACTGGAATTAACAATTTTAAAATTGTGAAGGCCGACCTAGGAAGAAACATAGATTTTATAAAAACCAAATTGTGTGGTTTTAAATTCTTGGAGAAAAGTGAGGGCTGGAGATGGTTACCTGCAGCACTGGTTGGAAAAGATTGAAAGTCGTTCACCCGTGATATCACGGAACCTGAAGTGGATAACTCAGTAACATTTCTATCCTGGAATACAATGGGGTTCCAATCTTTCCTGGGAAACAGGGAGGGTTTGAAGATTTTGTTTGGTGCTGATATTTCGTGCTTATAGGAAACTTGGCTCCTGGGCTCATGGTATTTGGACGGCTTCACATTATACATAAACCTGCTACTAAGAAAAGGTGGGGTGCCCATCAGGTGGTCTAATCCTTGGGGTTAGAAATAATATCTCTATAGAGGCATAGCTACCTGATATTCCTGTAGCAAATGTTTTTAGCAGCTGTAGTGTCTCTTACTATGGAGCAAGTGGTATTTAAGATGCTATTAATTAATTTGCATGACTAGTCTGGGGATGAATACAATCTCTATCCAGAATTATATTGAATATATCTAAAATTCTTGGAACAATCGTAGATGGTGGCAGGATTGTATGATTGTGGGGAATTTCAATATGCACTGCTCTGTGATTGAGACAGATGATTTAGCATCGAGAACTTGGAGGCGTACCCTAAAGTCTGGTTGTGATATATTTTTAGATGGATTCAATATGGAGTTTCTTAACCCTGGTATGAATAAATATACAGATGTGAATGAGCCAATATTCACATGACAAAAGGGCAAGTTACGATCCAGGATCGATTATAACTTTTTATCACGATCCAGGAAAGGATTTTGTTATGAATATACAACTATTATGACTGGGCTAAAATATCGCCATGGTGTGCTATTCGGCAACGATGATACAAAAGAAGAAGAACGGTGTGTTAGACCTAATGGATTGCAACTCTCAGATTAATAAATTGATTTGGTCAGGTAAAAATGTAGAGAATTGAAATCATCTGTTAATGGATCTATTGGGATGAAATATGAGTGTGTGCAATGTTAAAGAGATCGCTTCTGGACATTTGAAAGAAGTAATTGTGCGCAAAATCAATCAGGCGAGAGACACTGTGTGGCTATGGAGTAGTAAAATCGTGAACCCTAAAAATAGGAATAATCCTATTATTGAAGATCGGATTAACCTAAGAAAAAAATCACACTGTGCCAAAGCAAGAATTTTAAAGAGGACCATAGGGGATCCTGCTCAAATAGCCAGTGCAATAGCAAATTCACATACAAAATATATGAATTGGGTAAAGACCCATAAACAGTCACAGAACAGCGCACAGTCAATGATAGTTTATACCTCTCTTAAATCAGATGACAATCGTACATTCTGCTATTTTGCTAAAACTTTTATGAAAGGAGGGAAGCAGTCTCATGTAAACCCTGTTTCTGAAATGCCCTGCAGAAAATATATTAAAAGTCTCTATTTTAAAAATGATGAGACTAAAAGTGGTCCCCGACTTCGTACTGAAAAGGATGTTCCCTTATTAGGGAGGTGTACGAATAGGTTCAATTTTGAGGCAGATTATATATATTATGTAATTAAAAACATCGAGGTCGCCTGGAAAAGATCATAACCCTGAAGTGGTTTTGAAGGTGCATCCTCACTAATGGTCTTATCTTTTGGAGACTTTATTTAAAGATATTGTTAAAATGGGGGTCATTCTGGGCTCCTGGTGCAAATCCACTTTGGTAGATATTTTAGAAAAACAAGCCAGAGAGGATCCAAATAATTGTAGATTGTTAGCTTTTACAGACGTAGTGTTAAAAAAAGAAATTGCACTATTTATCGGAAAAATTGAATGAATGGGTGATGAGGCAAAACATATTCTCTCCCCAGCAAACAAGATTGAGAAAGCGTATAGTAGCTGGATTTAACATCTGGACATGGATATATTTAATAAGCTCCTCATTAGGCACGAACGGAAGTAAACATTATATTTGTTTTGTAGACTACTCTGAGGCCTTTGATTCGGTCTCCGGATCCCTTCTTTGCTATAAACCTTCTAGTTGGGGTTGTGATGAAGCTTTACTTTATATGGTAAAGCAATTATATCAGAACACTACACTGGAGATAAGGTTGCATATAAATGACCTTGTTCCTTCTAGTATTAATACCAATGGTGGGGTAAAACAGGGATGTGTGCTTGCCCCCACATTGTTTAATCTATTTATGGCTGTCATGCACCATTGGTTACAGGAAGGTAAGAATGTCCCCCCTGAGCTTGGTACAAGGCCTCGGAGCTGGCTTGCTTACGCAGATCATACTGGGCTGCTGGATAGAACGGCTATTGGTTTGCAGCGCAGTATCAATGCGTTGTCTATAAATTGAATGGGCATATGATTTATAAGAAGATAATTTAAATATGAAGAATTGGGGAACGGGGGAAGGTGAGACATAACTTTTTTGGGAACATTAATGATGTCCCTGTGGAATGTGTCCAGGAATACATATACCTGGGGTTTCCGATCAGCCCCGTCTTAATGATACTGTCTAAATTCATATGTACTAAGACCATAAAGAGCATAAAGCAAACTCGACTGATCAAATCTTGCATCACTCATAAGGGAGGTTTTTCAGTGTTGGTTCTCATCAAGCTCTAGAAACGCTGTATTGTGTTCTGTGCTTTATACAGCCTAGAATCCTTTGTGGATCCTTGAAGGAAAGATATGGAGAAACTTCCTGGGATTACCTTGTTGTTTCCCTAGTGAAGCCATATGTTGCGAGATGGGTCTCGCTTCGCTGTTGACGGCATGGAAAGTGGCTAGGGGATCTTTTTTATTTAAAGTTGTGGATGGTGCATACTAATACGGACTCTCTTTTGCATTATTTAGTTAAATGACAAAGGGTGGGGCCATGAAAAGGGCATCTTTTGTGAAAATTCAATCAGACATATTACATTTTTTAGAAGGAAATTGGTTTCAATGTGGGTGGACACACGGGGGAGGCTCTTAGGGATTTAAAAAGAAATCCATAATAGCCACTATATATAAATCCATATATTTATATATTTGTGTGTGTAGCCTTCTATGGTTTGTACACTTTTAAAACTATCATTCTTATAAAGCAGAGCATTGTTGGAAGTGAAAAAGAGGGTTGAGGAGGGGAGATGATAACATATTTTGGGTGCACCATTGCCATGGAAGTGGTTTAAAGTGGAATTGATATTTAGGGCCCGATTCATGAAATTATTTGCGTGGGAAATAAGTAACTTGCACGCCAAACTGTGTGCGAAATCCTGTTCGTCGATTCGTGGAATTGAATGCGTGGGACTTTTCCAGGACTTGCATGGAGTTTGCGCAGGGTTGGCACGTTTTTGGGCATGGACGTGGCATGCGCAGAGGGCTAGGAAAGGGGCTGAACACAAAAAATGGGGAAGAAAATGCAAAAAAGTGGGCGATCTGAGGGACGGCCCGCAGGCAGTCCCTTGCATGCCCACAATTGCGCCAAACGACAAGTATTCATGGAACCACGTGCGCAGCCTCTCGGCATAGAAATGGCCACGCACATCCCTTGATCTTTATGCCACCCGAAGGCAAGCGTAAAGACACTTGCGCATCGGAATCGCAGCTCGTAGGTGGGTTTGCATCCCGGATTTAGGGGTGGGTGTACGCAATCGAGGCTCCGATCTAACTGAGGGGTGCGTGTACGCTGTGTAGCGGGGTGCAGGAACAGTTTACGGGGGTTCACAAGCAGATTTTCCGAGTTTAACCCGAGTTAAGAAATTTCATACCCATGTTGTTGGGGTGCCTGCACCAGTTACGTGGTCCCTGCGCAGGGTTCCTGAGATGCAGGTCTGCTTGCCGGGGAACCCCACCCAATGTTTGAAGGGTGCGTGTATTTGCGCCGGGGGGAGCACGCAAAGGTAGCTGTTCTGGTTGTTGGTGCTTTGTATGACGGCATGTCGGGGAAGTTCCAGACAGTTACTTTGCGCAGTACATATCATTAATATGAGTGGCGCACAATTTTTATTCTGCGTGCAGCAGAGACGTCATTTCACCAAAATGCCAGGGGTAGCGGAAGTGACATCACACGACCCTTGACCCTCTGGTGCCATCACAGGAAGTTATGTCATTTGATCCCACCCTGAAGTGATATCGCGGGATGCGATGGAACACAACCTTTCACCCGTTTACAATACAGGAAGTGCTATCACATAGCATTGTACACTACAAAAAATATCATTATGATATCACTATAATGTGATGTACATTTCATACAAGAATGGATCACCATATGTATCGTTAAGATCAGTGTGTATAGGCCCATATTACCAAATTACTGTGAATGCAAGCATACGTCCATGACCAAATGATAATGATGTGTTGTTATATAGTACTTGCCCTTAAGCGCTTTATATAGAAAAAAATATACACCCAAAATCACCCAACCTGTGTTGGTATTCATTTATTGACCTCAAATCACCCAACCTGTGTTGGTATTCATTTATTGACCTCAGAAGGATGAAAGGCTCAGTTGAGGCATTTAAGAACAGACTAAATCGGTGACTCACCCCCTGAGGTGTGCCTGAAATAAACCTTTAATGAGTCTAGCAATTATTGTATAGAATTCCAGAAAGACACATTATTTGGTATTCCTATTCTTTCTTATTTAGGGTTAGACTTGTGTCACTCCTTTTCTTCTTTTTCTTCTTTTTTTTAAGGGGCTTTAACAAGAAAGCCAGGCACTCCAGGACTAAAGAGCCACATGGTGCTGGCCACAGCCCATGAGCTTGCATTACAAAAAAAGGTCGCAAGGGGGACCTCAGGGGTCGCAGTTGCGACCTCTGGCGACCCCTAATCGCAAAGTGTTGTTGTTGGCACGCTGCAATTATGGGAGAAATGCGCACTTTTCTATGGATCGGGACCATAGTGTGGAGTTTGGAAAAGAAGCAGCATGAAAGAAATTGCGCTGTTTTTAAAATATTGTTTTGAACATTTCCTTTGATCAGAAGTCAACTGCCAGCTCTGCCCCCTCTGAACTCTACCTCTTCGTAACCCGTCCCCTCTTCCAAACTCCGACCCCGGCCCTTGTGGGATCCCCCTCCGAATATTTTCCTTTTCCACCAGTGGTTGTAAACAAAAAAAGATGACATGCTGAGAAAGTACGTTATGAAAGAAGATTTTTTGAGAGGTGCCTCTTGCATCCAAAGCGCTGAATTTTCGGAGGAGCGAGTGAAAAGAGAGGAATATTATGTTAGGTGGCAGTGAGTGACGCAGTACCGGACCTGTCAGCGGGCTGTGGGAGAGGCACCGAGACACGAGGATCCAGGCAAGCGCGTCACTGCGTACCCTCCCCCCACATCTGCAGACAGACACTCCTCGCTCCGTCTGTTTTTTAAGACAATGCACTCACCTGCGGAACACAGTGTTAGGTAGGATGGAGGGACAGCTTTGGGGGCTGCTGGGTACACATCTCATCATTTCTTTTACTATATCGGGTTTATGGGGAAAACGCTTATAAATCCAAGCTCATTGGAGAGGCTTCTGCGTGTCTTCCAAACCTCATGCTTCAGGCATATTTCTGGGCTGGATTAACGTGGTGCCTAATCTCTTCCTGTTACAGATAAATGCACTCTTTTAACAAGGCATTGGTCATTTAATCGCTGGGAGATTAAAAAAAACAAAAAAAAAACACCTCGCTGCATGAATGTAGCTACAACAAAATATGTAAAATGAGCATGTCTCCATTTTTTTAAAACACGTATCACACAAAAGTGTTTATGCAATCCTCACATGGGACAGGGGTAGTTGGGTAGTTTTGATAATGTACGGTACTACTGAAAACGACTCACCTGAATGAATGACGAACTAATACTTTCTTGGGGTTTTGCCACATTTGAAATCTCGAATAAAGGGAAATCGGGGCAGTTTCTTACTGTTGCATTTACATGTTTTGAATAAAAAAAGACCTTCTAAAGCACGCAAGAAAAACCTCACAGAAAGTTACCTCCTACGGGAGCGGCCGGAGCAGACACGTGTGGATCCATTATCTATGAACCTGTGCAATAAGTGTGTTCTTTATCATTAGCTACGGTGCCCCGCCCCGGCCCAGAACATAGGAAAGGCACAGGGCCCCGGAATAATGGCAACCCTTTGGACATTAATGCGCGAGATTCTTCGCAGCCAGGCTACTCTCGGGACGCCTGGAGAAGTCACAGCCCTGACCCATCCTCAGCGCTTGTGTAATAAAAGCACCGACATATTCAGAACCCTAATAGGACCAGAATCCACCAGTACCCCGGCATAGCCACAACCACGGTATGATATGATATGATAGGTTATTTATAACGCACTTAATACCCAGAGGTTTCTATGTGTAACCAGGACCCTTCCAGCACCGGACCTATGGTGTCCTCAGGACTCCAGCATAGCTAGAACCATGGACTCCAGCACGGCCATAACCCTGGGATAATCAGGACCCCAGCATAGCTAGAACCATGGACTCCAGCATAGCCAGAACCCTGGGGTAATCAGGGCCCCAGCATAGCTAGAACCATGGACTCCAGCATAGCCAGAACCCTAGGGTAATCAGGACCCCAGCATAGCCAGAACAGTGGAGCCCAGCATTGCCAGAACCCTGGGGTAATCAGTACACCGGCATAGCCAGAACCACAGTGTCATCAGGACCCTACCAGGACCGGATCTATGGTGTACGCAGGACCCCAGCATAGCAGAACCATGGACTCCAGCATAACCAGAACCCTGGGGTAATCAGGACCGTAGCATAGCCAGAACCATGGCCTCCAGCGTAGCCAGACCCATGGGCTAATCAGGACCTCAGCACAGCCAGAACTATGGAGCCAGCATAGCCAGAACTCGGGGTAATCAGTACATCGGCATAGCCAGCACAACGGTGTAATCAGGACCCTACCAGGACCGGACCTATGAGGTAGTCAGGACCCCAGCATAGCTAGAACCATGGGCACCAGCATAGCCCAAACCCTGGGGTAATCAGGACCCCAGCATAACCTGAACTATGGACCCCAGCATAACCATAACCTATGGTGTAATCAGGACCCTACCAGGACCAGACCTATGGTGTAATCACGACCCCAGCATAACCATAAACATGGGGTAATCAGGGGCCTACCAGGACCAGACCTATAGTGTAATCACAACCTCAGTTCACTGTACATAAGGTCAATAACCAACCCATGGAAAACCTACCTGCACGGTTCGGGGTTAACCATCAATATTTATACAAAAAGGAAAACAGGTGCACAACATTTAGTCTAATAAATCTCTCATCTGTCTAGCAGAGGATGTTTAGTGATGATCTATATGATCAAGGATAGGCGTCCCCTACCGCGTGAACCCAGGGGAGTAACAAAACAAGTGAACAAGAAAGAGGGGGTCATGCGGGACAAATTGCTAGAAAAATCAAGCAAAGTAAGTAACCATCAAGATGAGAGCCCAAAGAGGAGATAGGCCAGGTCAAGGATAAAGTAAAATTAAATAATCTTTATTGTTCACATATTAAATTACATATCACATAGTGCTGGATCCATAATAAAACAGCATAAAAACAGACAATAGCTATAGAATATATACAAGTAAAGTGCATGACAGCCAATTGAACACCCTGCGGTACAGGGTGAACACAAAAATGCAATCGTCCCCCAAAAGGAAAAAGCAGTTATATGGGGGCAAGAGCAGGTAGAAAGGAGAGAGAGAGGAGAGTGGCGGCATGGAATGGGAGAGAAAGATACCTTGTTAGGGTCCTAATGCCAGCCCCAGTCTCAAACTGCATGCACAGTCCAAAGGTCAATTCTAAGTCTGGCTGACTTTGACTGTTATATCATCCCTAATGAGCATATTTCTTATGTTTTGGCCCTTTCTGAATGCTATAAGAGGGGGTGGAATGGCTCCATCTCTGTACACCTTTTTCCATCCTTTCTTAATGATAGCCTTTATCTTATAGGACAAATTAGAAAAGGTATTCATAAACACAATGCCAGTATTCTTGTTTTCTCTTTCCTTCTTTTGATTTTTTTGATTTATTGATACAGGTGTATTTAAGATGATGGAACTGTTGGGCTATAAGGTATAGGTGCAATTCTTCAGGTGTTGTATAATAGTAACTCGTATACTGTTGGATTTATGTCTCCTATTTATTATTTTCTATCTGTACAGATCTTGGAACTAGCAGGGCCACTTTGAGAACCCATATATTAAAATAGACTTGAGTTAAGAAGTTTAAATCTATTGTTTGGACTTTGACATTAGCACTACTAAAGTCACATTGAGAGGTATAGTATTTTTGCTTTTTGAGGGCAGGCCTATTGGAAACCTGTACCTGAGTCCTCTAGACACTGATATGGTGAAATCTAGAGGTGTATGTTCCAGTTATTTAGAGAACGTGGCTCACTGTCTTATCTGTTGGTGTTGGTTTGTTCTGTGCAGGTGGACTTACATTGGATCGCCGCACTCCTTACCCGGGATTGAAAAACCTATGTGAAAAGCATTTTTCTCCCCTGAAGAAAGTTCAAGCACTGAGAAGCTATAAAGAACTGAAACATGTCGGGATATGGGTGTTGTGAATTGACACTCTGTTTAAATGCATAGAGTATTGTAATTGTCATGTGTCTGTTGAATTTATATGTTGTTAATTTTGGTGTAATTTATCCCATTAGGTTGATGTTATACCCACCATGTGGGTCTAATCTTGGGTTATTTTGTGTGTTTTAAAACAAGGCTTTTAGTAGTGTTTTATTGATTTTGAATATGATAATTAAAATGGTCAAATTTATAAGAGTTTGTTGTACACCAAGTCAATTTTTTCAGGACCAATGGTTATAGATCATCACTAAACATCTTCTGCTAGACAGATGAGAGATTTATTAGACTAAATGTTGTGCACCTGTTCTCCTTTTTATGTAATCACGACCTCTGCATAACCAGAACCATGGGGTAATCAGGACCCCAGCATAGCCAAAACTATGGACCCCAGCATATCCCGAACCCAGGTGCAACCAGGACCCTACCAGGACCGGACCTATGGTGGAATAACGACACCACCATAACCAGAACCATGGACTCCAGCATAGCCAGAACCATGGGGTAATCAGGGCCCTAGCATAGCCAGAACCATGGACTCCAGCATAGCCAGAACCATGGGGTAATCAGGATTCTAGCATAGCCAGAACTATGCACTTCAGCATAGCCAGAACCCTGGGGTAATCAGGACCGCAGCATCGCCAGAACTACGGACCTCAACATAACAAGAATGCTGGTGCAATCAAAACCCTACCAGGACCGGACCTATGGTGTAATCACAACCCCAACATATAGACAGAACCCTGGTGTAAGAACCCCAGCATAACCAGAACCCTGGTGCTAGCAGAAGCACACCTATGGTGCAATCACGAACCAAGCATAACCAGAACTATGGGGAAATCAGGACCCCACCATAGCCAGAATCATGGACCCCAGCATAGCCAGAGCCCCGATGTAACAACCCCAGCATAAGCAGAACCCTGGTGTAAGAACCCCAGCACAACCAGTACCCTGGTTTTAGAACCCCAGCATAATCAGAACAATGGTGCAGTCGGGGCCCTACACCACTAGACCTATGGTATAATCAGGACCCCAGCATAACCAGAACCCTGGTGTCATCAGGACCCCAGTACAGCCCGAACCATGTGCACCAACATAACCAGAACCCTGGTATAAAAACCCCAGCTTAACCAGAGTCCTGCTGTTAGAACCCCAGCATAACCAGAACCCCTGTGCAATCAGGACTCCAGTAGAACCAGACCTATGGTGTAATCATGACCCCACCATAACCAGAACCCTGGCCTAATCAGAACCCTGGCAGAACCAAAAGCCTGCTGTAATCAGGAACCTATCACAATCAGGACCCTGGCAGAATAAGACCTATGATGAAATCAGGACCCTAGCATGACCAGAACACTGATGTAATCAGGACCCCAGCATAACCAGAAGACTGATGTAATCACGACCCCAGCATAACCAGAACCTTGATGTAATCAGGACCCCTGCATAGCCAAAGGCCTGGTGTAATCAGGACCCTAGCCCAATCAGGACCCTGGCAGAATCAGACCTACGATGAAATCAGAACCCTAGCATGACCAGAACACTGATGTAATCAGGACCCCAGCATAACCAGAAGCCTGATGTAATCAGGACACCAGCATAACCAGAATACTGATCTAATCAGGACCCCAGCATAACGAGAACCTTTGTGTAATCACGACCCTTGCATAGCCAAAAGCCTGGTGTAATCAGGACCCTAGCCCAGTCAGGACCCTGGCAGAACCAGACATATGATGTAATCAGAACCACAGCACAACCAGAACACTGATGTTATCAGGACCCCCGCAGAGCCAATGGCCTGGTGTAATCAGGACCCTATCTGAATCAGGACCCTGGTAGAACCAGGCCTATGATGTAATCAGGACCCTAGCATGACCAGAACACTGATGTAAGCAGAAATCTAGCATAACCAGAATCCTGCTAAATCATGACCATAGCAGAACCAGAACCCTGATGTAATCAGGACCCCTAGCCCAATCATGACCCTAGCATAACCAGACCCTGATGCACTTAGACCATAGCAAAATCAGGTCCCTGATCTAATCAGAGAATTAAAACCCTTCCACAATCACAACCCCGGTATATTCATAACTATAGCATTATGACGACCGTAGCATAACAAGAACCCCAGTGTCACGGAACTCATGCATAATCTGAACCCTGTAATACGAACCATAGCATTATTAGCACACTGCAGTCGTCGAAACTCTAGTCGCTCATAACCCTGGCATAATACCAACCCTGCTATAATCTTAAATCCGGCATAATACCAACCCTGCTATAATCATAACCCTGGCATAATACCAACCCTGCTATAAACATAACCCTGGCATAATATCAACCCCCCTATAATCATAAATCTGGCATAACACCAACCCTGCTATAATCTTAAATCCGGCATAATACCAACCCTGCTATAATCATAACCCTGGCATAATACCAACCCTGCTATAAACATAACCCTGGCATAATATCAACCCCCCTATAATTATAACTCTGGCATAATACCAACCCTGCTATAATCTTAAATCCGGCATAATACCAACCCTGCTATAATTATAACCCTGGCATAATACCAACCCTGCTATAATCTTAAATCCGGCATAATACCAACCCTGCTATAATCTTAAATCTGGCATAATACCAACCCTGCTATAATCTTAACCCTGGAATAATACCAACCCTGCTATAATCATAAGTCTGGCATAATACCAACCCTGCTATAAACATAACCCTGGCATAATATCAACCCCCCTATAATCATAACCCTGGCATAATACCAACCCTGCTATAATCTTAACCCTGGAATAATACCAACCCTGCTATAATCATAAGTCTGGCATAATACCAACCCTGCTATAATCATAACCCTGGCATAATACTAACCCTGCTATAATCTTAAATCCGGCATAATACCAACCCTGCTATAAACATAACCCTGGCATAATATCAACTCCCCTATAATCATAACTCTGGCATAATACCAACCCTGCTATAATCTTAAATCCGGCATAATACCAACCCTGCTATAATCATAACCGTGGCATAATACCAACCCTGCTATAATCTTAAATCCGGCATAATACCAACCCTGCTATAATCATAACCCTGGCATAATACCAACCCTGCTATAATCTTAAATCCGGCATAATACCAACCCTGCTATAATCTTAAATCTGGCATAATCGGTACCCTGGTGTAATCAAAACAAAAGCATTATCAGAACCCTCGTATAATCGGAAACCTGGTGTAATCATAACCCAAGCGGAATCAGACCTCTGGTGTAATCAGGAGCCTAGCCCAATCATGACCCTAGCCTTGCTGCACCCAGAACTCTAGCACAATCAGGGCCCTGGTATAATCAGGGAATGAAAAAACTTCCACAATCAGAACCCAGGCATATTCATACCCATAGCATAATGACGAACCTAGCCTAACCAGGCCCCTAGTGTGACCAGAACCAAAGCATTATTAGGAGTCGTGTGTAGTCGAAACTCTGGTACTCTGGTGGCATAATAACAACTCTGGTATAATCAGAACAGTAACATCATCGGGACCCTGGTGTAATCAAAACCCTAGCATTGCCAGATTCCTAACATAATGAGAATTCTAGTATAGTCAGGACACTGGTGTAATCAGAACCCTAGCATTGCCAGATTCCTAACATAATGATCATCAGATCATCAGATTTTCCTTATCTAGAAGGAAGGTGAGTGGAGCAGCAGCGCGCGATCCCTTTTTTTTTAAAGAAAACACTGTAAAAGTGTTTAGATTCCCCGTGTGCCTCTCGTGGCCCAGCCACCATTTCCTGGTCTCTCCCCTTCCTCCCGCCTCCCATCCCGCCCACTAGCAAGTGATTGGCTGCACAGCTAGCAGCTCCTGGGCCTAGCGTTTCGAGCGCTGCAGCCCACTTCATTTCCTTATCTAGAAGGAAGGTGAGTGGAGCAGCAGCGCGCGATCCCTTTTTTTTAAAGAAAACACTGTGAAAGTGTTTAGATTCCCCGTGTGCCTCTCGTGGCCCAGCCACCATTTCCTGGTCTCTCCCCTTCCTCCCGCCTCCCATCCCGCCCACTAGCAAGTGATTGGCTGCACAGCTAGCAGCTCCTGGGCCTAGCGTTTCGAGCGCTGCAGCCCACTTCATTTCCTTATCTAGAAGGAAGGTGAGTGGAGCAGCAGCGCGCGATCCCTTTTTTTTTTAAAGAAAACACTGTAAAAGTGTTTAGATTCCCCGTGTGCCTCTCGTGGCCCAGCCACCATTTCCTGGTCTCTCCCCTTCCTCCCGCCTCCCATCCCGCCCACTAGCAAGTGATTGGCTGCACAGCTAGCAGCTCCTGGGCCTAGCGTTTCGAGCGCTGCAGCCCACTTCATTTCCTTATCTAGAAGGAAGGTGAGTAAAGCAGCAGCGCGCGATCCCTTTTTTTAAAGAAAACACTGTAAAAGTGTTTAGATTCCCCGTGTGCCTCTTGTGGCCCAGCCACCATTTCCTGGTCTCTCCCCTTCCTCCCGCCTCCCATCCCGCCCCCCGCCCCTGATTGGATTGTTGCGGCGAGGCAGCGTCGGTGCTCCGACCCGCTTCCTGCACCTATTTCCCATCCTAGGAACAAGCGAGTCAGTCCCCACTTCCCCTCCTCTAAAACCTCTTCCTGATCCCATCCCTCCCGCCCACCCCCCCTCTGATAGGCCCCTTGATCTTTATCACTGGTCCTCCCAGGGCAGCCCTCTGCCCGGCAGCCCCAGCGGCTAAGGGCAGCTCCAACAGAGACGGCTCCAAGATGTGTCTGCAGGTGTCCGCAGGGGAAGCCAATAAAGCCAGCAACTAACAGACACCACCAAAAACCGTGAGTGTGGTGTGGGTGGGGAGTAGAGCAATCACTCCACTCCTGAAAGCCATTGACACTCTATCTTACATCCAAATAACATAGACTGCCATAATGTTAGCATGCCCACAATTAGTTAGAACTGTGAAAGTTAGCAAGTCCACTCTTAGATGGAATTGTGAATATTAGCATGCCCACACTTAGTTAGAACTGTGAAAGTTAGCAAGTCCACTCTTAGATGGAATTGTGAAAGCTAGTATGTCCACTCTTAGATGGGATTGTGAAAGCTAGTATGTCCACTCTTAGACGGGATTGTGAAAGTTAGCATGTCCACTCTTAGATGGGATTGTGAAAGTTAGCATGTCCACTCTTAGATGGAATTGTGAAAGTTAGCATGTCCACTCTTAGATGGAATTGTGAAAGCTAGTATGTCCACTCTTGGAATTGTGAAAGTTAGCATGTCCACTCTTAGATGGAATTGTGAAAGTTAGCATGTCCACTCTTAGATGGAATTGTGAATATTAGCATGCCCACACTTAGGTAGAACTGTGAAAGTTAGCAAGTCCACTCTTAGATGGAATTGTGAATATTAGCATGCCCACACTTAGTTAGAACTGTGAAAGTTAGCAAGTCCACTCTTAGATGGAATTGTGAAAGCTAGTATGTCCACTCTTAGATGGGATTGTGAAAGTTAGCATGTCCACTCTTAGATGGAATTGTGAAAGTTAGCATGTCCACTCTTAGATGGAATTGTGAATATTAGCATGCCCACACTTAGTTAGAACTGTGAAAGTTAGCAAGTCCACTCTTAGATGGAATTGTGAAAGTTAGCATGTCCACTCTTAGATGGAATTGTGAAAGTTAGCATGTCCACTCTTAGATGAAATTGTGAATATTATCATGCCCACACTTAGCTAGAACTTTGAAAGTTAGCATGTCCACTCTCAGATGGAATTATGAATGTTAGCATGTCCACTCTTAGATGGAATTGTGAATATTAGCATGCCCACACTTAGTTAGAACTGTGAAAATTAGCATGTCCACTCTTAGATGGAATTATGAAAGTTAGCATGTCCACTCTTAGATGGAATTGTGAAAGTTAGCATGTCCACTCTTAGATGGAATTGTGAATATTATCATGCCCACACTTAGTTAGAACCTTGAAAGTTAGCATGTCCACTCTTTGACGGAATTGTGAAAGTTAGCATGTCCACTCTTAGATGGAATTGTGAAAGTTAGCATGTCCACTCTTAGATGGAATTGTGAAAGCTAGTATGTCCACTCTTGGAATTGTGAAAGTTAGCATGTCCACTCTTAGATGGAATTGTGAAAGTTAGCATGTCCACTCTTAGATGGAATTGTGAATATTAGCATGCCCACACTTAGTTAGAACTGTGAAAGTTAGCAAGTCCACTCTTAGATGGAATTGTGAATATTAGCATGCCCACACTTAGTTAGAACTGTGAAAGTTAGCAAGTCCACTCTTAGATGGAATTGTGAAAGCTAGTATGTCCACTCTTAGATGGGATTGTGAAAGTTAGCATGTCCACTCTTAGATGGAATTGTGAAAGTTAGCATGTCCACTCTTAGATGGAATTGTGAATATTAGCATGCCCACACTTAGTTAGAACTGTGAAAGTTAGCAAGTCCACTCTTAGATGGAATTGTGAAAGTTAGCATGTCCACTCTTAGATGAAAATGTGAATATTATCATGCCCACACTTAGTTAGAACTGTGAAAGTTAGCATGTCCACTCTTAGATGGAATTGTGAATATTATCATGCCCACACTTAGCTAGAACTTTGAAAGTTAGCATGTCCACTCTCAGATGGAATTATGAATGTTAGCATGTCCACTCTTAGATGGAATTGTGAATATTAGCATGCCCACACTTAGTTAGAACTGTGAAAATTAGCATGTCCACTCTTAGATGGAATTATGAAAGTTAGCATGTCCACTCTTAGATGGAATTGTGAAAGTTAGCATGTCCACTCTTAGATGGAATTGTGAATATTATCATGCCCACACTTAGTTAGAACCTTGAAAGTTAGCATGTCCACTCTTTGACGGAATTGTGAAAGTTAGCATGTCCACTCTTAGATGGAATTGTGAAAGCTAGTATGTCCACTCTTAGATGGGATTGTGAAGGTTAGCATGTCCACTCTTAGATGGAATTGTGAATGTTAGCATGTCCACTCTTAGATGAAATTGTGAATATTATCATGCCCACACTTAGTTAGAACTGTGAAAGTTAGCATGTCCACTCTTAGATGGAATTGTGAAAGTTAGCATGCCCACAATTAGTTAGAACTGTGAAAGTTAGCATGTCCACTCTTAGATGGAATTGTGAAAGTTAGCATGTCCACCCTTAGATGGAATTGTGAAAGTTAACATGTCCACACTTAGATGGAATTGTGAAAGATAGCATGTCCAATAGCCTCTCAGTGATTCTAGAAATGTGCCCAACAGCCCCGCTGAATTTAGAAGTGTGCCCCGTAGCCTCTCTGTGAATTAAGAAGTACGCCCAATAGCCTCCCGTGGAAAGTTGAATATAGAAGTGTACCCAATAACCTCTCTGTGAATTTAGAAGTTTCTGAAAGGGCATGTAACCCATCATATCTCACCAACACGCTTACTCTCTCCTTACATCACCACTCAAATAGAACACAGAGATACTATGACACCATTCGGTATAGCTGTTCTCATATCAACATTTGCCGCTCACCCCACATCACTCTAAGTAATCACTGCTGGTTACGCACCCCCCAGCGAGGCGTTCTCCTCAGGCCTAACGCAGCCACATCCGATCTGGATGAATCCTGCCAGAACGGACACATACTCCTGACCTCTCAACCACCACACCTACCGCTAGAAAGCAGCTATTACACCGATACCGCACGAGCTGTACACATACCCGGTGCTCACACGCACCTTTTTGACTCTCTCTACTCTCTCTACTGAAATGAACTTCGGTTCCCAAGGGCGTTCAACCTACCAGCGCCTTCAGACCATACCAATGGTATATAAGGTGCTATATAAGTGCAAAATAACATAACATAACATTCTAGTATAGCCAGGACCCTGGTGTAATCAGAACCCTAGCATTGCCAGATTCCTAACATAGTGATCATTCTAGAATAGCCAGGATCCTGGTGTAATCAGAACCCTAGCATTGCCAGATTCCTAACATAATGATCATTCTAGAATAGCCAGGACCCTGGTGTAATCAGAACCCTAGCATTGACAGATTCCTAACATAATGATCATTCTAGAATAGCCAGGACCCTGGTGTAATCAGAACCCTAGCATTGACAGATTCCTAACATAATGATCATTCTAGAATAGCCAGGACCCTGGTGTAATCAGAACTCTAGCATTGCCAGATTCATAACATAATGATCATTCTAGAATAGCCAGGACCCTGGTGTAATCAGAACCCTAGCATGGCCAGATTCCTAACATAATGATCATTCTAGAATAGCCAGGACCCTGGTGTAATCAGAACCCTAGCATTGCCAGATTCCTAACATAATGATCATTCTAGAATAGCCAGGACCCTGGTGTAATCAGAACCCTAGCATTGCCAGATTCCTAACATAATGATCATTCTAGAATAGCCAGGACCTGGAATAATGAGAACCGAAGCAAAGTCAGGAGCCTGGTGTTATCAGAACGCTGGCATAATAAGGGCCTTTGCAGACAAGATATGCAAAGCCCTATTTTAATCAGAAATCCTGTGCAAGCAGAACCTGTGCCTTGTCAGATCCCTTGCATAACCAGGACCCCGGTGTCATCAGAACCCTCGCATAGTCAGATCCCTAGCATAACCAGGACCCCGGTGTCATCAGAACCCTTGCATAGTCAGATCCCTAGCATGCATAGGACCAAGGTTTCATTAGAACCCTAGCATGGGTAGATCCCTAGCATAATCAGGACCCTGGGGCAATCACACCCCTGACATTGTCAGAACTCTAGTGTAATTAGAACCCTGGCATTTTCAGAACCTTGATGTCATCAGAACCTTAGCATAATCAGGACCCTGGTGTCATCAGAACCCTAGCATAGTCCGATTGCTAGCATACCCAGGACCATGGTTTCATCCTAGCTCTAGCATAGTCAGATCCCTAGCATACCCAGGACCATGGCTTTATTAGAACCATAGCATAGTCAGATCCCTAGCATACCCAGGAGCATGGCTTTATTAGAACCCTAGCATAGTCAGATCCCTAGAATACCCAGGACCATGGCTTTATTAGAACCCTAGCATAGTCAGATCCCTAGCATACCCAGGAGCCTGGCTTTATTAGAACACTAGCATAGTCAGATCCCTAGCATACCCAGGAGCATGGCTTTATTAGAACCCTAGCATAGTCAGATCCCTAGCATACCCAGGAGCCTGGCTTTATTAGAACCCTAGCATAGTCAGATCCCTAGCATACCCAGGAGCATGACTTTATTAGAACCCTAGCATAGTCAGATCCCTAGCATACCCAGGAGCATGGCTTTATTAGAACCCTAGCATAGTCAGATCCCTAGCATACCCAGGAGCATGGCTTTATTAGAACCCTAGCATAGTCAGATCCCTAGCATACCCAGGAGCATGGCTTTATTAGAACCCTAGCATAGTCAGATCCCTAGCATACCCAGGACCATGGCTTTATTAGAACCCTAGCATAGTCATATCCCTAGCATACCCAGGAGCATGGCTTTATTAGAACCCTAGCATAGTCAGATCCCTAGCATACCCCGGAGCATGGCTTTATTAGAACCCTAGCATAGTCAGATCCCTAGCATACCCAGGAGAATGGCTTTATTAGAACCCTAGCATAGTCAGATCCCTAGCATACCCAGGACCATGGCTTTATTAGAACCCTAGCATAGTCAGATCCCTAGCATACCCAGGACCATGGCTTTATTAGAACCCTAGCATAGTCAGATCCCTAGCATACCCAGGAGCATGGCTTTATTTGAACCCTAGCATAATCTGAATCCTCACATAATCAGAACCCTGGTGTAATGAGAACCCTAATATTGTCAGAACACTGGTGTAATGAGAACACTACCACATCTAGGACCCAGGTTTTATCAGAACTCTGGCATAATTATGGCCGTGGTATGATGAGATTTAAAACCCCTATGATAGCTATGACCCTTGTGTAATCAGAACTGTAATGCGAACTCTTGCATAGTCAGAACCCCGATGTAATCAGAATCCTGGCATAACAATGACTATGGTATAATCACATAATCAAACACCTAGTACAATAAGAGCCATGCTGTAATCATAACCTAGCATAACCTTAGCATAGTCAGGGCCCTGGTATAGCATAATCAGAATCCTGATGTAATCAAAATCATAGCATAATCAGGATTCCACCATAATCAGAAGCCTGGAGCAGTCAGAACGCTTGCATAATCAGAGCTCTTGTGCAAACGGAACTCTTGTGTAATAATAACCCCAGCATAGCTAGAACCCCGGTTAATCAGACCCTAGCATAATCTGAACCCTAGCATATTCAGAACCCTGGTGTAATTAGAACCCTAGCATAATCAGCACTCTTGTGTAATCAGAACCCTGGTGCAATAATAACCCCCGCATAGCTAAACCCCTCGTTAATCAGGCCCCTAGCATAATCTGAACCCTGGCATATTCAGAACCCTGGTGTAATTAGAACCCTAGCATAATCAGCACTCTTGTGTAATCAGAACCCTGGTGCAATAATAACCCCAGCATAGCTAAACCCCTCGTTAATCAGGCCCCTAGCATAATCTGAACCCTGGCATATTCAGAACCCTGGTGTAATCAGGAGCCTGGTGTAATCAGAACCCTGGCATAATCAGAACCCTGGCATAATCAGCAGTCTTGTGTGATCAGAACCCAGGTGTAATCAGAAACCTGGAGTAATCAGAAATCAGGCATATTCAGAATCCTGGTGTAATCAAAACCCTGGTGTAATCTGAACCCTGGTGTAATCTGAACCCTAGCATAATCAGTACTCGTGTGTAATCAGAACCCTGGTGTAATCAGAATCCTGGTGTAATCAGAACACTGGTGTAGTCAGAATCCAAGCATAATCAGAACCCACGTGTAATCAGAACCCTATCCCCTCCAGAACCCTGATGCATGCAGAGCCCGGGTGTAATGTGAGCATGGATATCTTCGCAACCTTGGCCTGCTGAGAGCCCACACACGTTCCAGAGTCTGGCATAATCAAGACCTTGGGGTATTTGCACACCCGGCATAATCAGAATGCTGGCGTGATCAGAGATCTGGATTATGTGAGCCCTTGAGTAATCAGAGCCCTGGTATTCTCAAGCTGTGGCCTGGCTAGAACCCTGCAAAAGTCAACACTTGAGGCGTGCCATTGGCCAGGGTCTGGACCACCACTCTACGCCAAGGGCTGCGGCGAGTTGCTTTGCTCGGGCCTCATTTGCTCTTCAGCAAATGATACGGACCATCTCTGCGGTGAAATGGCCCAGGAAGTGCCTTTGCAAGGCTCCCTGTTTCCCACAGAGATTCCCACAAGCTCCTAATGCTGGGGGATAAATGCAGGGCAGGTAATGCCCCCAAACATCTTCAGGATCGTTTGCACGAGGTCCCTAGAGTGGGGGTGCGAGTTTCGGTCACTGTGCCCCAAGACTCTGGAATGAGCTACCAGATGCTTTGCTGGAGATCCCTAATCTCTTTAGCTTTAGGAAAGCTCTAAAGACACATTTGTTCAATTCTAATGATATGATATGATTGGTTATTTATAATGCACTTAATACCCAGAGGTTTCTACGCGCGGGCCCGGGGATTGCACCTGTGTTGCTCCGTGTCGTCTTGCTTCCAAGGCGAGCACGTTGCCCCTCGGCTATCCTCCTGAGACATGACTAAGCCAGCATTTGAGTTATGCGTGTGGATCTGCTGGTTCTTAACTTATTTTCTTCCTACTGGCTTCCTTCTGTGGTGTTTGTTTTTGTCCTGTTTTTAGGTGCGCACTGAGGCCGCTAGGCGTGATGCGCGTTACAAGAAATAAATAAATATTTATTTTTTAAAGTTCCAGATGTTACTATATTTTTAATTGTGAGAGGTTCCTACACTAAAAGAGGGAGCTTCCAAAGCTGTCTGCCATACATGTAACCTTTACAAGCAAACTGGAGAAGGCTGCAGACCTATACACTTATGTTTTTTACAGCATGCACAGGCGTCTGTATAACACGAATTCCCCTGTTTTGGTATTTTGATAGCTCTTCAAAGCAATGATTGTAAGCATTCTGGTATGCATCAGTGTGTTTGAGGCTAACATGCATGCAGAGTATATAGATATCTCATTACAGACCACCCCAGCACATCGCTCCCTGAGGAGAATCACAAATGGAGTAGAGGTTGCTGTTTCCATGCATTCCAAAAACAAACGGTTGCCTCCTTGCATGTGCAAGGCTCAGCCCTATTACCATGTCCCTGGGAGGAAAAGAGGGTCTTATGTTGCCAGAAAAGGCAGAGAGGGCTCTGCTTAAAGATAACTGTGAGCCATCTTAGACTAGAAAATAAGAGGGGCACAAGACCAGGAGTTCCACAAACTAGTGTACTTGACCGTTGCCGCATTGCACACTCCTGCTGAAATTGTAGACAGGCGGCCCCTGGAAGGATTCACAGGGTTTTGTGACTATGGGGTGATGCAGAAATTCGCCCCTTTTGTATGAAATAACATGCACCGACCACTCTCTCCTTGTAGTATTTTGAGGGTAACTAGCAAGGAAACCAGATAAGAGATGTTTTGAACTTGATTGCACAGAAGACTGCCCTCTGTGCCCAATGGGGAGGGGTGCCTGTTGTAGTTGCAGGAATCCCTTCCTTTCTATTTCATTAACCGCCGCCTTCCTGTATTAGGAATCCCAGTCTTCCTGTTAAACGAATCCTTGCCTTGTGGTTGTAGGAAGCCCTGCCTTCTTGTTGTAGCAATCCCTACCTTCTTTTTGAAGGAATCCCTGACTTGCTGTTGTAGGAATCCCTGCCTTTCTGCCTCAGGAATCCCAGTCCTCTTGTTGTAGGAATCTCTGCCTTGCAGGCACCCCTACCTTCTTGTTGTAGGAAGCCCTGCCTTGCGTTTGAAGGAATCCACACCTTCTTGTTGTAGGAATCCCTGACTTGCTGTTGTAGGAATCCAAGCCTTTCTGTTTCAGGAATATCCGCCTGACTGTTGTAGGAATCCCTGCTCGGAAGCCTGAGTGTTGCTTGGCCAGCTAAGAGGTGCATGTGTCTACCAAGATCTGTGAAAACTGTGGCTAAATGTTTTGTTGCAAGCTAGCCACAGGAGGGTATATTGAAATCTCAGTGTTGTAGCGCTCACCGCCCTTTGCTAAGAACATTGCACACCTCAAGGCATTTATTTCCCACCAGCTTGCATTTCATCAGTGTGAGATCCACAAGAGAGCTGCCATCTCCCAACAGCTGAGAGAAAGCTGGAAGGAGGCCCTTGTCAGCGGTTAATGTTTTGCTGACGGATCTCTCTACTGGCACTCTGCCCGGGGCAAGGAATCTCTTCTTCTGACGACCTCTGCTGGACCTTTTAGAAGTCTAAACCTTTGAAACATCAAAGCAACCGCTTGACAGCCGAATCAAATCACCTGCGATTCTGCAAACACCTGAAGAGACACCTCTTCAAAGGGACCTTTGGTGGACCTGGATGCTATAGGTGCATACTGCAGCCCACTGAAGATAGCCTATCAGGAATTAATCCCTGCATTGTCCAGTGCAGTGTAGCACATGCTGCTGTTTCTCCCTTTCCCCCTGGCACACTGAAGTGAAAGAACGCGATGTGTGGTGCAGTACAAAGCCTACAGTGGCGCATCCAGACTCTTTTGACTCGGGTTTCCCAAGTAGGGGGCACTGACTTATGCAGGGGTGGCATGAAGTACGAGCACACACACATATAATGATCATAGTTTAGGACAATGGGGTGGCACCTGGGATCACCAATCAGATTCCAGGAGTAGCACGTGCCACTCCAGGCCACTCCCTGGACACGCCACTGAAGCCCTACACATAAGTACGTGATACAGGATCGATTATCCCAACATAACTATTTTGATGTGTAGCCCCAGTTAATAAACATGCACAGTCTGGTTAGGTTTCTTTTCTAGCATTGTGATCACGTTTAGTGATAATTATTTATTTCAATCATACTGTTTTCCACAACCTTGACTTATTTAGCCCCATCAATATTGCTTCCTATGCAACTTGAGGTTTTTGGTTCTCAGTGGACACTTCTCAAGGTGTATCAGAGGTGCCTCAAGGACATCCTCCACCTTTTGACTTTTTGGAGTGGTTGCAACAGAACCATCCGTCTCCTGAAGAAGGTCGCTTATATTTACCGGCTTAAATTAGGGGCCTATTATGACGACCGAAACATATGTTGAGTTACAGCAAATAAGCAGGATGCTATTTGTTTTTGTATTAACACTTACTGTAATCACCAAGAGGTGTTGAAATTTATGTTAATATATTGGTTCTAGGTGGTCTGAGTACCACAAGTGTGGAATATTGACATGTATAGTGAGAGTGTGAATGAATGATGGAATGAATGGTGGTGTTTAAATGGGGATGTTGAGAACAATAAATATTTGTGTAAATTGTTTACAAATAAATATATATATTTTTTGACAAGACCTGGTATTGTTTAAATGTGTACAGATGTTCTGATCTCATTTCGCCCAGGTTCATTTCTGTTGTTCCATTATATTTAGCCTGAAGAACCTGTGGCAGTAAGGCAATCCCTATTTTGAAAATTAGGAGAACCCTGACATACTCAAACCTCTGGCATAGTCGATAACCAAGCACAAGGGGTGTGCGGGAAGCATAGTGGACTCAACACCGTCCAATGGGCCTCATTACGACCCTGGCGTTAAGGGTTTAACGGCACCGTAAAAGGTGTCAGCGCCGTTAAACCCTTAACGCCTGATTACGAGGTCCCTTTGCGGGACCCGACCTTAACGGCTGGTTTTACCAGCCGTTAAAGTAGGGTGCAGCAAAGGGACCTTGGTGCTAAGTACGGTGCCGCAATTTGCGGCACCGTACTTAGCGCCTTCCCCATTCCCATTGAGCCGTATGGGGCAAAAATAGGAATGAGGAAGGGCCCATGGTGAATGGGGAATTACCGCCCCGCCAACCTTGGAATGGGGCGGTAATTCCGCCATTCACCATGGCGGACCCCGGCATAGACCATGGTGCTAATAGCACCATGGTTTAGCGCCGGGGTCGTAATGAGGCCCAATGTGTCTATGTATCTACCTCGGGAGTGGAGCATTCTGTGATGAATGGATTATGAAAGCAGGTTACAGTGTTGAAGCCTCTAATGCCTTCCCGGAGCCCATCCTCCAGATCTGAGCTGATTGAGCCCCGACTGGCTTTGCATTTTACCGCTTCTTTCCCAGAGTGCTCCAGGGTCCCTCTCATCCCCCCTGTCTCCTCCTTCTCGCTTGTCTACTGCCATCCTTCAACTAATCCCAGTGATCGGGGCTACCTCTCATTCTTGAAATGGAAAATCATAATGCATTTTATTTGACTGTCACAGGCCCCAAACATCAAAATATAATAAAGCACTTGAATAAAAGAACAACCAGAATATAAAACGAAGGTATCAAGAAATGGAAAATGAGAAAAGGGAGCCTTACACCTCAAATGTCCTGGAACAGGGGCAGCATTTGTTTGCAAGTCTGTATTGATCTCCGTGCAACCTCCAGGTGTCAGGCGGAGTGCCCTTAGCCTCAAAGCTCACTCAGCTCAAAATATCTCCGCTTTGCCATGGACTGTGACTTCACATTAAAAAAACACACTCGTCATCAAATCCTAGATGTCCACTCCAATTCTCAGAACAGTTGCTGAAGCCCTAGTCACCACCACCCAGACAGTGGCCCGCACTACTCACAGCGGTCCCAGAGCCCACCTTGGCCTCTCTGAAACCTGCCCAACACGTTGCAGCAAGTCTCCTGACAGTGCTAAGAATATCCAACCACGTCCTCAAAGCGCTGTGCTGGTACCCCTCCAAGCATGCATCACGTTCAAGACACCCCGCATCACCTGCATAGCAGTCACAATGAAACCCCCACCTTACCTGGCAAGAAGTCCACCACCTCTGGAGGCCAACACACCACCAAAAGTCACAACATATCCATCCTGGAACCTAAGAACTGCAAGAGGTAAAAACACAGGAAACCAGCCTTTTATCGCTATGCATCTTGTTTCAGGAGCCGCTTAAACTATGCAGATCAGACTGCCCCGCCTTTCATCCTGCACTTCAGGGAAACTATGCACTAGCACCTGGAGTGTATCTTATGCGCAGAATGGAATTACCATAATAAAGGATCGCAGACCCAAGTAACCGGACAAACTCAAAAAATATGGCAAAGTATTACATTATTCTCAGCTCAGATAAAGTGGGGAAGTCTGGTGATCATATAAAATGCAGCTCACTCACTCTCGTCTAATTTTTGATTACACAAAGACGTTATACTTCTTTGTGCGTCAGCTATGACGTCATTCTACGTGGCAAACAAAAAAACCTATTGAGGATGGGGATTGGTTATGGGAACATATGTACTCATAGTATGTGTAAGTGTTAATAACATCATTGGCTGCCCTTTATCCAGTAGGCACGCCTGAAACTACACCTAAAATGCGTAGAATACTGATTATAGCAAAATACTAACAACGGATTGGCTTCTGCAACACTATATATTGGTTTGGTTGGCATATTCTCCCAACCTTGGACATTCGGCTCGCTACCATCACATGAATAAAACGAAACCCAGGTGCAGAGAACAACATCAGTCCATTGCCCACTTTGGTCAATTAGCCTTCCATCTCTCATTAGTTAGTCCACAAGCAAGGCTTCTCCTTTATAGTTGACATTTAGGACTGTTATGTTCCCTAGGACTTTTAAGGGAGTCAGGGTACAGCACCACTATCTTCGTCTGACCCATAATGAATAGACCTTGTCTTCTGTCCTTGCACCACGTGTTAGTAGACCATGAATGTGTCCTTTTCAGCCTTTTATTTTCTGCTATTTGATTTATTTGCGCTGGGTGCTATTACTCCTCTTGGCCTCTGCAGACTTGGTCATTCCACCTACATATGCTTTTCACATCTTTAATAGTCAAATACTTAGCACTTACAGATGTTTTTGCAAGTGCTTAATCTAAGAGAACCTTCATTCTTAGCTGATCCTGGTTAACTCCCTTTATACTTTCTAATTTTGTCCTGCTGCATCATCCTTAGTCTTATTAAAAGAGATATTCTTTGTTCTTTGCACAAAGCTGTTTCTGCAGTGTCTCTCAGTCCTGCAGCAATGGTTTGTCTCTAGTAATAACATAATCCGACGTCCATCTTTCTATCATGGCTGCTCTATTTACTTTATAGTTTCCTTCAAAGCAAGTTTCCATATTTGTCTTATCTCCCTTGCATGTCTGCATATGTACATTAGTTGAACTTCATCTCACTCATCTTTTCAACGTAGACAATTCCTTCCTCTCTTTACACTTGATTACTTTGTTACTTTAATTGTACCTTCATTCTTTTAGTATCTGCATATCATTTCCATACATCCTTTTGTCTTTTCTTTATGACGTCACTTTACTGGTCAGTCTGCACGTACAGCTCTTCTATGTCCAATGGTGTATGTAGACATCCTTCCATCACTTCAGTACAGGGATACATTTGATACGGCTGCCTGAGTGCATAACATCTCTCATATCTTTGGTGCTGTATTGGGATGATGCATGGCGTCACACACAGTGCTCTCTTTCTGTACTTCCAATATGCTAGAAGTGAGGGGGTGGGCACTAGTGATGACGTTACCTGCTCCTCTACATTCACCCATCTGGTTGTGTCCGCGACCACCTCCTCAATCTTCTTTACCTTTGCTTTACACTGTGGTTTCTTTATAATCCATATCTTTGTCACCCCCCTTAGGTGACCTGCATTCTTTATACGCTCATCCACACTCCAAGCCATGTGGCAACATTCCCCAGATGGTTGACATAATATCCAACGTCCTACATACTTCTTATGATCCTCAGAGTAGTAGAACTTCATCCCAGGGGTGCCAGCGGACTTCCTTTTATGTATTCACAGGTGGTGCCCTCATTTTGAATTTGTTCACCAGTTTCAGCATTTATGTCAATCATTATCTTCATCTCAACAGCTGTCCTTGCTCTCTTCTGACATTGTCCAATTATGATTCTCACAACACAGAATCCCAGCATTACCAACACTAGTATTGCTCCTAATAACTTGAAAGCATTTGCCATCCAGGTTGGAATCCACAATGGCAGGGACAAGAAACAATCATCTCCTTCAGTCTCGTGTACCTCTTCAACCATCTTCGTGTGCAGGTCTGTCAACATTGTTATTGCCTCTGTGAGGGTTCCATTTTCTCCAGTATAGGTAGGTGTGTACGTACAGCAAGAATGCCAGATCTAGGTGCAAATGCCACCTTCCATGGCTGTAATCAAGTCCAAGACATACCTGTTCTGGAAGTTCAATCGAAAGGCCCTTAGTTCTTCCCGTGCTGCATTTAATCCCTTGATTGTTGTATTGATAGTTTGCAGCAGTTCCCTTCTGGTGATCTGTAACCACTTGGCATTCACTGAAATCTGGAGTCATGGCATAAATATGGATATAAGTATCTTTGCTGTTTTGCCAAATAGTTTATGTTCATCTGGAATATTATCATAAGAGTTTATAGAATGTGCTGAGAAATAGTTCTCCCTCTTCAGCCGGAGGAGGTTAAGCGACCTCTTCTTTCTCTGGTACAGATCCATTTTTGGAAATTCTTCAATATGGAAATCACTCTGGGAAATCACTAATGCAGGAACATGTATGGCCACTAAGGAGCGTATTCCTCCCCAATTTTAGGCAGCTTCATGTAAGCTCTGGATCCACCGACCCAATAGCGGTCCATTAGCATAGCAGTTCCTCCATTCATTCCTGGTACTTCGAACATCTGCTTACATCATTTATTTTCTCCAACTAGAATCAGGCCTTCATTCCTGAAGCATGCTGTCACATTCTTTATTGGTATTATGGATACCGGTCTTGCTTCATCTTCAACCCATGTTAGTAACTTGGCATGCTTGGCCCATGATTTTAGGCAGATATAATTTACTATTTGCACTATGCTTACTGATTCCTTCTTCAATAAGTGTGTGGTGCAAGATAACATTCCTTCTTCCCACCCTGTAATGGTGGCAGCTCATCCATATACCAATAGCTGAGGTCTCTCATTGCATCCTGATACTCCTGATATTTCCTGTATGTCTGAACAGCCCACTCTCCTCATTTGAACAACCTTTAATTGCTCTCCAGTCAGGGATGACTATATAAGCATCTTTCTCATCCAGCCTATACCCTTTTCCATCTTTTGTGTTTTCACATAAGCACCTTCACATGGAAATGATATCCGTGACCGCCATCGTAGGGTTGGCCATCTTCCTTTGAATTGTCTTCTTATTGTGCACACTGCTAGATGACTGAGCCACTTCACATCGTGTGCCGGTATATCTCTCCAATGAATGTTCTGGCTGAGTTCATGGCATAAGGGATGAGAGAACATATGTAACAGCTTCCCTCTGACGTTCTCTTTCCCACCTCCCTCACATGCTGATACCATAAATTATTCTTTAAATGGGCAGAACTATCAAGATACGAGTTTATATCCTCATTATCTTCTTCAGCATCTCTTTTTGCTCAAACAATTTGTTCAGAGGTATTAGGGAAAACATTGCTCGTACCTTTGCTAGGGATAATCATGGAAGTGTCATTACCTTAGAATGCATCAGCATTAATGATTATCTGTCTAGATGCCATAATAATAAGAAAGAAAAGAAAGATCATGGTACATAATGATAATACAATAATCAGCACAAATTAACTTATTGCTCTTTGCCTCACAGGCATAATACCTCATTCTCTTCTTTTCTTACTAAAGCCGGGTGAGACCAGAGAATATAGGTAAACATAGCAGTTAAAATTGTGTGCACCGTTACAGTTATGGGTTTCATGAAGTGATATTTGTATACATGTAATTTGTTTAGTTTCTGGCACATTCTTCTAAAATTGCTATAATGTTTTAAGCAGCATACAATATGCTGTGTACTTTGTTTCTCTTTGTTAATGTATAATCAGTTTTTAGTTCAGCTGAAAGAGTATCTAGAACAGCAGCAAGTCCATTCACTTCCTAATTCCAGAATATTTTTAATTTGTCAATTCTTTGTCCTTGCCCTTAGTAGCCGATTTCGTCTTCATGCGCAGAACTTCTTCTCTTGCTTTTCTGTCATCAGCTGCTTGAGGGATATGGGTCCCTCCTTTGTAGAGCTTCACGTCATTCAGGTGAAGTCACGCTCTTCTACCTTTCATTTTAACAGCTGTAGGTGTAACCTCTTCTACTAGGTATGGTCCTTCAAACCGGGGCTTATTCCAAGTGCGCATAAAACTTTGTGTTAACACCTGGTCCCCTGGGTACAAACTAAGCTGTTTTAACAGTTTGCTAGGAACATCGGTTTGGCTGTCTTTTTCAATTTTCTTTGACCCTCTGACGTTTAATCTACACTTCTTTTTTTCAAGATGGGGCTAGTTACGCCCGTCTGTCTTTGTCCTGACAGCGACCTTAACTTGCTTACATATGGTGGGGACATAATGAGCGCCATCGCCAGCTCCCGAACGTCGATGGAAAAGAAAATAGACAGTATTGGTGCGGACGTGTCCCTGCTAAAATACGATCTGCAAAAACTAACCTCACGCACGGGTGAAGCAGAGGCACAGATCTCGGAGGCTGAGGACAACATGCGAGGAGTAAACCGTCAAATGTCTAACATGCTAGCCCGTACTAAAACCCTGAAAGCAAGAGCAGACGACAGTGAGGGCAGATCCCGACGGAACAACACTCGCATTCTTGGTCTTCCCGGGAAGGCAGAGGGGGATTGCATGGAATTGTTCCTTGAAGAATGGCTGACAAGCACGTACGACGCAGAATCCTTCTCTAGATTCTTCTCCATCGAACGGGCACACCGCATACCAACTGGCAGAGTCATTCCTGGCAAATCACTGTGCACAATTATTGTGAGATTCCTGAATTACAGGGATAGGGACACTGTGCTACAATTAGCAAGATCAAAGGGGACAGTCACGTACAATGGATCAAAAATGCTTTCTTCCCTGACTTCACCAGCGAGTTCCAGAAAGCCTGCCAGTCCTTTGACCCGCTCAAAAGACGCTTGCACTCACTGGGAGTTGAATATGGGTTAATCTTCCCTGCTCAGCAAAAATTTTTCCACAAAGGTACAACGGTAAATTTCACTGATCGGAAAGAGGCATGGAACTGGGCTGAGACACACATAGACGGTGACTGGAATGCCGAGGGAAGAAGGCGAAGAGAACACAACAGACCACACCCTGAGTGACCACCAGAGCAAATACCACAGCAGCATCCACCGCCTGAGATCCCGCAACAAGAAAACGAATAACGAGTCCTGACACCACTCAAATAAATTTGAATGCAGCAATTGCAATTCAAGGCACCTGTATCCTGCATTATATCTCAAGCACACAAAGGCTGGCGGCCACCCGGGTGCCACCCCCCCTAGACAAAGCAAAACTTATAGAGCCGACAAAAGGCACTTTACCACTCAGTCTTACATTGTTTCCAGATTTGGAAAGCCCGGCTACGGCAAAGCGGGCATATGCAAGCTAAAGCTTAACTGTTTAAGTATACGTTGGGCCGACAGATGCTTCAGTTGTGGGCGAAGTATGGGGAGGGGGGAGTTGGGACTAATAACGTTATTCAATGTTTAGCATACAAAGACACTATGAGCTTACTATACGAGGCAACTGCTGCACTAAAACCTGACGTGTTGTCTCCAGCACGAATACAATCTACAAAATGCATCCGAGAACCTCACAACCAAAGACCTGATGGCACCTGTGTCGACTCCAAATAACAAACACCTAAAGCTCCTGACATGGAATGTGAATGGGCTGGGCTCCAGCATTAAAGGAAGACTTGTTCTGCAATACATAAACAGGCACTCCCCGGATATAGCCCTCCTAACAGAAACGCACCTGGCGGGAACCACATGTAAATTATTCCAGAGATCCAACTATTGCACAGCGATACATGCAGGATTCTCCATGGGGGCGAGAGGAGTACTGATACTGATCCATAAGAGACTTCCACTTGAGATCAACCACATTAAGCAAGACAGTGGTAGACGTTATGTTCAGTTACAGGCTACACTATGGAACCAAACCCTGGCGATTATGGCAATAAACTCTCCACCGGCCCTCCTTAATACTTTGCTAGCCGACATCACCCCCATCCTAGCAACAAGCATTGCAGACATATGCGTGATAGAGGGGACTTCAATGAAGTAATGAATAATGCCCTGGACCGCACGCATCTGAGGTCCAGAAACCCCACCACTGTCACCAGACTCGTGGCCTTTGCGCCCGCACTTGGGCTCCGAGACATGTGGCGAGATCTGCACGGAGAGGAACGTGAATACTCCTTTCAGTCAGGAGCGCATGCCTCAATGTCCAGGATAGATGACCTCTTTCTTCCATACCAGATCATTCACAAAGCCTGCAGTACATTCTTCCTTCCACGAGGCATATCCGACCACTCTCCACTAATACTAGAACTGGAAACGGAGAGACCACGCCCACCGCCCACTTGGCGTCTTAACTCCTACTATCTGGTGTTCCCGGACCTACAGGAGAAAATAGAAGCGGCCACCTCCAACTACTTTGAGATAGACACAGGCTCGACAGATGATCCCTCTATTCTATGGGAAGCATACAAACCAGTCCTACGAGGCGAGATCATATCATGGGCCTCTGCCAAGAGAAAGACCCAATGTGAAATGATTACTGAAGCCGAAAAGGAAGTTGTGACCAAAGAAACAGAACATATCTCCGGCGACACCCCCCAGACACACAGAGCCTTAATGTTGGCGCAGAAAAAGCTACATAATTTGTCATTAGATTGTGCCCAAAAAGCCCACAGTGCCATGAAAACACAGC
The DNA here is from genome assembly GCF_040938575.1 of Ambystoma mexicanum. Classification (NCBI taxonomy): domain Eukaryota; kingdom Metazoa; phylum Chordata; class Amphibia; order Caudata; family Ambystomatidae; genus Ambystoma; species Ambystoma mexicanum. Next base: position 303,630,845 of record NC_090921.1, read on the forward strand.
TATATGAAAGCGGGGAAAAAGCAGGCAAGATGCTCGCATGGTTGGAGAAACGCGATGAGGGACAGCATACAGTAAAAAACATTAAGACACGAGAGGCCAAAATAGTCTCCACCGATGCGGAAATAGCAGAACGCTTTGCTGATTTCTATGAAGAACTCTATGCGCCTCCATTGACACAGTGGATGATCTCGTATTGGATAACACCAATCTTCCATTCCTCACCGTGGAACAAGCTGAAGCGCTAGATTGCAAAATAACAGAAGAAGAGATCTCAACAGCCATTGCACTACTCCAAGCAGGCAGGACCCCAGGTCCCAATGGTTTCCCAATCGACATTTGGAAAAGACTAAGCCATCTAGACTTACCTACCCACCTTCTCGACCTATTTGAATTTTCCCTAGCAAAAGGCGAGCTCCCGCCAGACCTTCGCAAAGCCACAATAATAAAACCCCAGGATGAAGGTTGTTCCTACAGGCCCATATCATTGATCAGCAGCGAAGCGAAAATACTAAGTGTTAGCGAATATACTCCAAATGGTCATCACGGCGCTGATCCACCCGGACCAGTGCGGTTTTATGCCCCAAAGAGCAACAAGAATGAACATTTGCAGACTGCATCTGGCACTAGAGAGGGCGCCCACCTTACAGCAATCCGCAGCGTTGTTAGCCATAGACTTTGAAAAAGCCTTTGATTCAGTGTATTGGCAGGCTTTATGGACAATTATGAGGAGGGTGAACCATTCATAAAATGGGTCCAGCTTCTATACAACAACCCGCTGGCAGAGGTGAGAGTAAATGGTTGGCTCTCGCGCACCTTTCAATTGGGGAAAGGTACCAGGCAAGGCTGTCCCCTCTCGGCAATGTTGATCGCCCTAATAATTGAACCGATGGCAGTCATTCTACGAGATGCAACCACATGGACAGGTTTCCGCTGGAACTCGGAATGTCTTTAGTGGCCTCAGGGTGAACTGGCCCAAATCTGTGCTCTTGCCAGTGAAGGGACGGACTGTATACCACCACAGGGCTCCCCATATCAAATCGAACTTACACAGTTCCGGTATCTAGGCATTATAATCACCAATGCACTCGATACTTACACATCCCAAAATGTATACCCTCTAGGTAAGAAATATGCACAAGATATGATCCACTGGGAAGCATTACCGCTGACACTACTTGGCAGAGCCGCGCTCTTCAAGATGTTGGCTTTACCCCGCTTCTTGTACATCCTACAAAACGCCCCTCTCCACATCCCCGCGGAGGTATTCCGTAAAATAGACAAAACGACACGCAAACTGCTGTGGGGAGAGAAACACCCGAGGATAGCTCTTAAAACCCTCCAATGATCAATCCTAGAGGGGGGAATAAGTCTCCCCAACATCCAAGTCTACTACTGGGTGACCCAGATGGTGACAGTAAATGACATACTCCATGGCAATCCGAAACTCCCCCACATACAGGCGGAAATAGCTGCACGACACATGTCCACGATTGAAAATCTTTACAGAAAGAAATGTCACCCTCCTGAGTGCTCGATAGTGGTGCAGACTGCCCAAATCTGGAAAGAAGCACACAAACATATTGGTTGGGATAATAGAATCACCCGAGTCCAGCCCATATGGAATAACGCCCACCTCACAGGCCTTAGTCAACTCCCCAAATGGCCTAGCTGGACAGCAGCCGGTATACAAACTTTACAACAAATATATGTGAACAACCAGCTTATCCCATTTGCCGAGATCTGTTACGTATGGCCTCCCAGCCGCCGAGTGCTCTCCGGACAGCTGCATCACGCACTCTCAGTACAAAGGGACCGAATGACAGACATGCCGGAATGCACACCGATAGAAACAAATATAGTCATAGATAGTGTAGATAATAAAGTCACATCCACCATGTATAATGCCATCACCTTTCGTTTGCCACGCCAGAGCTGTCAGGCCTAAAGCTGAAATGGGAAAAGAGATGTAGGCCCAATACTACCCGAAGAATGGATTTCAACCCTAATGTATCCTAGAGATACTGTAATCTCGGCCAGAATCAGGCTTATTCAACTGAAGATCCTCCACAGGATATACTACCCGCAAGTAGCACCATATAGTTGGGGGGGGGACGTCTGAGCCAACTGCCTACGCTGTAAACAGGAAGAAGGAACCTTTTACCACATCCTATAGAATGCACGCAAATACAGCACTTCTGGCGACAATGCACCGAAAGACTCTCGAGAGTCATGGGCCGTCCGATACCAACCGACCCCAAACTTCTCCTCCTGGGGATTGAGGAGGAAGGAGATCTGTCTCGTTTTGAAAAACTGCTGCTCTCAACGTGTACAGGAATTGCCAAAAGAAACATTGCACAACTGTGGGGGTCAGAAACAACCCCAAATTATGACCAGTGGATTACGGACGTAGATGCTATCATCCTAATGGAACGCCGAATATACCAAGCACGTGGCTGCCCAGGCAAGGTGGATAAAATTTGGGGTAAATGGGAACAAATATCATGATCATACAGAGACTGTCCGAATGTATTTTAACATGTACCCTCGCCATTACTCCAGGACACAATATAACCACCTGTTAAAACCCGGTTGTGTAAAGCAAGAATGTGCCGTATCTGGCCTCGTACATGCATAGTCCCTCCTCGCGTGTGCATATATATATATATATATATATATATATATATATATATATATATATATATATATATATACGCACATAGCCTTTGTACGCAATGCTCTTTCATATGTATGCACAGTTATTTTGTTTGTTTGGATATTGAATGTTTTGAATGTATGAACAAAACCCAATAAAATGTGTTATCCCTAAAAATAAATAAAAAGATTCTATCCATCTGATGGCCTCTGTAGAGAAGTGAGCTGCTGAGTCCAAGTGATTGCAGAGGACCTTGTGATCCACTAGGTTGAATGCCGCTGAGAGATCCAACAGTAGGAGGAGGGCAGTTTTCCCTTTATCTCTCAGCTCATCAACCTGTGTTAAGTCGATGAGGGCAGTTTCCATCCCATGTAGTGATCGAAAACCAGATTGTCTTACTCCTAGGAGCTTATGCAGTTCTAAGTAATTTTGGATCTGAGTATATGCGACCTTGTCAAGTATTTTGAGTAAGAATGGTACCGTTGTGATAGGATGGTTATTAGTAGGAATAAGTGGGTCTAAGGATTATGGAGCACCCAAGATTGTTTCAGGTTAGAGGGAATAGTGCTAGATGTGAAGGAGGCATTGATCAGTTTAGAAATGAATGGTGCAAGGTCTCTAGGCGCATCCTTTATAAGCTAAGCAGGGCACAGATCGCCTTTGCAATTGGACGGCTTTTTTTAGGCAATTTTATTTTGGAGAGTGGTTATTTTATCAGATAGTGCATGTTGGATGTCTCGGCACCATGTCTTATTTTTGATGCAGCTTTCAGGTGTGGGAATCGGAGACTCTAGCTCTTGTGGTATGGTGAATAATTCCTTCATACTAGAGTTTGCTTTGGCAATGCGTTCGTTATAGGAATTTAGTTTTGCCAGGCAAATTTCATTTTTGTATTGTGCAGATATTTTGGCTAGCTTAGATTTGTTGTCATTGGATAGGAGTAATCTCCAGGTGGTTTCACATTTCCGTTTTAGAAGGCGCAAGTCCTTTAAATGGGGGGGTAGGGCTAAACCACTTATCTAGATGAGATTTAGGTTTGCTCGGTCTCGATTTGAGTGGAGCAATTTTGTCTGAAGTGGTAAGCATAATTTTATTGTATTCTTGGACCAGTGTACCGGGGTCTAAGTTGTTGTCTAGTGAATTTAAGGTGGGTAGAATGGCAGGGTTCAGATTGTCCACTGTGATATTCTTTTTATTCCTTGTTGGGCGGGGGGGGGGGAATAGGTAAGGTCAGCGGAAGAGATCTAATGGTTGATAGTGTGGAAGACACGAGGGAGTGGTCTGTCCACAGTTGCGGTGTGATAGAGGTGATGGTGGCCGTGCAATTGTAGTCAGCTACCCCATTCTAAAGGTCTCCCTTTATTATGAGTAGGTTCATTCATTTTTTGTGACAGAACTAATTCTGCAAGGATATTAGCTAATTTGAGGGCATACTTGTCTGCCGGATCGTTGACTCCTAGATTGAAATCACCTAGTAATAGCATTTGGGTAGTTGTTTTAAGATTGTTGCGGTGCGGACGAATATGTGGAATAGATGAGGGTGGAGAGCGGATGAGTGTGGAGAGCGGATGAGTGTGGAGAGCGGATGAGTGTGGAGAGCGGCTGAATCTGGAGGAGCGGTTGAGTATGTGACTGAATATGTAAAGCGGATGAGTATGTGAAGCGGACGAGTGAGCGGTCCAGATGAGAAGGTGAAGCAGACCTGTGTGTGGTGCGGATGAATATGTGGAATAGATGTATGCATAGAACGAACCCGACCGCTCTGAATTGCATAACGTTCGTATTATGCCTTGGAATGCATAGAACCTTTGAAAGAGCATACCTCATAACACACCCCATGCTTACTCTCTCCTTACACCACCACTCAACTAGAACACAGGGATACTATGACACCATTCGGTATAACTGTTCTCATATCAACATCTGCCGCTCACTACCCATCACTCTAAGTAAACATTGCTGGTCTCACACCCCCAGCCAGGCGTTCTCCTCAGGCCTAACGCAGCCACTCTCGGTCTGGATAACTCCGGCCAGATCGAACACATAACCCTGATCTCTCAGCCACCACACCTACCGCTAAGAAGCAGCTACCACAGGAGCTCCGCACCAGCTGCACACATACCTGGTGCGCACACGCACCTTTGGACTCTCGCTAATCCCTCTACGGACCAGAACTCCGGTTCCCAAGGGCGTTCAACCTACCAGCGCCTTTAGACCATACCAATGGTATATAAGGCGCTATATAAGTGCAAAATACCATAACATAACATAACACGATTGTGCTGCTGGTCGTTCAGAATATGGTGTTGGTTCTGGTGTTTTCTCTTTAGGGTCTTCTAAAATTGACCATTTGACCCTTTGTGCATCCTCTCTTTGTGCCTTCACGTTTTGTTCCCTTTCTTCATCTGACATCATTATGCCCAGCTAGTATGGCTATTATCTCTTTTCTCATCGTCAAAATCTAGTCTCCTTAGGGACAGCGCTCTATGCTTGTCCATCAACGTATCATCTGTTCTACTTCCTGTTTCCTTTGGCAGATATTCTGTGGTTCTCCCCATAGCCTCGTAGCCATCTTTCTCTCTTCTCTGCCTATATAGATCCCCAATCCTTTACCTTATGCCTTCTGCCTCATGCTCATCAGCCCATGTCTGAATTCTCAGTATCCCTTGCAACTCCCTGCAGGGCTGTTGTGACCCTCTCACTTTCTCCCATTGCTTTTGTGCTTTTTTACTTTGTTACTGCAGTTGCTCCTTTATTCTTTTAGTATCTGCATATCGTTTCCATACGTCCCTGTGTCTTCCCTTTATGACGTCACTTTATTCATGTAAGTTTGCACTTACAGTTCTTCTATATCCAATGGTGTATGTCGACATCCTTCCACCACTTCAATACGGGGTTACATTCGATACGGCTGCCTGAGTGCACAATGTCTCTCATATCTTCGGTGCTGTATTGGGATTATACTTGGCGTGACACACCATGCTCTCTTCGTGTTCTTCCAATATGCCACAGGTGAGCGGGCGGGTACTAAAGGTGACGTCACCTGCTCCTCTACAAAACCTTGGTGACCCCTGCCCCTCTGAACAACATCCTGCCATTCGCGGATAGCTGCATTCAAAGCTACTTCTCTTCTTCCCTCTGGCCTACCTCCCTCCCTGCTCAATACTCTTTCCAGCAACTTTTGCTAGCCTGCTACTTACCTGTCACCCCCAGATTTCATTCCCTAATTGCAGCACACCATTGCTTCCCAACTAGGTGTGTGCTTTATAAATCCCTAGTATACAAGTTACTGCTCTGTAGGGATTCTATGTTGTACATATCTGCCCTTTGGCCCAACACACAAGACTGAAGATGCAGAGACCCATTTTTCCACATAGCTCTGAAGGCCACACGAGCCATCTTGTATTCCATATGGAAAACAACTATCGGAGAGTGCATATCAGGCAAAGCAGCATTCATATACTCAAAGCAGATGCATTTTTCATTGCCTGCGGTTTCCCTGCTAAACACATTGTAGCTTTTACATATTGTCAAGAAGCATGTACAGAAAAGCATGGCTCAATGACTCTAGGGCCACACGTGCCATCAGAGGGTACAGACCTTGGATTGTCATGTGATATAAAAAAATACCAAAATGCAACCGTACCGGCAACATTTGCGTACACGTTAAGGGAATGGCCAAACAAGGTGATGGCAGTGCACACTATTGTTGCATGGAGAGGTGGCACACCATGAATTAATGGCAGCTCAAACGTTTCCTATCCCAGTGTCACCCACAGTCTGAACAACTTGCATCAATCCAAGTGGTGCCTTCGGTCAACTATGATTGACACAAATTCCAGTGGTGTATCAGGCTTGTTTTGGACCAAGACAATCTATATAGAATTACAAATGGGTAGCTATAGTCTAGTGGGGTAATATATTCCACTGCGGGTCTCAAGTGATCTCTGATAGACAATCACAGTAAAGCTAAAGTTGTCTATGATTTTGCTTGGAACCTCGAGGTGTAATGCCCCCAGTAGTTGAAAGATCCCCACCATCACTTAATGTTGTGTATGGCTCGTGTCTAATTTTTCAAATCCATGCGTCTAATTACGAGTTTGGAGGTGCAGTAAAAAATGACAAAAATGTAACAAACTGATACTATAAACTTATATGAAAGTGTTTCTATTACATGGCCCTCATTATGATTTTGCGATCCGGATCAAACGCTGGTACTTCCGGCACCTCCATTTTTTCCAGATGAGCAAAACACAAGTTTGCTGCTGGGGGCTACGTATCTCCCGGCACGCCTGGCCTGCTGGTAGATCAGGCCTCTACCGGCAAAGAAATATCTGAATCACTGGTACTGGTAACACTGGTGTGACAAATCAACTTCGGGGGCACCAATGGTCTAGGGATGAATATCGGTTTTTAAACCATCAATCAGCCCCACACCTCTAGTACACCAGAAGGGGTCCAAACAGATTGGAACCACACGTCAATTCTAAACCTCATTGTCCAATTTTGGTAACATGGATGGAATGGCAGGCTTATCTCCACAAGGTTGTGGATCGTTGGTTAGTTGCAACATAGCAAAAATACAATTATTTCCCAATGATAAAAGGGACTGTACAGTCAAGTTTGTAAAAAAATATCTACTTTATTATTTTTACAACAGACAGTTCTAGCACACTACAAAATACAACCCACCCTGTAAAGGAACACAGAGGACAGACAGTTTCACAAAGGAAATGGATGCACTCTGGATACTGACAGGAGGGTAGTCAGTAAAGCAATCAGGGGCAAGGTTATTTGGTTTCAGCACCATGTGAGATGTTTTAATTCACTCATCCAAGCCCTACAGCAGAACTGTGCATTACCGGCAGCGGAAACATTATAATGGCCGCCGGAAAGCATGCTGCTCACCAGAGATCATCCAAAAATGCGCAGTAAAAAACACATATAATAGGCTGCCACCCACTTTTGCCTATATTAGTGAGCACAGGAGTTCACTGCCTAAAACCACCATTGGGATACACACACAGTAGCCTGAAACCAGTTACCAAATTGCTCTCACCTCACTTCCTGGAAAACTTCAGAACTTTGACGGGAAGGAAATTCCCGTCGAGGGGACTGCGGATTTGGACATTAAAATTGGGCGACACAAGGTGAAACACCCGGTCATAGTAGTGACTCCAGAGGGCACCCCTTGTTTACTAGGGAATGACCTCCTGAGAAGGTTGTCACCCCTAATAGATTGCGTAAACAATGTCCTCTGAACCCAGACTAGCCTACCGATAAAATTAAAACAGAGTGTCAACCATGTTAGTTTAAACGGCACATGCCACATGGTTGAACAAAAATCTGACCAAGTAGAATTTCACTTCCAGAACAACCAAATTCCTGACGTGACAGTAATAGCAGTAGGACAACAGACTGGTGATGGGGGGTCCTCTCTATTTCTGCAAATCAACCTTCCTTCCAGTTTAAGGTGGTATTCCACACTGGAAGGAAACACTCTGAAATTCTTTACCAATCCACAATCAGATATTCTCACTCCAATAGTCCAGAAAGAGGTGAAATCAGCTCAGAGCCTGGCTGATATTCAACGAATTGGAGAGCAGTTGTTCATCCCTGTTCAGTTAAATGATGGGAAGGACTCTGTTCTCGCCTGAGTGTGTGTGAACAACGGTAAGAGCTTCATCAGCAAAGCCATGTTCCGCCAACTCCCAAAAGATCCAGCCATTCCCACATTCCATCTAATAGACAAATGGGAAATGGATCTGGAAACACCCAATTCCAAACATCTCCTGCCAAGCAGGTGTATGCTCGAAATCTCCATTGGCAACAAGAGCATAGTCCATATTTGTTGGGTCGTGCGAGACATCACTGCCGCCTTTTACTTAGGCAGTGACATTCTCAATCGCTTTGCCATTAGTTTGGACCTAATAAACTTCAAAGCTTGGTCCCGATCAGTGGATAATCCCATGGGCTTTGATGATCCAGAGAAAGCATTTAGGTCAGCTCAATTGCTACCTTATGCAGTTGAAATTCAGATTAAAGAGGAAGTCACCATCCCAGAAAGGACTCGACAATTCTCCCTGGAAGTGAAAGTTAAAAGAGGACAAAAATTGAAAAACCTGGATGCTTATATTCATCTAAATGCTTCTCTCCAACATCAAGGGTTGGGGGTAAACCCAACACCATTAGTCAATATAGAACATGACACCATTCCAATAGAGGAGGATAACAGCGACTTAAAGAGTATCACTCTAGCCGCAGGCACCATCATTGGAATGGCGGTTGATGAATGACATTTTTCCATTGATTTAGGAAATGAACTGTTAGGACCAATCCCCAAGGACTGTTTTGACAGTGACAGTGATGACCATACAACACCAGACAGGATCTTTACCCGGCTTGGGGGGAACTTCCTGGTGTACACTTCCTGCCCTTATGGTAAGGAAGGTGTGACTTGTGACTTCAGAGGGGATGAGGTGATTTTCCAGGTCCATGAGGGCTGCCTTTCCCACCTGAAGCCACCAGTCCAAATCAGCACTCTGACCAGGGACTTCGCCACCCAGCTGGAGGAGGCCGCTGAGATAGCGAAACCATAAGTCTTTCCAGGCTTCAGGCAGATGGTTGAAGAGAGAGTCAACCTAGCTAATGCCTGTGTGACTCTGGAGCAGAAGCAAAAGTTGAAACAAGTTTTCTTGGATTTCCAAGATCTCTTTGTGGTGGACTCATATGACTGTGGTCGCACCGACATCCACACAACAACAATTCCCACGGAGCCTGGCATGACTCCAGTGTTTGTGAAGCAATATCGCTTGCCTCTCGCATCCATGGAGTCCCTTACTGAAATAATTAAGAACCTTGAGTCCCGCGGGATAATCGGTCCAGTACACAGCAACTTCAATAATCCGGTGCTGGGAATATTGAAGCCAAACGGCCAGTGGAGACTCTGCGCCAATCTTAGGGAGCTCAACAAATGGGTCCATACTTCCCGATGGCCTCTTCCCTACATTGACCAAGGGCTGGCCCAGATCCAGGGGTCACAGGTATTCACTGCAATAGACCTGACCAATGGATACTGGACTGTGCCTGTCAGTAGAGAGGACCAATACAAGCTGGCTTTTACCTTTGGAGGGCCAGCAGTACACATGGACCCGGACTCCCTTCGGATACCTCAACTCCGGCAATGAATTCAACATTTTCCTACACAAGGCCATGCCCGACCTGGGTGCAAGGGGTATCCTGGCTCTTGTAGATGATGTCCTCATCAAAAACTCAACTGTGGAGGAACATATAGCGGAGATCCGTCATGTTCTGACACAGTTGTGGGCTGCAGGAGCAAAACTTTCCTTTTAGTAAGCACAGTGGTGTAGAACCCGTGTTAATTTCTTGGGGCATGAGATTACTCCTCAGGGTCTCTGTCCCCAGGAAAAGAAAGTGGAAGCACTTCAGAAACTGAAAGACCCCACAACTATGCGGGAACTAAAGAGCCTCCTTGGAATGACTAATTACAGCAGAAAGTTCATTGAGGGCTACGCAGAGATCACTAGACCCCTGATTCATCTCTTGAAGGGGGGGTCAAGTGGGAATGAAGCAAGAAGAAATGGAGCAACACAGGTTCGATCCCCGGGTCTGCACTTAGAAACCTCTGGGTATTAAGCACGTTATAAATAACCTATCATATCATATCATATCGGTGGCAGGATGCTTTGCATTTCCGGTGACAGAGTTCAAGATGGGAGACAGCTGAGGGTATCAGGCAGAAGGCAGTTCGGCAAGCGAGGCTGGACGGGTGGCTGCAGTCTGGCCTACACGGCGGCTCAGGGGAAAAAAATCGTTCTCTGTGCTGGTTGGCGGATCTGGAACGATGGTCGAAGCGACGCGGACGGCTTTAGTGGCTGCAGCATGACAACTGCCGGTGGTGCAGCCAGTCGCGGTTTGATGGCTTGTCTGCCTCAAAAATATCCTCAAAAGATGGACGCTGGTTGGTGCTTGCTGTGGCACTCCTCCTAGCTTCTTTGCAGGGCTTGTTCCATCCTTTAAGGTGGACGGCCTAAAGCTGAGGAGAGTGTTTGCAGGCAACAGCTTTGTCCTTTGTTCAGAGACTCTCTGGCACTTACGACCTAGGAAGCTTGCTGGCAGACCTAGCAGGGCACACTGTGTGATGGCTGGCTACCGGTTCTGGAGCTGATGGACGAGTCCTCTGAGTCCAATATCTCCCTCTGTTTCCTGGGAGATGTGTACGGGAGGGAACTTGCATCCCTTGTGGAAATCCTGGCCTTCCTTTACTGGCAGAAGCTGTAAGGCAGACTGTACCTTCAGCCAGGGTACAAATGATTCCTTCTTCATATTCCTTTCAAGGTTGTCAGATGATCTGATAAGTGTGAGGCTCAGCCCTTTTTTAAAGCCAAATGGGCCCAGTGATTGGTGCAAGCTAAGCCTACCTTAATGAACCAATCCTGGGTCCCCACCAGCAATCTTATGTTATGTGTGAGGTCATAACCAGAGTGTTTTGCAACTGAAAAGGTAAGGGGTGACAACATGTGCTACTGAGTCCTCCCATCTTCCTGTCTGTTGTGGATCAGTGTCTCTCTGGTTAATTGAGCTCTCTATGACTCCTGATCAAAGCACAGGTCTCCTTTGAAGTTTGTGGTGAGAACAGACTTTCTGTCCCCATCAATTCACACTCTTCTTCCATCTGAAAGAGGGCTCCCTGCAGGGGTTACCTACTGTAAACAGTTGTCCCAGACATGCCATTCACTGCCCTTCATACAGAGGGGCGGGAGCTGCTAGCTTCAAGTTGACACATTGCATATCAAAGAGGTGTTTGTGTTTCTGTCCCTTGTGTTCTGCAAACAAGCCCCTTCACAGGCCTGCTTCAACTTACTCTCATCAGTATGTGCTTTCACCACACAGAACTACAATAGAACAGGGCGGATCCATGGAGCCTTTGATATGTTAATTAGGCTGGCCATGGCCGGAGGAAGGTGTTGCCTTCCCCTTCTTGAGATGCTCTGTTGTCCCCTTGGCTGTCACATTCCATCTGAACATGACAGGGAGGACTGTGCCTGTAGGCTGTGTCCCCCTGGGAGTACACTTGACTATGTGTTTATGGTGCGGTGAGCACAGGAAAATGTGGGGGATGATCCCCACACATTTTCTGATCTCCCATCATTAATTTTCAATACAAAACTTTACAAAAGCCCAGGCTAGCGCACACTCTCCTTGCAAATGGTTGAATTCCTCACAACCGATGCTGGTGATTCAGGCAATCCCATGGAATGGGAACTTACCGTCGTCTCTGCCACCCATAATATCCCAGTAGTAATAGTGAGATTGCGGGCGGCGGAGATGGTGAGGCAGTTTCGCCAGTATCCAGCTGGTAATACCGGCTAGATACCAGCGAACCTGTAATAATGGCGGTAGTCATTACAAAACATATTTTGGGAAGTAAAGGTTAGCAAAAATATTGTATTCATCATTCTAAACGAAAATATCTTGCAGGGTTTGAAACTGAAAGCTGCTGAGGGCTATTTCACCCTCGTGAACAATTTATCACATGTCGGCCTGTTTATCAGCAATTTGCAGTCACTATTTTTGCTCCTCGACCGCCACAAATACCAAACACATGCGATATAGGCAATAAAACTAAGGGAAATACAGCGCTTCTGATTAAGCATGTGGGCATTTGCTATGCAATTAATCATGTTGTTTGCAGTATGCAGGAAAAAAGTGTGATGTGTGTAGTTAACACAATATTGAAAACACGCTAGAGTTTCATTCCACAACAAATTTGAACTCCAAATTGAAAAAAAAATAGAACTTTAATTTCCAAATTCTCTGTAATGAAAGCTTCTCTCTGACTCGAAACAAAAGCAGAACGTTTCCTGGCTGGTGCAAGGTCCACTTTTTGATCTAGGAACTAGGAACTATCCTGGCCACAGAACATGGAGATTTTAAATATAACAAATAAGTATGAAGATATTTCGCCTTGTTCAAAACAGGCAGCTCCTGGTGAAAGTCCCTGACATTGCGACCCAACCCACGTTCAGAAGCTGACAGCACGCTATGGGGCACACCCAAAACTCTACAGGAAGCACCCTGAAACCACATGGAAGCCGCGATCCAGCAGCACATGAAAAGCCTTCATCCACCCATGAGTTTCTGAATCCCATGGAAGAAACATAATACTCCATAAGAAGCATCCCAAATCTTGTCTAATGGGAACTTCAGCTAGCATTGTCTGAGCACCCAGAATGCTTGTTATTATCATTATTATTATGATTACTATTATTAATATGCTTTAATGTGTTTTAGTCAAAATAAACTTTACACATAAAAACAATACAAATTACAAAATAAATGACATAAATAGTAAAATTAAGCTAAAATTCATACTTCACAATTTTCATATCATATTTCATATTCCATATTCCCATCTATGATCACATTTTAGTTACGCATCAATTTCATGTATCTTTTTGTTTTTCTTTTGCAAGGTGCTGGGACTCAAGGAACAGGCTTGATATGAATTCCTAGTCATATGCTCATTGGGCTGAGATGGAGTCAGGCTACTGATTTCCTCCAGTCCTCATGCCAGACACCTGTGCTCAAAAAAGACCCATATGCGGTGTAATGCCAAATGCAGACTCTTACTAGTAGTATTCTAGCAGGAGATCCACGAGGCACTCTCACCAATTGAATCTATATTATGGACATAAACAGTAAGATTTGACAGGATGACAGTTGTCATACCAGGGTGTTCTGTGAGTACGTGCCTCACAGTTTCCAACAGCTAGTGTTTTTACACACTCAACAGGTCCTTTCATTTTCGGTCATTTTGAGTGCTAGTCCGATATTGGCCAATACAGGCAGTCGATCTATTCAAAGCAACAGTATAAATCTACGTAAGTTAATCGAGGGGCAAAGTATTAGATAGCGTTGCGGTACTCCAGAGTATATAGTATATATATACCCCAGGGTGTGGCGCGCTGTATAAACAATAATATGGGACATTTTGGTATGCCATAAGTCCCTGCAGATGTGTATAGTTGGTAATCCGGTCCCAGTTTGTTAATTTGATTTTAAAGTCGCTACTCAGCCGAGGGTAGCCCAACTCCCATTTTGGGATCCATTTGATTAAATCAAATAATTCTAATATGAACTTTGACGTATTGCGACGTTCATCTGCTCTTCAAGTGCAGAGCACAGTAGATGGCATTGAAGATTGGTCATCGCTTTTATAAATAGCAGGCCACGTTTCATAGTCACCATTGCTATCATTGAAATGATTCCTAATTCACGGCATATCACCTCAATGGGTACGCAGGGTGACAGCCCCAGAAATCTCTGCCAGAAATGACCCTCTATTTTACCCAGCCATGTCATTCCTGTCATCGTAAGAGCTTCCAGGCCGTAGATCCAGCCGAGCAGCGGCATTGCCTATTAGCAAAATGGCAGTAGACTGAGCTGCTTTCCTTTTCCTTGTGGTCACACATTCCAGAAAATTCTTTTTACTTTCTAGTTCAACGCCTAGATAGCAGTAGCTATCCATGCATTCTGTTCTGCTTCCTTCGATGGTTAAATCAAGTCGGGCAATTTTCCTTTGCTTAAATAGTAGAAGTTGTTTTTTTGGCGGTTAATAACAAGATGATTTACGGCAGTGTATTTGCACAGGCCCTCAGTGAGTTTTCTCAAGCCTCTGAAAGTGAAGTCCATAAGCACAAGATCATGAGCGCGTGCTAGGTATTTTATATGAATTGCAGTGGTTTTCGGGGGACAAGATTCCAGCTTCTGCCGATATTCTGGCAGGTCTGCTAAGCATAAAGTGAAGAGCAGGGGTGGGAAAACGCACCCCGGCTTTACACCCCTGGTGTTGGCTAAAGGCCGTGTCGTTCCCTCGTCATCATGTTTCAGGAAGAATAATAATGTCGGTGAGCAGCTCATGCCCTTCAGCTTGGACCACAACCGCTACCTGGTGACTAAATCGAAGGCGGATTTGCAGTCAATAAACTATGTATATAACCCTTGACACTCTTTACCTCTTGTGCTATCTATCAGCAAGTCCATAGCTCTCAAAGTCCATCAACAGGTCCATAGTCCATTATGGATTGCAGACAAGCCGACTCGAAACCCGGTTTGGAATTTATCCAAGATATTATTGGCCTCCACCCATTTCCAGAGCTTTTCTAGGTTAAGTGAAGCAAATAATTTGCCCGGAATGTCTAACATGGCTAGCAGCTGATAATTCTCTGGTAGTCCCTGGTTACCTTTCTTAAATATGGGGATCAAAATTACGGTGTGCCATGAAGCTGGTATAATACCTTCAGTCATAACCATCTGGTAAACTATTTGCCAAAATCTTTGACCAACATTCAGGGTCACTCTTTTCCACTATAGCTGCTAACCAATCAGGACTGGGGGCTCTGGATGCTTTTAGTTTCTTTATCTTACAAGCAATATCTTCCTCACTAACCCTAAAGCATCCCATTTGCCAGTCATATGACGTATCCACGCGTCCTCACTCACTGGGTTGTTAGTTTTTACTTTTACTTTGCCTTTGGCCACGCTCAATGCCTGCCATATTCCTCTAATGTCTCGTGAGCATATTATTTTAGCCATCTTTTGCCATGCGCTCAGTCTCTGTGAGCAGCGTCACCATCTCACCCACGTTTGGTATTTGATTCTGATCCGCAATAGGACATTAGAGATAGAGGGTTCCTTTTTAACTTTTGGAATCTCTCTCATTAATCTTTTACGGTCTCTTACTGTTTAATCGTAACTGTAGCGGTTGTCAGAGTCAGCAACCACACACAGGTTTTTATACTACGCAACCTTAGTCGTAATTATTGAGAACCACCTCTCAATATCATCTACGCTCATATTTCTCAGTTCCGCAATGAACTTCAAACCCATTTCATGTAGGTGATACTTTGCACATTGTGCGCGTTTCTCAGTGCACCTAATACGGGAACCAGCATGTTTCACATGAATTTCTCCAGACATCCTTTGTGTCTCTACATCCTTAACTGAAGTGACTTCCAAAGTTACTAGGGCATGATCACTGCGATCGGTAAAGAGAACTGCCATACTAGAGATATATCGTATTAGGTTGCAGTTTACAAATAAGTAATCCAGCGTTGCTAGTTTACCACGTGATCTCCAGGCGCCGTGTCCTGGCATATCATCCTTTGTGCGACCATTGAGCATAGATAGACCCAAATCACTTAGGAAGTTTAGCCACTTAAAACCTTGGGCGTTGGGCTTAGAATGGGCCATTATGGAGTCACTTAACACACCAGAGATTGAGGTAGGTTTATTGGGACAGATGCATCTAGCATTTAGGTCCCAACCATTATGCATCCTTTATTTCCTTCCCCCACCAGTCAGCAAAAACAGTAAGCGAGGCGTCCATATGTTCATCTGTTTGAGCCCCTCCGGGTGGCTCATGCACACACAAACTACTAACATTCGTACTTCTGTTTCAATCACCACTGCGAATGTATAATCCATACATTCAGTTGTAATAGATCTGAGTAGTTTCAGTGGGTGTTTTACCCCAGCCATGAGACCACCATATGGACGCCGCAATGGACATTTTTTTGCTAGTGTTTATCTAATGTCAAAGCCATCAACGTAATTGTGGGCTAACATCCACGTTTCCTGCAATAGGAAAATGTGGTGCAAAGCAAGGAATTTTACCGATTCATCGCTCCCCAATAAATGGCTAAATCCCCTTGTGTTCCAAGCCGAGAATGCTTGTATGAACCATCTATTTTTAAAACATTAGCAATTGCAATGGTTCAGCAAAATTGTGCCGCGACCCGCCCACACAATAAAAGTTGTGGCGCCCACCACATATAATTACAACCACACTGAGCATGCACCAGTGTGGGTTCCAGCCACCGCCAAATACTGAGGCCTGCAGCTTTGTGTCCCTGAGAAGGCACCTGCTTCAGCATTCTGGCACATTTGACTAGAATAAACCCTGGCAAGAAATATAACAATGTAGTAATGCCAATATTTCTGCATCAGCGGACAGTCGCCTGCTTTATGAAAGAAGGTGGCTGCCATTCCCCACACCTGGGAGAGCGCGCCTGGGACCTCGGGTTCATCATGCATGTCCTCATGTGTGTTGGATACGCTCGATGAAGATATTTAATTAGAATCGGTGTCAAGCGGGTGTGTCATTACACCAGCCCAGTCTGATCACACATCCTACCCCGCTCAGAATTTGTCATGTCATTACCAACACGGAGCACATTTTTTCCTCTTCTAGCTGCACGTGCGTTTTTGCTAGAATATCACCTGGCAAGACTTATTTATGTGCCTACGTCCTGATTGCACGTTCCTTAATTCCTAAAATATTGCACACTCAGTCAGACACTTGCTCAGAAAACCATGGCCATACCTCCCAGTAGACCGCCGCTGTTGCTTCAAACACAAGACATTGTTTTTTTTCCCTAGCCCCGATTCATGCTAGAAATCAGTGAAACAAGAGTTTACCATCTGTAAAAAAAAAGTCCTCTAACCTACGTGGCCCTTTTTCAATCAATTTGTCTCGGCCATTGGTCACAAATGTTCCCTTAAACAGCAAATGATTGCCAAATTGAATATCAGTACAAAACGCTGAGGCTTTCTTCCACTTGTACAGTAATATGCTCCAAAGTGTAGGCAGGGTTCTCATTGTGGTGGGAAACCGATTGCACCCCTGCCATTCCTGCTGCACGGAACTCCCCAGGTCCAGCGGTACAATCGGTTTGTTGGTCATCCTAGTATGGCTGTCGAACAACCCGCCTCCCAAGCATTGCACAATACACTGGAGTAGCAAAGCAAAGTGGTGTTCTCTCAAATCTGGGAATTCAACACCCCCCCCCCCTCCGGATTCCATATTTAGGCTTAGGTAGACCATCTGTAAGTACCTTATTCCCCACGAATGAGCATCGGAGTAGGATATCTCCCCTCCTAAAGAAGTCTTCTGGGTGTGACGAAATGACTGCTGCTTTGCAGGAGTACAGGGAGGAGTAGTGGCTAAATCGCCTACTGAGGAGCCCCACTACTATTAAACCAGCAGCGACCCCAATCAAACAGGTGACACAGGCACGGCCAAAGGTTATTCCTCCTTCACCTCTTTTGGTAGCGCAGGCCGAGGCTAGGCTATATCTTCAGAAGGGTGTCAGTTGAGTACACTAGCAACCCAAAAACCTTTAGTACAAAGTTTCCAAATTAAAAGAATGTCCAAGGCTCTAAAAATATATAGGAAATTTAATGAAACATAAAAATGCTATCAAACTAACAAGAATACACTAGAAGAACCACCCCTGTAAAAGAAACAGTGAATGCAGACTTTTGTGAAATGATACTGGGTAGATGAGCAGAGCTGTAAAGGCACGAGATTGTCCCAACGTCAATGTTCAAGATTATGGGCCTCATTACGGGCATGGCGGTAGCCATGCCTGTATGGCAGGCACGGCTACCGTCATGCTCGCTAATGGCACCGCCTCTCGTGATTGGGCAATAACCGGCCCATTACGAGATGAGTGGGCTGGTAATTGCCCATTCGCTGGTGGCGGTAATGCCGGGCTCCCGATCCCCATTCTGCCCCATAGGGCAGAATGGGGGTGCGTAGCATGGTTGCACCGTTGATAACCGTGCCGGTGCAATCACGAGTTCTGCTCGTGGGTGCCGCACAGCCCGCCAGGTAAGACCTGGCAGGCTGTCAGGAACCCGCAAGCAGGTCTTGTAATGCGGCGGCCCGGTATGAACGGTGCCGGCACCGTTCATACCGTAGCCGCCAGCCTTATAATGAGGTCCTATGTCTTTGGAGAAAAAGGTAAAAAAGGGGGACTTAAAGTGCACTATGGTCCCAAAGGTGGACCAAGAGGGACAGGGCCTCTTCACAGTACCTTGCTGTTGTTTTTGAGGTTCAACAGGATTGAGCCAAGCTTTTCGTCATCGAGCCATTAGTTAGGTTGGTGTACTGTGGTGCTGGGTTCAATGATGCAGTGCTTTTCAGCAGTGGCATCGGCTAGCGGGTTGAAGATTCTGGGGATGTTAAGTGGTCAGGACAGCTTTGCTGGAAGACTCTGCAGCCTCTGTAGCTGAGAAGAAAAGACTGACCTTTAACAGTGAGCACGCTCAGCTGACTTAACACAGTCTTGGGGTACTGCAGCAGCAACAGCTAGCGGACATGGGGTCAAGTTGGCGATGCTAGAATATGTGTCCGGGTCTCAGATGTGGAGAATGTGGAGACGAAGCTTCAACGCTGAGGTCAAGGATGTCTCCGATAGGTGCAGTGCAAGAGCTTGAGTGCACTGAAGCTACCAAAACTGGAGTTGGAGGGTTTAGAGATGCAGGGAGAGCCGGGGTCACTCCCTTGCTTCGTATGTTGCTGGTTGTCCCAATCCAGGGGCACAAGGGAAAGGTCCGGGTACAGTGAGTGCTCTCCTCTGACTTGGATGCCTTCTATCTTCACCTCTATGGCAGAGAACTTTGGAATGGACTGCACTTCCAACACAGGTCCAAAACTGTATCCTTCTTTTTCTCTTGATGGTCCAAAGATGAATCAAAGAATGAGGGACTGTCCCACTCCTTTGAAAAGAAAAATCCAACAGTGGAATGGTCCAAAGCAAGCCTGTTATAAGGGGTCCAATCCCCAATGCAGTGACAAGCGCACTTTGCCTTATGACAGCACACCCATAGTACTTATAGTTGCTTGCAGGAGATGGAGGGGACAGGAAAAGTATAATGCTGGGACCCTTCTTCAGGCCTACCAACCATCTCTACAAACTCTAATCCAACCCACTTTCATGCCTGGTGGCACCAAGGTACGGTGTGAGGCTGTCTTTGTTATGTCAGTGCTGCCTCTGAGGCACCGTTCCCAGGGAACCCTTTCTGGGGGAGGTTTCTATGCCCTAGGGAGTAGGTGCTGCCTTTCATGCTGGAGAATGAAAGAGGCAGCATCCTGGCTATTGTTACTCATGCCAGGTGTGGTGACATCTAAGATGCCAATATACATCAGTCTTCATAGAGCTAACACTGGTGCCATGTCAACATGTGGCTTTATAATTGCATATTCTAGCAGTCACCATGACACACCGGGCTTATATTCACAGGTGTATGTCCCACCTCACTGTCTAGATTCCACAATAATTTGAATTAGATCAGAGGTGCAGAAATGTCAAATGCCACCTCTGCCTCCCGAGAGGTTGTGTCCCAGCAGGTGTCAGGATGCACAGGCGACTCTTGAACCTTCTCTGTGCCACTGCAGAGCTGGAACTCTTTGGTGGACTGGTTGCAGCAAGGCACATGTGTGGGCACTATAATTGTGGCATGGCACATATTGAAAGGGGTGGTCTGATTTGCAGATTACCATTTCAGTAACAGAAATACCTGCATCATTTTATTACAATAGAAATCAGCCAGCGCTTTCACACCCTCACAGATGGCAATCTGTCACAGATCTACAACTGTATTTGCCACATAGTAAAACTATGAACATGTGGTATCGCCATTTCTTTTTTTAACAGGATCAGGCTAAGGCTGACAACCAGTATTTTAACAGGAATGGGAGAAGAGGTCTGACCATTATCCCAGTGCCGACTAATAGGGCCTCTTAAGGACCCTGCGTGTCCGGTAGAAAAGTGCTGCTATTTACGTATATGGGTACTTCCTGCCACTTTACCAGACCGGCAAAGCACAACTATGCCACTGGGGGTAAGCTGACTTACCGCCAGCCATTGGCTGGAGGTAACTCAGGCCCCCGCAGGCATAAAACAGCCAGTATTTTCAGTACTGCAGCCCAAAATACCAGCAAATCCCCCCATGGAGTCCGGAATGAGGTTATATCAGTAGTTCACCTGCTTGTAAATCCCAGATATTACCAGGATACCAGGCTGCAGAAACGGTAGGTGCGTTGCCGGTATCCTGGCGAATTTTCCTGGAACCCTGGACAGAGGCCCTACGACATTTAGTAGTAAGTTAAAAAAACATGTATAATGGTATTACTGCCTGTGTTTTCAGTGCTCCAGGTTATAAAATTTAAAACTCATAATGGAAAATATGCCTAGCATTCTACTGGGGTTATTCTCTGCTGCAAAATGGAGGTATTAAAGGTGGCAGCATTACCACCAGCAGGAATACCGCCCATCGCCAGTGAAGTTCAGTGGAATTTCAGAATGGGGAATAACTAAAACTTGAAATCAGACGGACATTCACCAGTTACTACAGGTGGTACTGTTAATTTAGTTTGGCGGTATTACCTACCATATTACCACCAAACTCAGAATGAGGTCCTATATCTCCTTGGAATACCATGGGATGTGAATAGAAAATGTTGCTGACATCCAGGCACCGGTTTCTGAGAAAGCTCTCAAAGTGCTGCCACTTAAAAGTGCAAAGCTGATTCTTCCACATGTACTGATTGTTGAGTACAAGTTACAATCCTAGTATTCCACTTTTCAGTGTTTTTAGGAAGTGAGTGTTGTAGATCCACACTGGCTGGGGGTCACTTCTTACCCACCCTCTGGCATTAACATGTTGTGGCATGTCAGTCGACTGGTGTCCTCGTGGGATGCAGAGCACACCTGGGCAAGGTTGCAGTGGGCTTTTAATTATCATTATTTTTTTTATAAAGCGCCTAATACCATACCTGAGTTCGGTTTCTAAGCACAGATCGGGGATTCGAACCTTTGTTGCTCTGCATGGTCTTGTTTCCAAGACCAGCGTGTTGCCCCTGCGCTATCCTTCGTTCACATGAGGCATACAGTCCAGACTGGAGCACAGCCACTGTAGCCGAACCTTAAGCAATCTTACAAAGATTTGGGAATTTGTCCAACTGCAATATAAGTGTGCTGAGACCTTTCAGGGGATTGCTGTCATTGGTTAATGAATCAAAAACCCCTACTTTATGCAACACATAATTATAATAATAATAATTAGGCATTTATATAGCGCTACGAACCCTCAGGTATCTGAGCGCTGCTTATTATTGCCCACGGTGTGTGGTGCTCATTTATCGATCTCGGAAGGATGAAAGGCTGAGTTTGGCCCCGTCGGGATTCGAACCTGCGTTAACAGGCTCTGCACGGATGTCAAAGCGAGCGCTCTACTCACTGTGCCACTTGACTAGCTACATGCCAAGCCAGAGACCCCAGAAAATCTCACAAATAACCTAAATCCACCGATCAGAAGCAGAGCTGAGAAGAAGCCCTGCCTGGAGTGAAGACAGCCCCCGGCATGGAAGGCCAGCTTCCTGACCATCGGCAGGGTCAGTGGGTTGAACTAAGTAGCCCTGCCTGGAAGGAAGACAGCCCCCCAAGACAGGGAAAGACAGCTTCCTGACCATCAGAGGGGTCAGTGGGTTGCTCCAAGAAGCCCTGCCTGGAGGGAAGACAGCCCCCGGCATGGAGGCCAGCTTCCTGACCATCAGCAGGGTCAGCGAGTTGAACTAAGTAGCCCTGCCTAAAGTGAAGACAGCCCCCCAGGGCCGGGAGAGCCAGCTTCCTGACAACGAGAGGGGTCAGTAGGTTGAACTAAGTAGCCCTGCCTGGAGGGGAGACAGACACTGGGCCAGGGAAGGCCAGCTTCCTGACCATCGGCAGGGTCAGTGGGTTGCTCTAGGTAGCCCTGCCTGGAAGGAAGACAGCCCCCCAGGACAGGGAAAGGCAGCTTCCTGACCATCAGAGGGGTCAGTGGGTTGCTCCAAGAAGCCCTGCCTGGAGGGAAGTCAGCCCCCGGCATGGAAGGCCAGCTTCCTGACCATCGGCAGGGTCAGCGAGTTGAACTAAGTAACCTTGCCTGGAGGGGAGACAGACACTGGGCCAGGGAAGACCAGCTTCCTGACAACGAGAGGGGTCAGTGGGTTGAACTAAGTAGCCCTGCCTGGAGGGGACACAGACACTGGGCCAGGGAAGACCAGCTTCCTGACAACGAGAGGGGTCAGTAGGTTGAACTAAGTAGCCCTGCTTGGAGGGGAGACAGACACTGGGCCAGGGAAGACCAGCTTCCTGACAACGAGAGGGGTCAGTAGGTTGAACTAAGTAGCCCTGCCTGGAGGGGAGATAGCCCACCAGGGGCTCCACACAAAAGGAGGGAGTTGGTAATGAACATGATAGAAGGTCGCAATGGGATAAGGGCCCAGTCAATCAAAATCATGGATCCCCTTGGAATTCCATGCCCCCCAATAGTAAGCATGCTTGCACTGTACATTACACCATAGTTCCCAATCACGATAAAAAGGCCAACAGCTGCATCATCGCCCACCTGATGCTCGGCCCTCTACAAACCTGCACATATGGGATGCCACTGTGCCCACCTGGTGCACGTTCACACACATTGCCTAAGTCACCCAGTGCTGGAAGTGCACAGCCTCCCACTGTCACTCATGTATAGTGGTTCTGGTGCTCCCTCTCATCCACCTGGTCTAGGTCCAGACACATTGCCTAAGTCACCCAGTCATGGAAGTGCATGGCCTCCCACTGTCACTCGTGTACAGTGGTTCTGGTTCCCCCTTCACCCACCTGGTGCCACGCCCTCCACTGTCACTCGTGTACAGTGGTTCTGGTTCCCCCTTCACCCACCTGGTGCCACGCCCTCCACTGTTACTCGTGACCAGGGGTTCTGGTTTTCCCCCTCATCCAGCTGGTGCACGTCCACCCACATTGCCTAAGTCATTCAGTGATGGGAGCGCACTGCCTCACACTGTGACTCGTGTACAGTGCTTCTGGTTCTTCTCCTCATCCCCTTGGTGCACGGAAGCACACATTGCCTAAGTCACCCAGTGGCGGGAGTGCACAGCTTCCCACTTGCACAGTGCCACAGGTTCCCCCGGTCCCCCACCTGGTGCATGTCCGCACACATTGCCTTATTCACCAAGTGATGGGAGTGTGCGGACTCCCGCTGTCACTCGTGTACAGTGGTTCTGGTTTTCCCTGTCAACCACTTGAAGCATGTCCGCATACATTACCTAAGTCACACAGATATGGGAATGAACAGCCTCCCACTGTGACTCGTGTACAGTGTTTCAGGTTCCCCCTTCACCCACCTGGTGCCACGCCCTCCACTGTTACTCGTGACCAGGGGTTCTGGTTCTCTCCCTCATCCACCTGGTGCATGTCCACATACATTGCCTAATTCACCCAGTGATATGAGTGCACAGCCTCCCACTGCGACTTGTGTGCAGTGGTTCTGGCTCTCCTCCTCACCCACCTGGTGCATGTCCACACACATTGCCCAATTCACCAAGTGATGGGAGTGGGCGGTCTCCCACTGTCACTCGTGTGCAGTGCCTCAAGTTCCCCCCGCTCACCCACCTGGTGCATGTCCACACACAATGCCTAAGTCACCCACTGATGGAAGTTCCCGGCCTCCCACTGTCTCTCATGTACAGGGGTTCTGCTTCTCTCCCTCATCCACTTGGTGCATGTCCACATACATTGCCTAAGTTACCCAGTGATATGAGTGCGCAGCCTCCCACTGCGACTTGTGTGCAGTGGTTCTGGCTCTCCTCCTCATCCACTTGGTGCACGTCCACACACACTGCCTAAGTCACCCAGTGATGGAAGTGCCCGGCCTCCCACTGTCACACATGTACAGTGCTTCAGGTGAAACCCTTACCCACCTGGTGCATGTCCACACACATTGCCTAAGTCACCCAGTGATAAGAGTGCACGGCCTCCCACTGCGACTTGTGTGCAGTGGTTCTGGTTCTCCCCCTCACTCACCTAGTGCATGTCCACACACATTGCCTACGTCACCCAGTGATGGGAGTGCGCAATCTTCTAGTTCTTCAGGTTCCCCAGCACCCACCTGGTGCATGTCCACACACATTGCCTATGTCACCGAGTTATGGGAGTGCGCAACCTTCTAGTTCTTCAGGTTCCCCCAGCACCCACCTGGTGCATGTCCACACACATTGCCTACGTCACCCAGTGATGGGAGTGCGCAATCTTCTAGTTCTTCAGGTTCCCCCAGCACCCACCTGGTGCATGTCCACACACATTGCCTATGTCACCGAGTTATGGGAGTGCGCAATCTTCTAGTTCTTCAGGTTCCCCCAGCACCCACCTGGTGCATGTCCACACACATTGCCTACGTCACCCAGTGATGGGAGTGCGCAATCTTCTAGTTCTTCAGGTTCCCCCAGCACCCACCTGGTGCATGTCCACACACATTGCCTATGTCACCGAGTTATGGGAGTGTGCAATCTTCTAGTTCTTCAGGTTCCCCCAGCACCCACCTGGTGCATGTCCACACACATTGCCTACGTCACCCAGTGATGCGAGTGTGTGGCCTCCCACTGTGACTCGTGTTCACCGGTTCTGGTTGAAGCCATGTGTTCTTTCTCTCTGATAAATGCAAGATGCAAACAGCTAAAAACAAAGTAGGAAGTACACTGTTCCCATTATCCAATGGGAACCCTGTGGCGTCGCACGGGAAGTGTTATGGACACATGTTTAGCCCCCCATCTCTGAACGAACATCTAAACCATGCTAGTAAAGCCGAGAATGGCCATAGATGGTCATCTTGCCTGATATCTTCGGGTCTCCAAAGGTTAAATGGTAATGTTACTGGCCATGAGCCCATGCATCATACACCGTTTAGTGGGAGCAGAGGGTCTGTAATCAACTATATATATGTTGATTCTTTGTTGTATTCAATATGTGATCATTTCCATGTTATAAATGCCTCAGTTAGTGATGGGCCTCATTAGGAGTTAGGCGGCATCCCGGGGGAAAATCTGCAGGCATATCACCCAAACAAATTACCATAACCACCACTTGATCTGGCAGAATTTCCACTGGATTACAAGTGGTGGTCGTGGTGTAATTCTCCATTTATTTTGAGTCCATTGGGGCTTTTTTTCGGAATCACTGAAGCAGAATTTCCACCCGGTAATTCAACCAATTCAATTTTTCAGTGGTGATTTGGAGGATTTACTTCCAGGATTTTCCGGGAGGCAAATCCTCCTCTCCAGGCCTGAACTCGTAATTTGGCGTAGTGGTAAAGTTGTCGGTAACAGAGGCCAAAAATCCTGGCTCCTTCATTTGCCATTGAAAGGAGCGAGGAATTAACACCTGATCTTTGTGATGTAACTGTAAATTCGGGGCTAAATAGAATAAGGTGGAACAATACGAAAATGACCGAACTGAGCATAGCGTTGGATAAGCGGAACAATACGAAAATGACCGAACTGAGCATAGCGTTGGATAAGCGGAACAATACGAAAATGACCGAACTGAGCATAGCGTTGGATAAGCGGAACAATACGAAAATGACCGAACTGAGCATAGCGTTGGATAAGCGGAACAATACGAAAAGGACTGGACGAACATAGCCTTGGATAAGATCTATGAGGACGGCTCTCTTGAGTGGACATACCTTACGTTTACGGTTGATGAGTTCCATCCTTATTTTGCCTGCATAATTGATGGGGTATTCCCCCGCCGAGGCGTGGCAATATTGACCAATACTAAGAGACATGTTTAATGGTCTACCTCGTTCACTCGGGCTAACAATGCAATTAAGTAAATTAGACTCGACAAAAGAAAAAGAAATCAACATTTCAGACATACCGACATTTAACAGAATTAACAGAATAACAGGGGGTAACAGAAATAAAAATGTTTTCCTTGTGCGAGGCAGTAGTGCCGACGTTTCCCACGCCTCCTGCCCTTGGGAAATCTTGGGGAGGGCAGGACCCCGAGAACCCCCATCCCCCATGCAGCCTCTGAGCCATGGATTACATGTCATGGCTGAGTTGCCCAGTGTACCCCCGAACCTTTATCTTTGATTAGTATTGATGCAGTGATTAAGTTCCGCAGTGTGACAGGCCCGCCCGCCTGAAATTCCCACCCACTGTCATACAGGGTTTACTCAAGCGGACTGTTTACACGGGTTTAACAGGTATTATCTTCAGAGTTTTATTGCATTAAAAAAAGGCCATATGCACTATTCCTCTTGCTACCATAGTATTCCAGCTTCTTTCAATAAAAAACTTGGTTACCTAGTAAAACCCTTTTCTTAAACTGTAAACCATCAGCTGATTTCTCTAACATACTGTATGTTAGGTTTACTACGGTAATACGACCTGTATTCACATTCTAAATAACAATAAGAAACATGTCTATTTCAACCAATGGCTATAAGCGGGTGATGTTATCACACAACGAGATTAAGCACACTCCAATGTGGCCCCTTTGAGACCGGGCCTTTCCATTTTCACAACGTATGTGAATCTGGACATATCCGTCCAGAAACAGAATGTATTTCCTGTTCACGCGCCTAACCAGCAAACAATAAATAAATAAATAAATAAATGGCTATTATTTAAAGTGATGCTGTGTAGGATTCAGCCGACAAAACGCCTTAGTTGTTTACTAGATTGCAGTCAGGGGTCAAGTCGTAAAAAAAAGTTGGGGGCCTCATTGATATACTAATTGAATGTGGAGTCACCATAAATTAGAATATCAAGTGCCTGCTGAAAAAGTGGGGGACTCCATCCACCCGCGTGCTCCCTCGACTTGAGCCCTGATTGCAGTGTTTTCTTCATATACACTCCGTTTATGACAAAGGTCAAGGTATATGGTGTGCATCACAGTCTGAGTTGTCCCTTGACTTGATCAGTGCTTGTGGCACTGTCGCCTGTGAGCCACGGTTCTCTCCTTTTCAGTGGGTGAAGTTCCTTGCCTGGGCCTTGACTGTGTAACGAGTCTGCCAGTGGTTTTGTTGTTGTTGCTCTTGCCACCCCTTCATCATCCTAGGATCTGTGGGTCCCTCACTGCAACTCGCTGTTAATGTCATCAGCCTCAGAAGAATGATATCCAGGATACAATCCTGTGACCTGTAGCAGATGCATCTGGGGCTCGTTACAGGGTTGCCTGTAAAAACCACCTGGATATCACAAACAGCGGCGGCGGTAAAGTCCCATAGGATTCCATGGAAATGGGGTCACTGAAACACTGGCACCATTGTTAACAGTGTCGTTGCTTCAGTGTCAACCATGCCGGTTGAGCCTAAAAACCCAGCATGTCAGGCCTATCAGGGGATCTGTGGCCCCTACCGGCATTGTTGTAGTCTGGCGGTACGGAAAGGGTGCTGGTACGCACCCTTATTTCCGCACCGCCATACTTATAATGGGGCCTTTATAGTCAAATGAATGAGGCAACATGCACATTATATTTTATTGGTCACTTCTGTGCTTACCCTCCTAATGATAAGTGAAAAAGAATTCTGTTGGTACATGAGAAATGGAATTCTTAAGGGGGAGGGGCAAAGTAAAAAATAAAAAGTAATGCAATGCAATGAAACTGCCCTTTGTCTAGTGTAACTTCTATCATTTGAGCAACCCCTTAGCCCTACAAAAGGTGATGGATTCAAGCCTTTGAATTAATCACAACCACTATCATTGCTCACGCAGCCTGCAATACCATCCTTTTTTAGCCTCTGTACATTTTGTATAGGAGAGGACCAACCATAGGCAAATTAGCCTTGGTCCTACCACCAAAAGAACTAGTATAATCCGAAATCCTAGGCCACAGCCATACTGCATGGGAAAACAAGCAAACCCAGCCAGGTTTTGGCTTTGTGGTTTAGCACTTGGGCGCGACTGCTCACCTTGTTGGCAAGAAAAGTTGTATATGTATACAATGGTATGGAAGGCTGCCTAGAAAATTTGTCAGAATTCTGTCAGACTGAAAGGCAGGACACGGATATGCAGTACCCGAAGTAAACTTCAGGTCGTAAGGACTTTTGAGAAATATTTGGAACCCTATTTCTGGGAAATTATCCTTTGAGGGGGCGGTCAGGCTGGGTCACATGTATAGCGTCTTTAATATTTTCGCAGGTAACAATAGAGCAAACACAGGATTTGTTCATCATACCGTTATCAAGCAGAGTAGGATATTATGCCCAAACTTGATACTGTGCCTTGAAAAAAACCAAACTGGTCGAAACACGTGTAGGTTGTAACAGTCTCAACCTCAGAATAAAACACTAAGGGTAATGTGATTTGACTTGACTCATTTGGACAGCGTCTGCTTTATGGAACACCATTGTTGTGTTTTGTTTGTCTAAGCTTAGGTTGGGGTAACCGAAGAGTTCCATATTAAATGCAGCAGTCCAACACTACCTTAATTTATTGTGTCTCAATAACCTTTCAAGCCACAGCGTGCCTCATCCTGGTCACTCCACATTTAAATTGCAGTTTTTCTGGTGCCCTGCTACCACGAGATAATTCTACCATCACTGGTGCCCTTTTCAGTCATGGGGTGGGGGTTGAGCGTTTCCTCACCTTATTTGTTCCCTGCTCAAGATGCTTGATTTTCTGCTCGAGGACTCTCAAAAAGGATTAGTGGTGCAACACTGAAAGTGCAGTGGTCTGCCACTAGGGCATTCGGAAGACGTTTAAGGGGCCTGGGGGTGTATGCAGGACTTTCTTCCCAGACTCTTTAAAGAGTTTACATTTCTTAATCCTCCTAGACGGATTAAGAAGGTCCCTTAATGGGATCTTCCATTGGTGTTAGATGTACTAGCAACATTTCCTACATGGATGGGATGCTTATCCTATAAGGCCCTGTTCCTGGGTTAAAATGTCTTCTATTAGGAGACTGGGGGCGGGGGTTTTTGGTCTTTTTGGTGCAGACCTCCTTCTCTGCATATTCTCTCAGTGGCCCTCGCTTTGAGACCGCGTCCAATGTTGCAGCCCAAAGTATGTTTGTTATTCCATCTTGAACAAGAGGCTGTCCTCCCAGGTTTAGGTTGTCTGACAGGGTCTGAGGAGGCTAGGAAGCTGGCCTTCCTGGATGTGAGTTGAGTGATTCTGTTGTACATTGAGTGCACGATGGAATTTAGAATTTGTGACAATCTCCTACTGGCTTTTGATGGTATCAAGCAGGGTTGTAGACAGGCTGTGTTTACTCTCAGCCATTGGATTGGAATAGTCAGGATGAAGGTTTACAAGGTAGCCGGCCATCCCCTCACCCGTATGGGCCTTGGTAGGTCCACCAGGGCTATTGCTGCTTCTTGGGCCGAGACGAGTCCGCGCAAGTGATATAAGCGCAGCAATAAAATGGGCACATCCTTCTATGTTCATCGTGCATTATAAGGCGCGGCTGCCAGCTGTGGGGGATGTTTTCGTAATAATGTGGTGGATCTATGATGTTCCTGTTGAAGCAGAGTCTGTGGTGTTTACTAAGCTATCCTCCCTCTCTACCTTAACTACAACCTACCCTCCCAACCAGGGCTATCCGCAGGTCATGGTGTAACTGGGCTACGGCAGGAAGTGTGTTGAGTGAGGTACTGCTTTATTGCCCCAAGGAAGGGGAGGGGCTAGCAGCGGGGTACCTTCGGGTGTAGAAGAAATAGATCTGGGGGAAAAGTTATAGATTGAGGAAGGAGTCCCTCATAATTTGAGGTCCATGATGAGGGATGGTATCTGCTGCAATGGGGATTCCCGTGAATAATCTAGGCCTCGTGTCTTGTGTGACGGACCCCTAGCCCAAGGTGAGAACAGTGGGTTTAGGCTCCTTTGGAGGTCTCTCTAGGAATAGGCTGGCGAGCCCGTGCCACTCCTTGGAAATCCTCTGCATTTCACCCCATTCCGCGATGCTTACCTTTATAAATGTTGAAGTATGGGGGGCCAGCTCGTTGCAGAGGGAATACAAACTCTGTTCATTGGCTCCTAGCAAGGCTTATTTAGCTGCCTGCCCGGGCGTCGTGTATGCAAGGCGTATGCCGGATATGTGGCTCAGTGGATGAATCCACCCACTGCAAGGATCTGTGCTTGACCATGTGGGCACGGGTTCGAATCCCAGCAGATCCGTTCAGACCTTCAACCTTCCGAGTAGATCAGCTAAGTGCCCTTGAGGTGGTTAACTAGACACATCTCTGAACAGTGCCCAGAGGGCCCACTGGGGCCCTATATAATTACACATGTTCTGATTGTGGGTTCCCCCAACGTGGTGCAAAGCATCTGGAGTGTGTGTTCAATCTTTGTGGAATCTACTCACATAGCAGTTTTCAGACGGAGGCCACGCTCGTATCCTGTGAAAAAGAACCCGAAGATACCTTTTTTTCCTTTCACGTTGCAAGTTCTAATTATTGTATTTTGAGAGTGCAAATCATGTGGTTGTGGCAGCTTCTATCTCTGATAGAATGTGATATTCAGATCATGATCTTTGCTGCTTTGACCACGAGGACAATTTCTTTTAAAAAGGCATTGCTGCTTGCATTTGGTGCTCTAAAGTAATTTTGTTAATTGGTGTCCAGCAATTCAGAACAGTGGCTCTGTGGGTTCTTCTAAGACCCATGGAAGGCCCTTTGGGCAGGGGCAGGTGGAGGAATGCTCTCACACCCTGATGGAGATGCGGTTGTTCCTTTGTGGTGAGGGACCATGTCGTCAACCAGAAATTCTTGTACTGTCATTGTTAGTAGGTGCCATGTTTGGTCCATCCCCTGACCTAACCCCTGCCTCTCCACCCAGGAGTGCAAGGACGAAGGTCCACTAAGCTGTGCACCACTCACAACCGCCCCATGTGCTGAGACACACAAATGAGGGCCAGCGGTAGGCTGAACGTGTGTGAAACTGTGACGATGACTTGCCTCCAGCAGCCGAGGTGACAGTAGTACCTGGGCCTCGATGCACAGGGATCACAGTTTGAGTGACACGTGAGCCACACAAACCATGCCTATGAGAGCAGCCAAGCTCAGTGGCTCTACATGCAGCCATGTTGGCCTAGCCCATTATATTTACAGCAAGTAAAATCACTTTTCGCCACACGATCATGAAGGATTACATCTAGAGGGCTACAATTCCCTCTAACGTATGGGCATCTTGTTGCAAACCTCTTGATTTTAGAGGTGTCCTCTTAAAAGAACCACCAAGAATCCTTGGGATCCCAGAACCTTTTATGATGTGCACTTTCAGATGTCCTTGGGATCCCAGAACCTTTCATGATGTGCACTTTCAAATGTACTTGGGATCCCAGAACCTTTCACGATGTGCACTTTCAGATGTGCTTGGGATCCCAGAAGCTTTCATTATGTGCACTTTCAGATGTACTTGGGCTTCCAGAACCTTTCATGATGTGCACTTTTACATGTTCTTGGGATCCCAGAATCTTTCATGACGTGCAATTTCAAATGTGCTTGGGCTTCCAGAACCTTTCGTGATGTGCACTTTCAGATGTGCTTGGGATCCCAGAACCTTTCATTATGTGCACTTTCAGATGTGCTTGGCATCCCAGAACCTTTCATTATGTGCACTTTCAGATATGCTTGGGATCCTAGAACCTTTCATGATGTGCACTTTCAGATGTGCTTGGGATCCCAGAACCTTTCATGATGTGCACTTCCACATGTGCTTGGGATCCCAGAATCTTTCATGATGTGCAATTTCAGATGTGCTTGGGCTTCCAGAACCTTTCATGATGTGCACTTTCAGATGTGTTTGGGATCCCAGAATCCTTCATGATGTGCAATTTCAGATGTGCTTGGGCTTCCAGAACCTTTCATGATGTGCACTTTCAGATGTGCTTGGGATCCCAGAACATTTCATGATGTGCACTTCCACATGTGCTTGGGATCCCAGAATCTTTCATGATGTGCAATTTCAGATGTGCTTGGGCTTCCAGAACCTTTCATGATGTGCACTTTCAGATGTGCTTGGGATCCCAGAATCCTTCATGATGTGCAATTTCAGATGTGCTTGGGCTTCCAGAACCTTTCATGATGTGCACTTTCAGATGTGCTTGGGATCCCAGAACCTTTCATTATGTGCACTTACAGATGTCCTTGGGATCCCAGAACCTTTGATGGTGTGCACTTTCAGATGTGATTGGGATCCCAGAACCTTTCATTATGTGCACTTTATGTTGTCCTTGGCATCCCAGAACCTTTCATTATGTGTACTTTCAGATGTCCTTGGGATCCCAGAACCTTTCATGATGTACACTTTCAAATGAGCTGGGGATCCCAGAACCTTTCATGATGTGCACTTTCAGATGTGCTTGGGATCCCAGAACCTTTCATTATGTGCACTTTCAGATGTCCTTGGGATCCCAGAACCTTTGATGGTGTGCACTTTCAGATGTGATTGGGATCCCAGAACCTTTCATTATGTGCATTTTATGTTGTCCTTGGCATCCCAGAACCTTTAATTATGTGTACTTTCAGATGTCCTTGGGATCCCAGAACCTTTCATGATGTACACTTTCAAAAGAGCTGGGGATCCCAGAACATTTCATGATGTGCACTGTTGGATGTCCTTGGCATCCCAGAACCTTTCATGATGTGCATTTCCAGATGTTGCTTGGGCTTCCGGAACCTTTTTTGATGTGCACTTTCAGATGTCCTAGGGATCCCGGAACCTTTCATGATGTGCACTTTCAGATGTGCTTGGGATCCCAGAACCTTTCATGATGTGCACTTTTAGATGCGCCTGGGCTTCCAGAACCTTTCATGTTGTGCACTTTCAGATGTGCTTGAGATCCCAGAATCTTTCATGATGTGCACTTTCAGATGTGCTTGGGATCCCTGAACCTTTCATGATGTGCACTTTCAGATGTGCTTGGGATCCCAGAACCTTTCATTATGTGCACTTTCCGATGTCCTTGGGATCCCAGATCCTTTCATGATGTGCACTTTCAATTGTGCTTGGAATACCAGAACCTTTCATGACGTGCACTTTCAGATGTGCTTGGGCTTCCAGAACCTTTCACGATGTGCACTTTCACATGTGCTTGGGATCCCAGAACCTTTCATGATGTGCACTTTCAGATGTGCTTGGGATCTCAGAACCTTTCAGATGTACTTGGGATCCCAGAACCTTTCATGATGTGCACTTTCAGATATGCTTGGGCTTCCAGAACCTTAGATGATGTCCACTGTCAGATGTGCATGTGATTCCAGAACCTTTCATGATGTGCACTTTGAGATGTGCTTGGGATCCCAGGACCTTTCTTGATGTGCACTTTCAGATGTGCTTGGGATCCCAGAACCTTTCATGATGTGCACTTTTAGATGCGCCTCGGCTTGCAGAACCTTTCATGATGTGCACTTTCATATGTGCTTGGGATCCCAGAAATTTCATGATGTGCACTTTCAGATGTGCTTGAGATCCCAGAATCTTTCATGATGTGCACTTTCAGATGTGCTTGGGATCCCTGAACCTTTCATGGTGTGCACTTTCAGATGTGCTTGGGATCCCAGAAACTTTCATTATGTGCACTTTCAGATGTCCTTGGGATCCCAGAACCTTTCATGATGTGCACTTTCAATTGTGCTTGGAATCCCAGAACCTTTCAAGATGTGCACTTTGAGATGTGCTTGGGATCCCAGAACCTTTCATGATGTGCACTTTCAGATGTGCTTGGGCTTCAGAACCTTAGATGATGTGCACTTTCAGATGTGCTTGTGATCCCAGAACCTTTCACAATGTGCACTTTGAGATGTGCTTGGGATCCCAGAACCTTTCAGATGTGCTTGGGATCCCAGAACCTTTCATGATGTGCACTTTCAGATATGCTTGGGCTTCCAGAACCTTAGATGATGTGTACTGTCACATGTGCATGTGATTCCAGAACTTTTCATGATGTGTACTTTGAGATGTGCTTGGGAACCCAGGACCTTTCATGATGTGCACTTTCAGATGTGCTTGGGATCCCAGAACCTTTCATGATGTGCACTTTTAGATGCGCCTGGGCTTGCAGAACCTTTCATGATGTGCACTTTCATATGTGCTTGGGATCCCAGAACTTTCATGATGTGCACTTTCAGATGTGCTTGAGATCCCAGAATCTTTCATGATGTGCACTTTCAGATGTCCCTGGGATCCCAGAACCTTTCATGAGGTGCACTTTCAATTGTGCTTGGAATCCCAGAACCTTTCAAGATGTGCACTTTGGGATGTGCTTGGGATCCCAGAACCTTTCATGATGTGCACTTTCAGATGTGCTTGGGCTTCCAGAACCTTTTACGATGTGCACTTTCAGATATGCTTGGGATCCCAGAACCTTTCATGATGTGCACTTTGAGATGTGCTATGGCTTCCAGAACCTTAAATGATGTGCACTTTCAGATATGCTTCGGATTCCAGAACCTTTCATGATGTGCACTTTCAGATATGCTTGGGCTTCCAGAACCTTAGATGATGTGCACTTTCAGTTGTGCATGTGATCCAAGAACATTTCATGATGTGCACTTTCAGATGTCCTTGGGATCCCGGAACCTTTCATGATGTTCACTTTCAGATGTGCTTGGGATCCCAGAACCTTTCATGATGTGCACTTTCAGATGCGCTTGAGATCCCAGAATCTTTAATGATGTGCGCTTTCAGATGTGATTGGGATCCCTGAACCTTTCATGATGTGCACTTTCAGATGTGCTTGGGATCCCAGAACCTTTCATTATGTGCACTTTCAGATGTCCTCGGGATCCCAGAACCTTTCATGATGTGCACTTTCAATTGTGCTTGGAATCCCAGAACCTTTCATGATGTTCACTTTGAGATGTGCTTGGGATCCCAGAACCTTTCATGATGTGCACTTTCAGATGTGCTTGTGATCCCAGAACCTTTCACAATGTGCACTTTGAGATGTGCTTGGGATCCCAGAACCTTTCAGATGTGCTTGGGATCCCAGAACCTTTCATGATGTGCACTTTCAGATATGCTTGGGCTTCCAGAACCTTAGATGATGTGCACTTTCAGATGTGCATGTGATTCCAGAACCTTTGATGATGTGCACTTTGAGATGTGCACTTTGAGATGTGCTTTGGATCCCAGGACCTTTCATGATGTGCACTTTCAGATGTTCTTCGGATCCCAGAACCTTTCATTATGTGCACTTTTAGATGCGCCTGGGCTTCCAGAACCTTTCATGATGTGCACTTTCAGAAGTGCTTGAGATCCCAGAACCTTTCATTATGTGCACTTTCAGATTTCCTTGGGATCCCAGAACCTTTCATGATGCGCACTTTCAATTGTGCTTGGAATCCCAGAACCTTTCATGATGTGCACTTTGAGATGTGCTTGGGATCCCAGAACCTTTCATGATGTGCACTTTCAGATGTGCGTGGGCTTCCAGAACATTTCACGATGTGCACTTTCAGATGTGCTTGGGATCCCAGAACCTTTCATGATGTGCACTGTCAGATGTGCTTGGGCTTCCAGAACCTTAGATGATGTGCACTTTCAGATGTGCTTGTGATCCCAGAACCTTTCACAATGTGTACTTTGAGATATGCTTGGGGTCCCAGAACCTTTCAGATGTGCTTGGGATCTCAGAACCTTTCATGATGTGCACTTTCAAGTGTCCTTGTTGTCTAAGTTTTGTACCTTAGCTCTGTGTTTTAATTTGAAAATTGTATTTTATTTGTGCTCTTAAACAATTTAGGTTGCTATTTAGGTCTTTTCAGTGATTTGTTAGTTTAGGCAGCTTTGAAAAAGTATCCGTTTGCTATTTTAAGAAAATTTTAGTTAAGGGCTTAATTTACTTGATTTTACCTGTAGTTTAGGCTATATTCAGAATTTTTGAAGTCTGATCCCTCCTTTGTGCTGTTTGCACACGCTCGTCCCGCTTGACAACTTTTTTTGTCACTACGGAGACCGGGTGTGGAAGGACTACATTTCCCAGCAGTCTTGTAGTCCTACCATCTATTTAATATCACATCAGGCGCGTAAGCGCCGGCGCGTAGGGGCCGGTTATCTCCGGTATAAAAACACTTGCTTTTCACATGGGCAGCTAGTGTCCTTGTTGTCTAAGTTTTGTACCTTAGCTCTGTGTTTTAATTTGAAAATTGTATTTTATTTGTGCTCTTAAACAATTTAGGTTGCATTTTAGGTCTTTTCAGTGGTTTGTTAGTTTAGGCAGCTTTGAAAAAGTATCTGTTTGCTATTTTAAGAACATTTTAGTTAGGGGCTTAATTTACTTGATTTTACCTGTAGTTTAGGCTATATTCAGAATTTTTGAAGTCTGATCCCTCCTTTGTGCTGTTTGCACACGCTCGTCCTGCTTGACAACTTTTTTTTGTCACTACGGAGACCGGGTGTGGAAGGACGACATTTCCCAGCAGTCTTGTAGTCCTACCATCTATTTAATATCACGTCAGGCGCGTAAGCGCCGGTGCGTATGGGCCGGTTATCTCTGGTTTGCTCCGGCGTGCTCTGCTCGGCTACCCCTCTGTCAGGAGCACCTCGAGACAATAGGTAAGAGGTTCACATCCACCAACTTATTCGTATTTCAATACCTCTATTATAGGTACATAGGGACATAAGGATGGATGGCCCAACAGACCCGGTGCACCCATTAATAAGCCAGACAAATACTAGTCGGCAAGGTAGCACTCAGGACAAAGGTATCAGCCTAAAAGTGGGCCTCCTGAACTCCCGATCCATGAGCAAGCATGCATCTAATGTTAGGGACCTGATCACGGACAACGATTTCGACATTCTATGCATCACGGAAACCTGGATGAAAGACCCTATTGGGCCTACCTGTGAGCAGGCAATCCCGGATGGATATATAATTTATAATGTAAATAGACAGGAAGGACGGGGTAGGGGTGTTGTAATAATTGCCAAAGACAATTTAACATTTTTCAAAGCCAATTTCAGCTGTAATGGGTGCGAATCCATTCACCTGAAAATAATATTCGCCCATAACTATTGTTTCAACTTAGTGGTAGTCTACAGACCACCGGCTTGGTCTCGGGCTTTGGAAGTGAACTATGCTCTCAGCTAACCACCCTAAGAACAAAGAATGCATCGACTATGGTAGTCGGTGATTTTAATTTCTGGCGGGGCAATAAAAATGACAAGGGTGCCATTACCCTAGAAAAAAACCTTAATAATCTCGATTTCCTAGTCATCAATGACGAGGCAACCACCCCACAGGGGAACCAGCTGGATTGGCTGTGTGCCTTCAATACCCAGACCACGGATTGTAAAACCACGCCGTGCGTCTGGAGCGACCATTATTTGGTGTCATTAACTGTGACACTTCACACGCAAGCTCCACAACAGAATACGCATGTTCAACTGAGTTGTAGGAACTTCAAGAACTTGGGTAAAGAACAAATTCAGGTGTGCCTTAAGAAAATCAGGCTATCATTCCAGGAACAAGATAACTGCACTACACTCCTTGAAAAATACACTACGTGTATTACAGATATGGTAGAGCGCGAGGCTCCGTTGAAGACTCGGCTTGTTAGGAAAAATAATAACAACCAAAAATGGTTCTCGGCTGAGTTGGCAACTCTGAAAAGAGAGAAAAGGACCCTGGAAAGGAAGTGGCAAGGGGATAAAAGTGAGGAAAACAAAAACAACTGGAAACAGAAGGATAAAATATATAGAGATATGATAAGGACGGCCAAAAAGAATTTCTTCAATGAAGAAATTGAAAAAACCGCTAACAAAACAAACAAACTTTTTAACATCCTGAAGAACATTGAAAAACCAGAAAACCTTACACCGCCTTTTCAACCTACTGAGGAGGATTGTAACCTGGTACTAAAGGCTTTCGCAGCTAAAATTGACAAAGCTAGGTGCAACATAATGAAAGCCAGAGAAGCGGCACCACGGTCAACTACACCAATGGAGGACATCTCCAGGTCGAGTGGGGCTCTCTTCACTTTTGAGAAAGTGTCGGAAGCCAAATTGCTAGAAGCTCTCTCTCAAATGAACCCCACACTGTGCACAGAAAATATTCTGCCCTCTAGTATTATCCTGCAACATAAAGAACTCTTCGCCCCAATCCAACTAGAACTGGTTAATGCCTCTTTCAGGGAAGGCGTGGTTCCGAAGGATTTAAAAAAGGTCACCATTACCCCATTAATAAAGAAGGCGGGCTTAGACCCTAAAGACCCGGCCAATCTTCGCCCTATAACCAACTCCAACTTTGTACTCAAAGTTCTAGATATATTAGCCACACAACAACTGCAATTGTATGTGGAAGAACAAAATGCTCTTCACCAACAGCAATCGGGTTTCAGAGCATCCCACAGTACCGAAACGGCGATGTTAGATCTCCAAAACCACATGCTGGGGCTGGTCGATGGCAACAAAATAGGGATGCTAATGCTGCTTGACTTGAGCGCAGCTTTTGATCTAGTTGATCACCAGCTTCTCATCAAAGCCCTTAAAGAAAACGTTGGTTGCTCAGAAGAAGCTATAAGGTGGCTGATTTCTTTTCTCTCAGACCGCCAGGCGCGGATTCACTGGGGTAATACGTTCTCAGACTCCTGCCCTATACTCTTCGGGGTCCCACACGGGGCAAGCCTGTCCCCCATGCTCTTCAATATATATATGAGGGCACTGTGTAGCATCCTGGTCAAGGCTGGGGTGTTTTTTACAAACTATTCAGACGACACACAGCTCATTGTTGAGCTGAGTGGAAACCATGAGGAAGATAGTGCATCAATAGGGAAGATATATGCCATGATAGATGAATGGATGCAATCCAATTGGATGTGCCTAAACAACGCAAAAACTGAACTGATGACTTTCGGCTCTAATCGGCAGCTATCCAATCTAGGAGGCGGATATACGTTTTTTAAGATAAAGGACGCCATTATAAAAGTTTCGGCACAGGTCAAAACTTTGGGTATGATGGTTAATGCAGAGGTTAATTCTGAAGCACAGACCAATTATCTCATAAAAAACACAGCCTATTACCTTAAGTTAATAAGAGCAGTAAAACCATTCCTGAATGAAACAAACCTGGCCACCATAGCCAGAGCCATCATTCTGTCCAGGCTGGACTACGGGAATGCTCTGATGATTGGCTCTACCGCGAAAGATCTGGCGAGATGCCAAGTGATTCAGAATGAGGCAGTCAGAATGGTCAAAAATTTGAAAAGAGGGGATCATGTAACAGACCAGAGAAGGTCACTGCATTGGCTAAAAATGGGCAAGCGGATAAGTTTTAAATCTCTTACGCTCGTTCATAAGTGCATATATGGCAAGGCCCCTGGGTATCTAAAGAACTGTATAGTTCCATACGCGCCACAAAGAAGTCTGAGATCAATGGGTACTGGACTGCTGGTCATTCCCAAACACAGACTAAAATCAGGTCTGGGCAGAGCCTTCATGGTACTGGCTCCTCAAATGTGGAACAGACTTCCTGAGACCTTGAGAATGGAGGAAAACCACCTGGCCTTTAGGAAACGCCTTAAGACACTTATCTTTCAGTAGGAATTCTCAGACTTCCTATCTTACAGCGTGTAAGGATGCCAAGGGCGCATCTTACACCTGGGTTAGGCTAGGCTGCGTTTGTGTTATGTCATTGTGTGTTTTTGTCTCAAAGCGCCCTGATGCCCCCGGGCTACCGGCGCTATACAAAACCAAAATACATACATACATACATACATACACTTTCAGATATGCTCGGGCTTACAGAACCTTAGATGATGTGCAATTTCCGATGTGCATGTGATCCCAGAAACTTTCATGATGTGCACTTTGAGATGTGCTTGGGATCCCAGGACCTTTCATGATGTGCACTTTCAGATGTGCTTGGGATCCCAGAACCTTTCATGATGTGCTTGGGATCCCTGAACCTTTCACGATGTGCACTTTCAGATGTGCTTGGGATCCCTGAACCTTTCATGATGTGCACTTTCAGATGTCCTTGGCGAATCAGGCACATCATCACATCATTTTATTCGCCGATGATGGGGATGAGCTAGCATGCTCCTTCCATTGCATGAAAAATATTTAACGATTTAACCCCATATAGTCTCCAGCACAAAATACCACACATGTACGATGAAAACATTATTTAGCCTCAGTTTTAGCACATTTCCAGGGAGTATTCCTACTCATACTCATGGAGTAATCACCTCCTGCTGTATTTTCCATGCATTTTATGCAATAAATCTCCGAAACAGACAACATTATAGGACCCACTGTGACGAATCCTTGGAATCCCATGAGGTCGGGGAGGTGAGGTAGCTACCCAACAGACCCCCCGGGGGTGGTACTCAGTGGGAGGATCTCATGGGGAGAGACTCCCCCTCTGGGGACAGGGATGACTCTCCAAAGGAGATGCAGTATTCCAACCCTATACACCCCTCACTTACACCCTCATATCCGTTACCCGCCACCTTCATGTTACGTAACCACCCCATGCATGTATGCATACAGGGTCATAGGGCTGACTTCTACTGAGACGAGGATGAGGACAGATGACCCAAGTGAAACCAATGGGACTCCAACTGAGATGAAGAAGAGTTGCAGAGCCAGGAAGAATACCTGGTAGAATAGTAATCAGCATTATAGCATTCCACAGAGGTGGGACTGGGAGCTTAAGATACAAATTGACAAAGGACTTACAGAACTGTCTGAGAAGCTGGAGATACTGCATTGGGGAGAGCGCCCGCCATGCCAGCAGCTGAAGCAGAAGGGCCATCCAGCCTGGGAAATAAAAACGAGATGCAGAGAAGAAGAAATCCCTCTGATCTTGAAGGAACCGGGAACCATACGGCGTGGAGCAAACCTGGAGCAGCACTGGAGTGGAAAGACAGTACTGAGAACGAGAAGCACAGAATCATAGCCAGCAGGCAGAGAAACACCTGTGCAGCTCAGCGAACAACCGCAAGCACCCGAAGAGGATCAGCACAGCGAGGTCCATGAAGGTAAAGGGGCAGACACTGGTGCCGCTGGGGACTTGGGAAGCGGGGTCTGGGACCCACAAGCAGAAACGAGGTATCTTTCTCATACCACTAATTGTTGAGAGAGGGAGCCAAGCTGGTCAGAACTTAACAAAAGAGAAAGTGGAGTCTGGGACCCACATGCTGAACTGGGGTATCTTCCTTGTGACAGTACTTGGCCAGAGAAGGAGCCAAGTTGGTCAAACTAAGGAGCAAGAGAGACCAGGGTCGGAGACCCCACAGAAGCGAGATATTTTTCTCACAGCAACGCTTGGCCGAATATTGAACAAAGTGGACCAATCCTGAGAAAGGGCCAGGGGAAGAGTACCATACCTCCTGGCAATGTGAACCACAAACCCAGCCTGAGAAAGGGTCAGGGGAAGGGTGTTATAGCGCCTGACATTGTGAACTGCAACCCTAGCCTAAGAAAAGGACCGGAATTGAGAGTTGCAAAGTAAGCTTGAAGAAACGCCTGGGGGAGGGAGTTATTTGCACTGGTATTGTGAACTATAACGCATGTCTGAGAAAAGGTCAGGAGACGGGAGTCATTCCCCCTATCACTGTGAACTGTAAAGTCTGCCTGAGAGAAGGCCAGTGCAAGGGAGCCATTCCCCTGGCATTGTGAAAAGACTGAAAGCAAGGGAGGGAGACATTCTCCAGGAACCCAATAGTGAAGGAACAACTATGGGCAATATGGAATGTGGATGTTTGAGTTGGAACTTAAATCTGGAACATTATTTAGTGCCTTAAAAAGGGGTTGAGACCTGGGGAAGGGAGACATTCCCCCAGGCAAAGATCCAACATAAAAATCAGAACGTTATCCTCCGTAGCTCCACTTCATTGTGTCTGAGAAGGTCTTCCCTCTACCTCTCTGTACTCTGTGTCCTGAACTTTGCTCTTTGCTTTCATGACCCCTTCAGGGTGAAGGACAATGGGCAAGTCACATTAGTTGCACAGCAGAGTATGTTACAGAACCAACCAATGCAGCGGTAGCTCATCTTATGGTGGCAAGTGCCTTGCTGAACTTCCGGTAGGTCCACAAATGCAAAGCTAACTCAGCAGATAACCAAATTACCCCGAGCACACAACAGCTGTTATATCATGGGCACTGTCACATTTCTCAACGTGGGAGCCACCTAGAGGCCACTGTAACAACAACATTTTTGGAACCCGTAATGGAGATGGTAGACCAACTGAGTACCTGAACTTAAATCCCACCGGGGCAAGACTGTTTACCGACTAATGACAATGAGACTATGTATTTCCAGAAATCCCACGCTTTTGGCCCTCAGAAA
This sequence comes from Ambystoma mexicanum, assembly GCF_040938575.1. Lineage (NCBI taxonomy): Eukaryota > Metazoa > Chordata > Amphibia > Caudata > Ambystomatidae > Ambystoma > Ambystoma mexicanum. The sequence continues at coordinate 303,673,433 of NC_090921.1, forward strand.
CCCTAATATCCCAAGACCATTTTAGGATAGTGTTCCCAAGACCGCTGTGAGTTGACCAGGACTGACATATCTTTCTAAAGATATCCAGTTACCAAGGAGCTTAACAGATTTCTCTGAGCCGCCCAATGGAAGTTCTGGTTCTTGTGAACCTTTAGGTACTGTAAATAACAGGTGTCTCCAGAACTCTGGGTTGGCCTGGAAATCCCATTATTCCAGACATGCCTTCTTGTTTCTACACTGCATTTAGAGGAGGACCTGGTCAACACTGTCTACACTATGACACAGCCTCTGAGAAGCTAGGTCAATTAGATAATGTTGCCCGGGTGGTTGCAATAGGGGAACCCTTAGTGGCAATAATATAGGGAGTACCAAAGCATCCACGGAAGTAGTAGATAGAATGCTGGCATCCCCCTATTTGAGTGCTGACATTGACTTCGAGGTTCTTGAATCCTGAGTATCCCATCAACAAGAATTGGCAAAGCCAACAGTTTTGGCTTTTGTGTAGGAATAGGATAGGTATTTTCCAAGCAATGCCATAATGGCACTAGCTGGCTGTAAGAGTTGGCAAACATTGATAGTACCTGGGCTTATTATGGCATTGCAAGACAAATGCCTATCTAAAGTTTATGCAAGAATCAAAATTTTAAGCTTTGCCTGAGCTTGTTTTTTAACAGGAATTTGGTACAAGGAAGAGATGCCTGGACACATATATTCCTTACAAATCAAGTGGCTGAAGGCATACTAAAAAATGTGGAATAAAGGTATGCAGACCTAATGAGCCACCCAGTAATTACTGTATGTGGTAACAGTAAAAGAGTTAGGAGGTATTACCAGTTGATCAGGCCTTAGCATCCAGCAGACACCAACAGTTTACAGTGGTTATGCCATATATTTGCACTTATGTCTATGATTAATATTGAATGAATTGATGATGGAAGAAGAGGTGAAGTATGTGTAACAAAAGGTGGCTGTAATTTCCATGCAAAATCACTTGGTGACTATGTTGATCAGCACCAAGTGAATGCGAGTATTAATTTGATTCGTTGGTGCACTCTCAAGACAGGTGCGGCATAATTAATGACCACGACTTGCACTATGCACTTTATTGGTATTTGAAAAACTGATGAACTGGCATATAAGTTGGTTTTGAGGAATTATGGCAATACGATGTTGCAGCATGAAGCACTTTAAAAATGGGAATTTACGTAATTATCGGTGATATTTAAAGGTGACATAGATAATTCTGCTTTTCTGCACTATGCACTTTATGCTCTATGAGAGATGTTGGGTATGCACTAAACACCCGCGATGCATGTAGGTATGCGATTCAATTATAGGATCTCAGAGAAACTGGAATGACGAAATGTCAAAGGTTTCGTGGCACTTTGCACCTTATTACTTTCAAGAATATGTTGCTAATGCACTAAGCACTTTACTCTTACTTTTGAAGTAGATTGCTGGACAAAATGGCATTTTATCTAGAATTTCCATGTGTAACACCCCTAAAACCAGTGCAATATTAGAAGTGTTTGATGGGCACTTGCCCTGAATTCCTCCTCCAGCTTAAGAGTTAGGATATGCCATTAGCTGTTACAGAAAGATAACGTTAAATTACAAATGCACCTGAACGTGATATGGATCGTGGAATTACGCAATTTTTGAAAATTACATGCATACAATAGAATGTAACTCGCAATCAGTTCACTGTTACTCATTTAACATACTAGGCTAAGATGGCCGAAATGGAACTATGGGTTTGCAGCTTCTCAGAAGAAATAGTCCTTTTATTATGTTTACACCTAAATCTCTTTTGCTGCCTCTCTTTCATGTCTTTTAAATGTTTGATAGACAATGAAGCAAACTGTTGTGAACAAGCGGCGAGTTGGCCGCGGAATGCGTGAACGTCTCAGCAAACTGATTGCTGCACTTGGGAGGACCCGTGTATTATGGTCGCTTTTTGAATTTTAAATGGATTTCCATGTTTTTGTATTTTACAATTTTCCCTGCAAGTTAAATAAAGGAAGATAACTTCAAGGTGTGGACCCGGCAGTATTTGTTCTAATTGGGCTTAATTTTGCCTTCAACCACTGTGGAGAGTGCAGCTCGAATCTTCTGCATGAAATGGCAGCATTATATATATACGGTAGTGGCCGTGTATTTATGGTTAAGTTGCTGTTTACACAGGAAGAGCACTTTTTGGGCGGCTTATAACTCTGCTCCCCCTGGACGAATCCTCACCAAACTTTGCAAACAAAGTATATGGCCCACTCTGAATTTTTCTTTGCAAAGTTTGGTGAGGTTTGGTCCAGGGGGGGAAAAGTTATAGGGGGGGGGCCCAAAATGTATTTTTTTCCCATAGACATAATGGACGGATCTTCACCAAATTTGCGGCAGGAGCAGCGGCTTGGTATCAAAAGCGTGCTTTTGTTAATTTGGTGTAAATCCGTCCAGTAGTTTTCTTTAAAATGTCCAAAACTTAAGGCACAAAAATTAGTGATATCTATGTCCACTCCGCAAACAGGACATGGATTGGCCAAGCGGCTTTCGTGATGTCCGTGGACATATGACGTGCTCTCCGATTGGCTGGGGTGAAGCGTGAAGTGCATCAGATTTTTGGAGACGTTCGCCATCTTGGATTCCCGTCCGGTGTCCATGGACATCGCGGCAAAACATATTAAAAAAAACAACATTGCACTCGTCAAACTGATCAAATAATGTTTGGGAAGGTGAGGGGGTTATGAGGATGGGACGGAATATGGCTGCAAGAAGCACAAAAACGTGTTAACTAAACAACATCCGAACGCGAAGAAAGCACGTAGCGGTGTAGACTACGCTCACGCAGTAAAGCGCATGCACAGAACTACTTCACCCGCTCTTGACATATAATGCGCCAGTCAAAATGCGCACAAACTTTTTTCAAACTTGCACGTGCACTTCATCCGAACACAGACACGCGTTGAAGAAAACGCGCAGAAATGATGACCGCGCACAGGAGTTAATGGAAAACACATAGCTGCGAAGACCACGCACACGCGCTGTAGATAACACGTAGCTGCGAAGAGCACGCACACGCGTTGTAGAAAACACGTAGCTACAAAGACCACGCACACGTGTTTCCGAGCTCACATGCGCCTTATCCGAAAACGCACACGCGCTGTAGATAACACGTAGCTGAGAAGACCACAAACACACGCGTTGAACAAAACCGCGCACAGGAGTTAACGGGAAACACGTACCAGTGAAGACCGCGCACACGCGCTGTAGAAAAAACGTAGCTGCAAAGACCACGCACATGCGCTGGTGCTGTAGATAACATGTAGCTGCAAAGAGCATGCACACGTGTTGTAGAAAACACGTAGCTGCAAAGACCACAAGCGCTGTACATAACACGTAGCTGAGAAGACCACGCACATGCACTGTAGATAACACATAGCTGCGAAGACCACGCACACGCGCTGGTGCTGTAGATAACACATAGCTGCGAAGAGCACGCACATGCATTGTAGAAAACACGTAGCTACAAAGACCACGCACACGCGTTTCCGAGCTCACACGTGCCTTATCCAAATACGCACATGCGCTGTAGATAACACGTAGCTGAGAAGACCACGCACACGCGTTGAACAAAACCGCGCACAGGAGTTAACGGAAAACACGTACCAGTGAAGACCTCGAACATGCGCTGTAGAAAACACGTAGCTGCAAAGACCACAAGCGCTGTACATAACACGTTGCTGAGAAGACCGCGCACACGCGCTGTAGATAACACATAGCTGCGAAGACCACACACACGCACTGGCGCTGTAGATAACACGTAGCTGCGAAGAGCACGCACATGCGTTGTAGAAAACACGTAGCTACAAAGACCACGCACACGCGTTTCCGAGCTCACACGTGCCTTATCCGAATACGCACACGCGCTGTAGATCACACGTAGCTGCGAAGAGCACGCACATGCGTTGTAGAAAACACGTAGCTACAAAGACCACGCACACGCGGTATCCGAGCTCACACGTGCCTTATCCGAATACGCACACGCGCTGTAGATAACACATAGCTGAGAAGACCACGCACACGTGTTGAACAAAACCGCGCACAGGAGTTAACGGAAAACACGTACCAGTGAAGACCTCGAACATGCGCTGTAGAAAACACGTAGCTGCAAAGACCACACGCGCTGTACATAACACGTTGCTGAGAATACCGCGCACACGTGCTGTAGATAACACATAGCTGCGAAGACCACACACACGCACTGGCGCTGTAGATAACACGTATCTGCGAAGAGCACGCACATACTTTGTAGAAAACACGTAGCTACAAAGACCACACACACGCGTTTCCGAGCTCACACATGCCTTATCCGAATACGCACACGCGCTGTAGATAACACATAGCTGAGAAGACCACGCACACGCATTGAACAAAACCGCACACAGGAGTTAACAGAAAACACGTACCAGTGAAGATCGCGCACACGCGCTGTAGAAAAAACGTAGCTGCAAAGACCATACACACGCGCTGGTGCTGTAGATAACACGTAGCTGCAAAGAGCATGCACATGTGTTGTAGAAAACACATAGCTACAAAGAACATGCACACGCGTTTCCGAGCTCACACGCGCTTTATCCGAACACGCACACACGTTGAACAAAACCGCGCACAGGAGTTAACAGAAAACACGTACTAGTGAAGAAAACACGTACTAGTGAAGACCGCGCACACGCGCTGTAGAAAACACGTAGCTGCAAAGACCACACATGCGCTGTTGCTGTAGATAACACATAGCTGTGAAGAGCATGCACACGTGTTGTAGAAAACACATAGCTACAAAGACCACGCACGCGTGTTTCCGAGCTCACACATGCCTTATCTAAACACGCACACGCATTGAACAAAACCGCGCACACGAGTTAACGGAAAACACGTACTAGTGAAGACCGCGCACACACGCTGTAGAAAACACGTAGCTGCAAAGCACACGCACACGCGCTGGCACTGTAGATAACACGTAGCTGTGAAGACCACGCACACGCGCTGTACATAACACGTAGCTGCGAAGACCATGCCCACGCCCTGTACATAACACGTAGCTGAGAAGACCACGCACACGCGCGTTGAAGAAAAACACGCAGAAATGACATGAATCCAAGCTCACACGTGCCTCATCTGAACATGCACATGCACTGCAGAAAACAAGTAGCTGCGAAGACCGCGCACACATGTTGTGAAGTGAAGAGGGGTCCTGTATGGAACCCCGCCTTCCTGTTAAGTTGTACATCATGAATATTAAAGATGACGCACGCGGTCCATAGTTCAGATGTACGCTTTATTTAATAAAATATCAAGATGGAGGTATAGCGGTGCAGATATAGTTGATAAGTATTAAAACAGGGAGAAGGCAGTCACTGGTCTGGTAGCAAAAAAAAGCAAGCCCCCAACTGATTCAAAAAGAACGTTCCCTCTAAACATCAATAAACATTCTACATGAACATTCCATATGGAACCAAGCTCACCTGCATTTTATTTACATAGAACTCAACACTTCCCTTTCCATGGTGGCCATCTTGTTAAAGGATTTTCCTTCCTACACCGGGACACCGCAGGCGTTCCGGTTTGGGAAGAAAAATCGTTTTATTAGCACCCCGGGTTCCCGCTTTGGGAACCTAGGGTGGTAATGGTCTTCATCCATTTAGAAGGATGTTATGGTTATGTTGCACTAATAAAAACCTATGAAATTCAGTTAAAAAAAACTTTCGAAAAATCTTTTTTTTTAGCACCCCGGGTTCCTGCTTTGGGAACCTTGGGTGGTAATGGTCTTCATCCATTTAAAAGGACGTTATGGTTACGTTGCACTAATTTGTGATGTCATCTTTGATGTCCTGGGTGTTAGTCTTAGCAGTGCACAGTGGTGGCGCGAGTTATGGTTGCTTAGCTTACCATAACTGGCGAATTTCAGGGGTTTTTCGATTTTACTTGTAACCATAACGTCCCCTTAGCAAAGTTTTTTTTACTGAATTGCATAGGTTTTTAGTAGTGCAACTTAACCATAACGTCCCTTTAACAACGTTTTTTTTTACTGAATATGTATATATATATCACCAGGAGCTGGTTTACAGCTACAATTGAGCTCTTTCCTTTCAAAAGACTGCTTAGAAATGTACATTGGAATCCACTTAAATGCACTGAGCTAGCTCAGGGGTGGCTTTTCTGCCGGGGAGAGACATCTAGTGGGTGGCAATGGCCTTTAGGACTTGCTATTGCCATAGGTTATTAATCCCTGTGCGAAAAGCCAAACAGCAGCCATGGGTTGTGTGTTTTCCTCCTCGCATACAACTTTGTCCTATCTTCACTTCCCATGCCAATAGTTTTGCCTAACAGCTAGCGATTACAGCACCACCTACTAGCCCAAACTAACAATGGACCTTGTAACACCCATTTGTTTGGAACCCTAACCTGTAGAGTTTTGGGGAATCAGGCAATTCTTTGGCGGCGATCTCTGAGTACACATAGGGCCTCATTACGAGTCCGGCTGTAGCCGTGCCGGTAAAACCGGCAGGCTGCCGTCGGACTCGTGAATTATTCCCGTGCCTGACTTGCCGGTAACAGCAGGGGAGTCTAACCCCGCCGGTCCGGGAGGTCAGGCACTGGAAATAACCCTGGCACTTGCACTCTTAATAGCGGTGCCGCTGCCTCTGTGAATGTCTGCGAGTGGCTGCCGTCCCGTCCGTCAGGTCTGACCTGATGGGTGGTAACATTCAATGGTAACATTCAACTCACGACACAGACTCGGAGTGTGCCTGTTCGGTAACAACGGTGCCAGTAAGCATGCTCGTAATGAGGTCCATAGATTGTTTTTGTGACTCTGAATTGCCATTGTCCGTGTTAAGTTTGTGAACTGTGTGATAAGGTACACCTCACTACACTCTGGCGTAAACTCTGCCAAAACCGCATTGTGTTGACCAGAGAATTTGCTGGTTTGCCGCAGTCACGCCCTTACACATGAAAGTCACATGTTTGCAATTTTAGTGAGACGTCAATCTCAGGCACTGCATTGAAATGCGGATACGCCTTATGCCACCATTAAAAAGACTGACAGATGCGCCGAGATTCACGTTCTGACAACACTTGATAAAATGAGGGTAGGCCTTGAGGAATTTCATGTGCCTGCATACAGAGAAATCGGATTTCAAGTACCAAAAGATATCGGGAGGAGAAAAGTCCAGGACGCCTGATTCAGTTTTAACCACAAGCAACGGCCTCATGTTGGGCCGGCAGAAGATTGAATATTATAGGAGACTGCACTCCCCTAGACTTTCTAAGTAGCTATCGGAGACTGAAGCCTATCGCAGTGGGATCACATTTAAATTGATTGATGTGGATTTGATGGTGCCGTTCCAAGTCCTTGCCACTGTCGCGGAGGTCAAGGCTGCTATTAAGGACCCACCTTCTGGCAATGCTCCTGCACTTGATGGGGTAACTGTTGCGTTTTACAGGGACCGCTCATGCCTACTGTCCAAATGCACTGGAGATCACACTGGCTCCCACTACCTGGGTCATCTTGTTCCAGGTCCTCTCCTATGTTGTTGTTCAATGTGCTTGCTATGCCGCTGGGTTCCAGAATCTGCAAGCATGGCCTTCAGTGCCCTCAGAATGCCTATGGAATGCAGGTACTGGCGTCTCTTCCAGGCAGAACCAAAGCGGTTTAAGAACCTCCGACAGACCGTATGGCTAAAGTTGCAACGTGGCTGGAGGCAAACAGGGTGATATTGGAGTCCTCGGTGTAGGTTCTGAAAGACAAGTGAAATTGAGTTGGGGAGAGTGTGAGCTGCCACTTACGAATGATGTGCACCTATTCTGTTGCCCACATCCTAAACCTCTGATTCTGGAAGCCCCAAGCCTTAGCATGTGTGTACAGGTTGCCACAGTGGTTACAAAACGGTTATTTTGTTTTATCTCAACACTGTCAGGTCGGGACATTTATTCGTACAGGCAAGTAAGCAGAAAATGGTCCATGCCTGTGTCATATGATATGATATGCTAGGTTATTTATAACACACTTAATACCCAGAGGTTTCTAAGCGCGGAACCGGAGATCGAACCTGTGTTGTTCTGCGCCATCCTGCTTCCAAGGCGAGCACGTTGCCTCTGAGCTATCCTCCCGAGCGCAGCGTGTAAGTGTAGTAGTACGCTCTATGTAGTGGCGCTGCATGCCTAACATTTAGACTGCAGCTGCTGCTCAAATGCTGAAATGTGTTTTGTGCTTGGGGCACTTTGGTCTTCTGAGTGAAGTACAAGTTCCCCACTATGGCCTTCAAAGCTTTACAGGATGTTGGGCCAGTGTAGCTCCAGATGTGAGTGGTATGCCAGAAGGTAACACAATATAGCCTCAGAGGAAGTGCTTCTCACTCTGTCAAGCTGATTCCATCTGACATTGACAGGGGGAGGGAGGGAGGTTAGGTGGGTCGGGCCTCCTCGAGTCCAGCTCTGGAGCTCTGGAATTCATCTATCCCTGCACAAAAAGCCACACCAGTGATATTGTGCCAGCATTTATTTGTTTGTATTTCCTTTTAATTCTGTTCAACCTTTTGTTACAACATAAAATTTGAATCCAGGGAAGGAGCCTAATCACCAGGGATGTTACAGTGCGCTTTCGTTGATAAATGAGCCTCATCATGAGTTGGCGGTAATACCGCCGGGGCTATTGGTGTTACCGCCAAACCCCCTGGTGCTATTAGCACCGGTTCACAGGTTTGGCGGAATGGTAATTCCCCATTGGGCCCATTCGGGAATCCCCCATGAATTCTGGTCGCTACTACCGTCTGCGCATGGTACTAGCACCGAAAATGGGCACAATTTCTGCAGATATACCCCCAGCTGAGAGCAAATCCTGCCAAACCTGTGATTTGATGGACCCTTAAATGCAGTGGTTATAGTGTTACTGCCGCATTTAAGGGTTACCGCCAAAATTATGATGAAGCAGTGAGAATTCTATATTATTCACAGTAGTGGCAAATAGATTTTCTCACCCTACACATTTTCCTGAGTGCTCAACATAGTATGAGCCCAGAAAACTCTTCCTTGGACTGCATCACTTGAAAAACAAGGGAGGGTCTGGGAAACTCTCTACCAGAATGAACACAGCCCATTGACTTGTTCTTGGGTAGAGGGCCCCTGGGAGAGTCTCAACCAAGTCTTTAGCTCACTGTTCTTTTCACAGAGAAGAAATGTCCCTGCATATCAGTCTTTGTCCTGCCCAGGGGCAGTCCAGCACAGAAATGCTAGGCAATTCTCCTCTGAACAAGAGTACCACAGCAACCCCATACACGTGTTTCAGCCTTGTTGGGCATCATCAGTGAGGTGAAGCTGTGCCTCTCTAAGAACAGTGAGCAAGGGGTCCACGTCTGGATCGCCCTGGTAAGTTAGGGTGAGACCCAAAGTTAATTTATGCAAAACAAGGGGGGGGTCTGGGAAACCCTCTACCAGAACGAACACAGCCCATTGACTTGTTCTTGGGTGGATGGCCCCTAGGAGAGTCTCAACCAAGTCTTTAGCTCACTGTTCTTTTCACACAGAAGAAATGTCCCTGCACATCAGTCTTTGTCCTGCCCAGGGGCAGTCCAGCAACGAAATGCTAGGCAATTCTCCTCTGAACAAGAGTACCACAGCAACACCATACACGTGTTTCAGCCTTGTTGGGCATCAACAGAGAGGTGAAGCTGTGCCTCTCTAAGAACAGTGAGCAAGTGGTCCATGTCTGGATCACCCTGGTAACTTAGGGTGAGATCCAAAGTTAATTTATGCAAAACAAGGGGGGGGTCTGGGAAACTCTCTACCTGAACGAACACAGCCTATTGACTTGTTCTTGGGTGGATGGCCCCTGGGAGAGTCTCAACCAAGTCTTTAGCTCACTGTTCTTTTTACAGAGAAGAAATGTCCCTGCATATCAGTCTTTTTCCTGCCCAGGGGCAGTTCAGCACCGAAATACAAGGCAATTCTCCTCTGAACAAGAGTACCACAGCAACCCCATACACGTGTTTCAGCCTTGTTGGGCATCATCAGTGAGGTGAAGCTGTGCCTCTCTAAGAACAGTAAGCAAGGGGTCCACGTCTGGATCGCCCTGGTAATTTAGGGTGATGGACCCTTAAATGCAGCGGTTACAGCATTACCGCCGCATTTAAGGGTTACTGCCAAAATTGTGATGAAGCAGTGAGAATTCTATATTATCGACAGTAGTCGCAAATGGATTTTCTCACCCTACACATTTTCCTGAGTGCTCAACATAGTATGAGCCCAGAAAACTCTTCCTTGGACTGCACCACTTGATTCCATGCCACGAACCCATAAAAAGGGGGTGATCACACCATTGAACAGCTTGGTTATTTTTAAGATTCATACAGGGTCTGGACCCAGCTGGCGGCTGTCCACTCTCCTCATTCCTGTGTTTACTGGGAAATGAGCTGCTAGCCTGTAGAGTCAGAGAGAAAGAAGCAAGGTCTTCCTATTATTGCATGCTGACCACATGTTACTCCACATTACAGACCCACAGCTAACCGGCTTCTGCTCAGCGTTATCCATCAACCGGAGCTGATCTGACAGCCCAACACTCACGACAAACACAATATCGTTGAATGTTTACATTCCAAGGTCGGTCATTGGATTACTCTCCCCCAGTCGATGATGAGTAGAATCCCATTAATGAGATTGATTACGGAACACAGCGTACTTTATCTTTTCACCAACATACCTATCGGGCTGTCAGTACAGTTTTCTTTTGTCTTAACAGCAATCCTGTGCGCTCCACTTGCTCTGAGCTGGGGGATAATGTCATTTGTTCTGGGGCAGTGTGCTTTTACCATTTGGAGATGGGGCTTCGACTTTCCTTGACATGGACACATTCAGACACTATATACAAAGTACTGGATCTTGGGTAGGCGGGAGCCTCCTTATGCATAACTGGAGAAGGTCCTCATCTCCACCCCACTGAGCTGAGGTGACCTGTGGATTTGCTCTCGACCAGTGCATAAAAAAAGTATGGATGTCAACACAGCTTGGAACATGAAGGGTCCTGCAATGAAAGCGACTATGGATTTCATATACTCTGAAGTTACCCTTCAGGTCCAGGTCTGAACATCACATCAACAGATCTTTCACTAAACTAAGTTTAACCAGTGGGGACCGAGGGGAGTGGGAGGAGGGGGGGCGTGACGTGAAATGACACATTCATGCCTGTAGAACATGTCGGATCCATGGTTACTCCCAATCATCTAGATACACTGCCGCTATATAGGCTCAGGCCCAAGGCGCTGCTTGTGTCGTAACTAAGCCTTCGCCACAGATAGTAGTGATTGTGAACTTCCTTTCGGGCTGTGGAGACTCTGCCAGGGCAGTTTCTGGCACGCACTCAATAGCAATTGGTGAGTGCAAAAAATAGCCCAACCGTTTGGATTGCTAAGGGGGAAGGGATGTTGGAATGGAGGTCAAAGGTCGTAATGTGTACTCTAATTAAGAGTATATCCGTAAATCACAGACACGTGCCAAGTCATTGCAAATGGGGGCAAAGATACTACCGCACGGAGGAAGTAACAGAGTATTGATCCCAGTAGACTAGATAAATGTCATAGATGTTCAGCCGATAGCAAAGGGTTGTGGCGTCTGGCTTGGGCACTACTGTGTTTCTCCCAGCAATTGAGGAAATTGTGGCCATTAGTTCTAAAAGGATGATTATTATTATTTTTATTATAGTATTTATTGAATGTGGGCCTAGCTTCGAGAAGCAATGGAGCACTTTACAGAAGTATATACCAATACAGATACATAACGGAGAGCTTTACAGAGCTATACAACAGTACAGATGCATAACGAAGCACCTTTCAGTGTTAACAGGACCGACATACAGCGGGGGTAGGATACAGAGGGGGACAGAGGAGGGTTACAGGAAGAAATGGGTGGGCAGCATCTAGTGAGTCAGGTGGTACGAGGGGCGACGTGATGGCCTAGGTGTGCAGGGGGAGAGACTCCTTGAAGCGGTAGGTCTTGAGTTCTTTTCTGAATTGTAGGAGAGTGGGGCAAGTCTGATGTTAACTGGGAGAAGGTTCCATAGCCTTGGGGTGTAGACGGAGAAGACTTAATTTCGGTAATTTGCTTTTTTCAGCAGTGGATTTCAAGTCTGTACGTGTCCTCGCTTCTGGTGGAGCACTGTCTGCCGGAGATGCAGAGTTTCTTCGCAAGGTAGCTGGGTGACTTGAAGGTAAGTGCCTTACAGATGATGCAACAAGGCCTGAAGGTGATTTTTGCATGCAGTGGGAGCTAGTGAAGGTCGATGAGGGGCAGGGTGATGTCATTGTGTCTGTGTAGACCTTTGATGAGGTGTGCAGCCGCGTGTAGGACACTTCTCAGGGGTACAAGGGAGGTTGACAGGAGGCCTTGGAGAAGTGCATTGCCCCCATCCAGGTGGGATCGAACCAGTGCTTGACAGGTGGATCTAAAGCTGTCTGGGGGGAGGAAGGGCTTGACTTTTTGCAGGAGGGAGAACTGATACCAAGCTGTCTAAGTGTTCTTAACTATGTGTGTCATGAAGGAGAGGTGTTTGTCAATGTGGAACCCAAGGGACTTGGTTCAGGGGGTGAAGCCCAGAGTTCATGGTTGATAGCCAGGTCTGTATGTCTGGGTGTTCGGTGTTGCTGGTGAGGAGTTGGAATTCGGTCTTGGAAGGGTTGAGCTTCCAGTATGCACTGGACATCCAAGACTGGATTAACGAGAGATGGGTTTTGAGGCTATGGATTTCCTTGATGGAGTCGATCTTGAGGTACATCTGTGTGTGGTCGGCGTATTGGTGGATGTGGATGTTGTGTGTGTCTAGGTGGGCTCCCAGCGTCTCCATGTATAGAATGAAGATCACTGAGTAGAGGATGCAACCCTGCAGGACTCCACAGTCGACGGATAGCATTGGCGATCCCGCAGAGTCCATCTGAACAAACTGCTTGTGGTTAAAAGTAAAACTGTTTACCTGTGCGCTAGGGTCGTTTATTGATATTCCTAAAGTTGAGAGATTTTGTCAGCTGAGGGTAAGTTTACATTATTTGATGCTTGAACCCTGCGCCTAAAGTGGAGTACTGGTTGAGGGACCCTTTATATGGAAATGCATGCACATGTAAAACAGCTGGAGCCTTAAAACAAAAGGGTATTTGGATTGAGTTACAACTGTACTTGCTTTGGGTATTCACAAATGTATTACTTAAAGTGTGCACCTCGCTCGAGAGCAGCTGAGCACTGTACTGGGGTCGGTAGTCAGCATTTGAACTGGCATCATTTAACAGTGGCACAGTACTGTGAGTTACGGCCTTACATCAGGCTATGCGTCCATTGGGATTCCTTGCGCCTTTGTTCATGCGTTGTTGATAAAGCCACGTTTTGAGACATTTGGGAAATTGGAGAATCTCAGTCGATGCCGGGATCAGGTTTCAGAGGGTTTGTGTGAGACAAAAGAGGGATTGTTTGTGATGCAAGCTATTTGGTTTCTTTGCTGTTGTGAGAAGCATGTGTCAACAAATATGTGGAGCTTAGTTGCCAAATGTAGTCCTCCTGACTGCTTTGTAGATGATACATGCAGTCATGAGCATCACCCTAGCCTGTAGAGTAAGTCACTGTAGTTTGCGTAGAATTGGGGCGGGGGGGTTGGTCAAATGTCCATGCACCCGTAATAAGTTGTGCTGAGGAAAGATGGACCTCTTTAAGGGAGTCTAGTGAGCATCCGGGACCTCCATTAGGATGGCATTCGCCCCATCGATATATGAGTGCACAAGCACCTGAACTATGGCCCGGAAGTGCTGCAGCAGGATAAAGGGTTCGACTTTGCGAAAGGTGGAGACTGGGAGATGGACCATTCATGCCTTCTTGGCGGTATCTAGCATATCCATCGAAAGTCTATCCATTGAATGCATTTGCATTGAAAAAATAAATATGCATCGAATGCATGTTTTTGAGGGGTAAAGGATAAAAAAATGTTGGTGGGTTTTAAAGGGTAAATAACGGGGGGTAGGGGAGACCCCCCATTAAAACAACAAAAACAAAAAAAATATATTTGTTGTAAAAAATTTGATGGAAATGTCCTTCGATGCAAAAAATTTGATGGATAGACCCTGAAACCTTATGGGAATCAACTCCTTCTTGGCACATTTCTTTGAACCATTGTTGGACAAGTATTGGAGGGGTTACGTTTGAGGTAGGCAGTCGACATCCAGTACTGACTGATGGCTACGTAAACGAGGAAATGACTGGTGTCTTATGGGCTTTTTACTCTCATGTACAACTGATTATCGTCTGCAAATTTGTAGTTGGCTATATCGGGATCTTTGAGGAGTGTGTCCAGAGGCTCCATGTAAAGGTTAAAAAGGATCAGTGAGAGAATGGAGCCTTGGGGGACTCCAAAGGAGACTAGGAGACAGAATGCAACATGCTCATCTGCATGGCCTGGTGTCCACCAATTCAGGACAGTACCAGAGAATGCCATAGTGTGGATGAGGTGGAGATCGGAGAACGAGGAGGCATGAGTCGCCCCTTATCCATGATTGGAGGGCATTATCCACCACTTGGATTGAAGCTGTCTTAGTGCTACTCTTGCGCCAGAACCCTGGCTGATAGTTGTTTAGGAGGTAAAGTTGTTCAATTCTGGTGAGTAGTTTTGTAGAAACTACTTTTTCCAAGATTTTGCTGATAAATATTTGACTAAATGTGTAGTAGGAATGGTGTGAGGGATTACTGCTCATATGATGCAGTGCCCACTTGGTTATTTGTTATTTCTCCTTTGAGCTGTGACTTCTCTATGAAAACAAATTACAATAGGTTTTCAAAAAAGATTAAAGGACTGGGAAAAATGAAGTATGCATCTTTTTTTAAATGGATGCCATGCAAGTGTGATGGGAGCCTGGGATGTTGCCCTGTTTTAGGTCAGGAATTCAGGAAGGCATCACTTGCATATTTTACCATCTCTATACTTGCAACTGGCATATGAGCCTGCGTGGGCTCGGACTCACTGTGCCAGGACTGCCGAGTGGGCGATGGAGGGCCAGCCCTACACTGAGAAGGAGGGTTAGCTCTTACATCAATGCAGTGGCTTCATGGTGGCAGGAGGGAACAGTACGCTGAGCTGGTGTCTAAGGTGACCTCTGGATGCAAGTGTGCACACTATGGAACGCATCTCTAATACCCATTAACTGGAGTGGCAGTACTCCCTGGCAGGGATCGTGCTGGCTGGGACCACAACATTCCTGCGACTGGTGGGAGGTCCAACTACCTATCTAAATTCTTTCACGCAATGGGAAGGGGCTCTGCACACCTTTCACGCACCATAAGTGTTCGGGATGTTTGTCCCAGTGTTCTAATGAGGGGGGTGAGGGGACCTGTCCCGAGTGGAAGCACATGATGTCCCTCAAGTTAGATCAAAGCTCTCTCAATGGACAATGTAGCAGAGAAGACAGGTTTCACTCTTAGAAGAGGATGGGTTAGTACCAAAGTTTAACCATAATACAATACTCTGCACAAACTATACTGTCAAAATAAAAATACCGGTATTCAGAACTGCATTAGCGCTAAAAACACTGTCAAATAAGTACTTTAAGATATACCAATAATGTAAGTATGAACCCAAAGAATAGTCCATGGTTACGAAATTAATTCTCCTTCACTGCAGGACATGCAATAAAGCAGAATAACCAAACTGGGACGAACCAAGAACCACGAATATTATAGGAAACTGACCCAGAGAACCGAGGATTGGTCCCAATTCACCCCTAGAAATTGGCTGTAAACCATGTAACTACTGGTGGTTTCAGTAACACCCTGGTTTCCTTTGTGCAGTGAACTAGAGTTATTGATTATACCAATAGCTATACTAAATTACTAGGCCATTCCTAAATTACAGTGTGTGCTCTAAAACATCCAGGACCCTTTCGTCGGGGGATAGGGGGTGGATTCAATTTCTCCATCAGGTAGGTATTTAGCAAGACATTTTGAAGGAGTTTTAAAGGTTTTCAACAGCTCCCCAATAAGAAACAATGGGCTATTCCATTATAGAGTAGGGTAAGTTCTCCTGTAACTTCACAGGTGCAGGAAAAAGGTACACCAGCAAGAGGGGACAACAAAGGGAAGAAGAGTTGCAGCCCAGCGTTTGAGGACCAGCAGGCCAAGACGAGCTGATTGAAGAGGGAGCAAAATGCTAACTCCAGGATTCATTGGTGGGGGATAGCAAAACCCCACCACTGCCTAACCCAGAGGCCCCGCGCAGACAGATACAACTACAGGAACAAGATCCCAGGCCCGAGGGACATGCACTCACTCTGCTGGATGTGAAGAAGTTGGCCCAGGAATGGTAGGTGCACAGGTACATTTGGGTGTTGGATTTAGGTCCGGCTAGCCATGGGTGGGAACTCCAAGTAGAGGGGACTCAACCCTATGCTCCTGCATGGATCCTGACAACCAAAGTAGTATCAGCCAGGTCACTGGTGAGGATGGCACACGGGGCAGGAGACAGTGGCAATGGTGTCATTACGAAAGTCCCATGATGGAGGTGACAGAAGAGGAGTTCTATGTCATATCATCGACACCCATTTTTTCCCAAAAAATGGCTTCAAATTTAAATTTTTATTTTTGGGCGGTTCCCCTAAAAATCCCCCTTCTCCAACGGTTTCCTGTTCCCGACCCCCTAACCCTTTATATGCCCTTCCAACGCCCCCAGAAAAAATGTTGATGTGTTTTTTATGGCAAAAATTGTTCAGAAGAATACCCGTCAAAAAAACGGGTGTCGATGATAGGACGTCGTACACAGAAGAGGGAACCTAAGGTATCCAGAAAATGGAGCTGAGGGGGAGAAACTTCAAGCCACTTTGGCATTTATTTATTTATTTATTATGCTTTTGCAAGGCACTTATACATCAAGTAAATTGTGTTTCAAAGTGCCCACAGGCCAACTGGGAGGGAAGAAGGGCATGAAAATGAAATATAACAATTAAAAGATAAAGGTGCACCTACTAGGCCTTGTGAGCATTCAGAACGTGCAAGTGCAGAGGGAGAGAAGGGATGGGGGAGTGGGGCGGAAAGTGCTGGGTGTACCCAGAGGGGAGTGCTGGGAGTGAGCAGCTGTAAGGGCATAGGTGAGAGTGGTCAGCTGCCAATAAATATAAGTGCAGGCCTGTGGTGGCATTGGTCAGTGTGTGCCAAGGCAAGTGCTGGTTGTGGGCGCAGGCTGAAGACAATTTACCATGGAGGCAGCTCGTTGGACCAGGAAGATGTCCCACAATGCAATAGCCAGTATGGGAGGATGGTAGGAAGAAAAGGAAGATGCCAGGATTGGATTGCATCAGCAGGAAGGAGCAGGGTGCAAGAAAAAAGCAGCCAGAGTCCCGCCAGTGTGGCCACACCAGGACCGTCAGCCGCAGCCCACCTTCAGAGGCAGTCTTTCAGGAAGGCACAGGGTTTCCCACTGATAAATCATTCACCCACACGCTAGCCTAAGCCAGCGCACAAATCACACTCCAAGAAAGCTGGCCAGATAATCAAGCCAGCCCTAAAAACCACCACCAAGCAGGCACTCCTACAATGGATGTCAGTTTAGACTACAACAGATGGTGCCTTTATAGGCACCTGATGAGCTCCCATTGGCAAAATTGCCATTTTGTCCTTGTTTTATGGTCTGCATGGGCAAAAAGATGGCCCAACACAAAATGGCCGGGAGCAGGGCATACAAACTGCATTAGTACAGCAATGCATTCTTTTTGAGGTTTAGCCAAAAGAAAATTACAGCTGCCAGTAGCCTATTCTGCAACACACTTTCTTTCAAGGTGACATAATCACCCGGGCACCAAAATTTGGTGCTTAATAGCATGTCTACCTGGTAGACATATGAGCTACTAAGGGAAGTACAACAGAGGCGGGTTGCAGTGATGGGGGGACTTCAGTAGAAGTGACCTTGGCCACAAAAATGTTAAAGAACATGGAAGCCAGCTAAATGTTTTGGGAACCCAGAAAGTTAGGAAACCAGAATCCCAAAAATGAAATTCAGCCCCACAGGAGACCCAGAATGATGAACTAATGTGCCCAATTACACAGGATTCTGCAGTATTTTAACTGTGTGTTCCCAAAAGGTACTGTTCCATATGCCCTCCTACCCATTGGCCGCCTTGTTCATGTAACATCCTTCTAGGCACTCTATCCAGTGCTTGGGTGGGTACAGGTAGCACCATGACGTTGGGAACCCTTCCTGACGCTTCGCCATCTCAGAATTCCCAGAAATAATTCTCAGAAAATGTTAGTTTCAATGTTATCTGGGCTAGGAACCACCTCCTTCTCTGCTGTCCCTTGCGCAACAATCCCACCACCACCTTTGACTGAGTTTCGGTTTACACCAATCCAAAAAGTGAACCTTTAGACTTTGAAACATTTTCAGCCTCAACTTTCCCTTGGAATTCCACTTTCATCTTTAGAGACATTGTGGGACAACTGATATCACAATGTTATCCAAATGACTATTTCAGTCTATGGACCTTGACACGATCACCAGACAAGAACTTCAGACTCACTTTTCTAAGGCGCACCTCCAACAAAAATCGTCCACTCTTTCAATGTACCCTCTGGCGGGACCTCTCTTCCTCCACTCTTCCCCTAACCTTCCTACCAATTGTGTAGCCTATACTATCCCAAGTTATTTTGCTACTTTTTGTTCTCTTTTAGTCCTCAAACCTGTACCTCGTTCTTTCTTCTATGTAACTCTGCAGCTTGTATTTCTCCCCTAGACTTGTACGGTGATCAGGCTCTTCCTGAAGTTGTTATCATTACTATTAGGCAAAGGCGTTGCTGGGGGGGAGGGGGGCTAAGGGGGCTATAGCCGCAGATCTTTTCCAGACCTAGCAACACCCCTGCTATTAGGGGTTTTATTGAGCCCAAACCAAGTTTTGGGAAGCGATGGAGCTCTTTGCAAGTCAATGGGGGAAGAACACAGCGAGAGAATCAGGTCTCAAGGCCAGTGGAGAGCTACAACGGGGGATTGGGAGGGCCAGTGATTTGGCAGCAAGGGATCTAGACGCAACCAGGGGAGGAAAAAGCGGAAAGCAGATCACCCAGGTTGGGGGGCAAGGGGAGTGTGGAACTAGGCGCTAAGGATTTACAAGCGAAGTCTGTGCTCAATTCATATCAAACATAGAATTAATAAAATATTCAAAGAATTAATATTTCTGTCTGCCTTCTCTTAGACGGTTGTGTCTAGCAAAGCATCCATTCTTGATGAGCATTTGCCAAGGTATCTGCTGTAGGTTTGACATTCTTTGTGAAGCCCGTGCTTAGCTGGTGCTGCTGGGAGAATACCAGCCCGGGCAGAGAGTCTGACTGGAGACCCCCCCCCGGCCAGGTGAGCGAAATGCAGGGCAGAACTGCCACAACCACTACCAACAAAAGCGGCCCCGTGTCGTTACACAGCTTTCATGCGGTTGTCAAGAGCCGCGCAGCCCCCTTAGAAATCTCTGATCAATAAATAAATTAATGAATAAATAAAGAGTCCGATAAAAGTGCCATCCTCTTGGCAATTACATCAGAGAGAGAAGTAAGCAACCACCAGTCAAAGGAGATGAAAACACCCGCGCGTGGATGAATGACTGGGGCGGATATCTCCCGTTTCAAGCTAAAGTTCAGCAAGTGCCGGCATCTCATTCAGGGAATGTTTAATACACTGAGGACATGGCTCAACTAATCACATTTATTTTTAAAGTATTTACCAAACGTGAGCTTAGCTTTGTGTTGGAGCAGTTGTCTGTACAGAGACTTACAGCACGAATCAGTGCATCACATCAGCAGCGGCGGGCGGAGGCGGTTCAGAAAGAGCTCACGAGTTGATGGATGGTGTGTGTGCGTGTAGGTGGAGTTAGGGGTACTAGTCCAGTGGTCCATTGGAGCCGAGACATTTGCTTCCATATGAATGTAATACGGCAGGTTCTATGTCATTTCTCGGGAGGATAGCTTGAAAGCAAGACTACAAGGCACAACACAGGTTTGAACCCCAGGTCCGCGCTTAGAAACCTCTGGGTACTAAGCGTGTTCGAAATATCATATCATTTCATCAGTCTTTTTTTTTTCATAACATTTTATTGGGTTTTTACAGATGAGCATTACATTGAGCATAACGACAACAACAAATCAGTAATCGCTAGGTATGATAAAGTGATAGTGTCTCTCTGTGAAAGCGGTGGGGGGGGATCAAGTTGGTGGACTGAGCATTATTGTCCGTGGCCCACTCTGTTAATGAATATTTTTGGGGGGGTTCCCCCCTTAAATTTCAATCCCTGTTTTTCTCTATTGCGGACCCCGCACCCCTTATATGCACTTTCCCAGACCCCCGCCTCCCTATATTTTTCGATGAGGTTTTTCTTTTAAAAAATGCATTAAAAAACCCATTAAAAAAGACTGTTGATGAAACGACATTGTACCATATGGCACTACCTCCACTGCCAATTTCTGCTTTTTTGTGCGTTGTGCGACAGAAATGCCTTGCATCATTTTCGTTTCATTGAGAAAGCTCTATTCTTTTACCCTGTTGTTTTATGTTAGGTCTGCTTTGCTCACTGCCAGGGCGAGTTTATGCAGATACAACAAGTCTGGGGCCTTGGTGTCAGTCAGCTGCTCGGTCATGCTTAACCAGTGCATCCTGCCCAAAGCTATGTTACAGCGGCGGCCATTTTGGTAAGGGACAGTGGAGGTGTTTAACCACAGGAGAGATCGGCTGAATGGTGCTTTATAGAGCTTTTTTGTTTGCCCTCTGCTTGTACATTGATTTGTTTCACTTTTCTGCTGTGGGTGGAACAGTCTGTATTGGAAGGGATTTGTTGAAGAATGCTTTGTTTCCATGAAGCCTGATGTTGATTTTCAATTGTACGCTGTATTATAGTGTGGCTTAAGAATACAGTGATGGGTTTCAAAATCCATAGCATTCAAATAGCATTCTGGAATGGTCACACATTCCTAACAGTCGTATCTCCAGCAGCTGACTGGCGTAGAAAAGAAGTAGCTGAACACATGGATTACATTAATTCTAGGGATTAAATGCATTTTTGAAGGCTGCAGTTCTCCAGTCAACAGATGTACTCATAAATGAGAACATGGAGACAAAGGACACACCTTGCAGGTTGCTGTTGAGCCAAAGGATACACTTACAATGTTGATGTAGGCTGCAGTAGACCAAAAACCAACAGATACCCTCAATTAAAGCAGTATTCTTCATGGGCTCCATTTTGAAATTATCACACATGCCTTACTCTGCAGCTGACTTGTGCAGATATTGTGAAGCTGCACACACACAATGACATAGATATTAAAGGCAGCAGTTCAGCAAACAGCCAACATACATCCTCACATCTGATAACACAAATGCAAGGGATAAAGTTAAAAATAGCACCCGGGCTGGGGGCACAGCCAATCAGGTTCCTTCGTTTGTGGGCTGATAACTCCCGATCTAAGCCCGTGTTCCATGAAACCCGTTGGCTGCCTCCCACGCTCCACCATGACATCCACCCTTTCCTTTTATTTTTTTATTAATCCCAACCCGAGTTACCTAATTGGAGCGGTGGCGTCACCGGCCACCACTGCAACAGCTTCCCTGGATCTTGGTTTTCCAACCACCACGGTAATGGAAGAGGGGCTCAGTATGAAGCCCAACTTTCTACAACTATGGAGGACATCTTCGCAAAGTATTTTCATTCATTGAACGGGAAGCCGCGTGCATCCCGTTCAATGAATGAAAATAGTTTTTGTAGCACCCTGAGTTACCGCTTTGGTTACCCGGGGTGCTAATGGCATTAATAGTCCGTTCCACAGACAACACCAAGCGGTAACACCTTGCTTTGCTTGCCCATTGACTCGGGCTGTTGAGAGGTTACACCTCCCGACCCCCGTGGTATAGTCCGTGGAACGGGTTACTAACAACACCACATTGTGATTTTAGACTGCAATTCACTGAACAACCAACAGATGTCATCACATTGGACAAGAAGAATGGTCGAGCAGCAGACTGTACAGAAGTTGAGTAATGTGCCCAGTAGCAGTGTTGTTTTTGGGCACCTGTAACAGGGACTTGTAGAAATAACCCTCCAATCTCAGTAGAGAGAACCGAGTGCTGCAGGTGCCCATCACAGTGGGTGCCAGTAAGTGGGGATCAGACTCAAATTAAGAAGAAGTTCATTTACTACAGGTTGTACTCCCTCCCAGCATTTTACTTTGAAATGGTGATACCACAGGCTTCCGGCATGTTGCCACCCGTATGATACAGTGTTGAGAGAGTATGGTTACAGCTACTTGTGGTTTGGTAAGCTTATATATGCTGTCTTTGTAGGTCAATTAGTGGGCCATGGACACTGAGGAGGGACTATACAGAAGACTGATGGGATTATTGCAGTAACCGGCAGATGCTACGTGATGCAAGACTGCACTGCCAGAGAACTAATAGGGCCCAAGAGGCTGTAAGATGAATTCATTCTTTGCAGGGGCCTCACCCGACTCAGAAAAAGGACCTTTCCCAGGGTACATTGCAGGCCATGGGTTCGTATCTTGACAAGTAGATGAGTGCCGTTGAGCCGGCTAGTTGCAGTTTAACAGACTTTTTACAATTGTGCTTTCGTTTGGATGTATGGCACTGGTAGTCAAAACACAACAAAGTGTACACCTGGGGCGGCTGGGGGCAGTGCTGCCTGAAAGTCGAGAATGCTGATGATGTCTTTCTGACAAAATAGGGAAATACCGGTCGGAGATCAAAAGATGTGTCTTCTAAGACCTGTCTTTTTGGATCAAGTTGTCAAATACTCTGCTGAAATGCAGGCCGTCGCTTGTGTCATGCTGTCACGCAGAGCACCCAGCATAGACATCAGCACCTGACACCCGCTGTGCCTGCCACTCATTCTGCATGCATCAAAACATCTCATATAGAAGGCACCTGAAATTCTACAGTGCAAATCACCAAGTTACAAGTGTGACATGTGCCAGGCAACGCCTTTTTGACCATGAATATTATCTAGATGTGGTCTTTAGACTGGATCAAACATATGGTGACTAAACCAACATATGAGGCATTAACTGGAATTAAATAGTATTACTGGGACTCTTGAACCTGAATGTAGGCATAATGGCAGCACTTGGTATGTCATGATGCATCTTACATATTAAAACTATACCTGGCGTATTATTTCATGTGCTTATGCTATACTGTGCCAGTCACCACCATAATGGTCAAAGTGAGCTGAGGCTTGTCCGGAGAGTGGAGTGAGAGAGTGGCTTTTCCTGAGAGTGGTATCCAGACTGGGTATACTGAAATAAGATGGCAGTACCCACATACAGAAGGCTATGTAGAGGAGCAGGTGGACATGTTATCCCTAGCTCCCGCCCCCTCACCATCATACTGTAACAGTAGGAGAGGAACCCTATGTGGGACAACAGGTATTATCCCAATATTACATCAAGTGTTTGAGAGACGGCATGCACTTAGACAACCGTATTGAATGTACCCTCACACTGAGAGGATGGAGGATGTCTGAACACACCATTGAACATCATAGAGGTGTAAGTGAAATCTGAAAAGAGCAGAGTGACATCATAGTGGAAAGATACTGAGAATGACTGAAACGATATGCAACTATTCAAAGAGTAAGGATTTCACTGAAGTAACAAAAGAAACATGTAATCGAATATAAAGAAATTGTATAGGCAAACAATATAAAGTAACCTGCTTATTAATAAATGTATATATGCAGAATGCAAGGTAGATGAGACATAGAACAACTTGCTGCAGAGGAAACCATAACATGGCTAGAGCGGCCATGATGGAAAGATGGACATCGGACTTGTATTAAAACCATTCAAGCTACCTCAAAGACAGACCAGGGCTGCAGAGTCAGGATATGCTGAAAAAACAGCTTCATGTGAGGACTAAAGAGAAATCTATTGGACTGGGATCAAGGATGCTACTTCAAGTAATAATTGCAAGGCACAAGGGGAGTCAAAAAGATAAGCCATGTACGTGAGACAAATTTCTCTTAGATTAAGCGAAGGAGAAAACATCTGCAAGAGCCAAGTATTAGTAAATTAAAGATACGGAAAACCCATGTTAGATGGAGTGAGATGGACCAAGAAGGGTAATGACATCCAATTTAATTGAATCAAATAACAGTAAATAGAAGTTCGAGATGGACACATTTGTGGTCTCCTCGCAAGTGATTCACAAGTTGTAAACAAGGGCTATTCATTAAGCCCAAATGAAGATAATAGTGTGTCTGCACTCCATTGAATGTCCCAGACCAGAGAGCAGGTTTCGAGGTCAACTACAAAGGAGAAGCCTCGGCTTGGGACCTGACCGATGAGAGAAAAAGGACTAATTGGAAAACTGGGGAGTAGTCTGCCGTTGCTTGCGGCACCTGCGTTTTGAATTGCTTACATGCTGCTAACGAGCCGAAAGTCCAAGGTTGGGAAAGAATGCCAACCAATCATAGGGTCTATGTAGCAGCATGCTCTACAATGTTACAAAGACCAACCTGCTGCTATTTATCTGCTATAATCAGTATTATACATATGTATAGGTAGTTCAAGGCATGCCCACCAGCTAAGGGGCCCTCAATGAAATTATTAACACCTATATAATATATATATATATATATACATATATATATATATATACATATGTTCCCTTAACCAATCCCTCCCTTCAATAGGTTTTATTTTGCCACGTGGGATGATGTCATAGATGACGCATATCAAGGTATAAAACCTTTGTATATTCACATTTGGGTGTGAGTGCGTGAATTACTGCCAGTTATTCGCCAGAATGCCCTACTTTATTTCTAGGTAACTGGAGGGTCAGCTCATGGAGAAGTGGGAGGACTTTAGAGGTAATAATACTTGAAACAAAAGGGATGGCGTCCTACCACTTACTTTTGATCAGTTTACATATACATTTTTGTAAAGGCTGAGTTATTCAGCATGCTTGGTATGACAGAAGCCATTTAATTAATCTAACTCTCATACACAATAGGGAAGACGAGCAGTTAAGCCCTAAAGGTTATACTGTAGCTTTTTATTTAGCCAGTGTTAGTAGGTGTGGAGTAAGTTTCTGCGTTAAGTTTAGCATGACATTTTTTAGTTATTTTGTGTACATATAAATCAAAGCACATTCATTTTGTTCAACAAATGCATCAAGGAAAAGTAGCAAATTCTTCAGAGGAAATTAACAGACAAAACATATAAAAACATAATCAGCGCAAATCAGCTCCCTGTCCACCCACACTGGAAGAAGGACTAATCTCTGACTTCCGTCCAGGGGAGACCAAGTCGAGGCCCATGAAGAAGGCTTCCCGCCGAAACGTCACGGGACCACATCATCTTGAGGGCCTTATTCCCCCAATCCCCCTTCATAATTCGATCTGTTTCCAGACGTAGACCAACGACTAGGTCCCTTTTTCTATGAGTCAACAACAATATATCCAGCGTCAGAAAAAATGGCTTTTTTTTATTCATGATTTTGACTCCGTACACTCTATATAGTTGGTTGCCTTGTGTTAAAACACTATACTATGTTTCTTTGTACACATTGCACATTTAGGCCAACCACCAATGATCATATGGCTCTGCAAATTACTAAGCCTGATTATGTTTTTTTTTTTTTTAACTTGTTTTTTTTTCGGTAGGCATACAGGAGAATGCATTAGCATGTCAGATTAACACTTTATCTCAGCATTATTATACACTTATTTATACCCCAACACCCAACCCCCCATCTTAGTCTCGGGCTCATTCGCTCCCGTCTCCTCCTGTCTCGATTCGCCTTCCTCCTTCTTCTCCCGACTTACGTCCTCAAATCCTGGGTTTGGCTATCCTCCGGGGCCTGCTCCTCTATCAGCTGAGACTGTTCTCTGTCTGCCGCCTGCTGGGCCTGTTGCACCAGGCGCGGTTTGTATGTCAGGGCCGGGAAGCGTAAGTCATAGTCTATCACCGGCGACCAAATGTTCGTGAAACGATGGAGGCGGCCTCTGTTTGCTGCCATCACTTTCTCAGCGATGAAGATGTCCCAGATTTTCAACCACCATAGCACCGTTAGGGGGCCCTCCGGGGTCTTCCATGTCCGAGCTATTGTGATTTTGGCGGCTAGGAGTAATTGCGTGATGAGGGCCGCGGATGCGCCCGCTTTCGGGTATGTGTCTGGGATCGGGGTCCCCAGCAGTAGCGGCTCCGGTTCCAGTGGCAGTGAGATTTGGGTTATGTCTGTGATGGTAGCTATACATTGGGACCAGAAGACCTTCACCACCGGGCATGACCACCACATGTGTAAGTAGGAGCCTGGCGAGCCGCACCGACGCCAGCACTGTGGATCTAGCGACTGGTTGAAGTGGTGTAGTTGTAGCGGCGGGAAATACCATCTCATGAGCAGTTTATATGCACATTCTCGGTTGGTGATGCAGAAGGACGATGAGTGTGTGCGGGCCCAGATATCGGTCCAGTCTTGATCCTGGATTGGGTGCCCTAGGTCCTTTTCCCACTGCGCCATGTATGTCGCTCTATTGGACAGGAGGTTCTCCTGGAATAGTCGATGCAGCGTCGAGATCCGCCCTCGGGAGGGAGGGTCCGCTACTGTTAATTCCAAGGCATCTAGGGTCCTGGTGGCCGCCTCTCGCGTCTGGGGGTGAGTGCACCAGTGTCTGATTTGGCAATATGCGAACCTGTCTGACTCTGCTAGGTTGAACTGACTTTTGCATTGGGCGAATGTCAGCGGCTGTGTCCCCTCAAATAGTTGGCTTAGGGAGGAGAGGCCTCCGGTGATCCAGTTCTTGAAGTTTGAGGGGTGAGCTCCCGGAGAGAACGCCGGATTGTGGAAGACTGGGGCTGAGGGGCCCAGAGCTCTCGGGATACCTCTGGATTTGCGGGCCCAATCCCATGCCTTCAGTGTTTGCTTGGTTGAGGATAGTATGGCTGGCCATGTCCGGCGCAGCGCGGTTGGCAGGTGTAGAAGAAAGCGCAATGGGAGGGGTACTCGGGATTGCTCTATGTCCATCCATTTGGGGCGTCCTGACGTTATAGTCCAGGCCCTGGTATGCGCTATCTGCGCCGCCATTTGGTATTTTTGGAGGTCAGGGACCCCTAGGCCTCCCTGGTCCGGAGCACATAGCATTGTCTTCCGTGGAATGCGGGCCTTCTTCCTCCTCCATATGAATCCGAATATCTTCCTTTGAAGTCTCTGTAGTTGGGGACGAGGGACTATGATGGGGAGAGCTGAGCAGGCGTATAGGAATCGTGGCAACAGATTCATTTTGCAGGCTGTGATGCGACCTATTAGGGATATTTCCTGCTTGTGCCAAGAGTCTAGGTCTTTTTCCATAGTTTTCATCAGGGGCGGGAAGTTTATCCGATAGATGTCTCCCGGGTTGGCGGGGATCTGCACTCCGAGGTAGGGGATGGATGTGTCATTTAGCGGAACCGCGCACTGGGCACTGAAGGATGCCTTATCTCTCTGATTTAATCCTATCCCCAGAGCTGTCGATTTCATCAAGTTAATGGCAAATCCGGACACCTTCCCAAATCTGTGGATTTCCGCTAGGGCAGCTCTTAAGGATTGCGAGGTGTCTGTGATGGATAGCATCACGTCGTCAGCGTAGAGCGCTATCTTGTGCTGGGTAGAGCCTACTTGGAGGCCTTTGATTCTGGGGTTAAGGCGAATCCGCTGGGCCAACGATTCCATTACCATAGCGAACAGTAAGGGGGAGAGGGGGCAGCCCTGTCTGGTGCCGCATGTTAGGGAGATCGGGTTAGTCAGGAGGCCGTTCACTCGGAGCAGGGTGGTCGGGGATTGGTAGTTCGCTAGGGTGAGCTTCAAGAAGGTGGGCCCAACGCCGAACGACTCCAGGGTAAGGCGGAGGAACGACCAGTCCACTTTGTCGAAAGCCTTGGTCGCGTCTAAGGCTAGCAGGGCGAGTTTCTTTGAGTCTTGTCTGGCTATCTCGATCAGGTCGAGGACTCTGCGCGTATTATCTGTGGTGGCTCTGTTTAAGATAAATCCCGTCTGGTCTGGGTCTATGATGTCCGGAAGAAGCCTCGCTAATCGGTTTGCCAAGACCTTCGAGTAGATATTCGCATCCAGGTTTAGTAAGGAGATGGGTCGGTAAGCCGCTATATCGCTGGGGTCTTTTCCTGGTTTCAGCGCTAATACTGTTATTGACTCTTTCATTGATGGGGTTGTTGATCCAGAGGTGGCGAAGGAGTTAAAGAGGGTCATCATTGGGGCTAGTAGCTGAGGCCGGAAGAGTTTGTAGAATCGGGACGTGAAACCATCTGGGCCCGGGGCTCTAGTTCTTAAGCTTTTAACGGCTTCGTCGATCTCCTCGCTGGTGATCGGGGCCTCCAACTCTTCCCTACTCGTAGTTGAGAGTTTAGGCAGGGCGGCTTCCCTCAGGTAGGACTGCTGCTCTTCCTGGGGTTTTTGGGTAGCTGACATAGTTTCGGTTACGTGAGCTTCTGCAATTCTCAGCTTATCCCGATCTGCGAATTGGGCTGCACCCTGAGGGCCCCGGAGGCTTAGTATAGTGTTCCTTCTCTTGATTCTTGCGAGTTTTTCCACCAGGAATTTATTTGCTTTGTTTCCCCTGGCGTAGTAGCTCTGCTTCGTCTTGGTTAGCAACTGGGCTGTGTCCTCCGCGTAATGAGCCTCTAGTTTCCTCCGTGCCGTCTGCAAGACTCGGTAGGTTCTCGGGGACCAGTTTCTAGCTTTACATGTCGTCTCTGCCTCAAGGACCTTGTCTTCTAGGATGCGGCGGGTCTGTTGCTTTTGCTTATGGTAGGCTGCTCCCCGAGAGATCAGCACCCCTCGCACTACGGCCTTCATCGCGTCCCATGTCGTCGCTGGGGAGGTATCTTTGTTTTTATTGACTTCGAAGTACTGTTTGATAGCTTTAGCTACTACGTCTCTCATCGCCATGTTATTTAGGATCGGGTCATAAAGAGACCATCTGCGTCTTGGGGGCGGGTCCGGGTTATAGGCTCTTAGCGTCAGTATTACGGGTGCGTGATCTGAATGGATTCTGGGGCCTATGAGGACATCGTCCGTGTACGACAGGATCTGCGGGGATGTCAGCAAGAGGTCTATACGTGAATAAGTCCTGTGCACATAGGAGTAGCATGAGTAGTCTCGTTCCTCTGGATGGAGGATCCTCCAGGCATCCACCACTTCGAAGGTTCGGAACAGTTTAAGCAGAGCAATCGCCAAGCCAAAGTCTCCGCGGGCAGGGGGGTGTGATCTATCTACTAGTGGGTTGGGGACTCCGTTGAAATCTCCCCCGATGATGGTCTGACCCTCCACAAACGGGAGAAGGGTGTTTTCCAGGGTCGAGTAGAATGCCTCTTGTTCTTGATTTGGCGCATATACTGAGATCAGCGTGTATAGTTGGCCGAGAATTCGGCATTTCACCGCCACGAAGCAGCCATCTGGGTCCCGTTTAGAGTCTAGGATTTGAGGCTTCAAATCTTTGGCGATTAAAATAGCTGTGCCACCTTTCTTCGCTCCATTCGACGCTAGAAACTGCGTTGGGAATTGCCGATCTCTGAGCCTTGCGAAGTCCGCTGGGATCAGGTGTGTCTCCTGCAGGAAGACCACAGAGGCCCTGTCATTCTGGATGCGTTGTAGGATCATTTTCCTCTTCTGTGGGGCGTTGAGGCCTCTAACGTTCAGCGTTAGGAACCTTAGTTTCTGGATCGGCGGGGGGGGGCCTCCTGGGTGCCTTCTGGGGTGGGATACTGTTCCTCGTGGGTGGGCTGGGGGTATTCAGTCTTCATTTCGAGATTCCGAGTTAGCTAGGTCCTCCTGCAGCCGGGTTTTCTGCGTCCTCCAACGGGAGGGCAACATTTTATCTGAGTGGGTCCACCAACGGGTGGGCAAACTTAAACGGGTGGGAAAACTCCCAACTGTGCGGGGGGCTGGGATCTTCTGCGCAGCCACCATCACGGCCAACGTGGCCCAAACAGTTTCCCTCGCCAACGGGTCGAGGGTCGAACCATACAGATCGGCTCGGCTCCAAGGGTGGGTAGGTGACATACTCCTTGGAGAGGGGGGACTGGGCCGTTCGGGGCCCGCGGCATTGCCATGCTTCGTTTTGGCTTCGGCGTCGGTCTTAGTACCATGGCCGCCAACCTCTGAATTAGTTCATCTTTCGGCGTCTCTGCACCTTAGACCAGGGTTGTTGCTGTCTTTGAGGTGACTGATCTGGTTCCTCTGGCGGGAGGAGTGGACTGGGGGTGGTTGAGGCCTCTGGA
Source organism: Ambystoma mexicanum (assembly GCF_040938575.1). Lineage (NCBI taxonomy): Eukaryota > Metazoa > Chordata > Amphibia > Caudata > Ambystomatidae > Ambystoma > Ambystoma mexicanum. The sequence continues at coordinate 303,703,748 of NC_090921.1, forward strand.
GAGTTCGGATGCAAAATCGATTTCGCGTCCTCCAGGTGGCTAATTTTGCGTAGAGTCCCCTGGTACGAGAATTGTAACGTAGCGGGGAAGAGCCAACGGTAGCGAATCTGCTGGTTCTGGAGGAACAGGGTCAAGGGCTTGAGAGCTCTCCTTTTCTGTATGGTGATCGGGGAGAGATCTTGGTATATCTGCAGGGGGGTGCTCATGAATGACAGTTCATCCTTAGAGCGGCTTATTGCCGAGATGGCTTCTTTGGTAGCGTAGAAGTGTACTCTAGTAATCACATCCGGAGGGCCGTCTGAGTCTACTCCTCGTCTCGGGCGTAGTCTGTGGGTTCGGTCCAGGACGAGTTGGGTTTTGTCCGTGAGCGGGAGGAGAGCCTGGAAGAAGTTGCCTATGTACTCCGGGAGCTCTTTATCTTGGATCGTTGCTGGGACCCTACGGATGCGCAAATTATTCCGTCGGGCCCTGTTTTCTAAGTCCTCTTGCTTGAATGCGAGGATCTCATTACTGGACTGAAGCGCTCGGATCTCGCGTCGCATTTCTATTATTGCTGCATCGTGGTTCTGGGTCAAGTCTTCGACCTCTCCTATTCTCTGTTCCGTTTCCGTGAGTCGTTGGTCCATTTGTTCTAGCCGTGTAGTGAACTCGGTCATACAGGACCGAATTTCGGCTTTGATGTCCCTCATGAAGGCCATTAAGTCATCTCTGGTGGCGAGGTTACCCTGTTCTTCTGGGGGCTTTTGCGGGGTAAGTTTAAGTGAGGTGTCCGGTTTTCTTGTCTTGTCTGTTACTAGAAGCATGGTGGAAATGTCTGCGGATTTGGCTGGTTTGGTGAGTCTCGACATTTTGCTAGGGCTGGGGCTCTGGGGATCCTCTTCCGGCTGGGAGCCCCTGGGGGGGGCGCTTTGGGGGGGATGATTGGTTTCGGATGAATCTGCTGTAGAAGGCGAGAAATCCGCCCGCCGTATTTGTTGTCAGAGTTGTAGTGGTTATATCTGGGCCTTGCCACTCTTGGATGTAGAGGAGGGGTCGATTCAGCTTGAGGTAGATGTCCACCCTGCCAGGGGGCTGAAGCTATCCAGGGTGATGGGCCTGGTGGGTGAAGTGGGCAGGAGTGCCCCAGGATATTATGGCGGCTGGAGACGTGGGGGTGTCTTCAGAAGGAGGTTGGGGAAAGCTGTTGCGCGGCTAGTGGGGGGGGGCAGGCGCCCAACATGACCACTCTCCCCAGCCGGCGAGGTATCTGGTGGGCAGGGGCGCCCCAGGAAGCTGGAAGGGGGCTCCGGATTCAGCGCCAGGGGGATTGTGGGGGGCGATGGACACTCACCCGATCAGGCCTCTGATATCGCTTCCGGGGTGCTGGGCTGCGGGCCGATGCAGAGACCTGGGGGCCAGGAAGGAGCCGCCGACTCTCCCACTCGGGTTGATCGTTGCCAGTGAAGGAGGTGGGGGGGCCCCCGCCCCCACAGCTGGTCCAGTAGCCGGAGGCCTCCGGGGGCTTGGTCGTCTCTCCAGCGAGCCGGTCCGCCGCACTGGCGAGCGTCGGGGAGCTCCGGGGGCCTCTCTCTGAGGTCTGTTTATCAGGTCTGGAGGGCCGGAGAGTCAGCCGGACGGAGTGGCTCCGCAGGGGGGTCGAGATGGTGGTGGCGCCAACCCCGTACTCCGCTCCGGTGGAGGGGGGGCGGGTGGGAGGAGCACCCGAACCCACGCTGCGGCCTCAGGTGGAAGGGCCCCGGGGACCGGAGCGGCCGTCTCTCCAGAGATCTCCGATGGCGAGGCTCAGGATCGGGGCGGAGGGCGGGAGCAGGAGGTCCTATGGGTGTCTCGTCACTGGGCGCCGGCGGAGGCGAGGGGCCTGAGTCGCGGCCGCCATCTTGGTTCGGCACGGAGAGGCACCCGCGTCAAGTTCTTCCGCCGCGTTTTCAGTGTTCCCGCCGCGTTCGCTTTCAAAATTGGAGCGGTGGGTGCACAAGTGGTTCCGCCAGCTTCTCCCGCCAGAGGGACAGCAGCGGCGACGCCGGGGCCGGTTAAATTTCAGATGAGGCCGCGGGTCCTTACGGAGGCCATTAGCGGAGCAGTCTCATCAGTGGCGCTCCAGGCCACGCCCCGCCTGATTATGTTTTTATATGTTTTGTCTGTTAATTTCCTCTTAAGCATTTGCTACTTTTCCTTGATGCATTTGTTGAACAAAATGAATGTGCTTTGATTTATATGTACACAAAAAAACTAAAAAATGTCATGCTAAACTTAACGCAGAAACGTACTCCACACCTACTAACACTGGCTAAATAAAAAGCTACAGTATAACCTTTAGGGCTTAACTGCTCGTCTTCCCTATTGTGTATGAGAGTTAGATTAATGAAATGGCTTCTGTCATACCAAGCATGCTGAATAACTCAGCCTTTACAAAAATGTATATGTAAAGTGATCAAAAGTAAGTGGTAGGACGCCATCCCTTTTGTTTCAACTACTTTATTTCTATGCAGATAACAAAGCAGTACTTTGCCATATTTCTTGAAACTGTCTGGTTATTTGGGTCTGAGATAATTATTGGTAATTCCATCTAGCACATGAGATGCTTCAAGGTGCTAGAGCACAGCACTGAGCTTGCTTGGCAGCACCTTAGCATATGATGGCCATACCTGGTGTGTGAGGCATTAATTGGGGCAGGGTGGCAGCACATGGAAACATACAGTTGTACTGGCAAATGAAGAAAGTGCTCCTGCCCTCTGTTAATCCTTCTAGCTGTATGCCTGAAATATAATAACATGACATCATGCCATATAATGCCATGACATGCTCTATAATGCATTGAATATTATGGCTTATCAAGACTGGACCCTGGTTAAAATATGGTTGATAACTACAATTGAATTTATCTCCTTTGCTATTTGTTCTTTTATTGATATTTTACCATCTATGACATCACTTCCTGTGATGTCATCTGAGCCACATTTCATGCGATATCATTTTGTATGATGTCATTGATAACATTACTATGATGTCATGTTCTATGATGCCATCAATATGATAATTAATATTTTTGAAATGTGAAAGATCCTATCCAGTTTTGGTCACAGAATGTTGTATTCCTCCACTTGCCCCGGTGCTGCAGTGAGGCTTTCAGGCATTGCCGCGTGTTTTAAGTGAAATGCGTTTCACATCTAGACATCATCAGCCTTATCCTGCCTGTGCAGGTATCTTCCCCCCTGACCCCCTCCCCCGCCCCCCCCAACCCCCACAACCCCCCCGCCCCGTCTCGTCTGCCTCTGATTACAGACACGCGTTTCTCTGACCTGTCGTGCTCTGTTAGATTGTGAGAAGTGCCCGGGCCTCAGTGATTGCTAACGTGGAGGGCCTGGGGTGTTGATGGGAATGCAAGCTTTGTCATTTTATGAGAGCAGCCCTTTTTTGATCCACATAATAGGTAGTCTAATACTCTGATTCACTACATTATTCACTCACTTTGAGCCATATCCTCAATATGGTTAAGGTACACCAGAATTGCAATATCAGAGGACCGTCATTAAACATTTGAAGGGTTGCAAGCAGTGCAGAGTAATTACGACGTCAGCCTGGAAACTGTAGCCGCGACTATCCAGAAGAGAGCGGATTTATATGTGCCCCCGTTGCGCATTCACCCCTTCCTTCACTTATTAATGTCACATGAGCAGGCAGAAGTGGAAGTGGGAATATTGACAAGGATAAAGCTGGTGCTGTCTCGGCTTCAGCACCTGCAGAGAGCGCCCATTTCGTGTCAAAAAGGGACATTCTTTATGGTTGCGGGTAGTACATGGGAGCAACCTCACCAGACTGAATGAGAAATCTTGCAGAGAGGTTACATTGGAGGCTGTGAACGAAGGCAGAGGCAGTCCATTACTAAAAGACATGGTGATCCTATGCAGATATCCGTTTCAGGGCCGGAGGGCATTCATACTAAAATGTGTTTGGGAAAGGCCCAGGAGAGAGCAACTGCAGAGGGAACTGAACAGAACTTGCTCCACGACTGCACACGATGGGATCTAGTTAAAACTCTTTTGGGGTAGTTGGTGCATATGACACTTCCTAGATATTTTACACTTCTACTCTATTAGATTATTTGTGGTTATTTACCACTTTTCTTAATGTATTAGAATTGTACTGAGCCTAGGGAACACCAGCATATATTTTGGTGCAACATCATGAACGATTTTTACAGTGGAAATGCTGGCATCTATTGTTGGGCACAGGCACCACGGTTGCAAAATGCTTGTGTGTGCTTGTTGACCTGGCTTCTAGGTCTGGGGTATATTGTGTACACCAAACAATCATCCTGACAGTAGTTACAGTTGGGATAATGGCATATGTTTGGGCACAGGCAGTATGGGAAGGGTTTTACAGGGCCATGCTGGCATATTTATGGGGACACAAGCCATCATGAACCTGTGCTTTATAGAGGCCATGCTCACATATATTGTGGGCACACCATGCAATTGTTGGATAGTGGGAATGCTGGCATATATTATGCACACAATATAATGAAAGTGTTACACAGATATAATGCTGGCATATATTGTTGGGTACAGGCATCATGAAAATGTTGCAAAATGTTCTTGCAGTTTTTCTTGTGAGACCCTACAGAACCAGTTGTAAATTGTATCACATTTTAACCAATTTTTCGAAATAACGATACATCTCTGTAGCATGCCCCTCACACCAACTCACAGTTCCCCTTCACCCACCAACTTCATGTGGCATGTGCCTTCCACCCCATACACACTGACCATTTGAAGAGTGTCACCCTGACCTCCCCCACACCTACTCAGTTTAGTTGGTCCCACCCCCACAGATCAACTCTGCACATTCTCTCAATCCTACCCCCAATCTTGTGGTGCATGTTCAACCTCAGCAAAGCCTGATGGTGCAATCATGTGCAGTGCAACATACCCTCACATCAACCCAATCACATCCAAATCCCACAATGACAATCCAGCATCCATCTAAACAAAGATTACCCCTGCATACTGCGCAGGGAGTCTTGATTCTAATAAAGACACGGAGACGAGCATTACGCTTCAACTTCTTTAATTCTACTCTTCAGCAGATTCATCAAAAACAATTGAAAATGACCTCAACTTCTCATTTTCCTTGTTTTTGTAAAACTGCATTTCCCTCTCATCACACTCCTTTCTGTAGTCCATAACACATCCTCTCCATGTCCTTTAGTCACTTCATACCCCTTGCTCTGCCTCTTTTTTGGATGCTCTAAACTGATCCATAACACTGTAACCGTCACTCCAGCATCACACGCAAACAGAGTCCATCATAGTCCTCTGGCTCCCATGATCTCCTCTTCCAGATGAACTTGTCCACTGACCCCAGTGCTCTTGTGGCCCCATTGCACCTCGACCTTAGATCAACCATTCTTCTGGCCCTCTCTTGTCAAACCAGGAAGAAATACCATTAGGGTGGAGAATGCACTGCCCTTTTCCTCCAAAAACAACATATTTGATGACACGTTCAACTCAGTGCATGCTCTGGGTGGGAGAGTAATTCTCGCCTCTGTGTCTTTAATAGAATCAAGACTCCCGGTGCAGGATGCAGGAGAAATCTTCATTCTATGTCAAGACCGGAGGCGAGCATTATGCTTGTCAATGCTTCTAATAACTGCCTCCACAATAAACATCACTGGCTTAAAGTAAAAGGTCTTAAATGCGCTATCACTAGCCCAGTCTGCTGCACATAAAATCTCTCCCAGAGCTGCCCCAGCTGTGAATGCTTTGGACGCCATAGCTCCTCTCACTGAATGTGCTCTGAATCGCGTCAGATCAATCCCCGCGAGCTGCATGATCTCGCTGACACATCTGACATGGTGGCTGTAGCAACCACTTTATAAGGCTTCCTACGCGCTATTAGCAGTTGCGACAAACCTGCCGGGCGCAGTTTTGCAGTCCTGATTTCGTACTTTCAGATACACGCTTCTACGCATAGTTGCAGCTGACCGGTCAGATATGGATATTAGATCGAAGAGGAGTTAGTCTTCATGCTCCTAGTGAGCGTGAAGGTAATCCCATCGGGTCTGTACGTCGTCTTATCTATGTCTAATTCTTTGACGCCTGAAACTCACCTGCATGACACTAAGCAAAGCAGCATGGACAGTTTGCCTGATAACTGCTTCATGTTCATGTCCCATAGCTACATGTATTTCACCCCTGGGGGAATTCAGATATGAGCCCCTTTGATGAGCCTAACCACTGATGGATGGCCCCCTAGCGGTGCTCTATCTACCTGCCTATGGTCTGCTGATATAGTTGACCTATATACCCCTACGGTCCTGAAGGCTTTGCCCTCTCCTAAGAGGGAATCCAGAAAATTAAGGACCACTACCACAGGGTCAGAAACGGGACGAAAAACTCTCATACTGAACCAAACCACCCATCTGCTCCATGCTGCATTATTGCTCCTTTGAGTGGAGGGAGCCCACAAGTCTGCGATGAGCCCTCCAGCCTGTTCTGAAATTCCTGGAAGTGTCCATCTTTGCCTGATATCTTGCACGCCATCAGGGGAAGCGTCCCCTTCACTCTCAGAGGGTGAAAAGTCCCAGTTGGGTCTCTGAGCAGGTGCTCTCCTGACGGGAGAATCCACAAAGAATCCGCAAAAAGTTCCATCAGAGCTGGAAACCACACTTGTGACTTCCATATGGGTACCACAACTATTATTGTTGCTCTCTCCCTGCGAACTTTCGCCAGGACTCATCATCATGAATGGGGGGAATGCATAGTGCAGCTTTCTGTTCCAATCCTGAAAAAACATCTCCGTGCCCTGTGCTGCTGGGTCTAGTCTCCAGCTGAAATACCAACTCTTGTGTGCGCTCAGTCTATAGGCGAACAAATCCGTGTCTATGGGACCCCATAGCTGTTCCAACTGCTTGAAAACCTTTGCTTCAAGTTTCCAGTCGCTGGAATCCATCAAGTGACACGAGTTCCAGTCTGCTATCATGTTGAGAGCTGACGGAAGATACTTGGCTGTCACGAGATCCCTGTATGCAGGCAATAATGCCAGAAATATTTCGCTAGTTCTGCCAGGTGATTTATTTATCTGACTGCCAAGATGTTGTCCATCTTCAGTGGGATGCAACAGTTTGCTCTGCCCTTCATACAAGCTTTTATCGTGAAAGACCCAGCTAACTGTTCTAGACAGTTTATATGAAGCAGTAATTCCTGCTCTGCTAGCGTCTGATTCCACGACTAGGTCTGGCAGGTCCCCAAAAAGGCCACGCCCGTTCTGGACTTAATTATTCTGCAGCCACCACTGTAACCCTGTTTGACTCTTGATCTAGTGGTATAGTCTGGTGATACATCAGGCACTTCTGAAGGTGCTTGATCTTCAGCATTTGCGATGCCCTGTAATGTAGGGGTCCTGGGAATATGGCTTTAATGGAGGACGCTAACAGTCCCACTATTCTCACTAGTACTCGTAGAGAGATAATTTGCTTGTCGAGACATATTGTGATCATGCTCTTGATATTTCGGATCTTACTCACCGGTAGCTCTAGCGTCACCTTTTTCTGTGTCTACCACAAATCACAAAACATTGAGTTGTCTCATTGGCGTCATGTCTGATTTCTCTTGATTGATCCAGAAACCTAGCGATGACAAGAGGTCTTTCACCGAGGACATTTGGTATCTCAGCGTCTCTCTGACTACTGCTAATAGCAGAATATCATCCAAGTACATCATTATATGAATCCCTTTCTCTCTGATAGCTGCTGCTACTGGTCTCATGAGCATGGTGAATGCCCACGGTACTGATGCGAGACCAAAGGGCATCGTCTTGAATTGCCATAATCGCCCTTCCCAGCTGAACGCGAGAAACAGACAATATGTCTCTTCTATGGGTATAGTGAGGCAAGTATCTTTCAGGTCTATCCTCGATAACCAGTCCCCTTCTCTTAGGGTGTCTCAGCTGTTGGATACCTTCTTGAAATGCCTGTATGTCACCCAACCATTCAGCTCTCTTATGTTTATGACTGGTCTCACTTTCTCTTTTCTGTGGACCAAGAACATTTTGCTCACAAATCTGGGTGCTTGGGTGCATGGTTAGATGGGCTCCTTCTGTTCGAGCTGTTTCAGCTCACTGTGAAGGAGTTTCCGTTCTACTTGCGCAATGTGAATAGGGTGTGGGTATGTCTCTTGCCATGGATCCTGCCAGAATTCTATCTGTAACCCTCAAGTCGTCAACAGCACACAAGTATCACTGGAAGTGAGCGCCAGTTCTGCCAGAACTGCTGTGTCCTCCCCCTACTGGCGGATAGGCACTGGGTCTCAGCTGTGCTAGAGCTTTGTGCCTTTCTGGGTCCTCTGTTTCTGAATCCTCTGAGGAACTGAGGAATCTCCCTCTGGTCGGTAAGAAGGAGTCCTGCTGTCTCCCTTTCCAGTAGTGCGCTATATTGCCTTGAGGTCATTGTGTTGATTGGAATCGACCGGCCGGTCAACCTCTATATATGTGCCGGACCTGTCAAAAACTGTACCCCATTCAAATCTTTTTAATTGAGACTTTTCCCTACTTCAGGGAGGTGTAGGTACCTTCAAATCTCCCAATTTCCTTCCTGAACGTCTCTCCGAAGAGTAAGCCCAGAACTGCTTTGCCTGCCTCGTAATTGGTGAGATCACTTCATTTTGCATCAATCTTTAAGATGAGTCCTCTTCTCCTCTTGGAGGAAATTGCGCAATTAGCGTTCCCCAGTAGACAGACTGCCCTCTGGGCCCAGTTGGCTAGGGTGCCTGCGTCGATTTATTCACCATTGTCTCTTGGTCTTTCCGCTAGGTCCATTATTTTAGCTAAAGGCCCTGTACGGTCCAGCACCTTTTCTTGGCAGCTTTTCCAAGACCTGTCCATACCCTTCCGTAGGTCTTTGGAGGACTTAGTGACGAATGCCAGTATTTTAGGGTCTAGTTTGTGGGCTTCAGACACTTTCCACATTAGATCTGGACATGGGCATTCTGCTCTCATGCGCAGTCTTGTATCTTTATCTAGTGCTTTCCTGAACTTTGCCCCATATACTTTGTTACCATGGGCGATGGCTGCAAGTCTGATGACCTGGGATTCCTGATGTCGTTGGGATTTAATATATCTGACAATTCTATCTCCTCCACCTCCAGGTGTTTCTCTTTCCGGATCTCTTGCCACCCATGGGTTCTGCCCACTTTTCTATCTGCTTGCTGTCTTCTTCTTGTGAGGAGGTTATGGCCTCTGATGACTCTTCTGCTGAGTCTTCTGCTGAGTCTGCATCTGTATCACGCACATTATCCTCCCCTGAGGAGGGGGCCAGGAGGCATGGCATTGCTGATCGCTGTAAGAAGGTTTGTCTTTGTTAGCCAAACACTTCAGCTGCCTCTGAGGCCTTCAAGTCCACCCCGTATTGGTGTCCCGGGGGAGTCGAAAAGGCTTTTCTCTTCCGGGTCTGCTCCCTTGAGGGCTCTGCTTATCAGTCACCCTTGTGGACATGCTCTCTTGCCTGGATTTGGTGCTCATTTGTTTCTGTTTTAAGAGAGACTCCAACGTGGCCAGCCTTTCTTGTAAGGGCATAACCCCTCCTGCACCTGTTCTTCCTCACTTCATTCATGTTCTGAAATGTTTTAGGAAGTCTGGGTGTTGTGCGCTAAATACCTGAATTGCATATCCACTGCTTTGTTGGTGTGGTTTTTTGTTATATATATATATATACTTTTTTATGTAGCTTGAACCTTCTTTATCACTGCAAGACTCGGCCTCTCTGTTGTTGCTCAGAATTTGCTGCTGCATCCACTTCACGCTGAGTTAGCGTACCCTTAGGCTTGATGCCTTGTGCTAGATTGGAATAGCTTGCACTGGGCTCAGTCAGCCATTGGCACGTTTTTACTACAGCGCAATGTTAGCGTTCATGTATGGAGGCTGAAATCCCTTTCCCTAGGTTGTGCACACTTGTGCGATCCACTGAGCCGGTTTTCCTTCAAGTAATGAGCCTCATCGCATATGCGCCGGGACGAACCTGCCTCCTCCCTCTCAACGGTGGGGGTTGTCGCACTCCTATGCAGCTGCTTCGCACCGATGAGGTGAACGGGACCGCGATCTTGCTCGCCGTTAGGCACAGGCTCCGTTTGGCTCTTAGCGAGGTGTAGCAGCTTGTTGTAGTTCACGCAAACACTGCGTTATCTGCCGACTAGAGCCGGATGTCGGCTAAGAAAAAAACTAAATAAATACATGCAGCGCCGCTAAGCTTGCTGTGCTGTATGTTAGATTACAGCATTGCTGCGCTTATAATACACTCTTTAAATACAAACCCCCCATATTCAGGCCATACTTTAACATTTACAACGTTTTGTAGTGCATGAACGTTCTACAGTAAGAATTGATACTTATCTTGCTGAAGAGCAGGAAAAGAAGAGGCGGAGCAAGGGACAGGAAATTACTAAAGGACATGGACAGGATGTGTTATGGACTACAGAAAGGAGTGCGATGAGAGGGAAATGTAGTTTGAAAATGTAGTTTACAAAAACAAAAAATGAAAATGAGAAGTTAAGATAATTTTCAGTTGTTTGTTGAATCTGTTGAAGAGTAGAATAAAAGAAGTTGAAGCACATTGCTCTCCTCCGGTCTTGACCTAGAATCACCTCATCTTCCCATCTATTCTCCATTCAGGCAGTCAAACTCATCTATTCAGCCTTGCATTCATCCGTTAATAAACACTAATACTGATTTAAAAAGCAGATCTATTGACTTCGCCCGTTCTTGTGTGTTATATGAATGGGAATCCCTGGTCCCTCTCGTCGACAGGCCCATTCACACCTTCCTTCACTGTCACCTGTGGGTGTCTCTTCTTACCTCACTCTTTGTTAGCAGGGCCTTCTCATGAGGGCTACACGTAGAAACCAGCCCAGAGTTAGCCAGCTATAAGATAAAAACCTGTGGTCTAAGTCGGTGGGAGTGGCTGGGAGCAGTGCTCCTCTACTTTTTAGATTAAATTTTACTATTCCTATACTTTTATTTTAAAAATAAACCACTCCATAATGGTTTTGTTTTAAAATGAAAGCGTAGGAGGAAGTTGAAACTTGCACGTCAGTGCACTAGGTCAGGGGTCACACTGCCACAGGTACCACATTCCAATAAACAGCAGACACATTTGCATTGTGTTTTCACCTTACTGTGCACTCCAACCTCACATCATGGTGAGCAATCATAAAACTGCTGGGTTGCTGTTATTTTTTCTGTGGCCTGCTTGGGACATAATCCATTCCCAAGTCCCATCATAGTCCTGCTCCCACAGTAATGAGAATTTTATTTTTGCATTTAAGCAACTTTATGTGAAAATCCCGCAGGCACAGCTGTATGTGCAGTTAATGGGTGGGGGGGGGGGCTTTCATGTTTAGAATGCTCCTTAAGAGGTGTGAATGGTGGGTGATTAGAAAGGGGAGGATGCTTAAAGCTAATTTACCCTACATCTAACACCTTATTTTAAATATTTTTGTTATTCCCTCGCCCTAACCCAATATGGACTACAAACTAGCCTTCCAACCTCCACCCTAATCAACGGCATGTCACACCTCACCACCATAACACTTACTTTTCTTTGCCCGATGGGCAAAAGTCCCAGCAAGTGTCACGAAGCACAACACCTGAGTAAGTTAGAATGAGGTTTGAGATGGCGCACAGCCTGCCAACCAACATACACAGAAAGGTGAAAGGAGCACCTCTGTTTTTTATTTCGTGGAGCTCTTTCTCTAAACTTAATGTTTACACCTTCCATAAACGTTAGCACTTCACTTAGGATGCCCAGTCAGCCCACCACCCTCTAAGCTGCCAATACCCTGATCTTTGCTGCACACAAAGTGCGAAATAGCCCTTTAAGACGGAGAGAGAGAGATACAGAGAGAGAGAGAGAGAGCTGGCTTGAGAGTGGCAATGTGAGATAGTGAAACGGGTGCTGTCTGTGGAGACCAGTAGTAGAAATATGGTGGGCAGGAGACAATATTGTTTTGCCTTGTTCTGCCTTTTCAGGCCTTGCTATCACTTTTAATGACTTTTAAGGCATTTCTATATCTGCTCATTGATTTGTTGGGCCCCTCGATAACCTGCTCACCATTCTACTTTCCACCTTATACTACACATATCAGCCCCTGAAAAACTGAAGCTGTCCCAAGGTACTCTCCTCCCCTGGACACACTAAAGCAACCTGAACGCTACACCTCTATCACCACACAACCCTCCAGTCCCCCTCAACTCATCCTTGCATGGTTGACCTTCTTAGTAGCAAAACAAATAGGATTCCTACACTTGGGGCTCCATTCTCGACACACATGCCCTAAGTAGCCTGCATGCACCCATGTCCTGGGTCCTTCTGATGTGCTCACATCAACACAAAAGCAAGCAACCTTTCACTGCACAAGCAGAAAGGAAACCTTGCACTGCTCCTTCCTCTCCAACTAACCAAACCCAAAGTACCAAGGGACCAAAAACACAATGGCCAATAAACCAGCAGCCTTGGCCTAATCCCTCTGCTACTACTACCCACCCACTTCCACCCAACCTATATCTCCTGGTGATGTCAGAGTGCAGACCAGATAAAATAATATCCCAATTTATCACCTTAACTGTCTACTTACAGCAGAATTTGTATATAACACAGTACACATCTCTACCAAAATGGTTACATGTGTTAAAATCGCAGCAAAAATGGCAGTGGGCACAAAATATTGCGGTAAAAAGGCCACGGTTTGCTGCCACAATCCATGTAAAGGATGCGGAAGACACCCCCACTACCCCTGACCCATTATACCAGTTAAAGAGAGCAGGGAACACCCCTACAATCCCTGCTCCCCTTAAATGGTGTAATGGGGTACACCTTTAAAGGGTCAAACCACAGCATTTTTGCCACAATATTTTGTACAGGCGACATTTTTGCCGTTATTTTATCACTGCATGCCACTAAAATGAGACAATTTTTTGCTCTTATGGATTTCATATTCAGACATTCCCCATTGCATTTACCAACATGACCCACATGCCCACTTTGTATGTACTCCTAGGCAGTATTACTCAAACACAGCAGGAAACCAGTAAAAACCTTGAAGACGCAGGTCATCGGACCAGGTTTTATGCCGATCAAAAAAGAGGAGACAACCCTGACTTGTCCATTGGTACTCGTGTCTTGTTGTCCACCAACTGTCTCCCTAGATGGTTGTGTCCTTCTAAACTCTTTCGTTGTTTTCCTGGACCATTCAAGATCCTTCAGAAAATAACCCCTGTGGCATACCAACTACAATTACCTCCCTCCTGAAAACGCATCCACCCCGTGTTTCACGTGTCCCTGTTTAAGGAATGTCCTCCTGATCATTTTTAATGTCTTCCTCTTAAACCTCGTTTACATTCTCCATTTCCTAAGGAAGATTATGTCTATGAAGCCTCCGGCATATGCAACTCCGGATACAGAGTTTGTTCCTTGGGTTCCATAATGGAAATTCGACAAGAAAGGGCATCGACAAGAAGATTTTCTTTTCCAGAATGTATGTCACTGAAAAGTCATATTGTGAGAAAGGTATGGCCATCTGGCCTGACAACTGTTACGTCATTCCAATTGTTGAAGCTCTCTAAGATTACGGTGGTCAGTCCTGCTCACAAAGGTGTGTTTAGCGCCTAACAGGTGCCTCCATTCAATGCAGGCACATTTCATTGCCAGGAGATCCTCTTCGAGAGCTGAATAGTTCCTCTCTCCAGGAGTTAATATCTTAGACATAAAGAAGATAGGATGTTTCGTACCGTCTTGAGCGACTTGAAGAAGAGCTGCACCTATGGCACAGTCTGCAGTCTCAGCGATAAAGTGTCTGTCTTGATCTGGTTGAGCCCGAATGGTGCAGCACAAAAGGCTTTCTTGAGAGAGGAAAATCCAGTCTTGGCGGCATCATCCCAGACAAAAGGGAGTCCCTTTTTGTAACAAATGGGTGATTGGTAATGTGAGTAAAGAATAACTTGGTATAAACTTGTGGTAAAAATTGGATAGGCCTACGAATCGCTGAATGTTCTTGACAGAAGCTGGAGTGGGTCATTGCATGACCGCGTCAATCTTACAGGGATCCATGCTTAGACGTTTTGTCCGAGACAATGTAACCAAAGTAGGATACAGAGGTAGTTTCGAATGTACACTTTTCAGGTTTGACCAATAGATGATTTTCATGGAGACATCGTAACAGTTACATGTGATTTTAACGAAACATTAAAAAAAATAATTTTTAATGATCCACAAACACCTAGACCAATAAATAACACATTTTGTTTCGTGGTTTTTGGGGATACCCCCAAGCACCCCTTTTTTAATTCATACTTTTCCCCCACTCCCAAAACTACTTTTCCCATTCCCAACTACATATATATATATATATAGTTTTAAAAAATGTATTATTTTTTTCAGTGTTATGGCTTCGTTAAAAATTCCATTTGTTGTTTTTTATTCAATAAAATGACTGCATACCACGGTAACACCTTGTGTAGTTCTTTCTTGTGTTGATGAAGCGAGGGAGAGGATACCAGGATGTCATCGAGGTAAACGATGACAGAGGAAGAGTAGGTCGGAAAATATATGGTCCATAAAGTGTTGGAAGATGGCTAGGGCATCGACAAAGCCAAAGGGCATAACTTGGTATTCATAATGACCGCAGGGCGTCCTACAAGCAGTTTTCCACTCCTCTCCGCTATGGCTTTAAAGAGGTGGTATGCTCCTCTGAGGTCCAGTTTGGTAAAGTATTTGGCTCCTTGAACAGCCTCCAAGATATCATGATTAAGGGGCATGGGATACTTATCCTTGACTGTATCTTTGTTCAAACCACGATAATCCAAGCAGAGCCATAACTTTTTGGTGTCCTCTTTAGGCACAAAGAATAGAGATGCACCTGCAGGTGGCTTTGATTCTCTGATGAGACCATTTTGGAGATTCATGTCGAGGTATTCATTGAGATCAGTTTTTTCGGCAAGGGACAATGTATACATCCTACCAAAGGGTATAACCGCATCTGGGACAAGACCGATAGCACAATCTTTGGCACAGTGAGGGGGTAAACTTAGAACAATATGATCCTCAAAAATGTCCTGGTATCTGTGGTATTCAAGTGGAACACAGGAAAGATCCACAGAGGACACTGTTGAGATATGTTGTTCACAGGGAGCAACAGCAGCTGGTTCGTTTGGTTTAGGACTCTGAAAGCATGTGTTGGAACAGAAGTTGGAATCCAAATGGAGAATGTTGTTTGTCCAGTCCACAATCAGATTATGTTGTCGGAGCCAGGGTATGCTCAAAATGATGGGGGAAAGGGCAGCACATATCAAATCAAAATAAATCACTTCTTGGTGATGGATGATACACAAAAACATAGGAATGGTCTGTTCAGGGATGGGATCAGAGCTCAGAGGGCTCCCATAAACCACTTCAACCAGTTGATGGATCTCTTTCTTTTCTCTGGAGACACGGTTGGTTTCAGCCCAGGCATCGTCCATGAACAACCAGTGGCTCCACAGTCAAGCAAGGGTAAGACTTCAAGAACTTTGGTATTAGACACTACCAGGGTAGTACACAGAACAAGAAAATAACAATTCCAGGAATCTATGCTAGAGATTGGAAGACTGTTGGATTACAGATTAGTACCCCACCCTTCCCTTAGTTCCAATTAGGATCAGGGTATGGTGCTGCTCAAACTCCTGTACCGAACAGGGCAATTCCATAATATACGTCCATTAAAGCCACAATAGAGAGTTCCTTTGTCTCTTTCTTTCTTCGGTGGTTATGGCCCCACGCGTGGTTCCTATCTGCATGGGCTCCCCATCCTGAATGGTATTAGTAGTTAAAAGAGTAGATGTCTTAGAAAGGATATTTGGGAATGTCTACTTTAATCCTTTCTTTCCACGATGTGGAATTCAAATTGTAAGGCTGAGGAGATCAATTCACTTAAGGACCCAGGTCTAGGTGGTCGAGCTAACTCGTTCTTGATCTCGTGGCTGAGTCCTCTTTGAAATATGGCATATTGTGCGGGTTCTGGGCAGCTGAATCTGCTGCAACCCGTCTGAACATGGTGACATAGTCCAGAACATTCAGTGTATCTTGGCATATGTCAATAAGAGTCTTATGGGAAGTATACGTGAGTTTGACTCTCTCGAACATCTGTTTTAGAGCAGCAATAAAGGCTGCATAATCGGAGAGAAGAGGACTGTCTGAAATGACTAAGGGGGTAGCCGACACAAGGGCATTCCCCACAAGATTTGAAATAATAAATCCCACCTTTGCTCGGTCCATGGCAAAGGCTATTGGTTTGAAAATGAAGTGGACAGTACAAGCATCAAGATACTCCCGTAGCCTTTTGGTTGACCCATCATATTTGCCAAAGGCTAGACCACCCAATGGAGGGTTGACTTGAGGATGCTCACGAAAGGCTAACTTCTGCATAACGTTGCATTTTCAGCTTTTAAGTTTTGGACTTCTGCAGTGAGATTCTGGACTGCATTGATAACATCTTGCATCTGAGCCATCTGGATGTATTCTTCCTCTAGGCATTGCAAGCTCTCAAATACGTCTCCATAAAAGACTCCTTCTTACCAAGTTGTTTGCTGGACCTGAATCCCTTCCTTCGTGAGTGAAGACCGTCTGAGAAGAGGAATGGTCGATCCTGATTAGCTGCCACCTTGCTAGCCTGGAAGTATACACAGGCAAAACAAAAGGCGGAATCCAGTAGGAAGTCCAAGTATCGGGGAAAAGCCAGTGGCACAAAAACCTCTTGTAGGATAGCTGATGGTTCTTAGATAGCAGTGAGGACTCCAAATGGTGCAGATGGGAAGAAGAAGTCTCCAGAAATCCAGATAGAAAATGGTACAGCAAAAGAACAGGTACAAAAAAATGGGTGAAAATGGTACTGAAAAAAGGAAATGGCCTAATGGCAAGAACACGGAAAAAGAGGAGGAAAGGAACAGGCAGAACGAAATGGGGCACAAGAAACAGTAAAAATATGATTAATAAGGAAAAGCAGGACTCAAACAAGTAAGATAATACACTTCTTGAAACTTCTTGAAACGGACACTCAAGAGTTCCAACACACCAAACAGGAACCCAAGAACACTAAAGTAGAGATACTGTGGCGGCAGCCACCATCTTGAAATAAAGACTAGACTACTGAAATCGGCCAGCAGACAATGTGGTTTTTAGGGGTATTGGCCTCCCCCTCCTCCACCAGTGCCACAATGACCCCCCGGAAGTCATGACACTGTGCCACAGTTAAGTCAAGAACCAAGCTGGGGTAGAGAAAGAATATATATTTGTTAAATAATATGTCAAATAAATGTTTGCACCAAATGATTACATATGCCACCTTCTCTGTGGCACAAAAGAAAGCTCCAAAACAAAAATCACCTTTTGGGACGTCACTTTTTGGTCTCATGGACATGGAATACAGGCCAACAGTTCAACCCTCCGTCCCACAAAAACCCCTGAATGTCAAAATTAAACAATAGCGTGGAACATTACACAATCGCGAACTTGGTCTTCCTTTGCTGAAGTTGTATTTAAATCACAGCACCATTGTTCATTTGTGTAAAACTATTTCTGTCATGTATTGTGCTGGATTTATAATCTCCCTGACTGTAGCCAATTACATTAACAGACTATAGTTTTTATTCACACTGGGAGTGAGTTTGTTAATTTCAAATATTAACAAATTCATCTGTGTCCTTTGGCTTTAGGTGAGTTCATTTAATTATTCTTTATCAAAATATACTAATCGTCTACTTCCAACCCCCCCACCTATTAACTAAGGGGAAGGTATTAAATCAAACAAATCCCCACACTTGGTTCTGTTGGACAAACTGCTTACATTGGATTTCTGGGTTTGGTTCTCAGGAAAGACATCAGCGTTTCTGGACCTCTCTTAGGGAAACACAGGGATCTGGTCAGCACTTCATTCGTGCATAGCTACCAGCATTCTTCCCTCTATTTGGTATCAGGTAATATTATCCCCACAAATAATGTCACCATATATATGGTCGCCGGGAAAGGCCATATGCAACATTATTTATGGGGATAATTTATGGAGTAAATGGGAGCGGCAGTTGCGGGGGTGTCCCAACTCCCTTTAATAAAATATGGGGGTTACCGGGGTGACCCCCGCAGGTTCCATGGGTTAATATTGCTGCATAAAAATGGCACCATTCTTGTATGGTGATATGTTTGCAGGGATATTAACACATGGAAGCCTCTATTTGGCTCTCCTTGCAAATATCCCCGTCTCATTAGCCTTTTCCAATTGCTCTCTCCAAGGCAATGTTAAGTCTGCAGCATTTTTTCAATAGTTGCACCCAGATGATTTTTAGGCAGTTCTCCCCTTTCTGGCAAATGCATCCATTTTTTAACGTCAAAACCACACCTTGGAAAAATTAAATTCAGGAGGTGCTAGCTTATTAGCCCTGAATTTTAATTGGACCCCTACAGTCCCCTCCACTCCAAAGGCCCAGCCCTTCTCTGTAGATAGGCTCACAGAGTTATGTAGTTGAAATGATGGACGGGAGGAATCCACCCACTGGAGTTTTCATTTTACACTTTTCAATTTTTCTCCTAAAAAGTCACTACATGGTAATCTTCTTTATTTTACACATAAACCTAACAACATACATTATTTTTTGTTGCTCTAATCATGCTGCTCATCAGAAGTATTGCTAGGGGTGGAGGGGGGGCTGAGAGGGAATTAGCCCCAGGTCTTTTGGTTGTAGCCCTGGATAGAAAATCATGGGCTACAACCAATAGGCTAGCTAGCCCCGAGTCCAGACAGTCCCAACATGATTGTAGCCCCAGATATGTTCCAGACCTAGCAACACACGTAATTAACTAACTCCCGTCTTGGCAGGAGGTTGCAGGTATGAAGAGTAATTTCTTTTGCAGTTTATACAAAAGTTATAACAGTTATGAACATGAAATTATCTACCCAGATATCTAATTTATTAAGTTAGCACATGCCCTAATCTCTGCTTTTTGTCATTTTTTGGGGAGTTAAAAATTCATTTCAGGTTGTAGCTTTTACCCCCATGTCGAATTTTGATAAGGGTAACTTCAATAGCTAGGCCTGTTCAGCAGCTTTTTAATGATACTTGAAGCATTACGTTGCGATTTATGATTCTTGAGCCAATGAACAACCTATGATTGTCCATTTAAACTAACGGGAATCTTCAAACATATATGCAGATCCTGACTTTCATTTTACAGTTAAGTTTAAATTCTCCTCTGAACAGGTATCTACTAAATTGTTGACTTTTACCTAGTGTAAAGTCATCAGCCTTTCTTCTCCCAAGGTCCATAGTCATCTTGTAGCGTATGTCAGAGAACAGGCCCCAATAAATGTCTTCCCAGTCTTTCTGGTCACTGCTTGGGTGTTTTGAATAGAAACTGTGCCCTTACATTTCCTTGGACACAAGGCCTTCTGTTATTTTTAATATAATTGTGTCTTGCCGCTACTTGTTCTTTTTCTCATCACGATATGTTCATTATGTTCATTTTGGCGAAGGAAATTGTTATTTCAGCTACAAAATGCACCCACTTCTATGATCGCCGTTTCTGGGTTTGCAAGTGCCATGTTTTCCATGTAGAATAAGCCTTTTATTTTTCTTGCCTTTGTCAATCACATGCAAGGCTACCATCAACAAGTGGATTTGTCTTTATTCGTAACACCCTTATGATATGTGACCGATGCAAATGAAATACTGCCTTTTCAGTTTGACATTCATCTCGGCATGTTTTCTATGCCTTGCAATTTTGAGGCCCGACATGGCTAAATGCAGTTTCCTTCTTCTTGGACAAAATATATCTTACAGGGGTCAGGCCCATAGTTTAAAGACCACTGCTCTGGAGACAAATACCCTCTCCATCAGACACTGTGGGCCGCATAATTACTGCTCATTACTTTCTTTTTCTAGCTGTGCTTTTAAAGTAAGAGGGATTTCTAAGTGAAGGCTCATTTAAGAGAGCATTGTTTTGGACAAGATATTATTAACGTTTCTGTGTTAAGAAATGCAAAGGGGCATTTCTATTCTGAAAGTACACACAAAGCACCAGTTAGCTGCCCACATCTATGCCCTCCTCCAGGACAACTAAAATGTATCACACAAAATATTTTTAAACTAACTACATTATTTGCAGATGTTCATATTTAACACACCAAAAAGCATTTATATTGGATAGAATGTCATTTTTTCATCACATCATTTATGAAGCCAGCAGTTATCAAACATTGAAACTCTAATAGGTCACCTTTTTACACGTTACCTTTTTGTTATGAGTCTTTAAGTTTTGAAAGTACATTTCCAATCGAAAGGCAATATTTGCCTTCTGCTAAATTGTATTTTCGTATCTGTAGTCTCCCATTCAAGATGAGGGCGGGGGCATAATGCCACAATTGGACACATTTTGTCCAGCATATTTTGATAAGGCTTTCTATATTTGAGTGAGTACCTTACTATGTTTTGGGTACTTTTCAAGTCATCTTTATGAAACCGAGTACTGTTGAAAGCCAAACATAGGGGTCAGGTGGAGAAATGATTACAGGGCAAGTGAGTCACTTATATGCCCAGAATGTGGCAGGAGAGGTTGCAATCCTAGACACTAAAGAGTTTATTTTCTCTGGTTGTGACCATTTGCTGTTTTTCAGGGCACAAGCAGAGGATACATGTGGGTGGACAGCGTCTGCTCACTCTTTCAGAAGGCGGACACAAACCCACATAGGTATTTTTGAGGGCAGCAAGCTTGTTGAAATATTTGGCCACCAGTATTTAACCCAGGTTGTCATTTAAGTAGACGCTTACCCATAAGACCATATAAAAGTGATGGTTTATAGTCAAAGTTTCAACAGTCATAGGGCTTCATTCCGAGTATGGCGTTAAGGGATAGCGGCCACCGGTAACGAGACCGGTGGCGGTGATCCCTTACCACTATACTCCGAGTTCCCTTTGCGCCCTCGCCCTTAACGCCTGCTTTGAGCAGGTGTTAAAGTCGAGGGCGCAAAGGGGCCTCCAAGCCAATAACGGTGACCGTAATGAACGGTCACCGTTATTTGCATCTTCCCCATTCCCATTGAGCCCTATGGGGGCTCATTTGGGAATGGGGAAGAGCCTTGGTGAATGGGGAATTACCGCCCCGACAACCTTGGAATGGGGCGGTAATTCCGCCATCCACCAAGGCGCTGCCGGTCCGGGTACGGCGTCAACCAAGGCGTTAATAGCGCCATTGGTTAGCGCCGTACTCGGAATGAGGCCCATAGTGTTTTTTTGTGGAGGTTCCTGCCCAGACCACCGTTTTTTGGGGAAAACCACTATTTTTACTATACGAAACCAAAAAAAAAAAAATTACATTAAAAAAATGCATTCAGATTTTTTTTTCTCCATGCTTTTGTTTCGAAACTATTGTATTTCGAAACTATTTTTTCTAAAATTTGACAGGACACCAAAAGTGTCATGAAAGCCCATGGGCCTCATTACGAGGTTGGAGGTAACCATGGAGCTATTAGCACCATGGCTGCCTCCAAACCCTTACCGACGCCACCCTGGTGAATGGAGCAATTACCGGTCTATTCCAAGGTTGGCGGGACCGGTAATTCCCCATTCACCAGGGCCCATCCCCATTCCCATTTGAGCCCCCGTAGGTCTCAATGGGAATGGGGAAGGCGCTAATAACGGTACCGCAAATTGCGGTACCGTTATTAGCTCTAAAGTCCCATTGCGGGTCCTGTACTTAACGCCTGGAAAAACCAGGCGTTAACGGAGGACCCGCAAAAGGAACTCGTAGTAGGGCGGTAAGGGATTACCGGTGCCCTTACCGGTGCCAGTAATCAATCACAGCCCACCTCGTAATGAGGCCCCATGTCTCGTATTGAGCTTTTGTGTTCCACAGAATATTTCACTATAGGTTGTTGGATTTAAAAGGTGGGAACCTTTTATACTTTCCCAGCGTAGTTATTGGAACATCTCCTCTCACAAGTTATTTTTCCAGTGTTGATTAATATTTTTGAAAGTCAAATGCTCTTTTGTACTGTGCACTTTTTTCTAGGGGGAAAGGTCAATTGAACTACATTTTTATATTTGACTTTAAGATATGTTCACTTACTGTGTGTTTATTCACGGGTGCCAGTTTTTAATTTGAAGTTCACACACTTAGCAAATGAGTCTTACCCATACTCAGGTTGAAACACTGCATTGTACCGCACATTTTCCAGCAGCAATAGAAAAAAACCAAATGTGATTTAGAGGGAGGTATAAACATATACCATCTCAGCAACAGTCACCTATCACGCCAAATTGCCTTTGCAACATTCTGCTGCTTCCCCCACCACTCTAGCACCCACCAAATAGGTTTAGCCTGATCACCCCGCCCCCCGCCCCTCCACACACACCAAACACGGCTCAGAGGTACATTGGTGAGGCTCTGTTCTCAATTTGAAGAGAGCAGCACTTGATCATTTTGCAAGAGATGCATGTAAGATGCATGCTAACATGTCACCATACCTGATCCCAGCAGAAGAGGGGCTAGAAATCCTGCAAACCCCAGTGATTTTGAGGAGCATGGCACCCAATGCTTTTATTTTTCCTTATTGCCCGCCGATGCAGATACTTTGCAGAATCTTCACAGAGGAAACATTACACTCCTGTCCCCATTGTTGAAGGAGAATGGGTGCAACTGCACCTTCTGCCCCTTTGCGTATATTAGTGAGCCCCCAATTATTTAGGACATGAGACCTGTTAATTTTGTTAACATTTGGAGACTTGGGGAATTGCTTACTCTCACTGCTTCAAGACCCCCCCGCCCCCAAGGTAAATAGGCTCTATCGCACCTTAAGGCAATCCTGCAGTAGGAACAAGCTGCCCTGTCTGCCAGAGTGCCAATCCCTGCCATGACATTACGTCCTTGGAACAAAGAACCTTTGCAAAAAATATTTCTGCCAATTACATATGGGAAGAGCAAAACAAAGGGGGTCTGGGAATCTCTCTACCAGCATAAACACAGCCCAATGAGGTGCTCTTGGGTGAATAACCCCTGGGAGAGACTCTACCAAGTCTTTAGCTCACTGTCCCTTTCACAGAGAAGAAATGTCCCTGCATATCAGTCTTAGTCCAGCACTAAAATGCTAGGCAATTCTCCTCTGAACAAGAGTACCAACAGAAACCCCATACACGTGTTTCAGCCTTGTTGGGCATCATCAGTGAGGTGAAGCTGTGCCTCTCTAAGAACAGTGAGCAAGGGGTCCAGGTATGGATCGCCCTGGTAACTTAGGGTGAGACCCAAAGTTAATTTATGCAAAACAAAGGGGGGTCTGGGAATCTCTCTACCAGCACGAACACAGCCCAGTGACCTGTTCTTGGGTGAATAACCCCTGGGAGACACTCTACCAAGTCTTTAGCTCACTGTCCCTTTCACAGAGAAGAAATGTCCCCGTATATCAGTCTTTGTCCTGCCCAGGGGCAGTCCAGCACCGAAATGCTAGGAAATTCTCCTCTGAACAAGAGTACCAACAGCAGCCCCATACACGTGTTTCAGCCTTGTTGGGCATCATCAGTGAGGTGAAGCTGTGCCTCTCTAAGAACAGTGTGCAAGGGGTCCAGCTATGGATCGCCCTGGTAATTTAGGGTGAGACCCAAAGTTAATTTATGCAAAACAAAGGGGGGGTCTGGGAATCTCTCTACCAGCACGAACACAGCCCAATGACCTGTTCTTGGGTGAGTAACCCCTGGGAGACACTCTACAAAGTCTTTAGCTCACTGTCCCTTTCACAGAGAAGAAATGTCCCCGTATATCAGTCTTTGTCCTGCCCAGGGGCAGTCCAGCACCGTAATGCTAGGCAATTCTCCTCTGAACAAGAGTACCAACAGCAACCCCATACACATGTTTCAGCCTTGTTGGGCATCATCAGTGAGGTGAAGCTGTGCCTCTCTAAGAACAGTGAGCAAGGGGTCCAGGTATGGATCGCCCTGGTAACTTAGGGTGAGACCCAAAGTTAATTTATGCAAAACAAAGGGGCGTCTGGGAATGTCTCTACTAGCACGAACACAGCCCAATGACCTGTTCTTGGGTGAATAACCCCTGGGAGAGACTCTACCAAGTTTTTAGCTCACTGTCCCTTTCACAGAGAAGAAATGTCCCCCCATATTCCCAGACCCCCATTTGTTTTACATATGGGAAGAGATGTGTTGAAGTGCCTGAATAGAAGACTGGTCTCAAACCAGGCCTCGCCACTTATGTGTGCTCCCGGGCAAAGGCTTTTATCTCACTGTGCCTTAGCTGCCAAAATTAGAAGTGTCTAGAAGGTTCACGCTGACTGCAACTTCAAAACAAATCCTCACTCCTGATATTGGCACATGGGTAAATATGAACAGTGACAATTCGTATACTGGACATCACAGCTTATTTGTGTATTTGTGTTTAACTTCCCATGATACCTTTGTGTATTAAAAACTCATTCTGTGATATAATTTTTTTGCAATACCACTGATGTCACTATTTATGCAAATAAGGGGGCCCACATATCTTTTGCCGCCCAGGGCCCCCACAAATCCTAGGACAGGCCCTGGCTTTGGGAACCTGGAGGGGAGTTGGAGGGGTGTGGGGGGAGCACTGGGGGATCCAGACAGAGTCTCCAGGGGGGTCACGAGTGAGAGAAGCTGAAGTCTGCCCGCTCTGGCAGCGGTGCATGGAGAAAGGGGGCCTCAGAGAGTTTACCTTTGAGCTTTCCTTCACGCTAGTTTTTAATTGATGTTAGCACGAGGCGCTGCTGTCCATGTGCCCACAGAAAACAGCAAGAAAATGTAAGGAGCTGGTGGAGACTTGCACTGTAGACGGTCTGCATACATGTGAACATCTGAGGGAGAGCCTGACACTACAAAGATCCAGAATGCCGTTGGGCGCCAAGGCTGCAAGACCCCTGGAATGTTTTGCCGCTAATGCCAATGGGGGGAGACAGGATTTGATATGCTTGAGGAGAACAGGCAAAATGACCTGCCTTTGTGCATATTTAGATTTTGATAGAAGTGCCATAAACCCACCCTTCAGGTTTTTCATTATGGATTTTGTATTCCTTTTCTTTTTGAGTCCAGGGAACTGTTGTGACCTATGACCTAGCACCTAGCCTAGCCCCTGGCAGGATGAACTGTGTGTGTGTATAAGTGGAGCTTGGAATGTTGATGTGAGGCCTGGAACCAGGGGGCAGGGGAGTTCTAGGGATGATGGTTAGGGAGATACAGAGAGAGAGCCAGAGGGAGTAGAAGCATGCTACCTGCCTTACCTTCCTACCTACAACTGTAACAATAAAGCAAGCTAACCGTTTCTACATATCTGGCTCTGGAGTGGTTCCTGTTGTGATGCAGGAAATGCAGTGGAGGGACAGGGCCTCCATATTCGTGTCCTTTACTGATTTTTATCGTGTGTTCTGTTGTGTTTTCCGCACAGGAGTTCATGTGGGACTCCTGGCGGTGCAGCTCTCTCTTTTGGTTTGGTGTGCAGACCCATGGGATGCCCTTATGGCACCCATGGGTGGGGAGGTACAACCCTGTGCCCCTACTGTATGTTTTTGGGCACCTGTGTGGGGCCCACAGAGCAGGGCATGGGCTGGTGGCAGTTCCATTCTGAATTTGACAGGTGCTCTGAGTATCCTACATTTTGGGATACCCAGGCCCTACCACTGTAATCAGTTGATTCCTGATAGGAAACAAGGTGGCCCCTGTGGCCTCTTGATTTCTATTGCCTGTTACCTTGTTTTACCCAAAGTCATGTGAAGCCCTGACTCTGTCCCTTACCCCTGACCGGCTGTTGGGTGGAAGTTGCATATATGGTGTTGTTCTGAAGTCCAGGCCAGACTGGCTGGAGCCTTCCCAGTGACTGTATGTTGTGGGTACACCCTGTGGGTGGCACCTGGGTGAATGGAGTGTGTGACAAATATGCATTCTGTATTGTGGATGTCTAGTATCTGGTGTTTGACACAATGCCCAAACCTTGTATGAATGCAGTGTGGAGTGTTGAATGGCTGGGTACTTGTCCCAATACACATAACTTGTTGTGAGTGTCTGGAAAGAAGTGAATGGCCTGAATGCACTATGCACCTGATTGGCTGCTTGTCTGCATGAATGCCCTTCTGACCGATTGGTTGCCTATGTGTGACCCAGCAGAATGAATGAGAGATTAACTAGTATATCTGGGGGCCTCTCACTACTAGAATTCGTGTTCAGAAGCTGAAGAGAAACTGGAGTTGAAACTGAAGTTTAACCTTGAAGCCCTGCTGGAAGAGAAGTCTTGCTGCTGCTCTACTTCACCAATCTGAAAGCTGCTGTGTCTCCAAGGACTGACCTAGAGAGGACCTGGTTAGGCGCCCTCTTCCCGAGCTATGAGGGACCGCTGTGCACTGCTAATCTTTGCCAGCGCTCCCTGGTAGACAGACCTACGACAGGCTGTTGACCGGAGAGGGGACTGCCGCAGAATCCCAAAGAGAAGTGCCCGGACTATTGTCCATCACAGTTGACGACCGCCGTTGCCAAGCGGAGCCGCCGTGCTCTCTTTGTCTAAGTAATATTTGATCCAAGGATGCTCTCGCCTGCACCGTCGATGGCTTTGCACTGAGGAGCATCCGCCGGTGGGTTTCCCGCCACCTAAAGACCACAGAGACGCCGACGACTCGACGCCCGTGCTGGGCCACAGTTCTTCACAATCTCTTTGCGGTCCTGAACTATCAATACCGAGGTGCCCTGCACGCCTCTTCCTTGCAAGACGCCAATGCTCCGTCGTCGACGAGCACAGCTAGGAATGAAGCTGCCACTTCACCGTCGTCGTTGAACCCTTTTTCCTCGTGGGATCTCAACAATCCGTGGCTCCTGCCTTAAAGGGAGCCGCCCAAAAAGGATCCGTCGATGACTCGATGTCGAACTCTGCTATTCCAGGTACATTGGGGTTGTAGAACTATTTTAGAAGGAAATAAGACTTCTAGAACAATATATGGACTAGGCTTGTGATATATCTTTACTTTACAGGCTGTCCAGGTGGGGGGGGATCTCTACACAGAACTGTGTCTAGTGGCAGGGGCCAGTATTCTGCCAATTGTTCTAACCAACTGCTTTCCTCCTATGTCTATTGTTCGTTGCCTTTATTAAGTGATCTGTGTGACATATGACCAGAGTATAGTTGATGCACTTTAATGAGATCTGATAATAATCGTGGTACCACTTTAGAACTGTATATATTTATCATTGTAGATTTTCTGAGCACAAAGTGAGTTATTGTGATAGTGTATATAACTTGAATATTAATTATATAAAGACTGTGTTTAAACTAATACAGTGTGTGGACATTCCTTTGTAGGTGCTTGGGGACTACACTGTACTTAAGAACCAGCCTGCATCACCTCCTGAGAAGCTAGGCCTTGATTGCTCGACCAAGTACCAATAATAGAGAATCATGGCTGGGGTCCCCTGTGCCTCTCCTCTGCCATATAGAGAGCAGAAGTACAGACACCCCACTCCCGTCTTTACACCTGTGTCCTGCCAGAAGGTATTGCCACTCCAAGATGCGACAGTAACTTTCTTGGCATAGTGCATTAAACTGAACTGGTAACGTGTTTGTGGAACCTCTGCGTGTCACTTTGCAAAAAAGGTGAAAGTCCAAAAGCAGCCTTTTTACAACATGTGGCGAACTCTGAAAGTTGTAACAGTTATTGGTGCTAAAAAGTTGTTAGAGATTATTGTTATTTAAGAAGCAGCTGCACTTGGGTTCCTGTTCTGAGGCTGTTCAGAAAATGAAATTGATAAGGAATACTAAATAGTAGAACCCGATTTTGTGTGCGCTATTTGTTGGTAGTTATTTCTGCTTTGCTGCGAGTAATTGGCTTTGCTTGATTGTAAATTTAGACCTCATGTCGGTTTTCCAAAGTTTTTTATTATTTTTTTGTTTTCAAACTGTTGTTAAATGTTCTGATTTTCTCAAAATAAATGAACCCTCTACAAGTGTTTCACTGTCATTAAACAGTTTGACAGATCTGGTTTATACACAATATTGTGTGCTAGCTTTTGTTTGCAAATTCGGTAGCTATGGATGTGAATTATCATTAATGTTGGTTTCCTCTTTGCCAATTCCAATTCATTCGATTTGGACAAAATGTAAACTGATTCCCAAATGTTCGAACCTTTATTTACATTTGCCTCGTTTTTATTGCTTGAAAGTTGGCAAAGACAGGCGTGATACCTGGCGTCTGCCTTGCCGTCCCCGAGTTTTCTAATCTTTGCAAAAAGGCAGTGTGACTCCCTAGCAGAGGCAGCAGAGTGGTGCAATGAGGCTGGAGCAGGCCATTACACAAGAAGACCTTTCCCACTAGGTAAAGCAAGCATGGCATTTCATGTAATGCTCCCATAGATGAAGCACAGAGCAGTAGCCTGCTCACTGAAGCCCGGTGTCTCAGTCCTATCAGTGCAAGATGCACCAGGAGGACACTCTCCACTATCGTGGCGAAGCTGAAATGACCACCTTCCACCGCATTTTAGGTACTGGTCCTGCAGTCTGATCACAAATGAATTGGGAAAATACAGGTCTTCACGATTAGTCGGTGCTGAATTCTGGTGATCACAGAGTCCAATTGGCACACACCCTCTTTGGTCCACTTTGGTCCATAATCCCTTCAGGGGTGTCTGGTGGTTGTAGGGGCAAGGGTGCCAAGCTGCCAATATCGCCACTCTGTTTTGTTTTCTACCAACATTCACCTTTTTACTCAGTCTCTCCTTGACTAGGCCACACTGGACCCTTTAGGCTGGGTAGTCCCGGTCCCATAATGACTATATTGGAAAATGAATGCTTGAACACATAAGCCACCAAATGTCAAGGCTTTTCTCAGGCACTTCTCACGCCCCTCATGCATCCAAGGACCCCATTGTGTGCTGATTTGTTACTCTCCAAATCTGCCTTGAAACAGTCCCCAGCTGATCCCAAGGGATCAAGGACCTTCCCCTTTTGGCATTATAAACTAGGGCACACCTAACCGGACTGACATGCGCCCATGCTATCACAAAATGTTCTTTCCCGCTGGCACCTATTACCTCGCCCCATCCTCTTCTCTTTCCCTTCCTTTCCTAGATTGTAATCTGGATGAAAGCGACAGGTGCCGGGCATGCGCAGGTGCTCTGTGACTGATAGGTGGCTACTTGTGATATAACATAGCATCCGGGTCGCACTGGCACAAAGAGTTATCTCGGGCACCAATGAAAAAGTGGCCCACAGTTGCAAACGACAATTCATTCCTCTTGTACAGTCTCAATAGTAGCCAAGGTGGAGTTTTTTTGATAAAATGTGATGCAAATTGTGCAATTAATTTAAAGAATATTTATTCAGCAACAATGGTCAAAACTACTAGCCGCATAGTGAAGGAACTCACCAAACTGGCCCACATTGGCCGAACAAACTGGCCCACACCAGCATTTTGCGTTTTGGTTCGGGCATTGCCCTGTTTCCCTATAGGCCAGTCCAAGCCTGTATAGCATCATAACTAAAAATGTAGCATAATACCTACAATTTAGCATATAACACAACCTTCTATAACATATATTAAGTTAAAGTGTGATCATTTATAAAGCGCCCACCACACATTCTGAAACGGGCTCTAGAGTGCTTGTGCTTAGCCTCCAGTCTAAGGTCCCAGGGAAAGGCGTTACATTAGTTGTAACTCCGAGTGGAGAAGCGGAGGCGTCCAGGGGTGGGGCTGGGTGGAGAAGCGAAGGCGCGAGGGGTGGGGCCGGGTGGAGAAGCAGAGTCACCCAGGGGTGGGGCCGGGTGGAGAAGTGGAGGCGCGAGGGCTGGGGCTGGGTGGAGAAGTGAAGGCACGAGTGGTGGGGCTGGGTGGAGAAGCGGAGTCACCCAGGGGTGGGGCCGGGTGGAGAAGCGGATGCGCCCAGGGGTGGGGCCGGGTGGAGAAGTGGAGGCTCGAGGGGTGGGGCCAGGTGGAGGAGCAAAGGCGCGAGTGGTGGTGCTGGGTGGAGAAGCGGAGGCGCGAGGGGTGGGGCCGGGTGGAGAAGCGGAGTCACCCAGGGGTGGGGCTGGGTGGAGAAGCGGAGGCGCCCAGGGGTGGGGCCGGGTGGAGAAGTGGAGGCTCGAGGGGTGGGGCCAGGTAGAGGAGCAAAGGCGCGAGTGGTGGTGCTGGGTGGAGAAGCGGAGGCGCGAGGGGTGGGGCCGGGTGGAGAAGCGGAGTCACCCAGGGGTGGGGCTGGGTGGAGAAGCGGAGGCGCCCAGGGGTGGGGCCGGGTGGAGAAGCGGAGGCGCGAGGGGTGGGGCCGGGTGGAGAAGCGAAGGCGCGAGGGGTGGGGCCGGGTGGAGAAGCGGAGTCACCCAGGGGTGGGGCCATGTTCTTTATATTTCAGGATATCAGTCACCTGAGAGGAAAGTGTCTGCGGATTTTGTTAACCAAATATTTAATTTATTTAATTCCTGAGCTCCAGACACTTGCGCAGAAATCAAAGCACTTTACTTTGGGGCACTGTAGTGGCCTCTGTACCCCGTGTTGCTGTGGTCCCTAGTTGAAAGACCCGGAATGAGCCCGACAGTAGCATTATTTGTCATCTGTAGCTTTAGTATGTAAGAGGCATGGAGTACCGGGGAGAAGGTGTTTCAATTCTCCCGAGTGGAAAGTAATCCACTTTCAGACACCCCAATGTTTATCTTCCACTCTCCACTGTCACCCCAAGATCTCAGGCTCTCCTCCCGAGCCCTGCTTCTGTCTGTGCAACATGCCTTTCACTCCTTTCCTTCCCCCACCGCTCTCCTCCTCTTCCCTCCCTGCCCCTGAATGCTCCTCTTTTCCTATCGTCTGTGCTTGGAAAACCCTTCTTCAGTATAACCTGCCCGGTACCCAGTCAACTTCCCGAAAACATTTCAGAGTGGTACATTTCACCGAAGACCATTATACCGAAAAACACCAAAAATTTCAAATAAATATATATAGGGTAGTGGGGTAAGGGGTTAAAATGAGTTGGGGTGGCGTTATAAGGATTAGAAAATAGGGGTGTTGGGGTTGATGAAATGTACCACTCGGAATTTTTCGTCTGTAAAATCACATATAACCATCCTGCCCATCTTTACACATTTACACACTTTTTTGTGTGTTTTTCAGTATTTTGGTTGCGGTGAAATGTACCACTCTGAATTTTTCATCGGTAAAATCACATATAAGCGTCCTGCCCATCTTTACACACTCTCTGCTGCTCACTGTCTGCAATTGCATCCCCTCGACCCACCAACAGCCTTCTGTTTCCCTCCCCTCCCTCTCGCCATTGTGATGAAGCGGTCTCAAAAAGAGTGAAAGGGGGCAAGTTGCTTCTATAGACAGGGTTTATAAACAATAGGTGTATCCTACCCTTTGTTGGACTAAATCTAAGTTTAAATGGTAACTGTGGGAGCAAGTACTCGACTATTTCTTTGCGAGAGTGCTGTAAGTATTATCAAACCACTAGTGCTGGTATTTGTCCACTTTCTAGTGAGGATGATCTGGTTGGAGGGAGAAAAAACAATCATGTATTTGCCACTAATCGTAGGCAGGTTGGAGACAGTAAGTCAACGATTCCTTTTGGAAAAATAATTTAGTCCAAATCATTCGTGCATTTTCTTACAAAATTTTATTGATATTTGCAATGTGTGTAACATAAATTCTGTGCATAACATAAATTCAAAAGCAGACACAATCATTCGACTTCATGATTCATTAGCTACAAGAAGATGAGTGGGGAAATCATAGACATTTTTTAAATATATTAAACAACATGACAAACTGAAACAAAATGTCAGCAAAAGTTCTTCTACATATGATAAAGAAAAACCTTCTAGAAAAGAGGAGAAACTAAGAAAGTAGTTGCCCCTATGTTTGAGGGAAGTGCTTTTCTCTTTTTATCAAGTTAATTCCCTTTGAGACAGTTCATTTTGTCTTGATCTAAATTCAGGGCTTCAGTGTTGCCCAATCTACGGGTCTTTGTATAGTAAAAGAATTCTTTGCCAACGTGATGCTTGGCAAACTTCTCAAGCAGTTCACGTTTCGGCGGTCTTTTCAGCATGTGCCTACATCCGCCTTCATCAGGGCATGTTAGTTCGAGACCCTGTGAGTGTATAAGGAACACAGAAGAAAAAGAAAAGAAAGGCTTTTTTAAGAAAAGAGAGGTTGTAATTATCCCTCACTTAGCCAGTCGGAAAACATTTTCTGACGTCATAATATAATTTATCTACCTCTGCTGCAACAGCTGGGGTGTTGCCTGCCGTGGCGTTGATCCCAAGGTCTGGGTTCGAGTGTGGTTCGGAAGGTAGAGACACCCCTTCTCCTACTGTGGGACTGCTACTGTGCCAGGTACTGGCACTTCACGGCTGGACAAAGTTGTCCGGGTTCTCTTCTTGGGTCCTGGTCTGTGTTAGGAATCCTGCATAGTACCAGGACGGGAACATGAAATAGAAGAGAAAGAAAGAAAAAGAAAAAAGAAGAAAAGAGGGATGTGTATTAGTGCCTCGTGGTGCGCTGGTGAGTTAGTGGGTGGAGGCCACCAGTGGAGGCAAACATCCTGTCCTACCTGAAACATGGTCAGGAGTGGAGCCTGAGTAGAAAGGTAGGCTGGAAGGACTGGAGGGGTGAAGCTGTGGCAGAACCCTCTTGGGCTGGGAGTCGAGTTGTCCAAATTTTGTCCTTAAAGGTCTGACTAGGAGCCGTGGTGAAATTTCACATGTACATCGGCCTGTAGGAAAACATAATAAGCCAATGTTTATTGTGGCTCAAAATGAGAGTGATGCAGTGACATGCTACGAAGCCTGCGTGCAGAGGGGATCAACGCGGTCAGCTGTTAATGGACTCGCCGTGAGCGCGAGTCTATTGATCCAATCTATGTGCGCGGGCCCCGTGGACATATCCCATATCTTGGGTATGTGGATCGGGGCTCACATCGTATGGGCCACTTGCAGGCACTTACTTGTGGGCTTCTAATCTGCACAAAGAAGACGAGCGGGACCGGCAAACTCGTTGCTTTCTCTGGTTCCCGAGGCTGTACTGTGAAGCGCGGCGTTCATTGCTATGGCAATGAAAGCCACGCTCCCGATTGGGGCCTGTGGGCGGAAAGGCCCGGATCACCCAAGGACTACTTGCACTGCTGGGAAATGTAGTCCAAATTCCGGACATATGCCGTAATGATTGGTGTCGTAAGGGCAAAACGTGCCCTATTGCCTGGAAGGGTGCTGGGTGTAAGGAAGGGGATTTTGGTGGTGGTGAGTCATGCATAAACCTATCATGGATGCTGCTTGCTGTAGTGGCTGAAAACGGGCCAGAACGTTACAGCAATGGAGAATATTCATCCTATGAGTGAGGACTAGAGAGATGCAAGGGTGCTGGGTGTTAGATTGATTGTGATGGTGGTAGGTGATGCTAAAGCCTACCCTTTACACCGCTTGCTGTAATGGCTGAAATACGGCCAAAAAGTTACAGCAACGGGGTGTGTTCATCTTGTATGTGGGGGCATGGGTGATGTAACCTCCATGTTGTCCGAAAACTACGATCTGGTAGCTGAAATGAACACCTTTGCTCCTGCCTGTGTCACAGATAGTGTTCGCAGAGGTGTATGCGGAGTTAAACTGTATGCACAGAGTGGTATCATCAGGGGCTCTGGCTCTTCTAGTCACATGCATGGTGTTTAATGTGTGACCGGATGGAAGGCTTCATTGAGTCCCTGATGGTACGTATCTAAACGATGTATCCATCGTGATTCCTTGGGCAATAGACTGTTCTGGAGGTTAGGACCTCCTTTTACTTTTTCTAAGACCCACCATTTGATATCATTGGGGGTATGTCTTGCCTCCAGGAAGTGTGGTACTAGTGGGGCTTGCAAAGTCTTGCACCTAATCTTGGATCTATGCTTAGAAATCCTTAGGTGAACGGATCTCATAGTCTGTCCGACATATTTCAGCCCGCATGGGCACTCAATGCAATAGACAACTTGAGCGCTCTTGCAGTTTGTGAAGTCCTTCAAAATCCAGTCTCTTTGTCCAATTTTGAAGGATTTTGTTTTCATCGTGAAGCGACACGCCACACAATTTCCGCATGGATAGTGTCCTTGTATGGGGCGGAGTGTTCTCTGGCCTGTGCGGGAAGGTTCAGCTTGGAATAGTGAGTGTATTAGGTGTTCTTTCAAGTTTTTTGCCCTCTTGTAGGCAAATCTGGGAGGTGCGTCCTCTGGAAGGTTCAGTTTAGCAATGTGCCAATATTTCTGGATAATTCTCTTGACTGCTGCTGTGTGCTTGCCATGTGTGATGGCGCAGGTGAGCCGATCTTCTCCCATGATGATTTCTTCTCCTGTTTGCAGGAGTTGGTCTCTGTTCATATTGAGAGCTCTCTTCATGGATTGATTAAGAAGTCTTTTGGGGTACCCCCTTTTCCTTTAGTCTCCCAGCCAGATTCTCTGCATGAGTTTGAAAGTCTGTTTTCTGTGTGCAGTTTCTGCGTATCCTTAAAAATTGACCAAAGGGCAAGTTATGTTTGGTGTGCGTGGGGTGGTTGCTTGTATAGTGGAGCAGGGTATTCCTGTCTGTGCTTTTCCGATGGAGGTTGCAGATCAGTTTACCGTTGAGGTGTTGAATTGTCAGATCCAGAAATGTAATCTTGGATTTATTGTGTTCTATGGTGAACTGTATGTCCCTGTTGCATGAGTTGAGCCATTCCCAAAAATGAAGAAGTTGATCCACTTCTCCTGCCCAGATGAAGATAACATTGTCTATATAGCTGAACCAATGGTGTATCTGGTCTTTCCATTGGTTCAGTTCTATAGACAGGGTGACCAGATTTAAACAGTAAAAAAACGGGACAGGGCAAGTAACATAAAAGTAGGACTAACTCTTGAAAGTGGCAGTCAAGGCACTACACGTCAGTAGCGTTTGGAGAAGAGGGTTTAAGTGCTACTGTTCAAACAAACCCATATTAAAATAATTTATCACAAACTAACACTATCTCAAGTTGTAAAATGTAGCATTTCTTCTGTGTGAGATTATGCATTCCTAAACCTACTACAAAAAACCGGGACCACTGCACTTTCCAATGGAAACATAATCTTGAGAAAGGGGGACAGCGCATCAAATGCAGGAAGTCACCCTATCTATAGAATGCTTTGAAAAAACTTACATAACTAAATACGTTCGTACTGTTACATCCACGAGTGCTTTGAAGACGCTTTCGTCGGCATGTAGCTCTATGCAAAGGAAGCCCAATAACTAATATGATCCGTTTGCCAGATATGAAAATCAGGATAGAACGATGCCCCCCTCCGGAGCAAAGTGTTGAATACTGATAGCCGGCTGTAATGATAGTCATTTTCATTGCAGCCTATATCTCCTAGCCTCTAAGAGGCGCCCCCTTCCATGCTGGGAGAGAGCGCCTTTATAAAGTGCTCCATTACTCCTTAAATGAAAAACTGAAAGTGAATCTGCAGATTATTTGACGCGGCGGGGGATCCTGGGGGCCTAAAAAATATCAGAGTGGGAGCGATGAGCTATTCTGGGCCCGCATGTGCCAAGAGGTGTGTGTTTGAAGGTAGCATGTGAGTGCTTCTGGTGTGTAAAGCGAGAAAGCCTTTAGGTTCAGGGTTTTCCAACTCCGGGCCTCGAGGGCCAGAATCCTGACAGGTTTTCAGGATATCCCTCATTCATATACATGCGGAAAAATGTGCATGCATTTAGAATCATTGTATGCAGATTTCTCTCTTGAATATTAATGAGGGGAATCCTGAAAACCCGTAATGGATCCAGCCCTGGAGGCCTGTAGTGTAGCTCTGGTACAGCTGTGCACTCGGACCATAATGAGAGTGCGCCTATGGCTCTTCCATGCCTGCAGAATTGAAGCTCAGCACCTGGACCTCTAGAGAAGAGTGACACAGACTGAGGCACATAAAGAGCACCTCTGCTTTTGTCTCGGTAATTAAACACCCATATCCAGCTGATAATCAGTTCTAGATTACTGTGCATCTGTCTATTAAAGGTGTAACTGGTCATTAAAATAGCCATAAGAACTTTGTGCACGTGTTTAATGTGCACTGTTTCATTTGATCAACTAGATACCTCCAGCTGCAAGGTGTTGCTGTGAATGCCAATGCTGCACCTTGGCCCTAGAAGGGACTGATTCCGGAATGGAAGCAGCAGATGTTGCAGGATAATGTAATACAGGAATCCACAGGCGGGGTTTCTGCTGCTGCTGGAGTTTGCTTATAGGATGTGAATGCGAATGAAAGAGGTTCAGGGGCAGAATGTGGTGGTAGATGCCAGCTGCCCACAGCGCCATGTGGCCTTCTCCTTTGGTTCATCTTACGACAGACAACCCCATCTGCCTGAGTCACCCAAAGGCAACCTGATGGTGCCCAGCCAGAAGTTAGGCGGCATAAAAAATATGAATGAAGGCTTGTCATATGATTGGTTAAGCGGTAGCGATATTGTGAACTGGAGCTTTAGAGTCTTCCAAAGTAAGCATGACGTTGCTGCTTCACAGGTGATTCTACCTGGACATCTCAATCTTGGCGATTGGAGTGTGGGCTGGCATCCCCATTGATGTTAGTTCGCTGAGCTCTGGCTGGGGAGAATTTCTGTGGTCTTCAGAAACCCCTACTGCTGCGATCGATGTGTGGGCTGACATCCGCATTGATGTGAGTTTGCTGTGCTCTGGATGGGGGACAATTTCTCTGGTCTTCAGACGACGCTGCTGCGATCGATGTGTGGGCTGGCATCCCCATTGATGTTAGTTTGCTGTGCTCTGGATGGGGGATGCGTTATGTTGTCTTCAGGAGACGCTGCTGCGATCGATGTGTGGGCTGGCATCCCCATTGATGTTAGTTTGCTGTTCTCTGGATGGGGGACGCGTTATGTTGTCTTCAGGAGACGCTGCTGCGATCGATGTGTGGGCTGGCATCCCCATTGATGTTAGTTTGCTGAGCTCTGGATGAGGGGACACTTTCTGTGGTCTTCAGAAGACCCTGTTGTGATCAATGTGTGGGCTGGCATCCCCATTGATGTTGGTTTGCTGTGCTCTGGATGGGGGACACGTTATGTGGTCTTCAGAAGACCCTGCTGCAATCAGTGTCTTGGCTGGCATCCCCATTACTGTTAGTCCGCTGAGCTCTGGATGGGGGACAATTTCTCTGGTCTTCAGAAGACCCTGCTGTGATCGGTGTGTGGGCTGGCATCCTCATTGATGTTAGTTTGCTCTGCTCTGGATGGGGGACACGTTATGTGGTCTTCAGACGGCGCTGCTGTGATCAGTGTGTGGGCTGGCATCCCCATTGATGTTAGTCTGCTGAGCTCTGGATGGGGGGCACTTTCTGTGGTCTTCACAAGACCCTGCTGCAATTGGTGTGTGAGCTGGCATTCCCATTGATGTTAGTCCGCTGAAGCTATGAATGGGGGACACATTATGTGGTCTTCAGACGACGCTGCTGCGATCGGTGTGTGGGCTGGCATCCCCATTGATGTTAGTTTGTTGTGCTCTGGATGGGGGACGCGTTATGTTGTCTTCAGGAGACGCTGCTGCGATCGATGTGTGGGCTGGCATCCCCATTGATGTTAGTTTGCTGTGCTCTGGATGGGGGACACGTTATGTGGTCTTCAGACGACGCTGCTGCGATCAGTGTGTGGGCTGGCATCCCCATTGATGTTAGTCTGCTGAGCTCTGGATGGGGGGCACTTTCTGTGGTCTTCACAAGACCCTGCTGCAATTGGTGTGTGAGCTGGCATTCCCATTGATGTTAGTCCGCTGAAGCTCTGAATGGGGGACACATTATGTGTTCTTCAGACGACGCTGCTGCGATAGGTGTGTGGGCTGGCATCCCCATTGATGTTAGTTTGCTGTGCTCTGGATGGGGGACACGTTATGTGGTCTTCAGACGGCGCTGCTGCGATCGGTGTGTGGCCTGGCATCCCCATTGATGTTAGTTTGTTGTGCTCTGGATGGGGGACGCGTTATGTTGTCTTCAGGAGACGCTGATGCGATCAATGTGTGGGCTGGCATCCCCATTGATGTTAGTTTTCTGTGCTCTGGATGGGGAACACGTTATGTGGTCTTCAGACGACGCTGCTGCGCTCAGTGTGTGGGCTGGCATCCCCATGTGTTAGTTTGCTGTGCTCTGGATGGGGGACACGTTATGTTGTCTTTAGGAGACGCTGCTGCGATCGATGTGTGGGCTGGCATCCCCATTGATGTTAGTTTGCTGTGCTCTGGATGGGGAACACGTTATGTGGTCTTCAGGCGACGTTGCTGTGATCGGTGTGCGGGCTGGCATCCCCATCGATGTTAGTCTGCTGAGCACTGGATGGGGGGCACTTTCTGTGGTTTTCACAAGATCCTGCTGCTATTGGTGTGTGAGCTGGCATTCCCATTGATGTTAGTCAGCTGAAGCTCTGAATGGAGAACGTGTTCTGTGGTCTTCAGAAGATAACGCTAAGAATGGCACATCCTTGGTGCATACTTGTGAGGAATTGCCATCTGACAAGGGTACAAAGTCCTGTCTTTTTTATATTTTTATTAGTAAATAAAATGATTTAGGTAATTCTATCTCCAAAAGGGTAACCAGATTCACCTTTCTGTCATCTCCAGGCCAAAAGCATAGTGTACATATGCCCTGATGCCTGCTTTACCCGTGGCATACAGCATGTTCAAAAGTCACAAGATGTCTCATCGACAGCCGCGGCGACTGCCAAGTCTCTGCAGCACAGGGCCGGCATTTGAGAGGTGCCCCCCATACCAAAAATAAGATGATCAAAAGTAATCCATGATGGTGGTGGGGTAAACGCAAAAATAAAGCTTTCCCTGAGTTTGGACATAGTGCATGGCACTACTTATGATTAAGGCTGCCACATCCCAATGAATTGATGTCGCACATGTGTCAGCCCCTGTGAGTCAGCTCTGCTGTGGAAGGCGATGGGTATTCTGGTCAGCTGGGTGAGGGCTGCCAAATGGCAAGACAGGAACCTAGAGGACCGGGTCTCTTCTTTGATCTCTTTATGAGGGTAGGTAACACCCTCCACCAGAGACGGCTGTACAGCAAGCAGCTGTTCTGGGCCTGGGCATTAAAAGAGGAAAAACCATTCAAAAGGAGTAGCCTCACACCAGGGTGCTGCATCTCTAAAGACTTTTGTTCTTAGCGAGAACAGAAAGGGGTGGGATTAGACAGACCCCCCAGGATAATGTGACGGGAAATGGAAAATGTAGCAGCATGAAAGCAACTTTTGCTGCACAAACTTGTATTTATTGCAGCATTTTTGCAGCACATTTTTTGATGGAAGGTGTGTGATTGGCACATTGCAGGGAAGAGGCAGTGTGCAAGGCTAAATATTCAATTTCCAGCCACAATATCCTGAAGGATCTGATTAGAGTTTTTTCTATTTCGTTCTATTAACGATGGTGTGTATGTATATTTTATAGAACCTTGATTGGACATTCCCTTTATTTTGGACTGTGTTACGTTGTTTGTTGGGCCACTACTGAATCACATCCACACCTCTCTTAAGAGTATAGCCTTCCCTCGGCCCACGTTGCCACAAAAGGCGTAGGAGGTACCTCTTTACTGTCCGTGTTTTTTATCTTTATGATTGCGTTAGGTTTTGATTTGTAGGTGTGTGAGAGCAGAGTGGGCTATTTTACCCCTACTCATCCTTGTACGCCTGCAGAGCAGAATCCAATTTGTCACAGTACTGTCTGTTTTCCAATCTAATCGAGACTGTGAACTTTACAGCAATGTGTTATCCAAGGCTGTGTGTGAGCGTCTGCACAGCAAGGGGTCAAAGATTTCTTTGGAGTATGTGAGAAAAAACCAACAAAAATGAACAACTCAATCAATAGCTGCTTAAAAACTAAAACGCCTCAAAAACACAGGGAGCCATAAGAGCCAGTATAGATGGGAAAGGTGGGGTGGGGGCCGGGGGCGACCTGGATATACAATAGACGAACACCGACCATTGAAGCATTGGGAAAATAAAATTATAACCCGAACCATTTTTGTCGGGATCAACTTATTTCCTACAAATCACACAGAACCGAGTTCTTCACCAGCACTTTGTACTGAAACGTTGGCAGGCCTGTGCAGTCATGTACCAAGCTCTGGAATCAATGTTCCCTTTGGGGGGCTGGAGCCCAAAAATCTGAGACTTCTAACCAGTTGGGGTGATATGGTGGGCGGGGGCTCGCTTTACAGTAAGATAACATTACTTTAAGGCTGGTGTTTGTCTACACGTGCCCGGTTGTCCATCACACTTCCTCCATGTGCTCTTGGAGGTTGGCCTAGCTGGCCGCCATTGCTACTTGTTGATGAGAAGTGGCTCTTTCAAGCCCCTCATTTTACTCTAGAAAATTGGCAGAATTCTGATTTGCAAGGGAACAGAGATCCAGATTTCAAGTGCACAGGCGGTCCTTGATCGCTACAGTCTCATTTTAGTCTTACACAGTGTTTGGGATTGGAAGGAATCTGTGACTTTATCATTGCGTTATGAGAGGATAGGGAAAGACTGCATTTTTTTTTATTTTATTGTGAAATGGTTTACAAAAATTGAATCTTTTCACAAAATAAATCAATGGAAACACCTAACACATACATCTCAATTTAGTGATACACTGTAAAAACACCAGCCAATCCATAAAACAACATCCAAAACATCAATACATGTAAAGCAATATATAACATTTTAATTGTGTCTTGCTAACATTTAAATAAAAGGGTTCTATGTTCTTTCTTCACCAGGTTTATTTTCCTGAGTTTTTTGCTGAAAATGTTTTAACGAAAAAACTCATAGCATTTTTTTTATATTTGGGGGTTCCCCCAAATCTCCTCTCCCCTATTATGTAATCTCAATACCCAACCCCCACCCTTTAAATCCCCTTACCCGCCACCCATATATTTTTCAATAGTTTTTCCTAAAGCAAATTTCAGAAAATAACTCATCGAAAAAACCTGGCGATGAAGCAACGTTGTACCAATAAAAGACATCTCATTTAACTTTTGTATGAATCGTGTTATATTTAAAACTAGAGTTGTTCACCATCATCCGTCTTAACTACATGCCCTCTCCAGTCTTCGCCAAACCAAGATTGATGTATTGGGAAAAATAGATGTTTCTCAAATGTTTACTTGCAGGACATGTAGTTAAAAGGTGCTTAATCGATTCTATGAGGCTACTGAACATTCTGTTGGACCTTTCCAGGACCATTCTTGGACCTAGGACCTCCGATGTAGGTAAACTTGAATCTCACATAGGTTATTCTTGGTGCAATAGTGTAGATTGGATTTTTATCTTGCGGGTGGGCTCAAGGCAGATTTGCATAGGGTTAGACCCCATCTTTTATGGTCGTAGTAAGACGAAAAATAGAATGCATGAGACCCAAAGGGATACTCATTGGTTAAGGAGCATTGGTTCAAGAGCTTCTGTTGATCACTGTTTTAGTTTTCCCACTGAAATGTCCTGATTGGTTAGGTTTCCTAGACAAGCACCCATAGTTCACTGTGCCTTGAGAATCAAAATGAAACCCATTACTCAACCCCAAAAAGAGAGAAACCTGCCTGGGTTTGCTTGTGCTCCTGTGCAAAGAGGGTGTGTACTATCAGTTTGCATTATAATGCCCCGCTGGGGGCAGGGAAAATACTGATTTGCGTATGCCTGTTCCCCTTATGTAATTGCATAGATGAGATTGACAGAATTCAATCGACTGCTTTTTGCATTTTTGTACAATACAGAAAGTGCAGAGTGAAAATGACAGATGGGGAGCAAATGAGCAATAAATGAATAAAGAAAGGGACAATGGAGAGCATGTGGGGAATAGGTGGGGCGAAAACCTTCAATGGGAGGTTGTGATGAATGGATGGTTAAAG
Source organism: Ambystoma mexicanum (assembly GCF_040938575.1). Classification (NCBI taxonomy): domain Eukaryota; kingdom Metazoa; phylum Chordata; class Amphibia; order Caudata; family Ambystomatidae; genus Ambystoma; species Ambystoma mexicanum. The sequence goes on from NC_090921.1 coordinate 303,745,646, forward strand.
TAAGAAGCCAAGGCAGATATCCTGTCCTTAATGCGGAGAGAGGGCGAGAAGAGGAGGCTAATAACAGGTCCCTGATGGATAAGGAGAGACAGAGACCCTGTCCTTGGTGGATGAACAAGGTAAGGAGAGACAGCGAGCCTGCCCTTAATGGATGAAAAGGTGAGTAGAGATAGAGAGCCTGCTTTTAATTGATGGAGTAGGTGAGAAGAAGAGATAGAGAGCCTGTCCTTAATGGAGGGAGAGGCTGAGAAGAGGAGAGAGAGAGCCTGTCCTAGATGGATGGACGGGGTGATGAGAGACAGAGTGCCTACCCTTAATGGAGGGAGGGGGTGAGAAGAAGAGACAGAGACCCTGTCCTTAAAGGATGAACAAGGTGGGGAGGGATAGAGAGTCTCTTCTTACTGGAAGGAATAGGTGACAGAAGAGATAGAAAGAACGTACATAATGGTGGAAGAGGGTGAGGGGAAGAGACAGGGAACTTGCCCTTAATGGGGGAGACGGTGAGGAGAAGAGACAGGGAGCCTGTCCTTAATGGATGGGCATGGTGAGGAGAGACTGAAAGCCTTTCCTTAATGGAGAGACAGAGTGAGGAGAGACGCAGAGTCTGTCTTTAATGGTGGGAGATGGCGAGAAGAGTAGACTGATAGCCATCCTGTCTTTAATGGAGGGATAAGGTGAGGATAGACAGAGAGCCTGCTTTTAATTGATGGGGGAGGTGAGAAGAAGCGATAGAGAGCCTGTCCTTAATGGAGAGTGGGGCTGGGAAGAAGAGCCAGAGAGCCTGTTCTTAATGGTAGAACACGGTGCAGAGAGAAGAGGGCCTCATTACAACTGTGGCGGTTCGGAAATAAGGGTGCTGGTCGCACCATACTGGCACCTTTTCCAGACTGCCACATTACAACTCTGCAGGTGGGGGCCATTGCGCTCGGCAGGTCTGACCTGCTGGCACAAAGGCCCCCTCCCGCAGTGTTTTCATGGAAGCAACGGCACAGTGCTTCCATCTCCCCACTCCTATGGGAATGGGGACTAACATTTTCAGAAAAGTGTTACGAGACTGGTGGCAACCCGCCGGTACCACCGAACTCGTAATGAGGCCCAGAGAGCGCGTCCCTAATGGATGAACAGGGTGAGGAGGGACAGAGAGCCTATCCTTAACAGAGGGAGTGGGTGAGAAGATAACATTGAGCGACTGTCCTCAATAGATGAACATGGTGAGGAGGGATAGAGAGTCTGTCCTTAATGGAAGAAACAGGTGAGAGAAGAGAGAGAGCCTGTTCAAAATGGTGGGAGAGGGTAAGGAGCAGAGACTGGGAACTCGCCCTTAATGGGGGGAGAGGGTGATAAGAAAAGGCAGGGAGGCTGTCCTTTATGGACCAACAGGGTGAGGAGCAGCAGAGAGGCGGTCCTTAATGGAAGAAGAGGGTGAGAAAAAGCGACAAGGAGGGAATGGGTGAGAAGAAAAGACAGAGTGCCTGTCCTTAATGGATGGACATGGTGATGAGAGACAGAGCCTGTCCTTAGTGGAGGCATATGATGAGAAGAAGAGACAGAGAGCCTGTTCTTAATAGAGTCAGAGAGTGAGAAGAAGAGACACAGTGAGAGATAGCCTGTCCTTCATGGTGGGACAGAGCGAGAAGCGACAATGGGCCTGTCCTTTCTGACGGAAGAGGGTGAGAAGAATAGACAGGGATCTTGTCCTTAATGCAAAGCCAGAATGAGAAGAGAGCCTGTCTTTAATAGAGAGTAACTATGAGAAATAGAGATAGGGAGCATGTGGTGACAGAAACCCAGTGATGAATAGAGGAATTCTGTGAGAAGAAGAGGCAGGAACGCTGACATTAACAGAGTCGGAGGGTGAGAAGGTGAGGCCATGAGCATTTATCAATGGAGGGTGAGGAAGAGGGGAAACAAATTCTGATGAATTGAAAGACAGGATGAGGAGAACCGATAGAGGGGATATAATGCATGGTGGGGCAGGGCTGAGAACGAGACAAAGTAAAACAGGGAAATGTAAAGATCCCTTGGCATACCTCTCAATGTATCATTATTTGGAGCATATTATCCCCGCACTCCGCGGAAACATCTGCACCTCTCGACAAGACATAGATAATGGTTCCATAGATTTCCATGTGCTCAATATGCCAAATATTACATGTTCCGAGGGACTCCTCATGCACTTAGTGCTAGTGTAGGAGAAGTTCAGAAGATAAAAGTACAGAGCCAGGAAGATAAAAGGACAGTGCCAGGATGTTACTCTGTGCTAGGACCAACAATAAGATGTGAATATTTATAAATTGCCTCCTTTTGTGCCCTTCTCTCTTTTCCTGAGTACTGATGCTGTTGTCTGCAATGTTTTGAGATAAATAGATAATGATGAGTTGTGTGTGTGTGAATATATATATTTATATATCATGTCTTCGCACAAGTGTAAGAAACAGTATTGGTTAATACAAAGTCTCTAAGGTGTTTCAGAAAATGACTTGTTTCAATAACTTTCGAACGCTTGCATGAAAATATTCCAGAGTACTATTTCAAGACAGCCACCTATGCACTTGTACAATAACGGTTTAATAGTTTCAAAAATAAAATCTTTGATTGAGCTTTGAACAGCTTTTAACATGACGTTTTCCCAGCCCAATTATCTAAAAATGAGCTACTTAGGTTTTCCTAATTTTTTGCAGGCGCTGGGATTTTATCTGGAGTTGGTGCACTGAAATTCATTTTAAAAATCGACTCAATGAATGTGCATATTTCCTACGAATTGTAGACAGAGTGTATGAGTTTTACAGTTCATATATTACACAAGTAACATCTCCTAAAAACTCACAAGTCTAGTCTCAGTTGACTTTGATGTCAGTTTTAAGGTTTTGGAATAAAAGTACGCTTTTCATAAAAAATGTAAACCTAGCCCATGAGTTTTACAGTTCATAGATTACCCAGTTAACATCTAAAAACTTAAGTCAAAGGCAAATGACAGCTGAATTTGAGGTCAGTTTTAAAGTGATGAAATAAATGTACACTTTTCATACGAAAATGTTCACATTTAATATGAAAAAGTACACTTTTCATACGAAAAAGGAACACTTTTCATATGAGAAGTTACACTTTGGGAGGCATTAGCAGAATGGACTTACATTTTCTATTAAAACTCTACACGTGCATTAGTGATATTAACAATGTGTATATTAACACTAATAACACAACCTCTTACTATGCACCCTCTTACAACACATGCTTCTATGACATGTGCTTATATAACATGCACTCCTACCACATGCGCTAGTGTGACACATTGTTCTACAACACATGATCCTACGACACACTCAGATGAAACATACTCATATGGCACATGAACCTAACACATGTACTGTTATTACTCACACTGTTACCACACACACCCCTGACACATTTTCCTATAACACGTGCACCTAGAACACACGTACATATCTTGCCTGCCACTACAATAGATGCACCTACAACACATGCACATACAACATGTGGACGCACAGCATGAGGACATACGACACGTACTCCTTGGTCACATGCAGCCATAACATGCCATCTGATGACAAACTCTTATAACACACACAAGTATGACACACGCTCCTACAACACACACTCCTACAACATAGGCTTCTTCAACACATGCACCTACGGCACTCACTAAACACAAACTTAACACACACGCTCTTGAAACACAGAAACTTACAACACAGAAACCCACAACACACTCACTTAGGACAAATACACTTACACTACGCTTTATGTCACATGCTCTTATGCTACGCATACACGTATACTGCAGGCTCGTACAACACACACTAGTATTACAACATTGAAAATCAAAAATCATGTAACTGTAAAAAAAGTATAAATTATTATTTCTTTTTTTTTTACAAAATCCAACAACTACTTAAAGTGTACAAACATCAGAAATAATAATGGTAAGGTAACACCATAATAAACATCATTAATACATTAAAAAGAACATCTTATATGAAATACAAATATCATGCTAACCTTAATTCACTCTGTTTTTGTTTTGCAATATTTTGATTTTGCTCTAAAATGTGTGTTGTGTGAATATTTCTTTGTTTTTTTAAAGTTCAACTGTTTTATTTATGTTTTTGCACAACAAACAAAGCACCACTGCATGCTGAGTTTACTGGGCTACCTGGGCTACCTGCTATTCTTACGAAAGATGGCCAAACTTAACTATCTGGGATTTGACAAAAAACTCCTGGTTGGCATACTGGCCACACCATGCATAATCGGTGACACTACAGTAGCAGAAACTGTGTCTACCGATGATGAATGGAATGCAATAGAAGCACTCACTAAGAAATTGATTTGAACAGAATTACATGGCTCCCTAATGACAGAATACCTAAGATCACACACAGTGCCCAAGGAGTTAATAATTAGGATTGAGCCACAAATCTTTCTAGGTGAGCTCCAAGATTGGAGCTGCATAGCCAATAGGTGCACAAGAGATTGGTTGATTTTGATTATCAACACTGCTAAGTCAGTATAAACAAAACTAATGATGGAAATAGATCAAAAAAGAAATCTTCTAAAATCCAAGATAGTTTTTGAAACCTATGAAAAGAAACTTGATGATCTTAATGTGGCCATAAAAGAATTCAAAGATTTTAATTTGAATAAGAAGATCCTGAAACTTAAAAAAGATATGGCTGCATTCACCCATGGACGCCTATTTACATACACTCTAGATTCCTGCTATGAGGACAATACCAACCAGGATAACCAGTCAAATGCAGGCCGGCAATGGCGCCAACCGAGAAGATTTTTCAAGAAAAAACCACCATCACATTGGAGTTTCTCGAGTGTCAGCTGGGGAGAGGATACTGGTGCTAGTACCTCAGGACTGCATCCTAGAGATCTTTCACGAGATAGTCAAGGCAGGAGGGAACAATTTGCACATTTTGAGAATGACACAGACCAGCGCCATCAGACGAGAGATGACCAGGTTTTTTTAGACCAACACAGCAGAGGCCAACCACATGACTCCCCCCGAATAACCAAGAGCATGGGCAAAGGGAAATGTCCCCAAGGGAATTACTAGTTGTCAACCTATCTGACCATATTCGGATGCAAGAAGAAATAGCGGTATTACAAAAAGGTCTCACCTTCGTACCTATGGCCAAGTAGGACTCCTTTGAGATGCGCATTGAAGTGCCCAACTATTGAGGAAGATCAGACTCAAACAGTTCTTTGGGGATCTCGATACCCACAACATCTTTGGCAACTTGAACGATAACACAGGCCTTCATCCCAAATCTACATCCTGTCCTCCCAATATTATACAGGAATCGATTACCTTCAAAAAGGCTCTAACAAAGAGGATAAAGGAAATCGAACTAGAGACTCATCCGGTTTTTCATAACCTGTCGAGACCAGAAAACCTTGCAATTGACAATCTTAGCAAGAACTCCAAAATAGTAATTAAACCGGCTGACAAGGGGGGTGTAATTGTGCTTATGAACACATTGTCATATGAGCAAATGATTACAACACTTCTGTTCAATAACTTAAAGCACAAGATCCTACTGAGAACCTGAGAATCTGTATCTCCACTATAGTAGAGGAGGCCGTCATTGAGGGACACATTAGTAAGAAGGAGGCAGAATGTCTGTGTCCGGCCTTTCTAAGTATCCCAGCATTCTTTGCACTCCCCAAGATACACAAAGGGGTATCCCATCCCCCTGGCTGTCCAATAGTGACCGGTGTCAATTCGATTCTGGAATCATTATCCCAATTTGTGGACTTTTTCTTGCAGCCAAATATACCTAAGATGCGGTCTTACATAAAGGACACTACTGATGTACTAAATCTGATCAAAGACTTAACCTGAATCCAGAAGAACAGTTCTTGGTGACTCTCGATATAGAATCCTTTTACACCTCAATTCCTCAGATGGAGACGTTGTTGGGGATGGATAAAGTCTAAGGAGAACAAATACCTTCCCCAGAGATCCCCCGCATACTACTGCTGCAACTTGCAGAAATTACACTCACAGGGAATTTCTTATGTACAAAGAGATTTTTTGGGAACAAATGTCAGGAACAGTCATGGGAGCTACTTTCACTCCTTCTCTATCCAATTTATATCTGGCAGATTTTGAGAAGACACACATCTCTGACAATAATAAACATGAAGGACAAATCTCCCTGTGGCGGAGATGCATAGACAACATATTACTCGTCTATATGGGACAACAAGTCCACCTGGAAACACATTTAGGGCCTGGTAGAACAGCAGGAATAGATACTTGAAATTCACTTACTTGAGCAGCAAAGAAGTCGTCCATTTTCTGGAACTGAAAGTTACAGCAAAAGATGGAGCAATCAGCAGCACAGTGTTTTGGAAGCCTACACATAGGAATTCCCTACTACAGTTTGACAGTTTCCATCCAAAAACAGTAACTTCTAACCTACCGTTCGGCCAGTACCTATGTTTTCATTGGAACTATTCAGACACCACAGATTATGATGAACAAGCAATGGCTCTGACAAAAAGATTCAAAGATAGAGGCTATCCAAGGAAACTACTGAAGAACCCCAGGAAACGAGCACAAAATATTCCACGAGTAAACACCCTTGAACAACACAATAGAACTATACAGGAGAACCGAATCACGGCAGTATTCAGCTACTTCTCTCAGTTCAATAGGGTCAAGAAATACATCCTTAAGCTGTGGGCCATCCTCAATGTGGGAAATATGACTTTGCCTCCACCGCATTTTGCAATGAAATGTAGAAAGAACATTAGAGACTCTTTGGTGAGATCCTACCATTCAGGATTAGGACCACAGTCACAACCGACATTATGGAATATGACATGCCCGGTCGGGCATGCACCTTGCCGCTCATGTTCAGTGTGCCCACTAACAGGTCCACAACATTAGACCTTGCTCTCCGTACACCATGGAGGCAAGCAACATTTAGTAATTACAACATAAGCAACGTGATTTACATCATCACATGTCTTTGTAACCTTCGATACATTGGGATGACGGCTAGACCCATCAAGAAGCGCCTACAAGAACATTAATCTTGTATACAGACCAGAATATTTACTGCTCCTCTGGTTGTACACTTTTCTCAAAAGAAGCATAAAGAGAATGTCCTCACATAGTCCGTCATTGAGAAAGTATATATACCACCCAGAGGAGGCAATATAAATGCCTTATTACTTAAAAGAGAACAAAGGTGAATCTTTAGATTGAGAACTGACTGCCAAGGACTTAATGAACCGATCAATTGGGAAAGCCTTACGATCCTGGGCTGACATATTCGAAGCCCTACCACAGCACAACCATAAGTTGCGACATGCATGTTCAGACCCGCTCACTGCTGATTTTTGGACATCAGGACCAGTGAAGAAGCCCCATACAACTAACATGCTTTTCCCAATGTGTATCACCCACTGGAATACAGTCCACTTGCCAGACTTTATTACAATCGATAGAAGTACACATCAGGACAATTGTATTTTAGGATGCCTCCAATCCGCGACTATTTGCCGTTATATACAAACACGCAAAGCTCATGACCCTACACTGTACTTTACCTGTACTCAGTGGCTGGTGATACCTGTATGTGTAGTCCATGGTATATGCATCACTTCAGTTCTTGGACTCATCATTAGACACGCACCAGCAGTGTTGCTCCTTAATGTCCACCCGTTCATAGTACTAATCGAACAAGCACACACAAGCGACAGAGGACCACCATAGAGGAGGGAACAAATTAGAAATTAGAAATCCAATACTGTGCAAATTAAAACAAATTATTATCTTTGAGTTGTTAATTGTCAAATGAGACTCGCTAACCAATCCTATCAAATTAAGACTGCACTAACAATGTGGAACTTCCGCTTTGGCCTTTTTATGAAGTTTTCAGCAATTGCAGATGCAGCCATTCCAAAAAGGCGGACTGTATGAACCGTTTTCCAGGAGCCGCGTGACCGGGATGACTGGTTACTAGGACAACGAGAATCCTTAACAGCAACACAAATTCACTGCACCGTTTCACATGCTGATTCTGACACGTACAGTTTTGAGCAATACGCCTTGTCCTCTGCTTATGGGTAAGCTCTGTCCCCCAGCTTTACAGCCCCGACTATGCGCCCACACTGGTATGTATGCACTACATAGGGAATTTTTCCAAATAGAGTTGTTGCGCCAATGTTAAAGATCACACTGTCGTGCACAGAGTAATATTTATCTTTCTATTACCACACGTGTTTACTTTCGAAGGGATTTTTTTGCTACTGTGTTTCTTTACAAAGGACACTGACAGCGATACCTATGACAGTAGGATATTTAAAGTCACAGTATTTCTGTCCTTGAACAGTTTGGGTTCTACTGTCTGGTCCTCCCAACATGAAACATTTACCCTGAATAGATGCCTCAAAACCCTGACTCACTTACCTTGAATTGAGTATTGGATGCTTTTAATGTCCAAACTCTCTGAGTTGATCACACTACCTGAGACACACTTGTGTAACCTTTTACAGATGATACTTAAGCACACACGTCAAGTTCCTCACCTACATGACTCCATACATTAGTCTCTGTTCTCTCCTCCTCTCCCCTTCTCCCTTTTCCTATCTCCTCCCCACCTCCCCTTACTTTCTTCTATGCACTTACTCTATCAGAATTGTCCCTTGACCTAGTATGATAGCAACCTCTCTGTCTCCTTCACCCTCCCCTTACTTGTTCCCCCCAAACCCTTTCCAGCACTATCTGAAATGTCGTCAGGCCTATTACGATAGTCACTTGTTTTGTTCCTCCCCTCCCTTTCTGCACCCCTCTCCCTTACCTTTTGTTTCTCCCGCTCTACCAGAAATGTTGTCAGGCCTAGTATTGTAGTGGCCTGTCTGTTTCCATTTCCTTCCCACTCTCCCCCTTCCTTCCTTATCTTTCCATATAATCAGATTTTGGAAACATTTCTAAGAGCCTAAGTATTATGGGCGTGCAACATATGCAGATGACAATCATGAGCTAGAAAGAAGGTGGCATAAAATAACCAGCACACCAAAACCATTTGACAAAACACAGGGAGACAGTAGGCATGTTACCGCTGCATTCCTCGTTTTTAGCACAAGGCAGACCCTCTGCTGAATGGATCTTTCCTTGGTTAATGAGTCTTCACAATACTTCTTTTTTAGCCACCCCACTGAGAGGGTTTTTTCTTTTTATTATGGAAGAACCAGCCAGAGTATAGACCAATTAAGTAATCATTTGCCAAAATATCTGTGGGGATCTATTTTGCTTTTAGTTGCTCTGCCCCTAGCCCATGGTTACACAGTATTCATTTGCCCTCACTTGCTCTACACTTGTCACAGTCTCGAACACCACCAAATATAAAAGAAATTGTTAAGAGATTAAATAGCCAACATCTGATGTCTACACATACAGACTATGATAAAATCACAAATTGAAGTAATCCTTAAATCCCTCTTTTTCTATCCACTTTTAGATAACCGGCCCACCAGCGCAGCCCAGGAATAGAGGTTTAGAGAGGTAGAGGGCCAGATAGAACCTTTGCTGCCCCCCTTGTACTTCTTTTCTCTTCTTAATACTAATTGCTGTAAAATTGTTGATATACAAACCATCTCCAGACACTGACAGGTGTTAACCAGTTACTTCTGCACCACTTTTCAGTGGATATTAATTCAGAATACCACATCACTGTGGAGCATTACATATGCCCCTCTTTTTAGTTATGTGGGTGATATGCCCTCTCCTCTCTTCGTGTTAATCTACCTGCTCTTTAAACAACACTGTGCTGTGCAACAACATTCCTGAAATGGCAGAACTAGTTAGGTGAGTAAATAATGGAATGAGCCGCACATCCATCATTCCCATCGCCCAATCCCGAGGCCCTCCAAATCAGTATACATGGTTCATGGACTCGCTAGTTCGTCATATGATATTGTGGGTACAACTATCCATTTCTATAATTCCTGTGACCTATTGATTTGGGTTTAAAGAAACACATAAGATATTTGGTTAAATTTGACAAACATTTTCATGGTGAAAAAGAAGGTGCATAAAAATATGCTTTTGCGTGGGGTTTTCCGTACACCCAAATTATTGCATAGGTGAAAATACTGGCATCAGGGCCTCAATGTTAAAAATATTGAAATGTCCTCCTGTCCCTGATGTATGTTTCTATTCTTACTCATTCATCGTCTACTACAAGTCATTCACTCCAACAATGCTCTTATGTAAATGCACCTTTCACTAGGACTGTCTCTACTCTCTGTTATTGTCTACTTTAAAAGTCAATTCTGCTCAAAATAACACCCAGTTCTTATACAAATGCAAACAGATAAAAAAAAAGTTGAGGTCCTTTTTGATCCTGGGGGATTTTAATGGCCGTATGGAGGGGAGTCTGACAACTGTCTTGATCTCTAAGACATCCCCTCTATTTTCTGCACCCCTTGGCAGAACTAAAAGCAAGAAAGTGGTTATGCAAATGAGGACTTGGGCACCCATTTATCACGTGTAGCCCATCATCGAGAGATCTGCAGATGACTGACAGTCAGCACTTGTGTTTATGACCCATCGGGGAGGCCCCAAGTAGGAAGATATTGGAATATAGACAAGATCCTCAATATGTATGCCAGGCTCGAAATCAATGATGACCATTTGCTTTCTTCCTTAGCGCTCCACCTAGGGGTCTGATCTGTGATTACGAGAGGATGTTGCTGGGGAAAGAACTATAAAGGGGTCAACATAAGATAGTAGACTGTCCTGGCTCAGGTGAGCGATGCTTGTGGGAAGACTGCTGCCACATAGAAAATGCCAGAAGCCACTGTAATTCACAATTCCCCACCCCCCACCGTGGAAACCCCCATTTAGTCTTTCCTTCATACAGATACTCTTGGTTCGATGAGTAGTTCAGACGGAGGAAAAAGTTTCAACTCAGTCGGTTAGGAAATTGAGGTCCTGAAGTTAAGGCTCTGCTCTGCATGTTAAAGCATCCAGATATAAATATTGTGCATTGGAGAAGAGGAAGAAAGATGAGGCAAGTAAAGTGCCTGAGAGGATCAAAACACCACAGCCAAGACCAATGACTCTAGAACCTTTTGATCACTAGTAACCTGGGGATTAAACAGTACAGCAGGGCATGTTAATGTTAATGTTAAAGGACATTTGTACCACGCACTATCACCACCGGAGTGGTCCCCTGGCAATCTGGCGGTTCTGAAAAAGCGGGGAGGATGAGTTAGTGGGACGGAGCAGGAAAAGTGCAAGAGAGCAGTGATGTGCAGTTGGCAGCCTCAGCCCGGTGGGTCCGTTGGCTGGGCCTGGGGTGTTTGCGGCCAGTAGACGTTGTGTACTGTTGTGCACGACTATGTGTGTTTTTGTTTCGTTGTTCCAGTGTAGTGAAGTTTGTGCGGTTTGTTGTGCTGTAGGTTTGGTTGTGTTTGGTTTGGAGTTTGAGAGGTGAATGCAGAAAGGGAAATTGTTAGTAGGGTTGGTTAGTTTGCGTCTCTATCCTGAGTTGAGGTCGCTCGGTTTGCGTGGTGTCCCCTGATGCAGCTGTGTCCAGATCTGGGTCCGACTGGCATTTAAGGTTCCTTACTCTTCAGGCCCCCACCTCTAACATGCTCTCTCAGTGCTCCCCTTAATCTCCTTCAATACTCCCGTGGCAAGTGCATCTGCAATGTCAACCTCTTAGGTAGTGTGGTGATTGTCAATATCTCGTCAATTCCATACCACTATGGTACCTGGCGGTAACTAAGGGCAGGCGAGGTGTTGGTGGGATTGTCTGGGGTAGTTGACTCAGTCTCCGTGCGCGCCGTCTGTGTTCCAGTCTGTCCGATGTCACCCGTCCAGGTGTCGTGTGAGTTACCCTCTCGGTCGGGGATGTCTTTCTCCTTTCCGGTTTAGTGACCCTTTTTTTTTTGGTTTTGGTTTCCAGATTTAGTCTGTGGTGTTGAAGAGCCAGGTTTTTAGTGATTTCCTGAATTTTAGGTGATTTTCAGTGTTTCTTATTTCTCATGTCATGGTGTTATGTCATATGTCATGATATGGCATGCCATGTTACGTCATGATATATCATTTCAGTTTATGGCATATCATAGTAAATCATTGTATGTGTGGGTCATGATAAGTTATGCCATTATGCGTCATTATGATTTTCATAATACTTAATTGCATTACATTTCTATGTTTTTGGTGAAATTCAAATTCTGGTGTGTCTGTAACAACCTTCACACCCATTGTGCATTGCATTTCTGTGCTTTTGGTATAATTCGAATTCTGGTGTGTCCCTAACAACCCCTCGTCTTCACTCTTGGGGTTCAAGTGTTCCTATTGATCTGTTTTCACGCTTTCACTGCTAGGCCGCCTGCTGAGTTAATTGGTGCTGTGCAGTCCCTCTAGCTTCTATCCTTATCCCTCCACCACCCCTATGGCACTCACCATCTCCCCAATCTACTCTAACTGCTATACTATCACTATCCTCATTCTCTCACAAAATCTGGAAGAAAGAATTTAAAAAAAGACATCTTGACTACCAACCTTGGTCTACCTATTGCAGGGACCTAAATCAGCGAAACGTCCAGGCAGATTGTCACTGATATCCTCTTTTCTGTCCCCTCTCCAGATATTTGGACTCCTCATCTTTTCTCTACTCTCTCTCTTCTCACTCATCTTCACCCATTAATGGTGGCACTAGATGGTAAGTTCTCTTGGCAGGCTCTCATCATCCAGGTGTACTATTAACGTCTATCGCAATGGCACTATCATGGCTCAGGGTCCTCAACCCAACCTCCTCATCGTTGACCGGGGCTTGCCATGCCTCATCAACTTACTTCCTACACCAGCTACCCCTTCTTCTCTGTCTGCCCCCCCCGACTGATGTACCACGCAACTGTACCCATCATCGGAAAACCTTCAAAGGCAGTAACTGGCTGCATCTAGCTCTGCTATCAAACACTGTGCCGACATCTGCCTCATCCTTGAAGTCCTTGAAGTCCTTGAGCTAAATATCCCTGCTCTCACTGAGATGTGGTTCAAGGCCAGCTCAGTCATGGCTTTTGATTCCCTTCTTCCTGATGGCTGGAAGATCATCTCCAAGCCCCGCCCTAACCGTGCTGGCGGTGGGGTTGCCCTGATGTTTCCTGAGTGGTTCCTTCTTCCCTCATACCCACCCAGCCATACATCTCCTTTGACAGCCTGGTCTGCAAGCTGGTCGTCTCTCCCACTTCCTCCCTGATCATTGCCACTATCTACAGGCCACATTGCTCTATCACCCTGTTCCTCTCAGAATGGGGTGATTTCTCCCACTCACATCCACTTCTAAACTCCTTATCTTGGGTGACATCAACATCCATCTGGACTCATCATTCATGGCAACTACTCTCTTCCGTGACCTCTTCACGTCGCTCTCCCTCTCCATTCTCCTCTCTGTTCCTACCCACTCAGCTGGACGCACTCTCGAGGCCTTGATCCACACTGATCTTTTGCTCTTCCCCCTTACTCACCACCCCACTCCCATGGTCAGACAACTCCCTCCTCTCCTTGCACCTGGGTCCTCTTTGCCACACGACTGCACCTCCCCCAGCTCTGCCAACCTTGTTTATGGCCAACCGACTGATGAAAGGAGCGTCAGCTGCAGCCTTCGCATCCACCTTCATCCCCTTTCCTCCCCCCACAGCAGACTCTACCTCTGCCCCCGCTCTCTGCAACCTCCATCTTGCCATCACTAACACTCTTGACATCCTTGCCCCAATCATGATGATCTGTCTGAAACATGTCACCAAGCGGAACACCTGGTACGACTCTGAACTTGCAGCCCTGAAACGCAAGTGCAGAGCTGCGGAACGGAAATGGCAGACCCCAGGTTCACCCTCTGACAAACTGGCCTGTCGACTTCTCCAAAGACAATACGGAATTTCCATCCGTTCAAAGAAAAGGGGTCACATCCAGGCACACATCTCTGGTGCTTCCAACAATACGGCTTAACTCTTTAAAATCTGCAAGGAACTAGCCAACCCTTCAGCAGTCTCTACCTTGCCTCTTCCCTCTCAGACCCTCTGCAATGCATTGGCAGCTCAGTTCACTGCAAAATTCTATGTCATCTTGAGCACCCTCTCTTCCCTCTGCCCTCCCTCCTCCCATCCCCTTGCCACCCATGGCCTCACATCCTCCCTCTGCCTTTATCTCCTACCACATCCGACAAGGTCACTACAGTTGCCCGCTCTATGAAGGTCTCCTCCAAATAGGTCTCCCCCCTGCTCTTCCAGAACTATTAAGTACAATATTGCTCCCTTGCCCTTGCCCTTGCTGATTTCTGCACTCATTCTCTTGCTACTGGGTCTTTCCCCTCTTCCTGCAAGCACTCTCTTGTGTGCCCCTTCTGAAAAAACCTTCTGCCAAACCCGCCTGTCCGGCTAACTACCACCACATCTCGATCACTCCCTTCCTTGGGAAACTCTCGGAGAAGCTAATCCACCCTTAACCTACCCAGCATACTGAGCTTGTTGGTTGCCTACATGACCATCAATCTGGATTCTGAGCATCCAGAGGTACAGAAACTGCTCTCCTGAACACCTGTGAATAACTGCTTGAATCGCTTGACTCTAATGGCCCAGCTGTTCTCTTTCTACTGGATCGATCCTCTGCATTTGATATGGTTAACCACTCTATCCTCATAAAACTGATCAACGATACCCTTGGCATCTCGGAGCGGGCACTGGACTGTCTGACCTCCTACCTCACTGACCGTCCCTCCCAGTTTATCCTGGGCTCTTTCTCCACTCCCACCTCTAGCTACATCTGTGGTGTTCCCCAGAGCTCCAACCTTTCTCCCTGGCTCTTTAACATCTATCTTGCTCTGCTTGTACATCTAATTTCCACTTTCTCCATCTACTTCCAGTGTTATGCTAATGACACACATCTCTTCTTCAAACGTCCCTCTGATACTCTCCTTACTTCCTCCGTCATTCCTGACTGCCTTTCTGCCATCCAGTCCTGGTGTGCCTCAAATGATCTCTGCTTCAAAGCCAGAAAGACTGAGATTCTTCCCATTGGGATGCCTGCTCCCTGTTTCTTTTCTTCACTCTGGCCACCCTCTATGAACTCACCACCTTCTCCTTCATCTGAAGCCAGAAACCTTGAGTCATCTTCATCTCCTCTCTTTCTTCCTCCCTCACAACCAGGACCTTTCCAAGAAGGCCCACTTTCAACTCTACCTCCTCAAAGGAATCCTTCTTTTCCTCACTTTCCCCTAGAAGCTCAATGTCTCTAGAGCTCTGGTTCTCTCTAGGCTGGACTACTGTAACAGCCTCTTCCTTAATCTACCCACTTCCTCTCTGTGTCCCCTTCTGCTTACCCAGAATATGGCTGTAAGACTTATCCTTGGCCTCAAACCCAGGGACCGCATCTCTCCAGCCCTAAAATCTTTTCACTGGCTCCAGGCTGCTGCAAGAATCAAATTGAAATCCATCTGCATCATCCATAAGGCTGTCTGGGGCCGGTGACCACATTATCTACAACTGGCTCTCACCAAATACTCTCCCTTCAGATCTCTACGTTCCTCCGGGGCCAACTCTCTGCGTGTCAAGCGCTTCTCTAAACAGCGAGCGGGTGGCCAATCTCTTTTCTCGGCTGGCTCCCACCTCTGGAACAGCCTCCCCTTCTTCTCCGTCTTGAGCAGGATCTCCTCAAATTCACCTCCTCCTCTCCCCTCTACCTCCCTTGCTAAACCCTACAGTCGCTGAAACTGGTGAGCAGGGCCCTTATGTGTCCTTCTGGGTCCAGCCCCACCCCCTCAATCGACTTTAGCCTCCGTCCACCCCCAGCACATGCCTTTTGGCGCCCATTGGGCTGTGCTTTCTCACAGGCCTGCACTTATTGCATTGGGATGTCGGCTAGACCCATCAAGAAGCACATACAAGAATATCAATCTTGTATACGGACCAGAATACTTAATGCTCCTCTGGTTGTACACTTTCCCCAAAAGAAGCATAAAGAGAATGACCTCACACAGTCCGTCATTGAGAAAGTACATATACCACCCAGAGGAGGCAATTTAAATGACTTATTACTTAAAAGAGAACAAAGGTGGATCTTTAGATTGAGAACTGACTGCCAAGGACTTAATGAACCGATCAATTGGGAAAGCCTTACGATCCTGGGCTGACATATTCAAAGCCCTACCACAGCACAACCATAAGTTGTGACATGCATGTTCAGACCCGCTCACTGATGATTTTTGGACATCAGGACCAGTGAAGAAGCCCCATACAACTAACATGCTTTTCCCAACGTGTATCCCCCACTGGAATACGGTCCACTTGCCAGACTTTATTACAATCGATAGAAGTACACATTAGGACAATTGTAGTAGTCTAGGGTGCCTCCAATCTATGACTATTCGCCGGTATATACAAACACGCAAAGCTCATGACCCTACACTGTACTTTACCGGTACTCTGTGACTGGTGATCCCTGTATGTGTAGTCCATGCTATATGCATCACTAGAGTTCTGGGACTCATCATTAGACACACACCAGCAGTGTTGCTCCTTAGTGTCCACCCGTTCATAGTACTACTCGAACAAGCACACACAAGCGACAGGGGACCACCATAGAGGAGGGAACAAATTATAAATTAGAAATCCAATACTGTGGAAATTAAAACAAATTATTATCTTTGAGTTGTTAATTGTCAAATGAGACTCGCTAACCAATCCTGCAAAATTAGGACTGCACTAACAATGTGGAACTTCCGCTTTGGCCTTTTTATGAAGTTTTCAGCAATTGCAGACGCGGCCATTCCAATAAGGCGGACCGTATGAACCGTTTTCCAGGAGCCGCGTGACCGGGACGCCTAGTTACTAGGACAATGAGAATCCTTAACAGCAACACAAATTCGCTGCACCGTTTCACACGCTGATTCGAACACGTACGGTTGAGAGCAATACGCCTTGTCCTCTGCTTACAGGTAACCTCTGTCCCCAAGCTTTACAGCCCGACTATGCGCCCACACTGGTATGCATGAAATACATCGGGAATTATTCCAAATAGAGTTGTTGCGCCAATGTTAAAGATCACACAGTCGTGTACAGGGTAATATTTATCTTTCTAATACCACCCATGTTTACTTTGGAAGTGATTTTGTTGCTACTGTGTTTCTTTACAAAGGACACTGACAGCGATACCTATGACAGTAGGATATTTAAAGTCACAGTATTTCTGTCCTTGAACAATTTGGGTTCTACCGTCTGTTCCTCTCAACATGAAACATTTACCCTGAATAGATGCCTCAAACCCCTGAATCACTTACCTTGAATTGAGTATTGGATGCTTTTAATGTCCAAACTCTCTGTGAGTTGATCACACTAACTGAGACACACTTGTTTAACATTTTACAGATGATACTTAAGCACACACTTCCTGTACCTCACCTACATGACTCCATACATTACTTTCTGTTCTCTCCTCCTCTCCCCTTCTCCCTTTTCCTAGCTCCTCCCCTCCTCCCCTTACTTTATTCTATGCACTTAGTCTATCAGAATTGTCCTGGGACCTAGTATGATAGCAACCTCGTCTGTCTCCTTCCCCCTCAGATTACTTGTTCCCCCACCAAACCCCCTCCAGCACTATCTGAAATGTCATCAGGCCTATTACGATAGTCACTTGTTTTGTTCCTCCCCTCCCTTTCTGCACCCCTCTCCCTTACCTTTTGTTTCTCCCGCTCTACCAGAAATGTCGTCAGGCCTAGTACAGTAGTTGTCTGTCTGTTTCCATTTCCTTCCCACTCTCCCCCTCCCTTCCTTATCTTTCCAGATAATCAGATTTTGGAAACATTTCTAAAAGCCTAAGTAATATGGGCGTACAACATATGCAGATGACAATCGTGACCTAGAAAGAAGGTGGCATAAAATAACCAGCACACCGGAACCAGTTGACAAAACATGGGGAGACAGTAGACATGCTTCCGCTGCATTCCCGTTTTTCAGCACAAGGCAGACCCTCTGCTGAATGGATCTTCCCTTGGTTGCTGAGTCTTCCCAATACTTCTTTTTTAACCACCCCACTGAGAGGGTTTTTTCTTTTTATTACGGAACAACCAGCCAGAGTATAGACCAATTAGGTAATCATTGCCAAAATATCTGTGGGGCTCTTCTTTGCTTTTAGTTGCTCTGCCCCTAGCCCATGGTTACACAGTATTCCTTTGCCTTCACTTGCTCTACACTTGTCACAGTCTCGAACACCACCAAATATACAAGAAATTGTTAAGAGATTAAATAGCCAACATCTGTTGTCTAAACATACAGACTATGATAAAATCACAAATTGAAGTAATCCTTAAATCCCTCTTTTTCTATCCACTTTTAGATAACCGGCCCACCAGCGCAGCCCAGGGATAAAGGTCTAGAGAGGTAGAGGGCCAGATAGAACCTTTGCTGCCCCCCTTGTACTTCTTTTCTCTTCTTAATACTAATTGCTGTACAATTGTTGATATACAAACCATCTCCAGACACTGACAGGTGTTAACCAGTTAGTTCTGCACTACTTTTCGGTGGATATTAATTCAGAACACCACATCACTGTGGAGCATTACATATGCCTCTCTTTTTAGTTATGTGGGTGATATGCCCTCTCCTCTCTTCGTGTTAATCTACCTGCTCTTTAAACAGCACTGTGCTGTGCAACAACATTCCTGAAATGGCAGAACTAGTTAGGTGAGTAAATAATGGAATAAGCCGCACATCCATCATTCCCATCGCCCAATCCCGAGGCCCTCCAAATCAGTATACATGGTTCATGGTCACACTAGTTTGTCATATGATATTCTGGGTACAACTATCCATTTCTATAATTCCTGTGACCTATTGATTTGGTTTTAAAGAAACACATAAGAAATTTGGTGAATTTTGACAAACGTTTTCATGGTGAAATAGAAGGTGCATAAAAATATGTTTTTGCGTGTGATTTTCCATACACCCAAATTATTGCATAGGTGGCCTCAGGCCTTCAATGTTAAAAATATTTAAATGTCCTCCTGTCCGTGATGTATGTTCGTATTCTTACTCATTCATCGTCTACTACAAGTCATTCACTCCAACAATGCTCTTATGTAAATGCACCTTTCACTAGGACTGTCTCTACTCTCTGTTATTGTCTACTTTGAAAGTCAATTCTGCTCAAAATAACACCCAGTTCTTATACAAATGCAAACAGATAAAAAAAAAGTTGAGGTCCTTTTTGATCCTGGGGGATTTTAATGGTGTATGGTGGGGAGTCCGACAACTGTCTTGATCTCTAAGACATCCCCTCTATTTTCTGCACCCCTTGGCAGAACTAAAAGCAAGAAAGTGGTTATGCAAATGAGGACTTGGGCACCCACTTATCACGTGTAGCCCATCATCGAGAGATCTGCAGATGACTGACAGTCAGCACTTGTGTTTATGACCCATCGGGGAGGCCCCAAGTAGGAAGATATTGGAATATAGACAAGATCCTCAATATGTATGCCAGGCTCGAAATCAATGATGACCATTTGCTTTCTTCCTTAGCGCTCCACCTGGGGGTCCGATCTTTGATTACGAGAGGATGTTGCTGGGGAAAGAACTATAAAGGGGTCAACATAAGATGGTACACTGCCCTGGTTCAGGCGAGCGTTGCTTGTGGGAAGACTGCTGCCACATAGAAAATGCCGGAAGCCACTGTAATTCACAATTCCCCTCCTCCCCCACGGAGACCCCTCTAGTCTTTCTTTCATTCAGATACTCTTGATTCGATGAGTAGTGCAGACGGAGGAAAAAGTTTCAAGTCAGTCGGTTAGGAAATTGAGTGCCTGAAGTCAAGGCTCTGCTCTACATGTTAAAACATCCAGATATAAATATTGTGGATTGGAGAAGAGGAAGAAAGATGAGGCAAGTAAAGTACCTCACAGGATCAAGAGACCACTGCCAAGACCAATGACTCTAGAACTTTTTGATCACTAGTAACCTGGGTATTAAACAGTACAGCAGGGCATGTCATGGTGTTATGTCATATGTGATGATATGGCATACCATGTTACGTCATGATATATCATTTTAGTTTATGGCATATCATAGTAAATAATGGTATGTGTGTGTCATGATAAGTTATGCCATTATGCGTCATGATGATTTTCATAATACTTCATTGCATTACATTTCTATGTTTTTGGTGAAATTCGAACCCTGGTGTGTCTGTAACAACCTTCACCCCCATTGTGCATTGCATTTCTGTGCTTTTGGTATAATTCGAATTCTGGTGTGTCCCTAACAACCCCTCGTCTTCACTCTTGGGGTTCAAGTGTTCCTATTGATCTGTTTTCACGCTTTCACTGCTAGGCCGCCTGCTGAGTTAATTGGTGCTGTGCAGTCCCTCTAGCTTCTATCCTTATCCCTCCACCACCCCTATGGCACTCACCATCTCCCCAATCTACTCTAACTGCTATACTATCACTATCCTCATTCTCTCACAAAATCTGGAAGAAAAAATTTAAAAAAGACATCTTGACTACCAACCTTGGTCTACCTATTGCGGGACCTAAATCAGCGAAACGTCCAGGCAGATTGTCACTGATATCCTCTTTTCTGTCCCCTCTCCAGATATTTGGACTCCTTATCTTTTCTCTACTCTCTCTCCTCACTCATCTTCACCCATTAATGGTGGCACTAGATGGTAAGTTCTCTTGGCAGGTTTCTCATCATCCAGGTGTACCATTAACGTCTATCGCAATGGCACTATCATGGCTCAGGGTCCTCAACCCAACCTCCTCCTCTTTGACCAGTGCTTGCCATCCCTCATCAACTTCCTTCCTACACCTCCTACCCCTTCTATGTCTGCCCCCCCTGACTGATGTACCACACAACTGTACCCATCATCGAAAACCTTCAAAGGCAGTGACTGGCTACATCTAGCCATGCTTAATAGCCGCTCTGCTATCAAACACTGTGCCGACATCTGCCTCATCCTTGAAGTCCTTGAGCTAAATATCCCTGCTCTCACTGAGACGTGGTTCAAGGCCAGCTCAGTCACTGCTTATGACTCCCTTCTCCCTGATGGCTGCAAGATCATCTCCAAGCCCTGCCCTAACCGTGCTGGCGGTGGGGTTGCCCTGATGTTTCCTGAGTGGTTCCTTCTTCCCTCATAGACACCCAGCCATACATCTCCTTTGACAGCCTGGTCTGCAAGCTGGTCGTCTCTCCCACTTCCTCCCTGACCATTGCCACTATCTACAGGGCACCTTGCTCTATCACCCTGTTCCTCTCAGAATGGGGTGATTTCTCCTTCTCACATCCACCTCTAAACTCCTTCTCTTGGGTGACGTCAACATCCATCTTGACTCATCATTGATGGCGTGTACTCTCTTCCGTGACCTCTGCAAATCGCACTCCCTCTCCATTCTCCCCTCTGTTCCTACCCACTCAGCTGGACACACTCTCGAGGCCTTGACCCACACTGATCTTTTGCTCTTCCCCCTCACTCACCACCCTACTCCCGTGGTCAGACAACTCCCTCCTCTCCTCGCACCTTGGTCGTCTTTGCCACACGACCACACCTCCCCCAGCTCTGCCAACCTTGTTTATGGCCAACCGACTGATGAAACGAGCGTCAGCTGCTGCCTTGGCATCCACCTTCATTCCCTTCCCCCCACATACTCTACCTCTGCCCCCGCTCTCTGCAACCTTCATCTTGCCAT
The DNA here is from genome assembly GCF_040938575.1 of Ambystoma mexicanum. NCBI lineage: Eukaryota > Metazoa > Chordata > Amphibia > Caudata > Ambystomatidae > Ambystoma > Ambystoma mexicanum. The sequence continues at coordinate 303,767,377 of NC_090921.1, forward strand.
CACTAACACTCTTGACATCCTTGCCCCAATCATGAGAATCTGTCTGAAACATGCCACCAAGCGTAACACCTGGTACGACTCTGAACTTGCAGCCCTGAAACACAAGTGCAGAGCAGTGGAACGGAGGTGGCAGACCTCAGGCTCACCCTCTGACAAAATGGCCTGTCGACCTCTCCAAAGACAATACGGAATTTCCATCCGTTCAAAGAAAAGGGGCCACATTCAGGCACGCATCTCTGGTGCTTCCAACAATATGGCTTAACTCTTTAAAATCTGCAAGGAACTACCCAACCCTTCAGCAGTCTCCACCTTGCCTCTTCCCTCCCAGACCCTCTGCAATGCATTGGTAGTTCAGATCACTGCAAAATTCCATGTCATCTTGAGCACTCTCTCTTCCCTCTGCCCTCCCTCCTCCCATCCCCTTGCCACCCATGGCCCCCCATCTTCCCTCTGCCTTTCTCTCCTCCTTCTCTCTTCTCTCCTACCACATCTGATGAGGTCACTACAGTTGTCAGCTCTATGAAGGTCTCCTCCAAATAGGTCTCCCCCCCTGCTCTTCCAGAACTATTAAGTACAATAATGCTACCTTGCCCTTGCTGATTTCTGCACTCATTGTCTTGCTACTGGGTCTTTCCCCTCTTCCTGCAAGCACTCTCTTGTGCGCCCCTTCTGAAAAAACCTTATGCCAATCCCGCGTGTCCGGCTAACTACCACCACATCTCGATCACTCCCTTCCTTGGGAAACTCTTGGAGAAGCTTGTCCACCCTTAACTGACCCCGCATACTCAGCTTGTTGGTTGCCTACATGACCATCAATCTGGATTTAGAGCATCCAGAGGTGCAGAAACTGCTCTCCTGAACACCTGTAAATAACTGCTTGAATCGCTTGACTCTAATGGCCCAGCTGTTCTCATTCTACTGGATCGATCCTCTGCATTTGATACGGTTAACCACTCTATCCTCATAAAACTGATCCACGATACCCTTGGCATCTCAGAGCACGCACTAGACTGTCTGACCTCCTTCCTCACTCACCGTCCCTCCCAGGTTATCCGGGGCTCTTTCTCCACTCCCACCTCTAGCTACATCTGTGGTGTTCCCCAGAGCTCCAACCTTTCTCCCTGGCTCTTTAACATCTTTCTTGCTCTGCTTGTACATCTAATTTCCACTTTCTCCCCCTACCTCCAGTGTTATGCTGATGACACACAACACTTCTTCTCCAAACTTCCCTCTGATACTCTCCTTACTTCTTCTATCATCCCTGACTGCCTATCTGCCATCCAGTCCTGGTGTGCCTCAAATAATCTCTGCTTCAAAGCCAGCAAGACTGAGATTCTTCCTTAATCTACCCACTTCCTCTCTGTGTCCCTTTCTGCTTATCCAGAATATGGCTGCAAGACTTATCTTGGCCTCAAACCCAGGGACCGCATCTCTCCAGCCCTAAAATCTTTTCACTGGCTCCAGGCTGCTGCACGGATCAAATTGAAATCCCTCTGCATCATCCATAAGGCTGTCTGGGGCCGGGGACCACATTATCTACAACTGGCTCTCACCAAATACTCTCCCTTCAGATCTCTACATTCCTCCGGGGCCAACTCTCTGCGTGTCAAGCGCTTATCTAAACAGCGAGCTGGTGGCCAATCTCTTTTCTCGGCTGGCTCCCACCTCTGGAACAGCCTCCCCTTCTTCTCCGTCTTGAGCAGGATCTCCTCAAATTCACCTCCTCCTCTCCGCTCTACCTCCCTTGCTAAACCCTACACTCGCTGAAACTGATGAGCAGGGCCCTTATGTGTCCTTCTGGGTCCAGCCCCACCGCCTAAATTGACTTTAGCCTCCGCCCACCCCCAGCACTTGCCTTTTGGCACCCACTGGCCTGTGCTTTCTCACAGGCCTGCACTTATTTTATTGGCAGTTGACCACTCTTACCTAGTGATCTCTGCCAGGCACTTAACAGCTGCTTGCAACTTACTCCCCAGCACTTCCCGCTGTGGAACTCATAGCACTTACCCCACCTCCCTTGTCCCTTCTCTCTCCCTGTACCTGCATGTTCTGAATGCTCACAAGGCCTAGTAGGGTCACCTCTTTCTTTCTCTTCCTCGTTACTATATTTGCCTCTCACTCTCATGTTCCCTCCCCGTTCCCTTGTGGATGCCTTGAAACACAATTTACGTGATTTACAAGCACCAAACAAATGCACAATTAATAAAAATAACATTCCCAATACCCACCCAGTTTGTCATTCCCAGTTTGCTTCCAGTTTGACTGTCCCACTGTGCACACAGGTGGACATTCGCATGGATCCCCTAATTTGCCAAAATATCGAGTCACCCTCGATGTTATTTCCAGCGATTATATGACAGGTCACCGCAGAAAACTGGCATATACTGTGTGTACAGATAGAATGAAAATGTCACCTTATACTGGCATATATTAAGGGTAAAGGCATTATGAAAATATGTTGGAAAATGCTTCTGTGTACTGTTGGTGACCTGACATCTATTGGAATTCTTTTTTTGCTTAAAGCTACAAAACCGGTAGGAAAATGTATGGCGTTTTACTCGATTTTCCTGAAATATTGGTTTGTACAATGTACTATTTCAACCCATTATTTTTTTGTTTTCATTGTTTGGGGGCACTCTTCCCCCACTCCCCTGACTGTCCTTAGTTAGTAGGTGCTCCCTAGCTTTGCTCGGTCGCTTAGGCATATTTGGGGGAAATATGAATGACTGCTGAGCCTGTCTCTATACTCCTCGCAGACACCAGCCCTTTGACCCCCCATTGCTGCATTCTAGTTACAGATTCTTCTGTCTAACACACACAGTGGGGCACCTCTGCTTCTAGACGCCGTGTGTGCTCGTGCCTGGAGCCTTTACATTCGCAGTTCCCTCTCTGGGGCTTCCATCGCCTCCACTCATTCCGAGAGACATTTTCAGTTTCCCATTTTAGAAATAATAGGTTTGGAAAGAACCCGTCTCCCGGCATGGCAGGAGGCGGCAGTTACACCTTCGAGAGAAGGAGGTGGCAGTGGAGCGGAAGAGCATTGTTTAAGGTTGGGGATTGGACGATCCATTTTGCGGGGCGGCGGGGCATGCCTGTTTTTTCTCTCTTTTATTGTGCCTTTGTATAGCTTTGCGTGCCACTATAAGCGGCAATCTAAGAAGAACAGGTCAGAGGATGTGCTCTTTTTAGAGATATGTTTGGGATTTATAAAGCACAAACCTAGCTGGTAATCAAAGGAGCGCTGTACACATGGGTCGCGCCTAGAGGAATACAAGTAGGGTGCAGGTGTAGCAGAGGAGCTGGAATGGGAAGGGGGTCTGGGGGTGACGGGCGCCGGAGCATATGATATACATTTTAATGTCCAGAGTGCTCATGTTGTGTTCCACTCCCAGCGCCAGGAGAAGGGAAACAAACAGTACAAACAGGAGCCGCCTCAGGAAAACGGGCCGGCTTGCCAGTAAACAACACATGGGCCTCCGACGACAGCCTGGCTTCCCCTGCTTTCTACCACAGTCAGCACACAACATGAGCCCAGACGGCAGCAGCCACTTGCCAGCCTTCAACACTCAAGAAAATGCGACTCTTCCACGCAAGCCATCGTGCAGACCCTTAGGCTGCCTTTCAGAGAAGTGTAGGCGGCATTCTTTAAACAAAATGTCCACCCTCACGTTAACAGCCCACATTTTAGTAAACTGCAGACAGGCTACGTAGGTTGAAAGAAGGAACATTAGGGCTGCAGCTTTGTACAAAGTGATAGGTGTTTTACGTGCAAAATTCGGCAACTTCACTGCCGTCAGTTTGGTGAAATGTCTGAGTGTCAACAATTTTATGAAATTAGAGAGATTTCCAAAATGAAAAACGAATCTGACCAGTACTTTTGCATTGAATAAAGTCATATAGACTTGATGGGATTTCAAAATCCATAAAAGGGCTTCCAAAAATGAATCAAAGAAACTGGAGTTTCGCAGCAAATTATCTGAAAATCTGCAGCAACAGTTTTTACCCCAGCAAAGTCACTTGAAAACGTGTCGCCGTTAAATCCTTTGAAATTATTAACTGGATTTTTCCCTTCACTTTGCTCGAGCAAAAAAGAACAACAAATACATTTGCAGCAAATTTCCTCAGCAAACTAAGCAAACACTCCTGCTGATTGTATTTTGTATCACAATCACAAGGGCGTCAAGAGACCATGCAAGTGGCTGCAGCGCGCGGTACAAGGCCAGATAACACAACGTAACGTAACATATATAAATACAAACATGTGGGTTTCTGCTAACAACATGTGCTAATGGTGCTGCCAAAAGGGGTTATTATCTATTCTCAGTGGGCTCTTTCTACATCTGATATATATTCAACTCAGTGTATATAGCCTGTGATGAAAAGTGTATCCAAGCATGTGCTTCAACAAATATCATTTCAATTTGTCCCATTTTGTCATGATTGATTGCATAATAATCCCAAAGACAACAACTACATTTAGAAAGTGCTCTATGCATAAAGAGTTTTGCATAACGTGCTAGATCATATTATAAATACAATACAAAACCAGATACAAAACCCCTATAATAATCAAACACTTTAACCTTTGTAAAAACTCATCCTGCTTAAAGTCAGCGTGCCAGTGAGATATATCTCCCTCTGTTAATTTCATTTCGGTACATATGTCGTCCTGTCTGGACTGTTACATTAGCTCAAAAACAGATGGAATTAGCTTCCAATTCTGCGTCACCCAACATGAACATGTTTCTGTCTGATTTGTTCTAAAAAGGCTATGGGCCTCATTACACGGAAGGCAGTGAACCATGGCGCTATTAGCGCCATAGTTCATGCCGGTAAAATACCGGCACCGCCTTGGTGGAAAGGTGAATTACCGCCCCATTCCAAGGTTGGCGGGGTGATAATTCCCCCTTCCACCATTGCCCTTCCCCATTCCCATTTTTGCCCCATAGGGCTCTATGGGAATGGGGATGGCGCTAATTACGGTACCGCAAATTGCGGTACCGTAATTAGCTCCACTGGTCCCTTTGGGGGTTGGTTTTTAAATTCCCCAACCCGCAAAGGGACATCGTAGTAAGGCGGTAAGGATTTACCGGTACCGGTTTGTTGGTAGAAGTTCTTCATTCTATTTTGACAGAATTTTTCAGAAAACAGAATAGAAGTGAACATTCTAATAGAGTTTTTAAACTTATTTTGCTAATAAAATAATTAAGGAATGATTTTGCAGAATGTATTTCCAGCAATGTTGCCAGGCACGTGATTGGAAATAAACTCATGTGTTCGTGAGTGCAAGTGAAGCAAGAAATTCCGTAGTTTATGGGTGACCCAGAGAAGCTGCTTCTGTCGAGGGGTACAGAAGACTGAAATCAAGGGCTCAAGTCAATGGGTGTAATTTCAGGGGGAGACAGGGGTGTTCCCCCCAACCTTCATGGCACACACTTTTGTCCCCCTCAATTGACAAGGGCCCCTTTCCTTTAGATGTCATGCCCCCACCCCCCCCCAGCATTTTTAGCAAGGTTACTCCACTATGGCAGGTGGATGGCATCCGCCCACTTTTTTCAGAGGGCCGATTCCGTCGCCTGAGAAACATTTACTGTTCGAACCACGGAGACAAGGATCGCGGGCAGGCTATTTTACCCCTGAACCATATAACCTGATGAAAAAGAACACACAACTAAAGGTGAAATGTCACATTTCGGGACTGCATGTTCCAGGGAAAACAGTGGTATTGGTTCTTGAAGCTTAAAACATGCACACCTTTTATTGCTTTCAAATAACTATTAGAAGAAAAAAATCTTCTTTGTTTTTTGTGTTTTGAATTTTTGAAAGGCAAATGCCAGTCGTCCTCCGCAGTTTGTTTGGGTATTGTGAGGAATTTGACAATCCGCACGGTGGGTGTGCACTCGCCTGGGTTTTTTAAAATGTTAAAAGAAATTGAATGATGGTAGATCAGCCTCCCGAAAATGTGTGGGGCTAATCCACAAACATGTTTCTATGCTCACTGCACGACATACACATAGACCCATTTACTCTGGGTGGACACTGCCTACAGGTGCCACCCCCCCGGCATATTTAGTTTGGGATATGAAAGCCAGGAGTACAGCATGGGCCTCATTACGAGTCCGGCGGTAGCTGTGCCGGAAAACCGGCAGGCTGCCGCCGGACTTGTGTATTTTTCGGGCGCCTGGCTTCACGGAAATAATGGGGGATTACGACCCTGGTGTTCCTGGCAGTCAGGCGCTGGAAAAATGGTCATCCCCATTCCCATTGAGTCCTACAGGACTCAATGGGAATGGGGAACGTTGCCGGTGCTTCTGTGAAAGTCTGAGTGTGGCTGCCGTCCCGCCACCACATCACACCTGGCGGGCAGGACTGCAGCCGCTCGCTCACTTGGAGTGTGCCAGTCCGGTAACAACGGTGCCAGTAGGTTTCTCTGCACCGCTGTTATTGGACCGGCACATGGCCCGGCACACTCATAATGAGGCCCTGTGTCCTCTCAGAAGGGGAGGGAAAAATATTCCCCCTTCCATGGCCAGCCTAATTAACTAACAAAGGCTCCATGGATCTGCCCTGTGCTTCTGTTAGCTCAGCTGGTGGCAGCTTTGCATACTAATCAGAGTTTAATTCAAACAGGCCCACATGGGGCCTGGCTGCAAAGGGTAACAAAGTAGACAAGAAATCCCAACAACTTTTTATATGCACTGTGTCAACCTGAAGCCAGCTCCCATCCTTAGTATCTCAATGGAAAGAGAAAGGTCATGTCTGGGACTGCGTGTTTACATAAGTCATCCCCAGAGGGGGACCCCATTCAGAAGGTACGAGTATGTGGTTTGACAGAGACAGAAAGTCTGGTCCTGCCTCCGCTTCAAGGGAGATCTGCTGCTTTAATCAGTACCACAGAGAGCTCCATTAACTAGAGAGTCCATTTGATCCACAGCAGACAGGAGGATGGGTGGGACTTAGTATGTCATATTTTCAGCCTTTTCCCTTTTCTGTTGCAAAACACTCTGATTATGGCCTCATGCATACAGGGGATTGTTGGTCGGACCCAGGATTGGTTCATTAAAGTAGGCTTAGCCTACACCAATCAGTGTGGCCCATTTGGCTTTAAAAGATGGCTGAGCCCTTTTGGGCAGATCATCTGAAGACTTCACAACGAGTAGCCAGAGTAATTCAGCATTTGACCCTGGCAAAGGTACAGTCTGTCTTACAAAACTTCCGCCAGTGAAGGAAGGCCAAGACCTCCAAGAGGGAAGCAAAATCCCTCCCCCAACCATCTCTCAGGGAACAGAGGGAGATACTGAATCCAGAGGACCCCTTCCAGCAGCTCCAGAACTGGTACCCAGCGTGCCCTTCTAGGCTCCGCAGCAAGCTTCCCAGGTGGGAAGTCCCAGAGTGTCTCTGAATCAAGCCAAGGACAAGGCAGCTGCATGCAACACTCTCCTCAGCTTTGGGCCATAAGCCTTAAAGGACGACACAAGCCCATTGAAGAAGATAGGAGAAGTGCATTGACAAGCATCTACTGATGTCCGCCTTAAAGGACAGTTTCGAGGCGGTCGAGCCCCTCGAGCTGCAACAGACTGCACTGCTGACTGTTGTTACACCGCAGTCACTAACGCTGTGAAAGACACCTCGACTAGTGCTTCAGTCTCGCCGACAAGCACTGAGTCGATTCCTGACCCTGAGCCACCATGTAGACCAGCCTGCAGCCATCCGTCCAGCCTCGCTCACCAAACTGCCTGCCTCCTGATACCTGTAGCTGTCTCCCATCTTGAACTCTGTCGCAGAAGCTGCAAGGTGCCCTGAAACCGACTTAATGGTGTTGAGCACCAAGATAATTTCCAGCACAAGGTACATTGTGGTTCTGTCCCCCTGGTCCTTCTCTGAAGGCCCCTAGTGACATTTTACAACCCATTACTCCCTTTGTGCTGAAACCAAGCATATTTGAACTATTTCAATTAATTACTTTACTGACTACCGTCCTGTAAGTATCCAGACTTCATCCCTTTCCTTCTTGACACTGTCTGTCCTCTTCATTCCTTTACAGGGTGAGTTGCATTTTGTTGTGTGCTAGAACTGTCTGTTGTGATAATAATGAAGTACATATTTGTATGCAACCTTGACTGGACAGTCCCGTGTATCATTGGGTAATAATTTTATTTTTGCTGTGTTGCAACTAAACAGTGATCCACGACGTTGCAGAGATAAGCCTGCCGGTCCATCCACGTTACCAAAATTGGACAAGGAGGTTTATAATTGACTTTTCTTTCCAATCTGTTTAAAACCCTTCTGGTGTACTAGAGGTGTAGGGGTTTGATTGATGGTTTAGAAACCGATAATCATCAATGGACCAGTGGTGCATTGGAAGTTGATTAGTCACAGTTATGCAAAGCCAATTGAATGAAATGTGCATATTTCACCTTGATATGCTAATTTACGATGATGTTAAATCCCATTGTGCATGTTAATAAGTCCCCCTGCTTTTATTTTAGGACCTGACCCCTGCCGAAATCCCTGACACTCACGGCCAGGCCCATAGTGTCTGGAGAACACATGAGGCCGTACAGGACTGCTATGTGACTTTTAATATTCTTATAATGTCCAGTTGCAGTCACATTATTATATGCATTTTTGAGCATTTTGTATTGTACTACAAGCTGCTGGACGCTGCTTCAGTGAGCTTGTTGTCTTGGGAGGATAGCTCAGCGGCAACGTGCTTGCCTTTGAACACGGAGCAACACAGGTTCGATCCCCGGGTCCACGCTTAGAAACCTCTGGGTATTAAGCGTGTTATAAATAACCCCTCATATCATAAAAGACGAAAGCAGGCTAATTTTGTTCGGGCGTTTAGCGGGCCTGGTAATTCCCTTTCGCAGGACCCGGACTCCATACGTCCCCATTCCCATTTGAGCCCCCACCGGGCTCAAAGGGAATGGGGAGGATGCTAACAACAGGCCCGTTAATGATGGGCCCGTTGTTAGCATCCTGTACTGCTAGCGGGTCCCGCTCTGCACGTCTGGTCTGGCCAGGCGTCCAGAGCGGGACCCGCTGCAGACCTCGTAATGTGGCGGCCCAGACCGAACGGTGCTGGTCCCTTACCGGCACCGTTCATTCCATGGCCGCCAACATCGTAATTATGCCCATTGTCTTGGGAGGATAGCTCAGGGGCAATGCGCTCGCCTTGGAAGCAAGGCGACACGGAGCAACACAGGTTGGATCCCCGGGTCCGCGCTTTGAAACCTCTGGTTATTAAGTGCATTACATATAACCCATCATATCATGGTCGGGGTTCATTCAGTATTTTGAATATACATTCTATTTGTGTTTTTACTTGAGACTCAAAGTCGTGATAGCACACACACACACAGAAGACACATCGCCTCCAGGCACATGCATCAGACAGAAAGGATCAGCGAGGCTGTACGCATCTCCCTGCAGTGTGGCAGGCTCCGGCCGGGTGGCAGGCTGATGGCTAGAAAGTGCCAGAAGAACGCTGGTCCTGGCAGAGCGAGGCGCAGACGTCAGGCCCTGACGCACCAGGCCTCTGGCCGCTCCACAGTACTTTCAGATGCGGTAAACAAAAGCAAAGAAATCGATAGTGGGTTTCGGAGCACATTGAGAGCAGACACGGTGGGAACTGGGGGGCTGTGCAGTCTTGAGGGTACATCAGGTGGTGTTTCAAAGTAGACCATTAATGGTAAGCGACATCAGAAGCTATGCAGGACCACCTTTCTAGCCCATTTCCTCAGCTTTTGTAGCCTGAGGGAGTCTCATTAGAACCCGGCTTCGCCATGTCTGTTCCCCAACTTGCACTACCCTTTAGGAGTCACGTGCTACCCGCCCTTCTGCGTTAAAGCCCCGCCACTGGTGTCTTTCCTCTGGTTACTACGGGTGCTGTTGGTGCTGGCCTGCAGAGAAGTGTCTAAGAGGATGGGGGCTGATTTTCTAACCTCCCCACGTGTTGTGAGCACCTACCGTGTGTGCGCGTGTGCACTCACGTCAGCACTCGATGACATCCGGATAACAGCAGCCCAGGGTCTTTTAATGCGTGCAAGACCCATGCAGGCTGGCGCGTGTTTGACTCCATTTCCTGCGAGTGGATGACGAGCCTAGGGTGATTAAGTGGCGCGGGAAATAGAGTGGGCTGATTAAGGGGGCGTGGCCTGACCGACTGCAAGCGTCCCATGCCAGGCAGTCCTTTGCCGTGATCATCGCCCTCTCACCTCATTGCGAGCGTCAGGGGTGCCGAGTACGGGGGGCTCCGGGGCCCGAGCCCCCCCCCTGGCAAAATCAAGTCGGGGCTGACCCCCCCCCCCCCCGGCCGGAGAGAAGTGATGCAGCATCTCTCAGGCCGGGTATAATCGCGAAAATGTGCGATTATTAAGCCCTCCCCTCTAGGACTCATTGGTGTATGGTCCTGGAGGGGAGGGCTTAGGCGCAGCGGTATTCAAACTGTGGGGCGCGCCCCTCTGGTGGGCCGCAGCCTCATGCCCAGGGGGGGGCGCGAATCCACAGTTTGAAAAGAAAAAAAAAAAGAGGTTAAATGACCTAAGGGTCGGCTGTTGCTTCATTAACAAGCAGCAGCCCGATCCACGGCCCCTGCCACACATGCTTATTGCGACAGTGGCCGGGCTGAAATCGTCCCTGGGGAGTAGGGCCTGTTTCAGGCCATGCTTGGGCCGGTTTTAAAACATTTTTGGGAAAATATTCATTTTTTTCGAATTTATTTTTTCATTTTTTATTCTTCAAAAACCTTTCATCCTTCTTGGGTCGATATAAGTACCAACACAGGTTGGGTGATATTGTATGCATATTTGTTCTATAAAAAAGAGCTTAAGGGTAAGTGCTATATAATACCATATTATCATGTGGCCTTGGACGTCTGCTTGGAGTCACAGTAATTTGACAATATGGATCTATACACACAGATATTAATGATACGCATGGTGATCCATTCTTGTATGAAATGTATATCACCTTAGTGAAATCATAACCATATTTTTCGTAATGTAGTTTACTTAGGAACAATGCTATTTGATGCCACTTCCTATTTTGTCAAGGGGTGAAAGGTTGTGTTTCATCGCTTCCCGGGATGTCACTTTGGTGTGGGGTCAAATTACATCACTTTCAGTGATATCATCAGAGGTCAAGTGTCGTGAGGCGAGGGGTGGGCCACTTTTTTGAGGCGAGGGGTGGCCCACTTTTTTTTGGGTGACCGGGCCTATTTCTTGTCCCAGTCCGACCCTGAGTGGCAGCAGTGGTGTGGAACTGCCCAAGTGTCACAGAAGTGCTAGAACATATTTGGGCACAGGCACCTACTGTTTTACAAATTAAGCACTTGGTTTACACATGCAGTTGCAATTAAATGTTACAAATTAGGGGGAATCGCTCTCCTGCAGCCTCTCTCGTGGGTCATCAATTCTTGGTGATTTACTGGTGCAGTCACAAAAAAAGATTTTTTGGGGGTTCATTTTGTTTACAAAAGTAGCGCCTTGCTAAAACCCCCTGGCTGCCAGTTCATTGTCCTTGGAGAGTCCCAGGCTCCCTACCCCCTGAGAGCCACCAACCTTGGGTGCTGTTTTATAACAAATGAAAGACGCAGACTGAACAATAACTGTGTGAGTCAACTGAGAGATGAATGCACTCATGCTCCATTCAGAGAGAGGCTTTGAAAATGTAGCTCTGACAAATCAGAGAATCAGGGGGACAAAGAAGCACTGCACATCTCCGCTCCCTCTTCATGGGTTTACGGTTGCCACCTGAAAGGTTGCCAGCAGCTAACCTGCCATCCTGTCCCACCTCCATGCCTCGTGTGCTATTCCCTGGTCAACCAAACCCTGTGAACTCATAGGCCGCATACGACCCACATAAGTCTTTTTACCGCCCGTCCTGAAAGTCTGTTTCTTGCACTAGTGCTATTAACGCGTGCAGCTCCAAGGTATAATATTAACAACCAGTGTTTGTGGGTAAAGGGCCGGCATAAAGTCTCTATTTCAGAGCCAGAGTCAAATGATAAGGTGCTTGTGGCAGTATGGCGTTCCAGGCCTCTGCTTGGACGTCGGGTTCTGCAAACTTTAGTTCTGCAGATGTGTTGGACTACAATGCTCATCAGCCCCAGCCAGCATAATCAATGGTGATGGATCATAGGAGTCATAGTCCAAAACATCTGGAGAGCCACATGTTTAAGACCCCTGGCTTTAAGGAACAGGAAGTAAAATAATCCATGAAAGTAAGAGGAGTATCACGTTCCTGGATCTACATGGGTAGAATAAAAGTAGACTAGAAGATCAACAGCCTGGGGGCATCAAGTTTATGTAGGATGGAATGGTGGGGGTCTGAGTCACCTGAGGAGACTGGGGTATTTTACAGGTCTGAAACTTGGTAATCCACTTTACAATAAAAGACAACATGCAGAGAGGTGATGTCTCTGTGTGGCCTGTAAATCTGCCGAGATACCACCAAACTGTACTACCATTACTGCCACTTGGTCTAGCGGTATTACTGCCGGATTACAAGTGGTGGTAGGCAGTGTTAGTCCCCATTAATTGGAGTCCATAGGACTCCATGGTGGATTTCAGCGGTATTACTGCTGGTAGTAATTTTGCTGGTGGTTATATCCCAAATTGTTCTATTTTGGGCGGCATGGTGGAGGAAATACCTCCAGCTTCTTGCTGGAGGATTTTCCTCCACCTTTGCCCTCGAACTCATAGTTGGGCGGTGCGATAATGTGGCTCTATACGGTATTACCAGTGTTGCCAGTCAGAAATCATTTACCTCAGCAATGTATTCCGTTCTGTTTTTTGTCCTGATGCTTAAAATGTGCGATTTGTATTACAAGCTGTGTGCCGCAGACTGCTTCCACTCTAAGCGGGGGAGAAGACTGCTTCCACTCTAAGCGGGGGAGAAGACTGCTTCCACTCTAAGCGGGGGAGAAGACTGCTTCCACTCTAAGCGGGGGAGAAGTTAGGACTGTGGGGACTGAGACGGCAGGACTTTTCAACCTTTTGACACGAGGGGCCTTCACTGAGTCTTGGGGGGGCATCACCTCCCACGGGATATGGTACAGAATAATTACCTCATTGCTTTCTAACACTGGCTCCTCTACATCAGCCTCTTGCTGACATAGAAGGTTTTATAGCTGTTCAGTGGGCATTCAGTGGTTAAGATCTATGCTGGCCTGCCATCTTGTGATAAACGGCAGCTATTAACCTTCCATTTGTCAGGATTGCAAGTCTCACTTCTCCCACAGCAACAGCAGAGCCTGCTTGCCAGTGCCTGATAATCCCAAAATTCTCTGTAATTTTATGCAAAGCTGCATTTTATTTTTATAAGGTTATTTTACTCACTGAATGCTGATCAAGTGTTTTAAGTCTGGACTTTATTAACTGGGTGCTTGTAATTGCAGCACAAGCACTCTTTACAATCTAAACTAGAGGTGTGTTTACAATGTTGATTGTTCCAAAATACATCTCCTAGTGTGCTGCTTTGGGTCAGGTGGCCCCCTTTAAGCTGTACACAATGATACATTGTCTGGTTGACATACTATGTGATTTGTGTATTTTATAAAGGAAACTAAGACCACTAGAACTCACCACCCCAGAAACTCCCAATCCCACCTTTGGGGGCATTCCTGTGGACATGGGAACACAGAGGAAAGAATGAATAAAAAAGTATTTGCCTTCAGGAGGAAGCCAGACCTTTGCAAAAGAACAGTTGTAGCTGGGCAAGCCACCAAGCAACATAAAGGTCCAGCTTTGATGAATACTTCCCTGAAGTAAATGCTGGCATTAATGACTGGGCGATGCAGACTTTTCTGGCAGAGGAGGTGGTGCATCATCCATTTGATGCCCAGGAAGAGCTGATTGAGGTTCAGTCGGACACTACTCTGCAATCTGAATTTAGGAACATTGCAGTGGGTGAATTTTGACTCAAGGTAATCCTGGAGTATCCTACATTCACATGGTCTGCTATGCAGTCGCTCTTACCCTTTGGGTCTTACTACTTGGGCGAAATAGGCTTTTCAGCATTGGCTTTTTTACTGACTCCTTCATTTTTTGTATAAGGGGTGTTTCAAATTAATGTTGAAAAGCCAGAAAGTGGGAGTTTTTAAAACATGGAGACAACCATGGCTACAACATTTAGACGCGAGTGCTTCCATCAGTCCAAAACATCACCTGGGTGCAGGGTGAGCCTGGGTAACTGCTTTTTAACATTGTACACTACTTTACCAGAATTTCTGGTAAACTACAATGTTAAAAGCAGTTAACACTCTTCCCCCCAAGTCTGAAACCACACCTGATTGCATTATACTTCAGCCAGGATTGCATTATACTTCAGCCAGGATTGCATTATACTTCAGCAGCACATCTGATGTGTCCACTGAAAGGTTTAAGAGTAAGCTACATCCATAACTGTATCTGGTTACCCAGAGGTAACATCTTAGCAAATGTCACTTGTGGCTGGCCAATCTACAGCAGCACTATTGTAAGTTTGAATTGTTGATGTTTTACTGAACTATGGCACCACACATGTCTTGCTTGGTACTTTTTAATCGGGAAACGTCTTCACTTCTCGTTTCCCTTGAATTGGGAACTTTTTTTTGTGGTGGTGGTGGTGTTACTCCACCTTGCAGCTGTACCTTCTGTTTAGCAAGCATTTCATTCTCCCATCCTAGTTGTGTTGCTGGACGATTATAGAGCGGTGGAGTAGGGGCAGTGATGTCTTACTGGAATGCAACTCGAAGGCTTAAATCTCCTTCTTTCTTGACTTTAGTATATGCAGTGCATGCTAGCCAATGTTTCCACTGTTCTGCGCTGCGCGCGCCAACACCCGCCCCCGCACGCCATTGCACCAAGTTGGCGACTACATGCAAATTTGTGGTCATATAACTGCCAGTGATGTCACTTCCTATATTTGGGCCCCGCCCCCTGGGAAATTCATAAATCGGCTCCCCTGGCGAGGGTGATAATTCCGACCTCTCTTAGCTACAAGGATGAATGAAGGGGGTCCACACCATGCCTTTTCACATATTAATTCATTGTGCTGCTGACCCCCACGAAGCATCCCTTTAACTAAGATATGCAGGGATTATGAAGATCATACACCTGGGAGAGGGTGCTGATCCTGTCATCTATTAGTTAAAGGGATGTCTGGCAGGGGACTGCACTACCCCTTATCTTCCTTAATGGTGGCACCGACCTTCGCCGGGCATCCCTTTACTAGATTGCTGCATCTCTTAGTTAAAGGGGCGCCTGGTATGGGGATGCGCCACCTTTGTGGAAGAAAAGACAAGAGTGTGGCTTTTTTTTTCTAAAGCCGGACCTTCAGGCTTTAGAAAAAGAATTTCAGCAGTCTTGCCTTTTCTTCCATAATATTGGTGCTGGCCCCACCAGGCACGGCGTGCCTGCTCTATAATTATGAAAGAAGAGGATTTTTTTTTCTAAAGCCCAAATCTATCATATATGATCGAGAGCTTCAAGTTTTAGAACAAAAAGACCTTGGCCTCTAGCAGGCTCATCGGCTGAGGCTACCAGGGATTTTAGTGAGCCTTGGCAGCATCCCCTCTTGAATACATTTTTGGAAGACTGTCTGAGCTCTGCCCCGGCTAGACCCGTCCCACTTAAAGCCCTGGCGACGCTCAATTGATTGCTGTAAAATCCTACTAAACTGCAAGCGACAGAGATTTCCGCCTGCAGGGGTTTTTTTTTGCTGCCCTTTAGACCCAAGCATTGTCGCGGTGCCTTATTTTGTGTCTGGGTCCACATTATTTGGTATCACCAATGCATTGTGTGCGCGTGTACCACTGACTTGAACTATGGAGAAAGGCGAGGCGGGTGGCAGGATCCCCCCTACCACATGCCCGCCAGAATAACAGAATAACACACAGCAAGGAGCTACAAGCAGGTGTTACAGAAGAGAGACAAAGATAACAGCCGGAGGAGATGAAAATGGGTGCGCATGGGAGCGACAGAGTTCAGAGGGATAGAAAGCGGACACATGACGCGATGTAAACAACGACCGAACGCTTTCTGGCACAGCTGGAGAATTCCTGCCTTACGCAGCTCAGGGAAGAGTGGGCCACGCAGGCCAGAGCATCTTAAGGGCAGCTAGGCCTGTCAGTTACACGACAGGCCAGTGCCTCTGAAAAGCTGGTCGTGCTGGGGAAGAGGTCACTCACATATGAGACCAGGGATCTTGAAAGACCGGCTGCACCACAGAAAGTCAGTCACTCGTCAGGTTGGGACCTCTGCAATGAAGCTGAAGTTGAGGTTTGGGCAGTCAGTCGAAAGGCTGTTCGAGCTGGGGCAGATGAAGACGCACGCCAGACTAGTCCCCCCGAAAGGCAGGAGGGCATGAGGCAGAGACAGTCAAATGTAAGCAAGGCTCAGGTAGAGGACACGACAGGGGCAATGTAATTACACATGGATGTGCTCTAGCAGAGAGCAACACATCAAATGTTTGCACAGCTGGTAAGGCTGACACTAAGCCCCCGCCGACACCTGCCTGGGGGCCTAGAGACATCTAAGCGTACATCGCTGGAAATGGCGACGAGTCAGAGCTGCCCTTTCTGTCAGGAACTCGTGTCCTGAACACATCCTGTTAATGCCTGCCTGGGGGAGGGGCAGGCATAGGTGCCCAGCAAGGCGTAAACCCTCACACCTGGCAGTGTATCCATGCCAACACCTGACAGTAAATGCTGGCTGCCTGATTCCTCAATGAGTGGTGTAGTTCGCTGCAGTGCTGGCTCCACATAGAAGCTCTATCGGTGCACCTCAATCCGGACCTGCGGCATCCACTGCTAGCCCACTATGGCTCTGCATAGAAGCTCTACCAGTGCACCTCAACCCGGACCTGCGGCATCCATTGTTATCCCACTATGGCTCCGCATAGAAGCTCTACCGATGCACCTCAACCCGGACCTGTGGCATCCACTGCTATCCCACTATGGCTCTGCATAGAAGCTCTACCAGTGCACCTCAACCCGGGCCGGCAGCATCCACAGCTATCCTACTATGGCTCTGCATAGAAGCTCTTCCGGTGCACCCCAACACGGACCTGCGGCATCCATTGCTATACCACTATGGCTCTGCATAGAAGCTCTTCCGGTGCAACTCAACCCGGACCTGCGGCATCCATTGCTATCCCACTATGGCTCAGCATAGAAGCTCTACCAATGCACCTCAACCCAGAACTGCGGCATCCACTGCATTCCCACTATGGCTCCACATAGAAGCTCTATCGGTGCACCTCAACCCGGGCCGGCGCCATCCACTGCTATCCCACTATGGCTGTGCATAGAAGCTCTACCGGTGCATCAGCTGCATTCCCACTATGGTTGCGCATAGAAGCTCTACCGGTGCACCTCAATCCGGGCCTGCAGCATCCACTGCCATCCCACTATGGCTCCACATAGAAGCTCTACCGGTGCACCTCAATCCGGACCTGCAGCATCCACTGCTATCCCACTATGGCTCCACATAGAAGCTCTACTGGTGCACCTCAATCCGGACCGGCGGCATCCACTGCTAGCCCACTATGGCTCTGCATAGAAGCTCTACCAGTGCACCTCAAGCCGGGCCAGCAGCATCCACTGCTATCCCACTATGGCTCTGCATAGAAGCTCTTCCGGTGCACCTCAACCCGGACCTGCGGCATCCATTGCTATCCCACTATGGCTCTGCATAGAAGCTCTACCGATGCACCTCAACCCGGACCTGCGGCATCCACTGCATTCCCACTATGGCTCCACATAGAAGCTCTACCGATGCACCTCAACCCGGACCTGCGGCATCCACTGCTATCCCACTATGGCTCTGCATAGAAGCTCGGCTGGTGCACCTCAACCTGGGCTTGCAGCATCCACTGCTATCCCACTATGGCTCTGCATAGAAGCTCTGCCGGTGCACCTCAACCCGGACCTGCAGCATCCACTGCTATCCCACTATGGCTCTGCATAAAAGCTCTGCCGGTGCACCTCAACCCGGACCTGCAGCATTCACTGCTATCCCACTATGGCTCCACATAGAAGCTCTGCCGGGATACCTCAATCCGAACCTGCAGCATCTGCAGCCTCCACTGCTATCCCACTATGGCTCTGCATAGAAGCTCTACTGGTGCACCCCAACCCGGACCTGAAGCACCCACTGCTATCCCACTATGGCTCTGCATAAAAGCTCTGCCGGTGCACCTCAACCCGGACCTGCAGCATCCACTGCTATCCGACTATGGCTCCACATAGAAGCTCTGCCAGTGTACCTCAATCCGGACCTGCAGCATCTGCAGCATCCACTGCTATCCCACTATGGCTCCGCATAGAAGCTCTACTGGTGCACCTCGACCCGGACCTGAAGCACCCACTGATATCCCACTATGGCTCTGCATAGAAGCTCTACCGGTGCACCTCAAGCCGGACATGCAGCATCCACTGCTATCCCACTATGGCTCTGCATAGAAGCTCTACCGGTGCACCTCAATCTGGACCTGCAGCATCCACTGTCATCCCACTATGGATCTGCATAGAAGCTCTGCCGGTGCACCTCAACCGGACCTGCAGCATCCACTGCTAGTCCACTATGGCTCTCCATAGAAGCTCTACCGGTGCACCTCAACCCAGACCTGCAGCATCCACTGCTATCCCACTATGGCTCCGCATAGAAGCTCTGCCGGTGTACCTCAATCCGGACCTGCAGCATCCACTGATATCCCACTATTGCTCCGCATAGAAGCTCTGCCGGTGCACCTCAACCCGGACCTGCAGCATCCTCTGCTATTCCACTATGGCTCCGCATAGAAGCTCTGCCGGTGCACCTAAATCCGGACCTGCGGCATCCACTGCTAGCCCACTATGGCTCTGCATAGAAGCTCTACCAGTGCACCTCAACCCGGACCTGCGGCATCCATTGTTATCCCACTATGGCTCCGCATAGAAGCTCTAACGATGCACCTCAACCCGGACCTGTGGCATCCACTGCTATCCCACTATGGCTCTGCATAGAAGCTCTACCAGTGTACCTCAACCCGGGCCGGCAGCATCCACAGCTATCCTACTATGGCTCTGCATAGAAGCTCTTCCGGTGCACCCCAACACGGACCTGCGGCATCCATTGCTATACCACTATGGCTCTGCATAGAAGCTCTTCCGGTGCACCTCAACCCGGACCTGCGGCATCGATTGCTATCCCACTATGGCTCAGCATAGAAGCTCTACCAATGCACCTCAACCCAGAACTGCGGCATCCACTGCATTCCCACTATGGCTCCACATAGAAGCTCTACCGGTGCACCTCAACCCGGGCCGGCGCCATCCACTGCTATCCCACTATGGCTGTGCATAGAAGCTCTACTGGTGCATCAACTGCATTCCCACTATGGTTCCGCATAGAAGCTCTACCGGTGCACCTCAATCCGGGCCTGCAGCATCCACTGCTATCCCACTATGGCTCCACATAGAAGCTCTACTGGTGCACCTCAATCCGGACCGGCGGCATCCACTGCTAGCCCACTATGGCTCTGCATAGAAGCTCTACCAGTGCACCTCAAGCCGGGCCAGCAGCATCCACTGCTATCCCACTATGGCTCTGCATAGAAGCTCTTCCGGTGCACCTCAACCCGGACCTGCGGCATCCATTGCTATCCCACTATGGCTCTGCATAGAAGCTCTACCGATGCACCTCAACCCGGACCTGCGGCATCCACTGCATTCCCACTATGGCTCCACATAGAAGCTCTACCGATGCACCTCAACCCAGACCTGCGGCATCCACTGCTATCCCACTATGGCTCTGCATAGAAGCTCGGCTGGTGCACCTCAACCTGGGCTTGCAGCATCCACTGCTATCCCACTATGGCTCTGCATAGAAGCTCTGCCGGTGCACCTCAACCCGGACCTGCAGCATCCACTGCTATCCGACTATGGCTCCACATAGAATCTCTGCCAGTGTACCTCAATCCGGACCTGCAGCATCTGCAGCATCCACTGCTATCCCACTATGGCTCCGCATAGAAGCTCTACTGGTGCAACTCAACCCGGACCTGAAGCACCCACTGATATCCCACTATGGCTCTGCATAGAAGCTCTACCGGTGCACCTCAAGCCGGACATGCAGCATCCACTGCTATCCCACTATGGATCTGCATAGAAGCTCTACCAGTGCACCTCAATCTGGACCTGCAGCATCCACTGTCATCCCACTATGGATGTGCATAGAAGCTCTGCCGGTGCACCTCAACCGGACCTGCAGCATCCACTGCTAGCCCACTATGGCTCTCCATAGAAGCTCTACCGGTGCACCTCAACCAGGACCTGCAGCATCCACTGCTATCCCACTATTGCTCCGCATAGAAGCTCTGCCGGTGCACCTCAACCCGGACCTGCAGCATCCTTTGCTATTCCACTATGGCTCCGCATAGAAGCTCTGCCGGTGCACCTCAACCAGGACCTGCAGCATCCACTGCTAGCCCACTATGGCTCTGCATAAAAGCTCTACCGGTGCACCTCAACCCAGACCTGCAGCATCCACTGCTATCCCACTATGCTCAAAGGAGTATAAGGAGCACCGACGTGATGCATATTAAAGAACCCTTGCAATACTGCACATGTGGCAAAAGTATACTAACTGAGCACAACTTGAAATATGTTGCAAAATAAATGCCACGTAACGGGGCAATTATTGCATAGAATAACCATCATGCATTTATGCAACCAGGATATGAGCCCTTAAGAATGGTAAGTGCGTATATAATTATCCAACTAGGTGTGGACAGCATATATATATATAGTTGAAAAGGGCCGATATGTAGGTCCACTAAATCTATTTAGATTTACGACCGCGAGTCGCACATGCGCAGAACAGCGCTGTGACCACCGCGGCAGTAAAAGTAAAAGAAACATAATACAATCTCTGCGTAACGTAGGCGCAGACGTTAACAGCGGGAGACACAGCGACGTTGTAGCGGCCACAACGAAAGGAAAATCAGGTACGCCTCCCAGTTCCGTTGGACATGAGGAGGACTTGATTCGGCAGACCCCGACACTATAGGGGCTTTCATTTGGGAAAAACCGGTACACGAGTGGTTTGACGAGCTAGTCATCACCCAGATATGTACATGGCGCCATAGTGTCCCGGGAGGACAGCTCAGCAGCAACGTGCTCGACTTGGAAACCAGATGACACAAAGCACCACAGGCTCGAACCTCGGGTCCGCGCCTAGAGATCTCTGGGTAGTAAGCGCGTTATAAATACACAACTTAAGTCATATTCCTCTAACAGCGCCTCGATACCCCCAGGCTGTGTGAGCGCATTAATAATGCACAAAAAAATAGTCTAAGTGTATCACAATCCGTGTGTAAATAGACAATTGATTAAACTAGCCTTCTGTTATTTATAGAACCTGAAAGACAGGTTGCGTATTCTTGCAGGTTCAAGCGGGACGATAAGAAATCCTTGCGCGCTCCAAAGAAATAGTTCCTTGATCTCATTTTATCTGGCTGAACATAGAATTAGGGTAAGGAGTGGGGTTCAACAGTGAGGGAGCACTGAGTAAGGATTTATACAGGAGAAATCATGTTGTGTTCTTTCTGATACCCTCTCCTCTGCCCTTCCTCCCCCGCTTTCTCCATGTGCAGGTGCGTTGGGCAGCTAGAACAATTCTCTCTGTGTTTGTGACAGCACCCCCGAGAGTGTTGTGGCCCTGGAGAAAGTGGTGTGACCACCATCCCGCCGAAACCGGTAGGTCTGTTTAGATCTTTTCCAATCAAAGGACCACTGTGACGGCCTGGAGGTCTCCGCAAGTGGACAGTATAACACACACCTGTGAAAGAGACATGATAGTACAGCAGAGTCACCACATGCTTGGGACCTTAGGACTCAGATGAGCCCTTCCATTGTTTAACCCCCTTGCTGTTTTAATCTGCCAAACCAGTGCAAAAGAATAAAGAAAGCATATTTCACCTGCAAGGCTTCGTGCACGCACTTTGGTTCAGTCACACAAGTTGTGCTTTTTATGTGATTGGGTTCAAATAGTTACAGGGCAAGTCTCTTTACTCCCCGCTAACCCTAGATAAGTAGCTCATCGGGGTGGTCTAGGGTGAGTTACCACACAAGAGAATAGATAGACGGTTGGAGGGCAAGCAGCTTTTAGTTACTCAGTAGGTAACGTGACAAAGGTAAAGAAAATGATTCAGTAACCTGACATTTTTTGTGTGAAAAACATTGGGTTCAGTGTTAGGTACGAAACCCACCATTAGGTTTTTGGACCTTATTTTGCTCCTTTTAGCTCTAGCGCCAAGAGTCCTCCCAGTTTACTGTGTAAAACACCAGTCTAGGTCACTGCTCAGTACATTTTAGATTTCACCCCAATTTGATAACTCGTGCCCCCTCATACGCTGACAGTTCATTACTACATGTGCAAGAACACTTGTATAAAAGTGCCCATGATTTCCAGTTCGGATGTGGCGCCTTGAAACACCATTTGTTGTATAGGCGCCTTACGAACATCCAATAAAATAAATAAATAAGTTACACTGCAGAACAAAGTGCCAGCGCCATCAGCATTAAGAAAAGATCCATGATAAAGCAAACTGATCATTTATGCAGCACCCACTGCGCCCCCACAGAGAGTTGTACGCGGGGGCGTATTAGATGCCAAGGGATGGTTGGGACTATTGAGGGGGAACCTACAGTGTAAATGGTTTAAGGTCGGCGTTAGCTGGTCATTATTTCAGTAGCGGTGCACTAACATGCTCTCCATAATTAGTGGGAGTGACGGAACGTAGCGAGGGATCTGGACACATCCGGTGGGCATAGGGTGGGGTGGTTCAGGGGGCCCTCCCCTAAAGAAATGTTTAAAACAATGGTCTGAAAGGTTGAAATAGGTCACTCTACTGCACCCTTTTTCAGAAAACAATGAGTAAAAAGACATACAATACCTAATTGTTTATGTACGGTAGTGGATGAATACATCCAGTCAATGCCAAGTCACCAGCTGCACACAGGAGTATGTCACAACACGTTTTCACGATATTGGTGCCCACCAAATAAGTCGACATTGCCACTGTAAAAAGACACTTTTATGATCACTGTGCCTACACTACATGGAAGCCCTGTCATAGTACAACACACTCATGATGCCGTGCCCCCAATAACTGTGAACATTGCCACCGATCTGCCATTGACCACAATATATGCCAGCATTTCCACTGCTATGCCATTGATCAGTAAAAACATTGTTGCAAGCTGTGCCCAATATATAGCAGTATTGCGACTGTAAAAGAATTCTACTGGCTATGCCCCATTCACTATTTTGAATGCAGAGCACATTCATTCAGGAATCTGATTGTGCCCTATAAATGCCAGTATTGCCACTATAGGAGCAGCCGTTCGTGCTACTTGCGACCACAGTGCCAACATGACACGGCTGGAACATTTTCACGCTGCGTGTGCCTAGTGTATTCCAAGATTGCCCTCTTTTTGATGTTGCCTGTGCTGTCTGCACCTTCTGTGCCAGTATGTCATATCCATACTGTCAGTAAGCCCCCTCTCCTGCCACACACCGACACACACACAGGCTGTGCACCATACCCTGGGGGCCTTCCGAAGGCATGGTCCAGCTCTGTGGCCGCCCAGGGGCTTGCCCTCCATGGGATCTTGCAGCCCCCACTGACCTCACATTCTGAGGAGGCCAGAGCCGTCCCCATTTGTTACCATTAGGGCTGTAATAAAAATGATCTGAGACTTGTTTCTTGTGTTTTGGCTATGTGTGGCCTGGGCCCTCCCCTGCTGCCTACACCTTTACACCCGGCCCCGCCCCTCCCCTCCCGGATGGGAGGCCCGGGGCCGTAAGCTGGGAGGTGGGAGGTTTGTGCTAAGTCCGGTGGGGCAGCACCTTTCAGATGCTGCCCCACTTAGCACGCACATGGTGGGGGCGGGCAGCTGGGTCCCCAAGACAAAGGGCATCCAGACTGCCGGCTGCCAGTGCAGGAAAGCGAAGTGAGGGGGGCAGGCGACAACAGGGAGACCCTGCCCTCTGTCACCTCGCTTCAAGGTCCCCTTCCCATCCTGGCGGATGCGGAGCAGGGACTTTTGAAGTTCAAAGAGGGGCCCCTTGCCCCCATGCAGAATGTTGCCTTTATCTGGCTGGGGAGATGGGGGGCAAGGTAGCCCCTCTCATTCTTTTCCCGCGCCAACTCGGTGACAGCAGCAGGACGGCTGTAGGCAAAGCAAAGCTCTGAACGCATTGGAAAAACAGACGCTTCCCGGCTGCAGAGGAGTCTTCTAATTCTTGTGGTCACCTAACTGCGGCTTCAAAGGTTCTCTGCTGCGCGTTAGCCCCACCAGCCCCGCAGGCCTCAACGGAGCTTGAAACAGCAACAAGAAGTCGGAGGCCAATGGGCGGCTACTGCCGGAGCAAAGAGTGGCAGGAGGGGGCACGAAACTGCTCCTACAAAGCATTCATGAGTAGAGGCAGAGAAGAGGGGACATACCACTGCTGAGTTCTTCCATACATGGCAGGTTTTTTGGCGTGCTGCTAGGTGTGATTGCAGGTCCGGAAAGTCCTAATACTGGCTAACTTTACCTTTGCGCAGTGTGAAGGATAAAAGGGCCAGCTGGGGGCACAAGCGGTCCGACAGAAGAAGCGGACCATAATAGTGGCAGCCAGCCGAGGACATAAAAATCCAGCGCACTCCTAGAGGCACTTGGAAGGACGGACTCCCTCCCGGCCCCTCCGACACAGCAGCAAGCGTACCAGCAGCGCTCGGGCTACCGCGGCGACGCTGCCCAAACAGAAGGAATCAGGCAGCCCGCGGCTGGAGCAGAAAGTGCAAAAAGCTCCAGTTTTGGAAGCAGGTCGACACAGAGCACCCTCGAAAGAGGGAACACTTGAACAGCACGAGGAACCTTTCTTTACATAATACGGAACAATTCCGCGTTGGCACATTATCACGTTGTCAAAGGCAGCTCAGCAGAAAGTGAGCACTTTACACTCCGGGGGGAGTTGAACGCAGCGAAAACAACAAGCCGAACTGTGGGAATAAAAAGGCTTTGCATTACTCCCTGTATCCAGACCAATCCACCACAGAGCAGGGGCACTGTGGTTTAACAGGCCATCTCTTTTCCAAAACACGGCACCGGCAAGCGTCTGAAGAGAACGCCCATAGTGCACAACTCTTCTAGAAGCGCAAAAAACATTTTGGAAGCAGGAAGACATGGAGCAATAATTTTAACTTAACACTGGTGCTAAAAGAAGAAGAAAGGCGCCTTACATCACATTGTGGTGCTATACCCGTGGCAGCATTGGTCAGAGCGAGCACGCAGGGGCATGGCAGACCAAGTGGGCAACACAAGGACGGTCCACTGCAAGCCGGCACGCAGAGACCCAAAGAGGCAAGAGATGGCTGACGCCTTATCCCTGAAAGAAACTCTACTCCTTGAATGGGCCAAAGCAGCGGAAGCAGTCCATGGCATGGACGTGGTGCGGGAAAGAATGGCAGAGCTCGCATCCACCAGCCTCAACAAGGACAATGCAGACGTTCTGGAGGATGAGGACGACGGCGATGATGATCCAGCAGAAAAGGAGCAGCCAGCTAGGAAGAAGCAGCGCCTTGATGTCCGCAGCATGCCCGCCTCTTCAGACACCCACCCAGGCACCAAAAGAAAAGCAAAATCAGGTACTGTGAAAAGCAATGATTTGGGGTCAATGCTAGAACAATTTTTAAAATGGCACAAGGGTGTGGGTGCTGGGAAAAAGAAAGAGGCACAGGGATGACTTGAGCAGCTCCAGCAGCGAGAGTGACAACACGGACACAGAGTCTGAATCTGGGGGCGAGGATGACCAGGGCCACCTTAAAGCATTGGTTGGGCCTAGCAATGATGTCGTGTCTCCAAGCCCACAAATGACTAAATATGGGAGGCGCACAGCCGGCAAAAGAGTGAATGGAAGCCTAAAAAAGACAATTGCATGTCGCATAGAGCGCAAAATTAAGAGAAAGATTTGGAAGAAGCAATTAATTGATATATTTTGCCTATTGGAATATGAAGAATTAGGTTTTGGCATTTCCAAGGGGGATAAGAAAGAGGAAGAAAAAGAGAGAGCAACGAGGCCCACCCTGGAAAAGAATATTCAGAATTGGGAGGCCTCTTTTCAAATCCTGTCAATGATCATCTTAGAAAAATTCCCAGAAGATGGCACTGCACTGATCGCTTACCACCATAGAATCCTGGAGATTCACAATACTTTTAGGGGGGAATCATGGCTGAACTACGATATGGAGTTTAGGAAGGAGATTCAGAGATTCCCTGACCTAGGCTGGGAAGAGGAAGACCCCAAACTGAATATTTTCCATGTCTTAAAAGAAAATTCAGCTCGGAGTGCTCAGAATAATAAGGACCAAGAGCATTAAAGCAACAGAAGTGGTAGAAACTGGCAGCATAACCTGTGCAGGCATCAACAAGACAGTGCAAATGTCAACAAAAACAAACCCCCCCTTTGGAAGACCCCCCCAGGGGGGCAACAAGCGGGGCAAAATCAAGGGCAGTTCGGCAACTGCAGCCCCGAGGGGGCCAAAGGGAGCACCCTGGGGACCTGCTGGTATTTCAACAGGGGGTCATGCAACAAGGGCACTGAGTGCAGATACAAGCACCAATGCAGCACATGCAATGGTGGCCACAGCAGCAACAACTGCACAAAAGCCTCTCCCTCCAGGCCCAGCCCAAAAGTCACAGAGGGCAAAAACATGCACTAGTTATAAGATGGGGACCTCACCAATAAACATTGACCAACTACTAAAAATGTTAGAGAGCCACCCTGACCCAGCAGCCAGAAATTCTTGGGTCAGGGCTTCAAAGATGGCTTTCAGATCCCATTCAAGGGCCAGGGATCTCCCACATACCCAAAAACCTAAAATCTGCCTCATCCCTAGCCAGCATAATAAGAGAAAAAATTGATAAAGAGCTAAACCTAGGAAGGATTGAGAGTCCCTTCCAACACCCTCCATTCACAGAGTTTTTATGCTCCCCCCGGGCATTGTGCCCAAAATATAGCAGGGGGAGTTTCGGATGATCCACCATTTATCACACCCACCCGGCAGCTCTTTCAATTATGGCATCCCTGCCACTGAGGCTGCTGTCTCTTTCAGCTGTGTGCAGGACCCTGTTGACCTAGTAAAACTGTCAGGTAGACATGCTCTCATGGCGAAAGCCAACATTAAATCAGCATTCAGGCTGCTGCCCATGCACAAGAGCACCTACCAATGGCTGTGCTTCCATTTTGGCAACAAATTCTACTTTGATAAATGCCTCCCCATGTGCTGCGCCATCGCGTGTGCCTACTTTGGACAGCTCAGTTCTTTCCTACAATGGTCACTCCAACAGGCCATGCCTAGAGCCAGAATGGTACACTATCTGGACGATTTCTTCTTCACTGGCCCAGCAGGGTCTCCCCTATGCAGCTCATCCATAAAATTATTCAGTGAAACCACGCAGGCATTAGGGGTCTCACTGGCGCCTGAGAAGACAGTAGGACCCACCACCACCCTGTCATTCCTAGGAATAGAGATCGTCTCTTCCAAAGGGGAATGCCGCCTACCCAGAGATAAAATAGAGGACTTTCTGAAGACAATAAGGTTGATAACAGGCAGGGACAAGGCGACTCTGCGGGAAATACAATCCCTCGCCAGGAAGCTCAATTTTGCTACCAGAATCATACCCCAAGGCTGGGTCTTTCACAGGAGCCTGGAAGTAAAAGTGAGGGGCGTTACAAAGCCACACCACCACATCAGATTGGGCAAGGAAATAACACAAGACCCAGCCATGTGGGAATCATTTCTTAACAATTTCAATGGCCAGGTGATATGGCGCAAACCCATGAATGGAACAGACAAAAGGTCCTTGTTCACAGATGCTGCGGGCAGCAGAGGCTTTAGGGTATGTTTTGGCAACAAGTGGTGTGCTGGCCACTGGCCTCCCTGCTGGCAGAAGAGGGTCTGGACCAGGAACATCACACTGCTAGAGATATTCCTCATATGGCTGGCACTCCATTTATGGGTGGACTTGTTGGCCAACACAGATCTGGTCATATGGTCAGACAACATGGCTGTTGTACACATTTTAAACAAGGGTGTTGCCTCCTGCCCTCTGGTGCTAAAAGTGTTGAGAGAAATGACAAAAATCACCCTGAAAAGCAACATTGTAATAATTGGACGGCAGATTGTAGGCAAAGATAACAAGGCCGCTGACGCTCTGTCCCGTTTTCAGTTCTCCACTTTCAGGGCACTAAACCCACAGGCAGAAGCCATGAGGACAGCAGTTCCAGAAGAGGTTTGGGACATCATGGAAATAACCAGGTCAGCCCCCGCCAGCCAGCCAGTCACAGCTCTCCCATGAGATGTCCTCTTCCAGCTCTACGCCGCCTCCCCGGGCCCGGGCAAAGGGGGTTGCCTTTCACTCCACACTCCAACAGATGAGCCAAAAGGTGTCCTAGGGGAATTGGCAAAAAAGGCACTGGCATAGAAAACTGCCAAAATGTACAATAAGTGCTTGACTGATTTTGGAAACATCACAAATGTCACCAACATCAGGGATATCCGATATCCAGCAGAGCCATGTCAATGACTTTATGGAGTGGGCTTTCAAACAAAGCAACAAGAAGGCATGGGCTTCATCCCATCTGGCAGCAGTTTCATATTACACTAGATTAGCAGGGGCACCCGACCCCACCCACGGCGCGCTAACCAGATATGCACTCAAGGGTTGGTCCAAACTGGAAGGGGTCAAGACAGACACCAGGCACCCCCTCAATTTTGGAAAATTAAAAGTTCTGCTAGACACCCTCCCAGCAGCATGCAACAATGCCTATGAGACCACACTATTTAGAGCAGCCTTCACACTCAACTACTTCGGGGCTTTCAGGATCAGAGAGATAGCCTCTAAAAACACTGGATCAGAGGAAGCGCTGGATGTAGGTGACATCCACCTGGGGACAGACTCCATGGCAGTGAAACTCTGTAGATCCAAAACTGACCAACTAGGAAAAGGGAGGATCATCAACCTTTACTGCATTGAGGAAACAGAATACTGCCCCATCTGCACCATTAGGGCCTTCCTGAGCAAGCGCCCCGGCCAGGGGTCGGGGGGGCAATTGTACACACACAAAAATGGGTCTGCCCTCAGTAGATTCCAGGTGACGTCTGTACTCAAGAAGACTATAATAGCTATAGGGTTGAATCCTACTGAGTTTGGATCCCATTTCTTTAGGATAGGGGCAGCCACTTCAGCCTGGATGGGGGGGGGGTTGCAAGAAAAAGCAATAAAGGGGATCAGGGGCTGGAAATTAGGGTCTTCCAAACGATACATCAGGAAAGACTTGATCTAATAGTCTTCCCCCTCTCCCCTTTTTCCTCTTTCCATCTTGTGATCACAGGCAACCTCCCGTCTCAGACAGCATGGATCGTGGGCCACTCCAACACCAGGGCCAGTAGATGGCTGGAGGAAAGCCAGGTCGGCATGCATTTCCAGGACACCATCACTTACTGGTGGGGTAAGCCGGGCATGCGCTGGGGAGACTTACACGACAAACTGGCCGGCCTACTGGGGGCCTGCTCTAATCTCCGGAGTATCTCATCATTCACCTCGAGGCAATGACTTGCCTCAACTGGGCAGGAAGCTCCTCTTGGCTGAAATCTGCACCTCCCTCAGATCTCTGGCTAACATGCTAAGACTTCGAACAGAAGTGATGATGTCAGAAATCATACCACGCCAGCATTGGCATGGGGCAGAGTACAACAAAGCCATGGAGATATCTAGGCGAAAACTGAATAAAGCAGTGGCCAACTTCTGCCTTGTCTCAGGCCTCAAATTCATTAAACATGGGATCTCGGTGCATAACCAGGCCAGGTTCTGCAGTGACGGGGTCTACCTGTCCATTGGAGGCATGGACATTTTCACCAGGAACATTTTCTGGACCTAGGCTGCCAGGGGCTGTACTTAAATTATAGCGCCTATTTTGGGGGGAAACTGGGGATGCCAGTCAGCATCCCCTCAAGGTGGTGGCGGGGATCAGCCACGAGCGGGCCCTAATTGGGAGTAGGACCCTCCTCTCACCTGATCCCTCTGTCCCCAAAATATATTATTGTTGTCCTTCTTATGTGATGTTATGGTTGGTTTTTCTTTTGCACCATGGCTGTTACTAAAATAAAGTTTGTGGCCAAAGATTTTCCACCTCACATCCTGGTTTCAGTCTCCTCATTCCTGTAACTGTCATTACTATTCTTTGCTGTCATGTCATACTTGTCATCCGTGATACCTGTCACCCGCATGCCACTCCCCCGCACAAAAACACTTCCAGGTTTAGGGCTTTTGTTGCCACCCCACCTCCCTGTAGTGTGGCAAGTGTTATGCGGGGGGCTGCCTTTCCCTGCCTGTTTGGGTCATGGGCTGTCCAGCAGCCCTTGTCAGGTGTCATGCTCCCTTGCCCTGTCCTCCCTCTGATTATTTCCCTGTGCCCTTGAGCTTCCTTGGTGCCCAAGCTCGCGGCACCTGGACACTCCTGTGACTACGGGGGTGCGGTGTCCACAACAGCACTCTCCCAAAGCTGCTTATAGTCCCATGCATATCCCTTACCACATCCCTGCATGCTTGACAGGGTAGCTCTCTGCCAGTTGGCAATGGCAGCAACTCTCCGTAATTGAGTGTTAATGTTGGGAGGATAAGGACTGGAGCTGCTTATCCATCCGAAGCCCCCAAAGCTCCATCAGTTGACTGTCGACATCTGCATTTTGTCTTGACACTAAAATGAGTCACACAATACCCGCTGTCCCGTTATAAATGAATCCATATCCATGTTTTGCATGCACGAAAAATGATTTCCTTCTTTTCAAGAGCTTCACATTTTCTCTATATTGTGCGTGATTATAAGCTGCAGGAGGGGTCTGCAACCTACGGCTCTCCCAATGCTTTGGACTACAACTCCCATCGTTCCTAGCACTCATATTCAATAGTAATGCGTCATGGGAATTGTAGTCTGAAACATCTGAAGAGCCAAAGGTTGCAGACCTCTGACTGCAGGGTCTGTGTCTTTAAGTCTTGAAAAAAGTTTCAGAGCTCCCAGTAGAACGATTGGGCGTACATTCATGTGCACTATGTTGCTGGCAGAAGGGAGGTGCAAGGCTAATGCCACTGAGACACTTAGTGTACCCAGTCCTAGGATTGTGCCCTCCTTGTAACATGACTAGAACTGTTTAAGTAACATACATATATATAGATAAATATATATTAGACATGTTGGTTTATTATGCATTTTAAACATCCAGAGACGAGAAGCAAACTAGTCAGTCAATGGCTTAAAAGGAAGATTGGGCTGAAATCCCAGCTTCCCCATGTAAGTAAACTATTTGGCATTGGGCAGATTGCTTTCTCCTACTATTCCTTATTTGACAACATTATGAGTCCATAGAAGTGATTCATTTTCTAATACACTCTTCCCCACAAAGAAAACAATCATAGTTGAACACACTGTACATGTTGCTCCATCTATAATAACAACAAAAGTGACCATTCATATGGACAGGTATCCACAAAACTAGAACCTGGATTGGGAATCAATACCTCAAATCTTCCCTGTCGTCGTATCACACTTTGATTCGAGTCAATTTTTATTCAACTATTGCTTCTATTTAGGAGTTAATCCATAATGTTCAGTTCCTGTATTTTGCCTTCAGGGTTCCACACATTCTGGTTTATTTTTTGTGTTGTTTTCCAAATAAACATTCATTTTTTTATTTACGTTTTTTTGGAGTGCAACCAATTAAAATGGGAATATTGGTCTACTGTCTCTCGAAATCGGAATTGCGGCCTGATGTAGAGATCTCCCTGATCCGTATTTGTCTACTCAGGTCGAAAGAAAAGCCTCTTCTTGCGACCTGAGGTTTTTCACTTTTTACATTTTTTTGTGAAGTGAACTCACGATCCCTGCCTCTCTATTCATATAATCTCTTCCTTCATCGAGAGGCAGTCGACCAATATCCCTATTTTAATTGGTTGCACTCCAAAAAACGCAAATAAAAAAATGAATGTTTATTTGGAAAACAACACAAAAAATAAACCAGAATGTGTGGAACCCTGAAGGCAAAATACAGGAACCATTCATATGGACATCCATTTTTTTAAAAAAATGTTTAAAAAATGACATTCTTGAAATTCAACTCTTTATGATCCGCTAGAATCTCAAAGATTAATATCACTCATAATATTTTCTGTATTGACCGTTCCGGAGAAGTCAATACATAGGAAAACTAGGGGTGGTGGTGAGGCTCGTCTGTCTTTTGCTGCTCATGCAAATCATATTAGTGGCCCTATTTTTTTTCTCTCTCTCTCTCTCTCTCTCTCTCTCTCTCTCTCTCTCTCTCTCTCTCTCTCTCTCTCTCTCTCTCTCTCTCTCTCTCTCTCTCTCTCTCTCTCTCTCTCTCTCTCTCTCTCTCTCTCTCTCTCTCTCTCTCTCTCTCTCTCTCTCTCTCTCTCTCTCTCTCTCTCTCTCTCTCTCTCTCTCTCTCTCTCTCTCTCTCTCTCTCTCTCTCTCTCTCTCTCTCTCTCTCTCTCTCTCTCTCTCTCTCCCTCCCTGCCCCTCTTTCCCTCCCTCCCCTCTCCCTCTCGCTCCCCTTCCTGCTTGTGCTTCCCACCTTGCTGTTGGCAGCCCATGCTCCTGCTAATTCCTTTAGACCTTTTCATAGGAAGAGCCGAGCCAGGGCCGACCCTAGGGGTCTGGCCTGGCTGTTAGGGCCAAATAGGAGCTGAGCCAGGGAGATGGGCATGCAAAATATGGGAGGGGCCTGTGTCAGGAGTTTGCAGGCAAAAAAGGGGCTAAAAGGATTAGGGCCAACAAACGGTCTAAAGAGGCAAAAAAAAGGATTGGAGAGGCAACAGAGGGGGCTAAAGGGGTTGGAAGTAAGAAAAGGGACTACACAGGACTAGGGGCAACAAAAGGTGTTGGGGCTACCAAGGAGATCAAAGGGGGCTAGAGCCAGGAAAGGGGGCTAGGGGGTAAAAAAAAAGGTCCTAAAACAATACAGGGGCATTAAAGGGTCTTAAGGGGCTGGGAGCAAAAAAAAGGGTGCTAAAAGTAACTGAGACATGAAAAGGGGTTAAGGGGGTCAAGAGCCGTGGTTACATGGGTCTGGCGGCAGCTAAAAGGGCTAAGGGGCAACAAAAAGGGCTAAATGGGACTGGGGATCAAGAAAAGGGGCAACACGGCAGGCCTGGTGGCAGTTAAAGGGTTGAAGGGCAACACAAGGGGCTAACTGGGCTGAGGATCAATAAAAGTGGCAAAACAGATCTGGGGGCAGCTAACAGGGTTAAGGGGCAAACAAGGGATGGGGCCGGGCCAACAAAAGGGGCACAACTGGTCTGGGGCCAGTGAAAGGGGTTAAGGGGCAACACAGGGGACTAAAGGGCAGAAAGGATCTGGGAGCAGTTAAATAAATTGAGGGGCAACAATAGGGGCTAAATAGAATTGGGGGTTAAGGAAAAATTGACTTTTGCGCAGCTACAACGGTTAAGAGGCAACAAAATGGGCTACACTGGAGTGGGGTCAGGAAAAAGGGGAAAAACAGGTCTGGGATAGCTAAAGGGGCTAATACACAACACATGGGGTTACATGGGACTGGATATGAGAAAAATAGGTCTGGGGCAATTAAAGGGGTTGAGGGCCAACACAGGGAGTTAAATGGGACTGAAGAGTAAAGAAAAAGGGCAAAACAGGTCTGGGACAGCTAAAGGGTGTTAAGAGACAATAGAGGGGGTTACATGGGACTGGGTCACGAACAGGGGCAAAATAGGTCTGGGGAAGTTAAAGGGGTTGAAGGACAACAAAATGTGCAACATGGAATTGTGGCTCATGAAAATGGGCAAAACGGGTCTGCCGGCAGCTTAAAGGATTAAGGGGCAAAAAAAGGGAAAAATGGGACTAAAATGTGAAGAATCCTCGAGACCGCAGCAAATACTGCAGTTACACCATGTTGATAGATAATATGGCATGGCAGATAGAATAATGTACCACCTCATAATTACTGCAGAATTACCTCCACGAGTATAGGTTAAATGGAGATGGAACCAGGAACGAACCAGACTCCACCCCAATAGTAAGGTTCAGTTATGTCATCATGTATTAAGGAATGAAGCCACATGTATCAGAGTGGCAGCGGGCGGAAAAACTCCCTGAAACATGGCAAAAGCAGATGGTATCCAAATCAGCGTGCCTTTCCTGTAGACCCATTTCCAAGTGACATCCTTAGCCCCCAGGTCCGCTGTCACCTTTCACATGAAGGATCCTCCCCCATCCCAACATCAAGCCCCCCTGCCCCGGTTTCTCACTGGTGGGAGCACTGTCCAAGATGCGCAGGTCTTAGACTCCAGAGCAGCGGTAGTTGCGGCTGTGCCGTTGTCCCACCATTTCCTCCGGGCTCTCAAAGCTATGCATGGTGCCCACATGCCCCTCGTCGCCGACCTACTTTCCCCACTTCCTTCACCATCACACGGTTGTTGCAGGAGTTACTCATAAAACCTCCGAGGCTGGGTCTGCTGCACCAGGAACTGCAGTCACCACGTTCCCGATGTATGACAGCCACAGCGCCTCAGGCAAAATCACAAGTAGCTGGCCAAGATGGAGAGACGTAAGACCTGCGTGAATTCTGTAAGCCGTTCTGGGTCAGCTGATTGGTGCGTCATACGTTGTGCGTCGTGCGTCGAAGGTCCTTTATTTATAAGCAGCATACGAGAACGCCGATGTAGCCGAAATCAACACGGAGTACTATTAATACGAATAGAAGGCCACTGTTCCAGAACAAAACAAAGTGGAATCCGAGATGAATCACTGGAGTCAAATGGAATGCTCCAAGATACGCGGGAACATGGCACAGCAGAAAGAGGTTCCATTGTAGATTTTTGAACTTCATAAGCGTTAACTGACAATTACACCAACGCCATTTATACAGTGCACAAATGTATCATTGAATGGTGTAAAATACAATTATATTAACCAAACTGTACAGGGGGGGCATATGTAAGACTGAGAGATCACTAACTGAGGGGAGGGGAGCAGGCATAGGAAGGTTCCTTTTATGCAATTCTAACCAGCTCAAGGCTTGTGCAGAATCTGAAGTGCTCTTTTCTCCATCCGGTAATACAACCGTAAAGATATTACTTTTGTTGAGAAAGTCCTTCAAGTTAAGTTGCTTGGCCAAGTCTTTTGCACTTCTAAATGATTTCCTGAGAGGTAGGATCTCTTTGGGAAAGTCAGGATAGATAAAAACAGCTTTATCTTTGAAAGAGTCATTCCCCTTCAGTCTGGCAGCATTCATCAAACACTCCTTTGATCTTTGATTAAAAAAGGACACAAGAATGTGTCTAGCCTTGGCCCCCATGTGTTTTCCAATTCTGTAAGCATTATCAAAGTCACCAATTGTAATTGATTTACAATGGAAACTCTCCTTAAAAACTTGAATAATCAAGGAAGACAAATCTTCTTTTCCAGCAGAGTCCTCTACTCCAACCAGTCTGATGTTTTTAGCCCCCATCCTCATTTCCATCTCCAAACGCTGTTCCTTTTCTTTCTGTAAATCAGATTTCAAATTGTTGTATGCCTGAAAGCTGCCCGCTATTTCAGTGCTCATGGATAAAGATGACTTTTCCAAATCAGTCACTCTGCCATCAAGTTGACCTGTTTTTAAGTTGAGCTCAGCCAGAGGCAGTTTGACATCACAAACATTTTGGGCCACCTGTAGAAGGATTTTGTAGACATCTTGAATGCTTGGAGTATCTTCCATCCCTGTAATCTGTTTGGATTTCTTTGAAGGAGGGTTTTTCAGCCTCTTCTATCTTTTTTCTTTGAACTCATAGTAATATCTTGTAAATGTTTTCAGGGAGAGGTCCAGGAGCTGTTGAGCTAAGCTGCTACTCCATTGCCTGCCATTCTAGAATCCTATTTTTCTATAATCTTTATTATACGTAGTTAGAGGGAAGTTCAAGGTGTGCATGCTAGAAGAGGGGCAGCCAGTGATGTTACTAACACTTACAGAAACTGTAAGTAAGTGTGTTCCCCTGACCAATCCGTCTGTCAGGTTTTATTATTTGCCACATAGGATGATGTCATAGCTAATGCACATCAAGGTATAAAGCCCTTCTGTATTCAAAATGTAATCAGGAGTTTGTGGGCTATGATTTATTGTTCGCCAGGTTTCCCTACTTTATTGAGCCGATAATAAATTATTATTTTGTCATATTTTTTGAATCTGTCCGGCTATTTGGGGCAGAGATCATTTATCATGGTAATCCCATTCTGCGCGTAAAGAAAGTCTAAAGGCGCTGCTGCACAGTGTCGCATTCAGGGCTTCATGTGGGTTTGGAAGTGAGTTGATACGGCCTGGAAGGGGAGGAAGAAAGGCCTCCTTTTGGGATGCAGCCGCCCAGAACCCGCTCTCTGAGGTTATTTAGCCTACAGGCAGTGCCGGCCTTAACAGTGGCAACGGCTGGGGCAGTGAAAGAAAAATGTAGTGCCCTTCCCCCACCTCCTGGCCACCCTAGGTCAATGCGGGGGGGAATTCTTTTTTAACTCCCCGTCCTGCGCTTGAGCAGGGAGTTAATCAATGGAATAGGGTACTGATGCGAAATATTCTGCACCCTTTTCCAATGAAAACTGCCCGCACCTACACCAGCGCAGGGAGGTAATCACCTCAATAGGGTGCCAGTGCAAGAGCGCAGCGCATTTCATTTCAATAGGGCGTCTGACATGCCTTCTCCCACCACGCCAGCTCGGGGGAGTCTTTCAAGAGCTTTCGAGTTAGGGGCTAATGGCGCCCCAGGAGGTCGTCTTGGTGGCCCTGCCCAAGGCGCGCCCTGCCTACAGCACAGCTGCTGCCTTTAGGACTTCCAACGGCACGGGGCCCTAGGGCACAGAACGTATTTGTCTTCTAATGGCCCTGATCAAACCAGGGTCCAAAAACAGACCAGGGCTTGCAAAACGTAACTGAACCACAAGCGCACACAAAACATAAGCAAGCAACTTTCGCAAATCGCGCGCTTTTGCGACAGACCCTGCAGTACACATGGACTCGTTTTTTAACACGTTGGGATGAGTGATTCATTTTTAAAATAGTCACATCCTTTAAAATAGGTCACAACTTCCAACACAACAATGTCTTGCGTCCTCAAGATGGTGCACATTGCACCCCAAACACTGACCTGATGCTCTGGCACTTTGGGCATTACCATATTGCCCAATAGGCAAGTCCAAGAATGCCATCCAAATACAAAATGAGTAATACTACCAGGCCCGGCTGCAGATGTGTGGGGGCCCGTTTCAGGACGACGTTTGGTGGACCCCATTGCTTAGAGTGGAAAGAGGTCTGAGGCACCCGTGGGGGGTATACATTATAAAGGAGTTAAAGATAAGGTTAATAGTCGCTAATTATACCCGGACGGTGAGCCAGCAGGGAGCTGAAACACTGAATGCCTGCTGCATAGCTATGAAACAGGCTATGAATCCTTCTTTGAAAGCAAGTGGCTGATGTGGAGGAACCACCAATTAAATGCAACAAAGTGATAACACTTCTGTTTCCCCTAATGGAAGTGACGGCTGGACAGGCTCCAGCAAGCACAGTTTGTATTGCGGGCGCTTCAAAGTACACACTGTAAGCCTCAGAATGTAAGTAAAATGCAAAGGAATATATTTCTATGTTATTAGACTGCTGACTGGCAATATGAGACCAGTGCTGGTGGCCCTCTGAGGCTCGAGGCCCCTTTCATAAAAAAAAGTTGAAAGGCCCTGATGCCGTACCTGAATACTGCCACTCTGATCTAAATCTGGATCCGAGGCACCTCAGGAGGGTAATACAAAGACGTCATTTAGGGATCACCAGAGGTCGCAACTGCGACCTCTGAGGTCTCCCTTGCGACCTCTAAACAAACAAAAATAAAAAAACACAATTTATTTTTCTTTTTGGAATGCAAGTTCCTGGCCTGTGGCTGTTTTCTTCTGGGGTGGCTGGCTTTCTTGTTCAGGCTCCTTAAAAAAAAAAAGAAGAAAAATAAGAACAGAAGTGCCACAAGTCCTAACCTTTTCAGCACTGACCCTAAATAAGAAAGAATAGGCATACCAAATAATGTGTCTTTCTGGAATTCTATACAATAATTGCTAGGGTCATTAAATGTCTATTTCAGGCACACTTCAGGGGGTAAGTCACTGATTTAGTCTGTTCTTAAATGCCTCAACTCAGCCTTTCATCCTTCTGAGGTCGATAAATGAGTACCAAGACAGGTTGGGTGATATTGGGTGCATATTTTGTCTATATAAATCGCTTAAGCGCTGATGTGCTATATAATAACACATCATTATCATTTGGTCATGGATGCTTGCATACACAGTAATTTGGTAATATGGGCCTATACACACTGATCTTAATGATACATATGGCGACCCATTCTTGTATGAAATGTACATCACATAGTGCTTTCGTAACTATATTTTTCGGAGTATACAATGGCTTGTGATGCCACTTCCTGTTTTGTCAACGGGTGAAATGTGTTCCATCGCTACCCGGGATATCACTTCGGGGCGTGGTCAAATGACATCACTTCCTTTGATGTCATCAGGGGGGTCAAGGGTTGTGTGATGTCACTTCCGCTACCTCTTGCATTTTGGTGAAATGACGTCCCTGGGGGAATATAGAAAAAGAACAGGGCCCACCAGTGAGAATACTGAGAAGCAGACTTGGAGAAACAAGTCCCAGGCCAGCAGTTTGCTCCCTCTTTCCGCAGTCTCTGCAGACAGACCTGGATGCTCCGTGTCTGTCCCTGTGATGGATGGATTTACCTAATATGTGCGTGCGTGGGTGTGTGTGTGCGTGACAGCTGATTGGTCATTGCTCTCTCATCATTGGGTCTTCCTGAACAGAGAGTCGCATCACAATCCTGATATGGGGCGGTGACCAAGGCAGCTCTGGCTCCCTCCCAGGACAGTGGCATATCTCAACTTGGGAGCTAAACAGGGAGCAGGGCGAGACTGGCATCGCTGAAACCAAGACAGCACGTGTCCGGGGTTGGGGAGGACGTCATCAGAAGAGGTAATCACCAGTTTATGAACTAATGTCGTATGATTCGATAAGGGGGCATAGAGGGGACCCTGGAAGACATCCTTCTGCCAGCTTCACGGGAGCACGATAAACAAGCGAGCCAGTAGGCAAGGATAAATTGACGCAAAGCTATGAAGATTAGTTATTTCGCTTGGCTAGACAATTTCAAAGAATTAGGCCCCACCTGCCTCGTGCCCCTGCAATTACTTTGATAGCGACATATTCTCTTTCTATTCTAATTCTCAGAAAAAAGGTGTTTAACGCCCTCAAATGTCAACTTAGCCGAGAACATGTGACAAAGGGGCTTATTAAGGCCACGGCAGCAGAGTGCGTCTAACCAAAGCACTTTTATTTCCCAAAGCTAGACATGCACTCAGCCAGACAATCACCCCAGGTACCAAGTAATTGTTTGAAGTTCTCTGGCCAAGCGAAATAACATGGCTGATAATAGATATGCCGACACCGAGCGCGCGCTGAAGGCATCCACCAATCAGGCGGCCGCGCTCGGGCCGCAGATGACACCTCCAGCATCCATCAGGCGCGTGGACGGCTTCACGTGGGCAGGGTAGCGGGGCCAGACGGGCGAGGGCTGGATGTCTGAGGCGTACCCGCTTCCTTGCGCCTACACTACTAATTATGCTTCGCTGGTTTACCAGCACTAACGCTGACATCTAGGAGAATGCTGTTTCTGAAGCCGAAAAGCCCTCCCATTCATTTATTAAGGGCCTAATTCGCAGAAGCGTTTTATAATGGCAAAATCCCATTGGAAGAAGCTCTATGGACCAGGGCCTTAGTGCACTGAACAGTGCTGGCATGCAGGGCACGGGCAAGAAAAAGAAGAGGTTCGGGGAGTGCGAGGGAGGGGAAATGGATGGGAATAAGGGGAGTGCTTTAAATGGGAGTCAGGGGCACTGTCCTGAGGATCAAATAGTGGCAGGCAGAGGCGGGAGGGAGGCAGATGGGTGGGACGTGGGCCTGCAGTTCCACTTCCAATGAGAGCCCATGTGCTGCAGTCACCGGGGTTCAGTGCCCAGTCAGCAGTGCAAGTGAGCACGGGGCAACATGGGCCCCTCACGGATTCTGGAGCCTGGGAAACACCGCATTTGGGGACGTCACCTAAAATAAAGAACTATCAGGGTGCAAGAATCTGTGGTCATTACTCCTATTCGCCACACCACTGTATCACAAGGGCAACCCATATCTTGATATGCTGCCCTGGCAGCAATGAAAAACGGCATGGGTACTCGTCTCGGGAGGATAGCTCAGGGGCAACGTGCCCGCCTTGGAAGTAAGACGAGACAGAACACCACAGGTTTGATCCCCGGGTCCGCGTTGAGGAACCTCCGGGTATTAAGTGTGTTATAAATAACCTATCATATCATATCCAGTCCCTTTACCTCCACTGTCCCTGGTGGAGACAGAATAATAAGCAGGTGGCGTTTCAAGTGCATCAACAGCAGCCACGAGGAAGGTGTAGGGGCTGTAGCACAGATGCAGGACACAGAGCAGTAGCCATATGATACAGACGCGTTGCCCAGCACAGACACAGAGCTCCGATTAGAAGCCTTGCGGATCCAGGAGTCCAATTGGAAGCACTGAGGAAGGTGTATATACCACATGCTATATAGAGGATAAAGATGAAAAGATACCAGGAAGGTTTGCATATCCAGACACAGACTGCGATTAGAAGAGAACCATGAGTGGCCTACTAAACAATTGACTTTCTGGCAGGCAATATAACAATGGTCACTATGCTCATACATAAGGCAACACTGTAGCCAGTTAAACTATGAGTGAGACCTTTTTGCATAGTATAGCCTGAGAACCTAATCACTCTTAGGTACTGACAATTTTGAAATATTAATCAACAGGCAAATCGGACGGATTAAACGTTGCATTATAAGTAAAAATGTTCTAGGTACACCACTTTGGCAAAATCCGATCGCTATATAAAAAACAAATCAATGTCATTAATAGAGTTTCCCAGGATCACACATTTTGGTTAAACGGTGATCCTGAAATTTGATTCCAGGCTGCTATTTAAGCACTTGATCACACTGTTCTCATACAGCAAAGTGCCTTTCCCAGGATCACACATTCTGGTTAAACAGTGATCCTGAAATTTGATTCCAGGCTGCTATTTAAGCACTTGATCACACTGTTCTCATACAGCAAAGTGCCTTTCCCAGGATCACACATTCTGGTTAAACAGTGATCCTGAAATTTGATTCCAGGCTGCTATTTAAGCACTTGATCACACTGTTCTCATACAGCCAGGCTGGTATTTAAGCACTTGATCACACTGTTCTCATACAGCCAGGCTGGTATTTAAGCACTTGATCACACTGTTCTCATACAGCCAGGCTGGTATTTAAGCACTTGATCACACTGTTCTCATACAGCCAGGCTGGTATTTAAGCACTTGATCACACTGTTCTCATACAGCCAGGCTGGTATTTAAGCACTTGATCACACTGTTCTCATACAGCCGAGTGCCTTCGTCAATGTTTGACTTTCCTGAACTAAGACTTGACCTGACTTATAGATCTGATTTGGAAAGTACACAAACTAAAAGATAATTCAACATGGCAATATTTTAAAGAAATCCTTATAGAATGATGTTATGTGAAAGGAAGGAGAAGGCTTCTATTGCAGCTTTTTTCTCCTTTATCAAAGGACATATACAAGTAGCAGAAGAACAGTTATTGATATGGGACTCGCAAGTGTCATGTAGGAATTATGTTTTGTAGTAGAGTAGGGGGTCTCTATCACCAAAAGTTCATATCAACCGTAGAGAGAGAAAAGCCTGGCTTGCTGGGATATGGGACTGTGATCTCGTATATGAACAGAGATCTCCACAACAAGTGCTTAACACACTGAGCTATTTTCTGAACCATCATGGAAATCAAAGGTCTTAATATGCATTTCAACTTTGCTAATTGCACATAATCATTATACTTCCCAAGGAAAGGGGAAAAGTGCTGCATGAGTTGTGCTATAGTGAACACACAAACTGTATGTACTACGGTGAACATAAAATGAAGCACAAGATTAATTGATAATTTCAGACCCGAGTTGTAAACAGGCAAGCAGAAAGTTGCGAACCTCTGCATTGCATTAGCCAATATCATGGTATTTTCTTTTTGTATTAAACAGGTGGGGCAGTCTCGCGGTTCGGGCCTAGAGCAGATGCCCCTTTCGCCATCCCACTAACCTGTCTCTAGAGGGTAAAGGGGAGGGAGCTTTGATTCTAGAGCTAAATTCAGGGCTTCGGCCCTGATAGTATGAATTCCACGAAGACGAGGAAATAAATAAAGGGACTAGGATATCCTCAAGCCGTCACTGCAGTGAGGAACTTTTTCCGCAGTGTCCTTGGAATTCACAAGGCCTATTACAAGGAGCTTTCGGGCCCGTAGTTGAAAGGAGCAATGAGAGGTCCTTAAGAATTATTTTCCAAGGGCATTTGAGTCATATCGGGGAGGGCTTCCATAAGAGAAGGGCTTTGAGATTTTTCAGAGAGAAGCAGCCATGTTCTTGGAGCCTCAGCATGGGCGGGTGTTTTTTCCGTGCTGTGGGTCCAGTCACCCAAAATATGATGCCACGCTTTCGTTTCCGGTTGTATTTGAGCAAGCAGAGTAGACCTGTGTTGGCTAACCTCAAGTTCCTCTGTTGGGGACAGCAAATTCGGCTTCTTTGTGAGATACTTAGTGCTCTAATGCCAAATGTTGTATTGGCAAATCGTCCTAATAACCTCAATGATGTATGTCAAGATTTAAACAACAATTCTAGCTTGACCTTGTGCCACATAGCTGCAGTGCTAGTGAGGACCAATCAGGATTCTTGCTGGAGATGTCCTTTCTATTGGACCTACTTGGGTTGCTTGAGGTCCACTTCCAGAGGCGTCCTTTGCCACTGTGCCTTGTGCCATTAGATGCAATGAAGGCGTTTGACTTGAACTGAACATTAATGCTCCAAGCTCTTCAGCACGTGGGTTACACATCATGGCACAACCTATTTCATCCACATAGGATTGCACTAACCAGTTAATCTCGTCAGGGGAATGAGACAGGGGTGCTCTCCTTTTCACAGCTCTTTAATTCTGACATTTGAATTGCTCTTGCATATAATACCATGTACATTTGACAGACAATGGATTCAAACAGGAATGTAAATATCACTGTACCCATATTCATGGACGACATATCACTAAATGTCTCTGATCTAATGTTGGGAAGGAGCCTAGTGCTTTACGTCATTCCAAAGTTTCCCAAGCACTTGAAAATTAGGCAAGACTTCTGTTAACTGTTTTCTAAGCACTACAAGAGTCCAAGGGGGAGGAGGGACACTAA
This sequence comes from Ambystoma mexicanum, assembly GCF_040938575.1. Lineage (NCBI taxonomy): Eukaryota > Metazoa > Chordata > Amphibia > Caudata > Ambystomatidae > Ambystoma > Ambystoma mexicanum. Next base: position 303,810,834 of record NC_090921.1, read on the forward strand.
ATAAAGATAGGTGGGATTTAAATATGAGGGACAAATAATTATTAGCTGAATATATTTGTAAAACTGTTACAGGGTAGTTAGCTTTTCTCAAAGCACGGTAAACAGCAGAATCCTCTGTACCAAAAGAATGCAGCCTGTGCTAAAAGTAGACAACAGGCAAGCTGGCAGAGTACATGAGGTAACTCAGCAGCTGTTCGTTCCCTGTCCATCACAAGCCAATGGAGACTAAAAAAGATTCTATGCACGGCAGTACTATGGGAAAACAGGGTTTTCTGTAGAAATTACTTGTCCAGAGAAAACATAATTCTATTGAGTGAAGTTTTGAGAGTATGGCGGGAAGATGTGTTTATGTATGAATGTTTATAACATAGCAAATTATGCTAAGCAGGAGCTTCAATGTTTTCCTGCAGAGGCAGCAGTATGTTAAGCAGCAATGGTCTAAATGTAAACCTGACCATGCAACACTGGAGACTACAGCATCCCTTGTATGGCAAGAAGAACAGTTTTGGATGAGCTCTGCCGGTATCCAGTGACCAAGATGAAGAGTATAAAGGCGCCTGCTTGCCATTAGTGTGCAGGAGCCAGCCAAGGAAGACAGAATGCTGGTTGGAATTGCAGAGTCCTCTGCCATTCCCCCCAATCCTCATCTTTGTAAAGATTAAAGTTTGTTATCTCTTGCAAGATAGACTCATGGCCTTAATTCCCTAGAGGGGTGCATTTACTGTGGTGTGAGCGTGATCAGGGGTACCCCAATATATTTAAGGGGTACAAGTAAGGCCTACCTTTCACTACGACTCCCTAAAATTATAGAATCAGATGAGAACTTTGGTAAGGTGTCACAATAAAAAATCAACTTGTTCTAAGGTGATATTTTATCTTTTATAAGTAGAGAAGATGCTGCCCACTTAAGCTTTCTGTTGTTGTATATATAGCACAGGATACAGGTGTTTAGACCACAAACATTTACAAAAACCAATTAACACTCAGCTGTGTAATCTTGAGTGGAGTTCCTTAATTAATTAGGGAGCCACAGATGGTAGTTTGCCGGTGGGTGAAGGCAAGTACATGATACAGAGAAAGTTACTGTCAGGTTATAATTGCAGCACTGTAGAGTGTACAGACGTCAGGGAGAAGGATACATCTGGAAGTAGGTACAGGGTGAACTGTGTAGGATTAGGAGGCAGATTTGTTTAATGGGGCCTTGAATGAGGAGATGGCATTAGAGTATTTTACACAAAGGTAAGCAGTGGTGGGAGAACACACAGGAAGGATGAGGGACTGAAATTAGGGAGAGTAAAAGAGCAGAGGGGTGCGAAGGGGAGATAGTGTTGGCAAGGAAGGTTGGAGCGTGCCCAATAAGGTATTTAATGACAAATAGTAGAAATCGACCGGTTGACTTCATCTCCGTTATAGGCGGCTTCCGATATCTTTATCAATTGTTGAATTTTTCAAAATGGCAGTTCCTCTTCTGTTCCTCTATATTCCAAAGGAATCCATTTGTTGTGCTGTTTTTTTCAAGCAACTTCACAGCAAGCCATCATAATTGGCATGATTGTTAAACAAACCAGAGTACATCTGCAGACATAGTGTTAGATATCGAAGTGGGTGAATTTGATCTCCTCAACTTTCAGAGGTATCATTGGGCCTTGTTAAGATGTTGGCCAAAGTGTCACAACATTCTTGCCCATATTGAAGAATGATAAGGCCACAGCACATCCCTGCCAATCTGTACTTATCTAAGAAGTAGGCAGATTCATATAAATAGCAATTTGAGGCAATCCCAAACTTGACACAGTCCTAGATTACCCTTACATTGAAGAGGATCACACAGCTGTCATTCCTTTGGGTGAAGCAGGCTGTACCACAGCTTATTGTGAATAACAGATCCTGACTCTGGGACAGAAGAGAAGACAGGCTTTTTGGCAATCACTATTCGCAATTAAAATAATCAGATTGGCTATCAACCGTTCTGATTTGTTCTCTAATGCACACTTTCATCGTTCTCCCTGCTGGTATCTCTTTAACTTAAGCGCAAAGACTATGAAAAGAGTTGTATATGCAGATGACTCCCAGAAAAGCATGCAACTGGTATAATGGCCATGCCTTCATTACACCAAATCAGGCAGAGGGCACACCTGCCAGTTGGGGTTATAGAAATTGAAGCCCACCCTCACTGGAGAGGGCCTTCAGGACCACCCACTTATCCTGTTTTCTTCATGTAGAATTTAGCGTTTAGGAGGTTTAGACCGTTTAGTGTGGCCCAGGTCCCAGAACAGCCCCTGAGTGGTGCACTGATGCTGGCTCTTTTCTGGAGTTGTAGCATGCTGCAATGCCTCAAAGAGCACAGCAGCAGGAAGAAGGGAGAAGGCGGTGCTGTGGAAAATACCAAAATAAGCAAACAAATGTCAAGTCCATCTCAGGTTTTGGTTAAAGGAGTCGAGCCTGGAGATCCTTCTCTGTTACAGGTGTTGCTTAACCCTCATGATTCATGGCGAGACCAGAGGTCGAAATGGGCAGGAGCGGTCAGGAGCGGTGTTCCCATACTTTTTATTTTTAAGTTTCACTGTTCCTATACTTTTATTTTAATGGTTTAGTTTTAAAATAAAAGTTTAGGGAGAAGTTGAAGCTTGCACTTCAGTGCACATTCCCATAAATAGCAGGTGTGTTTGTTTGGGGTTTGCATTGTGTGTGGGAGGGGGCACAGGGATGGGGTTTGTGGGGAGCGGGGCAGACCAGCAGGGAACATAGTTTCACTACTTCTGGGCGAGACCTCCTCATGCACAGGCTTATTCTGGGCCACGAGGAGCAGACTTCCTGGGTGAAACTCTATTCCCTGCAAAATCTTTGCTGCAGTGGATTCTGTGCTTCCTGGCACAGGGGGACACTGCATATATGCAGATACCCAACAAGGGTGTGAGGGCTCTCCATCTGGAAACACATGTTAAACAAAGTGCCCATTACATTTTAAAGGGAAAGTTCGCTCAGAAATGTTAATGGCCCAATCGATCAGGCATGTAGTTTTGAGCATGCATCATTCGATCGGAATAAAGAAAAATCCAATACATCTTACCATAGTTATTCTCACATGTAGACATGCAAAACCGGTGGGTCGGATACTGCCATCTTGTGCTAAACTTAGTCATTGATCCATCGCGCTAAGTTCAAGTGCCCTTGCGGCAGTAATTCTTATCACCTGTCCCTCAAGCTGACATTACTAGACGCGTATGCCCCTTTTCACAATGCCAACGCATGTCTCAAGCCAGCGTCCCCTGTGTGCATTCTATTGATGTGTCTCCATGGAAACGTCAAGACGCCTCTTTCCTTGCCAACTATAAACAAACCCTTTCTGATTAGACAACACTGGTGTTTCTTTTTCCTCTGTGCCAGTCTATTTATTTCCGAGCGTCCTGCTCCGTTCAGCTATCTACTAAGAACAGGTACTTACACTACCTAAAATGACTTAACTCTGTGATCACTTTTTATTTAAACATTTTTTAATATTTTTGTTACCAAACCATATGAAAAGTCTATATTTACATGGCTTATTCTTTACATGTGTCAATGTGAAATTTGTACGTATTATTCTTTCCTTTGCATGATGAGTTTTTGTAACATGGCTGTTCCTGCTCTTATTTTTCTTTTACATTCCAATTCGTTACTCTATACAAACAAAAGCTTTTTTATTTTTTATCACTTTTGTTTTTATTCTTCTTCAATATTCAGGAACTATGGTAACAATTCAGGCTTATCTGTATGTGCCCGACTATTCAGAAGAGGAAATGGTTGAAAGAGAAAGAAGCCGAAAATGATGGGAAAACGGATGAAAGGCTTGACGATCAATAACCAGAGCCTGATCTCAGTCGAATGGAAGATGTTTCCACCTGGTGTTCCTGCCATCATTGTGAGGTTATGCCAACTTTGGTGGAGACCTGCTGTTGCCTACGTAGCCGAAGAAGACACACCACCGCTATGCGTTACTGAGCTGCATGACTTCAGGGCAGCCTGCCTTACAAGATCTGTGTTTTGCGAATGATGATGGTCCTTATGCATGAACTTCAAGCAACAGTTTGCCCTCCAAGCCAAGTAATGATTAGGTTTCCGCTTTATACATTTTATGTTTGAGAACTGAGAACGCTAACATTTTATGTTGTTCTGCTACATCATTATAACTTCGATGGACCACTGGCGAAAGATTTTTTCTGGTATTTGAAAACATTTCTCGTTTTAATCTCAAGCCAAAGTATTCAACATTATATTTAACGACCAAACAATTACATGTCTTTCCTTTTTAAGTAAAAAACAATATTACCCTATATTCCAAACTGTTTTTGCCACAATGGGCATTCACATTTCTAATTCATTCCTACTTGAAAACAAAAGTACTGACAGTGCTTTGCTCTAAAAGTTACTTTTTTAAGCATAATAGTGGCCTAGATTTTAGAAGACAGTGCAAACTAAATAAATGCAATTATTGTATTCATTCAAGTAAAGTATTTCTGTATTTCTTACCCCGATGGTACAGGCTTGTGGCCAATCAAGCGTTTACATGGTGGATTCATGGAATACTGGGATTCTGTGTTTGACGAGTAATACCTGCCTGTGTGGTTAGAGCCATTCGTGAGAAATCCCCTAGTGACTCCGGACAATACAAGGGATTTATACAGACAATACCTCAACCACAGCAGTACAATTTGTAGATTGTCAGTGCCATCAACCTTACAAAACTAAATAAAATAAATGAGGTAATATGAAAAGTTATTACAAATAAATTGCAAGTCAACAACAACTCAAAACATCAAATATTTATAAATATATGCTATAACAAAAAGATAATGAAAGATCAGAGTCCTTTAACAAGGTTCCTGACATATTGCACAAGCCTAATACGCATCCATCACCCGCTGGGCAGTTCACACCTGTGACAGTGCACTGGCAAGGGGGATGGGTGGGTTGGAACGAACAATGTGGCGAATACTAAGTACACCTCAATGGGTTATTTCACATTGTGGACCATTGGCCACATGGCCACCCCAGACCTGGTGTCTCCAGACCCCCTATGAAGACCTCTATGTGTCTTTTGACTATGTTACGGGCCTATTACGCTCCCCTCATCCACATCCCTCCAGGATCAATGTCATCTGTGATGGTGTGCCGCAAGGGGGCTGGGCAGGTGGTAAAGAATATGTCAAACATTCAGATAGAGGCTGGGTGGGTGGATTCGAACATCTCAAACATTCCCATACACACCCAATTTTCTAAGCGTTTAGAAACTCCTTGAAACGAGGCAAGAAAACATCTCTGCAATCTACAAAGGATATCATCATCTATCTGCTTTTTACCTTGGTTTCTGAATCGGCTCATCTACTTTTTCCAAGTCAACTGTTAGTTTCTCGAGTGTCATTGTTTTCAGCTCGGTACTTTCCTATTGCTTTTTACTCAATGTGCGTCCTATTCTCATTTTAATTTATCTCAGAAACTTCATCATTATCAACCTTTCTAAGTATTCTTATCTTTGTAATTAGCACTCCACTTGATAGTGTATTGTTTGCAAATGCAGTGTTTCATAATCCATGTTTTAAATGCATGATTTCTTTAGGTGGCGCAAAAGTTGTTGGGTGTACCATTAATATGTTTCTTCTTGTGGTAGACCAATGATTTTTGACAAATTTGATCACTGTGGTGGTTAGACCTGGTTACAGGGCATTCTTCAAAGTCTAAAAAAAAGTTTACTTTCATATCAATTTGATGATTGATTACTCACTGTGGTACTTTCTTAATTGTAATCGTCATTTCTATTTTTAACAGATCTTCTGGACAATCAAACAATGACTTCATGCATCATTTATGCTTGCCTTAATATCAACCATGTCTGGTATCCTGGTACAGTGATGCATGGTTTCCCAAAGGATAATGATATTAATCAGAAGATGGTTGTTGAACCGTGGTTTTCCATTGTCCGAGAATGAAAGCAGAGCCAAAGATGCCTTGGAAGACGTGAGGGGTTATTGATTCCACATCTGCAGCATTCACTTCACTGAAAATATGTATGAACCATCAAAGTATACTAAAAAGCATCGCCCCAGACACCTTCGCAAATGCTTCCCAATGCAGTTCCAACTGTATTTCAGCACACACTGACTCAGGTGAGCAGTGGATGTTTAAATATTGATGTATGTCCATGTGTATGCAATCGGTCTCTATACATAGGTTGTCTAAATGATCACACAATCTATTGAAAAAGTGTATTAAAAGGTAGCATGATGAAAGGTTTGGAATTTTTGAAGAATAATTGTATCGATATTTTATTACACAATTTTCCATTGCGATACAATGTACAGTCGTTTTCACTGTAGACTACTTTGTGCATCCCTAGTTTAGGGATACACAAATAGTTCACTGTAATGGGAGCCTTTCTAAAAACTTTAATAGCACCCTCTGAAAATTGGTTATTTTGGTAAATGTGTTGAATCCCATGTCTGTCTTTAAGTCGACCACACCGATGGAAGTACAGACCGGTACTACGGAGGAAACAACAGACACGTCAAATATCCAAATAGTGAGGCTAAGCAACATGCACATAAACCTATTTTAGAGTGTATTAAGTGGTCTAAATGTTAATACTAAAATACGTTTTCTATTGAACACTTTTGTGAATATATAAATTGAAAAAAAGGCTGAGATTCAACTTTCACAACTATTCCGGAATCAACATCATCCTCACTCCCCTTTCAAGTCATTATTTTGTACTATTCCTTCAGATGCGACTACACAATACATTTATATGGTCAAGTTCAAATTTAAACATATTTATCTTTGTTAGTTATAATATTAGCTATTGATATAAAGTGGCACGTTTGATCGTATCACAATATTGACTATCTTTTCCATGAAATGTTTTTGCTTTATTTCACTTACATCACTATTATAACCAAGATTATTTTGATACAGATTGATGCAGGAACCTCAACAACGTACTATTTTTCTTTTGCAAACGGTGAGGAGGGGGTATGAGATGTGAGACTTTACTGAATGAGATTAAGAATTATTGATAAGATTTTGTTTAAAATTAATTGGAACATTGATAATTTATTTAGAATGTATAATTTCAACAAATTGCAAAGCATTCCATTGACAACCTTGTTGTGCCAATCGCCTAAACACATGCAACAACAACAATAGTTCATCTCAAAAACCTAGATTGTAAAAGAATTACATAGAAATCTTTTGGTCTCTGAATGGTCTATATATCTGTTAATAAACATTTTCTGCCTGTCAAAAGCTCAATAAGTAAAAAAACACATTACAACGCGACATACTTTAAAGCAGCAACAATTTATTCACTTTATTTTGCAGGATGATCTCACACCAATTACCTGTGACATCTCAGATGCTCAGCAGGCTTTAGCTCAAATATCTTTTTTATTAGACGTTACATCTACATAGTGTTTGACATTATCTTATTAAGAATGTAGGTTTTATAAACATTCTCACTCGAAAATGTATTCTGATTTACCAGATATCTTTTCAATTTTTAACTGATGTTGTAAAGTCAACAATCATGAAAATTAAATTCTCAGGAGGTACTTTTTTAAAATGAAAGATTTTAACACTAAATGTTTTAACTATTAAACAATTTTTGGTGCATTTTCTATGTTCAAGGAATTCACTACAAAAGCATCTGAGATTGAAGAGACACATCGACCTGAGGTATAATATGATGATGTGAAATATCAGTTATCATCCATTTCCTGTTTCTGATGATTTTTATTATGTGATAATGGGTTTCACATGGAAATTTGGTTCGATTTGTACATATGCATAATATGTATCTTGAAATGGAAGTGTAAAATGCTTTGTTTATACATTTTCAAAATGCTCTTTTCAGCATGCTGTTGAAGTCAGCAAATCAAGATTGACTGTATCAAGGCACGCTAGGAAAACAAGGGTAAATAACAATCAGGCTTTTACTATCTTTCTTTAAATGAGTTGTTTGGAAGTTATTTAATTGATATTACAATATGAGGTTGTAATTCATATATTCTGTATGTGTGCTATGAATTAGGTATTTCTTTTTTAATTGATTAGTGGCCTAGGAAGACTAGAAGCAGATAGACTCAGACCACACCACAAACTAATGAGGAACAACTACATTTTGAAGCTCGGCATGCTTGTCTCAAGATTCAAAGTCGGGATGCAGATGGCCAGTGGACAGAATTTGAATGGAATGTCACCAGTGACCCATGGAAAGTAACCATGGATCAGTGTTACGGCACACAACGTCGCCCAGAAGAGACAGATAACACAGAATGTGTTTCTCAATTACTTGCTAACCCGCTCACACAATCCACACATCTAAGAAATGCCATTCAAAGAAAGAGACAATGTTCCCTGTTTCCCCAATACATGCTGAAAATCAGAAAATATCACAGATTGAAATAACTGAAGCATCTACAGAATTGATTAGTGAATGTGTTAATGATATCGACTTCACTATTCCCAGTGTGAAGAACATTTCTACCACCAGCGAATCACAAACCACTGTACTGCAGGAAGATTGGCTATTAAGGGAGCCAAAATGCCATGTATTTGACTGCTGCCTGCTAGAGATTATGAAAATGATTAAATACAATCATAAATTACATAGGATTTGTGGGGAGCCATTGATGAAGTTTACTTGTGTAGTCGGAGGTACCAACCTGAAGATCAAGGGTAGCTGTGTCCACCAAAATAACACACAACATAACACATTTTCATGGTCTGCTCAACCTATCCTTGGAAAAAGTGCCTGCTGGAAATTTACTTTCTTCTTCTGCTTTGTTGTTTAGCGGATCAACATTCAGTAACATTTCAAGTCTCTGTAAATTTGTGTAACTTGGGTTACTTGCTAAAACCCAATACTACCAATATCAGAGAAATGTCTTATTGCCCACTATTAGCCAGGCCTGGAATCTCAAACAGATATCAATGGACAATGCTCTTGCAGGCAAAAGGCTCGGGCTCGCTGGTGATGGACAGTGTAACAGGCCTGGTTTTCCTGCTAAATACTGCATTTACCACAACCAAGACATGGAAAGCAAAACAATAGTGTGTTCAGTGATTGTGCTAGTCTCTGAATGTACATCTTCTGTTGCTATGGAGAAATATGGTTTCATTGAATCCACTGAAATTCTGCAATCAAGGGAAATGCAAATACACCTGATAGCCAATTTGATATATGGCACGTCCCAAGAACAATACCCAAAAAAATAACAGCTGCTGCAAAAAAAATGTACTTAAAACATTTTAAATTGGTTGCAATCTATCGCAAGCATCCCTGGAGGAGCTCAAAAACCTGTGAGGGAGAAATAGATATCCTTCTTGAAAAGTGGCATTCGGTGCTGCACCATTGTTCAAACATGCACTCTTGGGAAGAAAACAAAAATGTTCACAAATGTCTGCATGGACCTTTCAGTAAAGGGCAGTAGCATAAGAAAAAATGGTTGATGCCAGGCTACCCTCCTCCTACAGCACTGAGAAGATTGTGTGGGGCAAAAAACTGTCAAGGGACTCACATAATTCTGCTACACTGGAGATTTGGAGGTGATTCATAATATCTGCCTAAACTACTGACCCAAAAGGTTGCATTTTGGCATAGATGGTATGAAGGCCAGAACAAGACTGGCTGTACTTGCAAACAATGAGAACGTTGGTAGGGAACAAGCCAAAATGCAGGGACATTTGGAATGCCTCGTTACAATATGGCATTTACAAAAAGAAGCACACAGTGGATGGCAAAGTCAATATTCCAGCAGATGGATTTTGAATTTTTTAAAGATCTGACATTGACTGTGCTGACCATGTATATGCATGGAATGGCTCTAGACCTTGTTCCTATGGCCCAGTCTATGCCACAGAACATTGCAATAGTGGTTTGTCCTCCAAAACCTGAACATGTTGAAAGGTTGACTTCAAGATTCAAATGATATGTTACAGTCTTTATTGTATCCAAAGCAAGTTTAAATAGTTTGTCTAATGTTTTGAAACTGTATTGATCACACACAAAATGTAATAGTATAACACTTGGAATGTAATTGTTGAAGCATTTCTTTCCTTTTAATTATTGCGTGTGATGTAATCTTAGAAGATATGCATTAATAGTTCTGTGTTACTTGTCCTTTTCTTTATTCTTTCACCTTAATTTCATTGATTTATTTTACAACAAAATTGACAATGTGATTGTTTTAGGTATGTACCTTTATTGAAAAATCAAGGGAAAGTATTTTCTGATTAAAATTCTATATATGTTAAGAAATCTTAAGGCACTCTCACAACTACTCCCCAAAGATCTTCTGTTCAGGTAGCCAGGGAAGGGACATCGCTTTTGGATCCCGAGCCTGGGGGTGGACTAACGAGGGAGGATCACCTGGGCAGAGGGTCCTTGGTGATTTGGGAGAGAGTGCCAGAGGGTGATACATGGTCTCTCCCTTTCCTGATGTTAACTTATCCAACCCTCCCTCAGTCTTTGTAGGATATTTAGGGTCATCATGAGTTGAGCGGTAAGAGATACTGGGCACCGGTAAGGAGACCGGTGCCGGTAATCCCTTACTGCCCAATTCCGAGGTTCCTTAGCGGGAACCGTAAAGGACGTGTGGTCTGACCAGGGCGTTAATAACGGGCCTACTATTCGCGGGCCCATTATTAGCACCTTCCCCATTCCCATTGAGCCCTATGGGGGCTCAAATGGGAATGGGGAATGGTTGGTTGAATGGGGATTTACCGGGTCCGCACAGGTCGGAATGTCCCAGTAAGTCCCCATTCAACCAGACCGTTGCCGGACCCGGTATTGGAGGCAGCCATTGTGGTGCAAATAGCGCCATGGCTACCTCCAATCTCGAAATGAGGGCCATTGTTCATATCCTAATGCCCCCTCTTAAGTTACCAAAAGTACTGCGAAATGATATGATTGGTTAATTATAACGCGTGTAATACCCATAGGTTTCTAAACGTGGACCCGGGGATCAAACCTGTGGTGTTCTGTCTCGTCTTACTTCCAAGGTGAGCATGTTGCCCCTGAGCTATCCTCCTGAGACAAGAAGAAGATGCTCCAAAGAACCGTACATACCTCCCATAGTAAACACCACTATAGTACTGGAACGAAGAAGAGGGATTTTGAAGACAATAGGGTTGAAGGCAGACATGTCCTGGTAATTGTATTGGTTGTGGTCGGCAATTGAGCCTGAGACTGTACACCTACAGCCTGTTAGAGGCCCACCGGGGAGAACGAGAAGCCTGTGCGAGGAGAGAGCAGCAGGAATGCCACCCAAGTCTGCGGCAAGCTGGAGGAGAATGGGACGCTGAGAGGCTGAAAGACGGCACGGTGAGATAAGCTGTCATTGCGTGGCGAGGGAGCCATGTCTCCATGGAGCCAGAGAAGGCGGGAGAAGGGTACCATGGAAAGTACCAGTCGCTTAGGAAAGGGAACCCCTTAACTCTGTTGGAACATTGTTGTTTTGGAAATCAATGCTTGAAGCTTGAGGAAAGGAACCCCTGAACTCCTTTGGAACATTGTTGTTTTGGAAATCAAGGCTTGAAAGCTAGGGGAAGAGAACATTAAGCACCTTTTTGGACTTTTTGGCTGGAACTGTATCCTGAACTTGCAAACGGGGCTAGAGACTGCTCCAAACTTTATGTTGAAGACTATTTAAGTTAGAACATCCCTACACTACACTTCTATATTAGATGTGAGGGCAAGCATAGGTTTTGACATAGACAGACTTTTGAGTTGGACTTAGGGACTTAGACTTTTTCTTAGTTTCTATCGGCAGGGCTATTCCCACTGTAGCTACAAGTTAGGCATTACACCCATCCTGATATTTTAATTAATGTTCTGAAAACTGTTACATCTGTTGTCTGCGTCATCTCTTGATACCATGCATGTCTCACAATACGTATGAGTTTATCTTTTTTTAAATGTGTGAAAGGTCTCAGTAAAATTGACATTACAAGAAATAGAACATCGATAGAAATGAAAGCATTGACAAAATTAACAGGCCGATTCATGGAATTAATGTGCGCTGACATTTTCGGCGCAAGCGTGCGAAAGCGTGCGAATCGCAGTGCCAGTGCGAAAATGGCAGCGAAACCCGCGCACACTGATTCATGGAAGTCCGTGCGCGTGTAAATCCCAGGATGTGCGCCAAAATTCTGCGTGGCCCACGCTGGTGCACACGTCTCCAAATAGCGTGTGCTAAGCACACAGCGAAATTGCACATAGCACGGCGCACACAACAAAAGTAGCAGGAACAGGGGGCGTGAAACGCGGAATGGGGAACAACACGTGAAAATGTGGGCGTCACGGGGAAGTACAGGAGGCAAATGCATGGTACGCCCACACGCACGTTCAAAACACGTATTCATGGATTCGAATGGGGCTAACGCGTGCACCAAAAAAGACGCGCTAATCCGGAAACACGTACACCAGCAGGAAGCAGGCTTACGTGGACCCGCGCAGCATAAAAGTGCGTGCAAACAACAAACAAGCTCAGACGCCAGGATGAATATACCGTTCCTAGCAGCAGTGGTCGTGGGATACCGCAGGAGGAGGAGGAGGATAGTCAGGCCCAGAATTTTCACACCCAGAACCAGCCTTTTTGGGATGCCTGATGACCATGTGTATGGGAGGTACAGGTTTCCACCTCACATTATACTCAACCTGGAGAGTGAGTGGGAGGATGACCTCACATCACCCACCCTGTGCTCCCAAGCACTCAGCCCCCTGGAGAAGGTCCTCAATGTACTGCACTTCTTGGCCACTGGATCATTTCAGCGGACAATTGCTATAGTGGGTGTTACGTTCTGGCTCCGCGTGGAGGCAGAACGTTGAAGGCCTCTGAGTTAGGCCGCAGTGGCGCAGCTCCGGCCGGAGCGAAATGAAACACGCCACAATTTGGTAGTGTCTGTGCACAGAACTGCCTCTCTTGCGCGGGGCTTTTATTGAGACGCCCTGCGTCACCGCGTTGCGGGGCGCAGGGCGGACATAACATTCCTCCTTTATTATAAATAAACATAACAACTAAATACACCCACATGAAGGGGCCCATGCTTATGAACACAAACATACAAACACTTTTCACTGTCACTGTCAAAGCTCTAGGACTATGTGTGGTAGTTTGCACCACACATAGTCCTTGAGCCGAGCTGGCAGCTGGGTGGCAGTTCTTAGTCCATATCTCCCACCCTGGGAGCTGGGCTCCACCGTCTCGTCTGATCTCTCACCTTCCACCTCCGGCTCACCCAGGTCCGGTTCACTCCACTGCTCCCACGTTCTATCACCTGCATTTTCTTCGCCCTGACAATTGGCAGGTTCGTCTTCGATCAGCAGGGAGTCCTCATCTTCTTTGGGACAGTCCCCATGAGTCCAAAGGTTGCGCGGCACCGCCTTGAACCACGAAGCATTACGTGTCACCTGACGGTGCCCTCTTTGCACGGTTATCATGGTCCGTTGTGTCTCGCGGACAGTCCATGGGAGAGTCTCATAGCGGGAGTCCATCTTGGACTTAGTCAGGTTCCGTAAAATGACCACCTGGTCGCCCACCTGGTGGTTGGATGGTTTCGACCTCCTCTTGGCACTAATGTGGGCATTGGCATCTGTTCTCCTTCATTCGGTGCACCTATTGTCGAGCTCGTCCGGTCTTCTGCTGGGGTGATGTGGAATGGATGACTTTATGACAGTGCCGAACATGAGATCAGCTGGGGGGACACCAGTTGTGCAGTGCGGGGAGACCCTGTAGTTTCTCAGGAAACGATAGAGGTCGACTTTCCACAGACCAGCATTTGCTTTTGATAACCTCAACACTTTGTTGATTGTTCTCATGAACCGTTCCACCTCCCCATTCGCCTGGGGCCACCGGGGCATGATGTGGTGATACCGGATGTTCAGACCTTGCAGGTAGTGTTTGAACTCCTCCCCTTGGAAGGGTGCGCCGTTGTCACTTTCGATCGTGTTGGGTCGTCCATGTGTTGTGAACATCTTCTCGATGGCCGGGATGACCACTTCCGCTGCCGTGGATTCGACCACCTTGACTTCGGGGTACCGGGAGTGATCATCGATGGCCACCAGGAGGTACAGGCCCTCACGTAGTTAACAGAAGTCAATGCTTATTGAGTCCCACCTGCCCGAGCCTCATTCCGCCGACTGGATAGGTTATGGATCAGGTGGGGCTCCGGTTATCAGGCATGGTAGACAGGTGTTGACTAGTTTTTCCACTTTTTCGTCTATCTGTGGAAACCACACTCGGTGTCGAATTCGGGCCTTCGTTCAAGCCATCCCTTGGTGGCCCTCATGGGCGAGGGCCACTATTTGGTCGTGCAGGCCTGGTGGGATGACGATGCGATTTCCGCAGAGCAGCAGACCTTGCTCTGTTATCGACAGATCCTGGCGGATGATGAACATCCCTGTGAGAAACGCCTTTGCTTCTTCCGTCCTGTTGTGCGTGTTTTTCATGAAGGACCTCCAGTCACCTGAAATGATGGCATCCTTTACGAAATCGCAACAGGGGTCATTGCATGTTTCTTCTGCGATATCATCAATGCTGACAGCCTTCGGCCTCATGGCCCGCACCACCTGGCAGATGTGCTCCTCGGTCTCTTCGGCCACCTGAACCTCCTGTGGCGTTGCCGCCCGAGGGTGCCTTGAGAGGAAGTCCGCCGGGTTGCCGCTTCCCGACTGATACGTCAACTCGAAATTATACTGCTGGACATGGAGCAGCCATTTGGCTATTCTGGCAGCGGGTGCGAGGAGGTGCCCATGAAGATTGGCAGGAGGGGTTTATGATCCGTGATCGCCGTGAACTTGCGGCCGTACAGATAGAGGTGGAAATGGCGGCACCCCCACAGTACGGCGATTGCCTCCTTCTCAATGTGAGAGTATCGCTGCTCCGTTGCTGTGAGAGCTCTTGACGCATAGGTGATGGGTCTTTTCTCGCCCTCTTTGGTGACCTGCATGAGGATGGCCCCCAAGCCGACAGGGCTGGCATCCACATAAAGTTCAGTTGGAATCGCTATGTCGTAGTACGCCATTTTCATATCCACGGAAAGTGACTCTTTGATACTTTCGAAAGCTTCCTGGTACGCTATCCCCCATTCCCACTTCGCGTTGAGCTTGGTAAGTTCTCGAAGGGGTTCCGAAAGAGTGGCCAGGTTTCGATGAATCTCCCACAGTACGTGGCCATCCCCAGGAAGCTGCGGACGTCGGTGGGTGTCATGGGCGGATTCGCGGCCTGTATGTCAGGGACCTTCTGGGGGTCCGGTGAGATGCCAGTGCTGCTGAACTTGTAGCCAAAGAACGATATCTCCGTCTTGAAAAACTCACATTTTTCCTTATGAATGGTTAGGCCCGTATCTTCTAGTCGGCCCAGAAGCATCTGTAGTCTTCTCGAGTGTTCAACTTTGTCCTGGGCATGGATCAGGATGTCGTCACTCACATTCAGGACACCTGGTATGCCCCGGATGACTTCTTGAATGGTCTGTTGGAAGACTTCGGCCGCCGAAGATATCCCAATGCTTAGACGCTTGTATCTTCGCAACCCAAATGTGTAGAAAATGTGGTTATGTACCGAGAATCCCGGTGTAGCTTCAGCTGGTGGTATCCTGCTTTCAAATCAACCTTTGAGAAGACTCTCGATCCCGTGAGGTCAGCCACAATTTCGTCCAGGGTTGGCGTGATGTGGCGCTCCCTCTTGATGGCGGTGTTCGGGAGGCGCATGTCTATGCAAATGCAGACCTTTCCGGCTGTTTGGGTTTCTTTGTGACCACCATCGGGGACACCCATGGTGTCAGCCCCGTCACCTCTTCTATAATGCCGGCTTCTTCCAATGCTTTAAATTCTAACTCCACCTGTTCGCGCATGTGGAATGGGGTCCTCCGGTGTCTGACGGCCTTTGGCTGGACCGACTTATCAATATGGAGCTTGATCGTCTTCCCTTTCAGACACCCAATCCCGTTTTGTAGGTTGGGAAACTGTGCAAGGATCTCAAACTCTTGGGCTTCCTTGACTTGACTGACAAACTGTACTAGCCCTAGATCCTCAGCCACAGCGCCACTCAGAAGGCATTCAATCCCCGCATTCACTATGTATATTTTGGACGGTAGCCTGTTTTCACCATGGCTGAGGGTGGTGCGAAATCTGCCAACCACCGGTAACGGCTTTCTGCAGCCATATGCAAACAGGAGAGTGTCTGTGTTCTTGAGGACTGGTTGTGGTTGCAGTGTTTGGAAGGTGCTCATGGGCATGACGTTCACCGATGCTCCCGTGTCTATGGTCATCCATACCTGCTGGTTTTGGAGGGTGACCTGGCATTTGCGCCTCCTGAGCGCTTTCTTCTGCGTAGCGTGCCCACGATCCAAGGCTGACACCAGGTAGACTTTCCTCCCTTTGGTCCGTTGCTCTCTACCGGGGTCCTGTTGAGTCCCTGTGATGTCATCCCCTTCTTCCTCGGTCGACGAGTTGGTCGTTTCGACTCGCCTTGTGATTGCCTGCTTCTTTTTCTTTGTTCCACTCTTCTCCTGGGGGTTCTGCGGAGGCGGTAATGGAGCGCGTGATGATCGGCACACCCTGGTATAGTGGTCCTTTCTGCCACATGCCCCACACGTTGTGCCTTGCGCCGGGCAATTTCGCCGTCCATGATGCGATCCACCACACCATCCACACTCCGTGGGTCCCAGGATCCGTGGCTGCCATCTGGCCGGTGAGTAGTTGCCGCCAGATTCATCTCTAGTGGACTGTCTGTTGGTGACATGGGCCACCATGGATGACGCGAGGGCAGGTTGAAGCTTTTGTAGAGTCATGCCCATGTTGGCGGCCCTGGCATGTGCCAGCTCCCTTTGATGACCCAGCTCCAGAATGCATGTTAGGGAGATGCCCCTCTCACCCAACACCATCCTTCTTAGTTTCTCCGATTGGATGCCGTTAATGAGTTGTCTCTGGATTTCTTTCTCGACATCCGTGAACTCACACGACATCGCCAGCTTCCAGAGCCGGGTGTGGTAGGCATCCAAAGTCTCCTCTTCTGCCTGAAACGTGGTGCATAATATGAAAGTTTCATAATCAGGGTTGAGTTGCGGGAGAAAATGAGCCATCAAAGCGTGTTTCGATAGTTGGTAAATGTCCTGGACATCCGCGATAGTTAGCGAGTTGAAGATTCGTAGCACCTCGTCCCCCACATTCAATAATAGGTGCGATCTCATTTTCCTGGAGGATGTAACGTCTTTGCACTCCATTGCCATCTCGAATTTTTGGAGCCATAGCTGCCACCGGGGCCCAACCGAAGATGGATTCGTGAATGGGTCAAATGGCTGAATCATTGTGGATGAGCTGCTATGTGGGCGAGGTGGCGGTGACTACATCGACAGATTTGCTGCGAGTCTAGAGGGCGTGCCGGGTCTGGGGGTGGACGTGCCGGTCGCCATGGTGGGGTGTCGTCGTCACTTGATGGTTCCTTTTGAGGCCGACCTATGAAATGTTGGCAGATGGGGCCGCTGCCTCGCTCCTGCATCACCGCGTTGCAGGGCGCATGGCGGACATAACAGTGGGGGGGTGTCACAGCCCACGCAGTCACGCTGCCTACACCAGGTCTTGGCCATCATGACTGCACGCCCATCAGTTCGCAGGCACATATACCTGCCCAGAACACCTGCAGAAAGGCAGGCTGCCGTCCAGGATTTCTACGGGGTGGCACAATTCCCCAAAGTCCTAGGTGCCATTGATTGCACCCATGTGGCTCTACGTCCCCCCAGGGCATCAGAGCACATCTATAGAAACCGCAAGCACTGGCATTCCATCAACGTGCAGGTAGTATGTAATCATCACCTCAGTAAATGCCAACTATCCAGGGTCCACCCACGACAGTTTTATTTACAGAATGTCAACCATAAACCGGGACCTAGAAGCTGGGCGGCATTGCGATACATGGCTGCTCAGTGAGTATAAATGCCACAGCACATGCATGCATGTCAGATACTGAGTAATGTCACAACCCCACTAATGATACCCATCACCACCTCCCCAGGGGACAGTGCCTACCCTCTGAGCACCCACATGATGACGCTAATTCAGAACCCCACCACGCCACCCGAGGTAAGATACAACACAGCCCACATTGCAACCCGGGGCATAGTGGAGCGCACATTCGGAGTGCTCAAGTCACGCTTTCGCTCCCTTGACCGTTCTGGCGGGCAGCTGTTATACGTTCCCCCAGTAGTGTGTAGGATCATAGTGGCAGCATGTGTCCTGCACAACGTTGCAACACGCCGGGGCCTTCCCGTGGACATGGTGGTGCCCCCACATCCTCAACCACATGCATGGCTGCTGCGCATGGGAGGGGAAAGGGCACGGGGTGAGGCAGCCCGTACGCAGCTGGTGGCTAATTACTTCACCTAAAATCACACCCCTGTGGAGTGCACACAGCCCTGGCACATACCAGCTGACAATCAATGATGATGACATAAGGCACAGTCAACTGTCACAACCATACCAGCCTGAGATTGGTCACCTGGAAGTGTTACATTGTGTGCATCCCTACCTAAACAAACACCACCAATGCTGTGTCATCAAAAGACACACTTCTATGCTGCTAAATTCATTACCCCCTTGCAAAATACGACATGACAACAGTGCCATGTCACCCAGCCCCTCCCCAGCACCGCCACCCAACACACCATGGCATGTCATGCTATGTGAGAGCAAACAAAGCAATCCCCAAAACCTGACACAAGTATCACAAAGTACAGTGTCCCTAATGGAAACTGGCCACACACAATATGCTCCCAGCAATGTAGAACTAACAACACACATGACCAAATACTTACCAACAATACAATGCAGCTACACAACCTCAAACATAGCAAAAACGTGACAGTACTAAGTTAAAGTAGTGGTAGTCTTACAACCTGATTATGCCAGCATATCGACCCATTCAAACTGTACAGTGTTGCTGCCACGCAAATGTGTAAGTGCATTGCTTACAACATGAACTCCATCTCCAAAGTAGACGGCCTTGTGAAGACATGAGGAACGAACCTGCAAATTAGGAGGAAGACATGGATGCACAAGCACATATCAATACACCATGCAGTGTACAATACAACAACAATATCCACTAGGAATGTATACACAGTATTGACTACAGACTGCCCACACAGCTCATGGGAGTCCAACATCACTGTGTAATTCACTGTCACTTGGGCACACCCTTTGCAAGCCCATGGAAACGGGAAGCAGGAGGGGTGTGTGTCTCACAAACCCAAGCATCTAACCCAAACTCAGGACAAGCCTGCATGAGCCCAGCCGGAATACAGTGGATGCCCACGGGAGCCACACAAGGCAACAGACTGTAAAAAAAAATCAAAAATCAAAAATCAAAAATCAAAAATGGCCATGTGGGGGCTGGGGAGGGGGGAGGCCACCCAGGAGGTCCGAGGACAGGGTGCGCACCAACAGCCACCTGTGTGGATGTTGGAAAAAAAAAACACCTCCATGGGCTCATGGCCTGCACGGCTATGCCAATGTGGGAGAACTGCTGCTGTCGCTCTCATCACCCTCTGCTGCTGCCACAGGAGGTGGTGGTGCTATGGGAGGCAGCCCACACAAAGCCCTGGTATGGTCCTCCATGGCAGCAAGCATGCGGGTGTGGAAGGTCTCGTTCTGGAGGATTATAGTGCGGAGATCCCCATGCAGCACCTGACGTGATGCCCGGATCTCCTCCCGAGTTGCCTGCATCTCAGCTGAGAGCGAACGTGTGAGCCGCTCCAGCTGCTGTTCTGTCCTCAAGTTAGTGGAAGCCTCAAGGTCAACAAGAGTCTCCCTGAGGTGATGGAGTTCTACCCTCAGGGCTTCCCTGTGGCCCTGGGACTCTATTGATATCGATTGGCGTAAAGGCTCCAGTGCCGCCCGTCGGTCCCTGTTGGACCCTAACATGTCTTCCATGTGTGATTGGCAGTCTGTTGCCTGCTGTAGTTTCTCCATCTGCCTTTCAGGGGGGACAATGGAAGTGGCCACCATCTCCATTGCTTGAGCCATCAACTCAACTGATGCTGCCTGTTGGGTTGCCATACCGTACATGGATTGTTCCAATACGGTATTGCCTGGTGGCGTACGGCCACCGCGTCAGCGGGCACCACACCTGTTTGGGAGAGGCGATCTGCGCCTTGCTGTGCTGGCACTGCCTGAGGCTGCAGGACTGCATTCCCCCTCTGATCTGCTGGCCCAGGAACAGGATCAGATGTTGTGGAGTGTGACCCTGCATCCGTAACCGCCAAAGGCGGACTTACCAACACTGACATCCCCATAGAGGGTGCTACCCCTGGTGCAGGTGGGTTGGATAGAACAGAATCCCTGCCAGAAACACTTACCTGCGACGGCACATAGGTCTCATCATCTGAATCAGCACCGGAATAGAGGTCTGGGGAGGTGCACCCAGAGACACCCCTGGACAGAATGGTCTGCAGCAAGATTGGGTTCTCACCCACCACCACACCACGTCCCCCACTGGTGCCCGGTCGTGCCTGAGATTCCTCCTGGGTCTTCAACATCTCCTCAACCTCAACAGCATCAAGTGCGTCATCCCCTGAAAAAACATGAAAGACAAACAATGGAAACAGGCATTAGCACCATAGCACACAAATAGACCTGACAAGCTACAGAACCAGCACATGATTTACACATGTCCGACATTACTATAACCCTCCCATGCATGCACTGTCACTGAGTTGGAAGGGGAGGCAAACGGCAAACACTGATGACACCAAGATGGAAGAGCAACACATTTGCTGCATGCTGGGTAGCACTGCCATCACACATTGGCCTGTGAGTGGCATGTCCAATACACATACATGACACATGCCAATACACAGATGGCATGTACCATAGGCATGGTACATTCCACAAGTACATCCATATGTCACTGAATGAGTACTGTCAGCCATCCATGTGAGAAGGACATGATGAGATGAAAAATGCTACATAGTGTGACAAAATAGGCATGTGCCACACACTGCAACACATCCAGTGTACAAAAATACAGTGATTGCAGGCCGATGCACACATCAATGGTTGTGCACTTCAACATGACAGGAAACAACTATCATGTTCCACATTCAAACAGGCCCCAAAAATTCATGTGATCAGCCCAATACTCAATCAGCCTGAATGGTCAAATCATTCACCTAACAAGGTAACACATGTGGGCCAATGTGGGGTTCATCAATGACAGAAGCATGTCACAAATGTGACAATAGGGCTGAGGAATGCGTAGCAAAAGTGGGAGAATTGGAACAATCAGCCTGAACGAACACTGAAAAATACAAACAATGTTGTTGCAAGATGCCACTTCAAGGGCAACTGCCTTAATGTTGCGCTAAATTACTACTGTGGGCAGAAGGGATACTGTCACAACCAAATCCACGGCCGCTGAATGTTTTGGATGAAGCACATGGGTGACCCATACCACTCAGGCACACCCACCCTCACCTGGAACTCAATCAGAACCTGTCACCCAAACAACATACACATGCATTACACACACATGTATGGGCACTCACTGGACAATGCATCATAATCAGGTAGTTCTCCCACACCTTGGATCTGTTCCTCTGTGACGAAGGCCCCAGCAACAGACTCATGTTCAGTGAGTTCGTTGTCCTCTTGTGGAGACCCACCGCCAGTCACCAGAGTAGCGGCATGATTTGAGGCCAGCTTGTTCTTTGCTCTGCGTTTCAGGTCATTCCACCACTTGTAGCAATCATCAGCTGTGCGCCTCACAAATCCAAGGGCACTTATGCGGTCCGCGATGGTCTGCCAGTGTGCCCTATGTTGACCAGGTGTGGTCTTGCACCCTGCAGTCACTACCATTTCACGGCTATGTGCTGACACATAGGCCACAAGTGCATCAAGTTCTGGATCATTAAAGCTAGGCTTCCTTGAGGTAACGGAGTGTGTAGCCGTGTCTGGGGTCTCAGCCTGTCGTACCAGAGCACCCTTCTTCCTCTTCTTTAAAGGTGGAGCAGAGCCAGAGTGGCTTACGCCGCTCTGGTCAGTAGGGGCAGAATCACCAGTGGACTGTGTAGTAGGAGTGTGGGAATGCACAATGACCATAGGTCTTGATGCAGGCATTGGTTGCAGGGTAATGTTGGCAGGGGGAACGTCAGTTTGATGGACCTGGACTGACACTGGCCTGGCTGGGAGAGTCAGAGCTGGGTTGGATGGAGCTGCAGCTGCCCCTGCAGCCTCCCCACCCTGCATACTTGGGGCAGCAGATGACATAGCTGCCCCAGATCCACGTGGCTTGGTGACAACAACTTGCACCGCCACACATGGCCTAGACTTGCTGACCTGGAAGTCAGCCAGGGAGTCATCCTGTGCCAGGTCAGGTGCCACAATGGGGTGGTCCAACAGGGGCTGAGCTGGGATGGTGTCAGCCACGTTTCCCTCAACCATGGGGGGGGCATGGGTGTCCCTGATTGTTCCTCCACACATGGGGGTATAGGGGCACCCTGCAAATCCCAGCCACGTCCCCTACTGCGCCCACCACGCCCACCTTTTGAAGGTCGGCCACCTTTGCCTCCCTTACCGCTTTGTCGCCTCCCAACCATGGCACGGATGTTGTTGTGCGTATGGGAGTTGCAGTAAACTATTGTCCTGGGCAATTAGGGGTCAAAGGGGTAGGATTCTAGATGGAATTCATACCCTAGTGCTCTAACAAGGCTGTCTGTCACCCCTGGGGGAAGACGACGGGTCACGCAACGCACAGGCAGCCCAAAATCAAAAATGAACGTGCATGCAACCCCTCGTAGACCACGTGCGTGAATAAATGAACCCGCACTACGCTGTGGCACCCAGAAACACAAAACTAAGCATACGCATAATACACGCAGCCTACAATGACCTCTGAAGGGAAATGCGACACACGGGGCAAGCACAGTTGCTAAGTACGTGCGGAACTCACCGTCTGCCTTGAAAAAGAACGTGAAAAATACGCGCGTGTGCGCGTTGGCAACACCCCCGCCAAAAGAAGAATTGTACGCTGTCTGAGGAGACAGGACAAAAGGAGAAGTGAACTCTGTTTGACCCAACAAAAATTCAGAAAAGAGCTGTCAGAGGTAACAGGGAGTGCGAACAAGAAACGCTGTGAAGTAATCGCGTGTGAACCGACAAGAAGTACAGATTTCACCCACTCGCTCTCCACGAAAAGCACGTACAAGGAAATGGTGTCCTACACGTAGCTTTTAAACCAGCCCACACGTACACATCAGATACGCGTGTACATGGGCGCTTTCCTCCAATTACACGCGATGACACTCGGACGTGCAGTTTTTCCACGTGTGCTCTGTCATCATGTGCTATGAGGGAAACACTTGCGCACGTAATGTAACTTACGCGCTCACACACTAAGGGCCTTTGGTCCAATGAAATTGCGTGCGTGTGCTGACGCGCTTATGCACTAAAGCCCTTTCCTCGAATTATACGCTGACGTGCACTTTTTTCACGTGCCAAATCACTCCGTATCAAGCTGGCCACGAGAAAACACACGGAAGGCCACGCTCCTGCCCAGAAGGCCGAATTACTGCCCCCGAGAGCCCCGAGCACGCTCCCACCTGCCATCTGCTGCTGCCTGACTGCCTGCTGCCCACGTGCCCTGCCATTTGCTGCCTGCACGTCAGCCAGGGGTGTAGTTGCTGTGACCACCCCTGCTGGAACCGAAGACTCCCGACTGGGATTCCATCGCTCCACAGCCCAGCCCCAGGAGCCAGTTGCCCACCCACTCCTGCCTCTGGGGTTGCCATGTCCAGCACAACACCATCTGGCAGCACTGGCAACCCCCAGCCAGAGAGGCAGAGGGCCACCAGCTTCACTGACACCAAAGTTGGTGTCCTGGTGGAGCAAGTCATGGGGCAGTATTATGCCCTCTTTGGAAGTTTGCGCTCCGACAATGAAGGACGGACCATGATCTGGATGGACATTGTGACTGCCATCAACATGGAGGGGTGGCAGTCCGCGACTTACATCATGTCAAGAAGCGCTGGGAGGACTTCAGGTCCAGGACCCTCAACAAGCCCGGCGCCTCGCTGAGGCAGCGGATGCCAAGGGGTGCCGGGGCCAGCTGTCGAACCATCAAATGAGGGTCCTGGAATGCATATGCCCTGCCCTCTACGTCCAGATCCTTGAGAGGCAGACCTGTCTGAAGTCGAGCGTTAAGTGTACATGCATGTTGATAGTACACTGTGCGTGTCGTGGTGTGCCAGTAGTGTGCAGGTTGAACATGTGTTTATGTAGGGCCATGTAGGGATGTGTATGAACATGGGCGTGAGGCTGCCACATGTGAGTCCCCTCAGTTGTGAGACACATTGATGGTGTATGTGTTGGTAAGCAAGCTGGGCAAATGCAGGTGTGGGAGCACACATGTTTGAATTTCTGTGTATGTACATTGGCATGGTTGTGGCATGGATGGTGGTTCATAATGTATGTATCTGCACTGTGTACATGTGCATGTATGTGTATCTGACAAATGTGCAACTGTGATGCAACATGGATGCATGTGACACTGATATGCAGGAGGATGAATGGCAGATGTGACATGTATGGCGATCTCATCACTGCAACAGTTGGAGGAGATGTAGACATGCATGTAAGTGTGATGGCGTGTGTGCATGTCTAGTGCACTCCTTGTGTTTCATGTGATGTCAGGCTCACCTTTGGCTGTTCATGCTGTTGTATGTGTATGGATGGTACTGCCTGGTGCAATATTGCTGTTGAAATGTTCATGTGTGTGAGTTAAAATGACATATGTCTCATGGAGTGTGATGCCATGTCTGAAGTTAAACATTGACACTCATGTGCAACTGTCACAGTCCATTGTACAGTGCCCTGATGCCTGTGTTTTATCTCTCCCTGTCTGCAGCGTCAACTGAAGAAGAGGGCGGAGAGGGTGCTGTGGAGCACAGCGGCAGGGATCGTCCCGCCAGCCGGAGACGCAAGGCCCGGCTCCCCTCCCAGATTGTCATCTCGTCGGGGAGTGAGGAGTCTGGTGCCACGTCCCAAGCCGCAGCTGCCGAGGGTAGGTCCAAGAGGCGGAGGTTGGAGGTAGACTCCTGGGCAGCAGAAGGGGCAGCTGAGACCCCACAGGGTCCGACGGAGGAAGATGGCATGGAGTCATCCAGGTTGGTGGGGGGTTTGGTGGAGGAGGAGGCCGTGGAAGGGACACACACAGGGTCTGGAGGTGGGGATTCCACTGGTGCTAGTGGTGCAGTGCAGGACCAGGGACAGGAGGCAGCACAGGCCGCCACGGAGGTGCCTGTGTGCAATCCTGTCCCTGATCCTGTCACTGCATCATCTGGCACTAGCAGGGATGCCTATGTCCAGAACTGTTTTCAGGGAGGAACTGGCCTTCCTCTCCCTGCGGACGTGGCTATCCGGGACCGTGTTGAGCCTGTCCTGGCCGGGATAGCGTTGCGTCAATGGGGCTTGCAAGGTGACATGCAGTTTTTTCGTGAAGAGACTGCACGTCATCTCGGGTGCCTCTTTGACCGCATTGACCTGCTGGGAGGGCTCACCAGTGCTGGATTCCTCCGTGTGCTGGACCTCCTTGTGACCCCCTCCTCACCTGAACCCCCTACGCGCCAGTCATCCTCCATGCCATCTTCCCACCCATGTATCACCTGGGTACCCTGTGGAGCTTCCTCTGACCCTGTGGCCAGGCTGGTGGAGGACACATCCCTGGCACAGTCGGGAGTCAGACGTTCAGCAGGGGTGGCCACCTCAACAACTGCACCCCAGCCGGTGGAGGATGTGCAGGCAGCAAGAGCCAGGGCACAGGCAGAGGCACAGCAGCAGCAGCAACAAGGTGGGAGCCATCATGGCTCGGGGCCTTCGACATCGGAGGGGCAGGCATCGGCCAGAGGGCAGGAGGACCCAGGACTGGAAGTGTCTTCCGTGTGGCAGCGGTTAGGCCATGCTATAGATGCGGAGCGGCAGCGGGCAGAAGAGGCACGGCTCACGATGGTCAGAGCGGAGAACTCCATGCAGAGGGCCCTGAGGCGGGCCGAGTGCCTCGAGGCAATTCGCAGGGAGTTGGAGGAGAACATCTCGTCGTCCCTGCGAACCCTCGGGGCCATGGAAGAGGACCGCCTCCAGGACATTGAGCAGGAGTTTGATGATGCCCTGGCCCGGGACATCCAAAAGTTAGCCGTCGGACTAGCCGGCTGCCCTTGTAAATAGTTTTTAGAGTTAGGTTTCCTTTTCGTTTTCCTTTTATTTGTGTTCAATGGACAATGCCACAATAATTTGTATATAGTTATATTTTTAGGTAGTTTGTTAGGTAGGTTTCATTTGTTTGTTTGGGATCATAGACCCTTTACATCCTTGGACAATGGATTGTATATAGTTTCATCATGTATTCATTTTCTTTTTTTTTTTTGCATTATGGACATGGAGCAATGGATTTATTTTTTCCGGACAATGGATTGTAAATAGTTGGACTATGGATTGATTTCTCTTTTTTTTTTATTATGAACATGAAGCAATGGAGATTTTCTTTTACATTTCCTTTGGGTTTGCGTTGTTGGAGGGTGACTTTGGACTGTTTTTCTTTCTAATTTTTTTGGATTGGTTATAATTTTCATTCAATCATCTTTTAAACATGCTTTTCATTTCATGTTTCATATTTTGGTATGCTTTCATTTCATTTTTGATTTTATGTACATAATACATTTTCATTTTTTAGTTCCATGTGTGGGATTCGCTCATTAGGTTGATGCATGTGAAAATGTGGGTTTACACAAGCAATGCCAACCAGTGTATGTGTGTGACGGACATATGTTGATGTACATAGTTGACTTTTGGTTTGTGTCATGAGATCGGCATTTCACTGCTGGGGGGTGGGGGTGCAGGGGGACATGAGTGGGGGCCTGCTCGCAGGTGCCCCTCAGTGCTGGGGGGTGGGAGTGCAGGGGGACATGAGTGGGACATGAGTGGGGGCCTGCTGGCAGGTGCCCCACAGTGCTGGGGGGTGGGGGTGCAGGGGGACATGAGTGGGACATGAGTGGGGGCCTGCTGGCAGGTGCCCCTCAGTGCTGGGGGGTGGGGGTGCAAGGGGACATGAGTGGGGGCCTGCTGGCAGGTGCCCCTCAGTGCTTGGGGGTGGGGGTGCAGGGGGACATGAGTGGAACATGAGTGGGGGCCTGCTGGCAGGTGCCCCTCAGTGCTGGGGGTTGGGGGTGCAAGGGGACATGAGTGGGGGCCTGCTGGCAGGTGCCCCTCAGTGCTGGGGGGTGGGGGTGCAGGGGACATGAGTGGGACATGAGTGGCGGCATGCTGGCAGGTGTCCCTCAGTGCTGGGGGGTGGGGGTGCAGGGGGACATGAGTGGGGGCCTGCTGGCAGGTGCCCCTCAGTGCTGAGGGGGTGGGGGTGCAGGGGGCCATGAGTGGGACATGAGTGGGGGCCTGCTGGCAGGTGCCCCTCAGTGCTGGGGGGTGGGGGTGCAAGGGGACATGAGTGGTGGCCTGCTGGCAGGTACCCCTCAGTGCTGGGGGGTGGGGGTGCAGGGGGACATGAGTGGGGGCCTGCTGGCAGGTGCCCCTCAGTGCTGGGGGGTGGGGGTGCAGGGGGACATGAGTGGGACATGAGTGAGGGCCTGCTGGCAGGTGTCCCACAGTGCTGGGGGGTGGGGGTGCAGGGGGACATGAGTGGGGGCCTGCTGGCAGGTGCCCCACAGTGCTGGGGCATGGGGGTGCAGGGGGACATGAGTGGGACATGAGTGGGGGCCTGCTGGCAGGTGCCCCACAGGGCTGGGGGGTGGGGGTGCAGGGGGACATGAATGAGGGCCTGCTGGTAGGTGTCCCACAGTGCTGGGGGGTGGGGGTGCAGGGGGACATGAGTGGGGGCCTGCTGGCAGGTGCCCCACAGTGCTGGGGGGTGGGGGTGCAGGGGGACATGAGTGGGACATGAGTGGGGGCCTGCTGGCAGGTGCCCCTCAGTGCTGGGGGGTGCAGGGGGACATGAGTGGGGGCCTGCTGGCAGGTGCCCCTCAGTGCTGGGGGGGTGGGGGTGCACGGGGACATGAGTGGGACATGAGTGGGGGCCTGCTGGCAGGTGCCCCTCAGTGATGGGGGGTGGGGGTGCAAGGGGACATGAGTGGTGGCCTGCTGGCAGGTACCCCTCAGTGCTGGGGGGTGGGGGTACAGGGGGACATGAGTGGGACATGAGTGGGGGCCTGCTATCAGGTGCCCCACAGTGCTGGGGGGTGGGGGTGCAGGGGGACATGAGTGGGACATGAGTGGGGGCCTGCTGGCAGGTGCCCCTCAGTGCTGGGGGGTGGGGGTGCAAGGGGACATGAGTAGGGGCCTTCTGGCAGGTGCCCCACAGTGCTGGGGGGTGGGGGTGCAGGGGGACATGAGTGGGACATGAGTGAGGGCCTGCTGGCAGGTGCCCCTCAGTGCTGGGGTATGGGGGTGCAGGGGGACATGAGTGGGGGCCTGCTGGCAGGTGCCCCACAGTGCTGGGGGTGGGGGTGCAGGGGAACATGAGTGGGACATGAGTGAGTGGGGGACTGCTGGCATGTGCCCCTTAGTGCTGGGGGGGGGCAAGGGGACATGAGTGGGGGCCTGCTGGCAGGTGCCCCTCAGTGCTGGGGGGTGGGGGTGCAGGGGGACATGAGTGGGACATGAGTGGGGGGCTGCTGGCAGGTTCCCCCCCAGTGCTGGGGGGTGGCGGTGCAAGGGGACATGAGTGGGGGCCTGCGGCAGGTGCCCCTCAGTGCTGGAGGGTGGGCGTGCAGGGGGACATGAGTGGGGGCCTGCTGGCAGGTGCCCCTCAGTGCTGGGGGGTGCAGGGGGACATGAGTGGGGCATGAGTGGGGGCCTGCTGGCAGGTGCCCCTCAGTGCTGGGGGGTGGGGGTGCAAGGGGACATGAGTGGGGGCCTGCTGGCAGGTGCTCCTCAGTGCTGGGGGTGGGGATGCAGGGGGCCATGAGTGGGGGCCTGCTGGCAGGTGCCCCTCAGTGCTGGGGGGTGGGGGTGCAAGGGGACATGAGTGGGGGTCTGCTGGCAGGTGCCCCTCAGTGCTGGGGGGTGGGGGTGCAGGGGGACATGAGTGGGACATGAGTGGGGGCCTGCTGGCAGGAGCCCCTCAGTGCTGGGGGTGGGGGTGCAGGGGGCCATGAGTGGGGGCCTGCTGGCAGGTGCCCCACAGTGCTGGGGGGTGGGGGTGCAGGGGGACATAAGTGGGACATGAGTGAGGGCCTGCTGGCAGGTGCCCCACAGTTCTGGGGTGGGGGTGCAGGGGGACATGATTGGGACATGGGTGGGGGCCTGCTGGCAGGTGCCCCTTAGTGCTGGGGGGTGGGGGTGCAAGGGGTCATGAGTGGGGGCCTGCTGGCAGGTGCCCCTCAGTGCTGGGGGGTGGGGGTGCAGGGGTACATGTGTGGGACATGAGTGAGGGCCTGCTGGCAGGTGCCCCACTGTGCTGGGGGGTGGGGGTGCAGGGGGACATGAGTGGAACATGAGTGGGGGCCTGCTGGCATGTGCCCCTCTGTGCTGGGGGGTGGGGGTGCAAGGGGACATGAGTTGGGGCCTGCTGGCATGTACCCCTCAGTGCTGGGGGGTGGGGGTGCAGGGAGACATGAGTGGGACATGAGTGGGGGCCTGCAGGCAGGTGCCCCTCAGGGCTGGGGGGTGGGGGTGCAGGGGGACATGAGTGGGGGCCTGCTGGCAGGTGCCCCTCAGTGCTGGGGGGGTGGGGGTGCACGGGGACATGAGTGGGACATGAGTGGGGGGCTGCTGGCAGGTGCCCCTCAGTGCTGGGGGCTGGGGGTGCAAGGGGACATGAGTGGTGGCCTGCTGGCAGGTACCCCTCAGTGCTGGGGGGTGGGGGTACAGGGGGACATGAGTGGGACATGAGTGGGGGCCTGCTGGCAGGTGCCCCACAGTGCTGGGGGGTGGGGGTGCAGGGGGACATGAGTGGGACATGAGTGAGGGCCTGCTGGCAGGTGCCCCTCAGTGCTGGGGTGTGGGGGTGCAGGGGGACATGAGTGGGGGCCTGCTGGCAGGTGCCCCACAGTGCTGGGGGTGGGGGTGCAGGGGGACATGAGTGGGACATGAGTGAGGGCCAGCTGGCAGGTGCCCCACAGTGCTGGGGGTGGGGGTGCAGGGGGACATGAGTGGGACATGGGTGGGGGCCTGCTGGCAGGTGCCCCTTAGTGCTGGGGGGGTGGGGGTGCAAGGGGACATGAGTGGGGGCCTGCTGGCAGGTGCCCCTCAGTGCTGGGGGGTGGGGGTGCAGGGGGACATGAGTGGGACATGAGTGGGGGGCTGCTGGCAGGTTCCCCCCCAGTGCTGGGGGGTGGCGGTGCAAGGGGACATGAGTGGGGGCCTGCGGCAGGTGCCCCTCAGTGTTGGAGGGTGGGCGTGCAGGGGGACATGAGTGGGGGCCTGCTGGCAGGTGCCCCTCAGTGCTGGGGGGTGGGGGTGCAGGGGGACATGAGTGGGACATGAGTGGGGGCCTGCTGGCAGGTGCCCCTCAGTGCTGGGGGGTGGGGGTGCAGGGGGACATGAGTGGTACATGAGTGGGGGCCTGCTGGCAGGTGCCCCTCAGTGCTGGGGGGTGGGGGTGCAAGGGGACATGAGTGGGGGCCTGCTGGCAGGTGCCCCTCAGTGCTGGGGGGTGTGGGTGCAAGGGGACATGAGTGGGGGCCTGCTGGCAGGTGCCCCTCAGTGCTGGGGGGTGGGGGTGCAGGGGGACATGAGTGGGACATGAGTGGGGGCCAGCTGGCAGGTGCCCCTCAGTGCTGGGGGTGGGGGTGCAGGGGGACATAAGTGGGACATGAGTGAGGGCCAGCTGGCAGGTGCCCCACAGTGCTGGGGGTGGGGGTGCAGGGGGACATGAGTGGGACATGGGTGGATGCCTGCTGGCAGGTGCCCCTTAGTGCTGGGGGGTGGGGGTGCAAGGGGACATGAGTGGGGGCCTGCTGGCAGGTGCCCCTCAGTGCTGGGGGGGTGGGGGTGCAGGGGGACATGAGTAGGACATGAGGTGCTGGCAGGTGCCCCTCAGTGCTGGGGGGTGGGGGTGCAGGGGGACATGAGTGGGGGCCTGCTGGCAGGTGCCCCTCAGTGCTGGGGGGTGGGGGTGCAGGGGTACATGAGAGGGACATGCGTGAGGGCCTGCTGGCAGGTGCCCCACAGTTCTGGGGGGTGAGGGGACATGAGTGGGGGCCTGCTGGCAGGTG
Organism: Ambystoma mexicanum; assembly: GCF_040938575.1. Taxonomy (NCBI): domain Eukaryota; kingdom Metazoa; phylum Chordata; class Amphibia; order Caudata; family Ambystomatidae; genus Ambystoma; species Ambystoma mexicanum. Next base: position 303,842,082 of record NC_090921.1, read on the forward strand.
CCCCACAGTGCTAGGGGGTGGGGTGCAAGGGGACATGAGTGGGGGCCTGCTGGCAGGTGCCCCACAGTGCTGGGGGGTGGGGGTCCAAGGGGACATGAGTGGGGGCCTGCTGGCAGGTGCCCCTCAGTGCTGGGGGTGCGGGTGCAGGGGGATATGAGTGGGACATGAGTGGGGGCCTGCTGGCAGGTGCCCCACAGTGCTGGGGGTGGGGGTGCAGGGGTACATGAGTGGGACATGAGTGAGGGCCTGCTGGCAGGTGCCCCACAGTGCTGGGGGCTGGGGGTGCAGGGGGACATGAGTGAGGGCCTGCTGGCAGGTGCCCCACAGTGCTGTGGGTGGGGGTGCAGGGGGACATGAGTGGGACATGAGTGAGGGCCAGCTGGCAGGTGCCCCACAGTGCTGGGGGTGGGGTTGCAGGAGGACATGAGTGGGACATGAGGTGCTGGCAGGTGCCCCTCAGTGCTGGGGGGTGGGGGTTCAGGGGGACATGAGTGGGGGCCTGCTGGCAGGTGCCCCTCAGTGCTGGGGGGTGGGGGTGCAGGGGTACATGAGTGGGACATGAGTGAGGGCCTGCTGGCAGGTGCCCCACAGTGCTGGGCGGTGAGGGGACATGAGTGGGGGCCTTCTGGCAGGTGCCCCACAGTGCTGGGGGGTGGGGGTGCAAGGGGACATGAGTGGGGGCCTGCTGGCAGGTGCCCCACAGTGCTGGGGGGTGGGGGTGCAAGGGCACATGAGTGGGACATGAGTGGGGGCCTGCTGGCAGGTGCCCCTCAGTGCTGGGGGGTGGGCGTGCAAGGGGACTTGTGTGGGGGCCTGCTGGCAGGTGCCCCTCAGTGCTTGGGGGTGGGGGTGCAGGGGGACATGAGTGGGACATGAGTGGGGGCCTGCTGGCACATGCCCCACAGTGCTGGGGGTTGGGGGTGCAGGGGGACATGAGTGGGACATGAGTGAGGGCCTGCTGGCAGGTGCCCCACAGTGCTGGTGGTGGGGGTGCAGGGGGACATGAGTGGAACATGAGTGGGGGCCTGCTGGCATGTGCCCCTCAGTGCTGGGGGGTGGGGGTGCAAGGGGACATGAGTTGGGGCCTGCTGGCAGGTGCCCCTCAGTGCTGGGGGGTGGGGGTGCAGGGAGACATGAGTGGGACATGAGTGGGGGCCTGCAGGCAGGTGCCCCTCAGGGCTGGGGGGTGGGGGTGCAGGGGGACATGAGTGGGGGCCTCCTGGCAGGTGCCCCTCAGTGCAGGGGGGGTGGGGGTGCACGGGGACATGAGTGGGACATGAGTGGGGGCCTACTGGCAGGTGCCCCTCAGTGCTGGGCGTGGGGGTGCAAGGGGACATGAGTGGTGGCCTGCTGGCAGGTACCCCTCATTGCTGGGGGGTGGGGGTACAGGGGGACATGAGTGGGACATGAGTGGGGGCCTGCTGGCAGGTGCCCCACAGTGCTGGGGGGTGGGGGTGCAGGGGGACATGAGTGGGGGCCTGCTGGCAGGTGCCCCACAGTGCTGGGGGTGGGGGTGCAGGGGGACATGAGTGGGACATGAGTGAGGGCCAGCTCGCAGGTGCCCCACAGTGCTGGGGGTGGGGGTGCAGGGGGACATGAGTGGGACATGGGTGGGGGCCTGCTGACAGGTGCCCCTTAGTGCTGGGGGGTGGGGGTGCAATGGGACATGAGTGGGGGCCTGCTGGCAGGTGCCCCTCAGTGCTGGGGGGTGGGGGTGCAGGGGGACATGAGTGGGGGGCTGCTGGCAGGTTCCCCCCCAGTGCTGGGGGGTGGCGGTGCAAGGGGACATGAGTGGGGGCCTGCGGCAGGTGTCCCTCAGTGCTGGAGGGTGGGCGTGCAGGGGGACATGAGTGGGGGCCTGCTGGCAGGTGCCCCTCAGTGCTGGGGGGTGGGGGTGCAGGGGGACATGAGTGGGACATGAGTGGGGGCCTGCTGGCAGGTGCCCCTCAGTGCTGGGGGGTGGGGGTGCAATGGGAAATGAGTGGGGGCCTGCTGGCAGGTGCCCCTCAGTGCTGGGGGGTGGGGGGCAGGGGGACATGAGTGGGACATGAGTGGGGGCCTGCTGGCAGGTGCCCCTCAGTGCTGGGGGGTGGTGGTGCAAGGGGACATGAGTGGGGGCCTGCTGGCAGGTGCCCCTCAGTGCTGGGGGGTGGGGGTGCAGGGGGACATGAGTGGGACATGAGTGGGGGCCTGCTGGCAGGTGCCCCTCAGTGCTGGGGGTGGGGGTGCAGGGGGCCATGAGTGGGGGCCTGCTGGCAGGTGCCCCACAGTGCTGGGGGGTGGGGGTGCAGGGGGACATAAGTGGGACATGAATGAGGGCCTGCTGGCAGGTGCCCCACAGTGCTGGGGGTGGGGGTGCAGGGGGACATGAGTGGGACATGGGTGGGGGCCTGCTGGCAGGTGCCCCTCAGTGCTGGGGGGTGGGGGTGCAAAGGGACATGAGTGGAACATGAGTGGGGGCCTGCTGGCATGTGCCCCTCAGTGCTGGGGGGTGGGGGTGCAAGGGGACATGAGTTGGGGCCTGCTGGCAGGTGCCCCTCAGTGCTGGGGGGTGGGGGTGCAGGGAGACATGAGTGGGACATGAGTGGGGGCCTGCTGGCAGGAGCCCCTCAGTGCTGGGGGTGGGGGTGCAGGGGGCCATGAGTGGGGGCCTGCTGGCAGGTGCCCCACAGTGCTGGGGGCTGGGGGTGCAGGGGGACATTAGTGGGACATGAGTGAGGGCCTGCTGGCAGGTGCCCCACAGTGCTGGGGGTGGGGGTGCAGGGGGACATGATTGGGACATGGGTGGGGGCCTGCTGGCAGGTGCCCCTTAGTGCTGGGGGGTGGGGGTGCAAGGGGACATGAGTGGGGGGCCTGCTGGCAGGTGCCCCTTAGTGCTGGGGGATGGGGGTGCAGGAGGACATGAGTGGGACATGAGGTGCTGGCAGGTGCCCCTCAGTGCTGGGGGGTGGGGGTTCAGGGGGACATGAGTGTGGGCCTGCTGGCAGGTGCCCCTCAGTGCTGGGGGGTGGGGTGCAGCGGTACATGAGTGGGACATGAGTGAGGGCCTGCTGGCAGGTGCCCCACAGTGCTGGGCGGTGAGGGGACATGAGTGGGGGCCTTCTGGCAGGTGCCCCACAGTGCTGGGGGGTGGGGGTGCAAGGAGACATGAGTGGGGGCCTGCTGGCAGGTGCCCCACAGTGCTGGGGGGTGGGGGTGCAAGGGCACATGAGTGGGACATGAGTGGGGGCCTGCTGGCAGGTGCCCCTCAGTGCTGGGGGGTGGGCGTGCAAGGGGACTTGTGCGGGGGCCTGTTGGCAGGTGCCCCTCAGTGCTTGGGGGTGGGGGTGCAGGGGGACATGAGTGGGACATGAGTGGGGGCCTGCTGGCACATGCCCCACAGTGCTGGGGGGTGGGGGTGCAGGGGGACATGAGTGAGGGCCTGCTGGCAGGTGCCCCACAGTGCTGGTGGTGGGGGTGCAGGGGGACATGAGTGGAACATGAGTGGGGGCCTGCTGGCATGTGCCCCTCAGTGCTGGGGGGTGGGGGTGCAAGGGGACATGAGTTGGGGCCTGCTGGCAGGTGCCCCTCAGTGCTGGGGGGTGGGGGTGCAGGGAGACATGAGTGGGACATGAGTGGGGGCCTGCAGGCAGGTGCCCCTCAGGGCTGGGGGGTGGGGGTGCATGGGGACATGAGTGGGACATGAGTGGGGGCCTGCTGGCAGGTGCCCCTCAGTGCTGGGCGTGGGGGTGCAAGGGGACATGAGTGGTGGCCTGCTTGCAGGTACCCCTCAGTGCTGGGGGGTGGGGGTACAGGGGGACATGAGTGGGACATGGTAGGGGGCCTGCTGGCAGGTGCCCCACAGTTCTGGGGGGTGGGGGTGCAGGGGGACATGAGTGGGACATGAGTGGGGGCCTGCTGGCAGGTGCCCCTCAGTGCTGGGGGGTGGGGGTGCAAGGGGACATGAGTGGGGGCCTGTTGGCAGGTGCCCCACAGTGCTGGGGGGTGGGGGTGCAGGGGGACATGAGTGAGACATGAGTGAGGGCCTGCTGGCAGGTGCCCCTCAGTGCTGGGGTGTGGGGGTGCAGGGGGACATGAGTGGGGGCCTGCTGGCAGGTGCCCCACAGTGCTGGGGGTGGGGGTGCAGGGGGACATGAGTGGGACATGAGTGAGGGCCAGCTGGCAGGTGCCCCACAGTGCTGGGGGTGGGGGTGCAGGGGGACATGAGTGGGACATGGGTGGGGCCCTGCTGGCAGGTGCCCCTTAGTGCTGGGGGGTGGGGGTGCAAGGGGACATGAGTGGGGGCCTGCTGGCAGGTGCCCCTCAGTGCTGGGGGGTGGGGGTGCAGGGGGACATGAGTGGGACATGAGTGGGGGGCTGCTGGCTGGATCCCCCCCAGTGCTGGGGGGTGGCGGTGCAAGGGGACATGAGTGGGGGCCTGCGGCAGGTGCCCCTCAGTGCTGGAGGGTGGGCGTGCAGGGGGACATGAGTGGGGGCCTGCTGGCAGGTGCCCCTCAGTGCTGGGGGGTGGGGGTGCAGGGGGACATGAGTGGGACATGAGTGGGGGCCTGCTGGCAGGTGCCCCTCAGTGCTGGGGGGTGGGGGTGCAAGGGGACATGAGTGGGGGCCTGCTGGCAGGTGCCCCTCAGTGCTGGGGGATGGGGGTGCAAGGGGACATGAGTGGGGGCCTGCTGGCAGGTGCCCCTCAGTGCTGGGGGGTGGGGGTGCAGGGGGACATGAGTGGGACATGAGTGGGGGCCTTCTGGCAGGTGCCCCTCAGTGCTGGGGGTGGGGGTGCAGGGGGCCATGAGTGGGGGCCTGCTGGCAGGTGCCCCACAGTGCTGGGGGGTGGGGGTGCAGGGGGACATAAGTGGGACATGAGTGAGGGCCAGCTGGCAGGTGCCCCACAGTGCTGGGGGTGGGGGTGCAGGGGGACATGAGTGGGACACGGGTGGGGGCCTGCTGGCAGGTGCCCCTTAGTGCTGGGGGGGTGGGGGTGCAAGGGGACATGAGTGGGGGCCTGCTGGCAGGTGCCCCTCAGTGCTGGGGGGTGGGGGTGCAGGGGGACCTGAGTGGGACATGAGGTGCTGGCAGGTGCCCCTCAGTGCTGGGGGGTGGGGGTGCAGGGGGACATGAGTGGGGGCCTCCTGGCAGGTGCCCCTCAGTGCTGGGGGGTGGGGGTGCAGGGGTACATGAGTGGGACATGAGTGAGGGCCTGCTGGCAGGTGCCCCACAGTGCTGGGGGGTGAGGGGACATGAGTGGGGGCCTGCTGGCAGGTGCCCCACAGTGCTGGGGGTGGGGGTGCAGGGGGACATGAGTGGGACATGAGTGGGGGCCTGCTGGCAGGTGCCCCACAGTGCTGGGGGGTGGGGGTGCAGGGGGACATGAGTGGAACATGAGTGGGGGCCTGCTGGCAGGTGCCCCACAGTGCTGGGGGGTAGGGGTGCAGGGGGACATGAGTGGGGGCCTGATGACAGGTGCCCCTCAGTGCTGGGGGGGTGCAGGGGGACATGAGTGGGACATGAGTGGGGGCCTGCTGCCAGGTGCCCCACAGTGCTGGGGGGTAGGGGTGCAAGGGGACATGAGTGGGACATGAGTGGGGGCCTGCTGGCAGGTGCCCCACAGTGCTGGGGGGTGGGGGTGCAGGGGCCATGAGTGGACATGAGTGGGGGCCTGCTGGCTGGTGCCCCTCACTGCTGGGGGGTGGGGGTGCGAGGGGACATGAGTGGGGGCCTGCTGGCAGGGGCCCCTCAGTGCTGGGGGGTGGGGGTGCAGGGGAACATGAGTGGGACATGAGTGGGGGCCTGCTGGCAGGTGCCCCACATTGCTGGGGGGTGGGGGTGCAGGGGGACATGAGTGGGGGCCTGCTGGCAGGTGCCCCTCAGTGCTGGGGGGTGGGGGTGCAGGGGGACATGAGTGGGACATGAGTGGGGGCCTGCTGGCAGGTGCCCCTCAGTGCTGGGGGGTGGGGGTGCAGGGGGACATGAGTGGGACATGAGTGGGGCCTGCTGGCAGGTGCCCCTCAGTGCTGGGGGGTGGGGGTGCAAGGGGACATGAGTGGGGGCCTGCTGGCAGGTGCCCCTCAGTGCTGGGGGGTGGGGGTGCAGAGGGACATGAGTGGGACATGAGTGGGGGCCTGCTGGCAGGTGCCCCTCAGTGCTGGGGGGTGGGGGTGCAAGGGGACATGAGTTGGTGATCAGTAGTGCAAGGTGGCATGTGGCTTGGCTGTTTTGCATGCCCATGGTGGATGGGCTGCCTGCGGGACATGACCAGGGGTGCAAGGTAGTCCCCTGTCGTGTGGGCTGCCTGCAGGGGCCGTGGAGGGTGTAGAGGGAACACCTGGGAGGACCCACACTGCCAATTCACATGTAGGACTCCCCGCGCACCCCCGAAAATTCACGTACCCCGCTCTGACAGCAAAATCACGTGTGAAACTTCCCGCGCACCCCAGGAATACACTTACCCTGCTCCAATCGCGTGTGAGACTTCCTGCGAACCCCAGTAATACACGTACCCCACTCGCACAGGCCCTTTCGCAAGTGCAACTTCCCGCGAACCCCAGCAATACACGTACCCCACTCGCACAGGACCAATCGCGTGTGACCCTTCCTGCGCACCCCAAAATACACGTATCCTGCTCCAATCGCGTGTGAAACTTCCCGCGAACCCAGTAATACAGGTACCCCACTCGCACAGGGCCAATCGCGTGGGAAACTTCCGGCGCACCCCCGAAATACACGTACCCTGCTCCAATCGCGTGTGAAACTTCCCGTGAACCCCAGTAATACAGGTACCCCACTCGCATAGGGCCAATCGCGTGTGAAACTTCCCGCACACTCCTAATATACACGTACCCTGCTCCAATCGCGTGTGAAACTTCCTGCGAACCCCAGTAATACACATACCCCACTCGCACAGGGCCAATCGTGTGTGAAACTTACCACGCACCCCCGAAATACACGTACCCGGCTCCAATCGCGTGTGAGACTTCCCGCGAACCCCAGTAATACACGTACCCAACTCGCACAGGGCCAATCGCGTGTGAAACTTCCCGTGCACACCCGAAATACACGTACCCTGCTCCAATTGCGTGTGAAACTTCCCGCGAACCCCAGTAATACACGTACCCCACTCGCACAGGGCCAATCGCATGTGAAACTTCACGTGCACCCCCGAAATACACGTACCCTGCTCCAATCGCGTTTGAAACTTCCTGCGAACCCCAGTAATACACGTACCCCACTCGCACAGGGCCAATCGCATGTGAAACTTCCCGCGCAACCCCGAAATACACATACCCTGCTCCAATCACGTGTGAAACTTCCCGCGAACCCCAGTAATACACATACCCCACTCGCACAGGGTCAATCGCATGTGAAACTTCCCGCGCACCCCCGAAATACACGTACCCGGCTGCAATTGCGTGATAGACTTCCCTCGAACCCCAGTAATACACGTACCCCACTCGCACAGGGCCAATCGCGTGTGAAACTTCCCATGCACCCCCGAAATACATGTACCCTGCTCCAATCGTGTGTGAAACTTCCCGCGAACCCCAGTAATACACGTACCCCACTCGCACAGGCCCTTTCGCATGTGAAAATTCCCGCAAACCCCAGTAACACACGTTCCCCGCTTGCCGTGCTTGTACAGGGTTAGCGCAGCCCTTTGCGTTGGATTGGGAATTTTGATGGCTTTTCCCTGCATGAGGGGCGTTCTTGGGGGAGTAACTGGCGCTGCTGCAGGCTCCCTGCGCCACTGTGCGCCACGGCTGGTTTTGGTAGCTAAAATCCATGAATACGCTGTGCGCGGAAATGGAATTTAGCGCACGTGGCTGGCACAGAGATCCACACGCGCACACTGTGCGCCAGCCGCGTGTGCCACTTGTGCGCAAATTTCTATGAATTACCCCCTAAATCTTTACAATAAAACGTGCCAGAAGTAATATTTATTTTGTTCGAATTTATTTTGCACCCAAAACATGGATTGACAGAAAATAATGATTATTTGTGGGGTTGATAGTAATCATGCATTATGATAGGGCTGAAGTGGAGGGGACACTAGTGTGGACAAGGCATCCCCACTGTTTTCTGGAGTCCCCCTTACTTTTTTCAGAGGGTACCTTCATAAGATAATTTATGGTGAAACAACATTCAGTTGGTATGTTAATGAGTTCACCCACTTTCTTTTTTGGGACTTGAATGCCATGCGGACTGTCGAGCAAATAGGTTGACAATGTATGGATTTTAGCATGCAACAAATATGCATTTAATTGCATACTTTGAAGAATATAACTTATCTGTCAGATTGCATTAAGATGAGTCAATATTGTGCTGGCATGCTGCATTTTATTTTAAGTTTTGCTGCATATTTTGAATCATGAAAGCAGAGGTAACTGCGAGGGTTGTCATCCTGGGATATGGTAACGGACAAGGAGTAAGAGTCACCCATAAAATGTATTTTTGTTTGCAAGGAAGCAAAGGCACTTTCCTTCAAAACACTTAAAGTTTTTCAAAAGGGACATGGAAAGTGATGAGAAGGATGGCTTCTCAGATCCCCACATTCTCATGCCCTTTCACAGAAAATGATGAAAGTTGACACAATTGACTATTATGTGTATAAAATATGACCAGTAATGGTATTATTATACTATTAAGTAATACCAGACTGTTACATCCTTCTGTGCGTGTTATTCAACTGTGCCCAAACGTGAGTACCACAAACTACCACATTTGTAATATTCATGGTTATTATTCAGGGTGCTATTAAACTATTTTTTGTAATGAACTCACAAGTGCCTCAAGAATCTCATGAGAACAGAGGGGAAGCAGTCATACAGAATCAAAGCAGGGAAAAACTCTTATAAAATATGGAATCTAACTTCCTTGGCAAGTAGGGTTCCTGGTAAGTGGCTGTGTTGCCAGCCCGGATGACCGAATATGTCATTTAAATGCATTCTTTGCTGATACGCAATATTAACATGCGCCTGTGGCCTCTGCTCATTCCATTTCACTGTAGAAGCCCACATGTGGAGTCCACCCAGGCATGCCTGCAACATTGCTGAAATCAAGATGATTGCTTGACTAGATCTTCTTTTTTTGTTGTTTATTTTGCACTTTGCACATCTAGTCCTGGGAGCAACAGTGCAGAAAGTCTTGTGGGCTATCTACCCTTTGCCCTCCTTCCCGGTCCACCCGGGCCATCTCTATATATTAACCCACCGCTTTTCATCCATTAATAGCCATGCATCTGTATTTTCGTGCTGTAACCATTTCTCTATGTCCCAGACGATTTGTGAAATTGGTTTATGCGTTTCGATCCACATTGAAGTTGGGTAGCAAATAGCTAGTTAGATAACAGCAATAAATACTTCTCAGGTGTTGGGAAGTAGGTGCATTCAGTAATATTGAAATAGGTGGCAAATTCTCAAGGGTGAAATGGTTCAACCGATGGACAGAATTTCAGATGTCGTATTGGGTTTGCAGTGAAAAAAACTGTTTTCATGTTATCTATTCGAATTCTGTTTTTTGAGAAGTAAGGAGATGGCTTGTCTGTGTTCAGGTGTGATACTATTATGTTTCGTTGTGATGGGGTTGATTGACCTGGCATTGAAGAAAGACTGGGATGTGTTTGTAAAGACTCTTTTGACAGTAATGCAATCGCCACCCAGCCCAATTTGAAAGGTATGGGGAGACAGATCTGCACCGGAACCACACTGCTGCAGGATGGCCTCCCTTCTGGGCATCTATAACAAAAAATACATACATGCCCAGGCACATGACTGGTTGTGACCATTAGCACGCAGCAATGTGTGGTGTCCGTGTCCCACACCTCTCCTAGCAGCAATGTGTTGAAGTAGAAAAAAGAGGGGTGAGACAGGGTGCTGTGAGATCATTAAAATCGAAAGTAAATATTGTATTATGTGGAATAGTTGAAATATTTCATTAGATTCACTGGACAGCTTGCAATTGAAAATAGAAAATAATATTCATTTTGTGGCATTTGTTACTGAAACGAAACCTTCCTTTGGCAGGCCGAGAACTCACAATAACAGGTCTCTTTGTCATTTGTCTTTGAATCACCCGCACTAACAATTTGAAGGACACAATTTATTGAATATTCACATAGAATTGATAAGATTCACTCTAATGAAACCGAACATAAGAAAGTTAAGTTTCTATTACTGATATCTATTGTTCAAGACAGTTGCTCATCCTTACATAGATACAATGGAAAATCAGCAAATAATGTATGCATAGTTTTACATAACATTTATGTGTATAAAGATGGCTTGTGTGTTGTATGCTTGACATCATACACGTAAACCTTACTGTAAATTGTTACTTAACATATTCATGTTCTGTGTATATTATTTCTTAAAATGGGTACTGAAATGTGTTTTTGCGTTCCCAAATGTACATAGCTACGTTCTCAGCATGTGCATTTGTCATGGATACCATCTTTTTGGGGAAGGGTTCTTCAACCAGAATTGGGCAATATTTTTTTATTTTTTTATTGGTTTGTTGCAAACCTTTAAAAAAGTAAACAAAAAGACAAACACACAAAAAGTACAATCATTCTAAGAGCTTCAAGAAAAGATTCCTGATGAAAAATAAAAATAGTACTAATACTACTAAGGGAAAGTCCAAATCTTAGATGAATAAATACAAGGCAAATTGATTCACATGTTGACAAATCGATCTCATACAGGATTCGTGGCAACTTTAAGTTCTTTTTCTGACTTTTCTAATTTTTCAGCCATTTTTTGCAGAAAGAATGTAAGTTCAATTGTTAGTCTACGATCCGCATCTTGATGCGTCTCTCTCCACCAATCATCAACTGACATTGTTGATTTTGCCACAAAGAACCTTCCCAAGTGCGTAGTACGTTCCTGTTTCATGTTCGAGCAAAGAAGTGTCAGGTGTTTTAATGTTTCATTATTTTCTCCACACAAACGACAGTCCAATGACGAAGCTCCACCTTTTTCTTGTATAGATAGAGTTTTTCTTGTTTGAAATTGATTCAGTCGATACTTCATAAAGAGGAATCTCGGGTCAGGGTCTGGAAACTTAAGTAGATAAGCCTGTGGCTTGTTTAATTTTTTTGCCTCAGACAGAAATAATTTCATGATTCTATGGGTCCTTCGCGTATCACATGTGTCAATCCAGTCTTGGAGCCACAACAATGATTGGACCTTATTTGGATTGGCATGGAGTAAACTTCTGCTCTCATTTATGTCACTCAGGATATTTTCACAACGCGATGCCCATTGCAACAAGACACTGTCTGTATTACCAGATCGTACCTTACTCAGAATATGGTATTGTGGCACTGTTGGTTCGATGGTAATTTTCGATATTCATTTAGGGTGGTCCACATTATTATTGCGTTAATAGACAGGAGACTTAGCTCATATCTTATGCATGCGGTCGGTACACCTATTGGAAGCCGCAGTACTTTGGACCAGAAGGAATGTTTCAGAGATTCCCACAATTTCTCCGGGCATCCCAAGGCACAGTTAGCTCTGTGTGTTATTGCTGGGAAGAATTTCATTTTATAGAAATCCATCACTGGTTTTAGAGAATGTTTTCCATATTTTCTGTTTAGAATAAATGCCTGAGCTGTTAGCTGTTTGCATTTATCCTTTGCTTTCGATACCCAGGGAGAATCGTTGATGCTGGAGCTGATACACATGCCAAGATAGATTGATTGATTTACAACCTCTATTGGCTCTTTTCCATTCTCCATACAAATATTTTCCTCCCAACACTCGTTTGACTTTTTGGGAGATTTTGCAGGGTTAGAATTTCAGATTTTCTTGAATTCACAGTCAGGCCGTTTTGTTGGATGTATTGGTCCAGTATACTTAATTTGCGTTGTAATCCTATAGGTGTTAAGTCTACAAGGACTAAATCATCCGCATATAGGAGCCGGTTTACTTCCTTCCCATTGATTTTTTGGAGGGAATGTGTTTACCTTCATATATGCTTCACCTAGGTCTGAGATGAACAGGTTGAATATTATCGAAGCAAGAGGACAGCCCTGTTTCACTCCTCGACAAGTTTTTATTGGATCGGATAATACTCCCGGTTGGTTCAGCCTGATTCTTATTACTGTATCTGTATGCAGGGCTTTGATGGCCAAAAGGAGACTGGTTGGACACTTCCAGGTCGACATTATTTTCCATAGCAATTCTCTATCGATGCTATCAAACGCTTGGGAAAGATCCACAAATGCGAGGTAGATTTGTTTGTCCATTCTTATTGCATCTATTTTCATTATGTTCAGTATCATCAGGTTTAGGCCACACCCTACGCCTCTGACAAAACCCGTTTGCCGACAATCCAGGTGGTTAGATGTTTCAAACCACTCCATAAGTTGTTTTTGAAGCTGTATAGCAAATATTTTTCCGAGTACGTCTAAGAGCGCAATGGGCCTATAGTTCTTGGGGTCCGCTCTGTTGCCTTTTTTGAAAATTGCAATTACTATCGCCGATTTCCAACTGGAGGAAATCATAGCTTCCTTTGCTATCCCTGCGAATAGTAACATAAGGAATTCAGACCAAACCTCGGGATTTTGCTTGATTATAAAGTTTGTTAACCCGTCAGGTCCTGGGGCTCTTGAAGATGAACACTGTTGTATGGTCTGTGTTATACTTTCCTTTTCAAAGTGTAGGTCCCATTTGGTAAATTGAGGTAATTTAGGTTTAATGGTTATACTTCTCTTTTTGTATACAGATTCAAAGTGTATGATCCAATCTTCTTTGCTCACCATATTTGTTTGAATTGAACTTTGTTGACAATTCATATTATTTATTAGTTTCCAGAATTCAGATGAATTCTTATTGTTTAGAGTCACAAGCATCGCTTCACTGTCCTGTTGGTATTGGATGGATTTATGAGAGATTAACCAGTTTCTGTATTTTTGCTTTGACGCTTTTTTTGTGCGTTGTCGCTGTTCAACCTTAAGTTTTGCGTGTTGTCGCAGTTCTTTGCATAATTGCCGTTTTCTTGTGACAATTTCTTGGTCATAACGATGTCTAGGTTTGAATTCAGGTCTTCTTAGACCGTTCTCAACAACCATGAACTGTTGTAATAAGGTAGTATACTCCAGTTTATTGTCTGTCGAATTGGTTAAAAAGATACGGTATGGTTCCGTAAACAATTTTACCTCAAGTGGTTTTATTTTCAAGCGTGTTCTGTTAGGCTCAACTTCCACCAGGTTTGGCCAATTTTTTGGCTGGAGCTGGAGAAAGGAAAGTGAATATTAGCTTACTGTGATCACTGCTTGGATCATCCGTTATTGTCAGTGACACTGCAAGCCGACTTAAACTTTCCGAAATGAAAAATTAGTCTATGGTAGAGGATGAATTTCTGTTATTCCATGTTTTTTGGGCTGGAATGTCACCAGGCGTGTTGCCATTTGCTATTGTTATGTTTCTTTCTTCCATGGCTACGCACCATTTAGCAGCCAATTTTTGCAAGGTACCAGATGAGGAAAGCTCTTTCACATCTTTTATACACGTCAAATTCAGGTCTCCACAGCAAATTATATTAGGTCTTTGTTGCACACTATTAATATCATCAATTAGATCCAGAACTATTTTGATGAATTTGTATGTGCCAGCTTCTTTGTGATGCCAATAGAGGTTAAGTAGGTGAAGTTGACTTTTATTCTCGACAGCCATCATTTTAGCTTCGACTACGATGTGCTGAATATACGATGTATGATTTGTTGCACTTATCAATTTCCAGCCCGAGTTTTTTTTTACCATCGTTACTAAACCAGCAGATGGGCGACCCTTTTTTCTTGTTATGCTGGATATATAGCTATGTCGTAGTCGTCTGAAATTGGGAAAAGAGACAACCAGGTTTCCTGAAGACATATGAATGTTTGATTCAACGACCTGTTTTTGGAGTCATTGAACAAATGGGTAAAACCTCTAGTGTTCCATGACAGAATGCTTGTGTTTGGGCTATCCAGCCCCTGGTGGCATTAGTTGGAGTGTACCCCCAAAACTCCTGCAAGCCAATTCCAATTATTCGGGCTGTCATTTTCATCTAGGATTTGTGGAATATGATTTTCATCACTCACGGTGATTGAAGTACCTTGAATAGTAATTTTGATCTTTTTTCCCAAATTAATTTTTTCCAGATCCACGCTATGTTCTTTGAAGTCATTTTGAGGTTTTATGCACTTTGTCCAACCGCCTTCTTTTGTCTGCCATAGTTTCAAATTTATTTTGTTTCTCCTCAAGCACATGAGGTTTGACTTCAAGTGGGGGTAATATTAGTTGACAAACTCTCCCACCTTTTGGGCAAACTTCTACAATAGGTGGAATTTGCTGATCTGCAATCACATACATCGGCACATACATTTTGTTGTTCATCCCATCACCATTGTTTTCAGTGCTTGTGTCATCTTCATAGATTGATAAGTCCATGAGGTCCCTCTGCTCGATTGCAGCACTTTCATCAAGCATGTTTAAAGATTCAGGTGATATGCTTACATTTGTCTTGTCCGTTTGATTGTCCTTTTTGCATATTGCTTTAGCCTTCTCTGTATTAACAAAGACATTCACTGATTTTAAATTCTTTAGGAATTTTCTTGAACCAGTGTTATTGCATTTACGTTTGCATTTTTGGTTTTTAGATTTTTTTTCCTGCGGTTTGTTTGAATCTGCATTTTGCGGTTTCTGAAATATTTCATAAGTTTTGTCACTTTTGTCAGAGTGAATATTTTCCTTTTCTTCAGGATTGCCAATGACTCCTTCTGCATTAGCCCAGGTAGATGGCATTGGATTATTAGCTTCGGGCACACATTTAGCGCCAGGATCGTTTGATTCGATTTGAAGGATTTTCGGTGCTATTTGCTGCTGCGAGGCCAGGATGATGCAGGCTTCGTTTGCGGTCGCTTCCTCACTTTGAGGTACCTATTGAGGGTTAGACAAGTTGTCCTGCTGCACTAAGGACATGGAGGAAGGCACAACCGATGAGCTGTTCATTATCGGTAGTGGTAGGCTGGATTTTGTTGTCATTCTACACTCATTGTTTTGGGATACATTTCCGTTCTGAGTGCTTATGGTGCCATCCACTATTTGTTTGTTAACATGACACAGTGAGAGGGTGAGTGTCTCTCTTGTACAGCTTTCATGGGGTTCTGAATGTGTGTTAGTAGACTTAAAGCTTCTATTGTTATTTCAGCTAGCAGATGCTTGTCATCGATGTTAGTGCACTTTTGATCAGCTAGCTCCTTTATCGAGAGATCAATTCTTTGAATGTTTTCCCAAACTTTAGTATTCCCTCCATTAGGGGATGCATCTACGGAGGCTAAATTCGTGTTTGTAAGTGCAGCTAGTGTGGTTAGATCTTTTAAGTTGTCATTGATTTGCTCGTATAGCTTAAGCATTGGTGCTATAGCAATAGACAAAGATGACATGACGAATGGTCTGAGTTCATTTAGAGCATCCTTGGCAAGATTCTGATGGTTGGCATCTCTCAGCATTTGATTTACACTCGTTTTAGGTTTGCAACATTTAGATTTGACTAGGGGAGGTGTAATATATGAATCCTGCATCGTTTCGTCCAAGGATGAGGACTCAGACCCGTCATCAGCACTTCAAGTTACTGAGAGCCTTATGTTGATTTTTTTTTGACTCACGAGCGTCGATGGTGAGTTTTGTGTCACAGATGGTCTGGGCTGATGCTTCCTATTTTGAGAACATTGCATTGGAGGAGAGGTACTGGATTCTACTCGTCTTCTTTTTCTGACACCCCTCGGCCAAAAGTCGCTGGGTAAATTCTTAGCAGCTGGCCATTCATATGTCTGTGCATTTGAGCAGGGGACAGTGACTGAGGCTGGTTTGGCATTTATGGAACTATTCATCTTTGTTAGATCAATTAGCAGTTTTTTTACTATTGCCAAGGAGTTACGTCTTTCATTAGAAGATGTAGTTACATCTTTAGAGACAGAACTTTGGTCAGGCACATGAGTGTCTTTGGCTTCCATTGAGCCCAGTTCCACACACTTTATAGGGATCGCTGACATATTGTTGGGAAAGACTTCTCCTGCATCTTCCCTCTCACCCTCGTACAAATGTGGGGGCAAGGAGGCAAAAAGCTGTGAACATTCTGTGAGGATGGAAGGTCTCTACTTGGCTGGAGCTGTTTTTCCAACGAGGTAATTGGGAGATCAATTTCTCGACCACAACTTGAAAGATTGTTTAACTCAAAAGCCCTTTCTAGCCAACTGCCGGTGCATTCTGACGTTAATCTTTGTGGTTTGTATTTCTCGGTTCCTCGTACTCCAACTGCCGGCAGACCTGAAAGCACTGCATCTGATGGCGGGCTTGAGGTCACAGCCAGATCCTCAGATTGAGCAGAAGAGGATTGTGTTTCCCCCGCATCGTCGAAAGTATCGGGCTGACTTACAGGAGACGTCTCCTCCGTCTCATGTCTATCGCTCTGAATGGACTCTTCTACAGACACGGTTGTAGACCCGGAAGAAACATTGTTGTCATCCATGTCACCGGAAGGCCGCCCTCCCGCTTCCATAGCGCTACAGCCCAAAGGTATCCAAGGTATGATTTCCTTTTCATTTTGACCCACACCTTTGCCCAAACAACAGTCACTATCAAGGGCAGTATGTGGGTCATTAAAAAGGGCGAGAGGCTCAAGCCTAGATTCGCTGTCGCACCTATTCTCCATGAAAGATTGCGGCAACGATTTTATACGCGCAGCCGGGGAGGAATTAATGTTAATTTTTCTTATTTGCGCGCTCCCGGCTGTTGCGTCGGTACGATTCGAGCAGTTGGTCAGCTTAAGTTTGGCTCCTTCTCCCACGCGTTCAGCTGCAAGCTTGTGAGGGGATGATGTATAGTTCTCAGCGGTGGTCTGGGGAATTTTCCTTGATCCATGAAAGATGGTGCTATCAGAGCCTCGAGAGCCTTCAGAGACTCACAAGACTCTGCACCGACCCTGCACCGCTCTGCGGAGTACCAGGGGTTTTTATGCTCCACTCCCCCTCAGAATAGTAGTTGCAGTAGAAAGAGGACTGCAGGCAAACGGCAATCCAGCAGGGTTATAGCAAGTTGTAGCAGGTAAGCAGACTCACGAGACTCTGCACCGACAATAACCATCAACAAAGAATCTGTAATATCAATATTTCGGGATGATCGTCCATAAGTGGCAGCAGTATTATATAACATACCTGCATTTATGGTCTGAATACATGTGTTTGGAGAAGTGTTGCATTTCAAAGTGAAAGGGCTCTGTTCTTCTTGCTAACGGAACACTGTGTGTGTCAATGAAACATCGGCGATGGAAGATAAGTGCATTAGATTTAAACACTTTGACTAAAAAATGCAAATACAGGGATTAATCGATCAATCAAGGCAATTGGCAATATTAGTTGGAAGTTGACAGTAACGGTAAAAATCCAAAGCATGCAATGTTTTCTAGCTTTTCTTATATTGGCAAACGTTATCAATGTTTTTGTGGATGTGATCTAGTATTTTGAGCGCTGTGTTAAAAATATAATTATATTTTACATTTCCAACTATTGCTATTTGCTTCAAAATATGTTATTTACTCCTTTTAATGAAAAGAAAGAGCAATTTTGCATTGTGAGTCGATGTGTGTGTGGTTCTTCCTGGTTTTGCAGTAGGTAACGTTATGACGTGGGTGATGACAGGCTACGTTTGGCTACGCTGTCCACGAATGTCATGAGACTAGGTGGAGGATATCGTTTAGAATAGTGATGTCAATTCGAGGAGCGTGTGATCTGAATTACTGCTGCAAGGGCTCTTGAACTTAGGGTTTTGGATAAACGGCCAAGTTTAGCACAAGATGGCTGTACCCAACCCATCAGTTTTACGTTAAATGTATGCTCAAAAATACATGCTCGATCGATTGGGCCAATAAAAATTCTGAGCAACCTTCCACTTTAATATTGTGGGTTATTGTGCAATCTGTCAAAACAAATGGTGGCTGGCGAAGAGGTTAGGTTGCAAATGGAATCTAGAGAGACCACGCCTATCAGCTGTGAAAGGCTAAGTTGCTGCGTGCATGCTGTTACTCTGCATCTGTGTCCATCACCTGTGTAGATGGATCTGAGTGTGGCAGAATAAGCACGACCACCAAACGAATTATGAGGTGTGGTAGTTGCAAGGCAGAATAGAAATGCAATCAGAACTGCAGAGTGGCGGAAGTCATTCACCACAACCAAGTAGGTTTTCATCTATGCATGGGCAAGACACATTTAATACTCAATTACACTCAGTTACACATAAGAACATGCATGACTACAGCAAGTAACAATAAAATGCATCCCTCCATCCCCTACAAGAGCTGGCGTGTGGAACAGAAGTGAGACTGTGCCACGGCATGCCATGGAACTGTGTGGTAGATCTGTGCATTAAGGTGCTGAACATGGCATCCATATTGACTCGTGTTTCGATTGGGCCACTGGCTACGTAATACTTATGCAGGGTACTAAAGAGGTCTGCAAGGTCTACACTTCATAGAAGAGGAGAATTGTCTGACTTTTAAAGGATAAATATATTTTTTTTAAACAACTGTAGTTGCGGTGATTGCTCCCGGTGATAATGATGTATGAACACTGGTATTTCCAGTTTGATTATCTTGCATCACCCACTGCCACCTCCACAAGAGGAGATACGAACACATCAGACAACATTAGAACGTTGACAATGATGAAGGGCCCTTCCACCTGGAGGAGCACGTGGGAGATGGTCCCATGGCTATGATGTTCCACATCCAAACTCGACCACCAATGCCTTGAATACATACCTGTGAGACTGACACCACAGGCCTCAGTAATCCTGCTGGTCGAGGTTAAACCGTATCTGTAGAAATAACTGCATAACCCTGAGACAGAACAATTGGGTGTGAAACACACGTCAGGTATGTACACCAAATAATCTTGTTCTCCGTAGATTGTATGCACCGAACCTTTGGAAATAGGACACTTTCACTGGTTGCAATATAAGATTTAATGAGTTTTTTTTTAAAATCCTCAATGCGCGCGCACAAGCAGGAGTTGCCAGAAGCACCGTGACTAACTTGAACATAGAAATATCATGAACACAGTTAATCAGTATCTCCAGTTGTAATGAACATATAAGGAAGCATCATTTTCTGTAATGAAGGCACTAGGAAGGGGGGAATGGAGAGCATAGGTTTTCCTAAGGGCCGACTGGCTCGAAAGCATCACAGTTACTTATCATCGATATGCTTCACTGTTACGTTTTGGTCTTGTTGTACGTTTCATAACAATTTTAAATATATTTGTTTAAGAGTCAATCCACAAGACAAAATCTACACAATCCACAAGATAACCGAAAGTCAGCTTGTAGCACTCACCACTCGGACCCTCTTTCAAATAGTCAAAAATTAACCAATGCTCCAACGCCCTGAAACCCTCACTCTTTCAAATACCAGAACTCCAGCTTGACCCACCTATAAACCCATTCTCCAGTGCTCAGACCCTCCCGAAAGTACAACAGTCAGCCTACACTTCACCTTCAAGACCACCCTTAAGGTACAAGCAATCAACATTAGCCCCAGCATCCATACCCTTCTCACACACCAAAACTCAACCTACAAAATGCTCCTACGCCCAGACCCTTCTTATACTACAACAGTAAACATACGCGCCAACACCAAGACCATCCTTAAGGTACAAGCAATCAACATTAGCTCCAGCATCCATACCCTTCTCCACACACCAAAACTCAACCTACAAAATGCTCCTACGCCCAGACCGTCTAACAGTACAATAATTAATATATGCGGCAACACCAAGACCATTTTTAAAGTACAAGTAATCAACCTTAGCCACAGCATCTATATCCTTTTCCCCCAAACCAAGACTCAACTTACAAAATGCGCCTACATCCAGACCCTTCTTATAGTACAACAGTAAACATGTGTGGAAACGCCAACACCTGTAGTATGCTCCTGCATCCAGACCCTTCTTAAAGTGAGACAGTCAACCTACACCATTACACCAAAGCCCTCTTTAAAATACAAGCTTTCAAACAATGCTCCAGCATCCATAGCCTTCATCCTACACCAAAACTCAACGTGTGGTATGCGCCAATACCCAGACCATCATTAAAGTGTGACATTCAACCTACATCCCAACACCAAGACCCTTCTTTAAGTTCAAGCTATCAAACTATGCAAAAGCATTAATAGGCTTCTTCTCACACCACATCTCAACCTACTGTGCTTCTACACACAGACCCTTCTTAAAGTACAACAGTCAACGTATGCTCCAACACCAAGACCACCCTTAAAGTGCAAGGAATGTAACTCAGCCTCAGCATCTATACCCGTCCTCCTACACCAAGGATGGACCTGTAGTCTGCTCCTACACGCAGACCCTTCTTAAAGTACAACCGCCAATGTACGCTCCAACACACACAGCCCCCATGAAAATACCCAACTGCAGAACCCAACGCTATGGCTAATCACCGCCTTGTTTCAAACTTAGCCTACCTTAGGAGGGTCCTCAAGAGGAGGGTAACCAAAGAATTGCCATAATACATTGAACTGCCCCGAGGAGCATCAGTCTGCAGTGAGAGGTATAGAGCACCGCCTCAGCAGCCTTGGCGACGGCGACCTGGGGACACGGATCCCCATTGCCCGCTACTGGGCAGAACATGAATTCCTTCCAGAGAAGGGGCTCTGTTCCCTGTTGCCCACTGCAGCCCGACCCCACCCTCGGTGTGAATTAAAGTGCTGTTCTTAAATGTAAATCACGATTAATGAAAATGTATGAGGCCAGCAACTGTAATCAATCATGAGCGGGTTTCAAGAGAACTTTAAGAGGAGTTTTGGGAGCTCGGTTATATCAAAAGGGGACTTGAAACACATTGGATCAGCAACATTGGAGCGGGGCATTCTTAAGCAGAAAAAGGCGTAACACGTGATGTGTTCAAAAGAACTGGTTTCCACATGAAGTGCGATTCCCCACAAAGACATTGGTAGGATATGATTTCAATTGCCAATGTATACAAGCCAAGTAATGGGGATGGCAGCTTTCCACATGCCAAGTAACTTGCATATGCCCAACAACAAGCATGCCTCGCCTCAACAAGCGCAGCAGCAGGCAATGCCATTCTTGACATTCCCCTGCCATGTGCCCGTAACAGATATTCCCAGCCTCCGCATGCAAAGGACACATATGTTCACCTCCACATGCAAAGGACACATATGTTCGGCCTTCATATGCAACATGCAGGGACCGCCATGACTAGCCAGAGAAACATATAAAGGATCTGCATATGCCCGGTAACACGTATGGCCAGCCTCTACATAGGCCTCATGAGGTATGTCAAGTCTGCAAATGCCTAGCAACAAACCCGATCCCTCCCCCATGTTCCCCCCATGTGTGTATGTTCCCCTCCTGTCTCTCCTTCGCCCTCCCCTTCTCTTTCTCGCACCTCTCTCAGCTCTGCGGATTGCTTGCTTAGCAAAGCACATGCTGCGGAGATCTGGGTTCACACGCCAGAAAACTGCTTTAAATGAAATGTCACCAGGGCCAGCTCTGCGCCTGATCCTTCTCAAGCGGAGAAATTCAGTGTGATTAACTGTATAAGCGTAACACCTGTTATTTAGAGCCCCACCAAAAGGCAGAAACTACACCAGCAGACTCCATGCAGAACACAGGCCATTTATACTTTTCTCCATCCATCTCACTTTCTGTCTTTATCCTTTCTTCTCCTTCCTTTTTTAAGTAATACCATTTTTTCTTTAATCCTCCTTTCTTTCCTTTTTTCCTCTCACTTTCCACAGCTTATTTATTTTCCCCTTTTAATTTCATCTAAACGTTCTTTCTTTTGTTGATTCATTTTCTTCATTTACTCACCATGTCTTTCTCCTATGCGTTCTCTTTGCCTTTCCCTAGCACTCCCCTCCTCTCTTCTCATCTCTTCTATCTCTCCTTCCATCTTTCTTTTTCTTTAGCTCTCCCCTCACTTTTCACCTGCTCCCCTTTCATACCAGTCTTTATTTTCTCTTACTCCATTGATGTCATCCTTGCTCAGTCTCAGCTGCGAGGTTTTTTTAATGGAGGGGTGGGTGTAAATATTTTTTTTCAAATTGTCCTGGTCAAAAGGGTGCAGCAAGTATTGTAAGCCATTTTAGGTGGTTCGGGTGATTTCTTTCCTTAAAATCTTTTTTGACTAATGGGTTGAAAAGCAGTATTTTACTGCACAAATGTCATCAAACGTAAGGAATGAAGCTTCAGAAAATGTAGTTGATTTTATAAGGGAAGACAAAAAAGTGTGATATGTGTTAGGTCCCCAATTGCTGAGTCCAAAGAAAAACGTGGAGGCCTGTCTCAAAAATAATTGCCAGCACTGCCATGCACAACACACTTTCATTCTGCCAGTATATCACATACTTGTAGTGCAAATCACCTTTTCACGCTATCTGTGACCAATATATGCCAGTATTACCGCTGTAAAAACATTTACGTCGTCTGGGGCCCAATACGGAAGCATGTCACTAGAAAAACGATTTACATGCTGGCTGCAACTAGTATATGCCATGTTTTGATGCTGGGTCTGCCCAATATATGCCAGTATTGCCACTGTAAAATATGTTTTTATGTTGCCTGCTCCCAATATATGAAAGCACACCACTTTAAAAACACATTTTCAAGCTGTGCCAAATATATGCCAGTATTACAACAGTAAGAAGTAATTTTAACGCTGGTTGTGCCCAATGTAATTAAGTATTGCCACTGTAAAAAGAACAATGCTGCCCATGTCTTACAAATGTGAGACATATTGTCACTGCTGTCAAATCATTCCCATGCCATCAGTGCACTCACTAGCGCTGGACAAGGTATTGGGTAAAGAGGCTGAGTGAGAGTACTGCTTCTGGCAGTCCCTTCTCCTGACAAGCGCGCGCGCGCACGCACGCACACGCTCAAACACACACCCACCCCCCCCCCCCTATGCACACCAACAGAACTTTTACACTTACACTTGTTACTGGTGTCATGGATCAGATGCCTCCATTTACGCGTCCCTCTTCCGATCCCCGTCCGCAGCCTGAGACAGGAAGGGAGAGGGAAGAGAAGAGGCCTGCATTGTGCCCAATGGAGCTGCACGTGTCTGTTACACAAGGAAGGCCATGAAGACGCAGTCACTGGCCTTTGGTCTCCCTGGCTGGCATCTTGCGCAGTGTTGTACATGTGTCAGGACTGTTTTGAAGCGGCCCCAGCCCCGAGCCTTTCACAGGGACTGTGTAGAGTGGCAGGGAACATCAGTCTTACTTTTGCGAATAATATACATATAGTTTATACACATCTGCAAACTCGCTTTGCATTATGGTATAAATGAAAGACACTCGCTCCATAATGTAAATGATGATTCAATGGTCTTGTGGGACCCCGATCGTTCCCAAAATGAAAGGAGCAGTATCCGGCCACCCACAATAGACCAGCTGCTGCTGCCTTGCACCTTCTTGGTCCCTCGCCAGCATTGTTCTTTGACTGTGGCACGCCTGTCTACCTGGGGTGATTTACTGGCTTGTGCCTGGATGCCTGTGACCCACCCTGAGCCCGCAGCTGACAGGAAGATAAGGAAACACATCCACATTTCAGCAATCGGGGGAAGTGTCAAATTGTGCTGACAACCCCATGACCAGGTCTACCACTGCTGAGCGATGACTAGGCAGGAGAGCCAGAGCAGAGTGTGGGTCAGAGGGGACACAGAGCATGGCCTGACACAGCAGTATTACAAGGATACCTAGAGCTTAAACTGCTGAGCGATGACTAGGCAGGAGAGCCAGAGCAGAGTGTGGGCCAGAGGGGACACAGACAATGGCCCGACACAGCAGTATTGCAAGGATACCTAGAGCTTAAACTGCTGAGCGTTGACTAGGCAGGAGAGCCAGAGCAGAGTGTGGGCAGAGGGGACACAGACAATGGCCTGACACAGCAGTATTGCAAGAATACCTAGAGCTTAAACTGCTGAGCGTTGACTAGGCAGGAGAGCCAGAGCAGAGTGTGGGCCAGTGGGGACACAGACAATGGCCCGACACAGCAGTATTGCAAGGATACCTAGAGCTTAAACTCCTGAGCGATGACTAGGCAGGAGAGCCAGAGCAGAGTGTGGGACAGAGGGGACACAGACAATGGCCCGACACAGCAGTATTGCAAGGATACCTAGAGCTTAAACTGCTGATCAATGACTAGGCAGGAGAGCCAGAGCAGAGTGTGGGTCAGAGGAGACACAGAACATGGCCCGACACAGCAGTATTGCAAGGATACCTAGAGCATAATGGGCCAAGTCACTTTAGGGGTGTGGTTACCCACTCAAGCCAAAGTTAGGGACCGTTAAATCTTTTGGGTGCTCCAACATCCAAATGAGT
This sequence comes from Ambystoma mexicanum, assembly GCF_040938575.1. Lineage (NCBI taxonomy): Eukaryota > Metazoa > Chordata > Amphibia > Caudata > Ambystomatidae > Ambystoma > Ambystoma mexicanum. Next base: position 303,866,472 of record NC_090921.1, read on the forward strand.
TTTGTGATTAAACATCACTTCATTCAGATTGTGGTACTAAAGAGGTGCTCACATGTATCCCCAAGAAAAACATTCCTTGCTCATTTGAGCCCTAGAAAACTCACTACTGGGCAAATGCAATTGCCATTATAAGGGCCTCCCATCAATCCAAATGCAATGCCTAGCAAGATCTGGAGTGCAGCCGGCCATCTGGTTTTTGGGCTACAAGAAAGACAATTGATCTCCAGCCAACAGAGAAACCTATCCCAGATACCAGTGGAGACCAGAAGTAAGCACAAAATACCAGGCCTAACATTTCCAGCATAGATGGATAGGGCTCTCAATACCTGCAATCTTTCCTGTACTTCCACCACTCAAATCTTTCCTTCTCCGATCACACAGACTCAAACTACTGCCCACGGGTTGGGCCTTCCACCGCTGGGCCTTCCACTGCTATCTCGAAGCTGCCGCATCATTGACCGTTCATGCGGCTGCGCTCCAGGGGAAAAGCACTGACACCAGGTTGGGTCCCACTAGAATCATGGCTCTTTAGGAGCGAGGTCTCCCAGGGGACTGGTAGAGAAGCCCCAGGCTCCTCCCTCAATGCCAATGCCGTAGATTGGTCACTACTGTTTACAATTCCAGATGGTTGCTGATGACAGCAAAATCCATGTGCATTTAGGGAGTTACCTATCAGCTGACCAAAAATAGTTGAAAGCCAGGACCGCACATACTTCTTGGTGTCTACCTCTTCTGAACCCAGCTAGTACCGGGATATTGATGCTAGGTGATGCTGAGAAAATGGCTTGACCATTCATGCGGCCACGCTCCATGGGAAAAGCGCTGACTCCAGTCCAGAAAGTAAAAAACAGGTTGCATCCTGTTGGAATCATGGTTGTTCTACCTCCAACTGACCTGGTCTCTGCCTTCACAGTGAATGCTAGCAGGCCCCTCCTACTGCGGGTGAAAAGTCCCAGGGAAATATCCCAACTGATTCTGTATTCGGCATCTGGGATGTTGCAGTCCTCATCCCACCCCTTAAACACAAAGCGAGGCAACCACGTATGTGCTGTGAATCACATGTTTGACGTGTACCATGTCTTGAGCTTAGGTGTGGCAGAGATACTCAGTGGTGGCTCCCATAGCAAACATGTTTCACTCCCCCCTCTCCAATGCAATTCATCAGATTGTGCACGATTTAAGCATGCCCAGCAAACCAGGAACAATCACTGTACCAATACCGTGTGGATGCGGTGGCACTGCACGCTCATACATTGCGAGGCAAATGTACAAGACCAAAGGAAGAAAACACTGCCACACAAGTCTTGTGGAAGGCATTCAGCCACAAAAGAATGTCTTGACAAAACATTAAAAGAAAATATTGATCAAGCAAATCACCTCTTTGTTTTTGCTTTGTCACCCCGAGTGGGACGAGTATGCCCAGACGTGGGTCCCGTGCCTGCTGGGCCTAGAGACCCAAGCTACTCCTCACTGATGAGGCCCAACAAGGCCGAAACATGTTTAGGGATGCTTGTGGTCTCATGCAGAAGGGATGTGACCTAGCAGTTGGGGCTGGACTGCCCCTTTTGGGGTGGGACCAAGCTTGATTTGCATATGGTCTTTCCGCTCTGTAATGGTTTGGCAGGTGAAGAACAATGGTCTGGAGGGTTGCCCCGAGCAATGCCAGTGGTTAAGATTCAGTCTAAAACTTCCAGCCATCACCTCTTTGTTTTTGCTTGATCAAGCAAATCACCCTTATTAAAATACATCTAAACTTGTAAGCCATGGATACCTGGACAATCGTTCTTAAATTGCAGCATGAACATTGGTGCGGGGCGCGGGGGGGAAGGGGTGCATGTCACCATGCATCGCTCCACAACCTGGGAATGGTTCTGTGGAAAATAAGGTGTCTCCCCTTGTGTACCCACAAAATACAGAGACACCCTCCCCCACCACTGCAGACCCGCTGAATCAGCACTGGCCATCAAACACACCCATGGCCAGACCTGAAGATGTGTCACGGCTTATGGGGGTACATTTCAACATGATGGCTGGGGGAACTCGTTGCTTAGAATGGAGAACAATTGCCGGAGGCATCCGTAGGGTGCATACATTATGATGAAGACAAAGAAATACAGCTGGGGATTAGGTTCTATGTGATATTTCCGCTTTCTGTTGGTTGCCTACCAAAAAGAGAACATTTTTTCGGCTGATTTTCGGCAGCCCACAAAAAACGAAGATATCACATCCCTTTGGCCCCACGCACACATTTTCTGGCGGGATGTGTTTGAAATCAGGGGGTTTAACCCCCAGTCCACCTTCCTCAGCTGCTGCCACTTACACACACACACATCTCCCCCCCCACCTGTTCTCCCGCGATGGCTCTTCCTGGTCCCGACGTGCCTGTCAGCCCCTGCATGCACTCGTTTGCGGCAGATGCATGACAGTTTGATTTAGAAAGAACACTCTGTGCAGTTACAGAGCAGTCTTTCTAAATTGGTCTTTTTTCTATTCGGTGAATCGAAAAATACTTTTTCCCTTATTACTAGGGATTAATTGCCTCTGATTATCACGAGACGGCCAGCAAGCAGGGAGCTGAAACACTAAATGCAGACTGACTTTTTGTTAGCAAATGTGGGGAAACTTGTTAAAAGGCAACAAAGTGAAAAGAACAATTTGATACCCAGAGGGAAGTGACAGCCTGAAGGGCTCCAGTAAATGCAGCGTGTGACACAAGCACTGCTAAGCACTCATTTAAAACCTTAGAACGAAAGTAATATCGAAAGAAGTACATTTCTGTGTTATGAGACTGGCTTACTGTCAATATGGGGGCAGCTGCAGGTGTCATTCAGATCGCGCAAGTGCATGGGAAGGGGGAAGGGCAAAAGTGCAGGGGGAAGGAGGGGACAGTACAGTACATGGGATAATAGAATAAATAAACAATAAATAAAAAATATGGCCAGCTGGTAGCAAGTGCAAAGGTAAGTGCAGACATCGGGTGTCAAGTGCTGGTAGGGGGACTGTAGGGATACAGAAAACAGTCCCCAAGTGCGGGGGTTGCCAGGGAAGCAGTGCAGGTGTGCAACTGGCAGGGGAGGTGTCCTGGGCCCGAGATCAGAAGGGTGGCCAGGTAACCAGTGCAGTTTCAGTCTGGAATTCAGCAGGGGAGAGGGGGAGAGAAAGCAGACACAAAGAGGAAGGTTTTGAGGTGCTTCCGGAACCGGAGATGGTTCTCCTCAAGTTTCAGGGAGAGAGGGAGGCCCCAGCCGAAGAAAGAGATCTACCACCAACTTGTTGCTTGGAGAAGCGACTGACCCTGAGGGAGTTAGAGGCGGATGAGCGAAGAGCTCGAGAGGGAAGATATTTAGCAAGAGAGAGTTGAAGGTATTGAGGCCCCAGAAGGCCTTGTGGACAATGCAGAGGGTTTTGAATGTAATCCTCGCAGCCACTGGGAGCCAGTGCAGAGATTTCAGTCCTGGAGAGATACGATCCCTGGGCTTGAGGCCAAGAACAAGTCCTGGAGTCCTGTTCTGGATGAGTTGCAGAGGGCGGAGAGTAGAAGCAGGCAGATTTAGAAAGAGGCTGTTGCAATGGTCAAGCCTAGAGAGAACCCATGCTCTGGAGACAGTGAGCTTCTGGTGGAAGGAGAGGAAGGGAAGAATACCTCTGAGGAGGTGCAGTAGGTAATTTTACTTCTTAGAGATGTCAGAGATGTGAGGAGAAACAGAGAGTGTGGAGTGGTAGATGACCCTGAGGTTATTAGCCTCACAGGTGGGAGCAGGAAGAGGGCCAAGGGAGGCCGGCTAGAGAGTGATAGGAAAGGAGGGTGCAGGTGTGCCGATTAGGAGAATCTCAGTCTTACTGGCATTAAGGCAGAGATCATTGACAGCACAGCATTCCTGGATAGCAGACAGACAGTCAGAGATGAGTGAAGGAGAAGCAGTGGCTGAAAGTAGCCTGAAAATGAGCTTTGAAACCCTTCACATTTATATGTACCCTTTGCACATTTGCACAAACCTTTTAAATAGTTAATAAGTGCACACACCCTACAAATACCCCACCTCTGTATACCCCTTCCAAATACTCACATGTGTGCAACACTTTCCTTCTCCAGCAAGGTAATATGCTCGCTAACTGGGGCTTCCCCAAAGATACAGCATCCGCTGCAATCAGCTCTCAGTCTCCATCTATGCAGCTCTGAGAGCCCAGCAACAGACTTGGAATTCTATAGAGCTCTGTCCATTTCAACTATGCAGCTCTGAGAGCTCAGCACCAGGCTTGGAATTCAATAGAGCTCTGTCCATTTCATCTATGCAAATCTGAGAGCTCGGCACCAGGAATGCAATTGTATAGAGACCGTCCATTTCATCTATGGACGGTCTGAGACAATCCGGCTTTCGCCCCAGGCACGGGACAGAGACCGCCCTACTCGACCTCAAAAACCAAATGGACGACGCAAGGGACCAAGGCAAACCTGTCCTGCTCCTTCTCCTTGATCTCTCGGCAGCTTTTGATCTTTTAGATCACGACATCCTCTGCCACCACCTCTCCTCCACAGCCAACTTCTCACAAGAAGCCACCACATGGATCACCTCCTTCCTCCAAGGCAGGACCATGCAGGTCTTCTCTGACCTAGCCACTGCGTCACCCACCATCCTGCTATGTGGGGTGCCCCAAGGCTCCTGCCTCTCCCCTACCCTTTATAACATCTTCACCCGCCCCCTCTTCCTCATCCTTGACGCCATGGGAATCTCTTACACCAACTACGCCGACGATACCCAGATCCTTCTCACACAGACAGGCGACTATGACACGGACTGTGCTACTCTCAACAACATCTACAACACAATCCAAATATGGATGGCTATCAACGGCCTCTGCCTTAACTCTGACAAAACTGAGCTCCTACTTGTAGGCTCCCCTGACACCCTCAAGAAACTTAACGCCCAGTTTAGTCACTTTACCATTGACTCAATCAGAATCCCAGTACTAGACACGGTAAAAACACTAGGCGTCTACTTAGACTCCAACCTAAAAGACACATGCACTAACATAGCCAGGGCCATAACTGGCTCGCGGCTGGATTACTGCAATGTTCTCTTCCTAGGGACCTCCAACAAAAACCTTGAGAAGCTTCAAGTAATACAGACCAGTGCCCTGCGTGCTGCACAAGGCATTGCCAAGAGAGAGCACATCACCGCTGCTAGAAAAGCTTCCCACTGGCTCCCCATAAAGGAAAGGATCTTATTCAAAGCGCTAAGCATCACCCACAAATGCATCCATCTCACCGCCCCAGTGTACCTATCCCAGAGGATCCACCCGGTCTCCTCCACAAGACCCACTAGGTCACCCTATGCCAACATGCTCTCAGTACCTAGGGTAAAAAGAGCCAGATCAGGGGGCTCCAGCTTCCCGTACCTCGCTGCCTTACACTGGAACACCCTTCCTGCCTCCCTGCGCTCTGAACCCTCACTGAAAACGACCCTGTTCACCTAACCAACACCATACGACCAAGCTCTCATGAATATCATGTATGATGTATTATGTTGTATGATACCACCGATAGCTGATCACAGGTCACCGCCTCACTGTAACCCAAGGCGCAACCTGTACCCATTGTAACTAAGTCTCCTTACAAGTAACAGTGCCACAATGCCCCTGGGCTGCCTGCGCGCTATATAAATGTAATAAATAAATAAATAAATAAATATGCAGCTCTGAGAGGTTGGCATCAAGCATGCAACTCAATAGAGTTCTGTCCATTTCATCTATGCAGCTCTGAGAGCTCGGCATCAGGCATGCAATTCAATAGAGCTCTGTCCATTTCATCTATGCAGCTCTGAGAGCTCGGCACCAGGCATGCAATTCTATAGAGCTATGTCCATTTCATCTATGCAGCTCTGAGAGCCCGGCACCAGGCATGCAATTCAATACAGCTCTGTCCATTTCATCTATGCAACTCTGAGAGCTCGGCACCAGGCTTAGAATTTAATAGAGCTCTGTCCATTTCATCTATGCAGCTCCTAAAGCTCGGCATCAGGCATGCAACTCAATAGAGCTCTGTCCATTACATCTATGCAGCTCTGAGAGCTCGGCACCAGGCTTGCAACTCAATAGAGCTCAGTTCATTTAATCTATGCAGTTCTGAGAGCTCGGCACCAGGCATGCAACTCAATAGAGCTCTGTCCATTTCATCTATGCAGCTCTGAGAGCTCGGCACCAGGCTTGGAATTCAATAGAGCTCTGTCCATTTCATCTATGCAGCGCTGAGAGCCCAGCACCAGGCATGCAATTCTATAGAGCTTTGTCCATTTCATCTATGCAGCTCTGAGAGCTCGGCACCAGGCTTGGAACTCTATAGAGCTCTGTCCATTATGCAGGTCTGAGAGTTCAGCACCAGGGATGCAACTCAATAGAGCTCTGTCCATTTCATCTATGCAGCGCTGAGAGCCCTGCACCAGGCATGCAATTCTATAGAGTTCTGTCCATTTCATCTATACAGCTCTGAGGGCTCGGCACCAGGCTTGGAACTCAATAGAGCTCTGTCCATTTCATCTATGCAGCTCTGAGAGCTCAGCACCAGGCTTGGAATTCAATAGAGCTCTGTCCATTTCATCTATGCAGCGCTCAGAGCCCTGCACCAGGCATGCAATTCTATAGAGCTCTGTCCATTTCATCTATGCAGCTCTGAGAGCTTGGCACCAAGCTTGGAACTCAATAGAGCTCTGTCCATTTCATCTATGCAGCTCTGAGAGCTCGGCACCAGGCATGCAACTCAATAGAGCTCTGTCCATTTCATCTATGCAGCGCTGAGAGCCCTGCACCTGGCATGCAATTCTATAGAGTTCTGTCCATTTCATCTATGCAGCTCTGAGAGCTCGGCACCAGGCTTGGAACTCAATAGAGCTCTGTCCATTTCATCTATGCAGCTCTGAGAGCTCGGCACCAGGCATGCGACCCAATAGAGCTCTGTCCATTTCTTCTATGCAGCTCTGAGAGCTCAGCACCAGGCATGGAATTCAATAGAGCTCTGTCCATTTCATCTATGCAGCGCTGAGAGCCCTGCACTAGGCAAGCAATTCTATAGAGCTCTGTGCATTTCATCTATGCAGCTCTGAGAGCTAGGCACCAGGCTTGGAACTCAATAGAGCTCTGTCCATTCCATCTATGCAGCTCTGAGAGCTCGGCACCAGGCATGCAACTCAATAGAGCTCTGTCCATTTCATCTATGCAGCGCTGAGAGCTCAGCACCAGGCTTGGAATTCAATAGAGCTCTGTCCATTTCTTCCTGGTCATCTACCGGTGGAAATGCAAAAGTCTACTCTCACCAGGTGCGCAACAAGACTGCAGCATCAGGGCGGGGGAGTCAACGCATCAAATGGCAGGGAAGGGGCAGAGGCTTTGTGTAGGCGGGGCACATTTACTTGTATGGTGCCCCATTCCCGTTGTCCCAACGGAATGCTTTTGGAACTAGTGTCAACTAAGCAACCGGTGGTGGGATTTAACGCCCATTGGGTCAGTGACATTACCCCAAACATATGTTTTAAATGCTTATGTTGATGGTAAGTCTCTGCATGGTACTGCTGTGGCTGTGTTGTGGTGAATGGTTGGATTTGTCACTTAGGGATGCAGTTCTAGCTGCATTGCACCAAAACCCAATGCAAAAATGAGAGGCGCTAGAGTTGCAATGTCTTTGCGGTGTCAGTTGGCAGTCAGACGGGAGGTCACAGTAAGCTGATTAGATACAGTGGTCCCTGAATTTGCATCATGGCATAGTGTCACATGATATAGCATCCCCGAGCCTAACAACACTTCCCATATAGGATTGTGGGGCTTATTTGTTGAAAAGTTGCTCTAGCAGGCGACTCCTTGCAATCCCTATTAAATGTCAGAAAATTGAGCAATATTGATCGCATTAGTTGTCGTCAATTGTCGCGGGTCACTGGATTTGGACGGATATTAAGCCCAAAACCTCCACAAATTAAGAAGAAAAACAGAAAACTCCAGGACTCAGCGCCAGTTATGAGGCTTGATTGTTTAATTGCACAATCTGTTACAAAGCCCTCTACTTGGTTACGCGTTTCGGCTCCCACGAGCCTTTATCAAATCAGGGCCAAAAATAGAACTAGTTAATCCGTACGACTGTTGTCCGAAATATAATAATAGGGACAAATCCCAATTGTAGAAAATTCTGTTGCTCAGAAATCCCTTGCGTTGGCTGCTTGAATGGTGAAAGCCAACACTTCTCGACACACAACTCCAGCAGCAAAACAACATAGGTTGCGCAAATGGAACGTACAAAAACCAAAGACAAATGTCAACATAAAATGGCCCTAAAAACCACACTAACCCACCACAGACACACCAACACAACTCTCCACACTCCTCAAGCACCACAGTCAACCACACAAAAGATTTACATTACCACCGTAGAGGGCAAATCAACCACAGCTCTAGACAGGTCACAAAATAGCTAAATGTACACTCTACAACATTCTACAGACAACCTTATCTTTTCAGCTCTGCCCTCATCAAGATTGCAACAAAGCATCCTTGCCCTGCCCTGTCTTACTCCTCTCGGGCCACCACTTACAGATCCTGAAGCTCCTAACAATGTGATAAGGGAGGTGTGTTATGCACGACCCAGTAGCATAGAATAACGGAAGCTCCTAACAATGTGATAAGGGAGGCGTGTTATGCACGACCCAATAGCATAGAATAACTGAAGCTCCTAACAATGTGATAAGGAAGGCGTGTTATGCACGACCCAATAGCATAGAATAACTGAAGCTCCTAACAATGTGATAAGGGAGGCGTGTTATGCACGACCCAATAGCATAGAATAACTGGGGCCAGCAGAGCGCCTCACATATTCTCATCTGGGATATTAATCTGAATGGCACAGGGAGCGTTATTGAGAGACAGCAGGGCAGGAAATTAATGTCAGTTGCCTATGCTGCAATCTCGGGTGCTGTGACTGGTTGGTGAGACTATATTTCTGCTTGTCAAATTAAGTGGTGTTTCGACTCGAGAGATATTCACTGCAATAATAACGCAGTTCTAGGTGGTAAACTCGGGGGGCACTAATGGAGGAGCACAACAAGACACCATTTTATCCTTAAGATCATGAAATCCGCCCCAGTGTAAGTCTTTTTTTTAATAGTGTGAACGTAATCACTCCTAAGGCTCCACTTTCTGCAGTTAAGTCACAGTGAGAGTACACACTTTGTTTGAGCAGTGAGCCATCGATTTTAACACCTTCTGCAAATTATCTACTTGACAAATACCTTTGAGCTCTGCTTGAAACACATATTTAAGTTTTGGCTTTCAAGGACTAATGTAATAATGCCTTGTAGTGTTTACTTGTGAAATATACAAATCCCATAGTAAAGCAATCCAAACTGATGCAGATACTTATATAAACATATTAAGAAAAATGAATATCATAGTACCTTTATTTGCCATACCCTGAAGGAACAACTGCAAGTCCTAGAATGCAAAATAAGTGTAGCCTAAAAACTCTCATATTGTCCGGCACTGTGCTTTGAGCACTTCAAGAAAGGCAGGGGGTCCTTTCACTTAAAAATGTAAATTGCATGGATGGGAACTGTTATGTGTGCCCTTAAATGCAACAGGTCTCTTGCATGCAATTTTAATCATTTGTACTATGATGGGCAAAACAAAGGTGTAAATGCCGGCACAATTGCCTACACGCCTTTGTTTTTTCACTTTGTGGTGCAAATTGAGTAAATGCCATTCATCATGGCAGGCAGTGTTTGCAACAGATAGCTTTGGAATCTGCTTGCTTGTAGCTGGTGTAAAAGCATTACTAGTCCATCAGAATTCAAACCATTTGCGCTAACATGAAACTGTCATGCAGGCTTAAGTGCTTGTGCCTTTGTCTGACTGATAGGATGGAGGTGGCAGAAAAGACAATTCCGTTTCATGTCCCCTCTCCACCATACAAATGAATACGAAATAATTGTGCAGTATAACAACCTTGTGAAACATTTTTATGCATACATTTTATATATGCTTTTTATCTAGGTTCTAATGGACATGATTTCCACTGTAAAAGACGTTGGGCCTCATTACGTCTGTGGCGGTAAGGCAACAATGGCGCCGGTAGGGCTGCCGGCGCCGTTGTTACCATGCCGCCACATTACGAGTTCTGCTTGCGGGTGCCGCTCTGCATGCCTGGTTAGACCAGGCGAGCAGAGCGGCACCCGTAAGGCGAACAGGATGGTAGCAACGGTACCGTTATGAATGATACCGCTGCTACCATCCTCCCTATTCCCAATTGATCCCTATGTGGGCTCAATTGGGAATGGGGACGTACCGGCTCCAGGTCCCACAAAACTGAAATTACCGGGCCCGCCAAGGTCGGAATGGCCCAGTTATTCCCCTTTCGCGGGACCCGGAGCCGGACCCGAGTTTGGGGGTAGCCTCCAAACTTGTAATGAGGCCCATTGTGTAAAAAGGTCTGGCATAGAGATTGCTTGTCACACACTTCATGCACGATGTTAGGAACATTTGACATCCACAGACAAGCAAACCCTTTTTATGCATGTCACCATGGACATCATGAGTATAAACTAACCTTTTCAAAGGGTGATTTTCTGATTTACACACTTGAATTGTCTTAGAAGTAGACACACAATGTTCCAGTTAATTGGAGCTGCACGCGGCCTTTCAGTGGCGAATGCCCCATGGCAGTGCCACGTGCCCGATAATTCACCCCTAAGAAAGGCCCAGCTGACAACAAAAGGAACGTTATTGCGCCGACCTCTGTTCATCGTCTGGACTTCATCTTGCTCAAGACTCGTCTTATGTTCAGCAGGTGCCTTAAGGAATGGCCCATAATTTCAGGAGGAAATAGCCCAATGGCACTGCACCCATGCCTCCAACTTCTCCCTGAACCCCAGATACACTGGGTTCTCTGCTGATTCTCTCACTTGTTGGGAAACAGTTGTTTGGAACTAACCAAGGTCTGGCCCACATCAAACAATTTTGCTTTATAGAAAAGATAAGCCGATGCGTGTTTCGCATGGTGGCACTTTTTCAAGGATCATTATTGTGGCTGCATATAACTGCATGCTAGTAAATGTGTTGAACAAAGACAAAATATATTCCCCGCATCATTTGCCATTCCTGAAATAGGGTGAAAAGTAAAACAGAAACAGTCAAGTGAAAATGTGTCACTGCTTAATGCTTCCAAGGCAAACATGAGTAGATAATTATCTATCGACACAGGCTTCTAATATACCATGTACTCCTCCATGCAACCTTTACATGTCACATATGTAGTGATAATAGCGACATATCCAATGATGTAATAAGCATATGGATGCTTTTTAATTTAGTGATACTTGAATATAGCATTTATTACACTGAGTTAAAGCTCATGTCCTATGTCGCTGATTTTGAGGCTTGGCCTCTATAGACATGGGAGGGAGGAAAACAAACGCGTAGTAAAACATGCCACCGGTGGAATGACTAAGTGTATTTCTCTCAATCAATTAAAGGTCTTCAATTGTGTCTGGTGTTTTCTTTCAGGTCAATAGCTCCCTGTTTGGCTTTATAAAGACTTTTGCTAAGGTTCCTATTCATTTATCGTCCCATACATATTATCGGGAATATGAAACATATAGAATTTGCTATAGTTCGCATATGTAGGTATGCATGTCTTTGATTTGTAGAATGTATGTAGAAGACGCAAGCAGGGAGTTGCATGTGGTGTGCCGGGGTAGCAGCGAAGCCTGCGATGGGCTGGGGGGAGTGAGCAGTGGAAAGGGGGTGCTCCAGGGCAGAGAAGTGGGCTTAAAGGATGAGCATACTCGTCCTTGGCACTTAAGGGGTTTTAATATATGCTACCAACAGGTGCCACTCATTTAAAAAATATGCTTATTACATCACCAACTGTGAACCGGGAATGGCACACACACATGCATTACTATGATCACCACACATTAGAAATTGGAATACTACCTCACACATTGGTTAGGAGAAGATAGGCCAGTGTTAACAGACACATATACAGCAGTGCATGTATTCTTCATATACAGCAGTGCATGTATTCCTCATATACGAAGTGTATGTATTCCTCATATACAGCACTGCATGTATTCCTCATATACAGAAGTGCATGTATTCCTCATATACAGCAGTGCATGTATTCCTCAGATACAGAAGTCCATGTGTTCTTCATATACAGATGTGCATGTATTCTTCATATACAGCAGTGCATGCATTCCTCATATACAGCAGTGCATGTGTTCTTCATATGCAGCATTGCATGCATTCCTCATATACAAAAGTATGTATTCATCATACACAGCAGTGCATGTGTTCTTCATATACAGCAGCGCATGTATTCCTCATATACAGAAGTATATGTATTCCTCATATACAGCAGTGCATGTATTCCTCATATACAGAAGTGCATGTATTCCTCATATACAGCAGTGCATGCATTCCTCATATACAGCAGTGCATGTGTTCTTCATATGCAGCATTGCATGCATTCCTCATATACAAAAGTATGTATTCATCATACACAGCAGTGCATGTGTTCTTCATATACAGCAGCACATGTATTCCTCATATACAGAAGTATATGTATTCCTCATATACAGCAGTGCATGTATTCCTCATATACAGCAGAGCATGTATTGACCCTTGACCCCCTGATGACATCACAGGAAGTGATGTCATTTGGCCCCCCATCCCAAAGTGATATCGCGGGAAGCGATGGAACACAACCTTTCACCCATTGACAAAACAGGAAGTGCCATCACACAGCATTGTACACAACGAAAAATATGATTATGATATCACTATAATGTGATGTACATTTCATACAAGAATGGATCGCCATATGTATCGTTAAGATCAGTGTATAGGCCCATATTACCAAATTACTGTGAATGCAAGCAGACGTCCATGACCAAATGATAATGTGTTATTATATAGCATTTACGCTTAAGTGCTTTATATAGAAGAAATATACACCCAATATCATCCAGCCGGTGTTGGTACTCATTTATCAACGATGTCCACAAAATTTGAACCTGGGTTGGGAGTCGAAACCTCGAATCTTCCCTAATGTTATATGACACTCGGATTCGAGTTCCATTTATTCTGTTATTGCTTCTCTTTTGGGTTTTTGCTCCATTGTTAAAGATTCCTGAGTTTTGCCTTCAGGGTTCCACACAATTTGGGGTTTATTTTCAATGTTGTTTTCCAAATAAACAATTACTTTTTTATTCGCGTTTTCTGGATTTTACAACTAATTAAAATTATAGAGTGTTAAACCTCGACTATAGCTAGTCAGAGCTTGCTAGTAGACAGAGGTAACTCCTATTTGTTTAGGGGGAAGATTTTGGACAGCTGCTTTTTTTAATATTATATATACGTGAGCTCCGTTCCCCTATCAGTAAAAGTCAGAGATCCCTTCTTGGTGTTGGGATCAGAGGAGGAGATCTGATGTAGGGATCTTCCTGATCCGTGTTGGTCTACTCAGATCACACGAAAAGCCGACCGGTTTCAGTGGTATAGCAGTAAGTGTAACCACTTTCTTCAGGGCTGGAGACTCGCACTATGTGTGTGCGGTCGGATTTCTTCTGGTTTTTTAAAGCTGAAACTGAAGTTTTCAGAAATAGTAGGACGCCCTATGAATAACATAAAACAGGGGGTGGGAGGGAGAGAGAAAAGAGGGAGGTAGTAGTTAATATCATATCCCAGAGTTTTATCTCACACGGATGGATAGGTGTAAAATCAACATCTCACCCAATAGAGCTGTGACAACTCCCATCTATCAGGGTAGTGGAGTCAAGCTGGTATTTTCCTGTCCCGAAACCAAACATGTATCTTGTGTACCTACGGAGGAAATGTTCCGTAAGTATTTACATGAAAAATAGAAGGACTAACATACCACACTAGACAAACATCATAGTGTAATATCAACATACATTTAAAATACATTATAACGCTATCTCCATAATTATCATCGATCAGCTCGAGGTGAGCTTGATCTGTAGTGCATAAAAGCCCAAAAGGACATCCTATGCTGATTCTCCACGGTCACCCACTGTTCATATGGGACAAAATATAAAAGGGGACACTTAAGCCAAGAGCTGGTACCACTGATATGTGTTACTTCAGAATCATGCAGAACAACATGTTTAAAGAAGCCGCATATGAATGGGCATGAGGGAGTGCATAAGAGTTACAGGCGACGTGCAAGAAAGATGAAAAAGTCGCTGCATCATCCCGCTCAGTGAAGGGGATACTATTAGATTTTTTCATAAAGAGGTGCGGTATTGTGGGAGAGCGGCTCCGTGTGGGGGCCTCACTTACCTCCAAAAGCTAATTATGCTGCAGTAATATTCATTCCGCAGTCAGCATCCGAACAGCAATTGCTGTTCTACGGGCTCTATTGTAGTTACGGTCACGTGACTAGTCTCATGTGTCACGTGTCCGCCGCAAGCGGCAGAACTCAAACCGCGGCTGACAGATCTCGGGCCGAATACACCACGAAGGGCCAATCCATGGCGGCCATCTTGGAGTGGTATCCGGTATGGCAGATCCTTCCAAAAATGGGAGTTTTCAAAGCATAGAATTGCACTCATGCTCGGAGGAGTTACCAAAATCATCAAATTAAATGACAAAGCCACCTCCGGATGTTTTGATGTGGCAAAAAGTTTTAAAGAAAAAGACTCATATTGGAATATGTAAATTGAATCAATCGTGTCACTACGATGCTAAAATTGCTCAGAGAAACTAAAAATTGCTCAAATAGCGTTGACTCAAGTCATAACTGAAGATAACAGCTACTACCAGTATGGGGAATTGTGAAATATACATAAACATGTACATAATATTTGTGCTGGGTCTAACACACCAGAGGCCCACGTGTGCACTGTATAGATACATGGTAAGCACAAATAGCACCGTATATTATACAGCATAACATAAGTTCTGTTTCCTAGGTAGAGAAAGGTTATTAGTAGCTGAAAGGCATTTTACATATGTCCAGTTACAAACAATTCTTTGACTCCAGGATGCTACTCACGACAAAACAACCAAACAGAGATGCATCAAGCAGTTGTAGCATAAACACCCACAAAGTATATACATAAGAAAGGCTGGCAGTTTAAAAAGTTGCCAAAGTCTGCCAGCACATAGATTCATTTAAACCAACCACATCCGTTCTTGATCTATATATCCATAACTGTTCACGTGTAAACAGAAGGTTCTGGATATTTCCTCCTCTTGTAGGTATCTTGACCTTTTCTAGGATTGTCCATTGGATGTCTGTGGGGCTGTGTTTTTTCTCTATGTAGTGTTCTACCATAGGTGCCGTGATCTTCTTGGTGCGTATACAAGAGCGATGATCAGCCAGTCTGATTTTAATTGGACGGGTAGTCATTCCCACATATCTCAATGCACATGGCCACGTAATCAAGTAGATGACATTCTTGGTGTTACAGTTTGTTATTTCTTTTTGTATCCATGGGTAGCGCCAGCCAATATCTATAGTTTTTGCTCTGGCCGTTCCTGGGCAAGCGCTACATGACCCGCATGGTGTGTGTCCTGATGGTTTATCTTGGTTATAGAGTGTCTCAACGGGTATGCTCTTTTCTTTATAAGTTTTAACAAGGGAGTCTCTCAATTTTTTGTTTCTTTTCATGGCAAAGCGTGGGGTAGCTAGATTCGATTCCCCCACATTTAGGATCGGCCACAGTCTCAAAACTTCTTGTTTTAATTTGTTAGTGAGAGGCGAAAAAGTAAAGACTGCAGTCATTTTGTCCTTAGAGTCTCTATTTTTGGCATGTTGTTCGAGAGTGGTGTCACGTGATATATTTCGTACTCTTTTTTTAGCTTGTTTTATAGTTCTCTTTGGGGTATCCCCTTGTCTTCAATTTTTTGGGCAGCTGAACTGATTGTCTCTCAAAATCTATAATATTAGAGCAATTTCTTCTATACCTAAGGAATTGACCAAACGGCAAGTTGTTCTTCAAACTTGCTGGGTGGAAGCTTGAAAATGTTAGCAAGGAATTCCTGTCGGTCGGTTTGTTGAAGACCAGAGTGGCTATGGGGTTGTTGCGTATTTCAAGTTGTAAGTCCAAGAAATGTATTTTGGATTCACTATGTGTCTCCGTGAATTTCAGATACCTATTCTGTTCATTGAGCCAGAGCATGAAATTCCCAAGTTCCACTTCGGTGCCTTTGAAGATCATGAGGACATCATCAATATAGCGTGTCCATAGTTCTATATTGACTTTCCAGGGATTTGTATCTGGGTAGATCACCTCCCCCTCAAATGCTGCTACATACAACTTAGCGACACTGGCGCAAAAGTCGCGCCCATTGCTGTGCCCGATATTTGTTCAAAGAATGTTTGTTCAAAGAGAAAATAGTTCTTGGTGAGTGCGATTTCCGCCAGTTGCATGATCAAGGTTACTGGGGTATCCAAAGGTGGATTCAGATTCTCAAGATGTTGTCGATAACTTGTAGAGTTGCCGTTTGGGGGATTCGTGTATATAATAATTTGATATCCATAGTTACAAGGAAATGTGTCTTGGATTCAAACTGCCGGTTCTTCAGAAGGAGTAATGCCGCTGTTGTATCTTTTAGATAAGAACACATCTTGTTGACTCTAGATCTTAAGAAAAAATCCACAAATTCTGAAAGTGGCTCCAGAACTGATCCTATTCCTGATACTATCGGTCTTCCCGGGATAGGTATTTTCTCTTTGTGAATTTTAGGTAGAGCGTAAAACGCTGGTCTTCTTGGTGTTCTTGGAGATAAGACATCATATTCCTTTAGGCTTATATGACCTTCGGCAATTGCTTCCTCCAGGATAGGTTCAATCAATCTCTGAATATCCTCAGTGAGGTCTTTTCCCAGCTGTCTGTAACTAGTTCGATCTTCCAAAAGGTTGTGAACCATCAAGTTGTAATCTTCCACATCCTGTATGACAGTGGCTCCGCCCTTGTCTGCTGGTTTTATTACGACCTGGTCATTCTCTGCCAGTGTCTTCAATGCCTCTTTATCGTTCTTTTAAAAGTTGTTAAAAACCTGGTGTTGTTCCTTTTCCAGTTTTTCAAGACTTTTGAAGAGTGCCTTTTCAAAAGTAATGGACTCTGGAGAGATCCCATTTGGTGGTGGGTAAAAAGTTAATTTATTTTTTAAGTCTGTGGCACTTCTTTCTTCCAATCTAGGCGATTCAGATTCCAGAAGGGTTCCAAAGTACTGTTTTAGCCTTATTTTTCAAATGAGTTGTGCTGCCTCGATCCTGGTCTTAAATGGATCATGTTGTGAGGTGGGTACGAAAGATAATCCATTTTCCAACAGTGCATGTTGTTCCTGAGTGAGTACAATTTTTGAAAGGTTTATAACCAGAGATTTTTCACAAGGAGGGGAGTCCTGAGTGATCAGTGCTGGAATCAACCGTGCTGATTCATTTATTTCTTCCACTATGTTGATATTGGGTTGTATAGGCCCATCGGTATCCATATCCATCTGCCATGTCACCATTTTCTTTTTTGTATTTTTTGAAACTTTCCGTTTGGGCAATTCCTTAGGTACAGAAGAAATTGCTCTAATATTATAGATTTTGAGAGACAATCAGATCAGCTGGCCAAAAAATTGAAGACAAGGGGATACCCGAAGAGAACTATAAAACAAGCTAAAAAAGAACACGAAATATACCACGTGACACCACTCTCGAACAACATGCCAAAAATAGAGACTCTGAGGACAAGATTACTGCAGTCTTTACTTTTTTGCCTCTTACTAACAAATTAAAACAAGACGTTTTGAGACTGTGGCCTATCCTAAATGTGGGGGAATCGAATCTAGCTACCCCACGCTTTGCCATGAAAAGAAACAAAAATTTGAGAGACTCCCTTGTTAAAACTTATAAAGAAAAGAGCTTACCCGTTGTGACACTCTGGATCCAAGATAAACCATCAGGACACACACCATGCGGGTCATGTAGCGCTTGCCCAGGAATGGCCAGAACAAAAACTATAGATATTGGCTGGCGCTACCCATGGATACAAAAAGAAATAACAAACTGTAACACCAAGAATGTCATCTACTTGATTACGTGCCCGTGTGCATTGAGATATGTGGGAATGACTACCCGTCCAATTAAAATCAGACTGGCTGAACATTGCTCCTGTATACGCACCAAGAAGATCACGGCACCTATGGTAGAACACTGCATAGAGAAAAAACACAGCCCCACAGACATCCAATGGACAATCCTAGAAAAGGTCAAGATACCTACAAGAGGAGGAAATATCCAGAATCTTCTGTTTAGACGTGAACAGTTATGGATATATAGATTAAGAACGGATGTGGTTGGTTTAAATGAATTCATGTGCTGGCAGACTTTGGCAACTCTTTAAACTGCCAGCCTTTCTTATGTATATACTTTGTGGGTGTTTATGCTACAACTGCTTGATGCATCTCTGTTTGGTTGTTTTGTCATGAGTAGCATCCTGGAGTCAAAGAATTGTTTGTAACTGGACATATGTAAAATGCCTTTCAGCTACTAATAACCTTTCTCTCCCTAGGAAACAGAACTCATGTTATGCTGTATAATATATGGTGCTATTTGTGCTTACCATGTATCTATACAGTGCACACGTGGCCCTATGATGTGTTAGACTCAGCACAAATATTATGTACATGTTTATGCATATTTCACAATTCCCCATACTGGTAGTAGCTGTTAACTTCAGTTATGACTTGAGTCAACGCTATTTGAGCAATTTTTAGTTTCTCTGAGCAATTTTAGCATCATAGTGACACGATTGATTCAATTTACATATTCCAATATGAGTCTTTTTCTTTAAATCTTTTTGCCCCATCAAAACATCCGGAGGTGGCTTTGTCATTTAATTTGACGATTTTGGTAACTCCTCCGAGCATGAGTGCAATTCTATGCTTTGACACCTCCCATTTTTGGAAGGCTCTGCCATACCGGATACCACTCCAAGATGGCCGCCATGGATTGGCCCTTCATGGTGCATTCGGCCTGAGATCTGTCAGCCGCGGTTTGAGTTCTGCCGCTTGCGGCGGATACGTGACACATGAGACTAGTCACGTGACTGCAACTACAAAGGAGCCCGTAGAACAGCAATTGCGGTTCGGATGCTGACCGCGGAATGAATATTACTGCAGCATAATTAGCTTTTGGGAGGTAAGTGAGGCCCCCGCACGGAGCCGCTCTCCCACAATACCACACCTCTTTATGAAAAAATACGATAGTATCCCCTTCACTGAGCGGGATGATGTAGCGACTTTTTCATCTTTCTTTCACGTCGCCTGTAACTCTTATGCACTCCCTCACGCCCATTCATAAGCGGCTTCTTTAAACATGTTGTTCTGCATGATTCTGAAGTAACACATATCAGTGGTACCAACTCTTGGCTTAAGTGTCTCCTTTTACATTTTGTCCCATGTGAACAGTGGGTGACCGTGGAGAATCAGCATAGGATGACCTTTTGGGCTTTTATGCACTACAGATCAAGCTCACCTTAAGCTGATCGATGATAATTATGGAGCTGGCGTTATAATGTATTTTAAATGTATGTTGATATTACACTATTATGTTTGTCTAGTGTGGTATGTTAGTCCTTCTATTTTCCATGTAAATGCTCACAGAGCATTTCCTCCGTAGGTACACAAGATACATGTTTGGTTTCGGGACAGGAAAATATCAGCTCGACTCCACTACCCTGATAGATGGGAGTTGTCACAGCTCTATTGGGTGAGATGTTGATTTTACACCTATCCATCCATGTGAGATAAAACTATGGGATATGATATTAACTACTACCTCCCTCTTTTCTCTCTCCCTCCCACCCACCCCCTGTTTTATGTTATTCATAGGGCGTCCTCCTATTTCTGAAAACTTCAGTTTCAGGTTTAAAAAACCAGAAGAAATCCAACCGCACACACATAGTGCGAGTCTCCAGCCCTGAAGAAAGTGGTTACACTTACTGCTATACCACTGAAACCGGTCGGCTTTTCGTGTGATCTGAGTAGACCAACACGGATCAGGAAGATCCCTACATCAGATCTCCTCTTCTGATCCCAAAACCAAGAAGGGATCTCTGACTTTTACCGATAGGGGAACGGAGCTCACATATATATAATATTTTAAAAAAGCTGATCTTCGAAATCTTCCCCTAAACAAATAGGAGTTACCTCTGTCTACTAGCAAGCTCTGACTAGCTATAGTCGAGGTTTAACACTCTATAATTTTAATTAGTTGTAAAATCCAGAAAATGCGAATAAAAAAGTCATTGTTTATTTGGAAAACAACGTTGAAAATAAACCCCAAATTGTGAGGAACCCTGAAGGCAAAACTCAGGAATCTTTAACAATGGAGCAAAAACCCAAAAGAGAAGCAATAACAGAATAAATGTAACTCGAATCTGAGTGTGATAAAACTCATTTATCAACCTCAGAAGGATGAAAGGCTTAGTTGAGACGTTTAAGAACAGACTAAATCAGTGACTCAGCCCCTGAAGTGTGCCTGAAATAAACCTTTAATTAGTCTAGCAATTATTGTATAGAATTCCAGAAAGACACATTATTTGGTATTCCTATTCTTTCTTATTTAGGGTCAGTGCTGAAAGTGTTAGACTTGTGACACTCCTGTTCTTATTTTTCTTCTTTTTTTTTGGGCTTGAACAAGAAAGCCAGGCACTCCAGAAGTAAAGAGCCACATGGTGCTGGCCACAGCCCAGGATTTTGCACTACAAAAAAAAAGTGGAGACCACAGAGGTCGCAAGGAAGACCTCACAGGTCACAGTGACCTCTGGTGACCTCTGGTGACCCCTAAATGATGTCCCTGTCTATGTGCCATCACCTTTACTAATGGGCACCTATAAATGAGCAACACTGACGTGTCTTGAAAAAGCGCATTCAACAAGTTAAAACTTTCCTTTTCTTGCAATGGACATGTTTTGGGAATAAATAGAACGCGTTATAGGTTATATTATATTTTGAGAGAAAGCCATTTTATTCCACAGAGGCCATACCTTGATTGGTTCCCAGCCAATAACACACAGCAAAGTGTTTCTTTGTTCGGCTTGACCTAGACAGCAGCTTCAGTGCACACATTTATTACAGCCCGGGAAAGGGTTCAGCTACACCTATCCTATATAATCATATGTAAGGCATATTGTGGATTCTTAATGCAAAAACACACCTTACCCTTCCTCCACAAGTCCCGCCGGACGACAGGACAGCAGGCTACCGCTCTTCGGGTTCGATAGACTTCTGGCAGAGACCCCACAAGAGGTGAGTGCGGGCAGGAGGAACGGTTGGTAAGGCTGTTGGGACAGCAGTATCAGTTTTATGTTATGTATTATTGTTGAAGTCTGTTTTGTAGACTAAAAGGAAGGATGGATGTATGATGTGAAGGACCGGTCCGGTTGCAAAGGGTATAAGTGAAACAAAGGATATGGGGAATTCATTGTCAAGAAAGGAGGGGGTGGGGGCTGGCTAAAGCCCGGTGTGCCTCATTAGAAGATACACCGGCATTTCAAATGTTAATTAATCACAAGTTAAATGCAACTTTGTTTATGAGACAGTGGACTAAATATACAAAAGCCTCACCCCAACATAAGTAGGTGGAACAAGGCACATTTGATTTGGACATCATTGGCCTAGTAGAAATAGAATTGGCAAAGCAACGTGTCCGACCAGTACAGTTTGAGGCAATCAGGTTGTGGAGGGTCGAGGCAATTAGGAGGCAGAAGGCACAAATAAAAACAGAGTGGAAGCAAAATAGATACAGATGTAGAAAAGACGAGACAGTTAGATGTCAAACAGTTACAAGAAAATAATTATGCAGAAGGGAGAAAGATGATGATAAAGGAGATTAAGGGTATGTACCCGTCCGTCCCCGCCCCAAGATATGAGGACATTACTAGAGAATCTGAATTAATCACAAACGATTTCCTATTCCCAGGAGCCACAGCTCCCAGGTTGATAACAGAGGCCGCCGAAGAAGGTGCGTTTCCAATGAGGTTTGGTGAGAATGGGGAAGTGGGGGTCACTAGGTCGGTTGTAATATCCCTGGAAAGAGTAAGAGACTTAGAAACCCTAGCAAAGGAAGCGGAAGGAGAGAGGTTGGGGGAAGATGTGAAGAAGAAATTGGGCGGATTAAGACCAGTGGAGTTTAAAAAGGCTGCATAACTAATGATGGAAAATTACAGTGATTTTAGAAAACAGGTGCAGGCGCAGGATAAGTATTCAAAGTCCTATCTGGATGCTGAAGCAGGAATAAAGGTAGGTAGGACAAAATCGGCATTATGGGAATATATGGAAATAATCATGGAAGAAATTCGAAAGGGACATATGACCCAGATGGGAAAGGAACAAGAATTAGCTGAAGAATTAGAAATAAGGAAGCGACAGATGTCGGAAGCAGTCGGAACTGGGAAGAACTTGGCTGTTAAAAAGGTAGAGGAGTTAGCAACCAGCGACGTAAACCAGGCTCTTGATGACATAATGACCAACGGATGGGCAGAACAAACCCAGTGTTTGATCCATATGATCGAACTATTAGACACATTGATGGATGAATCTGATGGCAATTCAGAGTTACAGTTACTTAGGGCCTCATTACAACTCTGGCGCTCCCGTAATGAAGGGTGCCGGTACGGGACCGACACCCTTCATTATGGGAGCGCCTATTACGAGGTTCCTTTTGCGGGACTCGCAACAGACATCTGGGAAAACCACTCGTAATGAAGCCCATAGTCTCAGAGTCTATTTAAAGGAGTATCCAGATCCAACGATAGCAGAAGGAGGTGGTACAACGAGGTCGAGGAGAAAGAGGATACTGAAGCAGGCATTAGAACTGTATAAAACTTGGAAGGGGACCTTGGATAAAAAGAGTAAGGGGGAATCAGGAGGGGCGGCCGCACATCCCTTGCGAGAATGCAAGCCCATGAAAGGGGATAGTAATGAACCCGTCCGAACATATGTGTAAGTCCCGTTGACAAGAACAGAGCTGATACAGATTACCAAAAGCATCCCGACCCTCGGATAGACCCAGCAGGCTTCTATAAGGAAATTAAGAAACTGTTCCGGCCTGGTCAGTATACGGTGGCAGATGTGGATAACATCAAGATGTCACTAGTTCCATAAGAGGTGGGGATTCCATTCAGGGCAAGTAATGAAGTGGGAACAGACTAGGCAGCAGTTACAAAGGCAAGCGATGATAGGAAGCCACATGAAAAACTGACCGATGCTTTAAAATTACACGGTATGAATGTGTTAGGTGCATTAGAGACGGTCCTTGAACCAATAGATGTGAATGTTGAGAAACTGGCTGCTGTGACCTAAGGCCCCACTGAAGATGTGGTGTCATATTTTTTAAAATACGAAGCAGCGTTCAAAGCCCTTAGTGGGTTAGACCTAACAAGTGAGACGGGTCAAAGATATTTCGCAGGGAGTTTCATAGATGGTTTGCACCAACCTATCCAAAGGGACTTGCGGGCAGCAGAAAGCACATGGCAGTCTAAATCACCCAGAGAACTGTTAGAGATGGCATGATATTATTAATGAAATGAGCACACCCGGGTGCAGACAAAGGTAAAGGCAGAGAAGGAACTAAAGACTAGAGTATTAATGCAACAATTACAAGAAGGGCAACAGATGCAAGGGGGAACCAGAGGTACCCCCACAGTCAATGGAAAAACCAGAATACCGGAAGTAACGCTTCCCGTGTAAGTATGTATGCACGGCCGATGCTCTGGCCCAGAATGTATGTGCTTTTTGCAAGAAGCCCGGTCATTGGAAGAACCAGTGTCCAGAAAGTATGGCCCGGAGAACTGGTCCTCCACTAGTAGGGCCCAGACCTCCCCCTCGACAGTCTAATATACCACCAGGTCTGAGATCGAACTTTTCTCCTCCCGGGCTGAATGTTTTTGACCAAGGGACAGGAAAGATGTTACAGTTCGATCAGTGTAAAGGAGAGGACTGTATATTGTTTGCAAAGGAATCAGAAAGATTTCAGGGCCCAACTAGCAGTCTATTATGAAGAGGCCGAAGTGGAACTGGGGGAACGGTATCTGTACCTATCGATCAAAAGGGTCCTTATGTATCTTTACGATTAGGTCAGCAACCTGCCATCAAATGTTTAATGGACACTGGAGCTGGAACCAGCTCCGTGGACACTAAAGCCGTCCCCTCAGCACCACTATCGGGAACTAACAAGACATCAGTAGGGTTTGGCGGGGAACCTATAGTGACTCCGATATGTGGAGAAATGGAAGCAGAGATTGAAGGGGTCAAGTGGGATGGTAAATGGTTGCTAACAGAGAAATGTCCCGAAAATGTACTAGGTATTGATTCTTTAAGAGCACTATATGCTACCATTTATTGTTCCCCGAATGGGGTGTGCATGACCATAAATGAGCCAAGTAACTGCATTATAATGGCACTCAACAGACCCCTATCAGTAGAATTACAGGATTTACCAGAACACTTATGGGTGGCACATAGTAATGATGTGGGAACTCTGCTAACATCCAATTGTGATAAAACTGAAGGAGAACGCAAGACTCCCCAAAGTGAAATAGTATAAGATATCAGTTGAGGGGGAGGAGGCTCTAATCAGGATTGTGGGAGATTGGTGAACATAGGGGTGGTAGAAGATTGCAATGATAGCCCTTGCAACTCCCCGGTACTTCCGGTCCATAAAAAAGAAGACCAGACACTGATGAGATACAGATGTATTATTGATTTGAGAGAAATTTATAAAATAGTGGGACCACGGTTCCCCATAGTGCCTAGTATTGCTAGTATTTTGACCTTAATACCAAGTACGGCTGAATGGTTTAGTGTGATTGATTTGAAAAATGCATTTATTAGTCTGCCCATTGCCCCAGAGTCGAGATATTTGTTCAGTTTCACTTTGGGGCAACGTCAGTATCGATTCACAAGAGCTCTGCAAGGTTACACAGAAACCCCGGCTATTTTTAGCAAAGCATTGAAAGCTCAGTTAGATGAGCTCATGCTCCCAACAGGGACATCCTTAGTCTAGTATGTGGATGATATATTGATCAGTGCAGAGTTAGAGGAAGGATGCAGAGAAGCAACTGTCTTGGTATTATTTTACTTGGCAAAACATAATCACAAGGTGTCCGTGGCAAAGATGCAGTATGTACAACAGAAGGTTGTCTACTTGGGATATGTTTTGTCAAAGGAAGGAAGGGCACTGTCAGTCGACTGCATAGCACTGGTGAAATCTATGTCCTTTCCCAGAACACATAAAAAGCTACAAAAAGTGTTGTGGGTGTTGTCATATTGTAGACATTGGATACCTGAGTTTTCTGTAATAGCAAAACCATTGTTAGTGGCACTAAAAAGGGAAAAGGAAGGTGAAGCCTTCCTATGGACGGAAAAGATGAACAGGGCGTATGATACATTGAAAAGTGCTTTGTGTAACGCACCAGCTCTGGGGACACCCGATTATGGGAAAATGCTTTATTTTTTGTGGATGAGTTGGATGGGTGTTCTGTGTCTGTATTAACCCAAGAACAAGGTGGGAGGCAAAGGCCTTGTGCCTACTTCTCGACTGGAGTGGATGCAGTTGCCCGAGGATTACCGCCATGTATGAGGGCGGTGGAAGCGGCAGCCCTAGCTCTCAAGCAAAGCGCAGGAATAGTTCTAGGAAATGATGCAACAGTAAGAGTACCACATGCCGTGAATGTGCTATTAAACAGAACCCAGACTCAGCACCTCACGGCAGCCAGATTGACACAATATGAAATGCACCTATTAAAATCGAACAATGCAATGTGTTGAATCCAACTTCTTTGCTACCGGTGCAAACAAATGAGAATGTAGTGATGCATGTCTGTGTGATTAGAATGGAAGAAAGCACCAGGGGAAGAATTGATATACAGGGCAGGCCTTTAGAGGAATGGGGTGGTTTGTTATTCTGTGATGGGTCTTGCTATACATTGGAGTCAGGAGAAATGGTAGCAGGGTATGCGGTAATAACAGGAGAAACCATAGTTGACATGGGGAGAGTACCAGAAAAATCTGCACAAGCAGTAGAACTGCTTTCAGTGATAAAGGCATTAAAACATGGTGAGGGAAAATGCATAACGGTGTATACTGATTCAGCATATGCACATGGGGTGGTGACCAACTTTGGGAGACTCTGGGCTGAAAGGGGATTTTTGACATCACAAGGTACAAAGGTAAAACACGGAGCATTGATATGTGAACTCCTCAATGCTTTGATGTTACCTACAAGGGTGGCAGTGCTAAAATGTGCAGCCCACCGCAAGGTACTTGACTATGTATCCCAGGGTAACGATTTAGAAGATATGGTTACAAAATATGCTGCAGAAAATTGTACAAACAATGAACTAGGACAATATATATGTGAAACAGTAGAGAAGGGGTAGGGTGTGGGAGAACAAGTGGCGAGGATCCAAGAGGATGAAATGGAAAAAGAAAGGAAAAACTCACATTCAGATGAGAACATAAGACAATTGGGGAGCGGGGCATGGGCAAATGAGATCACAAAGAAATGGATGTTACCAGATGCATATCTCCCTATTGTAGTAAGTGTGGCACATGGGCCAACACACATAAATGCGAGAACAATGGAGAGTGTGTTAAGGACTGTTTGGGAAAATAAGAAAATTGGTCCATATTGCAGGCTATGGGCAAAGCAGTGTGAGATTTGTGTGATGTACAATGTTGGAAAGGACGTGACGGCCCTAGCAGGGCACTGCAAGCTGCCCACACAGCCCTTTGAAGTGGTGTACATGGATTTTATACAATTGGAACCTGTAAACAAGTTCTTACTGTTTGATGATGAAATGCGGTTACTCGGGGTGGGTGGAAGCCTTCCCTCTCCGAGATAGCAGCAGTACCTCAAATGCAAAGTGCCTACTGAAACATTGGGTACCCCTGTACACAGTCCCTACTTATCTGTGGTCAGATAATGGGTCACATTTCACGGGTGAAGTAGTGGAAAAGGTATGCAAAGCATTGGGCATCGATCAAAGGTTCCATGCCGTATTTCACCCCCAGTCGGCAGGATTTATTGAAGGCACTAATAAGGTGCTGAAAAGCAAACTGGTAAAAGCCTGTGCAGAGACAGGTCTGAAGTGGCCCTACGCCTGGCCATTGGCATTACTGAGCATGACAACTGTTCCCAAACGCACCCATGAACTATCACCATTTGAGATTGTAATGGGCCGGCTGCCCAGCATTGGTACCCCTGCAGACCGCAAGAAACTGTCTGAAAAAGCATGGCCAGCATTACAACAATATTGTATTGCATTGACTAACAGGCTCCTTTCTATACATGCACAGGTAAAGGACGCAGCTCCAGTACCACCAATTGGGCCAGGGCACGATCTGAGACCCGGGGAATGGGTGGTCATCAAGGCATTCGATTAAACCAGTGGACTACAGCCTCTCTGGAAAGGATCCTATCAAGTGTTGCTGACAACGCAAGCAGCACTGAAGGTGGATAGCAAACCACGCTGGTATCATGCAAACCATGCGAAGAGAGCTGCTAACGTGGGGCCATTGCACCTCCCAGGCTACAAACTGATCTGCTGGAATCATCCCAAACCCCTCTCCCACAGATATCCCCAGGTATAATCTAAGGTCGCGAGAAGTATATGTGCCAGGCAACGAGTAAGGACTGTGAATTGAACTTTGATTGTTAGAGAGACACAAACTCTTTTGTAGGTTACAGCAGTTTGTTTGTTTGTTTGTTTCTTTCTTTATTTATAGCACGTGCCAGACCCAAAGATATCAAGGCGCGAAGACAACACAGTACACAGCCTTGCCAAAGACGGTGAGCAATTAGCTCGAAAGGCCTCCAGCGTCCCTACTGGACAAGGCACTCGAGACGCGGGACAGATCGGTGAAAGGGCCACTGGTGCGCCCTGTACGTTTAGGATACAAAGACACTGGAGCTTCAAATAGGGTTGGGAATGTAAGCTGTAAGAGTGTGAGGCTGCTCACTACGGTAGAACGCTAGGTGCCAGGACCAGGCCAAGCCACGGAACTTAACCTACAAGTGTCAGCATAAACTCTGGTAAGATGGCAGAAGCAATGCTAATTGAGATGGAGCTGCAGGATTTAGCTCTGCCTGCCCACCCACATGGATGGATGAAGGTGGACAAATATGGGTGTATAATGAAGGAAAAGACTGTTTTATGTATGGCAGGTGTCTTGGTGGTAACAGGGCTTGGTGTATTTTTATGGTATCTGGAACACACTTTAATGTATGAATTTAAGAATATGTTTCCTGTGGCAAACTCCCTAAATTACACCAATATTAATTATGTATACAGTAAAGACAGGCATGAGCATGACAGTCATGAAGACAAAGAGTATAGTAGGAATGCATATAAACACTTAATGAATACAACACAGAAGGCATTGAATTTGTCAAGTTGTTGGATATGTAGTCATGTTCCCCACCAGGCAGGGGACGTAATACCTATGTATGCTTTTGCAGTACCAGAAACTGACAGTTTTATTTTGCTTTGGGTGAGGGTTCTCTCACTAGACAGGTATATGCCAAACACTTCTATGTGCTTTCCAATGAAATGGTCAGGGATATCAGCAGGGATAGTTCATAAAAAGAAACAGGAAGGAGTAACCTACTCTTTGAAAGACCTTGTAGGTCAGGCAAGGATAGGGAAATTACCTCCACCCCCCCCTTGATGATAACCAGGGAATTCTCAAGGAAGAACATTTGTTTCAAGGGAATGACAGGAGAACCTGTTTTGGGATGTAGTATAACATACAATCTTTCCAGATATAGTAGGGGTCTAGGTGAAACTGAAGGGTAAGCTTATGTTTGTAACAAAAAGGCTTATTTGTGGCTTCCCAGGTACTTTTCAGGAACATGTTATTTTGCCAGGATAATACCTGCTGCTATGATCTATACCCCTAAAGAAATGCATGCTAAACACAGGTATAAGAGAGAGATAAGGCCAGGGCCTGACCAATCAGACACTGATCTGGATATATTCATTGACATTGTAAAGGTGATGACACTCCCTGTGGGAATATTCCTGTACTCCCAACAGGTATGCACATTAAGAAGGACAGTAGAAACCATGATTAGTGAAACAGCCGATATACTCACTAATATTACATATGAGATGAAGGCCATACGTTTAGTTGCATTACAGAATAGGCATGTGTTGGATGTGTTAACAGCAGGAAGGGGCGGAGTTTATACTATGGTGGCGTCTCAATGTTGCATGTACATACCTGATGCAACTGAAGGGGTATTGACAGGAGTAACAAGGTTACATAAAATAGCTGAAACCATCCACTATGAAGCAGGTTCAGGTGAAAGCTGGAGGATGGCATTATTGAAGGATTGGGGATTTGGTAGTGGCTGGGATAATATTATTATTGTGCTTTTGTGTGCAGTGTTTTCTGATGTTTGTAGGGTGTTGCGTGGATTGCTGTGGTAGAGCAGTGAATAAAATAATCCACACAAGGCCAGCCCATGTGGCTGCAGATGAAGAGTATAAGCGGGTAATGTGGCTGAAAGAAATGAAAGACTTAAATAAGATTGATATATATTGATCTTGCTCAAACATGAGGCAATGGGCCGTTTTGTGGATTCTGATTAGGCGGGCTGGGCACGTCGCTTCAGTTGGTGCTCATGTTTTCAGCAAGATAAACCCTTTTCTGAAACCTTGACACTTTCGGAGGAAGGGCTGATATCTTGTGACTAAGACCCTTGATATTCCAAGAAGAAGAGCCTCGCAGGGGTGGGACGCATGTCTGTAGCAGAAGATATGCATTAGTTATGCAACCACATAAGCAATTTCCCCGAACTAGGCTGCCTGAAGTTAAGGCAGGCGTGGTGTGTGTGATAACTGTTAAGCTACAGGAATGAGTTTGCAAGAAATCCTTTGCACGAATGAAGACACGTGAGACAGGGCGTGCAACCAGCTGCCAATAATGATGCAGATTTTGTCTTGACTACATACCATCTATTGAATGCAATGTTAACCAAAATGTATATAAGCTGTATGGACTTTGAATGCTGAGCTTACTCCTGCGCAGTCCTCTTGAATGTGCAGGAAGTCATGCCCTTTCGCAAATGCTTAAATTGAATAAATGGATGACTTGACCTATTTGGTCTGAGTCTTATTTGTGGGGTCCCTTATACCAGGTTAGGGTGAACAAAAGGTGTATCCTCAATATAGAACAGACACTGAACGTTGTAAGAATATTGCAAGCCACTGAAGGGTTACTTGACAAGATGGAGAAACAGAGCGAAGGCAGAGTTCCTTGTTAGGTTACGGAACTCTGAACCTGGAATATACTTTTTATGTACAGCCAGTAATATTTAATTCCTTATAATTCATGACCATACACTGTCAATCCTTTAATGACTTGCCTCTTGCTTAATGTAAGAGACCTTCCAGCAGATGAAACATACAATCAATGTAGATATGGATTAAACCAACAAATATGCAGCTTCTAATGTGTTCAAAGATAAGGCAGTTTAATGAAATGCAGCTAAAACCCTTGTCATATAGTTCTTTCCACATGTAGATCCTTGCACTCATTTGTTAAACTCCAGCAGTGCACTAAATAAACATACTACCATGTACAGTTCCTTATCAATTGATGACTGTAGTGTCAGATAAAGCCATTATACAAGAAAGGAATGTGAAAAGCTTGCCACATCTCTTATTAGGTGCAGTGGCAGCTGGAATTCTGCTCTGTGCCGGCTCATGCAGCGGGAATTGTGAGGAGGAGGTGACATTTTCGTCTCACAGGTCAGGAGACATGTCAGCTCTCGCCTGTAACGGAAACATTATTTACAGGCTTTTAGATGAGTATCATGGCTCCCCTCTCTCCAAATGTCTAGCTCAATTGGGCTCTGTGTGCTTCCCACCCAGGTAGAACAGATGCTGCACCATTTCATCACCACATTCACATCCAGAGGCTGCTGTCCAATTGATTTTATATGGTTCAAGTATACAAGCACTTTAAGGTTAGTGTGAGTGTCGTCTAACATTAAATAAGCACCAGCCCCAGTGTGCATTATGTACTCAGTGATTCAAGCATGCACATCTTTTATCACAGAAATATCTGTCAAATATAAGGATTGGTGGTCCTTCTAATGTTAGCACTTGCACCTGAAACACAATCGAGATTTTGTTACTTAGTGCATCCCTCCCATAAGGTTCATTGTCCTTCTAATGTTCCCATAATGCTCACTTATTTTATGTGACACAGCCAGAAACCCCCGCGGGTGCTAAATGTCTCTTCTCCCTGACCTACAGCAGTCTTTCGAGAGAGTACCATAGCAATGTGCTTGACTGTCCAGCTTTGAATAATACTCTTTTACCTGAAAATAATTTGCACGGTTATTTCAGATTTTAATAATATGCTTTACAAAGTAATACAAATGTACATTTATTATCATGACTACAATATATACTGGAAGTGATAATTAGAAATAAGCATTGTCAAATTCTAAAACGAGGCAGTATATAATTTTAGCACAATTAAATATTTTCCTTTATTTAACAGTTTGTTTTTCTGAGACTACACCATTTTGCCCCTCACAATGTCCTCATTCTTGGAAAGGGTCACGTTCAGGTAAAAACTAATAATGAATTTCTCTGTGAGCACCAGAGGTACGTTTCATTTTGTATGCTGGCCACTGGGTGTTTGGAAGTGTTCGTAAACCTGCTCATTTGTCACTGTTTACACAAACACTAATAATTAACAAAAACTGGAGTCTCTGAAGCCTGGTTCTCTGGTCATTTACAAAGTCTGTGAGGAGCCCAGCACCTGTTGCTGAGCTTATCTACATCCCCATAAATAGGATATTATAATAATAACTATTTTTTATATAGCACTACAAACCTGCAGATATCTAAGCGCTGCAATAACAGTTGTTATTTTTATCCCACTGTGTAGTACTCAATTTATCAACTTTGGAAGGATGAAAGGCTGAGTTGGCCCTGCCGGGATTTGCACCTGCGTCAGAAGGCTACACATGGATGTCAGAACGAGTGCTCAGATCGCTGTGCTATCTGACCGGCTTACATGATGTGGCATTTATAACGCACCTCTACACAAGTGTTTCTAGGTGCTACCCTTCCAGGGATCTTATGGAAAATGCTCCATAAGTGTGATGACGAAATACCTGCAAGACACATGCAATGAGAGCATATGTCTCCAAATACAGGGCCGGCCCTCACTTCACAGGAGGTCTCATTCTCCTTTTAACCATACAAAAAGACAGCACCCCCTTCAAGATATCTGTTTATTAGATCTGTAGCACTGGTGTATGCAAATGCTGTGGTGGCTTTGGCAAACACACACCTGGCATCAGACCCTCATCCACCGAGTGAGAGGAAACGACCCAGTGTGAGCCAGAGAGAGAGAGAGGGGGTAATTCCGAGTTGGGCGGTAAGGGATACCGGGCACTGGTAAGGAGATTGGTGCCGATAATCCCTTACCGCCCAATTCCGAGGTCCCTTAGCGGGAACCGTAAAGGACGTGTGGTCTGATAAGGGACCAGGGCGCTAATAACGGGCCTGCTATTCGTGCCTTCCCCATTCCCATTGAGCGGGGGCTCAAATGGGAATGGTTGGTTGAATGGGGATTTACCGGGTCCTCCAGGGTCGGAATGACGCAGTAAGTCCCCATTCAGTCACACCGGACCCGGTATGGGATGCAGCCATGGTGCTAATAGCACCAACTTGGAATGACCCCCAGAGAGTGAAACAGGGAGACAGTGAGCTAAAGAGAGTGCAGACATAGAGTAAAAGCAAGAGATCGCACTAGATCAGCATATGAGACACAAGTGCAGCTCGTTTATTATAACTCTCCCACATGTTTGTCGACAGTGCATTGGGATGGAAAGCCACCACTCCATTGAGCATGGGGCTTCAGCTGGACACATTTTGTATTTATTTATGTGAAATTCTTCAACCGTCGCACGCCGTAGGCCTCAGGATACAAACCAAAGCAGAGGGCCAGATAGGTCAGAAGGGGGAGTCAGGCATAAGAGGAAGGAAGTATGAATCAGCAGATCATGCTTGAATGGGATGACACTAATCCCTTGTGTGTATGTATGTATGTCTGCTTATATAGCGCCGGCAGCACGCCGGCATCAGGGCGCTTTAACAAACACAAAACAAACAGTTAAACAGACAGCAGTAACATAATGGCTAAGCTATAACACTACTGGTTCTATATTCCATATTGCAGGCTGTCACCAAATGGAAGAATCAAAATCACCTAAACAAGTAGGTTTAGCAGGCTGGGCATTGGCCAGTGGACCATCTTGTTTCTCTGCCTGGCAGACACTTCCTGGTTGGGTCGCATGGCATCTCTGACATGCCATAGGGCAGGGGGGCTGGGTTTCATGTGCGTGGGGGGTTGAATGCTCACCTGGGCTGAGTATTCACAAAAATCCATGGTGGGAATACACAGTTGGGGTCGTCCCTCTGCCCAGGTGACCAGTCAAAATGAATAATGAATGAACAGAAACACATTGTTTTGACAGGTGGGGATTTGAGGATGATAGAAGAGTTGTAGGGAGGCCGGCCGATATGGAGAGACCTTCCTGCAGTCAAAGGGCCTCGTTACACGGAAGGCGGTAACCATGGCGCTATTAGCGCCATGGTTGCCACCGGTAATTTACCGATCCCGCCATGGTGAATGGCGGAATTACCGCCCCATTCCAAGGTTGGCGGGGCCGTAAT
The DNA here is from genome assembly GCF_040938575.1 of Ambystoma mexicanum. Taxonomy (NCBI): domain Eukaryota; kingdom Metazoa; phylum Chordata; class Amphibia; order Caudata; family Ambystomatidae; genus Ambystoma; species Ambystoma mexicanum. Next base: position 303,900,236 of record NC_090921.1, read on the forward strand.
TCCCCATTCACCATTGGCCCTTCCCCATTCCCATTAGAGCCCCCATAGGGCTCAATGGGAATGGGGAAGGCGGCAATTACGGTACCGCAAATTGCGATGCCGTAATTGCCTCCAAGGTCCCTTTGCGGGTCCCGTCCTTAACGGCTGGTAAAACCAGTCGTTAAGGTAGGGACCAGCAAAGGGACCTCGTAGTAGGCCGGTAAGGGAGGACCGGCACTGGTGCCCTTACCGGTGCCGGTAATCCCTTACCGCCATCCGTGTAATGAGGCCCAAAGTGTCGATAAGGGTGGGTGGGTCTACCCCATTCATCCTCTTTTTCCTTTAACAAAATGTTTGGTTTCCAACATTCAATATATTTACGTTTATTTTTAATCATATGAGCAGGACGTTAATTTGTTTGCTTTAGGTGTAACTTGTGTGATAGGATGTTGATGTTTGGGTATGAGGATAGTATTTTAGTGACCTTTATTTGCAACATTTTCACATGCAACCATCTCTCGATTCCAGAGCGCATGTTGTTGATGGGAGAGCCGGCACCGCCCCAGCCTCTGCTTGCATTGGGGGCTCATTCTGCGACACAGTCTTTCCTTGATGCTTTTCTTCCCTACCTGGCCACCAGAGTTCAATGTCAATCTCGAGGAGACAGAATGGTGGTCGGAGTGAGCAAGTTATAATTGTTTCTCTATGGTAATGCATGAAACATGCAGTACACAGGAGCATTTCACAACATTTTCAAGATGCGTGAGTTCACCTCATATGCCAGCATTGCCATTGTAACTCATTTGTATGAATCTGCACCCATGATGTATATTCCAGCATTCCCAATGTAAATCATTTGATAAAGTTGACTCCATAATAAATAACAGCCGTCCTAGTGTAAAGTGTAGTGATTTTGTGGTCCCCATCTATGCCATTATGGCCACTGTAATTAACTTTTATGAAGCTACAAACACAATCAAGCATTGTATGGTCTCTGTAAAGCACACTTATGAAGTTGCAGCCACAATCTATTCCAAAATTCTAAATATTTATTTTATTTTATTGGGCATTTGTAAGGCAATTATGCATCATGAATTTGTGTTTTAAAGCGCCCGCAGGGCAAAGGGAAGGGAACAAGGGAACATTAAGACAATGCAATATGATCATAGTGATTAATAAAAAAAGAAAACGGTCCTACTAGGCCTTGTGAGCATTCGGAGCGAGAACAAAAAAGTGCAGAGCAAGAGAAGGGAAAGGGGAGCTAAGTGCTAGAAGTACCACAGAGGGTAGAAGTGCCAGAGAGTCGGTTGCAAAGCCAACAGGTAAGTGCCAGGCAGTGACCACTTGGTGAAGAGGGTTAACCAGCCAATAAAGTAAATGCAGCGCTTGTGAGACAACACAGAACAGTGGTACCCGAAGGCAAGTGCCAGGAGGTGGGGGGCGATGCTGCAGGCGATTGGACAGAAGGCAAGGACCCAGGAGGATACATGCTGGCTCAGGCCACCAATCACAGCGACTGTGGACTTTAGCATGGAAGGGAGAGATGGAAGGAGGAGCAGAAGAGGAAAGTCTTGAGGTGCTTGCAGAACTTGAGGAGACCCAGCTCAAGACAGAGGGAAACAGGGAAGCTGTTGCAGAGGAGGGAGCCAGCCAAAGAAAGGGAACGGCCATCATCTTTTTGCTTGGGGAAGCACTTGACAAGCAGAGAGTTGGAGTCGGCCGATCGGAGAGATCTGGAAGGAGAGTATTTGGTGAGAGCAAGTTGCAGATAGCGTGGTCCCCGGTCCTCAACAATCTTGTGGTTATAGCAAATTTGATGATGTTGCACAAATACTATAAGCCAGCATTGTCACTTTCAATAACTCCCATGATGCAGGTCCCACCTGTCAAACACATGGACTCATTGCACACACCTACATATCACCCACACACAAACATCACTGCCAAAATAAATCAGAAGCAAGGATATGTGCAGATTTGAACTCCGCCAGTGCAGGAAGGAAAGAACCAGAAGGCAGGACTTTTCTGTCTATGCCCCCAAACTCTGGAACCTCAACACCAGACGTGCTACCTCGGTTTGACATTTGAAGAGGAAGCTCCAGACCCTTCTCTTCATGGTGTGGCTTCTCCTTAAGGCCTCCACTCTCCACCTAACCTGAGACTGGCCGATCTCCTCCCTCATTTCCTCCCCCGGTTACTTGTAGATCCCTTGGTGCCAAACTGCCCACCTTCCCCCTCCCCATTGTTAACTGCCTGCTCCCCTGTATTGATCCCCTGGGATCTGCTTCCCTTAGAGTGTACTTCCCACTACGACCTGTAAAGTGCTCTGTATCTCCCCGAAGCTCGGTCTTAATAAATATCATCATAATAATAATTACAATAATAATAAAGATCATGAGACACTGCAAACATGTGTTGCGGGTCTTGTTTGCATCCATTCTGCATATTGTAAATGCATTTCTCTAGCTTAGTTGGTAAATAAATGACACCATAAATAAAATATTTAATTCCATAAGTAAATAAGTAAATCTCCTTCATTCTGTAAATAAATCTCCTATGGGAAAGGGTATGGGGATACATGGCACAATAACTCCAGTCTGCTTTGGATCAAGTCAAAGAGCATTGTGAGAACATACACATGTACACAGATGTTTTATAGTAAACACATATGTCCGTGATAACGATTTAAGCATGCTACCATGGGATTGGTTTTCATTTGTACCACTATTCACCCTAACAGTACAATGGCGGTCATTACAACCTTGGTGCTAAGTGCACCAACTTTACCACCATGGTGTAAACTACGTTTACACCATGGTGGATGGTGGATTTACCGCCCCATTCCAAGGTGAGTGGGGCGGTAAATCCCCATTTCCCATTTTACCCTTCCCCATTCCCATTTTTGCCCCATAGGGCATAATGGGAGTGGGGAAGGCGCTAATTACGCCGCCGTAAATTAGGGCGGCGTAATTAGCACCATGGCGGGTTAGCGCCATGGACTTTAACGCCTGCCAAAAGCAGGCGTTAAAGTGGGAATCCGGCGTTAAGGGTTAACGCCGTTGTTAACCCTTAACGCCGGGGTTGTAATGACCTCCAATATCTGCAGAATATGAGTCATATATACTAACTGGGACATGCTTTGCTTTTGGCGCAAGGTTTGTGTTGAGCAGAAAACATTTTCAGTCGTGGCAATGGTGGCAGTTGGGGAGAGCAGCTTGTCATTGTGGCCTCTCTTGCGGCCCCTCTTGGCCCTTGCTATGCCGGTGTGTAGGCCTGGATGTGTGGCTCAATCAAGAGACCCCCTTTCAAGGCAATCCCTGGCACTGGCCTATCTATTATGTGCCCGCCGGGCCTGGAGTATGATGCGCAAATGCAGTGATCTGTCTTTGTCTGTCTGTTCGCTCTTTTTCACTACCTCTCACTCTGTCCTTCTCTATGTCTCTGTCTCTCTTTCTCTGTGGGCGAAAGTGTTGTTGTCAGTTGTGCATTCAGGCGCATGACTAGGGGACAAAACACAGATATCTTGAAGGAGTGGTGCTGTGTTTTTTATGGTTAAAAGTAGAAAGAGTGCAGAAGTGATAGAGCCATCCTCTGACGTGGGTCCAGCCGAGTATTTGGAGACATTCGTTGTCATTGTATGTACCCTGTAGGATAGGCACCATCACACTGAGGCGGGTTTTCCATTTGGGGGAGATGAGGTGGGTGCCGATGGGCTCTGGTGGGGTTCTGATACACCTCGTATGGGACCGAGGACCAGGCGTCAGAGTCTAAAATTGGTTATGATTTCAAAATGGACAGTTTATTACACTCCTAATATACTCTTTCAAAACAACCCTATGAGAAAGGGGAAACAGGCCAATAGCAATAATGTGGCAATAAGACCCGAGGCGGTGGGCCAATACCGCCCCAGGTAATGCCCCCGGGGTCGTAGTTACAGGCCCGAGCCAGAAGAAAAAAGAAGGTTAGTGGGGTTGGGATGGAGGAAGGGAAGGGTAGGGGAAGGAAGAAAAAGAATACGTACCGCGGTCCGCGGGATATAAGGTAAGTGGGGTGGGGTGGGAGGAGGGAGGAAAGGGGAAAAAAAAGTCTTACCTGAGTCCCCGGCGGGGGACGAAGGAAGCCTCCATCCATGGGGAGGCTCGGAGCGGGGATTGCCCAGTTTCGAGCCTCCTCATTGGCTGAGGGGCTGCCACGCCCCTCGCCGGGAACAGAGTACCTGGCACGCACGGCGTACAAGGGAATACCGTGTGGTATGGCTCGCAAATGAGCCAATCACCACGCTGTATTCCCATTGTGCCGCGCGTGCCGGGTACTAATGAGGGTTCCTGACTGCTTTGTATAAAATCAAAGAGCCTTTGGGCAATAAATGAGTACATACTGTACAATGGGGTTGGTGCTCTCACCCTCACTTTAAAGTGACCATGAGCCATATATACTCTATAGAGCCTCAGGATTCTGATGTGAGGATAACATTCCTGCAACATCTGTCACTCCACAGGTTCAGAAGGGGGCACTGGTTCTCTTTTCTCAAATTTGGGAGTCGTTCAGAATTTTAGGAAAGGAGGGGCTGGGTCACAAAGTAAGAATATTTATGTGTATGTAGGGTGTGTCCATGCCCAGTCCCCTATGCATAGACATCTTTAAAACAAAATATATGTAGGAAAAGTAACACAATCTATTTTCGGCATTGTGCCCTATTTCTTATTTTTGTAGTTAAAGCGACAAATTCGTGTTGAATATGAAACACTTTTGCATAGTAAGGGGTCGCTGATAAAACTGTGTCCAGTTCCACAATTGAAGTAAAGTGTGAGAGACCAATGCAGTAGGGTAAAAGAGGAGGGAATGACTAGTGCAAAGGGTTTGCAACCTTTGGTTCTTCAGATGCTATAAACTACAACCCCCATCAGCCATAGCCAGCACAGCCAATGGTGACAGATCATGGGAATTGTAGTCCAAAAAATATCCAGAGAGCCACACATTGCACACAATTGGGCTAGTGGCATGAGGCCCTACAGAGCCCTATACAATTTTTTACAGAGAAACATATCAAATAGTACCCTTGAAGCATATTGTAGCAACCCTGGCGGCAGCCCAGGCCGAGCAAATAGCTGCACTCCACTGCAGGTGCTAGGGGAAGAGAGATGCAGAGATTATCAGACATGTTTTGATAACATGGCCAGCCTCTCTTGGCCCTCTTCCCGTTCCCACCTATGAGGCTAAAAATCTCGGGTTCATCTTCCACTCCACACTCTCCTTCTCTCCTCACATCTCTGACGTCTCTAAGAAGTCACACTACCAGCTGCACCTCCTCAGAGGTATTCTTCCATTCCTCTCCTTTCCCCAGAGGCTCACTGTCTCCAGAGCTCTGGTTCTCTCTAGGCTGGACTATTGTAACAGCTTCTTTCTATATCTGCCTGCTTCTACTCTCCGCCCTCTGCAACTTATCCAGAACAGGACTGCAAGACTTGTCCTAGGCCTCAATCCCAGGGATCGTATCTCTCCAGGACTAAAATCTCTGCACTGGCTCCCAGTGGCTGCGAGGATTAAGTTCAAAACCCTCTGCATCGTTCACAAGGACTTCTGGGGTTTGGGGCCTCAATACCTTCAACTCTCTCTTCCTAAATATCTTCCTTCTTGAGCTCTTCGCTCATCTGCCTCCAACTCCCTCAGGGTCAGTCGCTTCTCCAAGCAACGAGTTGGTGGTAGATCTCTCTCTTCGGCTGGTGCCTCCCTTAAACTTGAGGAGAACCATCTCCAGTTCCGGAAGCACCTCAAAACCTTTCTCTTTGCTTCTGCCTTTTCTCCTCCTCTCCTCTGCTCACCTGGCTATAACCGGAACTGCACTGGCTATCTGGACAATCTCTGATCTCGTGCCCAGGTCCCACCCCCTCCAGCGTCACACACCTGCACTGCACACCTGGCCACCCCTGCACTTGGGGACTGTTTCTGTATCCCTACAGTCCCCCACCAGCCCTTGACACCTGATGCCCACACTTATCCATGCACCTGCCACATGCTGGCCGTTTATTTATTACTTATTGTTATCATCTTTCCCATGTACTACACTGTTCCTGCCCCCTTCCCACACATTTGCGCGATCTGAATGTCACCTGGCCTAGTAGGATAGTTCTCCGTCCTCCCTCCGTTCCCCTCCCTTGACTCGTCGCGCCTTGAAACACTTGTGTTTAGGCACGTAATAAATGCCATATCATATCATATATCATACCAAGCAGATACATATTGAAAGAAAAATATTTGGGCTATATTCACTAAACCACTCTGTATCACAAGGAGTTGAAAATGATATTGGCGTGAGTCAAACATACTTGACTAAAAACACCCTCACATAGGAGGATGTCACTAGTAATGACCCTCCTGCTGTCACCTGGTCCGTGTATAACATGTCTGCCACTTCCCTACTCCCCAAGAAAACCAGTCCACAGCACAAGAGCCGATTACGCAGTAGGATTACCCTATATCGTGAGAGGTGTATATCAATCTATCCCCCTCTACACACCATCACCAAGTAGCGACTTTGACCTCAGCAACATGCACCAACTCTGGAAAGGAGTTAAAAACCAGCGCTGTTCAACCATTCTACACCGCACCTGCCGGACAGATAATATAGCTGCAAAACCAGCCAGGGAAGCATCCACCTACTGTTCTTCTCAAAGGACACGACCACATAGAGTAATGTTTCTGAGTCTCTTCCCGTCATAAGAGACACTTTCCTAATATAAGGTGAGGTATGACTCCCAATGATGTTAATTCCCACCCAAGTATGATATGATAAGGTATTTCATTTATATCATGCTCGTATGCAAGTGTTTCAAGTGTTTTGGAGCGCAAATGCAGACCACGCAACTACCTACATACTAATTGTACAATTATGGTCTGAGCAATCAAAACCAACTTTAAGCATTTCAAACCAAGATTTCAATTCCTAAAAATTGAACAACTGAGTTCCAAGTCCTGATCGGGTGCCCAAACCTTGACCAGAAGCCTGATGCCATGGGCTCTGCCACTGGCAGCAGCAGCGATTGCGCCCACACGATGCACACTGCTGATTCCATTGGAGTCGGCAATAACACCGCAGGTCCAATGGGTTCTACCTTTCGGAACAGTCACCACCTTGAACTAAGACTTCACAAAACAATCGAAAACTCAAGCCTTACTCTAATTTCCATCCGCCAACAGTGAGCATTCTGTTGACTTCTAAAATCGCCAAACGTTGGCGACCTAGAAACATGTTCTCTGTGGATGTTCTTATAACCCCTTGCCCAGGCCTCTAGAATGTGAGGAAGCCGTTGTGAGACAGGTTTGTTTTACCCTACTGATGATGACGGGAGGAAGCATCTCACTGTGGAAGCTTCTCTTCTCCCGCCTCCTCCTTCCCACTTCCTCCCACCGTCCTCGTTACTGCACTAAGGTGGCCTGAAGCAGAATGCAGTCCACTGCAAAATGTTAATAAGTGAGAAGCAATTAATTGGGTGCTAATAAAAATTTTATGTGGTATCACAACGCCAGTATGGTTCAATGTGCACATTTCCGTTGACCTGATTTCAGTGGTAAAATAATTAGGTTACATCAGATGCGATACCACCAGGGTTCCGGTCCTTAATTCGTAAGGGTTTTAATATTTAAATATTTTTATTTTGACCCATTGTTAGAAGCTTCTTTACCCAACTCAAACCTTGCACACGTGTAGAAAGCCTTGACTATAGACCAGTACAAACACTTCTTCAACAGCTCACATCTCTAGAATTCCTCCAGATATTTTAAATCTGTACATACACTGTAAACAATTCAAATCTGCATTCACACGTCACGTGTACACACACCCTCATAAAACTTCAGGTTTTCAAACTCTCATAAAACCTCATGTCTGGTAAAACCATCCAAAAGTTTCATATCCATCCAAACCATCTAAACATGTCACATCTGAATAAACATTCCAAAAACATTAACATCTGTCAGTCACACCAAATAATTCCCATCTGTACAAACCCTCCTAGAAAGTCACCTCTGTGCAAAGCTTTCATGCGCTTCACAGCTGATGAAATCCTCTGAACGTTTCACATCTCTGCATCCCCTGAAAGCGATTCACCTTTAGCATAACGTAACATAACGTAACGTAACGACGTAATGTAACATAACATCCATGTTAACCCTGTGAGCGCCTCACATCTGTAGAAAGACTCCATTCAATTCATATTTGTAGAAGTACAAACGTTTGATATCCGTGCAAACCCTCCAAGCCTGTCACATCCGGAAAATGTTGCTAAACATTCTCATCTGTCCAGATCCTCCAAACATGGTACATCTGACCAAACCCTCCTAGAACGTCACATATGTACAAACACTTCACATCTATACAAACTGTAGCCCATGACCAGAAAGTGGCCCGGCTACATAGGGCTACGTGCCTGTCCCCTAAGGGAAACCTAGAAAAAAATACACACTGGCAGGCACCAGGGTTTAAATAAAATCATTCATTAAATGTAATGTTTGTATAGCGCTATAGGGGTACTTATCTGGAGCTCACTATGGCGCTGGATGGAATGTAGGGATAGAGAAAGAAACGAAAAAAGATCTGCCCTGCCTCAAAAATGGTTTGGGCAGGGGAGAATTCTAGAAGAATAGAAACCACTAAAGAGAAGAAAAGACTTTTTGTAAAGCAGAGATCGAGAGAGAGCCATAGAGGAAGGAGGAAAGAGAAAGAATGTAAGAAAGAAAGAACAAAAGAAAGAAAGTAAGAATGAAATCAAGAAAGAAAAGACACCCTTGGGGTCCTGTAGCTTTGAAATGCCCCCCAGGACCTGAAGAAATACCAGGCCACGTGGGCTGGGCGACACAGGTGGACAATAGTGAGCTGGGGCGTGTGCGCGGAGCAGCTCAGGTAACTACGGGGCAAGGGTGGCTGTTAGAGCACCAGACTGGACAGGCCCATGAAATAACACCACCCCCGCCCCACCCCGGGACGTGTGTGTGGGTGTCCAGGGGTGGAAGAGGAAGATGTCCCACTGTCCCGGCCGGGGGTGCTGTGCAGCCCAGATGGAGTAGCTTGCCCCAGGCCCCGTGATGGCCTACCATATGGCTGGCGAGGCGGGCCCTACATAAAAGTCCTCCCAGGCTGCACATACATACTGGCCTGGTAGGTGAAGTGTGGTTTGAAGCCTGCTTCCCATTGAAAGAAAGTCCAAGGCTGCACTGTTGGGCTGCATGGGTGAAAAGAGAGGCTGGTGGAGTCCCCGACTGTTTTGTCACTGCAGCCCGGATTCAGAAAAGTCACGTGCTACCATGGCAGAGCAGCCTGGTGAAGAGATGCAGCCCACCCTTTGAATCCCTCCGACGGAATACAGACAGGGCAGGCCGGTGAGGATGCCAATGGGAACGCTGCCTGAATCCAAGATGGTGCCACGGCAGTGATGTTGGGCGTGCCCCCAGGCAAATGGGCCACCAAAAACAATGACTTGTGCTGTGGGAAGTACCGGTGAGCATAGAGGGTTGGCTCCCCGTGCTATGGGGCCACTCCAAAGAAATCAAAATGGCAGCGAGCGTGGCGATGACAATTGCCGGGCCCCTCCCAGGCAGTGTTCACCCACGGACACTTAAAGAGCGCGGGTCACGCGCAGTGAGTTTGGGTGGCCCAACGTTGTGCATGGGGCCATCCAGAAGAAAAGAAAAGAACGTTGTGGGCCAGGCCCCATTTCATCTGTGACAGACCCTCCCCCCATGTCCCAGGTCAGGAGACATGACATCCACCTTAAAGGCAGACCCAATAAGGTACTATGAAAGGGGTGGCTGACTACAGCAGTCAGACCCATGTGACTTAAGGTAATATAGAATGTTTGTTATTTATGTATTTATGTTTACATGTAATGCATGTTTGTAGTTAGGATTATGTATAGAATAGGAATGTTACATAAGGATACCTATTATGGGGAATGTTTATCAGGATTTTTATGTAGCGTTATTCACAAGGATTTAGAAGGGCTGTGTACCCTATCCGGCGGCAGGCTAGGAGGTGGGTCCACCCACAGAGGCCATCCTCGGGCCTCATGTATCGGTGAGTGGTACCAGGGGAGAGGTATAGGGTCTGTGTTATCAGTCTCAGCCTATGGGTCTCCCAGTGACCTCTCCAAGGAAGGGTGGTCTGACGAAGCACATCCCCTTTTAGGACACACTCATTCTAGGGGTTTATTATAAAAGGTTTCAATGTTTTGATATAAATAAAGAGGGGTCAACTTTGGGTTCCCTCAAAAATCCAACAAAAAAAATTAGGTAATAACTCAGGGCAATGCCCATCTTTTGTTAACAGCAATTTTATTTTACAGGTGCAACACTCCTCCCTTTCCAGGTGCACGCCCTTGCCCTGGACCAGGACCATAAATCAGGGTCTACAGAACCCTCGCAACACTTCACATCAAGGCAACACAAAGGGGCATTTTGCAGTCAGCACCATATATCCTGCTAATGAATCAATAAAATCGGCCCAAAGTCCTGGCACACGTCATGTATGTGCACACCTCCCCCTTATCACTTTCAATTGGACCGAACTCCCCACTTCTGAAGAACCCCTCAGAACCTATCACATCTGTCCAAATCCTGCAAGTATTCACAGCAGAAGATACCCCCAACCCGTTTGCAGCTGTAGAACCCTTCCAATCACGTAATATCTATACAAACTCTCTAGAACTGCACCACTTCACATCATTCCCCAAGGGTATATATTTGCGAAGACGCCAACAATTCAAATTTGCATAAACACTTCACCAGGCTCAGACTGGCCTATAGGACAATAGACCAATACCCGAATCAAAAACACAAAGTGCCAGTGTGGGCCTGCTTTCCTGGTCAAAGTCGGACACTGTTTTGGCCCACCTGGGCCAGTTTGATAAGTGGCTTCACCATTTGACTAGTAGTTTTGAACAGTGTTACTGAATACATATTCTTTAAAATGTGCAATTTAAATCACATTGTATCATACCCCCCCAGCCCTTGGGTACTACTCAAACAGACTGTCACAAAAGGAATGAATTGCCATTTGCATCTGTGAGCCACATTTTTATTGGTGCCTGAGACAATTTAATCCCCAGTCCGACGCAGCGCTTCACATCTACAATCGCAAAAACTTTTCATCTGCAACCCCCCTTCCACCCTCCATGCCCTATCCTCAATGCTTTCCCTTGACATATCTACCACACTGGCGGCCATTGTGCCTGTCTCCTTCGCAATTTTCATCTGCACCCCTCCTTGCACTCTCCCTGCCCTATCCTCAATGCTTTTCCTTGACATATGTACCCCAATGTCTGCCATTGTGCCTGTCTCCTTCTCTCTTTTCATCTGCACCCCTCTTTCCACCCTCCCTGCCCTATCCTCAATGCTGTTCCTTGACATGTCTTCCACACTGGCTGCCATTGTGCCTGTCTCCTTCTCTCTTTTCACCTGCACCCCTCCTTCCACCCTCCCTGCCCTATCCTCAATGATTTTCCTTGACATGTCTGCCCCCACCGTCTGCAAGTGTGCCTGTCTCCTTCTCCCTTTTCATCTGTACCCCTCCTTCGACCCTCCCGGCCCTATCCTCAATGCTTTTCCTTGACATGTCTGCCCCCACTTTCTGCCATTGTGCCTGTCTCCTTCTCTCATTTCATCTGCACCCCTCCTTCCACCCTCCCTGCCCTATCCTCAATGCTTTTCCTTGACATGTCTGCCCCCACTTTCTGCTATTGTGCCTGTCTCTTTCTCTCATTTCATCTGCACCCCTCCTTCCACCCTCCCTGCCCTGTCCTCAATGCTTTTCCTTGACATATCCACCCCACTGTCTGCCAGTGTGCCTGTCTCTTTCTCTCTTTTCATCTGCACCCCTCCTTCCACCCTCCCTGCCCTATCCTCAATGCTTTTCCTTGACATGTCCACCCCACTGTCTGCCAGTGTGCCTGTCTCCTTCTCTCTTTTCATCTGCACCCCTCCTTCCACCCTCCCTGCCCTATCCTCAATGCTTTTCCTTGACATACCTACCCCACTGTCTGCCATTGTGCCTGTCTCCTTCTCTCTTTTCATCTGAATCCCTCCTTCCACCCTCCCTGCCCTATCCTCAATGCTTTTCCTTGACATGTCTACCACACTGGCTGCCATTGTGCCTGTCTCCTTCTCTCTTTTCATCTGCACCCCTCCTTGCACTCTCCCTGCCCTATCCTCAATGCTTTTCCTTGACATGTCTAACCCACTGTCTGCCATTGTGCCTGTCTCCTTCGCTATTTTCATCTGCACCCCTCCTTGCACTCTCCCTCCCCTATCATCAATGCTTTTCCTTGACATATGTACCCCAATGTCTGCCATTGTGCCTGTCTCCTTCTCTCTTTTCGTCTGCACTCCTCTTTCCACCCTCCATGCCCTATCCTGAATGCTGTTCCTTGACATGTCTTCCACACTGGCTGCCATTGTGCCTGTCTCCTTCTCTCTTTTCATCTGCACCCCTCCTTGCACTCTCCATGCCCTATCCTCAATGCTGTTCCTTGACATGTCCGCCCCCACTGTCTGCCATTGTGCCTGTCTCCTTCTCTCTTTTCATCTGCAACCCTCCTTCCACCGTCCCTGCCCTATCCTCAATGCTTTTCCTTGACATGTCTGCCTTCACTGGCTGCCATTGTGCCTGCCTCCTTCTCTCTTTTCATCTGCACCCCTCCTTCCACCCTCCCTGCCCTATCCTCAATGATTTTCCTAGACATGTCAACCCCACTGTCTGCCATTGTGCCTGTCTCCTTCTCTCTTTTCATCTGTACCCTCCTACCACCCTCCCCGCCCTGTCCTCAATGATTTTCCTTGACATGTCTGCCCCCACCGTCTGCAAGTGTGCCTGTCTCCTTCTCCCTTTTCATCTGTACCCCTCCTTCGACCCTCCCGGCCCTATCCTCAATGCTTTTCCTTGACATGTCTGCCCCCACTTTCTGCCATTGTGCCTGTCTCCTTCTCTCATATCATCTGCACCCCTCCTTCCACCCACCCTGCCCTATCCTCAATGCTTTTCCTTGACATGTCCACCCCACTGTCTGCCAGTGTGCCTGTCTCTTTCTCTCTTTTCATCTGCACCCCTCCTTCCACCCTCCCTGCCCTATCCTCAATGCTTTTCCTTGACATGTCCACCCCACTGTCTGCCAGTGTGCCTGTCTCCTTCTCTCTTTTCATCTGCACCCCTCCTTCCACCCTCCCTGCCCTATCCTCAATGCTTTTCCTTGACATACCTACCCCACTGTCTGCCATTGTGCCTGTCTCCTTCTCTCTTTTCATCTGAATCCCTCCTTCCACCCTCCCTGCCCTATCCTCAATGCTTTTCCTTGACATGTCTACCACACTGGCTGCCATTGTGCCTGTCTCCTTCTCTCTTTTCATCTGCACCCCTCCTTGCACTCTCCCTGCCCTATCCTCAATGCTTTTCCTTGACATGTCTAACCCACTGTCTGCCATTGTGCCTGTCTCCTTCGCTATTTTCATCTGCACCCCTCCTTGCACTCTCCCTCCCCTATCCTCAATGCTTTTCCTTGACATATGTACCCCAATGTCTACCATTGTGCCTGTCTCCTTCTCTCTTTTCATCTGCACTCCTCTTTCCACCCTCCATGCCCTATCCTCAATGCCGTTCCTTGACATGTCTTCCACACTGGCTGCCATTGTGCCTGTCTCCTTCTCTCTTTTCATCTGCACCCCTCCTTGCACTCTCCATGCCCTATCCTCAATGCTGTTCCTTGACATGTCCGCCCCACTGTCTGCCATTGTGCCTGTCTCCTTCTCTCTTTTCATCTGCAACCCTCCTTCCACCGTCCCTGCCCTATCCTCAATGCTTTCCTTGACATGTCTGCCTTCACTGGCTGCCATTGTGCCTGCCTCCTTCTCTCTTTTCATCTGCACCCCTCCTTCCACCCTCCCTGCCCTATCCTCAATGATTTTCCTAGACATGTCCACCCCACTGTCTGCCATTGTGCCTGTCTCCTTCGCTCTTTTCATCTGTACCCTCCTTCCACCCTCCCCGCCCTGTCCTCAATGCTTTTCCTTGACATGTCTTCCCCCACCGTCTGCAAGTGTGCCTGTCTCCTTCTATCTTTTCATCTGTACCCCTCCTTCGACCCTCCCTGCCCTATCCTCAATGCTTTTCCTTGACATGCTGCCCCCACTGGCTGCCATTGTGCCTGCCTCCTTCTCTCTTTTCATCTGCACCCCTCCTTCCACCCTCCCTGCCCTATCCTCAATGCTTTTCCTTGACATGTCTACCAAACTGGCTGCCATTGTGCCTGCCTCCTTCTCTCTTTTCATCTGCACCCCTCCTTCCACCCTCCCTGCCCTATCCTCAATGCTTTTCCTTGACATGTCCACCCCACTGTCTGCCAGTGTGCCTGTCTCTTTCTCTCTTTTCATCTGCACCCCTCCTTCCACCCTCCCTGCCCTATCCTCAATGCTTTTCCTTGACATGTCCACCCCACTGTCTGCCAGTGTGCCTGTCTCCTTCTCTCTTTTCACCTGCACCCCTCCTTCCACCCTCCCTGCCCTATCCTCAATGCTTTTCCTTGACATGTCTACCACACTGGCTGCCATTGTGCCTGTCTCCTTCTCTCTTTTCATCTGCACCCCTCCTTGCACTCTCCCTGCCCTATCCTCAATGCTTTTCCTTGACATGTCTAACCCACTGTCTGCCATTGTGCCTGTCTCTCTTTTCATCTGCACCCCTCCTTCCACCCTCCCTGCCCTATCTTCAATGCATTTCCTTGACAATTCTACCCCACTGTCTGCCAGTGTGCCTGCCTCCTTCTCTCTTTTCATCTGCACCCCTCCTTCCACCCACCCTGCACTATCCTCAATGCTTTTCCTTGACATGTCCACCCCACTGTCTGCCAGTGTGCCTGCCTCCTTCTCTCTTTTCATCTGCACCCCTCCTTCCACCCTCCCTGACCTATCCTCAATGCTTTTCCTTGACATGTCTTCCACACTGGCTGCCAGTGTGCCTGTCTCCTTCTCTCTTTTCATCTGCACCTCTCCTTCCACCCTCCCTGTCCTATCCTCAATGCTTTTCCTTGACATATCTACCCCACTGTCTGCCATTGTGCCTGTCTCCTTCTCTCTTTTCATCTGCACCCCTCCTTCCACCCTGCCTGCGCTATCCTCAATGCATTTCCTTGACATGTCCACCCCACTGTCTGCCAGTGTGCCTGTCTCCTCTCTTTTCATCTGCACCCCTCCTTGCACTCTACCTGCCCTATTCGCAATGCTTTTCTTTGACATGTCTAACCCACTGTCTGCCATTGTGCCTGCCTCCTTCTCTCTTTTCATCTGCACCCCTCCTTGCATCCTCCCTGCCCTATCCTCACTGCTTTTCCTTGACATGTCTAACCCACTGTCTGCCATTGTGCATGCCTTCTCTCTTTTCATCTGCACTCCTCCTTCCACCCTCCCTGCCCTATCCTCAATGCTTTTCCTTGACATGTTCACCCCACTTTCACCCAGTGTGCCTGTCTATTTCTCTCTTTTAATCTGCACCCCTCCTTGCACCCTCCCTGCCCTATCCTTAAATGCCTTTCCTTGACATGTATACCCCACTGTCTGCCAGTGTCCCTGTCTCCTTCTCTCTTTTCATCTGCACCCCTTCTTGCATCCTCCCTGCCCTATCCTCAATGCTTTTCCTTGACATATCTGCCCCCACTGTCTGCCAGTGTGCCTGTCTCCTTCTCTCTTTTAATCTGCACCCCTCCTTGCACCCTCCCTGCCCTATCCTCAATGCTTTTCCTTGACATGTCTATCCCACTGTTTGCCAGTGTGCCTGTCTCGTTCTCTCTTTTCATCTGCACCCCTCCTTGCATGCTCCCTGCCCTATCCTCAATGCTTTTCCTTGACATATATACCCCACTGTCTGCCATTGGGCCTGTCTCCTTCTCTCTTTTCATCTGCACCCCTCCTTGCATCCTCCCTGCCCTATCCTCAATGCTTTTCCTTGACATGTCTATCCCACTGTCTGCCAGTGTGCCTGTATCCTTCTCTCTTTTCATCTGCACCCCTCCTTGCACCCTCCCTGCCCTATCCTCAATGCTTTTCCTTGACATGTCCACCCCACTGTCTGCCAGTGTGCCTGTCTCCTTCTGGCAGTGTGCCTGTCTCCTTCTCTCTTTTCATCTGCACCACTCCTTCCACCCTCCATGCCCTATCCTCAATGCTTTTCCCTGACATGTCTTCCACACTGGCTGCCATTGTGCCTGTCTCCTTCTCTCTTTTCATCTGCACCCCTCCTTGCATCCTCCCTGCCCTATCCTCAATGCTTTTCCCTGACATGTCTTCCACACTGGCTGCCATTGTGCCTGTCTCCTTCTCTCTTTTCATCTGCACCCCTCCTTCCACCCTCCGTGCCCTATCCTCAATGCTTTTCCTTGACATGTCTTCCACACTGGCTGCCAGTGTGCCTGCCTCCTTCTCTCTTTTCATCTGCACCCCTCCTTCCACCCTCCCTGCCCTATCCTCAATGCTGTTCCTTGACATGTCTTCCACACTGGCTGCCATTCTGCCTGCCTCCTTCTCTCTTTTCATCTGCACCCCTCCTTCCACCCTCCCTGCCCTATCCTCAATGCTTTTCCTTGACATGTCTTCCACACTGGCTGCCATTGTGCCTGTCTCCTTCTCTCTTTTCATCTGCCCCCCTCCTTCCACCCTCCCTGCCCTATCCTCAATGCTTTTCCTTGACATGTCTTCCACACTGGCTGCCAGTGTGCCTGCCTCCTTCTCTCTTTTCATCTGCACCCCTACATCCACCCTCCCTGCCCTATCCTCAATGCTTTTCCTTAACATGTCTTCCACACTGGCTGCCATTGTGCCTGCCTCCTTCTCTCTTTTCATCTGCACCCCTCCTTCCACCCTCCCTGCCCTATCCTCAATGCTTTTCCTTGACATGTCTTCCACACTGGCTGCCATTGTGCCTGTCTCCTTCTCTCTTTTCATCTGCCCCACTCCTTCCACCCTCACTGCGCTATCCTCAATGCTTTTCCTTGACATGTCTTCCACACTGGCTGCCAGTGTGCCTGCCTCCTTCTCTCTTTTCATCTGCACCACTCCTTCCACCCTCCCTGCCCTATCCTCAATGCTTTTCCTTGACATGTCTTCCACACTGGCTGCCATTGTGCCTGCCTGCTCCTGTGTAAACATGTCCTTCTTTCTCTTCCCTGTTGTTGCTCTGTTGTTCATGCATGGCCTACAGCGTCTACGACCCTACGCTTCACCCAACCCTTCATTAGGAGTTTGTCAGTACCCCGCCGATAATCCCGGTGGGATACCGGCAAACGGACCTACCATGACAAGCGTCTGATATCCCAGAACTTCCGGGATATTATAGGTGCCGGCAACAGTAAGTAAATTCCCATTCCATGGAGTCCATAGGGATCAGTGAGCCTGCACTTGACCATGTGTTGTCTGAGCCTGGGGTTCACCATTTGCAGTTATGCCGTGATGATGCAGCACCCGAGTAGCAGCAGGTGGCTTCTGGTTTTCTGTTGTGCTTGAATCCTGGTTTCTCAGTGAGTTGTGTACCCGAGCCTACCTTCTTTCTGGTCCGGGTTCAGGTCGTGTGCTTCTAGGAAAAACTGAAACGGTTGCGGCCAACAAAGCACTCCCTTTGCAACTGCTATTATAGATTTTGAAGAGAACAAATGTTATGTAACTTTGAATGCATATGCAGGGTTGTCAGCATTAGTACTTCTCAAGGACTGTGTGGCTGCTACACAGATAGACTGTAAGTAAGTAAGGGATTGGGGAAAAAGTTACTCACAGGAGCCTGGCATCTCTCTGGGAATCATACTGTATCCAGTCTGGTGTATGTAGAGGCTGTCAAGCTACTTGAGGGTTTTTTGTCTCTTTCCTGAGTTTTCAGGGGTTGGAACCACAAAGACTCAGTGTTATTTTTCTTGAGGTGCGTCTGGATTTCTTTCGGCCATTTTGCTATTTTAGCAGTTTTGGGCATCGCCAATCTGCAGTTCTAGTTGATGGGCATTGACGGGGGCACCCCACTGGGCCATAAGTACTTGGTAATGGTGCATGCCTGCGGTTGGGCGGGTGTCCCTCTTGCTACAACCGTGGTCAAGTCATCAGGGATGGTGCAAGGGCTGTACGGCTCCAGGTGGCGTGCCATTCCAGTGCCACCCTCTTCTCCTCATGTAGTGGAATCTGGTTTCATTTTTCTAGAGTGAAACTGGCCATCAGAAACCCCTGATGCTGGTGACTGCCTAGAATTGACTGGCCATAGAAATGGCCTAGCAAGATGAGCCTTGAACTCCTCTGCTCTAAAAGAGTATCGTACACTGTGAAATCATGATATATGCGATGGTTTAGGGCTGGCCCATGCATCTGAGCTTGAGCCCTACAGCATACAATAATAGATATACCTTCACAGAAGCTTTTGGTGTCGGGCAAAGCTTTCAAAAGTGTTGAGTGGCAATGCCAAACATGCACATGTAGCTGCTTATTCAATTGCCAACATATTTATCTTGGCCCCTAAGTGCTCAGGGTGAGTGTGTTCGTCCTGAATGCCCAAAAGGAATGCTGTAGGCTCCGCCCACTTCCACAGTTAAGTGTTTGAGTTGGTACTGGATGGTTCTTATCCTGGATTTCTTTCTAGGAAACTATGGCTTTGATCCTTATTCACTTTATTTTCAGGCGCCCTCAGTTCCACTGCAGTTGCTGCATGTCAAGTGCACTGCACTTACTGCATGTCAAGTGCACTGCGCTTGCTGCATGTGAAGGCTCCGTTGAAGGCCTTGCTCTTTGCAGAAAGGAGGACTACATCATCTGGGTAGAGCAGGCACTTAATATATGTATTTTGCGTGGTTTTTACACATATTTAATGGATTTTTATATAATTATTTAGGGACAGATGGAAGGGGAGGAGGGAAGAGAAAAGGGGAAGGTGGGTTCCAGGCCCATCGCCAAGAGCCCAGCAAAAAGATCAAAGTTTAGCCGAGTATCAAGTGACCCCCTTGGTCAGCTCGGTGAACAACGCACCTGTTTCAGTCCATAAACATAGGCTGCAGCATAGATCCCCTAGTGCGAGCCTTGGGTTAACGAGCGAAGAGTTCCAGATATATGTCACATATATCTGCGAAGGGTCCTTCCCTATCACGTAACACTTGGGTCTCCACCTCCATAGTGGCGAATCTCCCAGATTCTTCCATCCAGTCTCCACTTTATTCCATCTCTCTGACTTCCAGTTCCCTAGCAACAGTGGCCTCCCCGTGGAGAGGGCGTTCTTCATCCAGAGTCTTTCTCTGTACACCAGCCCCATCTGCGGGGCTATATTGTTGTGGAGGACAGGTGTGTTGCAAGTAGATTCTCTCCATTGCGTCCATCCACAGCTGTGTCGCTTTCGGACAGATGACAGTCGCGTGCATGTCTGTGTGTTTCTGGAGCGGAGCGCTCTTGAACTCCTCCGTCATTCACCTAAATGTTTCTCTAGTGTCCAGTGCATTCTGAGAGTGATGTTCAGCTGTCACGTGTGAAGTTGTAGGATGATGCAAGTTTTGGGACTATGCCATAACCATCTTGCTCAGGTTTCTTCTGATTATTCCAGTTGTAGCTCTTCCACCCAACCTAGCTTCTTTGGGAGAGAGGTCTTAAAGGATGTGATGCGGAAAGCCCGCTCGGACATGCAGAAAGGGCAGGAAGCCCCACTACGGAATGACCAGAACATCCTTATTGGGGGGTAAATGGAGGACCCGACTTGTGGAACCAAGTCAGGATTTGAGCAGAAGAGATGGACAGATGAAGTCATTCAGGGCTCAGATTCAGGAATCTGGTCTCCTAATCTGGGAACTGCGGCATCATCTTCCGGTCGGCAAAGCCGCGAACGAGAGCGACAGTGGAGAGGATGGAACCCAGCGGATGGAGTAATACCTTCGCAGAGATTCTCCCTCACATTGAAGGATCGACTACAAAAGGCAGCAACTAACAGCTGCATCTTCCAGTAGTAATCTGCACACCAGAGAGCCTTGCAGGTGTTTGCAAGGTGTGGCTCTCCAGATTTTGTGGACTGCAACTCCCATCAGTGCTAGCTAGCCGGATCAAGTGTGAGGGATCATGGGAGTTATAGTCCAAAGTATCTTTAGAACAGCAGGTTGCAGTCCTCTATTTTAAGGTGATGGGCAGGTCACTCACACGTAAGCTGAAAAGACCGGGCTCAGGTGACCTCTCATTGCTGATTGATCGGCCATGCCCCTTGTTTTCCATATTTGGACACAGATTCTATCTGGAAATGACTTCCTGTGATTCTATCTGGGGCACCCTATTTTTTTTTTTTAAACTCTTTTTATTAGTGGACACAAAAAGATTCATGGCACCATCGCACATCACACCTCACATATACAACAAGGGTAAATTGTTTAGTACATTTATAAATTCGATTTTACTGAGACATGTCATCGGAAATCATATTGCATAAATAAACTCTGAAAGGGCCCCAAATGTCTTTGGGCCTCCATGCCGCAGGTTGGGTCAAAACAAATTGTTCTTCTGATTCATTGACATGTGTTAGTTCTCGTAAAAATTGGCTCATGCTGGGCGGACTGGTACTTTTCCATTTCTGCAGGATGCATTTTTTGGCCACCACACAAGAGATGTTAAACAGTCTTCTCATTTTTTCAGAGCAGTTACCAATGTCTCCAAACATGTTTTTTGGGGAGTTAAGTCAGGGGGGACTTGTGTTTTCTCTTCCAGCAACCCTGCCACATCTTTCCAAAAAACCCACCAACATCGGACATTCCCAGTACATATGAAAAGCACCGGCCTGAGGCGCTTTGTATTTAGGGCAGGCATCCAAAGTATCTGGTACAAATTTTGCAACCTTGACCGGTGCGTAATGTAGTCTATTCAAGATTTAGAATTGGATCCACCGTAAACCAGAATTGAGTGACACGTTTTTAGTGAGTGAGCAGTATCTGGCCCACTTCTCCTCTTCAATGGGCATTTGCAAATCCCTTTCCCATTTCTCCTTAACTTGGTTCACTGTGGGGGTGTGGGTCTGTACTGCTGCGTACAGCCTGGAGATTCCTATGCCATCTTTAGCTGTTATCAACTGTATACAGGGATGTGATGGAGGCTCATCCGGGAATAGCGGCCATTTTTTCTGAAATGCAGATCTTATACAGTAATATTGAAGTGTCCTGAGTGGTCTGCCTCCCAGCACCCTTAGCAACTCCCCAAGGGCCACAAATTTCCCATTGACAAAAATATCACCTAGTTTCATTTCCCTATCCGGGTCCCAGGATTCCTGTATGCCGGTGTCATGTGTAGGTGGCATGCCCGGGAAGTGCCATAGAGGTTTCTCCGGGTTATAGGGTGTTTCCAGTCTCAGCCTCTTGTATATAGCTTCCCACGCCCTAACTGTGCAGTTTAACGGGTTGTATTCACATGTATCCTTGTACTGTGAATCAGAAATGACAGATTGTATGTTCGTGGGGAGTGTAGTGTATTCCTCTATCCATGTGTGGGTTGTTCTATCCAAAGCATTATACCAATATTTTGCAAATTGCGCTTGGGCAACATGGTAATAAAGCTCAAAGTCGGGGGCAGCTATACCACCGGAGGAGTATGGTTCCGTCATTTTTTCCCACCCTATCCTTGCTGTTTTCCCGTTGTAAAGAAATGTTACTACCATAGAGCGGAGTCTGACGAAAAAGGTCCTGCCAGGCCATATAGGGATGTTAACAAAAAAAGAAAGCAACTTGGGCAAGATTACCATTTTAAGGATAGCGACTCTGCCGGCTAACGAAATTGGAAGGCGTCCCCACATCTAAAGTTTTGTATTTAGAGTTTGCAGCGCGCTTTCGTGATTATCTGAGTATAGAGTGAGTCTATCCCTGGAAACAAGGATCCCCAGGTATCTGATATGTTGTTCGAACCACTTCAGTTCGTCTGTTATGGCGGGACACTTGGTGGCCGGTGTGAGCGGAAATATTTCGGATTTAGCCCTATTTACTGTATATCCAGAATAACTTGCGAATTCTTGTATTTCTGCCATGATGGGTGCTATGTTTATCTCCGGTTCTCGGACATATAACAATGTGTCATCAGCATAAAGTGAGATCAGCTGGGTGGACCCCCTCATCGTTACCCCTCTATCTGCATGTCTCAATCGCACCGCAGCCACCATTGATTCAATGGTCAGTGCGAATAGCAGGGGCGAGAATGGACACCCCTGTCTAGTACTCCTGCCCAGCAAGAACAATTCGGAGATGGCCTTGTTGGTTAACACCCGAGCTCCAGGCTCAGTGTATAGTAATCTTACATATCTAACGAAGTTGGGGCCCACCCCAAATGTCTCCAGCACCGCCAGAAGATAGACCCATGAGACAGAATCAAATGCTTTTTCAGCATCAAGGGATATAGCCACCGCGCTTCTCCCAGGGTCTATCTGTGCCATTATGCCAAAGAGCCTACGGAGGTTCCGAGCCGTGGATCTCGTGGGAATAAACCCATTTTGATCAGGGTGGACAAGGGTAGGGACTGCCGGCAGAAGCCGATTGGCCAGAACTTTTGCAAATATTTTGGCATCGGTATTTATTAGTGACAGAGCAGAGGCGTAGACAGGGTAGGGCCTGAGCGGGCAAGGCCCACCCAAAATCTGTAAATGCCCACATAGCAGCGCTTTGTGGGAATTTACAGATGGTAATGTCACTGCGGTGGGCCCAACTTCATTAGCTTCAGGGGCGACTTGTTAGACCATCCTGGCTACGCCTCTGTGACAGAGGTCTGTAGGACGAGACGTCCTGTGGTGGTCGCTGAGGCTTAGGGAGCACTAGTTATCACAGCCTCTCTCATAGTTTGGGGTAATATGCTACTCTCGAGGGATTCCTCCTATACCTGCATCAATATCGCGGAATTCTTTATAAAATTCGGCCCCTATGCCATCTGACCCTGGTGCTTTGCCTGATGCCAGTGCCTCGATTGTCTCCGCAATCTCTTCTGCAGTCACCGGTTGATCCATTGCCAGGCGTTCTTCATCGGGGAGTTTAGGAAGGGAGAGAGCCTCAAGATATGACTTCATTTCTGTGTAAGATTTCTTATCATTATTCGCGGTGTCTGGTCAAAAGATCGAATCCAAAGGGTCGAATGGTCAAAGAATCGACACCAAAGGATCGAAAACCAAAGGATCCATTTTTTTTATTATATATTTTTGGGGGGGTTTTCGTTTAGTGAAAAAACGGGGGGCCCCCAAAAAAAAAATGTAAAAAAATCGATCCTTTGGTTTTCGGTCCTTTGGTGTTGATCCTTTGACCATTCGACCCTTTCATTGTTGATCCTTTGACCTACAACCATTATTCGCATATAGTTCTTTATGAAAGTTAGCAACTGCCCTGTTAATTTCCTCATCCCTCAGGAGTACCTCCCCCTGTGCTGTTTGTATACTTGTGCTCTGAGTAGGTTGCTTGTCGTGCTTGAGTAGGTTGGACAGTGTTCTAGCAGCTTTGTTACCCTTCCCGTATCTGCGTTCTCGTATGGGTGCTGCCACATAGTGCACTTCTCTGATGGCTAATTTATCAAACTCCTGAAAATGCGTGTGTATATCAGCTAATATTTCTTTGTCCTGTGTGCCAGTGTAGGCTTCCTCCAATGCATCTAGTTTACTCTCAATGTCTGATATCTCGGTTCTCACACCCCTCCGCATACCAGCAGAACTGGAAATCAGAACTCCCCTGATCCAGACCTTGAAGGATTCCCACACTAATGAGTATTTGCCAACCGATCCCACATTATTAGTAAAAAATTCTGCAATTTCAACATGTAATGTTTCCACCACCCTGGGGTCTCCCAGCATTCCACTCGACATTCTCCACCTTCTAGCCAAACATGGGGCATTCCGGAGCATTAGTTCCAACAGCACTGGGGAATGGTCTGATAGCGTACGGGGCACAATTTCACACATTTTCAACGCAGTCGTCATAACCGTGGTGACAAACCAATAGTCAATTCTAGACTCAGAGTTGTGCACCGAAGAGTAGAATGTGTATCTCTTACTACCAGGGTGTAACTCGCGCCATGCATCCACCAGTGAAAGCTGTGATGTGATACAATATGGTCCAGGGTCAGGGCTGTTTTGCTCAGAGCTCTAATAATTTTCGTGGATCTGTCAAGAGCAGGGTCCAGGGCCACATTGAAGTCACCACCCCAAATCACATTGGACACATCGAGCGACACTATCACCTGATATATGCTCACGTAGAAAGCAGGGTCATCTACATTGGGCCTGTATGTGTTAACCAATAGCAGTTGTTGACCTGCGACCTCCCCCCATACTATAACGTATCTTCCCAACTGATCAACCTTATGACCCTCCACCCTGAACCCCAAGCTTGGATAAATAAGTGTAATTACCCCTCTAGATTGGGAAGAGTAGTCTGTATGGAACCTCAAAGCGCCCGATTTGGGCAGTATATGGGCCTCATTACGACCCAGGCGGTAAGGGGTTTACGGCGCCGTAAACAGCGCCGACCCTTACCGCCTGAGTACGAGGTCCCTTAGCGCCATGGCGAATTTAACACCTGCTTTTAGCAGGTGTTAAAATCCATGGCGCTAAAGGACCATGGAGTTAATTACGCCACCGTAATTTACGGTGGCGTAATTAACGCCTTCCCCACTCCCATTATGCCCTATAGGGCAAAAATGGGAATGGGGAAGGGTAAATGGGGATTGGGGACTTACCGCCCCGCCAAGGTCGGAATGGGGCGGTAAGTCCGCCAACCACCATGGCGTAAACGTAGTTTACGCCATGGTGGTAAAGTCACGGCCCAGGCGGTAACTTACCGCCTGGGTCGTGATGAGGCCCAATGCATATTGTTCACTCCCACAGTATGTGTTTCTTGTAGCATTAGGATTTGGGGACCATGCCTGGCAATGTAATTACCGATTTTCTTAACTTTCATCTGATTATTTAATCCCCGTATATTCCATGTCAACAGTTTTATCTTCAACCCATCACCAGTGCATTATAAGTAAATATTTGACTCTGTCTCGTTCATCAGAGTTATAGCATTTGTGTGATCTGGTCGGCGCCAGTCTCCCTGCAACCACAATTTTACTTTTCAACAAACTGTTAACCTCCAACAACTTTTCACCTGGCCATAACGCCTTCCAGAGGCCACAAACCCCAACATTGTTCCATAATGAGTCTGTTCCAAAACAGGACCAGCAAATCCCACACCCTCGTCCCTCCCAACCACCCTCATCATCACCCCCAACTTGACGATGTTCCCATCTGAATTTATGGAATATTCCAGGGGTAGCCATGTTGCTTCACATGGCCACCAACTAGGTCCCAACGCTCCACTTAACCACATTACCTGTGGCCGCTTGGCCATTTAGTTGTCTTGATTGCAGCCTCAAGGATACAGTAGCATTTGCACATGTTTATTTATTAAATGACTCTTAGTCCGCCGGTCTGGGCATGTTGTTTTGTGCCGGGCTGCCCCCTCTGGGAGGCAGGGGTATGGAAGTTTCAATGTATTGCATGGCTTCAGCCGGGGACTCGAAAAAGTGTGCCCTTACTGCATGTTGAATCCTCATCTTGGCCGAGAACATCAAAGCATACGGAATTTTTGCGTTCTCGCAGGAGCCTTTTGACTGGGTCGTAGGATCTTCTGCTCGCTTGAACCCCGGCGGAGAAGTCTGGGTATATGTGTATATGGCTTTCTTCATATTGGAGAGTTCCAGCCTCTCTCGCCATCCGTAGGATTGTGTCTCTATCCCTATAATTATGGAGTCTTGCGATTATCATGCATGGTGGTGTGCCTGGTTTAGGTGCTGGCGCCAGTGTACGATGAGCCCTCTCGACCAGGAAGTGCTCAGAGAATGCCTCTGGCCCAAACAAGGATTTAAGTAGTATTTCAAGTTGCTTTTCCATTTGACCTTTCCCAAAGGATTCCAACACGCCCACCACTCGGATGTTATTTCTCCTTGATCTCAATTCGAGGTCCTCGCATTTATTCTGTAATTTAGCCATTGTCTCTTTAATCTGGGTAATGTCACGGCCGTGGGGTGTGATGGTGTCTTCATTAGTGCTTATTCTGTTTTCAGTTTCCGTGACACGCGCACTGTCTTTGTCCACTCTGGCCTTGAGGGAGCCAATAGTGAACACTATATCATCCAATTTCATGTTGACTGCACGAAATCCATTCTGCACTATTGTTGTCAACCTGTCTTCTTGATCGCCAGCTTCTGGATCTAAGGCCTCACTAGTGCAGGTGTGGACATCCGCAGTAGTCACCAATGTGAACCTATACAGTCACCCACCACCATGGTGCCTTGTTGTAGCATATGTGGCACTCTGAATTTACTTATGGCGCCACGCCCTTGCTCATGGATGGTCACCACGGCCTACACAGGGCCGCCTGAGGGGAGAGCCCCTCCGGGCCTCCACAATCAGATCCTGCAGTCTTACGTGGCCGTTCACAAGCCCAGGGACGGGGGCCGAGTCACTCGGGGGCAGCGCAATTCCCACGGGCCTGCCACGCCCATCTATCACGCCATCTACGGTAAAATCATGGGCCCGGGGGGATCTACCCAACGGTGAGAGTTTGCCGCCACACCCTGCTCAATTATGGCTCCGTTCCCCCTCCGCCATTCCACCGTCCCTCTTACTTGGCACCGTGGGACGTTGAAAGAGTCTCTCCAGGCTTCCGCGCACTATTCAATTGCGGCACCACCGCCCGTTTTGTGTCGCTGTGTATCGCAGGATCTGGGAGGCAGCCCTGGTGCTCAGCAGCGGGAGAGCGCTGCGAGCCCGGGTCGCCTCAGGAGGTCTGCCGGTCCGTTTTTCCTCCGCTCGTCCTGTCCGCCCCCGAGCACCAGCCGCGTACCAAGGATCCGAATGCTGGGCGTGGGCCGCAGGCTCAGGCTCCTCCCATCCAGAGCCCTCCGCCCAGCCGCATCCACGGTCCTCGAGTGGTTCCCCGCGGTACTCTGTGCCGGATCACGTCAGCCGCGTGGGTCGACTGGTATTTGCTCAGCCGTAACTTCGGCGCTACTGGTCACAGACCTCCAGGAGTTTCTATGAATATGCACTGATATTTAGGCTGTCCATATAGCTATTTTAGGTTCGGCAGGCAGCTCTGAAATGGAGAATTAGGCGCAGGATGTCTTAGTAGAGCGGGAGCTCTGTAATCAGGCGGCCATTTCTATCGTGCGCAACAGCGCCCCCCCTGGGGCACCCTATTTTTAATGTTCAACACATGAAATATGGAAAAAAATAGGTTGCTTCCTACAGAAAAGGGCAGGCAATGGTGGTCACCAAGACAGGTGTGGAGACGCCATCGCCAGGGCTGTGTAGATAGTGACAGTAACAGCCCCCTAGGCGGCAGAAAGACCCTTGCTACAATCAGCCAATGAGAACAAGCGAGAATGTGTTTCCTTGTTAAATTACTTATAGAGCCTAACCATTACCACGCATGGCCTCTTGGTGCTAAAAACTAGGCGAGACAAAGAAACCTGGACCTGTAAGGTGTTAATATTTGTTAAACAGGAATATTTTTAGTTTCTTCTGGAAGATGAACAGGACAAGAGTTCTCCTCATCTCAAAATGATGCTACCGGCCATGCGGAGGCTATTTAAACTTTAAAGTGCCAGTGACAAATAGAAAATGGATGCCGAATAATACTAGTCTTGACTTCCTGTTTTATAATTAAGCATGAAATGCGGAGGCTATTTAAACTTTCAAGTGCCAGTGACAAATAGAAAATGGATGCCGAATAATACTAGTCTTGACTTCCTGTTTTATAATTAAGCATGAAATGCGGAGGCTATTTAAACCTTAAAGTGCCAGTGACAAATAGAAAATGGATGCCGAATAATACTAGTCTTGACTTCCTGTTTTATAATTAAGCATGAAATGCGGAGGCTATTTAAACTTTAAAGTGCCAGTGACAAATAGAAAATGGATGCCGAATAATACTAGTCTTGACTTCCAGTTTTATAATTAAGCATGAAATGCAGAGGCTATTTAAACTTTAAAGTGCCAGTGACAAATAGAAAATGGATGCCGAATAATACTAGTCTTGACTTCCTGTTTTATAATTAAGCATGAAATAAAACGTCTATAAAAAAATATGTAAAAGTACAGTCTGCAATATTTGAAAGCGAGAGTTTTAATTTTATCATATACCCCACAGCATACAGTTTTAGGAAAATATCGAGTGGTTCAGATTGAATAAAATTGGTTGGATGTGGACCCAGAATTAAAATATTCTCTTTCTGTGCTCAGCGGGCTTCATTATTTTTCTCTCTCCCACACATTCCCTCCCTCCCCTCGAATATCCCTCTCTTCCTCTCTGTGTGCCTGCCTGTCGTAAGCATCTCACCATCGCACTCCCTCTCTCGCTCTATCGCCACCCCCGCACTCTCTCCGAGCTGCCCACTGGGCCGTAATTTGCATGAGTGGCCCCGGCAATTGAAAGATTAGTTATGCTAAGCACAGACCTCCCACTGCTTGATTGATGGACGAACCCCTGTGTTAGAAGGTGTAATCCCCGGGTTTAAGATGCAGCTGTGACTGGGTGCCTCTGCAACAGACCACATTGGTTGTCCACAGCTGCCCGGATCGGCAGCGCATCCTGAGCAGAGGCCAAGCCGGGAACGACAACAGCTCCAGTGAATCCCTCAACCTCTCGGAATGTGTTGGGTCCAAGCTTTTGCCACTGCCGAGGCTTCCCAGCGTGCTCGTCCTTAGCACTTAAGGGGTTAATCTAGCACATACAGACTTGCACTGCGTTGCTGGATCGGTGGCAACTGTAGCAGGGATGTGCTTCCAAGGAGGGGTGTTGCTTGGACTGGAAAGGATCCGAGGCTACGCTAATGTCGGGATTGTCAGGACTCGGGGCTAGCTAGCCTTTTGGTTGTAGCCCCTGAGCTTCTACCCAGGGCTGACTATAGCCCCCCCTGGTGACGCCCCTGCTTCCAAGGAAACCTGCAGTTCTCATGTCCCCCCATCTGCCTCTAACCCAATGATATCCAGCTATTCACAGAACTCTGTGATTGGAGTTTGAGGTCCTTCCGTGGACTGGGAATTATTTCCTTTTCCCACCTGAACTCTGCACATTTGAATTTCGAAAGGCAAAGCAAAAGCAATGCTGTTGCTAGAACCTTTAGCTTCCGCCACTTGACAAGATAGTAAGAAAGGCCTGAACATCCCATTGAAACACGCCTTGTATGGCAGGTCCGATGCCTCACAGCTTTCAACCTTTCAGAGGTCTCACACTGCACATAGGAATAGCGTCTGCTAACTTAGGCTGGCCAGATGTTTTGGACTACAACACCCATCAGCCCTAGCCAGGGAAGGAATTGGGCGGGAGGAAGCCAGAGCAGTGCGCCGCCGCTCCATGCCCTCTCACTTGACTGCCACAAGTCTCCCGATGGGTTTGGAGTCTCAATGAGTCGGCATCTGAGACTTTCCATTGGACAGCTCAAACAATGTAACCGTCCAAAACTGTATCCATGACTCATGACTTCACTGTCAGGGTGATTGCTCTGACAGATGAAATGACCACCAGACCCAGTGTGAATTGCATGCTCAGAAGAAATGCACATTTAAACTGTCACATACATGTTCGGTCAATTTTTGCTTATTCTTGTGTTCCCCAAATGCATTTTTTTTCATGCAACGCAGCCAACATCCTATATTCAGGGCACCTACATTTTTAAACACCTAGCTCCCCCCTCCCCTCAGTCCCCCACACCACTGACAATCCGCCCCCCCCCCCCGCCTCACGCAACCTCCCTCCTGCCTGCTCCACCACCCCCTGCGAGCGTTTAGAAGAAGGAGGGGTGGGCCACAGGTTAAACAACAGTGATCGGAAACGTCCCATTGAAATGCAGTGGAATAAATGAATACTGTGGAGGGTCACAGTGCGCATCATGTCATCTATGGGCCAGCGTGACGCCGGTCGGGTTCTGCTTTCTCTGCCAGGGCTGTCAAAGGGGTGCGGCCCTCTGTACCTCCGCTTTATACCTAGGCCGGAGCGGTGCTAGGTCAGAAGGGTGCAGACCAAATGTTGACAAGACGTGAGTAGGGAGGTGAGACATGAGTGCCCTTTCCCTGACGTGATGCGCTGCAATGCACAGAGTTATTGCCACCTGTGAGGGTACAGAGGGACACAGTGAGGGCCAGGGTGCTGATGATGCACAAGGTCAGGACACAGATACCGATGAGGCCGCTCATCAAATGTATCCTCTCCACACCCACTTCCTCTCTCCTCTTTCTGCTCTCCATCACCTGCTTCCTCAATTTCCCTCCCCGCACCCTTCTTGCTAGCTTCATCCCCACTCTCTCTTCCTTCACTTCCCTCTTTCTGTCTCTCTTCCGTCATCTCCACCTCCTCTCTCTCTCTCTCTCATCTTTCCCGCCATCGCAGCCTCCTTTGGCCACCTTCCCTAACTCTTCCGCATCTTCCACTCCTCTCTCTCTAGTCCTTCCTTCACTTTTTTTCCTTCTCCATTTCCTCACTTTCTCTCTCGTTCTCTCGTTCTGTCTCTCTGGCCCTCATCTGCACCTCCTTTCTCCTTCTTTCCTCGTATTTCCCCGTCTCATCTTCCTCCCTCTTTCTGGCTCTCACCCACTCCATCGGCCCTTCCTCTCTCCTACTTTCCTCAATGTCTGTTTCTCCATCGCTACATCATCATTTCCTCTCTCCATTCCCCATTGTTCCGTCTACATTCACGCCCCTCTCTCTGGCTCCACTTGCTCACTTTCTCTCTTCTTCCCTCTATCTCTCTGTCTCCATCGCTTCTCCATCACTTGCTCTCTTCTTCCCTCTATCTCTCTGTCTCCATCGCTTCTCCATCACTTTCTCTCTTCTTCCCTCTATCTCTCTGTCTCCATCGCTTCTCCATCACTTTCTCTCTTCTTCCCTATATCTCTCTGTCTCCATCGCTTCTCCATCACTTTCTCTCTTCTTCCCTCTATCTCTCTGTCTCCATCGCTTCTCCATCACTTGCTCTCTTCTTCCCTCTATCTCTCTGTCTCCATCGCTTCTCCATCACTTGCTCTCTTCTTCCCTCTATCTCTCTGTCTCCATCGCTTCTCCATCACTTTCTCTCTTCTTCCCTCTATCTCTCTGTCTCCATCGCTTCTCCATCACTTTCTCTCTTCTTCCCTCTATCTCTCTGTCTCCATCGCTTCTCCATCACTTTCTCTCTTCTTCCCTCTATCTCTCTGTCTCCATCGCTTCTCCATCACTTGCTCTCTTCCTTTCCCTCCCTTCCTTCTACCTTATTCCCCACCCTCATTCTCTTCCTCCACTTGCACACTTTCCTTCTCATTTTTACCTCCATTGTCTATCCCTCTTTTCCTTCATCTTCCCTCCACATTTGCCCCACGGTCTCACCTTTTCTGCTCCTCACTTTTAGGTTTTTTTAAGGGTCGGACTGGCCTATATGGCAATAGACCTAGGGCGAACCAAAAACGCAAACTGCTGGTGTGGGCCAGTTTTTTTTGGTCAAATGGCCCACTTTTTGGGCCAATTTGGCATAGTTTGATGAGTTAATTCATTCTGTGGCTAATAGTTTTCACCAGTGTTGCTGAATAAATATACTTTAAAATGCACAATTTGCATCATATTTTATCCCAAAAAACCTGCCTTCGGTAATATTCAGACAGTGTCACAAAAGGAGTGAATAGCATTTTGCAATTGTGGGCCACTTTTTCACTGGTGCCCGAGACAGTTGTATGGCCCAGTCCGACCCTGGGCTCTTTGCCTCATTCTCACCCCTACTCTCTCTCTCTCTCTCTTTCTCCTGCTTCCGACTCGATACTTTTCTTTCCCTCTCTCTGGCCTTGCATGTGTCTGGTGCCGCCCATAAAGCCTGCCATCCTGGAAGGGTTTGCTTTGCAAGCAGTGCACGTTGGCGCAGCGCTCTGGGCCTGTGTACACGCTGCCACACTCTTGCTTATGTAAACCCGCAATGTGTGCCACTGCCAGCAGCTCACATGGGCTGTTGGACAGAGTGGGGCTGCGGGAGTGCAGGTTTTCCCTCCCCGGCAGCATTTATGGTATATTAAAGGTTCTTGTACGGTGCACTGTTGCCAACTGTGTGATCTCTTGGTACTCTGGCAGATCTGGGGTGTGGCACGGTTTGTTAGTCCGATTGAGAGGAAAAAAGCACAATCGAGCTTTGATGTGCTGTTGGCAGCTTCAGTTTGGAGAAACCAGTCACGGAGCCTCGATTTATTTTCGGCCAGTAGCCGTGCTGGGGACACTGGTGGAACACGTGATAGACTCGTGCTGAGTGGCGGCTAACGGGCGTACATTTTGTAGCCATTGCCCAAATCCATGCCAGTCAACTGCTATGTGAAGCTTCTTAAGTTGTAAATGTGTCGCCTTTGTATGTGCTTTCCAGGTGAATTCAGTCTTCTGGGAGCTTCCATGTTCTCTCTGGGAAGCCTGTGCATTGGCCCTCTGCTCTAAGAGTCTTGGGCGTGCGTAGCCTTGGGCAGTGGCGTCAGAGCGGTGATCTCCTCTCCACATGTGGGCAGACTGGGGAATGGTGCTTCCCTTAAGAATCGCCAGGCATGCCCTTTGGCTCAGTACCTTTTCCAAGATGTAATGGTTTAGGTCTAAATGGTTCCCCCTGGTATCCTTCTCCTGGTGGCACCCCAGGCACCACCTACAGTCGCCTTATTTACTCACGGGGCCTGGTTTCTAAGCACAGTTCTTATGAACAAAAGAAGATTCATCCCCCGGGTCAGGTGCTGTTGGTAGCTTTTCTCCTGGTGCAAGGCCGGGCGTGGTGCATTGGGATAAGTAGTTCACCTCTGCCCGCTGAAAGAAATACTTGATATGATTGGTTATTTATAACGTGCTTAATACCCAGAGGTTTCTAAGCACAGACCGGGAGGAATCGAACCTGTGTTGCTCAGCAGTCTCTTGCTTCCAAGGCAAGCATGTTGCCCCTGAGCTATTCTCCCGAGACGTGAGCCCCTTCTTTGCTGTTAGATGCAAAGCCTGTCCACTTTCTCACACCGGCCCCGGGGATACCTCCGAGCTCTAAGTGAGTCAATCGGGGCCATAGAGTGATGCTATGTTATGTTACTGGGATTTATATCATGCGCTGCTGCCTTTTGCATGGCCATGAGGCGATCCGGCCAATCAGAAAGAGGGGGAGAGAGTGGAAAGGGCCAGATTGCTTCGCTGCTGCGTTGATGCGTGCCGCATGGAAGAACCCGGGCACTGTGTGCCTTTCTGTTTCTAGGTGCTCCGAGTTAAGGTCATATCTGTTTAATTAATCCCCTTTTCTTTGGTCTGAGATCTTCCCTTCTGGTATAACTTTTATCATCCGTGACCTCTCTCTTCGTGAACGTCCTATTTGTTCTGTTTGTTGTTAGCGCCCTTAAGCCTTAGGGTCAGTGGCTCTGCGCTATATAAATTACAAATAAATAAATAAATAAAAATAGAGGAATTTGTGTTCAGATAGAAGCCTTGTATACCCGTATTGCTCGAGTGCGTTGGTCGGGCGATGGGATGCAAGCTGGTTGTAGAGTTCTGTCGGTTGATGTCTGTAGGGAGGGATTTTAAACTGCTGTGTGCGAGTGGCATATTTGTGGTGTGCATGGTGTGTATGGGCATGAAGGAGAGGGTGTTAGTGTAAGAGTAAATAACTCATGATATGGGTACAAAACTAACCTGGCCTGCTAAGGAGCTATATGCAGCGTAGTAATAATCAAATTAGGTCATACAATTCAACTGGAGCAAATAATGCATGCATTGCTAAGGATAATACATACGGTGAAGAAACTATTATAAGGAAACTAAACATTTTCCACTATACTATTTTCCGTGGCATCTTCCGATTTATTATTGTGTGAGGAGTTCTTTTTCTCTGCATACATTTGCTGTGTGATTGTGTGTATGTGTGTGTGTGTGCGTGAGAAACAGAGAGAGAGAGAGAGAGAGAGCTATCTCGGTGTCCGCTGTTTGCTTAAGGGTCAGCTTTTATGCCTCGTGGTATTTGAGACACTTCATTGTTAACTGTACAAAGCAGTTATCTCAATGCACTTCAATACATTTGGGAAATTACCATTTTTATGAAGTATGTAGAAATCGAAGGTGATAAATCAGGGAGTGAAGTGCTTGTTGCTGTTGATCCTGCAGCCCATCCTAGTAAATCATACTTGTATCACCCATTCGGCTTCCATAAAAATGATTTTATGTTTTCAGACTGATTTCGAATGTGGTCTGGTGCTTCTCATATCTGCTTTATTAAACGCATGCGACTGGTTCTGTTCATGAACGAACACAATGGGCCTCATTACGACCCAGGCGTTAAGGGGTTAACAGTGCTGTAAAAGGTTGTGGCGCCGTTAACCCCTTAACGCCTTCCTACGAGGTCCCTTTGCGGCTCCCGACCTTAACAGCTGGTCTGTACCAGCCGATAAGGTCGGGACCCGCAAAGGGACCTTGAGGGTAATTACGGTACCGCAATTTGCGGTACCGTAATTACCGCCTTCCCCATTCCCACTGAGCCCTATGGGGCAAAAATGGGAATGGGGAAGGGCCAATGGTAAATGGGGAATTACCATCCCGCCAACCTTGGAATGGGGTGGTAATTCCCCATTTCACCATGGCGGATTCGGTAAGTAACCAGCGTTAACCATGGCGCTAATAGCGCCATTGGTTAACGCCAGGGTCGTAATGAGGCCCAATGCAATCTTAGTATGGTGGTGTAAAACTTAAGACGGGATGGTAGGAGACGTGACCTGCTGTGTAAACCGGAGACAGTGAAACAGATCACCTGAACTTGAATCCTGGCTTCTCCACTTAAGCATGATATGCGATCGTGGGAAAATTACTTTACCTCATAGTTCCAAATGTTCCTTAAATTCTCGAATTGCGAACATCGAGAAGTGCGTTGATTCAGGTTGGCACTATAAATGAACACGCGGATCGCTTATCTAACATGGCATGATTTACCTGTCATAAGATGCCAGCACGTGGACTATTCAGGCTGTTCTTGGCATAAGATCACAGCATTTGGGTTTGTGATGCTGTTGCTTGCATATGCTGACTATGCTCAGCATATGAGACTTAACCTGGCATAAAATGGCATATGGAGATGGGGATATGTTCTGTTATTTATTTATTTATTTGAATTTATAAAGCACCTAACAGCCCTGAGGCATCGTGGCGCTGTTAGAGAAGGCTTTGCTTATAACACATGGCATTATTCAGGCAGTAATACATTCAGGCAGTAGAACATACAGTTACAGAAATAAGGGTAAAGGCAGGACAGGTTCCAAGGTTGCATTGGAAGCTGTCTATTCTTACTTCCATGGGAGGCAGGGCTAGTTAAAGAGCTTGGTTTTGAGCGGTCTGTGGAATGCTGTGAATGAGGTTTCCTTCCTAAGTGATTCTTGGGAGACTCGAAAGGAAAGCTTGCGCCTCCGGCTATGGTTCTTTTAAAGGTAGGGATTGAGAGCTGATTGAAGTGCTGGGCCCGCTTGGGTCTGTATGATGGAGCCTAGTGAATTATTTCTGATATGTAGGGAGGAGCAGAGAGTGAGAGGCACATGTGTGTGATGGACAGGGTCTTAAAGAGTATATGCTCCTTAACTAGGAGCCAGTGGGCGTCCCTTCTAGCTTGGGAAATGTGTTCCCTTTTTGGGATGCTTAATGCCGCTCTAAGGGTGTTATTTTGGGTAATTTGCAGTTTGCTAAGGTTTTTGGATGATGTGCCTAGAAGCAGGGTGTTGCAGTCGTCTAGCTGGGCTCCAATGGTAGCTCTGGCTATGTTTAGACAGTTTTTGGATGAGAGGTACGGTTTGACCACATTTATGATCTTGGTTGTAAGTGCAGCTGATGATGAGATGGTGTTGACTCGCCGCGTCATAGAGAGGGTGGAGTCAAGGAAGACTCGAAGTGTTTTGACTGCTGAGGAGGCAGTGATTATGGTGTTCTCAATGCTGAAGGAAGTGTATTTACTGTCGAGTTTGTTGAGGATTTCTTTGGGGTCTACCAAGAGGAGTTCTGGTTTGTCCCTATTGAGGCACAAACCATTGGTTGCCATCCACGCCTGAATAAGGGCATACGTTTTATTGAGTGTGGCTGTGTCCTGTTCATAGGAACCGGAGAGAGGGAGGAGAACTTGGGTATCATTGGCATAGTTGGTATCTGCTATGCCGTGATGGTCTAGGTCATTGAAGAGTGGTAGGGTAAATATGTTGTACAGTGTGGGCGAAGTACAGGAACCCTAAGGGACTCCGCAGTGGATGGTAGTAGGGGTAGCACAGGTCTGGTCAGAGAACACTCTCTCAAGTCTTCCTTCGAGGAAGGAGGTGATCCATGATGTGGCTTCCTGGGAGAAATGGGCAGCATCCCGGTGGTGTGTGCAGAGGGTCTTCTGATCTACTAGATCAAAAGCTGCAGACAGATCTAGGAGCAGGGGCAGCGCTGGCTTAGCTTTGTCCATAGTATCCCCTAATTGGGTTTTAAGGTCAAGTAGGGCAGTCTTATTACTGTGGCGAGGACGGAAACCTGATTGCCTCTTACCTAGTATGTTATGTTATTGCTTTCCAGAAAGTGTTGGATTTGCAAGTAGGCAGCTTTGTCTAGTATCTTAAGCAAAAAAGGAACGGTAGTTATGGGTCTGTGGTTATTCGGTGAGTCAGAATCAAGGGAGGGTTTTTTCACTAACGGGTGTACCCACGACTCCTTGAGGGCTGGGGGATGATACCAGATGAGAATGAAGCATTGATAAAAGCTGTGAGGAATGGGGCTAGTGAATCTGCGCAGTCTTTAATAAGGACAGCAGGACTTCTGTCTCAGTTACTTCTGTGAAGGAGATAGACTTTCTGTCTTTGTTGTAATGGTTAGAGACTGAAGCAGAGGGAACACTGGTCTTAGGCAGTGCATGATAATGGAAGTAGATTTATTCCTGGAGTTTGTATATTGTGGCATCAGATGTAATCTTTCACGGTTTCCTGTGTGTTAGTTGGTGGGGCGGCCAGCTCTTTGAATATAGGAAAAAGTTCTTTAGACTCAGATTTAGCATTAGAGATCCTGGAGTTGTATGAGGAGGATTTAGCTTGGGTGATTGCCTTTTTATATCATGCAGCAAGTGTTTTGTAGGCCTGTAAAGCCGAGTCCATGGGGCAGGTTTGCCAATTGGTGAGTGCGGATCGCTTGAGGGATCTTAGATCGAGTAGCTCTTGAGTGAATCATGAGTTGGCGTGTTTCTTAGTCTTAGCTTCTTTTCTCTCTAGAGGGGCAATGGCGTCTACCGCAGTTCTGATGGTGGAGTTATAGAGTTCCGCATAGAGTTTATGTTACTGAGAATTATACTGGCGACCGAATAAAAGGCTGCACTTAGAGCATTTTAGCAGGGTCCGGCATAAGAGGCAGTTTGTACCATATTATGACCTTACTCAGCATGTGAGGCAGTTTTTAGCAAAAGTATGTGAGTTTTGTACAAATATAAGATTGCAATGTCATGTCTTTTATCAATAGGATATAGTAACATTTCTAGTGATTGGTTTGGTTATGGAGAAATATCCCTGATCTAATACTCTCCACCACGCCAATCCGTCCACGCAATCTGGGGCAAGAAACAGGCTGTTTTTAATCTGAATATTTGCTTTTATTTAAAATGTTAAATCAAGCAATTAAACACAGGAAGCTGGTTTACATAAATGAAAAACAGCCTGCGCACTATTTTCTTGCTAATGTTTTCATTCAATTTGCACAAACATCCATACATTTAAAAAATATATATATATGAATAACTATTTTAGAGAGTAGAATAAAACATCCCACAATATAGACTCACAAATTGACATCGATTGTTTGATTAAAAAAGGTAGGACCGTTCACAAGAACAAATGTGGAAAAAACAAATCACTTAGATTTATCTGAAACCATTGACAAGTGTTGGAATCAGAGAAAAATATTAATTCCAAATATAGTTCTCTTAGTCTAGGACTGATTTGAATCTTAAAATATTGGACAATATGCATGACGGATTATTGGGTCCTAGTTTGGGCATTCATACAAAAAAATGTGTGGGTTTGCTTGGTTACAATTATTTGACATGCTTGTGTTCAGGAATTCTGTTTCGTTTTGGAATGTAGGTACAGCAGCGCCTAGCTCTATCACTATTCTCTATGAATCAGGTTCACCCGCTCAACACCCCAGTTCAATGTGTTCGTTAAGGAATAGATTTTGATTACATTTCTGACTGGCAGATTGCAGTCACAAAGGCTTGCCTTTTGACATTTCACTTTGGGAGGTCTAATGCCTCCGGTCATCCCCAATTGTGGCGTAATGTGGGTTTCAATTGTAACTATAAATCATGAATGACATACACCGTATACTATCTCATTCAGTGACATAACTGTAAATAGGATTCCACAACATATGTTCAATTACTGCTGGGGATGTAATTCATTATGGGTACATTTTTCTATATAATTTGAGGATATTCTACTCCCTTTTGGTTTGTCTTTCAAAATCCCAGGACAGGTATGGAAATCAACCGGCTTCAGGCATCACTGCCAGGTAAGTTCTTCCTTTCCGTCTGTCCACCTGATACCAAAATCCCTTTCATGTAATCTGGTTGCTTTTTGGGGAAATGTCTCCACATTCAGTTCCATCTTTTGACGCCTTCTTGAAAATTGCAATGAGCTACTTCCAGTTGGAGTTGAAATCTGCTTTTCTCCTGCCGGACAGGCTCTTATGCTTATCTGCTTTCCCCCCCAAAAAAAAAAAAAATTCCAATGTGTTGGGTTCAAATACCCAGCAAACTCCACCCATGCCGCAACATTTGATGCAGCATTTTTTAAATGGACAGAGTTTGTAATAGGTTCCCTTCACTTACTCATACCCCCCAGGACCTCCTCCTTGCTTCCATTGGCCTATTGACTTAGCTTTGCCATAAGGAAATGTGGTAGCTATGAGTGAGTCCTCCCTTCAGGAATGTAATAAAAATTGGACTGGAATATTTATTTCCCTTACTAATTTATCAGAAACTGCTCACTTGGGTGAGACTACAGACAATTAAAACTGAAAAAAGGGATTATATTCTCAAAAATAAGACAAACCCTCCAATCCCCTCACCAACAGGTGCACACTATCTCACACCAGAATGGTGACCAATGTTATTTCTCTCTACTCACTATTCGAACCCCATTTGTCTACTCCCCTTTACTAACAGACTCCTCTATATAAATCTTTACCACATTACACTAAAGGCACATCCTCCACAGAGGGCCACCACAAGCCTAGTCAGTACCACATGAACATTATTGAAATATGATTAAGGTCCCCTAATTCTCTCCCCATAACATGGTGTAATTCTACCAAAGGGCAGTTCAGTTCGTAGACCTTGGGACTCTCCCTTTTTGATAACATATTCCTGAGGATCTCTGCCAAAGCCTATGGGAGCTTTCTGGCACACAAGACTAGAGTACTTGCAATCCGTACCCATCAGCACCACAGGTTTCACATCTGCCTCTCCCGGTATCCTACTGACAAGTCTTCACTTTTTTCTTACAGCGGTACATGCAGAGAGACCAACAACAAATGGCAGATGGACGCTAAACAAGACCACTTATGTATGTGACACCTTCAAGGGAACAGGTTGTTCCAAAGTGAGCCCACAGGATTTTGTTCAGACTGTCT
Organism: Ambystoma mexicanum; assembly: GCF_040938575.1. Classification (NCBI taxonomy): domain Eukaryota; kingdom Metazoa; phylum Chordata; class Amphibia; order Caudata; family Ambystomatidae; genus Ambystoma; species Ambystoma mexicanum. Next base: position 303,939,886 of record NC_090921.1, read on the forward strand.
TTACATTTTATCATGGGTCATCACATTGTAGGCTCGTACTGAGGACTTTAACATCTTTTCAGCAACCTGGACTGATTACAGCCATAGATTAGCATTGCCTATGTTATACAATGAGAATTACCATCCTAGACTGCTACCATGATAAATGTGGTCGGCTTGCACCTTTCATGCTTTGTGATTGGCAGATTGCAGGTTTAACTGTAAGGGATGTTTGGCCTATCAACTTTTAGTGCAAGTGCAAGCATCTGTACCTATTTTAATTCAACTTTTTAATTTCTGGTTTAAAACCAATTACCTTTTTCCCTGTGGCCTAGGCGCGAATAGCCCTTATTTCATTTGTATTTGTTTGTAAATTGTGCCTCTTGCGGCTCTAAGAGTCATGTCTGCGCTCTCCGGCACCCCAGTGCCCGCTCCACCTCAGGCCCTGCCCCTGCTCTGCCTCGGTGCATCTGATTGGTGATCACAGGGTCATGAGACCTAGAATACAAAATGGATGTGTCGATGGAGAGCAGTCGCTTTCATTTCCCCATTTCCTGGACCCGTGGTTAGGATCTAGGGCATGAGTAGCCCTTCTTCCATTTAAATGTTTGTGGCAATGTGGGCCAATTGCAGCTCCAAGTGCCATCTCTGCTCTCTATGGCACCTCAGTGCTTGCTCCACCTCCCCCCTCCTCCCACTGCCCATCCTCACTGCATTCGATAGTCATGAGACCCAGAACACCACATTTAAAGCTCTCCTGCAGGGCAGCCTTGCCCGGGAAGCCGGCAAACAGCACAGGCATAGGGTGGCTTCCTTAAGGAGCTTACAATGCCTTTTTGCATGTTTTTCCTGGCACCCCAGCCCTACAAGATGCCAAGCACTACATCTACTCTCAGGTAACCCTAATTTGTATTTGTCCCAGAATATCCCAAAGGCAGATTTTGCCACTTTTTTATCACATCACTATTTATGTTTTAGCCACTTTTATTTTGCTCCCCAGAGTGTTCCAAATGTAGGTTTTGCTGCTCTGTAATCTCGCCACTCTTTGTATCTTGCCACCACTTGAATTTTGCCCCAGGCTTTCCCAAATGTAGGTTTTTCTGCCTTGCTAGCTCACCACTGCTTGTATGTTACCATTACCTGCATTTTTCCCCCAGAATGTCCGAACAGACAATTTTTGCCACTTTGACATCACACCACTATTTATGTCTTAGCACACTTGCATTTCCCCATGCGTGTTCCAAATGTAGGTTTTGCTGTTTATATCACTCTTTGTATTTTTCCGCTACTCTTCTGGGTTGGGTTTTCATTTTTGAATCTCGCTGTTGTGTTTTTCCACCACATTGTCTTTTCTTACCACAGTGCTTCCCAACTGTATTTTTCTACTGTTTTTCCACAGCCTTATTTGCTTTCTTCCCTTAAGGTCCAGGGTGTGGGTTTTCCATCTGTAGTTTGCTACTGCGTTCTACTGCCATACTTATTTTCCTTCCACTAAGGTCCATAGTGTGGGCTTCCCACCTGCATTTTACCACCACCATTGAGTGCATCCTGGTCAAGACTTTGTGATAAGCTCTGCAAGATCTTTTCCAACCAGGTGTCAGTCTCTCTTCAATGGAATGTCAAGATCGCTCCACAACAGAACATATCTGTATCCTGCACGGGCACAGCCCGCTCACCTGCATACCTCTCAGTAAACAATATTCGATTTACACACACAAAACACGCATCACCACCTCCAACAGAATGCAGCTGAGACCCATGCTAAATTTGGATCCACCGTTCACATAATCTGACTCTCCCTCCCTAATTTGTCAGTGCACCCATTCTCTCACCTGATAACTCTGGGTTGCTGCTGGGGACCTAGCATGTCCCTACCCACCTTTGTGCTGGCTAAAAATGCACTCATGCTTTTTAGAAATCCTTTTGTCAACTCTTTACATCTCTGACCACAGTCTTCCGAAGGGCATTCAACCCCACAGCACTTTGAGGCCATACCAATGACGGTAGGCATTATAGAAGTGACACATTTTATTCATGTATATATTTATTTATTTTTGCATTTATATCAGCGCACAAAGCCCTGAGGCATCTACACACTAGTTACAGACAAGTGCATAGTACAGTTCAAGAAAGTGAAAGAATATGCATATGGATTGCAGAAACAGTAGATGGTAGAAGCACACTTTGTGAAGCCTCACCTCATGGTGCGTGGCTCTACTTCAGGCATGCAAACAATGCGATGACAAAGGAGGTATGTGAGCACGAAGTAGGAAAGCTGCTCCTCATGGTACAGGGACTACTACAGGAGTGCAAACAACATGATGACAAAATAGGTATGCGAGCATGGACTGGGAAAGCCTTACCTCATGGTATGCGGACTACTTCAGGGGTGCAAACAATGTGATGACAAAGGACGTATGTGAGCACGGACTGGGAAAGCCTTACCTCATGGTGCGTGGGGCTACTTCAGGCATGCAAACAACGTGATGACAAAGGAGGTATGTGACTGGGAAAGCCTTACCTCATGGTGCGTGGGGCTACTTCAGGCATGCAAACAACGTGATGACAAACGAGGTATGTGAGCACGGACAGGGAAAGCCTTACCTCATGGTGCGGGGGGCTACTTCAGGCATGCAAACAACATGAGCACGGACATGGACTACTTCAGGTGTGCAAACAATGTGATGACAAAGGAGGTATGTGAGCACGGACTGGGAAAGCCTTACCTCATGGTGCGTGGGGCTACTTCAGGCATGCAAACAACGTGATGACAAAGGAGGTACGGACTGGGAAAGCCTTACCTCATGGTGCGTGGGGCTACTTCAGGCATGCAAACAACGTGATGACAAAGGAGGTATGTGAGCACGAAGTAGGAAAGCTGCTCCTCATGGTACAGGGACTACTACAGGAGTGCAAACAACATGATGACAAAATAGGTATGCGAGCATGGACTGGGAAAGCCTTACCTCATGGTATGCGGACTACTTCAGGGGTGCAAACAATGTGATGACAAAGGACGTATGTGAGCACGGACTGGGAAAGCCTTACCTCATGGTGCGTGGGGCTACTTCAGGCATGCAAACAACGTGATGACAAAGGAGGTATGTGACTGGGAAAGCCTTACCTCATGGTGCGTGGGGCTACTTCAGGCATGCAAACAACGTGATGACAAACGAGGTATGTGAGCACGGACAGGGAAAGCCTTACCTCATGGTGCGGGGGGCTACTTCAGGCATGCAAACAACATGAGCACGGACATGGACTACTTCAGGGGTGCAAACAATGTGATGACAAAGGAGGTATGTGAGCACGGACTGGGAAAGCCTTACCTCATGGTGCGTGGGGCTACTTCAGGCATGCAAACAACGTGATGACAAAGGAGGTACGGACTGGGAAAGCCTTACCTCATGGTGCGTGGGGCTACTTCAGGCATGCAAACAACGTGATGACAAAGGAGGTATGTGAGCACGGACCGGGAAAGCCTTACCTCATGGTGCGGGGGGCTACTTCAGGCATGCAAACAACGTGATGACAAAGGAGGTATGTGAGCACGGACTGGGAAAGCCTTACCTCATGGGGCGGGGGGCTACTTCAAGCATGCAAACAACGTGATTACAAAGGAGGTATGTGAGTATGGACTTGGAAGGCCTCACCTCATGGTGCGGGGGGCTACTTCAGGCATGCAAACAACGTGATGACAAAGGAGGTATGTGAGCACGGACTGGGAAAGCCTTACCCCATGGGACGGGGGGCTACTTCAGGCATGCAAACAACGTGATGACAAAGGAGGTATGTGAGTATGGACTTGGAAGGCCTTACCTCATGGTGCAGGGATTACTTCAGGCGTGCAAACAATGTGATGACAAAGGAGGTATGTGAACACGGACTAGGAAAGCTTCTCCTCGTGGTATGGGGGCTGGCTAAAATAACTTAACCTTTAATTTCATTATTTCGGTGTTGTGTGGTGCAAAATATTCCCTTCCATCCACTTCAAAGCAATGTTCTGCTTTGTGATACTGATGGTCTGGCCTCTGAATTACTTGATGGACTCATGATTTATTTTGTATGGAGTTTGAAGGAGTCTGGCCAGGGAGACTTCCCTGATGAGTTGTGGCAGGTCCTTGACTTGAGGGTAGTGTGTCCCCGTCCAGTCTGCTGCTGGGTGCAAGCTGTGTTTAAGACGCCTTGCATGCACAGACTAGGCGCACATAGACATAGTGCGACTGTATTGGCGCTCTTTAGTGAATGCATATATTTATCATGCATTCATATTATTCTTTTCAAACTACTATCATTTGTAACTTTAATGTCCTTATAGTTTGCCTTTCAGTCACTATATTGTCTCCTGTAATTTGTACTAATTGACAGCTTTTTGGACATTGAAGTGGACAATCTGGGCATCATCACGAGATGGGCGGTAACGCCGGCGCTAATAGCGCTGGCGTTATTAGCCCAACCGCCAAGCCCACCGGCGCTATTAGCACCCGGATCACGGGTTTGGCGGAACAGGAAATCCCCATTCCCCATTGAGCCCATTCGGGAATGCCCCATTTTACCGCTGGCGGATTTCCCACCGGCGGTAAACGTGCAGAAAATTGGTAAAATCTCGGCAGATTTCCAGCCAGTCGGGGGGAAATCAGCCGAAGCCGTGATATGGAGGACCCTTAAATCCGGCGGTAACAGCGCTACCGCGGGATTTAAGGGCTACCGCCAAACTTGTGATGAGGCCCTCTGTCTCTACTTTGCCTCTAAATTGCCCTCGCTCTCTTCTATTTTCTCGTTTTCTTTCGTCTTAATGAGACCAAATCTCTCAAGCTGTGAGCTGTTCCTGCACCTCGAGAATCTCCTTATTTTATTTCCTGCTTTATTCATCTGAATCCAAACTGGGCCCCACGTCCCCTGATCCTCAGACACCCAACGCAGACACATTGGGTTTCTGTGGGCTGAGGTTACTTATCGTGCACATTTGACACAGACAAGCACCCTCCAATCACATTGTGAGTGGAAGTGGAACGGACGGTGGCAACGTATTCATTTCTGTAAACAGTGGGTGATGCCTACATAGATAGGCCTACAGTCCACCTCATGAAAAAGCAACAGCTGGGCCCAGTTTCCTGACATTAATTACATTGGATGTAACCATTTCTGCCGCTCCACCAGGAAGCTGGACGTGAACTTATAAGGAGTTCTTTTGCGCCCTCCGCAACGTCCTGGGCTTATTGGCCAATGGCACAAAGCTGTTTGAGAAAAGAACCCGCTGAGGGTTTGCCCACACATCTTTGAACGAGATGCACTGGCATTGGTTCTCCAGGATACACACATGTGAAAGAATGTCCCTTCAATGGGGATTAGAGCTGTTATCTCGCTCCAGCACCAACATTCCTGTCTCTAAGCCAGCAATGTGAATGATCTCTCGAGACTTGCTAGGATGTCTCGGCAGAGATAGTTCAGGCGGAAGATCGGCAGCCTTAGTCCGAGCCTTCTCTGACCGCGTTGACACCAAGCTTTCATCTTCCGCAACCGTGAGTCGGTAGGAACCAGCGCGGTTGCGACAGTCCTATGGAGCCAGACCCTGAAGGGAGGGGGCGATGCAGAGACCAGCCATGCATTCCACCAAGAGAATGTAACCCTAAGACCAAGAGGTGGGTAATCCACGCGGCCAGGGATCCCCCAGGAACACCACAATATTTGCCCCACAGAACTCTAGGTTGCCTCTGGCCATTGCACTTGCCTCGCATCACCATAACATGTTGTCTCGCAAAAGCAGCCATGGAGTTGCGACCCAATAGCTGTCCCTGCACATTTAGGTGTGCACACCATCTGAACTAACCTTAGGCGTACCTTGTAGTTTCGACGCTTGGGTCGTCTCGTTGCATCGCCCCTCTATCTTCAAATTGGGTTCAACTCCCTGCAGTCCCATACAGCATTTATATACCTACAACGCTCAGCCATCAGCCCCGGGTGCAGGCAACCCAGTGCCATTACCGCCGCCGAGCCGGGAAATGTGCCTTCAGTACAAGAACCAAACATTCCAGCACTGGTGAGTCCCCCAGGGCTACCTCTCAAGATCAGAAAATTTCACCCCTCTAGACTTCGACAAGGAAGCCAACTTCAGAATCGTCTCTCCATACACTAACAGAGAACGAGGTTTCAGGACCACGGACAGGGATCTCGGTGTCCACGGTGCTGATCCTTAGGACAGCATTGTTGACAGCGGCAGCTCTCAACATGTGGTACTTTTAGGATCCGAGTTCTGCGCATGGGCTCAGAAACCTCCAGTCCCACCTTGACTATAGTTTAATCAGTGAGCCTCATGAAGGGGGTGTGGCCGAACGGAGGGGGGAAGTGGGGTCGCTTGTCAGCTCGTTAGGCCATGCCCCCTTGGCAAGCTCTGCTTTATAGGCTACAGGCACCCCTGCCAGGCAGCCCTTTGTAGACATCAGCACCCTCTCTCCCCTGGGGGAGAAGAGCTGATCTCAGCATTTATTAACTAACGGCTCCTGGCAGGGTACATCGCCTATTCTTTTCAGCCTTAATGCTGGCCCTGCCCCTCTCTACAGGCATCATGCCTGGGGAGGGACAGCAGCACCATTAAGGCTCCAAAGGTGTGGCCGCTGGAAGCCAAGGCCTTTTTCCCTAAAGCCTGATACTGCTTCAAATGAGCGGAAGCTTCAGGCTTTATAATGGTGGCACTAGCCCACAGGAATCTCTTGATTGAAGGATTGCCCTGCAGGTGCTGGCGCCACCATTATGGATTAAATGCGTTTTTTTTCTGAAGCCTGAAGCTCTCGTACATGGGCGAGAGCTTCAGGTTGTAGAAAAAAAACATGTCCTCTAGCAACCGCATGAGCCCCGCCTCCGAACTAATTTCTGAGCCTGCCGGGACTCGGCCCTTTAATACTAGGATTAAAGTAATGGCTTTAAGTAGGCCGTTACTTAAAGCCGTTACTTTAATCCTAGTATTAATGCAACGGACATAGCGAACACTGGACCTTCTAGGTTGTCATAGTTTATCCTGTGTCATAATTTGAGACCATCGTGGGGGGCTACCCCTCGCCTATTCCCTTGATTGGTCAGAGGGTGACAGCCCTGTCTAGGATCTTCGGTCATTATACTCAGCCTCTTGGACCGTGGGGGCGAAGCATGGAGGACCCCCCATTTTGAAGCTGACTGTCTAGTTCACTTTTGCCGAATGGCAACTTTGGCGAATTCGGTATTGCCGCTTTTTTTTCCACAAACTAAAATATGTAAAGTTGGAGTAAACGATTCCCCCCTCCCCCCCCCCGCTGATTGTCGCGCACTCTTTCTCACCTTAGTGTCTCGTGTTCTCCCTCAGCCCATCTCTCTTTCCATCGCCACCCCCTGCCTCGACTCACTCTCTCACGCCATTTCTATCCTCTCTACCAACACCTCTCTTCCTCTCCCTCTCCAAGAGCTGCCTTGCCCGCCCTGCCTCCACCCTCACAAGTAATTCCTTCTGTGCCATTTCCAACCCCAGCAGCACTCTCACCGACACAAAAGCTGTTGCAGACGCCGTCCCTGTGGCCTGGCTGTCCCGCTCTCTGCCCACTGTCCCTGCATGCGACCCAGTTCCCCCTGCCCACTCCCTTTTCTGCTCTCGTCTCTCTCTCCGTCCCTCAACAATTTCCTGCCATTATTCGCACTTCTCTCTCAGTCCCCGTGCCCCCTTCTTCTGTTATCTGGTCCCCCTTTCTTCTCCCCTCCCCCCTCCCTCCTCGCCCGGCCTAGCTCGTCTCTTCCCCGCTCGATTCTCCTTCGCCTCGTGACATGACTTGAATACATGTATTACAAGGCGGGTGCACTCTGATAAAGGAAGATTTCCTGCCTCGAGTGCTGCTGACAGCCTGGAGCAGGTGTGTGAGGCTGCCGAGGATCTGCTCGCGGGCCCGAGGATCTGCTGCCCACGGGCAATCCGTGTGACCTTGGGCGAATGTCATGAAGGAAAAACACTCACACGATCTCCAACGAGCAACGCAAACGAGCAGAAGCTTCAGCCGCGCTTTTCTGTTTACCGAATAATTGCAATTTATATGCTAATCTGCACCCCTCTAATTTACACATGGTATCTGATACATGTGCAGGCATACAAATGCACACATGCTGATTATAAATGCACCTGATCACAAATATAAACACACATCATGCAACATACGCGGAGATTAATTCTTACATATATTGAACTAATGGCAACAAATAGATATATGCAATGAATACATGTACGCGCATAAACCTATATGCGTACACCTGAACACAAATACACACGTGTTAGGCAAGGTAATGTTAGCTGCATGCATACAGCGCCTATTTCCGCCACATGCACCACGGCTTGTCCGAGTGAATATTGCACATTATTGGCCCGATTCATGGAATTATCTGTGCGGAAAATAGGGACTTTGCGCGCCAAACCGCTTGCAAAATCCTGTTTGTCGATTCATGTGATGAACTGTGCTGTACCTTTTCGTACTTTGTAGGGACTTTGCGCAGGATCGGCACATCACTGCGAGAGGCCGAGTGCCTTGCGTGAGACACCATACAGAGTGTGGGCGTGGCTTGGCCAGAGGTTAGGAAAGGGGGCAAACTCTTAAAATGAGGAAGATCAAGGAAAAATGTGGGTGTTAGGAGGGACGGGCCGCAGGCATTTCATTGCATGGCCACTATTGCGTGGAACAATACATGTTCATGGATCTGAGCGCGCAACCTCTCGGCAGGGGAAATGGCCACGCAAACCCTCATACTATCTGCCACCTGAAGGCAGACATATAGAAACAGGCACATAGGATTCACTGCGCAGAGGTACGATCCGGTGTCAGATTTAGAGGTGCATGTATGCAGCTGGGGTTCCACTCTGACTTAGGGGTACGCGTATGCAGTGTAGCGGGGTACGGGAACAGTTTATGGGTGTTCGCACGCAGATTTTTGGAGTTTTACCCGCTTTACTATAAATCATACACATGTTGTCGGGGTACCAGTAACAGTTACGGGGGACCCCGCCCAGGGTCCCCAAGATGCAGGACTGCTTGTGGAGGACCCCACTCACTGTTTGAAGGGCGTATGCATTCATGCCGGGGGAGTACGCAAAGGTAGCTGTTCTGGCTGTTTTTGCTTTGTTTTGGGGCCTGTCGACTGCAACCTGCATATAGGGTTACTTTGAACAAACAATTCCATGAACACGTGTAGCCTACAGAAAAACCTCTACATGCAGTCTTGCGCAGAGTCGTTGTTGGTGCACAGGCTTTGCAGGATCTCTGTGCACTTTTCCATGAATCGTGCCCTATACCCACGCCTGGGTTTCCAGACCAAAGTATATGGTCAGGAAAATAAGGGATTGGGTTGACGCCCCGCACCTCACTGCCTTTGCTTATGCGCCTATTATTACCAATGGATCTACACAGTGCACGCACAGCCACAGTACTAACATGCACATGAGAACTTACACAAGTATAAATATGCACACACATACCATTGCATGTACATGAATACCAGAATTAACGTACACCATTAAACTTGCATAAGGGAATGCATATATATACATCGTATACCTGCAGATGTAAAGGCCAACGTATATAAACATACAGTGAATGCACATGCGCAAATATCCAAGGCGTCAATGCACGATCACATTTACATACATCCAAATATAGACATACCTATTTAAACTTATTTCTGTGCACACATGCGCAGATATATTTTATAAGTACTACCTACAGGCTAACATACGTAATTGATACAAGTAATCGATGAATACGAGCATACATATGCACGTAGTTATTATGTCCAGTACATGTGCAAACATATCACTATAGGGGGGGGCAGGCAGGAACTGGAACTCCCCAGTGCACGGTGGCAGCACTAACACACATTCAACACTGGGGGCTGAAACGAAGTGAATTAAGATTTGGTTCTTAAATTAAGTCTCCCGAGTGCCTGGAGAAAGAGAGCGGATGAGGTCACATACGCTCATTCTGAGGATTTGTGCATGGGCACTTGGGTGGATCACAGGTTCACGTGCGGCTCACCAGTTGTGCTGTGAAGCGGGAGTGAATGCTGCCATGCACACATGTGCTACACAGAGATTTGAAAAGGTGGCCCTCATGACAAACACAGTGGCCATCATCGACCATCGAATTCCATGGACTGGGCAGTCTCTTTCTGGGCACAGGAATATCGGTCACAGTCTTAAATAGAGGCAAATTAACGTGTCCATCATCGATTCGGCCCTTCCCCGTTTCAACGGTATAGACACACTTCACCCGTAGCATCTAATCCCTCACCACTGATGCAAGAGGCACTATTCCCTGAGACAACCGTGCAGACCCTGCCCAGATGTCATCCCCAAAGCAATACCCCTGCAAACAAGGGAACCCCTGGATGAGCTGTAATTACGAAAGAGGCAAATGATATCACGGTGGAGGCCGACACACGTAGGTGCATTAGACACAAAGCACATGTATCCAAGAAAGCACAAGCATCCAAGCACGAAGGTACACAAACACTAGGTCAACCTGCACTTAGACACAAAGAACACGCTTACAATCACTAGGGTAGAAAACATATTCTCTCTCTCTCTCTCTCTCTCTCTCTCTCTCTCGCTCTCTCTCCTATGCTGAAACATAAGTTGCACAAGAATACATATAAATGTTTGCTTAGTGCCAAACGCAACTGAAATGGGTGGCCATATAAACCAAGATGGAGGATGAAGTCACGTTGGGTGAATGAGAAATATTGAGACGCCACAATACAGCAGAGATATTTTGTTTGCTAAGTCAGCAGAAGGATCAAGCCCGAGCAGCGCAGCTAGCAAGTGCATAAGGTTGCCAACGTTAGAGAAGGACAGGTCCAGGCCAGCAGTGGAAAAGTACAGACACAAGGCAGATACCAGATGGCAGACATAACTTCATCTAAATCAACAAAGAAACAAATGCTGTAGGAAGGTCAGGTTCCCATCAGTTCACACCTGACACTGAGAATAAAGTAGCTTGAACAAATCTCCAGAAGCCAGGAAGGTAATAACACCCATAAAGAAAACAGCTAAAATTCGTATAAAAGTACTGAACAGGATCATTTCAAATACGGTCTCCATGTACATGACTTGCAGCTGGCAGAAAATACCTATTCATTAGAGCTAGACAAGAGCAGACAAGGACCATCGCTCGCATCCATCCCTCTGGACGAAAGATAGAGTATAGTACCAAGTTGAAAGCCAAATGTCCTGGCTCGAGGCCTAGGAATCAGAGAATGGTAACTTTGGTGGAACATGCAGCACTTTGGTGCCCTTCTGATCACTTTCGATTGTTACTCATGTGTTGGTAACCGTCTATCCTACCAAGGCTGAGAAGCCACCCTTGACCAATCTCCATCCACCTTCCACGTTCACCTTAACAATGTTGCAGCAACCACTCATAATTTGCCCTGATGACATGTTCACCATGTATCCTTTTCGTAGGGGGTCCTAGGCAGAGTTATTCAGTATCCCCGGACCAATTAGAAGACTAATCCCATAAAGAAAATATATGCTACCATACTGCTCACCCAATCATATCCCCCCTAGGTTTGATCAATATATAATTTGTTTGTGACGTCCTACCAAGGCAAAACTCTGTGGCAAGCCTGTGTTCCGACAAGAAGGAACTGGAGATCGCCCGATGTCCATGGCTATCTCTGTTTTATTTGGGTATTATTCATTAAACAGTACATTTGCCATATTATAGGTCGCTTCCATTTTTTTGCGTGTGATGCTCCCAGCCTCGCCGCTGCATACCTCGATAAATGGTAGTAGAGGACGGTTCGCCAATGCCATCAGTGACTATTCCACCCTTTTTCCCGCTGCAAGCCTGAAGGTGTGCGTCACACCCGTGAGGACCGGATTACCAATCACGTGTGAAAACACAGACGGCCGTCAGGGGCGTCGGCTGACCAAGTGATGTAAGTATGAGAATAGTAATCTGTCAAATTTAGGGGGAGGAAAGGATTGTGTATATTGTATGAAAAGGGAGGTAACCTGTAGCTAGGGCATTGCCAGAGTTACAGAAGCAGAAGTTGGCACCGTATAATGTATTGTAGAATAAAAAAGTAATACAAAAAGGAGTTAACCTGTGACCGAGTGAGGAGCAGAAGGGCCATACCCCTGATGGCCTTACAGGGTATTTCTGATGGGTGTTAATCTTGCCATATGGTTGTGGCAAGAAGATGGCTGTGGAGGATTATTGTGTTGTTTTACGAGTGCACTCATATGGTGTATGTGTATGCATGCTGTTGTTAGAGATAAGTTGTAGAGGATCTGTAGGAAGAGTTTTGTGGCCCAGAAGGAGGGGCACACAGATTGTCATGAATTGACGGAAAAGATCTTTGTTCTTTGGGATGAAAAGGTAGTAGCTAAGGAGTGGGGAGCCGGCTCAACGGTTGTCCAGTTTGGTGAGGTTGCGAACTCGAGCTTCTCATGGTTGTGGGTTTGAAGCCATGAAGAAAGGTTATTTTGAGATTAGCGCAGGCTCCAGGAGGATGTGGAGATTTGGATTGGAGTGACGTGCCATCATGGGAGACATTCCCCTAATGCATGTGTGCAAGTCCCTCCTGCAGTTTAAAGTTAAACTTTGCAAGTATAGTGCGTAATGGACTCGTAAAACAGTGGGCAATATGATAAAACCTTGGGCCCAGGAGGACAGTTTTTCTGCAAAACATGACCACATATTTACAAGCCGCCTATAAGGGCAAGAAGTTACAAAATAGGATAGCCACACAGGAGAGAGTGGAGGCTTAATCAGCATGATTTAGAGGGTGAAACGCCCATGGCTCAACCTCCTCCGCCTCCCCAGAGCACTGACCCTCCAAGCAAGAGACAGGGATTTCACCCATTGAAAGAATTAAAAGCAGCAGCAGGATACACCAACCCTGTGACCGCACTTGCCACATATAACTTCAAAGACCCAATAAACGGAACAAAATTAAATAACACCAAGCCATTAGCCATGCGCGATGAGTATAAAGAGTGCTGTGAATTACTGGCAAAACTAGCAGAGAGTGACAAGGGAGGGCCGACAGCGGACAAGGGTGAATGGGTAGGAGGACAGATATTGCTTAAACTCGACGGACAACACAATACCAACCATAATGATAAAAAAAGTGAAGCTAAATATAAATGGGATAAAGAGGAAGAAGAAGCACAACATAGAAGGAAGTTAGAGGAGTAAGAAAGAGAATCGGAAAAAGTGATAAGGGAAGCAGAGGATGGGGAGACAAAGCAAATAAGGCAGCAGGAGAAAAGAAGGGAGTTAGAAGAATCAGAGAGGGTGGCAAAAGAAGCAGAGGAGGAAATGGAAAGACCGGTGTAACTGAGTGAGGAGAGAAAGGCGGGAGGTTGAAAAGTAGCAGGAACGGGAAAGAGAAAGGAGCTGGGAAAGACGAGTTAAGGAATCAGAGGCAACAATGCAGAATAATACACTTCCTGAAGAGGATAGGGAGAGGAGATACGAAGGAGGATTGGGCCACTATATAGAAGCAGAAGGGATAGTGGGGCCACTTCTAAGACAACCAGGAGTGTAACTGGATCTCCACAAAGGGAGGAGCCAGGATCGTCAGACCGAGTCACAAAAGGGGAGAAGGGGAGAAGTATGTTAAAACGATGGGATTTTAAAAGTGACGAGGATGAGGGGAGTGACGATAACCACAGGACAATGGGGTCAGATAAAGAAGGGGAGACAAGCGAAGATGCAGAAAGGGGAAGGAACATATTGCCCGCAGAGGTGGCAGCTTCAGAACAGGAGTTAGTTAAACTGGTCTGAGTGGAAAGAGACGGATGGAGAAAGGCCAGGGCTTAAGACACATACTGAGCACCTAAAGGGCCATTGGCGTAGCTTGGACAAAGGTACCCCCATATACACAGTTGAGGGCGCTACCAGGGTGAAAGAAGATGAGTATGACTGGAGCGTTTATGGTGACGAAGGGTCCAGATACATCATGAGGGTTCGACTGAAGCTGACCAAAAAGTGCAACTTTTGGTACGACTCTGAGCTGGCCTCCCGTAAATGCAAGTACAGGGCAGCCGAACAGAAATGGGATTCTCCAGGCACACCCTCAGAAAAACTGGCCTGCCGCCTCATTCAAAGACAATATAGAATCTTCATCCGCCGCTAAAAAAGAGTCTTTATTCAAGCCTGCATCTCTGCGGCATCTAAGAACATGGCTGAACTTTTCTATCTGCAAGGAACTAGCCAATTCTGCTGCAGCATCCTCCACCTTACCGCAAAAACACATGACATTCTATCCTTGCACTCCTCCACACCATCTCAGCCACCAACATCTCTTGTGCCTCCCATGGCCTCCACTGCCCCTCCCCCTTTTCTCTCTTCTCTCTCCCCTGTCACACCTGAGGAGGTCACCAGACAAGTTCGGTCTATGAAGGCCTCCTCCAAACAGGTGGACCCCTGTCCCTCCAAAGCCATAAAGGACAACATTGACTCTCTCGCTCCAGACTTGGCTGACCTCTGCAACCTCTCCTTTGCTACTGGAGTTTTCCTCACTGATCTCAAGCACTCCCTTGTGCACCCCTGCTCAAAAAACTTTCTGCGGACCCCTCCATTCTGGCATCTCCATCACTACTTTTCTGGGCAAACTCCTAGAGAAGTTGGCAATATCTCAGCTCACTCTCCTCACCGAATCGGTCGGCTGCTTCCATGACCACCAGTCTGTCTTTAGAGCACCCAGAGGCATGGGAACTGCTCTTGTGAACACCCGTGAAAACCTGCTCTCAAACCTTGATTCTAACTCTCCCTCTGTCTTCATTCTACCATAACACCCTGATTGCACATCTCCATGATACCCTGGACATCAATGATCAGGCCCTGTCGTGGCTAACCTCCTTTCTCTCTGACTGCCCATCCCAGGTGGAACTGGGGCCCTTTCTTTCTTCTATCACGTAATTCTCTACTTGTGGTGTCCCCCAGGGATCTAATCAATCTCCCTGGTTCTTCAATTGCTACATGGCCACCCTGGCCTGTAGGATAGCCACTATCACCTCCAACTTTCAGTGTTATGCGGATGACACACTGCTCTCTTTCAGGCTACCTTCAGCTTCGTCCTCTTCTTCACTCATTCCTGTTTGTCTTTCCGCAATCCAGTCATGGTGTGCTGCAAACAACCTCTGCCTCAATACCAGTAAGACAGAAATTGTTCCCATTGGGACCCCTGCTGCCGCTTTCCCTCTTTCCCAATGGCCGGCATCCTTGGGCCTTGCGCCTCCACCCACCAACGAGGCAAAAACCTGGGGATCATCTTCAACTCTACTCTCTCCTTCTCCTCCCACATCTCGGACATCTCTAAAAAGTCCCACTACCAACTGCACCATCTCAGAGGTATTGTACTTTTTCTCACTTTCCCCTAGACACTCACCGTCTCCAGAGCCCTGGGCCTCTCTAGGCTCGACTACTGCAACAGCCTCTTTCTCAGCCTCCCTGCTTCTACTCTCCGTCCTCTTCAACTCAACTAGAACAGAACCGCAAGACTTATCCTTGGCCTCAAGCCCAGGGACTGCATGTCTCCTGCGGTAAAAACCCTCTACTGGCTCCCTGTGACTGCAATGATCCAGTTCAAGACTCTTTCCATTGTCCACAAGGCTTTCTGGGCCTAGGCCCCCTCTATCTGCAATTTGTATTTGTATTTTGTATTTTGTATTTGTAATGCGCCGACAGCCCACGGGCATCAGGGCACAGAGAGACAAAGCCAAAATTCGAGTAGACAGTCAGGTGTGTGTAGAGGAGGTCCCAGACATGGCCTGCACCCCTTCCCCTCATTTCGAGGTACCAGGAGCGTACTCGCCAAGGTATGTGACTTATGAAGAGCAAATGAACCTACAAAGAGCTGCACTGGGACTCTACCCAGTATACATCAGAAGATCCATACCGGTTTAACCAGACAACCCTGGGCAGCACGGTACCCTATCAGACAGCCATACCAGCCGCTGATACGAAATGAGGAGTACCTACACATAGTCCACGAAGGGATCCCAAAAGCCTTAATGGAAGGCCAGTGGAAATGACACAAGGGCCTGAACAGACCCGTGAATGAACAAAAGCAGCTATCGAAGATAACACGCCAGTGCGAGTAACTACGAAATTGAATGGAATAGGCACAGATAGGAGACAATGTTACAACGTGAGGAAACAGTGCTACGAGACAAGATGGAAGCAACCGTCCTGTTAAACGTGTGTAAATAGGCTTGAAACGCAAGATGCTAAGAAATCGATATTGCTTGCAATGCTTAGTAGAAGATAGAGCAGCAAGCGCCAACCATATATCTACCTCAATAAGGCACATTATACAAGTGCGACTCCATTTTGTAAAAGCAGAAAGGTACCCAGGCGGCCAGAGGCCTGACAGGCCAAGTTTTGAAACCCAGCCAAAGGCAAGAGAAGGAGCGGAATCGAAACTCAACAAAGAGTGGCTCATGCCTAGGAAATCGAGGTCAACTAGAGAAGGGGAGGAGAGTGTCAGCTCACAAGACTCCAACTTCAGAGCATACCAGCCTGCCTCATGAAGGTCAAGATAAGGGGGGCCCATGTAGGTGGCTAGGCTGACACAGAATTAAATGCACTAAAAGCTGGAAACTGAAGCAGATTCATGGTGAACTAACTCGTGACCAGCCAGGCGAGAAGAAGTACCATCGCCTGATGTCATCTAGGACCCGAGGATGCCATAACTTTTCCCGATAAGAGACTACAGTTTCGAGGCCATCCTTAGCCAACTAATTGACACGTCGCCCTAAAACACTGATTGATGGAAGGGAGGCAGGGTGAAACCTGGGACACCAGGCACCTGGGTGTCCATTCTGCATGCTGCTAATTAAAAGTGGACATTTATGTCTAGGGGTGTAACCTGCCCAATCACAATGGACCAGGTTATCTGGAGTCCTATAGATATTGTAACGACTAGGACGTCGTAGTTGTAGTGACATATATCACGTGTGATGTAGAGGGATGGGCGTAGACGCCCACCCAATAAGAGTTATCCAATCTGCATGCCCTATTATCATATACAGATGTAACACCTATACTTAAGTTACCTTTCCTCATTATATTGCATGATGTTTTTTGCCTATAAGAAGTGCTGTCCGACTGAAGTTCGAGGAAGTCGGAACGAGACAGGTGATTGCAATGCTGCTGATTTCCATTTGTTTCTCTGTTTGATGTAATTGTCATTAAACGGACTTCCCTTTGCCAACTTACTGAGTCCTCATTATTGAGTCGTGTTAGAGTAAGTGAATCCTGCACCCCCTGTCCTCACGTGGTGCAGCTATCTTGTCTTACAAGTTCTGGAGGGTGAGCGCTGACCTATGGGCCCGTCAGTGATTTCCTCTCCTCCTGAACACTTGGTAGTGTGAGGATGGTTTCGGCCATCGATTATTGATTATCGATTGATATAGTTATAAGACACCTTTAGACCACAGCATGAAGTAACTCTAGGCCTTCGGTAAGATCACGAGTCCTTTCGCCATTCCGGCTGAGTAGGCTGAAAAGCTCCCCGTGGACAATGATAGAGTAAAACTTAAAAAATCTGCAGTGGGTCTGAAGGAACCCGCCTTTCCAAGCATAACCCTTCTCATTCCCACGGGCAGCGGATCGGAAGAAAACCTTAAAAGCAGGAAGAGGAAGGGGCGGTGATCCTGAAGTTCCAGAGAGGAAAAGATGCGATTGGCCAGCTGCAGCGACGGCGAAAAGGGGACAGCACAGCACAAAACACAACAGGAAGTGCTGAAGCAGGCGCAGCTCAAATCCTTTGTGCGCCCCTCGTCTTCCCTGGTGATGCAGTATTGGTGAGAAATCACGCAAGAAAAAGGTGGGATGAGCCAAGATTTAATGGCCCCTTAATCATAGAGGACTGCACCCCGTCCGCCGTCAAGCTCCAGAGCAGAAGAGCATGGATCTTTCTAAATGTCATTAAACCCTATGCAGGAGAGGGCCCTCCAGCTGCATCCAGCTGCGAAGAATCTACAGACAACGGAGAAAAACCTCAGTACGTGCAGACAAGATCCATGACGAGGAAGAAGGAGACATGATCAGAAAAGACAAAACGAGAGAGCTCATCGTGTAAACTTGGTTTTACACTGAACATTCCATCTAAACACTGAAAGGAATAAAAAAAAATAAAACAAACACTCTGTACATCCCAGTTGCAGGATAAAGAAGAGAATCACATATCCAAAGCTGCAGTAACGCTACTCATTTGAACGTTTAAAGCCACACGAAGCATTGGAAAAGCCCTAAGATTTTGGTAAGCGGAAAATAAGACATTTCTGAGAACCAAAAACGATATCCTGAAGCAATCAGTATTGAGACTTTGTTCACAGAACCTATGGTACATTCCGGCAGAAGTCTCAAGTGGGATGTGCTAACCTATTTCCATCTCGTGGTGCTATCATACCCATCACTCATAGGGAGAGGAGCCAGTGTCACAGACTTTATCCAAGATCCGGCCAACAAGAAAATAATCTGGCAACTACTGACTGTCATCACGGAAGCCTTCATTGTACTGCCCGAGTACGGTGAGAAGGACACAAATGCCTCCACCGCCAATAGACATTGATGAACTCACGTTTAATTTGTTCCTCCAAATAGTCGAGAAGTGCCCAGGGCTCGTCGGGAGAACAACTGACACACGCACTTATATCAGAGATCCAAGAAACCTAGCTCAACTGAGTCAGCTGTGGACTAAATTAAATCATTTGGTGGTAATCCACGCGACGGGAAGGTGCAAAGACTGTGCGAATCAAAAGAAAAGCTTGTGATCAGGACACAGCCAAACAGGACAAATGTCCCTATCATCCGAGGGAACCCGGCTGGTGCAGAACGTTCTGTTTAGGTTAGTCACAGACTATCCAGAAATGGTAGGAAGGCCTGCAGATGTTGACGTCATCACCTTCCTTAGAGATCTGGCCAACGCCCCACACATGGGCACACGTGACCCTGGTATAATGCTCCAAGTGGAGGTGTCCAACTTCCAGCGAGAATTCCTCAGGAGATTCCAATAAACTTTCCGCCGTGGAGCAGATCGAGGAGAGAGACACTGTTCTTCAACTTGTCGCCAAGAGCCCGAGTGAAAGGAGCAGACACAAGAACTTCACCATCTTATTTTCATTTTTCTGCATTTTTCTCATTTTTTCCTATTTTTTCATATGTTCACTTTTATTTTTACTTTTGTTTTTATTTTTACAACATTTTATTTTTGTGTGATTTGTAGCAGTTCCATCTTTTCCTTCTTTTGCATTGAGCAAGTTCCAGCATGTCCTCAGGACCAAGACAAATTCGAGGCGTGCATTGGGACCTCACCTATTATCGATATGTATAATGAATGTGATGTACCAAAGGTGCTAGCCTAACCCTTTTCCATAGTCTAGCACAGGAATTGTACTGAGTACCCAGAGACCACCGTCATCACTAACGTGAGGGGGGACATTTGGAGAAGCACTCGTCCCTCTAATAGTAACAAACTCTCGATACACGAGACCAGAGCAAAAGTAGGAATAAATAATTGACTATGAACTAATTCGAAATGTGGGCCCAGAACAGTAACTTGGTTTTACCCCCAACAGAAGGGTGTCCCCACTTCCCTGGAAGAAAATGCTGCAAATTGTCATTCTGAACGATTGTGTGTATATATATAGTTATAATTATTGTTTTTCTGTCATTAACAATCAGAACTGCTTTCTTTATTGGTGTGCGAAGTGCCCCAATCTCAGTGCACCCACCAGATAATGAACATCTGGGGCCTACGAGAGCACCCAGACCCTATATAGTAATTCCAGTCTCAAGAAAACTTGATGATAAAAGTAACAAACTCAATTGAAATGTAATGAGCAATGATTTAGACACATTTGATGCAACAAATGAAGAGAAAAGCTGGAGACAGGGTCAGCACGGGATGAATGACAATGTAGCACTGACCATGGCACGCACCCACACACAGAACGCACACAGCCAAGGGCAAGTGTCAATGGCTACAAGGCCTCCAACGAAGGCAGCAGGGAAGGAGAGACTGCCTGCCGAACATTCAATTCCAGAGAATAGTGGAAATGACCAAGAAAAGCCAAGTGAATTACCAAAGACGGAGGAAATAGTAAAATCCCTCAAAAGAACAGAAGTGGCCACGAAAGAACTCACAGAGAAGACACACATGCTAATAGATTATTTGTTCCCCTTCATAGTCCAAGCAAAGAAACTGCACGAAGAGCTGAATAACAGAACTATAGAAACTATAACAGCAAGCACACCTGCTCCAATGCAAGGAACAAGCCACAGGCCTACAACACAGCCACGAGTTGGGAGGTTGCTGAACCAATGATGATTACGGGAAGTTTATAGCAGACTACAAAAGGGAAGGAAAGGAAGCACAAATCCTTCTCCTACCACAACGATGCAGTCGAGGCAGCCTGCTCCATCGAGATACCCGAAGTGGAAAAGCAGCACAGATGCATTCAGAGATGTAGTCATAGCAAACTACAGAAGAACGCTGAGAATCAAGAGAAGCCCTCATGAAGATAACAATGAACTTAATGATTACCTGGACAGCACAGCAGATCTTGGAAACAACATATGGTACCAGCACATTAAGGAAGTAGTACAAAGGCAGTCAGAAGGAGAATGCTTCGTCTGTGCACTCCTGCCATACAGCATGGGAAAATCTAAGATCTTCGTGGCTGTAGAAATTGATGTCCCTAAAGCACACTGTATGTCACATGTAGCAATGTGCAACACCAGAGGACAATTTATGGGAAGAGATGCCTCGTTGATATGGGCCAACGAAAAGGATTACCCGGATGAAGATGGCTACGTCCAGGACATTAAAACAAGAAACCGAGAGCACACCAGAAATCATGTGATCAGGTACGAGAAGCCTGGCATCAAAAGATCAGGGACAAAATGGGAAGTTAACCCGAGGCTGAACGTTCAAGGGAAGACTGCAGAAGAGGCTCAAATCTGGAAGAACAGAGGCCAAATGCAGATCTGGGGGTGAGTCGTCTCCCCAGATGGATGGGAGGATGGAGTAGTAATCTGCCGAGCATGGATGGTCCTTGGAGCCTGCAAGTAAGCAATAGAGAATTCACAGAGGTTATGCAAACCTCTGTGGCCAAGGTTGGTAAAACTGCTAACATGGGTCGAAGATAGAGGAGGACCCCTGCAAATAGTACCACTGGAGAGCCCAAAACTATGTTTCAGAAACAATGGCACAAGGAAGATGGGAGAGAATCAAAACTGCGAATGAATCTTTGAAGCTCCAGGAATGACACACGGAACTGCAGTTATTATGGACCATTACTGGGCGTGTGGATCCAAGGCATACATAAGGTTGCCGAAAAACTGGCGAGGCATATGCACACTAGTGAACGTCCATGTTCCCGCACTAGTGATCCCTAAGAATGACCTAAAGTTGGACAGTTTCCCGAAAGCAGATGCTCATCTAAGAAGAAGGAGATCTGTGGAACTGGCATCCAGGACGAAGAGGGAAAATTACTTTTCTCTCAAATCAGAAGAGGCATTCCATGAAATCGCGTAAGAACACAGGCTGTTCAGCCTCACCTCAACAGTATTCACAACACTACTCCTGCGGCACATCCAAGTTGGAGTGAATACTAAATTGTTGCATATAACTGATGTGAGTTATTGCAGACCATCAATACCACTATAAAAGGATTCAACGCAATCAAGGAAGAGATGAGAGCAATCAGACTGATGACCCTCCAAAACAGATATGTGCTTGACATGATCACTGCAATGGATGGAGGTGTTTGTGCAAAAATCGGAGAATCATGTTGCACGTTTGTACCATCACACGAAGAAGAAAACGGAACCCTAACAGAGGCCATAAGCATGCTGACAAGCCTGAAAAACCAGATGATTGATGAAAGTGATGAAGTAGACGATGACAGCTGGTTTGGAGACCTATTCTCGTGGGTCCCACAATGGATGGAAAATATATTCAAATTTCTGGGAGCTCTATTAGCAATGGCATTGCAAGGATTCTATGTTATCAAGATAATCATTACACAGTGCCAGAAAACTGCAAAGAAAGCCATAGGGATGAAAATAATGATTGATGTTGAACGAGGATGGAAGCCCAGAGACCTGACTGATGAAGAAATAAGAGACTTTGTGAAAGCCAGCAAATTTGCACCAGAGGGAAAAAGTTCACATACCCTAAGAAACGAAGAAGGTATGAAAGAAAATGGATCTACTGCAGCCCAAATGGACAATGTCAGCTAATGACATGGAACAAAGACGAACATGTGAAAACAGCAGGGAGTTTAAAGGGAGGGATAAAAATATGGACTCCAAAGGCTCACACATTCACACCATCATGTATCAATGCAGAGGACGATGAGCATGACACAGAAGAATCAAAAGAAATGAATGCAAAGGAGATTGCAGAAGTGGTCAATGAACCGACAAGAGGGGTGAGTGTAGAGGAGGTCCCAGACATGGCCTGCACCCATTCCCCTCATTTCGAGGTACCAGGAGCGTACTTGCCAAGGTATGTGACGTATGAAGAGCAAATTAACCTACAAAGAGCTGCACTGGGACTCTGCCCAGTATAAATCAGAAGATCCATTCCGGTTGAAGCACCCATAACCAGACAACCATGGGCAGCACGATA
Organism: Ambystoma mexicanum; assembly: GCF_040938575.1. Taxonomy (NCBI): domain Eukaryota; kingdom Metazoa; phylum Chordata; class Amphibia; order Caudata; family Ambystomatidae; genus Ambystoma; species Ambystoma mexicanum. The sequence continues at coordinate 303,962,524 of NC_090921.1, forward strand.
CCCTATCAGACAGCCATTCCAGCCGCTGATACGAAATGAGGTGTACCTTCACACGGTCCACGAAAAGACCCCAAAAGCCTTAATGGAAGGCCAGTGGAAATTACACAAGGGCCTGAAGAGACCCATGAATGAAAAAAAGCAGCTATAACACGCCAGTGCGAGTAACTACGAAATTGAATGGAATAGGCACAGAGAGGAGACAATGTTACAACGTGAGGAAACAGTGCTACGAGACAAGATTGAAGCAACCGTCCTGTTAAACATGTGTAAATAGGCTTGAAACGCAAGATGCTAAGAAATCGATATTGCTTGCAATGCTTAGTAGAAGATAGAGCGGCAAGCGCCAACCATATATCTACCTCAATAAGGCACATTATACGAGTGTTTAATCTAGCCATATAGATATTGTAACCAGTAGGACGTCGTAGTTGTAGTGACGTCTATCACGCGTGATGTAGAGGGATGGGCATAGATGCCCACCCGATAAGAGTTATCCAATCCGCATGGCTTATTATCATATACAGATATAACACCTATACTTAAGTTACCTTTCCTAACCAATTATATTGCATGATGATTTTTTATAGAAATTAGACGTGAATGATGACGATTTTTGCCTATAAGAAGTGCTGTCCGACTGAAGTTCGAAGAAGTCGGAACGAGACAGGTGATTGCTATGCTGCAGATTTCCATTTGTTTCTCTGTTTGATGTAATTGTCATTAAACGGACTTCCCTTTGCCAACTTACTGAGTCCTCATTATTGAGTCGTGTTGGAGTAAGTGAATCCTGCACCCCCTGTCCTCACATGGTGCAGCTATCTTGTCTTACAAGTTCTGGAGGGTGAGCGCTGACCTATGGGCCTGTCAGTGAATTCCTCTCCTCCTGAACATGTGGAAAAGAATGCTATTACGTAATGAGGTTACTTAAAAAGGTGCGTCTTCAGGTTTTTCCTGAAGATTTTGTAATTAGGTTATACTTGCAATATCACTGGGTGGTTATTCCATTGCTGGGCTGCCTGTACCAGGAAGGATTTCCCGGCACCCTGGGCTCGGTTGGCCGGTGGTACCAGTAGCTTGCATAGTGCTTGTGATCTCAGGACCCTATTAGGGATGTAGCAGATGAACATAGATCTGAGGTACGACGGTGCTGCTCCATAGAGGCATCTATGCAACAGCGACAGAGATTTAAAGAGGATTCTTTCCTCGACCCTGAGCCAGTGCAGAGCTCTTCTGCTCTCCATCACAATGCTCTCTTCCTAAATACTCTCCTTTCCACGCCCTCCGCTCGTCTTCCCCCAACGCTCTGCGAGTGAGCTGTTTTTCCAAGCAGAATTTTGGGGGGAGATCTTTATCCTCCGAAGGTGCCTCCCTCGGGAACAGCCTACGTGCCCCTCTCTGTCTTGAACCAGATCACCTAAAGTTCCGGAAACTCCTCAAGACCTTCCTCTTCGCCTCCTCCTTCTCTCTCCTGCTCCCCTGCTAACCACCTCTTTATGCTTTCTTGCTCTCGTGTCTCTACTCTCTACTCCGTTTGCCGAATGGCTGCCTGGTGCACCTTCAGAGCCTCACAGGTCCCAAGCTTCCTCGCCAGTCTTCTGCATTTGCCTCCGGGCCTTGCACTGCACAGCACTATTGCACTTTCGGTTATGACCCATGAGAGTGGTACATCTAAGCACTTAACCTATGTTCTGACTGGACTGGGTGCACTTGCTCCCCATTACCCCCTGCCTCCTTCGCACTTCCTGTCCTATGAACTACACAACCTGAATGTACCATGCCTAGTAAGTTTGTTTGTCTTGTCTCCTTTATGTCTTCCCCTCCCATGCATGGCTGCACTTTGAAACAGTTGCTGTATAAGTGCACAATAAATAAACAATCAATCAATCAATCAATCCAATAGTCACATGAGGATAACTTAATACCCACTGCTGAAGAAGGGGGAGGGCGTCCACAAAACATACCATGGCCTCAGATGGATAAGTATCATTTGAGGTGTAAATTGCCCTTGTTGACGGCAGGGGCAGGGGAATGGATAAATGAGATTGAGAAACTGACAGCAGGGATGACCCTAGAAGCGGGCGACAATTAATGTTTGCTCTATGCCATTCTTGGGGACAGAGCGGATTACATTTGGAAAAGAGAAGGGTATACTGGGGTGACCGCTCAGAACAAATCACATGACGGGGCGCCATTCAATAAATGTAGGGAAGCCGTGTGGCAAGCCCTCAGAGTACAGTATCTCAACATGTCAGACATAAGCACGATAATGTCATGCAAAATGAATGATAAAGAAAACCCCATTGCATATTTTCAGGAGATCCAAGAATGCTGGTATCTCGAGACTCATGGAATGGGGGACAAGACAGTGGGTTTATTCTATCACAAATTGAGTCAGGGACTTCCTGAGTATGTACAGAAACAATTGAAGAAATTAGTGGGGATGGAGGCAAAACAATGGCCAAAGATTCAGTTGCCTAGTGTTGGTTAATGCAAGAGAACGCTAGAAACAAACACAAGGAAAGAAAGCAGGATGAAGCAAAACTAGTTCTGAAAAGGTTGTCAAAATACTCGATGGAAGGGGTGGTACTGACAAACGAAGAGGCAGTGGTAATGCAGGATCTGCCGCATGGCCAGTAAATGGCAGGTGGAAGTTTTGCAGGAAGGGGAGGATGCGATCAGTGGCCCCAAAGGAGAGGAGATATACCCAGAGGAAGAGGGGGAGATTACAAGCTCCCACAGGGACAGAGGGATTTAACAGGGTGTAGCCCAGACCCATGGGGCCCATACAGTGTTGGACATGTGAGAAGATTGGCCATATATCCCAACTGTGTAGGTATGGAGGTGGGGCACAGCAGAATTGGCAGAACCAAGAGGTGGACTGCATATCCACCCACATACACAATGCAGCAACCTGACTATTATCCCTAAAACCACACACAGTCTCAGGCATATGCACCGCAAACACAGCAAGCGCCTAAGGCCCCAGTACACCCACAGCAAACCCACATGCAGATGCAACCACAACAGATGCACCAAACACAAGCACAACCCCAACTACCTATGCAGGAGAATGCCCTGATTACATGGTACACAACCACAACAGTAGACACTCCTGCAACCAAGCTAGGTAACTTGACTCTAGTGGTAGGGAATCCTTTCACCAGTACAGGGATGAACTTAAACCCACAATAGGACAGCCCACAGATGGACTAAATTCATTACATCCTATCCGTCACACCTGACCTGCAAGAGGAGCCATGAGTGGGAGTGACCATAGGTGACAAGAAGTTCTCTTTTCTTGTAGATACGGGGGCCACGAGATCCTGTGTTAGGAGAGAGAGATGCCCAATTTCAGGTGTTGCCATGAATGCACAAGGATTTTCTGGGGATACAAGCTTGGTTCCATTTTCTGATGAATTGCCCCTCACAGATGGGGAACACAATATCACCATGCCACTCTTATATTCCCACCAGACCCCAGTGAACATAATAGGAAGCGATATGATGAGTAAAGTCACATGACCTTCTCAATTACTGAACAGGGGCTAGTGGGCTCCACTCCAGGGATTCATTACATGAATGCACGAGAATATATCCTAGCTTTCTGTGAGAAGACAGGGCAGAGGGGGGAACCCATAGATCCAGAGGTGTTTTAGTATGGAGGGAGTATTATACTAGCATGTCTTCCATGTATACAGGGTAGGACATTAAGATTACCCACAGATATTTTTTTCAGGCAAGAAATCCCATTAAATGAGGAAGAGGGACATGTGTTTGCATTAGAATTAGAAGCGGTCATAATAAGAAATGCGAGAATATTTCTCCAAGGGACAGATAACGAGGGGAAAGCATGGCGGGCTGTAATTGCCCTGGATGAAGGACACAGACTGACAGACTTGACTGAGGAAGAGTTGTTCAGAGACGACTATTCGGACAGGGAGGTAGTGGTCTCTATAAGAATTACATATTCGATGAGAACTGAGTACAAGGAAGTGCCACAAAGAATGGCACTTGTGAAAAAGACACCATCATTTCTTGAGGACGACTTGGCACAGATGCCAGCTGTCTTGTGGACCAACAGCCCTTATGACGTCGGTCTGCTGAAGAGTGTAGGGGTATTCAAGATAAAATTAAAACCGGGAGCAATTCTACCCAGAGTGAAACAATACCCCAAGTCCAGGGAGGCAGACAAAGGCATTTTTGAAACAATTTCAGCACTAGTACAACAAGCAAATCTAGTACCATCAGAGTCCCGATGTAACACAGCTGTGTAACCAGTGAAGAAGGCGACGGGGGTCATGGAGATTTATTCAGGATTTACACCCCTAAACAAGATTTTTGAGACAGAATTTCCATTAGTTCCCATCCCAGCAACCATATTATGCAATATGACAGCACACACATTTTACAGTAATTGATTTTAAAATTGTGTTTTTCTCAATTCCCCTTCATGAAGGATCACATGACCTGAAATCATTTTCATATAGAAACTAGAAGAGGATATATACAAGATTACCCCAGGAATAATGTGAATCCCTATCAATATTTAACCGAGTACTTCAGATGGATTTGGGGAACATACAAAAGACAGCGCAGTAAATCAGAATGTGGTTGACATTTTGGTACGCAGTGAGACAGAGGAACAGTGCAGGTGAGACTCAATACAGCTGATCACAGTCTTAGGGGACAAGGGATACAAGGTGAACAAAGCAAAATTACATTACTGTCAGAAGGAGGTTCTGTTCATTGGACAACTGATTTCACAGGAGAGCAGAAAGGTAACCCCTGAAAGAGCAGAGGCGATCATCAAAACACTGCAGCCAAAGACAGTGAAGGAGATGCAACAGTTTCTAGGCTTATGCAATAATTGCAGGGCATGGGTATTTGATTACAGCACCTATGTTAGGCTCCTCCTAGCAGGACTTAAGGATGCGCAGAGAGACAACAGTGAGATAGTCTGGGTGAAAAAGAGGACGTACGCCTTTGACCAACAAAAAAGAGCAATATGCACAGCACCAGTCTTAGGGATCCCCAATAACAATGAAGAGTTTTACCTACTTTCCCACTCCAAAGGGGTGGATATGACGCAATGCTCACACAGAAGGTAAACCGCAGAAATGATCGAAAAGAAATTACAAATTGAGAAAAGACAGATTTATTTTACTGAATTAATTCAAACTTTGGGGACATTTTACTAAAATATAGCTGTGTGGTGGGGAAAAGGGTAATAGTTATGGTAGGGGGAGATATGGTGGGGATGGGGATTCTACCCACGGTATTTTCATGGACACCCCACAGAAGACCACCCTAGGACATAAACCATTGGCCTACTACAATGGGCTTTTGGATCCAGTAATGAAGGGGCATTAACTTTGCGAGCAAGCATTGACTGCAGCAGTTTTGTTAGTGGAGAAGTCAGCAAATAGCACTTTGGGCTGCGAAACAACACTCTACACGGAGCATGCCCTTTTTGCCATTCTCGAGAAACCCAACTGCACATTGACGATGCACAGGGCGTCGAGTTACTAAGTGATCATTTCAAACCCAGCAGTGAAAATAGTGAGATGTAGAGCAGTGAACCCTGCAACATTCATAGCTGAGCCAGTTGAGGAGGGGGACTATGTACATGACTGTGCCAAATACACTAAATACTATGACAACATATCCCATGTGAGAGAAAATGCCCTCAGAGAAGGGGGAAACTCTTTATAGATGGGTCATCATCAATTGATGGGATGGCAGTAGTGAAGGCAAGACAGAGTGGGACTTTTGAGGTGGCATCAAGCACAAGGCTGCCCTCAAATTATTCACGCACGCAGTAGAGCATGAAGCTATTATTCCAGCCCTTGAATCACATGAGGATGAGGATGAGGAAGTCACAGTATACTCCAACTCTGCCTACGTGATGTCAACTATACATGCAGGACTGTCACAGTGGAAAAGTCAGGGCTTCCTGCGTGCTAATGGCACACCGGTGCAGCACGCGCCCCTATTGGTCAGACTTATGAACGCATTACAGTTCCCGGCGCCCATTGGCATCATGAAGTGCACAGCCCATATGAGGGGGTGGACCTAATCTCCCGATGCAACAACGTCACAGACACAGAGGCCAAAAGAGCAGCATTTTTTCCTGAAATTACTGAGCTTAGCACGCCACCCAAAAAGTGCATACAAACACACAGCATGAAAGTCAGGGAAGGTTTTAATTCACTGCCCCTTGCCTAAATAGCAAAAACATAGGGAAGAGCTCACCAGAAGTGGGGGAGGAGAAGTGGGTGTTCAGTGTCCCTCACAGATGCCTTATGGTGCCAAGAAAGCACTAGTAAGCTGATTATGCCCCTCACACTATTGCAGACATCATTAGAGCAGCTCCATCATCCAACCCACACAAGTAAAGAAAGGCTTGCAGCTCAGATTGTGGAAAATTGGTTCGCTCCCACCCTGGTGGAGCATGTTGCTGCCTTTGTTTTCAACTGCATAATTTGCCAACAATTTACAGTAGGACATACATTGCGAGTAGTGAGAAGAGCAATACCCTGGCCCAGAGACGCTTTCCAACATCTACATAATGACTATGTCCATATGATTTAAACTTGTAACGGCTACTGATACATGCTAGTAGTCATGTGACCTTTCTCACGCTGGATTGAGGCTGGTCTGTGTACATACCCCGACTCAACCTGTGCTGCTAAATTCCTCGTAAGAGAGGTATTCCCATGATGGGAGTTTGCAAAGTCCTCCGATCCGACAATCGACCACATTTTGTTAATGGGATTTTTGAGCATATCACAACAATACATTTTCCTCCAGTTTGTGAGCGTCTCAACAGCCTGCTCAAGGAGAAACTAGCCAAGCTTGAAGATCACACTGAAAAAGGGAGGGCTGCATTGCCTATCCCTAGCACTCTTTGCACTATGATATCAACCCGGCTCTTATCACCATTTAACTCCTCATGTGTTGGTGACAGGACGCTGCATGCATATCCCAATTGCTCCTCTCACTGAATCATTAACTGATGCCTAGAATGCTGCTGTTATTTTAGGAAATGAGATGCATGGGTACCTTACAACTATGATGGCAAGTGCTTCTTTTATTTCCCAACGGCTTCAAGTGAGGCAGGGGTGCTCAAAGAAGAATGAGGAAGACAACACATCGGATCCCCAAGAACCGCTCAAGTCTCCCCCCTTTGAATCCAGAGGATACTGCTCTCTTAAAGAATTTTAACAGAGCGTGGCACATGCCTAGGTTTAAGGGCCCCTTCTTAGTTGAACCCAGCACACCTCCCGCTGTAAAGCTCATGGGGAAAAGATCCTGGTTCCATCTAGGAGAAGGCAAATGCTGTACAGGTGGGACCCCCTTCATCATAGCCCAGATGAAGCGGTCCATGAAGCCAGAGAGCAAAGAGTGCGGAAGTGGTCCGTGATGAAGAGCAGACTAGCTGTTACAGAAAAATAGTGTAGGCACACTGCCCCTCTCTCACCTAAGGTTACCCCTGTACACAAAGGAACAGTATTTTGAGAAAAAGACCTCTACAGACAGAATAAGGGCAGCCAGCAAAAATATGTTTAGAAACACTGAAACTCAGACATTCAATGTTGCCTATCCAGCTTGTCATTTGTCCCTTTCTTGCATACGTGACCAGCAGCTACCTATTTTTAGCAAGAAGCAAGGTGCCCATTGCTGTCCTACTCAGCGATCCGAAGATCAAGTTTATCTTTGAACAAACTCTAGTAGCAATCTAACGCAGTTCTCTCATAATAGTATAATACATAAGCACAAGGGCGCGAAATGCAAATCAAGGTGGCAAAAGGACTGTTCGCAGAAATGCTGTGGATTTTGCTAAATGTAGAATGATTGCTCACAGACAACAAAATAGACTTACACAGCCGTGGCTTATACAATGGAGATGATTATGATCATGATTCTGGCATTCTGCTGTCTCTACTTCTTTACCCTCCTAGCGTTGAAAAAAGTGATGATGTGATATGTACCTGAACCAGTACATGTCAACACAACACCCATTTTGCCACCAACTGAGGGGGGAACCCCACTGCTCATCAGCACCACCCAAGAGCTAAAGAGACTCAAATGAGGCATTGCTGAAAACTTAGAACATGTGAATGCTTATATGACTAGTTCAGCCCACGTCACCAATAATATGTGGTACCAGCACATGACCCGCGTGGGGAGAGAGGCTTCAGGGGAGAGCTACTCTGTTTGTTTGCTCATTCCCTTAGCCGTGGGTGCTTCCAGGATATTTATAGCCACTAAGATCCCAGTGACTAGAGCACAGTGCCTAATGCATTTGGCACTTTGCAACACCAGAGGCCAATTTCAGGGACAGTGGGCTACACTAAGTTGGAAGTCAGAGAAGACATTCCCATATGAGGATAGTTACATAAAGACACAAACGATAATGAAGGATTATTGGAGTTCAAACAAAATACTACAATACATACTGGACGGCCCACATAAAGGGGAGGCTAGTATTGAGCATAAAAGGAGCTCCAGTGCCGAAAGACCTGAAGAAGAGAGATAGGGGAATGCCAGGATTCTGGAAGATGCCCCAACTACTAGTGTATGGAAAGGTCTCCACAGGAGACGAATGGGTCGAAGGGCTGATGTGCGGTAAAGCACATGCACTCCTAACAGCTCCAGTGGAAGTGGTGCAGAAAGAAAATGACGAATGCCTTAAGGATTGTGCAGAATACTCAAAATGACTTACCTGAGTAGAGAATGAAGCAGGACCCTTCTACGTAATACCTCTCAAGAATGCATCATCATGGTCCGGTAAAGGTTGGAGAAAACAGAGGCTGCAAACACATCTCGAAGACCCCTGGCAAGAGAGTAGGAACAGCAATACTCATGGACCACTACTGGGCCTGTGGTCCCAAAGCCTACATGCAGCTGCCCCCTGACTGGGGTGGGATATGTTCCTTGGTGATACTGAACACACCACCCATGGTAGTACCTCAAAAAACATAAAGCTAGATGGTTTCCCTAAAATGGACATACACTTGAGAAAGAGAAGATCTGTGGAGCTAAGCAGAACAAAGAGAGGAAATTATGTACCCAAGAAGACGGAAGCAGCACTTGAGGCAATACCAGAGGAGCACAGGCTGTTCAGCAGGACAGCGATGTACTTTGCCTCTGTTGTTGCTTGAATACAAGTGAACGTGAATGCCAAGTGGCATTGATCATGCAATGGAAACTGTAGCAGACAATCAACTGAACAGTAAAGGGTTTCAACGCCATAAAAGAAGAGCTCAGAGCAGTGAGACTCATATCTCTCCAGAATAGGTATGTCTTCGACCTTATCGCAGCAATGGAAAGCAGCGTCTGTACAAAAATAGGGCCGTCCTCCTATACATACCCACCTGCCCATGAAGAGCAAATGGGACCCTTACAGAAGCGATAACATTGCTGTCAGATTTACATGCCAATATTGAAGAAGAGACAAACTTGATTGGGGCAGAGGACAACTGGTTGGCGTACATCTTTTCCTGGATTCCATCCTGGATGGCTAATGATCATAATCGCACTGGTGTTAGTATTATTCAGATTCTGTGTGAGTAGCGATAGCCCAATGTAAGAAGACAATCCAGAAAACAATAGGAGTGTAAATACTAGTAGACATGAGAACAAAGACATACGAGAACACACAAACCCTCTAAGTGCTGCAGTTACACCTAAAGCAAAGCCCCCTCTTTCTTCCAGGTATATAATTCTTCTATCCTCAGGACGGTCGTAATTATGTGGGACGTTGGGCGTTCTGAAAACCAGGTAGGGAGTGCTGCTATATGACCTGGAGTGTGGATGAAAATATAAAGCATGCAGGTGACCTGAGGGGGATGATGGTGTGGATCCACAAGATGCCAAATAATGGGGAGGAGCCTCAACTTGGTGTGGTCTATTACTCGACCAGATGAGGTAATGAAGAGAGGCAAATGAACGTGTCCATCATCGCTTCGGCCCTTCTCCTGTTTCGGCGGTATAGACATGAACGGTAAACTTCACTCATAGCATCTACCCCTTCACCACCATTATACCGCTGATGGGAGAGGCACTATTCACTCAGACAACCGTACAGACCCCACCAATATGACATCACTAAAGCAATGGCCCTGCAAGCGATGGAACCCCTGGATGAGCTGTAATTACAAAACAGACAAATGACGTCACGGAGGAGTCCAACACATGTAGGCGCATTAGAAACAAGCACATGCATCCAAGCACAAATACACACAAAAACTAGGTCAAACTGCACTTAGACACGAAGAACACGCTTACAGTCACAATAGTAGAAAACATGTACTCTCTCTTTCTCCTATGCTGAAACGCAAGTAGCACAAGAATACATATAAATGCTTGCTTAGCGCTTAACGCAATGGAAATGGGTGGCCATGTAAACCAAGATGGAGGTCACAAATCAGTTGAATGGGAAATATTGAGACACCACAAAACAGCAAAGAGACTTTGTTTGCTGAGTCAGCAGAAGGACCAAGCCCGAGCAGCGCAGTTAGCAAGTGCATAAGGTTGCCAACGTTAGAGAGGGACAGGTCCGAGCCAGCATTGGAAAAGTACAGACATAAGGCAGATCCCAGATGGCAGACATAACTTTATCTAACTCAACAAGGAAACAAATGTTGAAGGAAGGTCAGGTTCCCATCAGTTCACACCTGACACTGAGGAGAAAGTAGCCCAAACATATCTCCAGAGGCCAGGAAGGTAATAACACCCATAAAAAACAGCAGAAATGTGCATAAGGTACTGAATAGGATCATTTGAATTACAGTCTCCATGCACGTCACTTGCAGCTGGCAGAAAATGCCTATTCATTAGAGCTCCCATCCATCTCTCTGGACGAAAGATAGAGTATAGTACCAAGTTGAAAGCCAAATGTCCTGGCTCGAGGCCTAGGAATCAGGGAATGGTAACTTTGGTGGAACGCGCAGCACCATGGGGCCGTTCTCATCACCGTCGATTGTTGCTCATGTCCTGTGGATTACTGCTGCTACTCTGTAGCAGTGATAAGGCAGAAGACAGTTACCACACTTCTGGAATAAGGAAAGCTATTTGTAAGTTTAACAGTGTCACTCGCTTAAGACCTGGAGTGACCTGGAGTGACCGGGAAGCTTTTTACACAAATCAGGCCAGCCCTCAATGTGGTGTTGTCCTGTTAGTGAACACATGATGGCTTGGGGTGCAAAAACTCTCTATATTGATTGGGTGTCAGCCAAAAAGAAACAGAATTTTCAAAAGACTTTGCCCCACACTGCCTAGTAAGAGTGGGGTGACAACAGAGTGTGAAGTCTATTGGAGCAGTTCGGAGCGGTTCCTCTACTTTTATTTTAAAAAGAAACCGCTTCGAAATGGTTTCTTTCTTAAATAAAAGTATACGAAGTAAGAAGTCAGGAACGAAGGCGTTGAGTACCCTGCATGAGGGTCATGTTGTCTCTGCAACTGTGCCTGCGCTTTTAAAACATAAGCGCAAATGCCCTCTGATTATGCAGGCCTAGTCACAGCTCCTTTGCGCAAGCTAACACTCTGAAGATGTTGCGTCTCCCATTGGCGATCAAGCTGTCACAGCAGACAAGTTCACACAGCCAGGTCACACAGCATTGATGAGTATGTCTGTGTGCTAGGAGGGCATGGGGGGTGTGATACATTCACTAAAGTGTTTGCATTTGCTTGCCTGAGATACCCCTTGAAATGCTGCGGCGGCAGCGCAGAAGAGTCTTCAAATACAACAGCCAACTGAAGTGATTGCACCCTCTCTTGTGTACTAGGAGCAGTGATGGTGGTTTATAATAAAGGGGCTTAGCGTGTGAACAGCTCACACTTGCACCCTTACAACCACTTGCTCCATCCACTCCACCAGTCATACAGATACCAAAATTGTATCCGGTTTGGGGAGGGCGTGGGATAAGGGGAGTGGTCCCCTTATCCCACGCCCTCCCCCAAACCGCTTTACAGTTCCCCTGAATGAAGAGGCAGGACCAGTTGTCAAGGTTGAAGGTAAAATTGCTGCAGTGAGCTTTAATGAACATCAGGCCAGGAGTTATTTTAAAGGTGTGCCGTTACTCCACTACACCTCAAGATTCTGTGCTGGGTGTGGCTTCCTTTGTCCCTTCCCCCGTCAGCGTCCAAGAGGATCTTGTCGGGTGGACCCCTTTTCTACCTAGCCATTCCCCTACTACCCATGGCCATTTTCATCGTTTCTTTATATTTTCTTTATTTTCAAATTGTGTTTCATTTTCCCAATTTCTTTCATTTGGCCAATTCTTGTCTCTTACCCTCTTCTTTCCAATCCCTGATTCTGTTAATTCCCCAAGTCTTGCATTTCCCCAAAATCTTATCAATCCTCCAATGCTTTCTTCCCCCATTCTGTCCATTCCCCCCAATGCTACTACTTCCCCACTACCTTGCGTTCCCTCGCCAATTCTTTTCATGCCCCTCTTCTTTTATTGCCCAATACTTTACCTGCCCCAACTCTTTCTGTCACCAATTAATGGAATCCCCAGCATTTACCAGAGGTCCTCCTTGAGAGTGCCTGCTTTTGGATGTGGTTGTTTGCATTTGTCAGATTAAGCTTCATGGAGTGGGCAAATGCCTTTGATTCACTGAGTTGGATCCTTGTGGTCGTGTGGCCATACAGTTGACAGTTCTGTCTCCCAGCCTCCTGCGTTTAAATGTGATTTCATACATTTTGCATATCTTTCTGCGATTTCATGGCCGTGTTTGTTGTCAAGGTTGTTGGGCAAGATCATGTAGGGGGTTTGACGTAATTGGCACAAAATTGCTTTAGGTGGTAAACTTGGATGAGTCGTGTGTGCTCTGACCTTTTTACACGCTTTTATCGGACGCACATGTTAGATGCCTGAGCTCAGGTAAATTGGTATCTTTCTTTTTTACTGGATCTATGACATCAGCAATGGCAAAGCCGATTTTTAGGCAATCAAGTCACTACAGGATGCATGGGGCAGACAAATGTTGTTGGCAATGTCGGTTAAGTGACCGTTGCAAGCGGGGTAGCAGGGATGTGCTGACAGTGAGCAATGTGCTAGGCACCCTATGCAATTAAAGTGTATCTTTCTCAGGCTCATCGGGCATGTTGCCCTGCTGCATGTCCACTATTGTCATCCTTGCTGGTTATAGTGGGCAGCAAGGCTAGAGTAATGGCTTGCTTGTGGACAACGGCTCCAATGCGCAGTGGGCAAGCCTTTTCTGGTATGTCTTGTGCTAGTGTTTTGGACACGGACCAATACGATTATCCCGCAATTCGACCAAAATGTTAACAACACTATGCAGTCCACACGCAATTGTGGAAAAGAGGCGAATTTCAAGTGAGCTGTGCAGGTCAGTATGGGGCATGAGTTGGTTGACTGTGCCTGTATGTGTGTGAATGGCTAGAGGCAGGAGCTAAAATGGTGCATGCTCTCTATGGTTATTCCTCTCGTGAGTAAAATGGCCACCCCATTGCCAGGATTACAGACTGTATGAATGGACTGTGGATTTGCATGTCAGGGGACGACGGGCTTTGGGGGGCTCATGCATAAAATCCATGGAGTTCTCACCAATGCTGAATCCTTCTGTGGATCGGTGAGTGTGTGCAGCACTTTGTCAGGGCCAGGATCTTTTCAACATAATGATATGATAATATGATATGGCATTTATAACGCGCCTATACACAAGTGTTTCAAGGAGCGACGAGGCAAGGGATGGGGAAACAAACAGAGACGACAAACAACGATCTTACTAGGCCTGGTGTCATTCAGATTGCGCAAGTGCATGGGTCGGGAGAGGGGAAAGTGCAGTAAGGGGTAGTAGAATAAATAAAATAATAAAACAGCCAGATGGTGGCAAGTGCAAGGTAAGTGCAGACATAAGTGCTGGTAGGAGGACTGTAGGAAAACAGAAAACAGTCCCTAAGTGCAAGGGTTGCCAGGGAGGCAGTACAGGTGTGTGACTTGCGGAGCCTGCGCCCGAGATCATGCAGGGTGGTTTGGGAAGAGAGAGTTGAAGGTATTTCGGCCCCAGCCCCCAGAAGGCCTTGTGGACCATGCCGAGGGTTTTGAACTTAATCCTCGCAGCCACTGGGAGCCAGTGCAGAGATTTCAGTCCTGGAGAGATACGATCCCTGGGTTTGATGCAGACCTGTTCTGGATAAATTGCAGAGGGTGGAGAGTAGAGGCAGGCAGATTTAGATAGAGGCTGTTGCAATAGTCCAGCCTAGAGAGAACCAGGGCTCTGGAGACAGTGAGCTTCTGGGAGAAGGAGAGGAAAGGAAGAATACCTCTGAGGAGGTGCAGCTGGTAGTGTGACTTCTTAGCGACGTCAGAGATCTGAGGAGAGAAGGATAGTGTCGAGTCGAAGATGACCACAAGGTTTTTAGCCTTGCAGGTGGGAACAGGAAGTGGGCCAAGAGAGGCCGGCCAGAGAGCTGCAGGGAAAGGAGGGAGTGGGTGTGCCAATGAGTAGAATCTCAGTCTTACTGGCATTAAGGCAGAGGTCATTGGCGGCACACCACTCCTGGATAGCAGACAGACAGTCAGAGATGAGGGAAGGGGAGGAGGAGGCCGAGGGTAGCCTGAAAATGAGCTGTGTATCATCCGCATAGCACTGTAAGTTGGGGAAAAGAGTGGCAATGCAGTGGGCAAGGAGTGCCAGTTACTGATTGAACAGCCAGGGAGAGAGGTTAGATCCCTGGGGGACACAACAGGTAGAGAAAAAGATATCGGAGAGGAAGGCCCCAAGTTGGACCTGGGAGGGTCGGTCTGAGAGGAAAGAAGTCAGCCACGCCTGAGCCTGACTGGTGATACCCAGGTTATCACAGAGATGGTTGAGCAGGATGGCATGGTTGACAGTGTCAAAGGCAGAAGAGAGATCAAGCAAGATATGGACGCAAGGGGTATTGGAGTCAAGGTTGGAGAGCAAGTCTTCACGGATGTACAGGAGAGCAGTTTCCGTGTTTCTGGCGGCTCTGAAGCCCGACTGATGGTCATGGAGACAACCAACAGATTCAGTGTGAAAATTTAGCTGGGAGATGGCCAGTTTCTCCAGGAGCTTGCCCAGGAAGGGAGTGATGGAGATTGGGCGATAGTTAGCCGGGCAGGAGGGGTCGACAGAGGGTTTCTTAAGAAACCCTGATTCATTCTGTCCTTTTGGTGCCTTTGGTGAATCCCCTTGTCCTCAGTGCTGTCTGTCATCTTTTCACAGAGTGGGTAGACAAGAAGGGAGCCAGGCAACAATACCCTGAGGTGTATCTACCATAGGCAAGGAGAAGATTGTTCTCTGCTATGTTTGGTTCCTGAGAATGGGGAAGGGGACCTGGCGATGCCCCTGTTTTCCCAGAGCCACACTTCTTTTGTTCCCTTTCCTGAATTACTAATATGGCTGCTGTTTTGTGGAGATATGCTGGCCTGAAGGTTGGGGCAGTCTTTGATTGCATTGTTTGCTGGGTACTCTCAGTAGCCTTTTAATCCAACTACGCAACAAATTGCCTATTGCTTTGTTCCATGCTTTATACTGTTTACGTGATTTATGGGGGTTGTAAATAACGAGTACATTTATGTAGAAACTATGCTTCTTTGTCTGTTCGTTGGTATGCCTTAAAGGGTCACATACTGTTTAATGTTGGCTATTAGGTAGTTTAGGACAGTACCCTAGATGTTCCCACCAGAATAAGTACAACCCACTAGGGAAAAAGGCCCAATACACCTCTTGCAAGGATAACAAGTTTATTTCCACACAAAAATCTTAAGCGCCATCAAAGAACTCTGCTGCCGCGGAATGTTCTGCCAAAACCTGAATGAGCAGCACATTATGAGGGCACAAAGAGTCATTTGTGACATCATTTCATACAGTAAAAACCTGCACGGATGGTTGGTGAGACAATATAGACATGGACAGCCCATTCCCTAGTGGATGCCAGGTCATTGGTCCCAGCCCCGCCCGTCCATCCATCTTCTCCCACGCGCGTGATGTTGCATTCATCATCGGTCCCGAGCTGGGTAATTGTCATTTTTTTGCAAACTAAACAACATATCTCTATCTATGTAGAAGGGCACCTGTTATGAGCAGACATGGTTCTAGGGGGAAAGCCGATGTTATATTAACTCACACACCTCACTCTCCCCTAGGCAGGTCAACACCTCTCCTAGGTCTTCCACCCTCATTCTGGGCAATAATTTCATCCCTCCCTGCACTTTGCAGCACAAATCACGTGGCCCAGAAGAGAAGGCAAGAAAACCCTGATTTTTAATCTTTCTTGATCGGCCGGGGGTCTAACAGCTTTATGGTCTGTGGTCTGGGAATGGCTGGTACCTTGGAATTCAGGGGTCTTAAGGCTAAGGGATATGGGTTCTAATACTTAGAAGTGGGCCTGGTGGGAGTCAGAGGCCCGTGCCCTCCTTCTCATGGGATTGTATCATACAGAGATACTCAGCCCTCCTCCCGTGGCCTTGCAGGGCACATTCTTCCCAGAGCACGAAAGTTGGCAACTTTGTTAGAACTATGAAGGGTTTATGGATCTCTGTGGCTCTGGCCTTTCTCATCAGTGCCAGGACACAACCTGGTATTTTCCTCATGTTCAGGGCCTACGTCTGGGATGTGGGCTGCTTTGCTGCGTTTAGACCTCATGTTCCAATATGGCTGCTAATATCTAAGATGGTGTTTGTTCCTGCATGTGCACTACATTGATAAAGCATACAATAACATGATCGTGTAGATGTCTTTAAGGGCACCCACACCCCCCCTAGTCTCTTACATTACCTTCCACAGTCTTTGCCTTATTCTGATGCGCTTGGGTGTGTGGAAAGACTGTGTCCCCTTACCAACAGTAGTGCTTCCTATGATGAGTCTCCTATCTTTTTTTTCCTCGGACCCGTGCTCAGGTAGTTGTGTTTATCTGGAGATTTCCCCTGAGCACCACTCATAGTGGTGGACTTATTGCAAAAATAGACTAGGAAGAAATGTAGGAAATAGGACTCAGACGAGAGTAAGACACGTTGGGGCTCATTTTTTAGTTCCCCGTAACTTCGGGGTGGGGATCTGTTCATATGCATTTTGATGTGCACGGGATGCCGCCACTGAATTTTCGTCATTTGCACGGCACAATGGAAAAGTGGTTGCCGCCTTTGGCCTTTCACTTTTGAATCAAGGTAAGTAATCCCTTTTCACCCCACAGTACCTTAGGTTAGAAGAAATGTTTGTGGCTCCTCTATGCAACAGCGATGGACCCGGTGTCCGGATTCCTTGGTCTGGTGACAAATGGCAGGCAATTAACAGGATGGCTCCACAGCAGTCTCGAGAAAGGACCTCTGGCACGGATTTCTTCAAGTTCTCTGGTCAGTGTGCAGTTTTGGCACCTTTTCTGCAGCACCAACAAAGGACACGATTCGCCCGGTCAATCATCTTCGATTCCTGGAGTCTGCACTCTGGTGAGGTGACTTTGATGAGTCAGCTGTAGGATGTTCACCTGGAGCTCAGCAAAGACTTGGACAGATTAGGCTTTGGCAAGATGATGCACTACGATTGGGTCAGAGGTCTCGTGGCATTCACGGCCTGCAGCTCTGGAAAGGCACAGCACTCCTGGAGATGGCCACGATTGTAGTTTGTCTCAGGACTAGTTGGTCCCACCCGTCAAAGGGAAGGAGTCATCCTCTTTGGAGTTCCTCTGTCGCACAAAAAACGGGGTGAGGACAGGGTCAGGACAGCAGTGGTCATGTCAAAATGTTGCAAAGGGTCGGCCTTTCACCTCAGGAACCTCACCTTTTATTCAGTTTCATTACAGCTCCTCTGCATCTCTCTCAGCACTTTACAGAAAGGGGCTGGTGGCTGTCCATTCAGTACTGTCAGACCCCCACTGGGAACTGGTTCTATTCAGGCACTCAGGCAGACAAAGGGTAGGGGAGGGAAAAACTCCTCCCCACTTCCTGCCAAGACACACTGGAGCCTAGGCTGAGACACCCAAGGGTTCCCGCCAAAGGCAAAACACACACACACACCTCCCCCTCCTAGAATGGTAGAAGAAGGACTATCAAAGAACAACCACACTAGAAATGGTGAACAAAGAAAGGAGCCACCATGTTAGTACAAAGGTGTCCCTATTGCGCATAACCAAGACTGTAAATACAGCCTGCGGTAAAAAGAGTAACACAATAGTTGGTAGAACATGTCCACTGCCACCAGCCATAAATAGAAGGTTGTAAAAAGTCACAGGTACAGATAGAAAGGGGATACCAGGTACCCGCTTTGGCACCCCACATAAGGTGGTGTGTGCCAATCTCTCAGAGTATATCATTTTAGGAGGGAAACAAAGTATCCCTCTATCCTTAAGAACAGTAGTTAATAAGGATAAAGGAAGACTCTCAAAGGAGAACCCAAAGGGTTCCCAGCAACACTGTCAATAAGGAGCTGTGTGCTGCAAAGGTAAACCACAGATGCCTTAAAAGAGATATGGAGGAAAGGTTAAAACACAGAGAACAGAGTTCCAAAAAACAGAGCACGTAAAATGAGGGGGAAAAGGCTCCCCTCATTCAGGATAGAAAATAAAAAGGTCCGGAAGTCCAGCAGAAAGTGCTGGGGGTCTCACTAGGAGAGGGGATGAAACATAAAAATGATAAATCTCCCAAACATGCCCTCTTTTCCAACTGAGTTCTGTCCAGTTCATGTGCTCTCCAAAGTAGTTCTTTTTGATTCTCATTTAGATATGACTGCCCAAGCCAACTGGTTGACCAGCACCACCTGCTACTATCTGCAACTATTCCATTAACATTTCTCCATTCGTAAACCATGACCTTATGAGTACAATAGCTAGAGCTATAGTGGGTTCTAAAGTAGACTACTGTAACTCCCTGTTTAAGGGGTTTCCAAAGTGTCCAATCCAAAAACATGACACTATTCAAAATAACATAGCCAAAATAATCACCAACACCTCTTACAGAGCTCACAATACCCCTGTTCTGTGTCATCTTCATTGGTTGCCTGTTGCAGCGATGAGCAATTTTGAAATAGGCATCCTTGCACACAAAAGTTCACGGCTCTGCCCACAAAGTCTTTTGTAAAAGAATGTCCCAGTACACATCGAATCAACGCCTTTGCTCTGTTTCTTCTATGTGGCTATCCATTCCCAAATATAAATTAATCTCAGTTGGTGGCAGAAGCTTCACTGTCCTTGGTCCTACATTCTGGAATGAACTTCCTTTAAAAATTAAAAACTCATCTAATATTCTGTGATTTAATAAATAACTTAAAACTCATCTCTTCCTTCTTTATCTCAATTAAGTATTCCAATTACAACTGTATGCTCCCTGATGATTCCATCAGTGCTCAAATGACTTAGGGTTCTTAACGCGTCATAGAAAACGGCCAACATAACATAACATAACAAAACAACATTCCTCCGGCCTCCAACCTTTGCAGTTACAGCTAACACTATCAAACTACCAGATTCAATGTAATATGTTTTATTTGGATTATCATCGATTAAGCATGCTATCACATAAAATGTAAAGTAACAAAAAAGTTATAACGTCAATATGAGTATTATAAATGCAGAAACACACAAAATATAACACATCATATAAACATGTTATAATAGTCTAAAAGTCACAATATCATCAAGAGATAAAAAATAAAAAGACAGAATACCTTTTGATCTATACAACAATGTACCTGTTAAGAATAGCTGAACCATTAAATGTTTATAGGGTGTGAAAGAGCATATATAGGCGATTAAACCAGTATAGGGTACTCCAATCTGCACAGCAAAATAAAAAAACATAACATTATTTTGATACATAAAGACAGGATTATTGAAATCCGTCTAACAGAATATAATCAAATAACAAAATACTATAATTTCCATATACCTGGCCCATTGCACAGACACCATCTTATAAAACCTTAGTATACAGATGAGGTGGAATACACCTAACCAATCCTAAGGAGAGGTCATGTGATTCAAATAAACTATCCCTTCTTCTTCAATATGTCCAACCATGTTGTTCTAATAGTAAATTATGTTTTACAAAAGAGATTCAGGCCCAAAGGCGAACATCTATCAACCATTAACAAAAAAATGCATAAAGGCAGCACACAATTATGCAAAACTCTTCTTTAAAATGGTAATCAAAGTTTGCCTACGCGGAATCAAGTAGCTAAGGTGAAGAGTAAAATATGGATTTAGGTCTCTTTGTCATTTGGGCCAAAACAAATATTTCAGGTCTGCCAAACCAGTCTATTGCTCCACTCAATGCTGGAAGTTGTTTGACAAGTGCTAGCCAGGCAATTTCCAATAAATGATGTTGCTCCAAGCTATCTTTAATTATAGAGTCCATCAGAACTGCCTGAGGCAATAACACAGGTGCCATGCATAAGGTATCTTCAAGGTATGGTAAGGCTAATTCATTGTGAATTGCAAAATGGGGGGCACTCCTTTGGTAATGCCAAGATTTGACATTACCTGTAAATGAGCAGGTGATCAATTCCCCAAATTTCAAGTGCATATAAAGCCAAAGCCAGTGGTTTGACTTTATAGATTTTCCATAAAATCTCTATGGGTTGTCTTCTCAAATGGACTATAAGTCTTGTTTTGCCACCAAGTGATTATGCCATACATAGTACTTGTATTTAACATCTAGGGTACCCCTCAAGTTGGAAGTAACACTTTTGTCCAAATAAATAAATGATTTAACATTAATTAGGGGCGTGTTATTGACCATAAAAGATCATGTTATGTTTCACAAAATTTCCATTGTCATAGTAAATGACTTAGTTACATTTATTTTCAGGGAACTTTCCTCCATAAACCCAGAATACGTATTCAATAATATACTATGTCACCTACATATCCTAGCAGAGGAATCCATATACTACCTAAACGAGGAACATCAGAGGTTTCTTTTCCAGGGTTAATTGAAGGGCATTTGTATATAGATTAAAAGGTACTGGCACCAGTGCAGAGCTTTGGTTCAGACCTCTGTTTATGGCAAAGGGTTTTGAGCAATTACCATTGAAATCAAGTTAGACCATTGCTTTCATCCTTGAGTGCAAGGCTATCAATACTTTTAATAGATAAGGTGGTAAATCCATATTTGCTAAAATGGTCTATAAAAGTCTCCTTAGACCAAGAGCGGTAGATTAAGTCCATGAAGGCTGAATACACTTTAACTTTTTTGAGAATCTGATATCTCCAAGTTAATAGATTAGGGGGTCAGAGCTTTAATTATTGTACCCAAGCCTTCCCTTTAACCTTATTGGGTGTTAGCCATAACCTTTGCTGAACCGTTGCAGACAATCCGATGGTTATAGATGAAAATGTGAAGAACCTCTTTATTTTACAACCATTTTACAACCTCCTTTATGGGGCATTTTATGTTATGTGACTGGGAGGTATACTTGGCTCTACTTCCAGCTACATAGTCTGCAGGCGTGCGGCCCATCTGAAAAGTCAGGGGCTGGGTAAGATTAGCGGAGAGAGAGCAAAAATGCAAAATAGCTTGGCTGCTGAGTTGATCCCTGCAGACTGGAAGTAGACAGATCGCCCCTTGCTAGGTGTTCTGTTTCAAGCATTCTGTTCCGAGTGCTGTCTTGTGTGCCCATGGCGCTGGAATGCATTGGCTGGGGCTTGGACATGGAAGTTGATTGTAGAGGTGTTGCGTTTTGTGCAAGGCTGTTCCAGTTGCCATGCGTGGTTGGGGGGCTTTGCAGGTATATGTTTCATGTTTTGGGAGATTAAATTTGGGTGAGATAGTGTAAGGAGCCATCAATGGTGACCTCAATCGGCCTTTGGAGTATCCATCTGGTGTGACCGTACCATTTTCCTAGGAGCGATGAACCACAGGTAGAGTAATTGTGGGAAGTCTTAAGATGCTCTGGAATGGGCTAGTGTTCCTGTCGGTGTACAGCGTGTCACACCTGGGCCTAAATGACATTGGAGAAAGACTGGGCAAGACATACCACAGCAGGCAGCAGTGAGTATCAAGTCACCAGTGAAGTAAAATCGCTCCAGAGGAAAATCACCATAGGGTCACCTGGGAGCAGGCTTCTGGTGTCAGTGGGTTACCTGGGAGCAAAATCACAGTGGGGTAAAGTTATAGTGAAACAAGATGACTGTGATGGTACACCTGGGAGCAATATAATATAGTGTAAGACAGAAGGCAGACTATTAAGTAGGATTGTGAGGGACACAAACAAAAAGCCATTTAGCAAGGCATAACATGGCAGAGCATGGCATGAAAAGGTGGTGTGACATGGCATAAACGACTTAGAAACACATTAAAAGTCATAGCAAAGCAGGAAAAGGACTACCAAGGCACTCATACCACTGGCTGTCCACAGATAGCTCCGATGTCACTATTTCACGTTGCTGCTGTCAAACTCGTTCTCTCTCTCCCTTTCTCCCTCTTTGTCTCTCCTTCTCTCTCTCTTTATTTATTTATTTGCTTATATAGTGCCAAGACAAAGCAAGCCCAGAGGCATCAGGGTGCTCACAAAGACAGACAACAGATAAAGAATCATGTCCAGAGAAACCGCAAGCCAGTAAATCATTATGCATTGTAGACTACTCAAGCAAATAGGTAGCTATTCTGATTTTGTTTAAACAAGACCAACAAGCTGCAACCCCTTAAATCATGTGGTAAGGAGTTCCAGAGTTTGGGTGCAGCAACGTGAAAAGCACTCCTGCTCACTAAAGTCAGTTTTGATCATGGCACAGACAAGTTCGAAGAATTTGGCCTTGGTGTCCTACGGTTAGGTATCCATGGTATTATTTCTGATAGATTAGACTAGTGCCGAATAGGCATTTATTAGTTAGAGAAAGGATTTGGAAAGTGATCCTAGCTTCAACTAGCAGCCAGTGTAATGCATGTTTGGCTTCAGAAACATGCTCCCTTTTACGTAGGTCTTAAATCACGCGAACTGCAGAGACTTTTTCCGACCATTTTAGCAAATATGGATTTTGAATTACTTGCAGTCTCAATGTCTCTCCCTAGCTAATTCCATGTAGCAAGCTGCTTCAGTAATCAAATGTAGCTCCAATAATAGCTTTCGCCACAACCGTACAGTGATTCTTTGATAACAAATTTCGCAATTGGTTCAACAGTTTAAGGTGTTAAGCAGAGGAGGATACAATACTGTTCACACGCGCCTTCATACTCAGCTCAGGGTCTAAATAGACACCCAAGGCCTTTACCTTCTTCAAGGTTGCAATAGTGCAATCGGATATAACAAAGCTTTTATATTCAGAAATTAATGTATTTATTTTGCTCACTGTACCAGCTAGCATCAGCTCTGTTTTAGCATCATTCAAGGACATACCATTAAGAACCATCCGCTGCTGAGGGAAGGAGTAAACTTCATTGACATAGTGAGTGTCTTTTTCATAGTCTCCTGAGATGGCAATCAAGCCCTTGCGTGTCGTCTGCATAATTGGTGTAAGTTATCCCCTTCTTGTCCAATAGCCCAAACAGCGCTATAGTAAAAACTCTACGAAGGTTAGTGACAAGCAGCATCCCTGAGGTACCCCATATGGCAAGTTAACCTCATTAGCTACTGCAGTGCCACTGCTTACCCTGCCTGGTCGATAAGATAAGAAGGATTTCACCCACCTTGTTGCAAATGGAGCAAAGAATGTAGACTGTACCAATCTCTCAACCAATATGGAATAGCCCACTTAATGAAAAGCAGCCGACAGGCCCAATAACATCAGCAGATGACACTACCCGTATCCATGGCTTGCAATATATTAGCCTTCAGATGTAACATAGTCGTGTCCGTGCCGAGCGCTTGTCTAATGCCGTATTGTGGTATGCCTATTGTTGTTCTTTTTGATAAGATGTTCTTGAATCAGGAAGGAATGTGGCCCGGTAAAGAATCTTCAGCAAGGAGGGTACATTAGTGTTGGGCATTTAGTTGGTTGCACTCTTCGGATCCAATGGAGGCTTCTTCAAGAGTGGAGTAATCCATGCCTGCTTAATAAGATCGGGCGCATGGCCCTCAGCAAAGGAGATGTTGATGAACCTGGTGATAATCAGGAGGAGAGATGGAGCACATGCTTTAATAACCACAGTCGGGCACACATCACCTCTACAGGTGGTTGGTTAGGGCTGCGCAATGATGCCTGTGACCTCAATTTCCAATACAGGTCCAAACACAAACCGGTCAGAAACTTTACCAAGATTAGTATCTGCTGGCAGGACATCAGATACGTGTTGCTCTCCCTGAGGTCCGGCATTAATAGACCCCTTCATTCTGCCCTGGATGTTTTCCCTAATAGTATGCACTTTACTAATCAATGCTTCAAGTATGGCCATACACCAGGATCTGGCTTTACATTTTGACCTCTAATGTCACTGGGTTTTCTAATTCCCTTAAGATTTGGAAGATTTCACTGGAATCAGACCGTGCATTAATAATTCACAAATCATAGGCTGCTCTCTTTACTTCAATGATAGCAAGCTTAAGGTTTCAGTAGCTAATGCATGTACTTCCACATTCTCCTGACTTCTTGATTGTTCCTCAAGTATTATAAGCCTTACGCTTGCTGTTTTCAGGCTATGCATCTCTGGAGAACACCAAGAATTACATTTATTCACAGGTAAATGCCAAGTTTTAAGTGGGGCAATTTGATCCACTGCTTTCGACAAAGATGTTTGATATGCCAGTGCCAAGTAAGCAGCAGTCACATATTCCTCCAGGTTATGAATCAGAGGGGAAATAAGTGGAGTAACTGATTCAGCAGTAACCATGCGAGTATTTCGAGAAGTAACAATACTCTAGGGCGGTCTAATCTTCCTAACCTGCATAGGTACCTAGATCTTGAAGAGAATTTAACTGTGATCAGACCATGGGCAGGAGAAGAGGTTCACATCCAATATGCCAGTATTACAACTGGCAAGCCAATCCGAGTTGAATCTCGTATATGCTGCATGAAGCCTAAATCCTCTAGAGTAGACTCAACAGATAATGCTGTCGAGTCTGCACTATTGTATAACCAGAGATTAAAATCACAACAGACAATTCACTTTGCATTAGACTTAAGAAAAGGTAGTAACGTCGCCAGAAACTGGTTGTGGAAGTCAATCATAGGTAGGCGAGGTCGATAGAGTAAAATCAGGTTGATCGTTGTATTAGGGTCCGTCAGTATTTTGATGGAAACAATATCACAACCTGATGGGCTCTGTAGCCCAACTTCATAAATGTCCAAAGAGGATCTGCAAATCTGGGAAACACCTCCAGCTCTATTCCCGTTACTATTGGTACAACAAATGCTGTACCCCACTGTTATAGACAGGTAAAAGGGCCTGCCCTGCAGCCAGCACTCTGGAGACACGTTTTTAAAATGGCACAAATGTCAATCTCGTGAGTATTATTATCATCTATGATGTCTGTACAGTGTTTGAGAAGACTGCTGTACATTTGCTCTGGATGTCGGAAGCGGCCCTCTCTGGGTGCGGCTTGACGACAGGGGTTTCTCTAGGTCCATTCTTTTAATTGTCTCTAACCATCTGAACGGTGGAAAGCCTAGAAGATGAGTGGAGTGCGACTCAGTGTGTGCCGAGCTTGTGTTGAGCAGAGCGAAACTTGGAGCAAGTCGAGCTGGTGTTGGCATGCCCCAGGGATGAGATGGTGTCTGTTCCTCGCGAAAGCACTAGATGAGGTTATAGTGGTAGTGAGTCAAGTGGGTGCATGGCACAGAATTTGTGCCTTTGACTCTAGTTCCCACCACGACTCTCATCTACCATTATCTTAATGTGGTATTGTGTTTCTTGGTGAACCAATATAGAAAGACTAAGCAGACCAAGGGGGATTCAACCCATGATGTTTAAAGTTGCCATCTTGAATTGAAAACAATTTCTTTGACATGGATGATAGCACCAATTAGCCCGGATTTGAAAAAGACACCTGTGAGTCGAAACACGTGTTATCAAATAAGGGCAACTTATTAAATGCATATACCTTTCACCCAAAACACAATGTGGCGCAGTTTCTTAAGTGTGGAGATTTTTGTCTACCAATATAGAAAGACACTTGGTTGTCTTTGAATGGCACATTGTTATACTTCCTCTCCCAGCATTCATGACCGGCTGATCCCTTTTGATTTTTTAGGAGGTTTTAACACATGAGGTCTTGTTGACCTCTTAGTAGCTAATGATCAGTCTTGTCTAGCGGCTTGTACTCAGGGAGTGTGAAAACTAGGGGGTCTATGCCGGTAAGTTTGGCTGGAGTCAAGAGTGGTGAGTTCTCTACTCCTAACACGCTATCTGAAGTCTTGGTCGTTAGCAGCCGTAGAAAAAGATGTCTTCAAGAGAAGAAAGTACACTCCTTCTCTATGGATGACATAGAAATAATCAAAGACGGTTAAACTAAGAATGAAGCTCAGAACCATAAACAGGATGAGGCCAGTGTCTTGCAGTGCGGCAGTCCTAATCATTTGGTCCCCTTGCTGCCGTACCCTGATGTGCCCCAACAACTGTGTAGGAAAAAAGAAGAAAAGGGAGAGGAATCTTTGCTCAATACTGTCTCATGGTCTGGGATGGAGTCTATGGAGTTGTTTAATGTGCATCCTGAGAATATTGTACTACTGTGGCAGCTAGTCAAAGACAGGAATTTTGCATATCTCCAGAAATGCACTAATTTTCATGACTTTGGTATCTGTCTGGACCTTTTAGATAGCTCATGTAAAACTGCCTGTTGTCTCGATTTTGTAACTGAGGATAAAAGGTGCTAAACCCTTCAGAGAGATTATTGCAAGTTGGTATGTACACCTAACTTCAAACTCCATATAGTGTACCCTATGAAGCACCGGAAAGGTGCAGTGGATAAAATCTGTCAGACCGAGATGGTTGCTCTAGATCTGGCTAATTCAGGGAATTTGGCAAATGTTGAGCAGGAGTATACTCAGAGCAAGACTCCTGCCAGTATTTTGGTGGAAGGGCAAATTCATTCACCTATAGATGGGCCTCTTATAGTAGTTGCCAAATCTCTGATGCCCTCTATACAGGATATGTCCTTAACGGAATTTGTTCTTGACTGGAGACATTTTATTATTTCTGATGTTATAACGCCAGTAGGGTTCAAATCTAAAGAATCTTTGGGGAACAAGGTAGCTGCCTGGCTTAGAGAAAGGACTGGTCCAGGGGTCATCAAAACTACTGACTTTCAGGTGATTTGAAGAATCAAGATGACCAATCGTACTCATATGAGAAGAGAGACTGTTTCTTGGTTGGCTTTGGTAGCAGCAATCTTCTACTGTTTTTAGCAAACTCTAACAATCTGATTAATGTGCCATCCGAGTTGAAGTTGATTGTAAATTCTATTTCATAAGGTTTCTACTTTTATCATAGTCCGTCTGGTCCCGATTGAGTTACCTTACCCTGTCGTATATATGATTGCATTATTTGTATAGTAATATCCTGATTTGTAGAATAGGTTTAAATGTTTGGTTGCTTGTTTATGTTCTTGATGTCTGTTTTTGTGTGTTGCGCCCATATGACTCCGGGCCTCTTGGTGCGCAATATAAATGCAACAAAGTAAAGTACTGGATGATGAGCTAAACCCATCAAGTTCTTTATCACAAGGTTGAGTATTGTGCAAGGAATCTGGTTTGATATATACCTTGTCTTCTTCAGGCACACGCCTGTGATTCGTCTGCATATTAACTGCTTTTCCAGTGTTAATCCGACTGCTAAAGGCATAACTTGAGTTACAAACACCAGGAATGACTAAGGTAACAGGAACCATGACGTCCTTCTAGTCAGTTAATCCGGCCATATTATCCACGTGACCTTCTATTATAGGTAAATTATTACGTGCATCACCTGGTCGAGCTTCTTCTCGCTCTATATCAATAGCAGCCCTACTCGCAGGTATAACCTCACCCTGATCCAAGCTGTTGATCACACAGCCTATTGAATGCTCAAGCCGTGCAATATCAGCGACATCCCCTCTGTAGAAATATTTTCCACGGGGGAGCTCTGAACACAATATAAGCTCACTGTCGGAGAACATTTTATGGCAAGATAGCGACGCAGAATAGATGCAGCCCGTTCTGATGTTGGGCTAGCCAACATCAATGAATCTACCATTGATATTGAGTTGGCTAGAGATCTACAGCTAACGTTCAACAAATCCACCCTTGCCATCACTACCGTAATTACCCAAAAATATAAAAATCAAGGAACAGAATATATATGTAATAGAAAGATTCCCTAATGGTTGAACAGGTCACACGTCCCAGCTCTACTCTCCACATGCTCTGCCACTAACCGGCACAAACCAGCTCTAAAACGCGCCAGCGCTAACGCGCCTGCAAGGATAAGAACTAGACGCACAGCACATACGGAAATTTAGTTCCCAGTCAGGTCCGAGTGTGGTAGTAAACACCAAATGCAAACTTTAGCAATTACAATAATCTGGGCCCAAATTCTTAGCTCTTTAGTTCAAAAGAATATTTGCTTACATTCCCATCAATTATAAACACTTTACATTCAAAATAGCAGCGTCACGTCAGTTAAATAAAACAATTCTAAAATGACTGAAAGGCAGAGTGATTTAACACGCCACTCTAAATATCAGCACTCTTTCTCTCTCTCTCTCTCTGGTTATGGGGTGTTGGGCTTTTAATTGGTTCAGAGAAAGAGCTGCTAGAGATATGAAAAGCCCTGGCGCTCATTTCACTTCCCTTGCAATGCAGGCTTTAGGGCGACCTTAAACCCCTCTTTAACCTGCCCATGTGCTGTATTCAATGAGGCATGTTGGAACTTTTTGCCCATTAGGGCAACGCCTATTGGGCAAAGAACAGTGTTTGTCAAGGGATTGGGGCATCCGCCGGAATCCCCGATCATTACCCCAGTGTCTCAGAGAAGCCTTAATATCCCTCACACATAGACTAGCTGGTCTAGCTGGACACACACAGAGGGCCTCATTACACGGTAGGCGGTAACCATGGCGCTATTAGCGCCATGGTTGCCGCCGGTATTTTACTGTGTCCGCTTTGGTGGATGGCAGAATTACTGCCCTACTCCAAGGTGAGCGGGGGCGGTAATTCCCCATTCACCAAGGCACTTCCCCATTCCCATTTTTGCCCCCATAGGGCTCAATGGGAATGGGGAAGGTGCTAACTACGGTACCGCAAATTGCGGTACCGTAATTAGCACCAAGGTCCCTCTGCGGGCCCGTTCCTTAACGGCTGGTAAAACCAGCCGTTAAGGTCGGGTCCCGCAAAGGGACCTCGTAGTAAGGGGGTAAGGGTTTACCGGTACCGGTGCCCTTACCGGTACCGGTAAACCTTTACCGCCTACCGTGTAATGAGACCCAGAGTCTCTTACACTCACACACACTCTCAACTACCTCACAGCACCCATGCACATGCCTGCTCGATATGGGCAGCTAACAGGGGCTTGGTCATCCCACACGATTTTGTTTAGAATGCACACACACATTCTAAACTTCTGTGACAAATGTTCCACACCTTGGACTGTTGTCCTCCGAGGGCATTAACCTACAGCGCTTTGAGGTCATACCAATGGGAAAAGGCACTATACAAATGACAAATGACATTACAAAGGGCATAATGAATACCCTCCATGGCCCCACGCGACGCCCTCAGCACCAGCTCCATAACTTATTTTTGGGAATGTAATGGGCCTCATTACACGGTAGGCGGTAAGGGTTTACCGGTACCCGTATTTTACCGGTACCGGTAAATCCTTACCGCCTTACTGCGAGGTCCCTTTGCGGGTTGGGGAATTTAATGCCTGCTTTTTGCAGGCGTTAAAAACCAACCCGCAAAGGGACCCAAGGAGCTAATTACGGTACCGCAATTTGCGGTGCCGTAATTAGCGCCTTCCACATTCCCATTATGCCCTATGGGGCAAAAATGGGAATGGGGAAGGGCAATGGTGGAAGGGGGAATTACCGCCCCGCCAACCTTGGAATGGGGCGGTAATTCCCCTTTCCACCAAGGCAGGGCTGGTATTTTACCGGCATGAACCATGGCGCTAATAGCGCCATGGTTGTCCTCCTACCGTGTAGTGCAGTCCTTCATAAAAGTCAAGCAAAAAATGGTTTCGAGGCCTTGCCCGAAGGCCGGTATTACCAATTTGAAGGATATTTGTCCCAATGGGTCCTTGAAATTCAAATATAAATGTATACATTGCTTGAGAAATTGAAGAGGTTCACTTGTAGGGGATAGTTGTGGAAATGACCTCAGTATTGCAATTGCATGAACACGAGCCTTTGGCGTCGAACTAAATTAACCTTCAAGTCTTGTTTCGGCCTGCTTGTATTAGCTGTCGGCACCGCCTGAAAAATGGGACCTGGAATGAGATGGAACCTTTCCAGAACAGGAACGGCACGCGCCCACTTGCCCGGGACCGAAGATTGACTGGATTTTGCACTGTACACAACAGCGGTTTCGCCACAATGTATGCGGGTTCCCTGTTAAAATGTGGAAATGCAATTTGTGTGCCTTGGGTATCCGTGAGAGCGTTCAATAAGCGAGGAGGCTTAACTGCCCATATGTTCTGCCGCTGTGAGCCAGTGTGACGCGTGCGTGAGGAGCTTCCGCAGGGAATGGCGCAGCAGCCAGGTTCCCAAGGGACTCTTCAGCTGCCTTCCTTGGATACTTCCCGCCGAGCCTGCATCTCTCCTCTTCAATTACGAAAAGATGAACCGTGCACTGAGAGCGGCTGAAAAATCACTATTGAAAGACTGGAAATTGCAACAAAATCCA
This sequence comes from Ambystoma mexicanum, assembly GCF_040938575.1. Taxonomy (NCBI): domain Eukaryota; kingdom Metazoa; phylum Chordata; class Amphibia; order Caudata; family Ambystomatidae; genus Ambystoma; species Ambystoma mexicanum. The sequence goes on from NC_090921.1 coordinate 303,993,263, forward strand.
CAATGTGCCATTTGGTTCAAAGTCTCGATTCGCTTTCAGGCCAAAGGAGAAGGAATCCTGCATTAGAAAATATAGGTTGAGCAACCTTGAAACTGCTCGGTTCTGGGCCGGGAGGATAGCTCAGGGGCAACGTGCTCGCCTTGGAAGCACGGTAAGCGAGTTATAAATAACCAATTACAATCGCGCTTTGTTTAACCTTTTCAGTGGCCTTCAGACTTATACATGCACCCTGAAGGTGGTGACGCACAACATGTTAGCCTTGGGAACAGGAGGATAATGTGAAGATATGAGTCCGAGATCCTGGTTGGGCCCACTCAGCCTTTCATCCTCCAGAGGACGACACATTGAGTACCAAAAGGCTGAGGGCGAAACCATTTTTAGCCCTTTTTAAGAAATCTATGAAGAACTTCCTCTTCGATAAAGGTAAAGATTGAGGAGGCTTCGGTCTTGAGAGTCTGGATTACATGTTTTTCTGTTGTCTGTCTTGTCAGCGCTCTGAGGTCTCTGGGTGTGCGGCGCTATACAAATAATCGATAGATAGATAGAGTAGGAAATTATGGTGACACCAATCAAGTTAATATTATTATGGGGGGAAGAGGTGGGTACAAAACCTCAACTGAGGTTCCCGTCCTTTCTTCCTGTGACTTGATGAAAATGCTAACCACAGAATGCTGTGTATGCATTATTTTTGTTTATAAACGGAATGAGAACTCCCTGCTTGAATAAAGACGAATTTCAGGGTTTATTGTTTGTCGCGTGCTTTAAGTGATTGGTGGCAGAATGGGAGAACCTGGGAGATCAATCCTGAAAACGTTGTGGGGTCATAAAGTGTGTACTGCTTGAGGACCAAGGAAATCCTGTGCTTTGGCAGTGAGCGTGAAGACAGGGGGCCTCGTTACACGGAAGGCGGTAAGGTTTAACGGTCACCGCAAAGGGATCTTGGTGCTAATTACGGTACCGCAATTTGCGGTACCGTAATTAATTAGCTCCTTCCCCATCCCTTATGGGCAAAAATGGGAATGGGGAAGGGCCATGGAGAAAGGGGGAATTACCGCCCCGCCAACCTTGGAATGGGGTGGTAATTCCCCTTTTCTCCATGGTGGTGCTGGTATGGTACCGGCGGCAACCATGGTGCTAATAGCACCATGGTTTACCGCCTTCCGTGTAATGAGGCCCAGTGTGTTAATCAGGGTCGGCCTTAGCGGCAGCAGTGCTCCGGGCAGCAAGATAAAAATGTGGGGACGCCTCCCCCCGCATGGCCCTGCTTATGCGGGAGCGCCACATTTTTCAATAGGCGCCGGTGCGAAAGCATCAGCGCCCGATTGTTATTACATGCGCCCAGTTCCAGAGAAACGGGCACATTTCAATAGGGTGCCTGCCTGGCCTTCTCCCACCATGGCAGCTCGGGGGAGACCTTGAAAGACTCCCTCAGGCTAGCGTGGCAGGGGGCTAATGGCACCCGAGGTGATCGCCCGGGCAGCCCTGCCTTAAGGCCGGCCCTGGTGTTAATGAACTGAACGCATTATTCCTTTATGTATGCATGCTGTCATATGTGCCGTTGTTTAGGCCATCCACCTTATGGACTTTGGGCTTCATTCCGACCATGGCGGTAAGGGGCTAATGGAGCCGATAAGGATGCCGGTGCCTTTAATCCCTTACCGCCGCATTACGAGGTCCCTTAGCGGGTCCCATTAAGGTCGGCTGTTAAAACCAGCCGTCCTTAGAGGGAACCGCTAAGGGACCAGGGAGCTAATAACGGGCCCATAATTAACGGGCCCATTATTAGCTCCTTCCCCATTCCCATTGAGCCCTATGGGGGCTCGATGGGAATGGGGGTGGGTTTTCTGAATGGAGAGTTATCGGGTCCTCCAAGGTTGGTATGACCCGGTAAGTCCCCATTCAGGGAACCCGGACTTGGACACGACTTTGGAGGCAACAATGGCGCTAATAGCACCATGGCTACCTCCAAACTCGTAATGGCTCCCAGTGTTATAGTGTTATGTGAAAAATAATGTATCACTTTAGTGCCCTTACCTTTTTTTTTATGTATAGCCACTTAAGCGGTGCTGAAATGACTGTGCTCAGCAAGAGTATAGCCGGGCAAGGTTATGAATATATTAGACAAGATCGATGCCAACCTCGCCAGCACGCCAAGAAACATGGTAATATCCGAGTTAACGTAAAGGCATTCTTTATTGGCAAATCGATCCATTGTGGCTCTTTCGTGGCTCTATTGCGAAATCTCGATTTACTCACATCAAACCGAAGGTTTATTGCGTCTATGTGTATAATGTGAATTCTTAACAATGCCTTGCATTACAGTAAAGAAAGGGGGCACATTTGCAAATATCAGTGCCTTTTTCACCGGAGTTGGTAATATTGCCTAATATATTGAAATCTGAGAAGAATTCATATGGGGCATAAAGGATTCATAAAATGGATAATTTGAAAAAGGCAACCAAATGGGGAAAAACCTATACAATTTGTAAAACCTAATATTGGGAAAGGCAAGAAAAAAAGATACAAGAGCAGAAGGCTACTAAAGTTCGATAACACTAATCAAGGGGAAGTTGGGTTTTTGCGGTAAATGACCCCAAAACTCAGCACCGACCGGGTGAGCTTTTTTAAGGCTATAGCAGTCATTAACAATCGTTATTGCTGACTTCTTCTGGGTATGTGTATTGTGAGTTGCACAGTTGCTTAGGCCGTCTCGTCCTGATTTGGTTTCCCTCGTGTTTGTATTATGTAAAAAACCATAAAATGCTATTGTTATTATACAATCGGATGGTGATTTGCAATTGTTTTATTGAGAAAAACTATTTTTTTAGGATAATTATTTATTATACTGTAAAAAGAAAAGAATAAGAATGGTGGCAGAATTATTAGTAACATTAATTAAACTGTGTTTTGTACTGTTGATTTTTTCCTTGTTATGGTTATGTCTTGATATGTGGTTTATTTACAAATACATCTCTTTTCTCTTCTGGTTTTTTAAAAAAAAACCTCCCTGTGATAAAAACAAGGGAAAATCGGTGTCTACATCGAGAAAAAAGTGATGTTCTCATACTGGAGAAAGGCTTTTCTGTGCCTGGATGGGTGGAGAAAAGCGTCCTCCTGAGAAACATCTTAGCTGCCCATCATTCAACATGAGCCAATGAAATGTCTTCCCTCCCACTCAGGCTCGGGTCCGATTGGGCTATAGAGCAATAGGCCTAAAAGCAAAATGCTTGTGTGGGCCAGTTTTGGGATCAAAGTGGGCCACTTTTTTGGCCAATGAGGTCTAGTTTGATGAGTTACTTCACCATGCGGCTAGTAGATTTGACCAGTGTTACTGAATAAATATTCTTTAAAATGCACAATTTGCATCACATTTTATCAAAAAACACCCCTTGGGTACTACTTAAGCAGTCAGCTACAAAAGAAATGAATTGTAATTTGCATCTGTGGGCCACTTTTTAATTGGTGCCCGAGACAATATTATGGCCCAGGCCGACCCTGCTCACAATCCAATGTGTGTCAGACGCCCAAAACATTCCGGCCCGCCCCGTTAACTGCATGGCTGCACTCGCCAATCCACTGTAGAGTAAAATCCAGTCATGTTTTCAGGATTTCCACAATTAATATGTATGAGAAAAAATGTCAAATAAAGAATTTCAGCCCTATGGGAAATAAGTACCGCCAGCGGCCCGCACTCCCTCTTAGGTGCTCACTCGGAGTTCAGACTTTGTAGTTTAGGGGGAGGGAAGGAGAGACAGTGAGTGAGGCGCCTTTTCCACAAAGGCCCCCATTCTGTGCGGGGCATGTTTTTTTTTTTTGCAAGAGTGGAAAAATAGAGGAACGCAGCCATCTTGCCTCCCTGGGCATACTTGCAACTATTGATTTTTTAATGCAGTCTTCCCACGGCAGCCAAAAAGATGCACTTTCAAACCATTATTTCATTCTCTGCCTCCCCTGATAATCCTCCCTCTTAATTCATTGTCGCCCGCCAATAGAGTACCTATGGCTGGCAACTGGCACAATATCCCTGTCCATCTCCCAAAAGGAGTCTTTCATCGCCCCAGATGCTTGAAAAGCCCCACACCGCACCCCAAAGTCCCAACATCTTCTCCCAGCAGACCTGCATATAAACTAAACAATCAATATGGAACCCGCTTTCAACCCCTGATGTGCCGTCTGCCCTCTCTTCTGCACCCTCTTAAAGGAATGATTCGGTCAGAAATATTATTGTCCCTATGGTTCGGCCATGTGTTTTTAACCATAAGTCGATTGATCGTACAAAAGTTTCCTATGCACCTTACCAGAGTTTTCGTCTCTTGAACACAAGCGAAATCAGGCAGCAGATAATCTTATCACTTGCCGCATCGCCCTGGGTGACCTGCCTTTGCGGCACTAAATCATATCCCCCGCCCCTGAGCCTGACAAAACTAGATGCGTACCGCCCATTTCACAACGCCAAGGCACGTGTCGTGTCAACATTCTCTGCGCTTCAGCTAATGACGTGTCGCCATGGAAATAGCAGGACGCCTCTTTCCTCAATAAGTATAAACAGACCGTTTCCCAACACACAACAGCAGATTTTCTATTCCATTCCTCTCACTGGATTTCTTTGAGTATTCTGTGACTCGTTTCTGTTCTCTGGTCAGCTACCTTCGTTGCTTGTAGCCCGTGTGAACAGATACCAGTACCAGTACTTAAAGCACGCGACAGAGTGTGAGGATTTTGATGGTGCTTATGCACGAACTTCTCGCAACAGTTCGCCCTCGTAATTCAAGTAACGAGTAAGTATACTCTGGTTGTGATGTCAGTTAGGCCACTACTATTGCATGGTATTTTCCTATATTCTCGTAACTTCAATATATCATTGTCATATCAATTTAGTTTTGCAATTCTCTAGTAATAGTCGTATAAAAGTTGTTCAATATTGTGCAGTGCCTAGTTAGCATTTCTTCTGGCAAACATGCCACTGGATACTAGAATTGTCATTGACAACTAAGGTTTAATACACTTACCTTGATCATTTAAAAACAGTTTCTAACTTTCTCTATCGTTCTTTTACATGATGGCTTTATGGGAGGCTTGGACACTGCGTTCGACGAGTAATACCCGCCTGTGTCATTAGTGCTATTAGAGAAACTTTCCCCAGTGACAGCGGTCAGTACAGGGGATTTTCCCTCGCTGTACTGCAACCAGACCTTTACAATGTGTAGTAGTTTTGTGCCATCAAAATAAGAAACATAATAAAACACAACATATTTTTTTTATCAATGGTTGTTTTAGTTTTTAAGTGAATCAAGTGTGTCTCCGTTCAGCAGTATTCCAGTGCCTTGTCTGCACGCCCCAGGCCCATCCATCCCCCCTCCACTATCAAAGGCAGTTCGCACGAGTGGATGTGTGCTGCCAAGGGGTGCTTTCAGGGGCGCGAACGGCCAAGGTGCCAAAGACCATGTACACTTCAAAGCTATCTTTCGCGCTGGGGTCATTGTTCACAAGGCCTCCTCAGACCCCGTGTCTCCAGGCAGGCTCCCCTTGAAGCAGGCCGCGCCCCTGCAATCCACATAAATTTGTCTCCGTTCAGCAGTGTTCTGGTGCCTTGTCTGCACGCTCCAGACCCATCCATCCCCCCTCCACTATCAAAGCCAGTTTGTACCAGTCAGGGGCTTGAACGGACAAGGTGCCAAAGACCATGTACACTTCAAAGCTATCTTTCGCGCAAGGGTCATTGTTCACAAGGCCTCCTCAGACCCCGTGTCTCCAGGCAGGCTCCCCATGAAGTAGGCAGCGCCCTTGCAATCCACATAAGTGTGTCTCCGTTCAGCAGTATTCTGGTGCCTTGTCTGCATGCCCCAGGCCCATCCATCCCCCCTCCACTATCAAAGCCAGTTCGCACCAGTGGATATGCGCTGCCAAGGGGTGTTTTCACAGGCGCGAACGGCCAAGGTGCCAAAGACCATGTACACTTCAAAGCTATCTTTCGCGCAGGGGTCATTGTGCACAAGGCCTCCTCAGACCCCGTGTCTCCAGGCAGGCTCCCCTTGAAGCAGGCCGCGCCCCTGCAATCCATATAAGTGTGTCTCCGTTCAGCAGTGTTCCGGTGCCTTGTCTGCATGCCCCAGGCCCATCCATCCCATCCCCCCTCCACTATCAAAGGCAGTTTGCACCAGTCAGGGGCGCGAACGGCCAAGGTGCCAAAGACCATGTACACTTCAAAGCTATCTTTCGCACAGGGGTCATTGTTCACAAGGCCTCCTCAGACCCTGTGTCTCCAAGCAGGCTCCCCTTGAAGCAGGCTGCGCCCCTGCAATCCACATAAGTGTGTCACTGTTCAGCAGTGTTCCGGTGCCTTGTCTGCACGCCCCAGGCCCATCCATCCCCCCTCCACTATCAAAGGCAGTTTGCACCAGTCAGGGGCGCGAACGGCCAAGGTGCCAAAGACCATGTACACTTCAAAGCTAACTTTTGCGCAGGGGTTATTGTTCACAAGGCCTCCTCAGACCCCGTGTCTCCAGGCAGGAGCCCCTTGAAGCAGGCCGCGCCCCTGCAGTCCACATAATATCACAACATATACACGTCATTCATTCACAAACACACCCCTTTTTGTAATACTTTATAAACCACTTGATATTTATCATGAGAACATCTTTGAGCACTGCAAGTCAACTCGTGAACGTGCTACCTGAGAAGCCCGGTGAACGATGCTAATCTGCTCTTCGTCGTGTTATCTGTGAACTTTTGTGACCGCTTCAAGTGAACTCGTCAGTGTGCTATCTGTGAACACCTCCCTGTTCTCCTGCCACTAACTACTCTGCTTGCTGAATCTAACTGTTTGTTGGTCTATCTATTTCGAAGTAACGTACTCAGTAGTGCTATGTTCATTTGTCTCATTGTTATTGACTTGAGTTTCATTTGTTATGTTATCGATATATCAATTTTTATCAGTGTCAATTGGCATCGAATTGCATCCTTCGCGGATCGTGTCTATAATATAAGCATGTTTCCTTTTCATGCACGATAGCAAATTCAAGGGACGAGTAACATTTTCTGATTTTAAACACATCAATGAAATGTTTATGAAAGTTATCCTATAATACAGCCGCCCACGCTGCACTGGTTTTGCTGTGGTGCCCAAAAGAAAGCATGCATTGAACAATGTATGGTCTAATTTCTTCTTTCTCACATTTTTATGCAAAATAAATTTCGAATAATGTTGACCTTTATTTTGCAGAATTTACAACAATGCCTGCATGTTCTATTTTTGGTTGCCCTTCAAAGACCCATGACAAATCTGAAGGCATTACAATGCATGTATTCCCTAAGTCTGTTGAACGAATAAGAGAATGGGTCAGATATTGCAAGAGCTTGAAAGTAGAGTCAGAAAAGTCTTGGAGGACAAGAGGGGTGATCGATACCGCATCTGCAGCCTGCACTTTACCCCGAATATGTACGACACATCCTTGTACACAAAGAAGAATCAACTGAGAACAACTCGAAAATTGCTCCCAAACGCTATTCCGACTTTATTTGTTCACAAATGCCGGCACAGGTGAGTCACGCTTCTGGGTTTAGCTTTAGGCCTTACGGTAGTGTGCAGGTAACCAAATGGATTGATTGGTATTTTAGGTGTAAATGTCACTTATAATACTTTCGATATTTAGATGATTGAATAGCTTTTTAAATAATGACCATTTTGCTAAACATCAGTCCTTGTTTTTAGAACCCTCATAGAAAATTGATTTACGGGTACAGATAACCATGCTATTAAATAAGCATAATTTTCTCGTATTCAGTCTCCTCACATGCCACCTTTTAATGTTAGCATTTCTAAATCAAATAATACTTTCCCTTCACAACTCCATGACTATCCACCGAATATGAAGCAAAACGATTCAACATCCATGTCTTGCCTGGAGTCATCAACCACTTTGAGCGCGTATCAGGTAATCTTACTTAGCTATTCTGTTCCAGGCTTGTTTTATGCATGGAATTTGAGATAATGTGATCATATTTTCGTATAGTGTCATTACTTTACACAATGTTTTTCGTGGTTTGCTATTGATATGTACCTTTGTCCGCGTCCCAATGTGTGTGTTCAATTTCCAATATTTTCATCCTTATTAATGCAAGTACTGTGTTTCAGGGAGATGCTGAAGCATCCACTACAATTACAACATCCCTCATATTAGATCCGGAGCCAGAGGCATGGGTCTTGACAGTTCCATCGAACAAGATAATCTGATCATATTTACATATCGTGTAATTGTTTTACACAATGCTTCATTCGTGGTTTGCTATTGATATGTACCTTTGTCGTCTTTCCCAAGTGTGTGTCCAGTTTCCAATATTTTAATCCCTACTAATGCAAGTTCTGTGTTTCAGGGAGGTGCTGGAGCGTCCTCTACAATTACATTATCCCTTGTAGTTGTCCCAGAGCCAGACCTTGTAGTTGATCGGAGCCAGAGGTATGCGTACAGACAGTACCCTCTAATGAAAGAAAGTTGGTCTCATTTTATGTGTAATGCAAATGACTTATTTTAAATGGATACTCTTTTCTAGGGATGTATACAAGATCTGTATATTGAACGGGAGGCACGTGGATCTGAGTCGGTGCACCAGCTTGCTGATGGTGATGTTAGAGTAAAAAAGGTTTCAAAGAAAAGAAAGAAAAATAAGGTTAGTTAGAAACAGTTTATATTTTTTGCAATTGTTTTGTGCTGAGGCCATCATTATATGCTTGTTTTTAATGTAAATTGTTCAATACTGTATGTTGGATTTACACTGAACATCCCTTTTCCTATCTGTCCTGTAGTTGCCCGATGGAGTATGAACTATGCAGACACAGACAGCGACACAAATGAGAGATGATGCTTGCCAAACTGTTTTCACCATGGAGGAACTAATAATTGAGGCGCGGCGTGTTCACACTCGAGATGCCTTTGTCCAATGGCCAGAAAATGAATTTAATGTGACCGTCGAATCCAGCAAAGTGTTTTTGGACCATTGCTACAATGCGACTGCTCCGCCAGATGAAGATGAAACTGGATGTATAGAAGACATTTTTACATTACTCACAGAACACTTGACACAATCGACACCTGCCCAAAAAATGCCTTCCAAAAAAAAGTCGATATTGATGTTTTCTCCTATCCATGGTCAAGTAACAGATGTTGAAATGACAGAGACTGAAGCATCAACACTATTGACCGACGAACTAGACAAAGATATGAACTATAGTATGTCCAGTTTTGCTGATGTGTCCACAACGGTTCAGTCCGAAACAACAGTGATGCAGGATGACATTCTAATAAAAGAGGCCAAATACATAGGGCCTCATTACACGGACGGCGGTGGTAAAATACTGGCACCGCCTTGCAGGAAATGGGAATTACTGCCCTATTCCAAGTTTGGTGGGGCGGTAATTCCCCCTTCCCCCATTGCCCTTCCCCATTCCCATTTTTGCTCCATAGGGCATAATGGGAATGGGGAAGGTGCTAATTACGGCACCGCAAATTGCGGTACCGTAATTAGCTCCCTGGTCCCTTTGCGGGTTGGTTTTTAATGCCTGCAAAAAGCAGGCGTTAAAGTCCCCAACCCGCAAAGGGACCTCGTAGTAAGGCGGTAAGGGTTAACGGTCACCGGTACCATTAACAGTGACAGTTAACCCTTACCGCCGTCCGTGTAATGAGGCCCATAGTATTCGACAGCAGCTTGATGGAGATTATAAAGATGCTGAAATGTGTGCATTCAGTGAGAGGGGAAGTATGTGGGAAGCCATTGGTGAATGTGACTCATCTAACACAAGGCAGTAACCTCAAAATACATGCCACGTGTGAAAAGTTACATAAAACATTTTCATGGTCCGCTCGACCGATACTGGGGAAACTGGCACATGGCAAACTACTGTGTGCAGCAGCTTTACTTTTCAGTGGCTCTAGTTTAATGAAGTTATCCAGTTTCATTCAGTTTGTGGGACTCCATTTCATTTCTAAAACACAGTACTACAAATACCAACGTGATTATCTATTCCCTGCCATTAGTGAAGCTTGGAACATTGAACAATTGTCTATTCAAAGTACATTCTCTGACAAACGGTTCAGGCTAGCCGGCGATGGACAGTGTGACAGCCCCGGATTTTCTGCTAAGCACTGCACATACCATTTTTAGGACATGGAAAGTAAGAAAATTGTGAGTTCGGTGGTCGTGCAGGTTTCCCAATGTAAATCCTCAGTGGCCATGGAGAAACTTGGTTTTATAAAATCACTGGAATATCTGCAATCGAGTTGAATGCAAATCGACCTCATAGCCACGGACAGACACGTTTCAATAGCCAAGACAATGAGAGAGCAGTTTCCAAATATTAAACATCAATTTGACGTATGGCATGTTGCCAAATCAATCAATAAAAAAATCTCGGCTGCAGGGAAAAAAAAGGTTTGGAAAGTATTTCACAGTGGTCCCAGTCTTTCAGCAACCGTCTTTGGTGGAGCTCTAAAACATGTGATGGCTCTGTGGAAATTCTACTGGAAAAATGGTGGTCACTAATGCACCACTGTTCCAATGTTCACCACTGGACAGAAAACCAACATTTCCACCAATGTGAACATGGCCCTTTGTCCCCAGAGCAGGCATGGAAGAAGAAGTGGTTGATTCCATCTTCACCTCCACACAAAGCCCTTGAGAAGATTGTGTTTGATAAAACTCTATCAAGAGATCTGAAGGGATTCGCAGAATTCTGTCACACAGGAGATTTGGAGGTGTTCCACAATATGGGCCTAACGTACAGGCCAAAGAGATTGCATTTCGGCATCAGAGGCATGAAATATAGGACATTACTAGCGGTATAAGCGCATAACGAGAATGTAGGCCGTGAACAATCTAGGACTGCAGGAAACTTAGGGATGCTTCGCTACACTATGGCCTTTACGAAAAGAAGCAGAAAATGGGTGGTCAAACCAGTATATGAGGAAATGGAATTCGATTTTGTGAAAGATCTTATTATTAATGTCGTAGAGATGCATACTCATGGAATTGCACGCAAATCTGTTCAGAGCACACATTCATTGCCACAAAACTTTGCCAACGTGCCATGTCCACCCAAAGCAGAGCTCGTTGAACAGTTCAAATCCTGGTACAAATGATTACCATCGGTTTTTATTTTTGCCAACATTTTTTTTATAAAGTGTCCAAATAAAGTATGCAATTTTCCTTTTGAAATCTATCCTCTTATTCCGTTTTTTTAAAAACTAGTACAATTATTACGATTGACATACAATGTAACACTGCTTTCACATTTCACAGTTTAGTCGAGCTACTGTGGGACCTTCATTTTTCGTGTTAGTGCCCGATGGATAACAGTGTGTAAGAATCTTTAGTTTTTGGCAGTTGCCTTGCCATACAGTTCCCCAAACAGCTGAATATCTGCTCGTCACACAAAAGGGATTAGACCTAGGCTCCATAACATACTAGGCACACAAGAAGTACTGACTGTGAAAACATGCCATGGGTTAGGAGGCTGTGAGATAAGCAGAGGTGGGGCTATTACTAGACACACTTTGACTCCGTTTTTGTGTTACATCGACTATAATTTTTGAGTAGGTGTCATTCTGTCATTGGCAGGTTTCCCCTACCCCTCAGCAGCGCCACGAACAGCGAGCGGTAACAACCCCTAATTTTTTCCTCCAGGGCCCGTGCTTCAAAATTCAAGTTCTCATGGATGCGTTGACATGGGATGTTACAAAGTAAGAATGTATGTTCATTGTGAGTGAAGGTCAACAGCTTTGAATTTTTGCTTGGGAGCTGGGGAGGCTCACGCGTCACGCACACAGTATAAGGTTCTATTGTTTTTTGACCTTGAGAGACAGAACCATTCCGAAAGGGATTGAATTAAAGGATGGGTGTAATAACGTATGATATGATAAGGTTTTCCATTCCGAAACTGGACCTAGTTTCATGTAAGTTCAGTTTATGAAAAATCGTTGACACGAACGGGGGAGTCTGCATTACGCTCTGCATTACGCCAAGAGAATGGAAATGCTGCATGTAATGTAAGTTTCTCTTTAGACGATTTCATACCAGAACTAGTCGAAACACGAATAGCTGACTGTTATTGCTGGGTTACATTGTACTCGTTCATTCTGTGTGGCATATTGAAATGAAGTGCTAGTACAACCTTTGTGTGCTGGTCTTTATACCGGGCACATGGGCAGTCCAGCATCAACACGCATGTAGACCACCACTGGTTTCCCCCTGTTTCTACGCTAATAAATCATTACATTGTGTGTGCACCTCGAATTGTTGCCTCAGTTTACGCATTACGTTTAGAGCTCAATATACTCCATTGCACTATCCTCGGAATCAAATAGCGGAGTACTTTCATATTCCACGTTGTATTCTCTTGGTTCACATTGTGTCACCTCTGTGCTAATAAAGAAAATTATTCATTGCAATAAATACTGGCTACTGAGACACATTTCTATTTTGATGTTCTGCAAACAGGTACATCGTGCCATTCTGTGATTGTTATCTATTCCAGACCCCAACCGATGGGTTCTTCAATCGCCAGCTGCAGCTACATGTCAATCACTGGATTTATTTGACTATTTTTTGGGATGATCGACAAGGGCCAATATGCCCTTACGCTGTACCAGCGATTAGGAGCAACATAACAACCTTTACGGTGGTCTAGTGCCAAGCTGATGCAATTCACTGTGCGACCAAAGTGCTTCATTTACCCAAAACGAACACCCTGTGTACCAAAAAGGAACAGCGCGTGACTCACGATAAACATTTGCGGATTTGCGGATTGAGAGCAAAGAAAAAAAGTTCAATTTTGATTGAATATGTCAGATGCCGAATGTTATCGAAACATTTACTTTACCAATTGTACAGTTTTGCTGTTCCCTTTTAAAGTACAGTTGCATATTCCTAATTGTAACGCGCTGTGATGTGAGACGATGGGCCTCATTACGAGGTGGGCGATAAGGGATAACCGGCACTGGTAAGGGCACCGGTACCGGTAATCCCTTACAGCCCTACTACGAGTTCCCTTTGCGGGACCTTCCTTAACGCCTGGTTTCACAAGGCGTTAAGGACGGGACCCACAAAGGGATACCGGGGTCAATATCGTAATTTGCTGTACCGTTATTGCCACCTTCCCATTCAGCCCTATGGGGGCTCAAATGGGAATGGGGAATGGCTCTGGTGAATGGGGTATTACCAGTCCCGCTGACCTTGGAATGGAACGGTAATTGCTCCATCCACCAGACCGGAGTCGGAACGATTTTGGAGGCAGCCATGGCGCTAATAGCGCCATGGCTACCTCCAACCTCGTAATGAGGCCCGATGTGTGTTGTTTTCCGGGTTCTGCATCAAGTCGCGTAGGTGACGACTGGGCGTGTTTGGCTACGCTGCCCAGTAACATCACGGAGAGAGGCGGAGAATATCAATGATTTGGTGATGTGAGGCTCAGGAGCGGGGGATATGATTTAGTGCCGCAAAGGCCGGTCACCCAGGGCGATGCAGCAAGTGATAAGATTATCACAAGTTGGCCGCACCCTGCTGCCTGATTTCGCTTGTGTTCAAAAGACGAAAACTCTGGTAAGGTGCATAGGAGATTTTTGTACGATCGATCAACGTATGGTTAAAAACACATTGCCGAACCATAGGGACAATAATATTTCTGACCGAACCATTCCTTTAATTCTCTTCAATGGGGATCATTACGAGTTGGTCACTATTCCGGTGGTAAATCTCTCGGAATACCACCCTATGGAATTACTGTTACTGCTGCTTGGTCTGGTGGAATTCCTACCGCATTACAAGTCGCGCTGACGGAATTAACCTCCATTGTTTTACAGTCCATTGGACTCTATAGGGCTTTTTGGGTGGAATTACCAGAAGACCGATTTTGACAATTTTCAGCGGAAAGTAGGAGGATTTACTTTCATCATGATCTTGGCAGTAAATCATTCACTCCAGGGCCATAGGCGTAGTATGGCGGATCGGGAAAAGTGGCAGTAATTCCGTTGCGCCAATTGCTCCCTGCACCGCCATACTGGTAATGGTCCCCACAGGGCCTTATTTCTCAGTCCCCTGGAGTATAATAAATTCTGCTAAATATAGGCATAAACGACTGTGTTAACACCTTTTTTATGCTCTGGCGGGATTCTGAAGGTTTTTGGAGGAGGAATGTGTATGTGTGTGTGTAAACTGATTTCCCGCTTCCTACTTTCATTCCCACTCTGCCTTCAAAATCCAACTTGGCTTTATGCTAAAGTGGCATTTTCAATGGATTCCTACAGAATCTGCCTGTTTTTAGCACATGCTAAAAGCAGGCGGATGACATAGGAGTGCATTGTAAATGCCTCTGACTAGAGTAACTTGCAGGAGGTATTTACGTGTTTTTCACTAGAGTGCAAACCAAAGTGCAAAGTGCATTATGCCTGTTTTCCTTGGGTTTTTGCACTGTGTAGTGCAAAAGTTGATATTTGCCTGGAGGGGCACATTTTGCAAATGTAGCGGGTCCAAACTATGCAACTGACATTTCTTCAAAATGTGTATTTGTATTTATTTATTTATACACTCGGGACATCATTCAAAACAGAAATAGCGGACAAAAGTTAAAACGTGAGATGACAGAAGCAGTCTGAGGCCCAGTATGTTTACTTCCCTCCTTTTCACAATTCTTCCCTCCCCTTCTGTTCTGATCATGAAAGTGAAGTGGGTCCCATCAAATCATTTCCACCCCCCTGTCTGCGTTCTCTCCCCTGAGAACACCATCAGTCTGAACTCTGGGTGAGTTGGTGGGTCTTCTCCTTTTGCTCTAGCACAAGGATCTCTGCAGCGCACCAAACGTTTTGGACTACAAGTGCCATGATTCCCCGCCATTGACTAGGCTGGATAAGGCTGATGGGAGTTGCTGTAGGACACATCTGTTGATCGAAAGGTGGCAAGTCCTGGTCTACATGCATCACTCATTGAACCACAAGCTTGGTGAACATCAACTCTGGATAAGGCTTCAAAATGTGTTTAGATGCTCTGACTCCTGGCAAGTAGGGAATTATGGGAAACAGGAGGATTAGAGGGGGTAAAATGTGTGGGGGGGAGGTACTCTGAAAACAGTGACCATATATATTTTTAAGTGACACTTTGCAAGTACTGTGGCCCCAGTTAGCAAGCACTGGGCATGATAGTGCACCTTTAGTCTGCTGCTCTCGCACAACTCCCACTCAGCGAGTGGCAGGCCGCCAAAGGTCCACAGCTGGTGGCCGGTTTGAAGCTGGTTGCAAGGGAGCACGGGATTGGGCAGAATCTGGAGCAAATGGCTGAGCAGTCTTGGGAGGATAGCTCAGTGGCAAGGTGCTTTCCTTGGAAACAACACGACACAAAGCAGCCCAGGTTCGATTCCCCGGTCCGTGCTTAGAAACCTCTGGGTACTAAGCGTGTTATAAATAACCTATCATATCATATCAGTACAGAGCCCTACCAGATTGCCATCTGAAGAACAGCTGCCTCAAACCATGTTTGTGAGGTCAGGGCTCAACCCCCACCACCCCCTAAAAGTGGATTATATTTTTTTTGCATGGCTGGAATATTGTGAGATCTCATTGGTTGAAATCCCAAACCTCTGCAACCAATAATAATTGCTAGAATGCAGAGATGCTGGGATCCCTCCTGCCCTTGTTTTGCATTAGAGGGGGGCCTTCATCCCAGATGCGTTGGGAAATGAAAATGAACTGGCTTTACATGTGAAGTTTACATTGATCACGGAATGGAACACTAACAGGATCCCATTTTTAAAAAGAAATCCTTGAAAACACACTACACACTTGATCCTGATTTCCAGAAATACTACTGAGGAGATAATGAACTTCCTAGCAGATGCCCAGATGTGCGGGCAGTAGCATCGTGTCTCCACTGTAAGTTGTATAGCATGTATTTAGTGTGCAGGCTGTCCACGAGGGAAAAGGTAGCACCTGCAAATATCCTAGAAACAAGCCCACAGCTGATGTGTTGATCACAAGAACTACAAATCAGAAATATTGGAGCTGAATATAATATTTTCTTTTTGAATGAGGGGTTAAATATAACCTCTACCCTTTACTCCCAATAATATTTTACGAGATATGTAATAGAAAGACTTTCATGTGAGGTCATCAGATCATTATTGTTACTGTACACTAAGGGCAAATAGTACATCACTTCTGCCTCAAGATGGCGCTGGCATTTCCACAAGAGAAAGAAGAAGTATTAAGGCGGTATTTTGCTTTAAGACTTCCTTCCTCTGTTGTTGACTTTTGTTCTATGCAAAAATAGCTGAATGAGGGTCACACATTTGAAAATAAGTAAATGGCTCTAGGCTAGCCACTGAGTGTTGAGCTTGCCTTAATGGTAAATGCCACCTCAATGTATAATAAGTTCATCCAAGCATTCAATATTGGTCTTATCCAATTGTTTAATGCATGGGTTCTCATAGAATACAGTATGCTTATGTTATGCGAAGATACATAAGAAGATTCCATGCATTTCAGATGAACTCATCCTTCATTAGGAAAAATATATGTCATCTTAATCATGCATCCAATGGCACTGAATTGTAGGGTTTCCCTGCTGCCACTTACATCTTCATAACTCAATATTTATAACTCTCTTTTCTAATAGAAAAGTCTTTTGTGACCTACACAGACATTCAATAGTGACCTCAAATGGGTAACTTATCTTTCAGGGTGACATTTTATTATGGCGAATGGGAATGTGCAGGGGGGTTTCCCCGAGACTTAACCTGGCTCTGTTGGTTCAGTGATTGATTATTAATTCCTCTCTGAGGATGTGCTTGCTTGGTGCAATAGCTTTCGGGTATTTGGCAGAGGTAGAAGTGATCGGAACATGCTGATAGGGAGTTTCTCTCAAGTAACAACAAGAATGGAGATAGGACATTATTCCGATTTGAGGGTAAATAATGGAAAGAATAAAATTCTAAAATTCAGAAAGGGAGGAGCCTCTCTGAATAACAATCTACGGATGTCCATCAAAAGTCTAACTGAGTTAGAATGAAGACCCGAATGCGACCCGGCAAACTTTTTGGAATTCCTGTGAGATTTAGACCCTCGAGGAATTCACAGATTAACCAAATGGTCAATCCATAAACATTCCTTTGATGAGGAAAACTGGCTCAGGAAAAGCGATCTGGGGAATTCTATCTGGGCTTTAACATTTTTGTGCCAAAATGAAGCAAGCCCACCAACTAGAATCAAAGAAATTGTGTAATAAATACAAAAACTGGTCACGGTCAATGCCACCAGAAGGATGGGGAATTGATGTTAGGAGCCCTGGCCAATAACAGTTCCTGATAAGTCTGATCCCCATTTAACAAGAGGAATCGCATAGCTGCCTCCAAAGTAATGCTGTTGTGGAAGCAATTTGGTGTAATCATTTCAGAGTCTTGTATTAGAAACCCCCAACATTGAAATTCAGTTGAACTCGAACATAGCCCGGAGGCTATATCTGTCCCAGGAAAGTATATCAGAGCTAATTGTAAGATCCTCATCTTCCAGGGCAGCGGGCCAAACGGTTTGACCAATCAAATACTGAAGTCAGACATAGAAATTCAGTCCGAAATCTTGCTAGTCCTTTTCAGTTAGGTATTGAAGTGTAGGCACATTCCAGAATCATGGAAATCCACTGCCGGTATCTTTATCTATAAGAAGGGCACTCGGGCAGATCCAGTGAACTACTGCCCGATCGCCTTCTTGGTTATGGACAGTAAAGTCTTTGCTGGGGCCGTGTTAAGGGAGCGGGAATCCTGGGTATTAGACAAAAAAATATTATCAAAGCATCAAATGGGTTTTATATGGGACCTCTCCACCTCATTAAACAAACTAGTAATGAGCATCGTTTGTGAGAATCTTGGCCGAACGGTGGTCCCATATTGTATGGTGCTTGATAAATTGGCAACGCCTGTGGTCAAAGTTGGAGGCATGGGGCGTGACAAAGTCTTTGCTAGTAATAATCGTGAGTTTACAAAACGTTTCTGGTTTGCAAGTAAGACTGAAAGCGCAGGGCCATTTGTCTGTACTGGTTCCAACAGAGAGGTGAGGGAGGGTTATATTATTGCCCCCTCCCTCTTTAACATGTTTCTCGCTGACTTAGCAGAAACACTAAAACAACATAAATTAGGTAGCCGCAAGATTGGCTCTCAGTTCATCAATTGGATGGCCTATGCAGACGATATAGTCCTCCTTGACTATACTCTGATAGGCCTCCAAAGCCTTCTGAGAGCTCTCGGAGATTACGCCATAAAAAATAACGTACAAATAAATCTAGCTAAGTCAAACATTGTAAGCTTTAAGAAGTCACCCAAACGCCCCAAATTTTAACTGCATGCTAACAGAACATGCAGTCCCCACAGTAAAAGAGGTCACATACCTAGGCCTCAAACTGAGTTCTCATCCAACACTTGCTCAGCTTGAGTTGGAATTAGATGACAAACTAGAACATCTGGCTTGCCAAATTAAAACACGATTAATGACCTATTGTAAAGTTTTGGTTCTATGTGATATTACCACATTTTAAAAAACGAACACAAAAAAGGCCAATTTATTTCTGTCGTTTTTGTGTCAACTTTAAAATGCGGAAATATCACTTTTGAGCCTCTCACCCACACCTTGCAAGGTGATCCCCACCCAACCCGCACCCTCTCCCGCAGGTTGTATTCTTAATCCGGGGGTTTATCCTCCCGAACCCTGCTTTTCCCCTTCTAACACCCCCTTTCCAGAACAACAGACACTCACTACACACACAAACACACACACACAGACAAACATACACTTACCATGCACTCCTGCAACAACTCTTCTGGATCTCGCTTTGTCTGTCAGCCCCTGCGCTTACTCCTCGCAGGGGTTGACAGTTTGAGTTAGAAAGACCACTGTGTGTGGTCACAGAGCGGTCTTTCTAAATCAATATTTTTGTTTTCAATACTGTGAAAAGCCAAGAGGTTTCTTACAAACGTATCATAGGTGTTTTCCAAATTCAAGGTGGAGGGCGGATTTTTTAAGGCTTCCTTTCAATTTCCTTTGTACGGGTGAAATCCAGTCAATTCGGAACAAATATTCACAAGGTGTTAACATCTGTTCTCTTTTCGAGCAGATGGGAAAGCAGTGTTTAAAAAATGTGATGATTGACCAAAGGGGATCCAGGGAGACAAGAGTCAAGTTTCTTGGCCGGTTTGTAGACAAAGTAGATTGGTTGTTCTCTGAGAATTTCAGGGAGACACTGAGAGCTGGTCATGAAGTTTGTCTTACTATTGACGTTTTGAAAGTGTTGCAAGTATTAGGTTTTATAACCAAATAATGCATTTATGTTATTGTACGGAAATTAATGAATGTACTGTTTGTATGATGTGTATTGTGAAAAGTCGAATTCTCGGCTAAAACACAATAAATAAAAATAAAATGAAAAAATAGTGACCTTTCTTGTAGCAAAACATGGTATCGAGGTAGGTGAGCAGTTGCACCACCCCTCACATATGTCCAAGCAGCACATAGCGGCAGACATACACGAGTATTGGTTTGTGCCCGTTATGAAAGAGCTACTAAATTGTCTTTGATGCCATCTGCAGGATTTGCCATATGTACAACCTGGGGCAAACACCAGCGGTTAGGAGTATTTTGTTTGATTTCGGATGGTTCCCTTCAGTGCAATGTGGCATACTGCACCAAATACATAAGTAGGAATTGTGACATACTTATCATTACATGTTATCATTTGAGTGGTGCCCACTTCTCCTGGTTTAGTCTTTCATTTGCACATGTGTAACCTGAGTGGACATGTCAAGAGTTTTCACTTAGTTTGCTAAGAGATGATCCAGCAAAAGCGTCGCGTAACTTCTCATCGCCATACTTTGGCCACCAATCCAACTGACCGACCAACAATATCCAAGAGGGATTTGCATTCACAATGGCGCTCTAGTCATCACCAACCCCTTAACACTTGGCAAATGCTCATCACCAAATCCTCAACACTGCAAAGGACTAACACCCATTCTGTTTCTTTAATCAGGTAACTGCGTCCCCCCAAGCCTCTCATCAGGCACCCATCCCTCCGCTTCTTCACACCCGCACCCGTCGCTATAAACAGTGAGCAGGACGCACAGCTATCTCTTTATCCACTTTCAAGATCCGGAGTTGCGTGCATCGGTGTGCGCTTTCTTTGCTGTATGTCTGCTGGTGTGACACCATTTCCTACTCAAAGAATGATCCTCTTCCATCCAATGGAACAATGCAATCCAAAGCCAAGGGCCTTACAATGGGGAAGGGCCATTATCCCGCGTGATGATGACCCCCTCTGGGGTCTATTAGGCTATTAGCACATGGGGGTGAAGTAAAAAATGTTACTTTAAGTGAGAGCAAAGTAAAAATACAAACTGGGGTAGCAAATTAGATGTGTGTTTTTATTTTGTATGTAGTAAACCGTTTTTCAATGCTTTAGCTTTCCAGTCTATGTCTCGGGAGGATAGCTCAGGGGCAACATGCTCGCCTTGGAAGCAAGACGACACGGAGCACCACAAGTTCGATTCCCGGGTCCACGCTTAGAAACCTCCCAGAGTGCCAGCAGCCCAGTGTCGTAGACAGGGATGTGGGGTGTAAATGCAACTCTCCCAGAGTGCCAGCAGCCCAGTGGTGTAGACAAGGTGTGGCCTGTAAGTGCGACTCTCCCAGAGTACCAGCAGCCCAATGGTGTAGACAGGGTGTGGCCTGTAAATGCGACTCTCCCAGCGTGCCAGCAGCCCAGTGGCGTAGACAGGGGGTGTGGCCTGTATGTTCAACTCTCACAGAGTGCCAGCAGCCGAGTGGTGTAGACAAGGTGTGGCCTGTAAGTGCGACTCTCCCAGAGTGCCAGCAGCCCGGTGGTGTAGACAGGGTGTGGCCTGTAAGTGCGACTCTCCCAGGGTGCCAGCAACCCAGTGGTGTAGAAAGGGTGTGTGGCCTGTAGGTGCGACTCTCCCAGAGTGCCAGCAGCCCAGTGTCGTAGACAGGGGGTGTGGGGTGTAAATGCAACTCTCCTAGAGTGCCAGCAGCCTAGCGGTGTAGACAAGGTGTGGCCTGTAAGTGTGACTCTCCCAGAGTGCCAGCAGCCCAGTGGTGTAGACAGGGTGTGTGACCTGTAAGTGCGTCTCTCCCAGCATGCCAGCAGCCCAGTGGTGCAGACAGGGGGTGTGGCCTGTAAGTGTGACTCTCCCAGAGTGCCAGCAGCCGAGTGGTGTAGACAAGGTGTGGCCTGTAAGTGCGACTCTCCCAGGGTGCCAGCAGCCCATTGGTGTAGACAGGGTGTGTGGCCTGTACGTGCGACTCTCCCAGAGTGCCAGCAGCCCAGTGGTGTAGACAGGGTGTGTGGCCAGTATTTGCGACTCTCCCAGAGTGCCAGCAGCCCAGTGATGTAGACAGGATGTGTGACCTGTATGTGCTACTCTCCCAGAGTGCCAACAGCCAGGTGGTGTAGACAGGGTGTGTGGCCTGTACGTGTGACTCTCCCAGAGTGCCAGCAGCCCAGTGGTGTAGACAGGGTGTGTGGCCTGTACATGCAACTCTCCCAGGGTGCCAGCAGCCCAGAGGTGTAGACAAGGTGTGGCCTGTAAGTGTGACTCTCCCAGAGGGCCAGCAGCCCAGTGGTATAGACAGGGTGTGTGGCCTGTATGTGGGACTCTACCAGGGTGCCAGCAGCCCAGTGGTGTAGACAGGGTGTGTGGCTGTACGTGCGACTCTTCCACAGTGCCAGCAGCCCAGTGCTGTCGACAGGGTGTGTGGCCTGTACGTGAGACTCTCCCAGAGTGCCAGCAGCCCAGTGGACTTGACAAGGTGTGGCCTGTAAGTGCGACTCTACCAGAGTGCCAGCAGCTCGGTGGTGTAGACAGGGTATGGCCTGTAAGTGTGACTCTCCCATAGTGCCAGCTGCCCAGTGGTGTAGATAGGGGCTGTGGCATGAGGTGCAAGATCCACCCTCATTGCTCCAGGCTGCAGCCTGCTATTCTGAGCACAGCTCAGCTGTGTTCAGGCATGTTCCTGACATCTGATGAGGGTGAATATCTGTATGTGTGATTTGCAAACAATGTGTTAGGTTTTTTAGTAATACTGTAAATCGTATGAATAACAAGAAGAAGTATGGAAGCCAGTACAACCCATTGGACAGGGTCTCGAGTTGTCCCATGTCTGGAGTGTAATCTTTACCCAGTCTTGGATTTGAGGGTTACATCATATTGCATCCTGGTGCCTGTCTCTAGTGCTTTAATAGACTGTACAGGAATGCAACATGATGTGTGCATAAATGCCAACACTTACAGACAATTATGTAAGAGGTCTGCTTAAACATATTTGGCCTCATTACACGGTAGGCGGTAAAGGATTACCGACACTGTTAAGGGCACCGGTGCCGGTAATCCCTTACCACTCTACTACGAGGTCCCTTAGCGGGTCCCTCCCATACCGCCTGGTTTTACCAGGCGTTATGGAAGGGACCCGCTAAGGGACTTCAGAGCTAATAACGGGTAGTGGTTTGTCTGCATCACTAGTTTACAAGGTTGTCCAACTCCAGGCTTCGAGGGCCGGATCCATGTTGGGTTTTCAGGATACCCCTCATTAATATTCATGAGATTAATTTGCATGCAATGATTCATACATTCAAAATGTTCACAATCAGCAATTACTTTACATGCTGGTGGTTACTGCAAATAGCGCCATGACTACCTCCAATCTCGGAATGAGGCCCTATGTCACTGACAGCACTAAAATAGAGGAGGTCTACAACATCATTGATATTTGGGTGCAAAGACACTGGATGTGTCTAAACAAAACCAAAACTGAACTAATGGTATTCGGATCCCTCCAGGCTAGATCCAAACCCGGAACTCAATACAAAGCCTTCCCTATCAAAGAAGCCATCATACTAGTATCACCCCAAGTTAAAACATTGGGGATGATGGTTGAAGCGTCAGTAGGCTCTGAAGCACAGGTTAATTATCTGTACAAAAATAATGCATACTATTTGCGCCTTCTAAGAGACATTAGACCCTTTATAAATGAGGCTAACAGTGCCACCATCGCGAGAGCAATTCTGTTGTCTCGCTTAGATTATGGAAACGCTCTGTTGCTGGGAGTCTCCAAGAGAGAGTTACAAAGATGCCAAGTGATGCAAAATGATGCGGTTCGCATCATTAAGAATTTGAAATACAAAGACCACATATCAGCAGGAAGAAAGGAATTGCACTGGCTCAGAATAGAGGACAGAGTTAAGTTTAAAACTGTGATGATAGTCCATAGATGCATCTTTGGAGAGGCGCCGACTTACTTCAAAAAACAATTCTCACTGCACGCGCCTCAGAGATGCCTAAAATCAGCAGACATAGGTCTCCTAAATATACCTGATGCTAAACGGCCATCTGGACGTGGCAGATCTTTTCCGTTCAAGGCTGTGAACTATTGGAACAGGTTACACGCTGCCCTGAGACAGGAAGGAAACTATCCTAGTTTTAGGAAAGCATTGAACACGCGTTTATTCCAATAGGTTTAAAGTATTCATGATCTTTCTCAGGTTTGCCAGGACACTAAGAACCCGGAAAATCTTTACATCCGTGAATTTTGTACTATCGGTCTCTCTGCGCCCTGATGCCTGCGGACTCACGGCGCATTACACGCCCAAAGACATGGACAGACATAGATATATATGCATGAAAATATGACCTTCTTATACCAGGAAGTAGCTAGCAAGCACTAGACAGGTTTACATAAAAGGTTCTGATACATGTAGATGTCTGAAGACCTTTTAGAACCTGCTAGTATATGTTTGAATTCTGGAAGAGTATTTTCTGTCTTTCGTTCATACATAGTTGATGACATGAGTGCCATTTATTTGGGTAATTGTAACACCAGGCTGGTGGTGGACCAGCATAAATGAAAACACCTCAATTACATAAATGTCTCCCTTATTTTATGGAGAAACCTCACATATGCCCACATGCGTACAGTGGAGGTCTACCCTTTAGTAAGATTCCGGATACATCACTGCGGCATCCCATTTACAAATGTCATATTGGGAAGTTTGCTCGGCAGAGAGCACAATGTTTCTGTTAGAGTGACTGACAGCAGCAGAGTTCTCTGCAGAGGCTCTGCGCTCTGCATAGCGACGAGGAGGAGGAAGCTGCCGGAATACAGTCACCCTGCATCCCTGGACATTCTTAAAACTATCCCTTTTGTGCCTGGCTAGACAGAGCTCTAGATACTAATTAGAGGGGCATTGGTGTCAATTAGCTGTGATGCAGAATGTGTTAATACTGGCAAATGCTCTGTTATAGTGGCAGCCGTTTTAAGTGTAGGGGAGAGTTGATGAATGTTGCTGTTCAGGGCTTGGTTTGTTTCCATGCTACTTGGCATATTGATGTTTTCCCCTTGTGTGCTGCATTTATTTGTTTGTGATGGTTATTATTAATACTAATGCCTATAGCCACCACTCTGTGTCTGGTTAAAGAATGCAGCAATGATGGAGTGGGAGCTTTGCATATACATATTTACAGTGCCCCAGTCAATCATGGCCACAATTATAACAAGCAGTGGCGTAGTTAGGCTTTCTGCTGCCATAGGCCCAACTAAGTGCATGTGCCCCGCATCCCCAACTTTACTCCACCCTTGCCAGACTCTGCGCCTTCACCAGATTTCGCCCCTTCAGCAGACACTGTCCGCTTTGGCCAAACTATACCCTTTCATCCCCATTTTTGCCCCATAACAGAAGGACATGTTTAAGGCTGCAGAGATTAGAAGGTTATTGGTGCCCCTCTACTAATTCAAGCCCGTTATCTTCTATGTTATGTTAGTTGAAAGAGTGTTTCTCAGATCTCTGCTGCGTAATATTTGGAGAAGGCAGCATGTTCTACAGCTAAGTGCACTAGACGTACTTGTTGAGGCCAACGGCTTACTTTTGGTTGGGTCAGAAAACAATCTTTTTGAGGAAGCGATCTGCCAACTGGACACAAGTGAGGGAGGGTTGGAATGGGGAATTGTGGTCTCAAAGCTAATATCTGGTTTCTCTCGTTTGCTGTTGTCACCCCATGAGAAGCACCTTGACTGGTCTGTAAATGAATGTTTCAGGTAGCGTAACTAAATCTCTGCATGCGGTCGTGCCAAAAGGTAAAATCTACATATAAAATATATGCAAGTGGTACAGGCGCATCTTATAGTAATGTTGAATAAAATATCTCTACCTCCTTCTCATGGTTACAGCTTTGGTGTTAGCAGGGGGAGCAAAATGGAAATAAGGCAAGTTACTACCTGCCGCAACCCAAGTATCTCCAATCCTGTGCGCTGGAATGTCACGAAAAGATGGCATAATCACAAGTAAAATGTGTAAACTCTGCCTGGGCATAAACACCTTAGTCGAGTAAAGACAGTTAGAGAAGGTACTTGGCACCTTTAACTGTGCAAATACACTGTGGAGCAATGGATAAGGGCAGGGTCCGCCTGGGACAGGAAATAGGCCCGGTCACACAAAAAAAAGTGTCCCACCCCTCGCCTCACGACCCTTGACCTCTGATGACATCACCGGAAGTGATGTCATTTGACCCCATCCCAAAGTGACATCCCGGGAAGTAATGAAACACAACCTTTCACCCCTTGACAAAACAGGAAGTGGCATCAAATAGCATTGTTCCTAAGTACACTAAATTACTGTGGATCCAAGCAGACGTCCAAGGCCAAATGATAATATGTTAGTGTATAGCACTTACTCTTAAGCTCTTTTTTATAGGACAACTATGCATACAATATCACCCAACCTGTCTTGGCACTCATGTATCGACGTAAGAAGGATGAAAGGCTTTTTGAAAGAAAAAATAATGTGAAACCAAAAAAATATTTTTTTGTCCACTTTTTTTTTTCAAACTGGCCCAGGCCTGTCCAGAAACTGGCCCCACTCTCCAGGGAGGCTGAGGGGCCAATCCGACCCTGGATAAGAGCAACCCCAAAGATTCATTGGTGGGAGCAACAGCATTCCTCATAGCTGCACAATGCAGGCAGCTTTTATAACAAATGAAGTGTTACCTACTTTTTACAACATTGCTGTTTGTGCCACTGTCCAAAATACTCAACACTCCAGGAGTAAAACTAAGTAATGGGCTGCGGGTACCAGCACAACATTACCTTTGTGGGTATGGTTTAGGCTATGGGTCTTGCCGGCTTGCATTTATGGTAATTTGACCTAGAATTGGTTGGACTGCGCCATACCAGGAACATTTTGAGATTTGTGCGTTATAGATATAGATTTCCTGCTTCGTTTGTAGTACAGTTTCATAGTTAGTCATACGTTGTATCTAAAATCTAATTCATGTAAAGGTTACTTATTAATGTAACTGTTATGCATTCTGTGGCATACTTTGTAGCTGTTTCTCCTGGTAGTACTGAGCGTGCAGCTGAATGTGATTAAATGCACATGATAAACCAATCAGGGATGCCATTTACCTGCTTAGTACTGGGCAGCTTCTGTAAAGATGGCGGAATGGATATCTTGAAGGAACACCACCAGAGACCTGGCGCCTTTGCTTCTCTGAAACCGTGTGTACCTTTGGCACACTGTAGTTGTTCTCTCTCACTCTTCTATGGTCTGGGATATCCTTTCAAGGCTTAGTTGATGCACCACTTGTGCATTTAGATTTACTCTTCACCATTTTAATCTCTGTACAATCTTTTTAGGCTTGCACCTTTTGAGAGGCTTCAGAGAGAGAAAGTAGTGCTCGCTTCTGAACATCACTTTAGTGCCCACCTGTGGGAACTCTGTGCTTGACTTCAGACTAGGCAGGTATGTAGTAATGTAAAATGATGCAACAATTTTAAACTTTCCCTTTCTGGAGAGAACCCCTCATTTTTGTAACGGTTTAAAAAACGCTGGTCATGTGTATTGGAACATAAAAGTGATTGTTTAGCGCAGTGCATGGGTGTTGATTAGAAAGAACTCACATGATAATGGGGAGTGGTCCCAACCAACCGAAGGAGGTTCTGGCTGTTTTGCCTACTAAAGATCATTTGGGAACATAAGGATGACCAAAGAGCTTTTCATCTGTCATGTATGTCTGTGGGAGTTGTATGATTGAATCACTAAATACATAATGCATGCTGGGTTTGGTACGCATTTCCTTTTTTTTCTCTTTTAAACAAAAGTCACCCTAACAATAACTCTTTTGTAAATATCAAGCATATGTACAAATTTGGCCAACAAAGACTTTAGCCATTAGAGTGGAATGACTCCTAACAGCTTGATATCACTCACACATGGTTGTGAATCAGCCAGACTCCGAGATATAAAATTAACTTTATGTTTAAAAAATGACAAAGAGTAAATTAAAATTAAACTCCTTTGAAATGCAGCACCTCTGGTAATTCTGCCGCCCTAGGCCAGGGCCTAGTCAGCCATATTGGAAATATATGTCTCTGATGCACACGAAAGACCACTAGGTCCGGCTCTGAAAATGTAGAGAGTGAGATGTTTTTGTAAAAGCGCACAAGGCAAGAAAAGTCTTACCCTCTGCATTTTCAAAGCCAGACCCATTTCAATGCCAATGTTCATTTTAATAGTCTTCCAATCAGAGACAAAAGGGGCCAATTTCACAGTGTTTGTTTCCACTTTCTTTCTTACATCCTCTCCGTGCCTCCCGAGGAATACCTCCTGCGTACCTTCAGCTTACAGCATGCATGTAACTGGCAACAAACACAACAAAACACAGCAGGGCCCAGCCCAACTGCAATATCCTCATGCCTAACCTGGTGCTCAGAGAGGCCCATAAACGGCCACCATGTAGCCCCAAAAGAAGCTCACACAGTTCCCATCAGACACATTTACCGTCGCCAACAGACCTTCACGTAGCACCTGACTGATCTTCCATGCTGGGTAGGCTGAGCGAAGGATGGGTAGAAGTTCAGTGCGGAGGTGAGGGAAAAGCAATGCCTTCTCTCCCATTGGACCAGGCACAAGTAGGATTCCGACAAATGAGAGGAACGGAGACAGCACTATTCTCTGTATGGGAAAACCTAAAGACCAATCCAGACTCCAACACGAATTTGGCACTGATACTACTCGACCTTCCCGCAGCATTCGACACAGTCGATCACAACACCCTCGTCAAGAGCTGGGATAGAGAAATAGGGATCAGCGACAGAGCACAGCTTTGGATTAAATCTTTCCTGTCCGAAATAACAGAAACAGTATGGCTAAAACCATTCAAATCCTCACCACGGGACACCACTTGTGGAGTTCCACAAGTCTCCTCGTTATCCCTGCTACTCTTCAACATCTATGTGACGCCACTAATCAACCTCATCAAAAGACATGGCTTCACATGCTTCGGCTATGCAGATGACACCGAAATCATCTCCAAATTTGGCGATAAACAAGAGGAGAACCCCACGCTAACAGAACGTCTCAAAGAACTCTACCAATGGATGAACACTAATAACCTCAAAATTAACACGGACAAAATATAAATCATGATTACCCTCGACAACTAAGGAAACAACCAGTACATCCCATGGCCCACAGAACTGGGAACACCACCCACATCGCCCAAAGTAGTCAGAAACCTTGGAATCCTACTGGAAAACATGTTAACACTAGAACCTCAATTAAATGTGATAATTAACAAACGCTTCTTCTATCTTCACATGCACCTTTGGCTGGCTCACACCCTGACACAGCCCTCTCTAACCTTCATCTCTCTATCTCTAACACGCTGGATGTCCTTGCCCCTGTCATGAGGATCCGCTGGAGACCCAAATCCAAGTGCAACTCTTGGTACGATTCCAACCTCGCCGCCCTTAAATGCAAGTGTCGGGTGGGGGAGAGGAAGTGGAGGGCCTCGGGCGCTCCCCCGACAAACTGTCCTGCCACCTGCTCCAAATGCAGTACAGACTCTCTGTCCTCTCTAAGAAGAGAGCCTACATCCAAGCCTGCATCTGCGTGGCATCTAACAACTCCGCCGAACTTTTCAAGATCTGCAAGGAGCTTGCTGATCCTGCTGCAGTCTCTGTCTCTCCTGTTCCCTCCCAGGCCATCTGCACAGCCTTGGCCTCTCATTTCACCACTAAAACTCTGGACATCCTGTGCACCCTCTCTTCCTCTACCTCCTCTTCCCCATCCTCTAGCACTCCTGGCCCATCTGAGCCAATTTCTTCTTCTCCTTTCTCCTCTTTTTCCCTGTTCACTCCAGACAATGTTTCTAGACAAGTCCGATCTGTGAAAGTCTCATCAAAGCAGGTTCTCCCCTGCTCATCCAGAACATTCAAGGGCCACATTGACACCCTTGCTCCAGCCTTGGACAATTTCTGCAATCACTCCTTTGCCATTAGAACTCTCCCCTCCACCTTAAGCACTCTCTTGTACACCCCCTTCTAAAAAAATCCTCGGCTGATCCTTCCTCTGTGGCTAAATATCGCCTGATCTCCATCACTCCTTTCCTGGGCAAACTCATGGAAAGGCTGGCCATCTCCCAGCTTAATCTACATACTGAATCTGTTGGTTGCCCCCATGACCACCCCTCTGGCATTAGAACTGCCAGAAGCACTGAAACCGCTCTCCTGAATACCCATGAAGACTTGCTCTTTAATCTTTACTCTAATCTCCCTTCTGTCCTCATTCTCCTTGATCTATCCTCTGCTTTTGACACTGTCAACCATGCCATCTAGCTCAATCGTCTCCGGGACAACCTTGGAATTACTGATCAGGGCCTGGCCTGGTTGACCTCTTTCTCACTGATCGACCCTCTCAGGTCCAACTGGGTTATTTCCTCTCTTCTTTCTCTCTCTCTCTCTACTTGAGGTGTTCTCCAGGGGTCCAACCTCTCTCCCTGGCTCTTCAACCACTACCTAGCACCTCTTGTCCACTGCAACACTATTTTATGCACCAAGTTTCAATTTCAGTTGGATGACACTTCTCTCGATTTCAAGCTCCCCTCGGCCACCTCTGCTTCTTCTCTCATACCAGACTGTCTGGCCGCAATTCAGGAATGGTGTGCCGCCAATGATCTCTGCCTTAATGCTAGTAAAACCGGGATCCTCCTCATTGGGACACCCGCTCCCTCTTTTTTTCTCTCTCTCTCTCTCTCTCTGGCCGTACACTCTGGTCCCTCTTCATGCTCCTTCCTGTGAGGCTAAGAACCTTGGTATCATCTTTGACTCCACCCTCTCCTTCTCTACTCACATCTCTGACATCTTTAAGAAGTCAAACTATCAGCTGAACCTCCTCAGGGGTAATCTTCCTGTTCTCACTTTCCCCCAGATGCTCACTGTCTCTAGGCCTCTGGTCCTCTTGTGGCTGGACTATTGCAACAGACTCTTTTTAAATCTTTCTGACTCTACTCTTTGACCTTTACAACTTATCCAGAACAGAACTGCAAGACTTGTCCTTGGCCTCAAGCCCATGGATCGTAGCTCTACAGCTCGGAAATATCTTCACTGGCTCACCTCTGGCTTCATGGGTCAACTTCAAGAACCTCTGCATTGTCCACAAGTCTTTCTGGGGCCTGGGACCACTCTACCTCCAACTTTCTCTTCCAAAACATCTTCCTTCTTGAGCTCCCCGCTCATCCACCTCCAACTCTCTGAGAGTCAGATCCTTCTCCAAGCAGAGAGTTTGGAGCAGATCTATCTCCTCGGCTGGGCCCTCCCTTTGAAACAACCTCCCTGCCTCTCTCAAAATTTAGCAGAACCACCTCCGGTTCCGGAAGCAACTGAAGACCTTCCTTTTCACTTCCGCTTTCTCTCTTCCTCTCCCCTGCTGATGCATCTGACTGCACCACGCACTGTTCACTCTCTGAACTCAGGCCCATGCTCCTGCATGTCCAGTTGCCCTTGCACTGCCTGCGGGCTCTCCAGCACTTAAGGGTCTGTATCTGCAATCCTACAGTCCCTTCTCTCTGCACTGGCCACCATCATAGTTACTGAGAAAACTACAACAACTACAGAAGGCAACTGCCAGGCTTCTCCTCAAACTCTCACGGAGAGACCACATCACACCAGCGCTAAGGATGCTACAGTGTGTCCCAGTCAAAAAATGAATCACCTTTAAAACAATGTGCATAACACACAAAGCAATCCACAGCCAAGGAGCGGAATTCATACAAAAGAATATCACCATCGACAAGCCAACAAGAAACCTTAGATCCAGCAACGCCATCCGCTTAGAACCTAAACCCTACATGCGGAAAAAAACCTGGTGGATCTGCATTCTCTTGCATAGCCGAAAGAACATTGGCACTCCCTTCCGAGAGAAATACGAAACATAGAGGACCATCTAAAATGAAAACTTCTAAAAGCCTGGCTCTTTAGCTGCGAACAGGATGAGAATGACTGAACAACAACTGTGTATGATGAAACAAACATACAATAGAAAAAGGCGTGGGGAGTGGACCGGACCACAGTGGAGGGCCGGAGGAAAGGGAGGAGTCCAACTTGGAAAGGTGGCTGGAGACTAGAAGGGTATCTCATCCCGATAGAAGGCTAAAGATGGAAATGGGGGAGGGAGACGTGTCTCACTTAATCAAACCATCAAGGTTATGAAACTTAACGGGAAACGGCCTCAAGCAGAACATTTGCAGCTCACAGACTGGTCACGAGGCACAAAAACACATCACTCCTGGAGGAACTTTGTGGTGGTGGTAATCGCTAAACACTAGAATTAATCGACAGGGGAAGGAATATGGGCAGTGGTCGAAGTGTACGAAAAGAAGTAGTGGAACTATGTTCCCTAATGGCCTGTACCGCTCCCCACAAACCCCATTGATGCACCCCCTCCCATACACAATACGAACCCCAAAACACATGCGCCTGATGTTTAAGGGAACATCCAGTGCAGGGCACTGAAAGTGCAAGTTTCAACTTTTTTCTACACCTTTATTTTAAAACGAAACCGTTCCGGAACAGTTTCTTTTTAAAATAAAAGTATAGGAATGGTAAAAGCTAATTCAAAGAAGTAGAGGAGCACTGCTCCCGTCCGCTCCCGCCCACTTCGACCACTGAATATGGGTCGTATTTAGTCAGAACAGGGGTTGAAAATGTACTGGCACTAACTAATCATACTAAAAACTCATCCGTCTGCACACCGTCTCAAACTCAACTAAACACAACCATACCTTTACAGCACCACAAACTGCATGCACTTCACAGCGACATTGAAACAAACCACACATAATCTCGCCCAAAACCACATTGTGATTACCGACCGAAACTAACACCTACACTCAGTGAACGCTTTCTCTGAACTGAAGCTGCCAACAGCACATCACAGCTTGCTCTTTTTCCCCGCTTGATCCTACTAACTTATCTGCCACACACCTTACATTACCGATCTGCCAGAGTGCCAAGAGACCATGCAGGTGGCAACAGTACATGGTATATGAACCTATGACATAACATAACATTGTCTCTCCCTCTCTCCTGTTCCTTCTTGGGGCTTTGTATTGGCTTCAGAGCGCTATACAAGCAAGCAACACAATATAGCATAACACAACACGGCATGTTTCCTCCTTCCCTCTACCGATTCTAATTTCTGTCTAGCCCACTCCCCCCAATTGATCTTCAGACTCAGACCCTAATTTGGCTTCACAGCAATATAGGTGCTCTACAAGGAACCAACATAACATGCCTGCCTCCTTCTTCCTACCAACATAACATGCGTGCCTCCTTCCTCCAATCAACGTAACATGCCTGTGTCCTTCCTCCAACCAACATAACATGCCTGCCTCCTTCTTCCAACCAACATAACATGCCTGGACGGTTACATGTCATTTCATTGCAGGATGTTTTTTCGCAGGGTAGTTTACTGTGATTTTTTCAATGAAAAAAAACTATCAATTTTTTTTAAAATTAGTTCTGGGGGTTACACCCCTCCCCTCAAGTCCACCGTTTTTTTAAAAATATGATGGGTTTTTTCAACAAAAGAAATTGTGGTGAAAAAAACCCCATGAAAAAACATCCCACGATGAAAGGACGTCGTACCGCCTGGACTGTCTCCTTCCTCCAACCAACATAACATAACCTGTCTCCTTCCTCCAACCAATGTAAAATGCTTGCCTCCTTTCCTCTCCTTCCATATATCATGCCGCAGCCCCCAAAACCCTCTTTTGTCTTCCTTTCCCCACTCAGCAACTTAAAGCAGATCCTGGGCACTAAACTCTATAGCAGCAGCCAACATAACCTGCTGTCCTATTCAATGGCACCTCTTCCAGAAACATCCTCAAACTTCAAGTTATCCAGAATGACGCCCTCAGAGCAGCCCTGAACAGGACATCCCAGAAAGAGAGCACACATCGAGTGCTAGAATAGCCGCACACTGGCTCCCCATTCAGAAGTGGATCACCTTCAAAACACTTTCCATTACCCACAAGTGCCTTTCCAACACAGCACCACCTTACCTCTCCAAAGGAATTTCCAAAGCCCACTCCTCAAGACCCACTAGAACCCCCTACACTGATAAGCTTATTGTTCCCAAAGTGAAAAGGTGCAAAGCCGGAGGTTCCAACTTCCCTTAACTTGCTGCCAAGCTCTGGAATGACCTCCCACACTCCCTGAGGGCAGAGAAATCCTACTGGATCTTCTGCAAAGCACTAAAAACCCAGCTTTTCACCTACACTCGAGGCTGCCCGCCTGACCATGAACCATCTCCTTCCACACAGCCCAAAGGCCTTGCTCTGTAGTACGATGGCCAATCGGTCATGACTCTGTAGGTTTGTATGAGTACCGCCATCAGGCTATACCGCTTTACATTCTATCTGTATGCAACTGTGACTGCTCGACACTAGCTTGTCTAGTACTTTGTACCTTCAACAGCGCCTCAATGCGTACGGGTTGTATGTGCGCTTTACAAATTAAATAAGTAAATAAAATTCTGAACACGTTTTTTCAAGAATGGGCATTGACGAGGATTCCAAGTGACACATGTATTTCACTCCAGGGCAGCCAACAGCAGATGTGTGCCAGCAGACGTAGGCGCCTCTTTCAATGACGAGGAGTGAGGGAATCACCTGCATTGTTAACACTTGTACACCTTTAAGATAACACAAGTGCTATCTACTGCTGTACTAGGGCCTCGTTATGAGCATGGGGATGTCTGTAAAAACACAAAGGGCCTCTTTATGGCTCTGTGGTAGTGGTAGTACCTTCTGTGGGATGGGCTCACATGGCTTTGGCAGGCAGTGTGGAAAAGCTGCAAACGTGTTAAGTCTGTTCCGCACCCCAACTCCACCTGCTAAATCCCTCAACATTTGGTGGAGTGGAACAGTGTGTGTTTTGTATTGAGGTATGGACAGGATGGCATTTTGAACAGAATCGATTTGCAGAGTAATCAGTAACAGAGAACAGAGGCAGCCCTAGGGTAATGCCTTTACACAAGAGCATTGTTGTAATGAATGGCATATGCCAGTTGGTGAAGGGGTAAGAAAGTGAACATAAACTAGAGACTGGAGGACATTCCAACGTATTTAATATTGGGAGCCTGAAGTCAGTAATTACATATTTACAAATCAAATTAAATAGAGTAGTCTGAGGGCAGAAGGCAGGAGAGTTGGGTTGGGGAGTTAGTATATGAGGTTGGAGGGGTTTGGGCTGCTCCTTCCATTGCTAGCAGGTGGGGTCTGAGCCGCCCTGTTTCAAAGAGCTCCACTGAAGAGATGGTTTTGATGGCCAGGGAAATGCATCTCAGTGGGGTGGAGCAAGCACAGAAAATGAGTGAAAGCAGAAGGAAGCACAGTGAGGGTGGGGTGGCGGACTGGGAGTTTGTGAAGAGTCGAGAAGTAAGGACTTCAAGTGGGAGAGTACAGTGAAATGCATCCAGTGAGGTAGTGGGGGTGGGGGCAAGACCATGAATGAATGCATAGCTGAGTAGCAGAAATGTAGGAGAGATCAGTTTCGCTTGTCTAGCGAAATGAGTAGCAGAAATGTAAAGAGAGATCAGTTTCGCTTGTCTAGCGAAATGAGTAGCAGAAATGTAAAGAGAGATCAGTTTCGCTTTTCTAGCCATCCAGCATGGTGAGGGAAGGGGCAGGTGGGGGAGTATCTCAGTAGGTTGAAAATGATGCGTGTCACAACACTGAGGACTTTATTGAGGGAAGCAAATGAATAGAGGGGTAGACCTACAACTAGGCTTGCACAGTTGCCCAGATTGTTGAGCACAAGGGTAGAGATAAAGGTTTTCATTGAGCGGTGTGTGAGGTGTGTGCGTACTTGTCTAATATTTAGGTCCTTGGGTCAGGCTGGAATGGTAGAGGCTGTGATGAACTGTAGAGTTTCAGATCACTGCCAAAGAGAACCCAAAGGTTGAGAGCTTGGGTGAGGAGAACAGGGGGCAAGAGATGAGGCAGGGGTGAGTGGAGTTGGCATCAGAGGCAGTGAGAAGAATGACTTATCTCTTTGAAGAGTTTAGCATGAAGCATCGTAGAGCAATGGGTGGCAGCTGGTTATGCATTTGGATGTTGCAAAGGTGAGGGAGGGGAAGGAGAAGAATATCTGAGTATCGTCAGCGAAGAGGTGGTCGTTAAAACCAAAGGATTTAATGAGTTTGCCATTGGTGGTGGTATCTAGCGTGAAGTAGAGTGGGCCTAAGACTGATGCTTGGGGAACACCCGGGGGAGACCTATCAGGTAGAGAACGAGCAGTGAGCGAGATAAACGGACAGCCAGCTGAGGACTGTATTTAAGAAGGGAAGGAGTTTGAAGGAGGAAGGGATGGTCCACAGTGTCAAGGGCAGATGAAAGATCTAGAAGGATGAGAATGGATGCATGGCAAGAGTGGTGGGCAATGGTAAGAGAATTGGTGAAGTGGATGCGGACAGATACAGTGGAGGTTTTAGACAAGAAATAGGTTGGAGGGGTCGGCAGGTGAGTGAACTTCAAGATAGTTGACTATGTGGTTGAACAACACCACTCTTGAGGATTTCTGAGGGTTGGGGAACCGGACAGACAGGTTTGTAGAATTAGGAGTTGTTGGGGTTCACCCTTTGATTTCTTCAGGAGAGGTATGACTGTGGCTGTTCTGTAACAGGCTGAGAAGATAATCGCTGAAAGAGATAGATTGAACGGTGGAGAGCTGAGCAGAGGTGAAAGGTGCAAAACCCTTAGACATTAGTGCTGCAAAGGGGTCAGTTGGAGATGATGCTGGATAGGCAGAGCGAACGATGGGTAGATGTTCAGTAGGGAGGTGAGGAAACGCAATATAAAGAGGAGAGATTGTGGACGATGGGAAGAGGGGCGAATGAGAGAGAGGGTGGAAGGATAGAAGAGTGGACAAGGAGTACCATATTCTGGTGATTTTAGAGGAGAAGTAGGAAGTCATTGGGAGAATGAGGGAGAGGAAATGAAGGGATTCTTACGGGGGAAGGGGCATGACCTGGGGTGTCATGGGTAGTTCATACGTATGCATATGGAGAGGATACAAGCATTTGGATGTCGAGAGGTGTGGTCAGGGTCAGTGACATTTAAACTCGCCTAACACATTAACACCACGTTTTCTGCTTCGCCACACTTTGAATGTGAATCCCTGGTTGCACAGGGAAGTCAAATGATTTAGGGATTTGATTATCGATTGATTGATTGATAATCCTTTCATTCGACTGTAAAGTCATCAGAGCAAATACGTAAATGACAATACAAATACATAAAAATCATTCTTACATTGATCCAGTAAAATACAAAACTGAAAATTCATCTATCTATTTCTACATATCTCGCGATTTTCAACCCTATCCACCGAAAAAAGTATTCATTGCTCGACTAATCCGATAAAATACAGCAAAGAAACGACATTTTTCCGTGTCTACATAGCTATCAGTTTTCTAACTATAAAACTATAAACATAGGGCGACAGTTACTTTGCATGGAGCCGATCAGACGTAATCAAGTTGGAACATCTTTAGAGAGTCAAGGATGGCAATTATCAGCATCACCTGTGTTAGGTCTAAAGTGCTAACAATGAGCGTTTTCTTAACCAAGATCGATGAATATACCTGGACACGAAGTGGTCTACTGCCAATTATATGCAATTTTTGACGTCGCTTAAAGTGCAAATCTTGCGCAGAACAAACACGGGTTTAAGATATTTAGTCCTTAGGTCTTTCAACCCTTTCTTTACACATACACAGGAAGTGCGTAATGTATTCGTTAAATGCACCACATAGTAGGCAGTTGCTACCTGATCCGTTGTTCTATTAGTTTGTGTATTCCTGTACCCCCAAATATCCCATTCTGAATTCTATGTACAGGGTACGGGCATAAAATCGAGCAATCATATCCAAATAGGGTTCATACCCAGGCATCTGTCAAAAAGCAAGCAATGCACGCCCCGAGACAAAGACGAACATGCTCCTTTCATGCGATTGGCCCTCAGCGTTGCAAAGGTTTTTTTTTTCAAATTGTATAGCTTTTCTAATTCGAGCTGGGTAGCTGGGTACAGCAATAACATGACAGATCTAGGGCTGCCAATAGGTTTTTAACATGGACGAGCCACGGGAGAGACCTACCGCCATCCGAATTCATAACCTGTGTAAGAGCAGCGACATACCACTTGTGTACAGGTGCGTTATAAATGACCTATCATATCATATCATATCATAGAATTGGCTTGGACATTACAAACTTCAAACATTGGCCCAACTGCTCCACCACCCTGTATGGAGAAAAGTTTTCCAATGCTCCACAATTTTTACTCGAGCCCCTGAGACCCTGTCCACATGGAGAGCCCAGAAACAAAGTGAATTCCAAAGCGGCCATACCAGGATACCTCCTCTAGCTCCATCCGTCCCACTACAACGGGCAATGGTTTGCTTGGAGAATTCCTGGGGGAGAAGACCATGGCCTTTGGTTTTCCTACATTCAGTATGAGGCCTATGTCAACGCATTTCTTTTGGAAACATGACAGAGACAGTTTTAAACCAGAGGGAATGGTGGACAAGAGAACTATCCTCTTCCATGGCCTACACCGCCAGACTAATCTCCCTGAGCAGGCAATTCCTCTCCCCCAGCAACTGCATCACCCTTGCTCGAGCCCTGATCCTATCAAAACTAGAACACTGAAATTCCTTTCTAATGGGCATGTCCAAATATAACCTGCAGAAACTACAACTCCTCCATAAAAAGCTCTTTGCGCCTCCCTGGGCCTCAAACGCTTAGACCTCATTTCCACCACCAGACGTGAAGCCCACAGGATCCCTGTCAAAGCGTGCATAGAATTGTAAATGTTATCGCACATCACTGTGTGGCACCCCAATACCTCAATAACTAAATTTCCCACATCACACCTACTCGCAAACTCCGCTCTAAACAGAGCCTCTCCCTGTTCATCCCAAGAAACAAGAAAAAAAGAGCTGGGGGATTTTCAGTCTGTGTTACTGCCCCCACGCTTTGGAACTCAATGCCTGAGACCATCCGTAATGAACAATCGCTTGCCGCCTTCCAAAGATTTATGGAAACATGGTTGTTTGACAAATATGTGTAATAATGTCACCTGCACTATTCCGGATGAATGATATAAGGACTCCTGTTTGTTCTCACTTGTACTGTTCTAACGCTGTGATACCCCCGGGTCTGGGCGTTGTCGTAAATGTAATTAATAAATAAAAATAAACAGCATCATCTGCAAAACATAGTGCTGGGAATGTATTGGGCCATAAAAAATCCCTTTTCCCTTCAATTTGTGAATTTCTTAGTAGGCCACCCAACACTAAGGCATCTGTAGGCTCTACTAAACCCGGAGAGGCCTGTGCCACTTTGGGGCATGGACAGTGCCAAGGCTTAAGCTGTTTTTCTGCCACAATTGCCCCACTTGGCAGATTACTGGTCAGTCTATCCAATGAATTCGCTATATGTCTGACAAGAGTCAATAAAACCTGAACACTGTTTCTCAAATTAGTTATTTCTGCTACAAGATCTGCCGAGGGTGCTCTTTGCAAGGTAGCAGTGCCACTCTGGTCTATAACCTGGGGTCCCACTCTTGAGTTAGAACTGGTCCCCTTCAATCTGGCTTGAATTCTATTTGGGTCCTTCCTGATCATTTTTTTTGTTTTTCCTTCTGAGGGGTTTTCGATGATTTATTTATTTATTAGCATTTATAAAGCGCACAGCAGGCCGTGGGCATCGTGGCGCTGTCGCAGTACATATGAAGACTTGCAGGTTACAGATAAAGAGCTTAGTTACATGATAAAGTGGATCTTCCCTCTGGCATGAACATCTCATGCAGGCTAAAATCGAGCACCCTTTGAAGTCGGAGGGGAATGCACGTCATAAACGTGAATTCTGTCGCCTGCCACTTCCTCCACTCCAGCGGCTGTACAATGCACTGGCGTCTAAAAGTGAGGAGGAAAGGGCTCATGCCTTGCTTTCAGACCTTACTTTTCCACTCCAGGGTTTAAAAAACGAGCTACTTTCTCGGATTGTGTTGCAAGGTGCGCAGGCCTGTAGCTGGGCAGGAGAGACGTCCTGGCACAGGGTGTCGTTTTCTGTATTTGTGTGAGTGCACGGTGTCTTAAAGCAATGTGAAGCAACATTGAGCCACCCTAATCACACCTGCGAGGTGTGCTAGTGCATGTTAATCAAATGATGTGTGCTATTACTCGCGTTACGGCCTTTATTCTTCTTCAGGGTTTTTTTTTCTGAGTTTTTTTGCCGCATATTGTTGGTCGAAAAAGTACATAAAAAAATATGGGGTGGGTGGTGAAGGGATATGGGGGGTAGTTGGTGTGGGGAATAGGTAGTAAATAACTGGGAAGATGGATTGGGGGAACACCCCCGAATAAAATAAAAATTCTCAATGAGTTTTTTCGGCAGAAATTCGGTAGCAAGAAATTCAGCGAAAGAAAACCTGGCGATGGCCTGCCATAGAAGCATTGCTCCTATAGGATATGATGTGATGGGGGCATTCATGAGGCTGGCGGACTGCCTGCCATCCGCTAGCTGCAGGCGTCTCCCCAGCCGTCTGGGGATATGTCAAACGATCCGAGGCTGTGGAGCAAGTGGCTCCCCCGCACCCGTGCATGCAAAGAGTGCCTCCGTTCCCACGCGTGGTCATGGTGTGATCTGGGGTGTGCTCGGCTGCGCGCCTGACTTGTGCCGTGCGTGGGTGTGCGCCGGATGGTGGTTTCTGTGTAGGATGATGATTATAGCGCTTGGGTTGTCTTCTAGGTGCTTTCCTTGGAAACCCTAGGGTTGCCTGGTGCTGCATTGGGCTTCATATATAACACGAACCTACTAAGCAAGCAATGGCAATAGGGTGTATTAGGGATGCGAATAGGGGGGCAGGATATTAAGGGGACTGTGATAAGGATCGGGGATGGGGGGCTGGGGGGGTAACAGACAGCGGATGCAGGGCGGGAAAGGCTGGGTCTGCCTGGGGGAAAGAGGGGATCCGCAGTGTATCAGCGCGTGAGGTGCGTTTTGAAAAGCTGCCAGTGTGATACACTTCTGCGTATCCACCGCACACAATACACAAGTTCATGGGCAGACGCGTGCCCGTATATCTTTCCAGTGATGCACGAGCGAAGGAAGCCAAGGAGAGACGGGCTGGAGAGGGGGGAGGGAGCGCAGAGAAAGGCCAGGGCTGAGAGGGGGCGATCACGGAAGCCGCCGAGTGAGACGCTGCTGCGGGAGTGATGGATGGAGGGGGAGGGCCGGGATGCCCGGGGAGGTGGCAGGCGGATGATGGAGGGGACAGGGGAGCGAGGGCAGGTGTAGCCTGGCTTCCCGGGGAGGTCCGCGCCGGCGAGGCAAGCGCCGGCGACGGGCACTTGTTGGCAGAGGCGCCGGCTCTGCTGAATACCAATGACGCGCGAGTCCCGGCTCCCTGCCCAGCGCGCACACACCATTACCCCCCGCCGGCTGCAGCGGCGCGGACCCTGCCCCCGCCCCCGCCCAATCCGGGTGCCCTCGCCGACCCCAACGCATCGCTGCCCCTGGGGTTCAGGCGGCATCACAAGGGCCCTGTTATATCCTTCGGTGCCACGAGTCACACCTCATTGATTCGCCTTTACTGCGTGTGAAGTATGGCTTGGACTGTATGCCTCACGAGCGCTGCCTGGTATCGGTGGGGCATCCGTGCTCCGACCCCATGCAATGCCAACATTAACTAGCAGGTGCGCCTCTGCCCTCACCTAGTACCACTCTGACACTACCCAGTAACCCTCTGGACCTGAGTAGGACCTACATAAAAATATATATATATAGTATTGTTCAAAGCGTGGGCCTAGCTCACTCAAGAGCAGCGGAGCGCTGTAAAGAGTCTGGGCAGCCGGGATTCGGGCTGGCATCTTTTAACAGTAGTGTGGTACTGTGAGGTCTGCGCGATGATGTGTGCGTCCATTGGAATTAGTCCCTGAACCATAACTAGTATCCATATATGTCCACTTTCCCTCTAATGAGTAGCCCTCTATCCTAACTCAGTGCACCTCTGGCTGTAACACCCTACTGCCCCTACCCAATATCCCTGTCACTCCGCCCTCTATCCTAACTCAGTGCACCTCTGGCTGTAGCACCCTACTGCCCCTACCCAATATCCCTGTCACTCCGCCCTCTATCCTAACTCAGTGCACCTCTGGCTGTAGCACCCTACTGCCCCTACCCAATATCCCTGTCACTCCGCCCTCTATCCTAACTCAGTGCACCTCTGGCTGTAGCACCCTACTGCCCCTACCCAATATCCCTGTCACTCCGCCCTCTATCCTAACTCAGTGCACCTCTGGCTGTAACACCCTACTGCCCCTACCCAATATCCCTGTCACTCCGTCCACTATCCTAACTCAGTGCACCTCTGGCTGTAGCACCCCACTGCCCCTACCCAATATCCCTGTCACTCCGCCCTCTATCCTAACTCAGTGCACCTCTGGCTGCAGCACCCCACTGCCCCTACCCAATATCCCTGTCACTCCGCCCTCTATCCTAACTCAGTGCACCTCTGGCTGCAGCACCCCACTGCCCCTACCCAATATCCCTGTCACTCCGCCCTCTATCCTAACTCAGTGCATCTCTGGCTGCAGCACCCCACTGCCCCTACCCAATATCCCTGTCACTCCGCCCTCTATCCTAACTCAGTGCACCACTGGCTGCAACACCCCACTGCCCCTACCCAATATCTCACTCCGCCCTCTATCCTAACTAAGTGCACCTCTGGCTGCAGCACCCTACTGCCCCTACCCAATATCCCTGTCACTCCGCCCTCTATCCTAACTCAGTGCACCTCTGGCTGTAACACCCCACTGCCCCTACCCACCTCTGGCTGTAACACCCCACTGCCCCTACCCAATATCCCTGTCACTCCGCCCCTCTGGCTCTAACACCCTACTGCCCCTACCCAATACCCCTGTCACTCCGTCCACTATCCATTGGACCAGTAGCTCTGACCTGACCCAGTTACCCTCAGTCTCAAAACTTTGACCAGACCAAGAACTTTCCTGACCTTACCTAGTGACCCTGCCCAGTACTCCATGGACGCCACCTAGTAACCACGTGGCTCTGTCTAATACTCCCTGGACCCTCCCTAGTAACCCGGTGACTCTACCCAGTACACCCTCAACCCTACCAATATCCCTGTCACTCCGCCCTCTATCCTAACTCAGTGCACCTCTGGCTGTAACACCCCACTGCCCCTACCCAATATCCCTGTCACTCCGCCCTCTATCCTGACTCAGTGCACCTCTGGCTGTAGCACCCTACTGCCCCTACCCAATATCCCTGTCACTCCGCCCTCTATCCTAACTCAGTGCACCTCTGGCTGTAACACCCTACTGCCCCTACCCAATATCCCTGTCACTCCGCCCTCTATCCTAACTCAGTGCACCTCTGGCTGCAACACCCTACTGCCCCTACCCAATATCCCTGTCACTCCGCCCTCTATCCTAACTCAGTGCACCTCTGGCTGCAATACCCTACTGCCCCTACCCAATATCCCTGTCACTCCGCCCTCTATCATAACTCAGTGCACCTCTGGCTGCAACACCCT
This sequence comes from Ambystoma mexicanum, assembly GCF_040938575.1. Classification (NCBI taxonomy): domain Eukaryota; kingdom Metazoa; phylum Chordata; class Amphibia; order Caudata; family Ambystomatidae; genus Ambystoma; species Ambystoma mexicanum. Next base: position 304,036,255 of record NC_090921.1, read on the forward strand.
ACTGCCCCTACCCAATATCCCTGTCACTCCGCCCTCTATCCTAACTCAGTGCACCTCTGGCTGTAACACCCCACTGCCCCTACCCAATATCCCTGTCACTCCACCCTCTATCCTAACTCAGTGCACCTCTGGCTGTAACACCCCACTGCCCCTACCCAATATCCCTGTCGTGCACCTCTGGCTGCAACACCCTACTGCCCCTACCCAATATCCCTGTCACTCCGCCCTCTATCCTAACTCAGTGCACCTCTGGCTGTAACACCCCACTGCCCCTACCCAATATCCCTGTCACTCCGCCCTCTATCCTAACTCAGTGCACCTCTGGCTGTAACACCCCACTGCCCCTACCCAATATCCCTGTCATCCCGCCCTCTATCCTAACTTAGTGCACCTCTGGCTGTAACACCCCACTGCCCCTACCCAATATCCCTGTCACTCCGCCCTCTATCCTAACTCAGTGCACCTCTGGCTGTAGCACCCTACTGCCCCTACCCAATATCCCTGTCACTCCGCCCTCTATCCTAACTCAGTGCACCTCTGGCTGTTACACCCTACTGCCCCTACCCACCTCTGGCTGTAACACCCTACTGCCCCTACCCAATACCCCTGTCACTCCGTCCACTATCCATTGGACCAGTAGCTCTGACCTGACCCAGTAACCCTCAGTCTCGAAACTTTGACCAGACCAAGAACTTTCCTGACCTTACCTAGTGACCCTGCCCAGTACTCCATGGACGCCACCTAGTAACCACGTGGCTCTGTCTAATACTCCCTGGACCCTCCCTAGTAACCCGGTGACTCTACCCAGTACACCCTCAACCCTACCTAGTAACCCTGTGGCTCTGCCCAGCACTACCTGGATCCTGCCTAGTAACCCTGTTGCTCTGCCCAGTACTCACTGGACCCTCCCTAGTAACCCGGTGACTCTGCCCAGTACACCATGAACCCTACCTAGTAACCCGGTGGCTCTGCCCAGCACTACCTGGACCCTGCCTAGTAACCCTGTGACTCTGCCCAGTACTCACTGGACCCTCCCTAGTAACCCGGTGACTCTGTCCAGTACACCCTGAACCCTACCTAGTAACCCTGTGGCTCTGCCCAGCACTATCTGGATCCTACCTAGTAACCCTGTGGCTCTGCCCAGTACTCACTGGACCCTCCCTAGTAACCCGGTGACTCTACCCAGTACACCCTCAACCCTACCTAGTAACCCTGTGGCTCTGCCCAGCACTACATGGATCCTGCCTAGTAACCGTGTTGCTCTGCCCAGTACTCACTGGACCCTCCCTAGTAACCCAGTGACTCTGCCCAGTACACCATGAACCCTACCTAGTAACCCGGTGGCTCTGCCCAGCACTATCTGGACCCTGCCTAGTAACCCTGTGACTCTGCCCAGTACTCACTGGACCCTCCCTAGTAACCCGGTGACTCTGCCCAGTACACCCTGAACCCTACCTAGTAACCCTGTGGCTCTGCCCAGCATTATCTGGATCCTACCTAGTAACCATGTGGCTCTGCCCAGTACTCACTGGACCCTCCCTAGTAACCTGGTGACTCTGCCCAGTACACCCTGAAACCTACCTAGTAACCTGTGCTCTACCCAGTACTCACTGGACCCTGCCTAGTAACCTGGTGACTCTGCCCAGTACACCATGAACCCTACCTAGTAGCCATGTGGCTCTGTCTAATACTCCCTAGACCCTCCCTAGTAACCCAGTGACTCTGCCCAGTACACCCTGAACCCTACCTAGTAACCCTGTGGCTCTGCTCAGCACTACCTGGATCCTGCCTAGTAACCCTGTGGCTCTGCCCAGTACTCACTGGACCCTCCCTAGTAACCTGGTGACTCTGCCCAGTACACCATGAACCCTACCTAGTAACTTTGTGGCTCTGCCCAGCATTACCTGGACCCTGCCTAGTAACCACGTGGCTCTGTCCAGTACTCACTGGACGCCACCTAGTAACCCAATGACTCTGCCCAGTACACCCTGAACCCTGCCTAGTAACCCTGTGGGTCTAACCAGCACTCCCTGGACCCTGCCTAGTAACCGTGTAGCTCTGCCCAGTACTCACTGGACACTACCTGGTAACTCTGTGACCCTGCCCATTACTCCCTAGTAACCCTGTGATTCGGCCAAGTACTCCCTAGACCCCACCTGGCAACCACCTGGCCCCGCCTTACCTAATAACCCTGTGATTCTGCCCGCACCCTCCCTAGTACTCTTGTGACTCTACCCAGTACTCTGTATACACTACCTGGTAACCTTGTGGCACTGCCAAGTACTCATGAGACCCTACCGAGTAACCCTGCGACTCTGCCCAGTACTCCATGGACCCTCCCTAGTAACCCTGTAACTCTGCCCAGTACTTCCTAGGCCCTACCTAGTTACCACGTGGCTCTGCCCTACCTAATATCCCTGTGATTCTGCCCAGTACTCCCTGGTCCCTATCTAATGACCCTGTGATTCTTACCAGCACTCCCTGGACACAACCTAGTAACCCTTTGACCCTGCCCTTACTCCCGAGAACCTACTTGGTAACCATGCGGCACTGCCCTGCCATTCTGCCCAGTACTACACCAAGAACCCCTCGCATCAGTTGCTACCCAACACATCCCTGACACACACTTCTCTGATCTTGTTCAATACTCCCACGACCCTACTCCAGATCTATCTGCCCCTACCCCTCAGGCTCTACCCAGTACCCACAAACCAGTAACAATACACAGTGTCGATTTCACCTCATTCATCACACCCTACCCAGTGGCACTCTCTCGCGCCCCAGTACTCCTCACCAGGCCCAGCACCTCTCTGCCTCTCCCTTTACTATGCCAAACGCCCCCGGACCCTAGCCACTAGCCATGGGCCAGCTGCTATGAACCCCACCCAGACCCCATCAAGCGTTCCCATTACCCCCACCCCCTACCCTCCCCCGCGCAAGTTGCTGCCTGGGAGCCTAACCACATGCATCGGACTTTGCTCTGCCCAAACTCCGCGCCTCTCCGATTCTGCCCATTAACCCTCGGATCCCTGGGAGAAACTATCTGCATAGCTGGAGCGATCCAGTGTCATATCTGTTGCACCCGGTACAGTACCGTAGGAACCAATCCAGTACGGTACCCCATCAGACCAGTCGCACTCACCCAATCCAGGACCCCCGGACCCGAGGCTTTGCCCTTGCCCAGGACCCCTCGGGCCGGCGCCCCGGCCTCCCCGCTAGCCCCGGGCACTTACCTGGGTGCTGAGCGGGCTCTGCTGCTCCTGATCCAGGATGCTGACGAACGGGATCTCCAGGAAAGCGGAGAGGAAGTCCAGCTGCAGCTGCTCGTCCCGGGACTGGGGGAAGGCGAGCACGGCGGCCACCCCCTGAGTCACCAAGGCCTGGCAGAACCAGCGCGCCAAGGAGTCGGGGTCCCGGTGCCGGGGCGCCCCCGCCACCAGCTCCAGGCTCAGGTTGTAGGGCAGCAGCCCGCTGCTGCGGCTCAGCCGGGACAGGGCGCTCCTGATGCGGCTCTGGGCGCCCCCGCCCAGGGGTAGCAGAGCGCCCAGGCGCACCGAGTGTCCGATCCGCGCCAGGATGTGGCAAGGCTGGGGGTGCCCCGCGCAGGGGGCCAGCAACAGGCTGGAGACCGTGCCCAGGTAGAGGCAGAAGCGGCGCAGGGAATCCATGGGAGCGGGCACCGGCGTGGCACTCACCGCTGGGCAGGGGGCAGATGGTGTCTATTGCGGGTGTGGGTGGAAAACGCCGACAAGGCGGCAGATGTGGGCTGGCACAGGTCGGGCAGAGGGAGAGAGCATTTCAGATGGAAGTGGGATTGGAAGGAACCTGGCACAGAGTTACTGGTGGGGAGTTAAAACAAGGGCAAGTAGCCGAGCGTGCCAGCGGAGATAGAGGGTGAGCAACTAGTCCCTGGGGGCAGAGTGTCGGACAGTGGGTGAAGGTGGCACACGGAGGCACAGAAGGGGTTTGCGGAGTGGTACGCACGGACCAGAGCGGTGATGGGTGAGGTGAAGGGGGGGGGGGATAATAGACGGCGCTAATCAGTTCGCCCACTGGGTCAGAGAGGCAGTGGGTCTGATGGGGATTGGGATGGCACACCCGAGGGGGTGGGGGCAGGGGTCAAACTGCCGCAGGGGTGGCACGCAGAACGCCCTTCAAGGGGGGGGGGCGGCAGAGTTAATGGTGTAGTGGGGGTGTCACACCTCTGGCACGGAGATGGGTAAATGATGGATGTCAGCCTGGCAGAGCGATGGGCCGGCAGGGTAAATGGTGGAAGGGGGCGACGTGGGGTGGGGGGCGGGGATGGGGGGGGGGGGTTCGCTGAACGTGGCACTCACAAGTCCGAGGGGCAGAATGTCTAATGGGGCCGACCCACATCAAGCGGGAGGGGTATGGATAGGGGTTGACACACGCCAGCCAGGGGCTGCCTGCCTGTGGGGGTTTCAGTCTGCGAGAGCCTCAGCGCGAGTCCGGCAGAACTGCAGCCCCCTGTTGCCGCGGAATTCCCTGGAACATCTCAGACAGGAGCGCAGGGCGGCGGGGGGGGGGGAGGGGAGGGCGGAGAGGGGCTGAGTGTGAGGCAGAGGCGGGCAGGGGCTGAGCAGAGGGAAGGGGGGGGGGGGTGAGGTGACCCAGAGGGACCGAGGACAGGGATAGAGGCTTGCACTGCTGGCCGGGCCCCCAGAGAGAGGAGCCGGGACTGCGGTGGTGGAGTGGGGCTAGACGGACCCCGAAAAGAGGAGCCTGGACTGAGGAGGAGGAGGAGGAAAGAGGGACTGAGAAGGAGAAAGGCTGGAGTGAGGAGCTCTGGGAAGACGGGCTGCAAGTGGGCGGTGGAGGAGAGGGTCCCGGACCGAGGAAGAGGAGCCTGGACTGAGGAGGAGGAGAAAGGCTGGACTGAGGAGAACTAGGAAGACGGGCTGCAAGTGGGCGGTGGAGGAGAGGGTCCCGGACCGTGGAAGAGGAGCCTGGACTGAGGAGGAGGAGAAAGGCTGGACTGAGGAGAACTAGGAAGACGGGCTGCAAGTGGGCGGTGGAGGAGAGGGGCCCGAACCGAGGAAGAGGAGCGAGAACGGAGACACGGGCCAGAGACTAACGGAGCGGGGGCGGCGGGCGTGGGGTGGGGGTGGGGGGGAGCGAGCTGCACGTTTCGACGGGGCTGTCTTCGGGGACGGTCGGGAAGAGAAGTGGGGGTGCGGTGTGGGGCTTTGGGATGGCACTGGGACCCTGCAACTAAGAGAAATCGGAAACGGGGGGTACAGGTGTGGGGAGAGGTACAAGGAGGGGAGAAGTAGCGGAAAGGGTGGACAGTGAGGGGCGCAACACCGTGAAAAGAAGTGTAAGGCAACACGGGGAGGGGACGAGGGAGGGAAAACCCACACTAGAAGGGAAAGAAGTTGCGAGGGAGAGGCGTACAGGCGGAATATAGGAGAAAGAGGTCGGGTGGGCGTGCAGGGGGATCGGGGAAAGACGTGAGGGAAAGGCATGGAGGTGCTTGGGCGTGGGCATGTGTGAGGGGGTGCTAGAGAGAGAGAGAGAAAGAGGGGTAAAGCAGCTTTGGAGTGATGGCACAAGGGAGAGAAACGAGGGAAGCGTTAAAAGGGGAAAAGCTCATGGGACAAGAGGACACAGAATGAAAAAGAAACAGAATGAGAAAAAGACAGCATGAGAAAGAGACATAATGGGAAAGAGACAGAATGAGAAATGGACAGAATGACAGACAGAATGGCAAAGAGATCAAAGGAGAAAGAGACAGAAGGAGAAATAAAACAAACGAGAAAGAGACAGAATAGAAAGAGATGGAAGGAGAAAGTCACTGCATTAATAAGAAACAAACTGAGAAATGTGTAGAGCGCGAGATGAATTCGTCATTATGGCAACTGCTCCTCCCCCGCCCCAATATCATAAAGGAGAGAATTGCTATGCACTAAGGCGACCCCACCGGCCATGCCATTGACCAATAGAGGAAGAGATGGACCTGATGTAAGTACAGATGGCAAGAGTAAGCAAACCTGCTGTTAGATGGACATGCGCGCATGCAGTAGACACGAAGCAAATGCACACTCGCCATGCAGAAACGCAAACATTAGGTCAAATGCGCATTTAGACGCAAAGAATATTCCTTACACCGTAAAGACAAGAAGAATATAACGCAAGCAATGTATACGCTGACACGCAACACAAACGATATACGTAGAAAGTCTACTAACATAGAAACACAACAGTAAAAGGCTGCCATCTTTGATGAAACAGAAGTCGTAACACGCATTTAAATGAATAGAGGTCTCGAAGGTTATGGAAGAATTAAGGGATGGCTTGAACGGTCCAGAAGAGAGCATGAGGTAAGGATTGCCAAGGCACAAGACATATTTCTCTTAGATTAATTGAAAAACAACAACTAGCCTTTGAATGCCAGGTGCCGATTAATTATAAATTAATTAGCAAAGAATAGATCGACCAAGTCCCCAGTGGTTGGAAAAGTAATAACACTCGCATTCATATTAGCTAAAATCTCATAATACTGGACAGAATAATTCAGAACATGGTCTCGGCACATGTGACCCAAAACTCAAGAACAGTGTATATTCATTAGGGCCAGACATGACCCAGACATGACCCAGCACCTGCCTCGACTCCCCACATGTTCTCAGACTCAAGGCACCTAGCAAAGTCAAATACAAAGGAATATGTTGGCTCACGACCTGAGAATAGGAGATAGCGTTTTATTTAATTGGAATAACGCAGGTCTTGGATTTTCACCCTACCCTCACATTTTTTAGATCATGTGCTGATGCCCTGTCATTGATAAGATTGGTGAGCGAGGTATCGACCAATGAGAACTCTTTGTGCCACCCAGTACATGTTGCAGTAATCAATAGAGTCAACTTTAAAGATGAGGACATTCTTGTTTTCAGACATAACTGCGCCACACAATATTAGTTGTGAAGAAATTATATTTTAAGAAAGTAAGCAAAAATACTCAAGTGCCCTTTGAGTGACACATGTTTTGGCTACACAAGAGCCTTTTTTAAATAGTAGGGCATTTGTTCGAATCACAATTCTACACACAAGTTCACAAAATAAAATAGGACCATGCATAAATGCACGTGGTTATTCACATACAAAGACACAGAAAGGCAAGGAGGAACAAACATCATTAAGAAACTTGAAGGATGACAGGAGAATAGTGGTCAAAGAAGCTGACAAAGGGGCAAACATCATCATTATGGATAGAGAAGACTACATCACAATGGCAAATAATCACCTGTCAATCCCCTTTTGCTATGAACTACCCACCAAACCCAAGAAAGCAATATTAGAACAAAGTGATGAACAGATCACCGGCTGGCATCGCAAGGGTCTCATCACTGATGATGAGAAATCTGCTTTATTAATTAAACATCCAATCAAACCAACCATGTATTTCCTACCTAAGGTGCATAAGACTTTTTTGCCTATTAATGAGGGACGCCCTATACTTAGTGGCATAGGGCGGACCACAGAAAAAATATCCGAATACATTGACAATAAACTACGCCCACGAGTAACTAAATTGAAAGCATATATCAAAGACACTACAGACACCATAAGGGCTATAGAAAACATTTATTGGAAATCAACATATATACTGGCCATCTGGGATGCTCGGGCACTTTACACGATTATCAAACATGATGCAGCATTAAGAACTATTGATTTTGTATTCAGAGAGGCCTCTGCCTCACACTATCACTATGTGCAGATGATCAAGAAAATGCTTGCAGTGACTTTGGAGCACAACATATTTACATTTGCAACAGATTCTACAAACAGAAAAGAGGGATGGCCATGGGAACAAAATATGCTGCCCCTCTGGCGAACCTCTTCATGGGCATGTATGAGGAGGAGCTAGTTTACCTTGATGAGATATTCAAAACGAAATCCATACTTTGGGCCAGGTACATCAACAATGTTTTATTAATTTGGGATGGCACAACACAAGAATTGGAAGATTTCAGAGAAAGAATGAACAATAACAGCTACAGAATTGAATTCATTGGCCACACCAGAAAATCATCAATTAATTGCTTTGATTTGACAATTTATGTATCCAATGGGAAATTGATGGCACACACTTACCGTAAGGAGACGCAAGTGAATTCAACATGACACGGCCAGCAGTTGTCACCATAGGCCAGTCAAATGGAATGTACCCACTGGAGAATTCATCAGAGCGCGACGCAACTGAATGGATTCTAAAACCTTTGTGGAAGAATGTAATCTATTGGAAGATAGATTTAAACACAGAGGCTACTCTAGAAAATGTATTTGTGCAGCCTATTTAGAAGCCAAAAATATGACGAGAGAACAAACCCTGATGCCCAAGGTTAACACATGCAAGCAGGTTGAGGACAAAATACATTTTATTACCACCTACTGTACTGATAACTCAGAGCTGAGAAAATCTTAAGAAAAAATTGGCATCTTCTCAGATTGGATCCACACCTAAATAAAGAAACCAAAATCATCTATAGAAAAGCAAAAACACTGAAAATGACTGTAAGTCCATCATTACTTCCAGAAAGACAACAAGATTAACAGAGAACTTGGTTGGACACAGACGTATCAGGATTCAGAAGATGTGGCACATGTACGCTATGTCAATATGCTCATGCAAGTACAAGGACATTTCAGGACGCAGAAGGAACCCGAATAAAAATCAGTGAAAATATAAATTGCAGATCAAAGTACATCGTATACGCCATAATATGCACATGCAAACGACTGTACATTGGTAGTACAATATGTGAGGTGAGAACTCTAATTCAGAAACATTTTTCGACAATTGGGAGCCAGGATGGGTCACTACCCTTGGCAGTGCATTGGCAAATGACACATCAGAAGGAAAGCAAACAGGACCTTAGATCCATAGGTCTGAAGAAAGTGAAACTAGAAAGAAGAGTTGGTAACCTGGAACAACTACTTAGACAAACCGAAGCAAGATTCATTTGTAAACTTAGACCAATTGAGTATGGATTAAATAAGGACAACGAGATGGCGCATTTTTTGTGATTATAACGTGAATTAATGTTTTGATTCTCATCATGAAGCAAAGGTCTTTCAAGCCGGCATCATGATTACAGTTTCCTGTCATTCCTATGTGCATGTACTCGTCTTGTTGTAGATACAAATGTCAGAAATCCAATGTTAATAACAAGTGAATTAAGATGCCATGTGAAATAATAGCCAATGTCAATAACAAGTGAATTAAGATGCCATGTGAAATAACACAGTTTTGAATGTGGCTGCAGAGACTCCAGTGAGAGATCGTATGATGTTTAACTCGTACATGAAATGTACACCAAACTGTGCTTAGGACTTTAATGTGTAGGATGTGTGGACATTCAGGAGTACCAATATGCTCTAACATGTTTTTGGGATGGTTACCATACGTGTCTATGAAACTATGAAACAGTATCAATCGGCACTTTGCAGACACATATTATGTGATCTAACTCTTATGAGTAATTCATTGAGGCTCCGCTGGGTAACTGGCATGGAGGACTCTCTTCGGGAAACACATTTTTTCATGCTTTTAGTTCGTTTTATTGCATGTACTTAACTCTATTTAATTAGATCAATTTAAATTTTCACATCTGATATGTAATTTTCAGATATAAATTATCATCTAATTAATAAAAATGCTAGTTATGTTTTACCATGAAATCCGTGCAAGCATACGACAGGTTGTGCCAAAACAGTGCATACTTCCTGATAGATTTACGCGCCATTTCAATGATGAATATGATGTATGTGTGACCATTTCGACATGGCGGTCGTATTCTATACATGGCATGGCAACAGAGAAAGGACTGCTCATGTTGCCCAGGAAACTATAGTATAAACATGGACTGATCCACGGTGCCGGCGTCTGGTGCACTACAGCCGACGCGCGTGGATCGGATTGGAAGCTTTTCAGGTAAGCGATCAAAGGGGACAATCCTCACCACGCTGGGGGACAATTTATGACGGGACATGGTGTTCTGCATCTCCTGCTCATGCTCCATATTTTAAAAGAGATATATCATGTAAGAAATGTTACAAGGTGACGACAATTATTACTACAAGATGTGCATTTGGGAAAAAGATAGTTGAGCAAATGGGCAAGCATCCATCTGGTATAAGACACTTTTAAAGTAGATATCTTGTATGCAAATAACATCATTAACCTAATGCTAGAAATGACAACCTGTCCAACACGCAGCATTTGATTACTATGCTGAGAAAATCATATTTTAAAAATGGGAGTTAGCATTATTCGGGTATTTATGATTTGTCAATAATACATTTAGGTTGGATTCTAACCCGTGACAATTGCAGCTAACAGAGTGGATTATAGCCACTTATTACCATACCAGGAAAGATGACATCCATTTCCCTCAGTAACAATTCACTGTTGTGTGACTTATACAACATAGTGTTAACAATTTGAAAACATTTTTTTTACCTTAAGCACAGTTGAATGTACACTTGGAAAAGCCTTTAAGCAGCTAATATGAGAGATTATAGCATTAAATCATTCGTTTAGATCTAAGGGAATTTCATGAAATTTTCTTTTTAAGCAATGCAAATGACTCATGATCTACCGGTTATAACCACTTTACTAATTCCCATCTGTTTCCATGTATTCTTTTCTTGTTCTTTTTTTACCAATTGATCCAACCCTCTCCCCCTCCTTGCCTTTCTGTCTCTTTGTATGCGAATAACCACATGCATTTATGCATGGTCCTATTTTATTTTTTTAACTCATGTGTAGAATTGTGATTTGAACAAATGCCCTACTATTTGAAAAAGGCTCTTGTGTAGCCGAAACACATGTCACTCAAGGGGCACTTGAGTATTTCTGCTCAATTTCTTAAAATATAATTTCTTCAAAATGAATATTGTGTGGCGCAGTTATTATGTGGGAAAACAAGAATTTCCTCACTCATCCACGGAGGTAGGGGCTTTGGGTCCTCCGTACATTTTAACACTAACGCGACACATCTGAACAAGGAGGCTAATTTGGTCGCAAGGCATAAGGAGCTGTACTCCCACAGTAAAACCCCTCACAAGAGTTTCTGTAAACTTTAAATATGACATATACTCTCTACTATCAACTTAGAGGCGGTCCTGTGACAAATCAACTTCCGGGGCACCAGCGGTCCAGGGATGAATATCAATTTCTAAAACATCAATCAGCACCACACCTCTAGTACACCAGATGGGATTCAAACACATTGAAATTGCAAGAAAATTATAAACATCATTGTCCAATTTTGGTAACGTGGACGGAATGGCAGGCTTATCTCCGGAAAGGTTGTGGATAGTTGGTTAGTTGCAACACAGCAAACATACAATTATTACCCAATGATAAAAGGGACTGTTCAGACAAGTTTGTATAAAAATATCTACTTTTTCATTATGATATATGATATGATAAGTCATTCATAACACGCCTGTACACATGTGTTTCTAGGCGCAATAAGAAAAGGGGGGAGAACAGAGGGAGGACAAGACACATTATCCTACTAAGCCTTGTGTCATTCATATCATGCAAGTGCGAGAACGAGAAGTGCAAGGGGAAAGTGGGGACAGGGGCCAGGGAGAGGGACGGGGGAAAAAACTAGGGCAGCAATGCTCAGAGTAAGTTCAATACAGAGGCAGCGCAGTTCTGTGTAAATGCAGGAGGCAAGGGACTGTAGAGGTTACAGTTACGGCCCCTAGGTGTGTGGAAGGCCCACAGGCAGTGCAGGGGTGACTGATCAAGAGAGAACCTGGTACCCAGTGATTCAGCGGGTAGCCAAACAACCAGTCAGTGCAGGAGGCAGGTAGGTCAGGTAGGTCAGCAGGGGACGGGGAGAGAGAAAGCAGAGAAGAGGGAAGTTTTGAGCTGCTTCTGGAATTATCACAACAGACACTTCTAACAACACTATGAAATACAAACCACCCTGTAAATGAATGCAGAAGACAGAAAGTTTCAAAGAATGAAAAGGGTTGCACTCTGGTTACTGAGAGGAGGAAGTCAGTATGGTAAATAATCGCAACAGTTCAAGGTTATTTGGCTTCAGCACAAAGGGGGAAATGGGTCTTACAATGTCTCTAGGGCCCTTCAGAGAATGAGCAGGGGGACAGGACCAAATTTACCTTACGCTGAAGGTGTTCATGGTGCTCAACAGGGTCGAGTCGGTTTCAGGGCGCTTTGCGGCTTCTGTGACAGATTTCAAGATGGGAGGCAGCTGTGGGTATCAGGCAGCAAACAGTTCGGCGACAGCGGAGCTGGATTAACAGCTGCAGGCTTGCATACACAGTGTCTCGGGGTCAGGAATCTTTGTCTCAGTGCTTATCGGCAGTTCTGAAGCACAGGTCAAGGCGTCTCAGATGTCTTTAAGTGACTGCAGTGTGACAACAGCCAGCAATGGAGTTGATTGCAGTTCGAGGGACTCGACTGCTTCAAAATGTCCTTTAAGGTGGACAACAGTAGATACTCGTCGATGCATTTCTCCTAGCATTTCTCCTAGCTTCTTCACTGTGCTCGTGTTGTCCTTTAAGGTGGACGCTGTGTGCTGGCAGGGTACTGGTTCTGGAGCTGCCAGAGGGTCCTCCAGAATCACTGGATTCAGTATCTCCCCCTGTTCTCTGGGAGATGTTTATGGGAGGGATCTTGATTCCCTCTTTGGAAATCCTGGCCTTCCATCACTGTGGGAATAAGTAAGTCAGACTGTGCCTTCAGCCAGGGTCCGATGAGGAGTTCTTCCTTCTGCTTCTGGTGAAGCCTACAGATGCTCGCCGTCTTTTAAAGCCAGATGGACCACACGGATTGGTGTATGCTAAGCCTACCTTAATGAACCAAACATGGTTCCACACCAACAATCTCCTGTATGAGTGAGGTCATAACCAGAGTGCTTTGCAACAAAAAAACTAAAGGGGTGAAAACATGTAATACTAAGTCCCACCCATCTTCCTGTCTGTTGTGGATCAAAGGGTTTCTCTGGTTAATGAAGCTCTCTGTGATTCCTGATTAAAGTGTCTGGTCTCCCTTGAAGCTGTGGCAAGAACAGATTCTCTGGCTCCAGCAAACCACATTCTCGTACCTTATGGATGGGGTTCGCCTGCAGGGTGAACTATTGTAAACACACAGCCCCAGAAATGACATTTCACTGTCAATTGCGACTGAGGGGTGGAACTGACTTTAGTTTGACACTGTTGCATATGAAAGGTTGATGGGGTTTCCTGTCTCCTTTGTTAACCTTGTGTGGGCCTGTTTGAATTACTCTGTGATTACTATGCACATCGCTGCCACCAGCTGCAGGAACCAACAAAAGAACAGGGTGTCTCCATGGAGCCTTTGTTAATTAGGCTGGCCATGGCAGGGGAAGGTTTGGCCCTTGCCCTTCTGGGGATGCACCATATATTCCTCCTGTCATATCCCATCAAAACATGACAGGGGGGACTGCACCTGTAGCCTGTGTCCCCGCAGAGTACACATGTCTATCCATATGTCGTGCAGTGAGCATAGGAAAATGTGTGCAGATTAGCACCCCACATTTCCAGAGTTTGATCTACCATCATTTAATTTCATTTAAAATTTAAAAAAAGCCAGGCGAGCGCCAACCACTGTACGGATGTTTAAATTCCTCACAGGTTCCAGGTCGAGCCATCAGATAGCAGTATAGATAATAGAAGCACAAACCAATACATTTTCTATATGTAGACAATTCCCTTAACCAATCCCTGTACCTCCAGTCAACAGATAACAGTATAGCCAATCGAAGGAAGAACCCATACATTTTCTATATGTAGACAATCCCCATAGCCAATACCTGTACCTCCCAGCCATCAGATAGCAGTATAGCCAATCGAAGGATTATTCCATACATTTTGTATATTTAGACAATTCCCTTAACCAATCCCTGTACCTCATAGGTTTTTGTAATCAACATTGCAATGAGACGTCAATAGTGATATATTGTCTGTGTTTAAACCAAGGTCATGCTTGAGAAGAACGAGAGCTATTTTTTTTAATGCTGTCCCTTCTTTATGTGGAGTGTTAATAAAGCAAGGTTTTGACATTTACTTTGACTTTTACCAATACTAGGTGTAGGATTTCCCGGCCTATCTGTTCCGCTTAGACTGGGCTTCCTGGTCTACCTTTACATATGGTAGTGGTTCGGATGGTTGGCCAGCACACTCAGAGTGTCGAAAATTCACTGCTATAGCTTGAAGGCTAAGGGGTGACCTTTGGAGACCGGTGAATCACACGTAACCTGAGAAGGTTGTCAGGAGCCCCCTTGGAGAAATTCCTGCCTGATCCCTGCAAAGTGCCCCACAGGGCGGAAGGAGACTGGCTGATTGTGGGAAGATTGATATGGAAGGCCTCGTCCGATCCACGGATGTAAGTATAACACTGATTTGGCAAAACACAAACGGGGGGCGGAATTGTTTGTATATTGGGGAATTGTAAGATGACAAAGGGCCTCATCACGAGTCTGGCGGTAACCCTTAAATGCGGCGGTTGCGCTATTACCGCTGCATTTAAGGGGCGTCAGATCATGGCCTTGGCGGATTTCTCCCAGCTCTGAGCTGGGGGGAAATCTGCCGAAAATTCAAGCTCATACCGCCGGCGGGAAATCCGCCAGCAGTTTGAGTGCGACATTTCCCCATTGAGCCCAGTGGGGAATGGGGCATTTCCGAATGGGCTCAATGGGGAATTCCAAATCCACCAAACCCGTGATCCGGCGCTAATAGCGCCGGTGGGTTTGACGGTAGGGCAGATAGCACCAGCTCTATTAGCGACGGCGTTACCACCCAACTCGTGATGAGGCCCAAAGGATTGATTTATGAGAAAATACCTTCAACAAGGATACAGAAGGCAACCTACTAAACCTTGTGATGTGGTATCAATGATAAAGAGATTGCCCAAGGCAAGGTCGCAGAAGAGTGCGTTGCAAACCCCCGTCTGGGGTACGATGAAAAGAGAAGGATACCTTGCCAGGTGACAAAAATATGTTTGTTGTGTATTGTATTTGTGATATATGTATATGTGTGGTGATTGCTGGCACCAGAGGTAGGGTGTAAAGTGGTTTGGGTTGCTGAAAAATAAGGGCTTGTGGATATTGGTGCAGATCATAGAGCATGTGGAGTTGTGGCTTGGACCAAAAGGGTGTGGTCCAGAGCTTGGGCAGCTTTTTTGGTGTCTGCCTGAATAGTTGTTCTAGCGAAGAAGATGTTGGGAGGCGGCGTAGGAGTATTGGAAATATTGTTGGATAGAGTGTTAAGTAGGAATGGAGAGGTAGTATGTTTGAAGTTACGTTAAGGTCCTGTAAGTATTGACTGTCTATATTTTGATGTGCCATCGTGGGAGACACTGCCCATATGCATTTATGTAAAGATTTGCCTCACTACAAAGACAACATCCTCAAGTACTACTCGCAGTGGGTTTGTGATACTGCGGGCGAGATGTTCATGCCCTGGCCACACGAGGGAACCCTTTCGAGATCAGTGCTGCAAAACATGACAACATATCTGCATGCCGCACACAAAGGGGAAAAGTTGCAAAAAATATTAGTCATTATAGAACTGTGGAAGATGTATAGGGATGCGGTGGAAGGGCCACCCGTGAGAGAGTGGATGCTTAATAGGACTGAAGCGGAGGGCACATCGCCCTCGGCCCCTCCTCCTCAGAGCATCTATCCATCGCCCGAAATACAATATCCATTTTAAGAACTAAAGGCAGCAGCAGCGTACACTGTGAGCTGCAGGCAGAACTAACAGAGGCTGAGGAAGAGATAGACAGGCAGAGAGGCAGGCAGGGCAACAGCGAAGAGACGACCATTACCCTCAATGAGTGGGTGGGAAGTCAAAGATTGCTTAAATTAGACAGAAGAAATATGGATGACTTTGAAGAAAGAGAAAGAGAAGTTTGAGAAAGACAGGAGAAAGAAGAGGAAGAGCAAAATAAATTAGAAAGAAGAGAATGGAAAATAATATAAAGGGGGAAGAAAAGGATAAGGAAAGGAAATGAGGAGGATAGAAAGAAGGAGAGGAAGCAAAAAGAAGAGAAGAGAAGAGAAGGGAACTAGAGGAAAAGAAATGAGAGAGAGAAAAAGAAGAAAGGGAAAGGGCAAGAACACAAAAAGAATTAAAGGAAAGTGAGAAGGGAGGCGAAGAAGAAGAAAGGCAAAGGGCTGTAGAGAAAGAGAGAGGGCTGAAAATAGAGGAAGAAAGAGACAGGGAGATAGAAAGAACGATGGAAATAAGCAGAGGAAAATGATGAAAAGAAATTGATGAGATTTTCAAGGGACACATGCTGCAGAAAAAAGAGAAAAGCAAGGAACGGGAATGGAAAGCAAGAAAGAGGAGTTTAGAAAGGCATAATAGGGGAGTGGAGGAGATACTCAGAAACTGTACCCTTCCAGGTGAAGATGAGAAAGAAGCCATGCGAAGGAGGATTTGTAATTCATACATAAGCAGGAGGGACAGTGGTGTACGCAGAGCAAAGAGGAGTGTGTGATGGTCTCCCTAGAGGGGAGAGGAGAGTGTATTGGAGAAAGCGATCAGTCGATTGTATGGGACAGGTCTCCTGAAGAGCTTAGAGTTTGAGGGCAGAGACGATGAAGTAAGTGATGAAAGTTGTCATACGATGTTTATGGAGGAAGAGAGGGAAGACGATGGAGAAGAGGAGCAGGAAGAGGCTGCACAAACCTCATCCACAGGTTTAAGAACAGGGGGAGAAAGAACATGGCTAGGAGTGGGAGAATCAGAAAGAATGCAAGAGCCTCATAGAAGCTACAGGCTCACAAAAATGCAACCAAAAAGCCTAGAAGAAATAACACCTTATGTGAATAGGTTGAGAAATTTATCAGGGCAGAAACATTTTTATTTGATGGACGTCACATCCAAATACAGGGACTGATTGGGATTAGACAGAACATGGGTTCACGCAATTCCCATTGTTAGAAATAATGGCCGCAATATATACCATGGCCACAAATGGACAAGAATAATTCAGTCTATGAGCTACCAACGCGGAAATCGGGAGTGGGCAAGTGGATTTATGAATTAGAAAGAATGACAGCAGGGATGAAGTTAAAGGTGGGTGACATAAACGCTTACTTGCTGCCATCATAGGAGAGAGGGCTGATGACATTTGGAAGTGAGCGGGGTATCCCGTGGTAACAGCATCGAATACTATTCATGACGGAGCACCATTTAACAATTGTAGTGCAGATGAATGGAGAGCACTCAAGGTGTAATATCCCAATTCATCAGACATGAGTGCAATTATGACATGCAAAATGCATGATGATGAAGACCCAGTTGCTTACATTGAAGAGATTCATGAAAAATGGCAGCTCAAAACGAGAGATCTGTGGGGTAAAACGATATCTATTTTTTAATCACGTATTGTGTCACGGATTGCCTGGGCCAGTGCAAAGCCAATTGAAAAAGATTCTGGGAATGAAAGCGAAACCATGGCCAGAGATTCAGTTAACTATAGTTCATCATTGTTGGCTAAGGCAAGTAAAAGCCAGAAAGACACTTGAGGAAAGACAGTTGGCGGAAGCAAAGTTGGTTCAGAAGAAATTATCAACGTTTTCAATGGAAGGAGCAGTATTAACCAGTGGAGAGGGAAGAAATCATCAGATGTAGAGCAGGCAACACCATTAGATAGTGGAAACCTTGCAGGCAGAGGTTCTGTGGAGGACTCCAATAGTTGTCAGGTCAGCAACTGGACTTATAAATGTGCAGCACATACTCATTTGACCTGCTTTGTTTATTGCCCGGTTTATTTTGTCATAGACTCAATTCCCCAACGTTCAGTAATCCTCCATGGATGTGGTATAAGCACTTGGCTTTTCACTGGGACTCTCAAAGAATAGTGGTTCCTCACTTGGCCTGCTTTCCTCATTGGCAGAATTATTTTGGCATGGACTCAATATACCAACATGCAGCTGTACTCCTATGAAGTTGGCTTGAGGTTTTGGCTTCTCATTGGGACTCATAACAACCATTGTGTTCTCCATTGGCCTGCTTTCCTTTTTGCTAGTGTAACTTTTGATTGGACTCAATTTCGAACATGAAGTAGTATGGCTTGGCTGGATGTCTCTTCATCAGTCTTCTCATTGGAGCTCTCAATATGCAATGCTTCCTCAATATGGACTGCTTTCCTTCTGGTTTAGGTTGCTTTGCATATGCTCACTGTCTCAACATTCAGCAGTACTCCTATGAATGTGGCAATTCAGTTGTTCACTGCATGGCTCCCATCAATCACATGGCCTATCTCCCATCTCTGGTAATGAGAGTGTGTGTCATCCCTTCTGAATTCATCGGCATCCAGCCAGGGGCGTTCCAGTTCAGGGCAGAAGAGTGAAGGTTGAAAACCAGCCACTGGCCAGCTTCCTTGCCTCTTCGCCAATCAGCCATTGCTTTTTCCTTCCTCCCTGCTCCACCTATGAGTACCCATAGATTGCTATTTACTGTGCTGTCTCTCCACATTGTGGTACTCACCTACAATGCATTCGCTCCTGCTGCTCTTCCTACTCACCTGTTCCTACGCTTTCTCCAATTATGCACATCTTCCTCCTTTCCTACCCCAATCATAAAACTCACATCTCGAAACTCCTACTACTCCTTCTCGCGTGCAAATTGTACTTCCAACAAACAAAGCAAACGAGCTAACCATCCCGCCCACCACACCTATCCACCTCACCTGTCTTCCTCTGAGACTCCACTGCTCTACTGTTCCTTACTGCATCAACTGAACAGTGCACTCTGGAAGGCATTCCAGCTCTCCTCCCCTAGGCCTCCTTACTATCACAAAAGCCTGGATTTCTCCATCTGACACTGCCACCCTGGCAGCCCTACACAACTCCAAACTATACTTCATTCGCTCTCTGCATCTGACTGACAAAGGCTGAGCTGTCAGACACCTACTCTCTTTCCAGCTCAACACCTCACAAATCTCCAATGTCACACCCTCTCCTATCTCTTTTGAATTTGCCATCTCTACCAATGCTCCACCTCATTCGGTTCACATCATCTCCATCTATTGCTCTATGTAAGTCCACCCATATATAGTCCCTGGTGACCATTCCTTTTACTCCTCGTCAAACTGGTCAGAATGTCCCTCTATCTCACCCCATTGTAAGAAGCTCACTGCTTCTTGTCAAACCTGATTTATTATCTATTGTTCGTTCTTCTGTGATCAAAATAGCATTGATTCTTCCTGTAAAGAAAATAAATAAGAGCGGATATCCTTTCTATTGATTCAGGCATCCTCTTCAATGTTGCCTCCCATTATGGCAGGCTCTGTCTTGTCTCTTCTTGCTGCCTTCATTCAGCATCTGTCGATTGAGTCTGAAGAGTGCCATTTCCCCTGCCAGCGGGCCACCAGCATCCCTGTCCCACTCAGCATCCCTGTCCCACTCAGCATCGCTATCCCCTCTGAGTCTCCCAGCCCGGCAGTGCTGGCAGTGTGCATCTCCTCTTCTACACACGAACTTCGTTGACTGCTCTTCAACTTCCTAGCTCGTCTTGTGCTGCTGCTGTTTTGGTTATCATGGAAAGTGAAGAAATATCCATCGCATTACAGTCTCTTTTCTTATCGAGGCAATAGGTTTCCTTGTGTTTTGTTGAGGCAGTTCTTCACAAATGAAAATGGCAAACCGTTATATCCTGTCTCAATCTGCCCCACAGTGGAGGAGAAAGAAAATGTCTTCCAAAGGCTGCTCTTGTAGAACTCAGTGCGACGCCATTCGATTGAAATGGTTTGGCCAGCTTGTGAGCCACGGTAACGTAGTGCACCACTACACGCTGAGCACTACCGCGCGGAATTTGTGAAAGACCTGATAGCAGCAGATTAACTTTTGCCGAAGGTTGAACCCGAAACTGTTCCCCTTACAAGCTCGGCTGATGACAGCACAACGTGGTCCAATGGAGGAAAATGAATGGAGAAAAGTCCTACAGTCTACAGAAAATAGCACTAAGGTGTGTGCAGTATCACACTTCTCTGTTTTGGCCCTCAGCGGTGGAACACATTTGCCACCACATCTTAGAGCTTTGGACTCAGTTACGCTATTCAGCGCATCATTGAAAACCTTCCTCCGCTCTTCCCTGTTGACCGCAACTTCCTTCATTCTTCCTGCTCTGGCCTTTTCTCTCTTCCTGACCCCCTTTTCCCTGCTTGCCTCTTCCATTGCCAATCTCTTGCCAGCACCAGGAGGACATTATGTATGTGGTGTGTATGATCGAAAAATAAATAGAAGTTCCTGATTGCGTCTGGGCATTTACTCCTCCAGGCAGGACTTGGGCCTCCACAGCACCACGAAAAGCCTGTCCTGTGGAGCCTTCCTTTCCTTGCGGCTCCCGGTGATGAAGAAGAGTGCCTGCCCCCTGCCAAGGATGCCAGTGTGTGAACTACTTGCGTGACCTTTTATCTATATTTTCATCAACTGTTATCGGTCATGCATCTCGGGCCCAGGTCTCCTCCCAGCCAGTTGCACTCCTGCACTGACTGCCCCCCTGGCAGCCCTTGCACTCTGGGTCTATTTCTGTATCCCAACAGTTCCTAACAAGCACTTGACACTTGATGTCTGCACTTATCCTTGCACTTGCCACCAGCAGGCCTCACCTTTCTATTTATTTGTTTTTTGTTTTACTGTGGATCCCATGTACTGCACTGCCCCCTACCCTTTCCACTCACACTTTTCCCCTCCCCCCCCTGCACTTGTGCGATCTCAATGTCAGCTGGCCTAGTGAGATCGGTGTCTGTCATACCATCTTTCCCCTTCCCTTGCCTCGTCGCGCCTTGACACTTGTAGCATTCTAGATGTTATGTTTCAGGTCTCTCTGAGTGGAAGGGCCTTGTGAATGCTCCTGTGGAGCCTGGAGTGTTGTGGCACCTGGGAGTTCCACATCTGACAGTTGGGACTTGGAGCTGGGCAGGGAGCCAGGGTGGAGGCCTGTGATCATCTCTCCTACTTCTTACCTGTACTATGAAACAAACAAGCAATAAAGCATGTTCTTTTTCACTTACCTGGGTCAGCCTGGTTCCTGTTGCTTGCACATCACTGGCTCGGGGTACCATCTGCATGAGGCAGGATACATCAACACTCTTGTGTATAGGCGCATTATAAATGCCATATCATACCCCATCTGTGGGTTATTAACCTGTTGCTTGCTAATGGTGCTATCTTATTTAATTCTGCGTATTAAAGAGTACATGTTGGAATTGGTCTCATGAGAGGCAGCTTCTTTAGATGGAAATTGCGTCCTTCCATAGAGCGGGTCAGGAAAAACGTCACAGGGGTGACATGACCTTCAACGACTGGATCGCTTGCCGATGTAATAGACTTTTTTCCCAACCCTTACGCGCCAAACTCCAAACATAGGTGACAACCGTGAGAATTTGGTGTGGACTTCAGAAAGCACGTGGCCCAGAGAACAACAATTGCAACAACAACTGAGAATAACTAGCCAGCAAGCCCCAGTTTAAAATCGAAAAGGTAATTTCACTAGGAGATGTCATATATTTTCTTAGATATTATTTTTTCTATTTTTTCATATATATAGTTGAATGGAGGTAGCACATTATTGACAGTTTCTAATGGAGTATTTATTGAGCGCAGGCCTAGCTTCAGGAAGAACGGAGCGCTTTGCAAATCTAAGGGGGAAGGTCACGGTGAGGGAAGCAGAGATCGCGGAAGCGGGGAGCTAGCTATGGGACTGTGGGGGCTGGGAATTTGCTAGCAAGGAGTCTATAAGATACCAGGGGAGGAGACGGTGGGGAGAAGACCTCTCAATCTTAGGTTAGGGTGTTTTGGGTGATAGGCCCGGGGTTGTATAGGGAGGATCCCCTGGTCAGTCGGACTATGGACCTCTTCATAGGGCAGGGCACAGTTGTAGGAACAGCCAGAATGATATGACAAGAAGTGACAAGATAACAAAGGAGGTGGTGCACGCAGATCAGAATAAGGTGGCAGCAGAAGAGCAGGAGGGGGTGATAGGAGATGAACAGGAGGAGGTGTGAGAACTACATCGGCAGCCTGTAGACGGGCAGCATAGGACGCTGTGAGGACGCCAGTTGGGTCCAAGGCAGGGGGGAGTGGTTGGACTCGCAGTGGGAGGAGGGACACGCACACGGTGGAGCCTTGAGGAGGGACAGGATCAGCTTAGGACCCAAGAGGGTCTGAAATGGTAAGTGGAAGAACCTATGAAAGCGGTGGAGAGGGGCTCTACTGAAGCGGTTCCATGTCATCTCAAGCAGTGGAGAGGGCTCTACTGAAGCGGTTCCATGTCATCTCAAGCGGTGGAGAGGGGCTCTACTGAAGCGGTTCCATGTCATCTCAAGCGGTGGAGAGGGGCTCTACTGAAGCGGTTCCATGTCATCTCAAGCGATGAAAGGACGTCGTACCACTGAAGCAACCTGGGGCAGTGGCATTGGAACTGCTTTTTTTGGATGACCAGAGTATTACCAAATCATTTGCCTTATGCCCGCAGTTCTTGGAAAAAGCCCAGAGATGTTTACATGGGCAGTTCAGAAGAGCGACTCCAAAACAGAAGAAGCGTGCATAAAACCGCCCAGCCCGACATCACCAGGAGTGACTGAGGAAAGAGGGATATGGGAACCCCTTCAGTCTGGGATGTCGCAATGGGACTGTGTGAGAGTGGGTGGAAGAAATGGGGTATAATATGTTTTACAAAACATAATTATGTCTTGCTTCTTTGTGCTGTCCACTCGGCTCTATGACAATACCCAATTTGACATGCCAGTATATTCCCAGATTGACCCATCCAGGATACTCCCAATTTAACAATCATAGAATATTTCCAATTTGACAAACCCTGTATACACCCAATCATCAAGGTTGACAACACCAGTGATGTTATGTCACTACTGTTAGAGGCATTTCTAAAGAGCAATCATCCCCTCCCTTGTCCCTTTACCACCAGCACAATCACAGAAATAAAAAGGGTTATATAATAAACCCAAAGTAGATCAGTGACTAGAGGGATAGGGCCTCATTATAGTTTTGGTGGTATCCTGCCGGTAAATCCAGTGGGATACCACCACAACGCTAATACCGTTTCCGCCACTTGGAATGCTGGAATTACCAGCGCCGAAATTACTGGTACCAGGTAATTCCAATAGATTTTTGCCTGTGTTTTTTGCCGGTGGAGGCAAGATTTACCTCCAGTTCTGTGCTGGCATTAAATCAGTGCCCCCACCGGCAAACCTGTGTTTTGCCAGTGCGGTAAAAGTGCTGGTGCCAGAATTACTGTCACTTTTACCACACACGAACAACTGTAGTGAGGCCCATAGTCAATGATTTCATGACTAAAGAATCCTTGAATATTGCAGTGATTGCCAGATGGTAGATAGAAGTGGATTCCAGAGGCCTGCAGCTAGATGCTAGAAAGCGAGTCCACCATAACTGGTTCATTTAGATCTGAGCACTTGGATACAGACTTCTTCTGATGGATGTGATGGATGATATTAACACATGTGAGTTTATCCTGAAGTTTGTGCAATCCATTTAATAAAATTCCACAGGCGTTTTCTATCTTTTTAGGGTTTTACTACAAGGTTGGACAACTCCAAATAAAATAGAATCTCACCAAGCAAAATTGATGGCAGGATCACCTTCCTCTTCACCCGGTGGGTTCCTTCCTCCTCAGTAACCTCTCCTCACTCAATATCCTTTTCCTAGTGTGTGGGTACCAATGCCCCCTTGTCCCCATAAGGAAAGATCTCAGTCCAAACAGTTCAAGAGGGGTTTTGCTGTTCCTTGATTTTGATGGCTCTAGGTTGACCTGCACCCTTCATCTTCTTGGTTTAATCTAGATGTGGACTTTTCTGGGGCCCATGACCCACGGCTCACTTTAACGTGTGAAGAGGTGGGTAACTAAACATAGGCAACAGGGATAGTGCGAAGAATGTCACCATCCGCATGGTAGCCGTGGGGATGCCAGGGCTTTTTTGAAAGGTAAATGGATGATGGTAGACCTATCTCAGGAAAATGTGTGGTGCTAATCCACACACATTTTCCTATGCTTACCCCATAACAAACGCGTAGACCTGTGTACTTCAGCCTAGATACAGCCTACAGGTACAGTCCGCCCCTATCATATTTAGTTGGAATATGACAGGAGAGGAGAGCACAATGTCATCTGAAGGAGAGGGGTGACGCTTCCCCCTGCCATGGACAGCCTGATTAACTGACAAGGGCTCAATGGAACCACCCTGCTGTTTTGTTAGCCCTGCAGCTGATGGCATCGATTAACATACCAATAAAGGGTACTTCAAACAGGCCCCTATGGTTCCTGGCTGCAAAAGTTAGCAAAAGAGACAGAAAACCAAACAACCCTTTTATAGGTAACTGTGTCAACCTGAATCAAGCCCCTCAGTATCAATGACAGTGAACTGACATGTCTGAGTCTTTTGGCAGTAGACAACCCCAGCTAGGGGTACCCCATTCATAAGATACAAGAATGTGGTTTGCAGAAGCCGGCGAGTCTGGTCTCTCAGCATCTTCAAGGGAGACCTTCTGCTTTTAAAAGGACACACCCAGGGAGAACCATTAACCTGAGAGACTCTTTGATCACAGCGGACAAGGATGTGGGTGGAACTTAGTATCACAGGGGAGTGAGCCCAGGGTTCAGCCATATTGGCTCTGGGACACCCCGTGTTCCTGTTG
Source organism: Ambystoma mexicanum (assembly GCF_040938575.1). Lineage (NCBI taxonomy): Eukaryota > Metazoa > Chordata > Amphibia > Caudata > Ambystomatidae > Ambystoma > Ambystoma mexicanum. Next base: position 304,060,971 of record NC_090921.1, read on the forward strand.
GACCCCCTTTCCTTTTCCTGTTGCAAAGCACTCTGGTCATGACCTCACACTAACAGAAAATTGTTGGTAGAGACCCCAGGATTGTTTCGCTAATGTAGGCTGAGCCTGCACCAATCATTGTGGCCCAATTGGCTTTAAGACAGGGCTGTAACCTCTCTTTCAGGCAGGTCATCTGAATTCTCCACTTGAAACACGAAGAACTCATGCTTGGACCCTGGCTGCAGGTACAGTCTGCCTTACACCTTCCACCAGTGAAGGAAGGCCATGAACATCCAAAGAGAGAAGCAAGATCCCTCCCCTTAACTTCTCCCAGGCAACAGAGGAAGAAAGGAACTCAGAAGACCCTCCAGCCGCTTCAGAACTGGTCCCCAACCAGCACACAGCGTTCCCTGCTAGGCTCTGCAGCAAGCTCCATGGACAAGGAGTGCCAGAAAGTCTCTGAACCCGAAACAAAGGACAAGGCAGCTGCCTGCAACACACTCCCTAGCTCTGGGGCGTCCACCTTAGCAGACAATGCAAGCAAACTGAAGAGGCGGGGAGAAGTGCAATGACAAGCACCTGGCACCGTCCGCCTTAAAATCCGTGCTTGAGCCAGTCAAGTTCCTCGATCCGCAAACCGCCTGCAAAGCCGACAGCTGTATAGCCTTGAGCTGCCGCCATCAAGCTGCAGTCATTGAATTAACCTGAGACGGCTCGAGCAGTGCTTCCGAATCACCTATCATCACTGAAACGATTCCTGACCCATAGTCGCCGTAAAGGCCAGCCTGCAGCTGTTCACCAAGCATCGGTCACCGAACCGTCTTGCCGCCCACTATCCGCCACTGACTCCTGTCTTGAACTCTGTCACAGAAGCCTGAACAGCACCCAGAAGCTGACTCGACGTTGCCGAGCATCAAGAACAACTACAGCACGAGGTACATTGTGGCTCGCTCCCCCAGGTCCTTTCCAGAAGGCCTCTAGAGACATGTTAAGCCCCTTTCTACCTTTTTGCTGAAGACAAGAACCCTTTTAAAAAACTATTGTGGTTATTAAAAATACCGTCTACCCTCCGGTCAGTGTCCAGTGTGCATCCCTTTTCCTTCTTAGAAACAGGGTTCTCTGCATTTCTTTACAGGGTGGGTTGTATTTCGTAGTGTTGCTAGAACTATCTGTTTTCGATAAAGTAGATATCTTTGATGCAACCTTAACTGGACAGTTAATTTTATCATTCGCTAATAATTGTATTTTCACTGTGTTGTAACTAACCAATGATCAACAGCCTTTCGGAGATAAGCCTGCCGTTCCGTCGACGTTATCAAAATTGGATAAGGAGATTTATAATTTTAATTGTATTCTTGTTTAATTCCATGTGTTCGGATCTATTCTGGTGTATTAGGGGTGTGTGGCTAATTGATGGTTTAGAAACCGATATTCACCGCTGGACCACTGGTACGCTGGAATTTGATTCGTCACAGATAGCAAGAAAGGGGTCTCTATTGGGACTTTCTTCTAGTAACCCTTTTCACACCTCCCAGTAAACTTCTGGACCCCAACTCATGCCTCCTCCCACTGTCTCCTCCTGCCTAGGGTGATCTGGACCCGCTGGATCCTACCTGTTATTACCAGATAGGTTTGGCTTCCATCTACCTTTGATCTCTTTCCGGGCCCTGCCTCAGCGGTCCTTTCTACTCCTGATGTTATTCCCTGGGTCTCCTTTAATACCGCTGGCATCTCCTGCTCATGGCGCACTCCCTCTCTCTCGCCTCTCCACTGTCTGCTTCTCAGCCCCGGCTGTGCCATGATCAATCCAGATGTGTCTGTGTCCCTTTTTTGTTTGCAGTGCTGGATTATAGTTTCGGCGGAGCCCGGTGAGTCATCAGCCAGGGTCCCCATGTGCCTCTGAGCATTAAGCTAGGTCTGCGCTCAATAAATATATTAATAATAATAATAATGATATGCATAATTGGTACCCTTGAATAAGTTAACATCGTGAAAAAAATGATTACAACTAAAATATTTCACCAATTAGTGCAGCACGAAAGGATCTCATACACACCCAGGAAAGGATCTCATACACACCCAGTGCGTTCTTTATCGCACCAAGGGCCCCGCTCCCGAAACAGGTGCAGCAGCGATAGCACTATTGCAAGCTTACCTCAAGGGTCTCAGCATAAGCACCCACAGAGCAGCTTTCCTTGAACAGAAAAGATAGCAGCAACAGCACAGACTTCACTCACACTCACACTCACACAAACTCAATAGATGCAGCATCAATAGCACTATTGCAAGCTTACCTCGCACAAGTCAAGGGGCTCAGCACAAGCAGCCGCAGCGCTAGCTTCCCTTGCACAGAAAAGGTAGCAGCAACAGCACAGACTTCACTCACACTCACACTCACACTGACTCAATGGGTGCAGCATCAATAGCACTATTGCAAGCTTACCTCGCACAAGTCAAGGGGCTCAGCACAAGCAGCCGCAGCGCTAGCTTCCCTTGCACAGAAAAGATAGCAGCAACAGCACAGACTTCACTCACACTCACACTGACTCAATGGGTGCAGCATCAATAGCACTATTGCAAGCTTACCTCGCACAAGTCAAGGGGCTCAGCATAAGCACCCACAGAGCAGCTTCCCTTGCACAGAAAAGATAGCAGCTACAGCACAGACTTCACACACACTCATAAGCTGTGGAGAGGAGATGGCCACTGTGGCTGTTTTGGCCCACATAAAACACAACACGTGATACTACCCGTGTCCCGCCTCCCAATAGATGATCCCGCTACATCATTATTGAGGCGTTTTGTTTGTTGTTTGTAATAAAAGGCTGTGGATTTTATTGCACAATACATAAGCAATAGAAATTCCATATATGTAATTTTATTGATAACATTCCATCATGAATAAAAACAGTCTAATCTCTGTATATACTGTTGGGCACATGGTGCAGGGTGTGACCTCGTGGTCTTTGCCGCCCGTGCCGCCTCTTCTTTCGACGACTGTGTCAGACAACACACGCTGTCCTGTTTTTTCTCCCTTGCCCCTTCTGCTCTTTTTCCTTGGGGTGAGTGGGTTTCAGGTGAATAACGATCCATCTGCTGCGTTCGCAGGGTACCTTGTTATTTTTTTATTTTATGGTTGAGAAAAACTCAACCGTTAATAAAACTTACAGTAAAAACACATGAAATATAAAACATTAAAATCAGCATTAGTTTCAGTCCATAATAATAATGCAGTAGGTGCTCCCATGAGATCAAGAAACCTAGGAAAATACACATTATACTTTGGTTCATTTCATCCTTTACATTATCATTCATTGTATGTATTAAAATTTCATTAAGCTAAAAACTCATCTAAATTCAGTGCTCAAATAAAGGATGTAATTCCATTTACAAGTGACGTTGTTCTACCAGCCAGACATCTATTCCAAAATGCGCGCGTGTCGAAGTCAGTACCCAAGGAAGCCCATTTATCCAAGTAAAGTTTACGTAGGATACTTAACTCAGGACAATTTGTTACTGAGTGTTTAGAGGTTTCACCAATGCCCGCTGTCTGACAGAACCTGCATGCTACTGAATTTGCAGGATTCTTACTATGTTTTAACTTGATTTGTTTAAAACTAAGCAGATTCCAACGAAAACGGGTAAAGATCGCTCGGGACACTCTATCTGGGTAAATGCTGAGAAAGGGGGCCAAAACTCCGCTCTTTTTATAATCTTCTCTCAGGTGGACCAATGATGGATATGAATGTAGTTGTTCCATTGTCACAATACAGTCATGTTGGTATAATAATGACTTTACCCTACTTGGGTAGTCTACCAAGTCCTGGACAGAACAGCTATTCTTGTCCAAAATTGAATTAGCCTGAACTTTCAAGGCTCGCAGTCTAGTGCAGCACTGTGCCGCATAAAATATCTTAAAGTCTACATATAGAGAGCCCTCTACCGGGGGTTAGGATTTTTCTCACTAGGGACAAGACTTTCCGTTGTGCACATGCTTTAAGGGAAACTAAACCCAAATCATGGCGAATAGCTACTACAGGAAGACTCATTGGTGTATTTAATGTACATTTCCAAATTCTACCCTCCAGTACAGGAAGGTGTTCCAGAAGAGCAAATTGATGCATCTCAATACCATACAGAAGGTTTGGTATAGGTTTTGCTTTGTAGTATCTAATCATGGGTTTGAGGGAGAATCTATCAAATTTTGTATCAATCATTTTAATCTGACGGATCAATTTCCCTGTGATTTCATTCAGCCAAAGAACACTAATCTTTAGTGAAGACCACCTGAATACTGGAAAGCCCCAATAAACCAACGAGTCTACACATGGGATCAAAGAGTCACCCATACTCCCTCTCAATGAGCATTTCTTTTTGCTATTATAGATCCTAATTACTTTTGATGTGGAAGGATACACTTTCTACAAAGAAGGTGATACAATGTTGCAAACCAACTTTACTTGCATTAAATAAGAATAAATCATTTGCATGAGTGAGCCATGGAAAGCTAAGATGTTGTAATTTAGGGGAGATCAATGTGGCTTCGGCAAAGGCCTCCATTATATCAGCCATTATAGGTTGAATATACAGCGAGCAACAGCACATCCCTGTCTGACCCCCTCGTAGTCAGAATCTCCCTGGATAGATCCCCATTGTTATTAAGACAAATTTGTATGACATCATTGGAGTGTAAACAAATAAGTAGGTTAAGAAGACCAGCCGGAATAACCCAGGTGGAGAGTTTCTTCCACAGTAACCCTCGATCCAGGGCATCAAAGGCAGCTGTTAGATGCTATGGAAGCTCTATACTGTTTCATACCTACCGCTCCATGCCAGCTGCTAAATTGTATTAATTATCAGACCATTGAGCAAAGTCCCCATTTGTCCCCTAAAGCCTACCTACCACTTGAAGAGTCTGCGAGTCCCGGAGGCCCAGGTTTCTAGATGATGTAACACGATTGAGGCAAAGATTTTGCTATCCGCATCGAGAAGCGTAATTGGGTGATAGCTCGAAGGGTTACATCTATCGCCTTTTTAAATATTGGAACAATATGAGCATTGGACCACGTGGGCTGGAAGGCTCAATAGCAATTATATTAGCAAACAATATGGAGAGAGTGTTTGCCGAAGCCCCCCTGTCAGATTTCAGCACCAGATTAGTCAGGCCATTTAGGCCTGGAGCTCGAGAGGAACTGATGGCATTACTATCTCTAAAAATGGCATCTTTACCAAAATCCAATTGTGAAATCGAATCGACATCCCACTTGGGAGGCACCGCCGCTCTTCTTCACCAAGGAATGTCTGCAAAAACGTGTCCAAAATACAGAACTCAATCCAACTCAGATACTCCATTTATTTGAAGTAAATATTGGGGAGCCTCATTGATTGATTATTTGCCAAAAGGCTGTAGCATTCTTGTCCCTTAAACATAATAGCTTTGCTTCTCCATCCCTGTTTTTTGTTTGCTTAGATTGTCTGCTGACGCAGTTTCAATGCACCTCTTCTGAGTTGTTCATATATTTCACTAGCAGAACCCTGTCCGAATTGTTTTAAGTGGACTATCCTCCGGCGCAACTCTCTCTTCCTTGTAGCCACCTCTTTATTACACACATGTTTATGATTTGTCAGCATTATTTCAAAACTGCTTCTGGAATATGTACAATCCGAATTAAGATCCCCCACCAGCGCAATACGTTTTACAGGAGCCACCTCATGCTATTGTAGCATTCGGGACGATGGTTCAGGTGAGCAATCTTTCCAAATCACCAATACCGTTAGGGCAATATACATTCACCACCAGAAAATCCAGTGCAGTGTCCAGCCCTTACATGATATGGGTTGCTAACGCTCCTCGCATAATATTAAAAGTATCCTTTAATGTAACCTCTACTGAAGATTGATAAGAGTTAGACGTACCCCAGAAGGGCGACCCAAAGTGCCTTGCACTGCCGATTGGCTTGTTACTATGAAGACGTCTAGTATAGGTTGGTATGTCAGCCCGGTTTATTGTAGTTTAATTATTTGAGCTGACTAATTTGGCCTCCAAGGCTGATTCTGAGAACAAGTGCTTATGACCCTGAGTATTTCATGTTATTAGGGTCAATTGGTTACCCATTCTACACTCAGCTGTTTGCACAACCTAATTTCTTAGTTGATGTAGTGAATAGCCACGCCCAGTTATCAGTGGCTTCAGAATGTTGCATTCTTTGTTTCAGGTACGCTATCTCAGCGCGTGGAATCAGATTACCCACTTTCTTGTAACTAGTAACGTCAAACCCCAGGATTTGTAAATTATCACTTTCTTTAAGGATTGAGTCATAGACAAACCCAGAGCCCCTCCAACACCTTGGGTGTGACCCTATATCAACACCAGACACTGCGAAGCAGCCCGCCAAGTGTGGACACAAGTGTTATCAGTCTGCAGTCCGCAGGCGAGCGGGCGAATATGTAACTACGTCAACTTTTCTGCCACAGATGATATTAGTGAGGAAATTAAATTCTACGATTGCTCTTTCCGTCCGGCCATGTTCAGCAAAGTCAACCCTTTTTAAATTGCTTGAAGAAATACCCATCAAGAGGAACCTAGACCCCTTAGTGGAACCTCCAGGTCCACCGACTTGACAGCCACCCCAGATTTGCTCTCAGGGGGGTTTGCGAAAAGGTTCTGACTCTTAGTCGGATATTATTTTCTTAATGTTCCTGGAAGCATGTCTCTATCAAGGGGCTGCTTGGAAATGTAGACAGAAACTTTTTAGATTGCTTAGTATGTTTTTTTCTTGATGCCCAACCTTTTTTTTTGTCACCACTAGATTGATCTTTGTGGGAATCTACCATTTCTTGTTTTACCCGTTTTGATACAATGGAGGTAACTATTGTTGGGAGCCCCATCTTCCTGTTTTTATTTGAGGCTTCTGTTGTAGTCTGAATAAGCATCTGAGGCACTGGGGGGGGGGCTAATTATTTTACAGCAGTGGCTCCATCCTCACTATCCCTTTCAGCCACCCCCGACATTACACAAGTGTTCTCTCTATGCTCAGATTCCAGGCTTAAAGTAATAGTCTCCCCATGTAGGTTAATTGTTGGAACGGGTAATTGGCAAGGCGAGACTCTTGGGGAACACCACACAAGTCTGCCTTAGTAATACTACTCTGCAAGTTGGTAATTCGCCCAATTTCCCCAATACAACATTCAGAAACGTTGTATTGTTGGTGACATCTGTTTTCAAACCTTCATACAATTTCACCATAATACATAAAACCTGATTAGTATCTATCAAGGTTTCAACTGAGGTGACCTTCCATCATAGGGTGCTCCCAGGAGTGGATAGAGAAGGTCTACGAAGGGAGTCCCAAGTAGGGGGTGAAGGACAAAAAAATGAACAATCTGAGTCCTGGTTCTTTGAATCATTATAGTCAGAAGTAACATCATGTGTGGTTAAATTAAACAAATCTGAGGACTCACTTAAGGAGATTTGTGCACCTCAATTCGAAAAGGGAGAGGTATTGAACTGTTCAAAGTGCTGTTTCGTGTTTAATAGTTCTGCCACATTTGATGAGATATTTGATTGTTCTGTAGGACACTTTGAGGCACTTCGAAGTGTTGTCTGTGCCTTGCTACTTCTTATACTCGTTACCTGTGCTACTTTGGGAGATGGCAATAAGGGTAAATTAACTGCCTTCAACATTTCCTCGTCAGTTATATTCGGGAAAGAGTGGCTCATGTTCACAATGGGCTCCCCACTCCGTAAATGCATCCGCATAGAGAAAAATAAAATTGAAAAATAGCAAGTCTGGAAAACACCATGTTAAAATAAAGAGATAGGGAGCTGCGCGAATAAGGTGTACAAATCCCAAGTTATTGAGCAACTGGTCGGCTCCAAGGCACCCAGCGCGTGGTCACCATCCAAGGCAAACAAGATGAATATAAGGAGCAGCTGAAAAAAATGTCACGTAAGCCCAAGGTGGCTTTAAATAGGAAAGCTCCAAAACACCCAGTCCACAGTCAGCGTCCAGAGAGCCCCAGCTTAAGATTCATTTAAAAACTAAAAACAAAAATAAATTAAAATATATCAGAACTTAAGTCTGATATAGTTCGGGTTAGTCGTACAGCTCCAAGGCACCAGGTCTGCAGTCGCCGTTCGAAAAGCTCCAAATTTATGTTTAAAAACTGGCAATAGAAGTGCTCCGTTATGAGCTGGTTGAGTGACTGTGGCCCTCATTCAGCCTCCAAGACTCATTGCAGTATCGCGTAATTGTTCAAGATGTGTTTACTGACCAGTCCAAATCTGTGAATTAGGCCAAGATGCTTGCAGGTTTAGGAGCAGTAAGAAGGCCAGGAGTACCCAGATGAAAGGGTCTGCGCCCCCCCAACCCCTGCAGTCTCCAGGCAACTGCCTCATTCCGGCCCTCACTATCAGGCAAATTTCAAAATGCCTTTATTTCCTCGCTAATATCGTCTGTAGCAGAAAAGTTGAAGTAGTTACCCACTCGCCTGCAGACTGCAGGCTGCAGACTGCTAACGCTTGTTTCCAAACACTTTGCAGTCCACTTTGCAGTCTCTGGTGTTGATATAGCGTTACACCCAAGGAGTAGGAGGGGCTCCAACTGCACCCACAGAAAAAAAGCAAAGGTAGCCCACACTGCCGATACTGCAGATTGCTAACACTTGTGTCCACACTTCGCAGGATAACATTTTGTGCTTGGTTCGGAGTGTTGGGGGGAGGAATGGAGTCAGCTCCAGCTTTGTCATCTTTGGGTTGGTCGCTGTTCTGAACTGAAAGCGAGATAAAGCATCAGCTACACCATTGCTTGCACATGCAATGTGTTTTGCTTTTAATTCAATATTACTTTCAATAGTATTGCCGTTATAGCCCTGAATATTTTCAAGAACCAATGGCATGATGTTGTTCTCCTATTAACGATGCTTACTACTGCCATATTGTCCGACCATACTAAGAATTCTGTGTCAGTCCTTTTGTAGCCCATAATCTTAATACTAAACATATTGCGATGGCTTCCAGTAGTGCTATGTTTTTGGTCAGGCCTTTCTTGTGCAGCAGTTCTGTCCATGTACCAACAGACCATCCTTTGACTAAAATGGCTCCAAAACCTCTACTGCCTGCTGCATCTGTAAACAGTATTCTTCTTGTTTTTGTGTTTAATGGCGTGCGCCATGTGACCTTCCCCTTGAATTTATTCAGAAATGGCTCCCACAGGTCTAGGTCTTCTCTTACTTCTTTGCCTAGCCTTATGCGCAATTGAGGTTTTGTGATGTCTCTTATTTTTTGCTCCAAGCTCCTGAAAAATACCTTGCCCTGTGGTATGAACCTGGCTGTGAAATTGAGGCTTCCTGTCAAAGATTGCATCTCCCTAACTGTTCCTTTATTTTTGCCCTTCTATCTTTTGATGTCCTTGATTAGATCGTCCCTTTTTAATTGGGATCCTGCATTCCCCCGCCACTGTGTCTATCTCTATCCCTAGAAAGGTCAGTGTTGTGATAGATTCAGTGTTTTTTTATTTTGCTAGAAGGATTCCCCATTCGTCTGCCATTTGTAGTGATTTTACTAGAGCCTGTTTGCACTCAGTTGACCTCTGCTGTCCCATTATAAAAATAATCGTCCAGATAATGCACTATTCGTGTTCCTGGACTTAATCTTAGAAAGGCCCACTGAAAGAAAGAGCTGCATTTTTTAAACAATGTGCAAGATATTGCTCATCCCATTAGGATGCATCTGTCAGCGTGATGCAGGATGTACTGGGAGGATCCTGAAAGCAGATTCAATATCTACTTTAGGGAGGAGTGTGTTTTTACTGCATCCTCTGATGATTCTGAGTGCTTCCTGGAAGCAGGTGTATGACACTGCTGTTTGTGTTTCTGGAATGCCATCATTTATTGATTTGCCAAGTGGGTATGATAGGTGGTGTATCATTCTATATTGTCCCGGTTCTTTTTTGGATACCAAACTTAGCAGTGAGCATATGTAATTGCTGAAAGACAGTGAGTCCCAAGGGCCCCCAACCCATCCTAGCTCTATTTCTTTCCATATTTTAACCTTTATTATTCTTGGGTTTTCTTTTGCTGATTTTAGGTTCTGGTGTATTTGTGTGGAGCTGGGCCCTCTATAAGGGATATTGAAACCTTGCAAGAATCCTTCCTTCAAAATGTTCCTAGCTTGTTTGTCTGGATATATTTGGAGCCAGGGAAAGATGCTCTGTATTTTTATGGGGTACCTATCAGGTACCCTAACAATGGGGTTAGTGTTTTGTTCTTCTTGTTTGGCCTTGCTGCGCAGTTTTATACACCCCCTGCATCTACTACAAGCGTGTTTGTACCTGCATTCTTTCCCCCACGAGCAGTATTCTTTTTTGAACTTCCAGCATGCAATGTTACTTCTGGGGGTTTTGTATGATTGTCGTCTGGCTGCGGGTATTTGACTTAACGCCCCCCAGGGCTGCTTCTTTTACGAAAGGGCTGCTCATTTGTGACATAGCTGTTTCTATGCTTTTGCTATTACTGTGTTGGGTTGCCTTTGTGTGCCCCTGTGTTCTGGTTGTGCTTCTGGGGAGTGAATTTGTTTGTTACACTTCATTTATGTTTAAATTGGCTTCTACCTCATCATACCCTAATTCCGGGTGTGTGTCCATGGCCCATCTAAATTAATTATCATAGTTTAACCAGGCCTCCCATGAAAGTTTCTTTCTTTAACTTCCCTTATGTTGTCTTGATAAGCGAATCAAGCCGGGCCTTCATCTGGAAATGTTTCTAATGGTACTGTTGCCAGAATATTAAAAGCGTTTGACCAGTTCCCAAAATTCTGCTCTACTTATGATCTCCTTGCTATGATTTTATACTCTTCCTTTCAATCCCTAAACACATCATACCCTTTCCTTTTGGCTTCTAGTAAAGAAAAGATTTCTATACATTCCTTTTTCCCGATTCCTTTTGCCTTTATCTCTGTGTTCCAGCATAGCATTGTTTTAAAATCTTTTCTGCCCCTGTCTTTCTGGAGCTATCCTACATATATTTGGGCTGCATTGATTGGTGCTAGGCTCTGGTAGCCGGCTGTTGCTGGTAATATCCCCATTTGTTAGTGTGGCCCTGGGTTCTTCATTCAGGACCTGTTGACTTCCTTCCATTACTGGGGGGTTGTTTACTATCCCCGCAGAGTTTGTGTTGCCGGCTGTTGTTTGAGCCAAGCATGCCACTTCATCCCTTGCTCTTAAATTCCCATCAATTATCCCCCCTGGTGAAACTGTATTGATTGCCTCCGACTTTGTCCTTTGCATCCTTCCCAAATCAGTCATCATTTTCTCTAATCTTTCAAATGTATCTGCTAATAACTTTTCTTGTTGATTTTTGTATTCTAAAGCAAAGTCTTTCAGCATTTCGGCAATGCTTGCTTCTTTTTTACCGTTAGTGTTCTTTTTCTCCCTCTTGACACGCATTTCGGCTTATCCTTCCTCTTCTTGTTGTATTTCCTCAATTGTCCTTGGCTTCTTGTGTGCCGGTTCACCCACCGCCTTCTCCTCCTCTGCCAAGAAGTCATCTTCCTCCTCGAAATCCTCGGCGAGCTTCTTAAGCACCCACGCCCAGCCGTGCACCTTTTCTGCCTCTGCCGCCCATACTGCAACCTCGTTTCGGGGACATCGACATGCCGGCGGTGTCTTCTGCTCCTCTCCTCTTTTTCCTTGCAGCAAGTTGTTCCGCTTTCTATTGTAATATTTTCCAGACGGAGCGACGCCAATCAGCCGACGCTTGTTTCTGTAGGCACTCCAGCTTGCACGGCTCCAGCGTCCTTCTGTGCTGCTGGATTTCGCTGCGCTGCTTCACCAGGCCTCTAGCTGCACTCCTCCAACTAGTTATTTTCTCCCCAATGTATGTTGTTGTTACAGTCGTGCCAAGGCAAGACGCTTAGAGCAGCCAATGCAGGTTATCAGTCCCTCGAAAATGGAGGATAGGCGGCGAGCAGGGCAAATCTCTGAAGAAAGATCTGGCTCCTGCCTTAGAAGGATAACTTTTTGCGCTCCATTCGGAGTGCTGGGGGAAGGAATGGAGTCGGCTCCGGCTGCCCCTTCTTTTATTCCCATATTATGTCCTGAGGCCATGCATTTGGTAGTGAGCTTGCTGCCCACACCGGTTGGCTGGCGCGGACGAACATCCACACTTGTGTGTGGTTTCTCTTTCTTCTTTTGTTTGTCCCTTCCTTCCAGATTTTCCCTGTTGTTGTCACCTGCTGGCACCTTGCTGTGACCCTACTTCCTGTCCTGGGGAGTTGCTACCATATCTGACCTTCTGCAATATGCTAATGGGGAGGGGAAGCCAGGTCAGGAGTGGGAAGTGAGGCGGGAAAACAAAGGCGGAGCACTGCAAAGGAGGGTGCTCCACCCCAACTCCTCCATTTTGGTTATAGATTGTTATTAGGCCTGTGTGTGCCCATCTGCCTCGCTTACATGCCCGTGCCCCCTATTTTAGAGACTTACAATTATGTGTGTCTGGTCCTATGGAATGAACCAGGATACTTGGTAGAAGGAAATGTTTTGTCTACTGCCACCCAAGGGTAAGATGCACTGCTGTGTATGAGAATTCTAACGCCCACTTTCCACACCTAACATAGCCAATTGTGCCACTCTTGTGAATTTAGCCCACAAGTCCTGTTCTCCAAATCCTAGCCTTTTGACAGCAGGCCATTTGACATTCCTGTACTGTGTTTGTAGTATCTTTCAGTATAATGCGCAGAGTGACGGGTACCAGAATGCAACGTGATGTCCGCCTAAGAGCCAGAACTGGTTTCTCATTTCACAGCTGATATGGGACAACCTAAAATACCTTTCAACTATCCCATGTGTAGTATTAGTGTCTAGATTCCTGCACAGTCCCACCCAGAGAAGCTTGAATGATAGTCGCCTGCTTTCAGTTATTGCCTTTTCACTGGCATGGTTATGCAGAATGCAAATGAAATTTGCAGCCCCACAAAAATGTAACACCTTTTTTGTATATCAAACAAGTTGACATCATTGACATGATGGCCCTAGATTTTAAAAAGAAGTTGGGAGTTAGTACATTTCAAGAAACTGCAACACTTCTGGTGTACTGCGTAGCTAGACACAGTTCACCCTCTACTCAGACACCATCTGAACCAAACTCTGTGCAGCACCAGGAACCTCTGCCGCACCTGTTCCTTGCTGTACCAGGGGCTATAGTCTCTGCTTCCTCATTTATTTATTTATTGGGTATTTATAATGCTCCTATGCACAATGTTTTTCTAGGCACTACAATACAAGAGGTTGGGGGGAACAGGGAGGACAAAACAAAAACCGATCCTACTAGGCCTTGTGACATTCGGATCGTGCAAATGCAGTAAAGAGATGTGCAGAGTAGAGGAGGGGAAGTAGCGGTCAGGTGGAAGGGCCTGGGGACAGAGCCAGGGGAAAGCAGAGAGTGCAGGGGGCAGGAAGGTCCACCAGATGAGTGCGAGGTAAGGGTCTGGAAGGGCTACATGAGTTCAGACGCAGCTAGGCTAGTGCAGGGGGAGGGGCCCGGAAGTGCAAGCGCAGGTTGAGGGTGGGTGGTCCGGGGAGACCAAGTGCAGGGGTAGAGTGGACTGGGGGACCTGGTGCCCTGTAAGACTCTGAAGGAACCAGGCAGCCGGTCAAGAGGCAGAGCAGACAGGGACATTAGCAGTGGAGGGAAGGAAAAAGAGAAAAGGAAGGTATTTAGAAGCTTCCGTAACTTAAGGAGATCCGGCTCAAGTCTGAGAGGGGCAGGGAGGACATTCCAGAGGAAGGCAGCTGCCGAGGAGAGAGATCTAACCACCACTCTCTGCTTGAAAAAGCGTCTGATCTGCAGAGAGTTAGAGCTAGAAAACCAAAGGGCTCTTGCAGGGAGGTATTTAGGGAGCGAGAGTTAGATGTAGTGGGGCCCCCATCCCCAGAAATCCTTGTGGTTGATGCAGAGGGTCTTAGACTTGATCCTCGCAGCAACCAGGAGCCAAAGGAGCGCTTTTAGGGCTGTGGAGATGTGGTCCCTGGACTTGAGGCCAAGGATAAGTCCTGTTCTGGATTAGTTCAAGGGGACGGAGGGAGGAGTGAGGCAGATTGAGGAAGAGGCTGTTGCAGTAGTCCAGAGGACCAGAGCCCTGGAGACATTGAGTTTCTGGGGGAAGGCAAGGAAAGGGAAAATACCTCTGAGGAGGTTCTGCTGAAAGTGGGCCTTCTTCAAAAAGTCTGTGAGGAGAAAAAGAGAGAGAGGAGTCGAAGATGACACCAAGGTTTATTGCCTCACATGAAGGTGAGGGGAAGGGGCCCATGGAGGACGGCCAGAGTGTGGGAGGGAAAGAAGGAGCAGGGGTCCCAATGAGAAGAATCTCTGTTTTACTGGCATTAGGGCAGAGATCGTTAGCAGTGCACCATGCCTGAATAGCAGACAGGCAGTCAGCAATGAGAGAGGAAGAGCAGGAGGCAGAGGAGGGAAACTTGAAGGAGAGCTGTGTGTTATCCAGATAACATTGGAAGTGAGGAGAGAAGGTGGAGATCAGATGTGCTAGTGGGGCCAGGTAGATGGTGAAGAGCCAAGGCCAGAGGATAGAGCCCTGAGGGACACCACAGGTTGAGAGTGAGATGGTGGAAAGAAAAGAGCCCAGTTGAATCTGGGAAGGTCGTCTGTGAGGAAGGAGGTCAACAAAGTCAGCAATGTTTGCTATTCATTGAAGGGTCATCGCCAAGGTGTGTAGAGCACAGGCGCACCTTGGGCCTTTTGTTCCCAACGCTCCCAAAGTCTCACCTCATATAACAGGATAAAAAGCTTCTTATTTATACTGCAACCGTCACCACTGTCAGAAACCATTGTGACAGTGGCCCTTTCCCAAAGAAGGAAGCTATGCTGAGGGAAGGCGGAAGCTCTTTGGGCTGGAATATAATTGCTGTCAGATGGTGTAAGAAGCAGCTGTGCTCTCCCCTACCCAGCACTTCAGCTGCACAGTGAAGGTTTTATTAGTGAAAGGTTGTGTGGATGAACCGTGCGGCATACGCAGGTATGAGTGGTTCCCCAAAGCAGCACACATAGAATCACACTAGTGTGTGTGTATTTGTGTAGGGGTAAAGAGGCAGATAAGTTTACTGCTGGTAAAACAAGGTGTGCAAGTGCTCCAAAGCACAGGCCTCACACAAACACTGGGCCGATTCTGCACGTCCTCTCCAAGGTTTGACTTGTGAATTGGTGATTTTGTTCTACTCATCAGCTGGGTTCCTTGTGATCAAAGGCGTTGCTGGGGGGAGGGGTGGCTTAGGAGGCTGCAGCCCGGGTCTTTTGGTTGTAGTCCCGGATAGAAGCTCAGGGACTACAACCAAAAGGCTAGCTAGCCCCGAGTCCAGCAGTCCTAGACATCAGCCCCTGATCTTTTCCAGACCTAGCAACACCCCTGCTTGTGATATCGCATTTGCATTTCCAGTGCTTTGTGTTCCAGGCCTCTATAACACGTATTTCCTGAACAGATACATAGTCACAGGATCGGAAGACAGGACTGTCCGCCATCATGAAGAGAAGCGTATGCTCTATGAATCCCGCTAAGGAAGAAACCCAGACGTCATTCATTACATGCATTAGCCCGCACTGGTTAACTACTGCTCGAGATTCATGCGATGCATTCAGCGGTGCCGCACTCCTACTTACCCCTGATTCCCACTCCCACTCGGCCGGTGCTGGAAATCGACACAATCTACCGGGTGAACTCACCACCTCCACCCTTCGAGCGCAGGATAGGGGGTAGTTGATGGGGTGGAGGAGGGAATGTCAGTAGTGTTGGCGGGACTGAGGGGCGGAGCTAGGTGCTGAATGATGTGGGTGCCCTGAATATAGGATGCTGGCTGCTTTGCATAAGAACAAAGTGCATTTTGGGAACATAAGAATGGCCACCAATTTATGAAGCATGTAATTAATAGTAATCCAAACGTGCATTCCTTCTGACCATGCAGTGCACACTGGGTGGTGCTCATTTTATCTGTCAGAATAGTCACCATGACAGTAAAATGTGTACAAAGCATGACACATAGATACAGCTTCGGATGGGTTGGGAGTTTGGGGGTGGGGGACAGGAGCGCAGCTGTTCCCTGTTGGGGCCCAATTCCTCCCCTGCAAGCTCGGCCCCAGCAAACCTGGTCCCAGAACACCTGGGCAGGCAGAACACGACCTGATATTGCACGGAACAAGGCAGCATCATGGGTTGTTGACACTCGTGATGGAACAGCATTCAGAGTGGGGGCTGCCAACCATTCTCCCCTTTTTTCAACAAGCAAATGAGAGAGTTCCTTCCAGCAGTAAAATGCGTGAGAAGGAACGCTTCTCAAGGCATCCTTGGAAAATGTGGGATCCGATGTTAAAGCGCATTTGATGAAATATACATGCCTACACCGCAGGTGAGGACCCTTTATAGAGAGCACATTCCCGCATAAGATGGCCTCTTAGTATTGAGAAAAACATGAAGGTGAGTCCGATTACCCCTCTTTCCATTGCCCCAGTGTTCTGAAGTGATCAACAACTACAAACTAAACAAATAACATCTGGATTTGTTACTATCCAAAGTCATGAACCCAATGCACAGAAAATACTTACAAAAATACTTTCAGTTTTATTATTATCACAGGTTGCATAACATTAAAAATGGCAAAATTATCACACTATTTCTAACAGAACACCAATACTTAAAACACTATTTTAGGCTAAAAAACACAAAATACATCAAACATCAATTTGACAATGGGGGTGAAAGCAACACACAAAATATGTTTGCATCAGGAATCCCACAGTTGGTTCACATGGGTATGTCAGATAGCTGTCGACATGTTTCGCCCATTGTTTTGCTTCAGACACTATCCCTAGTGTCTTTAAATCTTTCTTTTTCTTAGGCCATCTTCAGGACAGAATTTCTTCAAAACAAGTCAAAACCGGCTTTTTACCCCACAAATAGATCAGCATAACCGATTCTACAAGAAATGTGTAAAAATAAATACAACAAGTAAGTCTAAGGTCGATTCACTTTGTGGGTTCCAGCTATTAACACCCCCATTGTCAAATTGATGTTTGATGTATTTTGTGTTTTTTAGCCTAAAATAGTGTTTTGAGTATTGGTGTTCTGTTAGAAATAGTGTAATAATTTTGCCATTTTTAATGTTATACAAACTGTGATAATAATAAAACTGAAAGCATTTTTGTAAGTATTGTCTGTGCATTGGGTTCATGACTTTGGATTGTAACAAATCCAGATATTATTTGTTTAGTTTGTAGTTGTTGATAACTTCAGAACCCTGGGGCAATGGAAAGAGGGGTAATCTGACTCACCTTCATGTTTTTCTCTCTGTTGAGGTAGTTCCTTTTGAGTTCTGATCCCCTGAGAAAAAAAGTTAGGTTCTTTACCTGGTTTTAGGTAACACTCTTAGTATTGAGAAATGACCAATCACAAGTCATGGACAGCTGAGAGAGAGTCTTATTTTTGGAAAATTCAGGTCTTAATCACTAAGACAAATGTAGGATGCTCCATTTATTTCAACCATAACCTAGTAGGAACCTCATGAATGAGCTTAATACTATGCATGTTTCCAATAAATAGGTTCACAATGTTCCATGGTCTCTCAGTTCCATTAGTACTCTCCAGCTCCAAAAACATTTATATTCTCAACATAAAATGTTTTGTGAGCTGTTGAACCCTATATTCAACAGCTCATAAAACATTGAACATATATTGAACCCTAAAAATACGTCCGCAGCAGAGGTAATAAGAGGCTTATTTTAAATACTAATAGGGCACATTACAAGTTCTGTGGTGCGGGAAAATGGTTGCTAATTCCATTGCCACCACATTTTATGGCGTTTTCCCCGCACCCCGCACGATAGGTTTGAATTGCAAGTGGGGGATTTTCTGGCACTTTTAGGTAAAAGATCGGCGGATTTACAGCTCCTACAAACCCCAAAAATGTGGGGTACCACCTCCCTACCACCACTGGTAATCCAATGACAAGCCACAGGACTGAGTGGCTGTAATCGTAAATGAGTTTGGCAGTAATTCAGAAGTTTTACAGCCGAATCATCAACAAACCCGTAATGAGGCCCATAGACTTCAAGTAAAATGACCACTGAGAATAGTGAGCGAAGTTAATAAAACAGAGCACAATAAGCAATGCTGTGCCAGGACAAAACTGACATGAGGAATAGTGTGCCCTTTAAGCACTGTGCAGTGCAATAGTATGCTTCGGAATACTGTACTAGGGACCAACTCTCCTTAGGATATTGGACCTACAGGAAGCCCTCAGAATATTGTGTCACAAAACATGCCACAATTCTAGAACTGACAGCTGAAGAAGATGGCGGCCTGAGAGTTTAGCTCCTGCCCTAAGATCCTGTTTCTTTTATCATGCTGAAGATGACTGACTCAATTGAAATGGTGGATCCCCCCTCCTCTAGAAGATCCAGGAGAGGGTCAGTCTGCTGAAGACTTTCTGACCCAGATTATGGATAGCGTCGCCCTCTCTATTGGTAAAATCAAACAGACAGTTCTGGAAATGAAAAATTACCAGGCTTTGGTTATAAAGCGAACTGAGAACCTGGAGGCCAGGGTATCTGACTCAGAGGACCACCTGCATGTTTTGGAGGATAAGATTTCTCATCTGTCTCTACGTTTAGAAGATGCAGAGGAAGATTTCTGAACAAGAAAATTATTCAAGATGCTCTAACATATGGTCGCTCTATTGAATTCCTGCAAAGTTTTGCCAAACCTTCTGAAGCTCTCCTCTGCAGAACTACTGGAAATTGAGAGAGCTCACTGTTCCTTGGCCCCTAAACCAGCACTTGGTCAACCACCTAGAGCATTTTTTGTTAAGCTACTCAGGTTTCCTGTGAAAGAGATGCACCTAAAGAAGGCTAGGGAACTTGGAGACCTGAGATAGAGTGAAAAGCACAGAATCATGCTTTTCAATCACTATAGCAGGGAAATAGTAGCTCAGATGCAAAGCCTATGGAGGAAAAGTGTTTAGCACAGGAAAAACACCTCTCTTATTACATGGTTTATACTACCATCTTTAAAACTGTTGCGGAAGATGTTACCCATTCCTTTACAGATCACAACAAGGCTGTGGACTTTATAAGTGCTCATCAGCAGGGGAGAGAAGAGAGATCAAGTCATAGAAAATCCAGACACTGACACTCTGATATCATAAGTGTCCCAAATGGATCTAACTTCTTAATTTCACTTTTTACTCATGTTCTTTTAAATGGTTTTTATTAGGATCATTAGGTTTGTTGAAAAATGTCAGTTATTTTTGAAGACAGCGTGAGTTGAATAATTTCACGCAATCCTTTAGGTTCTTTTCTCTAGTATTACGTTCATGGCCATAACACCTGGATGTAATTCTGAGTAAAGTTGGGGTCTGTCGTGGCCCATGTGGGACGTTCACCGAGTGAAATTGAAACACTGACGTCGAGGTTAGTGTACATCTGGAGCCTCGAATGGAGCCTGCACCATAGTGTCGGGCCCAAGGGGTGGATTATGGGTGGCGATGTTCTAGCGCACTGATGACGCTGATGGGGGAGGGGTGTTTGACATGCGTGATCGCAATACTTGGGATCACTGCAAAATGCTGACGGCCACACGATCATCTAGACTGATGTGTTTGAAGCGAATGTTCTTGCTGACTGTGGAAGATGGTACATCTGATAACGATCCTAGGAGGAGGGCCATTCTGGTTGCTTCACTGTGCTGAGTGACTTGCCTGAGATGCTTTGGTTGATTGGAAGGGGGAAGAGAGAGGGCGTGCATTGCCCTATCCAGGCTCCTGGGATGCAGATGTGTCCATTGTATTGTGGGCAGTTGTGTGGGTAGGCTGTCTGGGTGTAGCTGCAATCCAGGCACAGGTGGAGTAGTGTGGGGGTGAACTGGCCCTCTTCATACAACTGACTCTCCATAATGTGATTAATCTAAGGGATTTGTGAATATCAGTTGAAGGTTGACTATTGAGTCGTGCTGAACTTCTTTGAAAATTAATGTTTTCTTTATTTATTTTTGCAACGCAAAAATGCCAGAGTGTGCTTAAATAAGAGGTTCTCCATGTTATGTGTTGAATACTTAGACTTACATTTAAGTCAGCATTTATTAAGTTTGGCTTATTAAAATGAGGTATATCCTACTCAATTGTAAAGAGGTTACGGCAAAACAAGGTCTATGCACACTACTTTGATCTAATTAATAAGCTCCATGGAGATAGCTAATGCATAATTTGTTTGAGAGCTGAAACCTTAGTCACTTTAAAGTATGTTTGGTGTATTAACTGATGATGAAATATGTGTAGTCTTCTGTACACCTTGTGTATGTTGGTTGCATTCATTGGCAGATCTTCATTATTTATTTGTTTTTTCTGTTTTCTTCTGAATGTACAATGTTATAGTATTTGGCAGAGGTTGCTCCTTTGTTAGCTACTCTTTCTTCATGTTCTGGTATCAGTTTGATCTTATTCTTTTGTTTTTTGCTTTCACGTTTTTTTCCTTTCTACACTAAAGTTGTATTTTTTATTTAGACCCATCCCTCTAAGCCCAAAATGTGTTACAGAGCTTTCCCATATTGAAGGTCTACCCTCCCGTGTCATCATCTCTTTTGTGCAGATTATGATTCCAGAAAGGTGGAGGTTTCCATTAGGGGACACAAGACTGTTTGAGGGTGTGCCCATCTATTTACTGAGCGATGCATTTGCGAGTTGCATGTTTTTTATACCCCGATGGCTGAGACACTTTATGTATTAAGCTGGAACATAAAGGGGGTTAACAACCCAATTAAGAGGAAAAAGGTACTTAGTTTCCTAGGCAAAATGAAACCTGACATCGTCCACTGCAAGAAACCCATTTACAACAAGAAAAAGTATATTACATTTTAAATAACTTATATGTAAAAGAGTTCTCCAGTTACTTTAATAGTAATTATAGAGGAGTAGCTATACTATTTAAGAAAAAATTGTGACTGTCTGTGGAAAAAGTGAACATTGATACAGATGGGAGGTTTGTAGCAATAAGGCTGCAGGTGGAAAACAGACATTTATTATTTTGAATGTATATGCCCCCAATATAGGTCAATACGATTTTCTGGGAAAATTGGAGGATGTTCTAAAGGGAATGGGTAATGGATCAATATCAATTGGTGGGGATTTTAACACTATCCTAGATAAGGCGTTGGATAAATCAGAAATATCTTGTTCATATGCAGAGGAGAGGGCTAGAAAGGATCTCTTGAAATGAATGCAATCATGGGACTTACAGGATATTTGGCGTCGACTAAATTCAGGGAAAAAGCAATATGGCTTTTGCTCGGTACCACATGGTACTTCTTCCAGAACTGTTTTTTTTTTGGTCAGCAGAGACTTGTTTGGTGATGTGATCACACCAGATATGGGTGATATCGTGATTTCTGACCTTGCACATGTGATCTTAAAGTTGGACTGCACGCAGGGAGATTGGACAACAAATCGACAATGGAGATTTAATACACGATTGTTACTGGATCAAGATTTGATTATACAAATTGAAACAGAGATCTCGTTACTCATTGGAGACAATGCTGATTCAGTTGATAGATTGACATCTGTCTGGGATGCTTTGATGCTTTGAAAGCCTTCTTACACAGTCAAATAATTAGCTATGCTTCATATAAAAAGTAAGTAAATGAAGATTAAAAACTATTGGAATCAGAATGCAAGCAAAGTATATCTGATCATACGGTCGATCCTTCAGTTAATTTCATCTCGACCATGATGAATGCTAAATGCTCTTTAGATAAACTGATACATTGCATGGCAGAGTGAGATTTATTTTACACAAAGCTGACGTTTTGGGAGCATGGAGAAAGATCTGAGACGTTATTGGCGGATAGATTGCAAGGAAGAGAGAAGGGGAACCAAGTGCTCTATACTTCAAAAGATAATGGCACATTGCTGAGGAAAAAAGACAACATCTGTAATGCATTCAGAGAGTTTTATGCTTATTTGTATTGTGAAGATGGAATTGTGAGTGAAGTTGAAGTGGCTGGCTATTTAGAGAGTATATATATCACATAATTAAATGATAGTGATAGGCTTCTTTGGGATGGAGACATTTCAGTACAGGAAATAATTGATTCTATGGGGTTGATGTCCCCTGGCAAATGTCCAGGTCCAGATGGATTCCCAATCGGATTCTATGGCGCGTTTAGTGCTTCCCTTGCGCCCTTTTTGCTTGATCTTTTTACATGAATTATGAACTCAGAACACATAGCTGACTCTATGAAAGCTGCAGTGATTTCTGTGATCCCAAAGCCTGGGAAAGATTATTCAAACTGTGGAATTTATAGACACATATCTCTGCTAAATGCCGATGTTAAACCCCTGGCAAAGATTTTCGCTGTAAGAATGAACCCTTTATTGCCGAAGCTGATCCATCAAAACCAGACGGGGTTGGTTTATGGTAGAAATAGTTTTGATAATTTTAGAGAGTTTTTAGATGTTGTGCATTTAAATGGTGATTATCCAAATCCTTACGTCGTAGTTGGTGTTGATGAGGAAAAAGCATGTGATAGGGTAAGTTGGACATTTCTACGAAAAGTGTTGTTAAAAGTCAATTCTGGATCCCTCATATTAAAACATTTTAATGCATTATATAGAAATGCTGAAGCAAGGGTCTTGTTGAATGGTTGCTTATCTGAGTGTTTTCCCATTTATCGTGGTACCAGGCAGGGTTGTCCTTTGTCCCCTCTTTTTTGTATCTCTTTATTGAACCCCTCGCCATCTCTATTAGAGAAAATGTTGATATTAAAAGTGTATCATTGGGTGACTGCGTTTCCAAGGTCCTGCTGTACGCAGATGACCTCCTAGTTTTACTCTCTGACCCTGAACCATCATTTAAGGAGTTGGTTTCAACTCTGCAGGAATTTGGCAGAGTGTCCAATTACAAAATGAATGTGTCTAAGACACTGATTTCCCCTATATATTGTGCATGTGTTTTGGGTGTTGAACGGGAAGTATGGGCAGAAAATGGTTTTAAGTATTTAGGTATACATATCCTTAGGCAAATTAAATCCCTATTGGCCTATAATATACACATTAAACTAGTGGATATACCTATATTGTGTTTGAAGTGGAGTAGGATACATCTGACACTGTGGGTAAAATTAATGTTATCAAGATGACTCTACTCCCAAAACTCCTTTATATTTTGAGTATGCTCCCACTTCCCTTAACAGGCAAAAAAACCTGCGACATTGATAACAATTTTTGAGATTTTCTATGGGGGTAGTGGGCAGACCCAGGATCCCTAGGGATGTGCTTATGAAGCCGGTGCACATGGGAGGATTGGTTCCCCCAATATTGCTTCATACCACAGAGCCTTTTCTCTACGCACATTAATTACACTTCTGGCTGAGAGGTATAACTATCCTATGCCCAAATTAGGTTCACATAGAAAGATTCTCTGTTCATCCAATTCCTTTGGATGCATGAGGGTTCATTGCGCTATAGAAGTGCAAATTATTAGTATTATTATTATTATTATTATTATTATTATGGACAAGAAATGATCTATTGACAAGACCCCTCCATTTGCTAAACATGCACTGAAAGACTGGAAGAAATTTTGTGAGACCTCAGAGGTAAAGTACCTTCAGAGATCAGAATCTTCTATATGGAGGAACACAGCGATTCTACTTAACAATCGTCACTAATCTTGGCCCTCCTGGCAGTCAATGGGTATCTGGAAAATTGGTCACATTTGTGATGGAACTTCTATGCTTATTTTTGACTTCTTGAAATGTAAATATAAGTTGCAAATGTCAGAGGTACGCCGTTATCGGCTGCTTTGTTAGATTCTGAATCATTATTTGCTCCATTGAACGCTTCTGTTCATAGTGTTACCCCTATCTTGCATTTGTCTAAATGTGAACCTCTTACGGCCTCCAGCTTGTATAAGCTACTTGCACCAAAAGATGTTAACATGGCATCTGACTGTGGTAAGGAAACATGGAGTTCTGAAATAGGTTCTAATCTTTCAGAGGGCGAATGGAATCATATTTGCACAGGCCCTTACAGATATAAAATTGATTTGGATTTGATACATTGTATTTATTGGTCCCCTTTGAAGATGAAAGAATGCAAACTAGCGCAAGATGATACTTGCTGGAATTGTAAATCCGATTTTGGAACAGGCTTGCATATGTTCTGGACATGCCCGAAAATTACTGACTTTTGGGAGGCTGTCATTCAGCGGAAAGACCTTGTGCTTGATGTTTTGCTCCCATGTACCCCGTTAATATGTGTACTGTGACTGTTCCCTGTAGATCTTCGAGTGTCTGCTGGTTTATTGTTTTGGGCATATAGTGCGTTGATGATGGAAAAGAAACACATAGAAAAATGTTGGAAGAGTAATTCCAGACCTTCTATTGATGATCGGTTACATAACCTTTCTATTCTTTCAAGTCGGAAAAAGTAACTATCAGAAACTGAGAAAGTTGGACAAATACTTTGCTATATGAGTTGTTTTCAATGATTTATATTTGTGATGTTTTCTTTTTTCTTTTCTCTTCTCTCTGTCTCTCTTCCTCCCACACTTTCTGATCTTACTCTTTTACCTTCACTAATCCCTTTGCTGCATCTTCTTCTTCTCTTCTACTGTTGACATGCTCGAAAGAATAGGGGAATGGGAGAACAGGGTGAGGGGGAAGAGAGAGAGTGGGAAGAAGGAGGGAAGGAAGAAGGGGAAAAGAAAGAAAAAGAAAATACTCTCAAAAGAACGGAAAGAAAAGGGGATTACAACAGTGGAATGGGAAAGGGAGAAGTGGGGAGGCAGGAGGGAAGGGGAAGACAGATCACAAGATAGACTTTTTACCTACTCCAATCTACAGTAATATTGCAATATAACATACATGTTAGGATGATATGATATGATAGGTTATTTATAACGCAGGACCTTTTTAAATGTGGTCTGTTTATGATTTTTCTATGGCCAGTTATTGGTTTTTGAGGTCATGCAGTGTGTGTGTATGATACGTTGTCGTTCTTTTTGCTTTATTACAATGAATTTAGTGTTTGCTTTTAGTAATACTCAGACTCCCTCAGAGCTTTGTTTATAATAATAATCACACTCACTCTGACGTATAATCTTGAAAACACACAAACTGACCAGGGGCTTTGCTTTAGTTATTATTAGCACCCCAGACGGGGTGTCATGGGGCCTCTCAACCCAACATGGAGCTTGAAATGTGGGCTTTACCTCCTGGTATTGCAGTGTTCCGAGCCCCTCTGAGCAGCGGGATGCCTCCATCTTGTCTCCCGAAGAAAAGCTCCACTCTCGCCCACCTTCCGAACCTCCAACCCCACCCCCTGGCCCACACCACCCCATCACTTACCTGCATCTGCCATGACATCTTCTTGCCTGCTGTCCTGCCCTTCCCCTCACTGTCAATGGCTATCATGGAAAGGGAGAAGGGACTATGTGTAGTCCCCTTCTCCCTTCTCCATGGTAGCCATGCTGATTTGTAGTCTTTGTTTAAGTTGAGAAATGGCAACAATGCTGTTTCTCCACTTAAAAAAAAGCTATTAGCACCCCAGAAAAGCATGCTGGGCTGCTAATAGAAATAAACCCTTTCATGCAGGGGCATCACCAGGTCAGGTAATGGCGCAGAGCCAACGTTGAGGCCCTTGCTTCACTCTGGTCTGTAATTTGGGCCTAAGGACATTTCCTGACCCAGTAATGCCCCTGCATGCGAGGTTTATTGCTCAATTAAGACTCACTCAGAACTCCTCGTATTAGCTCCCTGAGCCAAAGCTAGCATTAGAAAGCAGCCAGGTAAGATTACCCAGGGATGGGCCAGTGGTTAAAATTAATTCAAAACCTTCCACCCATCACATTTTTTGGGCAGAGTTTGTCTATCTAACTGAGAACTTGCATGACCAGACGTGGGTCCTTTGCTCGCTACGCCATAGGAAACCAAGCTGCACCTCACTGATGCGGCCCAACAAGACCAAAATATACCTGGAACTGCTTGTGTTGCCTTGCAGAGGGAATGTAGCCTAGCAGTTTGGGCTGGCCTGCTCTCATTGGTGGCAATGCCAACCAATACTGATGAGCATATGGATGGACCCCAATCGCAATGGCGCAGACACACTAAAAAACAATGGTTTGAAATGTTGCCCAGAACTATGTCAGTGGTTAAGATTAATTCAAAACCTTCCACCCATCACTTTTTTGGCTCCACTGAATTTTGATCCTTTCCCAGTCGGAGCGATAAAAAGGCATGGGAATCCAGGCCATAACAATGACTTCTACTGCCCCAATTATTAATTAATCAATCTTTGCAATATTAATTAATCAGTCTTTTCCAATGCACTTAACACCAGAGATCAGTCTCTAAGGGCAGGACCTGGACTTGCTTCCAAGACAAAAGTGTTGCCCCTGAGCTATCCCCATCCCGATTACAAAATTTACGGTAATGGCGGCCATCAGATATCTGCAGGGAGACTGTCATTACAAGGAGTCCCTTTTATCCCCTGCTTTTTCAGTGGTAAAAATTAGGCAGAAATCGAGGTGTCAACACTCTACCTCCACATAAAAATAACGACATTGGTTGGTTTTCCCTCACAGAGCGGGAAAATCCTGACAAAAAATGGCATGGATTGCAAAACACAGATGGGGGGTGTCTCTGCACGTTTCTCCCATCTGTCGCAGTTAACGACTTCACCAAACGAGGCCGTAAGTGCCCCTGCTGGACCAGTCTCCTTGCAGAAAGGAGCCCGGATACCATGAGCCGTTTTGTCTGACAGAATGTCTGCATCGACGAGATGCTCTGATATCAGACGCCTTTTCTGACTGATTGGTGCCTCCACGTGGACCTTTAATAACTCTTCAACCCTTTCTGGAATCCACATAGGCGATTCATGTTAACTGGCCCGGCTTCAGCCAGCCAGATTGAAGGAGTAATGTCTCATGTGATAAATTCTGTGGTTATCTATTTAAGCTGCTCCCCACCGTTACCCAGCTAGTGATTGTTTCATTACAAAGTGTCCCACCAGGGATAGTATATTTGTTGGTGTTCATAAATTAACAGTATAGTTTAAAAAATAAATAAATATATAAAACCAAAGTCGGTAAAAATAGCACAGCTCACAACAAAGTATTGGTCAAAAATGTAATTTATAATAAAAAAACATAGGTAAAAAAACACAGCCATTAAGGCAGCAGCAACAACAGAGGCAGGACGCCCGTAAGCACGACCCGCACACAACGTGTTTCACGCTCAACTGAGCGCTTGGTCACGTATCTATATAAAAGTTGAACTAATAAAAACCTATGAAATTCAATGAAAAATCTTTGTTAAAGGGACGTTATGGTTAAGTTGCACTAATAAAAACCTATGAAATTCAATGAAAAATCTTTGTTAAAGGGACGTTATGGTTACTAGTAAAACCGAAAAATCTTAGAAATTCGCCAGTTATGGTAAGTTAAGCAACCATAACACGCACCACCACTGTGCATTGCTAAGTCTAACACCCAGGACATCAAAGATAACATCACAAATGTCATTGATGTCATCACTGATGACATCACATATTTGGGCCACTTGTTATTGTTCACTGACATATCTTGGCCCAGTGGTTTTGTTCACTTACAGTCAGACTATTAAAATTCAAAAGGTGCTATATATCTAGACATTAACCTTGTCATATGTTTTTAAAGTTCTTTCCTTAGGGTTTGGTCCCAGCTCATGGTGCACATACACGGGGCAATGTGCAGGCCTCAAACACACAATTCATTTGTATACATGAAGATAAACTTTAATGTTATTAACATTTTCTGATGATGCTGTTTCTTTCTTCCTTACTTTAGTTTCCCTGTATGTGCCTCTGATTTGTATGCATTGTGGGTCTTCATATGTATTGTTTGTACTAGTACAAGTGTATAGTAAGTCGTGAATTGTTTGCTAGTTATTACATTACTCAAAACTCTTATAAGGTAGCATTCATAATTTTACTATCCAAAATGACAAGATTATAAATGTTGTACTTCTATGGTGCATGCTGCAGCCATTGCCTATGTTTATGTATGATTAGGATTCTGTATTAACAACACTCCAATACAATGTTGTTTAGATGAGTACATTCTTTAATATATTAAGTAGTTCATGAAAGGTCTCCCGATCACCCCTCACATCTTGTTTACCAACATTACAAACACAACCCTGTGTAGGGACTTTTCATCAAAATTAATTTCACATGTGATCTCATCAGTGATTATATTAATGACATTTGTGATGTCATCTTTGATGTCCTGGGTGTTAGTCTTAGCAGTGCACGGTAGTGGCACAAGTTATGGTTGCTTAGCTTACCATAACTGGCAAATTTCTAAGGTTTTTCGGGTTTACTTGTAACCATAACGTCCCTTTAACAATGTTTTTTCATTTAATTTCATAGGTTTTTATGAGTGCAACTTAACCATAATGTCCCTTTAACAAAGGTTTTTCAGTGAATTTTATAGGTTTTTATTAGTGCAACTTAACCATAACATCCCTTTAACAAAGTATTTCAGTGAATTTCATGGGTTTTTACCAGTGCATGCTATTATCCTACACCTTACTAATATCATACTTACCCCAACATAGCAACATTTTTGTCCAATTTGCACAGTTTCACCTTAAAACTCTGCCATTTACCCCCTCTTCTAGCATCATTTTTAACACTTCTATGCACTTTTTGCAATTTATTCCACTGTTTTTGCATCCGTCGACGTCTACGAATGTCTGACACCACTGCGGACCATCTGTACAGTGCCACTTGACCATGTGCTTGAGCGTGGCATGATGACGTGTCCACGTACGTGTGTGCACTTCCCGATCAGGTCCGTGCTTCAAGGAAAGTTCAGAACTGCATTTCCTACTGATCTAGGAACTTTCAAGCTCAAAATGTACCCTTGCACAGCTCCTATACCTATTCCTACTCATTATCCATTAACAATCTAGTAAAAAGCACATACTTGGAAGAATATTAGCAAAACTGCAATTTATCTTAAAAATGGCATCAGCTATTGCCACCCCTCCTCCCAAAGAGCCACCACCACCACCTGCTGGAGGACCTACACAACAAAAAAAGTGCAGCGCTTCCAAAGACAATGAAGCGACCAAGAAGATGAGGTAGAGAAAATGCCTACTTCTAGCACCAAGATCGAATCATGGGTGTGCAAGTTCTTTGCTACTGTTGGGAGTGTACCAAAGGCTAAAGCTACCATAGTGAAATGCACTGAGTGCAATTTTGTACTCAGTCGCAGACTACCTGGACAGTACTGCTACGGGACCACCTCCATGCACTGCCACATCAAATCCACTGACCGCAATGCTCTCAGAAAGGTTGTTCCTTTCTCAGCAAGTAGTACGCTGTCTTCCTCCACCTCATCTTCCTCAACAAATACTGTAACCACACAGCCTAAGGTCTGCAGGCTTCGGCGTGTTATAAATAAATAAATAAATAAATAAATAAGGAGGGCTTACAGACCATTATCATCCATTGCAGCCCCTGAAATGGGGGAAAAGGCCATTAGCACCCCTGGTTCCCAAAGCGGGACCCCAGGGTGCTAAAACATAGATTTTTCTTCCTATAAAATCCTTTTCCAAGACAGCCAACATGGAAAGAGAAGGCGGGGCTCCGTACAGAGCTCCGTACACAGACCCTTTTCTCTTCCCTTGCCATGGCAGCCTGCAAAACCCTATGAACATATTACCACAGCACTTTTTCCCCTTTCAAACCCATCCTACCTTCGATTAACTTTACTACATAGCCGGTCCCAGGGAGACATAGCAACTTTAACACCATTTTTCGTCTCTAGCGGTCATGGCCAGTAGCCAGATTGTCCGCGTCATGACCTTATGCCGTGACCCAGACAATCTGGATACTGCCCACGGCCACAGGCTATACCTCAGTCACCAAAAGTATATGACTATTTTTTGTACCTACATTATGACACTTGTCAAAAAATAAAACACGGGCATATTTGCAAAACCATGCTTTAATATCCTTGCCAATGCTCCTCACGAGTTTGCTTGAAATCCGCTAATGTTTTATTTTTTTTAAAAGTATCAAAATGTACGTACCTACAATAGTCATATAACTTAGACCCTACTTGACAAAAACCATTCAGTCTTTACACAAACATTGAAGGTTGGGTCTATAATCTTTCTCAAAACTTATGTCCACATTTGTCAAATAGCAACAAAGTTATAAGCCATCTACAAATGTTGAGAACCCCCCTCTAATTTCGCCTCCTCTTGAGAAAATCCCACCAAACTTTAGAAAACCATTTATATCTAGATCCAAAACCGTTTTGCCAAATATTGTGCATATTCATCAAATGACACCACATTTATAAGCCTTTACAATATTTTGGGACCATCCCTCTAATTTTGCCCCCTCTTGACAGAATCCCACAAATCTTTGCAAACCATTCAGGATTAGTTCTAGAATAAAATTACATGCAGTTTCATTGAGTGGCGCAAAAGTTATAATCCATCCAAAAAATTATTTTCCCCAACTCTGTAATGCAGAAATAGGTACAGATGTCCTAGGACATCTGAAGTGTCGCAGATATTCAGGGGGTGAAACAACCCGTTTTTTGGCTTCTCATCCCCCCCACATCCCCAGAGATTGTTTGTTGAGTTTGACAAGTGCAATGCTGCAGAGCAGACATAGATATCACTATTTTTTTTTGCCTAACGTTTTGGTCGTTTAAAAAAAACTACTGGACGGATTGACACCAAATTAACAAAAGCACGCTTTCGGGACCAAACCACCGCTCCTACCGCAAATTTTGTGACAATCTATCCAGCGGTTTCAGCTGTAGACACGACAGACTATTTTTACCATTATGTCTATAGGAAAAAACAACATTTTGGCACACCCCCTATAACTTTGCCCCCCCTGACCAAACCTAACCAAACTTTGCAAAACAATTCAGAGAGGGCCATATACTTTTTTTGCAAAGTTTGGTGAGGATTCGAAGTTATAAGCCACCCAAAAAGTGCTCTTCCTATGGGTTTAGCAACTTAACCATAACTACATGGCCGCTACCGCAGGCCATGCAATATATATATATACTCTGGCATCTAGATCCTCAATTCTGCTCACACCCGGATTCTTTGTCATTGGTTTTCATTGTAACGCTCTTGGGGTCTGATTAACAGCCTGGTGGAAGTGGTAAACCGCCTGGTCTTCTTGCACACCAGGTGTCGTCAAACTATAAGCTGCAAAAATTAAATTACCCAAGCTTGTGTGTCCATCTGCTTTTTTGTTTAGATGCATACTGCCGTGCAAAAGCAGTACAGCATGCGGTAACTCCCACATGAGGTAAATACACAACCCCCATGAAGTCCCGTCGGACTCCAAAATGGGGAATAACTGGAAGGTCTGCAAGACTTGGAATCATGCTGACATTTCCCTGTACACAGTATTTACTGCATGCGGTAATGGTTAGAGAGTATACGTGTAATCAGGGCTTTAGGTGGATAAGAAATTGAGGGGAGCCTTCATTTGGGGGTGTGGCTTGCATGATGGGGTATGGCCTGAAAAATACGCAAACCATAGTAAGGTGCTATAAATGTATGTAAGCATTGATATAAAAAAAAAAAAAAAAAAAAAAAAAAAAAAATGTATGTAAGCATTAATATATTTCTATGCGTGCATACCTCACTATGGTTTGGGTACTTTGCAAGCCATCTTTTATAAATATAGAAATATGTTGCATATTTCTATGTTGATAAAAGATGGCTTGCATAGTGCACAAACCATAGTAAGGTGCGCACATAAATATATAAATAGTTACATTTATATATTTGTTTGCGTGCCTTTCTACGGTTTGTGCACTTTTCAAGCCTTCTTTTTTTAAACAGAAATATGTAACCTATTTCAGGGTTTATAAAAGATGGCTTGAAAAGTACACAATCCTATCCATCTTTTATAAAGCTTTGACCATGGGCAAAGGCGTCTTTGTCCCTTTATAAAATATGGCTTCAAT
Organism: Ambystoma mexicanum; assembly: GCF_040938575.1. Taxonomy (NCBI): domain Eukaryota; kingdom Metazoa; phylum Chordata; class Amphibia; order Caudata; family Ambystomatidae; genus Ambystoma; species Ambystoma mexicanum. The sequence continues at coordinate 304,092,996 of NC_090921.1, forward strand.
TGTGTACTTTCAAACATCTTTTATAAACCTCGATATATGTCACACAGTCCCCAGGATTGCAGAGGGTTAAAGATGCCTCTGTTACCTGGGGAGGAAAAACAAAGGACAGTAACTTCCTCTGGTGACCTCTCACGCGAGGGGTTGCCACAGAAAGTTATAGTGACTGTGGCTGGCTGGCACTTATGTCAGCTTGCCTGACTCAATGGCGGACACATCTCCCGTCGCGTCTGCGGCTGTCCCAGGACAATGTGTCCCGCCGTGATGTGGTGGGACTGAGACCCTGGCTGGGCCCTGTCTCAGCCCCACTTTTTGGAGACCACCGGAGCCCAGCCCTAGCTGGCCCCGGCCCACTTAAAGCACTGCCTAAACATTTTCATCATTATCTGTAATTCATGGAGAATCTCAATGAAAAGCGATTCACCTTGAGGCATTTATGGTTTGTCTGAAATGATTATAGCAGAGTTCTCCTTTAAATTTTTGCTCACAGATGATAGCCTAGTAACATATCTCCTGACTGGGCTTCATCTCATTGGGCCTTATTACATGGTATACGGAAAGGGATTAGCGGCACCAGTAAGGGCACCGGTGCCGGTAATCCCTTACCGCCCTACTACGAGGTCCCTTAGCGGGTCCCTTCCTTAACGCCTGATTTTACCAGGCGTTAAGGAAAGGACCCGTTGAGGGACTTCAGAGCTAATAACGGGCCCGCTAATAGCGGGCCCGTTATTAGCTCCTTCCCCATTCCCATTGAGCCCTATGGGGACTCAAATGGGAATGAGGAACGGGAATGGTTCCCGGAATGTGGACTTACCCGTCCCGCCAGGGTCGGAATGACCTGGTAAGTCCCCATTCCGGGAACACTGACCCGGAATGCGGTAAGGGGGTAGCCATGGCGCTAATAGCGCCATGGCTACCGCCTACCGTGTAATGAGGCCCATTGGCTTTCTTGGCTCAGTGAACTCATTAGCTGAGCTTTTATTCTGTTTAATTCAATTGCTTTTCTTAACTGCAACACTGAAATGAGGCCTTCTTGCTTTGTTCAGTCCTGCTTTATACGTAATGGAAACATCCATCCTTTACTTGTCCATATGTCCTGGGAGGATAGCTCAGCGGCAACGTGTTCGCCTTGGAAGCAAGGCGACAGGAAGCAACACAGGTTCGATCCCAGGGTCTGCACTTAGAAACATCTGGGTATTTAAGTGCGTTATAAATACACAACTAAGAAAAGAAAAAAAAAGCCTATTACGAAACAAAAAAAACCCCACAAAAACAAACAATTCCTGTAACAGCACCTCGATACCTGCTGGCTGTGTGAGCGCTTTAAAAATGCAAAAAATAGAATAAATAGATATGTATCTGTAGAGGTATATATATGTATAGTGTTGGTGCTTGCCGCGGTCTAACTATTTAAAAGCATGTGGCTAGCTTCACTTCATGATTGCTTTGCTGCTTGCGTTTCATTGCATCTGTACACGTTTAAACTAGCTAAGTATCTTCATCAGGTCTGTGGCCTAAGTCTCTTCGTCTTGATCCCAAGATGTCACTTATCCTTGGTACTTCTTTGTTCTTTATACATCGTCTACCTCTCTGTTCTGGGTATCTTTCTATATGGTGTTGATTCAACTTTGTATGACGTCACCATTCATCCTTGTCATTTAGTTTCTTTGCTTCGTCAGGAATCTCGTTCAAATGGCCATCATGTTGTCTTGTATGCAGGTATGATTTCCTCAATGGGTACTTTACCTCCCATACTCTCTTGGGTATAGGTATTATTATGGGTATTGCACAGAGCCCACGCTCTTCTCTTTGTTGGTTCACCTGTTCAGTATATGTCACATACTTTGGTTCACACGTTTAAGGTAATTTAGGTGGTGCAGTTGGAGTGGGGGTACTTGGCTCCTCTTCTACAACAGGGCCTCCGATTACATGCCATAACCCTGTGTTGTTGTTGATCTTTTCATGAGATGCTAGTTGCATCCAGACTTCCTGCGCAACAGATCTGAGATGCACTCTCAACCATCTCCTGGAAGTTGTTTTTAAGATTTTGATTTGATTTGATTTGCCATTTTTAAGGGCATATTTTCATTTGCAACCTCTGCATATGTTGCCCTAATGTCATGGTGAAGTTTCCATTTGGACGCTTGTATTCTGGGGTCAAAACCATTTCCTTTCCTAGCACCTACATTCCATCTTTCACTCGGGGTTTTGATTTTATACTTTTTCTTTGTCAGTCCCTGATTTTTACTATTGAGTTGATGCGAAATCCAGTAATAGGTCAGGCCCTAAATATTCCCCATGCATTTTCCATTTGTCTGAGAACAGCGTTAGATCTTTCTCAGCTACTACCTGGCTTTGGGCCTCATTACGACCCTGGCGCTAAGTGACAAACGATGGCGGTAAATGCTTACCGCCATCGTTTTCCGCCAGGTCCGATCATGACTCCTGACCGTAAACTACGATGCCAATAGCGGCATCGTAGTTAACGCTGCCGCTAACTGCGCTAAGGGTGCGCGCACGCGACCGCCCACACCGTACATAGCGCCATGGCGGAAAGGCACGCAAATGCCGACCCAAGCGGACATGCACCTAACGCCATCACCGAGGCCGCAAAGTACCTTACCGCCATGGTGCAAATAACGCCATCGCGAACCAACCGTAAAGGGCCAATTCAAGTGAATGCAGCTGCCACAGGTGCACAGAAACAGCACAGGTGAAGGCAATACAGACTCAGGGGAGTACAAAAAGAGCACACCCCACCCCTACCCACACCCAGTCACACTCCACAATGATGCCAATACGACTAGCAATGTTGGGGCTGGAGGACCTGATAGCAATGCATGTGCTACTACAACAGCAACAACAACAACAACAAAAGGCAGCACAGAGGAGACGCAGGAGGAGAAGGAGGGCAAGGCAGGCCCAGCAAGCCCCACCAGCACAGCCAGTGCCACCACGCAGGCAGCCCCCAATCCCACGCATCAGAGCCAATCCAAACAACCTCACAGCTGAGCAGATCCACACCCTGTACCGTTTGGACCGGGACACCATCACCGCCATCGTAGACATGATACACGACGACATCGTCAGCATGATAGAAAGTCCAACCGCCATCCCCCCCCTACTGAAGGTAGTGGCTGTACTCCACTTCCTGGCCACAGGCACCTACCAGCACACAGTGGGGCACCTGCATGGCATTTCACAACCATTATTCTCACGAACACTCATCCAAGTGCTCGATGCCCTCCTCAAGCACACAGACGACCACATCTCATTACCACGGACTGCCCAGGAGATTGCAAACACCAAAGTGGGTTTCCATGCACTAGCCAGCATACCCGGTTGCATTGGTGCCATCGACTGCACCCATGTGGAATTGGTGGTTCCACGTGCCATGGAGGTACCGTACCGCAACCGGAAACAGTTCCACTCTATCAACGTGCAAATGGTCTGTGACTCCAACAAGATCATCACACATTGTTGTGCCCGATTCCCCGGATCAACCCATGATTCCATGATCCTGAGGAACTCCACAATACCACGCTACATGGAGCGACATGCAGGCCCAAGATCCTGGCTACTCGGTGAGTGCTATGCCATGGAAGTGGGCATGGGAATGACGTACCAGTGCATACTCCACCTGGCAGAAAGGGGGGGGGGGGATGATGCATACTCCACCTGGCAGAAAGGGGGGGGGGGGATGATGCATACTCCACCTGGCAGAAAGGGGGGGGGGATGATGCATACTCCACTGGCCTGTGAGTAACACAGAGAACGGATACAGAGGAAGGGCACTCACAATGCACAAAACCCCTCTGCATACATAGGGTGATGGCATGCAAAACAGGCCATGGCAGCAATGAGCATATACTGGTTGCATAGTGTGAATCAATTAGTGCATGTAGAAGTGAGCCAAGGTAACAGTTCCATGCCAGCCATGGTGGAACATCATGTTCCTGATCAGACAACATGACTGACACATACATTCTCGCCTACATACAGGTGATGCAGCCTACCCCCTGAAGAGGTGGCTCCTCACGCCAGTCCGGAACCCGCAGAACCAGCACGAGGAGGACTTCAACCGTGCACATACACGTACTCGTGTGGTCATAGAGCAGACATTCGGCCTCCTGAAGGCACGGTTCCGAAGCCTCAGCAGGTCTGGTGGGGCACTCCTGTATGGCCATGAGAAGGTGGCAAAGATCGTCATGGCATGTGTCATGCTGCACAATATGTGCGTCAGACGGAATGTGCCCCTGCCCCCTGACGCAGAACTGCAACCACCTGACGATGAGGATGAGGATGAGGAGGGTGCAGATGGGGCGCCACCACATGGAGGAGGCGATGTACAGGAGGGGCGTGCCATGCGCCAAAGTATCATCAACCACTGCTTCTAGCACACACGGCTGGTGTTCATCGCATGGAGACTGCACTTGGGGCACTGTGTGTCTCTGGGGCATGCACACTGTGGACTGTACACCAATAAAGCACACATACGCAATGAAAATGTCCACACATTTCCTTTTTTTGAAAGAAAAAAGTGTATTGGAACCATGAACTGTCGTGTCACACCCCCTCCCCCCTCCCCCCTGCACACCCCAACACACCCCCTCCCACCTCCCACCTCCCCCCTGCACACCCCAACACACCCCCTCCCACCTCCCACCTCCCCCCTGCACACCCCAACACACCCCCTCCCACCTCCCACCTCCCCCCTGCACACCCCAACACACCCCCTCCCACCTCCCACCTCCCCCCTGCACACCCCAACACACCCCCTCCCACCTCCCCCCTCCCCCCTGCACACCCCAACACACCCCAAGTAGCTGTCAACAGATGCCTGTGACAGTGTCCACAGGCCGTCACAAGCCCCCTCTCCCGGCACCCGGGGCACCCCTGGCTGTGGAGCGCAGGTTGCGTCCGGAACGGCGCACGGGGCTGCTCTGCGCAGAACTGGCAGTGGAGGATGTCCCTGGCTGCTCCTGTGCATGCACGTCCTGTCGTGTGTGGGTGAGGCCAATGACCGCACGACGCAAGGCCGCAAGTTCTGCACAGATGTCCCTGGACATGGCCTGCATGGCATCCCTGAGGGTGGCTGTGCTCTGCGCCACTTCCGCCCTTAGTGTCTCCGTGGCCTGTTCAATGCTACACCTAGCCCCCACACATTCCGCTGCATGCTCATCCAGCATTGCGGACAGTTGATGCTGCCGTTGAGTGATGTCCTCGAGGGACGGCTGGCCGTGCTGGCCCATGGCCAGTGCAGGTGGAGTGATGGAGGGGCTGGTCCCCTCCTGTGGAGTGTGGACAGGGCATGGGGTGGAAGGCCACTCCTCTGCCTCAGTGTGCCCCTGTGTGTCGCCCTCATGGGGGCTGGCGTCTGAGAAACAGGGGGAATGTAGTTGGTCAGTGGGGCTTCTGACCTCCTGCTCCATGTCCGAGTCAGAACATGCAGCTGTTGCAGCTGTCTCCCCGATGTTGCTGCTGGCCGCTGACCCCCTGCCTTCTGTGGCAGGCAATGTCGGTGGAGGTGGAGCAGCAGCTGCTGGCCTGCTGCCAACAGGGGTGCTTGCAGGTGGGACCTCCGGTATGCCTGCAGTGGGACCTGCTTGTCGTGGGGTCTGCCTCACTGCAGCTGAGGTTGAGGGTGCAGGGAGGTTGTTGGTGGACTTCGCCCTCTTCGGCGCAGGGGTCTCCTGGTCCTCTGGGTGTGATTCTGTGCCTGTGGTGGAGCAAAGGTGGGAGGGCGTTATTGATGGGTATACGGACTTTTGAATGACAATGGTTGACATTATTTTGGCCAGTGGATGAGGCAGATTTCAGGCAGTGCCATGCAGGTTGTCTCCTTTTGGTGTGGCATGTGGATGCAGGTATGCGGGTGCCAGCAGTGTATGCAGGGTGGTGCTCGCATGTGGCTATGGGCAGTATTGATTTGTGTTGCATTTACACTCTAGGGCAACCTTGTGCTACACATGATTGGACTGCTGTGTCTTGTATGAGGCACCTACCTTCATCGCCTGATGTCGGGGCTCCCCTTTCCATCCCTCCAACGCCTTTGATGGATTCCATGCCGATGGTGGCAGCACAGATCTCCTCCCACGGTTGGAGTTTCAGGGGGGATTCTGACCCTCCACCGGTTCCCTGGGCAAGGTTGCGGTTTGCCGAGATGACGGCTCTGACCCGTATGCGCAGGTCATCCCAGCGTTTCCGGCACTGCTGTGGGGTGCGGGGTACGGTCCCCACCGCGCTGACGCGCTCAGCCACCAGGGCCCAGATGGCCTTCTTCTTCCCGATTGCTGTCCGGCTCATTTCAGGGGAGAAAACAACACCTGCGTTGTCCTGCAGGGTCTCCGCTAGCATGCAGAGTTCCTCCCGGCTGAATCGCTCCTGGCGCAGGCGGTCACAGGCCTTTTTCACGCATTTCGGCATTTTCGGGAACTTGGGTGGGTGGGTGTTTTGTCGGGACAGGTGTCAGGGTTGGGTCTGGTGTTGTTTGGTAGGATGGCGATGGATTGTGTTTTTAAAGATGGCCGACAGGCTGCTTCCCGTTCCGGCGCGATGACGCTATTTCCGGTTTGGCCTTTTACGGCCACCGTAAATTACGGTGGCCGTAAATTACGCTGGCCGTAAATTACGGTGGCCGCTACTTACGCTGGCGGATGGGCACCTTGCTCGCTTAGCGATGGCGGTAGGGGCCTTTTCCGCCATGGCGTTATTTGCATTACCGCCATGGCGTAATGCTCGTGCGCGATGGGTCGTGATGTGGCGCTCTTTACGCCATCGTCCCACGGCGTAAACGCTCATTACGCCATGGCGTTAATGACGGGCGCTTACCGCCAGGGTCGTAATGAGGCCCTTTGACTAGGTTAGTTTTATGCCATTGTTACAATTAATCAAATGGATATCACTATTCTCATCGTATTGGTCTCTGTTCTCCTTAACAATCAACCTGGCACAAAGAGGCATGTGGTTGCTCACCTCTCTTATGACTACCGCCATGTCTTCTATGAACCCCAATGCCTTCTGGGTAACGAAAACGTCGTCGATTGTAGATGCACAATTACCACTTATCCGTGTAATTGCTTTGTGTGTGTCACCTGGTCTCAATCCAATGAGCATTACGAGGTGAAAGCCATGTATTATCGCTGCCTAAGCTTTATCCTGTCGGTTAAATGTTTTGACATCAAATTCATCAGCCTCACATAAGTCTTGTGGCCTTTCTATATAGGTACCCATTCTAGCATTCAAATCTCCTACAACCCAACAAGGATTCATAGGGCCAAGTTTGCCTAGTAATGCTTTTACTGCTGCTACATTTGTTTTGTTGGCAACACCATTTGGAGGGTTGAATACATTAATGATAACTATTACATCATTCTTCAGGAGGTCACAGGTTATCGTGGCCTGTTGTATCATGGCATTTGGTCTATCGGTTTCAACTATTTGCCATGGGAGCCATACATATATTAATAGACTACCTTTCGGTCTCCCTAGGAGGCATTTGGTGGCCAGCTTTTGAATCGTGCTTCGATCGTCTATCTGGCATGTTTCGAACAACCAGGTTTCTTGCAGTCCTACCACACAAACCATCTGGATGTACTCCAACAGTCTGCCACTCACTGTCAAATGTGTAAAACCTCTTGTGTTCCATGAGCAAAATAGGCTGGTGTCATCGTAATGTTTGGGCAAAGTGGGGTTTAAAGGGATTCGGCAGCCATTGTCAATATCCATCATTTCTCTACCCTGTGTTCTCTGATAGTCTTTTGGGTTTTTTCTCTGTTCTAGACACCTATTTCAGTCGCGGCCTTCCCTGGCCAAACCTGGTTATTCTAATGCTCTCTTTTTGTTTTTCACTGTGTTCAAATCAGTGATTGTATATGAGTAGCACATATCTGAATATGTCCGCCTCGTATTTCAGGACGTAATCCTAGATCAAGTCATTCGCAAGCCATACATTTGCTATTATCATATTTTTGTCTACTGTTTGATCGACTATCCTGATATCTTCAGTAGTTATCCCTCTTAGTGCGGCCGAACAGTGTAACACACACAGGACTACCGCTCTATTTAAGGGCCGGTGCCATTCGGTCACACTTAGAGGGGAGCGTTGCAGAACCTTTACTATTTCTAAGCCATTGTTACTATTAGGGCTTGCATGATGCTGCGTTTGCTGCCTGTCTTGGGCGCTGGACGCTCTGGGGGCAACCTGGTCTTGGCTATTATTTTCACTTATCCATACGACAGCTCCAGAATCCTGTTGTGTAGAGTTTGTTTTCACCATTTTATCTGTTGTGTAGAGTTTGTTTTCACCATTTTATCTGTACTGTGGAAGAGGCATTGCACGTCTTTTAACACACCGGGCCTCATTACGAGTATGGAGGCAGCCATGCCCTTCATAAGGGTTGGCTGCCTCCATACCGCCTTCCAGTACCGGGTTCCTTCAATGAGTAATTACTGGGTCATTCCAACCGTGGAGAACACGGTAACTCCTCATTGAAAAATCCCATCCCCATTCCCATTTGCGCCCCCATAGGGCTCAATGGGAATGGGGAGGGAGCTAATAACGGGGCCCGTTTTTTAACAGGCCCGTTACTAGCTCTCTGGGCCCCTGCAGGACCCGCTAACGACATCTGGTCTGACCAGACGTTCTGAGCGGGTCCCACAAGGGGACCTCATAATAGGGCGTCCCGTAATGAACGGTGCTGGTCCCGTACCGATGCCCACAGTCTTTTATTCCCACCTGCATTTGTTGCTTATTCTTTTTAATTTCTATACGTACAGCTACTTTGCTAGATGGTCCCTGCTGTGCCCTTCCTTGTTCTCTCTCAAGCCCTGACCAACCACGTCGCTCCATATATCATTAACCAATTTCACTTCACACACCTCACCTCTGGCAGGTCATTCTGTGTTGCGGCCCATTCTCTTATTTTATCCTGGGTTTTTGTTACTACTGCTTGCTCTATACTCTTGGTGGTCATCTTTCTTTTCTGTTTCTGTGTTCACCTCTTTACTATTCTGTTGTGATTCACATCCTACGATTGCTGTATTAATTTCCATTAGACTCTTGTCCTTTATATGCACGATGCAGCTATTTTTGAGAGGGCGTAGTGCCCTCTGGGCATACATCACGGCCTGGCTGATTTGCTTTTTCCCCTTTTTCTTAGCACCTTGTCTTACCCTTGATTGTCTCTTGTGTTCTATGTAATAAAGTGGATCCGCACTCAAGTAAGTTCGTTGTATGTCTTTAATGTCTCCAAGCACAAGTTAACATATAGGAGAACAGACACCGGCTTCCCACCCGGCGGGCACTCACCAACCGACTCCTCCAGAACACAAGCATGTTACCCAAGTTATACAAATGCATTCCTGTAGGCGCGTGCATTCCATTCCATTGTAATGACCGACTACAATCACAGATAACAACACTTCTCCCCCCTTTGATTAATCAAGAATTCAAAGAGGGCAAAGCCAAACAACCATAGAATGCACAACATGTGTCCACCACGATAAACAGGCAGGCAGTTTCCGGCTTCGGACTCAGGGGCACTAGAAACCCCCTCTACGATCACCGGAATTCTCTCATCAGATGGGACCATCCGGCTCCGGACCCAGTCGCACTGAATGCCCCCTCCCCCCACCTGCTGCGGACCACCAGAGACCTCTGATTGCAACTCGGTTATAGCTGCGAACTCCAGACACATGGACAGCAACCAGGACCAGCAACGGTCCACCTCAATGAACAGGACCCCGCCGGCTGGGATATGATCCGGAGGGCAGTGTCTTATCCAACTGGGCTGCCCCCTCCGCGGCAGCCCCTAACGTTGTCGCTAGTGTAATAAAGTGGATCCGCACTCAAGTAAGTTCTTTGTATGTCTTTAATGTCTCCAAGCTCAAGTTAACATATAGGAGAACAGACACCAGCTTCCCACCCGGCGGGCACTCACCAACCGACTCCTCCAGAACACACGCACGTCACCCAAGTTATACAAATGCATTCCTGTAGGCGCATGCATTCTATTCCATTGAAATGACAGACTACAATCACAGATTACAACATTCTACCACTGGAGCACTTTTGGTGTTCTGATCACTGACATTATCTCTAACTAAAGACCCGGCCATATGTATGTTACAGCCGACTGTCTCGCCCACCCCCACTTGGGTGGCTGGTGTATTCTGACTTAACAAATCAGTTTCCTTATCAGGTTTGCATATTACACGGGTCAGATCCTTGTTCGTTGTTTATCTTTTTTCCTTTATTTATTCTTTTATACGTTTATATAATAATAGTGACTGGACATCATTCTTCTTCTCTATGCTCTTGCATCTTTCAACTTGGTCAGTAGATTTTCAAATACTTCGAACATGCCAGAGGATGAAATGATATCATTACTTACATTGCTAGTATTTATTTAATCAGTCCTAGATGTATCTATTCTCTTTGTTGTTTGTATTTGTGCACAGATTCCATTCATTACCTTCATGTCACCACACTCTATTCTCATTGTGAGTGGGGACAACAATTTCTCTCTATCAGCTGTATGGGAGTATGGGTTGTTCTCTAATTCTTGCGGACAACATTGGTTACTAATCTCACCCACAGTATCAGGATCTGGCATAAGGGCGGATACAATCGGCCTGATATTATCTTTCTGGATTGCCTCATTATGACCGTGGCTGTTTAGGTTGACACATATACTATCTACTCTCACACCAGCACTACTCCGCACACCATCATCTTCTTCATATACATTGCTATCACAGACATTATTGTCGTCCACAGGACCTACTCAATCTGTTGCTATAGTGGTAGTTAATTCTGCTGTATGCCTCAGAATCATATTTTGCTCATTGTGTTTCTCTCCCATCTGTGGATCTTTGGGATTGTCCAGAGCTTTACCCGATTCAACCTGCACTGACACAGGTCCTAGGGCTGTCATTCTTATCCTTCATATCCTTGATATCATTCTTTTAAATGTGATTATTATTACTTGCAGGGTAAAAAACATTTTCCAACAATTTACAACCAACACATTGTAAGGACTCATTCACCACAGCCACAACCTCTTGTGCCGTAACCTCTTCTTCAATTGTGTGTAACTCGTTTCGGTCATTATGTAATGCTCTTAAACTATCATGTTTCGGGAAGTAGTTTGTCATGTTTGTGCATTTCACTGGCAACATTATTTCACCCGGGGCAGCTACATTCTTTGTCGGACATGACTTACGATGCCGCTATGGGTATCCACACTCAGTTGTTGACACTTTGGTTAGCTGCACCCCCACCACCGTCTAATTTTTTTTCAGAATCTCAGTGCTAATGTGACAGATGTCTTGGTGCATATCGCTGACGCTACGCTAGACGCTACTATCGGCGTGCCAGTGTTGGGGCTCTCTGTTGACATATTGGGGGTAATTCATAGAATCAAGCGCACAAGTGGCGCACGCGGCTGGCGCACAGTGTGCGCGTGCGAATCCCTGCGCCTGCCGCGTGCGCCAAAACCCATTTCCGCGCACAGCGTATTCATGGATTCCAGCCACCAAAACCAGCCGTGGCGCACAGTGGCGCAGCGACCTTGCAGCAGCGCCAGTAACGCCCCCAAGAACGCCTTCCGCGCAGGGAAAAGCCATCAAAATCCCCAATCCAGCGCAAAGGGCTGTGCTAACCCTGTACCAGCACGGCAAGCGGGCTACGTGTTTTTCAGGGGTACGCGTGAACTTTTTCACGCGATCGGGCCTGGGGGAGCGTGCTACGTGTATTTCAGGCATTCGCGTGAACTTTTTCACGCGATCGGGCCTGGGGGAGCGGGCTACGTGTATTTCAGGGGTTCACGTGAAATTTCTCACGCGATCGGGCCTGGGGGAGCGTGTATTCCAGGGGTGCGCGGGAAGTTCCACACGCGATTGGCCTGGGCGCGTGTATTCCAGGGGTGCGTGGGAAGTTCCACACGCGATTGGCCTGGGCGCGTGTATTCCAGGGGTGCGCGGGAAGTTCCACACGCGATTGGGCTGCGTGCGGGTATTACAGGGGTGCGCACGAAGTTTTACACGCAATTTCAGCAGGGTACGTGGATTTCAGGGGTGCCGGGGAGTTCTACATGTGATTTGCCAGTGTGGGTCCTCCCAGGTGTTCCCTGTACACCCTCCACGGCCCCTGCAGGCAGCCCATACCACAGGGGACTACCCTGCATCCCTGGTCATGTCCCGCAGGCAGCCCACCCAACATGGGCATGCCCCCCAGTAAAGGCACATGTCTCCTTGCACCAATGATCACCAACTCATGTCCCCTTGCACCCCCACCCCCAGCATTGCGGGGCACCTGCCAGCAGGTCCCCACCCATGTCTCCCAGCACCCCCACCTCCCCAGTCACCAGGGGCAGCCTCCACCAGGACCCCACCCATGTCTCCCAGCACCCCCACCCCCCCAGTCACCAGGGGCAGCCTCCACCAGGCCCCCACCCATGTCTCCCAGCACCCCCACCCACCCAGTCACCAGGGGCAGCCTCCACCAGGCCCGATCGCGTGAGAAAGTTCACGCGAACCCCTGAAATACACGTAGCCCGCTCCCCCAGGCCTGATCGCGTGAAAAAGTTCACGCGGACCCCTGAAATACACGTAGCACGCGCCCCCAGGCCCGATCGTGAGAAAGTTCACACGAACCCCCGAAATACACGTGCCCCGCTCGCACAATTGCTGTATGTTGCCACTTTTGTAATGCGCAGGGACGCTACCGCCTGCCTTTGTGTGGCGGACGTGTATCGGCTTGTGCGTGTCTTTCGCTGTGCGTGGCTTTGCCCTATTCGGTTCCATGAATACGTGTGGTTCGGGTGCGTGTGGACGTTCCCTCTGCTTCCCTGCAGTACATCCCCAGTTACGCCCTTGTTTTCGCAAGTTGTTCCCCATTCCGCGCGTTACGCCCCATGTTCCGCCCACTTTCTAGTGTATGCGCAGAGGTTGTGCGCTTTCACTGTGCGCGTCGCGCACGTCTTTCGGGATGTTGCAGTGACGTGTGCGCCATGCACGGGTTTGGCGCACATCCCGAGGAAGACACGCGCAGGGACTTCCATGAATCGCACGCGTGCGCGTGCGCCTCTTTTTTTCCGCTTGCGCCTGCTTGCGCCTGCTTGCGCGTGGATTTTCGGCGCACGTTTGTTCCATGAATCGGCCCCATTGTCTTTTGGAAAGATTTCCTCCCCCTTTAATTCAACCACTAGTCAAAGGTAGATAGTCAGTGTACCACAGAACCACAATGCGAAATATAATTTTAATACAATTCGCAGTGCGCACTACAAGAGAGGGGCAGGCTGCCCCTTAACCACTCTAGCACAGCGCTGTTACCCACTTACTACAACATGGCTGAGGAGTGAACAAGAGTTGGGATTGGTATCTTGATGTGCTCTGGTCTGCGCAACAACTCATGAAAAACACGTTATAACAACTTACGTCTGTCGTTTTCGACTTATCCGTACCTTGGTCACTGAGTGCGCATCATGAGATTTTAATGATTTTTGTAACCTCATCTCCTCATCCCCTCAACCAGCAAAAAACGAACAGCACTTTCATCACACTTCCAGATGCACGCGTGCTGATACGCGCAGCTGGTTCAATTTATTGAGCACTTCCTGGTTGGTGGGAGGGCTTGGATAAGTTATTTAAAATACAGAAAAGAGGGGTTATATTAGCATCCGGTTAAATGTATATCGTCCAAGTACTTATAGTAAAACTTCACAGTGCCGGAAATAATGCACAAGTCCACCTTTATGCTCAGTGCCCAATATTCCAGAAAAGCAGCGTTGTCCAGCTGATGCCCGTGGCCGGTCCAATTTATTGATCACTTCCTGGTTGGTGGGAGGGGATTGGTTCATCTATTTAAAATAAAGAAAAAAGGGCTTACATTAGCATCAGGCTAAGTGTATATCATGCAAGTACTTATAGTAAACTTTCACAGTGCTGGAAATAACACACAATTCTACCTTTATCCTCAGTGTCCAATGTTCCAGAAAAGCAGCGTTCTCGCGTGGCCAGTTCAATTTATTGAGCACTTCCTGGTTAATGGGAGGGATTTGGGAAATCTTTTTCCTCAGTGACCAATATTCCAGAAAACCTGTGTTCTCTAGCGGCTACAGTGAACAGTACTTGTGCCGCACTTCCTGATTTACCACAGTCTTCTCTAAGATTGACCGTAACAGGAGATAGCACCAGCTAGAATTGGCACCTGAGTCCCGCTGCATTACGACTTTCGCTACGCACATGGGGCTATTCCGGTACAAAAGGCTTAATTTTGGGATTTCATCAGCGGCAGAAATCTTCCAGGATGAAAAACACCAGGTTATAAAACACATACCAAATTGCCTAAATTTGACACCCTATACCGTGTGAATTCAGGAAGCACAAGGGATGTGACCAGACCCAGAAAAAGTGGCTTCACTAACAGAAACATCCAAGCCCACCACTGTCTCAGATCTCAGATCATTCCTCAGGCTAGCCAGCTATTGTGCCAGATATCTGGAAAATTAAGGCACCACCAGTGCACCACTCTGTGAAATCACCAAAGACGGACATGCATTCATTTGGTAACGAGAGTGTCAGGCATGCTTTGAGGCCATCCACTAAAAGATTTCAGCAGCGGCTGACATGATAGACTTCAATCCTGCCAAGGACAACAAAGAGATGGTCGATTCCAGCCTGGTGGGACTCAGCGCCATTTTGACTCAGCTTGACCTAAAGAAACCTCATGTCAAGCAGATTGTCGCCTACGTCAGCCGCAGCCTCACAGACACAGAACAGCGTTACTCTCAAGCAGAGAAAGAGAGACTGGCGGTGGTCTGGGCTTGTGAGTACTTCCACTTCTGTCTGCATCGCAAGGCATTCACTATTATCACAGACCATCAGGCCCTCCTTACAATTTATGGCAAGCCAAATTCCGGGATTCCCCCACGCATCGCCAGATGGTGCCTCCGGCTCCAAGACTACAAGTTCACAATTCAACACAGGCCGGGGAAGAAAAAAAAAAACGGCTATCTGTCACGTCACCCGAGGACAACACAACCTGAACTCTCCATCACCCAATAGTACTATAAGTACATCATCCACCAAATGAAGCTATTCCCAATCTCGTGGGCGATGCTACAGAGGGACTCAGAGTCAGACCAGGCCCTCAGCATCGTGGCTCAATGCATCAGGATGGGGGGAGGATGAGACATGCCAAAGATATGGCAAAACATCTGGATCAATACGTCCAAGAAGATGTACAGAGCCTATGCCTTGTCCAGGATGAACTCACAATCACGGAAGACAACATCATCCTTAAAGAATGCCAGATTGTATTACCCAGAACACTCTATGAAAGGGTCATTGATCTCGCTCATGTGGGTCATAGGGGAACAGCGTCGACATAGAAACTGCTTCGCCAGAACGTATGGTTTCCCCAACTCAACAACAGAGTGGAAACTACACTACAAGACTGTGCTATATGCAGGGTAGTTGACCCTCTGTCAAAACCTCACCCTCTGCAAATGTCCAGTCTATGGAAGGTGTCTGGGAGGAACTGGCAATCAACTTCTTTAGGCCCATGAGAGAAGGCTCCTATGTGCTTGTGTTGATCGATGAATACTCACGATTCCCAGAGGTCCAGATTATACCTTCCAATGCAGCCACAGTCGTCATCCCATTGCTGGACCGAATACTCACCGCTTATACGGCATCCTGAAGGTCATCAGGTCGGATAACGGACCACCATTCACAAGCCATGACTTTGCACATTTTGCAGAGTACATGGGATTCAAACACTGCAAAATAACCCCATTGTGGCCGCAAGCCAAAGGCATAGCGGAACGGTTCATGTCAAGCATCAAGGGGACCCTACAGTTCGCCCAAATCACTGGCAAGCTGTTTGGACAAGTCCTCTACTAGTTCTTACGAGAATACAGACACACCCCAGAGGCGTAGCCAGGATTGTCTAAAAAGTGGGGCCTGAAGCCAATGTAGATAGGCCCACCACAGTAACATTAACATCTGTAAATTGCCACACACCCCTGCTGAGTGGGCATTTAGAGATTTTGGGTGGGCCTTGCCCGCTCAGTCCCTACCCTGTCCACGACTCTGACACACCCCTCATTGCACCACGGGTGAGTGCCCGGCTGACCTCATGTTCGGAAGGCGGAGCAGAACACGCCTCCCGCACATCCCAGATGGTGGTCGGGAGGTCCATGACGACCATGAGATGAGAGGGAAAGATGAAACTGCCAAACAGACAATGAAAGAAGTGGCAGATACCATGAGAGGAGCCAAAGCATTTACAATGGACAGAGGAGATTGCGTCTTATTGAAACAGGTGAAACAACGGAATGAAGATTCCACATTCATTCTCAATACCCTCACTGTGTCAAACCGAAATTGAACTATGATCACAGCGAGCAAAGGCTGGTCCATCCCACGCAATGTCACCCACTTAAAGAAGGTGAGGAACAAAACCATAGGGGAAAGTGACACTGACGAAGATACCCGAGGAGATTCCGACGAGTCCTATGTGGGGGACAGTGAGGCGTCCGAGGAAGAGGGGGCCACGATGGAGTACTCTCGACAGCCCACCCCACGGATGGGCCCCAGATGTCAGCCGACAGAGCGGCCTGTGAGAGTCAAGATGAAACCTGTCAGACTGATTGAAGAAATGGACTGACTCCCCCTCTGTTGGCGTTTAAGAAAGGGGGAGGTGTCATGGTTATACAAAGCCTGTTGTCTTCATTATGTGGGAGGGGCCAGTTTGGGGAGTGGGGCGGGACAAGGGAAGTGAATACATCAGGAGACGTTAAGTGAGTATGTAGGAATAAAGCACTAAAACCAGACACTCTGTCTCCAGTTTCTCATTTTCCAGCAGGCTCGACCCGTATAACGGGCAGCAGGCCATACCGACAATTACAGCAATCATCATGAAATGGTGAATTATAAAAAAAAACAACTTCTACCGCAGCCACGTGAAACTGAGGCCCCCTCTAGCCCACCGAGCTGGGCCAGGGGGGGTTTCACCCTGGGCCTTTGTAGGAGAGTGATCACCCTGTCTTAGCTTTCATTGAAGCCGGCCCCTACGCCTTTTTTTTTAATAACAACTCAGAATTCACGCAGCATGATCTGTGCAATGTGGGCCGGGGTGGGGGCAGCACGCATGACACCCCCCTCCTCCACTCCACGAGGTGTGGGTGTGTTGGGAGGGGGACTTTCAACAATCGTGGTTTGAGAGATGACCCTCCACTTGGGTTTTGGACACTCACAGTGCAAGTGAGTGAAATGCATACACAGTGGGACATCACCCCCATTGCCCCTGCCCCTCCACCCCATCATGCCTCCAAGGTACTGGCACTGGAGCACCGCGAGCTCTGAGAAAAACATGCACCATAAGGCCCCGAAGCATCGTGAACCTGGGCCAGGGGTAGGAGCTACTGTGGGATAATGGGGTAGGGACAAGGGGTGGGCTGTATGCCCTTTGTGGGGTTTTAAACCGTGCGGTGTTATTATTATGTAGGTTGGTTCCCGCAATTCAAGGATGCTCGGGAAATGTGTTTTATAGCAAAAGCCTTAGACTTACTGGGGGGAGTTTCTTCAAATCGGAGCTCGCATGGGACTTTTCATTTCCGTGTCTCCATTATTACGCACACGTCAAGCCGTGGGCAGCAAACGCTGTATCTGTCTATCGGCCTGTCAGTGAATCCGTAAAAACAAGGCGTGGGCCTGTCTATTTATTACAGTGGTACGTAGGCAAGTAATCAGATCTCCCACTCCCATGTTCCCAACCAGGGCCACACTCAGCTAATATTGCGGTTGCACCACATTTCCTGCATGCAGGACAAAGCGGTTCATGCGTTTGCTGTGACCGATTTATTTTTCTTTTGCATTTTTATTTCTTTTTGTAAACACGCGTGTGTGTAAACATCTTCTGGAAATGGGGCGCAGTAGTTTCGGGGTGCGATTGGAAGTGTGCCAGTCCATGCCCCTTATAGGATGGGAAGCCACGCGCGAAGTGGTGGTGTTAGACTATATAGTGCTCTGTCAGGTGACAAGGTTTGAGGTTCAGTGCACAGTGCAGTGTTAGTGGAGGCTCGGAAAAGTCCTTCAGCTTTGGAGGGTTCCCCACGTGCCTGTAGCGCTGTCATCAGCACATAGGGCCTCAAAACGAGGTTGGTGGTAACCCGCCGGTGTGCCTGGTGGGTTGCCGCCAACACTGTAACACCTAATCCGGCACCTGACTTCCCGGTGCCGCCAGGACATTACAAGTCTCGGCGGCACGGGGAGTCAGGTGCTGGTTTTCGTAAGTCCTGGGACTGGCGAGACGGCAGCGCTGACACTGTTTGGTGACAATGCCAGTGCTTACTTGACGAATCGGCCCACCGGGGCCGCTGCGCTCGGCAGGGTCAGACCTGCCGGGCTCAGCCGCCCCAGCAGGCAGATTTTGTAGTGTGGTGGTCCGGAAACAACGGTGCCGGTAAGCTTACTGGCACCCTTATTTCCGGACCGCCACCCTTATAATGAGGCCCATAGTCTACTCTAGCACCTCGACTGCTGCAAAGCGTGCCTTTCAAGTGTTAGATGGCACAATGGGCAAAAGGTGGAGGTTCACATCTGATCTTTGAAACATTAGGTGCAACGCACTCGCCCACATGTGGCTTATTTTACCACCGAAAGCCAGGCTATCTTGCACACTGATTGTAAGTGCAAAAAATCGTAATAAGGCCAGAACCGGGCACAGGTTTTTGCTTCTTTGTAGAGAGGTTACAGTAGGTTACAGTGTACGGGCTGTGGAAGCGGCGCATCTCTCTCGCACTGACTGGGCAGAATCCGTAAGTGGGCTGGACTAATACATATAGTATGCCATTGGCTTCAAAGTCACTCCATACTGTACATAGCAGGTAGCCCCTCAGCATCCCGCTCCCTTCAAAGAAACTCCATGCCGTACATAGGAGGCAGCCCCTCAGCATCCCGCTCCCTACAAAGACACTCCATGCGGTACATAGGAGGCAGCCACTGAGCATCCTGCTCCCTACAAAGACACTCCATGCAGTACATAGGAGGCAGCCCCTCAGCATCCCACTCCCTTCAAAGTCACTCCATACTGTACATAGGAGGCAGCCACTGAGCATCCTGCTCCCTACAAAGACACTCCATACTGTACATAGGAGGCACCCCGTGAGCATCCCGCTCCCTACAAAGACACTCCATACTGTACATAGGAGGCAGCCAGTGAGAATCCCGCTCCCTACAAAGACACTCCATACTGTACACAGGAGGCAGCCAGTGAGAATCCCGCTCCCTACAAAGACACTCCATGCTGTGCATAGGAGGCAGCCACTGAGCATCCTGCTCCCTACAAAGACACTCCATGCAGTACATAGGAGGCAGCCCCTCAGCATCCCACTCCCTTCAAAGTCACTCCATACTGTACATAGGAGGCAGCCCCTCAGCATCCCGCTCCCTACAAAGACACTCCATACTGTACATAGGAGGCACCCCGTGAGCATCCCGCTCCCTACAAAGACACTCCATACTGTACATAGGAGGCAGCCAGTGAGAATCCCGCTCCCTACAAAGACACTCCATACTGTACATAGGAGGCAGCCAGTGAGAATCCCGCTCCCTACAAAGACACTCCATACTGTACATAGGAGGCAGCCCCTGAGAATCCTGCTCCCTACAAAGACACTCCATGCGGTACATAGGAGGCAGCCCCTCAGCATCCCGCTCCCTACAAAGACACTCCATGCCGTGCATAGGAGGCAACCCGTGAGCATCCCGCTCCCTACAAAGACACTCCATGCTGTGCATAGGAGGCAGCCCCTCAGCATCCCGCTCCCTTCAAATTCACTCCATACTGTACATAGGAGGCAGCCCCTCAGCATCCCGCTCCCTACAAAGACACTCCATGCTGTACATAGGAGGCAGCCACTGAGCATCCTGCTCCCTACAAAGACACTCCATGCGGTACATAGGAGGCAGCCCCTCAGCATCCCGCTCCCTACAAAGACACTCCATGCCGTGCATAGGAGGCAGCCACTGAGCATCCTGCTCCCTACAAAGACACTCCATGCTGTGCATAGGAGGCAGCCCCTCAGCATCCCGCTCCCTACAAAGACACTCCATGCCGTGCATAGGAGGCAGCCACTGAGCATCCTGCTCCCTACAAAGACACTCCATGCCGTACATAGGAGGCAGCCACTCAGCATCCCGCTCCCTACAAAGACACTCCATGCCGTGCATAGGAGGCAGCCACTGAGCATCCCGCTCCCTACAAAGACACTCCATACTGTACATAGGAGGCAGCCCCTGAGAATCCCGCTCCCTACAAAGACATTCCATGCTGTGCATAGCAGGCAGCCCCTGAGAATCCCGCTCCCTACAAAGACACTCCATACTGTACATAGGAGGCAGCCCCTCAGCATCCCGCTCCCTACAAAGACACTCCATGCCGTACATAGGAGGCAGCCACTGAGCATCCTGCTCCCTACAAAGACACTCCATGTGGTACATAGGAGGCAGACCCTCAGCATCCCGCTCCCTACAAATACACACTCCATGCCGTGCATAGGAGGCAGCCACTGAGCATCCCGCTCCCTACAAAGACACTCCATACTGTACATAGGAGGCAGCCCCTGAGAATCCCGCTCCCTACAAAGACACTCCATGCTGTGCATAGCAGGCAGCCCCTGAGAATCCCGCTCCCTACAAAGACACTCCATACTGTACATAGGAGGCAGCCATTGAGCATCCTGCTCCCTACAAAGACACTCCATGCGGTACATAGGAGGCAGCCCCTCAGCATCCCGCTCCCTTCAAAGTCACTCCATACTGTACATAGGAGGCAGCCACTGAGCATCCTGCTCCCTACAAAGACACTCCATGCGGTACATAGGAGGCAGCCCCTCAGCATCCCGCTCCCTTCAAAGTCACTCCATACTGTACATAGGAGGCAGCCACTGAGCATCCTGCTCCCTACAAAGACACTCCATGCGGTACATAGGAGGCAGCCACTGAGCATCCTGCTCCCTACAAAGACACTCCATGCGGTACATAGGAGGCAGCCACTGAGCATCCCGCTCCCTACAAAGACACTCCATACTGTACATAGGAGGCAGCCCCTGAGAATCCCGCTCCCTACAAAGACACTCCATGCTGTGCATAGGAGTCAGCCCCTCAGCATCCCGCTCCCTACAAAGACACTCCATACTGTACATAGGAGGCCTCCCGTGAGCATCCCGCTCCCTACAAAGACACTCCATGCTGTGCATAGGAGGCAGCCCCTCAGCATCCCGCTCCCTTCAAAGTCACTCCATGCCGTGCATAGGAGGCAGCCCCTCAGCATCCCGCTCCCTTCAAAGTCACTCCATGCCGTGCATAGGAGGCAGCCACTGAGCATCCCGCTCCCTACAAAGACACTCCATACTGTACATAGGAGGCAGCCAATGAGCATCCCGCTCCCTACAAAGACACTCCATACTGTACATAGGAGGCCTCCCGTGAGCATCCCGCTCCCTACAAAGACACTCCATGCTGTACATAGGAGGCAGCCCCTGAGAATCCCGCTCCCTACAAAGACACTCCATGCTGTGCATAGGAGGCAGCCACTGAGCATCCCGCTCCCTACAAAGACACTCCATGCTGTGCATAGCAGGCAGCCCCTGAGAATCCCGCTCCCTACAAAGACACTCCATGCTGTGCATAGGAGGCAGCCCCTCAGCATCCCGCTCCCTACAAAGACACTCCATGCTGTGCATAGGAGGCAGCCCCTGAGCATCCCGCTCCCTACAAAGACACTCCATGCTGTGCATAGGAGGCAGCCCCTGAGCATCCCGCTCCCTACAAAGACACTCCATGCTATGCATAGGAGGCAGCCCGTGAGCATCCCGCTCCCTACAAAGACACTCCATGCTGTACATAGGAGGCAGCCACTGAGCATCCCGCTCCCTACAAAGACACTCCATGCTGTACATAGGAGGCAGCCACTGAGCATCCCGCTCCCTACAAAGACACTCCATGCTGTACATAGGAGGCAGCCCCTGAGAATCCCGCTCCCTACAAAGACACTCCATGCTGTACATAGGAGGCAGCCCCGAGAATCCCGCTCCCTACAAAGACACTCCATGCTGTACATAGGAGGCAGCCCCTGAGCATCCCGCTCCCTACAAAGACACTCCATGCTGTACATAGGAGGCAGCCCCTGAGCATCCCGCTCCCTTCAAAGACACTCCATACTGTGCATAGGAGGCACCAACTGAGCATCCCGCTCCCTACAAAGACACTCCATTCTGTGCATAGGAGGCAGCCCCTGAGCATCCCGCTCCCTACAAAGACACTCCATACCAGTGAGCATCCCGCTCCCTTCAAAGACACTCCATACCGTGCATAGGAGGCAGCTAGTGAGCATCCCGCTTCCTTCAAAAACACTCCATGCCGTGCATAGGAGGCAGCCGCTGAGCATCCCGCTCCCTTCAAAGACACTCCATGCCGTGCATAGGAGGCAGCCGCTTAGCATCCCGCTCCCTACAAAGACACTCCATGCCGTACACAGGAGGCAGCCCCTGAGCATCCCGCTCCCCTCAAAGACACTCCATGCCGTACACAGGAGGCAGCCGCTGAGCATCCCGCTCCCTACAAAGACACTCCATGCCGTGCACAGGAGGCAGCCCCTGAGCATCCCGCTCCCTTCAAAGACACTCCATGCCGTGCACAGGAGGCAGCCAGTGAGCATCCCGCTCCCTTCAAAGACACTCCATGCCGTGCATAGGAGGCAGCCCCTGAGCATCCCGCTCCCTACAAAGACACTCCATGCCGTGCATAGGAGGCAGCCACTGAGCATCCCGCTCCCTACAAAGACACTCCATGCCGTGCATAGGAGGCAGCCACTGAGCATCCCGCTCCCTACAAAGACACTCCATGCCGTGCATAGGAGGCATCCACTGAGCATCCCGCTCCATACAAAGACACTCCATGCCGTGCATAGGAGGCAGCCCCTGAGCATCCCGCTCCCTACAAAGACACTCCATGCCGTGCATAGGAGGCAGCCCCTGAGCATCCCGCTCCCTACAAAGACACTCCATGCCGTGCATAGGAGGCAGCCCCTGAGCATCCCGCTCCCTACAAAGACACTCCATGCCGTGCATAGCAGGCAGCCCCTGAGAATCCCGCTCCCTACAAAGACACTCCATGCCGTGCATAGGAGGCAGCCCCTGAGCATCCCGCTCTCTACAAAGACACTCCATGCCGTGCATAGGAGGCAGCCCCTGAGCATCCCGCTCCCTTCAAAGACACTCCATGCCGTGCATAGGAGGCAGCCCCTGAGCATCCCGCTCCCTTCAAAGACATTCCATGCCGTGCATAGGAGGCAGCCCCTGAGCATCCCGCTCCCTACAAAGACACTTCATGCCGTGCATAGGAGGCAGCCACTAAGCATCCCGCTCCCTACAAAGACACTCCATGCCGTGCATAGGAGGCAGCCACTGAGCATCCCGCTCCCTTCAAAGACACTCCATGCCGTGCATAGGAGGCAGCCAGTGAGCATCCCGCTCCCTTCAAAGACACTCCATGCCGTGCATAGGAGGCAGCCCCTGAGCATCCCGCTCCCTACAAAGACACTTCATACCGTGCATAGGAGGCAGCCACTGAGCATCCCGCTCCCTACAAAGACACTCCATGCCGTACATAGGAGGCAGCCACTGAGCATCCCGCTCCCTACAAAGACACTCCATGCCGTGCATAGGAGGCAGCCCCTGAGAATCCCGCTCCCTACAAAGACACTCCATGCCGTGCATAGGAGGCAGCCCCTGAGCATCCCGCTCCCTTCAAAGACACTCCATGCCGTGCATAGGAGGCAGCCCCTGAGCATCCCGCTCCCTACAAAGACACTCAATGCCGTGCATAGGAGGCAGCCCCTGAGCATCCCGCTCCCTACAAAGACACTCCATGCTGTGCATAGGAGGCAGCCCCTGAGCATCCCGCTCCCTACAAAGACACTCCATGCTGTGCATAGGAGGCAGCCACTGAGCATCCCGCTCCCTACAAAGACACTCCATGCTGTGCATAGGAGGCAGCCACTGAGCATCCCGCTCCCTACAAAGACACTCCATGCTGTGCATAGGAGGCAGCCCCTGAGCATCCCGCTCCCTACAAAGACACTCCATGCTGTGCATAGGAGGCAGCCCCTGAGCATCCCGCTCTCTACAAAGACACTCCATGCTGTGCATAGCAGGCAGCCCCTGAGAATCCCGCTCCCTTCCCTTCCCAAACCAATCAGCCTTACTCAGATCGACTACATTTCTACAAATTCTTAAAATTCTCAGAATGTTATATACAACAAGCACAACAGGCAAGTTTACATATGTCTTACTTGTATGTAGGATCTTGCTACTTGAAATATGGCTTAATTCTCATCATGATCACATACAGCACATACAGTCAATTTCCTCATTGAGCAAAATTCGTACAATTCTCAGAATGTTACATACAACAAGGACATCAGGTAAGTATACATATGCGTTACTTGTATGTAGGCTCTTACTAGATGGAATATGGCTTCATTCTCATCATGATCACAAAAAGCACATATAGTTAATGTCCTCATTGAGTCCTTTTGGTGTGAGTGTGCTCATTCTGTCTATCCAGAAGGTTTCTCTCTGATTGAGTATCTTCTGGGTGTTTTCATATGCATCTCCTTTCCTCACAACTTCAAAGATTATAAACCGGATCTGTGCCAAGGTATGTTTCTTTTCATGCTAATGTCTAGCAACCGACAAATTCATGTTTTGATTTTGAATACACAACCTGTTGTCATTCCATCTGGTTTTCAAGTCCTTCTTGACTGTCCTATATAATAAAGTCTGCATGGGCATTTTATCGCATAGATGATACTTTGTGTATCACAAGTCACGTAACTCTGTAGTCTGATCCGTTCTCCTGTATGTGGATGGTTGACTGTCTCTCCTTTTGGGATGTACCCACAGGGAAATGTTCCATTTCTATCTGTTGATTTATTTTTATTAAGAGGTCTTGTGTTGACAAGTCTATCTTTAAAATGTCTGCTTCGCTGATATGCAAAAGTAGGGAATTCTTTGAAAAGATGTTCCACTCACTGGTCACATGTGACCATCCTCCAGTTTTTCTTGATGATTTCCTTTATCCTATTGCTTTGTTTTGAGTACTTTGATATAAAAACAAGAGGCGGTGCTGTGTTGGTTTTCTGTTTTGTTTTTAAGAGATCTTCTCTCTTCTGTATCTTAACCCGTGTCTCTGCTGTCTTCACTTCTTCAGTGGTATAACTACAGTTGATATATTTATTGCCCATCTCTTCTACTTCTTTGTTATAATTTTCCGGATCACTGATGATTCTGTTGACCCGTAACATCTGACTATAAGGTAGATTTTGAATCAGGCTGGGCTGGTGGAAACTAAACCCATAGAGGAGATTATTCCTGTCTGTACTTTTGCGGAATATGTTGGTTTTATATCCAGTTTCTGTAGCAGTAATGTTGACATCCAAAAAGTGCATTGTTTCTTTGGAGTATTCGTATGTGAATCTTATCCTTTGGTCAATTCCATTTAGATATTCAAAGAATTCTAGCAAATTGATCTCTGTTTGTCAATATTCCGAAAATGTCATCAATGTATCAGATCCAATATGCCAGATTTTGTTGCCACATAGGATGTTTCAAGACATGGTCCATTTCAGATTTATGCATATATGCATTTGCCTAGGCAGAGAAGGCAGCATACAGGGGAGCTATACAAATAAGCATCCATCAGGAAGCCCTGCAAGCTCTGCCCCCAAATAACTGTTTTAGTATACATAAAGATACCTAGCTTTGCAAATATCTTGACAAAACAATATTAGCTAATTTGCAGAATCTGCTTGATGCGTCTCATTGAAACCAGCACTTTATCTGGCGCTCTGCAGAGCTGAGGATGCAAGACAGCGATACAAGGTGAACAACTTTAGGTGCTTTGGGCACCCTGCCTCTCTAAACTTAGCATGAGCTTAAGGTGATTTCGGATGGGACCAAAGCACAATGAGTCTCTAGCTGCCCTAACCATAGCACCTAGACATCTAGGATGGATGTCTTGACTTCTGCAGCATTCACTTTGCCAAGCATTAATTGCGTCACATTTACGTCTTCATGCCTTCACTTCTTCAGTCTTGCACTGCTTCTAAAATTCACTTTGTCATTACAGGGGGAGCCCACCTGTACACACCCTTCTTATAACCCATATTCTATCCCTTGATCAGAACCCTAACCATACAGCTAACCTCACCATATATATATATATATTGCCACCTTGGCAATGTGAAAATGCAGATGACTTAAAGGTAAGAAGTAAATGCATGAAGAAGCAAAGGTGAGAAGAAGTAAATGTCTGACAAAGTGAATGCTGAAGAGGTGTGTGTTTAACAAGTGTTTTGGGAAATAAACACGGGATATGCATATCTCACGGATCATTCATGATGGACTTCCCAAGAAGCCTCTACTGGTGTTGAATCTTCCTGTCCTCTGATAGTGAAATTCTGGACTCACAATGTCGACCTCTGCAATGCATAGGCTCAATGATGGGAAGACACCAGACCACACACTAGTTGCTGTAGGAAGCCCCTGTGTTCCTAGGGGGTGAGGGGGGAAAAAGTGTGCTGGCTTTTCTAATCTCAGAAATGTTTACCCAGCAAAGAATCTTCTAGTAGAATAGTTGACCTGGTTGGGACTCAGTGTCCCACAAGATCGTTTGGAGAAATGGCCCTCCAGAACCTTCCGGAAGTTGCCGTCGAGCTCGGCAGTATTTAGGGAAACGTGGCCATGTGTCTGGCCTGTTCCCAAGCCTACCTCACTAGTCAGTTCTGAAAGTCTATAGATTATGTAGCCAGCCACATTTTGCAGCAGAGTGGGCACCAGGTAATCTAGTGAGTGTCAGCTGACATCACACAAACGCTCTGATGGGATTTCCACCCCAACCAGCATGGTGCGTGCTAGGCCCCCTGAGGAGGACACCTTGCCAGTGCATCACTGCCTGTTAGGAGTATCGAAGATGGTGCCAAGAAGTATCATGTCTTTACTGTGGGTGAGGGCCAGTGGATTTGGTGACTCACTACCAGCATCTGCTACTCCCATAGCCAACACCTTCTCTTGGGGCTGACAATCTCATTCCAGTTACATTACAAATCGGAAGTCTCAGCGAGGACTAAGATTAAGGTTTTTCAAGGCAACTAAATATATATCCTACTCTGGAATAAAGGATATTTGCTCATGCTTCAACTGACTTGATTGCTTTCATATATATTCAGTTTTGAGCACTGTTGTCTCTGATGCCCTGTTTGGTACCATTTCCGTCACTGCCACTGTAGCCTGCTGGTGCAGAGGTCAATGGCCATGTGGAAAAGGGAACGAGGAGGTCTTCCTTCACCAACGCAGTTGTGAGTGCACAACAGCAGACATGAGGTAAGGTTATACAATTAGTATTGTGGTCTCTACCACAACTTGCTTCTAGACCTTTCCTCAGGTAATCAGTAGAGGATTAAAACGATCTAGAAAAAGTAAAAGAAACACTGGGGCTACCGGCAGCTGAAGAACTTCGTACATTATGCATTGGGCTTGGTTGAGAATTACTCATGGCCAAAGCCAAGCAGTACCCTACTGCGCATTCTCCATTAATCTATTAACAATTGGAATCCATGTGGATATCAACATTTGGCCACGTTTCTGGTAACCACAGCATCATTCTCAATTACTTTACCGGCCTCAGTAGACTCATGTCCACAATCTTATCCTTCTGCGATATGTGCACCATTCTTTGCTCACTGCTGGTTCTTCTGATATTACCACCATTCACTGAACAGCCATGCTGCTGCCTCCCCAGCAGGAATATGACCAGCATAGACCCGCAGTCTCCAGCCAGACCGTGTATTCAATACTACACAAGGCAAACCGCAAGTCGACGAAAGAACATTTCTCTGAGTCACAATTCTAGCCTACCAGGGCCCTCCTGCATTGCACCTCGTCTTATCCTCACAACCTGCCACATTACAAAGGTTTGTCAGCCACGAATTGGCTAGGCTAGCTAAATTCTGGGCATCCTTTACAGCTGATGTAGCTGTATTCAGTGGCAGCTGGATCAGCTGACTCACCTGAGGAAGGTGGTACGGTCTCTGAAACAGGTTTTCTTCAAAAGGATTCAAGCGTCAGGTCGAAGCTCTGTTGCTTATTGTAGTTACTAGTCAGGTCGACACAAGGTTCATCCTCGCCAAGCAAAGATCACTGTATTGGGAACTGCCAAGAACACAGACCTAGATGAGGGCTTTCATAGGCTTCACCGGGCATCGCTGGAGTTTAGTGAGAAAACAACAAGCCAATGAAACTTTTCTGCCCTAGTGGCATCCACGAAAGAGGCACGAATTGTCAATTAAAGACGGGATTTAAAATGAAAGCAATCCCATGCGCTGAAAGCTCCTGAGTTTGGACACAACCTTCTATACCACTGATCAGATCTGACACGTTCCAGGAAAGTGGGAAGCACACCAAGACCCCAAACAATCAGAGGAGCTCTGATAGTCAGAGACTTAAATAAGCCCAGCAGAGACAGTGGTGTGATTCTAGTGGACAGACATGTGGACAACAACAGAGAGTTTGGGGCACTAGAGGCTAAGTGGAAAGTAAAAAAACCACCTTCAAACCACTTGAAACAGGAGGGGAGAAACAGAAGGGCGCGGGACCAGATATTTCAGAGGCTGGCAGAACAAGCTAACTTCCCATGAGTCACTGAAAGAATTGTGAAGATATCAAAACAAAGTATCTCATAGGAAGGGACAGGCAGGACAGGTCGTTGTTTGTGGTTTCTGATAGGAAAAAGTAAGGAGGGAAACCCATAGGCCTTGTTTCTATAGCAGAGTACCAACTTGATGTGGGCTATAATGCTTGGCCTGGTTTGTACTGTTTTTCCTCCTGTGACTCAAGGTCTACTCTATGCTCTTTATACACTATGTAAGCACAAAAGTGATGGGTGGAAGGTTTTGAATGAATCTGAACCACTGGCGTTGCTCTGGGCAATCTTCCACACCACCGTTTCTTAGCCCGTCTGTGCCATTGCAAAAGGGGTCTAGCCATATGCAAATCAGTCAGGTACTGCCACCAATGGTAGCAGCCCAGCCTGAACTGCTAGGCCAGGTCCCCTCTGTACAGAAACACAAGCAACCCCAGACATGTTTCGGCCTTTTTGGGCCTCCTCAGTGAGGTGCAGCTTGGTTCCCTATGGCGCAGCGAGAAAGGGACCCACGTCTGGGCATACCCTCTCTCACATTGTGAGACAAACAATAAGCACAAAAGCGATGGGTGGAAGGTTTCGAATGAATCTGAACCAGTAGTGTTGCTCTGGGCAACCTTCCACACCACCGTTTTTTAGTCCATCTGTGCCAGTGCAAAAGGGGTCCAGCCATATGCAAATCAGTCAGGTACTGCCACCAATGGTAGCAGCCCAGCCCGAACTGCTAGGCCAGGTCCCCTCTGCATGGAAACACCAGCAACCCCAGACATGTTTCGGCCTTGTTTAGCCTCCTCGGTGAGGTGCAGCTTGGTTCCCTATGGGGTCAGCGAGCAAGGGACCCGTGTCTGGGCATACCCTCTCTCACATAGTGAGACAAACAGTAAGCACAAAAGTGATGGGTGGAAGGTTTTGAATGAATCTGAACCACTGGCGTTGCTCCTGGCAACCTTCCACACCACCGTATTTTAGCCCGTCTGTGCCATTGCAAAAGGGGTCCAGCCATATGCATATCAGTCTGGTACTGCCACCAATGGTAGCAGCCCAGCCCGAACTGCTAGGCCAGGTCCCCTCTGCACGGAAACACAAGCAACCCCAGACATGTTTCGGCCTTGTTGGACCTCCTCAGTGAAGTGCAGCTTGGTTCCCTATGGCGCAACGAGCAAGAGACCCACGTCTGGGCATACCCTCTCTCACATAGTGAGACAAACAGTAAGCACAAAAGTGATGGGTGAAGGTTTTGAATTAATCTGAACCACTGGCGTTGCTCTTGGCAACCTTCCACACCACAATTTTTTAGCCCGTCTGTGCCATTGTAAAAGGGGTCCAGCCATATGCAAATCAGTCAAGTATTGCCACCAATGGTAGCAACCCAGCCCGAACTGCTAGGCCAGGTCCCCTCTGCACGGAAACACAAGCAACCCCAGACATGTTTCGGCCTTGTTGGGCCTCCTCAGTGAGGTGCAGCTTGGTTCCCTATGGCGCAGCGACGAGTGAGGGACCCACGTCTGGGCATACCCTCTCTCACATAGTGAGACAAACAGTAAGCACAAAAGTGATGGGTGGAAGGTTTTGAATGAATCTGAACCACTGGCGTTGCTCTGAGCAACCTTCCACACCACTGTTTTTTAGCCCGTCTGTGGCATTGCAAAAGGGGTCCAGCCATATGCAAATCAGTCAGGTACTGCCACCAATGGAAACAGCCCACCCCAAACTACTAGGCCAGGTCCCCTCTGCACGGAAACACAAGCAACCCCACACATGTTTCGGCCTTGTTGGGCCTCCTCAGTGAGGTGCAGCTTAGTTCCCTATGGCGCAGCGAGCAAGGGACCCACGTCTGGGCATACCCTCTCTCACATAGTGAGACAAATAGTAAGCACAAAAGTGATGGGTGGAAGGTTTTGAATGAATCTGAACCACTGGCGTTGCGCTGGGCAACCTTCCACACCACTGTTTTTTAGCCCGTCTGTGCCATTGCAAAAGGGGTCCAGCCATATGCAAATCAGTCTGGTACTGCCACCAATGGTAGCAGCCCAGCCCGAACCGCTAGGCCAGGTCCCCTCTGCACGGAAACACAAGCAACCCCAGACATGTTCCAGCCTTGTTGGGCCTCCTCAGTGAGGTGCAGCTTGGTTCCCTATGGCGCAGCGAGCACGGGACCCACGTCTGGGCATACCCTCTCTCACATAGTGAGACAAACAGTAAGCACAAAAGTGATTGGTCGAAGGTTTTGATTGAATCTGAACCACTGGTGTTGGCTCTGGGCAACCTTCCACACCACAGTTTTTTAGCCGGTCTTTGCCATTGCAAAAGGGGTCCAGCCACATGCAAATCAGTCAGGTACTGCCACCAATGGTAGCAGCCCAGCCCGAACTGCTAGGCCAGGTCCCCTCTGCATGGAAACACAAGCAACCCCAGACATGTTTCGGCCTTGTTGGGCCTCCTCAGTGAGGTGCAGCTTGGTTCCCTATGGCGCAGCGACGAGCGAGGGACCCGCGTCTGGGCATACCCTCTCTCACATAGTGAGACAAACAGTAAGCACAAAAGTGATGGGTGGAAGGTTTTGAATGAATCTGAACCACTGGCGTTGCTCTGAGCAACCTTCCACACCACTGTTTTTTAGCCCGTCTGTGGCATTGCAAAAGGGGTCCAGCCATATGCAAATCAGTCAGGTACTGCCACCAATGGTAACAGCCCAGCCCAAACTGCTAGGCCAGGTCCCCTCTGCACGGAAACACAAGCAACCCCACACATGTTTCGGCCTTGTTGGGCCTCCTCAGTGAGGTGCAGCTTGGTTCCCTATGGCGCAGCGAGCAAGGGACCCACGTCTGGGCATACCCTCTCTCACATAGTGAGACAAATAGTAAGCACAAAAGTGATGGGTGGAAGGTTTTGAATGAATCTGAACCACTGGCGTTGCCCTGGGCAACCTTCCACACCATTGTTTTTTAGCCTGTCTGTGCCATTGCAAAAGGGTCCTGCCATATGCAAATCAGTCAGGTACTGCCACCAATGGTAACAGCCCAGCCCGAACTGCTAGGCCAGGTCCCCTCTGCACGGAAGCACAAGCAAACCCAGACATGTTTCGGCCTTGTTGGGCCTCCTCAGTGAGTTGCAGCCTGGTTCCCTATGGCGCAGCGAGCAAGGGACCCACATCTGGGCATACCCTCTCTCACATAGTGAGACAGACAGTAAGCATGGAAGGTTTTGAATGAATCTGAACCACTGGCGTTGCTCTGGGCAACCTTCCACACCACCGTTTTTTAGCCCATCTGTGCCATTGCAAAAGGGGTCCAGCCATATGCAAATCATTCAGGTACTGCCACCAATGGTAGCAGCCCAGCCCGAACTGCTAGGCCAGGTCCCCTCTGCACGGAAACACAAGCAACCCCAGACATGTTTCGGCCTTGTTGGGCCTCCTCAGTGAGGTGCAGCTTGGTTCCCTATGGCGCAGCGAGCAAGGGACCCACGTCTGGGCATTCCCTCTCTCACATAGTGAGACAAACAGTAAACACAAAAGTGATGGGTGGAAGGTTTTTAATGAATCTGAACCATTGGCGTTGCTCTGGGCAACCTTCCACACCACCATTTATTAGCCCGTCTGTGCCATTGCAAAAGGGGTTCAGCCATATGCAAATCAGTCAAGTACTGCCACCAATGGTAGCAGCCCAGCCCGAACTGCTAGGCCAGGTCCCCTCTGCACGGAAACACAAGCAACCCCAGACATGTTTCGGCCTTGTTGGGCCTCCTCAGTGAGGTGCAGCTTGGTTCCCTATGGCACAGCGAGCAAGGGACCCACGTCTGGGCATACCCTCTCTCACATAGTGAGACAAACAGTAAGCACAAATGTGGTGGGTGGAAGGTTTTGAATGAATCTGAACTACTGTCATTGCTCTGGGTAACCTTCCACACCACTGTTTTTTAGTTCGTCGGTGCCATTGCAAAAGGGGTCCAGCCATATGCAAATCAGTTAGGTACTGCCACCAATGGTAGCAGCCCAGCCCGAACTGCTAGGCCATGTCCCCTCTGCACGGAAACACAAGCAACCCAAGACATGTTTCGGCCTTGTTGGTCCTCCTCAGTGAGGTGCAGCTTGGTTCCCAATGGCGCTGCGAGCAAGGGACCCACGTCTGGGCATACCCTCTCTCACATAGTGAGACAAACAGTAAGCACAAAAGTGATGGGTGGAAGGTTTTGATTGAATCTGAACCACTGGCGTTGCTCTGGGCAACCTTCCACACCACCGTTTTTTAGCCTGTCTGTGCCATTGCAAAAGGGGTCCAGCCATATGCAAATCAGTCAAGTACTGCCACCAATGGTAGCAGCCTAGCCCGAACTGCTAGGCCAGGTCCCCTCTGCACGGAAACACAAGCAACCCCAGACATGTTTCGGCATTGTTGGGCCTCCTCAGTGAGGTGCAGCTTGGTTCCCTATGGCGCAGCGAGCGAGGGACCCACGTCTGGGCATACCCTCTCTCACATAGTGATACAAACAGTAAGCACAAAAGTGATGGGTGGAAGGTTTTGAATGAATCTGAACCACTGGCGTTGCTCTGAGCAACCTTCCACACCACTGTTTTTTAGCCCGTCTGTGCCATTGCAAAAGGGTCCAGTCATATGCAAATCAGTCAGGTACTGCTACCAATGGTAACAGCCCAGCCCGAACTGCTAGGCCAGGTCTCCTCTGCACGGAAACAAAAGCAACCCCACACATGTTTCGGCCTTGTTGGGCCTCCTCAGTGAGGTGCAGCTTGGTTCCCTATGGCACAGCGAGCAAGGGACCCACGTCTGGGCATACCCTCTCTCACATAGTGAGACAAACAGTAAGCACAAAAGTGATTGGTCGAAGGTTTTGATTGAATCTGAACCACTGGTGTTGGCTCTGGGCAACCTTCCACACCACTGATTATTAGCCCATCTGTGCCATTGCAAAAGGGTCCAACCACATGCAAATCAGTCAGGTACTGCCACCAATGGTAGCAGCCGAGCCCAAACTGCTATGCCAGGTCCCCTCTGCACGGAAACACAAGCAACCCTAGACATGTTTCGACCTTGTTGGTCCTCCTCAGTGAGGTGCAGCTTGGATCCCTATGGCGCAGCCAGCGAGCGACCCACGTCTGGGCATACCCTCTCTCACATAGTGAGACAAACAGTAAGCACAAAAGTGATGGGTGGAAGGTTTTGAATGAATCTGAACCACTGGCGTTGTTCTGAGCAACCTTCCACACCACTGATTATTAGCCCGTCTGTGCCATTGCAAAAGGGTCCAACCACATGCAAATCAGTCAGGTACTGCCACCAATGGTAGCAGCCCAGCCCGAACTGCTAGGCCAGGTCCCCTCTGCATGGAAACACAAGCA
Organism: Ambystoma mexicanum; assembly: GCF_040938575.1. Lineage (NCBI taxonomy): Eukaryota > Metazoa > Chordata > Amphibia > Caudata > Ambystomatidae > Ambystoma > Ambystoma mexicanum. Next base: position 304,127,122 of record NC_090921.1, read on the forward strand.
ACCCCAGACATGTTTCGGCCTTGTTGGGCCTCCTCAGTGAGGTGCAGCTTGGTTCCCTATGGCGCAGCGACGAGCGAGGGACCCACGTCTGGGCATACCCTCTCTCACATAGTGAGACAAACAGTAAGCACAAAAGTGATGGGTGGAAGGTTTTGAATGAATCTGAACCACTGGCGTTGCTCTGAGCAACCTTCCACACCACTGTTTTTTAGCCCGTCTGTGCCATTGTAAAAGGGGTCCAGCCATATGCAAATCAGTCAGGTACTGCCACCAATGGTAACAGCCCAGCCCAAACTCCTAGGCCAGGTCCCCTCTGCATGGAAACACAAGCAACCCCACACATGTTTCGGCCTTGTTGGGCCTCCTCAGTGAGGTGCAGCTTAGTTCCCTATGGCGCAGCGAGCAAGGGACCCACGTCTGGGCATACCCTCTCTCACATAGTGAGACAAATAGTAAGCACAACAGTGATGGGTGGAAGGTTTTGAATGAATCTGAACCTCTGGCATTGCCCTGGGCAACCTTCCACACCACTGTTTTTCAGCCTGTCTGTGCCATTGCAAAAGGGTCCAGCCATATGCAAATCAGTCAGGTACTGCCACCAATGGTAGCAGCCCAGCCCGAACTGCTAGGCCAGGTCCCCTCTGCACGGAAGCACAAGCAAACCCAGACATGTTTCGGCCTTGTTGGGCCTCCTCAGTGAGTTGCAGCCTGGTTCCCTATGGCGCAGTGAGCAAGGGACCCACATCTGGGCATACCCTCTCTCACACAGTGAGACAGACAGTAAGCATGGAAGGTTTTGAATGAATCTGAACCACAGGCGTTGCTCTGGGCAACCTTCCACACCACCGTTTTTTAGCCCGTCTGTGCCATTGCAAAAGGGGTCCAGCCATATGCAAATCATTCAGGTACTGCCACCAATGGTAGCAGCCCAGCCCGAACTGCTAGGCCAGGTCCCCTCTGCACGGAAGCACAAGCAACCCCAGACATGTTTCGGCCTTGTTGGGCCTCCTCAGTGAGGTGCAGCTTGGTTCCCTATGGCGCAGCGAGCAAGGGACCCACGTCTGGGCATTCCCTCTCTCACATAGTGAGACAAACGGTAAACACAAATGTGGTGGGTGGAAGGTTTTGAATGAATCTGAACTACTGTCATTGCTCTGGGTAACCTTCTACACCACTGTTTTTTAGTTCGTCGGTGCCATTGCAAAAGGGGTCCAGCCATATGCAAATCAGTCAGGTACTGCCACCAATGGTAGCAGCCCAACCCGAACTGCTAGGCCATGTCCCCTCTGCACGGAAACACAAGCAACCCCAGACATGTTTCGGCCTTGTTGGGCCTCCTCAGTGAGGTGCAGCTTGGTTCCCAATGGCGCTGCGAGCAAGGGACCCACGTCTGGGCATACCCTCTCTCACATAGTGAGACAAACAGTAAGCACAAAAGTGATGGGTGGAAGGTTTTGATTGAATCTGAACCACTGGCGTTGCTCTGGGCAACCTTCCACACCACCGTTTTTTAGCCCGTCTGTGCCATTGCAAAAGGGGTCCAGCCATATGCAAATCAGTCAAGTACTGCCACCAATGGTAGCAGCCCAGCCCGAACTGCTAGGCCAGGTCCCCTCTGCACGGAAACACAAGCAACCCCAGACATGTTTCGGCATTGTTGGGCCTCCTCAGTGAGGTGCAGCTTGGTTCCCTATGGCGCAGCGAGCGAGGGACCCACGTCTGGGCATACCCTCTCTCACATAGTGATACAAACAGTAAGCACAAAAGTGATGGGTGGAAGGTTTTGAATGAATCTGAACCACTGGCGTTATTCTGAGCAACCTTCCACACCACTGATTATTAGCCCGTCTGTGCCATTGCAAAAGGGTCCAACCACATGCAAATCAGTCAGGTACTGCCACCAATGGTAGCAGCCCAGCCCGAACTGTTAGGCCAGGTCCCCTCTGCATGGAAACACAAGCAACCCCAGACATGTTTCGGCCTTGTTGGGCCTCCTCAGTGAGGTGCAGCTTGGTTCCCTATGGCGCAGCCAGCGAGGGACCCACGTCTGGGCATACCCTCTCTCACATAGTGAGACAAACAGTAAGCACAAATGTGATGGGTGGAAGGTTTTGAATGAATCTGAACTACTGTCATTGCTCTGGGTAACCTTCCACACCACTGTTTTTTAGCCCGTCGGTGCCATTGCAAAAGGGGTCCAGCCATACGCAAATCAGTCAAGTACTGCCACCAATGGTAGCAGCCCAGCCCGAACTGCTAGGCCATGTCCCCTCTGCACGGAAACACAAGCAACCCCAAACATGTTTCGGCCTTGTTGGGCCTCCTCAGTGAGGTGCAGCTTGGTTCCCAATGGCCCTGCGAGCAAGGGACCCACGTCTGGGCATACCCTCTCTCACATAGTGAGACAAACAGTAAGCACAAAAGTGATGTGTGGAAGGTTTTTAATGAATCTGAACCACTGGCGTTGCTGTGGGCAACCTTCCACACCACCGTTTTTTAGCCCGTCTGTGCCATTGCAAAAGGGGTCCAGCCATATGCAAATCATTCAGGTACTGCCACCAATGGTAGCAGCCCAGCCCGAACTGCTAGGCCAGGACCCCTCTGCACGGAAACACAAGCAACCCCAGACATGTTTCGGCCTTGTTGGGCCTCCTCAGTGAGGTGCAGCTTGGTTCCCTATGGCGCAGCGAGCAAGGGACCCACGTCTGGGCATTCCCTCTCTCACATAGTGAGACAAACAGTAAACACAAAAGTGATGTGTGGAAGGTTTTTAATGAATCTGAACCATTGGCGTTGCTCTGGGCAACCTTCCACACCACCATTTATTAGCCCGTCTGTGCCATTGCAAAAGGGGTTCAGCCATATGCAAATCAGTCAAGTACTGCCACCAATGGTAGCAGCCCAGCCCGAACTGCTAGGTCAGGTCCCCTCTGCACGGAAACACAAGCAACCCCAGACATGTTTCAGCCTTGTTGGGCCTCCTCAGTGAGGTGCAGCTTGGTTCCCTATGGCGCAGCGAGCAAGGGACCCACGTCTGGGCATACCCTCTCTCACATAATGAGACAAACAGTAAGCACAAAAGTGATTGGTGGAAAGTTTTGATTGAATCTGAACCACTGGCGTTGGCTCTCGGCAACCTTCCACACCACCGTTTTTTAGCCGGTCTGTGCCATTGCAAAAGGGATCCAGCCATATGCAAATCAGTCAGGTACTGCCACCAATGGTAGCAGCCCAGCCCGAACTGCTAGGCCAGGTTCCCTCTGCACGGAAACACAAGCAACACCACACATGTTTCGGCCTTGTTTGGCCTCCTCAGTGAGGTGCAGCTTGGTTCCCTATGGCGCAGCGAGCAAGGGACCCACGTCTGGGCATACCCTCTCTCACATAGTGAGACAAACAGTAAGCACAAAAGTGATGGGTGGAAGGTTTTGAATGAATCTGAACCACTGGCGTTGCTCTGAGCAACCTTCCACCACTGTTGTTTAGCCCGTCTGTGCCATTGTAAAAGGGTCCAGCCATATGCAAATCAGTCAGGTACTGCCAGCAGCCCAGCCCGAACTGCTAGGCCAGGTCCCCTCTGCACGGAAACACAAGCAACCCCACACATGTTTGGGCCTTGTTGGGCCTCCTCAGTGAGGTGCAGCTTGGTTCCCTATGGCGCAGCGAGCAAGGGACCCACGTCTGGGCATACCCTCTCTCACATAGTGAGACAAACAGTAAGCACAAAAGTGATCGGTGGAAGGTTTTGAATGAATCTGAACCACTGGCGTTGCTCTGGGCAACCTTCCACACCGCCGTTTTTTAGCCTGTCTGTGCCATTGCAAAAGGGTTCCAGCCATATGCAAATCAGTCAGGTACTCCCACTAATCGTAGCAGCCCAGCCCGAACTGCTAGGCCAGGTCCCCTCTGCACGGAAACACAAGCAACCCCAGACATGTTTCGGCCTTGTTGGGCCTCCTCAGTGAGGTGCAGCTTGGTTCCCTATGGCGCAGCGAGCAAGGGACCCACGTCTGGGCATACCCTCTCTCACATAGTGAGACAAACAGTAAGCACAAATGTGATGGGTGGAAGGTTTTGAATAAATCTGAACTACTGTCATTGCTCTGGGTAACCTTCCACACCACTGTTTTTTAGCCCGTCGGTGCCATTGCAAAAGGGGTCCAGCCATATGCAAATCAGTCAAGTACTGCCACCAATGGTAGCAGCCCAGCCCGAACTGCTAGGCCATGTCCCCTCTGCACGGAAACACAAGCAACCCCAAACATGTTTCGGCCTTGTTGGGCCTCCTCAGTGAGGTGCAGCTTGGTTCCCAATGGCCCTGCGAGCAAGGGACCCACGTCTGGGCATACCCTCTCTCACATAGTGAGACAAACAGTAAGCACAAAAGTGATGGGTGGAAGGTTTTGATTGAATCTGAACCACTGGCGTTGCTCTGGGAAACCTTCCACACCACCGTTTTTTAGCCCGTCTGTGCCATTGCAAAAGGGATCCAGCCATATGCAAATCAGTCAAGTACTGCCACCAATGGTAGCAGCCCAGCCCGAACTGCTAGGCCAGGTCCCCTCTGCACCGAAACACAAGTAACCCCAGACATGTTTCGGCATTGTTGGGCCTCCTCAGTGAGGTGCAGCTTGGTTCCCTATGGCGCAGCGAGCGAGGGACCCACGTCTGGGCATACCCTCTCTCACATAGTGATACAAACAGTAAGCACAAAAGTGATGGGTGGAAGGTTTTGAATGAATCTGAACCACTGGCGTTGCTCTGAGCAACCTTCCACACCACTGTTTTTTAGCCCGTCTGTGCCATTGCAAAAGGGTCCAGTCATATGCAAATCAGTCAGGTACTGCTACCAATGGTACCAGCCCAGCCCGAACTGCTAGGCCAGGTCCCCTCTGCACGGAAACAAAAGCAACCCCACACATGTTTCGGCCTTGTTGGGCCTCCTCAGCGAGGTGCAGCTTGGTTCCCTATGGCGCAGCGTGCAAGGGACCCACGTCTGGGCATACCCTCTCTCACATAGTGAGACAAATAGTAAGCACAAAAGTGATGGGTGGAAGGTTTTGAATGAATCTGAACCACTGGCGTTGCGCTGGGCAACCTTCCACACCACTGTTTTTTAGCCCGTCTGTGCCATTGCAAAAGGGGTCCAGCCATATGCAAATCAGTCTGGTACTGCCACCAATGGTAGCAGCCCAGCCCGAACTGCTAGGCCAGGTCCCCTCTGCACGGAAACACAAGCAACCCCAGACATGTTCCAGCCTTGTTGGGCCTCCTCAGTGAGGTGCAGCTTGGTTCCCTATGGCGCAGCGAGCACGGGACCCACGTCTGGGCATACCCTCTCTCACATAGTGAGACAAACAGTAAGCATAAAAGTGATTGGTCGAAGGTTTTGATTGAATCTGAACCACTGGTGTTGGCTCTGGGCAACCTTCCACATCACAGTTTTTTAGCCGGTCTTTGCCATTGCAAAAGGGGTCCAGCCATATGCAAATCAGTCAAGTACTGCCACCAATGGTAGCAGCCCAGCCCGAACTGCTATGCCAGGTCCCCTCTGCACGGAAACACAAGCAACCCTAGACATGTTTCGACCTTGTTGGTCCTCCTCAGTGAGGTGCAGCTTGGTTCCCTATGGCGCAGCCAGCGAGGGATTCACGTCTGGGCATACCCTCTCTCACATAGTGAGACAAACAGTAAGCACAAAAGGGATGGGTGGAAGGTTTTGAATGAATCTGAACCACTGGCGTTGTTCTGAGCAACCTTCCACACCAGTGATTTTTAGCCCGTCGGTGCCATTGCAAAAGGGTCCAGCCACATGCAAATCAGTCAGGTACTGCCACTAATGGTAGCAGCCCAGCCCGAACTGCTAGGCCAGGTCCCCTCTGCATGGAAACACAAGCAACCCCAGACATGTTTCGGCCTTGTTGGGCCTCCTCAGTGAGGTGCAGCTTGGTTCCCTATGGCGCAGCGACGAGCGAGGGACCCACGTCTGGGCATACCCTCTCTCACATAGTGAGACAAACAGTAAGCACAAAAGTGATGGGTGGAAGGTTTTGAATGAATCTGAACCACTGGCGTTGCTCTGAGCAACCTTCCACACCACTGTTTTTTAGCCCGTCTGTGCCATTGCAAAAGGGGTCCAGCCATATGCAAATCAGTCAGGTACTGCCACCAATGGTAACAGCCCAGCCCAAACTGCTAGGCCAGGTCCCCTCTGCACGGAAACACAAGCAACACCACACATGTTTCGGCCTTGTTTGGCCTCCTCGGTGAGGTGCAGCTTGGTTCCCTATGGCGCAGCGAGCAAGGGACCCACGTCTGGGCATACCCTCTCTCACATAGTGAGACAAACAGTAAGCACAAAAGTGATGGGTGGAAGTTTTTGAATGAATCTGAACCACTGGCGTTGCTCTGAGCAACCTTCCACCACTGTTGTTTAGCCCGTCTGTGCCATTGTAAAAGGGTCCAGCCATATGCAAATCAGTCAGGTACTGCCAGCAGCCCAGCCCGAACTGCTAGGCCAGGTCCCCTCTGCACGGAACCACAAGCAACCCCACACATGTTTGGGCCTTGTTGGGCCTCCTCAGTGAGGTGCAGCTTGGTTCCCTATGGCGCAGCGAGCAAGGGACCCACGTCTGGGCATACCCTCTCTCACATAGTGAGACAAACAGTAAGCACAAAAGTGATCGGTGGAAGGTTTTGAATGAATCTGAACCACTGGCGTTGCTCTGGGCAACCTTCCACACCGCCGTTTTTTAGCCTGTCTGTGCCATTGCAAAAGGGTTCCAGCCATATGCAAATCAGTCAGGTACTGCCACTAATGGTAGCAGCCCAGCCCGAACTGCTAGGCCAGGTCCCCTCTGCACGGAAACACAAGCAACCCCAGACATGTTTCGGCCTTGTTCGGCCTCCTCAGTGAGGTGCAGCTTGGTTCCCTATGGCGCAGCGAGCAAGGGACCCACGTCTGGGCATACCCTCTCTCACATAGTGAGACAAACAGTAAGCACAAATGTGATGGGTGGAAGGTTTTGAATGAATCTGAACTACTGTCATTGCTCTGGGTAACCTTCCACACCACTGTTTTTTAGCCCGTCGGTGCCATTGCAAAAGGGGTCCAGCCATATGCAAATCAGTCAAGTACTGCCACCAATGGTAGCAGCCCAGCCCGAACTGCTAGGCCATGTCCCCTCTGCACGGAAACACAAGCGACCCCAAACATGTTTCGGCCTTGTTGGGCCTCCTCAGTGAGGTGCAGCTTGGTTCCCAATGGCCCTGTGAGCAAGGGACCCACGTCTGGGCATACCCTCTCTCACATAGTGAGACAAACAGTAAGCAAAAAAGTGATGGGTGGAAGGTTTTGATTGAATCTGAACCACTGGCGTTGCTCTGGGAAACCTTCCACACCACCGTTTTTTAGCCCGTCTGTGCCATTGCAAAAGGGATCCAGCCATATGCAAATCAGTCAGGTACTGCCACTAATGGTAGCAGCCCAGCCCGAACTGCTAGGCCAGGTCCCCTCTGCACGGAAACACAAGCAACCCCAGACATGTTTCGGCCTTGTTGGGCCTCCTCAGTGAGGTGCAGCTTGGTTCCCTATGGCGCAGCGACGAGCGAGGGACCCACGTCTGGGCATACCCTCTCTCACATAGTGAGACAAACAGTAAGCACAAAAGTGATGGGTGGAAGGTTTTGAATGAATCTGAACCACTGGCGTTGCTCTGAGCAACCTTCCACACCACTGTTTTTTAGCCCGTCTGTGCCATTGCAAAAGGGGTCCAGCCATATGCAAATCAGTCAGGTACTGCCACCAATGGTAACAGCCCAGCCCAAACTGCTAGGCCAGGTCCCCTCTGCACGGAAACACAAGCAACCCCACACATGTTTCGGCCTTGTTGGGCCTCCTCAGTGAGGTGCAGCTTAGTTCCCTATGGCGCAGCGAGCAAGGGACCCACGTCTGGGCATACCCTCTCTCACATAGTGAGACAAATAGTAAGCACAAAAGTGATGGGTGGAAGGTTTTGAATGAATATGAACCACTGGCGTTGCCCTGGGCAACCTTCCACACCACTGTTTTTTATCCTGTCTGTGCCATTGCAAAAGGGTCCTGCCATATGCAAATCAGTCAGGTACTGCCACCAATGGTAGCAGCCCAGCCCGAACTGCTAGGCCAGGTCCCCTCTGCACGGAAGCACAAGCAAACCCAGACATGTTTCGGCCTTGTTGGGCCTCCTCAGTGAGTTGCAGCCTGGTTCCCTATGGCGCAGCGAGCAAGGGACCCACATCTGGGCATACCCTCTCTCACATAGTGAGACAGACAGTAAGCATGGAAGGTTTTGAATGAATCTGAACCACTGGCGTTGCTCTGGGCAACCTTCCACACCACCGTTTTTTAGCCCGTCTATGCCATTGCAAAAGGGGTCCAGCCATATGCAAATCATTCAGGTACTGCCACCAATGGTAGCAGCCCAGCCCGAACTGCTAAGCCAGGTCCCCTCTGCACGGAAACACAAGCAACCCCAGACATGTTTCGGCCTTGTTGGGCCTCCTCAGTGAGGTGCAGCTTGGTTCCCTATAGCGCAGCGAGCAAGGGACCCACGTCTGGGCATACCCTCTCTCACATAATGAGACAAACAGTAAGCACAAAAGTGATTGGTGGAAGGTTTTGATTGAATCTGAACCACTGGCGTTGGCTCTCGGCAACCTTCCACACCACTGTTGTTTAGCCCGTCTGTGCCATTGTAAAAGGGTCCAGCCATATGCAAATCAGTCAGGTACTGCCAGCAGCCCAGCCCGAACTGCTAGGCCAGGTCCCCTCTGCACGGAAACACAAGCAACTCCACACATGTTTGGGCCTTGTTGGGCCTCCTCAGTGAGGTGCAGCTTGGTTCCCTATGGCGCAGCGAGCAAGGGACCCACGTCTGGGCATACCCTCTCTCACATAGTGAGACAAACAGTAAGCACAAAAGTGATCGGTGGAAGGTTTTGAATGAATCTGAACCACTGGCGTTGCTCTGGGCAACCTTCCACACCGCCGTTTTTTAGCCTGTCTGTGCCATTGCAAAAGGGTTCCAGCCATATGCAAATCAGTCACGTACTGCCACTAATGGTAGCAGCCCAGCCCGAACTGCTAGGCCAGGTCCCCTCTGCACGGAAACACAAGCAACCCCAGACATGTTTCGCCTTGTTGGGCCTCCTCAGTGAGGTGCAGCTTGGTTCCCTATGGCGCAGCGTGCAAGGGACCCACGTCTGGGCATACCCTCTCTCACATAGTGAGACAAATAGTAAGCACAAAAGTGATGGGTGGAAGGTTTTGAATGAATCTGAACCACTGGCGTTGCGCTGGGCAACCTTCCACACCACTGTTTTTTAGCCCGTCTGTGCCATTGCAAAAGGGGTCCAGCCATATGCAAATCAGTCTGGTACTGCCACCAATGGTAGCAGCCCAGCCCGAACTGCTAGGCCAGGTCCCCTCTGCACGGAAGCACAAGCAAACCCAGACATGTTTCGGCCTTGTTGGGCCTCCTCAGTGAGTTGCAGCCTGGTTCCCTATGGCGCAGCGAGCAAGGGACCCACATCTGGGCATACCCTCTCTCACATAGTGAGACAGACAGTAAGCATGGAAGGTTTTGAATGAATCTGAACCACTGGCGTTGCTCTGGGCAACCTTCCACACCACCGTTTTTTAGCCCGTCTATGCCATTGCAAAAGGGGTCCAGCCATATGCAAATCATTCAGGTACTGCCACCAATGGTAGCAGCCCAGCCCGAACTGCTAGGCCAGGTCCCCTCTGCACGGAAACACAAGCAACCCCAGACATGTTTCGGCCTTGTTGGTCCTCCTCAGTGAGGTGCAGCTTGGTTCCCTATAGCGCAGCGAGCAAGGGACCCACGTCTGGGCATACCCTCTCTCACATAATGAGACAAACAGTAAGCACAAAAGTGATTGGTGGAAGGTTTTGATTGAATCTGAACCACTGGCGTTGGCTCTCGGTAACCTTCCACACCACTGTTGTTTAGCCCGTCTGTGCCATTGTAAAAGGGTCCAGCCATATGCAAATCAGTCAGGTACTGCCAGCAGCCCAGCCCGAACTGCTAGGCCAGGTCCCCTCTGCACGGAAACACAAGCAACTCCACACATGTTTGGGCCTTGTTGGGCCTCCTCAGTGAGGTGCAGCTTGGTTCCCTATGGCGCAGCGAGCAAGGGACCCACGTCTGGGCATACCCTCTCTCACATAGTGAGACAAACAGTAAGCACAAAAGTGATCGGTGGAAGGTTTTGAATGAATCTGAACCACTGGCGTTGCTCTGGGCAACCTTCCACACCGCCGTTTTTTAGCCTGTCTGTGCCATTGCAAAAGGGTTCCAGCCATATGCAAATCAGTCAGGTACTGCCACTAATGGTAGCAGCCCAGCCCGAACTGCTAGGCCAGGTCCCCTCTGCACGGAAACACAAGCAACCCCAGACATGTTTCGGCCTTGTTGGGCCTCCTCAGTGAGGTGCAGCTTGGTTCCCTATGGCGCAGCGACGAGCGAGGGACCCACGTCTGGGCATACCCTCTCTCACATAGTGAGACAAACAGTAAGCACAAAAGTGATGGGTGGAAGGTTTTGAATGAATCTGAACCACTGGCGTTGCTCTGAGCAACCTTCCACACCACTGTTTTTTAGCCCGTCTGTGCCATTGCAAAAGGGGTCCAGCCATATGCAAATCAGTCAGGTACTGCCACCAATGGTAACAGCCCAGCCCAAACTGCTAGGCCATGTCCCCTCTGCACGGAAACACAAGCAACCCCACACATGTTTCGGCCTTGTTGGGCCTCCTCAGTGAGGTGCAGCTTAGTTCCCTATGGCGCAGCGAGCAAGGGACCCACGTCTGGGCATACCCTCTCTCACATAGTGAGACAAATAGTAAGCACAAAAGTGATGGGTGGAAGGTTTTGAATGAATATGAACCACTGGCGTTGCCCTGGGCAACCTTCCACACCACTGTTTTTTATCCTGTCTGTGCCATTGCAAAAGGGTCCTGCCATATGCAAATCAGTCAGGTACTGCCACCAATGGTAGCAGCCCAGCCCGAACTGCTAGGCCAGGTCCCCTCTGCACGGAAGCACAAGCAAACCCAGACATGTTTCGGCCTTGTTGGGCCTCCTCAGTGAGTTGCAGCCTGGTTCCCTATGGCGCAGCGAGCAAGGGACCCACATCTGGGCATACCCTCTCTCACATAGTGAGACAGACAGTAAGCATGGAAGGTTTTGAATGAATCTGAACCACTGGCGTTGCTCTGGGCAACCTTCCACACCACCGTTTTTTAGCCCGTCTATGCCATTGCAAAAGGGGTCCAGCCATATGCAAATCATTCAGGTACTGCCACCAATGGTAGCAGCCCAGCCCGAACTGCTAGGCCAGGTCCCCTCTGCACGGAAACACAAGCAACCCCAGACATGTTTCGGCCTTGTTGGGCCTCCTCAGTGAGGTGCAGCTTGGTTCCCTATAGCGCAGCGAGCAAGGGACCCACGTCTGGGCATACCCTCTCTCACATAATGAGACAAACAGTAAGCACAAAAGTGATTGGTGGAAGGTTTTGATTGAATCTGAACCACTGGCGTTGGCTCTCGGCAACCTTCCACACCACTGTTGTTTAGCCCGTCTGTGCCATTGTAAAAGGGTCCAGCCATATGCAAATCAGTCAGGTACTGCCAGCAGCCCAGCCCGAACTGCTAGGCCAGGTCCCCTCTGCACGGAAACACAAGCAACTCCACACATGTTTGGGCCTTGTTGGGCCTCCTCAGTGAGGTGCAGCTTGGTTCCCTATGGCGCAGCGAGCAAGGGACCCACGTCTGGGCATACCCTCTCTCACATAGTGAGACAAACAGTAAGCACAAAAGTGATCGGTGGAAGGTTTTGAATGAATCTGAACCACTGGCGTTGCTCTGGGCAACCTTCCACACCGCCGTTTTTTAGCCTGTCTGTGCCATTGCAAAAGGGTTCCAGCCATATGCAAATCAGTCACGTACTGCCACTAATGGTAGCAGCCCAGCCCGAACTGCTAGGCCAGGTCCCCTCTGCACGGAAACACAAGCAACCCCAGACATGTTTCGCCTTGTTGGGCCTCCTCAGTGAGGTGCAGCTTGGTTCCCTATGGCGCAGCGAGCAAGGGACCCACGTCTGGGCATACCCTCTCTCACATAGTGAGACAAACAGTAAGCACAAATGTGATGGGTGGAAGGTTTTTAATGAATCTGAACTACTGTCATTGCTCTGGGTAACCTTCCACACCACTGTTTTTTAGCCCGTCGGTGCCATTGCAAAAGGGGTCCAGCCATATGCAAATCAGTCAAGTACTGCCACCAATGGTAACAGCCCAGCCCGAACTGCTAGGCCAGGTCCCCTCTGCACGGAAACACAAGTAACCCCAGACATGTTTCGGCATTGTTGGGCCTCCTCAGTGAGGTGCAGCTTGGTTCCCTATGGCGCAGCGAGCGAGGGACCCACGTCTGGGCATACCCTCTCTCACATAGTGATACAAACAGTAAGCACAAAAGTGATGGGTGGAAGGTTTTGAATGAATCTGAACCACTGGCGTTGCTCTGAGCAACCTTCCACACCACTGTTTTTTAGCCCGTCTGTGCCATTGCAAAAGGGTCCAGTCATATGCAAATCAGTCAGGTACTGCTACCAATGGTAACAGCCCAGCCCGAACTGCTAGGCCAGGTCCCCTCTGCACGGAAACAAAAGCAACCCCACACATGTTTCGGCCTTGTTGGGCCTCCTCAGTGAGGTGCAGCTTGGTTCCCTATGGCGCAGCGTGCAAGGGACCCACGTCTGGATGAGAACGGAGGAGAGTGGATGAGAACGGAGGAGAGTGGATGAGTACGGAGGAGAGTGGATGAGAACGGAGGAGAGTGGATGAGAACGGAGGAGAGTGGATGAGAACGGAGGAGAGTGGATGAGAACGGAGGAGAGTGGATAAGAACGGAGAAGAATGGATGAGAACGGAGGAGAATGGATGAGAACGGAGGAGAACGGATGAGAGCTGATGAGAGCGAGAGCGTAGTGCAGATGAGAGCGAGAGCGTAGTGCAGATGAGAGCGAGAGCGTAGTGCAAATGAGAGCGGAAAGCGGGTGAGTGTAGAGAGCGGGCGAGTGTGGTGAGTGTGGTGAGTGTGGTGAGCGGGTGAGTGTGGTGAGCGGGTGAGTGTGGAAAGCGGGTGAGTGTAGAGAGCGGGCGAGTGTGGTGAGTGTGGTTGAGCGGGTGAGTGTGGTTGAGCGGGTGAGTGTGAAGAGTGGATGAGCGTGGAGAGCGGATGAGTCTGGGGAGCGGATGAGTCTGGGGAGCGGATGAGTGTGGGGAGTGCGGATAGTGCATAAGTGTGAAGAGCGCATGAGTGTGTGTGAGCGGACGAGTTGTGAGGAGCGGATGAGCGCGGTTGAGCGCGGAGTACGGTTCAGTGCGGAAAACGGTTGAGTGTATTGAGCGGCTTAGTATGAGGAACCGAAAAGAGCGAAGGACTGTGGAGAGCGGAGGACTGTGGAGAGCGGAGGACTGTGGAGAGCGGAGATCGGGTGGAGAGCGGACAACTCTAGAGAGCGTAGGACTGTGGTGAGCAGAGGACTATGGAGAGCGGATAAGTATGGAGATCGGGTGAGAGCGGAGATCGGGTGAGAGCGGAGATCGGGTGAGAGTGGAGATCGGGTGAGAGTGGAGACCGGGTGAGAGTGGAGATCGGGTGAGTGTGCGGAGAGCGGTTTGACAGTGGAGAGCGAACGAGAGTGAGAGCGGATGAGAGTGGAGAGCGGATGATTTTGAGAGTAGATGAGTGTGGGAAACGCATGAGTGTGGGGAGCGCATGAGTGTGGGGAGCGCACGACTGATTATGGACTGAACGAGTGTCCTACCTCGACCAGTATATAGACTGGACGAGTGAATAAACTACACGAGCATATAGTCTCGACAAGTGTCTAGACCTGACGAAGTGTGCGGTCTGGACGAGGGTGCGAACCAAACATAGGGTGCAGACTGGACGAATGTGTGGAGCGGTCGAGCATGAGGAACGGGCGATTATATGCAACGGACGATACTTAACATGCCTTGGAATGAAGGAAACTCTTGAAAACATACATCACGCCACACCCCACGCTTACTCTCTCCCTTACACCACCACTCATCTAGAACACAGAGATACTATGACACCATTCGGTATAACTGTTCTCATATCTACATCTCCCGCTTACTCCACATCACTCTAAGTAAACATTTCTGGTTTCTCACCACCCAGCCAGGCGTTCCTCTCAGGCCTAACGCAGCCACACTCGTTCCGGATAAAGCCGGCCAGAGCGAACACATACTCCTGATCTCTCAACCACCACACCTACAGCTAAGAAGCAGCTACCACTTGTCTTCGCACCAGCTGCACACATACATAGTGCGCACACGCACTTTTTGACTCCCCCCTACTATCTCTACTGACCCGAACTTCGGTTCCCAAGGGCGTTCAACCTACCAGAGCCTTCAGACCATACCAATGGTATATAAGGCGCTATATAAATGCAAAATAACAAAATAACATAACATACCCTCTCTCACATAGTGAGACAAATAGTAAGCACAAAAGTGATGGGTGGAAGGTTTTGAATGAATCTGAACCACTGGCGTTGCGCTGGGCAACCTTCCACACCACTGTTTTTTAGCACGTCTGTGCCATTGCAAAAGGGGTCCAGCCATATGAAAATCAGTCTGGTATTGCCACCAATGGTAGCAGACCAGCCCGAACTGCTAGGACAGGTCCTCTCTGCACGGAAACACAAGCAACCCCAGACATGTTCCAGCCTTGTTGGGCCTCCTCAGTGAGGTGCGGCTTGGTTCCCTTTGGCGCAGCGAGCACGGGACCCACGTCTGGGCATACCCTCTCTCACATAGTGAGACAAACAGTAAGCACAAAAGTGATTGGTCGAAGGTTTTGATTGAATCTGAACCACTGGTGTTGGCTCTGGGCAACCTTCCACACCACAGTTTTTTAGCCGGTCTTTGCCATTGCAAAAGGGGTCCAGCCATATGCAAATCAGTCAAGTACTGCCACCAATGGTAGCAGCCCAGCCCGAACTGCTATGCCAGGTCCCCTCTGCACGGAAACACAAGCAACCCTAGACATGTTTCGACCTTGTTGGTCCTCCTCAGTGAGGTGCAACTTGGTTCCCTATGGCGCAGCCAGCGAGGGACCCACGTCTGGGCATACCCTCTCTCACATAGTGAGACAAACAGTAAGCACAAAAGTGATGGGTGGAAGGTTTTGAATGAATCTGAACCACTGGCGTTGTTCTGAGCAACCTTCCACACCACTGATTATTAGCCCGTCTGTGCCATTGCAAAAGGGTCCAACCACATGCAAATCAGTCAGGTACTGCCACCAATGGTAGCAGCCTAGCCCGAACTGCTAGGCCAGGTTCCCTCTGCATGGAAACACAAGCAACCCCAGACATGTTTCGGCCTTGTTGGGCCTCCTCAGTGAGGTGCAGCTTGGTTCCCTATGGCGCAGCGACGAGCGAGGGACCCACGTCTGGGCATACCCTCTCTCACATAGTGATACAAACAGTAAGCACAAAAGTGATGGGTGGAAGGTTTTGAATGAATCTGAACCACTGGCGTTGCTCTGAGCAACCTTCCACACCACTGTTTTTTAGCACGTCTGTGCCATTGTAAAAGGGGTCCAGCCATATGCAAATCAGTCAGGTACTGCCACCAATGGTAACAGCCCAGCCCAAACTCCTAGGCCAGGTCCCCTCTGCACGGAAACACAAGCAACCCCACACATGTTTCGGCCTTGTTGGGCCTCCTCAGTGAGGTGCAGCTTAGTTCCCTATGGCGCAGCGAGCAAGGGACCCACGTCTGGGCATACCCTCTCTCACATAGTGAGACAAATAATAAGCACAAAAGTGATGGGTGGAAGGTTTTGAATGAATCTGAACCACTGGCGTTGCCCTGGGCAACCTTCCACACCACTGCTTTTTTAGCCTGTCTGTGCCATTGCAAAAGGGTCCAGCCATATGCAAATCAGTCAGGTACTGCCACCAATGGTAGCAGCCCAGCCCGAACTGCTAGGCCAGGTCCCCTCTGCACGGAAGCACAAGCAAACCCAGACATGTTTCGGCCTTGTTGGGCCTCCTCAGTGAGTTGCAGCCTGGTTCCCTATGGCGCAGCGAGCAAGGGACCCACATCTGGGCATACCCTCTCTCACACAGTGAGACAGATAGTAAGCATCGAAGGTTTTGAATGAATCTGAACCACTGGCGTTGCTCTGGGCAACCTTCCACACCACGGTTTTTTAGCCCGTCTGTGCCATTGCAAAAGGGGTCAAGCCATATGCAGATCATTCAGGTACTGCCACCAATGGTAGCAGCCCAGCCCGAACTGCTAGGCCAGGTCCCCTCTGCAAGGAAACACAAGCAACCCCAGACATGTTTCGGCCTTGTTGGGCCTCCTCAGTGAGGTGCAGCTTGGTTCCCTATGGCGCAGCGAGCAAGGGACCCACGTCTGGGCATTCCCTCTCTCACATAGTGAGACAAACAGTAAACACAAAAGTGATGTGTGGAAGGTTTTTAATGAATCTGAACCATTGGCGTTGCTCTGGGCAACCTTCCACACCACCATTTATTAGCCCGTCTGTGCCATTGCAAAAGGGGTTCAGCCATATGCAAATCAGTCAGATACTGCCACCAATGGTAGCAGGCCAGCCCGAACTGCTAGGCCAGGTTCCCTCTGCACGGAAACACAAGCAACACCACACATGTTACGGCCTTGTTGGGCCTCCTCAGTGAGGTGCAGCTTGGTTCCCTATGGCGCAGCGAGCAAGGGACCCACGTCTGGGCATACCCTCTCTCACATAGTGAGACAAACAGTAAGCACAAAAGTGATTGGTCGAAGGTTTTGATTGAATCTGAACCACTGGTGTTGGCTCTGGGCAACCTTCCACATCACAGTTTTTTAACCGGTCTTTGCCATTGCAAAAGGGGTCCAGCCATATGCAAATCAGTCAAGTACTGCCACCAATGGTAGCAGCCCAGCCCGAACTGCTATGCCAGGTCCCCTCTGCACGGAAACACAAGCAACCCTAGACATGTTTCGACCTTGTTGGTCCTCCTCAGTGAGGTGCTGCTTGCTTCCCTATGGCGCAGCCAGCAAGGGACCCACGTCTGGGAATACCCTCTCTCACATAGTGAGACAAACAGTAAGCACAAAAGGGATGGGTGGAAGGTTTTGAATGAATCTGAACCACTGGCGTTGTTCTGAGTACCCTTCCACACCACTGATTTTTAGCCCGTCTGTGCCATTGCAAAAGGGTCCAGCCACATGCAAATCAGTCAGGTACTGCCACCAATGGTAGCAGCCCAGCCCGAACTGCTAGGCCAGGTCCCCTCTGCATGGAAACACAAGCAACCCCAGACATGTTTCGGCCTTGTTGGGCCTCCTCAGTGAGGTGCAGCTTGGTTCCCTATGGCACAGCGACGAGCGAGGGACCCACGTCTTGGCATACCCTCTCTCACATAGTGAGACAAACAGTAAGCACAAAAGTGATAGGTGGAAGGTTTTGAATGAATCTGAACCACTGGCGTTGCTCTGAGCAACCTTCCACACCACTGTTTTTTAGCCCGTCTGTGCCATTGCAAAAGGGGTCCAGCCATATGCAAATCAGTCAGGTACTGCCACCAATGGTAACAGCCCAGCCCAAACTGCTAGGCCAGGTCCCCTCTGCACGGAAACACAAGCAACCCCACACATGTTTCGGCCTTGTTGGGCCTCCTCAGTGAGGTGCAGCTTAGTTCCCTATGGCGCAGCGAGCAAGGGACCCACGTCTGGGCATACCCTCTCTCACATAGTGAGACAAATAGTAAGCACAAAAGTGATGGGTGGAAGGTTTTGAATGAATCTGAACCACTGGCGTTGTCCTGGGCAACCTTCCACACCACTGTTTTTTAGCCTGTCTGTGCCATTGCAAAAGGGTCCTGCCATATGCAAATCAGTCAGGTACTGCCACCAATGGTAGCAGCCCAGCCCGAACTGCTAGGCCAGGTCCCCTCTGCACGGAAGCACAAGCAAACCCAGACATGTTTCGGCCTTGTTGGGCCTCCTCAGTGAGTTGCAGCCTGGTTCCCTATGGCGCAGCGAGCAAGGGACCCACATCTGGGCATACCCTCTCTCACATAGTGAGACAGACAGTAAGCATGGAAGGTTTTGAATGAATCTGAACCACTGGCGTTGCTCTGGGCAACCTTCCACACCACCGTTTTTTAGCCCGTCTGTGCCATTGCAAAAGGGGTCCAGCCATATGCAAATCATTCAGGTACTGCCACCAATGGTAGCAGCCCAGCCCGAACTGCTAGGCCAGGTCCCCTCTGCACGGAAACACAAGCAACCCCAGACATGTTTCGGCCTTGTTGGGCCTCCTCAGTGAGGTGCAGCTTGGTTCCCTATGGCGCAGCGAGCAAGGGACCCACGTCTGGGCATACCCTCTCTCACATAATGAGACAAACAGTAAGCACAAAAGTGATTGGTGGAAGGTTTTGATTGAATCTGAACCACTGGCGTTGGCTCTCGGCAACCTTCCACACCACCGTTTTTTAGCCGGTCTGTGCCATTGCAAAAGGGATCCAGCCATATGCAAATCAGTCAGGTACTGCCACCAATGGTAGCAGCCCAGCCCGAACTGCTAGGCCAGGACCCCTCTGCACGGAAACACAAGCAACACCACACATGTTTCGGCCTTGTTTGGCCCCCTCAGTGAGGTGCAGCTTGGTTCCCTATGGCGCAGCGAGCAAGGGACCCACGTCTGGGCATACCCTCTCTCACATAGTGAGACAAACAGTAAGCACAAAAGTGATGGGTGGAAGGTTTTGAATGAATCTGAACCACTGGCGTTGCTCTGAGCAACCTTCCACACCACTGTTGTTTAGCCCGTCTGTGCCATTTTAAAAGGGTCCAGCCATATGCAAATCAGTCAGGTACTGCCAGCAGCCCAGCCCGAACTGCTAGGCCAGGTCCCCTCTGCACGGAAACACAAGCAACTCCACACATGTTTGGGCCTTGTTGGGCCTCCTCAGTGAGGTGCAGCTTGGTTCCCTATGGCGCAGCGAGCACGGGACCCACGTCTGGGCCTACCCTCTCTCACATAGTGAGACAAACAGTAAGCACAAAAGTGATCGGTGGAAGGTTTTGAATGAATCTGAACCACTGGCGTTGCTCTGGGCAACCTTCCACACCGCCGTTTTTTAGCCTGTCTGTGCCATTGCAAAAGGGTTCCAGCCATATGCAAATCAGTCAGGTACTGCCACTAATGGTAGCAGCCCAGCCCGAACTGCTAGGCCAGGTCCCCTCTGCACGGAAACACAAGAAACCCCAGACATGTTTCGCCTTGTTGGGCCTCCTCAGTGAGGTGCAGCTTGGTTCCCTATGGCACAGCGAGCAAGGGACCCACGTCTGGGCATACCCTCTCTCACATAGTGAGACAAACAGTAAGCACAAATGTGATGGGTGGAAGGTTTTGAATGAATCTGAACTACTGTCATTGCTCTGGGTAACCTTCCACACCACTGTTTTTTAGCCCGTCGGTGCCATTGCACAAGGGGTCCAGCCATATGCAAATCAGTCAAGTACTGCCACCAATGGTAGCAGCCCAGCCCGAACTGCTAGGCCATGTCCCCTCTGCACGGAAACACAAGCAACCCCAAACATGTTTCGGCCTTGTTGGGCCTCCTCAGTGAGGTGCAGCTTGGTTCCCAATGGCCCTGTGAGCAAGGGACCCACGTCTGGGCATACCCTCTCTCACATAGTGAGACAAACAGTAAGCACAAAAGTGATGGGTGGAAGGTTTTGATTGAATCTGAACCACTGGCGTTGCTCTGGGGAACCTTCCACACCACCGTTTTTTAGCCCGTCTGTGCCATTGCAAAAGGGGTCCAGCCATATGCAAATCAGTCAAGTACTGCCACCAATGGTAGCAGCCCAGCCCGAACTGCTAGGCCAGGTCCCCTCTGCACGGAAACACAAGTAACCCCAGACATGTTTGGGCATTGTTGGGCCTCCTCAGTGAGGTGCAGCTTGGTTCCCTATGGTGCAGCGAGCGAGGGACCCACGTCTGGGCATACCCTCTCTCACATAGTGATACAAACAGTAAGCACAAAAGTGATCGGTGGAAGGTTTTGAATGAATCTGAACCACTGGCGTTGCTCTGGGCAACCTTCCACACCGCCGTGTTTTAGCCTGTCTGTGCCATTGCAAAAGGGTTCCAGCCATATGCAAATCAGTCAGGTACTGCCACTAATGGTAGCAGCCCAGCCCGAACTGCTAGGCCAGGTCCCCTCTGCACGGAAACACAAGCAACCCCAGACATGTTTCGCCTTGTTGGGCCTCCTCAGTGAGGTGCAGCTTGGTTCCCAATGGCACAGCGAGCAAGGGACCCACGTCTGGGCATACCCTCTCTCACATAGTGATACAAACAGTAAGCACAAAAGTGATGGGTGGAAGGTTTTGAATGAATCTGAACCACTGGCGTTGCTCTGAGCAACCTTCCACACCACTGTTTTTTAGCCCGTCTGTGCCATTGCAAAAGGGTCCAGTCATATGCAAATCAGTCAGGTACTGCTACCAATGGTAACAGCCCAGCCCGAACTGCTAGGCCAGGTCTCCTCTGCACGGAAACAAAAGCAACCCCACACATGTTTCGGCCTTGTTGGGCCTCCTCAGTGAGGTGCAGCTTGGTTCCCTATGGCACAGCGAGCAAGGGACCCACGTCTGGGCATACCCTCTCTCACATAGTGAGACAAACAGTAAGCACAAAAGTGATTGGTCGAAGGTTTTGATTGAATCTGAACCACTGGTGTTGGCTCTGGGCAACCTTCCACACCACTGATTATTAGCCCATCTGTGCCATTGCAAAAGGGTCCAACCACATGCAAATCAGTCAGGTACTGCCACCAATGGTAGCAGCCGAGCCCAAACTGCTATGCCAGGTCCCCTCTGCACGGAAACACAAGCAACCCTAGACATGTTTCGACCTTGTTGGTCCTCCTCAGTGAGGTGCAGCTTGGATTCCTATGGCGCAGCCAGCGAGCGACCCACGTCTGGGCATACCCTCTCTCACATAGTGAGACAAACAGTAAGCACAAAAGTGATGGGTGGAAGGTTTTGAATGAATCTGAACCACTGGCGTTGTTCTGAGCAACCTTCCACACCACTGATTATTAGCCCGTCTGTGCCATTGCAAAAGGGTCCAACCACATGCAAATCAGTCAGGTACTGCCACCAATGGTAGCAGCCCAGCCCGAACTGCTAGGCCAGGTCCCCTCTGCATGGAAACACAAGCAACCCCAGACATGTTTCGGCCTTGTTGGGCCTCCTCAGTGAGGTGCAGCTTGGTTCCCTATGGCGCAGCGACGAGCGAGGGACCCACGTCTGGGCATACCCTCTCTCACATAGTGAGACAAACAGTAAGCACAAAAGTGATGGGTGGAAGGTTTTGAATGAATCTGAACCACTGGCGTTGCTCTGAGCAACCTTCCACACCACTGTTTTTTAGCCCGTCTGTGCCATTGTAAAAGGGGTCCAGCCATATGCAAATCAGTCAGGTACTGCCACCAATGGTAACAGCCCAGCCCAAACTCCTAGGCCAGGTCCCCTCTGCATGGAAACACAAGCAACCCCACACATGTTTCGGCCTTGTTGGGCCTCCTCAGTGAGGTGCAGCTTAGTTCCCTATGGCGCAGCGAGCAAGGGACCCACGTCTGGGCATACCCTCTCTCACATAGTGAGACAAATAGTAAGCACAACAGTGATGGGTGGAAGGTTTTGAATGAATCTGAACCTCTGGCGTTGCCCTGGGCAACCTTCCACACCACTGTTTTTCAGCCTCTCTGTGCCATTGCAAAAGGGTCCAGCCATATGCAAATCAGTCAGGTACTGCCACCAATGGTAGCAGCCCAGCCCGAACTGCTAGGCCAGGTCCCCTCTGCACGGAAGCACAAGCAAACCCAGACATGTTTCGGCCTTGTTGGGCCTCCTCAGTGAGTTGCAGCCTGGTTCCCTATGGCGCAGCGAGCAAGGGACCCACATCTGGGCATACCCTCTCTCACACAGTGAGACAGAAAGTAAGCATGGAAGGTTTTGAATGAATCTGAACCACAGGCGTTGCTCTGGGCAACCTTCCACACCACCGTTTTTTAGCCCGTCTGTGCCATTGCAAAAGGGGTCCAGCCATATGCAAATCATTCAGGTACTGCCACCAATGGTAGCAGCCCAGCCCGAACTGCTAGGCCAGGTCCCCTCTGCACGGAAACACAAGCAACCCCAGACATGTTTCGGCCTTGTTGGGCCTCCTCAGTGAGGTGCAGCTTGGTTCCCTATGGCGCAGCGAGCAAGGGACCCACGTCTGGGCATTCCCTCTCTCACATAGTGAGACAAACAGTAAACACAAATGTGGTGGGTGGAAGGTTTTGAATGAATCTGAACCACAGGCGTTGCTCTGGGCAACCTTCCACACCACTGTTTTTTAGTTCGTCGGTGCCATTGCAAAAGGGGTCCAGCCATATGCAAATCAGTCAGGTACTGCCACCAATGGTAGCAGCCCAGCCCGAACTGCTAGGCCATGTCCCCTCTGCACGGAAACACAAGCAACCCCAGACATGTTTCGGCCTTGTTGGGCCTCCTCAGTGAGGTGCAGCTTGGTTCCCAATGGCGCTGCGAGCAAGGGACCCACGTCTGGGCATACCCTCTCTCACATAGTGAGACAAACAGTAAGCACAAAAGTGATGGGTGGAAGGTTTTGATTGAATCTGAACCACTGGCGTTGCTCTGGGCAACCTTCCACACCACCGTTTTTTAGCCCGTCTGTGCCATTGCAAAAGGGGTCCAGCCATATGCAAATCAGTCAAGTACTGCCACCAATGGTAGCAGCCCAGCCCGAACTGCTAGGCCAGGTCCCCTCTGCACGGAAACACAAGCAACCCCAGACATGTTTCGGCATTGTTGGGCCTCCTCAGTGAGGTGCAGCTTGGTTCCCTATGGCGCAGCGAGCGAGGGACCCACGTCTGGGCATACCCTCTCTCACATAGTGATACAAACAGTAAGCACAAAAGTGATGGGTGGAAGGTTTTGAATGAATCTGAACCACTGGCGTTGCTCTGAGCAACCTTCCACACTACTGTTTTTTAGCCCGTCTGTGCCATTGCAAAAGGGTCCAGTAATATGCAAATCAGTCAGGTACTGCTACCAATGGTAACAGCCCAGCCCGAACTGCTAGGCCAGGTCTCCTCTGCACGGAAACAAAAGCAACCCCACACATGTTTCGGCCTTGTTGGGCCTCCTCAGTGAGGTGCAGCTTGGTTCCCTATGGCGCATCGAGCAAGGGACCCACGTCTGGGCATACCCTCTCTCACATAGTGAGACAAACAGTAAGCACAAAAGTGATTGGTCGAAGGTTTTGATTGAATCTGGACCACTGGTGTTGGCTCTGGGCAACCTTCCACACCACTGATTATTAGCCCGTCTGTGCCATTGCAAAAGGGTCCAACCACATGCAAATCAGTCAGGTACTGCCACCAATGGTTGTAGCCGAGCCCAAACTGCTATGCCAGGTCCCCTCTGCACGGAAACACAAGCAACCCTAGACATGTTTCGACCTTGTTGGTCCTCCTCAATGAGGTGCAGCTTGGTTCCCTATGGTGCAGCCAGCGAGGGACCCACGTCTGGGCATACCCTCTCTCACATAGGGAGACAAACAGTAAGCACAAAAGTGATGGGTGGAAGGTTTTGAATGAATCTGAACCACTGGCGTTGTTCTGAGCAACCTTCCACACCACTGATTATTAGCCCGTCTGTGCCATTGCAAAAGGGTCCAACCACATGCAAATCAGTCAGGTACTGCCACCAATGGTAGCAGCCCAGCCCGAACTGTTAGGCCAGGTCCCCTCTGCATGGAAACACAAGCAACCCCAGACATGTTTCGGCCTTGTTGGGCCTCCTCAGTGAGGTGCAGCTTGGTTCCCTATGGCGCAGCCAGCGAGGGACCCACGTCTGGGCATACCCTCTCTCACATAGTGAGACAAACAGTAAGCACAAATGTGATGGGTGGAAGGTTTTGAATGAATCTGAACTACTGTCATTGCTCTGGGTAACCTTCCACACCACTGTTTTTTAGCCCGTCGGTGCCATTGCAAAAGGGGTCCAGCCATACGCAAATCAGTCAAGTACTGCCACCAATGGTAGCAGCCCAGCCCGAACTGCTAGGCCATGTCCCCTCTGCACGGAAACACAAGCAACCCCAAACATGTTTCGGCCTTGTTTGGCCTCCTCAGTGAGGTGCAGCTTGGTTCCCTATGGCGCAGCGAGCAAGGGACCCACGTCTGGGCATACCCTCTCTCACATAGTGAGACAAACAGTAAGCACAAAAGTGATGGGTGGAAGGTTTTGAATGAATCTGAACCACTGGCGTTGCTCTGAGCAACCTTCCACCACTGTTGTTTAGCCCGTCTGTGCCATTGTAAAAGGGTCCAGCCATATGCAAATCAGTCAGGTACTGCCAGCAGCCCAGCCCGAACTGCTAGGCCAGGTCCCCTCTGCACGGAAACACAAGCAACCCCACACATGTTTGGGCCTTGTTGGGCCTCCTCAGTGAGGTGCAGCTTGGTTCCCTATGGCGCAGCGAGCAAGGGACCCACGTCTGGGCATACCCTCTCTCACATAGTGAGACAAACAGTAAGCACAAAAGTGATCGGTGGAAGGTTTTGAATGAATCTGAACCACTGGCGTTGCTCTGGGCAACCTTCCACCCCGCCGTTTTTTAGCCTGTCTGTGCCATTGCAAAAGGGTTCCAGCCATATGCAAATCAGTCAGGTACTGCCACTAATGGTAGCAGCCCAGCCCGAACTGCTAGGCCAGGTCCCCTCTGCACGGAAACACAAGCAACCCCAGACATGTTTCGGCCTTGTTGGGCCTCCTCAGTGAGGTGCAGCTTGGTTCCCTATGGCGCAGCGAGCAAGGGACCCACGTCTGGGCATACCCTCTCTCACATAGTGAGACAAACTGTAAGCACAAATGTGATGGGTGGAAGGTTTTGAATGAATCTGAACTACTGTCATTGCTCTGGGTAACCTTCCACACCACTGTTTTTTAGCCCGTCGGTGCCATTGCAAAAGGGGTCCAGCCATATGCAAATCAGTCAAGTACTGCCACCAATGGTAGCAGCCCAGCCCGAACTGCTAGGCCATGTCCCCTCTGCACGGAAACACAAGCAACCCCAAACATGTTTCGGCCTTGTTGGGCCTCCTCAGTGAGGTGCAGCTTGGTTCCCAATGGCCCTGCGAGCAAGGGACCCACGTCTGGGCATACCCTCTCTCACATAGTGAGACAAACAGTAAGCACAAAAGTGATGGGTGGAAGGTTTTGATTGAATCTGAACCACTGGCGTTGGCTCTCGGCAACCTTCCACACCACCGTTTTTTAGCCGGTCTGTGCCATTGCAAAAGGGATCCAGCCATATGCAAATCAGTCAGGTACTGCCACCAATGGTAGCAGCCCAGCCCGAACTGCTAGGCCAGGTCCCCTCTGCACGGAAACACAAGCAACCCCAGACATGTTTCGGCCTTGTTGGGCCTCCTCAGTGAGGTGCAGCTTGGTTCCCTATGGCGCAGCGAGCAAGGGACCCACGTCTGGGCATACCCTCTCTCACATAGTGAGACAAACAGTAAGCACAAATGTGATGGGTGGAAGGTTTTGAATGAATCTGAACTACTGTCATTGCTCTGGGTAACCTTCCACACCACTGTTTTTTAGCCCGTCGGTGCCATTGCAAAAGGGGTCCAGCCATATGCAAATCAGTCAAGTACTGCCACCAATGGTAGCAGCCCAGCCCGAACTGCTAGGCCATGTCCCCTCTGCACGGAAACACAAGCAACCCCAAACATGTTTCGGCCTTGTTGGGCCTCCTCAGTGAGGTGCAGCTTGGTTCCCAATGGCCCTGCGAGCAAGGGACCCACGTCTGGGCATACCCTCTCTCACATAGTGAGACAAACAGTAAGCACAAAAGTGATGGGTGGAAGGTTTTGATTGAATCTGAACCACTGGCGTTGCTCTGGGAAACCTTCCACACCACTGTTTTTTAGCCCGTCTGTGCCATTGCAAAAGGGATCCAGCCATATGCAAATCAGTCAAGTACTGCCACCAATGGTAGCAGCCCAGCCCGAACTGCTAGGCCAGGTCCCCTCTGCACCGAAACACAAGTAACCCCAGACATGTTTCGGCATTGTTGGGCCTCTTCAGTGAGGTGCAGCTTGGTTCCCTATGGCGCAGCGAGCGAGGGACCCACGTCTGGGCATACCCTCTCTCACATAGTGATACAAACAGTAAGCACAAAAGTGATGGGTGGAAGGTTTTGAATGAATCTGAACCACTGGCGTTGCTCTGAGCAACCTTCCACACCACTGTTTTTTAGCCCGTCTGTGCCATTGCAAAAGGGTCCAGTCATATGCAAATCAGTCAGGTACTGCTACCAATGGTACCAGCCCAGCCCGAACTGCTAGGCCAGGTCCCCTCTGCACGGAAACAAAAGCAACCCCACACATGTTTCGGCCTTGTTGGGCCTCCTCAGCGAGGTGCAGCTTGGTTCCCTATGGCGCAGCGTGCAAGGGACCCACGTCTGGGCATACCCTCTCTCACATAGTGAGACAAATAGTAAGCACAAAAGTGATGGGTGGAAGGTTTCGAATGAATCTGAACCACTGGCGTTGCGCTGGGCAACCTTCCACACCACTGTTTTTTAGCCCGTCTGTGCCATTGCAAAAGGGGTCCAGCCATATGCAAATCAGTCTGGTACTGCCACCAATGGTAGCAGCCCAGCCCGAACTGCTAGGCCAGGTCCCCTCTGCACGGAAACACAAGCAACCCCAGACATGTTCCAGCCTTGTTGGGCCTCCTCAGTGAGGTGCAGCTTGGTTCCCTATGGCGCAGCGAGCACGGGACCCACGTCTGGGCATACCCTCTCTCACATAGTGAGACAAACAGTAAGCATAAAAGTGATTGGTCGAAGGTTTTGATTGAATCTGAACCACTGGTGTTGGCTCTGGGCAACCTTCCACATCACAGTTTTTTAGCCGGTCTTTGCCATTGCAAAAGGCGTCCAGCCATATGCAAATCAGTCAAGTACTGCCACCAATGGTAGCAGCCCAGCCCGAACTGCTATGCCAGGTCCCCTCTGCACGGAAACACAAGCAACCCTAGACATGTTTCGACCTTGTTGGTCCTCCTCAGTGAGGTGCAGCTTGGTTCCCTATGGCGCAGCCAGCGAGGGATTCACGTCTGGGCATACCCTCTCTCACATAGTGAGACAAACAGTAAGCACAAAAGGGATGGGTGGAAGGTTTTGAATGAATCTGAACCACTGGCGTTGTTCTGAGCAACCTTCCACACCACTGATTTTTAGCCCGTCGGTGCCATTGCAAAAGGGTCCAGCCACATGCAAATCAGTCAGGTACTGCCACTAATGGTAGCAGCCCAGCCCGAACTGCTAGGCCAGGTCCCCTCTGCATGGAAACACAAGCAACCCCAGACATGTTTCGGCCTTGTTGGGCCTCCTCAGTGAGGTGCAGCTTGGTTCCCTATGGCGCAGCGACGAGCGAGGGACCCACGTCTGGGCATACCCTCTCTCACATAGTGAGACAAACAGTAAGCACAAAAGTGATGGGTGGAAGGTTTTGAATGAATCTGAACCACTGGCGTTGCTCTGAGCAACCTTCCACACCACTGTTTTTTAGCCCGTCTGTGCCATTGCAAAAGGGGTCCAGCCATATGCAAATCAGTCAGGTACTGCCACCAATGGTAACAGCCCAGCCCAAACTGCTAGGCCAGGTCCCCTCTGCACGGAAACACAAGCAACACCACACATGTTTCGGCCTTGTTTGGCCTCCTCGGTGAGGTGCAGCTTGGTTCCCTATGGCGCAGCGAGCAAGGGACCCACGTCTGGGCATACCCTCTCTCACATAGTGAGACAAACAGTAAGCACAAAAGTGATGGGTGGAAGGTTTTGAATGAATCTGAACCACTGGCGTTGCTCTGAGCAACCTTCCACCATTGTTGTTTAGCCCGTCTGTGCCATTGTAAAAGGGTCCAGCCATATGCAAATCAGTCAGGTACTGCCAGCAGCCCAGCCCGAACTGCTAGGCCAGGTCCCCTCTGCACGGAACCACAAGCAACCCCACACATGTTTGGGCCTTGTTGGGCCTCCTCAGTGAGGTGCAGCTTGGTTCCCTATGGCGCAGCGAGCAAGGGACCCACGTCTGGGCATACCCTCTCTCACATAGTGAGACAAACAGTAAGCACAAAAGTGATCGGTGGAAGGTTTTGAATGAATCTGAACCACTGGCGTTGCTCTGGGCAACCTTCCACACCGCCGTTTTTTAGCCTGTCTGTGCCATTGCAAAAGGGTTCCAGCCATATGCAAATCAGTCAGGTACTGCCACTAATGGTAGCAGCCCAGCCCGAACTGCTAGGCCAGGTCCCCTCTGCACGGAAACACAAGCAACCCCAGACATGTTTCGGCCTTGTTGGGCCTCCTCAGTGAGGTGCAGCTTGGTTCCCAATGGCCCTGCGAGCAAGGGACCCACGTCTGGGCATACCCTCTCTTACATAGTGAGACAAACAGTAAGCACAAAAGTGATGGGTGGAAGGTTTTGATTGAATCTGAACCACTGGCGTTGCTCTGGGAAACCTTCCACACCACCGTTTTTTAGCCCGTCTGTGCCATTGCAAAAGGGATCCAGCCATATGCAAATGAGTCAAGTACTGCCACCAATGGTAGCAGCCCAGCCCGAACTGCTAGGCCAGGTCCCCTCTGCACCGAAACACAAGTAACCCCAGACATGTTTCGGCATTGTTGGGCCTCCTCAGTGAGGTGCAGCTTGGTTCCCTATGGCGCAGCGAGCGAGGGACCCACGTCTGGGCATACCCTCTCTCACATAGTGATACAAACAGTAAGCACAAAAGTGATGGGTGGAAGGTTTTGAATGAATCTGAACCACTGGCGTTGCTCTGAGCAACCTTCCACACCACTGTTTTTTAGCCCGTCTGTGCCATTGCAAAAGGGTCCAGTCATATGCAAATCAGTCAGGTACTGCTACCAATGGTACCAGCCCAGCCCGAACTGCAAGGCCAGGTCCCCTCTGCACGGAAACAAAAGCAACCCCACACATGTTTCGGCCTTGTTGGGCCTCCTCAGTGAGGTGCAGCTTGGTTCCCTATGGCGCAGCGTGCAAGGGACCCACGTCTGGGCATACCCTCTCTCACATAGTGAGACAAATAGTAAGCACAAAAGTGATGGGTGGAAGGTTTTGAATGAATCTGAACCACTGGCGTTGCGCTGGGCAACCTTCCACACCACTGTTTTTTAGCCCGTCTGTGCCATTGCAAAAGGGGTCCAGCCATATGCAAATCAGTCTGGTACTGCCACCAATGGTAGCAGCCCAGCCCGAACTGCTAGGCCAGGTCCCCTCTGCACGGAAACACAAGCAACCCCAGACATGTACCAGCCTTGTTGGGCCTCCTCAGTGAGGTGCAGCTTGGTTCCCTATGGCGCTGCGAGCACGGGACCCACGTCTGGGCATACCCTCTCTCACATAGTGAGACAAACAGTAAGCATAAAAGTGATTGGTCGAAGGTTTTGATTGAATCTGAACCACTGGTGTTGGCTCTGGGCAACCTTCCACATCACAGTTTTTTAGCCGGTCTTTGCCATTGCAAAAGGGGTCCAGCCATATGCAAATCAGTCAAGTACTGCCACCAATGGTAGCAGCCCAGCCCGAACTGCTAGGCCAGGTCCCCTCTGCATGGAAACACAAGCAACCCCAGACATGTTTCGGCCTTGTTGGGCCTCCTCAGTGAGGTGCAGCTTGGTTCCCTATGGCGCAGCGACGAGCGAGGGACCCACGTCTGGGCATACCCTCTCTCACATAGTGAGACAAACAGTAAGCACAAAAGTGATGGGTGGAAGGTTTTGAATGAATCTGAACCACTGGCGTTGCTCTGAGCAACCTTCCACACCACTGTTTTTTAGCCCGTCTGTGCCATTGCAAAAGGGGTCCAGCCATATGCAAATCAGTCAGGTACTGCCACCAATGGTAACAGCCCAGCCCAAACTGCTAGGCCAGGTCCCCTCTGCACGGAAACACAAGCAACCCCACACATGTTTCGGCCTTGTTGGGCCTCCTCAGTGAGGTGCAGCTTAGTTCCCTATGGCGCAGCGAGCAAGGGACCCACGTCTGGGCATACCCTCTCTCACATAGTGAGACAAATAGTAAGCACAAAAGTGATGGGTGGAAGGTTTTGAATGAATATGAACCACTGGCGTTGCCCTGGGCAACCTTCCACACCACTGTTTTTTATCCTGTCTGTGCCATTGCAAAAGGGTCCTGCCATATGCAAATCAGTCAGGTACTGCCACCAATGGTAGCAGCCCAGCCCGAACTGCTAGGCCAGGTCCCCTCTGCACGGAAGCACAAGCAAACCCAGACATGTTTCGGCCTTGTTGGGCCTCCTCAGTGAGTTGCAGCCTGGTTCCCTATGGCGCAGCGAGCAAGGGACCCACATCTGGGCATACCCTCTCTCACATAGTGAGACAGACAGTAAGCATGGAAGGTTTTGAATGAATCTGAACCACTGGCGTTGCTCTGGGCAACCTTCCACACCACCGTTTTTTAGCCCGTCTATGCCATTGCAAAAGGGGTCCAGCCATATGCAAATCATTCAGGTACTGCCACCAATGGTAGCAGCCCAGCCCGAACTGCTAGGCCAGGTCCCCTCTGCACGGAAACACAAGCAACCCCAGACATGTTTCGGCCTTGTTGGTCCTCCTCAGTGAGGTGCAGCTTGGTTCCCTATAGCGCAGCGAGCAAGGGACCCACGTCTGGGCATACCCTCTCTCACATAATGAGACAAACAGTAAGCACAAAAGTGATTGGTGGAAGGTTTTGATTGAATCTGAACCACTGGCGTTGGCTCTCGGTAACCTTCCACACCACTGTTGTTTAGCCCGTCTGTGCCATTGTAAAAGGGTCCAGCCATATGCAAATCAGTCAGGTACTGCCAGCAGCCCAGCCCGAACTGCTAGGCCAGGTCCCCTCTGCACGGAAACACAAGCAACTCCACACATGTTTGGGCCTTGTTGGGCCTCCTCAGTGAGGTGCAGCTTGGTTCCCTATGGCGCAGCGAGCAAGGGACCCACGTCTGGGCATACCCTCTCTCACATAGTGAGACAAACAGTAAGCACAAAAGTGATCGGTGGAAGGTTTTGAATGAATATGAACCACTGGCGTTGCTCTGGGCAACCTTCCACACCGCCGTTT
Organism: Ambystoma mexicanum; assembly: GCF_040938575.1. NCBI lineage: Eukaryota > Metazoa > Chordata > Amphibia > Caudata > Ambystomatidae > Ambystoma > Ambystoma mexicanum. Next base: position 304,158,492 of record NC_090921.1, read on the forward strand.
TTTAGCCTGTCTGTGCCATTGCAAAAGGGTTCCAGCCATATGCAAATCAGTCACGTACTGCCACTAATGGTAGCAGCCCAGCCCGAACTGCTAGGCCAGGTCCCCTCTGCACGGAAACACAAGCAACCCCAGACATGTTTCGGCCTTGTTGGGCCTCCTCAGTGAGGTGCAGCTTGGTTCCCTATGGCGCAGCGACGAGCGAGGGACCCACGTCTGGGCATACCCTCTCTCACATAGTGAGACAAACAGTAAGCACAAAAGTGATGGGTGGAAGGTTTTGAATGAATCTGAACCACTGGCGTTGCTCTGAGCAACCTTCCACACCACTGTTTTTTAGCCCGTCTGTGCCATTGCAAAAGGGGTCCAGCCATATGCAAATCAGTCAGGTACTGCCACCAATGGTAACAGCCCAGCCCAAACTGCTAGGCCAGGTCCCCTCTGCACGGAAACACAAGCAACCCCACACATGTTTCGGCCTTGTTGGGCCTCCTCAGTGAGGTGCAGCTTAGTTCCCTATGGCGCAGCGAGCAAGGGACCCACGTCTGGGCATACCCTCTCTCACATAGTGAGACAAATAGTAAGCACAAAAGTGATGGGTGGAAGGTTTTGAATGAATATGAACCACTGGCGTTGCCCTGGGCAACCTTCCACACCACTGTTTTTTATCCTGTCTGTGCCATTGCAAAAGGGTCCTGCCATATGCAAATCAGTCAGGTACTGCCACCAATGGTAGCAGCCCAGCCCGAACTGCTAGGCCAGGTCCCCTCTGCACGGAAGCACAAGCAAACCCAGACATGTTTCGGCCTTGTTGGGCCTCCTCAGTGAGTTGCAGCCTGGTTCCCTATGGCGCAGCGAGCAAGGGACCCACATCTGGGCATACCCTCTCTCACATAGTGAGACAGACAGTAAGCATGGAAGGTTTTGAATGAATCTGAACCACTGGCGTTGCTCTGGGCAACCTTCCACACCACCGTTTTTTAGCCCGTCTATGCCATTGCAAAAGGGGTCCAGCCATATGCAAATCATTCAGGTACTGCCACCAATGGTAGCAGCCCAGCCCGAACTGCTAGGCCAGGTCCCCTCTGCACAGAAACACAAGCAACCCCAGACATGTTTCGGCCTTGTTGGGCCTCCTCAGTGAGGTGCAGCTTGGTTCCCTATAGCGCAGCGAGCAAGGGACCCACGTCTGGTCATACCCTCTCTCACATAATGAGACAAACAGTAAGCACAAAAGTGATTGGTGGAAGGTTTTGATTGAATCTGAACCACTGGCGTTGGCTCTCGGCAACCTTCCACACCACTGTTGTTTAGCCCGTCTGTGCCATTGTAAAAGGGTCCAGCCATATGCAAATCAGTCAGGTACTGCCAGCAGCCCAGCCCGAACTGCTAGGCCAGGTCCCCTCTGCACGGAAACACAAGCAACTCCACACATGCTTGGGCCTTGTTGGGCCTCCTCAGTGAGGTGCAGCTTGGTTCCCTATGGCGCAGCGAGCAAGGGACCCACGTCTGGGCATACCCTCTCTCACATAGTGAGACAAACAGTAAGCACAAAAGTGATCGGTGGAAGGTTTTGAATGAATCTGAACCACTGGCGTTGCTCTGGGCAACCTTCCACACCGCCGTTTTTTAGCCTGTCTGTGCCATTGCAAAAGGGTTCCAGCCATATGCAAATCAGTCACGTACTGCCACTAATGGTAGCAGCCCAGCCCGAACTGCTAGGCCAGGTCCCCTCTGCACGGAAACACAAGCAACCCCAGACATGTTTCGCCTTGTTGGGCCTCCTCAGTGAGGTGCAGCTTGGTTCCCTATGGCGCAGCGAGCAAGGGACCCACGTCTGGGCATACCCTCTCTCACATAGTGAGACAAACAGTAAGCACAAATGTGATGGGTGGAAGGTTTTTAATGAATCTGAACTACTGTCATTGCTCTGGGTAACCTTCCACACCACTGTTTTTTAGCCCGTCGGTGCCATTGCAAAAGGGGTCCAGCCATATGCAAATCAGTCAAGTACTGCCACCAATGGTAACAGCCCAGCCCGAACTGCTAGGCCAGGTCCCCTCTGCACGGAAACACAAGTAACCCCAGACATGTTTCGGCATTGTTGGGCCTCCTCAGTGAGGTGCAGCTTGGTTCCCTATGGCGCAGCGAGCGAGGGACCCACGTCTGGGCATACCCTCTCTCACATAGTGATACAAACAGTAAGCACAAAAGTGATGGGTGGAAGGTTTTGAATGAATCTGAACCACTGGCGTTGCTCTGAGCAACCTTCCACACCACTGTTTTTTAGCCCGTCTGTGCCATTGCAAAAGGGTCCAGTCATATGCAAATCAGTCAGGTACTGCTACCAATGGTAACAGCCCAGCCCGAACTGCTAGGCCAGGTCCCCTCTGCACGGAAACAAAAGCAACCCCACACATGTTTCGGCCTTGTTGGGCCTCCTCAGTGAGGTGCAGCTTGGTTCCCTATGGCGCAGCGTGCAAGGGACCCACGTCTGGATGAGAACGGAGGAGAGTGGATGAGAACGGAGGAGAGTGGATGAGTACGGAGGAGAGTGGATGAGAACGGAGGAGAGTGGATGAGAACGGAGGAGAGTGGATGAGAACGGAGGAGAGTGGATGAGAACGGAGGAGAGTGGATAAGAACGGAGGAGAATGGATGAGAACGGAGGAGAATGGATGAGAACGGAGGAGAACGGATGAGAGCTGATGAGAGCGAGAGCGTAGTGCAGATGAGAGCGAGAGCGTAGTGCAGATGAGAGCGAGAGCGTAGTGCAAATGAGAGCGGAAAGCGGGTGAGTGTAGAGAGCGGGCGAGTGTGGTGAGTGTGGTGAGTGTGGTGAGCGGGTGAGTGTGGTGAGCGGGTGAGTGTGGAAAGCGGGTGAGTGTAGAGAGCGGGCGAGTGTGGTGAGTGTGGTTGAGCGGGTGAGTGTGGTTGAGCGGGTGAGTGTGAAGAGTGGATGAGCGTGGAGAGCGGATGAGTCTGGGGAGCGGATGAGTCTGGGGAGCGGATGAGTGTGGGGAGTGCGGATAGTGCATAAGTGTGAAGAGCGCATGAGTGTGTGTGAGCGGACGAGTTGTGAGGAGCGGATGAGCGCGGTTGAGCGCGGAGTACGGTTCAGTGCGGAAAACGGTTGAGTGTATTGAGCGGCTTAGTATGAGGAACCGAAAAGAGCGAAGGACTGTGGAGAGCGGAGGACTGTGGAGAGCGGAGGACTGTGGAGAGCGGAGATCGGGTGGAGAGCGGACAACTCTAGAGAGCGTAGGACTGTGGTGAGCAGAGGACTATGGAGAGCGGATAAGTATGGAGATCGGGTGAGAGCGGAGATCGGGTGAGAGCGGAGATCGGGTGAGAGTGGAGATCGGGTGAGAGTGGAGACCGGGTGAGAGTGGAGATCGGGTGAGTGTGCGGAGAGCGGTTTGACAGTGGAGAGCGAACGAGAGTGAGAGCGGATGAGAGTGGAGAGCGGATGATTTTGAGAGTAGATGAGTGTGGGAAACGCATGAGTGTGGGGAGCGCATGAGTGTGGGGAGCGCACGACTGATTATGGACTGAACGAGTGTCCTACCTCGACCAGTATATAGACTGGACGAGTGAATAAACTACACGAGCATATAGTCTCGACAAGTGTCTAGACCTGACGAAGTGTGCGGTCTGGACGAGGGTGCGAACCAAACATAGGGTGCAGACTGGACGAATGTGTGGAGCGGTCGAGCATGAGGAACGGGCGATTATATGCAACGGACGATACTTAACATGCCTTGGAATGAAGGAAACTCTTGAAAACATACATCACGCCACACCCCACGCTTACTCTCTCCCTTACACCACCACTCATCTAGAACACAGAGATACTATGACACCATTCGGTATAACTGTTCTCATATCTACATCTCCCGCTTACTCCACATCACTCTAAGTAAACATTTCTGGTTTCTCACCACCCAGCCAGGCGTTCCTCTCAGGCCTAACGCAGCCACACTCGTTCCGGATAAAGCCAGCCAGAGCGAACACATACTCCTGATCTCTCAACCACCACACCTACAGCTAAGAAGCAGCTACCACTTGTCTTCGCACCAGCTGCACACATACATAGTGCGCACACGCACTTTTTGACTCCCCCCTACTATCTCTACTGACCCGAACTTCGGTTCCCAAGGGCGTTCAACCTACCAGAGCCTTCAAACCATACCAATGGTATATAAGGCGCTATATAAATGCAAAATAACAAAATAACATAACATACCCTCTCTCACATAGTGAGACAAATAGTAAGCACAAAAGTGATGGGTGGAAGGTTTTGAATGAATCTGAACCACTGGCGTTGCGCTGGGCAACCTTCCACACCACAGTTTTTTAGCACGTCTGTGCCATTGCAAAAGGGGTCCAGCCATATGCAAATCAGTCTGGTATTGCCACCAATGGTAGCAGACCAGCCCGAACTGCTAGGACAGGTCCTCTCTGCACGGAAACACAAGCAACCCCAGACATGTTCCAGCCTTGTTGGGCCTCCTCAGTGAGGTGCGGCTTGGTTCCCTTTGGCGCAGCGAGCACGGGACCCACGTCTGGGCATACCCTCTCTCACATAGTGAGACAAACAGTAAGCACAAAAGTGATTGGTCGAAGGTTTTGATTGAATCTGAACCACTGGTGTTGGCTCTGGGCAACCTTCCACACCACAGTTTTTTAGCCGGTCTTTGCCATTGCAAAAGGGGTCCAGCCATATGCAAATCAGTCAAGTACTGCCACCAATGGTAGCAGCCCAGCCCGAACTGCTATGCCAGGTCCCCTCTGCACGGAAACACAAGCAACCCTAGACATGTTTCGACCTTGTTGGTCCTCCTCAGTGAGGTGCAACTTGGTTCCCTATGGCGCAGCCAGCGAGGGACCCACGTCTGGGCATACCCTCTCTCACATAGTGAGACAAACAGTAAGCACAAAAGTGATGGGTGGAAGGTTTTGAATGAATCTGAACCACTGGCGTTGTTCTGAGCAACCTTCCACACCACTGATTATTAGCCCGTCTGTGCCATTGCAAAAGGGTCCAACCACATGCAAATCAGTCAGGTACTGCCACCAATGGTAGCAGCCTAGCCCGAACTGCTAGGCCAGGTTCCCTCTGCATGGAAACACAAGCAACCCCAGACATGTTTCGGCCTTGTTGGGCCTCCTCAGTGAGGTGCAGCTTGGTTCCCTATGGCGCAGCGACGAGCGAGGGACCCACGTCTGGGCATACCCTCTCTCACATAGTGAGACAAACAGTAAGCACAAAAGTGATGGGTGGAAGGTTTTGAATGAATCTGAACCACTGGCGTTGCTCTGAGCAACCTTCCACACCACTGTTTTTTAGCCCGTCTGTGCCATTGTAAAAGGGGTCCAGCCATATGCAAATCAGTCAGGTACTGCCACCAATGGTAACAGCCCAGCCCGAACTGCTAGGCCAGGTCCCCTCTGCACGGAAGCACAAGCAAACCCAGACATGTTTCGGCCTTGTTGGGCCTCCTCAGTGAGTTGCAGCCTGGTTCCCTATGGCGCAGCGAGCAAGGGACCCACATCTGGGCATACCCTCTCTCACACAGTGAGACAGACAGTAAGCATGGAAGGTTTTGAATGAATCTGAACCACTGGCGTTGCTCTGGGCAACCTTCCACACCACGGTTTTTTAGCCCGTCTGTGCCATTGCAAAAGGGGTCAAGCCATATGCAGATCATTCAGGTACTGCCACCAATGGTAGCAGCCCAGCCCGAACTGCTAGGCCAGGTCCCCTCTGCACGGAAACACAAGCAACCCCAGACATGTTTCGGCCTTGTTGGGCCTCCTCAGTGAGGTGCAGCTTGGTTCCCTATGGCGCAGCGAGCAAGGGACCCACGTCTGGGCATTCCCTCTCTCACATAGTGAGACAAACAGTAAACACAAAAGTGATGTGTGGAAGGTTTTTAATGAATCTGAACCATTGGCGTTGCTCTGGGCAACCTTCCACACCACCATTTATTAGCCCGTCTGTGCCATTGCAAAAGGGGTTCAGCCATATGCAAATCAGTCAAGTACTGCCACCAATGGTAGCAGCCTAGCCCGAACTGCTAGGCCAGTTCCCCTCTGCACGGAAACACAAGCAACCCCAGACATGTTTCAGCCTTGTTGGGCCTCCTCAGTGAGGTGCAGCTTGGTTCCCTATGGCGCAGCGAGCAAGGGACCCACGTCTGGGCATACCCTCTCTCACATAATGAGACAACCAGTAAGCACAAAAGTGATTGGTGGAAGGTTTTGATTGAATCTGAGCCACTGGCGTTGGCTCTCGGCAACCTTCCACACCACCGTTTTTTAGCCGGTCTGTGCCATTGCAAAAGGGATCCAGCCATATGCAAATCAGTCAGATACTGCCACCAATGGTAGCAGGCCAGCCCGAACTGCTAGGCCAGGTTCCCTCTGCACGGAAACACAAGCAACACCACACATGTTTCGGCCTTGTTGGGCCTCCTCAGTGAGGTGCAGCTTGGTTCCCTATGGCGCAGCGAGCAAGGGACCCACGTCTGGGCATACCCTCTCTCACATAGTGAGACAAACAGTAAGCACAAAAGTGATTGGTCGAAGGTTTTGATTGAATCTGAACCACTGGTGTTGGCTCTGGGCAACCTTCCACATCACAGTTTTTTAACCGGTCTTTGCCATTGCAAAAGGGGTCCAGCCATATGCAAATCAGTCAAGTACTGCCACCAATGGTAGCAGCCCAGCCCGAACTGCTATGCCAGGTCCCCTCTGCACGGAAACACAAGCAACCCTAGACATGTTTCGACCTTGTTGGTCCTCCTCAGTGAGGTGCTGCTTGCTTCCCTATGGCGCAGCCAGCAAGGGACCCACGTCTGGGAATACCCTCTCTCACATAGTGAGACAAACAGTAAGCACAAAAGGGATGGGTGGAAGGTTTTGAATGAATCTGAACCACTGGCGTTGTTCTGAGTACCCTTCCACACCACTGATTTTTAGCCCGTCTGTGCCATTGCAAAAGGGTCCAGCCACATGCAAATCAGTCAGGTACTGCCACCAATGGTAGCAGCCCAGCCCGAACTGCTAGGCCAGGTCCCCTCTGCATGGAAACACAAGCAACCCCAGACATGTTTCGGCCTTGTTGGGCCTCCTCAGTGAGGTGCAGCTTGGTTCCCTATGGCACAGCGACGAGCGAGGGACCCACGTCTGGGCATACCCTCTCTCACATAGTGAGACAAACAGTAAGCACAAAAGTGATAGGTGGAAGGTTTTGAATGAATCTGAACCACTGGTGTTGCTCTGAGCAACCTTCCACACCACTGTTTTTTAGCCCGTCTGTGCCATTGCAAAAGGGGTCCAGCCATATGCAAATCAGTCAGGTACTGCCACCAATGGTAACAGCCCAGCCCAAACTGCTAGGCCAGGTCCCCTCTGCACGGAAACACAAGCAACCCCACACATGTTTCGGCCTTGTTGGGCCTCCTCAGTGAGGTGCAGCTTAGTTCCCTATGGCGCAGCGAGCAAGGGACCCACGTCTGGGCATACCCTCTCTCACATAGTGAGACAAATAGTAAGCACAAAAGTGATGGGTGGAAGGTTTTGAATGAATCTGAACCACTGGCGTTGTCCTGGGCAACCTTCCACACCACTGTTTTTTAGCCTGTCTGTGCCATTGCAAAAGGGTCCTGCCATATGCAAATCAGTCAGGTACTGCCACCAATGGTAGCAGCCCAGCCCGAACTGCTAGGCCAGGTCCCCTCTGCACGGAAGCACAAGCAAACCCAGACATGTTTCGGCCTTGTTGGGCCTCCTCAGTGAGTTGCAGCCTGGTTCCCTATGGCGCAGCGAGCAAGGGACCCACATCTGGGCATACCCTCTCTCACATAGTGAGACAGACAGTAAGCATGGAAGGTTTTGAATGAATCTGAACCACTGGCGTTGCTCTGGGCAACCTTCCACACCACCGTTTTTTAGCCCGTCTGTGCCATTGCAAAAGGGGTCCAGCCATATGCAAATCATTCAGGTACTGCCACCAATGGTAGCAGCCCAGCCCGAACTGCTAGGCCAGGTCCCCTCTGCACGGAAACACAAGCAACCCCAGACATGTTTCGGCCTTGTTGGGCCTCCTCAGTGAGGTGCAGCTTGGTTCCCTATGGCGCAGCGAGCAAGGGACCCACGTCTGGGCATACCCTCTCTCACATAATGAGACAAACAGTAAGCACAAAAGTGATTGGTGGAAGGTTTTGATTGAATCTGAACCACTGGCGTTGGCTCTCGGCAACCTTCCACACCACCGTTTTTTAGCCGGTCTGTGCCATTGCAAAAGGGATCCAGCCATATGCAAATCAGTCAGGTACTGCCACCAATGGTAGCAGCCCAGCCCGAACTGCTAGGCCAGGACCCCTCTGCACGGAAACACAAGCAACACCACACATGTTTCGGCCTTGTTTGGCCCCCTCAGTGAGGTGCAGCTTGGTTCCCTATGGCGCAGCGAGCAAGGGACCCACGTCTGGGCATACCCTCTCTCACATAGTGAGACAAACAGTAAGCACAAAAGTGATGGGTGGAAGGTTTTGAATGAATCTGAACCACTGGCGTTGCTCTGAGCAACCTTCCACACCACTGTTGTTTAGCCCGTCTGTGCCATTTTAAAAGGGTCCAGCCATATGCAAATCAGTCAGGTACTGCCAGCAGCCCAGCCCGAACTGCTAGGCCAGGTCCCCTCTGCACGGAAACACAAGCAACTCCACACATGTTTGGGCCTTGTTGGGCCTCCTCAGTGAGGTGCAGCTTGGTTCCCTATGGCGCAGCGAGCACGGGACCCACGTCTGGGCCTACCCTCTCTCACATAGTGAGACAAACAGTAAGCACAAAAGTGATCGGTGGAAGGTTTTGAATGAATCTGAACCAATGGCGTTGCTCTGGGCAACCTTCCACACCGCCGTTTTTTAGCCTGTCTGTGCCATTGCAAAAGGGTTCCAGCCATATGCAAATCAGTCAGGTACTGCCACTAATGGTAGCAGCCCAGCCCGAACTGCTAGGCCAGGTCCCCTCTGCACGGAAACACAAGAAACCCCAGACATGTTTCGCCTTGTTGGGCCTCCTCAGTGAGGTGCAGCTTGGTTCCCTATGGCACAGCGAGCAAGGGACCCACGTCTGGGCATACCCTCTCTCACATAGTGAGACAAACAGTAAGCACAAATGTGATGGGTGGAAGGTTTTGAATGAATCTGAACTACTGTCATTGCTCTGGGTAACCTTCCACACCACTGTTTTTTAGCCCGTCGGTGCCATTGCACAAGGGGTCCAGCCATATGCAAATCAGTCAAGTACTGCCACCAATGGTAGCAGCCCAGCCCGAACTGCTAGGCCATGTCCCCTCTGCACGGAAACACAAGCAACCCCAAACATGTTTCGGCCTTGTTGGGCCTCCTCAGTGAGGTGCAGCTTGGTTCCCAATGGCCCTGTGAGCAAGGGACCCACGTCTGGGCATACCCTCTCTCACATAGTGAGACAAACAGTAAGCACAAAAGTGATGGGTGGAAGGTTTTGATTGAATCTGAACCACTGGCGTTGCTCTGGGCAACCTTCCACACCACCGTTTTTTAGCCCGTCTGTGCCATTGCAAAAGGGGTCCAGCCATATGCAAATCAGTCAAGTACTGCCACCAATGGTAGCAGCCCAGCCCGAACTGCTAGGCCAGGTCCCCTCTGCACGGAAACACAAGTAACCCCAGACATGTTTGGGCATTGTTGGGCCTCCTCAGTGAGGTGCAGCTTGGTTCCCTATGGTGCAGCGAGCGAGGGACCCACGTCTGGGCATACCCTCTCTCACATAGTGATACAAACAGTAAGCACAAAAGTGATCGGTGGAAGGTTTTGAATGAATCTGAACCACTGGCGTTGCTCTGGGCAACCTTCCACACCGCCGTGTTTTAGCCTGTCTGTGCCATTGCAAAAGGGTTCCAGCCATATGCAAATCAGTCAGGTACTGCCACTAATGGTAGCAGCCCAGCCCGAACTGCTAGGCCAGGTCCCCTCTGCACGGAAACACAAGCAACCCCAGACATGTTTCGCCTTGTTGGGCCTCCTCAGTGAGGTGCAGCTTGGTTCCCAATGGCACAGCGAGCAAGGGACCCACGTCTGGGCATACCCTCTCTCACATAGTGAGACAAACAGTAAGCACAAATGTGATGGGTGGAAGGTTTTGAATGAATCTGAACTACTGTCATTGCTCTGGGTAACCTTCCACACCACTGTTTTTTAGCCCGTCGGTGCCATTGCAAAAGGGGTCCAGCCATATGCAAATCAGTCAAGTACTGCCACCAATGGTAGCAGCCCAGCCCGAACTGCTAGGCCAGGGCCCCTCTGCACGGAAACACAAGTAACCCCAGACATGTTTCGGCATTGTTGGGCCTCCTCAGTGAGGTGCAGCTTGGTTCCCTATGGTGCAGCGAGCGAGGGACCCACGTCTGGGCATACCCTCTCTCACATAGTGATACAAACAGTAAGCACAAAAGTGATGGGTGGAAGGTTTTGAATGAATCTGAACCACTGGCGTTGCTCTGAGCAACCTTCCACACCACTGTTTTTTAGCCCGTCTGTGCCATTGCAAAAGGGTCCAGTCATATGCAAATCAGTCAGGTACTGCTACCAATGGTAACAGCCCAGCCCGAACTGCTAGGCCAGGTCCCCTCTGCACGGAAACAAAAGCAACCCCACACATGTTTCGGCCTTGTTGGGCCTCCTCAGTGAGGTGCAGCTTGGTTCCCTATGGCGCAGCGTGCAAGGGACCCACGTCTGGATGAGAACGGAGGAGAGTGGATGAGAACGGAGGAGAGTGGATGAGAACGGAGGAGAGTGGATGAGAACGGAGGAGAGTGGATGAGAACGGAGGAGAGTGGATGTGAACGGAGGAGAGTGGATGAGAACGGAGGAGAATGGATGAGAACGGAGGAGAATGGATGAGAACGGAGGAGAATGGATGAGAACGGAGGAGAACGGATGAGAGCTGATGAGAGCGAGAGCGTAGTGCAGATGAGAGCGAGAGCGTAGTGCAGATGAGAGCGAGAGCGTAGTGCAAATGAGAGCGGAAAGCGGGTGAGTGTAGAGAGTGGGCGAGTGCGGTGAGTGTGGTGAGCGGGTGAGTGTGGTGAGCGGGTGAGTGTGGAAAGCGGGTGAGTGTAGAGAGCGGGCGAGTGTGGTGAGTGTGGTTGAGCGGGTGAGTGTGGTTGAGCGGGTGAGTGTGAAGAGTGGATGAGCGTGGAGAGTGGATGAGTCTGGGGAGCGGATGATTCTGGGGAGCGGATGAGTGTGGGGAGTGCGGATAGTGCATAAGTGTGGAGAGCGCATGAGTGTGTGTGAGCGGACGAGTTGTGAGGAGCGGATGAGCGCGGTTGAGCGCGGAGTACGGTTGAGTGCGGAAAACGGTTGAGTGTATTGAGCGGCTTAGTATGAGGAACCGAAAAGAGCGAAGGACTGTGGAGAGCGGAGGACTGTGGAGAGTGGAGGACTGTGGAGAGCGGAGATCGGGTGGAGAGCGGAGAACTCTAGAGAGCGTAGGACTGTGGTGAGCAGAGGACTAGGGAGAGCGGATAAGTATGGAGATCGGGTGAGAGCGGAGATCGGGTGAGAGTGGAGATCGGGTGAGAGCGGAGATCGGGTGAGAGTGGAGATCGGGTGAGAGTGGAGACCGGGTGAGAGTGGAGATCGGGTGAGTGTGCGGAGAGCGGTTTGACAGTGGAGAGCGAACGAGAGTGAGAGCGGATGAGAGTGGAGTGCGGATGATTTTGAGAGTAGATGAGTGTGGGGAACGCATGAGTGTGGGGAGCGCATGAGTGTGGGGAGCGCACGACTGATTATGGACTGAACGAGTGTCCTACCTCGACCAGTATATAGACTGGACGAGTGAATAAACTACACGAGCATATAGTCTCGACAAGTGTCTAAACCTGACGAAGTGTGCGGTCTGGACGAGGGTGCGAACCAAACGTAGGGTGCGGACTGGACGAATGTGTGGAGCGGTCGAGCATGAGGAACGGGCGATTATATGCATTGGACGATACTTAACATGCCTTGGAATGAAGGAAACTCTTGAAAACATACATCACGCCACACCCCACGCTTACTCTCTCCCTTACACCACCACTCATCTAGAACACAGAGATACTATGACACCATTCGGTATAACTGTTCTCATATCTAAATCTCCCGCTTACTCCACATCACTCTAAGTAAACATTGCTGGTTTCTCACCACCCAGCCAGGCGTTCCTCTCAGGCCTAACGCAGCCACACTCGTTCCGGATAAAGCCGACCAGAGCGAACACATACTCCTGATCTCTCAACCACCACACCTACAGCTAAGAAGCAGCTACCACTTGTCTTCGCACCAGCTGCACACATACATAGTGCGCACACGCACTTTTTGACTCCCCCCTACTATCTCTACTGACCCGAACTTCGGTTCCCAAGGGCGTTCAACCTACCAGCGCCTTCAGACCATACCAATGGTATATAAGGCGCTATATAAATGCAAAATAACAAAATAACATAACATACCCTCTCTCACATAGTGAGACAAATAGTAAGCACAAAAGTGATGGGTGGAAGGTTTTGAATGAATCTGAACCACTGGCGTTGCGCTGGGCAACCTTCCACACCACTGTTTTTTAGCATGTCTGTGCCATTGCAAAAGGGGTCCAGCCATATGCAAATCAGTCTGGTACTGCCACCAATGGTAGCAGCCCAGCCCGAACTGCTAGGCCAGGTCCCCTCTGCACGGAAACACAAGCAACCCCAGACATGTTTCGGCCTTGTTGGGCCTCCTCAGTGAGGTGCAGCTTGGTTCCCTATGGCGCAGCGAGCAAGGGACCCACGTCTGGGCATACCCTCTCTCACATAGTGAGACAAACAGTAAGCACAAAAGTGATTGGTCGAAGGTTTTGATTGAATCTGAACCACTGGTGTTGGCTCTGGGCAACCTTCCACATCACAGTTTTTTAACCGGTCTTTGCCATTGCAAAAGGGGTCCAGCCATATGCAAATCAGTCAAGTACTGCCACCAATGGTAGCAGCCCAGCCCGAACTGCTATGCCAGGTCCCCTCTGCACGGAAACACAAGCAACCCTAGACATGTTTCGACCTTGTTGGTCCTCCTCAGTGAGGTGCTGCTTGCTTCCCTATGGCGCAGCCAGCGAGGGACCCACGTCTGGGAATACCCTCTCTCACATAGTGAGACAAACAGTAAGCACAAAAGGGATGGGTGGAAGGTTTTGAATGAATCTGAACCACTGGCGTTGTTCTGAGTACCCTTCCACACCACTGATTTTTAGCCCGTCTGTGCCATTGCAAAAGGGTCCAGCCACATGCAAATCAGTCAGGTACTGCCACCAATGGTAGCAGCCCAGCCTGAACTGCTAGGCCAGGTCCCCTCTGCATGGAAACACAAGCAACCCCAGACATGTTTCGGCCTTGTTGGGCCTCCTCAGTGAGGTGCAGCTTGGTTCCCTATGGCACAGCGACGAGCGAGGGACCCACGTCTGGGCATACCCTCTCTCACATAGTGAGACAAACAGTAAGCACAAAAGTGATAGGTGGAAGGTTTTGAATGAATCTGAACCACTGGCGTTGCTCTGAGCAACCTTCCACACCACTGTTTTTTAGCCCGTCTGTGCCATTGCAAAAGGGGTCCAGCCATATGCAAATCAGTCAGGTACTGCCACCAATGGTAACAGCCCAGCCCAAACTGCTAGGCCAGGTCCCCTCTGCACGGAAACACAAGCAACCCCACACATGTTTCGGCCTTGTTGGGCCTCCTCAGTGAGGTGCAGCTTAGTTCCCTATGGCGTAGCGAGCAAGGGACCCACGTCTGGGCATACCCTCTCTCACATAGTGAGACAAATAGTAAGCACAAAAGTGATGGGTGGAAGGTTTTGAATGAATCTGAACCACTGGCGTTGTCCTGGGCAACCTTCCACACCACTGTTTTTTAGCCTGTCTGTGCCATTGCAAAAGGGTCCTGCCATATGCAAATCAGTCAGGTACTGCCACCAATGGTAGCAGCCCAGCCCGAACTGCTAGGCCAGGTCCCCTCTGCACGGAAGCACAAGCAAACCCAGACATGTTTCGGCCTTGTTGGGCCTCCTCAGTGAGTTGCAGCCTGGTTCCCTATGGCGCAGCGAGCAAGGGACCCACATCTGGGCATACCCTCTCTCACATAGTGAGACAGACAGTAAGCATGGAAGGTTTTGAATGAATCTGAACCACTGGCGTTGCTCTGGGCAACCTTCCACACCACCGTTTCTTAGCCCGTCTGTGCCATTGCAAAAGGGGTCCAGCCATATGCAAATCATTCAGGTACTGCCACCAATGGTAGCAGCCCAGCCCGAACTGCTAGGCCAGGTCCCCTCTGCACGGAAACACAAGCAACCCCAGACATGTTTCGGCCTTGTTGGGCCTCCTCAGTGAGGTGCAGCTTGGTTCCCTATGGCGCAGCGAGCAAGGGACCCACGTCTGGGCATACCCTCTCTCACATAATGAGACAAACAGTAAGCACAAAAGTGATTGGTGGAAGGTTTTGATTGAATCTGAACCACTGGCGTTGGCTCTCGGCAACCGTCCACACCACCGTTTTTTAGCCGGTCTGTGCCATTGCAAAAGGGATCCAGCCATATGCAAATCAGCCACCAATGGTAGCAGCCCAGCCCGAACTGCTAGGCCAGGACCCCTCTGCACGGAAACACAAGCAACTCCACACATGTTTGGGCCTTGTTGGGCCTCCTCAGTGAGGTGCAGCTTGGTTCCCTATGGCGCAGCGAGCACGGGACCCACGTCTGGGCCTACCCTCTCTCACATAGTGAGACAAACAGTAAGCACAAAAGTGATCGGTGGAAGGTTTTGAATGAATCTGAACCACTGGCGTTGCTCTGGGCAACCTTCCACACCGCCGTTTTTTAGCCTGTCTGTGCCATTGCAAAAGGGTTCCAGCCATATGCAAATCAGTCAGGTACTGCCACTAATGGTAGCAGCCCAGCCCGAACTGCTAGGCCAGGTCCCCTCTGCACGGAAACACAAGAAACCCCAGACATGTTTCGCCTTGTTGGGCCTCCTCAGTGAGGTGCAGCTTGGTTCCCTATGGCACAGCGAGCAAGGGACCCACGTCTGGGCATACCCTCTCTCACATAGTGAGACAAACAGTAAGCACAAATGTGATGGGTGGAAGGTTTTGAATGAATCTGAACTACTGTCATTGCTCTGGGTAACCTTCCACACCACTGTTTTTTAGCCCGTCGGTGCCATTGCACAAGGGGTCCAGCCATATGCAAATCAGTCAAGTACTGCCACCAATGGTAGCAGCCCAGCCCGAACTGCTAGGCCATGTCCCCTCTGCACGGAAACACAAGCAACCCCAAACATGTTTCGGCCTTGTTGGGCCTCCTCAGTGAGGTGCAGCTTGGTTCCCAATGGCCCTGTGAGCAAGGGACCCACGTCTGGGCATACCCTCTCTCACATAGTGAGACAAACAGTAAGCACAAAAGTGATGGGTGGAAGGTTTTGATTGAATCTGAACCACTGGCGTTGCTCTGGGCAACCTTCCACACCACCGTTTTTTAGCCCGTCTGTGCCATTGCAAAAGGGGTCCAGCCATATGCAAATCAGTCAAGTACTGCCACCAATGGTAGCAGCCCAGCCCGAACTGCTAGGCCAGGTCCCCTCTGCACGGAAACACAAGTAACCCCAGACATGTTTGGGCATTGTTGGGCCTCCTCAGTGAGGTGCAGCTTGGTTCCCTATGGTGCAGCGAGCGAGGGACCCACGTCTGGGCATACCCTCTCTCACATAGTGATACAAACAGTAAGCACAAAAGTGATCGGTGGAAGGTTTTGAATGAATCTGAACCACTGGCGTTGCTCTGGGCAACCTTCCACACCGCCGTGTTTTAGCCTGTCTGTGCCATTGCAAAAGGGTTCCAGCCATATGCAAATCAGTCAGGTACTGCCACTAATGGTAGCAGCCCAGCCCGAACTGCTAGGCCAGGTCCCCTCTGCGCGGAAACACAAGCAACCCCAGACATGTTTCGCCTTGTTGGGCCTCCTCAGTGAGGTGCAGCTTGGTTCCCTATGGCACAGCGAGCAAGGGACCCACGTCTGGGCATACCCTCTCTCACATAGTGAGACAAACAGTAAGCACAAATGTGATGGGTGGAAGGTTTTGAATGAATCTGAACTACTGTCATTGCTCTGGGTAACCTTCCACACCACTGTTTTTTAGCCCGTCGGTGCCATTGCAAAAGGGGTCCAGCCATATGCAAATCAGTCAAGTACTGCCACCAATGGTAGCAGCCCAGCCCGAACTGCTAGGCCAGGGCCCCTCTGCACGGAAACACAAGTAACCCCAGACATGTTTCGGCATTGTTGGGCCTCCTCAGTGAGGTGCAGCTTGGTTCCCTATGGTGCAGCGAGCGAGGGACCCACGTCTGGGCATACCCTCTCTCACATAGTGATACAAACAGTAAGCACAAAAGTGATGGGTGGAAGGTTTTGAATGAATCTGAACCACTGGCGTTGCTCTGAGCAACCTTCCACACCACTGTTTTTTAGCCCGTCTGTGCCATTGCAAAAGGGTCCAGTCATATGCAAATCAGTCAGGTACTGCTACCAATGGTAACAGCCCAGCCCGAACTGCTAGGCCAGGCCCCCTCTGCACGGAAACAAAAGCAACCCCACACATGTTTCGGCCTTGTTGGGCCTCCTCAGTGAGGTGCAGCTTGGTTCCCTATGGCGCAGCGTGCAAGGGACCCACGTCTGGATGAGAACGGAGGAGAGTGGATGAGAACGGAGGAGAGTGGATGAGAACGGAGGAGAGTGGATGAGAACGGAGGAGAATGGATGAGAACGGAGGAGAGTGGATGAGAACGGAGGAGAGTGGATGTGAACGGAGGAGAGTGGATGAGAACGGAGGAGAATGGATGAGAACGGAGGAGAATGGATGAGAACGGAGGAGAATGGATGAGAACGGAGGAGAACGGATGAGAGCTGATGAGAGCGAGAGCGTAGTGCAGATGAGAGCGAGAGCGTAGTGCAGATGAGAGCGAGAGCGTAGTGCAAATGAGAGCGGAAAGCGGGTGAGTGTAGAGAGCGGGCGAGTGCGGTGAGTGTGGTGAGCGGGTGAGTGTGGTGAGCGGGTGAGTGTGGAAAGCGGGTGAGTGTAGAGAGCGGGCGAGTGTGGTGAGTGTGGTTGAGCGGGTGAGTGTGGTTGAGCGGGTGAGTGTGAAGAGTGGATGAGCGTGGAGAGCGGATGAGTCTGGGGAGCGGATGATTCTGGGGAGCGGATGAGTGTGGGGAGTGCGGATAGTGCATAAGTGTGGAGAGCGCATGAGTGTGTGTGAGCGGACGAGTTGTGAGGAGCGGATGAGCGCGGTTGAGCGCGGAGTACGGTTGAGTGCGGAAAACGGTTGAGTGTATTGAGCGGCTTAGTATGAGGAACCGAATAGAGCGAAGGACTGTGGAGAGCGGAGGACTGTGGAGAGTGGAGGACTGTGGAGAGCGGAGATCGGGTGGAGAGCGGAGAACTCTAGAGAGCGTAGGACTGTGGTGAGCAGAGGACTAGGGAGAGCGGATAAGTATGGAGATCGGGTGAGAGCGGAGATCGGGTGAGAGTGGAGATCGGGTGAGAGCGGAGATCGGGTGAGAGTGGAGATCGGGTGAGAGTGGAGACCGGGTGAGAGTGGAGATCGGGTGAGTGTGCGGAGAGCGGTTTGACAGTGGAGAGCGAACGAGAGTGAGAGCGGATGAGAGTGGAGTGCGGATGATTTTGAGAGTAGATGAGTGTGGGGAACGCATGAGTGTGGGGAGCGCATGAGTGTGGGGAGCGCACGACTGATTATGGACTGAACGAGTGTCCTACCTCGACCAGTATATAGACTGGACGAGTGAATAAACTACACGAGCATATAGTCTCGACAAGTGTCTAGACCTGACGAAGTGTGCAGTCTGGACGAGGGTGCGAACCAAACGTAGGGTGCGGACTGGACGAATGTGTGGAGCGGTCGAGCATGAGGAACGGGCGATTATATGCATTGGACGATACTTAACATGCCTTGGAATGAAGGAAACTCTTGAAAACATACATCACGCCACACCCCACGCTTACTCTCTCCCTTACACCACCACTCATCTAGAACACAGAGATACTATGACACCATTCGGTATAACTGTTCTCATATCTACATCTCCCGCTTACTCCACATCACTCTAAGTAAACATTGCTGGTTTCTCCCCACCCAGCCAGGCGTTCCTCTCAGGCCTAACGCAGCCACACTCGTTCCGGATAAAGCCGACCAGAGCGAACACATACTCCTGATCTCTCAACCACCACACCTACAGCTAAGAAGCAGCTACCACTTGTCTTCGCACCAGCTGCACACATACATAGTGCGCACACGCACTTTTTGACTCCCCCCTACTATCTCTACTGACCCGAACTTCGGTTCCCAAGGGCGTTCAACCTACCAGCGCCTTCAGACCATACCAATGGTATATAAGGCGCTATATAAATGCAAAATAACAAAATAACATAACATACCCTCTCTCACATAGTGAGACAAATAGTAAGCACAAAAGTGATGGGTGGAAGGTTTTGAATGAATCTGAACCACTGGCGTTGCGCTGGGCAACCTTCCACACCACTGTTTTTTAGCATGTCTGTGCCATTGCAAAAGGGGTCCAGCCATATGCAAATCAGTCTGGTACTGCCACCAATGGTAGCAGCCCAGCCCGAACTGCTAGGCCAGGTCCCCTCTGCACGGAAACACAAGCAACCCCAGACATGTTCCAGCCTTGTTGGGCCTCCTCAGTGAGGTGCAGCCTGGTTCCCTATGGCGCAGCGAGCACAGGACCCACGTCTGGGCATACCCTCTCTCACATAGTGAGACAAACAGTAAGCACAAAAGTGATTGGTCGAAGGCTTTGATTGAATCTGAACCACTGGTGTTGGCTCTGGGCAACCTTCCACACCACCGTTTTTTAGCCGGTCTGTGCCATTGCAAAAGGGGTCCAGCCATATGCAAATCAGTCAGGTACTGCCACCAATGGTAGCAGCCCAGCCCGAACTGCTAGGCCAGGTCCCCTCTGCACGGAAACACAAGCAACACCACACATGTTTCGGCCTTGTTTGGCCTCCTCAGTGAGGTGCAGCTTGGTTCCCTATGCCGCAGCGAGCAAGGGACCCACGTCTGGGCATACCCTCTCTCACATAGTGAGACAAACAGTAAGCACAAAAGTGATGGGTGGAAGGTTTTGAATGAATCTGAACCACTGGCGTTGCTCTGAGCAACCTTCCACACCACTGTTGTTTAGCCCGTCTGTGCCATTGTAAAAGGGTCCAGCCATATGCAAATCAGTCAGGTACTGCCAGCAGCCCAGCCCGAACTGCTAGGCGAGGTCCCCTCTGCACGGAAACACAAGCAACCCCACACATGTTTGGGCCTTGTTGGGCCTCCTCAGTGAGGTGCAGCTTGGTTCCCTATGGCGCAGCGCACAAGGGACCCACGTCTGGGCATACCCTCTTTCACATAGTGAGACAAACAGTAAGCACAAAAGTGATCGGTGGAAGGTTTTGAATGAATCTGAACCACTGGCGTTGCTCTGGGCAACCTTCCACACCACCGTTTTTTAGCCTGTCTGTGCCATTGCAAAAGGGGTCCAGCCATATGCAAATCAGTCAGGTACTGCCACTAATGGTAGCAGCCCAGCCCGAACTGCTAGGCCAGGTCCCCTCTGCACGGAAACACAAGCAACCCCAGACATGTTTCGGCCTTGTTGGGCCTCCTCAGTGAGGTGCAGCTTGGTTCCCTATGGCGCAGCGAGCAAGGGACCCACGTCTGGGCATACCCTCTCTCACATAGTGAGACAAACAGTAAGCACAAATGTGATGGGTGGAAGGTTTTGAATGAATCTGAATTACTGTCATTGCTCTGGGTAACCTTCCACACCACTGTTTTTTAGCCCATCGGTGCCATTACAAAAGGGGTCCAGCCATATGCAAATCAGTCAGGTACTGCCACCAATGGTAGCAGCCCAGCCCGAACTGCTAGGCCATGTCCCCTCTGAAAAGAAACACAAGCAACCCCACACATGTTTCGGCCTTGTTGGGCCTCCTCAGTGAGGTGCAGCTTGGTTTCCAATGGCGCTGCGAGCAAGGGACCCA
The DNA here is from genome assembly GCF_040938575.1 of Ambystoma mexicanum. Classification (NCBI taxonomy): domain Eukaryota; kingdom Metazoa; phylum Chordata; class Amphibia; order Caudata; family Ambystomatidae; genus Ambystoma; species Ambystoma mexicanum. The sequence continues at coordinate 304,178,680 of NC_090921.1, forward strand.
CGTCTGGGCATACCCTCTCTCACATAGTGAGACAAACAGTAAGCACAAAAGTGATGGGTGGAAGGTTTTGATTGAATCTAGACCACTGGCGTTGCTCTGGGCAACCTTCCACACCACCGTTTTTTAGCCTGTCTGTGCCATTGCAAAAGGGGTCCAGCCATATGCAAATCAGTCAAGTACTGCCACCAATGGTAGCAGCCCAGCCCGAACTGCTAGGCCAGGTCCCCTCTGCACGGAAACACAAGCAACCCCAGAAATGTTTCGGCATTGTTGGGCCTCCTCAGTGAGGTGCAGCTTGGTTCCCTATGGCGCAGCGAGCGAGGGACCCACGTCTGGGCATACCCTCTCTCACATAGTGATACAAACAGTAAGCACAAAAGTGATGGGTGGTAGGTTTTGAATGAATCTGAACCACTGGCGTTGCTCTGAGCAACCTTCCGCACCACTGTTTTTTAGCCCGTCTGTGCCATTGCAAAAGGATCCAGCCATATGCAAATCAGTCAGGTACTGCCACCAATGGGAGCAGCTCAGCCCGAACTGCTAGGCCAGGTCCCCTCTGCACGGAAACGCAAGCAACCCCACACATGTTTCGGCCTTGTTGGGCCTCCTCAGTGAGGTGCAGCTTGGTTCCCTATGGCGCAGCGAGCAAGGGACCCACTTCTGGGCATACACTCTCTCACATAGTGAGACAAACAGTAAGCACAAAAGTGATGGGTGGAAGGTTTTGAATGAATCTGAACCACTGGCGTTGCCCTGGGCAACCTTCCACACCACTGTTTTTTAGCCTGTCTGTGCCATTGCAAAAGGGTCGAGCCATATGCAAATCAGTCAGGTGTTGCCACCAATGGTAGCAGCCCAGCCTGAACTGCTAGGCCAGATCCCCTCTGCACGGAAACACAATCAACCCCAGACATGTTTCGGCCTTGTTGGGCCTCCTCAGTGAGGTGCAGCCTGGTTCCCTATGGCGCAGCGAGCAAGGGACCCACATCTGGGCATACCCTCTCTCAAATAGTGAGACAAACAGTAAGCATGGAAGGTTTTGAATGAATCTGAACCACTGGCGTTGCTCTGGGCAACCTTCCACACCACCGTTTTTTAGCCCGTCTGTGCCATTGCAAAAGGGGTCCAGCCATATGCAAATCAGTCAGGTACTGCCACCAATGGTAGTAGCCCAGCCCGAACTGCTAGGCCAGGTCCCCTCTGCACGGAAACACAAGCAACCCCAGACATGTTTCGGCCTTGTTGGGCCTCCTCAGTGAGGTGCAGCTTGGTTCCCTATGGCGCAGCGAGCAAGGGACCCACGTCTGGGCATTCCCTCTCTCACATAGTGAGACAAACAGTAAACACAAAAGTGATGGGTGGAAGGTTTTGAATGAATCTGAACCATTGGCGTTTCTCTGGGCAACCTTCCACACCACCATTTATTAGCCTGTCTGTGCCATTGCAAAAGGGGTCCAGCCATATGCAAATCAGTCAAGTACTGCCACCAATGGTAGCAGCCCAGCCCGAACTGCTAGGCCAGGTCCCCTCTGCACGGAAACGCAAGCAACCCCAGACATGTTTCAGCCTTGTTGGGCCTCCTCAGTGAGGTGCAACTTGGTTCCCTATGGCGTAGTGAGCAAGGAACCCACGTTTGGGCATACCCTCTCTCACATAGTGAGACAAACAGTAAGCACAAAAGTGATGGGTGGAAGGTTTCGAATGAATCTGAACCACTGGCGTTGCTCTGGGCAACCTCCAACACCACCGTTTTTTACGGTGGCCAGTGGCAGCCAGTGGACTTTGAAAAGGTTTGACACATTTCTATCCAAGACAGGAGGAAATGAGCAAATCAAACAAACCTCACCCACATGTAAAGAAAAATGTGACCCAAAACCTGTGCTGTAACAATAATCCAAGAGATCAAATGATCACTGCATCGCTTTGCAAGGGAACATAAGGTTTATTACATGCAAAAATGTCTCAGATGGTCCTGTAGAACCGAACTGACACAGAGCTTGTCATGTCACAAGAAGTTACAGATTATGTAGTGGACAACCGCAAATTAGCAAACATAGGTTATAATATTATTCCACCACCCTCATTGGCTACCACCTATAGAACATGCTAATATCCCCCTATATTCCATGGACCGATGGGCCACACCTTATCTAAACCCATTCCCCCATTCACGTGGCCCACTACATCGTCACTATTAAATCCAGGTATGGGATTGGCTAATAAGTATTTTGAAACACTAATGAATCATGACTGTCACATCATGTGGACCCCTCCGATCCAGACTTCTTCAAAGTAAGAATGGCAAGGCCAATTCTATTTCGATAAACCAATGGGCCTTCTCATTATACCAGATGTTGTGGTGCATACAAGCTGCACCCCTGACATTGTACTACTTTTATTGGCATCAACTCTGCTCCCCCTATCCCAAATCACAACACAGTTTCCCCTTATCTCATTCAAAACCCAGGTGCCCAGTAATTACGTGACCAGGGCACCACTGTTGAGTCTGAATTTCAGGGATTTGTTTGCTTTTGGTTATGCATCTACTTGTAATTCAAATGGGATGACCGCTCCTTGGGTGATGGCAGTAGTGCTCTAAATCTTTACCTGACCTGTTGGCATCACAAAACCACATGCCCTATCCTTATGAATTTGTCCTTTAAAGGATGCATCCCTACCTGCCCTCCCCACAGCTAACATTTTGTTCCCACCACATACAGGTCTTGTAGCTAAATACAATTAGCATTTATCCATGAACAGCGGTTGCCTTTGACTTTGGCTTCTTTCCTGAGGGGTGGAAAAGGAATTTTTTCTTGGGACTGAGCTAAAAGGAGGTGCAGCTTCACATGTGTATGGGTGTGTTATAAATGTCATATCATATCCTATCATCAGGGACTATGTTCTATTCACTGTGAACTAGGCCCTAAAATTCAATATGTCGGCACTCCTGCCATGTTCACATGCTGACCTTTCTACTACCACAGTACCTTTCTGACTCCATCTTCCACCTATTTCAACTCGCATCTAACACTTCATTGGAAATGTAACTTTGTGTACTAATTCTAAACACAGAGCCTCTATTACACTTCCCTGTCTGTAACCTCTGCAACCGCAGCATTAATATATTTGTTGCTCCTTCTATGTTGCTGTAAGTGGGTATCTAATATGTGTTAAAACTAACAACCAGGAATACTTGCGCCTTCTGCAGTGCGAAGCCAATACCGCTCACTCTGTGGAACGTTCTAGTAGGTCATTCTCAGCCAGCACCATTTTGCCTGGCTGGTATGCTGTAGGTGCATCCCAACATTCCCCCCTTAAGTTAGTTAATACTCCAATTACTAACCCTGCTGCCCCCTTTCTTCTGTAGTCATCATCTTTTGGTAAGACTGCCCTGCACACATGATGTAACCCCCTGGCCCTCAGGCATATCCTTCTGGAGTGCATGTGATAAGGTAACACCCCCCATCTCATGCTAGGTCATCCCAGTGCGCTACCTAGTTCTTTGGGTATGGTGGAGGGTAGGTCAAGGTACCCAGGGGTCTGAAATCCTCCTCTACGCTCAACATCCTTGGTTTTACAACCCCATCCCATCTATCAGTGTGGGTGTAATTGTGTTTTGTGAGAGGATGAGCTCTTGTCAGTCCAGAAATATGAGACACCCCTCACTCTTGAGGCAATGTACTTTTTTGGGCAAAGATCAACCGCCTCATGTGTTTAGTATTAGAAATATATAGCCATAAGCTTGACTAAAGTGCGGCCATTTTGAAGTGATTGAAATCGCCATTTTGTTTTCTAATGTTTGCCTCTTGCTTTCTGTTAAAACTTCTTTGCTGAAAACTTATTCTGCTCCACCAGTACATTATTGTTCATGTAAAGTGCAAGGCCGCGAGAGACTTGTTGAAACATAACGCAGCAACCCAGACAGAAATGCCCGGTCTCCTCCCTCACAAGTCCTTGGAAGTAAGCAGCGAGGCATTTTAATCAGTACACAGGTGCCAGCTAGTCTCATTAATACAGTAGAAATGTTAGAAGCGAACATTAAAAGGCTTGAATTATGCTCTTCTTTGCGGCCTCTGTTTCCAGAGCCATGTAGAGCCCTGGAGAGCAAGTTGGCCCCCAGTACACGAATAGAAACTAGGAGATAGCGAGGCCTGGAATGTGTCTCTCCCCTGCATGCAGCTTGCTTGCAGAAAACAGAAGCAGTTTGTTCTTATAACAAAGAATTGTGTCTGCAGGCTCATGAAATTGCAAACTGTTGCTAAATAAATGTCTGAAGGTGTCATATTCGTCACAGTTGTCAATCAATGTACCCAATTCAAAGGAAATACATTATGGGCGGTATTGAATGTGTCACCACTGATTGTAAAATGCTTGCTTTGTATATATGTAACTGTTGCATGATTCTCACTCTCTTGCATCCCCCGGGGTCTGGAAACACACATTGCGGGCGTGGGACCCAGTTGGCCAACTGAGACTATTTGCTTTGCAATAAACCGTAGCTTTTGGGAATACAACCTTGTGTCTGGCGTATCAGTTCGTGTGTGGTGATTGTGCCTTGTTTCCATACGTGAGGGTCCCTCAGGGGCCCCTTCAAGATGGCGCCCAAATAGGGACCCTCCCCATTTGTTCCATCGTGTACGTTGTAAAATAAGGAAGGCGGAGAGAACGGCGAGGACGGGACGATCGAGCCGGGATCAAGAGGTGTTCGGAGCGCCCCTGTGAAAGTGATGAGAGACTCCTTTGCAGATCTGCACACAACTGATCCCTGATCGACTTGCCCGGCCAGAGAACAAGGAGGCGAGGGCCCCGAAACGAGGCAGAGTAAGCCAAGATACGCAGACACAAGATTATTGGTTGCATCAGTATATGGACGAATCGTGTCTTGAAAGACGATTTGACTGATCAGGTGAGTCGTACCCCGATTCAAAGTAACCCTGATATTGGTTGAGAGTTTATTTTGCAAAATCAAACACCCAGTGTAAGGTTGATTAGCCGAGGGTAAGGTTAATACATGCCTGGGGTGTTGTCCACCTTAGCGGGATTTTTCCGCTGCGGTAGACAATCTTTGGAAACTGGCCCGGTCACGCCACCTGAGGGGTCTCCGGCGTATGAGATGTATGTGACGTATGGTGTGGGAGCGATAATGTTTTGTGAGAATTGGCATAGGCAAACCAGAAAAGAGGAAGATCTGCAGTGGCCGAATCACGGGAGTTTTGAGATTATGAAGATAGATTACTTAGAGAAGGTGTTGATGAAAAAGAAAACACGTCCTGCAGCATTTGATATCCTTAGACAACTGGAGAAGGGAAGCTATGCTTCGTTGGAAAAGTAGAGAGAAGAGCGCGCGCAGGCATAAGTCGAAAGCAGAAAGAGTGAAAGAAAAAGAGGAGGAGGAGTGGAATGATAGTTTGAGAAAATCAAATAGACGTGGTCAGTTGAGTATAGATAAAATATACCCACAACAAGAGTTGCATTCATCAGATGAATTGATAAATAAAATATTGACTGATACAAAGTGAGGACCAAGGGGAGAGACTAAAAAGACCACGCCAGTGACTATTGCTCAGCCCCCTCTAGTTGCTCAGCCCCTCCCTACTGATCACATCCCAGCACAGCCGCAGACCACACAATCAACGTCTCCCATTAGCCAGCCAACGCTGCAACTGTCACTTCCCGTTAGCGTTGTCCCATCCGCACCTCCCTCCCAAGAGATTGTTTTTGTCCCATCTGCCCCTCCAATAATTGAACTTGAACTCATTGAAACGAGAGAGGGGACCGGACAAGGTGGATGCGCGAGAGTGACCCGTAGTGCGATCAGCAAGGAGAGAAAACGAGAGTTGCAAGAACAGGCAGAGATGTATATAAACGGGAATGATGAAACGTCAACGCTAGCTTCGATGTATGATTTCAGAAGGAGCAATGAAAAACAGGTATTGTTGGAATGCCTGGGGGAATATTTAACAGGGAGATGGAAACTGGAAGGCTACCACTGCAACAGAATGCATTAGCCCGTTGTAGAGAGAGAGAGATGAAGAAATAAGGGAACATGTAGACAGACTTTTTGAATTTAAGAATGAACTTGATGATGAATGTGCTGAAATGTTTGCCACACCGGGGAAGAGGAATAAAGATATTAGGAGAGAAAGGAGGGAAGTGGCGACACCATATGTACAGCAGTGATTTCTGTCATAGCCAAGACAAATGGCGGATAAACTAAAAGTATGTATACGAGAGGCATTAAGATGGATTCCAGATCCTAGTATTCCCACAATGGAAATACATGAGATATTTGATGAATACCCCTTGCCAACGAAAAGAGAAGCACTATGGATAATGGTTGAAGTGCTACTTCAGCAAGTGGCGGGACACAATAGAGGAAGAGGAAACGCACAAGGCAGAGGTAATTCGAACATGCATGGAGGACCTCTGGTACTAAATCAGTGTGCGTACTGCAGAGAGGAAGGTCACTGGCGAGCGCAATGTCCCCATTTACAAAATAGAAATGGGTATGGCCAGAGAAGACAAGATAGGGGGCATCCAGGAACAAATGGGCAGAATAGAAACAACATGCAGCAGCACCAAATTAGCCAAGGAAATGGTACCCAGAATCAGAACCAAGCTCAGAATCAGACTGCTTTTACCCAGAATCAGAGCCAACAGAACACGCAAAATGGAAATAGAGGAAGGGGCGGGAACATTTTTGACACCCAATCAAATACGTACTATAGTAATAGCAGCAATTACACATCGGATGATGTGTTATTTCCTCAATAGGACAGCCCAAGACAGGGGTCGGAACCAGTGTCTTTTCCTGTGAATCAAAAAGGACCCTACGTAGAAATGAAAGTCGGGAATAGAGAGCATAGCTTTCTCATAGATACGGAGGCACAAAAGTGCTCGATAGACCATCACTTGGTTCCGGAGATACCACTGTCAGGGCAAAGAAATATTTCAGTAGGGTCTGCAGGTACCCCAGTGATCAATCCAGTGTCCCAACCAGTAGCAGTGACATTAGGTCCATTCACTGAATATTGTCCATTTCTCTTAACAGAAAATTGTGGGGAAAACCTTTTGGGTTTAAATCTATTGAAAAAACTGAGTGCAGTTATCCATTGCACTCCAGATGTAGTGTTCTAGACAATTTCACCACAGAATGTACCAGTATCTGAGTTTCTGTCCAAACCTTTGCCCGGAGAATTGAGTGAAGTGCCAACTTGTATATGGGCGATGAATGACAATGATGTGGGATGCTTGAAGATAGAACCAGTAAAAATTGCTCTAAAAGAAGGAGCAACGTTACCCCGTATTCCACAGTACAAAATTTCAGCTGAAGGAGAGAAAGGATTGAAAAATATTGTTTCTGATTTGGTAAAATTGGGGGTGGTTGAAGAGATTACAGGCAGTACATGTAACAGTCCCATTCTCCCGGTGTATAAGAAAGGAGGTAATGAGGTACCATATCGTTTCATAATTAATATGCGTGCACTAAACAAGGTACTAGATCCTCAATTCCCATTGGTTCCAGACGTCACCACAATTTTGACAATGATTCCTGCCTCGGCAGAGTACTTTAGTGTTATTGATTTGAAAAATGATTTCTTCAGTATTCCAGTACACAAGGAAAGTAGATATCTGTTTGCCTTCACATTAGGAGGACGATCATTTACATTCACGTGCATTCCACAGGGCTACACAGAGAGTCCGTGTATTTACAGCAGAGCATTGAAAGAACAGCTAGATATGCTAGAATTACCGACGGGTAATTTGTTACAGTATATAGATGACCTATTAATCGCTGCTGATACAGAAGAGATTTGTAAAAAAGTACTGTTTTGTTATTGACACATTTACCAACGCATGGCCACAAAGCGAGCTTAAAAAAATTCCAATATTGTCGAAAGGAGGGGGCTTATTTGGGCTACCTACTTTCAAGAGAGGGGAGAAGACTGACGCCAGAGAGAATAGAGAGTATTTCGGTATGCCTATTCCAAAGACACAAAAAGGAGTCAGAGCTATAATAGGCATGGCTTCATATTGCCGGCAGTGGATTGTAAACTTTGCAATGATTGTGAAGCCATTGGTGGCATTGACGATAAAGGATGCTGTGATGCCTTTGCAGCAGAATGAAGAATGTCATAGAGCATTTGATCTGCTCAAAACTGCATTATGTTCTGCTCCAGTTTTGGGCACACAAAATTATGAGAAGATTTTCAGATTGTTTGTACACAAGAGTGAAGGCTGTGCGTTGGATGTTTTGACACAGGAACAAGGTGGAAGAAATAGGGTATGTGGCTATTTTTCTTCTGCGCTGGACCCTGTAGCGCGCACACTACCACGTTGTTTGTGAACTGTTGCAGTGGCTGCTGCGTCAGTGAAACAAACCGAAGGAATGGTATTGGGGCACACCTTAATTTTGATGGTGCCACATGCCATAGACGTTCTATTAAATAGAACGCAGGCGCAACACCGTACCTCTGTTAGATTGACTAGATACAAAATTGTCCTTTTTGCGCCCTACATCCAAATTATGAGGTGTAGCGCTTTGAATCCTGCAGAATTAATGCCACTGCCCACGGAAGAAGTAGGTGAGAATGAATCACCTCCCCATAATTGTTTAATGGTTACTGAGGAAGAAACGAAAGGAAGAATTGATATAACAGAAACCCCACAAAAAGAGCCAGATGGAGAACTGTTTTGTGACGGCTCCTGTTTTAAATTACCTGATGGCACATCAACTGCTGGCTATCTATCACTACGTTGAAGAGTGTTGTAGAGAGTAAAAGAATCCCCTACAACTTTGCACAAGCCGCAGAGATAATAGCTTTAACCAGAGCCTGTGAGATATCTGAAAATCTGAATGTAAACATTTATACTGACAGCCAATACGCCTTTGTGGTGGTTCATAATTTTGGTCGACTCTGGGTTGAGCGGGGTTTTTTGACATCACATGGGGCCAGAATTCAACATGGCCCTTTGATTGTACGGTTACTGTCTGCACTTACGTGTCCGAAGCGCCTAGCAATAGTGAAATGTGAGGCGCATAAAAAAGTAACATGTAAAGTGGGAGAGAGAAACACATTTGCAGACAGGATTGCAAAGCAAACTGCCACTGATTTGAATACCAAAATGTTGACAGTACAGTCTGAGGAAGTGCCCTGCATGATAGAAGATGGAATTGCTACTATCAAAGAGCTGCAGGCAGAGGCCGCTGCTGATGAAATACGAGGGTGGGCTGAGGGCTCTGCTGAATTACATCTAGAAGGTTGCTGGGTAGACAAGAAAAGTAAAAATTGGATGCTGCCCAACTCTTATGTAACTGCAATGGTCACAATGGCCCACAGCCCTACACACATTTGTGCCAAGAAGATAGTTCATTATCTAGCCACAGTATGGGAGAACACACACATAAAGAAAAATGCGCAGAGGCTGGTCCAAAATTGTATCACGTGCCTACAACACAATGTGGGGAATGGAACGGTGACTCCAACAGGCAGTTTCGGCCCTCCCTGTTTGCCATTTGAGGTAATCCATTTTGATTTCATAGAGATGGAGGGATGCCAAAACTTGAAGTATGTCCTAGTGGTTATATGTGCATTCAGTAAGTGGGTGGAGGCATATCCATTAAAAGACTGCACCGCGATGAGCACTGCAAAAGTAATGTTCAAAGAGTATTTCTCCCGATTCAGTCTGCCCCGTGTCATATGGTCAGATAATGGTCCGCATTTTTTGGGTGCAGTGATATTACAGATTTGCGGAGGTCTCCAGATTGATAAGAGATTCCATTGTTGTAGACACCCCATGAGTGCCGGTCTTATTGAATGCCACAATGGCATTTTGAAGGCCAAAATAAGCAAAATGTGTGCAGGAAACAAGTTGAGCTGGGCAGATGCATTACCTCTAGCGTTACTGTGCATGCGCACATCTGTGCAGGCAAGAACTGGGCTCTCCCCATACGAGATAGTGATGGGGAGGCCGGTGAATGTTTGGTGTGCACCGCAGCCAAAGCGGCTAAGGGAGCTTGAATACCCTGTGCTCAGAATTTATTGTAATCTGTTAATTTTTTTTTTTTTTTTTTTTTTTTGTTTTTTAATCTAAATAAGATTTTTTTAACAAAGAGAGAAGTTGAAAACGCGTTTGATGCGGTTGTAACGTTTGACGTTCCTAATAGTTAGGTCGAGAACTGCCTCACGTGTTTATTAGTGGAAGGAGGGAAAGAAAATCATTGAGTCGGTGGAACATTGTTTTGGGACAGTAGTGGAAGGAGAACGTTAAAGATGTGCTTCATGATACTTGTTGTTGCCAGCTGCCATGTTTGTTTGTCACCGTCTATCAATTTGTTCCAACACGATTCTTCTTCTTGCAAAGTGAAGTTTGAGAAGGTGTCTTTCAAATAAGTTCGACGGATGTCTGTCGTCGCAGGGCAGGTCAAGAGTAGGTGTCTTATGGATTCTTTAGTCTCTGGAGATTTGCAGAGCCGACAATTACTGGTCGTGGATATGCGTCTAATCGCCAAGATTTCGTTTGTTTCTAATAGGTTGAGTCGAATTTTTAAAAAGAAGTTTCTAGTTGATCTATTAGGGAATAGTTTCAAGTATGGTTGCACAAAGTCTAATTTTTTACAGAACGGAGGGAGGTGGTTGGTAAGTTTATATCGAGTAGCTGTTTCAAGGGTGTTAATCCAGTCCATTTCTTTGATTTTTTTAATTACTCTAACTGGGTTGCTAATGAGGTCATCCTTGTTGCAGGCGACTGAGTCCAACATGGACAGGATTTTTGTTTCCCATCGGGTAAGCATTTGACATGTCCCGAGACGAATTTCTTCTCTTATCAGCTTGTAAGCGTATGGGGCGTCTTGCAGAATACATTTCCGGTATAGTAGCACACTGTTGCTGTCCGTGGTAGATTTTAAGGAGGAGAGAGTAAGTTCCCGTCTGATTAGTGTTATCGGGGTAGATTTTGGGAGGCCAAGGACTGATCTCCAGAAGGTTGCTTCCAGGCTTTGCCACAATTCTTGTGGGAGATTCGGCATTGCGTCAGCGCCGTAGGTCAAAGATGGTATGACTTTCTTCTTATAGAAGTCTCGTACCGGAATGATTGAGAATCTGCCGAATTTTATGTCGATGGCTTTCCCTTGTGCGGCCAATTTTATGGTTTTTGCGTGCAGTTCTTCCTTCATCGCATTCTCTCTGTGCGAACTATCTAGGATGACGCCCAAGTATTTAAAGCTGGAAACTTTCTCGATGGTGGTCGAGCCTAGTTTTAAAGGTTGAATGGCGTTCCTTTTTGCAGATTTCTCGATGACCATCATTTTGGTTTTTGCTTGATTAATTTCCAAATTGTTTGCCAGCATATATTGTTGTAAGTTTGAAAGTTGGCGTTGTAAGCCTATTGGAGTGTTGTCCAAAAGGATGAGGTCGTCCGCATAAAGGAGGCGACTAATCTGGTCACCTCCTAGGTTAGGAGGAAAAGCTCTCACCAGCTTTTCTGTTTCCTGAAAATCTCCTAGGTAGGTCCAAAACAGAGCCGGGGCTAGGGGGCAGCCTTGCTTTACCCCTCTAGCCGTTGTTATTTCTTCTGTAAGGAGGCCTTGTTGGTTAAGGCGTACTCGCATTGAAGTATTGGAGTAAAGGGCTCTGATTGGGGCGAGGATGTCACGAGGGCATTTCCATCGTGCAAGTTTCTCCCACAATCTGTCGCGATCCACCTTGTCGAACGCCTGTGTCAGGTCGACGAACGCGATAAACAGACTTGGACGTCCCTCCAAAATTTTGCTTTTCAAGGCGCTTAATATTAGTATATTGGCGTTGGTCCCTAGGTTCTTTTTGAAGCCGGTTTGGAAGTTATCTTGGCAGGGAGCGTCGTTGGCCCAGATGGTGAAATGGTTTAGTAGAAGGGATCCAAACAGTTTTCCTATTGGGTCTAGCAGGGCAATAGGTCGATAGCTGCTAGGATCTGACCTGTTGCCCTTTTTGTAGATGGGTACCACATTAGCGCTCTTCCACGATGGAGGGATGGATTTTGTGGTGGCACATCGTCTGAAGATTTGGCTTAACAGAGGCGCCCAGGCTTCAGGGTGGGCCTTCAGGTCAAAGTTGGTGATGCCGTCCGGACCTGGTGCGCGTGAAGGTTTTAGTTTTTTGATTAAAGTTATGATTTCTTCGATGTTGTCTACTCGGATCCAGGCGGCATCGTTGTTTTCCATCACGGGCCGTACGGTCATAGTGTTCTTGAAGAGGTTTCTGAAGTGTGTTTCCCATTCTAACTGGCCTATTCCGTTCAATTGACAAGGTCTAGCGCCAGGAGTTGTTGAATGGAGTAGGGACCAGAAATCTCTTGCATGGTTTCCTGTGATAGCTTTCAGGATATCTTCTGCATCTTGCTGGTAAAGCTTATGTCGATAGCTTTTAAGCCAAGTTTTGTAATTTTTAACTGCGTCTTTGATGATGATGATTGACTGTGGAGGGTCGAATTTACGAGCTTGTCTTTTTGTTTTCCTCAGCTCCCTTTTTCTTTCAGCGACTTGTGTGTCATACTTGTGTTTTTGGTCTGAGGCAGTTGGTTTCTTATTTCGTTTTGAAGTTCTAAATGCTGTCAACAGTGGGGTATAATCTACTTCGTTTGTGCTTGAGGTGGTTTTGTGCTCGCTGTAAAGCAGTGAAATGGATGTTATAGCCTTTTCTGTGATCCTTAGTCTAGTCCCCTGGGCGTTGGATTCAATGTCTACACTCATCGTATGGTTAATCGGAGCCTTTGTTGTCCAGGTGGTTTCGAGAAGGTTATGGTCACTTTCTTTGGTTTTGACAACTTTAAAGGAGTTGATATGCAGTAACAGAGGGCGTGATACTAGAATATAATCGATTGTTGAGTTCGATTTGGCTCCTTCCCATGTTGGTAATCTGTTTGGGTCAGGGAAGACTTCGTCTAGATTGTCGTAGGATCTAGACTTCATTAGGTTCTGCCATTTAATCGATCTTTGGTCAATTTGACGTTTTTTCAGTTTAAGTCCTTTTGTGGTCTCGTAAGGTTGTCTAGTGATGTTAAGATCACCACATAGGACTACATAGTCGGGGTGGTGAGTTACTTGAGCCCAGTCTAGGTCTTGTTCGATTGTATTGATGAATTTTGTACATTCGATGGTTGCTGGGTTCCAGTATATGTTAATAATTATTAATTTCTTCGTCAGTTTTTTATTTGTTTTTTCATCTCTTGTAGTCCAGTTTAATTTTACCATCATCATAAAATGGTTTTCCTTTAATTTTTGTATGTCGGTTAGGCCTCGTCCACTGCGAATTGCTATAAGGAGACCTGCAGTTGGACGGCCTAGATGGCCCTTCTTGGCCAACACTGTATGGGTCTCGTAACCGTCAAGGACTGGAGGTTGAAGCAGCCATGTCTCTTGCAGACAGATGATATCATATGCTGTGAGGGTCACGGACCCCGGGGCTGTTAAATGAAGAAAGCCTCGAGTGTTCCACGAACACATTTTTAGTTGGTCTTGGAGGTTGGAATTCCGGTAAGCGGTAGCGTTGCTGTAGATCCTTCTCTCGGGTGGCTATAATCTGTTAATTCAAAAATTGTATTTGATTCATCAGCAGGTGCAGGAGGCTCTACCCATCCAATACACTGGTCTGGGGCATTCACTGGAGCCCGAAGAATGGGTTCTGATCAAGAATTTTGAGAGAAAAACATTACTTGCAACCAGATGGCGTGGACCCTACCAGATACTTTTAACAATGCAGACCGCCATTTATGTGGACGGAAGGAAAGCGTGGATACACGCAACGCATGCTAATAAGGTCCAATCACCGTCCGAGAAACTGCCTGATCGAGACGACCTGAAAGAGACAGCGGTCCCAGAAACGAAAGAAACTGTTGCCAGTTCTTTGCCACAAAATCTGTCTGATCCTGAAATAAAGCCTGGAACGAAGCCTGAAAAGATTGCAGCAGAACCTGCATCATTGCTTGCTGACACAAAATGTGTACCACTTTGGCGCCCACCATCATCTGTCATTCCGCCACAGGCTGACTCCGAGCTCGAGTCTGGAAGTGCACCCGCACTGTTCATTGATCACATGATACTAGGAGCAAGGCAGTATAATTTGCGGAACCGGAAGAAGGCGTGATCAAATCTTCATTTATTTTGATCTTTGTTGCCTCTGTTTCCTATTGCGGATGAAGTAGGAACCGGAGGCCTAGAGGAGGGCAGCGTGAGGGTTGTGCAAATCGGGCAGCCCAAGAGCGAGGCTCCTCGGTGCTAAAAATCCATGTGCAGATCACCCCTTACGGACAAGAGGGGCTCACATGGTACAAAGGCAATTGATAACTGCTCTGGAGTTCTTTGAGCAATGTGCAGATGCACAGAGATCTTGCCCAACGTATATAGCAATCCAGGTTGCTAAGAACTGGCAGAACAGACTGTTGACATTTACTGAACCTATTGACATTCGAATGAGTGCAGCGAGAAGAGACATTCACAACGAACATTGGTGGAGAAGATGAAAAGTGAGAGAAAAATGCCAGAAACAGCTTTTGCCCCCTCCTGCACCACTGCTGATAATGAGTTAAATATAGAGACTGGAAAGTTACACAAAAGAAATTGCCGAAAAAATTGTATGCTGATCTTAACGATAGTCATGTGCATAATGAGTATATTAGCCCCAATAATGACCGTACTGGTATTATGGTACTTGGAAGAAATACACCCCTTAGAAGTACTCTTGCCTGCTGGAAACATCTCCACTACTGAAAGCCCGGTTCATGTAATTACTTACACTCTATCCCCAATGGAAGAAAGACACAGGGAAGGTTATGGCAATAACACATTACTGCTAATAATGAATATGACTCACTCAATATTGAGAAACAATAATTGCTGGGTATGTGCCCACTTGCCGCAGCATGGTGGGAAAGGAATTGGTTGGTATGTGCAGCCATTGCCATTGAGTTCTGCATGTTACGCATCCTTGAGTGCTTTATATTATGGGAAATGGAACGAAAGTGAAACTGGTCAATTAGATAGAACAAATATGAATGAATTCGAAGAGATTATTATGAAACCTGTAGGTTGTTCTATATTTCACAAAGTACAACTGATCACACCAGTAGTGAGGCCACAAGACTATTTGTGCCCTATAAATCATCTGTAATTACGTTTCATATGAACCCAGAAGGAAATAAAGATACAGTGCCCCCCATTCTATACAGTAAATTACAGTCCATGCACTGTCCACTTTTGCCTGGGAAAAAAGGGTTCCTATTCGGTGGGAAAATTCACTAGATGTATGAATATAGCATTCCTTGATAAGGAGGTAGAGCCAGTTTATGTAGGTGATCCTGTTTATTTTATATGTGGAGAAAAAGCGTATCCCTGGTTACCTAGAAACTGGGGAGGTACTTGTTACTTGGGATTTTTGTTCCCCGGGTATTCCTTTCAAGAACAGCTGATATGGCAAAATTGGCCAGGTCAAGACCACGGCGAAATGAGGAAGGAGGTTTCATCGCAGAAGACATAGCGAAATCATTCATACCATTTTGGGGCCAAGCAATAAACTCCTATAATATAAGACAACTGTCCAGAATATTAGAGAAAACAATAAATGGAACAACAGATATATTATACAATATGACATTAGAGGAAAAAGGAATTAGATTGATGACACTCCAAAATATAATGTCTCTTGATGTAATCCTGGCTGATCGTGGGGGAGTTTGCAAAATCGTGGGATCAGCGTGTTGCGTATTTGTAAGTGACTCCTCCCCTACGATTTTTCGAAGTGATAAGAAAGTTGCACATTTTAAGCTCTGACCTTCGCCCCCCTGAAGGGAGTTGGGAATTAAACATAAGCTCCTGGTTGTTGGAGGTATTACGCTCATGGGGATGGAAATTATTTGCGATCCTAGTAGCAGTGCTAGGAATATTGGAATATTCATGGCATGTTGTTGTTGCGTACACTGCTTACGCATAGTATGTTCTAAAATAAGCGAGGAGTGCGTACAGATGGTAGAAAAAAAGAGCACTACTAAATCAAGTACTCACGGTAATGATGAATTGAAGACAGTAAAAGAATTAATGGCAATCAATATTGATGACAATGAGGAGGAGACCAGTAGTGTGCAAGATTCAGAATCAGATACTTGGTCGGGAGAGGATGCAATGTATGGATGAGGGTTTGGCATCCGGTCAAAAGGAGGGTTTGTCAGTCCAGAAAAAGTAGACACCCCTCAATCATGAGGCAATGTACTTTGTTGGCCAAAGACCAACCGCCTCATGTGTTTAGTATTAGAAATATATAGCCATAAGCTTGACTAAAGTGCGGCCATTTTGAAGTGATTGAAATTGCCATTTTGTTTTCTAACGTTTGCCTCTTGCTTTCTGTTAAAACTGCTTTGCTGAAAACTTATTCTGCTCCACTAGTACATTATTGTTCATGTAAAGTGCAAGGTCGCGAGAGACTTGTTGAAACATAATGCAGCAACCCAGACAGAAATGCCCGGTCTCCTCCCTCACAAGTCCTTGGAAGTAAGCAGCAATACATTTTAATCAGTACACAGGCCAGCTAGTCTTGTTAATACAGTAGAAATGTTAGAAGCAAACATTAAATGGCTTGAATTATGCTGTTCTTTGCGGCCCCCCTTTCGTGAGGCCTGTAGAGCCCTGGAGAGCAAGTTGACCCCCAGTACACAAATAGAAACTAGGAGATAGCGAGGCCTGGAACGAGTCTCTCCCCTGCGTGCAGCTTGCTTGCAGAGAACAGAAGCAGTGTGTTCTTATAACAAAGAATTGTGTCTGCAGGCTCATGCAATTGCAAACTGTTGCTAAATAAATGTCTGAAGGTGTCATATTCGTCACAATTGTCAATCACCATACCCAATTCAAAGGAAATATATTATGGGCAGTATTGAATGTGTCACCACTGATTGTAAGATGCTTGCTTTGTATATATGTAACTGTTGTACGATTCTCACTCTCTTGCGTCCCCCCGGGGTCTGGAAACACACGCCGCGGGCGTGGGACCCAGTTGGCCAACTGAGACTATTTGCTTTGCAATAAACCCTAGCTTTTGGGAATACAACCCTGTGTCTGGTGTATCAGTTTGTGTATCATTTTGTGTGTGGTGATTGTGCCTTGTTTCCATATGCGAGGGTCCCTGAGGGGCACCATTGGTATTGGCACCATCATGGTCGCACTGTTTCGTAGGGTCTTCATACAACAACTCGGGATCATTTGACATGAACAAAAAAGCATGAGCAGAAAAACTTTACAACTGTTTCGAACCACAACGGACCCACAAGAACATCGAATCAAACTAGTCAGCAGCATTTAATTCTGCTTCTTTCTCCGTGACAATCCTCAAATTATGAAGGACTCCTATCGCATGGGTCAAGGACCCGTTGTTTGCATTATTTGGAGGGATGTACATGTAACAAACCAATTTTCTTGCACACACCGCCCTCCATAGCCGTGAGCATATCCAGAATGTATCTGTTCTGGAGAGTCATGAGCCTGATTGCCCCTAATTCAGTCTTTATGGAATTAAGGCCCTGCTCTGTTTGGTTCCCCAACTGAAGCATCTCCCACCTGGTGATCTGCAGCCACTTGGCATTTTCTGCGGTCTGGATACCTGGCACCAGGAGGGAGGTAAAAAGGTTTCTGTTTTGGTAAACAATTTGAACTGATCTGGGATCGCCTTCAATTTATCAGACGAGTCTTTGGACAATTAATTGGATCTTTTCTGGCGACGAAGACTTGGTGAGCATGCTTCTGGAAGCGGCACATTTATGACCGTCAGATGGGTGTCAGGAACTACAAGAACCACTGAGTGCAATGTGGTCAGTGAACATACGCCCCTTCATGATGGTGGGTGGTGTAGGTATGCATATTTTCCAGACACCCATGAAGGCTGCTATGCCTTCGTTCAGGCTAGGAATAAAAAGCATCTTATTACAATGAATGTTCATTCCTACAGGTATAGTACCATTTCCTCTGAAGCTTCTGACTTAACTTGATCCATGTCAATTTTGGCACATCATTTCTCCATGTTCTGCTACATTTCTGATTGACACGTGCCACAACACCCTCCAAGAACCCTTGTAAGCCCCCTGCTGCACAGCTCACTACTCCTGCCACCCATCTATTGTTGGAAAACAGTGCTCCTTCCATTTTGAGCAATGGTCTTATTTTACAATGTGCCTGTTCTTTCTTCTTGGCATACTCTACTTCATCTCTGTCCATATTACTGCTTGGACCATGTTCCTCTGGAAAAGACTTTGTACTCTGCAAAGAGCCATGTGCACTAAACATTGGGCTATAAGTGCCAGCATTTTTTGAGGTATAAACAACTTGGGTGCACCCATTACGTGAGGTATCAAAGAGCATACATAGCAGCTCTTGTTGCCCTCCCCATCTCTCTCATGTGATTATACCACATGTGGTACACATCTGCCATGGTATCCAGTATTACGCCTTTATGCTGATTATATTTTATCTCTGTCTCTTTATTCCTGTCATCCCCAACTGTACATCTGTTTCATTCCCAAACTCCCATTTATATACCCCAACCATGTAAAATAACCGCAGAGAAACAATATAGAAACTCCAAAAAGAATACAACATATGCAATGTATCATATATGTTACATATAATGTTAATCCTGTATATTGGTAGAAAAAACCAAAAAAACATGCAGAAAAATCCAACCTTTTCATCACAGTATAGGGATTGATCAGGTGTAACATCTTAAGAAAACGTACTGCAAAGTATACTTTTATATTACTCAGTAACTGTTTCATTCTCTCTAGAAGGTGGAGTGGTCGCAGGTGCTTCTTGAACATCAGATAAGTTGACCCAACTCCTTCACACGCACCATGAATGTTGTGGCAAAACCCGCAGTATAAGGGCCTTGAAAACGCGGTTCGTTCCAGCGCCGGACAAAGTTGTGTATGAAGATCTGGTTCCCACTATACAGTTGTGGTGCAGGTAAGTTCAGGGGATCAGCTGACAATGCCTCAGCTGTGTATTCCCTTTTAGGAGCAATCTGTAGAGACAAGATCTTAATACCTTTGGTGAGATACCTCAAATATCCCTGAATCTCCTCCCCCAATACTCCTGCTGCCCTGTGAGCATCTGATGCAGTGCGTGTAGGCATGAGAGGTGTATGCATTCTTCTCACCATCACTATCTCATGCAGGGACAAGTGGTGATCTTTGCCTGGCTGCGTCCTCAGGCTAAACAAAGCCTCCCTAATGTAGTACACATTTTGGACACTTTAGCTTTCAACAGTCTGTTCAGTTTTTTAATAAACCCATTGACCTGAGGATGGTAAATCGAGCACAGTTTGTGCTGGAGCCCTAATAGGGATGCGATTTCTTTGAACAACTCATTAGAAAGTGAGTTCCATTATTAGACTTTAGGACCCCACATATCCCCCAGTGAAGAAAAATCTTGCGCACTAGAAATGTAACCACTGATTTAGCATCTGGTTGTGCAAAAGGGCCTGCCTCAATCCAATGGGAAAAGGGACAAACCACCACAATAAGATAACCGTAATTATTGCACCTGTTTAACTTGTCCAAGTAATTAATGTGGAGTTCCCAGAAAGGTCCAGTTGGACAGGGCAATGTGCCTCACAACGTCCTGAGAGTTTGTCCTGTACTGTAAAGATGACAAGTAGTCCAATTTGTCACAAATTCATTAACATATTCCTGCAGGTTGGGTGCAAACCAGTCCTCCTGAATGTCTGCTACAATGTGCTGTTTCTAAATATGCACTTCGTAATGCAGTTGCTCAAGGGAAACTATGAGCAACTCCAGTGGCATTCCTACTTTACCTGTAATGTTTTGTCTCATATCAAATCAGTCAGTGACAGTAAGCACCCCCTTTTAATCCACAGCTCTTTCTCTTCCTGGGGTGCCTGACCTTGTTGGTCAATTATTTGTGTAAGCGGGCCTGCAGTGTGTGGGTTTGCTAGCTGCAACTGTTGATTTGCCACCTCAGTGTATGAGGTGACATCTGGTGCCCGCAGATACGCTGCTTCTTTGGCGGTCTTCTCTGCTTCATCATTGTCAAGTGAAACAGGGTCCTTATTTTGGGTGTGGGTGGCGCATTTAACCACTGCCACTGGCTTTGGGTGGGACAAGGCATAAATGAATCTCTCCAACAGGACTGCGTGCTGCACAGGCATGCCACCTGAACTCCTAAATCCTCTCATTTTCCACATTGATAATCCTGAATGTACATGGTGGTCATGTATTTGGAGGCAGAGTATTTGGTCACTAATTATCCTTGGGATGCCTCTAATGCTTTAATTAATGCAATTGGTTCTGCTGCCTTGGCTGAATAGTGTGTTGGTAACATCTTTTGAAATACAACCTCATATTCCCCATGCACATGGTACACCACCACTGCACCTGTGTGTCTCTGGCCAGTCTCTTGATCAATCGTCTGTGACCCATCAATGAAGAAGATCCTCCCTTCTTCAAGTGCATCCTCTCTTACTCGTTTGAAGTTATCTTCAGGACATTTGTATGTAACACAATCATGCACTTCCTCTCCTTACTGGACAGGTATTGCAATAAACATGGCAGGGTTCACTGTGTGACACCTCACAATCTGCATGGATGGGCTTGTCAAAATAACTTCAAATGAATAGGCCCTTTGTGTGTTGAGAGTGATTTAGTTCGCTCAACAATTGCAAACACATAGGTGCTCTACGTATGACATCGCTGAGCAACCCATTGTGATTGTTAAGAATTTTTCAATGGCAAAGGCCGCAGTGGCCATTGTCTGTTCACAAGAAAATAGACCCTGCATTACTGAATCTAATATACTGCTATAAAATGCTTGGGGTTTGTGTCTGATGGATGCTTTCTGAGCCAACACTGCGGTCAAGACCTGTCCATTACAATGTGAAAACAAATA
Organism: Ambystoma mexicanum; assembly: GCF_040938575.1. Taxonomy (NCBI): domain Eukaryota; kingdom Metazoa; phylum Chordata; class Amphibia; order Caudata; family Ambystomatidae; genus Ambystoma; species Ambystoma mexicanum. The sequence goes on from NC_090921.1 coordinate 304,199,597, forward strand.
CAATTATTTCATGTAATCCAGGTTTGCTAGTACTGGTCCATTAGTTATGGCATTTTTAAGTTCCTGGAAACATTTAATAATTTCTCCAGTCCATGTGAGTGTTCCTTTTCTGTGCTTCCTTAAGTCCCTGCAATAGAGGCTTTGTGTAACTAGAATAGTCAAAAATCCATGCCCTACAGTAGTTACACAAACCCAAAAATTGCTGCATTTCCTTAACAGTAGCTAACTGTGGTGTGTTCTTTTGTGCAGCTGCTCTTTCTGGGGTTACTCGTTTAACTGCAGATGATATAATCTGGCCCAAATACACATCCTTGTCTCGGGAGGATAACTCAGTGGCAACATGCTCGCCTTGGAAGCAAGACGACACAGAGCAACACAGGTTTGATGCCCGAATCCGCGCTAAGAAACCTCTGGGTATTAAGTGCGTTATAAATAGCCAATCATATCAATAATCATACCTCTTTCTGACAATATTGTATCTTTTCCTTATCCACTTTGTACCCTTTGACTGAAAGTAGTTTTAGCAGTGTTACTGAAGCTGCTCTACCTAGGAGATCTGTGCGCTAGGAGGTCCTCTGCATACTGAATGACAGTACTCTGTACATGTATGTTACCCAATCCATGTGGAGAACTCTGCTGAAAAAGCCGGGGGAATCACAGTACCCCTGAGGAAGCCTGGTGTGTTAGAACCTTTGCCAGCAGTAGGTAAACGTGGTTAGATGTTGAGCATTGGGGTGCAGTGGAATGGAAGAAAGCACTTTTCAAATCAATGACAGTGAAAGGTAGACATATTGTTAAGGATCGTGTTGCGATCAGGTGCTACTGGGAAGTCAGCTCCTACAACTTCTACATTCTCGGGAGAATAGCTTAGGGGCAACGTGCTTGCCTTGGAAGCAAGATGTTCTGCGCTTAAAAACCTCTGTGTATTAAATGCGTTATAAATAACCTATCATATCATACATTATTATTCAATGGGTGTCAGTCGTGTATCATCCTCCAACTTGACCCTTTTGCTTTTTTGACTGGATATATTGCTGTGGTAAACAGGGATTCTGAGGTACTATGATGCCCTGCTGCCTTAACGCCACTATTGTCTCATGTATTTCCTCGTCTGCTTCTCTTAACAATGGATACTGTCACACTCTGTATAACACTGCACCCTGCTTCAACTTAATATGTACTGATCTTATACTGTTCTAGAGCCCTACATCATGGGGATTGTCAGTCCATAAGGTGCTAGGTACCCTTACCAATTTCTCCTTTAGATATGCAGGCATAGATTTGGCAATAAGTATAGGACAAGATACATTACTATGCTGGATCATTATTTGACATATAATACAGTCCTCCAGTATCATTTCACCATCATTGTCAGCATCTCTTAAACAGCTGTCCATCTGACACCCCACTCAGTGGTTGTGCTGTGTCAATACACAAAGTGTATGCTACTCATCTCCCTCTTCATCAGTCCCTATTAGCACTACCTTGTAGTCAACAATCAGAACTCCCTCCAAGTCTAGAATGAGAACACTACCCAGAGCATTATCCTGGGGAACTAGTGGCCCAAAAAAGAAAATTCAGATGCCACTTTCCATGGTTTGTTTCTGATGCCCGGCACCCAACTCAACAACTTGGTCGTTCGATACATAAACAAATCTGGGTGCAAAGGTATTCCTCTAGTAGTGCCATCACTGTACAATGCTTGGGTTACTACCAAGAGCCTAGCATAACAAGTTCCTGGTGTGGAACACACTACCCCCTCTTCTGTGAATTAGATTTTCATATTAATCTGCTTAGCAGGTCCCCCCTAACAAGCTCACTGGTGTTTAAGATGAAAACAATAATGGAGCTAGCACCTCTTGAGTACCTACCTTGATGGGTAAGTCTTCCATAAAGGGTACCAATGTTATTGCCCCAGAGAACCCCTGCAAGTCCATTTACTTTCCTGATAAGGGGAAGTGTCCTTCCTTTATTCATGATTTTGTTGCACCTGTATCGACCATAAAACAAATTATTTGTCACCTATCTCCACACTTACAACTTCCGGGTCAGCAGTGATTGACAGTACTGGGCACGTCAGATCTCACAGTGGGCCGTCCTCACCTCTGCACAATGTATCACCGTACTGTGCAGCAACGTACTTTTGTCCCATAATTGTTGTGCTGGCTGTTATGTCTGTTGCTGCACATACACTGATGCACTATTTGGCGCTGGGGGTTGCATCTGTCATGGTAATGGCACCTGATATTGAAACTGGCACTATTGCCCCTGCTGGGGCACCTGTGCGGGGACTGTACCATATAAAATGCTTGGAGGCTTCATTCCGTACTGCTGTTGATATGTAATCAGGGCTCTGGGTCTGGTGAGATAGGCGCAAAGATCATACAAATATGCTCGCCTGCTCCTACATTATCACAAAAATTGGCTCATTCTCCCACATGACCAACACTGTCCCAGTCCTCCAAATCACAGCCCCTTCCATCCAAATCATCCTTCTATACCCCCTCATCCTCCTTGAAATCCCCCTCTCCCTCATTGATAACCTCCCTGATGACCTTGTTTATATGGATAGACTTGGTGCCCATAAGCCCACTCTGGTGCCATTCTCATTTGTACCTGTGCCATTCTCATTTCTACTTTTCCTACAGGCTGGCCCATAATCATTGCTCCTTCTATACTCAGCTTTGCTCATTTTTTCTGCACTAACTTGACTTCATCCTTCTGCGCATTATCCACCACATCCTTCTCTTTCTCCTGCCGTCACCTACAATGGTGTACTATAATTGCCTCAATCTCTGCCCATCCCTTAGTCTCAATCCCCACCACTTTATCTGTCTGTACCTTCTTTGGACGTCTGTTCTTTAACATATGATAAAATATTGCTGTGCTCTTGCCCCATGGTTCCCCTGTCTCAGCCCTCCATATCTCTGGAATTTGGATTATATATTGTGCAGGATCTTCGTCTTCTTTCTCGGTGCACACCATAATTGAATGTATATCCAGTGTGTCAGGATAGGCTGTCCTTGAGGCAGCCCAAACCTTTGCCTGACAATCATTCAAATGTTCTCCAGCATGATAATAAAAGCCCATTCGTACTACTGGCTAACCCGCTTTTTTCCAAATATCATCTGGTTGGTCTAATGCGGCTTACAAGTTTTTAATATCCCCTACCGCTAGTGTAATGCCTGTGATCTTTTTTTGCCTGCTCCTGTGAGCGATGGCAGTGCCTTCATCAACATGTTCCTATCTATGTGTGGCCAAGACACTGTGCTCTTCCAGGATCTTTATGTAACAATGGAAGCCGCATTCACACCTACTTAGCTGGTAACTTTCTCCCCTCTTGCTACCCCTTCATCTCTGTCATACGGTTTGGTCGCAGTCTGAGTCTGGAACCCACAAACTCTCTACTCTTGGTGTCTCCCTGGGTGGCATCTTGTCTCCCTGTTCCTTATCTGTTCCTCATTCCTCCTCTTCTGCTACTCCTGCATCTAGATCTGATCTAAAAGACTCCTAATTTAAACTGTCTGAATGTTGTAAAACCTTTCGATCCCTCTCATTGTTCCAGCCATCATCCTTCATCTCAACATGTATGTTCCTAATTGAGGTACTTCCAATTGGAAATAAAATATCGCCTGCTCTCCATTCATCAGTACCTGTTGGCACTCTTTCCCCTTCTACTCATTCTAGTGCTATTCGCGCAAGCTCTACCTTTGTCTTTGGAAGTGCTGTTTCTGAGTCTCTCTGTTTCCTGTTCTCAGTCTCCATCACTAATGGGTTGTGCATGGCATTCGCTGCTGACGGCTGCAGGATATTTACATAGGTAGCAGTGACTCTCTGTCGCAGGGCTGCATGGGGTACATTTTCAGGATTAGTATAAACTGTGGTTATTAGTTTAACCTGTGGCTGCTTGCATGGGGTAACACCCCTGTGGGAGTGGCAGGGTGGTGGAGGTTGTAGGCATATCAGAGGATGCAGGGTTATACAAGGTGCGGGAGTGATACAGGGCACTGTTATCATTTCTTTCCCTTTAAAGTACTCAGGGACATCTTCCAAATGCTCAACTATTCTCCAAAGCTCAAGAACTCCCTGCCTATTCTTCAACTTCCTACCCTTATATATTGCGGCTAAATAAGTATACATATCGCCTCAGCACGTCCTTATTATTTGTTCCTTCTATGGGCCAAGGTTTATATATCCCTCGTCTCATGTTAGCAACCCACTCACGATGGTACTTCACTATCTTTTCCTGGTACCGCAGGAGCGCAGTACACATGTATTCAAGTGGGGTAAGGGTACTCATAGTTACATCTGATTCTGCAATCTTGTTATTCTTGTATTTCCTCAACACTGATCCAGTGGCGCTGATCTACCCCATCCTCCTAACACTGCCCACACTCCCTGTTCCCTCTCCCCGTTCTTCTCACAAGTCCACAGACTTATTATACCACACCTCTCTACACACAACTCAACAACCACTACTCCACACTATACCATTTACATAAACACCTTAAACTTCAAATCAATAGCACACAGTTATCTACACACTGTTTTAGACCCTTCCTCAACCTTCTCTTTGAGGTGAAGGAATTTACCTCCTTACGCTCCCTTGTGCTGGGCGAAGGGATCCCAGGCCCACCACATAATGGGCCTACAGAACAAAAAGCACACTTATTAACAAAATGGTTTAGACCCTTCCTCTGTCCCTTTGCCTCAGGATGAGGGTATTTCCCCTCCTCACACTCCCTTTTGCCGAGTGGAGAGATCACAGGTTCTTCATATACTGGACCTCTACTTTACTTGCAGTGCTGACTTTTCTCCACAATGGAAGAGATCCTGTTTCCTCTCTCTTCTATCTTTTCTCACACTATACTGCTGTGATTTCACCTTGCCTCTCAACGGAGGAGATCCCTCTGGCCACCTCGGTGTATATATATATATATATATATATATATATATATATATATATATATATATATATATATATATATATATATAAAATATAATATATAAACCACTATAATGGCCACATGGTCTTTTACAATCCACACACTCTACTCACACTCTCCTCTTGTTATTTTCTCCCGCAAAGATGAACTTACATCTATGCATTCTCCCGAGCTCCTCCGACACAGGGTCCAGTCAATGGCCTGCACAACTAGGAGCATCACCCCCTCGAAAGAGCAGGCAGACCTTCTGGCAACACAGAGCCTGCAAACCTCTTCGAGTCATGCACAGGGACTGGTCTCTGCAGATGGTCACCACAACACAGGCTTTGTGGCTGGGAAACCCCCAACCTCAAAGAGAGTCTGGGATCACGTTGGGGTCACCAATTTTGCAAAGAGAAACGTAACCCAAAAACCATGCAGTAAAAATAATCCAAGAGACCAAATGATCACTGCAACATTTTGCATGGAAAACAACATTCATTACAGACAAAAAGGTCTCAGATGGTCCCGTAGAACCAAACTGACATGGAGCTCCTCACACCCCAAGAAGTTACAGGTTATATAGCGGAAAGCTGCAAATCAGCATAAATAGGTCATCTAGCAGATACAGTGGTGATTCGCCTCTGCTCCCTCCAATCTGCGCCTTCATTGAATGCTCCGCTTTGGCAACTGTTTTACTGTGTTTTAATTCATCATTTCCTTTTTACGGCCCCGTTTACCAAGCCACGGAGTGTGACTGGGAGACATTTATATTTATTTCTAATTTTACTGGCGACATTTTCTATATTTTATTTCTGTTTCTTCGCCTTGTTGATTTAATTTGCTTTTACTTTTTATGGGACGGAGCACCAAGAGTGTCCTGGTCTCTGTTTTAGATGATCTAGCAAGTGCCCATGACAAGGGCGGCATCAGCGCTCTACTGCTGCTTGATTTATGGGCCACCTTTGACACCATCGATCATGGGGTCTTGATGGATCGCCTAGCAAGGACAGGCCTCTCGGGCACCGTCCTGATCTGGTTCATCTCTTTTCGAATGGAAAATTGCCAAACTCTGTTTTCCCCCTTTCCTCTCTCTGGCAGGCAACCTCACTTGCCGTGTCTCCCCAGTCATATTCAATGTCTACGTTCAACTGCTGACCAAACTGATCTTCTCCCACAGCTTCTCTGCTATTCCTATGCAGATGACATGCAGATTCTGGTTGGTCTTGACCTGTCTAACCCTGAGTCAGCGGCCAGGTTCTGTGCCATGTCTAGAGGCTGCGGGGAATGGATGCAGAACAACTTGCTCAAGTTGAATGGGGAAAAGACTGAGGTGTTGGTGGTAGGCCCCACCACGGCTTTCTCTTTCTGGACCACTGACTTCTGGCCTTCCTCTCTTGGCCCTTTCCAGTTTCCTGTTCCCATTGTCAAAGACATGGGGTTGAAGCTCTCTTCCTACCTTTCGATGGAACCCCAGGTAGTGCAGTCTGCCAGCGGGGCTATTTTCAGCTTTTGCTCCTTCGCCGGGTTCTTCCCTACATTCCAGCTCACCTTCACGTCCTAGTGGTTTCTGCATTTGTTTCATCTTCAATCGATTATTGCAACTCCCTCTTTCCTACCCAACCTACCTACGTGATACATTGCCTTCTGGGTCTTCAAAATTCTGCTGCACAATTAGCAACCTCCACCCACCGCTGCTTCCATATTTCTCCTATTCTGCTCAAGCTGAATTGGCTTCTGGTGATCAAGCGCATTCATTTCAAATCCTTTTGTTTGGTTCCCTGCACCTTCTACTGACTAGGTGATGAATATTTACAGGCAAAATTTCGTCCCATCGTCCATAGACAGGCTCTGCGTTCTGCTGATGCCTGCCTCCTGTCTATCCCTGTGGTGAAATACAGTTGCATTGGGAGTCGCTCTTTCTCCATGGTAGCGGCGGTCCTCTGGAACAACCTACCACGCACTCTCAGGTCTACAGTCAACCATCTCGCTTTCTGTAAAGCCTTGAAGACCTTCCTCTTCTAAATAATTTCCTCTCCCATCTCCCTGCTAGGAGCGTCAAAATGCCCTTTGGCGAACGGCGTGCTTAATAAATGCCCCTCAAATCAAATCAAATCAAATGTTATCCCACCACCCTCATTGGCTACCACCTGTAGAACATCCTAATACCCCCCTATATTCCCTGTACAAATTGGCCACACCTTATCTAAACCAATTCCCCTATTCACACGGCCCACTACATCTTCACTATTAAATCCTGATACGGATTGGCTAATATGTATATTGATACACTAATTAATCGTGATCATCACGTGATGTGCACCCCTCCAATCCAAAAACATTCAAAGTAAGACTGGTAAGGCCAACTCTCTTTGCTAAGACAGTGGGCCTTCTCATTATACCGGATGCTGCAGCGCACACCAACCAGACCCCGACCTTGTACTAAATGGATTGGCATCACCTCTGCTCCTCCGATCGCAATTCATAAAACGTTCCAGCCACGAGTGACTCATTATTTCTTTCAAACCCCGGGTGCCCAGTAATGACGTGACTAGGGCACCACTCTTGAGTCTGAATTTCATGGATTTATTTGCTTTTGGTTATGCTTCCACTTGTAATTCAAATGGGATGACTCCTTGGGTGAGAGCAGTAGTACTCTAAATCTTTGCCTGGCCTGTTGACATCACAAAACCTCATGCCCTATTCTCATGAATTTGTCCTTCAAAGGGTGCACCGCACCTGCCCTGCCCACAGCTAACATTTCATTCCCACCGCGTTCATGTCTTGCAGCTGTATACAATTAGCGTTTATCTGGGCACTGCGGGTGCCTCCGACCTTAGCTTCTCTCCTGAGGAACGGAAAATAGATTTGTCTTGGGGCTAAGCTAAACAGAGCCGCAGCTCCACATCAGGGCCTATGCTCTATTGACTGTGTACTAGGCCCTAAAATCAGTGGTCGAAGTGTACGAAAAGAAGTAGTGGAGCTATGTTCCCTGCTGGCTTGCACCCACTTCCCACAAACCCCATCACCACGTCCCCTCCCAAACACAATACGCACCCCCAAACACTTGCACCTGATGTTTAAGAGAACGTTCAGTGCAGTGCACTGGAAGTGCAAGTTTCAACTTCTTCCTACACTTTTATTTTAAAATGAAACCATTTCGGAACGGTTTCTTTTTAAAATAAAAGTATAGGAGCTGTAAAAGGTAATTTATAAAAGTATAGGAGCACCGCTCCCGACCGCTCCCGCTCACTTCGACCACTGCCTAAAATCCAATATGGCGTGCTCCTGCCATATTGACACGCTGACCTGGCTCCTGCCACAATACCTTTCTGACTCCATCTTCGACCTACTTTAGCTCTCGTCTAAGACCTCACTGGAAATGTAACTTTGTGTACTACTTCGAAAGACGGCCTATATCACACTGCCCTATCTATAACGTCTGCAACCGCAACATTAAACATATTTGTTGCTCCTTCTGTGTTGCTATATGTGGGTATCTAATATGTGAGAAAACTAACTACAAGTAATACGAGTGCCTTCTGCTGTGCAAAACTCGCACTGCTCACACTGTAGTACGAGTTAGTATGTCTTTCTCATCCTGAACCATTTTGCCTGTCTGAGATGCTATAAGTGCATCCCAACACACCCCATGAGGATTTGTGAGTGACCTCCCCTCACAAATAAATGTTTTAAATAATGGGCTGCAATGGAGCATTTTAGAGCACTACTTTTATAAGGAAGTAGATGAAAAAATTGATTTTTTGAAGTGGAACACAAAATGTTCCAGGGATTCAGGTGCCAGATCCGCCACAGTCCACAGGTCTTTGCTGCAAATTATGTATCTGTCATCACAAAATAGGGGCTCATTACGAGTTTGGTGGTATTTTGGTGGTAAATCTGTCGAGATACAACCAAACTCTAATACCGTTGCCACCACTAGTGGTGGTGTTAGTCCCCATTTAATTGGAGTCCATAGCACTCCATAGGGGATTTTGGCGGAATTAGCACAGCAGTAATTCCGCTAGCAGAAAAGTGGCAGATTTTCCTCCAGCTCATAGCTGGAGGTGAATCCTCAAAAATTCCGCCGAACTCATAGTTGGTCGGTGCAGTAATTCAGCGGGAACAGTAGTACTGCTGTATTCGACCTGCACCGCCCATCTCATAATGAAGCTATAGTGTCTAAGTGAAACACTGGATACACAGTAGACTGTGGCCTCATTATGAGTCCGGCGGTAGCCGTGCCGGTAAAAACGGCATGGCTGTCACCGGAGTCATATTTTTTCCGCGCCCGGCAATAGGGACTTACCGGACCATTACATCCCTGGTGGTCCCGGTAATTCCCCAATGCCGGGCGCCGGAAAATATTGCTCCTCATTCCCATTCGAGTCCCATTGGATTCAATGGGAATGGGGAGGTCGGATGCACCGGCACCATTCATGAATGATGCCGGTGCATCCGTCAAAGTCTACGATCGGGTGCCTTTACGAAAAGGCACCCGCTCACAGAACTCGTAGTTGGCAGGTCCGGAAAAAACGGTACCCGGCAAGCTTACCGGCAACCTCGTAATGACCCCTATTGTGTTTAACATATCCCTGAATGAGTACCTGATACAGTGTACCACTAACAAACTGGAAAACTGCCCAGCACATACTACTTGTTTTAAAAAAATGTGGAAGGAGATATAAGTATACATGTATATCGATGTAATTGCAAACTTAAATTAGTGCTGAACAAGAGCAGAGAGCCAAGAGCACGGGAGGATTGGGCTGAGCGGGATGGTAAGGGTGTTCAGAATTCGGTGATCTGATGTTTGAACAGATGCTTTTAATTTCCTTTTTGAAGCGCAGGAGGGAGGGGGCCAGTTTGATGCGGGTTGCAGATTGCGGGTGCATAGCAGGAGAAGGCCTGTTGGATTTTTTGTTTCTTTTCTGCAATTCTTGATTTCCAAACTGATGATGTCTTGGCTTTACATGACACTCTGTTCTACTGATATCGCACGTTTCTCAGCCAGGCAGGACTGGTCGTGATGCAGACTCTTTGAAAGTGCTTCTAGGCGCCACAAGCCAAGGGAGGGAGACAGAGGGAAGACAAGACAAACGATCTTACGAGGCCTTGTGACATTGAGATCAGGGAAGTGCGACAGCGAGCGGTGCAGGGGGAGGGAGCAGGGCAATTGCAAGGGAGAGGGTAGGGGGAAGTGCGGTTAGGGCCAGTAAGGCTCTGGGTAAGTGTGACCAGGGCAGCGCAGCTCTGGGTAAGTGCCAGTGCCCAGTGCAGTTCTGTGAGTTTCGGGTGATGTGGTTGGATTTCTTTGTGCTGGCGTTGAGTTGTGCTTCAGTGTGATAGACTATGTAAGAAGGGCCAAGATGGAGGCAAGGATGCCCGCAAGGAGGGCATTACCACCGTCGATGAAGGAGGGAACCAAGGCACGGATGGCAGTTCTGAAATCGGCTGTGGGCATAATATTTTGACATATCAGATTTTTTGGTAACATGGTTTTTGTCAGTAGTATATCCGAAGGACTTCTTGTGGGGTGCAGGTTTGTTATGTGCATCCCATGAGCTTCATATGTGTCCGCCAGCTCTCGACCTATGTGTGTTATGAGGGGTTGCAGAGGCGGAAGAGTATGGTCTTGGTTAGGTTTGTGTATTGTATTTATTTATTTTGCATTTATTGGAGCGCACTAGTTGCAGGCAGTCAGCAAACAGTGAGGAATGTTAGTCAAACAGGTGAGTTTTTAGTTGTTTCTGGAACACATTATAAGACGGTTCTGCCCTCAAAGCAGGAGGAAGTGAGTTCAAGAGCGTGGCAGCAGATACGGGGTAGCTGGAGCCTCTGGCTTTGGAACACTTGAACCTGGGAACAGTCAGGCGATTGCAGTTGGAATTGAAAGTGGGTGCTTGACATCCACAACTGAATGAGGCGTATGCCAATCTTTCTGTTGGTGGATGCCCTCAACAGAGCTGATCTTTACATTGAGTTGCGAATTGGCTGCATATTGGTGGGCTTTGATGTTGAGATTGGTGAGGAGATCCCGGAGCGCTGTGCAGAGTATGGGTAGCCAGCATTAGGGACTAGCATCTTTTAACATTAGCGCAGTACTGTGAGGTATGTGCATCCATTTGAATTAGTCCTTGGTCAGGTGTTGTTTTGAGAGATTTGTGAAATTGGAGCATTGTGGGGACATTCCGAGTGGACACCTGGATCTAGTTCCAGAGGGTGGGTGCATGACAGAAACGGAGTGTTTGCGGATCCTCTCTTCGCAGACGAGTTGTGATTCAAGCCGGTTGGTCAATTTGCTGCATGAGGAGCATGTGCCACCAGATATGTGGAGCTTAGCCGCCAGGTATGCTGATGTGCTACTCATGACTGCTTTGTAGATGATACATGCAGTCTTGAACAGTATCCTGGCTTGGATCCCTGGGGTACACCGCAGGCGACAGTAAAACATTGGGGTCTGTATGAACCCATCTAGATGTAGCATCTCTTGGTTAGGAAATTGGTACATAGGTAATGACTCCTTTATGGAAAACTGTGCATGTAGCAAGTGTGTTGAGAAAGGATTTGCAGTCCAATCCAGAGCACTGACTGAGCAGAACCAGTAGTCTAATGCGTTTCTTGACCATGATATGTGGTGCGTCGTCAATGACCTGGACGTTGGCTGTCTCTGGTTCTGTGTTAAGGTCAGATACCGGGTTGGTAGTCTTGTAGGAGATTGTGTTATTCAACTCACTCGTCATTGGAGAACAGTGTTGTTGGCCATGATCATGCTGATGAAGGGCATGTATGTGATGGAGTGGTAATTTATCACATTGTCTGGGTCAAGTGTGAGCCCCTTTAGAAGTGGTAAGGTCTATCCTATCTTCTGCGCATCTGGGATGATGTGCTGAGTCACTGTGTAGAGCAGAGAGGTGGAGACTTTCCCTGTTGAGGATTTGATGAGGGAGGGGGGATCTCAGCTTCATGAAGGTGGCTCGGAGGATGCTGAGTTGTAGACTGGAAGCCTGGCCATTTCAGGAGGTGGGATTCTTGACGAGTTTGGAGTGATCAATGTGTTTTATGACTGTATTTCACAGTGGAGCACTCATCAATGTTCTTGCATTTTCCTCCGGACTAGTGGATTGTGAGTCCAGAAAGGGACTCAACCCACTCTTTGAAGATCTTTGAGAGTGCTTTGCTTTTAGGTTGTACTTCAACGGCTAGATATGGTAGTGAGTTCCACAGGTGGTGATTAGGTTCCTTTGGGATGTGCAAGTAGAACTTAATGTAACAAGGTCTTCAGACTGTTTGGCGGTCATTACAACCTTGGTGCTAAGTGCACCAACTTTACCACCATGGTGTAAACTGGGGGATGGCGGATTTACCGCCCCATTCCAAGGTGAGTGGGGCGGTAAATCCCCATTTCCCATTTTCCCTTCCCCATTCCCATTTTTGCCCCATAGGGCATAATGGGAGTGGGGAAGGCGCTAATTACGCCGCCGTAAATTACGGCGGCGTAATTAGCACCATGGCGGGTTAGCGGCATGGACTTTAACGCCTGCCAAAAGCAGGCGTTAAAGTGGGAATCCGGCGTTAAGGGTTAACGCCGTCGTTAACCCTTAACGCCGGGGTTGTAATGACCTCCTTTGTATTTACACACATTTCTTTTCTTACTATACACCTGTTTTAAATACTGTGTGTCAGTATATACAATGCATATTGTTGCTCCTGTGTTAGGTCATACTATACAAATCTAAAGGGTGAGAAATTAAAATTGAACTGGAATTGATAGTATGTTCAAGGGTGCTGCCATCACAGGCAACTTCCAGACAGTGTTGGTTAAATCCAGGTTGCTGCTAATAATAGAAAGTTCAATGTGCCAGACAGTCTGGGGTGCTGCTCAAATAAACCATAGTTCTGTCAAATTGCAGCAATGCAGTTCAATTTTTCAGCCTGCCAGTGTAAACATTGTCATGCCATTCTCCACATTCTTAAGCCAACTTTGGTCTACGCAAGCTATATCACATGCTGTCATGCCAGTTTCAGCAGTGCATTTTAAGTTGTTCCCAAGCTAAACACAATATATAAACGTGTCCTACCTGCGGCCGCACGCCTCATCAAGGGTCTACGCAGATACGAGCACATCACCCCCATCCCTCATCGACCTTCACTTGCTCCCACTGCACGCACAAATCACCTTCAAGTCTTGCTGCATCATCTATAAGGCAATTGCACTCAAGTCACCCAGGTAGCTCATGGAGAAACTCAGCAACTCCGACCAACAGCACACCCCCAGGAGACAGGACATGTGCAGACATGAAATCCACCACTGCAAAAAGGAAAGGACCACACAACAAGCCTCCACTGCCTATGCCCAAGACTATGGGACCTCCTCCCCGTCAGCATCAGACTCGCCCCCACGCTCCTACAATTCAGAAAAGAACTCAAGACCCACCTCATCAAGAAGTCGTTCCTACTCAACACTTAGGCCATCACGTCGCCCCTCCCACCACCTGACTCACTAGACGCTGCCTGCCCCTCTCCTCCCTTACACCAGCACAACTGTACCCCTCCTCTGTGCCCCTCTGTATCCTACCCCTCGCAGTATATCTGTTCTGTTTATACCTCTGAAAAGTGCTGTTATGCAGCTGTAATATTGTACACTTCTGTAAAGTGCTCTGTTATGTATCTGTATTGTTGTACACATCCGTAAAGCTTTCCGTTGCTTTTCGAAGCTAGGTCCGCGCTCAATAAATACCATAATAATAATAAACTCTGCATTTCAGAGGGAAAGATTTACTTTGTTTGAAATACAAATATGCTACCCTGAAAATAAACCGTGCAAACAAATGCAATATAACCACACAAAAGTTCATTCGGAATGACAGTGCAACAAATACATATAACGATTCCCACCCTTGAAGCAGTTCCTGCAGCATCTAGGTACACAGGCCACTCTAAGAGTATGAGTGAAATGTATTTATTTATTTATTTGTTTTGTTTTTGTAAAGCACACGCAAGACTGCAGGCAACTGGGCGCAAGCTACATGAGGTACAATTGGTGAACATGAGGGTAGCAAGTATCAATGAAATGTCAAGTTGCAACGTCAGGCAATGGAACCCATTCAGGGAAAGGGAATACAGTAGCAGGATATGTTCAGTGCCAGACTCAGCACACGATCGCCGGTGCTTGCAGTGGATGGAGCAACAACATCCAGAGAACATCAGGCAGGAGAAGTGCAGGAAGGCTGCTGAGACGAGGTTATCTACAGGGACTGGAGACATGGAGAACTGGAGCTGCTGAGCAAAGCTCTCTTGGATGAACCGAACCATGTGAGAAAGAAGCCAAGAGCACAGGGTCCACGGGACACTTCACTGGAGCAGTTCATAAACCCCAGAAGAAAGAAGGACAGAAAAGACCAGTGGCGGCTGGTGGATTCTTTAACACAAATATGTGTGAGCGATCAAGCATATAGAGGGTGTCCAAACCAACTAAATGGTTCCACCCACTTGGGCAGTCTATCACCAAAATGCTAGACAATTCTCCTCTGAACAAGAGTGCCAACAGCAACCCCAGACATGTGTTTCAGCCTTGTTGGGCCTCATTAGTGAGGTGGAGCTGTGCCTCTCAAAGCACACTGGGCAAGGGGTCCATGTCTTTCCCCACAATACATGCAGTATAAAAAACATTTTCACCTATACATGCCAGTATACCCATATAAGAACATATTAATGTTTGCTTTGTGCATAATGCTAGTAATAATACTATAAGAAAACATGGGCAAGCTGGCTCTACCAATGTTGTGGAGCTTGGTCAATTTTGGTTTGTGGAAATGCATGCAGTTCACCTGAAGGGAGGGTGGGTGGTTGTGCAGTTGGGAAGGACAGTTGTGTCATGCCCTGACTTTGAGCCCGGTCCCTGGTTTGTGGTGGTACTTTTTGCCAAGTGTTGCAGTGCTACTTTTGAGAGAGTGAACAAGGTTGGGGGTATGGTCGCAGCACGTTGTGAAATGGCTCAATTTGCAGCACACCTTAGGATTGATTACGCCCACCAGTCCATGGTAGGAAGTCCTCCTCTTCTGAGCTTCTGGTTGATTCAAAAACAGAGTCAGGACAGCAGTGGTGCTTCAACATGCTTCACCGGTTGCTGGAAGGTGCTGCAGGTGTCTCTGGTCATCATTTTTGGTTCTTTCATTCCAGTGGTTGACATGTATTTTTCTGCATGGGATTTTTGCCTTTTATCCAGGAACCCAGCCAATCAATCCTCATGCTACATTCAAACCTTGAGGGATGGCTGTCCTTTTAGGACAGAAAACCTCCCAGTTGAAACTGATTCCAAGCAGCCCTCCCAGACAAATAACAGCAGGGTTTTGGACTCCTCCCCTGCTTCCTGTCTTCGCAGACACACTGGAGCCTCAGAGGGCTACACAAAGGGTTCCAGCTGAAGACTAAAGTCAAACAGGGGCCTCCGCCACCCAGGATGGCAGAAGGACCAAGAAAGGACAAGTACACGAAAAATGCAGATAAAAGAAAGAAGCCACTATTTTGGGTCAATGGTGACCCTTCTGTGTGTCACCACATCAAGTCGGTAGAACACGTCCACTGCCACCAGCCATAATTGTATGCCTGTCATTGTAACAGAAATGTTACAGGAGCAGTGAGAAAGGGGATATAAGGTAACTCCTCAGCACTCCACATAGGGTGGTGCGTGGTCATCCCACAAAATGAAAAGATAAGAAGGATTAAAAAGCATCCGAACCTTGAACAGTAGTACTTAAGGAAAATAAAAGAATATAACAAAGAACGCCCAAAGGGTTCCCATCGACACTGCACCAAGGGTGATTTGTGCTGCAAAAGTAAATTACAGATGCCTTAAAAAGTATGGAGGAAAGCAAGACTCCATCAAATAAAATAAAAGCAGAATGAACAAGGGTTTCCATAGTCGGAGCAAAAAGAATGAATGAGGGCAAAAAGACTCCCCTCACTCAGGAGAATAGGGAATAGGTCCAAGAATCTGGGGGTCACACAGGTAGAGGGGATTTGGCATAAAAATGAAAAAGCCTCCCACCCTCTCCTCCCTTCCCACTCTCATTCCTCAAGGAGGAATACCATCTGTCGACAGATGACTCTCTGATGCCCTCACCACCTTCAGAAAGATACCAAATCCAGAATTATACAAAACGCATCACCTAAGGGCATACAATTACAATACAAGAAACCTTTTCATAAATGGAAAGTAAACAAAAAGCTACAATTGCTATTATATCTTCCCAGGTGGCACAACAATTCAGGCATTCAAGCGCCACGTGGTAGGATCTTAAATGTAAGTGTGGCCACATTGTCTAGAGCCAATCAGATCTCTCCCTTGTATAGGCAGGGCAAAAGCAAAAGAAATTCATTTCATCTTCAGCCATAGCTAAGAAGCATGGGCACAAAGATGACTAACTTTTTGACTAGCAGATAATTATCTGCCAGCTTTCTCGTAGGGCACGAGTCTATCATCATGCCCCATTCCCAATGCTTGAAGCAAGTCTTGACATGACTTTTATAGCAAGAGCCAAATTTGGTGGGGTTTCCGAAAGATCTGCAAGCCCAATATTGGCAAGCATCTCCTTCATGTGCTTGAACCGCGGCAGCTGCTTGCTTACCCCCAAAAATGATACCTCCTCCAACCCTTCCCTGTATAATACAATGGCCTCCAAATTCCAGATCCTCAGCCAGTGCAATACTGGTTGGAGCATGATGGTATATTTGATCTGGGTTAGTCCCACTTCCCAAACCACTGGAATGGAAGGCGCACTTAAGGGTAGGCACAGTATCCTTTTTAAAAATGTATTCTCTACGACTTGGATAGAAGCACAATTGGACAGCCCCATAGTTCAGCTTCATAGATGACTTCCGGAACCACCTGGTACAAGTAGATCTTTAGGGGTACCAATACCGCTGCACCCCCCAAGTGAGACACCATGCTAGAAATGCAACCACATTGCCATTTGCCTGTCAAAGAGCTCTTCACAATCTGGTGCACCCATTTCTGCTTGTAAGAGAAAGTAAATCCCAAATACTTAAAAGAATCAACCATCTTCAAGGGATGGTCAATCATTTGGTCGATAGACAAGAGTGGCGCACACAAGGGACACACTTCATTGTCTTTGTCGTCGATAGATTGATGCAAAGTCCTTTAGCACAGCATAATCTCCCAAATACCTCGAGCTGATGTTGAAGCCCCAGAAGAACAGCATCATCGGCAAAGAGGAGTAACCTCCATTTACGAATACCCAGGTCAAGGGCATCCTTTGCCACAGCATGTAGGTCAAGGGCAATATAGTTTATATATAACAGAAATAGCAGGGGAGCTGGGACACATCCCTGCCTAACTCCAATGCCAATAGGAACTGGCTCTGTCATTTCACCATTTGCCCCCTAGTGAATGCAGGCACAGTTGCCAGTATACAAAGACATGATAGCACAGCCCAGCCTCAGGGGGATATGTAACTTCTCTACGGAAGCCCATAAGAAGACTCTGACAGTGTCAAAGAACATTTGCATATCAACAAACACCAGATACACAGGTTGCAAGCTTAGGCGCACATATTTGTAAAGCAAAAGGTCCAACCTCATCACTTGGTCTAGCGTACTCCTTGTCGGAAACCCGCCTGAACGTGTGTGCGAATGCCTGAATTAATCACCCATTCCTCCAGTTGATGTAAGATAACCCTTGAATACATTTTTGCCAAAGAGTCGATCGGAGAAATGGGCCTGTAATTTCATGGTAGATTTTTGTCTCCTTTTTTTTAATAGGAAGAATAACAGCTTCTTTACAAATATTTGATGAAATGCTAGAAGAAAGTACACCTTTAAAATGCTTAGTAAGAAAGGGAACACAGATATCAAGTTCACTCAAAGCCAACCTATCCAGGCAGATCAGGGACAAAGTAAGGAAAGCCAAAAGATCTTTCTATGGTACCTGAATCTCCAATGCTGCAACCGTAACAGGGAACTTCACAAGATCACTGCAGAATTCAAAACCCCTCTCTGCTCCTCCCCATCCACCCCTCACTCCCAATGACTCTGCAATGACCTGTCAGACCACCATTATAATATTACCATTGAAAGGAACTTCACCATTGCCATATTCTGCGTTTGGCCTAGTTGTGTAATGTAGCCATATTTTGCATTTGGTTTATTTGTGTGGTGTAACATTATTCTGCGTTTTGGTCTATTTGTGTATGTAAGCATATATTACATACAGTGTTTTCTCAAAATCAATCACATATTGTCTGTCCACGCATTTTAGGTCCTGCTTCCCTTTTAAATCTAGGCATTTTCCTAATTCTGTTGCAATTTAGTCTTCCCATGCATTTTAGGCCCCTCTCTCCCTTTGAATCAATGTGATACATTGCACTGCTCAGACGGAACCCAGGATGTAAACTGTGTTGTTAGTACAGCTAACCCATTTCTCCCCTTGCACACTGCACCTTCATAATGCCTTTAGCAGAAGGCACAGGCTCATTCCACATACCTTGCAGTCACATATAACACACACGCTATTGCACAACACCTCTGCCATAAGAATGGTGCTACCTTATACGACACAAATGTGAACTGTAGCTTCCCACATAATTCTCTATCTCATTAAAGACAATCCACCCTGTTTGGTTCATAGTTTACCTCCACTGTGCCCATCCACATGCCATTCAGACATTGGTGACAAACAGGGCCACCCTCACATAACTGTAATGGCTGAAATGCAGGCAAGCATAATAGCACCTCCCAACTCTCCCACATTTGAGCATAGTCCCTCTGAGGGTGTTAAACCAATAAGCGCGTTGGGACCACAATTACGGTGAAAGGCGCTATACAAATGACACAATGAATGAATGAATGAACGAACGAACGAACGAACGAACGAACGAACGAACGAACGAACGAACGAACGAACGAACGAGCGAACGAACGAACGAATGAATGAATGAATGAACGAACGTTGGCTTTACCATTACAAATACCATGGCACAATATGAAATCATGCCCGACATGTGATAACGCTTATATTTGCTTTATCATAGATGCGTAGTAAAGATGTCATGCCACAGTAAGAAATGGCTAGACTGACTGCACCAAATTGCTAGTGTTAAGATGGCGTGGGAAATCCCCAAAATTACACAGAGGATCACGAGTCAGAAAGTCCGGACTCAAATAACGGACGTAGACAAAGTGAAAAGCAAAACCCAGCTTTATTAACATCCAAATAAAGCAGGGACAGCATACAAGCAAAAAAGTTGTCGCTCTCAGAGATTCCATACAAAACAACATCTTTTAAGGTGTACAATCATCATGAATGACATCAGATTACAATATTAGTTACCAAAACCAACAGGTAAAGCGATTGGTTAAGGCAGAGGTCTTCAAACTGTGGGCGCATCCCAGGGGGGCGCCAGAGCCCAGCATGAAATGTAGATTGGAGGAAATGGGAAGGGCCAGCTCACATGGTCAGACTGGGCCATAAAATGGTCTTAGGCACCAATGAAAAAATGGCCAGCAGTTGCAAATGGATATTCATTGTTTAGTCACAGACTGTTTGAACAGTACCCAAGGGGTTGTTTTTTTGTTCAAATGTAAACAAATGGTGATATTTAAAGAATATTTATTTAGCAACAATGGTCAAAACTACTAGCTGCATAGTGAAGACTGCCCTTTTTGGGGTGGGATCAAGCCTGATTTGCATATGGTCTTTCCCCTTCTGTAAGGCTTGGCAGGCGAACAACGATGGTCTGGAGGGTTGCCCAGAGAAATGCCAGCGGTTAAGATTAATTCTAAACCTTCCAGCCATCACCTCTTTGTTTTTGCTTTTACATATACATTGTATACAGGTTAAACTTCTAATTGGATAATCACAATCTGAAGGCTCCTCCTGAGACCACCTCTAAATTAATAATAGTGAATACACATAATCTCTCCACAACCCTACTGGATGCTGCAGCATGTACTGGGCAGCCTAGCATCAGAGGTTTTGATTGGTTGGCATTCTGCTGAACAACCTTGGACACTTCACAGGCCATCAATACATAAGCCAGACAGAAGTAGAGGGAGAGAGGTCAGTGGACGGCTTTACTTTCAATATAATAAAAATAAAAGATACCATCCCTTATCCCTAGACCGTGAGTCAGGGTTATTCCTCTGTAGTTGGCCTTGTATGGCGTCTTGTGTCTGTGAATGTGGGTGAGGAGTAAGGCAGGTGTGCTTTCTGTATTTCTTGCTAATGAATAGACACTGTTCTTCAATTATGGGTCACATGTGATGAGACCACATTTGGAATTATTTCAACCTGCATTTATTGGGATTTTAGCAAATATTAGTGTGAGTGTTATTGATTTCTCTACCACTGGGGAATATCTTGATCAATTCCCTATGGAGTTATTTGGTCTTATAATCATCCTGCACCTGGCTCACAATGGTCGGTTGTTCATCTCCTAACCTTTAATTAGATGGGGTGTAATTTTCTTGTGTTTTGAAATGATTATCTTGCACCTTTTCTGCAGCATTTGGACCCTCCTTATTCCTCAGTAGCCTTGTCTTGGTCGGCATAGCTATTGTCTGAGCTCTGCATGAATCTATATTTCTGTAATTCAGCATTTTCAGTTCTCGTGAATCCTTGAGGACTTTCATTTACTTAGAAGTGCACAGTGGCTTTCATTTTGGAAAATATAGCTACCCATTACTGTTGTGTTTCTATGTTCACTATATGTGCATGTCGTTCATGTTGCATTCAACTTATATATTGCTTATGGTAGTATTCTTCATGGCTTATGGATGCAATGCTAATATTCTTCGTGTATAAATACATATTTCACCTAGTGTATCCCTTCTTCGTGTTGTATCCATGTGTGCTTTGTGTCTATTGCATGCACATGTGTTGTTTCATTGTGAGTTTGTTTATTTTTGCCATCTTTAGTTTCATATTCTGCTGTACCTGTCTGGGATATGGGCAGTATGGCTGCCTTAGTGAGTAACGTTTCCCACCTGTACGATATTGGGTCGGGGAAGGGCAATAGCTTAAGGTCTCGCTGGGAGGAGGGGGATTACCCATGAGGGTTATCATCTAGCCCTTTGTTTTAAAGAGGAAGTTCGCTCAGAAATGTTATTGGCCCAATGGATAGGGCATGTCATTTTTAGTATATTTCGATCGATCTGAAAAATATCTTACCTTCGAATTTCTCACATTTACACATGCGAAACTCACTTGTTGGAAGCCGACATCTTGTGCTAATCTTACATGTTGATCCATCAACCTAAGTTCAAGTGCCCTTGTGGCAGTAAATCATTACACCACCCCTAAAGCTGACATCATTAGAAGCTCACGCCCATTGTCACAACAACAGTGCATGTTTCAATCTGAGCAAACTTCCCCTTTAAAGTTGGCAATGGAGTGAGAAAAACAGTGACTTTTCCGGTTTCCCACCCTGTGGGTCTCCTGCAAGACGCTCTTTCTAGTGGGTAAGTGGAACAGGCTTGAGTGATTGCTATGCCAGCTCTAAGAGAGTTAGGTGGAGTGTTCACTTTAGGTGAAAACAAATTTGCTTTGTTCATGTAGTGTTCACAAAAGGAAATTTTCAAATACCGTTTGGCTGGGATTGTGAAAGCCCCCATACAGTGTTGTGTGATTGTTGATATTGATTACAGGTAAGGTAATAACACAAGAACTCAGGACATAGCACATTTCTTGTTATAATGTGCTTTATTTAGCAGGTTGAGTATCATCCCTCTCCCGTGTTGCTGGGCCTGGTGAGCCAGAGGGTGGCTGCAGTGGTCCTGCCCTAGCCTAGTGGTAAATGTTACGTTATGATGATTTATACCGCACACGTCTGACATTTGCATGATTTCCAGGCACTCACATGCTCTGCAAGAAAAGTGGTTGGGGTTGGTTAATGAAGCAAGAGGGAATGGATAAATGTTGTGTTCTTCTGTTGACATTTGCGGAACTTGTGTCTGTGTGTGTCAGCTTTCTGGATGTGCTTTGCTGTGTGCACTGGGCTTGTTGTGTCCGGAGGGGTAGCGTCCATTGGTTGGGTTGTTTGTTGTTTGTAGTTGTTTGGACTTGTGGTGTAGTTACTGCTGCGTGTGTGGATTGTGTGTTTTGTGTGTATTTTTTCTGGCCCTTTGGCGTGTGTAGTACATGGGTGGTATGCAGGAGTTGACAATAGCAAGGGGTGGTTAGTAGGTTTCTGGTTGGCTTTGGCTGTGTGGTTGTTTTATTGTTGGGTCTTGATTCCATATTGTCCCATGTTTGCTTTGGGTCCAGGGTATGGTTTGTGGGTGTGCATGCTTTTATACTTGTCATGGTAAATTGAATAACCAGGTTTTCAGCCATTTTCTGAAAGTTTGGTGATCTTCTGTCTTTCTTATTTACTTTGGTAGTGAGCTCCATAGTTTGGCTATGAAATAGGAGAATGCGCTTCCTCCGAATGTCCTTTTCTCGTAGTGTTTTGTTTCAATTTGGATGTCATTGCTCTATCTTACGTTTCTTTCTGGTTGGCAGCAGCTCATTTTAGTTTGGGGGAATTCTGCTCCTTGTCCGTGCAATAATTTGTGAACGTTGCAGAGGGCTTTAAAGCTGATGCATTTTTTTACTGGGAGCCAGTGTAAACTTCTCAGGACCAGGGCCATCTTAAGCATTTTTGGGGCCCTGGGCACGGACATCTTTGGGCCCCCCCTCCACCAACCCAAACAAATTAAGTGATCAGGAATATCTGCCCCACTTCCACTGGCGCAATCACAAACCATAGGTTGATATGCTGCCTCAAAGCATAAAAAATAAGGATGTTTACTCCCTTTAAGTCCCATTACCCTCTTCATTCTTGCTCTAATCAGAATGATAAACAAGTACCATTTGAAGGCCAACATTATCAGTCTATGAATAAGTTACCTCAGTTCGAGCATAGCTTAAGGAGACTTTTTGTAAAAGGTACATGTAACCCAGAATAGCCGGGGAACTCAAATTTGCTGCCTCACAGAACACAAACGTGCTCAAGCATGGCTAGAGGAGACCAATTCGTAGGAAGGAGAAAGCTACACATACCATAGCATGGATAGTGAATGCAGACGAGAAGCTACCAGGAAGATGTCTGTATCCAGACAGACTGAGATTATAAGTGTTGCATGGTTTTCAAATAGTGTTGCCATTAGAGATCAAAAGAATAAAGTGCTCACTATTATAGTGGAAGCAACACTATAGCCATTGAAACCTCGAGTGAGGCTGTTTCAAAGATCATACTCTGAGAAGTAAATCTCTCTGAAGGGCTGAACATTTTGAAAGGTTTAGGGACTGGCAATTTTGAGAGGCTAGGCACACTGGTTAAGGGGTGAATCTGGGATTTGTGCCAACGCTGCAATTTCTGCATTTGAACACTTTCATTACCAGTTCTTACCATGGACTAAAATAATCTAATTTTATAAAATTGACTTGGAAAGTACACCAATCACGTTACCAAACATGACCATTTTTAAAAACAAAATATTATAGAAGGGTGCAACACAGAATGATTCCAGTTTAATTCTCTCCATCATCAAGAGAAGTATATAAGTACCAGGATACCAATCAGTGTGATATAACAGATTTAATCTGGGTTAGTCTTTTGTATTTTAAAGCTTTACATAGTTCTAAAACACTAACTTGTGAAATTGTCATTTATAAACATGCAGAAAAACCTTTGACTTTTACAAAAATGCAAAGCGTTTCTTCTGTTAAACGAGCAGACTTTAAAATATGCTTGCCCGAGCCCTGCACCATCTGGTCAGCTCCCTTCTGTCTACCCCCCTGCCACTCAAATGGCCTACATAAGAAGAAAGATCAAGTAATGGACTAAACGATGCCACCAACATGGGAGGAGGCAAACTTCACAGAAAACAGTTCAGTAATTTAAGAGATATTAGATTATTTGACCAGGCTTACTGTATTGTCTGCTGGCAAAGCCAGGCTACCAGCATGAATGCTTTGGTTCAAAATGTGGATACTTGTTCATTTCTTTGATTAACAGTGTCTGCTCATCGTTGGAGGTGATTGCCTAGGTTTTACAACACCCCATCTGAACAAACCAATTTCTAGACCTTCACCATAAGGATGACATGTTCGTTTTTATAGCAACCCCTATCTGGTGCAGGTACATTGCTGATAATAGCACCTGTTGAGCTGCAAGATGTGGTACATACACAGGGAGGTTTATGAACTTCAGACATAGGAAAGGCTCAGCCAGCCTTACAGGAATGTGCTATTCTAATCTTGCAAAGGAACACATATCTCTGCAATGAGTGCTTAACACACTGAGCTAACGTCTGAACCATTGTGGCACTCAATTTACCTATGTGCATTTCAAATTTGGCTATTGAACATGATCAACATAATTCTCACAGGAAGGAAAAAATGCCACAGGAGTTGTGACGCAAGGAACAAACACACAAACTATATATACCACAGTGAAGACAGAAAGCATCACATGAAGAATTGACCGAGGCAGAATGTACTTTCCAAAACAGACAGGCAATAGGTTTAGACCCACAGCACCATGCCAGAAAATATCCTGGTGTGTGCTATTTAAGTCTGGTGAATAAAGGAATATTACCTCTTTAGATCAGGCAGCCTTGTGGGCCCCCTCTAAGGTAAGGGCCCTGAGCAAGTGCCCCTTTTGTCCTCCTTTAAGAACGTCTCTGCTCAGGACTGGTGTGACCAGTGGACCAGGGCCCAAATAACGCCAGGGGTACACATAATAGAGATAGTGTGATGCTATTCTGTGCAGGGTAGTACCTGAGAAAACAAAGAGTCACAGAATGAAGCACTTTGGTCACAACATCTCTCTGAGATAATATAGCCCAATCGCTGTGGCGAGAAATATGTCTCAACAAAAAAGGGCTGGATGATGCAGAATAAGGACCGAGGTAAATGCTTTCTCCAAGCGCTGAATGCTTCATGCTGAGCAGTATCCCAAACACACTGGAAACGCTCCCTTGAAACAATGGGGGCACAGGGCTCAAGTCGAGGGTAGATGCAGGTGGACAAGTCCTCTCACTTTTTTCAGAGGGCACCTTGATATGCTCATTTCTGGTGATGCCACATTCAATTGGTATGTTAGTGAGTCCCCCCATTTTCTTTCTTAGGACTTGACCCCTTGGGGACAGCAACAGTAGAGAAGGCCTGAACAAATCCCCTGTAAATGTTAGAAATCCCAGAAATCTTTTGACCTTTGTAGCAGATCTTTGGGATGACATTCTGTGACTGCTTGAACTTTTGATTATCCACGGCTATAACTTGCACGAGGATGGAAAACCCCCAAAATGGAACCAAGGACATGCATTTCGCCCACTTGACAGAACTAGGGTGAACAGGCAGGTTCGATGCAAACTCCTTCATATGCTGCCGATGTTCTTCGAGGGCGCAGGAAAACATTACAATATCATTCAAGTACATTTTACAAATGTATAAAGGACAGTGCGGACAATGTCGTTAATGCAATGCTGGCACCTGGCTGGGGGTAAACCCAGAAGGTACAACCAGGTATTCAAAGTGCCAATATCTGGAGTGAAAGCGTCACCATCACACATGCATAGCTAATTATAAGTACCTATCATATCCTCCTTAGAAAGTGATCCAACACGACAGATGAAAGGAAGCTGAACTCGATTTCCTTATAGTAAACGTGTTGAGTTTGCGGTGGTTCACACAGGACTGCAGCTTCTCATTGGCCTTTGGATGAATAAGATCAGGCCCCTGTGGGCAACTCTTGAGTCATGAATAAAGCCTAGGTAGAGATTTCAACCACATATTTTCTTGATTCTATGTTCTCCCTCAACGTGAATTTAAGAAGGCTACCATGCAGAACCTAAATTGAGTCAATAGTACTGTCATCCATGCCGGAGGGTAGTCATTTATCTGCTGCTTCTTCAGTTTTGAGAATAGCAGGTAAGAACTTCACAATGCTTCTGATTCTGTTTCACTTTCCATGGCGGTGGTACACATCAGTTTCATGGTAATGTGTTGATTAGTCACTGGACAACAATGCGTGTGGGAGACATCATAGCAAATACAATTACATATTTCGATCTGTCCAATTGACTTGCATTTGTACACCCGTAACCAACATGTTGCCATAGTCAACAGAAGGTATGCGGAATCGATAACATCAAAACTGATCTTTTTTAGATGACCACATTGAGAGACCATTAATGCAGGTTCTGTTCCATGAGTAACATCATCAAATATTAAGGGGATCCCTTCTGCCACCCAAATGTTAGTTTTAAAAATGAATGTAACTGCATTAACCGCCAAGTTGCTTTCAGTAACAATTTTCAGAAGCTCTATAATCCAAGAAGGCGCAGACCGCAGCTGGAGATATCATCAAAGGGAGGGTTACATGCAGCAAAACGCGTGATCGGCTTGGGCAGACATCTGAATCTGAGTTATGATCGATCAATGTCGATCTCTAAATACAAAGCACTAGCTTCTCCCAACAGCTGTGGGCACTGCTCTACAAAGTGCCCATGCTGGCATATGTTTCTCTACGATGCCTGCCTTTTTCAAAGCATAATAGTGACCATTTCGAGTTTCCTATTTGCATAGGTTCACCAGTAGTAGACCCAGAACCTGTAGTCTTCATGTTAAAACAGATACAACAATCTTTTGCTGCCCAGATCTTTCTCAACCCCACCATTCTTTTGTCTGCTGGTCCATTTGGACAGTTAAACCAATCAAGTTGTGGTGGCAGTTGATCTATTCACGACAATATCAAGGGCATATTTCAGATCACCCAGAGAAACATTATGGTAGGTGGGCCAGGTCTATATCCCACCTGTTGAAGGTTGCTCCTACAAATGACGACCTTTTTTAGACTGCCTCTGCGAAACATCCATCTAGGGATTTCACCCTGCTGAATCACCCATGTCAATCGCTGCAACCCCACAACCCCCCCTTCCAGCTCTTCTCCTCGACACCCTACTATGCCCCACCCACACCCTCCATGTTAATTCCCTTCCTCCACCTCCAGGCTGCCCCCATCCCTGTCAAACCCCCACCTGGCCCACAAACCCCCACCAGGCCCACAAACTATTTTCCTGCACTGGCACCCTGGGTTTTAGTGTTCCGGGCCTGCAGCCGCCTACGCGCACCTCCGGCCCTCCTCTGTAGGGGCAGTCTTCTATGGGAAGCCTCTTTCACGAGCGGTTGAGTAAACACTGTCCAAAGACTGAGGTTGGGCCTCCAAGGCTGATGCGTCGCTCTCCTGTATCTCTGCAAGCATTTGTTGAAAACAGGAAATATAGGGTATGATGCTCTATTACCCTGTTTTACAGTTAACAACTCTACATGGGTGTCATATAGCTTAGCATGTATGCCATTACACTGTTCCCCTCACAGCCTGGAATGTTGCTGCTTGAAGGCAGGGTGAAAGCTCTAGAGTGTGGAATAACTGGCCAGTGAGAGAGAGAGGCTGAAGGGGAAGGAGCAGTTTGCAGCCGGCTTATACTCTAACAGCAATTACCTCCAAGTAGAGTGGTGTCCAGATTTATTTCAGTTTGCAGCTTGCATCAATTACCTTTATCCACTGACAGCCTTAAACTGCTTCATAAAGTTATCTTAATTCAAAGCTGAGGGGCTTTCTTTCATAATCATCAGAGCGCCACCAGGCCAAAGCAACCTTAGTCAGATAGGGCAAAATAAATGCACAAACATAATATTCCCCACATCCAAAATAAATTGATGAGATGTATTGGGATTTTCCAAAAAGGGTTGAAACTGTGTACGATCCTTCCTAAAGTGTTCAGGGGCAGCCAATGTGATGTTCACAGGAATGTTAGAAGCAGTATTCAAATGGGCTCATCTCAGTCCTACCCCCACACATTCTGCCTGCCTTTTCTTATCTTAGATATCCAGAATTTCAGATGTGTTGCAGCTCATTAGCATTGCTTGAATGGCTGATCTCATACCTAATAAAGGATTCAAATCTGAACCCACATACACAAGTTAGAGTTCTGGCAAATGCTGACAGAGTCATGTCGAAGATTTCCCAGATCTCCCTCAACTCTTCCCACAGTATCCAGATACAGAGACTACTGCAGTGAAGGTGAGTGTCCTAAATGCCATGGCGCCTCCACATTGTATGGTGGGCCACAACCCCACTCCCACGATGGATGAGCTACCACTGCCTATGACCAGTACCATGCTCCATAACCTAAACAGGGGGCATCTTCTGCTCCCTTGATGTGGGTCTACTCAGGTAATGCTTAAGATGTACAGGTGCATAGTACATGGAGGTGCTGTTCCGTAGGCAATTATTGAGTGGGTCTCTGGGAACTATTTAGACTAACCAGCTATCTATAATGATTTGATAATGATTTGTTATTTAGGTATGTAGTGAATATAACGAAAACAAAATAGCGAATGACAATTTGAACTAAATGAAAATAACGAAAACATGGTGGGATTAAAAAACATGTATATATGTGGGGGTGGGGTAAAGGGTTCAATATTGTCGCGAGGGGTTGGGTTTAAGCAAGGGGAAACAGGCTTTGAGGGAACCCCCCCAAAATATGTAAAAATAATAATTTATTTTGTTATTTTCACTTCGTTAAAATTTGATTTGTTATTTTTCATTTGTTTATATCATATGGAACCGTTATTTATGTAGCTCTTACACATAAGCACTGCACATAGAACATATTTAAATGGATTAATCATCCCAACTGAAGTTATTACTTATTTATCTACCTCAGAAGGATGAAAGGCAGAGTTGGCCTTGCTGGGATTCCAACCTGTGACATGCAGATCACAAGTAGATCACAGCAGTGAGCACTCAGGTAGCTGAGCTATCTAACCAGAATATTGGCAATGCCCTAGCTCAGTTCAATGGTTATGCTAAGGAATACATTATTAACTTTCATTGGTCCTAGTCTGTTTCCCAGTGAACAGAATTGGGCTGTCAAATAATCAGGGTGGTTTGCTATTGGTAGGGCCTCAGAAAAAGAGCTTAGATGTTGATGTGGTATACACTTAAGGGAGCAAAAGGACATAAGCCATTGAATTGGATTGTAACAATAGTAGCAAGATTGAAGCTCTAGTAATGGTCTCCCTTTCCAGGGCATAGACATTAATGTAAAATCCAAAGCATGAAGCTGTCATCAGAATACAGAATTATTTTCCGAGCTGCAAGCTCAATTTCAGCCTGGAATCTTGCTTCCCCTGCCTGAAGCTCCATAGTTCTTCTTTTGGTAAGGGCCTGTGTGAGAAGCAACGTGCCCCTACTTTGCAAAGCTGAGAAGCATGTCCTAAAGTAAGTTACGTTGTTTTTGGTTAAATTAGTGTGGGGGTTGACCTTTAATCACCTTAACCCAAACCAGGCCTACCACTTACGAAGCGAGTACATGGTTGTACATAAAGCAGGTTTATTGAACGAAAGCTCCGGGGAGCTATTAGATGGTGTTGCAGGACCAAACCAACCCAAGTCTCAACAATGCAACTTCAGTTGGCAGTTTATATACTTGTTGCAACAATTTAAAACACTCTCAGACACATGTATTACACTCCACCCACCGAATATCATTGGACAAAACATCTTCAACTAAATCCCTTCTTTCCCCAATTGTTCCATTTTCATTGGTCAGGCTTATCTTCATTATTATCTTCAGATCATATTTTAAAACACACCTCTTCTTGGGAATGGTTGTAGTAGGTCCTGACGATGGTGCACGGTTTAAACATTAGTATTGAAACCATAATTCATTGCTAGCAATAATTGCCCTAAAACCTTTAACTTTAAGTATGATTTCACCTGGTCTTGCTGACTTTTCTTTTAGCAATAAAGGGAGGTCTGCCTAACCATTATTTCCATTGAACAATAGAAAACCATCTCCATTCCACAGACCTCTGGCACCTTTAAAAGACCTTCTAAGTTATGTGACTACATACAACCTCTGATGAGCTGGAAAAATACTTAACCAAATAACTAATCCCCTCTAAAGATTTTAATACAAAGGGCTCCCACTTTATCGCACAATTGAAACTCCTAAATAGCTTTAGGTATTTAGCTTATCCTGTGTTTTCCTACTGACCAGAATAAACAACAAATCTCTTTTGGGCACGCTCTCAAACATCAGGAGATGATATCTACTATCTACAATATTTATCAGATTATAATCTGTAGATGCTGACTGCAAAAGGTTGAGATTACACATTTAGATGACTTTTGTCATCTGAAAACTTGTTTAGAAATCGAAGTGCATTTTGCAAGAGAGTATTTACATTGAGATTTACACATTTCTCATGTATTTATATCCAGGTACATGTATGTTTTAACATTTGGTAGATTTGATACTTTATCTTTCTGCATGCGTGTAAACTAATATTGTATCAGTTCTGAACAAAAAGTAAACCACACTCTGTTTGCCGCACCCTCAGTCATCAATATGGCTTTAGCAACATGAATTTCTCATAATATCATGGACCCTCCTTGACCACCCCGGCATTAGCATCTCACTATCCCAATGAGAACTGGAGACATCTCTACAGCCCTACTGTCAGTATTCCAGTCTTTATCAAAAAAGGAAATTGAGACAAGATCCACCAGAGATGTTGAAATAAGGGCGTTAGCAGTGATTGCTTATGGTTGGGTCCATTTGACATCTGATATTTAGTGGCCTGCATACAAAGAAATACATTGAAAACAAAGGAATTTACAACACTATGATTTGCTTTTTGAGTTATCAATGTTGCCTAAGGCCTTTGGCAGTCAGCTTGAGTTTCCACAGACACACTGGGGCTCTTTGTGGTGCCCTCAGGATCAGTGAGATAGGATTACAACTTAGAAACATACAAAATAACATAAAATAAATAAATATGTAAATCCCACCCAAGGGTTGCCTCATCGCAGTCTTTTGGCCGCCTCCCTAAAACCCAATCAGCAGAAGACATCGTCAGAAAGCGCAACACGCAGTGTGTCTGGGTTTCAGAGATGTGGTCTGGAGACTGTAATCGGTCAGGCCTGGAGGACTGTAAAGGTAAGTGTTGGGGGTAAGGAAAGCATGGCTGCCAGGCAGTGCAGCAGGAGCCCCTCTGGAAAAGGATAGGGGGAAGGTAAAGGCTGACACAAGAATTCCCCTGTGGGGGACGGCCTTAACGCTGCCTACTTGAAAGTCAGTCTTGTGCCTGCGTGATTTATACATAGAACCGAGTAGTATCCTGCTGCTGAGAGCGTTGTCGTCTGAAGAGGTTATCTGAGCCCCTGAGATTCCTACCTTCACCCTATGGACTTCCCAGTTCAAAGGAACAAGGGAGCTCGTCATAATACTATGGGTTGGGAAAGAAGTCAAGAAGGCCATACGTTTTGGATAGACATTCTGTATGAAAGTTCAGTGTGTTTTGTTTATTAGGTCTGTATAGAAGGCTAGGATGGTGGTCGCAGTGGGTGGAATAGTACCTTTTTATGGTTTTCATGATAGTTGCAGGTCTTTATCCGGACTGCTCAATTATGTGGGCCGCTACTTTACTAATAAGGTTCACATAAAGTTGATGGTTTCTTTATTTTATTGATGATGAGGGAGAGTCAATTTCAGATCCTCTGGTAGATGAGGAGTGCCCTCCATGTTTGTTTTGCGCTGGGTAGATAGTGTTGGGGGCTGCTCCGGATCACCGGGCAGCCCCATGCTCGGGTCGGGTGGCACCCGACAACACACACTCTTCGGCGGCACACATGCCGCATACTCAGGGGTGGGGGTTCCGCCCACCCCGCTCCAGAGCACCGGAGCCCCGCACACGTGGCCAGGTCCACCTGGCCACCGCGGCCCCGGCTCTGGGGGCACCCAGGCCGGGGTCGCATCCCCAACCCGCCTCACATGGCTGGGGGACCCACAGGGACGGCGTTGCCCGGCAGGGGCACCGTCCGGACGGCGTTGCCCGGCAGGGGCACCGTCCTCAAGCTGGGCCCCGACCTTGGGCCCAGCACACGTGGCGAGGCACCCCCCCCGGCACCAACACAACACACACACGCGGAGTCAGGTTCACTCGTGACTGCCGAGCCGGAAGCGGCTCGGACCTTTTATTAGGTTGGTCACATGGGTAACCATGTGACCACACAACACCGTGGAATGTACCATGGCTCCTTGCAGGGGTGCCATGCAACACTCCTCCTTTTCCATAACAACAAAACAAAACATATGTCACTAACTACGCACTATTGCTCCTATGACCACTCTACTAATACACCTTTATTAACCTGGGTGAGTGGTCTTACTATGACAACATAACTACGAGGCGCTGGCACCACCCGACGCCTTCCGAGCGTGCCAGTGTGCACAACATCACATTGCCCAGATACTGGCCCACTTTAAACAAGTCCATGTCTGCAGGCCCCCCGTCTTCATGGGGATGTCGATGGTGGTGTCCATCTTCCACACCTGTGGAGTTGCAGTATACACAGTCCGAGTCCCCGCCAACCTTCACCAAAGTCACACAGGGCCGGCAAAGCCGCACCTGGGTAGGCCCAGGGGCCACATCGGCTAGGTCCACTTGTGTGGGAGCAACCCGCGGCAGGGCACTGGTGACGGACGACAGGCCCCTCCACACACTTCCCCTTTCACATAGGGGCTGGTGGCATTGTGTTTGGCCACTCATGTCTCCTGCAGCTCTTCTTGGCGGGGTGCTGTGGATCACCTTTCCTTTCTTCCTGCTCTCTTCCATTCCTGCGGGTGCCCGGGCTTATCGTATTACCCTGACTGGATGCTGGGCTGGTGGCCGGATGGCAGGCCAATGCCCTTAGGTTGCTGCTCATCCCAGCCAAGGGCGCACAGGCACTCATGAGAGCTGCAACCCTCCTCCATGCCTGCAGCCATCATTGCCCGTGCTGTTGGAAGGGCCACTACACCGCTCCGCCTTGTCCTGTCCAGGCCTCGACATCCTCGTTCTACACATTTTTTTTTTCCACACGGGCCCATGTGGTAGTGGGCCCGCTTCCTTGACCCATTTTCGGGGCCCATGCAGGCCACGCTTGCCTCCGCTATTCAGATGGGCCTGGTTGAATTTGGGCCCGCCTCCTGTTGGGGCCCGCCTCTGTGCCACGGCCGATGCCGTTCCTCCTTCGGGGCCGCCTCAGCTGTTCGGCAGCCCCTCATTTCACTCTCCGGCCTCCTCATCAGCGTGCGCCGCGGCCAGGTCGCGGGGGAGGGGCAGCCCCCCTCACCATTTCGGCGGATGCTGTCCATCTCCTCTTGTGGCCGCGGCCGCCACCCCCCTCTTGTGTACGGCGGCCGAGGCCGCGGGCAGCTCCCCGTCAGATGCGGGAGGGGCAGCGCACGCGGCCACCACCGCTCTCACAATGCGGCCGAGACGCCGCAGATTCCTTCCCCTCCACGTGGGTGGGGAGCGGCCCCCACCCCGATGCCTTTGCGGGCCCAGTTGGAATTGGGCCCGCCCCCTGTACCTTCTCGCGGGACCCGTTGCGGCTGAGGCTGCAGAGCATTCCTCTTCCTCAGATGGGGGGGAAGCAGCAGCACACGCGGCCGATGCCGCCGATCCTCCTTCACACAGGGGAGAGGGGGGGAGCAGCCACCGCGCCTCCCTCAGGCCACAACTTCTCCTCCATTGCGGGCCCAGTCGGAGATGGGCCCGCCTCCGCATGCATTTTCAGGGGCACGCGGGGCACGACATCCTCGTCGCCATTGTTGGGGGCTGCTCCGGATCACCGGGCAGCCCCATGCTCGGGTCGGGTGGCACCCGACAACACACACTCTTCGGCGGCGCCCATGCCGCATACTCAGGGGTGGGGGTTCCGCCCACCCCGCTCCAGAGCACCGGAGCCCCGCACACGTGGCCAGGTCCACCTGGCCACCGCGGCCCCGGCTCTGGGGGCACCCAGGCCGGGGTCGCATCCCCAACCCGCCTCACATGGCTGGGGGACCCACAGGGACGGCGTTGCCCGGCAGGGGCACCGTCCGGACGGCGTTGCCCGGCAGGGGCACCGTCCTCAAGCTGGGCCCCGACCTTGGGCCCAGCACACGTGGCGAGGCACCCCCCCCGGCACCAACACAACACACACACGCGGAGTCAGGTTCACTCGTGACTGCCAAGCCGGAAGCGGCTCGGACCTTTTATTAGGTTGGTCACATGGGTAACCATGTGACCACACAACACCGTGGAATGTACCATGGCTCCTTGCAGGGGTGCCATGCAACAGATAGTATGGTAAAACACCCCTGGTGCATGGTGGGAGTGGGGGATCTTCAGGAAGCAGTGGGTGCTACAAATGTCAGACTTAGTGGCTTTGGCACTCACCTCATTTCCAGTCTTTACATATTGTGTGAGTATGGGCAATACTTATGTGGTGTGGGATATGTGGGGTGGGATTAGCGCACCACACTGCATGCTTCTACATGCATCTGTCAGCAAGGAGACGGACGCGTGTAGAAACCTGCATGGCACTCTTCTGGAGCGCGGGTGCACTGTCGCATTCAAGAGATGTCTCCAGCTTGCTGCTGTCTGCGCGTGCGTCTTTACAGATGCGGCTTTCAGCACGATGCAGCCTCAGGGCCTGCGGATATTGTGATGTTAAAGACTGCACACACAGTAGTACAACATTTCCTGCTGTCTGGAGTCACCAAGGCAACAGAGTCGCCATGATGTCAGAGATTGATGGGAAGGCCTTATTGGGGGCAACTCTAGAAAGGAGTGTCTCTGTAAGTGCTGTTCCATTGCCTGGAATCTGATGCTTGCCTGTTCAGCCATGATTGGAACTGCTGATTAATTGAGACTGGCCAGGATGTTCCTTCCGATTTGTTGGAATCAATACCCAGTTCTGTGGAATAAATGTTTTGCCCCCCTTTTAAAAGTCTTGTCTTTTAACTAATAGAGTCAGGCTATATTTTACTGGGTCCCACTTGTACCATTGATGGCATAGGTATTATGAAGATTCTAACAGACTTTTGTTACCTGTTATGTGTCCTTTCAGTGGCAATTGTCATATATAGATAAGTGGATCCAGAGAGTCCAGATAGAGTCTCAGTTAAAATGTGTTTTTTTAACATAATAATCTCCTCTCTCCAGTCAAAATCAAACACAAAAATGTTAGGACAGTCTGATGTCAACTGTTCCACCAGAGCAAGCGATCCCTTCTACAGTTCACAAGGTTTCACTACCACCCACCCACCCCGTATCACGCACTGCCTCTGCGGTCCTCCATCAGGCCTCCTTTTGATGTTGGGATATAAACATCTCCACCATTTCTTTTTTTGTTTTTTAATCTCTGTTTATTAATGGTCAACACAGATTCAATTCATTGCACATTGCATTTCACAGCACATACATTACTCACATTGTTAGATGCATATTTCACAAATGACATTTCCCTCACATGGAGGTTTCCTCGTCCGAGGCCATTTCGCACAGGTATATTCGGAACGGGGCCCATATGTCTTTTGGGCAATTACTTGATGTTACAGTCAATGTATATTGTTCCTCGCATTCATTAACATAGTTTATATTGCGGAGAAAATTCTCAAATTTAGGAGGAAAAGGGTTTGTCCAACATTTCAATATACATCTTTTAGCTACTGCGCAGGAGACATTGAACAATCTTCTGGTTGTTTTGGCCTGTTTACCAATATCCCCAAATAGGTATTTTTGCGGAGATAGGGTCGCTGGGATCTGTGTTATCTCTTCTAATGTTTCTGCCACTTCTTTCCAAAATGTAGCTACCAGAGGACATTCCCAATACATGTGATAGACCCTGCCTGGGTTGTTTTGCATTTAGGGCATTCCCCCGATTGTCCCGTTGAGAATTTACCCATCTTGGCTTGGGTATAGTGGAGCCTGTTTAGGACCTGGAATTGAATCAGCCGAAGGCCTGCGTTCAATGATACCGATTTTGTAAGCATGCAGTATTTGGCCCATTTTTCATCTGTAATGATTATATTCAGGTCCTCCTCCCATTTAGCCTTGACTTTGTTTATTGTAGGGATGTGTGTTTGTACTAATGAGTATAACTTAGAGACTCCCAGTCCCGTGCCTGATGTTGCCGCCTGTATGCACCTGTGTGAGGGTGGTTCATCCAGAAAGAGTGGCAACGTGCATTAAATGCCAATTTCATCTTGTGATACTGAAGTGTTTTAAGTGGTCCCCACCCAAACGCACCTCCAAATTCTTCTCTGGTCACAAATTTCCCATTAGGGAACATATCATGCATTCAAACTTCTTTATTTGGGTCCCAGTACCTCTGTATTGCTTTATCCAATGTGGGCGGTATACCGGGATATTTCCACAGTGGAACATCTGGGTCATATGGGGTATCTATCTTTAATTTTATGTATAATGTTATCCATGCACGAACCGTGGTTCCCACTGGGTCATAGGGACAGGAATCTTTGTATTGAAGGTTGAATATAATGGAACAGAGGTCTATGGGGGAGGCAGCAAATTTCTCAAGCCATATATGGGGTGAGCGGTCCTCCATGTCGTACCAGTGTTTTGCAAATTGCGCTTGCACCACCAGGTACTATAATTCGAAATCCGGTTCCGCCATCCCCTCTCTACTATAGGGTTCGATCAACTTTTCCCATTTCATTCGAGGGGTCTTCCTGTCCCAGACAAACGCCACTGCCATTGATCTTATTTTTTCAAAAAAGGTCTTACCCGGCCATATGGGTATGTTTACAAACAGGTAGAGCAGTTTGGGGAGAACCACCATCTTGAGGATGGCGACCTGGCCATTCAGGGATATGGGCATGTTCTGGAGGAGAGGAATTCACTGACGGGCCCATTGGTCAGCGCTCACCCTCTAGAACTTGTAAGACAAGATAGCTGCACCATGTGAGGACAGGGGGTGCAGGATTCACTTACTCCAACATGACTCAATAATGAGGACTCCGTAAGTTGGAAAAGGGAAGTCCGTTTAATGACAAGTACATCAAACAGAGAAACAAATGGAAATCAGCAGCATTGCGATCACCTGTCTCGCTCCGACTTCCTCGAAATTCAGTCGAACAGTCATTGTTATAGGCAAAACCCGTCATCACTGACGTCTAATTCTATAAAAAAATCATCATGCAATATAATTGGTTAGGAAAGGTAACTTAAGTATAGGTGTTATATCTGTATATGATAATAGGGCATGCGGATTGGATAACTCTTATCGGGTGCGCGTCTACGCCCATCCCTCTATATCACGCGTGATGAACGTCACTACAACTACGACGTCTTAATGGTTCTACTATCTATAGGACTCCAGATAACTTGGTCTATTGTGATTGGGCAGGTTACACCCCTAGACATAAATCCCCGTTTTAATTAGCGGCATGCAGAATGGACACCCATGTGCCTGGTGTCCCAAGTTTCACCCTGCCTCCCTTCCATCAATCAGTGTTTTAGGGCGATGTGTCAATTAGTTGGCTATGGATGGCCTCGAAACTGTAGTCTCTTTTCGGGAAAAGTTATGGCATCCTCGGGCCCTGGATGACATCAGGCGGTGGTACTTCTTCGCGCCTGGCTGGTCACGTGTTAGTTCACCATGAATCTGCTTCAGCTTCCAGCTTTTAGTTCATTTAATTCTGTTTCAGCCTCACCACCTGCATGGGCCCCCCTTATCTTGACCTTCATGAGGCAGGCTGGTATGCTATGAAGTTTGAGTCTTGTTAGCTGACGCTCTCCTCCCTTTCTCTGGTTGACCTCGATTTCCTAGGCATGAGCCGCTATTTGTTGAGTTTCGATTCCGCGCCTTCTCTTGCCTTTGGCTGGGTTACGAAACTTGGCCTGTCAGGCCTCTGGCCGCCTGGGTACATTTCTGCTTTTACAAAATGGAGTCGCACTGGTATAATGTGCCTTATTGAGGTAGATATATGGTTGCCGCTTGCCGCTCTATCTTCTACTAAGCATTGCAAGCAGTATCGATTTCTTAGCATCTTGCGTTTCAAGCCTATTTACACACGTTTAACAGGTCGGTTGCTTCCATCTTGTCTCGTAGCACCCTTTCCTTATGTTTTAACATTGTCTCTTCTCTGTGTCCATTCCATTTATTTTCGTAGTTACTCGCACTGGCGTGCTTGTCTTCGATAGCCGCTTTTGGTCATTCACGAGTCTGTTCAGGCCCTTGTGTCATTTCCACTAGCCTTCCATTAAGGCTTTTGGGATCTCTTCGTGGACCGTATGTAGATACTCCTCATTTGGTATCAGCGGCTGGTATGGCTGTCTGATAGGGTACTGTGCTGCCCAGGGTTGTCTGGTCATGAGTACTTCAACAGGTATGGATCTTCTGATGTATACTGGGCAGAGTCCCAGTGCAGCTCTTTGTAGGTTCATTTGCTCTTCATATGTCACATACCTTGGAGAGTACACTCCTGGTATCTCGAAATGAGGGGAAAGGGTGCAGGCCATGTCTGTGACCTCCTCTACAGGCAGCTTAGCCCATGTTTGGAATTTAACATTGAGCACCTGTATAGTTTGTTCGTAGTTATCTGTATACAGTGTCTGCCTATCTCGGGATATCATTATACCTAGGTATCGTATACGTCCAGTTGTCCATTTGAGATTTTCCGTTGTCGTCAGGCATATGGTGCGCGGCATCAACGGGAGGATTTCTGATTTTTCGTTATTTATTTTGTATCCTGAGTATTCGGCAAATGTATGTATGTCATGCATGAGGGGTGCTAAGTTGGTTTCAGGGTCCAGGACATACAATAAAGTATCATCTGCATATAGCGAAATCGACTGGGGTGGGCCTGACATTTTATCCCCCTATCTCCATGCTTTAGTTTGACCATTTTAGCCATGGGTTCAATGGTTAGTGCGAACAATATTGGTGAGAATGGGCAGCCTTGTCTGGTACCCCTGCCCAGCCGAATAGGTCAGAAATTGTGTTGTTCGTGAGCCCTCTCGTGCCTGTTTTTGTGTAAAGCAATTTAACATATTTGACAAAGTTGGGGCCTATTCCAAACTTTCTGAGTACCTCCAGGAGATATAACCATGACACTGAGTCAAATGCCTTCTCGGCGTCTAGGGATACCGCCACTGCTTGTGCTTCTGGGTTCATTAGCGCCATTATTGCAAACAGCCTGCGTAAATTCAATGCTGTGGATCTTGTGGGGATGAATCCATTCTGATCGGGATGGATCAGTGTCGGCATGTTTGGTAATAACCTGTTCGCCAGTACCTTGGCGAACACCTTGGCGTCTACATTTATGAGTGACAGTGGCCTATACGATGACATGTCCTGTGGAGGGCAGCAGGGTTTTGGTAAAACGGTTATTATCGCTTCTCTCATTGAGTCAGGAAGTTTATTTAGTTCCAGTGCCTCCTTCCATACCTTCAACATGATTGGGACCAGATCTTTTTCGAATTCTTTATATAGTTCGACCCCTAACCCATCAGATCCCGGGGCCTTCCCAGAACTTAATGCTTTTATCGCCTCTGTGATTTCTTCCTCAATAATCGGATTTTGAAGGGCCATTTTAGCTTCTAACGGGAGTGTTGGGAATTCCACGACATTTAGGTATGTTTGTATTTCTGGTACTGATTTCTTATCATTATTTGAATATAATTTCTGATAGAACTTCGAGAATTCATGATTTATGGCCCGTCCTCTCGTTACCTCCTCGCCCTCCCTGTCTTGGATGCTTGTGATTGGGGTATGTTGGTGATCTGCTCTGATGAGGTTGGCCAGGAACCTTCCCACCTTATTACCTTCCCCATAACTACGTGCTCAGGTTGGGGCTGCTATGTATTGTACTTCCCTCGTGGCCAGCCTGTCAAAGTCCTTAAGGAGTTTGTTTATCTCCGCTAGGGTGTCTGTATTTCGGGTTTCACTACAGGAATTTTCCAGATTTCGGAGTTGTGTCTCTGTCTCAGTCAGCTCGCGTCTCACTGACCTCAGCAGTCCTGTGGTTTTGGAAATCAATGTCCCCCTCACCCAGGCTTTGAACGTCTCCCAGAGTGTCAAGTATTTATCTACCGTTCCCACATTGTTATTACAGAATTCTTCAATTGATATGTGTAGGGATTGAGCCACATTGGGATCTTTAAGTATGTTCGCAGGAATTCTCCATCTCTTTTGGGGTTTTGGGGCATTCCTGAATATTAGCTCTAGGGGTACCGGGGAGTGGTCTGACAGTGTTCGAGGATGTATCTCGCAATTCTCGAGTGCACCCAGTACATCCTCAGACAGGAGCCAGTAATCGATCTGCGATGCCGAATCGTGCACATTTGAGTAGTATGTATATTCTTTCGTGCATGGATGCAATGCCCTCCATGCATCTCGCAATGCCAATTGTGGCATGATCTGTTCCAGAGCAAACATCTCCAACATTTCTGAAGGTATTGCAGATGTTGTTGGGTCTTCGACACCAGATGCATTTACAGCTGAAGCTTCTCTTCCATTGGCAGGGTAAGTCAGTAAGAGTTGCGCCCCCAGTGTCCACAGAAGGGCTTAAAGGGCCTTATCACCTATCTCAGACTGAGTCCGGATTTCTTACCTCTATAGCACCTTTTTCGGGTCCTGACTCTCCTCAAAGCCACACTGTGTTCTTGTTCCTACTCACACAGTGGACTTGACCCCTTTGGATCAGAGTCTCACTCCCTCCCCACTGCTATGGGCACTCTGTACTGTCTCGTCGTTTCTTGCTCTTACTAGCTACCTTCTTGATAGACTTGGGGGATCTTTACAGGCTCTCAACCTCCTCCTGATGGCTTCCTCATAACAACTCCTCCTGTCACCCTCCAGCTAATTCTGGATGCATTTCTTCAACTACCACCTGATGTCTTTCTCCTGTCACTTCCTGATGGCCCCCTCCAACCATCTCCTGATGTCTCCCTCCAACCACCACCTGATGTCTCCCTCCAACTACCTCCTAATGTCTTTCTCCTGCCACTTCCTGATGTCTCCCTCCAACCACCTACTGATGTCTGCCTATAACCACATCCTGATGACTCCCACCAACCATCTCCTGATGTCTCCCTCCAAACACCTCCTGGTGTCCCTTCTCCTCACTTATCTCAACTCTCCTCCACACTTTCCTGTCTCTCTCTCAACCACTTCCTGAATTGACAAACTATTTCAAACTGCTGTCACAATGTTTTCCTCGCATTCCTGGGACATACATCACTCTTATACTGAGTAAGTCTTGACATGTGTATTCTTAGCTTTGTGCCAGTGAGATTGGTTAGGCGGTAATTACTTTCCCCACTCAAGTGAAGCATGTTTCATCTTGTGATCATAGAAGGGGCAGGACTGGGGCTCTCAGAGGCCAGCCCATCATCTTGGATTGGGAAACAGGACATGGAGTCCTCTGGCTCCTCTGCGCTGAACATGACCTTGCGTGTGTAGAGCATTGGAGCTAGAGGCCTGCTTGGCCTGCAGAGGAGTTCCTCGAGCAATGGATCCAGGAAACAGGTAAAACAATGTATTTTTGTAAATATGTGTGCGTACATGCAAAGGTGAGTGTGTGTGTGTGTCTGTGTGTATATGTATGTATGCATATTATGTAGTGTGTGTGAATGAGTGAGTGCATAATGCATGGGTGGCTGCGTGTGCATGTGTGAGTGAATGGTGAAAGCATGCATGTGCAAATGAGCAAGTGAATGGTATGTGAATGTGTGTGCTAGTGTTCAATGCCTGAATTACTTACCAGGAATCTTCTTTACTCCAAGTCCTGCTCTTCCTCGTCCCAGTGCTTGCTTTAGCACCTTGCCTCATTCGTAAATACTGGAACAAAGAAAAGGAACGTGGAGGTAATGCTGGGCCAAGGATATGATTTTGGGTGTTGGAGGAGAGTGGGAGGGACGAGGGGATTTGTGTGGG
Organism: Ambystoma mexicanum; assembly: GCF_040938575.1. Lineage (NCBI taxonomy): Eukaryota > Metazoa > Chordata > Amphibia > Caudata > Ambystomatidae > Ambystoma > Ambystoma mexicanum. The sequence continues at coordinate 304,241,316 of NC_090921.1, forward strand.
GATGGTGGGACAGGAGGAGTGGGTGCTAAATCGTAATGGGCATCTATGATAAAGCAGGCATAAAATGTGTTATTAGTGGTTAGACTGGAATTTTGGTACCTCTAGTCTAGTTATTTCTTACTGTGGCGTAACATTTTTACTGGGCATCTATAATAAAGTAAGCATTATAAGTGGTAGTACCTGTCTAGAATTGCATTTGGGTGCAGCCAGACTAGCCATTTCTTACTGTATCATGGCATATTTTTCTGGGCATCAATAATGGTGGAAGTACCATAAGTGTAATTTCCTGGCTATACTGGCATTTGGGTGCAGCCAGTCTGGCCTTTCTTTACTGTTGCATTGTATATTGTTTTTGGCATCTAAGGGAAAGTAAGATAAAGTGTTATTACATGGTTAGATGGTATTTTGGTACAGCCAGTCTAGGTATGTCTTACTGTAGCATGGCATTTTTTTTTACTGTGCATCATTAAGGCTACAGCAAACATGATACATGTTATTACATGTCTGGCCTACATTGTGCAGCTAGTATTGACATGGTTTCTTATTGTGGAATTGGATTTGTAACAGTAAAGCAGCAAGATTGCTCAGCGGGTTGAGTGCTTGTGGCTGCGATCAATGTGTCATCTGCAGGTCACACAGTCGATTCCCGGCCAGGCCAATTCAGCCTTTCATTCTTCCAAGGTTGATACATGAGTACCAACTTTGGTTGGGATGATAATTGTATGTAAATATTTTCTATTGACAGTGCTTTGGCGAAAGCGCAATATAAATAGCAAATTATTATTGTTAATTAATCATTAATGCTCCTGTTCACTGTTTGTGACTTGCAACTGTTGGATTTTTTGATACTGGATTATAACAGCAACTGGCAATGTAGGGGCCCTGCTTATCATATAATAACAACATCTGCCATGCATCTATAATTGGCATAATATGGAAGTAACTGGCCATACAATGCTCACGTGGTATATCTATGACAGTGCCTCAGCCTATGGTGATTCTTTTGGGTCTAACTCTGTCATATCATGACCCAATCCATGGCATATGAAGGTTGCACTTGTGTTAAAAAGTGGTTGGTATTTAAAATATTATTGTCTGCTTAAGTACCTATTTGGTATTTTAAAAATGGTGCCTGCAATCCACTTCTGGGATGTCACTTTCAGTGATGTCACCAGGGTTAACGAGTAACGGATACCATCTGAGTTAAACGGTCATGTGACATCACTTCCTGTGATGTCATCAAGTGTGTGAGGTCCCTTCCACCACCCCTGTAATTCTGGAGAATCAACATCCCTGACATGATTGGGGGCATCATGAGTGGTAGTGGAGACATATATGCAGCGGACGCTGTGGTAAGATGTTTCAATAGTTCCCAATTGTGCTGATAGTCTTTTATGAAGTTGGGGCCTACACCTCATTGAAGCTGGATTGCGGAGGAGCTGTCACACACAGAGACCACAATTCTTATAATTAGGCTCTTAAATAGCTAGGGGATGTGGCAGGGGCTAAGCGAAAGGGACCAGGGGATCGTCCTCATCCACTGGCTAGGGAAGGCCCCTGGCCCACTTAGTCATTCCATTAGAAATCCCTAGAATAGGACAGTGGGCTTTGCCCTACACTGGATATTTGACTTGGGTCAAATCATGTGTTTGTTGAATGTCTATTCTGTCTGACCTAATCAGTTGGCTGCATGTGGATTTGCATGTTATTTTGGGTTCCATATTTCATCAAAAAGCCTCAGTTCCACAACACAATCTTTTTAAAACTGGTATTGCAGGCGCTTGTAGAAAAATAGTGAATGCACTGATGGGATATTTTTCAAACATATCTATTAATGGTTTGTGCCAAAGGTTTTGTAAAGCAAAGGAACTCACTTTGTTAGACAGTTTTGGATCTGAGGACTACATACGGTCTCGGGAGGATAGCTCAGGGACAATGTGCTTGCCTTGGAAGCAAGACATCACGGAGCACCAGAGGCCCGATCCCCGAGTCCGTGCTTAGAAACCTCTGGGTATTAAGAGCGTTATAAATAACCTATCATATCATATCATACCATTGGGCAGTTGCTTGATCGGAGAGGCGTGGGTGGTGGTGCAGAAGACCCTGGTAAATTAGGTTAGGTAAAGCTTTAAGATGCACAAACCTGCATTTTGGACACAAGATGGAAGCGGCACTGGCACGGTATCGTTGGACAGAATACTTAAGATAAGTTTGTGGCGATGATAATGTTGCACTTCAGGTGTAGATTTGGACCACTCATTTTCATGAGGAGGATCAGATAATGATGAACACATCAACATCTAAAATGCAAGATCGCTCCCATGGCTTGGCGAAACCCTCACGTGATGAGAAGCAATTAGTACTGAGATAATGAAAGCATTAACTAACACATCTTCCAAGACTGGAGTGAAAGGCGAGTGAAGGTAGGTGAAGCATTGTTGGTTTCGGGGTATTGGCGTGAAGGACCTAACACGCCTAAGTGGGAGGGAGGGGCTAGGGAAGTACAAGGGTCAAGAAGGTATAAACAAATGTGTTTCAGTCCTGGAAGGAGTGGACTGTATTGAAGAGTGAAGGGAAAATTTGCAGGATCAAGAAACATTATGCCGCGATGGGTAAAGCAATGGTATCTGGTGAGGAGAGAAGAGAATGTGACAGTAAGGTGATGCAGGTTTCAGGCAAGAAACCGTGTGAAATGGTGGTGTGTGTTGTTAACGGTAATGGGACGCATTACAAGTGTGCCAGTCCGGAAACAACAGTGCCAGTAAGCCTACCAGCACCGTTGTTTCCGGAACAGCACACTACGGGTTTGCCAGCCGGAGCTGCGGTGCCCGACAGGGCAGACCCTGCCGGACACAGCGCCCACGATAAGCAAGCCGTAATGGAAGCTCCGGCACCGTTATTAACGGTGCCGGTGCTTCCATGTTCCCCATTCCCATTGAGTCCTTTGGGACTCAATGGGAATGGGGAATAAAAATGTACCAGCACCTGACTTTCCAGAACGGCGGGGTTGTAATCCCCCGGTGTTACCAGCAAGCCAGGCGCCTGTAAATCTTAGTTTTACCGGCACGGTTACCACCAGACTTGTAATGTCTCCAGATGCGCTAGCAGAGCTGCCAATAAAAAAAGGTGTGGATTTGTTAGTGGGAGGAGAGGAAGGGGGACAAGAGTGCTTTTCCGTGATGTTGATAGTTTCAGTTTAGAAAGACATGTCACAGTGTGCGGATTTGTTTGTAGATGGTGTGGGTTGGTGTGTGTCTAGGTGATTGAGTCTGTAAAGATGAGGCAGGAAGGCAGGGATGAAGAAAATTAAAATCCTTTATTCAGGTGGAAGGAAAAAAAAATAAAAAAAATAATTCAGTCTTCTTCGGTGTGGATGAGTCTTCAAATTCCTCCTTTCAATCTTCATAGGCCCACAGCCTCTCTGGTGTGACTCTCCCTCCCTCAGGTCGAATGTTCTGAAAGAGCGTGGAAGAAACACACACAGGCCTTTGTCAGTTTCACTCTTATATAGGGACAAACCACTAATCAACCAATCAGAGGCATCTTTGTTGCCACGTCTATAAATATTCCCCAAAGCCCCGCCCCCTTTCTCTCTGGTCGAGGGTTGCTCCGCTACACTCCCCCATGTCCCTCCTGTCTGGTTCTGACTGTTGCTGGGGAGAACTTCAGGTGAGTGTAGTAAGTAACAGGCCCGGGGAGCGGGTATTATTGCTGCCTCATGGTCGGGGTCCGTGCTATCCGACCAACCCCAAGTCCGTGTGGCCGTATTGGGTGTGTTGTGTTTCTTATCGGTTTCATCCGACACGTTGTATAAGTGCGACCCGCGGTCAATTTCTGAACCACGGATGCCGTTCCTTCCCGAGTCGCAGGCAAGTTTGCTTGTCTGGCGGTCTCGTTCATGCAATTTGCGACCGCGACCATATTCGGGTACTGACTCGTGGCGGTCGCGTTCAAGCAACTCGCGGCCGCGACCGCCTTCGGGTACTGACTCGTGACCGCTCTTGTCAACCGGCTGCTGGTTGTTGTGAGCTAGAGGTCCTTCCTCTTCACAAACCCTCCCCGAAGAATCGAGCCGTTCGGGACGATCAACACTTCTGGATAGATAGTCTGGGACCACTTGGAAGGCAGCGGGCTTATGAATGGTTTTGAAACAAAACGCTTGTACAGTCAAGAACCACCGCAGAACACGCTGATTTGAATGTTTTTGAACTGCTAGCCACTGTAAGGGTGTGTGGTCCGTAAAAACTGTGAATGTTCGCCCCAGTAGATAATATCTCAAAGTCTCCACTGCCCATTTGATGGCTAGACACTCTTTCTTGATTGTAGAGTAAGTCTCTTCGTGTCTCAGGAGTTTTTGGCTTATAAAAGCAATGGGATATAAGTCCTCCTCAGTGCCCTGGGAAAGTACTGCTCCTAGACCGGAACCCGAGGCATCTGTTTGTAAAAATAACTCCTCTTTAAAGTTGGGGCACCTGAGAACCGGTGACACCGAAATGGCTTGTTTCAACTGTTGAAAAGCTTGGAGCGCTTTAGGATCGGAGTGAATATCCCGTTTGTAGGATGATTTCAAGGCTTCTGTCAAGGGTGTTGCTATTGATGAAAACATGGGAATAAACCTCCGGTAATAGCCTACGAACCCTAGAAAGGCACGTATCTGTTTGCGATTGTTCGGTACAGGAAGTTTTAGGATGGCGTCCACTTTGTCCAACTGTGGTCTAATTTTTCCTCCCCCTACCAGGTACCCTAGATACCTAGTACGTTGTGCCCCTATAGTTGTTTTCTTGGGATTGATTTTCAACCCTGCCACATCGAGGTCTGTTATTACTTTCTGAAGGTATATGAGGTGGTCTATCGAACAAGTACTATATGCAATTATATCATCCAAGTAGGCTGAACAATATTCACCATGTAGTGCTAATATTTGATTCATAAGGGATTGGAACGTAGCCGGCGTTCCATGCAGCCCAAACGGCAAGACCGTGAACTGGTACAATCCTGATGGTTTTGAAAAGGCAGTTTTGATTTTGTCCTCCGGTCTTAAAGGGATCTGCCAGTAACTTTTGATAAGGTCGATTGTAGTCAGATAATGTGCAGCGCCCAGCTTTTCTAACAACTCGTCTACGCGGGGCATATGGTAGGCTTGGTATGTTGATATGCCGTTCAATTTTCTGTAGTCCATACAAAACCGAGTGGATCCGTCCGGTTTTGGAACTAGAACGATTGGGGATGACCAGTGACTTGTGGATCGTTCAATGATTCCCATTTTCAACATTTCGTCCACCTCTTTCTGGACCGCCTCTCTATTGCTTTCGGGTAACCTATATGGTCGTACCCTCACAAACTGGTTTGGGAGGGTCTCTATTTTATGTTCTATTAGGTGGGTTTTTCCAGGTACATAGGAAAATACATTTTCTACCGGGGTAAGTATCTCCAGCAGTTCTTTCCTTTCCTTTTCTGTCAATTCAGACCCCTATTGTACTGACTGAAGGGCTGTTTGATTGTGCATATTACTGGCCTGCGTCACGTTCATGGTTTTGACATCAATAGGGATGTCTGAGCCTTCTTTCCATTCTTTTAACAGATTTATGTGGTAGTTTTTTGATTTCTCCTTTCTGTCAGGTTGTTCGATCAGGTAGTTCACTGGGCCCAAGACGTCCAATACTTTATAAGGTCCTCTCCATTGGGCCAACATTTTGTTGTAGGATGTAGGTAACAACACCTTGTCCCCTTTTTTAAAAGATCGTACTCTGGAGCTGCGTTTGCAGTATTTCTCCTGGGTTAGCTGGGCTTTACCCAGATTATCTTGTGCCAGGTCCCTTAATTTGGACAGGTTTTCTCGTAATTCTAAGACATAATCGGTAAATGGTATTTCCTCTTCCTGGTCTTCCCACTCACTCCTTGCTATGTCTAACACTGTTCTGGGTTTGTGTCCAAATAACAGTTAGAATGGAGAAAACCCTGTGGAGGATTGAGGAGTGTCTCTGAGCACCATGAGTACCCATGGTAGAACTCTATCCCAGTTTGCACCTGTTGGTTCAGTGATCTTCTTTAACATATGTTTAATAGTTTTGTTATATCTCTCTACGAGACCATCTGTTTGAGAATGGTATACCGACGTTCTGAGTTGCCATATTTTCAGTTGTTTACATACGGCCTGCATGACCCCAGAGACGAAATTCCTTCCTTGGTCAGTGATGAGTTCCGCCGGTAACCCAACCCGGGCAAAGAAAGGTACCAAGACGTTGCACACATTAGTTGCACTGATGCCTCTCATTGGGAAGGCTTCGGAGTACCTCGTGGCATAGTCTACAAGGACTAGGATGTACTTGTGGCCGAGACTGTTAGGTTCCAGAGGTCCCATGATATCAATCCCAATCCTATAGAAGGGTTCCTTTATCAAATGCATAGGTTGTAACGGGGCCTTAGGAGGTAGCCTGGGATTGGTCTTCTGACATACTGCACATTCTTCACATTACCGCCCAATGTCCCTATAGAGTCCTGACCAGTAAAACCTTTTAAACGCTTTCTCCAAGGTTTTTTCTCTGGCGAGATGGCCTCCCGTAGTGTCGTCATGGGTCAGTTTTATTACGGTCTTTCGGTAACTCAGGGGCACTAATAATTGTTCAAGTTCGCTATCTGGTTGATCCTTAGTCACTCGATATAATAAACCCTTTGCGGATTTGATCCAGGGATAGGTTAGTCCCTTCTCGGGATAGGGAATAGATTGCTCCCATGCCACCTTCAAGGTAGGGTCGGTTCTTAATTCACTGCGGTATGTGGGACACTTGGCCTCTGGCATCCAACCTATGAACCCCGTATATTTGGTTCCTTCACCCCACTCCCTCTTCCCTCGTCTGACTTCACTCCTGCTTTTCTTGGGTCTGTAGGTTGGATTACCCCCGATGTCTACATGGGAGAAAGAAGCATTTTGTAACCATTCAACTTCTTGAAAACACTCTTGGAAAGAAGGGAGGTCTGTTCCTAATAAAACCGGGGTGGGTAAGTGGGGCATGATGGCAACCTTCATCTTGTTTTCAACCCCCTTTACCTCTATGACTACCTCTTTTGGGGGGTAGGTCTTAATATCCCCATGTACACATTTGATTGGGATTTGTGACACAGCCACTCCCCCTGACCCACTTACTTCTGGTCGGACTGCTGTCTGTTCACTTCAGCTGTCAAGGAGGGCTTGTCTATTTGTTCCGTTTACCCTCACATCTAGGAAGTAGGGATCTCGACTACTGCGATACTCTTTCCCTTGTAGGAACCCGATCTCCATAGGTCAGCCGGCTTGACCTTCCTGGGGCAAAACATTGCAATATGTCCCCAGTCGCCACAATCGAAGCACTGTGGTTGTCGGTTTATGTTAGGCCAGGACACAGTTTTTGGATCTCCCCTAGGGGTTTTCAGTTCTCCGACTCCTGTCCCCTTCATGGGTGTAGCTCTGGGTATATCTGGCGGACCACCCCTGGGAGTACCGGCCTTCTGGAAGGCGGAGGCGATATCTATAGCTTCTGGTAGGGTAGGTCGATGGTGTTGCTTTACCCATCGTTCTATGTGAGGTGGAAGTGCCTCAGTAAACTGATCCAGTTTTATTTTGTCTACTACTTCTTGCACACTACTACTGGTGGGTTTCAACCATTTGTCGGTGATGTCATGGATGCGGTAGTAGAGTTGTCTGGGGGTTTCCCCCGGCGTAAGCTTGGTCTCCCGTAGTTTTATCCGATAAGCTTCATCATCCATTCCCATCCTTTCTAGGATTGTCCTTTTTATCTCTGTGTAGGATGTATCTCCGGCTGGGTTGGCTGCCTGATAGGCCCCTTGCATGCTTCCGGTTAGCAATGGCGCTTTGAAGTGTCCCCACTTCTCCAAAGGCCACTGAGCATTCCTGGCAACCCTCTCAAAGTTAGTAAAAAAAATAGCAGGGGTCCTCGCCAGGTTGGAATTTTTGTAAGACTGCTGTTGGCACCATGGGGTTTCCTCTAGCAACCACCGCTTCCGTCACTTTTTTTAAGGCATCTTGATTGGCGTCTTGTAATTGCAAAGCCTGCTGCAACGCCTGGTGATCGGTTTGGATTTGGTGAGATTGCACTTGTATTGCCTGCTGCAGTTGTTGTTGTCCTTCCACCAGCGCTTTTATACTAGCCTCCATTGCGTTGCCTTTTCCCACCTCTGCCACCAAATTTGTAAAGATGAGGCAGGAAGGCAGGGATGAAGAACATTTAAATCTTTATTCAGGTGGAAGGAAAAAAAAATAAAAAAAAACTAATTCAGTCTTCTTCGGGGTGGATGAGTCTTCAAATTCCTCCTTTCGATCTTCATAGGCCCAGAGCCTCTCTGGTGTGACTCTCTCTCCCTCAGGTCGAATGTTCTGAAAGAGCGTGGAAGAAACACACACAGTCCTTTGTCAGTTTCACTCTTATATAGGGACAAAACACTAATCAACCAATCAGAGGCATCTTTGTTGCCACGTCTATAAATATTCCCTGAAGCCCCGCCCCCTTTTTCTCTGGTCGAGGGTTGCTCCGCTACACTCTCCCATGTCCCTCCTGTCTGGTTCTGACTGTTGCTGGGGAGAACTTCAGATGAGTGTAGTAAGTAACAGGCCCGGGGAGCGGGTATTATTGCTGCCTCATGGTCGGGGTCCGTGCTATCCGACCAACCCCAAATCCGTGTGGCCGTATTGGGTGTGTTGTGTTTCTTATCAGTTTCATCCGACACGTTGTATAAGTGCGACCCGCGGTCGAATTCCGCACCGCGGGCGCCGTTTGCTTCCTTGACAAGTTCTGACACGCGGCCAATTTCTGAACCGCGGACGCCGTTCCTTCCCGAGTCGCGGCCAGGTTTGCTTGTCTGGCGGTCTCGTTCAAGCAATTTGCGGCTGCGGCGCATTCGGGTACTGACTCGTGACCGCTCTCGTCAACCGGCTGCCGGTTGTTGTGAGCTAGAGGTCCTTCCTCTTCACAGAGTCCATTTGAGAAGTCTTCTGTGCCAGTGGGGTGGGGATGCATTGACTTTGTTGAGATTGTGTACATTGCTGGAAGAGTTGAGCAGGTTTATTGTTTGGTGTGTCTTTGGGGGGGTGTTATAGATGTTTTGTGTTTGTGGTTTAGTTTGTTTGTGTGTGTTATGTTTAAAGGAGTATGTTAATAGTATGGGTTAATGGTGGGAGGAGAGTAGTTCTCGTGCATACAGTTAATTCAAAGTCACACCAAAGTCACACCAGTAGCTTGTTGAGTAGCTGCCAACTATTGTCTCGTTGCCTGCTTTGTTTGGTTTCTGTTTGAGATTAGTCTGTGGCTTGGTGAGCTAGCTGGGATTGTTGAAGAGCCATACTTCTACTGCTTTCCTGTATCTGAGTTGATCCTCTATTGTGCATATTACCTTGGGACAAGAGTTCTAGAGTTTCATTGAGATGCTAGAAAAGGCTAACCGTTGGCATATGTAATTTCTAGACCTCAGGGTTCTATTTGGTTTGAAGCAGGAATTCTGCTTCTTGGCTGTGAATTGCTCTGGGTATAATGCACACATTTTGAAGTAGATTATTTTCTTGACTGGGAGGAGGTGTAGAGATTTAAGTGCTGGTGTGATTTGTTTCTCTTGTTGGGTCTTAGAAAGAGTCTTACTGGTGTGTTCTGGAGCAGTTGTAGTTTTTGTGAGTCAGTAGGGCATGCCGCGATAGATGCTGTTTGTGTAGTCTATTCTTCACATGACAATGGAGATGATGGAACAGGTTCTTTGTGGAAGAGTTAGAATGGGTAATATCTAACTGATAGAGTTTAGGTGGAAAAAGCACTTATTTAACTTGGGGTTCTAGTGTTAGCTCATTGTCCATGAGAATTCTGCATTTTTAACAACCTTGGAGGGTACCGTTCGCAGTCACATTGCCACGAACATCAGTATCATTGGATGTATAAATAGGGGACATGAGCATGATTTTGTTTTTTATTTGGGTTGAGTTTTAGGTTGTTGTTGCTCATCCAATGCGTTGATTTGTGAGAGTTAGTTGAGTTGGGTTTGGAGGAGGTTTTGTAGATGATCTGCGTGTCATCTGCATAGATGGAGCATGTGAGTACGTGTCCTTTCATAAGCTCTTGAGAGGAGCCATGTACATGTTGAAGAGTAGTGGAGAGAGGGATGAACCTCCACCTTCGAGTGTGCATGAGGCTGAGCTGAAAGGAGATAGCTAGGTGGTTTATGGTCTTTCTGTCAGGAAGGATTTCATCCATTGTAGTGTGCTTTTGCTTAGCCCTGTTTTTTTTATCCTTCTGATGAGCTTTGCATGGTTAACAGTGTCAAGAGCGGCTGAAAGTTCTAATAGTATTAGGGTCAGGTGGTGTTGAAATCTGAGTTCCTTTTTAGATCCTCCCAGATGGTGAGTGAAGCTGATGCAGTGCCTCTCATTGTTCGGAAAGTGACTTGTGTTTGGTCCAGTATGTGATTGTTTTCTACATGTGTAACGATTTGGCGCACACAAAGGTTTCCAGTAGTTTGGCTTGGTAGGGAATGTTTGATGTTGGCTGGTAGTTGGTGGGTTTGCGTCTGATTCCTGGGGGATCTTTCAGGAGGGGTTTGATATAGGCAGATTTAAAGCTCCTATGGACTTTTCCTGATGTCAAGAAGAGGTTCATGAGCTTGAGGAATAATTTTGCTGATGATGTTGATGTAGATGTCTGGTGGACAGGAGTCTGATTGAGAGCCAACTTTATTACTTTTGTTCACTAGTTTAGTCAAATGAACATCTCTTGCTCTGCATTAATCACTTTAAAGAGTCATTGTGCATAGTATAGTTTCCTGGCCTTTAGGATTTCTTCTTTGTAGAGCTGTATCTGCTTTTAGTACATGATTTTGTCCTGTTGGTTGAAGTGTTTCGTCCATGTTAATTCTAGTTCCTGGTTTGTTTTCTCCAAAGCCTGGAGGTGGGGTTAAATCCTCTTGCGGCCATTTTATTCTCAGAGGGCATGAAGGGATTCTTTGGTGATATGGAATCTAGAGTTCTGTGATCCATTTTTGGAGTGAGCCCATTCATTCTTCTGGTGGAAGTGAGTCGAGGAGAGAGTTGTGTGGTTTTGTGGATTCCAGTATGATGTTGAGTTCCTATGGGTTGAGCATTTTCCAGTTTCTTTTCTCAGTTGAAGCTAGATTTCCGAGTTCAGAGCATATGTGCACTGGGGTGTGAATCACAAAAGGTATCACAAGGTGGTTCCTCCATAGAAAGTGTACTGAGGGAGAGGTTGCAGTTCGACTTCTTTTGGAGAAGATAGCATCTAAAGTGTGTGCATCTGTGTGGGTTTCCCCTTTTACCATTCCTTGTAGGTACATGCTGGCTAGGTGGGACGTAATTGTTTTAGTGGATTTTCCAATCTCGTCTTCAAACCAGATGTAAACATCTCCTAGTATTATCAGGTGCTCATGTTCTAATGCAATAATGCTTATGATGTTTACACATTTCTCTGTGAAGATTGTGTTGGACCTGGGTGGTCTGTAAATGATGAGGAATGATAGATTGGTTTGATGGTCTAGTGCTAGGTGGAGGAAGAGTGAATCATGGTCTGGGCTGCTTAAGGATGGTTCCACTGTGATTCGTAGGTGATCTTTGTATGCGACGACGAGGTCTCTGCCTCTTTTTTTCTATGCGGTTGGCCTGCTTAAATTTGAAGTACTCAGGGAGGGATTTATGTGCAACTACCTTAAAATCATCCAATAGCCATATTTCTCCGTTTCTGAGTTTGTGTACCTCTTTGCTCTGTTTTGGCATAGTTTTGGCATTGACCAGATTGCAGTTAATAGTTGTTTTTGTCAGTGTTTGTCCATTGGCAGTTGGGTCAGTAGGGTGAAGGCTCATTGGTTCCGTTTGCTCTTTGATCCACTGATGATTGACTTTGGTTTGGTGAGTAGATGAGTGTGTTGGTTGTATACTGTTTTTTGATGATGATGTTGACTAGGTCGAATGTTGGGTCGATGTCTTTCTCTATGGTGGTAGTTAAAACGTCTTTCTCTGTGGTGGTTGTGTATTTGTGAGTTAGTGTTCTATTGGTTCACCAGTCCTTGGGGATAACAGGTATGTTCAGGTGGGTTCTGATGGTGATGGATGCTTCTCCTCTATCTGTGTGTCTGCCATCTCTGATTTTACTAATGTGCTGATTTGGAAGTTGACAGGAAGCGTGACATATAAAACGATTTTCAAAAAGGGTTTTCTTCTTTGAGGAGGAGTTGTGGGTGGTTTCCCAGAGTACTGAGGGTCTATACAGTACATGGCTGTGTTGTTCGGCTTTCATTGCTGGCATTAGCACTTTTTCTGTATTGTTCTTGTCCATTGGACCTTCTATGAGCGAGGCATTTTTATGTTGTTTTGCAGTTCAACTTATCGGGAGATGTGGTGCAAGCAGACTGGTTGAGTCTATTAGGTTATTGGGTGCCTGACGGTTATGACAACGTCAGAATGCAGCACACACACAAAGAGATAGCAAGAATCAAGGGAAGGCTGCATGAATGTAGCAAGGATGCATGTGGCATGTTTAAGGAAGTGGTTTACTCCCAAGATCATTATTTAAGCCAATTCACTACTAAAGGTGCTTAAGTTCAGATGCAGTTTGTTAGTTCGTGAGACGATCTCAAGGTGCAATTAAGTAAACCATGGAAATCTTGGGTAATTGAGGTACTTGAGGGTTTGGGATGTCTTTCTTTCATTGTACTGGCATAGAGCTGTAGAATGAGGGTATGTTCCAATCTATCAGACCTTAATGCCAGCATTTAGGTTCACAGACATGCCCTGCCCAAATTCATAAAGCTTTTGTCTACAATATGACGGGCCAAGTGTTGTTGCCTGTGATTTGTCTTCGGCATAGCCCATGACTTATTTAATAGAAAGATTTGAGATATGTTGTGGTTTTGTTTGATTACTGTTCAATATTGTTCAAGGAGGGATAGCTCAGCAGCAACGTGCTCGCCTTGGAAGCAAGACGACACAGAGCAATACGGGTTCGATCCCTGGGTCCGTGCTTAGAAACCTCTGGGTATTTGCGTTATAAATAACCTATCATAAGGTAGAAATCCAAATGGTGGTTAACAGGAAGAGGGCAGTGGGCATCTTTAATTAGGCCCTAGTGTCGGAGGTCCTGACCTCCAACACCAATTCTGCCCAGCTCCTGTCTATCTACAGCACTTGCACCTGCACACCCTCTGCTTTGGAGGTTTCACAATTACACCTCCGGCGACCCAGTCCATGTAGCACTCAACATTCCTAGCACTTCGTCTGTGGCTCACCCACGAGCTCGGACCCCTTAGCACTTACCCCTCTTGCCTCTTCCTTCTGTACTTGCACGTGCTGAATACTCACAAGTTATAGCAGGTTCGTCCCTCTCCCACTTCCCCCCACTGCCCTTAAATATTGTGTTTTAATTGTGTTTCCCACCCTAGCTCCCTCCCTGCCCTCTGGGTGCTTTGAAACAGTATCTCCTTATTGTATAAGCGTCTAACAAGCAAACAATAAATAAATAAATAGAGTGCTCGATCGCAGTGCGATACTGAAAGAACTTATCACAGATACTGAAAGACAGTTTTGTGCAAAAGAAATAGATGATTCTTTAAGATGTAACTCACTAGTGCATCAATGCATGGCTCTGCCCAATGCCAATGGACTGGTTGAGAGTGCTAATATATTTGTGAAGATTTGTTTAGAACTTTCTGAAGTGAATGGATTGGCTTGGGATGGAGATGGACTAGATGACGCTCTAAGATCTTGCAGAATGGCCATGGGCTTGTTTACTGCTCAGTTCCTATGTGTGACAGCAGTGTGTGGTTGGATCCATGGATTGAGGCTGGCATCTCCATGAATGGACAAGTCGGATGCAGCCACTGTGACTACGGAGGATGGTCTGAAGTGAGTGACGATCAAACAAAGCAAGCATCATGCTGCTCAAAGCAGGTGCTACCAGGTTGCATCTGTGTGTTTCCAAATGGGCGAGGACATTTGACCTAAGACGTTTGTGAAGGTGTGAAATAGTTATGTTTGGCAAATAAGTCAGAGCTGCTCTTCTCAGGAGAGTCTATAATCAAGTGTTAGCTCACTGTGCTTTTTTACAAAGGAGAGATAACCATTTTTATATCACCCTAGTCCCGACCCACAAGAGCATCTTCCCACAAAACAGGCTGTGTAAGCTGTGTTCGCCCCAGTGGAGGGACTCTCACATTTTTGTTTAATGTGGAAAGACTTGGGGTTCCACCCGAGGTTATGACGGGTACTCCAGAAGTGAACCTCTTGCTCTCTGCCTAGAGAAACACAGCTTCACTTCACTGATGAGGGCCAACAAGGCAAACACGTGTCTGGGGATGCCGTTGATACTTTTGTTCAGAGGAGAATTGACAGCATTTGTCTGCTGAACCATCCTTGTGAGGGGGTCTAGACGCATATGCACCTGTTTGTCTCTCCTGTGGCAAGGAACAGTGGGCAAAAACATGATTTAAGACAATCACGAGTGGGCACCTTCCCAAAGAGTACGCTATTTTGGTTGTATTTGACCTCAGTAAAGGGACTCTCCCCTTTCTGTCAAACAGTTGTATTGTATTAGAAGATGGCAGGATAATGGAGAATGATCTGGTTGTCCAAGGTCATATGGGCAATGAAGGGAGTGTTGCTGGTGGATATTTGGGTTTTGACGGATGATTTGCTGGTGATTGACAAGTTGACAAATTAAACGATTTGGAAGTCTGTGGGGGTAGTTGGTTGATGATGGTGGATGCCTCTGGGAAGAGGAGTCTGGATTACCATCCCATTTAAATGCTTTCTTCATGGTGTTACTTTACTGATTTCTTTCCTCTGGATTTTGTAGAGATTGTTGGTGTAAAACGGTGCAGTGCATAGTTGGTTTGTATATGGTGTGGGGGTGGTTCTACTGGGGGGTGGAGTGGAAGCTTATCAGTAAACACATCTGGGTCCATGTCAGTCAATATGTTGGAAGTTGTGCACATGAAAGAAGCAGCTTTTGCACACGCAACCCCTGGAAGACTACTGCTTGGTATTGTATGGTTCAGCTGTTACAGTAGTTTTATTGACCATGAAGAGTAGGCAACTCAAGTTTAGAGATCGCCCTGAAGAAGGACGCTGATCCGAAATGTTATTGAATAAGGAGCTTCCGTGATAAAATATGGTCTACAAAGAAGAAAAAGAAGAAAAAGAAGAAAAAGAACTATTGTTCAATTTGAACCATACTCTGATGTGGTTTTTACTACCTTGGTGGAACCAATATTGGTGGAGTTTTCTCCAATTTCTTTTTGTTATTTTTCTGAATCTTGACATTCAGGCTTGTGGTGACCACTATAAAGCCATACCAAAGATTATCATTTTTTTTAATACACTTCCTTTTTGGCTTTGCCTGCTTTAACCTATTTATTTGGCTGTTGAAGCTCGCAGACCACCCTCTCGCCCATAGATCACATCGCGTATAGGAGCGTTTTGATTAATGCTGAACATCCTGGCAGGTTACACATTCCCAGAAGAGGCATTACTCACCCCGAGGGAAGGGCCTGTGGACCCAGTCCATCCTCGAAGGACTATGCCTCACCTTGCTTGCTGCATACCTTCCTGCAAAGAGCCCTGCTTATGCCTGGAGCACCTCCAGCTTCCCGCACCAGCCGTGTCCTGGAAGTACTTCAGAGAGCAGAGTGCCCGCCTGCCAGTGTGCTCGTCGACAGTCCCTAAGTCTAGGGCCCAGCCATGCATGCCCCTCTGCGTGTCAGAGTGAGCATCCTGCCCAGGGGGCTAGCAATGCACCAGCGAGATTTCCTCACTCTCTGTCAGCTTTCATAGCCCAGTCTTCACTATGGCGGTCGTTTGAGGTCCACGGCATGGACCAACACGGGGTATCATCACAGAAAAGCTTCCGCCTTCCCTTGTAGTGCCTAAGCCTGGGATATTCAACTTGACCAGGGTTGTGTAACTTCCCAGGGGTTTCCTGGGTTGGTACTTTCGTTACCACTGAATAAGACCTTGCACTCCCTTATATGGAACCATGGCCAATGTAGCGGTTTGCAAAGAATAAATCAATTTGTGGGGGGGGCAAATGTCTGTCTGCCTGCCCTTGCTGGCGAGGTGAACCCACCCTCTCTCCCCTCCGTCAACCTCCCATGGACCAGCCACAGCTCAGTGCTTGGTCAAGATGAAGCAATGTATTTTGGCGTAGATATTTTCAAAGACCGTTTACCATTTCTCATAGATTTCCTATGACACAATAAGTGTATCCTTGTATTTTGATTTGTGAAGAACCTTGCCTGCAGTTCTATGCATCTGGGCCTGCTAGCCAGAGGACGCCTGTCCACGGTCAATATTCCCAGGGTCTTAAGCCAGTTTCAGGTGACGTGAGGCACGCATGCCTTCACAGATCATTTTGGCAGGACACCGAAGTGCCCAGGTCAGAAAAAGGTTCTCAAAGCATTACAAGTCAACCGTGGCACACCAAGTGTTGCATCAAAGATCAATTCACAGATTGATGGTTCAAGTTGTCGTTCTCCGTGCAGAAGAGTAGGGTATGATATGATATATGATATGATATATAATCTGGGGGATTATATATACCACATAGCTGGGATGTCCCCCAGATGCTCACCTTGATCTTGCAGACTCTGCTGCTACTCTCTGGAGTGGTCGAAAAGGCGGTTTGCAGATCTCAGAAAGCCGCCCCCTTTTCAGTCAGCGTGGTCTCTTCTTTGACCTGGGGGCAGATTCTGACAGTCAAGATGGGGTGTCTCCCCTACCCCTGAAGAGGAAGAGGAGAACTCACCATGGTGGCGGTCCCATTCTATAGGAGGCCACTGCCGTCTCTCAGAACTTCACTGTGAGGGGCCACCCTAGCTGTGTTTTGCTGCACTGCACCTTGTCCCCAGGTCTCATTTTCAGGACTGCGGTAAAGCCACCAGCACTTATCGGCCTGAGACGGGGGCCTCAAGACCCCAATCCGATTGCTTCATTCATTCAAAACCAAGCTGCTGGCCCACCAGAGATAAGCAACATTTTGAAACTTTGCAAGAAGGCTTCTTGGCTTAATTCGGTGTGTGCGTTCTACCCAGAAAGCCAGTCAGTGGCAGACTCTAGCTGGATCTGACTGCGACCGGTCTGCAACAGGTAGACCAGATCTGCGATCAAATATGGCCACATTGGTATCTTCCTGCAGGAAACAATGTCTGCCTCTTGGTGGAACCTGGAGTTTAAAGGAGGGGGCAATAAGCGTCACTCTCAGGTGCAGTGCCTGCACGATTAAAGCTAGAAATACTGCCTCCAACGAGGCACTCTCACAACGCCATCCAGGCAAGTTTACTGACGCAAGGAGTAGCCAAGACTCGCAGAAGCAGAATTGCCACCCTGTTAAGATGAAATAAAAAAGTGTAGGGATGCTGCAAGAGAAAGCAGAGCTTAGGTATTTCATTTTCACAATGAGCCTGTGTATGTCAGACTTTTTCACTTAAGTGATAATGAATGACGCATTCTGAGGGGCATACGGCATTGGAATGGCTCACGGCCCAAGTTAACAGTCCAGCGAGACCGAGAGACAGGTGTGGGCGGGCAGCTTACAGATTGCTCAGAATGTGGACTTTGATTGTTTGATCAAGCTGGGTTCCTGAGCCAGCTGATTTCTTGACGCACCTGCCCAGAGTACTAACATCTATTCTTTGCCTTCCTGCAGCCGAAGAACTCCATTTTGGAAAAGGGACTGGCAGCTATCTGGGCTTCTGAGTATTTCTCACTCCACCATATTTATTTACGGGTCCTCAGCTCAACCTCCTCTTTTAGGGTTTCACAAACGGTGTGAAATCAAAGTTATGGATTTGACTTGACACCAGGAGCGAGGGGGATCCTTTTTAGCCTGTGTCTGTGAATGGCATTTCAGAGGGCCAAAGGGAGGTTTCCTCACCCCACCAGACCCCTGCCTTCCCTCCCGAGACCTTTATTGAATAATGGTTAAAAAGGTGCATTATATATAGTACACTTTCTGTGAAAAATTGGGTAAAGAGCCATACAGTTTGCAATTGATTTTGTAGGGAAACCCCTGTCCAAGAATCCAATAGATGCAACTCACCAACCATGCGCAGAAGCATTTCCCAATGCATTTTCATGATTCCTTTACACATGAAATATGCCAGTAAATAAACATGTTCACCCTGACTGTGTCCATACCGGTCCATAATGGCTGTATCAATATATGCCAGTATTCCCACATAAGAACATACTCATGTTTGCTTTGCACATGATGCCAGTTATGATACTATATGAACACATGCTGGCTCTGTCAATATATGACAGTATCCCCATGTAAGTACATACTCCTGTTGGCTTTGCTATTAAAAATGCCATGCCACAATAAGAAGACATGTCCAACCTGGCTACACCAAAATGTCAGTCCAGCAACATAATAACCTTTATCATGGTTACTTTATTATGGATGCCCAGAAAATAAAGCCAAGACACAGTAAGAAATAGCTAGACTGTCTGCACCAAAATCCCAACCAATCCAGGTAATATTAA
Source organism: Ambystoma mexicanum (assembly GCF_040938575.1). Lineage (NCBI taxonomy): Eukaryota > Metazoa > Chordata > Amphibia > Caudata > Ambystomatidae > Ambystoma > Ambystoma mexicanum. Next base: position 304,259,833 of record NC_090921.1, read on the forward strand.
CACTTGCCATGCTGGCTTTATTATAAACGCCCAGTAGAAAATGTCATGCCACAATACGAAATAATGGCGAGACTGGCTCCACCAATATGCTTGTCTAGTCATACAATATACTTACTTTATCATGGATGGAAGACCAATGAAATATTCTGTAATAGCGCACGCCACGGACACCCCGCACCTGCTAAAGCCATCTCCTTGTGTGAAAACAGAAAAAGAATATCGAGTCTGAGTACCCCAAAAGGAAATACACCGAACACGGGTTACAAAGGAACATACAAAGTACTTTATTCTATACTGAATCCAATTACAAAAACAGAGCAAAATCAGATAGCTATCGGCCCTCAGTACAACACAACGAACTCCAGCATGGTTCAGTGTGTTCAGTGAGAGACGCTGTACATTAGAATGCATTCGCTCTTTATATATTTAGTGGGCGCGATGCCCAGCCCCACTTCGGGTTAATATTCCTTTTAGTATATCACTTATCTAGGATTCGTGCCAAGTCTCAAATAACCGCATATAACTGGTTTGCCTTTAATACATGTATCAACAAGCGTATGCAATAGCTGTGTATTCTAAAGTTTTCCATGCAGGCCTTCTTAAACATTAATACAATGTAGTTAAACAGATGTTCTTTGTTCAGTATTTGAATACATTGTCTCAACATATGCTCGTGGATTAGTTTTCATTGCACAAGTAATCCTTCTACACATAGGTCAGTGAAGGACAAGGTCTCAGTTCATGACCTCAACAAGTGGCCTGCAGGCAAATTACACATTAGCTATGTACAGAGGTCAAGACGCCCATGTTGTATTCTGCAATGACATCGTCCACCATTTTAACTCACAGGGTGACTTTTACACAACAAATCCTAAAATGGCGGTTTGACCTAAGATGGCGGCCTACATGGATTTAAGGTCAGGACCTTGCAACACAGATTTCATTCGCAAGCGACTTTCGAGTAGCTTGGTGTAGGCCAATATTAAATATATTTATTACAATAGGAGGCACGATATACTTTCTATTTCGACACTTGGTGCCAGACCAAATTATTTCCTTGGCGCCAGACCAGCACAAACACACGCGTTAACCCATTCGCACAGCATTCACTCACTCAGTCACACCCACACCCAGCCACCCATACATCATACACTCACTGCATAATACATAACACACCCTTGCATGCACGCACACATACATACATCAAACATGCAGCACATGCACACACATACATACATTTTCCTTTTTTTACCTGCTCCGGACCTGAATCTGTGGTCCGCGAGGAAGGCCTCGACTCTACTACATGCACTAGCTTACACAATGCACACAGGTACAAGAAACCGGAGAGAGGTTACTGGTTCCTGCCATAAACAGTGGGGCCGGAATGCCAGGAATGCTAGTCACCACAAATGTAATGTTACTTTCTGAAGTTGGAATGAAATACTTAATAAAGAAATCATTTCATTTGTTTCTCATGTTGGAGAGCATGCACTCCTGCTCCACAAAGAAATGACATTATTTCCTTCTGAAGTAGGAGCGCTTGCACTCCAACTTCACAAAGGGACTAAATGATTTTCTTTGTGAAGTTGGAGTGCTTGCAATCCGACTTCACAAAGAAAATATTTGAATTCAGAAAGAAATCCTTTCCTTCTGAAGTCAGAGAGATTTCTTTCTGAAGCTTGTCGGCCCATCTGCCTCATGTGGTGGCGGGGTCAGCCCGCACCGCACGGTCCCCCGCTACACCAGTGAACGCATACGAAAAAGGGCATCCTCTGCGCTTTTTTTATTTGCATTCATTTTTGAAAATTGGGTCCTAAATATTCACAAATGTTTCACAAAGTGTCCCATAGATTGCAAAGAAGAACAGGCCGAACAAAAGCCACACTACTCCTTAACTGCTAAATGCAGCTTCCAATAAACACATTCCTCATTAAGAATTAAAGCCCTAAAAGAAGGCATTGCAGAGATTGATACATAATATAACATATTCAAGTCATATAAAGGTCAATAAAGAAAAATAATACAGAAATAGAGAGCCCCAAAATAGCCTGTTTGCTCTGAATGCAGAAGAACACCCAACAATATGGCCATTTTCCAACATGGATTTGGTGTTGGATTTTATGGAGAGTGAAGGCATCATGGCATTATCTGAGCGGTATGAATAATCAAGGCCCTATGGGCAATGGCTGGGGAAAAGATGGGGTTTGAGCTTCTTCCTGACTAGCAGACGCCTCCCTGGGAATGGTGGCGTTTCCCGCAGCTCTGCCACACTGTATACCTACATTTCACCGAATACAATTTTACCTAAGGAGAAGGAACCACATTTATTTCACAGAAAATGGTAGGTGAAGTGGAATTTGTATAGTGCATAATAGATGGGATGTGGGGTAGGAATATAAGTTAGATTAGGGGTAGATGAGGGGGGTTGCAAGGGTCTACCCCGCAGTATATAAAAAAAAGAAAGTAGAAAAAGTAAAAAGGTCATTTCGTGTTTCGGTGAAATAAATTTGCTTACTTCTCCATTAGGTAAAATATTTTCGAATAAATCACATACATCCCTGCTACCTAGCCTCATCTGCACATCTGTATCGGGGGCTAGTGAAAGATTACAGATGTGCCGATTTAAGGGGTCTAGCAGGACGGTAGAAAGATAGTAAAAGGGTGCCATTAAACAGGGCGTCACGGTTCAGGCTCAAGGTCTTGAATGCTACTTACTGGACACCAGGAGCCAATGCTGACCGGGAGAAATAGGATGAAATTTGCCAAGGCCCAACCAGAGTCTGGATTCTGCACTGGGAACTTACACTGTTTTAATGGAAAAAAAACAGGATTTCTTCCAGTGTTGTGATCTTAGACGGTGAGGGCAGATCGGCGTCCCCAAATAAATCCCAGCTTTGAACTTCTGATTGGATGAGGCCAAAACGCTCTGGCAGAAAGATGAATTAAAAGGATTGGCAGGGGCCTTAACAAGCAAAACCTCTGCTTGTCCAGGACTGATTTTCAATCCAACTGCAAATAACCTACAATCAGCGAAAGGCTCTCTCGCGTCATCTTGACGAACTAAAGACCTGATTACCTGCAAGTTTCACCAAGATCTGGGCTCAGTCTGCCTAATTTAGAAAAAAAAGAATCCTCTTGCCTGGATTCATTTGATAGGAGGCAGCCTCATATTCAAATTTAATAGGAGGTGGTATAAAGTGGAGGGCTGTGGAACACCTCAAAGCAAGGGGTTGGGTACAGGGCGAAGAGGAATGGCCATCGACTGAGCCTGTGACCTTCTCACTATTAAAAATGAAAGGATCATTAAGCAGTCTCAGCAGTCTCTGGGATGAGTGGCGTCTGCTAGAGGATAGAAACTAGATAAATAGAAAACGTGTTTCGACCCACATGGGTCTTTGTCAAGGCTGTGAGGCTGTGTTGGGCATGCCTAAGGACGATCTTAGGGTTAAAACACCTGTTGGCTGGAATTCAAATAAAAATATCCTTTCTGATTAGCATAATTGGACTGGGTTTAATCCTTGACTTATTAACACCCCCCTGGACTAACTGCTCAACAATGTGACCAGGGCTCTAAATGCATCATGAGTAGGTCTAAATAGTGGTAGTTTGGGCAGAGTTCGGCCAGCACCGTAATGAATATAAGGGCCTGAGTCACAAAGAACCAAGCATCTAAATTCACATTTCAAGGGAGGCCACGCACCTGAGTGAATGAGGCACTGGCCTCCCCCTATTAAATACATTGGTATGAGACACACACACCAATATTAAGGTATTCATTGTCTGCAATATGGTGGGAACCAGAACATTTCACAATGACAGACCATCAACAGCCTGCCATCATCAAATGTTTCAAAATAAATAAACATGTCTATCTCTGTTTTATTAACAGAAATACAAGTCAGACAGCAGCATTTAATGCATTTTCTGTATCATATATTTTTCTTAAATGCACAGAAGGGTCAGAAGTCACCCTTCTGTACATTATGCTCACCCGGTGCCCAGAAGACAGAGGCTCCCACAGAAATAGCTGTTCACTAGGGTATAAAAAGTGGCACCAGTACCCAAGAATCCAGGCCCGGCTTCAGGAATTTTCATCTGGGTGGCCAAGGTTTGTGATCAGGGGGGCTCAATTTCCATTAGGTGTCGGTGTAAGAGTATCCTAAACAGAGTGCTGGCAATGATCCAGATTTCCAGACCCATGATCCAGCAAAGAATGTCTTCCCAGATCCGGAAAAATACATTTGCACTCCTTTACAAAAGCAGTGCAGAGCAAAAGAGAAGCAAGTGCCAACATCAATCTACCGATTTTCCCTTCCTACTTGCTCTCCCGTTTCAATTCTATCAACTTCACCTTTCATTCACTGTCCCCCGACCTCCATTCCCATTTAGCACCACTCCTACCTATCCACACCATGTCTTCTTGAGCTGGCTGGGGAGAATAGATAATCATGCCATCTCCTGCTCCTCCACGAGGGCTGAGCAAGGAGGCGCCCAGTCCTTATTCCGTCTCAGATGGTGTGCGCCCAACAATGCCTCCCTTACTCCCAGCAGACCACAGAGTAGGTGATTGTGGACCCCCCACATCCGGTTGTGAAAGACAGATCCCCCCATCCTCCAGAATACTGAAGCAATGAATGGGGCATTTTGATTCGTAGAAGATGACATTATGAAGCACATTTTATTTTTTGGGCACATTGTTGCAGCACATTTTAATTGAGTTAAGGGTGCAGAGGTGTGCTAGAATGCAGGGGAGAGAGCCAGGGTGTGGGGAGCAGGATCAGGAGTGAGACAGTGCAGGCTGGGGCACTTCTTGCCTCCTGGTATTGCTCCTGGAAGGGCATGATAGGGATGAGGGTCCCTTGCTCCCCTACCATGCCCCTGTACATCATTGTCTGATACATTCTGCTTACTTTACTGTTTATAATATGCAATTGTCCATGATGACTTTTTGTTTGATGTATTTACTTTGATATGCTATTGCATTTCACAATTTTGTTCAATAAATGTGGTCTGATATTTTCAAAGAAAGATGTTTGTGTATGTTTTGGCAGGGCCTGACACCTGCACTGCCCATATATTAAACCATGAGTGAGGCTTTTTTGGATTAACTTATAATGCAAAATGAATCACTTTTAGGGGCTCTTAATTTTGGCAGATAAGGCACAGTGAGATTAAATTATTTGCCCAGGATCACACACTTTGGTTAAGTGGTAAAGCCTGAATTTGAGCCTAGCTTGAATTGTATATACCTGAGCACTCATCTGCCAAGCTCAAGTTGGTACAAATATGTGTTGAAGTTTGGCTCTGAATACTTTATCTACTTTTTTGCAAATAGCCCCTTCATTCAATTTTCTTTCCACCAAGTACTAGAACAGTAAAAAGTATGTGGGTCAGATTATTTATTTCTGATATGTAATAATCCATAAAATACATACAAATATAATAAAATACACAATGCATCACCATTAGAATCACATTCTTAAAAGAAGTAAATGCACCAAATTACAGTAAAATACCTAAAATGTTTCATAATAGTCACATGGCAATATCATAGGGTATACCATCAAGCATAGTATACCATCAAGTATAGCTCTTCTTTCCCAAGTATGGTATAGAAAACAAGCACATTTAAATGTGCTGATTAGATCTCTTGTTAAAAGTAGCAATAAGAAAGCCAGACTCCACTGCTGAAACCCAAAACCTTTCCAAAGATAATGAAGAAACTGTTTGCGTAGGTACATCCATGGAGGGCAGAAGATCACTGAATGAGCCAGTAAAGAGTAAAACACTAGGAAATATTGCCTTTGCTCTTCACTTTTCCACTATGTCTGAATCCCTCCCACAGTTAACAAATGTGGGAGCATTCCCAATGGATTCCTTTGGAATCTACCTGCTTTTACAGGGTGTAAAAGTCAGGAGGATTTCATAGGAATCCCTTGTTTTTCCGACAACATATAAATACATGCTGGTGGAAAACCAATGGGATTTGGCTGCGGAACCTGTAAGAGCAGGCAAACTTCTTAAGTCCAATCTGCGCTTCAAATTCACCTGCAACACAGACAAAATCCTGCAGCACATGAAAAGTTGCAATAGGTACTTTTAGCACAATTTTTTCCACTCTGCCTGACTCGGAAAATTAACCCCTAGAACTGTAGCTTTGTTTCCCCCATCCTGAATGTAAGCCAACAAGCTGAGGCATAGAAATTAATGAGTACTTGCAGAAAATCTATTACAAACACAACGTGAAAAGAAATGCATGACAAGGGTCATTGTTTCACACAGCTTGTTTTGTATCCCTGTATTTCTAATCACTCAACAATCACACCTTACATCATTTTAAGAAAAAAGTGGCACAAAATAGTCATTGTCAGTTACCTTTTCCCATCTATAATCACGGCATGTTGTAAATCATCTGCCTCTGAGACACATTAAAAAGATAAGACCTCACTGGGAGGGCCTCTGCAACCGTCGTGGCTGTTTGTTTTTGAGGGGAGCGAGGCAAATGTTGATTGGGAGGTGAGAATGATCATCGCATCCTGGTCCTCTCCGCCCCCATCACTGGTCGGGTCCCACAGCAAATAATTTACATTTCCAGCACTGCATAAACACAGAGCACACAGGATTTACATCAGAGTTTCCAAACATGACCCACAATACACATGATGTGTTCTGTTTGCATCCAAACTCTAAGTTACTCAAACAGTATGAGGTTATCAATTCAGTACTTATTAGTTAGAATCAGGAAAAGTTCTGGCAGGACAGGCTAGGCTTCCATGCAGACAAAGATGCCATCTATTTAGGTCGGAGCCCCTCTGGTAAGTAGGCATGAGAAGAAGATTTGAAACTGGTCCATATTGCCATCCTAGCCTTGTCATGTTCAGGAAGGGCATTGTTGGACCACCTCAGTGAGGTGCAGCTTGATTCCCTAGGCATAGCAAGCAAGGCACCCACATCTCGGCATATACACTTTCACTTAGGGCGACAAACTGAAACCACCACGCACTGGCAAAGCCAACAGCTTGGGCTTTTTATTAGGCATGGATAGACATTTGCCAGGCATTGCCATAGGGGTACCAATTGCCCATAAAATGGGAACAGCTGGGAAACGGTACGAGTACCTGGACATAGGATGACATTGCCTGGAAAATGTCTAATACCTATATGCAATCCAAACTGTTGGCTTTGTGATTGCTTGTTTTAGACAGGGCTCCAGTGCAAGGAACAGAAGCACTGATATAGATATCTACATATATAAAATTCAAAATGTGTCTGTGGGTTTGTGTTGGGATTTGTGGGTTTGTGGCTTGGCCAAGCATTGTTCCTTATACAATTCCACACTGTTTCATCAATCTGCATCAAAATGTGCATAGTTACCTGTTAGGAACCTCCAGGCATTAATGGATACCCACGACATTTGTACACCCCACCGCTATCCTCGGATTTCACTAAAAGTAAAAATGTGTTTGTGGGTTTGTGGCTTGGCGAAGCGTTGTTCCTTATATAATTCCACACAGTTTCACTAATCTGCACCTAATTTTGCATAGTTACCTGGCAGGGCCCTTCTGGCATTACTGGCTACATGACATGTGTACACCCCAACCGTTTCCCTGGATTTCAGTTAAAATGTGTTTGTGGGTATGTCGGATTCCGATGTAGCCGTAAACCATGTTCACTGGGAAGGAAACAAAAAATGTATGAGAGTCGAAGGTGAAGGTAGGTAGCATTCCGGAAGTTCCCAAATGTTTTCCACATCAGGTGAAGTTATTTTTCCAGAGGATTTCTGCAAGAGGGTGCCTACCGATGCAGCCATAAACCATGTTCACCGGGAAGGGAAACAAAAAATGTTTCTCAACCAGTCCTGATGCGAGGAACAAAACTCTGGGACCTCGAAAACCACGTTTCAAGGCCCTAGGATGCATGGTTTCAGAGATATTTGCACCGCAATGCACCACAATGAACTGCGCGATGCCAGGGTGAGGCGGACCAGCAACCTACAGAATCATCAATTTTCATCAATTGGTGAGAGTGTTATCATCTCAGTCTACAGAACCCGTTCGGAGAGCGGGTACTTTTGCTAGTTGCTTATAAATTAACTCACTAAAGATACACATGAAGAGATTTTTACTGTACCAGGAGCTCATTTACAGGGGCAATTATGTAATTAAACACTCAAAAGACTGCCTAGATATAACAATGGTAGGTCCTATACAGCACAAAGAGTGGTGTTACTTTGTGATAGAGCTTGCTCAAAGAGTTCCCAAAGGGTATGTTTTGGCGGTGACGGGCAGGTAGTTGATAGTAATGCCATAGGCATTGACATGGCTGTGGCTAGTCATTGGCTAGTGTGAGAAACTCATGGTGACAAGTAAGACAGATACAAAGGATTACAGTTCAAGGGTGTTTATTGAACAATGAAAAGGTGTATGCAGGGTGGAGAAACACCTTATCTAAACCCAAATCTAAGATGGGAGTAAGCTTCGACCATCAAATAAAAATAAGGCAGTCCTAGTGGTGTGGTGTCAAACAAAAAGGGCTTATGCTAATAAAACCTATTGCCAATTCCTTACGCTAAATACAACGGATGTGGGGATAAGTTTCAAGAAAGAAAGAAGTGTTCTCAAACGATAGGTCGGGAGGTGGTAGGCTTGGTCTTCCTTCCCCACGTTTTGAGCACGGGGTAAATGTGGGATGGTGGTGCACAGTACAGTCCCAGGTTCTTCCAGCATGAGACGACAGTTCCAATGGCAGTTCTCAGGACCATTGACGGCCAAGTCTTGTTTCCTCTGAAAGTCTCTCGCCTTCGGGCCTGAGGTGTATCAAATAACGAAAACAAATGTTCCTTTAAAAAATGAAAGTTTGTTTCCAAAGTTCGAAAGAGGGTGATGCTTTCACAGCTGGGTCCCCCTCTTCTGGTCTGACCTTTTTATATCATACTTTATAATATATCCCAGTTCAGATAAGATGATGGCTTAACCTCTGAGGGCTAACACTTTCTAAATCGTATTTCTTTGTGTCTCTTATTCTTTTCTCACTAAACTTTGAGTGATAGCTTCACTCCTTGGATCACCCTCATTCGAGCTCGGACCTCTCTCAACTGCCAGCCCTTGGGTGACGGCTTCACCCCTGGATCTCCCTCATTCGGGCTCGGAGCTCTCTCGACTGCCAGTGTTTGAGTTTAGCTTCACACCGGATCTCCCTCGTTCAGGCTCAGACCCTTCTCCATTCTCAGCCTCCCTTCTCCGGGATCATTACAGCTTTCTCTTCAATACTTTCGAAGTGTTTCAAATATTCACAGGATCCACGTCCCTTTCTTTCATTCACAATGCGGTATTCACTTCGCTTACTTTTAGCCAACTTGTGGATCAAACTCTTTCAATTGTAAAGGGTTTTTGCTCGACCCTCACGTATGACCACTTTGAGTTTCTTTGGCGGCTTTCCTAGGGCCTTCTGGTTTCTGTAGTTCTGTTCTAAGGTGGAGTAACCAGAGTTTTTCGAGTTAGCACCCACATGGTGCAGTTTCCCTCTTCAGCTGGTCTCCCCTTAACATTCTTTACAGTTCATTCACAGATCAATGTTTTATGTTCAAACTTGCCACTTTGCGATTCTGGCTCATCACAACCCGGTTCTTATCGGTTCATCTCTCGACTCACTGGTTGTGTTTAACTGCAGGGCTTTTTGCTCTACCCCGGATATTCCCTCTAATATGACCCGTGGATCCCCCACCCAAGTGATCCTCCCCCACTGGTCCACCCCCAGGAACTGTATCCAACAGCAATGGGCGTGTCCTTTCCGCCTGAATAAGGGATTCTCAAGGTCTTACTGGGAGAATACTCTCAGGGTTCTCACTCTAGGTAAATGACCAGACATACCCATAGGATGGGTGTTTCCACTCACATTCAATCTCCATCCTAGCCAGGGTCAGACTCGAAAAATAAATAATACCCGGCAGTCAAAGAAAAGTGTCCCACAACAAAACAAAAAGTGTCCCTTTCAGCAAATTTAAGCAAGCTACGACTCAGTTTGGGAAGGTGATGGAGGAATGCCCCATACACATTTGTGGTTATTGCATATAATGGTCATAATGAGTGAAAATTGGAAAAGCATGTGTTAAAATGAATGTATCTTCTTGTATAAAGAGTGCTACGTGACCTACAGTAATCCAGCCAGATGTTCCACTCCCTTCTTTTCCATCCTGGGCTTCAATTGCAGGGATATCGCCAGTGCAGTTAGCAGTGTGCTTCAAATGTATGCATATTACAGCATGGTTTTTTTATGGTCAATATCCAGTTAATATTGCGCATATACATGATAATTGTGTCCCCCCAAAAACATATTAACAGATACAAAAGACATGTGCTAAATTCATGCAAATCAAACCTACCAACTTTAAAATGAATGTACAACCAAAGAGGCCAATCCTTTTGTGTTGAAGAGAACACTGAGTACTTCTAAAACACAAAAATAAAAAACATAATTACATTGCAAAGTGACAAACTGACAGACTTTCCCTGTCGTTGACAAAAAATAATTCCTGTTAAGATGACAATTGGCATCGTATTTGTATGCCACCTTGTGTGTGTCCTACTGGATTCATAACATTGTAAATTCAGCTCCCAATGAACAAATGTCATGCATTTAGTAGGATCTGAAATAAGCTTCAGTATATAACGTCATATGCACTGACAGCCATAGGCTGGTCCTTCCCTTTCCATGTGCATCAGACTCCACGACTTAGCGGGGTTTAGTTGCCTTTCTTTAACTTAGTAGGTACATGTTTCGTGGTATTGCCCCGCTGACCATAGCACCCTGACTGATGCCACAAAAGCTCTCTGTGATGTCACACATGGTAAAATTAGGGCATTTAAATCTTGGCGTGTGTGCTTGGTGTTATTAACTGAAAAAAGCAGACTCCAAATAAAAGCTATGAATTGTTTTTCAAAACAGACCATAGATCTGATCCAAGGATTCTGGACTCTCCACCACATCTCAGTGTGTGCAAACCAGAATATGTGCTAAAAAGTATTCGTGTGTGCATTCATGAAGACCTTAACTGCACAAAGGGTCCGATTCTGAGCTCAATGTAAAATGAGAAAAGTGTCCTTGTGCGAGGGCAGGGCACTATTCATTTTTGCTCTGTAGTCTTTATTCACCTATAGGTACAGCATATAGACCTACATGCCAACATTCCCCATTCCACTCGGGAGATAGTACAAACCTCGTTTTAACTCTACATTGTGGGACCTGTATTCCTGAGTTTATAATGGGGGAAATCCAAGACTACAAATCCCAGAATGCAAACTTCAAACAAGAACCGGACGAGCATCGCCAACACGGAATGGTACATGTTAGCATGTATGTATGGACCAAATAAGAAAATTGCCTTTCAACCACGGAATGACACTTTCTTTATTTTGCGTGGAGCTCAGAATGAGGCCCTAAGTATCTATGGATAATGCTTTAGTAGAGATACATTGCCAAGTGTTTCTATCAGGTGAAACGCGAGCCCTGGTCTCCATGCACAATAATGATTTCTCCTATTGGAGTAATAGGCGCGCTACTCATGGAATAAAAATGTCCTTACCAGGTCAGCCTTCAGCCACTCGATTTATAAGCACTAATGTCATTTTCTGTTAGCCTGAAGAATCGCTTTGCATTCCTTTGATGAGCCAAACTCTTTCTGTCCCTTGCAAAGGAATACATCCTGTTTAAAGTCTGATATGAGCCCACTATTATTTTCAGACTTTTTCATTTTTTACACGGCTTTGCTGCTAAGTACGAATTAGACTTTTCCAGTATGAGCTCCCCTTACGAATTACCCAAGTCCTGAACTTGCCTCTGCGCAGCTATTTCTTCTCTGCTCCTGTCCGAACATGCGGTGCAGGCCCCTGAGACCCTGATCTGCTGACTTCCGCCATGGTGTCTCTCCCTGCTCTTGAATCCAGACAGGCTCACCCAAAAGACACGCAGCACACTTTACTTTTTCAAAAATCTGCTGGGCTGGCCTGGGCATTTCACGCACAAGGCAACGTATGTGCGTAATGCGTTTTACCAATGTGCATGCATATTAATGAGCCGCATATGCAGGGATGGGCATACGAAAGCAAGTGTTCACCAATCAATGGTCCTGAAATTAGAAGCTACGATGCATTAAATGATTTCATTTATTTGTATGTGCACAGTTCATGCCCCTTCAAAATACCGACCCACATGCTGTAAATAAATACCGGCCCACACTATTGTGTAATGTCATTCGGGCGAGGGCCGAATGTCCGACTCCCTAATCTGACCCTGATCCTAGCTGTGTTCCACTTCAAGAGTTCTGGCTTTCACCTAATAGCAAAACTAAAAAAGGATGTATGGAAGTCTCTGAATCAATCATAACCAAGCGCATTGCGCTGGGCAGCCTTCCATACCATTGTTTGCAAGTCACCCTTGGCCCTGAGCAACCCTGCCCAAACTGCTAGACTGCTAGACGGCAAGGCCTAAAAAGGCCTGTGGTTGCTTGTGTTCCAATGCAGAAGAGACATGGCCTAGCAATTGAGACTGAACTGTACCTATTGGTGGCAGAACCAACAGGCATTTGCTGTCCCCTTCTGTAATGGCACAGACATAATAAGGAGTTATGGGGTAGAATGTTGCACAGAGCAGTGATAGTTGTACTATTTAATTCAAAGCCTTGCATCTATCACTTTTTGATTGTACTACTCTCCCCTACAGAATTACATTTGTGTTACTACCAACCTTGTTTTTTCACTTACACTCAAGTAGTGAATGCAGCAGAATATATAATTTGAATGTAATATGTAAGGGCCCCATGTGGTTGATGCACCTTCTGCAGAAATCTGTGGGCAAGCATCACCTGTCATCTATTGTTTCATTTAGTTAATAGTTTTATTAAGCATGATGTGAAAAGACACTACATTTATACAAAAAATAAACATAAACGTACTTTAAATTACAGAAACCAAGTTGGTGATTTTAAGTTGGAGAAAATAGTTGTAGGCAGCCTGCTTGAGTCACTTTGGGGTGTGATTGGCCCTTCAGCTGCCTGGTCATTGGTGATTTCATGGCTGTGGGGCATACATCATTTTGCAGGGCAAGCAAACAAATCCGGGCCAGGCTTCCTGCAGTGCATTCTCTAAGAATGCTAATCTCTCTGAAGTTGCTGCCGCACATTAAGAGTAAAATCCCCCCTCGGGAACCCCAACGCCTCCACTCGCTTGGGTCCCAGTGGTGTTTTACATCACTGGCCAAGCCTCCTTTCCTGGGGGAGCAGAGGCGCCTTGGGGGCCTGGGCTGCCAGAATCTATAGCTATCATGCTTCCCCCAAACTATAGAATCTGCACGAGCAAGTCAGGAGGGTAAAGCAGACACAAGGAAACCTAATGAGGGACTGTTTGATTTTGGATATATTACAACACTGGTGGGACTCCAGATGTGAGAGGTGACACTATTATCCACCCTGTTTGGGAACCTGAAAATAAGGAACTCACTCCTGTTGTGTGTCTTGGGGAATAAGAACACCCAGCCATGAGTGGTTGAAGCTGCTTACCCAGGAGTGGAGGAGCGTTCCACGGCCATTTTAAGGCGTGATTGCCAGTTTGTCAAACAGGCCAAATGGGGCCAACCAGAAGAATCATGGCAGCAAATCCAAGCCTTCAGGATCTGATGATGAATGCTCAGAACATTCCAGGGACTCCTGCACCATTGACCAAACACCTGGGCAAACGTATGCTTGCTTAAATCCATGGCTGAGGCCATTACTTCAATTATAGACTAATGGCTGCATTTGCTTATGGATTCAACCATTCAGTCTTTTATCATCAAATATCTCTTAATTACATATTTGAGTAGTTGTGCTTGTTATCCACTATTTAGTCTTGTTTTCATTGAACACTAATATCCATCATTTACGTTTCATATTTATGCATGAATTTCTCTGTTTCCCTCTACTATGCATATCTTCATCAACCAATCATATTCTTCATTTGATGTTTGCTTTTAGTACATGTTTTTCTCTTTCATCAAATAATCATTTTCTTTATGTGTTTTCTTTTTGTGCATGTTTTCCTCAACACGTATAAATAGCTCATCAGAAGGAATTTGATGGTTTTGGTTATATGTGCATTTACTTGAATTCCAAGGGTACACATTATTATTTTGTTTTCATATTTATGATAGCAGTTTCATCAAATTATAGATAATGTAGATGCACTACTTTCCTTTCTTTTATGGGTCACTTATTTTTATTAAGTTTGATTATTATATTAATGGATAGTCCAAATTAAATCAATTCCTCTGTCCTACATAGGAAACAAAGCGTAGAGGTGAGAAAAGAGGATGTGTTTCATATTTCGATATTCTATTTTGCAGATATTCCAAAAATATTTTTCTGATTGACAATAGGCAAAAAATCATATTATGAAACTAAACTAAATGGTATAAGATGGCCTTATCTTAGAAAAGAGGAGTGCCACATTATTTTAAAGTTAACACATTGGAAGAATTCTAAGCAGGAATTTCCAGTGGAAGGCTATGCAGCACTATCATTTATAGCTTCATTGGTGTTGCCCACTGGACACAAAATTGCCCCGCTTATCATTAGTTGTATCATTACTTCAAATATGTATGAGAAAAAATAGACCAGAGCTGACCTCGAAGGGACTACATGCATTTCAGACTCAGAAGAGAGAGTGCGCTAAATTCCCTATTTAGTGAGAGAGAGTGTACTCCAATCATAGCATGAGAAATGAGGCCTCAAAATGGACGGATACAATATATGATTCTGTCAAGACCTGGCCCCACAACCTTGGATAAGAGAAGAAAATATACAGAGATCAAAAGGAAATTGCAAGAAAGGGGGATGCTACTCCTGGGGGCTTTTTTTGCTCATCCAAAAGAAGTTCAGAAGGTTTTGGATAAAGCAGGAGATGGGAGGAGGTTGAGGGCTCCACGAGATTCCTTTTCTAAGACGAAAGCCAGACGAAGGAGGTGAATGGGGCCTCAGCTTTCTCTTTTTGAACTCTTTCAGGAGCAACAGAACCAAGGTAGATATTCTGTGCAATCCATTGGATACCATGACTCAGGGTTTCGATCTTGATACGACTTTTATTGACACTGCCTCATCACGAGTTGGGCTGTACCCCGGCTGTAATACAGCCCCACTGTAATAGCCCTAGCACAGATCGGTCCAGCGGTGTTACCGTCAGATCACGGGTTGGGTGTTAACGGTAAATCCCCATTCCACATTGAGTCCATTGGATTCAATGGGGCATTTTCAGCGCTTATTATGCGGGCTAATACAGCCGGCGGAAATACAGCCGAAAACAGGGGATTTTCACCTCCAGAGAGAAAGGCTGGAGGTAAAAGAGCCCATTTAGCACCCAACTCGTGATAGGGCCAGCCCTTAAATGCCGCTGTAATACCGTTATCACTGCATTAAGGGCTACAGCCCAACTTGTGATGAGGCCCTTAGAGTTTTGTTCGGGGGCTGGAATAGGCCTTGTGGACCCATTTCTTCATCATCGGCTTGACAGGCATTTTGGTATAGTGGCGGGTCTCCAATGTGAAATGTAATGAAAGTTTATGGTGCGTAGTGGGTCAATAGCTAAAAGCATCATTTCTTCATTTATGGCAGGTACACCCTTCAAGTTTCTTAGTTGGGGCTTTAATTGGGTGAATAATCCAATCAAGAGGCCTAAGTTTCTGTCCTGTCTTGAGAAAGTGAAAACAGATGCTAAATACCTCAAGTTGGTGAAGACGTGTACAAACACATTTTCAATAGCATTACTTATGAAAATTAGAGAAGGGTGGATATCCTTATATGGGACCATCTAATATTTGTGCATAGACATTCTTCACGTGACACAGCTGGTAGTAGGCTGAAAGTTTCTGGCCAAATCGCTTTGTACCATATCTTCTTTTTTGTCCGTTTACAGCCCAATCCGTTACAACAAGCATTCTTTGATTGCATTGGAAAAATCATTTTAGGGGAGGAAGAACATTTTATTGTAGGAGATGACTGTAATGGAGTATTATGCCCAACGTTAGATAATTGTAAATTGCATTTTATTTCAACAACCCCAAGCAGACTGGGCTTTCAGAATCTAGTTACTAGGCATCACTATGATTTTTCCTTAGCTGGATATAAGACATTCTCGAAGATAGACCTTCTCCTTCGGAATGCTAATTTTGCTAATTGTTTCCTGGACGCTCAAATTCTTACGAGTGGGATTTCGTACCATGCTGTGGTGGTGCTTTGCTATGCCGTGCAGCTCCCATCCTCAGCGCGGAATAGATGGAAACACAAGGCAAATTTATATGAGGATCCAAGAGAAATGGCAAATTTGCAAGAGCTTTTTTTTAGAGTTAACAACAATGGGGAAACTACATTGGATATGAGTTGGGTCAAAGGCAGTGGCTAGGAGTCAGGGTATTGGTGATCCTATCATAAGAAGATGGCAGTGATTCCAAACTGAGCCTGAAAAACATAATAAGATCGGAACTTAATACATCCTGTCTCCATAATTTTATAATTGCTTATTTATAACACGTGAGGTTTCTAAACACGACCGTAGATCTAACTTGTGTTGCTCCGAGTCTTCTTGCTTCTAAGGGCAGGGCTTTGCCCCTGAGCTATCCCGAGACAAGTCATTCAAAATCGAATGGATAAGAACTAGTGAGAATTAATCAAACTATATACTTTTAAGGCCTTTTTTCAACCTGAGGAAGATGGGCTGCGTGTTTCATGTGCAAGGAAATAAGACAGGTAAATACACAGAAACAATTGCCTACACACATTGCTGCAATGCGCACAGTTGGAGGGCATAGTACAACTGGTCAGGAAATTATTAATGGTACATTAATAAACTTTTATAGCTGCCTCTATGTGTCCAAGGGACAGCAGGATGGGACCAGATAAGAACGATTTTTCAGTTATATGGAGCTGTCTCTTGTAGAGGCGTGCGGCTTGGCGATGCACGTTTCTGAGGGAGAAGTGATGTGAGTTGTTTGCAATTTAAAATCAAACAAGCACCAGGCAGGGACAGGTTTTCTACGGAATAGTTTATATAATATATAAACCTATTATCCACCATCTCGCCATATTGTATATCGCGCATTGACTTCTGATCTATTGCTGGACACCATGCAATTGGCTAATAGCATCCTGATGCAGAATCAGGGAAAGGTCACACACTCTATGGTAGCACTGTATGTACAAATGCAAACCAGGCTGGCAAGTGTCGGAGCACTGCATAAAGAGGGTGCATCTCAGGATTGCAAGTAGGGAGCTAGGGTAGCAGAGGAGCTTGGATGGGTAGCGGGATCAAGGGAGAGGGCTATGCCAGAGGGGGTAAAAGAGTTAAGTGGAGCAATCAGAACTTGAAAAGCTTTAATTTGAAAAGTAGGGTCTTCAGTTAGTTCCAGAAATGTAGGATGGAAGGGGTCAGTTTTATCTGCATCGGTAGCATGTTTCAGAGGGGTGGGGTGTGTATAGTATGAAAAGGCCTGATTCCTGTTTTTCCCATTGAATTTCATTGTTTCCAGCCTTGCTTCTGGTGGTCCACTGGCCTCTGGAGATGGTGAGTTCCTAGGCCAGGTAGAGTGGTCTTTTTATTCTGACTGCTTTGTAGGTGATGCAGGAAGTCTTGAACAGTCTTGAACATGACACATGCTTGAATGAGCTACACTATCCTTCAGGATTGGGGTGATGTGGTCAAACTGTCTTAGTCCTGCGCATGTTGGACAGCTTTTGGATGGATGACTCATGTGAGTAGGGCGATTCCACCGTCCCAGTGGGTGTAGGCCACGGTGATGGACAACTGTTGTGGATCTCGGGGCAAGGATGAAAGCCTTGACTTTACGGATGAACGCACGTTGGCACCATGCTGCTTTTTCTTCTTGGTGATTCGGGTTTTGTATTGAAGGTCACAATCAATAGTAAAGCAAAGAGATTGTGCAAGGGGTGAGAGTTGAGGTGTGAATGTGTCCACCTTCATGACAGTCAGCCAATTCTGGACTTGGAGATGCTTGGTGAGGTTTACTCCGAGAATGAAGTTTGTCTTTGCAGGGTTCAGCTTCAGGTACGCAGGCTGAGAAGAGGGACACACAGTGCTTAAGTTGATGGAGGTCATTAATGCAAATTATTTTTAGTTAAAGCTGTGCATTCTCTGCATTTTGGCATATCCTGATGCCGGTGTGGGCGAGGTGGTCCTGCAGAGATTCCATGTAGAGGTTGAAGATGACAGGAGACAGTATGGAGCCTTGCAGAACTCCACAGGTTACTGGGATATATGGGGATCTGTTGGGCGCATCTCAGCTCTCTGTTGGAGATGTATTAGGTAAACCACTGCATGCAGCAAGATTGTTGGGGAGGGCTCTATGTTCATTGGTATCAAAGGCAGCAGATGGTTCAAAGAGGATAAGTAAGTAGGGTTACGCTTTGTTTATGATGTCGAGGGCATCCTCGATAACTTGGATGGTGGTAGTCTCTAGGTAGCATCATGATCCTGTAAGAGACCATGTTGAGGGATCATTTCATGCAACTGGATGACGACGGTCTTCTCATTCACTTCACTAAGAAATGGTATATGAGTGATGGGCCAATAGATTACCAGGTCAGTTGGGTTGCCAGAAGGAGGTGCATTTGGAGTTGCGAATGTGCTACATCATCTTATCTATCTTCTCTTAGAAGAAGCTGATGATGATGTTGCCTTTGTTAGTGAATTGCAGAATTGCAGGGTCAGGCAGTGGGTTGATGCAGTGGCTTGGAATATCACTTTGCTCTTGTAGCATGCTTCCATGATGGTTTTTGTGTAGTGGTTAGCTTTGGGTGTGATGATGAGTATCCTGCGTGTTGATCAGAGTGTTCTCGGGGTAATGAAGCCTTCTGGTTGGTTGGATTCTCTACAGAGCATTCCTTTTTCTGCAATGGTGCACTTGTTGTCTATGAGTTCCTATGCATAATAAGGCATTGACGGCTTCAGTTTGTTGGGTTAAAATTACAGTAGTGCATGGGTGTTGGTTGTCTCGGTTAGGGTGTGGTGAGTGTGCTGAGCTGGGCATTGACATTCTCCAAGGGGTCATGCATGGAAGCCGAGGAGATGCAGTTTCCTTCAACTGAATTAGAAAAGTTATTGAAAAAGTGGTAGGGTATCTTTGTAAATTTGAATTGGTACAGCCAGCGAGACGTGTGTGTTTGAGCAAGATGGGCATGGCTGTGTGGTCTGTCCAGTCCAATGGTAGGGGAAGACATACAATGGCTGGAGATGTGGTGAAAACCAGGTGACATGTATTGCCTTTGTTGTGAAATGTTTCTATAACAAGTTGCTTGAGATCCATGGTGTTCAGCAGTTCCAGTAGAGTCTCTCTGGTTCTTCATAGTTTGGGGCCAAGGCGGGTTAAGGTCTCTGAGGAAGATCTTAGTTATGTTGTCTGTTGATGGATGCCTTGCTGATTAGATCCGTGATTTCATCAAGAAATGGTTTGTTTGCTTGGGGTGGTCAATAGTTCAGGTGAAAGTTAGATGTCTGAACATGAGAAAGTGGAAGTGGCAAGTGAGGATCTCCATGAATACATCTTTGGTGAGCTCCTGGAGGGTGCATGTGCACAAGGTCTTGAATTGTTTATAAAAGTAACCTCTCTGCCAGTCTTCCCCTGGTGGTCCATGTATTGTTGCTTGCGGGATGAGGATGTCCAGGATGTGTGTGGAGGTAGGCGTGACACATGTCACTGTGGCACAGAGTGAATCTAGGTTATCCGTGGTGATGAGATCTGCAATGTCTTCTGCACGTAGTACTGCAGAATGAGCATTGATGAGCATGAATTTACATGCATGCTTTTGAGGTGCTGTGTGAGCATAGATGAGTGCGATGTGGATGATGTTCTATGGGTTGGAGGTGCGTGGGAGTGGGGTGCAGACTGAGTGTTTACACATGAGGGTGGTGTTGGGACGGGGTGAGTGAGTTGCGATGCACATTCTGCTAGTATACCTGGGATGCAGGGAGTATGCCTTTTCTATGACTGCCCTTCACTTTGACTCTACCGCCCATATCTCGCAAATAGGCGAGAGTTCGGAAGAAAGTTGTGAGCATATTCCACACTGATATGATTGGTTAGTAGCTGGAAGATCCTCGTCTGACCACATGAGAAGGGTCATGCATAATATATATACTAGTTCGTTAGAGGGACCACCTACCTTGGTATCTATTGACACTAAAACGGCATTCGATAGCATTCCTTATTTTACACTGTGGAGACATTTAGTTTTCAGGACACTTTAATTTGATGAATGGAGACAATAATAGGCCCCAAAGGTAGAGGCATCCACTGACCGGTTGAAGTCACCACAATTTTTGTTGTTTAGGGATACGTGCTCTAGCACCTTGAAGCATCTCATGTTCTAGATGGAATTACCAATAATGATATGAGGCACAAATAACCAGAAAGACTCAAAGAATATCGTAAAGTACTACTTTATTAGTAGGGCAATCTGGCATATAGCAAGCAGTAATTCACGCACTCACACCCAAATGTGATTATACAAAGGTTTTATACCTCGATATGCATCATCTATGACATCATCCTATGTGGCAAACTAAAACCTATTGAAGGGAGGGATTGGTTAAGGGAACATATGTACCTATAATATATAAGTGTTAATAGCTTCATTGGTTGCCCCTTATCTGGTGGGCACGCCTGGAACCACCTGTAGATACGTATAATACTGATTATAGCAGAAAATGGCATAGGGTTGGTCTTTGCAACATTGTATAGCATGTTGCTATATAGACCCTCTGATTGGTTGGCATACTTTCCCAACCTTGGACTTTTGGCTCCTTAGTAGCACGTAAGCAAAACAAACCTCAGGTGCCACAAGCAATGTTAGACTACTCCCCACTTTCCCAATTAGCCTATCATCTCTCATCGGTCAGGCCCCAAGCCAAGGCCTCTCCTTTGTAGTTGACCTCGAAGCCTGCTCTCTGTTCTTGGACATTCAAGTATAGTCACTCTTTTATCTTTGTTTGGGCTTAATGAATATCCCTTGTTTTCAACTCATGAATCTTGTGCGAGGAGACCACACATGGGCCCATCTCAACCTTCTATTTACTGCTATTTGATTTAATTGAATTGGGTGTCATTACCCTTCTTGGCCTCTAGAAATTTGCTCACTCCATCTTACATGGGGTTTCTGCATCCTTAATTGTCTGATACTTGGCTCTTGCAGATGTTTTCTCCTTCGCTTAATCGAAGAGAAATATGTCTTACGCACATGGTTTATCCTTTGCACTCCTCTTGTGCCTTGTGATTATTCCTTGATGTAGCATCCTTGATCCCAGGCCAATTGACTCATCTTTATTCTATACAGAAATCTGTTTTTCCAACGTCCCCTGACTCTGCAGCCCTGGTCTGTCTCCAAGATAGCTTGAATGGTTTTAATACAAGTTCGACGTCCATCTTTCCTTCATGGCCACTCTAGCCATGTTATGTTTTCCTCTGCCGCAAGCTTTTATATGTCTCATCTATCTTGCATTTCTGCGTATATACATTTATTAATCAGCAGGTTACTTAATCTTCTTTGCATATACATTTCTTCATATTCAATTACATGTTTCTTTTGTAACTTGAGTTAAATCTTTTTTCTTTGAGTATTTTCATATCATTTCAGTGAATCTCAGTATCTTTCCTCTATGATGTCACTCTGCTCATGTCAGATTTCACTTACATGTCTATGATGTCAGGTGGTGTTTGGAAACATCATTCCAACCTCTCAGTGCGAGGGTGCATTCCATATGGTTGTCTGAGTGCATATCGTCTCTCATACACTCAGTACGGTATTGGGATGATAGTATACATAAAAGGGGACTGGGGATAGGTGAAGGAAACCAGTACAGATTCCCAATGAATTATCACACATACAATTGTCCAGGTCTTGAGTTATTTTAACAGCATCAAATAATGAGCACTAAATGACCCTCCAACCAGGCTAACAGTCCCTCCAGATGTAGAATAACCCTAGATGTCAGTGGTGTGCCACTTATCTAGGGTGAAGGGACAGTGAAGAGGCTGACCCTATCACTCAGCTATAGTAAACCTCATGAAACACATGGGAAAATATTAATAAAAATGTGTTCAAATATGGAATCACAATTGCTTTTAATCTTCCTGTATGTTTGGATCCAACCACGTAAATTAAAAAGAATATATGTGAACCTGAAGGGTACACAAAATATATTTCTCTCTCTATATATATATATCTCGGGTGACCCGTCCTTCTTGGGACATCCTTGTTTTTTAAGGCTAGTCAACTGGTTTCAGTGGCTAGCAAGATTAATGCCACTTTCTTCAGGACCTAAAGTGCTGCTGTTCGTTTAGTAGCACATACATTCTGTTACTGCCGGATACAATATCCTATGTTATTATTTTGGCATAGGACAGTCTCCTACCCCAATTGCAGAGTTTCACAGTTATAATCCAGCAGTTGGGAGGGCTCTAGGTATAGTATGGTTTCTGGACTCCATTTCATGTATTTCGGTAAAAACGAAGGATCCAGAAACACAGTGCGACTATGCAACATAGGGCTCTTCTCCTACTGTTCCAGTATGACGGAGGTGAGAGGGCAGGAGCTAGGGATAACATGTCGACCTGCTCCTCTATAGTTTTTTATTTGTGAAGTTACAGTCCTTGTCGGCTTTGTGTTCCTATTCAGGCGATATCTTTTGTGCCGATGGTGGTTGTTTCCAGGGTCTGCTACCTCAGTGCTTATATTGTGACTGTTACAATGTTTAGTTCAGAATTTGTTTTAGAAAAAGCCTTTAAGTGGTTGCACTCCTGAAATCACAGTTTACTCACACATTTATATGTTTTTCAAGATATTTAATGTTTCATACACATTCTCCCATTAATCTTCATGTCATTTTCTTAACATAAACGACAATTTTCACTTGTATGGTTTTTTTGCGTTCAATTCTTCTTTTATAAGAATTTTATTTCTAAGTTGCATTCAAATTCATGCAATTTGTGGTACATTTTTTCCCTATAGGAAATGTGTTCTCTCAACACGTGTTTCCCCACAGAAATATAGCCGTGGTTCTTCAGGAGAGATACTAGTTGTAGTAAAAAAAAGAAAAAGAAAAGAATGAGAATAGATGATGGTTAATGGAAAATAATAGGAAGAGGATCTCTATGATTCAATTTTGTCTTTTTTCAATTCTCTCTATTATCAAAAAACAAACAACAAAAAAAATTTTGTGTTTTTTTGCAAAAGTATTGGGTTCACTCACCCTTTGTAGTTCTATAGATATTTCTTCCTATGGTCACTTGTAAGTGTAGTTTTCAATATCTTGCCTCATATATTGTGTCCATATATTATCTGATTTGAAATATTTCTTGGTTTTTATAGCTGGTCTATAGGAAATAAAAGACCAAAACTTAGACATAGGTCATCTATTTCATAATAAAACATTTTGATTTCCTCCTTGTTATAGTGGCAGGGCAACATCTATCTATGTGGAATGTCTGCCTTCTTTCTAGCAGACAAGTAGGAGATATCACTTTTTCAAGTGATAGTAATTATTTAAATGATAGACTAGTTTCTCACTAAGTTTCAAAAATCAGGTTTACCTTTAAACTTCTTCTGTTGCCGGTACGATTGCCATCCTGCGCCTGGATCTGCGCTATTTTCTTTCACTTCTGTCTCTTTTTTTATATGTTCCGCGATCATGACATCATCACGCAAATGTGCGCGATGATGTCATACATTCAAAAACGCTAAAAAACGTATGGTGGCCATTTTGTGGATGGGAACAGGAACGCTAATCATTCCTTCTCATCAGCGGCCATTTTTGTATAGTTTCAACACAGAATTCTAATCAGCGGCCATTTCTATGTATTTATATTTGCTGTCTAGAGTTTACATAGAGGCCATTTTGCAAGTAGCATGCTGTGAGAATACTTACAGCTAACAAGAAATGGGTATAAGATCTTAAATTATTTATTAGATCCTAGTTTGTCTATCTGAGTATTGTTGTTTATGAACTTGTTGAGTAAATCATTATTAAATTAAATGAAACCCGCAGATATATTAGAGAAATAAAGATAAAGAAGAAATATAAAGAAAAATATATAGAGAAAATGTAGAAAAAATATATATTGTAGTAAAAAGGAAAGATACTCTGCTCAATCCCATTAAGAGCAAAATATTACATTACATATAAAAAATGAAACAAATTCAAGACAAAATGCATTATATTACAACCAGTATGCCATCTCATGGTCTGTGTTGAGACCAGAGTGGCATGTGTCCAGTGTGCAAATCCATTTTGCTTCTCTTCTTCGTAGCAGTAGTTCTCTATCTCCTCCCCTTTCCGGTAAATCCACTTTTTCTAAGCCCAAGAATTTGATATTTTCTGTATCTGTCAGTTGATGTTCTTGACTATAATGTATTGGCACAGGATATCGGGTGTCTCTATTTTTTATGGCTCTCAATTGTTCCAAAAGATACATTTTTAATGATGATGCTTCCTTTATATTTTTTGTCACAGATGCATATTATGGCATAAAGTACATATTTTGTGTTGCAATTAATATATTGTTTTATATTTTCTTTTCTGTCATTAGGTAGATTTATTTATTTTGTCCCATTTGCTATTTGAGAGCAAATTGTGCAGTTTCCACATCTATATGTTCCTTGAGGTGGCGGTATTTTGGGAAATTGGTTCAAGCTGTCAATGTTTACTTCTTTAAGATGACTTGGACTTATCTTTTGTTTTAAAGTCAGAGCTTTTTGATAGACCATTTTTGGTTTTTCTTCTATAGTTTGCCTAATAGTATCATCTGTTTGCAAGATATTCCACTGTTTTTTCAAAAGTGTGTTCAGAACATATACTTCACTATTGTAAGTAGTAATGAAATTCACTTTTGTTTGTTTGTTTTCCATTTTCTGTTTGTTTACTAATAGACTTGTTCTTGGTATTTTGTCAGCTTTTTTTATTGCTCTATCCGCATCTTTTGCTTTGTAGCCTCTTTGTATGAATTTTTCTTTGAGATTCTGTACATGTGCTTCAAATTTCTCATGTGTACTGCAATTCAGTTTTATTCTTAATATTTCCCCATACGGGATATTTTCTATACTATGTTTTGCATGGTTGCTTTCGGCATGCAGCACATTGTTGACTGCGGTTGGTTTAGTAAAAAGATCAGTCAATATTTTTTCTCCATTTGTGTAAAGTTTTAGATCCAAAAATTCGATAGTGTCTTGACAAATTTTATCTGTGAATTTGATGTTATAATTATTGTTGTTCAAATGTCTTATGTAGTCTTGTAGTTTAGTTTTGTCTCCATTCCATATCATCAGAATGTTGTCTATATAGCGACCCCAAAACACAATATTTTTTAGTTGAATGCCTGATGTTGCCACGCATGATTAATTTCAAAGTGTCCCATGAACAAGTTAGCGTACGAAGGCGCAAATTTGGCCCCCATCGCAATACCCTGCTCTTGTTTGTAGATAATTTTGTCGAACATGAAGATGTTATTAGTTAATGTAAAATGTAACATTTCCAGTATCATTTGGTTTTGTTGAAAAAATGAGATGGACCTTAAAAAAATTCCATTGTTTCCATCCCTTTCAGATGCTGTATGCTGGTGTAAAGTGACACCACATCTAGATTCACAAATAGAAAATTCTTTTCCCACGGTATTTGTTCCATCTGTTGTATGACATGTTTGCTATCTCTTAGATATGATGCCAGGCTCGTTGTAAGTGGCCGTAAATGTAGGTCAATGTATTGTGAGGCTTTCTCTGTTAATGAGCCTATCCCATTGATTATGGGTCTACACGTTGGAAAGGTTTCAAAAGCCTTATGAATTTTAGGTGGAAAATAGACAATCAACATCATGCTCCTCTACAGCTACAAGGCAGAAAATGCCTCTTATGCCCTTTTCCTTTCGTGGTGATTCTGGAGCCTTTTGCTTGTAAGATTCACATGCACCATGAGATTGGATGTGTCCTCCTGGGGCTTGACTGAAGTAATCTAATCCTTTACATAGACAATATCTTATTATTATGGCAATATCCCGAGACTGACCTCCCCAAGATTCTAACCTTGGCAGAAGATTATGGATCCCTGTCAGGGTATAACAGAAACTGGAATAAATAGAGTTAATGCACCAGTCTAGTAATCCAGTAAATGCAGGTTTAATAGATAGTATGGAGCTCACTTGCAAAGATTCCTTTTGATATTTAGGAATTTTATGTGCACAAGAGCCTTGGAATCTTAGCTTCGAAGAACTTTGATTACATTTGTGAGCCCACTTGCCTCCAATTTGGAACCACTTTCTTTCATGTGTAGGGTCTCTAGGAAGAAAATGGTTGCAACCCCACAAGTTACCAACTTGTTCAACTTTATTCCCTTAGTTATCATTCACGAACATTTCAGACTGATGGAAAAATGGGCATCCTCTTTCTTATGGATGGTGTTAAAAAAATCAGAATAATGAGGTCCTTCATAACGATCGACCTAAGGGGGGGGGCATTACATTACCTCATCATTGGACATACATGTGGGCCACCTGTTTGGCACAACTAGCCAGAGTGCATACAGGGGGAGGAGAAACACCTATGTGGATTAAATATGAAAAACACATTTTATACCCAATTCGTACAATCCATAATGTAGGTCAAACTGTTTCAAATCCCTAAATAGCCTTCTTTTACTTAAGACGAGTTAGACGTAGAGACATATTCATGAAAGATTGGGACTGGACTTGACCTTTGTTAGTATGCGTATTTCTAGAAAGTCTGTAAACACATAAGAGGCCCAGGAGCTTATTTTGCTCCCAGATGTTATTTGAAAGCGGGGACCTGCTATGTTTCCACTGAGGCGTAGCCAGGACCCACCGCCAAATTTCCATAATTTGCTCTGCAGGGTGAAAATGTAAAGGGCAACACGTTTGCACTCTGCAATGCAAAGTGAGTGAACACTGCCTGGCATGACCACAATTACCTTTGTAATTGTACACGCTCCTTGCCCAGCTTGCATGGCAGGTAGCATTTACAGTGGCACCCTATGGATCCCTATGGGGAGCAGGTACAATGGATCCCTATGGGGTCTGCCTGCTTTATGCTTTCCTTGTTTTCAACATACATTGTAAACACCCCTTATTCCCGAAAATCAAGGGGTTCGTGAAACAATTACAAGACTATGATGATTGCACATTTCTCACCTGCACCTGCAAAGATGTGCCTGCATTGGTACCACACTATTTTCATGTCAAAAAATCAGACACATCACAGACTAGCTAGAAAAATCAGGATTATGTGGTTCAGACATTTACTGTGGGAGAATACACATAATGAGGGGCTTTGGAATGCTAATGGCACCTTCCCAGACAGTTTTGAGTAGTCAGAGAATTCCGAATATTTACCTTGTAGCAACGAGATGTAAAGCATATGAAATATAACTTGAAAGACTTGCCGACATTCAAGTCTGAGGGTAGTACCCTGTATTCTTATCTTTCCGGCTCCCCTCCAAAGTTATTGGCTGATGAATAATTTCCAATAGCGGAGTTATGGAAAGCCTAGGAGAGCTCAGTCCGGTCAATATCAGATGCCTAATTAAACCCTACAGTATAGTTCCAGGTAAAATTGTGGGTGTCGTTAGATTGAGCGGCAAGCTCTACCCCCCATTTTTCATGTCAAGGAGACATTTTTGGAGTGGCTGTATTTCTATATTAAAAAACAGAGACTGGTTCTTTCTAACAGGCTGAAATCGGAGCTTGGTCACCTGGTTTTCCAACACAGGTTCCAGCCCAGTATCAGCCTGCACCTCTAAATCACCCCAGCGGCACACTGGACACCTGCAGTTCCACCCTCATCCGCAACACTCGGCGCTATGCACATCCCCACCAATCTACACGCTAGCAGCACCCTGAATACCAACATTTTCTCACGTAGTCAATTCTCAATTGGTCAGAAATCCACCCAGTCACCCATTCTCTCATGCAAGATCTCTGCCAAAAGTGAAGGTAAGGTCCACCCTTGCAGGGTGGGGACCAGGAACCGGTGAGCCGGTATTCAGAGGCACAGTGGCAGCATAGAAGGGCTGGGTTCCAATCAGCCACAGGCCAGCCCCAAATACAAAAGGGAAACCCTTGTATCCATCTGGGAAAGAGCTGCTAATTGTTTTAATCCTCATCCAATGCCTATCGAGAACACTCTAATGCCAATCCACGATAGATGGCCATCGCATTGCGATGAATGACACTGCACTGTGATGGTGTCATGCGTCCCTTCTATGTGAGGCATTGGGACCGATGGAAACTTGACAGCCATAGGAGAGTTCCGTTACGTTGCGTACGCAACTTTAGGCTGCAGTCTAGTCTTTCCCAAGATGGTCGCCGCCCGGGATATTAGCGTTTCGTTTCAGCCGGCGGTCGCGTTGCAACTGTGTTTGTTTCCTCTGATTGTTGTGGTGCTCTGGGTTATTTCTCTTGGCACTGCTGAGCCCCCACTTTTCTGACCTGGGCCCTCTGGCCTTTCTCCTTGTATCATTTCTCTGTTTCCTCTGTCTTTTCTCCTCATCCCTCCGGGCTGCCTTTCACAGTGCCTACCTTCTTTCTGTTCTCTGTCTCTCGGCAGTCTTGTGGGGCCCTCTCCCGCCTCTCTTCTCGCTCCTTCTTCCCCGGCTCCCTTGGAATATTCTTATCCTACCTTTGGCCCCTACCTGGTTACTGGATACTCCCTTACCAGCTTGCTGCATCCACTACCATTCATCTCTGTTTACCCGGATACTCTGCGGATCTCTCCATCTCTCGACCGGCATCCTGCTGACACTGTTACTTACCTTTGTTATCCGGTTACTCGAAGATACTCACCATCTCTCAACCGGCATCAGGATTTCCACATTCCGGCTTTAAAGACATATCAGGGTTTTTTGCCTACCTGGTTTTTTCCCCGTTGGCTATTGCGGATACGGGGCCACTGGTTTCCGGAACCCTCCGACAACCATTGTGGCGTCTTTCCGCGGTAGACCATGTCTCCTAAAAAAGAAATCTTCCATCAAGGAAAGAAAGAAGAAGTTGACTAAGGCTCTTTCTTCAGATGAGGAGGAGGGGGAGGAGACGGATTGGAAAGTGATTTGGACGTAACGGACAGAGTTGATATTTGTGATAGATGGAGGGATAGGACGAAAATGTTGAATCCCAGCACTGCGAACCAGAAAATATAGAGGTTTTTTCATTGAATCTTTGAACTTTTTTTTGCAACTATAGATGGCAAGTGGGATAGGGGTATTAAGTAGGCAAGGCGGATGTGAGGAAGTTGTGGGGAATCTCCCCGCGCATTTATTTGCGAGAAGAAGTTCAAAAATTAAATGAAAAGAAATCAACCTTTTCGGAATTCGCAGTAAAAAATGCACAGTGGACACATAGATCTGCGATGGGTGGCCACTGCACTGCGATAGATGGCCACTGCACTTCAATGGATGCCCACCGCACTTCGATGGATGACCACTGCACCTCGATGGATGCCCACCGCACTTTGATGGATGGCCACCGCACTTCGATGGATGGCTGCCACACTGCGATGAATGCCCACCGCACTGCTGAAGATGGCCGCCGCACTTCGATGAATACCCACCGCACTTCGATGGATGGCCACTGCACCTCGATGGATGGCCACCGCACTGATGACAAACAGAATTCTGGTCTATGATGTGGTCATGACCATCTCCATTTCCCCTGGTGAGAGTGATACTTTACTGTGAAATCTTCAGACTTGTTTTATTCAATCAGAAATTTGTTTAGGGCGCAGCCCTTCCTGTTTCCTGAATTACCTTGAATATGTGCATCAATACTTTAGATGTACATAAGCACCTTGGCCTTATCGCCCACCCTCCATCACCTCATATGTGATCTTTTGCTTTGTTGTGCTGTGCTGTATTATGCCACGCTATGCCATGCAATGTTTGCAACTTCTTGCAGACTGTGACTCGGGTGCTTGAGAAGTCATATTGCCTCTGTGTCTCTGTGCTATGTTTGCGACTTTCTTCTGTGACTAGACCCTAACTCTCAACCTAAACGACACTGAAGTGCCTCCACCCTACCTACCACCATCCTTCCAATATGCCAATTAACCCCTGAAATATAGCAGGTGGCACACCCTTCAGCCTACACATTGTCCAACCTGTGGTAACCCTACCGATTCTTATGCCTACACAGGTCTACTGGCACCAAGCAGCCTGACTCATCAGATACCATGAGGATGCTTGTCCGCAGCAGCGCAGAGCCAAGAGGCATACAATTATCAGATGTTGCGATACATCAAAGTAGGTTATGTTAGGTTATGTTATTTAAACTTATAGAGCGCACGGTCGCCCAAGGGCATCATAGCGCTAAAGGGGAGAGCTGAACACGCTGAAGATGGTCTAGGAGAGTGAGAGCTAGAACAAAATGGTCTTAAGGGCTCTTCTGAAACCAAGATTGTTAGGAGCACTTCTTAGTGCCGGAGAGAGATTGCTCTAGAGTGTAGCCGCAGCGATAGAAAAGGCTCTACCGCCAACCCTTTCA
The DNA here is from genome assembly GCF_040938575.1 of Ambystoma mexicanum. Taxonomy (NCBI): domain Eukaryota; kingdom Metazoa; phylum Chordata; class Amphibia; order Caudata; family Ambystomatidae; genus Ambystoma; species Ambystoma mexicanum. The sequence continues at coordinate 304,290,400 of NC_090921.1, forward strand.
CGATTGAACCTAGGAACAGCAAGAGGATTAGTGGTTGAGGAGCGCAAATCCCGTGTAGGGGTATAGCGAGGGCAAAAACTCAGCTCCTTGGCCGTGAACTGCCCAGTGCACAATACACAGAGACTTAAAATGGACACGCTGGCCCACCGGAAGCCAGTGCAGTCAGCGAAGTACTGGAGAGATGAGGGCACCATAGCGAGTGCCAGTGGCTAGCCTAGCTGCCAAATTCTGCATGCGCTGAAGCCGCTGTATTATGCCGATCGGCTACGACAGATATAGAGAATTGCAATAGTCCAATCGTGAGAGGACTAGCGCAGCCACCACGGGGGGGGGGGTGAAAAACTTCCGGTATCATGGGTAAAGCCCTCTTAAGGAGCCTGATCTGATGGTGGGCAGCTTGGCACACAGCAGTCACTTGGTTGGACATAGAAAGGGTGGCAGAGAGAATAACGCCCAGGTTTCTCACTTTACTAACTGGGCTGTGAAGAGGACCCAGAGAGGTGGGCCAAAAAGCTGAGGTCCACAGTGAGGAGTCTGGAGGACAACCTACCACCAATTTGAGCCAATTCTGGTCCATCCAATCACCGACAGCTCTCAGGCAGTCATAAAGGCACGACGACACCTCAGCCTGATTGTTCTAATCGGATCAGGATTTGGGTGTCGTCAGCATAAGAGTAGCAGTTGAGGGCATAAGAGCGGATGAGGCAGACCAGCGCCCAGATGTATATGTTAAACAAAATTGGGGAAAGTGAGGATCCCTGTGGGACACCGCAGGTGAGGGGACAAGAAGAGGAAAGAAAGGAGGGCATAGCAAGGGTTTGGGTACGGTCTGAGACAAAAGAAGTGAGCCATGCAAGGACTTGGCTAGATATCCCAATCTGAGCCAAGCGTGAAAGCAGAACGGGGGGATCAACCGTGTCAAACGCGGCTGATAGGTCCAACAGAATCAGAGCTCCAACTCCACCCGCGTCAATTAGCCTGGACATGTCATCTTGTACAGACACCAGCACTCTTTCGTTTGTTTGTTTGTTTGTTTGTTTATTTATTTGTATGGCACTCCGGACCCAGGGGTATAGGGCGCATATGAACATGGTTACAGGTACATTATAGGCAGGTACATTATAGGCAGTTACAAGGTACAATTGCAAACATTTTAGATAATATATACAGTTAGCGGTTTACAGGTTTATAATATAAAATATACAAAAGAAAGGCATCATTTAAGAACGGTCTGTGAAGCTAGTGTTTGTCCAATAACCAGCTGATAACCTGTTTTCAAAAGGGTAGAAACGAACCAATGGATTTGATGTTGAATGGTAGAGTATTCCAGAGTTGGGAGGCAAGGACCGTGAAGCTGGCGCCTCCAGCTCTTTCTAGGGAGAATCTAGGTACTGATAGGCATAATGTGTTGGTGGATCTAGTGGTTCTCTTTGTGGATTTCTGTGTGAATTTGTTGGTGAGATAAGGCGGAGCTAGGTGGTTTAAGGCTTTGTATGTAAGACAGATAGGCCCTCATTACGACCCTGGCGGAAAGTGACTGACCGGACCGCCACAGCGTAAATAGCGTTTCCGCCATTGCACGATGGAGCAAAGTGCGGCACATTCCGACCCATCGGGCACGAGCACCACGCCATGGCGGAAGTGCAAAGTCCGCGATGGCGGAAATGACTCCAAAACGGCCCACACTGCCGCCGTACGGCGCCCTAGGTGCAATACCGCCACCCATCATAGCGGACACCGCAGTGAGCGCCAACCGGAAAGTACGGTGACCGTAAATATACGGAAACGGAAGTAAAAACATGGGCCCGGAACGGGAAACAACACCCCGTACACCTATAAAACCACAAAATACACACAACCACTAAAAACACCACCCTGAGACACATCCCAACCCGTCATCCACCCTAGTGAAACCAAGAAAAATGGGAAAAGTAGCGAAGAAAGCGTGCGACCGCAAGCGGCAGGTCCACTTCTCCCGTGAGGAACTCACCGTGCTTACAGAGACCCTCCAGGAGAATGCCGCCGCCGTCTTCTCCACGCAAATGACCAGGACGGCACTTGCGAACAAGAAGGCCATATGGGCCCTGGTGGCACAGCGGGTAAGTGCGGTGGGGACCGCACCCCGCAACCCACAGCAATGCAGGAAGCGGTGGGACGACCTGCGGATACGTGTCCGTAGCATACTTTCTGCCAACCGCAACATTGCCACAGCCACCGGGGGAGGATCGGAATCACCCATCAAGTTGACCCCCTGGGAAGAAATCTGTGCCTCCACCATTGGAATGGAGAGCATAGAGGGAGTCGGAGGGATGGAGAAAGGAGTGCAGACATCCGGAGAATCAGGTAGGTGGCCCAAATAAAACCATGCCAAATCCACAATGTCCAATCATGTGACTCACATGTGTCCACATAGCGCAACAGCAACACATGGCCAGGAGAACGTCCACACACATTGGCCTGATAGCGCACTTTAAAACTCACAATAAATACATAAATAAGTAAAAACCCCAAAAACACCCACTACACGTGCAGCAGGCACACCCTAACTGCAGGCTGCCAAACAACTGCACCCTCACTCCACACACAAATGAAAGCACCTCCAAGGCCCCGACCCAAATCACCCTCAGGTACCACCCCAATGCATGTGATACATTGCCATTCCAATTCCCACAGACCCATTAATAACGCTCGCCCTCCTTTACTCCACCACAGGGTCCGATCCAAACGACGAGCTCCAGGACACCCCTACCAGCACACCTGCAAAGAGGGCCAAGACCGACGGCCAAAGACCCTCCACCTCAGCTGCACGCATCAAGACACTCAGCAGCACATATCAAGTGGCAGCACACAGGAGGGAACATCAACAGGCACCCCAGCAGCCAGCATGCCCACAACAGCACCACCACAGGTCCCCCCAATGGATGCCACAGAAGGTACTGCCTCTGGTGGCAGCAGCACCATAGGTGACACCCCATTAATGGCAGCATGCTCCGACACAGAAGACGGGGATGTCGAAGTCAGATCCATCCATGACCTGTCCCAATCCCCCTGTCTGTTCCATCCCGTACACCATGAGGATACCACGCAGGGGCATCCAAAAGACGACGACTGGCCATCCCCCACAAGCCCTGTGGCAGGGCAACATGAGGCGAACAGCCCCTCTGTGACACCACCGCAAATGGCCATGGCCCAGCAGAGGCAACAGTCCCTCGACCAGTTAATCGTGCAACAGCAGCAACTGGCCACGCTCCTCAAGGACCATGCCGATGGATGTGGGGGCACTAAGGCAGACATAGAAACATCAACTGAGACACTTAGGGCACAAATGGAGAGTAGCACCGAGAGCCTGAGAGTCCAAATGGAGAGTAGCACCGAGAGCCTGAGAGTCCAAATGGAGAGAAGCACCGAGAGCCTGAGGGGGGAACTGCATGCGACGTCCAAAGACGTATGTGCCGAACTTGCCGCAGTGCGCCGTGTGCTCACTGAGGTCTCACAAACCCTTAGGGACATGCATGGACGTGAGCAGGCAGAGACATCATCCGTTGCAAGTTCCGTCCAGGGCAGCCCCCAACGTAGATCTGGGAGGAACCTGCGCTCCACAGGCAGGGGTGCCCCTGATACCCGCAGAGGGGGCTTGCAATAGCGACTGCCCACTGACAATGAGCATCTTTGGACACTGGTGTTCGGGGGGGAGGTAGGAGGGTGGAGGGGGTGTGTTGGGCTCACTTGGGTGGCGGGTCGATAGGGTGTTCAACATGATATCACATATGCCATAAACAATGCACGATCAAACAATGAGATGTGTGGACAATGATCTTTGTGTACTAGGCCATCATAGGCGTACAGTCCATATTGTGCATGTACCAGACACACACAGTGCCACGAGTCCCGTGTCCATGTATCAGCCACCAGGCGTGAGTGCTAGAAGCATGCATCTATGAGATGCTGACGAATTTCACGGCCCTCCTGTGCCTCTCAGACTCCTTGAGGTGCTGCCACATCCCCACCCTCATCATGACCATCTTCAGGTGCTTGCAGTTCTGCGTCAGGGGGCATGGGCACATTTCTACGTACGCACATGTTGTGGAGCATGACACATGCCATCACCATCTTTGCAACCTTCTCATGGCGGTACAGGAGTGCCCCGCCAGACCTGCTGAGGCACCGGAAACGGGTCTTCAGTAGGCCGAATGCCTGTTCAATGACTACACGGGTACGTGAGTGGGCATGGTTGTAGTCCTCCTCATGCTGGTCCCGTGGGTTCCGGACTGGTGTGAGGAGCCATCTCTTCAGTGGATATCCGGCATCACCTGTATGTGGACGATAAACGAATTATGTGGAATGCCATTGCTACGTACGCACCCCCCCCTCTTTCCTGCCAGGTCATTGCCGCATCACATACCCCACATCATCATGCATGAAATGAGACTCACCGAGTAGCCAGGATCTGTTCCCTGCGTGTCGCTCCATGTAGCGTGGTATTGTAGAGTTCCTCAAGACCATAGAATCATGGGTTGATCCAGGGAATCGGGCACAACAATGTGTAATGATCCTGTTGGAGTCACACACCATTTGTACATTCAGTGAATGAAATTGTTTTCGGTTGCGGTACTGGGCCTCCATGGCATGTGGGACGACCAATTCCACATGGGTGCAGTCGATGGCACCAATGCAACCCGGTATGCCGCCAAGTGCATGGAATCCCACTTTTGTGTTGGTTATTTCCTGCTCCGAGCGTGGTAGAGAGATGTAGTCGTCTGCGTGCTGCAGGAGGGCAACGAGCACTTGCAATAGTGTCCGTGAGAACAGTGGCTGAGAAATGCCATGCAACTGTCCGACTGTGTGCTGGTAGGTGCCTGTGGCCAGGAAGTGGAGTACAGACACCACCTTCAGTAGGGGTGGGATGGCGGTTGGGCTATCTATCATGCTGACAAGGTCAGCCTGTGTCATGTCCACAATGGCGGCTATGGTGTCCCGGTCCAAACGGTAGAGGGTGTGGATCTGCTCATCAGTGAGGTTGAACGGATGTGCTCGGAGGCGTGGGATTGCGGGCTGCCTGCGTGGTGGTAGTGGCTGTGCTGGCAGCCCTTGCTGGCCCTGCCTTGCCCTCCTCCTCCTCCTGCGTCTCCTCCGTGCGGCCGGTTGTAGTTGGTGTTCGTCTTCTTCTTGGAGTTGGAGTACTTGCAGTGCTATCAGGTCCCCCAGGGCCAACATCGCGAGTCCTGCCGGTAGCATTTCGGAGTGGGTGTGGTTGTGGGAGGAGACTGGGTGTGCAATTTATGTGTTTTCAGGCTGTATGGCCTCCACCTGTGGTGATTCATTCCACCTGTGCAAGCTGCTCTCCCCTTTGGGCGAGCACGTCCCGCACACAACGCTGCAATTCAAGGAATGGCATCTTGCTATTACAATCATGTATTAGTACCCGATGGCCGTGTAACATTGGTTGATATGTTCATTCGGCTATGGTCCCATTGTTTCACATGCATTCTTTGCAGTCGCGAACAGACTTGTGAAGGGTCAGTGGAACGTAGTACTCGAGTAACGGTGGACCCTCATGCATCACTGTACCGAGGTTCACCGACGGGCGGGGCCTCCCATTTGTGAGTGAAGGCAGTTGCCATTTTCACACACAGCCGCACTAGATGGATTAATTTGTGATTTCAACCGGCCACAGATGCCTTTTCGACGTGATGTTGCAAATGAGGAATTCGAAGGGCGGCGCTTTCGGTCTTCAGCTAGCGGCGAGGAGATGCCCACAGGTCTGACTGCAAATATAACGTTCTATTGTTCAGTGTCCTTGGGACAGGGGCCATGGCGAGGATGCAATGATTGATATGAATAGTTTGGGATGCGCAATAGCGAAGTGGATGATGAGGCCGGACGTTCCCAAATACATGTTACTTCACAACACTGGAATTACGGGCTGGGGCACAGTGGATTTTGCAGGCTGCATAACGCACAGACTCAATGGAATTCTCACATGTTATGTGAGTATGGAAACAGGCGTTATCATTACGGGATGAGGGAATGATGAATGGATGCATGGACAGATGATTTGATACGGTGTTTGCCATGTACAGGGCTTCTTGGAATCTGTCCGCCTCCCCTGCGCTATGTGATGCAGGGCTTCCATAGTGGGACCATCGTCTATCTGGCCTTGTTGAGCCCTCCCTGTCTCGACGCGCCTTCAGACACTTGTGTCCATGCACGTTACCAATCCCATCTGATGGATTCTGTTTTCACAGGCGCATGCACAGATACACTCGTTTGTGATGGTGTTTTCACCTCGATATGGATAGTTATGAGTCGCAAGTGGTTTTGGGGTGGTGATGATCCTTTGGAGTGGGCTAGCATGCATATGGCTGTGGATCTAGTGTGATCATTGAAGTGAGTTGTTCGAATGTAGTTCTGATGGCCATTCTATTCTTTTTCTTTTCTTTTGGTTGACAGGTATCTCCTCCCCTTTTGCCACTGCCATCTGTATGCCACTCCTGCAGATGGGTTTTACTCCCGACACCTGCTGCTTCGTGTTAATCAGTGGAGCAGCATTACGATCTTATGGGACGATCGCCAATGGGCCACATGCCCTTACGCAGTACTAGTGGCTCGGAGCAACATTTCGGCCTTTCAGCTGGACTAGTGCCTCCCTATTGGGACGGCCCTGCGGTTCTAGGCGCTTCCATGTTGCCTTTTCGTACGAGAATGTAGCCCCTGTGTACCATGAAGGAACAGGGCGTCACACAAGAAGTAGCTGGTCATTTATTGCGGATGCAGCCCACAATGGTGAAATGTGTTTTGGAGTTCATGGCCTAATGGCTGTATGGGCTTGGTGAATTTGTTGTGCATTAAATTTCTATTCTGATATGGGCCGTGTAGCGTTCTTCTTTGCAAGTGATGTGGCATATTCCTATTTGGGGAGCGATGTATTGTGAGGAGATCTGCATTGGGTTCCAGCTTCGTAGTATAGTTGCGTGGTACTGTGCTGGGCGCGTTTGCCTACGAAGCCCAGTGAGGTCAGGGGTGAGGGCTGCCAATATGACTGTTTGAATGATGTCATGCTCAGGGGCGGGGGATTAGGTTTTGTGTAACAGATGCCGGTCAGCCAGGTGGATTGGTGGAATGATGTGATTATCGGAATATTGCTGGTCACAGGTGCCTGTGTTTGCGTGCGTTTCTTGGTGGGAGACTGAGGTCATGTCCATTGGTATAGCTTCTGTATTCGTGCCATCTGTGCCCTGCAGCTCCCATTGGCCCCTCTTGTGATTCTTTTGTTCGTTGGCATGCATGGGTGACTTGTACATTTCACTGGTTGCATTGTGACTTCGTTGCACCTACGGGGAGTTGTACTATGTGGCCAGGGAGCGGTGTACAGGCACTCAGTGGGGCCGTTTACGGTTGATTCGCGATGCCGTACTTCTCACCATGGCGGAATGGTACTTTCCGCCGTGCTTGATGGCGTTAAGTACATGTCCGCTAGGGTCGGAATTCGCGTACCCTTGCGCCATGGTGCTAATTACGGTTTGGCATGGCGCGCGCGCGCGTACTTGGTGCAGTTAGCGTTGGCGTTCACTACGGTGTCGCTAATGGCATCGTACTTTACGGTGACGGGTCATAATCGCACCGAGCGCTATTCGATGGCGGTATTGCATTTCCGCCATCGTTTTTCGATTTCCGCCAGGGTCGTAATGAGGGCCATAGTCTTTAAGTCAATTTTTTGTTGGATAGTAAGCCATTTGCATGATAATCTGGTGGTGGCGATGTGCTGGCGTCTTGATATGTTAAGGGCTGCTCGTAGAGCATTATTTTGAAGCACCTGTTTTTTGATAATGGATTTGTTTGCGCCTAGGTAAAGACTGTTGCAGTAGTCCAATTTGGATTGTATAAGAGCCCTGGCCAGCGTGAGGCAACTACTCGTGGAAAGGAACGGTCTACATGCCCTGATCAGCTTATTTGTGTAGGCCATGGCAGAGTGTCACGATCCCTCATCATGTGGTCCACAAGGCACTCCCCCATCCCCCGTCTCACCCTTCCCTCTCTTCCCCCCTTCCCCGGGACTCACGTGGACTCTCACACGCCTTGCGAGCGCACCCGCGCCTGGTCTGTAACAGGACGGCCGTTCCTACATTGGCAATTGCCTTGGCGCCTAGGATCGCGAAGGGCTAGCCCTGAGCTTCCGTGTCGCAGAACTGTAAGGTCACGTGATGCTCTTGCCCGATCACGTGACCAGCCGCGCATCACGTGACCAGAAGCGCGAGTACTTAAACTCGGAAACCCGGGTACTCGTTGCTTCACAGCTGTGCTCTGCATTCTGTTTGGCGTTACGAATCTTGAATCACCTTTGGATCACTCACGGAATCGACCTGGCTTGCTTTACTGGACTCTTCTTGGATTTGCCCCTTTGGATTCGTTTGCACAGTGATACACGGCTCTCGACCACGGACTGTTATTGGACTGCCTCCTGGATCACCCTCTTGTACCTTGGCTCTTTGGACTTCTTGCCTTACAGCTCCACAGCTCCACAGCTCCTGCTAACAGGTGAACCACTGAGAACTGCTCCTCTTGGGGTACCTCCGTCCACGTGGGTCCCAGACCTCTCCACTAGGTTCACTACCTCTTCCTTGACCCTGATTGGTAAGACCTTTCCGTTTTTCTTAAACACCGTGGTTACAATTTCTTGCTTGGTACTTAATCCGCATTTTCTTGCAGCAGTGTGGGGTCCCAGAGGTTCGCGGTCCCGGACTTGAACATCTTCGCCTGTGGCCTCAACGGCTGCACAGAGAGTGGCTTTAAGTTCTCTCTGTGCGGCATTTGGGGACGGAGGCCTCTTCTGCCTACACGACACTCAAGTCTCAACACAGAGGCGGTCATGTTCACTTGTTTGGAGAAGTTGGTGTTGGCATCAAGGTAGAAACCAAGTGTTTTCACATTTTTGACAATGGGGATAATGTTACCATCGATGATAAAGCTATTGTAGTTAGGGCTGAGTTTCAGCAGATTATTGGGTGTACCGACAAGGAGAAGCTCAGTCTTCTCATCATTAAGGCATAAACCATGGGAAGCCATGCCTGAATGATGGAGAAAATGTTGTTGATCCGGGTGAGGTCGGCATTGTAGTTACTAGAAAGGGAAAGGAGTATCTGGGTGTCATCTGCATAATTAGTGTGGGTGACACCCAGATGGTCCAATTTGTCGAAAAGTGGCTTTGTAAATATGTTGTACAAAGTGGGCGAAATGCAGGAACCTTGTGGGACCCCACATGTGATAGGGATAGGGTCTGCCGCGCCTACTGGGGAAAAGACCCTGATGGTTCTGTTTGCCAGGAAGGATTGTATCCACATGACAGCAGAGGAGAAGAAATGAGCTGTAGAAGAGAGGTGGTTGCAAAGGATGTTGTGGTCGACCAAGTCAAACGTTGCTGAGAGGTCTAGGAGGAGTATGATGGCAGCGTTACCTTTATCTTTAATTTCATCGATTTGGCTTTTGAGGTCAACAAGGGCAGTTTCTGTTCCATGTTGAGATCTAAAGCCAGATTGACGTATTCCTAACAGTTGGTTCTTCTCAAGATACTCCTGAATTTGCAGGTAGGCAACTCTGTCTAGGATTTTTAACAAGAATGGGAGTGTAGTGATGGGTCTGTAATTGGTAGGTATAGCAGGGTCAAAGGTTTGTTTTATTAAAAGGGGGAGAACCCAAGATTGTTTCAGATTACTAGGGACAAGGTTGGTGGAGAAAGATAGGTTTATAAATTTAGTGATAAAAGGGTTAGTTCTCTGGCTGCGTCTTTTATGATCTGGGCAGGGCACCTGTCCCCTTTGCAGTTAGGTTTTAAGGATGCTATAATTTTTTCTACTTCCAGAATTGTTACCTTTATGTATGTGAAGCCTAGGTTAGAGTCAGTGGATAATGGTGTACTAGGGTTAGTGGGCATGCTACTGGTAAGTTGGTTGCGTTTATCTTCTATTTTTGTTTGGAGCCCAACAATTTTGTTGGCAAGGGCATTTTGGATACTAGTGCACCAAGTTTTGTCTTTGGTGCAAGTATCAGTTGGAGGGTTAGGGTTTTCTAATTCCTTAGGTATGGTGAAAAGCTCTTTGGTGCAGGAGCCTACCTGGTTGATCCTGACCTTTTTTGGTTTCTTTCTTAGTGCAAATAATGTCTCTTTTGTAGAGTGAGGAGATATTTGTTAGATTTGTTTTATGTTCAGCAGATGGTATGGCTTTCCATAGTGTTTCAAGCTTAGCTTTCTTTTTTCTGAGTGTTTTAAGTTCGGGGGTGTACCAGGAGTTCAAATGAGCTCTGGGGTTTTCTTTGCAACGTTTTAATGGGGCGATGGTATTTATGACACTAGCCATGGAGTCATTGTAGCTTTTGACAAGTAGATTAATGTTGGCAGTAGCAGGGAGTGCGTTGAGGGTGGGCAGGACCAAAGGTAGTAGTGCCTCAGCAGTGATTTTACGCTTGTTCCTGGTCAGGCATGCGGGTGCCGTGGGGCATTTTTGGATAGGGTTATTACTCTCAAAGGGAACAAGATAGTGGTCAGTCCATGCGAGAGGTTGAGTGGTGTTGCAGATAATGTTACAGTTGTGGACCGCTACCCAGTCGATAGTCCTCCTCTTCTGATGAGTAGGTTGAGAGCTACGTTGTGTGAACCCATGCTCTGCTAAGGCATAGACTACAGAAGACGCCAGAGAGTCCTTGGGATCATTGTATCCAAGGTTAAAATCTCCAAGGATGATAGTTTGAGCGGAAGGCTTAGAGTTCTCAGCTATAAGGGACGTTATGTCTTCTTCAAAGGGACCCGGCGGGCCGTGGGGTCTGTATATTAGGTGAATGGTAATCGTACTGTTGGGAGATGTTTGTATCTTGATTGTGAGATGCTCACAGGATTTTAGTGTAGGGGAGGTGACTGCTCTGAGGTCTAGGGAGGATTTAAAGATAATGGCTAATCCTCCTCCGAGCGTATCGGTTCTGTCGGCTCTAAGGATGGAGTATTTGTCGGGAATGGCTAATGTTAGGTGTGGTCCTGCAGCTTCATGAAGCCAGGTTTCTGTTATGGCCAGGAAGTCGAGATCGTTGGTTAGGATGATGTCGGCAATTTCTGTGGAATGGGCAACAAGGGATTTAACATTAATTAGAGCTCCTTTTAGGGGTGGTACTTTAAGTTTGGTCGAAGTTGTATCCTTGAGGTTGGACTTCTTGTGGGGTTTAGTAGGATACTTACTAATAGTGGTGGGAAGTCTCATACCTAGCCTACTATTACGGGTTATGAGGTTAGGATTCATAGTAGGTATGTTACCAGGTGACTGCCTGGTTGTAGAGTGATTAGGTCTAACTTTAAAGGATAGTTCCGGGACTTTTTTTTTATTGTCCCTACGGTTCGGCCATGTGTTTTTAAGCATAAATCGGTAGATCGTAGAAAACTTTCCTATGGACCTTACCCGACTTTTCGTCCATTAACGCACTCGAAATCAGCCGCCATTTTCTGATAATCCTATCATTTCCCCCCATCGCCCTGGCTCACCTGCTTTTGCGGCACTAAATCAAATCCCCCGCCCCTGAGCCTGACATCAGCAGACGCGTACCGCCCATTTCCCAACGCCAAAGCACGTTTCGTGTCAACAATCGCTGCGCCTCAGCTAATGAAGTGTCGCCATGGAAATGGCAGGACGCCTCTTTCCTCAATAAGTATAAACACACCGTTTCACAACACACAGCAGCAGATTTTTGATTCCATTATTCTCTCTGTGTTACTTTGAGTATTCTGTGACTCGTTTCTGTGCTCTGGTCAGCTACCTTCGCCGCTTCTAGGCCTTGTGAACACCTGTACCATCTCTGTAAATTATTTTACTTTCTTTACCACACAATGGCTACAATAATGCCGTATATGTATGAGCCCGAGTACACCGAGGAAGAACTACTGGAAAGGCAAGCACGCGAAAACGATGGGGATTCGGACGGCAGTTGGGAGGACCAGTCAACGGATGAAGAGCCTGGACCATGTCGCATGGACGGCGTCTCCACCTGGTGCACGTGCAATCGGTGCGAGCTAATGCCAACTGAGGAGGAGAACTGCTGCTGCCGTGAAAATTCCGGGTGCTTGGCCTACATTTCGGAAGGCGAGCCAAGTCCGCAATGCATCACCGAGCTGCCAGAGTTCAGGGAAGCCTGCCTCTCACGGACCGTGTTGAGGATGATGATGGTGCTTATGCACGAACTTCGCGGCACTGTTCGTCCGCGTAATCCGAGTAACGAGTAAGTATACTCTGGTTGTGATGTCAGTGATGCCACTACTATTTCATGGTCGTCTCCCACATATAAAATTACATCTACATATCATTCGAACGCATGTAAATTGGTTCCATATTGTGCATTTTCTAGATAGAATTTTTTTCAAAGCAGAATGACATTTTTTACCTGAATCGACAGTGATAAGAAAGTTTTGTCATTTTAATACAGTTTGCATCTTTCATTTTCACAGGTGGTACAGGCTGGTGGCCTATTGTTGCTTCACTTGGTGGCTTCACGGGAGGCTCGGACACTGCGTTCGGAGTGTAATACCTGCCTGTGCGGTACTTGCCATTAGACAACATTTCCCCAGCGACAGTGGACAATACCGCGGATTTTCCCTGGATGTGCTGCAACCGGAACTTTACAATGTGTAATGTTTATTATTTATGTTCAATTGAAATTAAGATCTAAAATAAAACCCAACATATATTTTAACAATGGTTGTTTTGATTTTTTAAATGAATCTAGTGTGTCTCCATTGAATAGTCTTCCTGTGCCTTGTCTTGTCACACCACATGTCTCCGGCCAGCATCCTCCCTCACGCTGGCCGCCCACCTTCAATCCACATAACCGTTGAACCCATATGCAGCAGACATACATATGTTATTTTGCGGGTTGGCATCAAGCCTCCCGGCCTTGCCTCCTCCCCCAAAAATACTTACCACACCACTTTGTTCAAGCGTTGGCAATAAAAGGCCGTTGGATTTTATTGATACAAAACATGGTTATAGGTAAATAATCAATATGGTTGATCATAATAAATCATCCTTTTGGGCACCGGGTACAGAGATGACCCCCTCTGGCCCGTGCCGCCTTGCCACCACAGGCCAGCCTGCTGCTGACTAACTGCCTAGGCATCCAGGGTCTCCAGGGTGAACTGCACCCATATATTCTCCTGGGAGGGTGAGGTATTTATAAACTCACCCCCCTGCCTTCCATGTACTAGATCCTGCAGCCTGCCTCTTACATGCAGTTAGTTGGCCTCTCCTTGGTGAGGCCCTGCGGCAAACGAGTCTTGTCTGCATGACCACCGCCCCAATCCACCCCCCCCGCCCTATCAAAGGCAGTTCGCACCGGGGTACTTGTGCTGGCAAGTGGAGCTGTCAGGGAGCGATAAAGGCCAAGAGGTGCCAAAGACCATGTACACTTCAAAGTGGTCTATAGAGCATGGGTTGTTGTTCCCATGTCTACCTCCAGACCCCGTGTCTCCTGCCAAGCATCCCCCCTCACGCTGGACGCCCCCCTGCAATCCACATAAGTGTGTCTCCATTCACGAGTCTTCCTGTGTCTTGTCTGCACGACCACCGCCCCAATCCACCCCCCCCCCCCGCCCTATCAAAGGCAGTTCGCACCAGGGTACTTGTGCTGGCAAGTGGAGCTGTCAGGGAGAGATAAAGGCCAAGAGGTGCCAAAGACCATGTACACTTCAAAGTGGTCTATAGAGCATGGGTTGTTGTTCCCATGTCTACCTCCAGACCCCGTGTCTCCTGCCAAGCATTCCCCCTCACGCTGGACGCCCCCCTGCAAACCGCATAATGCCACGACATATACACGTCATTCATTCACAAACACACCCCTGTTTCGAATTCTTTATAACCCACTTCATATTTCTAATGAGAACTTCTTTGCGCTTTGCTAGTCAACCCGTGAAGGTGCTGGTTATCTGCTCTTCGTCTCTGTGAACTTCCGTGACCACTTCGAGGAAACTCGTCAGTTTGCAACCAGTGAACTGCTCCCTGTTCTACGACAAGAAACTACTCTGATCCCTGCATCTAACTGTTTGTTCGTCAAGGTAAGGCCATGTACCATAATCATTTTGCGTCCAATTTCTTTTCGTTCAAGACAGTACATGCAAGGAACTAGTCACATGTTCTGAGTTTAGTGAAATTATTTTTCTATTTTTTTAAAGTTATTCAAATACTTATCCGCATGTGAATAACGTGTATAGTTCCAAGAACCAAAAAGAACCTTGCATTGACCCTTTTATGTGTCATTTAATTTTTTAACACATTGGTATTCATAGAGAATTGTTGATCTTTACTTTTCAGAACTTTCCACAATGCCTGCCTGTTCCATTGGCGGTTGCCCTTCGAAGACTCATAGTAAATCTGAAGGTACTATAATGCATGTTTTCCCTAAGACAATAGATCAGATAAGAGAATGGGTCCGATATTGCGGATATCCACCGTCTGAGCTTGAAAGTAGAGTCCTAGAAGTCTTTGCGGACAAGAGGGGTGATCGATACCGCATCTGCAGCAGGCACGTTACCTCTGACATGTACTCCACATCATTGCTAATAAAGAAGAACACACCGCGAGCGAAGTGAAAATTGCTCTCAACCGCTATTCCCACTCTATTCGTCCACATCCCTCCACTGGTGAGTCAAGTTTACGTATTTATCTCTCGGCCTTGCGGTAGTGTGTAGCATTAGCTAACAATAATTTCCCCATTTATGTATCCACTCAATATGAAGGCGGAAGATTCTCCATCCGTGTCGTTATTGCAGTCATCAGCCACTTCAAGCGCCTATCGGGTAATCTTACTTAGCTATTCTGCCACTGACTTGTTTTAGGCATGTAAATCAATAGTTTTAATTTATCGTGTGATTATTTTACCTAATGGTACACCCTTGTACTCGTCCTCTAGTCTTTGTTTTCAGTTATAATTATTGTTATCCAAAATAATGCAAGTACTGTCTTTCAGGGAGATGCTGAGGAGTCCAACGCATTGACGACAACCGTTGATGTCACTCAGATGCTCGAGGTACGTTTCCGGACAGTTCCATCGATGGAGATCATCAGATCTTGCATTCTTGTAGCGTGATTGTTACACACAATGTTTCTTTCGTTTTTAGCCATTGATATGTCCTTCTGTCGTCGCCCTCCTATGTGTCTTCTTTTTTCAATATTGTGTTCATTACTAATGAAAGTCCTATGTTTCAGGGAGTCGATGGAGCATTAGTCCAAGAAGAAGGGGGAGCATGCAGTTACGGGTCGGCGCAACAGCTTGCAGAAGTGTGCACCGCAGTTACATCGTCCCTTGATGTTCTTATGCATTTCGAGGTATGGATACTGACAGTTCGATCAAGCGAAATCATATGACGTGATTACATCCGCTATACTTCCTTCTTTATTAACGCAAGTACTATGTTTCAGGGAGATGACGGAGCTTCTTCTACAAGAACATCACCCCTAGTAGTTGATGCAGATCTCTGGGTGGTGACACTTCCAACGATCGAGCAAATCGAATCATATTTAGATATCCATTATTTAATTTAGACAACTGATCATTTGTGCAGGTCTATTTAGATGAGCCGTTGACGCCTGCACAAAGTGTATGTTCTTTTTAACAAAATAGAAAACCATACTAATGCAATTACTGTGTTTCAGGGAGTTACTGAAGCATCATCTTCAATAATATCAGCAATGGAAGTCTATGAGGAGCCCGAGGTATGGATCTTGACAGTTCCATCTAACTAGATCAACAATGCGTGAATAATTGTCGTTTGAATGTTCTACACAAAGCGTTCATTCGTGTTTTGCTATTGAGATGTACGTGGGTATTGGTCCCCAAGTACATTTTGTGTTTTCAATATTATTATACATACTAATGAAAGTTCTATGTTTCAGGGAGTCGATGGAGCGTCAGTGCGTGATGGATGTGCTTATCATGAAAATATAGTCGTTGCAGCGCAAGAGGAAGTGGAGACATGCACACACGAGTCGGAGCAACAGCGTCCCGATGTTGAAGTTCGAGGCAAGAAAGTTTCAAAGAAAAGAAAGCAAAAGAAGGTTAGTGTCCTGGTCACTATATTATGTTGTTTTTCACTGTTAATAGTTCAATACTGTAAGTTGTGTTTAAACTGAACATCCCTTTTCCAATCTGTCCTCTAGTTGCGAGTGGGTGTACGAACTAGATCTACACAGACAGTGAAGCGAACGAGAGATGTTGCTTGTCAAACCTTTTGGCAGGGACTTGAGACTGTAGATGCATCGTGCCAATGGGAAGAATATGAAGTGATTGACAACGGAGCTATACCACATCCAGCCATTGATAGTGAATGTCCTCCTGGTAGTTCGGATGCAGTCGGAGATCAATTCACAGAATCCACACCCGCAAAAACTAAGACCGCGAGAAAGTTGAAGAAATTGTTTTATTCACCCATCGCCGGAGAAGGAACAGATGTTGCAATGGAAGAGAATGAAGTGGACGACAATGAAACACCATCAATATCACTGAACATAGCGGAAGACAATATCAGAGATTCTACCTTTCATGTGAGTGACATGTCCTCAACGTTACAGGCCGAACCAGCTGGGATGCAGAGTGACAGTATAAGGAAAGAGGCCAAATTCATTGTATTCGATAGTTGTTTGATTGATATTATTATTCGGATGAAATGTGGGCATTCGGTTGGTGGGGAAGTATGTGGGGAGCCATTGATTAATGTGACTCGTGCAATTCGAGGCACTAACCTTAAAATACATGCCACCTGTACAAAATATCATCCTTTCTCATGGTCTGCACAACCCATGCTGGGGCAACTGCCAGCAGGCAATCTACTTTGTGCAGCGGCTGCACTTTTTAGTGGTTCAAGTTTTAAAAAGTTAGAGTCTTTCTTTCAGTTTGTGGGAATCCATTTCATTGCGAAAACCCACTTCTACAAATACCAAACCGATTATCTATTTCCAGCCATTAGCGAAGCTTGGAGAATGGAAAAAATGTCTATTGATAGTACATTCGCGGGCAAACGGTTCAGGCTAGCCGGTGATGGACAGTGCGACAGCCCAGGATTTTCAGCCAAGTACTGCACCTACCACTTTCAGGACATGGAAAGTAAGAAAATTGTGAGTTCGGTGGTCGTGCAGGTGTCACAAAGCACATCCTCAGTGGCCATGGAGAAAGTTGGCTTTGTAGCATCATTGCAAGAACTACAATCGCAGGGAATGGTGATCGACCTGATAGCCATGGACAGACACGTTTCAATTGCCAAGACAATTACGACCCTGGCGGTAAGGGGTTTACGCCAGCGTTAGCTGCGCCGACCCCTTACCGCCAATTACGAGGTCCCTTAGCGCCATGGAGCTTTTTTTTTTTTTTTTTTTTAAACTTTTATTTTTAGCGGCACAAGGTTACATGGTGCAGGCAGCAAGGCCACAAGTTCAGCACGTGTAAAAGACGTTACAATACATTTGGCAAGGTACATTGGTCACAGCAATACAAGGCAGTGGTCGCATGAGATATATACAAGTAAGTGTGCACATAGTAGGGTTAGTTACAGCGGAGTGGGAGACAAGCCAGAGCTGGAGGCACTTGTACTTCTATTGTTAAGGTACGTGTTGAATTCCGTCCAGATGTTACGGGGGCGAGATGTAACAGGGAGCATAGATATGAATTCCTCCTCGCAATTGCGTGACCAGGTAAGCATCTGGAGCCATTTCCGGTGAGCCGGAGGGGAGGGATTTTTCCAATTCTGAAGAACGCATTTCTTGGCAACCATACATGCAATATTCAGAAATCTAGCTGAGCATCTAGTGTCATCGGTCGCCCAGGCGCCAAACAGGACGGCCAGAGGATCCGGGTCAATAACGACTCCAATGATAGCAGAGAGAGTTTCAAGGATACCCTCCCAGAAACTAAGCAGTTTGTTGCAAGACCAGAACATGTGTAGGTGATCGGCCTCTGTCGCCCCGCAGCGGGGGCAGGGGCGTGCCGCAGTGTGAGCGAATCTAGAGGTTCTGTATGGGGTATAGTAAAGTCTATTTAGGAGTTTGTACTGCATGGCACGAAAACGGAAGTTGAGGGAGACTCGTTGGGTGTGCAGGCACATGTTCTCCCAGGCCCCATCTGATATTTCCAGGCCCAGGTCGTCGGCCCAGCCATCTCGTGCCTTGAGAGTGGGAATAGGGGAGGCAGCCTGAAATATCTTGTAGAGTGAGGAGACCACGCCGCGGGCGCCCCCTGAATTGGCAATGTATGCGATGGCTGGGTTGTCCGGGGGCTCGTCCGGGAATGTGGGCCATTTGGACCTAAACGCGGCCCGCAGTCTATAATATTGGAGGGTTTCCAACGCGGTCCCGGTGTGACCCGGTTTCCAAGATCGGGGGTCGATAAACCTACCTTCAGGGTAGAAGTCCGTCAGTGCATGGTATCCCAGCTTCCCCCAGTGTCGGGCCAGCGCTGCGTCATGTGTGGGTTCCAGGCCAGGAAAGGCCCACACAGGAAGCCACTTGTAGTACGGGAAGGCACCAGGCATCTGGGAAAGCATGCGAGACCAGGCCAATAGAGTTGTGTAGAGAGGGTCAATAGGAGAGTCGGGTATGTATTGGTAATGCAGTAACGCGGACATTAGGTCGATGCCGGTGGTCGCCAAACTCTCCAGTTTGACATGGGGACGTGTTGGTGCACCAGGATACCAGTGGGTGGCATGCTGGGCCTGAGCTGCGTGCCAGTAAAGTGATACATTCGGGGCGGTGAGTCCCCCTAGTTTGTATGGGAGTGTCATGTCCGTCCACTTTTTGCGTACTGCGCCCGCGTGCCAAAGGAACTGAGCAAACAGTGTGTGCAGTCTGGCAAAGTAGTTATTCCCAGGCCACACGGGTACGTTGCTAAATGTGTAGAGGAGTTTGGGGAGCAGAATCATTTTAATGAGGGAGAGCCGTCCAGCAATGGAGAGCGGGAGGGCACGCCACCTGAGAAGTTTGGTTTCGACAATGCGCGTTACCGCAGAGTAATTGTCAGCGAGAAGGGAGGACTTGGCCAAGGATATGTGCACGCCCAAATATCTAAAACCATTCGGTGACCAACGGAGGGGGTATTCAGAGGCAGGTTGCTGGGTGGACTTAGTGAGCGGGAAGATCTCTGACTTGGAATAATTGATAGTGAAGCCGGAGTGAGTGCCTATGCGGGTTATGTCCCTTAGTATTGAGTCAAGGTGTGCTGCAGGGTCTCTGATGTATAAGAGAACATCGTCCGCATATAGGGAAATAATTTCGGGGCTGTCTTTCAGTCTTATACCCTTGCGGGCATGGTGAGCACGGACATAGTCTGCCATTGGTTCAATAGCTAAGGCGAACAGTATTGGAGAGAAAGGGCATCCCTGTCGGGTGCCTCTGAACAGTGTGAAAAGATCAGAAGTTAGTGTATTGATCCTAACCCGTGCCACAGGGGAAGTGTAAAGCAATTTTATAAATCTAATCATGTTCGGGCCAATACCCATATTCTCAAGAACCAGCCAAGTATATCTCCAGGAGACCATATCGAAGGCCTTCTGGGCGTCCAGTGTGACCACCACTGCTTGTGCCTCTTGGTCAATGCGGGACATTACGTTAAACAGTCTCCTGATGTTGTGGGAGGTGGACCTGCCCGGTACAAAGCCGGCCTGGTCATCGTGGACCAGATATGTCATAATGGGCAGAAATCGGTTCGCTATAATTTTTGCAAAGATCTTTGTGTCGAGGTTCATTAGGGAGAGGGGTCTGTAGGACCCACATTCGTCGTCGGGCTTATCGGGCTTGAGCAGCACCGTAATGGCTGCCTCGCGCATAGAGAGGGGAAGAATAGAGACTCGGAGCGATTCATCCCAGACCTCGAGTAGCTTGGGGGCGAGTATGGCGACGTGTTCTTGATAGAAATCGGCGGTCAGACCGTCGGGCCCCGGGGCTTTGCCTTTGGGTAGGTCAGAGATGGCTGTAACTATCTCGTCGAGCGTGACTGGAGAGTCTAGTTCGTCACGGGCAGCGGAGGAGACCTCAGTGGTGGGGATCGAGTCAAGGAGTTCCCGCATGTGCTGTTCAGTGTGCTCAGCAGGCTGAGAGTAGAGAGATCTGTAGAATTCGGTAAATGTGTTCAGAATTTGTTGGTCAGCCCATTGAGTATTACCCTGTTCATCTTTAAGTGAGGTGATTTGCATTCGGCCAGATTCCCATTTAGTTAGTGTCGCTAACGTTCTCCCGGGCCTCTCTCCCTCGCCATATTTCCTGGCCGCTTGAGGGCGACCAAGGAAATGTATCTCGCTGACGGCGAGTTTGTTGAAGGCTTGGAGTTCCTCAGAAATCTGGGCCAGAGTGGCGGGGTCTGCACCAGAGGCGCCTTGCAGTTCCAATTGTTTCAGTTTGCTTTCTGAACGGCTCAGTGCTGTTCTGATTGATTTCAGCACCCCAGCTTCCCGGGAGATAGACATTCCCCTGATATACACCTTAAAGGCGTCCCACCTTACGGCGGCAGAGGTATCTCGGAGAGAATTCATTTCGAAGAAGGACAGAATATCGTCGAGTATTTCAGCCTTAAATACCACATCTCGCAAGGCGTCGGATTTAAAACGCCAGGTGCTGAACGTCGGGACGGGTACTCCTAGTCTGGCTGTGAGTGTGATCGGGGCAAGATCAGAAAGCGTGCGGGGTAGGATCTGGGAGCCCAACACCCCTCCCATGACACCTTTCGAGACAAGAAACAAGTCAATCCTAGAAGAGCTCCCATGCACTGATGAGTAGTAAGTATAGTCTCTAAGATGTGGGTGTAGCGACCTCCAGGCATCGCAAATGTCGAGGGTCTTGATGTGAGAGTGCAACCTGCGGGCGGCACTGGACAGAGGCCGTGGGTTGGATCCAGTCCTATCTAGGGCTGAATCAAGAATAAGATTCAAGTCTCCCCCCCAAATGACCAGAGTTCCCACATATCCCAGCAGTATAGTGGCGATCTTATCAAAAAAATCAGGAGAATCGATATTGGGGCAATAGGTATTGACGAGCAGATATTCTTTGTTGGCCAAAGTGCAATGTAGTATGACATAGCGTCCCTCAGGGTCAGTGTAGTTTTTATGCAGTGTGAACTTGATGGATTTATGGATCATGGTTAGAACCCCCCTGGATTGAGTGGAGTAGGAGGTAAAAAATCTAGTAGGCCCCCATGCCGGGGCCATAGTTCGGGGGATGTGGCCATTGGAGTGCGTCTCCTGCAGGAACAGTATCTTACAGTTATATCTGTTGGCATATGCCATGATTTTGCGCGCCTTAGTGTGATTGCTTACCCCTCGGACATTCCATGACATTAAGACGGTTGCCATAACTGTGCCAGGCGTCTCATTATGTAACACGTGTTCTCAATGAACGTCTCGGACCCAACAATAGTGTGCGCCCCAAGGGTTGAGGCAAGATTTACGAGCGTGGCCCATTAGTGCCGGCCACATGTAACCTCGTGTGCCTTTTGTAGATAACACCCGGTTTCCCCCCCCCACCCTCACCACCAACCCATGATCAGCAGTGTACATCCCACCCATCCCCAACTGTGCACAGTCGGACCGAACCCAACATGATCCTGCCAGTGCAAAGGCCCAACAGGGGCGAACCAAAAACAGAGAACTAGGAAGCAGTGCAATCGCAATGGGGTGCGCTATTGCCGTGTATTAGCACGCTTGGGACACTAAGGCGTCCGTGAGAAATTAAACAGTGTTTGCGGTTTAGTGAAGGATGTCACAGCCGTTACCTATGGCCGTGCCGGCCTGGATGTGTAGTAGAGAGGCATAGCATTTGACGAGAACAAGAATCAACATGATCACTTTGAGTAGATCAGCAACATGCACGATAGAAAGTGCGTATCCGAGGGCTAAGGGACCATGAGTATAGCCCAGAGGGCATGAAAAGTAGGAATACAACAGCAGGGTAGTAGTGTGGATGGACCATGGATGATGAAGCCCTCGGATCGCTCGAGTAGGCGGCGATCCGAGAGAGCAAGTTTCAAATTAAGTTCAGACATTTCCCATATCATCTCCAGCAAGGGTATATCCAAGAGCTGTGCAATCGCAGTGGGGTGCGCCGCTGCCGCGCAGGAATGAACATTGTTAGCGGACATATCAAGAGTACACCCCAGTTCCACCTAATGGGGCACAGGGAGCGACCCGCATCCCACAGGGATCCAGCAGCCCAGCCCAAGCGGGAACATGAGATGATGCATACCCAGGTGCTCGTGGAGGGAGGGCAATGGTTGTTGCCAGAACAAGGGAGCTATGCATGTCAGAGAGCAACAGAAGTAAATGTGGGAGAATAACTTGAACGGAAGGACTGTTGCTCCCCAGAGAGCGTAAATTAAACCTGCATAGGACCACATTATATACCAGTGAATGCAGAGGTGTGGTCACTCATGGATGTGAACAAAGAGTGGCATGAGTCGATCTATCAATAAGCATAGCATCAAAGCATCGCAAAACAAACATAAAATTCACTCATTATGCACAGTGTCATCAGCCGGAGGGTGGAGAGGAACATGTGCCTCGATGAATTTAACCGCCTCAGGTTCTATTGTTATTTGACCTTGACAGGCCGGGACCATCCCGAAAGACTTCTTTTTGGGGGTGTGGGGCAATAACGTAAGAAACGATAATGAATATAATTTCAGAAACGAAAGCCATTTAATGTTCGTTCATTAGAAGAAATAACATCGACATAGAAGGAGTGGTATTTCGGGGCTGCCCTACGCACAGACACAATGGAAAATGCAAATATAATGTAAGTAACTCTTTAGATGAGTTTATACCGCAATTTAATTACTATACAGTAGCTTTAAAGACGGGTTAAGTTGTACTTGTTCGTTCTATGTGGCACATTGTTTTGTACCGCGCACTATCTTGAGGAGAACCATCTCCTTTTACGGAAGCACCTCAAAACCTTCCTCTTTGCTTCTGCCTTCTCTCTCCCTCTCCCCTGCTACAACTGGTCCACTGTCTGCGACCTCGGTCCTGGGCCCTTCCACTCTCCACCTGCACTGCCTCCTTCCACTCTCCACCTGCACTGCCTCCCTGTCAACCCCTGCACTGGGGGACTGTCTCAGTATCCTACAGCCCCCCCATTGACGTATAATACCCAGTTGCACTGTCCTAGCTATGAAATAATTTCCCGACCTAATATATAAAATGAATAATTTTAATAAAGATCTGATGGTGAGACTAATTTCATTTTTTATGTTTTTAAAACAGGTACATCCTTCATTATTGTATGTGTCACGAGTACCAGACACCGGCGGATGGCTTTCATAACTGCCCGTTGCTTCTCCGCGTGAACAACGTTACCACCCTGACCATTTTATGGGACGATCGCCAAGTACAAGTATGCCCTTACGCGGTACTAACGGCTAGATGCAACATACAGACCGTTGTGGTGGCCTAGTGCCTCGTTGTTGGAACAGCCATGCGATTATCAGTGCGACCGAAGAGCTTATTTTATCGTAAACCAACACCCTGTGTACTGCACACGAACATCGCTTGCCTCAAGACGAACTATTTTGGATCGAGAGCAAAGAAAAATGCTAATCGCAGAATATTCTCTAAACATTTGATGTCCAATAAATGTACTTTGCCAAATGGACAATCTTGCCGTTTGCTTTTAAACCACAGTTTCATATTCCGAATTGTGGCGCTGCATTGTGAGATGATCTAAGACCCTGTGTACAGCAAAGGAACATCGCGTGCCTAAAAACGAACTTTTTGGAACGTGAGCAAATAAAAATGCAAATCGCTGAATATTCTCTAAACATTTGATGTCAAATAAATGTACTTTACCAAATTTACAATCTTGTGGTTTGATTTAAAAGTACAGTTTCATATTCCGAATTGTGGCGCGCTGTGTTGTGAGCTAATCTGTGTTGGTTTCCGGGATCTGTGTGGAGTCGCGTAGAAGACGCCTGGGCGCGTTTGCCTATGCAGCACAGTCACGTCACGGATAGAGGCGGGGAATATGAATGTTTTGATAAAGTCTGTTTCAGGGGCGGGGGATTTGATTTAGTGCCGCAAAAGCAGGTGAGCCAGGGCGATGGGGGGAAATGATAGGATTATCAGAAAATGGCGGCTGATTTCGAGTGCGTTAATGGACGAAAAGTCGGGTAAGGTCCATAGGAAAGTTTTCTACGATCTACCGATTTATGCTTAAAAATACATGGCCGAACCGTAGGGACAATAAAAAAAAAGTCCCGGAACTATCCTTTAATAACGTTGGGCTGGATACTTGGAGTAGTGCTCCCAGTCACGCATGGGACACTTGGCCTGGGGTGCCGCAAAGTTCTGTCAGGAGTAGTATTGGTGGGAGTGACAAGTGGGCGGCTGATGTCAGTGGTGATGAGATTATGATTGTGGTAGTGTGGGAAGGGTGGAGTGGTAGGTAATAAGGCTGTAGGGCAGGGGATAGGGTAATGTCTAGGGCATCCAAGTTTGGCGAGGCCATTACTGAAGGCAATGTAGCTGTTACCACTGCAGGGAATGGTATCTTGCATGATACAGAAGGGGAACATAGTGAGTAAGAGCCAGGTGAGCATGGTTAATACAGTAAAGTCTAGGTGGTAGAGCTCAGAATACGGCCAGACAGTCTAGACTGTGTAGGTCAACTTAAGCTAGAGACTCACCAGTGGGCGAATTTAGCAGTAACGAGAAGCTCACCGATAAACAAATACAATAATGGCTAAGGTTCATAGGAGGGATAAATTGTCTATAGCAGGGCTTGCAACTGTGCAAGGTCAATTTATTACAGAGAGGTTCATGGATTGGCAAGTGCAAAATGGGCAGAAAGCACCAGAAATATGCAAAAACAAATGTAGCTAAAAGTTCACAAATAGGGAACCTCAGTTTAGCAAAGAGGCTCACAGCATGTGCAAGTTAAAGCTAAAAAGTACAGGTAGTCAGATTCGATTTTGGCTACAGGCTCCCAAAAAGTGCAGAAACAATTGTAGCTAAAGGTTCACAAATAGGCAACTTCAGTTTGCCAAAGAGGCTCACAGCATGTGCACGTTAAAGCTAAAAAGTACAGGTAGTCAGATTCGATTTTGGCTACAGGCTCCCAAAAACTGCAAAAGCAATTTGAGCTAAAGGTTCACAAATGGCCAACTTCAACTCACAGAGTGCGCAAGGTTGAGCTACATTCTAGCTAGCAGAGGGCTATCTAGTTAAAAGATCAGAGGTGGCTCTGTGGAAGGTTGTCAGTAACATACGCGAGGTAAGTAGGAGGCGTATTTATATACGGAATGCGTATGATCTGGGACAAATAAAGGCAATCATTCAGCTGTTCCGGTGACCTTGTAGTCTGCCATTGTGGCAGATGCACTTCGCGTGCTTAAAGGATGTATTGTTAGCACATCAGGACATGAGTAGAAGTACATAATCCATTAGAACATACTGGTCTGGGAATGCAGGCAAAGGATGTGTGTGTGTCAGTAGCACGGCGATCATAGCAACCGAATGGGGTATGGTACTTACAGGTTGCTGGTCGGCTGGTTTGTTAATGCAGGGGTCCTGGCCGAGGGATCGTATTCAGGAACACATGTAAACATGCAGACGGATGGATATGGGTCTATATGCAATGGGGCAGAGTTCATGGCAGGACTAATGTCTGGCAGAGAGACTCCCAGGACCCCCCTTGTTAATTAGCATATTTCAGTGACTTTGGGTCTCACCCTAAGTTACTAGGGGAATCCAGACGTGGACCCCTTGCTCACTATTCTTAGAGAGGCACAGATCCACCCTACTGATGAGGTCCAACCAGACCGAAACACGTGTCTGGGGTTTCTGTTGGTACTCTTGTTCAGAGGAGAATTGCGTAGCATTTCGGTGCTGGACTGCCCCAGGGCAGGACAAAGACTGATATGTTTGGGATATTTCTTCTCTGCGAAAGATAGTGAGCTAAGTCTCTCGTAACCAGGACTAATGTCTGGCAGAGAGACTCCCAGGACCCCCCTTGTTAATTAGCATATTTCAGTGACTTTGGGTCTCACCCTAAGTTACTAGGGGAATCCAGACGTGGACCCCTTGCTCACTATTCTTAGAGAGGCACAGATCCACCCTACTGATGAGGTCCAACCAGACCGAAACACGTGTCTGGGGTTTCTGTTGGTACTCTTGTTCAGAGGAGAATTGCTTAGCATTTCGGTGCTGGACTGCCCCAGGGCAGGACAAAGACTGATATGTTTGGGATATTTCTTCTCTGTGAAAGATAGTGAGCTAAAGACTCTGGGTAAGTCTCTCGTAACCAGGACTAATGTCTGGCAGAGAGACTCCCAGGACCCCCCTTGTTAATTAGCATATTTCAGTGACTTTGGGTCTCACCCTAAGTTACTAGGGGAATCCAGACGTGGACCCCTTGCTCACTATTCTTAGAGAGGCACAGATCCACCCTACTGATGAGGTCCAACCAGACCGAAACACGTGTCTGGGGTTTCTGTTGGTACTCTTGTTCAGAGGAGAATTGCTTAGCATTTCGGTGCTGGACTGCCCCAGGGCAGGACAAAGACTGATATGTTTGGGATATTTCTTCTCTGTGAAAGATAGTGAGCTAAAGACTCTGGGTAAGTCTCTCGTAACCAGGACTAATGTCTGGCAGAGAGACTCCCAGGACCCCCCTTGTTAATTAGCATATTTCAGTGGCACAGATCCACCCTACTGATGAGGTCCAACCAGACCGAAACACGTG
Source organism: Ambystoma mexicanum (assembly GCF_040938575.1). NCBI lineage: Eukaryota > Metazoa > Chordata > Amphibia > Caudata > Ambystomatidae > Ambystoma > Ambystoma mexicanum. The sequence continues at coordinate 304,317,132 of NC_090921.1, forward strand.
TCTGGGGTTTCTGTTGGTACTCTTGTTCAGAGGAGAATTGCTTAGCATTTCGGTGCTGGACTGCCCCAGGGCAGGACAAAGACTGATATGTTTGGGATATTTCTTCTCTGTGAAAGATAGTGAGCTAAAGACTCTGGGTAAGTCTCTCGTAACCAGGACTAATGTCTGGCAGAGAGACTCCCAGGACCCCCCTTGTTAATTAGCATATTTCAGTGACTTTGGGTCTCACACTAAGTTACTAGGGGAATCCAGACGTGGACCCCTTGCTCACTATTCTTAGAGAGGCACAGATCCACCCTACTGATGAGGTCCAACCAGACCGAAACACGTGTCTGGGGTTTCTGTTGGTACTCTTGTTCAGAGGAGAATTGCTTAGCATTTCGGTGCTGGACTGCCCCAGGGCAGGACAAAGACTGATATGTTTGGGATATTTCTTCTCTGTGAAAGATAGTGAGCTAAAGACTCTGGGTAAGTCTCTCGTAACCAGGACTAATGTCTGGCAGAGAGACTCCCAGGACCCCCCTTGTTAATTAGCATATTTCAGTGACTTTGGGTCTCACCCTAAGTTACTAGGGGAATCCAGACGTGGACCCCTTGCTCACTATTCTTAGAGAGGCACAGATCCACCCTACTGATGAGGTCCAACCAGACCGAAACACGTGTCTGGGGTTTCTGTTGGTACTCTTGTTCAGAGGAGAATTGCTTAGCATTTCGGTGCTGGACTGCCCCAGGGCAGGACAAAGACTGATATGTTTGGGATATTTCTTCTCTGTGAAAGATAGTGAGCTAAAGACTCTGGGTAAGTCTCTCGTAACCAGGACTAATGTCTGGCAGAGAGACTCCCAGGACCCCCCTTGTTAATTAGCATATTTCAGTGACTTTGGGTCTCACCCTAAGTTACTAGGGGAATCCAGACGTGGACCCCTTGCTCACTATTCTTAGAGAGGCACAGATCCACCCTACTGATGAGGTCCAACCAGACCGAAACACGTGTCTGGGGTTTCTGTTGGTACTCTTGTTCAGAGGAGAATTGCTTAGCATTTCGGTGCTGGACTGCCCCAGGGCAGGACAAAGACTGATATGTTTGGGATATTTCTTCTCTGTGAAAGATAGTGAGCTAAAGACTCTGGGTAAGTCTCTCGTAACCAGGACTAATGTCTGGCAGAGAGACTCTCAGGACCCCCCTTGTTAATTAGCATATTTCAGTGACTTTGGGTCTCACCCTAAGTTACTAGGGGAATCCAGACGTGGACCCCTTGCTCACTATTCTTAGAGAGGCACAGATCCACCCTACTGATGAGGTCCAACCAGACCGAAACACGTGTCTGGGGTTTCTGTTGGTACTCTTGTTCAGAGGAGAATTGCTTAGCATTTCGGTGCTGGACTGCCCCAGGGCAGGACAAAGACTGATATGTTTGGGATATTTCTTCTCTGTGAAAGATAGTGAGCTAAAGACTCTGGGTAAGTCTCTCGTAACCAGGACTAATGTCTGGCAGAGAGACTCCCAGGACCCCCCTTGTTAATTAGCATATTTCAGTGACTTTGGGTCTCACCCTAAGTTACTAGGGGAATCCAGACGTGGACCCCTTGCTCACTATTCTTAGAGAGGCACAGATCCACCCTACTGATGAGGTCCAACCAGACCGAAACACGTGTCTGGGGTTTCTGTTGGTACTCTTGTTCAGAGGAGAATTGCTTAGCATTTCGGTGCTGGACTGCCCCAGGGCAGGACAAAGACTGATATGTTTGGGATATTTCTTCTCTGTGAAAGATAGTGAGCTAAAGAAAGTCTCTCGTAACCAGGACTAATGTCTGGCAGAGAGACTCCCAGGACCCCCCTTGTTAATTAGCGTATTTCAGTGACTTTGGGTCTCACCCTAAGTTACTAGGGGAATCCAGACGTGGACCCCTTGCTCACTATTCTTAGAGAGGCATAGATCCACCCTACTGATGAGGTCCAACCAGACCGAAACACGTGTCTGGGGTTTCTGTTGGAACTCTTGTTCAGAGGAGAATTGCTTAGCATTACGGTGCTGGACTGCCCCAGGGCAGGACAAAGACTGATATGTTTGGGATATTTCTTCTCTGTGAAAGATAGTGAGCTAAAGACTCTGGGTAAGTCTCTCGTAACCAGGACTAATGTCTGGCAGAGAGACTCCCAGGACCCCCCTTGTTAATTAGGGACCGGCAAGGGACAGGAGCTGTGCCTTTGTTCTGTGCCTTCGTTATGGGCCGGCTTCGCCTTCCGGTGAATCAGAATCCGCTTCTTCAGTAATGGAATGCCCAATCAGCTGGTGGGGCAGGCTGCTGGTAAGCAGTGCAGCCTACGCTTACAAGAAAATGATGGCGGCGGCCATCTTGGTGCTGGAGGAACCCTCGTGGTTCTCTATGGTGGCGGGCAGGGACGGAGGCATTTCCCACTGTGTCATCATATTTAGAAATATTGTGCCTCATGTAGCTAACGCGCTACTCAAGCCGGCAATTCTGGGCATTTTCTCCATGTGCGCTCGATGCGCGGATAAAGTCCAAGAAAGAGCATGAGAATGCTGTTGGCCCTAGGGCTTACCTGCAGTGCAGGCAAGTGTGTTTCAGTGCCTCTCCCTGGCCTGAAGCCAGCCTGAGCAGGATTAAAGATGTTAGAAGATTCCAAAAAAGAGGACAGAAGGGGAGTGATAACGGATTCCAAAATTTTGGACAGAAAAGGAAGTAGAGAGATAGGGCGGAAATTGGCAGGGACCGTGGGTTCAAGTGTGGGCTTCTTAAGAAGGGGCTGATGAACCCATTGCTGACATTTCCCTCTCCCAAGCTTCTAATATCTGGCCCCCTCCACCGCAGACCATGCTGGGATAGCCCTCCACTTTTATTTTAATCGAAAAAAACAATTGGGATTTGAAACAATTGGGTCTTTACTGTGACTGGTTGCCGTCTGAATTAGTCAATCCAGGTCAATAAATACAGGGGAGGCATTCTTAGCTCTGGATGCAGAAGACATGGACCAATCATTTAGAGACAATTATGAGAAGCGAGTTTCAAGCGCATCTTCATCGCGATGGGAGGCAGGAGACAAACACTTCCGTTACACAAAGGTCAAGCCAGGGCAAAGCTGAGAGGCCAATCATAGGGGGCCATGGCCAAGTATCCCTCAAAGTACATTCAAACACCCAATCTACATGAGATTATTTGGGGTTTAGTCCACGGTTGGTGGACTGGGAGGTCAAATAAAGGAGCCAGGACCCCTGGGTGAGGCCCCAAGTACCTAAAGCCACAATGAACAAGGAGGAATCCAGCCCCCCATTCGCCCCTAACCCATCATCAACTCCTACCCTTACAAGCAGTCAGAGCTGGTCGGGGATGGGCTCACACTCAGGGAAACCATAATGGCGAGACAGTGCGAACAGGTATAAGATGACCTCGGAATGATCAGGTGAAGAATGCACCCTCCTGATTATGAAGGTGGCTGTATTACCTTCAATACCGTCAACCCCATTTACTATTACCGCATGCGGTAAATACCGGGCACCCATAAAAGTTCCCAACATTTAAAGTCATCCCTGGCGTTCTTTTAGTCCTCATTTTGGAGTCCGTGGGGTTCGGTATGTACCAGATGTGGTCATTAACGCAAGAAAGTGCCCTTTGTGTTGCTCCATCCAAAAGCTGGCAGACACATTTTTGGGGTGTAAAATAACTCCGAATTCGGCAGCGCATCCTGTACAACAAATGATGATATATTGTAGCACTAGCGGCAAACTCGTGATCATGCCCGCAATGTGCCCTTCTCCACACACAGCCCATTTCCTGCACCCCCCCCCATCCTTTACCCGATGGCTGGGAACTAGCAGGGGCGTGTCCCACACTCCGGTGCCAGGAGCTGCATTTTTATATGACGTTTTGACTTCGTGCAGCCCAGAGACTTCTGGAGGGGCCAGTCAGCTTTTTAGAGGTCGTCTTTATAGCCTTTTAGAAGCTTACAGTATTTATCTGGCTTGTTGTCAGCCTTTTCCTGGAAGTTGAACTTTTGGCCAAAGGGCGTTAATGGCTCCGGTGGCACAGTGTGGTCTGCCTCACGCCCTTCTTCACGCACTCTGCAACCAACCCTGCAATCACGTATCACGCTTCCTTAAAATAGAACTCAGCTCAAAACCATGAACAAGAATGTTTTATAAATGCAGTGATCCAAATGCATAACCAACACATATCTATAGTCCAAATATAATGCAGTAAAGGTGCCCGGCGCCTCACACGCCGAACTAGCATCTGCTCGCTCCCTACCTCCCCCCTCTCTCTATCTCTCTCTCTCTCTCTCTCTCTGTCTCCCTGTCGCTCTATCTCCCTCTACGTCACGCATTTTCCTAGCGCCACACCAGCGGCTCCCTGACAACTGCATTACATGGGGGGAAACAGATACCTGGCCTGAGTGAATGGGACAGTATTTTATGGGGGTCAGGGACTATTAAATATGTATATGTACTGATAGTGTAAACTGGCTCTTTTTGAATTGTACAATGTTCCTTTCTAATGATCATTTCCAGTATATATTTCAAAAAAGTTAGCAGGTGCTCCTCTCCAGAAAGAACATGGCATGATAAACGGTTCTGAGATGAGAGTTTGCAGCACACGCTTTTTGCTCACTGTGCCTTTCACAGATGGGAAAAACAGCTTCACCTCACTGATGAGGCCCAACAAGGCTGAAACACGTGTATGGGGTTGCTTTTGGTACTCTTGTTCAGAGAGGAATTGCCATAGCATTTCGGGGCTGGACTGCCCATGTGGGCGGGACAAAGACTGATATGCAAATGGATATTTCCCATCTGTGAAAGGTACAGTGAGCAAAAAGCGTGTGCTGCAAACTCTCATCTCAGAACCGGTTATCATGCCATCTTCTTTCTGGAGAGGAGCGCCTGCTACCTTTTTTGAAACATTTCCAGTGTATAGTTTAGTTATAATTAGAATGTTGCACTTGTCAAATAGTGTAAAGGACATTATCAAAACCTAGAAAATCCACATACATTATTTTATAATTGAAGGTTATTATTCCAAAATACGCAGTCTGGTTCACTTCTATTGCACTGTTTGCAAATACCAGTATGAGAAAAGATAAGGAAACAAATAACACCAGTGAAGGTTCCATCCTGCTTAGCATAAAATCAAACCGCATTTTGGGAACTTAAAAATGACTACAGATCTTCATATTTGTCAAACATATCTGTGATAAATGATTGTACGCTTGAATCACTAAGTTTATACAATGCGCACGTGATTTGATGCTCATTTCATTTTTACAACATGGGCACCGACATTAAAATGATTCCAGAATGAACCACATATACTGGCTCGGGCACTTTGATTAAGGGGAATACATTGTCAGATTCGTGAAAGAAAAACGCTCTGGAATATTTTAATAAGAAAAAGTAGTCTCGGTTTTCGGACGTGAGGAGAGAGAGGCTGGGCACATCAATCACTTCATTGGGGTTGAAGGGTATTATGCTGATTTACGACCTTGATTCTGTTGAAAAAACGTAATTAACATTACAAAAACATCCAATTAGATTCACCCCTGAGCCATGATGAAAAGCATCATTAGCGCAATGCAAGCCGTCCCTCAGACAGACCGGGCTGCATTGCTCTTTTCTCTGCCAGAAGGACATGCTTTTTCAATTTCTAGCCTGAGACGACAAAATGTGCCCATTCTCTCAACCCTGGAGATTTCTGACCAAGCCCCAATCCAGATTAATAATTTACAAAGCCCTAACCTAATTTCCAAAGAACATAGTCTCTCTGGAAGTGGAGCGAAGATCAACAGTATATCGCTGTATGCCTTAATACATCACTGTATGCCTTCAAATGTCACTATAAGCCTGCACACATGATGGTCTGCCTCCCTATATGACTCTATACATTCTTATATTGCTGTATGCCGTCACATATCATTGTATACCTTCATATTTCACTGTATACCTTCACATATGACTGTCTGACTTCTATGCCTTCATATATCCCTGTATACCTTCACATATGACTGTCTGCCTTCATTTATCCCTGTATACCTTCACATGTGACTGTCCGCCTTCCTATATCCCTGTATACCTTCACATATGACTGTATGCCTTCATATATCCCTGTATAGCTTCACATGACTGTCTGCCTTCATATATCCCTGTATACCTTCACATATGACTGTCTGACTTCTTTTCTTCATATATTCCTGTATACCTTCACATATCACTGTCTGCCTTCATATATCCCTGTATAGCTTCACATGACTGTCTGCCTTCATATATCCCTGTATACCTTCACATATGACTGTCTGACTTCTATGCCTTCATATATCTCTGTATACCTTTACATATGACTATCTGCCTTCATATATCCCTGTACGTCTTCATAAATTACTCTATACCTTCAGATATCCCTGTTTGCTTTCAGATATGACTGTATGGCTTCATATATCACTGTGTATTTTCATATATCGCTAGGTGCCTTAATACAAGACCACATACCTTCATATATCATTGTATACCTTCATATGTCCCTGTATGCCTTCACATATCCCTTTGTACCTTCGTATATGACTGGATGCCTTCATATGTCCCTGTATGCCTTCCTACATGACTGCATGCCTTCATAAATCATTGTGTACCTTTACATATCCATGATCGCCTTCATATAAAACTGTGCCATTCAAATATCACTGTATGCCTTCATATATTAATGTATGCCTCCATATGCCATTGATTACCTTAATATATACCTGCATGCCTTCATACTTGACCGTATGCCTTCATATATCATTGTATACCTGCATATATCCCTGTATACCTCAATATATGCCTGCATGTACCTCTATGCCTTCATATATGGCCATATGCCTTCATCAGGGTGAAAAATTTGCTCTCACCACTAGCTATTGGGTAGTGATATTTGACTCTTGGCGAGGAAGAAATAGTGGCTCTGTGTATGTATATTACTGAGGTGGCAAGTGACTTTTGCATGGCTTGCTGGTAGCTTGCAACTTGAATTTCTGCCCCCTGCCTTCATATGTTATTGTGCGCCTTCATATATCCATGCATGATTTCATATAGCCCTGTAACCTACAGAGATCCCTGTATGCCTTCATATATTAATGTATGCCTCCATATGCCATTGTTTGCATTCATATATACATTCTGCTTAAGGTAAATCAAAACATCCCCCAGAAAGAAAAACCTCACTCCGCAGTTTGGGGTTTGCCATCACTATTTACACACAAAGGAGAAAAGGTGCATAACAATTAACCTAATAAGTGTCTCATCTGTCTAACGGAGGAAGTTGATTATAATCTACGACCATTGGTCCTTAAAAAATGGACTTAGTACACAATACGTTCTTATAAATTTGATCATTTTAACTCTCCAAAATAGATAAAACACTACTAAAAGACTTATTTAAAACACATACAATGTGACCCAAATTTTTAAACCCACATGGTGGGTATAGCGACACCCTAATGGGAAAAATTACATCACAATTGACAACATGTACATTTCAACAAACACATAACAATTGCAAAAACTCTGTACTTGAACAGAGTGACAATATCCTGACATGTTTCAGTTCTTTAAAGCTTCTCAATGCTTGAACTTTCTTCAGGGGAAGAAAAACCGTGTTTTCACATAAGTTCTTCACCACCATGTAATCTCGGGTAGAAAGCAAGACGATCCTAAATGAGTTCACCTGCATAAAAACAGAACCAACACCTCAATATAAGACATTGAGCTCCACTTTCTATGTAACATTAGCAACCTCTAGACTACACCACTATGGTGGCTAAAGGATTGGAGTCAGGTCCTCAATAAACCTGCCCTGAACAATTTCCACTACTATACCTCTAAATATAGTTTAAGTAGTGTAGATGTCAATAACTTCAGACTTCTTCAGTCAAGTCTACTTCGATATAAGGGTTCTCAAAATAACCCACCTAATTCCAAGGTCTGTGTAGGTAACAAAAAATAATAAACAGCAGACATAAAATACAACAATATACTCAATTTCACGGTACAATACCACTTGAATAACATGTTTGCCTACTCTCACAGTGAAAACTAAGCATTCGCCACCTAGTATATCGAATAGCTAACACCTTGTGGTTACACATACACCCTTTCGTGTATCAATTTCGCAGAACTTAACCTAAAAAGGAAAAAGCACTTGTGTCTTCACCTTAAAGCCCAAATCTGTTCATAAACAGGTGAATACACACACCATATAGTGTACTTGATGACAATACCTGTAAACACCAAGTTCCACAAATGATCACTTAGAAAAACGCTTTAATGCTAATGCCGAAGTATCACATGTCAATAGTTTTTTCACGTACACTCGACTCTGCAACAAAAAATAAACCAGAGTATCGGTACATAATATACACTGAGCATTTTTAAGACCGAATAAATTACGTATCAGTCTGTATTTTAGAATAGCGTGATTGACATAGCATTCAACGTTACAACTAGAACAACCAGCGTGTCCATGCAAGTTGTACAAAGGTAAACATTATGCTTCACGTTGTAACTAACGTTACACCATTTCAATCGCCAAAGCGCCAGCGTGTTAATACACAATTAAACTAAACAGTAGGTATTTCAGACATGCTGTAGTTAAAAAACTAAACATATTAAGTACCTGATCGTACCGAATTTGGATACACTCTCTAGCCGCCGCAACATGTACGGGCACCATCGTTCTACAACCACGCTACTGATTTAAGCTGGTGTAGAAAAAAAAAATGGATTTCCACAGCTAGGGAGCAATAGTAAAGCTAGAAAATGGACTAACCTGTCACCAAGCCCTAATAAGATACAGGAAAATGTATTATCAAGCGTAAACTAAGCCCTAGATGCGAATCACACATAGAAACAGGTAAGTACAACAAACCACGTCAAAGTGCAGCATACATACCGACCCAAGACTCGAGATTACACAGTGGTGAGAGACATGGAATAGCTTTGCATAACGGGTACAAAACCTCACAAAATCTTTTTTTAACACTTTGCTGAATTTCATATTAGACACTATACAGTTTTGGCATAGCACAGTGACACATTGCATAAACACTTTAAGGACAGAGAATAATGAATTAAGAAGGTCTTACATATACCAAAGTATAATAGGCTTATACTACTATGTCATGTTACTGAAACCCATTCACAAATTCATTTGCAGACATATAATTCAATTTATCACACATGAATAAATCAAAAACACACGATCTGGAGCCATAAAGCAGTTCATAGATGAACATTGTGCCACTCAACCACCTCGTTAAGTCCTCTAATGTGACTCTGGCACTTAAAAAACATTTTCTGTTCAAAATTCAATAGTCTGCAATCTATCTCTTGTTTAGTAGAACCATGAATTTTCTTAAGAATGACCCATCTAAAATCTTCATGTGTATGTTTAATTTCTATAAAATGTTTCACCACGGGAGCAGCAATCACTTTATTTTTAATGCAGCTCTGATGTTCTGTCATTCGCGTTCTGCATTTCCTATTTGTTTTTCCAATATATTTCAGCTCACAGGGACATGTGATCAAGTACACAACATTTTCAGAATTACAGTTGGTCATTTCATTCAACACCCAAGTGCATGATTGATTCAGCTTAATTTGTTTGGTCTCTTCTGTGTATCCACACATCAAACAATTACCACATGAGAAATGACCTTTTACCAAAGGCAGGCCCCATAGAGTAGTCTGTCTGGGTACTGATGTCTGTTTGACTGTTATGTCATTTTTGATGAGCATATTTCTAATGTTTTCGCTCTTTTTGAATGCTATAAGAGGAGGCGGAGTAGCTCCATTTCTATATACATTTTTCCAAGCTTTCTTAATGATACCCTTTATCTTGTAGGACAGATTAGAAAAAGTATTCACAAACATAATCTGGCTGGATACCCCTTACTCAGCAGTTTGTCAGAAAGTTTTACTGCACTTTCATTCTAATCCTCCTTACGACTACTATTCCTCTTAAGCCTAAGAAATTGGCTAAAAGGGAAGTTGTTTGTCAGGAAACAAAACTTGATGTGCAGGTTGACCAAAAGCAAGGTATATTATGTTTCACCTAACTAAACTCCAGTGACATTTGAAGAGCCAATTTGTCTTCATGGAAAATGTCAGCCCAAGGCAGACCCTTTTGCTGGCTGTGGGAAAACTTCACAAGGACATCTCCCACTTCCAGCCTGGATGTCATATCTCCCATCTAATGACCAACCAGAACCAGAACAGCTGGCTCTGAAAGCATGGACTTCAAGAAAAGTCATCCTTGGCTGGAGCACGACTAAAATGTGTGAAAATGGACGGACCACTTCAAAGAGCAAGCTTCCAACATAAAGGAGATGGATAAAGGTACAGGCTCACCTAGTGAAAACAAATGGCTGAAAGCAGGAACAGGTCCATTTGTTCCACATGAAGATTCACAATTAATTTCAAAGGATGATTATCATTCAGGCCTTGTTCTCAGCAACCGTAAGGCGGATTGATTTTATTTTTACACCATTTTTAATGTAATTTCCAGGCGATTTTTTTTGGGATATAAAATTCATTCACGTGCGACTCATGCAATTGTAATGGCTATCTAAGATGTGTTGGCTGATCTGAACATGTTCAAAATGTGAGAGTTGGTGAGCGGGTGGAAATGAAATTAGGGATATGCTTAATAACTTACATATTCATAACGGTTGTGCTTTTTATGGAAACAGCATAAAGGTGCCACATGGTCGTGCTACATGATACAGATTTGGTGGTCGGTGTATCTAATGCCCCGTGATTAGCTGAAACAGAAAATATGTTTAGTCTGGCAGTTGCTAGTAAAATTATGAAGTTGTGATACATAACTAGTTTTGCCAAAACGTTGAAAGAAGAACAAAGGGGGATGGCAAATGGGAATTGCCATATGTTGCTCCAAACCCCTAAACCAATCCTGAGTTGGAGGCTGGGTTTGAGAGGAGAAAGGTAACTGTCCAATCCTAGTGGCAGGGATTATTGCAGGGTACTTCCCCAAGATTGTAAAATTGGTGCTATCATCGCTGCTATATAAAGGGGTCTGCACACACAGAGATACAGACAGAAAAGGGAGAAAGACAGGAGGACATCCAGAAAAAGGAGAGGAATGGAATGGAGACACAGAAAAGGGAGAAAGACAGGAACAGACAGACAAGAGACAGACCATTAGGAAGGCTGCTGAAACTTACCATCTGACAGCTGTAAGGAAACACCAAAGGAGATTACTGAGAGTGCATCTGGGTGGAGCTGTCTATTTCTAGGAAGGTCTCAAAGCTGACTGGGTCCTATGGTGGAGAGCAGGAGGCCATCTTTGAGAGTTGAGTGACTAGACCCCTGCCCTATCTTTCCAGAGTGTCCTGAGATGCAGCTGGCCTTCCTGAATCTTAACCAGAGGCTTTCTATGTAAGTAGAAGCGAGCCCTGGGAAACCAAAAGGTGGGGGAGTCTGCTTGCCTTGAATCCCTTCCCTTTAAAGTGAGCAGGGGGGCAATACTGTCTAGATGCTTAGCCTATTTAACCAAAAATATTAATTTAATCAATTCCCCATTTAGCAGAACACTACGGGTGAATTTTTGTCAAAATTTGAAATGAACAAAGCTCACTTCTCAGTGTGCGCTGAAAACTACAGCTATAAATCAATTGGGTAATCCTTGTTGTCCAGCTGACCCAGACATCTTTAAGGAAGAGTGTCTTTGTTCTTAAATCAGTCCAACCTTTTTATCCAGCCTCACCAACAAAGGCCTTTCAGTAAGGTGGGCTTGAAATTCAGAATTCCCCAAAGCATTCCAATTTTTCAGTCTGACTTCCCAACATGGACCAAAGCAAGGAGGGCGGGGGTCTGAAAAAAAAGATAGATCACCCTGTGTTTATTTTAAACCAAATGTTTGGGTGAAATTATAATTGCCCTATGTATTTATACCAATCTTGAAATCCTACTGCTACCCTTTTAAGCCTGCAGGAAAAGCTAAATCGCACAACATTACATAAGAGCCTTTGTTATTGATCAGTGCAATTATTTCGTGAAGTGAAATTTCAAGAAAGTTAAGAATTGTGAGTGTGTTCTTTTTAACTCACTTTTGGGATGTATTTATGCTGAGAGAAGTTGATTGTCTTATGCCACGGATAAAGTGTTTTTTTATATTTTCGTTTAATTTATATTACTTTTAATTTAAATAAATACCTATATATTTCCCGTACACTGGCCATGTTCTTGGCTCATTGTTAGCTCAGGGGAGAGGAATCTCCTCTGTGTTTGGTCATTATAGTTAATCAAGTGTTTGGTTTTATGTATTGTATTGTAGTAGTCATTTTTAGAACACCTTTTCCCATTTGTATGGCCTCAATGGGCTTTATGGTAGGAACGCCCTTGGGGACCAAAGTCCAGGTATGGGAAAGTTCTGTGAGGAAGCTTAAGATGCGTGTGTGCTTTTGGCCGGGATTAGGATTTAGGAGGGATGGCTAGGCTCCAGTAAGCAACCCTAGAGGTCAGGCACATGGGCCGGTGCTGAGGGAGGTCACGACAGAGTGCTAGTGCAAGAGACTCGATATGTGCACAGCAAGACCAAAATTTGTCATAGTTTGTCGATGTTTTCTAATGGAAGAGGTGTTGAGGCAAGTCTGGTGCTTCAGTGCGAAACCGTTACGTGACCAGTTAGACCAAATGTGTCAAAGTCGTAGCTGCATTGTTAAGTGCGTGGATCGATACCCGTGTCTGCGGCAGATGTCCACGGAAGTGGTGCATTTATACACACCTTAAGCTCAGATGGAGCTTATCTTTGAAGTCGCTGTGTTATCCGATCTTCTGTGGGGAAGAAAAAGTAAACTACCTTTGTAGACATTTCTAGGCACTATGGACAGGTTACCCTTAAGTCTACCAAGTGCAATAGGCTAGTTGTCCTAGAACATCTTCTAGGTTGGACAGCCAGGCTACCATAGAAGCTTGGCTAAGGGGATTCTCTGAGTGCAATAGACAGGTTACCTTTACAGTCTTACTACATATATTCCCTGCTCCACAAACGCTAACCATAACAGTCTGATACGCCAGCTATCAAAGATAACTGCACATACCCACTGTGTGTTGCAATGGATAACTTAAGCAATTATAAGTGCAATGGAGGGTTACCAACATATATCTTCAAGCATTGTGTACAGGCTACACATTTGAGGCGCAAATGCTTTTAAGTGTACACATGTGTTAACCTGCATGTGCTTTCTTCTAGTCGCAATGCCAGGCATATCTAGCTACAGCCCCACAGCTGTCCTTACAGGTAATGTAAGCGGGCTAATATCAAACTGTCAGGTGCAGTACCAAGGCCCTGGAGCAGTGGTAAGCTAGCCTTATGGATTTTTTTAGCAAATAAGGGGTAATCCTAATACATCTTCTTGGTGCAATTAACAGTCTGTCCTCAAAGGGCTTTAGGCGCTTTGGGCCAGTTCTCACTATGACCTTCAGAGTGCTGCGGAGCAGACTTTTATTTTACTTTTATTATTTATACTGCGCAGACCATGGACCCGTAGGCTTAAGGGCGCAACAACCAAAAAACAAGAGGGCAACACACAAGGAGGTAAAAAGACATCATCCTAAACGTCTGCTTGAATGGACAGGCCAACGAAAGAGTTTAACACCATTCTTACCCTCACACCCCCTGAAAATCCCTCTAGGTGCAACACCTATCCCACCCCCAACAATCCGTCTAAGTGCAGTCCATGTCCAACTCCCAAAATTCATCTAACTGCAGTACACAGATAACTCCCAACACCTATAACTGTTGAGAGACATCACTTATTTTCTAGAAAACAAAACAAGTGCGAAGCAGTTCATGCATATTTTGCAGCACTAAGGGGACTTCTTGCAATGAGCAAATTCGTAGGAGTTGAAAACGAATATCTAAGGGATCAACTAGTGCTCCACACTGCTGACCCCCACATCAGAAAATATTATTACAGGTGAAGGATCCTACACTGGATCAAGCACTAGAAATTGCCAGGAAGATAGAACTGGGTGATACATGTATGAAAGCTGTGCAGCTCAAACAAGAATGAACAGAAGTGCAGAGTGTGCATGTAGAAGGGGAGGAAGAAGAAGACACAATAGGGACACTAATAAGGAAAATGTCCACCGTGGCATCAACAATGAGACTTCCATATAGGGTCAAGAGGGAGAAAGAAGGCAATGCCCCCATTCAAATCAACAAAACACAATGGAGATGCTATAAGTGTGGACGGAGTAAACACCCTAATGGTGATGGTGATATAAAATGTCCAGCAAATGCAATTACAGCAAAGTGTTTCAAATGTGGTAACATTGGACAATATGGGACAGTCTTCAGGAATGGCAGAGGCGGGCCAGGATGGGTCCAAATTTCAAGGTGTATGAAGAAGGCAATCGCTCAAGCAGTGTCAATATCAAAGCTTTAGAAGAAATAGCAGTCTGTTGTCTGTTTCAAATTGCAGGGAGGAACAAGAAGTGCAAATCTTAACGATCCACTCTGAAGGGAAAAGAGGCTCATGCGACTGCATGAAAGTGGATAACATACCCATATAAGTAATCAAGTAATGGTAGACACAGGGTCTCCCAAAACCATGGTAGATGTGCACACCTATGAAAAAGAGTTGAACAGGCGACCTGACGATTTGAGGGTCACCAACATCAGAGCCACAGGGTATGGTAAGACCCCCTATAAACATTATAGGATAAAAGTGGGTCCACCTCAACTTCAATGGCAAGTTATACATGGCAAATAATGGATTGTCAGTGATCGGATGGGTAGAACAGGCAGCTCTGCGAATAAAGATACAACTAGGTGAAGCAACCCCAATATATTATGCATGTCTAGCCAAGACTTTAACTGTAATGAGGGTTTAGCCAAAACATTTCCATTGGTGTTCAATTAAATAATAGGGATGCTTAGAGGTCTCAAACACAGAATCGTGTTAAATAGAGGTGCCAGGCTAATTGCACACAAAGTGAGAAACATCCCAGTTGGCACAAGGAAGGCCTTTCAGAAGGAACTAACACATTTTTACGAACAGAACATCATTGAACCCATCGAGCCATCCAAGTGGTTATCGCCCATCGTGATTGTATGTAAACCAGACAACTGTATAAGGATGTGTGTTGATCTTACAGTATCACTGTGGATGCCAGTAATGTTGGGTTAGGCGCAGTCCTCAAACAAATACAAGAGAATGGTACAGTGCTGATTGCTTTTGCTTCACGAGTATTAAATGCAGCAGAATTGAACTGTTCAACAATAGAAAAAGAAGCTTTGGGTGTCAAATGGATCTTTGATATGGGGCCTTCCAGTAATTGTCAGAACGGATCACAAACCACTATTACATATTTTGAATTCTAAAAATCCTCTCTTAATTTCTCCCAGGATATGAAGATGGAACATTGATGTAATGCAATTTAACATAAGAGTGGTATACACACCAGGTCAAATGAATGTTATTGCGGACTGTTCTTCAAGACTGCCATGGAACAACGAAGAACAAGATCAGTGCCAAATTAGTGGAGAAGACATGTAATGCATCATTGCATACATTGAGCCAGGGATCTCAAAGGAAGAGTGGGCCCAGGCATCATCTGAGGATACTGAGCACAAATTGCTGCGGCAGACTGTACAGGAAGGTTGGGAGAAAGTTGATCATACTCTCAAAGAATATTCACAAATTTAAAATTAAATTGATGAAGATCCTGTATGTGTTTTTAGAGGGGACCGAATGATTCCACCAGTGACCCTAAGAAAGAAGATCATGAAATTGGCCCATGAAGGTCATCTTGGCAGGAATCTCACAAAAAGGAGACTTAGAGAATGCTATTAGTAGCTGGCGATGTGGAATGAAGTAGAAGATTTAGTGAAGAACTGCCGAGCATGTGCTGCAAGAGACAAGAGTAAGAGAACGCAAGTGACACCTTTACAACCTGTGGTGGTTCCAAACATGGTATGGAAAAAGCTGGCCATAGATATCACAGGAACCTTTGAGATACTGCAGGCACACAAAATATATATATATATATGTATATATATATATATATATATATATATATATATATATATATATATATATATATATATATATATATATTTGTGTATATATATATATACATATATATATATATATATATATATATGTATATATATATATAGGTGCTGACAGATTACACTTCAAAATGAGTTGAATGGGGTATAATGGAGAAACAATAGGAAAGATTGTGAGGTTTTTGGAAAACATGTTAAACAGAGAAGGTGACCCACAAGAAATTGTATCTGACAATGGTGCACAGTTTGTGTCGGAAGCGATGCAGGCATTCCTGAAGGATCAAGCAATTGAATATAGACTTACTTCCCAATCTCATCCCATGCCAGTGGGTTAGTAGAATGAATGAATAGTTTTATAAAAAGCATATATCCAGCTGGCGTTGGCCAATTCACTACCGTGGAAAGACAAACTTAAAGAAGCACTAAATGCTTATAGAATGACTCCACGTTCCAAGACAGAAGAAGAACCTTTTCTCATGATGAGAGGAAGAACAGTATCTAACAGGTTGAGGCCACCATGGTTGCCTGTTAGACTCAAGAGAAGAGTTGACATTGAAGATATTGTCAGTAAAGGAAAAACAAAAGTGAAACTAAGTGTATTATGACCGCTCCATGCATGCAAAAGAAACCAAATTTAAGAAAGGAGATTGGGTGAGCGTGAGGCAACCCAGGAAAGTTCCAAAGGGACTGTCCAAATTCAGGGATGCGCTGAGAGTAGAAAAGGCATCAGAGAAGTTTGTGATTTTGGATAATGCAAGAAGGTGGTCATGTGATGATGTCATGCAATGTTCCCCCAGACAGAGAAGACCAAATGATGCGACAGCTACCTTCAGAAGTGATGGCTCACAGGGACTGTTGGCAGATGCTGTAGGACCAGCTGAACAGAGATTTTCAGCAGATGCTGTAGGATCACAAGTGGAGAGAGATGATGACTTTGTCGGAGTGAGGTCTTCAAGGAATATAAAAATTGATCCGAACTTCAAGAGTGACTATGTTTATTATTAACTGTATCCTTTCAATGTTGACACTCGTTTGCTCCGAATTTCAAGAGTGACTATGTTTACTATTAACTGTGTTTTTTCAATGTTGATACTCGTTCTTGCTTTTCCTGCCTTCCTTCCTCCGCCCCCTTCCTCCAATCTTCCACTGTTTATCCCTTGGAGGGGAGATTTTATGATGTGTGTTTTCATTCTCTGGCGTCGTTCCAAACTCCCTGTGAGTTCGAGAGCGATACCAGGGTTGCGAGAACGAGAAGATGCCCTGCGGACCACAATCCGCCTGTGGGCTCTTTTCAAGAATGTAAATCTTGTTTACTATACCGGCTCCTGTGCCTCAATAACCTAACAGCTCTCTGCTCTTTTCATTTGTCATAATACTCACACTAACAGAAAAATGTCTGTCAATCATTTTGAGCTATTTCCGGAACAAATGGGTTTCTAAAAACCCCATTGTTCCGAAACGTGTGTGGAAATGTCATTTTTGGGTGGATTTGGGTTACTTTCCATGGGTGGCTGATTCATTTGAAAATATAGGCAACGCAGGCATCAGAAGGTACGTGCCGCCTGTGTGCGCGCCCAAAGATTTGCTCTCCTGGGACCTTTTCAGCCCTCAATCACCTCCAGAACAATCACTTGGGGAGTACTGTGTTTGAAAAACCACTCCCCCCAAATCTAGTATGAAATCCATGCAGGTGCCATCCCGTCTCTGGGCCTTTGAAAGGAAGGCCCTTTGTCCATTGCGAATGGCAGCAAGTCTCCCTAAATTAGCATTAATGTTTGGGTGATGAGAGCTGTCTTGGGCTTTTGCAACTGAAATCCCTCAAAGCTGCATCAGCTGACTACTGAAATCTTCTCTTAAGACACTTAAAGGGAGTGACAAAATTACCCATTTCCCTCTTTTCAAAATATGTAATTCTTTTCCATGGTGTCCATTTTGCATGCATGCATGAAAAATTGTTGCTTATTCCCCTAGAGGAATTAAACATTTAATTTACATTGCTCATAATTACAAGCTGCAGGTAGTCGATAGAAATGTGTATTCATGTTTTTCTTTCAATTATTTAATTTGGATGATATATAAAATATACAAATCATCGAAAAGTGACTTGACAAAAATCTTAAATAAATATGTTGATTAAAATAAATGTGGTTGTTGCTTTTATTTTGCCCATCTTGAATGAAAACCACAATGCAATGTGAGCGTATAAATAGAAAACTTAGTTCCCATACTTAGAAACACAACTAAAGGTAATGTGTGATAACTCCATTGTCAGACACACTGCAGTAGTGAAGCTGACTGGAGGCACACGTAATTGGGCTACATTTGGGATATCCTTGATGAGTAGACAGACCTGCCATAACAGTACCCCTGTCGCCCCACCCCCTCCACCCTCACCCTCCTAGCCTCGGGGTGAGAACTATTATGTGCTCTTGTGCAAAGACAAAACAGTGTAAGACATCTACTGACTGTCGTCATGTGATGGAAAATTAATCTCTGTTGGCTTACATGGAAAGGAGTGCCTGACGCTTTAAGCCCCGAGGGACGTGATTTCCGGAACACGGATGCCTCAGGCGAATCAATGACTGCTCTTTGCCTCCTGTCAGATGCCACCGAAGATGAGCTGGCCCTGAGTGGCAGTCGATAACACATTTCTCCTCTGAATGAGTGACAGGTGAAGCGGGTTGATCTTTGAAACGGGGCTGAGAGCAAGAATGTTTGGGGTGAGTCAGAGCCCCAGGGAAGCATGGAGAGAGATAGAGGTAGAGAGGGAGAAAGTGTGAGGGAGGGTGGTGTATAAATGAGAGTTAACTTACATGGGTGAGCAAGCGATTGTTTGTTCTCATATATGAGCAGTTTGTCTCTGTGAGCTGAAAGGAAAGCCTCCCAGAAATTGGGCTCTCTGTGAATACCTGGACAGGGTTGCCTGAGAGGTGATCAGGTGCGGCACTAGGTTTCTATGAGTAGTTGGATATGATATATATGATATGTTATTTATAACGCGCCTAATACCCAGAGGTTTCTAAGCGCGGACCTGGGTGTCGAACCTGTGTTTCTCCGTGTCGCCTCGTTTCCAAGGCGAGCACGTTGCCGCTGAGCTATCTTCCCGTGACACTGGACCAAACACTCAAAAGGAAGGTCTAAGGTGCTTCAGTGTCAGGAGGCACCCCAGTCATTTGTCTGCATGGGATTTATAAAGTGCAGACCTAGATGGGAAGCAACAGAACGCTGTACAAATAGGCTGCACCCAGTGGTGCAGGAGTAGCATAGCAGCTGGAATGGATTGATGGAATAGAGAAGGGAAAGAACTTCGGAGGGGTAGAAATAGGGCTGAGTGGAGCGATCAGCAATTGGCCAGATGTTCTTTGAAGTGTTGGATCTTCATGTCCTTCCTGAACTGTAGGATGGTGACATCTGGGATTCTGGGATAATCTCACACCAATGGCATGTTTTTATTGAATACTTTTGTCAATAATAGGATTTATATTAAAACATACTCATAAAATCATAGGTATATACCGTCACTGAGGGAAAAAAAATGAAATAACAAAAAGAAAACAACATAATGTGCTAAATATAGATGCAGTCATACAGGTCAGTAGTCCAATTCATCTAAGATTCTTATTACTTATCTCTGAAGTTTAGTTAATTAGTGCTGCAACCACAAGTCAGTCAAATGCATGTTAATCACAGGTATGCACACTTTTTCAATATTGTGTCATCATAGCACTGCATAAAATTCAGAGTTTACAAATTTTGTAAAATGCACCTAAACTAATCCAAACTAAGGGCCTGATTCATGGAAGTGTTTCATAATGCCGCTACCCCATAGGAAAACGCTCCATGAATCAGGTCCTAAATGGTTTCCATTCATCGCAAATTATTTTGTAAAACCTTGGTCTTTTTCGGAAAGCGATGTTCGACAAGGGCTGTCAGTGGCTGCACCTCCGACTTTGCGGGACTTTCAGGATTCAGCGAGCGATTTCCAGTTCCATTGGATTCACGAGGAAAGACTGCTGGACCCGCCCCCTCTTACCCACAAAGCACTATAACTTTGCAGGACTCGCGCTTTTGCGCGTGCGCTTTTTCGGAAAGCGCTGTTCGACAAGGGCTGTCAGTGGCTGCACCTCCGACTTTGCGGGACTTTCAGGATTCAGCGAGCGATTTCCAGTTCCATTGGATTCACGAGGAAAGACTGCTGGACCCGCCCCCTCTTACCCACAAAGCACTATAACTTTGCAGGATTCGCGCTTTTGCGCGCGCGCTTTTTTCTTCGGAAAGCGCTGTTCGACAAGGGCTGTCAGTGGCTGTCTGTGGTCTGCTGGGGTAGAGACGTGAAAGCAAACTTGCATGTGATAACTCCCTATAATTTTTAAGGCATAAGTACAGAAGCCTAATCGATATCACCGAGTGAGAGAGGGTATAATTTTATCACCATGCTTTGCTTTTTTTTCCAAATCAAGTGTCTTGTTTGTATTTAGATTATTTATCTATATTAACTTATTTTGTTTAATTATACTATTGAAGTGATTGATTGCTACTGTTCCACTCCTTGTACAGCAACACTTAGAAAAAAAACATGACATCAAAAAAATGTACACTTAAATCTGGCATGCCAGGAACGGCGACTGTCGCGCTGCTACAGTACAAACCACAACTTACTACAACGAAGCGCTCCCAGGCAAAGTCTGCACTGCCAAGAGCAGGGGCAGGGAGTTCCCTTGTCCGTCGTACACACTCGCTATCTGCGGACATTCGCTCCTTTTACGATATGGAAATCCAAACTGGAACATGTATGGACCACGAGGCAAACAGAATCAAAAATCCAATAGAAACACTTATGACGGAGCAACAACTAGAGGAAACAACCTCACAAGGAATGAGCCGAGATAGGAAGGATGAGAACCCTCAAAGCAACGGACAACTAGCGCCTGAACACACCAGTAACAAATTATTTAATCCATCATTAGTTGATCATTCTAATTGCAATTTGCAATTACCAGTCATCTTGCCAATCTTATCTAAGACAATGTCCAGTCAGATTGCCGTTGAATTTAACGAACCAGTAACTTTGCAAGACTTGCCGAATGTCAACACTGAAGTGATTGCAGCTGAAAGTGAATCATCCATTGACAAAATGGAGCATGAGGCAATAGCGCAAAAAGAAAAAGAGACTTTCGGTGAACAAGAAAGATTACAATCTTTGTCCTACCAGGCATCCAACCAGGGCCATCAAAATGAGTTCACGGACACAACACTAGAACTGGCAGTAACATCAGGAGATCTTCTTATGAAAGAAACACACCAAAGTATTGCACCTACAGAAGAAATAACAAAAGAGTGTGCATTCAAAGAAGCAAAACAAAGCGAGATGGCTACTAATAAGCCAATGCCGACACCCCTCCAACCAATGGAGCCCATTATATGCTCAATCGAAGCCCAAGTGAAATTGCGCAAGGCATATGAGCACTTAACCTTGACGGGGGAAATTGATCAGGACGCGCTCGATTTCATGGATGCCTCCGTGAGTTCGGACAACCCGGAAGCCGATGTTCTATACATCTGCTCAAACACTGGAGATCTCATCCAGCTCCAAGAGAGTCACCCACGGAGCTTGTTCGACAAACCAGATATATCAACGACTAACCCACAGGGGTGTGCTTGCAATGCCATCGATGATGCTCATTCTCCTCAGCCTAACACCTCAGCTCAATCAGATGCTCAAATGGTAAATGAATCTCCTTCATTCATTGCTCCCACTCCAAGGCGGACAAGATTCCTTGATGAACCACGGGAATCTGATTATTTCATTCAAAATGCGCACACAAAACGTTTTTCATTCCCGGAGGCTCCGGCGCTTAACAACACGCTTAGCGCAATGAACACGGCTCTTCTGGCGATAGCGAAATTGTATGAAACGCTAGATAGTAAAATGACAAAACAAACGACCTTACATGAAAAACTGCTAAAAAAGAGTGTCATCACTGAATCAAGTCCGGAGAAATTAAGAAACTCAGGAGGATCACGAAATCATGCAGAAAAAACATTGGATACTAAGGGAAAACCAGAGTGTTTACCTCTTGCATGCAATTATGGGCCTTCGAAAGAATTAGGAACGGCAGAAAACAATTTATTATTACTGAAAGATTCAGAAAAATCGATAGTAGAAATCATCAAACCTTCGATATCACAAGTCGAAACGAACTTGCGAGAACTGGATGTTCAACCACACCCGAATCAACATACTGGGAAAGAACCAATTGCAGTCGTAAATTCCTCATTGGAAGCAAGCAGTCAACCGCAATCAAGTAAAAATATATTCGATGTATTTGAATCGAGTAACAAAGGCCAAATAATCCACGCCAGTAAGCTTAAGCCGACTGAGTCTGGAAATCAAATACAGGATAAAGCCAATCCTCAAGCTGGCTCTAAAAAGACGACAATGAAGAAGCGCAAGTATGTAAGATTACAACACAAAAACCCGAAGCAAATGAAGCTTCCACAGACAACAATCGCATCAGTACAAAGAACAGTGCCGTATGAACCTATAGACTCCTTAGTGGCTCTAAACAAGCAATTAACTCAAGCAAGCGGAGAGTTAGCCTTTCGAGATGTAAATTAGTTAATCAGTCCTGCAATAAATACAACTATGTTCAAAGAAAAGACTCCAGCAATAATGATGGAATCATGTCCTATCGCTAGTGCCAATGAGCTGGACCGGCTCACGACGATTGAAGCTTTAAGAGAGGAAATCAGAGAATCTATTAAAGCATATCAGAATCATAAAACTGAGAACACCCAGAAGAGTGACCCTTTCATAACTCAGGCAGCTAAATCCAATAATGTACCCATACTTACAAAAGCTCCTGACTCTCTGAAGACCACAGCATCTTTTGTTCAGAATCCAGAAGGATTGAGAGAGCAAGCCCAGGGACACATTGGAAAAGTACTGGAGAACTCGAGCTTAGCAGTTAATTCACAGTGTCAAACGCAAGCCAATCTTGACGTTTGCAAAATTCAACCAACTACTGTAAACAATCTTTTGCCTAACATCTCATCCCAGCAAGATCTTCGTGAGTTGATCAAAGCGTCTATTGAATCATACATAAGTGATACAGGTCATTATATCTCCATGTCATCGAAGCAGTCTAATGGAGCCTTTCCAGAAGTTGGGCAGTTACTACAAGGCCCGAGCATACGGGGCAGATCCAATGAGCAAGAATAAGTGTGCCTTCAAAATCACTTACTCAGACCCAGCTAGCCTTACAAGCGTTGGCGAACCCAAGCTGGCAAAATCCGAACAAAAGGCGAGATGTCCCCTGCCTGAACTTGAAATGTCGAGAACATCCCTTTCAAACATATGTGCTTAATCGCACAAGCATATTAAATATATGCACGGAAGTTGAAATCTTGAAAGAATTAACATCGTCTGATCTCGACTTGATTGAATTTGTCAGTCAAGATAACACATCCGAAGCCAACATCTATATTAAATCCGCCCTAATATACAATCTAATATGGCAGGCCAGAATGGACTTATTTGATATGGGATTTGCGCTAACACAAGTAAACTGTGCTTCTAATGATCTGGCATTTAAACCACATGTAAATATCTATCAACCAAGCAATGACAGACGAAACCCGGCAATGCTACCAGTGAATAATGGAAAGAGATCATAACAACTCATCGCTCAAACTTCCATCAAATTAATATCATGGAACACAAGAGGCAATAGACATTTCATAAATTCTAAATTAAGTACGCTTGAAGACTATGATGTCATAGCATTGCAAGAAACGTGGTTAATGGAATCTCCAGCGTGGGATACTCATATCATCTTTAACACTTCAGCGCTCAAAAAGTCAAAAGGTAGGCCATCAGGAGGTCTTTTACTAGCAATCAAAAAGTCATGTGGTTTCATCGGGAAAATGCACCACTCTCCATCCCCGTACTTTCAAGTTGTTAATCTCTCTGCGACAAATTTTAATCTAACCATTATGAATATATACTAGAGTAGATTGAACCTTACGCCAGAATTTTTTTTTACCACCCTCTTGTGGCATCTTGATAATATTGCAGCAGATGCGAATTCTGGGGTAGTCTTCGTAATGGGAGATTTAAATCTGCACTTACTATCAACTCAAAAGATCCTATGGACGAGCAATGAAAATATGTGGAATAAAATTATGAAGGAAAGAGGTCTAATTATGCTCAACAATGCCTGTAAGGGAAACAACTCTCCGTGTAACACATGGCAAAGGGGCACCGTTGGTGCTATTCTGGATTACATCTATGTAAGCAAAGAATTCCTGCCACAAATTCAATCAATGGTTGTCGTGCCAGCGACTGAAAGTGACCACAACAAATTAGCCTTAACTTTTTCGACCCCAGTTCCATGGTATATGGAGGAGATCAACGAAAACGTTGCGTGTATTGCTATTAACAATCAAGGCAATCGTCTTAGATGGAATCCTCAAAATCTCTGGCACTTTGAGAAAACACTTCATGAGATGTACAATGACAATCTAACTAATACCCAGAATTGCTATGTGACCAAAATGCAATTGTTCAAACAATCTAGTTCCTCGAAATCTATAACCAGGATTAGCCATCGCCATCCATTTAACATGCAAATCCAACAAGCCAAAATCAATCTAAAAAGAGACATAAGAGCTTTAATACACCATCCAGTTAATTCAAGAAATATGATGCGAAATCAACTTAAGAAAGCCTATGCCCAATGGCTGAAGGGGCTGAAAATTCAGCTGCATCAGCAGAATAGTGAGCAAATGCTCATCCAACTGGTACAGAAATCGACCAGTGGCATTTGGGCGTGCATGAACAGTGTATCTACAAGCCCACTAATAGCGCTTCTGAGTAATTCAGTACAGAAAGAAGATTGGAAAAGGCACTTTGAATATCTTTATCAATCACCCTTTAAGAATTTAGACAAAGAGTTTCATCTGCATTCCATACCATGCACTTTCCAAATTAGACTGAGTGACATCTTAACATGCATCAAAGGCTTGAGCAACTCCAGAGCCAGTGGACCTGATGGTCTGCATAATGGCATGTTTAAAGCGTATCCGTATGAATGGGCCTGCATTCTTATGCAAATATTCCAAAATACACTAACAACCATGCGAATACCACCTACCTGGAAACAATCCGTAATAGTGCCAATATTCAAAAAAGGCAATAGAGCGGATCCGAAAGCATATAGGCCTATAGCTCTCTTAGATTGTCCTGGTAAAATCTTTGGACGATTAGTTCTTACTAAATTTAATAAATGGCTGGATAGCGGTTACTTGCGTGATACCTTCCAAACAAGTTTTATACCGGAAGTAGGTACAGGAATAAACATTATCACCTTAAATAGTATCGTTTATCGAGCACAAGAGAAGAAGGAACCGCTATATACTGCCCTTATTGACTTTCGAACGGCGTTTGACGCTGTCCCCCGAGAACTGCTGTATTTAAAACTAATGAATAAAGGTTGCCCATGGTCAATCCTTAAATGGATAATTGAATTTCACACAAACACCTCAATTCAAATCAGACTGAACAGTACAGGTCACTTATCAGAGCCAATTAAGACCACTCGTGGATTGAAACAAGGATGCCTTCTAGCATCGGCTTTGTTCAATTTTTTCATTGCAGATATTAAAGCACGATTTGATTTGATCGTGACGGATTCTCCGAAAATAGATAATGTTCATGTTAAGCACTTATTGTATGCAGATGATATGGTGTTGCTCTCTAAAACACTGAATGGCTTACGTGTTTTATTAAATGCCTTGGGGATTTATTGCGAACAAAACCATATTTCTATAAATGTTTCAAAGACCAAAGTTATTCAATTTGCCACTCCCAGACAGAGACTTGAACATCATCAATGGCCTTTACAATCAGAAAAATTAGAGTCAGTAGATGCTTATGTCTATTTGGGAACACTAATTACCCACCATCCGAGTCCCCTGAGTTATGAAAACCATATAAAGAAAAAAGCAATCATGACCCTATCCCAGGCACGAGTAATTAAGGCTAAGTTTTGTAAGTTTTCTCTGAAACCTATCATAATATATTACAAGCAAACATTTGTGCCGGTTGTCACATATGGCAGTGAATCGTCTAAGATTAAAACCTATGAGTACTGGACCACCTTGGAGAGTACCTTTTGGAAACGGGTTTTGAATCTGCCAATGTCGATTCCTATAGTGTTATTAAGACATGAACTAGGACTATTGTCATTATATGCAATTTACAAATGGAAACTTTGCGCAATGTACATAAAATGTTTGATAGCAAGTGCTCGAACATATAAAGGATTGATGTACATCGTAGCGAATTACTTGCTAAAATCAAAAGATAGTTTCCCTATATTATGACGGACGAAAGCACTGAGAACCCTAAAACAACTAAACATCTCTGACGCTACGTTAATTAAGAGGCTCAATGCGGTCAAAAAACAATTATGGAAATTAGAATGGATAAAAACAAGGGAGGCTTGCTCCATGTACAAATCTTTTAAAAACAATCCGTTTAAATTAAAACGATATGGCATGATTGAACATTATATGATACTTTTTCCAAACTCGTGTCAAAGAGATGATTTCATGCACTTTCGTCTAGACATATGGCCCACTCATGAGGTATTATGTAGAAGGAAAATATTGCCACCAGATGCACTAACTTGTCGATTTTGTTTATCCGCTCCTGAAACCCTAAGCCATCTTTGCACAGAATGTGTAGAATTGCTGCCTCAGAGAATCATACACTTCAAACCTTTATTTGAGGGATTATTAATTGAATCAACATTGGAGTTGTGGCACCTATTATACCATACTACAAGGAAATCTGTTAGATATGCAATATTAAATTTTCTTTATGGTTTGAAACTATGCAATCAAAAGTTGAGAAAGAATAATAATTGATATAATGTTATAACATTTGGAAATGTTGTATATGAATTCTTCTTATGTTTATAAATTTTAACTGAATTTGACACGATTGAATTTTATATGAACTAATGTTGAAAAATCAAGTATTTTTGTATTTTTATATTTTATGGTTTGAAACCATGCAATCAAAAGTTGAGAAAGAATAATAATTGATATAATGTTATAATATTTGGAAATGTTGTATATGAATTCTGTTTATGTTTAT
This sequence comes from Ambystoma mexicanum, assembly GCF_040938575.1. Classification (NCBI taxonomy): domain Eukaryota; kingdom Metazoa; phylum Chordata; class Amphibia; order Caudata; family Ambystomatidae; genus Ambystoma; species Ambystoma mexicanum. Next base: position 304,344,376 of record NC_090921.1, read on the forward strand.
GAATTTTAGCTGAATTTGACTATTGAATTTTATATGAATTAATGTTGAAAAAATCAAGTATTTTTATACTTGATTAAAACAACAATAAAGAAAATAAAAAAAAATAATAATAAAAAATAAAAACCTTGGTCTACATGTTGGTTTACAAATGCGCAAACCATGTAGTTTCTACAAGTCCATCTGGAATTCACGTTCACAAATTTTGTAAACATTAAGTTTGCCTGGCTTATAAAGCAGAAGAACTTTACAAACTTAAGGAATACTCATCAACATGTTGTGTAAACACCAACTACACATCAAGTTTGCAAATGGTTTGCAACACTGTTGTAAAGTTTTGTAAACCTTGCTTTTATGATTTACAAAACTCTGGCAAAATGTTAAAACTTTATGTTTAATATGATTTACAAACACGCAAATATAGTAAATGCAAAGTTTGTTAATGCTTATATCCTTGTAAACACTTTGAAGACTGAATGTACGCTGATTAACATGTTGTGTAAACACCAAATATACATCAGGTTTGCAAATGGTTTGCAAGGTAGCTGTAAACTGTTGTAAATCTCTGGTTTTGCAATGGTTTACACATTCTGAAAAATGTGTAAACCATTGTTTTCATGCAGTGTAATTCACATAATATACTACACACGTTAGACACAACAATAATACAATTCACCTAAAATCCCTGTCAATCTGACATGAAATTTAGTTCAATAATGTATTTGGTTGATGTTGTTTCCTTGCAAATAACGATCCCAAAGTAGCTTCGGGGAAAGAGAAGAGAAGTCATTAGTGTATTCCCTCAGTACTGAAGTACGCGTGAAGTCAAGGCTAGGACATTCAACCAGTAAATGTTTGGTTGTTTCAATAGTATCCTCACCACAGAATCTGCACAATCTAGTCATGGAATTTTAAACCAAGCTCCCACTATCACGAATGATACTGCTAAATTGATTTTTTTTAGAGTTATGAACCGTGTGGCTTGTGGGAAATTAGGTTAGATAGGCAGGGCGATCTCTGCAAAGTTGTATGTGAGCAATATATGTACCATTACCGATGTTGCATATCAAGTTGATAATTGTGTGCTCATAATCATATGTTTCTAAGGTCCTTTTTTACTAACCTTTTATAGCAAGGGAAGGTGGTATCTTGCGACTCACTAGGACGAAAAGTAGTCCAATTTGTTGCAGCGATACATGTAATGCTAAGACAAGAGTTACCTAAAAAAGGAGTATACTGAACTGAACCAATATGGATAACAGAGTTTAAGGTAGTGCACGTGCAAACATTTCCAATGGATCAATGTCAGGTTTTTGGTGACTTGAGACTCCAGGCTTTCGATCCCAAATTCCAAAAAATATGTAATTAGTGGTAGTTGAAGAATGGGGACTGAGTAGGGTTTTAAGACACTTTCTCTCTAGATGCCCTAAATTAGGTCTCTCCTTACTTCCCATATTTCCACCCATTCAGTGACACTAGGTAGTATTTAGTTTCTTAAATGTTAATAAGTGTGCTAACAGTGTGTCCTCCATATTGATATTGATATTGATATTTTATTTTTATCGCGCTCGTAGACAAGTGTTTCAGAGCGCGACAAGGCAAGGGAGGGGAACAGGGGAGAACAAAATAACGATCTTACTAGGCCCAGTGACATTGAGAATGCGTAAGTGCATGGGAGAGGGGGAGGGGAAAAGTGCATGGAAGGGGGAGAAGTGGAAAGTGTGAAGCATAGGAGAAACAGATAAATAATAATAAATAAATAATAAAGGCAACAAACAGCGGTAGTGCAGCCAGCAATTTGTAAGTGATTGGTTTAAGGCAGCAGACAGGGTAGGTCTGAAAAGTGCAGGAAGAAAAAGGGGGGAGCTGTATGGGTACAGATACAGACCCCAGTGCAAAGGGTGGCCCGGAGGCAGTGCGGGAGGGTGGCAGGGTGAGCAGATAACTGGGCCTGCATGACAGAGGGTGGCGAGGTGGGCGGTGCCAAGAGAGAACAGATCATCAGGGGAGAGGGGGAGCAAATGCAGAAGAAAAGAGGATTGTCTTGAGGTGCTTCCGTAACCACAGATGGTTCTGCTCAAGTTTTAGAGTGGCAGGGAGGGTGTTCCAGAGGTGGGCCCCAGCCGAAGACAGAGATCTACCCCAGCTCGTTTCTTTGAAAAACGACTGACCCTAATGGAGTTGGAGGTAGAGGAGCGAAGAGCTTGAGCGGGGAGGTATTTGCGTAGGGATGCTGAAGGTATTTTGGACCCATGGCCCCAGAAAGCCTTGTGGACAATGCAGAGGGTTTTGAATTTAATCCTTGCATCCACTGGGAGCCAATGGAGAGATTTCAGAGCTGGAGAGATATCATCCCAGGGCTTGAGGCCAAAGACAAGTGTCGCAGTCATGTTCTGGATTAGTTGCAAAGGGCAGAGAGGAGAAGCAGGTAGATTTAGAAAGAGGCTGTTACAATAGTCCAGGCTAGAGTGAACCAGAGCTTGGGATACAATGAGCTTCTGGGGGAAGGAGAGGAAAGGGAGGGTACCTCTGAGGAGGTGCAGTAGGAAATTTGACTTTTTAGAGACCTCAGAGATGTGGGCGGAGAAGGAAAGGGTGGAGTCAAAGATGACCTGAGGTTCTTAGCCTATCAGGTGGGGGTAGGAGGAGAACCAAGGGAGGCTGGCCAGAGAGTGAGGGGAAAGGATGGCGAAGGTGTGCCGATGAGGAGGATCTCCATCTTGCTGGCAAAGATCATTGGCGGCACACCAATCTTGAATGGCAGTTAGTCAATCAGAGATGAGAGAGGGAGAGGAGGTGGCATCCCGAAAATTAGTTGAGTGTCGTCAGCGTAGCACTGGATATTTGAGCAGAAAGTGGCAATGCAGTGGGCGAGAGTTGCCAGGTATTGGTTGAAAAGCCAGGGCGAGAGGTTAGACCCCTGGGGAACACCACAGGTAGAGAGGAAGATAAATGAAAGGAAGGACCCAAGTTTGACCTGGGAGGTCAGCCAGGCCACAGCCTGATCAGTGATACCGAGGTTTTCATGGGGACAGTTTAGCAGGATGGTATGGTTGACTGTGTCAAAGGCAGAAGAGAGATCGAGGAGGATGAGGACAGAGGGAATGTTAGAGTCAAGGTTGGAGAGCAGATCTTCACGGATGTTCAGGAGAGCCGTTTCCATGCTTCTGGCAGCTCTGAAGCCAGACTGGTGATCATGGAGACAGCCAACAGAATTTGAATGAAGGTTAAGCTGAGAGATGGCCAACTTTTCCAGGAGTTTGCCCAGAAAGGGAGTAATGGAAATTGGGCGATAGCTGGATAAGAAGGACCAGCTGTGGGTTTCTTGAGAAGAGGATGCAAAAAGGAGTGCTTCAGAGTGGAAGGGAAGGATCCCGAGGCAAAGGAGTGGTTGCAAAAATCAGCAAGGGCCGGAGCGAGGGTGTCAATGTGGTCCTTGATGGTTTCAGAGGAACAGGGATGACCCTGTTTTGACAAGGCTTTCATAGATCGGACTAGTCTAGCGACCTTGTCAGGGGCGAAAAGAGGAAAGGACGAGAAGGATGGTGTGGGGGTGGCTAAAGGAGGGTCAGCAAGCACAGATGGGGAGGGAAGAGGAGGGGTGTGGGTGGAGAGGGTGGACAGGATGTCCTGGGTTTTTTAAATGAAGTGAGAGGCAAGGGCATTGCAAAGAGCCTGGGAGGCAACAGGAGGGGTAGAGACTCCATGTTTATGAGAAATGGTTTTAAAAGCACCAAATTGTGAAAGACCTTGGTACAAAACAAATCCATCTGCGTAGTCCATGCCAGTTTGTCATCAATAATGCCTCTAGATATTTGTATTTGGTGACTTTTTCAGGTTTTACCCTATTCAGGTGCCAGGAGTAAGATTTAGGCCTGGTGCGACCGGAAGCAAAGGCCATGAGTTTAGGTTTATCTAAGTTTATATTGAGTCCCTTATAAGCAGCATAAGAGCCAAGGCAATTAAGTTGAGCTTGTAGTCCTTTTGGAGCATAATCCATTATGACCAAGTCGTCTGCGTATCCCAACCAAGAGATAGAGACAAGTCCCAAGTTTAAGTGGCTAAAATTGGTCAGATGTTGGTCAGATGTTAAAGCCAGCTGTAGGTCATGTAAATACAAATTAAATAAGGTGGGAGCCCATATACAGCTCTGTTTAACTCCTTTATGCGTGGGGATCCAATCAGTAACTCGGCCAGCATGATCTGACTGGACTTTAACTTTATTGTTGTTATGCAAGTTAATCATCATAGCTAATAATCCTGGGGGGATGTTCCAAACTGTATGTTTGTGCCAAAGCTTCTCTCTGAGGATGGTGTCAAATGCTGCGCTAAAGTCAGTATAGGCTACATATGTAGTTTCCTTGTGTATCTTTCAAGCTGCTTCAACTATTGTTACCAGATCCAGGATGTTATGCAGTGTACCTGCATGCTTTCTCAAGCTGGTTTGATTAAAGGGAATGATGCTATTTTGTGTCAATCCAGGAAGTAAGTTCATTGAGCAGAATTCTGGCAAAGATTTTCGCTGGGGCGTCAAGCATAACAAGTATTCTATAATTTCCTGTATCTGAACGACAACCCTTTTTGTACACTGGTATAATAATAATGTCAGTCCAAGATGACGGAAGTAAATTTGTATGACTGATGATGTTAAGTAAGTAGTGTAGTGCTTCTGCCCATGTGAGTGAATTCAGTTTTAGTAGAGCATTACAGGTGCTATCCGGTGCTATCCGGGCCTGGTGCATGCAGGGTTATAGGGGTTTTAATTATCTTATTTATTTGCGAGACTGTGAGCAAGAGCAACCAGCTATTTCTAGTCAGACTGAATGGAGCTTCTCCTGCTAGACCTACTCCTATCGTGTTATCAACACATTTTGACCAGTCTTCTTTGGATGCACCATCTACTAAGGGGGCAGCTTGCCTGGTGGTGTGTAAGATACTTCAAAAAATGCCCTGGCCTCGCAAGTTGGTACAATTGGCCAGTGACAGCCATAGCTCTCTGTCTTTTTGCCTAAAGTGATCTCGTAACCATTTTTGGAAGGTAGATTTTCTAGTCTTTGCCAGAGTAGTAATGGATTTCCCCCTATCCTTTAGCTGAATCACAATTTTTAAGTCAGCTTTGACTTGCCGCTTGGCCTGTTGTACCGCTTTAACAAATCTTCGACCCTGGTATTTTTGCTGATTTGCAATAGTGTCGGAGTTTTTTGTTTTCCTATTCACTATAATGTGGGTCATTACGTCTTGAATAACAGTCTCATAGCAAGAAATAACTGTAGTAAGCAAGTTAGATTGTTGGAATTGTGCAATCTGGAAGAGCACCAAAGTCCCTCTCAACTTTCTTAGCGTAGAGTTTGCTTTGTCTAGGTTGTCCGGGTTCCAATTTAGGCAATGTAAACCTAGACATCTAGGTGCCCATGAAGACTAGCACTGATTGTCCATGGTCAAACTTAAACAAAGTGTACAGAGGAAAGTGGGAGTAGTGTTTGATTGGCAAAAATATAATCGATGGTAGAAGCCCTTGTCCCACTTACCCTAATGAATCTACAAGGTGAATCACTAACACAACCAATTTAGCATACAGAGATTATATCACTACAACAGTTGTGCTCGTGAGAGACCTTTGTGAGCGTGCTTATGTTCTTTAACAGGAGATGAAGTGCAATCATTGTGAAGTGAAACAAATGTGTCAGATGTATTAGTGTTAAACTCTCCACATGGCTTGTAGAGTTCATAGGTGATAAAATTAGAGAATACTTTGAAAATAATCTCACCTCCCACACATCTGAGTGTGTTATTTGGGATGTCTTAAGGTTATAAACAATAGTTAATCGCCTTGAAAGCAAGTAGAGATAATCAAGTGAGACAACTGGAATTAGAACTGGAGGAATAATTGAGAATTAGCGTGCAGGCACTGGAGGAAACACCCACGAGAACTAATTTGAGGGTGCACTGGGATCCTAAGGGACAATTTGAGATATTGCACACTAAATGGGCAGCAACAGCATTATTATATACCAAACAAATATTGTATGTAAAAGCCAATAAAGGTGACAGATTACAAGCAAAAATTCTAAGGGATCAGGGGGCTTCTAGGACTACATCGTAATTAGGGAATCAGGGGTCTAAAGGTCATGAATAATGTCGAAATATTGGAGGAATTCACTAAATTGCATACCTCAGTGCCCGCTTCTGAAAACTTGGTGCGAAAATCCTGGCACGTGTGTGCACTTCAAAACTAAGGGGGACGTTTTTAACAAATTAAATGAGGCGTGTTTCTCCATGATCGAGTGGCATCCAGATTTTGCATGGGGTAAAGGGTTTGAAACATTGAACTTTCTGTGCAAGAACAAGGTACAGCAGTGGGACTGGATAAACAAGTACACCCATTTAACAATGTTAACTACTATAACTATCCTTGAGCATATTGTTCACAGATACCTTAAGACTCAGTCCTACTTCCTGAGATGCCCAAGTCCTGCTGTTCATAGCTTTAGACTACGACTTCAGATCAACCAGCTCCCTGTACTGGCACTACAGGGAGGACTATATTAGAAACAAGGAAAATTAGGTCAAACAGATACCTACTATACTTCTAATCAATCTCAGTTGATTCCACTGGTGGAAGGGGGCAAAAAGCTCAGTCAAAGGAAATAATCATTATAAACATCATATTTTAATATTTATCACGATCAATATAATAGCATAAAAATTTACATTATATTCACACCGTAACATCATAAAAAATACATTGTAGTATATAGTCATGTAAGCAAATTGACTACATTTTCAAAACAACGAAAAACTAATACTTGAAATGGCCAAATATTTACTAACAGCTGTATAAAAAATCATCTGTAGTTAAATAAGTAATGTTTGGAATGGCCAATTCTAAAAGTGCTGACAAAAAAAGTGCTAACTTTTTATGGACTACAAAATGGACTACAAAATGGGAACTTACACTCCCTCTGCAATTTGTGATCCGGCAGTAGTCCAGTGGATTTACGGTCAGGATACTGCCCAACTCCTGATGAGACCCAAAGTCTTTTGATGAGTGTAAGGAATGTTGGGATGCGCATAGAACGTCCCAGCCAGGCAAAAGGATTCAGGCTGAGAAAGACAAATTAGTAAGTGCCAAAGTGCGAGCAGTTTGAGTTTTGCACGGCAGAAGGCACACGCATCACTTGTAAGTTAGTTTTAACATACAATAGATACATCATATAGCAATGCAGAATGAGCAACAAATATATTAATGTTGGGGTTGCAGGGGATATCGATAGGACAGTGGCCCTCATTACGACCCTGGCGGAGGACCATGGTGCAATTTGCACCATGGTCCATGGCGCTAAGCTGCCAACTCCGCCATGGTGGTTGGCGGACTTACCTCCCCATTCCGACCTTGGCGGGGCGGTAAGTCCCCAATCCCCATTTACCCTTCCCCATTCCCATTTTTGCCCCATAGGGTATAATGGGAGTGGGGAAGGCGTTAATTACGTCACCGTAAATTACGGTGGCGTAATTAACAACAAGTCCCGTAGCGCCATGGATTTTTCCCCCTGCAAAAAGCAGGCGTAAAAATCACCATGGCGCTACGGGAACTCGTAGTCAGGCGGAAAGGTAGGCCATGCTTTACGCCGGCGTAAACCCCTTTCCGCCAGGGTCCTAATGAGGGCCAGTGTGTTTAGAAATAGTACATCAAGCTAAGTTTTGAATGAGGTGCAAGAAGGGAGCTGTAGTAGGTGGAAGAAGGAGTCAGAAAGGCATTTTGGTAGAAGCCAGCTTGGCGGGTTGACATGGCGTGAGTGCAGCGATATTGGATGTTAAGGCCTGATAACAGAAGAGCAGAAGGAAGGCCCTGATGTGGAGCTGTGGCTCTGTTCACCTAAGTTCCAAGACAAATCCCTTTTCCATCCCCCAAGAGAAAAGCCAAGATCAGGGCCACCTGCACTGCACAGATAAACGCTAATTGTATCCAGCTGCAGAGCTTGCAAGTGGTGGTAATGGAATGTTGGATGCAGAGAGGGCAAGTAGGGATGCGCCCTTTGAAGGACAAATTCATGACAACAGGCACAAGGTTTTGTGATGCCAATAGACCAGGTGAAGATTTAAAGCACTAGTGCCCTCATCCAAAGAGCGATCATCCAATTTGAACGACAAGTAGTTGCGTAACCAAAACAAAGACATCCCTGAAATTGAAGCCCAAGAGTAGTGCCCTGGTCATGTCGCTACTGGGACATCTGGGGTTTGAAAGAGATAAGGGGGGAGCAATGCCTGGAACCTTTCACTATTTGGCATAGGAGGAGTAGATGTGTTGCCAGTAAATCTAGTCCAAGGTTGGGGGTGCAGCTTGTGTGAGCCGCGTCATCTGGTATAATGAGAAGGCCTATTGTCATATCAAAGCAGAGTTGGCCTCGACAGTCTCACTTTGAACGTGCCTGGGTCGGAGTGGTGCACATCACGTGACAGTTTAGATATATTGGTATAATCATGTGCATAGGGGAATGGGTTTAGATAAGGTGTGGTCAATCGGTCAAGGGACTATAGGGGGAAATTAGCATGTCATATCCTTGGTAGCCAATGAGGGTGGTGGGAGGACTTTGTAACCTATGTATGCTACTATGCAGGTGTTCCACTATATAACCTGTAACTTCTTGGGGCGTGGAGAGTTCTGTGTCAGTTTGGTTCTGCAGGACCGTCTGAGACCTTTCAGCATGTAATAAACCTTGTTTTCCCTTGCAAAGCAGTGTAGTGGTTATTTGGCCTTTTGGATGTTTTTTATTGTACAGGTTTTGGTCTTGTCTCATTTTACATGAGTGATTTAGGATAATCAAAGGAGAAAGATTCAGGTATTATCAGCTGTGCCATTGGGGTTCATGTCCGGATGTTAGGGAAGCAGCAACTAGACCCCTTAATTTGAACTTTATCAGATGATTTAGTAAGGCTCTAAAAATCTGTTTTCCTCCTTATGCAAGAAAATCACAGAAGGCAGCCCAGGCACACAGTGGTCTTACATGACCAAATGGGAAACAACATTGGGCAGGACCATTCCCTGAGAACACTGGACCTTCCTGTGGAGGAATATACCAGGGCTCACAAGGGCAATTCAAATTAGAGATGCGGTATAAGGTCATGGTTTAGTGGCACTACATGCCAACTAGGATATATATAAAAGCTATCCCCAGATAGCACAAGCGTGTTGTAGAGGATGCGCAGTGCAAGGAGAGTGGGTCCACATATAGTGGCCCTGCTGTGGAGGCGTTTTGGTTAGTCGTAAGAACACAAATGCAGGAGATGTTTAGCGCAGGGCTGGAGTTGGGGGAATCTATATGTATGTTAGGGATGTGGGATCTAGAGTCAGCTCCTCATAATACACCTCTCTTTAAAGCATATCTGGTGCTAATTACCCCATACACAGCTCGGAAGGGCAGGAACCCTTCCTTACATCCCCCAGAGAGCTTCAGGAGAAACTGATCTTCCTGCTTCTTGCTACAACATAATCCGGGGTAAGCCGAGCACCTGTATTACTGCACGGCCACCTTACCTTTTACTCTACAAGAATTTACTTCATCCAACAAAGCTTGCTTCTTCGTTCGGCCACCAGTGGTGATTACAGCTCATCGGGCGTTCTTCAACATTTGTAGTGCTCTTAAGATGTCTGCCGCTGCCCGAAGTTTACACGTTGCCTATCAACATCCTTTTTGCGGGCCCTGCGACCCGATTGGCCACAGCACACTACTTCTCTTCACCGGATCCACCAGAAGGCGCTACCCGGCACCTTCCAAAGAAGGCCTGACACAAAGGCCGGGGCCTGTCCGTGCCATTCCACTTACCAATCCACGGCTCGGAAGGGCAGGAGGCCTACCTTAGATCCCCCAGAGAGCTTCAAGAGAAGCTGATCTTCCTGCAGCATTGCTACGACATAATCCAGGGTAAGCCGAGAACCTGCATTACTGCACGGCCACCTTACCCTTTACTCTACAAGAATTTACTTCATCCGACAAAGCTTTCTTCTTTGTTCGGTCACCAGTGGTGATTACAGCTGATCCGCCATGCTACAACACGTGTAGCACTCTTAAGATGGCTGCGCCGCCCTAAGTTTACACGTTGCCTAGCAACATCCTTACATGTGTCCTGCACAGCATACTACTTCTCTTCACCGGATCCACCAGAAGGCACTACCCGGCACCTTCCACAGAAGGCCTGACACAAAGGCCGGGGCCTGTCTGTGCCATTCCACTTACCAATCCATGGCTCGGAAGGGCAGGAGGCCTACCTTAGATCCCCCAGAGAGCTTCAGGAGAAGCTGATCTTCCTGCAGCATTGCTACGACATAATCCAGGGTAAGCCGAGAACCTGCATTACTGCACGGCCACCTTACCCTTTACTCTACAAGAATTTACTTCATCCGACAAAGCTTTCTTCTTTGTTCGGTCACCAGTGGTGATTACAGCTGATCTGCCATGCTACAACACGCGTAGCACTCTTAATATGGCTGCCGCCGCCCTAAATTTACACGTTGCCTAGCAACATCCTTACATGTGTCCTGCACAGCACACTACTTCTCTTCACCGGATCCACCAGAAGGCCTGACACAAAGGCCGGGGCCTGTCCGTGCCATTCCACTTACCAATCCATGGCTCGGAAGGGCAGGAGGCCTTCCTTAGATCCCCCAGAGAGCTTCAGGAGAAGCTGATCTTCCTGCAGCATTGCTACGACATAATCCAGGATAAGCCGAGAACCTGCATTACTGCATGGCCACCTTACCCTTTACTCTACAAGAATTTACTTCATCCGACAAAGCTTTCTTCTTTGTTCGGTCACCAGTGGTGATTACAGCTGATCTGCCATGCTACAACACGTGTAGCACTCTTAAAATGGCTGCCGCCGCCCTAAGTTTACACGTTGCCTAGCAACATCCTTACGTGTGTCCTGCGACCCGATTGGCCACAGCACGCTACTTCTCTTCACCGGATCCACTGGACGGCACTAGCTGGCACCTCCCACATAAGGCCCGACACAAAGGCCAGACCCTGTCCGTACCTGTCAGCGCCTAAGGGGCCTTGGGCCACCCCCTGCCCGATCCCACCGATAACGCAGCATTTCAGACTACCAACTTATATAAGTGCATTTCCGCTGCCATCAGAAGCCTGATGGCTATTACAAAGGCTAACCCCCCTTTGGATTGCTTGTAACTTGCCAAGCCCATTCACAAGTACTATTTATAATTGTCGACATGCGCCCCTAGCTGCAAAGTTTTGCTGTATCTTTCAAGGATCCGCAGCCTGTGCACCTGTTACAAATACAGACTATTAAACTCTATATGAACCCTCTCTCATGCTATGCATCTGACCGCACCATTATGTATTCCTACCATTTTACTGCCTCTTACTGAATCACAACCCGATGGTAACAGCGATCTCATTACAGCACCGGTAGACGCGTGTTGTTTCTATTTAATATTGATGCGCCTTTTGTGCCCCCTGCTTTACGCACTGTTGCACTCACTGTGATTGCTTTCAGCCGGCCCCCCCCGAATTAACCCTTTATACAGCTGCATATCATGTATGTACCAACATTGCAACTTGTATCTTATCCATACCCATTAGCCACTTACTAAATTGAAAACTAGAATGTCACATTTACCGTCGATGAACCTAGCTGCTTCTCTCTTGCTGTTCCATTCCAGCCCTTGAATATTACCGCTCCGCATTATTTGTTGCTACACTGTTTGACTTTGCATCTAGTCATCAGTTCTTTATTGTAATAGCTACTGAATGTTGATGTACCTACAGATCTTGCATCTAGATGTGCTTAGTATACAATAGCACGTTCTGATTGTTTCTCTCCCTTAGAATTTAATACATATAGCTAGTCTTGACTTATTACACTCTCTTCTCGGAACCTGCCCACAGTTGCACAACTACCTAGCCCATCTGCTACTGCTCCCGAATCACACCACTGCGCAGTAGTGACTCGTATCACTACTGATATGTCAGGTCCTACACTAGCACAAATGCTCCCAGTACTTCAACTGCTAGCCTACTCTATCATCTGGAGAAACCTATAACACCCAGCCCGCGCTTGGATATGCCAACCATCAAAAATTTGCCTTGCTCTGCTGGCGCCTATATCCAACTAGGAAACGGCCTAGCCCGTCTATAGTGCACCCGCCACTATCCCATCCCATGTTCCACTCCATTCCTCAATACAATTGCACCTTTCCCAGCCACCTATTCCCTACCTAAAAATACACTCCCCACTTGTGACCTAGCATGGCCACTCTATCACCTCAATGCCCACCCCCTTACCACACTTCCACCAGACAGACCTACCAGATTACACCACATATCTGCACGGACTGCCCAGAAACTCCCCTCTGTCCTCCCTAACCACTCAACATCTGTTCCCTCTCCCCAGTTACCTCCGCCATATGATCCTCCACATAAACCCTTGTCACATACCTCACAAGCTACCAACGCCTCATGACCAACATGCCCGATCGTTGGACTCAACAGAAAACTCAGACTTTCCTTGTGCTCCTACACATGCCAATCCCAACGTCTCACCAAGTCACAAATGCACCTCACCCGCAATGCTCTAAAGCCCAAGCCCTATAAACCCTGAGCTGCAGCATCAACACTCTCAATAATATTCCTAACCCCACTAAAAGAGCCACTATTCCCAGCGCTACTCAACCCAAGCCCAACCTGCCAATCCACAACCCAAAGGACCTTACCAATGATCATCCGTATACCAAGACCTAAGCCAATCCTAATGAGACCCGACAACTAAAAGGTTCACTCATTAATGCTAGATCCATCACTGCCCATGCCCTGGACTTTGCAGACATCATTAAAACTAACGACCTTGACTTCCTAGCAGTCACGGAAACATGGCTCCACACAGCCTCCGGCCCCCAAATTTCCCTAGCTATACCAGAAGATTACACTATACTCAGGAAGGACAGAACAACAAAAGGCAGTGAAGTAGCCTTACTAGCAAAGAAATCTTTGAACATAAGAACCTCCACTGAACCCCCCTTCTCCGCAGGAGAAGTCATCACACTAAAAATCTCCCTCACACGTACCTGCAATCTCACATTACATATCATCTACAGGCCGCCAGGCGCCATCTCCTCATTCGAAGATGACATCACCTCGCTATTGGCACATACTATGAAACCACATTCTAAAGCCATCATACTAAGTGACTTCAACCTAGGATTGAACGAACTGCAGGATACTCATGCAAGCTTCTTGGCCAACTCTATGACAGCTCTAGGCTTCACACAAAGAATTATCACCCCTACCCATGACAAAGGACGTACATTAGATTGGATAGCTGACACTAACTGTGTCACTGATATCCTCTCTAACATCCCTACTCCCTGGTCAGATCATAACACCATAGTCTTCACGACTACTCTCATCGCCAAATCTCAGAAGAATCCCTTAACAACACCCACTGGTCCATCCAGAAGCATGAAAAGTATCAATCGTGACAACATGTTACCTCTCCTAACTCCATTCTTGGACTGACAATGACCCATCGGCCTTAGTCAGTCATTACAATAAAATAATGCTTGTTTCTATTGAAAAAGTAGCCCCCCTAAAAAATAAAAAAGCCTAACCCATAGCACATATCAACCGCTGCTTTACCCCTGAGCTCCATACCATGCGTGCTTCCAAAAGGTCTGTAGAAAACAACTGCCTCAAATCTCCAACACCCGAGAATAAAACCCACTTCCAGATCTTAGCCAACAATTATAAAAAGGAAATTATCAAAGCAAAAAGTGAAGTCTATAACCAAAGAATCTCGAACGCCTAATCTAATACCAGAGAGGTATTTACCATTTTCTGTAAACTGAAATCGCCAGCACCTACTACAGACCACTCTATAAAAGAACGACAATGGTGTTCTAATATACAAAAAGCCATAGCAGACAAAATTACACTATTACAACTAAAAATCCAAACTTAACCTTCACACCACCTCCCCACCCACACCTCCTTCTATGGACTCCCACAAGGTTATCAAATTTACCTTTACCCCATTGGCCACATCTGACACCATCAACATTATTAATGGGTTACAACCGGCTAGATGCAAAGGCGACATCTGCCCTGCATCCTTAATCAAAGAATGTGCACCTGAATTGTCACCTTTCGTTACCAACCTCATCAAGAGTTCATTTGCCACTAATACAGTACCAAAGGACCTAAGAGAAGCTTGGGTTTTACCTCTACTGAAAAAGCCTACATTAGATCCTATCATTCCCACTAACTTCCGTCCCATCACTACAGTTCCTTTTTTATTGAAAATCATTGATTGCGCAGCCTATCTGCAGATCCAAAAATTCCTTGAATGCAATAATCTTCTGAGTCTAAGACAATCAGGATTCAGGCCAGGCCACAGAACTGAAACAGCTCTTCTAGACCTGCAAACACAAATGGACCAATATAAAGACAAAGGCAAACTCTGCATCCTCCTCCTATTAGACATCTGCAGCATTTGATTTGGTCAATCACGATATTCTGTGCCAACACCTTGAAACCGCAGCCCACTTCTCTCTTGAAGCCATTAAATGGATCAAATCCTTTCTGTCCAATCAGACTACGAGGGTCTTCTCGGACACCTTGGCAGCCCCCCCGGCACAAGTAACTTGTGGCGTTCCGCAAGCATCTTGTGTGTCGTCCACCCTCTATAACGCATTTACTAAGCTTCTATTCGATAAGTTAGATAAAATAGGTATCATGTATACAAACTATGCAGATGATACCCAGATACTCCTACCGATCACTAGCTGCTATGACACAGATTCCAAAAATCTAAATTAAATCTATCAGGCAATCCAGGCTTAGATGGCCCTTAATGAATTGTGTCTTAATGACGATAAAACAATCCTAATAGGTAATAAATCCAAGGTCTGCAATCTCTCAAAAAAGACTGAAACTCCTGAATCTGCTATTCTGCTATGTGGACGGTATTGTACAAGTATGCTTTTGTTTGCAGGAAGAGAAACATTGGGTCTTTGGAATTTGGTGAGGGGGACAAGTCACAGCACAGGGGTTTCATAGGGAGTTTTTTATGCACGTTTACAGGTTGTTACTGCAAATACCAATGCAAATAAATACAAAATTAAAAAATCTCCACATGTCACAACATAAGAAGTATCAACATATTTTCCTAGTACTAGGTCAATCGCGTCCAATATCCCTTTGTGGTGTGTTTAACCTGGAGGATCATAAACATTGACAATTTCACTACAGGAATGATACCAGCAAGTACATAATCTGAACTTAACTCCATTTCGTTTTTATAGTAATCAGGTTTTGATCTGATATGAGAAGACCACCTTTTTCGTCTTCCCTTTGGACTCTTAATAGTTTGTGAATACATGGCTTGTCTGCCATCTATTGTGAGACTTTGTACAATCCATGTTTCCTGGAGTGCAACAAGTGAGAGGTTATCAATATTTTTCAGAAGTCCATCCTCAGCCGTGTTATGGGCAGACCCCCTGATGATCCATGCACATAGAGATAAGTTCTTATTGGGGCCTCTTTAAAAAGTGCGGTTGTAGCACCTTGGGCAGCCATTATCACTGCAAGGGGTCTTCTTGTAATTCTACGGTAGAGTCTTGGACATTGTGGACTTTACCACCGCCCTGAATATTGGTAGTTATCCTTATTGATGACATTTGCAATTGGGCACGAGTGGCAGAAGTGGCCAGGAATAATCTGGGGAACTGATCTAGGTTGATCACGATGAGAGGATGACCAATTTGTAGGTAACCGTTTATTAATCTGTTTTTCACCAATATGACATGCCTAGCCACTTTTAAATAGTTTCACATCATGTGACTTAACAAAGGCCATAGTGGAAGTCATACTGAAGTGGATGTTCAAAGTATTAAACTGTTCATCTTTCAATTGTTCCACTATTGTTGTCTTCAGTTCTAATAACCCGTAAAGGGATAATTCTTTGAAATAGTTGCAGTAATACTGCACAACTTCTTGGTGGGTCCGACATTAAAGGTGCAAAGAAACATGTTAGTTGTCGGACCTTATGTGAATGACTAGCCTAAGGTCCTGAGGCAATAGTCCAGCAATTAGTAGGGGCCAAACCATCTAGTGTTTGAAGGTCTTTGACCTCAGCCTGTTGGGGATCTATTCTTGTTTCCTGCAATGTTGTTGTACTAGGAGGTGAACTACTAGAAGTATCCTGAGCCGTCATAGTAGATTTGGTGAAGTAAGTACATATATCATTATGACAGATATCTGATAAGGAGTGGTCATGTGAAGGGGAAGATTGGTAGTGCTCACAAACGTTTAAATTTAGAGGATGTATTTCCAGATTTCTATTTAACTGTCTAGTTTTACCAACATTGGAATTAGAACCTAGTGTGGAAACTAGATCATATTGGCTTTCATCATTCACAATCAGGTCATTCATCGCTGAGCCAGTTGTCACAACAGAAGGATTTTTCAGGTTTCAGGTTTCCTTTAAGTTTCCCTTTCCATTTGTAGTGCATATGCCCCGACCTTTGGTAATGGATTATTTTTCCATATGCTAGCTCAATATCTTCAGGACCAATCAGTTGGTGCTGTCCTGTTAAGAGGGGATTACAATGAAGTAATGGACCCATTACTTGATAGGAGAAAAAACTCTCAGAGGCTGACAGGATGTAAGAATAGGCAGGCTCTAGATGATCTGATCTTGGATTTTGGCTTGATGGATGCGTGGAGACTGGAACATCCAACAAAACGGAACTACAGCTTCAGGTCAGGGGCTCACGATGTATACTCACATATTGATTATATACTCACCTTTGGTAGAATAACTTGA
This sequence comes from Ambystoma mexicanum, assembly GCF_040938575.1. NCBI lineage: Eukaryota > Metazoa > Chordata > Amphibia > Caudata > Ambystomatidae > Ambystoma > Ambystoma mexicanum. The sequence goes on from NC_090921.1 coordinate 304,361,212, forward strand.
GAAGTGAAATTGGAGCATTACTTATCTCAGATCATGCTCCAGTACTGGTGGTCCTGTCATTGGATTAGTTATTGAAGAAATCAAGCAACTGGAAAATGAATACATTGATTCTGCTGGAAAAGGAGACTGGACTACCTCACTAAAGAAGCAGAATTGTTTGTAGATATAAACGGAAACGGTGAGATGAATGCCCAAGTAGTCTTGGATACCTTTAAGTTCTATATGAGGGGCTTAGACATAGGGATCTTGGACAGGAGGAGGAAAGAGAAAGAGAACCAGAAGGAATCTCTAGGAGAAGCAGTCAAGGATCTTGAAAGCACACATAAATAAAATTGTGAGGAAGGAGCTTGAGCAGAAAAGACTAGAGGTCAAAAAACTCTTGTCTGAAAAAGCAGACCATGCATTGTTCAGGACAAATTGTACATAGTATGAGGATGGTGAGAAGTGTAGTAGATTTCTGGCTCACCGCTCGAGGAAGATGGAGAGGGAGAAAACCATTAAAGCAATCGACTTGGGCAACAGGTCGAGATTGTCCATACCTGAGAAGATCAATAAAGGCTTCAAGAAGTTTTATGAGAATCTTTATTCTGCTGAGGCACTGGAAGATACAATCTTGGTTGAACTCAGTTAGTATACCAAGGGCAAGTTGAAGAAACAGAATAACTGGGTGGGGAACTCTTGATAGAAGACTTAAGGAAAGCAGACCACTGCTTAAACACTGGGATGACTCCAGGTTCAGATAGTGTGAGGAGTCGGGAATGAAACTCGTACACAAGGGGTTCATAGCTTTGGTCTAAGACTTTTACTAAAATAAAAGGGGTTGGGAAAATGCCTTTCACTAGAGGAGTTTCCCTACCTAAAACCAAGACTAACGATCTGTCAGTGGTCTGAGTGTCCAAAACAAAAAGTACTGTGTCCAATGTTTTATTCTGACCCTCACATTATAACAAAGTAATTCTAAAGTGGAAAGGGAAAATGTCTTTGGTCTTGGGTGATGTATAAATATTCACAAACAAAATACGTAACTCCAAAACAAAGTTTCCTGATGTACTCTGTTGAATCAATCTTTGTGTTACACTTAGTTCAACTTATTGCCTGATATGCCTTCCTATTAGGGCTTTGACACAAGGCATATGTTCACACTTAGCATCCACCAAGTATACTCTCCCGCCAGGGACTTTCTCCTTTGAATACTCTTACAACTTGTATTTGCCAAGTATTTCTTTTTCTGCCAGGGCTTCCTTACATAGATTTGCAATTGCCTGGTTTCGTCAACCAGGGTTTTCTCAAACTGATTTGCAATTGCCTGATATTCTCTTCTACCAAGGCTTCCTTATGGGGCTCTGCACATACTTTCAATATTAATAGTTACATGCAATTTTTCTACCATTTTTATCCACCTGGTACGTTATTCTGCCAGGACTTCTTTCACCTGTATATTGCATACACCCATATGATTGTAAGTCTCGTATTCTGTTTACTTTAGCCCTTTGAAAAAAATGTTCATTTGGATGTTTTTGTTCAGGGACTGTTTTCTTCATTAACAGTGTTCGGCATGTCTGCCAATATGCCACTGTGTCCCAGCTTCCCTTCCATGGATTCACTGGTTCTTCTTGGCGTATTTTGTCTCTCTCGTGGTTAACAGGCAGCAATCGTTCAGTGTCCTGGTCACTGCTTCTGCTCTTTGCAGCTCCTGCTGTGCTCTCTGGCATCTTCCCAAGCTCCAGTGAGGTGAAAGCGACCTCCGGACACCTGCTATTGCCCAGAAGTCTTATCTCTGCTGCTGGCATCCCTGCAGCGTGTTCCTCTTCACAGTCCGCTTCCCTTCTCTTCTCCATAAGCCGGTCAGCTCCACGGAACGTCTTCTGGTCCCTCAATCGCTCGGTCGCTCCCAAGAGATGCAGTCTCCTCCCGCCAGCAGCTCTGCTTGGTCAGCTGATTTAGCTTTTTAAATTTTCCCACCCTAGTGAAGTACTCATAACAACTAGAGCTCGATTTGAGCTCTTGGGCATGGGTGATCTGTATTACTCCATCCCTTTTCCTCGTCTCAGCATTCTCGTGTTTATGGGAATGGTAGTCCATGTTGGGTAACTTGTATATGAAGTTTGGAAAAACGTTTTTTGTAGTTTTCAAAGGCAAGTCAGTTTTGATGGTTTGTAAACAGATCTGGTGAAAAGGTTTTCAACACTCTTCTTAAGTGGATGAGAGGAGATATAGCAATGCGCCATTAAGGCATTAGGTATCGGTGGGATATCCTCAGAAGGAAAAGAAGGATACCATGTCTCATCTGGCAAGTCACCTCTACCTCCACCTCCATGAGGGTCGTCTCCCCCTCTGTGACCTTCCCTCAAATTACCGCCCCCAAGGTTCGGATAAGAGATCGTCTGCCTCATTCGGGCCACATTAGGGGAGGTTCCCCCAATAGTTTTTCAGGAGAATTTTACAAGCTAATGCCAGCGAGTGTCTATTCATTGACGTTGGACATATTTAGAGCATCCCTTAGATCAGGTATTCTGCCTGAAACTATTCGTCATGCACATATATCGGTCTTGCTTAAGAAAGACAAAGAACACAATCTACCAGTCAGTTACAAACCCATTAGCTCGATAAACATGGCTGGAAAGATACTGGCCAAACTATTAGCCCAGCGCCTGGAGATGATCCTCCCAAGATTGATCAACTCTAACCAAACTGGTTTTGTGAAGGGGAGACACGCTTCTAACAATATGAGATAGCTATTGTTGACTTTATAAGAAGGCAGCAAAATTGAGGAGAGTTGCGGTGGCCCTCTCTTTGGACACAGAGAAAGTGTTTGATCAGATTGATTGGATCTACCTCTTCGAAGTATTAAGCAGATTTTGTCTGGTTGATTCATTGGTTGGATTAAACTGTTATACAATAGGCCGACAGCTGCGGTCATTACCAATGGTTATATCTCTGAACCATTTAAGATGAAGAGAGGAACTAGAAAACACTGTCCTCCGTCACCTCTGCTTTTTGTCCTTGCAATAGAACCATTTGCTACGGCCTTAAGAGAAAAAGGCTGAATTAAGGGCATTAACTGTGGTGGTACTGAACCAAAATTATGGCTGTATACCGCTGATCTGCTACTGGACAGACATTACGACTTTGCTTCCAGCGGTGATGAAGACGTTAGACCTATTTGGAAAGGTTTCAGCACATAAGGTGCATTGGAAGAAATCTGAGGCATTACTGATTACATCACTCTGCTTCAGAGCAAGTCTGATGGAGGTTTCCAGTGGTGCCCGGTTACAATTAAATATTTGGGAATCTGGCGCACAAAGTAATTAAATCAGTTGAAGGATGTGAGCATGTTGTGACACTAGAGAAATTTAAATGAGATGTTGGAAGGTGGTCTGCGCATAATCTAACCGTATGGGGAAAGGTGAATACAATTAAAATGACGATTGTGCCAAGAATCAATTACATATTAGAAATGCTTCCTCTCCATGTTAAAAAGGTAACTAGGCAGGACAGGATTTTGCAGAATTACCTTTGGGAGAACAAGCCAAGGATGAAAGTATGGAAATTACAGCTACGGCTAAGGAAGGGCAGCATGAATGTACCCACCTTTGCAGCTTATCAACTCGCATTTGCAATGCATCACCTGGCCCCCTTCCTGGAAGAGGAACGTGTTGACTGCACTAGATCTGAAGCTTGTATGGTGGGCCCGATGGAACCAGGGGCAGTTCTGACTTCCAAAACACACCCAAAGCTGACTGAATTGCCTCTTGCAGACTTCTGAGAACTTGTCAGGTTGAATTATCCAAGACATTAGGTCTGGATAAATTGAGCTCCTCAGGGGCATCAATCTGGTTGAATGGGAAAGTGAAACTTAATGGGCAAACTCTGCTCTGGCCAACATGGTTTTTGGGAGGTGTGAGATGGTCAGGGTACTGGAGGATGGGAAAATGATCACTTTATTGAAGCTAAATGCAAAATATAACTTGGGAGGACATTCAAATCGGGATTACAGCATTCTAAAAAGTGTGTAGGATGATGCCAATTGTATTAATGAGAACGACGCGGGCGACACAATTACAAAACCAGCGAGGCGGTAACATTTGGCCTCTTTGGTTTGTAACAAAATGTTGGAGGCCAGGAAAGGGAATTCAACACAGATAGAGAGATGGTCCCAGAATCTTATCAGCGATATGGACGAAGCAAACTGGCAGAAGATTTGCAGTAACATTCCTCTTGTATCCCTAAATGGGGGAGAGCGTGCGAGGCAAGTTAAGCTCTTAAACAGAACATACTGGATGCCTGTTCGAATATTTAAAATTCGGCATGTGTGATTTGAAGTTAAGCTGGCGATGCGGGCACGTCAAAGGGAATTTGGAGCACCCGATTTTGGATCGTGTTAGAGTGAGAACATTCTGAGGTGAGGTGTGCATGTTGATGAACGAGGTCCTGAGGCAGGACTGGGTGTTTGATTTCGAAACCCTGATATTAGGGGATGGTACCCTTTTGGATGAATTGACCAACCCAGAGAACAAATGGCTGTTTAGAGCTGCAATGGTAGCGAAAAAGCTGATTCTGAGGGGTTGAAAGACTGTGCAGCCTCCAATGGTAAATGTCTAACTAATGGTCTTTATAAGTTATCTCTAATTGAAAAGGTCTTGTATTCTCGGAAAATAACTTTCATCTGAAACAGATTTATGTTTCAACACTTGTAATATGGGGCTTTACTATGTATACCCTCGAATGGAAAATGGAATGGAAAAAGGGTTGAGTTTTTTCTGTCGTCTCAACTTGCGAAATATACTGTTTGGTGCTGTTTATTGTAAATACTTGTAAATATACATAAGAAAAGAAAATCAAATTTTTTCCTTTTGTGTTCAGTTGGCCTCTCTTTTGCTTTCTAATAGCGTCTGCTCATTGTGTCGGAGTTTCATTGTGGTTTTCGAGAAGGAATTGACCAAGAGTGGAGCAGCAGAAAGGTTTATATCTCCAACTTCAGTAAGTGAGACCGCCATAGATTTCATTGAAATAGCTAGTCCAGTCATCTACTCGTCTTGCCGCTGGTGTAGGATTAATGCTGCATGTTACATTTGTGATGGTCCTCAGAGTAGCTTATCTCGTCATTATGGAGTTTAAGAGATCGGTGTAAAGGTCTTGTTTTCTCTTATTACTTTCGCAGCCGATGATTCAGGTAGAAAATAATCTTTCAAGTGCTTGGAATTGAGAAATAGAGGACATTGTTCTGTATCAGATAGACTAGCATGTAGTGCTTGACTATCGTTAGCCACAGCTGTAAGATAGACTAGCATGTAGTGCTTGACCATAATTATCCACAGCTGTAAGAGAATCTCCTAGATTGGTGGAGAATGGTTGAAAGAGCAATGGGGTAGAGGTGCAGGAGTGGTCAATTTCCTCTGTTTGGTGCAAGTCCAAAGTATTTATGGTTACTTCGCAAGTATTTTGTTACACATTTACAAGTGACGACTGATGTATTCATACATTCATATACATTTCAGGGACATGATCAGGGTCCAGAGGAAAAGTAATATTAGTTTCATTGGTTGTTAAAGCTGGACTTGACGGCTTCATGAGATGGGATTAAGGAGCCGTAGAAATGGAGCATACTAGAGAATCTGTTAGTTCACCGCCTAGACAGGCAAGGCAGGGATTAAGGTGTTCTTCAAGTGGGTATACTGCTGCTTTGTCTATAGGGGAAAAAAACTAGTGGTAATGGCATCCGTTGGAGCTGTTTTAGAGATTATATTGGGAGCTTTAATTATATCCAAGCGACATCCCCTACGATGACATAGGGGATATTTACAAATAGGCCCCAGTGAGGTTTTGTCATCTCGTACCGGTGCTTGAACATTCATATTAAGTTGGTCCATGGTATTAGGTTGTGTGGCTGTAAACGCTGGAACGTGAGCTGAGATCGTCTCCTCCACCACCTCCCCATCTAACAAAGTGACGGTTATGCACTTTGCGCACTTCAGTGCTGGTTGTAGTATTTTGTAGTGTGGTAGAGTGGTGGTAGAGTGGTGGTTGAAAGGGCGTAAGAGCCCAGCAGTCACCACCTAGTCTGTCCAGAGCATACTGGTCCACGAAGTACAAGGACAGCAAAAGATGCCCAGGAAACAAAGCACTGCTTCCGTGCTGGATGGAATGTTTTGTTGTGTGGCAGGGGGGCGGTTCAAAGGGCGTAAGAGTCCAGCAGTCACCAGCTAGTCTGCTGCAGAGCTTTCTGGTCCACAGAATCCAAGGACAGAAAAAGACACTCAGGAAACCTCTGGCAATTGCTCAGGGTAACCCTCCAGACCATTGTTCTTCAGCCTGCCAAGCCATTATAAAAAGGGGAAAGGCCATATGTAAAGCAGGCTTGGTCACACCCCATAAGGGGAAACCAAGTCCAACCGGCATTAAGTTAAAATGTCTTTTTAAGTTAAGCCCTCGCGTGTGAAGGCTTTCTGCGACATTAACTTTCGCTGTTTGGCTGTTGAAGGAGTAGCTGACAGCTGACTGCAGCGTTCATCGAAGCGCCCGGCCCCGCCCATCCAGGAAGTGCGGAGATAAAAGCCGACTCCAGGAGCCCTTGCGGCGTTAAGCCCTCGCGTGTGAAGGGCGAGCGACATTAACTTTCGCTGTTTGGCTGTTTGCTGCTTAGTTGCTGGGATGCTTGACTAGGCTGCCGCTTGTAGCTATTAGCGGCTTTCAGCGAGTGGAGTGACTGCGATCAGCAGCAGAGCAAGATTTGTCTTCGGTGCAGGCTCTCGTGATTCGATTGACGGAGAGCCCCCTGACCAGAAGGAAGTCGCCGTACCATCGAAGAAGCGGAGTGGCGGCAGAGTGACAGTCTCGGGCGGAGACCACAGGCTGCTCCTTTCCTTCCAGTGTCCCTACTGTGGCTACAGTACAAACCGGACCAGTCCAGTCACAAATCTCTTGACTCCGCGGAGCGGCCGCAGAGAAGTGACAAAGTAGCAGTTTCTAGGCAGTCATGGACGCCGTGGACGCCACTCTGTCCTCCATGCTTCACCTGCCGGTGTGCGATAAAGACTCGCACCAACGGAGCTCCCGTACCCGAGCTGAAGAGGGCAAACTTCTGTCTCTGAGTACTGGGAAAGTGATAACTCAGATAAAACATACAAGCACGACTAACACCAATGAAATACTGGCAAAGAAATGCACCACTGAGGAAACACTTTGCCTTGTCCACGATGACCAAAATGTAGGCACTGGGAGCCCTGGAGGCTCATGTCCGAAAATCACATGGGTCAAGGAACAGGTGCCGACGTCAGAAAATATGCCTCCACCCGAGCAGGGCACCCAGACAAACATTATTAGCGCTGGAGGTGAGGACTCAAGGGGCGAGAAAACTATGGTCACGCTGGCCGCTCATCGTAAGACGGAGCACAGAAATCACAACTTGCCTGGGTTGGAGGATGTCTATGGTCCTTCCGACGTGCAGGCCTCTGGTCGGCTGAGTGAAGCTGTAGTGGCGTCAAAGGGCGCTGAGTGCTCTTCCCGCACGAGAGACATCGACTCGCCGGTGGGAAATGGCGCGGGTGTCGCCTCTCACACGCAAAGCGGCCCCCGGTCCACCGCGGCCCCTTTGCCGCCCGTCGGAGGACGGTCGGTATCGGTTCCGGGTGAGACGGGAGGGTCGGACTTGCGGGAGCGAGCAAGAAAAGGCGAGAACCAAGCGACTGCCTGGGACCGAGAGGTACCCGTACGCCCTCTGGTGGAGACCCATGGGCCAAAGATGTTGGAGAGTGCTGCCGATTTGCCTAGGGTGGACGCCCAGGAGGGCCTCCAAAGGGGTGAGCCGCGTGGGGACTGCGAGGCTCGTAAATTGTTGAGGACCTTGGATGACGCCTCCGTTTTTGGGGATAAAACGAAAAATATACCGGTGGAGGTGGATGTGGAAATCCGCCTCCTGCCTCTCGAGACACCAGGCGAAACATCTGGCTCTTACGAAGAATGCCAAAAAAAGCCAGGGACGACTCGAGCCAACAGCCGTTTCTAAAACCATCGATAGCCCAAACAGAAGACGGCCCACTCCCGAAAAAATTGAAAACAGCCCAAAACAACACGGAAAAAAACCTACCAGTGGTCACCCCCCCAAAAAAAATCGTAAAACCAGCCCGGTTACGAAAGTTCAAAGGAGCTGATGCGAACAACACTGATAAACAGAGAGCAAAACGGACCATAAAGCGATCCCTGAAATCTACAGATAAAAAGTGTACACCAGAAAATAACATCTTCTCATCACAAAATCTAGTGGAATTTTTTGGGAAACATCGCAAGAGAAAATTCGAGAACATTTGTGAAATAAGTGACAGCGACATGCTGGAAATTGTCTATAGTTCAGATGATCTGCCGCTTGAGATACCTAGCACAATGCCAGTCGTACGGGGGCCTAGCCTTGAGGCTAAAAGCAATCTAACCTCCGATCAAATGGACAAAATCAAAGAACAAGAATTCTTAAACAAATCTGGGACGGAACACCGACTGGACGAAACTCCTTTAGTAAACCCAGAAAATGAGGTTTTGATGGACAGTATCGAAGCACACATACTGATAACAAACGAAACGCAAAACGAAAAAGACAAAGAGGAGATAAACAACGAGAACTTTGTGACAAATGACATTTTTGTGGCATGTTTGATACCTGAAGTGGATATCTCAATGGCTGAAGATAGATTTACACCTAAAACCACAATGCCTGCAAAAGAAAAGTTTGGAAGCCCCTGTCAAAATTCTATGCCAGAGGAAACATCCGAAAATAAACCCGATATGGTAACGCTGATGTGTGCAGTAGCAGTGGCCATGGCGCCCTTCACAAAATTGTACGAGGCCATAAATGATTCCTTAAAGGACCATAGCTCCCTATTGACAACCATGCATGCTAAGTTCATGTTTTTGGAGGGCTATGTCACTGCAGCAGAAAAAGAAAAAACAAAGGCCTGCACCGTCCAGCATCGACCATCATCGCCAGAGGAAAATGTAAAACCTGTTGCAAAAGGAATCACCGAAAGAGGGTCACATTCTCTGCATACTGCGTCTAGCAAGACTCCTTTATCATTGAATGAAATTAAGATCACCGAAAGGCCGAAAACAACAATAAACACGAATGTTCGACTTCCGATAAACAAGGCCAATCCAAAAAAAAGCACTACTGGAATTCGCCAGGGACAAAAGGATCTCCAAGCCAGCTTAAACGAGAAAAAAGATCACAAAACGGACCCTGATCATGAGATTCATCTAACAAAGACTTTTAATTCTACGATAAATAAAGACTTTTCCATCTTCAAGGACTGCAGAACGATAAACGTTCAAGAAAAAAACAGCGAGAGGCAACTGGTTTTCTGCCTACCAGTGGAGGAAAAAAGCTTTAATGATAGGACAAAGCCTCAGAAAGGTGGAACAAGTTTAGAACCAAACTTAAACTGTTCAACTCCAACAAACCAGGAGGCTCAGACCCCAGTGTGTATTGATCTAATAGAGATGTCAGGGGCCTCAAACACTTCTAAATCTACAGAAGATCTTTTGATGGAAGAGGTCCTCGAAAACTTAAACCATCTTGGCGAAAAACCTGCCTTTGATCTCGTGGAGTGCCAAACGAAAAGAGAAACACCACGTGAACATCAATCAAAAGTGATTTTGGACCAAGGCCAATTAGTCATAAGAGACTACTTTCCATTCGTCTCATTAGAAGATCGTTGCAAGAAGCTGGCCCGAAAGGTAAACTGGGGCCTAGATAAATCGCCTGATAAGGACGAAAAAAACATAAATCAAAGATTGCAACAGTCAAGCCACAGAAAAGCGTCAAAACTAGAAAGTGGCACTGGGACAAACCCCGTACACAAAGAAATGGAAAAAAGGAAGCAAACAAGTGACGGACATAGAAAGAAGGATGGACGGCAAGACAGTCAAGAAAATGTAAGATCAAATAGAAAGGAAAGAGATCATGAGGATAGTGGGGTCACTTCCAAAACAAAATCTGACCCGAGGAGGGTTGTCCCCGCCTTCAAATTGGAACAAATTGGAAACTGTCGAGAGTATGTAATCCTCAACAGAAGAACGGTAATGGAACTGCTTCATAGTATCCCTAAATTGAGATCGGTGGAATCAAGAGACCTGTTACTAGTGGAACCAATACACGAAGGTCGTCAAGCGACTGCATACTTATTTATCTCATCAACATCAGTGAAACAGAAACTACGTGATTCCTTAAAACAGTTAATGAAATTAGGATATGACCTAATTGAAACTGAAGCAGCCAGAGATACACAAAAACCTGAATGCTGGAAAGCCAGCCCTTCCTACCATAATTTAAGGAAAAGACCAGACTCCTCTAAAGACTCTAGATTCTGTGAAAAGAAGACTCAAAAACAAGTATTGGGGCAGGAAAACAACATTAAACCCCTATCACTAGACACAGAGAAGACATTCAGTGTGGAAAAGAGAAGTCCTCGACCAGAAGCTGCAAGAATACTGGAAACATCTCGAATATCTAAAACCAACGACGAAAGAAGATTGAACGAGTCAATAACAAAATATGAAAGAAATCCAAGAGGTCCATTAATACAAATTAAAAGAATATGTACGCAGAACGTGAAAACATCACAAAAAGATGGAAAAGACAAAGAAAACTCAAATCCATTGCAAAATCTTTGGGCCTGGCTTCCCAAAGCCTTGAACACACAAAAGAAATAGCAACTCGTTTCCACAAAGCTCTACGACGACTCTACACGAGGAACAAACATCAAACGAGCCAAATTAGGCTCGTGAAACACCCGTGGATTTAAGCACCTTACAGTACAGAGTGACGTTGACTTGGCTTCTTTTGATATCCTGTGTTTACAGGAGACTTGGCTAACTACAAAGCCCACCCTAGACGGATATGATATAGCCTTTGAAACAGCAAAAAAGGGATTAAAGGGGAGACCCTCCTCAGGGTTGTTAATCGCAATCAGAAATGGAAAAGGAATGGAATTGTTAAACATCCTGACGTCATCATTACTTATGATCTCAGTACAGATAAAATGGAACTACTGGAACACCATAACGACCAAATCAGTGATAACGTCCCTGATTATTATAAATCTGTACTGGAACCCGGATGCCACTTCGGATAAAGACTTTCTGGACTCAGTAGAAAAAGAAATTGACAAGGCTTACATTGAATACTCTGAGGCCCATCTGCTTATTTTCGGAGATTTAAATGCCGTATGTGCAAAGAAATTGTCAGGCAAGGCGAGAACAAAGGCCGAACTGAGAGGCGAAAAATTGTCAGCTTTGATGAAATTAAAAAATCTTGTAAATGTGGCGACGTCATTTCAAACGACAAATCTGCCTCCAACATGGGAAAGTAGAAACGTTAAGGCCACAATTGATTACATCTACGTTTCATCTACACTTCTGCCGATCATTACATCCCTTGACATTCAAAAAACTAAGGCGAGCGATCATAATCTGCTATGCCTAACTTGGCCAGTAATTGCAACTGAAAAAACAATGAACGTTCCAAAGCTTAAAACGAATCCTAAAGGAAACCGGCTCGCTTTGAGTCAAAAAAATGTCATCTCCCTAACAACCAACTACATAAAACGAGATCTGTTGGAAGGCGCCTCTGCACAACCGGACTATAGTGACCTGCTAAACGTCTTCATGAAACCAAAAATTAAAAACAGTACATCCACAAACAAGTCAATACACAGGTATGACCAAATTCTGGTCACCAGAAGACGAAAACTTAGAAAGCTAAAGAGAAGATACATGAAATCCGGTCTAAACATCGATAAACAAGACTGGACCCGCGAATTAAGGGCCTACAAGTCCTGGCTGATAGAGCGCCGACACATCATGTACCAAAAGGACTCGGAAGACATGCTACGGTGTGTGTCCCTCAAAAATCCTAGAGATTTCTGGGCTCTGATAAATGCGACTGATCAAATCAACTCAGATGCCCTGATCAATGGCATTTCGGAAACAAAGTGGAAAATCCATTTTGAAAATCTCTTCTTTGATGTCGCTGCAACCAACACCATTATCCAGGAACAAAATCAATCTCTGTGGGTGGAGCTCCACGATGTAGAAGAGATCTTATACATCTTGAAAAAGCTGAAAAACTCAAGAGCCCCCGGGCCCGACGGCCTGACCAACGTGCACCTAAAAGATCATCCGGAGGTCTGGTCAAAATTTATAAGTGCAGTTATTCAAAGAGTGACCACAGCGAAAGCTCTACCAAAATCCTGGACAAATGCGGTGATTGTCCCTATTTTCAAGAAGGGGGCGAGAGATGTCCCCAGCAATTTCCGACCAATCGCTTTGCTAAACGTGATCGGCAAGGTTTATGGATCTCTACTCCTTAAACACTTCCAAAAATGGGCAGAGAACGCGCCATGCAATGACCCGTTTCAATCTGGGTTTAAAAAGAACGTGGGAACAACTATCAACATTCTCACGCTCAACATCTTAAAAAGCAAGTCTCTTGCTGGTGGCCCACGAACTTACATGGCTTTCGTCGACCTTAGCCAAGCTTTCGACCGGGTAAATAGATCGAGGCTTTGGGAAAAGCTAAGGGTCTGGAAGTGTCCAGCAAGTATACTACAACCACTCATAGCCCTCCACACGGCCACCAGAATCCAAGTGAGGCTTGACCACCTAGGAACACTCTCTGATGAGATCCCCACAAACTGTGGAGTCAAGCAAGGATGCCCGTTGGCCCCGGCGCTCTTTTTGACCTTTATAGGGGACTATAAAGAAACAGAGCATATGGTTCGTTCCTTCCCCCCACAAAGTGGAAACACGAAAATCTCAAGAATTTTATATGCGGACGACATTATTATAGTAGATCAGACAGCAATAGGGTTGCAAAGACAACTGACAAACCTTGCTATATATATCGCCGCAAATGGCTTGGAGATAAATAAGCCAAAGACTAAGATTCTGTTCTTTGGCAAAGGAAAAACTAAAAGTGATCTCTTTACATGGACTTTGGAAGGAGAACCCATCGAAAAGGTGACAGAATTCAAATACCTGGGTATCATGGTGGATAACACGCAAAAGGAAAATGCCATGCAAAAACAACTCTTAAGAAAAACAAAGAGTCTAATATCTCAAGCAAAAGCAATAGACAAGAAATTTGGCCGTTTCTCTCTTATACCAGTTATAGAATTTTACAAAACCAAGGTCACACCCACACTTGTGTATGGAGCTGAAGCCATGCCTGGCCTTCCAAAAAAAATCTGGCCGATGTTAGAAAGCCAATATTGGAGAGAAGTTTTAAATCTACCGAGTTCCACACCTCTGGTATTAATAAGACGCGAAATGAGCCAGCTCTCGTTGACCGCAGTAGTAGAAAGGAACACCATGATGCTTTTTAGAAAATTACTGCTTGAAAAACGCTCGAAACTACTAGAAGCGATAGATGTAGAAGCTGAAAGTGGTTGCTCCGCTGTCCTGACCCAGTGGTATAAAGATCAAGAAGCGAAACTGGATGAAATCAATTGCTCAAAAAAAGACCTGGTGGAAAACCCAATGAAAATTCAAAAGAAATTAAATGAGCTTGACTGGGTCAACACCTTGGAACAAGCAGGTTCTTACAAACTGGTGGCCGATTTACCATTTATGACTTTTAAACTACATGAACTCCAATCCTTTGTGAAAAGATATCCTGATCGCAAATTGAGGAACACTTTTTTAAGAGCTCGTCTCAACTTACTTCACACTAACGAAATTCTCAAGATAAGAGGTCTAGCAACAACAAACAAATGCAGATTCTGCTTAGACCCAGAGGTGGTAGAAACCACTAGACACCTACTCCTATCTTGCCCAGGCGTAGAGTCTATAAGAAATTCTTACCTGAAGACGACTTTAGCAGAGGCACATATCTTTGATGAAGAGACTTGGTGGGCTAGGTTAATTGGAGGTGGGCGTACTACATGGGTTACTGCAACCGCCAAAATTTTGGACACAATACTCGCGACTGCAAATAAAGAAGATGTGTAGAGCAAACTGTAACCTGTAAAAGAACCCAGGAACGAAGAGTCTGAACACAAAACCTTTTAAAAACCTTTCAGGTTAAAGAAAGTATAAAAATAAAAAAAAATAAAAATAAAAAATGTCTTTTTCTATTGTTCGAATGGAAAATAGACCAATTTAGAAAGACTGGTCTGTGACCGCACAGAAGGGTCTTTCTAAATCTAACTGTCATGCCCCTGCTGTTCACAAATGCGCGCTGTGTCTGTCAGGCAGTCAGGACCAAGAATTTTATATATTTTTTCTGCTCGTGCTCTGAGGCCTCTGGGTGTGTGGCGCGGTTTACAATTTGAATAAATAAATAAATAAGAGCCATTGTAGGAGAACAGGTTACAGTGTATATGTCTGTGTGTCTGTTTGTGTGTTGTGTGTTTGTATGTTTATTGGGGTAGGGATATGCTTGGGTGGGAGGGATTCGGCAGCAGCTGAGGTGAGGGGGTGCAGGGTGTGAAGCCCCCAGATTTCAGACATCCTGCCAGCGAGGGTGGGAGTGGGAGGCAAAGGGATATGCTAACTTGAATTTTTGCAGGCAGCCAAAAATTAGCCGAAAACTCTTTCTTTTTGGTTTTGTGACCAACAAAAAGCGAAAATATCACATAGAAGAGTCCAACCTGCTTGCTAACATCCCTTCTGCACGAGACCACGAGCAACCCCAGAAATGTTCCAGCCACATTGGATGTCATCAGTGAGATGTAGTTTGGGTCTCTTTCGTTTTGCTTGGTCAGCGAATTCTGGGCTTGGGCATGCTTGCTGGGTCATACGTGTAGGTGCTGAGTTTGTTCTGGTCTCAATAAGGCAGACTTTCCATTACTTTCCTTGACTTGCCTAGGATAGCTGCTGCTGAAGTGACAGGGCTCTGGCTCTCTGAGTGGCGAGGATGGACAGGATCCAGGGTAACCTTGGCATCACGGAATGCAATAGAAGGCTACACAGAGGTACTATGTAAAAAAAATGCATTTATTCTTTTTAGGGATGCTGCGGAAAATAAGTATAGTACAAGGCAGTGTCTATTTACGCAGACTCCGGCTGGCACACCAGATAAACGTTGCTAAGGAGTCCTAGTAGTGAGACTCAAGCAGAAAAAAATGCAACCTGGCAGGGAAAAAGAGAAAAAGGCAGGCACAGCTTTCAAGCGTAACCGGATAGGCTTTGCCGCAGAGGATCTGACCAGCACTTAGAAGGAGGTTACACCTCTGACACACAAAGCCAGGAGAGCCAAACAAGACACCGGCCAAAGCCCAATTCTGGACTATAGGGAGGAGAGCTTTGATTGCCTGTCAGGTGAAAGGCTGGGAGTGCCAAGGCAGCAGGCATTTAGGGAGCTGGGGGTTTTACTAGGCGTTGGGAATAGGAAGTAAACTACTGCAATAAGCAGGAGACCAGGTCGGGGAACTGGTCCTGGAAGGGACATCACGCTTCCCCGGTATAAATGACAGGACCTGCACCATAGTCTTGCCTGTGTCAGTATAAGAGAAAAGCTGGCTGGGTCAGAAAGATCTTCCAGGAGGGAACCTGGGTTGAGGCCGTCCTAGAAGAAGGAACATCGCCAGGAAGACGAGGGTAGGGGGGAGTGTCACACAGGACCCTTATGTTCGAAGCCCTCCGCCTACCACAGTGGGAATGCTGCAGGCAGCGGACACCACCATACCAGTCCTTCTACCAGCATTTAATTGCATATGCATCCCTGAAGGAGAGCGTGCAGGTGTTGAGCTGCTGGCGGCCAGAAGACACGGAGACTGCAATCATAAAGATACATCACATGAGTGCTTGGTACCTATGCAGTGCAATAGGAACACCGAGGAGTACCAGGGCCTGCCGGCTCAAAGGCGCATTCAGGTACTGGTGTTACTCACCCCCATAGAATGAAGGCTGGTTGCACTGCCTGCTTTATCAATGCTATATTCAATTAAAAGGAGAGCAAGCCATCAGGTAAGAGCTCGGGAACAGTGGTGGGGTGTCGAAGCGGTCCTGCAGCAGTGATGGGAACTTCCTTCACGCTGTGGGGTCGTTGGGGCGGAGACAAGATTTCGGAAAGTTGAGAGTGGGTCTCAGTGCACCAGGTTATTGGCCACTGCCATGAACAAAAATACTCAAGTTATGTTATGTTATGGTCACTTGTATAGCACACCCTCGCCCGAGGGCATCATGGCGCTGGAGAGGCAAGTCGTTAAATAGCAAAAACAAAACAAGCAGGCCACATTCACTGCAGAATCAAAATAAATGGGTTTTTCAAGCTTTCCTAAATACCAAGTGATCAGACAGCAGTTTCATTGACAGTGGGAAATCATTCCACAGCTGAGCTGCAGCAATAGAGAACGCACGTCCCCCTACCCGTGCAAGACAAAAGGAGGGCACACATAGCAGACCAGCTGCTGCTGAGCGCAAGGAGCGATTGTGAATATAGCGCACAAATTTAGCGCAGAGATACTCTGCTCCATGCTCATGCAGAGCCAGGTGGACAATACACAACGCTTTGAATTGTATACGCTGAACTACTGAGAGCCAGTGAAGGGATCGCAGGACTGCGGAAATATGAGCCCCATACTGTGTCCCAGTTGCCACCCGGTCCGCCAGATTTTAGAGACTTTGAAGGCGACAGACTAAACCCTTGGGCTGTGCAAGATAGAGAGAATTACAATAATCCAACCGGTTTAGTATCATAGCCGCAACCACCGGAGGACGCAAAGATACTGGGATCAGATGGAACACCGTTCTTAGAATTCTCAGATGGACATGCCCAGTATGGCATACAGCCGATACTTTGGTGTCCATAGACAGAGTGGAAGACATGATCACCCCAAGATTTTTTACCTTGGCTGAAGGCACCGAGAGCACACCCAAAGAAGAAGGCCAAAATGGGGCAATCCAGAGTGAGGGATGAGGGGGAGAACTCATGACACTGGTTCTCTCTGCAGCAGAAATGGAGGCCACAATGAACATTGGAACTCTGGCAAATAGGCTTAGTTGGGTAAACCAAGGAAAGTGCTTCTAGATCAAAATATGGCAAAATAATACAATTTAACATGGATGAGGCCTGCGAGAAGAGTTGCCCTAGCATGGGTGCTAGTGGCTGTATGTGCCTGTGCTTCCCCACGGATGGGTGGTTTGTGCGGGTCTGGTAACACAAGTAGACTGGGTCTGCAGTATTCTCTGTTGTAATGAGACATGGTGTGCCAGGAGCCACTGAGGCTCAGTCGGTTGCTCATACCAGAGCATACACAGGGGAATACGGAGAGTGTCTATTGGTGGTGAATTGGGGAAATCAATGCTCATGCAGGTACTAGTGGGACGATGGTCAAAGAAGTCAAAGAGTGGGTTTTACAAGGTAGCTGTTGTGTGGCCACAGCCATACTCATTGGTAGTAGGAGAGATTGCTCAAGCCACTGAGGCAGGATTCCCACTCCCACAAGGGTTTTGTGCTGAGGAAGGAGTAGGTGCATCGCCCAGCGGCATTAACGGGAGAGTTAGACAGCACACTTGTGATGCTGAAGATCGAGGGACTAGGCTTGGGATCAAAGAGGTTGGGAGGCAGGGTGCAGCCTTGGAAACAAAGGTATCTGAGGGAAAGGTCAGGGCACTCCCCCTTTAGTCTTAGCAGTGGAAGGGTTTGTCAGAGCCCGAGGGTAGCGTGAAAGACCAGAAGGTGAACATGCAATGATGGATTGGAAGTGATGGAGGTGGGTCTTACATTAGGAGGGAATACATAGTTAGGGAGCCAGGTTGGGCCTGACATAGGAGCACGAAAGACATTTGCCAGTCGGGGACATTGGTGTTGCAGAGGAGTGAGGATTTTTGGGATTATCTCTGGAGTACTTGGGCTGTGGCGGGTGTAAGGGAAAAGATGGTGCCAGGATGGGCAAGCCATGGTGGAGTGTTGCGGAGTGACCCCGGATGAGTGGGGTGGATATGATATTGGCTTAAACGGGTCCCCACCTCAGTTATGCTCCCATGCATGGAGCATAAGGGTCTTGTGGAAACTCTTAGGGAATGATCAGCGTGCTGTGCAGAGGAGGGTTGCTAGCACGGTGGGTGATGGACAAAGTCGAAGCAGCATGAAGGCAAAAGCACTCAGAGCAGCATGGCTGGCACGGATGCTCGTTGATGCCAGGGAGAGTTGGCGACAGTCCCTAAGGACTCTATGGTGCGTTTCGCAAGGGTCAAGAATGGGCATGTTTACATGAGTCAGATGGTGGTGAATGGCAATTGAAGGAGTGATGTTATTACAAAGGTGAGAAGGGTCCACAGGTGAAGAAAGCACAGGAGTCAATGCAGATAGCATGGTGGAAGACATGGGACAAATACATGGATTTCAGAGAAATTGGGGCGTGTTTTTTTGCCGCGATTTTATCACTGCATACCTGGTGAAGTGACCTGGGGAAGGTGCAACGACTGAAAAGGCCTCAATATCAGTGCTGAAGGCTGTTACACACATTAGGGTGGACACGTTAAATGTGTGGGTAAACTTTCACCCTGACAAGAAGGCTTCTCACACGTTGAAGGAACATTTTCATATTTCTTTTTTCAAATCCAATGTAGGGTACCCAGAGAAGGGAGGTAGGCAGAAGACTTCACCTCTTTGAGGGCTGAAAGGAAATCCCCTGCCTGGCTCTGGTGCCAATAAGAGAATGCCTTTTGCGGCCGGGCACCTCTCTGAGCCAGTGAATGATTGGCCCAGAGCTTTAATGGGGAATGTCCCCTGGTGACCCAACCTTGGTCTTCGATGTTTCACATGGGAGGGGACTGTCACCCTAAAATCACCACACACCCATCCACAGTCGGGGATCTCAATCCCCCCTTTAATTAAAACTCACCAGGAGATGACTGATGGACTCGGCAGGGTATCAGATCTCATTGGAGGCGAACACACCTAGCATGAGATCTGTGAAATTTGCACACCTATTCATGTCTGTGAATGAGTCAAAGATGTCTGTGGACCCGCCTGGGTCTGCTGATCTGCTCTCGAAGTCTGACAACCTGTGAATTCCCCAAACAACTGCGAACAACAGGGATGCAAATACCCCTAAACTCTACTTGGCTACACAAAAACATGATACAGGATTGTTCCTTCCTAACCGCTCTTCCAAAGGGGCCATCAGGCTTAGGTTTAGGTTGGTTCCCTCTGCTTCAACTGGACCCAAGTGTGGCCTTCAGCACTTTGGATGTACTGTTGCAGACCACTGTCCAAATTCCAAATCCAGGAGAAAAGCCCATAGCACCAAAACAAAGGTTGCCAGACAGTCAGTCAGAGCGGGTTGTTGAGGCAGGTTGTAGTTAGTGGTGGGAGGAGTTGGTAACACCAGAAGAAGGTAGTAGCAATGGGAGGAGGTGGGGAGGAGTTGGAGCAGATGCTTATATTGGGAGGATAGGGCAAGAGTCTGCAGGAGGTGGGAACATCAGGAGGAGGTGGTAAGGAGCTAGAGAAAGTGGTTATATCAGGAGGCTTGAGTCGGTGTCTGGAGGTGGCGGAAACATCAAGAGAGGGTGGCAAAGACATGGAGGAGATGGTTATATCAGGAGGACGTGGCAAGGAGGCTGATATAGCAGGAAGAGGTGGTGAGTAGAAGTGGGAGATGGTAACAGCTGGAGGAGGTAGTAACAAAGAAAGTAAGCGTAGGTAGGAATGAGGAGGCCAAGTTGACCGAATGCAGGTGGAGAAGGTGGGAGGAGGCATGAAATGCAGTCAGGAAGGGCAGGACAGGAGTAGTGATTAAGTCGGAAGGAAAGCAATACAAGTGCACAATCCTGAAAGTGGGGAAGGGGTCTTGGAAATAGAGAAGTGTAGAGAAGACTCTTGGCTCCAACTCTAACCCCTGGAGCAACGTAGGTTGTACCTACAGCTGGAAAGGTGACACAGAAGGGCGCCACCCCAGAACCCTAAGGAGTTGACAAAATACCAATTTCCTTCTGAAATCAGGACTTGCTAACAGACTGTTGGAGGACTCTGAGAACTAGATATGGGTGTGGGACACAGGGAGACGCACATCTAACTAGTCAATAAAGACCAACAACCAAACTAGGATGAGAAGCTGTGTCACCTCGAGGTGAAAGACATTCGGTTGTACTTGAAACTTGTCTATTCATCTCTGAAAACACAAAGAAACCCCAAAGGTCACTGCATAGTGATTTTCCATTTTATTTTGGGGGAAAATGTAGACAGTATATAGGCGGAAGGCAGTTAGAAATTATCAACAGTTATACCTGAATGCAAGTTATTTCAAAACAAATTGAAATTTATTTTAGAACATGATAAAAAAAAACATTATAAAGAAAGTGCAATACACATGAATATGAAAACATTCATATTCACTGCCTACGCTTTCAGGCAATGGTCTGCAGATCTTGATAGATGCTCTAATATAGAGTTTATTTCTGCGACTATGGGTCTGCCCGGGGGATTGATCACGGTTTTATGGATCATAGGTAAGCAGTAGAAAATGGGAATTATAGGATCAAGATTGTTAAGAAAGGCACATTCCTGTTTGCTTATCCAACATCAGTCTCAAGCTTTAGTGGTTTTAAGTTCAATCATCGCTTGCAGTTCGCTGGTGGGGTCGTGTGATAGTTTTCTGTAATACTTGATGTCGTTCGTTGAGTTGTTTCTGACATTCATCAATATCGTTGGTTTTGTTGAGTATAACAATGCGACCACCTTTGTCCGCCCTTTTTATAATAATTCTTTCATTATTAGATAATGACTTAAGCACCTCTTTTTCTAGTCTGTTTAAATTTTGAAAGATGGGAGTGTTAGTTTTCTCCAGTTTACCAACTTCAGCCAGTACTCTTTTCTCAAAAATATGTGATTCGGAAGAGTAGGTGTAAGTAAGAGGACACAAAGTCGAAAGGGATTTTAGCCATGTGCAGTTGATCATCTGTGGATCACTCATTTCATCTGTTTTTTCAGCAGAAAATTCTTTCAGATGTATTTTGCGCATAAACTTGTGGAAGTCAGTCCAGAATTGGAAAGGATCATGCTTCTTTGATATCCCAAGCCCCAGACCTATATTTAGAACTTATTGTTCTATGGTGGTTAAATCATAGTCGGACAGGTTTTTTATGTTTTATCAATAGTTACACCTATCAAAAAGTGAATACGACTTCATTGAAAGAAGACAGATTGTTTTTATTATAACCATAGCCCAAGTGACACATCTCCTGATGAATATCCCGTACTATCGTTGAGGACAGAAACATATTGAGCCTCAAGTTCTAGTGATGGTCTAACTAGAATTCTGTGTGAATTCAAACTAAGTGTGTTAACAACAGGACGATTACAACTGATTCTAATGTTGTTTCATAACTAAGCTCACTAAGTACTCAGTCTTCAATTATGAAGGATTTTTGTCACCTAAACGATTGACTATTTTTTTATTTTTGTACTTTTTTACACAAGTTTTTTATGATTTGCATGTATTGCACTTTCTTTATAATGGATTTTTATCTTGTTCTAAAATAAACTTCAATTTGTTTTCAAATAACTTGCATTCAGGTATAACTGTTGATAATTTCGAACTAACTTCCGCCTATATACTTTTCTATTTATTACATTGATTTAATTTTGGGCCCTTCTCAATTTAGGTAAGAATAAAGAGCGTAAATCACACTTCCTGAGTTCAGTCATTTTTGCATCCCACCCATCCTCTAAGACACAGTCCTAAGAGAAGTGATGATCCATAGGTTGATTGAAGAAGTACAAGAAAGGAGGATATGGGCCTATTTGATGACGTTTCCATTCAGAGTCTGATGTTTTCCCCTTTAGAAATAGTTCCAAAGAAGGAGAAATGAGAGTCCTGCTTGATGCCCAAATTGTCATAGCCTAAACCTATGGCCATGCTTGACTATAACTGCCTGTAGGATTGGCGACCTACTCAATTGTAGAGAGATCGTGGGCTGCTCAGTGGCCTGAGCAGCCTTTGATGAACTTCATTTGCCAACTCTGACAACATCTTGTGAGGCTACAAAGGG
Source organism: Ambystoma mexicanum (assembly GCF_040938575.1). Lineage (NCBI taxonomy): Eukaryota > Metazoa > Chordata > Amphibia > Caudata > Ambystomatidae > Ambystoma > Ambystoma mexicanum. The sequence goes on from NC_090921.1 coordinate 304,383,199, forward strand.
GGGCTGTTGCATTCCGAGCTAGTGATTGATGGGCACAAGGGTGGTATAGGGTGGGTCCCCTAGTCACCCACAAGTAGTCCCTGCACTAATGCAGAGGACCATCATTCTGGACACTATTCCTTTAAAGGAGACAGCTCCAACACCTGGGACATGAAACAATATGGATTCAGTAAGACTATTCTCTCCCGGCTCCCAAAGAGAAGTACTTTATGCACTCTTGGTGCAAAGGACTGTCCCTTTAAGAAACGTGAACTCTGTGATCAAAGGAACCCATGCAGGAGGAGGCTGGTTTGAGACATTATAAGGAAGATGGATGACAAATTGGGCCTGAAGTGGGAGGTCTTGGTTAGGTTTCAGGTGCAGAGGCTGTAGCTGAAGCCTAACCAAGAACTCTTTTACGCAGAGTTTGCATGGATGAAATATCTAGAATGGCACAAATACTCACAAATGCTGTCAATGAGTGAGCAGAGATGGACATGTACATTCCAGCATGGGGGTAAGCACAGGTTTGCACAGGGCTTAGACTTCTGCGATCTGAGTGGTCCTCTAGAAGGGAAGGATTGTTGCCAAATCCAGTCTCGCAGAGAAGTATGGTATTGTTGTTGGGGCCAGAATGATTGATGGTCATTATCATTGAGTAGTGAAGGTTCATTTGTTTAAAAAAAAAATTCAGAGACATTTTTAGTCCAGAAAGGGAACCCCTATAGCTCAAAGTCAGAACTACCGTCTAGAATGGCCTGTGTGTCAAAAGACATCTAGGACTGATATTGGTAATGCTCACATTCAAACCTTACCTATCATCAACATTCCATTCTCTAGGACTGGAATAGATGTGGTAGGTCCCCTGAGTCCATCACCGGCCAGGAAAGACTTACATTATAGGCATTGGGGCCACACATCATACATTTGTGCTAATACAATCTTTATGATATTTAGTCCAGCTATATCATTATACCAACTATCCTTAGGCCTTTCCAATGAGAACACATTCAGAGACTTCTAGCACCGTACCTTTCATGTGTGGGGTTCCCAGAGGATATTCCCACTGCCAAAAGTACCCTGTTAAGTTCTAAAGGCCCAACAGATTTAAAAACACGGTTGTAAATAAATACCCTGGAGCACTTCCATCAGATACTAAAAAACTTCTCCAGAAATTGTTATTAGAGGATGTGTGAAACTGGGAGAAAGAACTACAGTAGGCCTCCTCCAAAGCATGGAAAACTCCCCAAGCTTCCAGCGGGTTCTCTCCATTCAAACAGGTCTACGTAAGCAAACTCAGAGATGGCTTGCATCTCTTGAAGGAGGTTCTGTAAGAGCGCGAAGACACAGAATGAGGAACGCCAGGGTTTGTATGAGCTACCCAAGAGAGCGTTCTATTGAGCCTCAACTTGGCCCAACAACAACTACAGACTTGCGAGGATAATCAGAATCCTGTAAATGATTGAGACGCCAAACTAAGGAAGTTGAAAGTATGTGATCTCATAGTAGTCCTACTAGCGACCTCTGGGAATAGACTGCTGGACAAGTGGCATGGACCCTATTGGGTCCTGCAAATGACCTCAACTACCATGTACAGAAGGCTGATCACTGAAAGTACTCCCAAGTATATCATATAATCTGGTTTAGAACCAAATTTGATGCCACATGTAGACTGGGGGCAGGGAGAAAATCCTAGCACCATTAACTTGTCAGATAACATAGGACCTGACAACAGTGCCACAGGTGGTAGCTAGTTTGTCGATACACAAGGGCAACAACCCTCTTGCTTCAAGTGAGAAGCTGTACGTTTAGATTCAAATTCGATAATTTACATCCCTCACCTAGACTAGTTCATTTAAATTTGGAGCAGGCATGAGGCTGGTGGTAGTGATTGGGCGGTTCTAAGTTATTTCGCCGCAGTATTTTTCATCGCGGGTTTTTCATCACCGTTTTTTTTTCCAAAAAACTCATTGGTTTTTTTTTGGTTTTTTTGGGGGGGGATACCCACCCAAGCCCCCCTTTTTTTTTTTATTCCCTTACACCCACAACCATATATTTAATTTTTTAACCCCCCCCAAAAAAAAACGAGGTTTTTTTTCGAAATAAAAACGGCGATGAAAAAACATGTGATGAAAAATACTGCAGTGAAATGCGTGTATACCGATTGGGCTGCCCGTGAGCAGGGGTGCATCCAATATTGAATAATTTTCCTCCCTTTGGCAGTGCAGCCGGAAGTGCTTTACACAGATGGGCAGCGTGTAGATAGTCTGGCCACACCACCTCTCACCTGTGCCCAAAGACCATAGAAGAAGTGGGCGGGCATGGGTTGCAGTCATGCAATGGCGCAGGTGGGCCATCCTAGTCATTATGTGGTGAAGAGCTGAGATGGTGCAAGTAGGAGAGTGTGGAATCACTTGTATGTATGTATGTGTGTGTGTATATATATATATGTATATACATTATACATATATATATACACATGTGAGAGTGCATGTGTGAATGGTCTGCATTTGAATGCGAGTGTGTGTAAATGGGTGCAGAGTTATTTATGGGTGTGCATGTGAGAGCAAAGTGTGCATGTGTAGTGTGTGTTTGTGGGTGGGGTTGGGGGTGAGAGATGAGGGCCGATGATTGCAGCAGGGAGCGGTAGAAGGGAGAGGTAGAGGGGAATAAGGAGCCAACAGTGAAACTTGGCCGGCTGTATGAATGTCTTTTTTTTGGTAATGTGGCAATCGTGCATTTCAGGGAAAAACAACATTCTTAAGTGAGTCTTTAAGTGGAACTAATGGCATATACTGGGGCATCTGTCCTGAACATGTTTTCTTACCGTGACATGTTAACTGCCTAATGGGCAAAGCCAATTCCAGCATGTTCTTAAATGGGAATACATGTATATATTTGTGCAGCCAGCATGAACATGGCAAAACCACCACTAATGAGAGTGTCCTTAAGTGTGAGTGGGACTTCTGGCATATATTTGCACAGCCACCCTGTACATAGTTTGTTAAACACACATTATTACTGTGTTATGTGCGAAGTACAAATGGGCTTGTTCTACGTGGTGGTACTGGTATGTATTCGCACAGTCAGCATGGACATATTTTCTTATGGTGGCATTTGTGCATTCTAGGCAAAACTAACATTACTGGGCGCGTTCTAAGGTGGGACTACTGGCATACATGGGCATAGTCATCCTGGATATGTTTGGTTATGCTGGAACTATTATTTCACTATGGCCAAAGACAATATGAGCATGTTCTTTCGCAGGGATGCTGGCCTATGCTGGTTTAGCCAGAATGTACATGTTTCCCTCCTCTGAGACTTATTCCCTGCTCGAAGGCAGAGGACTGTCGCATGAGGCCATTTAAGGACACTGTCCCTTTAAGGGAGAAAGCTCCTGCAACTGTGGCACTGAAGCTATTTAGCATGTATATGGTAAAGTTCAGACCGTTCCCAAAGAGAAGTACTTTATGTATTTCTGGAGCACAGTACTTTGTAAACACTATCCAATTAAGATAACTGAACTGCAGTCAAAGCAAACCATGTACCAGAGGAATTAAATTCCTCTGGTGCCGGGATCGTGAAGCTGTTCAAACGTCAAAGGCACGTGACATTTTCTTATGACACTCGCTATGTGAGTCTGCGCAGTAAAAATGATAATGATGTGTTCATTTATATAGCGCCTCACTCTAAAGAGCACATATTTACATACAATATCACCCAATCGAAATTGGTACTCATTTATCGACCTCGGAAAGATAATAGACTGAGTTAGCTTTGCTGGGATTCGAACCTGCAAGCAGCAGATCACGCTCACATCGCAGCAGCGAGCGCTCAATCCACTGAGCTATTCTACCAGTTAATCCAGAGATACAGCCCATCTGAATTCGATCAGCAAGCCCACTAAAACATCAGAGACACGTCACCCTTTCGTGCCACACTCACCCATTGCATCCACTTTAGAAATAGATGTGGCATTCCTTTCCCTACAGCACCAACCCAGAGAGCTCTCATAGGGAGACGGCACCAAATTCAAAAGTTACATTTGCTTTGCTCGCCATTAGCTGACGTTCCTGTGTCAAGCAAGCCGAGGCTCCGGACAGAATGAGAACTTTGGACAACCTGTAGTGGCACCGTCCCCACCACTGGAGCGAGTAAAATCAAAGATGCCAGCTCAGCCTGTTTAAAGGCTTGCTCTGATTCCAAAGCTCCCAAGCAAACACAGATGGATCAATTAAGTAAAGCCAATCACTGCCCCTAACATACACAGGTTCAGACACTCACAAGAGGCCCAACCACAGGGGAGTGGTCACAGGACTATATAAGCCGAGAGTCAGAGACAGGCAATATGGTTGTTTGGAATAGCAGCTGGTATCAGGAGTTTGCAGCAAGCTAGAGAGAAATGAGCCTGGAAGATGAGTGGAGAGAGGAGGAGAATGTCGACAAGATGGGGAGACAAGTCAGGAGACGGTTGATTGGGGATCTAGGAGGATGATTGAAAAATCAGGAGGAGGTTGGTTTGAGACAGGAGGAGGTTTGTGGAAAAGGTCAGAGTACAAGAGACTAGCGAGGGCATAGCTAACAAGATCAGTAAGGTACAAGAGGGCAGGCATGGCTCAAAACACGAGGCCGGGGAAGGACCCTAATCTTAAGGAGCAGAAGTACAGAGGTGTGCATAAGAGATGGTCAGGGCCCTAAGGAAGGGTGGTGACAGAGCCCTAAAACTCACCTGAGGAAACTGGGGAAGGCAAGCCCAGTTGGCTCTGTCTGAAAGTTGAAAAGAATCTCTACTACTACCTACAGCTTGTGGAGGAGATGGAAAGGCTACTACAGAGCTTACAAGGTGATCTAGAAGTGGTTGTGTACTACAACAATAAGATACAAGCAACAAGACCCCTATAGAGACTTCCCTTGAGACTGTGAGAAGTAGCCCAAAACTTTAAGAAAACCCTCAAACTGTTGGACGTGTTGAAATTAGGCTATCATGACACCTTAAAGTTTGAGTTTGACAGAGGAGAGAATGTGTGTGTGTTAAATAAAAATCCAAATTGAACCAAATAAGTGTGTTTAGCCTCAAGATTTTCCGGGCCTGGCACAGGAGGGAATAATACAAAAATGTTGCCCCGAAAATTGTGACATGTTGATTACTGGGCCTTTGTGCAGTAATAACATGCCAACCCCCACTACACCGACTAAAGGGAGTGGGAGTTGCGGGGGTGTCCCCCGCTCTCCTTTGTCGGTGTAGTTGGGGTCAAGGGTTGTTGCAGGGGTGCCCCTTGCTCCCATTAGATGGTAGCGGGGGACAATAAAGAACACAAAAAGTAAAAAAAGAAAAAAGGACCCTGCAACGCCAGTTCAGACCCACCTTAGTGGGCGAGAACTGACCCCGTAAGGTCAGAGGAGAGATGGCGGCGCACTTCATGGTGTGCTGCCAAAAGGGTACGTGGGTAGGGGGAGGCGGTTATGGGGATTCAGGCTACAGTGATCTATGTGATCACCACGTTGTGCCATAATGGGAGTCAGCAATTTTATTGCCGACATCATGGGCGGCGCAGTGATCACATAGATTGCACAGGAGTTGGGGATACTTCTTGTGTCAGATAAATTGAAAGGTCTAGCTATGCCATTCAACTTCCTTCCCGATTTGGTGGCACTGAGCTTGCCATTAGATTATTACTTAACAGCAGAATATTGCTGAATATTGTAGTGGGTTTCATAACATGTGTGCTTGCTCTGAATAATACAACTCCTGAGCCACTCTCACTTTGCTTGCAAGCTAATAATTACCCTATTTGGGGCTTTTAGTAAGAATCCGGCATAGGCTCTTTCAGTCCCAAAGATTCCTCTCCACAGGGACAGGATGAAAGCCAAGATCTGCCGGCATGTGGCTGTATGGCGAGAGAGAGAGAGAGAGAGAGATTGATTATGGGTTTGGCAAGCTTTGGTCAGTTTTAGAGTATGACCATAGTCCAAGGCCACAAGACCATGAATGTATTCGACAAATATAATAATGGTTCTCTTGTTTCAAAAAGTATAATAACTTTAATGAAAAGTCTACACGTGTTTCGACCCGAAACAGAGGTCTTCCTCGGGGCTGTGATATATAGTCAAATAAATCCAACCACACGTCCTTCATACAATTCTATGTAGAAATCAATAATAGCACAATCTCCTTTGGTCGGTCCTTAAAATATCCGCACATTGGAAGGGTCTTATTGGTTCCTAGTCAGTGAGATTGGAGGCAGGGCTTTCCATAAGTAGTAGGGCTATGGGAAGGGGACTCAGGCAGGGTCAGAGCAGGGAGACCATAGTCAATAACAAGAACTACAGTCAATGTAAGTGCATCGCTTACTCTATTGCCATGATGCAGCCATGATGTCTAGATGCCACCTGGACTCAAAGTGCAACCAATCGACTACAGGTGATAGCGGGAATCATGATAAAGCCAGAGACACCAGTGTTGCATGACTGGAAATCAGCCTCACTATATAGCCAATGACATAAGGATGATCCTAACTTTGTGATGCATTCAAAGACTTAGGGAAGACATGCAACTTACCTATTCAGCCGACGATGGTCAGATGGCACCTGGGTTCACACAGCATCTAATGATGTGTGGGTGTTATCTAGGCGTGTAATGCAACCAATAATGTTGGCATGATAACCAGTCTCATGAAGCAGCCAATGCTGTGCATATGACTCTTGGGCTCATGATATATCCAATGATGAATGGCCATAATGCAGCCGATGTCACATGGATGTTACCCGGCCTTATAGTGCACCCAGTCTCTATCAGTTCTGAGACAGCAAGTAGCTGGTGAGTTACCCTTGAGCATGAAGCAAAACCTAGAACTAGAACAAACACACTAGCTGAGAGAGCTTTAACCAGTAACGATGGGGGCCACATCTTCTCTAGTAATCTTCCCAAAAAACAAGACAAAATAAGTAGGAGCACCCTTGGTGGATGGGTCGGCCAATCAGGAGGCAAGGAACACGGTCTGAAACTGCTGACCCCAGTACACGTGCCAAGCCGCCTGATGGCCGGTTCCCCTGAAATCTTCCCCCCACCCTTCGTTCCCCTTTCTTTTACTTTCCCCTCCTCCCTACCTACCTCATTGCGGCTGCAGTACTGGCTGCCACCGCAGCTGCTGCCGCTCCCTCAGCTCTGCTCCAGCTGCCCGCCATTGAAAGGGAAGAGGGGATCCGTACAGAGCCCTGCCTTTCCATTCCATGGCGGCTATTTTGAACAGTATTTTCTTTCCGGAAACGGGACGCTGCGAGGAAACCGATTCACCGAAAGAAAATACTTTGTATTAGCCCCGTCCAAGCCCTTGGGATAGGTGCTAATGGCGTTAACAACCCGTTCCAATGGCTGGAATGGGTGGTAACGTCCCGATGCCCTCGTTAAATGCCCTCGCTTTGCTCGGGCCTTTAACCCGTGCTGCCGGGGCGTTCCCACCCATGCCAGCTCTTGGAACGGGTTGTAAACACCATATTATAATCCTATAATGTTACGTACTGTTTTCAGATTGGCCAATCTGAAGACTACATGAACTGGTATGGCCTGTTCAGTACGACATAGTAGCATGCCATTAGCCAATTCCCCCAGGTGGATTTACATACTATCAAAATGCCTGTGCATACACATGGTAATGTAAATACCAAAGGCAGAGTGGGCTTCACACTCAGACAGTAGAGAACGCAACCCACCTTTTGTATAGGCATTTAAAGGCATCACGTGCATCCACCATTTGTCCTGTAGGAGAGCCCGATCCGAGCTGGCGGGCAGAGGGCGACCCGCAAGCACAACTCGTAGTATCGCGGTACGGTAGCAACGGCAGCCTTGTTACTGTACCGCCATACTTATAATGAGGCCCATTGTCTGGTACATATCCCCCTCCACGTTAGGCCTTTCCCCCATTCGTTGCTTCCCCATTGACTGCACTAACACGTAGAGCAAGTCACCGTTCTCGTTGATCACTGTGTCTCCCATGGACTGTGCAGTCATACTATACTACCTTTGACCAAGGCCAAATGTGGTTGGATTTAACTCTGACCTCTGGGAAGTCCTTCTTGTTTCTTCCCTCGAGCCGAGCCTTCCAGGGGGCAGCCTCCATGTCAGCTCAGATAAGAAGCTTTTTATTTTATTAGTTTAACTGCACTCTGTTTTATTTTCATTTTGTATTTTCATTGCCTGGGGAACGGCAAGGTCATATAAGGCAGCTTTGCGTAGTTGGAATCAGCCGGTGCGTGGCAAGAAGTGCAGATCCGATCACGGCAGTTGTGGTTACACTAGCTAATTTTCTGGGAAGCCTAGTGACAGAGAATAGGGCTTACAGGACAGTCAACGTGTATAGATCAGCAATCCCAGCAGGGCACGCCAAGATGGAGGGAGCTCCAGTGGGAGAGCATCCCTTCATAAAGAGAGGGATGAAGTTCATTTGGCTTATGAATCCGACGGCTCCGAAATACTCCTGGCTGTGGGACATGAATACAGTGTTGAGAATATTTCTATCTTGGCAGCGGTCCAGGAAGGCACTGACAATGCTGTGCCTGATCTCATGTAGGAGAGTTTTGGATGTGAGAGCGTTGGAAATAACAAATAGGAGTTTTTCTCTGGAAGTAGTTGCATTTCATATTACTAGAAGGACCAGGAAAAACATCTGAACTACGTCATACATTACATTACTACATTTGTACCACGCACCAAGTGGCCTGGAGGCATATGGGCACAAACTGTAGGTAGACTGTGGACAGAGCAATGACAAGAAAGGACAAACAAACATAGCAGGGTGGACAGGCACACTCAGCTTGGCGCATCTCATATGCAAATTATGTAAGCTGAAATGGTTTCAGCTTCTTTTTATACAGGTCTGATGATTTGGTTTATCTCAGATCTGGTGGCATTGCATTTCCCTAGGTGGACCGGCGGAAAAAGCGACATGGGTGAGTTTCGATCTTGGCACCACCGGCAGTTTGGTGTCATTAGATCTAAGTGCTCTCGGTACAGAATTCCTCTTTAGTGCTCCCACTAGGTGCGGTGGACTGGTTCCTACCAGGAATTGGTGGGTTATTAACAATAGACGATATTCTATACTGGCCTCGATAGGGAGCCAGTGTAGTTCTCTTCTTGCCTCCGATGTGTGATCTCTCCTTTGGAAACCTGCTATGGCCCTCCCTGCGCTGTTTTGGATTTCTTGCAATGTTGCACAATCGCCTTTGCATATGCCAATCAGAAGAATACTGCAATAATCGATCGTAGTACAGATAATAGCCTTGGCTACGGACTCACAGCTTTCTTTAATTAGATATGGTGTTATCTGTGAGAGAAGCTTAACATAATAAACCAAAGCAGAGATAAGGCTATTCACCTGGGCTGACATATTAAGATTTGATCCAAGTTTATCTCTAAAGTTTTGACTTTCGGTTTGGTGGCGATCCTACAGCCTGCCACCTGAAAAGGCAGGTACTCTCAGCCAAGCTTTTGTATTTTGTTTTCAGTGCCTACCACCATCAGCTCCGTTTTTTCATCATTTAGTGCTAAGCCCCTTATAACCATCCAGGCTTGAATCCCCCCAACACATTGCGTATCGTCTGCATAGTTACTAAAGCATATTCCCCTATCTTCGAGCATCTAAGAAGAGGAACTGTAAACGTATTATACAAGGACGGCGAGAGGCAAGCACCTTGAGGTAGCCCGTATTGCAAATAGGATGGGGTAGCCTCTGAGGTGTTGCTACAGGCCCTTATCAATCTGTTACCAAGAAAGGACTTCATCCGTGCTCCTGCACTGTCTGAGAAGGCCGCAACTACCATTAGCCTCTCGATTAATAACGGGTGGTCCACCAAATCGAACGCGCCAGACAAGTCCAGCAGCATAAGAAGGACTGTGTGGCCTTTATCAATTACTTGGAGCAGGCTGCATTTTAAATCCAGCAAGGCTGTTTCTGTGCCATAACCATGGTCTGATACCTGATGGCCATTTATTCAGAATGATATAGTTAGTCAAATGCTCTAGTATCTGCTTGTATGCCATGTGATCTAATATTTTCAGCAAAAAAGGTGTGTTAGGGATGGGTCTGTATTTGGAAGGCACCAAAGGACTTGGACCTGTTTTTTTAAGAGTGGTGTGATCCAAACTTGTTTTAGCTCATCTGGCACATGGCTTACTTTAAAGGATGCGTTCACGAGCCTTGTCATGATCCCTGTCAGAGACGGTGTGCAGGCTTTGACTGTAATTGCCGGATAAATGTCTCCTTTGCAATTAGTCGGATTAAGTTTGCTAATGATATCTGTCAGCTCTGCTTCTGAGACAGATATGAAGCTGAATTGACAATGTGTATCTCTCTGTATTGGTTTACTTATCTTATGCATGTTGTTTGCTGTCTCTTTGTCTTAATCCAATAGCTTCCTCTTAATGTTAATATTGTGTTTAATCTTGTCCAGTTCATCCAGCATTGCCTCTTGAATAGAGTGCCTCTTGAATAGACGTGCACCAGGCTTTGTCTTTTTCTGGGCCTTCCTGTTTATTAGGGCAGGGGTTTTCCAACGCCTTCAGGATCTCGTATAGTTCTTGTGAGTTGTGTTCTGTGTTGTCTATCTTGGTACCAAACATGGTCTTTTTAGCTTTAATAATGGGTAATTGATATTCCTTCGCTGCAGTACTGCATGCTTCCTTATCTTTATTAGTTCTGGCATATTTTCAGGTATAAAAACACTTCTTTTTAGTGGCCTTAAGCTTTTGTGTTCAAGTGAAAACCATGCATTGACTATTTTAAAGGGCAGTAGCCTTGTCTTTGGTGGAGCAATAGCATTAGTTGCTTTGGAGGTTGTCTCTTGGAATACCTTTGTTATTTCGTCCACGGTCTCCAGATTAGCTACCTCTCTTGCTAGGGGGGAAATCCATACTTCTATTACCAGAGGCACAGGTTTGCGTACATTCCTAGTGGTAACCCAGGTTTTCTTAGTCGCAATCAATGGTCTTATCCTTTCTGAAAATAACATACCAAGGTGGACAAAGAAATTATCCGACCAGGGGTAAGGGGATATAATGGGAGCGCTAGCAATAATGTTATTTATTTATTTATTTGTATTTGTAGAGCGCACTAGCAGACCAGAGGCATTGAGGTGCTGTTACAGGAAGTTGTATGTAAGCTTGATTCAATGGTTACATATGACACAAAAGGTCTCTTGGTTGCAGATACATTGGTAATAAACAGAAGAAAAAGAAGGGTTACATGGTTAGCATACATCACAATAATGTGTGAGAGCGTTCTCAGAGGGTGCTAGCATCCGGCCACAATACGGAGAGATGTACAGAGTAGACAGTCAAACAAAGAGCCTTGTTTTGATAGCTTTGCGGAAGGCTAAGTGAGAGTCAATCATCCGAAGGTGGGTGGGAAGAGCATTCCAGTGTGAGGCGGCCATAGTGGGGAAGCCAGTGAATCGTGTGTATAGGGGGCTAGCCAGTCCAGGGTGTTACCCTGTATATGGGTTGCGTAATTAACTTAAATTTACTGAGGCTCATGTTGGTAAGCAAGTCCTCCAATCCCTTAGCCACATGATCAGGGTCGTCACCCAAAAGCACGACTTTAGCTGTCAGTTTTAATAGGGGAAAGAGCATGTTACCTAATTGGGAGGCAACGTCTGGCATTGGTGTAGGGGGTCGAAATAGCAAAATTAAATTGACTGTTGTATTAGCGTCCGTGTGAATTTGTGCATGAAGTGTTTCACATCCCTATGGGCACAGTATGTCCACATCCCATAATTCTATATATCATAGCAACTCCACCCCCTCTTCCATTCTGTCTGTCCATATGTGATATGCTGTAGCCTGCTGGAATGGCCAGTGCTATGGTAGAGCCGGCGGCCTTAGGCAGCCATGTTTCAGTCAGTGCACATACATCCAGATCCTGTTCTGTCAAACTGCATGTTGCACTTTTGCGGGTCTGGGTCTCTTCCTTGTGGAATGTATCGTATGTATTGGTTGGCTACTATCTAGGACTGGAACATGAGCGCCCAACTGTTCCTCCTGCTGAAACTGGTTTCTAATGCTCTTCCCGCTCTGCTGTTTGGTATTAGAGTATGTAGGGGTGCACACTTCTAGACTATCCTGTGAGCTGTTGTCCCCCTTCACAGCTGGCAAGTTGATCACAATATCAACCGACTCAGCTTCATGCGGCATAGTAGCTACACAATTTACCATATTGTTGGAACCTGCTAAATGACAATCTTCATCAGACATGTAGCGTGCCACAATCTCAGCTCTGCGACTTTCGGCAGATGATGGAAACTGATTGCGATGAATGGCATCGGACTGTGCAATTTGAATTGCTTCGAAAGGATAAATGATAGAACAACGAAAGGGAAAAAATGTGCTTACCTGGGAACAAGAACGTGAGTCACCGGGGACAAAGGCAACATGGTCTGGGCACAGATCAGTTTGTGGCAAAGATAAGTGGGCACCACAGACACTAAGAAAAATTGAGTCGAAAAATGAAGATAAATTGACGCTCAAATAGATGCTTACAGGAGCTGGCTGCAATAAGTCTGGAGACACCCTGACTCTTGAACCAAAAAACCAAAAAACCAAAAAGGACTAGATAAAAAAATCTAGTCCAACAGCCGCTCTCTGTACAAACCCCAAATGGGTGATATAATTTAAACATGTATTCCAACAATGGAGATGTAAATTCTTTTCTTCTTATGTATGAGTTCAATAGAAAAACACTGAATTCAAAGTAGAAGTGACGGTAATATGTTTATCAAAAACATGGATTCAAATCAAGGAGGAAAATCACTAATAATGTCTTAGTGAGGATTCAGCTGTCACATCTCATATTTTAAATAGACTTCTTTTACCAATGCATTTCGGAGCTTATAGCTCCTTCATCAGGGTGAGTCTAATCTAATTACATAGAATACAAATATATAACGCAACACGTGAGAAATAACACAATATATAAAAAAAGACAAGGTAAAAATTGAAAATCACATACCAAAGACACGATGTGGGTTCAGGATGGAATATGTAATGAAAAAATGAAAAAAATAAAGAATAAATAACTGAAAGTAGCATGGATAATATGACCAGGTAAACGAAGGGAAAATAATGTAAAAGGACTCACGAGACGTGTTTGGCCTCGTAGAGACGAGAATCCACAGTCAAAAAGCAGATGTGTGGTCTGCTGTCAGTAACGGCAGCGTGCAGAGTACAGACAGATCAATAAACCTATCGGAAACAAAAGTGTGCATTAAGAGGAGTTTCGGGAGCGTAGTGGTGCTATAGTTACAAAGGAACATCTACAATGGTTACCTGGAGGATAATCAGGGTCTGTATTGGCTAAGAAAACGCAGTTCTGCATCGCTGTAAGCAAACGTTGCTAATGGTAACGCTGCTAAAAATACCCACGTGACAGCATCGCATCGGGCGAGCAGCGTGATGTGGCACGTACATATAAGCGAGACTGCATTAGAGATATATGGGCATGTATGGAACTATAAATATAATTGTCAACACTCAGGTAAATGAAAGAAGGAAAGTGGATAAAAGAAAAATAAATGTGCAACAATATCATAGACATAGAAAAAATACTATCAAAAAATACTATAAAAAACAGAGATAGTAGTAGAAGAAAAACATACAACCACACAGGCTCCAAAGAGGGCAGCCCATGGAAAAATAAGAGAAAGTAAACATGCATCTCAGCCGTAGTGGGTGGCACCAGAGGTGTCACCTTGGGTCCCAGACGGATGTCCGGGAAAGGCTGACATGATGCTTGGACATAAATGAAGCAATTTAGAGAATTAGCAAATCTTAAACTAACGACTTAGGTGATCAAGAACACTACATGGATATTATCAATGCCTAAGGATACTGGCGTTAGCAAAGTTGGTCCTGACAAATGTCTAGGACCACATTAGTTGTCAATTAACAGTCTAGCCAAAAGAAAAATAAATGTGCAACAATATCATAGACATAGAAAAAATACTATCAAAAAATACTATAAAAAACAGAGATATCTCTGTTTTTATAGTATTTTTTGATAGTATTTTTTCTATGTCTATGAGATATCTCTGTTTTTTATAGTATTTTTTGATAGTATTTTTTCTATGTCTATGAGATATCTCTGTTTTTTATAGTATTTTTTGATAGTATTTTTTCTATGTCTATGATATTGTTGCACATTTATTTTTCTTTTATCCACTTTCCTTCTTTCATTTACCTGAGTGTTGACAATTATATTTATAGTTCCATACATGCCCATATATCTCTAATGCAGTCTCGCTTATATGTACGTGCCACATCACGCTGCTCGCCCGATGCGATGCTGTCACGTGGGTATTTTTAGCAGCGTTACCATTAGCAACGTTTGCTTACAGCGATGCAGAACGGCGTTTTCTTAGCCGATACAGACCCTGATTATCCTCCAGGTAACCATTGTAGATGTTCCTTTGTAACTATAGCACCACTACGCTCCCGAAACTCCTCTTAATGCACACTTTTGTTTCCGATAGGTTTATTGATCTGTCTGTACTCTGCACGCTGCCGTTACTGACAGCAGACCACACATCTGCTTTTTGACTGTGGATTCTCGTCTCTACGAGGCCAAACACGTCTCGTGAGTCCTTTTACATTATTTTCCCTTCGTTTACCTGGTCATATTATCCATGCTACTTTCAGTTATTTATTCTTTATTTTTTTCATTTTTTCATTACATATTCCATCCTGAACCCACATCGTGTCTTTGGTATGTGATTTTCAATTTTTACCTTGTCTTTTTTTATATATTGTGTTATTTCTCACGTGTTGCGTTATATATTTGTATTCTATGTAATTAGATTAGACTCACCCTGATGAAGGAGCTATAAGCTCCGAAATGCATTGGTAAAAGAAGTCTATTTAAAATATGAGATGTGACAGCTGAATCCTCACTAAGACATTATTAGTGATTTTCCTCCTTGATTTGAATCCATGTTTTTGATAAACATATTACCGTCACTTCTACTTTGAATTCAGTGTTTTTCTATTGAACTCATACATAAGAAGAAAAGAATTTACATCTCCACAGATCAGTTTGTGCCTTACGCGCCTGCGCTGACACGCCTGTGAGATAGGAAATAGCGTGAAGAACTACAATGCTAAAGGGAATTGCAGTTCTTTTGTGTTCACCTAGAGAGAGGTGAAATAAAATCAAATCTGGGCGATTCAAATAACTTTTTTAAAATGGAGCAAATGGAGGCAAGCTAATGCAGCAAGGAACGTCGTAGAAATACATTAAAATCAAAATATATTAAAACTAAAACAGTAATAAAATGGCACGTTAAAAGCAAAATTAAAACTGTGAATGAACTAAGAATCAAAGTAACTAAGTGTCTTGAGTATTCAGCGCATCGAGGCATGGGCAACCTATTTATAGCCAGCAAAGACAGGCTTTTCCAGACCAGACTAAGCTGTGCTTTGTTAGATGCCTCAAGGTGTGTGAGGCGGTAACAGCCCAGCTAAGACCGGGCAGAGAATCACAATTACTAATAGAACTAACTAAGCCGCATAAATCAGTGTCATGTGCTTCTCTAGCAAGATGAGTCAAGTGGACTATAGAACAGACAGGAAACCCAAGGTTTCTGGGCGCACTCAGCTAGAGGAGCTATGGCCTCCAGAGCATTTTTGGCAACGCCAGACTAGAAGACGTTATGAAAGAAGCAGACTGGTCAGCGGACTCAGTATTTAAAACATTCTATTTCAAGCAGATAGACCAAGTTGCTTCGTTGTTGGTAAGTGAGCTTTGAACAGGATTAATTCAGTCCTTTGTGCTTGCCACAGAATACCGATTTTCTATAATAGCGTTCGGGAAAGTCATGATTCTATTAAAGACAGGCAGGAAAAGTGTTATCCCACCCTAGTAAGTGAGACATTGATGTATGTTTTGATCAATGAGTAAAGTGTTGTTTCACATTCACTTGAGATATGTTCAGTGAATATCATAAAATGTAATGGCTTTACAGATATGCTAACGATTGTAATAGTTTATTACCGGTGGTTAGAAAATATGACATTGAAGAGCCCACCCAATTTTTATTACAAGTATGTTTGGTCTGATTTCAGGAGCAGAGACTAAGACGACGTAGCAGAGCATGACGTATCGAAGTGATGATGGTTCATATAGTTCTGGAATTTTTCCACAAATGGACGGATGCAGAGAAGTCGCATCAAAGAAAGAGGAAGATGTTTCAGGGTTAAAGGGCATTATATTTTGAGATGGACCGTGATTGGGGGAAACGGTCACGTGTTTGGTAAAACGACTAATTTCTGCAATAGATCCTGGAAAATGTATTCATGTTTAAAGTTTGCATATGTTTTCAATGATGCTGTTCTCTCACATTAAAGAGAGAGAAGCATTATACTTCGCCACCATTTCTTTAATAGAATCATGACTTTCCTGAACGTTAGTATGGAAAATCTGTATTTTAATTTCAAAAGTCTAGTCGCCATCATTCACCTTGGACAATTGCATTCCTCTCATTTATCAACTTAATACATTTTGGGAAATATTATTAGTGTACCCAGAAACTCTACCAAAAGAGTCACAAATTTCAGAGAACAAGGTATACAATTTACACTCTAATACAGAAGTGAGACTTTAGAGATACTCACAATCTAGCTGGAATTAAAATATAAATTCTGATTCACGACTATTCTAGTAGATCTGGGAGCTTAGGCATTCTGGTCTGTCGTGTGCA
Organism: Ambystoma mexicanum; assembly: GCF_040938575.1. Lineage (NCBI taxonomy): Eukaryota > Metazoa > Chordata > Amphibia > Caudata > Ambystomatidae > Ambystoma > Ambystoma mexicanum. Next base: position 304,399,918 of record NC_090921.1, read on the forward strand.
ATTTTCAGCGCTCTGCCTTTCGTGTCCTTCTTCTATGTCTACTATATTTACTTTGCTGAATTGTCCAGGATTTTGGTTTCAAAATTCTAATTGCCATCATGTCACTGTGAGAACAGTGAAGGAATTGGGCCGGAATAAAGCTGCGCTCTGGGCAAAATTATCTTGCTGGAGCGCCGTCGCTCAGTCCCACCCACACCACTGAAACTCAACCCTCCACCTACTGACCCCTGTCCCACGTGCGAAGGTGGGCGAGAGGAGTGAGTTTCCTCAGTAAATTCTGTCCATTTCCAGCAAACCCTGGGACAATTCCAGTCCTCTGCTTTAACAAGCTAATAAGGCATTTTGCGAATTGTAGTCTTGGTTCACGGCAACAAACCAGAAAATGTTTTGCAAAGGAAAGCTTATGACTGCAACCATTATTTTCCAACCACATGAGGCAGCCATATTGCTAAAAAGAAATTTAACACTGCATTGCCAACACTAAAATGTCTGCAATTGCTGCCTCTGAACAGAGCCTACGCCACAGGGTCAGTGTTCACACTGTTTTGAATTCTTTTCCTGTTTTAGTTATTGAAGCTCCATACTTCAAGCCTTAATCTGCAGCCGCAAGTTCCCTCGTTTGTAGACAAAGTCTCCTGCCAAGTACAGCAATGTACCATTTATAAACCAAGACAAGGCAATCAGATCCCCTCTCACCAGCCTCTCCTAAGAAAAGCATTCCTAATTGGCTGAGCTTCTCCTCGTAACTCATCTCTTCCATCTGCGTAATTAATCTGCTGCCTCATCTTTGAATTGTTTCCATTTGCCTAATATCCTCTCTCATGCAATGTGCCAAGAACTAAGCACGAATGTCAAGTTGCAGCCTAGGCAGGGCTGTGTTTGGTGCACTGTGGCTTCTGCAACTCATCTGTGCAGGCCCCTCTTGATGCAGCTAAAAGAGGCGCTGTGCTCTGCATTCCAAGACTGGGCATTGTGCACTCATATCCAGCATGTTGGACGACGAGCGCCATCAGATGCTTTCCCTGCAGACTCAAGTATCGCGAGATTGAGATGGTAAATAAGTGTAAATTGACCTGCCACTGTTTAGAAATTACACACTCGCCAGAGACCTGTCCCGCTCCAGGGATGCCCATATCACTTTGGAATATCATTGTGCCAGCCTCTTTACTAGCAAACTCCCACGAACACACCTGCTAATGAAAACCTCCACTCATGGACACAATGCAGTTTTCACCTCCACATCCCTCTTCCTCGTTCCAGTACATACTTCAGAGACCCAGCCTCCAATGACAGGTACCGTCATCTAACTGAAATGTTCTGCCCCTCCCTCCAGGTTCTATAAAACCTCTTTTCCTCATTCACCCTCTGTCTGTTATTGACTTTTGCTTGGCAGGACTACAAGGTTGAGTAGCGGTTAAAGGGCCCACTCAGCTCTCAGACTTCTACAAACCAAGAGCCAACACAATCATAAAGGGAAAACAGTCATAGTAAAGAGATATACCTCCTTTGCCTTCTCTGGTAAAGTGGGCCAAGGGAAGGCTATCCTCTCAAGAGGGGTGTCAATGTGGTTTAGTAGAATCCAAACAGCGAATTATAACAGCCCAAAATAAAGGGAATGTCCAAACAAGGGTCTATAAAAATGTATACTTTAACCAAACACACCATGTACAATAATAACTAACTAGAAAACACTGTAAAAAGCCACCCCTGTCGAAATAAAACAGAATATGCAAAGATAGAAAAGTTGCAGGGGGAGAAAATGATATGATATGTTATTTATAACACGCTCAATACCCAGAGGTTTCTAAGTGCGGACCCGGGGATAGAATCTGTTGTGCTCTGTGTCGTCCTGCTTCCAAGGCGAGCACGTTGCCCCAGAGCTATCTTCCCAAGGCCATTAACAGACCACAATGGTCAAAAAGGATATTTCTTGAGATTGCAAAAGGTATTAGAATTGCCAATCTAGTCCCTAGGGCCCAAAGATGGACCCGGGGGCGGGGGGACGAGAGGGTTGTCTGGGTCAGATGAGTCAGTAATACCTTGGCAAATGTCTTAACAGTTAGACGGCATTGACCCAGGCTTCTGGCGTTGTTTGTGGGTTCTTTTTGGTTTGTGGGTTCGGCGGTGGCAATGGTCCAGTGGCACAACTTAGGTTTTGTAGACTGGCGGCTGGACCCACCCGGTTACATGCAGTTCTCTATGTTGGTGAGAGCTGAGCGGGCAAGGGCAGAGTCCCGCTTGGCCTGATTGCTTTCGTGAACCATACAGCCCATGAGGTGCCACGGCTAATGTCTGGTCCGGAGTGGGGGCACTGGGCAAGGGCAAAGGTAAAAGCAGACCCTACGGGATCCCAGGCCAGATATTTAAATTCCCAGATTTCCATTTCTCCTGCTGTTTGCAGCGTACTGCCTTTCTTTGAGCAGAGCAGGCGGAGTCCTGCTTGGTTCAGGTTTTCTTAGTTCCCACGTGCAGCCGTTTGATGGCGATGGGCAGTGGAGGGTGTAGGGCCAAGCAGGGGAAGCCTGTTTGGCTCATACATATAAAAGGAAATCCTGAAGAAAGGAGGAGAAGAATATATAGATAGCCATGAGATAAGGTATGCTGTGTCCGCGCTGTGGCCCCATTTCTCCTCTTCGAGCCTGTAACAGTTGGATGCAGCTTTTGTGGATTGGCATCACTGGCTTTTGCTCTGACTGGATGCTGGTGCTGGCACCTACAGCCCTACCGGTTTGAGGGGTTAGCACTTAGCATGACTACTAACGTTGGGTCTGGACTGATTGCTCTACGGTGCCCTGGTGCTATCAGTGGTGCTTGTCATGAGTTGTGCTGCGAGAAAGTGTTTTTTCAAATGCAATCATGAGGAGCTGGTCTATGTGGAAAAGTGTGGTTCCCCTATGTCCCCGCCCCCCTCCTTTTTTGTGGCAGATGCAGAAGTAGCATGGACGCCCATCTTTCTCTGACAAAGGTGCTGCAGGTGGTGAAGGTATCTGAGGGGTGCAGGTACAGGGCCTTGAAGATGGTGGTGTCCTCGTCCTCATTTCCACCACCCTCTTCTTTGAGGCCTTTGTAAGTAATTGAGGAGTCGTCTGTGAAGCAAGGTGATCTCAGAGTAAGGTGCTACAGTAGTTGGGTGCTGGCGTGGGGTTCTAGTTTTAGGACCCTGTCCCAACAGACGATGTCAGGGGCATCAGGGGTACTCAGGGTGTGGCAGTTCAAGAAGTCATCCTGCACTGGGTTGTCCATAATACCCGGCAGACCGTCTTTGCCACGTTTTGTCCAGTTTGGTGGGTAGATCGTCCATGGCAGCTACACGGATAGCAGTGTGGGATCTTGCAGGATCCGTAAGGTGAATGATGCGTTTCAGAAGTCCTACGGTACACATTTGGTGCTGGTGAGAAATACGTAGCCATATGGTATTTCCGGCGGTCAAGCAAATGATATGATTCTGGCGTACCGCCGGAGCATCCTCTTGCTCGCAGCAGACTGTGTTTTGCATGTCTGGCAGGACTGTGTCGTCGCCCCCGCCACTGTGACAGCAGAGTGTGAGGAAGAGAGTGACTTCTAAGTCTGCCAGGTTCTGGCCTCACCAGGCGTTGCAAAAGTCCTGACGCTCAGCTGAGGCCAGGGGGAGGGGTGACTGTGTGATGTCATCGAACAGTGGGTTCGCTGGTCATCCGATCCTTGTGCCAGTGGAGTAGCGGAGCTGTGATGCAAAATAGACTTCATAGTTCTTCCCCCAAGTTCTGGACCCATCATGATTCCTGGGTCCAAGAACTGGCTCAAGAGGTTGGCACTTAAAGAGGAGTCCATGAATTGTTGCACTAGAGGGCCGTCAGGTGAGTGCCCAGGACAGAATTGGGTCAGGGTTTCAATTCAGTCATCTTCCTGGTCTCGAAGAACTTGGACAAAATCAGGCTGATGATGGATTTGAGGGGCCATTTAGGGAGGGGACACAGTAGAGCATTCTCACCTGGTTTAGAAGGGGAACTCCTAGCTTCCATTGCCCATCAAGATGCATACTTAAATATTTCGATCTGTAGGCTCTCTTCGGCAGTTCTTGTGAGTTGCAGTGGGGCACAACTTTTAATGCTCGGTTCTACCATTTGGTTTATGTACAGCCCCAAGCGTCTTAGTTCTTTTAGTGGTAGAGCTTCTTCGGGGAGGAGTTCAGGGTTTTTTCTAACATGGACAACTGGCAGGTGATTGCATCTTCAAAGATCCTATTGGAGGAGGGGTTTCATTTACATTCTCTCATTTGACTGTCCAGAGCTCCTTGCTCAAATGGGGAAGCTCCATATTCTAACCCTGTAGGACAGGACATTAATTGGGAAGCCATTTTGGATGGATATGGGACGGGTCTGGCTTTGGATTGCTTGTGCAATGTATCTTCAACTTTGCTTCTGGGGTTGGAGAAAAGAGAGGTAGCATCCACCAGGATGCTGCTCCAGGCATGGCGGCATATGGCTAATTGTGTGTTGATGGTGCTGTGGGCACGGTTGCCCCTCATGCCTCTGGTAGCTCATCTGCATCGACATTGGTGTGGCCTTGCAGGAGTTTGAGGCTCTGCTGCTGGTGACTCAGTGGCTGCAGAGCTCTCTTCACTGGTGAATGGAGTTGGACGTTGAGGCCATATTCGTTTTTTTCTCGAATTGGGTACAGGAGCACTCTGTGTTGGTTCTGACAAACAATTTGACAGTAGTTTATGGACTTGGCAGGAGTACGAGGGCAATGGGCTGAGTCGAATCTGGTATCCCTGAAGGCAGTGCATATCTGAGGGGGCAATGGCTGTGTATAATTGCTCAGCTGGTTGTTTCCTTCGTTCCAGACGATTGCTCTGTAGCTGGTGACATTCCGGAGCATTGGGGCCAGATCTTGGTTACCCAGCCTGGATCTCTTTGCTGCTCCAAAGATTGCACAGCTTCCTTGGGTCTGCTCCAGTTTCCTGAGCAAGGGTGCTTGCAGTATGTTATGATATTTGCTTAGCTCCTGCTGCCGTTGGTATGGCCTCGAAGAGCTGTGAGGATCAACTCTTCTTTGGAAGACTATAGTCTGAGTTGAGAAGTAGTGAGGGTAGTGGTAAAATGGGTGTGTGCATTTACAGCCTAATCAAAGGTAGCTAGGAATTGGCTTGGTCCCGAACAGCAGTCCCTATATTATCAGGTGAGGGACGGCTGCTGTGTCAAATTGTCAAGAGTCAAAGCTATGTGAACAGCTGGACCAAATGTTGCTTGGGACTCCGCTATATTCTATGGGTGGTGGCCCTCGGGCCGAGGGTGATGTATGTTTAGGGTAGGGTATAGTTAAAAAGTCTGCATGTCAAATGTCCTTCTATGTGAACCGCTGCACCACCTACCCCACCTCCCTGTGGGGCTCAACTGCATTCCGTGGGATGCTGCGCATGAGTGTCAGACATCCGTGTACCCCTGGAACATGTTGAACTTGGATGAATATGTTCCTTTGTATAAGCCAGTGGCAAACGTTTTGAGTGCAAATGGACAGTTGTTTTGAGTGTGTTGCTCCCTGCTTGTTGAGTATGCCTTTCCCCTTTAGTACCATCTGCAAGGAAATCAGGGCCATCTTTACTGCAAAGTATTCAACCAATTTATGTGGTGGCATGTCTGCTTTATTAACCATTTTCCTTGTGCAGTGAGGAGCTCACAATGTGCTCCCCAACCTGAAATGGATGCATATGTTATTGTGGCTTGTGGCGGTGGAGAAGTGAAAGGTCTTACTTTGATCATATTGGCAGATGACTACCAAAGAAGACTTTGGTTTACCGTTTGCGAGACTACCATTAGATTGTCCCATTGGCCTTTTTTATGCGCTTATTGTTCCAAGAGCTACTGCTGTATTATGCGCATCCTGAGACGTGCATGTGGTATTATGAAGATGCATGATGCCATTGTGCCTAGCAGCTTCATTACCTTTCTGACAGTTATCATTTAACCTGCTTTTAACTGTGGGATGCAATGCTTGTTAAGCCTGCACTCTTTCTGGTGTTAGGTACGCTGTTGCTTTTGCTGTTTGAGTGTTTAAAATTGCCCCTAGGAAAGCTTTCCCCCTGATTGGTATTTTCCTGTTTATTGAGAAGAACAAGTTACACTCTTACCTGGTAACGTTCTTTCGATGGGATGGTCTGACGACGTATTCCATATCTAACACAGTAATCACCACAGCTGTGCTGCTTCGGAAAATCTTTCGGTGTCTGCGTCCTGCGTCGATGACATTGATACGCCGTCTTCAAGGACCTCCTCCGACGGCCGACGTCACCGGATGTTATAAGTAGGACGCATGATGCCCGTAGCCTCAGTTGTACTTTTTCCCCAGAATGTGTGGCACCAAACTACTGCCAGTATGACCACAGAAAGTCTTGCGGAAACGTAAACTGCAATCGCATAAGAAATTCTGTAGCGGGGAAGGCAGGGAGGGAACGATATGGAATACGTTGTCGGACCATCCCATTGAAAGAACGTTAGCAGGTAAGAGAGTAACTTGTTCTTCGAGGGGATTGGGTCCTCCGACGTATTCCATATCTATGACAGACTCCCAAAGCAGTACCAACGTAAGGAGGTGGGAAAAGAATTTAAAATAGAAATTTAGAATGCCCAATCAAATTGCAGAGTAAAGGACCGCCTTGCCAAAGGCCAGATCCTGCCCACAGATAGAATCAAGTGAGTAGTGACGTACAAAAGTATGGACCGAAGCCCAGGTGGCTGCATCACAGATGTTACGAATAGGAACACCCCTCTGCAGGGCAGTAGAGGTAGCCATCACCCTGGTAGAATGGGCCCGCAAGCCTACCGGAGGGTATTTACCCTCCACGCGGAAACATTCAGAAATTGCCAGGATAATCCATCGAGACAACGTCTGCTTAGTAACAGCTTGTCCCAAACGCCTTCCAGCGTAACCAATAAAGAGATGATCGTCCACTCTAACCCGGGACATTGTAAGAGGATTCAATTCAACACTACAGCTAAGTCAACGCCTAGTCTATAATACTGAATGAAAACCCTTATTGATATAACTTTATGTCCAGTTCATGCGTTCTGGATGACTACCCCTATATAACACCCCTCCCTTGGAACCCTCCTGACCCCACTGAGCCAAGAAGTAGTTCTGTTTTGCAAGTTAAAGGGTTTATTTGATAATTTAAACAATATATATATATCACGCTTTATAATAAATTAATAATTGAATAGCACACTTAATCTGATATGATAAAGATTAACAACGGAGAATCTGGCACTAGCACACTTCTTGATAATCACTAAGGAGTTGACATGAAATGGATAAGGTAGCACACAGGTGAATAGGAACAAAAGAAGAAGGTGGTACAGAATGCTTTATGTAAGCTCAGGTGGATGCAATATTCAATGAATGCAGTACAGAAAATACTCAATATGATTTCAACCCACAATGTAATCACTTTTCTCTGGCTATTCACTCCCCCCCTCTTTATGCAATGCAAGGAAATGGGAGGAAAACGCACAGTTCTCAGAAATGCAATCACATGTGATTCAGTTCACCCCAGCAAGCTTAGACTACCGAAGTTTGAAAACACAGGCCCAAATTGCTTTGATATGTGCTGGCAATGAATTAAAAAAATATGCTAAAATGCTTTTAATTCCCTTTCAGAGGTTCAGGGTGAATGGTATCTAGTTAATATTAGCTCAGGCTCACTCTTGCAATGATTCAGGAATGATTAGCAGGTTAAACGAATTTCTGGCAAATGGAAGGCAAGCAGCAGCTGTTTTTACACGAGGAGAAATTTGCAAATCGCGGTAAAATTCGCGGATGCGTGTTCCGCGATTACGGCAAAACTATAGGGGGTAGGAATGCGGTTCTTAGTGCGATTAAAAGCTTAGATTCTCAACTTTCAGATGGAAGTTACTGCAAGTCTCTGCAACAAACGGTTGCGGAGATATGAGCGATTGAATAAAGGTCGTTTTTCAGATTTGAAATTTTAAAAGCTCAAAAAGACAAGTGCAGCTTGCAACTAGAAAATGACAAGTGACAGATTTGGAGCTATCAGGCAGTTCTACTTAGGTTAAATAGATTGAATTAGATGAATTTAAACTAAGAGCTTTGGTTTGGTACAGTTTGGCGGTACTCACAAGAGATTTTAAACAGGAGGGCGGCTTTGTCACGATCTGGTCAACAGGTCTGGACTTCGGACGGTCTCTGGGCACAGCGTCTGGTCTCTGGAACTGCTCACAGCATCGGGGTCAGCACTCTGGATACAATGGCCTGGTCTCTGCTAGGCACCGGTTCTCTGGGTCGGGTCCTGCCTTCTCTTTGGATATTTCTGTCACCGGGTTCTTGCAAAAGTTCTTGGCAAAATTCAGACGGCGTCAGCCGGCTGTCTGAAGAGTTCAGTTGCAAAAAGATTTTTAGGCCTGCTGACAAATACTCTTGCTGGCAGTGGCCTTTCTGGTTAAGGTTCTGAAGTCTCTGTTTATCTTGGAGTCTAAGTGTTGGCTCTTTGAAGTTTGATGGAGGTAAGTATGGATTTTTCCGGCAGAGCTTCCAGCGGCAGATGGAATTGAAGGTCCCTATCTGTCCTGTCTGTCTGCTTTTATGTGTTTAGAATGTGGGTGTGTTCTAGCATCACTGACCCTACCTCTCTCTCAGCTTCTAATTGGTCAAACTTCCATTTCTCACTTGATTGGGGGAGCTAGGTTGTGTCAGAGTGATGTCATTTTACAGCCTGCAGAAAGTCCACTCCTCCTGTCATCTGTGCACCCAAATCTATATATGATCAAAATCCATATTTCACAGTTACACAGTTGTTTGAAATTACATATACATGGTGTGGCTGAATTTAGCCATGTCTCTGTCCAAATCTGCTGTTTCTAAGAGCTTGCATTCAGAAATGGCAGATAATTGACTTTTTAACTGATTTTTCAATTTCTGACATTGACCCCATTTTACACACATGTGCGCAGGGAGTATGGACATTAATTGATGAAGTTTCAGATTTTTAACATGCACACATTTAGAGTAATATCCACTTTTCCGCTAACACCCCCCTGAACATACCACCGGTTCTAAAAACCTCTTAAACTTGTGGGCAGAAAAATCACAAGAATTATGGTATCATTTATAAAATTTTCACATGTCCGCACCATGAGTTATTCATCTTTTTCTAAACAATATTCTGGCTACAAAGGGGTGTGGTTTCCCAGGTCACATGGTGGAAATACTGGTTTATCCAGTTCTGCCAAGCCAGCTTGCTCTCACAGGCAGTGCTCCTCCCAGCTTCTGCCAAGAGGAAGCTACATTTTACGACCGCTGTAATAAAACCTTTGCCTGAGTCAAGACAGGCTTTGTTCAGAGCTCCTGTATTCTGTGGGGCTCCCCTTAATTCAATTATCAGGGAGATGGCATATCCTTAGTGTGGCCAGCAAAAAGGCAGATGGGCCTGGGAACACAGTTGTGACTCAAGTTTCACTCCTGATGGGGGTAGCTGTCAAGCAGAATCAAGTTCCTTAAGCCAGACTTTCAGCTAACTGTCATGTTTTTTGTTGCTTTTTAAATTAACTTGCAATTTTACACATGCAGCTAGAATGCTGATTCTAAGTTTAAACTATGACATTTCAACAGTTACAAAGGCATGTGACACCAAACATAGGTCACTCATTTAATCTAAACATTTTCGATTTTAGGGTCTTTAAATCCAGTGCAACTTAAACTGCTGACTCCATAGCTCAGCCAGTTTTGTTATAAGCATTGTTCTGGGCTCTTCATTTCCCACATTTTGTAGGCACACAAAACCTCATTCTGCCAAATGTCTGCTGGTGTTCAGTAAATATTTTGCACATGTTGCAATGTATGAAAATAGGCATTTTGAGCCTGCCTTCAGAGAAACACAGGGTGGTTTTAAAACTGTCGGCTTTTTGGATAGTGGTGAGTACTGGTACTGCACCCATTTTTGGGATTTAAGAAAATGAATTCCCAACAGTTATGGGTTTGCTTTTGGCAATCAGCATTGCCATTCCCAATTGTTTCAGACTACTGTGTGGGTAGTCCAATGGTGGTTTTAGGCAGTGTCCTTCTGTGCCCATAACATCGGCAAAAATGAGTGGCAGCCTATTCTTCATGCATTTTCTGGGAAGCTCTGGCCATCATGATGTTTTCCATGTCAGTACTGCACAGTTTTGAGGTATGGCTCGGATGCATGGGTAAATACATCCCACAACATGCATGAAATATAAAAGCTTAAAGCTCTCCTAGGATCCAGTCTATGGAGCCTCTACTCTTCCTTACCAGGATGCGGAGTAGGATAAAATGCCAGAAGAATAACCTTTTGGCCTAAATTAAATTCCGACACCACCCTCGGAAGAAAGGAAGGACGAACTCTAAGGACAACCCTGTCCTTATGAAACACAGTGAAGGGTGGCTTAACTGAAAGTGCCTGTAACTCACTCACTCTGCGAGCGGAAGTGACTGCAACTAAAAATACAGTTTTAAGGGTTAACAGAGTCAAAGGACAAGAATGCAAAGGCTCAAAGGGAGCACCCATTAGAAACTTGAGAACAAGGTTCAGATCCCAACCGGGCACCTGTAACGGTGACGGAGGGAATACATTAGTGAGCCCTTTCAGAAACTGAGAAATTAAAGGGATTTTAAAATAAGAACACGCTTCAGACGAGCGGTTAAATATAGACAGCGCCACCAGGTAACCTTTAACGGTACCCACTTGCAGGCCCTTGTGGGCCAAAGAAAGCAAGAAAGACAGAACCACAGGAATGTCACATGAAAAAGTATCCACATTCTTAACCCTGCACCAGTCACAGAACGTTCTCCAACGGCAACGGTACCGGGACTTTGTTGCCGGCCGTCTGGCCGAAAGCAACACCTCCATCACGTCTTCAGGGAGGTCCCAATCCTTATACCTCAACCTTTCAGAAGCCAAGTGTGAAGGTTGAGGGATCTGACCTCTGGATGGAGAACCTGACCCCACTCCCGTGAGAGCAGAAGGGAAGACGACTTGGAGGGCAGATGGGCAAGTCGAGAAGGTCTGGGTACCACGTCCTCCTGGCCCATGCCATAGCAATGAGGATCATCCGGGAACCGAACCTCTGTAACCTCTGCAGCACTTGTGGGATGACGGGGACTGGAGGAAACGCGTACAGCAGTGGGAATGTCCACTCCACCACAAATGCGTCTTCTAGGGCTCCTCTCAGAGGAAATTCCCGCGAGAAGAACCTTTCGCACTTCCGGTTAACACTGGAGGCAAAGAGATCCACTTGAGGGGTCCCCCAAAGGGCGAATATCTCTAGGAGAATCTCCTGAGCCAACTCCCACTCATGAGAGATTGCGCGCTGCCTGCTCAGAGCATACACCGTCTCATTTTCGTCTCCGGCCAGATGAACTGCCGAGACCGAAATCTCCTGCTGGATCGCCCAGAACCAGAGCTGCATCGCCTCCCTGCACAGAGGAAGTGACCCTGTCTCCCCCTTTCTGTTGAGGTAGTGCATGGCCACTGTGTTGTCTGTCAAGGTCAGGACATTCTTTCCTCGCACAGTCGGCATAAAAGCCTTCAGGGCAAGCCTGACGGCCCTCAGCTCCAACAGATTGATATGGAGTCTGGACTCCGACAGAGACCAACGACCACTGACTGTCAACTCGTCGGCATGAGCTCTCCATCCTGTGAGGGATGCATCAATCATGATCGTCACCTCTGGCCAGGGAAGCCAAAATGGAGCCCCCTTCATCAGAGGATTGTGACCACTGCCTCTTGAGTGCCCACTGCAAAGATCTCATCCGCAGTCGAGCCTCTGGCACCAGAAGAATGCAGGATGCCATGAGGCCAAGCAACCTCAAGAACTCGAACGCTGGTAGACTCTAGGAATGTTGAAACCTGTGCACCATCTGCTGAATGTGATGAGCCCTCACCTGGGGAGGAAAACACTGCTCCAGGGACGTGTCGAGCACTGCTCCGATGTACTGGAGCTGCTGAGTTGGCGTCAAGTGGGACTTCTTTAAGTTGAGGGAGAAGCCCAGCTTGTGGAGGGAGTGGCAGGTGACGGACAGATGATCCAGGACGTGCTCAGGAGAGCGCACCCTAATCAACCAATCATCCGGGTAGGCGTAGACATGAATCCCCCCTTCCCTGAGATGCGCTGTCACCACTACCATGAGCTTGGTGAAGACCCTCGGGGCGGAGGTCAATCCGAACGGCAGGACCCGAAACTGAAAGTGCGAGTCGCCAACCGCGAACCACAGGTACTTCTTGTGCTTTGGATGGATCGGCTCATGAAAATAAGCATCCTTGAGGTCGAGAGACACCAACCAGTCCTGAAGTTGAAGGGCCTGGAGGACTTGAGAAAGAGTAACCATCTTGAACTTGTCCTTCCTGAGGAGTTTGTTCAAACCGCGCAAGTCCATGATGGGTCTCAATCCCCCGTCTTTCTTTGAAATAAAAAAATAAGGGGAATGCCATCCCTTGTTCCTCTCCGCTACAGGCACCAGTTCTATGGCATGTTTCTCCAACAGGGCTTGAATTTCCTGGCAAGGAGCAGATCCCCTGGTGGATTGTCATGAGGCCTCTGCCGAAAGGGAAGACAGTAACCGTGGGCTATGATCTCCAGAACCCACACATCTGAAGTAATGGCACGCCATTCTACAAGATGCTGCGCCAGCCTGCCCCCAACCGGCGAACCATGGGACATGGTCTCATGACTGAGCTGAAGCAGCTGCAGCGTTGCCTGAGGGCAAAGAGACAACTGCCCGAGCGGCCTTGGTACCTCGAGTACCTTGTTTTACAGCTCTGGCACTCCTATGGTGGCCCCTTTGACTAGCAGCTCCTCTCGCTTTACTAAAGGATGATTAATAACAAAAGGAACCTCCCCTCCATTGCTGTCCCCTAGGACGAAAAGGGAGAGGTTGTCAAACTGCAGTGCTCAAAGACTTCGCTGCAGCTTTTGAGGTCTGCAACCTCTCAAGGCTCTTGTCAGCCTTGCTGCCAAAAAGATGTACACCATCAAAGGGCATGTTGAGGAGCCGGGCTTGCACATCAGGAGCAAACCACGACTTCCGCAACCACGCAAACCTGCGTATTACGGTGATTGCCGCCATGGACCGGCTGACGCAATCGTTCGTCCCCTTAGGGAATATGTTCAGCCGCTAAGGAAACACAGTTCCACAAAGCGTGCGTAAAACATGACAAGGCACATACGGAGTTGGCTGCCTGAAGAGCCATACCCCCTGAAGAAAACATTTTCATCGCCCAACCATCAAAACGCTTGTCGTCCCTATCAGGAGGGATGGTAGGATACGACGCCTGCTTTGCTGGGGCCGTAGCCGACTGCACCACCAAACTCTCCGGAGTGGGGTGCGTGGTCAAGTAGCAGGGGTCGCTACTGGCTGGGTGGTATTTTCGTCGCAAAGACTTTCCCACTGCCGGGAGACTCTCCGTAGCAATCTAAGCCACTGCCACCCTTCTTTGCAGAGCCATATGGAATGGCAGTACCGGGTCAGTTGGTGGACCTTGGTTGAGGATATCCGTCAGGTCATCCTGCAGAAAATCCCCTGGTGGAGCAGACCACGCCAAGTACTCGGTGACCCTCGACATCAGGCGCCGGTACGAGGACTCGGCATGGGTGCCAGGCTCAGGCCTACAGAACTCCACCTTCGGAGAGGTGTCCAGACAACTGGCATTGTGCAGTGACTGATGGAGGTCTTCAATCTGGCTATGACCAGAGATAATCTCGTCTGGCACCGAATCAGGAACCATCCCATCTTCAGAACCCTCATCCACCTCAGAAATATAATCCAGATGGTGGAAAGTGGGCACAGAATGGGGGACAAAGACATGTTTGGCCTTGCCCAGAGCCTTTCTAGGGGGTTCCACCGTGCCACGGGGTACCTCCGACAAAACAGCCTCGAAAGGCGTTGAAGGCGGCGAGTGAATCAGCGTCGACGTCGAGCGCGGCGCCGACAGCATCGACGGCTTCGACACAGGCCTTGAGGGCGGAGCCCCGAGCGTGTCCTTCGACAGCCTGGGCGCCGATGGCGTCAATGACTTCCTTGTAGGCGAAGCCTCGATAGAGTCCCTCGATGACCGCGGCGCCATAGGCGTCGACGCCTTCTTTGAAGACTTCACAGGTGCACACGGTCTCGAGCGCGTCGAGGACCGGGACCTGGAACAGGCATGACTAGAACGATTCCCCTTGTCCGAGTGGGACCTTTCCCGCGAATCGTGCTGACCACCCGAGCCCGAAGGCGTACGAGCGGTGTCTCTAGTATGGTCACGCCCGACCCCACTCGGAGGCGCGGGCGGACCGTTGCCCTGCGATTCAAGAATCGCCAACATTTTCTTACCGAAGGAAGCCCATTCCTCCGGAGTCGCATGCTTGGTGGGATAAGCAACCCGCCGATGGGCGGAGTCCTCGGACGAGGATGGGCAGGGTGACTGATGACGGCGCTTCCATGAGTGCCTCGAAGAGGCAGAGGAGTGGCGGGACCCACTCCGGGACTGATACCCCCTAGACTTACGATGCGGAGAGTCGGCCCTCGAATCGTCTGTCAAAACCCAGTGGACCTCGACTTCCGGGGCTTGGACAGCTTACTGACCGACAGCTTCTTCTTACGCTCCCGCAAGGCTTTGGACGTAAGCGACTGGCAGTCGACACAATCATCCGTGTCGTGGGCCTCCCCAAGGCACCAGAGGCAGGCATTGTGTGAGTCTGTCACCGACATCTTGGACCCGCAGTCCCCACACTTCTTGAAGGCCGGACGCGGTGTGGAAGAAGAGGAAGACATCCCGATATAACTTCACAAATGAACAGGTTCGAAGAACCGAAAGAATTGAAACTCCAAAGAGTCGAGGCGTGCCGAGATCTCCAAAGCGAACACGTTCGCGTAAAAAAAGGAACTGAGGCTACGGGCGTCATGCGTCCTACTTATAACATCCGGTGACGTCGGCTGTCAGAGGAGGTCCTCGAAGACAGCGTATTGACGTCATCGACGCAGGACGCAGACACCGAAAGATTTTCCGAAGCAGCACAGCTGTGGTGATTATTGTCATAGTTATGGAATACGTCGGAGGACCCAATCCCCTCGAAATCCAAGTTCTTAGCAGGTCTATAATGTTTGGTGTGCAATATAGACTGCTGTGCATTTTCCCCCATTATTAGCCAATCGTCTAGATAGGGATACACTGGAAATGCTTTGTAGTGTAGGTGTGTTACAAATATTGCGAGTACCTTGGTGAATATACGAGGTGCCAATGCAGTTCCAAAACATAGAACTGTGAATTGATAATGGTTGTTTTGTATTTTGAATATGAGGCATTTTTGATGACTTTGGAACAGTGGAATAAGAAAGTATGCATCTTTCATATCTATTGTTGGCATCAAGCTTTAGTATTGTCCTTCTGAATTTGTATGGTTGCATGTACTTGTTAGTAAGTCTTAGCTCTAACACTGGTCTCATATTTTTACCTTTTTTGGTTACCAGAAAATAAACAGAGTATATTCCTGGGTTTACCTGTTTAGGTACTCATTCTTTTGCACCTTTTGAGATGAGTGCCTGGATTTCTTCCTGCAGGACTATGAATGCGCTTCGGCTTCTGGTCTTGTTCTGGGTTGATGATTGTGCAGTCTTGGTACTAGCTCAATGCAGTACCCCCTCTTGTACAGCGCTCAAGTCAATACCCACTTGTCTGATGTTATCAGTGCTCCAGATAAGAATTTGAGGTGGGAGTATTTTACTCCCTATTTTTAAACTTTGGAACTAAGGGGCTGATTCATGGAATTATGTGCGCCAAATAACGGGCTTTGTGCGCCATTCTGCCTGCAATCCCTGTTTCACAAATGGCGCACAAAGCCCGTTTTTCGGCGCACTTAATTCCATGAATCAGCCCCCATATGTGATTTCAAGAGAGTAAAAATTACTTTTCTTCTTTGCAAGAGAGTAAAATGTATGTGACATCCAGCCGATGTGTGCAAAATGTGTGGAAATCATTACCATACAGCAGCTTTCTGCATTGTGACAGAATACACCTTTCATTATTTCTCTACGGTCTGGCCATTTGATCTCTCCTGTATATATTTAAATGTTGAAAACACAAAACCCAAGACAATTACATAGTAAAGCAAACATGAATTGTATTGTGGGTTTTGAGGTTCGATAGCAGAATTGTCCTAATTTCCTGGAGCTATTACTACCTAATAGTATTCTAATATTATGATACAACAGTGCAGAGACACAAGGACTCAATGCTAAATTCTAAACTTAATCTCATTGTGAAATGGTTATTTATATAGTGGTTTTGGCAAAGTGCTATACATAGAACATATTTTTCACAATTATCACCAAACCCAAAATCAGTACTTATATATAAAGGATGGAAGGCTGAGTTGGCCTTGCCGGGATTTTAACCTGCAACAGATCGCAGCAACAAACACTCAAGGGACTGAGCTATCTTATTGGCTAACATCCTTCAGAGGTCAGTAAGCTGAGTATCGACTGAGGTATAATAATCACAGTGCCTAGATGTTGGACGAACCATGTATGAAGTGCTACATAAAGTTAAATACCTATCTGGATTATCACAGGGGCAGATTTTGTTGAGTTTCTATTTCAATTACAATAGTAACTTTCATTTGTTTGTTTTTGAACAGCGCTTTCACTTCCCGGAGAGTCAGGTTTTAGATGTTTTAATTGTAGTCTTGAAGATTTGAGAGGCTATAACACCTGTGATTGGTGTAATGAAAATCACTTACCCTTGAGCAAAGACTCTTCTGTCATTGACCATTTACAGTAATGTACCCCATTGACTACAAGGCTGAATGGATGTAAACTAGACCATGCATATTCATCATTTTACACACTCTTTTTATAATACTAGTGTAAATTAAAATATACGTGTAAAAATGATCTGGCTCCGCATGATTATACACACAGCACAGCAACTCTGAAAAATACAATTGTGCAATACTTGTTTGCGTTCACTGGAGAAAATAAACTTAATTTGTTACAAAAGATGAATTCTCAATTGCAACTTAATTTTCCATCTTATTAATTACACAATCCTAAAATGCTAGGAAAATAAATATGCACAGTGCTTCTGTTTGCTCCATGAGCATTTAAACACAACACAGCAGAAGCTGAATGGAAAGAAACCATTCCTTTCATCACAGTGTGCAGTTTCTGTTTTTGAAAGGCTTCAGAGAAATAAATTCTGTTTCAGAGGCTTTTCTCCATGGCTTTCAATTACACCCATAACCCTAACCAGCTGGCAGTCCAACCCCTGTGACTCCACCAATGAAAAATTTTAAAGAATCTCTAAGCAATACAAAACAAGTTATCTTCCATGCTAAATCCAATGACATCAACCTCTGTATTTCTAAAGCCAACTCGGAGTCCAAAGAGCTGTTCTCCATCTTCAAAGATCTCACCACCCCTCCCACCAGCCCCGATGAAATCAATAAAGATCAAGCATGGTGCACCAGTATCTAGGCAGCACTTCTAAATAAAATCTCCCTTCTCCAAGACAAAATACAAGCCCAACACAACGCACTACCCAAATCCGTCCCCGCTGCCACTCCTACCTCCCCACACAGAAGCCTCCCCCCCTTTTTCCTTCAAAGACGTCTCTGTTACCGAAATCACTGCTCTCCTACAACACCTCAAACCATCAACATGTAAAGGTGACATCTGTCCACCCAACATCATGAAAGACTGTGCTGAAGCCCTTGCCCCCCTGACACTACATTCGTTAATGCATCTTTCACCTCAGGTATCGTCCCGTCCAGCCTAAAAGAAGCGTGGGTCCGCCACTTCTCAAGAAACCATCCCTTGACCCTTCCTCCCCCAACAACTACCGCCCCATTACCACTGTTCCATTTCTGCTAAAGATCTTAGATAAAGCCGCCCACAACCAGATCCAGCACTACCTTGAATCCAACTCCATCCTAGGCAAAAGACAATCTGGATTCCGTAAGGCCATGGCACTGAAACCGCTCTCTTGGACTTAAAAAACCAAATAACCACGATAAGGAACAAGGGCAAACCAGCCCTCTTACTGCTACTGGATTTATCAGCTGCATTTGACCTTGTGGATCACAAAATACTTACTTCCCACCTCACTAATCCAGCTCACTTCTCTGAACAAGCCACATCGTGGAAAACCTCCTTCTAAGAAGGCAGAGCTATTAAATTCTTCTCAGGCTCGACCAACGCTGCTCCCACCACCATCCACTGCGATGTTCCCCAGGATTCGTGCACTGTGCCCCCCCAATACAACCTGTTCACGAAGCCCCTTTCTCAAAAAACTGGACTCCCTCGGCATAGCCTACACCAACTATGCCGATGATACACAAGTCCTTCTTACCCTCACTGGCTCTTATGACCATGACTCGGCAGCCCTTCTCCAAATATATTCCACCATCCAAACCTGGATGGCAGGCAATGGATTATGCCTCAACGGTGATAAAACGGTTATCCTTCTCTTAGGTCCCAAAGAAATACTTGGCAAACTGAACCAGAATTATAGCAACTTCATCATTGACAATTCCACTATCCCAGTCTCCACCTCAGTTAAGACCCTTGGGTCCACCTTGACTCCACCCGATCCATGAACAAACAGTTTAATGCTGTTGTCTTCACCTCTGCCCACACCATTAAACTAATAAACGCCATCAAACCATTCCTCTCCAACCAAAAACTGCCTTTCTGTCGCCCGAGCCACTATTGGTGCCACGTTAGATTACTGCAATGTGCTCCTTGCAGGCACCTCAGCTAAAAATGTAAACTGACTCCAAATTGTCCAGAATAATGTGCTCAGTGCAGCATCCTCAAAAGAAACCACATCTCACAAGCCAGAAGAGATGCCCATTGGCTCCCTGTTAAGGAAAGAATTACATTCAAGACTCTCACCTTAACCCATAAATGCCTTAGCCTTTCGGCCCCCTCTTACCTTTCCGAAAACCATCAACAGAGACACCTCAGTGTGCCCCAAAAGAGTGCACCACGCCAACCAACTGCACATCCCACCCATCAAAAGAGCCAAAACAGGGGGTATAGGCTTCCCCCGCCTAGCCCCGAAACTGTGGAACGCCTTGCCCAACGCCCTTCGAGCTGAAACCTCCCTCACTACCTTCCGCAAAAGTCTGAAAAGCACACTTTTCAACTGACACTCCCACCTTTACCTTCTATGCTCCTACGCTTATTGACCAGAAGGTTTTGGTTTCCCCTTATGATGACTCTCGCACTGGGTCCCATGTGGGTCCTGCCTGTCTGTCCCAGATGTGATCCTCCTGGGGGAGCTGAGTTCATCTCTGGTGACATAGTTGGTATGGATGTTGAGAGGACAGCCAGGCAACAGCTAGGCTTTACTCTTCAGGTGATCCACTCCCTACTGGAATGCAGGGCAGGAGGTCAGCTACTCTGAAGTGCTAGAATGGACATTGAAGCCATTTTATGTCCTGGTGCGTATATAATATAATGCAGGCGATGTCCTGTGGCATGGGGGGCTCTACTGCAATTTCTATCTGATGGTTTTGATAGGGTTCTTGATGCATGCCGTTGAGCGCTCAAGTAGTGGCGTTGTAGGGTTTTGGTTGTCATGGTAAATGTCTCTGCAGCAGAGAATTTCGTGGAGCGCATGTTGGTAATTATTCGCCGTTCCAGGCCTATGGAATTTTCAGCTCCACCTTGGGATCATCGGCTGGTCTTGACATTTCTACATGGACTGAGTTTGACCTTGTGGTAGAGATTGAGGTGGGATTATTGCCTCTAAAGACGCTCTTCTTTGTGGCTCTCATGTCCACAGATTGGCGGGGATTGGCAGGCGCTCTTTTTGTATGCGAAGCTTTTCTTGCAAATGCTACCTGACGTATTGATTCTTCGCTGTGATTCTTGTTTTCTTCCAAGACAGTCTTCTCAATTCCATTGGTCTGGTAGCAATGTGCTCCCAGGTTTCTCTGGTGTTCCTTCTTTTCCAGAGGGGCAGAGGTGGCATGCTTTGGAGATCGGAAGGGCAGTGCTCATGTGCTTCGGAAGGTGGGGAATTTGTTTGTCACGTAAGGGGCTTCCGGGGCTAACAGAAAGGCCTGCATTGGCTAATGTATCGGACTATCATTGGCATGGCTTACGACACAACAGGGTTCCTGCTGCCCCTGAAGCCACAGGGGAGGACAACCAGAGGCATGGCGCTGTCATGAGCAGATACACGGGGAGTCTCCCAGTGACACATTTGCAGGGTGGCTAGGTGGGCCAACCCAAATACTATCATCAGACATTATTGAGGGAATGTGGCCGGGCAGTTGGCCGTGTGCATTTGATAGCGGTTTGCTGAGTGATGGCCCGCACTAAGGCAGGGCTGACACTAGGCATTGGTGGTCTGTGCCGTACCCAGGGACCCCGCAATCATGGGTGTCCCACAGTGAGCAACTGCCGTCTGTATTCGGGACTGCGCTACTTTCAGGTAGGCTCTTTTTTTGTGGCGGTGCCAGCGAGGCAGTACAGTCACCTCCCACCCCAGGTGTGATGATCTAGAGACAAATAACCCCCACTGGGCCCTTCATGAATACTTGACTACTTTGTTTTGGTAGAGCTTTAAAAATGGAAGCTTTTTAAAAGTAATAGTTCATTTAATGAACCATTATTTTGGACACAAATGACCAATGGGTTTGTTAGAGGGGTGCACCCGCATGGACTGCAATATGCCGCACGGAGGTAGAGATGCTCTGAGAAGGCCATAACAAGGGATGACGCATCAGATTCGGACCCCAACTCCCTTTTCACCTGGTGCTTCTCCTATCCCTGTGATGAAGGGACCTGCATCCGGGAATCAAAATGGAGGCAAATCTTGCTTTCGATGATACTTCAAGTGGGTCCCCAGAAGTTGATTTGTTTTAAAAGGGAATACACAGGCGATTTGTAAATCTCTTCCCTTTCCCCCATTGTCTGCAAATCCACATTATAGCGACCCAGTCTACCCAGAGCTCCCAAAGGCTACCACCACCTTTAGGCTGCAGCTAATTCAGAATTTGCCGGCACATCTGCTCTTAAATAGTATCTGAACCAAAGAGAAGAGATTACCCATGCATTCAGGAGCCTCCTTTGGCTCTTAGTAGTCAGCAGGTTCCTCTTTCAGACGACTCATTTGGGGCACCTACACTGACAAGAAAAGGCCTATGGTCAATGGTGTGGCCAGACTCAAAGGTAGGCCATCTTGGTTGAATGTTAGATATATATAGATATATATATATATATATATTTAATAATAATTTACCAACTACTGAAACAGAGAGAACCCAGAAAGAAAAACAACCACGCCGGCAACGAAACGACAGAAGAAAAGCTCTCTACATCAAGAAACAACCTTAAAGACAAAGAACAGGAAAAGACAACCGGATTCTCCCTTGGACCGATAAAACAGCTATAGTCCTGGTTTCCAAAAACAACCCCAAATAAGTCTACAAAATAGCAACGACAAACGAGAGCAGAAAAAGAACCACCTCCAGGAAAATCAACAAACCTGCTCTCAATGACAGCTACTCTGAAAATGGCATCGTGGAACACACAAGGATTTAAACACCTGATGAGAGCAGGGAAAACAAATCTAGGAGATTTTGATATTCTAGCACTACAAAAAACCTGGCTCATAACCTCGCCAGCTTTAGATGACTACGAATTGACAACCTCAAAAGCCTCAAGAGGAAAAACAGGCCGACCATCTGCAGGCCTCTTGATCGCAGTTCGAATAGGCAGCGGTCTGGCAATAGAAAAAGAGTTATCCACTTCACAGAACCATCTATCAGTTAAGGTGAAGTGGACCCGACAAAATCAGAAGACGAATAAAAGCTGGGAAACCCCGATTGTAATAATAACCACGTACTGGAACCCAGACAAAATCTCAGATGATGATTTTTTACGCACAATCGAAACAGAAATAGACGAGACACAAATAAACTCAGAAACCACTGAATTTATCATTTGCAGAGACCTGAACGCTAAATGTCCCGACAAAAGTTCTCACCTAACAGCACCCAATATCGCGACAAGAGGAGACTCAAGAGGCAAAAAATTGTTAAAATTAATGGATTCTAGAAACCTCCACAACACGGCACAGTTGTCATCAACAAAACCCCAAATTCTAACCTGGGAAAGAGCATCCCAAGCGGGAACAATTGATTATATATTTGCTTCAGAAGGCATGCTAGACCTCATAACCTCATTTGAGGTTATACGCACAGAGGAAAGCGACCATAACATCCTCCAAATAACATGGTCCACACAACATCTGGACAAACACACAATGACGGAAGACGTGGAAGTATCAACCCAAGGCAACCGCTTAAGACTGACTGCTGAAAGGATAGAAGATTTGACACAAAACTACAAAAAGAAACTTGACAAAGAACCTGACAGGCGCAAAATGGAACCAGACTACCAACCCCTGTTAATTTAATACCAGGTAAATCCTTCAACGCTTCAGAATAAAGGCAAACCCCAAGGGCACCACCAGTACGACAAACTATTGGTAATTAGGCGCCGCGCACTAAGAAAACTAAAACGCCTTGCAGCAAAATCTAAATCGACACTTATGGAAAAAAGACTATAAGAAAAAGTAGCAAAGTACAGAGCTTGGTTAAAATCCCACTGCATACAACTATACCAACAAGACTCAGAAGAAATGCTCAAAAAGGTAATGGGAAGAAACTCCAGAGACTTCTGGTCACTCATAAAAAAGACAGACAGCAACCAATAAGCTAGCCAACACAGTGAGTGAAGAAAGATGGATGACCCATTTCTCCACCCTATTCCAAAGTCCCAATGGCTTACATACACTGAACACCGCAAACGAAAACTCACACTGGGAAGATCTCTCTAACATAGAAGAAATAGAAGAAGTAATCCACAAACTAAAGTCAAGCCGTGCGCTAGGACCAGATGGAATAACAAACGTAGACTTGAAAAACAATCCAAAAGAATGGGCAGAGTTTATAAGCCTTGTTTTTGAAACAGTAACAACCTCAAAATCGATACCTCGCTCATGGACAAGGGCCACGGTGGTCCCGATCTTTAAAAAGGGTGATAGAGCCGAACCTACCAACTACCGCCCTATCGCATTATTAGACACTTTCGGGAAAATCTTTGGCTCGCTGCTGCTAAAAGGCTTCCAAAGGTTGGCCATAAACTCACCCAGCTGGGATCCTTTCCAATCAGGCTTCACGAAGAACACTGGAACACAAGTAAACATCATGGTACTCAACATCATAAAGAACAAAACTCGTGGACAGCAACGTAAGGTCTTCATAGCCTTTGTGGACCTAACACAGGCCTTTGACAAAATCGACCGTGACAGGCTATGGTCCAAACTAGAACAATGGAAATGCCCTACTCAATTACTAGAGCCTATAAAGGCACTGCACCGAGACACATCAATGAGGGTAAAACTAAACCACGCTGGAACCCTATCAAAAGAAATTGCAATTAACAGAGGCATAAAGCAAGGATGCCCATTAGCCCCAGCACTTTTTACGGCTTTTCTTGGGGATTACAAAGACTCCGGAAAAGATCTCAGAACCTTCGCACCGAAACTGGGCGACATCCCAATTCCAAGGCTCCTCTACGCAGATGATATTATACTCCTTGATGAAACCCCCGTTGGGCTGCAACGCCAACTAAACAACTTAGCAAACTATATCTCAGAAAACAACCTCAAAATAAACAAGGAGAAAACAAAAATCTTGATCCTCGAGAAATCGGCTGCACGAAAAAAAACACACCACTGGTCAATCGAGAATACCAACATTGAAGTGGTAAAAGAGTTCAAATATCTTGGAGTACTAATTGACAGCTCAGGCAACGAAGCAAGAATGCCACACAATCTTTGGGAAAAGACCAGAAAACTTGCAGCCCAGGGTCGACCAATGGACAGGAAATTTGGCCGCTTCTCTTTGCTACCAATCATAAAGTTCTTCAAAGGTAAAGTGGTCCCAGCCCTGACATATGGGGGGGAAGCCTTCCTGACAATCCCACAAGCCATCTGGGACAAGCTGGAGGGCCACTTTTGGCGAGAAGTAATGCAATTCCCTAAATCAACAGCGATAGCGGCAATCAGAAGAGAACTAGGACTATCCTCCATGAAAGCGACAGTGGACGCGAACGAAATGTCGTTATATAGGAAAATAATCATGCCAGACGCACCTAGTCAATACAAACTGATTAATCAAGAAATCCAAAGAGGAAACTGCAAATCACTATCAGCCTGGGTGACAAAAAAGGCAAATACCCCAAAAGAACTCGGTTTCACCAAAGAAGAGCTTTTCCTCACTCCCAACAAAATCAAAAAGAAAATGGATCTACAAGATTGGATACTTACGCAAGAAAAAGCAGCATCCAATAAACTCCTTGCCCATTTGCCGCAACACACCAAAAAACTGAACGACCACCCACTAATCGTTAGAAGATTCCCTGACAAAACCCTAAGGCAATCTTTCTTAAGGGCACGACTAAACCTCTTACCAACAAACAAAATCAGAGCATTGAGAGGTCTGACCAACGCGAGCACCTGCAGACTGTGCAAAGATCCCACACAAATTGAAACAATATGCCATCTTCTAACACACTGCACAAAAACAACCGACCTAAGGCAAGCCTTTTTACTCCCGTTATTAAAGCCATTTGACTTACGAGAAGAAGAAGTCTGGTGGAACCGAATCATAAGTGAAAACAAAACCTTGTGGACAATTGCAGCAGCAAAGATCATAGACTCAGCTCTGGCAAAATGCCTTAAAGAAGAAAACCATCTAGAAAACCCAATAGGTGAACAACCTCATACTGACACACAGCACCTGTAAGTCAAATGTTTACATTCGTAGAGCAACAAGCATCCAGCATCAAAAAACAAAGAGCTTCCTCTCGTACAGACTTTGCAGCATTTTGTAAAATCAAAGAAATTTGATAAACACAAAAAAAAACATAATAATAATAATTTACATAGTGCTACGAATCCTCAGGCATCTGAGCGCTGCTTATTATTACCCACCGTGTGTGGTGCTCATTTATCTTAGAAGGATGAAAGGCTGAGTTTGGCCCTGCCGGGATCCAAACCTGCGTCAGCAGACTCTGCACAGATGTCAAAGCAAGCCCTCTCTCTACTCACTGTGCTATAGGACCAGCAACCTTTTAAACTGCCTAATTGTATCTTTATATATTGTTCTTCATTACAGACTCTCCTAAACACGTGTGTGCCAAAGTGTTTAGCCTTACAGATGCGTGGCATATTGACCATCTTTACTCCCTAAAAATAGGCAAGTACTGTCAACAAGAAACACGCACTGGCAATGCCAACAGTTTTAGTTTTTTGTAGGCCTGGGAAAGGCATTTGTCAGGCACTGTCATGGTGGTAGTAACAGATCATTGATGATAGCAACTGCAAAATGGTGCCAGTACCTGGGCATATAATAGCAGTGCCTGGCAAATGCCTGATACCTGTACACAAGCCAAAACGGTTGTCTTTGCCAATGCTTGTTCTTAGCAGTGAAGGATATGCATGGTGCTTAAATCGAGTGGCTGCAGGCAGACCCAGTTAAAAAAAAATGTATTACAACAGTAGCGCCTTTATAGCTCCAATTAAGTCATTACATTTCACAAGTCTGCTGTAAAAAACACTGGCAGGCACTTTGATCATAAGGCTTTATAAACCGAGATCCTAGGAGGATGTGTTTTGGGCAGGAGAGGCAGGAAGTGGGTGGGAATGGCCATAAGAAGTAACATGGCCAGCGCCAGTCAATTGGTGGGTAAATAACCAAACAACACTTACAAGCTTTGTATCGCTCCTCATATGCAATTTCTCCCTAGTTGTACAATAGTGTGGGCTTATAGGTGGCACCACCTGATAGCCAAAACTACAAATAGAGAGTAAAAATACTCCCAACGAAATGGGAAGCACACACACACGGGAGCCTGCCCCCTGCTTCCACACCCGCAGCTGCATGGATATGTTTGGGTCAGTGGTACCATGCCAGCGGGCACTAATAGTGCCTAATCCAGAGGAAAAGACCCTCAGGATAAAAAAATTGACCTTTTAATGTGCAAGGGGCACGAGGCGCAAAGAAGCATGCATCTGCTTTAGAGTTAACAATATTTGCCCTGCCTAGAACATACCCACACTGACCAAGAAAATGACCCTTTCACTCCGTAATAAGCATATTACTAACAACCTCAACTAACAAAACAGAGTAAAATACATCAATTTCAAAATATTCCCAGGGGGTTGGGAGGGGGGGCGAAGAGGGGCTGTATGCAGGGTCGGACTGGGGCATAAAATTGTCTCGGGCACCAACGAAAAAGTGGCCCACAGTTGCAAATGGGAATTCATTCCTTTTGTGACGCTGTTTGAATAGCACCCAAGCGGGAGGTTTTTGATAAAATGTTAAGTACTTTTTAAAGAATATTTATTCTGCAACACTGGTCAAAACTTTTAGCCGCATAGTGAAGTAACTCATCAAACTGGCCCACATTGGCAAAAAAAGTGCCGCACTTTGACCCCAAAAACTGGCCCACACAAGCATTTTGCGTTTTTGGCCCGGCCATGGCCCTATTAGCCTATAAGCCAGCCCGAGCCTGGGTGTATGTGTGTGTGTGTGCGTGTGTGCGTGTGTGCGTGCGTGCGCGCCCCCGTGCACGCGTGTCTGTCAGCACCCACAGAGTTAGGGCAAGCATTCAAAGAAACGCACCGACCTGCGAGCGTCCATTACACTGCACGGGGACCGGCATTAAGCTCGGCTTGCTGAGTGTGCGGCCTGCTCAAGTCAGACACGATGGCAGTTTGAAATAAGTGGCCAATTACTCTTAATTTCTCCAGAGCGCAGCTCATTCATTCCAATTAGCTCTCTGCCATTACAGAGGTGCGGGGCCCGTCCAAACCTGCAGCTTCAAGGGGGCTAGAAAATGGCTGGACCTTGGAGCTCCTGAGAGAAAGTGGGTAACAATGGCTGACCAGGTTTGACCCTGGCCTGAGTATTTTTCACTCTAACGGGAACTGCCAGACATGAGCTATCTCCAAAGCTTAAAATGAAAAGGAGGTGATGGTAGTACTCAGTAAAGGTAGGCAAGCCCGACCTGTTTGGAAGCTAAACAAAAATGTGGCCTACGCCTACCCCACCCACATTTTTAACTCCCTGCTCTTATGCAATCACTGCAAAAGGGCGCTGATACGAAAGCATCAGCGCCCTATTGTGATGAAAACCGCCCCGCTCCCACGCTGTAACGCCCAGCGCCAGCACGAGAGTGGATGCATTTTATTATAATAGGGTGCCACCCGCGTCTTCTCCCACCATGACTGCTTGGGGGGTGGGATCCCTTGAAAGACTCCCCTGAGCTGGCATGGCGTCGGGGATAATGTGGCGCCTCGAGCAGTTGCCACATTGTCCATTCAAGGCGCGAAGCTCGCGTATTACAGCGCATGTGCGTGCCTTCTGTAGGCTACAAGGTCACTTTAACCCCACAGTACAAAGCTGGAAAAACGATCATTTCCATGGTCTTTCTACCCTTGCTCTCTACCTGTTCTTTTCTTGGCTATTTTTATTTCTGTCACTTCGTTACGCTCTTCCTTTCTCCCTCCCATTTTGATTCCCTCTCTTTTATTCCTTAATCTCCCACTCATTCTTGTGATATCATTGACGTGTTCTCTTTCGTGGAGTTTCTTTTAATAGGTGGAACTTGCAGTCACAATTTCTGAAGTGAAAGGGAACAGGTGTCGCAGGGACACAGCGAGTGAACGACATACAGCAAAGTGTGCTGCCGCAAGGTAAGTAGAAGTTTGGGGTGTGGGTGGGGGAGGGGGCCAAGTCAGAAATGTTTAGGGGAGAAAAGACCAAAGGTTTTTTTCAGAAAAATAATCTTCTGTCTTTTCTCCCTCGAACATTTCTGTCATAGGATTCCAACTCCGATCCCATTTCTCTTTCTCCACCCATGTGGATTTATCATGAATTGTTTCTTCAGGATGGCATCTCTAAATTTCACTTTCAGGCACACGCCGTCACAATTTTTCCACTCAGATCTCTCTTTTTAAAAAAGTTCTCACTCCCGCTCTCCCTCCCTCACTCATTCCTTCCATGACTCTCTTGAGGTTTCTATTACAGTCAATCCATTTTATCTCAGCGTTTTACTTCTCGCTCTCATTTTGTGTGTCTCTTGCTTTCTCTTTTCTCCGTTTATCTCACACAAACACCCACACATGATTCCTTTGTCTCTGACTTCTTTGACACTTCTTATCTCCCGTTAAAGATCTCTCTGTATTTCTACATCTTTTTCTAGCTCTCCATCCCTCTCTCACTCTCGCCTTCTCTCTGTCTGGCTCATCTCAAAAAGTCTCCTGTGAGGAATCGATATCTGGCAAGTGTGCAAAGCCCTGTCTTTTAAAACATTTTTAGGAAAAATGATACAGGTGATTCCTTCTCCAAAGCAGTAATCTGAGAAGCAAATCCCCATTCCATGTAAAAGCATAGTTCACTTGTGCCCTGCTGCATTAGTAGCCAAATCCGCAGCACCTGCTCTGCTTGTGGCACAGAGCAGGATCAAAGGTCACATGAGGCCCAGTCGACCACCGCAGCGACCGCAAAGTCACTGCAGCACAGAGGTAACATTTTAAGATGTGCTGCATGGTGATACTTATGATAATGGCCACCACATCCCAATTGATATTGCACATGTGTCAGCTCCTGTGAGTCAGCTCTGCTATGGAAAGGAATATGCATTCGGGTCAGACGGGCCGATATTGCCACACGGCAGGACAGAAACCCAGAGGACCCAGCCTCTCTTTGATTCTCTTTGGGAGGGCCGGTAACCCCCTCCCACAGAGACAGCCACACAGAAGGCAGCTGTCCTGGTCCAAGGTATCAAAGGAGCACACCCATTCAGAAGTAGTAGCCTCCCACCATGGTGCTGCATATCCAAAGATCTTTGTTCTCAGTAGGAGGGAAGGGGGCGGGAGCTGGATAGGCAGGAGTGCTCTGGACACTGGGAGAAGACTTCCACCATCTTGATTCTCACTGTCTCTCTTTCTCTTTCCTGTCTCCTACATTTCCTCTGGAGCAAAGCATTTTAGGTGCAAGATCAACAGGACGAAGTCCACTCCAGCCATGAGCAGGGATTGGTCCCATAAAGCAGGCTAGTTTTAGACCAATCACCCACCTGTGCCCTTCAAAGGAGTCTTGTGGCGTCACCCGGGGCGTGTGCATGGTGGTAGCCTAATCATCCAGCTATGACACCATCAGGTCATTAAGGGATTAGAGCCCGTATTTACGACCACCCAGAAGGTTTGCTTGCTGACCAGCCCCTGTGGGTATACCTGGAGCACATCTGGTCGAAACCTCAGAGCTCCTGGCTTGCTGAGAGCCGAGATACAGGCGGTGGAAGGGCACCCCGGTGAACGGCCTTGCTCTCCCCACTGCAGAGCTCCAGCCCCACTTTGTTGCTACTCCACGCCGGGTCGCAACCGGGGCCCTGAGTCCTGGTGCCAGCTCATCGGACCCGATGGTAGGGGTCAGTGGCACTAGCCCTGAGGTGGCCGAGTGACGGCAGCTTTATTGAGGTGGAATCGCTCAGGCCGAAGAGGGGAGTGTGGGCCCTGCAGTGGTAGTCTCTGAAGACAAGTGCAGCGTCTGCGGCGGGTGGCGGCATGGAGCCACCTGCACCAGTGGACTTTGGTGGCTGGCCATTCGGCCCTCTATCCAGCAACACAGTGGCTGCCCCGAGGGAATTTAAGCCACTACCCCAGGCTGTGATCCCTAGCAGTGGACCGCCTCTTAGACTGAGGTAGGCAGGGGAGCAATTCAGGGAGATCGATCCTGGAGCAAGGGCACACAACCGCGTGAGGTGCTGCAACCATCTGAAACCCCGGAGCATGTAACAGGGGGTCCTGGACCACAGTTGCTGGGACTTTGGCATGTGATCCTGACACCAGTCTGAGCATGCACCCTCTTTTTGGGACACCCCGAGGCTGACCCATTACCTCCTGGCTCCATGGGCAGTTGCGCCCAGTGGGGGTGCCTGATCTGGACTCAGAGACCCGTGTCTCCAGCTGCTCAGAGCCCTGCACATTGTTCGGAGAACACTACTATCTGGGGAGAGGGTGTCAGCCGGGTGTGATTGGCATCTCGTGTCCCTCGTTTTCATCTGGAGTCTGGAGGGTGAGGCCTGGCTGGTTCGTTGCAGTTGCTGGTGGTATAGGGAGAGGTGCTCATCCAGAGATTCTCGAGGTGGAGAGGCCTACAGTGTGGTGGGGCAACGGTCGCTCAAGGGTACACACCTTCCTATCCAGTCGTTGGTCCAGTGGTGCAGTGTGCTGCAACGCTATGGAGGATGCTGTGGATGTTCCCTGGCTGGCAGCAGCCTTATTCCATGGAGGTGGTGCTGAAGATCATCTAGATTGACGAAGAAGCTCACTCAGTAGCCCTGTTGCATCTCTCTGGAGTGAGCTCTTAGTGACCTATAACGCTGTACAGGACGGCGGAGTGTCCTCTGATGGGCCCATAGGTCAGAGCTCACCCTCAAGTACTTATAACATGAGATAGCTGCACCTTGTGGAGGATGGGGTGCAGGATTCACTTACTCCAACACAAATCAATAAGGACAACTCAATGGTTTGGCAAAGGGAAGTCCGTTTAATGACAAGTACAAACAACGGGGAAACAAATGGTAATCAGCAGTGTTGTGATCGCCTGTCTCGCTTCGACTCCTCCAAACTTCTTACAACCAGTGACATTTATACCAAAAACTCGTCATCATTGACGTGTAAAACTCAAAGTTTGTTTGTTTGTTTATTTATTTATAATGCCTGAGCGTACCCAAGGGTATCAGGGCACAGCCTTTACAAGAAATTGCGAAGCTTGGTTACAGATCATAGGGTATACAAAGAGAACAGTAAGTTACATCAATAATATATACATATCAACAATGAGGTACATAGATAATATGTACATATAAACAAGTGGGCACACGTGGTTACATTGTGTGCGGGTAGCATGAGAAGGGATACAGCCTGGCAGTGGAATATCTTTGACGGCCTACGTTTTCAGCCATGCAACTACCTTAGATCAGAAGTTCTGGTAGGGCAAGTCTACTCTGAGATTAGATGGCAAGGAGTTCCACAGTTTGGCTGCTTTCACTTGGAAACTGTTGCCCCCTATGGTGGCACGTTTAAAGTTAGGGACAGAGAGGCAGTCTTTGTAGGCAGTTCTGGTAGGTCTCAGGGAGGAATGTCTATGGAATCTATTGATCAGGTAGGTAGGGGCAGCGTTGTTGAGGGATTTGTGAGTGATCGATGCAGTTTTTAAGAGAATTTTGTTGTTAATGGAAAGCCAGTTGTTCTGTTGACTGAGTCCTGAGATGTGATCTCTTCTGGAGATCCCCAGAGCCGCTCTGAGAGCGTTATTTTGAAGAGTTTGTAGTGTGCTAGTGGTAGCCTTGGAAGATCCCAGGTAGAGGGCGTTGCAATAGTCCAGACGGGACAGTATGAGGGCTCTAGCGAGGGTAAGGCAGCTGGTGTCAGATAGAAATGGCTTAGCTGTGCAGATTAATTTACACGTATAGGCCGTGAATAAAGCCAGGGAGCTCACCTGTCTTCTGAAGGAGAAATTAGAGTCCAGGTAAAAACCCAAAGTTTTGACCTCTTGTCCAACCCTGATATTGTTGCCATCGATCATGAAAGAGTTGTAGGCAGGGCCAAGTTTCTTTAAGCTGGACGTAGTGCCTAGGATGATATGTTCCGTTTTATCATCATTCAGGCATAGACCATGTATGGCCATCCATGCCTGGATGATGATGTACACCCTATTTAGCAGGACCAAATCCTTTCCATAATCTCCAGAAAGCAGAAGGAGGATCTGGGTATCATCTGCATAGTTAGTGTAGGTGATACTGAGATGATCCAAATCATCGAAAAGGGGCTTGGTAAATATATTGTACAGTGTGGGGGAGACACAGGAGCCCTGTGGGACGCCACAAGTAATTGGTATGGGGTCTGCCACCACGGTGGGTGAGAAAACCCTCATGGTTCTACCGTTGAGAAAAGAGGTAATCCAAGTGATGGCCTCAGTAGAGAAATGAGCTGATGTATGAAGATGTGTGCAAAGGACAGAGTGATCGACCAGGTTGAAAGCTGCAGACAGATCGAGGAGGAGGAGTAGGGCAATTTGGCCGTTGTCTCTGAGCGTATCGATCTGAGCTTTCAAGTCAATGAGAGCAGTTTCAGTCCCATGTTGAGGGTGGAATCCTGATTGTCTGGAACCTTGTAGATGGTATTCTTCCAGGTACTTTTGGATTTGTACATAGGCAACCTTGTCCAGGATTTTTAGTAGAAAGGGAACGGTCGTTATAGGTCTTTAATTAGTGGGTGTGGCTGGGGGTAAGTGTGGGTTTTTTTAATAATGGAAGTACCCAGGATTGTTTCCGATTGGTGGGGATGGAGCCAGTGGTGAAGGAGGCATTAATTAGTTTTGTGATAAAGGGGGAGAGGTCTCGGGCGGCATCCTTGATGAGCTGTGCCGGGCAAAGTTCTCCCTGACAGTTGGAAGGTTTTAGGGACAGGATGATTTTTTCTACTTCGAGAATCGTGACTTTAGAGAAGTTGAAACGAGTGAGATCTATGGGCATGGGCTTATCTGGTGTTTTTGAGGGGGAGTGTCATTAAGGGATACTTTTTTATGGGCGATTTTACTTTGGAGTGTCGAAATTTTGCTTGCTAGGGCGCTTTGGATTTCTGAGCACCAGTTTTTGTCTTTGGTACAGGTATCAGGAGGCACTATGTGGGTTTCTACTTCTTTAAGGATAGAGAATAGTTCCTTCATATTTGATTTCGCCTGGGATATGCGAGAGTCATAAGAGGTTCGTTTAGCCAGGTACATTTCTTTTTTGTAGCGTGTGGCTAATTTGGAGAGTTTGAGTTTATTTGCGGCTGAGGGGGATTTTTTCCAAGTGGCCTCACAGTTCCTTTTTTTGCTGCCTTAGGTTTTTAAGGAATGGTGTGTACCATTTGTTTAGATGTGTGTGCGGTTTGCTAGGTCTCAGTTTAAGGGGGGCGATTAAGTCTAGTGAGGTGGCCATGATCTTATTATATTCTTCAACCAAGGTCTCTGGGTCCAGATTGTCTGGGAGTGTGTTGAGTGTAGGGAGTAGGTTCGGGATGAGTCTTTCAGCTGTCATATTCTTCTTGTTTCTTGTGAGGGTGGGCGAGGCCCTGATAATGGGTGGGGGTGGAGGTCTGTCAGTTGAGAGCAGGAACGAGACCAGGTGGTGGTCGATCCATTGCCAGACAGTTGTAATCGGCCACCCAATCGAGTGTTCTGCCTCTGGAGTGTGTTGGTGACATACCTCTTTGCGTGAAACCTA
Organism: Ambystoma mexicanum; assembly: GCF_040938575.1. Classification (NCBI taxonomy): domain Eukaryota; kingdom Metazoa; phylum Chordata; class Amphibia; order Caudata; family Ambystomatidae; genus Ambystoma; species Ambystoma mexicanum. The sequence goes on from NC_090921.1 coordinate 304,433,272, forward strand.
GTTCCGAAAGAGTGTTGACTATAGTGCTGGCGGAATGGTCTTCAGGAACATTGTAACCCATATTAAAGTCACCTAGGGTGAGAACTTGGGTAGAGCATGTAAGGTTACTGGAGAGGATAGTGTTAATATCATCGTCAAAGGTGCCAATGGGATCTGGCGGGTGGTAGATCAAATGGATGTTGAGAGTTTGGGTGTTGGTGAGTGGGACTTTAACTGAGAGTGTTTCGTATGATGGGACATTGGTAGGCGTTGCTAGTCTCATGGTAAGACTACATTTGTGAATGATAGCAACACCTCCTCCTCTGGAATTGGGACGGTCTTGTCTCAGGATAGAGTAATTATCTGGGACTGCCAACATAAGCATGGGACCTGCTGCTGGGTGTAGCCAGGTCTCAGTGATGGCAAGGAAGTCAAGGTCTTCTTTGAGGATCAAGTCGGCGATTTCTGTAGAGTGAGCTACTAATGATCTGGCGTTGATCAAGGCTCCCTTTATTTTGGGGCTGGTTGTATTTTTAGCGCTAGTAATGTGGCACTTGTCCTGTGTTGAATCTGGGGTAGCCTGGATAGGGGAGCTGAGTGATGGTCTGGGGTTGCAGTTTAAGGACAGGTTCAAATTTTTAGTGGAAGTGCTGGGTAGAGTTTTGGATCTGTGAGGTAGGCAGTGAGAGGGCAAGTGGCTCATACATTTTGGCTAATCTGGCTCTCAGTCTTAGGTTCCAATCGATAGTAGAACGTGGGAGACTAGTAAATTGCAGTGATTGCAGATCATTTATAACTAGGTGTGAGGATTTGGTATTAGGCATGGCTGAGTATAGCATGTTAGGTAGCTGTGGAGCCATGCTAGGCCGTCGTGCAGTGTTGAAGAGGAGCGAGATGCAGGCGAGCAAATTAGTTATTAATGGACACATGTTCAGTAGTAGTGGCAAGAATGTTGGGTGATCAGGGAGTTAGTTTGGTTAACATCGGTTGGAGCGATGTATGTTGGTATGGCACCTTGGTTGGACTGTCGAGTAACGAATAAGCTGCGAGGCATTGAGAAGCACCTCAGTTTGAGATAAGATCCTGTTGCTGGCTGGTAACAGCAACCTCTAAATTTAAGTAGGCACAGTTGACTCAAGTGCAGGTGGGCAGCATCTGAGTTTAAGGTAGGTACAGTTGACTAAAATGCAAAGGGGCAACATCTAAATTTGAAATAGGCACAGATGACTAAAATGCATAGGGGACCACATCTAAGTTTGAAATAGGCACAGATGACTAAAATGCAAAGGGGGCCACATCTAAATTTGAAATAGGCACAGGCGATTAAAATGCAAGGGGCAACATCAGAGTTTGAAAAGGGCACAGATGACTAAAATGCAAAGGGGCCACATCGAAATTTGAAATAGGCACAGATGACTAAAATGCAAAGGGGGCCACATCTAAATTTGAAATAGGCACAGATGACTAAAATGCAAGGGGCAGCATCAGAGTTTGAAATAGGCACAGATGACTAAAATACAAAGGGGGCCACATCTAAATTTGAGATAGGCACAGATGACTAAAATGCAAAGGGGCAACATCAAAGTTTGAAATAGGCACAGATGACTAACATGAAACAAGGTAGCACTACAGGAGCATATAGGCAGCAATGGGTTCAGGATTACAGTGAGAGTTGCAAGGCAATGTGCAAGGAGCAGGTGGTATATATATTCTCTATCTTTGGTGAGCTAAGTAATAAATTGGAGAAAAGGAGCAAAGCCATGCCCTTGTGGATAGGCAAGACAGGTAGTATGAACGAAAACAATTGGATTGAATTAAGGGCGCAATGAATGTTAGCTCTTGTTAGTCTGGCGGCACGTGAACATTTGTGTAGAAAGACTACGACAGGTCTGGTTGGCAACAAGAGCAACAAGGTACTCACATAAGTGTCAGTATGGTGTTGAGCTTTCCCGCATTACAAAGTGAGCTTCACAGTTGCACGTGATGTAAGTCCAGCATCAAGCGGTTGATATTGCGCTCCATGGAGCGAACAGGGGCAAACAGGAAATGGCCTTGCTGTTGAGGGCCTTCCTGGCGAGGGCCAGCTTCCGCCTGCCGGCGGACTTCTGGGGGAAATAAAGACGCGTTGCTAGGCAACGTGAGGTTCAACAATAGCGGCGGCCATTTTATAAGGAAGATGCTGTGGTAAATAATAGGTGGCTAGGCCAGTGGCATGGTGTGGATCACGTTGGTGGTGAGGCGTGTGGGCTACCTCACCTTCAATGGTACGGGGAGCGCTTCCACTCGACTGCTCCTGCAGCGCTGTGGATAGTGGCACGGCTGCTCCTGCAGTCCGTGTCAGCGTTGTATCCGCAAGTTGGCGTTGTAGGGAAGCAGGTGCTGAGAGAAGCGAGACGGGCTCCGCCCTCTCGAACGCCGTAGCTGTCATGCACCTCTATTGTTTGGGAAAGGTAACTTTACTATAGGTACTATATCTGTATATGGTAACAGAGCGTGAGGATTGGATAACTCTTATCGGGTTGGTGTCTACGTCCATCCCTCTACATCACTCGTGATAGACATCACTACAACTACAACATCTTATTGGTTATACAAGCTATAGGACCCTAGATTATTTGGTCCATTGTGATTGGGTGGGTTACACCCCTAGGCCCAAATCTCCACTTTAATTAGCAGCATGCAAAATGGACACCCAGGTGCCTTGTGCCGCAGGATTCACCCTGCCTCTCTTTCATCAATCAGCACTTTTAGGGCTATGTGTCAATTAGTTGGCTAGGGATAGCCTCGAACTGTAGCTTCTTATCGGGAAAAGTTATGGCATCCTCGGGTTCTGGGTGACATCAGATGTTGGAACCTCTTTGCCCTTGGCTGGTCACGTGTCTGTTCACCGTGAATCTGCTTCATTTTCCTGTTATTCGTGTATTTGATTCTTCCATAGCCTCGCCACCTGCCTGGGGCCTCTTTATCTCGACCTTCACTGGCTGGCTGGTATGCTCTGAAGTTTCGATTCTCCGTGGTTGCTGCTCTCGTCCATTCCTTAGGTTGACCTCGAATTCCCAGGCATGAGCTTCTTCTTACTGAGTTTCGATTCCGCTCTTTTCCTTTGACTTTGACTGGAATATGAATCTTGGCCTTGTTAGCCCCTTGCAGTCTGGGCTTAATTCTGCTTTTACAAAATGGAGTCGCACTTGTATATTGTGCTTCATTGAGGTAGATATATATAATTGGCGCATGCTGCTCTATTTCTTTTCCTTGGCTTCATGCGTTCCAAGCCTATTTACAGGCATTTGCTAGTTGCATATTTTTATCTTGCTTCATGGTTACGTTTCTTTATATATCAACATTGTTTCTTCTTACACGTCCATTACATCGTTATTCTTTGCATTTCGCCCTTGTGTGTCATCTTTCGCTTGTTGTTTATGTTCATCTGTACATCTGTCTGGGCTTGTGTCTCGTAACCATTGCCTTCCATTAAGGCTCTGTGGGTCTCTTCGGGGACAGTCTGCAAGTAGTCTTCATTTCGTGTCAGCTGCTGGTACGGTTGTCTCAGTGGGTACCGTGCTGCCCAGGGTTGTCTGGTTGTAGGCACTTCAACAGGTATTGCTCTTCTGATGGGTACTGGGTATAGGCCCAGTGCAGCTCTCTGTTGGCTCAATTGTTCCTCATATGTCACGTACTTTGGCGAGTATGTTCCTGGTACCTCAAACTGTGGGGCTGCGGTGTATGCCATGTTTGGGACCTCCTCTACACTCCCCCCTCTGGTCGGTTCATTGACCACTTCTGCTTCCTCCTTTGGATTCGTCTTACCTGGTTCTTCTGTATCTTGTTCGTCGTCTTCAGGGTTTGTACATGATGGTGTGAAAATGCGTATCTTTGGATTCCATATCTTTATAACTATTTTCAAGCTTCCTGCTGTTTTTAAATATTCGTCTTTGTTCCAGGTCATTAGCTGGCATTGTCCATTTGGGCTGCAATAGACCCATTTTCCTTCATACTTTCTTTGTTTTCTGGGATACGCAAACTTTGTTCCTTCTGGCACAAATTCGCTGGCCTTCACAAAGTTTCTCATTTCTTCATCAGTCAGATCTCTGGGCTTCCATCCTGGTTCGACATCGACCATGATTTTCATCCCAATGGCTTTCTTCGCAGTTTTCTGGCACTGTGTGATGATTATCTTGATAACACAGAATCCTAGCAGTTTCATTACCAGTAAGGCTCCCAGAAACTTGAATATATCCGCCATCCATTGTGGGACCCATGAGAATAGTGCTCCAAACCAGCTGTCATCATCCACCTCGTCGGTTTCGTTGACCATCTGGTTCTTTAGGTTTGTCAGCATACTTATGGCTTCTGTTAGGGTTCCATTTTCTTCGTCATGTGAAGGTATAAATGTGCAACATGATTCTCCGATTTTTGTGCAAACACCTCCATCCATCGCTGTGATCATGTCAAGTACATATCTGTTCTGGAGGGTCATCAATCGGATTGCTCTTAGTTCTTCTTTGATCGTGTTGAATCCCTTTATGGTGGTGTTGATGGTCTGCAATAATTCCCATCTGGTTATCTGCAATCATTTAGTATTTGCTCCAACCTGGATGTGTGGCAAGAGTATTGTTGTGAATACTGATGAGGTAAGGCTAAACAGCCTGTGCTCGTATGGGATTGCATAAAACGCTTATCTGATTTGGCAGAGAAGTAATTGTCGCTCTTCATTCGGGATACCAGCTCCTCAGATCTCCTTTTCCTCAGGTGAGCATCTGTCTTCGGGAAACTGTCAATACTCAGGTCACTTTTTGGGATCACTAGTGCCAGAACGTGGATGTTCACTAGTGTGCATATGCCTCCCCGGTTTTTCGGTAGTCTTATAAATGCCTTGGATCCACACGCCCAGTAATGGTCCATAATTACTTCAGTCCCTTGGGTCATTCCTGGAGCTTCAAAGATTCTTCCGCAATTTTGATTCTCTCCCATCTTCCTTGTGCCATTGTTTCTGAAGCACAATTTCGGGTTTTCCAGTGGTACTATTTGCAAGGGTCCTCCTCCGTCTTCGAACCATGTCAGAAGCTTTACCAATTTCGGCCATAGAGGTTTGCATAACCTCTGTGAGTTCTCTGTTGCTTCTGGCAGGCTCCAAGGACCATCCAGGCTCGGCAGATTACCACTCCTTCTTCGCATCCGTTTGGGGAAACCACTGTTCCCCAGATCTGCATTTGGCCTCTATTCTTCAAATTTGAGCCTCTTCTGGAGTCTTTCCTTGGACGTTCAGCCTCAGGTTTATTTCCCACCTTGTTCCTGATCCTTTCACTTCAGGCTTCTCGTACCTGATCACGTGATTCGCTCTGTTTCTTGTCGTGATATCCTGGGCGTAACCGTCTTCATCGGGATACTCTGTTTCAGTTTCCCATATCAATGAGGCGTCTCTTCCCATAAATTGTCCTCTGGTGTTGCACATTGCTACGTGTGACATACAGTGTGCTGTAGGGACATCATTTCTACAGCCACAAAGATCTTGGATTTTCCCATGCTGTACGGTAGAAGTGCACAGATGAAGCATTCTCCTTCAGCTTTTCTTCTTCCGACCTCCTTCATGTGTTGGTACTAAATGGTGTTTCCTAGATGTGCTGTGCTATCCAGGTAATCGTTCAGTTCATTGTTGTCTTCATGTGGGCTTCTCTTGATTCTTAGTGTCTTTCTGTAGTTAGCTATAACCACATCCCTAAATGCGTCTGTGTGGCTTTTCCATTTTGGGGGTCTCTCAAGCATGCTTGTTGGTGGGGCAGGCTTCATTACCTGTACCGCTGTGGTAGGAGGAGGTTTTGCAATTCTCTTCTTCTCCTCTTGTATTCTCTCGTAGAGCTCCTTTAACCACCACCTGTGTACCATTTGTCCAACGTATGGCTTTGTCTTGGGCCTGGTGCTGGTTTCTTGTGTTGGAACTGGGGTGCTTATTACTGCAGTCTTTGTGGTTCTGTTTTTCAATTCCTCATGTAGTCTCCTTGCTCTGGTTATAAATGGGAATAAATGATCTATCAGCGTTTGGGTCTTTGCAGTGAATTCTCTCCTAGCCGTTCTGTCTTCTTGAGGGCTTTTGCTATATCTTCTTTAGTTGGTCTTTCACTTGCTTCTTTACGGTCACCTTTCATGTTTTCAGTGACTGGCTGTTCGGTAGGCAGTCTCGTATTTTTTGTTGTCTTTGTTGGAGGTTCTGTAGCCATTGACACTTGCCCATGTTCGTGTGCACTCAGTGTGTGAGTGCGTGTAGTGGTCAGTGCTACGTTTTCATTCATTTCGCGCTGACCCTGTCTCCAGCTTTTCTCTTCATTCATTACCTCAAGTGTATATGAATCACTGCTAATTACATTCAATTTTAGTTTGTTTAGTTTACCATCAGATTTTCATGGGACTGGAATAACTATATAGGGTCTAAGTGCTTTCGTGGGACTCATGCGTACCTTATCCAGTGGGTGCACTGAAATTGGGACGCTTCGTGCACCAATTTAAAATGCAGTTCTGATTGTTAATGACAGAAAAACAATGATAATCACTATACATATACACATAATCGAGCGGTATGAAAGTTGGCAGCATTTCCTTCTAGGGAAGCGGGGGCACCCCTCTGTTTGCGGGAGGACCAAGTTGCTGTTCTGGGCCCTCATTTCGATCATGAGTCAATTTGTCAGTGTTTAATTCTTTTCACTTACTCCGTTCTTGTTTCTCAAAAGTTTCCTATCGTAAAGTGTCTGGTGCTTCTTCATGTGTACCTCTCCTGCGGGTAGCAATTGTCTCTGGTTATGTGAAACAGTTCTACTAGACTATGGAAAAAGTTTAGACTAGCCCCTTTGTTAAATCACATTCATTATGCATATTCAAAATAGGTAAGATCCCAATGCACTCCCCGAATCTGCTTCAGTCCTGAGGACATGCTGGAACCTGCGTAACGCGAGGAAAAATTGAAACAATGGTACCACTCAAAATGAAATACAAAAAATAAAAATACAAAAATAAAAATAAAAAATTAAAATAAAACAAGATGGTGAAGTTCTCGTCTCTGCTCTTCTCGATCTCTCCCACGGCTGAAAGATGAAGAACTGTATCTCTGTTCCCTCGATCGGTCCCTCAGCGGAAAGATGAAGAACAGTGTCTCTGTCTCCTGGATCTGTCCCTCGGCGGAACGATGAGGAACAGTGTCTCTGTCTCCTGGATCTGTCCCTCGGCGGAAGGTTTCACTGGAATCTCCTAGGTACTCTCTTTGAAAGTTGGACAGCTCCACTTGGAGCATTATTCCATGGAGGAGTGTTCCCATGTGTGCGACATTAGCTGGATCTCAGAGGAAGGTGATGACGTCAACCTCTGCAGGCCTTCCCACCATTTCTGGATAGTCAGTGACTAGGCGGAACAGGACATTGTGAGCCAGTTGGCTGGCCTCGGGTGACAGGGACATTTGTCCTGCTTGGCTGGGTTCTGGATCACAGGCCTTTCTTTTGACGTGAACAGTCTCTACACTTTCCTGCTGCGTGGATTGCGACCACGTAGTTGAGCTGGATCCACAGTTGGTTCAAATGTTCAGTGTTTCTTGGATCTCTAATGTACGTGAGTGTGTCCGTGGTTTTCCCGACGAGTCCTGGACATTCCTCTATGATACGAAAGAAAAGCGTGTACATGATTTCATCTATGATCACTTGTGGGGGAAGCATTTTTGTCCTTATCCCTGTATTCGGGCCACTCGACGAAGGCTTCCGCGAGGACAGTGAGCAGTTGCCTGATTACTTTCTTGCTAGCAGGATCTTGAATAAAGTCTTCCACACTGGTTACTCTCCCTACAAGTGATGGATATGTATCTAGTACTAAGTGGGAACAGGACAGAACATCCCTTGTGATATTTCTGCCGGGGGATACCATAAATTCTGCAGAACAAAGTCTTGATGCTGGTTGCTTCAGGTTACTGTGTTAAGCTCTTAACGAAAAGTCCTTGTTTACAGTCTATCAGAGTCTTGTTTCTTCAACAATGCCCAGGTGTGGCTTGATTCAAAAGTTCGTATTATCAGTGTGTTGTGGCTTAGATGCGCAATTCTTCTTCTTCACTCTGCAACTAAAATGCACAGTGTCCATTATGTCCTTAGCCCCCCTTTTTGCTTAAAGGCACAATTTTCAACCAGAGTTCTTTTGTTTTGGCTTTGCTGCTCATGCGTCCTTCTTCCTCATCATGGATCTCGTCTGCACGTGCTGAGGTTCTTCCCCGTTGTCTGTGATTTCTTTGCGGTGGGGTGCAGCTAGAGGGATCTCACCGATATAGGGTTTAATGTCATTAAGGAAGATACATGCTCGCCTGCCTTGCAATTTGATGGCTGACGGAGTGCAGTCCTCTACAATGAAAGGGCCGTTGAATCTTGACTCGTCCCACCTTTTTCTCGTGTGGTTCTTTACCAACACGGCATCACCAGGGAAGATGATTGGCGCACATAGACCTTGACCTGCGTCTGTTTCAGCGCCTCCTGCTGTGCCTTGTGCTGTGCTGCACCCTTTTCGTTGTCGCTGTATTTGGTCTGAAATTACAGTGAAACTGGATGTCATACAGTTCAGGTACTCCTGCAGCTCGGCTCCTAAGACCTCTCGGGTTGGCTGGGCATCACATCTAGCTCTATCTCGAGGGGTAAGGGGGGTCCTCATTCTCCTTTCCTTGACTATCTTGTGTGGCGTAAGATGATGGTCGGAGCCTGGTTGGTTCCGAAGAGCATACAATGCCAGTGGTAGACAGTGCAGCCATCCCCTCTTTAGAGTAATCTTCAACTTGGCTATCCTTTCTTTTAACAAGCCATTGACCCTCTCACAAATTCCATTACCTTCCGGATGATACGCCAATGAGAACTTGTGCTTTATACCAAGCAGCAAGCTGATCTGCTCAAAGACTGCGTTAACAAAATGTGCTCCGTTATCTGACCTCATCACCTCGCATACCCCCCATCTAGGGAACACTTCCCTCACCAGGAATTTGGCAGCACAGGTTGAGGCTGGGTGTGTACAGGACCTCCTTCTCTCCATCTAGAGAATGGACACACCACTACAATTAAGTACCTGTACCCGTTACACACTCGAATCATGTTGCATAATCGATATGTAAGTGCTGAAAAGGCCCATTAGGCCGGGGTGTGATTCCTCTCATTACTTTAATGTGTGCCTGGTGGATTATGCAGTTCACCATAAAGAATGCAACATGCTCTGCTAAATTCGGTATAAACCAGTCTTCTGCGAGCGTTGCAGCTAGAATTTCTTTTGTCATGTAAAATGGGTAATGCATATGTTCCAAAGCTATTTTTAATAGGGCTATAGGCATTACTGGTTTACCAGTGCCGTCTTGCCGCCACAACCCATCTGAGGGGTTTAAAGAACACCCTTGACGCTTCCACAGGTTCCTTTCATCCAGCGGTGCCTCCCCTTGAAGCTCGAACAGTTGAGTCTGCCCCATACTACTGTAGGCCTCTTGTGTGGCTTGAGCTACCCTCATTCGTTCATGGGTGTGTTCATGGGTGTGTGCCACTTCTACTTCCATAATCGTCTCACTCTTGGATGCCATACGCTTGGCTTCCGTGTCTGCTTCATGGTTTCCACGTGACACGAAATCTGTCCCCTTAGTGTGGGCGGCGCTTTTCACGACCGCTATGCCCACTGGGAGCTGTAGTGCCATTATTAGCCTGTCCAATAAGGCTGCATGCTGCACTGCGTGCTGTCTGCTCGGAGGTAGCCCCTCCTTTTCCATCGCGCTAGGCCTGCGTGCACGGTGGACGTCACATAGGCGGAGTCACTGTATACTGTTACTTCCTGGTCTGCGTGACTCTCAATGGCGAGTATCAGTGCCAGTAATTCTGCAGCCTGTGCTGAGTAATGAGATGGTATTCGTGCACTGATGAGCATTCGAAATTCTCCATTTGCTATGTGTTTTACCACGGCCACGCCTGTGTATCTTCGTCCGTCTTCTTGGTCGATTCTTGACGAACCATCAATGAAAACGATCTCACCTCCCGCTAGGGCATTTTCCTTCACCCTGGGGATTTCATCATAGAATTCTTCATAGTTTGCACAGTCATGTATCGGCTCTCCTTCAGTGATTGGCTCAGCTATGAACGTGGCTCGGTTTACAGTTTTACATCGAACTATCTTGATCGATGGATTAGATATAAACACTTCATAGGCAGAAGCCCTCTGTGATGTCAATGTGCCTTTTGGTTTCTCCAAGATGGCGAACAATGAGTGTGCGACGTATAACGTCATGGAACAGCCCATTACAATGGTTGTTGCCTTCTCTATGGCGAACGCTGCGGCAGCTAAACTTTGTTCGTATGGGAAGTGGCCTCTCATGACTGGGTCCAGGCTCCCACTGTAATATGCCAGGGGATTTTACCCCAACAAGGTTTTCTGAGCGAGTACTGCTGTCATAACGCTGCCATCAGTGTGAGAGAACAGGTAGAATTCCTCTGCATAATTAGGAATCCCGAGAACTGGGGCCGTACAAATCGCCTTCTTGAGTTCTGCAAACCCCTTCTCCATTGCCTCAGTCCATTCAATCTTTTCCTTTGTCATCTGAGCCTTTTTTAGTGCCTGGAGCAAGGGCTTGGTATAAGTGCTGTAATCGAAAACCCATGCTCTAACATAGTTGCACAGGCCTAGGAAGCTCTGCATTTGCTTTATCGTGAGCGGCTTAGCCGTGTTCATGATAGCTTCTGCCCTTTCCGGTGTTACCTTTTTCCCTTCATGTGAGATTAGCTGGCCTGTGTACAGCACCTCTTGTTGACAGTATTGTAACTTTTCCTTGTCAACCTTATATCCCTTCTCATCCAGTATAGTCAGTAGCTGGACAGAATCGCGCCTGCATTGCTCTTCACTGGTGTTGCAGATCAGAATGTCATCCACATACTACAAAACAACACTGTCTACTGCAATATTACTTAAATCCATTTGTAAGACTCTGTTGAAATTGGACGGGGACTCACAATATCCCTGTGGCAGCCTCATGCTCTTCAGAGGCATTTGTCTGAAAGTGAATGACGTCAGATCTTGTGAATCACGGTGCAACGGGATTGAGAAAAAAGCATTTTTCAAGTCAATCACCGCGAAATATATTGACTCGGTCGGTATGTTACACAGGATCGTAGATGGATTAGGGACTAGAGGGAACTCGGCTTCGACAATATCGTTTAATGCTCCTAAATCTTGGATTAGACGCAAAGACCCTCCCTTTGATTTCTTGACAGGGTAAATCACTGTGTTACAAGGTGATTCTGACGTCACTAGGATGCCCTGATCCATCATGGTGGAAATTGTCTTCGCGATCCCTTCATCAGCTTCTCTGGACATGGGATATTGTCGTGCTCTTGGTAAAATTGCTCCTGGTTTCAATTTGATTTTCACTTCTCCCACCCCTTTCAGGAGGCCTACGTCATAGGGTTCTGTAGTCCATACTGAGACAGGCACCTGGGCCATGTCGTCATCAAAGTATGCGGGACGGATCAGCATCAACATCATTCTCTGTGGCACTTCTTGTTTGTTCATTTTGACCCAGAATATGAGACTTACTTCCACCCTCGTGTCTTCTAAGTCAGGGTGTTCTTCGAACAGATCGTCATCAGTGACGTCAGTCACTCGATACCCTTCTTCAATGGCGATTATCGCGCACCATTGTCTGCCTTCATCATCATACCCTTCGACCAATCCTACTTTCCCTCGCACTGCTGCAGTATGTATCGTTAAGGGAAATACTTGTCCCTCTTCTTCATGCATAGGTATTCTTGGCCTGAATAGGAACTTATCAGGGGCTCTCATAGTTCTATCTGCGAGGCCTGGCAATCCCGCCATAAGCACACGCACGCCATATGCGAAGACTTCTGGTTCTAATGGTATGGCTCTCATGGCTATGCGTCTGGAGCATGCTCTGATCATTTTGCACACGTTTGAATAATGCATTCCTGGAGTGGAGCATACTATGCCATCGTCTGTGAACGAGATTGTCATATTCAACTTTGTCATTAAGTCTCGACCCAAAATGTTTACTGGGGTCTGGCATGAATATAATAAGAGTACATTCATCTCACAATCCCCTACTGAGACTGGGAGATTGTCTGTAAAGGGAACTCTGCTGTGAGCTCCTGTAAAACTCTGAGTATCTATGGCCTGGCCGGACAAGGAAAACTTGCCTTCTCGTATGCACGAGCGTGTTGCACCCGTGTCAACTAAGATGGACTATTCTTTCCCCCCTATGACGACATTCACCCTTGGTTCCCTGTTAGAGTCTGGTGTCACTGATAGGATAGAACACATCAGAGTTCCCATTGAGCTGTCCTAGTTCATGTATAAGTTCGGCCCACTGTAGGCTTGTGTATTTTCTCCATTCCCAGGGTTGCCTCCCCTTCCGGAGTTTGTGCCCTGAGACATTTGTGGTGGTGCCTGTTGGGATTGCCCATGTGGCAGGTTCCCCATGTTCGAGGGTTGAACCCCTTGCTGTGTACCTTGCTGCAAGCCCGGCGCTTGCTGCTGCACTGTATGATTCTGTGCACCACCCTGTTGTGGGATAGCAGGCGGATTCACCGTGCCTGCTCCCATTCCTTGACCATTTTGCCACGCGCCTTGGCTTCTGCACGAGTGCGCCACATGTCCTGTCATTCCACACAGCCAACATACTGGCGGTGGTCTGTCCATTTGACATCTCTGGATTGCCCATCTGTATGTTTTGAAAGCCTCCTTGATTATTCTGGAAACCTCCCTGATTACTTTGAAACCCTCCCTGATTACTCTGCCCTCCTCTTCCTCTGAAACCCCTTCCCCTCGGGTAAACTCCTGTGTTACCCTGGTTATTCTGCGGCAGGTTAGTCACCTGTTGTACATTTGGTTCAGCTGGGCTTGTCAGCATAGCTCCTTCAAGAGCATACTTTGAGAGTTTCTTTTGCACCAGCTTCGCTTCCTCACCCTTACGAGTTGCCTCCTTTTTTTTCGATTCTTTTCTGCAACAATTTACAGTAATGTGCAATTCTCAACTGTATTTTGGCCCACGGTTTAGCTTCTACTTCTACCAATTTCTTGATCTGATTTTGCACCGGTTCAGGCAACCCTTGGCACAATATATGGTAGAATACAGGGATAGATTTCATCCAAGATTCATGCGTTTAGAGCACCCACGCGTCTAGAAAATTCTGGATATAAATCAACAGATCTTCAGACTCCTTTATTTTTCAAGTCATTATACCTCCCATATCGGAAGTGTCCGGGTAAAGCACTCGTAGCGCTTTCCACACTGCGGCTCTACAGTTATTCCGGAGTTTGTGCCCTGAGACATTTGTGGTGGTGCCTGTTGGGATTGCCCATGTGGCAGGTTCCCCATGTTCGAGGGTTGAACCCCTTGCTGTGTACCTTGCTGCAAGCCCGGCGCTTGCTGCTGCACTGTATGATTCTGTGCACCACCCTGTTGTGGGATAGCAGGCGGATTCACCGTGCCTGCTCCCATTCCTTGACCATTTTGCCACGCGCCTTGGCTTCTGCACGAGTGCGCCACATGTCCTGTCATTCCACACAGCCAACATACTGGCGGTGGTCTGTCCATTTGACATCTCTGGATTGCCCATCTGTATGTTTTGAAAGCCTCCTTGATTATTCTGGAAACCTCCCTGATTACTTTGAAACCCTCCCTGATTACTCTGCCCTCCTCTTCCTCTGAAACCCCTTCCCCTCGGGTAAACTCCTGCGTTACCCTGGTTATTCTGCGGCAGGTTAGTCGCCTGTTGTACATTTGGTTCAGCTGGGCTTGTCAGCATAGCTCCTTCAAGAGCATACTTTGAGAGTTTCTTTTGCACCAGCTTCGCTTCCTCACCCTTACGAGTTGCCTCCTTTTTTTTCGATTCTTTTCTGCAACAATTTACAGTAATGTGCAATTGTCAACTGTATTTTGGCCCACGGTTTAGCTTCTACTTCTACCAATTTCTTGATCTGATTTTGCACCGGTTCAGGCAACCCTTGGCACAATATATGGTAGAATACAGGGATAGATTTCATCCAAGATTCATGCGTTTAGAGCACCCACGCGTCTAGAAAATTCTGGATATAAATCAACAGATCTTCAGACTCCTTTATTTTTCAAGTCATTATACCTCCCATATCGGAAGTGTCCGGGTAAAGCACTCGTAGCGCTTTCCACACTGCGGCTCTACAGTTATTCCGGAGTTTGTGCCCTGAGACATTTGTGGTGGTGCCTGTTGGGATTGCCCATGTGGCAGGTTCCCCATGTTCGAGGGTTGAACCCCTTGCTGTGTACCTTGCTGCAAGCCCGGCGCTTGCTGCTGCACTGTATGATTCTGTGCACCACCCTGTTGTGGGATAGCAGGCGGATTCACCGTGCCTGCTCCCATTCCTTGACCATTTTGCCACGCGCCTTGGCTTCTGCACGAGTGCGCCACATGTCCTGTCATTCCACACAGCCAACATACTGGCGGTGGTCTGTCCATTTGACATCTCTGGATTGCCCATCTGTATGTTTTGAAAGCCTCCTTGATTATTCTGGAAACCTCCCTGATTACTTTGAAACCCTCCCTGATTACTCTGCCCTCCTCTTCCTCTGAAACCCCTTCCCCTCGGGTAAACTCCTGCGTTACCCTGGTTATTCTGCGGCAGGTTAGTCGCCTGTTGTACATTTGGTTCAGCTGGGCTTGTCAGCATAGCTCCTTCAAGAGCATACTTTGAGAGTTTCTTTTGCACCAGCTTCGCTTCCTCACCCTTACGAGTTGCCTCCTTTTTTTTCGATTCTTTTCTGCAACAATTTACAGTAATGTGCAATTGTCAACTGTATTTTGGCCCACGGTTTAGCTTCTACTTCTACCAATTTCTTGATCTGATTTTGCACCGGTTCAGGCAACCCTTGGCACAATATATGGTAGAATACAGGGATAGATTTCATCCAAGATTCATGCGTTTAGAGCACCCACGCGTCTAGAAAATTCTGGATATAAATCAACAGATCTTCAGACTCCTTTATTTTTCAAGTCATTATACCTCCCATATCGGAAGTGTCCGGGTAAAGCACTCGTAGCGCTTTCCACACTGCGGCTCTACAGTTATTCCGGAGTTTGTGCCCTGAGACATTTGTGGTGGTGCCTGTTGGTATTGCCCATGTGGCAGGTTCCCCATGTTCGAGGGTTGAACCCCTTGCTGTGTACCTTGCTGCAAGCCCGGCGTTTGCTGCTGCACTGTATGATTCTGTGCACCGCCCTGTTGTGGGATAGCAGGCGGATTCACCGTGCCTGCTCCCATTCCTTTACCATTTTGCCACGCACCTTGGCTTCTGCACGAGTGCGCCACATGTCCTGTCATTCCACACAGCCAACATACTGGCGGTGGTCTGTCCATTTGACATCTCTGGATTGCCCATCTGTATGTTTTGAAAGCCTCCTTGATTATTCTGGAAACCTCCCTGATTACTTTGAAACCCTCCCTGATTACTCTGCCCTCTTCATCCTCTGAAACCCCTTCCCCTCGGGTAAATTCCTGCATTACCCTGGTTATTCGGCGGCAGGTTAGTCGCCTGTTGTACATTTGGTTCAGCTGGGCTTGTCAGCATAGCTCCTTCAAGAGCATACTTTGAGAGTTTCTTTTGCACCAGCTTCGCTTCCTCACCCTTACGAGTTGCCTCCTTTTTTTCAATTCATTTCTGCAACAATTTACAGTAATGTGCAATTGTCAACTGTATTTTGGCCCACGGTTTAGCTTCTACTTCTACCAATTTCTTGATCTGATTTTGCACCGGTTCAGGCAACCCTTGGCACAATATATGGTAGAATACAGGGATAGATTTCATCCAAGATTCATGCGTTTCGAGCACCCACGCGTCTACAAAATTCTGGATATAAATCAACAGATCTTCGGACTCCTTTATTTTTCGAGTCATTATACCTCCCATATCGGAAGTGTCCGGGTAAAGCACTCGTAGCGCTTTCCACACTGCGGCTCTACAGTTATTAAATGGCGCTCCGTCATGGGTAGCATTAATTATAGTTACACCAGGGTACCCTGCTCGCTTCCACACATCGTCTGCTCTCTCACCAAGTACGGCGATCAGTAGACCCTTAACGTCCCCTATGGCTAACGTGACATCCCCTGTCATTTTTTCTAACTCGTGTATCCACTTCCCGGCTCCCGATGTCAGCATTGGAGGCTTGTTTTTCAGGTTCTCTCGATCCATGTGTGGCCATGGAATATATTGTGGTCTTGCTCCCCCCTTTTCTAGCAGCGGAAATTGGAATGTGCAGTCTTCCTTCTCTTTACCCATGGCTTTCCTGTCTATCGTCGGGGTAACATTCCTGCATCGCCGTCTACCTGACAATGTCTTCAATCTGTCTACATAGGCGGGTGCTGACACCCCCGGATCGTGGGGTGTTCCTTCATGCTGGCCAGGCTGCGCGTCAAACTCTGATGCCCTAGGTGTGGACTCGCTAGCGTCTGACCACCGCACCCCCTTGTCCCTTGGGAGCCGCCTTTCGCGCCGTCTCCCTTCTTCATCTGTCTCGGCCTCCGTCTCCTCTCAGGAGTCGGACACTGATTGTTCCCAATTCACGCAACTCCTTGCGTCTTCGTCGTTCTTACTAATTTCTTGCCTGGTCAGGGACAGTCCCCTGCTTCCATTACTTCGGGTGACATCCTCTGTATCATACAGCTGAGTGATTCTACAACAGGATTGGGTTTTTTAACTTCCTGCTCCAAATATTTGAGATCTCGTGCCCTCTGTCTACGCTTACGTTCTATATCATCATCGACTTCCTTGCGCTTCCTTGTGTCTTCTCTAGTCTAGTTTTTCACATACTCTTCGCTCTTCTTCCAAACTTTGCTGATTCTGTCTGTACTGATCATAGGCTGCCTTCTGTTTGCGAACAAACTGTTTTTCTTGCTCTTCGCGATATAGCTGTTCTCGCCTCAGCCTATCTTTCCTTTTTATCCTTTCGTCCCTTATTTCCTTCTCCTTTTCTTTCCCTCTTCTTTGTGTCTCATCAGACTTCCCTCTCTGTCTCACATCCTCACTTCCTTTACCATCGAGTTTCAATAATATCTGTCCTCCCATCTAGTCATCTTTTGCGAATGCTCTCTGATCAGCTCTGTCTTCACTTCCTTTCCACTTCTTTCCTTCTCTCTCTTTATCGAGAGGTGCGCTAATCTGTGCCTGGTCCTTCCTTTCATCATCGCGTCTCTCCTTGTCCCTCGGGACGGCAGAGGTAATATTAATTTCCTGCTCCTTCTCCTTGATTTCGTCACTACTGTACGTAGATGACTCATACGCAGGGTTGCTATACCCCGTGGCTGCCTTAAGCTCTCTTAGCGGGTAAAGTCCCTCTGACTTACTTCCCTCGATTTCTGGCTCAGGCGGGGCTGGCGTCTCACCCCCCTCTGTGCATACATTTAATATTCAGTCTGCAGGTGGCTCCTCCTCCTTCGTCTGTTCGAACATTTTACAAAGTTCTAGAACAGCGAGGCGTTTTTCTAGTTTTTTACCTGTATAGGTGGCATGTAGATAAGTCGTCATATGCTGTAAGACGGCTTTAGATAAGGACCCATTCTGTGGCCATGAATAAACATCTTGTGGGCGGTACCCTTAACCCACTCAGTGCTGTATTTTTTAAGCTTGGGTGCATGTTTGGGCAGTTGCTTACATAAGTGGGCAAGTGGGGTAATCTCCTCCATTCTTAAGTTCCGTTACCAACAATATTTTCATGCAATTTCAATACTTCCAACAATATGAGCGAGCACCAAATACACAAGCTCCCATCTAATTCTTTCCCTGCCAAAATTCTATATCATCAATTTACTCAAGAACATCAATCCATGTGTGATTCCCTCTTAGTTACAGAATCGCGTAAAACCCAAACTTCATTTAAAACAATCAATGATACAGTTCTTTACATTTGACATAAAACAGAACATGCACGACAGACACTTAACAGACCAGACAGACACCAGCTGGACACATATATCTCTGCCTTCTAATCAATACCCCGACATGGAGTTTAAACGACCCCCTTTTGCGACGTCTTTAATCGTCGCAGTAGCCTATCGTCCCCTATTATGTGGGCTCTGAGTTCACGTTTCTTCTGACCGCTATATTAAAGCGCAGGAACAAGGTGAATCCTCTTACTTTTTGTCTCAGGTGTCCTTCCTGGTATCCTCTTGTTTTCTCTCGGGTGTCCCTCCCAGTAACCACTATTTTTTCTAGGGTGTCCCACCGGTAACCACTATATTCTCTCTCGGGTGTCCCCCCGGTAACCACTATTCTCCCTATTATGCTCGAGTCATTATCCCCTTATATACAGTCTTCTCTAATTCTGACTATTTTATTTTCTGCCTCCCTCTGTTACCTTTTCCCCTACTTGTTCTAATGCATACAAGACATTTGGCAAAATATTGACTTTCGGTTCACTCACCGCTCGCATGGTTCCTCTCTGGATCTTCGGGATCACTGCCCCTCTGTTACCGCCTCTTTCGGTCTTTTCGTCCGATCGGCTGCCCCGTAGGAATGAGAAGGGTTATGCTTTGTAAGGCAGGTTCCTTCAGACCCACTGCAGTTTTTTATGGACTTACACTTTCATTGTCCACGGGAAGCTTCTCAGTCTACTCAGCCGAATGGCGAAGGACTCGTGATATTGCCGAAGACCTAGAGTTACTTCGCGTCAACAGTCAATAGGTGTCTTATTAATAACTAATCAATAACTGATGGTCAAAACCATCCTCACCACTAACAAGTGTAAAGGAGGGCGGAGCGTCCTCTGACGGGCCCATGGGTCAGAGCTCACCCTCAAGTACTTATAAGACGAGAAAGCTGCACCTTGTGGAGGATGGGGTGCAGGATTCACTTACTCCAACACAAATCTATAAGGACAACTCAATGGTTTGGCAAAGGGAAGTCCGTTTAATGACAAGTACAAAAAATGGGGAAACAAATGGTAATCAGCAGTGTTGCGATCGCCTGTATCGCTTCGACTCCTCCGAACCTCTTACGAACAGTGACATTTATACCAAAAACTTGTCATCATTGACGTGTAACACTCAAAGTTTATCATGCACCTCTATTGGTTGGGAAAGGTAACTTTACTATAGGTACTATATCTGTTTATGGTAACAGAGCGTGAGGATTGGATAACTCTTATCGGGTGGGTGTCTACGCCCATCCCTCTACATAACTCGTGATAGACGTCACTACAACTACGACGTCTTATTGGTTCTACAAGCTATAGGACCCTAGATTATTTGGTCCATTGTGATTGGGTGGGTTACACCCCTAGGCATAAATCTCCACTTTAATTAGCAGCATGCAGAATGGACACCCAGGTGCCTTGTGCCGCAGGATTCACCCTGCCTCTCTTCCATCAATCAGCACTTTTAGGGCTATGTGTCAATTAGTTGGCTAGGGATGGCCTCGAACTGTAGCTTCTTATCGGGAAAAGTTATGGCCTCCTCGGGTTCTGGGTGACATCAGACGTTGGCACCTCTTTGCCCTTAGCTGGTCACGTGTCTGTTCACTGTGAATCTGCTTCATTTTCCTGTTATTCGTGTATTTGATTCTTCCATAGCCTTGCCATCTGCCTGGGGCCTCTTTATCTCGACCTTCACTGGCTGGCTGGTATGCTCTGAAGTTTCGATTCTCCGAGTTTGCCGCTCTCCTCCCTTCCTTAGGTTGACCTCGAATTCCCAGGCATGAGCTGCTTCTTACTGAGTTTCGATTCCTCTCTTTTCCTTTGGCTTTGGCTGGAATATGAATCTTGGCCTTGTTAGCCCCTTGCAGCCTGGGCTTAATTCTGCTTTTACAAAATGGTGTCACACTTGTATATTGTGCTTCATTGAGGTAGATATATATAATTGGCACGTGCCGCTCTATTCTTCTACTAAGCATTGCAAGCAGGACCGTTTCCTTGGCTTCTTGCGTTCCAAGCCTATTTACAGGCATTTGCTAGTTACATATTTTTATCTTGCTTCATGGTTACGTTTCTTTATATATCAACATCGTTTCTTCTTACACGTCCATTACCTTGTTATTCTTTGCATTTTGCACTTGTGTGTCATCTTTCGATTGTTGTTTATGTTCATCTGTACGTCTGTCTGGGCTCATGTCTCGTCACCATTTGCCTTCCATTAAGGCTCTGTGGGTCTGTTTGGGGACAGTCTGTAAGTAGTCTTCATTTCGTGTCAGCTGTTGGTACGGTTGTCTCAGTGGGTACCGTGCTGCCCATGGTTGTCTGGTTATAAGCACTTCAGCAGGTATTGCTCTTCTGATGGGTACTAGGTATGGGCCCAGTACAGCTCTCTGTTGGTTCAATTGTTCCTCATATGTCACGTACTTTGGCAAGTATGTTTCTGGTACCTCAAACTATGGGGCTGGGGTGTATGCCATGTCTGGGACTTCCTATACAATGCTTTTGAACATAGGCCCCTGGCAGGAGGCCTCCGCTCGGGGGGCTTTGTCATCTGTGGAGGTTCCAAGGGCTGGGGCTGTGATTGGTCCCAGCTGTGGTGTTTGGATTTATGGATGCGAGTATTCCCCAGGTTCTAGGATGGAGGGCTCTGTGGTCACTGGTATTGGTTGCCTCCACCCTAATGGACTGGGAATCAGCTCTCTTCAGAAGTTTCATTGTGTTAGCCTTAACAGACCCCTTTTGGAGCAAGAATCAAAATCTGCGAGTATGGCGGAAGCTACCAATTACCCTGTTTCAACGGAAAACGATATTTCAGCATTGCTGTAGGAGATTCGAGCGTTCCGTGCCAATATTGGAGTTTGGATTGATGTCTTAGACGAACGTGTCAATAAAATTGACGACAGACTGCTTGATTTGGAAAATAACCAAACATCCTTGGACACAGTCGAAATGCACATCGATATGTGACTTGCCGAACTTGAAAGGAAGGAATCAGAAATGACGCTCAAAATGGATGACTTTGAAAACTGTGAAAGAAGAAACAACCTATGTTTTTGGTGCTACAGGAGAATGAGGGGGAAACGGAGAGAGGCATTAAGGGAACCATCCATGAGATTGTCAAACTCCTGTTTGGTAATGATACCACTGCCGAACCCACTATTGACAGGCCAAACCATGCTAGCAGAGAGGGCAGGGGCCCAAGGTCGGTGCTCTCCCACTTCCACTATTTTGGGGAAAAAACTAGGATCCTTGATAAGGCCAGAAAGGAGGGGCCGGTCTCTCTTGGAGACTCCAAGATGACTATTTTTCAGAACCTTTCAGCTTACACACTGGCATGGCGACTACTGTGTGCTCCTCTTACTAAATGCCTCTGTGAGAAGGGAGTCAGATACCACTGGGGGTTCCCCTTCTCCTTTTCTTTTGAGTATGAGGGTCAAAAGTGTAAATTGATCACGATATGCAGAGGGTCAAAACTGAGCTAATGGTCCCTCCTGAATTGCAAGCCCATGAGGACGAGGCCTCGCTGAGTGATGGCTTTTGAAGGGTAAAGAGGAGCAGGTGGTGCAGAGTTCCCTGCTCTAGCAAGTTTAAAAAACGAAATATGCCTGCCCTTGCGGGTGACTCTTGAAATACTTGGGGTGTCTCCTGCTTTTTGATTAAGAGTGTTGCTCTCTGCGCTGTCTGGAAGGTGCTGTGTGTGATTATTATGTGGGGGCTCGCAGGGTGACCGGGCCTTGGTATGAGTTGGTAGCATGCAGGAGTCTCCAGATTGAGCCTACTGAGGTGGAGGTATGCAAAATTCTATGTTATATAGGGGAAGTAATAGAGGGGGAAGAAGGGGCTCACAAAAGGATGCATATTCTGGGTAGGAACCAGTGGTCCAGGCTTTCCTGGTGGTTTGGTCTGAAGCCAGTGACAGTACCTTGGCTAGACTGGACGCCTGGGGGGAAGGAGTGGGGATGTTCAAATGTGGGTTGGGGAGCGAGTGTTTGTGGGGACTGGGGTACTGTTAATTTTCCAGGAAAGGGTGAAGGGTAGTCTCGCTGGTCAATTTTTACAGCAGTCAGGGTTCGATTTGCATGGAGTTGATTGTGCAGGTGTGGCCTTTAAGAGGAGGTTGAGCTGTTCTAATGACTGACACAGATATTGATTTGGTGTTGGGCTCCCTCAACGCCTGAGGGTTAAGCACCCCCACGAAGCGCTCCCTTGGAATTAGGGAATTCCTGGGATCTAAGCTGGACCTGCTCCTGCTGCAGGAATCCCACTGGGCCAAAGGGGATTCTCAGGGTCTGAAGTCAAGATGCATTTGGGAAGTGTATCAGTCTTCTATGCAGGTCAAGAAGCGAGGGGTGGCTATAGTTACATCGTCCGGATTGGGTCTTATCATTGATAAAAACCCTTCCAGCCCCTGAGGGGCAGTATATAGCTGTCAAGGGGATACTGCTGGGCAATATGATCACTATTTTGTTGGCCTATGGGCCAAATGAGGTCCAGATTTAGTTTTGGGGTAGCTTGAATGAGGAATTGAAAATGTTTGTTGAGGGCCATTTGCTAATAGGGGGGATTTTAACATGGTCCTTGATCTGGTGAGGAATAGGAAAAGACATTGATATTTGGGGTGTCCAGGACAGAGAGTTCCCAAGCTAGGAAGTTTCACAGAATGAATGCTGAATTGGGGGTAACAGATTCTCTGACACTGGTGGCTGATGAGGAATCTCCCTTCAGATTGTATTCATGAGTCTATGACTCCTATTCCATGATTGACCTTGTCTTAGTTAGTACATCATTGAAAGGGTTCGTAAACTTAGTTTTGGTCGCTCCGGCCCCGTGGTCGGATCATGACATTGTCTGGGTGGTGTTTAGAGAGGGGTGGGTCCGCAGACCCAAGGGGAGATGGATCTGCAACAACTTATTATTAAAGGATAGAGGGATAGCCCAAACTCTGCTGGGTCACATTAAGGAATATTTCAAGATGAATGATGGGGGAGAGTGCCCATTTTGTATGGGAGGGGTTCAAGGCCACTATTAGAGAGGTCCTGATTGGGTAAGGGTCACAGAGAAAGCAGGAAAGGCAAAGGTAATAGGCAGACCTGCGGTCTAGGATTGAGAAGCTCCAACCGGATGGTACAAGGCTGAGAAGCCTGAACCCTCACCGGGTGGCGCAACAGCAACATTACAAAGCACAATTGAATGATTTGTTTGTGTTGGTTCGGGACATGGAAAAGAAGCTTACATTCTTAAAGAAAAAACACCATGATAGGGGAGACAGGACATACAGGGAGTTAGACTGGAGATTGATGGAAGAGCGGAAGTCTAAATTGATTAGCAGTATCAGGAGCCCGGTGGGGGAGAACCTGTATGACCCAGTGAGGATAGGGGACGAGTTCTGGAAATTCTATGAGCCATTGTACTCGTCTGAATATGCAGGGGATGGTGCACAAATATCCCAGTTTCTCTATGCCCTCTGGATGCCGAGGTTGTCAGACAGTGCGTCGGACAGCATAGATGGCCCAATTACCCCAGAAGAGGTGGTCCAAACGATTAGAGGTCTGAAGTCTGGTACCATGCCGGGAGATGACATATTCTCTGTCAGGTTTTACGAAATGTACCGATCAATATTGTCACCTCATTTGCTAATGTTTTTAACAAGGTACTGGAAGGAGGAGTCCTGCCGGATTCTATGTTGAGCGCAATCATTGTAGTGTACTCAGGAGAACCCGGGCCGCCCATATGACCGAGGTTTGCTCCGAGAGTACTTTAAGACAAGATAGCTGCTTGAGATGTATGGGGGTGCAGATTTATTACTCCAACACCAATCAATAAGGACAACTCAATGGTTTGGCAAAGGGAGTCCGTTTAATGATAAGTACAAAAAACGGGGAGTCATGGCAATCAGCAGTGAGGCGATAGTCCGTCTCACTTCAACTCCAACAAACTTCATACAAGTAGTAACATTAATACTCAAAACTCGTCATAAGTGACGTGTAACACTCAAAAGTTAATAAGCATTTCTATTGGTTCAGAAAAGGTAACTTTAATATAGGTGCTATATCTGTACATGGTAACGGAGTGAGGGGATTGGGTAAGTACTGTCAGGTGGGCGTCTAAGCCCTTCCTTCAAAATGACTACTGTATGCGTCACTAAAAATACAACGTCTCATTCGTTCTACTACTATAGGACCCTAGATTATTTGGTCCATTGTGATTGGGTTGGCACCAACCCCATGCATACATTTCCACTTTACTTAGCAGCACGCAGAATGGTCAGCCAGGTGTAAGGTGCCCCCTCAGCCACCCATCCTTCCTCCAATTAAGGTTACACTCAATCATCGCTTCAACAACAATGTGTCAATTATGTTACTGTGGTTGGCCTCGAAACTGCATCTTCTGTCTGGGAAAGTTCTGATATCTTCTCCTGGGCGGATGCCGAGCATAGGTGTGAACTTGTGCTTCTCCTCGCTCGGATGGTCACGTGATGCGGACACCGTGAATTTTCCTAGGTTCTCTCAATTCGTGCATTTGATTCTTATTCGGCTTGCCACCTGCCTACGCTTCCTTATCTTGACCTTTCAGAGACAGGATATTCTGTTCCTAAGTTTCAATTAGATGCAGCTACTGTTCATTCCTTCTTCCTTCTATTGGTATGACCTTGGCTCTTTTGGCATGAGTTTCATCTGCTGAGTTTCGATTCAGCCGTCTCCTCTAATTTTGCTAGAATATGAATCTTGTCTTGTTTGGCCTCTAGTAACCTGAGTTGATTCTGCTTTTTGTGTAAAGTGGAATCGCACTTATAGTAATGTGCTTCGTTTTGAGGTAGATTATGTACAATGGCACTTGCCGTGCTATTTTTCTACTTAGCATAGCAAGCCGCACTGTTTTCTTAGCCTTCTTGCGGTTTCAAGCATATGTACTGGCGTTAGCTGGTTGAATATCTTCATCCTTCTCTTACGCTTTGATAGTTTTCTATCACTTTAGGCTCACAAGCTCTTTTCTCATGGCATTTCGTCTCAGGTATCACAGGTATTCAATGTGGGGGATCATGTTTTTAGTTGTCCTTATTTGTCGATGACATACTGGCTTATTTAGTAGACATCCAATCATCAGTGCTGGAGCTTCTCTCCCAGATTTCATCATTTGGGCAGTTTTCAGGTCTAAAAGCTATCCTGAGGAGTTTTGTGTAGCAAAGTAAAGTCCCTAGAATCAAACACTCAACGCTGACATTGCCCAAGGACTGGGAGGGTTTGGCTACCCTGACCTTAAGGTCTATTACAAGGCGGCTAAGTTGTGAGTTTTGTTGCAACACCTTATAGACCATCTGGGGAACTTCTGGACCTTTCGTGAGGCTGCAGCATCCCATCCTAAAAAAATAAAATACCTCCTATGGACCCCAAAACAGGACGTTCCCCAGAGTTTGAGAGATCATCCAACTTTAGGAGTCTTATGGTCGATATGGAAAGAAACTAAGACAAATCTGTGCCTATCAAGACTGGCCATCCTCGCTGTCATCGCTAAGGGGGCCTCCCATAGACTTAGCTAAGCAGGGTTTCCATCACGTCCAGATATGGTCAGACAACGGTTTGGAGAGGGCAGGACAGCTATTTTCAGAGTGCTCATTCATAGGGTATGAAGCTCTACATGCAGTTTTGGGTTGGGATTGCTGTCCCTTTTTTAATATCTCGGACTCAAATGGCTGCTTATGGATAATCGATGGAAGGGCAAATTAACCAGGAGATTGATGCAATTCAAAGGGGTCTTATCCTCGGCAGAGGGGCCAAGAGGAATCCTCTCGTGATTGTATAAGGCCATGTTTGCTACCGAGGTTGGAGAAGGGCAGGACTTTAAGCAACGATGGGAGGACTGGGTGAGGAGTGCAATCCTGGAGGAGACATGGGCTAAAATATTCAAGATTACCTTCCATGGGAATTTCTTTACTTAGCTTATGGAGCACAATTTTAAGGTCTTGCAGGGGTGGCATAGAGACCTGGTTAGGATCTCTAAGATGTTTCGAGGCTCCTCCCCTTTTCATCCCCATGAATGTGGTCAATGGTCTACATTGTTTCATATGTGGTGGGAATACCCCAAGATACAGATCTACTGGTCAGAAGTCTTGAGCTGGATGACGGATGTGACAAGTGTTTTGCTTGAACTTGACCCCCTCCAGAATTTGTTGGGAGTTACTCCAGTGAAAAGGGGTAAGAAGAAGCTCCTGAGACTATGGCAGGCGATGCTGGGATCATGTAGGATTGCGATAGCACAAAAGTGGAAGTCACCAGAGGCTCCTGACCGATCACTGCGAGAGCAGACACGTAGGGTCATGTACACGATGTAAAAGCTTACAGCTATAGTAAATTACCATGTGGGATAGTTTTCAGGATGACTTGGGGCCCGCTACTCAGCAAGTGGAACCTGAGATAAGTCTTGTTGTATGAGATGGAACAGGGTCAGGGGAGGGCATAGACATGTGGGGGATGACAGGAGGGAAGCCTTAGCACTGATGGTGGAGAAAGCTCAAATACACAGGTTACACCTAGCCATATTGGTTATATGGATTTTGTTGGTCATATTGTTTTCATAATAACATATCTGCCTGTTGGTGAAGGTGAACTTTTCCGGGCTAACTAGGAGGGGTGGAGGGGGGGTTTTCAGTCGGTACTGTTGTAGTTTTCATGTGGGTTTTCTGTGGTGTAACTGATAACCATACAAATTTAAGTTTAAATTAAAAAAGGAGTCTTGGACCCTTTCAGCAGAATTCTCTCAGTATCCAAGGATCCTTTAAGGGCAAAGAGACATTCCAAAGATTCTCACCTGGACTTCCTTTGGCACACTTGCACTGTCCAAAGCCCTCCGCCGGAGGTGAAGCAGGAGCTGTCCAAGACAGAAGGAAGATCTGTCCCCTAACCACTCCCAGGGAATATCGGGAGTGACCAATGCTGTGGACCAGGACCAAGCATTCTGTAACGGATCTTCTGTGCTGGAAAAGCAGACACTGAACTGGAGTATCCTGTCCTTGAGTCCTTTGCGAAGGCCTTATAGCAACCGGAGGGCCAGAACAGCCGAAGCTCCCTGTTGTCTCTCACTGAACCGGTCGCTCTGTGTTCAGTGTGATAGGGAAGGTGCTAGTACTGGTGTTTTCATTCCTCTAACCAACTGAACTATTGCACGGCATCTAAACCAGCCCAACACTGCATCGTATCTTAGAGAAACACGTCATGTTCTAGGCTTGAAGCATCTGCTCAAGGCCGAACCCAAACCGGCTCTTTGGATGGTCATTCGCCGACTTCAACAGGGTGTCATAACTATGGATCGGCCCAGCAGCCAGAGAACCGCCACCTCATTGACCGCACATCAATGCACCCTCGATCACCACTTCAATGTCCATTGCCCGCCGACTCAAACCACGCAAGCATCACTCAGAGACCTCTCCCAGCGGCCCAAGCCCAACTCGGCCTGGCCATCTATGAAGTGTTCTTGGGACTGCCCCGACCTGCGTCAGTTAAAACACTGCTGTTTGACCGCCAAGAGCACCCGCATTCAACCCCACTCGATGCCCACTTGCTGCCAGGGTCTCCACAATCGTACATGCCCGACTGAGCTGATCAGCTTGCAGCAATGTTCTAACCTTGGTCTGATGTGTCAGCCCACCAAGAACCGACACCAGGTACTCTGACACTGAGCTGCCCCCGCGGTCCACTTGGGCACTAGAGACTGATTAGGTCACGATCACTCCTGTTTTCAACCAATATAATTTTTATGTTAGTACTTTACTTACCACCCCTGGAACTACACTCAGAGTGCTACCTTCTCCAATATGTCCCTTGTCTTCTGTACTTTCCGTTGGGGTGGGTTTCGTATAGTAATCTTTTTTTGTTCTACTTGCAGATGGTGTGTTTTATTAAAGTGTTCCATTTTTATGGAACCTTAATTGGACATTCCCTTTATTTTGGATTGTGATACTGTGTTGTTTGCGTCACTACTGGTTCACCTTCACACAGAGTATAGCCTTCCCTTGGGTGGCTTACCACAAAAGGCAAAGAAGGTACATCTCTTGATTGTCCCTGTTTTACCTTTAGGATTGTGTTGTGTTTTGGTTTGTGGAAGTGTGAAGGCTGAGTGGGACATTTTACCCATACTCATCTTTGTACTGCTGCAAGGCAGAATCCAATTTGTCACACCCTTCTCTCTCAATTTCTTCCTACATTCACTCGATCTGTCTTTCCCCTCCCGCCATTTGCGCCTCTCGGTCTTCCTCAAAGTGTTTTACGCACTTCCTCTCTCTATTTCTGTTACTCTCTGTTTGTCTCAGTGTTTGCAAAACCTTTTATTTGTCTCACTTTCTTTTTTCTCATTTGTTTTACTCCTTATTTGTGTCCCTCGTCTGTGTCACTCTCTCTGTAAATCATACTTTATTTGTCTCAATTTTTCTCATTGTCTATGTCTATCACATCCTTGCATTGCTTTCTATTGTCTCATCCTCTGTACCGCTCTCAATTTGATTCCCTCATCATCTGCCTCTCCCTTTGTGTTTTTCTCTATTTTCGCTCTCTACCCATCTCTATTTGTCCCACTCTCTGAGTGTTTCTCTGTATTTTTCTCTCTATTTTTCTCTCTCTGTTTATATTGCTGTTTGTCTCTCACTCTCCATTTGCCTTTCTCTCTTTCTATTTGTTTTATTTAATTTATTTAATGTATTTGCATTTGTAAAGAGCTTAAACCCATGGGCATTAGGGCGCTGTTTCAAACCTGTTACATGATACATATATATATACATCTGCTTGGCAGAGACAGAGATAACATAAACTCGAGAAAACAGGAATGTTAACAAAACATAGGAAGAGGGGGGAGATGAGCAACAGAGAGGGGCTAGATACTTCTACAGTCCATGGTTTATCCGGACAAAGTTAGGTAAATAGGAATGTTTTTGGTGTTTTTCTGAACGCTCAGCGTGAGCTCTCTGCTCGTAGCCTGGGTTGGAGGGAGTTCCATTGGGACGCAGCTATGGAGGGGAAGCTTGCCCCACCTCCTCTTGCACGCTTCAATTTCAGTGGGATAATCCGATGGGCATAGGGGACTCTGACCAGCATTTGTGGGTGATGGTGAGGATTTTGAAGTTGCTCCTTTCTTTTATTGGGAGCCAATGCACCTTTTTTCCTGCTGCAGATATGTGGTCTTTTTTGGGGATGATGAGTTCTGATAGTAATGCATTGTTCTGAATTATCTGCATGTTGCTGATGTATTTCTTGACGGTGCCTGCAAACAAGGCATTGCAGTAGTTGAGTCTCGCTCCGGTTATTGACCTGGCAATGGCCAAACAGCTATTCGGTGTAAGGTATTGCCTAGCTGCATTAAGAAGCTTAGCTGTGTAAGCGGCCAATGAGGCAATGGCATTTACTTGTTTAGCGAGAGAGAGGGTAGCATCAAGGTGCACTCCCAATGTTTTCACAGAGTCCGAAACTGTGATTTTGATACCATCAATCAGGAATGAGGAGTAAGATGGAGGACGTTTTTTAGCATCCAGGGGGACCCCACTACCAGAATGTCTGTTTTGTCATCATTTAAACAGAGGTTGTTCATGGCCATCCAAGGCTGGATGTGTTCTGCTCCCCTCTAGCTTTTATTAGTCTTTCTCTCTCCTTCTATTTGTCTTTCTCTTTTTATGTTCCTGTCGATTTGACTCAATTTCTGTTCCCCACTGTACTTGTATCACTATTTGTGTCACTGCATTTGTAGCTCTCTCCATTTTTCTCATACTATTTCTCTCATGCTCTTAATTTGTATCGCTCTGAATTTTCTGTTGATGCTCTTTCTATTTGCACTTTGGCTCGTCCCCTCTTTCTGTTTTTCTTTTCAGTCTCTCGCACCCTTTATTTTTCTCTGTCTCTCTTTCTCTCCTCACCCCGTTGCCTGCACACCCTCTTTTGCACTCCAGGCCCCTCTTTCTATCCAAACCTGAGCACACACAATGAGAATCGCAATGTGGCAGGCTCACAAGACAAGAAGACGTGTATAAGTCAGCTGCAATCCTGCGTATGCTAATGAGTTGCTTTGCTGGTTTCAGTAACAGAAAATATTCTTAGCAGAGGTGTTGCTAGGTCTGGAAAAGATCAGGGGCTAAGCTAATGTCGGAACTGACGGGTTTCGGGGCTAGCTACAGCCTTTTGGTTGTAGTCCCTGAGCTTCTATCCGCCCCTCAGCCCCCCCCTAGCAACGCCTCTGATTCTTAGAAAAGCGGTTTTGTAAGTAAGAGGCTCCTGTATTCTCTCGTTCAAAGAAGGTAGGAGCACTGGTGAGGCTAAGACTGGCCCAGCCCCAAACCACGACTCAAGTCCAATCCTGGTACTGCCAAAGCACGAGCTGAGCCTCTAGCCCCACTGTGGATGCCTGCCATAGCTCGCTGGTGACATGGGACCCCACAGCCTGCATCTTTCTAATCACCCACCATTTGCACTTCTTATGGGGCATGCTAGAGATTCAAGCCACCCGCCCAACCTACCAATTAACTGTATGTACAGCTGTGCCTGCCTGTAGCTTTTTCATGTTAAGTTGCTTAAATGCAAAAGAACAATTCTGATTTCTGCAGTAGCAAGACTTTATTTTATTTTTTTATTTTTATTAAAATGCTGTAGTTTACACATAAACTTTTCATTTCATATATTTTTATTTCATTAATACTATGATATGTTTTGAGTCTTCTTTGCTGGCTCTCTCGTGTTCCTCAGGTTACACGATTGTCTGAACTGCTTCTCGCTGGTTCTTGTTTCATGATTTTTTCCCAGAATGATGTTATGATAAATATCAGTTTGTTGTCATGTCCCAGCAGTATTTGTGCCCAACGTTCTTCTGGAGAGTGCACTTCTTTACTGATATTAAAGTAAGTTCTGCATAGTGCTCTTTTGGCCTGTAATGTCAGACATACCATAATGATGTGGTATAGGGTTTCTAAGGTTCCTTTTTGGTCACAGAATCTACATTGGCTATTTCCTTTGTCCTGTTGCATGATTATCGCCAATCTTGCTCTGGTGGGCAGTAAGTTCATGCGCAACCTCATGTAAAGTGATCTTATTCTTAGATCTGGAAAAATCATCAAGTAGGCTGGTAGTTGTGTTATTGCCCTTGTGTCTAGTGCACAGTTCAGGTTTTATGTATAGGTATTTTTCTCTACAATTGTTTTTCACCAGTCATTACATCTCAGTTTTTTCTTTGCGTTTTGTGGGTGCTGTAGCAACATCTCTGCTGATATATCTTCTTGAACCAGATATTGCTTCTGCTCTTCCATCCATTTTCTTAGGATAGTAACGGAGGTTGCGTTCGGAGTTATTTGCATTATTTCTATTGCAGGAATTTTATCTTCTGTGCTTATCTTTTGATATAGACATAGTTTTTTCCAGCACACTATCGACCTTATAGATTGTAATGTCAACTCGAATCGTATTCATGGCATTGGAAAGCTCGAAGGTAGATTTAATATTTTCCTCCACAATATTGCCTCTAGTTTGGCCCAGATCGCAGGATCCAGCTTTAACAAGGTTTCTGCTCAATATACTAGAGCTGGAATAACTTTGGTTTTGTAGAATGCTGTTATTGGCACGAACAAAAATTTCCCATACTTTTTGTGTAATATGGCTCCTTGTCTTGCAAGCGCAAGGGTTTTCTTCTGGAGCGTCTCGGCCCATGCTGTTTCTTCTTTTGTTTGGTTGATCGTAATTACCAAATATTTAAGGGATTCCACTACCTTTAACTGATGGCTGTTGATTCTTATGTTTGGGCTCCGTTCCTTGGTTTTAGGCCTCCTAATGGCCATGATTTTAGTTTTTTCGATGTTTATTTTGAGCTTGTGTTTGGCCTTGTATGTTGATAATCGGTCAATGCTGAGTTGTAGGCCTCGTGGTGTTTTGTCCAGCAGTATTATATCGTCGGCACACATCATTATAGGCAATGGTGTGGAGTTTACTTTGGGTGGATTGACTTCAGGATCGCTCAATTATTGCTCTATCTCTGCTGTAAACAAGTTAAATAAGGTCGCTGCCAGAGGGCATCCTTGTTTAAGGTCATTCAATGTTTCTATCTCGATTGTGTGTATTCCATCATTGGTCAGTCTTACTCTTATTTTAGTATCAGAGTACAGCAGTTTGATCGGCTGCAAGATGTAGTCTGGGCATTTCCATTTTCAAGCTTATTCCAAAGGAGCTGCCGATTTATGGTGTCGAACGCCAAGTGTAGGTCTACAAACAACATCCAGACTATTGTTTTTTTCGTCATGGCGTCTTGCTTTACTAGGTTAAGTGCTTACTTGCCGCATGAAACCTGTTTGCCTCTTAACAAACCGTTTTTCCTCCGTTGCCCATGTTGTTAGGTGTTGCAGCAGGATTGTAGCAAAGATTTTCCCCAAGGGGTCTAGCAGAGCTATTGGCCTATAATTGGCTGAATTTTCTTTTGGCCCTTGTTTATATTTTGGGATGAGCGTGGCGGACCTACATGTTGATGGTATTGTGTTGTACTCATTTATTATGGTTATAAGTTCAACCATCAACGCTGCCCATCGATCTGGGTCCTTCTTTATTACTTCGTTTGACAACCCATTGCTCGTGATGTTGTCCTCTTTGGTACAGGCGATAGACCATTCAATGCCATTTGGAATCTTGACAATCACTGCCGTATGCCTCTTTCCGTAGAGTTTAGAAAAATACTCTATCCAATGCTTTTCAAGCACATTTTGTGTAAGATGGTGTTGTGTCGAATATGCTGAGTTTAGAAGTGCCCAAAGGTCTCTAGTGTTTCGATTCTTGAGGCAGTTAAGCATTTGTTCTGCATCTGCCTGTAGTAATGCGCTTTCATGCGTCTTTTTCTTTTTGGATTGTTTACTTGGAACTTAGGTTGGAGTTTTTCTGTAGGAGTTTGCATTTCTTCCTTAACTCTCTTTTTTCCCTCTGATTAAGGGATCATAGTGATGTTTGTGCACTGGTTTGCCGGTCACACTGGGCGTCTTTGTTCTCTGATATGGGATCAGGAGCCATCCATAGTTGAGCTTTTCGATCAAGGTTTTCTTTGTCGACAAGAAGGTTCCTATCATGGCTTCCATCTGGTTGGATTGATTCTTGGACGCGTTTGTTGCATGTTGAGTGCATTGTTGGAAGATATTGTTTCTGTCTTCGTATGCCTTGAGTCGACCATGTCAGTGTTAGTATTCTATGGTCGCTATGGGTAGTATTCAGTATTTCCAATTTTTTTTTGTGCCTGATAGATCCCTGATGAGATGAAGATATCGTCCAGGATAGACTCTGCTGAACGCTGTTTCCAGGTTGGGATCATTTTGTGGTCTTTTTGGTTATGGTATATTCCTGCATTCATCAAGGATCTCATCTACATTTCTTTGATCCATCATTTTTCTTTGGTCGGTAAGAGGGTCAGTTCTATGGGTTTCCCTTGTTGGTCCATTAGATGCATATTCAGATCGCCACATATCACTATTTCGATGGAGGGGTATATTGTGATTATGAGGTCGAGTTCAGTCATGAGTTTATCGATGAAGATTGTTTCATTGATTACCACTGGGTTCCAGTAGAGATTGACAATGAGTAGGGTTGAGTGGTCCCATATATTCCTCTTCTGGGGCCCATGTAATACTTCTCTTTGCAGTATAACATACTGTATCCAGGGATTTATATTTTCGTATTCCATCGGTGTCAATGGTGAATCCATTTTTATCAGCATCAGTTGCCCTGCTGACGGCCTTCCCTTTTGGTGAGTTTCTGCCAGATTGTGGATGACCATGTATCCTTTGCATACTGGTGGCTGCGTCATCCACATTTCCTGTAAACATATGATGTGGCCATCAGTTAACATCGTGTGTGTCTGCTGAAAAAGATGGGCAAACCCTGTAGTGTTCCATGAAACCAATTTCATCTCATCCTGGTTGGCGTCTGCTGATTGTTATCTTTCTTGGGTGGATGGATTTGGTCTTGTATTCCTCTCTTGCATTTGTCCGCTCCCGATCTATGGATCATGTTCAGGTTTTCTTTAGTTCTCCCTGTTGGTGTTATACAGCAAGCATCAGAGTCTGTATATTCAGTTTAAATACTTCTCTCCGTTGATTCACGGTAAAAGATTCTCTGGTTCCTCTGTTGGTCTATTTTAGGGTTGGTTATTGTGTTCGTCATTGGTTCTGTTTGTGTCGTACAGCTAAAGCCTATGTGATGGAATTGGTTTGCAATATCTAGTATCTCTTGCATGATGGACTTTGCCTTCAGTTCGATTTCTGCTATGTTAAGCGTGTCATCATCTACGAATCTAACAAGGTTGATGTCCTGAGATCTTATATGCGTCAACTCCTGGACTGTTCCTAGTAAGCGTAGTGTGTTCATTCTGTTTAATATCACTGGGCTTTTTGATGGTTTTGTTTGCTTCAGTGTTATCCAAAACCTTTCTTGCATCTTTATAGGATTCATAAAGATTGGCGTTCGCAACAAGGGATATGCAAAGTTTCTCTCCTCAAGACTTGTACTGTTGTCATTGCTTTGGTTTTTATATTGTTCCCTGGGTCGTGGGTTTTCTTTTGGTTTTCCTTCGGAATATCTTCTTTCACCTGAGCATTGGCTCAGTAGATTCTCAGAAAGTTCCAGCTCTTCGTCCGAGATCTCCTCACAGGTCAGGTTTGTGGTTTGTTCAGCTACTGCGTGAATACCTGGATATTGGTCCAGTATGATCATGTCTTCTTCATTAGGTTGCTGTCCGTAGGCTGCAGTCTCAGAGTCAGATTCCACTTCGTATGTTGACAACTCCATTAGGTCTTTCTGTATAATGACGTCCTCATCATTTTGTATCATCGGAGTATCCCTTAATGCTTTACAGCTGTTGTGTGGATCTGCTTGTTTTTTGGGCTGCTGAGGTTCTAATGGTTGGCTTGTGAGCAGTGGTATTGTCCCAATGTGGGTGGGTTGTGGTAACGTGAGATTCCTTAGGAATGCTTGTGATCCTGTGTTCCGCTTTGCTGTCTTTTTCCCATTGGGTTTTGGCTTTTGTAGCAGATTCATGGTCGGTTGTTTTGAAGAAATTTGAAAGGTCTGCGTTTCATTCACTGTTTGGATCTGGTTCCGTGGTTGGTCTTGCTGCGGCTGAGTGCCTCCTATCTTGGTCGTTTTCTGTTTGTGTCTCTGTCACAACCTTATCCCCTTCTAGGGGTCACGGGCCCTTAAGGACCTCATTTGGCACGCCTCGGATGCCCTGGAGCCAGTCTTGGCGTTGCTGGCATAGGAGACTCTTGCAGGAACGGGGTTTCAATGAGCATTGGACCAGCATGGCCGCCCCCAGGTGGAATACAGAAGAACTGCATCCTGCGGTCTAGCTTCCAGGGTGGGGCCCGCCCCAAAGACACCTGGGAGACCGCCTTGCTATTTAAACCACAGCCGTCTTGAGGCACGCGCTTCACGTTAATCTGCTTTAGCAGCGTGACGCTGATCTTGTCCTGTCCAGCATACCTCCGGCTTCGTCGACATCCAAGGCCTAAATCTTCTCCATCCTTACCTGCATCTCTGCATCCGTCAGCTAGACGGTGTCCTCCGGCTTCGTCGACGTCCAAGACCAGTCTCTTCTTCATTCTTACCTGCATCTCTGCATCCGTCGGCTAGACAGTGTCCTCCGGCTTCGTCGACTTCCAAGACCAGTCTCGTCTTCATCCTTCCCTGCACAGCTGCCTCTACTGCCTGGGCAGTACCCTCTCCTCCCGGATTTTCGAGGACAATTCATCTCCAGGCCGCCCTCGCCTGCAAGATAAAGCAAATCACACGTTATCCATTTGCATGGACGCTTCCGCGCCGCTTGGCGTTCACTTACCTGTTCGGACTCGCCTTCGGCTACTTCGCAGCATCATCACCTGCAGCAATAGTAAGAAGGTTACTACCGGCAAATTCATCACAGCAAAACCCCACCCAAAGACATTGTTCCACCAATCAAGACTCACCTGAATACTTACCTGGATAGGAGTTGCAGCCGGCCTGAACTCCGGCACTCGCCAGTGAAGTAACTCGGTGATACGGTGCCATATTGACGCGCCCCTGCCCAGCATGGCAGGACGGAGAGCGCATCTTTACATTATACAAGTGTTACATCTACCGATTCCAGGGGCAGGTGAAGGGTTCCGAAGAACTTCCCAGTTATCGAGAGGTGCCTCCGTGGAGACACAAGGTGAGCGTTACAGAACGCGAAGCCCTAACTTAATAATCCACCTGGGCGTCTAGGATGGAAACTTCAAAAACAGATCAGCTAGCCCAGTTGTTGGGACAGTTGCGTGCGGAAGTCCATTCCGCGCGGCAGGAGACCAACGCGTTATGAAGGGAACCGATTGTCGCCAAAGAGAGGACGGAGGACTTATGGCGGCAGCTTCTTCAGTCCCAGGCAGGACAGGCTCCCTTGCCCGGATTGGGTCCGTCCACCTCAGCCACCGCCAGTAATCCAGTTCAAATCAATCTCCCTGGGACCGTGCCACTATCTCCTCCTGAGCGCTTTGTGGGAGATCACCGGCGGTTCGCCACTTTTATGAACCAATGCAGCCTCCACTTTCTGTGCCGACCGGGGGCCTTCCCTACGGACCAAGCCCGTGTTGCCTTTGTACTATCTTACCTCAGTGGGAGTGCAGCGGATTGGTCTGTGCCGTTCATCAGTCGAGATGACCCACTGCTGCGAGACTTTGATGGGTTTCAACGGGAGCTGGAGAAACTCTTCGCTCAGCGCCATCATGGGCAGGCTCTAGACAACGAACTCCTATCACTCCGTCAGGGGAGTCAGGACTTGCTACCCTATATCGCTACATTCAATCGGTTGGTGGTCGAGGCTGGCAGGCCGGAGGATAAACGAACTACCTTGTTTCATCGGGGTCTTCTTGGAGAGCTAAAGTAAGTCTTGGCCCAAGTGGTGGACCCGCCCCAGAATTGTGCTGAATTCATCAGTCTGGTGGTACAACTGGATCGTCGCCTACAGGATAGGAAGAGTGACCGTGGGAGATCGAATTCGCGTCCCTTGTTCTTACGTCCCAAGGAACACTCCTCGCGGGGCCCTGAGGGAACCAGTGAACCCATGCAGATAGGAGGTGCCAGACCTCCGTTAACCAAGGCCGAGAGGGAGAAAAGAAGGGAGATGCAGTTGTGTCTCTACTGTGGCAAAGCAGGCCACTTCTTGAAGGAATGCCCGGTTAAGCCCCCCAGACGAGCACTCGGTGCCACCGATAAGGAAACTCTGGAAGAGGAATCAGGAAACGACCAAGCCCGGCAATTGTAGGGGTCCAATTGTCGAGCAGAGAAACCCAGCTTCAGACCTCCCATTTTACGCTACCGGTGATCTTAATTCCCCACCAGCAGTCGTCCAAAATGCATTCACTGGAAGCTTACCTCGACAGCAGGGCAGTGGGGAACTATATCGATCAGGACCTTGCGGTAAAGATGGGCCTAGCCCTGTGCTCCAAACCAACTGCAGAGACTGTTACCACGGTTGATGGCACCGAGATTACTTCAGGCCCCGTCTCAGAGTGCACCACTGAACTTACCATTCTGTACGAAGATGGGCATCGTGAAATCATAGCCTTTGATTTAATTAAGGCGCCCCAGTTCCGGCTGATCCTGGGAATGCCTTGGTTAGTGGCTCACAATCCTCGAATTGACTGGCAAGCTCGGGAACTGGTTTTCGCCCATAGCTGTACGCATACCTGTTACCCAAAGGGACGGAAGGCCAAACTCGCAAGTGCACCGGGTCGAGAGGGACTGGCTCACACCCTTGGAGGGGTCGTGACCCTGCCTGCTCATTACCAAGACTTCCATGACGTTTTTGTCATGATGCCTACCTCCAAGGTGCCAGAAAAGACCCAGCTACCCCAGAGGCAGACATCATGTCTTCAAGGGAAGTCACAACAGCCTCAAGTAGGGGCTCTTTGGACTCAGTCCTGGCGCCTTTGGCGCCAGGCTCATATCGGGCCACAGTCCTGGCGCCATAGGCGCCAGGCTCATAAAAGGGGACTTTGTGTTAAAGGTGCTTGGTGTTAACTTACCTGATGCAGACCATGCTGCAACATCCAGGCCTTCTGAGGCCTGAATGGGACTACTTTATCTTTGGAACTACTTAACCACACGGGTGTGGTCAGGGGAGGAATACATACCTGAGAGGAAGGATACATACCTGGAACTACTTTGAAGGCTATTTAAGCCACGCCCAAGCAACAACTCACGCTTCGCGTTGTTCTGCATCTAGCAGCTGGACGCTCACCGTGTTTGCTCCTGCATTCTGTCTTCTGCCACTCCTGCCAGCATCCTGGAACACCTGCAAAGAGAGAAGAGAAGAGAAAAGGGTAAAGAAGAGTCCTTACCTGCTAAATCCGCATTCCGGAGACATCTCGCCGACAGTCCTGAAAAGGAAGACATCCATTTAAAAGCACATCGCATCGATCGCTGCAGCGCCGCATCTCACTCACCTGCACAAGGTACCACCACGTTCTACGGCGACATCTGGACTCGCAGCCACATCACCGCGCCTAGGGAGAAAAAGACAAGAATAAATGTGAGAGGGGAAAGAAAACAAGGAAACCTTAATTTCCATTACAAAGCTTACCTGTTGGGTTATTCCAACTTCATTTCGGGTCGGTGCCGCATCCTGGCATTTCCGGACCCCGGCCCCTAAAGGGAAAAAGAGACATCAGCGTTAGTGGGCGCATGAAAAGACGTTACCCAACGCCCATTAAAGACTTACCTGATTTCTTCTGGATTTATCTTTGTTTCGGGTCGGTGCCGCATCCAAGCATTTCCGGACCCCAGCCCCTATGGGGAAAAAAGACATCAGCGTTAGTGGGCGCATGAAAAGACGTTACCCAACGCCCATTAAAGACTTACCTGATTTCTTCTGGATTTATCTTTGTTTCGGGTAGGTGCCGCATCCAAGCATTTCCGGACCCCGGCCCCTATGGGGAAAAAAGACATCAGCGTTAGTGAGCGCATTGATACAAGGACATTGAGAGAACTCTCATCAAGCTCACCAGAATCTCATTCTTCGGTTCCACAGCTCTTCTCGGAATAGTTTCCGCACCTGAAAAAGAGACAACGAACAATTATTATTGCGGAATCATACTCATTAACAGAATCCTTACGGTACTATATCGGGAAAACAAAACTTGAACCCTCTACAATCAAAATCCCAGTGAAGTAACTGGATACAACGCACCCCTGCATGAGAAGCAGGATGGAGAGCTCAACCTTTCAAACCCTAAGGTGAGACTTCACGTGGGGGTCGCTGGAGGGTTTCGTAGAGGGGTGAGAAGGGAGCGGGAGGCTTATACTTTCTCCCGCAGATTGTTAATACTCCCTTTTCACATACAGAAAGATATTCCTGCGAGCCAGACAAGCCAGATTCGAAGGTCCGGTCCAGTCCATCTTCCGGGTCATGCGCTTCACCATAGAAGAAGCAACAACACTCCAAACCAGACCTGCGCCTCCGTGGGAGTCAGGTGAGCGTAACAGTTTTCCAGAAGGAACAGGCAAACACGTTGCCTCCCCATAGACCTTATGATTGCCACATCGACCTGCTGCCCGGAGCCCAGATTCCATGTGGGCGCATTTATGCGCTCACTGTGCCTGAAAATCAACATCTTAAGGCATACTTGAAGCAATAACTGGCCAATGGCTTCATCCGCCCGTCCAAGTCTGCAGCCGCAGAGCCGTTATTCTTCGTTCCAAAAAAATAAGGTGAACTGAGAACATGCATCGAGTATCGTGCATTGAACCAAGTGACTGTCAAAAACCGCTATCCATTGCCCTTGATTCCGGAGCTACTGGACCAGGTTAAGGAAGCCCAGAATTACACAAAGTTGGACATAAGAGGGGCCTATCATCTGGTGCGCATCAGAGAAGGGGACGAGTAGAAGACGGCCTTCCGTACGAAGTACGTCCTATTTGAGTACCAAGTAATGCCATTTGGCCTCTGCAATGCCCCAGCCGCGTTCCAATACTTCATGCATGAAGTCCTCCGAGAGTTCATTGATGTCTGGGCTCTTGTATATATTGATGACATCCTGGTGTATTCCACGTCCGAGCAGGAGCATTTAGGGCACGTGCCGGCGGTCCTGACTAAGCTTCGCAAGCACCACCTTTATGCGAAACTGGAAAAGTGCTTGTTCCATGTTACGGAAGTGGAGTTCCTGGGCTTCGTTCTTTCCCCACAGGGCATTCGAATGGTCGCACATAAGGTGGACGCAGTCCTCAATTGGCCAGCCCCTACCTCAATCAAGGGAGTCCAAAGCATGCTGGGGTTTGCGAACTTCTATCATCGCTTCATCCCAGGTTTTTCTCAGATCGTGCACCCAATCACCTTGTTGCTCAGAAAATGCAACAAGACTTTTACCTGGACCGAAGAAGCGGAAAAGGCATTCCAAGAACTCAAGACAAGGTTCACCTCGGCCCCCATTTTGCATCATCTGCGTCCAGAGCTCCCCTACGTGGTGGAAACTGCTGCCTCCAGTCTGGCCATGGGGGTGGTTTTGTCCCAAAGGGATCCACTAACTGGTCAGCTACACCGAGTCGACTTTTGGTCGTGCAAGTTCACGCTGGCCGAACTCAACTACGCAATTACCGATAAGGAGTTATTGGCCATAAAGGCGGCTTTCAAGGCCTGGCGGCACTACCTACTGGGGGCCCGGCACACCATCACGGTGATAACGGACCACAGGAACCTCCAATACTTGAAAGGGGCAAAGGCCCAATCTTCACGGCAGCTGCATTGGTCTCTATTCTTCGCAGAATACGACTTTGCAATAACATATCGACCTGGTGTCAAGAACAGCAAAGCGGACGCTCTCTCCCGCATGGGCACAGACGAGTTGGCACATACGCTGCTTGATCCAGTGGCTATCATACCGGAGAATCGGATCCTGGGCATTACTACTACTATGACCCAGAGTGAACTTCTGTATGAAATCCAACAGGTTCTCACCCAGGAGCAGCTACAAGAGTGGGCCGGAGAATCGGATCCTGGGCATTACTACTACTATGACCCAGAGTGAACTTCTGTATGAAATCCAACAGGTTCTCACCCAGGAGCAGCTACAAGAGTGGGCCTCCAGAGGAAAGCACTACAGTGTCAAGAACCAACTGCCATATTATTGTGAATGGTTATTCGTCCCGGTGAAGGAATTACAAGAGCAGGTCATCTCCAGGCATCATGATTCCCTTATGGAAGGCCATCCAGGAATCGCCAAGACTCTAGCCAAAATCAAAAGGAACTACTGGTTGCCCACCTGGCGGAAGGATGTGATCGAATTTGTGGCTTCGTGTGGAGTATGCGCCCAAAACAAGTCCAGCAAGCAAAGACCAGCCGGACTCCTTCAGTCCCTGGCCATCCCACCAGCCCCGTGGCACACATTGTCGCTGGATTTCATCACCGACCTTCCCCCGTGTCAAGGCTTCGATACCATTTTGGTGATTGTGGACTTATTTTCCAAAATGGCCCACTTCATCCCCTTTAATGGACTCCCAACTGCCTCCGGTCTCGCCAAAGTCTTCTTGGAACAAGTCGTGCGCCTACATGGATTTCCGTCGGTCTTAGTATCTGATCGGGGTACTCAGTTCGTGTCCAGCTTCTGGAAAAAGTGCTGCTCCTTTGCCCAGATAGACATCCGTCTATCCACCAGTCACCACCCTCAAACCGACAGCCAGACCGAGAGGAAAAATCAGACTCTTGAGCAGTATCTGCGCTGCATGCTTCACCAGGGAGAAGGGGATTGGAGAGAGTTCCTATGGATCACGGAGTACGCATATAATAACTCGTTAAACAGCAGCACGGGTCAAACCCCATTCTTCACGATCTACGGTCGGCAACCACGGACTTCCGAACTAGACATCCCTACCACCCTGGAAATACCGGCAGTCGAGACTCTGCATACGACCATCACCCAAGCTTTCGCCAAGGTTCAGGAACATCTACGACAAGCCAAGGCACGCCAGAAGAAGTGCGCGGACCAGCATCGTTCAGAAGCTCCTGTCTATCAGGTGGGAGACATGGTATGGCTTGCCTCCAAGCACGTACCAATCAAGGGAAAGCGAACGTTTCGTCCACGGTTCTTGGGACCGTACCAAGTGGAAGCTATCATTATTCCAGCAGCGGTGAGGCTGTCATTACCAGCCAACTTGAGTATACACCCAGTTTTCCATGTGTCTCTCCTGAAACCCTTCAAACCGGGAACCTGTGTAACAACCCCACCTGACCCGATCATCATCCAAGGAGAACCGGAGTACGAGGTAAAAGACATTCTGGACTCCAAGGAGGTAGGGTCGAAGCTTTACTACCTGGTGGACTGGAAGGGGTATGGACCTCAGGATAGGACGTGGGAGCCTAGTGAGCATGTTCATGCCCCTCGTTTGCTCCAACGCTTTCATCGGAAATT
Source organism: Ambystoma mexicanum (assembly GCF_040938575.1). Taxonomy (NCBI): domain Eukaryota; kingdom Metazoa; phylum Chordata; class Amphibia; order Caudata; family Ambystomatidae; genus Ambystoma; species Ambystoma mexicanum. The sequence continues at coordinate 304,475,584 of NC_090921.1, forward strand.
TCCTTCTAAACCCGGACCTGGCCTGAGAACTACCCTGAGAGGGGCCTTAGGGGGGAGTGCTGTCACGACCTTATCCCCTTCTAGGGGTCACAGGCCCTTAAGGACCTCATTTGGCTCGCCTCGGATGCCCTGGAGCCAGTCTTGGCATTGCTGGCATAGGAGACGCTTGCAGGAACGGGGTTTCAATGAGCACTGGACCAGCATGGCCGCCCCCAGGTGGAATACAGGAGAACTGCATCCTGCAGTCTAGCTTCCAGGGTGGGGCCCACCCGGGAGACTGCCTTGCTATTTAAACCACGCCCATCTTGAGGCACGCGCTTCGCGTTAATCTGCTTTAGCAGCGTGACGCTCATCTGGTCCTGTCCAGCATACCTCCAGCTTCGTCGACATCCAAGGCCTGAATCTTCTCCATCCTTACCTGCATCTCTGCATCCGCCGGCTAGACGGTGTCCTCCGGCTTCGTCGACTTCCAAGACCAGTCTCGTCTTCATCCTTCCCTGCACAGCTGCATCCACCGCCTGGGCAGTACCCTCTCCTCCCGGATTTTCGAGGATAATTCACCTCCGGGCCACCCTGGCCTGCAAGATAAAGCAAATCACAGGTTAGCCATTTGCATGGACGCTTCCGTGCCGCTTGGCGTTCACTTACCTGTTCGGACTCGCCTTCGGCTACTTCGCAGCATCATCACCTGCAGCAATAGTAAGAAGGTTACTACCGGAGAATTCATCACGGCAAAACCCCACCCAAAGACATTGTTCCACCAATCACCTGAATACTTACCTGGATAGGAGTTGCAGCAGGCCTGAACTCCGGCCCTCGCCAGTGAAGTAACTCAGCGATACGGTGCCACATTGACGCGCCTCTGCCCAGCGTGGCAGGACGGAGAGCGCATCTTTACATTATACAAGTGTTACCTCTACCGATTCCAGGGGCAGGCGAAGGGTTCCGAAGAACTTCCCGGTTATCGAGAGGCGCCCCCGTAGAGACACAAGGTGAGCGTTAAAGTCTCTTGAGGTTGTGCCTGAACCGGTTGAGGTACAATTATGGAGCAAGGTGAAGAGTCTGTCAGTTTCGTTGTTATTTTGGACATTTCTTTCATTAGTGACATCAGGGCTGTGGTTGCATGTACTCTCTCTGCGCAGTCTGCGATGGGGATATCTGCAAGTCTCGCTTGCCAGATCCTACTTGTCTCGGCCTCATGTTCCAGCCGTTTCTGAAGTTGAGCCATGAAATTCTCCATATGGATGTGTTTCATATGCATGAGAGCTAGTAGTGTCGCCTGATCTTTTATTGCGTCAATATTTGCCTCATGCAGTTTTAGATATGGAATCATAGATTGCGTTGTAGTTGTGATCAAGAGATTTTGTGGTTCTTGCATTGTTGTTGGTAGGCGTGTACATGAGTGGACTCCGGGCAGTTCGATCGGAGTATTAGAGTCCAGTATTTCTGGGGATATCTGTTGACTTTGGCCATATTTTGTAGGTATTTCTTCATTCTGGGCTCTGTACAAATCGTCCAGTGTCCATACCTTTTCACGTCTCTCTTCTTTGGTGTTGAACGAGAAGTTTTGCTCTAGGTGTTTATAGGCTGGTGTCGAGGTATAACAGTGCCTCGGGTTCCCGTCTCCATTTGATATCCACTGGTGGAGTTTCATTTTTTCATGTGGGCTCATGCTTGAGTTCAGTTCCAGTGGTTCCAAAGAGATGCGGGCGGTCCTGAGGGGGGGAATGTTGCCGTCCCGTTGCTTCTCTATCTCTTTGAGCCGGGTCTTGTCTTGTTATTGCATCCATAGTTCTCTTGCTTTTCTAGATTTTTCTCTTCTTTTGCTCATCGATACCAATGTATCCGTGGGATTCTGATTATACTGTGTCGGTTTGATTGGTCCTGCTATCCCAGGTTGAGGAAGGCCTGGCCCAACATCAGCATCTCTCTTGGATTCGCTGGTTCCTGTTCTTGTCTGTCTTCGACCATCTCTGTATGGTGCTGGTCGGTCTTTACGATGGCCTTTTCTGGGCTGCTAGGGAGCCGTTGGACTGCCAGGTTCAATGTACTTGGTAGTGGTTTAGGCTGTTCTCCTTCTGTAGTTGTTCTTGTTGAGAGTACATGTATACCTTTGCTTTCTAGGTGATCCTTGGTTGTGTGAGGCATGGTGGCTATTGGAGTCTCATCTGCTTCGATAAGTGTCATCTCGTTGAACTTTGGACATTCCGAAGGTTGAAGCTCACCTGTGTCCTCCGCTCCTGGTTCGTCATCCGTCGGCCAGGATATGCCAGCAGCATGGCTGCCCAGCCGGTAGGGGGGGCATTGATTGGTTGAGATTTTTTCTTGTACCAAGAGCTTCTGACTGTGTTAGGCACATGCTTGTGGATTGCATCTCCTTATGTCCAGTACACTAGGGCGGCCCCCAATGGATTGTCTCTTTCTCACTCCGATAATCATTCGCTGTGGTATGAGCTTGTGGTCTCCTTTTGATTTCCTGGATGGGGGTTTCTCATCTTTGTTGGTCGGCTATGTCATCTGTCTGTACTGTCTCTTCGACAGTCAGTGTGCTCTTTAAGAGAGATATCACTCTTGGTTTTGCTTTTTTGCTTAATGCCTGGTATATTAAGGGTTGGTGCCCATGTTTGGTGGTTAGAGTGTCCGTAGGCTCCTCATTCTCTGCCTTCCCCCTCTTTCGAGTCCTTAGACCGATGCTTGAAGCCATTGGCTTCTTTGGGCTGTTAGAGGTGAATTGATCAGACTCTGCAAGGATGAATAAGGAGGAAGGGTACAAGTGTTTCCGGGTGTAATATTACAAGGCCACGTGTCCTGTCTGCTGGTGCTATGGATCGTGGTCTGGGGAGTCATTGCTCAGTGCGATTCATCAAGGGCTCTGACAATAGAGCTCTCCCTGCTTTCTTGCTCACTGTTAGGCCAGGGTGTGATGGGCTGGCTCATATTCTCTCGGTGAGAGGGCGACCAAAGGGCACTGCCCCGCAGTCTCGTCCTCTTACCGCGGCCCAGAAGGGTCACTGGAAGTAGGTCTGGTGGGGACACAGTGATGTTGCAAGGTATCAGGGAGGGTCTGGCTAGAGATCGCCTGGAAATGATGAGGTCTTAAGTAAACATTCAATGAGCCAGGACCCTGCAGTCACATGCACAATAGACTGGGTATCTGAGTAAGTTTGGAGCATTTTGTGCACGTTCAAGATGGGGGAGGCCCGGGTGTCACATGCTCAAGAGGTTAATTATGTCGAAAAAAAAAGAAAACACAAAAAAAAGTAAGGCTTTGTGTACACAGTCAAGGAGCAGGTGCTCTTCAGTCACGTGCACGGTAGGCTACATTTCACTGTACAACGGGCCCACAAGGTAACTGTTCCAACAGTTGTCTTACCGTTCTATTTCTTTGGTTCCGGTTGATTCATATCATCACAGGCCATTGCCAGTCTACTGCCTCATTCCCTCAAGCCCTCAAGCCCTCAAGCCAGAGACTAGGGACTCTGCCGCCCAACCCCGCGGCCCGCTCCGCGGCGTTCTGGGGATTTTAAAGAGACTGGTGCTGGGTGCCGGTGAAACAAAGAAAGAGGACTGCAGAACCTGAAAAAGTCCTTGGTGCTGCTCACAGGTTCTAATGCACACTAAGGGGGCGTAATGCAAGATTCAATTTAATGCTACACTTTTATTTTAAAATGAAACCATTTCAGAATGATTTTGTTTTAGAATTGCTGCAATTATCCATATTCTGAAACTACACAAGTGGTCTTCGATTTCCTCCTACCAACTTACTCTACACTGGCTCCCTGTTTGCCAACGCATTGTTTGTTAAGGTTTTACGTCTAATATTCAAGTGTCGTCATGCTTTCACCCCTGTTTACCTTACCTTCAAGAGCCAGCCAGTCAGACAGCAAAGGGAACTAAGCACTCACCCCCTAATATCTGTGCGCAGCTTACTGCGGCAGGTTCGGATCCTGGCAGGATCCACTCAGCCTTTCATCCTTCCGAGGTCGATAAATTGAGTACCACTCTGTGGGGTAATAATGTCTTCTGTTATTTCAGCGCTCTGCCACCTGTGGGTGTGTAGTACTATATAAGAAATATATTATTATTATATGTGACCCGCCTAGATCCTTATGAACAATGAATAAACACCTATTGGTTATGCCCAGTGCAGCCTGCATAGGAGATGACAGACCACTCTTTATGGTAAGTCCCAGACTTTGGAACCTTCTTCTGCTGGAACTTCACATGTTTGAGTCCTGTTTCTTTCGGGGGTAAAAACTGAAAGTGTTCCTCTATAATAATAATTTAGCGCTAGAAACCCTCAGGCATCTGAGCGCTGCTTATTACCCACGGTGTGTCGTGCTAATTTATCGACCTTAGAAGGATGAAAGGCTCTGTTTGGCCCTGCCGGGATTCGAACCCACGTCAGCAGGCTCTGCACAGATGTAAAAAAAAGGAGCACTCTACTCGCTGTGCTATCAGACCGGCTATCTATTAACATGTTATTTACTTACTGTAATCTTTCCTGTAGTCACGAGGCAAAATCTGTGCCTAGATGCAGGGGACCCGTATCCTGTTCATTCAGGATATGCGCTTCACGCATTCATCAAATAAAAGCAGGTGCTTCACCCACCACATGTGAACACTGTGGCCCCTGCAACATCATATCTCGACCATCTGATAGGGTGTGGCCAGGGTCTATGCCTTCAGGACGTGTCTGGCATGAGCTAACGCCTAGGTCCTTGAATAGATCCTTTTTGCAGTGGGATCTGAATTGCTGCTGCACGATCCTGTGGGCATAACAGCTGTGGCTACTGCTGCTGATTTTTAAGGGGTCCGCTGATGGTTGTGAAAGCCGTCTGAAGGCAGAATCTAGTGCGGTCCGTCAGAGTTTGTGGTCCCCAAGATGGCAGCCACACCGATGCGGCGTTAACACTGGAGCGGCAGACAACCGCGACCTGTTAGGGATGCTGTTTTGCTTTTGATCATGGGTAAGGATCTTAGGACTATTCACCCTATTACACGGACCAAATGTTATTGGACTCAGGAAGGCAATGATTCACACCCAGACCAATGGCAAGAGTATAATTGGCTCTTTACAGGCCCTTTATTCACACATATTATAAACACACTAATAACTTTTGGGAAAAATGCAAATGGTTACACATGAACACACAAGCAAGGACAGTTACAAGAAACATCTACATCACTGTTAGTGTAGTGGCAGAAAAAAACTTAATCTCAGCCACAACAACACCAGTCAGTCCCAAGGCAGATATGCAGAGAGATCACACGTGCTAACGGGGTCTGGAGCGGGGCATCCTCCCTCTCAGCAAGACTTCCTCACCCGATGGCAAGCATGAGAAGCTAAGAGTGGAAAAATCCAGTCAGTAGTGCAAAACCCAGTTTGCCTCATACACGCTCATTCCTAGCACCCCTTATCAATGCACCTGCACATCTACTCCCTTCTTGGCTCGTACTTGAGCGAACAATACAACAACTATCCTTCATAGTGAGCTCATCTGTTCATAATGTAAGTTTGCAACCCTTGCAGAATTCATGTCTGCCATCTAACTGAGCTCACAGAAACGTAGACTTTCATTGCGGTAATGGAAGTGAATGCCCAAAATGGCCATGCACCAGCACCATGTTTTAGCTCATTTTCGCACACGCATTAAAGATGCTGAGGCAGATGCCAGGCCTGAGGCCTGGGGTGCACCGGAAGAAGGTTGAGTGCAGGGATGGCGGTGCCCCTTACATCAAGCGGCCCAGACTAGTGGAGATGCCAGGCTGCTATGGAGAGAAGTCGGGCTTCTGTATTGGCCGGTGGAGCCAGGAGGACAGTCGCTCAGAGGAGCACACTGCCCCAACACCCCTGACGCCCAGCGGCGCAGCAGGCCAAGTGGCAGAGGCGCTCCGGAGATAAGCAGGTGAGCGTACCATAGACGCGACCCGCACATAGTGACATCAGTACCCAGATGGTGTTGGAGTCACCCACTGAGAGGCTCCTGGGGGCAAGATATCGCCGGGGGGGCCATACCTTCACTGATAGGGGTGTAGCTCCCTCGTTAGTGAACACACCAGATAGAAAGCCCCAGAGAAAGGAGTACCTTCAAAACACAACGAGGGATAGAAGGCACTACTGGGCCAGAGTTGCTAGTACAGGCTGATGTAAAATTGTGACAAGAGAAACTCTCTTGAAGTTGGATTATCTCTGCTGTTGTGGCTGAGTGGCTGCACCCCAGAGGCGCACTGGTTTGTCTGCAATGGAACAGTAGGGCTCGTTCCAGGGACCTGTGCCTGATAAATAAAACAGAGGAAAGGTGCTTGTCAGGACAGAGAGGTCATTTAAGGTGCTACAGGAGTCTATGATCCTCGCACAGCTGGGTTAACTAATAGTGAATTCATTCTCTAGATATCCATACATCAGGCTTAGTGAGCCCACGTATCGTCTCTTCTTCATGACATCACTTCACACCTGTCAGACTTTACTTATAGTTCTTACGTCTAGAGGTGTCTGCAGGCTCCTGTCTACCGCATCAGTTCGGGATACATTCGATACGCTTGTCTAAGTGCATAACGTCTCTCAGTCCTTCAATTTGGTATTGGGATGATACCAGTTGTCAAGCACAGTGCTCTCTTTCTGTTCTTCCAATATGACGGAGGTGAGGGGGTGGGTTCTATAAATGACGTGTACATCTGCCGCTCTACAGTGAAGTGTAGCAGAGACCACTGCTTGGTACAGGGCTTTGAGAGTTGGACTGCGGGAGCCCACGGGCAATGTGGAGGCACAGAACGCTCTTCTCCCTGCGATGTTCAACCCATCTGACGACAAACCCCTGTGTTCATTGGATAGTTGTGTTATTTTTTCTGATCATGTATTTAGCTGGACTCATACCTATATTTGATGACCTTGACGAATTCCTTCTACCCCACCTGCCCAAACTGGTTTCTTCTTGAATGGCCCCGAAATTAAGGACGCATCGTAGGTGAGAACTGTCCCCCACCCGACCACGAAATCTAGGATGCCCTGTTTTTGTTTTCTCTAGGTTATCTTCTTTGTTCCTTGTTATAATGTTGTTCTCATGTGCTATGTAATCAATCACGTTTTTGTTTTTGTTGCTTATAAGATACAGACTGTGGATAACGTACTGAGATTGCATTCACCAATAAACAGAGATAGGACAAATCTCTACCATCTGATGCTTCCCCCACCGCCTGCGCTTTCACCATCCCAACACCATGGCCCCAACGCAACACCGCGTTCTTCAGTGGCGAAACTAAATAACCAGGGTGCATAACATATGCCATCTTCTGCAGTGGTGTTCGTTTCACTTTCCAAAGATCTTCAAAGCCAATGTTAAGTTGTGCACTATGTTTTTATACTCGATGTGATAGTGGAGCACAAAAGGCCACTGCCATTGACCCCCAAATAACACTGTTTTCATGTAAGTACAAGGTGATAGATTTTTGTAGCATCAGAAGATTCAAACTGAATCCGTGTTACGGACTCCCAATTTTCGCAGAAAGGATGGTGAGATTAAACGATTTGTCTACGGTCACACATCACATCTGGGATTGGAGCCCAGTCTGATTACATTTCAAATATCTCAGCACACACTCTGTTTTGTACAAATATTTGTGTGGTTTGCAAAATGTTTCATTTCATGCTTCACATGGCGATTTTACTGGTTCCGGCTGCTTGTATTTGGCGCAACACTTGAATTCCCTGGCTCTGCCATCTCTAGGGCTGCTGCTAGGTCTGGAATTAATCCGGGGCCTCGCTAATGTCGGGAGCCGGGTCTAGCTAGCCTTTTGGTTGTACCCCTGAGCTTCTATCCAGGGCTAAAACCAAAGGACCCCGGGCTATAGCCCTTCCAGCCCACCCTAGCGATGCCTCTGGCCAGCTCTGGTGCTAGGTCAAGGACACAGCTCTGGAAACAGTGTAACGTTTGATACAAAAAGGCAACCTTTCCGACCACCCGACCCGCGTCCGCCTCCGACTTGAACATGTCCTGCCCCCAAATGTTCCCCTCCCCCTTCACATGCATGTCTTACTTGTTACGTGGCACATGGGCAAACTCAGAAACCGTGCAAGTTCATTCACACACAGAAATCTCAGAATCTGCCGCAGAAGTGAAATGTACAGTACGTGCAGCAGCAGAACATCTCAGCATCTGAAGCAGAAGTGAAAGGTACAGTACGTGCAGCAGCAGAACATCTCAGCATCTGAAGCAGAAGTGAAAGGTACAGTACGTGCAGCAGCAGAACATCTCAGCATCTGAAGCAGAAGTGAAATGTACAGTACGTGCAGCAGCAGAACATCTCAGCATCTGAAGCAGAAGTGAAATGTACAGTACGTGCAGCAGCAGAACATCTCAGAATCTGCCGCAGAAGTGAAAGGTACAGTACGTGCAGCAGCAGAACATCTCAGCATCTGAAGCAGAAGTGAAAGGTACAGTACGTGCAGCAGCAGAACATCTCAGCATCTGAAGCAGAAGTGAAATGTACAGTACGTGCAGCAGCAGAACATCTCAGCATCTGAAGCAGAAGTGAAATGTACAGTACGTGCAGCAGCAGAACATCTCAGAATCTGCCGCAGAAGTGAAATGTACAGTACGTGCAGCAGCAGAACATCTCAGCATCTGAAGCAGAAGTGAAAGGTACAGTACGTGCAGCAGCAGAACATCTCAGCATCTGAAGCAGAAGTGAAAGGTACAGTACGTGCAGCAGCAGAACATCTCAGCATCTGAAGCAGAAGTGAAAGGTGCAGTACGTGCAGCAGCAGAACATCTCAGCATCTGAAGCAGAAGTGAAATGTGCAGTACGTGCAGCAGCAGAACATCTCAGCATCTGAAGCAGAAGTGAAAGGTACAGTACGTGCAGCAGCAGAACATCTCAGCATCTGAAGCAGAAGTGAAATGTACAGTACGTGCAGCAGCAGAGCAAACGTTCCCCACAAAACGATTGGGTGCAGGACAAGGTGCTGCATTGAACGCTACACATGACACACACTGGGCAAATACAGCACGGACGGCAGCTCTACAAGCTTCCATGGTACACACTGAACAGGTAAAACATGGACATCGGCTGTGTTAGCTTACACAACAGGCAGAGCACAGTGGAGATGCCAGATAAAGCAAAGAGAGCAACAGCGCTTGCCTCCCTTTCATACATAGTAGGCACCAGAATTACATAGGCCAGCACAATCCTCCCTCACTCATACAAGAGGCACAGAAGTAGCATGGCGAAGGGGGATTCCGGGGGGAACATGTAAGCATGTCTCCCAGGGTGTTTTTGGGCGCTGCATAGGCCTGCGCATAGAGCGCCTTCCAGGTGTATAAGCTGGCAGGGAAGGTTCGGGAGCAAGCAACAGTTAGGGCGTAGCATTTGTACAGGTTGCTACTCCCGAGCCTTCCCTGCTTTAGCCTGGTGTTGGTGGCGTTGGTCTTGTAGGTAGGGTCGGGGGATTGTGTTAGGAGGGGGCAGCGGTATTCCTGGGGCTGGATAATAAAAAAAAGCAACAAAAAAAGTAACTTTATATAACTGGGTATATTTATAGGGTGTGCTGTACATAAAGCACCACCCTTCCTACCTGTGAGGGATCTGCCTTCAGGCACACTGCAGGCCTGTTCCGTTCCTGTGTGTCTGTTCCCATAAGGTTTTTTGTGTCAGAGCAGCCCCTGCGGTGCTCCGGTTTCGCCCGCGTGCATATGTTGTTGCGGGGGTGTGTGGGGCTCACCTGCCCAGTCAGGGGAGGGAAGCAAGGAGTTGTTCTGTCAGGGCCGTACTTCCTGGTTTACACGCAAGGTCCCTGCGGTGCCGTTCTGGGCCACAAGGGAGCAGTGTGGTGCGCACCTTAAAGTGGCATCCACGTTTTCCTTATTTGTCCGTGAGGGAGTTTGTAGCTGTGTCAGGCATCCAGACAGCAAAATGTATATTAGTTAGGTAGTGGTTATTGGTTATCTATGTGGCAAAACCCTCACATTGTGATCCAAGTTATTAGGAGTGTGGTTCTTCCAGTTGGCCAGTAGGTGGCAGTTCAAATTAGGCGAGTTTTCTGCATTATGTGTGCTAGTAGAGGTGGGAGCGGCTAGTAGGAGCCACAATGAATGAATTAAAAAAAAGTAGTGCAACTTTAATTTAACAAAGTCATTTTGGGTATCCAGTCTATCCATCGAAAATCATTTCATCGAATTAAAATCCAACTAAAAGTATTCATTGAAAGCCTTTTCCATCGAAATACACTTCGATTGAATACATTTCGATGGATTTCCAACTCAAACATACCTTTAAAATAGATGTATGTTTGGGTTAGAAATTAAATGGGTTGATGAAAGTGTTCTTTTTTTTTAAATGGGGTTGTGGGAGGTAAGACCCCGGGGGGTTGAGTGGGGTTTGGGAGGACCCCCCCAAAAAAACAATGCATAACGCAAGTTACACGGGAGCAGTCCAGTGCTGAAATATATTAAAGATTTCAGCACTGGACAAGGGTTAAATTCTTAAAATAGGAGTTGGCAGGAGGTTTAGGGGGGATGTCCCCTGGGGGAGGAGGGTGGTTCGGGACCTCCTCCCCCCCCCCCCCCACCCCAATAAAAAAAAAGTTACAGGGAGCTGTCCAGTGTCAAAATTACAAATTCCAACACTGGACAGCCCCCTTTATCGTTACAACGTTAAACATGTTTTATCGAATTCCCATGCAAAAAATGTAAAGTGTTTATACAACGAAACTCTATTCGATTAAACGGTTTCGATGGATAAACACTTTGCACTTTAGGAATGGCAATTCGATGAAACATTTTTCGTTGCATAACTTTCGATGCAAAGTATGTTCGATGCATAATTTTCAATGGAAAGACTATAAACCGTCATTTTGGGGTGGGATAGGTTAAGGGCGGGTAGAACGGGATAACAAGGTCAGTTAATTTTACCCTTTGGTTGGGGGGGTGTTGACAGCGGCGTACTGGGTTGTAGCACATTTTAGGTGGAAAGGTAGCCAGCAGAAAGCCCCTTTTCAGGGAGAGCTTGGAGGGAAATATATTTGGGGATTTCCACGGAGGAGGTTCCAGGGATTGATTACTTTTTTGCTGGTGAAGCAGGATGGCAGGACAGGGTTCTGGGTCTAGGGGCTTGGCGGATGCCCAGGCGTTGAGGGAGGCTCTGAGCATCATTAGCAGGGCATCAAAAGCCCAGCAAGAGGGGGCCGTGTAATTGAAGTTACGGGGGAGAGGGGATCTCGGGAGGGGAGGCCACACCGCAGAGCGGTGTCGGGCGGAGCCTTGCAGCAGTGGTGGCTTGCAGCCCATCCCATCACATGCAAGGGCAGAGGTATGGGACAGAAGTGCCAGAAAGAGTAGGAGTGAGGTACCTAGGCGGGTAACCAGGAGTGGGAGAGCGGAAGGCGTGGGGATAGGGAGTGGGATGAGAGTTAAAGGGCCGGCTGAGGCTGCCAGCGGAGTAGGAATAGGGGTAGAGGTGGGCACAGGACAAGGTAGGGTTGATGTAAGGGTTGGTTTGGACACAAGAGGTGTGGCAGTACATAGGAGAAGGGGAGGAAAATGCCTGCAGAAGAGTGCAGGTGGGAGGAGGAGGATGCTATCTCCATTGGTTAGCGAAGAAAGGGGAAGGCACGGAATGGCCTCCCTGCAAAATAGGGTGGTATGCAGAGGGATTGGTACGGCCCCCGTGGTTACAGAGGAGGTGGAAGGACAGGGCTTGAGAGGTGCCCCTCCGGTAGGCAGAAGAGGACAGACTAGAGAGCGCAGTACGGCCCCTAGTATGGCGCAGCACAGGCTGGAGGAGAGAAACCCTCCCCCAAGAAGAGAAGAGCAGCAAGGGGTTGGCGCGACCACTCCGAGAAGACATCCAAGGAGTAGAGAACTAGATGCCCCGGACTCGCCCAATGAAGAGCTACCCTGCCCGAGCGTAAGCTCGCAACAGCAATGGTATTTCACAGGGGATGATGAGCTGGAGGATGAACATTGTGTGCGTTGGGGGATGAGGAGTAAGGAGAGTTGCAGGGGAGGGAAAGAGTGCGGAGGGGTCTAAAGTTTGAAAGGGAAGATGGGGCTGTGGGAGCAGGAGCACAAGAGAACAGCACGAAAATTGGCCGGGGGACTCTGCTGATGTTTTTTTGATCCCGGTGAGGAAAGAGAGGAGAAGTGTCAGAGTGGAGGCCAGGGAGATATGTCTAGGTGACGGCGGGGCAGAAAGAAGTGAGCAAGAACGGGAGTCGTAGGCAGCATGAGTCAGGTGAGGAGATGGAGAGGTTGTCCACCAGGGCATTGGTGAGGGCAAGTGGAAGGAGTGTCTGCTCTGCGGAAGTACAAACAGACAAGGTTGCAGAGCCTATGGCCCGAGGTGTGATACAGGTTCATAAGGAGAGGACTGCGGAGGGTACAGTGAAGGACAAGAAGATGCCTTCTATGGACATTACAAAGCCACTGGGTGCGCTTTTGATTGGGGCTAAAAAAGAAAAAATATGGGCAGGCATATGGTGAGACAAACAGCCGTACAGCGATATTTTTGGTCGGGATATTTTGTAGGGATACCGAGAACGGTGTGCAAATGTAGGCATGAGTGTAGCCGATGCACGGACGGCATCCGGTTACACAGTGTTTTCAAACAGATGACAGAGGGAGGGGGCATGGGGCAGGGCAAGGAGATGTGTGGAAATGCCTATACTTCAGTTAAAATTGCGGCTCTGGAAGAGAGGCCCAGTATTTATGCAGACAGGGAAGGGGCCAATATTTTGGGGGAGAAGTTTTCCGCGAGGGTTATAGGTTGGGTTAGCAGGGTCCAAGGATGCAGCAGTGGGCAGAAAGTTTGAAGTCGGCTCGGGAGAATTTGGATGTGGTGATAGTGAAGCTGCACATAGAACGTGGCAGCTGGGGGAGTGGTAGGGCCTTTTACGGATCTGTCAGGGGATAGGGTGTCGTGCCTAAGAAGGCCGCGGGAGATTTCATACTATTTCACCATTTATCGTGGCCGGAGGACATTGTCAGTGAATTACTTTATTTCACCTGAAGACTGTGGGTTGTCCTTTGCCACTGTAGATAAGGCAGTGGGTTTAGTGAGGAAGGAAGATTGTGGGGCGTTCATGGCCAAGTGCGATATCAAAGCAGCGTTTCACTTGTTACTGGTGCATCCGGAAGGTTTTTGGTTGCTGGGGATGCAGTTCGAAGGACACATTTAGGTTGACAAAGCATTGCCTATGGGCTGTACAATTTCATGTGCATTGTTGAGCGTTTTAGCTCTTTTTTGCAGTGGGTTTTTACTTACAGTTCGGGTGGTGAAGGAGTGTTGCATTAGTTGGACGATTTTCTTTTCATCAGTGGGGCAGGCAGAGAACAGGAATGTCAGAGGATGCTGGAGGTCTTTCAGACATTGATGCAGGAATTGGGAGTGCCATTGGCAGTAGGATAAAACGGAAGGGTGTGTGGTAGTGTTCACCTTCTAGGGATGGAGTTGGATGCTGTGGCCATGACCTCACGCTTGCCACATGACAAGGTGAGCAGGCTTGTAGGGTTGCTTAAGGAGGCAATAGTGGCTCGGAAAATGACACTAGTGGACATGCAGAGGTTAGTGGGGCCTCTCAATTTTGCATGTCGGGTAGTAGCCCCGGGTTGCACTTTTTGTAGAAACATGGTTGGTGCTAAGTACCCACATCATAGGGGGAGGTTGTCAGGAGTGGTCAGGGAGGATTGCAAGATTTGGCTAAGATTCCTGGAAGAATTTACTGGGGGGCAAACAGGGCTATATCAGAGGATTTGCACTTGGGTGAAGGAGCAGAAGAAGAGCGGCATGCAAGGGGATAAGTGGGCAGTGATGCTATGTGAAGTGGCAAATTGTGGGGATTGAACTGCATGGACGGGGGTGCACGGTTGGCCCCTTGTGTAGTAGGGTGGAACTGCGATGAGATGGAACTGCATGGACGAGGGTGCACGGATGGCCCCTGGTGCAGTGGTGGAAACAGCGATGAAATGGAAAATTTGCAAGGGTGAACATGGGGGTGCATTGGACTAGAGGAAGGAATGTGGTGTCACAGAGGGCCGTGCGCAGTGGGAATTAAATGGTATGGACAAGAGATGTGTGTATGACAACCTGGAAAGGGGGGACAGCATGTGAAGAGCGCAGCAGAGAGCAAGGGATGAAGTGGTTGATTTTATGCTGGGGTGTATGGACAAGGGTTGGTCCAGAGCAACGATAGCGGGGAAATTGGTAAGCATTATTATTACGGTAAATGGTTTGGGGCTTTCAGTCCAGCGGCGGTGAAATGGCACGTAGGATGCTGAAGGATAGGAAAGGGAAAAAGGGTAGGGTAAGGATAGCAGGACACCAGTTTCGGCAGCCCTGTTATTGAGGTTGTCCAAAATCTTGGGGGGGAGGGGTTCTGGTCATCATGGGAGAGGAACATGTTTTCGACCTGTTTTATTTAGTTGTTCTTTGGGACATTTAGGGTGTCGGAGCTGGTGGGGGGGAAAAGGGAGAGGAGGTCTACGGTGGGAAGATGTACATTTATCAGAATTAGGTGTAGATATAAAGATGGGCAGATCGAAGAGGGATCAGAAAGGAAAGGGATGTTGGGTGCTTCTGGATAGAGATAGTAAAGAGTTGTGTCCAGTTAGGGCAGGAGTATCATGGAGGGAAGCATGCAGGGGAAGAGAGGGTTTTGTTTCCAGCATGAAAATGGGTCGTTGGAGACGACAGCTCAAGTTCTGGGGGTCATGAGGAGGGCTCTATTGGCGTTGGGGGAGAGAGCTGAAGAGTTCTGAACTCATACTTTTAGGATGGGGAAGCATCGGAAGGTAGTAGGATGGGTCTATCTGAGGAGAAGGTCAAGAGTTTGGGGCGATGGTGTCAAAAGAGAAATTATATTGTGCCTCCTATTGCAATAAATATATGTATATTGGCCTACGCCAAGCTGCTTGAAAGTCGCTTGCGAAAGAATCCGTGTTGCAAGGTCCTGACCTTAAAATCAATGTAAGCCGCCATTTGAGGTAAATCCGCCATTTTAGGATTTGCTTTGTAAAAGTCATCCTATGAGTTAAAATGGTGGACGATGTAATTCCAAAATACAACATGGCCGTCTTGACCTCTGTACATAGCTAATATGTAACTTGCCTGCAGGCCACTTGTTAAGGTCGTGAACTGAGACCTTGTCCTTCGTTGACTTGTGTGTAAGGGATTCTCGTGTAAAGAAACTAATCCACGAGTATACTATAAAAACAATGTATTAAAATACTGAACATAGAACACTTGTTTAACCACATTGTATTAATGTTTAAGAAGACTAACATGGAAAATCCCAAAATACACAGTTGCTGTATAGGCTTGTTGATACATGTATTAAAAGCAAACCAGTTATATGCGGTTGTTCGAGACTTGGCATGAACCCTAGATCGGTGATGTATTAAGTGGAATATTAACCCAAAGTGGGGCTGGACATCGTGCTCATAAAGTGTATAAAAAGCCAATGCATTCTAATGTACAGCGTCTCTCACTGAACACACTGAACCACGCTGGAGTTCGTTGTGTTGTACTGAGGGCCGATAGCTATCTGATTTTGCTCTGTTTTTGTAACTGGATTCAGTATAAAATAAAGTACTTTGTATGTTCCTTTGTAACCCGTGTTCGGTGTATTTCCTTTTGGGGTACTCAGCCTCGATATTTTGATTTTGATTTTGTTTTCACAGTTGGCGCCCAAACAGGGACTCTCAAGATTGATGCCGGATTGTTGAAGGTTGACACACGCTATCGGACCGGATCGCACGGTGTCACAAAAAGAGGCCCCACTGAACGAGACGCGACACCTCAGCAGCGCTGCATGACCCGATCCCTGGACGATTAGGTTGTGGTCTGAGAAGGCATCTTGACGAGGGACCACTTATCGAGGTGGGCAGATTTGCCAAAATCACCATACACGAGGTAAGATTAGTTAGGTAAGATTCTTTGAAATCCGATCGGACCTCTTTTGGTTTGTTCAGATGAGTCGTGACCCGACTCTTAATTCAACCCTGAAAATTTGAATTTGGCGCATTGTATCTGCAGCACAATTATTGACCAGGTAACACCAATAATTTGATATGCCTGGGAAATTGTCTACCTGCTTCAGGGCGTTGTTCCGCAGCGATAGACAATCTTTGGAATTTAGCCGTCCGGCACCACATGAGGGGTCGCCGGCATGTACTATGTACTGTAAGCATGGCATTGGAAGTATAGTATTTAATGACATTTGGCACAGACAAACCAGACATGCCTCCGAACTTCAGTGGCCAATCAATGGTAGTTTTGAAATCCCTCGTATTGAGTATTTAGAGTCAATTCTATTAAAGAAAAAGGCTAGATCTGCAGCATTTGATGTTTTGCAGAATTGGAAAAAAGAAGCATTGCAACAACTTAAAAGTAGAGAAAAGCATGCGCGCCGTCATAAGACGAATGCCGAAAAAGCATTATTGTATGACCAAGATAAACATTCTGAATCGACTAGGAATATGGATATGGATAGGGCTTTCTAACTTGGAATTCAAAAAATATATCCGTCCAAAGACCTCCATGCTTCCGATGAATTTTTAGATAAATTGTTAAATGAACGAAGGCCTGGTGCCTCTGCGCCACCTTCGTATGTTCCTCTTCCTGCTGCTTTGCCTCTTCCTCTTGTTATTCCTGCTCTACCTGCTGGTGTTCCCGTTGTTCCTGCTCCTCCTAATGTTACCCTTCCTCCAGCTCCTCCACCTCTTCTTATTGCACCAGTTACAGTACCTCCATTGAATTTGCCTGCTCCCTCTCTTCCAAGTGGTCCTGAGCCGCTTGTAATCGATGGAGGTGCAGGGTCAAAGGTTGTCACTCACAATACTTTACCACCAGAGAAGAAACGTGAGTTAATTGCATGGGCTAAGTATTGTATGGAGAAGGATGATCAAGCTAATGTTTTTGCCACACTTTGTAATATTGATAATTTTCCTGAGAAAAATGTTTTTATTGAAGGTTTAGGGATTCAGTTATGTGTAATGTGGGGAAAATTAAATAATGCAGATCTTCCGCAAGGGTTAAGGGATCTAAATACTTTAGCGTTTTCTAGAGACACTGTGGAGAAAGTAAATGAGCATGTCGAGAGGCTATTTGGGTATAGAAAGGAGTTAGAAAAGTTGCAGAATGAGGATGACGAGGAGGAAAGTATGTATGTACAGAAACGGTTCCTTCCTTGTCGTAAATCGATATCTGAGGAAGCACGAATTTGTACAAAGGACGCACTTAGATGGATTTCGGATATGTCGATAACTCCAGTTGAAGTATATGACACATATAGTCAGTATACGCCAGAAATGCAGAGGAAAGTGATACAGGCAATGATAGTGTACCTACAGGATGATTGTGTAAAAAGAAAGATTAGTTGTCCCACAGAGTTATTGAGTATTTACAAGAGAGCTTTTTCACTTGACACTTCTTCGACTGCTTTAGCGCTCGATTTAGCCCTGTTGCTTAGTAAGCATTCGGAGTCACCTACTTCTCAGTTGCCTATGAGAGAGGTTCCTCCGACATTTGTCCCGAAGGTTGAGATTGCGGCCGATGCTGCACGAAATATAGTTGCTGTGAACATTCCTGCACATTATGTATCACAGTTCGTTCACGTCCCGTTCTCAAGACAGGAAGTGAATACTATTAGGCAATCTATTCCTGATATTAGGAAAAATACGACAGGATTCTATAAAGAAATAGAGTCCGTCTTGCAATCCTCAGTATTCACCTTAGGCGATATTGATTAGTTATTCCCTGTACTCCTGCCCGTAGATTTGTGGAAGCAAGTTAGAACTATAGACGACGTGCCAGGGTTGGGAGATACATGGGTAAATATGACTAGACTCGATGGAGAAAGGCCAGCTGGTGAAAGACCGCCTCAGGTGATACTAACTTTGCCTGATAGAATCATTGCTAAATTGAAAACCATAATTCCAGAGAAAAGAATTATATGGGACAAACGTACGGCCTGTGTCCAAGGAAAGTCTGAGGGTGCTACCGAGTTCTTTAATCGGTTCGAACAGGTATTCTCGGATTTCAGTGGACAAGACCTAGGCACAGAGTCTGGGAAAAGGTTATTTGTGGACAAATTTGTGCGTGGATTGCTGCCTGACATCCAGTCACAAATTATGTCTTCTGAGAGCGCTTGGCAGGCGAAATCACAATCAGAAGTACTGCACATGGCTCAGTACTACGAGAACCGTGTCAATAATGAAAAAGATAGGGTTGAAAAACGAAAAGGCGATTTAAAAACTAAAGTGCTATTGCAGCAAATTGTTAGAGGCCCCAGAAGGGGTAGTTCTCAGATTAGAGTTCAGTATGTCCCACAAGGGAATGTGCCCTTGGGTCCTGTGAACATTAACCAGTGTGCTTATTGTCGTCAAGAGGGTCATTGGCGAGTACAATGCCCCGTCCTTCAACAAAGGTCAAATAATACATTCAGAAATATGGGTAGACGATCCAGAGGTCGCTCGGGTGTAGGGGGCCCTGGTAGAGGTCAGTTTACACAGGACCCTCAACAACCTTTTTCGCAGGACAATCAGACTCCGAGTGCGGACACTAGGAATATATTTGATCATTCTTCCGCTGCATATTTATCTGAAGAGCTTCCTTTTGATGACATTCTGTTTCGTTAGCATTGCCCGAAGCAGGGTTTGGAACCTACACCGATTTCCGTCAATAAGTAAGGTCCCTACGTTGAAATGATGGTGGGAAATAGGAAACATCAGTTTTTGATAAACACTGGAGCACAGAGTGTTCCATTGATCATTCACGGGTTCCAAACATTCCACTGTCAGGGCAAACCAATGTTTCTGTAGGATTTTCTGGCACACCAGTTGTTTGTCCGGTTTCTTTGCCGGTACCTATTTCTTTGGGTCCCTTTACGGACCACTGTCCATTTCTGTTGACTTTGAATTGTAGAGAACTTGCTGGGGTTGAATCTGTTAAAATAATTAAATGCAGTGATTTATTGTTCTTCTGATGGAGTACGCTTGACGTTTTCACCACAGCAACTTTCTGTCTCGCAATTCTTGACTAGACCTTTTCCGCCAGAATTCATTAATGTACCAGAGAGCTTTTGGGCTGTTGACGACAATAATGTTGGTGTTTTACAGATTGAACCTGTTAAGATAGTTTTGAAACATGTGTCGGGGTGGTTATCCCGGGGTCGGCTGAGCCATCCGCGGACCTCCGGGCTGGGAGGCCCCAACTCCTCCCGTGCTTCCCAAAAATGAGTATGAGACACACAAGGAGCAAGGCGGTTCTGCTGTTTATTATAACAACGGCAGGGATGGGTCTAGGATCGTATGCGTCCGTCCAGACTCTCAAAATTCATGGGGCTCGCAGGCCCTTTTTACCGCAGTATGACCTGCTACTTGCGTCACCTGGGAAAGTTAGCGAAAAAACCTATTACCACTTCGGATTGGTTCCTCGAGTGGTAGGGTTAGTATAGTATACATATAGAGAACCATATTAGTGGTTAAGGATGAGTCAGGTGGTATACTTGGGCTGTCCCTTCTATTAGATACTTGAAAATTGTTACACGAAGACCCCTAATGATTGGCTAATGTTAGTGGCGTCAGTGATGAGTGAAATCATGTTCTGATTGGTCCTCCCGTGAGCCCCCAAGCCTGGGACCATCGTCGTTCCCAGCTCGCAGTGTACCTGTCACTAGCAACAATGTGTTTGTGCAGACAATGTGTGGGTTTGCTCATAGGCCTGAGAGCAGGCCATTCCCATCGCCGTAGGTGTCCATCTTGTCATTTCACTGTTGCAGCCTGTGTCCCAGACGTGGGACCCAGGCGACTTCTTTCTCGTGGGTCTGGCACCTTGTCAGGTCGGCTTGGTCACGTGTGGAGAGACCGTAGCTGGGGCGGAATTCTGCACATTTAAAGTTGTATTTTGCTTCTGTGTGCTTGGCTTTGCTTACAGGTGTGACCTCGGCGCCTGCTGGTAGCATACGAGTTGCAACATCGCGCCCTTGGCTGTGAGCTCTCGCTGGGCTCGTTCTGCGTGATCAGCACTTGTACTCTTGCTCATGCAGTGTTCATGGCGGTTCTTGCTTGCGGCCTACTTGGGCCTAGTTCATGGGTGGGGATGTATAATGCACGGCATCTATGTTGCGGTTTGACATGGCCTCATAAGCAATATTATGTCTTCATTGTGTTCTCATCACGATGCGAGAGGTGGGAGAAGCGTCAGCAAGCGTATACGCGAGTGCTTCACGCCTCTTGCGTTTCTGCATTACTATAAAGGGGCCTATGTAAAAAATAATAAAGATGCCCGTCAGTGGGTGTATCCGTCACCTACGTCATAGCACTGAATATATTCTTCGTGTAGGCTGGTGCGTGAGTGACCAGTGTGCATGGTGGCACGTTTGTTCTTGGCAGTTGGCTAGGTCGTTGTGGCATCTCTAACAATGTAGGTGCTCGTTGTTAATGTCTTAGTCGAGTTCATCCATGCCGCAGGTGTCGGCTTGAGTGGGACAGGCTGGTGGGCATACCCTTATGTTCTTGAACCAGGGTATTTTGTCATCTGGTAGATAGACAAACTCATCTCGTGGTGGATGCCTGGGCCGCGATCCTCTAGGCCATGGTCGCGAGGAGATTGGGGGGAGCTTATTCTCCCATTTTCCCACTTCACATGGATAAGATTTCAGTTGAGGGCGAGCGAGCTTTGAAATGCATTGTTTCCGATTTTGTGCATCGCGGGGTGATTGAAGAAATTTCAGGAAGTTTGTGTAATAGTCCGATTTTACCCATGTACAAGAAAGGCGATAATGCAATTCCATTCCGTTTCATAATTGATTTACGTGCCATTAATAAAGTTGTGGTTCCACAATTTCCAATTGTGCCTGATGTAACGACAATCCTAACCATGATTCCAGCTACAGCTACTTACTTTAGTGTGGTGGATCTAAAGAATGCTTTCTTTAGTATTCCTATACACAAGGATAGTAGATACTTGTTCGCGTTCACCTTAGGGGTTCCCATTTACTCGTGCACCTCAAGGGTACACAGAGAGTCCTAGCATTTATAGTAGGGCTTTGAAAGAACAACTTGATACCCTTGAATTGCCCTCTACCTGTACATTGCTTCAGTACGTTGATGACTTGCTTTTAGCTGCTGACTCTGAGAGCGCCTGTAAGGAGGGCACTGTGTTATTGCTTATCCACCTAGCTAAGCATGGTCACAAAGCTTCGCTTAAAAAATTTCAATATTGTTGCCAGGAGGTTGCCTATTTAGGCTGTCTCCTGTCAAAGGAGGGAAGAAGATTGACACCTGAAAGAATAAAACACATTTCTGGCATGTCTGTCCCAAATACACAGAAGGAAGTTAGAGCCTTCATAGGTATGGCTTCTTACTGTAGGTTGTGGATCCCAAATTTTTCACTAGTGATCAAACCGATGTTGGCTTTGACAAAGAAGGGCATTTCTTCGCCATTGCCATGGAACGCGGAACACCAGCAATCGTTTGACTTGCTTAAGACTGCATTATGCTCTGCACCAGTTTTGGGCACACCAAACTATGAAAAGGCCTTTGTGTTGTTTGTGCATGAATGTGATGGATGTGCTTTGGCTGTATTAACGCAGGAACATGGAGGGAAGAATCGGCCGTGCGGATACTTTTCTTCCGCCCTTGATCCTGTAGCATGCGCTTTGCCAAGATGTTTGCGAGCTGTCGCTGCTGCGTCTGTAAAACAGAGTGAGGGAATGGTCCTAGGCCATGATCTAACCCTGATGGTGCCTCACTCTGTAGATGTTCTACTGAACCGAACTTAAACGCAACACCTCACTTCTGCACGGTTGACAAGATATGAATTGATCTTGTTTGCTCCTCACATTCAAATTAAGAGGTGTTGTGTTCTTAATCCGGCTGAACTCCTACCTTTCCCGCATGATACTACTTACGGCGAAGAAGAGCCACATGATTGTCTTTATACTACCGAACAAGAGACAAAGGGTAGAATTAATTTGAAAGACACCCCTTTGAACAATCCGCAAGGAGAACTGTTCTGTGATGGCTCTTGCTTCAAACTTCCAGATGGTACATCCACAGCTGCTTATGCAATCACCACATTAAGCACGGTTGTAGAAACTAAGAGAATCACGCATAATTCTGCGCAGGCCATGGAGATTATACCATTGACCTGAGCTTGTGAACTTTCCGAAGGGCTTGCAGTAAATATATATACTGATAGTCAGTATGCCTTTGTGGTGGTTCACAACTTTGGGAGACTTTGGTCAGAGAGAGGGTTCCTAACTTCACATGGCACCAAAATCCAACATGGCTCCCTAATAGTACAAATACTCTCAGCGCTTGCGCTCCCTACTCAGCAGTTATGAAATGTGCAGCACATCGAAAGGTTACAGATGATATAGGGAAGGGGAATGCTTTCGCTGATTAGATAGCTAAACAAACTGCTACCGATCTCCTTACGGAGATGTACGTTTCAAGGGAGACTGTAAATGCTTATGCAATGGATGAGGGTGTTGGGTCTGTACGGGATATCCAAGCTGATGCCACATTAGAAGAATCCAAAAGGTGGGCTGAAGGCTTGGGGAAACTTGATGATGACGGTGTTGGGTGGATATGGCGGAAGGGAAATGGCTACTCCCTGACACGTATGTAATGATGATGGTCATCATGGCCTATGGTCCTACGCATGTATGTGCCCAGATGATGACAAAAATGTTAGAGAAAGTTTGGGTGAATGACAACATTTCGAAAATTGCCCAGCGCTACGTCCAGGATTGCATGATTTGCCTACAACACAATGTGGGAAAGGGGACAGTAACTCCAAGGGGAAGTTTTGGGCCACCCTCTGTCCCCTTCGAAGTGATCCACTTTGACTTTATTGAAATGGAACGATGTGATAATGAAAAATATGTGCTGGTGGTTATCTGCGCTTTTAGTAAATGGTTTGAGGCTTTCCCTGTTAAAGATGCTACAGCCATGACTACTGCAAAAACCATGTTAAGGGAATACTTCCAGCGGTTCGGGCTACCAAGAGTTATCGGGTCGGACAATGGTCCACATTTTGTCGCTGCTGTAATTCTGCAGATATGTGCGGCGTTACAAATTGACAAACGGTTCCATTCAGCCAGACATGCTCAGAGCGCCAGATTAGTAGAAAGGCACAATGGTATCATTAAGAACAAGCTTGCTAAGAGGTGTGCCGGCACCAAACTAAAATGGCCGGACGCCTTACCGATCGTGTTGTTATCCATGCATACAACCCCTCAAACTAAGACTGGGCTCTCTCCATTTGAGGTGGTAATGGGGAGACCTGCCAATATTTGTAACCTTCCTAAATGCAATTCATTGAGAAATGTTGAAAACATATTACTTTCAGATTATTGCAGCCAGTTGACTAAAAACCTGTATTTGATTTATCACCAGGTACGAGAAGCTTTACCTGTGCGATACGAGGGCCCAGGCCACAGTATACGGCCTGGAAGCTGGGTGCTCGTCAAAGCATTTGAGCGCTCTTCCTGCCTTGCGCCTCGCTGGCGTGGGCCGTTCCAAGTCCTGTTGGTCACCCAGACAGCGGTGCGGATCTCTGGGAGAAAGAACTGGATCCATGCGTCTCACGTCAAGAAACTTCCTCACCCTGTGCCACACGTTACAGAAGAAACAGAACCCCTCGCTAATGCTGCAACCAACGATCCCAAAGCAGTAAGTAGCACTGAGAGTGTGTCGGAGAATCTCTCTGAGCCTGTGAGGCTTGGGGAAGCTGCCATTTTGTCTCCACACTCTCCAAAGGTTTTGCATCCGGAAACTGCTATTTCAAATTCGGCATCTTCACTTGTTTCTAACACGTTGCTTCCAGCAGGAAGTGACGACATATTGTTTCCCGATCAATCAGTACCGGGAAAAGTAAGGTACAATCTGCGTCCAAGAAAATAGACTTACGGCACGGTTTTGCTGTGCATCTGATAGACTTACTGCACGGTTCGGCTGTGCATTTGAAGAAGAAAAGGATCATCGAGGGCTTATTTTTGCCCAAATTTGAGAAAGGGTTTCTGTTGGCTAGGGTTGTGGAAGGACTAAGAAGTCGCTCGACCGGGAGGTCACCAGCAACAAATATTGGGGTATCCGTTTGAAGACTACAATGCCTGCTACTGCTACTGCTCGTATGGGACTTGTAAATAAGGGGGTGACCAACAGGGACAATGGACAAAATGCCTGGGCACCGAAAATGTATTGCTGTATTCCTATAATGATATTTGGGTTTTTAATAGTCGCTGCCTTAGGATTGTGGTACCTTGGGGAAACTCATTCTTTAGAACTTTTGTTATCTACTGAAAGTATACCTATTGTTCCTACTCCCTTTGTAGATTTGCATACTCTATCCCCTAGGGACTCTCAGCATAGACAAAGGTACCACAATAACACTCTACTGCTTATCATGAATGCTACGCATGCCATTTTTAATAAGTCTAACTGTTGGGTCTGCTCACATTTACCGCAACACGGGGAAAAGGTGTTTGGTTGGCATATTCATCCTTTACCTTTGACAACTGCTTGCTATGCTTCTCTTAGAGCACTGTTCTTTGGCCAATGGAATGATAGCATCTCTGGGAACTTTGATGGCACCAATTTGAATAGTTTTGACTCCTCCATGCTAACTAGTTACGCGACCCCCAGCGGTCGGCGTTCAACTTCTTAGAGGGACAAGTGGCGTTCAGCCACACGAGATCGAGCAATAACAGGTCTGTGATGCCCTTAGATGTCCGGGGCTGCACGCGCGCTACACTGAACGGATCAGCGTGTGTCTACCCGCTGAACCCCGTTCGTGATAGGGATTGGGGATTGCAATTATTTCCC
This sequence comes from Ambystoma mexicanum, assembly GCF_040938575.1. Classification (NCBI taxonomy): domain Eukaryota; kingdom Metazoa; phylum Chordata; class Amphibia; order Caudata; family Ambystomatidae; genus Ambystoma; species Ambystoma mexicanum. Next base: position 304,500,411 of record NC_090921.1, read on the forward strand.
ATGAACGAGGAATTCCCAGTAAGTGCGGGTCATAAGCTCGCGTTGATTAAGTCCCTGCCCTTTGTACACACCGCCCGTCGCTACTACCGATTGGATGGTTTAGTGAGGTCCTCGGATCGGCCCCGCCGGGGTCGGCAACGGCCCTGGCGGAGCGCCGAGAAGACGATCAAACTTGACTATCTAGAGGAAGTAAAAGTCGTAACAAGGTTTCCGTAGGTGAACCTGCGGAAGGATCATTAACGGCGGAGCAGCCGGAGGGAGAGCCGCGGGCCCTTCGCCGACAGGTGCGGGTAACCCGCTGAACCCCGTTATGGGATGCTCGCTTTTCGCAAACAGGAGTAAACCTAACGTTGCTTCTATTAGGCTTTCTGATAAATTGTCTCGTCCTTTCCAATCTTTGATTTCCTTTAAGATGGCTCCAATAGGCAATAAGGATGCCATGCCTCCTTCTTACACTGTTAGTCATAGCCTCGATTCAGTTTCTTTTTGCATACAGAGGAATGGAACTCAGTCAATGGGAGATTTTCTAGATTTTCTAGATTGTGCCAACGTTGCAAATTTGACTGGGGAAAACAGACCTTTGTATGAAGGCGAACCTGCCTACTTTGTCTGCGGTAATGTACAATTCCCATGGTTGCCCAGGCAGGGAACCTGTTGTTTAGGGATCCTGTTACCTGGGGTGTTTATAGCTAGTACAAGAGAAGTTTCAAAGGCTCGTCCACGGCGGGACGAGAATGGTGATACACCAGCACAAATCTTGGGAGATATAGCAACAAATCAGTTGTGCCATTTTGGGGGCAGATAGCGAATTCAGAAGACATTAGAAAACTAGCGAGAGTACTGGAGAGAACCATCAACCGGACCACGGACATACTCTATAATATGACGTTAGAACAGAAGGCGATAAAACTAGTAGCACTTCAAAACCGGATGGCATTAGATGTCATTCTGGCTGAGCGTGGTGGAGTGTGTAAATTGGTGGGGTCCGCTTGCTGCGTTTTTGTACCAGATTCCTCCCCAACCTTCTCCAAGGCACTACAGAATCTGCACGTTCTTAGTTCAGAAGTACATGTTCCCGAGGGAAACTGGGATCTTAGTGCTTGGTTCTGGGACTTCTTGCGATCTTGGGGTTGGAAGGTACTTTCAGTCTTGCTAATTAATTTGGGAATCCTGTTGTTTCTTTGTTGCTGTATTCAGTGTCTACCTGGTATGTGTTTGATGCTAGGGGGATGTTGCACACAAGCGATAGGACATAAAGTGTATGCCCCAGATAAAACTTCCAAAGAATATGTGTTGAAAGAACTTTTAGCAAATGAACTAATGGCAATAGATATTTCCGACAGTGATTCAGGGTGCATGGATGATGATGCATGGAGTTATTTGCAAGGAGATCCAAAGTAGTTTTAGCACTTGGCATAAGCCAAAAGGAGGGTTTGTCCAAAGAGAAATTATATTGTGCCTCCTATTGTAATAAATATATGTATATTAGCCTACGTCAAGCTGCTCGATAGTCGCTTGCGAAAGAATCTGTGTTGCAAGGTCCTGACATTAAAATCAATGCAAGCCGCCATTTTAGGTCTATCCGCCATTTTAGGATTCGCTTTGTAAAAGTCACCCTGTGAGTTAAAATGGTGGACGATGTCATTCCAAAATACAACATGGCCGTCTTGACCTCTGTACATAGCTAATATGTAACTTGCCTGCAGGCCACTTGTTGAGGTCGTGAACTGTGTAAGGGATTACTCGTGTAAAGAAACTAATCCACGAGTATAGTATAAAAACAATGTATTCAAATACTGAACATAGAACACTTGTTTAATGACATTGTATTAATGTTTAAGACGACTAACATGGAAAATTCCAGAATACACAGTTGCTGTATAGGCTTGTTGATACATGTATTAAAAGCAAACCAGTTATATGCGGTTGTTCGAGACTGGGCATGAACCCTAGATCGGTGATGTATTAAGTGGAATATTAACCCGAAGTGGGGCTGGACATCGTGCTCACAAAGTGTATAAAAGCCAATGCATTCTAATGTACAGCGTCTCTCACTGAACACACTGAACCACGCTGGAGTTCGTTGTGTTGTACTGGGGGCCGATACCTATCTGATTTTACTCTGTTTTTGTAACTGGATTCAGTATAAAATAAAGTACTTTGTATGTTCCTTTGTAACCCGTGTTTGGTGTATTTCCTTTTGGGGAACTCAGCCTTGATATTTTGATTTTATTTTCACAATGGAAATAGGGAAATTACATCGGGTACATCAGAGAGCTGGGAATGGGGCCGGTTAGGAGAGGATAGAGATTGGGGGCCAGGGGGATAAGGCAGTTGGTGGAGAGAAAACTCATAACATTTTATCTTTTGCAGATGTGGCATGGAGGAGTGGTGAGTTGCTGCAGATCTGGATATGTGGACACTCTATAGTGAAATGGATAGGGAAAGATGCAGTAAAAAGATTTTTTGGGACACAATTGGGCTGTAGCTATAACATTGCTTTAGTGAGAGGGCCGGGGGTAGGGAGCTTAGGTGGGACCAACTGCTGCCTATGCTAGCGGGTTTGCAGGAGCATCATGGGGTTCCGGCGGCAATCATTTTGCATGCAGGGGAGAACGATCTAGTTAAGAATACAGGGGTGTCACTGCTAAAAAAGATGAAAAGGGACCTGAGTTGGTTATGAGAGATATGGCCCAAGGTGGGGCTGGTCTGGACCAAGTTATTGCCAAGATGGGTATGGAGGGGGGCTGTGAACGAAGGTGCAGTAGAAAGGACAAGGAAAAAGATTAGCAGGGAGATGGGGAAGTTTTTCGGATCCTGGGGGCTGAAAATGCTGGCACACCAGGAAATCATTTATGAGGATTTTTCATTGTTTCGAGTTGATGGGGTGAATTTGTCGTTATTGGGGAACATGTATTACCTGGGGGATGTTAGATTAGTGTGGAGGATATTGTAAAGCGTTGGAGGTAAAGGGGAAGTTGGGTAAGTACAGGGTGAGGCAGAAAGAACACCTAGTGGGAGGGTTTTTCTGGTGACGGGGAAATGGTCCTTTGGAGGAGGGCAGGGGAAGCACAATTGGGTACTTGCACGGTAAAGGAGGGGGATGGTGCTGTTTGCACGAGCAGGATACCCCGGGGGTACAAAGAGGGGGCAAGAAGTAGTGAAGAAGGAGGGATGTGGCCTCTGGGAGAAGATGGGAGAAAGCGGGATGAAGGTTGAGAGGAATTTAAAGGGAGGGGAGCAAGGGACAGGAAGGGAGGAATTGAAATTGTTAAATTATTTATTTGTTGGGGAACTGAAATTGTTTATTTATTTTTTTATTTGACATTTGTTAAAATGGATATTTTAGTCTGTAAGGCCAGGGAGCCAGGTTAGAGTTTTTTGTGAAACAGAAAGGTGATGGCTGGAAGGTTTTGGATTAATCATAACCACGAGCAAAGCCCTGGGCAACCCTCCAGATCATCGTTTTTCAGCCTGCCAAGCCATTACAGAAGGGGAAAAATCATATGCAAATCAGGCTTGGTCCTACCCCAAAAGGGGCAGTCCAGCCTGAACTGCCAGGTCACATCCCTTCTGCACGAAACCACAAGCATCCCCAGACATGTTTCAGCCTTGTTGGGCGTCATCAGTGAGGAGTAGCTTGGGTCTCTAGGCCCGGCAGACTCGGGACCCATGTCTGGGCATCCCTGTCCCACTCGGAGTGACTTTAGCAAAACAGAAAGGTGATGGCTGGAAGGTTTTGAATGAATCATAACCACGAGCAAAGCTCTGGGCAACCCTCCAAACCATCGTTTTTCAGCCTGCCAAGCCATTACAGTTAGAGTTTTTTGTGAGCTGTGGGCTGTCACATTAAAGTGACCTTTTCCAACTAAAAGTGAGTCTGGGTAGTTTTGTGCAGTAAGCCCAAAGGGTCTTCCGGGGGAACGTGTAAGCATTTCCGCCGGGGTGTTTTTGGGCCCTGCACAGGTCAGCGAGCTGGCCTGCGCATAGAGCGCCTTCCAGATATATAAGGGGGCAGGGAAGGTTCGGGAGCAAGCAACAGTTAGGATGTAGCATTTATCCCCACCCTCCCACCCATTCTGGTTATTATAAGGGCTTGGGTTTTTCTTTAGGTTCCCCCTATCTTTTAAGTTCCGGTTTTGAAAAGGTGAGCGGTGGCTTTTAGAGGGGGACAGTGGTTTTGTGTGACAGGCTGGGGCATTAGAAGGGGCGATATGATGTCAGGTGTTCATTGTTGTTGATGTGGCAGGTCAGTCTCGCTGCAAGGTCATAGAATAGGTTAGGAGATTGGTGTTGAGGGGATTTTTGTGGAGGAAAGGAGCTTTGCAGTGGTGCCGCGGATATGGCCCTTTGGAGGAGGGGTGGGGAAGCACATTAGGGTACTAGCGCGGTAAAGGACGGGGGTGGTGCTGTTTGAACGAATGGGCTACCCCAGAGGTATAAAGAGGGGGAAGAGGTATTGAGGAAGGAGGGGCGTGGCCTCGTGTAAAAGATGGGAGAAAGCGGGATCACGGTTGAGAGAAATTTAAGTGGAAGGGAGGGAGCAAGGGACAGGAACGGAGGAATTTAAATTGTTTAATTATGTATTTGTTGGGGAATTGAAATTGTTTATTTTATTTATTTATTTATTTGGCATTTGTTCAAATTGATATGTTAGTCTGTAAGGCCAGGGATCCAAGTTAGTGGTTTTTGTGAGCTGTGGTCTGTCACATTAAAGTGATCTTTTCCACTTAAAGCGAGTCTAGGTAATTTTGTGCAGTAATCCCAAAAGCAGTATAAAAGTGCCCCCTTAATTAAGACTGATAAAACATAGATGGGACAGGTGCAAGGTCCCCCAACACATAAAAAAGGTACAACATGGGCAGGACGAGTGCAAGCCTTCTGCTCAAACAGGTAATGCAGGGACAGAGCAACTGCAAGGATGCCAAACAAACAGCTACAGTAGAGGGCATGGGCAGCCCAAGCTTCACTCAAGAGCGAAACAAATAAAGCATGTGCAAGCCCAGTGGCAATTTCCATTTAAAAAAGTTGCACTACGGGCAGGGTTGCTAAAACGCACTTCCATTGTAAAGTGGTGCAAATATAGCAGGTGCTCAGTCACTGAAAGCTAGCAGAACTGATACAGGGACAACATGGGCAGGTTGAGTGCAAGCTCCCCTCCCAAACAGGTATAGATACAGTACAGGACAGGGTTAGTTTATTCGCCCCTCACAACCAGGTGTCTGTCTACCTGTCAAACAGCTACATCATGGGTGTCGGGTGATAGGCAGAATCACATGCAGTACCCTTGGGGAACACTACATGCAATTAAGACTACAAGTGTCAGTATAATTCCACCTTTGGTACAAGCATGTACTACACAGTTATGTGGTAGCAGTGGCTGAGCAGCCAGACTTATCTCAAGAGTTGAGTGAGCAGTAGAACAAGTTACACAAAGGACCAACAAATACAATGATTCAAATACACACTTACTCAAAGTTTCTTTGTAAAAGAATGTACATTTATTTACACAGTCAGTTTGAAAACATTACACTAGCAAGAGCAGGTCAATATCATATACTAATACACTACAAATACACAACCAATAGTTACTGAACAAGTTCAACTCCCCTGAAGTGGTAGCAAAATGGCACTTCAGATACTTTTAAAAGGGGTAAAAAGACAAGGTTATAAGAATCAAAAGCACAAATACTTTCATAGGCAGGGCAAAGGGTTTCAGTTAACTACAACCAGCAATTCAGTTCATAGGCCTGGGTCAATGGTTCAGAGTCTTTGTATAGTATAGCACAGTTCTGGTAGTAAACGGTTAAGTCTTTGCCACGGATCTTAGAAGAATTTGGTCAGACGAAAAGTTAGACTTATGTTTAGGGAAGGACAAGCCTTCGAAGTCGGGAAAATTTCACAAACTTTCACCGTGGCCGAAAATATTTCCAGACCGCGTTTGCACTGTACCTTTAAAGTGAAAAAGAGCTGTAGCTGAGGCCGTTGTTCCTGGCAGTTCAAGCAGATCTCGCTGTTCCTGAGCTTCAGTCGTGGGGACAAGAAGGAGGACGTTGGGAGGTTCCTGCACTGCCCAGGGAAGAGGCCACAAGCTTGGCAAAACATTGGTTTAAGGTGTAAGTGCCTTAAAGTTCACAAACTGGTTTCCTTCCCACTGGCGATCCGGATTTTCAACAGCACTCTGAAGAAAATTCAACCAGGATTGGGACGGTGTCCAGGTGGCTTGTGAGTTGGTTGTTCCCACCAAACGCAAGGGAAGAAGTTAACCTTGAAGGGCTTCTCTGTCGATGCAGTTTCAGGCAATTCCGACCTGCAGCAGGGCTTCACTGGTTATCCAGGAGTTGCAGCAGTCCTCTTCCTTCAGCTCGTCTTCGGTTCTTTCTTTCCAGTGGTCGACTCTGCTTTCCAAGTCCCAGAAACCTGCTTTTAAACAGTTTTCCCCCATTCATTCCAGCAAGGCTGTCCACCACACAGCAGGGTGCATTCAGGTCTCCTAAGAGACTAAGCACAGGGAGTTTCGGGCACCTGCCTCACATCCTGTCCATCCCAGACACTCAGGCGCCAGAGACGGGCTTCAGCAGTGAAGCCTGCCAAAGGCCAACGAACAAAGGGACCAAACCTGGTTTGGTGTGCAGAGACAAACACAAGAAGGAGCCTTCCTAAAAGAAATGGCGTAAAAAGTGGACCAGAGTCTGTTTTTACAGATAGGTTTTGGGCGCCATATTGAAAAACATGACTGACCCGATTTTTAGCTACCGTTGTTCGCGGTCGGGAAAAATCATGGTAGTTTGATCTAAACCACTGCTACCAGCCATTTAAAGTAGGAAAGGGTAAACATGTGACTGTTACATGAGTGTTTTGACTCAGGAGATGCTAGGCAACTCCTCCAGCACTCTATAGGAAGATAGTGTGTGCTGGGTCTGTACATTTAAAGAGACTAGTAAAGTCAATTTAACTTGACATGCTTTAGGAGACAGTAATCAGTCCCAGAGAAGGTATTTAAACCTTGGGAAGTCTGAAAGACATCCCTGTGTCACTGCACTGAAGGTGCTGTGTGACACACAGAAAAAGAGGATGCCTATGGATTTATTTTAAAACTCCATAACCAAAGAACACAAAAGAAAAAAAAAATTGAAAATGAAAAAGTTCAAAGTCCCAAAATATAGCAAAAGAGCTGGAGGGATCTAAGGTAGAGAGAATTTAGCACTTGGGTGAGAATTCTCCCTAACAATGGGTTAATAGAAGACTGAGTGTGGACCCACGTGACAGGAAGGGGAGGAGAAAGCAAAAGGGAAGTTAGAAGAATAAAGTTGGTCAAAGAAAGTCCTGACTGTGTGGTCTTTTGTGTGGACAGGGTAACAACTGGCAATGAAGGAGAGACAGCACCTGCGCTCTAGTGCAGCCACCTGCTCGCACTACTTTTGAACCTGGCAGGATGCTGGGAGTAGCCCCAGCACCCAGCATCCAGTGGCGCAAAATGCTGTTGTGCCATCAGAAGAGGATTGACTACATGGCTCAGCCAGCCTGTGTGCTGGCCCAACACTTCCAGTTTTGACCACACCAGGCACGTGGAACCCACACAAGCAGACACCAGCTCCAGGAATGCCTGCTGTCGCACAGGCATTCTCGTTTGCAACAGACACGCCGAGGAGGTACCAGCCTACAATACCCTGTGTGCCCCCTTCAGTCACTCTCCACAGCAAGAGCTCTACGTGTCTGCCGTAAGACTGCTGTGCACAGTCAATTCAGGCACAATAGTCTCCACAGATGGCCACTTATAACAGAGTGCGCGCATAAGACTACCGTCCACAGAAAGAATATCCACATCCTCAAAGACTGGTGTCATCAGTGGAGGCAACACATAATAGACCTTGTGAAGACATGGATGATTAGGCCATGAATCAGCCAGCCGTACAACAGTTGAACATGAGGGCTGCATTCCTCAGGAAACCATCACCGCTCATGCTGCAGCCCTAGCACGACAAAGGACTCATGTCGGTTGAATTTGTGGAAGAGTTTGATGACTTTATCAAGGTTGTGGGGAGGATATATTACCTGCCATCAGTCACATTTATGTCAATCTAGAGGGCAAAGGGATCAAAGGGATTATAAAAACTATTCCAGAGGCAGAGATAGCATCCTACATGGACCTCGTGACAGCTTTGAACAAGAAGTTGGTGATACAGCAAAATAGCGATTACAAGAGATATGTGTTTAACGAGTCTTCAGAGCTACCCTTTGAGACTGTCGACGAGTTCATCACCCGACTGACACAGAAACTAGTGCACTGAAAATGTTCAAGATTCTCTGATGATGAAGCCACATGACTACGTGCAATCGTGTGATCGAGGGGTTCACGTCGTCGGCATTTTGGAAGCAACTGCCCCGGGGCAAGGTACGCACTACAAATAAACAAATACAAATACAAACTATTAAAAAAGCCGCTGGAGATAGATGAGGTGATCCAGCTAGCCCGAGTCCATGACACCAAGGAAGAAAACAACAAAGATGTTACTGTGGCAGCCGTCACATCAGCTGTTAAAACACCCAAAGGGCCTCTGAATTTCCAGGCCATGACAAGAGGACCCGAGAGAGAAGGATGCCAGCAGCCGGGACAGTGGCGCAGACCCCACTGGACATGCTTTTGGTGTAGGTCAGCATTCCCATACTCAGGGATGTGCCCAGCTGTGAACCAAAGTTTCTCCAAATGCGGGAAAGAGGGCCATTTCCACACTGTATATAGGGAAGGCAGGCTGTTTCCCATCACTGGCAATAATATGCAAACGACCTGCAGATACCCGGCCAGACCATCGACACAGATGCCATGGTGACCCCCACTGATACATCCGCAAATGGTGTGAAGAGTGGTGAGAACAATGGAGCAGGCCCGTGAGTACAGTGAGACGCAATATGAGGACCAGACTGCTCAATACGTGGGGCTCCCAGAGCAATATGACTATCCACCAGGGGCCTATTATGACTATGAGGAGACAGGGCTAGAACTGTACTAGGATTACACAGACGAGATCCTCAATTTGATTCATGGAGAACAAGAGGCCATGGAATCCACAAAAGTTATGGTTGATATAGATGGAGCTGCTCACTGTTTTCTAATTGATGGAGGTGCCACAGTCAAAATCATGGGGTGCAAGAATTCTTGTAAACAGGTGATGAAACCGTCTGTCACAATCAACTGTACACAACTTTCAGTGGGCTGCCATCACACCACTGGTGTTAATTGGATAGTTCCAATGCACTTTGTCACACAGGGGAAAGATGGCAAACACCACCACCATTGTTTTAACCTATCCCCCTGGTTCTTCTATGTCAACATGGCTGTACTTGCACGTCTGATTGCCACCTTCATCTCTAACTTGCAATGTTATGTGGATGACACGCAACTCTCCTTCAGGCTACCCTCAGCCACCTCCTCTACTTCGCTCATATCTGACTGTCTGTCAGCAATTCAGTCATGGTGTGCTGCAAACGACCTCTGCCTCAACGCCAGTAAGACTGAGATTGTTCACATTGGGGCTCCTGATCCCACTTTACCACTCTCACACTGCCCGGGCTCCCTTGGTCCTGTGCCTGCACCCACCTGCGAGGCAAAAATCCTTGTGGTCATCTTTGACTCTCTCCTTCTCCACTCACAGTTCGGACATCTCTAAAAAGTCCAACTACCAGCTACACCTCCTCAGAGGTACTCTTCCTTTTCTCACTTTCCCCCAGCGGCTCACTGTCTCCAGAGCCCTGGTTCTCTCTAGGCTGGACTGCTGCAACAGCCTCTTTCTTAACCTCCCTGTCTCTGCTCTGCGCCCTCTGCAACTCATCCAGAACCGAACTGTAAGACTTATCCTTGGCCTCATGGCCAGGGACCACATGTCTCTGGCGCTGAAATCCCTCCACTGGCTCCCCGTGGCTGCAAGGATCAAGTTCAAGACCATCTGCATTGTCCACAAGGCTTTCTGGGTCCTGGTACCTACATATCTGAAGCATTGCCTACCTAAATAAATACTGTCCTTCCCGAGCCCTCAGCTCATCTACCTCCAACCTTCTGCGAGTGAGCTGGTTCTCCAAGCAGAGATTTGGAGGGAGATTTGTATCCTCCGCAGGGGCCTCCCTCTGGAATAGCCTCCCTGCCACACTCGGTCTTGAGCCTGATCTCCTTAGGTTCTGAAAAACTCTTTAAGACATTTCTCTTCTCCTCTTCCTTCTCACTCACTCTACCATGCTAACCTTTCCCTCCACTCAACCCCTCTCTCCCTCTTTTTCCATGCAGCCTGCTGACTGGCTGTCTGGTGTACCTCAGAGTCTCACAGGTCATTGGCACCCTCGCCAGTCTCCTCACACTTGCCTCCGGGCCTTGCATTTGCCTCATCGCTACTACACTTGGTCAATGACCCTTGAGAGTGGCATCTCCCAGCACTTACCCCAGCTTCTGCCTGACTGGGCGCACTTGGTCGCCTCCCCTAGCCCTCACCCTCTGCACTTGTTACTTGCCCTCCCCTCTCCTGTACCTGTCTGCGCACTTGCACAATCTGAATGCACCATGCCGTGAAGATCATCTATCTTTCCCTTGTCTCCTATCCTTACATGGTGGCACCTCAATGCACTTGGAAAAACTGCCTAATCGTCGTCAGACCTATTTGCTGTTATCTACACCGTTAATTGTATTATATGCACTTGTTCCATGTTTATGTTTATGTGCTTGTTTATAACGCTCTGAAATCCCCGCAGGCATCAGGGCACGGGAGTGTCCAGAGTAAGCCAACGCGCATTTTATTTTGTGTTGTAACCGGTGGGCCAGGGTAAGTGATTATCATTGGAAGAAGTGAGTTTTCAGGCGTTTCCTGAAATTCAAATAATTCACTTCCCGCCCTAGTATTAGAGGCAATTTGTTCCAGCATTGTGCTGCCTTAACTGGGAAGGATTTTTCCCACCCTTGCACACAATTTGCTCTGGGAATATTCAGATAAGCCTTGTCCTCTGATCTAAGACGTCTGTGAGGCAAGTGTAAAGAGAATTGTTTCTTGACCCCCCACTCTGCCGTGCAGACTTGTATCGTTCAGAAATTCAAAGTCTCTGAATGACTGTTGTTTTCTCCCCATGTTCCCTCCCTCCTTGAGCGCTTTGAAACACTTGCTTTGTGTACAGGGCCTTTACAAATAAACAATACCACACCATCCATGTACTTTGAAGCCCCGTCACTGGGGGGTGCCTACTGAGCTACCGGACAGCAAAAAAATTGGGGCTAATAGACGTTCATTATCAAATTGATGAGGTGGTGAGCTGCAGGAAAAGGAAGAGCTGTTCCAGTGTTCTCTGGATTGCCAACAAGCCTTCACCAGGATCAAGGAGGATCTAGCGAATGCCCAAAATCTGGCCTTTTTTAATCCCTCCTAGCACACAGAGATTGTGGTTGATGCCAGCCCTGTGGGTCTTGGAGCCATCCTGGCCCAAAGGGAAAGGAAAGACCCCCTGATGAGCCACGTTGTGGCGTATGCCAACAGAGCTCTGATGCAAACCAAAGGTGCTTATTCACAGGCAGAGAAAGAAATCTTGGTGGCTGTCTGGGCATGTGAGCATGTTCATCATTTTATTATCGGAAAGAACTTCAGTTGGTGACTGACCACCAGGCCCTGATATCACTGTTTGGATATCTGTAGACAAAGATGCCTCCGCACATCAAGAGGTGTGGAATCCTCCAACAGGAACCTGACTACAACATTGTGCACAGGCTAGGTGGGGAGAATAACCCTATAAGAGTATATATCAAGGCACCCAGGAACATAACAACAGGTGCAGAGAGAAGGGGATGCGGAATACCTGTACTATGTCACAGAAAATACACTCCTGCCGCACTAACACTGGAAGAACTGGCCCAGGCGTCACAAGCTGATGTGTCTGTTGTTATGGGAATAGAGATGACCAACCAGAAAAGATGGAGGGAATACAAACACAAACTACTAGGCCACAGGCGTGCCAACAAGAAAGAGATGGAAAGGCTGGCCAAAATGCACACAGAACTGTCAGTTTCGGATGAGGGCATCCTACTGAGGGGATGCTAGCTGATCACTCCTGCTGGTCTCAGTAGACCAATCGTACAAACAACACATGAAGGACAAAGGGGGCTTGATGCCACGAAGTAAATGTTGCATCCGGGGGTGTTGCTAGGTCTGGAAAAGACCCGGGGCTACGCTAATGTCAGGACTGTCGGGACTGGGGGCTAGCTAGCCGTTTGGCTGTAGCTCCTGAGATTCTATCCGGGGCTACAACCAAAAGACCAGGGGCTATAGCCCCCTTAGCCCCCCCTAGCAACGCCTCTGGTTGCATCAGAGTGTGTGGTTCCCGTTCATCAACAACTTGATGGTGGATGCGATAAGGAAGTGCTTCCCCTGCCAGTGCACGGCGCAGGGAAACCCCCAGTGCCCCCTGCCATTGCAAGAGACATTAATCCATGAGAAGGTCTGGCACAGAGTTGCAATGGACTTCTATGGACCCTTGGATACGGGAGACTACCTATTAATATTCATGGACGAATTTCTTGAGATTTCAGATCGCAAGGGGACGCACTCCACTGTGTTTGCCCAGGTGGTGGAAGTGTTCTGCGAGGTTTTCAGTGAGTGGGGCATTCCCCATATGGTGAAGATGTTTGTTTGTTTGTTTGTTTGTTTGTTTGTTTATTTGTTGTGCGCGCCGGATCCAGAGGTATCAGGGCGCAAGTAAAAAGAGAGCTTGCAGCTTAGTTACAGAAGTTGGTACAGACAGGTTACCTCAAGGTTACAGGATGAGGGTAATCAACATAGAACAAGTATAGTGGCATATAGGTGTGGACAACATGTGGTAAATGTACAGATATTTACATATTTAACAAAGCTAAATCAAAAATACATTGCATGTAGGCAGGAGGGCTAAGTTAGTGCGGTGGGGGAGAGTAGGTTACATATCCTTCTCAATGAGCCATTTAATTGGGCTCTTTCTGAATTTGGTAAACGTTTGGTCAGATCTGAGTGTGTGTGGCAGGGAGTTCCACAATTGTGCTGCCCTAACTGGGAAACTCGACCCTCCAATGGTGGACAGTTTGAATCTTGGCACTTGAAGACAGTTAGGGTTGGCTATTCTTGGGGATCTGAAGAAGATTTTTTTAATGTATCGTTCAGTTAGGTAGTGAGGGGCTTTGTTATTTAGACATTTGTGGATGAGGGAAGCCGATTTGAGGTTGATTTTTTCTTGGGTGGAGAGCCATTTATGGTTCCTTCTTATTTCGGAAATGTGTGCTCTTCTAGGGATGCTTAGGGCAGCCCTGAGAGCATTATTTTGTAGCACTTGAATTCTGTTGATAATTTGTTTGTTTGCCCCTATGTAGAGAGTATTACAATAATCAGGTTTTGATAGGATGAGGGCTCTAGATAGGATTAAGCAGCTGTCAACTGACAGGAATTGTTTCCCTGCTCTTATTAGTTTACAGGTATAGGCCGTAGATGAAGCCAATTAATTTACCTGTTTGGTGAGGGATAAGGTTGAGTCGAGGTAAAATCCTAGGGTTTTTACTTCTCTGGCGACCATAATGGTGTTCGCATCAATAATGAATGCTGGTAATTAAGGTCAAGTTTTGAGATGCGAGCTGCGGTGCCCAGGATGATGAGCTCTGTTTTGTCATCGTTCAGACACAGGCCATGGTTAGCCATCCATGCCTGAACGATGCTATAGACTCTATTCACCAATGCCAGATCTTCTTCGTAATCCCCGTGAGTGGTAGGAGAATCTGGGTATCGTCTGCGTAGTTGGTATAGGTGATACCCAGATTGTCTAGATCGTCAAAGAGTGGTTTGGTGAAGATATTATAGTGTGTTGGCGAGACACATGATCCCTGGGGCACCCCGCAAGTAATGGGAATCGGGTCTGCTGCGGCCGATGATGAGAAAACCCTCATAGTCCTGTCACTAAGGAAAGACTGTATCCAGACTATAGCTTCTTTTGAGAAGTGGGCCGCTGAGTCCAAGTGACTGCACAAGACTTTATGGTCCACCAAGTCAAAGGCAGCTGAAAGGTCTAGTAGAAGGAGAAGTGCTAGTTTTCCCTCATCTCATAGTGAGTCTATTTGGGCCTTTAGATCGATAATGTCTGTCTCTATGCCATGTTGTGGTCGGAAACCAGATTGGACAATGGGCCCACCTTCAGTGGCCATGAATTTCACAAGTTTGCAGAACACCTGCGGTTCACACATCGAAAATAACACCTCTGTGGCCCCAGGTAAATGGGATGACAGAGAGGTTCATGGTATCCATAAAGAGAACGATACAAAAAGCCATGATGGAAGGGATGCCAATCCAGCAAGCACTTTATGGAATGCTGAGACACTACTGAAACGCACCCCACAATGCGACAGGGAAGACCCCAGGGGATCTAATGACCGCCTATCAATCAAGAACGAGTATACCCCAAACGGCATCAAGGGCAAGAAGATAAGTACCTGATGAGGAAGAACAGGATATCAGAGAACAAGATGCCAGAGGGAAAGACGGCGCCAAGGAGTGGGTGGACTGGAAACAGGGAGCGAGAATGAAAGCATTGAATGAAAGAGACAAAGTACTGGTGAGACAGAGAATACAGAGGAAGACAGACTCCAGGTATGAAGCGACGCCGTTACGAGTCACAGAAATAAAAGGAACGATGGTGACAGCCCAGAATGAAAGGAAGGTGGTAACCTCAGATATGAGAGGGAGCTGGTAGGCGAGGAGTCCAGGAGAGTAGCCAAGAGCAAGAAGGTGGGGTGCCTGCCAGTGACAGCAGGGAAAGGAGTGATGCCGAAGTGCAAGAGCCACAGAGAACCGAGAGGGAGAGTGATGGGAGGCCCCACAGGATAGATAAGAGGCCCACCACACATATTGTAGAAATGTGAGTGGACGCAAGGAGATATGTGAGGGGAAGGAGAAAGGAAAAGGGAAGTTATAAGAATAGTCCAGACTCCTTGTGGTCTGTTGTGAAGCCAGGGTAACAATGTGCAGGTACAGTATAAGCTTCTCTCTTGAAAAGGTGCAGCGGGGGTATGACCAGAGCAAGCCTCACTCACAGACATGTGCAGGTCCTACATTGTCAAGCCGAGTGTACACTTTGCCCAAAAACCATGATATGAGCTGGGCCAGAGCAAGCTTATCTCAAATATGCTACATGCACAGCATAAGCAGGTCATGGGTAGGCTCAGCGGAAACTCTCTTTGGCCATGGGTGGAAGTAGAGCATGGTCAAGGGTAAGGCAATCACACGAGCACGTGTACAGTGTGGACAGTGACAGTGCCAGTACCCATATGTTACAGGCACAGTATGAACAAGGCCCACTGTTTTATGTTCCCCTGAAAATCGAGTACAGGTTTCGGGATCATTAATTGTAAGCTTTCCTTACAAATCAGTGCGTGTAAAGAGCATGTACCGCAGACAGAACTGGCACAGCATGGGCAAGGTCACAACAAGCATCCCTTCCTAACAGAAGGGGCATAGCATAGGCAGTGCACGTTTAGTTTGCAAAGAAGAAGGGAGCAGGCTACCATGCAGCCTGGCGTCTACCACACTTCCCTAGGGATCTGCTGCCTAATATGATAGGCACGCTTGATACCCAGAGGTTTCTAAGCTCGGACCCGGGTATCGAACCTGTGTTGCTCTGTGTCGTCGTGCTTCCAAGGCGAACGCGTTGCGCCTGAGCTATCCACCCGCCCTCTCGCCTCATAAGGGTTGGGACGCAGGAGGATAGCTCAGGGGCAAGGTGATCGCCTTAAAAGGAAGACGACACGGAGCAACGCAGGTTCGATCCCCGGGTCGACGCTTTGTACCTCTGGGTATAAAGCCGTTATAAATATCATATCATAATATTTACCTACGACCAGACGTGGGCATGAACCGGAAACACACTGATAAGCACTCTGTCTCAAAGAACAATCGCCACCACTGCGTCTCTGTGCTTTGGGTGTCAGTGTGACTGCTGGTGGTCCTGTAAACTACTTGGTCGTGCTAGCATACTCGATGTTGTGTACGTGATACACATAATGCGCATGCGCGGCCCTCGAGCCGGCGCATGCGCAGCTGTTAAATAAAGGCGGCGCCCGGCGGCAGTTGGAGCCGGAGCGCCGGAGCAATCGGACGTCTCCGTTGTGGGTTCTTGCGCGGCGCAGCAGCGCGCAGGGCCCAGATACCGGGGGGGCACGCACTCCACCACCGTGTGCCCTCCGATCATCACACTGGCGACGAGGAGGAGCCACAGCCCACTCCCGTGCCCGGCAGCAACGGAGTGATTAGGTCCGCCGTGTTACGGACCGACGGAGCACCGGCGGCCATTTTCTTTACCCGCCCCGTCACACGTGGCGACCGTGGTTGCGGCCCATCAGGGTGCTCGTGCGCCACTCGCCAACGGCGTCGGAAGAACAATTAACAATTTTTGGAACGCCCACAGTCTTGCTGGCGCAAGACTGTGGCAACTAAGAAGAAAGAAGGGGATTTCGCTCCCAACACTACCGCAGACCCGAGACCGCCACCCGTGAGTACCCAGCACCAAAATGGGTGACGGCGCTGACGATGAGGGTGCTGCAGCCCCAATCCCCCGCAGAGCCCGCAGCTCCCTAGCCCCCATGCCGGAATTCGACGCCACTGGGCCCCCTTCCAAGCTAGGCCCGAAGTGGCTATTGTGGGTCAAGAGGCTGGACATGTTCTTTAGGGCAGCTGGGGTTGACGATGACGACGAAAAGATTGCAACCATGATCTACTCGGCAGGCGCAGAAGTCCACAAGATCTACGACTCCCTGGTCATCCCCGTGGTCACGTACGACGCGGTCAAGCAGGCACTCAAAGACCACTTCTTACCCATGGCCAATGTGGATTTCGACAGGTTTGTCATGGGCGCTGAGAAACAATTGGACGATGAACCCCTAGACAAATTCTGCGCCCGCCTGAGACACCTGGCGACCTCTTGCAGATGGGCCGACGAAGAGGAAATGGTCCGCAACCAACTACTGCAGGGGTGCAGCTCCGGAAAACTTCGGAGGCAAGTGTTGAGGGAGCCTGGCCTGACCCTCCAGCAGATTCTGGACCTGGGCAGGGCACATGAGCTAGCAGAGGCCAGAGGCGCGAAAATGGACGCTGCCTCGCGACCAGGACACAACGAAGACGCGTTTGCAGTAGGACGGTCGGCGGCGAGTAGGTCGAGATGGGCGCCGAGAAGGCCTGACACCGCATCCACTCCAAGCAACGCCTCATCGTGCTCGAACTGTGGGTACGACCTCCCACACAGCGGTGACTGCCCGGCGAAGTCGAGAACATGCGCCCGATGCGGAACGCCGGGTCACTTTGCCAGAACATGCCGTGCGGCTGTCCCTGTTCCAACAGCGAGAGGACCAGAGAGAGTGGGGCGAGGCGGTACTCGTAGAGTGAGAGGCATCTCCTCGATTGATCAAGGCCTGCAAGACCTAGACCTCGCGGAAGAAGAAGAGGAGGAGGAGGAAGAAGTCTTCTTCATCTCCAGCATCGCGAACGGTTCTAGCTCGAAGCGCCAACCCAAGTGCACCGTCAACATCAAGGGCACTCCCACCCCCATTCTTATCGACACCGGAGCGTCAGTCTGCGTGCTAGCCACCAAACACTACGTAGCCCTGCCAGGCCCACCAGAATTGTCAACATCAACGGCTAGGATATATGCATTCGGTGGAGACACCCCCTTACCCATCCAGGGTGCATTTATCGCCCCAGTATCTCATGGACAGAACTCCATCAAGGCAAGGTTCTTCGTCACCGACGTCAGCCCCCATTCTCTGCTGAGCTGTGCTGCGTCAGAAGCGCTCGACATTGTCCATTTCACATTTGGGGTATACCACGCAGATCTGAAAGGCATGCTATACAAGTTCGAGAGTCTCTTCAAGGGCATCGGCAAACTGAACGCCGACCCTATTCGCTTGCACATCGACAAATCCGTAAGCCCGACAGCCCTCAAACACCGCCGAATTCCATTTCACCTGAGGGCACAAGTGGAGGTGGAACTGCGACAGCTAATGGACCGAGACATCATCGAACGGGTAGAAGGACCCACCCCTTGGGTTTCACCCATCGTAGTAGCCCCGAAGCCGAAACAACCAGGGGCTGTGCGCATTTGCGTGGACATGAGACTCCCAAATGCCGCCATCAAAAGAGAGCGCCACCTCACGCCCACCCTGGATGACATCGTCGGCGAACTCCAAGGCGCCAAGGTCTTCTCCAAACTGGACCTCAGATCCGGCTACCATCAACTGGAACTACACCCCGAGTCGAGGTACATTACTACGTTCACAACGCACGAAGGATTGTACCAATACAAGAGACTTAACTTCGGGATCTCATCCGCGGCCGAGGTCTTCCAGAACGCCATAAGAGGAGCGCTGTCCGGCCTGAGGGGAGTCATCAACATGTCCGACGACATTTTGGTCTTCGCCAAGTCGGAGAGCGAACACCTTAAAAGGCTGGAACGCACGTTCGAGAGGCTCCAGGCAGTAGGTCTAACACTGCACCAAGAAAAGTGCGAGTTCCTTAAAGATCGGCTGGAATTCTTCGGGTTTACCTTTCACGCGAACGGCATTTCACCTGATCCCGGCAAAGTAAAAGACATTAGAGATGCACCTCCACCCACATCTCCAGCAGAAGTTCGGAGCTTCTTGGGGATGGTCAATTATTGCGGTCGATTCATCAAAGACCTAGCCTCCCTATCAGAACCATTGAGAGCACTTACCAGGAATGACGTACCGTGGCAATGGACAGCGACGGAACAAAGATCATTCAATGCCATCAAAGAGGCCCTGTCAGAGCAGGAGACAATGGCCTACTTCCACCCCAGCCGGGAATCAGAGATCGTGGTTGACGCCAGCCCTGTAGGACTCGGGGCAGTCCTCATGCAGGCCGATGAACTGGGAGCAATGAGACCCATAGCATATGCTAGCAAGGCCCTCACCGACACGGAAAGGCGCTATTCACAAATCGAGAGAGAGGCCCTTGCCATCCTATGGGGATGCAAACATTTCAGGATATACATCCTCGGCAAACCTGTCGTCGTGGTCACAGACCATAAACCCCTGATTCCCATCCTGTCCGGCACTTCTTCCAAGCCGCCTCCACGTATCGAAAGATGGATGCTATCGCTCATCGAATACAGCGTCAAGCTGGTGTACCGCCCAGGCACCCACAACCCCGCGGACTACCTGTCCCGCCACCCAGGCACGAGGGACGCCCAGAATCCGGTGGAGTTGTCAGACGCTGGGGACGCTGTGCATCTCGTCGTTGAATCAGCCCTACCAGTGGCCCTGTCGAGGGAGAACATTGCAGATGACTCGAACTCTGATGAGGCATTCTTGCGGGTGAAAAGAGCGGTAGCCACGGGGGAATGGCGAGACGTCCTCCTGAACAACGCCCGAAGAAACCCAGAGGCGCAGAGAGACCTACAATCATTGTGGAAGGCTCAACACGAGCTCTCGGTGTCCACGGATGGCCTGCTACTGAGGGGAGACCAGATCATGATCCCCAGGTCCCTGGTCACGAGGGTCCTCCAGCTAGCCCACACAGGTCATCAAGGCATGGCTAAGATGAAGGCGCGTCTAAGGCTGAAAGTCTGGTTCCCCGATCTAGAACACCGGGTGACCGAATTCGTAAAGGCCTGCATCCCCTGCCAAGCCGCAAGTCCGGCAGAAAAGAGCCCGCCCATTCAAGCCATGACACGGAGCGACGTGCCGTGGGGTACCGTCCACGCAGACTTCGGCTCGACCGGCAGAGGCCTATACTTCTTAGTAGTGACTGACCAGTGGTCAAGGTACCCGGAGGTGGAACTCGTAGAATCCACCGCCAGCGATCACACCATCCTGGCCATGGACAAAATCTTCGCCACCCACGGCTTCCCGCTCGAGATATGCTCAGACAATGGTGCCCCGTTCCAAGGGCAGCGTTTTGCCAGGTACTGCACAGAACGAGGCATCAAGCACCGTAAAGTGACCCCGCTGTGGCCAAGGGCCAATGGAGAGGTTGAGCGGTTCATGCGGACACTTAACAAAATTTTTCGCATCTCTGTCAATGGTGGGGAAGACCTGCGCCATAACCTGATCGAATTCCTCCGTGAGTACCGGTCCACCCCACATCAGTCCACCGGAATCGCGCCCGCCGAAGCACTGTTCAAACGTATACCCAGGGTTGATACCGGAAGCAGGTGAACGGCGCCCAGGGGTGATTGCCGGAGAGCGTTGAGCCGCCCGGAGACCCTGAGGGGCCAGAGAACCTCGAAAGGGGCCCGCCCCGGTATCCCCGCAGGGAAGGGCGCCACCCCCCGCAAAGGTTCCAAGACTTCATTATGGACTCAGCGACATGAGCAACAAAGTCTGTTAAGTATAAAATGTTTTGAGCCACGTTGGCCCCCATGTTTAATGTTTTGTTGTTTGAGGGGAAAAAGGAGGGATGTTGTGTACCTGATACACATAATGCGCATGCGCGGCCCTCGAGCCGGCGCATGCGCAGCTGTTAAATAAAGGCGGCGCCCGGCGGCAGTTGGAACCGGAGCGCCGGAGCAATCGGACGTCTCCGTTGTGGGTTCTTGCGCGGCGCAGCAGCGCGCAGGGCCCAGATACCGGGGGGGCACGCACTCCACCACCGTGTGCCCTCCGATCATCACACTCACAGGCAGAAAGTAGGTGCAGGGGTGTGGCCCTTTTCCAATGCAGCAAATCTGCCTGCTCTTAAGTTACCCTGATTTGGAAGGTTAGACCCCTTTTTCTAATCCCCACATTTTCAATTTGCATTAATTACCTCCCATTACATTCCTTAGAAAAAAAATGAGCACAGAAAGGCAACCTATTCAATTTGTATTGCTTACCCTCTTTGCACCTGTAAACTCAATCATATATGTCCTTTGGCAGCATGCAAGTAACACGAGTGCCCAAACTAAAGACCATTTACTTATGCAGTAGATTTATCACTGGATCCAGGAAATGTGTTTCATCGTGAGTACACGCACTGAAACTAATCAATCATGGCGTCTGTACTTTCGAGGCAGCCATGACCAGCATTGTTTACAAAGGTAGCATGCTCTGCAGTACGTGTGTTGATGCTATTAAACAAGGTTAGAGCCAAGGTGCCGCGGGCACAGCGCGCTCAGTCACAGTCGGAGTGTGTGTAGAAGTCCAGTCTCAGCGTTTGCTTGGCACACCTGCATGAGGCCAGTCAACCCCCTCTCTTCATCACTGCCTGCTCAGACGTGTTCCTTGCCTGCTTCGCCTGCCTGTGCCCTGCCCCCAGAGGTCCCATGTGCAGGGGGAAGGGGCACTGCTTATGGCCTGTCCAGGGTGAGTGAGATATTCTCATCTATAAAGAAATGGCCGCCAGCCTGGCCTTCATGTTTTCACATTCCAGTGTGTCCAACAGTCAAAGTTTCAGAGCTTCAAGCCTCGAGGAAATAACAACACATTTACCACACACTTTCACCCAACAAAAAGCCTGGATGGCATTAAGGTGTTCACTGATGTCATTACCGCAACTGTGGAAAGCCTGAATTTCATGGTGCCCAAATCTCCTTGCCATCATGTCCAAACAAAACACATGTGTAAATGAAACCAGCCAATCAAGACTGTATGAAATTTAATACAAGCAATGAAATAACATCATAAATACTAGTTGACATTGAAAAAGTGAAACACCCATTTCGCACATAAAAAAGACTGGATAGACATATTGTTTAGAGAATTAATCCTTTATGAGTTTCTCAGTAGAAATGATCAATTATAAATTACTTTTCCCCAGATTTGTTTATCCAAAACCTGAAATACACAAACACACATTCATTTATGCAGGACTATAAACAAGTGCTGCTGTAATTTGAATCTTTTCATACTCTACCAAACACATATCTCAAAATGAGACAAAAGACATAGGGCCTCATTCCGAGATTGGAGGTAGCCATGGCGCTATTTGCGCCATGGCTGCCTCCAAACCCGGGTCCGTGTTCGGTCTGGTTGAATGGGGACTTACCGGGACATTCCGACCTGTGCGGACCCGGTAAGTCCCCATTCAACCAACCATTCCCCATTCCCATTGAGCCCTTATAGGGCTCAATGGGAATGGGGAAGGCGCTAATTACGGGCCTGCTAATAGCAGGCACGTTATTAGCGCCCTGGTCCTTTAGCGGGACCCGTAAAGAACGTGTGATCAGACCACACGTCCTTTGGGGCTCCCGCTAAGGGACCTCGGAATTGGGTGGTAAGGGTTTAACAGCACCGGTCTCCTTACCGGTGCCCGGTAACCTTTACCGCCCAACTCAGAATGACCCCCATAGTAAGGATATTGAATACTAAGATGATAATACGGACAGGAGGAAAGGGGGCTATCATTTACAGAACCAAATGATATCCTTATTTAGTTTACAGGCCAAATGACGCTTTACATTGACATTTTATAATAAGTTTGGCCCCAAGTTGTCTAGTTCTCCATTACCTAAACTAAAATGTGTAGGGACTAAATTCAACAAATCAACGTGATGCTCTTAATCATAACCTTTTTGACAGTAAGGTACTGGGCCTTTTTAATTTGATAACGCTATTCCCTTAACTCTGTTTCACCTTCGTAGGTTACATGTGATTTTATCGAATGATAAAATAAAGAATTAATTTTGAACAAATGTGTTGTTTTCTATTAGATACCCTCACTGCATACCACCTTCATAAGTAGTCCATCCTTGATTATGCCTCTCTTGGCTCAGGCTTAGCAGTCACATAATGAACATTCTGGAGTTTGCCCTGGGATACAAGGTATTGAGATGCCCAGTCAAACAAGCCACCAAAATGCTGGCATTACCCAAACATCTTCGGGAGCCCCTCATGCATCCGAAATTACATTGTGTAATAACTTACAATTATCCAATTCTGCCTTGGAAAGACATCCCAATTATCACAACACTTTAGGACATAAATGCCTCTTCCCTTTTGCAGAACTATGGTCACCCAACAGGACTGACATGAACCGATGATATCACAAAGCACCCCCCGCCCCCACTGCATCCCTCAATTCCTGTACTTGTAGCATCTATTTCCCACTTTCCGAACCTTTTTATCTACCCTTAACTCATGTTCTTTCTTCCAGTAATCTACGGTCTGCATGCTCCTGGAAAGGGCACATCACACCACTCCACGGACAAGCCTAGGGACTCAGATTCTACTCTGGTGGGGATCTGATCAGTACAAAAGCATATTAACATAACATTGATGTGACTATTATGATGTATGAAGAAACATGATGATTAGGATTGTTGCACTTCACCGTCTGTATGTGCTCCACTATCCCTACACTCCTTTCTGATAATGCTACCTATATATTATTTCAGACAGCTACATACTAAACTGTAAATTACAAACCACTATTGCAATTAATTGGAACTCTTATATAATGACACCATGTTATACCTTACATTTCAAACTTGGATATTTTAATTACTGAATTGCAACACTATAGGAGCCATAAGAGAAACGCCATAATGTTCTTCTCAAGGACAGATCACCTTTAGTTACTTCTGGGAAATAACGCCTGACTAGCTGGTACTCAAATTGTTCCCACTTCTATACCAGATACTTATGCCAGATACTTAGCCTGTTTGTAATGATTTCTTTAGCCATCTCCTCTTTGCATAACACATGCCCATTTTCATATGTCTCCTAATACTTTAGATGGCAGTCTTCCAAGAGTCATAAAAAAGGGATAAACTCTACATCTGTCCTGGAACTCATAAATGCCTTTGATAAGCCTTACCAGTAATTGTTTACATGCTCTAAATTTAAATCTATCCTTCATCTCATTATTAATTGTGACAATCTATCTTTCAGTAGATCAATTTCATCTTGTGCAAAAACTCAGAAAAGTGAATATATATAATAATCTTAGATGGCGGAATAGAATCAGCATGAAGAATGCACATCACATAACTTCACTAATTCCAATATCTTAAAAAATGATCATATTAACTGAGATGCAGACAAAATATAAATCAAGATTATTGTCATTAACAAATTCAACAAACTTCAACAACTATTATTTTCCAAAGAATAAAAAGATCATTAATAAATCCGATTATATCCATGTTCCCAATAGCCCATCAACAGATTGGACTAGGACAGCTCACACAGAGTACCATCGCTGTACCTCTAGTTTCTAAAGAATGTTGTTAAAGGGAAAATTATTATTTTTCAAAAAGAAATTGAACATCTCTATCTTCAAATGTGTATATTGTACCAAACTTGCAACCAATTTCTCAAAACATATTCAATTGCCACCTTGCCTTGGCCATGGTCAATACAAGTATATATCAAGATGACAACAAGTGGCATACAATGAAATTCATCCTCCCATGGTTTCTGATACTACTTATTGAGGGTGTGTTATGCAAAGATGAGATGGTCAAAGAAAGAATTACAGACAGGTCAAGTATGAGGGGAGAGCAGTAAAAAAAGGCAATAGAATGTGGTCTACAAAAGCAGGCAAAGGTTCTCTAACCAAACCTATGGAATGTGCAATTAGGCAGCCTGGAGGACAGCCAATACATGTATGGACATTATGTAACAAATCAACTCTCAGTGCATGGCTTATCTAAAGGGTTGTATAAAAAAATGTGGAACAAATACTATCAGGTAGTTGTTTAAATGCTTTTTTGGCATATTCTTCACTATCTCACACAACAATATTTTCCCCTCTTTCTGATGCTTTTAATACCAGATTGAAATCACTTGCCAAGAAAACGATGGGATCATGATCAAGGTAGACTGCACACACAGGTGTAACCTCTTCAAACATGTAGTGGGTGAATAAGACCCAAGCCGCACCATCCTCCTGCTTCCTATCCTTCTCTCTCTTCTCTACAACAACAATTTAATTCTCATATAGCTCATAACATTCTCCCCTAGCCGCATTCTAAAATAGAATATTGAACACCTGCTTTATTGCATATAGTCCACAACACTGGAATGATTTGTATGTAACCACTTTAAATGATAACAGTACAACATAACACGCCTCCCCCCTATCTTCTTACTCCTTTTGCAGCCTTTCCCCTATTCCATGTCCTACCATCCTACAACACAAGGGCATCATCTCATACCCTCCTGACCTGCTGTGGCCCCCAGTACGTCCTTTGTTCTTTCAGAAACCAAACCTGGTTTTCTCACGTGGATATGTTCTCCCTCCAAAACCTTGCACTTCCCAACTCTCCTCAAGCTATGATATGATTGACCTTTCCTTCATGCGTTGAGCGTTGTGCCCCACAAACCGCTTCAATTTCTGCTGATCCTACTCGACAAAACATGCCCTTCGCAACCATTGCGGACAAACTGTAATGTGTGCCTTCCTTCTCCTCAGCACCTCCAAAGGCATCAGTCTCGTAGTTGCATGTGGGGCCCACCTAGGGATTCACATGCAACTAAGGAATTGTGTATGCACACACTCTTCTATTAACTAAAACTTCCCAACCATTCCCCGCTGTCAAAGCAATCCTAATATCTTGCATTAAAGTACGATTAAATCGCTCAACAGCAGCATTGGTCTCTGGGTGATAGAAAGATGCCTTGTGGTACACTACCCCAATTCCTTCTAAAAATGAAGCCATCAGCCTAGAGGTAAACTGTACCACATTGTCAGTCTGGATCTTTCGCGTATACCCTTCCCTATGGAATAGTCCATCCAGGAAATGAGTAAACGCTCGTGTGTCTGATTCTAGCACAATCTCCACTACAACTCATTTAGAATACAGATTCATGAGAACAATGATATATTTCCTTCTGCCTCTTTCGCTCTAAATCAGTCCCAGAATATACAAAGCAAGGAGCTCCCAAGGCATAGTTTGCAATTCCAAAGGTCTAAGTGGCTGGATTTAGTTCCTTAACGTCTTATCTGCTTCTCCACACAAGCTGCATTATTTGATCACTTGTTCTACCTGGGTGTCCAACAGGTCCAGTCAGCCTAAAGCATCCCTTTGGTTTTAGTAATTCCTAAAAGTCCTTTGTGCACTGCCTCTTTTCGTTTTGACCGTATCTCCAGTGAAGGCACAAAACACCCTGCTTTGCACAACAAGTGAGCCTCCATAATAAGTTCATCCCTGACCTTGTGAAAGGACCCCAACCCTTTGTTGTCTGTCCACCCATTTTGGCCTGTTGTAACATACTCTATGGTGCGGCTCAACTCGTCATCTGTCAGCATGATCCCACTCTTGTCTCCCAATAACTATCACACAACATGAACACTTAATCAGTACTTTCCACGTCACAGTTTTCAAGGTCATCCTTACCATCTGGTCGACTGGCCCTGAACAGATAATCTGCTAGAGTATTGTCCTTACTTGACACAGGTTTTACTATAAACTCATGAACCTGCAGGGAAGTAACCCACCTCACTATTCTTCGGGATGCCCCATCTAGCTCTTCACTCTTGAAATTCACAGAGGGCTTCCTTTTCTACAGTGTACAGTGTTCCTGCTCCTCTCAAAACCTATGATGCAAATGCAATGACTCTATCTATCCCACATTGTCTTTTATAGGACAGGCATGGTATCAAGAGAGACACAGACTCACAAGCGTTTATTTTAAAACCTTTATTCATTAAAGTCCCTGGGTTGGTAGAATGCCTGACTGGCCCTAACTCTAAAGGGAATGTTTCCTTAACTGATGTTTCTAATGGCAGTCATTGTCTAATAGTCCAAAAATAAAAGGCAGTCTGTGTCTAAACCTATGCTTGCCCTCGTGCTGTACACACATGTCATAGAAAGTCTTTTCAATAGGAGAAATGGTGGTTAAAAAAATGGTAAAATCAGAGTTGGTTCCAGGTGGTCTCCTCACTAGGTGGTTCAATTTGGTCAACGTCACAAGGATGATTCCTCAATAGGCCTCTCAGGATTACCTTCCCCAAGCTCGGGTCTCTTCTAGCTTTCAAAACACTATACAAAGCCAGATTCCTTGATAGGACTCTCTGGGTTCCCTTCCCCAAGGTTAGGCCTCTTCCAGCTTTCAACACAAAGTATACAGTTAAATTCCTTGATAGACTTCTCTGGGTTCCCTTCCCCAAGCTTAGGACTCTTCCAGCTTTCAACACAAAGTATACAGTTAAATTCCTTGATCAATCTCTCTGGGTTCCCTTCCCCAAGCTCAGGCCTCGTCCAGCTTTCAACAAAAAATATACAGTCAATTTCCTTGATAGGCCTCTCAGGGTCCCATTGCCCAAGTGCAGGCTTCTTCCAGCTTTCAAAACAAAACACCATATAACACAGTTCCTTTTTGGTTTCACAGGTGCCTTTCCTCAAGCTTAGGGCCTTCTAGTTCCAAACACCAATTCAGCTGGTCAGGATATGCCTTTACTTTACATATAGGGGGTCATTACGAGTATGGAGGTAGCCATGGTGCTATGGGTCCGGGTTCTCTGAATGGGGAAATACCGGGCCATTCCAACCTTGGAGGACCCGGTATTTCCCCATTCAGGGAACCCATCCCCATTCCCATTCAAGCCCCCATAGGGCTCAATGGGAATGGGGAGGGAGCTAACAACGGACCCATTAATAACGGGCCCATTGTTAGCTCCCTGGTCCTTTAACGGCTCCCACTAAGGGCGCCTGGTAAAACCAGCTGCCCTTAGCGGGACCCGAAAAAAAGGACCTCGTAATGCGGCGGTAAGGGCTTAACGGCACCGGGACCCTTACAGCCATCGTTAAACCCTTACCGCCAGTGTCGGAATGAGGCCCATAGTCTCTCTTTCACATCACTTTGTCAAGGGTTAGAATCAGAGGCTTTCAAAAATGCCAGGCTCTTTGCTTTTCCTCAGCGCAATCGCTCTGGCACTTTTGTTGCTCTCTTGATTTCTTTATTCTTACACTTTTTTTATCTTCTGGTGCTTCCTGCATCCCTTTCCCTTTGCTGTGCACACGTGCACTGTCCTTTGAACCTTTTCTTAGCAGTGCCTCTTGCATGCTTCTACACTGGCTTCTGGCCCCTTTTCCACTTTCTTGTGCTTTCGTGCTGCTTCCACCTTTTCAATGGTCTTCTTGCCCCTTTTTACACTTTTGTGCCTCTTGCACCTTTCCTGTGGGCTTCTTGCCCCTTTTTACACTTTGGTGCCTCTTACACCTTTCCCGTGGGCATCTTGCCCCTTTTTACACTTGGTGCCACTTACACCTTTCCCATGAGCTTCTTGCCCCTTTTTACACTTATCACTTCAATGTCCGTTTTTATTTCACTTTTTACATCACACACGCGCATCTCTTCAGTTTCGCGCTCACACTGTTACTTTCACATCTTTGAAGTCGTCCCTTTAAATTCACTTGAATACTTTAACAAGCACGTTCCTCTTTCTTACGCGTTTAGCATGGCATTTAGGGTTGCGCTCCTCACAACCCAGCTCTGTAATGCTTTCAGACTCACCGGGCTGACTTCCTCGCTTCAGCTTCTGAACGGTTCCTCGTTCTGAGGTCAGGGTCTCACCATCTGCCCCTCGGACACTCACCGGCCCAGGGTAACACGCACTTGCATACCAGACTAACATGCCCCTCAGCTCCCATCTGCGGACTTTCCTGGGCTACATGGAGACACGGCTCCCTCGCCACCCTTCTGAACTTGCAAACTGCAGCACCCCAGTGCCTCGGCGTCCCGATCTCTGGCCTCTGGTCCTGGGCAGCTTTGTTGTCTCAGCTATCCTCCCAACTCGCTCTTCTGTTTGCTCTCCTACTCGCTCATCATTTTGTGTGAGACCACACGTTTTATAGCAAAAAGACCAGTCAAGTGGAGTCAGGTGTGAATAGTTACTAGTGAATGCCTGATCCTGTCTAACGTTATTAGTGGAACAGTCTGGGGTAGGTTGCCTTTATTTTCCCCATGTTATTCCTATGGGTAATCTTTACTGATCTTTGTTGCCTCTTCCTTGTCCCAGTATTGGTTGGAA
Organism: Ambystoma mexicanum; assembly: GCF_040938575.1. Classification (NCBI taxonomy): domain Eukaryota; kingdom Metazoa; phylum Chordata; class Amphibia; order Caudata; family Ambystomatidae; genus Ambystoma; species Ambystoma mexicanum. The sequence goes on from NC_090921.1 coordinate 304,529,354, forward strand.
ATGGGGAGGGGGAGTTGGGGCTAGATTGGATTTGACATTGACAGGCTATGCAAGGTGATGGTTAATGAATAGGGGAAGACCCCTTGGTCCTAATATGGTAGGCAAAAGGTGAACCCTTTTGTATTAAAGTATTCTTTATGTTACCTCATCCGGATATGCGAGCACAAGTTGGTATAACCCGTCCCATGTTCTGAATGGGGAAAAGACAAAGAAATGTTGGTATTAGGATTCTGATTTCCTCTCTTTTGTCGGCCAGGGATAATGGGGTCTGCATAACCTACAAAGGCTTCTGGGATTTCTCCACCTATTATCCCCTTGGAATACCACGTTTTGCCTAGGGTATTCTCCTGAGGATAGTCCTGGTCTCGCCTATCCAGGTGATGCTCCCTCGCTTATCCACCCCCATGGTTGTGATCCAAAAGCGATGGCCCTCCACTGCCCACCTTAATAGAGGATTCTCAGGCTCTACATGGGAGAATACTTCTAGATGTCTAACACTTTGCATTAGAACAGCACCCAGACCCTGTGTCACTAGCATCTGTGATGATGAACTTTTTGTACTTAGTATCAAAAGTTACTAGAACCTGCGCACTGGCAATCACATCCTTTATGTCTTGAAACTCCTCCTGGAACTTTGCACACCATACAAACTTGGCTCCTTTCTTGCACACATTTCTTGCATCTGTCTGCAAAATGTACCACACACTTGCCTGCAATAGTACTTAATACGATCCAAGAACGACATGGCCTCCTGTTTATGATTAGGGGTTTCCACTTCTGTTATAGCCTTTACCATCTCACTCCTTAGCTCCAGGCCTTTGTCGCTGAGTCTATGTCCTAGATAATATATGGATGTCTCCCTAAACTTGCCTTTCTCCTTCCGAAGTTTCAGCCCCACCGCGAACAGTATTACTAACACCCGGGCTAGTCTCTGATCATGCTCCCCAAGTGCCTTCCCATAAAAAGTATATCATCTTGGAAATAGGATATTCCCTCCACACTTTTCAACAATTGGTGCATCACCCTTTGGAAGAATGGAGCAGGCGATACTAGTGCGAAAGGCACTCTTCTGTATTTAAATGTCCCTTCCAGATTCACAAATGGGGTGAGATCCTTGGAATCAGGGTGCAGTCTGACCTGGTGATATGCAGAAGATAGATCAAGTGTGCTAAACACCTTGGCCCCAGCTGCCATGCTCCCTAGTTCTCCCATGCTCGGAAGCAGAAACCTGTGAACAGAAACCTCACGATTCTGCCTTTTCAAGTATATGCATAACCGTACCTGACCATTTGTTTTGCGCACTACAACAACAGGAGACACCCATTCAGATGCCTGGACTGGTTTGATCACACCCTCACTTTCTAACCTTCTAATTTCAGCAGTAATCTCTTCCCTCATGGAAATGGGTATGGTTCTGACTTTTGCCACAACAGGCCTAGCACCCTCCTTGAAACTAACATGGTGATGGTTTCCCTTCAGGCACCCTAAGGTTTCCTTAAACACCATTTTGTACCTCTCCTCTGGGCAACCCTTGTTACCTTTGTTCACCACAGCAATATGACCCAAAACAGTAGAGTTCACCATAATTTCCATTTCGCTCTCCTCATACCGTCCCAATAGGCATCCTCCTTTCTTTGACACAGAGACATCAGCAATCATCCATTTACCCTTACATACTATTTTGGCTTGGCTATCCCCCATAGGCTATTGCTGTCTCAGAGGGAGGTTTAAGCTTAGTTCCTTTGAACCTGTCTTCCCAGACACAGTAATCCAAAATAGTGTAGTCAGAACCGGTATCTACAAGCATTGATACCCCCACACCATTCACAACCACCCCAGCATGCAGTTTCTCACCCCTCTTTGGTCTCAAGCCCACTTGGCTAACAGACCAACTCACACCATCCACAATCTCACCATCCTCATTTTGTCAATCGTCACCTCAGACTGCATATTTATTTCTCTAACAGCACCTCTAGAAACTGTTTTAGAACAACGTTCATAGTGCTCCATTTTGTAGCAATTGTGGCACAATGCCTTGGGTCCCAGACATGCTCCATTGCTTGCAAAATGGAAGGTACTCCATCATCTGAAGCACCTCTTCACCGTTGATTCCTTCCCTCTGCTTCCTTATTAGGTGCAGTTAGTAGTTTTCTTGATACAGTTCCCTCTGGGCATGGGCAGATATTTATTTGGTTGTGCTTTCCCTCTGCCTTGTCGGCACTGATAAAGGTGGACTGCACCCACAGGTGATGAGTTGTGAGATAGAATTAATTTGTAGCATCTTCAAACAAGTACTGGGTAACTATGCCCCCAGCCGCACCACCCTCCTGCTTCCTATCCCTCTCTCTGTTCTCTCCAACAGCCAATTTCATTCTCTCATAACAATCTCTCCTAACTACATTCTAACCGAGAATCTGGAGCACATTTAACTATATAAATACTGCGCTGCAGATATACCACAAGACTAAACTGATTTGTATGTAACCACTTTGAATAATAAAAGTACAACATAACACATCATGTTGTTTAGATGTTAAAATATCCTATTTATTTAAATTCAGGTGCCAATTTATTTGAGAGAAATTGGATATAAAACGTTTATAAAATCTGCCATGTATTTGTCATCCATGCTGGTGGGTACCTTCTTTGACTTTTGTTTGAAACCACTATATTCAGAGCAAATGGTATCGGGGGATGAGGATTTAGTAACCAAAGAATAGAGATCACTAAGGTCAGTATCCTTTACCAGCTCTTGTAAACAAAAAAATGGCATCACGTTTGCTGATACTAACTTGACTAATAATGTTGATTCTTGTATCCTCCTTCAATTTCCCATTCTATTTCAACAACCAACATACAGCCTGCTTAACTCTCCCAGGCTCTTCCAGCAACCCACAGACATTCTCCTTAGACACACCAAACTATTCATACAACTCTCCTTTTTCTGCTCCTCTTATGCAACGTTCTCTGGTAATACCTCAATCTCTTCTTGGATCTCACCAACCTCCTCCAACATCGTTCCCGAGCCTCCTCCTGAGCTTTTCCTCCTAACCTCTTTCAGAACAATATCAACTGTTACCCTCTACGCATTCACCACCTCCTCTTTAAATTCCAGATTTCTTTTCCGTAACCTCAGTCTCTACTCCCTCCAATGACCTTTGTTGTTATTGAATCTTTCATCTCTTTCCTTATCCCACCTGAGACTACTAGTGTTATTTCTGCCATGCCAAACCCCTTCTCTGAACATTCCCCTCCCAGGGCCACCTTGGTCCCTCCACTTAACTTTCTGGACAATTGTCCCTCTTGCCAACTCTCACACTGGGCTATAGATCTTCTCCCACTTGACTGGCCGAACAACTGGTCTCTCTGCTCAAACTCCTTCTCTCTGTCTAATGTCTCACACACAGAGTCCACTGCACTCTGCTACTTCAGTCTCCTCTTCTTGCCAGCACTGCTGCCTTGGCCCACACTCCAACTCTCTAAGAACTCCATCGCCCTTCCTCTATAACAACCAACAAGCTGACTGTATTTGGAGCTGTTTTATAGTGTTCTGGCCCCTCCCATGGGCTGGTTCCCAAAGCAAGAGTTTGCCTGTGCGACAGTACAGGAGTGCTCCACTGTGATTCCATAGCTCAGGGACAACGTGCTCACCTTGGAAGCAAAATGACACGGAGCACCACAGGTTCAATCCTCGGGTCCGCGTTTAGAAACCTCAGGGTATTAAGCGTGTTATAAATATCATATCATATCATTGATTGTGACTACTTCCTTCCAGTGACACTCTGGGGCTGGGCTTAATGGAGCAGAGACTTTAAGGGGTGGGGAATCATTCTTGACTTTCATTGGTCTTCCCTGCTTCTCTCTGTCTGCCTGCCGCCTACAGCTCCCACCCCGTAATACAGACAGCAAGTATTGTTGATTTCCTGAGCACCCTCCTGAGCACTCTGGCCATATTACCTCCCCCTGGGTAATGGAGGATTCCTGCGTTAGTTCTTCGATTTATTATGCCCTGTAGAGAATGTTATTGGACCAGGTATGTGTAATGAAGTCAGTTATATAAACTCCGGTATTGTGAGAGCAGAAGAGGATGCAGTGGAATCCCCCAGGGCATCCCCCTTTCTCACTTCTGGGTACACCATCATCTAATTAGGGGCGATGGTCCATAGCCCCCACGGTGCTTCCATTGGCCCCTGGTGCAAAACAGGACCCCCTGATATAGAAGGTAATGATTATGTCCTCTCTGGAGTATGCTAAATCCATGAAAGAGCTGCATGAGTAAACAATAGTATAGCTAATTACAAAAGGAATAGACTGTTCCCTCATGTAGCTTTCTAAACAAATATTAATCACGCATCAACACCTTTGATTCCAACCACTTGATCACTCACTGCCATTTGTTGATAATTAATATGAGAAATAAGATGCTAAATCATAATTGTTGGGTCGTGAGAGACATTATTTCTGATTTTCATATCTGTTGTGATATTTTTCATTATTTCGCTATTTGCATTTTGTAAAGGAGCGGCAGGGGCCCTCTTACCAGGTACCCCAATTACCAGCACAGCAAGCGGCTACTTGGGCCCCAACAAAATTCCTGCTTCAAGAACGGAAGACTCAACCATAGGGCAAGGTTTACTGTCTTTATTATCAAACAAAGTGACAGGGATCACACTAGAACAGCATAGCAGTTGTGAGACAGGCATGGTATCAAAAGAGACACAGACTCAAAGTATTCATTTTAAATAGTATTAATTTGAAAGCTTAATCATTTTTAATAGTATTCATTTTAAAGCTTAATATTCACACCGATTCTGTTGGTTGTTTCCATGACCATGAGTCTGGCTTCAGAGCTGTCAGAAACCCAGGAAACTGCTCTCCTGAACATTCGTGAAGACCTGCTCTCCAACCTTGATTCTAATATCCCATCTGTCCTCATCCTACTCCATCTTTCTTCTGCCTTTGACACAGTCAACCATGTCATCCTGCTCAATCACCTCTGTGATAACCTGGGTATCACTGATCAGGCCCTGGCCTGGCTGTCCTCCTTCCTCTGTCCGACTGACCCTCCCAGGTCCAACTTGGGTCCTTCCTTTCTTCTATCTCACTCTCTACCTGTGGTGTTCCCCTTGGGTCTAACCTCTCTCCCTGGCTTTTCAACCAATAACTGGCACCGCTCGCCCCCGCATTGCTGCTATCTGCTCAAACTTTCAGTGCTCTGCAGATGACACCCAACTTGTTTTCAGGCTCCCATCTGCCACCTCTTCTCCCTCTCTCATCTCTGACTGTCTGCTATCCAGCAGTGGGGTGCTGCCAAAGGCCTCTGCCTTAATGCCAGCAAAACAGAGATCCTCCTCATCAGCACACCTGCACCTTCCTTTCCTATCACTCTTTGGCCGGCCTCCCTTGGCCCTCTCCCTGCTCCCACTTGCGAGGCTAAAAACCTCAGGGTCATCTTCGACTCCCCGCTTTCCTTTTCTCCACACATCTCTGACGTCTCAAAAAAGTCAAATTACCAACTGCAACCGCTCAGAGGTATTCTTCCTTCCCCCAGAAGCTCACTGTCTCCAGAGCTCTGGTTCTCTCTAGACTGGACTATTGCAACAGACTCTTCCTAAATCTGCCTACAACCACTCGCCGCCCTCTGCAGCTCATCCAGAACAGGACTGCGAGACTTGTCCTGGGCCTCTAGCCCTGGGATCGTATCTCTCCAGCCCTGAAATCTCTTCATCAGCTCCCAGTGGCTGCAAGTATTAAATTCAAGACCCTTTGCATTGTCCACAAGGCCTCTTGGGGCCTGGGTCCACAATACCTTCAACTCATCCTCCGTAAATACCTTCCTACTCGAGCTCTTCGCTCCTCCAACTCCAACTCCCTCAGGGTCAGTCGCTTCTCCAAGCAACAAGTTGGGGGTAGATCGCTTTCCTCGGCGCAGGCCTCCCTCTGGAACAGCCTCCCTGCCTTTCTGAAACTTGAGGAGAACCATCTTCGGTTCTGGATGCTCCTCAAGACCTTCCTCTTTGCTTCTGCCTTCACTCTTCTTCTCCCCTGCTGATTTGTCTGGTTTGGTACCGGGTAACTGATTACCCTCTGATTTCGGGCACAGATCCCTGCCCTCCCAGCCACACAAACGCACTGCCTCCCGGCAACCCTTGCACTTGGGTCTGTATCTACTTCCCTACAGTCCTCTTCCTGCACTTATTAGGCACCCGTTGTCTACACCTTATTCTTGGACTTACCACCTGCTGGCCGCACTACCTGTCATTGTTCTATCATGTGTTCAGCACTTTTCACTCCTCCCCTGCCCCTAGCACTTTCCCCCTCTTTCTCCCCATGTACTTGCACAATCTCAATGTCACTGGGCCTAGTAAGATCATTGTTTTGTCCTCCCTTGTTCCCCTCCCTTGCTTCATCATGCTCTGAAACACTTGTGCATGGGCACAATACAAATAAAATATCATATTATATCATAAAACATTTATTAACTAAGGTTCCTGTGTTTGTGTAATGCCTGACTGGCCCTAACTCTAAAGGGATGGTTCCCTTAACTGATCGCAGTCTAATAGTCCAAAATGGAATGTATTACTTACAGTATTTTGTGGTAGTATATGGTTTGCAGTATTTAGTGGTGAGCATAGTTTTCCTTCCCTACATCATAACCCCATCATAAACAAAACCTTCCTTTCTATTAGAATACCACCTAGTGATCTGTAGAGGGCCTTGGACCTATACACACAAGAGAACCCAACAATTTTCTATAGAGTGCCACCTACAGTCAGTAGCCGGTATCGCTGGCTTATCTACACCAGTGATCTATGCGCCCATAGGCATCATTACTGGCTCATAGACCGCCAGTAATCTATAAGTTATATTAGACTCCCTCCAAACAACATACAAGGAGGACACACACAACACACACACCTCTCCCATTTTATCACTGCTTATTTTGTTTGTTATTCTATCTACATGGGCAAATTGGCAAATGTATTACCAAAGAGAAGGAATCTCCTCTGTGTCCACAAATAAAATCCCAAATGCAATAAAAAACTCTAAACCATTCATTTTTATATACTGGTTATATTGCAGACAAGTACAATTCACAATTACATGCTTACCATGTACATTTCACCATTATCTGTAACAAAAAAAGAAGATAAAAAAAACAGAAACAGAGCAAACAAGCCTTTTTTAAAAAATATGAATTATTTTTAACATTATAAACATGACGAATTAAAATGCAGGGAATTTCCTTTGCTACTCTGCCTACATGACATTTTTAGATTGGTCATTCATCCAACAGCACACAGTGACCTCACTTAAACTGTGTCTGCTTACCAGAGGTATTTGTTTGACTCTCTCCCACACAACCTTGTCCTTGCTCCCCTCAGAAAAGCAGTCCCCGCCAACAAACTGCTCCTGTAATCTTGGATGCTTGGAAGGCGCTGCGAGAACGAGGGGTTCTCCAGCCAGCGCTCAATGACCTGGCACTTCCGTTCTCAAAGCCCAGTCATCCCGAACTAAACTCCCCACTGTCATCTTCCCATTAGAAAAACTTAGAGCCTCCCCACATTTTTACGTGGCATATCTGGAGACACTTTCCTCCAATCATATTAAAAAGGATTCTTTTCAACTGCACTCTTTACTTTTCTAACAAAGGACTCCTTGCTCATCGAGCAACTGTATCAATTATTATTTCCTGCTATGCAGGCTTTCTGCTTTCTGCAAACTGAACACAGAATAGAGATTAAAAAAATGCCATTGCACTTTTAAAAACAAATTATCTTTTCACCTCATTTTGCACACAGAGACTACATTATAACGTTAAGGAGTTAGCATTAGTGATTAGTAATTGTTAATTAAGTCAGTCTGTTATATAAATAATGTAGCCTTCTATGTATGAGGTATTCAAGAGAAAATAAATGTGTGCACTTTACTCTCTGTAGTTTCACATTGGGCTTTTGCTGCATTATGAATTCCATACTTTGCATGCCACCAGCAACATACTCACATGTTATACTGGCAACATAAAATAACTATATGTGTGTGCCACATTATTGCTGGCAACAGATATGTTGCCATCACATTTAGTGAAGCACTGTATACTCTAAAGCGCTATAAATATTATAAAGTGCTATATATTACTACAACCTTAATGTGAAAGGTAGCTAAGGATTGGACAGAACGTGTCTTCCCATCCTTGGGACCTTGGACAGCTTCCAGGATGAGCTGAATTACTCAAGGCAATGGAAACTATTACAAAGGTTCTGTATGTTCCCATCATGTTCCCATCTCTGATCGCCTAAGCCCTGAGAGCGTACATCCAGCTTTGAACTTGTGTAGCAAATGAATCTTTCCACCTCTGGTTTGATGGGAAGAGCTTTCCTTCATCTGCCTCAAATGAATAGACACCCTAGTCGTCCAGGTCGCATGTGTATGGACCATGATATGGAGCTCCCCTGCTTGCAATTATGAGGATTTTAAGCTATATTCCTTGCAGGTGTCTTATCACCTTGTTGAACTGGAATCTTTCCGTCTCAGCTCGTCCTTGGATAGGATGTGCACTGTGTCAGTGCTAGAAACTCTGTCTGTCTGCCTTCAGTGGAACCAGGCTGTCAGATTCCCCATGCATTCGAAGTCCGTCTTGGTGTCCTGTTGTCTTCAGTTCACATATGGCTTCCATATTTGTTCTCATGACCGTCCATGTTAGTCGCAGTTAAGCATGTAAAGCTGATTTGCGTACTCTTGGTGTCTTTCACGTAGCTTAGGATTTACTGGTGTAAGTGTTATCAGTGTACTATCATGAACCGTAAGCATTTGTTTCGTGTCTATCTGTAATAAACTAAAAGTGTTTGTGTAGCTTTGTGCATGGATGCCTATATGCTTCATATCCAAATGCATCTACATTGTGATGTCAATAGTGACGTCATCAGCTTTCGAAGTTCTAGTCAGTCGACTTGTTCGATCAATGACAACTCTAGCTCCTCCATATTATCAGTAGGGTACGGTTTGAATGGCTGTCTCAGCGAGTAACGTTTCTCACATAAGTGATCTATCGATGATGATGATGAAGAGCACTGGACTGATGTAGATGTCTCATTTCTCTGCTTTCGGCTGCAAGTCGAGTGGGGGTTACGAGGGCCACACTTGGACCTCCGTCTACAATTTCTTTAATAATAAAGTCTGGTGCAGAATAGCAGTATAGCCCTATGGTTTTCAGCAATGTGGAGAAAGCATTTTGGTCTGCTGTATCACTGCTGTATAAGAACAAAATAAAGAACAAAGCCCAGAACTGCACCGTTCTGCTGTCCTGGGCTTTTCTTTTACTTTGGGCAATTGTATTTGTTTCAGGCGCGCAACCGCATTGAACTAATCGGGCTTCACCTCGCCTACCCCCAACCCCGCACCCCTCTGAAATGTGCCTGATTAGGTCAATGGCATTGCACGCCATACTTTTCTGTTAGTCAGAGATGGGAAAAAGCCTTTCCTGAAATAGGCGACTTTTAAGTTTTACTGTGTTTCTGCAGTAAAATGTATTTGCACAAAAAGCAACAAAACTTTAAAGCTGCTAGTTTCAAGAAAGGCTTCCCTCACCTCTCTGCCTGACAAAAATCAAATGGACACATCAGCCCCCTCCCCACGGATGTGTGCAAACATTATATGTTCTTTCATGTCTGAGGGGAAGGGGCTGATGTGCACACTTGCTTCTTGTTAAGCAGAGACGTGAGGAAAGCCTTTTCTGAAGCCAGCACTGCATATTAGCTCATTGTGTCTGTATGTATGAATGTGTGCATTTATTTATTTATTAACATTTGGAGAGCGCACAGCAGCCCGTAGGCATTGTGGCGCTGTTACAGAAATCATTGATGGTAGTACAAATGCATACTTAGTTACATGACAGAGAGATGACGGATACAGTTGGGAATGAATAAGTGGTTACCCGGCAGAAGTCATGTGTGCAACGAGGGGGTATGTATGTATGTATGTGTGACGAATCAACTTCCGCTGCACCAGTGGTCCAGGGATGAATATCGGTTTCTAAACCATCAATCAAGCCCACACCTCTAGTACACCAAAAGGGATCTGAACAGATTGGAATGCAAGTAAATTATAAGACCTTCTTGTCCAATTTTGGTAATGTGGACAGAACAGCAGAATTATCTCCACAATAATCGTGTGCCCCTGATTCCTTTGAAGACCGACCCAAAATCACAGGCACCAGAATACAACAGACTGGGATTTTAAACCTAGGACTGGAATCTGGTCCTATATTGCATGGATGTATGTAGTAACCTTATTCACAGGGCAGATGTCACAACGTGTTTCCGACCAAGCACTCTAATAAGAGGAAAACAGCACACGGGTGTAGCAGTGATATAAAATGCCAGTGCCTGTTGATATGTTATGTTATGTTACTTTGCATTTATATAGAGCCTTATGTACCATTGGTATGATCTCAAATTGCTGGTAGGTTGAACGCCCTCGGGAACCGTAGTTCAAGTCAGTTGACAGAGAGAGAGTCATAAGGTGCGTGTGTGCACCGGATATGTGTGCAGCTGGTGTTGCATGATAGCTGCTTCTTAGTGTTAGGTGTGATAGTTGGGAGGTCAGGTATATGTGTTCATTCTGGAGGGTTGACACCCAGACTGATATCTGGCTGCGTTAGGCCTGAGGAGACGCTTAAGCTAGCGGTGTGTGCTCAGCTAGCTGTGTTTAATTAGGATGATGAGGAGTATGTGGTGGGTGTTAGTATGAGAACAGCTATACCGAATGTGTCATAGTATTGCTGTGTTCTAGTTGAGTGGTGGTGTATAGGAGAGAGTACGCATGGTAGTGTGATATGGTGGCTATCAGTAAGGCGCTTGTGATCGAGCACTCCATCTGTACCATCTATTCTGTCTGTTTTATTCACTCTGTCCGTTCATTCCACTTCATCTGTTCATACATTTGGTCTGGTTCATCATTTAATTTACTAGTCTTTCCATCCATTCCATCACCCAATCCCACATCCACATAAACTACTCCATTAATCCGTTCATCCATTTCATCCTTCCCATCTGTTTAGTGTGTTCCATCCGTTCCAGCCTTCCTATTCATTTGATCCACTCCGTGTGTTACACTCACTTAATCAGTTCCATCCGCTCACTCCATTCCAGCCGCTCTATCTGTTCCATTCGCTCTATCTGTTCCATCCACTCCATCCGTTCCATCCACTCCATCCGTTCCATCCACTCCATATGTTTTATCCACTCCATCTGTTCCATCTACTCCATCTGTTCCATTCACTCTATCTGTTCCATCCACTCCATCCGTTCCATCCACTCCATCTGTTTTATCCGCACCATCTGTTCTATCCACTCCATCTGTTCCATCCACTCCATCCGTTCCAACCACTCCATCTGTTTCATCCACTCCATCTGTTTTATCCACACATCTGTTCTATCCACTCCATCTGTTCCATCTACTCCATCTGTTCCATCCACTCTATCCACTCTATTCATTCCATTGGCCCTCATTAGGACCCAGGCGGTAAGGGGTTTACGCCGGCGTAAACCATGGCGCACCTTACCGCCTGAGTACGAGTTCCCTTAGCGCCATGGTGATTTTAATGCCTGCTTTTAGCAGGCGTTAAAATCCATGGCGCTAAGGGACCTTGTTGTTAATTACGCCACCGTAATTTACGGTGGCGTAATTAACGGCTTCCCCACTCCCATTATGCCCTATGGGGCCAGAAATGGGAATGGGGAAGGGTAAATGGGGATTGGGGACTTACCGCCCCGCCAACCTCGGAATGGGGCGGTAAGTCCGCCAACCCCCATGGCGGAGTTGGCCGCTTAGCGCCATGGACCATGGTGCAAATAGCGCCATGGTCCTCCGCCAAGGTCCTAATGAGGGCCATTGACTCTAGCCATTTGTTCCATTCCAACTTTTCGATCAACTCCATCAGTTCCATCCACTCCATCGGTTCCATCCATTCCATCTGTTCCATCCACTCCTTCTGTTCCATCCACTCCATCTGTTCCATCCACTCCTTCTGTTCTATCCACTCCATCTGTTCCATCCACTCCATCTGTTCCATCCACTCTACCTGTTCCATCCACTCTACATGTTCCATCCACTTCATCTGTTCCATCCACTCCATCTGTTCCATCCACTCCATTTGTTTCATCAACTCATCTGTACTGTCTACTGTATCCGTTTCATCCAAAGCATCCGTTCCATCCACTTGATTCGTTCCATTTGTCAAAGCTACTCATCTTTCCATCCGTTCAATCTGCTCATTCGGCTCATCCGTTCAATCCACTCATCCGTTCTATCTGTTTGATCCATACCATCCACTCCGTCTGTTCCATCCACTTATCAGTTCCATCCACTCATCCCTTCCATCCACTACATCTGTTCCATTAACTCCATCCGTTGCATCCACTCTATCCATTTTATCTGCTCGTTCGTCTTATCCGTTTAATCCACTCATCCGTTCCATCTGTTCCATCCATTCCATCCGTTCCATCTACTCCACCCATTCCATCCACTCTATCCGTTCCATCCACTCCTCCCGTTCCATCCACTCCTTCCATTCCATCCACTCCATACGATCCACTCATCCGTTCCATCCACTCTGTCTGTTCCATTCACTCCATCGGTTCCATCCATTCCATCTGTTCATCCACTCCTTCTGTTCCATCTTCTCCATCTGTTCATCCACTCCGTCCGTTCCATCCACTCTATCCGTTCCATCCATGCTATCCGTTCCATCCACGCTATCTGTTCCATCCACTCCATCCGTTCCAACCACTCTACATGTTTCATCCATTCTATCCGTTTTATCTACTGCATCCGTTCTATCTACTGCATCCATTCCATCCATTCTATCCATACCATCCATTTAATTGTTAAAGCTACTCATCTTTCCATCCGTTCAATCTGCTCATTCGGCTCATCCGTTCAATCCACTCATCCGTTCTATCCGTTCGATCCATACCATCCACTCCGTCTGTTCTATCCATTTATCCGTTCCATCCACTCATCCATTCCATCCACTGCATCTGTTCCATCAACTCCATCCGTTGCATCCACTCCATCTGTTTTATCTGCTCGTTCATCTCATCCGTTCAATCCACTCATCCGTTCCTTCCATTCCATCCACTCCGTCTGTTCTATCCACTCCAACTGTTCCATCCACTCCAGCCGTTCCATCCACTCTACCCTTTCCATCCACTCTGTCCGATCCACTCATCCGTTCCATCCACTCCGTCTGTTCCATTCACTCCGTCCGTTCCATCTTCTCAATCCGTTCCATCCACTCTGTCCGTTCCATCCACGCTATCCGTTCCATCCACGCTATCTGTTCCATCCACTCTGTCCGTTCCGACTCCATCCGTTCTACCTACTCCATCTGTTCCACCTACTCCATCTGTTCCATCTACTCTATCCGTTCCATCCACTCCATCCGTTCCAACCACTCTACGTGTTTCATCCATTCTATCCGTTTTATCTACTGCATGTGTTCTATCCACTGCATCCATTCCATCCATTTTATCTGTACCATCCATTTAATTTATTCTGTCACTTCATTCATTCTATCCGCTTCTTCCATTTGTTTTTGTTCCCATCTGCTCCATTTTTTCCGGATTCCATTCGTCCCATCTATTCCTTTTGTTCCATCAATACCATCCGTTCCATTCACTCCAACCAGTACGTCTACTCCGTTCTATCTGTTTCATCTGTTCCATTCGCTGTGTCAGTTCCATCGGTTCTGACCAGGTCCTCCACTCCAGATAGCACTCCGTTCCATCCACTCCAGCCAGTACGTCTACTCTGTTCCATCTGATTCATCTGCTCCATCTGCTCCATCCACTCCATCCGTTCGTTCTGATAGGTAGACTTATTCCAACCAGCCCTCTGTTCCATCCGTTGCATTCACTCTATCTGTTTGATTCACTCAATCCGTTCCATCCGCGCTATCCAGTCGATCCGTTTTTATTCGTTCTATTCACTCCTTCTGTTACATCTACTCCCTCTGCTCAATTCAATCACCCTTTCATCCATTTCATTCCTTTATCCACTTTATCCGTCCACTCCATCCTTTCAATCTACTTTTCCTTTTCGTTTACTTCATCCGTTCTTTATATTTGATCCGTTCGTTATATTTGATCCATTTGTTACATTTCATCTGTTCAGGATACTTCTTTTATTCCCTCTTCATTCCGTTCCATCCAATTCTTCTTCTATTCCATCCAATTTTTCCATTCCATCCACTTCTCCCATTCCAACCACTTCTTCCGTTCTATTCACTTTGCCCGGTTCATCCATTTCATTTCGGTTCCATCCACTTCATTCCGATTCCATCCACTTCTACCATTCCATCCATTTGTTCCATTCCATCCATTTGTTCCATTCCATCCACTTCTTCCATTCCATCCACTACTTTCATTCCATCCACTTCTTCAGTTTCATCTATGTCATCCGTTTCATCTACATCATCCGTTCCATCCACGTCATCCGTTCCATCCATTTCATCCGTTCCATCCACTTCATCCGCTCTATCCACTTCATCTGTTCCATCCACTTCATCCGTTCCATCCACTTCATCCATTCCGCCTGTTCCATCCGCTTCATCCGTTCCATCCACATCATCATTCCATCCACTTCATGCGTTTCATCCACTTCATCCGTTCCATCCACTTCATCCATTCCGTCCGTTCCATCCGCTTCATCCATTCCATCCACTTCATCCGTTCCATTCACTTCATCCGTTCCATCCACTTCTACCATTCCATCCATTTGTTCCGTTCCATCCATTTGTTCCATTCCATCCACTTCTTCTATTCCATCCACTACTTTCATTCCATCCACTTCTTCAGTTTCATCTACGTCATCCGTTTCATCTACATCATCCGTTCCTTCCACGTCATCCGTTCCATCCATTTCATCCGTTCCATCCACTTCATCCGTTCTACCCACTTCATCTGTTCCATCCACTTCATCCGTTCCATCCACTTCATCCATTCCGCCTGTTCCATCCGCTTCATCCGTTCCATCCACATCATCATTCCATCCACTTCATCCGTTTCATCCACTTCATCCGTTCCATCCACTTCATCCATTCCGTCCGTTCCATCCACTTCATCCATTCCATCCACTTCATCCGTTCCATTCACTTCATCCGTTCCATCCACTTCATCCATTCCAACCACTTTGTCCGTTCCATCCACTTCATGCGTTCCATCCACTTCATCCGCTCCATATACTTTATCCGCTCCATCCACTTCATCCGCTCCATCCGTTCGTCCACTTCATCCGTTCATCCACTTCATCTGTTTCATCCACAGATGCAGTCCACCTGGTCCTGCAGAAGTTCCCACTCATGGTAGGAGCTCAGTTCACTGCTGAGGGAGTCTGTAATGGTGTTCTTAACTCCCGCTAGGTGTATATGAACGAGGAACAGTTCTTGTCCGACGGCCCAGTGCCACAAGTCCTGCACTGGGGATCGAGTGGCCCCCTGTTTCCTGATGTAGAACATTGTGGTGGTGTTGTCCGTGAATCTCCTCACCACCTTGCCCTTCAGAGACATAATGAATGACTTGAGGGCCCAGAACACTGCCCGTAGCTCCAGGATGTTGATATGGAGATACTTCTCCTCCGGCAGTCACAGGCCTCTGGCATGCACATGCCTGGTGTGGGCTCCCCACCCTTCCAGGGCAGCGTCTGTGGTGACCATCTCCTGGTATGGGCGGTGTTTTGAAACCCTCTGTCTCGGGCGATGTTGGAGTGGACGCCCCACCACCTAATCGTCTAATGGAACTTCTCATCGAGCAGGATCTTGTCCACAAAGCTTCCAGACACCTGTATCCAGCGAGCGTCCAGGAACTCCTCAAGAGGTCGCATCTGTAACCTTTAGAGCCAGATAAGGTATATGCAAGACAAAATCATGCCGAGCAAAGACTTGATGGTTCACACCGTAGCGGTCTTCCTCGACAACAGCCGCTGCAGCTTCCCTTGAATGGCCGCTACCCTCTCCTCCGAGGATGACCCCAGGCAGGATACCGTATTTAGTTTGGCTCCTAGGAACAGCGAGTTCTGCGATGGCATCAAGCTGGACTTTAGATAGTTGATGGAGAATCCCAGATCTGTCAGCAGTTGGACGGTCTTCTCCGTGTGTCCACCGGCCAAATCTCGCGAGCGGGCCCAGATGAGCCAGTCATCGAGGACGGGTATACATGTATACCCGGTAGACGCAGATGGGCCGCCACCGGTGCCAGGCACTTTGTGAACACTCAAGGGGCCGACTTCAAGCTGAAAGGTAGGGCCTTGAACTGGTAGTGCTGTCCTTGCACCACAAAAGCGTAGACACTTTCGGTGTTTCTTGTGAATGGGGACGTGGGAGTAGGCGTCCTCCAGGTCCAGCAACCTCAAGAAGTCTCTTTTTCCTGTTGGCCGAGCATGTGCTGCAACGTGACCATCCTGAACATTTGGGACGTTGCAAGTCTAGAATGGGCCTCCCGCCCTTGGTCTTCTTTCTATGTGTGTCTGTAGGCTAAAATTCATGTTGCTGCGTACTCTGACAATGGGCAGGGCACATAATTTACATGCATGCTTCATGTGTTTCATGTTGTGTAGTCACCTTCAGCCTCCGCCTCAATTACACCCTCTCCTCCAGTGCCAGCTAAGCAGATGGCAGAAAGGGCGCGCTAATCCCCCGGCCACAGCTCCAGGGGTGGTAGTGGGGAGCCACCTCCTGTGGCAAGACACTCCTTGAGGTATGGGGTGGTATTTTTCCACACACGCCACCTCAGGTCCTGGCAGTCCTTACCAGTCTCGTTATTGCTGTCTGGATGGTGGCGAACCCATTAACATTGGTCAGGATTGCATACCACAGATTGCTGCACTGGCAAGAGTGGGTCTTTTGATGTCACTCCCCGTCTGCACGGCACCTTCCAGCAGAATGTTTGGATCGACTTTGCCATTGTCCTGGCGGGTGATGGGGGAGATCTGGCCTTGGAAGGAACAGGCCAAAAGATGTTTCCGCAGAAGCTGGGAGTGAGAACATCGAAAGGGAGAGGACAGTAGGAGGCAAGCTGTGGGGCTGATGGCAGCAGGGAGGGGGTGGCAGCGCAGTTTTACATTTGTTGCCAAACGATGCAAGGTTACTGGGCTGGCTTTGATGACGGGTGTGGGGGTGCTCTTTGGCTGTGCCGCTTCACAACATTAGGAAGTTATTTGGTTTGTTTTGACTCAATAACATCCAAAAGTGGAATACAGAAGCACTGCCTTCAGCAACCCCTCCCCCCTCTACACCTCCAACACTGCGCAATGCCATTGATGCCAGCCGACCCCCCCTGCCTGGATAGTGGCAATGGATCACTCCATGCTCACTTTGCACTCCCCTGGAACTTTCAACTCCCTCCAGTTCCCCTCACACGTATTTCATTCTTGAGCTATTGATCCGGGGCGGAACTCTAAGGAGTTAAGTGCCTGCCTCTGACCTGCAGCCAGTCTGCACTTTGCAAGTTTGAATCCGGCCAATGCCGACTCAGCCCTTCTTCCTTCCCAGGTTAATGCATTGAGTGCCATAACATTGCTCATAGCTATTATTACAGTGCTTAGAAGCAGCAGGAATGTGCCCTGAGGCGACACAGGGACGTTATTTAGGGGTCGCCAGGGGTCGCAACTGCGACCTCTGAGGTCTGCCTTGCAACCTCTAATGTAAGTTCCTAGGCTGTGGCCAGCACCATGTGGCTCTTTACTTCTGGAGTGTCTGGCTTCTTTGTTCAGGCCCCTTAAAAAAAAGAAGAAAAATAAGAACAGGAAAGCCACAAGTCTAACACTTTCAGCACTGACCCTAAATAAGAAAGATTAGGAATACCAAATAATGTGTCTTTCTGGAATTCTATACAATAATTGCTATACTCATTAAAGGTTTATTTCAGGCACACTTCAGGGGGTGAATCACTTATTTAGTCTGTTCTTTAACGCCTCAACTCAGCCTTTCATCCTCTGAGGTCGATAAATGAGTACCAACACAGGTTGGGTGATATTGAGTGTATATTTCTTCTTTATAAAGTGCTTAAGCGTAAGTGCTATATAATAACACATCATTATCATTTGGTCATGGACGTCTGCTTGCATTCACAGTAATTTGGTAATATGAGAATATACACACTGATCTTAACGATACATATGGCGATCCATTCTTGTATGAAATGTACATCACATTATAGTGATATCTTAACCATATTTTTCGTAGTGTACAATGCTATGTAATGCCACTTCCTGTTTTGTCAACGGGTGGAAGGTCGTGTTCCATCGCTTCACGCGATATCACTTCGGTGCGGGGTCAAATTACATGTCATCAAGGGGTCAAGGGTCGTGTGATGTCACTTCCGCTACCCCTGGCATTTTGGTGAAATGACATCCCTGAGACGCCAGTTAAAAACATGACGTTCCGGTGTGTATTGTTACCTGCTCTGCTTGTGTCTTGGCTTTGCTGGATGCCACCTGTTCTCTGAAATATTTCTTCTGCTTTTCCTACGCGCTCTTGGAAATGAACACCGATGTTGATGCACAGCTGCCTGGCTATGCTGCGACCTGTGGCCAAGGTTCCAAGGAGAGGGAGCGAATGAGTGACAGCTGTTATATCCGCCCTACGTCCCGCAGCGCGGTGACGTAGGGCAGCTTAATAAAAGCCCCGCCCCCTCGAGTGGGAGGCAGTTCCGGGCAAAGCGAAACCAGCGTGTGTGTGTGTTCTTCAGCGCTCCTGCCTAGGCTGCGCTCCAGCCCACGCGGCCTCCTGGACCGGAGCCAGCCCCTTCGTGCTGGGCCTCCGGAGAACACAACAATGGCGACGAGGTGAGCGAGCATCCACGCGCTCCACCACGACCTTGCATGCGGAGGCCACACGGACGCTCCGTGTGAATTTTTGGACACCCGGTGGGGGCCCACACGATCACGTGACCCCCACCCCCAAAAAAAAAAAGAAAAAAAAAAAAAAATGTTTTTCTTTTCATTCCCCTCCCACACCTCATCCTCAGGGGGTGAAAAAATTTTTTTCTGCGTGTCATCCCGGTCATCACCTGCACAACGTCTCCTGCATGGCACACAGGCCACGAAGCGCAAATCCATCAGAGTACGAGTGCCGGTAGGACACTGCCCCAACACAGGGCGCGCACGAACCCAGAAGGCAGAGAATCGGTGATCAAGCGCACGCAACACCATGGCGACTGGGTCATCAACCCCTGGACCCTCCACACCGTCCAGGTTGGCGGCAAACCTGTCTATGGCGTCACCACCGCCTCGCACGCAGGGGAGTTCGTCGACGTTGATCCAACCATTCGACCCATTCACAGACCCATCGTCCAGTGGGCCCAGATGGCAGCTATGGCTACAGAAGTTTGAGATGGCCATGGAATGTAAGGACGTCACGTCATCCAGAAAAATGAAAGCTCATCTACTCCTCAGTGTGGGCGACGAGGTGCTGCGCATTTTTAACTCCTTGGATGTGGATGACGGCCAAGATGCATACCGGAGTGCGAAGGACGCTCTAACAGCACATTTTCTCCCGCAACTAAATCCAGACTATGAAACCTTTATCTTTTGCACAACCATCCAGGCCACCGATGAGACTCTCGACGCCTACCACACGAGGCTGAGGAAGCTGGCCATGTCGTGTGAGTTTACGAACACTGAAAGGGAGATCAGGAGGCAAATCATAAATGGAATTCACTCGGAGAAGCTGAGGCGTCTCGTGCTCAGTGAAAAGGGCATCCCTCTACAACGCATCCTGGAACTGGGTCGACAGAGGGAGCTTGCCCACTCCAGGGCCGCCAACATGGAAGTGACCCTACAAAAACTCCAGCCGTCATTTTCCACAGCGATGGTTGCTCAAATCTCGGACAGACAATCAACGAGGAGCGAAAGTGGCAGCGGCTACACCCAGAACAGGTGGCAGCCTCGAGCACCAGGACCAACCGAATGTGGATGGTGTGGCGGTCAAAGGCACGGAAGGCGAAACTGCCCGGCGCAAGGCACCACGTGCGGAGCATGCGGCAGGAAGGATCACTACGCGAAAGTGTGCAGATCAGTGAACACGCCACTACAGCCTCCACAAGGATCCCAGGAAAAAGGGTCATCGAAAAAAAAGAAACAAGCCAGCGCGAGGAGGGTAGCGGTAGTCAACTCCTCGACAGAAGAAGAAGGGGATGACCTCTCAGCCCTACGACAAACAGCAGGCACGGAGAACGAAGGAAAGGGCTGAAAGGTGTACTTAGTATCGACACTAAACCAAGGGCCAGCACCGTCGAAAAGAACCGCCAGGCGATGAAAATGCATGGTCAACATACAAGGCCAGGACATACAAATGACCATTGACACGGGGGCCTCGGTAAACGTCATGCCAACCACCGTTTTCCAAACCCTCGCACCACGACCCGAGCTAAAATCCACAGACACTCGGCTATTTGCCTACGGCAGTCGGAAACCTCTACCAGTCATCGGGAGGTTCCGCACCACTCTTGAGCATGGCGAACAGAAGTTATGGTCGAAGATCTATGTTGTCAAGGCGGGAATTGAAAGCCTGCTGAGCGGAGATGCGGCTGAAGACCTGGGCGTGGTCAAATTCATATGCCACGTTGACGACACATCCGAGGTCGAGAACTTCCTCAGGCAACACCCCAAGCTACAGAGGGGGATAGGCTGTCTCAAAGGAAAGACCATCAAACTACATATTGATCAATCAGTGCAACCACGCGCGGTAAGACACCGAAGGACACCATTCCACATGAGGGAACAAGTTGAGAAGGAGTTAAGGTCACTCGAAGCCGCTGGTATTATTGAAGAAGTCACGGGACCAACACCGTGGGTTTCCCCGATGGTGGTCACCCGGAAGCCCAAACAGCCAGGAAAAGTTCGGATCTGCATTGACATGCGCCTGCCCAATGCAGCCATCAAAAGAGAGCGACACATTACGCCTACAATTGATGAAATCATCACTGACCTCACTGGATCGTGTGTGTTCTCGAAGGTAGACCTAAAGGCGGGGTACCACCAGCTGAAGCTACACAGAGAGTCGCGCTATATCACCACGTTCTCAACCCACCTAGGTCTGAGGAGGTACAAGCGCCTGAGTTTCGGCATATCGTCGGCCGCGGAGGTTTTTCAACAGACCATCCAGGAGGTCATCAGAGGCATACCAGGGGTATTGAACGTGAGCGATGACATCCTAATACATGCACCGGACACCAAGGAACACATCATGAGACTCAAGACACTACTGGGCAGGCTGGAAAGCGCCGGACTCACAATCCATCGAGAGAAGTGCGAATTCCTAAAACCGGAAATAACTTTTTTTGGATACAGGTTCGACCGCACCGGCATATCACCTGATCCCCAGAAAGTGGCGGACATACAAGCTGCCAGCCCCCCTACGACTCCCACCGAGGTGCGCAGTTTCCTGGGAATGGCCACCTACTGTGGCAGATTCATTCGGAACTTAGCAACCCTATCCGAACCGCTGCGGGAACTAACAAAGGCCAGCACCAAGTGGGACTGGGGGCCCGAATGCCAGGAAGCATTTGAGAGCATAAAAGACTCCCTGTCGACTGATACCAAGATGGCCTACTACGACACGGACCTCCCGACCGAACTATTTGTGGATGCCAGCCCAGTCGGACTTGGAGCAATCCTGATGCAGGTCACGAAAGAGGGCACCAAAAGGTCGATTGCATATGCATCCAGGGCGCTCACAGCAACGGAACAAAGGTACTCCCATATAGAAAAGGAGGCAATCGCCGTTCTATGGGGGTGTCGACACTTCCACATGTACCTATATGGGCGTAAGTTCACGGCGATCACCGACCACAAGCCCCTACTAGCAATCTTCATTGGGTCATCGGCACACCCACCAGCCAGAATCACCAAGTGGTTACTACACCTCCAGCAATATGATTTCGAACTTGTCTACCAACCGGGCAGTGGCAACCCCGCGGACTTCCTGTCGAGACACCCACGACCAGCCACCCAGCAGGAAGTGCTAGTCGCCGAAGAAACGGAGGAGCACATTTGTCAAGTAGTCCACACCATGAGGCCCAAAGCGATAAACATTGAGGACATTGCAACAGAAACCCAGAATGACCCCTGTTGCGATCTGGTAAAAGATGCCATCGTGTCAGGCAACTGGAAAGACTTCATGTCGCACACACGCAACAGAACCGAGGGGGCCAAGGAGTTCCTAGCAGGCATGTTCACGGTTCGGCAGGACCTCTCAATCACTGAGGGAGGGCTCCTGCTAAGGGGTGACCGCATCATCATACCCCCGAGGCTGCAGGACAGGATAGTTGCTCTAGCACATGAAGGACACCAAGGGCTTGCAAGAACAAAAGCACGGGTCAGACACAGGGTATGGTTCCCTCACATCGACGATCGTGTTGAGGACCTAGTGAACACATGTCTACCCTGCCAAATAACGAGTGGACCACCAGACCCAGAACCGATCCTATCGGCCGAGCGTGGCCGGGCACGATGGGAAGCGATCAGCATTGACTTTTGCAAAATCAGAGAGGGTCTACATCTACTGGTGGCAATCGATGATCACTCACGCTATCCAGAGGTCGAGATACTGGAGTCCACCGCCGCGGAAGTGGTCATCCCGGTAATAGAAAAGATGTTTGCCACCCATGGTCTGCCCACGACCATTAAGAGTGACAATGGACCCCCATTCACAGGGGAGGAATTCAGGTCATACCTACAGGAACTGGGCATTAAATATCACCACATCATGCCAAGGTGGCCACAAGCGAATGGGGACGTCGAGCGATTCATGAGGACCATCAACAAGGTACTCCGAGTATCAAAGGCAAACGCCAGCCCGTGGAGGGTCGACCTATTCCGGTTCCTAAGGAACTATCGGGTCACCCCCCACAGTACCACGGGCATACCACCTGCTGACCTTATGTTCGGAACTATCATCAACTCGTCGATTCCCCATCATCCAAGCAGAACCCCTGACGACGTCGACGACAATGCACGCGTGGAAACGAGGAGAACACGTGCCAATGCTCACATGAGCGCCAAGAGAAGAGCAAGGCCCTCAAACCACAGAGTGGGCGACCAAGTCATCATGTTGCGAAATCCCACGAAATCCAAGTTAGACACCAGGTATGAGGAACTGCCATGGACTATCAGCAACCGGCGTGGGACCATGATAACTGTCACACGGGGAGGTCGGGAAGTAACAAGGAACGGCTCCTGGTTCAAGCCCGTGCCCCAGCACCTCTGGACGGACTGCGAGGGGCCTCACGACGACAACGAGCAACAAAGCAGCGACGTGCCGGCGCAAGACCCCGAGGAGGAATCCACAGGGGATTGCAGCTGGCAATCACCGAGACTGCCCAGCAGTGAGGACACATGCAGCGAAGGTGAGCAGACTTACGAACCGAGCGGGGACAGCCCCCAAGCGAAGCGGTACAGTCTGAGAAAGACCACGAGACCGCCTACGAGGCTGAATGACTATGTATGCTAGGCCAACAGCAGTGGCAGGAGTTTATAGTTGAGCATGTTGCTTATGTTTGTTTTGTTAGGTTATTTTGAAATAAAGGAGGAATGTTATATCCGCCCTACGTCCCGCAGCGCGGTGACGTAGGGCAGCTTAATAAAAGCCCCGCCCCCTCGAGTGGGAGGCAGTTCCGGGCAAAGCGAAACCAGCGTGTGTGTGTGTTCTTCAGCGCTCCTGCCTAGGCCGCGCTCCAGCCCACGCGGCCTCCTGGACCGGAGCCAGCCCCTTCGTGCTGGGCCTCCGGAGAACACAACAACAGCTGGAGCTCAGTGCGGCATGAGTGTGGAGGTTTCTGCGTGGCTCGTGGGGTGGAGCCGGTGGGCTGCAGGTAGGCTTCTAGACACGGACACTGAGGGAGATGAATGGGTGGCTGAAATAATCAATACATTAATGAAAACCAGACCTTTTCGCCAGGCCCTGGGGTAGATGGGGGCAACCACAATTATTATCACAGCGAATAAAGTTCAGACAGAGAGATTTAATTCGATGCGAATTATTTATTTTATTTAGATCATTCATAAAGCGCATATCTTATGCACATGTGATTGATGGGGCGTGTACAACAAGTAAGAATCCTTAAAATATCTGTTGATTCTCAGAAGGCCTATTAGGATCGCTTTTGTTGTGACCTCCCTTTTCCTCCACCCTGTTGTCTTGTTGCTCTAGAAACACATTGTGTATAGGCGCATTCATTATAAATACCAAATAAATAAATTAATAAAAGCTAATGCTGCTATAATAGTTTTGTGTAGTAAATCTAATAATACTTCTGGTGTTTCAGGTTGCGACACTATCATCAGAACTCCAGTTTTTAGAGGTCTTGGTAACAGGTGGCAGTAATTGCCATCATTATTACCAATACTATGGTACTCACGGCGGCATACATCGTGTTGGAGGAGTATCGAACCCATGTCCATGCAGCAGCCCCGCCTCATCGGGGACACGCAATATATCCACTCCTCCCTGATGTCCAGAGAAATGCACTACCCCATAAGAAGAGCACACATGGATGGAGGCCGAAACCTATGGTCGAGCTTTCAAAGCTGCCAGCTTTCCTGGAGGCTCGCAGAGGAGGTGTGTGTGGCCGGTGGCAGGATGTTTAGATCAGTAACAGGCGGCAGTGGCGGGAGCCTCTGCTTGTGTGGATAGTTCAGCGGCTCAGCCGAGCACTTGCAGGTGCTTCCGTTGGTCCAGAGGTGACAGCGGTCCCGTGTTAACCAAACCAGATAGTGACACTGGGGACTAGTAGATTACAGGGTGGTGCACGGTCCCGCCATTGGGTGTCCTCAGGGATCGGGGCCACCTGGTTTACAGGGAAACGAATTGTAATGGATCCTAGGTAGGGTGACAAGACATGCCGGTTTTGCCGGGACTGTCCCAGTCTTTGGTGCTCTGTCCCCCTTTCTCAAGATTATGTTTCCATTGGAAACTGCACTGGTCCCGGTTTTTGGTATTAGGTCTTCATAGCTGGCATGCAGGAATGCACAAACTCACACAGAAGAAAAGCTGCATTTTACAATTTAAGATAGTGTTAGTTTGTGCCTTGACAGCCACTTTCGAGAGGTAGTCCTACTTTTTGTTAATTGCCCTGTCCATGTTGTTTTTTACTTTTTAAATCTGGTCACCCTAATCCCTGGACTATTGAAGATTGTTGTAACGGGCCGCCACGGCCAGATATTCATCTGACGCTCGCCATGGCCATCATGCCAATACTTCTAATGGGCCCTGGCTTGGTCATTGGCAGGGGTCACATTTCTCAGATGGCCCAGTCTCCTTTCATAAATAAAAAAAGTGTTGGATTTGAAGCTTTTAATTAATCAACACACCTTGCATTGCTCTGGACAGCCTTGCATACCATACCTTTTTAGCCCGTCAGTACCGTTACAAAAGAGGACCTTAAATATGCAACTGAGTCTTAAACCAACCCCCAATGGGCGTAGATCAGTCCGAAATCCCAGGCCATGTCAGGTCTGCATGGTAACACAAACGACATGGGGGATTTTCCTGCTTTTTTCTGCCTATCAGCGCCTGTGTGCTGCATTCTGACCAGGCACATGTGTGTTGGGTACCATCCATCATAGTATGAAAGATTGCCCAAAGCAATGCCAGCGGGTATGATTAATTGTAAACCTTCTGTAGAGGATGTCCCAAGCATGACTCGCACTCCAACTGTCCATTTCGAAGTACCAGGAACGTTCACGCCGAAATACGTGACGTATGATGAGCAAATAGACGAGCAGAGAGCCGCAGTGGAGCTCTGTCCAGTGCCTATCAGAAGAACAGCACCTGTTGAAGTACCGACACCTAAGAAAACTTGGATAATAAGGTACTCATTGAGAAAACCATTTTGACAAATGAAACAGAATGATGATTGTAAAAATGCAATCCCTGAAGAAGCTCAAAAGATACTAAAGGAAGACAAATGGTGACGTCACAAGAACCTGGCCTGACTCACATATAGAAAATATAACGACCTGAGAATGATGAAAAGAGACGACACACCATGGACAAGTGACATCCTGAACCTAAAGTGAAATAATCAATGGCAGAAATTATGCCGCATGGGAATATTCCCCCTATGGAGTGTGCACACTAATGGCAGGGCTCCCAGGCCTTGCAGACATAACCATGAGAACCCCCGATGAGTTTCTATTCAGGCCAAGAATACCTATGCATGAGGAAAAGGGACGAGTGTTTACCTTGGCAATACACACAGCTATAGTATGAGGAAAAGTGGCTTTGATCGATGGTTAGGATGACGAAGGCAGACAATGGTGTGGAAGGATACAGATTGACTGACGTCACTGATGACGATCTGTTTGAAGAGCAAACAGGTATAGATGAAACAACAGTTGAGGTTAATCTCGTTTATTGGGTGAAAATGATCAAAAGAGAAGTGCCCCAGAGAATGATGTTGGCACGAAACCGTCCTGAATATTTTGAAGACGACATGGCAGAGGTGCCTGTCTCAGTGTGGACTACAGGCCCTTATGACGTAGGCTTGTTGAAAGGAGTCGAAAAAGTGAGGATTAAGTTTAAAGCAGGAGCAATTCTGCCAAAAGAACAACAGTATCCCATGTCTAGGGAAGCAGATGAAGGGATTGTCAAGACAATTTCTGCTATGATTGAGCAAGGCATTATGGTGACGTCAGAGTCGTCATGCAATACCACAGTGTACCCTATCAAAAAATCAAAGGGAGGGTCTTGGCCTCTAATACAGGATTTAAGGCCAATAAATGATATTGTAGAGGCCGAGTTCCCTCTAGTCCCTAACCCGTCCACAATCCTATGTAATATACCTGTTGAGGCAAAATATTTCACGGTGATTGACTTGAAAAAATGCATTTTTCTCAATTCCATTGCACAAAGACTCACAAGATTTTACGCCATTCACGTTCAGGCAGATGCGTCTGAAAAGCACATTGTTACCTCAGGGGTACTGTGAATCTCCTTCGATTTTCAACAGAGTCCTACAGATGGACTTAAGCAATATCGCATTAGAGAATGTTGTCTTGCAATACGTGGATGACATCTTAATTTGCATCACGACAGAGGAAACCTGCAGACACGATTCTATTCAGCTATTGACTATATTGGCTGAGAAGGGATATAAAGTTGACAAAGAGAAGTTACAGTATTGTCAGCAAGAAGTGCTTTACACACACGATCAAACAGATGCAAAGCTTTCTACGATTATGCAATTATGTCAGGGCATGGGTCTTTGACTACAGCTCTAATACCAAGCCCTTGTTACAAGCCCTTTAGAAAGCACAGGTGACAAAAGAAAAATGTCAATGGACCGAGACCATGGAAGAAGGGTTTGTTGAACTGAAAAAGGCTATTTGCACGGCACCAGTTCTAGGGATTCCCAATTATACAGAGGAATTCTACCTGCTTTCACACACAAATGGCATTGTTATGACGGCAGTACTCACACAGAGAACCGCGTTGGGGTACGAGCCCCTAGCGTACTACCGTGGGAATTTGGACCCAGTGATGAGAGGACACTTCCCGTGCGAACAAAATTTAGCTGCCACAGCATTCGCCATAGAGAAAGCTACAACCATTGTCATGGCATGCTCAATGATGTTGTTCGTCGAGAATGCATTATTTGCCATTCTAGAGAAACCAAAAGGCACATTGACATCTCAGAGAGATTCTGCCTGTAAAGTGATCAGATCAAATCCATTGATTAAGATCATTCATTGTAAGATAGTGAACCCAGCTATGTTTATAGCAGAGCCAGTCACTGACGGAGAGCCAATCCATGACTGTGCAAACTATGAAAAAGTTTATGATGAGATTCCCAGAGTGAAAAAGAATGCATTGGCAGAAGGAGAAATTGTCTTCGTTGATGGTTCTTCAAGAATCGATCAAAATGATGGGCAAAGATATACAGGCACCACTGTGATGAAGCACGCAGCAAATGGAGAATTTTGAGTACTCATTAGTGCACAATTACCATCTCACTATTCAGCGCAAGCTGCAGAAATATTGGTGTTGATCCTCGCTATCCAGAATCATGCAGACCAGGAAGTGACAATGTACAGTCACTCCACCTATGTGACGTTGATAGTCCACGCAGGCCTAGCACGCTGGAAAAGGAGGGGCTACCTCCGAGCAGATGGCACGCCAGTGCAGCACGCAGCCTTATTGGCTAGGCTCATTAAGGCACTATAGCTCCCAGTGGGCATAGCGGTCGTGAAATGCACCGCCCACACAAAAGGGTCAGATTTTATGTCACGCCGAAATCAAGCAGCAGACAAGGAAGCCAAGCGTGTGGCATCCAAGGACGAAACAATAATGAATGTGGAATTAACTGATGTGCATGAGAGAATGATTGTTGCACGAAGCAAACCTGAGGGTTATAGTAACATGGGGCAAACCCAGTTAATGGAACTCCAAGGGGAGGCACCACAGGAGGAGAAAAATCTGTGGAAGCGGCAAGGATGTTCTTTAAACCCCTCCGAGAGCTTGTGGTGACAAGACAGCACTGGTAAACCGGTGATGCCTATAGTCCTATTGAAAATAGCATTGGAACAGTTGCATTATCCAGCACACATGACAAAAGAGAATCTAGCAGCAACAATTGCTGAAGACTGGTGTATACCGAACTTAGCAGAGCATGTTGCATTTTTTCTAGTGAACTGTATAATCTGCCAACAGTTCACGACTGGGCATACACTAAGAGTAATTAGAGGAGTCATCCCAAGGCCCAATGGACCTTTTCAGCACTTTCATGTTGATTATGTTGATATGATTCCAGTATGTAACAGGTACAGTTGTATAATTGTTTTGGTATGTCCATTCTCTAGATGGATAGAAGCAGGTCCATGTACACACCCAGACTCTACCTGTGTGGGCACATTTCTGGTGAGAGAGGTATTTCTCAGATGGGGAGTATGTGAGGTCATGAGGTCAGATAATGGTCCTCACTTTGTTAATGCAGTATTTCGACAGATTAGCTTGCTGCTTGGTATAAGTTCTCTCCGGCGTATCATTCTCAAGGAAATGGGATATGTGAGAAGCTCAATGGCTTGTTAAAGGAAAGGATAGCCAAGTTGAAGCTTATTCTAAAGAAGGGGTGGCTGCCCTGCCTTCCACTGGCACTTTATGCACTCAGAAACCAGCCTGGTTCTGACCACCATCTAACGCTGCACGAGATAGCGACAGGCAGAAGGATGAACACACCATTGACACCCCAAGATAGAGCTAGATGTGATGCTCTGCCGGCAGGGGAAGTTTTAGGATCAGAAATGCAAAATTACTTGAATTGCATGACATCTTGTCTTACTGTAATTTCAGGACAGCTTTGGCGAAGACAAAAAGGGTCCAGGGCAGCACAGAACACAGAAGGAGATACTACAACAGACCCAATTCAAGGTTTATGTCTACCACCAGTTTTCCCTGGGGACACGGTCCTGGTGAGGAACCACAGGAGAAAAAAGTGGGACAAACCAAGGTTCAACTGACCATTTAGAGTGGAGGGCCTCACTCCATCCGCAGTCAAACTACAAGGAAGAAGAGCTTGGCTATTCCTGGGTGACATCAAGCCATACAATGAAGAAGGCCCCCTGCCTGAACCCCAATGCGTATAGACTACAGACGATGGGGAAGAACCACAGCACGTGCAGACGAGATCCATAACGAGGAAGAAGGACGCATGACCAGCAAAGCAAAGGCAAAGAAGTTATGTGCAAAGTTGTGGCTTAATTGTGGACATTTCCTCTGAGCAAAAAAGAGCATAAGGACATAAAAACGGACACTCTGTGCATCCTAGTTGCAGGGTGAAGAAGAAAAATTGCATGCATAAGCCACAACATAGGTTATTGACTTTTGAACTTTGGACTGAGGCACACTGAAGCCTTCATAAGAAGAGGATATACCAAATTTTGATCGAGGACACACAAATTGGAAGAAAATACAGTATCCAGACTCATTTCAAACAGGAGCATTATTTGGACTCACTTATGGTGTCCCACAGCAGTGGCATCACTAAAGACGTTCTTATTTACTTTGAGTTAGTATTGAGATTGTACTCGTCGTTAGTGGGAAGGCTCACTAACATCACTGAATTTCTTCAACACCCTGAAAACGAAAAGACAATAAGGAGGCTGCTCATTGTGATCACTGAGCAGTTTCTTTTGCTGCCGGAATACAGCGGGACAAGACAAATGTCCCAAGCAGAAGAAGAAGCAAATAGGCTTGTCAGCGTGCTATTCTTTCCCTTTATTGAAGACTGTCCACATCTTGTCGGGAGACACACTGACGTCTTGACATTTCTTCGAGATCCAGCTAACACAGAACATTTGAGTATAATCCTGAACAGAATCATAATTCAGGTTGCTCTTCACGCTCATCGAAATCGCAGAAGATGCTCATCATAATTGCCGAGCAGTTCCTTTCACAATAAGGACAAGATAAATGCCCCTGTCACCAGTAGATAGCAGACTAGCAAGCAACGTCTTTTTCCACCAGATTAAGGACTTTCCAGAGCTTGTGGGGAGGCCTGCCGGTGTTGACGTCCTCACTTTCATCAGAGACCCAGCGAACTCTACAACGATGAGCATGCTCCTGCATGGTATTATAATGCAAGTTGAACTTTCTAACCATCAGCAGAGTTATCTGAGAAGATTTTAAACTTTCCGCCGAGGGACAGATCGAGAAAGGGTTGCCAGAGAACTTCACTCTTATTTATGCTGACAAGGACACGACATGTCTTCTGGAGTGAAACAGATAAGAGGCATTGGCTGGGAGCTTGTTTATTTCGAACACGCGAACTAAGAGACTTGCTGAACTTATTACCTGATTTGACATTTTTATATACAGAAAAGACAACTGTGTCCAGAGACAAGAGACAATCTATTATTCAGGCAAAGAAGGACAATCGTTCCAGTACTTGCAACCGACGAACAGAGACAGTAGAATCCAGGGATAATATTATCTAGAATCTATTAAAAGTTAGTTTTCTTTCTTTAAATGATCGAGATGGTCAACCAAAGCAGTAATGTTGTCATCCCTCAGAAGGAGAGACGCGCACATTGTCACGGCACTAAGTGTTGTAGGTTAACGTATAAAGGAATCATGTACCTATGCATTGTATTCATCATTGTTTTACTGTCACTGATAATTCGAACTGCATGTTTTATTGGTGCACAAAGTGTTCAGATTCCAGTGCACCCACCTAATGATGTACGCATTAAACCCACGAAGGCACCCAGACCCTTTATAGTCATTTCAGTCCCAAGAAGGTCTGACAAAGGAGTGAGCGAACTTGAAATGGATGTGATTAGCAATGACACACACACGCACACATTTGATAACAAGTAAATTGAAAAGCCGGAGACAGGGTTGGCAGAGTAAGAATGAGAAAAGGTTAATGAAAGACACACACACACAAACGAGTGCACAAACACCAGGTCTAGTGTCAATAACTGCAGAACCACAATCCAAAGAATGGGAGAAGGTTGGACAACCAACGATGAGAGGTTCTACTATAAGTGAAGTCAAAGGACAAATGGAAAAGGCTGAACTTTTAAAGAGACAAATGGAGTTGTAGAATAAACTAACAGAGACAGCATTGATAAGCACCCCTGATCCAGCAGTGAAAGGGGCAAGTGCAAGCCCAGCAAAACTCTCACGAGCAGAGATGAGAGAAGAACCAGTATGGCCGTTCATAGCCAGAGCCAGAAAAAGATAAGTGGACAAGGAACAAATTACCAGACTTTCTTCTACTCGAATGGTACAGATGAAGATGCCTGAGCCATGGATGCAAGTGCCTGAGAATCTTCCAGTGAGAAGAAGCTACATGAATGCTATTAAGGATGTGATGATAGCAAACTACATGAAAACCTTGAGAATCAAGAGAAGCACACAAGAAGATAATAACGAACTATATGACTACCTGGATAGCACAGCACACTTGGGAAATAACCTCTGGTACCAACGTATGAAAGAAGTTTGAAGACGAAATTCCGAGGAGGAATGCTTTGTTTGTGCACTCCTACCTTACAGCATGGGGAAGTCAAAGATCTTTGTAGCTGTTGAAATAGATGTGCAGACGGCGCACTGTCTATCACACGTAGCAATGTGCAAGACCAGAGGCCAGTTCATGGGAAGTGATGCTTCATTGAAATGGGCAACTGAAGCAACTGCTCCAAATGAAGACGATTATGTCCAGGACATAAAGACAAGAAACAATGAAAAACAAAGCACATTGTGATCAGATATGAGAAGCCTGGAGTTAAAGGAGCAGAGATCAGCAGAGAGGCAAATCAAAAACTGAACGTTCAAGGAAAAACTCCAGAAGAAGCTTGGAGATGGAAGAAGGCCAAATGCAAATTTGGGGAACAGTGCTTTCACCAGACGGATGGGAGAAAGGAGTAGTGATCTGCAGAGCATGGATGATCTTTGGTCATTACGAGCCCACCACTGACATAGTACGAATTGGATGCAAACCATTATGGCCAAAACTTGCTAAACTATTGACATGGGTCGAGGACAGATGAGAACCCTTGCAGATAGTGCCATTGGCGAGCCCAAAATTCTGCTTCAGGAATAATGGCACAAGGAAAATGGGGGAGTATCAGAACTGTGGACGAGTTTCTGACACCCCAGGAATGGTACATGGTAACGCAGTGATCATGGATCATTATTGGGCATGTAGATCCAAAGCATATATCAGGCTGACAAAGAACTGGGGAGGTATATGCACACTGGTGAATGTCCATGTTCCAGCATAGGTAATTCCAAAAAGTGATCTGAACATTGACGGTTTGCTGAAAGCAGATGCTCAGCTGAGGAAGAAGAGTTCTGTGGAACTGATGAATCGAACGAAGAGAGAGAATTACTTTTCTGCAAAATAAGAAGAAGATTTCGATGCTATCCTCTATGAACACAGGCTATTCAGCCTCACCTCATCAGTATTCACAACAATCTTTATGCCAAGATTTGAAGTTGGAGCAAATACTAAATGGTTGAAGATAACCAGATGGGAGTTATTGCAGACTGTCAACACGACCATAAAAGGATTCAATACAATCAAAGAAGAGTTAAGAGCAATTCGACTAATTACTCTCCAGAACAGATATGTCCTTGGCATGATCACAGCTATGGATGGAGGTGTTTGTGCAAAAATCGGAGAATCATGTTGCACATTTACACCAGCTCACAATGACAAAAATGGAACCTTAACAGAGGCCATATGTATGCTGACGAAACTACAGAATCAAATGATTGATGAAAAGGACGAAGTGGACGACGACAGCTGGTTTGGATCACTATTCTCATGGGTTCCACAATGGATGGCAGATGCATTCAAATTCATAGGAGCGCTGCTAGTAATGATATTACTCGGATTCTATGTTATCAAGATAATAATCTCTCAGTGCCAGAAAACTGCGAAAAAGGCCATAGGGAGGAAGATCATGATTGATGTCGAACCAGGATGGAAACCCAAGGACCTGACTGATGAAGAAATAAGAAAAAGCCAGCATTTATGCACCAGAAGGAATAAAGTTTCGATATCCAAGGAAACATAGACATTTTGTGGGAAAATTGATCTATTGTAGTCCAAGTGGACAATGTCAACTAATGACTTGGAACAAAGATGAGCACGTGTGAACAGCAGGAAGCTTGAAGGGAGTCATAAAGATATGGACCCCAAAGGTATTTCTTCAAACCTCTATGTGTGGATCCAGAGGAAGAAGTCAAATTGAACCCAGGGGATGAAGTAAAAGCGGATACCAAGGAAGAAGTGAGAGTGGTTGATGAATCGGCCACAGGAGGGAGTGTAGAGGAGGTCCCAAGCACGCTTCACACTCCAACCGTCCATTTTGAAGTACCAGGAACATTCACGCCGAAATACGTGATGTATGATGAGCAAATAAACCAGCAGATCCGCAGTTGGGCTCTGTCCAGTACCTATCAGAAGAACAGCACCTGTTGAAGTACCGACACCTAAGAAAACTTAGACAGTAAGGTACCCATTGAGAAAACCATATTGACAAATGAAACAGAATGACGATTGTCAAAATGCAATCCCTGAAAAAGCTAAAAAGATACTAAAGGAAGACGAATGGTGACTTCACAAGAACCCGGACTGACTCAAATATAGAAGATATAATGACCTGGGAATGATAAAAAGAGACGAAACACCATGGACAAGTGACATCCTGAATCTAAAGTGAAATAATCAATGTCAGAAATTATGGCACATGCGCGATGAAGATATTCAGTCAGTTTAAACATGTACATATGCAAGGAACCGCAAGAAGCAAGAATTTGTGAGGCTTGCTTATGCTTAGTAGTAAATTAGATTGCGGTAAACGCCACCTTTACATATCTACCTCAAAGGAGCATTTTATATAAGTATACTTCCACTGGGCACGAGAGCAGAATCAACCAAAGGTTATTAAAGGTCTCAAGAGTGGAGACCCGCAGCGAACAACTCGAATAATTAATGACAGAGAGAAACTCAGACACGGGCATATCATGCCAAGAAGCCAAGGTCGTATCGGCTGAAATAGACCAACAGTGGATACAATTAAGAAAAAGAAGAACAGCGTTTCCTGTTCAGAAAGGTCAAGATAAGCCACAGATGGCAGATGGCTGACAGAATAAAATCAAATACACAAATTGCATGAAGAATAAGATGATTTCACGGTGTCAGAATCACGTGACCAGACAAGCGAGAAGGGATGAAACTTTCACATCTATGCATGGACATGTGCCATGCACAGATGTCTTAACTTTTCCAGACCAAGAAACAATCTCGAGGCCAACCACAAATAAATAATTGACACATGACCACTGAGGTGACGATTGATTGTAGCAATAATTGGAGGGAAGCTGGGGGTGCAGACAAACTCCCTGCACCTGGCCGGCTATTCTGCACGGTGCTAGGCAAGTGGAAAAAGTATGAGTGGGGTTGTTGCCAACCCAATCACAGTGGACCAAGTAATCTAGGGTCCTATAGTTAGTAGAACCAATGAGACGTCATACTTATAGTGACGTTTACAGTAGCCATTTTAAATGAAGGGCTTAGATGCCCCACCTGAAAGTTTTTATCCAATCTCCACCGCGTTACCATATATAGATATAGCACCTATATTAAAGTTACCTTCCTAGAATCAATATAATTGCATGCCAGTTTTTAAGCATTACACGTTAGTGATGACGAGTTTTCAGTATAAATTATGTGTTTTTTCTGAAATTAATTGGAGTTGAAGCGAGAAGGAAGATCGAGCGACTGCTGATATTCATGAACTCCCCGTTTTTTGTACTTGTCATTAAACGAACTCCCTTTGCCAAACTATCGAGTTGTCATTATTGATTTGATGCGAGAGTATTAATCTGCATCCCCATCCATCTCACGGGTGCTGCTGCTCATCTTAAAGTGCTATTGGGAAAACCCCAGCTCTATGGGCTGGCTGGGGTCCTAGTGCACACTTCCATCCATCAAGTTTTAAAAACATTTTACTTTGTGTTCTTTCATGGCATAGTCACTTCCCCAACCAGCTGTCAAAGAGACTTGGTGTCTGACAGTTGAGACACGGTTCCTGTCTGTCCCTGCCGAGGAGGAGATGAGCACAAGTGCCTATTGTAGCTTCTTCTGCATCAGTTTTCATGGTCAGAAGCTCTTTGCCAGGCCTTCTCCCCTGCAGGAATCCACTGCAATAATTCTATAAGGTTCAAGTGAAAAGCCCCAAAGACCTACGGGGACAATAGAAAGGATGCATCCTCCCAAAGACGAAGGAAGTTGGCCGGTCAAAGACAAGATTCCGTTAAGAAGCCAGACACCGACAAAACATATCCACATCTGGGCACAGTTGGTCCCGTAACAGCTAGGGCAGCTGGATGACCAGATGAAGGGTCCAACAGTGGTCGCTTTGAATACAATAGGATGCACAGTTAAAATATTGTTTTTCTTTTTAAAGGATGGCACAGCAAACAGCCCAGTGCATGGTTGTGTCTATATGTAGAACCCCCTGGGTTTCTGGGAGAACAATTGGTTACACACTAAGGGTAAAGATAGGGACTTGCCTAAAGCCAGCACTGGAATGGTTGGTGCTGCTTGCTGCAAAGGTATATACTGTGTGCTTGCAGACAGAGGCGTGGTAGTCTGCTAGGCCTCTAGTCTTTGGTTCCACCAGTGGCCAGAGGTCTTGATGTTGAGGTGAATACCCAGTCACAGGTGAGAGTATGTTTGGTGCTGGGGTGTGGGCGTTATCCTTTGTGGAACAACAGAATGTAATGGTTAATTGAGATGCCACCCTCAACACAGGGAGTTCCTTTCATCCCCACTCAAGGTGTCACGCAAACAACTGTTTAATGGATTATTATATTCAGTCCTATCTCCATTTCATCTTATACCCCTTGGACTCCTCCCCCTGAGCTACCAATGAGCCAAGAACCAGGCTGGTGTACAGGGAATATATTTATATTTATTTGAATTAGATGTTACGAAACTCGCACTGAAATGTCAAACACTGCTTTATCCGTGGCACAACATAACAAACTTCTATCAACATGAATAAATCACACAAGTGAGTTGAAAAGAACACAAATCACAGTTTCTAACTTTCTCCAAATTTTACTTCAAGAAATTATTAGCGCTGGTCAGTGAACACAATTTACAAATGTAGTACTGTGCAATGTTGATTTTCCTTAAAGTAGTCCGGGTCAACAGGACAAAAAGGATTACCCAGTAGTTTTTCAGTGCACACTGGGAAGTGAGCTTTGTTTGTTTTGAAATTTAACAAAAATTACCCCGTAGAGTTCTGTCAAAAGGAATGTATGTAATTAAAATGTTTTAGTTAAATGGGCTATGGGTCTAGACAGTTCCCAGCCCCCCACCCTCTGCTAAAAAAAGAGAAAGGATTTCGGGCAAGCAGACTCCCCCACCTTTTGGTCTCACAATGCTCAGTTCTGCTTACATAGAAAGCCTCTGTTTAATGTTCAGGCAAGCCAGCTGCATGTCAAGACCCTCTGGAAAGATAGGGCAGGGATCTGGTCACTCCACTCTCAAGGATGTCCCCAGCACTCCACCATAGCGCCCAGTCGGCTTTTAGGCTTTCCCAGAAATAGACAGCTCCATCCAGAGGCACTCTCAGCAATCTCCTCTGGTGTTTCCTTGCACCTGCCAGGTGGTAAGTTTCAGCAGCTCTCCCCAATGATAAATTTCAGCAGCTCTGCCCCTTCTTCATAGTGCATCCCCTTAATAAATCAGCAATTACAAACCAAGTTTACAATCCCGGGGAGTATCCTGAAGATTTCTTGCACATAGGATTGGACAGTTAGCCTTCTCATTTGAAATCCCCATTTGTCCTCATGTGAAATTTTGGCAACAATCTAGTTATGTGGCAAAACTTCATAATTTTACTCGCGACTGCCATAATATATATATTCTCCTATACAGCTAATCATGAGAAATTAAATAAGATGACAACCAGGTCTGCACCATTTTGTACAGCCGTGTGGCAATTTTCTGCCGTTTTCACAAAAAGTATAAGCGTTGGGAACATGCAATTTATTCCAATAGTCTTAATTTCACCCTTCCACCCGTTCACCAACTCCCAAATTTGAAACATTTTCAGATCAGCCAGAAACTCATTTTAGATGGCCATTACAGTACCATGAGTCGTAGATGGATAAATTTTATATCACCAAAATCGCTTGCAAATTACCTACAAAATGACATTTAGATAAAGAAAATCCAACTTATGGTTGCTGATAAAAAGTCCTAAGTATGTAACGAAGAAAGTCTCATAATAGATTACTTCCTACTGCACTAGGTGTGCATCTATTCAAACGGGCTGATCAGTGGCTGTTAATTCTTTATCTCAGCAAGAAAAGAATACGTATTCATTTACCCTTTTATCAAATACAATGTGCAGGAGTGATTATTATTTTCCTCCTTCAACATTGTCTTTATTTTAGTTATTTTTCATTTCTTTTTCATTGATCGCTGTCGAGAGGCACCATTTGTGTCCTCCATTTTTTCTTAAAATAACAAGAGACATAAGAAACTCAACAGACATAGTGAGTGCAAACATAAGTAAAGCTCTCAGCTTTTGTTTGTACATAGGTCTAGCAGACAAGTCTGACTCCTAGTTTTTTAACAAAAAACAAAACATGAAATGTACAATAGAACATCTAATGTAAACTGAAGGAGCATAAGTACATCCATAAGCAATATCACACATTTGTATCCATATCTTATGTAGTCCGTACTGTCCAGACGGGGAATTTGTGTGGACCTAACCTCCTGGTTTAGGTGGAGGTGGACTATTAGGTCAAATGGCCAGACCAGACCTTTGTCTCGCACAGTTGGTGTGGTGGTCATATGACCGAACCTTGTTCCAGTTATAATAGTCCTTTTAAATTAATAGTAAATCTTAATGTTGGACAAATGGCAACTCCACTGCCTGGAGGTCATTTTATCTCACTGGGCCAACCTGTAACCAGAGGGTTTTTCCTTTTTGTTGGTCTCTTTGTGTTCGAAGCTTGCTCTTTGAAGCTGGAGTTCCAGCCTCCCTTAATTGTAGCCCCTGTTTTCACACATTCAGGGATGCACCAGTCAGGGTCATTTCTCTCTGCACCGCGCCCTTTCAAAGACAATAACTAGAGAAAGTCTCTTTTCAACACCTCTTAGCAGCCACACTTTATTGCAGTTGTAAAATAACTGGGTGGATTTAACCAGGTTTTCAGTGGTGGAGTTATTTGTGACATTTGTCCCACAGCAAGCAAACAGGATCTGCCTTGGGCCTAAGGAACTTTTTCATGGAAACAAAGTGGGCTTTTCTTTTCAAATGTTTGCCGGGATTCTGCATGCGAAACATAATATACGTTATTTTTTTGTCAACACACAAGCATGTCTTTTCCCTGACATGTGTTATGTTAACTGGGGTACATTTTTTCACATTTAAACTGCAAACACACATGCAAAGGCATTTTTGTGTCCGTGTTTAAAAACCCTGTTTTTCATGTGAAAAAGACCATTGAATTTTTGCTTCATTTGTGAATTATAAAATGCTGCTTTTCCTTTGGTAATGAAAGGTAGGCCTTTTCACATGGCCCTCCCTTGCGTTACTTGCAGAAACCACAAAGTGTGCCTTAATAGGCCCATTTTTGGTGTGAAAGTTTGTTATAAATGCTGTCAGGTTAGTTTCCCAGTGGGTCCCCTTCAGTTTGTGACCTTTCATTGCACCCTACAGGATCCTCAGCTTAGATCAGTGGTCTTCAAACTGTGGGGTTGGCTCCCTTAGGGGGGCCCTAAGGGTGTCCAGCGGGGGCACGAAGCTCTTCCAAAAGGGAGTACCGTGATTGCATTTAATAGAAAATAGAAGCAGATATGGCTTCTGTGGTGATGAGGGGGCAGCAACAATATTTTTATTCCGGGGGAACTCAGCAACACTATTTTTATTCTTACTCAAGGGGGGAGGGCTTAGCATAAACAAGTTTGAATACCACTGGCTTAGATGATGGGTACAGTGCAACCTGTCTATGTGATGATACGCCGATGCGGCTGCACTTTGCAGAGTGTGGGCACCGCAGTGATGGCACAGCTGTTTCATGATATGTGAGCACATGAGCAGAGTGCAGGCACCACGAAGGTGGCGCCAAATGTCACATCATACATGCCAATATTATACATTCCATCCTGGAGATGCTAGTGCAGTCCTGGCTTTAGCTTTACCTTCTGGGACATGCACTCCTGTATTTCCCCATTGTGGATCCAGGACTACAAGCCTCAGAAGGCAATGCTAAAATCACCACTGGTCTGGCATCTTCCAAATGGAATAGATAATGTTGACATGAATGTCACATATTAATGTTGCAGGGGGGATGAGGGAAGAAGTCCTGGTATACTCACCTGGGTCCCGGTCTGTATCTGCAAGACTCAGAGTCAGTCCATTACAGGGTTCTCAGAACAAAACAAGAGATTATTGTCCTGGCTTAAGGGACACAGGGCATGTGGAGTTACCCATGTCCGCAGAGGTTTCTGGGAGCACACATCATGAATGGTCTTCATATCATGCTCAAGCCTTCAGAGCGTAAAGCGTATTCATCAAATAGGGTATAAGCACCTGGAGACGATTCATTTCATAAAAATTGTACCATATAAGTTTGGCCCTTACGTGTAGTTATTATTAGGTTGATTGTATGGGATAAAAAGTGAAAAATTAAAGGCACCCTCCCAAGTTGAATCACACCTTAGGCATTTCAGTCCTGAAATGCAATACCAATCACTGTGCAGTGCTTGCACAGCCCTGTGAACCTGCATCGCTCAAGGTGCTCCTTGGTTAGGAGGGAGTGCACAGAGTCTTCAAAAACAGACAGCTTTGGTGGCTTAAATGTGGATGTTTGTAGGCAAAGGTCTCCCCCTGTAGGCGACCTCGGGGAGTGGAGGCATCTAAGGATGACACTTTGTCGCCAAGAAACATTTTGACCCTGGTGTAGATAGAATTGTGACTTGGCCTGTGCAGTGGTTGGCCGTGTGATAGTTGGTGCGACAGAGTTGCAGTTTAATAGAGTGAGGCAGAGTGTGGTTATGGAGTGCTATACAGAATTATTCTGCTTCTCATTACAAACGGGAAGTTCTTGAGGTGGGGGAGAAGAAACTCCCCTAAGCCGGTGAGGTATTGAAGTGGTGGGATGTGCCGACCACAAATCCAGTCAACTCTTCAAAGAACACTCGCCAATCTCTGGTCTTCACTCCACTCAACCTTACTGCTCCAGCACAACACTGCAGAACTCCCGCTTTCCTCCGCTCTCCCTGCACATTCCATTACCATCCGCTGCCCCCGCCCCCGTGCCTGACCTGTAACGCTTGAGTGGGTCTCATGTATACAGCGGTCGTTGCTTTCCAGACCTTTATAAAACCCATACAAACAAGGTGTCAAAAGTCATTTAATAACGAAAGTTGCTACACGGGACCAACCAACCTTGGTTGCGAGCCAGAATCTGCATTAATGGAAGGTTGGCGAAGCGAGCGCCATGACAGTATGATCGCTCACCTTCACATTATAAAGCCTATCTCCAGGCTCAGCCTCACCTTTACAGGGTGCTCCTTGCAAGGTAGCAAGGCGGGGCTGCTGAGAGTACATGAGAGTGAAGCAGTGTCCAAAAGAGAGCTTGGAAGAGAGTCGGGGAGTAGGTTGCGAGAGCTCAACAATGAGCCATAAAGCACCAGGAGACTCCGAAGAGAGGCATGGCCCTTGGACAGTGCATTGTAATTAGGCAAGCAGTCTGGAGGGGGAGATGGGAACCTGTGGGGCCTCCAGGGTAAGTCAAAGACCATAGGAGGGCACCTTCGGAGTAAGACCCTGATCCATGTGATAGTCTAGGGATTAAGCCTGGACCCCACACGTACTTAGGAGTTTTGCAGAACCTTCACATTATAAAGCCTATCTCCAGGCTCAGCCTCACCTTTACAGGGTGCTCCTTGCAAGGTAGCAAGGCGGGGCTGCTGAGAGTACATGAGAGTGAAGCAGTGTCCAAAAGAGAGCTTGGAAGAGAGATGGGGAGTAGGTTGCGAGAGCTCAACAATGAGCCATAAAGCACCAGGAGACTCCGAAGAGAGGCATGGCCCTTGGACAGTGCATTGTAATTAGGCAAGCAGTCTGGAGGGGGAGATGGGAACCTGTGGGGCCTCCAGGGTAAGTCAAAGACCATAGGAGGGCACCTTCGGAGTAAGACCCTAATCCATGTGATAGTCTAGGGATTAAGCCTGGACCCCACATGTACTCAGGAGTTTTGCAGAACCCCACGTGGCTGCTTCAGAGTGATGCATGGACCTTGCAAAGGCTCAAGAACAACACATGGGCTCTGCAGGGTCATGGGAACGAGGCAAGGTGCCCTGTAAGGACTTTGGGTAAAGCAAGGACTCTGCAAGGGCCAGCGAACAACACAGGGAGCCTGTAAGGGCTTGAGAGGGAAGCTTGGACTCTGCTATGGGCATGGGAGAAAGTCAATGGAGCTCCAAGGGCTTAAGAGTGAAGCATGGATCCTGTAAGTGCTTGATGGCACCAAAGGGTGGCTGTGAGTCCTTTAGAAGGAAGCTTAGACTCTGTAAGGGCGTGGGAGTAAGTCAAGGGAACTGTAAGGGCTTGAGAGTGAAGCATGGAGCTTTACAGGCTTGAGGGAAACACAGGGTGCCTGTGAGTCCTTCAGACGAAAGCCTGGACTCTGTAAGGGCGTGGGAGTAAGTCAAGGGAACTGTAAGGGCTTGAGAGTGAAGCATGGAGCCTTACAGGCTTGAGGGCAACAAAGGGTGCTTGTGAGTACTTTAGACGGAAGCCTGGACTCTGTAAGGGCATGGGAATAATCATGGGAGCTGCAAGGGCTTGAGAGGGAAGCATGGAGCCTTACAGGCTTGAGGGAAACACAGGGAGCCTGTGAGTACTTCAGTAGGAAGCTTGGACTCTGCAGGGGCATGGGAGTAGGTTAAGGAAGCTGCAAGGGCTTGACAGTAAATACACAAATCTTGCAATATCTTGAAGGTGAAGCAAGGACCATTACCAGGGTCTAGGGGCAACACACAAAGCCTGTGAGTGCTTGGGGGGAGGCTTGGACTCTGCAGGTATCAAGAGAGGTTAGGGGAGTTGCAAGGGCTTGAGGGCAAACACCTAAAGCATGCATGGCCCCCGGCCCAAAGGGGCCAGGCTAGATAGAAATTATAGGCACCACACATGCAAGGCATTGGGAATTAAGTAAGGGCCCTGTAAGGTCTTCAAGGTGAGAAAAGGACCCTGCAAGAGTGTGAGGGCAACACAGGCAGTACTTGAGACTGAGGCTTGGAATCTGCAAGGGCGCAAGAGTGGGGCAAGCCAGCTGTGAAGATTTCAGAGCGAAAACACGAAGCAGGCAAGGCCTTGGGAATGAAGCAAGGTCCCTGCAAGGTACTTAGACCAACACAGGGACCCTGTGTCTGCTTGAGGGTGGTGCTACAAGGGAGGATCCTGACATGAGGAACGGCCCTGCCATAAGGAAGGGTGCAGACATAAGGAAGGGCCCTGTCATATGGAAGGATGCAGACATAATGAATGGCCCTGATACAAGGGAGGATCCTGCCATGAGGAAGGACCCTGCCATAAGGAAGGATACAGACATAAGGAAGGGCCCTGACACAAGGAAGGATGCAGCCATAAGGAAGGGCCCTGACACAAGAAAGGATACAGACATAAGTAAGGGCCCTGCTACAAGGGAGGATCCTGCCGTGGGAAACGACACAGCCATAAGGAAGGGCCCTGTTACAAGGGAGGATCCTGCCATGAGGAAGGACCCTGCCATATGGAAGGATACAGACATAAGGAAGGGCCCTAACACAAGGAAGGATGCAGACA
The DNA here is from genome assembly GCF_040938575.1 of Ambystoma mexicanum. Lineage (NCBI taxonomy): Eukaryota > Metazoa > Chordata > Amphibia > Caudata > Ambystomatidae > Ambystoma > Ambystoma mexicanum. The sequence continues at coordinate 304,572,743 of NC_090921.1, forward strand.
TAAAGAAGGGCCCTGCTACAAGGAAGGATCCTGCCATGGGGAAGGACCCTGCCATTAGGAGGGGCCCTGCTACAAGGGAGTATCTGGCCATGAGGATGGGCCATGCCGCAAGGGAGAATCCTGCCATGACGAAGGACCCTGCCATAAGGAAGGAAGCAGACATAAGGATGGGCCCTGCCATAAGGAAGGATGCAGACATAAGGATGAGCCCTGCCATAAGGAAGAATCCTATCACAAGGGAGGATCCTGCCATAAGGAAGGGCCCTGCCATAAGGAAGGGTCCTGCTACAAGGGAGGGTTCTGCCATGAGGAAGGGCTCTGCCATAAAGAAGGGCCCAGGGGAGGATCCTGCCATGAGGAAGCGCCCTGCATAAGAAAAGACAAAGACATAAGGAAGGGCCCTGTCATAAGGAAGGATGCAGATATAAGGAAGGGCCCTGACACAAGGAAGGATGCAGACATAAGGAAGGGCCCTTCTACAAGGGAGGATCCTGCCATGAGGAAGGGCCCTGCCATAAGGAAGGGCCCAGTGGAAGATCCCGCCATGAAGGAGGGCCATGCCATAAGGAAGGATAAGAAATAAGGAAGGACCCTGCTTCAAGGGAGGATCTTGCCATGGGGAAGGATCCTGCATAAGGAACAACCCTGCTACAAGGGAGGATCCTGCCATGAGGAAGGGCCCTGCCATAAGGAAGGATGCAGACATAAGGAAGGGCCCTGACACATGGGAGGATCCTGCCATGATGAAGGACCCTGCCATGATGAAGGACCCTGCCATGAGGAAGGATGCAGACATAAGGAAGGGCCCTGCCATAAGGAAGGATGCAGACATTAGGAAGGGCCCTGACATATGGGAGGATCCTGCTACGAGGAAGGGCCCTACTGCAAGGAAGGATCCGGCCATGAGGAAGGGCCCTGCCATAAGGAAGGATGCAGAAGGCATAATGAAGGGCCCTGACACATGGGAGGATCCTGCCATGAGGAAGCGCACTGCCATAAGGAAGGGCCCAAGGGAGGATCCTGCCATGAGGAAGGGCTGTGCCATAAGGAAGGGCCCTGCCACAAAGAAGGGCCCTGCCATAAGGAAGGGCCCATGTGAGGATCCTGCTATGAGGAAGGGCCCTGCCATAAGAAAAGATCCTAACACAAGGGAGGATCCTGTCACGAGGAAGAGCTGTGCCATAAGAAAAGATCCTACCACAAGGGAGGATCCTGCCACGAGGAAGAGCTGTGCCATAAGGAAGGGCCCTGCCACAAAGAAGGGCCCTGCCATAAGGACCCATGTGAGGATCCTGCTATGAGGAAGGGCCCTGCCATAAGAAAAGATCCTACCACAAGGGAGGATCCTGCCACGAGGAAGAGCTGTGCCATAAGGAAGGGCCCTGCCACAAAGAAGGGCCCTGCCATAAGGACCCATGTGAGGATCCTGCTATGAGGAAGGGCCCTGCCATAAGAAAAGATCCTACCACAAGGGAGGATCCTGCCATGAGGAAGCGCACTGCCATAAGGAAGGGCCCAAGGGAGGATCCTGCCATGAGGAAGGGCTGTGCCATAATGAAGGGCCATGCCACAAAGAAGGGCCCTGCCATAAGGAAGGGCCCATGTGAGGATCCTGCTATGAGGAAGGGCCCTGCCATAAGAAAAGATCCTACCACAAGGGAGGATCCTGCCATGAGGAAGAACCCCACAAGGGCCTAAATAAAAACAATGTTTTAAAATAAATCTCTTTGGGAAGCTGGGGCTGGGAGGTGTGAATAGGTTCCTAAAAGCAGCAGGTAAAATACTATCAACTCCGAAAATATAGGACATTTAATGGGTCCTTTTATAGTGTATGGTTGTTTGTCCTAGTGCTGAATTCAATCACAACATGAAGAGGACGATGGAGCTTAAAAGGCACTAAGCTGTCGGCGGAGAGGAAACGATATGGAGACACCAGGATAAAGACCGAGACCCTGCAGGACCACTGTCCTTCAATAGGGACGGGGCAAGGACATTCTGCAAGGACCTTGCGGTCTCTCTGTGGGTGTATACTCCCCGGCTACCCTCTTCGGGGGCTGCTCTGATGAGTAAGTTCAGAAGGAGCCCCCGCCGCAGGGAGGGGTCTGGAGCCTGCCTGAACCGGGAATGAGTGCATTACTCCCGCTCCGGGGCTAATCCCACCAGGCCTGTGTGTCTCGGAACCCAGAATGCTCTGCGCCATGTAATTGAAGTCGAGGTTATTCTGTGAATGCTTAGCAATGTCTTAATAACTAAAGCTGCCAGTGGACTGCAAAGCAGCGCGCGGGCATCCATCGCCCGCAGCAGTGCCTGTGATGTGATAGAGAGCGCGTCAACGCTGCTGTAATACAGAGATTGCAATTGCTGGGAGCTATTTAGCTGCCTTCCTGCAGCTGTGAAGAGCCCGGCTGGCTTCACATCAGCGGCTAGCAGGCGCCACTTAGCTCCCGAGATCAACTGGTGTCGGCGCCATACAAACATACTTGCTGTGTGACATCAACTCTGTGTTATGTTATGTAGATACTTGTTACCCGTTGAAAGCCCACAGGTGTCAGGGCGCGGGGAAGCAAGCATAAATATATCCCCACAGAACCCTACTAAACAGACAAGACGGGGAGAAACCTGGTTTAAACGTGTGTTTGGGAATATGTGCCAAATTGCATAATAGCACATCTAGAAGGCAGTGAAATCATAATAGGAAGTGCCGGGTCAAGGTGCGCCCAGAGGGTGGGGCCGCACAAGGGCACCGCCATGATGCAGCAAATAAAAGGCGCCTTGCCTCCAGCTCAGTGTCATGCATAGACTTGCATAATAGCCTGGCAGTTAAGGGGTTAAACGCACTTTCTAAGAACAGCAGAGGGCTCATTTATGTCTGAGTCTGAGCCCTCTGCTGTTCTGCATTTGTGGTGGGCAGGGCAGGGGCCCACAAATCTAGCACAGGGCGCTGGCAGACCTGATCATAGGCCATATTCAATGCATAGAACGTTAGGTTCACATCCATAGGTCCTAGGTAATAAGTGCCCTTGGGTAGGGCGACCAGACATCTGGGTTTTCCCAGGACAGTCTGGGAAAATCACCCGATGTCTTTTTTCCGGGGTTTCGGCTATGGTCCCTTTTTTGCCAGGGGTTGCGCAAATGGGGCCGTGAAATACTTTTCACGCCCCCATTTCCTCCCCCTTCGCCTCCCCGGCACTCTCCTTCAGTGAGAGGAGTGTGCAAGTTAGCACACCCCCTACCCGCAACAGGCAAGCGACATAGAAGTAGAACTAAAGTTGTATGTGTATTTACTTTAGTCCTACTTCTCTTTGGATGGCCCGTCCGGGTTTAAAAATAAAAAAATCTGGTCACTCTACCTTGCGTATGAATAATTATTATCATAGGCTCAAGGTGCTGGGTATTACAGCCCCTTTTGTGGCAATTACTATACTGCATTACACGTCCAGGTGCCTAAAACACGGAAAACAGAGTTACTTTAAAATGTGAATCACAGAGGTCTGCCCCATGATATCTTACTAAGGGTTTATTTTTTCCTGTGCAGTGGAGGGGCCGGCTTGGGGGCTGCCAATCAAGGGTTTTGGCAAATTGGGCTGCAGGCTGTAGGGAATCCCTCCTCCAAGCCTTTGTGTGTTTTAGGCAGCACTTTTGGCGCACATTTTATTGCAGGAGGCAACAGACAAGATGTGAAACTCAGAGTGGCCATAAGTAGGGGAGCAGTGATAGCCACTGGGCCCCCATGGTACTACCCCCCAACCTTACTGGGCTGTTGTCCAAGGATTACTGACACTTAGTTTTGGCAATAAAAGGCCGTGGATTTTATTGCACAATTACATGATAAACATATTCAAAATTGTGTTAATAAAATGTGCATGTATACCATGAAGGTCGTTTGGGCATCTGGGCCAGTGGGGGTCCACCTGGCCCGTGCCACCTTCCTTTCCACGACTGTGGGACAATGTTCGTTGTCCTGTCCTTCCTCTTGTGTCTGTTTCCTGGTCTTCCTTCTTCTGGGCGTGCGGGTGTGGGTGAAATAATTCAAGAGTCTTGTGCGGGCGCAGAACGTCTCTTTTACGCTCTGTTCGGAGTGATGTGCGAACTGGAGACCCTCACTGGCTGGGTCTCCTTTTATTCGCAAATTGTGGCCTGAGCCCATGCATTTCGAGGTGGGCACCGCCTCCACCGGCCGGATCCAACAATATTGTTTGTATGTGTGGCCTTCTTCCTCCCGATGTCCTGCCCTTCTTCCCCTTCCTTTCTTGTTGTCTGGTGTCTACCCACCTGGCCCTTTTTAGTGGCGGTGTGATTTCCTTCCTGACCCTGGTGTTATCTGGCAAATGGTTGCCCCTTCTTTGTAGTTGTATGTTTCAGGAAGGGGGCGCAGGGGAGCGGGAGATTTGGCGGGAGCATGGGGGAGGAAGGCTGATGGCTTTTGCCACCTTAGCAACTTTTTCCTAATATTGTACAGCCGCTGCTGTGCTGGCCCTTGTGTCCCCCAGGCCTCGCTTATTTCCCCGCGCCTGCTAGCTCCATAGTGGTTACCCCCCTATTCCGGGGCGCGGGCCATAGTCCTTGTCCCTGGTCAACAGACTGATCCCTGAGCATTGAAAAGTCCTTGAGATTGCTCCTCACCCTGCAGACTACGGTGTGCTGTGCCTGCCTGTTTGACATGAAAGCAAAGTATACAATAGTTTTGTGGTGTTAAGCATTCTGTAACTTGTAGGTCCAACTTCATAATGTGAAAACTACAAATATACATTGATCGGTAAAGGGGTGATTCCGATCAGTATTTCAACAGGTTGAGGATAACTGTTTTTTATATACTAATGTGTTATTCAGTTATCTAATTCTCTTTTTCTTTTAGCTGCTTTTCTTTTATTTATATCTGTATTTTTGATTATGGTTTTATAAAAAATACTGTGTAAAAAGTCATGTTTTTTGGCTAATGCACAGTAAATAAAATTAATAAAATTAAAAAAAAATAACATATACAAAGACGCACAAGTATCAGGGCTAAAGTAAATACGAATCACAGGACAGACCATTAGCGCTTGGTTTCCGCATATTTGAGAAATGAGTGTGTGACTGAAATAAATATATTAGGTGAGGGAAGAGTGCAAATTAGGGTGTCTGCATTTCTAGCTTCAGAATTTTTTGGAAAGGCTGATGGAAACGAACCCACCCACCTCGTCGTGGCCATTTCAATGGATTTTCTGAATAGCCGTTTTGAGGCGTTTTCCATGGCATTTTGTTAGGGCTGAGGTTGGGTAAGAGAACATTTATTATGGATTTCTAGACTAGTGGGGGTGGAGATGGGTTGGGAGCGGGGTTTAGGGTTTGGGGATTCTCCCCATTAAAAAAAAAAGCTGTGAAGAAAGCAGTAAAACAGAGATGAGACGAGCTGTCCCAGATCCGATAGAAAGGCCCGCTCTGCCTTTTCTGTGCCCAGAGCTGGTGGTACTTAGACAGTCAGAGTAGGTCAGGGATGGCCAGCACAAAGGGTTCTTTCCAATGAAAGGTGTCTTATTTATTTATTTATTTTATGTATTTATTTAATGTATTTGTAGGGTACCAGGGACCCGCTGGAATCTGGGCGCAACATGAACACAAAAGACAAAGAAATTAGAAAGGACAAGTAGCAGTGATTCAAATTTGTGTGACCATATCACCCCGGTCCGAAGGCCAAAAGTTGGTTTAAAAAGAAAGGTTTTCAATGATGCCCGGAAACATTTTGGATTTCTTATTAGGTAATGAAAGCGAGCAATAATAAAACTCCTTTCCTAAAGCTTAGTTTACACCTAAGATATCTGCTAGTTTGAAACACACAAAAAAGTCCCATTAAATATAGATATTCAAACTTTCTTAAAACAATCAGCAATAATATTTTTTATAATATAGGGCTTTAATCTAAAGTGCTTTTCATAGGTCATATTTACATACATAACTATTATTTACCCAATCGAAATTGGCATTCATTTCAGAAGGATGAAAGGCTGAGCTGGCCTTGCCAGGATTCAAACCTGCAACCTGCAGATCAAACACAGATCACAGCAACAAGCAGTTAACCCACTGAGCCATCTTACCGGCTACAAACTTCAGGTTTGTTTGAAAGGATCTCAGATACATCGCTTTACCAAAGTGTGTGCACCTTGGCACATAATTTAATCTCACTGGGCATTACCTGCAAACAACAGGGTGTGCCTAAAAGGCACCTGTGCCCAATGTCCCTCCCCGAAACGGCCAGTGACGAAAGTGCTGTGCCAGAATGTTCGGCTTTGTAACTTCGTGAGTACCTGCACTTCTTTTTTTCCATTTAAAGCACTGCTCATAGTGCTTAATGATGCTTCAATATAGAGCTGATGAAACTGCATCTGTGCTGTACTTCAGAGGTGAGGCAGCCACACCTGTGCTGCAATATGGGAGTGGCATATGCTTGATTGTGCAGTGATGCACAGATGAAACTGCCGGGTGCATTCTGTGGCATGTAGGACAGTTGCTGAGATGAGATAGCCTTGTAACATATATTAAAGGCATGGTCTAGTAAAACATTTTATTTAAAAAGCTGGAGGAGCCCGGAAAACTTAGAAATAAAACCGCAGCTTTAAAAGCGTTGTATTTATGTTTGCGGTCGCTTTTGAAGCTACCGCAAACATAAATACAACGTTATTGTGTTGGAAAACGCTGCGGTTTTTCTTTCCAATTTTCTCAGGCTCCTCCGGCTCGAACCCAGAGAGCCCCAAATGGGAAAGCAGATTTAGGCAGAAACAACGCAGCATTTAGCATTTCCCATTTGGGGCTCTCCGAGAGCTACGAAACATTTGGGGCTCTCCGAAACACTACGCGGCATGTAAACACAACCGCGTTGTGTTTCTGCCTGCTGTGGCTATCACTTTGGGTCTCCGGTGCTCCAGCACCGGAGACCCAAAGTGATAGCCACAGCAGGCAGAAACACAACGCGGTTGTGTTGGAAAACGCTGCGGTTTTTCTTTCCAAGTTTCTCAGGCTCCTCCGGCTCGCGGAAAACAACCGCGTTGTTTCTGCCTGAATCTGCTCCAGCACCGGAGACCCAAAGTGATAGCCACAGCAGGCAGAAACACAACGCGGCTGTGTTGGAAAACGCTGCGGTTTTTCTTTCCGAGTTTCTCAGGCTCCTCCGAGCCGGAGGAGCCTGAGAAACTTGGAAAGAAAAACCGCAGCGTTTTCCAACACAATAACGTTGTATTTATGTTTGCGGTAGCTTCAAAAGCGACCGCAAACATAAATACAACGCTTTTAAAGCTGCGGTTTTATTTCTAAGTTTTCCGGGCTCCTCCAGCCCGGAAAACTTAGAAAAAAACCACAGTTAGTGCTTATTTTTTAAAAAAAATAAATAGCACTTACCGAGATTCAGCTGCAGCTTTCCTGCTCTGGTCTCCGGTCCCCGTCCTCCGCGTACAGCACTACTGAAGGGAAAGCCACCCAGCGGTAGCTTTTGTTTACTACAGCTGGCTGGCTTTTCCTTCATTAGTGCCGCAAAAGCAAAAGCCAGCACAGGAGGGCATCCATTTCACAAAATGGATGCGCCCATGTGCTTGCTTTTGCGAATTTTGAGCTTGAATAGCTCAAAATTTTACATAGGAAGTTTTAAAAAAGAGAATGCTAGTATTTTTTTTTTTATGTTGCCTATCTATTTTTTAAATACATTTTTTTTACTAGACCATGCCTTTAAGTGCAACTGGGACTGCAATATAATGCAGAGGTGAAACAATTGTGTGTGAGCTGCCATACAGAGGGGAGTTACATATGTGCTATAATGTAGGACGGGATGGAAATCGGAGAGGATGAGAGAAACGAAGAAAGAAGAGGGCAACAGAAGAGAGGAAGGGGAGGTCGGGAGGACTGGGCAGGAAGAGAGACGAAAGGGTGAGGGAGAGAAAAGAGGAGGGGGAGAAAGCTGCGAGGAAGGGAGAGGAAATTAGGGTAAGGTAACCGGGATGAAAGGGAAGAAGAGAAGAAAAGTGGGAAGGGGAGGTCAGAAAAAAGAAGAGAAATGGAGCAAACTCACATTGAAAAAGTCAGTAAAGCACAAACACCGCTCCAGACTGCCAGTTTAAGACGTACTGCACTCCATAGTGGCTTTGGCGGGAAGAGGAGGGGTGAAGGTGTCAGAACAATAGCCATGGCAACCTGGAACGAAAACCATAACAGACACGGCCAAGGTCAAACCTCTGACAAACCCAAGAAGCTTCTGTGTGCTGACAGAGCAACGAACAGACCTCGGAGCGGGCCCTAGCGATCTCTTAAGGCCTGTGTGTAGGGCCAGGTAAAGCTACACTGCTGATGGCCACAGCGACTATCTAACCCTGACGTGTAGGCCCATATAACAGTCTGTGCTGGAATTGGAAAACATTTATTGGGGCAACCCTCTCATCTTTGGAGGGGCGTGGCTGTGGGGAGGAGGGGGCATGGCTGAGGGGCAGAGCCCCAGGCCAGATCACACAATATAGTGAGCCTCATTACTAGTATGACAGTCCAGAAATAGTGGTGCCGGTAGCACCGTACCAGCACCGTTTTCCAGACGAGCACATTCAGAGTCGCAAGTACAGAAACACTGTTGCTGCAAAGTGACACCCACAGCGCCACTGCATCCGGCAGTACCGTGACCATCAACTGCGGAATAATTCACAGGATGTACCTGAATTACTGGCACAGCGTTAGTATGGGCACATTCAGAGTAGCGCCTACACCCAAACACTGCCATAAAAATGCCGGTGGCACTGTGAATACCGCGCCTGTAATACCGGCACCGCGAATCAGGCGTTAAACAGTGCCAGGTGAGCAGCAACAGGCCGCAGGTATCCAAAATTGGCCCAGCTGCACACCATTGACCACTGGGAATGTACAAAAGGACCACACCCCCACCCAACCCATCTCCCAACACAACCATGCTGGCAGTCGCTGTAGCAGCAATTGGGCTGGGGAACCTGCAAGGAGGGATTGAGGAAGAAGCAGCAGAGAAGCACAGGAGGTAGCCTAGGCGCAGGAGGCGAATGAGGAACTAGTTGGGCATGTATAACATCAATGGCCAATAGGTAGCACCCCGCAGGCAGCCACCAATACCCTGCATCAGCACCTCGCCCTAGAACCTGACCCCAAGCCAAATCCACACCTTGTGCCGGCTTGACAGGGAGATCATAACATCAATAGTTTCCTCATTCATGACGACATCAGCAACCTGATAAATATACGTACTGCACTTCCTTGCAACCGGCTCATACCAACACACCATGAGTGAGCTGCACGGGCTGTCACAACCCTGTTTTTCAAGGGTCTTGTTCCAGGTACTGGATGCACTGCCGCACCATGTTGCAGACCACATCACCCTACCCCGAACCCCTGCCCAGGTTAATGCCACCAAAGTTGCACTCCATGCCCTGGCAGGCATCCCCAATTGCATTGGTGCTTTAGATTGCACCCACGTGGAGTTGGTGGCCAGACATGCCATTAAGGCAGTGTATAGAAACCACAAACAATTCCACTCCCTCAATGTGCAGAACGTCTGTGATGCTGTACACGTCATCACCCAATGTTGCACATGGTTTCAGGGATCCACCCACGACTCAGTGGTCTTGCGGAACTCCACATTGCCAGGGTACATGGCATGTACCATCAGAGAGTGCACCTGGCTTTTGGGGGAGTAGAATGACCACTGCATGACCTCTGTGTAGTGGGGAGATAAATAGGCACTCACCAGAGTGTACCTGGCTGTTGGGGGAGTGGAATGATAAATGCATGACCTGTGTAGTAGGGGGGTAGATGCTCAGTCAACAGAGCATGTGGAAAATGCAACCTAACAAACATACATTGCATCCCTGATTTCAAAGTCATGGAATGCATGTACCAAATGGGCATACAGATCACACCCAATCCCTATCAATCAGAGGTCATTGAGGCAACACAAAGTACCATAATGCATCCAACAAACTACAAAAGTGCCTGGTGAGGAGGAGTATGGAGATGATGACGATGTCGGGATGCCATTGAGACCTCGCCGGGAGGTCATGGATCGAAAACATGCACGGGATGCACTGATACACAACTTCTTTTGAATGCTACTCACAAGCACACAGTGTACAACTGGTGGCGTGTATTTTTGAGCCCATTTTATTAAACACTTAATACTCACGCAGAAACGGAATGTCCAGTCGTAATTTATATGCAGAACCAAGTGTATTGTAAATTAAGTATTTCAACAGCAGGTGGACCATTAATACTCTCCACAACTTAGGCTCACCTCTCTGACTCCCCCTCCCCAACTTATCCCCCCTCCTCCACCTCCCCAACTATAACTCCGAACTATCAACTATTGGCGGCATGTGTTTACTTGTGTGCCGTGCAGACAGAATCTCCTCCTAGGGCTGCCTGGCTGGGAGCTTGCAGGTGTGGACCCGGTGGAGCCCAGCGGTGTGCGGTCGCTGGCGATTTGGGCCATGCATGCCTGGAGGGCCAGTGCCATTGTCCCAGCAATAGTGGACTGTACACTATGCCCTCACTGACCCTCCTAGCAAAATGTACAGTGGCCGCAGTTGACCGCCCAAGTGCACGGGCAACCCGCCGTCCAATGGCTTGGTTGTTTTCTGTCATGAGGCGGGACTCCTCCAGGTGCTGCTAAACCAGTGCAGTGAGGGTGTTCTGACGCTCCTCCATGAGTCTGAGACACGCATTCATTTCACGGACAGAGAGGTAGGGTGAGCGCTGTGGGCTTGATAGCCATATGGGGCGGAATGGCTCACCCACATCTAGGGTGTGATCTTTGTCGTCCCCCGTGTGAAGTCCAGTGTCTCCAGCCGCATCCTCATCACTGGTGTCAGTGGCATGGTAGTCGGGCTGCCGGGGTGGGGGTGGTGCACGTCCCATGCCGTTCACCTTATGTGTGCCTGTGCTACTGCGGATACTGCCAGGTGGTCTGTCGCAGCTGGGGTGACTGACACAGCAGCTGCTTTGGGCACTGGGGCAACCACCACATGGGCTGACTGGGGCATAGGGGCAGCTGGGGTAACTACCACAGGGGCTGCTTGGGGCACAGGGGCAGCTGGGGTAACCACCACAGAGTTTGCCTGGGGCACAGGAGCAGCCGGGGTAAGTGCCACAGGGACTGCCTGGGGCACAGGAGCAGCTGGAGTAACTGCCACAGGGGCTGCCCGGGGCACAGAGGCAGCTGGGGTAACCACCACAGGGGATGCCTGGTGCACGCTGGCAGTTGCCATGTGCACATGCCAGATATACTGCCACGGGACATTGACGGGCGTTGTGACGTATGCCTTGCACATCCGGTGCCCTTCGATGTCTCCGGTTGGGTGCGGTCCGTGTCATATGATGTTCCTGTGGGTCAATGAAAGGCATGATGTCAGTGACCTGCCTGGCTGACAATTGTACAGCCTCATGGAACATGGTAATCGTGCAGCATTACTTTGTGGGGGCATGAGGTGCTGCATGTTATGTCAAACTCATGCATGTGTTGTGTGGCCACAGCTGCAGGTACTGTGCAGGCCGCAGATGCAACGCAGCTGAGCTGAGACTGCTACCATGTACACCAGCATTTGGCTGTGGTTAGTGGCATGCCGGTATGTCCGTGTGCAGGTAGTTGGGATTTGTTGAAGAGTCTTTTGGGGGGGTGCGTGACTGGAGTCAATGTGTGACCTGGTTGCATGCCCAGGATGTGTCTGAGATTATCGTGGTAGGGCTGGCAGGGTAATGTAAGAGACATGCACTCCCCATTGGGTGGGTGCCCATGTGTGCATGCAGGTGAGGCCTACCAGTGTTTTGCTGTGATGGCTGTGACTGCCACGCAGGCACACATGCAGTACTCACGGGCAGGATGCACAGTGTCTGCGTAGTGGATTCTGTTTTTTTACTTGGCTTTAGAGGCTGCCTTTAAGCTGTTCATCAGTGTTCTCAGGTGCTGGTTTTGGGGTGGGGTCTGGGTGCATGATCAAGGCTGTACCCATGTTGTTCATGCAGGTGTGTATGGGTGTCCCTGCAGGGGTTGGGTGTGATGCAGTGTGCAGGTGACACTGGACCTCGTTGTGGATCCAGCGGTAACCCTGCTGGTGCTACCGGCGGGTTGCCGCCAGACCCATAAACAATTACCAGCACTTGAGCTCCCAGTGCCACTGGCCTATTACAAGTCCAGGGGCCGGGAAGTCAGGCGCCGGGAATTTTCTTGATCCACATTACCATAGAGTCCCATAGGAATGTATGGTAGTGGGTACACAGAAGCAGTGGCAACGTTGTTGACAGTGCCGGTGTTTCCATGGCAACTAAGCATGCTAGGGCCACAGCACCCGCCACAGACAGGCCTGTTGGGCATTGCAGCCCTGGCAGCCACTGTAATGAGGCATCATCATGTGTGTGCCGGTCCAGTGACATGTGTGCTGGTGAACTTACAGGCACCCTTGTTATGGGATCCCCACAGTCAGGATGTGGGACACTGCGTGGTGCCTTTCATGTGGTTGGGTATAGGGCGTGCATGGGAGGCAGGTCATGTGACTTTCTTGGCACCACATAGACTAGGTGGGGGGCATGGTAGTGGTGGGTCGGGTTTGGGTGATGTGGGCGGTGCTATGGCCTTTTCAGTGCAGTGGTGGTAGTGGGGGGGTGCAGGGTGGACAGGTGTGCGGATTAAATTTGGGCACTTTCTGTACTCACCAGCATCAACAGGTGTTCTGGCTCCCGCCTCTGCTGCACTGACTCCCTCAATCACCTCCATTTGCAGCACACTGCTGCACATCTCCCAGGGCAGCAGTTTGATGGGGGAGGATGTCCGCCACCTGTAGCCGTGCAGTGCCTGCAGTGTGCATCAAGATGTTTGCGCAAACTCAGACGCATGTCGTCCCAGTGCTTGTGCCAGTTCTTGATACTGCATGGTTTCACCCCCACAGCAGTCACCTTCCAGGCAACTTCCGCTCATATTGCCTTCTTCCGGAGCTGCATGCTGTGGCACTGGTCCGCTAAAAAAAGCTCCCTGGCATGCTCCACAATGTGATCAACCAGCATATTGAGCTCTGCCTCACCAAAGCATGGCATGTGCTGGCAGGTTTGTGGGGTCCTGGCTGACATGTCCCTTGATTGCCTCAGGCACTCAGAAGGGGTGGATGACTTCCAGCACAGGGCGATTGCAGTAGATTGTGATTTTTGTAATGGCCGCCGGGTTCGGAGTTCACGTTATTTCCAGTTCTGGTGTATCTGGCTCCATGTCCACAGTGCCGCTATATCCGGCATGCACGCGGCAGAGGTGGATGCACCAGCAACCTTGGTGTCAGTACAACCATCTTCACTGGTGTTACCCTGATGGCGGTGGCACTGGTTCCGCAGATAGGGGATGTGTGCGGCCGACAATGCATAATCCTGCCTTGTTTCTGCCGCCACACGGTAGCTGGACCAGTGGGACCGCCATCACAATAACACCAGATTTTTACCACCGTACTCGGAATGAGGCTCAGTATCTCTTCTTAGAGCCCAATCCTGGTGGTATGCATAAAAGCAAAGATCATTATGGGAACATAAGAATGTCCACAATTTTAAATATGTCTTTTTAGTGATTTGGTAAGAATCCCTTTTGAGCAAATAATGGAAGTTGTGCTCTGCAGTTTTCATTGGTCACAGTACCCGCCCCAAGAAAAAAAAATCCAGAACACACAATAACACTTCAGAATTACCCATTTTTAAAAAAAATATAGCCATCATCTGCACCCTCGAATAAAATGTACTAACAAACTCAGCTTTTCATGTATCCAGTTTTTGGACATGGAAGTATACTTTAAGGGAGGTGAACTTCAGACAGCTGTTAACTCAAAACAAACTGACAGAAACAGCCTCTTATTAGCTACAAACTTTAATCCTAAAAGAACTTTAGAGAGTATTCACTATGTCAATTTCTGAGATACAGAAGAATTATCAGTCATGAGACCGAATTTTCACTAAAATCGAAGGAGCTCAGACACAAATTTCAAGAGAGGAGCTACAATACACACGTTGTTAGACTTGCAGAATCTAAGGCACAGGAAGCTACACGTGAATATTTGTTGACAAGACAGGTTGTTAAAAACCTCCTTAATTGCTATATGTAACTACTTACTCTCTACAGAGCATGAAGATAAAAAATACAATTACAAAAAACAGAGATTTTGAAACTGGACAATACATTGCCAAAGCTCTTCACGAAACCTCTGGTGTTTGCATATAGGAAGAGCAATTTGTTGAGAAATTATTTAGTGAAAGCAGATTACCTTTCACATACTCCTCAATCATGGTCGATCTTGGGCACAAGACCTTGCAACACGTGTTAGCTTTGTGTGGCATCATGAAGAAAGCATACATAAATCATCCCTAAGCAGAAAGAAAATTACCATAAACCATTCAGCCACTTGTGACTCTGTACATGTGGTGTATGGGTTCAAATGCCCTTGCTGTATATTTTCCATAGGTATAACCACACGCAAAGCAAAGATCAGATGGACAGAATACAAGTCAAATGAGCGATTAAAAAATTGAAAGTTACCTATTGTTGTACATTTTCATAAAGCGAAACATAGTATACCGCAGATGACATGTGTGATCTTGGAACAAGTTGTGACACCTAAAAGAGGAGGAGACATCATTGCACTGTTGCTCCAAAAGAGAGTTTTTTTCGATAGCCAAACTTGATGCAATGGACCCAAGGGCATGCATGTCGAATGTTATTTGACATGTTTTCTTTGAACATGTTTTTCCATTGTTTAGAATTGCAAACTGATTTGGAGTAGACCAAATGTTAGAAATGATCAGCGATGAGTTTTAATTCTCAAAATATTGTACATGCAAATTGTGTTCATGTACCAAAGTGAATGGATATTGATCCATTGTATGTTATTTCTTGAGCCACATGTGTATTTTACTCCAACATGTTTGAAAAAAATCTATCAAAGCATACTGCGTTACCTTGTTGGTAGTTAGATGAAACATGTATATCTTATGAACAACCAATTGTTAACAATGTCTAAGAACGATTTTTCGAAAATAGTGAAGCAGTTGTTGCTGACTTTGATAAAACTCAACAAAGTTTATTTTAAAATGGTATTTTCGACCCATCAATAAGAAGCATCAATGTACATTTCTAGATGTCTTGATGTTTATCCTGATACATTTCAGATAGCTTTCTGCAAAAAGCAGGTTTATGATGTTAGAACAAGATTATGGTGTTTCACAATGTTATATTGTAAAACACTTTGGGGTTGAAGTCATCTCAGATGCCTGACAGTGGCGTATGTGCACGTGACGTCATTGCGCCTGCACCAGACGTTACATCACGTGACTGGCCGCCATCTTAGAATTCATGATGACAGGCGTAGGGCATGGGAGCTGCTTCTCCAGCTCGTCATGTCCTGTGGCCCTACTATGTACATAAAGGTAAGAATGAATTACAGCAAATAGTACCAGTTAGAATCCATACTGGATTCTTCACGTATGTTATATTTACAAGACCTTTTACACCTCTTATAGGTTATGCCTTGTCACGGTTACCTAGTGGAAGTTGAAGGACATCTTTAATGGAAGTTTATGAATTGCTCAGATACTGATCAAGGGTGAGATTGCATTGAGAGAATGTGTTGGCCACTACTAAAAAATTGTTATTACCATAATGACTAAGGAATACTTGGCATCTGTTTGTAGGATTTCTGACGTTCATCACATTGATATCGTTGAGGAGATTTAAAAGGAATAAGGTCAGTGGACACTTAAGTTATTTGATCGATTGCAAGAGATTAATTGCGCTATTAATGGTTTATTTACCTTTGAATATTTATATGTGATTTTAGGAAAACAGTCTTTAATTTCCCTGATGAAGGCCATCATTATCTGAAACTCGTTGGCTCTAGAAAGACAAAAGATCTGTTGAACAAATCTTTCAGATTACTGACTGGATAAGGACTGTTTGTTAAACAAAAAAGGATTTCTGTATCTACAAAATTCTTTTCTTTATTACAAAGATGGAGTAAACTTAAAGTTTGTGAGACTGTTTTTAATTATCAGAATGCATTGATATTTGTATTAATTAAACTCAACAATAAGAATATTATTTCATACTTTGAATAATTGAATTTTTGAAGGACTGTGTCAAGGGTTTTTGCATTTTGGTAAATGGGACTTTTTTGATGTAGGACCAGTTAAGATCAGTTAATGCTAGATCTCTAAGGACCCAGATAACACAGATACACAGTGTTTAAGCCCACCTAAGACTAGATCACTGAGGGCACTACCCCCTCCAGATCATGTGTGTAGGCCCAGCAAAGGCTAGGCATCTGGTGGGCTAAGGGTTCACCTAAACTCTGTGTGTAGACCCAGAGAATGCTAGATCTCAGAGAACTGCATGATCCTCCTACACCATGTGTGTAGGCCCGGCTAAAGTAACACCTTTGAGGACCACAGTGTCCTCCTAACTCCATTGCATAGGCCCAGACAAAGCTACACAATTTAGGGTCAGAAAAAAAACCTAATGCATCCTGTGTGTAAGCCTTGCAAAGGATGGACCACTAACGACCAAGATACCTCCTAAACCCAATGTGTAGGGCAAGAGGAGACCAGACCTGTGAGGGCCCCAAGGACCTCCCACATCCAAGGTGTAGTCCCAGCTAAGGATAGATGTCTGGGTCTTCGTGGACCACCTCAATCCTATGTGCAGGCCGAAAGAAGGTTGGTTCTGTGAGGACTGCTTGGTCTTTCTAACCCCTTTGTGTAGGCCCATGTAAGGCTAGACCTTTGAGGTCCCCAGTGGTCTACTACACCCGGTGTGTAGGTCACCTAAGGCTACAACTCCACAGAGGGCACCAGGAGCCTCCTAACCCCCATGCAAAGGCCTACATAATAATAGAAATGTACGGATCAGAGAAACCTAATACCTCCTGTAAGTAGGCCCTGCTAGGATGGACCTGTTAGGAATCACATACCTTAAACCCAAAGTGTAGGGTCAGCTGAGAGAAAACCAGTGAGGACCCCACAGATCTCCCACATCCCATGTGTAGGTGCAGCTAGGGCTAGACCTATGAGGACCCAGCTACCTCCTTAACCAAGTGTTTAGGCCCATCTAAGATTGGACCTGTTAGATCCCCAGGTATCTCGTAGATCCTGTGTGAAGGCCCAGCTAAGGCTGAACCTGTGAAAGCCCCTGAGGTCTGACCAACCCCATGTGAAGTCCCCGGGAAGGCAAGATCTCTGGGGACTTCATTGTCCTCCTAAACCCTGTGTGTAGGTCCGGCTAAGGGTAGAGCTTTGTGGGCTCCAGGGGTGTACAAACTTCTTTGGGCCGACCCCCTCAGGCTACACAATTGAGAATCACAGGGACCTCTTAACTCCAGAATGTAGGCCCAGATAAGGCTAGACCCCATTAGGGTCAGAGACATCTAATACATCCTGTTTGTTGCCCTTGCTAATGGATGAAATCTGAGGACACATACACCATAACCCCAGTTAACACTAGACCAGTGGGGGCCCCCACGAACTTCCTACATCCCATGTGTACCCCCAATGTAGGCTACACATATGGGGGCAGCAGGGACCACCTAAATCCTACTCTACATCATTGATGGTCGCATAGCCCTCCTAAAGCCTGCACCCAGGCACAGCTAAGGCTGGACCTTGTTGGGCTGCCGGGGCCTACTTATCTCTTTGTGTAGGTCTACCTAAGGCCAGACCACTGGGAGCCTCAAGAGCCTCCTCAATTTTGCCTCTAGGTGCAGCCCAGGCAAGGCCGCTGAGGACACAAGCAACCCCCTAAACCTAGTGTTCAAGGACACAGTCGGGTTCTGAACTCTCAGAAATCCAGAAACCTGTAGGTAATTGCTGCACCTAATATGACAAAGCACAACCAAGGGCAGAAATGAGAATAATAGGGACCTCCTTAATCAGTATCAGCCGACAAGGTCAGGGTCAAACTTCTGATTAAGCCAGAGACCACTTAAAACCACGGTCTGTATGCACAGTAACAGTCAGACCCCTGAGAAAACCAGGAGACTCTGTGGGATATTCCATAACAGGTTTGCAGGCACAGCTCGTGTCAGACCTCTGTGGACACAAGGCTTCTCCTAGTCACAATGTTAAGTTTTGCAGCATTTGCAAAGAGCAGTGACTTCTGTCTGTTACACATACTCCCGGCTGCTATGGTTGCCACAATTTGATTAGCCAAAGGCATTTTGATCTGCTTGCTGTCATATGGTGACAACATTCCAAGGGTCGGACCTTGCCAGCACCCCCAAACAATGCCCATGAGTCTATAGAAGACATTGGGCCTCGATAGGAGTATAGCAGTGCGGGTAAAAATACAGATAAAGTAGTAGTAATTCCATTACCACCAATTTGCTGCCACATTACTGCACCGCCTTACTATTGGCCTCATCACGAGTTGGGCGGTAACGCCGACGCTAATAGCGCTGGCGTTATTAGCCCTACCGCCAAACCCACCGGTGCTATTAGCGCCGGATCACGGGTTTGGCGGAACGGGAAATCCCCATTCCCCATTGAGCCCATTCGGGAATGCCCCATTCCCTATTGGGCTCAATGGGGAAAGTTTGCGCTTTTCCCGCCGGCGGTAAACACGCCGAAAATCGGCAAAATCTCAGCGGATTTCCCTCATCTTACAACTGGGTGGAAATCAGCTGAAGCCGTGATTTGGCGGACCCTTAAATCCGGCGGTAATAGCGCTACCGCCAGATTTAAGGGCTACCGCCAAACTCGTGATGAGGCCCTATGAGTTTTGATGGTCGGGTGGAGGATTTACCTCTCCAGCTTTTTGCTGGAGTTAAACAGTCCACTTATTGGCAGAAATCATGAGCATTACCACAGCAGAATTACCACCCGCTGTAACCCCCAAAAAATCTCTATGGAGTGCTATGCTTTCCAACCACTCATAATCCCATGGACATTCCATGGGACTGAGTGGCGGGGACGGTTATCGATATTGGCAATAATTCTGTGGATACACTGCTGAATTACCGCCCGACTCATAATGATGCACTTTGATTGGTGTGCTTCATATTCTGGACGTGGATTGAGAGAGCATCGAACCAGTGACTTATCTCTTAGGTGCTTTGGGTGGGGATCTCACCTGGGTGTTTTGAGTTTATTTATTTATTTATTTATTTATTTCCATGTTTTACATGATGCTTTTCAGCCGCTTCTAAGCGCGGGGTAATTTGAGGGCCGTTGCAGGAAAAGAACGGGTTCTAGTCACATCATCGTAAACAGATGTCGCCCTGAATATTGTCCTATGCCCTCACTTGCCTGAGGGCATCACCTGATGCCCAGCATATTGCAAACACTGTGTGGGTCATGTTCCAAGTCACCAGAGTGTAATGAAAGGTCCTAATAGCCAGTGGTAGAAGTGTACTGAAAAAAGTAGTGAAACTGTGATCTCGGCAGGGGAGAGGGTAGGCGGAAGCAAAGTGCAACATGTGACAAGTGTTGTGGCCGGGGCATTGCAATAGTCTAAGTGACTAGTAACTAAGGCTCCTATTACAACTTTACACTTGCACAGGGACATGCATGGGCAACTCCTCTGTATCATGTTGGTGAACATGGTCGTAAAAATTAGAGGAATGGTAAACAGAAAAAAATAAAAGTAGTTGAACACCACTCCCGACCGTTCCGGCCCACTGCGATCACTGCTAATAGCAGGTATAAGGGTGTACGCATGTCTTAATGCATTTTTGTGCGTTCCAAGGCAATTTTATGGGTTTTGAAGGCGAGTGTGGCAAATAACGGGAGTTTCTTTTCTACCTCCCTTTTCCACTCTGTCTCCCTAAACCACTTGGTTTTATGGTAGCATGGCATGTTCACTCTGATGTAACACCAACATATTCCTGTGGAATCTGCTGACTTTTTACACCAGCAAAAAGCAGGCGGATTCCATAGAAAGCCATTGGTAATGCTGCCGCCATGCGTAAATGGCCGGTGGAATTGACTACGTCTGGACTGTGAAGGGCAAAATGGCGGATCTTATCTCATATTTACGCCTATCCTTTTGCACTTCGTTGTGCAAATAATTCAAATTGCTTGGAGGAGACCTCTTTGCCTGTAAGTGCAAACGTATGTGGGTGCCTTACTGAAAAATTAAAAATGAACTCTGATGTGTGAAGCCAGTGCTTAATTTAGGTACTGCCGGGTATCACCATTAATTGGAAAATGATTAATTTGCACACGTTTTTCTCACTTTCCCCATGGCAGCAGGAGTCTGCCACAATCCCTACACATGGGCACAGGGATTTGGGGTTTTTGTTCCCAAAGGCTTGCTACATGGCACAAAGGATTTTGAACTTGATGTGCCGTTCAATGTACCAGCTACCAGGGGGCGGTTTTCGGGGCAGCCTAGACGCGACATGCCTTTCTTAGGTTAGTATAGGCCCCTGCTGCCATGTTTTGGCTCGTTGGGAGCTTTTGTAGTTAGGTGCAGCACAGTAGCATACTTGCCAACCCTACTGATTTAAGCAGTAGGCTACTGCTTTTTAAGCAGGCCTACCGCCTACAGATTTGGGTGACAGACCCTACTGCTATTTACAGGGGCAGGTAATTCATGTGACTCTAAGGCAGGCTGCTTGAGACCAGCCCAGGACAAAGCATGCCCCACATTAGTTAGTCTGCCTGTGCTGGGCGGGTGAGTGATTACTTTGCGTGATGGGCTCACCCCAATCCAGTGACCTGACAGCTACGTGACTCTGCCCTGCGCTCTGGCCGGGACAGGCCTTAGGTGAACCACTAGTGAAGGCAAGTGGCAGAGCGTACCACCATCACACAGGTTCTGCATATCAGGCTGAGCAGGGTATCAGTCTCCATGTTGTTCAGTTATTCACCTTGCACTGCAGGAACAAATATGTACTGCCTGGGATGCTGCTACAGAGCAGTGGCAAACGTTGCCTACCAGCTCTGTGTGATTACCTTCTGTCAAGTTAGGTAATTGAATTTGGTGTTAACTTACCATTCAGAATTATATATTTTAAACATTTGAACATCTTTCTATGCTGTGCTCTTTGATGGGTTCTGTATTTTAGAATGCTCCAGTGGTGCCAACAAAGTATGTTTTGTATTTTCCTGTGATGTTATTGTTATGGGAAGTATTATTTTTTGAAACTTGAAAAATCCTACATCTTTTTGGCCACAGAATGTTGGCAAGGATGCACTAGACCTGCGCCTAGGCTGGTGTCGAAAATCATAGAATTTCCGCCTGAGTAAGGTTTGGGCACAGGTACTTTTCTTTCATCCAGTGATGACTCTATTGCAGGCATTTAGTCATTTCGGGTCATATTGAGCAAAGGTGGATGTGTGTCCTCAGTGTACCTTTCAAATGCAGCTGACTGAGTGTGATGACCTCTGACACTGGATGCTTGTAAACGTTAAACAACAGTGGAAGAGCCCCGCGGGACCAAGCGTGTAATTCCTTTACTGCAGAAGAGTCGATTGGACTTCCTGGATGTGGCCAGAGGGGAAGGAACAAATCCAATTAAGGCTCATGTCATAGATCCCAGCTCCCTATTGAGAAAACGGTTAATTTGTGTGATTGGAAGGATGTGGGCTTAAGCCTTTGCTGGTATGAGTCACGTAAAAGACTGTTTCTAACACACAAGGAAAGACCGTGCAATGTTCAGACAGGAGGGTCTCCTGGAAAATTAACATGAAAACAAAAAAAGATACTTGATGTCAGTGTCTGCCTCTATTAATATGTGCTGTGTTATTTATGACAATACAAAAGGTGATGGCTGGAAGGTCTTAACCTCTGGCGCAGCTCTGGGAAACCCTCCAAACCATTGTTAAGGAGAAAACGCATATGCAAATCAGGCTTCGTCTGACCCAAAAGGGTCAGTCCATCCTGAACTTTTAGGTCGCATCCTTTCTGCACAAGAACACAAGCATCCCCAGACATGTTAATCATCAATGAGGAGTATCTTGGGTCTCTAGACCCAGCAGGCTCGCGGAGTGACTTAGACAAAACAAGAGGTGATGGCAGGTAGAGTTAGGATTAATCTTAACCTCTGGCGCAGCTCTGGGCAACCCTCCAAACCATTGTTCTCTAGCCGCCAAGCCAGTACAGAAAGGGGAAAGACCATATGCAAATCAGGCTTGGTCCCACCCCAAAAGGGGCAGTCCAGCAGGAACTGCTAGGTCACATCCCTTCTGCAGGAGACCACAAGCATACAAGACATGTTTCGGCCTCATTGGGTGTCACATCAGAGAGTAGTATCTTGGGTCTCTGGCCCAAGCAGGCTCGGGACCCACGCCTGGCAGTGGCAGTGCCAGATGGGAGGGGGAAGTTGCCCCCTCTGGTTCCACCCTTATGCCCGGTGCACCCACATGGGCTCCTGCAGGGCTGGCACTGCTCCACTCTTCCAAATTCATTTTTTATTTAAAAACTGGGTGCACCAGCATGTGTGTGCTTTGCCCTGAACCGACGGCCCGGTGGCCCTTGCCTTGGGGAAGCCAGTTTGGTGTTACTTTGAATGGTGGCGCTGAAAGTCGCACTATGGTCAATCGAAACTGCCCCCAGACTATCTGGAACTTGCCCTCACAACAACAAGGAAACATCAAGCTAGCTGGTGATAGGGCACGCGCATGCACACAAGGTCGGACAGGGGCTGGGCAGGATAGGGCGCATTTGCTATGAGGCAGAAACAGCAGCAAATCTGCCCAGAAACAAGTGGCCAGCCCTTGTGCACGCGTGCGCACACATTCCACTGTCCACAGACTATCCTGAACAGTCAAAGAGATCCATCTACCCCACAGCCACACAGCAGCAACGCCTTATCCGGCTGCTGCTGGCCTGCCCCGTGCCCTGGCTGACCCTGGCTTGTCCTGCCCTATTGCGCCCTCTAGAGAGAACTCGAGTGAGGTGAGCACAGGGGAGCGCAGAACGTGAGTCTGCGTGTGCGTGGTGAGTGCCCCTAATATTGGGATTAACGGGGTCCCATCCTTTGTCTGTGTAGCCTCGCGGACCTCTGCTACGAGGGCCGAGGCGGGCCATGCTATTTGCTAAGGCATCAAAAAGCGCCATCTGTCAGCGCCACCTCCACGTCCGAGGCCATTACGGCTCTCTCCCTGCCACATCTATGATGGCAACTGGATTTCGCAAGTGACAAATGGAAGCTGACGTCCTATTTTCTAAATGGCCATCGCTTGTAGACCTGTGGAGGCCTGACCACTCTAGGAGCCCTCCCCTCTTCCGTTCTGCACGTGAGCGAGTATGCAAGGCAAATCAAAAGCACACTCTGGTCGGCTTTGGCGGCAGATCTCGAAACAGCTGTTCAATTCCAGTGACACACACATGCATAACAAGCAGCGCAGAGTCAGACGACAGGCTACTAAAAAGCTGGTCTGGTGCATCCACGAAGCTGGAGCACCAGAAAGATTGCAGTGCGAAACTTTGGGATGTCTTTGCATTCACAGGTGCTCATCATGAGAAGGGCAGAGACAAAGCATCAATTCGAAGTAGGTCAACCTGCACTAACAGCCGCTCTCATGTCAACAATCTCGTTGCATGGGTGTGTGTGCCTGCTTGTGACGAATCCACTTCCGGGGCACCAGTGGTCTCAGGCGAGCACACACCCAACGTGCAGATGGTCGAATTCCTCAGATGCCCCGGGTCTCAAATGTGATCCACCACCCTACCGAGGGTCTGGTGCGTCATCAAGGCTAAAGTAATGGCTGAGGCCATCTGCGTTTCCATGCTGGGTGCCCGGCTTGTGCTGGATGTCCATATCTAATCCCTGTAGGGTTATAGCCCAACGCAGAAGTTTAGGGTTCTCCCCTTGCATGGCCATTAACCATCGAAGAGGCTGGTGGTCTGCCTGTATCATAAAGTGTGACCCAAAGATGTAGGGTTTCAACTTCTTTACGGCCCACATGACCACATAAGCCTCTTTTTCAACGACAGACCAGTTCCTTTCCCTTTTTGTCAATCGCCTGCTAATGTATTGTATTATATTCAGTTATTTACATAGCGCTCGTTCCCCATTTCTATAGCCTCAATACACTTTGTAGGTGACAGATTGCTCTACCCCTTCAGAGTTCATCTGCGCTAACACTGTTCCAATCCCAAAATCACAGGCGTCTGTTTGGATACTGAACTCCTGACCATAGTCTGGCACTTTCAGAACTGAGGCCCTGCACAATCCATCCTTTAAATCCTGAACGGAGGTTTAACCAGTGGGGGTACAAGTTACCTTCTTCAGCATTTTCTTGGAAGTTACATCATTCAGGGGCATGGCAAGGGTCCCATACCCTCTGATGAACGACAGGTAGTACCCAGTAAGACCTAGAAATGCTCTCACGTGCGTCTGTGTTGTAGGGATGTCCCAATACCTCACAGCCTGTACCTTTGCTTATAGAGGTTGTTTCTTACCTACACCGGCCAGGTGGCATAGGTAAGTCACTGTGCCCTGCGCCATCTGGAACTTCATGGCCTTGATAGTCAGACCTACATTCTGCAGCGCCTGGAGCACTTGTTTCAGGTGGGATGGGTGATCCTCCCAGGTGTGGCTGAACACAGCATTTTTGTCTAAAAAGACAAAAGCTGGTTAACCATCGGCTGAAAAGCGGCAGGGGCATTCTTTAATCCGAAGGGCACCACAGTGAACTGATAATTTCCTTCTGGGGGTAAGAATGCTGACCTCTCTCATGCTCCATCTGTCCAGCCGACATGCCAATACCCTGCTGTGATGTCAAAGGTACTTGGAAGCGCCAAGCTTGTGAATGAGCTCATCTGCCCAATGAATTGGGTGAGCATCTGTCTTTGTACCAGATTTGAGCCGCCTGTAGTCCACACAAAAGCAGACTTCAGTCTACCCACCACTGGTCTTTTTAGTGACCAATACCACTGGGCTAGCCAGGGGGCTTTGGGATGGCTCTATCACTCCTAGGAAACAGGTGGTGGTGCCGGAAACACGAGAGCAACTGAAGAACAAGGCAAAGGGTATTACATAAAAAATTCATTTTATTTTGTTATAGATTGTAAAAAAGTCTTTAATTAATTCATTTTGTAAAACACATCCTATATAACAGACATTCATACATTCATTCATACTAATACAGCTCAATACAGCTCTAAAAATAGTGCATTTACATTTTTTTTAAAGGGAAATGTGAAGAAAGTGCAACAACTGTTCCATTGTTAGGATAAAAAATACGTTTTCTAAAAAAACAATGGGATCAAAAGCAAACAGATACAAATTCTGTGTAATGGAAATGTCAACAACACTTCCAGTGTTCAATGATAATGGTTCATTCCAGACAAAAGTTATCTATCACTCCAAGGGACAGTATCTTGGAAACGTCCTCCTTGATGGTGTCCCTGAACTTATGGGACATCCGGTGAATCCTACTCTTCACCGGCTTACTGTCTCCACTAGGCCTGACAGCATTTCTCCTAGCGCAAATGCATGAAGTGTAGCAGGCGCAACCAGATTTGGGAGGGGAGACAAAGGGGGGACAAGACAGAACTTACTAGTCCTAGTAAATTCAAGTCATGCAAGTGTACAGATGGAAGTACAAGGGAGGTGGGAGGGAGAACAAGTGTGCCTAGTCCAGCAGGGCCCTGGGTTAAGTGCAGAGAGGTTACATCTCTCATGGAACGTATGCTGAAAGTACAGTAGAGGTTACCCCTCTCATGGAACGCATGCTGAAAGTGCAGTAGTGCTGAGCATAGTGCAGAGGCCCGAAGGCTAGTGCAAAGACTGGCGGGGGAGCTTGGAACCTGTGAGGTTCTGGAGGTGAGCCAGGCGACCAGTCAGCAAAAGTTGAACAGAGTTAGGGGAGAGATGGAGGAGTGAAGCTGGAGAGAAAGAGAGAGTAGGTGGGAGAGGGCGAGAGAAAGAGGATGAGAAGAGGAAGGTCTTGAAGACTTGCCGGACCTTATGTAGCTCCGGCTCAAGGCAGAGAGAGGCAGGGAGGCTGTTCCAGAGGGAGGCACCTGTAGAGGATAAAGATCTTCCCCCAAATCTCTGCTTGGAAAACTGGTTCACACACAAAGAGTTGGAGGAGGCCGAGCGGAGGGCTCTAGAAGGAGAGTATTTAGCAAGAGAGCGGTGTAGATAGTGCGGGCCCTGGCCCCAGAAAGCCTTGTGAACTATGCTGAGGGTCTTGAGCTGGACCCTAGCAGCCACAAGGAGCCAGTGGAGGGATTTCAGTGCTGGAGAGATGCAGTCCCTGGGCTTGAGACCAAGGATAAGTCTTGCGGTTCTGTTCTAGATGAGTTGTAGCAGACGGAGAGTAGAAGTAGGAAGATTGAGAAAGAGGCTGTTGCAGTAGTCCAGCCTAGAGACAACCAGGGCTCTGGAGACAGTGAGCCTTTGGGGGAAGGTGAGAAAGGAAGGGTAGAATACCTCTGAGGGGGTGCAGCTGGTAGTGGGACTTTTTAGATATGTCAGAGATGTGAGAGGAGAAGGAGAGAGTGGAGTCAAAAATGACTGCCAGATATTTGCCTCACTAGCAGGTGAGGGTGCAGGGCCAAGGGAGGCCAGCCAGTGGGAAATTGAGAAAGCAAGAGCAGGGGTCCCAATGCGGACGATCTCTGTATTACTGGCATTGAGTTATTTGATGTTTTCTGATCAACTTTCTCAAACATGTCATGATTGTAAACATCACACCAGTGCCAGCATGTGATACAATGTTGCTAGTTCACAATTTTCTGACATTTGTAAACCCAAATGACCCAAACAGACTAACTCATTGTCTACTGGCAGAGTGCTCCCTCGTAGATGATACAAAGTAGCAATTTTACAGAGATCCAGCATTCTTTTTACATTCAGGAGGGTTAGAGTGACCATCAAGAGCTTTACGAGCTGCACGTAGGGGATGCAGGGGATCTGTGTCATTCCCAGGCAGTGCTGTGCAGTAACAGAAAGGTGGACATGGATTCCAAGATGGTGGACCGGTCCCACCAAGGGTTATTCTAACTCAAAGCTCAAAGTAAGCTCAGGTAAACCTAGGAGAGGCAGGGAATCCCTGTCCCTTGCCAATTGGAGGACATACGTGCAAATCCTCACAAAGAGCCCAGGTGAAGGGGAGCAAACAAAACTGTATAAAACTAAGAGAGACCAGTCAGTCTTTGTTGGTGTTTGGAGTAGGAGCTGAAGACCAGAAAGGGGAGACCTTATTTGGACCTGGTTGGGGGGAACAGCAGGATAAATGTTCAAGGAAAGATGACTGGTGGAGAGACCCAGGAGGCTGGGTGGGGGGGGCATATTGGAGACAAAGAGTTCGAGAGAGGGGCTGGTGCAAGAGCTCAGTAGAACAGCTGAAACAGGTGCCCACAGAGATGGAACAGGAGCCCAAGAGTTCTGCTGGAGCAAGTGGCATGGAATTAGAGAATGGGGCCAAAGTGGGCGAGACTGGTAAAGAGGAGGGTGGTGCTCAGAGGAGTAAAGAATATACTCACTGGGGTGGAGATCTTGAAATAGATAACTGTGCCGAGGAGGGTCGTGCTCAGAGGAGTGAGCAAGGTGCCCTGAGCAGGGTAGATCTTGCGATTAATTGTAGTACAGGGGGCGGGGGGTGAAGAAGCAAGGACGGTGCCCAGAGAGATGAGGATCTGGAGGGTGATAGTAGTGTAGAGGAGGGTGGTACTCACAGGAATGAAGAAGGTAGCCAAAAGGGTGAAGATCTTGAGGGTGATAGAAACCTGGTTGGAAGTGGTGCCCAGAGGATTGAAAAAGGTGAGGACAGTGATAGTAGAGAGTGAGGTAGGTGGCAATAGTGACAGTAGCCTTAAAATGGGTGAAGAAGGTGGGAAGACGTTGCAATACTGGTAGTACACAGACCAGAGGTGCTTATAGAAGTAGAGGGCTCTGTATAAGGGCGATAGGATGTTTGTTGGGGGCAAGAACTATAAGATGAGTGCCTTATTGAAGATTGGGATACGCAACTTGCCAGAGAAGGGGTGAGAGAGAGTAGTAAGGTGGAGGAGGAATGCCCAGAGAAGGAAGCATTGATAGAAGTGAGAAAGAAGTACGATGCAGCCTGGGAAGCAGAGCGGCAGAAGAAGACTGATATGAGTAAGGTAGAGGTCATGACACTAGAGATACAGGCTGGCGTTACAAGCCACTCTCACCCTGCCAAGCTCTTTTGCTCCATATCCTGGACTTTGCGAGTTGCCACACCCACCTCCTTCAGACTCGGGAGCCGGATATTAGTACTGTGATTGACTACCTGGAACAAGTAGAGTGCGGACAGAAGAGGAAGAATAGACCATAGCACAAGAAGGACACTTCTCAGAGGAGAAGGAGATAAGAGGAGATGGTCCTGTAAAATCAGCTCTGGCTGAGGCCTGAACCCCGGAGAAGCCAATTCCCGAACACTGGGGAACCCAGCGACTTTACTGTTGAGATATTTCTTCTTGCTGGATAGAGAGACTTGCAAAACACTTGTTTTGGTTTAGCTGTGAAGGGAGCCCCGGACGTGCACAGGGCTGATGCTAGGTTACTTTGAGCCTTACTCCTCTTTCAGTAAGGTACAGCCATCCGAGGAATCCTGACATTTCTGTTCACTTTGTAATTTCAGCAATCAACGTTAAAAATGTTGTAATGTCCTCCAGTCCCTGTGCCTGGTTTATGGTCCTATTCTTTCCCTTCACCACCTGGCAGACACCTTTCAATCCTACAATGCTCTTCTGAAAAGTTACCGTCCCCTGGGACCGTCGCTGCTCGCTGATACTGACTACTTTGTCAGTACTTTCTGTTTAAAATGACACCCTGTATTTCAATAAATAAAAACACAAAATAAATACAATTACTTTGTATTTGCCTTCCCTGTTCATTATTTTGCCCGCTAGCAGCAGTTTCCCAAATAAATCACCCTAGCTTATCTTTCGAGTGTGCCTTGTCCATTGGTCCCAATCACAGATGGGGACACTTTGAAACTCTCTCACCCACCAGTTCCCACTCAGAAGATGGCGGCTGCTGCCTCCGCCCGGGCTGTGACTGGAAACCCAAGGATTCAATGGTGTGTAAAATATTCAGGAACCTGACAACGTAGCGCAGCTTTGGGATCCCCCAACTGCTGCCTTGAATGGTATGATGTG
This sequence comes from Ambystoma mexicanum, assembly GCF_040938575.1. Lineage (NCBI taxonomy): Eukaryota > Metazoa > Chordata > Amphibia > Caudata > Ambystomatidae > Ambystoma > Ambystoma mexicanum. The sequence continues at coordinate 304,601,805 of NC_090921.1, forward strand.
AGTGGATTCAAGGAGCATCAAATTCAACCCTTACTGTCTATTTCCTATTTCGAAAACATTTTCATGAATTAGATGTATCGTCCCTTGAAAATCATGTGTAAAAAGTAACTGTATTACTTGAAACCTATGTCATGCAAGCTTTTTTCTACAACAATTACAGAGCAATTTGTGTTACCACTTGCCAAGGACAGTATAGAAGTACATTGTTATATCTTTCACCCATTGCATTTGCATTTCTCTCTAAAAGTGCCTAAACTTCAAGGTTGTCCAACTCAGGGCCTCGTGTGCCGGGAATCCTAATGGGTTTTCAGGATATCCCTTATTAATATTCATGAGGGAAAAGGTGCATATATTTAGAATCATTGTATGCAAATGTATCTAATTAATAGTAATGGTTGGAATTCGGAAAACCAGGCATGGATCCGGCCCTCAAGCCCTGGAGTTGGGCAACCCTGGCAGATACTTCAGTCACCTCTCCACCGCCGTTTCAACTGAAAATCAGAAAGAAAAGGAAAACAAAGCCTCCTCATTCATATTACAAAACATTATCAGAACATCACAATCTATGATAACCATAGAGAATTGAATTGCTCCATACAATATTTCTGACCAATGGAAAACGTCCACAAATATTTTGTAGTCCAAGAAACAAAAACTATTTAATTTTGTGTGTTGCAACAACCATATCTAATACAGCAAAGTCACCCTGCTTTGACAACGAGAAGGACACATTCCTTGATCCAGCTAAAGTTTAGAGGAACAGGATTATGATTACTGACACAGCACTGCCAAACTTAGACTTTGGTGACTCATCTGCTCACCAGACAGCCTTTAAAAGATGTATCATTGAAAAAACCTCATCATAAAACAATCGCCTTTCCACACTTCTTACTAAGCTACTCTATGCAAGTTTTAAGTAGAATAATTACATCAATTCCAATCACTTCCTTTTTGCACTCATTTAATCAAACAACATTACATTCTGGATTCGATGTAGTCTACTTCTCCATAGACCCTAACACGACCAGCACTACCACAGCCTCTGAGGTTGCAAAGGTTCAATTTCCATATTCCCCTGGGTAGTGCAGGCCAGGGGCATTGCCTGGTCATTTTCTGTGCATGGCACTGTGCAGTTGGTCCAGTGTTACCTCCCCCATTGCGTTCTGCACTTGTTTAGTAGCAGCATGCAGGCATCTGTGGCCATAATGTGTAGCATGATGCAGACTTCCAATAGGGCGACTGTCTCCGGGGCATGGCTTTGAAATTGACTTTGGTGGCGACACATAAAGCGTTGCATTAGGATGTCAATGGATCTCTCCCAACCCATTGGCATCGGGTTGTTCATAGGTCCTGTTGAAGCTTGTTGTGGGGTTGTTGTAGTGCATCATCATTCATGTCTTTAATGGATACCCTCCATTACCTGTGACCGAAGGTTCTTACATGTAGATGGAATTGTGAATGTTAGCATGTGCCACACCCAGACGTAATCATGAACATTTTTTTTTATTGATTTACCCGATTACTCAACTTTTCAATTTATACAAAAAAAGGAAAATTTCTTAAAAAGTTTGTTAAAAGTTAACAGATACATAATTCATTTTCACCGAATATTCAAACAATTAACAATTCATAAAAATATACGGTATACCAAAAACACAGAATCACAACAGTACACACAAATGTAATACTTAACCAAACTAAAACACTAAAACACAGCAAATATATATAAATCATAACATAACATGACATAGCATAATTCAAGCCATTATTCACAGGTCACCTGTGAAGACTTAATTTCTTCTTATTACATTTCAGTGTGGAAGGGCCTGTCTTTTAACTTTAAAGCATTCAGAAAGTTGGTTGTAGCTATATATAAACTCATATTTTCAGATGCGAGTATTTTGAACCATCTGTGTTCTGGTAGTACATATGACATATAGAGCAAATGATTAGCATAATGTATATCTCTCAGTTTGCATAGCACAGTACATTTCATAACAAGATGTTCAAGTGTTTCTTGAAAAGAAGGATTAAGGCAAAATCGACAATAATTCTTTTCCAAATTTAGCTGTTTTCTCTGCACTTGAATGTCCCGAGTAGGCCATAGATTCAGGCGTAAACGTAGGATCGCTGAGCGTGTTTTAGGGTTTGGAGCTTTTAGCAAATAGGTTTCGGTTACTCCCATTTTTTTGTCCAGAAATGCTTGCGCATTGAAATGTTTGTATGAAAGGCAGCTAGTACGAGTGGTTATCCAATCTTGCATGAAGATCTTTTTTTGGCATGATCCGGATTATTAATCAACATTTCAAGAGTGGCTTCAGCCTTGGCCAGTATTGATATTACATTCTTTGTCCATTCTTGAGTGAAACAATGTTTAGAATGGAACATATAGTCCGATACAGTTGCCAACAAGGTGTTATTCTTATCATGAATTAGACATTTCCTGAACAACGCACATAATTGCCAGTGATATCTAGCGTGTAAAGATGTGAGTCCCAGCTCATATCGTAACCAAGGCCCAGGTGTACATAACGGAACTCTTAATGATTGTCACCAGTATTTTGCTTCAATTATTTCAAAGAATGAGTTTTCAATAAATGTTCTGGTTTCAAGACCATAAAGAAGAGTAGGCGTGATTTTTTGTCGCCAATACTGGATTGCAGGAGCTATTGAAAATTTGCCAAATTTAAACAGGATTATCCTGGTTTGCGATATGGCTGGGGTCACTTTATTTACAACGATGAGCTTTTGGGTGTCAATGTTTGGAGCATCATCAAAAGCCAATCCTAAATATGTGTAGTTTTGAACAATATCAAGTTTAACATCTTTGATTTTCCAGTTCATTCTATTGCTCAGGGAAGCTTTTGGAACGTATTGTACTACTTGTGACTTTTCTAAGTTTATGATGAGGTTGTTTTGATCAAAATATTGAGACAAAGCTGTCAAGAGTCTTTGCAGGCCACAGGGGGTTTTTGATATGAGGACAAGATCATCTGCATACCAAAGAGCTTGTATAACCACATTGTTTAACTTAGGAGAATCTGATGGTACTTCTTTGAAAATCTTCTTGATATTTTGAATATAGAAATTAAACAAGGCGGATGCCTAATCATGAACATTAGCTGGCATCGCCTCTAGACATAATCGTGAACATTAGCCGATGTCGCCTTTAGACATAATCGTGAACATTAGCTGGCGTTGCCTCTAGACGTAATCGTGAACATTAGCTGGCGCCACATCTAGAAGGGATCTTGAAGGTCAGCATGTGCCTGTAACGCTCACCTGACTCCCACGGAGGCGCTGGCCTGGTTCACGGTGCTGTGACCTATTCTAAGGTGATGCGCAGGGTTCGGAAGATGGACTGGACCGGGCCCCCAAATCTGGCTCGTCTGGCTCGCAGAAGTATCCTTCTGTAGGCGAAAATAGGGGATTAACTGTCTGCGGGGTAATGCAATTGGCCTCCCACTTTCCCCTCTCACCCTCCCCGAAACCCTTCTGTGATTCCTCGTAACGTCTCACCGTAGGGTCTGGAAGGACAAGCTCTCCATCCTGCTTCTGATGCAGGGGCGCGTTGGTATCCAGTTACTTTACTGGATTTTCGGATTGGTGAGAACCAAACTTTCTTGGCTTCCAGGTAAGTTTTTTTTTCATAAGAGGTTCCCCTTGTGTCCATGCATTAATGTACTAATGCTAGTGTCTTTTTCCCCATAGGGGCCGGGGTACGGAATGCCTGGGAACAGGCACCGACCCGAGATGAGAGGTGAAATCCTTGTAGAAATCAGGTAAGTCTTTAATGAGCGTTTTTTGGTAATGTCTTTTCATTCGCTCATTAACGCTGATGTCTCTTTTTCCCCTTAGGGGCCGGGGTCCAGAAATGCCAGGATGCGGCGCAGACCCGAAATGAAGAGGGAATGAATCAACAGGTAAGTCTTAACATGGAGATTTAGCTTTCCTTATTCCCTTCTCTCTCTCACCTTTTGTTCTGATCTTTTTCTACCTAGGCGCTGGGGCGTGACTGCGAATCCGGATGATCGCTGCTGAACATGGAGGCGCCCTGTAAAGGTTAGTGGAATGCGGTGCTGCAGCGATCGACGCGATGAGCTTTTAAATAAAAGTCTTCCTTTTCAGGATTGTCGGCGAGATGTCTCCGGGATGCGGATTTAGCAGGTAAGGACTTTTCCTTCTTCTGTTCTCTTCTTCTCTTCCTTTGCAGGTGATCCAGGATGCTGGCAGGCGTGGCAGAAGTCAGGATGCAGGAGCAGACACTGTGAGCGTCCAGCTGCTAGATGCAGAACAACGCGAAGCACGTGTGGCTGTTCGGGTGGGGTTTAAATAGCCTTGGAAGAAGTTCCAGGTATGTATCCTTCCTCCAATCAGGTATGTAACCTTCCCCGACCACGCCCGGATGGTAAATTAGTCCCACAGGTAAAGTAGTTCCTTTCAGGCATCAAGGAGGCCGGGATCCTGCAGCATGGTCTGCATCAGGTAAGTGCACCCAAGCACTCCCATAATGAACCTGGCGCCTATGGCGCCAGGACTGATGTCTGTTATGAGCCTGGCGCCATAGGCGCCAGGACACTGTCCAAAGGGCCCCTATATGGGGTTGCTGGGTCCTTCCTTGGGGACTGGATGTCCGCTTTCGGGGACGCAGGGCTTTGACCGGCTCCCCGGGAGCGGGCATCATGACAGCACTCCCCCCCAAAGCCCCTCCCAAGGTTGTTCCCTCCGGGGGTTTTGGTTTGTCTGGGAAGAGTCGGTGGAATTTCCTGACTAATCGAGGTGCATGCACATGGTCGCTGGGTTCCCACGACCTCTCCTGAGGTCCGTACCCCTTCCAATCAATTAGGTAGAACAGTTTTGACCTAAACATTTTTGAGTCTAAAATGTTCTTCACTTCGAATTCGGGCTCCCCATCTATTAGAATAGTTTCTGGAGGTTTGAGTAGTCGGGTTCCGGGTACCACTGGTTTCAGAAGTGACACATGAAAAACAGGGTGAATTCGCATACTACCTGGTAAATCAAGTTTAACAGCCACTGGGTTAATTATTGCCGTAATAGAATAAGATCCCAGATATTTTGGGTTAAAAGTTCGAGGCCCTTTGACTGGTAAATGTCTGGTAGCTAACCACACTTGATCCCCAATCTGATACGGAGGTTCTTCACTCCGATGTAGATCAGCATTCTCCTTGTATTTTCTCTTGGCTTGTTGTAAATGCGTAGTTGCCTCTTTGAAGGCTTGGGTAATTGTAGAATGCAGATGTTCTACTGCAGGCATTTCGAGGTTCTGAGGTGAGTCAAGGTTTGAGGTTCGAGGGTGATGCCCAAACAAAGTATAAAAAGGACTGTGGCCAGTTCCAATGTGTACCGAATTATTATATGCGTATTCGGTTATCCAAAGAATGTCTTTTCAGTTGCTTTCAGATTGCTGTAACATACACCGTAAGTACTGCTCAAGGGTCTGATTTGTCCTCTCGGTCTGACCATCGGTCTGAGGGTGGTGACTGGTCGATAATCTTACGTTGATCTGCGCCATTTGACAACATTTGCGCCAGAAGTGGGAAATGAATTGGCTTTCCCGGTCAGAGATTAGTATAGATGGGAATCCATGTAGCCGAACAATATTTTCGAGGAATTCTTTGGCTAGGACAGAAGCTGAAGGTAAACCTTTCAAAGGAATAAAGTGGGCCATTTTGGAAAACAAATCCACAATTACCAGAATAGTATTGTACCCCGAACAAGGAGGCAGGTCCGTAATGAAATCCATTGATAGGGTGTGCCTGGGTGCTGGCGGTATGTCTAGAGGTTGAAGGAGACAGGCTGGTCTTTTCATTTGACTTTTATTTTAAGCGCAAACACCACAGGACATCACAAAAGATTTAACATCTTTTCGCCAAGAGGGCCACCAAAATTGTCGTTTCACCTTTTCCTCTGTCTTGGCAATACCGGGGAGTCCCTCTATTAATGTATCATGATAACCGGAAATAACTAGTTCGTGTAATTCCTTAGGTGGCAGGAATAAGCGTCCTTGGAAATAAGGTAAACCATTATCTATGGTAAAGTCTGATCCCTTTTGTATCCATTCCTGTAAGGTTGTAGGGTCCAGGAGTTGTTTAACTCTGGCTTGAATGTCTTCAAGCGTCTGTAACGAAGTCATGCCTAGAATCCTCTGTTCGGGAATTATTGGTACTGGTTCTGAGTTTGTATCAGATTCTCCCATTCCAATTCGGGATAAGGCATCTGCTTTGCCATTCTTGCAGCCAGGTCGATAGGTAATCACGATATCAAATTCAGCGAAAAACAAAGCCCATCGGAGCTGCCATGATGACTGAGCCTTGGCGATTTTCAAATACTGTAAATTCCGGTGATCAGTGATCACTGTGATGGTATGTCGAGCGCCAAGCAGATAATGCCGCCAGGCTTTAAAAGCGGACTTAATGGCTAACAGTCCTTTGTCCATGATTGCATAATTAACCTCTGGTGCCGAGAATTTTCTGGACCAAAATGCTACGGGATGCAGTTGGTTGGTTTCGGGATCTCTTTGGGACAGGACAGCTCCCATGGCTAGGCTGGATGCGTCAGTCTCAACGACATAAGGGAGATCTGGACGCGGGTGTTTCAATAAAGGTGCAGAGGTAAACTTAGCTTTTAAATCCTGAAAGGCCTGCTCGGCTTCTTCAGACCATTCAAAACGTTTATTTTTTCTCAAGAGTGCAGTAATGGGTTGTACCACGCGTGAAAATTCCGTGATAAACCTGCGATAGAAATTGGCAAAGCCGAGCATGCTTTGAACCCCTTTTACAGAGCTAGGTGATGGCCATTTGAGGATGGCATCCACTTTTCTTGAGTCCATTCGGACTCCTTTGGGTGTCAGGATGAAACCTAGAAACTCGACTTCTGTGGTATGGAAAACACATTTCTCCAATTTAGCAAATAGTTTGTGTTGGCGCAGTTTTTCAAGTACTGCCCTGATGTGTTTTCTGTGATCAGATTCCGAAGAGGAGTACACCAGAATGTCATCGATATATACGACAACACAAACATCGATGAGTTCCCGAAGGACATCATTCATGAAGTATTGGAAGGCAGCCGGCGCGTTACACAATCCGAAAGGCATCACCTGGTACTCGAATAATCCGTATTTAGTACAGAAGGCAGTTTTCCATTCGTCGCCTTCTTTAACTCGTACCAGATGATAAACACCCCAGAGATCTAACTTGGTGTATATGCAAGCGTCCTTCACCTGGTCAAGGAGTTCAGGGATCAGAGGAAGAGGATAACGGTTTTTAACCGTTATCTGGTTCAATGCGCGGTAATCGATACAAGTTCTAAGGTCGCCTTCTTTTTTGGGCATGAAGAACAAAGCCGAGGATGCCGGGGACTTTGACGGGCGAATAAAACCATTAGCTAGGTATTGATCCAAATATTGTCTCAAATGCAGATTCTCAGGTTCGGTAAGGGCATAAATCCTGCTACAAGGGGGTTGTGCACCGGGCACCAGATCAATTTGGCAATCGTACGATCTGTGAGGAGGTAACATGTTGGCCTGTTCCTTTTGGAAGATGTCCTGAAAGTCTTGGTATTCCGGAGGTAGTTGCATGGAGGCAGAGGTTACAGATGCTAGATTAATCTTCAGGTTTTCTGGGTAGCAGGTTTGTGTACAATCCGGGAAGGTTATTCTCTTAGCTCGCCAATCAATTCGAGGATCATGTGTCTCTAACCAAGGGATTCCAAGAATAACCTGAAACTGTGGAGCCTTGATTACATCAAGCACAACACCCTCCCGATGGCCGTCGGGACCAATAAGAGTCACCTCAGTAGTGGAATGTGTTACCGGTCCAGAGGCAATTTCAGTTCCATCGACTGTGGTGATGACATCTTTGCTGGTTTTAGGACGGAGAGGGAGGTTAATCCTAGAGACCAATTCACGATCCACATAGTTTCCAATAGCCCCACTATCGATGTATGCCTTTATTGCATGCAACCGCTTAGGCTGTTCTGGATCTACGAGAACCATTGGCACAATGAAATGCGAGGTCTGAGAGTTAGTTTTCAAGCTCGGCAAGCGGACCCCTACACTTGCCGGCCGGAGTCGTTTCCCGAAACAGAGTCTTCATGGTTTTTATCAGCGGCTCCTACCGCCTTTCGGGGTGGTTTTGCCGTGCAATCTCATAGAAAGTGTCCAGAATTCCCACAATAAAGACATCATTTTAACTGCTGCCTCCTTTCACGTTCCTTTTGAGTTAAGGGTCCTTTAACCCCTCCAATTTGCATAGGCTCAGAGACATCAACTCCCTTGGGATTAGCATGGGTCTTGACCAACACCCGGGTCTCAAACCTGGACCGATCTGCTTTTCTGTTTTGATGTCTGTGATCCAATTGGACCACTAAGTCTATATACTCTGTGCATTCTTGGGGCGAATTTACAACTTGGGCCAAGACATCTTTACGTTCTCCGCGTAGGCCTCGATAAAACAATGTGACTCTTTTATCCTCTGGCCATCCCGTTTCCACAATTAGTCTATTAAAGGTTGCAATATAGGATAGGAGGTCCTGATTGCCCTGTCGCAGGGATAGAAGTTCGTCATCCAGAGCCTGCCCCTGAGAGTATCGAGCAAATAACCTTTCCATGCTTGCTTGAAACCTTTAAAAATCACGGAGAATCGGGTCATCTTGAGTAACCAGTGGAACTGACCAATCGGCAGCGCAGCCGCTGAGATATGACAATACAAAGGCTACCTTGGTCTGATCATTAGGGAAGGCCCCAGGTCTGCATAGGAAGTGCAAACGACACTGATTCATGAATAAGGCAAATCGTTTGGGGTCCCCAGCAAAGCGTTCGGGTGGGGCCAGCGGCATGTTTCCAGGTAGATTAATCTGCACAGGGTTACTGGAAACCACAGGAGCAGGGTTCCCTCCGGAACCGGGTAGAGGAGTTTGCCCAGCTTGACCTTGCAAAAGCTGTCTGGCCAGGTCATCAGTTCTTTCCTTTGATATTATTAATTCCCTCCTGAGGGCATTAGTCTCTTGACGAGCGGCATGTACTTCGGCCCGTAATTCCCCCAGTAATTGGGCCAACTGATCAGTCTCAGAACTTTCCATAGCACCTGGGTGGGAATTTGTAGGAAGGCTTCGCGTTCTGTAACGCTCACCTGACTCCCACGGAGGCGCTGGCCTGGTTCGCGGTGCTGTGACCTCTTCTAAGGTGATGCGCAGGGTTCGGAAGATGGACTGGACCGGGCCCTCAAATCTGGCTTGTCTGGCTCACAGAAGTATCCTTCTGTAGGCGAAAATAGGGGATTAACTTTCTGCGGGGTAATGCAATCGGCCTCCCACTTTCCCCTCTCACCCTCCTCGAAACCCTTCTGTGATTCCTCGTAGCGTCTCACCTTAGGGTCTGGAAGGACGACGCTCTCCATCCTGCTTCTGATGCAGGGGCGCGTTGGTATCCAGTTACTTCACTGGATTTTCGGATTGGTGAGAACCAAACTTGCTTGGCTTCCAGGTAAGTTTTTTTTGATAAGAGGTTCCCCTTGTGTCCATGCATTAATGTACTAATGCTAGTGTCTTTTTCCCCATAGGGGCCAGGGTACTGAATGCCAGGGAACAGGCACCGACCCGAGATGAGAGGTGAAATCCTTGTAGAAATCAGGTAAGTCTTTAATGAGCGTTTTTTGGTAATGTCTTTTCATTCGCTCAATAACACTGATGTCTCTTTTCCCCTTAGGGGCCGAGGTCCAGAAATGCCAGGATGCGGCGCGGACCCGAAATGAAGAGGGAATGAATCAACAGGTAAGTCTTAACATGGAGATTTAGCTTTCCTTATTCCCTTCTCTCTCTCACCTTTTGTTCTGATCTTTTTCTCCCTAGGCGCTGGGGCGTGACTGCGAATCCGGATGATCGCTGCTGAACATGGAGGCGCCCTGTAAAGGTGAGTGGAATGCGGCGCTGCAGCGATCGACGCGATGAGCTTTTAAATAAAAGTCTTCCTTTTCAGGATTGTCGGCGAGATGTCTCCGGGATGCAGATTTAGCAGGTAAGGACTTTTCCTTCTTCTGTTCTCTTCTTCTCTTCCTTTGCAGGTGATCCAGGATGCTGGCAGGCATGGCAGAAGTCAGGATGCAGGAGTAGACACGGTGAGCGTCCTGCTGCTAGATGCAGAACAACGCGAAGCACGTGTGGCTGTTCGGGTGGGGTTTAAATAGCCTTGGTAGAGGTTTCTGGTATGTATCCTTCCTCCAATCAGGTATGTATCCTTCCCCGACCATGCCCGGATGGTAAATTAGTCCCACAGGTAAAGTAGTTCCTTTCAGGCATCAAGGAGGCCGGGATCCTGCAGCATGGTCTGCATCAGGTAAGTGCACCCAAGCACTCCCATATGAGCCTGGCGCCATAGGCGCCAGGACACTGTCCAAAGGGCCCCTATATGGGGTTGCTGGGTCCTTCCTAGTGGAATGGATGTCCGCTTTCGGGGACGCAGTGCTTGAACCGGCTCCCAGGGAGCGGGCATCATGACAGTGCCACAATCAGATGGAACTGTGATTATTAGCATATGCCACAGTTAGATGGAATTGCGATTATTAACATATGCCACACCTAGACATAATCGTGAACATTAGCCGCTGTCACCTCTAGACTAGGGGTGTAACGGTATACTGTTATAGAAACCGTGAACAAAATAATTGAACTATAATAACCATCATGTTCTTTATACCGGTATGCCGTATTAGGGCCTGCAACTAGTAAGTGAGCTTTTCAATCTGATTTGGAAAGGCTGCAGTAAGCAAGTGCTGCACAGTCTGGATCTTGCACTGTGGAACGTGGCGTCTGCCAACGGGGCCTTGTTTGGCAGACAAGAGCATAGGGAAAGTGATGTCACATTCGTAAACGCAGCTTTGATGCTGTGCCTGCTCTTTCTCTGTGATCCATAGAGTCAGGTTAAAGATCAGCCGATTTGTAGTTTTCCCACCAATTTGAAAGATGGGGAACTACACATCCCAGAATTCAAAGGGGGAATGAACTGGATGCCCTTCTGATGCATGTTCACAAAAAACATTAGCTCTGTAGACCGTATGAACACTGGGCCCATCAGTGCTTTGTGCTAGTATATAAACTCTCCCCCCCCACAGTCCTCCGTGTAGATTTGCACATTGGCACTAGAGTTGTTGCTTTGCTTGATCCTTCACCTGCCTTCTGCATATGGCACTGGACCCAAGCAGGCAGGACATATTCTAATTTCAATTTGAAGCATCCAGAGCAATGGGGGTGAGAGATTTCTCAGTTCTATCCTCGATTTGTGACACCACCCATGAAAGCATTCCTCCATCTCAACTCCCATGACAAGGGTCCTAATGCGTTCAGACCTGGGGAAAATGGTAATGATGGGGCTCTGGTGAGGTGGTGGTCCAGGCCATATTTGTGCCGATATGTATTTTAACGTTGTAATTTTCAAAAAGTTTTTGTGCCATCTTTAAGAAGGTAAATTAACATGTATTGCAAGAATCAAGAAAGAAATCAACAGCACCCGCTGAACGCTGTCCTGTTAGGATTACATGGTCAGTGGTGACCCCAACATCAGACCTTTATAATGCACCAGGCAGATGCTAAACAAGCTATAGTCATTTTATCAATATGCAACCTTTCGGTGAGTGTGTGTTGGCTATGACATTTTGACAAAAGAAACACAATGACATGGGCTTTCAGACCTCACAAGAGTGACTATTCTCCCTTTAATGGGATCAAGCATTATCAAAACAAACGTTTATGACTTATCGCAACAAGGGGTCATGATGCCCATGCCATGTGGTTCCAAAATAATGCAGGTCGAGGCCGGTTTTCGAAGCGATGACCTGTGACTGAGCAGCAAGCACATTGCTCAAAATGTGTATTTTAACACTTTCACTAGTCACTCTTTCATTCAAGGCGATCAACGAGTGAGCACCATGAAAGCCCAAATCTGCAGCTACCTTAGATTCCTGGAGGATCAGCTAAAAATGTGTAGAGACACGTTTCAAAATGCTGACAATTTATGACCTTTAAGAAAATATTTGTTAAGATTAGTTAACACCACCTGCTATACTGCGATAACCATGATATACCGTCATTTGACACGACAGTTATGATACCGCCATAAAACCAATACCATGACACCCCTACTCTAGACGTAATCGTGAACATTAACTGGTGTTGCATCTAGAAGGGATCATGAAGGTCAGCATGTGCCACAATCAGGTGGAATTGTGATTATTAGCAAAAGCCACACTTGGATGGAACTATGAATGTTAGCATGTGCCACACCTAGACGTAATCATGAACATTAGCCGGCGTTACATTAGGACGTTATCGTAAACACTAGCCGGTGTTGCATCTATATAGGTTTAAAATGTCAGCATGTGCCACACTTAGATAGAATTGTGATTGTTAACCTTTTCCCCACCTAGGCGTTATCATGAACATTAGCCGGCGTGAAATCTAGACGTAATCGAAAACACTAGCCGGTGTCGCATCTAGATAGGTTTAAAATGTCAGCATGTGCCACACTTAGATAGAATTGTGATTGTTAGCATTTGCCCAATTAACCAATCCACTAACAATTTCACTCCTCTGCATATACCTCTCACGCTCTAACCAAACACAACCACAAGCCTATAACACAACAACCGCACCAACTTCACTACACTGCAACAACCAAACAAACCATACATAGACTCGCACAACAGCACACAACGATTATCGACCGGAAAACACCCCAAACCCATCCAACGGAATTCAAGGTTGAGGCCGCCAACAGCACATCTTGCACTTTTCCAGCTTATTCCCACTAATTCACCTCCCCCCGACCTTTTTCAGAGCCGCCAGAGTGCCAGGGGACCACTCCGGTGGTGATAGTGCGCGGTACAAATATCCTTTAACATCAACTTTAACATTAACATGTATGTAGGTAGGCACCCGTGAACTGAGGAGGCTTTGAGGGTTGGGGTGGGTGCAGTGGCCTAATACGTGTTTGCACAGTTAACTACCTAATAGTACACAGTCTTTATACCTATATTTCCATATGCATATTGGCACACAACTGGCCTCCAAAAAACCTGCAGCATGCCAAGATTCTGGGACTTCTCATGTGGAGGAAACTGAATTGTAGGCTTGCAGCATCACACACAGCTATATGCTGAGGCCGCTGTAGACTTTCGAGTTATACTAAACGCATGCTCTGATGACAGGATTTCTGATGACCAGTTAACGAACAATGGCATCGATGACCATGGAAAACATAGCAAAGGGATAGAGGGCCATCTTGGCGGTGCGGATGACCTGCGGGGAGTGTGGACATGTAACACATGCGCATGTGTAGGTCAATAAACAATTTCAGCTCTGCCAACTTGGCTTGTTGGGTTCTATTTCGGGTTGTGCTGGCATCCTATCGTTTGCGGGATGTTTCATACAAGATTGCTACTAAGGTGATATCTCTGCATATAGGTGACAGCAGCCTGAGCGAAAATCATTCGGAGGCAGAGGAGCTGGCTGCATGTAGGTAGTCAGCTGAATCATATGAGCAGAAACTTATATGCTGAGGGTGTGTACATTTCCAATTTGGTGCATCGATGGGAGTAGATGGATACAGCTCAATACAGTCATTCAAAAAAATGAACACGTGTCTGTGACATACTTAATTAGAAATTGAACAAAATACAAACACAGAGGAAGAGGGGAGAGAGGGTGTGAAATTGACTAGTGAGCGGCCCTTGAGTTTCTTACTAAATTATACAGCTGACAATGGCTAATATCAAGAAAATGTTTTCCAAACATCTGATGCCTAGAGGGCCTTTAAATGGGGATAAGAGAAGAGAATGTGGGTGAGTCCACTGGAGGCATGGGGGTGGGTTGGTGCTCCATTTGAACAGATCCTCCTAATGAAGAACAAGGATCTAATGGTGCATAAGGGGCGGCCTTGAAGGGTTTTATCTCTGAAGAAAGGGAGCACCTTGACGCTTGAACATTAGCATGTATGAAGCAGCAGACTGAGAGGAGTACAAATGATGCGTGAAATGTGCCCGTCATAATATATGCAGACGGAATGTTAAAGTGATAATGAATCCACAATGTGTGGTGTGTGGCCCTTAAATACCCTTAGTCGTGTTACAGGAGTGATCTCTTTAGGAAGCAGCCATTCTGATGCGCCAGTTGCATCCGGAAATCATTCCCCCCATTATAAAATGTGATCGACATAGAGCCAGAGGGGAGATGGGTGAGCATCGCTGTGTAAACAATGGCTGGGAGGTGATGTGGTATGCACGGAAAGGGAAAAAAGACTGCACTCTTTGTATTTCAAGAGGAACTTCAAATGTAGAAGCAAGCCTGTTTTGGTCCCAACTGGCTGTTGTGTGCCCTTAATGAGGCCCGGTCAGGCTCATTTAAGACTACGCCTGTACCCCACCAGGGACACCCAGTTGCCCTGTGTGCCCCAAAAAAGGACAGATAGAGATAGCCAAGGCTTTATCGCGAGTTGCTGATTCGCTGGAAGCAGGATTTAGCATGAAGGAATTATCCGCTATCAGATCCCGCAACGTTTCCTCTGTTCTGTAGGCAATATAGCATCTGTGTGGAATAACCAAAGTTGAAATGCATATTGAGAAATTCATGGTACAGAAGATAGCTCAGTGTGTTAAGCAAAGTGCAGACATCTGTGTTCATATGCGTGATCACAGTACCAAATTCGGGCTCGGCTAACCCAAGCTCTCTTTGCGAGGTTGATAAACTTGAGTGTATACATACTTTGGTCATAGTAATGACCACTGAGTAGGGTGACTAGATGTCTCGGTTTTCCTGGGCCAGTCCCGGGAAATCGCCCGGGTCCCGGGAGTTTTTTAATTTTATAAACCCTGTCCCGGGTATGCAAGGGTGGGTGGCTATGGTACCGGTATTTGCCGGGGTCCGATTTAGAAATCCTAAAATCAGGTCCCGGCGCGACTCTTTCTGCGCGAATGGGGGCGTGAAATGATAGACAGTTGAGATGACTAGGTAGCCACATGGGAACTAAAGTGTTAAGGCTCCTATCCAGACTATGGCACCAGACGATAATGTGATCCTGGACACATCATCTTATCTCAATGTCTAGTACAGTGAACACATTCTGCTGCCATGGTTTAGCCCACTGTCTGCTCTTTTCTTTCATTTAGGTCATTTGTGTGGTAGGGGTTGTAAACAGAAGAGTTCTGACCAAATGTCACAGGCCTCTGGATAACTTATTTTCATTTGCTTTTTTTATATGATGTCAAATGTTATTCTGTGCATCATGAGTGACAATCCTTAGGTCGGTGTGCTGGGTGTATGTAAAGCTTTGAAAAACAATATTAAAACCCATATCCGTTTTTTAGGTTGATATCAATTAGTATTCTGATATTTGTGTTCTTCACTTGATAATGGAGAAAAGTAAGATATGATAATTATCATTTTTCATGATAGGTTTCTGTAATACTGTTGTATTGTATTGTTATGTGATTTGTGTACTTCTCAATTAAGGTCTTCAAAACAGGGTATTGTTTTAGTACATGCAGTCAAATAATAGCAAATAATTGCCCTTTGCTGTAAAAAGAACTATGTGAGAGCATGGTCAAGTGCGGAAATTGCAGCAACACATTTAATTTCATAGGGCTCAGCCTTTCAAAACTGCCAGTTCCGAAATCTTGCAAAGTCATTAGCGCCTAAGAGGGATTCTCTATGGGGCTGCGCTAGCGTGCACTACTAGTTGACGAGTGACCCGCTGTCATGTGTGACATCTTCAGGCTATCACCGCACCTTTTCTATCCGAAGAATATTTAATGCAGGGAAATTCTCCCTTCAGAAGTATGAGCCTCAGGAATGTTTTGCATGTCATGCAACAACCTGACAGTTAAGATCTGCATGTCATTATGCATGCTGTGCATAACATGTTTACTAAATGTGGGGGGGGAGGATTCCAGTTTGCACCATTTCATGGAATATTTTGCTTGAAAACTCTGGATTACTGAGAAGAGTAATGCACGCCCTTTGAAAAAGGTTCCTTTTATTACAAATAAATGGAAGACTGTCGCATATTTTTAAAGGACAGTCTACCGTAATGTTGATCTGTTCTAAAAACTTCAGCTACATGTCAACATGTGTTTCGCTCAAAGTGCTTCATCAGGGAAGCGATCATAAATGCAGTTAATGCTGCGGTGTTTTGGAGCAAAGACAGTCGTTCATCATCTGATAAAGAATCCAATCAAATTAAAGCGAAACCATGGCTGTGCTGAATTATAATAACAAAAGGATATTGATTGCACAGTGCAAGTGACAATTATGTGCAATGAAATCCTCTTTAAGCAATGATGTGCTGGTGGGTAATTTTGATTGTGCTATTATATGCAAATTCTAAATGCCACTGCATTATGCTTAGTGAAGAAGTGTCTAGACTAGTAATCCTGCACTATTGAATGAGCGGGATGGTGGGGTGTGGGGGTCAGCATTTGGAGCAGTTACTCCAATTGGAAACGGGCAAACATGTTAAAAAGAGCTCTGAATGTAAGTTGGCTGTGAATGAGTCACCTGTTTCAGAGTTTAGATTCTAATTGTCTATAATTTAAAGCGCCATGTTTTAGTGCAATCAAATAGGAGTTTTAGATGCTTTATCACTGAAGAGAAAAAGAACACATGAAAGACAAGTGTTTTCTTCATGGGTCAGGATGACGAAATATGGACATTGAATGCACACATTTTAAATGAATTTGGCTATGTATCTGTGGGTGGGAAGCTCACCTTAAACAGCACATCACTGCTCTCTTGCACTTTTCCTGCTTCGTCCCACTAACGCATCCTCCCCTCCTTTTTCAGAACCGCCAGAGTGCCAGGGGACCACTACGGTGGTGATAGTGCGCGGTACAAATGTCCTTTAACATTAACATTAAAAGTGGAAAGTTGTATGTAGGGATTACAATTTTCTCGTCACTGCGATGCCCTTGCATGCTCGATCACTCATGGGCACAAGGCCGGTAAAAATAGGAGTATTATGGGAATTGTAGTGTGCTCTGAGACCCCCAACCTGCCCATAGAGTCGGGGTTTGCTCAGAAGCATTTTAAGACAAGATAGCAGCTGCACCCGTGCGATGGATGGGGGTGAAGATTTATTAATTCAAGACCAATCAACAAGGACAACTCAACTCAACAGTTTTGCGAAGGGAGTCCATTTAATGACAAGTACAAAAAAAAGGGAGTTATGAATATCAGCAATGGTGCGATCTTCCTTCTCGCTTCCTCAACAATTAGTGTATTTGATTTTATGTTCACCCACCACCTGCCTTCGCCTTCTTATCTTGCCCCTTCAAAGCAGTATATTCTGGTCCTTGCTTCAGTTAATTGTAGCTATTGCTCGTTCATTTTGATGGATACGACATTGGTTCCCTAGGCACGAGTTGTCTCTGCTGAGTTTCGTTTCTGCCACTCAGCTCCTGATGTCGTTGAATGTGAAACCTTTCTCGAATGGCTTTAGTAATTTTTGTTGATTCTGCTTTTTGTGCAAAGCGGAAGTATACTTCATATAAAGTGCTTTATTTGAGGTAGATATGTATATGGCGCTTGCCGCACTATCCCTCTAATAAGCATAGCAAGCCACACAATTCTCGTAGCTTTCTTGCAATTCCAAGCATATGTACACATGTAAACTGGTCAAATATCTTTGCCATGCTTACAGTTTAAGCTTCTTTCATTTGACATCACCTTCACACTCTAAGTTCACGATATACTTATGCATGGCGTTTCATCTCTTTATGTCATTCTCTGGTCGTCATTTCTTCTATAGGTGAGTCAGTCCGGGTTCTCGTGACGTCACCATTCGTCATCCATTAGGACCTTTTTGGTTTCTTCAGGTACCGTATTTAGACGATCTTCGGTTCGTCTCATTTGTTTATATGGCTTTATCAATGGGTACCTTACTGTCCATGGTTTCCTCGGTACTGGTACTTCGATAGGCATCCTTCTTCTGATAGGTACTGGACAGAGCCCCATGGCAACTCTCTGCTTGTTTACTTGCTGATCATATGTCACATATCTCTCTGTGAACGTTCCTGGTACTTCAAAATGGGTGGTTGGATTGCAGGCTGCATTTAGGACCTCCTCTACACTCCCCCCTCTGGGCAATTCATCGACCACTTTCACTTCCTTCTTTGGATCCATCTTCTTTGGCTCCTCTTTATTCACCTTTACTTCATCACCTGGGCCCATTCCTTCTTCATCTTCTGGGTCTATACATGATGGTCTGAAGAACTGTCTCTTTGCAGTCCATATTTTTATGACTCCTTTTAGGCTTCCTGCTGTTCTCTCATGTTCGTCTTTATTCCATGTCATCTGTTGACACTGTCCAATTGGGCTGCAGTAAACCCATCTTCCCACATATTTTCTATGCTTCTTGGGATATGGAAACCCTGTTTCTTCTGGTGCATGAATGCTGGCTTTCACAAAATCTCTTGTTTCTTCTTCAGTCAAGTCTTTGGGCTTCTATCCTGGCTTTACATCAATCATGATCTTCACCCCAATGGCTTTTTTCGCAGTTTTCTGGCACTCAGATATTATTATCTTGATAACACAGAATCCTAGTAATATCATCACTAGCAGGGCTCCTAGGAACTTGAATGCATCTGACATCCATTGTGGAACCCATGAGAATAGTGATCCAAACCAACTGTCATCATCAACTTTGTCCATCTCATCAATCATCTAGTTATGCAGTTTTGTCAGCATACCTATGGCTTCGGTTATAGTTCCATTTTCTTCATCGTGAGAAGGTATACATGTGCAACATGATTCTCCAATTTTTGTGCAAACTCCTCCATCTAAGCTGTGATCATGTCAAGCACATATCTATTCGGGAGAGTCATCAGTCGGACTGCTCTTAACTCTTCCTTGATGCATTGAATCCTTTTATGGTTGTGTTGATGGTCTGCAGTAACTCCCATCTGGTTATCTGCAACCATTTAGTATTCGCTCCAACTTGAAATCTTGGCATGAAAATTGTTGTGAACACTGATGAGGTAAGGCTAAACAGCCTGTGTTCATATGGGATTGCATATAAGGCTTATTCTGATTTGGCAGAGAAGTAATTCTCCCTTTTCATTTGGGTCAACAGTTCCACAGATCTCATTTTCCTCAGGTATGCATCTGCTTTTGGGAATTCAGATCACTTTTTGGGATCACCAATGCTGGAACGTGGACATTCACTATTGTGCATATGCCTCCCCAGTTTCTCGGCAGTCTGATGTATGCTTTAGATCCACATGCCCAATAATGATCCATAATCACTGCAGTTCCATGCATCATTCCTGGAGCATCAAAGATCCGTCCACAGTTCTGATTCCCTCCCATCTTCCTTGTGCCATTATTCCTGAAACACAATTTTGAGCTCTCCAGTGGTACTATCTGCAAGGGTCCTCCTCTGTCTTCAACCCATGTCAGCAGATTTTCAAGCCTTGGCCATAATGGCTTGCATATTATTTGTGAATTTTCAATTGCTTCCTTGCAGGCTCTGAGGACCATCCATGCCCTGAAAATTACTACTCCTTTCTCTCATCCATCTGGCGAAAGCACTGTTCCCCAAATCTGCATTTGGCCTCTGTTCTTCCAACTTTGAACCTCTTCTGGAGTTTTTCCTTGGACATTTAGTTTCTAGTTCACTTCCCATCTGATTTCTGCTCCTTTCACTCCAGGTTTCTCGTACCTGATCACATGATTCCTAGTATGAGCTCTGTCTCTTGTCTTTATGTCTTGAACATAATCATCTTCATCAGTACCAGTTTTTTCAGTTGCCCACTTCAGTGAGGCATCACTACCCATGAACTGGCCTCTGGTTTTCCACATTGCGACATGCAAGAGACAATGTACTGTCTGGACATCAATTTCTACATCTACGAAGATCTTGGACTTCCCTATGCTGTATGGTAGGAGTGCACACACAAAGAATTCCCCCTCTGAACTTCGTCTTCCAACTTCCTTCATGTGTTGGTACCAAAAGTTGTTTCCCAAATGTGCTGTGCTGTCCAAATAATCGTCATTTATATGGCTCTTTCTTACTAGAGGATTCTCAGGTATCCTGGTCCATGGTACAGGCCTCCTCATCTGTGCCATTTGAGTAGACAAAAGTCTGGCAGTTCTTTCCTTGTCCTCATGTGTCTTTTTCTTTCCGGTTAGAAATGTCCGCATCCACTGTGTCTTGGGTTCTGTATATGGCCGTACTGTGGAACTTGTACTTGTACCTGTTACTGGAACATATATACTCAGCAATGTTGTCTCTGTGGGTTTATTCTTCAGCTCCTATAGTATTTTCCTTTCTCTGGCTATGAATGGCCATACTGTGTCTGCTAGTGCTCGTGCAGAGATTTTCTCTCTGAGTTTGCTCTTGTCTTTCTTGGTGTTGGCTCAAGAGTTTCTGATACAGCTGTTTCTGTTGGCTTTCTTTCCAACCCTTCTTGTCTTTTCGTGACGTCTGCTTCCTTCATTTGGCTCTTTACTTTACTTGTAGTGAGATTTCCCATAGCAGCCAGTCTTTTCTTCTTCCATGCTCGGGATTGTGGTTCTACAGTCATTAGGCCTGGTGTATGTTCATTCAATATTTGCATGCGTGCGGTTGTCAGTAACCTTTTTTCATTCACATTCTGCCGACCCTGTCTCCGGCTTTTCGATTTGCTTGTTACCACAAGTGTGTGTGTCATTGTTTATCACATCCATCTCAAGTTCACTCACTCCATTATCAGCTCTCCTAGGGACTGGAATTACTATAAAGCGCCTTAGTGCTTTTGTGGGTGTCATACGTACATCATTAGGTGGATGTACTGGGATTGGAACGCTTCGTACACCAATAAAAAATGCAGTTCTAATCGTTAATGACAGTAAAATGATGATAAATATAATACACAAACACATGTAGGTTAGGCGGCAGCATTTACGTCCAGGGAACTGTGACCGTCTGTCCTGTGGGAGGACTAGAGTACTATTCTGGACCCCCATCTCGATCATCTGTAAAATGTGTTCACTTTTAATACAAATTCTAAATAATATTGTCTCTAAATCCTGTGTGTTCTATTTGTGAGCTGTAAAATTTAAGCGATTGTCTCTTCTTGTCAGACCACTGGATTTGTCTTATTAGTTCTGGATACAGTTTTCTTGTTTAGGCTATGGGGAGTGACAAAATCAAGCAATAATTCAACAAGTCTCTTTACTGTGCATGTTCAAAATGTATAAGCTCCCAGTCTACGCCCCTGATCTGTTTAATTCCCGAAGACACATTGTGTCCTTGGCAGTACAAAAATAAAATAAAAACTAAAACAAATGAAATATTTGACAATGCTCTCTCGATCTGTCCCTAGGCGGAAAAGGTCAATATCTTCTCAAATAGTTCTGCTGGTGGTTAGAAAGTTCAATTTGCATCACAATTCCATGCAGGAGCATGCCCATCTGTGCAGAATTTGCTGGGTCTCTGACGTATGTGAGGACATCGACATCAATCAGTCTCCCCACAAGCTCTGGGAAATCCTCGATTAAGCGGAAGAACACGTTGCTCGCCAACCTGCTGTCTTCTGGTGACAGGGACATTTGCCCTGTATTTGCTGGAATTTGGGACTGTTTGCTTTTCACTTCACTGTGAACAGTGTTTGCAATTTCAGTTTGCATGGAGAGCCACTTGTATAACTATACTATTTAGGATGATGCTCAGACGTTCTGTATTTGCTGGATCTCAAAGAAAAGTTAGTACGTTTGTCGTTCTCCCAACAAGTTCTGGACACTCTTCGAGTAGGCGAAAGAACAATATGTTGATAAGCTAATTCGCTTCCTTCTCTGCTTGGGACATATGGTTTTCCCCCACTGTACTCAGGAAGTAGGAGGAACTGCTCGGCAATCACAGTGAGCAATCTCCTTATAGTCTTTTCGTTTTCAGGATCTTGAAGAAAGTCAGTGACACTGGTGAGTCTCCCCACCACTGACGGGTACGATCTTAGCATTAGATCGAAGTATGTCACCACATCTTTGGTGATGTTGCTACTGTGGGACACCATAAGTGATTCCGAACAAGGTTACCATGCCGAGGATACTGTTTTTTCTTCCAGCTTATGTATCCTCGATCAAAATTTCGCAGGTTCTCATTTCCTTATTAAGGCTTCGGTGTGCCTTAGTCCAAAGTTCAAATTCGGCAGGCTATGTTGTGGTTTATAAATGCAATTTTCTTCTTCACCGTGCAACTAGGATGCACAGAGTGTCCGTTTTTATGTCCCTATCCTCTTTTTTTTTGCTCAGAGTAATGTCCAAAATAATGTCCAAAATAAAAGCACAACCTTTTGTACAAAAGCTCTTTGTCTTTGCGGCTGCTCAAGCTTCCTTTTGTCTCGTCATGGATCTCGTCTGCACGTGCTGTGGTTCTTCCCCGTCGTCTGTCTTCTCTTTGCGCTGGGGTGCAGGCAGCGGGCCTTCTCCGATGTATGGCTTGGCGTTGCCCAAAAAGATCCAAGCTCTTCTTCCTTGTAGCTTTACTGCAGAGGGAGTGCAGTCTTCCACCGTAAAGGGACTGTTAAACCTTGGCTCGTCCCATCTTTTCCTCATATAGGTTTTTACCAACACAGTGTCTCCAGGGAAAATGGATGGAACACAAAGTCATTGAGCTGTGCCTTCAGTAATATCTCCTTCTGTGTTCCATGCTGCCCTGCACCCTTTTCGTCATCGCTGCAGCTGGCCTGAAATTACAGTAAGACAAGATGTCATGCAATTCAAGTAAATTTGCATTGGAGACCCTAAGATTTCTTCGATTGACTGGGCATCACATCTAGCTCTGTCTCGGTGTGTCAGTGGAGTCCGCATTCTTCTTCCTGTGGCTATTTCGTGCGGCGTAAGATGATGGTCGGAACCGGGTTGATTCCGGAGTACATACAATGCCAAAGGAAGGCAGTGCAACCATCCCTTTCTTAGAGTAAGCTTCAACTTGCCTATCCTTTTGTTTAATAAGCCATTGAGCTTCTCGCATATTCCGTTACCTTGCAGATGATACGCCGATGAGAACTTGCGCTTTATACCAAGCAACAAGCTGATCTGCTCGAAAACTTTGTTTACAAAGTGGATCCCGTTATCTGATCTCATGACTTTGCATACCCCCCACCTGGGAAATACCTCACTCACTAGAAATGTGGCTGCCCAGGTAGATTCTGGGTGTGTACAGGGACCTGCTTCTATCCATCTAGAGAATGGACACACCACAACAATTAAATACCTGTGCCTGTTACATACTTGAATCATATCGACATAATCGACACACAAGTGTTGAAAAGGTCCGTTAGGCCTTCAGATGACTCCTCAAATTACCTTCAAGGTGTGCCCAGCTGTGAACTGTTGAAAATTATACAGTTCACCAGAAAAAGTGCAACATGCTCTGCTAAGTTCAGTATGAACCAGTCTTCCGCGAGCGTTGCCGCTAGATTCTCTTTTGTCATGTGTGCTGGGTAGTGTAACTGCTCCAGCGCTAATCTATATAGGCATTAAAGGTTTACCAGTGCTGTCTTGTCACCACAAGCTGTCAGAGGGGTTTAAAGAACACCCATGCCACTTCCATAAATTGTTTTCCTCCTGTGGTGCCTCCCCTTGGAGTTCCATCAATTGTGCCTGCCCCATATTGTTGTAGCTTTCCAGTGTACTTCGTGCAACACTGATTCTCTCATTAGTGTTAATAACTTCCATTGCATGACCCTTTTTTTTCGGTCCTAGTGACTCAATCCTTTGGGCATTTGACCAAAAGGATTCGAAACTATGACCTATAACCCCCTTGGGGTACTTGTTCTAGCCCCATTTCATCATATATTCTATCAATTGTTTCTCTGATGCTTCTGGTGTCCAAGTCATCCTCAATATTTGTCCTAGACGTACCCGGTACAGAATCGTACTCAGGAAAGAGTTCTTCTATATCTTCCCAATCTACTACTGGCTCAGGTTTTTTAACCTCTCTTTCCAGATATTCAAGATTGCGTGCTCTCCGTCTTCACTTGCGTTCTGCATCATCATCGAACTCTCTGCGCTTCCTCACTTCATCTCTAACCCTATCTTCCTCCTTTTTCTTTTCGTCCCTAAGTTTGGTTGTCCTTCGGATTTCCTCATTCCTTCGTCAATTTATTCTCTTCTCTCGTATTCTTTGTTCTTCCTCTAACCTTCGCTGCTCCTGTTTGTCTTGATCATTGGCTGCTCTCCCTTTACGATCGAGATGCCTAGCTTGCTCTTCATGATATAACTGTTCTCGTCTCTGTCTATCTTTTTTCCTTAGTCTCTCGTCTCTTAATCCTTTTTCTTTTTCCTTCTCCTTCCTCTGTACATCGTCTAATCTCTCCTTTCATTTTGTGTCATCAATGCCTTTGCCATTGAGTTTCAATAAAATCTGCCCTCCTATCCATTCGTCATGTGCGAGTGCTATCTCATCAGTTCTATCCTTGCTTCCTTTCCATCTTTTTCCTTCTCTCTCCTTGTCGAGATATGTACTTGCCTGTGTCTGATCTCTTCCCTCGTCATCGTGTCTCTCCTTGTCCCTTGGGACTTTGGAGGTGATATTATCTCTATCCTTATCTTGATTTTCGTCACTACTTTGCGTAGGTGACTCATACGCTGGGTTGCTATACCCCATGACTGCTTTAAATTCCCTGAGCCGGTATAACCTTTCTTCCTTATTGTTTTCAATTTCCGTTTCAGAGAGGGTGGGTGGCGCTGTGGTGTTTCACCCCCCTCTGTGCATACATTAAGTATCCAGTCTGATGGCGGTTCCTCTTCCTTGTCTTGTTAATACATTTTCCACAATTCTTGACTAGCTAGGCGTTTGTCTAACTTTTTTCCCATGTATGTGGCATGCAAGTATGTCATCATATGTTGCAAAACTGCTTTAGATAATGACGCACCCTGTGGCCAAGTCATAAACATTTTGTGGGCGGTTCCTTTAACCCACTCCGCACTGTATTTTTTCAGCTTAGGTGCATGTTTCAGCAACTGATTGCACAGGTGTGCTATTGGAGTTATGTCCTCCATGCTCAAATCTGTTTCCTTTCCCCTTATATAACACTTGTCAAAGCTTCACGTGACTTAGACAATCTCAACAATTTTCAAAAGCACCAATCACTGCAGGCTCCAATCTTCTCTACTTCTAACTATATTTTGGTTTTTTTTCCCGCCTCCCTCTGTTACCTTTTCTCTCACTTGTTCTAAGGCATGCACTTTTGCCAAAGCATTAGTCTTTTTCACTCACCGTTTGCATGTTTCCTCTCTGGATCCTCGGGATCACCGCCTTCGTCAGCGCCTTCTCTGGCTTTTCTCCCGCTCAGCTGCCCGTAGGAGTGGGAAGGGGTTATGTGAATAGCACGGGTCCCTTCAGACCTCGTTCTGCAGATTTGTATTTTTATTCTACCGCTGTCTATGGGAAGCTTCACAGTCTACTCAGCCAAATCGCAAAGGACTTGTGATATTGCCTAGGACCCAGAGTTATTTATGTTGACAGTGAATGGGTGTCTTATTCTAATCGATAATCGATAACCATCAATCTCTGCTACCAAGTGTGCTCCAAGAACCCCAACCGGCCCATAGAGTCGGGGTTTGCTCAGAATCACTTTAGGACAAGATAGTGGCACCCATGAGATGGATGGGGTGCAGATTTATTACTTCAACACCACCAGGACAACTCAACGGTTTGGCAAAGGGACTCCTTTTAATGACAAGTACAAAAAACGGGGAGTTATGAATATCAGCAATGGTGCAATCTTCCTTCTCGCTTCAACTCCAATGAACTTCATAAAAATTATACCATTTACACTGAAAATTCATCTTCATCGACGTGTAACACTCAAAAGTTTCAATGCATTTCTATTGGTTAGGAAAAGGTAACTTTACTATATGTACTACATCTATATATGGTAACAGAGTGAGGGGATTGGGAAAACACTGTCAGGTGGGCATCTAAGCCCTTCCTTCAAAATGACTACTGCAGACGTCACTAAAAGTACTATGTCCCATTGGTTCTACTAACTATAGGACCCTAGATTACTTGGTCCACTGTGATTGGGTTGGCACCAACCCGATGCATACTTTTTCACTTTGCTTAGCGGCACGCAGAATGGTCGGCCAGGTGCAGAGTGCCCCTCAACTCACCCAGCCTTCCTTCAATCAATCATCACTTTAGTGGCTATGTGTCAATTATTTCACTGTGGTTGGCCTCGAGGCTGCATCTTCTGCCTAGATATCTTCTCCTGGCTCACAGCCATGCATATGTGTGGGGGTCGTGCTTTGCTTGTTCGGCTGGTCACGTGATTCAGACACTGTGGATTTGCATTCTTATCTTATCTTATCTTATCTTATCTTATCTTATCTTATCTTATCTTCAAAGCAGTATATTATGGTCCTTTCTTCAGTTAATTGTAGCTACTGCTCGTTCATTTTGATGGAGACGACCTTGGTTCTCTAGGCACGAGTTTCCTCTGCTGAGTTTCGTTTCTGCCGCTCAGCTCCTTTCTCGAATGGCCTTAGTAATTTTTGTTCATTCTTCTTTTTGTGCAAAGTGGAAGTATAGTTCATACAAAGTGCTTTATTTGAGGTAGATATGTATATGGCGTTTGCCGCCCTATCCCTCTACTAAGCATAGCAAGCCGCACGATTCTCTTAGCTTTCTTGTGGTTCCAAGAATATATCCACGTCTAAACTGGTCAAATATCTTTGCCATGCTTACAGTTTAAACTTCTTTTATTTGACATCGCCTTCACACTCTAAGTTCACGATATACTTATGGATGGCGTTTCATCTCTTTTTGTCATTCTCTGGTCGTCATTTCTTCTATAGGTGAGTCAGTCCGGGTTCTCGTGACGTCACCATTCATCATCCATTAGGACCTTTTTGGTTTCTTCAGGGACTGTATTTAGACAATCTTCATTTCGTCTTATTTGTTGATATGGCTTTCTCAATGGGTACCTTAATGTCCATGCTTTCCTCGGTACTGGTACTTCGATAGGCATCGTTCTGATAGGTACTGGACAGAGCCCCACTGCGGCTCTCTGCTGCTTTATGTGATGATCATACATCACATATCTCTGTGTGAATGTTACTGGTACTTCAAAATGGGCGTTTTGAGTGCGGGCTGCATTTGGGACCTCCTCTACAGAAGCTATGGTTAAAAAGACAATTTATTGCAACATTACTAGCATGTTTTGTGGAGGTGGCTCATGAAGCAAAATCTCGTCCCCAGTTCCGTCCCCCCATTCTTGGGAATTGAGTTCCTTCGTTGGGATCCTCATATGTGAAACATGAACGGTCTTGCCTGGACAGATGTGCATTTAACTTTGACACAGTATACAAACACTATGACCATTTCATATTTTATAATGAAGGCATACACTCCCGAGTCCTGAATTCCAACCATGTATTTGAAGAAACACTATTCCAGAGGCTCCATAAAGCAGTGTGAGCAGGCAGTGTAGGATACCAGTATATCCTATTTCAGTGTGAGCAGCCGTAAGGACTTCCCTCCAAGAACCTCTGTGCTAGCATATCCTGACGTGAGCAGGGCATGCACACCCAAGGATTGCGCTCCACAGTCCTCCCAATGCAGTTCAAGCAGGCACATCCAAAGTGTAGCCTCTGTGGCCCTTAGGAACCTCCTATCCCAGTGTATGTAAGCAAAGCCAAGGCCTGGCCTATGGGAACCACAAGGAAATAATGTCCCAGTCTATGCAGTCACAGCCCAGGTCTAACCTCTGTGGCCCTCAGGGACCTCCTATCCCAGTGTATGCAAGCAAAGCCAAGGCCTGACCTATTGGAACCCCAAGGGAATAATGCCCCAGTCTATACAGGCACATCCAAGGTCTAACCTCTGTGGCCCTTAGGGACCCCCATCCCAGTGTATGCAAGCAAAGCCAAGGCCTGACCTATGGGAACCCCAAGGGAATAATGCCCCAGTCTATACAGGCACATCCAAGGTCTAACCTCTGTGGCCCTTAGGGACCCCCATCCCAGTGTATGCAAGCAAAGCCAAGGCCTGACCTATGGGAACCCCAAGGGAATAATGCCCCAGTCTATACAGGCACATCCAAGGTCTAACCTCTGTGGCCCTTAGGGACCCCATCCCAGTGTATGCAAGCAAAGCCAAGGCCTGACTTATGGGAACCCCAAGGAAATAATGCCCCAGTCTATACAGGCACAGCCCAGGTCTAGCCTCTGTGGTGCTTAGGGGCCTTCTACCCCAGTGTATGCAAGCAAAGCCAAGGCCTGACCTATAGGCATGCTGTTGTGGGAACATGGGATGCTGTTTTGACAACATGGGATGCTGTGTTTGTAACGCAAACATGTCAAAGAATCGCATATTGAGGACACAAGATCCCGAAATGAAATTCGTTAAATTAACAAATACATTTGAAAAAAGACACTGGGGGCACAAGGAAAGGTCATGGGGATAACGGAAGATGGGGGAGATAGGTTAACTAAATAAACCTGGGAGTATGGGAGGGACAATAGGAAATGCCTGAACGACAGCTATCCAGAACTCAACTGCACACCGAATGAAGCAACATCAAAAAGATATGGGGCCTCATTCCGAGATTGGAGGTAGCCATGGCACTATTTGCACCATGGCTGCCTCCAATACCGGGTCCGGCACCGGTCTGGTTCAATGGGGACCTACCGGTGCATTCCGACCCTGGAGGGACCGGTAAGTCCCCATTGAACCAGCCATTCCCCATTCCCATTGAGCCTCCATAGGGCTCAATGGGAATGGGGAAAGCGCTAATTACGGGCCTGCTAGTTGCAGGCCCGTAATTAGCGACCTGGTCCCCTAACGGGACCCGTAAAGGATGTGTGGTCCGACCACACGTCCCTTGCGGTTCCCCCTAAGGGACCTCGGAATTTGGCTGTAAGGGATTACCGGCACCAATCTCCTTACCGGTGCCCAGTATCCCTTACCGCCCAACTTGTAATGACCCCCATGGCCTTAGGCATTCAATTAATATTCAGAAGATATTTATGGCATAGTTGAGTTTTGATAATTAGAACAAAAGTCAATTCATCAGAAACTAATTTAAACGAACCTACAGAAGTGGCTTTAGCATGCCAGACTGTGCAGGCCCAGCTAAGTGCTGGCCTGTGAGGATTCTAGGGAAACACTATCCCCATTGTGAGAGGCCTAGGAAAGACCCGCAAGCACCCCATTGGCCTCAGTGTGCTCAGGCATACGCAAGTCTAGACCCATGGATATTCTCCACTACACTGTGTGTACTCCAACCTCGCGGCTCGCGGTGAACCCCACACCTCCTGCAGTGAGATTCTATCACCCCACCTGGAGTTTAGTAGGAGACGGTCGTGTTACTTATCAGATAAAAAAAAGCACATTTTGGTTTTCATCAATTATGGTAAGCTGTGAGAACATGGCTCCCTGTGTGACCTCAAAGGCAGCAAATCTGATTAATTCTAGGCTGCCATCGAGAAAGGGCTAATTGAGGAAGGGAAAACCCTGCACAGCTGCTGCGTTTTAATCTAACGAAAGGAATCTGAGGCTAATTAGTGCTGGACTTCGTAAGCTGTGAGGGGACCTCAGGTGAGCTTCACAGTATTCAGTCTGCGATATGCAACCTTACCTGAATACTAACATCAGGCTCTGGGGCACTCTGATTGGCAGATGGTAGGTAGAGGCCTTCCGAGGAAGGCTTTGAGAGTGGGGTACATAGACATTTGTTTAGGTTTATAGGCCAGGGGCTGGGAGAACCGATGGAGAACAGCTGCGTCACTTATTTCTGAGAAGCTGCGGATCAGAACCAAGATGGATCAGTACCAGGAGTAGAATTCTAGGTGGCAAGCTGCCAATCAGGGTCCCGAGAATGCAGGCAATCCATGCCGATAGATGTCAGCTTTTCCTTGGATCCTATTGGCTCACTTACACAGCCAGGGCCTACTCTGGTGTCTAACTACTCCTTCTCTAATCCTGCTTTTCCTTTTCCCTGCCTCTAAGCTCTCCCCTACTTCTCGGGTCTCCTGTACTAGGCACCTATACCTGTACTGTTCATCTCCTCTGGCACCTCCTGCATTGTACTACATCGGAAATCAGTGGTGGGCTGCCATATCGGCTGAGGGGCGTGCTGCTCCCTCACCTCAGTAGTGCCCCAGCATTTCCATGGCAGGCACCACAGTCCACCCATGTGCTTTATTTGCTTGAGGGACTGCGCTGCATGTCTCTGAGCAGGGAAGCATCCCCCGCTGTGCATTTTGATTTTTTCCACAAAGCCTGAGCGCTCCACAATAAGTGCAATGGTTAATAATGAGTGCCAGTGAGGCATTCGAAGACTGGCCCCACTGCCTCTCATTGTGCTAACAGAGTAGACACGCTGGCTGACAGGAGAGGTGGCCTATCCTGTGAGTCAGCATATTCACGTTCCAGAGAGGGGGCATCCAGTCCTCCATGATGGCATGGCATGTAGGGTGCATGCAGACAAGGTATTGCTTTTAATGGAATGTATATGCATGTATTTATGTATGTGCGCATGCATGTTGGTGTGCTTGTTTTTATGAATGTGTGCATGCAATGAGATGTTTCAATGATGTGTGAGTGCACAGGTGACAATGTTGTATGTGTGTTTGTGTGTGTGTGTGTCAACCTCACCCCTAAATCTAGAGGACACACTCAGTGGGGCCCCTAACATTAGGGGTGCGGGATGCTATGGGCATGTCATTCGTTTTTTGCTTCACTCTTGATGCACAGTAATGTGTTCTTTGAAGTGTTATTATGTGGCTAGACAGTCTTTGTATCAAGGATAGGCCAGTATAGCCACATAATAACACGTATGTCTGAATTACCCCTGGTGCACAGCAACTACATCAAGGGGAAAGCAAACATTAAAAGTGTTATTATGTGCGCTGGCCTATGGTGTCTGTTGTCATTTACTTTCATACTTCATGTTTGCTTTACCCTTGATGCAGTTGCTGTGCATCAAAGGTAAAGCAAACATAATTGTTATTACGTGGCTAGACTGGCCTTTCCTTGATGCACAGTTACTGTCTAGCCACATACTAAGCAAACATGAGTGCTGTTATGTGACTAGGCTGGCTTACATGTGATGCTCCAGTCTGGATATATATTGTTTGTGTGTCATTGCTTTTTTGTATTTTGCATCAAGTGTAAAAACAAACATAAGTGTGATTAGGTGGTACACTAGCCAGTATGGATAATGCTTTCTATGGCATGGGATATTTTACTGGTTGTAAGGTCTTATAAGGTAATAATGGCAGATATTGATACAGCCTGCATGGGCATGTATGGGCACAGCCAGTGTGAACATGTTATTTATACTGGCATATGTTGTGGGCAAAGGCATTGTGAAAATGCGTTGGAAAATGGCCCTTTGCACTGTTGGTGACATGCATCTTATTCATGGGTTTTTTCTTGTGCTACCATACAAAACCAATTGCAAACTGTGAAGACTGAAGATGTGAGTGAAGTAACAAAGTAACTCAATATGTAAATGCGAAGAAATCATATACACAAAGAAATTAAGTGAGAAGAGATGCAGTAGATGTATATACGCAGAAACCCAAGCTAGATGAGACATATAGAAGCTTGCAAAACTAAGAAAATATAACGCGGGTAGAGCAGCCATGTTGAAAAGATGTATGTCGATTTCGTATAATAGCAAGCTAAAAACCCAAGGAAAGAGACCAAGGCTGCAAAGCTAACATGGGCTGAAATACAGATTTATCTAAGAGTAAAGAATTTTTGTCTGGCCAAGGATCAAGGATGCCGCAGCAAGAAGAAAGTGCAAGGTACATAAGGAGTTCAGAGGACACGTCATGTACATAAGACGTATTTTATTCTTAGATTAGGCAAAGGAGTAAACAATCGCGAGTGCCAACTAGTGGACAATTAAAGACGCAGAAAGCATATGCAAGCAGAGCAACCAAGTCTCCACAGGCAAAGGAGAATGAAAGCACCCAGTATAATTGAATCAAGAATAAAAGCACCCAGTATAATTGGATCAAATAGCACTAAATAGGAGGATAAAATGGACAAATCATGGGGGGTCATTACAAGGTAGGAGGTAGCCATGCCGCTATTAGCGGCATGGCTTCCTCCTTACCGGGTACCGGGTCAGGGATACTTGAATGAGGAACTACCGGGCCATTCCGACCTTGGAGGGCCCGGTAATTCCTCGTTCAAGGAACCCATCCCCATTCCCATTCGAGCCCCTATAGGGCACAATGGGAATGGGGAGGGTGCTAACAACGGGCCCGTTAATAACGGGCCTGTTTTTAGCACCCTGGTCTGTTCGTGGGACCCGCTAAGGGTAACAGGTAAGTAATGGAAAATTTGGTGTAGATTGGTGAAACGGTGTGGAATTGTAGAAGGAACAACGCGTTGCCAAGCCAAAAAAAACACCAACAAATAATGACTTGTGCCGAAATCCGGGGAATGTGGTTGTCTGTCAAAATGTCATGTAGCCAGCATTGTCCGGATGGTCCTAACAGGTAACTATGCAAAATTTGGTGCAGATTGGTGAAACGGTGTGGAATTGTATAAAGAACAACGGTTCGCCAAGCCACAAACCCACAAATCCCCTACAAACCCACAAACACATTTTGACTTATATATATATATATATATATATATATATATATATACATATATATATATATATATATATATATATATATATATAGATAGCACTATGTTCACATACTCACAGGGAACATTAACCAACCTACAGAGGTGCAGCACATTACAAAGATATCTAACACCATCAATTATAACAAATAAAGCCAGCACGCTATTCATTGGCTGTTTCTGGTATTATCAACGTTCTGATAGAATAAATTACATTCTCTTAAACCTCCCCTTACCATAATGCCTTGATATGTGGCGCAGCACAATAGCCACTTGCCATTATCCCTGATTAGAAACAATGATGCTCGTCTTGATGGACCCCGGAGGTGTACCTCCCATGTGGAAAATCTGGTAGACCTTTCACATATAATGTACATGCAAAAGGACCGTCCATGCACGGGCAGTGTTATCGCAAGAAGAAAGCGTGCACTTTCGCTGCAACCACTTGACACGGAATAATGATAGCTAAGGACTCCTTGTTTTATCACCTGATATCAGACATGAAAATAGCAATTGCTCTGAGAAGGTGCAAACAGGAGTAGGGAGTCACACAGCCAGTTCACACCAGATAAACACACAACTCCCCACGCATAGTACCATTAACCAATTAGTGGGTGTAGATATCTTAAAAAGCAGAAAATGGCCACAAGGATGGAGCAGCACAACCTGCACTTGCTTTGTGCAAGATGTATTCCATTTTAGCAGCGGCCCCTTTGGAACATCAGAAGCACCACTCCCCCATGCAGGTAGCCCATCATCATGCCCTGTAGCTCCCCCAGCATGTAGACCATCACTGTGACATGCAGCCATTGAGCAAGTAGCCCATCGTTCTGCCCAGCAGTCCCCACAGCAGATGCTAGTAAGAAGGGGAGGAAGGTGTGACAGCCGGGCATACACATCAAGGGTGCCCCATCTAGACCTGAAAGACCAGCAGGTCCTCACCACCTACTGCCTTGACATGCTCTCTATGTTCTCCTTCCTGGCAGGAGGACCTAGAGCCTGGCAGGGGCATCATAACATCAATCAACCTCACCTCCACCTGCTGAAGTGGCTCCCTGTCCTCCGCTTCTGTGCTTGTGGCCTTTTCCATCACACTGATGCATGACGCCTGGCATTACATAGCCCTGCTTTTTCTACATCCTCTCCCACATTATAACCGACACGATCTGATGGATCCACCACATCACCTTTCAAACAGACTCTGCGGCCATTAATGACATTCATTCTAGGTTTTATGTCATTGCTGAATTTCCCAATACGCTGGGTGCTGTGGACTGTACACACATGTCCCATTGTACCACCTAGCACAGCAGGACTTCTATAACTGGCACATGCAGCACACCATATACATGCACATTTCCTGTGATGCTCTTAACCCATGTTTATGCAAGATACACAGGCTCATCACATGACTCAGTGATCCTGGTCCAGAGCAATTTGCTGTGCATTGTGGAAGGACTACAACAATGCTGTTTATGTCTGCTTGGTATTTACATAAAGCCTAAAAACCATGGAAATGCTAGTCATCACATGCCGACAACTTCTGCAACCGTGCCATGTAGCACACTGTGCACACATTTTGGAGAAGATGACACAGAGAAAGGGCACACAACGTGCTGAAGCAATTATCGTATGGACACACCATTGATGCATGCAAGACAACTGGTTATCAGCATTCTCCTATAAACACCTATGCCTGGTGGTCTTACCAGAATAGTCATGGCAAGCCCCGCCGGCTAATATAAGTCTCACGTGTTGTTCGAGCACTCCTGAAACGCACATACATACCCGTAGAGCGTGCCCAGAACACTTAAAATATGGGACCTCGGAGAAATGCACATAATGGTGGCACAAGCAGTGACTCTCGCCCAATCCCCTCCTCTCATTCTCCCCGGTGACTTTGGATGCCCAATCAGATCCTGGCTGATGACCCTGCCACGCCAGCCGGTGACCCCTGGATAGCAGTGGTGTAATGCAGCACATATCCATATCTGGCAATTCGAACATGCCGCTCCTACCAAAGTCTCTTTTAGTGGGTGGAGTTTGTGAAGTGTGTATTCCTGCAGTCGATTTCCTCTGTCAATTGAGAGGGGTCAAAAGGTATGATGAACCAGTCTCAGTGTAGCATTACAATCTCGCGAGAACAAGTGCAGAATTGGAAATTAAAAATATATGTTTAAGGATAGAAATGAAAGGCAAATGAAAAGTGAATCATGCATTCGTCATATGTTTGTGAATACTGGAGTAGGCCGAAATACAATGCTGGGGTGCAGGATAGAGGTGTATTGGGTGCCTCAGGGAATTTACAGGGAGCATTGATAACTGAGGGAGAAAAGAGCTGGGACTAAAAGTGGAGTCAAAAGAGCAGTAGGGAAAATGAGAAAAATAAATCCTTCCGATGGGAAGAAGGGGAGGTGAAAACAGGGCGGAAAGCGAAACACAGAAGTGCAGGAACTCACTGTCTTAGAGTGCCTGCTTCCTGTTGAGAAGGGTCGGTACTCCTCCAGCAAAGGTATTGGCTTTCTTCTGAGAAGGGCCAGTACTATGTCTTTCAAATAAAAGAAGTGCAGGTACTCAGGACCGGTGAGTTCCTGCCCATTTAAAGCACTGGGGTGGGTGAAAAGGACATAGAACCAGTAGAAAAGGAATATGGAGTGCTTGCCTGGGTGATGAACACAGAGGTGAAAAGCCTCATTTATACAGGGAAAGATGGAACTCATAATAAAGGCAGCATACATAACATCATGAGGCAAAAGACAGCACACTATGGGCAAAGCATTTGGGGAAGAACTACTCCAAAAACTGTGGCGGAAGAGCACGCACTCGGAAGATTTCTTAATTTACACCAGGCCAAAAACTGCAGAGGAAGGGCACGCACCTGGGAAGATTTCTTAATTTACACCATGCCAAAAACTGCAGAGGAGGGGCTCTCACCTGGGAAGATTTTTTCATTTACACCAGGCCAGAAAACTGCAGGAGAAGGGCTCGCACCCAGGAAGATTTCTTTATTTACACCAGGCCAAAAACTGCAGCGGAAGGGCTCGCACCCAGGAATATTTCTTAATTTACACCAGGCCAAAAACTGCAGCGGAAGGGCTCGCACCCAGGAAGATTTCTTAATTTACACCAGGCCAAAAACTGTAGTGGAAGGGCTTGCACCCAGGAAGATTTCTTAATTTACACCAGGCCAAAAACTGCAGTTGAAGGGCTCGCACCCAGGAAGATTTCTTAATTTACACCAGGCCAAACACTGCAACGGAAGGGATTGCAACCAGGAAGATATCTTTATTTGGATGAGAAGGAGCTGCAGTGCAGGGCGCCAGGTCTACAGCTAATGTAAATAAACAAAAGTCATTTACATTCAACCTTTGGTGATTCGTATACTTCAACTGGCGACAAGGACATACCCGGCGTCGTTTGGACCCACGAAGAGCGAGAGCGGCTGCTCCGAGCGAACAAATACATTCCGTTTGCTTGTGCTGTATTTCAGTCCATTTCGGATGAGCAAGGATTTGGACATTCAGAGTTCCGTAAGAGTTGGATGTTTATTAATTGGAAACTGACACATTTGGGAACTGTGCAAACGCGCGCGCTCGTTATACTGGCATTAGAGTAATGTACCCCGTTAAGCATCTCACGATCATGTGACATGACCTGATCCACAGCCAGGAAGTCAGGCGAGGGTGTGAGAAGGAAAGGAGCCTTCTCATCCTTGTCTCAGTTAAAAAAAAAAAACATTTTTTCTCTCTTTTGCATAGTCGCACGTTCGGAAGGAGAAAAAGAGGAGATCTCGGAAACTGTTGGGTGTTTATTTTGGAAGACAGTTACAGGAAGTTGCAGTAGGAGGAAATTAATTTAAATACCAAACATCCAATACATCAATATAGATAATATTGTAGGAATTTTATTACACGTTAAGCCATGAGTTGACCATGCAAGGCATCAGTATTCAGCCGCCTGCAAGTTTCCTTCCGACACCTGGTCAGCCTGTGGTTGCGTGGTCTGAATGAAAAGAGTTCTGGTTGAACTATTTTCAGACCGTAGAACAAGAAGGACTTACTTTTCATATAAGAAGAAGTTACTATTGCTTCATGCTTTAGGTTTAGAAGGCCAAAGGAAATTCAGGGAATTGCCAGAATTACCGGGAGATGAAGCTGGTGATGCTGATGAGCATTAGAAAGCCATAAGACAACTAGGCAAATACTATGCTCCGGAGACAAATGTAGCTATAAACAGATATAACTTTCATACAAGGATACAAAAGGAGCTCGAGAATATAGAAGAATATGTTTCAGCATTGAGGCTTTTAGCACGTACTTGTCATTTTGGGAATAGAATCACTCTTGATGAACTGATCAGAGACCAGATTATTATCCATTCAAGAGACAGTTTGGTTCTAGACAGATTGTGGATGGTAGGTAACCTGTCTCTGCCAGAGACTATTGCCATCGCGAAACATATAGAACACAGTCAATTGTGTTCCAAAGAAATGAAGAGCAAAAAACAGGAAGCTACTCAAAGTATGCTGCAACATAATGCTAAAGCCGGACAAGAAGCAGAGGAGCAAAGTTTGGTTAGAACGCTGCGGACCAAAGAACGAAGTGATGCTACTGCAACCAAAAGTTATAGAGCAAAGGGAGTTGAGAACAGAGGAAATTCTTCTAGAGGAAGGTTTTGGGTGAAGAATGAACCCAGACTTTAGAATCTTCAGACAAGGGATGGAGACAGATGCTATAATTGTGGTAGACGAGGCCACTATGCATATGCGAAACAGTGTTCTGCGATAGGGCAGAAGTGTGGAAATTGTGGAGTGAAGGGTAATTATGCTGTCACATGTAGACGAAAGAAAAGAGTTTCAGCTGTTCAAGATGAGGAGGAAGAATCGGAGGAGGAGAGGGTGTTTTTGATTCATGAACCACCAGGAGGAGAATTCAAATGCCCAAGTTGTGAAGTAATATTTGACAATTGGAAACTCAAAGTGAAGGTTGATAGTTGTTCACCATCGACAATTATCACCAAGAAAACCTGGCAGAAATTATCAGCATATGGTCTCAGAAGTAAATTGAAAGTATCAGATATAAAGAATCCAGGCGGAATCGAAGGGTCGAAGATTAAGATTATTGGTTGGTTCTCATGCATCATTCAATTCAAAGACAGGCGTGCCCAAGTGAAAGTCTATGTGGCAGAAAAAGGTCTAAATGTAGTAGGCTGGAGAGATCAAGCTGGGCTGAGAATCAGATTGGATCCATGCGAAACAAAGCGAATTCTGATTGTAAATAGTAGTCAAGAACATAGTGACAAAATGGTAACAAAAAGGAGTGAAGTCCAAGCGAATTTAGGGTTATTAAAGGATTTTGCACACAGGATTTGTCTAAAAAAAGGAGCATTGCCAGTTAAGCACTCGAAAACCAGATCCATTCCATTTGCCATTGCTGACAAGGTTGAACAGGAATTGGTAAGGTTGGAATCTGAAGGGGTTATTGAGAAGATTGAATCTTCGGAGTGGGTGAGCCCCATCGTTGTTGCATTAAAGAAAAACGTCAAACCAAGAATTTGTGTGGATTTAAGGGATGTCAACAAGAACATCATAACTGATACTTTTCCTCTTCCTATAATATCTGAAATGTTAAATCGCATTGGGAATGCAGACTTATTTTCCATGTTGGGTCTTTCGAGTGCGTATCATCAGATATCACTCACGGAGGACTGTAGGGACATCATAGCGTTCATTACGCCACATGGCTTGTATAGGTATAAATGCATGCCTTTCGGTTTAGCATCCGCGGTGGCTGTATTTCAAAGGGTTATGATGCGTGTCCTTAAGGGATTGAATGGACACTTGTGCACCAGGACGATATCATTGTATTTGTTACGGGTTCTGAAGAGCATGATAAAAGGTTAAAAGAAGTGTTGACAAGGTTGAAGGATGTTGGGTTGAAGATAGAGCAAAGTAAATGTATGTTCGGAGTGGAAGAAGTTGAGTATTTGGGACACACTGTAAATGGTAAGGGATACAAACCTAAGTGGGATGTCATGAGGGCAATTAAGGACTCACCTATTCCCACTAGTAAGGATGAACTCAGGTCCTTTCTTGGGTTGTGTGAGTATTATAACAGATTTGTAAAAAATGTTGCCAGTGTTACGGAACCTTTGAGAAGACTGATGAAAAAGGATGCTAAGTTTGAATGGAGTGATGAGTGTAACAAAGCGGTAAGGTGCATAAAAGAAGAGATTTGTAATACTGCAGAATTAGGAGGATTTCTTTTTGGAAGGTTAACCAAGGTTACGGTGGATGCCAGTGGGAATGGATTGGGGGCAGTTTTATCTCATATAAATGAAGATGGTAATGAAAGGGTAATCAGTCATGCTTCTAGAGCGGTATCAGACACTGAATGTAGGTATTCAGTAATTGAAAAAGAGTTACTGGCTTGTTAATGGGCAGTAAATTACTTCAGGAAGTATCTGTGGGGTAGCAGGTTTATAATACAGACTGATCACAAACCTCTGATTGAAGTTCTTACAGTGCGGGAATGTGTAAAGCTTCCCCAAGGTTAGCAAGATTAAGTCTCAAACTACAGGACTATCATTTTATGGTGAAATATGTGCCGGGGAAGAGAAATGTTATTGCTGATTACTTATCCTGTTTGCCTTTAAGGATAATGAGACAGATGTAGAAGGAGATGAAGAAATGATAGCAGCTGTTTTTGAGGTAACATGACCAAATTAATTCAGTAAAGATGAGGTTTTACAAAGAGTCAGAAAGTATACTGAATCAGGGTGGCCTGAAAAAAGATTAGTTTGTGAAGGATGCATGAGGTTCTGGGAAATAAAAGATGAATTATCCATGAAATATGGGTTCCTACTGATTAAGTTGATCCCTCCACAAGTGTTGTGTAATAAACTCATAGAAAAAGCACACCAGGGGCATCCAGGTATCACAGGTACTAAAAACAATGTGAGGTCAAAATACTGGTGAGCTGGAATGGATTTAATGATAGAGAGATTCGTCAGAAATGTTTGCCCATGCCAAAATAGCGACAAAAGTTGCTAAAGTGTTAAGTCGGAGCCCATTAACATCGCTAAGGGGGAGGCACCGTGGGACAAAGTAGGTATTGATATTATTGGTCCCTTTGCGAATTTGATGTGTGAAAAGAGGTTTTTATTAGTCTTGGTTGACTATTACTCAGGTTGGTTGGAGGTCAAAGCTGTTAGTAGAATTGATTCCGGTGAAGTAATTACATTTCTGATGCAAATTTTCAGGAGAGAGGGGTTTCCCAAAGTAATCATTAGTGATAACGGTGCTCAATTTAAAAGTAGGGAGGTAAAGGAGTTTGCGAGAGGTTCGGGAATTGAATGGAGATTTTCAGCATTATATCACCCACAAGCAAATGGTTTAGTTGAGAGGTGCAATAGAATTGTTGTGGAGACAGTAGATTTAGAGTTGAGAAACAACATACCAGTGGATGAGGCTCTTAAGGAGAGACTATGGAGTGAGAGAATGTCTGTCAAGAGAGGGATGGAGGTCTCTCCATTTGAATTGATGAGAGGGAGGGTCCCAAATACGTTGCTTAATCCTGAATTGGTTAATCACAGGGGAAGGTTAGAGTGTGAACGAGAAGGAGGTTACAATTATCAAGATAGGTCAAGAATTCTACCAGGTGATTTTGTGAGAATAAAATTAGGGCGTAATGTGAGAAAAGGCAAATCCAAATATAGCAATCCTATTAAAGTTGTACAAGTGTTCAAAAGGGCGGTTAGAGTTTGTTGTGGTTCTGTATGGAATTTGGATAGAGTGAGTAAATGGTTATGGAAAGGTGAGTGCGGTAGAGATGGACAAATAAAGTATAACAGAAGAGCAGTTGATTTGTTTGGAGAGGATGTTCTTATTCAACATGGTGATGAGAATGAAGGTACAAGGATGCACACTGGAGAAGTAGACATGCAGCATGAAAACAGTGTTGATGCTGTTACTGTAAATAGGACTTTGCGTAGTTCAAGGGAGAAGAGATTACCGATTTGGTCCAGAGACTATGTCATGGAGAATTAAGGACAATTATTTATCTACTAAGGTTCCTTTGCATCATTTCTGTTTATCCTTTATCTCAAGAGTTTTAGGGTTTTGGGAATTGTGTATGTATTTCTACAAACATTGTAAGGCGTCATTATAAATAATTTTGTTTTGTTCTAGTAGTAACTTACTTTCAATTTCCATTCATACTGTAAAATTTTGTTACTCTTTGTATCTGGTCATTTGTTTAGTTTCTTTGGGCGGGGGATGATGTTGTATTACATACTGTTTCATTCATGGTTGTATTGATGTTACTATGGTATCTGGTTGTCCTGCACTGCACGAGCGTATGAGAGAATGTTTGGGTTTGGAGTGAACGGGAGATTCGTGAGAAGCAGTTGATCGAGGGTGAGGACGGGAGTGGATGAGAAGGAGCTGCAGTGCAGGGCACCGGGTCTACAGCTAATGTAAATAAACAAAAGTCATTTACATTCAACCTTTGGTGATTTGCATACTTCATTAAGCCTTTGTATAAACCGAGCATTATCTTTCTGAAATGCCCTACAACCACAACCATCTTACCTCCCCCACATCCCACATATCTTTGCCCTTCTGCATTTGGTCGTCTTCTGGCTAAGCCCTCCTTTCTTAGCTCCATCCCACGGCCAACCCTCCTCTTTACTACCCACAGACTAATGTCCCAGATGGCC
Source organism: Ambystoma mexicanum (assembly GCF_040938575.1). Lineage (NCBI taxonomy): Eukaryota > Metazoa > Chordata > Amphibia > Caudata > Ambystomatidae > Ambystoma > Ambystoma mexicanum. The sequence goes on from NC_090921.1 coordinate 304,643,161, forward strand.
TCAAGAACACACTTACTCCGAAACGCTTGTGTATAGGCGCGTTATAAATGCCATATCATATCATATCATATCATATCAAAGAGACAGTTCAAGGGATTTTAGTAGAGGGGCTCTCTAAGGGCTGCCCCTTTATATTTAACGTAGGGATAGGAGGTCCACCCTTATCCCAGTCATCCCTCAAAGCCAGGCTGGTCATTAGTGACTGGTTACCCCTGTTTTCTAAAGACTGCCTAGCTCAATGTGGAAGACACGCGTTGAATCTTTAATGATTAGTTGTGACGCAGAGCATTTTGTCATTTTCATGGTAAGGACTGGCTTTTATCCAGTAGGGATGACTTGGTATACTAGCTGGACCAAGGATAGCGGGTTAGATCTAGGTGTCCTTATTGGTGTCTTTTTTTCCGACAGTTTTGTATCCCGAGAGGGAGAAATGAAACCCAATGATTGCCAGCACATTGTGCTTTTGAATGGAGTAGCAATGCTGAGAAATGTGGGACCAAGAAATGCATATCAGGTTACCATCAAGTATTTTGTATAGTGTTGGGAGTGGTTTTGCTATGAACAACTAAAACAAATCGCATAGACTGTTACCTTATGGTTTGTTTCACAGGCCATCTAAGGACTCCCTTGTGACAAATGGTGTTCAGCCCTGAGGAAGGCTGGGTTGTTGTGAATGAATACAATTACAGCAAATACAAATACAACACTTTCAGAATTGATTGAAAATGCAATATGGCAATAAAAAACAGTTTGATGGCGCATAAGAGCACTTGCTTGTGTTGGCTCAATGTGATGGCCTGAAGGCAAGCGCCTTATCTGTATAACTCTTTAGGTCACAGTCTCAGGGTTCTTTACTCTAAGATACCCCAAGGTGAAGTAACCAGAGCCGGCCTTAGGGGGGCGAGCCGGGTGACCACCAGGAGTGCCACGCCCCCCAGGGCAGCATAGGCCCCCACCACGCCAGTTCGGGGGAGTCTTTCAAGGGCTCCCCCGAGCTGGCATTGTGGGAGAAGGCGCGGTAGTCAGCCTTTTGCTGTTAAGAGCGTCCGTCACCGCGGGTGCCTTTAACAGCAAAATGCGCCATTAGTCCCCCACCACGCCAGCTCGGGGGAGTCTTTCAAGGGCTCCCCCGAGCTGGCGTAGTGAGAGAAGGCGTGGCAGACGCCTCATTGTCATTGAATGAACCTGTGTTAACGCGCCCTATTCACACCATCACCTCCTCGCGGAGCAAGAACTAAACAAGTTACACAACAGACTAATGCATATACTTTCAAGAAAAACATGACTTTGAATCTTTACGAACCTGTGTACAGGTTTCATCCTGTACTGATTCCAATTGGTGTGTAAATGTGTTAGCCATTTTGTTTGGAGTCGGTTTAAGAATCAGCTGCACCTCGGGAATGCCCGCACACAGAGTAGGAAATGGGCTGGCACAATAGGAGCGGAGCTCTGCAAAAGTTTGTATTTCCGGTACGCCATTTCGCCCTAACCCCCGGGACTAGGCCAACCCAGTGGTCCCCAAAACAAACTAGCAAGCAGCAGCTTCCACACACAATGCAGACCCCAAGCAGCACCTCAGGACCTTGAACGGCTCCAGCAGATCACGCTGGCCTCACTGCAGTCCCAAATGGCAGCTCTCGGCCGCTCTGCGGACTTCAGACAACACGGGCGGGCTGAATCATGGCTTATCTTGTTATAAGGTTCGTGTAGAAACAGCACGAGGCTCACATCTATTCAATAGGCTGTCCAGCAAGGTACACATGGGGTCGTTATAAGTTTGCCGGTCCGAGAAAGTGCAGGTAAAAGTGGCAGAAGTTCTGTGACTGGCACTTTTCCCAGACCGGAAAACTCAAAGTTTGCTGGTGGGGGTTCACTGAGAATTGGAGTTAAATCATGCCCCCATCTGAATTATCAGTGCCAGAAATACTGGCATTCCCCTCCATTAAGTCCTATGGTACTCCATGGAATGGGGGTTTACTGCCCTTTCCGCCGCCTGTAATATCCTACCGGCAGGGGAGCCGACTTATGAATTTCCCGGGGGGTCCCAAATACAGGAAGTGACATCACTGGCAGTTATATGACCGCAAATTTGCATGTAGTCGCCCACCTGGTGCAACGGCGCAGGGGGTCGCGCAGCGCAGAACAGTGGAAACATTGGCTAGCATGCACTGCATATACTAAAGTCAAGTAAGAAGGAGATTTAAGCCATCGAGTTGCATTCCAGTAAGACATCACTGCCCCTACTCCACCGCTCTATAATCGTCCAGGTTGTAGTAGCCCTCCCTCAAAAGGCAGAGCAACACAACTAGGATGGGAGAATGAAATGCTTGCTAAAAAGAAGGCACAGATGCAAGGTGGAGTACAACCAACACCACCAAAAAAAAGTTCCCAATTCAAGGGAAACGAGAAGTAAAGACGTTTCCTGATTAAAAACTACCAAGCAAGACTTGTGTGGTGCCATAGTTCAGTAAAACATCAACAATTCAAACTTACTATAGTGCTGCTGTAGATTGGCCAGCCACAAGTGACATTTGCTAAAATGTTACATCTGGGTAACCAGATAGAGTTAGGGATGTAGCTTAATCTTAAACCTTTAAGTGGACACATCAGATGTTCTGCTGAAGTATAATGCAATTAAGTGTGGTTTCAGACTTGGGGGGAAGAGTGTTAACTGCTTTTAATATTGTAGTTTACCAGAAATTCTGGTAAAGTAGTGTACAATTTTAAAAAGCAGTTACCCAGGCTCACCCTGCACCCAAGTGATGTTTGGGACTGATGGAAGCAGTCACGTCTAAATGTTGTAGCCATGGTTGTCTCCATGTTTTAAAAATTCCCACTTTCCTGGTTTTCAACATTCATTTGAAACACCCCTTATTCAAAAAATGAAGGAGTCAGTAAAAAAAGTACACCCCACTTATGCTTAATAACGTCTTACCTTCCAAGAAACGAGCATACACCTCATTTGTCAGGGACTGCTATTAGAGGCCCTGGCAGGGCCGTGCTATCACTAGGCATGATTAGGCGCTTGCCTATATGTTCGAAATGTTAGAGCTGCAAAATGCTTTTTTTAACGCCCCCACACCACTCCCTTGCCTGGCGATAGCACCGGTCCTGTTGTTAGTTACTGTCTGCAGTAAGGCTGGCTGCAGCAGCAGACCAGGTGGCACAGGGAAGGTTGGGACTTGGGGCCAGGTCAGGGTTACTATGGGTGGATGGGTGTGGTGGCAGCGCTGGCACCTGTGCAATGTGCATTAGCACGCCACCAAGCACCACAAGTGCCCCCTTGACCGATCCAATCGTCAACTCAATGGTATGAATGCTGCAGTGCAGTGCGACGACCACGACGCAGGAGTCAGGACAGGTGAGGAGGACCCCTGGACCGAGGTGCCGTGCCGACTACACAGCCAACCATGTAAGTAGATGTACCAGTGCGCAAACCCACGTTAAACGTCCTTACTTACTTGAAGAACACACACGCTGAAAAACTGCATTGAAGAGCTATGTGGTGGCTCAAGAATGGGTTCCATATCAAGCCCCAAGCAGACTGTTCAAATCAACAAAGCCAGAGTCAGTGCCTGCGAGATATCTCAGCAAGATTGGGGGTGGGGGACTGGGGTGTGGTTGCTGAAGATGGCAGTGTGTCAGTGACGAGCAGCGCCGCCGCCAGCGAGATGCGGCTCAGTGCCAGGCTCAGCGCCGTCACCCGTCCCCGGGGCTCCATGGCTGGGGGCGCAGGGCATCAGGGGCTGAGAGCGGAACTACTGTGGGGGGCAGGGGCCAGCATGGAGCCTACGCCCCCCCCCCACAGACTGCAGTCCTCACTCAGTGTGGGTGGCTCTACCGCTTGCTTCCCAGGAGCGAACACTCCAGGTCCGCCTAAACCACAGTACTTCCATATGTGGCTCAAAGGCTCTGTCAACCTGTGGTAACATAATATTGCCTGAGCTTTACAAAATGTCATGTCATGAGGGTCCATCTGAAGTCTCCCAAAAAGTCCAACTCTTGGTACGACTCCGATCTGGCAGCCCTAAAACGCAAGTGTAGGGCAGCTGAGCGGAAATGGAATTTGTCGGGCGAACCCTCTGACAAACTGGCCTGCCGCCTCCTTCAAAGGTGATATCGGCTCTGCATTCGCACCAAGAAAAGAGCCTTTATTCAAGCCTGCATCTCCGTGGTATCAAGCAACACCGCCAACCTTTTCAGTCTGTAAGGAACTGACCAATTCTGAAACAGCCTCTTCTTCTGTCACACCCACCCAGGACCTTTGCTCGGCCCTGGCTGCACACTTCATCAAAAAAACCGAAGATATCCTTTCCTCCCTCCCTTCCACACCACAACATGCACCTACACTGGAGCCTCTTAAACCCCCCCCACCACTTCCCCTCTCTTCCCTCTCACCCGTGTCACCCGCTGAGGTTGCCAGACAAGTCTGGTCCATGAAGGCCTCATCCAAATAGGTGGACCTCTGCCCCTCCAGAACCATTAAGGACAACATTGACTCCCTCGCCCGAGCCTTGGCTGATCTCTGAAATCTCTCCTTTTCCACTGGAGTTTTCCCAACAGCTCTTAAGCACTCCCTTGTGCACCCTCTGCTCAAGAAACCCCGTGTAGACCCCTCCATTCTGGCAAACTACCGCCCAAACTCTATCACTCCTTTCCTGGGCAAACTCCTGGAGAAGTTGGCTATCTCTCAGCTGACCCTCCACACTGAATCTTTTGGGTGCTTTCATGACCATCAGTCTGTTTTAGAGTATCCAGAGGCACAGAAACTGCTCTTTTGAACACCTGTGAAGAACTGCTCTCAAACTTGACACTAACACTCCCTCTGTCCTCATTTTCCTTGACCTCTCCTCTGCCTTTGACACAGTTAACCATAACATCCTGATTGCACGGCTCTGTGACACCCTGGGAATCACATTTCAGGCTCTAATGTGGTTAACCTCCTTTCTCTCCGACGCCCATCCCAGGTGGAACTCGGAGCCTTTCTCTCAACTATCGCTCTCTCAACTTGTGGCATACCCCAGAGATCTAACTTATCCCCCTGGTTCCTCAACGTCGATATGGCTGCCTTGGCATGTGTGATTGCCACTTTCATCTCTAACTTCCAGTGCTACGCGTGTGACACACAACTATCTTTGAGGCTACCCTCAGTCGCCTCCTCCTCCTCGCTCATATCCGACTGTCTGTCCGCTACTCAGTCACCCCTGCTCCCACCTTCCTACTTTCACTCTGCCCGGCCTCCCTTGGCCCTGCGCCTGCACCCACCTGCAAGGCTAAAAACCTTGGAGTGATCTTCAACTCCACTCTGTCCATCTCCTCTAACATTTCTGACGTCGCTAAAAAGTCTATCAGCTAGACCTCCTCAGAGGTACTCTACCTTTTCTCACTTTCTCCCAGCGGCTCTCTGTCTCCATAGCCCTGGTTCTCTCTAGGTTGTACTACTGCAACAGCCTCTTCCTCAACCTCCCTGCTTCTACCCTGCACCCTCTGCAACTCCTCCAGAACAGAAGCGCAAGACTTATCCTTGGCCTCAAGACCAGCGACTGCATCTCTCTGGCACTGAAATCCCTTCACTGGCTCCCTGTGGCTGCAAGGATCAAGTTGAAGACCCTCTGCATTGTCCACAAGGCTTTCTGGAGCCTTGAACCTACCTATCTGCAACGTTGCCTACCTAAATACTGTCCCCCCCGACCCCTCCACTCATCTACCTCCAACCTTCTGTGAATGAGCCGGTTCTCCAAGCAGAGATTTGGATGGAGATACTTATCCTCAGAAGGGGCCTCCCTCTGGAAGAGCCCCCCTGCCACCCTCCGTCTTGAGCCTGATCTCCTTAAGTTCCGGAAACTCCTTAAGACCTTCCATTTCTCCTCTTCCTTCTCTCTCCCTCTTTCCCTCCTTTTCTCTACAGCTTGCTGACTGGCCGCCTATTACGCTCACCTGGACCCCACAGGGGTGTCGATCGGACCCGGACAGCTGCGGTCTCCTTCAACGTGATGCGTAGTGCATAGATGACTGTCTGGACAGGCCCACCTAGTCTTGTCTGCTGGACCCGAAGAAGTATTTTCCTGCAAGTGGAGACAGGGATTAACCACCTGTGGGTTTTAGTGATGGCCTCCCAACTGTTCTCGCTCTCCCCCACTAATCGCCTCCGATATCCCCTTGTAACCTCACCTTATGTTCGTAAAAGATGAGCTCTCCATCCTGCGTGTCTTGCAGGGGCGCGTAGATACCAGTTACTTCACTGGTTTGAAGGCGTTGGGAGAGTTCCGGTAAGTATTGACTCTGAAGTCCCTGGCGGGATTGGTAAGTATCAAGTTCAAAGAGTTCAATGTGCCCGATGTTCACTCTTGTCCCCTTCCTTCCTTAAATTGCAACAGAGTTTGTGAGAAGAAGGTCTTGTAGCTGCTGCTGGCGTTCAGGTAAGAGTCTGTGTTACCCAACGCTGTCCGGTAACTATTGCATGCGTTAACGTGTTGTTTTTCTCCCTCTTTACAGATGAGGCATATGAAAATGTGGAGAGTTATGGAATAATAGCGCCGGTGGTAAATCAGGTAAGTCTATGGTGGTAAGAGGTTGTATCTGTTGATTCCCTTGGCTCACCTTGTTTTTTCTTGTGTCCCCTAGGTGCCTGATTACGGCGAAGAAATGATGGAGACAGTGCCGGATCGAAAGATGCTGTGAGAACTGGTGAGTATGGCGCCGTGCTGGAGCTGGCGAAGCGACGCATGCAGGACTGATGTACTTTCCAGGTCCGGAGATGAAATGGTTCCGGAATTAGGTGAGGAATTTGAAATAAGTTTGTTTTCTAACCTTGTCCTTTTCTTCTTCTTTATTCTAGGAGCTCCGGTTTCGAGGTGTGCGTGGCAGAAGACTGGATGCTGGCTGCAGGCACGCGGGCGTGGCAGAAGACTGGATGCTGGCTGCAGGCACGGTGAGCGTCACGCTGCTGGATGCAGAATAACGCAAAGCATGTGCTGCTGTTCGGGTGTGGTTTAAATAGCCTCCAAAGTAGTTCCAGGTAAGAAGTTCCCTAGAGCCACACCCGAGTAGAAAATAGTCCCTGTAACAAAATAGCCCCATCCAGGCCTCATGTAGGCTTGGACTCTTTTGCAGCATGGTCTGCATCAGGTAAGTAAAGTCTATGAGCCTGGCGCCTATGGCACCAGGACTGATTTCTATGAGCCTGGCGCCTAACGCGCCAGGACTGAACCCAGACAGCCCCTAGCCGGGGCTGCTGAGGTTTAAACAAATGTATGGATGCCTGCTCCCGGAGCTGAGGGCCTTGGTCCTGATGCCCGGGGGTAGGCATCATGACAGCACTCCCCCCCCCCAAGGCCCCTCCTAAAGTTGTTCTTCCCCCTGGACCCGGTGTCATGATTCCCGCTCCCGGGGAGCCGGTTCAAGCCCTGCGTCCCCGAAGGCGGACATCCAGTCCCCAAGGAAGGACCCAGCAACCCCTTATAGGGGCCCTTTGGACAGTGTCCTGGCGCCTATGGCGCCAGGCTCATAAAATACATCAGTCCTGGCGCCAGGCTCATTATGGATGTGCTTGGGTGCACTTACCTGATGCAGACCATGCTGCAGGATCCCGGCCTCCTTGAGGCCTGAAAGGAACTACTTTACCTGTGGGACTAATTTACCATCCGGGCGTGGTCAGGGAAGGATACATACCTGATTGGAGGAAGAATACATACCTGGAACTTCTTCCAAGGCTGTTTAAACCCCACCCGAACAGCCATACGTGCTTCGCGTTGTTCTGCATCTAGCAGCTGGACGCTCACCGTGTCTGCTCCTGCATCCTGACTTCTGCCACGCCTGCCAGCATCCTGGATCACCTGCAAAGGAAGAGAAGAAGAGAAGAGAAGAAGGAAAAGTCCTTACCTGCTAAATCCGCATCCCGGAGACATCTCGCCGACAATCCTGAAAAGGAAGACTTTTATTTAAAAGCTCATCGCGTCGATCGCTGCAGCGCCGCATTCCACTCACCTTTACTGGGCGCCTCCATGTTCAGCAGCGATCATCCGGATTCGCAGTCACGCCCCAGCGCCTAGGGAGAAAAAGACCAGAAGAAAAGGTGAGAGAGAGAAGGGAATAAGGAAAGCTAAATCTCCATGTTAAGACTTACCTGTTGATTCATTCCCTCTTCATTTTGGGTCCGCGCCGCATCCTGGCATTTCCGAACCCGGGCCCCTAAGGGGAAAAAGAGACATCAGCGTTAATGAGCGAATGAAAAAACATTACCAAAAAACGCTCATTAAAGACTTACCTGATTTCTACAAGGATTTCACCTCTCATTTCGGGTCGGTGCCTGTTCCCCGGCATTCCGTACCCCGGCCCCTATGGGGAAAAAGACACTAGCATTAGTACATTAATGCATGGACACAAGGGGAACCTCTTATTAAAAAACTTACCTGGAAGCCAAGCAAGTTTGTTTCTCACCAATCCGAAAATCCAGTGAAGTAACTGGATACCAACGCGCCCCTGCATCAGAAGCAGGATGGAGAGCTCGTCCTTCCAGACCCTAAGGTGAGACGCTACGAGGAATCACAGAAGGGTTTCGAGGAGGGTGAGAGGGGAAAGTGGGAGGCTGATTGCATTACCCCGCAGACAGTTAATCCCCTATTTTCGCCTACAGAAGGATACTTCTGCGAGCCAGACAAGCCAGATTTGGGGGCCCGGTCCAGTCCGTCTTCCGAACCCTGCGCATCACCTTAGAAGAGGTCACAGCAGCGCGAACCAGGCCAGCGCCCCCGTGGGAGTCAGGTGAGCATTACAGAACGTGAAGCCTTCCTACAAATTCCCACCAAGGCGCTATGGAAAGTTCTGAGACTGATCAGTTGGCCCAATTACTGGGGGAATTACGGGCCGAAGTACATGCCGCTCGTCAAGAGACTAATGCCCTCAGGAGGGAATTAATAATATCAAAGGAAAGAACTGATGACCTGGCCAGACAGCTTTTGCAAGGTCAAGCTGGGCAAACTCCTCTACCCGGTACCGGAGGGAACCCCGCTCCTGTGGTTTCCAGTAACCCTGTGCAGATTAATCTACCTGAAAACATGCCGCTGGCCCCACCCGAACGCTTTGCTGGGGACCCCAAACGATTCGCCGTATTCATGAATCAGTGTCGTTTGCACTTCCTATGCAGACCTGGGGCCTTCCCTAATGATCAGACCAAGGTAGCCTTTGTATTGTCATATCTCAGCGGCTGCGCTGCCGATTGGTCAGTTCCACTGGTTACTCAAGATGACCCGATTCTCCGTGATTTTCAAAGGTTTCAAGCAAGCATGGAAAGGTTATTTGCTCGACACTCTCAGGGGCAGGCTCTGGATGACGAACTTCTGTCCCTGCGACAGGGCAATCAGGACCTCCTATCCTATATTGCAACCTTTAATAGACTAATTGTGGAAACGGGATGGCCAGAGGATAAAAGAGTCATGTTGTTTTATCGAGGCCTACGCAGAGAACTTAAAGATGTCTTGCCCCAAGTTGTAAATCCGCCCCAAGAATGCACAGAGTATATAGACTTAGTGGTCCAATTGGATCACAGACTTCAAAACAGAAAAGCAGATCGGTCCAGGTTTGAGACCCGGGTGTTGGTCAAGACCCATGCTAATCCCAAGGGAGTTGATGTCTCTGAGCCTATGCAAATTGGAGGGGTTAAAGGACCCTTAACTCAAAAGGAACGTGAAAGGAGGCGGCAGTTAAAATTATGTCTTTATTGTGGGAATTCAGGACACTTTCTACGAGATTGCCCGGCAAAACCGCCCCGAACGGCGGTAGGAGCCGCTGATAAAAACCATGAAGACTCTGTTTCGGGAAACGACTCCGGCCGACAAGTGTAGGGGTCCGCTTGCCGAGCTTGAAAACTAACTCTCAGACCTCGCATTTCATTGTGCCAATGGTTCTCGTAGATCCAGAACAGCCTAAGCGGTTGCATGCAATAAAGGCATACATCGATAGTGGGGCTATTGGAAACAATGTGGATCGTGAATTGGTCCCTAGGATTAACCTCCCTCTCCGTCCTAAAACCAGCAAAGATGTCATCACCACAGTTGATGGAACTGAAATTGCCTCTGGACCGGTAACACATTCCACTACTGAGGTGACTCTTATTGGTCCCGACGGCTATCGGTAGGGTGTTGTGTTTGATGTAATCAAGGCTCCACAGTTTCAGGTTATTCTTGGAATCCCTTGGTTAGAGACACATAATCCTCGAATTGATTGGCGAGCTAAGAGAATAACCTTCCCGGATTGCACACAAACCTGCTACCCAGAAAACCTGAAGATTAATCTAGCATCTGTAACCTCTGCCTCCATGCAACTACCTCCGGAATACCAAGACTTTCAGGACGTCTTCCAAAAGGAACAGGCCAACACGTTACCTCCTCACATATCGCACGATTGCCAAATCGATCTGGTGCCCGGTGCACAACCCCCTTGTAGTAGGATTTATGCCCTTACCGAACCTGAGAATATGCATTTGAGACAATATTTGGATCAATACCTAGCCAATGGTTTTATTCGCCCGTCAAAGTCCCCGGCATCCTCGGCTTTGTTCTTCGTGCCCAAAAAAGAAGGCGACCTTAGAACTTGTATCGATTACCGCGCATTGAACCAGATAACGGTTAAAAACCGTTATCCTCTGCCTCTGATCCCTGAACTCCTTGACCAGGTGAAGGACGCTTGCATATACACCAAGTTAGATCTCCGGGGGGCTTATCATCTGGTACGAGTTAAAGAAGGCGACAAATGGAAAACTGCCTTCCGTACTAAATACGGATTATTCGAGTACCAGGTGATGCCTTTCGGATTGTGTAACGCGCCGGCTGCCTTCCAATACTTCATGAATGATGTCCTTCGGGAACTCGTATATATCGATTACATTCTGGTGTACTCCTCTTCGGAATCTGATCACAGAAAACACGTCAGGGCAGTACTTGAAAAACTGTGCCAACACAAACTATTTGCTAAATTGGAGAAATGTGTTTTCCATACCACAGAAGTCAAGTTTCTAGGTTTCATACTGACACCCAAAGGAGTCCGAATGGACTCAAGAAAAGTGGATGCCATCCTCAAATGGCCATCACCTAGCTCTGTAAAAGGGGTTCAAAGCATGCTCGGCTTTGCCAATTTCTAACGCAGGTTTATCACGGAATTTTCACGGGTGGTACAACCCATTACTGCACTATTGAGGAAAAATAAACGTTTTGAATGGTCTGAAGAAGCCCAGCAGGCCTTTCAGGATTTAAAAGCTAAGTTTACCTCCGCACCTATATAGAAACACCCGCGTCCAGATCTCCCTTATGTCGTCGAGATTGACGCATCCAGCCTAGCCATGGGAGCTGTCCTGTCCCAAAGAGATCCCAAAACCAACCAACAGGATCCCGTAGGATTTTGGTCCAGAAAATTCTCGGCACCCGAGATTAATTATGCAATCACGGACAAAGAACTGTTAGCCATTAAGTCCGCTTTTAGAGCCTGGCGGCATTATCTGCTTGGCGTTCGACATACCATCACAGTGATCACTGATCACCGGAATTTACAGTATTTGAAAACCGCCAAGGCTCAGTCATCACGGCAGCTCCGATGGGCTTTGTTTTTCGCTGAATTTGATTTTGTGATTACCTATCGACCTGGCTGCAAGAATGGCAAAGCAGACGCCTTATCCCGAATTGGAATGGGAGAATCTGATACAAACTCAGAACCAGTACCTATAATTCCCGAACAGAGGATTCTAGGCATGACTTCGTTACAGACGCTTGAAGACATTCAAGCCAGAGTGAAACAACTCCTGGACCCTACAACCTTACAGGATTGGATACAAAAGGGATCAGACTTTACCATAGATAATGGTTTACCTTATTTTCAAGGACGCTTATTCCTGCCACATAAGGAATTACACAAACTAGTTATTTCCGGTTATCATGATGCATTAATAGAGGGACACCCCAGTATTGCCAAGACAGAGGAAAAGGTGAAACGACAATTTTGGTGGCCCTCTTGGCGAAAAGATGTTAAATCTTTTGTGATGTCCTGTGGTGTTTGCGCCCAAAATAAAAGTCAAAAGAAAAGACCACCCTGGCACACCCTATCAATGGATTTTATTACGGACCTGCCTCCTTGTTCGGGGTACAATACTATTCTGGTAATTGTGGATTTGTTTTCCAAAATGGCCCACTTTATTCCTTTGAAAGGTTTACCTTCAGCTTCTGTCCTAGCCAAAGAATTCCTTGAAAATATTGTTCGGCTACATGGATTCCCATCTATACTAATCTCTGACCGGGGAAGCCAATTCATTTCCCACTTCTGGCGCAAATGTTGTCAAATGGCGCAGATCGACGTAAGATTATCGACCAGTCACCACCCTCAGACCGATGGTCAGACCGAGAGGACAAATCAGACCCTTGAGCAATACTTACGGTGTATGTTACAGCAATCTGAAAGCAACTGGAAAGACATTCTTTGGATAGCCGAATACGCATATAATAATTCGGTACACTCTGGAACTGGCCACAGTCCTTTTTATACTTTGTTTGGGCATCACCCTCGAACCTCAAACCTTGACTCACCTCAGAACCTCGGATGCCTGCAGTAGAACATCTGCATTCTACAATTACCCAAGCCTTCAAAGAGGCAACTACGCATTTACAACAAGCCAAGAGAAAATACAAGGAGAATGCTGATCTACATCGGAGTGAAGCACCTCCATATCAGATAGGGGATCAAGTGTGGTTAGCTACCAGACATTTACCACTCAAAGGGCCTCGAACTTTTAACTCAAAATATCTGGGACCTTATTCTATTACGGCAATAATTAACCCAGTGGCTGTTAAACTTAATTTACCAGCTAGTATGCGAATTCACCCTGTTTTTCATGTGTCACTTCTGAAACCAGTGGTACCCGGAACCCGACTACTCAAACCTCCAGAACCTATTCTAATAGATGGGGAGCCCGAATTGGAAGTGAAGAACATTTTAGGCTCAAAAATGTTTAGGTCAAAACTGTTCTACCTAATTGATTGGAAGGGGTACGGACCTCAGGAGAGGTCGTGGGAACCCAGCGACCATGTGCATGCACCTCGATTAGTCAGGAAATTCCACCGACTCTTCCCAGACAAACCAAAACCACCGGAGGGAACAACCTTGGGAGGGGCCTTGGGGGGGAGTGCTGTCATGATGCCCGCTCCCGGGGAGCCGTTTCAAGCCCTGCGTCCCCGAAAGCGGACATCCAGTCCCCAAGGAAGGACCCAGCAACCCCTTATAGTGGCCCTTTGGACAGTGTCCTGGCGCCTATGGCGCCAGGCTCATAAAAGACATCAGTCCTGGCGCCATAGGCGCCAGGCTCATTATGGATGTGCTTGGGTGCACTTACCTGATGCAGACCATGCTGCAGGATCCCGGCCTCCTTGAGGCCTGAAAGGAACTACTTTACCTGTGGGACTAATTTACCATCCGGGCGTGGTCGGGGAAGGATACATACCTGATTGGAGGAAGAATACATACCTGGAACTTCTTCCAAGGCTATTTAAACCCCACCCGAACAGCCACACGTGCTTCGCGTTGTTCTGCATCTAGCAGCTGGACGCTCACCGTGTCTGCTCCTGCATCCTGACTTCTGCCACGCCTGCCAGCATCCTGGATCACCTGCAAAGGAAGAGAAGAAGAGAACAGAAGAAGGAAAAGTCCTTACCTGCCAAAAGCCGCATCCCGGAGACATCTCGCCGACAATCCGGAAAAGGAAGACTTTTATTTAAAAGCTCATCGCGTCGATCGCTGCAGCGCCGCATTCCACTCACCTTTACTGGGCGCCTCCATGTTCAGCAGCGATCATCCGGATTCGCAGTCACGCCCCAGCGCCTAGGGAGAAAAAGACCAGAACAAAAGGTGAGAGAGAGAAGGGAATAAGGAAAGCTAAATCTCCATGTTAAGACTTACCTGTTGATTAATTCCCTCTTCATTTCGGGTCCGCGCCGCATCCTGGCATTTCCGGACCCCCGCCCCTAAGGGGAAAAAGAGACATTAGCGTTAATGAGCGAATGAAAGACATTACCAAAAAACGCTCATTAAAGACTTACCTGATATCTACAAGGATTTCACCTCTCATCTCGGGTCGGTACCTGTTCCCCGGCATTCCGTACCCCGGCCCCTATGGGGAAAAAGACACTAGCATCAGTACATTAATGCATGGACACAAGGGGAACCTCTTATTAAAAAACTTACCTGGAAGCCAAGCAAGTTTGGTTCTCACCAATCCGAAAATCCAGTGAAGTAACTGGATACCAACGCGCCCCTGCATCAGAAGCAGGATGGAGAGCTCGTCCTTCCAGACCCTAAGGTGAGACGCTACGAGGAATCACAGAAGGGTTTCGAGGAGGGTGAGAGGGGAAAGTGGGAGGCTGAGTGCATTACCCCGCAGACGGTTAATCCCCTATTTTCGCCTACAGAAGGATACTTCTGCGAGCCAGACAAACCAGATTTGGGGGCCCGGTCCAGTCCGTCTTCCGAACCCTGCGCATCACCTTAGAAGAGGTCACAGCAGCGCGAACCAGGCCAGCGCCTCCATGGGAGTCAGGTGAGCGTTACACCACGTTTGTCTGGGAAGTTCCGATGGAATCTTTTCACCAACCGAGGTGCATGAACGTGGTCACTAGGCTCCCATGATCTTTCTTGTGGTCCGTAGCCCTTCCAATCGATCAAATAAAAAAGTTTTGATTTAATCATCTTGGAGTCCAGGATATTTTTTACCTCGAATTCAGGTTCTCCATCTATCAAGATGGGGTCAGGTGGTTTGGTTAATCTTGTCCCTGGTTGAACTGGTTTTAGAAGTGAAACATGAAAGACAGGATGAATTTGCATATTAGAGGGTAATTCCAATTTGACGGCCACTGGGTTGATAATGGCCTAAATGTTGTAAGGTCCCAAATATATAGGATTAAAAGTCTGAGTTCCCTTCAGAGGTATATGTTTTGTAGCCAGCCAAACTTGATCCCCAATCTGGTATTGTGGGGTTTCACTTCTATGTTGATCAGCATTTTTCTTGTATTTCTCTTTTGCTTGTTTCAAATGTTCTGTGGCTTCCTTAAAGGCTTGTGTAATAGTAGAGTGCAAATGACTAACTGCGGGCATTTCTAAGTGCTGAGGCAAATCGAGTTCTGAGGTTCGAGGGTGATGTCCATTTATGGTATAAAAAGGGCTTTGTCCGGTTCCTGAATGTACAGAGTTATTGTATGCGTACTCGGAAATCCATAAAATATCTTTCCAATTGCTTTCGGTCTGGTGTAGCATGCAGCGTAGGTACTGTTCAAGGGTCTGGTTGGTCCTTTCCGCCTGACCATCGGTCTGGGGATGGTGACTTGTTGATAGCCTCACATCGATTTGTGCCAGTTGACAACATTTCTTCCAAAAATGCGAGATAAATTGACTACATCGGTCAGAAAGCAATACGGAAGGGAATCCGTGTAATCGAACAATGTTTTCGAGGAACTCCTTGGCCAGAATCGAAGCAGAAGGTAACCCCTTTAAAGGAATAAAGTGGGCCATCTTGGAAAAAAGATCCACAATCACTAGGATGGTGTTAAATCCATTACATGGAGGTAGATCTAAAGTCTAAAGACAAGTTGTGCCATGTTGTAGGTGGAATATCCAAACGTTGTAAAAGGCCAGCAGGTTTTTTCTTCTGGCTTTTGTTTTGGGTGCAAATGCCACAAGACATCACAAATGACTTTACATCTTTTCACCAAGTGAGCCACCAGAACTGTCTCTTAATTTTCGCTTCAGTTTTTGCGATACCTGGGTGCCCTTCCATCAGGGTGTCATGGTAATTGGAGATGACTAGTTCTTGTATTTCCTTGTGTGGTAGAAATAGTCGTCCTTGATAGTAAGGTAGGTCATTGACGACTGAGTAGTCCGGGCCTTTCTTTACCCAGTCCTGCAGGGTTGCTGGATCGAAGAGTTGTTGGATTTTTGAATGAATATCTTCTAGTGTCTGTAGAGTAGTTATGCCAAGAATTCTTTGCTCAGGAATTATTGGCACTGGTTCCGGGTTTGCATATGCTTCTCCCATCCCTATTCGGGATAAGGCATCTGCTTTGCCATTTTTTCAGCCTGGTCGATAAGTGATCACGAAATCGAATTCGGCAAAGAACAATGCCCATCGAAGTTGTCGTGATGATTGGGCTTTGGCTGTTTTTAAATACTCCAGGTTCCGGTGATAGTGATTACGGTAATAGTATGCCTGGCACCAAGAGGATAGTGCCGCCAAGCCTTAAAGGCGGATTTGATGGCTAATAGCTCTTTATCGGTAACCGCATAGTTTAACTCAGGTGCTGAGAACTTTCTGGACCAAAACGCTACTGGGTGAAGTTGACCGGTTTCAGGATCCTTCTGGGACAGGACAGCTCCCATGGCTAAACTGGATGCATCAGTTTCTACTATGTATGGAAGCTCAGGGCGTGGATGCTTTAAGACAGGTATTGATGTGAATTTCGCTTTCAGCTCTTGGAAGGCTTTTTCAGCCTCTTCAGTCCACAAGAAGTGTTTGTTTTTTCGCAAAAGTGCTGTGATGGGGTGTACAACATGGGAGAAGTCCGGAATGAATCTGCGGTAGAAATTAGCAAATCCGAGCATGCTTTGTACCCCTTTGACTGAACTGGGTGATGGCCACTTGAGAATTGCGCCCACCTTTCGAGAGTCCATTCGGACTGCTTTTGGAGTCAGGATAAATCCAAGAAATTCAACTTCCGTAGCATGAAAAACACATTTTTCCAATTTTGCATATAACTTGTGCTGGCGTAGTTTCTCAAGGACTGCACGCACATGCTTAACATGGTCTGATTCTGAGAAGGACTACACTAGAATATCATCTATGTATACGACAACACAGACGTCAATAAGTTCACGAAGGACATCGTTCATAAAATACTGGAAGGCTGCTGGTGCATTGCACAACCCGAAGGGCATCACCTGATATTCGAATCATCCGTACTTGGTGCGAAAGGCAGTCTTCCATTCATCGCCTTTCTTGACACGTACCAGATGATATGCCCCTCGGAGATCTAACTTAGTGTAGATACAAGCATCCTTTACTTGGTCTAATAATTCGGGGATCAGAGGCAATGGGTATCGGTTTTTTACCGTAATCTGATTTAATGTGCGGTAATCTATGCATGTTCTAAGGTCACCTTCCTTTTTTGGCACGAAGAATAAAACTGAGGATGCAGGAGACTTGGAAGGACGAATAAAGCCATTAGCAAGGTGTTGGTCCAAGTATTGCTGTAGGTGACGATTTTCAGGTTCCGTGAGGGCGTAGATTCTACTGCATGGGGGTTGTGCACCGGGTAGGAGGTCGATTTGACAATCGTATGATCTGTGAGGAGGTAATGTATTGGCCTGCTCTTTTTG
Source organism: Ambystoma mexicanum (assembly GCF_040938575.1). Classification (NCBI taxonomy): domain Eukaryota; kingdom Metazoa; phylum Chordata; class Amphibia; order Caudata; family Ambystomatidae; genus Ambystoma; species Ambystoma mexicanum. The sequence goes on from NC_090921.1 coordinate 304,660,561, forward strand.
AAAAACATCCTGAAATACTTGGTATTCCTGAGGTAACTGCACGATTGAGTGAACGACTGTAGCCAGGTCTTTGTTCAAAGTTTTCTCCGGGTAACAGGTGTATGCACAATCCGGGAAGGTTATTCTCTTCTCTCACCAATCTACACAAGGATTATGTGTTTCCAACCATGGCATCCCCAGTATTATCTGGAACTGTAGGGCTTTGATTAGATCAAACACAATAGTCTCTCGATGCCCATCTTGACTCAACAGTGTCATCTCTGTAGTGGAATGAGTTACAGGCCCCGAGGCAATCTCAGTTCCATCAACTGTGGTGATGACATCCAAAGTGGTCTTTTTGCAAAGAGGTAGATTCATCCTTGACACCAATTCGTGGTCCATATAGTCTCCTACGGCCCCGCTATCTATGTTTGCCCTTACTGCGTGCATACGTGATGGCTGCCTGGGATCAAGTAGGACCATTGGGATGATCAGATGCGAGGTCTGAGTGTCCTTCTTTAAGCTCAGCAAGCGGACCTCGTTTCCCGAATCAGGCTCTATGTGGCTTTTATCAGCAACTCCTACCACCTTCTTGGGTGGTTTTGTAGGGCAATCCCGTAGAAAATGTCCTGAGGTTCCACAGTACAGACACAACTGCATCTGTCGTCTTCTTTCTCTTTCCTTTTGAGTTAAGGGTCCTTTAACCACCCCGATCTGCATAGGTTCAGATGCATCTGTTCCTTTGGGGGCAACGTTGGGTTTAACCAATACCCGGTTCTCGAACTTAGCTCGATCAGTCTTTCGGTTCTGAAGTCGGTGGTCTAGCTGGACCACTAAGGCTATAAATTCTGTGCAATCCTGAGGTGGGTTAACAACTTGAGCCAAGACATCTTTGAGTTCTCCCCGAAGTCCACGATGAAACATTGTAATTCGTTTTTCCTCCGGCCACCCGGTTTCCACCACCAACCTATTGAAGGTTGCAATATAGGTTAGCAGATCCTGGTTACCTTGTCGTAAGGATAAAAGTTTGTTGTCCAGGGCTTGACCCTGTGAGTGTCTGGCGAATAGTTTTTCCATGCTCCTTTGAAAACCCTGAAAATCCCGGAGAAGAGGATCATCCTGGTTGACTAATGGAATGGACTAATCCGCTGCGCTGCCACTAAGATATGACAATACAAAGGCTACTTTGGCTTGGTCATTTGGAAAGGCTCCGGGTCTGCATAAAAAGTGCAAGCAGCATTGGTTCATAAACACGGCAAACCTTTTGGGGTTCCCAGCAAACCGTTTGGGTGGAGCTAACGGAATATTTCCTGGTAAAACCACTTGCACAGGATTGCTTGATGAAACGGGGGTTGGGTTTCCCCCATATCCAGGTAGGGGCGTTTGCCCAGCTTAGTTTTGCAGTAGTTGCCTAGCCAGATCATCCGTGTGCTCCTTTGAGACAATCAGTTCTCTCCTGAGGGCATTGGTCTCTTGGCGAGCGGCATGTACTTCTGCCCTAAATTCCCCCAATAATTGGGCCAGTTGGTCGGTTTCAGAGGTTTCCATAACACCCGGGTGGGTATTTGTAGAGAGGCTTTGCGTTCTGTTACACTCACCTGGACCCCACAGGGGTGTCGATCGGGCCGGACAGCTGCGGTCTCCTTCAACGTGATGCGTAGTGCAGAGATGACTGTCTGGACTGGCATGCCTAGTCTTGTCTGCTGGACCCGGAGAAGTATTTTCCTGCAAGTGGAGACAGGGATTAACCACCTGTGGGTTTTAGTGATGGCCTCCCAACTGTTCTCGCTCTCCCCCACTAATCACCTCCGATATCCCCTTAGTAACCTCACCTTATGTTTGTAAAAGATGAGCTCTCCATCCTGCGTGTCTTGCAGGGGCGCGTAGATACCAGTTACTTCACTTGTTTGAAGGCGTTGGGATAGTTCCGGTAAGTATTGACTCTGAAGTCCCTGGCGGGATTGGTAAGTATCAAGTTCAAAGAGTTCAATGTGCCCGATGTTCACTCTTGTCCCCTTCCTTCCTTAAATTGCAAATGAGTTTGTGAGAAGAAGGTCTCGTAGCTGCTGCTGGTGTTCAGGTAAGAGTTTGTGTTACCCAACGCTGTCCGGTAACTATTGCATGCGTTAACGTGTTGTTTTTCTCCTTCTTTACAGATGCAGCATATGAAAATGTGGAGAGTTATGGAATAATACCGCCAGTGGTAAATCAGGTAAGTCTATGGTGGTAAGAGGTTGTATTTGTTGATTCCCTTGGCTCACCTTGTTTTTTCTTGTGTCCCCTAGGTGCCTGATTATGGCGAAGAAATGATGGAGACAGTGCCGGATCGAAAGATGCTGTGAGAACTGGTGAGTATGGCGCCGTGCTGGAGCTTGCGAAGCGACGCGTGCAGGACTGATGTACTTTCCAGGTCCGGAGATGAAATGGTTCCGGAATTAGGTGAGGAATTTGAAATAAGTTTGTTTTCTAACCTTGTCCTTTTCTTCTTCTTTATTCTAGGAGCTCCGGATTCGAGGCAGAAGACTAGATGTTGGCTGCAGACACGCGGGCGTGGCAGAAGACTGGATGCTGGCTGCAGGCACAGTGAGCGTCACGCTGCTGGATGCAGAATAACGCAAAGCATGTGCTGCTGTTTGGGTGTGGTTTAAATAGCCTCCAAAGTAGTTCCAGGTAAGAAGTTCCCTAGAGCCACGCCCGAGTAAAAAATAGTCCCTGTAACAAAATAGTCCCATCCAGGCCTCATGTAGCCTTGGACTCTTTTGCAGCATGGTCTGCATCAGGTAAGTAAAGTCTATGAGCCTGGCGCCATACTGATTTCTATGATGAGCCAGGACAGAACCCAGAAAGCCCCTAGTGGGGCTGCTGAGGTTTAAACAAATGTCTGGATGCCTGCTCCCGGAGCTGAGGACCTTGGTCCTGATGCCCGGGGGTAGGCATCATGACACCGCCTGGTGTACCTCAAAGTCTCACAGGTCCCTGGCACCCCACCAGTCCTCTCTTGCACTTGCCTCAGCACCCTGCACTCACCCCACTCTCAATGCACTTGAGAAAGGACCCAAGAGAGTGGCTCTCTCTGCACTTACCCTAGTATCCACCGACTGGGTGCACTTGGACCCCCCTGGAACTGTCTGTGCACTTCCACGATCCGAATGCACTGTGTTTGAAGATGTGTGTGCCCCCACTGGTCCCCTGCCCCACTGGTCCCCTTTTCACACTGTGTGCCCCACTGGTCCCTGTGTCTCAATGTGTGTCCCAATGTGTGCCCCCACTGGTCCCCGTGTCCCAATGTGTGCCCCCACTGTGTCCCAATGTGTGCCCACACTGGTCCCCCTGTCCCAGTGTGTGCCCCCACTGGACCCTGCCCCCACTGGTCCCCGTGTCCCAATATGTGCCCCCACTTGTCCACGTGTCCCACTGTTGTGCCCCCACTGGTCCCTGTGTCCCAATGTTGTGCAGTGTTATATTGAGTTTGGGAGTGGTGCGCGGGGTGCAGTAGGAGTGGGGTGCGGTGGGAGTGGGGCGTGAGTTGGGGGGGCGCATTCCTAGTGTTTCACCCTGGGCACCAAATGGGCTAGAAACTACCCTGCTACCACCACCCATAGTGCGACAGAGGCCGAGCCTTTGTGGGGCCTCAGGCTCCATTAGGAGCCTATTCATGAAGAAAATAAAAAGCACACACCTTCTTTTGTCTTCATAAATAGGCTGTTAATGGAGCCTGAGGCCTCACAAAGGCCCGGCCCCTGTTGCACTAAGCATTGGTGGCAGGGGCCGTGGATCGGGCTGCTGCTTGTTGATGAAGCAACAGCCCGAACCTTTGGTAATTTATCCTCTTTTTTTTTCTTTTCAAACTGTGGATGCGCGCCCCCCTGGGCATGAGGCTGCGGCCCACCAGAGAGGCACGCCCCACAGTTTGAATACCGCTGCCCTGAGCCCACCCTTCCAGGACCATACACCAATAGGAGTCCTAGAGGGGAGGGCTTAATCGGACATGTTCGCACTTTTACCCGGCCGGAGAGAAGTGATGCAGTATCGATGGAAAGGGCCATCGATGCTGCAGCACTTCTCTCCGGCCGGGGAGGGGCTCAGCCCTGACTTGATTTTGCCGGGGGCCCCCCCAGCAAAATGAAGTCGGCGCCCCTGCCTACCGGGATATCAGGCGGTGGAAACGGTAGGTCAGTTTGCGGGTATCCCGCCGGAATAACCAGCGGGATACCTACAAACTTATAATGTCTTTGCATTTACATACCTTTTTTGTGAGGGTATTAAGACACATGCAATGGCAGTGATCCCAATCTGCATCACTTGATCAGCGCGATTTCCTATTGAGTAACTATCACAGACATATTTCAAATGCAAAATGCGGTCATTCTTTGGTTCCCAAAATGCTCTTTGCTTTTATGCAAATCTCCGGATTGGGTTACCTGAAGAGATAGGGTGATTCTTGCCTTGGACCAGTGTTCCGCCCATTAGCACCACTCACATAACCCTGCCAACCCCCAGCGGCACAAATGGGAGAGGGTTCCCAGAGTACATTTCTCCCATTTGCATCACTAGTGCCTGCACACAGGGCTGTGTACATTCATAATAAGTATTTCGGGCAGCGATATGGAGAGCAGCATTTCCTCACACATGTCCTCCATTACAGCCTCTCTCACCCAATCCCTCCCCAAAAGCTTCCATTTGAGAATGGTCTCCTCCAGCGCCCTGTAGGGCCCTGCTTTTGCGGCCTGCTTACCCTTAATTTAGGCGTTACCTCCTGTTACTGTTGCTTTCTTTCCTTTTTGCCACTTGCTGCTGCCTGATGCAATTCCCAAGCCAGGGATCAGAAGGGCAGCGCCCAGTATACCACAGGGGGAGCCAGGGGTAGCAGCTGCTACCACTAGCGCCCCCAAATGAGATCCCTGCTCTCCTTCTCACTTTCCTTCTTTAATCTCTCCATTGATCCCTCCCCGTCTGACCACTCTATACTCCACTCCAGCATCACTGTTCCCCTATGCATCTCTCCGCCCATTTACTCCCTCTCTAAGGGAAAATTCAACCCGTTTCCTTGGCAACGTATTTACCTGAAGTACGCTCCTCGTTTTTCTATCCTACTCCTCCCCAGGAGGAGGTGCAAAGCCACCTTCATAAATGGCACAAGGACCGTGCCCCATCCTCTTCTCCTTGCCCTCAAGAATTACATTCTCTCCTTCTCTACAGCCCCTGATTTTGCTGCATCATTCTACTTCTCCAATCTTATTGCTACTCTCCGCTCAGACTTCAAGCCATGCTGGACCGTCCACCTGTTAGTGCAATCTTTTCTTCCCTTCCTGCTAATGCCTTCACCCGGTACATCTCAGCTAAGATTGCAAACATTCCCAATTCTTACTCACTCTGTCGTCCCATCTTTGGCATGGAGGCCCACTACTTCGTCAGACTCATATCAAACTTGGAATCCAGGACACTGTTCTAGACTGGGTTGCATCCTACTGCTGTCACTGGTCCTTTGATATTCTGTGGACTGCTGCCACCTCTTACCCTACCTCTCTCCCTGTGGCATCCTTTGTGACTCCATCCTTGGCCCTTTGCTCTTCATCATTCCTAACGCAGCCCTCGGTCACTGGATCTCCTCCCTTGGATGCCCCTGCTCCTTTCCCTGGATGACACACCAATCTTCTCTTTCCTTTTTGTTACTCCTGATCTCTCCATGTGCACTACTGCTTCCCTGCAATACATGGCTGGATGGCTCTTGGCTATCTGGTGCTTAACATCACCCAGAGCAACCGGATCGAACCTCTTCCATCCAATGTCCCCGCGTCTTCCTTTACCCCTCTCCTTTCGACCAGATGTAATGTGTCCTTCTCCTAAGGCATGCAATCGTGGAGTACTTTTTAGATATCGACCTTAGCCTGCACCCCTTTATTACTTCTGCCTCTACTGCAGCCAGGATTAACCTAACAGGAAACTCTACCCGGCTACTTATACTAACAAAACCCTCATACTGACCTTCTTACTGCATCGTCTATGGTGCTAGTTGCCTCCTTGTCCTTCCCCTCTATTCCTTCTCGTCATGACAATTGTCTCGGGAAGATAGCTCGGGCAACGTGCTTGCTTTGGAAGCAAGACGACACAGTGCGACACAGGTTTGATCCCCGGGTCTGCGCTTAGAAACCTCTGAGTATTAAGCGCATTATAAATAACCTATCATATCATGACAAAGTGCTCAACTCGCCACCCTGGCCCTCTACAAACTTCCCACTCTCCTCCCACCACTAAACACTGCCTCCATGCCGGCTGGATTTCCATGAAAAGAGGGTTCCTGTTTAAATCTCCCCTGCTTGTTTTCAAACGCATGCATGAGCCTGTGCCCTCTGCCTAGCCAACATTATCGCCCCTCCTCTCCTCCTCACACCCTCTGCTCCACTACCTTTCCTCCCCTCCCTGTCTTCTTGACCATCCTGCACTTCCCACTTTCACTCCTTCCCCCTCTTTGCCCCACTCCACTGGAACTCTGGAACTCTCGACCTCTACAGGTCAAAAACTCAGCTACTTTCCACATTTTTAAATCCGCACTAATGCTCCACTATCACAAGTCGGAAGGTGCCCCTCTGCTTCATTTCACATTACCACCCCCTCCCTAACTACCCGGTACCTAATTTCATTGTAACTACCTGTCACGTGTCTTGTCCCGTCCCAGCTACCTGTAGCAGTTAGTCCTTATAATGACCGGGTCGATTCCTCACTGCCTGCCCCTCTGATGTATGGCACCTGATTCGGAGCAGCCCCATGTACTGCTGTTTGCATGTTTCTAGACAAAACACATAGGGCCTCATTACACGGTAGGCGGTAAGGGTTACCGGTACCGGTAAGGGCACCGGTACCGGTAAACATTTACCGCCTTACTACGAGGTCCCTTTGCGGGACCCGACCTTAACGGCTGGTGTAGACCAGCCGTTAAAGTTGGGACCCGCAAAGGGACCTTGGTGCTAATTACGGTACCGCAATTTGCGGTATCGTAATTAGCCCCTTCCCCATTCCCATTGAGCCCTAAGGGGCAAAAATGGGAATGGGGAAGGGCCATGGAGAAAGGGGGAATTACCGCCCCGCCAACCTTGGAATGGGGTGGTAATTCCCCTTTTCTCCATGGTGGTACCGGTATGGTACCGGCGGCAACCATAGTTCCCTTGTAACCTCAATAAACAATAGACTTTTAAAAGGTGTGCATATAATACCAGTTCTCCCAGTTTTATAATGAAACGAGTGGGATATGCAAGTGTGACAGCACAAAACACGGTGCATGATGGAGCGCCATTTAATAATTACAGGGCGGATGTTTGGAGGGCTCTTAGGGTACAGTATTCCGATACATCAGACATGGGTGCAATTATGACACGTAAGATAAAGGAAGATGAAGACCCATTGCTTATATTAAGGATATTCAAGAGATATGGCAGCTTGAGATGCGTGAGCCTTGGGAAAAAACAGTGGCATTATTCTACCATATTTTGTGTCAAGGATTGCCAGAAAAAGTCCAGAGACAAATGAAAAAACAAGTAGGAATGGAATGGAAGCAGTAGGCTGAGATACAGTTGACTATTGTGCAGCATTGCAGATTGTTACAAGAGAAGAATAAAAAGAAAGATGAGAACAGTAATATTGAGGAAGTCAAGTTAATTCAGAAGAAATTGTCAAAATGTGCTATAGAAGGGGCAGTATTGACAAGCAGAGAAGGAGGAGGAATGCAAGAAATATTGTGTGCACCGCAGACAAATAATGTACACCCAGTGGATCAAAGTGGGTATGGTCTTGGCCATGAGGTAGAAGTGGAGGTTTTAGAGAAGGAGGAGGTGGAAGTCAGAACGCTGAAGGGGATATAATGAGGGTTTGCCATAGGGCCACCCCCAATGTGTTAGAATTGTGGGATAGTAGGGCATATTGCACGTGTATGTAGAAGTAGAGGAAACATGCAACAGAATTAATTAAATTCAAGAGGAGGGACTGGTTATCCACCACACAATCATGAGAGTGAAACGCCCAGGATCACACATCCTATCAGACACAGGTGCCGCCAGCACAGCAGGCACAACAGCAGGGGCCAGTGCCTATGCACCCACTGCAAGGACAGTCGCAACAAGCACCCATGCAGACGCAATGGAATATGAACATAGGACAAGCACAAACACCTAGGATAGGGGTGTGTCACTGTGATAGGAGGGAATCCTTTTACCGAGACAGGGATGAATGTATATCCTCAATAGGACAGCTCACAGGGTGACTTGATGTGTTCAGTACTAACGGTAACACCAGACCCCCAAGAGGAACCAAGGGTCGATGGGACGATAAGAGGCAAATCCTTTTCTTTTCTTGTAGACACTGGGGTGACTCGCTCTTGTATAAGGGAGGGAAAATATCCAATTTCAGGTATTGCCATGAATGCTCCAGGGTTCTCTGGAGATACACATTTTGTTCCTTTTACTGATTAATTACCTGTTTCTATAGGGGAATGTGACATGTCTGTCCCCTTGTTATATTTGCAACAAATGCCAATTAACATTCTGGGTAGAGACTTGATGACGAAACTTAACATGACAATTTCATTCACTGACCAAAGAGTAGTGTGCTACACTCCAGGAATACACTATTTAAACATAGGGGAATGTACACTGGCATTTACAGGTCAAGTGGCTCTACGAGGAGTCCCGGTAGATCCGGAAATTCATGTATGGGGTGAACATTTTATTAACATGACTACCAGGTTTAGTAGGGAAGACTGTGAGGATACCTGATACATTTTTCTTCAGACCACTACTACCTATGGATGAGGAAGATGGACAGATTATTCCCATAGAATTAGAAGCAGCTATAGTACGACGGGAAATAACAATGCTTGAAGGAGTAGATGACAAAGGCAGATCATGGAGAACAGTGATAGTTCTGGAGGATGGATACAGATTGAGTGATATAACAGATGAAGATATGTTCAGAGATGAACATATAGATGATGAGCTAGTGTTTTTCATAAGCATTACTTATTGGATAACGATTGAGAAAAGGGAAGTCCCCCAGTGAATGGCACTGATGCAGCAAAGACCAGCATTCTTTCAGGAAGATGTAGAAAAAGTGCTAAGTATCCTTTGGACTTCTGGCCCATATGACGTTGGCCTATTGAAGGGAACAGGAGAGGTTATAATAAAACGTAAGCCAGGAGCAATTTTACCTCGAGCAAAACAGTACCCCATGTCTCAAGAAGCTGATGAAGGCATATATATAAGACTATCTCAGCGTTGATGAAACAGGGAATCCTAGTGCCATCGGAGTCCCCGTGCAATGCTGTGGTGTATCCGATTAAAATATCTAACAGAGGTTTTTGGAGATTTCTCCAGGACTTGCACCACCTTAATCAGATTGTAGAAGTCGAATTTCCATTAGTTCCTGCGACAATATTGTGTAGCATCCCAGTTGAAGCTAAGTATTTCACGGTGATCGATTTGAAAAATGTGTTTTTCTGGATCCAGTTGCCCAAAGACTCACAAGATCTTACTTCGTTTATGTTCAGACAAAAAAGACTAAAACATACTTGTTTGCCTCCAGGGTATTGTGAGTTCCTGTCAATTTTTAATATGGTCCTACAGATGGATCTAGGTAACATTGAACTCAAGAGTGTGGTAATTCAGTACATATATAACATATTAATCTGTATCAAAACAGAGGATGAATTTAGGAAGGACTCTGTTCAGTTAATGCCTGTATTGGCAGACAAAGGATACAAAGTAGATAAGGAGAAATTACACTATTTCCAGTAAGAAGTGTTGTTTATAGGCCAGTTAATTTCATATGAAGGAAAGAAAGTGACGCCTGAAAGAGCTGAGGCTATCATGAAAACACCAAAGCCAAATACAGTGAGGCAAATTCAGCAATTTCCGGACCTATGCACGTATTGTTGGTAAGGAAAAGATAGAATGGACTGAAGAACTGAAGGAAGGATTTGAGCAAATAAAAAAAGCAATTTGTACAGCTCCAGTTTTGGGAATCCCCAATCATAGCGGAGAATTGTATTTGTTTTCACACACCAATGGATCATTAATGACATCAGTGCTCACACAAAGAACAACACTAGGGTATAAACCATCTGTATTTTACAGTGAGATTTTAGATCCTGTTATGAGAGGACATTTTCCACGCGAAAAATCTTTGGCTGCTGCCGCATTTGCAGTTGAGAAGTCCATAAGTATTACCATGGGCTGTGCAATGACGCTTTATGTGGAGCACGCCTTATTACCATTTTAGAGAAGCCCAAAAGTACATTGATGTCACAAAGAGAATCTGCATATGAAGTGATGATTTCTAATCCAGCGATTAAAATTGTAAGATGTAAAATAGTGAATCCAGCCACATTTCATGTACATGTTTGCACTAATTATGTTGAATTCTATGATGATATACCCTGTGTGAAAGAAAATGCTTTAGTGGGAGGGGAGATTCTCTTTATTGATGGTTCATCAAAAATGTATCAAACAAGTGGAGAGAGGCATTCAGGAGCAGCAGTTGTAAGACACAGATTAAATGGTGAATTTGAGCTAGTGACGAGTGCAAGACTACCATCTCATTTTTCAGCACAGGCAGCAAAATTGTTAGAGCTTATTGTTGTACTCGAGAAACATGAAGATCAGGAAGTGACAGTGTACAGTGACTCCGCCTGTGTGACGTCAACCATACACACAGGTCTGTCACGTTGGAAAAAGAGGGGTTATCTCCGCACAGACGGCACTCCAGTACAACATGCATCTCTATTGGCCAGGCTTATTAAGGCACCACAACTCCCAGTGGCCATAGCGGTAGTAAAATGTGCAACACATACTAAACAAACAGACTTTATCTCTAGCAGAAACAAAACTTCAGATTTGGATGCCAAAATGGTTGTGTATTCCTCAGAAATTTTGGGTTTCAAAACTGAAAATGTTACATAAATATTAAATAGAAGTGGGCTTGTATGAGAGGGATTTACTATGCTGTCAATTACGCAACTAATAGAGATACAGGGTAGAGCCCCACAAGAGGAGCAGGAGCTATGGAGACATACGGGTTGTTATTTATCCCTCACAGAAGAACTATGGAGACAGGAAATCACTGGAAAGCCAGTGATGCCAATGACATAACTAAAAATTGCACTTGAGCAGCTGCATTACCCTGCACATATAACCTGATAAAGTCTTGCTGCCACTTTTGCAGAAGACTGTATTGTTCCCAATCTATTGGAACACGTTGCCCAGTTCATTGTGAATTGCATCATGTGTCAGAAGTTTACAGCTGGGTATACACTAAGAACAATCAGAGAAATACTACCTCATCCAAATGTCCCATTTCAGCATCTGCATATTGATTACGTTGATATGTTGCAAACATGTAATGGACATGGGTTTTTATTAGTGGTGATGTGTCCCTTTTCTCGATGGATTGTAGCTGGTCCTCGTACACAGTCCTAGCAGTATAGTTCATAGTGCGCAAAGTATTTCTGAGATGGGATGTGTGTGAAGTATTAAGATCCAATAATGGGCCATACTTTGTCAATGAGCTATTTGAACAAATAGGGCTTTTATTTAAGCATAAACCATACGTTTTCTTCTGCTTATCACCCACAAGCAAATGGAATATGTGAGAGACTCAACGGCTTCGTAAAGGAAAGAATAGCAAAGATCAGATTAACTTTGAAAAATAATGGCTATATTGCCTGCCTCTGGCCATGTATGCCCTTCGAAATCAGCCAGGTTCAGATCATCACCTTACGCCCCATGAATTAGTAACATGGCGCTGCATAAGGATGCCTCTTATGCCCCTGTCTAGTGTCAGGAGTGATGCCCAGAGTGTAGCACATACTATAGGTGATAAAATGCATGATTATTTGACATGTATGACTACCAGTGTTTCATTAATTTCAGATCAAGTCAAGCATCGGAGGGAGGGGTTGAGGAACACAGAAGAGGACAGCCCAGAAACCAATCTGAGTGAATTATTTCCACCACCAAAGTTGTATGTTGGAGATCAAGCACTTATCAAACGTTTTACTCATTGGTGGCATGAACCAAGATTTAATGGACCTTTCAAAGTTGAGGAAGTTTCCCTTACTGCAGTTAAGATATCATGAAGAAGAGCTTGGTTCAAGTGGAGACCCTCCCTCTAGCACCCACTGACTGGGAAGCAAGACAAGAAGAAGAATTGCTGCGTATGCAAACTCAATCGACGACCAAGAAGAAGGACGCTAAAGCAGCGTGTGATTAAACACATTTCTTTTGGACTGGAATTCATTGGACACTCCTTAGAATTAGCAGGAAGTGCATGGCCTTGCAGAGAATTTCAGAGCTTAAACGTACTTTTTAGAGATTCTTTGAAACAGTAAAATCATATTGGCACTATATCTAAGCGCCAATTCCTTATTAAAAACTGGAAGCGAGATCAATACCCAGATTAATTTTTGGGAAATTATTTATATTAAGAATAGCACATGATAACAGTCAAAAGTAACACACATTGGATTGTAGTTGAAATTGCTGTGTTTATACTTCAGCCATACCCTACTCTCAATAGGAGAGCTGTTAATATTCACACCTTTTTCCGTTATCCGAGGAATGGTCCAGTTATAGGAAGGCGTTTGATTGCAATAATTGAGCAGATTGTGCAACTACAAATGTAATGTGAGCACATGTATTAAAATGATTCAGGAAGAAGAAAACACAGTTGCAGAAAGATTAGCAATTCAACGAGAAAGGGCATGGCACACAAAATGTTTTTCTAGACTCTTATGCATGATATACATATGCATGTGTTTTCTTTTCTTCTTTCTGTATCTTACATTTCGAAGTCTTTGGGCCTCACTACGAGTGTGCCGGTCCGGTAACAACGGTGCCGGTAAGTCTACCAGCACCTCTGTTACCGGACCAGCACACTACGAGTCTGCGTGCGGGTTCCGTCCCTCCCACCAGGTCAGACCTGGCGGGCGGAACGGCACCCACACGCAGACTTTTTTGGAAGCCCCGACACCTTCCATCATCCCCATTGAGTCCTATGGGACTCAAATAGGAATGGGGAATGCCAATCGCTCTTCTTGACACAATCTGTAAAATTGTTGGTTATACACCACAGCCCATACTAATTTGCAAGGTGTCACCCAGTCAAGACTCTCCAAACCAGTGTCCTCCCTTTCATATACTTCAGTGAAATCATCATTCCAGCAAACCTTCAGCAACCTATAAGAACATGTTCATCTCCATTGACTAGAGTGTGATCTCCACGCAAAAGCGTTTCAACTGAGCCCACTTCATAGACTCGCCAGGTTAACCCCTTCTCTAGCTCCTCTCTAGCTCTGCTAACGCCTAGTGGCAGAGCTAGAGAAGGGATTTCATAATCATTCCTGTATTCTGCGGCATTGCTGTCCCGCTTTGTGGGACACACAGGCTAATTACGAGTATGCCGGTCCAGGAAAGAATTGGCGGTAACGGAATTACTGCCACATTTACTGCTCCGGCATACTGCGAGTATGGCCCTAGAAGGGGGGATTTACCTCCAGCATCATGCTGGAGGTAAATCCTCCCATTTTCCGCTGGAAATCAGCAAATTCAGCAGAATTACACCAGTGGTAATTCCGACAAAAATGCCCCATAGAGTCCAATGGGGATTAAATCCTATACCGCCACTTGTAATCAGACGGTAATTCCGCCAGACCAATTGGCGGTAACAGTGTTCTGTTGGGTGGTATTCCAGAGGATTTACCACCAGAATACTGCTCAACTGGTAATATGTCCTGGGTAGGAGCTCCAGGTGACAATGGGTGTCTACAGTTATGGAAAAACCAGGCGAAACCCCTGTCGAGACCCCATCTTCTAAGTATCAGGATAGAAAGCAGGAACTAATATGGCTTTCAATCCTTCTGCAGTACCTGAGAGAAACCTGGGGCGCACAGTGTAGGGGAGCAGACAAATATGTCATTGTTAAGCTCTGCCCCCCTCACCTGCCCCCTCACCTCTGTCATGTTGGAACAACAGTGAGTCGTATTTATGACACCAAGCATTATCCTGATGCATATAAAAGAGGTATGCACTCAGACAAACGTATCAAATGTACCCCCGTACTGAGACAGTAGCCGGATGTCGACATACCGCAATGAACATTGAAGAACTGTAAAGAACATCTAACAGCTGCAGAGTGATGTCTTGAAGTAAAGACCCATGGATGCACTGAAAAAATCTATGCATATATCTATGCTCTTATATCCCGAACTCTTCGCTCATCCGCCTCCAACTCACTCATGGTCAGTCGCTTCTCCAAGCAACACGTTGGTGGTAGATCTCTCTCTTCGGCAAGGGCCTCCCTCTAGAACAGCTTTCCTGCCTCCCTGAAACTTGAGGAGAACCATCTCTGGTTCCGGAAGCATCTCAAAACCTTCCTCTTTGCTTCTGCTTTCTCTCCCCCCTCTCCCCTGCTGAATTCCTGGCTGAAACTGCACTGATTACCTGGCCACCCTTCTGATCTCGGGCCCAGGCCCTGCCAATTGCTCACCTGCACTTCCTCCCTGGCAATCCTTTCACCAGGGGACAGGTTCTGTATCCCTACAGTCCCCCTACCAGCACTTATGTCTGCACTTACCTTGTACTTGCCACCAGATGGACGTTTCATTTATCCTATTTATTCTAATATCCCATGTACTGCACGCTCCCCTCTCCCTTCCCCCTTGCACTTTCCCTTTCCCCCTTCCCATGCACTTGTGCGATCTGAATGACACCTGACATAGTAGGATTGTTGTCTGTCATCCCTGTGTTCCCCCTCTCTTGCCTCGTCGCGCCTTGAAACACTTGTGTATAGGCGCGTTATAGATGCTGTATCATATATCATATTCAAAAGAATACAAGAACTGAATACATGTAACTGGAGCAACAAGAGAAACATGCAATCAAGTCTGAAGAACTCATGAGTATCAAAGAAACAAGTGAGAAGAGGTGAAGTAAATGTATACATGCGGAAACGCAAGGTAGAGGAGACATAAAGAAGCTTGCTGCGACATAACCTTTAATCTGACCGAAGCGGCCAAAGGGAAAAAGATAGATGTCAGACTTGTCAGAAATCTAACTGAGATACCTCAGAAACAGACCAAGGCTGCAGAGATGGGAGACGCTGGAAAAACAGCTTTGTGTGAAGGATGGAGAGGAGCCTCTTGGCTTGGGAATCAAGGATGTCGATCAAGGAATAATTGCAAGGCACAAAGGGAGTCAAGAGGATTAGCCATGGACATGACACAGTTCTCTTAGATTAAGCTAAGAAGAAAACATCCACAAGTGCCAAGTATTGGATAATTAAAAAAAGCAGAAAGCATATGTGAGATGGAGTGATCAAGTCTCCAGAGGCCAAGAGGAGTAATAGCACTTAATACAATTAAATCAAATAGCAGTAGATAAGAGGTCAAAATGGACACATTTGTGGTCTCCACACATGTGACTCAGATGGTGAAAACAAGGGCCATTCATTAAGCTCCAGAAGATGATAAGGAGGTACCCACACTGCCTCAAAGATTCCAGAGCAAAGAACAGGCTGCAAGGTCAACTACAAAGGAGAAACTTTGGCTGAGGGCCTGGCCGATGAGAGATGGTGGACTAATTGGAGCAAGTGGGTAGGAGTCTACTGTTTTTCTTTGCACCTCGGTTTCATTTTGCTAACATGCTGCTAATGAGCCGACAGTTCAAATTTGTGAAAGAATGCCAACCAATCATATGGGTCCAAGTAGCAACCTGCTATACAAAGTTGCACGGGCCCATCCACTACGGTATTCTGTTATAATCAGTATTAAAAGTATTTAGAGGTAGTTCAAGGCGTGCCTACTAGATAAGGGGCAGCCAATGAAGTTATTAACACGTATGCATACTATAGGTACATATGTTCCCCTTAACAAACCCCTCCCTTCAATAGGTTTTAAGTTTGCCAAGTAGGATGGCGTGACGCATATTGAGCTAATAGCAAAGCGCCTTTGTGTAATTAAAATCATGTGTGAGTGTGCGGACTACTGCTTGGAGTTCACCAGATGGCCCAACTTTATTTTGAGCTGACAATGAAGTAGTACTTTGCCATATTCTTTGGGTCTGTCCAGTTATTTGAGTCTGGGGTCATTTAGTAGGGTAATTCAATTCTGCGCCTAATAAAAGCTTGAAGCTGCTATCAGAGGCATAGACAGGCTAGGGCCTTAGCAGGCAAGGCCCACCCAACATCTGTAAAATGCCCACTCAGCAGCACAGCGTGGGCATTTACAGAAGTTAATATCACTGTGATGGGCCCAACTACATTAGCTTCAGGTGGTATCTGGTGATTCCATTGAAAAAAATGCATTTTTTGTACGTAGTTTTTAAAAAAAATAAAAATGGGTTTTAAGAGGTAAAAAAACGGGTTGGGGGGACCCCCCATTAAAAAAAATGAAGAAAAAAAAGCATTTTTTCGTTGAATGTTTTTCGAGGCTTTTGCATTCGATGCTTTTGCATTCGATGCTATCACTATAAACCGCTTCAGGCCACACTTGTTAGACAATGCTAGCTACACCTCCGGGCGCTATTGCACACAAGCACATGGCGCATCTGTCGGACAGACTGGAGGATCTGAGCCAGGGCCACATGCAGGCCCTGCGAAGGTCAGACCCCAGCAGCGGGCCCCACAGGCCTCCTGCGCCTGGATGTGGGCCAGGACTGCCACCAGGTGCAGGGAACAGATGTTCCCGGGCTGGCACTCAGCGGCACTTCGCTGTGAGGACAGGCTGTCAGCTCACAGGCAGCAGGGACCCAGGGAATTGGACGTGGCGAAACTAATCGGGAGCGAGGCGGATGGCATGCCAAGTCGAAGCGACATGATTGGCACAGATAAGGCCTAGCAGGGGGTGCAGCAGGCAGGGACGGGGCGTGCTGGGCGAGAGCTGCGTGTGATTCCCAGGTAACCAGAGCGTGCTGCAGATGAGGCGCTTGGGCAGAGTCCTGGATTTGCACGCGTATTTCGGAATGTCATCCGAGGCCGCAGATCAGGGTTGAGATACATTGGTAGAGCTTATTGCAGTCACAGGTTTGTTTGTTGGTGGGTTCTGGGGAGAAACAAAAACGTGATGGGGGCCCATGCTATTTTTGTGGCACTAACCTGGCAAGGCCATCAACAGGCAACTGATTATATGTTTAAAAAAATGGCCCTTTAGGAATGAATGGAATCGATTCTGTTCCACTCATAGAATTTAATTCTGTAGTCGAGCTCATCAGCAGCACAAATTCAGATTGAATTGGGCTCCATTCATTGAATTTCTCAATCGCAACCCTCCGATTCTTGGAGTTCAGCACTTTGATCGCAATTCAAATGTTCCTAAACCTCTATGAACTTGTACAGAATAATACTCATATTTTAGTTCTCTGTTTTTTACCCCCCTCTCTGCAATTTTCTGTAATGTTTTTTGTCTCGTTTTATTTATTTATTTGTATTATTATTATTTTTAATTTCTGTTTTTCGACAAGTTAATACTTTGTCTAATATTAGGCATTATATTTAACAATGTGTTTAAATATTATTATATTTTTCTGCATTATCGTATTGCGTTTACAAACATTTCAGTAAAATGTATTTAAATAGAAAAATACCCTTTAGTTTTTTGGTTACGTTTGGAGATGGGAAGGAAACCCTTGATTTCATGTGTTATGCCTTCCAAATTAAAGGAAAGTAACTGACGACCCGTAGCCTCACCTGTCCCCAAGAGTGGAACAGCTCCCACCCTACATGCCCCCAAACCAGACATGCCTCCAGTCTTCAGATGTTGCTGCCCTCCTAGCCCCCAGCATGAAATGCCCCCAAGTTGGGCATGACTCTCACCCTACATGCCCCCAGCAAGGCACGCCTCCAGTCTTAAGATGTGTCTGCCCTCCTAGCCCCCAGCATCAAATGCCCCCAAGCTGGGCATGACTCTCACCCTACATGCCCCCAGCAAGGCACGCCTCCAGTCTTAAGATGTGTCTGCCCTCCTAGCCCCCAGCATCAAATGCCCCCAAGCTGAGCATGACTCTTACCCTACATGCCCCCAGCAATGCACGCCTCCAGTCTTAAGATGTGTCTGCCCTCCTAGCCCCCAGCATCAAATGCCCCCAAGCTGGGCATGACTCTTACCCTACATGCCCCCAGCAATGCATGCCTCCAGTCTTCAGATGTTGCTGCCCTCCTAGCCCCCAGCATGAAATGCCCCCAAGCTGGGCATGACTCTCACCCTACATGCCCCCAGCAAGGCACGCCTCCAGTCTTAAGATGTGTCTGCCCTCCTAGCCCCCAGCATCAAATGCCCCCAAGCTGAGCATGACTCTCACCCTACATGCCCCCAGAAATGCACGCCTCCAGTCTTAAGATGTGTCTGCCCTCCTAGCCCCCAGCATCAAATGCCCCCAAGCTGGGCATGACTCTCACCCTACATGCCCCCAGCAAGGCACGCCTCCAGTCTTCAGAGAACACTCCCTCCAACCCTGAGCATTAAATGCCCCCAAGCTGAGCATGACTCTTACCCTACATGCCCCCAGCAATGCACGCCTCCAGTCTTCAGATGTTGCTGCCCTCCTAGCCCCCAGCATCAAATGCCCCCAAGCTGGGCATGACTCTCACCCTACATGCCCCCAGCAAGGCACGCCTCCAGTCTTCAGAGAACACTCCCTCCAACCCTGAGCATTAAATGCCCCCAAGCTGAGCATGACTCTTACCCTACATGCCCCCAGCAATGCACGCCTCCAGTCTTCAGATGTTGCTGCCCTCCTAGCCCCCAGCATCAAATGCTCCCAAGCTGGGCATGACTCTCACCCTACATGCCCCCAGCAAGGCACGCCTCCAGTCTTCAGAGAACACTCCCTCCAACCCTGAGCATTAAATGCCCCCAAGCTGAGCATGACTCTTACCCTACATGCCCCCAGCAATGCACGCCTCCAGTCTTCAGATGTTGCTGCCCTCCTAGCCCCCAGCATCAAATGCCCCCAAGCTGGGCATGACTCTCACCCTACATGCCCCCAGCAAGGCACGCCCCCAGTCTTCAGAGAACACTCCCTCCAACCCTGAGCATTAAATGCCCCCAAGCTGAGCATGACTCTTACCCTACATGCCCCCAGCAATGCACGCCTCCAGTCTTCAGATGTTGCTGCCCTCCTAGCCCCCAGCATCAAATGCCCCCAAGCTGGGCATGACTCTCACCCTACATGCCCCCAGCAAGGCACGCCTCCAGTCTTCAGAGAACACTCCCTCCAACCCTGAGCATTAAATGCCCCCAAGCTGAGCATGACTCTTACCCTACATGCCCCCAGCAATGCACGCCTCCAGTCTTCAGATGTTGCTGCCCTCCTAGCCCCCAGCATCAAATGCCCCCAAGCTGGGCATGACTCTCACCCTACATGCCCCCAGCAAGGCACGCCTCCAGTCTTCAGAGAACACACCCTACAACCCTGAGCATTAAATGCCCTCAAGCTGGGCATGACTCTCACCCTACATACCACCAGCAAGGCATGCCTCCATTATTCAGATGCCCACACCCTCCTAGCCCCCAGCATTAAATGCCCCCAAGCTGGGCATGACTCTCACCCTACATACCTCCAAACCAGGCACGCCTCCAGTCTTCAGATGTGTCTGCCCTCCTAGCCCCCAGCATCAAATGCCCCCAAGCTGGGCATGACTCTCACCCTACATGCCCCCAGCAAGGCACGCCTCCAGTCTTCAGAGAACACTCCCTCCAATCCTGAGCATTAAATGCCCCCAAGCTGGGCATGACTCTCACCCTACATGCCCCCAGCAATGCACGCCTCCAGTCTTCAGATGTTGCTGCCCTCCTAGCCCCCAGCATCAAATGCCCCCAAGCTGGGCATGACTCTCACCCTACATGCCCCCAGCAAGGCACGCCTCCAGTCTTCAGAGAACACACCCTCCAACCCTGAGCATTAAATGCCCTCAAGCTGGGCATGACTCTCACCCTACATACCACCAGCAAGGCATGCCTCCATTATTCAGATGCCCACACCCTCCTAGCCCCCAGCATTAAATGCCCCCAAGCTGGGCATGACTCTCACCCTACATACCTCCAAACCAGGCACGCCTCCAGTCTTCAGATGTGTCTGCCCTCCTAGCCCCCAGCATCAAATGCCCCCAAGCTGGGCATGACTCTCACCCTACATGCCCCCAGCAAGGCACGCCTCCAGTCTTCAGAGAACACTCCCTCCAATCCTGAGCATTAAATGCCCCCAAGCTGGGCATGACTCTCACCCTACACACCCCCAGCAAGGCACGCCTCCAGTCTTCAGATGTTGCTGCCCTTCTAGCCCTCAGCATCAAATGCCCCCAAGTTGGGCATGACTGTCACCCTACATACCCCCAAACCAGGCATGCCTCCAGTCTTCAGATGTTTCTGCCCTCCTAGCCCCCAGCATCAAATTCCCCCAAGCTGGGCATGACTCTCACCCTACATACCCCCAGCAAGGCATACCTCCATTATTCAGATGCCCACACCCTCCTAGCCCCCAGCATTAAATGCCCCCAAGCTGGGCATGACTCTCACAGTACATACTACCCACAAGGCACGCCTCCATTCTTCAGATGCTCTCACCCCTAGCATCAAATGCCCAAGCCTCATATATCCCAATATTAAAAGTCTCCATGCCCTGCTTCATCATCCAGCCCTGCTGCCCGGAATATTCACATTTCTCTGATAGTCCTACTGTGTGCCACGAATATTCTGATGTTCCCACAGCACTGTGTGGCTAAACAACATGGTGCGTAGTGCATACCCAAACTCTCTCAACTTGAAATGCCCACTGACTGTCTTGGCATTTCCACCTGTTGTGTGCGATCCCTTCAGCCTTGAATGCTTCCACCTCCCACTCCTCATATGACCCCCATTCTGGCATTCCTCCAACCTTGGATGACCCATTTAGCCCTGAACGCTTCCACTTCCAATTCCTCATATGACCCCCATTCTTGCATGCCTCCAACCTTGGATGACCCATTTAGCCCTGAACGCTTCCACTTCCAATTCCTCATATGATCCCTATTCTGGCATGCCTCCAGCCTTGCATGGTTGGTCCAGCCCTGAATGCTTCCACCTCCCATTACTCATATGACCCCCATTCTAACATGCCTCCTCTCCAATCTGGGATGGTCCATCCAGCCCTGAATGCTTCCAACTCCCATTCCTCATCTGACCACCCCTCAATTCTTGCATTTCTCTAGCCTCGCATGCTCCATCAGCCCTGAAAGCTTCCGCCTCACACTCCTCATATGACCCCCCCTCATTCTTGCATGCCTTCAGCCTTCCATGGTCCATCCAGCCCTGAATGCTTCCCCCTCTCTCTCATTCCTCATTTGAACCGCCATTCTTGAATGTCACCAGACTTGCATGCTCCATCGAGCACTGAATGATTCCACCTTCCATTTCTCATACAACCCCACTTCTACATGCCTCAAGCATTGCATAGTCCATGCAGCCCTGAATACTTTCATCTCCCATTCCTCATGTAACCCCCAATCTTGCATGCCTCCAGCATTGCATGGTCCAACCCGCCGTGAATGCTTCCATCTCCCATTCATCACATGACCCCCATTCATGCATGCCATCAGACCTTTATGATCCATCCAGCCCTGAATGCTGCCATCTCCCATTCCTCATATGACCCCCATTCTTGCATTTCACCAAACGTGCATGCTCCATCCAGCCCTAAATGCTACGACCTCCCATTACTCATATGACCACAATTCTTGCATGCCACCAGTCCTGCATGGCCTTTCCACATCCCACTCCTCATTTGACTCACATTCTGGCATGTCTCTAGCTTTGCATGGCCCTTACAGCCTTGAATGCTTCATCCTCCCATTCCTTATATGACTCCCATTCTTGCATGCCTCCAGCCTGTCATGGTCCATCTAGCCCAGAATGCTTCCAAAGCCCATTCTTCAAATGCCCCCCATTATTGCATGCCTCCAGCTGGGCATGCTCCATCCAGCCCTGAATGCATCCACCCCCATTCCTCATACGACCCCCCCCCCAATCTTGGTTGCCTCCAGACTTGCATGCTCCAGCCAGTCCTGAATGATTTCACCTCCCATTAGTCATATGACCCCATTCTTGCATGCCACCAGAACTGCATGGACTTTACAGCTCTGAATGCATCCACCTCTCACTCATCATATGACCCCCATTATGGCATGTCTCTAGCCTTGCATGATATGATATGATAGTGTATTTATATAGTGCCTATACACAATGGGTTTCAAAGCACTTCACGACAGGGGAGGGAACAAGGGAAAATACAAAACATTCTTACAGGTCATGAACAACAAGAATGTGAAATTAACCATCCTCCCACTCCTCATTTGACCCACATTCTGGCATGCCTCTAGCTTTGCATGGCCCCTAAAGCCTTGAATGCTTCAACCTCCCATTCCTTATATGACTCCCATTCTTGCATGCCTCCAGCCTGTCATGGTCCATCCAGCCCAGAATGCTTCCAAAGCCCATTCTTCAAATGACCCCCATTATTGCATGCCTCCAGCTGGGCATGCTCCATCCAGCCCTGAATGCATCCACCCCCATTCCTCATACGACCCCCCCAATCTTGGATGCCTCCAGACTTGGATGGTCCATCCATCCTAACAACATTTCAGATAGTGCAACTGCTAAGACACAGATAGGAAGGAAAGTGGAACAGACAGGCGACTACCATACTAGGCCTGATGACATTTCTGGAAGAGCCGGAGAATTACACGAGGTGAGGGAGAGGCGAGGAGAGAGGAGGGAGAGGAACAAAACAAGCGACTATCGTACTAGGCCTGATGACATTTCAGATGGTGCTGCAGGGGGTGGGAAGTAAGGGGGGGGGAGACAAACATGTGTTACTATCATACTAAGTCCAAATTCTGATAGAGTAAGTGCACAGAAAAGTAGGGGAGGGGGGAGTGTGAGGAGAGAGAGAGGAGTGAATGGGAGAGGAGAAGAGAATAGAATAAAAACAGTGAAAAGAGCAGAGAAGCAGAGGAGAGGGCGAAAAAACTTTCAAACTGCAATGTTCAGCCAGTGGGTCTGCATCACTGTTCTCATCTGAGGTTGTTCCTGGTACGGGCATTGTGGAAGAATTCAAGGGAATTCGAGGGATAAAAGGCCCTCAAGGCACCAAGCCCTACCAAGTCCTGAATGCTTCAGCATCCCATTCCTCATATGACCCCCATTCATGCATGCCTCCAGTATTGCATGACCCTTCCAGCCCTGAATGCTTCCACCTCCCATTCCCCATTCTAATGTTGGGGTGGTAAAGGAGAGCCCCCTTTATTGCGAGGGATTCATGTTGCACACACCATACTGATGGCAGGAGGGGGATGACAGAAAAACTGGTATAGTGTCGCAAATCCATGTGAATCACGTACAACGATTCAATATTAAAACTGCCAATGCAACACAAACACAATCTATTACAGGGGGGTGCTTTTTTACACGGGCATTCTAAAGTGGCAGGGGCATTCTTGACCGGAAAGAAAATGAGTTACTTAGTAATAAGGTTGTACGAACAGGGCAAGGTTCAGCATCCTTGAAAGGGAACAGATGTTATCTAGCCCTTTGTATTAAAATCTTTAGAGGGGATTAATCATTTGGTCGGTGGTAGTAAACCTAAGGCTCAAGGCCAGGGTCCAACGGTTAAGTACTTTTCTAGTTCCTCAGAAGGTGCATGTGGCCGCATAAATTAGTTTATGGTGCCAGGAGTCTGTGGAATGGAGAGGGCTATCTGTGGTTCAAAGAAACAACCTGTGCAGACCTCTCTCTATTTGCCAAAATACATCAGTAGAACCATGTGAAATCATACTTAAAGTTAAAGGTTTTAGGCCAGTTATTGCTAGCAATGAATTACGTTTTCAATACAAATGTTTAACCATGTACTGATGTCAGGACCTACTACAACGAATCCCAAGAAGAGGTGTGTTTTGAATATGATCTGAAGATAATAATGAAGATAAGCCCGACCAATGAAAATGGAAGAACTGGGGAATGATGGGATTTCTTTGAAGTCGTTTTGCCCAATCATATTTGGGAGTGGAGGGTAATAAATGTATCTGGGAGTGTTTTGAATTGTTTCACAAAGTATATAAACTGCCAACAGATGTTGTATTGTTGAGGTTAGTTTGGTCCTACAACACCATCTGACCGCTTCCGGGAGCTTTTGTAAAATAAACTTGCTTTATGTACAACTGTGTACTCGCTTCTTATGTGGTGGGCCTGTCTTGGGTTAAGGTGATTAAAGGTTCACTTCTACAGTTTGGCAAACCAGGCATTCCGAGACATTGGGGGTCTTCTGTCGACACCTCTCAGAGGTGGCACCTTACGACGGAGACCAGTCTTCCATGCATGGTGAAAAAGAGGTCTGCAGATGCCATATTGGTTAAAGGACCGTCTGCTCCCCGGAGACGTGGTGCCACCGCCTGGCAGTGCGGAACAATTTGACAAAGCACCATGTCGGAGCACCTCGGGTTCACGTGAGTACACGGTTGCCGGTGTAATGCAAGAGGGGAAATAGGGGTAGAAAAAGGGTTTGTTTCTTTGACTTAAAGGGTTCATTTTGTTTTTGTTTTTAGTTTTTTGGGGGGTAAGGGTAGACTTGCAGTGCGGGTGTGAAGTTAGTGAAGTTGAGGTTGCCGGGTTTGAAAAAGTGGATGTTTTTTATATTGATTTCACTGTTTTGTGTTGTTATTTTAGAGATGTGGGGGTATCTTGCCCCATACGCCCAATGTGAAGCTTGTCCTGATACCCTTTAGTTTGCTTGTTCCGTTGGCTGGAGCCCTCACTTGAAGGTGGGGTGGTATTTTAGGGTAAGTCCAACCGTAGATACCTTTCTGATGAAGGCCTTGACATTCTTTCGTATTTGCTGTGCGGGCAGAGCCCCTGACCTCGATTTTCTTGGCTAGTCAAAGTAGTGGAGGGAAACTTCCTGTAGTCCGGAAAAGACGGACTTGTAGTAGAGCAGGCCGTACCAGTAAAAGAAAAGAGAGCGAGAGCAGAGGTGCTGTAGTGGAAAGCATTCTGCCCTTCCTATGCTCGAGTGGTGCAGATATCTAAAAATATTGGCCAGCAAGTGTTTTGATAAGATGCTCTATTCTGTGTATGTTCCATTTATTGCCCGGTTATACGGAAATAACTTTAAATATCATAGGAAATTGATGCAAGAGAGTAAGGGGGAAACAATACATTCTTGGCCTACCGAGGGATCCTATGATATGCGATATTGGAGAACCTGGATACCTTTTTAACTACAAAGCACAAGGGCTCTAATTTAGAAAAGAAGTTAAACATCTTGGATGTGTGAGAAAAGCTTGAAGGGCCATAATGTTGATATTGTGGGGGAAGGGCTGAAAAAGGAGGGTGCAGGAATTTCTTCCACACTCCCCCATATGGGTGCTATCCTTTATCGCCCGCAGAGGGGTACACAGACCCTGAGTTTGTACCACCATTTTCCCCAGCAGCTACTCCAGTGGTTGCAAGACAGACGCAGGTAAAAGTGGGGGTACTCATTAACATACACAATGGGATGTGATATCACCATAAATTAACATATCAAGGTGGAATGTGCACATTTCATTCAATTGGCTTTGCATAACCGTTCCAATTGCACAGGACAAAGGGGCATTTGCCTTTCATTAAATCAACATACACAAAAAACCAAGAGGGTTTTTTCTTCTAATTGGGTTTGAAAATGTTTAAAAAGTGTGCACATTTTAAAGCTCAAGGATCAATGCGACTGTTTTTCCTGGAGAGTGCAGTCCCAAAATGTGGCATTTCACCATTAGATGTTTGTTGTTTTTCACTGTGTTATATGGTGTAATGGTGAAGTGCCTGACTTGTGAACCTGGCGACTGCGATTCAAATTCTGAGATCTGCTTAAAATCATAATTTGCTTTGAATCCCCACCTAAAATCAAAATTTCGAAAAAAAAGACAGCCAAAGTATGTTGTTTTTCACACTGCCTCTAAAATACCCTGAGGGACGGTGTCCACCCTCTGAAAAAAGTGGGGAGGATGCTGACCACCCGTGCGTACCATTGACTTGAGCCCTGCTCACACACCATGGACTCTTTCATTCATGCGCTCACCGAAACGTGCACTCATTCCTACACATGCAGCCATTCATGTACACTTTTATTTTTCCTCCATGCAGCCCTGGTCTATTCTGCCAAGTGCCGCAATGGCTCACTGCCTCTCCAGCTCCTATGCAACATGAACAGGAAGCAGGGAGAGCTTCCTGGTTCCTGCATATGCGTGCAGGAGCCAATGTGCTCCGTGGAGTATGCCCCAGTAGCTCTGAATAATGTGGGGAGGTAAAGAAGCGCCCCTCACTCATTCAGAGCTGCAGTACCCCAGCCTGCATCCCCAATGGCCATACAAAACGCCCACAAACTTACATTGCCCATTGAAAAGGCATGCTGGGGTACGCACCGCAAATTCATTTGACAGTTCAATCCAGCCAAAGAGCGCTCTCTCAGCTGCTGGTTGCAAATGAGGAAAGTGCTTTTCACTGGGTTGACTTGGTGGCTCATCCAAAACGAGTGGGTCGATGCCCCACCGTCACCCATTATGAACAAGATGACCCTGGGTTTAAGGTGAATTGACATAGATGCATGTCACAGTACCAGACTGCTGCAGATCAGGTGTGAGGTACATTGGCAGAGCTGTTTCTAAGGCAGTACAAGGAAAGTAGTGTGCACTACTATCAAGCGATGATGCCGCGGATGAGCATTGTGAGGGTCCTGGTTCAGGAATACCACGTGTTCTTGTAGTGGGGGTGAAGATGCGTTGATTGAGCTGTGTGTGCGCCCTGTCATCATTGGTAGATCTACGTAGGGATCATTGGAAGAGATACATGGGGAGCATCGGTAGCACTACGTGGGACGCATCGGTAGCGCTACATGGGGAGTATCGGTAGCGCTACGTCAGGAGCATCGGTAGCGCTACATGGGGAGTATCGGTAGCGCTACATGGGGAGTATCGGTAGCGCTACGTCAGGAGCATCGGTAGCGCTACGTGGGACGCATCGGTAGCGCTAATTGTGGGGAGCATCGGTAGCGCTACATGGGGAGTATCGGTAGCGCTATGTCAGGAGCATCGGTAGCGCTACATGGGGAGTATTGTTAGCGCTACGTCAGGAGCAGCGGTAGCGCTACATGGGAGCATGGGTAGTGCTACGTGGGAGCATCGGTAGCACTATGTGGGGAGCATCGGTGGCACTACGTGGGAAGCATCGGTAGCACTACATGGGGAGCATCGGTAGCGCTACATGGGGAGTATCGGTAGCGCTACGTCAGGAGCATCGGTAGCGCTACATGGGAGCATGGGTAGTGCTACGTGGGAGCATCGGTAGCACTATGTGGGGAGCATCGGTAGTGCTACATGGGGAGCATCGGTAGCGCTAAATGGGGAGCATCGGTAGCGCTACATGGGGAGCATCGGTAGCACTACCTGAGGAGCATCAGTTCCACTACAGAGGGGGCATCAGTAGCACTACGTGGGGAGCATCGGCAGCACTACGGGGGGAGCATCGGTAGTACTACATGGGGAGCATCGGTAGCGATGTGTGGGGAGCATCGGTAGCACAACCTGGGAGCATCGGTAGCGCTATGTTGGGAGCATCGGTATCGATATGTAGGGAGCATCGGTAGCACTACCTGGGGAGCATCAGTAGCGCTATGTTGGGAGCATCGGTAGCGCTATGTGGGGAGCATCGGTAGGACTAGATGGGGAGCATCGGTAGCGCTACGTGGGGAGCATCGGTAGGACTAGATGGGGAGCATCGGTAGCACAACCTGGGAGCATCGGTAGCGCTATGTTGGGAGCATCGGTAGCGCTATGTGGGGAGCATCGGTAGGACTAGATGGGGAGCATCGGTAGCGCTATGTGGGGAGCATCGGTAGGACTAGATGGGGAGCATCGGTAGCGCTACGCGGGGAGCATCGGTAGCGCTACGTGGGGAGCATCGGTAGGACTAGATGGGGAGCATCGGTAGCGATATGTGGGGAGCATCGGTAGCGCTACGTGGGGAGCATCGGTAGCGATATGTGGGGAGCATCGATAGGACTAGATGGGGAGCATCGGTAGCGATATGTGGGGAGCATTGGTAGCGAGCGATATGTGGGGAGCATCGGTAGCGATATGTGGGGAGCATCGGTAGTGATATGTGGGGAGCATTGGTAGCGATATGTGGGGAGCATCGGTAGCGCTATGTGGGGAGCATCGGTAGCGCTACATTGGGAGCATTGGTAGCGCTATGTGGGGAGCATCGGTAGGACTAGATGGGGAGCATCGGTAGCGCTACATGGGGAGCATCGGTAGGACTAGATGGGGAGCATCGGTAGCGCTACGTGGGGAGCATCGGTAGGACTAGATGGGGAGCATCGGTAGCGCTACGTGGGGAGCATCGGTAGGACTAGATGGGGAGCATCGGTAGCGATATGTGGGGAGCATCGGTAGCGATATGTGGGGAGCATCGGTAGCGATATGTGGGGAGCATCGGTAGTAATATGTGGGGAGCATCGGTAGCTCTACGTGGGGAGCATCGGTAGGACTAGATGGGGAGCATCGGTAGGACTAGATGGGGAGCATCGGTAGCGCTATGTGGGGAGCATTGGTAGTGATATGTGGGGAGCATCGGTAGCGCTATGTGGGGAGCATCGGTAGCGCTACGTGGGGAGCATCGGTAGGACTAGATGGGGAGCATCGGTAGCGATATATGGGGAGCATTGGTAGCGATATGTGGGGAGCATCGGTAGCGCTATGTGGGGAGCATCGGTAGCACTACCTGGGGAGCATCAGTAGCGCTATGTTGGGAGCATCGGTAGCACTACGTAAGGAATCCAGTCAAGAAAACTGAAGCCTGGGTCTAAGATGACATGGAATGGGGCTTATAGGACCATCAGCAGGTTCAGGAAACAGCTCTTGACTAAGTGATATGGTATGTGGAGGGGCCGGGTGTCAGCTAACGAAAGCCAGATGTGCAGACACCTTCCCCTTCCACAGCCCCCTTCCAGTCTGAGCACCTTTATCCCCGGTGTCCTTTACAAGGCCACCCTGAAACAACTAAAAATACAAGCGGCCAGAGCCATCGCTCTCTGCCGCGGAGGACACCTCTAATTAGCAGCATTAGTCGCTGTCAGTGGGCACAGGTGCCCTGCTCCCAAGAGCCGCACGCTGTGCCATGAAAGGAGGGGTGTGATAGGGAATGGCACAGACGGGCTCTGCTGGCACAGGTGCAGTGTAATAATCCGACCAGCGCCTCAAACCGAATCACCCACAAGGAGCAAAGGAATAATGTTTTTAATATAGTGCTTAGACCCCTGTGTTTCCAAGCACTGTATTCCCAGAGGTAACTATTACCAAACGGAAGAGCGCCTCTTGTATTGACCGTAGAGGACAGGTGGAGACGTCTCAGCTGGGATTCTAACCCATGACCTTAAGGAAGCACACAGATACTTGCAGTAAGGGAGTTACCTCACTGTACTACCTAGGACCCTTCTGTCAATTCTTCTCATCACAGAGTCTTAAAACTGGGAGCCCTGACACTTGTATCTGTCTTAGAACTGTGCACTGATAATGGGCAGCCTTCTGTCCCTTGAGTCTGTTCCCCTGGTGTCAGGTGAAGGGGGCTCTTT
This sequence comes from Ambystoma mexicanum, assembly GCF_040938575.1. NCBI lineage: Eukaryota > Metazoa > Chordata > Amphibia > Caudata > Ambystomatidae > Ambystoma > Ambystoma mexicanum. Next base: position 304,690,209 of record NC_090921.1, read on the forward strand.
CCTTGATTCACAAGAAAAAAATGGTCCCTTTTTGTGGCACTGCACATTTCATTTCAGCGATCACAGTCCTCTCAAGTTTCCCGATTGCACTTGTGAATAGCACCTGCGGCTCTGCCTCCTTTCTTGCATTCTGCCACTTGCAGCCCCACGTTTCGAGCAGAAAGGGAAAACTACAAGTACCAGAATGCAAAGAGTACAAGATGAAGCTCTTGCTCCTCCCATATCAAATTGCTGCTTGCACCATCATTGGAACTGTGCTCTGCACCATGGCCTGCAAGTACAACAGACAGCTCAAGTTGTCCCGTGTCACGCTTAAGCAAGCAATGCAGTCCCGATTATTTATTTATTGTACATTTGTTAGGCGCTAATACAGTAAGCCAATTCTGTTTCAAAGCGCCCACAGTGCAGCAGGGAGGGAACATGGGATTGAAAAGCAACAAATACGGTGGACGATAAAGATGAGCCTACTATGCCTTGTGAGTGAGAAGGGGGTAATGAGGGTGGGGTAATTTATGGAATGTCTATGCTCGTGGGTGAGCAGAGGCTGGCTTATATTTTTTGCATTCTTATAGGTCTGCATTTAAAAATCCCATAAGCATAAGGTATGGGTCCAATAATGCATAGAACTGGGCTCGCCTCCTCAAGCCCTCTGCCCAGGTCCTTGGCCCCACCATTCTGAAAAGAAACTCTTGCTTTCTACTCTGCCCCAGTCGAATTAGGCCAATAAACTGTTCCGCAATGCAGTTTTTAGTTAGATGCTGCTAAGGATGTTAGGTATTAGTAAGAGTTGAAATTTAGTTTCTATCTTTAAAACTGAAGAAGTTATAGAGGTTTTAGTGAGAGGCGTTTTTTTCAAAATAGGCGCGAAAATGAAAACAGGAATCCGCTTTTGAAAATTACAGATGGGTTTGATTACACTATATTATGACTATGAAAAAGAGAATGCCACAGATGGATCTTACAGTCACGTGATCAGCGTAACCCGTCCCATTGTGGATAGTCTACTTCTTCCTGGGATTGACTTTAGTTATTCAAAATCACTAGGGAGTTATGGTTTTGGAGACAGGTGAGACAATCAGCGAAAGAAAGATTCTAACAATGCTGGAGTTCTGAATTAAGGATGGGATGGGTTGAAATAGGGATAATACAATGCAGATATAATATGGGTCACTGTTCTTCCTGTTAATACTTACAGAAGAAGTTATTGAATTGGAACGTCAGCTCTGGTCAATGAATTGGATCTGGTCTACCGGCAGCAGGGCACCTTTAGCGGAATTGAATCAGCAAGGCGGTTCTGGTCAATTTGGACTGCACCTCAGCCTGGATTTGGAAGGGCCCCTTCTGGTTACTGGACACGGTAGATAGCAGGATGCACGTTTTCAGCGGGCAAGCCTAATGGTAGCAAGCCAATCTGAATCAAAATTAAATCCCTTCAAGTTTGGGATGTTGCAATTGGATCAAGCTAGCAATAATTTCCGCAATGCTAGAGTCTGGATTCTGCAAAGAAATCTGGATCTTCAAGAATTCTGGAGTCAGCTACAAAATGAAGAGTTCTGGAATAAGGTGCTGCACGGACATCTGGATGGGTTCTGGAAGCGGTGTGTCTATTTGTAGTCAACCCCCTATATTTATCCATTATAAATGTTATGGCATGGGCAGGACTTCAATTCAAAACACACCCCCATGTCTGTGAGTGGCTACTGGCATGTGCTTTGTCCTGGTTGGCAGTCTAAGCAGATCTGTCATCTTATGACAGGATTTAGGAACTCCCACTGTAATTTTGACCACAATTTAGCTTTCACACAAATACACTTTTTTACAATTATGCCCTCTAATAAAACGTGACACATATTTTTTTATGTTTGATTGATTGTCTACATTCACATTCAATCCCTGTCCTTGTGCAAGCTGTCTTTCTCATTCTATGGATTTTTATCAATTTTCAGCATAACGGTTTGAATTAATCATTTCTAATTCGATACACCACTGGGCGCTGATCAGTGGATCATGTACATGCAATTTTAAGCTTGCAACATAAATAGTTTTGCCACAATCAGTGTTTTAGTGTATTTTTGGTTACTTATGTAGTAAGAACTCCTACCACATCTTCAACTGTCTAGCATGAGTTCAGATTTATAAATTTGTATTTTTCACTTGTCTACTTATTTTGGCTGTCATGTTAAATGTCATAAAGTTTTTTTCTTACTTCCAAAGTGAGCAGATGGCCAGTCCTTTGAAGTTCACTGAGAAACCTCCTCCGCCTCCTTTAGGAAGATGGGTGTCCAAGCCTTCCTTTGTCCTTGGGTCAGCCAGGAGACAACTGTTTGGGGCTTTCTATGTTCTCATTATGCGGGCACCATTAACATCACTTAAGCCTTCCTGTAGCAACTGATTGTTAAGCTGACATGTGAATCTTCCCAGGCCAGGCACTGCCAGATCAGAATAACATAGTGGATTGGCTTCAGACTGGGTTACTTTACATTAAAGCGTTTTCAGTTCACATATAAAATACAAGCACAGTTTATAAGGGATTTGGACATTTTAAAAGAATTAGCCCTTCACAAACATGCTTTAAATAGGTGAATTTTGCCATTTTAATCAGGAAACAGGAACAGTTTTAAACTGGGTTTTACAGCTAATTTTCTGATGTAGCTGTCAGTCAGTGAGGCCTGCATTCCTCTGACTGCCTCGAGAATCCATGATTTTAGCACACTTTCCTTTCAACAATTCACTGGGGAAAATAACTGAATTTAGCGCCAAAACAGCACTTTGAAGATTCCCGTTGATTAGGAAGCGGTATTTAAGGGCATTTTTGGATTTTAGCCCTTCTGTGGCCTTGTTTCCAGTGACAGGTGACCAATGACAGATGACAGCATTGATTCCTGTTTTTACACCATCTTTGCCTGTATTTGTGGCAGGGTGTGCAGCTCTTTTGGTGGTTTATGCACCCTGTGCAATTTTGCAGACTTGGCACGCACAGGGTTATTTCCTCCATTTTTGACAGTTTTCTTTCCCCAGTGGCAAAGGAGTGCAGTGTGGCACATTGGTGTAGATAAAAATATTCCACATATACCCCCCCAAATCCAGCTTGATGTCCAGTCATCGGGGAGTTGGGCAAGTGAAATTATTTTTCTTTCGGTCCATGTGAAGAAATCTGGTTGTTCCTCCCATCAGCGAAGGATGGGACACGCGCTTCTTGCTTGTTCTGGTTGGAAGTGTGGAGCAACACTCTGGGCTCTTGGTTCTTTTTTTCTTTCCGGTCCCCGAGGAGTCCTCCTTGGTGATTAGATGGTTCTTAGTTCCAGTGCTAGAAACAGAACATAGCATGGTTATGAAAATGTACCCACTACTACTCCGAGGAGTGTAGTGGGGCAGATGTATGCATTGAATACAATTTACATTATTCCCCACCTATATTAATAACTCTCCTCGCACATACATGATGAACATTTAATAATTATTTTTATGCCTCCAGATATTCCCCCCACGGGGTTTCCAGTTAGCTCCTCTATTTGCCGCAAAGTATGCCTGGGATGGCAACTCTTTAGCTGGTTTATGTGGACCCACTTGTCTTCCCCTTCTCTCAAACTGCCCTTGGGGATGCAGATTCTGTAGGCGACTGGTGAGATTCTGTCCATAATTTCAAAAGGACCCCACCAACTTGGGAGGAATTTGCGCTCTTTGGCTTGGTTCCTTTGGAAATTGTACAAGTAGACCCGGTCTCGTACTTGATATGCCTTTTTGGTTGTCTGAAAGTCATAGTGGGTCTTCATACTGTCTGCAGATCTTTCTAGACTCCGCTGAGCATACGCAAGAGCATGTTGAAGGTGTTTTCTCAGATTCTCAACATACTTATGAGTTGTGGAGGTATTTATCAAGGTCTGCTCTTGGGCTCTGTAGAGCAGATGCTGGGGTAGCACCATCCTTCGTCCAGTCATCAGCTCAAATGGAGACATTTTTGTTGCAGAAGAAGGGGTAGATCTGATGGCCATCAGGACAAGGGGTAATCGAATGTCCCAACCTGGCCCAGAATCTGCCACAAACGTTTTTAATATTATGCTCACAATAGTTTTATTGTACCTCTGAACTCCACCACTAGAGGACCGTTGGTAGGCAATGTGTAGTTTCCTTTTTACCACAAGTATCTCCCACATCTTTGTCATCACTTCGCTAATGAAGTGACTACCTCGGTCTGAGTCAATCTTTTGGGGTAGACCAAAACGCGAGAAGATGTGATTGATCATCAGTGCAGCTACTTTTTCTGCCTTCCAATTTGGGGCTGGGAGACTTTCCACCCATTTAGTAAACAAGCATTTTATGGTTAACATGTACTTGTTCTGTCTAGAGGAGCGAATCACGGGCCCGATAAAATTGACTTGCAAATCTGACCAAGGCAGTGTCATCCGCCTCTTTTGGAGGGGAGCACGGTGTGAGTGATGTTGGCTGAAATTGTGCACCCACAAGGCATCCCTTCAAATATTGGTCGAGGGCCTGCCCCATGTGTGGCCAATATGCAACCTCTCGTAAGATTTATAATGTCGTATGAAACCACCGATGACCGGCTATGGCCGCATCATGGCATGACTTAGCATCAGGCTTCGGAATGAGGTAGGAACCACCCACTGGTCATGGCCAGATATGGATCTCCTCACCAACAAACTATCTTGGATTCAGAACATTTTTTGGACATTTCATCAACACTCTGAGGTCCTCTTTCCCAATGCAATCGGTATCCGTCAGGGGAAAGTCCTCAGGGTCCTCAATGTGTTGATAAAACATACCAATTATTGAATCCCCTTTTTGAGCCGTAATCAAATCAGCATCTGAGGTCTCCTCACTCCATTGGGCAGTTGAGAGTTCATTGTGAGCATTTGTCTGGGACCTAGTGGATTTCCCCGACCAGGGACTCAATCTCTGGTTTTGGCCAGCTGATCAGCTAAGTCATTTCCAGTTTTGTCTGGTCCCTCTATTTTAGAATTACCCTTGATCTTTTTCCAGTAGATGGTCATCCCATTCGAGGTGACCAGATCATCAATATTCTGCACTCATTATCCATGTTTTAGTGGTTTAACGTTAGTACATAGCATGCCTCTGGTTTTCCAATCAATGAGGTGCTCCACAAACCCGTTCCGTACATAATCTGAATCAGTGATTATGACCAGTTTGTGGAGTTGGTGTTGGACAGCAGTGAGGATGGCTTGATGCAGAGCCATCAGCTCTGCCACTTGACTACTACGTGGACCGATTTTGTACCCAGCGGCGGGCTCTGGGGCATCATTCACCCATGCATTTCCCACGCTGGCCACAAGTTCTTTTTCCCTGTTGTTGTCAACATGGGAAAAAGACATTTTTTATGTGGCTTGTTCCCCCATCCACTTGTCTTCTTCATAGACTTTGTGTGGGGAATTAAGGTATGCCTCCATGTTGTCCTTGATTTTAAGACTTTCGTCCTCGAAACAGTTTTCTCTGGCACAATCATGCAAGTCAACCAGACCTTGCGCGAGGGGGACTCTTCTTGTTTTGGCCATATCTGACCTCCACAGGAAAGCCTTGCATTGACAGAATCCAGGAAGTAATTCAGGAATTACTCACATTTCCGGCCCGGATTCTGTCACTTTGAAGATATTGCAGATGTTGGTGTGGGATCTCCACTATGATGTGTTCCCCCTGGATGAACGGCAGTAATTGTTCAATGCCCACACCGTTGCCAGGGGTGCCTTCTCACAATCATTGAATGTTTCCTCCACAGAGGATAAAGTCTTACTCGCATAGGAGATTACTTTATTGACCTTGTCATGTTTTTGGTATAATACTGCAGTCAAGCATGTATTTGAAAAGATAGTTTTGCTCCGGCAGCCCTCAACTGTGTCAGAACATAACAGATCTCTGCTATATGTTCCTCCACAGTTTTGATTAGAACATCATCTACATAGGCCAGGTTACCCCTTTCACCCAAGTCGGATATGGCCTTATGCAAAAAGATATTAAATTAATTGCCGGAGTTGATATATCCGAAGGGAGTCCGGGTCCACGTGTATTGCTGCCCCCCAAAGGTAAAGGCCAGCTTGTATTGGTCCTCCCTACTGACAGGTACAGTCCAGTACCCATTGGTCAGGTCAATGGCAGTGTATACCTTCGACCCCTGGATCTGGGCCAGCCCTTGGTCAATGTAGGGAAGAGGCCATCGGGAAGTGTGGACCCATTTGTTCAGCTCCCTTAGGTCAGCACAGAGTCTCCACTGGCCGTTTGGTTTCAAAATCCCCAGCACTGGATTATTGAAGGTGCTGTGGACTGGACGAATTATCCCACAGGACTCAAGGTTCTTAATTATTTCTGTAAGGGACTCCATGGAAGCGAGAGGCAAGAGTTATTGCTTCACAAACACTGGAGTCATGCCAGGGTCTGTGGGAATTGTTGTTGTATGGATTTTGGTGCGACCACAGTCATATAAGTCCACCACAAAACGATCCTGAAAATCTAAGAAAACTTGTTTCAATTTTTGCTTCTGCTCCAGAGTCTCACAGGCATCAGCTAGGTTGACTCTCTCTTCAACCATTTGCCTGAAGCCCGGAAAGACTTCTGGTTTGGCTATCTCAGCGGCCTCCTCCAGCTGGGTGGAGAAGTTCCTGGTTAAGGTACTGACTTGCACTGATGGCTTCAGGTGGGGAAGGCAGTCCTGGTGGACTTTAAAGATCACCTCATCCCTCCTGAAGTCACAGGTCACCTCTTCCTTACCATAAGGGCAGGAAGAGTACACCAGGAAATTCCGCCAATGCCGGGTTAAGATCCTGTCTGGTGTTGTGTCATTATCGCTATCACTGTCAAAACAGTCATAGGGGATTGGTCCAAGCAGTTCATTACCTAAATCTATGGAAAAATGTCGGTCATCAACTGCGCCCAGAGTGATACTCCTAAGGTCTCTGTTATCCACCACTATTGGAATGGTGACGTGTTCTTTATTGACTAGTGGTGTTGGGTTTAACCCCAACCCTTGCTGTTGGAAATGGGCATTGAGGTGAACATATGCGTCAGGATTTTGCAGTTTCTGTCCTCTTAATTTTTGCTTTAAGTGAGAATTGTCGGGTCTGTTCTGGGATGGTGACTTCCTCTCCAATCTGAACTTCAACTGCATATGGCAGCCGTTGAGCTGACCGAAATGCTTTCTCTGGATCATCAAAGTCCATGGGAATACCCGCAAATCGGGAGCAGGCTTTGAAGTTTATTAGGTCCAAACTAATGGTAAAGCGATTGAGAATAATATCACTGCCTAAATAAAATGCAGCAGGGACATCTCTCACGACCCAAAAATTATGGACTGTGCTCTTGTTGCCTATGGAAATTTTGAGCATACACCTGCTAGGCAGGAGATGTTTGGATTTGGGTGTTTCCAGGTCCATTTCCCATTTGTCTATCAATTTAAATGTGGGAATGGCTGGATCTTTTGGGAGTTTTCGAAACATGGCTTCACTGATGAAGCTCTTACCTTTGTTCACACACACTCAGGCGGGAACAAAGTCCTTCCCCTCATTTAACTGAACATGGATGAACAACTGTTCTCCAATTTTCTGAATGTCCGCCAAGCTTTGAGCTGGTTTCTCATCATTTTGGACTATAGAAGTGGGATTTTCTGATTGTGAATTGGTATAGAATTTCAGAGTAATTCCTTCCAGTGTGGAATGCCACTTGAGACTGGAAGGAAGGTTGATTTTCAGAAATAGAGAGGACTTCCCATCACCAGTTTGTTGTCCAACTGCAATTACTGTCACGTCAGGGATTTGGTTGTTGTGAACATGGAACTCAATTTGGTCAGGTTTTTGTTCAATCATGTGGCATGTGCCATTTAAACTAACATGGTTGATGCTATGTTTTAATTTTATTGGTCGGTTAGTCTGGGTGTTTCACCTTGTGTCGCACAATTTTAATATCCAAATCTGCAGTCCCCTCAACAGGAATTTCATTCCCATCGAAGTTCTGAAGTTGTCCAGGAGGAGGGATGAGAGGGATCTGGTATCTCTCCCCCCTTCCTGAATTCAGCTGGTCAAAGTCCCTTTTTGACAGAAGGGTGACTTGGGATCCAGTGTCCACCAGTGCCAAAAATGTACATTTCCCCTGTATTTGGACCGGGGCATAAAATCTTCCCTCCTTCTCCTCAAGGGGGCAAAGATAATGTACATTTTGGGCCAATTGGTGTGTTATTTTCTTTACTCTGGATTCTGACAGATGGTTAGTTTGGGCAGGATTCTGTTTGGGAGCTTGGGAATCTGTAAGAAAAAGGTGACAGTTGGATATGGGAGGAGGTTTGAGCTCCCCTGGTTCTGATTCTGGGCTGCCCCCCCCCCCTTTTTGAGGCAGTCCCCAGAATATGTTTGGGCAAGGTGGCTTGCTGGCTTGTTATTCTGGGGTTCAATGATGGGCGGTTTTAACTCAGTCCCCACATTTACCCAGTCTTGATTCGGATCTCTCAGGACCCATTTTTCTTTGGGAGGAGTTCCCCATCCCTGAAGGAGAAGATCCTTTTCTCAGAGTCCTCTGAGGACCCCTCGCCTTCAAATTGGAAATCTCTAACCTCCTCCACAGGGTCTTTTTAGGCCCTTTATTTCTCCTACCCGCCCTCTGTTCCTTAGGTTGCAGACTTTCGGGGGCAGGAGATTTTGGTTCTGGTTCCTGGGTTTCCAGGGGCTTTTCACAAGTGGGGAATGAAGCTTCCTCCAAGGCTTTGCAACCTCCTGCCTCCTGTGCCTCCTCCCTGGGAACTGGTGGGTTGTCAGGGTTCTCTCCCCGTCATTGCTCTGGAGTACCAGACCCTTGGTTTGAGGGGTTCTGAGTCGCCATGCTCATCTGAGGGTTCTGCTGAGTCCTCAACATGCGACCCGGGTCCGGTGACAAGTTCTGGACATGGCGTTCCAGTTGGGACACCTGCTCTGACTGGTACAGGGGTCTCTGGTCCATCCTAGGTGGATCACAGGAAGGGTAACTGTCCCTTCTCCCATAATATCCTTGGTTGGGAGAGTTCTTCTACCCCTCCACCCTTGGCCTCCCCTCACCCGGATTGGGCTGCCTGGGCTCAGGAAAGTGGGGAAAGGATGAAGGGTTGTTTTGGGGGTTGAAGTTTGGCGGATACCGGGGGAAGAAGCTCAACCCGGCATTTGGGGGATTATCGCCCTCCTCTGGAAAGTTAGGAGGGAAGTTTCCTGGGTTGGCAGCTACCTGGTTGGATTCCCCCCCCCCTTGGGCTGGGGGAGTCCTCACATAGCCCAGGATGGGTCTGTTGCCCTTGTAACGGGGGCTTATATAATCAGGGAAGTTAGGGGTCCCATTTGTGGGATTACCTCCCTGGCTACCTGTTTGGGATTGGCCCGAGGGCCTTCTGGGTCTTTGGGTAGGAGGATTTTGCATAGGAATATTTTTAGGCCCCCCCATCTCCAGATCTAAAATGGGGGCATCCTTCACCTCCGCCACCTTAACAGCAGCAAGGGTGTTGGTTGGTTTGGGGTTTTTATTTGTACTTTTTTTCTTTACCGATTTCTGCGCTTCCTAAATGCGAGTTGCCTGTTCAATGACCCAGTCTAGTGATCTCTTCCCATGAAAGTTCCTCACCAGCTGGGTCATGATGGATTTAGGGAGTGCATGAAAGAAGGTATTAATGAACTCCCTACTGTCTGTGCGCACCCTCCTTGTGGTCTGCACAAAGGCACATTTTAACTCTTGTACAAATTCTTGTGGGGCCTGGCCTTCCCCACATTGCAGATTGTAGGCCGCCTTGCGGGCCTCTTGCCGTCTTGCGGGCCTCTTGAGGGTTCCTATGTATGGAGAAATGCTTTAAAATGGCTGCCCTATAGGTGGACCATCTTGAGTGGTTCTGATCCTCCAGCCTCACAAAGAAGCTGGAGTATTCAGTGGAAAATGCCCACTTGATATACTGAATACAATTCGGGCTATCTTTCAAATGGAAAGTATCCATCATTTGCTTGTATAACTTGAGGTGCTCCCACACTGAATACTTTGCATTTTTATGATAGGGCGTTATGACGCTGCTAATGGCCTTGATCTGTTTCAGGGGGTCGTTCAGTAGGGCCCTCTTAATTCTGTTTGAATTTTTAGTCTTAGTCACCCTTGTACACTCATCCTCTGACATAGAGACAGTGCTACAGGAGGTGGCTATCTGCTCCTCTATGCTCTCCCTAATTCTGCGATCTTGGGAATGGCTTGCAGAATGTGGTGGCCTAGTTTCTTGAGACCTGTGGTGATCAGAGGAGTTTTCCGAATCTCACTTGCTCCCAGGATTGGCTGAGTACCCCCCTCCCCCACTGCCCTAGCTAGGAAGAGGTCTTTAATATACTCTTTGTGGGCCTAGTTTCATGGAATTCCACACCAAATTTTACAGACTGATCCTTTGGTAGGCGGTATCTTTGAGGATCCAGTTCCCTGATTCTCCCCTCACTGGAGTCTTCCTGATCAGAGAGGCTAGCCATAACATTTGGGAATCTGTACAGAGACACCCGCCCATCCATTTCTGGGAGGCACTGATCTGTCAGTCCCATGTTTCCCATCCTACTGAAGTCTACCATCCCTGTGGCCCTTGGTTCATATGAGCCAGTGAAAATGAAGGTGGCAGAGTCCATGGTACTGAAGGGGTTAGAGTCCCTGGTGACAGGGGTCCTGATGTTATGCTCAGGGGTTTCTTTGTCCCTTCCTACCTCATCTCTTTCAGCCTCTATTCCCTGGTGACATGGCAAGATCTGACTCTTTTGCTCCTCCATTAAGGCGTTACTGGTCTCAATGATTTGCCCTGCATGGCTATCTGTTTGTGGAGCCTGTCATTCTTTTCACAGAAAACCTCATTGTCTCTCTGTGCTTCCTGCCTGGATTGGATATACTGGGCCAATTTTTGCTGCAGGAGACTCGCCTCCTGAGATTTGTCATTATTGGTCTGAGTGTTCTTTTCCAGAGCATCCTCAACCCGCCTGGTGTGCTCTACTAGCTTCTTATATTCAGTTTTAACTTCACTAAGCTCCTGAAGGGCCAGCTTTCTTTCCTCTAACTTAGTTTTTAATTGACTGACTTCCTGGCCTAAGGCGTCCCTCTCCTGACTTAGAGTGCCCCTCTGTTCAGACAGGTCATCTCTCTGTTTTATAAATGCACTAGATTTCTGGCGCTCCTCATCAAATTCCTCTTGAGAGTGGATGCATTTAATAATTCGTTTATTATTTTCCTCTTTTAATTGGTCGATCTGGTCTTGTAAAACGACCATTTGTTCTGCACAGACTCTATTAAAAGTTAATTGATGTACCAGTTCCTGTTGACTCTGTTTTAAAGAGTCAAGCCTTTCCTGACATTCTTTTTGTGTCTGTACTTGAGTACTTTGCTCTGCCTTCTCTTGCTGTAAGAGATCCAGATCTTCTTTTAGCTTGGTGATATACTGCCTAACCTCTGTTTCTGATTCTTGGCTCTTCTGGGGCCTTTGCTCTGCAGAGTCCAGATTAGTTTGGATTTTCTGCAGTGTTTCCCCTTGCTTCCTTGCCAGAACTATATTGTCTGCATGCTTTTCCTGTATTATTCCTCTGTGGAGGTAAATTGTCTGTACCCTGCAGGCTAGTATGCTGTGTTAGACTGTCACGGGTGGTATTTCAATTCAGAATCGCGGCACGAGCCCCCAAGCTGTAAGGGATTTCAATCAGGCACAGACCCAGATCTCGCCCAGCATGTAGCGCGCAATGAAACCCTTATTTATTTTTGTCTATAAATTCAATATTCTGAAAGATATACCACTCATATCACACCCTTCTCAAAATACCCCCCAGGTCACACTGAACCAGGAATCAGGGGCTAGTTTGTAAAGGTAAATATGTATTTATTTATTTTAATTTTCAAAGCACACATAGGTTTAATATATATATATATATATATATATATATATATATATATATATATATATATATATATATATGGGGCAGCAATATATATATATATTAAACTTATGTGTGCTTTGAAAATTAAAATAAATTGTCACCCTTTGGGTGATTGCTGCCCCATATATATATATATATATGGGGCAGCAATCACCCAAAGGGTGACAATACAATTCAGAAACTAAGCAAAGCAATTGAATTCACTTTTACTAATGATGCAGCATAGAAAACACAGGAAAAAGAACAGTTTTGTTTTGTGCACAGATAGCGTTTAGGTTAATATTCCCCCTGCAAAGTTTTCTTTAAATACAATTGAGCAATCCTACACCAATGTGAGTAACCAGCAGGTATTCAGGGATGAAAGACAAGTTCTAGAATTTATAGGCAATCTTCCCTCCTCAAACAAGAGTGAAAACCTAATTTTGGCAAATGACACCTTGAAAATGACAGGTGAAAATGGCTTTGTGAAATACTGCAAAAGGGTGCAAAAAGGTTTAAATGGATAGAAATTCTAAGAAAAGCAACACTAATCAGGTCCTAACATACACAAGCTATAATATAAACAACAGTACACACTTCAGATCAAGATGGGATGGAAAAAGCACTTTGAAATGGGGAAATGACACGTGTAAACTTGTGAATTTTGCAAATTCGCTGCAAACTTTTACTATGCGATATTGAAGAAAAACAGGACAAATACATTGTTCCACGAGTTTAGTTGTGGATGTAGCTAAGGATGTTAGATATCAGTAAGAGTTGAAATTTCGTTTCTATCTTTAAAACTGAAGCAGTTATAGAGGTTTGTTACATTTCCCCGGCACGGACCTGCAGTACCTGCCTTTCCTGGGAAATACATGCGAGGGACGGCGCACTGCAGATCCTCGCTATGGCTCAGGTATCGATTGCCATGGCGCCTGGCCGTGCAGCGGTGGACACCAGGTAAGCTGAGGCGTTCCGTGTACGGAGAGCGTGTAAGGAGGCCCCGCCCCCTGCACCATAAAAACCAAAGAGCTCAAACAACTAGTTGCTGCTAATTGTGGCATTACTCTTCTTCGGTTATATTCCGCTCCTGAATTACTTCCTCCTGTAGTCCATTCTGCTTGATTCCTGTTGCCGACCTCGGAACGCCTCCGGACTGCTTCTGCCTTCTCCTTCGGTCCATTCTTGGATTCCTGTTGCCGACCTCGGAACGCCTCCGGACTGCTTCTGCCTTCTCCTTCGGTCCATTCTTGGATTCCTGTTGCCGACCTCGAAACGCCTCCGGACTGCTTCTGCCTTTTCCTTCGGTCCATCCTTGGATTCCTGTTGCCGACCACGGAAAACCTTCGGACTCCTTCTGCCTGCTCTCTATTTGGTCCGCTTACCTCTCGACCTCTGTGCAGGACGCTGTTCTCTCGTACGCGGACATTCCTGCTAAGTTTTCCATAGCTCTTGCCCGTGGCTATTCATCCGGCTGCTGTGTGTAGCAGAGGTCACGGCGGATACGGAGGGATTCCCTCTCCCCTACCAGCACCCAAACAAGGTAAAGACAGTTTCTGCTTCCATCCTTAGTTGTCTGAATACCTTACCTAAACCACAACTTCTCTCCGATTGTGGTGTGGATTCCTGGAACTCTGCGTTTACTCCACAACCTACTGAACATCTCCTCAGTGCAGTTGAGTGACGCTTTCCGGTTCATGCACCATCCCGTGACTAGTGCGACCCTTGTGCAGCCCGGGAATTTACTCCCTTTACTAGCCTCTCTGTTTGTTATTTTATACCTGCCGTTGTTGTTCCTTCCTTTTGAAATCCCATGGGAATTCCACTTCTCAGGTCTGTGTTGTGTATTACAGTCATAAATAAGAACCATTGTTAGCTAGTACAAATTTCTGATATTTGGGTTTTCTTGTAGGTGCAACATATCTCTACACCATGACAACCAATCTCTAGGTATTCCAAGAGCCATCTGATTGTGTTGATTTGCTTCCAAATACCATATCGTTCCTAATCATTCTGTATTTCCTTTGCAGCTTTGGTTTGGCGGTGTGTGTTTCTTCCCCGCTCTTTTATGGGATAGACTTCTCTGCTAGTCCTCATCCTATTAGCAGAGAGGTACATCGTGGCAAAGAGCCCCTCTTTTGAGGAAGCCTGAATCTTTGAATTACGGGGAGCTGGATTCCTGAGGGCGGATTGTACCTATCACGCATTCCCTTCCTTTTTGAGGTCTTCTTACTACTCAATCAAATACTGGAGTGGTAAGTAACAAGGTTTTAGTGAGAGGCGTTTTTTCAAAATAGGCACGAAAATGAAAACAAGAATGCGCTTTTGAAAATGACAGATGGGTTTGATTACACTATATTATGACTAGGAAAAAGAGAATACCACATCTGGATTTTACAGTCACGTGATCAGCGTAACCCGTCCCGTTGTGGATACTCTACTTCTTCCTGGGATTTGCTTCAGTTATTCAAAATCACTAGGGAGTTAGGGTTTTGGACACAGGTGAGACAATCAGCGCAAGAAAGATTGTAACAATACTGGAGTTCTGAATTAAGGATGGGATGGTTTGAGATAGGGATAATACAATGCAGATATACTATGGGTCACTGTTCTTCCTGTTAATACTTACAGAAGAAGTTATTAAATTGGACCGTCAGCTCTGGTCAATGAATTGGATCTGGTATAACGGCAGCAGGGCACCTCCAGTGGGATTGGATCAGCAAGGCGGTTCTGGTCAATTTAGACTGCACCTCAGCCTGGATTTGGAAGAGCCCATTCTGGTTAAGCCTTCCTGTAGCAACTGATTGTTAAGCTGACATGTGAATCTTCCCAGGCCAGGCACTGTCAGATCGGAATTACATAGAGGATTGGCTTCAGACTGGGTTACTTTACATTAAAGCCTTTTCAGTTCACATATAAAATACAAGCACAGTTTATAAGGGATTTGGACATTTTAAAAGAATTAGCCCTTCACAAACATGCTTAAAATAGGTGAATTTGCCATTTTAATCAGGAAACAGGAACAGTTTTAAACTGGGTTTTACAGCTATTTTTCTTATGTAGCTGTCAGTCAGTGAGGCCTGGATTCCTCTGACTGACTGGAGAATCTATGATTTCCGCACACTTTCCTTTCAATAATTCACTGGGGAAAATAACTGAATTTAGTGCCAAAACAGCACTTTGAAGATTGCCATTGATTAGGAATCTGTATTTAAGGCCATTTTCGGATTTTAGCCCTTCTGTGGCCTTGTTTCCTGTGACAGGTGACCAGGGCCATCTTAAGCACTTTTGGGGCCCTGGGACCCGGACATCTTTGGGGCCCCACTCCACCAAACCAAAGGAATTAAGTGATCAAGAAAATCTGCACCGTGCCCACACCACCACCCCCCGGCGCAATCCCAACCCATAGGTTGATATGCTGCCTCCCAGCATTAAAAATGAGGATGTTTACTCCCTTTTAAACCCTTACCCTTTTCATTCTTGCTCTAATCAGAATGATAAACAATTAGCATTTGAAGGCCAACATTATCAGTCTACGAAAAGGTTACTTCTGTTCTAGCATAGATGAAGGCGACTTTTTATCAATAGAATTCAGGAAGGTATGCAGCATGCAGTATTAATGCAGGACTGTATGCAAAAGGTACATGTGACCCAGAACAGAAAGAGAACTCACATTTGCTGTCTCAAAGAATGCAAACGTGCTCAAGCATGGATAGAGGAGACCAATTGGTAAGAAGGAGAAAGCTACACATACCATAGCATGGATAGTGGATGCAGACTGGAAGCTACCAGGATGGTGTCTGTATCCAGACAGACTGAGATTAGAATTGGGACATGGTTTCCAAATAGTGTTGCCATTAGAGGTCAAAGGAACAAGTGCCTGTGGTGTGCAATATATCAATGCTCACTGTTATAGTGAAAGCAACACTATAGTCAGTGCAACCATGAGTGAGGCTGTTTTGAAGATCATACCCTGAGAAGGAAATCTCTCTGAAGGGCTGACAATTTTGAAAGGTTTAGGGACTGGCAATTTCGAGAGGCTAGGCAATACAAGATTACATTAGATGCCCAGCATTACTCACACTGGTTAAGGGGTGAATCTGGGATTTGTGCCAAATCTGCAATTTCTGCATTTGAATACTTTCATTACGAGTTCTTACCATGAACTAAAATAATCTCATTTTATAAAACTGACTTGGAAAGTACACCAATCACATTCCCAAACATGACCATTTTAAAAAACTAAATATTATAGAAGGGTGTAGCACAGAATGATTCTAGCTTCATTCTTGCCATCATCAAGAGAACTTTATAAGTACCAGCATACCAATCAGTGTGATTTAACATATTTAATCTGAGTTGGACTTTTGTATTTTAAAGCTTTACATACTTCCAAAACACTGGAATGTGAAATTGTCATTTATAAACATGCAGAAAAACCTTTGACTTTTACAAAAATGCAAAGCTTTTTTTGTGTCAAACAAGCAGACTTTAAAATATGCTTGCCTGAGTCATTTGCCATCTGGTTCGCTCCCTTCTGTCTACCACCCCTTCCACTCAAATGGCCTACATAAGAAGAAAGATCAGGTAATGGGCGAAACAATGCCACCAGCATGCAAGGAGGCAAACTTCACAAAAGACAGTACATTAATGTACAAGATATGAGGGGATTTCCTAGGATCACTGGCAAAGCCAGGATACAAGGAGGAATGCTTTGGTTCCAAATTCAGATACCTTTCCATCTCTACTAACAGTTTATGCTCATCGCTGGAGGTGATTGCCTAGGTTTTGAAACACCCCATCTGAACAAACCAATTTCTAGACCTCCACCATAAGGATGACATGATCGTTTTGATAGCAACCTCTGCTCCTCTGCTGACCTTCTGGCTGTATCTGGAACTGCACTGGCTCTCTGGACACCCTCTGATCTCGGGCAAGGTCCCTCCCCAGCCAGCGTCACACACCTACACTGCCCACCTGTCAACCCCCGCACTTGGGGACTGTTTCTGTATCCCTACAGTCCCCGACCATGACACCTGATGTCTGCACTTACCCATGCACTTGCCACATGCTGGCCGTTACTTTACATATTGTTATTATCTATTCTCATGTACTGCAATGTCCCTGCCCCCTTCCCACGCAGTTGCGCGATCTGAATGACACCTGGCCTAGTAGGATCGTTGTCCGTCCTCCACTTGTTCCCCTCCCTTGCCTCGTCGCGCCTTGAAACACTTGTGTATAGGCACGTTATAAATGTCATATCATATCAACCCCCATCTGGTGCAGGTACATTGCTGATAACAGCACCTGCTGTGCTGCAAAATCAGGTACATATGCAGGCAGGTTTATAAACTTCAGACATAGGAAAGGCTCTGCCAGCCTTACATGAATGGGCTATTTGAATCTTGCATAGGAACACATATATCTGCAATGAGTGCTTAACACACTGAGCTTATTTTCTGAACCATTGTGGCACTCATTTTACCAATATGCAGTTTGAATTTGGCTATTGCACACGATCAACATAATTCCTACAGGAAGAAAAGAATGCTACAGGAGTTGTGCCGCAAGGAACACACACACTATGTATACCACAGTGAACACAGAAAGCATTACATGATGAATTGATTGAGGCAGAATGTACTTGGCAAAACAGACAGGCAATAGGTTTGGAGTCTCAGCACCATGCAATACAATATCCTGATGTGTGCTATCTAAGTCTGGTGAACAAAGGAACCTTACTTCTTTACATCAGGCAGCTTTGTGGGGCCCCCTCCAAAATGGGGGCCCTTGGCAAGTGCCCCTTTTGCCCTCCCATAAAAACGTCTCTGCAAGTGACAGATGACAGCAGTGATACCTGTTTTTACACCAACTTTGCCTGTGTGTGTGGCAGGGTGTGCAGCTCTTTTTTGTGGTTTATGCACCCTGCGCAATTTTTCAGATTTGGCACGGACAGGGTTATTTCCTCCATTTTTAACAGTTTTCTTTCCCCATTGGCAAAGGAGTGTAGTGTGGCGCATTGGTGTGGATAAAAATATTCCACAGATACTAATAGCAATAAGGGCCTCACGGGGGGTGCATTACCGGGTCAGGTAATGCCCCAGGGCCTTTGTTAAGGCCCTCACTTTGCACAGGCCTGTAACTATGGGCTCCAGTGCATTACTTGATGCAGTAAGGCCCCCCAGCTCAGGGATTACTGCTTAATCACTACCTGGCGGGACCTGGCTTTGTCCTACCAACCAATAGGGAAGCTCGCAGCAGGAGCATTACCATACAGTAATCCCACCACCCCGAGCCTCCTCAGGGCTGGTGGCTGCCATCTTCCCACCGGGTTACCCAGGTAAGTGCTACCCCACCTCTAACACCCAAACTTTCCCATATAATTCTCTCCATCCCGCTCCACTTACCTGCTTCTTTCTCATCCTGCGCTGGAAACAGTAAAGGTCCCGGCACGTCCCGATCCATGACACGCCACTATGGAAAAGGAGATGGGACTGCATAGTCCCTTCTCACCGGATCCATGGTGGACATCATTTTTTGTCTTCTTTTCTTCAGTTGCGAAACGCGCAACTGATAAAAGACTCTATTAGTACCAGGTCTAATGGACCTGGGTCCTGATAGCAATAAGCCCCTTGCTGGGGGAGGCATTACTGCTTCAAGTAATGTTCCAGGGCCTGCGTTAAGGCCCAAGTAGCCCCGGGGCAGTACCTGAAGCGTTAATTGCCTCCCCTGCCCCCGCAGCTTGGGGCTTATTATTTAAGTGTACAGGAAAATATAGCATCAGTAGCGTTGTTTATGATAATCATTGCCAGGTTGAAGTAAAGTTATAGGTATTTAAATCAAACAACATGTGATCTGGAGTGAAAAGATTGCTGCCCATTATTGCCAAGCAAAGTTTCATGGAGGTAGACACTAGCACAGTGCTGTATTGACAGTTGATGAAGCCATGTTATGAATGTATAAAGGCTGAGGGATGTGCTCAAGCGTACCTATGGGGTGTGGAGTCTTCTAAACCAAATAACAGTAATGAATTGGCGCCTGATGAAAACTAAGTGGGGGTGTGGCGACACTGAAACTGCCCACAGAAGTGTCAAAACCAATGTTTGGCCATGTGCAGAATGTATGCTGGAGGACACAATAAGAGACAGTTGAAGGGGCATAAGCTCTCACCATCCCATGGTACACCAGGCTGGCCTCTGGAGAAGTGAGAAAGGGTGCCCTCCTACCTGCATTTACATTGGGAGAGGGTGGTAATGAGTGAATAATATTCTTTAGTATTTTATGTTGTTAGTATGTAAAGAACTCTGCCTAAAGACAGAGGAAGATGGGCAGACTGTTCCTATAGAGTTGGAAGCAGCTATAGTATGAGGCGAGATAGCAGTGCTTGAAGGGGTAGATGATGAAGGTAGACCGTGTAGAACAGTGATAGCTCTTGAAGAGGGGTACAGATTGACTGACATAACAGATAAGATATGTTCAGAGTTGAACGTATCGATGATGAATTTGTGTTCTTTATGAGCATTACATACTGGATAAGGATCGAGAAGACGAAATTCCACATCAAAAGGCGATACTGCGGCAACAATCAGCGTTTCTCCAAGAAAACCTAAAAAAAAGGTGCCAAGTGTCCTATGGACCACAGGCCCCTATGACGTAGGTTTATAGAAGGGAATAGGGGAGGTTAAAATAAAGCTTAAGCTAGGAGCAATTTTACCCCAAGCGTAGCCGTAATCCATGTCCCGAGAAGCTGATGAAGGTATATTCCAGACTATTTCAGCACTAATGAATCAGAGAATCGTAGTGCCATTGGAGTCATCGTGCAAGACTTCAGTGTATCCGATTAAAAAATCTAAAGGGGTCATGGAGATTTATCCAGGATGTGTGACCGCTTAATCATATTGCAGAGGTAGAGTTTCCTTTAGCTCCTAATCCTGTGACAATTTTGTGCAGAATCCCAGTCAAAGCCCAGTATTTCATGGTGATCGATTTGAAAAACTGTTTTTTCTCGATCCCTTTGCACAAAGACTCACAAGACTTCACTTCATTTATATTTAGACAAAACACACTAAAACATACTTGTCTTCCTCAAGGGTACTGTGAGACCCCTTCAATCTTTAACAAGATCCTACAGATGAATCTAGGCAATATTGATCTTAAGAGTCTAATACGTAGATGACATACTGATTTGCAGTACAACAGAGGATGAGTGTAGGCAAGACTTTGTCCAACCAATGACTATTTTAGCAGACAAAGGCTATAATGTGGAAAAGGAGAAATTACAGTATTGCCAGGAAGAGTTGTTGTACATAGGCCAGTTCATTTCACACGACACATGAAAGTGATACTTGAAAGGGCTGAGGCAAATATGAAGACACCAAAACCAAACACAATGAGACAGATGCAACAGTCTCTGGGCTTGTGCAACTACTGCAGCGCCTGGGTGTTTGATTACAGCACATACACTTAGCCAGTTTTGCCAGCACTAAAGAAACCACAAGTTGGTAAGGAAAAGATAGAATGGATTGAAGAAATGGAGGAAGGATTTGAAGAGTTGAAAAGAGCAATTTGTATATTTTCAGTTTTGGGGATTCCTAACTATGTTGAGGAGTTTTATTTATTTTCACACACAAATGGTGCAGTCATTACAGCAGTGCTTACACAAAGGACAACATTGGGGTACAAACCTTTGGCATATTGCAGCGGGATCTTAGATCCAGTTATGAGAGGGCACTTCCCTTGTGAACAATCTTTGGTGGCTGCCGCATTTGCAATTGAGAAGTCTACAAGTATTGTCATGGGCTGTTCTATGACTCTTTACGTGGAGCATGCCTTATTTACTATTTTAGAGAAACGCAAGGGCACGTTAACATACCAAAAAGCTTCAGCTTACGAAGTATTGATTTCCAGCCCAGCGATTAAAATCATAAGATGTAAAATAGTGAATCCAGCCAGTAGAAGAAGGTGATCATGTGCATGTCTCTGCAAAGTATGTTGAATTCTATGATGATATACCCTGTGTGAAGGAGAATGCTTTGGCGGGAGGGGAGATTCTTTTAATTGATGGTTCTTTGAAAATTGATCAGACTAGTGGGGAAAGGCATTCAGGTTCTGCAGTGGTATGACACTGATTAAATGGTGAATTTGAGGTAGTGGTGAGTGGAAGACTGCCGTCTCACTTTTCAGCGCAAGCAGCAGAATTATTAGCGCTTATTGTCGCACTTGAAAAACATGTAGGACAGGAAGTAACAGTGTACAGTGATTTTGCCTATGTGACCTCAACCATACATGAGGGCTGTCATGTTGGAAGAGGAGGGGCTATCTCCACGCAGATGGCTCTCCAGTACAAAATACATCCTTATTGGACAGACTCATTAAGGCACTACAACTCCCAGTAAGCATAGCGGTCATAAAATGCGCAGCCCATACTAAACAAACACACTTTATCTATCGCGGAAACAAAGCCACAGACATAGAAGCCAAAAGGGCTGCATATTCCCCAGATCTTTCAAGTTTTGATACTGAAGATATTAAAGAGAATTTATCTAGAACCATGTTAGTAAGAGAAGGGTTTAATATGCTGTCAATCACACAACTAATAGAGATTCAGGGGAGAGCCCCACAGGAAGAGCAAGAGCTATGGAAATGAAGGGGTTGTTCTTTATCCCCCACGGAAGCATTATGGCAAAAGTACAGGAAAACCCATAATGCCGACAGCCTTATTGAAAGTCGCACTTGAGCAACTGCATTACCCCACGCATCTAATTAGAGAAAGTCCTGCTGCAACTATTGCAGAAGACTGTTTTGTTCCTAATTTGTTGGAACACGTTGTACAGTTCATGGTGAATTGCATCGTATGTCAGAAGTTTACTGCTGGGCATACACTAATAACAATTAGAGGAGCAATACCTCGACCGAATGGTCTGTTTCAGCATTTAAATATTGGCTACATCGATATGCTGCAGACATGTAATGGACACAGGTATTTATTAGTGGTGGTGTGTCCTTTCTCTAGTTGGATCGAAGCTGGTCCATGTGCACACCCCGATGCCACTTGTGCAGCAATGTTTTTAGTGTGCAAAGTTTTCCCGATGTGGGGTGTGTGCGAAGTACTAAGATCCGGTAATGGGACACATTTTGCCAATTAATTATTTGAACAGATAAGGCTTCTATTAAGCACAAAACACACATTTTCTTCTGCTCATCACCCACAAGCAAACAGGGTATGTGAGAGACTCAGCAGCCTCCAGAAGGAAAGGATCACCAAGATTAAATTGACTTTAAAGAATGGATGGCTATATTGCCTATCCCTAGCCTCATATGCCCTTCGGAATCAGCCAGGTTCTGACCACCACCTCACTCCTCACGAACTACTAACAGGGTCAGGAGTGATGAAATGCATGATTATTTGACATGCATGACTACCAGTATTTCTTTCATTTCAGATCAAGTCAAGCATCAGGGGGAGAGGTCTAAGAACACGGAAGAGGACTATCCAGTGACCAATCTAAATGAACTATTGCCACCACCAAAGTTTTGGCCTAATACTAATAAGGAACTTCACCCGAAGGTGGCTTGAACCTAGGTTCAATGGCCCTTTTATCGTTGAGGAAATCTCCCCTTCTGCAGTTAAGGTATCGGGAAGGTGAGCTTGGCTGTATTTGAGCGATGTGAAGGTTTATCAAGGCGAGGTGCCCCCTCCAAAGGTTGCTGACCCAGAAGCAAGACAAGAAGAAGAATTGCCACATGTGCATACTCGTACAATGACCAAGAAGAAGGACGTTAAAGCAGAAAGTGATTAGCACATATTTTTTATTGGACTGGAATTCAATGGACACTCTTTATATATTTTAGCAGGAAGTGCAAAGACTTGCAGAGGATTTCCAGAGGCTGAAATGAAATTTTAGAAATATATTGAAGAAACGAATGTTACATCAGTGTTATGCTGAAACGTCAGTTCTTTATCTGAAATTGGAAGAGAGATCAATATCCAGATTCATTTTGTGGAGGATATCTATTTTAATTGATAAAATACATGATAACTGTTGGCAGTAACACAAACAGTCTTGTGGTTGCTATTTTTGTATTAATACTTCAATCCTACCCTGCCCTTGTTAGAAAATTTTTTGATATCTATACCTTTTTTAATGATCCCAAGAATGGTCCAGTAATAAGGAGACTATTGACAGTGATCATTGTGAGAACTGTACAATTACAGATGCAAGATTAAATATTTACGTAAAAATTAATCGAGAAGAGGGCAATGTGATTATAGAGAGAACATTATCCCAGCAAGCGTTAGGATGGCAAAACAAATGGTTCTCCAGACTTTTATGCGTAATATATATATGCATGTGTATTCTCTGTATCTTCCTGTATCTTACATTTCTGAAAATCTATTTTCCTACTGATCAAATTGAAAAAAACTCATCTATGATTCTTCCCAATACAGGTACAAATGACGATAATTTTGTTAATCTCTATGAGCATCTTAAACGACATAAGAGAGATTCAGAAGAAGATAACCAGGGGATAAATACATACCTTAATAATACATCTCACATGGGAAATAATATGTGGAATCAACGCATGAAAAAGGTGGGGGAAAGAGCATTTGATGAGAATTGCCTTGTCTGCTTTGTCATCCCCTATGCCATAAATACTGTCAAAACCTTCATTTCAAAAGAGATGCTGGCGCTAGATGCAAAAGGCCTCAGTCACCTAGCAGCAGGGACTTTAGTCATTACGAGATCTGTGGACAAATGAACATCAATCAAGATGGTGGCTCAATTAACAGTGTGAATTATGATCTTAAAAACTGAGACATTGGTCCCAATACTGAATAGATTAGTACTCAGAAATTAGGTAATAGATAAACAAGAGGTCTGTGAATTATGCGGCTTTGATGCCTTTAATTGCAGGTGCTCGGAGATTGATATATTATTAGACTGTTTGTTCCAAGAGTGTGTTTATCATTAAAATGAAATGATTCGTCTTGCGCCTGTGTGATTATATCTAGGATAGCTGATGTGTATGAGTCAGATGGAGAGCGATTGGATTTGCGGCACACCACAGTGTTGATGTAACAGTGTGGAATGTTGATAAGCACGAGGCTGCTCTTGTTTATTCTAGTTAATATTACCCCTCATGGGTTGATCTAAGCAGTTGAGAGTGGGGTAACTGAGACTGAGTCTCATTGTAAGATGGCCGCAGTAACACTAAAGATCAGTGCTGGTTTGAACTAGTCACATGGTATGCTGTACGCCGCGTTACGTTTATGTCCATGTTAGTATTTTAGGCCGATACAGGACAGGAGCCTGTTTTTACAGCCGTCTCCCGATTCCTGTATTGAGCATTTTTTTCTCGCTTTAGGTAAGCCTAAGTAAATTATATCCTTAGAAGGTAGAAGGATTGCTGAATGGGTGATTGAGCTTTTAAAAGCAGGCTAACTATGGGATATGTTTTTTTTAATTTACAGAACACATTATAGAATTGGGAGTGACTAAAACCTGGTTGCATGGGTTACTATTTGCAATTAAGGGGAAATTCTAATTAAGATTCTTGTAGTGGTTTTCTAACATATGGTTAGATGCGGTGATACTGAGCTGTTGCCATTAGGATTTTGTGATGTCTTGTTTGCAGCAATGTCTGTTGCAAGAGACCGCAGTGGAACAAGGTCAGTTGGATTTAATAGATGTATGTTACCATAGTTTGGTATATGTTTGCAGACTAACTGGTTGATCATAAGGTATTATATCTGTTGTTTCTGACACCTCTCCAATTGATGTAAATTTTGATATCACAAGAACACTCGCTATATATATATATATATATATATATATATATATATATATATATATATTTATAACGAACTCTGGTCACACATGTATAATTTTCATGCATATTTAATGATGTTATCCTAAATTCATAGTCTTGCTATCAGATTTTTGGGAAAAGATAACACTTTCACCTGATGATGGGGCTTGGAGTCCCGAAACGCATAGTGTATATGTGAACATTCAAATGAGGACCATCTTTGTTGATGTTGAATTGTTCCATTCAGAATTGTTATCTGGGAATATTAATCCACATTGACATTTGTTGAATATTTTGAAATACAAATTGTGTTCTTTTTCTTCTTTACTAAGATAGATTTGTTATGTATGAAGATATTTGATGCATTTTTATGTTATTCTTGAACAGAAAGCAAAATATTTGGTTTGAACTGTTTGCTAACATTGTATATAATTTTAGCATAGCTTTTTGCAATTTTTTGTAATCTTTGTATTGTAAGAAACTGCTCATTAAACACATGAGAACGAAGACATGGGAATTGTATTCCCACAGGAGTGACATGGTAAACTTATCAAGTGTTTGATGAGCTATCTTGTTGTACTTATTCCATTAGCACATATTGGACCTATTGGTCATGGTAAGAAATTGTTTTTGAATTTATAGTACCCACTAGTTTGCAAGGAAAACAAGTCAAGTTGACATGTAAGTGGTATACTTCCGACAGGTAAAATGGAAACCCCTAATTCATGTGCCACTTATGTATCATACACATTTTCCAGATTGAAAATGCAGATAGCAGGATTTTTACATAGTCACAAGTTAATTTTTTGTAATATATATGGTTTCCGTATAGGGCAGTTTTTGTCAAAGGGTCTGAATCATAGTTTTAATGAAACACCAGTAATTAAGAATTGGGTGATGTTTAGCGTGTGATTCATTCGGACACAGCACGGCTATGGTTTCTGCCCCCACCCTAGGTTTCAATTTTATGGAAGAAAGAAGGCAATAGATTTGTGAATGTTGCGTTAAAAAATTGGAAATGTGATTATACCGGATGCTTCAAACATGAACATACACTAACCATGTTTTATTTAATTTTATTGTTTCTTTACTCTGTCATCTATGTTGTTTTTCGTTCTCATCATCTATTCTATTGCGGGAATGGGTCTCCTTTTTATTTTTCTAATTACATTTATGATTTTGATGGTTTCATCCTTTATGTCTGGGTTTTAACTTTATGATTGTATAATTGTTCATCTGTGTTTACTAACAACACCAGATTCATTCAATTATGCCACACTTAGATAGAATTGGAAATGTAAGTATGTCCCACACTTAGATAGAATTGTGAACGGTAGCATATCCCACACTTAGATGGAATTGTGAACGGTAGCATATCCCACACTTAGATGGAATTTTGAATGGCAGCATGTGCCACATTTAGATAGAATTGGAAATGTTAGCATGTCCCACACTTAGATGGAATTGTGAATGATAGATAGCATGTCCCACACTTAGATGGAATTGTGAATAGTAGCATGTGCCACACTTAGATGGAATCTTAGACACTAGGCTGCATCACATCTAGACAGAATTATGATTGTTAGAATACACTAACCATGTTTTATTTAATTTTATTGTTTCTTTACTCTGTCCTCTATGTTGTTTTTCGTCCTCATCATCTATTCTATTGTGGGAATGGGTCTCATTTTTATTTTTCTAATTACATTTATGATTTTGTTGGTTTCAACCTTCATGTCTGGGTTTTGATCATAAAATTGTATAATTGTTCATGTGTGTCTACTAACAACACCATTCATTCAATTATGCCACACTTAGATATAATTGGAAATGTTAACATGTCCCACACTTAGATAGAAATTTGATTGTTAGCATGTGTAACACCTACATGGAATCTTAGATATTAGCCTGCGCTGCACCTACTTTGGATCGTGAATATCAGCATGTGCCACACTCAGATGGAATCTTAGACACCAGGCTGCGTTGCATCTAGATAGAAATGGGAATGTTAGCATGTCCCACACCTAAAAACATGGATGTTAGCATGTCCCACACCCATAATGGAAATGTGATTGTTAGCATGTGCCACACCTAGATGGAATCTTAGACATTAGCCTGCGCCGCATCTAGATAGGATTGTGAATATCATCATGGGCCAAACTTAGATGATACTGTGAATGATAGCATAGGCCACACTTGGTTGGAATTGTGAACATTGGCCATAGACACATCTAAATGGGATTGTGGATGGTGGCAAGTGCCCCACCTGGATTGAGCTGTGGATGTTGGCACGTGCCACGCCTGGAGAGAAATGTGAATGTTAGCATGTGCCACACTTAGATGGAATCTTAGACAGTAGGCGTTGCATCTAGATGGAGATATGAATGTCCGTATGTGCCACACTTAGATAGAAACGTGAATGTTAGCTATGACAATTAACAAATCCACTAACAATTTCACCCCTCTGCATACACCTCTCAAACTCAAACCAAACACAACCACAAGCCTATAAACACAACAATCAATCCGCACAGACTTCACTACACTGCAACAACAAAACAAACCACACATAGACTCGCACAACAGTACACGACGGCTGCCAACTCGAAAACATCCCAAGTCCAGCCAACGGAGTTACCGGATTGAGACTGCCAACAGCACATCACTGCTCTCTTGCACTTTTCCAGCTCATTCCCACTAAAACACCCCGCCCACTTCCCATGTTTTTCAGGGCCACCAGAGCACCAGGTGACCACTCCGGTGGTGGTAGTGTGAAAATATCCTTTAACATTAACATTAACAACATTAACATATATGTACATACACATTAGTAGAGCCCTGAAGAAGAGCTTGTGCCCGAAACACATGTTGTGTCAAGGAATTAAGGATTATTTCAGGAGTACAGTCATATTAACAGACTTATACATTGATTATTGTTCAGTGTTGTGACAGCGGATTGCATCATGTTATAGGTTGAGTGCTGTTTGGAACTGAGTTTTTAGCTTTTTCTGCTTTGATCTCTTATTCATCAAATGTTAATGTCTATCGCTGGCCCTATGACACAATCAGCCCCTGTTTACTTTCATTTAACACCAAATACAGTGTATCAGTTGTATAATACACACTTTGCTGTGCAGTTAAACTTGTGTAACACACACAAATACCTATACAGTGAAGCAATTGTAACACATCTGGGACCGGGGACAGTTACACCTTTATATCACATGTGCCTATTTCCTCCTTGTTACAATTGTCCTGTACTTGAACATTAGGTCACCTTGAATAATCTATTACTTTCTGCAAATACTGCGGGCACTGTCTAACATGTATGTCTAGGATGTATAGCACCTATATGCAGTGTCCTTTATGGGGCACAACTCCAGCATTACCAGTCCCAAACACAAACGGCAAGAGTGGCAGTTTGAGCTGCCCCCTGGAGGCCCAGCCACTGTACAGAAAGCCAGCACTCTCAGATTTCTCCAGAAAACTGCCACGCAGTGGGAGAGTTTCATGCAGGTGTAAAACCAACGGATTCCCATGGAAACCGCCTCACATTAGCACCTGCGAAGGAGCAGTCGATAAGTATTCATTGATAAACGCCCCTGCAAAGTGTTATTTTGCTGGCAGTATTTATTTAAAAATGAAGAATAAAGGCGATCTCACCTTATTTTACTCTTTACTTTTGCACTCTGCATTGCAAAAGTTCACAATTGCATGCAGGGGACCGCACGTCATGTAAGTGCAAAGGGTGGTGCCCTGCATGTGGCTTACTTTTTTTTCAGAAATACCCTGTTCGTATTTGTTGGTGAAAAATTATACAGAAGGCATAGGTTTGGGGTCAAGAATGTTTAAATATTATTAGAATCTCTACAGGCTTCTTTGTGTTCTAGTGGTATGGGAAACGTTGCCATGATTTTAGAAAGCCTCCACCATGTCGTTCCTCCTTCTCTTGTTCCCAAATACACACACATATACAGCCCTAAACTTTCCTCCCATTTTCTGGTGGAGATAGGCAAGTTTTGTCATTTTTGTTAGATGTACATGCATAAGTAGTAAAGATTGTGGATTCGATATATGAGTAATGTGCGCTCGTGACCAATCTAAAATTAAAGGAATGGTTCGCCCAAAAATTTGTATTTCAAAAATAGATAGGAATTTTTTTTTTCGAAGTCCCTATGTAAAATTTGGAGCAATTCAAGCTCAAAAATTGAAAAAGCAAGCACATGGGCGCATCCATTTTGTGAAATGGCTGCCCGCCTGTGCTGGCTTTTGCGGCACTAATGAAGGAAAAGCCAGCCAGCTGTAGTAAACAAAAGCTACCACTGGGTGGCTTTTCCTTCATTGGTGCCGGGACTCGGAGGACGCGGACCGGAGACTACAGGCAGAAAAGCTGCAGCTGCATCTCGGTAAGTGCTATTTATTTGGAGGAGCCCGGAAAACTTAGAAATAAAACCATAGCTTTAAAAACGTTGTATTTATGTTTGCGGTCGCTTTTGAAGCGACCGCAAACATAAATACAACGTTATTGTGTTTGAAAACGCTGCGGTTTTTCTTTCTAAGTTTCTCAGGCTCCTCCGAACCGTGTTGTGTTTCTGCCTAAATCTGCTTTCCCATTTGGGGCTCTAGGGCTCCCCGTGGGGAGCCCTAGAGCCCCAAATGAGAAAGCACATTTAGGCAGAAACACAGCGGCATGTAAACACAACCGTGTTGTGTTTCTGCCTGCCTTTGCTTTCACTTTGGGTCACAGGTGCTCTCCTGGGGGAGCACTGGAGACCCAAAGTGATAGCCATGGCAGGCAGAAACACAATGCGGTTGTGTTTGAAAATGCTGCAGTTTTTCTTTCTGAGTTTCTCAGGCTCCTCTGAGCCTGAGAAACTCAGAAAGAAAAACCACAGCGTTTTCAAACACAACCGCGTTGTGTTTCTGCCTAAATCTGCTTTGCCATTTGGGGCTCTAGGGCTCTCTGAGCCGGAGGAGCCTGAGAAACTTAGAAAGAAAAACCACAGCGTTTTCAAACACAATAACGTTGTATTTATGTTTGCGGTCGCTTCAAAGCTACCGCAAACATAAATACAACGTTTTTAAAGCTGCGGTTTTATTTCTAAGTTGTCCGGGCTCCTCCAGCCCGGAAAACTTAGAAACAAAACCACAGCTAGTGTTTATTTTTATTTAAAAAAATAACACTTACCGAGATGAAGCTGCAGCTTTTCTGCCTGTAGTCTCCGGTCCCTGTCCTCCGCGTACAGCACCAAAGAAGGAAAAGCCACCCAGTAGTAGCTTTTGTTTACTACAGCTGGCTGGCTTTTCCTTCATTAGTGCTGCAAAAGCCAAAGGGAGCACAGTGGCGGGCATCCATTTCACAAAATGGATGCCCCCATGTGCTATCTTTGAGCTTGAATTGCTCAAAACTTTACATAGGGACTTCAAAAAAAAAATGGCAATCATTTTTTTTTTATAGTGCCTATCTATTTTTGAAATAAAAAATTTGGGGCGAACCATTCCTTTAAGGGTCAAAGAAAGGGGAAACAATAATAGTGTGAACTGGCAGCGATCACTCTTGACCCTCCAACTCTAATAGAAAAAATAAAATATAATAGAACTAAAGATTATTGGGGTGGGAAGGTGAGTCGCGCTCAAGTTGATTACGAAAATAGCAGTGTTCAACATCAAAAATACAGTATTCCAAAACGAGTGTATACAAAGAAGTATGCTGTTTATTCTAGATCGTGGACAGCCGACACGTGTTTTGACCCACAGGTCCTTTTCAAGGCTGTGTTAATCCAACATAACATGTAATTAATATACAAAGTTACAGAAAATGAACCATCTAATTTGCCCATTTGACACAAATCCAAATCCTCAATTTCAGCAATAAAAGTAAAAAATTGTGGTGTAAAATTCAAGTGATACAAGTTATAATGAAAAACCAGCAATAGTAATCATCGAAAACAAAACATACCATTGACGGTGGGGAGGTCAAGCAAATGATGCACAAAGTTGACAAAGCAACATTAAGGAGAAAGAAAAGAACAAAGAAAACCAAAAGGAAAAAGGGAAAAATAAAAAGCAAATAAGATTTTGTGTTAATCTTAAATACATAAATTAACAAGGGGGTCCTGGGAATCCCTCTGCCAGACATTAGTCCTGGTTACGAGAGACTTACCCAGAGTCTTTAGCTCACTATCTTTCTCAGAGAAGAAATATCCCAAACATATCAGTCTTTGTCCTGCCCTGGGGCAGTCCAGCACCGAAATGCTAGGCAATTCTCCTCTGAACAAGAGTACCAACAGAAACCCCAGACACGTGTTTCGGTCTGGTTGGACCTCATCAGTAGGGTGGATCTGTGCCTCTCTAAGAATAGTGAGCAAGGGGTCCACGTCTGGATTCCCCTAGTAACTTAGGGTGAGACCCAAAGTTACTTAAATATGCAAATTAGCACGGGGGTCCTGTGGTCTCGTGCAGAAGGGATGTGACCTAGCAGTTCGAGCTGAACTGCCCCTTTTGGGGTGGGGCCAAGTCTGATTTGCATTTGGTCTTTCCCCTTCTGTAATGGCTTGGCAGGTGAAGAATGATGGTCTGGAGGGTTGCCCAGAGCAACGCCAGTGGTTAAGATTAATTCTAAACCCTCCAGCCATTACCTCTTTGTTTTTGCTATGTCACCCTGAGTGGGACGGGTATGCCCAGACGTGGGTTCCGTGCCTGCTGGGCCTAGAGACCCAAGCTACCCCTCACTGATGAGGCCCAAAAAGGCTGAAACATGTTTGGGGATGCTTGTGGTCTCGTGCAGAAGGGATGTGACCTAGCAGTTCGGGCTGGACTGCCCCTTTTGGGGTGGGGCCAAGTCTGATTTGCATTTGGTCTTTCCCCTTCTGTAATGGCTTGGCAGGTGAAGAACGATGGTCTGGAGGGTTGCCCAGAGCAACGCCAGTGGTTAAGATTAATTCTAAACCCTCCAGCCACTACCTCTTTGTTTTTGCTTAATTTTAAATACATCACATTCAAATGCAAAGTTGGATTGGCCAGTAGAGAAAATATAATACCCAAATATGAAGAACCGTGCCAGACTAGGCTTGCCACCAGGATCACCAAGTAAAATGTAAGTGTTAAAATTAGCCCTTGAGCAATCTAATTGTGAAATTATGACACATTTGTCCAGTTTTACCCGTATAGTTAAGTTGATTAACATTAAAATAATGGTGAAGTCCTCAAAGTGAAGCAAGGGAAGGATGCATAACTGCTCTTACCCTAAATCTTGTTTCAATGTGACAAGTTTCTGCAAAGGTAGAACAATCATAGTGCTGTACAAGAAAAATTAAGAAAATGTCAATGTACCATAGTATACCAGGATATGTGGTATACGAAGCATACCTGTAGATGGAGACTGATCTGTTAAAGACTCCCTCTTCAAGTAAACTGAGAAAGATCAGCAAAATCGCACAGTAGACAATTCGTGGGTTGACAAGTTAAGCCCTTCAATGGGTGCAGCGATGAATCAATATCAAGCAGAAGTGGAAGCAGAAGAAGTGGAAGTAGAAGTTTCGACGAGGACAGCACTCATCCAGGGATTTTGACCCGCTCGAACACAAAAAAACGTATGGCAAGTGATTGACTCTGATCTTGTTATCAAATTATCTAGCAGAGAACTGTCCCAGCATAACATTTCTGTGTTGGATAAAGGGCTTCATTTGCTCCAAGTGCTGGAACTGATGCTGGAACTGATTTTGTTAATTTCCAGATTGACAAGTGTACAAATATTTAAGGAAATTAAAACTTGAAGAATTCTTTGCAACAGAGGTTAGAACATTTGTGCCCAAACTCATATTGGATCCCCTTAGTACTTATTCCATTTCGGACATTACTAATATTGAGCATTGAATCTCTTTAAATCAAGAGACCACTGCGGAACTTGATACCATTTGTAAAGATCTGGGAATTAAGGCTAGACAATTAGACACTAAAGAACTGAAACCAAATTCTAAGTTCACCCCTCAACTTATGTCTGAAAATGTGATTGAAACGTTCCATAAAGCTCCAACCAAAGACATCCATACCTATCTTGACACATTGAATAAGAAGAAAGGCTTTAAGAGACCCATTCTTAGCAAAGCTGAATATAGAGCCTTGGAAGATCTTGCCAATGAGTATCACAATTAAGGAGGCATATAAGGGAGGGAATATAGTGATTCTTAATACCCAAGACTATATCACCATGGGGGTGAAAAACATCTTGCTACTCCCAATTGCTACCATGCACTCAAATCCAATCCTACTAAATGAGTTGTGGCAGATTTACAAGACCTACTACAGGAGTGGTATGTCAAAGGTTATCTGTCAGATGATGAGAAAAGATTTTTGAACATAACTGAACCCACTATGCCTACCTTGTATTTTTGACCTAAAATACATAAGCCATATGAGAAACTACCTGAAATCAGACCTATCATCAGTGGTATCAATTGGGCTACAGATGGTTTGTCTAAATATCTTGATGAGGCTCTCAAACCATTTGTTCTTAAAATTACATCATACATAAGAGACAGAACTCACGTACTTCAGTTTTTACAGACTGTTAAATGGGAACCAGACTATCTGATAGCTACTATTGATGTGGTTTCATTGTACACTAGTATAGATCATGAGTTGGCGGTGAAGGCTATAGATTACACCTTTCGTGAATCTTCTGCTTCATATCTGCATCATGTTGAAATGTTAAAATGCTTTTAGAAACTTGCGCTTTGTAATAAAATTTTTGTATTCAAAGACCAATATTATGTACAACTAAAGGAAGTTGCAATGGGTGCGAAATTCGCACCATCTTTAGCTAATCGTTTCATGTCACAATATGAAGAAACACATGTTTTGAATCAGGAAAGATTTGCTGACAATCTGATAACTTGCCGATGATTTATTGATGATATTCTGATAATTTGGAAAGGCTCACAAGAATTTTTTCAAGTATTTTTCGATCACACTGATAACAATACCTTTGGTATCAAGTTTACTGGGTATGTGAGTTCTTCAGAAATTTATTTTTTATATTTACTTATCTTTATTGTGCGAAACACTATCCAGACGAGAACCTATTGCAAACCTAGAGAGGTTAATCTCTACTTTCGCTCTGAATAGTCATCAACAAGCTACTATTAATAAAATACCTGGTGGTGAATTCCATAGAGCAAGAAGGAACTGCAGTTCCACTGCTGATTATACCAAGGAATGTGATATCCTCACCCAACGCTTCTTACACAGAAGTTACCGATTAAACATCATCAATAAAGCATCTGCCAAATTTGCTGAAAGAAAGTGATCTCTTGGTGAATAAGGTTCACTCCAGGGATCCACCCCAACAGATTTCCATAAACACACGTTTCCATAAACGCAGGATTTATCAAAAACTGGTTCAGAAACATTGGGAGATCCTCAGATTGGATAAAGACCTAGTACCATTCTTATCTGAAAAACCCAAATTCACTTTCAACAAAGCAAACTCGATTAAACATAAAGTGAGTCCATCATTCCTTGAAACTAATGACACCAGTTCAAGCAGAAATTGGCTCAAAACCACTAATTATTTCTTCAAATGTGGTAACTGTAAGTAATGCCAGTATGCTCATGACAACTGTCAATCTTACTCTGATGTTTTTGGTACAATAGTTAAAATCAAAGATTTCATCAACTGCAAGTCATGCGTTGTTGTGCATGGAATTATCTGTGTGTTTGGAAAGTTGTATATTGGAAGCACTAGTCGACAATTGAGAACAAGGATAAGAGAACATTTGGCGAGTCCTAGGATGCCAGAGCCTAAATCACCATTAGCTTTACATTGGCACCTTGAACACCAATTAAATAACAAACCAGATCTTAGATTTATTGATCTCATGAAAGCTAAAAGGGGCAAAAGAGGTGCAGTATTCAACTCAAATTGAGACAGATGGAATCGAAACTTATTTGTTTTCTAAGATGTACTGTGAGGGGCTTGAACAGTGATCACGAAATGAATGTGTTCTTATAATTGGTTGTCATGGAGGATGCCCCACCAGACTGACTTGCCTACCATGCTACATATTACACCCATATTTTATATTGCCGGTGATACATTACTTCAGATTCATAGTTTCAATTGTTACCCAACGAACATCACTTTTCTCGTAACTTTAATCCCGAGATCACGGACCTAATGTTTCTGGTTATTTATTAGATCTGATATTTACTCAATTTTGATTTAAAGTAGTTTCCTTCTAATATACAGGATATTTTATGTGTCCAATTACGATCATGAATCTTATTGCATTCATTTGAATTCTTCACATTTGAATTCCTTGAATCGCACGCCTCTTAAATTATTGAAATTCTTATGCATGACACGTGACTCCATCACGTTAGCATATAACTTCATTCATGTGCACCTATACATCCAATGTTGCGTGAGTTCTGCTGGTCCATGCAACAACTCTTTAACCATTTTAATTTTCACGACACGAGCCTCCACCATGCCAGCATATCACTTTACTAATACGTTCCATAGAAACAATATTGCTCTTTGCAATAACTCCTAAACCATTAAAATGTTCATGTCATGGCAGGTGCCTCCATCTGTTACGCTCACCTGGTTCCCACAGGGGCGTCGATCGCCCCCTCCCACTGTTCTCGTTCTCCCTTCTTGTCACCTCCGATATATCCCCTTTTAGAAACCTCACCTTATGTTTTTAAATGATGAGCTCTCCATCCTGCGTGGATTGCAGGGGCGCGTTGATGCCAGTTTGAAGGCGTGGGAGAGTTCCAGAGAGTATTGACTCTGAGGTTCCTGGCAAGGTTCGGTAAGTATCAAGTTCATAGAGTTCAATAAGTCCGATGATTCACTCTTGTCCCCCCTTCCTTCCTTTTCTTGCAACTAAGATCGTGAGAAGATACCCCTCGTGGCAGTTGGTGGTGCTCAGGTAAGAGTCTGTATTACCCGACGCCATCCGGTAAATGTTGCTGGTGTTTAACGTGTTGTTTTCTCTCTCTTTGCAGGTGTGGAGAGTTATAGAATAATGCCTCCGGTGGTAATCAGGTAAGTCTATGTTGGTTTTCTCGGCTCACCTTGTTGTTTTCTTTTGGCCCTCAGGTGCCGGAATTCGGCGAAGAAATGATGGAGGCAGCGCCGAATCGAAAGATGCTGTGAGGACTGGTGAGTATGGCGCGGCGCTGCAGCTGGAGATGCAACGCATACAGAAATGATGTTCTTTCCAGGTCCGGAGGCGAGATGGATCCGAAATCAGATGACGAATTAGAAATAGTTAGTTTTCTAATCTTGTCCTTTTCTTTCCTCTTGGTTTTAGGAGCTCCAGATTCGAGGCGGTCATGGCAGAAGACTGGATGCAGACTGCAGGCACGGTGAGCGTTACGCTGCTGTATGCAGAATAACGCGAAGCATGTGCTGTTGTTCGGGCGTGGCTTAAATAGCCTCAAAAGTAGTTCCAGGTAAGAAGTTCCCTAGAACCACGCCCAAGTAAAAAATAGTCCCTGGAGTATAATAGTCCCATCCAGGCCTCACGTTGGCTTGGACTCACTAGCAGCATGGTCTGCATGAGGTAAGTAAAGTCTATGAGCCTGGCGCCTATGGCGCCAGGACTGATTTCCATGATGAGCCTGGCGCCTAAGGTGCCAGGACTGAACCCAAACAGCCCCAAACAGCTGTTGGGGTTTTAGTAAGTATCTGGATGCCTGCTTCCGGAGCTGATGGGCTCGGTCCTGATGCCCGGGGGTAGGCATCATGATACCATCAAGTCAGTATATCATTTTACTGATGAGTTTCTATACATACAACATTGCTCTGGCGGCCACTAATTTGGTCACCGAGCCGTATTATTTACATTTGACGTCACATGCATTCGACGTGTGACATCATCACGCTGCATTTTCACTTCCATGATGTATTTGATTATATGTAGCGTTCACGAATGGCAGTCTTTTCCTTGATATATCGGACAAAAGTGTCAGGACGCAGGGATTGGGCCCCTGTATAGCTTTTTCCACCGATTCACGGGTAAGGTCTCCTCTTTGTCGGTCAATTCATTTTCTAAGACTAATATATAGAAGAATGAGCGTACTATTAGACTATTAACATTCTATTGGCTGGGCAATATATGCTTAATATAGAAAATATAGCCATTGACCCCCCAAGCCTCTCCTCTCTTCACTTATATTTTATCTTCTCAAACTATAGAAGAGTCTGCCTACTCTCAGGCTATTAATATGGGATTAGCTGGCCAACATACGTTTAATGTGGACATTTTGTACTTTGGCTTTAGGTATATACTTTATGCTTGATATTGATTAATCACTGAACCCATTGAAGGGCTTAACTTGTCAAGCCAGGAATCCTCCACTGTGCAATATTGCAGATCTTTCTGAGTTTACTTAAAGAGGGAGTCTTTAACGGATTAGTCTCCATCTACAGGTATGCTTTGTATACCATGTATCCTGGTATACTATGTTACATTGACACTTTCTATGATTTTTCTTGTACATCACTATGATTGTTCTACCTTTGCAGAAACTTGTCACATTGAAACAAGATTTAGGGTAAGAGCAGTTACGCATCCTTCCCTTGCTTCACTTTGAGGACTTCACCATTATTTTAATGTTAATCAACTTAACTAGACGTGTGAAACTGGAAAAATGTGTCATAATTACACAACTAGATTCCTCAAGGGCTACTTTTAACACTTACATTTTACTTGGTGATCCTGGTGGCAAGCCTAGTCTGGCACGGTTCCTCATATGTGGGTATTATACCCTCTCTACTGGCCAATCCAACTTTGCATTTTAATGTGTTGTATTTAAGATGAACACAAAATCTTATTTGGCTTTTTATTTTTCCCTTTTTCCTTTTGGTTTTCTTTGTTCTTTTTTTTCTCCTTAATGTTGCTTTGTCAACTTTGTGCATCATTTGCTTGACCTCCCCACCGGCAATCCAAAATATGGTAAGTTTTGTTTTCGATGATTACTATTGCTGGTTTTTCATTATAACTTGTATCACTTGAATTTTACACCACAATTTCTTACTTATATTGCTGAAATTGATGATTTGGATTTGTGCCAAATGGACAAATTGGATGGTTCATTTTCTGCAAACTTTGTATATTAATGACCTGTTATGTTGGATTAACACAGCCTTGAAAAGGACCTGTGGGTCGAAACAAGTGTCGGCTGTCCACGATCTAGAATAAACGGCATACTTCTTTGTAGACACTCGTTTTGGAATACTGTATTTTTTAAAAATGATTTCTTTATTCAACAGCAAACAAAAAATACACATATACAAATCAAAACTTTTAACAAAAACAGTCAATAATTATTGCAATGTCAACTAAAATACATTATATTAAACAGCTTTCCGCACAAAATACAAACAATGTACAACACAAGACCTAGTATACATCTAGAAATTTCCTCCAATTTTTTTTCAAACATTTTCAGATTATTTTGTTTCCTGAAGATTACCATCTCAATATTCGCCAGAGAATGCATCTCAGAGATCCAATCAGATGATAACGCCAATGTTTGTGATTTCCATACTCGAAGCAACAACTTTTTACCAACCAATGCCCCCCTGAACAAACATTTTTTTTGTGACTGTGTGAGATCATTCAAAAAACTGTTACCTCCTAAAATCATCGTTTTGAAATCTAGTTCGATTTCCTCCTTCACCTGGTCTTCTTGCAGCTGTCAACAATTCCACATCCAGATTCTCCTTCCACCTCGCGCTTATAATCATACTCTGAACATTTTTCAATGTGCGATCTCTTACATATCTCTTTTCCCGATAGCCACTTTCCATTCTGCCAAATATCCCCAATCCAGTACACACCAGCCAAAAACCATTCCACCCAGAACAACAACTTACTTTCCTTTCTCCTTAACAGCTGAAGGTAACCATATTGAACCATTTGGCGAGCGTAGAGCATCAGAACCTACAAACTCATATAGCCGTTTCCGACTCCTCCTCAAAAACTCAGTTATGGGATTCCTCCGGCTCGCCATACTCGTCGTAGTCAGAACCGCCCTTGGTAACAGTGGACCCACCAACCCCATCTCTGCAATCGTCCAATCATTTGGTTCCACCTCAAGAAACGAAACAATAAATTGACATGAATAGGCTAAATGATATGCACGAAAGTTTGGCAAACCCAGACCCCCCTTTTCTAAAGGGAACGGAAGCTTCCACAGTTGCAGCCTTGGAGGTTTCTTATTCCATAGGAACGACTGAACCAAATAGTCACGTTCTCTCCATATTGAGGACTTAATTTCCAATGGTAACATGCCTAGCACGTAATTAATTCTAGGCGTATCAGTCATCTTCAAAGCATTTGCTTTTCCCCACAATGAAAGCCTCAACAATGACCACCTCTCTAAATTGTCCTTAAACTCTCTACATACCTCACTCATATTTTCATCAACCATGTTCTCCACAAATGGAGTGAGCCAAACTCCAAGATACTTAATTCTCCTCTCACACCATTGGAAACCTAATGTTGTAATATAAGACTTATCACAAATAGGCGGTAACGGCATCACTTCCGATTTAGAGCGATTGATCATGTAACCCGCCACTATATGAAATTGATCCAGTATCCCCAATAAGCCGGGTAGTGAAACCTTCAAATCTCTGATAATCAACAGCAAATCACCTACAAAAAAACATTTTTTGTCCTGTCCCTTGAAAACCAATGCCCTTAATATCCACACTTTGTCTCAAGGCAATAGCCAAAGGTTCTAAAGCCAAAACAAAAAGTAACAGAGACAAGGGGCAGCCCTGTCTAGTAGCCCTCTGCAGAAGAAATGGATTAGAACGCAAACCATTAGTCCTTATATCAGCAGTCGGAAGAGTATACAAAAGGCGTATCCAGGATATAAAACCCTCTCCAAAATTAATTCTGGTAAGAACCAAGAAAAGATATCTCCAATTCATCCTGTCAAATGCCTTCTCGGCATCAAGCAAAAAGGCAGCCACATCCTCTTCAGAAGATTATACATTGTTAACAACAATCGCCATTTATTACTCGAAGTTCTTCGGCCCTGAATGAAACCAGACTGGTCATCGTGAATCAGAGCACCCATCAAAGGAGCAATTCTTGATGCCAATATTTTTGCCAGAATATTATTATCAATGTTAATTAAACTTATTGGGCGATAACTCGCCGGGAGATTAGCATCTTTGCCTTTCTTCAAAAAGACAGAAACTGTTGCATGAACAGTAGAGGATGGCAAAAGACCTTCATCTCGGGATAAAATGTAAGTATCTTGCAACAAGCCCAGTGCAAATTCTGGCAGGATTTTGTAAAATTCCCCCGGAAGCCCATCCGGCCCCGGGGCTTTTCCCACATTTAAGTTATGAATTGGCATTTTCACCTCATCCAAAGTTATACATTTTTCCAGTAATTCACAAGCCTCCCCAGGCACTTGTGGGATTTGCAGGGTCTCAAAAAATGACTCACCATGCCCATAAATATCCAGCTCATCCTTATACAAATGTTCATAGTAATCCTTAAAGACCGCATTTATTTTCCCCGGATCAAAAATGATATCATCATTCAAGTCACAAATTAATGTAATGGCCCCTTCAGATTTCCGCTTACGAAGCCGATAAGCCAGCCAACTATCATTCTTCTCACCACATTCAAGAAAAGAACACTTCAGACGAAATAATTGCTTCTCAGCTCTAACATTTATCATACCATTCATCTCATTCCGCAAAGCGTGCAACTCCTTTCTTTTTCCTGGATTGTCTGGGTCACTCACCAAAACATTAGTTACTTCCTTGATTCGCCTCTCCAAATCTATGCTCGATGTCTCCATACATTTCCTCATCCTACTTGATAGACCCAGGATTAGGCCCCTCATCGTGCATTTAAATACCTCCCATATAGTTTTCACACTCATATCCTCCGTTCTATTTTCTCTCACAAAATGTTCTGCTTCTTCTCTAATCTTATCACCTAACCCTTCATCCTGTAAAATCAAGGTATTCATCCACCAAGTGAAGGATCTTTGTATTCCAAAATCAAGTTTTATCTTCAAAAATACAGGAGCATGGTCTGTCACTACAATACTCCCAATTTCCCAGCAATAACATTTTCAGTAATTTTGCCACTCATGAGGATCATATCACTGCGGGAATAGGTACAATGAGAATTTGAATAAAAACTATTTTCTTTTATCTGCGGATGTGTTAGGAACCAACAGTCCTTTAGATCATTCTCCGCCACCATCAACTGAAAACACTCAAAATGAGGATCTCTTCTCTCAGCCCCCCCCCCTATGTTCTTCGATCTAATTTAACATCCATTACCAAATTGAAGTCTCCACCTACAATTTCATTTTGTGTATCAAAATTCTGTATGAGCTGTGAAACCTTTCTAAAAAATGAACCGTCATCAATAGACGGCGGATAAACATTACACAGAGTCACCTTGAAGTTCAATCAACAAAACCACAATCCTGCCTTCCTTGTCTATTTTATGTTTCAGAACTTTAATCTGTGCATTTTTATGAATCAATATCGCCACACCTCTAGATCTGGAAGAATAGCACAAATCATACGCACCACCAACCCATTGTTTCTGTAATCTCTGAATTTCATCACTCAGCAAATGTGTTTATTGCACAAAATATATGTCACACTGCTTCTCACACATACAGTTGTAGATTTTCTGTCGTTTGTTCAGGTTATTCAAACCATTAACATTCCATGACATCACCTTCAGGTCTTGCTTCATTGGAGACAACGTGTCTTTTAACACAATCAAGGAAATACTAGATGTAAAAAATCTAAACAAAATACCAGAAAACACAATACTAAAATATATACAACCGCACCCTCCCTGTTTTGACAGAATGCTGATAGCCAATGCTACAGTATATGAAAGCACCACCCAAATTTCAAAAGAACTCAAGGTACTAAATCTCATCAACACCCGTCATATAAATGACAACCATAAACAGAATTATACTCCTTTCACTACACCCAGGTACATAACAAAATATCAATATTCATGACTTTTTCACAAGCAATGAGCAACTTCTATCCATCACCCTACAACCAAACCTCCCACCCCTATTGCGTAAATTCTAAAACACATTTGGCATCACAACAAAATACTTTACACTGCTCTATTATTTAGACTCGGTTCAACTTGCTGATTGACATTTCAGAATGCACTAAATGTTTCATGTATAATTCTAATGCTTCACAAAATGCTACTCAATACAGCTCCAGTATAACAACATCATAGGTTCGAAGTAAACAAATACACATATACTGGTGTGTTACCTTCTACACATATTCCTATCACCACTGACAATCTCTGACAAATGAGTTTCCTTCTTTTGACCATATTGCCTGAGAACCCCCCACTCCAGCGTAATTACACCATGTACCCATGCAAGACAATTTTCAAAATATGCACACTTAAGGATATCTCCATATACGAATCCATAGTAAATAAACTAAAAATACAACTATGGATTGCACAGTGTGCCAATGCCAAAAAACTATAATTGATTAGATATATATGTCATAGAGC
Organism: Ambystoma mexicanum; assembly: GCF_040938575.1. Taxonomy (NCBI): domain Eukaryota; kingdom Metazoa; phylum Chordata; class Amphibia; order Caudata; family Ambystomatidae; genus Ambystoma; species Ambystoma mexicanum. The sequence continues at coordinate 304,732,480 of NC_090921.1, forward strand.
TGCATGTAGTATAAGTGACTACATCGTAACAGGTAGTGAACTGCAAACATATAAGTAAACATCACCCTGACTAGAGTTTATATGTAAATATTTCAGGCATATGAAGGAGAATAGCGACTCTCCTAAACCCAAAAAGAGTCTTTATCAGTTCATCTACCCTTTAGTTTTCACAAGTAAATTCCTCTTTATCAAATATTGATGTAACGACTTCATGTCGGGCCACTGTCACTGCACCCTGCAGTCAAGGGAAAACAAACGAAAACAGCTCAGATGAACCACAACAAAACAATTTGCTCCAGCTGGGTGCCTCTAACACCCTGTACGTGCCTTTACTGACAGCAAGTCATATTCTGCACGTCGTTATCAATCAAGTGACTCCAACCGCCCCAATTTGGTCACCATATTAGGGACTTGCTCCTTACTGCAACCTGACCATGTGTTCACAAACCAAATCTAGCGAACAGGTATCCGAAGATGGGATCCCCTGTTACGCGATGCCATAACAAACGCGTGTCTTCCATTAACACAACGCAGCGTCACAACATCCGAAGATGGGATCCCCTGTTACGCGATGCCATAACAAACGCGTGTCTTCCATTAACACAACGCAGCGTCACAACAGAGGAACGTAACTTGCTCAATGTCAGCTGATCGCCGGAAAAGTAAAGGTCCTTTCTTCAACGCTACTCCGACGGCACAAACCCATCTACGTTCCTTCGCCACATCAACAAGTATTTGTTTTTTAAAATAGTTAACAAGTTAACAGTAGCGTAAGGACAGCAGCATTTTAAACTATGTCCACAATGAAAAATGAAAAGAAATTAAGTAAAATGAATAAAACATTTTCAAAACATGCTCAACCTAATGAAATAATCATTCCATAGGAGCAGAATGAGTTCCATCACGATGTTTCTCCAACCATGAAAGTGCTTCTTTTGGGTCATTAGTTATCCTTTCTCCTGTTGGGATGCATAATGTCATAGAATTGAATTTGTTGAGGAAGGCTTTTATGTTCAGGTCTTTTGCCAATGCTTTAACTGCCCTGAAAGATTTTCTAATCTCCAAGTGTTCCTTAGGAAAATCTGGGCAAATAAAAATAGGCTTTCCCTTGAAATTAGCAGAACCTTTGGATCTGGCAGCTTGTATCACAGACTCCTTTATCTTAGATATGGTGAAGGTAACAAGAATATTTCTAGGTCTAGGTCCAGGCCTACCAACACGATAGACATTGTCCATATTAGATTCAGTCACCGATTCCACACCATAGCATTCCTTAAAAATCTGCAAAATCAACATGGGTAGTTTTTCCTCTACTCCAACAATCCTTATGTTTTTCTCTCTTAGCTTCAAATCCAACTCCAAACACCTTTGCTTTTCTGTACATAGTTCTTTCTTCAGGTTATTGTAAGCTCTACACTAAGATCTGCCATAGTTGCTTTTACTTCTGTCATATCTTGAGCAACTTGTCTGAGCAGCTTATAGATAGTTTGAGGGCTAGGATCTTCTTCCTCTTCACCCTCTAATTCTGGAAGTGATTTCTGCTTTTTGGGAATCGGATTAACAGACTCCTGTGATTTCTTCTTTGAGTTCATGATCAAATATGTAATTCCTTTCAGGGAGGAGGCCAGGAGCTACAGGCTTAAGCTGCTGCTGCTTGGACCAACATTCCGGAATCTTGGAATACTGTATTTTTGATGTTGAATACTGCTGTTTTCTTAATCAACTTGAGCGTGACTCACCTTCCCACCCCAATAATCTTTAGTACATGCATAAGTAGAAATTGTAGTGGTTTTTTTAAAACTTAAAACATAACTTTGTCTCCAAATGTCATCACAATTCAGAATTATTAATGAAATGTAGCAAAAATGTTTATATATATATATATATATATATATATATATATATATATATATATGTTTCCTCCCCGTAATTCTAATTTTAAATGATTTTCCTAAATTATAAAGCGATTACGAGTTGTAAGAGACACTTCACACTTCATGGAAACATCAGGTTTGAATGGCACAGAGGTATATATTGCAGACTGTGGGTAAAGATGAGGGCCGGGGGCAGGCCATATGGAATGGGGTTACATGGTTTAAGTGCTGATAGTGAAGAAGCAGCCTTTTCTAACTTTAAATTTGCCGAACTACTCATTTTCAGTAAGAGTTTTTTCTGAGAGCTATTCGCTAACTTAATTGGCATGTAACCTCTGAAATCACACTCCCAAAAGCTGATAGAGAGGCCCAAATGAATACATGGTTTTGTTGTTTCCCCTGTGACTGCAGATGCCGCATTATTCACCTGACACAGCTTGACATGCAGAGTATTGCTTGTGATCATTTTAATGCTGCACTTCAAATATTTCAGGATATCTACATTACGACAGTGTAAATTGCTCTTTTGTCAGTCCTTTGAAATTGTCTGGTGTTGATGCTTTACCAGAGTGTAAATTGCTCTTTTGACAGCCCTTTAAAATGGGATGGTGGTGACTCTTTACCAGCGTGTAAATTGCTTGTTTGTCAGCCCTTTAAAATGGGCTGGTGGTGACTCTTTACCAGAGTGTAAATTGCTCGTTTGTCAGCTCTTTAAAATGGGCTGGTGGTGACTCTTTACCAGAGTGTAAATTGCTCGTTTGTCAGCTCTTTAAAACGGGCTGGTAGTGAGGCTTTACCAGAGTGTAATGTCGGGGGGAAATTCTGCCGGGGTCGGCCGGGCCGTCCGCAGACCTCCGGGCAGGGAGGCCCCAACTCCTCCCGTATATCCCAGACGAGATAGAGTATGAGACACACACAAGGAGCAAGGTGACTCTGCTGTTTATTTAGACAAAACGGCAGGGATGGGTCAAGGAGCGTACGCGTTCGTCCTGACACACACACAATCGTGGGGCTCGCAGGCCCTTTTTACTGCATTATGACGCGCTACTTGCGTCACTTCAGAAAGTTAACAAAAAACCTATCGCCACTCTTAATTGGTTGCTCGAGTGGTAGGGTTAGTATAGTACACATATAGAGAATGATATTAGTGGACAAGGTGTAGTCAGGTGGTATATCTGGGTTGTCCCTACAATTAGATACATAAGAATTGTTACATGAAGACTCCTGAGGATTGGCTAGTATTACTGACGTCTGAGATAAGAGCCCCATGTTCTGATTGGTGCATCCGTGAGCTTCCCAGCCTGGGACCACCGTTGTTCCCAGCTCTCGGTGTACCTGTGTTTGCAACAATGTTTCAATATGGGTACGTGCAGACAATGTGAGGATTTATTCATAGGTGGAAGGCTGACCGCTCCCACTGTAGCAGATGTCCATTGAGCCTTTCAAGTGTATCGGCCTGTGTCTCGTAGTGAGGGACCCAGACGCCTTTTCTCTCCTGGGTTTTGGCATCTCGTCAGGTTCGGCTTGGTCACGTGGGGAGGGACCGTGAAAGAGGCAGAATTCTGCACAATTAATATTGTTTTTTCTACTGCGCGTCTGGTTTAATTTGTCGGCGTGCCTTTATCGTTGAGGCGCGGAGTGCGAGGTTGCAACATCGTGCCTTTGATGATTTGTTCTTGGATGTGGGTTTGCAACATTGCGACCTTGGCTGGTTGCTCCACCGGGTTCTTTCTGCAGGATCAGCAACCTGACTCTTGCTTTGTTAATGTCCACGGGAGCTCTTGTTTGAGGCCTACTCGGGCCTGGTGCTTAAGTAGTCTGTTTGGTGCATAGGTGCTTTTGGGTTATAATGGCATATATTTCCATGACCAGTATCGTGTTTCCATTATACCTCTCATGGTGGTAACGGGTTTCAAGAGAAGCGTGAGCAAGCGTTATAGATGAGTTCATGATGCGTCTTGCGTTTCTGCATTCTGAAAGCCTATGTAAAAATAATAAAGATGCACGTCCGTGAATATGCCTGTCGCCTACGTCAGAGCACTGAGTATGTTCTTCGTGTAGATTGGTGTGGAAATGTTAAGTGTGTATATTTGTACAGATGTGCTTCCCGTTGTCTAGGTCGTCATGGCATCTCTAACGACGTGTGGTTTTTAGTCTAGCTGATCCGAGCCGCAGGTGTCGGCATGGCCAGTGCGGGCTGCTGGGCAGGCAGGTGGACACATCCGTATGTTCCTGTACCAGGGTACCTGGTCGTCTGGTAAATGGACAAACTCTTCTCGCGGCGGGTGTCTGGGCCGTGACCCTCTAGGCCAAGCGCGAGAGGTGAAGGACGGGAGCCTGGTCTTCCATTCTCCCACTTCAGTCCCCCCTCTGGTCGACTTGTCGACCACAAACATATCCTTCTCGTTATCTCCTCTTACCCTCCATATCTTAGTTATCCCTCCGAGATGTCCATAATGGTTTACATGATCTTCAAATGACCAATACATATATTCACATGTTCCTCCAGGAGTACAGTATACCCATCTTCCTATGTAGCTCCTGGGGTTCCTTGGGTTCTCGATCTTCACTGATGGTGGGTCTAGATGATTGGTGATGATTTGGGTGCGCAACTTCTCCCTTTCTTGTATTATCACACCTGTATGCTGGCCGTCATCTGCTGGCATTAAGGGGTGCATTCCCACCATTTCCAGCAACTCGTCAGTCGTGCGTGCCTTCCGGGCCTTCCAAAATCTAATTATGATCAGAGTAGCTCCAGCCAAAATAGTACACCCCACTATTATTTTCAGTCCATCTGACAGCCAAGATGGCATCCATGACCATAATAGTGAAAACCAGCTCTTATCCTTGTCTACACCGTTACTTTCATCCATCATTTTGGAGTGCATCTGGGCCAATTGTGAAACTGCTTCTGTCAGTGTACCATTGTCAGCATCGTTGGCAGGTATGAACGTGCAGCAAGATTGTCCTATCTTTGCACAAACTCCTCCTTCCATTGCTGTGAGAAGGTCCAATACATATCTGTTCTGGAGTGCTACCATCCTTACAGCTCGCAGCTCCTCTTTAATTGCGTTGAACCCATTTACTGTTGAATTGATGGTCATCATTAGTTCCCATCTGGTTATTTGGAGCCATTTTGCGTTTGCGTATGCCTGCAGTCCCGGATGTATTATTGAGGAGAAGAACATTGCTGCTCTGCTGAATAGTCTGTGTTCTGGCGGTATTGATGTTAGTTCCGTTTCCGACCTTCCCCACAGGTAATTTCCTGTCAGTGGCTCTCCTTGTCTTTTTCTCCTATTTAGGACAGTATCATTGCTGTTGGTCCTGTTCTCTTGCTCCTTCTGAAGTGGTGCAGATCTCTTTCTTCTCCTATCCCCTTCATCCATTTTAGGAAATTTCGCCACATCGACATTCTTCTTAGATACCACTAGTGATGGTACATTGACGTGTACCATTGTGCACACACCATTCCACAGGGGAGGCAGTGTATGATATGCCTTTTCTCCGCAGGCCCAATAATGGTCCATTATTACTGCTGTTCCCGCTCCCCCCTCAGGTAACTCCATCACGCTTGCACAATTGGTGTTATATCCTACGTCCACCTCTCCTTTATGCTGGTAGCATACTTTGGGCGCAGTCAATGGTAGTATAGTTATTGGGTCTTCATCTTCTTCTACCCACGTGAGCATTGGTACATACTTGATCCACGTCGTCCAACATCGATGATTGTGTGTCTCGATAGTTGAGATAGTTTCTTTTGTTACCATGTTGCTGCCAATCACTCCTATCTCCCAGCTGTTGCCCAGATACACCTTTCCTGTTATCGTCAGTAGCGGCCTCTCCCAGCATCCTTGTTTACCCGGAACTTCAGTGGCGTACCAATCACATGGTAGATACTGCAGTGTTACCTTCTTTGTTTCTCCTTTTGCAGGGCCACTTGTTATGTACCTGAATGCTTCAGCATGTAAACTGGTCTTGTGATAACTCAGATAGGTCTTGAGGAAGTTGTTTTCATATGGGTATGAGTCTCGTGTTTTCCATGTCATGTGCACTACTGTTCCTTGAAATCTTCCTTTCGTTTGGAACAGGGCCAAATAGATTATGCACTGTGCTGTTTTTTCATCTATTTCTGTGGCAACAAATGTTCGTGAAGCGCTCATGGCGTATGGTATTAATGAGCAAACGTAACAGCTATCCTCGGTTGTCTGCTTACCAATGCGGGTCATGTGCTGGTACCATATGTTGTTTGCGACGTGTGCTGAATCTTGTACATAATTATCAATACCTTTATTGTCTGAGTATGTGCTGCGTTTAACTCTATTTTGCTTGGGTGCAAAATTACTATTACCACCTGACGTAACACCTGTTGCAGCAGGGAACGGGGGTATATTAGGTTTGGGTGCAGCAATAAAATCGATAGCATAGCTGTACTGCCAGACAGAGGTAGCCAAGAACCCGGTGATCATAAAAATCCCTATTATTTTTATTACATATGCTAATCTCACCGGCATTTTGCTCTTACCTTGCTGCAGTCCTGGCAGCGTATTCTTGCGACGTTAAAGTTGCCCGCCTAAAAATTCTCAAAAGTGCTCGTTATTAAATGTTAGTTTTGTTTCCTTTAAGCTCTCCCTATCAAGTAGTCATTCAGTGCCCAGGCGAAGAGCTGCTCCCACGCTACTCTAAGTGATCGGTCTCTTAGGACCGGCAAGTATGGGCGGAGGTGGGGCATGTAATATTCTATGGCCAGGAGGAAGGCTGTGTAGTAGACACGTACCCTTCTCCTTTTTAGGTATGTTGGCCTTTTTATTTCGTATACAAATTGGTGTGACAATTCTTCTGGGTAGTTATCGTCTGGCAGCACCATCTACGCCTGTACACTGAACTTGTTAATTAGCTTTTTCTTAACAATACAATATTACGCAGTTCCTGTATGTGCGAGAGAAAAAAGGAGAACATTCACGTGTTTACATGTGTATTGGTGCAAGCAATGTCCTTCAGTTTTAGTTACAACTGTACTTAGCAGTCAATGGGGGGGGGGTTTGCGCTCAGATGGCGGAAGTATTTTTACTCTTTGAGCGTGTGACCATGGGGTGGGCAGTATGGGGATCACCCCCTTCTTCGTCAGTTATTGTCTCCGAGGGAACAATTGGGTCGTTGTCTGTGGTGGAACTTTCTTCCGCTGTCGGGGATGTTGTTGCTGTTCTTCCAATGGACCTGTCGTTGGCGCTGGGGCGGGTCTGCAGTTTGTAGATCTTTACGTCATGTAGGTGGTTCCAGGCACGCTTATCCTTTAGTTTTACTGCTCTTGTTGATACGTCCTCTACCAGATGGGGGCCAGTGAACCTCTTCTCGTTCCACTTTCTATTGAAATTGCGAAGTAGCACGTGGTCACCTTTGGCAAGTTTGCAAAAGTTCTCCTTTCCCAATTCTGTACTTGCGCCTTTTTCTTGATTGCTGGTAGACCCGCCCCGTGTGCGCTCGAGCTGTTGAGACACAAACACGACACTAGTAATCAAAGAAGACACATATTGATACATTTCATCACCTAACACACTCGCTGAACTTTCGTGGTCGGTGAATGCCCTTGACGTTGGGGTTAGGGGAAGGCGCATTTGACGTCCAGTAACCACTTCGTGAGGGGTGAGGTGGTGGTCGGACCCTGGCCTATTTCTAAGTTCAAATAAAGCTAACGGAAGGCAATACAACCAACTTTTCTTTGTTGTTTGTTGTATTTTTGCAATTGCCTCCTTCAATAAGCCATTCAGGCGTTCACATACGCCATTAGCCTGTGGGTGGTATGCACATGCAAATTTGTGTTTAATGTTCAGCAGGGATGTGATATGTTGGAACATTTCGTTTGCGAAATGTGGGCCGTTGTCTGATCTTAACACCTCGCACACTCCCCACCTGGGGAAGACCTCCCTTACTATGAATTTGGCTGCTCTAAACGCATCAGGGTGTGAACAGGGCCCTGCTTCAATCCACCTAGAAAATGGGCATACTACTACAATCATATACCTATTACCTTGACATATGTTGATCATATCAACATAGTCAATGTGAAGGTGCCGAAAAGGTCCTTCTGGCCGGGGTATGGTACCTCTTATCACTTTTAGAGTATGACCGGCCGTAAACTGTTGACATGTGAGGCAATTGCTGATAAAATTTGACACATGAGAGTTTAACTCAGGACAAAACCAATCTTCTCTAATTCGTGCTGCGATTATTTCCTTGCCTGTATGGGCAGGGTGATGTAATTGGCTCAGGGCGGTATTTAACAGTGCCAACGGTATTACAACTTTCCCTGTGCCACCCTGGCGCCATAGTGCGTCGGTTGGGGACATTGTACATCCTCTTTTTACCCATACTTCTTTTTCGGCCATTGGTGCAGCCGCTTGTAGTTCCATAATCTGTGTGGCTGGGAGATGGGTGTACCCTTCTTTTATTAACATCTCCCTAGCTATTCCCCTCCCTCTCCCTCTCTGTGAGTCTGTGGGGTTCCATATCTCACCAAAGTATGCAGCATATTTCGCATGTGCGTCTGCTGCTGCATTCCCTTTTGAGACATGGTCTTCACCATTGGTGTGTGCGGTGCATTTTACTAGGGCTAGCTCTTGGGGGTCGTTTATTACTTCAATTAATTCAGCCAACAAGAGGGCATGTTGCACTGGAGTGCCGTCAGCTCTCCTAAACCCTCTTCTCCTCCATTTTGTTAGCCCTGAGTGGACAGTGGATGTAACATATGCACTGTCGGAATATATTGTTACACGTTTGTTAAAACTTTCTTTCAGTGCCAATATTAGTGCAACTAGTTCAGCGGCTTGAGCAGAGTAATGCTGTGGTAACTGTACACATTTCATAGCCACACACACCGGAGCCTCCATCATTTTTACCACTGCTGCCCCAGTTCTCCGTATCCCATCTCCTTGATCAATAGTTGATGACCCATCAATAAACAAAAGCTCACCTCCCTCTAGTGCATTCCCTTCAACTTTTCTAGTACATGAATATATTTCATTTAGTTGGGTGCAGTCGTGGGCGTAATCTCCCTCCTCAATTATTTCTGCTAGAAATCTTGCAGGGTTAACAGTGCTACATCTAACAATCGCTAGTTCAGCCCTAGACAAAATGATCTCATAACCTGATGCCCTTTGTGTCGTTAGTGTGGACTTGGGTTTATTCAATATTGCAAATAATGCATGTTCCACAAACAGTGTAGTTGGACACCCCATGGTTATTGCTGATGCCTTTTCTACTGCAAAAGCAGCTGCAGCGAGACCTTGTTCACAAGGGAAGTGGCCTAACATCACAGGGTCTAAGTGTCCGCTGTAAAATGCTACTGGTTTATATCCCATGCTCGTTTTTTGTGCCAATACTGCCTTCATCACTGCTGAGTCGCAATGTGAAAATATAAAAAAGCGTCGCTCATAGTCTGGGGATGCCAGTACAGGAGCAGTTGATATCGCGTCTTTCAATTCGTCAAATGCCTCCCTCATTTCCATAGTCCATCCCAACTTTTTCTCCCCCTTATTTGCTTCCTTCAAACCCTCAAGCAGGGGTCCTATGTATGAGCTGTAATCAAATACCCATGCTCTACAGTAGTTGCACAGCCCCAGAAATTGCTGCAGTTCTCTCACAGTCTGTGGCACGGGAGTGCTTGAGATGGCCTGTGCTCTTTGTGGTGCAATCCTTCTTCCATGTTGGGATATCAGTTGGCCAATGTAAAGTACCTGTTCCTGACAGTATTGTATCTTTTCCATGTCTACCTTGTACCCCTTTTCAGCCAATATTGTCAACATCTTTAAGGAGTCCTCTCTACATTTACTTTCGTTTGTACTGCAAATTATTATGTCATCCACATACTGTAACACTGTGCTTTCCACCTCAACGTTACCCAAATCCATCTGTATTACTCTATTGAAAATTGAGGGTGATTCACAATACCCCTGTGGTAATCTGGTATGTTTCCACTTTGTATTTCGGTAAGTGAAGCTTGTCAAATCTTGTGAGTCTGGGTGTAATGGTATTGAGAAAAAAGCATTTTTAAGGTCAATCACTGTAAATCGTGATGCTTCTGCTGGAATGCCACACAATATTGTGGCCGGGTTTGCTGTTACTGGATACTCTGCTTCTACTATGTTGTTCAAGGGTCTGAGGTCCTGTATGAAGCGCCAAGACCCCCCTTTAGCCTTGCGCACCGGGTACACAGCTGTGTTACATGGTGATTCTGAGGGGACCAATATGCCATTGTTTATAAGGGCCGTTATGGTTTCATATATGCCTTCATCTGCCTCTTTTGACAATGGGTACTGTTTCACTCTTGGTAGTATGGCACCTTTTTTCAATTTTATCCTTACACCCCCTATGCTTTTTATACATCCCACGTCATAAGGGCTAATAGTCCATAATGATTTGGGCACCTTTGACATATCCTCCTTAAAAAATGGGACTGGGGTGCCTGCGGGTGCCTCAAGTGCCATTGCAATTTTCTGTGCTACTTGTTTGTGAGCCACTCTTAGCCATATTTCTACACTCATCATGAACACCATTTCATCTTCTTCCTTTTCTTCTGAGAACAACTCTTCATCTGACACCTGGGTCAGCCTACATCCTTCTGCTAGTGCTATCACCGCCCTCCATGCTCTCCCTTCTTTATCTTGGGCGTGCACAGCAACATAATCAGCTGTTGCAATAATGCTCTCAATGTCCATTACAAACACCTTCCCTTCCAGTTCATTAACTGGTGTTTCTGGTCGGAACAGATAGGCTGCTGGCCTCCTCCATATTTTCCCTTCTATCCCTGGCATCCATGCAAATGCCATGTCTGTGCCATACTGGAATAGCTCGCCATCTACTGGCTCCGCCCTAATCGCTGTCTGTCCACAGTATGCTTGCAAAATCTGTTGTGCTGCGAGCATGTTAATCCCTGGAGTAGAGCAAATTATGCCATCCTCTGTAAAGGAGATCGTCATATTCAACCTGTTCATTATGTCTCTCCCCAGTATATTTACTGGTGAGGCACTATAATACAAAAGTGGAACTGACAGATCATAATCTCCAATAGATAAGGGAACGTTATCAGTAAATGGAACCAACCCTTTAGCCCCAGAAAATCCTTGGGTGTTCATGGCTTCGCCTGACATCTTAAATTTACCTTCCCTTATGCAAGACCGGGTTGCCCCGGTGTCAACAAGAAATGATAATTTTTTGTCACCTATCGTTACCTCTATGCGTGGTTCCTCCGCACTATTAGGTGTTACTGACAGGATGGGACACACCAAGGCCGTCTGTTGGCTGACCTATTGGGGGTACAATGATTGGCCATTCCCTGTGTAAGGGTTGTGTCCCAACACCGTCACCCTACCCAATTGCGTTTGTTGAGTTTGGGGTGGTGGTTGTATTAACGCTACTTGTTGTTGTGGCGGTGGCAGTTGCTGTGTTATTTGTTGTTGTGGCAGTGAATAGGTTTGTGGCTGTTGTGTTGTTTGTTGTTGTGGGTCACTCCCTTTTTGTGACATCTGCTGTTGTTGTATGCCCTGCTGTTCTTGTGAGGTCCTAGGTTGTGCTTGTTCATTCCATGCTGGTGTTCCTGGCCTGACCCTACATGTACGTGACATGTGTCCTAATAGTCCGCAGCTCCAACACACGGGTGGTTCCCTGCTTTGCCATGGGAAGCTCCCTGTGTTGTCCTGGTATACGGGTTGCCCTGTGGGGTAGTAATTTCTAAGTCCCCCAGCCTGTTGTTGGGTATTATATCCGTATCCTCTCCCCCTCATAAACCCTCCTCTCCCTCTGTTATAACTATAATACCCAGTTCCTTGCATTGGGTACCCTCCTCCCATGTTTGGTGCGTGTAATTGCAGAGGCGGCACTTGCTGTATTACACCTTGTGGAGGCGCTATTTGGGCGGGATCTTGTGCAGCCACTACTTGCGTTGGGCTTTGGGCCATTGGTGTGGGCGTAGTTATTAGTGCCCCTTCCATTGTGTATTTAGTAAGTTTTTTCTGTACTAGTTTGGCCTCTTCTGTTTTCCTATCCTCTTCCTTTTGTTTCATTTTTCCTTGCCATGTCCTGCAGTGATGTACTATAGTCAGTTGTATTTCTGGCCATGGTTTTGCTTCCATCCCCACTACTTTCTTTAGTTGTTTCTGAACCCCTTCTGGGAGCCCTTGTACTAGTATATGATAAAATATGGCTGGTGTTTTGTCCCATTGTTCTCTAGTTTCCATGCGCCACTTCTCTTGAATATCCTGGATATAATCAACAGGGTCCTCATTTTCACCCATCTTACGGGAAGTAATGGCTCCTATGTCTGATGTGTCTGGGTACTGCACTCTCAGTGCCTGCCATAGCGCATGTCTACAGTTTGCAAATGGTGCCCCATCATGCGATGTGTTCGTTATTGTTACCCCATGGAATCCCGCTCTTTTCCAAATGTCATCCGCTCTATCCCCTAATATTGATATTAACAGGCCCTTCACATCTCCTACTGCTAGTTTCTGTCCTGCGGTGTGTTTTTCCATTTCATATATCCACTTACCCGCACCTCCACTTAGTGATGGGAGCCTACATTTTATATTTTCTTTATCCGTATGTTTCCAAGGTACATACTGTGGTCTAACCCCTCCTCTCTCCAACAGTGGCATTAAATTCTGTCTTGTGTCACCCTTTACGCTCCATAATATTGAGTCTTCACACCCCTCCTCTTCCCCCGTTTCCTTTACTACTTCAAATTCTTCCTTACTACCTCTGCTCCTACCTCCCTCTTCTTCCTTTCCCCTTTTTTCGTCATTTCCTGTGTTCAATATGGGTATGTCTATTTGTCTGTCTTGCCTGCGACTAGGGAGGTCCCTAAGCCGACATGCATAAGGTGTAAGTTCGTTCATGAAGGGCGCGAGCTTTATTCTGTGCAGTGAGCGTGCGGTGGTTGAACATGTATGGTGTGACGTGGGAGGGCGTGATGGAGATGTTGGTGGCGTGGTTTCATGGGTTTGTGTTTCCCCTATTCATTTCACTCCCTCCTTACTTCTCTCCAGCTCCTCCCATCTTCTACTCATCCAGGGCGAATCTATGTTTGTTCTAGTGAGGTATAGCTTATCTAAGCTTTCCCTTTCACTCTTTCTTCCATCCTTCTCCACTCCTTCTTCCTCCTCACTGCAAAAGTCATTCATAAATGGCACCCCCCACTCTGCCTTTTTTCCTTTTATTGTTACTGTTTTTAAGTCTATTAAGTCTCTTTCTCCCCTTTCGTTGTTACCAACTGTTCGCCCTAGTACTGATGTTGTTGCTACCTCTCTACTTTTATATACATCTCCCCATCTTTCACTCTCCCTACTCCTCCCTTCTCTTCCCCCTTCACTTCTCTCCTCCATTTCCCTACTATTTTCCTCCCTTTTTCTTTTCAATTCCTCCATTACTCATCTGTTCCAATATTCTTTCATCCTCTTTCTTCCTTTCCCATTTCACCCTTTCTCTTTCTACTATACTCTCTATTACCTTCCCCTCTTCATATTTCTTAGCTGTCTCTGATAGTACCCTCCTCCTCCATATTTCCATTTCCTTTTCCTTTTCTTCTTCTTCCTTCTTCTTCTCCCTCAGCACTACTCTTGATACCCTATCTGCTGCTGCTTTTACCCTTTCAGCTTCTCTCTTTTGCTCCTCATTTCGTTCCCTTAATTTTTCCAATTCGTTCTTACCTTCTTTCCTTTTCCTCACTCTCTCTCTTTCCTCCCTCTCAAGTTGTTTGATCAATTCATTCTGCTCATCCCTTAGTTTTGCTAATTTTTCCTCCAAAATCTCTTCCTTCTGCCATAGTAGCTCCTCTCCCCTCATTTCACTCTCTCTGGCACTATCCTCGTCTGTTCTCCTTACCGCCTCCCTTTCTTCTCCAGTTAGTGAGCCTCGTAATTTCAATAATATCTGTGCAGCTACCCACTCATCGTTTCCTATCTCTACAGTCTGCTCTTCTCCAATCCTTTCTTCCCCCATTGGTATCTTCCTATGAGCCACATATGGTGGAGGGCTGTATGCCGGGTTCGAGTATCCTTCAGCCGCCCTGAACTGTCCTTCTATTTCTCCTAATTCTCTTAAAGGGTACAGCCCTCCTCCCTCTGTTTTCACTCCCGGTGTTATGGGTGTCTCATTGTTCCGTTCCTTTTTTATGTCGTTTGATTTATCAATCTTTTCTCCTCCCTGTCCTCCGTTCCCCGTATTCTTTGTGCTTTCGCACCCCTTTTCCCCATCCGTTCCTTCTTTCTTAATCTCCTTTTCTTCCGGTGTTTCCCCCATAGTGAACATTCCATTTGGTCCTGGTCGGGACCCCTGGAACATCCTCCATAAGTTAAACACCTCCACATGGTTTGCCAACTTCTTCCCCTTGTATGTATTGTGCAGATGGTTTAGTAGTGAATGTTGGGCATATGGATCGAAACTACCATTAGGCGGCCATGGTGTTAACATTTTGTTGTCCGTCCCCTGGGTCCACTCTATGCTGTACTTAATTAATTTCTCCCTATGTGGTGGCAGTGTGGTGCATATGTGTTGTAATGGGGTAGTGAGGGTGTTCCCCCACCCTCCCGACCCTCTCCCGTATGACATAGTGGCCCTCCCCTTGTTACCCTTCTCTTTACCAGCAGTTTACAATATACAACCTCGTATTGCTTACCTTGCCCCGCAAGTGTGGGGACTTACGACAATCCCTTGACAGATTATGCAATAATAATAAATATGATGTTATATTATATTCCTTCCCCTACTGCCCCCTGCGGCCGAAGCGCACGCAGCCCCCTGCGGCTGCGTACCCCTTACGACGATCTTATACAGTCGTCCTGTTTCTCCGTTCTCCTCCCCCTTTTACACTTGCCGTGGCCGGCGTTCTCTGTGCGCAGCCACGCCCCTTTCCCCTTCTCCTCTTTCAATCCACTCGTTTATCGTTTATCTCCGTATCCGCTCCTTTATCATTTTTCTCTTCCCCACCACTCTCAACCCAAAGTTTCTTGTGCTCGCGATATCTTATTAAATCCCTACTGGTGACGTCACCGATTTCTTCGAGCTACTGGTATATTCTTGTTATGTTTTTTAAGTTCAAAATACACTTGCAATCTACCCCGCTAACCCTACAGCTGTCTTCCTGTCTCTCCTGGAACAAGGTAATCTCATCAATAATATAACCGGACTGCGCACGCTGCGTCGCCTCGCGTGTGATACGCCCCTCAACAGGAGGGCTTAACCAGCCAATTATCTTCCGTTTTGGGCAACTATGTAACTAGCTACCGCCCACAGGGAAACGTCATCTACCTATCGAGTTTCTTGCTCGAACAATAGGAAACCTCATCTACTCATTGATCAATAAATGTCAAGTCGTAGGAAACCACACACACCCACCCTCACACGTAGTCGCAATTTAGGCCATCAGTGTCTTACGAGCGGCTGCACGTGATGTTTTCGTGCCCCGCCCCCCTCTTTTGCGTAACGTTAGCCGACTGTTCTCGCACTCGTTTCGCTACCATTCATTCCATTGGCAACACTCAGTTAAACCTTCGCCGCACATCTGTACAATACCTCCCTCCTCCCTTATTTACTTCCTCCCCCTCCCTCACAATTTCGCATTGCTTGTTGTGCGTGTCATGCTCACCAAGTTCTCTCGATGCAGGGCCGCTCGACTGCGTGCACCCCTCCAAGCGGCTCGCCACCTCCCCTCGTCTGGACCACGTCTGGACACTCGCCGACCGCGGGCGGGATACTTCTCAACCGGCTCCCGAGGGCCAATATCCGGATTGCGCTGTCCGGTCTTCTCGCAGCTCCGCGATGGTCCTGTAGTCCTCAGAAGGGGGCAACGGCAGAGGGGGCCGCGCCGCCGGGCCTCCTCGCAACGGGAGTGCCTGGAAAAACTAAAAATAAAAGTCGATCTTAAACGGATCTCAGCAGTGCCTCCAACTTGTCGGGGGGAAATTCTGCCGGGGTCGGCCGGGCCGTCCGCAGACCTCCGGGCAGGGAGGCCCCAACTCCTCCCGTATATCCCAGACGAGATAGAGTATGAGACACACACAAGGAGCAAGGTGACTCTGCTGTTTATTTAGACAAAACGGCAGGGATGGGTCAAGGAGCGTACGCGTTCGTCCTGACACACACACAATCGTGGGGCTCGCAGGCCCTTTTTACTGCATTATGACGCGCTACTTGCGTCACTTCAGAAAGTTAACAAAAAACCTATCGCCACTCTTTATTGGTTGCTCGAGTGGTAGGGTTAGTATAGTACACATATAGAGAATGATATTAGTGGACAAGGTGTAGTCAGGTGGTATATCTGGGTTGTCCCTACAATTAGATACATAAGAATTGTTACATGAAGACTCCTGAGGATTGGCTAGTATTACTGACGTCTGAGATAAGAGCCCCATGTAATGATTGGTGCATCCGTGAGCTTCCCAGCCTGGGACCACCGTTGTTCCCAGCTCTCGGTGTACCTGTGTTTGCAACAATGTTTCAATATGGGTACGTGCAGACAATGTGAGGATTTATTCATAGGTGGAAGGCTGACCGCTCCCACTGTAGCAGATGTCCATTGAGCCTTTCAAGTGTATCGGCCTGTGTCTCGTAGTGAGGGACCCAGACGCCTTTTCTCTCCTGGGTTTTGGCATCTCGTCAGGTTCGGCTTGGTCACGTGGGGAGGGACCGTGAAAGAGGCAGAATTCTGCACAATTAATATTGTTTTTTCTACTGCGCGTCTGGTTTAATTTGTCGGCGTGCCTTTATCGTTGAGGCGCGGAGTGCGAGGTTGCAACATCGTGCCTTTGATGATTTGTTCTTGGATGTGGGTTTGCAACATTGCGACCTTGGCTGGTTGCTCCACCGGGTTCTTTCTGCAGGATCAGCAACCTGACTCTTGCTTTGTTAATGTCCACGGGAGCTCTTGTTTGAGGCCTACTCGGGCCTGCTGCTTAAGTAGTCTGTTTGGTGCATAGGTGCTTTTGGGTTATAATGGCATATATTTCCATGACCAGTATCGTGTTTCCATTATACCTCTCATGGTGGTAACGGGTTTCAAGAGAAGCGTGAGCAAGCGTTATAGATGAGTTCATGATGCGTCTTGCGTTTCTGCATTCTGAAAGCCTATGTAAAAATAATAAAGATGCACGTCCGTGAATATGCCTGTCGCCTACGTCAGAGCACTGAGTATGTTCTTCGTGTAGATTGGTGTGGAAATGTTAAGTGTGTATATTTGTACAGATGTGCTTCCCGTTGTCTAGGTCGTCATGGCATCTCTAACGACGTGTGGTTTTCAGTCTAGCTGATCCGAGCCGCAGGTGTCGGCATGGCCAGTGCGGGCTGCTGGGCAGGCAGGTGGACACATCCGTATGTTCCTGTACCAGGGTACCTGGTCGTCTGGTAAATGGACAAACTCTTCTCGCGGCGGGTGTCTGGGCCGTGACCCTCTAGGCCAAGCGCGAGAGGTGAAGGACGGGAGCCTGGTCTTCCATTCTCCCACTTCAGTAATTTGCTCTTTTGACAGCCCTTTAAAATGGGCTGGTGGTGACTCTTTACTAGAGTGTAAATTGCTCTTTTGACAGTCCTTTAAAATGGGCTGGTGGTGACGCTTTATCATGACACTCTAGGCTGGTGGTGACACTTTACCAGAGGGCAAATTCTCTTTTTTCAGTACTTTAAAATGGGCTGGTGGTGAACTCTCCAAGAGTATAAATTGCTGTTTTGTGAGTCCTTTAAAATGGGTTGGTGGTGACGCTTTACCATTACACTCTGGGTTGGTGGTGACGCTTTACCAGAGTGTAAATTGGCCTTTTGTTAGACCTTCAAAATCTTTACCAGAGTATAAATTGCTCTTTTGTCAGTGCTTTAAAATGTGCATGTGGTGAACTATTCGAGAGTATGAATTGCTGTTTTGTGAAACTTTTAAAATGGGCTGGTAGTGACGCATTACCAGAGTGTAAATTGATCTTTTGTCAGCACTTGAAAATGGGCTGGTGATGATGCTTTACCAGAGTGTAAATTGCTCTTTTGTCAGTCCTTTAAAATGGGCTGGTGGTGACTCTTTACCAAAGTGTAAATTGCTCTTTTGGCAGCCCTTTCAAATGGGCTGGTGGTGGCGCTTCACTAGATTCTTAATTGGTCTTTTGTCAGTCCTTTAAAAAGGGCTGGTCGTGAAATATTTGAGAGAGTAGATTGCCCTTTTGTCGGAACTTTAAAATAGGCTGGTGGTGACTCTTTACCAAAGTATGAATTGCTCTTTTGACAAGCCTTTAAAAAGGGCTGGTGGTGAAATATTCGAGAGTATATATTTCTGTTTTGTGTGACCTTTAAAATGGGCTGGTGGTGTAGCTTGGAGTAGATATGATTGTTGTTATGTGGTCACCTAAGAGAGGTCACAGTATATGGCTGCTATGGCCTTACGTGCATAATGCGTTATCCTTTACTCAGAAAAGCACCCTTTGGCGTATGTTTGTACTGAACCAATGAATTGAAGGTACAAGTTAAACCCCATAATTACCAGGAGACAAAAGTCCAGTATGGCGACATGGATTAAGAGAAACACCCAGCACCATCTGCAGGGGATTTCATGCCTACCTAAAACTACCTTGTTGTGGCGTTGCCCAGCAAGGGCTGCGCACGCGGTGGCGTGACGTTGCACGTCGCCGCGTGCAGCTTTAATAAACGGGGCGTTCCCGGAAGCCGGCAGAGCGACCGGGGAGCCCGAAGCCGACAGACGTGTGTGAGTGTGCTCTGTCGGGTTGGGGGCTCACGGGCACGCATGGGGGGCCAAGGACCAACCCCCAACAGTGGCGACAAGTGGTGACGGATGCCCGGGCCCGGCGGTGAAAGGCTTCCGGAATTTTTCCTCATAACGGAACGTTCACGGACGTTTCGTTTCACGCCGTGGCTGCGGACCGCACACGCGGCTGGCGGCCATTTTGGACACAAGGCCGCGGAACTTCTCGGGGTTCCGGTTTGGAACGAGAAGGTGATCCGGGTCTAATTTTTGGATTTCATGGTAGCAGACTGCATAACCTGCACGCCCATACCTAATTTGTGTGTTTCACTCATATTTTGGGACCGTTACGTTGAGTGTAAGCTAGGACAAGGACTACTATGGCAGGGCCTGCTTAGTCCAGTCCACCCACAAAGCTTAATTTTTGGGACCTCTACACTGCGGTGCATTGCTGCAAGGTGGCGACAAGGCACTTCCTCGCCCTTTCATCATCAGGACACACTCTCTTGATCCTCTTCATCATCACAAGGTAGTGGCAGTTGGTGCTTCACATTCTCTTGATCCTCTTCATCATCACAAGGTGGTGGCAGTTGGTGCTTCTTTGTGTGCAAGACTCTTTGGTGGTGCTCAGTGAAGGGGACACACTTCACCGTCGTCTCCGTTCTCCAAGGTGGACCATTGCTGTGCCGGGCATGGGGGTGAATCCACCTGCATGGTGATGGTGGGAATCTGAGTTGCGGCCCCAGGACTTGAAGTGGGGGTGCCTGTGCGCTCAATCCCATGTACGACAGCGACCAGGACGGTGATGCTGCGGATCCTGTGGAAGACTCTCAGGACGAAGGTCAGGCGGCCCAGCCTCAGCAGGGCCCACAGCATCCAGTGCAACAGCCTGCAGCACTGCAACCGTTGCCACCGGGGAATCAGGCGTATGCACCCCAGGCACTACTAGGAGCGCAACCAGCCGCTCCACAAGGGGCTCCCATCATGGCTCAAGCGAGAGCCCAGGCCGCCCTACAACCGATACCAGAATTTGATCCAACGGGCCCCCCGTCCAGCCTGGGGCCCCGATGGAGGAGGTGGGTGGCCCGCCTGGACATGTACTTTAGGGCTGCTCGGGTGACGGATGTCGACAGCATGGTGGCCACCATGCTGTACTCAGCGGGAGCCGCGGTTCAGGAGATCTTCGAGTCGCTGACACCGGCTGACCAGACCTATGTTGAGGCCAAGCGGCTCTCCTCGCACATTTCGTTCCCCTCGCCAACGTGGACTTCGAGAGGTTTGTCATGCTGTCGGCCAAACAAAAGGATGATGAGACCCTGGACACTTTTTACGGCCGCCTGCGCCGCCTTTCCCAAGGGTGTGCGTGGGGGGACGCGGATGATATGATACGAACAATGCTGATCCAAGCATGCTCCTCTGGCAAACTGAGGAGACAGGTCCTCAGAGAGCCGGGGATCACTCTGCTCCGCATACTAGAACTGGGTCGATGTCACGAAGTGGCCGAGGCACGGGCAAACAAAATGGAGGCGGGATCACGCTCGATCAAGGCCAAAGAGGTGTGCGCTGTTTGGCGGGGCGGCCGAGGAATAAGAGGCCTGGTGGAAGCCCCCGAGACAGAGCCGGAAGATCGGGGGAGTCATGTCAGAAGTGTGGCTATGACCTCCCCCACACAACAGAGTGCCCAGCCGCAGGAAGAACATGTGGCCGATGTGGACTGCCTGATCACTTCTCAAGAGTGTGTAAGTCGGCTCTCCCTGTTATGGTACCGAGAGGCCCTGCCCGGATCTGGACTCCGTGCCAAAACCGGCCATCCAACGTGGCCCAGGTAGATCAAGCGGAAGAGGAGACCCAGATGGAGGGGGCTGAAGAAGAGGAGGAGGAGAACATCTTTTTCGTCTCAAGCATGGGGGTCCTGAAAGGCAAAAGCAGGAGGCAGCCAAGGTGCGTGGTGGAGGTGAACCGCTCGCCTGTTCCCGTGTTGGTGGACACAGGCGCATCTGTCAATGTAATGGCGAGGGGACATTATGACGCTCTTGACCCGCCACCCAATCTGGCTGTGCCAAGAGCTCGCATATTCGCCTTTGGTGGACTTGAGCCTATACCGCTGGATGGGGCGTTCGTAGCGAAGGTGGAACATGAAGGCTCGATGATCAGGGCTCGGTTCTACGTGACCCCTATAAGCAACAACACCCTGCTAAGCTGTGCGGCTGCGGAGGCACTCGGGATAGTCAGTTTTGCGTACTCAGCATACCTGGAGGACATTAACGATCTACTTGACAAGTACGTGGCCCTGTTCAACGGCATCGGGAGAATGACCGGTGATCCAGTCAGGCTGCACATTGATAATTCAGTACAACCCATTGCCCTGAAACACCGGAGAGTTCCCTTTCATCTGAGGGAGCAGGTCGACAAGGAGCTGGATAACCTGGTGGCCTTGGACATCATCGAGAAAGTGGAAGGCCCAACACCATGGGTGTCCCCCATTGTCGTGGCCAGAAAACCAAAACAGCCGGACTCAGTGTGTGGAAATGAGGCTGCCCAACAAGGCCATCAAAAGGGAGCGACACCTGACTCCGACCATTGACGACATAATCGCTGAGGTACAAGGGGCCAGATTCTTCTCCAAGCTCGACCTCAGAGCAGGGTATCATCAAGTTGTCCTCCATCCGGAGTCCCGGTATATAACAACATTTACCACCCACCGGGGACTCTACAGATATAAGAGGTTAAGCTTCGGGGTGTCGTCGGCTGCGGAAGTGTTTCAGAACATTATCCGAGGTGCCCTTGCTGACCTTGAAGGGGTACTCAACATCAGTGATGACATTTTGGTGTTTGCCACCACGGAGGTGATCCACCTGAAACGCCTGGCCAAGACTTTCGAGAGACTGCAGTCATTGGGCCTCACCCTCCATAGGGACAAGTGCGAATTCCTGCGCCCCTCCATAGAATTCTTTGGGTTCGTGTTTAAGGAGGGAGGAGTGTCACCTTACCCGCGGAAAGTCCAGGACATAAAGAGGGCACAGCCCCCGGAATCGGTGTTGGAGGTGAGAAGCTTTCTGGGCATGGTGACCTACTGCGGTCGGTTCATCCAAAACCTGGCCTCAAGGTCTGAGCCGCTCAGAGCTCTTACTAAGAAAGAGACAGCCTGGCACTGGGGTCTACTGGAGCAGTCGGCGTTCGAGGACATCAAGAGCGCCTTAACAACGGAGGACACCATGGCGTTTTTCGACCCAGCGCTACCCTCGGAGATCGTGGTCGATGCCAGTCCGTTTGGCCTGGGGGCGGTCTTGACTCAGGTGGACCGGGATGGAAGCCTCCGTCCCGTAGCGTATGGCAGCAAAGCGCTCTCGGAAACGGAGCAGCGTTTCTCCCAGATTGAGCGAGAGGCCCTGGCGGTCCTGTGGGGATGCAGACATTTTCGCCTCTATGTGCTGGGGCGCCCGGTGACTGTGGTGACTGACCACAAGCCGCTGCTCCCGATCCTGGCGGGCTCATCCTCAAAGCCCCCGGCCAGAATTGAGAGATGGATGCTCGCATTGCTTGAGTACGGGGTCACGCTGGTGTACCGGCCAGGAGCTAACAATGCAGCGGACTACCTCTCCCGGCATCCCGGAGTGCGTGGGGGAGTGGCGGGAGACACCTGCGCGGAAGAGGCGGACGACCATGTCCGGATGGTAGAGGAAGGAGCAACACCAAATGCGATGCCCCTGTCGGAGCTGGAGGCTGCAGCGGCAGAGGATGGGTGCTTCCAAATACTGAAGCAGTCGATGCAGAGCGGATCCTGGAAGTTCGTCTTGGAAGGTCTCGCGGGGCGGACCCATGAGGCGAAGACCGCCCTTGAACAACTGTGGCAAATGAAGGACGAGCTGTCATTCTCGGAGTCGGGACTCCTACTCCGAGGGGATCGCATAGTGGTCCCCCACTCCAAAGTAGGTGATGTGATCACTCTGGCCCATCACGGGCATCAGGGTGCCGCCAAGACTAAGGCACGGCTGCGGATGAAGGTCTGGTTCCCGGAGCTGGAGAAAAGGGTCGATGACTTTGTGGCAGCCTGCGTATGGTGTCAGGCAGCCTCCCCGGTGCAGAGAGAACCGGCCCTCGAAGCCATGCCTCGTCCGTGGGCACCCACTTTCTGGCCATAGTTGATGAGTACTCCCGGTACCCCGAGGTAGAGTTTGTGGAGTCGGTGGCATTCGAGCATGTGGTAGTCGCCGTGGAAAAGATATTTGCAACCCATGGATTTCCCCTGACGCTATGCTCGGACAACGGGTCGCCATTTCAAAGCGAGCGGTTCTCAGAATTTCTAGCCAGCTGTGGAGTCAAACATCGGAAGATATCCCCATTGTGGCCTCGAGCCAACAGTGACGCAGAAAGGCTGATGCGAACGCTGAACAAGACATTTCGGATTGCGCAAGGACAAGGTCAGCCTCTCCAACGGGCTTTGTATCAATTCCTGAGAGTGTATCGCACCACTCCACACGCATCCACTGGGGTCGCCCCGGCGGAGGCGTTATTCCGGCGATGCCCCCGGGGGCTACTGCCAGAGGTACAGGAGAAAGAACCCGATGTGATCAACGACCAGCAGGGTGAGGCCGACCGAATGGCCAGGATCAGCCAAGAGAACTTGCGCCGGGGTCTTCGTCCCCAGCGGCTGGAACTCGGGGATGAGGTGCTCATCCGGAACCGACATCCTCACAGGAAGCTGTCCCTCCCTTACGAACCAGAGCCCCTGGATGTGGTCGCCGTGAAGGGGTCGATGGTGACGGCCTCAGATGGGCGATCGGCTGTCACCCGAAACGTCAGCTTCTTCAAGAAGTTGGGGGACTTGAGAACTGAACCCCCTCTGGACCCTGGTGTCGCTGAGATACCGGAGGATGATGGGCCCCCTCTCGGTGCCCTGGCCTCTCCGGTTCGAGGGGCTGCTGCTGATGGACTGCTGGTGCCGGAGGTGAGCGGGATGTACCCCCAGAGGGCTGGGCGAGGGAAACCCGCTTAACTCAGCGAGTATGTGTTGGGACAGTTGGAGAGTCATCCGGAGTGAGGGGACCCGGGTGGCTGACATTAAAGGGGCATGGGCTCAGGACGGGCAGTTTGTTTTGTTGTGTGATGTGTCGTGTTTAAATAATGTTGCAATTGTGTTTCCTCCTGAAAAAGGAGGAGTGTGGCGTTGCCCCGCAAGGGCTGCGCACGCGGCGGCGTGACGTTGCACGTCACCGCGTGCAGCTTTAATAAACGGGGCGTTCCCGGAAGCCGGCAGAGCGACCGGGGAGCCGAAGCCGACAGACGTGTGTGAGTGTTTCAGGTGTCTCTTTCTGAGTAAGCGGCAGCGTAAAATTCCACTGCATTTTGCCAGTTGTAATGAGGCGATATGCCCTGAGGCGGCAGACCGACCCTCTCGGTTACGGCCAGCCACCCAAGTTAAGGGCCCACGCGAAGCAAGTGTCGGTTAACACGGGAGGCAGTGCCGTTACCAAGAGGGTCTGCCTGCTGCATTGGGGCATATCACATTTAGCACCTGTGAAAATGCGGACGCTAAAGGCGATGATAAAAAATGTTTTTTAAATGAGAAATGTACCTTTATCCGTTTGACATGGCGTTGGGGCAGGAGTCCATCTTTAGTGTTGATTCTGAATCAACACTGAAGACAGACTCCTGTTCATGACGTGGAATTGCAGGATGCAATAAAGGTACGTTTTTCTTTTTTTTTTAATGTTTGCCTTTAACACCTGCGTGTAGTTAGTTACTCGCGGTGCTATAGGCTGTATTTTATTTATTCTTTTTTTATTTGTTTATTTGTATATGGCGCCGAAAGCCTGCAGGCATCAGGGTACCAACAAAGACACAAAGGGACACGTTATGTAAACAGGACTGGAGGCATGTTAAAGTACCATTAGTAGAAATCAGCCTTTTTTAATTGTCGAGGGAAAAGGTGGATAAAGATCTTCCATTGCTGTTAACCAACTTGAATTTAGGACTTTCCACTAGTGCAAGAGTTAAGGAACGCACCTTTCTTGCAGGCTCGTAGGGAGACACCATGCTCCTGATGTAGCCAGGTGCTGAGCCGTATAATGTTTTATGCACCAATGTTGCTGCCTTAAACTGTAGCGCGGCCATAATCGGGAGCCAGTGGAGGTCCTGCCGGCATTGTGTGTTCTCTTATGGACTTCTTTTTGACGATGCGTACAGCATTATTTTGAACGACTTGCAGGTCGTGTACATTTTTCTTAGGGGCATTAATCAAAAGTAAATTGCCATAGTCCAGTCTGGGCAAGATAATCGACCAAGCGACTGAGCCACAGTAGGCTTCCGAAAGAAAAGGTTGAAGATTTCTAAGTAGTTTCAGGTAGTTTGAACAGTTCTGAACTGTTTTGTTGACATGAGACTCGGAGCTTACCAGAGAATCAATATGACACCCTAGAGTGTTGTTCTTATTAGAGACTTGGATGCTGCAATCGTACGGGAGTGGTGTGAGGGAGCAAGGACAGCACAGGGTGAGGGGCACACAGTAGGGTGACCAGACGTCCCGGTTTTCCCGGGACAGGTCCGGGGAAATCACCCCCTGTCCCGGGGTCCCGGGGTTTTTTTTTTTTCCAAACCCCGTCCGGGGTTTTGCTGCGCGGGTGTCTGGTGTCCCGATTTTCGGACGACACCGCTCCGACGCTGCAGTATGAGCCTGCGCTGCAGTGCGCAGGCTCATACTTTCACTTTCTCTGCGCCCAAGCCCCCGCCCAAGCCGGAAACACAGCCACACAGCCTATAGACGCCCTCCAGGACCTGGAGACTTCCTGCAACGTCAGCTTGTGACGTTGCAGGAAGCGCGACTTGCGACGTGTTTGGGGGAAGTTATGGGACCCCTGGCTGGCAACACATAAAAGCCTCGACCACGGGCACGAACGGTTCATTCTTTTTCTTCCGTGGCTGTCGCAGCATCATTCTTCCATCTTCTTCCGTGAGTGGGGCTTGGAGTTTCTAGCAGCATTCGTTTTCTTTTCCTTCGTGACTGCTGCTGCTGTCTG
Source organism: Ambystoma mexicanum (assembly GCF_040938575.1). NCBI lineage: Eukaryota > Metazoa > Chordata > Amphibia > Caudata > Ambystomatidae > Ambystoma > Ambystoma mexicanum. Next base: position 304,758,093 of record NC_090921.1, read on the forward strand.
GATTCCATCGCCTGAGCGTTCGAAGAGCATTATTCTCGTGGACCTGCTTCCTGCTCCAGCCTGCAGCGCATCCCTTCACGCCACCAGCTTGACATCAGTCGATCCTCTTGCATCCAGCTCGTTTGTGACCCTCATCCCTGCTGCAGCACACCCACATCGTCCTGCAATATCCAACAGGTAAGGAAATGAAATGTGACTTGCAGGTTACTCATTTTGCATCCATCTGGTAGCGGAGCAGTTCCTCTGTACATGTTCTTTAAGAATACTTGCCAACCCTACTTATTTATTTGTATCATTTATTTTTACATTTGTACAGCGCGCAGACAGGCCTTGGCCATTGCAGCGCTGTTACTTGCACACCTGTGATGTAATTGTTATGCAAGCCAATGTGCTGAGTGTTATTACATGGAGGGCACTACAATGGGGCTGGCTGGGTTGTACTATGGCATGGAATGTTGTGCTCGCATTAAGAGTAAAGCCAACATGTGTGTTCTCAGAGGGGGGCATATGACATTTGTTTACAGGTGTCAAAGGCAACATGATTAATGTTCTTACATGGGTTGCATTTGTGCAACCCACAAGGCAAGCTTTCCTTGACATGTAACATTTTACTGGTGTTAGGAGGCAACTACAACCTGAGTGTTCTTATATGGGGGGCAGAGGGCATTGTGCAGCCAGCAAGGACATGTTTTCAATGGTGGCGTGGCTTTTATTTCTAAACTCAGCCGCTCCTGCCTCTGGGACAGAACAAACCCCCTGCCTTCTGTCCTCAACATTTTTTGTTTATGAAGAGAGCCTGTGTAGGCTTTATGCTTGCCTGTAAATGCTTGCCCAGTTCCCTCCTGCAATTCAGGCACCACTCTACTCTCATTTTGTTTTTTTGGCAAATGCCAATGCTGTGCCCTTTGTTGCACCTGTATAAGTCACAAACACATTTGAGGATTTATTGACTTTCCAGGTATACTACTACAACCGTAGTTCAGTCATCAAGATATTTTTGTTGTTGTTGCGTGAGACGTAGTTCACCATATCACGATGACTGACATTACTTTTTTCTTCAAGCTTTATCTAGAAACACTAGCTAGGTAGCTACCAAAGATGCCCAAGAGGAGATGTACCGCCACTGAGGAGATGCAAACGTCATTCCCTTTCCTGAGTAAGGTTGCAAGGAGTGACAGTGAAGTGTATTGCAAGCACTGCAGATGCTCTTTTTCTATTGCCCATGGTGGAAAAGGAGATATTAAGGAGCACGTGCAAACCAAAAAGCACAAATTTTGGTTATCTGCAGCCAGCAGCAGCAATATCACACAGTTTTTTGGGAAGGCTGTTCCTGGGGACACAGACCTCAGTAGGGCTGCTGCTGAGGGCACTTTTGCCTATCACCTTGCAAAGCACAACCACAGCTTTAGATCAATGGACTGCACATCCTCATTGATAAGGAAATTGTATGATGAGAAATTTACCTGTGCCCGTACAAAAGCAGAAGCATTAGTATCCAAAGTGCTGGCGCCTTTAGCTATGGAGGATCTCCAGCGTGATTTGAGTAATGTTACCTGTCTATCAGTTTCGGTTGATGCTTCGAACAGGAAAGAGGTGAAGCTCACCCCAATTGTAATCAGATATTTCCAGGACCTTGAGGGGGTGAAAGTTAAGATTTTGGAGTTCACCTCGGTCCCTGGGGAAACCTCATTAATATTATTTGGGGAACTGCTTCAAGCCCTGGAGAAAAACAATCTAAGGGAAAAGGTAATAGCCTTTTGTGCGGATAACACAAACACAAACTTTGGTGGGAAAGCAAGAGCAGGGAAAAACAATGTTTTTTGTAAGTTGAAGGAGGCAATCCCTGAAAATAAACTAATTGGTGTGGGGTGTGCAGCACACATTGTGCATAATGCAGTGCAAACTGCTGCTGATGGGCTCCCCTTGGATATAGAATCCTTCATATTGAAAGTGTATAAATACTTCCACATCTATACTGTTTGGGGAGATGTAGAGGGCTCCCTACAATTTGTGCAGTCTACATCAGGAAGGCTCAAACTCGATGACACAGAGCTTTTTGATGAGCTGAGCTGTGTGCGTAATTACACAGCTTGCAGGCTGGCCCAGTGGAACGAGCAAAAAAAGTCTGCAGCTGAACGGTGGGTGGAGGTTTTCACCTATTTTTCACAGCAGAACATAACAATGAAAAACATGAGCATGATGGTCCAGTTTGTCTTGTGCTTGCCCGGCACAAATGCGCCAGTGGAAAGAATCTTTTCAATTATGAACAATACATGGACCGATGAACGAAACCGAATGGACATTGAGACTTTGAAATCCATATTGGTTACTAGGGTTAATTTCAGCCTGAGCTGCTCTGAGTTCCATAGCAGGCTACAGAAAGACAAATCGGTGCTACAAAGAATACATTCATCAGCAAAGTACTCATAATAGTAATAAAACGTGTACAGCAATTCTCTTGCTTTTTATCTTCACTGTTTTCAATCTTCACTGTTTTCATTCTTTGCAATAAAGGCATAGTTCTTTTCATCACCAAAAACCTTTTCGGGTGAAATAATTCCACAATAAAGTTTGCCATACGCATGTGGGGTGCATTACTTTTGTGCCATTCTATGATGCAAGGGGGCCAGCAGTCTTCATAAAGTGTGTACAATTGTGAAAATGCTTGCTTTAATCTCACAGCGAAATATTGTTGGGTTGACAATAACCCCAGTCCACTGCAGTGCTCTACCTGTACAGGTGGATCCCCAAGAATTCACTCTAAAAACAGAAAACCGTGCCACATAGTGGCTTCACAGGTATGTGTACATTAATCCAGCATTTGATCTGCTGTGGCTGCCCCCAAACTTCACTGTCATAAGTGCTATGTTTGTAGTCCCTTTTTTGTCTTTATCAGTGCTACGATATGTAGTCCTACTTTTGTGTCAGTGACCCGCGAAATTGTAGTCCTACTTCTATGTCGGTGGCCTGTCCTGTCCTGGGTTTTTATTTTGAAAATCTGGTCACCCTAGCACACAGCCATGTGTGAGCTTGGAATGCCGGGTTATACCAAAGGATTCAACCAAAGTTCCAAGCTCCCTGATTGGCTGGCATGCCCGGCCAGGTTTGTTAATGTGGCGTTAAGCCCCCGTTCCAAGGGCTGAAATGGGAGGTAACGGCCTGGCAGCCCAAGTTAACAGCCAGAGCGAAGCAAGGGCCATTAACGTGTGCTCCAGCCCGTTACCCCCGTTCCAGCACTTGGAACGGGGGCTTATGTGCCGTTAGCACCGCGGGCTACCAAAGTGGTATTCCGGTCTGCAAAAAAAAAGTATTTTCAGTCATGACTGAAAATACTGTCTAAAGATGGCTGTGATGGAAAGGGAAGGCGGCCTTCGGGAGAAGAGCGGAATGTGCGGCTGCGGCGGCTAGTGCCACTGCAGCCGAAATAGGGTAAGTGGGTGGGAGGGGAATTAAAAAATAATAATAATAATAATAATAAGGGGACGGAATGTGGCGGAAGATGGCAGCGGGGAGAGCCGGCCATCAGGTGGGATGGAACGCAGGCTTTCACCGGCTGTTCAAGCCTGCGTTCCTAGCTACCTGATTGGTTGCTCCCCCGCCAGGGTGCTAATGGGTGACTTGGTGCAGTGTCAGTTCTGTCAGAAGTGCTTACATTAATACGAGTAGAGCACACTTCATTACAGTGATATGAGTGTGTCCATGTGAAAGACTGAGCGTTTTACTGACCACTTTTGTAAGCCTGAAGATAGCACATGCAGATAGTAAAATGACATTCTGAGACAACTGTCAGCTGGTGCAGTGTGCTGTGTGTGATGCAGCCGACAGTGAGTCATTGGTCAAAGGGCACTGAAGCACAAATGCCAGATAAGGATGGTAAAAAGCAAACCATACAGTGCAGGTCCTTTGGGTTTCCATATCTTAATACCAGTGACAGGGTCAGATTTCCCAGCCTGCTTTGCTCTCTATCTCCATAGCTGACGATGTCTAGAGATTGCCAGGCTTCTCAGGCACCAAGTTGAGCTCCCGGGGCCTTTTAGGAATGTACGCTGCACAATGGACATGCTCTGAAATAACAGTGAAAAACCAAAAACAGGCATGAATAGGATATGAAGACAGAAGTTAATTCCACTAATTCTCACAGTGGCAAATTATATTAGCAGCTAACCCCAGCACTCCCAGAAGGAAACACTCCTTAAAAGCAAAATGGGTTCTTTGTTTGCTGTGAGGAAATGTATTTTTCTGTGTGAAATGGCTTTATTGGGAAAAGGCATCTCCTGAAAGAATACATGTGTTGGAAATGAGAGATGTTCTCACTGAGACAAGGGACTACTTCTGAAGCCGAAATAGTATTTTCTGTGAACCGAGCACATCTTTATCATTTCATTGTACTGAATTAAGTATGGTAGCTTATATATGGACATTATGCATATGAAGTTAGGCCATGATGCTGCTTACATTTTTACAATTAAAATTGTAAAATTAAAATTACACCACTAATGGTATTATTCAGTGTCTATGTTCGTGCCTTTAATTCATTTGGACTTTCTTTACTTGTACCCTCAAAATCTAGGCGGAGGCAATGTAAGAATTGTATTAATGCATCCCATTTGTAGGCGTCGACGGTGATGAAGGAACTATGAGGCAGCTGTTTCATTATTAGGGCACTGTATAAGCCGGAGGCATTCCAGCTCTGCGTCACACTCTGTGCCCAACCTGACAGCAAGACATCAGATGTGGCATGTTGTTCTGCCAGCTGCCAGAATACAAAGGGCTGCTTGGCATTCGTGTGGTGAGGGTTCTCAGTGGGAATCCCAGCCGAATATAACAGACGTGGTCACACCTGTGACTGGAAACTGCTATAGTGCATGAATGAAACATGCCAGCATGGCTATAGTGGGGATTTCCCCCCTTCTGAGAAAGTCTTCACGAGAGAGAGGGGACACCTGCATCTGTGATGGGCCAAACTGCACTACAAAAAGGGACCACCTGGCTGCCAACTGTTCAGCATTACTGGAGGCAGAAGCAACCGGCATCTCTTTGGTCCACTGCCTGGTGTTGGGATTGACAACACATGAATGGCCAAGGTAGGAACACTCTTGCGCTCAAGGCCACCTATTCCCGGAAGCTGCTGCCAGCCTGCTGTGAGGAAGTCACGTGGTATCCACAAACTGGCCTCAGAAGGAAAGGAGCTCTTACACAGGTGTATTCAGACGTTTCAAATGAACAAACTCAATTCCTCCAGGGAGTCTCCCGTACAAGAAAAGCACAACTTTGCTCCAGTCGCTGGGAAAGCTCACAGCGCTTCGCTCTGAGGGCGGGCCTACTCGCAGAATTCTGGCGCTCCTTGATGATTCTGTCATCGGTTGAATAGGAAACAGGACAACGGCTACAAGCCATAAAACTAAGGACGTTTCCTACGCATTAGCAAAGCATTGGGCAGATGTTCAAGGGGGAGACTACATGTCATTCAGATATGTTGTGATAGACCAAGCAGAGACACATGCCGAAGGAGGAGATAAAGAAAAAATCCTGAGTTGAGATACATTATTGAACTCGACACCAAGAGCCTGAAGGGACACAACCTGGATGCGGAGATGTGTGTATTCATAGGCACATCACTCACATGCACCTTATCATGACAATATAAGAGACCTGGTCTATGGGACCCTGTGTGAAGTGATATATTTGGCATAAATCACATTGGGCTTTAGCACCATGGCTACCCCCTTACCGCATTCCGGGTCCGGGTTCCCGAAATAGGGACTTACCGGGTCATTCCAACCTTGGAAGACCCGGTAAGTCCCCATTCCGGGAACCATTCCCCATTCCCATTCGAGCCCTTTGAGCCCCCATAGGGCTCAATGGGAATAGGGATGGAGCTAATAACGGTACCGCAATTTGCGGTACCGTTATTAGTTCTGAAGTCCCTTAACGGATCCCATCCATAACTCATGGTAAAACCAGGCGTTAAGGACAGGACCCGCTAAGGGACCTCGGAATAAGGTGGCAAGGGATTACCGGCACCAGTGTCCTTACCAGTGCCGGTAATCCCTCACCACCTACCTCGTAATGAGGCCCATTATCTTGGTAGATATCACATTTTGGATTAAGAAAATTATTTGATTTTAGTGTTTTGAAATACAGCCCTTGTTGTGCCCGAATGAGGCACTCTAATAGGTGCATATGGGTATTTCACTGCCTGCGAAAAATGCATTGACCAAGCCCTAAGCCTAGTATAAGAACACATTAGCGAACAATAAAATGCACATAGCATTTTAAATACCACATGAAGAACATTATATATATTCATATTATGGTTATGTGTATGTGTACACTGTAGTACATTCAAATATGGCGACCGCCCTTCGTATGGCTATGTGAACAACTAAGAGCTGTAGAAAGAGAGAATGGACATAGCTAAGGTTTTAAATGAAACGTTACGGATACATGTGAAGTATTCTGAAGAAGACCATGAGGGGTGAAACGTGTTGATCTTATCATTATGGTTGAATAAAAAGCTGCATGTGAAAACAAAGATTGACCAGTGTCTGAAATATCTCTCTGGTGCCTAATTGCGGTTCCTATGGAGTGCGCAGATCGGAAAGGTGTACCTTTCAGAAGATTTATGTGAAATACTGGACAAGCTCGGTTACGTTCTCTGGCACCAGCAGTTGAGCATGCTGTACACATTGCAGCAAAGGAGAATATATAACACCATGAAAGTTATGGTGGGTTTAAAAAGGTTTGAAAAAAATGCTTTCACCTGAAATGCGAAAACAGGATAGTCCATTTGAACCAAGTCACACATTCCACCTCACCACCTGCTACTAACCATCGCTGGAAATTCACCTTCAGTTCACAGCCACAACAGCAAGGCACTGTGGGTATGCAAATTAGCCCAAATACAAACCTTTTCTCCAGGAAATTGTCTTTGTCTAAGAGGGCAGTGCTACTTCATTTACAACTTAATCAACCCAAGATAGACATTGTGGGTCTCATTACAACCCTGGAGCTCACGTAATGAAGGGTGCCGGTACGGGACCGGCACCCTTCATTACGTGACTGCTGATTACGAGGTTCCCTTTGCGGGACCCGTACCAGACGTCTGGTAAAACTAGACGTCCATTCCGGGTCCCGCGAGGGGAAGCGGGAGCTAATAACGGGCCATTCGTAATGTGCCCGTTATTACCTCCCTCCCCATTCCCATTGAGCCCTATGGGGGCTCAATGGGAATGGGGAATGGTTCCTTCAAGGAGGAATTACCGGGTGCTCCAATGTTGGAATGACCTGGTTATTCCTCATTGAAGGAACCCGGTATAGGGCCCGGTTTGGAAGCAGCCATGCCCTTTGACTCAGCAGGGATGCTGTTTTAGGGATCAGGCTCACCAGCTCCATGGACAGGTCCCTCATAAGGTCTCTTGGGGTAGGTGCAGTCCCAGAAGAGGTGGTATTCTTTCTCGTCTGCTGTGCATCCTCTCTGGCAGTTCCCCAAGTGGTTCAGTCCTCTGGCATGCATGAAGGCTCACCCCGACAGACCCCACTGGATAGCCACCCAGGCGATGTCTTTGTGCTTGTTCATCAGCCGCTCCAATGCGATGTTCAACCACACATGGTCTACCATCGCTGAGGGTAGGGCACTGATCTGCTCACAGACGTCCCTCTCACGGGTGTTTGCGTAGATGGCCCCTGTCTTCCACTGGTCAGGACAACTACAAGGCTCCTGCGTATCTCCCACATTGTACAACGTGTTTACTAAACCGCTCTTATATATTCTTGACTATCTGGTTGTCTCTTACACTAATTATGCGGACAACACCCAGATACTCATCCCTAACACGGGCGACTATGTAACTGATGTCAACGCACTCAATTCAGTCTACTCAGTCATCCAGGCCTGAATGGCACACCATGGGCTCTGCCTTACCGAGAGAAAACAGTTACTCATCCTAGGCTCTCAGTCAAAACTCACTAAACTTGACCCTAAATAGAACTCCTTCATTATTGATGGAAATGTCATTAAAGTCACCAACGTCACGAAAACACTTGGAATCTACCTAGATTCCACTCTCTCTCTCAACAGACAAACCAATTCAGTAGCCTCTGCTTCATCGTACACATGCAAACTCATCACAGCTTGTCGCCCCTTCCTCACTACTGACAATTGCCTGATCCTAGCCAGAACCCTCATCATGTCGAAAATGGACTATTGTAACGCCCTTTATTTAGGGACTAGTCAAAGAAACCTTGATAAACTGCAGGTCACCCAAAACAATGCCATTAGGACTGCCCTCAATATCCCTAGTCGCTCACACATCTCCTCCACCAGGCGCAACCTACACTGGCTACCCATTACGCACTGTATCTCACTCAAAACACTTGTTCTAACACACAAGGCGCAAAACAATGCTGCACCTGCTTACTTGTCCTCGCGATTCACACAACATACAGCATCTAGACCACTAAGATCAGCACAGGTGCACACACTAACCATTCCTAGCTTCAAGCTTAAAACAGCTAGGGGCTCGAGTTTCCCAGTCCTGGCTGCTAAATTGTGGAACTCCCTACCCAATGATTTTAGGAATGTGCCAGCCACCCAATCCTTCAAAAACAGAACTAAACGTTGGCTTCTTGAACAAGATGCACTGACTTCCGCCGCGTAATTCTCGCAGCGGTCACCTGCAATCAGGCCTCCCACTGTACATACTGTATATTTGACCTTTTGCCAGTCCGTGCATTATCTCTGATCCTTGTTACTATTGCTGTAAATATGTCTATACAATGTAATTTGTGTACCTATCTATGTAACACTTTTCTGTAACTACCTTTCCAAACATGCGCCCTGATGCCCCTGGGCAGGTTGCACAATACAAATACACAAATACAAATACATACCTGGTTTCACTCTTATTAGAGGTCATCAGTGGAGTATATTCCTGACATTCTTGTGTTTGGAGCACTGGGACATGTTTTCAAAACGCCAAGAAAGTTATGGTGGGTTTAAAAAGGTTTTGAAAAATCTTTTCACCTGAAATGTAAAAGTAGGATAGTGCATTTGAGCCAAGTCACACATTCCACAACACCACCTTGTAGCCATCGGTGAAAATTCCCCTCCAGTTCTGAGCCACAACAGCAAGGCATTGTCAGTTTGCACATTATTTCAAATGCAAACCATTTCTCTTGTCTTAGACGGCAGTGCTACTTTATACAAAGCTTAATCAACCTAAGAGAGGCATTTTGCAAGGCTATTAGGACAACTACATACCTGGTGTAAACCTTATTAGGGATCATCAGAGCAGTATGTTCCTGACAGTCTTGTGGTTGGAGCATTAGGCCATGTTTTCAAAACACAAAGAACATTTTTGGCTTATTGGGGGGATCTGACAAGATTACCGGAGCGACATTGCATGACACGCTCGGAACAGAAACTGCGTCACACAAACTGAAGAGTGATGGAGGTAATCAGAGAGGGATATGGAGGGTAAAGGAAATTGACGGGATTGTGGGAACCAAGAAAAGAGAAGGGGAGGGTGCATGTTGAATTTCTGTGAGGACAGGGGAGACTTCTTCATTTTCAAGGGTTTTTTCAGTTATTGCAGGAATTGGCACACTGCTACGTTGCCACGGGAATTGGCATAATCAGAAATGGTTCTTGGGAAATTATTGTGGGAATAGGAAGTGAAAAGAAAGTATTCTACAGCTGTAGGGTTCACATCTACCAGGCAGGGGGCAACTTTTCTTTGGGAATAATTGGTGCAACATGTACAGTGGACACAGCCATGGCCAATGGACACTGAGCCCAGCCGCAACATTTTTAATAGTTGAGGCAATGTGGATAATTGACACGGCTGAAGGCCACGGCTTGTGGACCCTGAGGCCTCTGGCTAAAGTCCTCTGTGTTTTTACAAATATGTATGAGGCAAAGGTCCTCATTATGAGTAGGGCAGTAAGGGATACCGGGTACCGGTAAGGAGACCGGTGCCGGTAATCCCTTACCGCCCTATTACGAGTTCCCTTAGCGGGTCCCTCCTTTAACGCCTGGTCTGACCAGGTGTTATGGACAGGACCCGTTAAGGGACTTCAGAGCTAATAATGGTACCGCAATTTGCAGTACCGTTATTAGCGCCTTCCCCATTCCCATTGAGCCCTATGGGGGCTCAAATGGGAATGGGGAATGGCTTTTTCAATGGGGACTTACCGTTCCCGCAAAGGTCGGACTACACCGGTAAATCCACATTGAACCATACGGGTGCCGGACCGTTATTGGAGGCAGTCATGGCACAAATAGCGCCATGACTACCTCCAATCTCAGAATGAAGCCCAAAATGTACAGTGACCATGGACAAGGGCCATGGCGAGTGGGCCACTTGAAATGCTGAGAGGGCTTGCGGGCTTCGATGTTAGGCACATGGCACTGGCCATCCTTCTTTTCAAATTATAAGTGCAGCCGGCACAGTGGGAACCAAAGAAAATATAGCATGATAAAACCCTTATAATTCACTGTGAAAAACTTGTACCGAAAGTTGAGGTGAGCTGAGTTATCTCAAAAAGCCTCTTGAAATTCAGTGGATGGGGCAAGTGATGATCATCTTGACTCAGCGTCCCGAGCCCCCCCTCCCCCCACGACCCCCTGAACCTCCATGCAAAGATCATGAGCACCTACATGGCATCACAGAAGAGATTCACATGGACCTACACAATGACACCATGGGGGGGGCATTTTTAGCAGGATGCAGAGTAAAGGTGTTCACCACTTGCCCCATCCACTGAATTTCAAGGGTTCTGTTGAGATAAATCATCTTACCTTTACTGTCTCTAAACTAAAGATTGTTCAGTGAATATATGTGAAAGACATGTATTCACATAAAATAGTCCCACAAGTCCCACAAGCCCTCCCTGCGACTGAGGACTTGCAGCGCACACCTGTCTGGCTTGAAAGGTTGTACGCATGTTTTACAGATGTTCCTGGGGAAGCCCTTACAACACTGTGCAAAGCATGTGCAAAGGGCCTCTGTTTGTGGGTATGTTTTAGAGCCCACTGAATCGGGTGTTGCAGTGTGAGGACCTGACTGGGAGTTGCTAGTAGATTCTATGAGTAATATGGTTTGAGTTAAAGCTAGCTGCACCCTGGGTTGGCAGTGGGAGTAGCACATCTTTCACACATGTCGAAAGGTACACTACTAGCAGGAAGAGGCTATGCTCAGACAGGTCCTTGCCAAGTAAGAATATCATTTACTCAACACTAGTAAACCTGAAATAGATCACATCAAGAAGGAAGTAGCAGTCCAACCCCAGGATCCCTCAGCTTTAGGGTTCATAGGAGACTGTGATCCCACCAATGAGATACAGAAAGGAAGAGAGCACCTGAATGAAAAGCAACTCTTACACATGATGATGAAATTTTCCTATATGCTGCATTCCCGAGTACCCTAGGAACCCCAATATTTCTGGGGCATAAAAGACATCCAAAGGAATTAATGAGGGTGGGGGGGGTCAATGAAAACAGAAAGGATATCAGTTCAGAGTCAGGGGTGAACCACTGCATGCAGTGTGAAGCCAGGGAGGCTGGTTTAGAGCAGGTGGTTTCCCAGTGAAGGGATATGGATCAATAAAGATGGACAGATGTGTAAGCCGTCTTGGGTAATATTCAAGGAATGAAAGAGGTACATAACATTTGGCGACGAGGGGAAGTAACCTGCGAAAATTTACTCAAAGGATAAAGAAACATTAGCGGCCTGGGAAGAAGACTGATGAAACACAGCCTGTGGAGGTGGCTGATACAAATAAAAAAGAGGCAATATACAGAGGATACCAAAGGAACCAGCTAAGACAGTAAGAAGAGTGTAGCAAGTCTCATATCAAGAGCGGAACATTAGAAAAGCAACAAGTGAATCTTTTGGAAAAGCGAACAAAGCTGCTGCTGTAGCATAACTGAAGAAAGAAGTTAAAAGCACAAAACTGGAAAACAAATACGTAAATGACCTGAGGAGGAGGTGCAAGTGGCAACTATGACAAAAGCGGTAAGGTGCGCAGAACATTTTATAACAGTCTTATGGTAATTATGAGTAAGGATTGACATTGATAAGTGGAAAGCATTTTTTAAATAGCCGCCATATACAAAGATTTTTTTTTTAAACAATGCATGCATGTGCGCACCACTTACCAGAGTGCTGATCCCTGAAATTCTAGGAATGACGTTGCGGGAGTGGGAGCGTGTGATGTAGCACGCAAGAAAGAAAACATTAAAGAAAGGAACCCTTGTGCATGTAAAACGTGCGGCCATTTTGGCTTAAGTGACAATGTTACATACAATCAATCATTGCCATAGCAACAATGTGACAGTGAGAAAAGGAAATATTGAGGATACGGCTGCGAGTGCGTCCAACATTGAGTGCAAGAGAAATTAGAGCCGGCACAAGGGCAAAGCTGGCGAAGGTATAAATAAACAAAGTTTAGACAAGAAATGCAAATGAATAGTCATGCCTGCTTGAGATGAGTTATACAACCTTAAGAGTAAAATAACTGCTTTTGAAACAACAAATGAATGCACACAATGAAAAGTAACTTTCAGTATTGCGGCATAACGTTCTAAAAGTGCACATTATACTAATGGTGAAAGGTGGCAGTGATTTGACAGCTCGACATCTGTATGACTCACGAAGCCCATGAAGGATAAAGTGAGTTAATCATCAAAGAGAGACTTGATAAGTTACAAGCAAGCTTCACAGAATGAAAAGTCATAAGGAGGAAAGATAAGGGCTTTGCAACAGCCAATGTGACAGCAGTAGAAAATAGACTGTTTTTTTTTTCCTCCGTAGTATAATGGAAAAGAAAAATGCATGCGCAGCAGGTGCATCATAAAAGAGTGACGCAGAAAAGTTGCTGCACCTGAATTTGCACAACACATCTGTTTCAGTGCAGGGCAGGGCAACAGTTAACTGTGTAAACACAAAACCGCAAAAAACCAAGGTGGAGACGAGTTGACAATTCAAAATGTTGTCTGACAACATAAGTGCAGATCTTAACCCAGCTCAAGACATACAAGGACTCCCTATATCCACGGATTTAGTGAATTATCTGCACCGTCCAGCTTCATTTGATCTTGAGCCGCATGATACTCAAGGAAGGCGCTGGCAAGAATGGGTAGTTGAATTTGAAACATTTCTAAGAGCAGTAGGAAATGAGAACCTTCCAAATAAGTTAGACATATTTATGAATCTGGTAGGACGAGAAATGAAGAGTGTCATAAGGACATTAACAACGACGGAAGAGAGAACATCATATCAAACCCTTATTGCTGCTATAAGTGAACAGTTAATAGTTGCTCCGAACAGAGACTATGAAAGGTATGCATTTAACCAGTGCATAGAGGAGCCACAGGAGACAATTGCACAATTTGTGTTGCGGCTACAGGAGAAGGCAATGTATTGTGAGCTTGCAAAATTTGATGATGAAGAAGCAATAAGGTTGAGAATAATTGAGAGCTGCACATCGGTGGAGTTTCGGAGACATCTTCTAAGAGTGCCCCTCCCATTGAAAGATATTCTGGAACTAGCAAGAATGTATGAGAGAATTGAGAAACAAGTGGATAATATGGAAAACAGAGGGGAGCAAGAGACATTAGATGGCATCAGAAGTAATGTACAGAAACAGTTCCAACACTCAAACATGCCACTCTGTCAAGGCACATGGAATGGTATCGACAAAAGTAGTTTGAGAAGATTGTGTTATAGATGTGGATCTAGATTTCCGCACAAAGGTTGGTGTCCAGCTATTGGTGGAATATGTGTGGCATGTGGTCAGAGAGGTCATGTTTGGGTCATGTGCAAAGAGAGAGCAGCTTTATTGTCAACCTGTGGATCTAATGCCCAGTCAATAATGAATGGGAGACAATGCATAGTGGTGAGACATTCTGAGCAAGGGGAGGTGAGCCAAAGAGATATAAAGCGTCTGGTGAGAAGTCAAAATGAACAGAATAAATGTGATCACACTGGATCAAGGACTAATGATTAGGAGAAGGTGGCTGTCTCTGGAAGAGCTGCAGGACAACTTACACATCCTAAGAAGTCAGCGAGGGATTCCCCATAAGGTGACGGGATGTGCTCCGTTTGAAAGAATGGTCAAATATCAGCTGAAGGACCACAGCCCAGAGCATAAAGGTTATAACTGCATAAATGGAGAAGGGCGTGGTGAAAATGAAAGGGAAGTAAGAAAGAGGGACAAAGTTTGGACAACTCGCAAGAGGAGAGTTGAACATGAAGAACATCAGATGCCAGTAGATTAGAGTTTGCTAGTAGGGCAGAGGCAGCGAAGGAAGATGGACCCTAGTGATGACTCAGAGCCCCTAATTGGGATGGATACTAAATAGCCTGTGGCCACTGCCATGAGGGATGGTAGTGAAGTGACTGGGGATGCCTCGTTCTTTAATGCAATGTTTCAAGATGATTCAATTGGGGGAGAAGCATATGAGGAGAGACGGAATGAAGAATTGCACAAGGAGCGGGGAATTGAAGAACCTGTTGATCTCGTGTCACTCAAAGACTGTGGACATTCTCCACTTTGTTTGATTGGTGAGGGAGTTCGAGGAGTGGCCAATGTTCGCCTCAAAGAACTATTCGTAAACCTTTACATCTAATTGAGCAGATGTAGAGGTGATCCTGCTGGACATATGGAGGGTGAACTTACATGATAAGCAAGGGGGGTGGGTGTCATGGCTTATAGAATGTGGAATGCAGTCAGAATGGAAATGGAATGGGAATGGAATGGAAAGGAGAGAAAGGCAGGAAGTTAATATGGATCAATAAAGATGGACAGATGTGTAAGCCGTCTTGGGTATTATTCAAGGAATGAAAGAGGTACATAACAGGAGCGTTCGGAAGGCAGTTTAGAGCTTCACCACCTGGACAGTGGCTGCCTTCAGGCCCAGAGCCTGCATTGGACGTTTCAAGAGGTTGTGTCAGGTTGGTGGTGGACTGCATTGTATTGAAGGTGGTCTCCTTGGATGCGGTCACATCTGGCTACCTTCATTGCAGTAGGAAGGACCCTTTTTTTTGTAAGCAAGACATTGATAGTGTGGAGTAGAGAGGTGAGCACTTTCCCTGGGATGGATTTGACAAGGAGCCAGGGATGACATTGGGGGTCATTACGAGTGTGACGGTAAGGGGTTAACGGTGCCGGCATTCCAAGGTCACTTAGCGGGTCCCACTAAGGCCGGCTGGTAAAACCAGCCGTCCTTAGCGGGAGCTGCTTTTTGGACCAGGGAGCTAATAACGGGCCCGTAATTAACAGGCCCGTTATTAGCTCCCTCCCCATTCCCATTGAGCCCTATGGGGGCTCGAATGGGAATGGGGATGGCTATTTTGAATGGGGACTTACCGGGTCCTCCAAGGTTGGAATGACCCGGTAAGTCCCCATTCAAGGAACCCGGACACGAGTTTGGAGGCAGCCGTAGCGCTAATAGCACCATGGCTACCTCCAAACTCGTAATGACCCCCATCGTCATCTTATGGAAGGGCTCAGAAGGTGCCTAGGCTGGTGGTTATGTCTTCATATGAGTCCGAGATTTGAGGTTTGGGTGCGAGGGGCACTCAAGCATTGGATAAAGCTGTCAATGTGTGTGGGTGGCCGATGGAGAGGTTTGATGGTTTGAAGACTATGTTGCTTATGTTGGCCGCCTTGGTGATGGACATTGTATAATGTCCGATGTTGGTGGTGGTGAGAAGGTTCCTGAGCACTGTGCAGAGGGCTTTACTGTGGCGTGGTCCCTATGTTGCTTGTAGCGTAGTTCTTGGACTGTGTCTAACAGGGAGGGAGCGGGAGGGGGCATGGTGGCCCAGACAGGCACAGCCATCGGAGGGTGCTCGGGGTCCCCAGTAGCCATCCTCGGGACCCGCCTGAAGTCTGACAATGGCTCACGCAGCAGGGCAGCCCCAGGGATGGAGCTAATCCCTGCCTGTTGATTATGCTGCACTATTCACTGGAAACAAAGGGATTGCTGTCTGGGATGAATGCACCGCTGCCACGGGGGAGATCCGCTGAACTCCCCTGCAGTGCAGACTGACAGCTCCTAGAGTCACGTGTTCCCTCGCACCAGAAAAAACAATGCAATTCAGAATAGCTTTACATGCCAGGAATGGGCCATGCAGGTGTAAAGGAAAAAAGGCCATGTAGTGTATGTTCATAAAGCAAACCTACATTGAATCTGGGGGGATAACTCACAAGTATAACGCTGGTTTCTGACAGACATGCTCGAATCCCTTACCCTGTTATACACCTGGAATTGATACATTGAGAAATGAGGTAATAAGACACCCCTTAGAGGTGGGAGGAAGCCGACATGAAAGGCTATGAAAGTGCACATATTTGTATTATTAGACATGCTCTGTGCCGGCATATCATATGCTGGCCTAGCGGGTTCTCTCTTTTTCTCGCCCACTCTGTTTTTGCTTGCTTTCACTGTCTGCCTATCTAGCTCTCTCATTCTCATTCATTCTCTCTCTCTCTCTCTCTCTCTCTCTCTATATGTATATATATATATATATATATATATATATATATATATATATATATATATATATATATATATATATATCTGGGAGAGAGTTGCATTGTCATGTGTGCCTTTGCTAGAGCCCTCCCAGCCGTTGCTGACTGCAGTGACACCAGAGAATAAAATGGAGTTTTCTTGAAGGAGTGGGTGCTGCCCTATGGTTACAAGTAGAATGAGACAGACACATTCCCTGAAATGAGGACTGATCTGGTATTCGGAGAGATACATTGTCATTGTGTGTGTCGTGCAAGAGAATCCCCATCACGCTGAGGGAATGGTTGATAGGATCTATGCGGGGGGTTCTGACAGACCTTCTATGGGACCACAGGATCAGGGTGTAGGGTCTACAATTGCTTTTACCTTTTAAAATTAATCATGTTTGTGCATACTGTTATAATTGCACGGTCCTGCAGCACTACCAGCCAATCAGGACCAGCTCACAAAAATAAACATTGCCTTGCTGCTCACAAAAGAATCAGATCATTGTTTTTAACCTGAGCACAACCCTTTTCAAGAAGGAACAGATTTTGAGAGAGAAAACGGTTTGTATTAATGGCAAGAAAAGTGATTGAAACATAAAATAGTAATTATTTAATTGTACTCACATTGTAAACTGTCACTTTTTACAATGTTCGTTTTTAATGATCACTTCTAGCGTATTCGGAGGTCATAATAACATTGTTAGAGTAATCTCACTGAGCACAGTACATTATTGAGACCTAGAATAACCATATCAATTATTTTATGATAGTCTCGGGAGGATAGCTCAGCGGCAACACGCTCGCCTTGGAAGCAAGATGACACGGAGCAACATATGTTCGATCCCCGGGTCCTGCTTAGAAGCCTCTGGGTATTAAGAGCGTTATAAATAACCTCATATCACAAGAATATCATTCCAAGATGGACCGTCTGGTACATGCCTATTTCATTTGAAATACACCTGTGAGAAAGGAGGCAAAGCGTATTGCTGACTGCATTGCATATAACAGAACATCTCTTTACTGTATAGAATACCCCCCACGTGGGGGGGTTGCGGAATGGTCAGGGCCTGTTACATACTGGGCCTGTACACCCCCGACATGGGGGTGATAGCAATTTGCAACCTGTGTCGTGGGTGCAACTAGATTACATTATTCTTTTTTTGGACAGGATATGGGCCTCACACATCTTGCATGTGCCCAATCTCTCATTCAAAAAAGCCAAACAAGATGCCTGCCCCCATATGACATAGAAAAGGGACCAATTCCATTTTCTATTACGGTGACCTGGTGCAGACCGAAAGGAGCGTGGCAACCAGAGCCAGGGCTGCAAGTCAAATGGAGCACCAGAGGGTAATGGGGATGAGTTGGGTTAGGAGAACAGGGAGGTGGGCTGAGGGAGGGATTAGGTGCCGTGGCGATGAAGCGCCAAAAGAAAGATGGCAGCCCCCCAGGGAAAGGGCCTGAGAGACTGATTGAACTAGGGCGGATACACGCAGTTTCAGCCTTTATTTTCGACGACTGAATTGGCTGAGCCCCGGGTGTGAATTGACACATATGTTTGCAATGAAAGGATTGCCTTCTTTAATAATTAAGTACATAAAGCACACTGGACTTCATGCTCATTTAATTTTTCACAGCATACACCCTAGCATTAAAGTGCTAGTAACATTGAACCATATATACTGGGTAGAAGGTGTGAGGATGAAATGGCAGTGGGGTAATCTGTGAATTCAGAATAAAAGCGGGGTTGGTCTCTGGGAAAAGAAGTCTGTGTGCATGTTCATTCCCTGTCGACATCCAAAGAGAATTATATTCACAGAATTCTATGACAAGACTGTCAGCAAGCATTATGCTTCAACTTCTTTAATTTACTACTCCTCAGCAGTTTCAACAAACCAATAACAAAACACTGAAAAAAGTCTCAATAGGTTTTTCTTCTTTTCTTCTTTTGGAACTACAATCCCCATAGTCTCTGTAGTCCATCTCACTCCACCCCATAGTCTCTGTAGTCCATCTCAATCCATGCTCAGCTATGACCACTTCCTGTCCCTGAGCTCCTCCTCTTCTTTTACTGCTCTTCAAGCAGATAAGTACTATTTTGACCATCTCCATATATGATGTGGAATGCTAGACTTATTTAGTAGAGTTAGGCAGTATGTGGCCAGCGCAGGGGACGAGCAAGGAAATGCACCTGAAAACATATATCTGTGAATATTAATAGCACATTTGCCACAGGGACGCGCAGTGTCATCGCAGTGCGTGCAGCCCTTATTTCGCCCGTATATACATTTATTCATAGATATTTAGTCCGTCTCGTGCGGGTCAGACTTCCACAGCGTAATCACCCCATGCCGTATGACCGGCAGTCCAGAGGTTTTGCCCGGTGCCGTGGAAGCCTAAGGGTGCATTCGGAGGAGTGAGCGAGTGCCAAGGCCCTCCGGCCCCCTCCTTTGCGGTGTCGGAGCCCGAGCATGGTGTTCAGCTTCCGCGTCGCATTATTCCTGCGACGCGGAGCCGAGAACACGAACAAAGTCGGGCCCGGCGGTGAGTATACTCGTTAGCTACCCCATAGCTTCTAAATAAATAAACATAACAATAATATTACCGAAGCAGAGGAGCTTCGCACAGCAAAAAAGCCCACCTGAAGAGCATGAGACTGCCTGTTTGCAGAAATCACTGGAGCAGAGAAGATCCCTAGGACAAGACAAAGGGCCTCATTACGACCCGGGCGTTAACCATGGCGCGATCAGCCTTACCAATTCCGCCATGGTGAATGGCGGAATTACCGCCCCATTCCAAGGTTGGCGGGACGGTAATTCCCCATTGGCCCTTCCCCATTCCCATTTTTGCCCCCATAGGGCTCAATGGAAATGGGGAAGGTGGTAATTACGGTACC
This sequence comes from Ambystoma mexicanum, assembly GCF_040938575.1. Classification (NCBI taxonomy): domain Eukaryota; kingdom Metazoa; phylum Chordata; class Amphibia; order Caudata; family Ambystomatidae; genus Ambystoma; species Ambystoma mexicanum. Next base: position 304,777,516 of record NC_090921.1, read on the forward strand.
GCAAATTGCGGTACCGTAATTACCTCCAAGGTCCCTTTGCGGGTCCAGTCCTTCATGGCTGGTAAAACCAGCCATTAAGGGAGGACCCGCAAAGGGACCTCGGAATTGGGCGGTAAAGGATTACCGGCACCAGTGCCCTTACCGGTACCGGTAATCCCTTACCGCCTGGGTCGTAATGAGGCCCAAAGGCACGAAGCCTATGCAAAGATACGGAGCCCCTCTCTCCGAGGGCATTTTGAGCCAAAGAAGCCCATATCAGGCTATATGGACAACAGTCACAACCTAAAAAAAAAATAATAATAAATATACTCATATTAAGACTGGGAGAGAGTGTCATGATCTCTGCTTCCAAAAGGTCAGGGTTTTCCCAACTCCCTTGGAAGCAGATCCATAACCCAGGTTCCGAGTGCCAACCAGTCCCAATTGGGACCTTTTGGACCCAGTCCTGGCGCCAATGGCACCAGGCTCATAAATATGCCCAGTCCCAGCGCTGGAAGCGCCGGGCTCATAATGCTTGGGTGGACTTACCTGCAGCAGACCATGCTGCTTACTTGCCTGCCAGTTGAGCCTCTGATCCTCTTCTGTTTGGAACTACTTTTCCTGTTGGGTGGGGCAGGAGCCACTCCCTAGATTCAGAACACTGGAACTCTTCTGGAAAGCAGGAACTCTTTTCTTACCTAGGCGTGGCTGTGGAAGGAGACACCTAAGCACTACAGGAGGCTATTTAAACCACACCCGATGGATGAATCTTGCTTTGCGTTATTCTGCATCCTCTGCAGCAGAACGCTCATCGTGTCTTCTGCATCTGATCCTGGGCCTAAGGAAAAAGGCTTACCATCCTGAATCCAGTCTTCAGCAACACCTATAAAGACAAGAAAGAACAGGTTAGCATTACGGTCTTCAGTGATCTCTTCACTTACCTGGTCCATCGGCTGTCACCAACGCCTCGCGCTGCATTCCGGCATCTGAAAGACAAAGGCTCACCTACTCTTCGTGCGCTCCGGAGGTCTTCACACTGCATTCCGGCATCTGAAAGACAAAAGCTTACCAACTCTTCGCACGCTCCGGAGGCCTTCGGCGCTGCATCCCACATCTGAAAGACAAAACAAGGTGCGTTTAAAGACATTGGGGAACTTTAATACTCACGTGCCATAACTCCTTTCCACATCTAACCCAGTGGGTATTCCGGCACCCTGCAGCCGCTCCGAACTTGTACCTGCAAAATAAAAAGACAGTTAGAGCGCATCGTGAAGCAGGCAACTAGCGCTTACTTACGTGCTTCCAGGCGCTTCTATTCATCACACGGGCTCCATCTTCAACTCACTTCAGCCCGTCATCCGCCATCGCCGGAACCCTGCAAAACAAGAAACATCATTACTAAAGACTTTAAAGACATTAGAACTACTCGAAACTTACCGTTCGTGCAGTAAACGACGGACAGCAGTCCTCTGAAGTCAAGAGGCCTGCTCCCCTTATCCAGTGAAGAAACTGGTTACAGCACCCTGCCCCGAGGCAGATGGAGAGCACGGCGTTCACTTACCTAAGGTGAGAGCGTTAACCTTTGGGGTTCTACAGGAGAAGAGAAAGGGAAGAAGAGAGAGACATTCAATAACCCAGTTCCTTAATCCCATATTTTCTATCTGCAGACATCTTACCCTTCGAGTCAAACATACAGTGCACAGAGGTCCAGCCCAAAGATCCAGCCGTGTGTTACACATCACCTTTGAAGATACGGTATACGCCCAGTCAAGACCGGCGCCTCTACGGGAATCAGGTGAGCGTTACAGAACGCAAAGCCTACCACAAAACTCCCGTCCAGGCGCTATGGAAACCTCGGATACCGACCAGCTAGCCCAGTTCCTTGGGGAACTAAGGGCAGAAGTGCATGCAGCCCGTCAGGAAACGAACGCTCTAAGAAGGGAACTGATTATTTCCAAGGAGCGAACAGATGATCTCGCTAGACAATTGCTACAGTCACAAGACGGACAGACCCCGTTACCCGCATCTGGGGGAAATCTTCCTTCTACATCCTCTATGAATCCAGTGCAGATCAACCTACCTGGGAATGTACCTCTGGCTCCGCCCGAACGATTTTCTGGTGACCCAAAGAGGTTTGCAGTATTTATCAATCAGTGCCGGTTGCATTTCTTATGCCGGCCAGCAGCCTTTCCAACTGATCAAGCTAAAGTAGCTTTCGTGTTTTCGTACCTTAGTGGCAATGCGGCAGACTGGTCGATCCCTCTAGTAAATCAAGATGATCCGGTCCTCCATGATTTTCAAGCGTTTCAGCTCAGTATGGAAAAACTGTTCGCAAGACATTCACAGGGGCAGGCCTTGGACAATGAGCTTCTTTCGTTGCGACAAGGTAATCAAGACCTTTTGGCTTATATTGCGTCTTTCAACAGACTGATAGTGGAAACTCAATGGCCTGAGGACAAAAGGATTACGCTGTTTTATAGAGGTCTACGTGGAGAGCTCAAAGATGTGTTAGCCCAAGTAGTGAATCCCCCACAAGATTGTTCGGACTATATAGACTTAGTCGTTCAAATAGATCACAGACTGCAGAACAGGAAGGCCGATCGTTCCAAGTTTGATGCTCGAGTATTTTCCAAACCGCCAACTCCTTCCAAAGGAGTAGACTCCGGGGAACCCATGCAAATAGGGGGTCTGAAAGGTCCTCTAACACAAAAGGAGCGGGAAAGTAGAAAACAGTTGCAATTATGCCTCTATTGCGGAAACTCAGGGCACTTTCTTCGAGACTGTCCGGTGAAACCTGCCAAGAAGGCCGTAGGAGCTGCAGTTACCAAAGTTACAAACTCTGAGCAGGGAAACGACCTCGCCCGACAAGAATAGAGGTCCTCTTGCCGAGCGTGAAAACCAGTTCCGTGACCTCGCATTTCGTGATACCTATGGTCCTCATTAGCCCTGATAATCCGGATCGATTACATGCAATTGAAGCTTACGTCGACAGCGGTGCCATCGGCAATTATGTGGATCATGAAATGGTTTTGAGGATGAATCTAACTCTTTGTCCCAAGGCTGTAAAGGACGTCATTACTACGGTGGATGGTACGGAGATAGCCTCCGGGCCAGTAACGCATACCACTCAAGAGGTGACGCTAGTAAGTCAAGATGGACACCATGAGAAGATCGTGTTCGATGTGATCAAGGCCCCTCAGTTTCAGATTATTCTAGGAATACCTTGGTTAGAGAAACACAATCCTCTGATCGATTGGCGAGCAAGAACGGTCCAGTTTCCAGAATGTGTCTCTACTTGTCACCCTCCACCTGGTGTTGCACTGGCAGCAATTTCTTCAGAGACTCCCCAGTTACCTCCCGAATACCTAGAATACCAAGATGTTTTCCGGAAGGATCAGGCTAACTCTCTACCTCCTCATAGGTCTTATGACTGCCAGATAGACCTGATACCTTGATCTACTCCTCCTTGTAGTAGAATTTATGCCCTCACCGAGCCTGAGAACCTTCACCTTCGACAATGCCTGGATCAATACCTGGCAAATGGGTTTATTCGTCCTTCCAAGTCCCCTGCTTCTTCAGCTTTGTTCTTCGTTCCAAAAAAGGAAGGAGACCTTAGAACTTGTATAGATTATCGCTCCCTGAACCAGATCACCGTTAAGAATAGATATCCGTTACCTTTGATCCCTGAACTCCTGGACCAAGTCAGAAAAGCATGCATATATACAAAGCTGGATCTTAGAGGAGCTTACCACTTGGTACGAGTAAAAGAGGGCGATGAATGGAAGACGGCCTTCCGCACCAAGTATGGGCTATTTGAATATCAGGTCATGCCCTTCGGACTTTGCAATGCCCCGGCCACCTTTCAATATTTTATGAACGATGTCCTCAGAGAGCTCATAGATGTGTGTGTTGTTGTTTACATTGACGACATCCTCGTTTATTCTTCATCGGAATCTGAACATCGGGAACACGTGAAAATGGTCCTCGAAAGATTGCGTCAACACAAACTTTTCGCTAAGTTGGAAAAATGTGTTTTCAACGTGACTGAAGTTGAATTCTTGGGATTCATATTATCACCTGGCGGAGTGCGTATGGATTCAAAGAAGGTCGATGCAGTTCTCAAATGGCCATCACCATCCTCCGTAAAAGGTGTGCAAAGCATGTTAGGCTTCGCTAACTTTTACCGCAGGTTTATCCCCGAATTCTCTCGAATAGTCCAGCCCATCACTGCCTTGTTAAAGAAAAACAAATGTTTTGAATGGTCTACCGAGGCGGAACAAGCTTTCCAGGATTTGAAGACTAAATTTATCTCTGCACCAATCTTAAAACACCCTCGCCCCGAACTCCCCTACATCGTGGAAACTGATGCTTCAAGCCTTGCCATGGGGGCAGTTCTATCACAAAAGGACCCGGTAACCAATCAGTTGCATCCCGTGGCATTTTGGTCCCGCAAATTCTCGCCTCCTGAAATCAATTACACGATTACTGACAAGGAACTTCTGGCTATCAAGTCTGCCTTTAAGGCTTGGCGGCATTATTTGCTGGGGGCCCGACACACCGTTACTGTGATTACGGATCACCGAAACCTGCAATATTTGAAAACCGCAAAAGCCCAATCCTCTAGACAACTCCGTTGGGCATCATTCTTTGCCGAGTTTGACTTCATAATTACCTATCGACCTGGTACAAAGAACGGTAAAGCTGATGCCCTTTCTCGGATGGGAGTGGAAGAACACTTGATCAACCCTACACCTGTACCAATCATTCCCGAACAAAGAATTCTGGGTGTAATCGCCACAGAATCCATAGAGGAAGTTAAGGATAAAGCCAGGCAACTTGTAACTCCAGCAGACATACAGAATTGGCATCTGCAGGGAAAGGACTTTGCAGTAAAGGACAACTTATTGTATTTCCAAGAACGATTATACCTACCCAGCACAGATTTACAGAAAAAAGTAATCTCTTGTTATCACGATTCTTTAATGGAAGGACATCCCGGTATGGCCAAGACCTCAGAAAAGATCAAGCGCTACTTCTGGTGGCCGTCTTGGAAAAAAGATATCAGAGACTTTATAATGTCCTGTGGAGTATGCGCCCAAAACAAGAGTCAAAAGGAAAGACCAGCAGGCCTCTTACGCCCTATTGACATCCCACCTCGCCCTTGGCATACGCTTTCTATGGACTTCATCACCGATCTACCTCCATGCTCCGGATACAATACGATTCTAGTAATCGTGGACTTATTCTCCAAGATGGCGCATTTCATTCCGCTCAAAGGCTTGCCAACAGCAGCAACTCTGGCCCGAGAATTTCTCGAAAACATCGTCCGACTGCACGGTTTTCCTTCGGTTCTAATTTCGGATCGAGGTAGTCAATTTATTTCTCATTTTTGGCGAAGTTGCTGTCGGTCGGCTCAAATTGATGTGAGACTATCGACCAGTCACCACACTCAGACCGACGGACAAACCGAGAGGACCAATCAAACTCTGGAACAGTATTTACGCTGCATGCTGCAACAAACTGGAAAAACTTGGAAAGACATCCTTTGGATAGCCGAATATGCCTACAATAACTCTGTCCATTCGGGAACTGGGAAAACCCCGTTTTTTCTTTTGTACGGCAGTCACCCTCGAACCTCGGAGTTGGATCCCCTCCAAGATCTTGAAACACCAGCAGTAGACTACCTGCATTCTACAATCACCCAAGCCTTTAAGGAAGCTGTTTCTCACCTTCAAAGGGCTAAAGAACAATACATGAAAGGAGCAGATCAACATCGGAAGGAAGCCCCTCAATATCAAGTAGGGGATCAAGTCTGGTTATCCACCAAATATCTACCTCTAAAAGGGCCACGCACATTCAACCCAAGATACCTTGGTCCCTATTCCATCACTACCATAGTAAACCCAGTAGCGGTCAAGTTGGACTTGCCCCCGCACATGAAGATACATCCGGTCTTCCACGTCTCTCTATTAAAACCCGTGCAACCTCAAACCCGACTAACTAAATCTCCAAAACCTATCCTAGTTGATGGAGAACTCGAGTTTGAAGTCAAAAGCATTCTGGACTCCAAGATCTCCAAATCTAAACTATTTTACCTAATTGAGTGGAAAGGCTACGGCCCCCAAGAGAGATCCTGGGACCCTGCTGAATATGTCCACGCTCCTCGCCTAATCAAAAGATTTCACCGAACATTTCCTGACAAGCCAAAACCCCCGGAGAAGCCCGGTTTGGGAGGGGCCTTGAGGGGAGGTACTGTCATGATCTCTGCTTCCAAAAGGTCAGGGTTTTCCCAACTCCCTTGGAAGCAGATCCATAACCCAGGTTCCGAGTGCCAACCAGTCCCAATTGGGACCTTTTGGACCCAGTCCTGGCGCCAGTGGCACCAGGCTCATAAATATGCCCAGTCCCAGCGCTGGAAGCGCCGGGCTCATAATGCTTGGGTGGACTTACCTGCAGCAGACCATGCTGCTTACTTGCCTGCCAGTTGAGCCTCTGATCCTCTTCTGTTTGGAACTACTTTTCCTGTTGGGTGGGGCAGGAGCCACTCCCTAGATTCAGAACACTGGAACTCTTCTGGAAAGCAGGAACTCTTTTCTTACCTAGGGGTGGCTGTGGAAGGAGACACCTAAGCACTACAGGAGGCTATTTAAACCACACCCGATGGATGAATCTTGCTTTGCGTTATTCTGCATCCTCTGCAGCAGAACGCTCATCGTGTCTTCTGCATCTGATCCTGGGCCTAAGGAAAAAGGCTTACCATCCTGAATCCAGTCTTCAGCAACACCTATAAAGACAAGAAAGAACAGGTTAGCATTACGGTCTTCAGTGACAGCTCTTCACTTACCTGGTCCATCGGCTGTCACCAACGCCTCGCGCTGCATTCCGGCATCTGAAAGACAAAGGCTCACCTATTCTTCGTGCGCTCCGGAGGTCTTCACACTGCATTCCGGCATCTGAAAGACAAAAGCTTACCAACTCTTCGCACGCTCCGGAGGCCTTCGGCGCTGCATCCCACATCTGAAAGACAAAACAAGGTGCGTTTAAAGACATTGGGGAACTTTAATACTCACGTGCCATAACTCCTTTCCACATCTAACCCAGTGGGTATTCCGGCACCCTGCAGCCGCTCCGAACTTGTACTTGCAAAATAAAAAGACAGTTAGAGCGCATCGTGAAGCAGGCAACTAGCGCTTACTTACGTGCTTCCAGGCGCTTCTATTCATCACAAGGGCTCCATCTTCAACTCACTTCAGCCCGTCATCCGCCATCACCGGAACCCTGCAAAACAAGAAACATCATTACTAAAGACTTTAAAGACATTAGAATTACTCGAAACTTACCGTTCGTGCAGTAAACGACGGACAGCAGTCCTCTGAAGTCAAGAGGCCTGCTCCCCTTATCCAGTGAAGAAACTGGTTACAGCACCCTTACCTAAGGTGAGAGCGTTAACCTTTGGGGTTCTACAGGAGAAGAGAAAGGGAAGAAGAGAGAGACATTCAATAACCCAGTTCCTTAATCCCATATTTTCTATCTGCAGACATCTTACCCTTCGAGTCAAACATACAGTGCACAGAGGTCCAGCCCAAAGATCCAGCCGTGTGTTACACATCACCTTTGAAGATACGGTATATGCCCAGTCAAGACCGGCGCCTCTACGGGAATCAGGTGAGCGTTACAGAGAGCAAAGGTTCTCACCAGAAGCACCTAACTAGTGAAGGGGCGTGCTCAGACACCTGCGACAGGTATACCAGGCACACAGCAACCTCCCAGAATGTCTGAATTTGAGTGGAGTGAAGAGGAGCAGTCATTGGACTTAGCAGCCAGCTTCAAGGAGGTTCTGGGAAACTCACTAATAGATTCTGTGGCTCAAGGGTTTAAACCCCTACAAGACAGGCTGGACACTTTGGAGGCAATCCTACACCAGCCCATGGATAGCACCATAAGGACAGAGCGCACGCCCACTGAACCCCCTGAAGCAGGGTTTAAGGGGAGTACTAAGGCCCGAAAGAGGAAAGCCTCTTGCGACCCCCAGGGCCCTTCAGATGGGGAGAAAGAAAAGGCCCCAGAGGTAGTCAACGCCTTCGCAAAGCTCAGAGAAGCGTATTTGCAGTGTCAGACAGTGCCGAACCTCACGACCCCCACTCCAGGGGAAGAAGATGAAGGAGAGGAGAACTCAGGCTCGGAAGGAGAGCTAGTGGAAGGTGACCCTCCCTCCCAAGACGAGGATGAGATAGGGGAGGAGGAGGAAGTCAAGTCCAGCGGAGGGAAAAGAATTTGCAAAGAGAAACACCTCTAGGAGGTGGAAGAGGATATGTTCGATCCGGACAGCATCCGGAACCCGAGGTCATCAGACTGGCAACCATCAAAAAGAGTAGCACAATACATGACCATGAGATTAAGGAAAGTGCTTGACAGAGAGGTCCGACAGCGCCTTCGAGCAGAGTGACCGAGTCCAGACTATCAGGGTAAAGTAGCCGAAACACCGGAACTAGACCCCAAGATGCTTACGTTCATATCTAAAACAAGCAAGGATCCTCGTAAGGGTTTCGACAGATCTTGGAAGAGTTGCCAAGAGAAGATGCTAGACCTAGCCGGTCCGCTCGCAGAGTGGGCTAGAGACACGGGGGAAGAAGTAGACCCCAACGCCCTGGCAGGCTGGGCACAGAGAGCAGTCTGCTTACTAGGCAATGCCAACTGCGCCATCGCTTCGGAATGAAGAAGGGGCTATTACTGAAGATTGATGCCAAACTTAGTGACCTTGCATCATATGAGGCAGGAGAGGCAGCGCAAGGACTCCTCTTCGGAGAAACCTTCGGAAAAGAAATGGGCTGTTTCGTCGGTACCTACACTTCTCTAGGGAAGGTGCAAGCCTCGATCCGCAAGATCTTTCCTAACCAGGTTTTTGCCAGGACCAGTCGCCACAGGGGTCGCACGGCTGGTCGAAACCAGCGAGGTAGAAGACCCCCAAATCCCAGAGCCCAGTACTGGGAGAACAGGCAGCAGGATTCCTTCTTCCCAACCAGAGGGCGTTTCCCCAGAGGACACAGAGGGAGAGGATCCGGATGAGGACAAGGATTCACACAAGGTGAGAGCAGCTCATTACCCTCCAGTAGGGGGAGAACTGGCATGTTCTGGAGAAACTGGCGTGCGCTTTCCAGCTATGCCTGGTTGTTGCAAACCGTTCTAGGTATGCATCTAGAATTTGTTGAACCACCCATACAAGAATGCAGGCCGCACCAACAGCGTTTAGAACGCGCAGAACAGAGACTGCTAGACCACGAGCTGTATCATCTTCCCATAGAGAAGTGTCCGAGAGACCCCAGCTTCGTAAGCAATATGTTCCTGGTGCACAGGAAGGAGAAAGTGCGACCAGTTATAAACCTTAAAGAACTGAACAGTTGGGTAGTCTACTGTCATTTAAAGATGGATGGCATCCACTAGCTCCGAGACTCCCTCAGAGAAGGAGACTGGCTGACGAGACTGGACCTGAAGGACGCCTACCTAACAGTCCCAGTGGCAGAGGAATTCAGGACCTTCCTGGCTTTTCACTGGAAAGGGCGATTTTGGCGATTAAAAACAATGCCCTTCGGGCTTGCGTCGGCTCCTTGTGCCTTTACCAAGCTAATGAAGCCAGTAGCGACAGCAATAAGAGAGAAAGGTATAAGGTTGATCATTTATTTAGACGACCTCCTGCTGTTGGCCGGGGATCAAGAAGCACTCCTATATCAGACAAAATGGGTCCAAGACATGCTGTTGTCCCTAGGATTCCTAATCAACATACAGAAGTCGGACACCGCACCAGCACAGGGGCTAGACTTCCTAGGTTTTGTCCTAGACACCAGGAAAGCCACGCTGGAACTCCCAGCCCGGAAAATACATGATATCAAGAGGGAAATAAGAGGGTGCCTACAGAAACAAGTAGTTTCGCTCAGGACGTTGGTGAGAATAGTGGGGCTTCTAGCAGCGTCCATTTAAGCCATATTTCCCGGACCCTTACACTATTGCGCGCTGCAAATACTAAAGATAAGGCACCTGCAGCAAAGCTTGAGGTATCATCAGTTGGTACCTTTGGATCAAGAATCCGCCACAGAACTGGAATGGTGGTTGAAGAAAATGGACGCCTGGAATGGGCGAGCCATTTTCGGAGATCGACCGGACCTGATCATAGAATCCAACGGCAGTCGCTTGGGCTGGGGGGCAAGATGCGGGGGACCTGCAGACAGGGGGGAAATGGAGCGAAGAGGAACTCCGCCTCCACATAAACTGTCTGGAGCTGTTGGCAGGGTCCTTTGCGATCAGGGCCTTCATGAAGGGGAGGATGAAATTGTGAGTCTTATTAAAAATTGACAACATATCGGCAGTTTGATATATAAACCACCAGATCCAAGATGCTAGCAGAGCTGGCGAAAGATTTTTGGCATTTGTGCCTTCAATCAGAGACATCGGTAACAGCGGAGTACCTCCCTGGGACACTGAACGTAGTAGCGGATTGGAACTTGCGCTACCTCACGGACTCCAGCGATTGGAAGCTGGATCCAGCAGTGTTTCAGAAGATGAACCAGAAATGGGGCCGGTACACATAGACCTCTTTGCATCCCGGTTGAACGCTCAGACAGCCGTGTACTTCAGCTGGAGGCTGGACCTGGGTGCTCGAGGCACAGACGCGTTCCTCCAAGAAGGGCGCGACGGTCCGCACTACGCCTTTTCCCCATTCATGATGCTGAGCAGAGTTCTAGAGAAATGTCGGAGGGAGAGAGCAGAGCTGCTGTTAGTAGCACCACTGTGGAAGTCACAAGTGTGGTTTCCAACGCTTATGGAGCTAGCAGTGGACCATCCGAGAGTCCTACCAGAAGGACAACAAGTGCTCACTTTACTTTACTTTAATGCATTTATATAGCGCGGCCATAGACCCGAAGGCGTGAGGGCACTACATGACATATACAACGAATAACAAAAAGTGGAGGATCCAGTAAGCAAAGCCACATAAGAAGATTTTTTGGAGACGGCTCAGAGTGATTTAGTTGAAAAGATGGGTCTTCAATCTTTTCTTGAATATTTCTAGAGAGTCAATGGATCTCATTTCCAGGGGAAGGGCATTCCAAGCCCTTGGTCCAATGGAGAAAAAGGCTGAATTGGCTACTCTGGCAGTATGGCACTTTGGTTAAGACAAAAGTGCAGATTATTCGACCTTAATGTTCTCATGTCATTTCTCATAAAGAGGAGCTGTTGCAGATATCCAGGCATATATCCAGCTCTACACTTGTGTACAACAGTCAAGGTTTGAAAGAGAAATCTAGATGCCACGGGCAGTCAGTGGAGCTCTCGTCTTGCCGTCGTAACATGATCTCTGTATTTAAGCTTCATGACGGCTCTAATAGCCCCATTTTGACATATTTGCAGCCTATTGCAATCAGACTTATTGAGTGCCATGAGAAGGCTAGAGCAATAATGTATTTTTGAGCCTACTATTGCTCTAGCAATGGTCTCTGCATTATCCTGAGATATAAGAGGCCTTAGATGTGCTAGGAGTTTAATATAGTATGTGCATGATGATACCAGACTACTGACATGCTGTTTCATAGTCATATGTTGATCAAAGGTCAATCCCAGTGTTTTCACTTTTTTTAGGGGTTTAATGGATTCTTCTCCCAACTGGAAGTAATCATATTGTGAACCAGGTTTGTTAATAGTGTGTGGAGAGCCTATGACAAGCAATTCATTTTTTTATCAATTCAGGGCCAACTTATTGTGGACCATCCAGGTTTCAATTAGAGTAAAGACTCTGTTGACTACACTGTGGGAACCAGAGAGCAGGATGACACATTGAGTGTCATCCACATAGTTGGTGAATATTATGTTCTCATGATCTAGCATTGCGAATAGGGAAGCTGTAAAAATATTATAAAAGCAGGGGGAGGTGCAAGCACCCACAAGTTGTTATAATGGGCTCAGATTCAGCATTGCCACAGAAAACTCTACTGTCACGATTATTAAGAAATTATAGTACCCATATGCAATAAAGCGGGGAGAAATTGGCCACTTCGCACAACCTGGTGGCCATCATATCATGGTCCACCAGGTCGAAGGCCGGAGAGAGATCAAGCAGCATAAGCAATGATGCTTCCTTATTATCCATACGGGACATCAGTTTAGACTTAAGTTCAAGAAGCGCGGTCTCAGTGCTGAAGCCGACCCGAAATCCAGACTGATGGTCATTGGGTCGTATCATCCTCTGAAAGTGAGAGGGACACTCCCGCTCATCACGTGCAGGATATCAGGAGACGCTGGGCACTGCCAGGCATTTCGACGCAAGCTGCAGTATCGAGGTTCCGGGGGCCTTGGGCTCCGTCCACTAGAAGGAGCTATGACACGGCTTGGGCCAAATGGATTCGCTGGTGCAAGGGGAGAGGTGTTCGTCCCATTTCTGCACCTGTAGTGATGATCCTAAACTTTCTAGCGCAGTTGTTACAAGACGGACAAGCGTCCCGCGCAATATGAGTATACAGGTCTGCGATATCTGCAGGACATCTGCCGATCGAGGGAGTACTAGCGGGGTAACACCCAGCAGTGGGTAGACTCATTCGAGGGGCCAGATTTAAGGTGCCCCCGGAACCTCGATACAAGACAGTCTGGGATGTATCAGTTGTCCTTAAACTATTAGAAATCTGGCCCGTAGACAGATACTTATGCCTTAAGCAATTATCAGGTAAACTAGCAATGCTATTGTGTCTAGTTTCTTGCAAGCGCGTATTGGATGTGAGAGCACTGGAAGTAAATAGAAGGTCCTTCGGTCCAGAGGGAGTGACCTTCGCAATGGTGAAGAGAACTAAAACAGGTACTTCTTCAGTACACTATCCATAATTTCCAAACATACCTAAGTGCTGTGTAGCGAGTTGAGTCAAGGAATATGAAAGCAGGACAGCAGAACACAGAGCAGCCAATGCCACGCAATTGCTCATAGCGCGTAGGAAACCTTTTCAAGGCGTATCCACAGCTACTATTGCTAGATGGATTAAGGAGATCATGCAAGCAGCAAATATTGACTTGGGAAAGTACGGAGCACACTCAGTACGGGGAGCTATGGCATCTAAAGCCTTTACGGCAAGAGTGTGTCTGAGAGATATTATGTTAGCAGCATACTGGGCAAATGATCGTACGCTTAAAGAGTTTTATGTTAAGCTGACCGAGAGCCTAGCGGTCGCTGTGTTGGGAAGCTTTGAACAAGCATAATGCTCGCCTCCAGTCTTGTCATAGAATGAAGATTACCCCTGCTAGCTGCGCATGGAGTATTAATTATATTAAAGACTAGGAGGAGAGCATTAAATTCCCACCCAAGTTATGGATTGTGTTTATCGCATTTGTATATTGTGATGGATAATACTGTATATGTGTGGAGTTTAAAAGGGACAATTCAGAGCAAGTAAAAGAGAGGAGGCGCTCAGGGACAGGAAGTGGTCATAGCTGAGCATGGAGTGAGATGGACTACAGAGACTATTGGGATTGTAGTTCCAAAAGAAGAAAAGAAGAAAGGCCTATTGAGACATTTTTCAGTGTTTTGTTATTGGTTTTATTGGTCTGTTGAAACTGCTGAGGAGTAGTAAATTAAAGAAGTTTAAGCATAATGCTCACCTCCTAGTCTTTAATAGAATTAATACTCCCTGCGCAGTTAGCAGGGGTAATCTTCATTAGATAGAAAAAGGCACATGGATGTTGATGCCTCTCACAACATTATACCTACCATATGATAGGGGGGGTGAAATTGCCAAACCTCAAAAAGTATTACCCAGCGGCCAACTCAGTCATGTAATCAAATGGCTGGCTGACGAATCCACCTCAGAAACAGAACTATTGCAACACTTATTGGCCCCCATTAAGCTAAGAGAACTACTGTGGGTGACACAAGGGGGACTGGAACACACCCCTTTGGTGGTGATACTGGGAAGAAAGGTTTGGAGAGCGCAAACCCTGTTGAAACTTGTAAACCCTTACTCGCCGGAGATACCGATAGCGGCAGACATATGCAGAGACAGCATAGATATGGCGGTGGTGAGAAAATGGGAGGCATGGGGAATATACACATGGGGAGATGTATATTAGGACCGGGTCTTCAGGGAGTTTGACTCAATGCAAGAAAAAGAAGGGGTGTCGGCAGGCAGTTTCTTTGGTACCAAAGGATCCAGAGGATGGCCAGGGAAACATGGGAGGGTTGGCCTGAGGAACCACCAGCAGACCCACTCCTGACCTTGATGTATAACTTAAATAATGGCTAGCGGCCGGTATCCAGGATATATAGCATGCTAATAGATGCGCCTAACCCCAAGGGCATAGCGCTGAAGGGTCAATGGGAGGCAGATCTAGGTACAGATATAACTGAGACCGAATGGGAGAGAATACTGGGTCACCTCAAAACAGTATCAAGAAACCACTGTTTCAAACTAATACAATTAAACGTGCTATATTGTACATACATGACCCCGGGGAAGCTGACCTAATACATATGTTTTGGGGATGTGTGCATGTGAGAGGCTTTTGGGCATGAATAGAACAAGCCTGCAGGGAGGCTGGAATAGCAAGGTATGAGTGGTCACCGAAGGAATGCCCGCTTGGCACCTACCCCAGAATTAGCAAATATAAACACATGGTTATGTTTATGGATATGGCCTGCATACTGGCCAAAAGTACCATAGCCATGTCCTGGAAAAATGCTAGGGGGCCACAATACGAAATGTGGCGAAAGGAGTTTGAACGGTGGGCAGAGACAGAGACCAAGGTGTGGATGGAAGGGGCTAACAAATTGGAGACTGACAGCAGTGATAAGTTTGTGCATGAAAGGCACTGGTCTGGGACATGTTTCACTCATCCGACGACAAACCACCCTGAACATGCCAACCAAGATTAAAGGTACGCCCCAATGGACACAGGCGACAAAGGTAGTCTCAAGGACACAAAGTGAGAAAGAGAGATTGTGCCCCGGGTGCCGAGGTGCTCCCTCCAACTGATAATATAAGTAAAGCACAACGCACTTGTAGGAAGTTGTTTGTCGTTAAAACGGTTATTAAATGCACCAATATAAATGCATGACGCGAATAGAAAGTGGAATGTTGAAATGCGTGGTTGTATTTACACAAATGCCAATAAAAACATATTAAAATAAAATGGATGTTGATGCCTCAGGGCACACCGGGGATGGGCTAGAGTGGAGCTTTAGGATGCCAGAGACCCTCAGTGATGCATGCTCTCGCACACCTATCCACCACACCCCCATACCTGCATCCCTTTCCAGGAAGGTATAATAAGCTGCACTTCCACACACACACACACACACAAACACACACACCACATCAAACACACTGTTTAATTGGTATTCCTACAGTGTAGCGCAGGAAATGGGCCGGAATATGACAGTTCCAACAAAACATGTCATGCTCCCCTGTCCCCAGACCCAGGGTCTTGCCCACAACACTCACACCCACCCTTCAACAAGGAGGCAGCTTTCAGAACACTCTACAGCACAGCCGAGTCTTCTGTAAGCGTCTGCTCGATGAAGCGTGGGATGCTTGTGTGTGTGACAACTCAGCTTCCTGAACCATGTCATCACTTGCACGAGCAACCCATGTTTCAACAAACACTTTCAATAGACTCAGCATGGGCAACTGAATACATTAACAGCCAAAGCCTCACATATCTCTTCTAGCTGTCCAGACAGGTATATAATTCCTGCACTGTAGAGATATTTTGTTCCTAGGATGAGTAGTGTGACCAATTAAAACTGCAGAGCCCAACCTCCATTATCCGCATAAAAGGGTTTGTTACTGAACCCATGTTTCAAATGTAAAATTCTGGACATACTTATGCTCCCATAATGCTCTTTGATTTTATGCAAATCGCCAGTATTAGGTTCTATGAAGAGATACTGCATGACATGGCATGGGACCACACCCTTCGGCCCGCCTCCTCCTCCGCACAGTCCCGCACCTCCAAGGATAATAGGGTTCCCCCTGTAAATCTTTCCAATTTCCAGCACTGCGTACAACGTGTCCAAAAGCAAAATACAAAACAACTAAAAGAGCCACGTTCTCCCATGCAGTAGCACCATTCATTCTCACAAAGGCGCCAATACATCATAAGCAAGTGTTTGCCTTTCCCATTGACTTTCTGGCTGTGTCGTCCCGTAGCCCCTGCACTGTGATCTCACCCCAGCTTGCCACAAAACCAAGAGGCTTTGGTCCTGATTCATAGAAAAGTGTGCATATTCCCCGAAATGTTTGCGCAGCGAGAAGGTATTTGTGCCCCTAGTCATGGAATCTTTCCCTCAAAGTAACCCTTTGCACAAGTTGCAGCCGGAACGCCTCCGATACGCCCTAGACCCCTGCAAGGCAAATGTAGCCACTAATACCAACCTATGTGTGGTGCTCGGGCGCAAACTCATGCACCCCGGTAATCCCCCACAACCAAGCCAACATGCCAGCGATACTGCACAGGGTCCCCGTAACTGTACACAGCACCACCACAACATGTGCACCATTTTCCGTAACTCGAGTAATTTCATGCTCAGTCTGCATGCGAACCCCCGTAAACTGAGCCGCACCCCACTACTCTACATACACGCACCTATCTGCGATAGACACTCCGACTGTGCGTAGGCACCCTCATTTTCCCAATCAGGCCTTACCTTTGCACGGTACGATTTGGGCCTTACACCTGCTTTCACATAGCAGATAGATCCAGGGCTTTGCGTGCTTAATTCCCCGATGTGATGTTGCGTGGTCAGTTCCATGAATACACTTGGTTGGGGGCGTGCGATCTTCTCACCACAGGTCGGCCCTTGACACGCCCACATCTTCCCTTGTTCTTCCTCATTTTGCATGTTCTGCCCCCTATTTCGGACTCTGTTTGCAGTGTGTGTGTTGGGCCTACGCAGTCTCGTGCAAGGCGCTTAACTGCTCGCAAAGGCGTGCCAGTCCTGCCCGAAATCCAAGCAAGTCCTGGAAAAGTCCTGCGCAGTCCATTCCATCAATCGACAAACAGGGTTTTGCACACAGAGTGGCCCGCAAAGTCACGATTTTCCCGGCAAAAATGTCCATTAAATAGCACATCTCTTCAGAAGTACGGCGTAGAAGGTAAAAACAGCAGTAAAGCGGCAGTAATTCTGTTACTGACACTTTACTGCTGCATTACTGCATCACCCCACTATGAATTTGGGGCAGAAGGAAAAAAGATTGACCTCCAGCGAACAGTTGGAGGTAAATCTTCCTCTTTAGTAGCAAATATTGACAGATTCCATGCAGTAATCATGCCAGTGGTAAATCCGCCAAAGATCGCCATGGAGTCCTATGGACTCTAAAAATGGGGAATTACCACCACTTGTAATCCTGTGGTAACTCCAAGGACCAAGTGGCAGTAACAGTAATTGGGCCTGACCAGACGTCCTTAGCGGGTCCCGCGAGGGGACCTTGTAATGAGGCAGTAAGGGGTTAATGGCGCCGGCAGCTTTACCGGAGCTGTTAACCCCAAACCGCCTCACTCGTAATGAGGCCCATTGAGTTTCACAGTAATTCAGCAGACTTTCCACCGAATTACCACCAATCTTGTAATGAGGCCCAAAGATTTGTTTAGTGCCCCCCAAAGCGTGGCCATCGTCTAACCACGTTTGAGATGTAATGAACAAAAGTGTCAATTTTGACCCTTCTGTGCATTTCTGTGTGATCTGCTACTGTACCAATTAATTTCCATTCCCCAGACAGGGAAATGTATATATTGTTTTAGAAAACTAAAAAATGGCATGTAGATTTTCAGAAATACTACAGTGAATATTTCCAAAAATCTGCATACTTCACTGCCAGTAAGGGTGTAAAGCCAAAACAATGCAGAGACCCTCATGCTACCTCAAATGAACACTTCACGCTCAACCACCAATAGAGACAAGTTAGAGCCTCATTGTTTGTCTAGAGTGTTCAGAAGAAGACTTCTCATCCACTGCTGCATTACAGCTTTTCTATTCTGATGTAATTTACAAGTACATTGTGTGATATTTTTCTGTGAATAAAAGGTTATATTTGTATAACAATCTGCCAAAGATCAATTTATTTACAGATACAGCATCCATGTGGTAATCTGGGACTGCCCAACTGCGTTTCACAGAGTACAGCCTAAACATTCCGTCTCGCTACCAAATTGTGAAGAAGTGTACTTGCAAATGCCTTAGAGTATTTTATGCTGGACAACATGGACTTTGAGGAGGACCTTCGTTTAAGGAGGACCCTCTACCGCCAAAATCTCACTGAAGTTTAGAGAAAAACTCCTGGGCTGATAATGTTGTATAGTGACTATATAGGAGCCGATTCAATGAGGATTTGGCTGAAAAAGAGAGATGAGGGGAGAATAACTCAGGCAGAGAAATGGCTATAGAAGAGACGAGGAGAGACGACAGAGAAAAAGTGGAGCATGGGGAGATAGGAGGAGGCAGAAGGAAGGGGGGAGTAGGGAATATCAGAGAGAATAGCAAACTGGGGGTGAACATTGGGGAAGAGAAGCAAAAATGTGATGCGTTCAACAGAGAGGGATGTGCACAGTGGAAGGGGCTAGAGGACGTTGGGGAGAGGGAGATAGAGTCGTAGAGGCAACGATGGGGGGGCTGTGACCAACAGAAAAGGAAGAACGAAAAGGTGATGTGAGGGGTGCATATGGGAGCAAGGCGAAGAGGCAACAGGGGGCAGAAGAGATCACATGGGACAAAGCGAAGGTGGAGACATGAAGATATGGACCTACAGTAAAGCGGGCGAGCGAAGAACAAGGCGAGAAATACAGCGCCTAGCAGGCAGTTATAGCATGCAAAGCGCTATGTGAAATCTCTAAACAAAAATAATTCTTGGGGAAGGATGAATTATTTTTCAAATATGTAAAGCCTTCATAAATAATAAACGGCTGAATTATTTCAACGGTTAATGTGAATGCCCGCCAGGCATGGAACTAGTACTGTGTGAAAGGTCAGCCATATTTTCTCTTGAATAAAAAAATAAAATCTGATGCAGTCAGCAATAAAAGCTAGTCTACGGAATCCGATCCAAAAACGCCTCGTAGAATTGCCTTAAATCTCTGCTTGGTTCTCCAGCTGCCCTGCTCCCTGCAAACCTCACACTCCCACATCTGATCACCCACCCTCCATCTATACATTCCTTACAATCACCTCCTTCCACCTCTCCCACTAACCAACCACCTCCCAGTGGGACCCACGACCCCTCCTAGGCGAGTCACCACTATCAATCTCCCACCACAGTCCTCCTCCGTCACCGCTATAATGCTCCATCTCACAGCCCGTCCACCTCTCACCACTGAACCCACCATCTCACAACCCGTCCACTACTCACCACTGAGCCCACCATCTCACAATTCGTCCACTGCTCACCACTGAGCCCACCATCTCACGGCCCGTCCACCTCTCACCACTGAACCCCATCATCTCACAACCTGTCCACCTCTCACCACTGACCCCACCATCTCACAACCCATCCACCTCTCACCACTGAAGACACCATCTCACAACCTGTCCACCTCTCACCACTGAACCCCACCACCTCACAACCCGTACACCTCTCACCACTG
Organism: Ambystoma mexicanum; assembly: GCF_040938575.1. Lineage (NCBI taxonomy): Eukaryota > Metazoa > Chordata > Amphibia > Caudata > Ambystomatidae > Ambystoma > Ambystoma mexicanum. The sequence goes on from NC_090921.1 coordinate 304,797,097, forward strand.
AAGACACCATCTCACAAAATGTCCACCTCTCACCACTGAACCCCACCGTCTCACAGCCCGTCCACCTCTCACCACTGAAGACACCATCTCACAACCTGTACACCTCTCACCACTGAACCCCACTGTCTCACAGCCCGTCCACCTCTCACCACTGATCCCGCCATCTCACAACCCGTTCACCGCTCACCACTGAGCACCACTATCTCACAGCCCATCCACCTCTCACCACTGAACCAACAATCTCACAACCTGTCCACCTTTCACCACCATAAGCCTCCATTTCACAACCCGTTCACCTCTCACCACTGAACCCCACCGTCTCACAGCCCGTCCACCTCTCACCACTGAACCCCACCGTCTCACAGCCCCTCCACCTCTCACCACTGAACCCACCATCTCACAACCCGTCCACCTCTCACCACTGAACCCCACCGTCTCACAGCCTGTCCAGCTCTCACCACTGAACCCCACCACCTCACAACCCGTACACCTCTCACCACTGAAGACACCATCTCACAAAATGTCCACCTCTCACCACTGAACCCCACCGTCTCACAGCCCGTCCACCTCTCACCACTGAAGACACCATCTCACAACCTGTACACCTCTCACCACTGAACCCCACTGTCTCACAGCCCGTCCACCTCTCACCACTGATCCCGCCATCTCACAACCTGTTCACCGCTCACCACTGAGCACCACTATCTCACAGCCCATCCACCTCTCACCACTGAACCAACAATCTCACAACCTGTCCACCTTTCACCACCATAAGCCTCCATTTCACAACCCGTTCACCTCTCACCACTGAACCCCACCGTCTCACAGCCCGTCCACCTCTCACCACTGAACCCCACCGTCTCACAGCCCCTCCACCTCTCACCACTGAACCCACCATCTCACAACCCGTCCACCTCTCACCACTGAACCCCACCGTCTCACAGCCTGTCCAGCTCTCACCACTGAATCCACCATCTCACAACCCGTCCAACACTCACCACTGAACCCCACCCTCTCACAGCCCATCCACCTCTCACCACTGAACCCACCATCTCACAACCTGTCCACCGCTCACCACCATAACCCTTCATCTAACAACTCGTCCACCTCTCACCACTGAACCTCACTGTATCACAGCCCGTCCACCTCTCACCAATGAACCCACCATCTCACAACCTGTCCACCTCTCACCACTATACCACTCTATCTCATACACCTGCCATCTCTCACTACTATGCACCTCCATCTTACACACCTGCCATCTCTCACCACTATACCCCATCTAACACACCTGCCATCAACTGTATCCCTCTCTCCCCAAGGCCTAATCCCTCACCACTGTACCCCGACCTTACACACCTGCCATCTCCCCCTCCACAACGCCTTATCTCTCACCACTGTACCCCAACCTCTCACTCCTGCCATCCCCCTCCACATCTCCACCTCTCACTGTTGAACCCCGGATCTCTCATTGCAATGCCCCTCCACCTCACACACCTGCTACCTCACACCACTAGTTGCCTGCCACCCCCTCTCACCACAATGACCCGCTGCCACACACGCCCCCTCTCACTAATGCATGCATACCTCCACACCTCAGTAAGGGAGGTTCTGGGAGTTTCTCTCTACCGGCCTATATCCCGGGTTTGAATCTCAACCAGAGTGTTTAGCTCACCACCATTTCACAGAAGAGAAATGTCCACCGCATATCGGTCTTTGTCCTGCTAAAGGGAAGTCCAGCACCGAAATGCCTGGCAATTCTCTTCTGAACAAGAGTACCAACAGCAACCCCAGACACCTGTTTTGGCCTGGTCGGACACGTGGCTGGGGATGCTGTCGATACTCTTGTTCAGAAGAGAATTGCCTAGCATTTCGGTGCTGGACTGCCCTTGGGCAGGACAAATACTGATATGCTGTGGAAATATCTCTTCTGTGAAAGGATGGTGAGCTAAACACTCTGGTTGAGGCTCTAACCCGGGATATAGGATCGAAGAGAGACACTCCCAGGACCCTCCTTGTTTGTGCACCTCCACGCCTCACCACTATACTCATCTCACACACCAGCCATCTCTCACCACTGTAACTTCCCCTGCACAACTTCTCCAGCTCTCACCACTATAGCCCGGACCACTAAGCCCTTCCATCTCACACATTTGCCATGGCTCAAAAATGTGCCTTCCCACCTATCACCTCTCACCAATGTACGCCTGCCTCCACAAGTCCTTCACCACTCAATGACACCCTTGCCATGTTTCACCACCAATACTCTCACCATACCTCACCCGCCGCCTCCTGTTAGCTACTACACCCTTAGCCCAATGTGCCATCCCCGCTCCATCCTCCTTTATCCCCCCTCAACTGCCCCCCCCCCCTTTCCTCCACCCCCTCTCCTCGTTTCCCTCGTTCTCCCTTGGCAGCGGCGTTAGGGTTTTGAGCCATCATAACGTCAGCGTTTCCCTCAAGAAAGCTTGGCTAAGTCATTGTAGCAAATAGATATTTCACGACACGTGATTTATGTTCGGAACTCTGGCCTCCCCGCTTCCTTTAATTCGGGCGGTTAATAAAGCGCATTTTCCTTAATGGCGCAGTCCTGGGGATTCTGTTACATACGGTGGGAGTGAGAGGGGGAGCGGGGCGAGTTTCGTTTCTCTCTGTCCTGTGGGAGCTTTCCATAAACCGCGTAATTTAAGGTGTCAGGCGTGGGGGCGCCTCCTCTCCCCACCATCCTCCTGCAGGAATGCACCGGTATGTGCATAGGAAGGGAGAGCAGGGGAACGCGCAGGAGCGACGGCGCAACAAGGGGGGCAGGGGCGCGGAGGTTGGAGCGTCATTCTCAAGTTGGCCCCTTTCAGTTAGCTAGATAGGTAGGACTGACAGGAATTACCTCCACGTCCACTCTTCCTCGTCCCAGTACTTACTTCATGAGGCACCCGCCTCCGACACAGGACCTTCTTCTATTTCTTTAAATCCCTATAACTCCTCCCCCACATCCATGTCACTCAGTTTAAATTTTTCCTGCCTCCGGCAGGTTGGACTTTTTCTTCCCGGTGCGGGGCACTGGGGAGCACCGATTGCTGGCCCCCTGGGGGGGGCTGTGTGGCGGGGCCCTCGGCTACCTCAGGTGCGGCACTGCTCCTGGGCCCCCTGCGGGGCTTGGGGTCACAGTTGAGCTGGATTGCCTCGCTCGGTTCTTTGCTGGGCTCCGGACCGCAGCGTGAGCATTGTGTCCCGGGTCCTGCACGGCCCGGGGGAAGGTAAGGAGAGGGGAGGACTGGGCTTGATGTTTTTCCCCTCTCCTCCTGTTTTGGCCATCTTGATTCGACTTGGCAGTATGGGCTAGCCTTCCCTTTTGTTGTGAGGCCTCTCTGCTTCTTGTCGTGGGGTGACAGTGGCAGAGAGTCTTTGGGAGTGCTGGGGCTCTGTTCTGTCGCAGGCATGTCACATACCACCCGCTCCTCAGACACACACAGCACAGGATGCACCGGATGTTAGCTGCATTACCTGGGGGAAGGTAAGGAGAGGGGAGGACTGTGCTTGATATTTTTCCCCTCTCCTGCTGGTGTGGCCATCTTGACTCCTTCAACATGCCGTTTTCCTCGTGCTTTGTGTGCACATTTTATTGGAAATGATGGCAAGCACTTGGCAGTATAGGCTAAGCCTTCCCTTTTGTTGTGAGGCCTCTCTGCTTCTTGTCGTGGGGTGACTGTGACAGAGTATTTGAAAGTGCGGGGGCTCTGTTCTGTCGCAGGCATGCCACATACCACCCGCTCCTCAGAGACACACGGCCCAGGATGCACCGGATGTCAGCTGCATTCTCTGGGGGAAGGTAAGGAGAGGGGAGGACTGTGCTTGATGTTTTCCCCTCTCTTGCTGGTATGGCCATCTTGACTCCTTTGAAAGGCCGTTACCTCGTGCTCTGTGTACACATCTTTATTGGAAATGATGGCAAGCACTTGGCAGTATGGGCTAGCCTCCCTTTTTTGCTGTGAGGACTCTCTGCTTCTTGTCGTGGGGTGACTGTGACAGAGTATTTGAAAGTGCGGGGCTCTGTTCTGTCACAGACATGTCACATACCACCAGCTCCTCAGACACACACAGCCCAGTATGCACCGGATGTTGGCTGCATTCCTTGCGTGCTGCCTGTGAATACGGCGCAGATTTTGGAACCATCTGCAAGCGGCCGGAAGGGTACCGGCCTGGCATAGTCTACACTTCGGGTTCGAGTCTCAGTGGTGCTGACTCGGTCCTTCATCCTTCCTAGACCGATGCATTGGAACGATTTAGAGCATGGGGCTACCAGCTACTGGATACAGGGCTCAAGCCACCTCTCAGTCATGTGGTGTGTTTGGGTCTGTGCTAGCTATGGACGCAGACTCCTTGTCCTGTCCTCTTCCTCTAAACTGCGCAAGGGAAAGTCAAAGGAGTTGATTTGCTTTTCCCTTGTCCGGCATGGGATTATGGAAAATGATCATGGAAGTAACGGCCATGCAGGGGGTTCCCAGTGTCTCTTCTTTTAGGCCCTAGGTCCTCCGGTGCTGACGTGTTGCTTTCACGCCTCCTCTCAGAGTTGTGGGAAGTGATAGGGCACATGGTGGCACATGTCTGTGCTTAGAGGGGTTCTCAGAGCCCCTGGTGCCGGTGGAGGGGATGTCACTTCAGCGGGTTTTCCAGTATAGGCATACCTCAGGTAGGGGGTTGCCTTTGATGTCGGCTATCCGGGATGGATTGCTTTGCCCCGCTTTGTGACAGTACTCTGCCCTTTTGACGCCAGCCTGGTGGCTCCTCTGTCGGCTGAGGGGGCCATAGTCTGCTGGACTTCTGGGCTGTCCAGTATCTTCCTTTTGATAGGTCAAATCTTTTTGTGGGATGACAAGCATGCTGTTATATTGTGGCGCAGGCCTGTTTCAACGTCCTGTGATTTCCCTCTGGTGCAAGTGCAGTGACTGGCGGTTTTCCCTGGCTCCTCGTCTCTATCTTCTCGGAGGTGTATGGGACCGGTGGGGTTCGGCTTCCTGGGTAATGGGATCCGTCTGGAGGGGGTATCAGTTGCCGTTCCTGTCTCCTCCTGTCCAGGTTTGCATGGTTAGGACTTTGGTACCCAGCTCATGGCCCAAGTAGTTGGCCATGGGATCCGTTCTCTCCGAACGGTTGTTGTGGGTTACCGTCTTGCCCGTTCCTCTCCCTGTTCAGGGTCAAGTTTTCTACTTGCGGGTGTTCCTGGTCCCAATGCCTTCTAGGATGTGTCACCTGCTTATGGGTCTCAAGACCCTGCACTGCTTGTCCGGACGTCTGGGGAGAGCGTACTCTGGATGTTGTGCAGGGGGGGCGCTTGCTGGCTGTTCTGGGCTGGGTTCTCAGAAGGCAGTATGTCTCGACTCACCTGTTGCTGAAGTTACGGGGCACGTGGCGTCTTGCATGTTTTCCAGTTCCTTGAGCCTGTCTTCGGTTACGTCTCCTGGTGTCTTATACTCTCTCCCACTGGCTCCCGACATCTCGGCTTTCGTAGTTTTGTTTTCAGTGTCCCCAGCGCTGCGAGTGTCCCTGCTATGGTGGCGGGGGGTTTCAGGTCTACAGGCTGAGGTGTGCATGGTCCTTCCTCCTGTGACCTCTCCTACTACCAACACCAGCAGAAAGGGTATACATTGGGGGTCCTCTCAGCTCATGGGTTGTGAGATCTGGGGAGAGCCAGTGATCATCCAATTGGCAAGAGTTGTGCCATTGTGCAAGCTCTGGTGTACTTCGAGGAGTTGCTGGACGGTCGGCGGTTTTTGGTCCGATCAGGACAATACAACGGCCTTGGCATATGTGAACTGCAAAAGGGGTTCCGGCTGTTCCTTGAATGCTCTGGCAGCGCTGATAGGCACCTGGGAGGAATCTCATCTGGTGTATCTGCTGGCCTCACGGATCAGAAGGGTGGACAATGTTCAAGCGGATCTTCTCAGACGCCGGTTTTCACTCCTCTGCAGAAGTGGTCCTGTTGGCCCAGGTCTTTGCGGTGACCTGTGTCAGATTAGGGTCCTTGGTTCTAGACCTGTTTGCATCCCCGGCCTCAGCAGAAGTTCCCCTCTTCTGCTCTCGGTTTCAGGTTGAGGGGATTGGGGGATGGACGCCCTCTCTGTACAGTGGCCTTGGGGTTTTCCTTTATGCCTTTCCGCCTATTCCCCTTCTGCCCCGGGTGGTTTGGCGCATCTGAGTGTCCAGGGTGACTGTGTTGTTGTTAGCTCTGTTCTGGTGCCGCCGGAGTTGGCTCCCCTCTCTGTTGGAGCTTCGTTCCTAGGAACCTTGGCTGGTTCCGAGGTGGCCGTGTCCCCTTCAAGGGGATCTGCGGTTAGAATTCCACCGGAAGCAATGGGCGGTGTGGCTATTGCTCAGTCTAGGTTGATATCTCAGGGGTTCTCAGATCCTGTAGTTGAGTCCAAATGGATGCTCTTAGACCCTCCACTCTGAAGGTGTTAGGCAGACATTGGGGCCATTTCCGAGACTGGTATGGGCAGTCTGGGATCCCTCCCCTGCGTTCTGGCCTCTGCTATCCTTCGGTTCCTCCAGGAGGGGTTTTGACAGGGGCCTGGCAGTTTTTCCAGGCTTTGCTCTCAGCGGGCCTCCATGAAATTCCTTTTGGGGGACTCTGACGGTCACTTGGATGGGGAGGTGTTGGTGGGGAAGTTGATCCAGGGTTTTTCTTCTTCCCTTCCTTGTGCTGATAAAGGGCTTTCCTTTTGGGATCTCCCTCTTGTATTACGGTTCCTTCATGGGCCTCCTTTTGAGCCCATTTCCGAGATTGATATCAAACATCTTACACTGAAATCTGCTTTTCTTATTGCCCTCACTTCTGCCCGTAGGCTTGGGGGGATTGGGGCTCTCTTATGTCACGCTCCTTTCCTGAGGGTGCTGCCAGACTCGGTGGTGCCGGGGTGTGGTCCGAAGTTTCTCCCTTCAGTTGTCTCTCGGGTTTCACACCTCTCAGGGTCTGGTTCTCCCTGACTTCTTTCATGATCCAAGAACGCCTGAGGAGGTGGCTCGGCTTAACATTGATGTCCGGCGGGACGCGTTGGAGTATTTGGCTTGGTTTGCCTTTTCCACCAATCTGATAGTCTTCTGATTGCTTGTGGTCTGGCTGGGGCTGGGCATAACGCATCTGTGGTTTCCATTTTCCGGTGGTTCCGGGTTGTGATCTCTAGGGCCTGTGTGGCTTCTGGCCTGCCTGTGCCTGCGCACAATCAGGGGCGGTCTACCAGGGGTTTCGCGGCTTCCTGGCCCGATGTAAGGAGGGTTTTTCTCTGCAAGAGATTTGTATGGCTGCCGCCTTGGCTGGTCTAGGCATTTTCATCAACCGCTATGGGTTGAGTTTCTCCCACTCGGGGGTTGGTTCCTTCGTGGTTGGAGTTTTTGTCTGTGGGGATGTGATTTAAGAGTTATTGTGGGTGTGTTTTGCTGCACTGTTTTTGGCTCTGTCTCATTGGGACCTTTTCCCCGTTGATGCTTTGGTATTCCTCATGAAGTAAGTACTGGGACGAGGAAGAGTGGACGTGGAGGTAATGCTCTGATTACTTACCAGTAATCTTCATTACTCCTAGTCCTACTCTTCCTCGTCACAGTACTGACGACCCTCCTCACCCTCCCTGCGGGGAAGGTCCCATGCTCCGGCTTGGTAATATGAAACTGAGTGACATGGATGTGGGGGAGGAGTTATAGGGATTTAAAGAAATAGAAGAAGGTCCTGTGTCGGAGGCGGGTGCCTCATGAAGTAAGTACTGTGACGAGGAAGAGTAGGACTAGGAGTAATGAAGATTACCGGTAAGTAATCAGAGCATTAATTTGCATGGGTCTTGCAGACAAATTCTTCTAAAGGTCATAGGTGAAAGAGGCAAGCAGAGATGCAGTCATGGTGTGGGCAGGTTAGGGCGCGGAGTTTGACAGAGGTGAAGTTACTGAAGTACAAAGATGAGACAGAGAAAGGGGACGGGACCAGACCTGCAGCGAGTAACAGGGGGAACGAGAATAAGGTAACACACCAAACAGGAAGCCCAAGAGAGGATGGCTGGCGGGGCTGAAAGAGACTGCAACTGAGGGAGCAGTAGAGAGAGGGTGGGACAGGCGGAGGAGACTAAGAGGTGGGGAAGAGACATAGAAAGGGGAGAAGCAGTGGCAGATGGGAGACGATTGACAAAACTGTCTCACTGCTGCGTTGTGTCGTGTTTTTCAAATGTGTGCGTAGTGTGTTTTTTAATGTGTTTGTAAAAAGAGTTGTGTTGTGTTAGAAATCTTTTATACAGCACCAGATTGGCACTGTAGTGCTCTGAGCACAGGGGCTTGTAGGGTGTGGCGTCTAATGGTGAAAGTACGCATGCGCGAGCCTCGTTTTGGGCCGCGCATGCGCATTGTGAATAAAGATGGTCCGTGCGGCAGTTGCCGCCGGGACCCTGGAAAGCACAGACGTATGTCTCCTGTCTCAGTGATTGTGTGCGTGTGTGTGCGAGTACAGGGCGGCCCGAGGCACAGGCGCGCCCATCACATTGGCGACGAGGCGGCATCCAACGGAGGGAGCGGTTTGACACACGCAAGTGTGTGAATCACCGGCATTTTTCTTCATTGGGCATCCCGAACCTGACGCAAGCGATGGCGGCCATGTTATTTTCAGCACGTAAGGCAGTAGCGGCCCGCGAGGGCGCTCGTGCGCTGCCCACCTGCTAAGGGATAACTAACAAGCCAATTTTTGGAACTTCTGTAGTTCTCCAGGCCAGGAGGACTGCAGTGAAGTCTGTGACCAGAGGTCTTGATGCGAGGATGGTCATCTAGTTATTGAATGACAGCCTGGTGCCTGGGAGGATCATCACTGTTGCACTGCATCACCACAGCTCAAGCATCCAGGTATTTCAACATGTGTCTAAGTCAGGTTTGCGGCCTCTAACCCCGTTCTGAGGTCCCTGTGCGACCTGTGAAGATGGCGGACAGCGATGGAGAAGCACCTGCGGCACAGGTGGTGGTGCGCAGACAACATGGGTCGTTACTGCCAATGCAGGAATTTGACACTTCGGGCCCACCTTCGAAATTGGGCCCAAAATGGTTACTGTGGATAAGAAAATTAGACATGTATTTCACAGTGACCGGAGAGAACAATGATGATGCAAAAAGAGCGGCACTGCTCTACTCAGCAGGGATGGACGTTCTTCGCATTTATGAGCCTCTAAACCTGCAAGTGGTGATGTACAATGCTGTTAAAACGGCCCTTAAGAACTATTTCATTCCATTATCTAATGTGGATTTTGACAGATTTCTCTTTTGCGGCGAGAAACAGCGTGAGGAGGAATCCCTTGACCAGTTCTGCGCACGGCTGCGGCAGATGGCTGCCACATGCAGGTGGGACAATGAAGAGGTCATGGTCCTCAATCAGGTGATCCAAAGTTGCAGTTCGAGCAAGCTACGCAGACAGATCTTGCGGGAGCCAGGCATGACTCTAACTCAAACATTGGATAGCGGCAGAGTATATGAGTTGGCCGAGACGAGAGGTGCGAAGATGGACGCAGCAGTGCACCCTGGCAAGTCGGAAGAGGTGTTTGCAGTCGGGAGGCAAGCCTCGTCAAAAGCTCGCTGGGGCCAGAAGAGCAAGGAGGCGGCTCCAGCGCATGGGTCTGCAACTATTTGCCAGTACTGTGGGTATGATCTGCCTCACTCTGATGACTTTCCAGCCAAATCAAGGGTCTGCGGTAGGTGCAACAGTCCTGGTCACTATGCCGAGATGTGTCGCGCTGCAGCACCGGTGACCACTCACCGAGGGCCGGCGAGGACAAGCGGTGGCGGGTTTAGGAGGCAACGCAGCATTGCGACATTAGAACACTCAATATTAGAACAAGACGTTCAAAGTCTCAACATCGCAGAAGAAGGAGGAGGAAGAGGAAATCTTCTTTATTTCGAATCTTGCAACATGAGTACGGACAAGGAGGCAGCCTACGTGTGTTGTAGACATTCAAGGCGTCCCCACACAGGTACTGATAGACACAGGGGCCTCTGTTTGTGTGCTTGCCACCGACCACTACAAGGCACTCCCGGGACCGCCACCGTTGGACGTGTCAAAAACAAAGATTTTCACTTTTGGGGGTGATACCCCGCTACCCAGTCAAGGGGTGTTTGTGGCACCCATTACCAAGGGGACCAAGACCATCAAGGCCTGATTCTTCGTCACCGATGTCAGCCCACACTCACTGCTCAGCTGCGCTGCGTCACAGGCGTTGGACATGGTGCACTTTGCCCTAGAGGTGTACCAGGTGGACATAGATCAACTACTAGAAAGGTTTTCTGGCATCTTTCAAGGGGTGGGCAAGTTGAAGGCTCCCCCAGTGCGTCTTCAGTTTGATGACACCATCCGGCCCACCACCCTCAAACACAGACGAATTCCGTTCCATTTCCGGAAGCAAGTGGAGAAGGAACTCCAACTGCTTGTCAAAATGGACATAATAGAGAGGGTGGAGGGGCCGATGCCCTGGGTATCACCCATTGTAGTAGCGCGAAAGCCGAAACAGCCAGGTGCTGTCCGCATCTGTGTGGACATGCGTCTCCCGAACGCTGCCATCAAACGGGAAAGGCACATAACACCAACGCATGATGACATTGTAGGAGAACTACAAGGGGCCAGAGTATTCTCGAAGTTGGATCTGAGGTTGGGCTACCACGAGCTAGAGCTCCACCCAGATTCGAGATATATTACGACATTTACCACACACGAGGGTCTCTATCAGTTTAAACGCCTGAGTTTTGGCATTTCATCTGCAGCGGAAGTCTTTCAAAATGCCATCAGGAGAGCGCTGGCTGGCCTGAAAGGGGTACTCAATATGAGTGATGACATTCTGGTTTTTGGTGAGTCCATGGCCGAGCATATGAAGAGACTGGAGTCCACTTTGCGGAGGTTGAGCGAGCTGGGCCTTACCTTGCACCGTGAAAAGTGTGAGTTTTTCAAAGACAGGATTGGGTTTTTTGGTTTCATCTTCCATGCCAGCGGTGTTTCGCAAGACCCGGAAAAAGTCAAAGACATCCGCGAGGTGGCGGCGCCCCAGTCCCCCACAGAGGTGCATAGTTTCCTGGGGATTGTTAACTACTGTGGGCGTTTCATCAGGGGACTGGCATCCCTATCCGAGCCTCTCAGAGCACTGACCAAGAATGAGGCCACCTGGGTGTGAGACAAGAGAGAGCAGGAGGCCTTCCAGGAGATCAAAAGAGCCCTGTCGGATCGTGACACGATAGCGTATTGTGACCCCACCGCAGAGTCAGAGATTGTGGTGGATGCCAGCCCGGTGGGAATGGGCGCTGTTCTCATGCAAGCTGACACTAGAGGTGACATGCGCCCCATCGCATACACGAGTAAGGCCCTCACGGACACGGAGAGACGCTACTCGCAGATCGAGAGGGAGGCGCTAGCAAACCTGCAACGGTCGTAACGGACCACAAGCCGCTTTTGCCCATCATAGCGGGTGTATCGTCAAAGCCCCCCCCCCCGAGGATAGAGCGCTGGATGCTTGCACTCATCGAGTATGGGGTCAAGCTGACATACCGACCAGGAACTAATAATCCTGCGGATTACCTCTCCCGCCACCCAAATTACGAGCGGGAAGAGGGTCCCAGCGAGATGGTGGACTGCCAGGAGTTGGTGCACAACATCGTAGAAGGCGCGATGCCCGTGGCGCTGTCCAGGGTAGTAGTGGCCGAGGAATCGTCGAAGGACAAAGTGTTTCGAATCATCCAGGCCGCGGAGAGATGTGGCGATTGGAAAGAGGTGCTCCAGAACAACGCCAGGTGGGAAGCGAGAGCTCAGAAGGACCTTCAGGCGGTCTGGAGGGTGAAGGACGAACTCTCAATATCAGACGACGGCATACTGCTGCGGGGAAGGTAGACTGTCATTCCACAGGCCCTGAGGAATTGCGTCCTAGAACTGGCACATACGGGACATCAAGGGGTCGCCAAGACGAAGGTGCGGCTGAGACCCAAAGTATGGTTCCCCAATCTAGAAAGCCTAGTTGAATTGTACGTGAAGAGGTGCCTGCCGTGCCAAGCGGCGAGGCCCGTAGAGAGGGCTCCGCCCATCAGCTCCATGGAAAGGAGTGAGAGTCCGAGGGGCACGGTCCACGCCGATTTTGGATCGACGGGGAGGGGCATGTACTTTTTGGCGGTGGTTGACCAATGGTCGAGGTATCCGGAAGTGGAGGTGGTGGAGTCAACAGCGACTGACCACACCATCAGGGCTTTGGACAAAATGTTCGCGACTCATGGTTTTCCCGAACTTCTGTGCACGGACAATGGGCCTCCATTCACGGGGAGCCAGTTTGCACAGTACTTGAAAGAAAAAGGCATCCAACACCGGAAAGTCTTGCCCCTCTGGCCTCGGGCAAATGGTGAAGCCGTCAGACTTATGAGGACCCTTAACAAAGTGTTCAGAATATCGGCATATGGAGGGGATGACCTACGGCAGAAATTGGTTGAGTTCTTGAGGGAATACAGAACTACGCCTCACCAGTCCACGGGCATTGCCCCAGCCGAAGCTTTGTTTTGGACGCTGTCCGAGAGGTTTGATCCCGGAGATCAAGGGCCGAGAGCCCAGGGTTATCGACAACGAGAAAGTCTGTGAGGAGCGAGCTGCACACAATGCTAAGGAGAGTGCGAGGAGGGGTTTGCAAGATAAGGAGGTGGCCGTCGGAGATTCTGTGTTAGTGCAGAATCGCAGACCTGAAGGGAAACTGTCACTACCGTACGAACCCCAGCCGTGGACTGTTACCCATGTCAAGGGGACCATGGTCACTGCAGCCAACGAGCGAGGTACAGTCACCCGCAACCGGTCCTTCTTCAAATAAGTGGATGTCCCATGTGCCGAAGCCGATCCAGATGAAGGAGCCTCATCGGAATCTGCGGCCGAGAACCCCGTGGCTGATGCGCCACTGGACGTGCCGCCACGGGCTAATAGCCCCACTGTGGCCCCACGGAGCAGCAGCCGATATCCGGTGCAACATGATCGCAGACTGCTTACTCGTCTCAAGGACTACGTCCTGGACTCAGGAGACTGAGCCGACGTCCGAGTCAGGTCAGCGACCCACGTTGGGTCTAGCTATAGTTACCATGTTTAATGTGTTGATGCCAGTTTTGTTTTGGTTAAAGAAAAAAAGGGATGTGACGTCTTATGGTGAAAGTACGCATGCGCAAGCCTCGTTTTAGGCTGCGTATGCGCATTGTGAATAAAGACAGTCCGTGCGGCAGGTGCTGCCGGGACCCTGGAAAGCACAGACGTATGTCTCCTGTCTCAGTGATTGTGTGCGTGTGTGTGCGAGTACAGGGCGGCCCGAGGCGCAGGCGCGCCCATCACACAGGAGTATCCAGACCGTATTGTGCAGAAGAAAGGGGTGTAGGTGTGGTGGAAAGAGGGTACAGATAAAACGATCATGGATTCAAGCAGAAGTGGGAGTGTTAAAGGAAGAGGGATAATGCAAGCGATATCTTGGTTGCCTGTTTATCTAGACAAAAGCAGAACGTACGCCACCAGGAGGGTATACAGCCAGAGGGTACATTTTAAAGATGCAAATAGAAAGCAGCATTTCCATGAAGGCAGGTTCTGGGGGATAAAAAGGTATCACTAATTGTGGTGCGTTGCAGAGGGATAGACTCGAGATTTGTTCAAGTGAAACCCTTGAAGTGTGGAGGAGTATTGTTGTTGAGGAATATGTTTCATTTCTCTAGCCAAACAAATGTAGAGAAACCCCTCAATGCTCACACCAGAAAAAATGCAACCCCCTAAGGAAAAAGGCCCAGCACACCTCCTTCCAAAGAAAGCAATGTGTATTCACAAAAAAGTAGAAATGCCCCAGCAAAGCAATCTGCTGCCATGCAACGTTCTGGCAAAAGTAGTACAAGCAGCACATTAAAAAGCACACAGCGTCATCAGTGACGTAAGTTACATGAGGTACAAATCCGAGTGGCTGGTTGGCGCGACCCTATACATAGGCTACCTGCTCCATAAGGGAAGCCAGGGAATTAGTCCCAGCCCCGTCTGTCCCTCTTCTCCCACGTGAGCTTCTTCTCGCATGTCATCAGGTATGAGGCTACAGTTAATTGCTTGTTATGTGAAGTAAAAACAATACATTCTTTATATCTAACCTGATGTGCACCTGGTACAAGGGCTAGGAAGATACTTTGAGGTTATTGCAACTAACAAACCACACTTAATCCCAGGCACGTTGGTGCCTCTCCAAAGCTTTTCACCCTTGTTTTAGGTTTGTTGTTTTACCCCTCCTGGCACCTTGCAGCACACATCACGAGACCTTTGGTAGAGGCAGACTGCCCCTGCTTTCTGATCTTTTCTGATCGTTTGAGGGTCTAACATCTTTAATAACCGGTGGTCTTGGACTGACTGGTACAATGCAATGCTGGGGTCTTGGGATGGGGCATTTGGGCGCTTTTACTTGAGCTGAGACGGAGAAGGTCGGAGGCTCGGGCCCTCCTTCTCATGAGATCGCACTTTGCGGGAAGCTCTCAACCCCCTCATGGCCTTGCAGGCCGTGTTACTCTGGGATTCAAATGCTGGCAACATGAGACAATAAAAGGTCTATAAATCTCTGCATCTCATGCTTTCCTCACCGATGCCCACGATAAAACCTATTCCGGCATGCATACACCTATTTATATGTTTGTTGCCTAGACCTGCAGGCCTAGCTGCAGCGCAAATTTAGACCTCGATTTCAATATGGCGGCTATTATCTAAGATGGCGTTTGATTCCCAATGTGTTCTAAACCCACAGCATGCACTACCCTCCCAGGGTTATAAGCCCCCAGTCGCCGACCCCCTACCTCCCCTGTACCTTCACCTGGCCTCTACCGTACATTTCCAGGCCTCTGTCTCATCCGAAACCGTTTGGTGTGTCTGAGACAATGGCCGCCCTTCCCAACACAAACCCCAGTATAGTCATTCTCAGACAGCCATGTACAAATAATGTTAAAACAACCATCAAATACATTGTTTTGGAAAGAAGGAAGCAAATATTTGGACCATATGAGTGTAAAGACGAGAGGGGTTCTGTACTTCTGCTCTTTGTATGGTTGAGGAGAGGCACAGATGACCCCAGCCAAGATTCTCTATTACGGTAGCAATGGACGAGCAATCAAGGCCTAGCTTCTCAGGAGGTGATGCAGGCTGGTTCTTAAGTACAGTGTAGTCCCCAAGCACCCACAAAGGAATGTCCGCACACTGTATTAGTTAAAACACAGTCTTTATATAATTAAGGTTCAAGATTGTATACACAATGACAATAACTCACTTGTGCTCAGTAAATCTACAATGGCAAATATATACAGTTGTAAGTGGTACCACAATTATCAGATCTCATTAAAGTGCATCAACTGTACTCTGGTCAAATGTCACACAAATCAATTAATAAAGGTAACCAATAATAGACATAGGAGGAAAGCAGTTGGCTAGATCAATTGGCAGAATACTGGCCACTACCACTAGACACAGTTCTGTGTGGAGATCCCCCCACCTGGGCAAACTGTAAAATAAAGATATGCTACAAGACCAGTCCATATATTGTTCTATAAGTATTGTTTCCTTCCATAATGTTTCTACCACCCCAATGGACCTGTAATAGCAGAGTTCGATGACGAGTCATAGACGGATTCTTCTTGAGCGGCTCCCTTTAAAGCAGGAACCACGGATCGTTGCGATCCCTCTCAAGGAAAGTGAACTCGGCGTCGAGGCAGCAGCTTTGGTCTCAGCGGTGCTCGTCGATGACAGAGCGAAGACGTCCTGCAAGGAAGAGGCATGCGGGGCACTTCAAGGTCGATAGTTCAGGACCGCAAAGAGTTTGTGAAGAACTGTAGATCAGCAAGGGCGTCAAGTCGTCCGGCGTCTCTACGATCTTTGGGTGGCGGGAAACCCACCGGCCGAATCTCCTCGGTGCGTCGACGGCCTGGCCTTCTCCGGCGGGATAAGGTGAGCGACTGTGTGGATGAGCGCCTCCATGAATCAAAAGTCTTAAATCAATGGAGTGTGCGGCTCCAGTTGTCGATGATATAGCGTCAAACGGTCCCCACTTCTGGGCAACACAGCTTCGACGGGCCTCGAGCGGTTATACAAACCTGCGAACCCTGGTCGACGGCGGTGGACAGAATGTCCGGTGCTTATCTTCGTTCTCCTCAGCGGTCCCCATCTCTGGTCGGCAGCCTGTCGAGGGTCTGACTTCCCGGGAGCTTCAGTGAATGTTAGCGGTGCTTGATGGTCCCTCCGAGCACGGGAAGAGGGCGCCTAACCAGGTCCTCTCTTGGATCAGTCTCAACGGCTTTCGGATTACGGCAAAGGGAGACAGCAGTCAACCTTCTTCTTCAGGCTCGGCTTCGAGATTCAGCTTCAGTTTCAATGTTAGTTTCAACTCCAGCTTCTAAAAACTTTCTAGCAGTGAGAGGCCCCCAGATATACTAGTTGATCTCCCATTCATTCTGCTGGGTCAAACTCTGGCAACCAATCACTCAGAAGCCCACTGGCGGAATCTCCTCGCTGCGTCGACGGCCTGGCCTTCTCCAGCGGGATAAGGTGAGCGGCGGTGTTGACGAGCGCCTCCATGAATAAAAAGTCTTAAATCAATGGAGTGTGCGGCTCTGTTCGTCGATGGCCTGGCATCAATCGGTCCCATCTTCTGGGCAACACGGCTTTGACGGGCCTTCAGCGATTATGCAAACCTGCGAACCCTGGTCGACGGCAGTGTACCGAATGTCCGGTGCTTATCTTCGTTCTCCTCGGCGGTCCCCATCTCCGGTCGGCAGCCTGTCGAGGGTTTGACATCCCAGGAGCTTCGGTGTAGGTTAGCGGTGCTCGATGGTCCCTCTGAGCATGGGAAGAGGGTGCCTAGCCAGGTCCTCTCTTGGATCAGTCTCGACGGCTTTCGTATTTCGGCAAAGGGAGACAGCAGTCAACCTTCTTCTTCAGGCTCGGCTTCGAGATTCAGCTTCAGTTTCAATGTTAGTTTCAACTACAGCTTCTAAACGATTTCTAGCAGTGAGAGGCCCCCAGATATCCTAGTTGATCTCCCATTCAGAGGCCCCCAGATATCCTAGTTCATCTCCCATTAATTCTGCTGGGTCACACTCTGGCAAGCAATCACTCAGAAGGGCATTCAGCAGTCAGTCAGCCAATCAGGTATAAAGTGCATTCAGGCCATTCTCCTCCCTCTCAGACACTCACAACAAGGAATGTGTATTGGGACAAGTACCCAGCCATTCAACACTACACACTGCATTCATAACAGTTTCGGGCAGGGCTGTCGCAGTCATTATGTCAAACACCAGAAACCAGACATCCACAACAAGAAGTGCACATTGGTCACACACTCCATTCACACAGGTCCCACCCACAGGGTATACCCACAACATACAGTCACTGGGAAGGCTCCAGCCAGTCTGGCCTGGACTTCACAACAACATCATATATGGAACTTCCACCCAACAGCCTGTCAAGGGGACTGGACAGAGTCAAGGCTTCCCAGGACCTTGGGGAAACAAGGTAACGGGCAATAGAAAGCAAGAGGCCACAGGGACCATTGTGTTGCCTATCAGGAATCAACTGATTCCAATGGCATGGCCTGGGTATCCCAAAATGGAGGATACTCAGAGCACCTGTCAAATTCACCATGGAGCTACCACCAGCCCATACCCTGCACTGTGGGCCAAAAACATACACTAGGGGCACAGTGTTGCACCCCCACCCATGGGTGCCATAAGGGTATCCCATGGGTCTGTACACCAAACCAAAAACAGGAAGAGCTGCACTGCCACAAGTCCCACATGGACTCCTAGGCAGAAAACAATACAGAACACAAATGAAAAAGGACTACAGGACAAGGAAAGGGAGGCACTGTCCCTCCAATTCATTTCCAGCATCACAGTCACCCCCCCCCCCAGACTGAGGTTAGGGTACCTAATCTCCGACAAGATAGACACCCTCATCCAGACGGTCAACATACCTTCTGGAAAGGCCATCTGCATTATCGTGACTCTTCCCTGGTCTATGCTCTATGGGGAAGTCTAGCCCTTGCAGGCTAATGGCCCACCTGAGCAGTTTCAGGTTCTCACCCATCATCTGCATATGCCACTTCAGGGGCTCATGATCTGTTTGGACCTTGAAGGTAGACCCCCATAAGGTAGGGCCTAAAATGAGTAAGGCTCCAAACTATACTGAAACATTCCTTTTCAACAGTAGCCCACCTAAGTTCTCTACCCTTGAGGTGTCTGCTGATGAATATGGTCGGATCTTCCCTCCCTTTGTCATCTAACTGGGATAAAACAGCTCCAATTCCAGTGTTGCAGGCATCCGCCTGGACAATAAAGGGTTTGCTGTAGTCAGGCGCATACAACACAGGTGCCCTACACAGACTTTCTTTCAAGCCATCAAAGGCCATCTGACAGTTTTCAGTCCTAGGCTGTCAGTGGTGCAGCTATGGTTCCATAGTCCGCCATGAAATTGCGATAATACCCAGTGAGACCCAAAAAGGCTCTCATCTGGGTTTGAGTAGTGGGAGTCTCCCAGTCCTGTAAATCCTGTACTTTACTGGGGAGAGGTTGGATTTGACCGCCTCCTACCTCATGACCAATATACATGACTTTCCCTTGAGCTATCTGGCACTTGGTGGCCTTGATAGTGAGGTTAGTCCTTTTCAAGGCCTGCAACACCTTATCCAGATGTGTCAAATGCTCTTCCCAGGTGGAAATGTAGACGGCAATGTCGTCTAAATAGGCCACACAAAAGGCCTCCAGCTCACTGAGTGCATGATTGACCAATCTCTGGAAGGTGGCAGGGGCATTCTTCAACCCAAAAGGCATGACCCTAAACTGGTAGAGTCCCTCAGGTGTTGAGAACGCTGTCTTTTCCTTGGCATGGTTCGTCAGAGCTATTTGCCAATAGCCTGAGGTAAGGTCAAAGGTGCTCACATATTTGGCAGCACCTATGTTGTCCACAAGCTCATCAGCCCTGGGCAACAGGTGCGCGTCAGTTTCGGTGACAGCATTGACTCCTCGGTAGTCCACACAGAACCTCCAATCCTTGATACCTGCCTGTCAACTTGCCTTGGGGACAAGGACCACAGGACTGGACCAGGGACTGGTTGAGGGTTCAATAACACCCAGATCCAACATCTTGGCGACCTCAGCCTGGATGTGGTTCTCAACGATATCTGACATATGGTATCACCTGCTTTTGACAGGCATACTGTCACCAGTGTCAATTTCGTGCCTATATCATGGTGTAAGGACTGTTGTCAGTGAAAACAGAGAGGCATATTGCCAGAGCAAAGCCCTGCAGTCCCTCTGCTGCTCTGTCGTCAGATCTGGAGAGAGATGTACTCCTTCCACTGAGCCATCCTGAGGGTTGCTATACAGCAAATCAGGAAGGGGTTCACTCTCATCCGCTTCTTGCTCTGAAGCTAGCAAGAGACATGAGACATCCGCTCGCCTATGGAAAGGCTTGAGCCTGTTGACGTGTAATACTTGAGGGGCTACCCTAGAGACTCCCATGTCAACCAGATAATTGACTACGCCCATCTTGGAGATGATCCTGAAGGGTCCAGTCCACTTGTCTGCCAAAGTTCTAGGCTTGGTAGGCTCCATCACAAGGATTTCCTGTCCTGGAGTCCAATCCACTTGCGGGTCTTTAAGGTCATGCCAGTACTTGTTCAATTCCTGGCTGACCTTGAGATTCACTGTTGCCTGACCCATCATCTGTGTCATCCTCAGTCTGAGGCCTAACACATAGTCCCCCACTTGCTTAACGGGACCTGGAGGGGTGGCTTCCAAACCTTCTCTGATCAAGGCAAGAGGCCCCCTCACGTGATGTCCAAAGTGTAACTCAAAGGGGCTGAAACCAACACCCTCTTGAGGTACCTCTCTATAAGAAAACAGCAGGCATGGCAGGAGGAGATCCCATTTCCTCCTTAGGGGCTTTTCCAAAGTGCCTAGCATGCCTTTGAGAGTTTTATTAAATCTCTCGACCAGACCATTGGTCTGGAGATGGTAAGAGGTGGAGAACTTGTAGGTTACCCCAAACTCTTTCCACATGGTTTTCATGTAACTATACATGAGGTTGGATCCTCTGTCAAAAACAACTTCCTTAGGGAATCCAAAACAGGTGAAAATCCCCAGGAGAGCCCTGGCAACCACCTTGGCAGTAACAGTCCGAAGGGGTATAGCCTCAGGGTACCTGGTGACATGATCAACCAAGACCAGGATGAACCGATGTCCACCTGAAGAGGGAAGGTGAAGGGGACGACAATGTCGATGCCCACCCTCTCAAACGGTGTGCCAACCACTGGCAATGGATGCAGTGGGGCAAAGACACTGCCTCCAGTCTTGCCAGACAACTGACAAGTTGGGCAGGTCTTGCAGGGGGACTCCACTTCTACTCCCATCCAGGGCTAGTAGAAATGGGTAGAGAGCCTCTGCTTAGTCTTCTTGGTCCCAAGATGACCAGCTAATGGCACCTCATGCGCCAACTGCAGTAGGAAGGGCCTGTAAACCTGGGGTACCACCAACCTCTTGAGGGCACCAGGTTCAGGCTTAGTGGGCTCACTAACAAGGAGCTCACCCTCCCAATAGATCCAGAATGTCCTAGGCACTTCCCCTTGTGCCTGGGACAGGGCTTGTTTCCTCAGACCCTCGAGAGAGTGGCACTCTCTCTGTCCCTTACCGAATTCCGCACGGGAGGGTCCCCCTTCAGCCAACAGGCATTGACGGTCGGGGTAGTCCTCCGTGTGGAGAACCTCTCCCGCAGAAGGGTCTTCTGCCTCTTCTCCCTCTGGAGTTGAGTTTGGGTTTTACACTGGACCCAGCCTGTCCGGAGCATGGATCCCAATGGGTGCTGTAGGAACAGCAGGAAGAGAAGGAGTCCCCATCACAGAGGTGGCCTTCTTGTCCTTCCGTCTTCTTGCCTTAGGCCTCACCTTTGGCCCGGGTACCTGACTCACAGCCAGACCCTGTGTTACCTGTGATCTAGTGACTGCAGCAGCAGACATGGGGAGACCATACGAGATCAACCCCAACTCTACTAGATGATTTCCTAACAGAATGTTAGCAGGAATATTGTCCTGAACCAGGACAGGAAGCTTTGCTGTCTTGTCTCCAATCATGAGTGTGACTAAGGCTACAGGCGATAATTTGGGAGGCCTACCAGCTAACCTGGTGGTTCTCAGAGGAGCACCTACATAGTCCTATGGCTTGAGCAGGGTCCTGTCCACCACTGTCATGTTTGCCCCAGTGTCTCTCAAGCCAGTATAAGGCTGGCCATTCAAGAGGACACTTCTCAAAAACCTATGAGCGTTCTGTGATATTGTCGCCAGTACTTCTGCTTACTGGTCCCAGGCCCCAAGGGACACTAAGGAAATCTCTACAGAGGCACCGAATGTGATCCCTGTAGAGGAGGGGAGGACAGTGTCCTCCACCTGAGACATGGGCTAAGGGTAGGTCAGGCTGACAGCCTGGACTCCAAGTTCCTTACCTTTACACTTGGGGTCACCCTTCTTGTGATCCAGAGCCCCACAGTCCAAACAAGTGGCAGGAATGCGGGGTACAGTACTGGAAGCACTGGGAGCCTGCTTTGCAGCAGGTGGACCACTACTCTTATTCCCAGCCACAAAGGACTTATCCCCACTAGATTTGTGGGTCTTAGGAGAGGATGGTTTTGGTTTACCCGACTGTGATTGCTTTTGGGACTCCTCAGGTTTCTGAGAGGTCCCCTTTTCTTTGTCCTTGTCCTTCCCACTGGAGTCCTTGGCGGACACCCGGTGGGAGACCCACTTGTCAGCTAGCATGGCCAGCTTAAAGGGATCCAAAATGTTCTGGTCAGCAACATACTGACGCCGCTCTGGTGTACAGGCTTCAGAAAAATGCTCAATAAACAAAAGGTGGGACAATTCCACCTCTGTATCCATCAATCCACCTCATCATGTTCATGTGCGCAGCACTCACCCAGTCAACCCAAGACACATTTTCTCTTTTCTTAAAATCCCTGAACCTTTTAGGGTATTGGGTAGGTGTCTTGCCAAACTTGGCAATCAAAGCAGACTTCATGCACTCATACTGACCCCTTTCTTCCACACTCAGTTTCAGAATACAGTCATATCCAGTCTGAGGCACTCTGCTTAACAAACACTTAGCCCAATCTCTCTTGTCCACATCATGGCAAGCCATTTCAAATGCTTCAATCCATTGGAGGATATCAGAACCCTCCACATACACACCAACCAAATCTTTCATAAACTTGGTGGCTAGGGACCTGACACTCTCAACCAGTTTAGCTGAAGTCTCCACTCTAGCTTTCTCTAGCTGGATTCTTTGACATTCAGTGCCCTTGTCTTTGAGTTCAAGATCCCTATTCTTGAGCTCCACTTGCTGTGCCAGCTCCTCTTTCTTATGCTCAGCTTCTATTTCCAACTTGCGATATTCAAAGGCCAATTTCATCCTTAATGACTCAATTTCCGTGGAATTGCTGGGGGTTGAAATAGAAGGATCAGGAATGGTGGCATTCCCAGAAACAGATTCAGCAACAACCCCAGGGGCAGAGTCCTCATTGGTTGCATCCCCTCCTTCAAGAGTTTCACCATCAGTCTGGTAGTCCATCAGGGCAGCTATCAGCTCAGCCCTAGACTTATCCACAAAGTCTAACTCCCTGGCTTCACAAGCACTCTGGAGAGCCTCTAAGATCACCCTGGAATTGATGGGCAGGCATTATGCAGTTCGGGAACTGATGGGTCGTCATTCAGGAACTGATGGGTAGCCATTATGCAGTCCGGGAACTGATGGGCAGGCATTATGCAGTTCAGGAACTGATGGGCAGGCATTAGGCAGTTCAGGAACTGATAGGCAGTCATTATGCAGTCCAGGAACTGATGGGTTGGGATTATGCAGTTCAGGAACTGATGGGCAGGCATTAATGCTGTTCAGGAACTGATTGGCAGGCATTATGCAGTTCAGGAACTGATGGGCAGGCATTATGCAATTTGGGAACTGATGGGCAGGCATTAGGCCGTCCGGGAACTGATGGGCAGGCATTATGCAGTTCAGGAACTGATGGTGATTTTGCGTGAAGTGACATGGTGGGTTGGACAAGTGTGCCTCATGTGTCATTGATGTGCGCATCTAGTCATATGCTGTTGGTGGTGATACGTGACACTGACATCACTTTGGCCATGTGGTAGCACGGCAATGACAACAGCAGTAGTGCTTTGTCTGGGGGGATATGTGTCTTTAGTGCATGCAGATGGACATAGTGGGTGCAATACAGGGAACATGCGTGATGTATGATTGGTGTATGGTGGGGGCGGGGGCAAGTGCAATGTGCATGTGTGCAACGAGATTGATGGTGGGTGGAATGCCAACAGGGCCTCGGGTTCAACATACTTGACATATTGGCCTAGCCATTTTCACTGGGGTTACAAGGTGTGTGATGTGACTTTGGCCTTATGGGGACTCACAGGCCTCATTGGATGACACATCTCCAGCCTCTGCATCTTTGAGTCCCTCTATCGCCTCCATGTGCATGACACTGCTGCACGTTTCCTCCCATGCCTGAAGTTTAATACAGGATGGTGGTCCTCCTCCTGTGGCCGTGCCCTGGATGCGCTGTGCGGCAAGGAGGTTGCACACATGGAGACGTAGATCGTCCCACCTCTTTTTACAGGCCCGCACTGTCCTGGGTGTTTTCCCCATCGTCGACACCTTCTGGGCAACCTCCTCCCATATACCCTAATTTCGGGTCTGTGTTCGGCGCCGTAGATTGGTGCAGAACACTTCATCAGAGTGTTCAACAAGTGTGTCGGCAAGCAGGTTAAGTTCAAGTTCACTGACCCGAGGCTTGCACTTTCGAACAGCAGGTTGTCTTGTAGACATGTCTGACAATATAAGTGGTAGCTCAGGTTTAGCCTCACACTCTGAGGATTGCAATGGATTGTGTTTTTATAATGGCCGCCGGTATGTTTCCTGTGCCTGTGATGATGTTATTTCCGGTGCCGGTAACAGCAATATGCACGAAGCCAGATTCAGAGTCAGCATTTATGCCGGTATGTGGGGGTTTTGGGCCTGTTACAGGCATGCCAAAGCTACCATTTCCGGCATCCCGGAATGCGCATGCATGCTGACTCGGAATCAACCGTTGATTCCGCAGCAGTGATACACGGACACAGTGCATCACATCTTGTACATCCGCCATACGTTGGTTTCCCTGCCTGTGTATCCTGCATCTCTCCTACCAATAATGTCCTCTGCCCTATTAACGTAATGAGTCCCTCTCTTGGTACGCAGGAACATTCCTTCCTTTTATGCTAGATTGAGCACACTACTTGTGCCTTCTATAACCTATGTTTAATCCCTAATAGAGTCGCACAGCCTAACTAATTCTTTTTGGCAGATGCATGTGTATTGACTGTTAAAACATTTTATTTTGTGGAATCCACTTTAACGTACGTCATCTCTCACCCCTAAGCTCATGGGCTTGGCTACCTCAGTTTGTATTGTTTCTCACCTGAATGGTAATAATGAGGACTAGAGGCAGAAATTGATACTAACATCTTCATCCATATCATCACATTCCCCTCTCTGGTTGAATCGTCGACCACCCCATTACTTCTGTCCATTACATTGTTGGCAGCTTTTGGTAACCATATTTTGCTCACCCTACTCAAGCCACCTCCTTGTGCTATGTATTCTTTAAGACCTCAGGTCATGAAGCAACACTCATCAGCTTCACAATCCACCCAGTTCTCAGTGTAACTGGTAGTCCAATCGGATGGTCTATTGGGTGCATACGGTATTAGTAACAGTTGTGAGCAATGTTCCCTCTAAGCTGTGCGCATGTGCGCTTGCCCAGCTTCCTTCTGGGTGCCGCTCAGAAGAATTTTAGTAGCGCACACAGACAATTTTCACCTATTCAAAAAGATTTAATAAGGTACAAGCCGCAGCAATTAACTGAAATGTTCTCTCTTAAAATAAGCAGCTAGTCTTGATATTCTGCTAATTCCCTAGCAGGAAAATACAACACAAGAGGTTAAAAACTAATATGAAAAACTGACTTCATGAACAGAAGAATCTAACCAAGATATGCCTGCATACATTAACCAAAAATGTTCCCTCCCCACCCATGACTCCTAAACCTGATTAAAACACTTTAACCTTATGACTGACTTCTGCCAGAGAGTACATTACTATACCACCGGACAACCTTGACTCTTTCTCTCTTGGCTCTGCGAAAGGTTAACAGACGTGTACCTACATCCACTTGTTTTATGTTTGCTGTAAAATGAGCGCACAGCTTAGAGGGAACATTGATCATGGATCTTGACATAGCGACTGTGAAAGCCATGGATGTCCTGGGCATCCTATGTCAAGAGAGGGGACTTCCCTCAGAGCGCTAAGGTTAATAAATGTGAGTTGCTGACCAGCCTCCAATCTGGATAGAAGCAAGGATGGTTCGGGAGAAGACCCACCCCAAGGGATGGACTAGACCCTGTGTCCCCGAACGGAAAAGACCTTCCGGAGGGAGAAGTGGAAGATGATGAGGAAGCACAGCATGAGCAGTGAGGTTAGGGGCTAGTGCAGAATTCTGCATTTCCAAGGTCTCAGCACAGTCTCTAAGTGGCCCAGTAGTTGTTCTGGCTGTTAATGAGATAGCGGCTAAAAAGCTCCTGCTGGAGGAGGGGAGACTAGCGCTAGAGGAACAGAAACAGCGGGACAAGGTCAGAATAGAGCTGTGCAAGATGGCGCTTGAAGAGAAGAATGAGGCCAACAGATCCACCTTTAGCAAAAGTAGTAGTAGTGGCTCAAACCAGAGTGCCCAGGATAAGCCCTGGTGGCCCATCCTCAAAGACTTAGTGCAGGCTTAAGAAGTGGCGAAAGATATTTTTTACTGGATTGAAGCACTCAAGCTTGCTTTTCAACTACAGGAGGTGGATGAGGTACTGTGGTGGTGCAGCCCTGGTGAGTCGCTTACGGATGGCAGGGACTGATGCAATTCTTCAGTTAACTCCCGAGGAAAGGCCTGTTTATGGGAGCATGAAGGCGGCCCTCCTAAGGAAGTTCTGTAAAACCCCAAAACAGTATCTCAATAGCTTAAGAGAGCTCAGAAAGAAAAGCGGGCAGACATTTGAAACGTTCACACACTTGTCATTGAAATATCTGGTGGGTGGCTGGTAACAAAGTTAACACATTTGAAGGGATATCCAATTTGACTGCATGTGGGCATGTATCGAAGAATTGTGAGGTTGACCTACACCAGCATCTTGTGGGCAAGACTATCACAGACCCTAGGGAGCTTGCAAAGGCCGACAACAGGGTTGCGAGAAAACGACTGAGGCGAGCACACCCAAACCGGAAGAGAAACTTTCAGACAAAACAGTAAACAAGGATGGGAAGGACAAAGGTCCAACCCACTCCTCTTCAAAGTCAGGTCCCCAAAACAATTGAATGGAAATCACAAAACTTTAGGTAAACTGTAAACACTGAAAAGAAGAGCGCAAGGATCCCTAACACTGGGACGCCTGTGTTCTCACCACCCAAGGTTGTTTTGTGTGTAAGGGGCTGGGCCATATGAAAGGGGATCCTGCTTACAAGGGCTTACCCAAACAAGCCATAGTGAATGTTGGACTCATGGAAGAGGCCATCATTAGTGTGGTTCTATTAATGGAGGACTCCCCACTAGGCCAGGGAGTGGCCGAATGTGGATTGGTTACACTGAGTGGTAACAGTGCCAGATCTCCAGAAGAGATCCTAGTTCCCAATAATCCTCAACTATATCTAGAACATGTACATATCAATGGACACAAAACGACTGCGGTCCGAGACACCGCGGCAAGCCTCACTGTTGTCAACCGGTACTGGGCACAACCAAGCCAGTAGATTGAGGGGCCTGATTGTAGCATCAGTGTATTTGATGGAAAGAGTAAGTGCCTGTTGGCGGTAGTAGAGTTCCGCTTGCGAGGTGAAACAACCCAGCGCTGTGTAGCGGTGAAAGACTCCATCCCTGTCCCATGTCTGTTGGGTACTGATCTTCCTGATCCCGAAATAGTCGCAGCGGCTACCCTATTGAGGGCCAAAGAGATTGCCAGATTGAACACTCTCAGAGCCATAGGGCCTGGAGTGCATCCAGAGATCTTGTTGGAAGGACCGGCATGGCCGGTAGCCCCTAGCCCAGTTTCACAGACTGCTGAGTGACCCACTCCTGCGGGAGAAGGGCTAGTAACCACTGAGGACTCTACTTTGGTAGCAGGGGACTCAGTGACTTCAGAGTTGTCTAGTGCAACACAGGAACCGGAGGTGGAGGACCAGGTGGGCGCAGATCTGAAGGGCCTGCCCAAGCTGGATGAGTTCGCATCCGCTGGGGACCCAGATCAAACTGAATTCTTCACAGCCCAGAGAGTCCCACTATGGCGGGTTTGCAGACCAGGCGGAGGAGCAGGCTAAGAGCAAGGCCCCGAACTGTTCAAAGTGTACTGGGAGGATGGACTCCTGTACAGTGAGCCAAAAGACGCTGAGGGTGAGGGCACCAGAAGGTTGGTGAGTCCCCAGTGCCACAGAAAGTTCCTTTTGGATTTGGCCCATCAAATCTCTTTAGTGGTCACGTGGGAGTGACTAATACATCGGACCGGTTGTCTGCACACTTTTACTGGGCACAGTTTGGCGTAAAAGTTAAGGAATGTGCCCAGTCCTTCCAGACTTGTCAAGCTTCTGGTAAGTCAGGTGGTGCCACAAAGGCCCCCTTGGGCGGCCTTTTGAGAGAATAGGCATGGATATTGTGGGTGCTTTGGATCCTCAAATCAGCTCAAGGAACAGGTATGTCTTGCTGGTGGTAAACCACACGGTACTCTGAGGCTATCCCTCTGAGGAGCATCAACGTCCCTGTGGTTGTGAAGGCTCTGATTGGGATATTCTCCTGTGTTGTATTCCCCAAGGAAGTCATTTCTGTTAGGGGATCAACCTTCATATCAGCGTTTATGAAGGCTATGTGGGAAGAGTGTGGGGTCACCTACCGGTTCTCTACATCCTTCCATCCACAAACAAATGGGCTTGTTAAGCGGCTCAACAAGACCCTGAAAGGCATGATAGGTGGCTTGGAAGAGCATCTGAGGAGAAAATGGGATATTATCCTGCCGTGGCTACGGTTAGCCTACAGGGAATAGGGTTTAGCCCCTTTGAGCTTCTGTTTGGACACCCTGTACGAGGTCCCCTTAGTCTAGTGAAAGAGGGATGGGAGCGCAAACCCTCATCCCCTACACGAGATGTGGTGGACTATGTACCTGGCCTTCAGTCTAGAATGGCAAAGTACATGGAACAGTCAAAGAGAAACCTAAAGGCCAGTTAGGAGCTGATGTAGCACATGTATGACCAGAAGGCCACAGTGATAGTCTATTCTCCAGGCCAGTGGGTGTGGATTATGGAGCCTGTCAAACCCAGTTCCCTTCAGGTCAGGTGGACTGAGCCTTACTGTGTCCTGGAAAAAGTAACTTAGGTAAATGATCTCATTGGAGTGAAAGGACCTAAACAGATATCCAGGTCATTCACGTCAATCAGCTAAAACCCCATTATAGCCGGGATGACTTGGTCATGGCATTAGTGACTGACTGAGAGATTGAGTGGGAGACCGATCCCCGACCTCATGCACACTGAAGCCGCAGATGGGTCAGTTGAAAGTGTCAACCTTGCAACTGACCTGTTCAGAACAGCAACCGACAGACTGTCGCCAGTTACTGGAACAGTTTGTCGGTCTGTTTTTCGCTGACTCCATATCACACAGATTGGTGCACCCATGATGTGGACACTGGAGACAGTGAGCCAGTGAAGAATAGGATTCACCGGATGTCCGATAAGGTCAAGAACACCAAGGAGGAAGTTTCCAAGACGCTGTCCCTAGGAGTGATAGAGCCATCCCAAAGCCCCTGGGCTAATTCAGTGGTACTGGTCGCTAATAGGAATAGTGGTGGGAAGACTGAAGTACACTGTTGTGGGGACTACAGAGGGCTCAATTCTGTCACAAAGACAGATGCTCACCCCATTCCTTGGGCAGATGTGCTCATTCAGAAGCTCAGTGCTGCCAAGTACATGAGGACCTTTGACCTCATGGCAGGGTACTGGTAGGTCGGCTTGACAGATAGAGTGAGAGAGAGGTCAGCATTCTAAACCCCAGACGCACATTATCAGTTCACTGTAATGCTCTTTTCGGATTGTAGAATGCCCATGCCACTTTTCAGCGGATGGTTAACCAGGTTTTATCGGGGCTGGAAATCTTCAGTGTCGCCTATTTAGACAACATTGCTGTGTTCAGTCACACCTGTGAGGATCACATATTCCATCTAAAACAAGTACCTCAGGGGCTGCAGAATGCAGGTATGACTAGCAAGGCCAAGAAGTGCCAGATAGCGCAGGGCACCGTGGTTTACCTATGCCACCTGGTCGGTGGAGGTGAGAAACAACCTCTCCAAGCAAAGCCACAGTCTGAAGGATTGGGACATCCCCACCACACGGGTGAAGGTGAGAGGCTTTCTAGGTCTCACCGGTTAGTAGTGATCGCTCATCAAGAGGTATGGCAACATTGCCATGCCCCTGAATGATGTAACTACCAATAAAATCCGAAAGAAGGTAAATTGGACCCCCGCCTGTCAAACCTTCTTTCAGGATTTAAAGGATGTATTGTGCAGGGCCCCAGTTCTGAAAGTGCCAGACTATGGTCAGGATATCATTATCCAGACAGACGCCTGTGATTTGGGGATTGGAGCAGTGTTAGCAGAGCTGAACTCTGAAGGGGTAGAGCAACCCGTCACCAACATTACAAAAAAAAATAATAATAATAATTAGCAGGCGATTGAAAAAAAGGGAAAGGAACTGATCTGTCGTTGAAAAAGAGGCTTATGTGGTCATGTGGGCAGTAAATAAGCTGAAACCCTACATCCTTGGGTCACACTTTATGATACAGGCAGACCACCAGCCTCTTTGATGGTTAATGGCCATGCAAGGGGAGAACCCTAAGCTTTTGTGTTGGGCTATATCCCTCCGGGGATTAGATATGGACATCCAGCACAAGCCGGGCTCCCAGCATGGGAACGCAGATGGCCTCAGCCATTACTTTAGCCTTGATGACGAACCAGACCCTCGGTAGGGTGGTGGTTCACATGTTGAGGCTGAAAGGCATGTGAGGAATTCAACCATCCACACAGTGGGTGTGCACTCACCTGGGCTTTTTTACAATTTTAAATGAAATTGAATGATGGTAGATCAGCCTTCGGAATATGTGTGGGGATAATCTGCACACATTTTCCAGTGCTCACTGCACGACAAACACATGGACCCGTGCACTCTGGTTGGACCCAGCCTACAGGCGCAGTCCTACCGGTCACATTTATCTCAAAAGGGGACTGCTAAAACGTTCTTCCTGCCATGCCCAGCCTAATTAAATAACAAAGGCTCCATGGATCCATCCTATCCTTTGTTTTGCCTGCAGGGTAGTGCCAGCAATTAAACATAATTAGCATACCAATAGAGTATACTTCAAACAGGCCCATGGGGCCTAACTGCAGAGGCTAACAAAAGACAGGAAAAACCTTAACAACCTTTGATATGCACTGAGTCAACCTGAAGCCAGCCCCCGCCTCTCATTATCAATGACAGTGAACATGTCTGGGACAAATGTTTACAGTGGGCAATCCCTGTAGGGGGACCCCCTTTCAGTGGGTAGAAGAATGTGATTTGATGGCGACAGAAAGTCAGTTATCGCCACAACTTCAAGGGAAACCTGCGCTTTCATCAGGAACCACAGAGAGCTCAATTAACCAGCGAGAGCCATTGACCCATAACAGACAGGAAAATGGGTGGGACCTAGTAGTACATGTTTTCACCCCTTTACCTTTTCCTGTTGCAAAGCACTCTGGTTATGACCTCACACATAACAGAAGATTGCTGGTGGGGACCCAGGATTGGTTCATTAAGGCAGGATTAGCCTGCACAAGTCACTGGGGCCCATTTGGCTATAAAAGAGGGCCTAGTCCCGTTATTAGCTGATCATCTGAAGACTTTGCAAGGAGTAGCAAGAAGAACACATTGAGACCCTAGCTGAAGGTACAGTCTGCCTTACCTCTTCCACCAGTGAAGGAAGTCTAGGAATTCCAAGAGGGAAGCAAGATCCCTCCGCTAAACATCTCCCAGGAAATAGAGGGAGATACTGAATCCAGAGAACCCTCCAAGCAGCTCCAGAACCGGTACCCAGCCAGCACACAGCACGCCTTTTTAGGTTCTGCAACCAAGTCTCCTGGGTGTGAAGTGCCAGAGAGTCTCTGAACCAAACAAAGGACAAGGGCATTGCCTGAAACACTCTCCTCAGCTTTGGGCCGTCTGCCTTAAAGGATGGCACAAAACCAGCAAAGAAGCTAGGAGGAGTGCACCGACGAGCATCAACCAGCGTCCACTTTTAAGGACATTTTCGAGGCAGTCAAGCCCCTCGACTGGAGCCGACTGCACTGCTGATTTTTGTCAAGCCACAGTCACTCACACTGTCCGAGATGCCTCGACCAGTGCTTCAGACCCACCTACTAGCACTGAGACAATGATTCCTGACCCCGAGCCACCGTGTAGGCCAGCCTGCAGCTGTCCGTCCAATCTCGCTCGCCTTACTGCCTGGCGCCTGATACCTGTAGCTGTCTCCAGTCTTTAACTCTGTCGCAGTGTGCAAGTACCCTGAAACTGACTCAGCACTATTGAGCACCAATAACTTCTACAAGCACAAGGTACATTGTGGTTCTGTCCCCCTGGGCCTTCCCCTAAGGCCCATTGTGACATTCTACGACCCATTGCTCCCTTTGTGCTGAAACCAAGTATACTTGAACTATTGAGATTAATTACTTTACTGACTACCCTCCTGTCAGTATCCAGAGTGCATCCCCTTTCATTCTTGAAACGGTCTGTCCTCTGCATTCCTGAACAGGATGGGTTGTATTTTGTAATGTGATAGAACGGTCTGTTGTGATAATAAAGTAGATTTTTATTTATAACCTTGACTTAACAGACCTTTTCACCATTGAGTAATAATTGTATTTTCGCTGTGTTGCAATGAACCAACGATCCACGACCTTGTGGAGATAAGCCTGCCGTTCCGTCCAAGTTACCAAAATTGGACAAGGGGGTTTATAATTTGCTTGTGTTTCCAATCTGTTCGGATCCCTTCTGGAGTACTAGAGGTGTGGAGCTGATTGATGGTTTAGAAACCGATATTCATCCCTGGACCACTGGGAAGTTGATTTGTCACAGCGGCTTTGCCAGATTATGCACCAATCTGATTTTGTCTCCTGTTTAAATGTATACCTCAGGTAGCCCCCCGTACCATTGTGTATCCCTCACAACATTAGGTGTGGCTTTGTCAATTTATGCTTGTGATGAACCATTGCATATAGTAAGCCATCTGCATGGTCTCTCATTTGAAGATTATCTCTTGCACTTACTATAACCAGCGCCCTGATGCCTGAGGATTTGGTACGCTGCTATAAATGTGAAAAATAAAAATGAATGGGGGACTGGGTGCGCGTGTAAATGGGCGAATGGGGGCACGAGTGAATGGTATGTTTAAATGAGTACGTGAGTGAATGTGTGTGCAAATGTATGTGTGTGTGCTTATTTGTAATGCTGGGGCGAGGAGCTGATTCCGTAGAGGGCAGGAGTTGGAGGGTGTGAGGGGCGGGTGGGAGAGGGAAGGGTTTGGCACACTGTAATACCGTCTGGTCCAGCGGTAGTCGCTTTGCTTAAAGAGTGATGCCTGATCGGTTACCTGGCTTTAGAGATGAAAATGATCAAAGCAACTAAATGTGTATGTTATCTTTAAATCCAATCACTTGGTTAGTCTCACTGGCATATTGTGCTTACTTGGGCCCCACGCCAGACAACCCCTTGAATAGAGCGGGTGGAGCCTCCAAGGTTACCCTGCCAGTTTCTGAAGTGGCCCCTCCCATCACCATTTAACCCCCCCCGCGCCCCTTCCCTCCGAACTTTAGGTTTTGTTGCACCCTTGTCCACCGTCCATCACATTTTCAGGTAAACCTACGTAGAACAAACACCCTGACCCGCCATAAACTCCACTATTTATTAAAGTCTACAAGAATTATAGTGCCTCTTTACAGAAAATACGTCTAGAACACAATGATCTTGATTGTACACCACTTGCCAAGGTGTAACTGCATTGTTGACAAGAGACCGGCGCTAGGACAAAAAGCAACTGACATTCAATAATGGTTTCCTAACAGGAAAACTGCCACGCGTCTCCCTCGGACACACAGTGACGTGCCACGGAGGCCTCTCGCAAACCAGGTGGCGAGACCACTGACCGGCAGTCGTAGAACAGAAGCGGTTTGTGGTCCAATGGAAGAGGCAAGATGGCCTACCTGCACCAGGGAGCGCCGAGAGGAAGGCACAGCAGTGGTGAACGACCACTTCCACACAGTGAGCCAATCCCTATGCTCTGCTAAGCCACCACGACAGTGAGCACAGTTTGCAATTTGCATATCCTGGTGATGCGCCCCGGTGGCGTGTCCAGACTCTTGACTGGGGTGGCACAAGTGGGGCACTGATTTATACAGGGGTGGCATGAAGTACGAGCGCACACACACACACACATAATGATCATAGTTTAGGATAATTGGGAGGCACATGGGGGTGGCCAATCAGATTCCAGGGGTAGCACGTGCCACCCCAGGCCCTGCGCCTGGATGTGCCTGTGACACCATATAAGATGGACCCCGTCATAGCCGAGGGCGGTTGCTGAAGGGATGAAAGCAGCGGCAACACTAGATGGAGAGGAAGTGCGAGTAAGACAAGAGAAGAGTGTGAGCAGGAGCGATGTGAAGGCTGAGCTGCCGGAGTGAGGAGAGGAAGATACAGAGCGGAGAGAGCAGAGGAGGATGGACATACTTGGAAAGTGTGGTAGGAAATGCAGGAGGAAAGCAGAAGAGAAGTGTGTGAAAAAAAAACTGGCACGGAGTGATGAAGCGGAGCTGGAGGAGAAGAGCGGAAAGATCTGGATATAGGAGAAAATGGAGGGAAGCAGAGAGAAAAACGAGACAAACTGAAGAGGGGATAGAAAGTAGACGAGGTGGAGATGAGCGGAAGGGGGAGTAGAGAGTGGAAGAGGCAGACAGCAGAGAGATGAGAAAGGAGAGGGAAGGTAAATGGTGCAGAGCAAGAGAAGAGCAAGGATAACACGAGAAAGAAGATGGGAGGGTGAACGAGCAGGACCATTTAAGGAGAAAAACATCAGACAGAGTGTAAGGCCAAGCTACACGAGGTGACCAAAAAGAAGGCCACAGTGACAGAAGTGAGAAAAGAAAGATCAAAGAGGGGCGGTGGAAGCACGATGGTGGTGGGGCATCAAGGAGGAGACAACAGGCAACTTGAGAGGAAGAATACCTGTGGCAAGAGGCGCTGCGCAGGACCGCCCGCGGCTCGCTGCAACCATGGCACAGTCAGTCACCAGAGTGCCCCAGACGCGGTGAGATCTGGCAAAGCCTAAACCAGACATGGGACTGACCTGAGGCCTGGCAGGGGGATGTTCCACCTAAAATCACAGCATCCGGGCCAAAACAATAGAGGAGAGCATGCAGCAACCCAAGAAAGAAGTGCAGGGGACACTTACGACCCCATAGAGTGGCTCCCTGAACAGCTAGGAGTTGGGGCCCAACGGAAGTAAGGGAAGACAGGCTGGACGCAATCTCCACCCTTAAGCAAGTTGGAATTGCTCCTTTTTGGCTTCTTTGAAAACCTCTCTTCATTTGGCCAGTCCAACCCAAATCCAGGACCTGATTGTGTTATAAAATACTTTTGTGTTTACACAGTTTTCTGAGTCCGGATCTCAGCCTTCTGGTCTTTGCGTAAGAAGACATGAGGTGTAAAATGATCGATCTCATTTCTTAGAGGCGTGCAGGTTGCCTCTCCTTCCAGGGGTGCACCATGAAAAGCCGGAGTACATCGGGATCCATACTGTGCTCGGTGATCAGTCTCTTAATGAGCTGCTCAATGTGCGCCTGTAAATGGGCGCCTAAGTCATTAGTCAGTGGCATATCTGGATCCGCCTTATCGACTTCACCCGAAAATCTGAATGAGTGGCGCAGTGACTCAGCCGAGCAGCGCACGCCCGGGAAAGCGCAGGAGATTGCAACGACTCCTGCAACAGCTCGTTGTATTTTAGGTCAGAGGACCTCAGTAGGACACAGAGCATTTGCAGGCCAGCAGAGGGGAACGATAGGCCCTCGTGAGCCAACTGCTGGCAGCAGTAAGGTTTAAGGGGTCTCTAGAGAAAGACTCAAGACATGACAGCAGATCTCCCACTTAGGCTGTAGATCATGGGCGTAAGAGTCCTTGGCCAGGTCTTCACTCGGGAGACTCTAAATCCATGTCCCCAGCCGGCTAAATCTGTGAACAGGAGTGTCATGAAAGGACAGACCCTTACATCCGGTCATGTCCCCGCCAGGATAAGCCTGTGAACAGAAAGGTCCTCGAAGGGTGACCCTTTAACAAAGGCAATTTTATTTGGCAAATCTACTACAACAATTCAGAAAAAAAAAGAGTCTACATTAAACCACACTGCTTCAATAGAGACACAGTCTAGCACTAAGGTGTCTATATATATATTAGGAAGTAGAGCACAATTCAGTCATTTTTATTTATTTGTTAATTTATAAAGCGCTCAAAGCCAAGAGGCAACTACGCGCTGTTACATGCTTAAGGAGGTGGTTACATGTAATTAAACACATAGCTTAATGGCTACAGAGATTACAATTTTATACCGAATACAGTATGCAGTAACGCATACCAAGTTTATCTAGAACCTTTCTTGTCAACTGTAAAAAGGAATGACGTTCATTCCAACGAGGAGGGCAAGCCTAAGGCATCAGCAGTCTAACTGGTCCATCCCACTGTGATTATTCCATGTACTCAAGGATGACGCTGAAGGCTGGAGGAGCAAAGCATATGCCGTGAGGTCTCTGAGGGGGGCCGCGTCACTTTGAAACATCATGGCTATCGCAAGCCTTCTAGGCGCACCTCTATATTACACCATGAACACGGGCTCAGGCCTAAATGTCATACATAGTTGACCATTCTGGGTTCCGCACAGCACCAGGCAAAACTTTGCATTAAGTGTGCTTGTTACAACTAGGCAGATGCCTTAATCTTCAAATAGGATCGGAAGAACCGATCCGTAATGGCGCGCGCAACCCTCAAGTGGGGCCTTTGCGTCAAAATGCCATATTTTCAGAGGCCGCAGAGACAAAACTCCTGTTATAGAGCTCGGCTATAAGAGGTTTCCTCCACAGGCCACTTTGCCAGACAGTTAGGACGACGTCCGCTTAAAGGGAACGTCAAGGTGACAGACCACTATTCGATAATCACGTAAATAGGATCAATACCCTGTTCTTTGCTTAATTGCACTCAACAGAGTAGAGTGGGGAATGGCCAGTGTTCTTCCATCAGCTGGAATACGTTGAGTGTAGCATTCCCTCAGATGCATTTACTGCGCGCACGCAGAGGAGGAGTTAGGCCCCACAAGCCTTTAGTAGCAGAGCAGCTTGGGCCGTGCGCAGATCAGGGGACAGCAAAGTATTCAGTACTTTTTGCTCGCTCGATAACATTTACCAGATGTGGCTGCCAGTCTAAATTAGCTGTAAGTACCATGCCCTACAGCTTCCTAGCGCTAAAAATGAGGAGTGATGGCACTCTGTTTTTCTGGAAACGAATAGGCTGCTCGAGAGACCAGTTTAGAGTACTTCAAGCACACCGATAGTTTGCTGCAAGTCCAGAGGGGGTAGGTTCATGAGAACAGTGCCACTCACATACTTAAGCTTACACTCATCATCCCGCCTCACCCACCACTATTCTCAAAATGCACTTCTTAATCAGACATCGGACAGCCAGAAAAATGACAAAAAGTATGGAAGCGAGAACTGAACACCAACGCAATCCAGGATTTATACGAGGGCTGCAGGATTCCTGGTCATCGTTCGCTCCAATATACTCATTTGCTGGCAACTTTGCCAAGTCATGTTGCTACACCGACTCTCAGCACTGCCAACTATGCAGAGCCTTCTCTTCCATGCACCACCCTCCCTCAAACACTCTACTCTTTCCTCTTTCTCAGCAGATAACTGTGCGCTAATACCCCACAATATATCCAAGATCCCCAACGCCCGCAGTGGCCTACCCTTCACCCCCTTCTCCAGGTTCCCTTTGCCTTCCCCAACCATTCCAGCTAACTCCTCCATACCACTGACTTAAGGAACTGTCCTCGCTCTTCAACCTTTGTCGGTCCTCTTAGCATCCAGCCTGCTATCCAAGACGGCCCGGCCCCCCTCCTCCCTTAAAAGGAGAAAAACGAAAGACACTATACTTGACCCCAACAACCCTACTATCTACCGGGTTCCCTTATCCCTTCTAAGTCTCACTGCCTCTAGTTCTGATTTCCGCTGTCAAGACTGCAAGCAAATAGTGCTCACCCATATCTCAAAGTTCCTCTCTACTCCCAGTCTTTCCCACCTCTCCTCCATCGTCATCCCCCGTGATCTCGCGGCTGTCTTCGACACAGCCAGCCACTCATACTTCCTCTTGGCTCTCTTTCTCTCTAGCCTCCGTTTCCAGGTCAGTGGAGCGGTCTGGGTTGCCATCTACTGAAGAAGTCACTCATTTTCTACCTCATGAACACAACACTAGAACATCCTCTCCAACCCTTCTGACAGTTGCTGGGTAAGAGGGGAGAAAGGGGTTCCTCAGGGGTCTATTCTTGGTCCTCTCCTATTCAGTCTTTATACCATACCACATCCCGCCGCAAGCTCATCTTCTTTGCGTTCTCCCGTTACTCCTTTTCCCATGCGCCCCAGTTCTCCTTCTCATCTCAGATCCCTTCAGGTATCACTGATTGTAGCTTCCATTTACTAATGGATGGTGCTTTGCTGGCTGCTGCTTAACTCGTACAAGCCAAACATTTCTACACCCGACTTTTCATGAATGACCGGTCCTCCACCATAGGCCTTCATCCCATCCCTCGTCCTGGCTCGCAATCGTTAACTTCTCTTCAATTGACCTCAAGTTGCAACATCCACCCCATCCTTTCACTTTGCTAAAGCTCTTCCCTCCACCCTTGTACCAGCCTCTTCCTGGGATTTTCCGCTCTACTGATATCCGTCACTTGCCAAGACACTTAACTTTGCTAGCCACATCCTATTGCCAGGATCCTGGCCCACTGTGCATTGCCACATATTGGACCCCCTGTGAGCTGCAGCATCCCTGGCTGTGGGGCCATGATCGCAGGTACACCACTCGCTGTACATCCATCACATTGGGAAGGGAAGAGACACAGGGTTACGGGTCTTCATTTTCGGTCCTCCACTGGACAACAAAGTCAAAAGTATATGTTTCCATTATCATCCCTAGACGTGTCAAGGCCGATCCTGGTCCCTGTTGGGTCCTCACAAGAGCCAACCACTCAGGGGTGTTGCTAGGAATGGAAAAAATACGGGGCTACGCTAATGTCGGGACTGTCAGGATTATCGGACTTGGGGCTAGACAGCCTTTTGGTGTAGCCCCTGAGCTTCTATCTGGGGCTACAACCAAAAGAGCTAGGGTTATAGCCCCCTTACCCTGTACCCCCTAGCAAGGCTTCTGCTGCAACATGGCTGATGCCTGAGGCACTCTGGTTGGGTCAGAGCACAAGAGTAGGGCCTCCCAGCTAATCTGTGCAGGTCACCCCTAAAAAGTATTATTAGGGTTTTTATTGAGCACGGACCTCGCTTTAGGAAGCAACAAATAGCTTTACAAACATAAGGAAAGAAGGTGGTGAGGGAAGCAGAGACATGTTGGCATGCCCAAGATCACACAGGTAACCAGCAACACTCCCTCGCCCCACAGCAGGTGCAGGGTCCCGAATAGTGGAGCCTACGGGATGCGGCATAAAAACACAACGCGTGTGCACTGCTTGGTGGCATGAAAGGCGGGCTGTGGGGGCAGGGAGTTGCGGAAGGGACGCCAGGGATGCGTATTGATTTTTCCCTCCAGGCATCTACACGTGGTCCATTTTCCCAGCATTACTGAAAGGAAGAGGGATCCTGCTTCCAGCCGAGCAGGTCCCCATTAGACGCGAGGCTCTCAGTTCTGGGCAGGAATCCAATACTACCCCAGGCACAGGTCAAAAAGCAGCGCGCGGGGGCCGGGCCGACCGGGTGAGGGAGCGTGTCACGAGCACCACTTAAAGTAATTGCCTGAATTACGAGAGATCATTGATTACACAACCGTGATACACAAAGGGAGTGCGCGTCCCACGTGCGCCGCGCGGTGGGAGCGGCCGGGCCTGCACTTAGTAGACAATGGCAACCTCCCAGGGCGAGGCCCCTGGTGGGCTGCGGCTAGGAGGAGCGCCACGAGCTGTACAGTGCAGAGCGCCAGAGGTGGGGGCATCCTCGGGAGGGGAGGGCTTGCCAGAAACGCGGCCCAGTTTCACGAGAGGCTGCTGCTGTGCCTGCAGGAGAGCAGGCGCAGAACCAAGAGAGGATACGGGACAACACTCGTGACCGGAGCAGGGCGTATTGGCGCGGCCAGTTCGGAGCGACCGCTTTGGCGCAGCAGACATTTTGGTGCGCCCTGTTTGGCGCAGCAGACATTTTGGCGCTCCCAGTTCGGCGCTGCAACGTTTCGCCACCAGTATGTTGTGGCGCGAAATCGTCTGCACTTAGCGTCAGAGTGGAACACAGTACACAAGACACATTTAAGCTAAGTCTGCATCAGTGCCTTTCGTTTATTTCTGGGTCTGCTATTGGGGGGCGTAGGCCAGGGAGCGTGTCTAGCAAGGGATGTATTTGGCAATAACAAAAGTTATTTTGCCAACATGCCCCCACCCTCCCGGGCTCTCATAAGATATGAAAAGGTGTGATCTCGGGCAAGTTAAAGGCTGCCATCAGGGACTTCTACAAAACGTGTTAATGAAGCTGTAAGCATTGCATTTTATTAAGGCACAGCACAGGCACACCAGGAAACTCCATAGAGGTATGGAAGAAGCAGACATTACACATTTCCAACACCCACACGAAGGTTCTTATTGTCTCAACTTCAGAAGGATGAAAGGGTAAGGCAAAGCAGCCGGAGCTAAACTTTCGAACCCACCAAACTGCAAAGATGTCTGCAACAGGCGCGTGAGCCCTCTTTGCTATCCGGCCTGATTAATATATTGCAACTTGGTGTTTGAGTTGGCCGCCCTATGGATGCATGTTACAGTTTATTTCATTCCGTGGGCAAGTGGCGGCATCAGAAACCACTGGTTGGCAAACACTGCAGCTGCGTGTGATAGGACAGGAACGGCAGCTTGTGGCATGGGATTCCTGCGACATCCCCCGGGGCTGTTATGTCACGCGCGGCATGGTGACAAGGGGAAAGGGGGACACCCTTTAATAGGGGACCCCACTGCCTCTGAACCATGCGTAACGCCCACAATGTCTCTCCCCAGCTCCCGAGTCGTGAGTGTGCGTGATTCCGGCATGAGTCACTGCCCAGCTCCACTCGGAAACCAGTTTTTACACCCACCACTTTTTACACAACACATGGATCTCTGGAGCAGGCGCACAACCCACCGAGCTGTCCCATATCACTTTGAGAACAGGCCACTTTACTGGAGCCGGATTTCACATATCTCTTCCTATATATAGTCTTGGATCTGCTGCCTTGGAGTGAAAATCACTAACTCGAAACGGTAGTCTCCACGCATGGCACGTTGCCCCTTATCCGCTCTGCTGTTTGCAATTACTGAGAGGTAGTCGTAAACTTGAAAGCTCACTGCGTGTCACCTTAAATCCTGCATTATCACAAACAGGGCTCACACCCCAGAGGCATTCCTGCAAACATGGCCGTACCAGAGGAGCAGTAAAGTGCATAACACATATGTCTGTAAGGCAGACCAGGTTGTTATTGCGCCTGCTGCAGAAATGTGCACGCACTGCATTTGACAGCTTCGGCTCCCTGCGGTGTTGATTTTTAACCTTTCATCCCTTCGATATCAACTCAGTCTTTCATCCCTCTGAGATCGATTGAATTAGGCCAGTTAATTGGAAAAAACAGCAACATGCGCACCTGCGCAAAACACAC
Source organism: Ambystoma mexicanum (assembly GCF_040938575.1). Classification (NCBI taxonomy): domain Eukaryota; kingdom Metazoa; phylum Chordata; class Amphibia; order Caudata; family Ambystomatidae; genus Ambystoma; species Ambystoma mexicanum. The sequence goes on from NC_090921.1 coordinate 304,838,242, forward strand.
GTGCACCAGTGGGCCCCACATTAAATAAAGCACCGATTTACCGGCAGGCAAGTTCTCTTTAGGAAACACAGCTGGACCTCATTGCGACCCTGGCGGAACGGGTTAACGGGCTCCGCAAAAAGAGGCGGACCCGTTAGACCCGTTCTGCAACATTACGAGGTCCCCTCGCGGGACTTGGTAAGGACGCCTGGTAAAACCAGGCGTCCTTACCGGCCCCGCGAGGGGAAGAGGGAGCAAACAACGGGCCACTCGTAATCAGCCAGATGTTTGCTCCCTCTCCCATTCAGCCTTATGGGGGCTGGAATGGGAATGGGGAAGGTCTGGGCCCAGGTTCCTGGAGGGAGGAATTACCGGGCCCTCCAAACTCGGAATGGCCCGGTAATTCCCCATTCTGGGACCCCGGAAACGATTTCGGCAGCAGCCATGCCGCTACTGCTGGCATGGCTACCGCTGAGGTTGTAATGAGGCCCAGAGTTTATGATGTAGCTGTGCACCTTGTGGTGGTACACGACTTGCACGGTGGACATGCTGGCGGTGGGTGGGCGATCTCCACAGCGCTGATAATCCGTGGGAGGCTGATCTGACACTGCCTGCCAGAGCTGGACATATTGGCACTGCCGGTTCGTGCTGCATTTGCCAAGAATGATGCTTTTGGCGTGAGGGAGTTTAGAAGTGGCTGCAATGTCGGACACATCCAAAAGTCCCTCGCACCAAATCGACGGCGGCAGAAAGGCTTCTGCGCCAAAATGGGCATGCCGGACGGGCCACCGTGCCAAAGCGGTCACGCCAAATCTGCCCGCATCGAAACGGCCGCGGCAAAAAGGGGTGCACCGCTCATGACGGCAGCTGCGAGATTCACATGGAGGGTGGGGACCAGACAAGTCATTGGGCAAAGGGCTCTTGCGGGGCCAGATTTACTGAGCTGGGAGCGCCAGTGCGGCTCATTTAGGAAATGCGGCCTTCCTAAAAGCGCAAGCCCTTTGCAGCAGTTCTCAATCCAAAAGAATGTGCGTCCGGTGACGTTACGCTCATTTCAATATGGCGACTTCCATGGCCAATCGGGAAATGCTTTGCAGGGGAGTATACGGTGGGCCAGAAGGGAGGTGCGAACTATGGAGTCCGGATTTTATTCATGTGTGACAGTCGAGTTCTCCTCCTGCGTGCCCAAAGAAGGTAGCACGACCTAACCAGCCTTCTTCACCTGCTCCCTGGCCCCACTCAGATGATAGATACCCCTAGTCTACAGCAGCTGGTGAACGTGTCAAACGGAGGGGTGCAAATGTCTTTCCTGAATTGGACCGAGCAAGCATACCTACACCAATCCAGTAAGGTTTTGGCCAGTGGGTCCTCTTAGAATTTCTTTTAAATAATGTATATAAATCTGCATTTTGTTTCCACCATTTCAGAAAACCTGGGTAGCAATGTAGAATTTTCATTCCACTCTGCAAAGGAACATTTTCTATTAGGTGTTGATACTAGCAGTCCCCAAAGAACAAACATCAGGAGACCTTGCCCAACAATATATGCCAGCGTTGCCCCACTTTCAAGCCGATTCTGCCAACAAAAAAAAGATCACAAGGTGTGTCCCCCTCTCGCGCGGTTTATGACGAAATGGTCTCAACAATACATGGCAGCTATGCCACTGTAAAACACATGTTCATGCTGCCCTTGCCCAAAAAATGCCATTAACCATAACATATGCTTACAAACCGCACCTCTGCCATAGGATCACATCAACACATCCAACCAAACACGAGTGCCAACCTTTTTTTTTTTTAACCAAGTAACACTTTTGGCACCCCATGCACAGTTTTTTTCAAATAATAATCTTGTCCACAGTGGTGTAATAATACTTCTATACTCTTTTTTGCACAAAGCATTTAATGTGTATATATCTGATAGCTGTGGATTGGATGTTAAATGGAACTTTCTTCAAAGTTCTGAAACGGTCCGGTATTTGGCCAATGTATTTAGTTCTATACATAAAACAAGTTGCCCAGACACTTACATAATCCCATCTGTACTTTACATCCAATGCATCACATATATAAGAAAGACTATAGAAGTGCAGTGCACCCCTGTGGACAAGATCGGGCGCATCAGAGCCCAAGGGCTTTCTTGCTTGCTTCTACATCATGTTATCAAGGGGGCGGATAACCAACACTTTTGGCAAAGGCAGAAAGGGAATTTCCTATGCTTTACCATCAGTCATAGAAATTAGAATTATAAACGGACAGTCTTATGCATCAATAGGCACAAGGCTGCGCGTCTCAACATTATCTAAAACATTTTTGGGAACATACCTTTTTATATTTATGAACCTTTTTCACACCTGGCATCTCCCTAAACTATCCAATATGTGTTAAGTTCAAGAAGTGGACCCCCCCTAAAGGGCAACTGTGATAAACCCATCTGCTTGTAGTCAATGTTTGACTAAGTTATGCATCGTGCACGCTAACCACTCATCTGTAACACTTAAGGAGAGCAGAGATTGCGAGGGGATGGCTGCCGCGGGTGGTTCGCACGTCTTCTGCCGGTGACACAAATACACGGAAACCTGCAAGTTGGGGGTAGAAAAATGGTGGCTTTAATAATTGCTAGTTCATGCCCATCTGCATGCCAGCATAGTTCCACATAAGATTGCGTTACACTACAGATGGAGTGTCTTTGAGGTGTCAGTGGACAGTCAGAAGTGGAGCCCGGGGAAATGAATAGAAACTGTGGGCTGCGAATTTGTGCCATGGCATTCTACGTCCTGGTGTAGTAACCCTTAGCCTAAAATCCTATATAGCACAACAGCTGGAGAAAAGATGTTTTGCACGGATATAAATGCGACAAACTAATGTTTACGAGGTGAAAAAGGCTGTTCCCAGTCATTGGGGTGGTGTGTTGAGCAAGACATGGTAACAATGACCACCTAAACATCATTCTACCTCCTACCCTCATAGACTACAGATCTCGGCACGCAACTACAGCACTAATACTCCTCTGGTTACACAATGGAAGGCACCCCACTGACGAAACATGTCGGCACTGAACTTCCCTATACATCACAATAACTCAACACAGCTTTCCTCACGCTTTAAACACCCCGGAGACATCACAGACAGCTATACAATTTACATTAGCAAACTGGAGCATACATTAACCACTGCTACAGACAACTCGCAAAGCATCTATAACGTACGCTCCACTGCAACAAAGCAAACTTGCCCTGCTCCCCCTTTTCCATGTTAGTCCCCCACCCCACCTCTTGCAGATAATGAAGCTCTGTGGAAACAGGAGACAGTGAGTGATGCAAGACTAAACATGATATAACAGAGTTTCACTTATTTACCTGTGGGGCAGCACCCTTGGGGGCCCAAGCAACACCAGAGATTGGCACCAAACGGTCATGAAAATAACATTGACTCGGCTATACTAGAATCTCTGGTTCACTGGCTGGCGAGACTAGGAGTCTGTCTTTCATATGAAGTGTTATGGGTTGGAGGGAGAGCCAGTGCAATAATGACGCAATTCTAGGTGACAGTCTCAATGGCCACTAACAGGAGCACAAGCATTTTGTCCCTAAAATCATCAAATCTGTCCCATCGTAAGAGTTTTTTTTCTGAGTAGTGTGATCTTAATCACATCTAAGCAGGGGCGTTGCTAGGGGGGGGGGGGGCGCAAAGGGGGCTATAGCCCCTGATCTTTTGGTTGTAGCCCCAGATAGAATCTCAGGAGCTACAGCCAAAAGACTAGCTAGCCCCCAGTCCCAACAGTACCAACATCAGCTTAGCCCCGGGTCTTTTCCAGACCTAGCAACTCTCCTGCATCTAAGGGCTTCAATGTTCGCAGTTAAGTCACAGTGATCTTACATTATTTGCCCAGATCACACACTTTGGTTAAGCAGTGAAGCCAGGATTTTAACCCACACTGCAACTGAGGCATGACCACATTCTTCCCAATTTTTACTTGGTACAAATATTTAAGTTTTGGTTTTCAAGGTCTACAATAATACAGTCTTATGGTGATTACGGGCAAAATACGGCAATCACAAAATAAAGCACTCCAACAATCTGTAAATCCTTAAAGAACGACATTAAGCCAAACAATATATAATAGCGGTTTTATTTGCACATCCTGAATGGAAGACTACAGGTCCCGGACTGCTTAAGTCAAAAATGCACTATTTCATACCACTGTACTCTAAAACACACGTAAAGAAATTGTGTAGTAAGGTAACCTGGGTATAGAGATCGTTTGTCACAAACTTCCAGGTGGCTGGTATGCTTGATGTTAAGAACATTGGACTATCCACATAAACGTGAACCGGTTTCTGCACAGGTCAAGCTAGGAGAGGACATAGATATAAATGAATCTTTAAAATGCATCTTTATTGAATTACTCAATTTAATTGTCTAGGTAGCAGGTGAAGATTTGGTAGGGAAGGGGTTTGAGGGGGGAAGAGGGGTGTGGTCTCATTTCGAAATGTCACATCACTGCCAACTGACTAAACATTAATGCCTTGGAAAGGGGCTTTTGTGCCTTTTGTCATGTGCATTTTATTCCGGCTCATGACAGCTGTGAAGGTGAGCAGGTCCCTTAAGCAAATTGGAAGGGGTGACTGAAGCTATTACATTAAACTGCTCCCCATTACACGTAATTGTGACAACTTTGCCGTTCAGGCTGCCAGACAATGAACACACACCAGCCTCAGGGCCCTCCCAAGAAGGCAAGCAGCTGGGGAAAAAGTCCTGCACCACTCTGGAAGGCTCTGGTTGTCTGCACTGTGGAGGCGGGTGGGGGAGGAGGAGGGCTGCTCCTCCCACCCACCTTGCCCTGAAGGTGGTACGCTACTGCACAGAGTTCTGCATAGTCTAAACAAGCATTGGTAGTGCCAACAGTTTTGGCTTTCGTGTAGGCATGGGACAATTATTTAACAGGCACTGCCATAGTGTATTAACTGGCCATCAACGATGGCAGCTGCAAAATGGTGCGAGTACAGGGGCACAGAAAAGCAGTGCCTAGCAAATGCCCTACGTTCATTCACAAACCAAAACTGTTGGCTCTGCCAATAGGTGTTCTTAACAGGATTTCAGTGAAGGACAAGAATAGTGCTTATAAGTCAATTGGCTGAAGGCAGACCTGGTTACGATATTTTTATTACACCAGTAGCCTGTTTACAACTCCAATTAAGTAGTTAACTCTCAGAAGACTGCTTTGAAAAAACAGTGGCAGGCACATTGAGCAAAACGTTTGATGGTAAGGCTTAAAGGCTAACTCAAAGAGATCCCAGGAGGATGTATTTGGGATGAGAAGGACAGCACGTAGGTGGGAATGGCCATAGGGATTGGCAGGGTCATGGACAGTCAATGTGTAGGTAAATAACCACACAACACCTACAAGCTTTGTGTCCCTCCTCATATACAATTTCTCCCTAGCTGTACTCTAATGCAATAAGTTTCAGCTTATAGGTGGCGCTTTAGTGCCCTCTCAGACCGACCTGGCAGGGTTTACGGTCGCATTTTAATCATTGTGCTGCAAGGGGGGGGGGGGTTTAAAAATTAAATGGCACTGGCAGCATTGCTATTTAATCAAAGTAGTTTGTCGTTATGAAATCAAGTAATGTGGTAGCTGACCCACACCCTTGAGTGCCTTCCAATGATGCAAATGGAAAGGCTAAACTCTGAGCTGCACTCTGCATCTACTCTTGTCCTTTATTAAAAGGATGCTCGTGTGTGCGTAGGGACATATACATGCCGCACACACTGCAGGGAAGGCAGAGTGTGCCAGGTGATCTATGCAGTTGCACACTTCCCACGTGTACCTGGAGCCATTGATTGTAAACATGTTGCGCTACTCTGCGCCCCCAATTGACAGAGCACATTTACTGCAACCAGAAGCATCGCCATTCCATCAATGTGCAGTTCATCTGTGATGCAAACAAGGTCATCATGCAAGGCAATGCCAACTTTCCTGGAAGCACACATGAAAACTACATTTACCGCCAGTCACCACTCTAATGGGTAGTGAAATAGAACAAGCATTGGCAAAGCTAACAGGACGGACTTTCTATGGGCAAACATGTTCCCTATAGTCATATATAACAAACCTTTTATATATTGAAGTTTTCTACAAATCAACAGTGGCGGACAGCATCCAGAAATGGGCACAGAAACACGTAGGCAATAGGCCTGGCTTTGCATGCGTTTTGCCCTAAACTTTTAAACTAAGCTCATCTAAAATAATCTTTAAACCACCTTCTAATTAAAAAGGAAATCCAACTTAAAGTCGCAGGAAGATATTTCCAAGGTGTATTACATTTCTTCCACTGATGAATTGAATATTTACAGTCAAATGCTGTAAAACAGTATAGTAGATTTACATTTTTTAATCGACCAATATGTGCACTGCATGCATAAAGAGGCAAGGTCAAAGTAAAACGATAGGTACTCCCATCGTACCGGGCGCACACATAAAAAGCAATCACACTGCATAGTGATCCATCAAACGCTGGATAATCTGGCCATATGCTAGGTACGGCTCGCCAACTCCAATCACATGAAGAACAAGTACCTGGTGGGGGCGTGGCTTTGTCCTCCCAGCCAATGGGGTGGCTTGGAGCAGGGGTATTACCCTACGGTAATCCTGCCGTTCTGAGCCTCCTCAGGGCTGGAGGCCACCATCTCCCCCGCTGGGAAAGAAGGTAAGTGCTCCCTCCCCTGTGTTCCCCACACCTCTTTGCCACAGATTTCACACCCTACCCTACCCGTCCCGCCCCGCCACACATACCTTCTCCTTTCTGGTCCTGCGCTGGGAACAGTAGTTAACAGGTTTGAAAAAGTATTCTGCTTACAAAAAGAACCGACAAACCTCTGGTGATGGGAAGAACATTCTAGAACACATGACAAACCAGACAATTTAAAGAATGGGGTGAATTTTGGGATTAAGGTTTATGGTCACAGATGTGGGGCCAAGTTTACCTGAATGGTGGTTTTCAGATTCATCTACAGCTGGAATCGCAAACATTAGCACCCAATCGGAGAATGGGTCACTCCTTGGCTTATCCCTAATGTGCTCGAACATATTTACCAATGGCAGGCCTGGCCGGATAACTTTCAGCACCCAAGCAGGTATTGGGACTAATTTCCACGGACCCGTGAACTGGCAAAAACTGCACCCCATGCCAGTGATAAAATGTGAGACGGGTGGTTGCAGCAGGAAGCTATCCTGGATGCCAGAAGGATCAGTTGTCCCCAACTAGAACTATGAGACTAAATTATCCACTCAGAATGGAACATCTCTTTTTTGTTTTGCATTTCAAGGACAATGAAAACAACGCACCAGAACAAAACCCCCCCACCCCTCCCCAACTCTGACCAAATAGATTTTCAACGTGTGCTTCCTAGCAGAGCCTTTAACGTGCTAAGCTTTCTACAGACACGGCAATGAGTTAGTAATTTGGAGTAACAATTGTCTGTGGCATTCCTCCTTAAGACGTGCACATGGTGGGATATGATAAATTAAGGGGGCATAGGCTGCATACTGTGCGGTGCTGACTACGAGCAGGAAATCTTATCACATAATTCCCTGGAGGTTTTCAATTCGGGATATGGACATAAAGCTACAATCATATCCTTTGCTCAACCTGTTCCTATAACCTGTCAGGTTGGTTTGTTGTGTGATTTGTGTAGTCCAAGCCATCTTAATGGAACAGTATTATTTTAGGCACGCGTTTTACACTTTTTATAAGTTGATCACCAGTCTGCCAAAACACAAGTCCTAGCTTTGCCCTCAGGGAAAACTCACTCCCCGAGCCCATACACAGGAGGATGGTTCTTAGAGTAAGTTTTCCCACTTCACGCACTGAACATGGTAGGCAGGTTTACCAGTGACCAGCTGTTCCAAGTGAACTGAGACTAACCAATGAGCTCAGAACGTTTGCCTTTTTTGCTGTGTAACATTAACGTAACATGGCACACTGAGGCATCAAAGGAGTTTGTCGAATTGCCTTTTGTAAGAGCCGTTAAAGCCCCTTTTTAAAAGCAGGCTGTAATGGTTCCATGCCTCTTCTGCCAATTATTGATCACAAAGTGATGTAGGAGTTGCAATGGTACTCCAGTACCAGCAAATGGGCAGTGGTGCTGGAACAAACCTCCCACCTGCAAGAGCAATCCTGATGTGGGCACCTTTTAAGAGGAGAACACTTTTGTTGCACTTGGATACATAGGATAAACAGAAAAAGTCAGTGTTGCTAACTGTAGTGACTATGTCCTCCTGGTCCATAGTCCCCTTTGCTGCATTATCCAGGGATGTCGTTCCAGGGAAAGGGACCGGAGTACGTCACCCACAAACACCCCTTTCCTTACTTGGAACCATGAACTGGTAATAGAACCAAACCCCCAAATTTGGCAGGTGCGTTGGAATCAGCCCAGGCAGGTGCAGCTTGAGGACTTCCCTGACAAGGTGCTTCATTTCTTGCAGCCAACATTATGCACTGCAGTTACCAGCAGCGCTTATGCCTCGGCCTTGTTGTCTGAGCTCAGGCTAGAGCGGAACTGTATAGATCCAGATATTGTAGGTCTGTGTGCTCCAGGCCTTGGCACCAACCCCCACTGCAAGGTACCAAGGAGTACTAGTGCAGCTGTATAACCCCAATGAGGCTATCGCCTGAGGTGGCAAGTGGTGAGAGGTTGAATATTAGGGTTAGACATACTTTCTCACTTCCACTGTGTGCTGTGATTTTGGCCCTTGGGACAGTTTTAGAACTATCTTTTAGACCCAGCACCACTGGTGGGAAAGCTTGCCTGCCTGTTTGTGGAGCCACATGACATCATTTTGGGTTCTCGGACAGCTTAGTCGTTGCGGCAGAGCGTAAGGCGCAGGAAAGTTCAATCTACAAGACGGCCAGGAGGGAAGACAATTATTTGTCAATATGGAATGTTCTTAGAATCGGAGAAAGACGTTCACTCCATTTCAGTCATTGATAATAAATGGTGCCATTCAGGAGTCGCGACTGGGCAGTAGTTGCTCCGTGCCACAGGCATTATAATAACCTGCAACATTAAAAGTTAAACATTTGAAGGCATCCCCAGCAAGATAACTATTTTGTAAAGGTGGGTAAGCAAGTTAGGCCTCCGTTTCTCTTTCTTCAAATTTGAATGATTCAGAAAATGTCCTGAACCTTGGCATCAATGACTTATCATTCATTACAGTTCGGTGTGGGTCAAACCATGAATGCACATTTATTTTTTTAAAAGAGAAACTTTTATGAAGGGTCAACTTGTGGGGGGTAGGTGGGAGTTAAGTCCAATATGAGCACTTAGGTGGAAGGCCTATGAAGATGAAGTTGAGTGGAAAGAGGGACACCAAAAAAGCTGTTCTGGAGTCGGTTAGATCCGAAGACTTGAATATAGAAATGGATGGGTATTGGCCTCCGAAGAGGCTGCCATCTGTACCAAATGTAACACCCTGAGGTGGACCTAGAGTCTAACTCAAATGAATTAACCATTACAGCCTGGAATACAAGAGGTTAAAATAGGTTTCTAAGTAACTCTGTCCTTACTCCACAGTTAATGAAAACCGATTATTTTTCTCCAGGAGGTATAACGAATGTCCAGTTTGGCAATAGATGGTCATACATGTTATTTTAATCCAGATGCTCAAGGACGAAGGGTGGACCATCCAGATATTTAATAATCGATGGGAAGAATTATTTTGCAGTGAAGTCTCGCATTACTTCTCAAAAATAAGAACGTATTCAATTTTGTGTTATGGGAAAATGTTGCTGGGTTGAATAACATTTATAATCCACCTGCAAGGTATACATGTTCTATGGTCAGAAGTGGTGTGGCACATTCTGGAGGAATGGAATATTAATGCTGCACAGTTTGATGTTCTAGTACTTTAAGATCTTAATGCGAGACAAACAGATGTTGCTAGTGTAGGGAGGCAGATGTATAGGTCATCTATAGTGCACGCCCCGTCACCTCCATCATGCTATATGATAGTTTATTTATATATCGCCTATACACAATGTGCTTCATATTGGAAGACCAACAGGAAGACACTGCATGACGCCAGGTATCAGCCCAATACCGCATTGAAGATATGAGAGGTGTTATGCACACAGACAACCGTACCCAATGTACCCTCGGACTGACGTGGTAGAAGGATGTCTGCACACATCATTGAAGATAGAAAAGCTAAATGTGGAACCTGACAAGTGTAAAGTGATGTCATGAAGAGAAGACATATACGAAGAAATCTACACCAAGATAAGTGAGAAAAGACACAGTAGATGTATATGTGCAGAAACGCAAAGTAGTAGATGAGAAATATAGAAGCTCGCTGCAGTAGAAAAATTAACACAGGCAAAGCAGCCATGATGAGAATATGCATGTTGACTCTGTATAAATCGTCAGCAAGAAGCCTGAAGGAGAGAGACCATGGCTGCAGAGCTGACAGGTGCTGGAAAACCGCTTTGCAAAAGAACAAAAGGTTATTTGCTTGGATTAGGATCAAGGATGCCAAGCAGGTGCAAGGCACGAAAAGAGTCGAAGAGGATAAGCTACATATGCACAACATATTGATCTTATATTAAGTAAAAGAGTGAACATTTGCAAGTGGCAAGTATTGAACAATCAAAGCTGCAGAAAGCATATGCAAGACGGAGCAACCAAGTCTCCAGAGGCCAAGAGGAGTAATAGCACCCAGTATAATTGAATCAAATAGCACTAAATAGAAGGGCAGAATGGACAACATCATGGTGCACATACGTGGTGCAAGACCAGAAAACAAGGCCTATTCATTACGCTCCAGACAAAGATAGCAATGTACCTTCACACCCTTTAAAGTTCTGATGAAGAGAACAGCCAGCAAGGTCATTTACAAAGAAGCCTTGGCTTAGGGCCTAACTGATGAGAGATAGTAGGCTAATTGGGCAGTTGTCCAACATTGTTCCCCCACACCTGGGTTTCGTTTTGATTACGTTCTGCGAACGGGCCAAATGTCCAAGGTTGGGAGAGAATGCCAACCAATCATGAGGCCCTATATAATACATTGTTGCAGATGCCAATCCGCTGCTGTTATTCTCCTTGTATCTGAATGATACGTAATTAGAGGTTGTTCAAGGCGTGCTTCTTGAGAAGGAGCACCCAATGGCGTTACTTAAACCTTAACAGAATATAGGTATATATGTTCTCATAATCAATCACTCCGTCCGATAGGTTTTTACTGTTTGCCAAGTAGGATGACATCATAGCTGATGTACATCAAGGTATAAAGCTTTTGTGGAACGTATATGTATTGGAGAGTTTGTGAGCTCCAATCTGTTTGTTCACCAGGTGTCCCTACTTTATTGAGCTGATAATAAAGTAGCATTTTGCCATAGCCTTTGAGTCTGTCCGGTTATTTGGGCCCGAGATCATTTAGAGGTAATTCCATATGGCAATTGGAACGCTCTAGATGCTACTGCGCACTAGGTTAAAAGATAGGAATCCCGTCTGTGTGTGAGCTATGAATTGTCTAAATTGTGAGTTATACCCACTTAAGACTGCTTAAGAAGGCTATCTATGGGCAGAAGTATTACATGAATGGGATAAGATTATGATGAATGGCAGAACAAAGTTATAGCCACACAGACATGCACCTAGCCCTATATACACTATACCTTAGATTATATGCTGGTGTCATTACTACTATTAGAGCTGGTAGTATTATTAATAGAGACTAACTTGAGTGATGATACAAGCTCATCTGTAGAACTTCATTTCACTAACAAAAGTGAAGGAAACCGGATTTAATTAGGCCACATTTCGAAGGACATAATTATATTGTCTGAGCGAGATTAAAGAAGATCTGAAAAGAAGTATTTGGGATACTATGGATGAGTATTTTAGGGAAGGGGACGTTAAAGAAGCTATACTGGAATGGGTCACTTCTAGGGAGCATGTCCAGAAGGTTTTTAATTCCTCGAGTCTTCAAGTCCAGCGGATATTCTTGGGGGAGTCTTTTGAGAACTATTTAGAAATTGTATTAACATGCCCAAGATAACATTTTCTTGAACTAACTCTTTAATAATTCCAATATATAAAAAAAAGTTGGGCGGAAACTGGCAGAAAATTATCATCCAATTGTGCTGCGGTAAGACATTGCATAAAAAATGCTGCATCCTGCTTGTTAACAAGATTGAAGAGATGGCCGAGCAACACATTTTGAATTATAACGCAATGGACTTTCAATTGTTTGAAACAATTGAATAGGCCATGATAAAAACATGCCACTGTATGTGGCTTTTTTAGATTATAAAGCTGCTTTTGTAATGGCAGATCAGGATAAATTATGGGGCAAACTAAAGAAATATTTAACATGGCATTCTGAAGCTGTTAATGTTACTACACTCAGATACTGCATGGAAATCATGCAGGGAAATCAACAGGGGGATGTTTCAGTACATATTCCTATGCAGAGTGGCTGAAGGAAGAGGTACATATTGGCACCCTGTGTTTTTAATTTGACCGTACCAGATTTAGGAAGCATTTAAAAAAAAAATAGACAATAATCCCCCCAAAATTAGGATCATAGCGCATTCTATGGTTGGTTGATAAAACACCTAGGGGACTACAGCATGGAACTACATTTTGATAAGATGAAGATTATATGTGGCCCGAATAGGTTTAGGAAAAGCAAAATTGGATTTTGGAAGGAAATGTTCTGGCATCAGCTCAGGACTGTGCCTATTGAAGATTTTAGATTTATTCTACGTTATCTGCAAAACCTTCCTTGGACAGCTTAAGGAATAAAATGTATCCAGTCTTGGCAAAGCTAAACAGAATGGGTAAAGAATACAGCAAATTCACCTTGACACCTCTTATTACAGCATATTGATCAAAAGTAATCTCAATGGTATCTTATGGGTGGAAATAGACCTTGATTTGTATTGGGAGATGTTAAAATGATGGGATGTACATACAGGCACTGTGACAAATCAACTTTCGGGGCACCAGTGGTCCAGGGATGAATATCGGTTTCGAAACCATCAATCAACCCCACACCTCTAGTACACCATAAGGGATCCGAACAGATTGGAATACAAGTGAATTATAAGTCCTCCTTGACCAATTTTGGTAACGTGGATGGAACAGCAGACTCATCTCCGCAAGGTCGTGGATCGTTGGTTAGTTGCAACACACCGAAAATCCAATTGCCCAATGATAAAAGAGACTATCCAGTCAAGGTTGTATAAAAGAAATATCTACTTTGTTATTACTAAAACAGACCGTTCAAGCACACTGCAAATACGACCCACCCCGTAAAGGAACAAAGAGGACAGACAGTTTCACGAAAGGAAAGGGGTGCTCTCTGGATACTGACAGCAGAGTAGTTGGTAAAGTAATCAGTCTTACTGTTCAAGGTTATTCTGTTCCAGCACCAAAGGGGCTAAGTGTCATAACTGTCTCTAGGTGCTTTCAGAGAAGGACCAGGGGTGCAGAACCACAATGTACATGGTGCTGAAGAAGTTCTTGGTGCTTAACAGCGTCGAGGCGGTTCCAGGGCGCTTTGCAGCCCTTGAGACATAGTTAGTGGCGGGAGACCGCTGTGGGTACCAGGCAGCAGGCAGTTTGGCAAGCAAGGTTGGATGGACATCTGTAGGCTGTCGGGCGTGGCGCCTCTGGGCCAAGAATGATTGTCTCTGTGCTGGTTGGTGGATCTGGAATGCTGGCCGAGCCCGGTTGGACGACTCTTCTGACTGCGGCGTGACAACAGTCAGCGGCGCAGCCGGATACGGTTTGAGGATTCGACTGTCTCAAAAATGTCCTTAAAAATTGGATGCTGGTTGTTAATGTTAAAGGACATTTGTACCACGCACTATCACCACCGGAGTTGTCCCATGGCGCTCTGGCGGCTCTGAAAGAGGAGGGGAGGTCGAGTTAGCGGGAGGAATCAGGAAAAGTGCAAGAGAGCAGTGATGTGCTGTTGGCAGCCTCAGCCCGGTGGGTCCGTTGGCGGGGCCTGGGGTTTTTGCAGCCTGTAGTCGTCATGTACTGTTGTGTGAGTCTATGTGTGTTTTTTTGTTTTGTTGTTGCAATGTAGTGAAGTTTGTGCGGTTTGTTGTGCTGTACGTTTTTGGTTGTTTTTGATTTGGAGTTTGAGAGGTGTATGAAAAGGGGGAAATGTTAGTGGAGTTAGTTGGTATCTGTATCCTGAATTGAGGCGCTGGGCTTGCGTTATCTCCCCTGATGCACCTCTGTCCTGATCTGGTCCCTTTCTTATGTGGCCTCACCTCTATCAGGCTCTCTCATAGCCCCACCTGTCCTCCCTTCAAACTCCTGTGGTCAGTGCACCTGCCAATGTTAACAACTCAGGTAGTGTTGCCAATATCTCCACAATTCCACAACACCGGGGTTACCTGGTGGTAACTAAGGGTCGGGTGAAGATGTTGGGTGGGATTGGCTGGGGTAGTTGACTCAGTCGCCATGCGTGTCGTCTGTGTTCCAGTCTATCCGGTGTTACCCATCCAGGTGCCATGGGAGCATCACTGTCAGTTCTGGGGATGTCCGTGTCCTTTCCAGTTTAGTCGTCCTTTTTCTCAGTCGTTTCGGTTTTCAGTTTGAGTCTGTGGTGTTGAAGAGCCAGGTTTTTAGTGATTTCGTGATTTTAAGGTGATCTTGTGTCTTTCTTATTTCTTTTGGCATGTTGTTCCAGGCTTTTGTGGCTAAGTGGTAGAAGGAGCTGCCTCCAAGTTGTTTCTTAAGGTATGGTTTAAGTTCCAGGTGGATTTCGTTGCTTGTTCGGAGGGGTCACGTTGGTTTGTAGATTGTTATTTTCTTTTGTAGGAATTCTGCTCCTTGTCCACTGATTGCCCTGTGCATTATGCACATTGTTTTGAAGGTGATCTGATGTTTTACTGGGAGCCAGTGTAGTGTTTTTAGGGCAGGAGTGATGTGGTCTCTTCTGGATAGTTTGAGGAGTAGACTTGCTGCTGCATTTTGGATCCGTTTTAGTTTCTTCAGGAAATATTCTGGTATTCCGAGGTAGAGGCTGTTTGCATAGTCGATTCTTGACATGATGAGGGCCACGATAGTGAGTGTTTTGTGCGTGAAGGAGGGGAAAGGTAGAGGGTAGAGGTGTGGAGGGGGAAGAAACATTTCTTCACTGTTGCATATATTTGTGGTTCTAAGGTTAGGATGTTGTCCATTTGGACTCCCAGATTTTTTACTACCTTAGATGGTGTTGGTGCGTTTCCCATTTCCGCAGGCCATGGGTTGGTGGTTTCGTTCTCTTGGTCTTTGGATATGATCATGATTTCTGTCTTTCCTGGGTTGATTTTCAGGTTGTTGGCATTCATACAGTTCAAGACTCCTTTTAGACAGTCGATTAGGGTTGAATGATCGGCATCAGTGTCTTTGATTTTGTAGATGATTTGAGTATCATCTGCGTAGTTGTAGCATGTAATGTATTTTTTGAAGATTCTGATGACCGGAGTCTGGTACATCTTGAAATATAGTGGAGATAGTGAGGATCCTTGTGGCACTCCACAGTCATTAACTACTCGTGGAGTGGATTTGAATTGTTTAATCCATACGGCTTCTGTTCTGTCCGCTAGGAATGATTTGGTCCAGAGTAGTGCCCAAGTCTTCTAGTCTTTTGGTCAGGGTGTTGTGGCTAACTGTCAATGGCTGTGGAAAGGTTGAGCAGAATACTGCTCCTTGCTTCTTCGCAGGGCTTGTGTCCTTTCAAGGTGGACGGCCGAAAGCTCAGGAGAGTGATTGCAGGTAACAGCCTTGTCCTTTGTCGAGAGACTCTCCCGGCACTTCCCACCTAGGAAGCTTGCTGGCAGAGCACGCTGCGTGCTGGCTGGGTACCGGTTCTGGATCTGCTGGTCAGGTCCTCTTAGATCTCGCTCGGTTCCCTGGGAGATGTTTAGAGGAGGGATCTTGCTAACCTCTTGGAACTCCTAACCTTCCTTCACTGGCGGAAGATGTAAGGTAGACTGTACCTTCAGCTCGCGTCCAAATGAGTCCTACTTCCTCCTTTTGAAGTCTTCAAGTGAGGGGTTCAGCCCTCTTTTAAAGCCAAACAGGCCCTGTGATTGTTGCAGGCTCAGCCCACCCTAATGAACAAATCCTGGGTCCCCCCCAATAATCTTCTGTTATGCATGAGGTCAGGACCAGAGTGGTCTGCAACAGGACAGCCAAGGGGGTGACAACATATACCCAAGTCACACCCATCTCCCTGTTTGTTGTATATCAAAGTGTCACTCTGGTTAACTGAGCCCTCAGTGACTCTTGATTAAAGTGCAGGGTTCCCTTGAAGTTTGTGCTGGGAGCAGACTTCCCGTCTCCACCAAACCAAATACTTCTCCCTCTAAAAGGGGTCTGCTCTGCAGGGAAACCTGGGGTAACTGCTGGACCCATACAGGTCATTCACTTCCTTTCATACAGAGAGGTGGGAACTAGCTTCCAGTTGACACATTGCATACAAAAGGGATGTTAGTCTTGCCTTCCTGTTGCTCTTCCAGCAACAAAGCCTCTCTAGGCTTGCTTCAATTATCTCATTAGTATGCACTGCCACTAGCTGGAGTACAACAGGAATGCAGATCAATGGGGCCTTTGATATTTAAATTAGGCTGAATATGACGGGGGAAGATGGCGCCTGTAGGCTGTATCTTTCCAGTGTACATGTGACTGTGTTTTGCACGGGAAGCAGATTGACTGTGTGTGGAATGGTTTCACAAAGTCCTCGGAGGTTAGTCTCTGATCATTCCTTTTCATTATTAAAAAAATCAAAAAGCACAGGCGAGCGCACTCTCCCCGTGTGGTTGGTCCAATACCACACAATGAGACTTTGCCTTTAATATAATTATTTCTAGGAGATCGTAATTGTGTAATTTACTTATTGTAAAATTCATACGCTCTGTTGTCAGTTGGTATTAAAAAGAGTACATTTATTCCGGCACCTTAAAACTGACCAAGTCAGCTGGTTCTTGGCTTTGATGCAAGTTTTTAGAAATTAATTATGTAATGGTCGTACTGTAAAACCCATATGCTCTGTGTGAAGTTCGTATGAAAAAGACATTCATTTTTTGCATGCAGCATATATCGATACAATTGAAATGCTAGTATCGCTTAAGGGGCCCATGTCAATGTTCAACATTTCTCTTCACTGCACCAGTTAATATCTAGGTGCCTGCAAGTAATTAGGAAAATCAAAGTGGACAATTCGGAGATTAGTCCCGCCTTCCTGTTGGCTCTTCGGCAGCCAATGCCACTCAGCAGACTTGCCTCAATTATTTATTACATTTGTATAGCGCACACACAGCCCGTGGGCATCGAGGCGCCTTTGCTTGCAAGGAGCTTGGTTACAGGGTGGGTACAGCTGGAAATGCATTTACACATTTGTACAATGCCACATTAGGGTGCATAGTTGATAATTATCTCATTAGTATGCACTGCCACCAGCCGGAGGACAAAAGGAATGCAGATCCATGGAGCCTTTCATATTTGAATTAGGCTGCCCATGCTGGAAGAATGTGTGCCTTCCCCCTCCTTGATGCTTTAATGTACCCTGGGCTGTCACATTTCAGCTGAATAGGACAGGGGAAGACTGTGCTTGTAGGCTGTGTCTTCCCGGAGTACATGTGACTATGCGCATTATGCAGGAAGCAGATGAAATGTTCGCGTAATGCCCTTGCACATTTCTCAGTGGTTGGTCTGTCATCATTCATTTTCATTATTTAAAAATGGCCCAGGCGAGCACACTCCCCCCGTGTGGACAGTCAAATTCCTCACAGGCACTACACTTCAAGTTTTGGGGTTGTGACCATGCTTTCATTTCATTATTAGCGCATCTGATGTACATGTTATACAGTGTTTGTACAGCACCCTTCACCACCTCAGTGGTCTTTACGGTGCCTAGACCTTGTCCGAAAGTGGAGCATGTGACCCTTCAAAGGTGTTACCAGACCTTGGTCTGATGGTAGCAAAAGGCTAGAATTAACGAAATGGACAGGACTTATATATGATTTAGCAGAAGATTAGCAAAGATGATTTATTAGTTTGAATAGGATTGTCAGATATTTATGCAGTCTATTCATGTGCAGGAGACTACCCTTGATAGTATTACCATTTTTAGAAAAACTGAGTATAAGAAAATCATTAAGTACGATCAAAGAAGGCATTATCAACATATTAATGAAAAAAACATTGCTGAGACAATGCATCAGGCTTTCCCATTAATTTAAAGAAATGCAATCTTAGCATATCAAATGTCCCCAAAAAAATAATTTGCCAAAACCTTTGAGGCTTAAATGTATTGCCACAAATGAGGCAAAAAAAATAAATCACATCATTTTCTAACTTTTCATATTTGCAATGAATTTAACTGTATTGAAACTTTGCACCATCTTTATATTTAATGCCCAAAGTGACATTATTTGAGTTTCACTTTAAGACTGTATTTCTACTATAAACCAATCACTGTCCTCTGGGTCATGCAGCCCCCATCCAATGACAGTCCTCTCACTAAGCCCCGCCTCTGTCACGCATCTTCAGTTTGGTAAGCACAAAGTGACAGTATGACCAAGAAGAGCCGCAGAGGGGCCGGAAGGAGGGTTCACATGTCAATCCATGCCAGACCATGCTGGAGAATAATAGTTACAGGTAAGTAACTCCTTCTCCAGCATGGGGTCTGGCATGGATTCACATGCTCATGAAGAATGAATACCCAGCAGTACCATATTATACAACCACGGGAGGTGGCAAGGCTCAACGGACTGAATCAGCATTTACCCTTGGAACAAACTCACCTCAAGCAAACAGGTTGCATAGCACTGCCTGGCCAACTCTTGACTCCTAGAATCCCCGTCAACGCAGTAGAACTTTGTAAAGGTATGCATGAAACTCCATGTCGCAGCCCTGCAGATGTCAAGCAGGGGCAAACCAGAAAGGAACGTTGTCATTACAGTGATCGCTCTGGTGGAATGGGCTCTTGGACAGCCCGGCAGAGGCCGGTTCACCAGCCGATGACAGTGCATGATGCAGCCAAATACGGAGCTCAAGACCAGGGGAAATCCAAGTTTTCCGAGATGACCATGGTAGAGATTCAGAATATCCTCAGCACCATGCACCCTACCAGCTGCCCAGGAGAACTCCTCCCGTCTAAAAGCATACTGGAACATAAGGACATCTTTGCCCTGTTCCTTCTCAGATTGGTAAATGCCTCGTTCCGGACTGGAACTATTCCGCAGTCTATAAAAGATGTAGCGGTCACTCCATTGCTAAGAAATGAAAGGTGGGTTTAGACCCCAACAACGCTACTAATCACAGACCCATTACAAATACTCTTCTTTTTGAAACTAATTTACAAAGTTGCCACAATATATCTTCAGTCCTATATCTCAGGAGCAGGCATTTTACACAAGAAGCAATCCGGTTTCCGTAGCTGCCATGGCACCGAGAGTGCACCGTTAGTCCTACAAACACATATGCTGTCCAAGTTAGAATTGAGCAAGTCAGGGCTGCTGATATTGTTGGATCTGTCGGCAGACTTCGAGTTGCTTAATCACAAGACCTCTCTCGAGGGACATTGCTCACAGGTTCATTGGGGTGATAATATTTCTGACGTCGAAATTACCACTTGTGGAGTTCCCCAGGGGGCATTCTCTCCACCTTGCTTATATATATATATAGTCTCTTTGTGCATGGACTTGGAGAATTTGGGCCTATTCTTCTGTAATTATGCAGATGATTTCCAGTTGGCACTCGAGATCAGTTGGGAACAAAAAAGACCAACAGAAGTTGGATGCACTCTATAAGACCATAAAGGGGTGGATGACCACCAACGGGCTTCGCCTCAACGCAACAAAGACAGAGCTCATGCTTTATGGACTTCGGCAGGCTAGAGATAAGCTGAGTCAACTCTATGCCAATTTTACGATCGACGGTAGTCAGATCACACTGGTACATAAGGTTAAGACCTTGGGTAATTACTTGGAGGCCAGTTTGGACAGCAGTGCTCATGTGGATGCAATTGTGAAAAACACTATCACCTTAAAGTGTTACAGCAAGTCGCCCCGTTGGTCTCCAAAGAAGACCGTGTGAAGCTAGTCAGAACTGTAATACTCCCACGGGTAGATTACTGTAATGCTCTTAGGGGGAGCAAACAAGGCAGGCATTCAGAAACTGCCAAAAAAAATTAAGAACGCTGCGTATCATATACCAGATGAGTCGCACAGAATCTACATCCGCAGCACGGAGGAATCTGCACTGGCTGATTGTTTCAGCAAGGATCCAGTTCAAGTTGTTGACCATCTGCTATGAATGTGTTTTTGGTAATGCTCCAGCCTACCTTAAGGACAGGCTGAACATTTACTGCCCAAAAAGATATCTTCGATCTGCAAAGGCCCGCTTCTTAGAAGTAGACCGCATTAAGAGAGCCAGCGGAAATGGTTGCGCCTTTCATACACCAGCAGCCCGGGCCTGAAACGCTCTACCGGAATATGTGCGCAAAGAGGAAAACCATCTGGCCTTCAGAAAACAGCTAAAGACCACCCTGTTTGAGTAACATGACCATCTAGCCGTTCACATTGCTGTCAAGGGCACCTGGATGCCTTTGGCGCGATACAAATGTGTTAACATAACACCCCACCCATCCGGCAGAGGTGATGGCCACAAGGAAAGCCATTTTCTATGAAAGAAACCGAGTGGGGCTTGACGCGTAGGTTCGAAAGGTGCCCCCATGAGCCTCGTCAGAACCACGTTGAGTTCCCATGCCAGGGCAGGAGCCTTCACCGCAGGAAAGATTGGAAAAGCCCCTTGAGGAACTCCTTGATGAGCCTGTGGGACCACCACAAGGATCTACCCGGGGATCTGTTGTAGTGTGAGATGGCCACCAGGTGTACCTTGATGGAAGCGCGAGCCAGTCTAGCTCTTGCCACAGACAAGTACGGAAGAATTTGTGGAGCCGTAACCCTTCGAGGGGTAATCTTCTACGACCAGCACCACGTAGCAAAATGCTTCCACTAATGGGAGCAGAACTTTAGAGTTGATGACACCCTGGCTTTGGCAAGGACTTCCCTGCAGTCTGCTGGCAACTTATAACTTCCAATCTCTAAGGCTGCAAGAGCCATGCCCTCAGGCTCGGCGATCCTGGGTCGTGATGAAGGATTGCGCCTCCCTCTCTGGTGAGCAGATCCAGAAGTACCAGCAACTTGACTGGAGGCGACGCTGACAGACTGAGCAGGTCCAGATACCAAATCTGCTTCGGCCACTCCAGGGCGTTACATCTTGCATCGACACTGTCCGAGTGTGTTGATGACATGTAGCAGGAGAGGGAACGGGGGAAGTGTAAAGAAACAGACCTTCCCACGGGAAGGAGAACACGTTCCCCCAAGGTCCTCTATTGGTGGAATCTGCTGGCAAACATCTGGCATTTGGAGTTGGCTGCTGTGGTAAAAAGGTTGATAAGGGGTCTGCCCCATTTGACGAACAGGCAGTTCACCCGATCCTGACGAAGTTCCGATTCGTAGCAGAATTGTTGCTCCCTGCTGCGTGAATCAGCGATGGTGTTCTTGACGCTTGCCAGGTGGTGAAGGACAAGGAATATCCCCTGTCCAATGGCCCAGTGCCACAAGTCCTGAGATACCTTGGGGAGCGCTGGGGATCGAATGCCCCCTTGCTTCCTAATGTAGAAAATGGTGGTGGTGTAGTCCATGAAGATCATCAGCACCTTGCCCTTTGGAGATAGTAGGAAAGACTTGAGGGCCCAGAATTCTGCTTGTAGCTCCAGGATGTTGATGGGCAGATCCTTCTCCTCTGGAAGTCACAGACCTGTGGCGTGTAGATGTTCGGTGTGAGCCCCAACCTTCCAGCGATGCTTCCGTGGTGACCGTTCACCTGGGCGATTTGGGAGCGTGCCCTCCACCACTGTATCGATTGCCGGAACTCCTTCTGCGGGATTTTGTCTGCAAAACTCCCAGACACCTGTATCCAACATGCGTCCAAGAATTCCTGAAGGGGTCGCATCTGCAACCTGCAGACACTAACAAGGTAGATGCAGGACATCATGCCCAGCAGGGATTTGATGGCCTGCACCATGGCAGTCGTCGACGACAGCCATTGCACCTTCCCTTGAATGGCTATTGGCCCCTCCTCCGAGGGCGACGCCAGGCAAGTGACTGCGTTGAGTCTGGCACCAGGGAACAGCGCATTCTGTGATGGAATCAAGCAGGACTTCAGATAGTTCACAGAGAATCCTGTATCCATCAGAAGTCAGACGTTCTCCTTCGTGTGCTCGTTGGCCAGATCTCGCGAACGAGCGCATATCAACCAATCGTCCAGGTATGGGTATACGTGAATGCCCTGCAGATGCAAATGGGCCAGCACCGGGGCCAGGCATTTTGTAAACACCCTTGGGGCCGATTTGAAGCCATAGGGCAGGGCCTTGAACTGTTAGTGCTGGCCTTGCACTATGAATCATAGGAAATTTCAATGTTTCCTGTGGCTGGAGATATGAAGTGCACATCCTCTAGGTCCAACGACGTCAGGAAATCCCCTACCTCCAGTTGGCTGAGCACGTGCTGCAACGTGACCATCCTGAATTTTTGGGACTTCAGGTACTTGTTCAGACAGTGCAGGTCCAGTATGGGTCTCCAACAACCTGTATCTGGAATAGACTCTGGAGCCCCGGAGTCGTTAGTGAAAACACTCCATCGCCCCTTTCTGTAAAACGGCTCACACTTCTTCCAGAAGCTGTGGGATGTGGTGCTCCCGATAGGAAACCGGTGGGATACCCAGGCACCACCGTTGGAATTCCACCCTGGGTGGGAGCGTCCAGCACCCATCTGTCAGTGGTGATCGTCCTCCACTCGCTGACGAACCTAGTCAGCTGGCCTCCCACCGAGGTACATGAGTGTGGGCCTGATTGGGTGCCTTCGCCCTTCCCTGCGGGCGACGGTGACGCAGACCTCTGCTACCGTAGGCCTGAGAGCAACCTCTGTAGGCTTCCTGCATGGAGGATCAAGGAGTCTGTCTGTATGAGGAAAAAACTTTGGATGATCTGCTCGATTTACCCCTGGATGAACGAAAAAAAAGACAAGCTATGTTGAAGAGGGCCATGGGAACAGGCCATCTCTGTATCTGTCTTTGCGGTATGAAGGGATTCGTCGATTGCCTTACAGAAACAGAGTTTTTCCCCGTCAAAGGGCATTTGCGGCACCTTCGCCTGAACGTCTGGCTGAAAATGTGTGGCTTTCAGCCATCCCTGCTGACGAAGGCAGACTCAGTTTCCCATCTGCCGGAAAACTCTGTCGTGATGTCCACTGCCACTTAATGGCATGTTCCGATGGCCCCTCCCCTTCCTGAAAGAGGGCATGAGCTTCCATTTTCTTGTCGTCGGGGAGGAATTCAAAGATCAGGCCCAGCTTGTACCAAAGCTCCCAAACACATCAGGCCAAGAAAGCCAGTGCATTAGGGATGCCGCCAAATAAATCACTCTTTCCCATGGCGTCCATCTTCTTACCCTCGTTGTCTAGGGGAACTGATGACGATCAAGCCGGGTTAGCCACTTGTTTCCTTGCAGCAGCCGACAATACCGAGTCCGGCGACAGTTGCGACCTCAAGCACTTGGGCGTGGAGTTCGGCACCCTATATTTCTTCTCCAACCTGTACCGCTTAGTTGGAGCCATGCATGGGTTCTTCAGGAGGGCTAGGCCTTGGTCCCAAATATATCAGGAAGGGCACTGCCACGATAGTCTTCCTCTTGGGCTCTCGTTGCTGATGCAAGAAGCCATCTTTCCTGGTTTCCTCAGGCAACATCTGGAACAGCACAGAGGCCCTGGAATCAGAGTGGAATGATCCCACCTCGTCTGGTGGAGAGACTCAAGGGGCATTCATGTGTGGCGATTCATCGTCTGATGCAACAAAGTCCTCATCTTTGTCAGTTCCCGTGGCCATGTCCGTGTCAGATGGTGGAGTCAGGGCCCGATGTGGTGGAGGAGTCGTATGACACTTTCTCTTTCTACGTGGAAGCTGGTCAGGGGCCTGCGGCACCACCTGTGCCGGAGGCTCCCTCTGCTGGATTTCCACCACCAGGGTGTGGAGAGTCGACAGGATGTCCATGGATATATCCCGTGGTTGCAAAGGAAATGATGGATTGCTAGGCCCTGCGCCGCCGTCCTCGTGGACCGTATGGATGGCCTCGTGGTGGTGGTGGTCGCCCCTGGATGAGATGTCCATCGGTTCAATGTCAGCCCTGGAGGGCTATTTTGGGTTCTCCCCCCCCACCCTTTTTCCTCCCAGAGCGTTTTGGAGTGCGATATGTGCCAGTGCTCCCCCACCCCCTGCACTCCTGCAGGGGTGCCTGCAGCCTTTGCTGCTGCCTCCGTAGCCGTGTCGTGGCTTGGAGGTAGGGAAACTCTTTGGGCCGTAGGAGCCAGCCTCATAGGGTCAGCACCTTACGCTGCTGCGGTCATCACAGTAGGTGTCGCCGAAGTGGCTGACAAGGACTTGGGCTGTGCAGACTTCTTCTCTTCATTCGGCCTAGGCTTATCCGATTTCTCCCGTAACTTGGCTGGGGTGGACAACTTCCTCTTTGAGGAGGAGCTCGATGCCAGGCTGGCTACGGAGGTTGAAGGTGATATTGATCGCAGCCTACCTGGGTCCAACCTGGGACCCGCATCAGCTGCAAACCCGGTGGAATCGGACTTGCGGTTCTTGGCCTTATATTGGACCCCCACGGATGGGGCGACTCAAAGGAGTTGGATTTCTTCCCAGAGGAAGACCGCTCTTCGGACCGGCCAGTCCTGGGTGTGGCATGACCCTGTTCAGAGCACAGGGTAGGGGCCTTGTTCAAATTGAGCAATGCCACCAGCCTGCTATGCCTGTCTTTCGTGGTCTTCGAGAAACCCAGACATATCTCGCACTCTACCTCCTTGTGGTCCGGGTGTAGGCAGTAAAGACATTGTAGATGTGTGTCCTCTACAAAGACGTTTCATAGCCTGCATTTGGAGCAGGGCCTGAAGATGGTCCTTCCCTCCTTTTTTTTCCACGTCATGGTCGAGGACGAGAGGAAGGCCCAAAATGGACATCCAGAAACTTCTACCAATCTTTGAACAAATCCTCACCGACAACGGGTCCCCGTTGATGGGCGGTGTAGAAAGCACACAGGCTCTGCTGGTAACAAAAATCTAACATTTCCGTTAAAACATACAAATAGCTCAGAGAGCAACCGGAGGACTCCAATCACTGAAGCATGCAGTAAAAATCAGAAGATGGCTGCCAGAGGCAGCAGGGCTTAGGGAGAGGACTGTCTTTGGATGGGTGCAGTATAACCCAGGTCAGTAATTGGTTTAGAGGAGAAATAGAGTTTTAAAGTGAAAGTGAAACTGATTTCTTTTACCAGGGATTCCCAGCCCGAAATTGGGATATTTTACTGGATTAGATGTTTTGAAAAAGATTAGTGAAAGGTGGGCACATTTTGATGGTAATCTGTGGTAAAATGTTGGTGTTTTATAGTTAGTAAATATTGCTAAAGGTAAAATGTTTATTTTGTATTAGATTTTTTTAATAGAATTTAAAGTTATTAGGTAAGGCTTAACTTATTGAACACACACTTAAGTAGTGTAGCGGTAGGTTCTCATATGTTTGATGTAAAGATTTATTTTTGCACTAGAATAAGGTTTAATGTAAACCTTATTGCTATAAATAAAAATGAAAAAAAGAATGCTGGGATTGGGGGCCAGCTACATCACTTTCAATGCCAGATGGTTGGAAGCCTGCTGGAACACATTTAAGATGTTAGAAGAGTCAGGGAGAGGAGCCTGTATCCAGTTTGACTACAGACCAGATCCTATTGTTCGATGTTCTTTAGGACTATGCAGGCACAAAGTGATCCGTCCCGCTGGTAGAGAGGCATGACAAGTACAAATCATGTCAGTTGACTTGTATGCAAATAAGGGGGGGTCCTGGGAGACTCTCTGCCAGACATGAGTCCTGGTTACAAGAGCCTTACCCAGAGTCTTTAGCTCACTATCCTTCACAGAGGAGAAATATCCTAAACATATCAGTCTTTGTCCTGCCCGGAGGCAGTCCAGCACCGAAATGCTAGGCAATTCTCCTCTGAACAAGAGCACCAACAGCAACCCCAGACACGTGTTTCGGTCTGGTTGAACCTCATCAGTAGGGTGTAGCGGTCCCATGCTAAATAATGATTGTGATGACCTGTGGTGCTTTCTTTACATGGGGGACCCATAATAAGAGTTATCTTTTATACCAAGACAGCTAATATGGAAGTCTCTGAAGGTCTGACAAGCAAATTATCTCCTTTTTAACCAAGGATGTAGAGGGCTTCTTGTATGGTTTCATTATATCAGGCGAGGACTTTCACAAAGTTAAGGCATTGGCCTTCTCTAGGAAAGCTTAACTGTTGAAAAAACCTTAGCCCAATAAAGGGGAGCCAGGTAACCTTATTCTGAGGTTCCAAGGTGGAGTTGGTGTCCTACAGCCGGACTATCTACTGGACATCCAGTCCAAGTTCCATGCCCCTTGCTGCTGTATCAGCATGACAAGCATTTGAATGGAGCATACCGAGGATCCCCCAATAAGCCTCAGATAAGGCAGCAGGATACTGCTCCTTCCTCTCAGGCAGCATGTCTTGTTTAAAATTGTTATTGTTATGCATTTCAGGCCACCAAGATCACATCCAAATTAGCCCATCTGCAAGTTGAAAAAACTTTTCCTAAGGATCTGGGACAGTGTAAGCTTTACCTGAGACTGGGCAGGTTTTACCCTGTGCCAAAGTGTACTGGAGAGTTCACACAAGCACAGCTTCCCATTTAAAGGAGTCCTGAAATTCGCTTCCAACTTCTTGCTGATGGAATTTATAGAGTAGGGATCTTACTAAAGCTTCCTCACCTGAATCTGCATGTCCGTTTTTAATTTATTTATTGGGCATTTATAAGGCACACTGTACAACAAAAAAGTGTTTATGGGCACCATAAGGCAACAGGAGGGGAGTGTCACCGTCTAAGTGCGAGAGAGGGGTGGGCGGGGTTGGTCAACCCACCAGGCTGGTCAGGGAAGTGAAAAAGAGGAAAGCAGTGCTAGTGAGGGTGTGCTGGTGGAGACTGGTCAGTGAGGACCAGGTTCACTGCGGGACTCCTAAGCGCACCAGGCCACCAGTCACAGCTTGAGGCCAAGGAGAAGTTTCAGTCCTATTCCGGATATGTTGAAGGGGGTGACGAGCGGAAAGAGGTTTATTGGGGAAGAGGCTATTGCAGTAGTCTAGTCTTGAGAGAACCAGAGCGCAGGAGACATGGAGTTTCTGGAGAAAGATAAGGAAGGTGAGAATACCTCTGAGGAGGTGAAGCTGGAAGTGGGCCTTCTTGGCAAGGTCCATAATGTGAGGGGAGGAGAGAGCGGAGTCAAAAAGGACACCAATGTTTTTTGCCTCACTAGAAGCGAGGGGACCCAAGGAGGATGGCCAGAGAGAGGGAGGGAAGCAGGGTGCAGGGGAAGCAGTTCCAATGAGAAGGATCTCGGTCTTACTGGCATTAAGACAGAGATCATTAGCCGAGCACCATGCCTGAATAGCAGTTAGGAATGTGAGAGGAGGGAGTTTGAAGGAGAGCAGAGTGTCATCAAGGGGGCAAGGTAGATGTTGAAGAGCCACCATGACAGGATAGAGCCCTGAGGGATGCCGCAGGTGGAGTGAGAGGTGGGAGAGAGGAAGAGGCCCAGTTACAGCTGGGAGGTCAATTAGAAAGAAAGGTGGTCAACCAATCCAATGCAAGGTCTGCGATACCAAGGGTGTCATGCAGCTGCTTTAAGAGGATGGCATGATTGTCTGTGTCAAAGACAGAAGAAAGATCAAGGAGAAGGAGAATAGAGTGGGAGTTTGAATCAAGGTTTCAGAGCAGATTTTCACGGATGTTCAGGAGAGCAGTTTCCGTGCCTCTGAATGCTCTGAAGCCAGACTGGTGGTCATGGAGGCAGCCAACAGATTCAGTGTGGCAGGTCAGTTGGGAGATCAAGATTTTACCCAGGAAGGGGGTAGTGGAGATGGTTCTATGTGAAAAAAAAACTCATTTCAAAGGTCTCAAGAGAAAAAGACAGATTTTCTTTTGACTGTAAAAACAGCATTGTAAAGGTCTTTTTCTTGAGACCTTTAAAATGCGTTAAAAATAAATAAATAAAAATCGGGGGTTTCACCCCCCCATTGTTCCTCCCCATACCCCAACTCACCTAACCTTTGGATTTAAACCCCAGCCGCCACCCCCAAATCAAAATCACATGCATACACAAAACACACACGCACCCACACACACGTACCCGTACCTGTTCTCCTTGCCCACTGCTTCCGGGTCCCGCAGAGCCCCTCAGCCCCTGTGCACACTCGTGAGCGGTAGGGGTATGGCCGTTTGATTTAGAAATCTTTCTAAATCAGACTTTTAGTGAAAAGATCTTTATAAAAAAATATCTTTTCACTTAAGACCATGGGAATATGGCGATAGGTAGCCAGGCAGGAGGGGTCAGTGGACAGCTTTTTTTAGGAGAAGGTGTACAAGGGAGTGCTTGAGGGAAAGTGGAAAGGAATGGTTTTAGAAAACAGACAAGGTAGGAGGGAGAATGGATAGTTCTGGAGGAGCAGGGGAGCACTTGTTTGGAGACTTTCATAGAGCCGACAGCTTTCGAGACCTCTTTATTTATTTATTTACATTTATTTATTTACATTTATAAAGCGCTCACACAGCCCGCAGGCATCGAGGCGCTGTTACAGGAATTGTTTGTTTTTCTTAGTTGCGTAATTGTGTTTTTTTGTCTTAGTTACGTATTTATAACGCGCTTAAACACCCGGAGGTTTCTAAGCGCGGACCCGGGGATCGAACCTGTTGCTGCTTCGTGTCGTCTTGCTTCCAAGCGCACGCTGCCGCTGAGCTATCCTCCCGGGACATAGCCTCATCTGTTGCTACGGGGGAGGAGAGTATAGGGGAGGGAGAGAGCAGTGCCAAGAGAGGCTTGAGTGTAGGTGGGGGAGTAGGGTAGAGGAGAATGAGGACAGGATGTCCTGGGATTTGGTAGTGAAATGGTAGGCTAATGCATGAGATGGAAGAGGAGAGATGGAGACTGGAGTAGGATTGGCGAGTTCCTTACATATTTTGAGTTCAGCTGCGTTGTTAGTGGCCCAAGAGATGCGGGCTCGGATATGGGCCCCCTTCTTGGAGCTGATGGATCGACGGTAGTGCCTCTGATGCAGGTGACGGGCCAGTTTATCAGTGGGTGTGTGATGCCTGCAACTTACGTTCAGCAACTCTGCACTTGTGTTTCAGAGCGGCTAGGTCCGAGTCATACCAGCTGTTGCATTTGGAGGCAGGCTTCAAACTGATCCTCATGACAGGGGCAAGGGTATCAAGGTTGTTGGAGATGAGAGGTGAAGGTTAGTGAGGGCTGATTCAGTAGTAGAGTCAACGGCAGGGGTGGGAAAAGAATGAAAGCTGTGGCAAAAGCAGCAGCTGACACTCGCTCCATTGGACGAATGACAGAGGAAACTGGCAGTGCAGGTAGAGGTTTGGCCAGGGGGCCCAAGAGCTCAATATGAGAGGCGAGGAGGGAATGGTCAGATCAGGAGAGAGGTGTGGTGAGAGGGTTAGAGATGGGGATGTCAGTTGAGATGAGTGCACAGAAGACTACAGTGGCTGCTTCAGAGGGATTAAGATTAATGTTGAAATCACAGAAGAAGAGAAGCTTGGAGGTAGAGGTCGTGAGAGAG
Source organism: Ambystoma mexicanum (assembly GCF_040938575.1). Classification (NCBI taxonomy): domain Eukaryota; kingdom Metazoa; phylum Chordata; class Amphibia; order Caudata; family Ambystomatidae; genus Ambystoma; species Ambystoma mexicanum. The sequence continues at coordinate 304,867,990 of NC_090921.1, forward strand.
GTGAGGTCAGCCCATTCGGAGATAAAGAGGGCGAGTGGGGCCTGTAGATGGTGGCGAGAAGAGGATAACAGCTGAACAGGGTTCGATGGAACTGGAGGAGAAGCAGTAATGGCGACAACTATTTTAACCATAAAGAGGGACAAAAGGAGGAATGAACTCCCAGACAATAGCCTTGAAAATACCTTTCATGGTGGGAGAACTCAAAGGTGTGAAACCTAGATATCAAGTTTTCCTAGATACCTAGATATTCTGATGAGATCGATCTGGCAGAGTTGGCAGGAAGACCAGACCACTGAGCGGCCATGGAGAGGCCCTGACTGGCTACATAGTTAGCTGGAGAGGAGACACATGGCAGAAGCCCCCTGCTCCATTACTCATGCACTACCAACACTTTTGCTTGTGAACCTATTGCTTGCCTGTACCTGTAGCTATGCCACTTTTGTACCTTTGTGCCTTAAGATATACACCTGTGAATATAATATTTGCCTGTCTGTAACTATCAATGCCATCTTATTGTACCTGTGCCTTTAAGATATACGCCTGGTTGCCCTCGGGCCTAGTACGCTATACAAATAAATAAAATACAAATACAAGTACTGTAAAACCAGATATTATGGAGAAGCCAGGCTGGTTATTAGAGAATCATTACCCATTTATGGATTCAGTTATCCATCATTCATTCTGATTAGTAGTGATATTAGATTATCCATATTATGTAGCCATTTGCTATAGATAGAGGCCTGTTATATTTGAAGTGCCTTGCTAGAGACATGTAGAGATAGACTGACTTATGTATGTATTGCAGAGACACGCATGAGTGTGCACTTCGAATATGCATTGAGCTTTGGGAATAGCGCTTGCCATTGCGAGGAGTAAACGCTAGAATGCATGAGGCCTATGGCATTCTGAAGCCATCCTGAATGAGACAGAACAGAAGCGCCAGTTGGTTCTGCGGAAGTTGTTTAGAGTTACAGTGTACGAGGAATGCGTACGCAGTTTGCTTGGCAGACAGAGATTAGTCGTGACTCTTGTCCGAGTGGAGAAGGGCTTTATTATCAGGTCCTGGCTGGTGCTCTCAGACAGAGAAGGTGGGGGCCATGCAGGGAGTGCTTTGCACAGAGACAGATAGAGGGATTTTAGAAGCTAACAGTGGAGTGTATGGAGGAATATGGGAGATGGATGTATGGTAACACGTAGCACAGATAGCATGTACAAGATATGATGTACAAATGTCACAATGACAGAACACGCAGTAACTGGCCAAGAACATGCAGTGCATCACAGACTTTCAGGCACTGCTCGGATTTAGAAATGCTGACAGAGATGAGTGGATGCTTAATGTAACCATGGAGAAAGTGTATGTCATTTGACACTATAACTGAGCAGTAGGAGTGTATGCTGCTCTCGGTCTCTGAGATTTTAGATGTAGATGGAGCTGACGGAGATCGAGAGAGTTTTGGATGGAGCTGCTCTGACTCCGAGATTGAAAGGAGGTGCTTGGTGTGGCATTGATGAAGGCTTCGTGAAGTGTTTTGGGTGCAGCAGAATAGGATGGCTTCGGGAGTTCAGAAGCTTGGGGAAGCATTCCGATGAGAGCTGATGAGATCGATCTGGCAGAGTTGGCAGGAAGACCAGACCACTGAGCGGGCAAGGAGAGGCCCTGACTGGCTGGTTGCAGAGTTAACTGGAGAGGAGAGGCATGGCAGAAGGGAGTATTGCTGATAGGAGGCCTAATTAATCTGAATACGAGACGTGCCAATGGGGAATTAGGACATACACTCACACAGAGCTTTAGCTGACATGATAGATGGGGAAATTAGACAGGGATTGGCTTAGAGAGAGAGAGCGTGAAGTGTGTTTTGGATTGGAGTGGAATGGTGAGGATTGGAGAGGAATGCTGAAGCTTGCATTAGGCTGCATTAGCATTATATATCCAGCTATCAGATTGCTTGCATGGGAAGCCTGTAAGGCTTGCAGTTATTGCATTGCATTGTAGATTTGCATCCAGAGCATAAAAGATGCAAATTCGAGATTTGCATCATGCATTGCTGTGTATGAATACAAGTGTTATTATTGTTGAATCGATTCATGTGTTTTCTTTGTGTCTTATGTTTGTGTGCCCATAGTATAGTAATTTAGGAGTAACACAGAGCACAATCGGCCTGAGATACAAAAGCAGGGGGGGGCATAGAAATCCACAACCCCCCCTCTCCGAGGTTGATTTGGAGACCAGCAAGTGGTCGCCCATAAGGGGCTAGGCCAAGGGTAACTTTTTTTTAGACCAACATTACAACTCTTGGCCTCCTAGCTCTAGCCGGAAGGCCCGAGTAAACACTGGGGCAGATGCCTTTGTAAAAGAAGCAGAGGGTTTATGTTAAGTTCTAGAAGGAAGACGGAGGGCAAGCCCCAAAGAACTACACAAGGAAGGGGCCATCCAGTCTACTCCGAGTTGGAACCACAAACTCTCCAGAGTAGATAAGCATAGTCAGCTCAGTATGTTGGAGAGCAATCCAATCCAGATTTCCCTAGGTGTCAAGCCTACCGCTGATGAAAGCTCCCAAATCCACACAACCCTTTTTAAAGAGCCCCATCCTGTGACACACCGTGGTGTGGCACAGGCTACAGATGCAGCACACAAACAGTATTGGAACACATTCCAGTTGGGGTCCAGAGAACCGTGAGCCAAAGTGTACAAAGGCAGTAGTGGAGCTACGTTTTCCGCTGCTCTGCCCCTCCACCATCCGGCCCCGCTCATACCACCACTCACCCCACTCCCGAAAAAAAACCACATACCTAGGGCCTGCATTTCCTCCAAGAACCTTTCTCTAGGTTAACAGGCAATTAACTGATTGCTTGCTGGGGCCCTGGGTCAAAGCCTATTAAGAGTTGAGACGAATACAAGGATGTCCCTTAAGTACGATCTCAGTAGTTGCTTACCAGCCACAGGGCTAATGACACTCATACCTTCAGTCTGAGACCTCACTGGAGGATTCATGTAGGGCAAAGTGCAGGGGCCACATATGAACATCACTGTTATCCATTTAATATATACTGTTGCACGTCATTTTCCAGTCCCATCCCGCTTCCAAGTAGCTACACATACAAAGCATAAAGGTAATGTGACTCAGTCAATATCGCTGTTCAGTTAAGAGCAAAATCCCCCATCATAACATAGCTTGTACTACATACCTTATTCTAGTTCCTTATGTCATGGGAGATCTAAAATAGCTTAACATCTCAAAATGCTAAGGGATGGAGCACAAAGGACATGGAGACAAAGATGCTTTATTGGAATGCCGGACATAGGCTTGCGAGAATGCTGGGGGAAGGTCTCTCCTTCAGTGTGATTCATACGGACTGGAGCTGTGCACCAATATAGCTTCTGAATGATCTCTAGATGTCAGTAGCAAAGCTGGAACTGCCACTCCAACTGACACTATTGGGGAACTAAAGCAGTAAATAATCAGAACACTACAATTCTCATCTGAATGCAAGATAAACATTTCCTGTTTGAAGGACTGAGCGTTTTGGAAATAAGTTCAGGAAAGCTTCGTTCGGAATCTGCCTTCTAATTTTGCATCCTAACTGGAGTTGCTCAAGTTACTAAGAGGCCACCTCTTTTTAAATCTTGGTGCATGCATTCTTACTCTACATTCGCCCTTAGAGTCAAATTGAGCCCCCATGAGTTGTGTCGAACAACAGTTTGTGACCTATGGCAAAGTTAGTAGAATTAGATGGACATCTTTTTGAAGGACACCTGAAAAATATTCCAGTCATACTAAACACTTCAGGGGTCTAACCTATGCAGCCTATCATTAGCCTGGTGATGTGGGATGCTGGATGAGGTGTATGACGGTAACATCCATAAACCTACTCTACACACCTCCACCAATATTCAGTAGGCTGTTGCTGGTCATGTAATGGGGAAATAACCCAACCCCCCCCCCACGTTACAGTGCACATCTTTGTCTGGTAAGCAGCATGGAGAAGGATCTGATCTACTTGGCAGTATGTAACGGACAGCATAGAGGTCACCGGGGTAGGCCAATGGGAGGAGGCAGATGCAGAAGTTGATTCAGGCCTCATGCTTTGAATGAGGCCATGCTGTCAGTGTAAAGTGAGCATTTATTTTTCTGTCTGTTTTGGTAGCCAGGCGCATTAGCACCCTTGGTGGGGGAGCCAGCCAATCAGGAGGCTAGGAAAGCGGACTGAATTTCCCAGTGTTATATTGCGTTCCATGCCACCTGATACCACCTACCCCGCCTGCCTTCTTCCCTCTTTTTAATTTACCCCCACCTCACTTAGCTCATTGTGGCTTCGTAGAGACCCGCCTTCACTTTTTCATGGTAGCCATCTTTGAACAGTCTTTTCGTTCCGTTAACGGGACGCCGCAAGGTGACCCATTCACGGCGCGTAAATACTTTAAATTAGTCCCGTCCCTTCCAAGGGCTGGAGCGGGTAGCAACAATCCAGGGGCCTTGGTAAACACCCTCGCTTTGCTCGGGCCACCGGCCCTTTACACCCGTTCAAGCCCTTGGAATGAGTGCTTAACGCCATAGAATATAACAGTGCCTGAAGTTTCTGTAGTGGCTCCCATTCATTTGTTAATTTCTTTTTTCGGTTTGCAGCCCAACACCCAGGGCCTCCAGTAGGACAATGCTCACCTCATGAACAGTTGCCTGCAGTCCAGTAACCTGGGAGCATGCTTTTACATGAGTGGTCTCCCTTTGTTTTATAAAATAATCTGGATGTTCGTAAGGAACAAGTTACTTACCTGTAACTGTTGTTCTCCAGCATGGGTCTGGCATGGATTCACATGCTCATGAATATTCCCCGTCGTCAGGCTGGGAATCCTCGGTAAAGACAAAATCAGTTTCAGTTTCGTTTCTGATCTGTCTTTCTTAGTAGTAACCAATCACTGGTCTCTGGGTCATACTGCCCCCAGCCAATGACTGCCCTCTCCCTAAGCCCCTCCCCTGGCAGCCATCCTCAGATTTGGTAGCACGTAAAGTGGCGGTATGACCAAGTGAAGAGCCGCAGAGGGGAAGGAGGGAGGATTCGCATTTGAATCCATGCCAGACCCATGCTGGAGAACAACAGTTACAGGTAAGTAACTTGTTCCTTCTCCAGCATGGGGTCTGGCATGGATTCACATGCTCATGAATATAAGAATACATAGCAGTACACACATGCACAACCAACGGGAGGTGGCAAAAGGCTCAACATTAAGCATTAAATAAACTCAACATTAAGCAACTCTTACCTCCTCACCAGGCCCACCTTCAGGACGAACAGGTTGCGCAGCACTGCTTGGCTGACTCTGGACTCCTCCCTGGAATCCCGGTCGACGCAGTAGACTCTCGTGAAGGTGTGCGTCGAGCTCCACGTAGCAGCCCTGCAGATGTCCAGCAGGGGCACACCAGACAATAACGCCGTAGTAGCAGCGATCTCTCTGGTCGAATGGGCAATCCGATGGCCGGGCAACTATCGGTTGGCCAACCGATGACAGTGCATGATGCAGCCAGAGAGCCATCTGGAAATGGAAGCCTTCGAGAGAGCCTTCCCTTGGTTCACAGGTCCAAAGTTCACAAACAGCTTTGATATCTTCCGAAAACTCTTCGCTCGGTCCACATAGAATTTAAGCGCTCTTGCTACATCCAGCGAGTGCAAAGTCCCCTCAGCCGGCGACGAAGGCGACGGAAAGAAAACTGGCAACACCAAGGGCTCGTTAAGATGGAAGTCCGACGGCACCTTGGGCATGAAAGAGGGGTGCGTCCTCAGCACCACCCTCGTATCGTGAAAAGTAAAGTATGGAGGCTTGCAGGATAGGGCCTGAATCTCTCCCATGTGTCGTGCGGAGGTGATGGCCACACGGAACGCTGTCTTCCACGACAGGAACTTCAACGGAGCTGAATGCAAAGGCTCGAATGGCGGCCCCATGAGCCTGGTCAGCACCACGTTGAGCTCCCACGCCGGGGCTGGAGCCTTCACCGGCGGGAACGATCGGACAGTCCCTTCATAAATTCCTTCACCAGTCGATGAGACCACAAGGACGGCCGTCCTGCAGTTCTCGTGTATTGGGAGATCGCTGCCAGATGTATCTTGATGGAAGCGTGAGCTAGTCCAGCTTTGGCCAGCGACAGTAGGTATCATAGCACTTGAGGTGCCGTAATCCGTAGAGGGTTGATCTTCTGTGCACGGCACCAGACAGAGAACCTCTTCCACTTGTGTCCGTAGCACTTGAGAGTTGAGGACGCCTTGGCCTTTGCAAGAACTTCTCTGCAGTCATCCGGGATATCGTACCCTCCAAACTCTAGTGCTGCAGGAGCCAGGCCTGCACGTTTAGCGACTCCGGGCCGTGATGAAGAATGGCACCTCCCTCTCTGGAGAGAAGCTCTGCGTCCGTCAACAGCTTGACTGGTGGGGACGCTGAGAGGTCCAGAAGGTCCGGGAACCAGATCTGTCTCGGCCATGCCGGTGCGACGAGGATCATCCTGCACTGGGACCTCTTGAGCTGGCTGATGAGTCGAAGCAGCAGCGGCGTCAATGGGGGAAACGCATACAGGAACAGGCCGTCCCAGGGGAACGAGAAAGCATCGCCCATGCTCCTCGTCTGGGGAAACCTGCTGGCGAACCTCTGGCACTTGGAGTTCATCGCCGTCGCAAACAGGTCGATCTGGGGTTTGCCCCATCGTTGGAAGAGCCGATCAACTTGATCCTGGCGTAGTTCCCACTCGTTGCATGAGCGCAGCTCCCTGCTGAGTGAGTCGGCGATGGTGTTTTTTATTCCTGCCAGATGGAAGGGAACCAGAAACATCCCCTGGGCGACGGCCCAGAGCCACAGATCCTGGGCCTCCTTGGATAGGGCTGGGGATCTGGTGCCTCCCTGCTTCCGGATGTAGAACATCGTGGTGGTGTTGTCGGTGAAGATCCTCACGACCTTGCCCTTGAGGGACGGGAGGAACGACTTGAGCGCCCAGAACACGGTGCAGAGTTCCAAGATGTTGTGTAGAGTCCTCTCCTCCGGGAGCCACAGGCCTCTTACGCGGAGATCTCCGGTGTGCGCACCCCATCCCTCCAGGGAGGCTTCCGTTGTCACCATCTCCTGATGTGCCGGGGTCTGGAAGTCCGTGCCCGCCGTGAGGTGTGCACGGGTGCCCCACCACTGAAATCGGCCGACGGAAAACCTCAATGAGCGGGATCTTGTCTTCGAAGCTGCTAGCCGCTTGCATCCAACGGGCGTCGAGGAACTCCTGTAGAGGACGCATCCGTAGCCTGCACAGGTGCACTAGATAGATGCATGAGGACATCATTCCGAGGAGGGACTTGATGGATCTCACCCTGGCCATGTCCGTGGCTAGCAGGCACTGCACCTTGCCCAAGATGGCCTTCGTCCTTTCCTCCGACGGAGACGCCAATCGTTCCACTGTATCGAGCTTCGCTCCCAGAAACAGTGCCACCTGCGACGGAACCAAATGGGATTTCGGGTAGTTGGAGAAACCCAGCTCCGTGGGTAAGCGGACGGTCTTTGCCGTGTGCTCGACGGCGAGTTCTGTTGTCCTTGCACAGATGAGCCAGTCGTCCACGTAGGGGTAGACTTGGATCCCGTGCAGGCGCAGCTGTGCCACCACTGGTGCTAGGCACTTGGTGAACACCCTTGGTGCAGACTTCAATCCGAATGGCAGAGCTCTGAATTGGTAGTGGCGTCCTTGGACTACGAATCTGAGGAACTTTCGGTGTCCTTTTAGAATGGGGATGTTGAAGTAAGCATCCTCCAAGTCCAACGACGATAGGAAGTCGCCCTCCTCCAGCTGTCCCAGCACTGTCCCAGCACGTGCTGGAGAGTGACCATCCTGAACTTCTGTGCCTTGATGTATTTGTTCAACCGACGTAGGTCCAGGATGGGGCGCCAACCGCCTGTCTTCTTTCTGACGAGGAAGTATCTTGAGTATACTCAAGAGCCCTGGAGCCTCTTGGGGAAGAGCTCGATGGCCCCTTTTTTGAGCATCACCTTTACCTCCAACAGCAGTTGAGGGACGTGATTTTCCTTCCTGGCCACAGGAGGAATGCAGGGACACTTCTTTAGGAATTCGAGAGTGTGCCCGTGGGCCAGGGCATCCAGCACCCAACGGTCGGTGGAGATGGACTCCCACACGCTGACGAACTTCTCCAGCCGGCCTCCCACCGGGGTGCTTCGGTGGGGGCCCGACGCTATGGCCGGTTCAATCTTGCTTGGAGGCGGCCTTGCCGCCTTGGCCTCCTTGGCGAGGACGCCGAGATCTTCCTTGCTTGCCGCAACCTCTGTAAGCCTCCTGGGACGAGGAGCGGGCCCCATGGCGGTACATAAAGGAGCCACCGCCTGATCCCTTGGAGGCCCTCTGTCTGCCTCCGGCGCTCCGAAAGGGCCGTTGTTGCTGAAGGACTCCCAGGGCTCGGGCAGTCTCGGTGTCGGCCTTGATGGCCTGCAGCGACTCATCCACCGTTTTCCTAAACAGGTTGTTGCCGTCGAACGGCATGTCCAAAACCCTGGTCTGCACGTCCTGACGGAAATCTGTCGCCTTGAGCTGGCCACATCGTCCAAGGCAAACACTGCTGCCTAACTGGCGAAACCCGGTGTCCGCAATGTCCGTTGCCACCGTTATGGCGTGGTCCAACGCCACCTCACCTTCCTGCAGAATCTCCAGGGCCTCCACCCTCTTGTCGTCTGGTAGGAAGTCCAGTAGGGGAGCTATCTTGTACCATAGCTCCCTGTCGTAACAGGCCACAATCGCTAAGGCGTTGGCCGCCTTAATTGTCATCGCCGCCGAGATGACCAGTCGTCCCATGGCGTCCAATTTCTTACCCTCACAGTCAGGTGGGGAAGTAGAGGTTGAGGCTGTCGCCCCCGCCGCCTTCTTCTTCTTGGCCGCCGCTGAGATGACCGAATCCGGCGTAGGTTGAGCCCTGAGGCACAAGGGGGCGGCGTCTGGGACCCGGTACTTCTTCTCGTACCTGTCCCTCTTGGCAGGCGTCATGGACGGGTTCTTCAGGATCGCAAGTCCCTCGTCCCAGATATCGTCGAGTAACGTTACCGCGAGGACTGTCTTTCTCTTGGCCTCTCGCCGTTGATCGAGGAAACCCTCCTTCTGTTCCTCGGGGCAGAGCTGGAAGAGCTCGGACGCCCTTGCGATCATGGCGTGAAAGGAGCAAATTTCGTCGAGTGGGGAGGCCCGAGGGAGTGGTGATGGAAGGTCCATCCCGTCGTCATCCGTCCCAGTCGTCGTATCCGTCACCGTGTCATCCCTGGGGTCCGGTGAGGGGGAGGAGGGCTCCACGGGTCGTGAGGGCATGAAGGGCGGGGGGGATGAACTCTCCTCCGCTTGTTCGGGGGGCTTCCCGACAGGCCCGGTTCAGGATCGTCCGCTGGGGTTCGTGGTAATCTCGTCCTTATCTCTGTGCATAAGGTTTGGATTGCCATCAAAATGGCCGTCGAGTTGTCTTGAGGCTCGGCCAATGGCTGCGACGGGAGGGATGGCTGCTCCTCCACTGGGGTCTCGTCGGCACCACCGTCGCTTTCTTCGACCACCTCTTCGGGATCCCTCCCGTGGGATCGTACCTTCTCGAACCTCTTGTTGAGGTTCTTCACGGTTTCCACCAGCTCCTCCTCAGAGGCTGAATCCGTGTCCGTAATGGCCACCGCCCCCCTCTTTTTCCACTGGGGTCTTCACGGGGGTCTTGTCTATGGGCTGGAAAGATGATTCCCTCCGCGGTGGCAGGGAAACTCAGGGCCCCGAGATCACCTCCACTGGTGCAGCCTCCCCAGGCTTCGCCAGGGCAGCCGCGACTCCCTCGATAGAGGCCTTAGCCGGGTGAATCAAGGCCTTCGCCACCTTGGGCGCGCTTGAGGCCCTCACCTTGGGGCCTCTCCAGAGGGTTCTCTGATTTCCTCTTCCCCGAACCAGAGCATTGGCTCATGGTTGATGGTGCAGGGGAAGGTGCGCCCTGCCTGGCAGCCGAAGAGCCTGACCATTCGGCGCTCCCAGTGCCCGTGGACTCGCGGTGCTTAGCCTTCTGTTGGGCCCCCGTTGCCGGGGCGCCCTCACAGGACTTAGAAGACCGCTCGGACCTTTTCTTCTTTTCACCTGCTGGGCCCTTCTCCAGCCAGCTGGCGAGGCGGGAACGACGATCCCTCATGGTCCGTTCCGATAGGTTCTTGCAGAACGCACAGTCCTTCTCCACGCGAGTCTTGTCCTCATGAAGGCAGTAGAGACATCTCGAATGCTCGTCCTCCTTGAAAACCTTTTGTAACCCGCATCCAGGGCAGTTCCTGAACAGCTTTGATCCGGGCGTTGAGCTTCCCCTGTCCTGGGCCATATCCATGGTAGGCCTCAGAACTACTGGAATCCTCCAAGAAGCGTAACTCGACGAAAACTTCACCCTTGAGGGGTGTAGAAAATTCCGAAACGGGTCCCCGTTGATCGGATGTAGAACGGTGGAGCTTGAGGCTCGATTTAACCGAAAAATGAGAAAATCTCTTTGAAAAAAGCGCGAAAACGCAGTAAACGCTAGAGAGCTATAGCACGAGGACTCCCAACACTTGAACGTGCGGTAAATATCTGAGGATGGCTGCCGGGGGGGGGGGCTTAGAGAGAGGGCAGTCATTGGCTGGGGACAGTATAACCCAGAGACCAGTGATTGGTTACTACTAAGAAAGACAGATCAGAAACGAAACTGATACTGATTTTTTCTTTACAGAGGATTCCCAGCCCGACGACGGGGAATATTCTTGAGCATGTGAATCCATGGCAGACCCCATGCTGGAGAAAGTGTTTGTCAACTATTTTACAAAGTGGAATGTCAAACACAAGAAAGGACATGCGCTATGAATACATACCAGACGCATGTCCAATTCACCCATTTTACTGCATTCACTTTTGAAGATGTGCATTGCTTGTTGTGCATAGTTCTCTTCTAAACGTGAACCATGCTCGTTTTGCCTAATATAACTATAAACCTATATTGTAAAGTTAACTTATGAGCCTCGGTTGTTTGACAGAAAAGTTCAACTAAATGAAAGGCCAGAATGTTTGTTGGGTGGGGAGGTTCCCCCGGAATAATCCTCTTAAAGACAATACACATTGATGAAAGCTATGCTGCATCACGTCCCCAGAATTCGCACTTATGCTAATCGTTTCTACCTATTGACCAATACATATTTGCATGAGAGGCTTTGTAAGTTTACTTGATATGACAATATTTGTGTGGTTTCTAGATGGCCGAATGGAATATTTGTGTCAAGCTGATGAAGCGTGCACATACATAATTTGGAAACCGGCAAGCTGAATTCACCACATTAGACCCAAATGATGTGATCTTTGGCGAAAGACCTTTGCATTCAGTCCAGCAAGTGCCCAAATGTTCAGTCCATAAAACAGTGACCACCTGAAGAAGTGGTCTAGGCCGGTGGGTTAGCTCAGGGGCAACGCGTTTGTCTTTTAAGCAAGAAAACGCAAAGAAATAGTTTTGAATGCCGGTCTTGCACTTAGAAACTGGTGTCCGGTATTAAGCGCATTATAAAAGAACAATCATAATTATATAACTAAAGCATTAGCAAAGCCCTCGTCTACTCTGGTCTTCTTTCTCACACTTCTTCCATAAACCACTTCATGGTGCTCCCACACACACTTGTTTTGTATGAGAATTATTTTCATTTAGGAATACGGCATTCCAAGCCATATCCGAGCATTCCAACCATGTCAGCTACTCCGCCAGGAATAAGCAGGCCACCGACAGTAATTTGCCAACATTGGCTGACCAATTGGAACATATGCTAAATAAGATAACTGGCCCATCGACAGTATGTATTGATCGTATAAAATTGCAGTTTTAAATTGTACCATTTTTTTTTTTTAAAACACAAAAAACACACTTTCAGCTGCTCAAGGGCACCAAATGGGGAATTTTAGAGTTAGCCGAGGAGATATTTGTGTTAAATTAAGTTGTGCATCTGCTCTAATGCAAGCAATAAGGTAAGCAAAAAGCAAAGCAGGATGCCCCGGAAAAGGACCCTCTGTCAAAAGGGTGCATAGAGCTGCTCATCGAGAATGAGGCTGACGCTCTATGCTTGGCACCTGATAATGACATTCTCATGGTCCGCGAGTGAGCCTCCGTTTGAGAGACTGGTCTCCGTGTTACCATTGAGGAAAATCCAGCCGACTAGTTTCACAAATGGTGTTTACCCAATTAGCAGCAGGCAGATTTCGGCAACTTCTACACTACCATGGACATAAAAGTAGGCTCCATTTCCACCTAGGAATTGGTGATGTGATCATTGATTTGAATATGGCTTGGTTTTCTTTTATGTGCAGTCATAATAACAAACCAAACTGAGGTTCCACCATCCTTAAATTCCAAGGAAATGTAATGCGTCTCCGTTTGGTGGTGGTGGGTCACTGGGGGGCCCGTCCAAAGAATTCTGAGACAACCACATTCAAACCCTATGGCCACTGTTATAAACAGCACGCACACACGCGCACACACACACACACACACACACACACACACACACACACACACACACACACACACACACTTAAAGACACGTCAAACTATCTCACAATGTTTTATTTAAACAAAAATATATATCTTAAGTTCAAGAATTTTACAAAACAAAACACGTCTAAACAAACTACAAGGGGAAAGAAAATCTGGTAAATCCTTTGAATTTCTGAAGAAAATTGCTTCTAAACGCTGATGAATGCATGCCTGAAGGCAGACACATCTGTAGAATCGAGCACCATGGATATTCTGGTGCAACAGGTCACTGGTGCTAGCTTCTGGTCCGTGCAGATGGTGTCTGGGGCACATGTCAGAGTGCGTGCCAAAAGGATGCTGGCCTGTAAATAAACACAGACATGAACGTTTATGCTCCCATAAGGTTCCGCGGATACACTAGAATGTGTCCACGTGCGCTGCTCAACAGTTCTTGCGACCTTCCAATCACGCAAGTAAAGCCACTGGCCGCAGGGGGCAGCTGTAGGTTCAGTGCTTGGTGATGATTCGGGCTGAGAAATCAAAAAGGTCCTTGTTGATCTTTCGCAGAGTGCTGACCTCATCTTCGAGCTCTGTTACACGAACCTTCAGCTGCTCAGAGTCACCCGTGTCATTCTGAAAAGAAAAGAAGATGGCACATCATTGGTCCAAAACCAGAGGAAGAACGCCAGGCCACACAACAAGGGTGGGTGATAGGCAGGTTAAATCAAACCCAGGGGAGGTAAAGTGGATGAGAACGAAAACTTCCTCTCCTTGGGAGGGGAAAAATGATAGACCCCATGGGCGGAGAACGCAGCATCATACGACTCCAAAAAGGGAGAAACACAGGCAGATGGAGTTCATGTCCCTGGGGAGAGTGAGAAGAGTAGGCAGAATGTCAAGACCCAGGAAAGATGACAGGGAGGCGAAAACCCTTCAAGCCATGGAGGAACTTCCTGACCCCTGCAGAAGGGTGTGATGACCAGGCACCATCCCATCACCCCTGGAGGGGAGGATGGTCAGAAGAACCCAACGGCACCTGGATAAAAAGGGCCATGAGCAGGGTGGCAATCAGTCAGAACCACTATACCAGGATGGAATAAACGGCAAAGGGAGGTTGTTGCGGGCTGGAACAGCACCAGGAGGCCAAAGTAGTTGGCAGGCGTTTGACTTACTTCCACTTGTTACTGTCCCTGCACCCCAGATCTCCCACCTCCACATATAGCTCATCCTGTTATGGCCAAAGTGAATTCTGCAGAAAGTTGCCTAACCAGTGCGTGGAAACAGAGCCCCACCCAGAGTGGAGAAAGCTTTACCTTATCCAGAGTGTCGCAAATCAGGCTGTGCAGGCGATCTGTTTTCTGGAGATAACTCTCAGCTGCTCCCTAAAAGAGAGGAAAGGTAACAGATGGAATCAGTGTTCGGTAAGACTTGTGGGTAAGGCATCCGTTTCTCCTGTGCCAGAAAGCCTGTTTTTATCAGTATACAGTCCCATTTGGGTGTAGGAGGTCAGAGGGCAGTTAGAGCAGCGCAGAGATGCAGTGGGCGATCCAGGGAAAGGCAGTCACGTCTATGCTGGGGGACTGGTATGCATGGAGTGCGGTATTGCATAACCTACAGAAGTAAGCACCTATGTATGCAAGACATGTTTGCAAAGTCAGCACATTTCTGTCATAGGCCAGTCTGTACTGACTTCGGAGCGTTGTATCTGTCCCAAACGGAGCACAGGGCTAAGTATCAGTGAATACTCTCCCACTCTCCAATCAATGGATCGGCCAAAATAGATGCAAGGATGGGAGGGGCTGAGTTGACGATTTCCTGCCCAGCCCCAACTCTTGGGAGGGAGAGGGCCTGCGCCCTCATCCGACACCTTGGCAAGGTGGCATCGTCACGTGCCTGGAGTATGGTGAAAGTGTAGTGTCCTGAGGTGGTCTTGGACTGCCGATACACCCTTCTTCCTTACACTGCTCTTCGGTACTCCTAGGCACCCAGCTGGGAGCCAATCTAGCATGACTGCTTGCTTTCCAGCCTGCATTAATTGGCTCACACCAAGGATAATTGGAAGCACGAATTGCAGTTGTGCCTTTGGTGACCCAATAACTAAAATATCGTGTAATCCATCCATTGCTTTCTTTGATTTACAAACTATTCTGAATTGGAAACAATGTATTAAGGTGCTCACTGCATTGCCTACATAACTTGGGGGTCTTGCACAACTGTGGGGTATACAGGAGAGAGTTTTCCCCACCGAAGGTGTCACGGGTTTCACATACCAACATCTTGGGACCCTGCAATTTGTTTGCCAGTCGAACCTCTGACATACAGCTGAAGGAGCGCAGAAAATGCTAAGAGACTGGAAACAAGATCCTTCCTGACCTGTTATGTTATATGCATATATACCGCGTGCGGTTGCCCAAAGGCATCATGGCGCTAGAGTGGGAGGACAGAGCCATTGCTGTTGAGGCCACAATACGAAGGCCTAAAGAGGGTCGTTTTCAGAGCTCTTCTAAAAGCTAGGTGATTAGACATTTTCCTCATAGCGAAGGGCATACCGTTAAATAGATTAGCCGCAACTATGGAGAAAGCCCGACTGCCTATCCTGGTACGCCGAAACCTCGGGACAACCAGGAGGTTGGCGGAAGAGGAGCGAAGATCCCACGCGGGGTGGTAACTAAGAAATTTAGCCTGCAGAAACTCAGCTCCTTGGGCGTGAATAGCCCTATGGACAATGCACATAGCCTTAAAAAGGAGGCGCTGGTTTACCGGCAGCCAGTGAAGCCAACGCAGAACCGGGGAAATATGAGCTCCATATGGGGTGCCCGTGGCTAACCTAGCCGTTAGGTTCTGTATTCGTTGTAACCATTGTAGCAGGCAGATTGGCTGGGCCAGGTACAGAGAGTTACAATAATCAAGGCGGGATAGGACCAGTGCTGCAACAACCAGAGGACAAAGGGGTTCAGGTATCATAGGAAGTACCTTCTTCAGGATCTTAAGTAGATAGTGGCCAGCTTGGCACACAGCCGCCACCTCGTTAGTCATGGAGAGAGTGTCGAGGAAGGGGACCTAGAGTAGAGGGCCAGAAGGCAAAGATCCACAGTGAGGGGTCAGGGGGACATCCCACCACCAGTACCTCAGTCTTATCCCCATTAAGCTTGAGCCAGTTGTGGTCCATCCAGTCGCCCACGTCCCTCAAACAGTCACAAAGGCATGCTGACGCCTGATCCCGATCTAGCCGGATCAGGATTTGGGTGTTAGCATACGAGTAACAGTTGAGGCCGTGGGCGCGGATGAGGCACACTAAAGCCCAGATATAAATGTTGAACAGAATCGGGGACAAGGAAGAACCTTGAGGGACACCGCATGTGAGAACAGGGTAAAGAAAGAAAAGGAGGCATGGCAAGAGTTTGTGTGCGGTCCGACAGGAAAGAAGTGAGCCAGGCAAGAACCTGGCCAGAAATTCCGATCTGGGCCAGGTGAGACAACATGATGGGGTGGTCGACCATGTTGAATGCCGCTGAGATCGAGCAAAATCAGGGCTCCAACCCCCCTGAGTCAACCAGTCTGGACATATGGTCCTGCACGGACACCAGCACACTCTGTGCCTCTACCTGGTCTAAAACCTGCCGGGGCAGGATTAAGAATATTAATGGTTTCCAGAAAGGAAGATAATAGAGGAGCAATTAGAGATTCCAAGAGTTTAGAGAGAAAAGGGAGCAAGGAAATAGGGCAGAAATTAGCAAGAACCGCGGGATCGAGCGTGGGCTTCTTCAAAAGGGGTACAACCCTAGCCGATTTCAGATCAGGGGGGGACAAAGCCAGATTGGCAAGAGCTATTTACAGCTGAAGTGAGGGCTACCAGAAGGTCAGGAGCAATCTTCTTCATAATTTCCATAGGAATGGCATCCGCGGGAGAAGAGGATTTGATAGCGGATAGGACTTCAGCCTCGGAAAAGAAAGGGTAAGTCAACCAAATGGCAGAATTATCAGAGGAGATAGAAGGTGTATTGCTGGCACCAGAGGCCGACATAGCTAGAGATTTAGCAATGTTGGTGCGAATAACCTATTTTGTTGATAAAGAAAAGGGACAAATCGTCGCACAGTTCTTGGGTAGGTTTGACCCTGGAGGTAAGGGCTTCAGAGGAGGTTAGAGATTTAAGTACAGTGAAGAGAGTTTTGGGTTGGCAGAGTGCTGTTTCAATCTTATGGGAAACAAAAGTGGCTTTGGCAGTTTTAATGTCTGCCAAATAGATGGACAGACAGGCTTTATAAGATTTTCTGACATCGGGATCGTAGTTCTTTCGCCATTTATGTTTGGTCTGTCTTAACTTCAGATGGACAATTTTTATTTGTTCTGAGAACCAAGGTTGGGATGGTAGTCTACGACCTTTTTTAGGGGAGCATAACAGTCGGCAGATTCCTGAAATAACAGACAGTGAGCTCAGAGACAGAGGCCTCACAGGGTCACATTTGTTAATTATATGGGCGCTGAGCTCTTTAGTATCAACCGAGGCCATGAGCGCAACAGCATCTTTGGTGGGAGGATCTTATTCTGGGGGGGGGGGGGTTACAGGGACTGAAATACACAAGTTACCAGGTAATGATCGGACCATACCACTGGTTCAATGGTATCCAGGCTCAACAAAGAATCTTTCAGAAAAATCAGGTCAAGAGTATTGGCCAGACTATGGGTAGGTCCTTGGGTCAATTAGTGCAGTTCAAGATCAAGTAGATTGTCGAAGAAGGAGCTAAGCTTGTTCGATCTAGGAGTGTTATAACGAAGATTGAAATCGCCTAACACTATTAGAATAGTAGTGTAGTCACATGTCAGCCAGTAGATCCGGGAAGGATACCCCAAAAAGACATATAGGCCCCAGCGGGAGGTATATCAGCAAAAAATGAAAGACACAGGAAGGCGAGATAGCACATCTGAAAAACAGCGCTTCCATATTAAGCTCATGTGGGCAAGGTAATAGGGTAACATCATACTCAGCCCGGAATATAACAGCCACCCCACCGCCACGCTGAGGGGGTTGGGGGGCGGTCGTGATGGACGATACGATATTCTGATGGAATAGCTTGAACCAGTGCCGATGCGGAGCTCGGGACAAGCCAGGTTTCAGTGAGGCAGAGCATCGAAGGTTGCTTGCTCATTATAAGAACATGCATTTCCCCAGTGTGAGCTGGGAGAGAAATGGTATTTAGTAAAAGTAGGGAAGGTGCTCCAACCAAAGACGACTTCTCTGGGGGTGTTTTATTAAGAGCAGAGCAGTTAGGCATCAGGCAGTTTCTCTGGCCAGATCGTATCTACAGGAGCCAGGGAGAGGAGAGAACCCCTACTGATGAAACCTTCCCGCCCCTTCCCGGCACGGACGGGCACAGACAGGCTTACCTTAAGTGAGCCTTTGGCACATTGGCGGCGTGTCCGCTGTACGGGCGGCCGGTGTAGCACATTTATAGCTACGTGCCGGCATAGGAGTGGGGGAAAGCCCCACCTCCAAAGAAGTAGAAATAGGACTTACCCTCTAATGAGTAACCCTCTCCTGAACATTCTGATCCAGTTCACGCCACCCTTGCATCTGCCTGCAACCTGGTTACCCTCCTCTCCTCTTGTACGCATTTCTTTCCACAGTATTTCCCAGGATTGGGCCTGTGTAGACTTGCTAGGCACCAAACTAATCGGCATAAGCAAAACGAGAGCCTCTATGCCCTAAAGTACTGCTGGCCGGAAATAATTAATGCGCAGTCTAATCTCCTTGCAAATCTCTATCCAGATAGACTGTGGGGGCAAGCCGCCCCAGTGCAGTCTATGCCTGGCGCACACACATTGGAAAAGAGCCTCAGCGGAGGTTGCTCTCTGGCATCATTAATAACATACTAATTACAGTTCTTATAGCTCCGCACAATCTGGGTTGCTTTACAAATTGTCCTCTAATCAAAGAAAAATAATTAACCTTGCACAAAGGTTGAGAGGGGGGGGGGCGGGTAGATTATTCTGCCACTTCGCCACTCTTTTTCCTTTCACACCTGAAGAGCACTTAGAAGCATAATCTCCTCGCTCTTCAAGCTTAAGGGTGGGCCTTCTCCCCCTTTTCTTTAGTGCGCAGTACAGGTGATCACCTGCATGCAGAGCCCGCAAGGTAATTACCCACACACCCTCTTCCACCCCCAAGCACCAAAGGGGGTGAATAGCCTCATCCATCCCTCAGGACACAGACAGCACGTGAGAAAATCCTTCAATCCAGTCAAAGGAAAGCATCTCATGGCATTGGTGGGGGGTAGTGCAATCGCTCTACTCCAGAAAGCCCTCACCACTCTACCTACCCCTCCATAACGTTGACTATCATCAATGTTGCACTACACTATGCATTAACATACTGTTATGTTATGCTGCTTGGCATTTGTATAGCGCTTTGTATATCACTGATAGGTCCGCACAGCCAATGTTAACTAGTGTCAATGTTTACTAACCCATAGAGAACTGTCAAGATCAGCCTATGTCACCTTTGACAGGTGTAATAATCGTTAGCATGCGCCACATCTGGATGGAATGGTAAATGTCAGCATTTGCCGCACTAGGTTGGAGTCCTCGATGTAGCCTGCCTCGCATCTAGATAGAGTTGTGAATGTTAGCATATGTCGCACTTAATTGGAATCCTCAATGTAGCCTACATCGCATCTAGATAGAAATGTTATTCAATGATTGATATATGACTCTCCTGCCAAGCCTAGACCAAGCATGCAATCATTAATCAATAACCAACCCACTAACCATTTCACTCCTCTGCATACACCTCTCAAACCAAACAACCACAAGCCTTAAACGCAGCAAACCGCACAAACTTCACTACACTGCAACACAAAAACAAACCACACAGACTTGCACAACAGCATACGACGACTGCCAACCAAAAAAACCCCAACCCACCGGGCTGAGGCTGCCAACAGCACATCACTGCTATCTTGCACTTCTCCAGCTCAATCCCACTAACTCACCCCCCTCTCCCTTTTTAAGAGCCGCCAGAGCGCCAGGGGACCACTCCGGTGGTGATAGTGCGCGGTACAAATAGCCTTTAACATTAACATCTCATGAAGAACAGTGACGGTATAGACCTTCATCCTGCATCCAACAGCCGCACAGGGGAGGGATTAAACCAGCACAATTTTGAAGTATGTGGTCTTTGGGTTTTTTACTGGACTTCAGCTGAGATGTTTCCAGTTTAAAGGCTCACTTAAGCTTCGTGCTTGGGTGCTTCCAGGACCCCAAAGACTGGCTGGAATAGATACACTTGTGGTCTTTGTCAAGGGTACGTTTAGACCTATATTGCCCGACCACTGATCATTAATGAGTTATTTCATGTTGAGTTCTAAAGTGATAGGAGTAGACTTTTCTCCGATTGGTGGTGCCTGGTTCCAAAAGCTAAAGTGGGCCAGGGACAGTGTGAAGTATGGAGGTGGGGAGGAAAGGTCCAAGTCCAGTCTACGAATTCTAGCAAGCTTAATAGCAGAGACTAAGCACAGGACCAGGATTCGCACCTGTGTTGCCCTGCGTTGCCTTGCCCCTGAGCTATCCTCAAGGCCCGGCTATGAGGCGACAGCTACACTTCATTTGCCCCCCTTACACATCAGAACTGTCAGACCAAGCAGAGAAAGGCAGAATGGGGCCACTCCTAACCTCACCATAGTTTGCTATGAGCCTCAAGCTCCTGCTCAGGTGGAAGAAAATGGGCTGTGCGGGCATTGACAATGCAAAAGAGAAAGTAGTGCAAAAACCACCTAGTGAGTTCTCTTGGCTACAAATTGTTAGGTTCCAGAGGCAGTTACGCTGGAAGGCACTCCGGCATTCTCAATTGAGAGTGGGCTTTCTCCTGTTGGTTCTTTTGAGAGCAATGCCTTGGTTCCGGATATCTGGATGCACTCGAGGCCTTCTATGAATCTTATGAGGATGGCTTTAGTGTAGTGGCAGCCTGAATCCCTCTTGAACCAGACTATTCAGAGTATCTGCAAACACCAGTGTTCCCACCCATCTCTTCCTGAGTGGCAGCTATATTCTCCCTATAAAAGAGGACAGCACAATGATTTCATTGACAAAAGACTCGCATGTACTTAGAGGCTTACACCCTTGCGGCTAATTTGTATTGTATTTATTTGATTTTATATAGCACCTTACATCAAAGCTCTGAACTTAAGAACAAGAACGGTACAATAAAAAGATTTGACACACAGCATATCTCTGTGGTTACGATACCCTTCATTAACCTGTCAAAAAGAAGTAGGATCGCAGAGAGACCCGGAAGGATAAATAAACAGTAATGGAGCGAAGAGCGAGTGGGGGATCATACCAGTGTAAAGGTGCTAGAAGAGAAAAAACAAACGAGACTGAGCACAGGGAGGACAAGGAACCCTAAGAAGATAATAAGAATGACAAAGTGAACGAGAAGGAGAGTAGAATGAGATTGGAGAAGATAGAAAAGGGGGTCTAAGGCCATGGAGGGATTTAAAAACTAGACAAAGAACATTTAATTTTAAACAATGATGAAAAGAGAGCCATCCCAGATCAGTCAGGCAAGATGAAATAGAATCACGAGGAGCAAGAAGACAGAACACAAATAGAAGCATGTAATACAAATTTCAGAGGAGCAAGACGAGATGAAGGAAGTCGAAAGAGTGCTGAAGAACAATAGAAAAGCTGCGAGAAAATTAGGGCAGACACCAACAATTGAGTGGCCACAAAAGTCATGAAAGGACATGCTTTTCGCATTTTGTACAAATTAAATTGACAGGAACAGGCAGATGGGGAAATATGGTGACTGAAAGAAAGATCTGAATCAAAATAAAGACCCAGATTACAGTACACGGAAGATGTATGTACCTGCGAAGGGGGAAATTATATGAATGGAGAGGCCAGAGAAATAGTGGTGGAAGGAAAGAAAATAACCTCAGTTTTTGCAGCACTGAGTACCAAGAAGTGGTCTGACATCAAAGACTGAATGGTGAGGAGAGCGGTGCTAAGCTTACGGTGGATGTGATCAGTGAAGTGAGGAAAGGAAAGGAAGATCTGGGTGTCATCAGCATAAAAGTGATGATTCCAAAGGAAGAAATAACCCCAGCAAGTGAGGAGGTATAAAGAGAAAAAAATAAAAGGACCAAGAACCAAATCTTGAGGAACACCATGGATAAGTGGACATGTGGAGAGAATATGCTTTCTTTTGATGAAAAGCTGCACAATACATAAACTAGAGAGACTGCTAAAAGCAGACTACCTGTTTATTTATGATTTTGTAACTGTCTACTCATGGAGGTCAACTTTTTGCAAAGTAGACCCATTTCTATTTTGTATAGTATTTTATAATTTTTTTTGTTTTTCTTTTTTAGCAGGCGGGGAGCTCCTCTTAGATAGGACTCCTCCCCTGCACCACTCCGCCACTTTCCTACTAACTTTCCTACTAACCACAATTCTTCTACGCCTTAACCTTTTCCCCTGAATCATACTCCTCATCCCTTACACCTAACTCTGTTTTGACTCTGGGTTTGTTTTAGGTAGGTTTCACCTTTGAAAAAGGTAAGCCTATAATAGACCCACAAAAGGAAGACTTGAATTTATAAGTCAACTTTTGAACCCAATACTGTTTTGCTGTGCAACCTAGATATGTTATGGTGTACTGCAACTCTGGTCTGGTGTTGTTTTATATTGTAATTTTATGTTCCGTCTACTATGATCCATTTTGTCATGCCACCTGTACAATGTTGAATTCTACTATTTAGTTTGCTAATGCTATGTTGCAATGCTATACCATGCCATGTTACACTAACAGATTTGCTGTTTGCAGAGTTCATGGCTACCACTCATGACTTCTCAGCACTTACATTGCCCGTTCACTTTTCTTGGCTGTACACATTTTAGATATTAAGCAAAAAGATCCATTGGGCTTTACCTGGTGATGAAGGCCAAGTCGCAGGGTCACCCCGCCATTACCCTGCTCGTCACTGCTCTCAGCACCCTGCAGGTGCTTGCTGAAACGTGGAAGAGGAACACTGGGGCGACCATCAGTGCTAAACATATTCGATGGAGCTGGGATGATGAGAGCATTTGTCACCGGGCCTGAGAGGAAAAACCATAAACAGTCAGTTAGGCATGGAAAGCTAGAGTGCAGGTTAGAAACAGAAGTCTAGGCTTAGTGGCCACCAAGCAGGTTGGACAGGGAACACTGGTGATGTAGTTCATAGAACAGGTTAAACTTGGATATCTAGGACAGGAGATCACAGAATATGTTGGACAGGTAGTAGGTCCAACATATTCAGCGAGTAATAGTAACTGGTCGAATTTTATATACCTGACATTTTTTCATCAAATGTAATCCCCAAAGCGCAGATGGTGAATTGGGGTCAGGCAATATTGTGAAGGTGGGGAGGAGCATGAGCAAATTAAATTCGACCAGTTTGTTTTCAATCAATAGACACCCATCAGTTGGGCATAGATGACCAGGATTCTAGATAAGTGCGTCCGTTGACCAGTGGCATAGATCAGAGAGTAGTAGGGCTGGTGATAAGAGGACACTGGGCATGGAAGAACAGGGTTAGAGATCACTGAGCAGGTGGGCCATGGGTGAGAGAGTAGTAGGGCTGGCGATTCAAGGGGACACTGGACATGAATACCTAGGGTTGGAGATCACAGAGAAGGTTGGGCATGGATCAGAGAGCAGTTTAGACAAAGGTATCTACTGTTGGAGACTGTTGGAGATCTGAGGGCAGGCAGAACTGGAGAGCTGAGATTGCAGGTTAAGCACAGATAAGGTATGGAGTTCACATATAGCCAATGGAAAGCTGGGGATGAACAAAACATTAAGGAGATTAGAAACAAGAGTTAATCTACAAACCACAGGGAGATTTGCAGAGGTACCAAGTTGAGCGACTCAAAACATCCCGATGCCCCAGCACGTTACCTGTAATCAAATGTGTGTGAAAGGTGGGGGATGTGGGCGGGGGGGGGGGTCCTTCGGTCCATCTGTATTCTAAACAGATTTTTGCTATTGGTCGAATAACCAGTACAAAGTTTGTTGAGATGTTCTTCAGCTGCACGCTCGGCAAAAAGTCTACCTAGCCTCTAGCTGAGCCAGAAACACTCTTTTCAGGAAGTCGAGGTGCACTGGTGGGCACACTCCCACAGTGAGCCAGCTTATAACAGTACCAAAGCAGGGAAAACTCACAGTTCGAGACCTTGCTCCTTAAATACTTAAGGTGAATATGTTCATCCTGAATTTGCACAACTAGTCAAAGTCACCGTCACCCACTGCCGCAGACTTCTGCTAAAAATAAAATGGATGGAACGCATCACCCAGGCACAGAGAAACTTCACTGGTTACCAGTGAGGAAAATATTTCATATCAAAGTACTGTGCATCACTCAGCACTACATGGACAGGGAGCGGAACTCCAGTCAAAAATCACCCTCCTTCCACCCACGAAGGACCATAGGATCTAGCAACAACTTTCTATAGAAGCAAGTTATGAGAAAAACAAGTACAGAGGTATTGTCTTCTCTATCCTCATAGAAAAACTGTGGAACTCATCTCCAAAAGCGATCCAGACAACAGAGACCATGTGACATTTCGGAAATTGATAAAAATCATACTATTCAATGCTCCAAGATGGACAAGTATCCACAACCAACTCTCTGAAATAAACAGACTACAATAAGACGCCACAATAGCATATAGCATATATTGGTCTAATTGCATTTAGAAAGTCTGTCTGATAGCATATCTGCATTCTAGTTTGCATTTAGAAAGTCCGCATGATAGCACATCTGTGTGTAATTGCATTTAGAAAGTCCGCCCGATAGCATATTTTGGTCTAATTGCATTTAGAAAATTCTGCCTAATAGCATATCTTGGTGTAATTGCAATTAGGAAATTCCACCTATTAGCATATCTTATCTTGGTGTAATTGCATTTAGGAAATCCGCCTGATAGCATATCTGTGTTCTAGTTTTGCATTTAGAAAGTCCGCCCGATAGCATATCTTGGCCTAATTGCATTTAGCAATTTCCGCCTATTACCATATCTTGGTGTAATTGCATTTAGAAAATCCGCCTGATAGCATATTTGTGTTCTAGCTTGCATTTAGAAAGACTGCCTAGTAGCATATCTTGGTATAATTGCATTTAGAAAACTCAGCCTAATAGCATATCTGTGCTCTAGTTTGCATTTAGAAAGAGTGCCTGGTAGCATATCTTGGTGTAATTACATTTAGAAAATCCGACTGATAGCACATCTTGGTCTAATTGCATTTAGAAAGTCCACCTGATACCATATTTGTGTTCTAGCTTGCATTTAGAAAGACTGCCTGGTAGCATATCTTGGTATAATTGCATTTAGAACACTCAGCCCAATAGCATATCTGTGCTCTAGTTTGCATTTAGAAAGACTGCCTGGTAGCATATCTGTGTTCTAGTTTGCATTTAGAAAGACTGCCTAATAGCATATCTGTGTTCTAGTTTGCATTTAGAAAGACTGCCTGGTAGCATATCTTGGTGTAATTGCATTTAGAACATTTTCCTGATAGCATATCTTGGTGTAATTGCATTTAGAAGACTCTGCCTAATAGCATATCTACGTTCTAGTTTCCATTTAGAAAGACTGCCTCATAGCATACCTTGTTATAATTAAAAATGAGTAAGTCCACCTAAAAGCATATTGGTGTGGCTGCATTTAGAAAATCCACCTAACATATCTGTGTTCTAGTTTGCATTTATAAAGACTGCCTAAAAGCATAACTTGGCATAATTGCATTTAGAAAGTGCACCTAAATAGCATATCTGTGGTGTAGTTGCTCCTAAAAGAGGTTGCATTTAGAACGTGTACCCAATAGCATATGGGTGGTGTAGTCTACCTTACGAAAGTCCACCTAATAGCATATCTAACATATCTGTGGTGTAGCCTATACTTAGATAGTGTTCCTAATAGCATTCTTTGGTATAATTTCACTCAGAATGTCCGCCTAATGGCATATCTGTAGCTTAGTTGCTGCTAGAAGTGATTAGAAGATGTGGTGTAGTCTAGACTACACTCAGGAATTCCTTAACAGCACTCTGGTATAATTGCATTTAGAAAGTCTGCCTAAACTGCATAGCTGCGGTAAAACTACATTTAGAAAATTTGCCTAATAGCATATCTGTTGTGTTATCCACATTTAGAAAGTCTCCCTAATAGCATATCTATGGTATGATTGCATTCAGAATGTCCACCTATTAGCACCTCTGTGGGATAGTCTACATTCAGAAAGTGTCCCTAACAGCATATCTGTGGTATAGTTGCCAGCTTAGTTCCGCTTACAAAGTCTACCTAATAGCATATCCGATAGTCGGCCTATCAGCTAATTAGATAACCTAAATAGAAACTTTGATTTAGTTGTACGTAAAAGCAGCGAATAATCCCTCCCGTGGTATAATTGTACCTAGGAACTGTGAATAATATAACCCTGTGACATAGTTGAACAATTGAGAATAATCTCACCCTGTGGCATAGTTGAATTAAACCCATGATATAGCTGAAGTTAGAAACTGTAAATATACTCACCTGAGGTTTAGTCAAACTCACACTGAATAATCTCACCCGGTGGTATATTTGAACTTAGAAAGTTCGACATATCACTGTGGTACAGCAGTAGTACAGCTAATCATAGTGGGTGTGTACAGCTAAACATCTGGTGGTATAGTTTTAGTGGGAAGGAGTGAACAAAACCATCCAACGCCAACTATAACACAGCTCAAACGAACAAAAGCATGAGTCCTCCAAAGGCCTCTGAAAATAACCTCCCCGTGCCCACCTCCCGCCCCGCCCTACCATCCATACCACCCACCAACCCACTCTCACCCCCACCTCACCCCCACCTCATCCACTACCCATCCCCTATCCGAACACCAAGCCAGAGGAGCACGATGGCGAGCGATCCATCCTAAGGCTACCCCTCCTCCCACCCACCTACCATCATCATCATACAGACTTCCCCCTCCCATCCGACCAACGGCCAGCCTCACCTCCCAAGCACTCCCATCCCTGCTACCATACGCCCCCACCCCCTCATCAACACCCACCATCATCCACCCACCAGCCCACTACTTCCCCTCCCTAAAAATTGCACGCCTCACCCTGGCAAGAACAGTAGCTGCTTCCTTCTCCCCCCTACCCTCTCTCACACTCCAACCACAGCAAAAACACTGAAGAGAAATCGTACTTGGTCTCCCTCAATTGCTCAGTACTCATCGCCACTCCTGCCTAGACCCACCTCATCCTCCCAATCTCGACCAACAACCTCCCCACCTGCCTCACCATACCTAAAACCCCTCTCCCTCGATTTCTCACCGACCACAACCGAAACTCCAAATCCAGTCAACCCGTCAAACCACTCCAACCCCTGCACCCCAATCCCACCAACTCAACTGCCCGCCTATTCTTCCCAACCATGCACCCCCCATACTAGCTTCCCATTTTACACCCCCCTCCACTGCCACTCCCTCATCACCCTCCTGTACCGAAGTTAATTGCATCCTTTTTAATGCCTATCTGTAGCAAAAAACAGACAGCATCTTTGACCGCCTCACCTCTGACAAACCAGACCTGGTCTTTATCACGGAAACCTGGTTCTCTGACGACTTCGCCATGATCGGCAACGAGGCATTCCCCGCAGACTATTCCCTCATCCCATGAAACCGTCCCTCTAGAGGAGGAGGAATAGCAATTGCCTTCAAATCTCACTTCTACACCTCAATCATCGAAAACAAGCCATCCATTCCTTCCTGCGAATCACTCCTCGTAAAACTCTTCCTCCCCCCTTCGTTCTCCCACAGCTTCCTAATAATCTACAGACCCCCTGGCTAGGATAGACAATTCCCAAACAACCTCTGCAACTCTATTGCCACCAAACAACTAAACTACCCCAACCTCACCCTCCTATGAGATTTCAACATATGGCTCGACATTCCCACCAACCCTATGACACACTCTTCACGCAATTAACCTCCAACCCGACAACGGCCCGACTCGCTATAAAGGACACACACTAGATGCCATCTTCAGCTCCCACAACCTGATACATCTAAATGCCCCCCACCCCCATCATCTGGTTCGATCATTTCATTGTCGCTTTCGCCATTCGCTCACCCAACCCTCTCCCCTTACCCGAACCTGAACCTCCAAATCTACGAAAATGCTGGAAGAAACTAATAATCTTTCCTGACCTAGCCGACGCACTTCTTCAGTCTCCACCCCCTACCTCCGTACTCAATGAACAACCCCCCCACCCCCCGGCGCCTTTGACTCATGGCTCAACACCTCACTAATGGGGCTCATACCCTCTTGCAAACCATCAGCCCGTCGTGGCCTTTTCCCTAGATGGTTCACACCTGAACTGAAGACCACTAAAGAACTACATAAATCCCTAGAACGCAAATAGCGGAAGGACAAAACCCCCCTCAGCAGATCGACCTTGGCCCGGCACCTTCGGCAGTACAAGGCTGAAATCCGGAAAGAAAAAAAGCCCATTACAACTCCCAAATCCTAAACTGCAAAAACCCCAGCAAAGAATTTCACAAAATCATCACCAAATTCTCCAAACCGTCATGCATCACCACCCTCCCGACCCCCTCACAATCACAGTGCGCCTCACTCTCTCTCTCCACTTCTACACCACAGCTCATGAAAGAACAAATATTCTAACCAACAAACTAGCTCTCATACACCCACCTCGCAATCCAACCCCCATACCAGCCAAATCACCGCCTACGACCTCTCCCCAACCAACGTTCGACTCCTTCAGTCCAATATCAACCGACAAATTCCTCAAACTTCTCTCTGCCCGCAAACCATCCGGCTCTCCCCTGGACCCTTGCCCAGCCACAACCCTCAAAGAAATGTTTGCGTCCACCTGCGCAGGAGAGCATGCAAGAACCATCAAACGACTCCCTTTCCTTGGGAATCTTTCCCGACGCATTCAAAACGGTTCATGTCAAACCTCTTATAAAAAAAGCTTCCCTCGACCCTCTCGAACCCAAAAAATACCGCCTCATCTCAAACACCAGATTCCTAGCCAAACTCATGGACCGAACCGCCTGCTCCCAACTAAATACCTTTGTCAAAGCCAACAATCTCCTAGACCGCGCTCAATCAGGTTTCAGAGCCCGACACGGAACCGAAACCACACTAACCTCAATCTGGGACGACCTTAAAATCACAGCAGATTCAGCGGGATGTGCGCATTAATCCTTCTCGACCTATCCACCGCTTTCGACACAATCAACCACGCAATCCTGCTAGACCGCCTCCACTCCCTAGGAATTTGTGGAACCACCCTCAAATGGATGGCATCCTTCCTCAAAAATAGGAACCAAATAACCCTACTCTCCACCTACTGCTCCCAAGCCCGACCAGTCGACACCAGAGTTCCACAAGGAGCATGCCTATCAGCCCTCCCGTTTAACCTCTACATGGCCACCCTCCCAAGAATGATTTGCTTACACAACATCCTGTGCTACAACTACGCCGATGACACTCAACTAATTCTAAAACTGCTAAACTCAAAACCCAACTGCCGACCAGACCTCGCTTCCTGCCTCCTCGACAGATCTCTGGATGACCACAAACCACCTCTTGCTAAATACCTCCAAAACCAAAATCATGGTATGTGGCAACACCGAACATCTTCCACACCCACTACCCTGGCCATCTACCATGGGCAACTCACTGACATCCTCTAATTCAGTGAAAAACCTTGGATGCACCATAGACTCTGACCTAACCCTCTCACACCAAGTCAACAACGTCTCAAAGTCCTGCCACTACCACCTCAAAATTCTAAGGCGCATTTTCCCATACCTCTCCTTTCCCAACAGACTCTCCGCTGTACAATCAAGTGTTATATCAAGACTGGACTATGCTAACCCCATTTATCTCAGAGTGCACGCATACCAACTGAATAAACTACAAAGAGCTCAAAACGCTGCAGTCAAACTGCTACTAGCGCTTGGCCCAAGAGACCACATCTCCCCAGCCCTCAAAACTCTGCACTGGCTTCCGGTTGCCCGAAGAGTGACCTTCAAAACCTTATGCATCTCTCACCAAGCACTGCATAAAACCGGACCTCAATATCTTCGAGACAAACTATAACCCTATCACCTGTCTCGTACCCGAAGATCAACCTCAGCCGGCCTCCTAGTCATACCAAAAACAAACTCAGTCAGGTTAGGTGGATCATCATTCTCAGCCTTGGCCCCCACTCTGTGGAATGCGCTCCCACTCCACATCCGACTCACCGAGGACCTCATGTCTTTCCGCAAAATACTGAAAACATGGCTCTTCCCCTAAAACTGACCAGTGACTCAAACTGGATAACAGCAACTCAATGACATTAGTCCAAAATGCTAGATCTTAAATAACAATCCAGCATCGTGACCCAAGCAAGAAATCGAAAGATAACCACTAAGGTAAACTAAAAAGGACAAACAAAATTAGAATGAGTAAAAAGGATCGTAGCACTGAAGTTGATCGAAATAATTAGTTGTACCAGAGCAGTAAAGTGGTTGAAATGGATGAAATATATGTAAAGGACAAGAAGATCAAAGTGGATGAGAGGAATAAAGTGGATAACAGCAATTCAACTAGCCCAAACTTCTAGATCATAATTAACAATAACAAATAACATTCCAACATCAAGATTCCAAGTGAGAAATCGAAAACTAATAAACTCGAATGTAAACTAAAAATGACAAATAAAATAGAATGATTAAAGTGGAACAAATCAGTGATGAGGATAAAAGCATAAGTCGTATGAAAACGGTAAAATGGCTGAAATGAATTAAATTGATGAAATTAATGTAATGGACAAGAGGAACAAAATGGACAAGAAGAATAAAGTGGAGAGGATGGAAAGATGAAAACATGAATACATGATACGGATGAGTGCACAGAGTGCACTGAACTGGTAGAGTGCATGAAACAGATATATGGCATGGAAGGCAAAAGTGCATGGTACAAATGGAACAAATAGACTAGACAATTCAAGTGCATGTAACAAGTGGAGTGCATGGGACAGACAGAGAACATGGGACGGATCGAGTGCGTACGACAAATGTCATGAGTTGAGCACATGATGTCGGTAGAGCAGATGAATGTCGATGGAGAGGAAGAAGTGCGTATAGCAGATGAGAGCGTAAAGCAGATGAGAGCGTATTGCGGATGAGAGCGTAAAGCAGATGAGAGCACAGAATGCTTGAGAGCGTGGAACTGATGAATGCGTGGAGCGGGGGTAGGTTATGGAGAAGATAGCATGGAGCGGACGTAGGGTGTTGTACAGATGTAGGGTGTTGAGCGGATGTGGGGTATGGGGGGTTTGGAGCAAATGTAGGGTGTTGAGTGGATGTAGGGTGTGGAGTGGAAGTAAGGTGTGGAGTGGAAGTAAGGTGTGGAGCAAATGTAGTGTCTGGAGTGGCTGTAGAGGGTGGAGCATGTGCGGAGCAAATGTAAAGTGTGATTGGTCTAGAGTGTGGAGCGGGTGGATGATGTATGGGACGGAACGGATGATGTAGGTAGAAGGAACGGGTCAAGTATGTTGAATGTAACGGATGTAGAGTATGGAGCGATCGGGTCACGTATGCGGACGGAACGGGTCACGTATGCGGACGGAACGGGTCACGTATGCGGACGGAGCGTCCGAAGTGGATGGAGCAAGTGAAGTATAGGGTGGAGCGGACGAACTGGGAGGAGAGGGTGAAGTATGTGGAACGGATCGGGCAAAATTGATGGGTAGAATCGGGGGAAGTGGGTGAATGGAATAGCGAAGTATGTGGAAGGAACGGGAGAGGTAGGTAGATGGAACAGAGAAAGTGGATGTATGGAACAGGTGAAGTGTTTGGATGGAACGGATGAAGTATGTAGACGGATGGAACAGATGAAGAATGTAGACGGATGGAACAGATGAAGAATGTAGACGGATGGAACAGATGAAGAATGTAGACGGATGGAACAGATGAAGAATGTAGACGGATGGAACAGATGAAGAATGTAGACGGATGGAGCGGGCGAAGCATGTGGATGGAGCGGGCAAAGCATGTGGATGGAGCGGGCAAAGCATGTGGATGGAGCGGGCAAAGCATGTGGATGGAGCGGGCAAAGCATGTGGATGGAGCGGGCGAAGCATGTGGATGGAGCGGGCGAAGCATGTGGATGGAGCGGGCGAAGCATGTGGATGGAGCGGGCGAAGCATGTGGATGGAGCGGGCGAAGCATGTGGATGGAGCGGGCGAAGCATGTGGATGGAGCGGGCGAAGCATGTGGATGGAGCGGGCGAAGCATGTGGATGGAGCGGGCGAAGCATGTGGATGGAGCGGGCGAAGCATGTGGATGGAGCGGGCGAAGCATGTGGATGGAGCGGGCGAAGCATGTGGATGGAGCGGGCGAAGCATGTGGATGGAGCGGGCGAAGTATTGTGGAAGGAACGGGCGAAGTATTGTGGAAGGAACGGGCGAAGTATTGTGGAAGGAACGGGCGAAGTATTGTGGAAGGAACGGGCGAAGTATTGTGGAAGGAACGGGCGAAGTATTGTGGAAGGAACGGGCGAAGTATTGTGGAAGGAACGGGCGAAGTATTGTGGAAGGAACGGGCGAAGTATTGTGGAAGGAACGGGCGAAGTATTGTGGAAGGAACGGGTGAAGTATTGTGGAAGGAACGGGTGAAGTATTGTGGAAGGAACGGGTGAAGTATTGTGGAAGGAACGGGTGAAGTATTGTGGAAGGAACGGGTGAAGTATTGTGGAAGGAACGGGTGAAGTACATGGAGCGGGTGGAGTGGATGAAATGAAAGAAGTGTGTGGATGAAACGGGTGTAGTGAGTAGAATGGATGAAGTAGGTGGATGAACGGGTGAAGTATGTAGATGGGAAGGGTGAAATGGGTGGACCGGAAAAGCGGGTGGAACCGATGAAGTGGGTGGAACCGGTGAAGTGTGTAGATGAAACGGGTAAAAAGAGTGGAACGGATGATGTGGGTGGATGAACGGATGACGAATGAACGGACGAAAACTAGGTATATGAAACGGGTCAGGGAGGTGGATGGAGGATGCATAGAGAACAGACAACGTGGAAATGAGCAGCCCGGAATGATGAAGCGATAAAATGTATAGATCGGACCAAGTGCATTGCCTAGAAGGAATACATGGAACTGATCGAACCGATTGTCTGCTTAGAACTGAGAGAGTACATACAACGGATGGAATTCACAGAAAAAACAGAGCACAGAGTGGGCTAGTGATAAAAATGCTTTAAAAAAAGAGCACAGAACGATCTATATTGCATAAAACAACCAAAGTACATAGAATGGTTAGAGTGCATGGAACGGTTGGAGTGCATGGAACGGATGAAGTGCATGGAACTACTGGCGTATGCTCAACCTCACGATATAAACCACCATAACTCCACGCTTACTCTCTCCTTTACACCACCACTCAACTAGAACACAGCGATACTATGACTCGATTCGGTATAGCTGTTCTCATACCATCACTTGCTTCATACTCCCCATCATCGTATCTAAACACAGCTGGTTACACATCCTCCAGCCTAGGCGGTCTCCTCAGGCCTAACGCAGGCCGAATCGATCTGGATAACAACCTACCAGAACGAACACATACTCTTGATCTTCCAAACGCCAGACCTACTGCTAAGAGGCAGCTATCACAGGAATGCAACACCGCTGCACACATATCCGGTGCTCACACGCACCTTATGACTCTCTCTCTCTCTACTGACTTGAACTTCGGTTCCCGAGGGCATTCTACCTACCAGCGCCTTGAGATCATACCAATGGTACATAAGGCGCTATATAAATGCAAAATAACATAACAAAGATGCCCGCAAAACATGATACAAACTGCTTTCAATGAATGATGCATCAAAATGAACATGGCTACCAAAACAACAAGGATCATCATAACAAAAACCAAGAGACATAGAAGTATCAACCCCCGCCACCCAGCCCACCCCATCAAGCCACCTCCCCCACCCGTGAAAACACAAAACTCACATGGAAAGAACATACAAATAAATTTTCATATAAAAAAAACAATCAAAATTAGCCCAGCTGATACGTCAAAGCAATCCAATGAACTAACAACCTCACTTTTTAAGCACCTCACTCAACACACCAACTCGCTGATGAAAGATACAACTTATATAAATACCTGGTCCTCCACAACTTAGTCAACATTCTACACACCCCTCAAACAAACTGCTAAAACCTGACCACAATACACTGATTTTAACCCTCCCCACCCCCCAACCCCCAATCTCCTTAGCTCTCCCATTTGGAAACAGACCTCTGGCAGAAAACCACTTGGAGCACTCACCCACACAGAAAAGTTACTCCAGGCTCTACCAGCACCAGCCGTTGCGCACAAAGCCGGTCCTTTCCTGCTAATCCCCTAACCACTTCCTCCTCCTCCCCTAGTTCATTTTCAGATCCATGGAAATGGCTGGAGGCCGCAGCAGTGCGTGGTACTAATCCAAATAATGCGACATAAAAGAACTTTAGGAAGCCAAATGTTTTGCGCCCCTAGAACCAGGCCAGTGCAAAGGTCTGACGGCGTATGATTTGTATCAATACAGTGCCAACCTCTGGTCAAAACCTCAAAACAAAAATCAAGTTATATATGGGAACACACCAGAAGGTTTATCAGGCATCATACCATGGAGAGATCGCCCCTTTCAACTTAGTTGCGTCAAATGTTAGTGCAGTGGAACCTTACTCTGTACTCCCCATTGTGCCATTTTTCAAAACATTTGGACACAATTCTCATAATGCCTGTAGTGTTCGCATTCTTTTTTAATTAAACTCTGCACTAGAACTGCATGGATTAATGTGAGTGAGATTGCAATAGTTAAACAACCCTGTTAGCCAAAGAAGAACAAGTTACTTACCAACTGTAACGTTCTTTCGACTGGATGTTCCTCCCACGTATTCCTCATCTTGTGATAAATCTCCAGCTTTGCTGCTTCGGAAAAATGTTTTCTCTCGGCAGAGGGTGCGGTGCTCGAGGTCATGGCGTCGATCGTCCCTCGACGTACTCCGTACTCTGTCGACGTCACCGATGGTATAAGTAGCTCGAGCCGCGCCCGTTGCTTCAGTTCTATTTTTCCGATGAAATATATATAGGAGGAACACCCAGGCGTGTCCCATGACCGATACATTCTTCGTGGGAGGAAAGTGTAAGAAAACGTAAACTGTACTGTGGGGTAGGATGGGAGGGTCGATGAGGAATACGTGGGAGGAACATCCAGTCGAAAGAACGTTACAGTTGGTAAGTAACTTGTTCTTCGAATGGATTGTGTCCTCCCACGTATTCCTCATCTTGTGATAGGCTCCCATAGTAGTATCAATTTTTGGGAGGTGGGAGTACCATTTCAGTTTTCGTGGACAGAATGCAGAACTGCCTTTGCAAATAAACACTCGTTAGAGGAGGTAATGTCCAAACAATAATGTTTAACAAAAGTATGTATTGTTTTCCAGGTTGCAGCTGCACAAATGTCTGCTGCCGGGACTCCCCTCTTTAGAGCCGCAGAAGTAGCCATTCCCCTTGTAGAATGGGCACGAAGCCCATCTGTAGGTTCTTTTCCCGCTAGTCTGTAGCATTCAACTATGGCTAATATGATCAGCGGGAAATGGTCTGTTTTGTTACAGATAAGCCTAATTTTTGACCAGTGTAACCCACAAACAGTTGGTCATCTTGTCTCAATTTAGCCATCCTAGAGATGTAAAAACTAAGAGCCCTCTTGGGATCTAATCTGTGTAATCTCTCCTCTTCTTTGCATAGGTGAGGAGGAGGATAAAACGTAGGAAGTACTATTTTTTGTGACAAATGGAAGTCCGAGACTACTTTTGACAAAAATGAAGGTTTAACTTAAGGACTACCTTATCTTTATAAAAAATAGTATATGGTGGTTTGCATGAGAGAGCCTGAAGTTCGCTAATCCTGCGGGCTGATGATAGGGCCACAAGGAGGACAGTTTTTAGAGTCAAAAGCCTCAATGGACATGAGTGCAGAGGCTCAAAAGGTATGCAAGTCAAGAATTTTAATACTAAATTTAAGTCCCAGGCTGGTACATGAAAAGGTACTGGAGGGTATACATTAGTGAGCCCCCTTTAAGAATTGAATTATTAATGGTATTTTGAAATATGAAACCTCTTCCGAGGAGCGCTTGAAAATGGACAGCGCAGCAAGGTATCCTTTTATTGTTCCTATCTGGAGCCCCAGATTAGCTAGATGTAGCAGAAAGGAAAGCACCATTGGGGTGCCACACTGAAAAGGGTCCACATCCTTGTCTCTGCACCAGTTACTAAACCTATTCCAGCGACATCGGTACAAAGACTTTCTTGCTTGCTGGTCTTCTGGCCGAAAGCAAGATTTCCATTACGTCATCCGGAAGATCTCAGTCCTTGTATCTCTCAGAAACCATGCGTGAAGGTTGAGTGTCTTGACCTCTGGATGGAGAACCCGACCTTCCTCTTGCGAGAGAAGATCCTCCCTTTGCGGAAGACGTATTGGAGGGCAGATGGACATGTCTAGAAGGTCCAGGTACCACGTCCTCCTGGCCCAATCTGGGGCAATTAGGATCATTGTTTTCTTGAACTTTCTCAACCTCCTGATTACTTGAGGAATCACGGGGACTGGGGGAAACGCGTACAGCAGTGGAAACTTCCACTCCACTACGAATGCGTCTCCCAGAGCTCTTCTGAGGAAATTCCCTTGAGCAGTACGGATCGCACTTCCGGTTGACCGCGGTGGCGAACAGATCCACTTGAAGGGTTCCCCAAAGGGCGAAGATCTCCAGAAGGACTTCCTGAGCCAGCTCCCACTCGTGAGAGACTGTGCTCTGCCTGCTCAGAGCGTCTGCCACCGTGTTCTTCTCTCCGGCTAGGTGAATTGCCGACAGAGAGATTCCTTCTCGTATTGCCCAGAACCGGAGCTGCATTGCCTCTCTGCACAGTGGCAGTGACACTACACCTCCTCTCTTGTTGAGATAGTACATGGCCACTGTGTTGTCCGTCATTATCAGAACATTCTTTTCCCTGGACAGAGGGCAGAAAGGCCTTCAGAGCTAGTCTGATTGCCCTCAGCTCTAATAGGTTGATGTGTAGTTTGGACTCCGATGGAGACCAACGACCGCCGATTGTCAGATCGTTGGTGTGTGTGCTCCCCACCCCGTGAGTGAGGCGTCCGTCACTACTGTTATCTCTGGCCATGGTTGCCAAAAAGACTCTCCCTTGAGAATGTTGTTGTTGCAAGCCCACCATAGAAGATCCTGAGCAACTGCGCTCAGAACTTGCAGAAGATCCGACATATTCCCTGAGAACTGGGACCACTGAGTTCTGAGTGCCCATTGAAGGGATCTCATTCTCAACCTGGCCTCTGGTACTAGGAAAATGCAGGCTGCCATGAGGCCGAGCAACCTGAGAAAATCGAAGGCCGGTATACGTTGGGCATTCTGGAATTTTGTTACCATCTGCTGGATGTGGAGAGCTCTCACTTCGGGAGGCAAGGCTTTTCCCAATGAAGTGTCCAAGACTGCTCCGGTAAACTGGAGTTTCTGGGCTGGTATCATGTGGGACTTCTTGAAATTGAGGGAGAAGCCCAGTTTGTGGAGGAAGTGGCAGATGTTCCTGAGCTTGTTCTGGAGAACTTGCTCTGATCAACCAGTCGTCCAGGTAGGGATATATGTGAATACCTCCTTTCCTGAGACTTGCTGCCACAACCGCCAACATTTTGGTGAAAACCCTCGGGGCGGAGGTCAACCCGAATGGCAGAACTCGAAACTGATAATGAGAATGGCCAATCGCGAACCTCAGGTACTTTCTGTGCTTTGGATGGATTGGCACATGAAGGTAAGCATCCTGAAGGTCCAATGATACCAACCAATCTTGGAGTTGGAGAGCCTGAAGGATCTGAGAAAGAGTCACCATCTTGAACTTGTCCTTCCTGAGGAACTTGTTCAAGTTTCTCAAGTCCAAGATGGGTCTCAGTCCTCCATCCTTTTTTAGGATGAGAAAATATGGGGAGTACCAACCCCTGTTCCTCTCCGCTACAGGTACCAGTTCTATGGCACCTTTCTCTAGCAGGGTTAAAATTTCCTGCAACAGGAGCGGATCCGGAATTTTGTTGGAGTTGGCTCCCGGGGGATGATTCTGAGGCCTTTTTAGAAAGGGTAGACAGTAACCTTGGGCTACTGTTTCCAGTGCTCAAGCATCTGAGGTAATGCCCCACCATTCCTTCAGATGTTGAGAGATCCTGCCTCCCACTGGTGTTTTGTGTAACAAGGTCTCAGAGGGATTTGGAGGCGGCTGCAGGAGTGGCTGAGGGTACAGATGCCGCTCCTGAGGCTGATTTTGCACCTCTACCTCGTGCTCCACGAGGGAAGTTCCTTTTGCCCCTTTGAGAAGACTGTCCTCTTCCTCTACCAAAAGAGGAGTAGTATCGAAAAGAACGACCCCTCCAGGAAGATGAGCCGGAATAGGGTTTTAGAGGCTGGCGCAAAGAGGCGCTAAGTGATTTAGCTGCCGCTTTCGAGGTCTGAAGTTGTTCTAGACTTGCATCAGCCTTTCTGCCAAAGATCCTCGAGCCATCAAAGGGCATGTTGAGGAGTCTAGCTTGCACATCCGGTGCAAATCCCGACTTCAACCACGCAAATCTGCGTAGCGCAACGCTTGCAGCCATGGATCTGCTGATACTATCAGCAGTATCCTGTCTAGACTGGAGGCATTCCCCCATTGCCTCCTTCCCGTCTTTGACTATATTCAGGAAGCCTTCCCTTTCCCCGCCTTCCGGAATATGATCAGCCGCCACCGCAATACAGTCGCACAAGGTATTGGTAAACCTGGCTAAGGTACAGGTGACATTTGCCGACTTAAGTGCCATACTGCCTGACGTGAAAACTTTACGTGCCCAGGCATCAACTTTTTTTATCCTCTCTATCTGGAGGGATAGTTGGATAAGCAGTTTGTTTTGAAGTGGATGCTGCTTGAATGACTAAACTCTCTGGAGTCGGATGTTTATTCAAATATTCAGGATCTGTTCCAGCTGGTCTATATTTTCTTGGAAAAGTGCTATCTGAAGCAGCAATGGTTTCTGGTTTCTCCCAGTTTTTCTCCGCAGTCCTTTGAAGGGCCCTGTGAAAAGGGAGAACAGGATCCTTCCGAGTTCCCTTGACGATAATATCCGTCATGTCATCTTGTTCAAAAATGGGTGAAGTATTACCGCAACCCATGTAGTCAACTACCCTGGTCATAAGACCCCTGTACCCAGCATCTGCATGCTCTGCAGGATCAGGTTTGGCGAACTCTAATTCTGGGGATGTGTCAACTCCACTGGCAGAATGTAGAGTATCACTCAGGTCTCTCATTCTAGATTCCTGGTCAATAAATTCTTCAGGAAGTTGTCTTGTACCATAAGTAACTCCCAAAGGAGTAACTTCGTCTTCTTCTGAAGCAGACTCTTCATAGATTGCAGACATAGATTTGAAAAAGTCTGATCTGGGCAAAGGAGTGAATCTCCTTTCTTCCTCTTCCATCTGCTTCGAAGGAAATGGCAAATACCTCGATGTTTGAGGGTGTCTTCGAGGTCTTCGAAATTTTCGAAGATGACTTTGATAATGGCGTCGATGACGCATTTGGCGTCGAAATTTTTGACGTCGAGGGCGTCGACGAAGTTGTCGAAGTCTTCGACGATTTGTGTTTCTTGGCCGGCACTGGAGAGGTGCTCGGCTCTCGAAGATTCTTCGACTCGAGGTTTTTTGTATTCCTCGACGCTACTAGTCTTGGCCATAGTAGCCTTGGACTTCCCTTTGTCGTCCAATGGAGCGACTTTAAGGGCATGGCTTTTTCGAGGGGGTCGAGGCCGCATTCTCGAAAACCTCCATCATTTTGCGGAATTCTTCCCACTTACTGGGAGAATCCAATTTAGTCGGACAACGAATTTCTTCGTTCGAAGAAGATGATGCGGGAGATCTATGTCTCCTCTTCATTTTTTTCGATGACGACGAAGAATGTCTCGATCTACTCCTAGATTGAGATCTCTTCGAGTGCCTATGGCGATCCGATCCTTTAGAATCAGTCGCTTTCTTATGTCTTTTTGACGAAACATTTTTTGAGGCCTTCCTCCCCACCGACAGTTTAGCTCTCCTCTCACAAAGAGCTTTTTCGGTCATCGATTGGCAGGACCCGCAATTGTCAGTTCGGTGACTGGAACCGAGACACCAGAGACAAATCCGGTGGGGATCGGTGATCGACATCTTAGACCCACAATCTGCACACTTTTTAAACCCAGTTCTGGGTGTCGAAGATGACATTTTCTTCACAGAAAATAGAAGCGCGCCGTTCGATAGCTAAGCGATCGGAAAAACGGAACTGAAGCAACGGGCGCGGCTCGAGCTACTTATACCATCGGTGACGTCGACAGAGTATGGAGTAAGTCGAGGGACCATCAACGCCACGACCTCGAGCACAGCGCCCTCTGCTGAGAGAATTTTTTTTTCCGAAGCAGCCAAGCTGGAGATAACGTTTTATCACAAGATGAGGAATACGTGGGAGGACACAATCCATTCGAAAATGCAGTTTTATTTAAGAATAATGAAACAAGATATTTAAACAGAATCTTACTGATAATACATGTATTAGGCAATCATATTTCTGGTTACACTTCAGGCCCACATGGATCTCTTGCTGTGGAGTAACGATTACAGAAATGAATATGGAGTAAGCCTTCTCTGCAAGGTCCTGCGTTTGTCACCATTTTCTTTAAAAACACAATACCATATAGTGCTCAGGAAGCAGGAAATACTGAAGCAATATAACGAACCATCCCAGGAAACCCTGGGACACAAAGTTGCTGTAAACGAGTCTGCAAATATTCTTTGATGGGTAATAATCTCCATCTTTGCCAAGGGATATACGAGAGTGGAAATTGCGGCCGCTACTGAAACAGGTGCACACTCCTGCCTCGATTTTGTTTTCTACTATGGTGAGAACAAGCAAAGGGTGTCTTGTTGGTCAAGGTATTAGTGATACAGAACCGACTGCCCTGAAGGAGAGGAGTTGACATTATGTCATGGGTTGCTTCACCTGCACACAGTAGTGCTTGGACACTTGTCATCTGGAAATTCCAGGAGCATGAAGTTGTATTACTGACATAATTCTAATAAAAATGTACTAAACTTAAAAATCCCTACATGTATCACCAAGTGCTTAAGGCCAATTTCTGGCATCTAAGTGAACGGGGACTGCAAGTTCAACTTCCATAATGCATTCGTTTATTAACAGGAAGCCCATGACTGGAAACCTGAGCCTCGCCCTGGAGTTTGCCTGCAGTGCATTTGGTTCGTGCACACCGACTCAACAATGGCACTGCGAGTGTGTCCCCACGGGTAGAGCACTGAAGGCTGTGTTGCTGGGGGGAAAACTGCCCTTGCTGGAAGAGTGCGCTGTCTGTACCTTCTCTTCACAGAAGAGAAAATAGGAACTGAAATCCTTATGATTTTACCATTTGGTGAGAAGCATACATTTCCTGAGACTCAGAGCCACTCGCATGTAGTCCTGCTGCACCGCCACTCCAGTACCCCTTGAACACATTCGGGTATCTCGAACATGGTCGCTGTTACCTCACAGTAACTCCAGGTACCACCCTAGTCCAGCCTCCACAATGCAGGCTGAAGTTAAACCCGTCCTGCGTGTAGTCACCTCACCAGGTCTGTTCAATTTAGTTTTGGCGCCATATCGGAAGCTAGCTTTCATAACCCTGCCGACACGTCCGGCTGTTGGTGGGCGCATTTATTGCGCTCCATAAGGTAAAAAGTGAAGTTTGTTGGAGCACTGTGGAAAATCCTTAATGCGAGATTCGTCTCGCTTTAGCCACTTGGAGGCACTGAACCTTTTGGATTCTGAGACTTGTGGTTCGGGTCAGTGAGTTATGCTGAATAGTTATTAAAGGATTTAGGGTCTGATTTACACAGCGTTTTTCAAATGGGATTATCCCATTAAAAACGCTTTTGTAAATCATGCCTTAAATCCGTGCCAATCTTCTTTGTTTGTAGTCTTTCACTCACTCCTCTTCGAATTAAATGTTACTTGTTTTTACAATAACAGTGCCCCACAAACTGCCTTCCTATCGCCACCCCCTGCTTATTTCCCTCGCCCGTCCCTCTCTCTCCCTCTACCCCATTTGTCCTTCCATGCCCCAGATGGCGTGGCTCTGTTCCTTCAGTCGAGCTTTCCCTTCTGGGGAACTCGCTGCTTCCAGTTTCAATATGCGTTGTGGCTCAAATCCCTTTTCCAAGTCATGGGCAGGCAGCACATCAGTCAAATTAATGGGCCATTAAACATACGCCCAGCTTCAGTACACTGGAGGATGCCCTGCTCCTTGCTCACGCTGGGCCTATGAGAGCTTTACGTCTCGTATAAAACCAGCATTGTTTCTCACCAGTAAGGTCGAGTAGCAAGGAAAAAGAGCTCGTACTTTATAGAAATTACTCACCAATGCTAGTGGGCGAGTTGATTTTTCGAGGC
Source organism: Ambystoma mexicanum (assembly GCF_040938575.1). Lineage (NCBI taxonomy): Eukaryota > Metazoa > Chordata > Amphibia > Caudata > Ambystomatidae > Ambystoma > Ambystoma mexicanum. The sequence continues at coordinate 304,910,090 of NC_090921.1, forward strand.
CTGCTTATGCATGCCTTTGCAGAATCCTCACATACATCGCACTCTCGAATCATCCTCTCCACATGTACAATTATCCCCGGCCACCAAAGGTCTTGTTTCACTGTTTTGTCTTAGAAATCCCTTATCGTCCATCATGCGCTAATTCCAAACCTTTGTTCCTCACACCTTTTGGGGGAATAATCTTGTCTCCTCTCAATACTCCTCCATCTGCTACATGCAACTCAAACAATTTTAAATACTTCATATCTTCTCTAGCCGAAGTGTGCCACTACTCATTCCACATTCTAATCTTTCCTTCATGCCCATCAAGACATCAGACATGATGGCTGCATCCCATTCCTCCTTGGACATTATTCCCTGACTGACACCTAATACTTGTTAGTCACTCTCCACCTCTTCAACCAAATTCGTCATATCAGAGTATGTATCCGCCGGTACATACTCTACATCATACATTTATTCTTTTAATCCTGTGACCCACTTTCTTATTCAAAAGGATACTTTATCTAATCATTTAGTTGCAAGTATCTCCTTAAGTGGCTTATGAGCCAAACAGAATACAAAATGCATTCCCCACACAAATGGTCTGAACTTTTCAATTGCCAGTATATCCTTCTCTATGGTGGAGTAATTAACCTCCAACGCTCTGAGCACTCTAGAAGCACATGTTATGGTGCATTCCTTCTCATCACCATCAATCTGCAACAGCAATGCTCCTAACCCGCAATTACTGGCATCAGTAGTCACAATAACTTTCTTTGCAAAATCAGGGCAGGTGCCCTGGACAAAGCTTGCTTGACCACTTGAAATTTAATTTCACATTTCGAATTCCAGCGAAAACAAACTGTTCTTAACATTCTCAGATGAGTCCTGCTTCCAAAACCTGGAGCAATACTCTGCCATCCCAAAAAATAAAGCCATCTGCTCCTTGTTTGAACGAATAAAATTCACTATACTGTTCACTAAGTCTTCTTTAGGCTGTATCCTTTTTTTTTCGATCACATGTCCCATATCCCATGATCACATGTATTGTATGCTTTTCCTGCAGAAGTTCCATTTCTCCTTCGTCAGAGTCATTACAGTATACCTTAATATATTGAACACTTTACTTAACCTCTTGTTATGTTCACTTACATCCCTCCCATAGATCAGTACATCCTCCTGGAAGCATTGTACACATTTCTCGTCATGAAACAGTTGGTACAATACACGCTGGAAAACTGCTGCTGCAGCCACCGAGTCAAACGCCATTCGACACATGGAAATAAGCCCTCAGGCAGGGTTTGAAATTGAGGGGCGCTTCAAGCTATTTAGCTCCTGCTTCTAATCTAGGAGAGCCTGGACAGCTTAAAACCAACAGCTACCAGGACTACGTTTGGCTCCCCAGGCCAGTTGGTGCCTTACAAACATGCATATGTGACATTAATCGAGTATTTGAGAATGCTTATAAAGAAGATTTAGGGCACATCTCGCACACATTTCAACATAATGAATCATACAAAATGGACAAAAAGTTAAAGAGTGCATCTCACGTAGAAGTGAGAGTTGCAGTGCGCTGGGTGCTCGTGCCTGGTTCCCCAGAAGTAGCTCCTGCCTACTGAGTGATACCCGACACCCAAGAGCTGGTTTTAGATCCTGCCCATTGAATCTTCATTTTGAACCTTGCCTCAGGTGTTATGAACGCCGTCAGGTTTTTTGAAGTTGAATGGAGTCCAATTTGATGATATTCAGATTTGAAATCTAAAATGGAGAAACTTCCCCATCACTTATGGTTTCTAACATCTCAGTTATTTTAGGTAGGGGATGCCTATACAGTACTATACTTCTGTTCAAGATCTCAAGTAGATACACAACCTACATGCTCTATTTGGTTTACAGTCTACCTACCAAAGGTGGCACCCATTTCAATTTCCACTCTCTCGTTCACTCTTTGTCTCCATCCCATTCAATTCCGCTTTCACCTCTCCTGCCAGGGATATTGGGCCATTTCTTTCTTTGTGCACAACAAGAACTGAATTCATTTTTTAAATTCTGATCTGATGGACGTATCCCTCGTACACCCTATCACATCTTTAAACACTTCAGGCCTAATTCACAGAAGCATTTTATAATGGCAAAACCCTACCACTCTGAATAAGGGCCTTCGTGTTTTAACTCGCTCTAATTATGCATGGTTATTTGACCGTCACATGAATAGACAGTTTCTTCAGCTTTGGGATCCAGTTTTATGTTCAGTCTTTTTTGGTGGGACCAACTAAGAAGTGTTTAAGTCCCTTTTTGCTAATACATAAACCTTTCCTTTCCAGCTCTTGTCCTTGCACTGCATCATGGTCCAGTAACCATCATATCAGTTCTATGGTTTTTCCTCCATATCTATTGGATTAATATCGATTTCCTTCAATGGTATTTTATCACAAATTTGACACCAAAGACCTCTTTCGGCATCAATATATACTTTGTCTCCGAGTCTATCACCATATCAAACTCCTTTCCTTTGATCTTAAATCATGTTCATCGGTCTCTCAGCTTTAGCATCTTCATCTTTAATTGCTCTTATTGTGTCAAACACGTCCCCAACCACACAGGCGCATTCTACCATCCCTTCGCAGAGCTCAATGTATTTCGTGCTGTCCATCTTACTTCTGCAACAATTCGGGAAATGTACTCGCCTGTTCGATGTTTTGCATAAGGCCGTCAAAACCCAGGGCATTTGTCACTGTTGGCAAAGTGAAAATAACTTGCATAGGAAGGACTTTCTTCTTTCCTCCCCATCCACTTTGTCCTTGTGTATGTGTCAATTATTTGTGGGTGGTTTTTTTTTCCACTTTCTTACTCTGAACCACCAGTACCTCTAAAGCAGTGGTGGCATCTGATTTCTTGACATCCGTCTCATGTCTTTTCTTTAGCTCCTTAACAGACTTGTGAGTGTGTTCAACTTCTTTCACAACTAAGACATTTTCTTCCAAAGAGAGATTGCTTTTAGCCCACATTGCCTCGCTCACCTTGCCACCATGACTTTCTACCATGAACTGGTCATGTATTCTTTCATCTTTGTTGCTTCCAAACTCACAGGTTGATACCAGACCTCTGAGAGCAGTTTATTATTGTTCTACCGTCTTATTCAGATTGGGTTTCATTTTGCCGAAATTATATCACTCTAAAATAATGCTAACTTTCTTTTTTCATAATGTCTGTCCAGCATTCAGTACATTTGTCATATTCAGACATATTTCCCCGATTCCTCTTCCATAAGAGTGGGTGCATTTTCGAATTGGTCCTGCCCATAATTTCCCAAACAATATATGAGTAGACACTTTCCTCTCATTTGAATAGTCAGGGCCATGAACCGCCTGAACGTAGTGATCAAATCTCTTTTTCCACCTCTTCCATGGGATCTGTAGCTCACCATGTGTTTCTAAGAAGAAATTGGGCATGGCCACACCCAGCATGACTTCTCCCTTGTTATTAGAATACTGTATTGCTCTTCCTTAGTGGTCTACAGCCTTACTGTAGCACTGACACAAAGAAGGGTAACACCAAATAAAGATCACTGTGTGCATTTTAAAAAATATATAAATCCTGAAACGAAAAAGAAAGTACTACTAGAATTATCCCCATGCCAAGGTACACAATTAATACTCAAGATGGCTGCACGTCACGACACATTACAGGGTTCTTTTCTCTAATCCCTTTGCTGCTGTCCAGCTCCTCCTGGTGCTTGTAGAACATCTAGAGTTCCAGCCCTGCGCCTCTGTTACCAATGGCAAGGTGCCTGATCATGCTCCTCATGACTGAAATGTCTCATCATCGTAAGGCGATGCTCCAGCCTCCCAATTTCTCAATCTGCCGTTCTTACCACAGAGGAAATCGGAAGGAACAGAAGAGGAAGGCGCCACTGAACCTCAAAACGGGTCCTACACAGGGGCAAGGAAGGCTGGAGAGTTGAAGCAAGATCAACACACAGGGAATTCATAGCTAGTGGGGTTCGCCTGCTGCGCAGCTTGTCGCCAGGGAAGAACAATCACTGCTTGAAGGTATGCTTTATGCTTGAAGGTATTTTTTATTGGCATCTTCTTTTGTCCCTCCGGTTCACAGCTCACTCTGCTATCTGCCTCCAACCTTCCGTCTCACTGCATTCAACATTCAAAAGCCCCGTCATGATAGAGTTTGCTGATAGAAGCACTCAGGAACAGTAACACATGAAAAGCAGAGCTAAGTGCTCGTTAGTACCATTGTTGTGGCTGAGAAGGAACCGATGGAAGACAGCCACCTGATGCAGGGTTGATCCATGAGTCAATTCAAAGTGCAAAATTCTGGGTGTTCAACGAATCGTGGGCCTGCAAGAGTGGATTGCAGACCTGAGCCTAAAGCAGAGGGGCTGCATATATAGGGAGGGCAAGCAACAGTATGAACGTAAAGCGCAAATGGGGAGTTAATAAGCAAGGGCAAACACAAAAGTCATTGGAAGCCTGGTTGCCAGGCTACCAAAAAGGCAGAAGGTTCTGAGGGAGTTCGCGTGATGTTGCTGGGAGTTGGTGTTGGGCAGTGAAAATAGAAGGAAAAAGAGGGAGGGAGCAGGTGGCAAACAAGCCAAATATGACACCTTGTAGGAGGTGGCTAAGCCAAATATGCCACACTAGAACAGAGTTCATTGCTGGTAGGAGAGGCCATAGAAAGGAGCCTGCTTGAGAATAGCCTGATGTGGATCCTAGCCCAGATCTAGTAGTGGCTGCAAAGTGATCAGAGCTAGAAAACAAGTTTTCAGCCTCGGAAGCTTGAAAATACTGTTGTAGCGAAAGCCCAGGAGGGTGACCCTTGATAGCAGTCCTCAAATACTGCACCCCAAAAAGGTGGGTTTGGGATACTTCTACCCAGGGAGACCCTTAAATCAAGATGGTGAGAACTGCAATGTCTTGTCCCAATAAGAGTGCAAGGAGACCCCTAGTGCAAGAGGTGTAAACTTAACGTCTTGCGCTGGTAAGGGGGTCAAAGGCTTACATAGGGCCTCATGAGTTGGGTGGTAGCCCTTAAATGCAGCTTTAACGCTAGTACCGCTGCATTTAAGGGCAGGACCATTCATGAGTCGGGCAGAAAGTTGGTGTTTTACCTCTAATTCTTTCCTGGAGGTAAAAATATCAACTAATGGACCCAATGTGAAATGCGGATTTACCGCCATACCGCTACTCATGATCCAGTGCTAAAAGCGCCGGACCGAGTAGCAGTAACACTATTCGCGTCCGCGGTAACCCGGCAGTATTACCGCCAAGGCCTTGATGAGGCCCATAGTCCCGGTGGACTGCTGACCCTTTTGTTCACCAGGCAAGGCCAAGTAAAGAAGTGTTGCACTTCTAACCACCTGGAAACCAAGTGCATTGAAGGATGCTTTTCTGTGGGCATCCTGGAATTGCACGACAGTTAGCTTGGTTTATTCCTCCACCCCATCACCATTATTTGGGAATCCCCTCTGCCAGCACCAACCTATTAACCAAGGTGTTCTACCTCTGCAAGAGATCCGAGGCAGCATAATTGAACATTCAGATTTCCCACTGGCCGTTACTATGAAACCTTTAGATTCTGGACTATGGGGTGACGCTTTCGCACAAAATCAAGGTCATTAGGATCCCTAACGGTCATCCATTTGAACTCCCCAAATCTTCCTTTGGTTTAAAGACAAACTCCCAGTCGCAATTTGGGCATGAAGTCACATAGGGCCAAGTTTCTTAACTCTAGTAAACAGAGCAAGTGATCATAGCACGGCTTATAAAGCACAGTGGATTTGATTGGATCAGCACAGTATTTGTTGGTGCTAGTGCACAAAAGCAGAAGCACATGCCCTTCGGTTTTCCAGTCTCGAAGACTGTACGCACGAAATCTCGTTTGTCACCATTTGGATAACCTGAGAACTAGAATGGTATGAAGCTAAAACATGCAGAACATTTTTTTTTTTTAAATGGATGAGGAGGACCACAGCTCCATTCAAAAGCAATCAATTGAATAAATAATGTCTGCTTTGCTCCTTAAAAATAAATAAATCAATCCATTCCAAGTCCACTCCTATAGCTCTGCCGTCTGTTAATATCAAATAGTGCCCCATCCTTTTAAGCATGCACTGAAATGTTCAGCAACATTAATTCATTGCCAGAGTTGTTGTGTTGATTGCTTGCAAGCACACCAACTAGTGCTGATCGTCCCAGAAACCTGGTTCGTCTAGGTAAAATCCATTCTCCATTTCAAGTAGGTTTCAGGCATCTGGCCAGATGTCACTTGGCTGTGTGTGACGCGGGCTCGGCTGAAGTGTGCATCAGATCAGACCTGTGCCAGACTTTCTCCAGATCTTAAGGCAGACTGGCGTATCTAGTAGCTCATTGAGAACTAAGAGGGAGTGCCACTTTACCAGGGCTGGTTATTGTAGCTGGAGTAAGCTAAATGTATGCTAAACAGTTGGTCACTCAAAGCCTACACGTAGAGCCGGTAGGAGGGGGCGCAACAGTTGAAGGGTGAAGGACACCATAGCATGACGGCAGTCTTGACATGTGAACGTCTCCTCGAGTCCAGTACAGCAGTAGTTCTGGCATTTTAGAACAAGATGATGATATTGGGGAATTGAAGGACAGGCAGTAAACAGGGTGTAAAGGGCTTCCGAATTTGACCTTTGGTTGTATACAGGCATCAGTTCAAAGGGTCAAGATTATGTTCGTGGTGCACAGAAGCCGAATTTAAAACCAGTGTTTATCCTGCAAACACAGTCAGTAGTCATGGTCTTAATATTCCCAACTATTCATCTCCTTTCTCAGTGTAGTCTCAACTTTGTACAGTGGGTGGCCAGGCTCAGAATCAAGTGGTCAAGACATGGTTCAGTACTCCCATTCCCGAGTAATGCTGCCACTTCTTTTGAAAGCCAAACCAGGCAGGAGGGGCTCCTGTGTGCTTTTTCGGTCTGGTTGGAGAGCACTTGATCTTGCTGCCGGTGCTCAAGAAGTTCCATTTTACAGTAGACGTTCTTTAAAAGCCACAGGAACTGTTTAAGTTGAGGAAAGATTTGCTGGATGTTGTTTAAAGAGCTTCTTGCGTTTCCCGATTAGTACATTGAGCCGTTTTCGACTTTTGTGCTGCGTTACATCGTATTTTTTCCATTTGCTCATGTGTTCGCACAGATACCTTTATGTGGGAAGTCATTTTACAAGGTCTATTAATTTTTTACATTAAACTATTTGGAGCCGTGTGCTGCATATGGATGATCGCCTCTCCCATGATGCAGTGCGCCCCCGATCTTGCCGAAAGCTTGCTGGGGAACAGCTTGCACATGGTGGTTCAGCAATCTTTCACAGAAGATAAAACATCCCCAACTGTAAACACCTATTACTGCAATTTAAGTGTTTAGAGGGAACCGCGAGGCCCTTGATGTGTGCGTGAAGGTCTTTGCAGGGGAGGAGGGCATTGGAAAACAGCAGCATCCTATGTGCTTCGATGGAGGCATTTGATCATGTATTGCATATTTGGTTGGGAAGATAATTTTGTTGGGTATACATTAAATACAACACATTTTGGAGTGATCTCAACAGTCCCACTTTCTCCGAAACACATTTTCGAGGTGTGGAGCAATTGGTTAGCACTTTCGCTATAAAACAGAAAAGTGGTTGGTACAAACCGGCCCAGCTACACAAATCTTTTTATATTCACATCGCAGAGCCACCTTTGTGCATTAATTGATGTTCATGCAGGCTGACCAACGTATCTGCATGCTTTGCTGATCTCGCCAAAGAACAAGTTACTCTCTTACCTGGTAACGTTCTTTCGATGGGATGGTCCGACGACGTATTCCATATCTATGACAGGTAATCACCGCAACACAGCTGCGGTGCGGTGATTATCTGTCATAGATATGGAATAAGTCAGAGGACCAATCCCCTCGAAACCAGCTTACTGTAAAACAGACAAATACGCCAAGGACCAGGTGTAGCCCTGCCTGAATTCTGTCTCTCCCTCTCAGCGCCAGCTCATCCTGTGTGCAAGCTGATTTTATAAAATGGAATAGTTGCTAACAGCACAGCAGGACTGCGTAGGGTTACATGCAACAACGTTGACATGTGGCTTATGTGTCCACCAACATTTGTTAGGCACAACATGAAAGCTCTATGTGGGAGAAAGAGGGCACTGGACAAGGGCATAGTTTGCTGACAGTGCAGATGTACACATGTTGTGAGGGCAACTTTGCCATGTGCCCAAATTATTATTGTTCGCTTTTTCTGTACTGAGCCAGCTCACCGCCACAGTGAACTCAAAGCGTGGAAACCTTGTTCTAATTAAAGTGCATTATGTCCCACCCAGGGACAGCAGGACTTCACAAGAAATTGTTGGGATGATCTCGATCACACTTCATCATAAGCCATTTCTGAATGATTGTAACATGCACCCTTCTGTGGTGCAATATGATAGTATGATATGATAGTGTATTTATGTAGCGCCTACACACAACGTGTTTCAAAGCGCTTCAAAGCAAGGGAGGGAACAAGGGAAAATACAATTGCATTCTTACAGGCCATGAACAGTAAGGATGTGAAATTAACTATCGTACCTGGCTTGACAACATTTCAGATAGTGCAAGGGCTAAAACAGATAAGGAAGGGAGGGAGAGAGCGGGAAGGAAATGGAAACAGGCAGACGACTACTGTACTAGGCCTGATGACATTTCTGGTAGAGCTGGAGGAAAACAAAAGGTGAGGGAGAGGGGTGCCGAAAGGGAGGGGAGGAACAAAACAAGCAACTATCATACTAGACCGGAAGACATTTCAGTTAGTGCTGAAGAGTGGGGGTTGGGGGGAAACAAGTAAGGTGAGGGGGGGAGGAGACAGACGAGGTTGCTATCATACTAGGTCCAGGGACAATTCTGATAGACTAAGTGCATAGAGGAAAGTAAGGGTAGAAGGAGGGGAGATGGGGAAAGTGAGAAATGGAGAGGAGGAAAGAACAGAGGGTAAGCTATCAAAAAGAGTGGAGATGCAAGAGGGGACTACAAATACAATTGTAGAAGTCAGTAGTAACACAATGTTGCAAGCCTGGATACAAGATGGAGACAGCATGATTCAGGGCCACCATGAGAAAGGGTGATGCACCGTGAATCAATAGGCGAGTGCATTCGCTTTAAACCGAAAGGTCGATGATGAGCCCCCTCATGGTCACTAATCATATATTAAGACCTTCTTTGTGCATTCCTTACCAATTCATTTTGACATATGCTCACAACAGTAGCTGCAGGTAAATGTTTGATCTACCCAAATCGGTCCTTCGGTATAACATTTCGACACACACCCCGTTGTGTAGGTGTAAACCTGTCAATTCCGCTCCCCTCTCGCGTCAACTCCTGATAGTGTCAAATGGACTACCTGCTAATAGGAATGCAGAACTGAATAGTTGCACTTGCACCAGCATTTCTCTTCTCACCTCTGACTCACCATCACTCTGCCCCAATCCCCCATTCGTCAGCTCTGTGCTTCCCACAGCTCTTTTTCTCTTAGTGTGGGTGGTTTCGGGGGAGGAGGGTGTGGGGCGGACGCAGAATCTCTGAACTGAACCACACGCTTTGAACTCTTGACCTGGCGTTGAGCTGCAATTGCGGTATAGACACCCATGTACAGCTGACCCAGTACTCTTCCATTCTACCCGCAGCACAGTTTTGAACGTAGTTGAGAGTTTGCCTCGGATGCTCCTAGGGCCATCATCAGGCACTGGATTGGACCCACTCCTGACTTTCATATAAAGTACAATAGATCAATAGGCCACCATTAATCTCAAATCCTTTTAAACTGTACTGTGGCGTGTCATGTGGTTCGTTCTCGTTTCTTCCATTTAATATTAACTTCTCTCCTTCAAGATTTCATGCAATATGGGTAGCTGCAGTACAGCATTAGGTGTCCCAAAGTATTCATTCGACAGACTGCATAGAACAGAAAATGCAGCAGCACGTGTGTGGCCACCCTTTGCCCCTCCCTGATGGTCTTGCTCCACTGTATAATTCACAAGTTGGGACGTGGCTTCATGAGAGACCATGTTCATTGTTTCGGTTCCGTCAATGTATGAGCCAGGGTCAGTGGCCATTCGAATTCTCAACTCTAGAATGTTATCCCACCAGACCAAAGATTTGATATGGATCATGTGGCCTTCAGAATCTTTAGAAAGACTATTCAATAACTACGGAGACATCCACACTGTTGTCTCAGATATATCAGTTTATATCCACCCACTCCCTGCAGTTAGAGCCATTCGTCCACATGTCTGGTGACCGAACCCTACTGAAATCTTGCACAACACACCTGTCCTTGAAAGGGGCTGCTTTGGGTTGCAACTTGCAAGTCTTTCAAAACCGGCACCTTAAACCAGTCCCAGATTTAATATTCAGCATACCCTTGCATTTAGAGAAATGCGTGGTTTAGTTGTGTTATTATAAATACAAACAGCATCTCGTTGTTTTGCCGAAGTAAATTATGTGGAAATTTAACATAACAGTAAGTGTTATTACTACCAAATATAATGGTACTCAATTAATGAACAAAGAGAGAAGGCAATAGTGCACAGCCTTTGTATTTGTTGATTGATGTCTGATAATTTCGCGTATCTATACTTCTAGTTAAAAGTTCATTAGTAGGGTGCAGCCCACTATCAAGTACCACTGTGTAGGGCACTGCAAGTAAACTGGAGAAAAGAGACCAAGACTGTTAAGCCTTCGGTGTGGGCCGCACACCCTTATTACCCACTTTGGGTTCAACGATTTCAGTAAATTTGTATATACATTTTCATTCCATTTTGGTTTTGTTTAGAAAACAAAAAACCCTTTTTGGCTAATGCATTTCAGAATATTATCCTTCTTCAGAGCCGGGTTGTAAATTCTAATTTAATCATATGCACAAAATATACATTTCATAGATTCCAGCATGTCGAAATAGTTTAATAAAGTCATGTATTAACATAAAGCATTAATGTAACATATTTGGTCCATTTAAAATAAACAGGGCACCCACAATTACAGACAAACATTCAACAAGTAAGAAAAGACAGACAAACAAGCAGATCTCATTAGTTCATTTGTTTGCGGTAACTCTTAATATCCATTTGTGGCAACAACTATAAATCCTCAATCCCTATTCTGCCCAATGCAAATGTTATTAATCAAAACCTTCATGGTTGTGATCGTGTTGACCATTTACTGTGTTTTTCAAAACATACCCGTGTTCACTTGCTATCTTGTGGCATTGCTGATGCAGTGCGCCCAGTGCTTTTGTAAGGTTTATCTGTGCTGCCCTCAAATTGTATTGTGACTAGCAGTGAGGTATTCTACTGGCCGTGTGCAGCATAGAAAAGGCCACTGACCCGTTTGCCGTTTTCGTTTTCTACATAAGGAGATTCTTTATCTCGTAAGTTTCACTGTGAAATAGCAGGTGGGGATCGTATTAGGGATACAATACATACTCTGACAAACTTAACCTTATGTTTGTTTAAGCGATCGCGTTTCCTTTAAGTCGGCCATTTTGGTAGAGGCAGATGTGTTGTTTGTCTCTGTATTGCCTCTTCAACTACTTGTGTGTCATGGAGCTTATTTTTGTTGCATGTAATGTGCATGTGTTCAGAGTATTGGATATATTGTAAGCTATGATGTATATAACAATTATGTGGAAATTCGCAAAAAAGCAAGCGTCAATTTTTATATGGAAAATAAAATGAATGAAAAATAAATACATGAAAAAATGCAAATAAAGATGAAAATAATATGGGTATGTTGTTGTTTACACTACCATACTGCTGATATCTGAACATTTCAGTCAAATGTTGCTTTGAATTCGGAAAATTGTGCAAATTACAGTTAAGCCAAGGTGAGTACCCACTTCATCGCATTGTTATTATAAAAAGCAATTAAGATCAAACTCCTCATTGAGTCCTCTTGGGGACAATGCTTCCAAACGGTCTATCCAGTAGGCTTCTTTCTGTTGCCTTCTTTTTTTCATGTCGATATGGGAACCTTGTGCTTCAATAGTTTCAAGAACTTGCAACTTGACCTGTGAGGTATTATGTTTCTTTTCATTAAAGTCTTGTGCGACAGCTGAGTTTGCTGCACACGGCCAGTAGAATAGCTCACTGCTAGTCACAATACAATTTGAGGGCAGCACGGATATACCTTACAAAAGCACTGGGCGCACTGCATGAGCAATGCCACAAGATAGCAAGTGAACACGGGTATGTTTTGAAAAACACGGTAAATATAGAGTCAACACGATCACAACCATGAAGGTTTTGATTAATAACATTCGCATTGGGCAGAATAGTGATTGAGGATTCCTGTCTGGAAAGTTGTTTGTGTGGTGCACTATTGCTATGAGGTTAGCACATGCCACGTTTCAGGTACGTCTACATTTGAAGAAGTAAACCTGCACCAGTTTGCATGCATGCATGACACACATTATGATGAGGGTTGTTTTGCTCCCAAGAATTGCGCACACAACAAAAATAAATTTTTAGTGCTCAATTGGGCATAGTTTAATGCAATTCAAACAGCAGCCGACACGTGTTTCGAGCAAAAGCTCTTCTTCCAAGGCTGCAAAATTCTGAACATATTTTGTACATTTTTGACAAAGTGTTAGGATGAGCAACAATTGGACATGAGACAGAACCAAAGACCATACAGTAAGCATTAGGGTGGCATATAAAATAAACGTCACAAAATTTCCCAACAAGATATGGCAAATTGATTAACATTGCAGAGTATAATAATATGACATGGCACAATAAAATTAAACATGAAGGGATATATAGTCCATTGATCATTGAAGTTAATCGAACCGTCGAATCAATGCCATGTTTAAAAGGGAAAGATAGAGCTAAATGTGAATGAATGATGGGAACGGCCCCGTAAATACAAAGCTCGTCACACGTGTCTACTGCATTACAGTTAATAGGAAATAATTTTTACCTGAAAAGGATTGGCATGCGCACATGAGTGGTAAAACGCACAAAGGAATGCGCACATGAGTGGTAAAACGCTAGAGATAGAACTACCCATAAGATGCAGCAGTGTGCAAGACAGCGGAGCAGAGAACATACCAGTCGCAAAGCAGAGCATTTTTGTAGGCATCACACATTCCTACCATGGATCAGAACATTTCGGCGCTCGAGAAGCTGCTGCACATAGATAAGGCACCGAGAACCCATATGCCATAGAGCATATGCATGTATTGGCACGCCAATACATCCCCACGCCAAAACATCCCGTAGCCGAACTGGCCGCAGCGAATCGGCCCGCGCCAAAACGGGGTGTACCATTCTTAGATTCACATGCTGTGCATATAGTCTGACACCTAGTGGTAATCACATAGTATTGCATCTTTTATTTTTCAAAGATCGAAAAGGGACATCGACATGGACAGGACTTTAAAACTATCCCCAATGTGACGTGTAGTGTAACCAAAATCCTTCACACGTCTAGGACCCTGGTAGTTTTTGTTCTGCCGTGAGGGAGCCTGAAATAATATGCGAGTGAGTTCAGAAGAATGAAGGTGTAAGATGTCCATATTCCTTCAAATGCATGAGGGGAGGAAGGGTGGGCGCATGTGAAGCCAAGCTGATACAAGCACCAGAAATATGATTACAATGAGTAATGCATGTCTTTTGATGCTTGTTAATCTGCTCCAAATCACATGCTGTGCATAGACTAGCAAGCAGTACCAGGATATTGTGGTGGGATGTGTGAAGGAACAATAGCAAAGATGTCTTAGGACCGCCTGCGCCACATGATAATCAGTCTTCGAGTGTTTGGATAAACAGTAATATGAGGGAAAATGTGAACAGAACTCCAGATAGCTGCTTTGCAAAAAAGAAATCAAGAGGAACATTTGCAATAAAGTCTTTAGCAGCTCCTGTTACTCAAGTAGAATGTGCTCTAGGCGCAAAGGGTACATTTCTCTGAGCAAGAGTCACAGAGTTGGATGCATTTAACCATCCATCTAGAGATGGCTGACTTAGGAGACAGGATCCCTTTCTCTACCAGCGGCAACAGAGACAAAGAATTTGTCATTTGGTGCAATACTAATCGCAGACCAGGTGTTTCCATGTATTGGAGTGACAATGTCTGATGTTAGGTTTCCGTGCTTCTCTAAGAATGTCCATACATCTTTGAGGTAGTTGGAGGTGCCAAAACTACGGCTTCAGGAGCCCCACTGCTCAGTTGAGCATTCGAGGGCACAGGTGTAGTGTCTTCCCTTGGTCCTGTGACAGCATGTTGTATGGGTAAGGTAGTTTCGTGGGTGGGGAGACATTCTCATGAGATGAGAACCATGGGCGTCAAACCCACTTAGGTGCCACCACGATCAGTGCGACTTGTTCCTGGTACATCTTGTGTATTATCCTGTTGAGCAGAGGAATCTGGGGAAAAGCGTAGGCAAATCTTCCTGACCATGTTATTCAGAGGCCTTTCCCTTTGGACATTCTCTGTGGGTACCTGGAGGCGTAATCTGGGCATTGTGCATTCTCCAGAGTTGTGAACAAGTCGACTTCTGGATAACCCTTTTCTGAACAGCCGTTGTGTAGAATGTGTTCTTGCAGGCGCCACTCGTGCTCTACGGCAGGTACAAGTCTCTGTTGAGTACATCTGCCAGAAGGTGGTGTTCCCCTGAAACATTTTGTGATAGTGGGAACAATGCTGTGTTTGAGTGCCCACTTCCAACTGTTCTCCGACAGTTTGGACAGCCCTGGAGAGCGAGTGCCCCCTTGTTTGTTCAGATAGTACAAGGCCGTGGTGCTGTCTAAGGACGAGGACAGTCTTCCCCTGTCGATGTGTTTAAAAGGCTTTTAGGGCTTTGAACACTGCAAGTAGTTCCAACAGATTTATAGGTCTGGTTTCTACTGATTGAGACCACATGCCGTGCTCTTTCTGTTCTAGGAGGTGTGCTCCCCAGACGTGTCAGTGGTGAGAGTGGTTTCTACTGCAGGGGGTGGTGAAGGATTTCTTCTTCAGAAGGTTCTCCTTGGACCACCACTGCAGAGACTGAATGAGGGTTGTAGAGACAACCACTAGTTTGTCCGACTGACAGTTTGCCTGACATTGGCTTGAGAGCCACTCCTGCATATGATGCATGCACAGACAGGCATGTGGAACTAGGAAATGGCAGGACGCCATCATCCTCAATAGCCATATGCTTTCCGTATGGTCAACGCCTGGCTACATTTTGAGGGATCTGGAACAACTTGTTTTAGACCCTCACGCTGAAGGGGATAACAAGCCCATCTTTTGTCTGAAATTAGTGCGCCTAGAAACTGCTCAACTTGACTGGGGACCAGACTTGACTTTCTCGTTGAGTAAGAAACCCAGATTGAAAAGGAGATCTACCATCTTTTGGGTACTCTCCAGACAAGTCAAGTACGAGTCTCCAGTTATGAGCCAGTCATCGAGGTAAGGGTGCACTGGAATGGACTGCCTGCGCAGGAGGGCCAATGCCACTGCTAGCTCTTTTATTAACACCCTTGAAGCTAAGGCAATGCCGAAAGGGAGTACCTTGAACTGATAGTGTCTTCCATCTTGAACCCGAGGTACATTCTGTGCATTGGCAACAATGAGATATGAAGGTATGTAACTTTCATATCCAAGGTGGCTATATAATCCCCTGTTGTAGCAGTGGTATTACTTCCTGTAGAGTTGTCATTCAGAACTTTTGAGGTTTGACATACTTGTTTGTAGGATGCAGATCTAAAGCAGGGCGCATGGTTCGATCATTTTTGGTTACAAGGAAGTATATTGAATACCCTTATTTATCTGAAGATCTGGGATGACCTTGGTCGCTCCCTTGTGCATCAGGATCTGGACTTCTTCTAGCAGGGTGTGTAGATATTCCGAAGCCAGTCATCTGCCTTTTAGTGGATAGTACTGAGGTGGTTGTTGGAATTCTATGCAATAATCGCAGCCGACTGTTTTGAGGAACATTGATCTGAGGTGATGCCCTCCCATGCGTAGTCGAAATATGTTACTCACCCCCTACCAGGGAAACATGGGAGGGGACCTGCACCATAGAGGTATTAGTTGGCTGGGGCAGGGGAGCCACTGGCTGCAGAGTTTCTCCCCCTACCCTTGCCACGCTGAAATGCCAGCTGTTGAGGGGTATGAGAACTGCTGTAAGTGCCTTGTACGTAAGACCAAGGAGACCCTCCTGTTCCGTAGTTCCCTTGAGAGGAGCTGAAAAAGGATTGCCTACGAAAGGATCGGTGGGTGTTAAAGACTCTCTGTTGGACAAATGGCTTGGCTGAGATTTGGTTCATTACTTCAGTGTTTTGTGCTTTTTCTTTGCGGTTTCAAGGGACTCGTCTAACGCTTTCCCGAAGAGGGCAGATTCTTCCACAGGACGGCATGTCCTCTGATGTAGGACGGATCTGAGGGCACCAGACGAAACATTTTCTCAACTCTCGGGTAAGCGGCCCAAGTGACTGAAGGCGTAAGTAAAGAGAGGGCAAGGCACTTTTCAATGAAATTCAGAGGAGTAATGGCCTGACTGACTGGGGCTCTCTCTTTGAGGATATCCTCAACGAAATCCGAATCGGGTACCATCTCTTGTGTTATGATTTTGAAGTGGTCAGCAGCCTTTTTGGGTAGGGTGCTGAACAACATTTGATCGTCAATTGGCAAAGTCATCCGGGGCAGTGAGACGGGAGGAGGATCCAGGAAGATATTGTCTGGGTCAGGCTCATGGGCAAGGGTATTGGGCCAAGTCCCCTGGTCATCAGCAAGGGTCCAGGTATCTAGATCTTGAAAAATTGGTTCCTACGAGATCTGATCCGGATCCGTGACATAGTAAATATTGTAATTCTGAAAGATGTCCACAGGAGTCTCAGGTAGACATTGTCTAGGTGAAGAGGAAAATTGGGCCCTAGGATAATGGTGCCAGGGTGAGTTGGAAGGCGTAGGGCAGTTATCCATAGGTCAAGGCCTTTTTAAAATATCACCACATTTATCTGAAAAATGTATACATTCAGAAATTATTTCCATGCAGGATTCACATTTTTGCCTGGTCCACACAGAGGAAGAGGCTTCATCAATGGGATGGAAAGATGGAGCATCTGGCGTAGAATCCTGCTGTAGGGCCTGATACAGTGGGGGCGAGTCATGGGAATACCCCTCAGGTAAAGGGGAGGCCATCTTAAGGCTACAGCCATGAGAACGGGCTTTGGAAAACTTTTCCCAAAGTTTTGGAAGCGTATTAGAAAGACAAGGCTGTTTCGGCGTGTCTTTCGATGCCACTGAAACGTGCGCTAAAGTTTTATGGGCGGAGCCCAGTAAGGATGAAGTCTCAGGGCCGGGGACGATAGCGGAGTCGCAGTGGACCTTGAACTGCAAGGTTCAGTAGGCACCACCAAAACCTTTTGACGGGCCTACAGGCGTCGAAGGCCTTGACAAATCCATTGAGTGGCAGAGCCGTTATGTGCTCGTTTTCATGGGAATGGTGCGTCTTTGTCGCCGGAAAGTAGATTTCCCCCATCGCACTGCCAGCGGCATGCATATCAGGACAGGGGGGCAGACACGCAGGAATCGGTAGACTCCACTGTTAAGTCTATGGACTCCAATGCAGAGACGTGGTTGCTTACAGATTACTCGTCCCATTCTTTCAGCAAGTATGGCGTAGGTTGCCCACTCCTTGGTGCGCCTGTCCTTAAGAGTCTAAGGCCTTAAGAGATTACCGGCCTTGCAACGCTGCTCGTCGTATTCATGAGGGAGGCACCGATTGCTGTCTTTCTGACTGTTCTTCCATGGGAATTTGCCGTTACACGACGGGCAACATTTAAACTGAGAAGAAACAGCCGTCGATCCGCCAGAGGTGTAGAATCAGCTAATCAGCCGTCCTGGAGGTTGTAGTCCAACAGCTGTCGCAGATGTCTAGCAATGGAACTGCCAAGATGCGACAAGTAGCAATATGAACTCTGTAGACGAGCTCTGCATTAAGCAACCGACCAGAAAGGCAGAAAAAAACAATCTGGGGGATTTCGACGCGCGAAGGATTTTGGATAAAGTATACGTCACGTTAGGGATAGTGTTAGTCATGCCCATGCCAACGCCCCTTTTCGATCATTGAAAAAAAAGATACAATACTCCACGATTACCACTAGATATTGGACTATATGCATAACATGAAAATCTAAGCAGATTCAAAAGCATCAGAACTAAGCATTATAGTTTTGGTAATAATGTGCATGAGTGGTATTGAAGTGGATGGTATCTATAGATGTACATGGTGTGTACAGTGTGCATGGATAAGGTAGTTGAGGAATGCGAGCGGTGCATGTGAGATTAGTTCTGTGGTATGCAGTGTCGGCTGTAAAATCTGTCCTATATCCAAGCATTCTGCACATCGCTCTTAGTCTGAAAATCTTTAGTAGCAGCGGGACCATCCATCACCAGCTATGACTAGAAGTGACAGCTCTGCACTTATGCAATGTAGTTAATGAGAGTTTTAATTACAGATCTGTGGAGGCGGCCAGCATGTGTCTGGGCCCAGCAGGTGAGACAGCCTCCACATTTCTAACCTAAACAACACTGCAGAGTGGGATGCATTGCTTGTAAACAGACTTCAAATGGACAAAAAGTGGTCCAATGGGAAACTGCTAATGTTGCTAGACGACCCTCAGGAATGCTGAGCAGCCACACCTCTGCCTTTGGAGCCCGCTTTCCATCCATTTGCCTAGTGACCTCTGAGGAATGGCTTGAAGGATGGCACAGCGGCCTAGGGCTGTCATGCAAACCGCTCTTTCTGTGCAGTCTCCACTTCTCAGAGAGAGGATGATAGTCTTTCCAGGCAAGAGGTAGTCAGACGAGAATAAAGAGCACGCTGACCATCTCCCTCCCCTCCACAACCACATCCGTTAGTCACCTTTCCCACCACTGAAGCCGACAAAATGGCTTTGAATCAGAGGTCAGACTAATATGAACTCCCCCGGACTAATATGAACTCCTGCGAACACATCCTCTGACTGTACTCCGAGAAAAAGAGCAATAGCACAGTTTCCAGTAAGCACGGCAGAGCCCATTAACCTTTCAAGGAAACTGTAGTTATGTTTAAAGTTGTTGGTGCTGGGACTCCACTTTCTCAGAGAACTAGACAAGTTAGTGAGCAACTCTAGGACTGCCTGAATGTTGTGACAAAGAACTCTGCCGGTTTCTGGGGGTATTGGATGGGGTTGTAATATCGGCTGGGTTCCACCAGCTAGTGGAGTGATGCTGGGCTCAGTGGCAGTATATGTGATATCCCCTGGACAACCCCACCACTCCACAGCACTGCCAAATGAAATATGCCTATGCTGAATCTGCCCGTTCTGGTGGCTTTGTGAGTTAACATTACATAGAGTGTCCAGTGAAAAATGAAACCGTATAAGACTCACTGTAGCAAACGGAAAGAGTCTGGATCTGGAGCATGCACACTGCTGCAATCTTAAGCAGACCACTGTGCGAGAGCGGGCTGCAGGCGGCGCTCTAACTGCACGTCACTTCCAAAATGGCAGAAAAGCAATAGGCATGCTTCGACAGCACTATGCCGCAGCCTCGCTTTTTTGCCACCGCTGCACATCACGGAGTCCCTTTAGTAAACCAATCGCAAACCTATTACAGCTCACAGGTGCACCATTTCAAGAGGAATGTGGTCCACAGAGTGGCAAGTGCACTATAAAGGTCGCAAATCTCTTGTGTGTGTGTGGCTGTTATGAGAGCTGGTCAGAAAGGCACAGAGGATGTTGTGTTGCGGAAAGGAGACTGGGGCAATGACTTAGGTGGCAGAAATCTGATGGGGGAAAAGAGGAGGTAAGATGATCAAGGGGATAGTTGAGAAGAGCTCTGTAGAAGGTAGGTGGTGCAAAGAATATCAAGAGATTGACAGGGGTTGCAGGCAGAGTGGAACAGGTTAGGGAGGGGGCTGAGAATCAAGATGTTAGTGGGGTAGAATAGAAGGAAGATAAGCAAGATGAATTGGGTTTTGGTGCACAGGTATCAAAGATCACTAGGAAGAGAAAGGACTCATTGTGTACTCCATATGTTTTGGGTTGCTAGTTGGATCCACCAAGGCCCATCTGGAAGAGCTGTTTTGGGAGATCTATTTTAGGAATGTATCCGAATCCCATTTGTGGTTTTAGTATGTTAATATGTTGATCTTGACTCTGTGGTTCAGAGTGTTGGAGGCAACAGAAAGATCAAGTAGAACCAGTACAGAAAGCCCATTGTTGTCAGTAATTCAAATGGGATTGATGACAAAGTTGGTTTGTGTTTGGGCGGCAACTTGATCTGAAATCTGAAGCAACATGAGGAGTACAGTGACTGTGGTGGGTAGGAATCCAGGAGACAGAAATGAGAGATTAGAGACCAAACTAAGGAGGTACGGGAGGAAGGAGACGAGAGAGTGGCTCCCTTAGGAACAAGACCATTCAGAATGGTCAAGGAGGATGAACCAGTTAGGGTCTTTGGGGAACAGAGGTAGGGCAATGGGACTAGGAGAGCAAGAAACAGAAGTGTTACCTATTTCCTGATGGAATCTCTGGCGTTTTGCGGTCCCTACAGAGCACCAGTTGCAGTCCCTTAGAAAGCCTAGCATGTAACAGACTCCATGTAACCTGCAGACCCCTAGGGTGGATCTCCTGCGACATCAAAGACTAAGAGCAGACTACCAGAACAGAAGGAACCAGGAGATAAAGATGCATCAGGGACACTATAAAACCCATGGCTGAGAGGCAGTGAGGCAATATGAAGATTTGTGGAACTAAGAACTACTGCACTCAAGAGAAGCCATCCTTTTGTTGTTGGATATTGCTTTAAGTAGCTTATTACCAATTTGGACCAAACCTGTAAATACACCGAATTTATCTTACTTCAATGATACCTCTTCTGTGTCTGCTGGATGGTCCTACTTGGCTTTGTGACAAAATAGTCTATGGAAACTCTAGTTGGGTTGGCTCTCTCCCAAGAAAAAAAATTGAAATCATTTACCGGTCAAGTCCCACTGACACTCAGACTGCCACATTCTACCCGATCTGGCCATCCTGAACCAAATAAATCTTCCAAAATTAAAATCAACTGCATCAACACCTTCTTGATACCCATTCAAAAAGCGCATCAAGCGAACAGAATTCCTTTGTGTCTACAGCAACCTCACCTCATTTGCTTACTCCACAAACCTTTGGATTGGACTCAAAATTCAAATACTCACCTATACCCATTACTCGCCAACCAACCACCATGGTCAATCCAAATACACAAAAATAATATACCACTCATTCAAGAACTTTCCCATTGAAGTATTTAAGGAAGACGTCACCAAAGTAGCTTGTGGACTCATTTGACTATGCACTGAACACTAAAGACCTACACTGTGTTACAGTCACATACTATCAAACCGATACCACCAATACCTTGGGCACACAAGAACAGGGAAAATTAATAATCATGAAAATCAGCAGTTAAAGAGAAACTTGATTACCATCCCAAGGAAAGAGATCTCAAATTTCTGAAAACTCAGAAATCATCTAGAACAACCTCATCCTCACACAGAAAAGAGCATTCAACAAGTCAACCCAACTGAAGTAACCAAAATTATTAGCATTGGGTTACACTAAGTTTACCTTCCCAAGCCTCCATCTTCAAATCTAAATGACACCCAAGACTCACTTGTGGCATTTTAGGACAAAAAAAAGGATACATGCTTCCACACTGCTGAATAAACCTGCACTGGACTCCGGTAGCCCTACCATCTATGGACCAAACATCAACCCACCCTTAACAGAAAGAGTGGAAAAAACAGTTATTACAGCACACGAATAGCTCATACTCCACTACAACTATCAATATGACGAGATCAAGTTGCCACCCAGACACAAACCAACTTCGTCATCAATCCCATTTGCATCATTGACAGCATGAGTTTTACCATACTGGATCTTTCTGATGCCTCTGACACTCTGAACCACAGAGTCAAGATCAACATATTAACATGCTAAAACCACAAATGGGATTCAGACACAATTGATCGACCAAAACATAACCAACAGCAGCAATTCCAGATGATCTTTAGTGGATCCAACTAGTGACCATAAACATATGGAGTACACAAAGGGTCCATTCTCTCCCTAGTGATCTTTAATACCCAAGTACCGAAACCAAATTCGTCTTGGTCAGCAACAACACAGCAATCTCAAGACTAGACCTGGCTCCCAGATCTGAAACTAAACGGTTTCACACTTCCAAAACATGCCTCTCCCACCATCTCAAGTAACTCACATTTACCACAGACCACCAACATTCAATACCTGCACATTGCAAACACATTGTATCAGCTCTGGCAGGAAGACCTTGATTTTTACAAAGCAGCCGGATTCAAACTTTATAAAGATGCAGGCCTAACCCTCTATCTAGATGTGCTCAATGCTCTTATAGCTCAAAAGAAGAGCATCATGCATGTCACAACCGTTCTCAATGCTCTATAACTGAGTGACATCAGCAGCACAGTGAAGTAATTACACACGATCCACCCTCTAACAACATGATCCTTTTAAGGCTACCTGTATCAAATCAAAGACAAATGACACTCCGATCCGACTGGTTGAAAAACTCACCACCTTGAGAGGTCAATTCAACTGCTGCAGCCAACAAATTGCAAGACAAACAAAATCAATAATAAAAAATAAATGACTCACACGCCATCCAGCGCTACATAAAATACTAGCCAGGAGTACTGCAATCCAGAAAAGAACTAAAAATGCATGTCTTCACATAACACCCCTCATTAACCCTGGATAACAGTAGCTCAGCTCACAATGCCCACTACCCCCTCAAATCCTTATGCAATTTCAACCCCTCCTTTTTTTCATTTCCCCATCACGTACAGCACTGTGTTGCTATACTGCTATGTTTGCGCTTTAAGAAACTATGAAACATACAAACTAGCTGGGCATTAACCGCATTCCCCAAGTATATGCATATGTGGCAGTGTTTATGAAGCACAAACCTAGCTAGGAAGCAACAGTGTATAAGGTAGGAACGATTTAATACACGTTAGGGAGTTCGGTTCACGTGGATGATGATAAAGGATGGTTCTCGATTGGTTACTGCACTAGCTGAGGAACTGAACAGTGAGGTTGTCAGTTCTTTCTTAAAATGAAGTAGCATTGGATTAGTGCAGATGTTTATGGGGTGTTTCACAATGAAGTTGTGCAACACAGGGCACGTTTCCTTGAATGTCAAATGCTGGGAGAGGTCGAGAAGGTCCAGAGGCCTGCATCCTACCACTTAAGAGTCATCCCAGGTTCCCCAACCCCTGCCGCACCACCTGGAGCTCTGGGAAATAAAAGCTAGGGGCCACAGAAACAGCCCGGTCCAGCTGGGCTTCCAACTAGTCCCACACCATGAACTGCCAACCTCCATTCTTGCCTCATAAGCATCACCCCTCTGCGACCTTAACACACCCAGCGCCAGTGGCAAAGAGCCACTAAGGGCATTAAAAACCTAGGGTATCAACCCCCTGCTCTATTGTGCATCTCTCCCACCTGACACCATCATCAGTACCCCCTGTCCACCAGAGTTCCTCATCCACCACCTTAATCTTCCCCTCTCCATAATGCCTGCCGACCTGCCAGTCTTGGTGACTACTTCCAACAACCAATCCCTATATCTTCTGTATACTTCAAACAGCACTCCAACCTTTAGTCTCACTCACTCTACCCACTATGACCTCATTAACCCAACTCATCTCCCTCAAGACACCCACCTCCTCTCCACCATCTCCCTCTCGCTAATCTCACTCTGGGCCTCTGGAACGCACAATTCCTCTGCAATAAACTCCTTCCTAACGGATTACGTCGACTCCCATGACCCTAAACTCTGATGGCTGTCACTGAAACTTGGACTTCCCTATCACCTTCCATTTCTCTCATCTAACAAAAGAGATAGTGTTATTTGAATGATCAGTAAGAACACAGTCAGACCTCTCTGGCTCCCTCTAAATGCACCCCCCCCTTCTTCTCCTTTGAACACATCTGTCCAACGTCTTGCTTCCAACGGTTTCACTGGTGCTCTCAACCTTTTATTCATAGACATCGACCTACTACTTGAAACTCTCCAAGCCTATGTCCCTTCCATCAGGGGTGACAACCTAACCAGCATGACCAAAAATCTTCAATTAAAGCTAGACTCTACACTCTCTGCAACATATACAACCTTCCCATCTACACTCACAGCAACTCACTAGATCTCTTTTGTGCTTTCAGTGATGCTTTACCATATGTGTAATCACTTGTGTATCTATTCCCTCTCTTATCTCTTCCACCTCGGTTATGGAGACTTTTCATCAACCCTCTGGTGACAGGTGTGAAATGGTTTATCCCAACACAGGATTCCAACCAAAAGCTAGACGAAAATCTACTAGTTGCTATGGCGGAGGACTCGAGCACAAGAGAATACACTGCACAGATGTACTGAAAAACATATTCTCCATCATAGGGTTACACATAAAAAATAGTTCAAATAAGTTCTACAGTTGTAATACACAAAAAACACATTCCAATCATACAGCTAAATGTATGATCTATACCTGGTAGTAAACACAAACTGTATTGCTAAGGCGTGGGGAGAAAATTGGATGCCTAAACACAAGCAACACATTACTCAGTCAAATCCGTAATCCACAATGCCAATACATGCATGATGTAAATATTCTGCTCAACTGCTAGAATATAGTCAAAACAGGTTACAGACAGCTAAACGATATACTTAAGTTTACAACTAGAGGAGAGGAGGGGTTAACATTTATAAATGCCTCAAAGCGTCATTAGAATTCTGAAAACTGTTAAACCTACATTAACAGACCTACATGGTCTCATTACACTCCTATAAGTAGATAGATACAATGTAACCAGAGGTAAACATAATATCCCAAAACATGTCCATGGCAGGGATGCATTACAGGGATTTAATACAATAGGTAATGACAAAAATTCTAGTCTTTGGTTAAAACTGTAGGGACTGAAGAGGGACAAATGAAAATGCCAAAGTACAGGTAAGTACTTGTTTAGCCACTTCTGGAGGAGTTTAAAGTTTGTAAAGTTCCCCATAGGTATAAACAGGGCAAATTGAACAGGCAGAGCTGTGGGTTTATAGGATAATGTTGGGTAAGTACAGGTTCATCTGCACAGACACAGTGGAAGAAGAAACCAACCAAACCTGGGGTGCTATAGGAGACCATATCTAAAAGCTTTACACCCAGGCTCGAGGCAGGGCTGACCAGAGAAGGAAGGATTTGGGCTAATGCAAGTCAATGGTGCACTATGATAAGAGTATGGCCTGCAACACTGCACTACTCCAGAGCTCGAAGGACACATGAAGAAGATCGAAAAGAATAACTCCGGACTCCATGACCCAGGGACCGGTAGTTACAGTGCCAGACATGCATTTTTCGGGTTTGGAAGAGGCAGGAGAAATTAGTAAGTACAGCGCCTGTTAAGAGATCTGGTACTCTGGACCAAAGAACCAACATGAAGAAAATAAAGAATAATCCAGGTCCACGGTGATGATCCACCGACCATAAGTCTACAGTGACGAGGAGGGCACCAGGAAGACCTAGGAACTCAAAAGCCAACAAAGAATGGTTCAAGCACAAGAGCAACGGTTGGGGGGTGACCCAGGACAAGCCAAGGTGAATGCAATGCCGACCCACCACTCTTATGGGCAAAACAGGGTCCACAGTTTGAGATGTTTGGTTAAAGAGGATTTCGAAGGTAAGTTACACTGCAGCAACACAGGAACAGTTCTAGGTGTTATTTTGACACACAACTGCAAGGGGGAGACCTCCCTGTATCCCTCTTACCTCAAACACCCTTCCTGCACTGTTGTAGCAAAGCCAGTAAAATAAGTGCAGTGAACAATTACTGTGGTAAAAAAAGAGTCTATCCCGATCCTTAGACCACGACAATGATACCCACACAAAAGAATGTCACTGAGCTCATTGCACTGTACTTTCGGGGGTTCAGGGAAGCAGACTATAGAACTCAATCAGACAGCCTTTGGGGCAGTTATAGGTAAGTGGTGGGGGGTAAGTCTGGCAGCAGGGATGCACACGGTGATGCAGGAGGGGCCCTGAATGGATAGGTGGCTGGGGTGAAGGCATAAGCCAAAGGGAAGTCATACGATCAAAGGTGGCACCCTTCACAGCTACCTTCTGCAAAGTTGGCCTTATGTTAGCACTATTTAGAAATAGTAACAAGTTTTGGTAAAAGGACTGGATAACCCAGGAACAGTCAATCTATTCAGCAAGGAGAACTGGAAAGAGGAGGAGGAACAGCATGGGAAGGATGTCCAGAATTCAAAAAAACCAAAGCAGGGCTAACAAAGGCCCAAAAGCCAGTGTCCAACCAGCATAGTCAAACCTGGTCCTGGAAAATCAGCAGCCCATCTTTTTGGAAAATCATCCAGCAGTTTAGGTTCCACTGAGATTAATGAATGCACAGAGTCTTCCCTAGATATGCACATTCACTTATGAGCTGGCCTAACCCAGCCCTCCAATCACACATTAAAAACACACAAAGGTTTGGC
Source organism: Ambystoma mexicanum (assembly GCF_040938575.1). Lineage (NCBI taxonomy): Eukaryota > Metazoa > Chordata > Amphibia > Caudata > Ambystomatidae > Ambystoma > Ambystoma mexicanum. The sequence goes on from NC_090921.1 coordinate 304,936,674, forward strand.
AACAGTGAATGTGTACTGGAGTTTGCTGGGGCAAGAAACCAAGAGAAATTGGTTGAAATCACAATAGAGGGTGTAGGTATGGGCATAAAGTGAGGCCATGTTTTCCCAACAGCCATTTTAGGCCTGCCTCGTGGTACCCACAGACAAAGGGATAGCAGAAATAAGACAGCCAGGAGAAGGACTTTGCAAAATGCTTTAGTACACCAATTGTAATTCTAATTGGTTATTTATAATACGCTTAATACTCGGGTTTCTAAGCGCGGACCCGGGGATTCAACCTCTATTGCTCCGTGCTGTCTTGCTTCCAAGGCGAGTGCGTTGCCCCAGAGTTATTCCCCCCAAGCCATGACGATACTGGTAAATTGGGCTTCTCATGCAGTAAAACCGGCCGCATTAGTGATAAAGCCCAGTTGCCACCAGCCTACTCCACAAGTCAAGTGTAGTGTGACCTAATCAACTAGGGGCCAAAAGAGGGTGCTTAAAAACACGTATGTAAAATTTAACTCTCTGAATTTGGGACAAACTATGAAAACACATTTGGACACGTCTATGACATTTATACCATATGGGTTCACAAGTAGACAAAATGATAGGTTTACATTTTATGTGGAAGTTAGTATCAGGTTCCCACTGAGTGTAATCTCTAATAGCGGGGTCTGGGGACACAAACAAGGCATGAGGCACAGAAGGGAAGCAGGGGTAAAGGCGTAGTGTTCAGGGTAGTGGGTTTGTCATACATTATTTTCCTTAACATTTGTCTTTGTAGCAAGCTGGAGTAGTCCCTATTCAAGATGATGGGAAGCAAGTCTGTCCTGATTGACTTAAGAGTCACAGTGAGGTAGTTTGGAATTTTAAACTGCCTTTCATTCCAGCTTTGAGCCAAGAAAGTCACAGAACCAGAGATCCTGAGTAAAATTGAGATAAGCTGAGGAAAAGGAGATTTAAAACTAAGAACCAAGAATTACCAGACTTCAACTCATGCCAGCAGAATTCAGTTAAGTGCTGGTTTTCATGTTGCAACAATTTCTTACAACTTGGTAGATGTAAAATAGTTTAATTTATTAACCAGTTTATGAGAAGCTAAAAAGATATTCTGGAAGGTGTAAAATGGAACTGCGTTGGAGGAATCCGCTTCTGTAAAGTTGAGTGAGAGCAGTAATTGAGTTTGGGGGTGCACGTGTGAAAAAGGTCTAAGTAGCAATAATAAAGTAAGAGTGCACGAGCTGTGAAGATGGACTAAAAAAAGAACCTGTCAAGGTGAGCGTGCACCTTCAGAAGCATAGTTTCCTTTCAGCTACACATCGCGAAGAAGCTAGTGCGCGTGCTCTCTGCGGTATCAGTCGTCAGCTGTGTGTCATGCTCTCGGGAGAAGACGCTCTGCAGATGCTACAGTGCGCAGAAGAAATAGAATCATCAGCTTGAGCTGCGTTTGTCAGCGCAGCAGAAATAACGCGGTTAAGGTGAAGGTTAGCAGTGTTGGAAGCCTTCAGATCTGACACCATCAGGAAAGTGAGAAAATAACCTGCGTACCATGCATTTGGTATTAGAGACTGCCAGTACGCTGAAGCGTCATTTCAAGTTGAATGTCGTTCAAAGTTTTGCCACAAGTTAAGTTTAAAAAAATAATCTGATGAATATAGTTTTCTTCAACTGAAGGACTGAGATAATATTCTGAGACTCGAGTGGCAGCTTAAGTATACACTTTCCTTTTCTGTAAAGAGGAAAAAATAAATGGGTCACATTAAGAAAAATTCAAAGGCACAGGAATACAGTACCAGTTTAAAAGAAGAGAAAAGAGACTTAAAAAGAAGAAACGCAAATCTTTTGACTATAGAAAATGAGAGCCTCCAAGCCTTAGGACGAGGTTTATTAGGTTTATTAGGTAAAGCAGGGAAGAGGTTTCAAAAGGTACAATGGGAGTAGAAGGTGTGGCCGAGTATTGTAATCATGACATGTATTTAATTGCAGATGTCCTGGAAGTGCAAGAATCCTGAAGGCAGAGGGCAACCTGTAGGGACCTGAGTGTTATTTTATTCATTTCCCCTTTTCCCCCCAGGCCGGTCAGCTCAGCAATTCTATGTGAAGACAGGAGGCTTCATATTATGCATTATTCTTTACTTCTAACAACCACAGCAGCAAAAAAAAAAACTTTACAAACAAAAAGTTTGATCAACAGAACTGAAAACCAAAGTTTAAAGTCAATGCAGGGGAACTCCCCAATCGAACAAGGAGGCCAGGTCATGCCCTGTAGAGAACCAATGAGCAGGGACCTGCCCCCATATAAGTCCTTTACTCCAATCCCAACTCCTCTTTCTTTGCTACTGACGCCACAAGCTAAGTCACTCCTAGTTGTGACTTTGTGGATAGTCAGTAGTTGGTATTTATACATTGTAGCTAGATTATTTCTATTATTCAGTGACGCTGTCACTTCATACTGCTTTCAGTTTAGTGAATTATTTTTTTTTTAATTAACTTGTTTCATTACAATGTATTAAGGTGATTTGTGAACGAGTGAGACCACCGCTTTATTATTTTAGCGGTGTCGGTTTTCACATGCAGCGAGCTCCGCCTTCCAATGGAGTTTCATTACGCTCCAGGCCCAGCGTGCAGGCCTGTCAGAAGCTTTCGCTTCAGACCCAACGCAAGTGGGCCTGTATTTACTTGTGTGCATTTTAAGGTGACCCCGTCCACTCCAGGACCGGCGCGAGTGGGCATATCAGAAGCTTTCACTTCAGACCCCGATGCACATGAGCCTTTCTTATATGCACCATTCAATTTAAGATTTATCGGCGCTGCCGACCAGCCTATTCCAGGCCTGACGCACGCATCCTTTCAGAAGCTTTGGCTTCAGGCGCTGCGCACATGTTTTTTTTTCATTATTATTGCATTCCCTCAGGGAATTTTCTTCGGCACAGACGTTCTGCCCATGCTGAGGGCTTGCCACAGCCTGCTCGGCTTCAGGCTTTGCCTGAGAATTGTTGCAAGGTTTCTCCCTCGCATGCTGCTGGGTGCCACACCCTGCTATGGTGAGCAGCTTGGAGATATGCTTGCTCAGCGTATTTGCTCGGTTACGGCAAGAATATAAGCCGTGTGTAAAATACATTAACTCTTGCCTGCTGGGCTTCTTGTTTTTCAATACAAGGATTACACCGAAATATACACACACTATATATATTTTTTTTCGCCCACCAATTAAACGAGAAAGGGATCAATTTAAACGTGGAATCAGTGTGGGCATGCATGGATTGCGCCAATTGAAACAGGTTACTAAGCTCAAAGATTTGGTTTATATACTCGCCAAGCGCAGAATTGCCATGGGGTGGAAAGCATGTAATGGACCTAAGATAGAGGTCGGGTGGAACGATCTCTGTAAATCGACTGAAGCAGAAACAATAGTATGGAGTGAGGTGGTCAATAGGAATTGGGGGGGGGGGAGAAGCAGAAACCCCAACAGCCTGGAAACATCTAGTGGCCACATTGTCGGGCCGACCCAGGGCGGCCCAGGTGACGATTCCTCTGAGAATACAGATGAGGAGATACCTCCAGAGGACAAAGAGACAGAGGGCGAAGTGGAGTAGGCTTGAGCTGGAGGGTGGGATAGGGGTAAGCAGTAGATACTTTAAGAGGTTTTCAAAATGCTATGACAAGCACTGCTGGGGTTGTTTATTGTTGATTGTTGTAAAAATCAATAAAAAATGTTTTAAAAAATATATATTTATAAAAATATATATATAACATTTCTCTTTTGCTACCCTTCACATATTGTGTGCTTGTGCTGTCATGAGTACTATAGGGTCTGAAGGGCCCTCTTTGGTGGATTCCAGCACTCTAGTTAGGCCTTCCAAAAAAAGGGAGAGGTTGGGGAGGAGACAGTTCATAGACCTTTAGGGGAACCTTCCCTTCCTAGCCAGCCATCAGTGGCTCAAGGGATACTGATATCCTTAAACACTGCCCTTCAAGACCTCAATTGTACATTGGCCTCAGCCTTTGATAGGCTTATTAATAAAATCTCGGATTTTCACCCTTCACCTGAGGAAGTTTCTGCTGTGCCTGAACAAATTCCCTGTAAATGTTTTAAAAGTCCAAGCATTTACAAGGACAACTCCGTCCGTCAACTACCCCATCTCAGGTCTCACCCACAGGGAGGGATCCCAACACCCCCAGTCACTTCCCTCTTGGCCAAGTAGCTCAACATCCCGCTAATAGCCCTGCAGTGCCCATTTCACCTACAGATAGTTTGGAGGACTCGCCTCCAAAAAGGCGCAAGTGAAAGATAGACCCAGTGGTTCCCTCCCAATGGTCAGTGCTTGATGTTAGTGGGGTTCCTTTCTTCGACCCAGCTCTTATCCAGCACCCCAGGTCGGCAGAATGGCACCCCTTGGATGCAGCATCATCCTTCTTGAATCACTGGGTTAGACGCCCCTTGCCTAAGGGGGACAGAAACAAATTATGTTGTGAGTTCCCTAGGCCGGTGGTTCTAGATAAGGTGGCCCTCATTCCAGAATTCGAGCAGACCATGGTATCTTTTTTGTCCAAGAAAGGGAAAGACCACAAGAAGGGGGTAGATAAGGCCAGGAGGAGTTGTCAGGACAAGTTGTTGATGTGTTGGGTCCGGTGACCCAGATTTTTGAACTGACAAAGGAGGTGGCACTTTCTAACTTCCTTATTGATGCACAGGTCCCGGCGGGGCTGGATTCAGAGAACAGTTTGCCTGCTCAGCAACCCAAAATCTTGAGAGAGCAGCGCAAGTCCCTCCTCATGTGGATTGATTCCAAGTTGGAAGACATGGAGGAAAGGGAGGCAGGTCCTACGGCCCACAGCAATTTGTTTGGTGACAGATTTATTAAGGATCTCTCTGCCTATGTTCACACTTTCACAGCATTAGACAAAGCTCAAGTCAATATAAAGAAAGTCTTTTCCCCCCAAGGTTTTTGATAGGGCCGGAAGAGGCAGAGCCCACTCCTCTGGCCGTTTCTAACAGGGTTCTACCTGTCCCCGGTAAAACGCATCAAGAGGTGCGCACAATTCCTCCTCTGCTCGAGAAGCACAAGCTCCGTTTTACCCTCAAAGGAGTTTCCATTGGAGAGGACGTGACAGCAGGGGTTCTAGGAGATCAAGAGCAGCTCCAGGTAATGCCAAATGCGCTAAAGGTTTCTTCCCACAAAAGGTTTAGGGGGCAGGTTGGCCAGGTTTCTTCCTCAATGGGAGGCTCTCACCTCAGATCCCTGGGTGTTGCAGACGGTGAAGGGGTTTCAAATAGAGTTCTATTCTCCCCCTTGTAAGCTTTCCTTACCATTTCCCCTAGTGTTCGACAAGGACAAGCAGGAAATGATAGATGCGGCGATCAGAGACCTAATTTTCAAAGGCGCAGTTCTCCCAGCATCCTTCACAGCCTCCCAGTGTTTATGCACAATATTTCTGGTACCAAAGCCCGAGGAGTGTTTTCACCCAGTCAAACTTGCAAGCCCTAAACTCATTTGTAGTCTATCTGACAAAATGGAGGGGATTCACCTGCCCAGGGACACCCTTCTCCCGGCGGATTGGATGGTCAAGATATACCTCAAGGATGCGTACCTGGTGGTCCCTGTCTTTCCTCCCCACCAGGAGTTTCTACAGTTCCAGTGTGGGTCTCGCACTTTGCCTCCCTTCCGTTTAGCCTTTCGTCAACCCCCTGGTGCTTCGCCAAGTTAATGAAGCCGGTGATGCTCACCTAAGGTCCAAAGGGATTTGGATAATAGTTTACTTAGACAATATGCTTCTGCTAGCTCAGAGTTCACATATTCTTCAGACTCATCTGGAATTAACATTGTCCCTTCTGCAGACATTAGGGTTTGTTATAAATGTAAAGAAATCCATATTCAAGCCTACGCAATGTATCCAATTTCTGGGCTTCACTATAGATTCCAAGCTTTGCATCCTTCTCCTTCCGATTGTAGGCTCACCAAAATAAAGCAGGAGATCTGTCTCCTCCTCAGGAAAGGGAGGGTCTCCCTCAGGCAGCTAGCCAGGGTTGTGGGGATGTTGTCAGCTTCCATCCAAGCTATCTTTCCGGCCCCTCTCCATTATAGAGCATTAAAATGCCTCAAGGCCAAACACATGCGCAAGATGTTTTACTCGGAGTTAGTGGTTCTGTCTCCCGAAGCCAGGTTGTAGCTCCTTTGGTGGCTCAGGCACATAGATGCCTGGAGTGGCAGAACAATTTTTGGTCCCTCTCCGGATGTCATCCTGGAGTCGGATGCCAGCAGAGCGGGCTGGGGGGCCAGGATAGGACAAGTTTCCACTGGCAGAAAGTGGTCTGCTTCAGAGAAACAACTACATATCAACTACCTGGAGTTGTTAGCGGGCTCTTCTGCAGTCAAGAGCCTTCTCAAAGATCAGGGGAATTGCTGTGTCCTTCTCCGGATGGACAATGTTTCAGCGGTTTGATACATCAATCATATGGGAGGAACCAGGTCCAAAGCCCTAGCAGATTTAGCAAGGGAATTCTTGCTTTTCTGTCTGGATCAGGACATTCTGTTGAAAGTGGAGTATCTTCTGGGGGTCAACTACACTGTCGCAGACTGGAATTCCAGAAATCTCCAAGACAGGAGCCACTGGATGTTAGACAGGGCTCCGTTTACCAAGATCTTGTCTCTTTGGGCAAGTGGATCTCTCTGACTCAACTGCCAGGTTCCCCAGTTCTACAGTTGGAGGCCGGATCCCAGTGTGCTAGTAACCAATGCTTTCCTCCAGGATTGGTTGGGTCCCCTTTCGTATGCTTTCCCTCCCTTTGCCACGATAGCCAGAGTCCTGGTTCAGGTGCACAGGCATGCGGCAATGCTGGTGTTAGTAACCTGCTTTTGGCCTTCCCAGGTGTGGTTTCCAGCCCTGATTGAATTGGCGGTGGATATTTCTCATCCTCTCCCTCTCCACCCGTGGCTTCTGTCGAACCCGGCAGGTCTCCCTCACCAGCTGGTCCTTCAGGGGCACCTCTCCCTTATCGTTTGGAAGATTTCAGCTCTTACTGGTGCTTCCAGGGACTTTCACAGGACTATCTGTTTCATCAAGGACTCCTGGGCGGCCTCTACCAAGTCAGGGTACTCTTCAGCATGGAACCGCTGGGTTAGCTGGTGTGTGGCTCAACACTTCCATCCCGTTTCAGCCCCTCCAGTAGAGGTGGTTAACTTTCTGGTGGCGTTATTTAAGGAGGGCAAGGCTTTAAGGGCTATAAATGGGTTTAGATCAGCAATTTCAGCGAGACATGTATTGAATAAAGGTGAACCAGTCGGTAGGCACTTCCTATTGTGCAGGGCCCTCAAATCTATATGCATTAAGGTTCCACCTAAACCTAGGTATTCTGTTCTATGGGATGTTAATATGTTATTGGATCTGTTTCGCTCTTGGCCTTCTAATGAGGATTTGTCTTTGCAGCAACCGTTTTCCAAATTAGCCATGTTATGCCTTGTTTCTATCAAGACGGTTTCTGATATTAGAGCATTGGATGTGGCCAACAAAATGTTCACCCTTCAGGGGGGCTCACCTTCTTTATTTCCAGGAGAACTAAGTGTTTAATTCCCTACATTTCTTATCCAGCTTTTCCAGAAGATCCTAGCTTATGTGTGATTAAGTGTTTAAAATGTTTTGAGTTGAAGACAGAGGCTCTGAGGCCTCCTAACACCTCTCAGCTGCTAATTTCCTATAGGAAACCCCAAAAGGCAGTGTCCCTAGCCACTTTAGCCAGATGGATTAAGTGGGTTATGAAGGAGGCAGGGATTGACACTTCCTCCTTTGGTTCTCATTCAGCTAGAGGTGCTAGGGCATCTAAGACTGCTTTCCTGGCGGGGTAGCCTTGAGCAAATTTTGAAAGCAGCTTATTGGTCAAGGGAATCAACATTCAAAACATTGTTTCACAAGGGTATTGATCATGTTGCGATTAATGTGATGCAAGGGCTTTAAACTTAATATGAAGCCTCCTGTCTTGACATAGAATGATTACTCCTGCTCACGACGCAAGAGAGGGTTTAGATTCTATTAAAGACAAGGAGGCGAGTATTAGGCCACCAACCCACCGTTAGTTTGTTATTGCAGCTTCCTGTGAGATGATCCGTTCAGGATCATGCCGTCAAAGTTACAAGGTGCGGCGAGGTTGCGATCCTTTTTTTTATTTTTTCAAACTTTATTTCTTATTTTCAACAAGAAAGAAAGATATCAAGTACCAAGCAAATGTTACTAGGCCAACAGGCTATCAATCCAGGTAACAACATAAACCTGAATCAAAGAAAACAATCGTTTGGATCCTGTCTCGGCTCTACACCATCTGGTCTTTGCAGTGGACAGCTGATGCAAGACAGCTGCAGAAACGGGAGTTGGGATTGGAGTAAAGAACGTATATGGGGGCGGTCCATGCTCATTGGTCATCTACAGGTCATGACCTGGCCTCCTTGTTGGATTGGGGAGTTCCCCTGCATGGACTTTAAACTTTAGTTTTTAGTTCTGTTGATCAAACCTTTTGTTTGTAAAGTTTTTTCTTTGCTGCTGTGGTAGTCAGAAGTAAAGGATAATGCATAACACTTGCCTCCTTGTCTTTAATAGAATCTAAACCCCCTCTCATGTTTGTGAGGGGGGATTAATCATTGTAATTTAAAGATTGTTGGGAGGGCCGGACTAAGGGGTTTGGAGGATTCATTGCCTGTCCCCCCAGGAATGGTGAGCTCGGACCTTACAAGATATGCAGAACACTATTTTATTTTGTTCTCCAGTGGTATTTCCTCGCCCCTGGTTAATGCTGGATACCCAGGTTCAGCTTTTAGATCATCCTTATCCAATCTCATTTTCAATTCCTGAACTAGCCACCCCCTTTGACCCTCACTATCCAGCCTGCTCCTTCACCCATCCCCCTCCAGTCCAATCCTTAACCAAGGATCTTCACAGCCCATCAACAGCCAAGGACAACTATACATTTTCGCAAAACTCATACCCCATTCTCCACAATGCCTACAAGGAATCTGATTGCCATTCCCACTGCTCGAAGCTGCCAAATCATCATCCAATATTTCTCTTTTCTCCTCTCGTCACTTGTAGTCTTATATAGTGTCCATAACTCTCCAAGTCACACCATTTAATCCTCGGCCTCTCCTTTCCATCACGCTCAACCACATCCTCTCTTCTCTATTACTGCTTTTCCTCCTCAGTTAAGCCATCATGCACTTTTGAACTACTAATCAAGAATTTGCACCGGTCACCTTCTCTCATCTATCAAATGTCATCTTCTCAGCCTGCTACAAGGTGGCCACCATTGTACCCATATTGAAAGAAAGACTAGATGCAGACCCTAACAATCTCTTTCTACCAACCTGTCTCTTCCACGCCTCTAATCAAAAATCTTCAAGAGTGGTCTCTAAACCACATCAGACTATTTTGAGGTAAATGTGCAATGCGACCCTTTCCAATCTAGCAGACTCTCCACAGAATCTGCACACTGGAGTCTCTAACCTCCTAACCGCGCAAATCTCATCAATGCTCACCAGACAAGCTCAGTCTTTGACACAGTGGATCATCCCTCCCTCTTCAAAACCTTTTCCTCCCTAACCTTGAAGGACACTGCACTTTGCTGGGGGCGAGCGGCTTTCATATCGGACCCCTTCAACTTCGGGAACTCCCAACACCTCCTTCCCCCCCACCTTCCCATGGTCACCCCATGGTCACCCCATGGTATCAATTCTCGGCCAACTCCTCTTCACTTTGTAAACATCCTCGAAAGCTAGACTAATCAAATTGTTTTGCTTTCCTTACCTATTTGCGGAAGACACCCATATCATTTTCATATCCTCGACCGAGACAGCACTAAGGTCATCACCAAGTACCCTCCACCATCCGTCATTGGATGGCAGAATGCTGCCTGATGCCTTCTACCAGCATCCAATGCAAAGCCCATGCTGACATTCCCCATCTCATTTTCTAGAGAACTTCTTACTCCCATCAACCAATGCTCAAAACCCTGGGGTCCACTGACTGCAAACCTAAACTTCATTCCAGTGGCACTTCAGCTAGGCTCAGCCTTCTAAGTGTTAGTAAGATCCACCAGCTCCTTACCCATCATTCTGTCCAAATAGTGCTCGTCAGCAAACGTGACTACTGCTCGAGCCTGTTTCTGGCAATTCCACACTTTGTCAGGCTCAACCAAAGTACAGAATGTTGTCATATCAACTCTCTAGAACCAAGATCCACTCCCACTTAGGAAGGTCATTACTCAATGCAAAATTGCTCTCTTCCTGTTCTTACGATTTGTCTTCAAATGTATGCATGGTCTAGCCCCAGACTAACTGGCGGTCTGCACCTCCCGCTGATCCCTGATTTGGGCACTTTGCTCTACCACTCACAACAGTCTCTCAGCACCCCCATCACTTTTCATCAATTAAATGCTCTCCCTCTGGCAGCATAGCAATTCAATGTTGAATTGTTGGCAACCATACACAGAAATCACCTATTAGTCAGTGAAAGAGCATCTGCTACCCCCAAATATGCCCCCTTCTTGATCCCACGTTACCGCAATGGCAAACAATTCTCGCCACCACCAAAATAATCACAGGTATGTAAAGCACCCTGAAAAAGGACAGCCTCTGCTGTTTTGCTCTTTGTAGGGCACTTCAGGCAGGAGTGTCTGACGAATCATCCATATAAATGCAAATTAAAAATACAAATGCAGCCCCCTTTGTTTATAATGCATTGTCGACCACCTGTAGGGCTGCTGTCTGGATACTGCACCCGCTTCTGAACACATAAATAGTCCTCCAACAGCCCCTGTTGATATATACATTGGTCTTTTTTATGATCTTCCACAGGGAGGAAAAGATGGTGTTCTGCGGTAATCTATGAAGTAATCTTGATCTAAATTTGCTTTTGTGAGAAGCAAGTGCATTAAACCGTTTGAGTGAAATGGTGAGAACTCCCCGGATTGGCATATTGTGTGGTTCCATGGATATTCAGAGCAAAGTCTGCAGAGGAAAAAGGAGCAAGAGGAAAAAGGAGCAAGAGGAAGGGGAAATAGAGTTTGATTTCTAAAAATAGAGTAAGGATGCCGACAAAGTTGTTTTGTGGCAGCTTGGGAGCATGTACATCCAGTTCCAGGGCACTGTAGATTAGAACTGAAAAAAGAAAAAGGCACATTCTAATATGCTTAGTATCAACTGAACTGTGTGGCAGTTTGTAAAATCCATAGGTAATTAAGAACAAGTATGGAAGATCTTATGGTCACTAATCCCAAGGTTACCCACCAGTTCCTATTGCACACCCACGGGGGGATTGCAGATCCCATAATTGCTATTCCATATGCTTAACCATGAAGTTGCCCCTTGACAACTTTCCCCAAGAGAAGCTTCAGTGAAAATGATGCCCATTAGCGGGGGTGGGGGAACGGTTGGTGGGGGGAGGTTGGGAGGAGGGGGGATTTTTCTGACCATGGAGCCTTTTAAACGTATGCTTTCAATTCAGTTTTCCACATTAGCACTGGTAAATGGTCACACCATCTTGAAACTACCATTTACCCTTCAACCAAAACAACTTTTCTCCAACACCAAAGTAAAACTCCAACTACTGCCTGGCAGTATCCACTGAATGAATAGGTGTAGTCAGGAATGTATATGGAGGGAATTCTCTAATTTTCCCCCACGTATCGCAGCCCATCTCTTCTAGTCCCAGCTCTTACAAGCTTTGCTATACCTTTGATGGTTTATGAGCAGAAAAAAGGGAATATTGACAAAATAATTGTATCAAGTTGAAATTTGCAGTCTAGTCAGCAAACATGGGCATGTTTTTTTTGAGGTTGTACATTTATCCGTGCAGGCTCCATAGAATTATCTGAAATGATTGTGGTACAAGTGAAAAATGTGCTTGAAATTTCTAGACAAAAGGTATATCACAGATTGTATTTTACTGTATGTTAAGGGGCGTTGTAGTCTGCTTACATTTTAATAAAGCATCAGAAATAGTCAATACCTTCAAAAAACGACAAAGGTAAATACAAAGGAGCTGTAAGAGTCAAAAGAAGCAGGCGAAGCATTGCGTCCAGAGAAAAGAGGGCAAGAAAGGGCAGGCATGGTCTCCACAGGAAGACAGCAGGGCGGGAGAGGAAAGACTCGAGAGAAAGGAGGGCTTGGATGGAGGAGAGGGCTCCAGAGAAATAAGGAAAGGTCAAGCATTCAGACAAGTGAGGCAGTAGAAAAGGATAGGCCAGACCCCTATAGAATTGCTCCCAGGAAATGAAAGTTAATATTTATACAAGATGCAACCCTGAAAAATCTCCAGGAACCTTCCTACTCGAAGCTTAGACAGAGCAAAACATTAAACTACTTTAATATTCCATTTCAAATGTGCTGAGCAAGCCATAGCTCAAGAGCTGGGAATCAAAAAACGAATCCTCCCTGGGCCAGCTCCGCATTATTGGCTGGCATGCAATATTAGCAGGGGGCAGGCTTACTAGGAATATGTGGGGGGTTGTACCATGGCAGATATACTGGGAGATGTGCAGAGACTGAAAAATACTTTTCCCACCCTCCTCCAGCTGGCTGAGTGATACAGATTACTGCAAGCACAGTCCTACTATCCCAGTAAAGGTTTCGGCAATGCTCAGTGTTATACATGATGACCATTTACCTTTGTGTGCCACGGTCCGCAGGCACTGTTTGCTCTGTATGTCCCAGAGTCTGACAGTTTCATCGTGTGACCCGGACAGGAGGAGGTGGCCGTCCATGGACACAGATAGGCATGTTACTTGGTTCCTGAGGGGAGAGAGAACGAGCATTAGTATTGGCCAAAGAACGCTGTAAACCGACAGGTGTGCATGCAGTCTAGAGAACGGTGAGGTAGGTGGTGACCCAGCAGTCCTCTCCAAGTGTTTTATGAGCACCTTGCTACCCTGTAAGCAGATTAGAGGACACTCTACCCATAGCAGTACACTACTTGAAGACACGTCACTATAATTACCCTTCAATATCACTCACTAGCTCACACATAGCCAACGAGGCCTATCCATCCGCTGAATTCGGCTTCCCACTTAGAAGAATTATGTGTAAACAGCCCTGTAAAACACCAATTACTTGCTTAAAAGAATAGGTTGTGGCTAGCTGTGCCCAAAGAATAAGGATCTTTTGACACCATTATGATGTGGGGCACGGTGTGTAATTGTGAGGAAACTGCAGCTGAACTGCAGGAGCGTGTGTGCTTTTGCCATGAAGGGGAAGGGGCCAAAAGCAAAGGTGGGTATAGGAAGTTGAAGGCTCTTCTGATATTACATTGGGATACTTTAACGCTGGTGCTCCAGCAGGATCCAAACGTGGCGAAAAGGGGCATCGCTAATTAGACACAGTACAATCATAAGATAGCCTCTACCAAATGCACCAACTGCAGATTTGTATAAATGACAGCTTGAGAAAGCCCATTAAAAGATACACCCATTTCCAAGAAAGTGACCTTCAATGTATTAACAGAAAGTCAACAGAAAAACTGATGCCAGTACAAAAGAAAGGGGCCGAGGGGTTTCCTGAACCCTCTTTGGGTATTGCCAGAGAAGAGAACAGCCCCTTTCTCCCAGATAATCAGGCTTGAGGATCTTAGGACGGCATGGCGAGAGCATAAGAGGGCCACATGGGCTCCCTCCAACTATGGAAGTATATAAATGCACAGGTTTGTCATAACTCTTCTTCATAGAAGCCATTTCAAAATTAGCCAATGTTTTTCAGACAGGCGGAATGAAAATGTGCCTTCACCACTTGCTTGCCTGAGAGACAAGGCCCAAACAATAAAATGACATTCATCTGGTCCCTCTGCTTCAGGCTAGATAACCCATTAGCTGATCATAAAAATCATAAAAGCTAATGAACAAAAATCCCAAATTTCCATCTGCCTGGTGGACAAGCACAAGCCACAAGACTACATGGGGTTCACAAAACAGCTCAAATCTCACTGTGCCTTGCTCTTCATCCAAGTTGTGTGGTTGTAAGAGAAGGTAACAATGGGCGCAGTAACATGTCTGGAAAATCCAGCAAAAGGATTACAAGTAAAACACAAGAAGGGCTGGGCGATAAATTGAGTTTTGGAGATATATTGATATATTTTCAAAAGCGATATAGGATTAGACAATATCGTTAACATTGCAGGAATTGACTGGTAGGCCTAGGACCAAAATCACTCCAGCACTCTTGTCTCTTAGGTACAACAAATATATTTACTAAGAAAATGTTTTGTTACAAACCGAGCATACTCCAGCATGGATTTACTCCCAACAATGTAATCTTTTTCAAGCTGTAAGCATTTCACCACACGTTCTGTCTCTCTTCAGACACTTCGTCAGGCAAACAACTTTCTAATCATGCAAAGCCATCATTTATTTCTATTACTCACATTGCATTTCACTTCCTGTTATGGTAACATGACCCATCTCTAAGCAAGAGCCTGTACTCTGCTGTTCTCGCTGCCATTTTATCACATTGTAAATTCACATCATCTTCCTTTGCAATACAAAATTCGTTTAGAATTCTTCTTTCCAATAATTACCTTCATAATTGAACTAAAAACAGTTTAAAACAGCAATAAGTCTAATAATGTAAGACTAGTTAAAAATAAAAAAAAAATAAAAATAAATATTTTGTCAAATTCGTCTATAGCCACCAATACATTATATTGTAAAATATATTAGTGGCTTGAGCCTGAGCTCAATTGGTATTGCACTGGCACACAAAATCCTGTCCAAGTGGACTTCTATTCATTTTCTCCCTAGTGGGCTAATCCATAACGGCAACCAATTTGTGCAAACTAGCAGAAAATACAATATCACATTCAAAACACATTATGATAGCAATTACATCTTCAATATTTTCAAATCTATTAAAACATGAACATTCATTACTGATATGGGAACACTTCTACAACCACCAATTCCATTTATGTTTATATTCACTCATTGTACACATGAATAGACAATTCATCTGAAATGTGGCCACAATGCTTCAATGTGTTAATTGCTATTATAGCTTTGAATCTAGAACACTTCGAGGTCTATGTGTTTCCTTTATGTCTATGTTCCAGAGCAAAACACTGAAGGAGGGCATCACTCATGAAATTTTGCAAAGTGCACAGCTAATGGATAATTCTCGTTATTTTTAATTTCCCTGTAATGCTGTAGAATTCGCTTTAAGCATACATAAGGTTGAGCCTATATATCATTTGTTTACATGGACAACTAACTGCACAGACCACATATTTAATCATAGTCTATTCAGCTGTTAATATGCCATTTCTTATTTTGACAGCAGCCATAGTTTATGTCTGTTCTCACTTCAGCATAGTGATACATTTTACAGCTTTTACATTTCCAAAAGTCCTTTTTGGCGATTGTGTTAGATATTGGCTTGTATTTTTTTTGCTGTTATTAGACTATTAGGCGAGATTATATCTTTTAAAGCTCTTTCTCTAGAAAACGTTATGTTTGGACTACTACCCAAGATCCCACCCAGATCTTAGTCCGCTTCCAATATTTGCCAATGTTTTTGGAAAATATTCCTAATTTGGGCTCACTGTTTGCTGTATTAGGTGATGAATCTAATAGAGATAAAGAAAAGAAAGAACAACCTATCAACTATAAGAAGTTCACTTCTTTCTCTCTTGCTAGTCTTATTGAATGCTCCAATAATACTTTTGGAGTTATATCCTCTAGAGATAAGGCGTGCACCCATATTAGTCACCTCTTGTTCATCGTCTTGTTCAAGTGTGCAATTTAATTTGGCCATAATGAGCTCCCCATATGGTATACTGTAATCAAGGATGATGGCTAGAAGCATGTAAAATAGAACTGGAACAAATCGATTTCCTATGTAGATTGCTACAGATTTTCTGATCTTGAATGAAAAGGTTGTCATCAAGGTACACCAATTCTGTTCCATTACATGTGCACGTCAATTTAAGGTTTAAATCATTGTTCAATTCATCTACATATTCAAGCAGTTCTCTTTCAGTAACTCTTCAAAAAATGAAGAGGTCTTCTATAAAGCGATACTACCATATTATATGTCCCCAAAAAGCCATCAAAGGTATCTGCCCATGTGGTGTTGTTCCCACCAACCCATATAAAGGTTAGCGTAGGTTGGTGCTATGCATGAGCTCATAGCAGTTCCACATTTCTGGTGGTATAGCTGTTTTTCATACAAGAATATGTTACCGTCTAAACATAACTGAAGTAAAGTTAAAATAACTTCATTATGCTATTGGTAAGTAATCGATTTGCTTTCTAAGAAATGTTTACAAGCCATCAGTCCAAATCGGTGTAAAATACTTGTATAAAGCAAGACTGCATCTAATGTCACCAATAAACAGTCAGAGTTCCATTGAATGTCTTACATTTTACTCAAAAGATCTCTCGTATCTCTGATGTAAGAGTTTATGGTCTTGACAAATGGTTAAAGAAAGTAGTCCAAATATTTGTATACATTCTCAAACAAAGAACCTGTTGAGGAAACTATTGGTCTTCCAGGTGGTACTTCACAATTCTTATGTATTTTCGGAATAAAATATAAAATTGGAGTTATTGGAAAGTCTCTTTTAAAACACCACTTCTTCCCAATCTAACAAATTAAGATACCTATAATCTTCTAGCAAAACATCTCATTGTTCTTTAATCGTCACTAAAATGTCTTTCTTTTCATAGCATTTCTGACAATTAAGAATTTGCTTCAATCAGGTGGAGTGCCCTTTCCCAGATATATCGGTCACAGATTAAATTAAGATGACAAATCAATACGACAAAATGACACTTAATACCACTTCAGCACATATATATGCATGTGTATCCTACTTGCATTTTTTTGTTAGTATTGCCATTATTGTTGATATGATGTCCTTTTGAATCAATTGCAAATTTAGAATGAGGTTAACTGACAAGGTTAGTTGTGTTTTGCATTAACTGTTCATTATTAATACTGATGGCATAACATGTAGTTTTACCTATAACTGGGCATTTAACCCTCAAACAATATGAGTAGATCAAGCGACACACCTGATTTTTATGTGTATATAGTAAGTGGATTTTATACAAGGGAATAATACATTTTAAGGTGCGGAGGAGAAAGAAGACAGCCCTGGCATATGGGCTGCAAAGATATAAAACAAAAAGTCGAGTTCCCAAATCTGGGAACTCACGTCCTCTGCACTCTATGGGTGGCTCAATGATGAGTCCTATTATTAATTTTTTCTATTAAATAGAAGATTGGGTAATATATTCGATTGAGATTAACAGTAGAATGATCAATAATAATTGTTCAATTGCATATCTACAAATATACACAATGACAAAAACGTATATTAGTTTAAATCCAATGATTTATTTAGGAGCATCGCTATACTTCTGAGTATTTAAGGACTGCTTCCAGTCACTGCCTTTGTAGCGGATCCTGCCAGGAGACAGCTCCTCCCGGAAGACTGTGTTCTTCTTTTCTTTTACACTATTTCGTCCAACGTGAGTGTACTTTGACTCTTGATACTTGTTTGACTTTAAGCCCACTAGGGTAATTTAACCATCCCTTTTTTTCGGATTTCTTTTCAGAACAGGGGTTTTCCCTGGCCCATTAATTGCTGAACAAAATGGCTGACCAGACTACTAAACTGGATCCCGCTTCAGTATTTACTTGTTAACTGTGTCGAGACCCTTGCTGGTAAGATACAGCTATGCCTGCCTTTACTATCCTTACTTTTTCTTACCTACCTATCCATTCTAATAATTTTTTACAATTTTTTTCCCACATTTTTCGAATAGGACCTCAGCATATTCTGACGTGAATAGACAGAGGATCTACTTCCCACCTTTTCTATGATGTAAAACCTTCTTTTTGATGACTGATTTAATCTAAACCATAGGTAAATATTCTCTTGGAATATTGACATGCCCTATTTTTGACAGCAATTACTTTATTGACTATTGGGTTTAACATAATGTACCAAACAGACATTATATGTGATTTACTTTGTGATGAACTTTGCTGTACAGATAGCGGACAGTGTGTCTATGACTATTAGTAAGGAACAAATGAATGAGCGTGATATGGGTTTCTTTTTGGATCTTTATCCACAAAATTAGGCGTGCTATGACTGATTTGATTACCTTTGTAATAATATATAAGATACTCTGCATTGAGATGATTTGTTCTAATGTGGATTCATTTGAATGTTATGTTTTGCAGAGATTGTTTGAAGAGTTTGAATATTTTGAAAATTATGAAAATTGTCCCTGAAGAAGTGAACCAATTCACGAAACGCGTTGGGCTCCTAAATAAATCATTGGATTTAAACTAATATACGTTTTTGTCATTGTGTATATTTGTACATATGCAATTGAACAATTATTATTGATCATTCTACTGTTAATCTCAATTGAATATATTACCCAATCTTCTATTTAATAAGACTCATCATTGAGCCACCCATAGAGTGCAGAGGACGTGAGTTCCCAGATTTGGGAACTCGACTTTTTGTTTCATTTAACCCTCATATTCCTAAACCTAGGTTTTCTGACTCAAACCCTGGGCTTGAAATCTCCACTAGCCCCCTCCCGCTACATACAATACATTATGCCTAAAAATAAAAAATGGCTTGACCCTAAACAGCTCTGGAAAGCCGGTCACTAATCAACTCATTTATCACGACAATCTCAATTGCTGTTACCCTGGGAGGAACCAGCTTTCCAAAATATACCAAGCTTTAATTAAATGCAGCTGACACAAGCATCTCACTAGCCTTCACTGACTACAAGATCCCTAGTGGAAGTGAACACATTATGAGGTTCCAACTACATTTTACAGCCACTCAGGGGGTAACAAAATGTTAACAGGTGGGGCAAAAGTAATACAAGGACATATTTAACAAAAAACACGGGAAAGTGTACAGTCCAAGCTTGCCTACCTGTGTCCTTTGAAAATCTTGCCACTCTCCTTCTCTGTCTGGAAAGACTTGTCTCGCTGTAAGGGCTGCACACAGCACACAAGAAAGAGGGATTTCAAAACAAATGTTAATCCTGAAGACATGAGAATCTGGATTAAGCAGGAGATATGGCTTCACACGAAATGTTCCCTGGGAGCAGGTTGGAGCTAAGGGTTTAGACAAAATGCGAGCAAGACAAGAGCTTGGAGACAAAGAAAAGCAGTCACAAAAGGCGAGAAAGAATCTTTTACCGTTCATTCGTCCTGATGAACATTTTAGGACCATCTAGGCTACTAGACTACCCCAGCATTCTGAAGCAGTCTCTCAAGCAAGTTATGTTATGTCTTTTATACTGTGCACAATACCACAGGTAGTGGTCTTAAAGCATTCAACATCAGCTGTGAAGAGGCAAATTGTGACCCTTCCCATCCAGGGCGGCAGCCAAACACTGGTCTGTGAAGTGGGCCACGGAGAGTGGGAAAAGTGAAAAGTCAGCAAAACAAAACGTACAGACATAACTCAACATGTAGGGAAAGGGAAACAAAAAGGTGAGTGAAAGTGATAGTTGGGATCCACGTATAGTTTTAGTGTTGTGACCAGAAGAAAGTCTAGGCAAGAGAAGGGAGAGGAGCTTACCTTATGGGCCAGCAGAACTTTAAGGAGGCAACTACTAGTGTGGTGGTGATATTATTTTAAGTCACACTGCGGATAACAGGAATAATAAATTCGATTCCCTCCTAGTGATAGCTAGAGGAGGTTGCGGTACAGCCCAAACATGCTGACAGAGGCACAAGACACAGGAATTGGCTAGGTTTAGAATGCGTTCCACCATGGAGGGTGGAAAAGGACACTTTGACAAAGCATCCAAACCACCCAGACGCATCTGGTATTGGACTTGGGTAGAGAAGAGGAAATCGTTGTCTAGAATGTAGTAATTAAACTAGAGGTAAGGTTTTAAAAGAACGCATGTTAAGCTACCTAGGTCAAATGATATATTCACAACAAGGACAACACTATAGGAGGGCAACTGTCCATTAGAAGGCGTATAATTTAGAGCCGGACTGGGACCTTCGTCACAAGCTTGAGGCCCTGCTTGCACTGCCTCGATGTGTTCATCCAATATCCAAGTGAAAAGGAGAGCACACAATTCTAACTCCATAGGCTCCAAGTTCAATGACAGGAAAGGATCAATGTCAGGAAAGCAGTGAGGAACTACAGGCACTCTTCACTCCATAACAACGCCCTCCGCTGTGCCTTGAACATACCTCGTTCCAGTCATCTCTCATCCACCAGACGTGACTTGCACTGGCTTCCAGTACATGACAGAATTAAACTTTGTACACTCGTCATTACGCACAAATGTCTGGCCAACATAGCCCCCAATATCTGTCAGATAAATTCTAAAGGCACCAATCTTCCAAACCGACTAGATCTACTTACCTACCCTGCCTCAATATACCCAAGTATAAACTGAAAACGGCAGGGCGTAAAAAGATTCCCAGTACTTGCAGTCAAATGCTGGAACTCCCTCCCATCAGCTATTAGAGCCGAACCTTCCTTCTGGTCTTTCAGATCCAAAGTAAAGGAATGGCTCTTCGCCTAACTACACCAGTGGCTTCAACTAACCTAGGCCTACCTCTGCGCTTGGACTTTTGTATTTATTTGTCGTGTCATCTGCTACGTGAGTCACTACTATCACTCCTAGCACATGACCAATGTGCGCTCTGCCCATCCCAAACTGCAGTCATATTGATCACTATGTATTTAAATCTGTAACTTGTCTCATCACTTGTCTGCGGTTTATTGCCATTTACATTTGACCACCTGTAACCCGATCACACTTTCCATGTAATATATTGCGTCTGTAACAATTGTTATATGCTTAAGCACCCAGATACCTCAAGGTTAGGCGGCCTCTATAAAAAACTAAATCAGGGCAGGTGGTTTCGATCTGTGGTTCTTCTGGGAGCAATGCCCTGAAAAGGTCTGCCTCAGTGTTTGAGACCCGCTAAGAGCTTTAGTGGGAAAGTAATAATGGCACAGGAGGTTAGAATCCTCTTGTGCTTAGGGTGGGCTCTTGTAGGAATTAAATGGCATTAAACAGCTTAACCTGGGCTGCCAATCCCTAGTCCGGTTAATAGACTTTGGTTTTCGAAGGTCGCAGAGTCTACATACCAGCTTACTTTTACAGGTCTACTTTGGTCATTGCAGTCCTTTTCCTGAACTGAGTGCTAATGTGTATTATTTGTTATGTATGCCTTTGGGTGTTTGTCGAGTGGTACAGATCACGTTCCCAGTACTTCACAGCTCTGGTCGGCCTTATTCAAAAGTGCCAAGAAGGAACAAGTTACTTACCTGTAACCGTTGTTCTCCAGCATGGGTCTGGCATGGATTCACATGCTCATGAATATTCCCCGTCGTCAGGCTGGGAATCCTCGGTAAAGAAAAAATCAGTATCAGTTTCGTTTCTGATCTGTCTTTCTTAGTAGTAACCAATCACTGATCTCTGGGTCATACTGCCCCCAGCCAATGACTGCCCTCTCCCTAAGCCCCTCCCCTGGCAGCCATCCTCAGATTTGGTAGCACGTAAATTGGCAGTAAGACCAAGTGAAGAGCCGCAGAGGGGAAGGAGGGAGGGTTTGCATGTGAATCCATGCCAGACCCATGCTGGAGAACAACAGTTACAGGTAAGTAACTTGTTCCTTCTCCAGCATGCGGTCTGGCATGGATTCACATGGTCATGAATATAAGAATACATAGCAGTATACACATGCACAACCACGGGAGGTGGCAACAGGCTCAACATTAAGCAATACAACAACTCAACATTAAGCATCTCTTAGGCTCAACTTAAGCTAACAGGTTGCGCAGCACTGCTTGGCCGACCCTGGACTCCTCCCTGGAGTCCCGACACAGTAGAATCTTGTGAAGGTGTGCGTCGACCTCCACGTAGCAGCCCTGCAGATGTCCAACAGGAAGGCCGTGGTAGCAGCGATCGCTCTGGTCAAATGGGCTCTCGGACGGCCGGGCAGCGGTCGGTTTGCCAACCGGTGACAGTGCATGATGCAGCCGGAGAGCCATGTGGAAATGGAAGCCTTCGAGAGAGCCTTCCCTTGATTCACAGGTCCAAAGTTCACAAACAGCTGCGAGGTCTTCTGAAAACTCTTCGTGCGGTCCACGTAGAACTTCAGTGCTCTAGCTACGTCCAGCGAGTGCAGAGTCCTCTCGGCCTGCGACGGAGGCGATGGGAAGAAAACTGGCAACACCAAGGGCTCGTTGAGGTGGAAGTCCGACGGCACCTTGGGCATAAAGGAGGGGTGCATCCTCAGCACCACCCTGGTGCCATGAAAAGTCAAGTATGGAGGCTTGCAAGATAGGGCCTGGATCTCTCCCACTCGTCGTGCGGAGGTGATGGCCACAAGAAATGCTGTCTTTCACGACAGGAACTTCAACAGCGCCGAATGCATAGGCTCGAATGGGGCCCCCATGAGCCTGGTCAGCATCACGTTGAGCTCCCACGCCGGGGCAGGGGCCTTCACCGGCGGTAACGATTGCAATAGTCCCTTCATAAATTCCTTCATCAGGCGATGAGACCACAAGGACGCCCGTCCTGTAGTTCTGGTGTATCGGGAGATGGCAGCCAGATGTATCTTGATGTAGGCGTGAGCCAGTCCAGCTTTGGCCAGCGACAGTAGGTACGGCAATACTTGAGGGGCCGTAATCCGCAGAGGGTTAATCTTCTGTGTAAGGCACCGGACAGAGAACCTCTTCCACTAATGTCGATAGCATTTGAAAGATGAGAACGCCCTGGCTTTTGCAAGAACCTCTCTGCAGTCAGCCGGTATATTGTATCCTCCAAACTCTAGTGCTGCAGGAGCCAAGCCTGCAAGTTCAGCGACTCCAGGTCGTGATGAAGAATGGCGCCTCCTTCTTTGGAGAGAAGATCCGTGTCCGTCGCCAGCTTGACTGGTGGGGGCGCTTACAAGTCCAGAAGGTCCGAGAACCAGATCTGTCTCGGCCACGCCGGTGCGACGAGGATCATCCTGCACCTGGATCTCTTGAGCTGGTTGAGGAGACGGAGCAGCAACGGAGGGAACGCGTACAGGAACAGGCCGTCCCAAGGGAACGAGAAAGCATCGCCCATGCTCCTCGGCTGTGTGAACCTGCTGGCGAACCTCTGGCACTTGGAGTTCATCGCCGCCGCGGACAGGTCGATCTGCGGTTTGCCCCATCGTTGAAAGAGCCGATCCACCTGGTCCTGGCGTAGTTCCCACTCGTGGCACGAGCGCAGCTCCCTGCTGAGTGAGTCGGCGATGGTTTTTTTATTCCTGCCAGGTGGAAGGGAACCAGAAACATCCCCTGGGCGACGGCCCAGTGCCACAGATCCTGGACCTCCTTGGATAGAGCTGGGGATCTGGTGCCTCCCAGCTTCCGGATGTAGAGCATTGTGGTGGTGTCGTCGGTGAAGATCCTCACCACTTTGTCCTTGAGGGACGGAAGGAACGATTTGAGCGCCCAGAACACGGCACGTAGCTCCAGGATGTTGATGTGGAGAGACCTCTCCTCCGGTAGCCAGAGGCCCCTTGCGTGGAGATCTCCGGTGTGGGCCCCCCATCCCTCCAGGGAGGCGTCCGTCGTCACCGTCTCCTGATACGCCGGGGTCTGAAAGTCCGTGCCTGCCGTGAGGTGTGCACGGGTACCCCACCATAGAATCGCCATACGGAACTCCTCATCGAGTGGGATCCTGTCTTCGAAGCTGCCTGCCGCTTGAATCCAGCGGGCGTCGAGGAACTCTTGTACCGGACGCATCCGAAGTCTGCAAAGGAGCACAAGGTAGATGCATGAGGACATCATCCCGAGGAGGGACTTGATGGACCTCACCCTGGCCACATCCGTGGCTAACAGGCGCTGCACCATGCCCAAAATGGCCTTCGTACTTTCTTTCAACGGAGATGCCAATCGCTTCACTGTATCGAGCTTTGCTCCCAGAAACAGCGACACCTGCAACGGAACCAGGTGGGATTTGGGGTAGTTGTTGGCGAATCCCAGTTCCATGAGCAGGCGGACGGTCCTCGCTGTGTGTTCGACGGCAGTTATCTTGACCTTGCACGGATTAGCCAGTCGTCCAGGTAGGGGTAGACGTGGATCCCTTGCAGGCGCAGCCGAGCCGCCACTGGTGCGAGGCACTTGGTGAACACCCTGGGTGCCGACTTAAATCTGAACGGCAGGGCTCTGAATTGGTAGTGACGCCCCTGGACTACGAATCTGAGGAACTCTGTGTCCTTTTAGAATGGGGATGTGGAAGTAAGCATCCTCCAGGTCCAACGACGATAAGAAGTCACGCTCCTCCAGCTGTCCCAGCACGTGCTGGAGGGTGACCATCCTGAATTTCTGTGCCTTGATGTACTTGTTTAACCGATGCAGGTCCAGGATGGGGCGCCAACTGCCTGTCTTCTTTCTGACGAGAAAGTACCTTGAGTATACTCCGGAGCCCCGGAGCCTCTTGGGGACGAGTTCGATGGCACCCTTCTTGAGCATTGCCCTTAGCTCCAACAGCAGTTCAGGAACGCGATTCTCCTTCCTGGCCACGGGAGGAATGCAAGGACACTTTTTTTGAAATTCTAGCGAGTCTCCGCGGGCCAGGGTGTCCAGCACCCAACTGTCGGTGGAGATGGACTCCCACACGCTGACGGGGTGCTTCGGTGGGGGCCCAACACTATGGTCGGTTCAGTCCTGCTTAGAAGAGGCCTTGCCGCCTTGGCCTCCTTGACGACAGCGGCGAGACCCTCCTTGCTTGCCGCGACCTCTGTAGGCCTCCTGGGACGAGGAGCGGGCCGCCTTGCGGTACGTAGAAGAGCCACCGCTGGATCCCTTGGAGGCTGCCCGTCTGCCGCCGGAGCTCCGAAAGGGCCGCTGTTGCTGAAGGACTCCTAGGGCTCAGGCTGTCTCTGTGTCGGTCTTGATGGCCTGGAGGGACTCATCCACCGTCTTCCCAAACAGGTTGTTGCCTTCGAACGGCATATGCAACACTCTGGTCTGGACGTCCTGGTGAAAGTCTGTCGCCTTGTGCCATCCTCGTCGTCGAAAGCAAACCCTGTTGCCCAGCTGGCGAAATCCGGTATCGAAAATGTCCGTTGCCACCGTTATGGCGTGATCCGATGCCACCTCACCTTCCTGCAGAATCTGTAGGGCCTCCGCCCTCTTGTCGTCCGGTAGGAAATCTAGCAGGGGAGCCATCTTGAACCAAAGCTCCATGTCGTAACGGGCCACAATCGCTAAGGCATTGGCCGCCTTAATCGTCGTCGCCGCCGAGTTGACTCGTCCCATGGAGTCCAACGTCTTGTCCTCGCTGTCCGGCGGGGAAGTGGAAGCCGCCGCACCCGCCACTTTCTTCTTGGCTGCTGCCGAGATGACCGAGTCCGGCATAGGCTGGGCCCTGAGGCACCAGGGGGCGGCGTCAGGGACCCGCTACTACTTCTCGTACCTGTCCCTTTTGGCGGGTGTCGAAGGGTTCTTCAGGATAGCCAGCCCTTCGTCGCAGATGTCGTCGAGCAACGGTACCGCGAGGACAGTCTTTCTCTTGGCCTCCCGCCGTTGGTAAAGAAAGCCTTCCTTTTTCTGTTCCTCAGGGCAGAGCTGGAAGAGCTCGGATGCCCTGGCTATCATGGCAAGAGCCAATTTCGTTGGGCGGAGAGGCCCGAGAGGGGGGGGGGGATGGGTGATTAAGGAATGTCCATTGTATCATCGCCACCGTCGTCATCCGTCCCCGTCGTTGTATCCGTCGCCGTATCATCCCGAGGGTCCGGCGAGGGGGATGAAGGGTCCACAGGCCTTGTGGGCACGAAGGGCGGTGCAGGGTGGACTCTCCTACGCTTGTTTTTCGAGGGCTTCCCGACGGCCCTGGTTCTGGATCCTCCGTCGGGGTCCGTGGTAACCTCGTCCTTATCTCAGTACATTAGGATTGGATCGCCAACAAAATGGCCGCCGAGCTATCCTGGGGCTCGGGAAATGGCTGCAACAGGCGGGATGGCTGCTCCACTGGGCCCTCATTGCTGCCATCGTCGCTATCTTGGTTCACATCAGCAGGATCCTTCTCCTGGGATCGAACCTTCTCCAACATTTCGTTGAGGCCTTTCACGATTTCCACCAGATCCTCCTCAGAGTCTGAATCCGAATCTGTAATGGCCACCGGCACCCCCCCTCTTTTTCCACTGGGGTCTTCATGGGGGTCTTAATGATGGGCTGGAAAGAGGATTCCCTCGCGGTGGCAGGGAAACTCTGGGCCCCGAGGCCGCCTCCACTGGCATAGTCTCTGCCGGCTTCGCCAGGGCCGCTGCGACAACCTCGATAGAGGCCTTTGCCGGTTGGATCAAGGCCCTCAGCAACCTTAGGTGCATCCTGGGCCTTTGCTTTGGGGGGAGGGTCATCGCCTCGCTCCCCCTCGGCTCCCTTCGAGATCGACCGGGGCCTTTCCAGAAGCTTACCCGGGTTCTCCGACTTCCTCTTCCTCGAACCAGAGCGCTGGCTCCTGGTTGATCGTGCCGCGGAATTCGCGCCCTGCATGGCAGCCGAAGAGCCCGACCTTTCGGCGCTCCCGGTGCCCGCGGACTCGTGGTGCTTGGCCTTCTGTTGGGCCCCCTTCGCCGGGGCACCCTCACAGGACTTAGAAGACCGCTCAGACTTTTTCTTCGCCTTCTCACCTGCTGTGCCCTTCTCCAGCCAGGCGGCGAGGCGGGAACGACGATCTTGCTTGGTCCGTTCCGACAGGGTCTTGCAGAACGCACAGTCCTTCTCCACGTGAGTCTTGTCCTCATGAAGGCAGTAGAGACATCTCGAATGCTCGTCCTACTTGAAAACATTTTGCAATCCGCATCCCGGGCAGCTCCTGAACAGCTTGGATCCGAGCTTCCCTTGTCCTGGGCCATGTCTGTTGAGGTAGGCCTCAGATCTTCTGGAATCCTCCAAGAAGCGTAACTCGACGAAAACGTCACCCTTTAAGGGCGTAGAAGAATTCCGAAACGGGTCCCCGTTAGCGGAAGTAGAAACGGTGGAGCTTGAGGCTTGATTAAACCGAAAAAAAAAAGAAAATCTCCTGAAAAAGCGCAAAAACGCAGTAAAAGCTCGAGAGCTAAACTTTGAGGACTCCCAACACTTGAACATGTGGTAAAAATCTGAGGATGGCTGCCAGGGGAGGGGCTTAGGGAGAGGGCAGTCATTGGCTGGGGGCAGTATGACCCAGAGATCAGTGATTGGTTACTACTAAGAAAGACAGATCAGAAATGAAACTGATACTGATTTTTTCTTTACCGAGGATTCCCAGCCTGACGACGGGGAATATTCATGAGCATGTGAATCCATGCCAGACCCCATGCTGGAGAAATAACAAAACAGATCATCATATAGCATGACCTAAGACGGTGTATCAATGTGCTTGCTTATCAAATCCACCATGGGAGGGGTGGGGTGGGAGGTATTGGGGCAATCCTGTCACTATTCCTATCTCACGTATACAGGTACCCATGTGTCGACATCCTCAGACGGATGGTACCCCCGACGTGGCACCTGGATGTTTTGCAGCAGGTACATAGTTAAAAAATATATGATAGATCGGAATAACTAAATTGGTGTATTCAAAAAATCTGAGCTCCCTCGCGGGAATGGTAGGGGTCAGCGCAAGGGACCATAAACAGATACAAACCACAGAAAGACTACCGAGTAAGGAATGCTGTCTTTGAAGGTTTGCAAATCCTTTAAGATTCACAGTCTAGGCATAGAGAAACAAGCAATATGGGCAATATATGTGGTGGGTGAACTGTGGAAAACAAATGTTCAAGCACCGTTTATCCCACCTGCAGTAATGTTGAATGAATCGAACTTCACATGACTACCTTGCAAGTAGCGTCCAACAGAATATTTGCTATAAATAAAAGGGCACTAGAGCCCCTTTTGTAGAGGAGGGGGGGGTCTTCGGCATGAAAGAGACATGTGTGTGTGCCAACATACCATTCCTGGATGCAGCAAGCAATGCTTGCCATGGTTATTTTTCCAACCCTCTTGCCCTGTGGTAAAAGAGACAAAGAACTAATTGCTCTTACGACAAGGCATTGCCCTGTCCAGGTAAAACATGACAGCCCAACAAACTTTAAGAATATATAAACCACTCGCACCATTAACCCGTTAAGAGCTAAAGGCATATATGTTAGTCCTGAATTCTCATAAGGAATCATTGTAGTTTCTGTCCACTCCTGCACTTAAGTGGACTTGGGAAGAAAGGCTGATATGTCAATTGATTGAACAAGATGAAACATAGAAATAAACTTGGGGGAGAATCGAGGAGTTGTCCCTATGACCACCTTATTCTTCTGTATAGCTATGATAGGGGCATCCATTGTGAGTGCCTATAATTCACTCACTATGCTTATGGAAGCGATGGCTATTGGAAAAGCAAACTTACAAGTATTTTAAAGTGGATATATGCAGGGGACCATGAGCCTATATGGCACAGTGTTAAGATCCCATCCAGCCAGATTGGCCACTGGGGGGTATATGATTATCACACCTTCCTTGAATGCCTTCAAGACTGGAACTTTCCATCAGAATACCTGTGTTAGGAATATGGTAAGCTGTTAGCACAGCCAAGCGGACGTTAAGTGAATTCTAAAAAGTAAAGTACGTATGTCTGTCTGTCACTATATCCGCAACGGAGCTTTGTATTAACTCCCTGCTTTCTGCACCAGAGAAAACATCTTTTCCACTTAGAGAAATAGCACTCTGTTACCTGTTTTTTTCTTATCCTCAGGTATGTTCATACACAGTTGTAGCGCTTTTAACTGTTGTCTCTGCAAAGAAAGCTCGAACCATTCGTAGCAGATGTGCCTTTCATAGCTATGAACAACAATGAAGCAGTTTGTGTACAGGACATAACCAGATGGAAGGGACCAAGAATGAAGCAGTTTGTGTACAGGACATAACCAGATGGAAGGTTGCATGAACATAGGGCAGTAACTGAGGGTACCACACCTGGCAGGCCCATGTGGGTGTGATTAGGATGAGTTTACATTTCTTCTAGATTAGTTTGTGCACTACTTTGAGCAAGAGGAGTGTCTGGGGGTAAGCACATTCAAATATCCATGACCAGGTAAATCCCAAAGCATAGCTTTTTGACAGAGGTTTGCGAGTTGTAGATGTGGCATTCTGCACAAGTACATTTTGCAAGCACGTCTGCCCCACTTATGGAAGCTCTGTTAGAGTAGGTCTGTGCTTAGTTTCCACTCATGTTGTTGACTTATCTGCCTACAAAGGCTGTCTGCCAGCTAGCCTACCCCTGGAAGATTTATTTGTATTCAGATTATTCTCTTGACACAAATTCCCGATTTCTTGTGCAATCACCAGACAGTGTCTCCAGTTTGTTTAGATAAAACATTATAGTAGTTGCCAGAAATAGAGCCTGGAAGCTGCATAATGTGAGACACTGCTAGTAGTTGCAGCATGTCGATTTAAAAAGGTGCCTTTTCCTTGGACTGAATGACTGACCATGTGTCCTGCACCTTAGTATTGACACCTCAGTTATTCACCCATAGCTTGTGAACATTGTGAGGTAAGCCATTCTTTAACTGACCACAAGTAAAGGTTTGCATAAGAGATGCATGATGCCATCATGCCCAGCAACCTCATAATGCCTACAGATGCAATTACTGGCTGATAAATTGGGAACTAGTGCCACAAATGTGTGTACTCTTTCAATGGAAGGAAAGACAAATGCCTTATTATGTTTAGTCTTGCCCCTAGGAAAGGTTTTAGTTGGTTGGGAAGGAGTTTGGGATTCATGGAGAAGCCTAATTGGTGTAGAAGCAAGATAGCAAGATAGTTGAAAGTAGGTTGAGAATACAGATGACCGCGGTTTGCATTGTGAGATAGTCGCCAAGGTAACAGTACACTTGGATGCTTTGTCTGCACAGAGGTGTAAAAGTAGTAGCCTGAAGACACATGGTGCCAATGATTTCCAAAAAGGAATCACTGAATTGGTAGTGTATCATGCCCGACAGGAAGCAAGGGTACTTGTGGGGGCCATAGGACATTGAAATATACAAGTGCACAGGGTTCGAAATTAAGGTTTTATGAGCAGGAGCTAAAACCAGCTCCTGGGTGTCAGGCACCCGCCAGTAGGCAGGAGCTAACACTGGGGAACCAGGAACAAGTACCAGCGCACTGCACATCTAACTCTACAATTAGATACAGACTAACTTTTGGCCATTATGTATGATCCATTATATTTAAATTTGTCTTAGATGTGTCAGAATATTATTTTCTTTTTTTACATTCTCAAAGTCTCAAAGTTAATGTCACGTGCATGTTAGTAAGGCACCAGTTGGCCTGGGGAGACACAGGTAGTACCTGGCACCCCCACGGTTAAAGCAGGAGCTAAATAGCTGCCAGCAATTTCGAACCCCGTGCATCTTTCATGTCCAGAGCCGCAATTTTGCCACCTTACTCTAGTAGCGGGGTGACTTCTTGTCGAGGGGTCATGTAAAATGTTGGTTTTGCAGGCCTTAGATCCATTTATTGTTCATTTATATAGCTCCTATACACTTAACACGAATTTCAAAGCGCTCTAGGCAGGGAGGATGAGAAGCTAAACCAGGATTAACATTCTTAATAGGCATTGGTATATTCAGAATGGGCAAGTGCTATGTGTTTAGTGGTACAACATAGGACAGGAGGACAACCTGTTCAAACATATGACAAAAAATATTGCATGTCCCCGATGGTCGTTACAATAATGAAAGCTATACATGAAGGCGAGAGGGAAGGGGGCACGGGGGTGTAGGTTAAGACAAAGATCAAATAAGTGCATAAGACAAAAATGGCAAAGCTAGGACAGGTTTAATTTTCTTGTCATTTTATCTTGGCATCTAGGAAATAGATGTCCGTTTGTGCAGAGGCACTTCCTCTATAGCCCTCTTTTGAAGGCTGGTGACATCAGCCTATATTAGTGTAGGTTTATGAGGCTGGTGAATGTTTTGGGATATTGTAGGGCTTGGAGGGGAGGTCGATATAGCATCACTTGTTAATTGTGTCCAGCACCCATTTGTCAGCCTTCCATGTAACGGGGTATAACACAATTCTTCCCCAGACAAAGGCAACATGGGAGAGCGCTTGGTATTTTGAGTCACTGTTCGTAGGGCGCTCACAATGAGGGAACCCCTCACGCACAGCCACTATCTTGAGGCCTAGCTCTGCAATGCGTCCAATAGTATTGGCCTTAAGAATAGCTCTGTGAGGATTGACTCTAGCCACGTAGTCTGCTTGTGATTTGTGGGCTTGTTGGCCACGAAAAGACTTGCCTGGGCAGACCTGCAGTGTAATAAAGACTGGGCCGTAAACTGTGCCAAGGATTTTGTCAAATTCTTTTTTGGACTTTTCTAAAGCCTTGCCCACCTGTTTAATGATCCCCGCTACCTCTTACAGTGGCTTAATAAAAGCAGCTTGACGCTCAGGGCAGATGCCTGTATACCCGAGCCATGGAGTTTGCGAACTGCCACTTAGTCTACTTGTCTGCCAATGTCAGCAGAATCTAGGCTACGTTTAATGCATTTATTAGCAGCCAACCATTCTTTTGCTATGTTCGGTACCTGCCCTTATAGACTTTTGCCCACCTTGATACCGTCTAACTGGGCAATCATATCGTGCCATCAAAGCTGTTGTGTTGGCTATCCAAAGGATATAAAGATGCTGTGGTGGCCAACCCAAGACTGAAAATGTCATTTTCTTCTTAGTTTCCTTGTCTGTGTACTATTTCAGATGTGGATGCCAGGGTCTCAGACCTTCTCTGGATAGTGGTATCCACCATACAATCTGGATAAAGCTGGCATCCAATTAAAATAAGGTCTGTTGGGGCAGGTTTATATTTTTCTAGGTCATTCTTTCAGTTTCGACAGTTCCTTTTGTTTAACCGCCGCGCGATCCTCATGAGACTATCGCTGATGCTCGGGGTTTCAGGAAGGTGTGGCGGTGGAGCTGGTGGATTTCGCCGCCTCTGGAGCCCTTAAGCAGTGTCAGAGCCTTCTTTTGAAGCGTCTCGATGGCGGCATGTGTTTTGGTGCTAGCGCCCTTACTTTTGTATTGGCCGGAGGCATGCTGCTGACACGGTTGCGGGGAGGGCTGCCGAATATGAGGATCAGCGGACAACGCTGAAATATCCGACGTGTCCGTTGGTGCTTTGGAGTGCTTCGACTTATCCGCCAAAGCAGAACCGTGGGTTGTGTCTTTAGTGTGGTAACTAAATGGGTGCATCTCCGTCGCCGGGATGTATTGTCTCCATAGCAGGACTCATGGCGTGCCTATCGGGGCCGGGAACAGATGCTGCGGAACGAGAACTTTTCGCAGTAAGGTCAATGGCCTCTGAAATGGGGAATTAGTCATCACTAACCCCTTCGTCACACTCGGTGGCTGTGGCGGCGGCGGAATTACTTTCGGCCTGCGACATACTGTAGGCCGCCCACTGCTTCAAACGGCACTCCTTAGGAGTCTTAGGTCGTAGGAGTTTATAGGCCGCCTCACTGTGGTCGAGGGAAAGACGATTATTGCACCGACGGTGCTGGTCTTTCCACGGGTATTTCGCCTTACAGTAAGGGCAAAATCCAAATTGAGTCCTGTCCATAGCGCAGGATATAGCTAGCGATGACAAACCCAAGGGAACAAAGAGGGGAAAAGGAAAGGTATTCTTGAAAAGAATAGGTCCACACCGACCCCACTCTCCCTACAGTAAAGGCCGGCCAAAAGGCCTGGCCACGTGGTCGGCAGTACCGACAGGATCAACAGCCGTCGAAATTCCGTCGCCAGCAGTCTTCGGCGGTGGCACAGGAATAATCAGCCGTCGAAGGGAGTGACAATGAGAATAAACGACCAAAGGTCGAAAGATAGAAGAACGCAATTCTTAGGAAGGGCTCCACATTAGGGCTCCACATTAGGGCGACCAGATAGTGGGGCGGAAAAAAACAATCTGAGGGACCTCGACACGTGAGGGGATTTTGGGTAGACTACACGTCACGTTCGGGATAGTGTTACAGGCACGCCCATGTCATCCCCTTTCGAGTCTCGAAAGACAAGATGCAATACTCTGCGGTTACCACTGGATGTCAGACTATATGCACAGCATGTGATTCTAAACAGATTAACAAGCATCAGAAATCGGTGGTTGCAAGTTGTCTTTGGTATCCATTGGGTAATCCTCTCCCTTACTAAGGAGCTCTATCATCTTGCAGACCATCCTCCGACTCATGTATCTCCTATAAAAGCATATGGTGGGTGTGTGTGTATATATAGATAGTCCAC
Organism: Ambystoma mexicanum; assembly: GCF_040938575.1. Lineage (NCBI taxonomy): Eukaryota > Metazoa > Chordata > Amphibia > Caudata > Ambystomatidae > Ambystoma > Ambystoma mexicanum. The sequence continues at coordinate 304,969,947 of NC_090921.1, forward strand.
TCTTGGACCATCCCATCGAAAGAACTTTACCAGATAAGAGAGTAACTTGTTCTTCGAGGGGATTGGGTACTCCGACATATTCCATATCTATGACAGACTCCCAAAGGAGTACCAATGTTTGGAGGAGGGAAAACATTTAGAATATAGAAATTTAAAATGCCCAATCAATTGCAGAGTAAAGGACCGCCTTGCCAAAGGCCTGATCCTGCCCATGGATAGAATCTAGGGAGTCATGTCGTACAAAAGTATGGACCGAAGCCCATGTGGCTGCTTCACAGATGTTACAAATAGGAACACCCCTCTGCAGGGCAGTAGAGGCAGCCATACCCCTAGTAGAATGGGCCCGTAAGCCTACCGGTTGTCCTTACCCACCAGGCGGCAACATTCAAAAATTGCCAAGATAATCCATCTGGACAAAGTCTGCTTAGTCACACCTTGTCCCAAACACCTTCCAGCGTAACCAATAAAGAGCTGATCGTCCACTCTGACCCGGGACATGCGTGAAATGTACAAACTTAAAGCTCTCCTAGGATCCAACCTATGGAGCCTCTCCTCTTCCTTACCAGGATGCGGAGCAGGATAAAATGCAGGAAGAACAACCTTTTGGCTTAAATCAAATTCCGACACCACCTTCGGAAGAAAGGAAGGACAAACTCGAAGGACAACCCTGCCCTTATGAAACACAGTGAAGGGTGGCTTAACTGAAAGTGCCTGCAACTCACTCACTCTGCGAGCGGAAGTGACCACAACTAAAAACACTGTTTTAAGGGTTAACTGCCTCAAAGGACAAGAATGTAAAGGCGCAAACAGAGCACCGATAAGGAATTTCAGAACAAGATTCAAATCCCTTCCAGGCACCTGGAAAGGTGACAGCGGAAACACATTAGTGAGTCCTTTGAGAAACTGTAATTAAAGGAATTTTGAAATAGGAACACTCCTCAGACGAGTGCTTAAATATAGACTGTGCCACCAGATAACCTTTAACAATACCCACTTGCAGGCCCCTGTGGGCCAATGAAAGCAAAAAAGACAGAACCACAGGAATGTCACATGAAAAAGGATCCACATTCTGAACCCTGCACCAGTCGCAGAACTTTCTCCAGCGGCAAAGGGACTTAGTCGCCGGCCGTCTGGCCGAAAGCAACACCTCCATCACGTCTTCAGGGAGGTCCCAATGCTTGTACCTCAACCTTTCAGAAGCCAAGCGTGAAGGTTGAGGGACTGAACCTCTGGATGGAGAACCTGACCCCCCTCTCCCGTGAGAGCAGATTGTCTCGGTAGGGAAGACGACGTGGAGGGCAGATGGACAAGTTGAGAAGGTCCAGGTACCACGTCCTCCGGGCCCATGCCGGAGCAATGAGGATCATCCAGGAACCGAACCTCCGTAGCACTTGCGGGATGACGGGGACTGGAGGAAACGCGCACAGCAGTGGGAAGGACCACTCCACCACAAACGCGTCTCCTAAGGCTCCTTTTGGAGGAAATTCCCGCGAGTAGAACCTTTCGCACTTCCGGTTGACCCCAGAGGCAAAGGGATCCACTTGAGGGGTCCCCCAAAGGGCAAAGATCTCCAGGAGAATCTCCTGAGCCAGCTCCCACTCGTGAGAGATCGAGCTCTGCCTGCTCAGAGCGTCCGCCGTCTTGTTTTTTTCTCTCCGGCCAGATGAACTGCCGAGATCGAAACTTCCTGCTGGATGGCCCAGAACCCGAGCTGCATCGCATCCCTGCACAGAGGAAGTGACGCTGCCTCCTCCCCCTTTTTGTTGAGGTAGTGCATGGCCAATGTGTTGTCTGTCAGAATCAGGACATTCTTCCCTCGCGCAGTCGGCAGAAAAGTCTTCAGGGCAAGCCTGACGGCCGCAGCTCTAACAGATTGATATGGAGTCTGGACTCCGACGGAGACCAACGACCGCTGACTGTCAACTCATTGGCATGAGCTCCCCATCCTGTGAGGGATGCGTCCGTCACGATCGTCACCTCCGGCCAGGGCAGCCAAAATGGAGCCCCCCTCAGATTGCTTTCGACGGCCCACCACAGAAGGTCCTGAGCGACCAAGGGCAGCACCTGAATGGGGTCCGACATCCTGCCGGAGGACTGTGACCACTGGAGCGTGAGGGCCCATTGCAGAGATCTCATCCGCAACCTGGCCTCTGGCATCAGAAGAATGCAGGATATCATGAGGCCGAGCAACCTCAAGAACTAGAAAACCAGGAGCGTCTGGGCAAGTTGAAACTTGTGCACCATCTGATGAATGTGAAGAGCCCTCACCTGGGGAGGGAAACACTGCCTCAGGGATGTGTTGAGCACTGCTCCGATGTACTGGAGCCGCTGTGTTGGCGTCAAGTGGGACTTCTTTAAGTTGAGGGAGAAGCCCAGCTTCTGAAGGGAGTGGCAGGTGACGGACAGGTGATCCTGGACCTTTTCGGGTGAGCGCGCCCAGATCAACCACTCGTGCAGGTAGGGGTAGACGTGAATCCCCCTTTCCTGAGATACGCTGCCACCACCATCATGAGCTTGGTGAAGACCCTTGGGGCGGAGGTCAATCCGAACGGCAGGACCTGAAACTGAAAGTGTGAGTCGCCAACCGCGAACATCAGGTATTTCTTGTGCTTTGGATGGATCGCCACATGAAAATAAGCGTCCTTGAGGTCGAGAGACACCAACCAGTCCTGAAGTTGAAGGGCCTGGAAGACTTGAGAAAGAGTAAACATCTTGAACTTGTCCTTCCTGAGGAGTTTGTTCAAACCGCGCCCGCCAGTCCATGATGGGTCTCAATCCCCTGTCTTTCTTCGAAAGAAAAGAATAAGGGGAATACCATCCCTTGTTCCTATCCGCTACAGGCACCAGTTCTATGGCGCCTTTCTCCAGCAGGGATCGAATTTCCTGCGCAAGGAGCGGATCCGGACTCATCAAAGAGAGATTCCCTGGTGGATTGTTGTAAGGGCCTCTGCAGGAAAGGAGGACAGTAGCCATGGGCTATGATCCCCAGAACCCATGCATCTGAAGTAATGCCACACCACTCTACAAGATGCGGCGCCAGCCTTCCCCCAACCGGCAAACCATGGTACATGGCCTCATGACTGAGCTGAAGCGGCTGTGGCAGTGCCTGACGGCAAAAAGGCAACTGCCCGAGCGGCCTTGGCACCTTGAGTACCCTGTTTTCCACCTCTGGCACTCCTACGGTGGCCCCTTTGACTAGCAACTCCTCTCGATTTATTAAAGGATGAGTAATATCGAAAGGAACTTCTCCTCCATTGTTGTCCCTTAGGACGAAAAGGCGGAGGTTGGCGAACTGCAGCACCCAACGACTTCGCTGCAGCTTTGGAGGTCCGCAACCTCTCAAGGCTCTCGTCAGCCTTACTGCCAAAAAGATGTTCACCATCAAAGGGCATGTTGAGGAGCCGAGTTTGCACATCGGGAGCAAACCCCTACTTCCGCAACCACGCAAACCTATGCATTACGGTGCTCGCAGCCATGGACCAGCTGACGCAATCAACCATGTCCAGACCCGACTGAACGGACTCACACATGGCGTCCCTGCCATCCTGCACGATAGCAAGAAAACCACCCCGTTCCTCCCCTCCGGGAATATGATCAGCCGCTAAGGAGATACAGTTCCACAGAGTGTGCATGAAACGAGACATGGCACAAACTGAGTTGGCAGCCTGACGCGCCATACCCCCAGAAGAAAATACCTTCGCCCAGCCGTCAAAATGTTTATCGTCCCCATCAGGAGGGATGGTAGGGTACGACGCCTGCTTTGCGGGGGCCGTAGTCGCCTGCACCACCAAACTCTCCGGAGTGGGGTGCGTGGTCAAGTAGCAGGGGTCGCCAGTGGCTGGGCGATATTTCTTCGGCAAGGACTTGCTCACAGCCAGGAGGCTCTCCGGTGAAGTCCAAGCCGCAGCCACCCTTTTCTGCAAGTGTCATGATGCCTACCCCCGGAGCACCAGGCCAGCCCCAGCACCCCCGGAAGCAGGCATCATGCCCTCGGGTAAAAGCCCAGCGGCCCCTTATAGGGGCTCTTTGGACTCAGTCCTGGCGCCTTTGGCGCCAGGCTCATGTTGGACATCAGTCCTGGCGCCAAAGGCGCCAGGCTCATAAAGGGAGGTGTTTTGAGCACTTACCTGATGCAGACCATGCTGCACGCTTCATGCCTCCCCGAGACCTGAAAGGGACTATTTTTTCATAGGGACTATTTTTTCCACTCGGGCGTGGCCAGGGAAGGATACATACCTAGTTGGGGAAGGATACATACCTGGGACTTCTTTGGAGGCTATTTAAGCCACGCCCAGACAGCAGCTCATGCTTCGCGTTGTTCTGCTTCCTGCAGCTTAACGCTCACCGTGTCTGCTCCTGCTCCTGGACTCCAGCCACGCCCGCCTCGAACCTGGAAGGAAGAGAAGAGAAAGGTGAAAACCATGGACTATTTCAAACTTCTTACCTGCATCCGGAATGTTCTCGCCAGCATCCCTGAAGAAAGACTTCCATTTAAAAGCATCGCGTTGCTCGCTGCAGCGCCACGCTTCACTCACCTGACCTCGAGACATCTCCCGGCTCCATCGCGGCTGTCAGCATCAGACGCCACATCTCTGCACCTAGGGGAGTGAGGAAGAAACAAAAGGTGAGCAGAAGGAACACAGAATGAAAGCCTGATTAACAGCCATAATACTTACCGGCTTTTCTTCCACATTTCGGGTCGGCGCCGCCCCGTTGGCAGATACCGTACCCCGGCCCCTATGGGGAAAGGACAAGAGACATTTCTGGGGAATAAGGACATTTAGAGGGATCGCCCTCATCACTACTCACCCCGGCAGTTTAACCCCTCGACGCATCGCCTTCATTCTGCACCTGAAATAAAGGACATATCACAGGTTAGAAAGACAACATAAAGGGGGCCTCACTTGAACTTTGAACTTTCATACTTACGGCGCATCGCTCAGGAAAGTCAAGTGGATTTTGCCAGCGCCATTCTGAAAACCAGTGAAGTAACTGGACTAACACGCGCCCCTGCACCAGAAGCAGGATGGAGAGTTCATCCTTCCAAACCATAAGGTGAGCTTAAACCGGGGTTTGGAGGAAGTTAGAGAGGAACGAAGGGGGAAGGGGGAAAGGGGGGAGCTAGCACACTATTCTGCAGACTGTTAATCCCCTTTCTCATCTGCAGAAGGATATTCCTACGGGCCAGGCAAGCACGATTTGGAGGTCCTGTCCAATCAGTGTTCCGGGTCCTGCGCATCACGCTAGAAGAGGCCACAGCAATCCAGACTAGACCAGCGCCCCCGTGGAAACCAGGTGATCGTTACAGCAAGGCCATATGGAATGGCAGTACCGGGTCAGTTGGTGGACCTTGGTCGAGGATATCAGTCAGATCATCCTGCTGAAAATCCCCAGGGCGGGCAGACCACCGCAGGTAATCCGTGACCCTCGACATCAGGCGCCGGTAAGAGGAGTCGGCATGCGTGCCAGGCTCAGGCCTGCGGCTTCTTCCACCACGCGGTCCGGGTTTAAGAAGTGTCGGGTGTGCGGGTCCAAGATGTCGCTGACGGACATGCACAACACTTGCCTCTGGTGCCTCGGGGAGGACCATGATACGGAGGACTGTGTCGAATGCCTATCCCTCACATCGAAGGCCTTGCAGGAGCGTAAGAAGAAGCTGTCGGTCGGTAAGGTGGCAAATCCCCGTAAGTCACGTTCCACTGCGTCTTTCGACGGGTGATTAGAGGGGCAATTCTCTGCATCGTTGTCGTGAGTCCAGGGGTTCTCTGTCTGGGAGTTGGTCCCCCCATTCCTCTGCCTCTTCGAGGCACTCAAGGAAGCGCTGTCACAGGTCGCCTTCCTCGTCCGAGGACTCCGCCCGTAGGCGGGTTGATTGTCCCAACAAGCATTCCACTCCTGAGGAATGGGATTCCTTCCGAAAGGAGATGTTGGCGATTTTTCAATCGCAGGGCTCCAGTCCGTCCGCGCCGTCTGGTCGGACAAGGATGGTCGCCCTAGGCATGCCCGTTCCAGGTCCCGGTCCTCGACGCCCTCGAGACCGCGAGAACCTGTGAAGTCTTCGAAGACGACATCGGCGGCGCCGAGGTTGTCGACAGACTCTCTCGAGGCTCCGCCTGTGAGGAAGTCGTCGATGCCATCGGCGCCCAGGCTGTCGAGAGACACGCTCGGGTCTCTGCCCTCGAGGCCTGTGTCGACGCCGCCGAAGCTGTTGACGCCGATTCCGTCAACGCCTTTCGAGGCGGCTTTGTCGGGGGTACCCCGTGGCTCAGTGGAACCCCCCAGAAAGGCTCTGACCAAGGCTAAACATGTCTTTGTTCTTTTTTCTGTGCCCTCTTTCCAGCCTTTGGATTATATTTCTGAGGTGGATGAGGGGTCTGAGGAAGGTGAGGTTCCTGCAGAGGTTCCTGATGGCCTCCTTTCTGGTCATAGCCAACTTGAGGACCTGCGCCAGTCGTTGCACGACGGTAGGGTGACTAGGAAAAGTGCAAGGGGAATGGGAGAGGGGAAGTGCAGTACATGGTTAGTAGAATACAAGATAAGTAATAGGGCCAGCTGGTGGCAAGTGCAAGGAGAGTGCAGTACATGGTTAGTAGAATACAAGCTAAATAATAGGGCCAGCTGGTGGCAAGTGCAAGGTAAGTGCCGGGAGAAGGGGCTGTAGGAGACAGAGACAGTCCCGTAGTGCAGGTAGGCAGTGCAGGGAAGAGTGGCAGGGCCAAGGACCGAGATCGGTGAGTGGCCAGTTGCAGTTTCAATGCAGGTTCGGTGATTTTAGCAGGGGAGAGAGGGAGAGAAAGCGGAGGCAAGTAAAGTGGGTGTGATTGAGATGCTCTCCTCAAAACTGCCTACCTCATTTCCCCATCAATAAGGTTCACTTTTAGAACAATCCTACATGCTTGCCCAGGGTGCCAACCTCTTTTTCACCTCAATCAGCCCTTAGTATTGCTACTTTTGTTAAGCTACACGTGCTGAATGCTTTTACCTCTCCCTTGGTTATATGGAGCAAACCAAGACCTTTTGGAAATTGTTGCTGCTGTTCATTGCTTTTGGGATTGCTGCTTCGGGGCAAGGGCCTTTCTGAAGCATCCATTTCTAGTTGACTTCTGTTTGTATCTCGTTCTGCCATCAATTTGCTAAAAGGCCACTCATATGGCGGCCCCAGGCACGTTCTACTAGGGCAATCTTGTTTTCCACCTCTCTTCTAGCAGTAGTGCTGCTGTCGAACATCTGCAGAGCGGCAATGTGGAGGTCTGCTCACATCTTCACTAAGTTCTACTCGATCGACAAATTCTGCGAGTCCAAGGTTGGACAAGCGATCTTAAGTAACCTGTTTGCCTTTGTTCATCCTCCTCCCAGCTTGCATGTGGGTGCATAGCCATGCATTTTGTACTGCTTTACAATATATTCTAACGGCATGTGAATCTATGAAATATCTAATGCTGAAGAAGGAATACGTTATTTACCTGTAATTCTTGTTCTCCAGCATTGGTATCTTTCATAGATTCACATGCAATCCTCCCACCTAATCTGCATTTGGCTCATCTTTGCACTTAGATCTCGGAAGCGAACACGTTTGCAGAAAAAAACGGAACTGAGGCTGCGGGCGTCATGCGTCCTACTTATAACATCCGGTGACGTTGGCTCGACGGAGGCCCTCGCGGGCGGCGTATTGACGTCATCGACACAGGACGCAGACGCCGAAACATTTTCCAAAGCAGCACAGCTGTGGTGATTACGGACATAGATATGGAATACGTTGGAGGACCCAATCCCCTCGAACCGTAGTTTAATAGAAAACCAAAGAAACTGCATTCACTTTAATGTTCTCTTTGTGCTGTTTGGGAGATTTACCACTCAGCCAATAGGCAATGTCTCCCTTATCTCCACCCCGGAGGCCATCTTCAGATTCGTATATCGCGCATATAAGTGCAAAGATGAGCCAAATGCAGATTAGGTGGGAGGATTGCATGTGAATCTATGAAAGATACCAATGCTGAAGAAGGAATACGTCTCCAGCATTGGTATCTTTCATAGATTCACATGCAATCCTCCCACCTAATCTGCATTTGGCTCATCTTTGCACTTATATGCGCGATATACGAATCTGAAGATGGCCTCCGGGGTGGAGATAAGGGAGACATTGCCTATTGGCTGAGTGGTAAATCTCCCAAACAGCACAAAGAGAACATTAAAGTGAATGCAGTTTCTTTGGTTTTCTATTAAACTACGGTTCGAGGGGATTGGGTCCTCCAACGTATTCCATATCTATGTCCGTAATCACCACAGCTGTGCTGCTTTGGAAAATGTTTCGGCGTCTGCGTCCTGTGTCGATGACGTCAATACGCCGCCCTCGAGGGCCTCCGTCGAGCCAACGTCACCGGATGTTATAAGTAGGACGCATGACGCCCGCAGCCTCAGTTCCGTTTTTTTCTGCAAACGTGTTCGCTTCCGAGATCTAAGTGCAAAGATGAGCCAAATGCAGATTAGGTGGGAGGATTGCATGTGAATCTATGAAAGATACCAATGCTGGAGAACAAGAATTACAGGTAAATAACGTATTCCTTCTTCAGCATTAGATATTTCATAGATTCACATGCCGTTAGAATATATTGTAAAGCAGTACAAAATGCATGGCTATGCACCCACATGCAAGCTGGGAGGAGGATGAACAAAGGCAAACAGGTTACTTAAGATCGCTTGTCCAACCTTGGACTCGCAGAATTTGTCGATCGAGTAGAACTTAGTGAAGATGTGAGCAGACCTCCACATTGCCGCTCTGCAGATGTTCGACAGCAGCACTACTGCTAGAAGAGAGGTGGAAAACAAGATTGCCCTAGTAGAACGTGCCTGGGGCCGCCATATGAGTGGCCTTTTAGCAAATTGATGGCAGAACGAGATACAAACAGAAGTCAACTAGAAATGGATGCTTCAGAAAGGCCCTTGCCCCGAAGCAGCAATCCCAAAAGCAATGAACAGCAGCAACAATTTCCAAAAGGTCTTGGTTTGCTCCATATAACCAAGGGAGAGGTAAAAGCATTCAGCACGTGTAGCTTAACAAAAGTAGCAATACTAAGGGCTGATTGAGGTGAAAAAGAGGTTGGCACCCTGGGCAAGCATGTAGGATTGTTCTAAAAGTGAACCTTATTGATGGGGAAATGAGGTAGGCAGTTTTGAGGAGAGCACCTCAATCACACCCACTTTACTTGCCTCCGCTTTCTCTCCCTCTCTCCCCTGCTAAAATCACCGAACCTGCATTGAAACTGCAACTGGCCACTCACCGATCTCGGTCCTTGGCCCTGCCACTCTTCCCTGCACTGCCTACCTGCACTACGAGACTGTCTGTCTCCTACAGCCCCTTCTCCCGGCACTTACCTTGCACTTGCCACCAGCTGGCCCTATTATTTAGCTTGTATTCTACTAACCATGTACTGCACTCTCCTTGCACTTGCCACCAGCTGGCCCTATTACTTATCTTGTATTCTACTAACCATGTACTGCACTTCCCCTCTCCCATTCCCCTTGCACTTTTCCTAGTCACCCTACCCTTGCACGCGCGATCTGAATGACACCTGGCCTAGTAGGATCGTTGTCTGTTCTCCCCTTGTTCCCCCCCGCCTCGTCGCGCTTTGAAACACTTGTGTAAAGGCGCGTTACAAATGCCATATATCATATCATATATCAAGGTACTCAACATAAAACTAGTCTTCTGTAAGAAAAACATGATACTGGCCATATGCATTGGCTTGAATGGGGACCCCAGCAACCTGGACAGGATTATGTTCAGTTCCCAAGAAGTGGAAGGTTTGCGTGCAGGGGGAAAAGTCAAGAGAGTACTTTAATACATTCTTTCACAAGCCTATGTGACTACAACGAAGGCATCACTGATGTGCGCGTGAAGCGAGAAATGACCGCCAAGTGAACTTCGGTGGAAGTGTGTGCAAGGCAACTGGTAGCCATAGAGAGCAAGTATGGCAGGAGATGCGACTGGAAGTTAAGAGCAGCCACCCCGCGACTGGAACACCAAACAGTGAACGGCTTCCGTTTTATGTTGTAGCGGGGCCGATGCGGGCTAGAAGCTTCGAGAACCAGAACGGAGACTGCAATGCTGCAATCAAAAGAATTAGTCTTCATGACTGCTGTTTGGTTGTGTGGAGGATTCTTGGTACGAATGAAATTGCGGAAAAACATAGGCACCTCATATTCCACAGAAACGTGAAGGCGTCTCCTAGGTTGGCTGGCTGAGGGAACTTGCTGCCCATTTGCAGTTGGCTTTTGTGGCAAATTGTTTACACCTCTGGCTCAAACCACAAACAGAATAGGACTGCCACTTGATCTTGAGGAACTCCCATTGATGGCAGGAGCGGAGTTTCCTAATGAGGCAATCTACCAAAGAGCTGTGTACTCATCTGGAAGGTGAAAAGGGGACAGAAATAATCCCTGGGCCAAAGCCAATTTGCATAATGTTTGTGCTTTGGAGAAGAGCAGCAGAGTTCTTGTGCCGCCTTGTTTTCGGCTGTAGAACATCACAGTTGTGCCATCCATGAACACACATACCGCTTTCCCATGTAGGTCAGGCATAAAAACCTGACTGCCCACAATACTGTTCTGAGCTGTGGCATGAAAATTGGTAGTGTGGGCTCTCTAGTCCACCACTGACACGTCTATAGTTAAAATCACTGGATGACATGGGAATGAAAAAGGAATGATGCTTACCTGTTAACTCCTGTTCTCCAGCATTGGCATCTTTCATGAATTCACATGCTCATTGAATATTCCCAGTCATCAGGCTGGGAATCCTCTATAATATTAAAGCAATTTACCTTTAAAGTTTAAAACCGCTCGTCACTTTAGGGTTTCGGCCAAAAAAGACTGAATAAAAAAATAGAGAATGCGTGATTTGGCCGAATTTCAGCCGTCTGAAAAATCCGACGGCTGAAAAGTTAGACTAAATCACGCATTTGATGCTGGGGACTGCAGTGGTGTCCCCGGGCACCCTTGCTCACTATATTGTGAGCGGGGGTGTCCCCCGCAGAAGTCCCGCAGTTGCCCAGCAAAACAATTCAAATGAAATAAAGTGTTTTAAAAGGCTGCGGGGATGTTGGAATGCAAGGTTAGTAGAGGGGTGGAAGGCGTGGGTAGGGATGTGGGTGGGGTTTTGGGTAACTCAGTAACGTTCAGGGGAGAAAACACCAAAGATTATTTCGAAAAAATAATCTTCTGTGTTTTCTCCCTCAAACATTTCTGTCTCGGTAAATCAACCCCAAATCCACTGGTTTATAGTGATTGCTTCGAAACAAAGGTTTCGAATCACTAAAGTCTCGAAACAAAAGCTTTGACATGCTATTTTTAACATGCAAAAGTGCATTTTTATCGAAACAAATCCATCGACAATAGACATGGACTGGTTTGAAAAGAAATGCACTTTTACATGTTAAGAGTAGCATTTCAATGCTTTTTTGTAACTTTCAAATGTTATATGGAGCTGTCCGGTGCTGACATTTCAGCACTGGCCAGCCCCTTGTTTTAAAGTTTGTGTGTATATTGGGGGATCCCCCCCAAACACTCCAAACCCCACGCCAACCCTCCCAGCTCCCAACCCTAACCCAAGCCCCAACCCTATTTTAACTCCTAAACTAACCCCAGCCCCAGCCCTTACCCCAAGCCCTAACCCTAATGTAAACCCCCAATGTAACCCTTAAACTAACCCAAGCCCCAACCCTTTTTATTTTTCCGGAAGAATGACTAGTCGAAACAATTACTAATAGAAAAAATGTATTCTCAAACATTGCATTCGAAAGTTTTGCTTTCGAAAAAATGACAGGACACCAAATCCACTTTAGTACTCTATTTGTGTCATGTTGGGTCATACTGCCCACAGCCAATTAGACAGGTCTCCTTAGCTCCACCCCTGGTGGCCATCTTCAGATTTGACGGCCCACGTAATGTGGTAGTATGATCCAAGAAGAGCCAGAGAGGGGTAAGAGGGAGGAGGGTTCATGTGAATCCATGTAAGATACCAATGCAGGAAAACCGTAGTTACAGGCACGTAATTTATTCCTTCTCCAGCATTGAATCTTTCATGGATTCACATGCTCATTGAATAAGATTATACAGCAGTATACACACGCAACCAATGAGCGGAGGCACAGCTCTACAGAAGTAAATAACTCACCTCTGAAACACTCAACTCATGCAAACAGGTTGCAAAGCACTGTTTGGCCGACTCAGGACTCCTCCCTGAAATCCCCATTGACGCAGTAGAACCTTCTGATGGTATTGACAGACCCCCATGTGGCTGCTCTGCTGATGTTGAGCAGGGGAACACCAGACAGGAAGGTTGCAGTAGATGCCATGGCTCTTGTTAAGTGCATTCTTGGTCTTCCTGGAAGGGGCCTGTTGGCCAGAAGATGGCAGTGTGAAATTCACACCGACAGCCATCTTGAAATGGATGATTATGCCAGGTTTTGCTCTTACCAACTGGTCCGAAGGCAACAAACAGCTGCGACGACTTGTGGAACTCCCTTGAGTGAGCTACATAACTTGAGGGCCTGTGCAACATCAAGAGAGTGTAAGGATTGTTCCGCTGGAGACAGAGAGCCAAAGAACACCGGCAGGATCAGTGGTTCATTTAGGTGGAAAGCAGAGGGAATTGTCGGCATAAAGGGATTGTTTGTCTGGAGAAACACTTTGGATTGGTGAAAAGTCAAGTCTGATGGCTTACAGGATAATGCTTGCAGTTCACCTACTCGTCTGGCTAACGTGAAGGCAACTAGAAACGCAGTCTTCCATGAGAGAAATTTCAACAGAGCTCTTTGGAGAGGCTCTAACGGAGAGCCCATTAGCTTTGAGAGAACTACATTAAGTTTGCAATCTGGAGCCGGTACAGTCCCTTGAGGAATTCCTTTATCAGCCTCTGCAACTAGAGGGAAGGCTGGCTTGAGGTGCGTGTGTAGCGGCAAATTGCTGCCAAATGCACTTTCATAGATGAGTGTGGCAAACATGCTTTTGCTAAAGACAGGCGGTATAGCAGGATTTGAGCAGCTCGGATGTGCAACAGATTTAGCTGCTGGGTTTCACACCATGTGGTAAAATGTTTGTACTTCTTATAGCAGGTGTGAGAAACCCAAGGGTGTTCTCACTCCTGAACCCCTTGGATCCTCTACAATGGTGGCCAGGGAAAGGCCATCGCTATTGGATCCCGACCCTGGGGCGTAGAAGCGAGGGAGGATCACCTGGGTGGAGGGTCCTTGGGAACTAGGAGTGGGGTGCCCTTGGGTGGGACATGGTATCCCCCTTTTCCTACTGAAAGCGGACCCAACCTTTCCCCAACTTTCATAGGCTGTTACAAGCAAGTTCCCCTCAATTACACGATCATTGACATTTGACAGTACTGGGACGAAGAGGCAACTAAGAGCAATGAGGAACAGGCTCTTTTACCACTTGGGTACTGGGACAAAGAAGGTGCCTGCTAAGAGCTGTCAGTCAGGAATGTCCCATTAATTGTGGTCAGGCAGGGCTCATTGACTGCTCACACCTACAGACTGTCAAGGGGCAACAGGTATATAAAATTAGCTCACAGAGACATCAAAAGAGAACGGGAGCAAGAGGTAGATCGAGATCTAGACGGGAAAAGAAACAAGGATATCAAGGCAATCGGCGGAGCACCTTTCCGGAATGAGACGCCGAGATTCGGCGGACCGTGAAGGAAAAGGGTTCTTGGAAGCATGGTCGAGGAGATGGGACTCAGTGGAGCAGAAAGAGTGAAGAGAGGGAAGCTGTGAGGACATGCTATCCCTTTCCCTCATATCCGCGTTGCTGGTTCCACTGTGTGTAGAGGCCCACACAGGAGTGCCCGAGGGGCAGGAGGAGGAGTCTGGGCCTTGAGAATCGAAAGAGGAGTGCTCTGGGCTGCAACAAGACCTGTCGGAAAGACCAGCGAGTTTTTGGTGGCTGGGAAACTCGAGCCCAAATGAAATGAATGTATTGTCAAGAGATATTTTGCAGCAGAGTGGTTGCGTGGCTCTCATAAGCACATTTTCGAAAGTCTCTGCTCTTTCGCAACTTCAATCACTGAAACAGCAGAATTACACTGTATCGGAGGGGTTTGTGAGCAGTATAAAACATTTTCGAAGGTCTCCGGACATTGGGTAATCCCGTTAAAGCAAAACAAAGTAACTAAACCCTTAACACAGAACAAACAATTATCAAACAATTATGGAAGCATCTAAAGAGAAATGAACAACACTTCTTGAACAATAGACAATGTCAAACTAAAGTAGGAGTCGATACTCGTCATTATTGAAAATCAAACTAAACTAAAGCTTTGCGAACAGCCAGAATCAATACCTGTTCGAAGCCAGAGAGGGAACAGGCCCATACATTTAAGCAAACAATCCCATGCAGTGAATTTAAGTTTAACAAACAAGCAATTTACCACATGTTGTGCTACAAATTGAATTTAACTCTGAACAAACAAACCCTGAAGTTCAATTTATATTGGAACTTTAAACTTAATCCACAGAAAGTTATAATATTTCAACATTTATGAAAGATGCCAAAGAACAAGTTACTTTCTTACCTGGTAACGTTCTTTCGATGGGATGGTCCGACGACGTATTCCATATCTATGACAGGTAATCACCACAGCTGTGCTGCTTTGGAAACTTTTCGGCATCTGCGTCCTGCATCGATGACGTCGATGCGCCCACGTCATCCGATGTGGTAAGTAGGACGCACAACGCCCATAGCCTCAGTTGTAGTTTTTTCCCCTCAGAACGTGTGACATTAGTCAACTGCCAGTCAGACACAAAGCCTTGCGGAACGTAAGCTGCAATCGCAAAAGAAATTCTGCAGCGGGGAAGGCAGGGAGGGAGCGATATGGAATACGTCAGACCATCCCATCGAAAGAACGTTACCAGGTAAGAAAGTAACTTGTTCTTCGAGGGGATTGGGTCCTCCGACGTATTCCATATCTATGACAGACTCCCAAAGCAGTACCAGAGCAAGGAGTAGGGAAAGAATTTAGAATCAAAATTTAGAATTGCCAATCAAATAGCAGAGCAAAGGACCGCCTTGCCAAAGGCCAGATCCTGTCCTTGGATGGAATCGAGGGAATAGTGACGTACAAATGTATGTACTGAAGCCCAGGTGGCTGCATCACAGATGTTGCGAATAGGAACACCCCTCTGCAGGGCAGTAGATGCAGCCATACCCCTGGTATAATGGGCCCGCAAGCCAGCCGGCGGGTCCCTACTCGCCAAGCGGTAACACTCTGAGATGGCCAAAATAATCCAGCAAGACAAAGTCTGTTTCGTCACAGCCTGTCCCAAACGCTTTCCAGCGTAACCAATAAAGAGTTGATTGTCCACTCTGACCCGGGACATGCGTGAAACATAAAAGCTCAAAGCTCTCCTAGGATCAAGCCTATGGAGCCTCTCCTCTTCCTTACCAGGATGCGGAGGAGGATAGAATGCCGGAAGAACCACCTTCTGGGCCAAATGAAATTCTGAAACCACCTTCGGAAGAAAAGAAGGACGAACTCTAAGGACAACCTTGTCCTTGTGAAATACAGTGAAGGGTGGCTTAACTGAAAGTGCCTGTAACTCACTCACTCTGCGAGCGGAAGTAACCGCAACCAAAAACACAGTTTTCAGAGCTAACAGCCTCAAAGGTCAAGAATGCAAAGACTAAAACGGAGCACCCATAAGAAACTCAAGAACAAGATTTAAATCCCAAACGGGCACCAGGAAAGGTGACGGAGGGAACACATTCGTGAGCCCTTTCAGAAACAGTGAAATTAAAGTGATTTTAAAGTAGGAACACTCTTCAGACGAGCGCTTAAAGATGGACAGCGCCGCCTAACCTTTAATGGTACCCACTTGCAAGCCCTTGTGTGCCAAAGAAAGTAAAAAGGACAGAACCATGGGGATGTCACATGCAAAAGGATCCACATTCTGAGCTCTGCACCAGTCGCAGAACTTACGCCAACGGCAACGATACAGAGACTTTGTTGCTGGCTATCGGGCCGAGAGCAACACCTTCATCACGTCTTCAGGGAGGTCCCAATCCTTATACCTCAACCTTTCAGAAGCCAAGCGTGAAGGTTGAGGGATCGGACCTCTGGATGGAGAACCTGACCCCCTCCCGTGAGAGCAGTTCGTCTCGGTAGGGAAGACGACGTGGAGGGCAGATGAACAAGTCGAGAAGGTCCGGGTACCACGTCCTCCCGAGCCCACGCCAGAGCAATGAGGATCATCCGGGAACGAACTTCCGTAACCTCCGCAGCACTTGCGGGATGACGGGGACTGGAGGAAACGCGTACAGCAGCGGGAATGACCACTCCACCACGAACGCATCTCCTAAGGCTCCTTTTGGAGGAAATTCCCACAACCAGAACCTCTCGCACTTCCGGTTGACACTGGAGACGAAGAGATCCACTTGAGGGGTCCCCAAAGGGCGAAGATCTCCAGGAGAATCTCCTGAGCCAACTCCCACTCGTGAGAGATTGTGCTCTGCCTGCTCAGAGCGTCCGCCGTCACATTTTCGTCTTCGGCCAGATGAACTGCCGAGATCGAAACTTCCTGCTGGATGGCCCAGAACTCGAGCTGCATCGCCTCCCTGCACAGAGGAAGTGACCCTGCCCCCCCTTTTTGTTGAGGTAGTGCATGGCCACTGTGTTGTCCATCAGGGTCAGGACATTCTTTCCTCGCACAGTCGGCAGAAAAGCCTTCCGGGCTAGCCTGACGGCCCTCAGCTCCAACAGATTGATATGGAGTCTGGACTCCGACGGAGACCAACGACCGCTGACTGTCAGCTCGTTGGCATGAGCTCCCCATCCCGTGAGGGATGCATCCGTCACAATCGTCACCTCTGGCCAGGGAAGCCAAAATGGAGCCCCCTTCATCAAGTTGCCTTCGACGGCCCACCACAGAAGGTCCCGGACGACCGAGGGCGGCACCTGAACTGGGTCCGACATCCTGCCGGAGGACTGCGACCATTGCATCTTGAGTGCCCACTGCAAAGATCTCATCCGCAGGCGAGCCTCTGGCACCAGAAGAATGCAGGATGCCATGAGGCCGAGCAACCTCAAGAACTCGAACGCTGGGAGCGCCTGGGAATGCTGAAACTTGTGCACCATCTGCTGAATGTGAAGAGCCCTCACCTGGGGAGGAAAACGCTGCCCCAGGGAAGTGTCGAGCACTGCTCCGATGTACTGGAGCCGCTGTGTTGGCGTCAAATGGGACTTCTTTAAATTGAGGGAGAAGCCAAGCCTGTGAAGGGAGTGGCAGGTGACGGACAGATGATCCAGGACTTGCTCGGGAGAGCTCCCCCTGATCAACCAATCGTCCAGGTAGGGGTAGACGTGAATCCCCCCTTGCCTAAGATGCGCTGCCACCACCACCATGAGCTTGGTGAAAACCCTAGGGGCGGAGGTCAATCCGAACAGCAGGACCCGAAACTGAAAGTGCGAGTCGCCAACCACGAACCTCAGGTACTTCTTGTGCTTGGGATGGATCGGCACATGGAAGTAAGCATCCTTGAGGTCGATAGACACCAACCAGTCCTGAAGCTGAAGGGCCTGGAGGACCTGAGAGAGAGTAACCATCTTTAACTTGTCCTTCCTGAGGAGTTTGTTCAAACCGCGCAAGTCCATGATGGGTCTCAATCCCCCATCTTTCTTTGAAATCAAAAATAAGGGGAATACCATCCCTTGTACCTCTCCGCTACAGGCACCAGTTCTATGGTGCCTTTCTCCAGCAGGGCTTGAATATCCTGCGCAAGGAGCGGATCCGTACTCTGCAAAGAGAGGTTCCCCGGTGGAACCCATACATCTGAAGTAATGGCACGCCACTCTACAAGATGCTGCACCAGCCTTCCCCCAACCGGCGAACCATGGGACATGGCCTCATGACTGAGTGGTAGCGGCTGCGGCGTTACCCGAGGGCAAAGAGGCAACTGCCCGAGCGGCCTTGGCACCACAGGTACCCTGTCGTCCACCTCTGGTATCCCTGCGTTGGCCTCTTTGACTGCCAGCTCCTCTCGCTTTACTGAAGGAAGAGTAATAGCGAAAGGAACCACCCCTCCATTGATGTCCCCTAGGACGAAAAGGCAGAGGTTGGCGAACTGCAGCGCCCAACGACTTCGCTGCAGCTTTGGAGGTCTGCAACCTCTCAAGGCTCTTGTCAGCCTTGCTGCCAAAAAGGTGTTCACCGTCAAAGGGCATGTTGAGGAGCCAGGACTGCACATCAGGAGCAAACCCCGACTTCCGCAACCACGCAAACCTGCGTATCACGGTGCTCGCCGCCATGGACCTGCTAACGCATTCAGCCATGTCCAAACCCGACTGAATGGACTCTCACATGGCATCCTTACCATCCTGGACCATAGCAAGGAAACCATCCCGTTCGTCCCCTTCGGGAATATTTTCAGCCGCTAACGCAACACAGTTCCACAGAGTGTGTGTGAAACGAGACAAGGCACAAATGGAGTTGGCCGCCTGAAGCGCCATACCACCAGAAGAAAACACTTTCTTCACCCAGCCATCAAAACGTTTGTCGTCCCTATCAGGAGGGATGGTAGGGTACGACGCCTGCTTTGCCGGGGCTGTGGCCGCCTGCACCACCAAACTCTCCAGAGTGGGGTGGCTGGTCAAGTAGCAGGGGTCGCTACTGGCTGGACAGTATTTTTGCGACAAGGACCTGCCCACTGCCGGGAGACTCTCCGGAGCATTCCAAGCCGCTGCCACCCTTTTCTGTAGAGCCATATGAAACGGCAGTACCGGGTCAGTTGGGGGACCAACATCAAGGATGTCCGTGAGATCATCCTGCACAAACTCCCCTGGGGGAGCAGACCATCCCAAGTACTCGGAAACCCTAGCCATAAGGCGCCGGTACAAGGAATCGGGCATGAGAGCCAGGCTCAGGCCTACAAAACTCCACCTCCGGAGAGGTGTCCAGTCCACTGGGCATCATGCAGTGACTGCCTCAAATCGTCAAACTGACTATGGCCCGAGACCATTTCATCTAGAACCTGACTAGGAACTAGGCCATCAGAATCCTCATACACCTCCGAAATATATTCCAGGTGGCGAAAAGAAGGCACCCGAGAGTGCTTGCTCTTAACCAGAGCCTTCGTAGGGGGTTCCCCCGTGCCACGGGGTACCTCCGACACCTCGGCCTCGAAAGGCGTCGAGTGCATCTGCTCCGGCGTCGAGAGAACAGGCATCGGCGCCGAGAGGATTGGCGTCAACGTCGAGTAAATCGGCGTCGACGTCGGATGCAGCGCCGCCAGCATCGAGACAGTCCTCGAAGCCGGAGCTCCGAGCATGTCCTTCGACGACCTGAGCGTCTACAGCTTCGATGACTTCCTCAGAGCCGGAGCCTCGAGGACGCCCTCGACGCCTCAGACATCGATGTCTTCCTCAAAGACATCACAGGTGCACACGGTCTCGAACGCGTCGTTGACCGGGACCTGGAACGGGTACGTCGAGAACGAGTCCCCTTGTCCGAACGGGACCTCTCCCGTGACTCGTGCCGACCACTCTTGCGAGCGGTGTCTCTCAACCTCTCACGGCCGACCCCACTCGGGGGCACGGACAGCTTAGTACCCTGTGACTCGAGAATCGCCAGCATTTTCTTCCCGAAGGAAGCCCATTCCTCTGGCGTCGCACAGCTGGTGGGGTAAGCGACGTGCCGGGCAAAGCCCTCCAAAGAGGACCTGGAAGACGACCACTGTCGGCGCTTCCGAGAATGCCTCGAAGAGGCCGAGGAGTGGTGAGACAGACTCCTAGAAGGAGACCCACGAGACTTCCGACGACACGGAGAGTCACCTCTCGAATCATCTGTCGAAAGCCCCGCAGACTTCGACTTCCGGGGCTTGGACACCCGACCTACCGACAACTTCTTCTTACGTTCTCGTAAAGCTTTGGACGTGAGCGACTGGCAGTCGATACAGTCATCCGTGTCGTGGGCCTCCCTGAGGCACCAGAGGCAGGCGTCGTGCTTACGTTCTTGTAAGGCTTTGGACGTGAGCGACTGGCAGTCGATACAGTCATCCGTGTCGTGGGCCTCCCCGAGGCACCAGAGGCAGGCGTCGTGCGAGTCGGTCACCGACATCTTGGACCCACACTCCCCGCACTTCTTGAAGCCCAGACGCGGGGTCGAAGACTAAGTAGAAGACATCTTCACACGAAGGATATTCTCACAAAAACGAACAGGTTCTAAGAACCGAGAAGAACAGAACTCCAAAGAGTCGAGGCGTTAACCGAGATTCATGAAGCAACACGTTCGCGGAAAAAACGGAACTGAGGATACGGGCGTTGTGCGTCCTACTTATCACATCGGATGACGTCGGACGAGGTCCTCGACAACGGCGCATCGACGCAGAAAAAAGTTTCTGAAGCAGCACAGCTGTGGTGATTACCTGTCATAGATATGGAATTCGTCGGAGGACCCAATCCCCTCGAATAGGAATCGTTGAAAACAAGGAAACGCAAGTTAAGGGGAGCAAGAAGCTTTCCTTTTGAACTGTGTTTAACTAAATTACATTTGGGGAAGGGAACCCTTGAGATCAGACATTTACTTAAGTGAAGATGAAGTCTCAAGGTTCCCTTGTGTTTTGTGGCTTCGACAAGGGATCCCTAGGCCTTGGCTAAAATTATATAATTTTGAATCCAAAGAAGGTAACTTTAATATATTTTGTGGAAATGCTTTAAACGAGGTGAAGGGAGCTGGAAGAAGTTCAGCCTTTTGTATTGAACACTATTTTCTTTTGGTCAAGGACATCCCTATACATTGTACAGAATTAGTTGTGAGGGACAGCATACGTTTTGGATACATTCCCAAGTTCAATTCTTTGACTGATACTTTAGTTTTATTTTGCTAGGGAAATCCCACTTTAGCATAGGTCAAGTGAAGCGTTCAACCATCCTGACATGCAAGTTAATAAATCTGTTCGTTTGAACTTTGAATCTGTGGTCTGTGTCCTCATTCGCGATGCCTACACGCAGGATAGTGTATGGGATGGACTTGCTTGGGCTAGAATCGGTTTGCATTCTGGAGGCAGATGGATTCTTCCGAATTCTAGGGCTGCAGGAGCCAAGCCATGAAGCTGGGGGACGCTGGTTCGTAGTGTAGCACTGGCGAGCAGGTTGGGGGTGTGGGGGGGAATTTGAAGTATGGATACCCTGATGGGTGAAGTAGGTAAGAGTAGCAAATCTGGCATGGTCATGCTGGGGCCACAAGTATTATCTAGCAAGCAGTTCCATTTTAGTGTACTTAGAACTCGAAGCAGTAGAGGAATTTGGGGGGGGAGGGGGAGGAGCGTAGAGGAATAGTCCCTCCCATATGAATGAGAAGGCACCCCCCATGCTCCCTTCTTAGGCAAACTGACTCAAACTAGGTACACTGTGTTGGTCGCTGTGGCCAACAGGTCCATCTCTGGACGCCCCACTTGGAGAAGAGGTGGAAATCTTGACTCTGGTGAAGTTCTCATTTGTGGCAGAATCAGAATTCCCTGCGGAGTGAGTCTTTAATGGTATTGTGGATCCACAGTAGATCTAAGGGGATGAGATGCATGTTCTGCGCTAGTGCCCATTTCCACAGCGCTGGTGCTCCAACAGACAAAACGGGAGAGCGTACCTCCCTGCTTCTGGGCATAAAACATGGTGGTCGTGTGTCCGTGAAGATGCGAAACACCTTGTTTTGAAGTTGGGGTTTGAAGGACTTCAGGGCCCAGAACACTGGCCTCAACTCTAAAACATTGATGTCTAGGGCTTTCTCTTCGGGTAGTCATAGCCCCCAGCCCTGGCACTGTCCTGTGTGGGCTTTCCACCCTTTCCAGGGAGGCATCCGTATTAACTGTGACCTGGTGTATCGGAATGCGAAAAAGGGTGCCCTGCGTGGGATTGCAGCAATGACCATCATTGCAGGACCTGGAGGAAAGATGGTGCAGGAAGGTTTTCCTCCCAAAATCCTGATTTGGCTATCAACGGGCATCAAGTAAGTCTCATGTGGAGCTTGCAGTTTGGAAGCAAGGGGATTCATGAGGACATCATTCATAGCAGGTACTTGAGAGAGCAGACTGATGCAACTAGCAAACTTGACTTATGTGTTGATCCTCTCCCCCAAGGGGGTGGCGAGACATGCAAGGGTGTTGAAGCAGAAGCCTAAGAATAGTGAGTTGAGAGCAGGCTATACGCAGGACTTCGGAAAGTTGATTTAGAAGCCTAGAAATGTCCTACACTGTATGGTATGCTATGTTGCTAGTGGCAGAGATGGAGTCCCCTCTAGCCAGTTGTCTAGGTAAGTATAAACGTAAATGCCTGAGCAACTGAGGTATGCTGCCAATGGTGCTAGGCATTTAGCGTCAGCCCGCAGGGTAGTGCTTTGAACTGATAGTGCTTCCCCTGGACTACAAATAGGAGTAAACTCCTGTGCCGTCGACGGATGAGGATTTGGAACTATGCAACAAGTCCCCTTCTTCCAGATGGTCTAGGATGTGTTTTAGTGTGGTCATGCAAAATTGTTGTGACAATTTTTTTAGTCTGAGACCTCATATGGGTCGCCATCCTCCAGACTTTATTTATACCAGAAAGCAGCCCTACAGATAGAGTATATCAGCCACTTTTTCTCCCCAAAAATTGGCAAATACTACCAAAAAATAAAAATAAATAAATGGGGAGTAAAAATACTCCCAACAAAAAAATAGGAAAAAAAGACAAGTAGAATCTTGTGTCCATGCATACACCCTCACAGCTCCATGGACATGTATGAACCAGTAAAGTAAACATTTATCTTTTAAAATGCATGAACAACTAGGTGCAAAGAAATAAATATTACAAAAAAATTCCGTTTTTCAGTTAAAACCGTTTTACTTGCTTATAAAATACTCTAATTGGGAATTGGACTTGCGTTTTTAGTCCCTAAAAAATAATTTTAGTCTCAACTTTAAAAAATATGGGGGTAAAATAATCCCACTTCCAAATCATATCCGGAGCACTGCCACAAAGTATCTGGAGTACACTCTGGAGGTGTAATGGGACGACTTGGATTCCCCATTCCTTAGAAGGCACTGCACCTCTTGCAGGAGCAAGGATTGGTGGTGTTCTTTCTTTTGGATGGAGGGACATATCCCCATGAATGTTAGGGAATGGCGCTGACAAAGATGCATAGTACACATTTGTCAATGGTGATGTCTTCCCACTGTGCGACAAAGTTGGTTAACCACCTCTAGCCCCCTTACCGGGTTGCTGAAGTGGGGAGGTCAGGTGTGTGGCCTGGTCAGGCCAGTTTCGAAGCATGAGCCTTGGAAGAAACTCTGAATCACCAATAGTTTTCCTGTAGGACTGGGACCTTCCCGCGGAACCCTCCTGGATGCCAGTGTAGGATGTTTGCGGCCCGTAGCAGGACATGTACTCCCTCGAATTCCTTGAGAATCTCCCTTTCCCAAACGAAAGGACTGGAGCATTGTTGGAAAGTGCCTAGTGAACAGACTGTGCCAGTGCCGGCTTTGATAGCCTGTAAGGTTTCATCCACCTGTTTCCCCAAAAAGGTCAATGGTGTCAAAAGTCATACAGACAACTTTTGACTGGACCTGAAAGTTGGCTGCCTTTAACCATCCTTAGCACTGTAACACTAGCCTGTTTCCCATATGCCGCAAACCAGGATCTGCAATATCTATCGCAACTGAGATGGCATGGTCTGATGTGGCATACTATTCATGCAGCAGTGCAAGTGCTTCGTCTCGCTTGTCATCCAGGAGAAATTCCAGGAGTTGTCCCATTTTAAAGCTCACGATTGTAGCTTGAGGGAATCGCTAACTAATTAGCCGCCTTGATGGTCGTTGCGGCAGTAGATATAACTCTGTAACCAAAAGTATCGAGCTGCTGCCCTCCTTGTCTGGGGGCACCATGCAAGTGGTGGGGGGGAAAGGGGGGGGGAGAAGGTTTGGCAGAATGCTAACATGTTGCTGCAAAATCAACCAAGTCTGGGCGCGGTTGCATGCGCAGGCACTATGGAGCAGAATCGGGTGCCTTGCTTATTTTCTCAAGTCGCTACTTCTTTGGGATGGGGGAGGGCAGTGCCAAGGAGGAGTTTTTCATGACAAGAGGGCCATCTTCCGAGATACCATTTAGCATGGGGATGGAAACCATAGACTTCCTGGAAGATTCTCCTCTCTGATAAAAATAAACTTTTTTCTGTTCCTCAGATAGAAGATAGAAACAGCTTGCCTACACGTGTCATGAGTGAATGAAAGGAGCCTATTTCATCTGTCGGCCAGTCTCTTGGCAGTAGTTCCACCGGGGGGGAGGGGGGAGAAAAAGAGAGAGAGAGAGAGATAATCGCCATCAGTGAGGGTGACAGTTGGAAGGGGTGGAGCCTATGGAAAAGTTATAGATGCCCATGGGGAGTGGGGGGTTGCTAAGCTCTCTCTTTGTGGGAAACAAGGTTTCTCTTGAGGAGGCAGCAATGGTGTAGGAAGGCTATGATGGAGCTCAGAAAAGAGTTTGCAAGTTGGACAATAGACAAGTCTTGGATGCCAGAAGGAGTGACCATAGGGACAGGCGCGCTTGGAGAAGGTTGCACCACTATAGGAGGTTGAGTAGGGCCTTTGCAAGTGGAGGCATGCTGGGAAGAGGCCGAACAGCTTTTTGTTCTTCCTCATAATTGGATCAAGTAGCCTCCAGAGGTTCCATGTCCCATTCCTCATTCTGCTGTAGAAGTTGCTCAGGAGAGGCCATGGCTGGACAAGGGGTTGTAGGCGCTACATAGGGAGCCAGTGAAAACAGTATCGCAGTCCATGGTTTAGACAGTAAAGACGTAGAACACTTTGTCATTGACGGAGTAGCAATGATTTTGCTTTTAGTTATCTTGGTAGTTGACGAAGGGGTAGCGATTGATGAGGTGGTCGACGGTCCAGTTGACGAGGTGGTCATTGTCATGGAGGATTTTTCGCCGACAATGAATTAGGTCAACTATGAGTTGTCGACAGGACAGTCGTTGAGGAGGGGGTGGTAATCGTGGGCGAGCGCCGCGACAATGTACCTGTAGACTAAGGCGTTTTAGGAGTTGAAATTGTAAGCGAGGTGGGCGTTGACAGTATAGTTAATGAGGTGGTCGTTGGTGGAGCAGCCCAAGCGTGCAACACATGACCCTTCTTTGCTCACTTCCCCCGGGAAGATTTCTTGTGGGACCTCAACCTCTTTGAAGGGGTCTGCTATGCCTGACAGGGGCATAACTGGAGAGAGGCCGAGTTAGAAGCCCTGCCACCCTCATCCAACCAGGCCAACCTGAGGTGGCGGTCCTTGCAGGTCTTTGATGAGAACGATTGGCAGATGGAACAGCTGTTTAAGTTATGGTCCGGATATAGGCAGTACAGACAGTCCCCAGATTTTCGATGTAGACTTTGAGGTTAGATCTTGATCAGGCTATAAAAAGGCTTGCATAAAAAGGAGCGAAAACCTCACCAGTAACAGATAAACATAGTCGCAAAGTGATGGGGCACTAAACCTCCATGAGGAATTTTTCAAAAATAAACATTGAATTTCTTAAGAGGAAAAAAAAAATCAAGGAATCCCAAAACATAACGTGCGTGAAGATGGCCACCAGGGGTGGAGCCAAGGGAAACTGTCTAATTGGCTGTGGGCAGTATGGCCCAAAGTGACACGAAGAGAGTACTAAAGTGACAGTTTTAAACTTTAATGGTAAACAGCTGTAATATCACCGAGGATTCCCAGCCTGATGACGGCGAATATTCCATGAGCATGTGAATCCATAAAAGATCCAATGCTGGAGAAGGTCGCCAATGTCCTTCCATCAACATACAGTATTGTAAAAGGATGTGGATTAGAAAGAGCTTCTTCCCCGTCCCACTCATCCCCCAATGTCCGGACACCTAACCCAATGGGCATCTAGGAACCCTTGCAGGGGGGGTGTATGTGGAGCCTGCTTTTTGTAATGAGCAGAATGCTTGAGGACATAATTCCCAAAAGGGGCTTGATCATTCAGTTTGAGGAAACGTGTTTGAGACAACTTTTGCAACTTGGACAGTATTGTGTTGACTCAGTCGGCAGATGGGGTTGCAGTTGAAATTGGGGCTTGCTCTTAGAAAGACCATTGGTTAAGTCAGAATCACAGGCCCTTTGTTGTTGTCGAGTGTTGTGCGGGAAGCTGAATGATGTTAGACTTCCATGGCCCTTGTGCAGTGTTCGTCCTGAAATGTCCTGCGGCTGGCATAAGGCATTTGTAAACACCATTGGGTGGCAAAAAGAGCATTTTAGACTCCAAGCAAAAGCCTGCCACCATTAAATGCAGGAACCTGTGACGATTTTGGTGAAAATAAACTTGGATCTAGGAGTCCAAGGAGGAAAGAAAATCTCCCTGGGCAAGTTGGCCAAGAGTTATTTTTTTTAAAACGTGACCATCTGAAATCATTGTTAGAGGCGCAATTTGCTGAGGTTGCTTCGGTCGATGATGGGTCTCCATCCACCTAGGACTGGGCGATATACTGAGTTTTGAACATATATTGATATATTTTCAAAAGCGATAAAGGAAGAGAATAGCATTAACATCAAGATATATACATTATTACAAATACTACAGTTTTATATTTCCATTTTGATATTTACACAGCTGTTTGTATTCTCAAACAGTAAGAGGAACCATGTGTTTGCCCTTTAGTTTGATCAATGTCTTATAAATAAAGGTGTTTGTGAAATCTCACATGTATTTGGCGGCTTACAACTGAGCATTTAACCCACAAACAATATTGAGATGTATCGTACATCGCCATTGAGCCCAAAAATAATGGTATGACTTTTGGTCCATATCGCCCAGCCACACATCCACCCAACTCATCAGACTAGGAAACGGTGAGAGAAGAACCATGATTTTTGAGAATGAGAGACCCTCTCTATACCCCCCTTGCACAGGAGCAATAGCACCTCTAGCCGAAGTCGATAAAGCTGTATTGTTTTTTGGCTTGTCGGCAGGGATAGTTGTTGGCAGCCGTGTGCCACCATGGAAAGCACCCATTTGACTGATGTTGTTCACCTTCGTTGATGCAGGAATGAGGATGGGTACCCTTCTACTGGGGTGCCAAAATGGAAGACCGGCGTTGGGTGGCAGTCTAACTTGCTTGTTGGATTTGCCCTTGGAATGCGATCAGATGTGATTAATATGAGCTCTTCTATAAGGTAAGAGATCAAGCTTTATACTCATCAGAGCCAAAGGATGCCCTACTGTACGACTGGGGAGTGGGTATGTTGAGCAGTAGTCTCTGCCAAATAGGAGAAAGTGTATGGCTTATGAACTGAAAGGAGTTCATTTATTGCAGAGTGACGAGGGTCCTGGCTGAGGCTTCCATAGATTAATACATCATGAATGAGGCCCCTTGCAATTAAGATCTTCTATAGCTGAAGCTGTAGGGAATGCAGCCTCTCGTACACAATGACTTTCCACAATGAGACAACCCACAAAAGAAGCCTTTTAAGGAATGAGGCACATTGCCCATTGAGCCGCAGAGTGCAAGTTACCTTGTTGTTGAAACAGTCATAGGCAAGTCTTAAACATAGTCAGCGAGAGGTCTATTCATGACTGTCATAGAATAGGCACCACATGGGTTTAGCAGTACTGGACGAAACCCGCCTCAGACAAGTTTAAGACTGTGTTTCTTTCAAAGACTTGGTTTCTTATACACTAGGGCATTTGTAGAGGCTTGTTTGCAAACAAAGCGGTCATAGGGTATGCCTCAAGAGCAGATACGCCTCTCAAAGAGGAAGTTGCCTTGGAGAAGTTTTTAGTAGAGTAGGCCTTTAATTAGATGAGCCTGTGTTAGAAAGCCTATTTAAGCAATAATCCCGCTTTCTGCGGGCTTCCCCGACTGGTAACATCCTGGTGCCCAAGTTAACACCAGGATTCTTGCTATTAGCACGCTGAGGCAAACCCTTGAGCTGCTAATAGTAATTAAAATATTTTTTTTAAAAAACACTTGCGCTGCTTTGTTTGCAGCAGCAGCCGGACAATTCATGGTTGCCATGGAAATGAAGGCAGGGCTTTGCTTGGAACCCCTCTTCAAATAGCATGACTTACCAGGAAGCCAAGCTGATGGAGCAGAGCAGGCTGAGGAACTGGGCAGAGGAGCCCATTTAAAGTAAACTGGATGGGGTCAGGGGGCGTTAAAGGGGCTGGATCTGGGGGCAGGAGGCAGGAAACCGTAGCACTGATAGAGGGCAGGTGTGCAGGGCACTCGGGTTGGAAGATTCAGCCCGGATTTGGAGCAACCTGATTGGCTCCCTCCTCCGTTGAGGGCGCTAATATTAGATGATGTCCTGCCGTATAGTAGACTTCTTATTGACAAGCTCACAGTATCTGAAGTCTCACAAAGGGTCACTCAGGTTTCCCTTGTCCAAGCTCAGACTCTTCGTGAAACACCAAGTTCATTGGGTTTCTACAGGTTCCTTTTTCATGGATTAAAAACTTTCTGTACCATACACTTCAACAGGCTTCTTAGACTTTCCTTGCCTATGTTTCAAACCCCTCATTGATTTCACAATGTTCCACTCTCTACCACAAACATTCAACTTGTAAAATACAAAAGTACCATAACCGCGCAAGTGGCTTCTTTCAGGGTTCCCTTCCCCATTGGTCAACTTCCTCGGAGGTCAGGATCTCGCTAGCTGCCCCGCATATTTTGCTTATCTTTCATGGTTGGGTCTCTGTTTCCCTTCTGGATATCTCCCACCCTAATGTTTTTCCAACACTTTTTGCTTTATGTCAATACTTTCCCGTTAGTTTTGGAAATTATGCTCCCACTTCATTTCTCGCACAGATCTCCCCTTTTAGGATCTCCATTTTGCTCACACTTTGTGTCTGCACAAAGCTCCCCTCTTTGCAGACAGATTATTTCTGTACACAGTCTTTAGAGAACGTGTAGTCATACACGTGACCAATCTGTCACTTTGTATACTTTCCAATACACACACCAGGATCTCATTGTACTTGCCGTCTGAGGACAGGGTCTCACCACCTGCCCCTCAGACACTCCTGGGCTCCTATCCTGGGCCCAGGGGAATGAAGATAGCAAGTTACCAATTTCAAAAGGGATTAGCAAGCCTTCTGGCTCCCCTCCATGGACTCTCCTGACGCCTTGGACACGGATCCCTCGCCACGCTTTCCTCTCCCGCTTCACCCTTCAGACCTTCAGCGTCCTGCTCTCCTCCAGCTGGTACTGGGCAGCCACAGATTCTCAGCGCCTCTCCCCATTTGCCCAACTTGCCTTCTAAGCTTGCTGCTTTTATACTCCCAGGGAGTGGCAACAGACTAGAGGTGAGTGCAGTCAACTTCAAGTGCCTGACTTGGCCTTTGAAATCACCAACATACACCGGATCATACAAAGTAGACCAATCAACCAGACCGTGCACCATGACCATACCTATTCCAGGACCCCAGAACAGGCTGAAGTTTGCCTAAATGTCAAGAGAAAATCTCCTCAGTCTGGTGAAAGAAAAAACAACAAGAGAGGCTCCCCAATGGACCCTTGCCCACATTTATAAATCATTCCTTACACAGGGTACACCGTTGGAATGCTACCTAAACTTCCTAAACCCATCACTCTCAACAGAGAGAGTACTGCAAGCATTCTAATCTGCCTACATTAAACCACTTCTCAAAGACACAACGGGTGAGGTGGAAGACCACTCCATCTACAGTCTGATCTCAAACATTCCCTATCCAGCAAAACTATTAGAGACCTACCTCTACGAACAAACACTGGAACACATAGTTGTCTTCATACCCATGAGAGGGACGGAGACAGAACATCTCTCGATATGGGACGACCTAAAAACAAACTCCAACACAAACTCGGCACCGACACTACTCGACCTCTCCGCAGCATTTGAAACAGTCTGCCATAACATCCTCATCAAGAGACTGGAAGAATTAGGATCACTGACACAGCGCTGCTCTGGATGAACAGAAACAGTACGGATAAAACAGTTAAAATCTGCACTGCTGGACACCACCTGCGGAGTACCACAAGTATCCTCGTTATTCCTGCTCCTCTTCAACATCTATAGGATGCTACTAATCAACCTCAACAACACGGCTTCACTTGCTACAAATACGCAATGATACCCACATCTACAAAATAAGCGATTAACAAGGAGAACCCAACGCTAATAGACTGTCTCAAACAACTCTACCAATGGATGAACACTAACAAACCCAACATCAACCCCAGGACAGAAATCATAATTACATCCAACAACCAACGAAACAAATAGTACATCCCATGGCCCACAGAGCTGGGAACAGCAGTCACACCATCCAAAGCAGTCAAAAACCTTGGAATCCTAATGGACAAATAACTTCAAGTAGACAGCAATTAAGAAATGCTTCTTCCATCTACACACAATCAAAACGGTTATACCATTCTTCGCCTTCATGCACAAAATGCTGGCAATCAACTCCCTCATCACCAAGATAGACTACACCAACAGCCTATACCTCGAAATGACGGACTATCTACTGAAGAAACTGCAACGTATACATAACGCAGCTGCCAGACTTCTCGTCAAACACTCACGAAGTGACCACATCACTCCAGCGCTAAGGATGCTACATTGGCTCCCAGTCAAAAAATGAATCCCCTTCAAAACAATGTGCATAACAGAGCAATCCACGGGCTAGGAGCAGGATTCATACAAAAGAAAATCAACATTTACCAGCCGACTAGAACACTCAGATCCAGCAACGACATCCCCCCTAGAACCCAAAACGTACATGAGGAAACATCTTGGTGGATCAGCATTCTCTTGCTTAGCTGTAAAACTTTGGCACTCCCTCCACAGAGAAATACGAACTATGAAGGTTCATCTAAAATTCAGAAAACTTCTAAAAACCTGGTAGTTCAACTCAAAACAGGACGAAAACGAATGAACACCCCCCCACCCCACGTACCATGAAATGAACACAACTGAGAAGGCAGGGGAGTAGGCCTGACCGGAGTGAAGTGCAGGGAAGAAGAGGAGAGGCATGGGAGGGAGACCTAGGTGTACCCTTTCCTATATAGGATCTAGCGGGAAATCGGGAAGAGTGATGGGTCTGACTTATTTGGGCAACTGATAAAGGCCTGGGAGCAATAGGTGTCCTAATCTCGGAACTGATAGACCACAGGGCACACATCCCTCCCCTGGAGGAACCAGTGGGGGTGGCAATTGATGTACATCAATTTATACTAAAGGGGAAGGGATATGGGCAGCACCTAGTCTGAACACTGGGAGTAGGAAATCTGCCACTGAATAACCCTATTGAGGACCCTCACTTCTGTACACAACATAGGAGTGCGTAATGGTAGCTCACCAGAATGTACGACGGGGGAAGGGATATGGGCCACAGTCAATCAACACAGAAGGGTAAGGATAGGGTACTGCCACTAACCAATCCTACTAAAAAAAATGAATAAACTCACCCTTCGGCATACATCTCTCAAACTCTGAACTAAGCACAATCATACCTCTACAGCACAACAAACCGCACACACTACACCACAACAATGAAACAAACCACAAATAGCCGCGCCCAACAGCACATGGCGGCTACCAACTGAAAAACATACCAACGCTCAGTGAACGGAGTCAACCAAACCTCACATCACGGCTCTCTTCCTCTTGTCCGCCCCCCCCCTCAGTCCTAACTTACCTCCCGGCCCCCTTGCTTTACAGATCCGCCAGAGCACCAAGAAACAACGCAGGTGGCAACAAGTAAGAACCTTTAACATGACAATGTATGGGAAAAGCGCATTTTAACATAACAGAATTGCATAACATTTTGCAGCGCAGTATATAGAAAACAATCATAACAAAGGAGCAAGCTGAGAAGGGAGAGGGCAGCTACGCAAATAATGGAATACGCAGCAATGGTTGTAGTATGGGGGTGAGAAGGGTGAAATCGAGTGGATAATTCAAAAGGCACGAAAACCTGAGTTAGTCATGGACACAGGCCCCATCCCTCCTCCCCGTGAAAAGACAGTCTGGACCAAAGATGAGCCTGTTGGAGAGGAAGAGGCAGAACCCGGAGAAGTCTAATGCTGGGATCAAGCAAGCAAGCAGGAGCCTGGAAAGGAAAAAAAAAAAGAGTAGGGATCCAGTGGATAAGAGAACCACTTTGGTTTATGTTTGAAGCAAGAGCATGTAGACACAGGAACAGGAGAGAAAAGGCAGGAGCAGATAAGGGGAGCTATCTGCACATATATGTATAGAATATAGGAGGTCTGCCAAGGTTTGGATTTATAGACGATTTGACACTAGAGATGCAGTTTAAATAAAAAGAAAAAAAGAATTCAAGCGTATTCTGAAGCACAATGCCGCAGAGCCCTTGTGAGCTGCCAGGGTCCACGCGTCAGCTATGAATCTTTCAAACGCTCTTAAGTGAGATTTTCCTACCTCTGCCAAGAAGAGCAGCCGCGCAAGTAACTTAACATTGTGAAGAGAGTTCTGCTGATAGGGCTACTTCCAGCCAGCCAATACATTCTGCATAGGGGGGGAAGAGGCTGGTCATGCAGTCGCAGGACACCACCATCACAACCACAATGCGGACGCACCAGTGTCACTGCACAAGCCAGGTGCCCCATGCTGGTAGAGGCCCAATGACAGAAAGCCAAAGACGAGCTGCTTATTGGGGGTGGGTGGGGGGGTTTTGGTTGGGAGTTGACAGGCTACGGTCATATCAATGGTTGCTTTGCTACATAATCGGAGCTTACTCTGAATAAACCACCCTCTCAAGTTTAAGCACAGGGTGCACTACACCTAGCCAAACAACCCTACCCTCTACTGCACCAACACCCAACTACGCTGCTGCAAAGAAAGCATCACACGATGTCAGGATTTTAAAGAAGCCAGACATGCTGTTGTTACAGTACATCCAGCCCGACTGTGAAATAAGCATCATTATATCCACCACACCAGGTACACACCACCAAACAGCCAGGATACTGCTTTACTAAACTCACCCGCACAGAACCAAAAAAAAAAAAACATACTGAAAGCAAACACACAGTAGCAACACTAAAGCGCGGCTGCTGCTTAAGCAGCAATCTGCAAACATTGATTGTAGGAAGCCCTCTTGCATTTTGAGAACCCTTTGGTTTTTGGGTCCCGGGACCCATGTTTTTCTTTTTTTCTTAATGTGCATGGCAGTTTTTTGCAGGCAAAACCTCAAGTTTTCATTAACAAGACAGTGAGCGGCCTACTGTGTGGATATACAGTCACAGACCATTATTCCAGCGGTGCGATTCTGGTTTCAACCAGTGCCACAATGCAACAAAATTGAAATGTGACAATAAGAGAGCCAGCTTCAAACCATACAACTTTGCCATGTTTTAAAAAATAAGGCACAGAGAGAGATGCAGAAACCACTTCGACCCACTTGTCGGATGATGTGGGTCCATAGTAAAGCAGAGGCCTACAGGTACCACTGCCCTACTTAGGCATTAACATGCTACTTAAAGAAAAAAAATGACAGCAACTGAGCATAGTAACCGAGCCTGAGGTACCATCGAGTAGATGTTTCAATGATGCACTGTCAACACAACCAGTCGTTCTACTTTGTTGGGTCATAGGACTTAGCTTTTCAAGTGCATCCTAATTACACGTCTGGAGCCAAAATGCCCGCATCTCCACTGCAGCAGTGTATACCTTGGCTTTCCATAACTCCCATCAGCCCTAGTAAGCCTAGTTCACAGTAAGGAATCAGTAGTAAAGATACGGAACATCGCCCAGTGGTACCAGAGCCTAGCCATGCCACGGCGGCACCTCAAACAGTGAGCAACACCAGCACAAATACTTTATCATGCTACCACACAACCAAGACATGCTCTTACTCCTTTTCAGTACCCAGTCACACCAAAACAGCAATATCATCCATAGAGGTCAGGAGTTGATACAAAACCGTTTGAGAAGGACTGCGGTTAGGGGTGTAGATGGGAGGGGGAATCTCCAGAAAAGGTTTAGCTGCTAATCACGCATTTCTCATTTAATGCTAAATTGAAACTTTTTGAAGAGACTCATTCTACACTCCCCAGCCCATTGCAACCCAAAGAGCACTTTTATTCACATTGGTTCCTTTGTGTTCTGGCTTATGGAGAAATTCATTGTGGGAGATGGTGTTGCCAGTTGAATGGAAAACTTCAGACGCTGCAATCATGTAGAGAAGCGCTTCTGGAGAACATGACAGAAGAGAAAAGATGATAGATTTCATTAATGCGGACTGCATGAATCCGGAATTAGTCCTCTTCTGAACGGTTCCTTTATGAAGGGGTACTACGCGAGAGGACAGCCATGGGTGACCCTTCAATGCTGTGCCGCTCAGACCTGCATGACAAATAAAGAGCAATATCAACTGGACACGAGCCCTGCAGCACACGGGACCCTGTCCTTCCATGGGTGTCACAGCTTGTTAGATCTGCCTATACTGCCTGGGCACAAGCCACGTGCACAGCCCGAGCAAGGCCCCAACGGTGCACTCCCAGGCCCTGTTACACAATGCACAGAAATCACACCAGTCCCCCAACGACTTACCCGCGCACAGAGGTCGACTTGGAATACGGATCCGTCGCTCCCGCCGCAAAACATGTGGTACTCTGTGGCGTCAAGGGACACTGCCATGATCCTCACGTCAAACAAGATGGACATCAAGAGGTCCCCGGAGGCGATAGACCAGAACTGTAGGGGGAGGGAGATTGGAAAATTACTCCTAGTAAAGGGAGGGGTCACGTCAAAGAGTTGAAAGACAAGAACAAAAAACGAAAAATAGTCAGGTGCAGAAACAAGGCCGAAAGAGGCAGGCATAGAAACAGAGGCAACGACAGGAACAGAAATACATTAATATAACTAAACAGTGAGAGAGAGAGCCATAGAAAACCGTGACGGTTCCTCCATGTTCGGCAGCAGGGGAACTGACCCACCCATCCGCACGAGTTGCTGAATGTGCGAGGGAGCATACCTAAACCTCTCTGCACATTCAGAGCGGACAGTGTGTATACCAGCGGGTGCAGAAACCAGGAAGCTTTTCCAGCGTCCTGGTACTTGTTCTTGTTGCGCGGGAGCCATGGAGAAGTCGGGGGATCCGGTTCAGACAGTGGTGGAGTGGCTTCTGGACCGGGGCTGCAAAATATGAATGTGTGTGACTGCGTGTGTAGGAAGGAGTATGAATGAAAGTGCACGTTGTGCAAGTGTATGTTATGGGTGTGTGAGTGAAAGATCCATTAATGCTGTTAATGTGCATGGTGAGCAAGTAAACGTGTATGAATGCTGAATTAACTCGTGTGGTTGATGGCGAGAAAAATGCACTTCGTCACTCCACTCCCGTGCACCCTGAAATTAGAGGCCTGCTCACCAGCGCAGGGAGCTGGCCTCTGATTTAGGTGTGTGGGGCGGCGGTGCATTTTTTTACTGGGCATCGATGTTGTAGCAAACATGTTACCAGGTGTATTATTTACCATGATGGCCAGTAAAAAAAGTAATGCCAGAGGCATAAAGAGTAATTACACTGGCTGCAGTCCAGTCTAGCCACATAGGAACACTTTGTCTTCCATGATAAGGGTCGTCACAAGGCTAAACAGAACTACGCTGCTTTGTAGCTGGTTTCATGCCTCTGTCATGGCATTTATTGCTGGTCGATACGAGTTATGTGGATAGGCTGGCCTAGGTTGCCACAACCAGTCTGGTTCTATTTTCACACTGTGGAACTGGCATGGCATGGTTTACTGGGTATCATGGTTAAAGCAAACATAATTGTTAAGAGGCTAGATGGACCTACATTGCTACACTGGTTTTGCTTTATTCCTGCAGAATGGCATTTTTTACTGGGCATCGAGGGTATACTAAACAGGAGTGTGATGCTAGACTGGCCTTCATTGGTGGAGCTGGAAATATATATAATCTCAAATATACCTGTAATAGTCTTTCTAATGCCTGGATCTGCTTAGATTTGCATGCTTTGCATAAGCTGACATCTAGTGGTTGTTGGGGAGTATTGCATTCGAAGAGGGACGTCGACAGGGCGTGTCTGTAATACTATCCCTGGTGTGACCTGCACTGTACACATGGTCATTCATGCATCAAGGTCCTCAGATAGTTTAGTTTCTGACATGAGGGAGCATGACGTTTATGTGTGAATACAGGAAGGTGAAGAAAGGTGCAATTTGTCCATGTACCTTTAACGCCAAGAGGGGAAGAAGGGTTGGCTCACCTAAGCAGAGGCAAGCATCAGAAAGACAATTACAGGTATATAATATTTGCCTTCTTTGGCTTGTGAATTTGCTTAGAATCACATGCTAACAGTACCTGGAGATGGAGGTGGATTGTGAGAAGGAACAGTGTTAGGGAGAATTCTCAAAAATGTGCCAATTCCTCCCACCTAAGAGCCCTCAAGCTCTTTTGCTAAACCTTGGGACTTTGAACTTTTCAATTCAATGTGTTTTCTGTGTTTGTTTCTTTTGGTTATGGAGTCTAACTAACTCCATAGGCATCTTTTACAATTGTGTCACAAAGCACCTTCATTGCAGTGCCACAGGGAAGTCTTCCAGATTTCCCAATTTTTAAAAACCTTCTCTGGGATCAACTACCGTTTCCCAGAACAGTAAAGTGAAATTGACTTCCCTTAGCATTGTAACTTTCTAGACCCAGCACACACTATCTTACAATAGATTGCTGGAGGGGTTACTTAGTATCCCCTTTGTCCAACTTCTTATGAAGGATATATGTTACCCTTTCATCAATTGATTGGCTGGTGGCAGTGGTTTCATTTTGAACTACCTTGGTTTGCATTTACAGCGGCTGTTCGCAGCTTCCGGTAAAGCAACCACTGGAGCCATCTTTTTCAAAATGTCGCAGAGCCATCTTTAACAAATTGGTCCCCAGTCTTCTTTTTTTTACCATGTCTTTGTGGAAAGGTGCTTCTAGAGATTTTCTCTGCGGGCCAAACCAGGTTTGGTCTCTTTGTTCATTTCGCCTTAGGCAGGGTTTCTGAGTGAAACCCGCCTCTGGCTCCAGAGTGTGTGGGGGTAGGCAGGAGTAAAGGAGGTGTCCGAAACTCCCTGTGCTTAGTCTCCTAGGAGACCCAAATGCACTCTGGGGATTGGCTGGATGACTGTCCGGTAAAGTAACTGCGGGAGCCATCTTTTTCAAAATGGCATACAGCCATCTTTGCTAAAATGGTGCCCGGTCTTTTTTCACCAGGTCTTTGTGGGGAAGGTCCTTCTAGAGAGTTTTTCTGCACACCAAACCAGGTTTGGTCTCTTTGCTCATTTCGTCTTTGGCAGAGTTGCTGAGAGAAACCCTCCTCTGGCGCCCGAGTGTCTGGGGTAGGCAGGAAGTGAGGAAGGTGCCCAAAACTTCCTGTGCTTAGTCTCCTAGGAGATCCAAACGCACTCTGTGGTGATTGGCTGGCTGACTGTCCGGCAAGGACAGCCACCCTGCTGGGTGAGTGACAGCTAGGCTGGAATGAATGGGAGAGAACTGAATAAAAGGCAAGTCTTTTGGCTTGGAAGGCAGAGTCGGCAGAGTCGACCACTGGACGAAGGAAACGAAGAGAGCTTGAAGAGGACGCCTGCTGCAACTCCTAGGTTTGCCCAGTGAAGCCCTGCTGCAGTGCCTACTTGCCAAGTTCGCATCGACAGAGAATCCCCTGCAAGGACGACTTCTCCCTTTGAGTTGGTGGGAACAATCAACTCCAAAGTAAGCCACCTGGACGCCCCATCTCGGAGCTGGTTGAATTTCCTCAGAGTTGCTGCAGGAAACCGTATGGCTAGGGAGAGGGACACTAGATTGTGTGTGTTACATTTAAGCTGGCCTAAAGCTTTTGGAAGATCCTCCGGACTCCCACGAAGCAGGACAGACCAAGCCTGAGCCCCATCAGTAGATTGTGAGACCCCAGAAGCAAGGGCAGTCCACCTTGACAGCCAGAAACTGTGCTTATTGCTATTTGCTGTACCACAACGAGCTGAAACGCGAAACAGCCACTGAAAGTGAAGTTTGCTGGTTGCCAGTTTTGACAGTCCTAGTGCAGGAGTCCCCAGACGTCCTCCCTCTTGTCCCCACGACTGAGGCCCAGGAATAGTGAGATCTGCACAGCTGCCCAGGAACAGA
Source organism: Ambystoma mexicanum (assembly GCF_040938575.1). Classification (NCBI taxonomy): domain Eukaryota; kingdom Metazoa; phylum Chordata; class Amphibia; order Caudata; family Ambystomatidae; genus Ambystoma; species Ambystoma mexicanum. Next base: position 305,008,093 of record NC_090921.1, read on the forward strand.
AGACATCAGCTGCATCTTTCCTTCTTTACCAAGGTACTGTTAAATAAGTCTAAGAGAACTTACCTCTTACTGTAGAAGTGCTTGTAACTTTTACAAGTCTAATCAGCTTGTGGCCCCACATTTGATTATTCTTTTCATCAAATACTCCTAAGAACCTGTGCAAAGACTTTTTCATTTACTTACCTGAAGTATAAGTATATAAAGAAGGCTTTATAACTGACGGATAAATTAATAATTGTTTATGCAAGAAACCTTGAGTGTAAGAGTTGGTTTACCTGCAACTGTGAATCTTTGTGTAACTCCATTACAGCTCACATTTGCCCTCTTGAGATAAGCCTGGCTGCTCAACACGCTACCAAACTGTGTAGTACAAGCTTATACTAAAGGTTGGGTTGCCTATACCTGTAGTCATAGTTGTTTGTAGTGTTCCCAGAGGGTACTGCATTCAAACCTTGCCTAGCAGACACAAAAAGATGCCTCTACACCGCTTGACACACTTGGTAATCTGCTTGGTAATCTGCTCTCATATGAGTATTGACACGGGAGTGCTGCGTGAACGTGTGACTGGAACTACATGTGGCTGCTTTGCAAATTGCATCCAAGGATACATTTTCAATGAATGCTAGAGTAGCCCCAGCATCTCGAGATGAGTGTGCTGTAGGCATGAATAGTAACGTTTTCTTAGACCGAGAATAGCAGAGTTGAATGCAATGTACAAGCGATCTGGACAGAGCTGATTCAGAGACATGTTCCCCTTCTATACCAGCAGCTAAGGAAACAAAGAATTGAAATTGTTTCCTTATTGGTTTGGGTTTGTCTAGGTAGTACATCACTGCTCTCCTAACATTAAGTGAATGGAGGCTTCTGCTGCATTTTGTGGGTTCCGAAAGAATGCTGGAAGATCTATAGATGAAAATGAAATTTAGAAACACATTTTAGAGAATAAAAAACATGGATGTGTTCTGAACACTACCTTGTTGAATGGTTACAAGTGGGTCTTGAACTGAGACAGCATGCTGTTCTCCGACTTATTGAGGTGATGGCTATAAGAAAAGCAGTATTGAAGGTAAAATGTTTAAGACTAGCTTTATGCATAGGTTCGAAAAGGGGACCCATACGCTTGGTAAGAATGACAATTAAGTGCCACCCTGGGAGTGGAGTAGAAATTGGGGGATATAACCTTTTGACCCCTTCCATGAAAGCTTTAACCATGTGAAACTTCAACCAAGAAACTTTACTTTGTGAGGTGGAATATGCTAAGAGTGGTGCTAGGTGGATTTTAAGAGAATTAAGGACTAATCGTGGGTCTAACAAATACAGTAGATGGTGTACGATATTAGAAGGTTAACAGTCAATTGGGTTGACCGTGCACCACAAGACAAAGATGTCCATGCTTCGTTGAGTTAAGTTTAAGTGACCAAACTCTGACTTCAGGAGCCAAGCTGCTAAGTTCAGTTTTTGAGGACACAGATTGAGTAATGGCACCTGATGCTGGGATAACATGTTGCAAGGGCTCAGTAGTTTGACTGGCAAAGTGACATTTTGAGCAGGTTAGAGAACCAAGTATGGCGGACCCACTTTGGAGCTATTAGGATCACTGTGAGATTCTCCTCTTGCTTTTTGTGGATGATCTTGTTGAGCAGTGGTGTTGGTGGGAAAAGCATACGCAAATCTCCCAGACCAAATGATCCACAGTGCGTTGCCCTTTGACCCTGTCTGGGGAATGCTGGATACGTAATCGTGGCATTGTGTGTTTTCTTGTGTTGCGAAGAGATCTGCATTTGGTTGCCCTTATGCTTTGAAAATGTTGCATAAAATGTCTTTCTGTAACTGCCACTCGTGCTCTGAGGGAAGCTCTATGTTTCTGCTCAACCTGTCTGCTAGACAGTGGTGTTCCCCCGAATATATGTTGTTATAGGTGGAAAAGGGTTTGGTTAAGAGACCAATTCCAAATCTTTTGGGAGTGTGTCCCGCATTGTTTGTTTATGCAAAACATGGCAGTAGTGCAGTCTGTGGGGACAAGAACGGTTTTCCTCACTAAAAGACATTGAAAAGCTGCCAGTAATTTGATATGCTTCTTTTACATTGATTGTGCCCACATGCCATGCACAGTTTGATGGAGATGATGTGCACCCTACCCTGAAGGTGATGAGTCTGTTAGAGTGGCCTGTACTGCAGGGTTGAGAAAGGGTTTTCCTTTTAGCATGTTTTCCCTTGACCACCACTGCAGTGCTTGAACTAGAGATTGCCAAATGACCACTAGATCGTACTAGTGACCGACTGCTTAAGACCATTATTTTGCTAACCACTCTTGCATTGGACGCATGGGCATCCGTGCGCATGGCACAAGAAAGATGCATGAAGCCAGCATCCAAAGAAGGCGCATTGCCTTTCGCATGGCTATTGGACGACCGGCCACATGATGAGGTATTTGAAACAGCATGTTTTGGACTCTTGTTCGAAGGAAAGACTACATCGTCTTTATGTCCGAACTAGTGTTCCCAGGAATTATTTTACCTGACTAAGGACAAGACTATTTGTTCCCTTTGATTAAGAACCCCATCTGAAATAAAAGGTTGATTGTGGCCAGAGTGTGCTGCTGACCCATTTCTGCTGTATCTTCTGTTATGAGCGAGTCGTCTAGATAAGGGTACACTGGGATGGATTACCAGTGTGCTGCCACTACTGCTAGTACCTTGGTGAACACCCTTGGCACTGAGGCTATTCCGGAGGGAAGCACTTTGAATTGGTAGTGAGTGCCCCCTATCTTGAAGCACAAGTACTTTCGGTGCCCTGGCAACATTGAAATAAGAATGCATCTTTCATGTCCAATGTTCCCATGTAATCCACCTTTTTTAGGAGTGGGATTACCTCTTCGAGGGTTGTCATCTGAAAATGTTTGCGGTATGACAGATGTGCAGGTCTAAAACACAGGGTGCATAGTTCAGTAATTTCTGGGCACAAGGAAGTATATTGAATGAATGCCCTTGTTTACATCTTGCATAGAGACCAGCTCTATGACTAATTTTTGTAGATTTCGGCTTTTAGAATTTACTGATGCTCAAGCGACATTTTCCTGTGTCTTGGCAGATGATAGCAAGGTTCTACCTGATAGAGTAGCCTTTGGACACAGTTGACAGCACCCAAGGGTTCCCTTCACATGCGTGGGTGAATTGAGAAATGCGACCCCCCCCTAACACTAAAATATGGGAGGAAACCTAAAGGGGGGGGGGGGTCATTTTGTAGGGGGTGCAGAGCCTCTTGTGGCGGCACTCCAACAACCTCTTCCTTGCTTAGAACCCCTTTGAATGGTAGATTGAAAATGGGTGGATTGTTATTCTGAGGAATACCATGGGGAAGATGCAGATCCTATATCCCAGACTGTAACCAGACTGGGAAGCTCGTAGATGGCCTTGACCTTGAAAGGAATTGCAAGTGTTAAAAAACCCACGTTGAACATAAGGATTATTTGAATTTTGCCCTAATGTTTCTAAAGTCTAAGGCTCTTTTTGGGCATTTTCAAGCGCATCATCCACTGCTTTCCCAAATAATACATTGCTCTCTATGGGCATGTTAATGAGAGTAGCTTGAGTTTCCAGCTTGAAGTCAGAATAACAAAGTCAAGAGTGTCGTTTGAGCAGTGTGCATTGTGCCACTATCCTTCCTGCGGTTTCCGCATTGTCTCGCGTATTTCTAAAATGTTGTTAGCAACTTGTTTGCCTCCTGACAAGGTTTTTAGAATCTGAGCGCGGAAAATTTCTGGATAATATCCCATTGTGCACTACTATAGCTTGCTAATTGAGTTGTATCATTAGCAATTCTGACCTAGTACACCACAGAAGTTGAGACCTTTTTACCTAGCGCATAGAGCTTCTTGCTTTCCTTATCAGGAGGCGCTTCAGCTGATGCTAGTGATAGTCCTGCACTTTTCTGCATGGTTACCACCATCAGGGAATCAGGTTTGAGGTGGCCCCTTACATACAAAGGGTCAGTAAGAGCAGGTTTGAAAGTTCTCTCAATAAATGGATTTACTGCTCTTATAAGTGAGGGGGTTACTAAAGAAGGTTTTACGCGTTCGGATATGGACTGCAACAAAGGAATAAACAGTCCCACAGACAGTTTCATTAAGAAGGTCATCAGCAACATCTGCATCCTCTACAGACTCACTAGCTTGTATTTAAAAACATTCTGCAGCTTCAAGTAAATCATTAGAGGATCTGGTCGTCTATAGGGGAATTAGCAACTTGTTCAACATCAGGTGATGGTAACAGGTAATTATTGGCGTTGTCATCAGGATTATCATATAAAGGCTAAGGACAACCAAGGCAGAAAGAGACTGGGAACCACAGCCCTTGTCCAGTGAATAGTCAAATACAAACTAATCAAGAACAAAACATTTAGTGGTTGGTAGTGAGGCTGCAGCGGGTGACTGCGTCTGGACGTAGGTCCCCTGCCCAGGAACTCCACCAGTTGGGAAACTAAAGAAATTATACAATAACACTGGACATGTTCACTAACAGTTGTTATGTAGGTAAGATCAGTCGATTGGTTACAGCCGACACGCGTTTCGACCACAGATCGTCTTCTGAGGCTGATATTAACCAATGTGTGTATTTCATCATACAATTATTGTCACATTTGAAACAAAAGTCACATGATATGTGTATATTGAATGATGGAAAACAAATTCAAGTTAACAACCATAGGCCCAATGCGCAACAGGAGTGTGCATTATCAATCACAAATAAATAGTACAACACAACCAAAATTATTCAACAAAATCATACATCATGACTATGCATGTTAAAAATCACTGCATTGCTGATGCAAAAAGGATACGTATCACATATACGGTATAAAAAACACAAAAAGGAAGGAGGGGGTTGGGGAACAAAAGGGGACAGAGGAAAATCACAATTACTTTGCCATGTCAAACAATTTGTGAGTGTACATGCTGAATCACATTTAAAATTTTGCACGTTTTACAGGTTGGGTCACACCATAACATTCAATTATAACCCTTATTGGTTTGAACATCCAAAGCTCACTAATCAAAACCCATAAGTAAAAATCTCAGTCTGGATGGAAAAATTAAATAGATGCGTACCTTAAATCGTCTCGTCACGTCCACTTGTGTTGTATAGGTACTAAAATTACATGACCAAAACATAATACGAATTAACCTAGAGCTCTTGTTGGACAATATTGATGGTTTCAATTACCATGCTATTTAGCCTCACATAAAGATACTCATGCTAACCGTGTCAGGCCACTTACCTAATACAATTCAAGGTTATTGCCAGTCTGCAGTTGCAAATCTGAAAGGATTCATATCCACAGTATTTCAAATTTGCATTACCTACATTCTGAAATATGTGATGCATATTCAAACCACTTCTGGGGCGTCATTTGCAATGGCTACAGCGAAGATTTATTTTCAAGAATGTATATCTCCCCGCAATTGCGGAATACCAACCTGCTGTTTTCAAAGGACATAAGAGAACCGCACGCGGCATGGGTGAGAGAAAAAAAAAAAGTGGGGGCCATGATGTTAGTCCCAGTTATATAGTCCCCACCCTGGGACCCCAACCTGTCTGGCTCATATGGTGTAGCACACCATTACCTTATGAATACTTTTAAGCCGCAGTATTATCGAGCAAGCAGCGCCTGCCTACAACAACTGTATTTATACTTGAAACACTAGACTGGGGCTCATTAAGCTGGACTCAGCCTAACATGCCCTCTTGGTGAGGGATACACCAGACTGATACAGTCAATGCTCACAATCGTGACACCTATCTTCCTTTGTGAATGTGACAATTAGCACATGCAGCAATTAGCACACTTTATTGACGCCCATCTCAAACCTTCACTAATCCATTAGCGAATAACGACTTGCAATAATGAATACCACGCTCAACTGAGCAAACTATCCATTATGTGGTTTTCAGTTACCTCGTCAATTTCTAAGGGGTTCCCAATCACATATATACAGTTGCTCTATCCCATTGTCCGAGAAGCTACTAGTGAATTTACCACATACGTGCAAATATCTGGGTATTCAGCGCGTTATAAATAACCTATCATGTCATGTATCCCCATAATTTACTAAGAGTACCATTTGGATTCATCAATGCTCAAAAGAAAGGTTCCCAATGCATCCACTGCTAGCGTTACATCCAGTGGGTGTGCTATGTACGCGTACAGTGTTACATTGTTTCTGGTGTGAAAACCGCAGTTTCTTGTGGTGAGAGCTGATAAATCGACAAATTAAACACTAGATTGGTCATCTCTGTTGGAAAAAAAGTTATGATCAAATACACACATTGGTTAAAATCAGCCTCAGAAGACCACCTGTGGTCGAAACTCGTGTCAGCTGCAAGCAATCTACTGATCTTACCTACATAAAAACTGTTGAACATGCGCAGTGTGATTGTATCATTCCTTTAGTTTCCCATTATATAAAGTCCCCTGATCATCAATGAACACCGTCATCTTCATCAATATGAATTATATTAGGAGATTGTGAAAAAGGTTCCCCATTTAGTCTGGGCGACTTAGCTGGTAATTCTCCCTCACCCATGCTAATGTATTTCGGTTTGATTGGGTAATGCAAATATACAAGATAAGACACTTTGTCCATTGTTACTTCGAAACGATCTTTTGTCCATGCACCTTTTCGAAGTGCATCTTTTAATGGAAAAGCAATTGCCTCAGGATCGGTAGGAATGGTATCCCTATGCAACACTTCAAATAAGGGGGACAAAGGGGAAGTGTAGTGTGTCTTTTGAAAAAGTATCTAACAGTTTCGACGGCCATTCGTGAGCATCTACACTACTGGGCTGTTTCGACGGTCCGGGCGTTTATTTTGGCACCTGTATGGCAACGGGCGTCGTTGAAAGTGTAACAGTTGATGTTTTATGCGCAGTAGTGAGATTGCACTTCGTCGGTTTACTTTTTAAGTCTTGCGACAAACGTTTGGACGTGGTCACAGCGGACTTGAGACGCACCGAGCTAGAAGTACTGGATGTATCTCAAGGTACCGGGTGCCCATGTTGCGACAGTTTTGGGGTGGTGTTGCTTGGGGTTGTGTGTTTAAGATGTTTGTCACCCCCAATGCTTATGTTTGTGTGTGCCTTTGACACTGGGTGTGGTCTCCACAGCAGGGCCGATGGCAGGCCCTTCAGAGTGGGGGAGTGGCTTGCAGGAATCCGCTGAACCCATTATGTTTTTGGCATCACTTTGTGCGCCATAGCGGCCCTGCTCTTCCCCTCAATCTCCTATACGCCAGGGGGGCTATCTGATAGAGCCTTGGCTTGCATGGCATAAGCCACCCACTGTTGTGTCTGTCTTTCAATGTTTTAGAACGAAAGAGCTTGAATGCAGAGTAGCGCTATTCGGAGTAATCCCCGGGAAGACAGTGGCAACACATGCTATGCGTGTTCATCCAAAGATATTTGCAATTACAGGAAGGACAACATTTAAAAGGTGTATTTTTTCCAATCTGGCAAACTGTGTAAGAGGGAGATTATGAACAGACATTCTGGAAGATGTAAATTCCCCTCCACTCTCTACTGTACAGGCCACAGCCTGGTGTAGTCCGAAGACAGCGAGGAGTTGGAATTTGAAGACGGTCAGCGAGCTGATTCGATTCTTGAGGGTAATATCGCATAGTACAGCTTGATTCTTCGAGTGTCGATCAATGGCAAATAAGCAGGAAACGATATAAATGTATATTTAATAATTATTCAGTAACGGTTAGTAAGCCAGGTACTCCACATTGAGCGACCGACCACGATGGTGGAAAAAAACAATCCCAGGACCTCAACGCATGGAGGACCATTTGGTACACTGCATGTCACACGACCCTTTTCGAATTTCGAAAAGGCAAGCAATAGTCTGCATCAATGACTAGATGTCAGTCTATGCAAAGCGTGTGATTCCAAGCAGATCCACAAGCCTCAGAGATAGATATATATATATACATGAATGATACATTACTCACCATAATCATATTTCTGATGCTTGTATCTGCTTAGATTCACATGCTGTGCATAGGCCGACATCTAGTGGAAGTATTACAGTTGTTGTTTTCGAACTCGAAAAGGGACGTCAGCAGGGCGTGCCAGTAATACTATCCCTGGTGTGACGTCCACTGTACCCATGATCCCTCACGCATCGAGGGCCTTCAGGTTGTATTTTTCTGACATGAGGTAGCATGAGGAGTAGCGCGAGTACAGTTGTATCGAAGAAGATATGTATGAGACAAGCTCATAAGCATCCATGCGCCTTCTCTCCGAGGTGAGGAAGGGGGGTGGGGGGGTCGCATGTGACTCTCAGCAGATACAAGCATCAGAAATATGATTACGTAAGTAATGTATCCCTTCTGAGGCTTGTGGAATCTGCTTAGATCACATGCTGTGCATAGATTAGCGAGCAGTGGAAGATGGTGGGATGTGAGAAGGTTCATGAGCTTACATGACATGTCTTACAACAGCTTGTCCCACTTGTATATCCGTCTTGAAATGAGTGTCAATGCAGTAGTGCTGAGTGAAAGTAGGCATTGAGCGTCATGTAGCTGCTTTGCAAATATTGTTTTAGGGGACATTTACAATGAAAGCCCGAGTGGCTCCAGTACCTCTTGTGGAGTGGGCCCTTGGCGTAAAAGGCAGAGTTTTATCTGATAGGGAATAGCACAGTTGGATACATCTGACTATCCACCTAGAGATGGCATTCAGAGATGTGGTCACCTTCTCTGCCTGGCGCTACGGAGGCAAAGAGTTGATTTGTCTTTCTTAGCGTTCCGGTCTTGTCTACGTAGTAGAGGACCGCTCTCCTCACATCTAGTGTGTGGAGTTTTACCTTAGCAGAGCTCTTGGGCTCCTGGAAGAAAGCTGGTACCTCAATAGACTGGTTTACATGAAATTTGGAGATGAATTTAGGTGAGACCCTAGGGTGAGTACGTAAAACCAGCTTGTCCTTATGTAAAGTAAAGAAAGGCACCTGCACTGACAATGCTTGGATTTCACTAACCCTTCTTATGGAAGTGATAGCTACTAAGAAGCCAGTTTTATAAGCTACTAAGAAGCCAGTTTTATAAGTCAGGTGTTTGAGACTAGACTTGTGCATAGGCTCGATTTGGGGTCCGATGAGCTTAGCGAGTACCACATTGACGTCCCAACCTGACGGTGGGTTAGAAATTGGAGGGTGGCGTTTCTTTACCCCTTCCATAAATGCTTTGATGATTTGATGACTGGTACCTTCCACCACAAGACCTTGTGATGGGAAGTGGTGTAGGCTGGCAAGGTCGCCAGGTGGACTTTTAGGTAGTTGAACACCAACTCTGCATCTAGCAAGTGGAACATTTAGGTTAGAATGTTAGATGGAGTACAATCTATGGGGTTGATTTGCTTAGTCTGGCACAAGATCACAAATCATCTCAATTTGTCAAAATAACAGTACCTAGTGTTTGGTTTTCTTGATTCTTTCAAGATATCCATGCATCTTTGCGGTAGATTGAGATGCCTGAACTCTACGACTTCAGGAGCCATGCTGCCAAGTTCATAGAGTGCGGTTGTGGGTGCACGGTTAGTCCCTTGTGCTCGGTGAGTAGGTTGTACTGGAACTGGAGCTTGATGGGATTGCACATCGCCAGTTTGCGCAGATGTGGATACCACGGTTGTCTTGCCCACATAGGAGCAACTTGGATAAGCGTCATCGGTTCCTTGTGTAACATGTTCACCACCTTCCTCATGAGAGGAGTTGGGGGGGAAAGTGTAAGCAAATTTCCCTGACCAGTTCACCCATAGGGCGTTCCCCTGGGAGCCTGGCTGGAGGAACCTGGACGCGAAGTCTGGGCATTGACTATTTTCGCTTGTGGCGATAAGTCTATAGTTGGTAAACCCCATTGAGAGAAGAGGTGTTCTATGACTTCTTCGGGTAGCCGCCACTCGTGTTCCTCTGATAGGGGATCTCTGCTCAAAGAGTCTGCTAGAGCGTTGACTTCCCCTGGAACATGTTGTGATGACTGGAACATCTTCCGCCTGAGTGCCCATTTCCAGATTTTCTGTGCAAGTCTGGATAGATTTGGAGAACGTTTAGACCCTTGTTTGTTGATATAAAACATTGCTGTAGTGCTGTCTGTTAGGATCTGCACTGATAGGTTTGTTAAATGGGGTTCGAATGCCTGAAGGGCTTTGAATACTGCCATAAGTTCCAGCACATTGATGTGGTTCTGAGCTGCAGTGAGAGACCACAGACCCTGAGCTGTGTGGTGAAGGTAGTGAGCCCTCCACCCTGCCAGTGAGGTGTCTGTTGTGACCACTGCTTGCATCTGTGGGTGGTAGAAGGGTTTCCCTCTCGTTAGGTTTTCTATCGTCCATAGCGAACATTTTGTACAAGAGACCACTGTCTCGCCAATCACTCCTGTATGGGACGCATGCGCAGGCGCCGTGAGGATCCAGGTAAATGCAAGATGCCATCATGCCTATTAAACGCATTGCTTTGCGCACCCTTATCTGGCAGCCGGCCTGATAATGTGGTATTTGCAGCAACACATTTTCTACTCTTTCCTCTGAAGGAAAGACCAATCCTTCATCTGTGTTTAGGATAGCTCCTAGGAACTGTTTGGAAGTGCTTGGCACTAGGCTTGATTTTTTTCTCGATGGAGAAGCTCAATTGAAAGAGGAGGTTGATCGTTGTTTTGATATTTTGTGTGCATAACAGAGGCGATTACCGTGTGATGAGCTAGTCGCCAAGGTAAGGGTACACTGGGATTGCTCCCCTGTGCAGGTGCGCTGCCACTACTGCCAGTATCTTTGTGAATATCCTTGGAGCCGAGGATATTCCAAAGGGTAGCACTTTGAATTGGTAGTGTTTGTTCGCTATTTTGAAACCCAAGAATCATCTGTGCGCTGGAACATTAAAATATGAAAATAGGCTTCTTTCATATCCAGTGTTGCCATGTAATCCCCTTTTTTCAGTAGCGGGATTACCTCTTGTAGCATAGTCATGCAGAACCTTTGTGGCTTGACATACTTGTAAATCTAATCTAATACAGGGTGCATTGTTAGATCCTTCTTTGGCACAAGGAAGTAAGTTGAATAGATACCCTGGTTGGCTGGGACCACTTCTATGGCGTCCTTTAATAGAAGCGTTGTTATTTCTTCTAGAAGGATCCGCTGATTCTTCTGAGTGGATTTTCTGTCGTTGGGGATGGTCGGGAGGACGTTGAAGTAGTTCTATGCAGTAGCCCCCTGCTACCATGGATAGCACCTATCTGTCCGAGGTGATACCCTCCCATGCATGGGTGAAGTTGGAAATGCGTCGTCCTACTGGAGATGCATGGGAGGGTACCTGGAGAGGAATGTCACTTGCTCTGAGGTGGGGCGGCACCTCGAGCAGGGCCTCTGCCCCGACCACAACCTCTGCGTTGTCTTCTGGGATAGCATTGGGGTGCTTGTCCTTGATTATTCCCATAGGAACCGTGGCCTGGATTGTAGCCAGATCCTCTGTGAATTTTGGCCCCGAAAACGGCGAAAATGACTGTTACCCCTCTGACCAGTAGGCTTGTTTGGGAGCTGACCTAAAGATTTTAGAGTGTCATACTCGTCCTTTGCTGTCTTAAGTGCATCTTTCACAGCCTTTCCGAAGAACACGTTAGGTTCCACTGACATGTTTTTTAGAGTGGCTTGAGTTTCCCGCCTAAAGCCTGACTGGTGAAGCCATGCATGCCTCTTTATAATAGTCCTCTCTGCAATGACTCTTCCGGCATTGTCTGCTGCATCGAAATTTAATTTGAGGAGACCGGTAGATACGGCCCTTCCGTCTGCTGCCACCTGAGCTAGTTGTGGTTTGAGTGGATCCGGGGAGGACGAAAGTAACACAGAAATGTCCTACTTATGGCAATTATAACTAGCCAAAGGTGTTGCATTGCCACAGAGGAGGTGACCTTTCTGCCCAGGGCAATCGACCACTGGAGTGTCCCGATTAAGAGGGGAATCTATATAGTACATGTTAGCCTCCTTGTCTGCCTCTGGATCCTCATCATCCCCATAATAAGGTTAATCTGTATCCTCTTCATTAAGTTGAGGGTTAGATGTTTCCACAAAGGAGAGATCTTCCTGGTCGTCTTGTTCTAATTTCGGGTTCATATAGATCTATAACTGTACTTTGTAAGGGGACATTAGAATGAGACCTCTAAGAAGGGGGTTGAGTAGGTAAGGCAGAGGTAGGAGGAGTGGAGTGGAAATTTTGAAAGTAATCTGGCTTTTTCTCATAATAATTGGCCATTAAGATCATTCTTCGCATCACCCTATCAATATCTTGTGAAGACCATTCCTTTGAACTTGGGATCACAATAGGTTGAGGGGAAATACCCAAGTCAACATCAGTGGGAGGTATAGTTTTAGGTCTAGAGTCCCTAGGTTTCTCTATGGGCTTGGATAATATTCCTTTTTGTGGTGTCTTATCCCTAGGTGGCCTCTTGTCCCTATGAGGGGTTTTAGAGGACTCCTTATGATGTTTTACCCCACCCTTAGGCACAGAGGAGTCTTTCACAGACTTCTTGGGGCCTGCCTCTTTATCAGACGCAGAGTGTCGAACTTCGGGTACTTCAGGTGTGGGAGCCGAGGCCTCATCCGCGGACGATCGGCCTTCGGAAGGAGTTTTTCGAGCGACACCCTTGCCGTCTTTCGACGGTTGAACCCTGTCGTGCGGTGATCTTGATCGAGATTGCCCAGAGGACTGGGACTTGGTGGACCTTTCTCGGGGTGTCGAACACTGTTGAGTATTCGACTCATCTGTCGAATGTCGACTGGCGCTGCCACCGCCAGGTGTAGTCCCCACAACATGGCCGCCGGCCTTGCCTACGTGGTTGGGGTTCTGCGCTTGAGTAGCTGAAGCTACTCTGTTGCCCTCGCCTTCCGAAAGTAAGGCGTCACTGCCATCGCTAAAGGTTCCCTCTACCTCCATGGCCTCGAGTTGCCTGGCACAGTGGGCCCAGCGTTTCGTGGAGTGGTCCTTTAACGTTGTAGGCATGAAGAGCCTGCATGCTCGACAAGACGTTTCTACGTGGTCTCTTGGTAGACACAGATTACAAACTAAGTGTTTGTCCACCGAGGGGAATTTTCGGTTACACTTACGGCAAAATTTTAATGGTGTATTTTCCATAATTATGGGTTACGGAAATGGCAGCTGGACTAATAAGTAGGCGAACAAAGTGTACGAAGGGGAGAAAATGCATTCTAAAATGGCCTCCCCCCTCTCTCCCTACTGTCTAGGCCGGCCTTCAAAGGCTGAACGGTCTGTCGCGGTGGTCTCCGACGGGCAGTTTTCTTTCTTCACCGGCATGGTATTTCAGGCAGTCGATGAAAGGATAGAAAGAAATACTATCGTAATTGTGTAAAGTCAATGGTCGGAAAAAAACTATATTAGGTACCTCGACGCGTGAGGGATCATGGGATAGGGAATAGCAGAGCTGTATGCACTCGACTATCCATCTGGAGATTGTGTTCTTTGATATGTGATCGCCCTCTCTCCCAGGCGCTATGGAAACAGTTCTGTTTTCCTTAGAGGTTTTTTTTTTGTTCACACAGCACGAGACCACACTCCGTACATCAAGTGTATGGCGGCTTCTTTCTGCTGTGTTTGATGGATTTTGTTCTAGGTAGGTAGTTCTATGGATTGATTTACATGGAACTTTCAAATGAACTTAGGTGAGAACCTAGGATGTGTTCGGAGGACAAACTTGTCCTTGTGTATAATGAAAAGGGGGTCTTGTAGGGACAAAACTTGTAGCTCACTGACTCGTCATATGGAGGAGATAGCTACTAGGAACGCAGTCTTGTAAGTAAGATGTTTTAGGCTGGCCTTGTGCATAGGCTCAAGGGGTGGACCCATGAGCTTAGAGAGCACAACATTGAGATTCCAACCCAGAGGAGAGTTGGAAATTGGGGGGTATAGTCTCTTTACCCTTTCCATGAATGCCTTAATGTAATGACAGGGACTTTCCACCAGTACACCTTGTTTTGTGAAGTGGTGTACGCAGACGGGGCCGCCAGATGCACCTTTATGGAATTAAATACACACAGGACGCGCGCCAGTGTTATTTTTGTTAGCCATTGGTTAACATTGGTCCATAGGATTGCATTGAGTAATGTTAGTCTACGGGACAATGTTAGCCTATGGGGAGTTTGTATGGTGGGTTTCTGTATCCATGGAGTCTTTTTTTTTCGGGGTCTCAGTTCTGAGTCCCTTTTGTTTAAAGTCTGGGGTACTCGTACCCAACTCTTATCTATTTCTTTTAAGTTAATGTTAATATCAGGTCTATGTTTTTCCTTTAAGTCAATGTTGAGGAGGGGGTACATCAAGACCACCTCGGTCTGAAGACGCTGACTGTCTTGAAGACCACTACCACTGACCCTAATGTTAAGTATACTTGTAATGTTAAGTCTATGTCTCAATGTTAAGTCTATGGCCCATGTTAAGTCTATGGCCCATGTTAAGTCTATGGCCCATGTTAAGTCTATGGCCCATGTTATCCTATGGAGTTTTTATTTGGGTGGTCCCAAATCTTCTACCTTATAATTAATTATTGGTGAGACCCCTTTAATTGATTTGGGCTCTACTATTAACGTTTGTAAGACCCCAGAGAGAGATATTAATGATTTTTTCATTTGGGGTCTTTTTTGGGGGTCTTCGTTTTTTCCCATTGGTTAACATTGGATTTAGTTATTGTGATGTGCACCATATCACAATTCTCTTCCACTTATTAAAATAGCAGTGCCTGGTGTTGGGTTTTTGTGCCTCTAAGGATATCCATGCACCTTTGTAGAAGATTTAAGAGGCCAAACTCTGACTTCAGGAGTCAAGCTACCAAGTTCATAGGCTGTGGGAGCAGCAGGAGGGATTCCCCTTTGTGTTGTGTCAGCATGTTGTAGTGGCACGGGAGCTTGATTGGTTCGCACATTGCCAGTTTGAGCAGGTGTGGAACCCAAGGCTGTCTCGCCCACATAGGAGCAACCAGGATCGGAGTTACTTGTCCTTGGTGCATCCTGGCACTATTTTGCTGAGGAGTGGTGTCAGGCGGGAAAAGCATAAGCAAATTTCCCTGACCAGCTCATCCACAGGGCATTACCCTTGCACCCTGGTTGGGGAAACCTGGAAGCACATTCTGGGCATTGTGTGCTTAGTTTTGTGGCGAACAGATCTAGTGGGGGTGAGAGGAGGTGCCCATATGAGAATATTCTGTCTAGGGTATCTGTCGAGTTGCCCCCCCGTGTTCTTCTGGTAGAGGGTGTCTGCTAAGAGTGTCTGCCAGGGAATTGAGTTCCCCTGGAACAATTTCCGCTTGAGTGCTCACTTCCAAAGTTTTTGGGATAGCTTGGACAGACTTTGAGAGTGTGCATCCTTGCTGGTTCAGTTGTTCAGATAGAACATGACTGTGGTGCTGTCTGTGAGGACCAGCACTGTTTCAGCCTTGAGATGTTACTGAAAGGACTGAAGAGCCTTGAGGACTGCCAAGAGTTCTAGGAAGTTGATATGTCTTTGGACAGTAGCGCGTGTCCACTGGCGGTGGGCTGTATGGTGGAGGAAGTGGGCCCCGGCGATTGAGGAGTCTGTAGTTAGGATCGCTTGTGCTGGTGGAGCGCGAAAAGGTTTACCTTTTAACATGTTGTCCTTGGACCACCAGGGAAGCGCCTGATTCAGGGTTAGCAAAACAACCACTAGATCATCCCACTGTCCGCTTGCCTGCGACCACTGTTTCGCTAACCGTTCATGCATTGGACGCATGCACAGGCGTGCATATGGATCCAAGTGAATTCATGAGGCCATCATCCAGAGCAAGCGCATTGCTTTGCGTACTGTTATCTGGCGACCGACCTCGTAGTAAGGTACTTACAACAGCATATTTTGTACTCTCGCGTTGGAGGGGAAAGCCAGCTCCTCTTTTGTGCTTAGGATAGCCCCTAGAAATTGTTTTATTTGTTTGGGGACTAGACGATTTCTTCTCGTTGATGGAGAAACCCAAATTGAAGAGGTCTGTCTTTTGCGTATTTCATTTGCAAATTTTAAGAGATTCCTCAGTGATTAGCCAGTCATCCAGAAAAATGTATATATACTGGGATGGACTTTCTGCGCAGGTGTGCTGCCACTAGTGCAAGCAACTTTGTGAATACTCTTGGTGCCGAGGCGATTCAGAATGGGAGTACTTTGAACTGGTAGTGTACTCCCTCCATCTTGAAGTGCAGGTTTTTTTTGTGTGCAGGGTGCATTGAAATATGAAGTATGCATCTTTCATCGCCAATGTTTCCATGTAGTTTCCCCGTATTAGGGGTGGAAACAGCTCTTGAAGCGAGATCATATGAAACTTTTGGAGTTTGACCCATTTGTTCGCAGTGCGCTGATCTACTACTGGGCGCATGGTAAGGTCTTTCTTTGGCACAATGAAGTATGTTGAATAAACACCATTGCTTAGCTCGTTTGTCGGGACCATGTCTATGGCATCCTTTTCCAGCAGCGCCTTAATTTCCTCCAGCAGTATGCTTTGTTCATGTGCTGTCATTTTCTTCTGTCTTGGCCGGTGGTAGGGTGGTTTTTGTAGCAACTCGATACAATACCTACCTGCCACGGTGGAAAACACCCACTTGTCAGACATTATCCCCTCCCATGCGTGGGTGAAGTGAAATTCGGCCTCCAACTGGAGTGGCATGGGAGGAGACCTGAAACGGTTTGTCAATGTTTGAGAGGGATTAAGCCTCTCCCAGGAGAGGATCTGCCCTTTTATTTCCTCTTTGAAACTTGGACGAGGAACCTTGGCCTTGCGACTGGCCTTAAGACGCGGACTGTACGTCCTGAGTGTAGCCTGCGGCGTGCTGAGCACCCTGGCCCCAAAATCTCCTAGATTTTGGGGAGCCCCGTGGGGAAAAGGGTTTGTCAACTGTCCAAGGGATTTAAGATTGTCGATTCCTCCTTGGCACTCTTAAGGGAGTCTTCTACGGCCTTCCAGAAGAACACATTTGGCTCCACTGCCATATTTAAGAGGGTTGCCTGAGTTTCTAGCTTAAACCCTGACTGTCCGAGTCAGGCGTGGCACTTGATGAGTGTTACCTCTGCAAGGTTATTTTTTAGGATGCAGTTTGAGACCTGCTTGCCTTCTGAGAGGTCTTCAGTAATTGAGCATTTAGTGGATCTTTGACGGCTTCAATTTGGCGTTCCAGGTCATCCCATTTGTTGCAGCCATAACGAGCTAAAAGCATAGTGTAGTTAGTGATTCTGGTCTGGTATGCTGCAGAGGAGGCGAACTTTCTCCCGAAATTATATATCTTTTCGCTCTCCTTGTCTGGAAGGGCTTCTGCCGTCTCCACATGATTGGCTGTCCTTTTCCTGGTGGTGGTGACCACTAGGGAATCTGATTTAAGCTGATCCCTAATATACAGGGGGTCAGTGGGGGTGGGTCTGAATAGTTTATTCTGGGGTTGAGCGCCCTCGTGAGACTAGGCGCCAGTAGGGATGGCTGAGTCTTAGGACAGACTGCAGGAGTGGGATAAACTGGGCTGCGGACTTTATGTCCCCTAGAATATCATCCACGAAGTCCTGGTTATAATTTTATTGAACTGTTCAGGTGTATATTCGCATGAGGGCGGGAAGCCGGACATGACAGGGGTTGCCTGGGAGGGAGTTCCATCTTTGTGGTGCATGGCCCCTGAGAGAGAGGTGGAAAACCCTGTCTGCGTGTCTTTTGGGGCCAAGAGCATTGAAAAATGTCTATCGGCAACCGCGCTTTAAGCAGGGAAGCAGTGACGTGTTTCTTAGTTCCTGCATTTCCAGCGTTTTCTTGGGGGACGCCGAAACACCTTTTGCCGCCTGTTTTTCGGCATGCGAAAGGAGGATCTTTTTATGTGCGGTGTCCGAACTGACTTTTGCTTTCGGGGAACTGTTGTGAGGCAAGTAACTTGTTCCTTCCCCAGTATGGGGAATGGCATGGATTCACATGCTCATGAATAATGAATACACAGCAGTACAACATTGCACAACCACGCGAGGTGTCAAGGCTCAACAGAAAAAATTAACTTACCTCTGGAACAGACTCGCCTCAAGCGAACAGGTTGCGTAGCACTGCTTGGCCGACTCTCGACTCCTCCCTGGAATCCCTGTTGACACAAAACAACCTTGTGAAGGTGTGCGTGGACCTCCACCTAGCAGCCCTGCAGAAGTCCAGGATGGGGGGAACACCATCTAGGAACGTCATCGTATCGATCGCTCTGGTGGAGTGGGCTCTCGGACGTCCGGGCAGCAGTCGGTTCGCCAACCGATGACAGTGCATGATCATGCTGGAGCCACCTTGAGATGGATGCCTTGGACAAGGCCTTCCTATGGTTCACAGGACCAAAGATCATGAAAAGCTGTGAAGTCTTTCGAAAATCCTTTGTGTGTGCCACGTAGAACGTCTGGGCACGAGCAATGTCCAGCGAGTGCAAGGCTTTTTAAGCTGGTGACCAAGGTTTCGGGAAAAAAATTGGCAACATCAAAGATTTGTTGAGGTGGAATTCCCACGGAACCTTCGGCATGAAAGAGGGATGCATCCGCAGCACCACCCTAGACTCGTGGAAAGTCAGGTATGGCTGCTTGCAGGATAGGGCCTCTATCTCACCCACCTTCCTGGCGTAGGTGATGGCCACCAGGAAAGCAGTTTTCCACGAGAGGAACTTGAGAGGGGCATGATGCATAGGCTCGAAGGGAGCCCTCATGAACGTTGTCAGCACCACCTTGAGTTACCACGCCAGGGCAGGAGCCTTCACTGGCGGGAAAGAACAAAAAAGTCCTTTGAGGAATTCTTTGACAAGTCGATGAGACTAAAGCGAAGATCTTCCTGGAGACCTGGTGCAGTACGAGATAGCCGCCAGATGTATCTTGATTGAGTCATGCGTCAGTCCGGTTTTGGCCAAGTATAGCAAATATGGAAGAATCTGCAGGGCCGTGAGCCTCGGAGGGGAAATCTTCTGGGACCAGCACCACATACCGAAGCGCTTCCACTTCTGAACGTAGTACTTCGAAGTTGACAATGCCCTGTCCTTGGCTGCCGTCACAAACAGATTGATCTGAAGGGGCGTACCTCACTTGGCGAAGGTGTGGTCCACCTCGTCCTGCCGAAGTTCCCACTCGTGACAGGAGCGCAATTCTCTGCTGAGGGAATCCGCAATGGTGTTCTCGACTCCCGCTAGGTGGAAAGGGACGAGGAACATTTCCTGTCCAACGGCACATCGCCATAAATCCTGCGCTTCATTGGAGAGTGTTGGGGATCAAGTGCCCCCTTGTTCCCTGATAAAGAAAATTGTTGTGGTGTGGTCGTGAAGATCCTCACCACTTTGCCCTTCATAGATGGAAGGAATGACTTGAGGGCCCAGAACACTGCCCGTGGCTCCAGGAAGTGGATTTGGAGATCCTTCTCCTCCAGCAGCCACAGACCTCTGGTGGGCAGAAGTCCGGTGGGGGCTCTGCAGCCTTCCAGGGAAGAGTCTGTGGTGACCGTCTCCTGGAATGGAGAGTTCAGAAACCCTGTGCCGGGCGAGGTTGGAGCCAACATATTACCCGACAGAACTCGCCCAGAGTGATCTTGTCTGCAAAGTTTCCATCCAGGAACTCCTCAAGAGGTCTGGTCTCATGTGTAACCTGCAGAGCCGGATGAGGTAGATGTAGGACATCATGCCAAGCAACGACTTGATGGCCCGAATGTGGCAGTCTTCCTCAATAAGCCGCTGCACCTTCCCCTGAATGGCAGCTACCCTCTCCTCTGAGGGTGATGCTAGGCAGAACACTATATGGAGTCTGGCCCACATGAACAGCCATTCCTCGATAGTGTCAAGCAGGACTTTCAATAATTGATGGAGAATCGCAGATCCATCAGCAGCTAGACAGCCGCATCTGTGTGTCCGGCGGCCAACTCTCACGCACTGGCCCGGATGAGCCAGTTGTCGAGGTACGGGTATAAGTGAATTCCCAGTAGACGCAGATGAGCCACAACCGGTGCCAGGCACTTCGTGAACACTATGGGGGCAGACTTCAAGGCGAAGGGTAGGGCTTTGAACCGTTAGTGCTGTCCCTGCACTACGAAGCGTAGACATTTCTGTTTCCTGTGAATGGGGACGTGGAAGTAGGCATTCTCCAGGTCCAGCGACGTCACAAAATCCTCACTTTCCATTTGGCCCAGCATGTGCTGCAATGTGACCACCCTAAATTTTTGAGATTTTAGGTATTGTTCAGATGCTGCCAGCCTAGAATCGGCCTCCAGCCCCCAGTCTTCTTTCTTACCAAGAAGTATCTGGAATATACTTTGAAGCACCCGAGTCGTTGGAGAATTAGCCCATCTGTCGGTGATCCTTTCCCACTTGCTGACGAACTTCACCAGCCGGTCTCCCACTGGGGTGCATGGGTGGGGGCCCGACGTCTTAGCCAGTTCAGGCTTGCTTCGGTGTCCTGCCCGGCTGGTGACGCTGTCCTCCTTCACCAATGGCCTGGGACTGGCCTCTGTGAGCTTCCGATGAAGTAGATCTGGAAGGCTGATGGTACGATGAGGAGAAACCTTTCGAAGACCTGCCTGATTTTCTTCTGGAGGAGCAAAGGGAAGAGCGGTGCTGCTGGAAGGTGCCATGGGAACAGGCCGTCTCCGTATTCGCCTTGATGGCTTGGAAGGACTCGCCAACGACCTTCCCAAAAAGGCTATCTCTGTTGAAAAGGCAAGGCATGCCCAGTACCTTTGTTTGGACCTCCTGGCGGAAATTCGTGGCTTTCATCCAGCCTTGGCGACAAAGGCAGACACGGTTTCCCATCTGCCGGAACCCTGTGTCAGCAACATCCAGCGCCACTGTAATGGTGTGATCTGACGCAACCTCTCCCTCCTGGAAGAGGGAAAATGCCTCCATCCTCTTGTCGTCGGGGAGGAATTCACAAATCTGACCCATCTTGTACCACAGCTCCCTGTCGTACCTGGCTAGGATCGCCAGTGCGTTAGCCGCATCAATGGTGGACGCCACAGTGTCATCTTCCTCCCAATGGTGTCCATCCTCTTACCCTCACTGTCAACAGAATCCAGTGATGACTGCGACCTCAGGCACTTGGGTGCGGAATCCGGCACCAGGTGCTACTTCTCCAGTCTATCCCGCTTGGTTGGAGCCGCGCCAGGGTTCTTCAAGGAGGACCAGGCCCTCCTCCCACACGTCATCCAGAAGCGGCACTGCCACGATTGCCTTCCTCTTGGCCTCGTGCCTTTGGTACAGGAAACCCTCCTTCCTGGTTTCTTCAGGCACAAGCTGAAACAGCTCGGAGGCTCTGGCGATTACGCAATGAAACAACCCCACCTCGTCCAAACTTATCGTCGCCTGTCGTCATGGCCGTATCCGTCCCAGTGTCTGGGTCTGCTGGTGGAGAGGAGGCCCAACACAGATGTGGAGGCTGAAATTGAGGCATCGGATGGGGCTTCCGCTTCTTCATCGGCAGTTGATCAGGGGCCTGTGGGACTGTTGGAACAGGCCCCTGAGGCATCTTCTTCTGGATCTGACACCAAGGTGTGGACTGTTTACAGGATGTCCAGGGACCCATCCCTCTGCAGAAGTAGCGTGATGGGAACACTAGACCCTGCGCCGTCGTTTTTCAATGTCTACGTAGACCTCCTTGCTCCCCTCCCCCTTTCCACTGTGAGGGGCCGGAAGCGTTTGAGACGGTGTCCCCTTCTCCGGCAGACCTTGTAAACGTCACCACGGAAGACTCGGAGGGTGCAAAGTAGGTTCGATGGCCTTCTGGAAACTTTGACGATCTTAGCCCTTGAGGGGCACTGAACTTCACAGACAATGGATCCCCGCTGTCGGCAGATGGAGAGAAGAGCACACTGCTCTTTCGGAACAAAAATAGAACCTTCTTCCATCGAAAAACACAAAAAAAAATAAGAAGTAGCTTGCAGAGCAAACTTCGAGAACACGAAGCGTGCGGCAAAAATCTGAAGATGGCTGCCAGAGGAGGGGGTTAGGGAGAGGACTGTCATTGGAGGGGGGCAGTAAGACCCAGAGGACAGCAATTGGTTTAGAGGAGAAATACAGTTAAGTGAAAGTGAAACTTTCTTTTTACAGAGGATCCCCAGCCTGGCGACGGGGAATATTCATGAGCATGTGAATCCATGCCAGACCCCATGCTGTAGAAATAAGATTACGGTGAGTAACGTATCCCTTCTGAGATTTGTGGATCTGCTTAAATCACAGTCTATGCATAGATTAGTGAGCAGTGTCTGGAGAAGGTGGTGGGTTGTGAGAAGGTACAGCCGCAAATAGATGTTTTAGCCCAGCGTGTCCTATGTGTGAATCTGCTTTAGAATTTGAGTCAATGCAGTAATGCTGAGTAAAGGTATGTATAGATCTCCATGTAGCTGCTTTGTAAATGGCGTCCAGCAGGACGTTTGCAATAAAGGCCCAAGTAGCTCCTGTACCCATGGTGGAGTGAGCGCTTGGTGTGAAAGGCAGAGTTTTGTCTGATAGAGAGTAGCAGAGCTGTATGCATTTCACTATCCATCTGGAGATGGTGTTTTTTGAAATGTGATCACCTTCCCTGCCAGGAGCTATGGAGACAAAAAGAGACTTGCCTTTTAAACAGTTTTCTCCCATTCATTCCAGCCTAGCTGCCACTCGCCCAGCAAGGTGGCTGTCCTTGCCGGAGAGTCAGCCAGCCAATCACGCCAAAGTGCATTTGAGTCTCCTAGGAGACTAAGCACAGGGAGTTTTGGGCAACTCCCTCACTTCCTGCCCACCCCAGACACTCAGACGCCAGAGGCGGTCTTCAGTGCTGAAGACCGCCAAAGGCATGGAAACAAAGGGACCAAAACCAGGCTTGGGCGCGCATAGACAAACACTTGAAGGACCTCTCCAAAAAGAAATAGCGAAAAAAGAAGACCGGGACCCGTTTGAACAAAGGGGCTTAAGGCGCCATCTTGGAAACCATGGCTCCCATGATTTTTAGCTACTGGTATTCGCGATCGGGAAAAATCATGCTTGTTCATTATAAAACCACTACCACCAGCCATTTCGATAGAAAAGGGTAGCATTTGACTGCTACAGAGGGTATACTAGGTAACCCCTCCAGCACTCCACAGGAAGATAGTGTGTGCTGGGTCTAGGAATTAAAAAATACTAGTAAAGTCAATTTAACTTTACATTCTCTGGGAAACAGTTTATCCCAGAGAAGGCATTTAAAACTTTTGGAAGTCTAAAAGATATCCTAGTGTCACTGCACTGAGGGTGCTGTGTGACGCACATAAAAGTCCAGCAAAAGAGCTGGGGGTCTCTAAGGTAGAGAGTAATTAGCACATTTTGAGAATTCTCCTTCACAGGCACGCGCTAGAATGTCGATGCAGTCTTTTGGGAGTGGAATGGAATGGATCCAAACTCTAGGCGCACAGGAGCCAGGCCGTCAATTTGAGAGAGGCTGGGTCATGATGTCGAATTTTCGCTCATCTCTGGACAGCAGATCATGCAGGGGATGAATTCTCATTGGGGCTGCGGAGGAGAGAGTGGAGAAACCAGAAAACCAGAACTGTCTGCGCCAAGCAGGGGTGACTAAGATCAGCCTGCACCGATGCATTTAACTCTCGTGCTACCAGTGGAATCAGGGGAAAGGCATACAGGAATGTCCCCTCCTATGGGAACGTGAAGGCAGGGCCCAAACTCCCCAGATTGTGGGAACCTGCTGTGAAAAACCCTGTATCCCTTGGTCTCGTAGGTGGCAAAAAGGTCTATTTCAAGGCATCCCCCCAACAGGGGAAAATCTGGCAGAGCATCTCCCACTTGTGACAGGAGCGCAGTTCAATGGTGAAGGAATCTGCCATGGCGTTTTTGGTCCCTGGAAGGTGAATGAGGAACATCTGGTGCTCCAGTGCCTCATGCTTGTGCTTCCGCCGAACGGGAAAGCAATCGCATTACTCCCAATTTGCAAACAGAACATTGTGGTGGTATAGTCTAAAGATCTGCAGCACCTGACCGCTGACCTGTGGGAGGATAGACTTGAGCGTCAATAAAACAGAATGCAGCTGAGGAGATCGATATGCTGAGCTTTCTCCTCCTCTATCCAGTGGCCCATGGCATGCAGTCCTCCATGCAACCTCCAGTGAAGCGTCTGTAGTGACAGTGACCTGACGAGGGGGGTAGCCGAAAGGGGGCGCCCTGAACCAGGTGAGCATGAACTGACTACCAATGCAACGGCTTCCTGAATTGTTGAGTCAGCGTGATCGTGTCATCCCAGGAGTTTTACACCTGCATCCAATGTGCATCTTTGAACTCGTGCAGGGGTCACATGAGTAGCCTGCAGTGTTGTAGCACTAGGAGTGAAAAGGGGCATCATGCTTAGCAGGTACTTGTAGTTGCGGACAGAGATGGCTGGTAGTGTGGAAAAACACTGCACCTTGGTGAAGATGGCTCGAACCCTCTATTCCGATGGGGTCGCTGTGAGTGTCTTGAGGCAGGCTCCGAGGTAAAGAGTTTGTTAAGCTGAAATGAGAAAAGACTTTGGATAGTTGATCGAGAAACCTAAATACTGCAATCAATAAATTGTTTCTACCATATTGCCCTTGTGGTCCAAGATGGCACCCTCACCAGCCAGTCGTCTAGTTACAGGTAGACATGTGTGTCTGATCAGCGTAAATGTACCACCACTGGGGCTAGGCATTGATGAATCTAAGATGATTATATATATATTCTTTTACTTAGAAACCTTGACCAGCATTTGCCTGAATCAGAATTGCTGTTCTTTGTGTAACTATTTGTACTGCTCACTTACTCTTGAGAAGTCTGGCTGCTCTGCTACTGCTACCACTATAACTGTGTAGTACAGGCTTGTACCAAAGTTGAAATTGTACTGTCACTTGTAGTCTTAATTGTGTGTAGCGTTCCCAAAGGGTACGGCATATAATTCTGACGAACACCTTAGCCACCTCAACAGAATGCTAGACCCCAGAAGCAAGGAAAGTCTGAAGTGGTATCGGAGAACCGCAGTGTTTCCATTTGCTGTCAGACGCGAGGAGATGAAACACTGAAGGACCGCTGAATTGAAGTTTGCCCATTGCTGCCGCTGACCTTCCCATTGCACAGCTGTTGTCCACAGACGTCCTCCCTCTTGTCCCAACGACCAAGGCTCGGGAACAACAGGATTTGCAGAGCTGTGAAGGAACAGAAGCAAGCTGGAACCATTTCTTCTAACCAGAGGTACTGTAAAGTCTAAGAGAACTTCCCTCTTGTTGTATAGCCTTACTTGCTTGAGACCGGTCTGGCTTACCTGGCAGAGTTGCTAAAGCTTTGCCCCTCACAAGCATCTCGGCTTGTGGCCCTTCAAGTGTTCTATTTTCTACAAACATTTTCTAAAAACATTGTGCAAGACTTTTTAACTACCTGGAAAGATCATCTTGAGCCCCCCTTGACATTGTGCAATTAACATTGGCTTTCCTGGCCCTGAGAGACTCTTCTTTACCTCAGACTCTGCTTTACCTTTTCCACAGGAAAGGGTTAATTTACTGAACATTGGAGGGTTTCAAAGTACTTACCAGTTTATGAATTGTTAACCTTTGTTTTATTCCTCTAGTCTCTCTTTTGCACCAAACTCAATATTGCTCTATATACACCAGTATTAAGTCAATATCCACAGTGTCCTAGCTATTTAAGCCACCTCAGAGTGTAGGAAGGGTCTGTGTGCCATCCCCAATGGGTATCATCCGATTTAGAGAAAGTAAGATTGTGTTTTGAAGTGTATTTTAATTGTTATATATAGATTGCTCCCTTCTGAAGAAGGCTTATACAACTAACTGTGAAATAAATTGTTTTATCAAGAAACCTCGAGTGTGTTTATTTGGATAACTGTAATTTGAAAGTCTGTGTCACAACATTACTGGTCGCATTGACCCCTCTTGGGTAAGCCTGACTGCTCAGCCACACTACCAACCTGTGTAGTTCAGAGTTATGCTAAAGGTTGGGTCCCTATTGCCAGAAGTTCAGGGTTATTGTAGTGCACCCAAAGGTAACTGCATACAATATTGCCTAACATACCTTTCTCATTTGACCAGGTAAAGGCAGATGCTTCCTGATCCGGAACCTGCGGGTGATGTTGTGAGGGAGGATCCCAAGCTGGGGGGGAGGGGGTGGGGGAAGACTTGGAACAGGTGAATTGGGAGCACCCTCTAAATAACTTCCCCGATGTTCCCACAGTTTTAATGGTCTATTGTAAAATGGAGACCTTTGATATAAAAAGAAACCATAACATTAGGGACTTCAAGTCCCATAATGCCCCAAGTACTGGGAGAAAGAAGAGCTCAGAGATTTAGATCTGCAAAGTACAAAGTAGTGATTCTAATGAAACACCTGAACGGCCCTTATGAATATTTAAAGCCCCTTCAGGTGTAGGCCATTCGAAGAAGTGGTCAGCAGCAGTGGGAGTAGCAGAGGTAGAGAAACGAAGACGCCGGAACCGCCGCTGTGTTTGAAGCAGATTATGGTCCTGAGAGGGTCTTTGAAATTGGAAACCTGAAGTGCCGAGGATGCGCAGCAGGAAGCGGTGCTTTGACCGGCTTAGAGTGTTTTCCTTTAGTCTTAGGTTAACAGGCAGGGGAATCCTCTTTAGGTTAGGGAAAGCGAGGAGTTTGTCACACTCATATTATTTCATAAAATGGCTACTTGTGAAAAACCTTTATCTACTTGTCCGCCTCACAGTTCTGACTCCTCACAGCACTTGGTGAATACTCGCAGAGCTGACCGTAGAGTAGGGCTTTGAACTGATGGTGATAGCCTGCCATGCCAAAGTGCAGGTGGCAGGAGTATTCTTGTTGAATAGGGATGTGAAAGTAGGCATCCTGTAAGTCTAGACACAAGGAAATCTCCTTGCTGTAGTTGGGCTAGAACCTTCTGCAGTTTAACCATCCTGAACATTGGGGCCTTTAGAAACTTTAGTACATTCATTTCTAAAATGGGTCGCCAACCCGCCCAATTTCTTTCTTAGCAGGAATTAATGTGGAGTAGACGTGGTCTTCCTTTTGTGCGGTTGGTACCCTTTCTACGGATCCCTTTGACAGTAACAACTAGACCTCCTGTTAAAGCAGATGCTTGAGCTTTTCTGTCTTTTTCACTAGAGGAATGGTAGTTGGTGGTTCGATCAACTCCAGCGTATATCACTGGTGGATGAGGGTTCGCACCCGTTCCTCAGTGGTGATGCTCGTCCACTCCTGGACGGAATGCGAAAGTATTCCTCCCTCTGGGGTGCGAAAGTGGGAGGGCATGACCCGGGTGGTTTAGCCAATAGACCCCTGACTTGCGAGGCGCCGCGTCAGGGTTGGTTACTGCTTTAAGCTTGGGACATTTTTTTAGTGGGTCAGCGATGGGACACAAACGGGTCTTGTAGGAAGACTACTGAGAGGAGGGTCGGTAGTCTTGTGCCGTTCTTGTAAAACAAGACTTCCCTGAATGAAAGGACTGGTGCCTTTGTTCAGAGGGAGTGGGCTGTATCCATGTCCATTTTGGATGACAGTAGTTTATCATCGTCCTTTATGTCGAAAATTTCAATGCTGTTAAAGGGTATGATGATCACCTTAGTTTGGACCTCTGGTCGGAGGTTCGCAGCTTTCAGCCAGCCTTGCCTACGGAGAACCACACCATCATCCAGCTGGCTAAAACCAGTGTCAGTGAGATCCACGGAAACAGAGATTGTGTGGTCCGAAGCAGATTCTCCTTCGCGTAGGAGTGTAAATGCTTCCTGCTTCTTATCCTCCGGGAGGAACTCTAGGATGGTACCCATCTTAAACCACAGCTCCCGTTCATATCACATCAGGATAGCCATGGTATTAGCTGCCTTTATGGTAGTGGCAGCTGTTGCAATAACTC
Source organism: Ambystoma mexicanum (assembly GCF_040938575.1). Classification (NCBI taxonomy): domain Eukaryota; kingdom Metazoa; phylum Chordata; class Amphibia; order Caudata; family Ambystomatidae; genus Ambystoma; species Ambystoma mexicanum. The sequence continues at coordinate 305,035,989 of NC_090921.1, forward strand.
TCTTCCCAAAGTCATCTAGGCATTTCCCTTCTTCCTCAGGTGGAAGTGAGTAGGATGACGAAGGGTTTGTGGAACATTTGCATGCTGCTGCAGACACCACAGAATCTGGAGTTGGTTGTGTTCTTAGGCCAGTGGGTATCAAACCTCTTTTTTGGGAGGAGTGGATGAGGGGTTGGTCATATTCATCACTCCTTTCTCCCAGATGTCGTGCAGCAGGGATATGGCTAAAACAGCTTTTCTATATTGCCCTTGTCTTTGGTAGAGCAAACTCTTTGATCTACCGGTACCAAGCCAAACGTTTTGTGGCCATAACCATCAAAGAGTGAAACAAACCAATTTCATCCAAAGGCAATCCATGGTAAGGACCTCCTCTGGTTCACTGTCTGCTAGGATAATGGTCTTCCGAGGCTTCCTCTTTGGACTCTGTCAGTGAGCTGCATAGGCCTTTGAAGACTATGAACCCTCATTGGGTGAGGGGGAACAGCAGTTCCACTTACACCTGGTTGGGGCTCTTGAGGTCCCGGAGGTAGTTGTGGTGTAGAAGGATTTGAGAACCTGTGGTGGTGTGCAGTCACCTAAGCCTTCAAGGTGGCAACAAAGTCCAGAGACGTCTCTAGGGGCTGGTGAGGGCATCAAACCTAGTGATGGTGTCTCTTGATGCGAAGGTCCATGAGCAGGTGCTGCCTTAGTTGGAGGCGTGTCAAAATTAGGGTTGGAAGGTATTACCTCCAACTCTTCGTCTAAGGAAACAGGCAATGGGTCTATCCCCTACAATATTGGTTTAGGGGTGCCTCCTTGTGTTCCTGCTGGTAAATGGGCTTTCTCTGGGGAGATTTCTAGAGCGAGAGTACGAAAAGACCTGGGAAGTGCTCCAAGTGCTGAAATTGCGAGCTGCTTGGTAATGCTGATTAATAAGGTCTTAGATGAAGTGCCTGTGGTCGACAGGGTAGGTCATTCAGATGTCGACAAGGACTTCGTAGTAGTCAACAGGATCTTGTTAGCAGTCATTGACAGGGTCTAAGTAGTCATCGACGGAATCATAGACAAAGACTTTGACGATGTCTTTGGCGTATGCGTTGTAGTCTTCTTATTTTTAGATGACTAGGAAAACATTTGAGTGGAAGATGTGGACAATCTCAGGGACTTTTCTGTCATCTTTGAAGGAGCCGTCATCGTTTCGGAAGAAAAACCCTTAGAGGGTGTTGTAGGTTCCTTCTCCCTGCTCCTTGACACCTCCTCATGCAACCTAGACCTGGCACTCACTCCCCCACCCCAAATGGAGGGCCCCACCTCATGCAACCCTCCCTGGGGGCAGATATCTGCTCCTAGGAAGGGGCATCTGACCCCATGGAGGGATGCATGAGGTGGGGCCCCCCTATCTGACGCCAGGGAGGGTTGCATGAGGTGGGCCCCCCCCTATCTGACGCCAGGGAGGGATGCATGAGGTGGGGCCCTCCATTTGGGGTGGGTGGGGAGATAGCCACCCCCCGTTACAGTAGAACATTTGCCGGCAATGTAGGGTGCCCTTCAGCCCCCCCTAAAAAGCCTACGATTTTGTATTTTCTTTGTTTACCCAACTTCGCTTGGCGCAGATGGCCACATTAGTGTGCCAATCTGCCCCCAGGGTGCCCAAACCCTACTGCCCCATCTATTGGGGGCCGGTCCCACCATTTGTGGTGGGCCTCTCCTAACCCACACCGAACAGGGGGAGGAGGGCACATCATGCAGCCCTTCCTAGGAGGCTCATGGAGGGCTGCATGAGGTGTCCCCCCGAGCCATTTGGGATGGGGTTCGAGAGGGCCACCACAAAAGGTGGGGCAGGACCCCTGATAGATGGGACAGTAGCGTTTGGGCACCCTGGGGGCAGATTGGCACACTAATATGGCCATCTGCGCCAAGCGAACTTGGGTAAACAAAAAAATACAAAATTGTAGGCTGCATTTTAGGGGGGGGCTGAGGGGCACCCTAAATTGGCAGCGAATGATGTACTGCAACAGGGGGTGGCCCTCACCGCCCACCCCAAATGGAGGGCCCCACCTCATGCAACCCTCCCTGGCGTCAGATAGGGGAGGCCCCACCTCATGCATCCTTCCCAGGGGTCAGATGCCCCTTCCTAGGAGCAAATATCTGCCCCCAGGCAGGGTTACAAGGGGTGTCCCCTTTTCTACTTCGGTTGGGGGGGCACCCCACCTTTCTTTCAGTAAAAAATCCATGGTGGCTAGTGGCCCCCCACCCCCTTTTCCCATCATTTCCTTTTTTTTTTTTACATTCCCTGGGGGCAGATGGTCAGCCATCTGCCCCAGGGTTCACATTCATGTTCCCCCATGCTTTGGGGGCCGGGTGCGGGGGAGGGCTGCTTACTTGAAGCAGCCCCCTTCCACCCCAACTCACAAACGGATCCATGGTGGTCTAGTGGGTTGCTGGTCACTGATCGAGCGCTCTGCGCCGATCCGTGACCAGCAATGCCTCATTTATGTGGTGTCCTTGGAAAGGGGAGAACTTCCCCTTTCCAAGGACACCACTTTTTGCCATATCCCTGGTGGTTTAGTGGGCCCCAGGGCCCCAAACCCCCTCCCACCTCCCCCCTTTCCCTCGATTTCTTTTTTCCCTTTTCACCCATGGGGGCAGTGATCATCTGCTCCCAGGGGTCTCTGGTGGAGTGGCCCCATGCTTTGGGGCCACGGGGGAAGGGGGCCGCTTACCTAGTAAGTGGCCCCCACCCACCCCCCACGTAACGAACGGATCTGTATTGATCCGGTGACATTACTGCCCGTGGATCGCATGCCCTGGCCCGATCCGCGGGCAGCAATGCCACACAATGGGTATCGTTGGAAAGGGGAGAATCTCCCCTTTCCAACGATACCCGCCTCGATCTCCGGCTTGAAATACAGCCGGAGATCGACGCGGAGAAAGAAGAGCACTCACCTTCTTTCTTCTCTGCAGCAGCCGAAAATGGCTGCAGTGATTTTACTTTCAGTTTCACGCTGACATGCTTTATGCACGCCGGCGTGAAACTGAAGGTAATCCAGCCCCCTGGCAGTGAGGGGTGACTAACGCTCACCTGATTCCCGTAGAGGCGCCGGTCTTGACTGGGCGTATACCGTATCTTCAAAGGTGATGTGTAACACACGGCTGGCTCTTTGGGCTGGACCTCTGTGCACTGTATGTCTGACTCGAAGGGTAAGATGTCTTAGGTAAGTGAACGCCGTGCTCTCCATCTGCCTCGGGGCAGGGTGCTGTAACCAGTTTCCTCACTGGATAAGGGGAGCAGGCCTCTTGACTTCAGAGGACTGCTGTCCGTCGTTTACTGCACAAACGGTAAGTTTCGAGTAATTCTAATGTCTTTAAAGTCTTTAGTAATGATGTTTCTTGTTTTGCAGGGTTCCGGCGATGGCGGATGACGGGCTGAAGTGAGTTGAAGATGGAGCCCGTGTGATGAATAGAAGCGCCTGGAAGCACGTAAGTAAGCGCTTGTTGCCTGCTTCACGATGCGCTCTGTCTTTTTATTTTGCAGGTACAAGTTTGGAGCGGCTGCAGGGTGCCGGAATACCCACTGGGTTAGATGTGGAAAGGAGTAATGGCACGTGAGTATTAAAGTTCCCCAATGTCTTTAAACGCACCTTGTTTTGTCTTTCAGATGCGGGATGCAGCGCCGAAGGCCTCCGGAGCGTGCGAAGAGTTGGTAAGCTTTTGTCTTTCAGATGCCGGAATGCAGTGTGAAGACCTCCGGAGCGCACGAAGAGTAGGTAAGCCTTTGTCTTTCAGATGCCGGAATGCAGCGCGAGGCGTTGGTGACAGCCGATGGACCAGGTAAGTGAAGAGCTGTCACTGAAGACCGTAATGCTAACCTGTTCTTTCTTGTCTTTATAGGTGTTGCTGAAGACTGGATTCAGGATGGTAAGCCTTTTTCCTTAGGCCCAGGATCAGATGCAGAAGACACGATGAGCGTTCTGCTGCAGAGGATGCAGAATAACGCAAAGCAAGATTCATCCATCGGGTGTGGTTTAAATAGCCTCGTGTAGTGCTTAGGTGTCTCCTTCCACAGCCACGCCTAGGTAAGAAAAGAGTTCCTGCTTTCCAGAAGAGTTCCAGTGTTCTGAATCTAGGGAGTGGCTCCTGCCCCACCCAACAGGAAAAGTAGTTCCAAACAGAAGAGGATCAGAGGCTCAACTGGCAGGCAAGTAAGCAGCATGGTCTGCTGCAGGTAAGTCCACCCAAGCATTATGAGCTCGGCGCTTCCAGCGCTGGGACTGGGCATATTTATGAGCCTGGTGCCACTGGCGCCAGGACTGGGTCCAAAAGGTGCCAATTGGGACTGGTTGGCACTCAGAACCTGGGTTATGGATCTGCTTCCAAGGGAGTTGGGAAAACCCTGACCTTTTGGAAGCAGAGATCATGACAGAGGGACACCAGTTCGTGTTCTTGAATCTACAGCTACTGGACCTGAAGTGACTCCATTTTGTTTGCTTTCTTCAACGATCCAAGGCACGGGCCATCTCTGTGTCGGTCTTCATGGCCTGGAGGGATTCATCAACGGCCTTTGCGAACAGGTTGTCTCAGTCACACAGCATGTCCAGGACCCTCGTCTGGACCTCTGGTCTAAAGTTGGTGGCCTTCAGTCAGCCACGACGGTGAAGGCAAACACTGTTTCCCATCTGGCGTAAACCTGTGTAAGCAATGTCCAGGGCCACAGTGATGATGTGGGCCAACGCCACCTGCCGTCCTGGAGGATCTCTACAACCTAGACCCGTTTGTCATCGGGGAGGAAATCAGGGAGTGGAGCCATCTTGTATCAAAGCTCCCGGTCGTATCTGGCCACAATTGCTAAGACGTTGGCTGCCTTGACCGTCGTCGCCTTTCTACCCATGGTATCCAATTTCTTCCCCTTGTTGTCTGGGGGTGCAGATGCAAAAGACGACTAGCTCGGTGATTTCTTCCTGGCGGCCGCCGAGACTAGTCCGGCGACGGCTGAGATGGCAGACACTTGGGCGCCGACTCTGGCACCCGGTACTTCTTTTCAAGCCGGTCTCTCTTCACCGAGGCAGAGGCGGGGTTCCTCCGCAGCGCCAGCCCCTCACCCCAGACATCGTCCAGGAGCAGGACCAACAGGATGGTCTTCCTCTTTGCCTTCCGGCACTGCTACAGGAAGCCCTCCTTTTTCTCTTCCAGGGTGATCTGGAAAATCTCTGATGCACGAGCGATCAGGCAATGAAAGGACCCTACTTTGTCCGGTGGAGAATCTCTCGGCTGCGCTGATGCAGGATCTCCCATCTCACCGTCGTCATCTGTGTCCATTTTCACTGTGTCCGTCCCCGTCTCCCTAGGGGCCGGGGGTGTTACGGTTGGAAGGGTGGTGTAGGATGATGTCTCTTCGCCGGTGGTTGCCCCTGTGTGAACGGGGTCACCGCTGGTGGTGCTGTCGGAATCCTCCTCTGAATCTCCGACACCAGCGTGTGGAGGGTTGAGAGGATATCCTGCCCTAGGACTGTGAGGCACCTGGGGGACAGGGTCGCTGGGCCCAGCACCCATGTTGTCGCCTTCATCGGGTGCCTTTCTGACATTCCCATCATCGTCGTCGTCACCACCCTAGATGGTGTGGACGGAAAGTATCTCATCGTCGGACGAAGAAATGTCCGTGCCTTGAAGTTCTTCCCCACCACCCTCCCCCTTCTTTGGGTCCTGAGGGGTCGGTCCCGTGCTAAGTTCCGGCATCCTCTTCTCCGGAGTCTTCTACAATGGCTTGGGCGAAGCCTTCCGCCTGGGAGGAAGCACCACTCCGGCAGCCGCTGGGGCACACTGGACCCTGTCAGCCCCCCTTGCCTTCGAAAAGGCAGCAGCAACCATCCCGATGGAAGATTACGTCTTGGTCAGGACCGCCTGGGCCTTAGCTGAAAGGGCGCACACCTTGTCCTGCATGGCCTCCTCCGGTTTCTCCCGCAGCGTCCCCGGGGTAGCTAACTCTCTCTTGGATAAAGAGCTGGAGCGGTGGTTGGAGATTGAGGCAGACGGAGACTATAAACGCACCCTGACTGTTGCGGGGTCCCGCTGATGCGGCTACCCTGACGGAAGCAGCTTTGCAGTGGTTGGCCTTGTGTTGGGCCCCCACAGATGGAGCGCCTTCAAAGGGCTTAGAAGCCCGCTCAGGTTGGCTGGATCCAGAAGAGGCATGCCCCTGTGAATCACCCGGGGTAGACACCCTGGTCTTGAGCTTTGCCGCCAACCGGACATGTCGATCCTTCATCGTGCTCTTGGTGAAGCCACGGCAGATACCACCATCTTCTTTATGCGTCAGGTGTAGACAATACAGGCACTAGGAATGTTTGTCATCCGTGAAGACATTCCGCAAACCGCAGCTGGTGCACAGATTGAAGAGGAAAGCTGTGTCCTCCTCCTCCGACATGATCCGGCACAATGTAGGCTTGATGAACTTTTAGAAGCTTCCAAGAAGAAACACTTGACGATTTCTGCCCTTGAGGGGCGATGAAAGATGCCTCATAAAAGATCCTTGTTAATCGGAAGGATATCGATGGAGCACACGGGCTCAACTGAAGCAAAAACAGTTTTCCTACCAAAAAGGTGAAAAAACGCAGAAAGCTCAAACAGTGAAACGCGAGTACTTCACAACACTTGAACGTGCAGTAAAAATTTGAAGATGGCTGCCTGAGGAGGGGGTTAAGTAGAGGGCAGTCATTGGCTGGGGAAGTATGACCCAGAGCTCAGTGATTGGTTTATAGGAGAAAGATAGTTTAGAAACGAAACAAACTTTTTTCTTTTACCGAGGATTCTGTGCTGGGCCAGTTCCCAGACTGTTGAAACACCAGCTTCACAGCAGGACGCTGGTCGCTGGGACAGTTCCCAGACTTTTGCAACACCAGCTTCACAGGAGGACGCTGGTCATTGCCATCAACTGAAAGGGTAGAGAGAGTCCAATACACCACCTCATCGGTTCATAAGGGCTGTCATGGTTCATCCCCACTGCTGTCTTTCTCATGGACCGTCCTCTGCTGGCAGGGACTCTCTGTACTTCGAGCCGCAGGATACCGCTTTGCTGTGTTCCGTCGCCACCCCCGTAAATTCCTTGCAACTGCTTTTACTTCTGTTTTCAGGGGCTTGGCCGCTTATTCTTTTCTGTTGTTGGAGTGAACATTGGGCCCAGCGTTGGAGTCCCTGGGAGTCAGCACCTAGAAAAAAAGCCTCATACATACTGGGTTGTTTAGCCTTCCTGCAGCCAACTTAAGCTAACAGACCTTAGTTACACCTATGAGTCTTGGCATTGTGGACTATTTGAGATATCTGCAGGGGGCTCTAGAGTTGGGGCTAAAACTATTCGCCCAACCGTCTTTTCCCATTGATTTGCAATGGGACTTATCCTGTCAAACCAACCTCTGGAACTCCTCTTGGTATCCTCTGGTACTCCCTGGGCTTTTGTGCAGCAGAATCCGCAACTCTGTGATAAAAAATAAATAGGTCAAGTTCATGGACTTGCCTGCCTTTTCCCCCATACCCACGGATTGTCCATTGACTTGTCCCATTGATTTCTATGAGAATTTTCAACTTACCAGAAACCGTTCCAAAGAGACTTTGGGAGTACTTACCTGTTCATGGACATTTTCCATGCATCTAGTTTAGGTCCACTGAGTTTTAGGTCAAAGAATAGGATTTTAGCATTTACCTGGGATTTTTAACACATTTGAAAGTCGTGTGCTCCACTTCTGCAAATGGGAATTCACATTTGCACTAACCATTTTTTGTGGACACCATTTTTCCCTGAAATCTGAGGTGTTGCTAAAATGTAACATTTGGTGGCCTCTGGTTCTGTTTCAGAACAGTTCCCTTCTCCCCTATGAACCCTTCATTAACTGAGGTGTGCATTTGTATTTTTCAAAAACTAAGTTCCAGTTGCTTACAAATGGTTTTATGTCTGAAAGTCGCTTTTATAAGAGCCCCGCTGTAGAGGCCTGGCAAGTAAAAGCCAACATTTGATTGTTGCTCTTTCTCCACCCTGCTCCTCCTGCTAATTTTCATGGGTTAACCTCCATCCATCCATCCATCCATCCACTCATCCGTGTAGCCCCATCACCCCCTCTGCCACACCTTCTCCCTTTGGCCCCCATCCACTCACAAGAAAGGTCTGGCTTTGTTACTGATTGCAGTCTACCACATGCTAGTTGTTAAGGAGAATTCTCAGAAATGTGCCAATTCCCTCCACCTCAGAGACCCCCAGCAACTTTGCTTGATTTTGAAGACTTGATTTTTTTAACCTGGAGAAGGAGAGACTCATTTTCCCACTCTCTCATCTCATGTATTTTATTAATGTGATTTTCTACACGGTTTCTTTTGGTTATGGAGTCTAAAACTCCATAGGCATCATCTTTTACAATTGTGTCACAAAGCTCCTTCAGTGCAGTGACACAGGGTAGTCTTCCAGAATTCCCAAGGTTTAAATGCCTTCTCTGGGATAAACTACTATTTCCCAGAGCAGTACAGTGAAATTGACTTTACTTACCATTGTAATTTTCTAGACCCAGCACACACTATCTTACAATAGAGTGCTGGAGGGGTTCACTTTGTATCCCCTGTGTCTAGATCCTCATGTAACATTTTTATGTTACCCTTTCCTCACTGAATGGCTGGTGGCAGTGGTTTCATTTCGAACTACCATGGTTTGCATTTACCACGGCTGTTTGCAGCCTCCGGTAAAGCAACCACCGGAGCCATCTTTTTCAAAATGCAACAGCCATCTTTGCCAAAATGGTCCCTGGTCGTCTTCCCCCCCCCCCCATGTCTTTGTGGAAAGGTCCTTCTAGAGGTCCTCTAGAGATTTTCTAGAAGATTTTCTCTGCGCATCTCTTTGTTCATTTTGCCTTTGGCATGGTTTCTGAGTGAAACCCGCCTCTGGCTCCAAAGTTTCTGGGGTAGGCAGAAAGTGAGGGAGGTGCCCAAAACTCCCTGTGCTTAGTCTCCCAGGAGACCCAAATGCATACTGTGGTATTTGGCTGGCTGGCTGTCCGGCAAGGACAGCCACCCTGCTGGGTGAGTGACAGCTAGGCTGGAATGAATGGGAGAGAACTGAATAAAAGGTGAGTCTTTTGGCTCGGAAGGAAGAGTCGACCACTGGACGAAGGAACGGAAGAAGAGCTTGAAGAGGAAGCCTGCTGCAACTCCTGGACCGTTGGTTTGCCCGGTGAAGCCCTGCTGCAGTGCCAACGGTCACATCGACAAAAGCCCCTGCAAGGACGACTTCTCCCTTTGAGTTGGTGACACAAATCAACTCCAAAGTAAGCCACTCGGACATTCATCTCAGAGCTGGTTGAATTTCCACAGAGTTGCTGCTGGAAATCGTAGAGCCTGGGGGAGAAAAACTAGATTGTGTGCGTTGCTTTTAAGCTGGCCTAGAGCTTTTGGAAGATCCTCCAGACTCCCAAGAAGCAGGACTGATCAAACCCGAGCCCCAACAGAGTGCAGGACCCCAGAAGCAAGGAAAGCCCACCTCAACAGCCAGGAACCGCATTGTTGCTATTTGCGGTGGTCGCAGGGAGCTGAAACGCAAAACAGCCATTGAAACTGAAGTTTGCCGGTTGCAAGTTTTGACCGTCCCAGTGCATTGTAGGAGACGTCGTCCTTGTCTCCACGACTGAGTCCCAGGAACAGTGATATCTGCAGAGCTGCACAGGAACAGAAGTCATCAGCTGTATCTTTTCTTCATTTCTAAGGTACTGTAAAACAAGTCTAAGAACTTACCTCTTACTGTGGAAGTGCTTGTAACTTCTGCAACTCACAAGTCTAATCAGCTTGTGGCCCTACATTTGATTCTCCTTTTTATCAAAGACTAAGAACTTTTGAAAAGACTTACTTACCTGAAGAGCTTCATCCTATACAAGACTTTTGCCTATTGACTTTGGCTTAGCCTATTGAATTGTATGACTCTTCTACAAGGATCTTAAAGTATTTGCCCTTGTTGATCTCTTGTGTTCGAATAACCTTTGCGTTTTACCAACCTTTAAGAGTGTTCTGAATGCCAACATTAAGATATTAATGTCCCCAGCACCCTTGTTACTGAAGTCACCTGTCGGTGTAGGTTGTGTCTGTGGGCCATCCAAAAAGGGTCTTGCCAGATTCAGAAACTCAGACTGTACAGTATTGAAGTGTATTTGTGTGTTACTATTATAAGGCTTTATAACTGACTGATAAATTAATAATCATTTATGAAAGAAACCTCGAGTGTAAGAGTTTATTTGAATACCTGTAACTGTGAATCTTTGTGCAACTCCACTACTGCTCACATTTACCCTCTTGAGATGAGCCTGGCTGCTCAACACGCTACCAAAACTGTGTAGTACAAGCTTATACCAAAGGTTGGGTTGCCAATACCTGTAGTCAGAGTTGCTTGTAGAGTTCCCAGAGGGTACTGCATTAAAACTTTGCCTAACATTGGGCAGAAGAAGTACTGTGCTCGACCTTAGCACAAGTCTTGTGGGTCGTGCTTCAGCCCAGCAGTCCGGATAATACAAGTGCTAGAAATAATGCAACTTTGGACAATGAAACACTTGTGTACGAGTGCGATAGAAATAAAATATTAATATCAATTTGTTGGAGTTGTGCTTGCACTAGATATCCTGAATTACTGTTTTAAGGTCTGTTTTTTTTCCCCCACTAGTTAAGTTACCTCTATATGTTAAATATTACAGCTGGGTCTGTGGCTTAGGGGACTAATACATCCACTACAGGGGGCCTGTGTTTGACGTCATGGTCACAGGTTTGAATCCCAGCAGGTCCATTCAGCCCTTCATCCTTCCGAAGTCGATAAAATTAGCACCTTTAAGTTGGGTTAAAAACATCTGTTATCTGTTAATAGTGCCAAGATGCCACTCTGTGGGGTGGGTGAACATGCGCTCTACCAATACACCCGTTATGTTTTGTTGTATGCCTATCACCAGATGAAGGACATACAATAAAAGAACAAGTTACTTTCCTACCTAGTAACGTTCTTTCGATGGGATGTTCCGGCGACGTATTCCACATCTATGACAGTAATCATCACAGCTGTGCTGCTTCCGAAAAATGTTCTGCGTCGAAGTCGATACGCCCCTTCGAGGACCTCCTCCGACGGCACCAGATGTTATAGGTAGGACACACAACGCCCGTAGCCTCAGTTGTAGTTTTTTCCCCAGAACGTGTGGCACCAATCGTCTGCCAGAATGACTACAGAAAGCCTTGCGGAAAATTAGGCTGTAATCGCATAAGAAATTCTGTAGAGGGGCAGGAGGGTTCGATGTGGAATACGTCGTCAGAACATCCCATCGAAAGAACGTTACCAGGTAAGAAAGTAACTTGTTCTTCGAGGGGATTGGTTCCTCCGACGTATTCCACATCTATGACAGACTCCCAACGCAGTACCAACATATGGAGGTGGGAAAAGAATTTAGAATTTTAGAGTGCCCAATGAAATTGCAGAATAGAGGACTGGTTTACCAAAGGCCCAATCATGCCCATGGATAGAATCCAGGGAGTAGGGTTTGACAAAAGTATGGACAGAGGCCCATGTGGCTGCTTCACAAATGTTACGAATGGGAACACCCCTCTGCAAGGCAGTAGAAGCAGCCATACCCCTAGTAGAATGGGCCCGTAAGCCTACCGGAGGGTCCTTACCCGCCAGACAGTAACATTCAGAGATTGTCAAGATAATACATATCTAGACAAAGTCTGCTTAGTAACAGCTTGTTCAAATGCCTTCCAGCATATCCTACAAAGAGCTGATCGTCCACTCTGACCCGGGACATGTGTGAGATGTAGAAACTTAAAGCTCTCCTAGGATCCAACCTATGGAGCCCCTCTTCTTCCTTACCAGGATGCGGAGGATAGAATGCCGGAAGAATGACCTTCTGGCTCAAATGAAATTCCGACACAACCTTCGGAAGAAAAGAAGGACGAACCCTAAGGACAACCCTAAGGACAACCCTGTCCTTATGGAACACTGTGAAAGGTGGCTTAGCGGATAGTGCCTGCAACTAACTCACTCTGCAAGTGGAAGTAACCACAACTAAAAATACAGTTTTAAAGGTGAACAGTCTCAAAGGACAATAATGTAAAGGCTCAAACAGAGCTCCCATTAGGAATTTTAGAACCAGGTTCAAATCCCAACCGAGAACCTGGAAAGGTGACTGTGCGAACTTATTAGTGAGCCCTTTCAGAAACTGAGAAATCAAAGGAATCTTAAAATAAAAACACTCCTCAGACGAGCGCTTAAATATTTACAGCGCCGCCAGGTAACCTTTAATGGTACCCACTTGCTGGCCCTTGTGGGCTAACGAAAGCAAAAAAAGACAGAACCACAGGAATGACATGAAAAAGGATCCACATTCTTAACCCTGCACCAGTCGCAAAACTTTCTCCAACGGTTCAGGGACTTTTTTTGTGGGCCTTCTGGCCGAAAGCAACACCTCCATCACATCTTCAGGGAGGTCCCAATCCGTATATATCAAACTTTCAGAAGCCAAGCATGAAGGTTGAGACTCTTGACCTCTGGATGGAGAACCTGACCCCCCCCCCCGTGAGATCAGATCGTCTCGGTAGGGAAGACTGCGTGGAGGGCAGATTGACATGACAAGAAAGTTCAGGTGCCACGTTCTCCTGGCCCATTCCGGAGCAATGAGGATCATTCGGGAACCGAACCTCCGCAGCACTTGCGGAATGACGGGGACTGGAGGAAACGCGTACAGCAGTGGGAAGGACCACTCCACTACGAATGCGTCCCCCAAGGCTCCTCTGGGAGGAAATTCCCACGAGCAGAATCTCTCGCACTTGCGGTCGACACTGGTGGCGAAGAGATCCACTTGTGGGGACCCCAAAGAGCGAAGATCTCCAGGAGAATCTCCTGACCCAGCTCCCTCTCATGAAAGACCGTGCTCTGCCTGCTCAGAGCATCCGCCGCCTCGTTTTCGTCTCCGGCCAGATAAACTGCTGAGATCGAAATTTCCTGCTGGATGGCCCAGAACTAGAGCTGCATCGCCTCTCTGCACAGAGGGAGAGACCCTGCCCCCTCGTTTTGTTGAAGTAGTGCATGGCCACTGTATTGTCCGTCAGAATCAGGACATTCTTCCCCCGCCAGATGGCAGAAAAGCCTTCAGGGCTAGCCTGACGGCCCTCAGCTCCAACAGATTGATATGGAGTCCGGACTCCAACGGAGACCAACGACCGCTGACTGTCAACTCGTTGGCATGAGCTCCCCATCCCGTGAGGAATGCGTCCGTCACGATCGTCACCACCGGCAAGGGTAGCCAAAATGGAGCCCCTTTCATCAGATTGTCTTCGATGGCCCACCACAGAAGATCCTGGGCGACCGAGGGCGGCAGCTGAATGGGATCCGACATCTCGCCGGAGGACTGTGACCACTGCATCTTGAGAGCCCACTACAGAGATCTCATCCGCAGCCTGGCACCAGGAGAATGCAGGATGCCATGAGGCCGAGCAACCGAACTCGAACGCCGGGAGACTCTGGGTACATTGAAACTTGTCCACCATCTGCAGAATGTGATGAGCCCTCACCTGGGGAGGCGAAAACTGCCTCAGAGATGTGACGAGCACTACTCAGATGTACTGGAGCCGCTGGGTAGGTGTCAAGTGGGACTTCTTTAAGTTGAAGGAGAAGCCCAGCCTGTGAAGGGAGTGGCAGGTGACTGACAGATGATCCAGGACTTGCTCGGGAGAGCGCGTCCTGATCAACCAATCGTCCAGGTAGGGGTAGACACAAATCCCCCCCTTTCCTGAGATACACTTCCACCACCATGAGCTTGTTGAAGACCCTTGGGGCGGAGGTCAATCCGAACGGCAGGACCCGAAACTGAAAGTGCGAGTCGCCAACCGCGAACCTCAGGTACTTCTTGTGCTTGGGATGAATTGGCACATGAAAGTAAGCATCGTTGAGGTCGAGAGACACCAACCAGTCCTAGAGGGCCTGGAGGACTTGAGAAAGAGTAACCATCTTGAACTTGTCCTTCCTGAGGAGCTTGTTCAAACGATGCAACTCCATGATGGGCATCAATCCCGCGTCTTTTATCGGGATCAATAAATTATGGGGAATACCATCCCTTGTTCCTCTCCACTACAGGCACCAGTTCTATGGCGCCTTTCTCCAGAAGGGATTTGATTTCCTGCGCAAGGAGCGGACCCGGTCTCTTCAAAGAGAGATTCCCTGGTGGATTGTCATAAGGGCCTCTGCCGGAAAGGAAGACAGTAGCCGTGGGCTATAATCTCCAGAACCCACACATCTGAAGTAATGGCATGCCTTTCTACAAAATGCTGCGCCAGCCTTCCCCCAACTGGCAAACCATGGGACATGGCCTCATGACTGAGCTGAAGTGGCTGCGGCAGTGCCTGAGGGCAAAGAGGCAACTGCCCGAGCGGCTTTGGTACCTCGAGTACCTTGTTTTCTACCTCTGGTACTCCTACGTTGGCCCCTTTGACTGGCAGCTCCCCTCGATCTACCAAAGGACGAGTAGTATCGAAACAAACTTCCCCTCCATTGCTGTCTCCTAGGACGAAAAGGCGGAGGTTGGCGAACTGCAGCGCTCAACAACTTCGGTGCAGCTTTGGAGGTCTGCAACCTCTCAAGGCTCTCGTCAGCCTTGCTGCCAAGAAGATGGTCACCAACAAAAGGGCATGTTGAGAAGCTGGGCTTGTACATCAGGAGCAAACCCCAACATCCGCAACCATGCAAATCTGCGCATCACAGTGCTTGCCGCCATGGACCGGCCGACGGTCTGCCACGTCCAGACTCGATTGAACGGATTCACACATCTTGTACAAGGGCAAGAAAGTCATCCCATTCCTCCCCTTCGGGAATATGTTCAGCCGCCAAAGATACACAATTCCACAGAGTCTGAGTGAAACGTGTGAAGGCACACATGGAGTTGGCTGCCTTCAAAGCCATACCCCCTGAAGAAAATACTTTCTTCGCCCAACCGTCAAAACGTTTGTCGTTCCTATCAGGAGGGATGGTAGGGTATGACGCCTGTATTGAGGGGACCGTAGCAGCCTGCATCACCAAACTCGCCAGAGTGGGGTGCAAAGTCAAGTAGCCGGGGTCGCCACTGGCTGGATGGTATTTTTTCAGCAACAACTTATTCACCGCTGGGAGACTTTCCGCAGCAGTCCAAGCCGCCGCCACCTTTCTTTGCAAGGCCATATGAAATGGCAGTACCGGGTCAGTTGGTGGACCTTGGTTTAAGATATCTGTCAGCTCATCCTGCAGAAAATCCACTGGTGGCGCAGACCATCCCCAAGTACTCCGTCACCCTCGACATGAGACGCCCGTATGAAGACTCAGCGTGCGTGCCAGTCTCAGGCCTACCGAACTCAACCTCCGGAGAGGTGTCCAGACCACTGGCGTCATGCAAAGACTGACGCAGGTCTTCCATCTGGCTATGACCAGACAATAGTTCGTCCGGAACCTCATCCAGAACCAAACCATCATCAGACCCCTCATCCACCTCAGAGATGTAATCCAGAGGTTGGAATAAATCCCTGGATGAGGGCACAGAAAAAAGGTTCAAATACAGGCCTCACTGACTTCTTCAGGGCCTTCCTCAGAGTTTCCACCGATGCACGGGGTACCACCGGTAAAGCCTCCACAAAAGGTGTCAAGGGCTTGGATGGAATCGGCGTCGACGGCTTCGACACAGGCCTCGAGGCCGGAGCCCCTAGCGTGTCCTTCCACGGCTTCGGCGCCGATGGCATCGATGACTTCCACGGAGGCAGAGCCTCGAGAGAGTCCCTCAACAGAAATGGCGCCGATGGCGTCTACGTCTTCTTAGAAGACCTCACAGGCTCCAACGGTCTCGATGGTGTTGAGGACCAGGACCTGGAACGGGCTTGTCTAGAGCGATCAACCTTGTCCGATCGGGACCTCGACAGCTCCCGATCGCACTGACCGCCCGAGCCCGAAGGCATGCGAGTGGCGGCCCTAGCGCATTCCTTGCCGGCTTCTTGCAAAGGCGCAGACGGAATGGTGCCCTGCGATTCAAAAATCGCCATCATCTCCTTGCGAAATGCGTCCCATTCCATGCTTGTTGGGACAAACTACCCGCCGTCTGGCAGAGTCCTCAGACGAGGACGAAGACGGGGAAGTGGAAGGCGACCGGTGATGGCGCTTCCGCGAGTGCCTAACGGAGGAATGGCGGGAACCACTCCGGGACTGAGACCCCCCTGGACTTACGACGACGCGGAGAGTCGCCCCTCGAAACATCGGTCGAAAGCCCAGCGGATTTCAACTTTCGGGGTTTAGAAACCCTACCAGATAGCTTCTTCCATTCCAACAAAGGCCTTCGACGTAAAGACTGGCAATCGTCACAGTCATCGGTAGCGTCGTCCTCGCAGAGGCAGACGTCTTGCGGGTCCGTAAGTGACATCTTGGAACTGCAGTCCCGCCACTTCTTGAAACCCGACCGCGGGGTAAGACGAAGATATGATATCTTCATAAACACCAAGTTCGAAGAACCGATAGAAGCAGAAGAACAGAGGCGCGCCGAGATCTCCGAAGCGAACACGTTCGTGGAAAAAACAGAACTGAGGCTGCGGGCGTCATGCGTCCTACTTATAACATCCAGTGACGTCAGAAGAGATCCTCGAAGGGGCATATCAACGTCATCGATGCAGGAGCCGAAAATGTTCCCAAGCAGGACAGCTGTGGTGATTACTGTCATAGATGTGGAATAGGTCGGAGGAACCAATCCCCTTGAATAATGAGTTTGGTATATCTATTATGAGTGCACTGCTTTTGTACAGAAACTAGTTATTTTAATTGCATGTTTTACAGTCCGGTCCCGCTTCCCCCCCCCCCAACTTTGTCACCTTGTATGCCTATTCTTTGGTAGAGGACTTACATTTTAATATAGGGATGTGGAGTGTCTTCATTAACATTTACTGTTTTTATAATACACTAGGTAATTTTATACTGAGCTTTGTTACAAAATACTGCTAATATTAAAGAAGACTCTAAATGTGTAACATAATAAACGTTTGTGTTTCATTATATCAATGTGGTGTATTTTCTATGGCTGTTTGTGTGGACTAATTGTACCTTTGTGTCAGCCTACATCCTGTGGCACATCAGACATAGAAGCCGGACCAGAAAACATGGTTCAACAAGTTTTATTAAAGGGAAACAAACCTCAATTGACCCTATAGCTATGATGATGGTTCCCCAACCTCAAAAGACGACAAAACGGTGCTCGTCGGGACGTCTCACAAAGTGCTCTCTTCAATCCAAAGCCTATTTCTATCCTATGCCCGCCCTACCACTAAAACTAAACAATATACCTTGGCTCAAGTAAGATTTACCGTCACTAAACTTTGGTTTCTGATGGCTGGTCTCTGACCCCACCACCCACTTGTGTCTTTTGGTTCTTCTCCCTTTCCAGCAGTAATCTGGCTGGTGGTAATGTTCAAAGACATTCAGTATTAACTCTTCTGTCTTCCTGGAGAAGCTTATTCTAATAAATCTGGTTGAATAGTTCAAAAGGCTCCTTTTCATACAAGAATGGTAGGTGCTATTGCCTTTGCCTTGTTTGACATCTCCAATGGCTCTCTTGGTCACCTTGGTCAGTTCTGATAATGTCAGTATAAAGGTAAGCCAAAAGGGCGCTATCTGGCCTAGATTTGTAGTGTTCTTTCACATCCCACCCCCTAGGGTATTTTCAATGTCAACCCTTCATGCGCTACGTGGTTTGCTTTCACCCCATCATGGGGTATTCTAAATGTCAGCCCCTCGCAGGCTTCTTCAGTCACCACCATCCTCCTTCCTCCATCCTGCCATTTACCTGTTTTTGTGCATCGGGGAAAGTGGCTTCTCCAGGTATTGCAGAACCAAGACTCAGACGTCATGGCCGTCGGATCTTCCTCCGGCGTCCTGAGTGTCGGACTCTAGCGTGTCCCTTCGGATGTATTTGGTTTCTCCATCGGCTAGGCAGCTCTGGGCTCACAGCCTTCTTCTTGTAGCAAGGCAATATGTTTCGCAAGATGGGCAACACATCAATGTTAACATTTACATTTTACTGATGCTAACAGATTTTGCATCCTAATTCAGGGCACACAATGTACACACGCCATGGAAGTGATCAACCCACCGTTGGTTGAGTAAGGGATGGTCTTTAGAGTGCATGTTGAGAACTAGCATTCCTGCTAGGTATAGAGTGACTTATGCATGCCCAGTGATTTGAAACTTGAAATTGTTACCTCTGACGCACTCTAAATATTTAAAGATATGATGGAAGCATTCCCATACCTTGGCTGTCTGATCAAGTGATGAAGTTGCTGCTCGCGCAAGAGCTCCACCAGAGCCGCAGTGCAAGTCTGTGATAGGAAGAGTGTGCCGTGCCCAGACATGGATAGGTTCTGACAGCTGAGACTGGTCTGTGTTCAAAACACTGCAGGTGAGAACAGGGTTGGGTTAGTATTGATAGAATTTAAAATATTTAGCATTCAGAAACTGCAACACTTCCCTCTTTGCTGGGACTCTCATTCTGTGGTAGTCAAACACAAACAAGTTATTCCTAGAATATACTGGTAAGGGGATACAAATGACAGAATTATAGTCCGAGTAGAGAGTAGTAGAATGGATAAGCGAGAGAAAATAGGCCAACGCGAGACACTGCCAAATTTGGTAGGCAATGAAATGTCTGAACTAGTCATTCAATACTTAGAAATGCTGTCATGTATGCTACTATGTCATGTTTTATTTGAGATTTTCATTATATGATATGATCAGTTATTTATAACGCGCTTAATACCCAGAGGTTTCGAAGTACGGATCTGGGGATCGAACCTGTGGTGCTCTGTGTCGTCTTGCTTCCAAGGCGAGCACATTGCCCCCGAGCTATCCTCGAAGAGATGCAGGTTACATGTCAGATGGGTCTTTGCAGAGAAATATGTTCTGTTGATATATACCGCACATTGCTACCACCCAGGGGGAAGTCTCCAGGCGTGGAGAAAGTCACTTAAATATCTGTAGTCCAAAAATAATCTGGTGCACAGATTCTCTTCTTGTCTAAGCAAATACAAAATAGGGAGAGCATATAACACAATGTTAATGCACTGCTTCCAGTCCCAAGCATTCCTTTCACGAAATGCATGCATTCTGAAATGTATAGCCTGTATTCACTTCAACTTAATCAATTGCACTAGCTAGTGTACTGTACTTAAGTGATATTTGTATATATCCATCCTTTAAAATTAAAATATTTCCAATCTCCCAAACCATCCATTTTACTAAGACATGTTACCCCGTTGTGCCCCAATTTTCTAGCACAATTGTTGTGAAAATGTGGGTAAAGCCACAAACTGCAATCTTTTTATGAATGGAGCACAAGAACAAGTCACCAACGGTAGACAGGAGCTTTTCCAAAAACCTTCTCATGCCTTTACCCACAATGCATGCAAGTAATAATAATAATTTCACATTTATATAGCGCTATGAACCCTCAGGTATCTGAGCGCTGCTTATTATTACCCACGGTGTGTGGTGCTCATAGTATAAAGTATAAACATGTTCATGCTGGCTGTGCCCATACATAATGTAGACAGCACCAATATATGCCATTACCTTAAAAGACCATACTCCTGTTGGCTTTTGCCAGTAAAAGTGCCATGCCACAGTAAGAAAGTACATATAAACTGGTTGCACCAATGAAAGCCAGTCTAACATAACACTCAGGTTTGTTTTACCCTTGATGCCCAGCAAAAACAAGAAAGTATTGCTAAAATGGCTAGACCCAACCTAGAGTAGCTACGTAACAGCAGTAACGTTTGCTTTGCCTTTGATGCGCAATACAAATACAAAAAAACATGCCACAGTATAAAAGTATAGATAAACTACTGATTTCACCAAAACATGCTACTGTGGCAGGTCAGAAGGAGGACACAGATTTTCCATCTCACTACTGACAATTATTAAATTATATGTGAAAACAAACTTCCCCTATACTAAAAGTGTTCCTAACCTAACAACTAACTAAGGTGCTTGTCAGCGAGAGTCCAAATCAATATCTGTACACTGCCCAAACTACCCCGTCCTAAATCCATCACTAATAGAACAAAATAAATACAAGAGAATGTCTCCCTTCTCTTGTGGGCAGGTCCTTACACATTTAAATTCAATAAAGAGTCATAGTACTTAGTCATTCCTTAGATTAAATTATTCACTTCTGGTACAGGATTCTTTTGGATGTCTTTTCCCTAATTTATTCCTCCTTTCTTTCTTGTATGTATTGTGTAATGATTCCCACACTTAATCGTCTTTTCAGTGAATCTGAGCAAACCGTTCAAGTAATTAGTTTGATTCCTTATTTGTTTTTGATATTTTTCTTGGTTTGGAATGGGTTCTCCAGAAAATATTCGTATTCTCTTTATTTGTTCACAGCCCCTTTTCACCACACGAATTATTGAGTATTCCAATATTTGCTGTCAGTTCCTTCCTTCACTTTGAACACTGCTGTTCCTGGGCTGAATATAAACACTTTCACTCTCCCCATTCCCTCTTATTCCTTTGTTGCAACTGAGGCGAGTGCAAGTACTCCAGGGTCTATTCTCACTCTCTTCATCAACTTTAGATATTCTCCTATAATCGAGACTGAGATGAGTATGAGTAGTCCAATACTTATTCTCACTTTCCTTATTAACTTTTTTCATGAATTTGGCTGAAGAAAAATTCAACCTTTCAAAATATATTACAATTCTTCTCAGCAGTAATACACTCATATAAAACTTCTTTAAAAACGATCATGAAACCTTAAAACAGGATCCATCATTTTCACAAATCAATGCAATACTATACATTACAATCCATTAAATTTCATAATAAAAAACTCCCATATTTCAGGAAATTCTTAGTGATTTTAGCAGTATTTACAATTTTACCAGCACTAAATATGTGAGACCCATCTACCATTAAAAATCATTCCCCATGGGGTTCCTTCATTTAAGTGTAACAATCACGAAACGCCTCTCCATAAAATCCCTACGGCATTTTACCAATGCATGTCTCAAGGTCTCTTGTATATTGGTATGCTGACAGAATCTAGAGATTTCTGTTCAGTTAGGAGATTTGCTCCTGACCCTATAACATCTCTGGTTGGCCATAGATTCAAACAAAGGCGTAAGAATCCTGCTCTATATTTCAGAGATGGACATTTCTTAAGATATAAGAAGAGCTCAGAGCGTGGCTTAATTTAAAAATGTCCCACTTTAAAGATCTTATATTTATTGCACTCCTCCCACGTATTTCTCCAATCATACGCCCACAGTTTTGATTTGGCTCTGTTCGGATTTGTCAATAGAAGATCCAGCATAATATCTGCCAATGCCATCATGACAAAGTAATCTTGTTTCCAAGATTGCAATGAAATATTAGCGTCTCCCCAGTAAGTGCATCATTAGTAGGAAGATAGTATTTATTGTATACCCCTCTAAGATAAATTTCCCCAGAAAGCATAAAGAGTATAATTTTACCAAGATTCCCTAAAATAGTCCCAATTCAAATCTTAATATTTGAATTGGGATACTCCTAGGTAACTGGAGAACCTTTTCCCAGTACAGACCCTCCATTAAGTTTCAAACGATACCTGGGCCCACCATTTTAGTTTCCGCTCCGTATGTCACAAAAGGAACTGTTTTTTGCTTGTAGAAGGTGAAAACAGGTAAATAAGAGAATGTCCCATATTCCTATGAATGGCTCACGCTTCAGCTGCTGACATCACTTTTGCTTTAATATCGGTCATCTATGCCCGTTCCTGGATGTGATTATTAGTACACATGCCCAAATATGTATATTCATCAACCTCAGTCAAGGGGCATTTGTACAAAAAACATTTACGTCCCAAATTCTTTTCCCAATTTTTGTTTTCTTGCCGACAATAGCATAATATTGTGTATTTTAATGAACAATTGATTACCGTTAGCAAATCATTCTAACGCAGAAAGCAGTCTCGGTAGGCCAATTTGGGTTTCATCCATTAACAGAACATTTCCGGCATAGAGCAGCCAAGATATGGGTATTTGCCCTGTTTTGGGCGGACAGGGATTAACCTTTCCCAGTTGCCCATCAATGTCACTAGTAAAAAAATTCAACACATCAGGGGCCAAAATACACCCCTGCTTTAATCCCCTAGAAGTTGGTATCGGTCTTGACAAAAGCCCCTGTTTATTTAGTTTCAGCTGGATTCGAGGTGCCTGAATAAAACTGGTAAACTAGTGCTTTAATGTGCTGGGCAGTCAGCCGATCTCATTTTCCTAAACAGAATTTCTCACAGGATGGAGTCAAAAGCTAGTTTATATTCAATGAATGCCATATAAACCACCTGAATATTTTTGTTCATACGTTGTCACTTGTAATTTGTGCGACTCCTGCATCAGATAAGATATGGAAGACTCTTCATTTATTAATTCATGAGTGGTTTTATTCTTCAAGTATTTATTTTACATATTCCAGTCATATGATTTTACATGAAAACACTTAATCTCCCAACACGTGTTTCACCCCAGCTTTTAGTCATAGGTCTTCAGGAGAGATTTCTGCACAAAAAAAAAAAATAGTTTAGTTTATCTTTAAAAAATATTAAATATCAAGCTCAACCCTACATTGGTTTATATAAAAAAATCACCATTCACACATTATTTATGCATTCTCATGAGCTTTTGTATCATCTCTATGTAAGAAAGACTGAAGAAGAGGACTCTTATGTTAAATTAAATATTCAGGTTGACTCACCCTTTTGTGATGTTCACTTTTTGAAAATGCCTTGTAGTTTTTAGTTTCAAAATTCAGAAGTGGATTTCCTTTGCACCAAAATAATGTATCTGAAAAGAATTTCAGAAGGACCGGGGATTTCTCTAGTGTCCTAGTGCTTTATTAGTGCAATTACCATTTCTTAGCTGTTTTCTAAGTAGAAAATATAAGTATTAAGGTTTTAGCTCCTTTCTACAACGTAGCCAAGTTTTAGTGTCCTAGAAGTTAAAAATAAAGTTAAGTGAAATGAAGCATTACCTTAGTCTTTTTGACATCTGCCAGGTCTGATTGCCTGGAGCATCCTCGCCTGGATCCGCGATGGTTTTAAACTGATTTGGTTCCGTTTTTATAGTTTAATTCGGCGCGTGATGACGTCATCGCGTGCGCGTGCCGCGATGACGTCGAAACGCTCTAAAAACGTGCCACAGCCATCATGTCCAGGCCCTGGAAGGGAATCAGGCATCAGTCGACATCCTAGAGACCCAGATAGATATGCGCCTGGCGGAACTGGAGAGACGAGAGGAGAAATGCATGCTGAAACTCGACGACTTGGAAAATAGGGAACGTCGTAATAATCTGCGCTTCCTGGGGATTCCGGAACGAGATTGGTGAATCGCAGACAGACATCCTTAGAGCTGTCAACGAGGTGATCAGTAAGCTCTTTGATGAATCCAACACCATGGTACTACTTCGTGTGATGATGGCTTCACAGTTTCTTTCTATAAGTCCTTCCACTCCACTCTCGCTCCTTTTTTGGCTAAGTTATTTAATGCATCCCTTGATTCGGGAGCCCCTCCCCAATCCATGCTTTCCGCCCGTATAGTCCTAATTCCCAAGGAGCGGAAAGACCTTACCCAATGCTCTTACTACCAACCCATTTCTTTACTCAATACTGATGTTAAAAGCGGTCATGATTCCTGCCCCTCATGTCCCCAGCCCTCCAAGAGGTCAGGCTGGAGCCAAGCCACGATCACCTACATGGCCCTCAAGGGCCTCTCCATCCCTCCAAAGACCCACTTGGACTCAGACTTGGCGCTTGTGGCACCAGACTCACTCACTCCCATAGGATAACATTGGGGATTGGACTTGTAGTGCATTGATGGGGACAAGATGGATGACCCCACATATTTCGGTTCCCAGAACTGCATGGGCAGTCTAATCTTTTAGGTGTGGTTCAGTCCAGACACACCTGGGATACCCAGAGACTATTTAAGCCACGGCCAGGCTGAGAAACATGCTTTGTGTTTTCTACACCTGCAGCGTGACACTCATCGTGTTCGGATCGGTCTCCAGTAGGACTGCATCTTTCTTCTGCGCTCAGCTCCTGGAAGAACACCTTTTGGAACAGCCTTTCCCATCCCAGCACGCTGCCTCCTAAGGAATAGGGAAAAGAACAGAAAAAAGGCATTAGTAAGCATTCTGCAATCTTCGCTTATTTTTAAATACTGTACGAGCTTCAAACGCTTACCTGAATCCCAGCCGCTCTGGGGGAACTCTGTCTCCGGAACTTCTCATCCATCTGCAAAAGGGAAAAGACACTCAAGGTTAGCGTGGAAACATCTAGAGGCGCCACATACAGCGCTTACTCACCGCATTTGTTCTTCATAACCGGCATCCACGCTGAAAACGTCGCGGCACCTAAAAGACACAGGAAAAGAACTCAGTTCAATACAAATACGAAAGGGGTGCATCTCACTCACTCACCTTCAGCGCTACTCATCTCAGCAGCACGCCGCCATCCTCGGACGCCAGCCATCATCTAAGGAAAGAAAGGAACGAAGTTAGAGAACTGTTCAAAAGACTCATTCCACCCCGCTCCTTTGCAGGGGAACTCGGCAACACCAAGGGATTACAGGGGTCAGGGTTGGGGATCTAGGTTTTAAACTCTCGCTATTTGCGGATGACATTCTGGCCTATCTCGCCAGTTTGAGTGTCTCGCTCCCCAATCTCCTGGGCTTGATTCACAAGGAACAAGTTACTTACCTGTAACTGTTGTTCTCCAGCATGGGTCTGGCATGGATTCACATGCTCATGAATATTCCCCGTCGTCAGGCTGGGAATCCTCGGTAAAAGAAAAAACCAGTATCAGTTTCGTTTCTGATCTGTCTTTCGTAGTAATAACCAATCACTGCTCTCTGCGTCATACTGACCACAGCCAATGACTGCCCTCTACCTAAGCACCGCCTCTGGCAGCCATCTTCAGATTTGGAAGCACGTGAAGTGGCAGTATGACCAAGTGAAGAGCCGCAGAGGGGTAGGCGGGAGGGTTCGCATGTGAATCCATGCCAGACCCATGCTGGAGAACAACAGTTACAGGTAAGTAACTTGTTCCTTCTCCAGCATGGGGTCTGGCATGGATTCACATGCTCATGAATAAAGAATACATAGCAGTACACACATGCACAACCACGGGAGGTGGCAAAGGCTCAACATTAAGCATCACATCAACTCAACATTAAGCATCTTACCTCCTGACCAGGCTCACCTCAGGCGAACAGGTTGCGCAGCACTGCTTGGCCGACCCTGGACTCCTCCCTGGAATCCCGGTCGACGCAGTAGAATTTCGTGAAGGTGTGCGTCGACCTCCACGTAGCAGCCCTGCATATGTCCAGCAGGGGCACACCAGATAGGAACGCCGTGGTAGCTGCGATCGCTCTGGTGGAATGGGCTCTCGGACGGCCAGGCAGCGGTCGGTTTGCCAACCGGTGACAGTACATGATACAGCCGGAGAGCCATCTGGAAATGGAAGCCTTCGAGAGAGCCTTCCCCTGATTGACAGGTCCAAAGTTCACAAAGAGTTGTGACGTCTTCCGAAAACACTTCGTGCGGTCTACGTAGAACTTCAGCGCTCTAGCCACATCCAGCGAGTGCAAAGTCCTCTCAGCCGGCGACGAAGGCGACGGGAAGAACACAGGCAACACCAAGGGTTCGTTGAGATGGAAGTCCGACGGCACCTTGGGCATGAAGGAGGGGTGCGTCCTGAGCACTACCCTCATGTCGTGGAAAGTCAAGTACGGGGCCTTGCAGGAAAGGGCCTGGATCTCTCCCACTCGTCGTGCGGAGGTGATGGCCACAAGAAAAGCTGTTTTCCACGATAGAAACTTCAACGGGGCCGAGTGCAGAGGCTCGAACGGAGGTCCCATGAGCTTGGTCAGCACCACGTTGAGCTCCCACGCCGGGGCCGGAGCCTTCACCGGCGGGAACGATCTGAACAGTCCCTTCATGAACTCCTTCACCAGACGATGAGACCACAAGGACGTCCGCCCCGTGGTTCTGGTGTACCGGGAGATCGCAGCAAGATGGATCTTGATGGACGCGTGTGCCAGACCAGCTTTGGCCAGCGTCAGCAGGTACGGCAGTACTTGGGGAGCCGTAATCCGTAGAGGGTTAATCTTCTGTGCGTGGCACCAGACAGAGAACCTCTTCCATTTGTGTCCGTAGCATTTAAGAGTCGAGGACGCCCTGGCCTTTGCAAGAACCTCTCTGCAATCGGCCGGTATGTCGTATCCTCCAAACTCTAGCGCTGCAGGAGCCAGGCCTGCAAGTTCAGCGACTTCGGGTCCTGGTGGAGGATGGCGCCTCCTTCCCTGGAGAGTAGATCCGCGTCCGCCGGCAGCTTGATCTGCGGGGACGCTGACAAGTCCAGAAGGTCCGGGAACCATATCTGCCTCGGCCACGCAGGTGCGACGAGGATCATCCTGCACCGTGACCTCTTGAGCTGGTTGACGAGCCGGATTAGCAGAGGCAAGGGAGGGAACGCGTAGAGGAACAGGCCCTCCCAGGGGAACGAGAAAGCATCGCCCATGCTCCTCGTCTGGGGAAACCTGCTGGCGAACCTCCGGCACTTGGTGTTCGTCGCCGTCGCGAACAGGTCGATCTGGGGTGTGCCCCACCGTCGGAAGAGGCGATCCACCAGATCCTGCCGTAGTTCCCACTCGTGGCACGAGCGCAGCTCCCTGCTGAGTGAGTCGGCGATGGTGTTTTTTATCCCTGCCAGATGAAACGGCACCAGAAAAATCCCTTGGGCGACGGCCCAATGCCACAGGTCCTGCGCCTCCTTGGACAGCGCTGGGGACCTGGTTCCGCCCTGTTTCCTGATGTAAAACATGGTGGTGGTGTTGTCGGTGAAGATCCTCACCACCTTGCCCTTGAGGGACGGAAGGAAGGACCCGAGGGCCCAAAACACTGCACGGAGCTCCAGGACGTTGATATGCAGGGACTTCTCCGTCGGGAGCCAGAGTCCTCTTGCGTGCAGATTTTCGGTGTGCGCTCCCCACCCTTCCAGGGAGGCATCCGTGGTCACAGTCTCCTGGTGGGCTGGGGTCTGGAAGTCCATGCCCGCCGTCAGATGCGCGCGGGTGCCCCACCACCGTATCGCTCGTCGGAAACTCTCGTCGAGCTTGATCCTTTCCTCGAAGCTGCCCGTCGTCTGGATCCAGCGCGCATCCAGGAATTCTTGCAACGGGCGCATCCGGAGCCTGCACATGGGAATGAGGTAGATGCAGGAAGACATCATCCCGAGGAGGGACTTGATGGACCTCACCTTGGCCGCGTCGGCCACCAACATCCGTTGCACCTTGCCCAAGATGGTCCTGGTCCTCTCCTCCGACGGGGAGGCCAGAAGGGACACTGTGTCGAGCCTCGCTCCCAGAAACAGTGCGACTTGCGCGGGCACCAGGTGGGATTTGGCGTAGTTCACGGAGAATCCCAGGTCCGTGAGGAGTTGGACGGTCCTTGCCGTGAGGACCACAGCGAGCTCCCTCGTCTTGGCGCGGATGAGCCAGTCGTCCAGGTAGGGGTAGACGTGAATCCCCTCGCGGCGCAGCTGCGCCGCCACCGGTGCGAGGCACTTGGTGAATACCCTGGGTGCCGACCGTAGTCCGAAGGGAAGGGCTTTGAACTGGTAATGACGCCCTTGGACCACGAATCTGAGGAATTTTCGGTGCCCCTTTAGGATTGGAATGTGGAAGTAGGCATCCTCCAAATCCAACGACGATAGGAAGTCTCCTCCCTCCAGTTGACCCAGGACGTGCTGTAGGGTGACCATCCGGAACTTCTGCGCCTTGATGAACTTGTTCAGCCGTCGCAGGTCTAGGATGGGGCGCCATCCTCCCGTCTTCTTCTTCACGAGGAAGTATCGCGAGTAGACTCCGGAGCCCCGAAGCCTCTTTGGGACGAGTTCGATGGCGCCCTTCCTGAGCATCGCCTTTACCTCCAGGAGAAGTTGAGGGACGTGAAGTTCTTTCCTGGCCACGGGGGGGACGCGCGGGCACCTTCTTTGAAACTCGAGCGCGTGGCCCCGGGCCAGGGCGTCCAGCACCCAACGGTCGGTGGAGATGGACTCCCACACGCCAGCCGGCCTCCCACCGGGGTGCTTCGGTGGGGGCCCGACCCCACGGCCGGTTCAATCCTGCTTGGACGCGGCCTTGCCGCCTTGACCTCCTTGGCAACGACGGCGGGGTCCGCTAGACTTGCCTCGTCCTCTGTAGGCCTCTTGCGACGACGAGCGGGCCGCTTGACGGTAGGAAGAGAAACCGCCGCCGGAACCTTTGGAGGCGCCACTGCCTCCGCCGCTCCGAAAGGGCGTCCGTCGTTGCTGCAGGACTCCAAGGGCCCGGGCCGTCTCAGTATCCGCCTTGATGGCCTGGAGGGAATCGTCCACCGTCTTCCCAAACAGGTTGTTCCCGTCGAAGGGCATGTCCAGGACTCTGGTCTGGACGTCCTGCCGAAAGTCCGTAGCTTTGAGCCATCCACGACGTCGAAGGCAAACGCCGTTGCCCAGCTGGCGGAACCCCGCGTCGGCGATGTCCGTCGCCACGGTGATAGCGTGGTCCGAAGCCACTTCACCTTCCTGGAGGATCTCAAGGGCCTCCGCCCTCTTGTCGTCCGGCAGAAAATCCAGCAGGGGAGCCATCTTGTACCAGAGCTCCCTGTCGTAGCGGGCCACGATAGCCAAGGCGTTGGCCGCTTTAATCGTCGTCGCTGCCGACGAGATGACTCTACGTCCCATAGTATCCAATTTCTTTCCCTCGCCGTCCGGCGGGGAAGTCGATGTGGAGGCCGCACCCCCCCCTGCTTTCTTCCTGGCTGCCGCGGAGACGACGGAGTCCGGGGTAGGCTGCGCCCGGAGGCATAGGGGGGCCGTGTCTGGGACCCGGTACTTCTTCTCGTACCGGTCTCTTCTAGCAGGCGTCGTGGAAGGGTTCTTGAGGAGGGAAAGGCCCTCATCCCAAATGTCGTCCAACAGAGGCACTGCGAGGACCGTCTTCCTCTTGGCCTCGCGCCGCTGAAAAAGGAAGCCTTCCTTTTTCTTCTCCTCAGGGCAGAGTTGGAAAAGCTCGGAAGCCCTGGAGATCATGGAGTGGAAAGATCCGATCTCGTCGGGCGGAGAAGCCCTGGTGGGAGGCGACGACGGAAAATCCTCGTCGTATGCCTCGTCGTCCGTACCCGTCGCTGCCGTGTCAGTCCCCGTATCATCCCCTCGGGTGGATGGGGAGGAGGGCTGGACGGGGCGCGACGGTTGAAAAGGAGGTGGAGGATGGATCCTTCTTTTCTTGGTAGGGGGGACACCAGAAGGTCCCGGTTCTGGATCCCCCGACGGGAGAGGTTCCTCCGTCGGTAACGGTAGCCTCGTCCTTATCTCAGTGCATAAGGACTGTATGGCCAACAAAATGGCCGCCGAGTTGTCTCGCGGCGTTGGCAGAGGGGAATCCGACGGGCGAGCAGGGGCCCCGTCGGTATCCTCGACGATGTCGTCGTCGTCACCTGCGTCGGGGCCCATTCCGACGGGCTGGTCTTGTTCCACGCCAAGGCCGTGGCTTAAGACCTCGATCAGCTCCTCTTCTGAGGTTGAGGCCGAATCTACGACGACGCCCTGCCCCCCCTTCTTCCCCACGGAGGGTTTCACGGGGGTCCTATCGATGGGCACAAAAGAAGACTCCCTCCGAGGAGGCGGGGAGATTCTGGGCCCTGAGGTCGCCACCACTGGTGCAGCCTCCACAGGCTGGGCCAGGGCCGCCGCGACCGTTTCGATAGAGGGCTTGGTCGGATGGATCAAGGCCTTCACCACCTTAGGTGCGCTCACCGCCTTATCCTTGAGGGAGGGGGCACTGCCACGCTCCTCCTCTGCCTTAGAGCTCGACCGGGGCCTCTCCAGGAGCTTCGCCGGGTGCTCGGCCTTCCTCTTACCCGACCCAGAGCATTGGCTCGTGGTTGATGGCGCCGGGGAGGGTGCGCCCTGCCTGGCGCCCGTAGAGCCCGACCGTTCGGCGCTCCCGGTGCCAGCGGACTCGCGGTGCTTGGCCTTATGTTGGGCCCCCGTCGCCGGGGCGCCCTCAAAGGTCTTAGAAGACCGCTCGGATTTCTTCTTCTTCTCGCCAGACGGGCTCTTACCCTCCAGCCAGTTGGCGAGACGTTGATGACGGTCCTTCATGGTCCGTTCCGACATGTTGCCGCAAAACGCACAGTCCTTTTCCACGTGCGTTTTGTCCTCATGAAGGCAGTAAAGGCAGAAAGAGTGTTCGTCCTCCTTAAAGACGTTCTGCAGCTGGCATCCAGGGCAGACCCTGAACAGCTTTCCGGGCGTCGAGCTTCCCTTCTCCTGGGCCATCTCCGAGACCGGGCCTGAGAAGCTTCTGGAGTCCTCCGAAGTGTAGCTCGACGAAATCTTCACCCTTGAGGGGCACAGACGAATCCGACACGGGTCCCCGTTGATCGGATGTAGGATCGGTGGAGCTTGAGGCTCTTTTGACCGAAGAATCGAAGTTTTTTGTAAAAAGCGCGAAAAAATAGCACTAACGCTCGAGAGCAATAGCACGAGGATCCCAACACATGAACGTGCGGTAAAAATCTGAAGATGGCTGCCAGAGGCGGTGCTTAGGTAGAGGGCAGTCATTGGCTGTGGTCAGTATGACGCAGAGACCAGTGATTGGTTATTACTACGAAAGACAGATCAGAAACGAAACTGATACTGGTTTTTTCTTTTACCGAGGATTCCCAGCCTGACGACGGGGAATATTCATGAGCATGTGAATCCATGCCAGACCCCATGCTGGAGAACTTTGGGACCTTCTCGGGGCTCAAGATAAGCCCATCAAAATCCTGTATTATGCCAATGGGGGACTGTGACCGAGACACTGGGGGGAGTGAGGATGCCTGGGGGTGAGATTCGAGCGAAGGGCAATTGTATATCTGGGTGTCCTCGTCCCTAGGGACCTGGGTACCCTTTTTGAGCTGAACTTTCCCCCGATCCTTGTTAAGATTAAGGTAGACCTCGACTTGTGGGCGCCTTTAACCTTATTGTGGTTTGGTCGTATGGTATCCATTAAAATGAATATACTTCCTCGTCTCTTGTATCTTTTTACATCTCTCCCCGTCAAGATCCCAGAAGCCTTTTTTAGATTCCTGTAGTCCATGACCCAGTGGTTTATATGGAAGGGCAAAAGACCAAGAATTAAGCACTCAGCCTAGACTCTCCCGAGATCCCTGGGGGGTATTGGGCTCCCAGACTTTCGCTTATATCATAAGGCTGCCCAGCTTAGAGTTATGCTGGAACATATGAAGGATGAGTTGCGTACCTATTGGGCTTACATTGAAGATACTCGCCTGCACCCAAGGAAAGTCAGATTTTTTTATGGTCATCGTTCCATGACCTCCCCAATCGAGTGAAAACTCAACCGACATTGTCAGTCTTGTGGGCTCTATGGAAAAATACCAAAGAGAATCGGGCTCTCTCGCCCTGGCCTTCCCCTTTGTCCTCCTTGTGGGGTTCCCCCCCTCGATTAGGGTAATAAAGGCCATCAAAACACGCAGCAGTGGTCGGACGTGGGCGTAGAGCGTGCTGCCGAGCTCTTCCGCCAGGATAGATTAATTGACTATGAAGCACTGGCTGAGGCTTTGGCAGATGCCCCGATGTCTGTTTTTGACTACCTCCGGGTTAAGGGTTTCCTAACCAGTTCCCAATGGCAGGAGCAGCTCGCTCATCCCCTCAAACCACTTGAAAGAGTAATTGCTGATTTCTCCATGAGGAAGGGATCCCTGTCTAGAATCTATGGTGTCTTGAACTCGATGCATTTGTCAGGTAGGAAAGGGTTCAAGAAACTATGGGATGATAGGCTCGGGAGGGTGATAGACGACTCCACTTTGGCTAAACTCTATGGGGCTCTCTTTTCTGGTACGCTGTACATGGCTTCAATGGCACACAATTCAATGATTCTGCACATGTGGCACCTCCCCCCGGTGAGTTTGTCAAGGATGTTTCCCAGGGTCTCTCCCTTTTGCCCCAGAGAGTGTGGTCAGCAAGGTACTCGGTACCACTTGTGGTGGGGGTGTCCGCATGTGCAAATCTTTTGGGCAGAACTGTTGAGCTGGATTAGGGATATCATGGGCATTACTATTGAACAGCGCCCCCCTCGAACTTTTTTTTGGTGTTCCGTCCCTGGATATGGACTCGTAGGCCCTCCCGAAAGTGATTCAAAGCATGCTGAGAGCTGGTAAACTAGCTATAGTTCAGAACTGGAAGAGTGGCGCAGTGCCTTCAAAATCAGAATGGCTTGCCAAACTGTGGACAATTTTCACCTACGTGAAGTTGTCGGCACTAGCCCATGATACAATGGAATCCTTCCTGTTGGACTGGACCTTGGTGCTCCTTCACGAGGACTGTGGTACACTGAGACTTTGATCCCTTCTCCATGGTGAAGCCCCTGGCCATTGGCCTATGTTGAACTATGTGCTCTTTCATCAGGCCTGCTGATATATCCGAAACCCATGGCGTCAGTCGATAGCTGTCTCTCGATCCCCAAGTCTTGGTTAGTTTTGGTTACTTTGGCTGCATTCCCTTATGTGAACTCTGTTGTCCTCACGGGGGGCTAGGGAGTTGGGGGTTGCGACGAAGGTGGGGGAGGGAGGCTTTCTACATTCTACTTGTACTGTGGTGGTTTCTGTCAAAATGTTCAATACATTCTAAATGGAAAAAAAAATATCATGAGTATCAAACTCCAGAGCACAGCCCAGGTCCCAGTCTTTAGACATTCTTGCCTCATTACCAGATGAGGTCTTGTATAATTTACAAAAATAATCTACCCAGGCACTCTGATGGAGGGGGTTTATCAGCAAAGGCATTCAACAAGTCCTTAGTTCCCTCCGAGTAGGGACCAGATTTGGACACTGTTCTTCGCCCTTAATTGCATTAGCATATTGTCTCCATCCTGTTGAAAGAACACTGCGTTATGCCCTCCCATCCAGTTTTCCAATTTTTATGGAGGACCTCTAATTTGATTTATTTGCGTTAAGACTCCTCCCTGGATTTAATCTTGTTAAGGCTCACTGTTTTTCAATGACCTCTTTCTAGAATGTACCATGCTGTCAAAAAACATACATACGTCTAAATCCAGGATGAAACCTTTGTGGGAGCATGCAGCAAACAAAGGCAGGGTCGAAAAAGATATCCTTCTCTAAACCACATCTCTTCCCTTGGGCTCCCCCAATTCTCAGCTCACCAGTTTAGCCAAAGAGTTTTGTCCACATGAACCCATCCCTGGCCCCATTTATTTGTAAATCACGCTGATAACATTACCCTTCCGGCTTCAAAGAGGGCATCCTCCAAACCCGTCAGTAAGAGATCATGATCACACTTTACTTATTGTGATACTTGAAAATCCTCCACACATCCTAACATACTCTTTTCCACAAACACAATCAATGATTTCTCTTTGAGATATCCTTCTCTAAGTTGGTTGGGCAGGGATATCCCCCTTTATGGAGCCATTGAACATAACCAGATCTCTAGCTTTCATTAGGGTAAGCCACTTATTTGGCCTTGGATCCTCAACTGACCTTCCCCTAGCCACACACTAAATGTTCTGATCACCCATTACTAGCATTGCTAGGGTCTTAGCATCACCCATAGCTAGATCAAACATCGCCTCAAAAGCGTCCATAAAAGAATCATATGGGATTGCCATACCCTTCCAATATACATTTAACAATGCATAATGCCCCCCTAGAAGTTTCCCCCAGTGTCACATACTTCAATTCAGTCAGCGGGACAAAAGGATTTGGAGAGGCCCAAATTCAAGGCTATAACCCAGATTTATTTTACAAGCCACTAGCAGGCTGCTCATCGTTTTCCCTTTCGAACCCTTAAATGCTGGAATCGTCGAGATCATAGAAGCCTCCCATACTTGAGTTTTCAGCAGCCATGGTTCTTGGAGCATAACCAGATCTAAATCCACCAGGGGATTATTCTTCATGTACAGTAGGTAGTTAAAGCCTTGGGTGTTCCATGAGGCTAATTAAGTTTCAATCCTTCATTACTGTAATCAGTAATTACTGTCCCTCCCCTCCTCTCACCACTAATCGCAATAAGACCTCGGAAGAGGTTGAGATGATCCATTTCCCCTCTGTTGATGGTCTACCTCAGACTAGCCATTCCTATAATCAACTCCTCTCCCATGATCATCTCAGAGTCTAAAATCCCGAGTGTAGAAATGCTTCATCGCCTTAAACATCATTTCTTCCTCTATCAGAGAAGGAATCTCCAATCCAACTAGTCCCAAAACCCATTTGTCCAAAAATTCTACTGGGGCTATATCCAGTGACTGAATAACCCCCAAGCCTAGTATACTATGCATTAGGCGCAGGACATAATATTTATTTAGAATTAGATCTTTGTCAGCCCTTCCTCCAGTTTCTAGAATAAGGGTTTGTGATATGTTAGAATTTCACCCCCCCCCCCTAGATCTATTTTTCCCTTCAGGGGTTCTCCGATTTCTCAGCGACCTCTTGTCTGTCCGATGGCCCACTGTTTCCTCTTTATTGACAACCCCAATTGTCCCTTCTACCTTTCTCGAGATCTTTTCTGCAGCAATATCCGATTTGGACCACATTTCCTGAATCTTGGGGGGGGGGGGCTTCCTCTTGCACCCAGTCATCATCTGTCGCCCCATTTAGATATCTTCTATGGGGAATATTTAGAAAACCTCCCTGGATCGGAGAGCCACGCTCACATTTCAGCCCCAAATAATTATTGGGTGCCTGATTGACCCTTAATCTCCATCTAGGGCCACGCAAGCACTCTACGGTCCTAGTGCTGCAGCATGAGACCTATGAGACAAAGTCAGCCCCTCCCCAATGTTAGACGAGTGCTCCACTGGAGCAAAAAAGGATCCCATGATTGTTCAGCATTAAGCGAGTCACCAAGGATAGAACAGGTAGTAATATCAATCAAAACTACCTCACACTACTATCCCTCTATCATTGTGGTCTGGTTGTTGCGTCATTAAATCTGGGATTTCAATATTTCCCATCTCCCTTATTTGTACTGATTTTGCCTTTTTTCCTTATTTTAAGATTCCAGATGGAAATCACAGGATCCTGATCAAGAGTAGTCAATTTTCTGATACATTTGCTCGAGGCAAACATTGTTTATTTAAGGGGCATCTTCTGATTTTTGGCTTCTTGACTGTTTTTACTTTTCTTACTGCCTTTCGTTTTCGCAAACATTTAAAACATAGACTCCTCCCCCGGAGACAATCGGGGGGGAGGTGCTAAAAGAGGTGGAAGCCCTCGACTGATCATCATGGGGGAGAGTTTCTTCAATATCTATAATAATGATCCCCTCTGATGAATCCGGAGGGACCTCTCCTCTATTCACCCATAATAAAAATTGGGAGGGATTGTGCAGGCTCTAGGAATCGAGCATTTCCTCTTTCCACACACCCCTGAGCTTGTCTCTCCAAACCCACTTGCTCTTTCTACATAATGTGGGTGCCTCTAACCATGTCAGTTTTTCCAGCACGAAGTTTAGAGTTGTTGCTTGCTGGTTAAGCCTACCATCAAATGATTCATATAACTTTGCTACGGTCAATAGTCCTGCATTCATCGCTATCAGTCTCACCTCCGACATAGCATTCGGTACTGGGTTCAGGGCAATAGATTTTTTCAGAGACTTCTTATGGTTCCTAGAAGTAGAACCAGGAAGGCTGAAAGGGGAGCTTTTTATTTGTCAGTGCCCATGGCCTGGAATAGACTGCTGCCTGAGTTCAGGGATCAGCTTAATTTGGAACCCTTTAAAAGGAAACTGAAAACGTGGCTGTTCGCATAAAGTGCTACCCAGTCAAAGCTCCTTTCTAGCTATTTCCTTTCAGTTATTCACCTTTGTGTTTGTTAGTGCCCTAATGCCTACAGGTCCAAGGTCTTGCGCTTTATAAATGCGTTAAAGTAAAAAAGTAAAGGGTTGGGTTAATAAAAGAAACAGCTAAATCAGAAGAAGAATCAAGAATGTTGGGGAATAAAATGCCGGAGATGTCCTGTGAGTGAACAGGGGTCACATGGGAGTTTTGAGGTAGTTCAGTTTCTGGAATTTCTCCAGGTACCCTTGGCTGACATAGCTCCAGGATCAGTACCCCAGTATTGGATTCATCCCAACCTAGCTATTCTCTGTATTACAGAGATGTGGATTCGGGATTCAAGTGGACTGTATTGACCTGGCATTCCCTGTAGGGTTCTCCTTTTTTGGGGAAAACCGCAGTTCTGGTTATGGCGGTGGCGTGGCCATCATCGCAAAAGCCAACTCGGGTCTTTTACAGGCTGCAAAATCTTGCACGTTAAAATGACCCCTACGTGCAATGGTTGCATTAATTTTGTACTCCTCTTTAGACTTCCCAACATGTTGGAGTTTAACAACGAAATCACTGACATCTTAAACAAGCTGTCCAGCCCCAAGTCAGCCACTCTTTTTAGGAGACATACAGATGTAGGGGAAATTCCCAGGACAACAAAGCAATAGACTTAGAGAGTTCCCTTAACAGCATAGTCCCTGAAGCCATAAAGACCCTACTACAGCACAATACATCACCTTAAAACTGGATTGTGACAAGGAATCTCCCAGCAGTAATTACATCAAATACCCCTTGCTTATGGTCCGACAATTTTGCTATTAGATTCACCATTACTAATCCCCCAGCTCTCACCTAAACCCATTAATCCTACAAAATGAGTCACTGGTCGAAACTTACCTATAGTCTTTTTTAGATAGCATTATCTCAACAGTAAGGTCGGAGGACTCTGGAGAGCATGTTCTCGAAATACTAGAAACTAATCACCGAAATGTTAGACCCATCAGCCCCCCTCAAATCCAAACAGGCTCGAGAAAATTAAAACCATCAAACCTGGTTTACGCAAGAACTAAAACTCTTGAGAAAACAGAAAAAAGCCTTGGAAACTCGCTAGCGCAACCACCAATTGAATCACACCAGATTGGCTTGGAAGGAAATTGACAAAACGTATAAATCGCCAATTAAAAAAAAAAAATAAAAAAAAAAAATCTACCTCAACGCTCACATTGAATCCTCATCCAATCACACGGGAGAGCTTTTCAATATACTGAAGCCTTTAGAAAAACCAAAGGCCTCTCTGTATCACTTCACACCAACCAACCAGGATTATTCAAATATACAATTTGCATTTGAAGCTAAAAATATAAAATTCAAAATAGTCAAGGCGCAAGCCATAAATGCCCTCCCAAAGGAGCAGGCGTATTCCCAACTCTAGGCTATTAACCTACAACAACAATTCACATTTTTGCACATTTCCACTCAGGACATGCTTAACATACTGTCCTCCATGTGGCCCACCTCTTGCCCACATAACTTGTTACCACTTAAACTCATCTTGGCAAACAGAGTTGTTTGCTCCATTCTTGGCCTACCTAGTCAATGCTTCCTTTAGGGACAACCAGATGTACCAGACGCCATCAAAAAGTTACCTTCACTCCTATCCCAAAAAAAACAAATATCAATTCCAGGGAACCAAGCAATTTGAGACCCATCACAAATTCCCAATTCCTCTTAAAAACCATCGACATATTAGCCACCGTCCAGCACCAAGCCTTTGTGGAGACCAACGGAAGCTTACACAACCAACAATCCGGTATCGGCACTGCTTTCAGTACGGAGACAGCTTTAATGGACTCACAGACCACTATGCTGGGAATTATGGACAGAGCAAAGG
This sequence comes from Ambystoma mexicanum, assembly GCF_040938575.1. Classification (NCBI taxonomy): domain Eukaryota; kingdom Metazoa; phylum Chordata; class Amphibia; order Caudata; family Ambystomatidae; genus Ambystoma; species Ambystoma mexicanum. Next base: position 305,073,775 of record NC_090921.1, read on the forward strand.
CCGGAATGTTGGTTTTATTAGATCTTTCCAGGGCTTTCGATCTTGATGATCATGACCACCTCTTTTGCTACCCAAGAGACACAGGCCGCTGCTCATATAAGGTTGTTAAACTGGCTCAAATCTTTCCTTTCCAATCAGGGATCTAGACTTCAGTGCAGGGGTTGCCGTTTCGCCTTCAGCGCCCATTCGCTGCGGGGTACCCCAAGGGGCCTCCATCTCCCCTGTGTTGTTCAACCTCTATATATCAGTTCTCTCTGCACTCTCGAGAAGCTGGGTGTCTTTTTTACAAACTATGCTGATGACACCCAGATTGTCTTGGAACGCTCAGGGAATTATGATATTGATGCCAAGATTCTATCCAATATCTACGATCACATTGACAACTGGATGGCGGAGAACTGGTTGTGCCTAAATGGAACAAAAACTGAACTTATGATTTTCTGTTACAATCAAGCTAGTGACAAACTGGGCACAGACTACAGCAGTTTCCACTAAAAGACAACCAAAATCAAGATCCAACAAAAAGTGAAAACCTTAGGGGTATATATGGAAGCCTCTCTAAGTTCAGATGCCCACACATCTTACGTAAAACTCTTGCAATTACCATCTCCCTCTACTAAAGAATATCCGCCCCTATATATCTGAGAATAATAGTGCCACAATTGCCAGAGCCACCATACTAACTACACTTGATTACTGCAATTCCCTTCTCATAGGCGCCTCTTCTTACAATATATCGAGATGTCCAGTTATGCAGAATAACGCAGTAAGAATTGGGAGAAACGTTCATATAAGATATCATATTTCCGATCACAGGAGGAGACTGCTCTGGCTACCCATTAAGGAAAAGATTGCTTTTAAAGGTTGGGCACGATGGTCCATCATTGCCTTCCAGACTCAAAACCTGACTACCTTAAATCCTTGGCCCTTCCTTATCGGCCAGCCAGAACCCTTTACTCGTCAGGCGTAGGCTTGACAAGGCTCCACATGGAAATGTACTAGGGGTCTTGGCAGATCCTTTCCAGTCAAAGCAGCTGGCCTCTGCAATGACCTGCCTTAAGCGCTTACACTTAACCCGGATTTGCCATAGTTTAAGAAGGCCTTAAAACTCTTCTTTTCAACTGCTCTAGCTGAACAGTTCACCGAGTACTTTATTTAGCACCAGTGTGCTTTTGCTGTGCCCGATGCCTGCGGGTTGCTTTGGTGCGTTACAAATAAATAAAACAATCCCTCAAAAGGTTTTGAATTATTTTTACTCAGGCAAGGAGCTCAGTAATTCCTCCCGACTTGAAGCCGTAGTAACCTTAATGGCCTCCGGTGAGGGTTGTTTATCCCTGCTTAAAGGCATAGTCCAGTAAAAAATGTTATTGTGCCTACGGGTCGGCCATGTTTTTTTAAGCCTAAGTGGCTCGATTTTAGAAAACTTTCCTATGGACCTTACCCAAGTTTTCGTCCATTAAACGCACGCGAAAACAGGCACCAGAGAGCCGCCATTTTGTGATAATCCTATCACTTGCTGCATCACCCTGGCTGACCTGCTTCTGCGGCACAAAATCAATTCCCGCGCCCCTGAGCCTGTCATCGGCAGACTCGTACCGCCCATTTCCCAATGCCAAAGCATGTCTTGTGTCAACATTCGCTGCGCTTCAGCTAATGACGTGTCGCCATGGAAATGGCAGGACGCCTCTTTCCTCAATAAGTATAAACAGACCGTTTCACAACACACAGCAGCAAATTTTTAATAATAATAATAATAATAATTAGGCTTTTATATAGCGCTACAAACCCTCAGGTATCCGAGCGCTGCTTATTATTACCCACGGTGTGTGGTGCTCATTTATCGACCTCGGAAGGATGAAAGGCTGAGTTTGGCCCCGCCGGGATTCGAACCTGCGTTAACAGGCTCTGCACGGGTGTCAAAGCGAGCGCTCTACTCGCTGTGCCACTTGACCGGCTTTGATTCCATTCCTCTCTCTGTGTTAGAGTATTTTGTGACTCGTTTCTGTGCTCTGGTCAGCTACCTTCGCCGCTTGTAGCCCGTGTGAACACCTGTACCATCTCGGTAAATTATTTTACTTTGTTTACCACACAATGGCTACAAATAATGCCCTACATGTACGAGCCCGAGTATACGAGGAGGAACTACTGGAAAGGGAAGCACGCAAAAACGATGGGGATTCGGACGGCAGTTGGCAGGACGAATCAACAGATGAGCCTGGGCCTAGTCGCATGGACGGCGTCTCCACCTGGTGCACATGCAATCGGTGTGAGCTAATGCCAACCGAGGAGGAGAACTGCTGCTGCCGAGAAAACTCGGGATGCCTGGCCTACATTTCGGAAGGCGAGCCACGACCGCAATGCATCACCGAGCTGCCAGACTTCAGGGCAGCCTGCCTCACACGGGCCGTGTTGAGAATAATGATGGTGCTTGTGCACGAACTTCGCGCAACTGTTCGTCCTCGTAATCCGAGTAACGAGTAAGTATACTCTGCTTGTCATGCCACTCCCATTTCATGGTCTTCTACTATATCCAAAATTATATATTCATATCATTGTAACGCATGTTAGTCGTTCAATAGTGTGCATTGTCTAGATAGCATTTGTCCGTGCAGAATGCCATTAGTTACAAGAATTGTCATTGACAACAAACGTTTATTAAACTTATCTTGGTCATTTAAAAACAGTTTGTTTCATTCCTTTTCACAGGTGGTACAGGCTGGTGGCCTATCGTTCATTTACATGGTGGCTCCACGGCAGGCTTGGACACCGCGTTCGAAGAGCGATACCCGCCTGTGCCGTTCGTGCCATAAGAGAAACGTTCCCGAGTGACAGCGGTCAGTACAGGGGATTTTCTCTCGCTGTGCTGCAACCTGACCTGTATAATCTTTAAAGTCTTGTATTTTTGTGTCATGAAAATAAGATACAAAATAAAACACCACATATATTTTAACAACGGTTGTTTCGATTTTTTAAATGAATCAAGTGTGTCTCCATTCAAGGATGGATGTCAGACATCTGTGCTCCGAATGGGTGAAGGTCTGGTCGCTGTGAAGCAGGGTGGTCACTATATCTAAGCTAACATAACATATTCTCGATAATGCATGCACTAAATAACACTTGTTCAAAGTCTTTCAGTAGGTTATGTCTCTATAAAAGTCACACATATCTATACTAACAATTACCATTGGATTATACAGGCCTTAGGGTCTTGACCACTATAATACACCGGTTGAAGTGTGGGTCTGTGCTCACAAGAATCTCCGGTATGTGGCATTTGTTATTCATAAGCAACAATATACTTTCAAAGGCGGTTCGCGCCAGTGGATGAGCGCTGGCATGGGGGGCTGTCACAGGCGCGAAAGGCCAAGGTGCCAAACTGCATGTACACTTCAAAAGGTATCCCACGCCAAGGGGCCATCGGTCACATGGCCTCCTCAGACCCAGTGGCTCCAGCCAGGCCTCCCCTTGAAGCAGGCCGCCCCCTGCAATCCACATAAGTGTGTCTCCATTCAGCAGTCTTCCTGTGCCTTATCTGCACGCCCCAGGCCCCTCCATTCCACCCACCCTCTATCAAAGGCGGTTTGCGCCAGTGGATGCGCGCTGTCATGGGCGCGAAAGGCCAAGGTGCCAAACTACATGTACACTTCAAAAGGTATCCCACGCCAAGGGGCCATCGGTCACATGACCTCCTCAGACCCCGTGTCTCCAGCCAGGCCTCCCCTTGAAGCAGGCCGTCCTCCTAATACCACGACATATATACGTCATTCATTCACAAACACACCCGTTTCTAATACTTTATAAACCACTTGATATGTCCCATGAGAACATCTTTGTGCTTTGCAAGTCAACTCCTGAACGTGCTACCTGGCAACCACTGAGATCTACGCTAATCTGCTCGTCGTCGTGCTATCCGTGAACTTCTGTGACCGCTTAGAGCAAACCCATCAGTGTGCTACCTGTGGCCACCCACCTATTCTCCTGCAACATACTGCTCTGCTTGCTGAATCCAACTGTTTGTTGGTCAAGGTAAGGCCATGTTTCCTAGTCATATTTCGCAGATTTTTAAATTTCTATCTATTTGCGAGTAGAGTACACAATAGTGCTATGTTCATTGGTCTCATTGCTATTGACTCGAGTTTCCATTGCTATGCTATCAATAGATCTATTTATTTTCATCTGTGTCTATTGTCATTGAATTGCATCCTTCGGAGGTCCAGTCTATAATGTAAGAATGTTTCCTTCTCGTGCAAGACAGAACATCCAAGGGACGAGTCACATGTTCAGATTTTAGTCACATCATTTATACATTTCTGCAAATACTAAGCCGCACATAATGAACTGGTATAGCTCCTGCGACCAAAACAAACCTTGCATTGATCATTGTATGATTCATTTACTTTTGTATCAAATCTTTATTCTTGAAGATTGTATAATAATGTCGATATTTACTTTTCAGATTTATCAACAATGCCTGCCTGTTCGATTAGCGGTTGCCCTTCGAAGACCCATGCGAAATCTGAAGGGACTACCAATGCATGTATTCCCGAAAACTGTCGATCGAATAAGAGAATGGGTCAGACATTGCGGATATCCACTGGATGAGCTGGAAAGTAGAGTCCAACAAGTCTTACAGGACAAGAGGGGTGATCGATACCGCATCTGCAGCCGGCACTTTTCCTTGGACATGTACACAACATCTTGGGTAACAAAGAAGAATAAACGGCGAGCGACACAGAAATTGCTCGAAAACGCTATTCCCACTCTATTCGTCCACATTCCGCCACCGGTGAGTCAAGTGTCCGGATTTAGCTTTAGGCCTCTCGGTAGTGTGTAGGTAGCCGAATGGATTAATTGATATTGTAGGTGTTCTATCCCTTGTAATAATTTCGATATTGATATGAGTGTATAGTTTTTTGAATAATGACATTTATCAATATATTCTTTTTCGATTTCATAACCCACAAACGCAATGTATATATATGGGAACAGGGAACTGTGCTGTATTGAGCATTTTTCAAGTATTCTGTCGCCTTACATGGCTATTTTTAATATTGGCATTTCATTATCAATCATTAATTTACCTTTACAACTTCTTGACTATCGCTTGAATCTGAATTAAGAACATTCTACATCCTTGACGTGGTCGTATAGTGCGTATCAGGTAATCTTACTAGGTTAATCCGCTACAGGCTTGTTTTATGCATGTCAAGTAATAGTTTTATTCTATCGTGTAATTATTTTACTGAATGTTTGTAATAAGAGAATGGGTCAGACATTAGTGCTTTCCAATTGATATACACCTTAGTTATCGTCCACTGGGTTTGTATTCAGTTATAATTAGTGTTATCCATACTAATGCAAGTACTGTCTTTCAGGGAGATGCTGATGCGTCCTCTCCAATACAACCATTCATGGCAGTCCATGCAGAGCCAGAGGTATGGATACTGACAGCTCCATCGAAATAGATCATCACTGGTCGAATACTTGTCATTTGATTGTTGCACACAATGTTTAAATCGTGTTTGGCTATTGAGATGTACCTGTGTGTTCGTCCTCACGCGTGTTTTATGCTAACAATATTTTGATACATAGTAATGAAAGTACTATGTTTCAGGGAGACGATGGAGCCTCATTCCGTGCTGTCTATGCGGATACAGAAAATATAGTCGTTGCAGCGCAAGAGGAAGGGAGGACACGCGGAAACGAATCGGAGCTACAGCGTGCAGATGTTGAAGGTCGAGTCAAAAAAGTTGCAAAGAAAAAAAAACAAAAAAAAGGTTAGTTACAAACAGTTCATACCTTTAAAAAAATGTTTGTGCTGGGGACTATTTTATGTTTTTTTCCAGTCAATTGGACTACACTTTATCTTGTGTTTAAACTGAACATCCCTTTTCCAATCTCTCCTCTAGTTACCCGTGGGTGTCAGAACTATACATACACTGACAGTGAAGCGAATGAGAGATGTTGCTTGCCAGACCATGTACACTATGGAGGAACTATTAATTGAGGCGAGGCGTGTTCAGGCTCGAGATGCTCATGTCCATTGGCCAGAATATGAATTAACTGTGTTTGGAGAATACAGCAAAGTTGCATTGGACCATTGCTACAGTGCGACCGCACCACCACAAGATGATGATATTGAATGTATTGAAGATAGCTCTGAAGTAGTTGCAGATCAATTCACACAATCTACACCCGCCAAAAAATTGCCACCCAAAAACCTGTCGACATTGTTGTGTTCTCCCATCAATGTTGAAGTAACAGATGTCGAAATGACAGAGAATGAACCAGCCGCAGCATCCATAGACGCATCAGAACTTGATACCAGCGATATTACTTTCCAATGTGTTGAAATCTCTGCAACGTCACAGGCCGAAACACTGTTGACGCAGGATGACAGTCTAATGAAAGAGAACAAATACATTGTATTCGACAGTTGTTTGATGGAAATTATAAGTATGCTGAAATGTGTGCATTCCGTTAGAGGGAAAGTATGTGGGAAGCCATTGATTAATGTGACTCGTCAAATAAAAGGCAGTAACGTCAAAATAAATGCCGCCTGTAGATTAAATCATAGGTTCTCATGGTCTGCACAAACGATGCTGGGGAAAATGCCAGCAGGCAATCTAGTGTGTGCAGCTGCATCACTTTTTAGTGGCTCCAGTTTTAGAAAGTTAGAGGCTTTCTTTCAGTTTGTGGGACTCCATTTCATTTCTAAATCGCTGTACTACATATACCAACGTGATTATCTGTTTCCGGCCATTAGTGATGCTTGGAAAATTGAACAATTGTCTCTAGCAAGTACATTCGAAGTCAGACGATTCAGGCTTGCTGGCGATGGACAGTGCGACGGCCCTGGATTTTCTGCCAAGTACTGCACCTACCACTTTCAGGACATGGATAGTAAGAAAATTGTGAGTTTGGTGGTCGTGCAGGTAACACAATGTACATCCTCAGTGGCCATGGAGAAACTAGGATTTATAAAATCAGTGGAATATCTACAATCGAGGGGAATGCACATCGACCTCATAGCCACGGACAGACACGTTTCAATTGCCAAGACGATGAGAGAGCAGTTCCCACATATTAAACATCAATTTGACGTATGGCATCTTGCTAAATCAATCAGTAAGAAAACCTCGGATGCAGGAAAAAAAGGCTTTGAAAGTATTTTGTAGTGGTCCCAGTCTATCACCAACCATCTTTGGTGGAGCTCAAAAACTTGAAGGGTCAGTGGAAATACTACTTGAAAAATGGCGGTCACTGATGCACCACTGTACCAACGTTCACCGCTGGACAGAAAACCTACATTTCCACCAATGTGAACATGGCCCTTTGTCCCCAGAGGAGGCACGGAAGAAGAAGTGGTTGATTCCATCTTCACCGACACACAAAGCCATTGAGAAGTTTGTTTTCGACAAAACACTATCAAGAGATTTGAGAGGACTGACAGAATTCTGTCACACAGGAGATTTGGAGGTGTTCCACAATATGTGCCTAAAGTACAGGCCAAAGCGCTTGCATTTTAGCTTTCGGGGCATGAAACATCGCAAACAATCTAGGACTAGGGGTAAAGTAAGGATGCCTCGCTACACTAAGGTGTTTTCAAAACGAAGTAAGCAATGGGTGATCAAACCAGTCTATGATGAAATGAAGTTCGACTTTGTGAAAGGCCTTATTGTTGCTGTGTTAGAGAAGCACAGATATGGAACTTTTGACGTTTCTGTGCAGACCAGTGATCCATTGCCACCGAACATTGCAACTGTGCCATGTCCACCAGAAGCACAGCTGGTTGTGAAGTACAAATCCCGGTTTAAATGATTGCAATACGATTGTCGTTTTGTAAATAAATGTTATTGTACAGTGTACCTGTAACCCTAACCCCTACCTTCACCATCATGGGTGGCGAACAAGCTGGGTGTCATCTTTGAATTCTCTCTATTCACCTCATATGTGTATGTATATATTTTTCTCATGTCTAATCTCATGTAAATGTAAATGCTGCGCACTGTTAACGCAGGGGAGGCTTGTGTATTGCAAATAATAAAAAACAATAAATCTCACTTTTAACTCAACTCCTGTGGTACTTTATACTTTCCCTGACCTTCCGCCAAAAATTAAATGTCTCCATAGTTATGATTTTTTGGGGCTGCAAAGCTCGCAGACAACGGGGACATAATTGGGGGCCTTAGAATGCGCCAAGCGGGCCGTGGCATTTGGGAGAGAAGCCAGTTTGCATTTGCACATTGAGGCGCACTACATAGAGGGATTCTAAACTTCAAGTTCTCACAGATGCCTTTACTACGTGATGTTGCAAATAAAGAATGTGAAGGACAGCGGCTTTGATTTTCAGCTCGCGCCCAGAAGAGGCCCACAAGTCGCACTGGAAGTATAAGGGTCTATTGTTTTTTGACCTTGAGACAGGCACCATGCCGAAATAACTTCATTTGAAGGGGGTGCGCAATAACGTAAGAGACGATAAGGCAGAAAATTCAGAAACTAGGCCGAGTTTCATTTTAGTTCAGTATACGAAAAATCGTTGTCAAGAGCACGGTCCGTTTTACAGACTGCATTACGAAAAGACACAATGGAAATTTCAAATATAATGTGAGTAAATCTTTAGACGCTTTTATACTGGAATGAAAAATTAATGAATGGATGCATGAATAAATGAATGAATGAATGAAGAGCGAGGAAAAGCAAGGAAAACGTGTTCGTAGTGGGCACATGGGCATGCAGGTCCACTGGTCTCACCGATCTCGGTCCCTGGCCCAGCCACTTTTCCCTGCACTGCCTACCTGCACCACGGGACTGTCTCTGTATCCTTTAGGCCCTTTCTCCCGGCATTTACCTTGCACTTGCCACCAGCTGGCCCTATTATTTATCTTGTATTCTACTAACCATGTACAGCACTTTTACCCCCCCTCTCCCTTTCCCCATGCGCGATCTGAAAGACACCTGGCCTAGTAGGATCGTTGTCTGTCTGCCCTTGTTCCCCCCCTGCTTCGTCGCGCCTTGAAACACTTGTGTATAGGCACGTTACAAATGCCATATCATATATATCATATCATTCCACACGCATGTAGACTGTCGTTTCTCATTGTGTGTTGGCCTCGATTTATTTTGCTAGTTTTCGCATTGATTTTAGAGCCGAACATACTCCATTGAACTATCCTTGCAAGCAAATAGTTTCTGATCGGCCGTAATAAATAAAATGAGTAATATTAATGAAGATCGGCTGGCGAGACTAATTATAATTTTTTTGTTTTCATAACAGGTATTTGCTCCCCTTCTGCTACTGTCATCGGTTTGAGACACCTGCAGCTTCGTGTGAACAACTGGAGCACACTGACAATTTTATGGGACGATCGCCAAGGGCCCACCTGCCCTTACGCTGCACTAGTGGCTAGAAGCAACATATCAACCTCCCTACAGGAGGGAGACTGACTACAGATGCCCTGTGAGCTGTCGGGGCATGTCCAGAGCAGGTCCATCTGTGTTATTTCTTTGTTTAACATGTAGATGAAACCCCGATTGTGTTGGGAGTCCTATTGGCACTGTGTCTACACTAAACCGCCTAGGGCAATAACATATACCTATTGAGTTGAAACGGCTTCTCTCTCTTTTTATTTTGAAAAACGTTTCCGTTGCAGGAATTTTAACAAGTACTGATTGGTAATTCATCATTACATATGATTAGAGTGTATATGCAAAAGCTTTAATTGTGCAAACTGAATCAGCTATGAGGACGATATATCTTCACTGTTCGGTTACACCTAGGCTTTTGAAACTTATGTCGTGAAGTGAGAGTAATCATGTCCAAAAGGAAAGCCACCCAATACCCGCCTAATACAAAAATGGCTAAACGGTCTGCCCTGTTCACAAAAAAGATGGAAGCTAACAAAATGGTTAATGAAACAGATTGCCTCCACCACAGTATAGATGGACCTGACTGTCAGTGCCACAAAATTAAACAAGGTTAATAAGAGATTGGACGAAAAACTCCCAGACTCTGCGCCATTTGAGATAGTTACTTTATTTTAATGATTAATCTAAATCAGATGCCCTCTCCATGATTACATGCGTTTCGGCTCGGCTGAGCATTCTCAAATTAGTGCTATTGCTGCGCACACAGTTATAAATCCAATAAACAAACAGTTCATTCAAATAGGTTGCAAATCATAACCTGAATCAATAGTACCCAGCACAATCGTAGCCAAAAGCAATACAAATTATTTCATTGACAGAATGCGTGTTGGTGAAGGGGAGGATTGTGAGGGATGGAGAAAACAAAAGGATAACACCAGAGATAAAGCATAGCACAATGTTCAGGTACAGAGAGTGAGAGAAAAAAGTGAGAGAAGACAAAAAATAAATATTACAGTAGTCCAATTGTAAATCCATTGGTTTCATGCATTGCACCATATATTGTATGTTGACCAAATGTATGTCAAACACTCCCCCAAGCTATGGGGTTGCTTACCAGCAATACTTTAAGCGAAAAGTCCACGTGATGAGTATCAGGTAAGTAGTTAAAGGTAAAGGGTCAAATCCCAATGTCCAAATCTCTGTGAAAATATATATATTGCATATACCTATGTTTAATGCCAAATTTCTTTATCGCTGGTTAGTATATCCACTGTGTGCATATAAAATGGATATTTTGTTATCTGTAGATTGAGATTTCCAAGACCTGCTCTTTATATACCATACCAAATATCTCACTGATCCACTATTTCAGGCTTATATCTCATTAACACTCATTATCTGTAGCTTGATTTATGTAGTAATTTATGACGGTTTGGTCTTTTTTATACCGTCACACTCCAGTGACATGCGACACGGAATCCAATTTGGTGCACTATAATCAGATTCAAAGGAGCCAATTAAGGATTGAAAGGAGTTGCCTGGCGGATCAACTTTTCAAAAAAGCTTTTTTTCTGACCGTCTAAACTTAAAGTTGACATCAAGGCTGACCCATCACCTTATAATAATAACATAAAATATGGCAACCTACCTTAGGAACCGAGAAGAAGAGACCAAGAATGTATTCACCCAACGAGGTGACATGACACATGCATTCACAAACCTATCAACTAAAAGAGGATTTACGTTTCAAATTTATCAAACTAGAGAGGATTTCGAAGAAAGAAATCAACAAGTATTGGGAGAAGGTGTCACTAGAGATTTATGTCCAGAATGATCGAGTACCAAGAGGCTTGACGATACTTCTATTTCCACATCTTAATAATGACCAGGAAAAGGACTTAGCAGAGGCATGGGAGGCCAATCTTAGCAACAGCTCAGAGAAAATGATGGACTTACCGATAGAACACGCTACAAGAGAACACAAGAGAGCAGTGGAAGGAATTGAGACAATCAAAAAAGAAATTACTGCGATGCAAGCAAATGAAGGGACCAAAGTAAAAACTATGAGAAAATGTATGAACTACTACAAGTATACCAAGATGAAGATCAGGAAACTAAGGAAAAGCTATCGCAATGAACGTGATTACAAAGAAGACAGAGTGTATACTCTCCAGACCAAATATGACATGAGCATGAAACCTTCTTCCAAAAACACCCAACACATCATCGGCTAGTTCTGATGCCGACTCAGAACAAGAGAACCAAGAATCAGACAGCAGGAGTACACAGGAACAAGGAGGATATATGAATCAAATTATAAAAAGGGGAACAGAAACTACCCCCAGAAAACAGTCTGTTTTCAATTATCGACAGACAACAATATCTCCAACCCTACGCAAGGAGGGGGGGCAGAAAACATCGGAAACCCAGAAACACCGATGATCAACAAAACAAGGGCCGGCTCGAAAGAGGTGAGCAGGAACAAATAACGAAAGACTTAGTTCTAAACCTTTCGAACAGAATCATAACTGAGGATGAATGAAGACTACTTAATAAGGGTCTATCCTTCGCACCATTGTGTGACCTAAAAAAAGTGGATATACATATAGACCTATACAAAGTCATACAGAAATTTAAACTAAAGTAGTTCTTTGCGACCAAAGCACCAAGTGACTATACGATTAAGGAAACACCAACAAAAATTAGTCAATTGTCAATTCAATATTTTGTTCGCTCATTGGTAGATTATTTTGAAATTAGAAACCTAGTAGAAGAATTGTGAATCAAAGAACAAGTTACTCTCTTACCTGGTAACGTTCTTTCGATGGGATGGTCCGACGACGTATTCCATATCTATGATCGTAATCACCACAGCTGTGCTGCTTCGGAAAATCTTTCGCCATCTGGGTCCTGCGTCGATGACGTCGATACACCGCCCTCGAGGACCTCCTCCGACGGCCGACATCACTGGATGTTATAAGTAGGACGCACGATGCCCGTTACTCAGTTGTAGTTTTTTCCCAGAACGTGTGGCATCAGTCGGCCCACACAAAGCCTTGCAGAAAAGTAAGCTGCAATCGCATAAGAAAGTCTGTAGCGGGGAAGGCAGGGGCGGGAGCGATATGGAATACGTCGTCGGACCATCCCATTGAAATAACGTTACCAGGTAAGAGAGTAACTTGTTCTTTGAGGGGATTGGGTCCTCTGACGTATTCCATATCTATGACAGACTCCCAAAGCAGTACCAATGCAAGGAGGTGGGAAAAGAATTTAGAAAACAGAAATTTAGAATGCCCAATCAAATTGCAGAGTAAAGGACTGCCTTGCCAAAGGCCAGATCCTGCCCCCGGATGGAATCGAGTGAGTAGTGACATACAAAAGTATGTACCGAAGCCCAGGTGGCTGCATCACAGATGTTACGAATAGGAACACCCCTCTGTAGGGCAGTAGAGACAGCCATACCCCTGGTAGAATGGGCCGTAAGCCGACCGGTGGGTCCTTACCCGCCAAGCGGTAACACTCAGAGATAGCCAAAATAATCCAGCAAGATAAAGTCTGTTTCGTCACAGCTTGTCCCAAACGCTTTCCAGCGTAACCAATGAAGAGTTGATCGTCCACTCTGACCCGGGACATGCGTGAAATATAAAAGCTTAACGCTCTCCTAGGATCAAGCCTATGGAGCCTCTCCTCTTCCTTACTAGGATGTGGAGGAGGATAAAAACGCCGGAAGAACAACCTTCTGGCCTAAATGAAATTCCGACACCACCTTCGGAAGAAAGGAAGGACGAACTCTAAGGACAACCCTGTCCTTATGAAACACAGTCAAGGGTGGCTTAACTGAAAGTGCCTGTAACTCACTCACTCTGCGAGCGGAAGTGACTGCAACCAAAAATACAGTTTTAAGAGTTAACAGTCTCAAAGGGCATGAATGCAAAGGCTCAAACGGAGCACCATCAGAAACTTGAGAACAAGGTTCAAATCCCAACCGGGCACCTGGAAAGGTGACGGAGGGAACACATTAGTGTGCCCTTTCAGAAACTGAGAAATTAAAGGAATTTTAAAATAGGAACACTCTTCAGACTAGCGCTTAAATATGGACAGCGCCGCCAGGTAACCTTTAATGGTACCCACTTGAAGGCCCCTGTGGACCAAAGAAAGCAAAAAAGACAGAACCATGGGAATGTCACATGCAAAAGGATCCACATTCTTAACCCTGCACCAGTCGCAGAACCTACGGCAACGGTACTGGGACTTAGTTGCGGGTCGTCTGGCCGAGAGCAACACCTCCATCATGTCTTCAGGGAGGTCCCAATCCTTATACCTCAACCTTTCAGAAACCAAGCGTGAAGGTTGAGGGATCTGACCTTTGGATGGAGAACCTGACCACCCTCCCGTGAGAGCAGATCGTCTCGGTAGGGAAGACGACTTGGAGGACAGATGGACAAGTCGAGAAGGTCCGGGTACCATGTCTTCCGGGCCCACGCCGGCGCAATGAGGATCATCTGGGAACCGAACCTCCGCAGTACTTGCAGGATGACGGGGACTGGAGGAGACAAGTAAAGCAGTGGGAATGACCACTCCACCACGAACGCATCCTCTAAGGGTCCTTTTGGAGGAAATTCCCACGAGCAGAACCTCTCGCACTTCCGGTTCACACTGAAGGCGAAGAGATCCACTTGAGGGGTCCCCCAAAGGGCAAAGATCTCCAGGAGAATCTCCTGAGCCAACTCCCACTCGTGAGAGATCGTGCTCTGCCTGCTCAGAGCGGTCGCTGTCTCGTTTTCGTCTCCAGCCAGATGAACTGCAGAGATCGAAACTTCCTGCTGGATTGCCCAGAACCAGAGCTGCATCGCCTCCCTGCACAGAGGAAGTGACCCTGCCCCCCCTTTTTGTTGAGGTAGTGCATGGCCACCGTGTTGTCCGTCAGGATCAGGACATTCTTTCCTCGCACAGTCGGCAGAAAAGCCTTCAGGGCTAGCCCTACGGCCCTCAGATCCAACAGATTGATATGGAGTCTGGACTCCGACGGAGACCAACGACCGCTGACTGTCAACTCGTTGGCATGAGCTCCCCATCCTGTGAGGGATGCGTCCGTCGCGATCGTCACCTCCGGCCAGGGCAGCCAAAATGGAGCACCCCTCATCAGATTGCCTTCGTCGGCCCACCACAGAAGGTCCTGGGCGACCGAGGACGGCACCTGAACAGGGTCCAACATCCTGCCGGAGGACTGAGACCACTGGAGCTTGAGTGCCCATTACGATGATCTCATCCGCAACCTGGCATCTGGCACCAGAAGAATGCAGGATGCCATGAGGCCGAGCAGTCTCAAGAACTCGAACTCTGGGAGACTGGGCAAGTTGAAACTTGTGCACCATCTGCTGAATGTGATGAGCCCTCACCTGGGGAGGAAAACACTGCCCCAGGGACGTGTCGAGCACTGCTCCGATGTACTGGAGCCTCTGAGTTGGTGTCAAATGGGACTTCTTTAAGTTGAGGGGGAAGCCCAGCTTGTGGAAGGAGTGGCAGGTGACGGACAGATGATCCAGGATTATCTCGGGAGAGCGCGCCCTGATCAACCAATCGTCCAGGTAGGGGTAGACGTGAATCCCCCCTTTCCTGAGATGCGCTGCCACTACTACCATTAGCTTGGTGAAGACCCTCGGGGCGGAGGTCAAGCCGAACGGCAGGTCCCGAAACTGAAAGTGCGAGTCTCCAACCGCGAACCTCAGGTACTTCTTGTGCTTTGGATGGATCGGCACATGAAAATAAGCGTCCTTGAGGTCGAGAGACACCAACCAGTCCTGAAGTTGAAGGGCCTGGAGGACTTGAGAGAGTAACCATCTTGAACTTGTCCTTCCTGAGGATTTTCTTCAAACCGCGCAAGTCAATTATGGGTCTCAATCCCCAGTCTTTCTTGGAAATCAAAAAATAAGGGGAATACCATCCCTTGTTCCTCTCCGCTACAGGCACCAGTTCTATGGCGCCTTTCTCCAGCAGGGATTGAATTTGCTGCGCAAGGAGCGGATCCGGACTCTTCAAAGAGAGATTCCCCAGTGGAATGTCGTGAGGCCTCTGCCGGAAAGGAAGACAGTAGCTGTGGGCTATGATCTCCAGAACCCACACATCTGAAGTAATGGCACGCCACTCTACAAGATGCTGCGCCAGCCTTCCCCCAACCGGCGAACCATGGGACATGGCCTCATGACTGAGCTGAAGCGGCTGCGGCGTTGCCTGAGGGCAAAGAGGCAACTGCCCGAGCAGCATTGGCACCTCGAGTACCTGTTTTCTACCTCTGGCACTCCTATGGTGGCCCCTTTGACTGGCAGCTCCTCACGCTTTACCAAAGGACGAGTAACAACGAAAGGAACCTCCCCTCTACTTCTGTGCCCTAGGACGAAAAGGCGGAGGTTGTCAAACTGCAGCGCCCAACGAGTTCGCTGCAGCTTTGGAGGTTCTCGTTAGCCTTGCTGCCAAAAAGATATTCACCGTCAAAGGGCATGTTGAGGAGTCGGGCCTGCACATCAGGAGCAAACCCTGACTTCCGCAACCACGCAAACCTGCGTATTACGGTGCTCGCCGCTGATGCAATCTGCCATGTCCAAACCCGACTGAACGGCCTCACACACAGTATCCTTGCCATCCTGAACCATGGCAAGGAAACCATCCCCTTCGTCCCCTTTGGGAATATGTTCAGCCGCTAAGGAAACACAGTTCCACAGAGTGTGCGTGAAACGTGACAAGGCACATATGGAGTTGGCCGCCTGAAGCGCCATACCCCTTGCAGAAAACACTTTCTTCGCTTGTCGTCCACATCAGGACGGATGGTAGAATACGACGCCTTCTTTGCCGGGGCCGTAGCCGCCTGCACCACCAAACTCTCTGGAGTAGGGTGCTTGGACAAGTAGCAGGGGTCGCTACTGGCTGGGTGGTATTTTCGCAGCAAAGACTTGCCAACTGCCGAGAGACTCTCCGGAGCAGTCCAAGCCGCCGCCACCCTCCTCTGTAGAGAGGTGTCCAGCCCACTAGCATCGTGCAGGTCCTCAAATTGGCTATGGCCCGAGAGAATCTCGTCAGGCACCGTATTAGGAACCATGCCATCATCAGAGCCTTCGTCCACCTCTGAAATAAACTCAAGATGGCGGTAAGAAGGCACAGAATGTGAACCAAAGCCATGCTTGACCTTGGCCAGAGCCTTTCTAGGAGGTTCTAGGGGGTTCCACCGAGCCCCGGGGTACCCCCGTCGGCACAGCCTCGAAAGGCGTTGAGTGAATCGGCGTTGACGCCGAACGCGGCGCCGAAAGCATCGATGGCATCGACACAGGCCTCGAGGCCGGAGCCCCGAGCGTGTCCTTGGACAGCGAGTTCTTCAGAAGCGGGGCCTCGAAAGAGTCCGTCGACGATCTCGGGGCCGACGTCTTCCTCGAAGACAACACAGGTTCACACGGTCTACAGCGCGTCGAGGACTGGGACCAGGACCGGGCATGACGAGAACGATTCCCCTTGTCCGAGCGGGACCTCTCTCGCGAATCATGCCGACCACCCGAGCCCGAAGGCGTGCAAGCAGATTTTCCAAAGCAGCACAGCTGTGGTGATTACTGTCATAGATCTGGAATACGTCGGAGGACCCAATCCCCTCAAACCAGACTTACTGCGAAAAAAAGAATTGAAAACAAAATCTAAATTTGTACTGCAATTAGCGGCGGATAATGTGATCGATACCTTCGATAAAGTAGTTTCACAGGAAGTTTGAGTTAACGGAGCAAAAGACTAAACATGCAACAAAATCAACATTTAATCAGGACAACCTGACATATGGAGAAAACAAAGCCCTGAAGGCTTTATCAATGGTCACACAAATAGTGATTAAAGAAGCAGGTAAAGGGGGAAATATCGTTGTTATGAATAGGGAAGACTACTTAACAATGGCATCACACCACCTCACAAATCCTGGCTGCTATAAATTGTGGAAGGACAATTACAAACAAGAAGCTTTGAAGCAGGTTGATGAAAATATTCTGAAATGGCATCGTAAAGGTCTGATTACGGGTGAGGAGGTGAGTAAATATCTGGCAGTGAAGGAACCAGTTACACCTACAATGTATTTCCTACCCAAAATATATAAAGCCTATAATATACCAGAAGGTTGCCCAATCATGAGTGGGATTGGTTGGGTGACAGAGAACCTAGCAGAATACCTGGACTCTATCCTCAAACCCAGGGCAAGCCTTTTGAAAATCGTAATTGCAGGACTCAACCAGTCTCATCCGTAAATTACAGACAATTACATGGCAGGAGACTTTTTGACTAGCCACCTTAGACGTGAAGGACCTTTACACATCTATACAGCATAAATGGTCAATTACCACAATAGACTATACCTTCAGGAATGACTCTGCCTCATTTTTCCACCAGGTACAAATGCTAAAAAATGCTGCAACTTTCATTGGACCTTAATGTATTTATTTTTGACAATTGTGCATACCAACAGATCACAGGGGTAATATGCTCCCGCCCTGGCTAATCTCTTCATGGGCATGCTGGAAGATAATGTGGTTTACCTTGACCAAGATTTCGGAGTGAAAATAATAATGTGGACTCGACGCATAGACAATGTTTTTCTCATTTGGCACAGCACCACAGAGGAATTCCAACAATTCATAACAAGATTGAACAAGAATTGCTACGATATAGAGTTTGTAGGGGAATACAATGCCAACAAGATTAACTTTTTGGACCTTACAATTTACTCAGAGGGCAATAAACTTCAAACCTGGACCTTCAGGAAACAAACTGAAGTCAACTCCATTCTTCAGGCAAAGAGTTGTCACTATCAACCAACAATGAACAACATCCCACTGGGGGAATATATTAGAGCTAGACGACACTGTCAAGAAGAGGCTAAATTTGATGAGGAATGTTCATTATTACAACACTGATTCAAGAATAGAGGATATTCAAAGATGTGTCTGATGTCGGCATACAAGAAAACTAAGCTACTCAAACAACATGATACTCTGCAACCCAAGCCAGATCAAACTTCTGACAAACCCAGTGGGATCTACTTTATAACTCAGTACAGTAAAGATCATCAGAAAGTTCTGAAAATACTGTAAAGATACTGGTATCTACTTAGACTTGATGACCACATTAAACAATTGGTAGGGGATAAACCCCTAATGATTTACAAAAGAGCAGAGACACTAAGATCAATACTCAGTCCGTCAACTAACTCATCTCAAAGATTGGAGCCACGGGACTTGGCTTCATAAGAATGACATGGGCTTTAGGAAGTGTGGTATGTGTTCCCAATGCAAGTATGTACATGACAAGACTGCAGAATTTAAAGACATCAATGGAAGAACCTTAAAAATTAAACAAGACATTAACTGCAAAACCAAATTGGTTATATACAGTATTATTTGTGTATGCCCAAAAGTGTGCATAGG
This sequence comes from Ambystoma mexicanum, assembly GCF_040938575.1. NCBI lineage: Eukaryota > Metazoa > Chordata > Amphibia > Caudata > Ambystomatidae > Ambystoma > Ambystoma mexicanum. Next base: position 305,092,590 of record NC_090921.1, read on the forward strand.
TAGTGCTAAGAGAAGAATTAGGATGCGTGAGCACCTAATGAAGACTGTAAGCCAAGATCCTTCCTTTCCATTAGCACAACATTGGCAAACGTCTCGCCAAATGCATAATAAATCAGATGTTCGAGCCATAGGGCTTCAGCATGCAACCCTGAATAAGAGAGGTGGGGACAGGGTAAAAGTACTGCATCAGACTGAAGCTCGCATATTTTGTCTTCTAGACACAATTGTAACAGGTCTTAACAGTGACAATGAGATGGTATCATTCCTGTAGTTGTATGAAATGAAATAGAATAGCTAACTAGAAATCTTGTGTCAAACGAGTTAGATCTTATACATGACTAATACATGACTAATTTGAACTATCATGTAGTGTCTAAACACGGCTCCAGCAAGAAAAGGTATTGCAGACCTATCCAATTCTCTAAAATGCTGAATGGGTTTCAAATGACTTATGGGTAGATAATGGATGATAATGAGAAAATGGAAGTTAAGCCTCCAACAATACAGCAGGTGAGTCTATAGGACCTAAGATTGCGTTTAACAAGAGGGCTCAAATTACAACCAATTGGTGATACACATCAGTCATTTTGACGTGCATCAATTAAAATGCAATACTAATCTAAATTATAACAAGGCGCATGCACGCGTCTGCAAAGCGACATTATAAGTCCTATACAAAATTTTGCATCTCATGGTTTATTCATTTCCTATTCATATCTGATGTTACCAACATTAACTATTCGGTGCCTTCAAACTAAAAATAAATATAATAAAGCGCATGCATGCTTATGCGACATTCTAAGTCCTAAAAAATATTCTATTCCATGTGATCACCACATGTATATATTTCCGATTCTTATCGGATGTTAGTAACAGGAGTCATTACTTGCCTTAAAACCAAATAAAATTGTGGATTAATACAGATTACATTAAGAAACACGTCACGTAGCTCTCTACCAAGAGGGCCCCCGCTGTGTAAGGACTTGGGCCGTGCAGAGAGCGCATGTACCATGGCAACGTATACACAACTTTGCCATGGATACAGTACATCTACAGTGCCCCAAAACAGCGCCGGCTCACGGAATTCCGTTTCAGCCAATGCGTGGGACAGAAGCCGCAGGGTAAACACGCATTGTATTACTCTGTGCAGAATCGAACGATTAGCAGATTGTATGATGAATAGTATGCTCTCATTTCCAACCGACTTATGATCAGGAATAATATTTGTGGAGTAACTAATGATCGTAGATACAACAACGTAGCACTCAAAGTTTTTGGAGGCTTATGATTACAATTTTAACATTCAGTGTGAATGAGACACAAACCTAATATTTGATGAAGGAGATTTTGGGTACGGTTTATGACGAGCAGGACATGGAGCTCTCAAGCTACAGAAAATAAAATGAGTGTTAATGAGATAGAAGCCTAAATAGTTGATCAATGAGATATTGGGTATGGTATATAAAGAGCAGGTCATGAAAATCTCAATCTACAGATAACAAAATATACATTTTATATGCACACAGTGGATATACTAACCAGTAATAAAGAAATGTGGCATTAAACATAGGTGTATGCAATATATATATTTTCAGAGAGATTTGGACATTGCGATTTAATCCTTTAACTACTTAACCGATACTCATCACGTGGACTTTTCGCTTAAAGTATTGCTGGTAAGCAACCCCATAGCTTGGGGAGTGTTTGACATATTTGGCCAACATACAAAATATGGTGCAATGCATGAAACCAATGGATTTCCAATTGGACTAACGTAACATTTATTTTTTGTCTTCTCCCTCACTTTCCTCTCACTATGTGTACTTGAACATTGTGCTATGCTTTCTCTCTGGTGTTATCCTTGTGTTTCTCCATCCCTCACAATCGTCCCCTTCACCAACCTGCATTCTCAATCAATGAAATAATTTGTATTGCTTTTGGCTACTATTGTGCTGGGTACTATTGATTCATGTTATGATTTGCAACCTATTTGAATGAACTGTTTGTTTATTGGATTTATAACTGTGTGTGTGCAGTAATAGTCCCGATTTGAGAAAGGCTCAGCCGAGCCAAAATACGTAATCATGGAGAGGGCGTCTAATTTAGATTATTAACTAAAATAAAGTAACTATCTCAATTGGCGCAGAGTCTGGGAGTTTTTCGTCCAAATTTGATTAATTTTTGACTGTTATTTTTTTTATACCGTCACACTCCAGTGAGCTGCGACACAGAATACAATTTGGTGCACTATAATCAGATTCAAAGGAGCTAATTAGGGATTGAAAGGAGTCGCCTGGTGGATCAACTTTTCAAAAAAGCCTTTTTTTCTGCAGGTTAATAAGAGGTCTGTGTGCAAACCAAATTGTGTGGTCTAACAATCTAACGAGTTGTTGGAGATTGGCGTAGCAACTAGCCAAGATGCTACCAGCAGAGCGAACTGAGGGATGTGGGGGGCAGCGGGGCAGAAACATCAAAAGAAGGGTCAAGAATGGGCAAAGTCTCTAAATAGTGTACTATTGTGGACAAAGCCCCTCTCCCTGCGCTCATTAACATAGGGAGAACCCTATGAGATACCCAATACCTCGCCACAAAGCTGTAAGCTGTAAAGATTGTTAGATATAATGGAAATAGGGTGGACAAAGGGTCCAGACAGGGAGCAGAGGGGTAGTTGTTTTGTTACCCCCAACCTGTCATTTCCAGCACGTTTGATGCCATGATAATAAACAAACAGACAGGGGACGATGATAGAGAAGGAAGAGCAGACAACCCGGTAGAAGGGGAAGGTGAACAATACTGTTGTGAGAAGTGCAAAGAGATTGAGTTCTCTGTACAACATCTTAAAACTGATAATGCGCAGAGTTAGAGCAGCTCAAAAACCTTATGATTCTCCAACTCTCTCTCATAGGGCTAAATTTTCAGGCACAATTAGCAGTGTCATGATGGGGGGGATTCTCAGTAAGGACAGGAGCATTGTAGGCAAACAGTTTGGAAATCCCAAGAACAGCGAGTCCACTACAAGGGCTGAGTTTAGCTCATTAAATGAGGTTGGTAGAGTTATTGATGCAGTTGCAGCGGATAATCCTCCGGCTAGATACTGTGGTAGAGATGGTGTAACACATAGGGTTCCAAATGGATGTGGCAAACTGTTGAGGGCTGCAGTGCTGCCTCCTAAAACTACGAACTTTGTAAATCTGGTAAAGGTCTCAAAAGTTGCACGGTAATCTAGAATTCCAAACTCTAGAATTCCAAAAGAGATTCCTGGTGTGTGGGAAACTCTGCAGCATTTGCCGGGTGCTATCACTCAAGGAAGCAGATAACGACCTGCATCCCACAGGTGCAACAGTTTCGTGGTAGCTGATGAAACCACAAGTCAAAAATGAAGGGAGGCATTATTCAAGGGGCCTCTATCCCTTTAAATTGTGGCTTCATCTCTCAATTCTTCTTATGATTCACAGGTTTTCTCTAATACTTACTGGATTTTCTAGTTCAGCACACACCCGTTCCCTCGTCTTCCATTGAGAGCATACAACCCTTCCTTATCTTATGGTCCTGGATGGATCTCTGGCTCAAATGGCTTGGAAACCTTTAAGCACCTTCTGAATTTATTGGACCTTTCAAGAGGTTTCTGATCCTCTGGGTCTCATACACAGCAAAGATGTATGAATTGGCCGAGGCAATATGGTCTATCTGCTCTTTACAACAGGATTCTGATCCTGGTAACTAGTCTCCTTCCCTTACCTTCCATTTGCCTATCTCTGTGGGTAACTAACTCGCTGATTGACAATGTCACAATAGGTAACTAACCTCTGACTAAAAGTGCTACAGTTAGTTTGAGTTTGTAGGCTTTAGAGTTTCTCAAACCATTCCCCAAATGACTGACTAGTTGCAGGCTTTTTGGGCGCCTGTACCCAAAGATTAACAAGTGCGTAATACTGTCAGCAGGAGTATCTGACAGGGAGAGATGATAGATAGTACCACTTTTGGCCTGAACTAAACATAACCCCTCCCCCACTGCATCACTCCTCAAATCTCTACATGGCACGGTGCATGCAAGCCTTTCTACTATGCATAGAGGCAGCAAAAGAGAAAATCCCCCCCTAAGGAATTGTGCCCTTAGAGAACCATTTAGTCAGTGGGATTAGGCAGACTAGACCCCATTTACTGGATAGTGGGGTACTCTGGGTCTGACACAGGGGCATCTCAGTCAAATTATAGATTTGCTTACAAAGTGCACACATTTCAGGATAAAGATTGGAGAATGTCCAATCCTGCACCTTTCAATGATCAGGCACAGTAATCCACTTGCATGCCCGTGAGGCCAGACAGTGGAATAAATCATTCAAATATTGATGGGTGCATGCCCAATTCAGGCTGGGGCATGCAGAGGGATATACTTGTCCATCCTCAAACAAGTGATGAGCATTGGGAATGATCAAACCAGCAGAGGAGGTGTCCAAAGCTAGCAACGCAATACAAACAGTGCTCAATCATCTACGGTCGAATTCTTGGCCTTGTCCATTTAAAACTCGCAGGCACATTATTACACCATTATTTGAGCGACGAGATCCTAACTTAGTAAAAAGACAATCTTAAGTAAAAAAAAAAAAGAGTGGTCAACTAATAGTAATGCGTTTCAGCATATACCAACCTTAAAAAAATAAATTCTCAAGTGTGGTCCTGACAGGATGGAAAGAACAGCATAGGCCCATCTGATAGCCTTATATCAAACCATGAAGTGAACAGAGACTGGTGAAATACTCAAAACAATGCCCACTATAAATTAACACATTCAACAAAATTATTCCAAAGAAATATGTGCCAAGGAAAGTTTTAGTGTGGATTAAATATTTCAAGAAAAGCGTCCCCCGCACAGTGGAAGGAGGCAGAAGGCGCCTTGCTTAAGAGCCAGATGTACTTTTCTCAGTGACAATGTAGCACTGAAAAGCACATCGAGTGCACATTGTTCCTCATAAAGAGGAGTGAGAACCAAGAAGCGGAACAGCTATAAGAAAAGCAGAGGGTGAACTGTTCCTTAAGTAGGCTGCCATAAATCAACAAGTATGGGCTTGTGTGAAAAGCAGACATCTCTGCACCAAGGTGGAGTTATGAAGTAATTTGCCAAGGTCAGACATCCCCTAACAGCATTGTTTGGAAAGAGGACAAATGAGGAAGTAAGATGCGAACTGCGCAGACGTTCAGAAGCGACGCTCACTAAACTTTAGGTCAAAGGAAAAAGCTGCTTTTCCAACATGTGAATAAATGGTGCAAGATCGGGACTGTCCACGCCGGTTCACTCCTTTCCCTGCACTTAACAAACAGCCTATACCGATCCCGCATCACGACAGTTTCTCTGTTTCTCCTCCAAGTTTTCAACTTAATTTACTTTGTTCCTAAAACCTCTATTTGGGGGTTGCTGTGTGCATTCACAATCATTTATGTTGAAAATGCCTTGCGTTAATTCGCCTCAAAATCGCTTATCTAGGACATACAGTTCTCGAATTGTTTGTCTCACAAAAAAGCATTTTCTTTTGCTGTATTTACGCCCTTTGTGTAATCAATGTGCCCCTTGCAGCCCCTCTCGCACTTCAGGATATGGCTTACTAAAGAGAAGGCCATTCCCACGAAAGTCCCACCACGCGTGCCCACAACACCCCAGGTGTAACCCTCAACACAAACCATAATGCGCTAGATGCAGACACATTGATGTGGTAAGAACCAGTTTGTTTCGTTTCATCCTCGAGTCACTATTGTTCTCCCGGTGTCGCTCGGCGTGAGGGAAGTGTTCCCTTTTGCAGCTTTCCCACCAATGACTTCAATGTGACTCCAAGCATATCTATAGTTCTATCTTCCTGGCTGATCTTTGAGGAAAGTAAAGCCTTCTTAGCTTCACTTACCAGTTAAACCCCTCTAGTTTGAGGGTAACGGCCAGTCCCTAAGGCTGCCAGTGTGTCCTGTGTTTTCGTTTTCTAACACACATTACCTAAAGTGGAGTGTGGGGGTGGGGGCGACATTGGTATGCCTTTACGATGCATTTACAATAGGCTAATGGCCGTGTCTGGGGTTGCTGTTGGCACTCTTGTTCAGAGGATAATTGCTTAGCATTTCGGTGCTGGACAGCCCCTGGGCAGGAAAAAGACTGATATGTTTTAGATATTTGTTCTCTGTGAACGATAGTGAGCTAAAGACTCTGGGCAAGACTCTCTTAACCGGGACTAATGTCTCCCAGGACCCCCCTTGTTTTTTGCATGAATAGGGTTTGACAATGAATTACCATCTTTTAACCACATGTCGGTTGGAGTACCACATACTCAAAATGGCATGGCTTCACTAAGACCTGCTCTTTGGGCATTTTTTGCTTTCTGCCCCTACTCCTATCCGCTCAGGTGTCAAACTCCCCTACAAGGGCATGCACTTTTGCACAGTCATGCTCAGGAATCCTGGGCAAGTGCTTTGTGCAACTGAACTGGTTGAAACTGGACATAACATCGGGTCTTAGCCCACGCTTTTTGAAAGAGAAGTCTGTTGCTGGACAGAGGTGGAGTAAGTAGCTGTCCACAAATCGACAGCTCTTGCCTGTTAGAATGATGCAAACCGTTTCCATTGGATCCAGCCTGGATTTTGGATAAGATGAACGTTAAATTCATTCTGGGAGGTTGCCGGCTAGCTTTGAATCCTAAAATTTTAAGACTGCGTTGAAGACCGAGAGGACTGCTGTAGTAGAGAACCAATACTGCCCAGGCCATCTATAAATGTGTCTTTGTTGCCTCTCCTGCGACCAGGGAAAATCTTGACGGTATCTTCCTCCCGTATACCCGTGGCACAACTAGTCCTGCAACACTGCCCTGCTGTCAGTGTACTTCTACATCAGAAGTGCCCAAGACACTTCTGTGGGATCACCATTCATCGACCAGGCCACTCTGTTGCAATAGGTCACCATCCTGTGATACAGCGTGGGGCTTCAGGTCATTAACTTGTGGCACATGAAGATAGCTGGCTGCATCAGCTGCTCTTCATTTTGAAGAGGGGCCTGCCGGGAGCCTGTTCTTTGTCACCAGGGGGAGTGGGGGGGGTGGAATCATAGTTGCGGTCCCAGCTTTATTGGCACGTCCCACTGAAAGTCTGCTGGAACTGTCTCAGAACTGGAGTTTGGGCCACTGCCTAGCCAGGCCCAATCCAGACATGGACTTCAACCACTGGAACCAAGACCCGCGGACCACACACTGGGACGACAGAAGTGGCCGCAGCAATCCTGAGTACCCGAAGGGTAGTTGCTTGGAAAATCAGAGTTGGTGGTGCGAGTGTATATACACCGCTCTTTGTGCCCCCACTTTGCTGCATAGGGATTGCATGTGCATAATGTTCACTCCTTACCTATACACTCTGGCTATGATTGGTGGAGGGATGGAGTTCTAGCCCAAGATCTCCCTGTGATGAATCAACTTCCGGGGCACCAGTGTTCCAGGGAATAATATCGGTTTCTAAACCATTCAATCAGCCTCACACCTCCAGTACACCAGAAAGGATACGAACAGATTGGAAACACAAATTATAAACCTTGTCCAATTTTGGTAATGGGGACGAAACGGCAGGTTTATCTCTGCAAGGTCGTGGATCGTTGGTTAGTTGCAACACAGCGAAAATACAATTACCCCCCAGAAATAAAAGGGACTGTTAATGATTCAAGGTTGTATACAAATATCTACTTTATCATCATCACAGACAGCTCAAGCAAACTACAAAATACAACCCACCCTGTAAAGGAATGCATTGTTTCATGAAGGAAAAGGGATGCGCTCTGAAAAACCTGAAGGTGTCGCCCCCGCTAGTCCCTGGGGATCTGTAATCCAGGTGGCCAGGACACGGCCATCGCTCTTGTAACCAGTTCCTGGGGGTGGACCAGTGCGGGAGGATCACCTGGATGATGGGTCTTTGGGGAGTGGAAGTGGGACACTGAAGGGTGAGATGCGGTATCCCCTTCCCTGCAACACCTTTTCCCCATCCTACCAGGTATGATATCGGAAAGCTCAAATAACTACCCTTCCACCCCCTTCCCGACACAAACACTTTCTCACGGACAGTTTATCATGAGCAACAAGGGACGAACACCAGAGCTCTATACCTGACATGTTTCAACACTCTGGTCAGGCAATTACTGATCATTACACACACCTGACTCCCATCACACTTCCCCACATGGATAAAAGGCGAAGCACAAAAGCACACTAAGCGAGGAAAAGCACATGAGGAAGCAGCAGTTTCAAGGTGGTGATTTAATACGAGGAGAAAGGCAGCGAGACCTTTAGAAACTGCTATTTCAACAAGCCTTGGAAAGTGCCCTACGCTGTGCATCAAAGGTACCCGGGGGGGCTACCGTGTGTGTTGATAACCCAAGCAGGGAGGAGAATTGTCCGCCATTACTGTCCTTGGTTCCTGCATGAAAGCCGCACCAGTAACAGCAGCACAGCCGGTGAGTCAGAGAAACCAATACAATATTACCCTGTGTTTGAATCAAGGTTCCAAGTGGCAACGTTATATGAAGAATTCCACAAAGTACTGTGTTTGAAGCGCATGTGATAAGAAGCGCAAGAAATTGTAAACTAAAAGGAGTGCATGAACTGTTGGAAGCTAATAACAGATACCATTTACATAGTTGCCCGGCGCACTAGGGGTAGTCATTCGAAGGCATCTGTTGGGTATCGAACTGAAGGGGAACTACGTTGTCAGAAAGAAACTTTGAATCAAAGTGGTCTTGTGACGGGTCCAGCAAACCCCTGTGCACAATCGTCTTTGATAAGTATAAAGTTAACTACAACTAGTGAACTACAACTGGTCCAAGCCTGGATGAGGGAGACTAGTGGAATGTGACGAGGGATCTAGACCTGGCTGAGGGGGCTAGGGGGAAATCAGGGGTGAACCGTTCGTCACCCAAGAAGGAATAGTTTTGGAAATACAAGATAAAGGGATCTGAGCCGGCACAGGGGGAGATCCAGGGAGAAACACCCAAAATTGTTTAGTTATAAGAAGAAAGGAACTTTTTATTTTTGTTTTATACATCAGGCCCTCCAAAACAAGACACTTTGATAGAACAGAGACTTGAGCACAGCAGGCCCTGATGCTGGAACTGCCATTGTGTCCTCGTACCGCAATCGCCAGAGTGTGCGCTTTGCTCAGAGTGAATCGTCTTGCTCTGTGCTGAAGATGTGGGGAGAGGGGCGGGGGGGGCATCGGGCCAAGTATCCGGATTATCATTTTTGAACACTTGTTTCCTGCAACCCACACTATTTGTAACTAGTACTAAGGATTGGCAATAGGCTTTTAGTATAGACCCTTTTTATTTGACCGGATTCCACCAGGACTGCCTTCTTTATTATATGATTGTAGCTTGCTCCCATCTGAGATTTAAGTTTAGATAGGCGTTTATCACACCTCTTTTTAAAGTTCAATAAACACCCTTTAACTGTGGTTACTTGTGTCGGTCTTACTTTGATAACATGCCTTTCTTCCAACTCTGGATAATGACAGGAGGGTAGTCGGTAAAGTAATTAATCGCAATAGTTCAACGACACTTGGTTGCAACACAAAGGGGGCGATGGGTTGTAAAATGTCACTAGGGGCCTTCAGCGAAGGATCTGGGGACAGAACCACAATGTACTTTGTGCTGTAGCTGTTCTTCGTGCTCAACAGGGTCGAGTCGGTTTCAGGGCGACTTGCAGCTTCGGCGACAAAGGTCAAGACGGGAGACAGCTGTGGGTATCAGGCAGCAGGCGGTTCGGCAAGCGAGGCTGGATGGAAAGGCTGCAGGCTGGCCTACACAGTGACTCAGGGTCAGGAATGATCGATGGTTCTTGGTCCTCTGTTTGAGAAATTCAATTTACATCCCGGTTTGATCTTTCCAGCCCTCCAGGTGTAGCTAGGTAGCTGGTGCACATTGCTATACCTGTGGGCCAACAAATCGGGATTCCCCATATTATTGTTTTAAGGGTTTATTGATGATACGCATTTTGGGAAACCAACCAATTTGGTCCTGCCCTGATCAAACTCAATTTAGCTCGCTAAATTCAACTTTCCAGGCATTCAGAGTATAGCAGGGTTAATAACCAGCCTTTTGCTAAAACTTGGAGACCAAACAAGTGGTTATTACATTTTTATTTTTCTACCTATGCAGAAATGTTGAACAGTTCCTGGTATAAATGTAAATATTTTCCACTGTTTCCATACATGCAGTACAATGTTTCTTGTGCATCCTGATGATACTAACTCACTAATTATGTCATCATTGAACAATACACATTTTTTTTTTTGTTAGACTGTTTTGATGTCTGATTTTCCTTTTTCTTTTTTCATAAAAACAAGTCAGTTATTTATGATGTTTTGTCAAAAGAGATTAATATGAACAATGAATAAATTGAACAAAATAATTATTAATACAAGAATGAGGGATTTGTGCCTTATTTTGTCACATGTGGTGACCTGATTGTGTATTGATAAAGATATTTGGCTTACTATTTGAAGCACAATTTCCTAGCAATTTGAACATAAATCATTTAGACACCCCAACATAAGGGCAGTGCTATGAATTATTTCTGTGGTTGGAAACCTTTTTGTTTTCTACGGTCAGCAGTTCTGAAGCACTAGTCGAGGTGACTCAGATGGCTTCCGCAACTGCAGAGTGTCGTCAGTGGTGCAATCGGTTGCAGCTCGAAGAGCTAGACTGGCTCGAAAATGTCCTCTTGGGCGAATGTCAGTAGATGCTTGTCGATGCACTCCTAGCTTCTTCTCTGGGCTTCAGTCGCCCATGACGGCAGATGGCCCAAAGATGAGGAGAGTGTTGCAGGCAGCTGCCTTGTCCTTGGTTTGGTTCAGGGACTCTCTGGCACTTCCCACCTAGGAAGCTTGCTGCAGAGTCTAGCTGGGCACGTGTTCTGGCTGGGTACCAGTTGTTGAGTTGCTGTCTGGCCTAGCTTCACTGGTGGAAGATGTAAGGCAGACTGTACCTTCAGCCATGGTCCAATGCAGAGTTCTTCTTGCTACTCCAAGTCTTCAGATCTCCCAAAATAAGGGCTCAGCACTCTTTTAAAGCCAAATGGTGCACAGCGTTTGGTGTAGGCTAAGCCTACCTTAATTAACCAATCTTGGGTCCCCACCAACAATCTCCTGAATGCATGAGGTCATAACCAGATTGCTTTGCAACAGAAAAGGTAAAGGGGTGAAAACAAGTCATACTAAGTCCCACCCATCTTGCTGTCTGTTGGGGAACAAAGGTTCTCTAGTTAATTGAACTCCCTGTGGATCCTGATTAAAACGGCAGGTCTCACTTGAAGCTGCGGTGAAAACAGACTGTCTCCATCAAACCACATACTCGTTCCTTTCGAATGGGGTCCCCCTTTGGGGATGACTACTGTAAACATGCAGTCCCAGACATGACCTTTCACTGTCCATTAATATTAAAGGTGGGAGGTGGTTTCAGGTTGGCAGAGCATATCAAAAGGTTGTAGAGGGTTTCCTGTCTCCTTTGTTAACCTCTGCAGCCAAAACCCATGTGCGCCTGTTTGAATTAAACTCTGAATAGTGTGTGAAGCTGCCACCAGCAAATCTAACAAAAGGACAGGGTGGATCCATGGAGCCTTTGTTAATTAGGCTGCCCATGTCAGGGAGGAATGTTTTGCCCTCCCCCTTCTGAGAGGACATGGTGTAGTCCTGGCTGTCATATCCCAAATAAATATGACAGGGGGGACGGCGCCAGTAGGGGGTGTCCACCTTGAGTACACAGTGGTATGTGTTGTGCTGTGGGCATTGGAAAATGTGTGCGAGCCGCACACATTTTCCAGAGGTTTATCTACCATCATTCAATTCTATCAACATTTACATAAACACAAGCAAACGGACACAACCCACCATGTGGATGGTCTGATTCCTCACAGGGCACCCCTTGTTGGGCACAAAAAACAAGGATAACCCTGCCCGGGATTTAGACGGAGTGATGTAACCCTTAGCCAGACAGTCGTGTGTATATATTCGTCTGTGTGGTATGGGCTCGTCGGTAGCAAGTTGATCTCACAATCTTATGGTTTGTGGGCTGGTAGTGAGGTTTCTCCTGGTGTGTCAAACACTTGACGGTAGTGCAGGTACTTGGAGGGCACCATACAATTATTAATTAGTTGTGCGGACGTAGGCGTAGATGCAGGGATAGAGGTCAAAACAGATTCATGAATTCAACTGACATCAATGAAAAGTACAGCGGTCGAACCTGGATAGTATAGTTCTTGTTATCCAGTTGATGGTTGGATGATGTAGCATGAGCTATGGTAAACCCAATACCACCAGAAAAGATGGTGTCTGAATTACAGCAAACGCCCGATATTTGTGGTGTTGATCAATACGAACATAAAGGGTATGCATATACTGTTTAATGGGCCCAGAAGCCAACGGCGCACCATTAATTGTATTTAGAAAGCATTATTCATCCCATGATACAAAAGCAATGGCCTTCCCTGGCCACCTGAATAGAGGATCCTGGGTTATAGGTGGGAGAACCCAGTCAGGTTCCTCACAATGTCCATTCTTATTCAATTCCAATGAAAGCATTATTTTTGGGAAAATGTGTACATTCTACATCGGCAGTGATGTCTCAGTTTATGGGAACGAGTAATGAGGGGCTCATATTTACTAATGACAGTTGCTCTTGTCTAATTTTTAAAGTAGATTTTTTCTAAGCTGGGAGACATACCTCGATTATTCCAATGTCTTCTAAGTTTATAAGTGAAAGGGGGATTGTTCTGTTTTGTAATGTGTTTGAAATTGTGAAACATACACAGGAATGCCTAGGGTCTTACGTGAAATAGGATTTATGTATGCACTTTCAATTACATTTTTTCATAATTTTGAGAATAAGAACTTTTATGGAATGGGTTATTGATAAAAATGGAATTTTGATATTTAACTTGTATGTATTTTATGGTTTGCTATGAACTAATATTTGTGTATGGTTTCTATTAACCATATCACAATATTAAAAATAAAAAAAAGATAAACTATATCCAGAAACAGATCTACAAGTCCGAGATGACGCCTGGCTGTCTACCCAAAATCTGCCTCTACATAACCTACCAGTCAAACAGGCACCTTGTTTTATGGGACCCTTCAGGCCCCGATTAACAGAGTGTGTTCCAATGGGTTTTGCCATTATGAAACACTTCAGTGAATTGGGCCCTTAAGCTCATTCAGCGCCTCTCATTGTGTCATTCCGGTTACAGTTACCAGGTGCCTGGAGGATATGTATTCCATGCTTCATTGCTCAAACATTTCCAGTCTGATCCTTAAGACAGGTCACCCTGGAATCCCTGACCTGTTCACATAGATGCCAACTCTAGCATGAGGTTCAAGCCATATGCGATTCCAAATACAAACAAGGACGCCTGTACCAACTAGTGGACTGGAAGGGCCATGCCACCTGTGATCTCTCGTGGGAAGCAGCCTCATATACACGCTTAGGGATGCATCCATCAGTTCTACTCTGCCTGTCCTTGGAAACCTGGGCATCCACTCTGCCCGGGTGGTGGTCAAGGTTTCACTCACCCATCAGCGAGACACAAACCATGGCGCTCCCCGCACCTTACACAATGTTGATGCCTGTATCCCTGTTGGAGCTGTGGGGACACGGACCGGGCTGCAGTATTGCTGTGTTGGCTCACGGCACCAGCGGGTTGCCCAAGGGCAGTCGCCAGTAAAGGCGGATATAAAAAAATGGCGCAACTGCCTAATAATAGATGCCGATGCTTTGTCCTGCAGGCGGGTTTCAGCACAGGCACATTGCATGACGCTTTCACGTTCCCATGACTACGAGAAAAGTGGATCTCCCATTTCGGCCACTGCAGGCATTTCTACCCAGCTGCTGGAGATGCCATTTGTGTCAAAGCTAAAGCAGGAGGTCACTTCTGCTTCTCCCCTTTTCCCAGTTTCTCGGTTTCTTCTTGCTGCCTATTGAATTAAAAGAGTAGCTCACTAGACAGAACCAGAGAATAGTATATAGAAGGGAAGTAGTAAACACTAAGCGCTAGAATTAGAATGGTAAACTAGTAGAACAAGGGAATAGAAATTCGAATGAAAGAAGGTATGTGGAATTGGGAACGGAATGGAAGAGTAGAAGATAATATGTACTGTGAATAAAGGTTCCGAAAAAAGGGCCTGGGGAAAGTGTACAGTGAAACAAACAAAAGTAATGGCCATGGGTAGAGCGAGAAATATGTATGGAGAGCCGGGCATAAAGTCAAGGAGTTATCTTACAGGTGATCCGTTTCTCCACCACATCACGGGATATTCTACGTCATGTGCAGCTTCTTAAGGACCTCCCCCACCTTCAGCGTCCTGAGGACCCTGCCGGTTAAGCCCGGCCCTCCATACACATTTCCTACTTTTCCACCTTATGCTCCTGTACTAGCTGTGATGTTTTCAAACACTTCAGTCAAGGTTCACGCTGCGCCCACCAGGTCGCAACCTATATGGCGTAGCGCGTCGCTGCGCTGACAGAAAACACGACAGTTTTTTATTGTGCCCAAGCCCGAACTGCCGTCACACGTCAGTTCCGGTTTCTTTATTTTTTCTTCATTTCCTGGTTTCCCCTGTGTCACGTTACCGGCTATTCTCCGGCACGCGACACCACATTCCTCCCCAACTTGGAATGTTTTTAACCCCCCTCATCTCCCCCCCATTATCAAAACCCAACATAACAGGAGTAGTCTATTCTAGTCTCTTAAGTTCAACTCGGCAGGCTCACCTGCTGTTAGATCCTATCTACCACGTAGCCTTGTAGGCGGGATGATGGTTTTAGTCTCTCAGGTGGTATCGTGGGTTGCATCTTTCTGGGTTGTTTGTCGGGGAGCTCTCAGGCTGAACTACTTCTTGACGACTAGGAGTCATCGGTGCATTCAGTGTATCATAGAGTCTGGGTGTCAATCGGCTTGGTAATCGATAAGGAGATTTGCTTGATGCCCGGCAAGGTGATTCAGATCCTTCTTTCGTAGTTTCCTGGCTTTCTACCCACAATTCAGCTGGTACTTTCCAGAAGTGTGAAATATTTCTCGTCACAGTTTCACTTCCTCATGTGGCCGTGATCATACTATGATTGGCGGCACTGACTGTCCAAGGCTGGTATTAAAAATTGAGCGACATCTTCTTGGGAGTGGCTCGGTTCTTAACGATGACCGAGTCTCCGGGTCTTAGCTCTCGGTGATTGGCTCGTTGAGAAATGCTCTCTTATTCATTTCGTTTCACTCTCTTAGCATCTATAGTTGGAAGATCAAGTTCAGGCGCTGTCCAACAGGGGTGTATAGGGAGCTCTGCCTGTATAGGTACTCCAAACATGAGTGCTGCAGGGCCAATTCCTGTTGAGGAATGCAGGGTCTGCCTATGGGTTCTCAGAAATCGATACACTGCTTTCAGCCACAAATGTCTTTTTTCCTTGGCGATACGAATAACTTTGTTAAGTGATCCCATAAATCGTTCAACATTGCCGTTCGCTTGTGGCCATCCTGGGGTGATCCGTTTATGCCGTATGTTGAGATCTTGAAAGAATTGGCAAAGTTCTTGACTGGTGAAAGGTGGTCTATTGTCACTTTTGATTTCAGATGGGATCCCATGTATTGCAAATATCTTCTCCAATGCAAGAGTCATGTTCTCAGCATCAGTCGACATCACGTGTTCGACTTCAGGATTTCTGCTGAATTCATCCATTAGAACAAGTAGGCAACCTTCTCCAGCAATGGTGCAAAAATCAATACTGACCGCTTCCCATCTTTTACTGCTTCGTGGGGCACTGATGATAGGTTCTGGGTTCTAAACTCTCCGGGTGGCTTGGCAGGCTGCGCAGGATCCCACGTGCTCCATCACTCTCTGTTGCATGTTAGCCATCCATATCCTGGATTTCAAATATGCTGGTGTTTTCACAATGCCTTGGTGTCCACTGTGGGCTAGTCTGAGGGCTCGCACTTCTAACGAGGTTGGCAATACAATGCGATGACCTTTTAGTACTATCCCTTCTGGGGCTACAGTAAGTTTGTGTCGGATTCCGAAAAGGGACTGAAGTTTGGTCTGAGCTTCTGCAGTGCGCTGAGCCATGGAGGCAAGGTAATTCTTCCAATTCCCCGATTGGTTGGCGGTTATGGTGTGAGTTAGGATGGTGTCTGTTTCAGTTGTATTGGCTATCTCTTGCAAAGTCAAAACTCGCGGTCGGGCACAGGCTATCACATGGCACACATGTTCCTCCATTTCCCTCGCATGGTGGTGTCCTTCCTTTGTAACGGGTCGTGGGTGGCGAGACATATAGTCAGCTGGGTTATCTGTGCCTGGTCGGTACTCTACCTCTATGTTGTAGGGCTGGAGTTGAAGCATCCACTTTTCTATGCGTGCTGGTGGATGAGGTGCTGATCCTCTAAAAATTGGAATAAGTGGTTTGTGATCTGAGAACACTATTTGCTAGGCAAGCAGGCTAAACTTTGAAATGCCTGCATCCCCATAAAACAAAATGGCAAGGGCCTCCTTCTCTATATTTGCATATTTCTGTTCTGTTTTCGTTAGTGCACGACTGGCAAAAGCGATTGGGTAGACATTTACATCAGTGTCAGTCTGGGTAAGTACGGCTCCTAGTCAGACTGGACTAGCATCAACTAACAGTTCTGTATGCCTCTTGATGTCAAAGAAAGCCATTGTTGTGGGCACAGATAGAGTGTCTTTGATCTGCTGAAATGCTTATTGGTGGGCAGGCAACCATTCCCATTTTTGGTCTTTTTTAGTTAGTTCACGGAGGTGACTTGCGATGGTGGCGAGATCTGGAATGAACCTCGCACAATATGTTGCCATTCCCACAAAGTTTAGTACTTTGTGACAGACGTTGGAGGCTGAGTGTTCTTGATGTCATTAACTTTTGCAGGATCTGGTGACACTCCGTTTGCATTGAAAATGTAGCCAAAAAAATCTTAGTTCATCTTTTCCGAATTTACATTTTTCGGCATTCAGGGTCAAACCAGATTCCTCTAGCATTTTTAGAAGCGCTGCAAGGCCCTTGGGATGTTCACCTTTGTTGGATGCGTATATGATAATGTCATCACTGATATTCATCGTCCCTTCTAGGCCAGTGAGGACTTTCCGAATTTCATGCTGGAATACCTCAGCCCCCGATGATATTCCGAAGTTTAGCCGCTTGTAACGCCGTAGTCCAAGGTGGGAAGAGAACATAGTGATGTATCTTGATTCTTTAGCCAATTTATGTTGATGGTATCCTGACCTCAGGTCAAGTTTGCTGAAGATGGTCGCCCCTGTTAGGTCAACAATAAGTTCATCTATGGTTGGTGTAATGTGACGTTCTATTCCAATGGCTGCATTTGGGAGCCGCATGTCGACAAATTCGTACAGCATGGGGTTGCTTGTTTTTTTTTTTTTTGGTACTACCATGGGGGATACCCATGGGGTTGGCCCTGATGTTTTCTCGAGGATGTCTGCTGCCTCTAGTTTGTCTAGTTCCTTTTTTACAGCTTCCCTCATGTGGAGTGGTACTCGGCGATGACGTACTGCTTTTGGTTCAATGGTGGGGTCAATGTGAAGTTTGATGGATCTGCCTTTTAAACACCCGATGCCTTGAAATACTTTGTGATGTTGTTTTAGAAATTCGTCGAGCTCGCTGCACTGAATGTTGAAAGCAAAATGAATTTCAGTTTCTCAGCAGTTTTACAGCTTAGCAGTGTTTCATAGCCAGCATCGACAACAAACTCGTGCCCGGCACATGTCGCTGTTATGGGCGAAATCATACTTGGAACGACCCTTGCACCGGTAGAGGTTTCTTGCAGCCATATGCATATAGTCTGACCTTCCTTTCTTGGAGTTTGGGCTTTGGATGAAGTTCGTTAAATGCCGATACTGGCATTACATTGACAGTTGCACCTGTCTCTATAACTACTCTCAATGGTTCTCCGTCAAAAATTACAGTGCAAGAGGGCCTATTCCGTTGTCTGGACCGTTGCAGCACTACTGCTGAAATGAGGTGCACGTGGTGTATCCTTTTGCTTGTTTTTCTCCATTTATCATGGTCTTTTCTATCGAGGGATGCACGGTCTTCACTTTCACTTGTATCCGGTGATCTCTGGCAGTGTTCTACTGCTCTCGCCTTTCCTTTCTTTCCTGACTGGCGTAGTGTTCTTTGGGAATTTCTTCCGGCTTTCATGCGTTCGCCATGTTTGTTCTCGATCACTTCTGTTTGGTGGGTTTAAGCAAACAGCTGCATAGTAGTTAAGGCGATTGCACTTGCGCATGTTGATCCCCAGGTAGGGCACGATTCTCCTTTATGACGCGGACCTCCGCACCATTTGCATGTCTTGTCTCTCCTTTGTGACGTTTGGGTTTTGGTAGCGTTTCCTTTTCGCTCACCTTGTTCTCGGGTGTTTTGGTGTTTCAAAATGGCAGCAACGTCTTCCGTTGGTTTTGGGTTGTCGATCGGGAGCCTTTCGATTGCCGCCTCGATTACTGCCACTTGGTCTTCTGTTTGTTCACGCAGGTGTGCCATTTCTAAAATTCGGGAAAGGCTTTTGTTCCTCTCTGACAGGATGGCCCTCAGTTTTTCGGACGAAATTCCATTTATGATTTGAAGACGGTTGGCGAACTCTTCATTGGGGAAATCACAGCCGACTGTCATTTCACGTAGGCGCGCATGAAATTTATCCACAGTAGTTTTCACGTTGTCTAGCCATGCAAAAATTAAAGCGTTCATAGTCTGGATTGAGTTTGGGCTTGAACATGTTGGTAAGAGCATTCTTTGCAGCCTCGTAGTTGTTTGCATCATCACGGTCTGGGATTGCGTTAAATAAGGGTAGTGCTGCTGCCCCTATGTTGAGTAGAAGAAATGTGCATTTTTTCTTAGCTAGAGTGATTTCCTTTGTATCCAGGTGCATTTCAAATTGTTGTAACCAGATTTCCCACCGAATTGCTGCACCCGTAGTAAATGGGTCAAAAGGTGGCATGAGGGTGGTTAGTGCTGGGTCTGGATGGTCTGGGTTGATATTTCTTCCTGTTGTTGAGCTCACACCAGCCCTCGCAGGGCTCGTCTCAGGCCTTGACATAGCTGGCGCTGTGGCGTTTTACCAATTAAATTTTTGAGTAAAAATCAAGAGGAAATTTTTATTTTATTTTAAAGTCAATGTGGGCTCAGGCTGGCTAAGTTTCACTCACTAATATCAAGATTTGGTGTTTTAAGGTGTTTGTATTGTCCCATTAACAGTTTTACTTCTCTCTTTAACCAGAGAGATGTGGAATCCTTGCTGACTGTTGTGTGCTTCCCAATCACTTATAATGACTTAAAAACTTAAATTGTGTTTTGTTTTCTTTTGTTCCTGTACAACAGGTTCGGGCTGTCAGGGTTGTTGACTTAGAACTGCCCTGTTTTAGCTTCATCTGGGCGTGCAGCAGAACACTGAGGTGTGAAAATCAAGGCTCTGGATATAAACGCGTGTTAATACGCGGCTCCGCTGCCTTTTATAATCAATTAGGCCTTTTCATAGAATGTTGGGGGTGTGAAACTGAGGCTCTAAACACACACGCATGTTAATACACGGTGCTGCCGTCAGACAGTAGGTGGCGCTGGCATTGATCAGTAGGCCTCTCACCTCATACTTTCTTTGTTGGATATCACGGCATCAATCGCGCGTGGGCTCTTAGTACCCTTGTCGCCAGTGTGATGTTTTCAAACACTTCAGTCAAGGTTCACGCTGCGCCCACCAGGCCCCAACCTATATAGCGTAGCGCGTCGCTGTGCTGACAGAAAACACAACCGTTTGTTATTGTGCCCAGACCCGAACTGCCGTCACATGTCCGTTCCGGTTTCTTTTTCTTTTTTTTTCCATTTCCTGGTTTCCCCTGTGTCACGTGACCAGCTATTCTCCGGCATGTGACACCACACTAGCCTGGAGCCTGGTCCTTCAATCCAAGTCTAACAATCACTTCAGAAACTTCAGAGTTTTAGCTCACAGTGCTTTATTTACCCAGCATCAATTCTACACACGGTTTCTAAGCTTATGAATACTAATGTTCGAGTGACGGTTACATTCTATGGCACATAAAACATTAATTCAGTAATACTGGAATTTTGCCATGCAAAAAGCAAGCTAGGCGGAAATATTGCTTAATGTTAAAGCTATAGTGTTAGCTACACACCAGCAAGCGGTTTTAATTTTCTTTGGGGGGGATAGGGGAGGGAGGGGTTTGGGGGGTTAATCACAAACAACTGTATATGCAATTCACAATCACAGGAGAGCTTTTTTATCTTTCTGGTTAATGTATGGATAGCAGATGTTTCTAACTGTGATAACATTTCCAAAAATGATGTTGAAATGCTAAAAGAAGATACTCATTTAAAACACATACAATTAGATTTGTGGGAGAGCATTACAAAATTCCTCCAAAGGTCAGTGTACTCATTAGTTCCAACTGTAGTTGCTTTAACGTTGACACAGCAGATACAAACAATTGCAGATTTCAAGTAAATTTTCTGATTCTACCTATTAATTTCGTTATGGTATTTATTGAGCTGGACCTAGCTTCAAGAAACAATGTAGCGCTTTACAGAGGTATTCAACAGTGCAGATGCATAAAGGAGCGCTTTTTAAACAATAAGCCCTGAGCAATGGGGCAGGAGGGAGAATGAACACTTCAGGTAATGCCCCGGGGCCCATAGTTACAGGCCCAAACAAAGCGACCTTCAAAAAAAGTCCAATCGGCAATGCAGAGATTCCAAAATTACCTTGTGTATGTATACGTGTTATATGGGTTTTAGTAGCAGTATACAGCCACAGGGTACTTAAGCTGAAAAGACAATAGAGAGCTTAAGCGTTACAGAATAGATATAGCTCAGAGGCATACAAGTGCGAGGACCTAGAATAGAGGTCGCGCCACATCTGTGAGGTGGGGATGGCCGAAAGGCCATTAAATGTCCCAATGGAGGTGTTCCTAGAGGAAGCGCTCCACACAATGTTCCCGGAAGCACAGTTTTCACAGCAATTCCTTGTGGAAAGAGCCCACAGATCCCTGGCTCCACCTCCTAAACCGGGTGCCCCTCCGCGCACCATCATCGTATGCCTTTTAAACTACCAGGATCTGATACTCCGTTTAGCACGAGAGAAGGGATCCCTGTCACATGACTCTACCCACATACATATTTACCCAGACTTTTTAAATGGAGTGCAGGCGGCCAGACGCTCATACGGCCACGTCAAGAAGATCCTTCGAGATAGGAAAGTGCCCCATGCTGTTCCCGGCCAAGCTTAGCTTACAACATGGCAGAAAAGGCCACTTCTTTGAAACACGAGGAAGCCCTGTCGTACATTGAACAGAACATCCCGGTGCTACCAAACAACGGCTGACTCCGGCACAAGCCCAAACATGGGCACCATAGAAAGCTTACAGCTCAAGGGGCACATATAAAGAGAGGTTCCCCTGTTCCGTGTGAACCATAGAATGCAGATTCGACAAGCGTTGAATTGTCTTCTGTTGTGACCACACAGGCACAAAAGTTTTGAAGCAGGGATACACTGTCCAGTTGGAGGGATGGTGAGCATGGGAAGGGAGGGTGCCTTTTTTTTGTTTGGTTAAATGTAAAATCTGACGGTAGTAACGAATATGATAAGTTGCGACAAACTTGGGAATGGCGAAGACAGGGCTGAACAGTACGACTGAATTCCACCTCTGCAACATCAGAGTGCTGTCCAACCCCATTATAACACGAGAAACTCATGAGTACGCTAGGAGTCATAAGATCGATACAGGGTGTAAGATATATAGAGAGGCCCATATACTGGATAAGGATTGTTATGCAGGCTTGGCATGGCGGCACCTAGTTTTAACCAGGGGACTAGACTCCCAACATGGACCATTAGAGGGCTGGCTAACCCCATAAAGGCTAGAAACATTGTGGCATTTGCCAAAAGACATAAGGTCGATATTCTCCTACTACAAGAGACACACGCCGTGAGCAAGGTAGAGTCATTTGCCCGGGACTGAGGCCCATTACGGGTTGGCACAGATTACTCCTCACAAGCTAGAGGGGTTTTGACCCTTATAGATCAACACATTGGGTTTCAGCTCACTAGGTCGGTGGTTTAGAGAGCATGATCTTATCCTGGTCAACATGTATGGCCCGAATACAGATGCCCCAGACTTTTCCCTTCACATTATCACACAGATCTCCCCACTGGGGAATGCTAAAGTAATATGGGATGGTGACCTAAACACAGCAAGACAGGATATTCAGAGACCACAGAAACCAGACTAGAGCAGCAATTACTATTCTGCAGGGTATGTCGACACTGCCCCTTGCAGGGGCATGGAGAAAATTATACCCCACCCCGGAAGAATACACATTCCACTCACCAGTACATAACTCCAGCTCTTGTATAGATTACTGGCTGTGCTTCCGCGAATACATACAAATAAAGGAATGCGCTATACTCCCACGTACAATCTCCGACCACTCACCGGTCCTACTGGACCTAACTGCAGCAGATATAGACCAAAGCCCACGGATCTGGCGCATGTCACCAGCTCTGCTGAGGGACGACTGTGATAGAGCCACTATGGGCGGACATATTGGAATTTTTCGAGCTTAATACAGGCTTGGTGAGGTCAATGGTGAGGTCAATGGCCACTATATGGGAAGCATTCAAGGTCTGGATGAGAGGACACCTACTGTCATGCGCACTGGGGACATTGCAGGATATAAGGAGAGAACTAAACCAAGCAGAAATTGCACTACAGGATCAATTAGAAAAGTTTAGGCCCCTAGCTGAATGGGAAGTAATATACATTGCGCATCCAATCCGTCCAGAAGTTATGGGGCGTGGAATAAGGAGAGGAGATGCCTGGCTAATCTTATCAAGGCAGAACAGGGGGTTAGGCCAATCATGGAGATAGTAGGGGAGGACGGCAGTCTATATGGAAGCCAAAAAGGTTAATGGGGTGTTCATGGAGTTCAAGTCCATGCTATAGGCAAATGTAGATCATGTGACGGGTGATGAATTAGACCAATACATGAACTCATTCCCACTGCCCAAGCTGGAACGTGCAAGAGAGATCCTAGACCTTACCCTCACCATAGAAGAGGTCGGACAGGCTATTCAATGTTTAAGGAGCCTGCAAACCGCCCGGGCCAGATGGGCTCCCATCTGACCTATATAAAGGTTACAACACGGAACTGGCCCCCAAAATACTGGCGGTGTGGGAGGAGGCCCTAACAACTGGAACGCTACCGGGGACAATGAGGGAGGCCATCAGAACGGTTTTACTCAAGCCTCAGAAGCACACGTCATATTGCCCCCTGTCCTTGATAAACACAGACATCAAAATATTTGCTAAGGCGATTGCAAATCGACTCCTACCTCACATGAATAAATTGATACACCCAGACCAATCCGTTTTTTTCCCCTCCCAATCCACGGCCCTAAATCTGCGTCAATTCTTTGCTATAACATCGCAAATAGACCCAAATGCAAAAGCGGTGACGGTCACACTCAATGCTGAGAAAGCATTTAATTCAGTCTCCAGGAGGTATATGTATGCCATACTGCAGGAGATGAGTTTTGGGCCGGGGTTCTTAAGCTTTATCCAGTTGCTGTATAAAGACCCCAAGCCAGAATCAGAACTAACCAGACCCTGTCACACAAATTCACGCTACACAGAGGCACAAGGCAGGGCTGCCCACTGTCTCCCCCCCTTATCTTCGCCCCTATTATAGAGGGCATGGCGACTTGCTTATGTTACACACTCCTGGCGGGGAATCCGGATCAGAGGCCCTCCCCAATTCATTTTGCTATATGCAGACAACACCATGTTATACATTAGAGACCCAGAGACCAATCTCCCTCCTGTGATGCAAGAGATAAACGAATTTGCAGAGTACTCCGGATATAAAATTAGCCAAGCCTAGTCCGAGATCATTCCCTTAACACAGGGGACAGCACAATCAGAAGCCACAGCACAGTTCCACGGGTCCCCAAACTCAGCTCGATACCTAGGAATTATAATGGCTACAGACAAACACACCCTACACACCACTAATTATGTGGCATACTTAACACTACTTGAGGCCAAACTAAGTATTTGGAACAAGTTCCCGATAACTATATATGGCCAAGTAGCCCTTCACAAAATGGTTGTGGTACCCAAACCGATATGACATTAATTACTTACCGTAAAAGCATTTCTGATTATTGTATCTGCATAGAGTCACATGCTGTGCATACAGTTCGACATCCGGTGGTAACCGCAGAGTATTGCATCTTGTCTTTTCAGAATCGAAAGGGGACGTCGACATGGGCGTGCCTGTAATACTATCCCTACGTGACGTGTAGTGTACCCAAAATCCCTCACGCGTTGAGGTCCCTCAAATTGTATTTTTCTGCCGTTAGGGAGCCTTATGACTATCATGAGTGATTACAGAAAAGAGAATGTAGTAAGACGTATTTGTTCCTTCCATCCGAGCTGGGAGGAAGGGTGGGCACATGTAAATCTAAGCAGATACAATCATCAGAAATGCTTTTACGCTAAGTCATGCATGTCTTCTGATGCTTGTTAATCTGCTTAGAATCACATGCTGTGCATAGACTAGCAAGCAGTTCCGGAGTTGGAGGTAGGTTGTTAGAAGGAACATTAGTGAAAAGATGTATTAGTACTACTTGTCCCACCTGAGAATCAGTCCTAGAGTGAGTGACTAGGCAATAGTGTTTTGTAAAGATGTGTACAGAACTCCAGGTTGTCGCTTTGCAAAGGGGAACATTTGCAATGAATGCTATGGAAGCCCCAGTGCCCACAGTAGAGTGTGCTCTAGGCTTGTAGTGCAGTTCTCTAATAGCAAGGGTGTAACAGTGTGATGCATTTGACAATCCACCTTGAGATTGCCGATTTAGAGACAGGATCCCCTTCTCTACCAACTGCCACTGAAACTAACAATTGGTTTGTTTTTCTCAGTGGTTTAGTTCTGTCTAGGTAAAACATGGCTGCCCTACGCACATCTAATGTGTTTAGGCTTCTTTCAGCCATGTTAGAAGGGTTCTGGAAGAAAGTAGGCAGTTCTATTGAAAGGTTCACATGGAACTTGGAGATAAATTTAGGCGCAAAACTAAGGTGAGTATGCCGATCTACCTTATCTCTGTGAACTGTAACGAAAAGGTCTACAACTGAATCCCTGTAGTTCACTAACTCTTCTTATAGAAGTGATAGCCACTAGGAAGGCTGTCTTATAGGTAAGATCTTTGAGACTTGCCTTATGCATAGGCTCAAATGGAGACCCCATAAATCTGGTTAATACCACATTCAGGTCCAACCCAGGAGCTGGATTTTAAATGTGGGGGGGGTGAATTCTCTTGACCCCTTCCCTGAAAGCCTTAATAAATGGTCTCTTCCACCATGACACTCTTTGTTGTGACGCAGTGTAGACAGAGCAGCTAAGTGAACCTTAAGGGAATTAAAAACCAGCCCCGAGTCAAGCATGTGAGTCAGGTACAATACAATGCGAGTAGGAGAGCAGTCAATGGGATTGATGCCCTTGGTATTGCACCAAATAAAGTGTTTCCATTTACTGGAATAGCAATATTCGGTGTTAGTTTTTCTTGCTTCCTTAAGTATGTCCATGCATCTCTGAGGGAGTTGTAGGTGTCCGAACTCTATGACATCAGGAGCCAGGCCGCTAATTTCAATGTTTGCTGGCATGGGTGAAGTTTCTCCCCTTTGTCCTGAGACAACATGTTGTACGGGCAAGGTAGTTTCACTGGGGGAGATAGAGACATCTCCATCAGATGAGCGAACCAGTGTTGGCGGGCCCACATGGGGGCCACCAATTTCATGCTGACTGGTTCCTGGTGCATCTTGTGCACCATCTTGTTGAGTAGGGGAGTCAGGAGGGTGGGGGGTAAGGAGGATAAACAAATTTCCCTGACAATGTGATCCAGAGTCGGTTCCCCTTGAAGCAGTTCTGGGGGTACCTGGAGGCGTAGTCTTGGATTTGAGCATTCTCCAGAGTTGCGAGCAGGTCGATTTTTGGGACGCCCCATTCTGCGAAAACGTTGGAGACTATGTCTTTGTGTAATCGCCATTCGTACTCCATGGGTAGTGGGAAATCTATGATGAGCAAGTCTGCCAGAAGATTGAGTTCCCCTGGGACATGCTGTGATAACAGGAACATGTTTTTGAGAGCCCACTTATAAATGTTCTGGGACATTTTTGACAGTACTGGAGAGTGAGTGCCCCCCTGTTTGTTCAGATAGTACATGGCCGTGGTGCTGTCTGTGAGGATCAGGACCGTCTTCCCCTGCAGTTGTGTCTGAAAAGCTTCCAGTGCTTTGAATACTGCTAACAGTTCTAACAGGGTTATGTGGTTGGATGCTATGTCCGACGACCAAACTCCGTACGCTGTCTGTTGAAGCAGGTGATCTCCCCACCCTGTGAGAGATGCATCTGTACTGAGTGGCCTCCACTGCGGGGGTGGTGAAGGATTTCCCCTTCAAGAGGTTTTCCCTCGACCACCACCGTAGCGAGAGAACGAGGGCTGGCGAGCGTCCCATTGTCCACTGGCCTGACACCACTGGCTGTTTAGCCACTCCTGCATTGGACGCAAGCGCGCGTGAGGAATCAAAAATGCATGACGCCATCATTCCGAACAGTCGCATAGCCTTGCGTACCGTCACCTCTCGAATGGCTACATATTGAGGGATCTGAAACAGCATGTTTTTTGGACCCTCTTGGAGGGGAAGACGAGGCCTTCCTTTGTTCGAATTAGAGCCCCTAGGAACGGCTCGACTTCACTGGGGTCTAAGCTTGACTTCTTCTTGTTGATGGAGAATCCCAGGTCGAATAAGAGGTCTATCGTTGTTTGGGTATTTGATAGGCATGTTTAGAAGAATCCCCTGTTATGAGCCAGTCGTCGATGTAAGGATAAACCGGGATGGATAACCTGTGCAGGTGTGAAGCTGCCAGTACTTTTGTAAACACCCTTGGTGCTGAGGCTATGCCGAAGGGTAGTACCTTGATCTCATAGTGCTTGTCCTGTATTTTGAATCTGAGGTATTTCCTGTGCGCCAGCAACATTGAAATATGAAAATATACATCTTTCATGTCCAATGGTGCCATGTAATCCCTGTGTGAGCAGGGGAATTACTTCCTGCAGAGTGACCATGCAAAACCTTTGGGCTTGACAAATTGGTTCGTTGGGCGTAAATTAATACAGGGCGCATGGTGAGATCCTTTTTGAATGCAAGTAAGTACACTGAATAAATAACTTGTGCACGACCTCTATGGCGCCCTTTTTCTCGACTTGTAGCAGAATGCACAGATGTTCTGGCGTCAGGCGTCTTGCTCGTTGAGGTCTGAATTGGGGGGACTGGCCGAATTGTATACAGTACACATGGGCAATGGTCTTGAGTACCCACTGGTCTGTAGTTATCCCCTCCCATGCTTGGAGAAATGTCATCTGGCCCTCGACAGGGGAGGCTTGGGAGAGGACCCGGATCTGCGGGTCATTTTTGGTCTGAGGCAGGGGAGCCTAGAGGGGCAAAATTCCGACCCCCTTCTTTACAACATCATTGGCCTCTTGGGGGATACAGGGTGGTGTAGGTGTTGGCTCCTTGGGTAGAGGACCAATTATTTCCCGAGCTGTATTGGTTCTGAGGGAAACGTTGACCACGAAAGGAACATTTAGACCCACTCCCCCTCTTCGGAAAAGGCCTCTGGGTGATCCTCTCCAGAGTCTTGAGGGTGTCATGCTCCTTCTTGGCAGTTGAGCGCTTCGTCAACCGCCTTTCCAAATAAATTAGTCTCCTCCACCGGCTTATTTATTAATGAGGCTTGAGTCTCTAGTTTAAAACCAGAGTTGCATAACCATTCATGCCTCTTCAGGAGGGTACCTTGAGCCAAGGATCTGCCAGCTGTCTTTGCCGCATCCAAAATATTTTAAGGATACTCCGATTAACCTGCCTGCCTTCTGCCACCATGGAGAGCATGCAAGCTCGCAGGGGTTCTGGGACTTCCTGAAGGCCCTCCTGTAACATGGCCCATTGTGCATCAGCCTAGTTGGCCAACAAAGTTGTATTATTTGCAATGGGAGTGGAAAAGGCCGTAGCCGTCGTGACCCTTTTCCCTAGAGCATATAGTCTCTTACACTCCTTATCAGGGGTGCCTCCCCAGTTAACTCCTGCTCTCTTCCTGGTTGTTACTACCAGTGAATCAGGAGTAGCATGGCCCCTGATGTAAAGGAGGTCAGAGGGGGAAGGCCGAAACAATGTTTCTACCCTAGGATTTACTGCTCTCGTTAGGGCACGGGTCCATAAAGAAGGGGCCAACTGCTTCTTGATTGAATTTAACAGGAATAACTTTACTGGCAGGAGTTTTTTTTATTTTTTTATGTCCTCCACAAAAGCAGCTTCTGGAAATGTGGAAATGTTCCGCTGCCTTTCTCAATATGGCGTTGAATGCCATTTGGTCGTCAACCGGGGAGACTTGTCGAGTGGCTGGGGGGGAACCCAAGCACAAGGCGTCAGGTTCCGGTGTTGGAGTAGGTGACTGCCAAGGCTGAGGATCAACCGGGTCGGGGTTAACATCCAAATACAAATTAACATCCTCAGTTTTAGCAAAGGGATACTCCTCCTGATTGTATAGGTCCACAGGACATTCCTCCTCAGTGAGGTCACAGATATACTCTTCTTCCTCCGCTTGAGAAGGGTCAAAGACTTTTGAAGCTTAGCCACAGGGAGAGGGAGATGCTCCTCTCTAGGCCTTTTTGGTGTGGATGTCTCAGAGAGTTCTACAAACCTCTCTAGCCTCTCCATATATCCCCTCAAATTTCTCCCTAGTCCAAACAGAAGAACCAGAGGGGTCCAAGGGTGGAAAGGGCTTCTGTATTGGATATTCCGTCACAGAACGTCGAGCCTTCTCCTTTAACATCGAAGAAATCACTCCAGTGCCTTCCGAAAAGCCCTTTCGTGGGACCGACGGTTGATGCATGTCCTTTTGTTTGTCCTTCGGCCCATCCCTGGATTTTGACGAATCCCTGGGTTTGTCCTTGGGTCTTGACGAATCCTTTGACCGTTGGTTCTGACTACCGCCGAAATAATCGGTATTCTCCTCGTCGGGAAGTTGTGTAGTCCGGGCCTGCGATTGCGCAGTTAGTTTCGGCAGAACCGGAGCCTTCTCGATCGTAGATGCTTTCTTCCGATGCGTCTCGACGGAATCCTGTATATTGGGGGCAGCCCCCTTAATTTTTGAGGGCCCAGTCGCAATGTGCACCTGCGGTTGCGGGTAGGGCTGCAGATCCTGACGATCGGCGGGCACGGCCGAAATTTACAGTGTGCCTGTTGGCACCATGGACCGCTTCAACTGTTTTCGTCGAAGACGTCCATGGGGTTGCGTTCTTAGTGTGTAAGGCGTATGCAGTCCCCATAGCAGGACCCAAGTCATGCCTAGTGTGGCCGGGGATGGACGACGCAGAGAGGGAATGCTCAGCCGAGAGGTCAATCGCCGCCGAATCACCGGCCTGTTCGTCACTCAGCCCCTCGTCACAATCGGCGGTTGTGGCAGCAGGATAACTAGACTCGGCCTGCAACATTCCATAGGCCTCTCACCACTTAACACAGCGTTCCTTCAGTGTCTTCGGACGCAGGAGCTTGTAAGCCGCACAAACCGTCTCGTCGCGATTAATGGGCACACACCAATTACACTTAGTGTTGCGGGAAAGACAAAACCTAAACGAAGTCCTCTCCATAGCTGAGGAAACAGTGACAAAATGACCCTGAGGAAAGGGAAAGGCATTCTTAGAAAAGGAAATGTACACCCCGACCCCACTATCCCTACTGTGTAGGCCGGCCAGAAGAAACCGTGGAACCGGCTTCAGTGGAGATCTGGAAACAGCCATCAATGAAAGGGCTGGTAGGATAATATTCAATAACTTTAATAATATACGACCAAAGGTCGAAGGATATCAACAGCAATTTCTCTGGACGAGCTCTGCATAAGACGAACAGTATGCTGGGCCGAAAAAAACAATCTGAGGGACTTCAACGCGCGAGGGATTTTGGGTACACTACATGTCACGTAGGGCTACAGGCACGCCCATGTCGACGTCCCCTTTCGATTCCCGAAAGACAAGATGCAATACTTGGTTACAACTGGATGTCGGACTACATGCTTTTCCTATATCCCTACATGATTCTAAGCAGATTAACAAGCATCAGAAATCTTAATATTCCAATATGGCCAATTTTTCAAAAAAACTCCAGAAGCTTGCTTCCAACTTTGTGTGTTGGGGGTAATGGGGGGGAATGTACAGTGAGACCTAATTGGCCCTAGTTATGCAAAAAATATGACATGGGTGGACTGGCTGCCCCAGATTTGTTGCTATATTACTATGCTTCACAAGCACACTTTGCGAAAATACTGGCCACAGTACAGAACAGTACGCACATACAGGCAGAGAAATGTGCAGCCGCCCCCATAGATTTGCGATCCATGTTTTATGCTAAGGTAGGGAGGGACACTGGCGCAGTTGACCCTGCACAGTGCGGGCATGGCAGCATTATTCCGCAGAGTAGAATGCACAGAACCGTATTGGCCCCTATCCCCCCCCTATGGCAAAACCCTGTCATAGCACCTATAGCATCTATGCTATACATAACGCTACAGAGGGGGGTGGGACCTGGGGAAAGAGACGAGATTAGGGGATTTATACCCAGATGGGAAGTTTGTAGGCCAGGAGGAGGTTCAGGTAAAGGTCGGAGCTGGACTCACTACCACGCTACAATACCATCGCCTGAAAGTGTGCAGAAACACATGGCCATCATTCCCAGCTGCACCGACCCCACACCCAGTTCTGATGAGCATGACGACAGGGGGTATTCAAGGGTAGCTTCTCCACAATATACGGTACAGTCACTTACCCCCCCTCCAAAAACAGTAAAAGCAATGTGGGAAAGGGCTTTAAACATCACTATAGAAGACTTGCAATTTTTTGCAATGGGCTAAATACTGCTAAACCAAATCGATTTCCCTCTGTGCTTACTTTAGGCTGGTGCAGATCAAAATATTGAACCACCTACACAAAACTCCTGGTAAGATAGCTAAATTCGATCACTCCAAGCAGGCATGCTGTCCTAAATATAACACCCTAGGAGCTAACTCTATACATATGTATTGGGAATGCCCCCAGATCCGACACTTCTGGGAGGAAGTGGCCACTATGCTTAGCAACATACTAGACATACACATTCCGACTACTCCACTGAAATCTGCGCTAGGGGATATAGGAAAAGTGCCAGTCAAGACACGCAGACTCTTCACAGTTGCGGACGCAGTAGCCAAACATAACATACTTCGGTGCTGGAAGGCGAAAACTGCCCCCACACCCCAGACATGGCTTAAAGACCTGATATTTTTATATGAATGTAAGTGTGTCCTCCACGTGCAGGGCAAAGGACATTTGGGCTCCACTCCGCCGTTACCTAACCAACACCCGCAAGGAGGGGCGGAGATGGAGCCAAAATTGGACAGTCTTAAATGAACTGCATAAACTATATGGAGGGCGGCCTCCTTGTACATTATTATGTCATGCACTGTGATTATGTACAATGTTTTGATATGTTGTAACCATCAGTTAAAAATAAAGTTTACAAAAATAATAATTCAAACAGACGACATCAACCCCGTAAAGGATCAAATGCTCACTTCTCAAGGAACGCCAAGAAAACTTGACTTCTTAGCAATTTCAACTCTAACACTACAATGGCCCTGTTCATGAAATGATATGAACAAATGGGGGACCAACTTAAGACCAAACTACGATGTTAGCAATGCTCCACTCAAAGATGGTGTCCGTAGAGGGGTTCATTTTGGACAGAAGTACCACAAGAGTGTCCAACCTACTGCACACCATACTTGACCCAATCATTAAAGAGAAAGAAACCAGAAGAGCGTCTAGAGCCTTTGATCTGACAAAGATATAGGTCCCAGAAGTCTTGGCCCCCAAATCTTTACCGCCCACGGCAACTCTTATGGATGCCGAGTGCATGGCACAGGGATTTTCCAATAGGTCAGTGGACATTGCTAGTGAGGGGAATCCCTCACAAGAGCCTTATGCATCAACAAAACTCAAACCACAAACAAACCGCCAAACTACAAAACCCAAGTGGAGAAGGGAATGGAAACGCATCTGTAACTAATGAGGCAATAAACCTCACAGAAGATAACAAGGTTATTAAATCCCCAGAATCAATACCTGGAGAACCGAAAATAGACATCAAAATACAAGGCGGTAACAAAGTAGGACTTAACCTTCCCAGAGAATTTGCGAAATTTGTGTTAATCCAGAGATAAAACAAAAAGAAAGGGCAGTGAAAGGACCCCTTGTGGCCAGAAAAAACCAGTAGAAGTAACACCCAAAAGAGGGATTACGGACAAGAAAAATCCTGTCACAAAATCTAAGAATCAAGTTGCCCTACCAAAACAGGTCTAACAGAAGAAGACGGGCCTTTATTAAAAACATCACTCTGCCAAAAACAAATGTTCCACCAATCACTAGGGGTGTGATTAAGATGAACCTGATGGGAAATGACGAAACATCATACAAACAACAGATGGTATGTGAGCAAGAAACACCACAACCCATTGAAGTGAAAGAGGACTCAGTCTTAGTAGACCTGCTGAATTCATCGACATACAGTCTCCGAGCCTGATTTGGATGAGACCAGGTGCTCAGACTTAAGACCCTACATACGACCCAGTCACTTCGGACAGCGACCTGGACCCAACCAAACAACTGAGACCCCAAGACGGAACATAAGGTTGTTAGGCCTGAAGCTCTTACAATTAACTGGAAATAAAGGAGCAAATACTACAGCTAGAATGTTAGAAGAACAGTCCACCTAGCAATCCTTGTCTTAGCTGGCAAGATGACGAAGTGTCAGAAATCTCGAGGGAAAGAAGGAATCCTACGAGAACTAGAGGTTCGGGAGTTTTGTCGATAAAAACAAGAGACTATTAACAGAAAAAGACCAGCAAAGGAGTTCCACCAGGAATGAGGAAGGGAACGAAACTGTCATCTTTAGCCGAGATAGGGAGTGTTCAAACACGCAACGCCTCCACTCAAAATCTCAAAAGTTAGGAGACGACAGATGGATGGGAGCCTCGGTAAGGAGGCAGAATCAAACAATAATGAGGCTATAATGGATTGTGGAAAGGTTTTGTACGAGCCCGAGATGAGACGCATCTCATACAAAGAGGACACATATGTGACAATTCCCTTAAAAATATCTAAAATTAGGACTAGTGGGTCGGAAGGGCGGCACAGAAGGGAGCCGAGCGTAATTAAGAACTAAGAGAACTGACCTGATCAAGACTAGCTAAGCGCACCGAACGAGAAGCTTTAGTACTGGAGAGAATGAGCGCTTTAAACGACGGCCTAATCTTGAACAGGGCCAATGTGATCCGGGCTACTGCACCAGGTCCCTAGCTTAAGATCTTTAACAATGGACGACTTGGTCACAATTGAGCTCCCTGAAGAAGAGAGGATAGATCGGGTGATCCTCTATTCATCAACACCACTAATAAAACAGCTGTTAATGGAAGAGGCATGCCATTTGAGGCCTAAGGGCTTTGATTTAACAGAACAAGAAGCCCAGAGATCAGAGGCCGTAAAAAGACAAAGTTGGAAGTGGGAAGATTCACAGACTGAGGTTTCAAAAAGAGGCAGAGAACATGCGTGGTACAACCACAAACAGGAATAAGATTGTAAACACCCACAGAAGTTGATAGGTTAAATTCTCAGGTCAAGGGAAAGAGATTAAAAGACAAAGAAGGAACGGAAGAGAACTGGTAATGGCTAGCGGGACTATTGGCCGGAAAAGAATCAGCAAGCCAGAACGCCAAGGCAATCCTGACAATAAAGACTTCACACTGGCAAGCTGGAACAACAGGGGTTTCTCTCACCCGTTTGTCAACGGAGATCTCTGTAGAGGAAATTATGATGCAATCGGTCTACAAGAGACCTGGCTGAGAGAACCCCCAACCTCAGACTGATATACAGTATAATTAAATCCATCCATAAAAAGGAGCAATAGGTAGACCAATGTCGGGTCTCTTAATAGCCATTAAGACCCGGCTACAATTCAACCTCTTAGAAGAGCTTAACGCTAATCCATATATTCAACTACTGGTTGGCAAGGTATTTGAAGGAGTGAAACAAACTGAGAAGACATTGATCTTCATAAATCTATACTGGGACCCAGCAATACATTTGACATACAACTTTTCAGAGCAGGTGGCAGCCCTGATTGACAACCTGAGAGAAAAACAAAAAGATTCATGTTTTACCTTGTGTGGAGATCTGAACTGTAAATGCTGTGATAAAAACAGACAAGAAATCGAAGATGAGCTAGCAGTAACAAAAGAATCCAGAAAAAGGGTCAAATGTGGTGGAATATAATTGCTCCAGAGATATACTCATCTTAAATAGCAGAATTTAGGGTGGTAAGATAACCCGGAAAAGGAAGAACAGTGGTCAAATCTCGGTTACATCTCCATGTCCCGAAATATGACCATGGCAGTACGGACTTTGACAGTCGAAGAAATGTCTTCGAGTGTGTAAGGGATTTCAATTAGGGTCACACCAAAGTCTCGCCCAGCATGTAGTGCGCAAAGAAAACATTTGTTTTTGTCTTCAATATTCTGAATGATATACCACTCATATCACACCCTTCTCAAAATACCACCCCCCCTGGTCAGACTGAACCAGGAATCAGGCTAGTTTGTAACGGTAAATATTTATTTATGGAGTGAGAATTTAAAACACAATATAATTTTAATAGGCAACAACAATCACCAAGGGGTGACAAGGACAATGAATAATATCTTTAATGCACTGGGAATTAGGTAATGAACACAAAAGAATGCAGCAAAGAAAAGAATATTTTTGGATTGGTTTGGAACAGATAGCACTCTGGTTAGAGGTTCCCCCTGTGACACACCTAGACGCACCAATTGGCAATTTAAATAGATGTGAGGAGAGAGCAGGTACTCAGGAATAATACAGACCAAACAGAATATCACCCCAACCATCCCATCTTAAACACAAGAGAAAAACGGATTAGACTTTTCAACTGTCAGATGGCTTTGAAACTGGCTGAGCAAAAATACTAAATGTGGTCAGAAATGCTTAAATAATTATAAATTTTCTACGGGAGCCGCTTTGACCAGATGCAAGCAATCAAAAGGAAGGATTTAATTAAAAGAAAACAATTGGAATCGCAAAAGGCAAAGTGGGAAATAATTTAAAGACAATTCACACATGTAAAACTTTTGCAAAATGTAAATTTGCGGCAAACCTTTACTATGCGATTTTTGATACAAATGGATCAACTACAAAGTTTGGCAATTTTGGGTTGTGGGTGTAGCTAAGCGTGTTAGGTATCAGTGGGAGTTGAAATTTCGTTTCTATATTTAAAACTGAGGGATATATGGAGGTTTTAGTGGGAAGTGTTTTTCGAAAATAAAAGACACGAATTTGGACAATAACTTCAGTTTAAAACCAGAAATTATGGAGTGTGCTTTTACTCAAGACTAGAGCATGCAGGCTAGACAACCAGGTTGGGACAAAGTAAGCTCTGAGACTGATTCATGACTTCAGTAACAGATCCCCAGTGCCTTCCCCAACGGAACCAGTCCAAACACTCGAAGTGGGATTTTTGGATCAGAGTTACAAAAATAAAAAGGACTATGAAAATGACGCTTTAGCAAATAGACAGAATAAGATAGCACTAAAGATGTTGACACTGTCACTAGTTCTGAAAGTAAGGATAGTTCAGATATTATGGTGGAACAAGATAAGGCAAGGTATACGATAGTTCTCTAGCATCCTGTTAATACTCACAATCCACTGGGATTTAAGATTTTTGGCCCATCAAGATTCTGGTCAATGGATCGGGTCAATCAGGGAAGGACAGCACATCAGCTAGGATAAGCTAGGCCGGTCACTGGAATTGCACAGGATCTGCCCTTCTTGTTTCTGGATATTTCAGATCAGCTGGATGGCGAGTTCATCAGGCAAGCATTATGGTAGCAAGCCAGATAGTTTCAGGATGCTTCCCCACACCACAGCACTTGGGTTATAAGCATTAGTTGAGGATTAATTGAGGATTGAGGCCTAGCTGAAAATGGTTCAGCTACTGCTTGGCCTGGTGATTGGCATCTGGATCTGGAAGGATGTTAAAGGCTGAATATTGAATGCTGGATCAGAGGGCTTCGCTGGAATCAGAAGAGAGTCTGTATGTGTTGTCAGATGTCTCTATTTATCCTTTCAAATGACATCACAAAAATGGGTGTATGGGCCATCTTAACTAAACTCGCCCCTGTGAACTGGGATTGGATCAGAGCCTCATCTCCGCCCTTGCATCCGAGTGATTGGATCAAAGACAGATGTCAAGTTTATCGTTTAGTTTTTACAATCCTTAGAAACCTCCCCTAGCCACTAGTATCAAAATCAAATTTTGTCCTAAATACAAATTTATAAATTTTGTAACCTCTATGAAAATCACATAGAAGGCTTACATATTTTATGGAGTATCTGTTCATCGAAATCCCACAGCTGTGAGACCTTGTTTCGCCTTTTTGGAGCATTTTGTCCATTTCGCCATGAACACATTTGCCAAACCTTCTAAAAATGTCTACAAATATGCGTGTTTACCATAGGAATGTGTGTGCACAGTTTAACAATTCTATCATAAAGACAAATCCCATAAAACCACATATATTGCCATTCCTGTTTAGAATATGCTACACAGTTCCACCACGTTTTGAAATATAGGGCCAAAAATTAGATTAACAAATTGCCCTTTTTATATTTTTCACCACTTCTGATAGCGAGTTTATACGTCTCTAAAAAATGTTCATTATGTATTCTTAGCAGCAAATGGTCAGCCTTTTGTCTGTCTCTGTAGGCAAGGAGCAGCCCCCACCTTTGGGATTTCCTTCTGCAAGCCTAGTTTACGACCTCTTCACACGTCCATTTCCTGGCCTGGAGAATCTGCCATTGTTCAGTCCTTGGTAGCAGACAAAAGTCTGGCCTACCCCACAATTATGTGTCAGTGAGCATCTGCTGAGATCAATGCCCTCCCCTTGGGTGGAAACCTGTTTTTCAACCTCTTGCAGGCCCAGCCAGCCTAAGTTAATTTTTAATTTCTTGATTTTGAGTGTTGGAAAGTGTTATCTACAGGCATTTTGAAGTTTCAGCAGCAAAGTAAATTTCATTTACAGGCAAATTTTGGAATATCACTTGCAAAGCGCTGCTTCTCCCTCTGTACTCTAGGTTTACTTTGTCATGGAGCCCACTGGCACTTTTTCCGCAGCGTGCGCTCTGTTGCACCACACTTGCACCATGGGTGGCAGGTTGTGCAGCCATCTTTTTGTGTGTTGAAAAACACGGTTTTGGCATGCACAAGGGTTTTGCCTGCATTTTGCTGTTTCTTGCACCATAGAGTGAGGCCGCATAGTATAGCAGAGTGGGTCAATATATCCCACAAGTGACCACAACTTATTAAGTTTGACCTGGAACCCTTTAAATCAGACCAAAGGAGATAAATATAGCATCGACCCAAGAGTGACGCCAGGTAAGAATAGATTGACATCAATGTTAGTAAAATCCCAGGTCTAACGGAAAAGCTTAAATTGGTGAAACATCACATAAATACACAAAAGGGAGAGCAAACAAGACTACACCTGGTTATTCAAAGCTTTTCAAAATAAGAAAGGGAGTGGGAACAGACCAATTATCTCCTATTCCCATGCTTTGAACTTGGGTGTCTTTGAAAATAAGAAGATCCACAACTATCGTATTCGCCTACTAAAGAAAAAGAAAAAAACAGGTGATGTGACAATTCGCAAACTAAGGCAGCAATACCGAAATTGGCAAAGATTGTACAAGAAAAGTCTTTTACAGCTAGACGTGGAAGCAATGCTTCAAAAGAAGAGAACTAAAAAATACGTCAGGAATTTAGACCATGATAAAGGGGTTAGATCCTCCACAGGATACATTAACGTCAAACCGTATACCAGCAGTAACATGGGTAACACATTTCTCCAAATATTGTGACCTAGAACAATCTAAGCCACTTACAATAAGAAATAACATCGGGTGGGACCACGTAAGCACCGATATCAACTCTATACTGGAGACCATCAAAAATTTGAACAACTCGAGTGCCCCGGGATCAGATGGGATGACCAACGCTCCATTAAAGCAAGACCCAATACAATGGTCTGTATTTCTGGTGAATTTGTTTGACTACATCACAAAATCACACTCAATACCAGTTACATGGAAAACAGCAGTGATCATCCCAATCTATAAAAAAAGGGGCCAGGTCTAACCAGAGTAACTACCGTCCAATTGTGCTGCTGGACGTGGCTGGCAAGTTATTTGCTTCACTGATTTTGAAGATCTTTGGGTTGTGGAGTATTGCCACCGGCTATAGGGATGAATAGCAAGCAGTGTTTGTAAAGGGTGTAGGAACATCACTAACCATCTTTATTATGAACATAGTCAAGGCCCAAGCCAAGAGGAACAAAGGGAGGAAGACCTTTATGGCCTTCATAGACCTCACCCAGGCCTTTGACACTGTAAAATAGATAAAAATTATGGAACAAGTTACAACAGTGGGGCTGCCATGACGAAGCATTGGAAGCAACAAAAGATCTTTACTCAGGAACGTCAATAAAAGTGAGGATGGACAGATCAGGTCTTCTTTCAAGTGAAATAACCACCAGCAAAGGTCTAAAGCAAGGTTATCCTATGGCGCCTGAACTGTTACATTTATTCATATCAGATATAAAAGATGCCCTTATAAACATCCGGTGTTTCCCACCAAAATTCGGGGAATCTGTGGTAAGACGATTACTCCTGCTGGACCAGACGGAAATAGGCCTACAAAGGCAAATAGATGCGCTACAGAAATACGTAGAGGC
Organism: Ambystoma mexicanum; assembly: GCF_040938575.1. Lineage (NCBI taxonomy): Eukaryota > Metazoa > Chordata > Amphibia > Caudata > Ambystomatidae > Ambystoma > Ambystoma mexicanum. The sequence continues at coordinate 305,131,611 of NC_090921.1, forward strand.
AAATAGACATAATAAATCCAACTAAATTAAGGATTATGCCCTTTGGAGCACCAACTGGGCGAAGCTGCAAAAAATAGATCACGTGGTATTTACTCAGAGAATAAATCGCTTTCTTTAGTAGGCGAATACGATAGTTGTGGATCTTCTTATTTTCAAAGACACCTAAGTTCAAAGCATGGGAATAGGAGATAATTGGTCTGTTCCCACTCCCTTTGTTATTTTGAAAAGCCACTTATTTACTGTGGAGTCTGTTTGAACACAAGCAAAAGCGATGCTCCAAGACTAGAGTCATTGAGATCTAATGGCAAAAACTTGGCAAGCCAAGGCAGATAACTATTGAAAAAAGAGTTTGTGGTTTGTCACTGAGCCGGTTTTCGTTTTACCGTATGACAGATATACCAATTCAAAAGTACGGAGTAGAAACTTTCTTCTCTTTTTATGCAAAGAACTGGTCAAGAATAGAAGGAATTTTTTGGAAAGGAGTACTCCAGCTCCCAAAAAGCACACTAATCCAGGCAGTTCGAATGGAACTGGGCCTAACATCGATTAAGACCATAGTGACCTGGAAATCCCTCTCCCTATACAGGAACTGCAAGTGGCTTTGCGGTTCTAATGAACGCACTGGGAAAAAACAACAGAACCACACTACCAGCGTGGAGAATGGTCTGTCAAGCGATTATAATTGATTTTGGGGAATCTAACAAAACCCTGTGGAAGAACCCAGACAATGTAAAAAAAATAAATAAAAAAAACAACTGTATTCACAGGACTGGATCACAACTCGGGAGGAAAGAATCCCTGAAATTCGATGGGGAAACATTTCGGGAAGCGTGACGCTTAAATTCACTACCAAAATATCTCCAGTTATTCCACAAATGGTATTACAGAGATCAATTAATTTGTAGATTTTGTCACGAAGGAGTCGAAAGCGTCAGTAAAACATCTCGTATTATTTTGTTCTAAAGGAGATGAGAACGAGCCTCATGAGTGACGTGATCAACAAGAACGGCTCAAGAACTATGGAAGATTGGGGGAGGGAACTACTTGGGAATCGAATGCTGCTCACCTTAGCACTGGTTAAATTGCTAACAATTTTCAAAAGAATCAAAGCTTTCAATGATGAAATAAAGTAGCATGGACGATCATAATAAATAGAAAGACTGGATGTGAAGCAACATAATTTCAGTTTAAAGCGTTGAAATGGCAAAGGGTTTTCTGTATTGTATAACCATATAAAGCCAATAAAAAAACTAAAAACAATTACATGGTGTGCGCGCCTGGCTCACTACACAATACATTGCAGTGGTCCGAGTAAATTACCATACAATGTCAAGTTCTGGTTAATGATGACAATGGCTGTGGTAGTATGCAAGGGGGCCTGTCTTTATTGCGCTTGCATTAGCCATGCAGAATGTTCACCCCGGGTCTTTAACAAGTTGCCATGCCGGTTCTAGAAGGGGCAGCTACGGGGAATAGGACAAAGGAGGCAGAGTGTGGAAAAGTAGGTGGGGCAGAGGAAGCTACCGTGGGTTGGTGAAAGGGCCCCCCCGCCCTTCGAACGAGGGGTGAGGGAGGAGATTCCATCCACCATAAGTAAGGCTGTGGGGCAGAAGCATCATAGGAAATAGGTGCAACAAAAGGCTATGCAAAAAAAATAAAAAATAAAATAAAAATAAGTGCACCGTAGAAACTGGCTTATGATTGCATTACATTGGCACAGGAGGACAATGCTCGGCAAAAAAAAAAAAAAAAAGAGACAACTATCGGATTGGTTGTTCCATCAACTCTGAATACAATGGCAATAAACTCGCTCCAAGGTAGATTCGACTATGTGGCAGCGAGGGGCATAAAGAATCATAAGAGATCACTATCAAGTAGCGTGTTGCCTTTTGGTCGACTGACAGGGTGTGACGCGGGAAAAATAAAATTAGTCACCACACGTTTCCTGCGTTGATTTGAAAAGGGCTTTGACAGGATGGATTGCCATACATTAAATGACCTTTCCAGTTTTATAATCCCAAGGCAATAAGACTCACAGCCAGGCACACTGATCACCTACAGCTGCTGTCATAACCAATGACGTGGGAATGGAGTTTCTCAGGCCATATTAGGCAGACAGCGCGATTTTATTCTTTATTTCGTTTATGTCTCACTATTCCATGCAGGTTGTGTCGCTATGGTTTGCAGCGTTTTATATAAATGGGCAATGAACCCAATGCATTCAAGTGCACATTTAAAGATCGTGTTTACAGTACGTGTATCGTTTGTTGAGGCGGTAGCGGGCGGACAACAGTGTGGTTCGTTTTGTGCAGAATAGGTGGGTTTGTACAAGGAATGATGTAGGGGCCGAAGGGCCGAGGAAGAGATTCAATTCCTGTGACCAGGGGTAGCATTGTAACAATTTCGTTAACATTTCGATTTCACATGGGCAGGTTTAGGTTTCAGAGGCGAGAGGCTCCTTACATTAAAGGGCATCCCCTCCGAGATGTATTGTGCACAGGGAAAATGCAGAAATAAATCGGGGTAGAGCTTCTGATTTGGGGACCCTATTTTTTGTTTCAGCCATTAGGTGGCAGTTCCATTAGAGTGGAGATAACGAGCAAAGCATATGAGGATGGACACTAAATAAATAAATAAATAAGGTGTTTGGCTATTTGCCCACCCGTTAACTGCTCATAGCCATGCTAATCCCTATGGGCATTCCCACCCAGTACCCCCTCATGGGAACTCTTTCAGTTCTCTTGAATCCAGCCTTAGTATCAAACCTAACATTCAATGTCCAGCCTTACTATCAAACCTAACATTCAAAGTGCCTGCAGTGTTTTTTTCAACACAGTCTGCTGAGAGTTAATGACTTAATTGGAGATGTAAACCCTCTACTGGTGTAATAAAAATGGCATACAGTTGTGGTTGGTGTACAAGTATTAGGCATTTACCAGGCACTGCTATTAGATTTAACATTTTGCACCTGCTACCATCAGTGGCCAATTAATACCAATTGTCAATTAATACCACCTTGGCTGTGCCTGGACAAGTGCCTTTACCATGCCTTCACAAAAGTGCAAACTGTTGGCATTGCCAATGCTTGTTTGTGTGTAGATCTTCTGGTGAGTGATGCATGTCAATGCAATGCATATGCAGACCTAACCGGCAACCTGTAGATGGGACCTTGTCTCATCCGCGATTCACCAAACTGCTGAAGCTATGGACAAATCTATCAGCAACATTCTGGGGTAGACCCCCAGAAATAAGTGTTCATTCTCAATTACCTCAATTCAGAAAGTTGGGGAAATGGGGACAGGAGGGAGCATAGGCGTCCCCAGAGGGGAGCAAAGTTGAGCAATTGGCCCGCCCCCTATTTGCTGCACCCCCCCGCTAGCAAATGACTTTCCAGTAGTGTTAAAGGTGCTCCTTTGTCAAGCCGTCATTCGCACGTTTTCAGGCTATTTGCTTAGCCTGCATCCCTCTGTCCTGAAAGTAACACCAGAGAAATAATAGGCCATGAATATCAGTGAGGTGGTGGCCATCACTGTTAAAAGCAGGCTTCCTACATGCTGGGCACACTGTTTTCCAAATGTGCAGGTTACAGCTTCAAAGAAAGAAAAAAAAAGAAAATAAGACCTTTCCAAACTGAAACCAGCTTCTTAAACTTGCATTAACTAGTTTTCTTTAAAATGTGATTTTTTTTTGTCCAACTAACAAATATCCTGTGATTTCTGTGCTCCTGCCTTTGTGTTTTAACACAGCATATATTTCTAAATTAGGGGAGAAAGGATAGCTCTGGGGCAACGCGTTTGTCTTGGAAGCAAGACAATGCAGTGCAACACAGGCTCAAATCCAGATCCTGCGCTTAGAAACCACTCGTTGGTATTAAGCACGTTATAAGACATGCATTACTCACTGTAGAACTAGTTACTCTTACCTTGTAACGTTCTTTCGATGGGATGTTCCTCCGACGTATTCCTTATCTTAGATAGAAATCCTTCAGTTCAGCTTTGCTGGCCTCGGAAAATTTTTTCGCCAGAGGGCGCTGCGTGTCGATGATCGCCGAGTCGATGACCCTCGACGGCCTCCGTGCCGACGTCGACGTCATCCTGCCTATAAAGGCCGCGCGCAGCGTCCGTTGCTCAGTTCCGTTTTGTAGTCCCCAGTAATGTTTTTGGATTAGACTAATCACCTTGAAGGAGCATAGGCTGCAAACCCACAGGAAGTCATACTGCGGGGATGGATGGGAGGGTCGATAAGGAATACGTCGGAGGAACATCCCATCGAAAGAACGTTACAAGGTAAGAGTAACTAGTTCTTCGAAGGGATTGTGTCCTCCGACGTATTCCTTATCTTAGATAGACTCCCATAGCAGTGGTATTGTGACTGGAGGCGGGAGTAATAAAAGTTATGTTACCCTTCCAGAATGGACAGAGTGTAACACAGCCTTGCCGAATCTAGTTTCTTGACTAGAGGAGGAATCCAGGCTATAGAATTTGGTAAATGTATGTGCGGACGACCATGTGGCAGCCGCACATATATCTCGAATTGGCACCCCTCTTTGAAGGGCTGAGGATGTTGCGATACCCCTGGTAGAATGAGCCCTTAGATTTTGAGGAGGCTCCTTTCCTGCCAATTTGTAGCACTCCAGAATGGCTAAAATAATCCATCTGGAGATGGTTTGTTTTGTTATTGGAAGGCCCAACTTATGTCCTGCATAACCTACAAAGAGTTGGTCTGCTTGTCTGATCTTAGCCAATCTGCTGATATAGAAGCTCAAGGCTCGCTTAGGGTCCAGCCTGTGCAGTCTCTCTTCCTCCTTCCCCGGATGAGGAGGAGGGTAGAAAGAAGGTAATATAATCTTCTGAGTGATGTGAAACTCCGAGACTACCTTCGGGAGGAAGTTAGGCTTCACCTGAAGAACAACTTTGTCCTTGTAAAAGATTGTATGTGGAGGTTTACACGATAAGGCTTGCAACTCGCTAACCCTTCTAGCAGATGTCAATGCTATTAGCAAAACAGTTTTGAGGGTGAGAAGCTTCAATGAACAAGAGTGTAGTGGTTCAAAAGGGGCACCCTTTAGGAAGTTTAAAATTAGGTTTAAATCCCATAAGGGAACTTGAAAAGGTTTCGGGGGATAAACATTAGTTAATCCTTTTAGGTATTGTATTACCAATGGAATTTTGAAGTATGAAGGCTCCTCTGCAGTGCGCTTAAAGATTGATAGCGCTGCGAGATAGCCCTTAATTGTGCCAACCTGTAGGCCTGAATTAGCCAGGTAAAGTAAGAATGACAACACCATAGGTGTACCACAAGAAAAGGGTTCAATATTCTTTTCTCTGCACCAGCTGCAAAATTTGTTCCAACGGCAGCGGTATAGAGTTTTAGTTGCCGGCCTTCTGGCCGAAAGCAACACCTCCATAACATCATCCGGAAGGTCCCAATCCTTGTACCTCAACCTTTCAGACACCAAGCGTGAAGGTTGAGGGTCTTGATGGCTGGATGGAGAACCTGACCTTCCTTCTGCGAGAGAAGATCCTCTCTGTATGGCAGTCGAATTGGAGGGCAGATGGACATGTCTAGAAGGTCCGGGTACCACGTTCTCCTGGCCCAATCCGGGGCAATTAGGATCATGGTCTTCCGAAACCTTCTCAACCTCCTGATCATTTGAGGAATGACAGGGACCGGAGGGAACGCGTACAGAAGTGGGAACTCCCAGTCCACTACGAACGCATCTCCTAGAGCTCCTCTCGGGGGAAATTCCCTTGAGCAAAATCTGTCGCACTTCCTGTTGATACTGGTGGCGAACAGATCCACTTGAGGGGTTCCCCAAAGGGCGAAGATCTCTTGAAGGACTTCCTGAGCTATCTCCCACTCGTGAGAGACTGTGCTCTGCCTGCTCAGAGCGTCCGCTGTCAAGTTCTTCTCTCCGGCTAGGTGAATTGCCGATAGAGAGATTCCTTCCTGAATTGCCCAAAACCAGAGCTGCATCGCCTCTCTGCACAGTGGTAGTGAGCCTACGCCTCCTCTTTTGTTGAGGTAGTGCATGGCCACTGTATTGTCCGTCATTATTAGGACGTTTCTTCCCCGTACAGACGGCAGAAAAGCCTTCAGCGCTAGTCTGATGGCTCTCAGCTCCAACAGGTTGATATGTAGTCTGGACTCCGATGGAGACCAACGACCGCTGATGGTCAAGTCGTTGGCGTGAGCTCCCCACCCCGTGAGTGAGGCATCCGTGACTACTGTTATCTCCGGCCATGGTTGCCAAAACATTTCTCCTTTCAGGATGTTCTCCCGACAGGCCCACCACTGAAGGTCTCGGGCTACTTTGACCGGGATCCGAAGGAGATCTGTCATCCTTCCTGAGAACTGTGACCACTGAGTTCTCAGTGCCCACTGGAGGGATCTCATTCTCAGGCGAGCCTCCGGCACGAGGAATATGCAGGATGCCATGAGGCCTAGCAACCTCAGAAAGTCGTAGGCTGGGAGATATTGGGCATTCTGAAATCTGATGACCATCTGCAGAATATCTCGAGCCCTCACCTCTGGTGGCAAGGCTTTTCCCAGGGAAGTGTCCAGGACTGCTCCAATGAATTGGAGTCTCTGTGATGGTATCATCTGTGACTTCTTTAAATTGAGGGAGAAGCCCAGCTTGTGAAGGAAGTGGCAAACATAATCTAGTTGTCTCTGAGCCTGTTCCGAAGATACAGCTCTGATCAACCAATCGTCTAGGTAAGGGTAGACATGAATCCCTTCCCTCCTTAGACTTGCAGCCACAACCGACATTAGCTTGGTAAAGACCCTCGGGGCGGAGGTTAGCCCAAATGGCAGAACTCGAAATTGATAATGAGAGCTGCCAATTGCGAACCTCAGGTATCTCCTGTGCCTGGGATGGATCGGCACATGGAAATAAGCGTCCTGGAGGTCTAGAGATACCAACCAGTCCTGAAGCTGGAGGGCCTGAAGGATCTGAGAGAGAGTCACCATCTTGAACTTGTCCTTTCGGAGGAATTTGTTCAATTCCCGTAAGTCTAAGATGGGTCTCAGTCCTCCGTCCTTCTTCGGTATTATGAAGTAGGGGGAGTACCAACCCTTGTTCCTTTCCGCTACAGGTACCAGTTCTATGGCACCTTTCTCTAGCAGGTCTAAAACCTCCTGCAAGAGGAGCGGATCTGGAAGCTTCAAAGGGTTGTTCCCCGGTGGATGACTCTGAGGGATATGTAGGAAGGGCAGGCAGTAACCTTGGGCCACTGTCTCCAGAGCCCAAGCATCTGACGTAATAGCCTGCCATTCCGTCAGATGGTGAGTTAACCTGCCCCCTACTGGTGTTCTGTGAGGGGAGACCTCAGAGTGGTTTTGAAGCGGCTGATGCAGTTGCCGAAGGTAAAGTGGCTCCTGCTCCTGCGGGTGCGGCTTTCTTTCCCCTACCCCGTCCACCACGGGTAAATCTTCCTTGGCCTCTTTGAGCCGGTCGTCCCCTGCCCCTTCCATATGAGGAATAGTAACGAAAGGACCGTCCTCTCCACGATGATCCCGAAGGACGAAAGGTATTCTGACGGATAGCAGCTCCCAATGACTTGGCTGCTGCCTTGGACGTTTGCAGTTTCTCCAAACTGTCATCCGCCTTCTTTCCAAAGAGGGTAGAACCGTCAAAGGGCATATTCAAAAGCCTGGTCTGCACGTCAGAGGCAAAACCAGACTTCCTCAACCACGCATGCCTGCGGATTGTGGTACTTGCCGCCATGGCCCTGCTGATACTGTCAGCAGAATCTAGGCCAGTTTGTAGGGTCTCGCACATCGCATCTTTACCATCCCTGATGATGTTTAAAAATGCGTCCCTTTCCTCTCCTTCTTGGAGGCAGTCAGCCGCTGATGAAGCGCACTCCCAAAGGGTGTGGCTGAACCTAGCGAGCGTACAGGTCGCGTTAATAGACTTTAACGCCATGCTACAGGCAGAAAAAACCTTCTTAGCCATGGCATCATACTTTTTGTCATCCCTATCCTGCGGAGCAGTGGGGTATGCAGATGTGCTGCCTGATGAGGTTGCAGCCTGTACAACCAAGCTCTCAGGAGTAGGGTGTTTTGACAAATATTCAGGGTCAGAACTAGCCACCCTGTATTTTGTTGACAGTTTTTTATTTACTGCCGGGATAATTTCTGGCGTTTCCCAGTTTGTCAAAATCCTTCTCTGTAGAGCAGAGTGAAATGGAACCACAGGATCCTCCTGTGGGCCCTTGTCCAGTATGTCAGTGAGGTCATCCTGCTGAAAGGCAGGAGAAGGTGCAGACCAACCCATAAATTCTATGATTCTAGACATCAGAGCTCTATATGGAGTCTCCGCATGTTCTCCTGGGTCTGGTTTGATAAATTCTGCTTCAGGAGAAGTGTCCAAGCCACTAGCTTCCTGAAGTGCATCCTGAAGATTTTTTAATCTTCCTTCCTCAGAGGCGAAAGTCTCTGGCTCTGGTGATGTGGTCCTCTGTAAATCAATATCTTGGTCTGAATCCTCCCTTTCCTCAAAAATCGAGGTTAAAGGGGGATACATTGGTTTTTGGAATGGTATAAACCCCATTTCCAATGCAGAAGGAGCCATCATCACAGGCCTTGAAAACGTCGATGTCGTCGACACCGACGTGAAAGTACTCGAAGGCGCCGTGAAAAGCGTCGAGAAATGTGTACTAGGCCTCGAAGAACTCGAAAGGATCGGAGTCTTGCTCGAGAACGACGTCGACGTTCTCGGCGTCGAGTCGGAGGTCTTTTGTCTAACCGTTGGCTGTGGAGTAGCCGTGGTTCTTTCCTTCACCGGCGTCGATATCGGCGTCGACGTCGGCGTCGACTCGATCGACTGATGCGCCGATGAATCCTTCGACAACGGCGTCGATGGCGCCGACCTCTGTTTCGAAGGAGTTTTCGACGATGGCGTCGATGATGCTTTATCTCCCGATGGCTCGAGGCGCTTTCGGGTTGACTTTTCCGCCGGGTACTGCGACTCGCGGCGTTTAGATTTTTTGGGTTTTTTACCCGGGGTATCACCCTCAGCTGTCTTCGAGGGGGACGAGGCCGCTTTCTCGAAGACGCTTAGCATCTTTTTCCTGAATTCCTCCCACTCAGCTTGCGAGCTGCGTTTTGTGGGGCAATGAACTCTCTCAGGAGAACTCGACGAAGATGACGAAGGGGATCTCCTACGTCTCTTCTTCGAGTGTCTCGATGTCGACGAGTGGTGGGAGCCACTTCGTGATCTAGATCGAGAGTGTTTTTTATGGTGAGGAGACGAACGTCTCGACTCTACCGAAGAAGCTTTCGAGGAAGTTAAAGTTGACCTACCTCTCTCGAGCTTCCCCCTACGCTCCTTCAAGGCTTTCGCCGTCATGGAAAGGCATTCCTCACACTCCGAACTCTGGTGCGTGATTCCCAGACACCACAAACAGACCCTGTGAGGGTCCGTCAACGACATTTTCTTCCCGCAGTCTCGGCACTTTTTGAAACCGGACCGAGGGGTCGTCGGGTCGGAGGAGGATGCCATCGATATCGAGGTAAATAGTAGTTATTATATACGTTATCTTGACGAGAACTGAGCAACGGTGTTCCGAGGCACAACGAAGCGCGGAAAAACGGAACTGAGCAACGGACGCTGCGCGCGGCCTTTATAGGCAGGATGACGTCGACGTCGGCACGGAGGCCGTCGAGGGTCATCGACTCGGCGATCATCGACGCGCAGCGCCCTCTGGCGAAAAAATTTTCCGAGGCCAGCAAAGCTGAACTGAAGGATTTCTATCTAAGATAAGGAATACGTCGGAGGACACAATCCCTTCGAAATAGCATTTCTGATGATTATATCTGCTTAGATTCACATGCTGTGCATATGGTCCGACATCCAGTAGTAGCCGCGGAGTATTGTATCTGGTCTTTCAGGGACCGAAAGGGGACGTCGGCATAGGCGTGTCTGTAACACTATTCCTATCGTGACGTGTAGTGTACCCAAAATCCCTCACGCGCCTGGGTCCCACTTATTGTATTTTTTCTGCCATGAGGGAGCCCAAGGCTATTTTGAGGGAGTACATAAAGAGAGAACGTAGTAAGACGTCTATGTTCCTTCCATCCAAGCGGGGAGGTAGGGTGGGCGCATGTGAATCTAAGCAGATACAATCGTTAGAAATGCTATTACGGTAAGTAATGCATGTCTTCTGATGCTTGTTAATCTGCTTAGAATCAAATGCTGTGCATAGACTAGCGAGCAGTACACTAGCAAGCAGTACCAAGAGGTGGGTTATGAGAAGGAACAGTAGTGAAAAGATGTCTTAGTACTGCTTGTCCCACCTGAGAATCTGATCTAGAATGAGTGTCTAGGCAATAGTGTTTTGTAAAGGTGTGTATAGAACTCCAGGTTGGACCTTTGCTAAAAATGGACTCAAGGGGAACATTTGCAATGAATGCTATGGAAGCACCAGTGTCGCAAGTAGAGCGTGCTCTAGACTTGAAGGACAGTTCTCTCTTAGCAAGAGTATAACAGAGTGATGCATTTGACAATCCACCTTGAGATAGCGGATTTAGAGACAGGATCCCCTTCTCTACCAGCTGCCACTAAAACGAAAAACTGGTTCGTCTTTCTCAGTGGTTTTGTTCTTTCCAGGTAAAACATGACTGCCCTGCGCACATCTAATGTGTGTAGGCTTCTTTCGGCCATGCTAGTGGGATTCTGGAAGAAAGTGGGTAGTTCGATTGATTGGTTCACATGGAACTTCGAAATGAATTTAGGTGCAAAACGGGGATCAGTGCGCAGAACCACCTTATCCCTGTGGACTGTAACAAAAGGGTCTAGAACTGAAAGGGCCTGTAATTCACTAACTCTTCTAATAGAAGTGATAGCCACTAGGATGGCAGTCTTAGATCCCATTCGGGAGCTGGGTTAGAAACGGGGGATGAATTCTCTTAACCCCTTCCATAAAAGCCTTAATAACATGCATCTTCCACCACAAGACCTTCTGTTGTGACTTGTGACGTAGTGTAGTCTGAGAGAGCAGCTAGGTGAACCTTTAGGGAATTAAACACCAGTCCTGAATCCAACAAGTGGGTCAGGTACAACACAATGTGAATAGGAGAGCAGTCAATAGGGTTGATGCCCTTGGTATTGGACCAGATGACAAAGTGTTTCCCCTTGCTGGAATAGCAATACTGGGTGTTAGGTTTCCTAGCTTACCCAGATATGTCCATGCATCTCTGAGGGAGTTGAAGGTGTCCGAACTCTATGACCTTAGGAGCTAGGCCGCTAAGTTCAGCGTTTGTGGGCATGGGTGTAGTGTTTCCCCTCTGTCCTGAGACATGTTGTAGGGGCATGGCAACTTCACAGGAGGGGTGAGGGACATCTCCATCAGATGAGAACCAGGGTTGGCGGGACCACATGGGGGCCACCAATATCGTGGTGACTGGTTCCTGGTGCATCTTGTGCACAAACCTGTTGAGTAGGGAAGTCGGGAGGGAAAAGCATAAACAAATTTCCCTGACCACGTTATCCAGAGTCCGTTCCTCTTGGAGCGATTCTGGGGGTACTTGTAGGCGTAGTCTTGGCATTGGACGTTCTCCTGAGTGGCGAACAAGTCGATCTCTGGAAAGCCCCATTCTGAAAAGACGTTGGAGACGATGTCTTCATGTAGACGCCATTCGTACTCTATGGGTAGTGGAAAATCTCTGCTGAGCACGTCCACTAGGAGGATGAGTTTGCCGCCAACATGTTGGGACAGCAGGAACATCTTGTGTTTGAGAGCCCACATCCAAATGTTCTGGGACAGCTTGGATAGCCCTGGAGAGTGTGTGCCCCCCTATTTGTTTAGGTAATACATGGCTGTGGTGCTGTCTGTCAAGATCCGAACTGTCTTCCCCTGTAGCTGTCTGAAAGGCCTTCAGTGCTTTGAACTAACAGGTTTATGTGGTTGGACGCTACTTGTGGGAACCACACTCCATGCGCTGTCTGCTGTAGCAGATGAGCACCTCACCCTGTGAGAGATGAGTCTGTTGTGAGAGTGGCTTCTACTGCAAGAGTGGTGAAGGTCTTCCCCCTTCAAGAGGTTTTCCCTCAACCACCACTGCAGAGAGAGAACGAGGGCTGGCAAGACAACTACCAGATCTTCACATGGTCCGTTGGCCTGACACCACTGGCTGCTGAGCCACTCTTGCATGGGACGCATGCGCAGCCGCACGTGAGGAACTAAATAAATGCATGGCGCCATCATTCCTAGCAGTCGCCTGTCCTTGCGTACCGTCACTTCCCAAGTGGCTACATATTGAGGGATCTGAAACTGCATGTTCTGATCCCTCTCGTTGGAGGGGAAGACGAAGCCATCTTTGGTCCGAATTAGAGCCCCCAGAAACTGTTTGATTTGACTTCGGTCTAAACCGGATTTCTTCTCATTGATGGAGAATCCCAGACTGAACAAGAGGTCTATTTTCTTCTGAGTGTTCAATAGGCATGTTTCGTAGAGTCCCCTGTTATAAGCCAGTTATCGAGGTAAGGGTAAACTGGGACGGATAGTTTGCGCAGGTGTGCTGCCACTACTGCTAGAACCTTTGTAAACACCCTTGGCGCTGAGGCAATGCCGAAGGGGAGTTCTTTGAATTGATAGTGCCTGTCCGCTATCATGAACCTTAGGTATTTTCTGTGCGCTGGCAACATTGAAATATGAAAGTATGCATCTTTCATGCACAGCGGCACCATGTAATCCCCTGTCTCAACAGTGGGATTACTTCCTGCAGAGTTACCATACGAAGCGTTTGAGGTTTGACAAATTTGTTCGCTGGGCGCAAGTCTAGCACAGGGCGCATGATTAGGTCCTTTTTGGGTACAAGGAAGTACACTGAATAAATACCCTTGTTTACCTGAAGAATAGGGATGGCTTCTATGGCGTCCTTTTCCAGAAGTGCTTCCACCTCTTGTATAAGGATTCGCAGATGGTCTGGCGTCGGGCATCGTGATTTGGGCGGTCTGAATTGTGGTGTTCGGGTGAATTCCACACAGTACCCGTGGACGACCATCTTGAGAACCCACTGGTCTGACGTTATCCCCTCCCATGCCGAAAGGAAAGATGTTAAGTGCCCACCAACCGGGGTGACACGGGAGGAGACCTGGATCCGTAGGTCATTTCTGACCAGAGGCTGCGGCTCCCTGGAGTTGGGGCCTCTGCCCCTGCCTTTCCCGCGCGGCTGTCCCGAGTGGATAGTTGTCGGGGGTGCTGGGTGCCTGTCCTGAGTTACAGGTATTTCCCATATTACAGATTTCTTGTGTAACGGAATTGGTCCCGAAAGGACCTGTGGGAACCACTTCCCCTATGGGGGAGGGCTTTTGGGTGATTTGCTGAAGGGACTTCAGAGTCTCATGCTCCTTTTTGGCAGTTTCAAGGGCATCGTCGACTGCTTTACTAAAGAGATTCGTCTCCTCAACAGGCTTATTAATAAGAGCTGCTTGGGTTTGAGCTAGCGATCTTCCAGCCGGCTACGCAGCATTCAGCGTGTTTTTCAGTATGTTCTGGTTGACCTGCCTGCCCTCGGTCATGATGGCAAGTAATTTGGTTCTAGCGGGCGCAGGCACCGCCTGGAGACCTTCCTACAGTAGATTCCACTGCACATCGGCATAACTAGCAAGCAACGCAGTGTTTGCTATGCGCGTGGAAAAGGCAGCTGCCGTGGTGATTCGCTTTCCCAAGGCGTACAGCCTTTTTGACTCCTTATCGGGAGGCGCCTCTCCTGTAGCAAGGGGTACCCCAGCCAGTTTTCAGATGGTGGTAACCACTAGTGAATGGCCCTTAATGTATGTAGGGTCAGTAGGCGATGAGCAAAATAATGTTTTCCACCCTCGGATTTACTGCCCTAGTCTGGGCTGGTGTGATCAAGGAAGGAGCCAATTCAGAAGAGGTAAGGCTTGGCTGGAGGGGGACCTTTCTTTGAGGATATCCTCCACAAAGTCCTGTTCAGGCAAAGCCTTCTGGGTGGCTATTTGAAAGTATTCAGCCGCCTTTCTTAAGATGGCATTGAACGCCATCTGATCGTCCACTTGGGAAGCCTGGTGGGCCAGAGTGGAGGGAGAGGAATCCAAACATAGGACATCAGGGTCCTGGTCCTGAGTAGGGAGCGCCCATGGTTCCGCCTCAACCTGGTGACTGTCCTCCCTGTCTCCCGTGGGATCCGCCTGGTCAGCCACAGTGTAGTTCTGTAGGAAGTTAGAATCCGCCTCTTCATCATAAATGTCCCGATACGTGTCCATCTGGATCTCGTCCTGATAAGGTCCTAAATTTCTTAGAAGATTAGAAGCAGGCACAGAGAGAGGGTCCTCCCAAAGTATATTGGGGGTAGGTTGCTCTGAAAGTGAGACCAACTGCTCCAACCTGTCCATAAACCCTTCAAATTTTTCTCTGGTCCTTCTAGATGAAACAGAGGGGTGGAAAATGTTTATTTTCCTCTCTATGGCGCCGAAATGTGTCTGAAATAGAGCTAGACAAAGGCACAGGACTCTATGTAGCCCTCGCAAGCATTGGGGTGCTGTGACGCGTCTTTCGACGTTTCCGCAGCCCGCTCCTTGCGCTTCATTTTCTCTTTAGACCTCTCCTTCAGCCCCACTGCCGAAGCAATCCGAGCAATGCTTTCGGATATGTTCGGCAAAGTGGGATGATGTGCTGGTTGACTAGGAGGCCTAGCAGTAGATTTTCCTCCTACCAGGGACTTTGGGGGCGTCGGAGCATCAGCTAAACACGTTTCGACAGCCACATGTGTTTTGGAGGTAGCGCCCTTTGGTTTAGAAGGTCCAATCGCAAGACGCTGCTGCGGATGTAGGGAAGGCTGTTGATCTTGAAGATCAGAGGATCCCGTCGAAATTCTAGGCAGTTCTGTTGGCGCTTTCGCCCGTTTCGACGTTACCGTCGAAACTGGGGTCGGGGTTGTGTGTTTAGTGTGGCTTCGATCTTGTACGCCCATGTCGCCAGGTGTTATCCCCATAGCGTGACTCGTGGCAGGCCTAGCGGGGTCAGGGACGGGCGTGGCGGACCTAGGAGTGTCCGTCGTGAGGTTGATGGAATCCGACATGGATGCCAGGTCATCACTAGTACCCCCGTCACTTTTGGCGGGTGCGGCAGTGGGGGAAGAAGATCCAGCCCGCAACATGCCGTAGGCCGCTAACCGCTTAATGCAGCGCTCCTTAAGCGTCTTAGGGCGCAGGAGTTTACAGGCTGCGCACCGCACTTTGTTGTGGTCAACAGGTAGACAATTATTGCACTTAAGAGTGCTTGTGCTTCCAAGGATATCTGGCCCTACAAGAGGGGCAAAACCTAAATTGTGTAATTTCCATAGCAAAGGGGAATTAAGGCGATGACAAGACCTAGAGGGCAAAGAGGGGGAAAGAGGAGAGACATAGCTGAAAGTATATGGCCACCCCGACCCCACTCTCCCAAATGTGTAGGCCGGTCAGAGGGCTCGGCAACGTGGACGGCTCTACCGCCGGATCTTAGGCGTCGAAAGTCCATCGCAGTCTTCAGTATAGTGCAGGAACCACCGTCGAAATGACAATGGGAGTATTCCTATGGCGGCTCACCTTCTGACCTTTTGAGTCGGAGAAGGTGGTGAGCCGCCCTAGGAATACAACGCGGTAGACACATCACAATGATTACGGCGTGAGAGGGTTACGAGATCAACTCGGTTAACATCTGCCCCTGAAAAAGGACAATAAGTAACCAGGAACTTCTGATATAGGAGGAATACTAAACCTGACATCCCTCTGAGGGTATTATTAGAACTGTCTGCCCAGCTTGGGGAGGAGTAGGAAAGATAGAGCTATACCTGTTGTGTCGTCAGGAAAATCATATCCCAGAGATATAGATTCTCTGGGTTATGATTTTCCTGCAATCACAGTGTTTGACCTGCACCTATCGCCAGGCCCGGTGTGAAGATATCATTGGGAGGATCTAGTGATGGATTTACTCCAGTCTACCTTTTCTTGCATCTCCTTATATGTGGATATGGCAAAGACACAACAAGACCTTTGCCCAACGTCCTGAAGAAGGTCGGAAAATGTAGGGCTATAATTGTAGTGCCCGAGCATATGACCGAAACACATGTCGACAGTTACAGACTGCTCAAAATGAGAATGAACAGTTATTGACACTTTTTTTGTTACTTGGAAATTTAGAAGAGTTATTTCCAATTTTGAAAGTATGGGTACAAATGAATGACAGAATAGACCGAGTTGATATATCTGAATTTGATTCATTTGATGGTTATTATGAATTGGTAAATGTATTATGACAATTTTAGACATATATAGAATTGTATTATGAATACAATTATTTTTAGAATAAAAAGAAATAATCTTGTCATTCCTCATCCGCTGGTTCAAATCCCCATATAGTGCCAGTGGTGGCGAAGCCATAATTGGTGGGGAACAGGGGGCGTCGACCGCCCAGCACTCAATCCCATTATGAAGAAGCAAGCCTAGTATAAAACACAGAGTGCTTCCTCGGCTGCTTTTTGCAGTTTACGGAGCTCTCCTGGGCTGGCTTGAACTATCAAAGGGAAACACGGTTTCCGTTTGACAGTTCTGGGACCCCACCATGCATGTCCAATGAGCCATGAAAAGCCAGGAACATTTTGCTTCCCCAGTCTTGCATAGCCCAATGTGGATTCTGGCTGGGTAACTCCATGTTTCTATGTTTCAAGGGGAGCTCCTGCGTCTCCCCCAACATACAAATGGAGCGGGCGCTTCGTCATAAGCATTCCTGCATGCATGTGCAGGAAGCACCCTTTGCCTTTATATCACAAACAGGAACCAGGAAGCAAAGAAAAGTTCCTGGTTCCTGTTCGTGATACGAAGGTGCTGGAGCGCTAGGAAGAAATCAGGACTGACAAAAGGGAAGTTCATTTAATTATGTGCAAGCTTGTGTAGTGTGTGTGTGTGTGAAAGCGCGAGTGCAGGCTGCATGCGCATGTTGTGTGAATGTATGTACGTGTGTGTGTGCGAGTGTGTGCGTACGTGAGTGTGTACGTGTGTGTATGTACGTGTGTGTGCATGTATGTGTGTGTACCTGAGTGCGTGCACGTTAGTGTACGTGTGTGTGTGTGTATGTACGTGTGTGTGTGTACGTGTGTGTGTGTGTACGTGTGTGTGTGTGTGTGTGTGTGTGTGTTAGGCAGGGGAGCAGATTTTGGCTGGGGATGGGGGGGAATCAGCGTGGGTTGTTCAACAACTTTCATCTGCTCACTGGGAGTGAGGTCCTGTTTCCACCCTCCTGGCCATCTGTTGTTCTCCTGCACATGTGGAGTTTGTGCCTGGCTGCTGACCATTCCATTAAGTAGGTGCACTTTCTGTGCATTACTGCACCTCCTGGGGAATTATTGAACCTGAAAAATCGAAATTTGAAAAAAAGAAGAAAAAGAAAAATAGAGGAAATTTGCATGATATTGTTGGAAAGGACTGTTTTATTTGGCATTTTCATCGTGCAGCCATTTCAGCTTTTTAATACCTGGAGCTGCGTTGCTATTTTGAAAGCACTAGTTCATTCCTACTATTGCTGCTTATTTGACTGTTTTTGGCCCTTCCAAGATAGCCGCCATGGTTTTCTTTGTTGTGTAGGCAGGCTGTGCTGAATCATCTCTTCCTGTGCTGCACTCCCATTGGTTGCTGAGTGCTTTCTTCCATCCAATCAGGGACTGGCAGGCTTCAGCCGGCCCTCTCAGCAATAGGCCCACTTTCAAGGCCCCTATCTGCTCCCTGTCAGTTTCCGGAACGCTAATTGGGGTCCTCCCTGCACCTTAACCACAATGATGCTGCCACCTCACTCCTCTAAGAAATCCAGACTGCCTTGACTTTGCCACTTCCTGTCATGATGCCTATCCCCGGGCATCAGGACCAAGCCCATCAGCTCCGGAAGCAGGCATCCAGATACTTGCTAAAACCCCAACAGCCCCGGCTGGGGGCTGTTTGGGTTCAGTCCTGGTGCATTAGGCGCCAGGCTCATCATGGAAATCAGTCCTGGCGCCATAGGCGCCAGGCTCATAGACTTTACTTACCTCATGCAGACCATGCTGCTAGTGAGTCCAAGCCAACGTGAGGCCTGGATGGGACTATTTTTCTACAGGGACTATTTTTAACTCGGGCGTGGTTCTAGGGAACTTCTTTCCTGGAACTACTTTGGAGGCTATTTAAACCACGCCCGAACAACAGCAGACGCTTTGCGTTATTCTGCATCCAGCAGAGTAACGCTCACTGTGCCTGCAGTATGCATCCAGTATTCTGCCACACCCCCCTCGAATCTGGAGCTCCTAAAACCAAGGGGAAAGAAAAGGACAAGATTAGAAAACGAACTATTTCGAATTCCTCACCTGATTTCGGATCCATCTCGCCTCCGGACCTGGAAAGAACATCATTTCAGTGCGCGTCGCATCTCCAGCTGCAGCACCGCGCCATACTCAGTTCTCGCAGCATCTTTCGATTCGGTGCTGCCTCCATCATTTCTTCGCCGAACTCCGGCACTTGAGGGACAAAAGTAAACAACAAGGTGAGCCGAGAAAACCAACAAATAAAACACTTATCATAGACTTACCCGATTACCACTGGAGGCATTATTCTATAACTCTCCACATCTTCATGTGCCGCAATTGCAAAAAGAGAGAAAACACGTTAAACACCGGCAACATTTACCGGACGGCGTCGGGTAATACAGACTCTTACCTGAGCGCCACCAACTGCCACGAGGGGTATCTTCTCACGATCTTAGTTGCAAGACAAGGAAGGAAGGGGGGAGCAAGAGTGAATCATCGGACATATTGAACTCTATGAACTTGATACTTACCGAACCTTGCCAGGAACCTCAGAGTCAATACTCTCCAGAACTCTCCCACGCCTTCAAACCAGTGAAGTAACTGGCATCAACGCACCCCTGCAATCCACGCAGGATGGAGAGCTCATCATTTAAAAACATAAGGTGAGGTTCCTAAAAGGGGATATCGGAGGTGACAAGAAGAGAGAACGAGAACAGTGGGAGGGGACCATCACTCATATCCACGGGTGGCTAAATCCCTTTCTCCACTTGCAGGAGAATACTTCTACGGATCAAGCAGACGAGATTAGGCGGGCCAGTCCAGACAGTCATCTCGGCACTACGCATCACGTTGGTGGAGACCGCAGCTGTCCGGGTCCGATCGACGCCCCTGTGGGAACCAGGTGAGCGTAACACCTCCAGAACAATGGGTTAGTTCCCTCCTTATGGACTCACTTTTACTGCCTTTGACTATCACTGTTCTTTCTGCTTGTTGCTCCCATGTTGTCATCCTGCTGCGCAGTGCTTCCTAAAACCCTTTGCTAACATCCGATTCCAAGATAGAAAAAGTCAAATCTTGCTGTTTTTGCTTTGTGCTACAAAGTCTTATCTTGCTGCCCATTGCGAAATTCTCTGTATTTTGCTTGTATACTGTTTCTTCTCTGTAACTTGCCAGCCCAGTGACCTCACCACTCTTGTCTCACACCCATCTGCCTTAGCACCCCCCCCAGTATCTCCATCCTCTCCTTACTTCCACCCCAATGGCGCTTTCTGTTTCTCCCATCTTCTCCAACTGCTTCTCCATTGACTATCCTTCCCTTCTCACTAAGTCTGGTAGGAAGAAGTTCAAAAAGGATATCTTGGCCTCTAATCCTGGTCTTCCTATTGCCGACACCTACTCCAATGCTTCAGCCAGACAGACCCTTACCGACATCCTCTTTGTCGTTCCTTCGCCAGATCTATGGACTCCTCATATGGTCTCTGTGCTCTGCCCTATCTCCTCCTCTCTCATTAATGGTGGCACTCGCTGGGAAGTTCTCATGGCTTCCTTCGACTCCTCTAAAGTCATCATTAATGTCTATCTAAATGGCACTGTCATGGTCCAAGGTCCTCAGGCCAATCTCCTCCTCTTTGATGGGTGCTTCACTCGCCGCATCATTTTCGTTTCATCTCCAGCTGTCCCCTCCTCTCCCCCCTTGGCTACCTTGCCCTCGCTCTCCTCCTCCTCCTCCTCCTCCTCCTCGTCCTCCTCCTCCGAGGGCTCTTTCTCCTCCACTGGGTGTACCTCTGATCTGTACCCCTCCCCGGAAGGTCTTTAAGGCTGGCAACCTTCTTCATATTGCCACTCTCAACTCTCGCTCTGCCGTCAAACACTCCTCTGACATCTGCCACCACCTTGAAGAACTAGACCTTGAGGTCCTTGGTCTTACTGAGACATGGTTCGCGGCCAGCTCAGTCACGAGCTTTGACACTCTCCTCCCTGATGGCTACAAGATCCTCTCAGCACCCAGATCCTCCCAGTCCGGTGGGGGGGTTAAGCCCTGATCTTTCCTGAGTGGATTCCTGCATCTATCATTCCCACTCACACCTACTTCTCTTTTGAATGCCTTGTCTGTAGGCTTTCTCTCTCGCCTACCCATTCTCTTACTGTGGTTACCATCTACCGGCCTCCTGGTCAAATCACCCCATTGCTCTCTGAGTGGGCAGACCTCTCCTCCTCCCTCCTGGCCTCTACCACTCAAATCCTCCTCCTCAGTGACCTAAATATACATTTAGACTCTCCTTGCTCCTCCTCTGTACTCTTCCGTGACCTCTGTGACTCCCTCTCCCTGTCCATCCTCCCCTCTGGCCCAACTCACTCTGCAGGGCACACACTCGATGTCTTGATCTCCTCTGACCTCCCCCTCTCCATCCCTCTGACCACTCCTCTTCTCCTGGAGCGATCACTCCCTCCTCTCATCTCATCTCTCCCTCTCTTCCACCCCCAAGCCAAGCCTACCCCAACACTGCCACCTACCTTCTCGGACATCCGGCCCATGAAGCGTGTGTCAGTTGAGGCTTTTGCAGCCACTTTCTCTCCCCTCCTCCACCTTTGGCTGTCTCTCATCCTGATACAGCCCTGTCTCTGCTCTACTCTTCAATTTCTGATACGCTTGATGCTCTTGCCCCTGTCATGAGGATCCGTTTGAAGTCCAAAGCCAAGTCCAATTCCTGGTATGACTCTGATCTAGCTACACCTAAACATAAGTGTAGGGCAGCTGAGGGGAAATGGAGGACTTCCTGTTCATCCTCTGACAAGCTGGCCTGTCGCCTGCTACAAAGGCAATAACGACTCTCTGTCCTCACCAAGAAGAGAGTCCACATTCAAGCTTGTGTCTCTGCGGCATCTAACAATTCGGCCAAACTCTTTAAAATCTGCAAAGAGCTGGCCAACCCTGCTGCAGTCTCTACCCCTCCTGTCGCCTCCCAGGCTCTTTGCAATGCCCTTGCCTCTCACTTCATTTAAAAAACCCAGGACATCCTGTCCACCCTCTCCACCCACACTCCTCCTCTTCCCTCTCCATCTGTGCTTGCTGACCCTCCTTTAGCCACCCTCCCACTATCCTTCTCGTCCTTTCCTCTTTTCACCCCTGACGAGGTTGCTAGACAAGTCCGATCTATGAAAGCCTCTTCAAAACAGGTTCATCCCTGTTCCTCTAAAACCATAAAGGACCACATTGACACCCTCGCTCCGGCCCTTTCTGATTTTTGCAACCACTCCTTTGCCTCTGGATCCTTCCCCTCCCCTCTGAAGCACACTCTTGTGCATCCTCTTCTCAAGAAACCCACAAATGATCCTTCTTGTCCAGCTAACTATCGCCCAATTTCCATTACTCCCTTTCTTGGCAAACTCCTGGAAAAGTTGGCAATCTCTCAGCTTAACCTTCATTCCAATTCTGTTGGCTGTCTCCATGACCACCAGTCTGGCTTCAGAGCTACCAGAACACGGAAACTGCTCTCCTAAACATCCGTGAAGATCTGCTAACCAACCTTGACTCTAACATTCCATCTGTCCTCATCCTCCTCGATCTCTCTTCTGCCTTCGACACGGTCAACCATACCATCCTGCTCAACCATCTGTGAAAACCTGGGCATCACTGATCAGGCTCTGGCCTGGCTGACCTCTTTCCTCTCAGATCGGCCCTCCCAGGTCCCACTTGGTCCTTCCTTTCATCCATCCATCTTCCTCTCTACCTGTGGTGTTCCCCAGGGGTCTAACCTCTCGCCCTGGCTTTTCAACCAATACCTGGCAACTCTCGCCCACTGCATTGCCATTTTCTGCTCAAATTTCCAGTGCTACGCTGATGACAACTCATTTTCAAGCTGCCCTCTGCCACCTCCTCTCCCTCTCTCATCTCTGATTGCCTAACTGCCATTCAAGATTGGTGTGCCGCCAATGATATTTGTATGAATGCCAGCAAGACGGAGATCCTCCTCATCGGCACACCTTCACCATCCTTTCCCCTCACTCTCTGGCCGGCCTCCCTTGGCCCTCCTCCTACCCCCACCTGCGAGGCTAAGAACCTCGGGTCATCTTTGACTCCACCCTTTCCTTCTCCGCCCACATCTCTGAGGTCTCTAAAAAGTCAAATTTCCGACTGCACCTCCTCAGAGGAACTCTGCCTTTCCTCTCCTTCCCCCAGAAGCTCAAGGTATCTCAAGCTCTGGTTCTCTCTAGCTTGGACTATTGTAACAGCCTCTTTCTAAATCTACCTGCCTCTACTCTCTGCCCTCTGCAGCTAATCCAGAACAGGACTGCAAGACTTGTCCTTGGCCTCAAGCCCTGGGATTGTATCTCTCCAGCTCTGAAATCTCTCCACTGGCTCGCAGTGGATGCAAGGATTAAATTCAAAACCCTCTGCATTGTCCACAAGGCTTTCTGGGGCCTGGGTCCAAAATACCTTCAGCTATCCCTCCGCAAATACCTCCTCTCTCGAGCTCTTCGCTCCTCTACCTCCAACTCACTCAGAGTCAGTCGTTTTTCTAAGAAACGAGCTGGGGGTAGATCTCGGTCTTCAGCTGGGGCCTCCCTCTGGAACAGCCTCCCTGCCACTCTAAAACTTGAGAACCATCTCCGGTTCCGGAAGCACCTCAAGACCTTCCTCTTTTCTTCTGCCTTTGCTCCCCCTCTCCCCTGCTGATCTGTTCTCTCTTGGCACCGTGCACCTGGCCACCCTCTGTTTTTTGGGCCCAGGTACCGGCTCATCCTGCCCCCCTCCCGCACTGCCTCCGGGCCACCCCTTGCACTGGGGTCTGTATCTGTACCCATACAGCCCCCCCCTTTTTTCTTCCTGCACTTATCAGACCTACCCTGTCTGCTGCCTTAAACCTAGCACTTGCAAATTGCTGGCTGCATTACCACTGTTTGTTGCCTTTATTATTTATTTATTGTTATTTATCTGTTTCTCCTCTGTTTCGCACTTTCCACCTCTCCCCCCCTTCCATGCACTTTTCCCCTCCCCCTCTCCCATGCACTTGCGCGTTCTCAATGTCACTGGGCCTAGTAAGATCGCTGTTTTGTTCGCCCCTGTTCCCCTCCCTTGCCTTGTTGCACTCTGAAACACTTGTGTACGAGCGCGATAGAAATAAAATATCAATCAATCAACAGCATTTTTAAAATGCTGTTAAACAACCCCTATCCCCACCAGCCAAAATCAGTTTCCAGTGCAAGGTCCAGGGGGCAGGCATGGTATTCATTTTATTGGGAATCCATGATAAATCAAGAATTAAGTGCTATTACATAGACTGTCATTTTAATACAGCCAGTCGATCCATATCTTACTGTGACATATTTTGTACTGGGAATGTGAGGGGTCAGAAATGAGATACTGACACAAAGTTGTAGTTTCCTCAACTTTCAACATATTTATTAAAATTATAAGGGGATGGGGCAAAGCCCAACTGATCCTATACTAACCAAAATGTTACTACCTAACAAACTAAAGAAGTTAAAGAAAGAGGACCTTGTTTCCAAATGTATCTGACCCTCACACTAATACATACAAAGTGCATAAGGTAAATAGGTCTGTTTTTATCTTAACCAAATGTGCAAAAGTTCAAACTCAGATTTTCCATAAAGCATTCCTTGTGACGAGGATCTAATTGCCTTCCCTTGAATCAATTCAGGAATACTTTGGAAATAGATCAGTTTCAACAATGTTCTATTCAGTTAAATGAAAAAGGTTCCTTTCATCCAACACTTCTTTCAAATGGGTAAAGAAAATGTCTCTTCCACAAAACACTTCAACACCAAAGATCCTGTCTCTTCCACAAAGTGTCCAAATAGCAAAAATGACGATTACTCGGGAACATTTCACTACCCTTCTCGTCATAGGAGATCTTTGGCAGGAAAGCAAAACAAATGTCTCTTGTTACACAATCATTTCTCAAAAGTATAAAGTGATAAGGCAAGTATCTTCTTTCATCAGCACTCTTTATATAAACCGAGTTTTCTCCTTGAAGAGAACTGTTCCTTTCCCGGTTTACTCACATGTCAGGAATAGTTTCAACTTCACACACAACCCTTTTATGCAAGAAAAGTTCTCTTCTTTCCATTTGAAAGCAACTGTAACTGTTCCTTTCCTGGTCTACTTGCCTGCCAGGAATGGTTTTAACTTCACACAACTCTCAATGGTTTCTCTGCTTGTGGCAATGTCAACGGGGGTTCCACGTTTCACCAAACTGGTATCTGTGAAGGTATCTTGGAGTAAGACAAAGACAACAGATTCCGAATGAACAAAAATACTTTATTAACTTAAAAGTAAGGATGGAGACAGGTCTATCTTGCCCTAAACTATGGTGGGATTTCCCTACACTTCTTTGGTTCCTAATTGAAGACCATTGTAGGCCTTCTCCTTAGAGGAGCCATTGCTAATTGTTCACAGGCAAATTAGCGCTCCTGAAGAATTTATCCTAATTTTATTGTATGAGAAGTGCGTGAGGCATGAAACACGTTGAGTTGAATGGGAATGGATTGGTGTGTTAGTGAATGGATTATTGATATTTTAGCACATTTTGGGTTAAGAATTGAAACCTTGTGGTTAACCAATAGGCATGACACATTGTATTGTCTAGCCTGAAAACCCACTTAAGCTAGGTTTTCTTTTCCCTGTGCATTCTATTCTGCCTGGTAGTTTGTTAATTTTACAGGATATGCAATGTATACCGGGCTGTTATTGATGTTCATTAATAAATTTGTATTTTTTTAAACTAATTTTGTTGTCTAACATTTGGTTGAATTTTTTCCGATGCTAGCCTTGCGGTTACCACACAGCATTTAGCTGTGTTATTTTTCATCTTTTCCTATTTTGTGAGAGAGAGCATGAGTGGTCCCCCTGTTTTTGAGCACTGCTCACCTGCACTTGTTGTGTTAAATGTATAGGTTTCTACCTATTTTGGGATGTTGCTGTCGGTGTAGCAGTATAATAGCCGTACCCCTACCTCTTGTTTGTGTTAAAGGGATTTCCCTACCAAAACAAAACTAAGGAACATCAAAGTCAAAGAGTCCAACTTGGGAATCTGTGTGTCCAAAACCTATACTTGCCCTCACATCTAATTGTAAGGAAGGCATGGTATTAATAGTAGACACAGACAATGGATACATGTTTCGAAAACCTTTATTTTATAGTGTTTCGGTTGGGTTGGTAGAATTCCTAACTGGCCCAAAATCTAGAATGGGCATAGTCACAACCATTAAAGAAAATACAAACAAGTCCAAGTCAGTCTAGTAAACTAAACAAAAAAAAACAAAAAACAAAAACAAAACGAACCTTGCCCTCCTTCTCAAAGGAAAAATAGTTTCTTAAACGAAAGGTCAGAATGGCTTAGGTAACAACTCCCTTTCCCATGTTCAGCAGCACTGGGTCTCAAGAGTGTCTTAAAAAGGATAGGTGGATGGAACAGTTCTATCAGTCTTACCCACTCTGGCTTACTGGTACAATTCAACAGTTGGGCTTCAGGCGTTTGGCAGTCTTAGGCTTCGTCTGGCTTCTCCTAAACACACAGTTCTGTTCTCGATTTACTTTACCACAATTCAATACAGGCTTCCCTCCGCCTGGATCGAGCCCGTCTTTCCCATTGTGGGGGAATTCCCTTCACCGCGTTTTTTCTTTATATCTTTGCACTGTCGTAGACTTTCAAAACCTCAAGGCTTTTACATAGTGCTCTGCATGACCACTTCAACCTCTGCCTACACAATTCAACAATCAACAATTTTCCTCATCTGGTAATGCTTCTTGGTACTTGTATTGTAGTTTCTTATCCTCTTTACTTTGCCCTATTGGCCCCTTTCAAAGTTCATATGCAACACCAATAGTACTTGGTCTTTGTAGTTTCTTTTTCTTAATAACTTTCACTTATAAATTCATATATTTTGCCCCCTCTGCATATTCAGAGTTCACATTTTTACTTATTTAACAATCGCTCAAGATCGCAGATACTTGACTTCGGATCCCGTTTAATACATTTCAACTCAGAATATTTCATGGAGAATTTCAGATGTGCGATTCCTCCTCACAGGTTTGTAGTAATTGGTTATTTATAACACGCTTAATACCCAGAGGTTTCTAAGTGTGGACCTGGGGATCGAACATGTGCTGCGCCACGTTGTCTTGCTTCCAAGGCAAGCGAGTTGCCCCTGAGCTATCCTCCGGAGACCACTCTGTTACTTGGTATACTTTCTTAATCAATCAACAATTGTCCTTTCCATCTACACGTTTTATTGGCACACACACAACCGTAAACTCTCTTGATTACAGTTACTTTTAACACAAACCAGGCTTTTGTTGCCTCCGATAACACATAATCGTGTAAATTGGCTTCTCTCTTCAGCGTCTTTCATATCACAGTCAAGGCCGTTACCATCGCCTCCTCTGCTGCTCCACAACTCTGTCATTCACCCGGGAAGGTAGCAGGCCGCTCTGAAGCATCTTGAAAGTTCCTCCTTTCCGCTCACTCCGTTTCAGCCTTACAGCCTCCCAAAAGTGTGGAATTCTAGTCTGGCTCGCTCTCGTTTTTCACCGCCGCAGATCAGACCCTTGGCCTTCCAACTTCCATAACCTTGTTCGCATCAGCTCCGAAAGAGCTGCTCCTTCTCATACTCAGTCTTGCTCAGTGTGTGCCTGTGCGCGCCATCTTTTATCCTGACACGGAGTGTTAACAAGTGGCAGGTGTGTATAGTTCGGATTATGTGCCTGACTCTGCCTGGTCTCATTAAAGGGACGGAGCCATTGCAAGTCAGTAGAGGTAATCTTCCTGGCCTCATTCCACATTTCCTTGGCCCAGTAGTGTTGTAAAGGTGAAGTGGGGAGGAATTATGTGAGCTGAAGTTTCCCATAAAATAAGCAGGGGGTTAGATGGGTTGTGGAAAAAGGGTGATACTGTGTCTCGCCATCAGGTGTTATTCCCCCACTCCCAGAGTATCCCCGACCCAGGTGATCCTCCCTGGCTTGTCCACACCCAGGCTTGGATCCGAAAGCAATAACCTTTCCCTGGCCCTCCCAGTACGGGATCCCCAGGGACTAGGTGGTGAAACACCCTCTGATTTTTCACATAATCTATACAGAGTGTAGGTATAACAGCAACCAACAAAACAAATGTTCAACATGAAGTTCAGAGCACTGTTCAGCTCCCAGCTTTCCTTCAGATCCCTTCCCCAAGTATAAAACATTTCCAATAATAAAATCTCAGGATCGCCTTAAGTTCAGCTAAACGCATTCCAAACCACAGTTCCAAGCACAAAATATCTTCAGACTGTGTCCTTAAGTGAAGAAGATTCACTTTCAATGTCTTATTGGTATTTTGTTAGTTTTATTGAAGCTCTGCACCAAACTCGCACCCTCTTTATAATAGAGTTGAGTCTGTACAAAAATATATTGACTAAGTTGCAGTTGATCCAGAGTTCCAAAGATATATTATTTACAATGTCTATCACTCAGTTTAATATACTTTTCTTTGAGTCACTTGGTAAAGAATTCCAAAGTTCCATTCACATTGGAGTTACATATATATTGGATTCATTTGTAGTGTGAAGATTCTGTTCACTTTGCGGTTCAATGTGCATTAGTTTCTTTAGTTTAAAGTTTGATGGACTTGTAGTTTCCACATATGTGAATTATACTTGCATTCAAATTTGCCTTCCCTTTTGAGCTTAGCACATGTACATTTTAAAGCTTCATTCATTTGTTTTCTTGATAAGTAATAGTTAAGATTTATCAAGTTTGCTTTCAGTTTGGTATTCAATAAGTATGAAGATGTGCGTTTTAAGCTTTTCATTCAGTTCGGAATTCAATAATGGTTAGAGGTCTCATTCCGCTCATTTTGTTGACACTTGCATCTTTGTAAATTTCCTGTTAATGAGGAATTATATTGGAGACCTTCGAAAACTTGTATCATGCAGGCGACCACTCCGGTACAAAGTAATCCTCTGCGTAACTTCAATCATTCGCATATGGGGTTTCCATTCTCATAGAAACTCACTGGTTGTTTCTGTGGAGGTTCCCACAGTGCAGATCTCTCAGCTTTCTATTCACCGTCTCAGGGCTCCACCTCCTACCACTCAGGCACTCCTGAGCCTAGCAGAACAAGCACTTCTAACACCA
Source organism: Ambystoma mexicanum (assembly GCF_040938575.1). Classification (NCBI taxonomy): domain Eukaryota; kingdom Metazoa; phylum Chordata; class Amphibia; order Caudata; family Ambystomatidae; genus Ambystoma; species Ambystoma mexicanum. The sequence continues at coordinate 305,160,025 of NC_090921.1, forward strand.
GAAAACCAGCCAGCCTCCATGCACAGCTCCCCTTTCAGTGTTTGTTCGGTTCCACAGAGCCTCAGCGCCCGGGCCGCACTCACATGAACCATCGGTGTGCTGCACCGATACAACTCCCCACCGCTCCTCTTGGCCGCTCTGCTACATGCTTCACCCTCACCGCCACTGCCTCTCGCTCGGACATTTGATTGAGCTTTTTATACACCTGCAGTCCGGGCTGCAGGTGCGAAAGTGTAATCAGCCCTGCCTGACCCTCATTAAGGGGACATGCCTGACATATACAACTCTGTAGGTCTCTTCCTCGTCCTAGTACAAGAGTGGTAGAAGCACCTAGTTTTCATTACTCCCAGTTGCCTCTTCTCCATCCCAGTACTGTTAATGGTTATACATGAGGAAGTCAGGGAAGGTGATTAACCCATGATAGAAGGGGGAAGGGTTGGGTTGATCGTCAGTAGGAAAAGGGGGATACCATGTCTCTCCCAAGGGCATCCCACTCCCAGTCCCCAAAGATCCACCACCCAGGGGATTCTGCCTCGCTTGTCCACCCAGAGGGTCAGGATCCAAAAGCGATGGCCTTTCCCTGGTCTCCGGCATCGAGGACCCCTGGGGAATAGGAGTGAGAATACCCTCAGGTTTCTCACATATCCCATGTGAGGAGAATGCACCCTTTCTGCCCTTCGTTCTCTTCCAGTCTTTTGGCTGGTGGCAATGCAGGTTGCACGTTTACCCAAACTGATGTCCCATGTAAGGAGAATTGTACCAAGTTTGCCCTTCTTTTCTACTTAGTTGGATTTCACAATTGTCTGCATTGTAATTGTACCTCTCCTAGAACGCACCAAGGTTACCTCTCTCTAAAAGTAAGCACACTGGCTTCCTTCAGCGTCTAGTCTTTTCACAGGACTGCGGTGCGGTCTCACTGCAGGCAGGACCTCAGGCCACTGTCAGAACCTCTCCGGTCCACCAGCACTGCTGCTCAGGAGGCAATTTCGGGGAGCTTGCAAGGCTTCACCGGCTTTTCAGGTATGACTGTCTACTGCAGCGGTCCTGTGTCACTCGGGGGCACTTCCCTCTCTGCTGGGCTTCTTGCAGCTCAGTTTTCTTCCATGAGTCTGCTTCCCGCTGCGAACTGCAGAACCCTGCGCCTTCTGCTCCGACTGCAACCTCTGTCGCTTCGGCTTCTACTTCTGCTGCTCCTGTCGCTCTACTTCCCCTTCCTCTCTATCAGCTGTGGTTGGGCTCTCAATTTAAATGTCCGGCTCAGGTATTTAGAAATTAAACTAGACTGCACGTGCCCGTTTGACATCACCAGTGATCCTCATGAACTCTTCCCTCCTCTTCTTCGTCCCAGTACTATAGGCATTCTGGTCACTGGAGTCCATAATGTTTCTAGGTTTTCAAAAGTAATGTTGTTTCAACGGATGGTTATAGGAAACAGCAGATGTCATATGAACATTATGTGCAACAACATTACATTTAGGATCTTTACCCAAGAAAGAAGACCCAAGACAGAACCATTGTTGTCAGGGGGTACAACATGTGACCCATATATTCCTAAAGCAGAAAACATTCTGTTTAGAGGGATTCTCATATGTTTTCTTTGGGGCTTTCCCATGGGTGGGAATTGTATAGTGGCAGCATGCCATTAAATATTTGGGTATTATAGGATATTCATCCTCACAAAATGACAAATACTGTGCCTCTGCTAAGGGAGTCACCAATTCTCCCCAACAGCCATCTCCTCCCATGGGATCCTTCCTCATAATGCCACACCCATGATCTGGATCAGGTAGCAGTTGCCTTCCCCTGGCCAAATGCGAGGAGAATTTAGACTGGGGGGTGGGGGGGAATCAGTGATGGCTCTGCAGGATTCACCACAGGAATCTTTGATAAAAGGAAGCGTGAGTGTTATGTAGCTAGACTGGCATTTTAATGCAGCCAGTCTAGCCATTTCTTACTGTGGGTAACCATTTGGTAGTGAGTAATATTTAAAAAGGTAGCACTATCAGTGTTTATTACCTCGGTAGTCTGGCATTTTGGTGCAGCTTGTCGAGCCATGTCTTACTGTGGCATGAGATTTTGTATTGGGCATCTTTGATGAAGCAAAAATGATAAGTGTTGGCATTTTGATGCAGCCAGTTTTGACTTCTGTTCATATTGTGGCATGGCATTTTTAATAGTAAAGCTAACTGGAGTATGTTTTTCGTGGTGATAAGGCCATATATTGGCAGAACAAGCGTGGACCTGTTTTTTTTTTTATAGTACCACTATTAGCATTATGCTCAGAGCCAACAGGAATATGTTCTTATATGGGAATATGTGTGCATATTGGTGCAGCCAGCGTGGAAATGTTTTTATATTGGCATATACTGTGGGCAATGGCATCATGAAAATGTGTTGGGGAAATGCTCCTTTGCACCATTGGTGACTTGCATCTAACTATGGGGGTAAAGTGAGATTCCTAAAAACCAATTCTAAACCACCAAGGGTGCAGTTACTCCTTTCACCCTGTACTCGGCACCTGTAGGTGATACTTAATCTGTTAAATAGATTGTTCTCGACTATCACTGAGGAATGAGTGATATCTCTTTGCTAAACTGACTCTTTGACAGACAATTATTTAATGCTAAGCTGGAAGTGATGTATCTCCTGCTATATACCACATCAAACTACACGGAGTTAAAATGATGCATAGGGCATTTTTGCAATTGTTGACATGAATAAACTTTTTAGGATGTATATTAACTGGTTGCATCATCTTAAACCTACTATGAACATGCTTAATAAGACAGAATTTTTACCAGCTTGGTAAAATATAGGTATACTTAAACCATTTTGGCCTATTGACCCTTATTTAATGTGCCACCACCCCGCCCCCTAGTTTGCTCCCCCAATACTGATTTCTTGTGACGCCACTTGGAGGGAGCGACGAGTAAAGCAGCTGTTTCGAAGCATTTTGAGGGGACAATGTTCGGGTAGAGCATAACAGTGCTATGGCATCAGTTTGCTCAAAGTTTTGGGTGCTGAAGCAAAAGCCTTTGACTTTAGTTGGATTTGTGAAGTTCAGAATGGAAGCACACATCGAGGGACTAAGTGTATATGTTTAGGCAAAGGAGTCCCTCAATTTTGCTTGGTAATCAGAATGACGACATTGGTCATTCATGAACCCAGGAGGAATTGCAAATGTGAAAACAATGTCTTACTCCTTTGCGAGCAAGTATCAGTAAAACACATGGAATTAATTTCCCCTGCTTTTACCTGTAAAGGCTCCATACAAGGACCAAGCTGTCTTTGGCTCCTGACAAAAAGTGACTGCTGTCGTCTGTGAAACAGATGCATGTTAGATCCTGGTAGTGTCTGCTCAGGATGGCCAGTAGACTGCCAGAAGACACCTATGATGAGAAGAAATAAAATGTAGGACATGATACAAGTCATTCATAACGCACCTGTACACAAGTGATTCTAGGCGCGACAAGACAAGGATGGGGAGACAAAGGGAGGACAAAACCATCTTAAGATGCCTTGTGTCATTCAGATAGTGCAAGGTGGAAGGGGGAGGAGAAGTGCCAGGGTGAGGGTGGGAGAAGTTCAATAGGGCAAAGCTCAAGTAAGTGCCGCTGAGGTGGCCAGCTCTGATGAGTAAGTGCTAGGAGCAAGCGGACTGTAGGGTTGCAGATAGCCCTTCAGTGCGCTGTAAGCCCGAAAGCAGCATAAAGGACTACTGGTCTTGTAGGAGCCTGATGCCTATTAAGGTTCAGAGGGTGGCCAGGTAACCAGTTAGCACAGCATACAAGTACATCAGCAGGGGAGAGAAAGCAGAAGAAAAAAGTAAGGTCTTGAGTTGGTTCCGGAAACTTAGGTGGTCCTGCTCAAATTTGAAAGAGGCTGTTCCAGAGGAAGGTACCAGCCGAGGAGAGAGAGATCAACCCCCCCCCCCACTCTCTGCCTGGAGAAGCTTATGACCCTCGGAGAGTTAGAGGTTGATGAGCGTAGGGCTCGAGAAAAAAAGTGCTTAGGAAGGGAGAGTTGAATGTAGTGTGCTCCCTTGGCCCCAGAATGTCTTGTGGGCAATGCAGAGGGTCTTGAACTTGATCCTTGCATCCACCGAGAGCCAGTGGAGAGATTTCAGGGTTGGAGAGATACGATCCCTGGGCTGAGGTCAAGGACAAGTCTTGCAGTCCTGTTCTGGATTAGTTGGGGAGGGTGAAGAGTACAGGCATGTAGATTTAGAGAGAGGCTGTTGCAGTACACCAGCCTAGAGAGAACCAGGGCTCTGGAGACCGTGAGGAGGTGGAGCTAGTAGTGGGACTTCTTAGAGAGGTCCGTGATGTGTGGAGAGAGTGGAGTCGAAGAGGACACCAAGGTGTTTTGCCTCGCAGGAAGGCACAGGGAGAGGGCCAAAGCTAAAGAGGGAAAGCGGGAGAAGGGGTCCCAAAGGGAAGGATCTCAATCTTACTGGCATTAAGGCAAAGATCCTGGGAGGCGCACCATTCCTGAATCGTGGATAGACAGACGGGAATGAGCGAGAGAGAAGAGGAGGCTGAGGGGAGCCTGAAGGAGAGGCAAGTGTCATCCGCATAACACAAAGTTAGAAGAGAAGGTAGAGATGAGTTGAGCTATAGGTGCCAAGTAAAAGTTGAAAAGCCAGGGTGAGAGGTTGGAGCCATGGGGAACACCACATTCAACCAACATGTGTAACACGGTTCAGAAAGTCAGTCAATGGTTTAATTGCAAAGTCAGGGTTTGTAGAACTGGTATGGCGAATGCAGAAAAAAAAGACAGTTCAGTTTATGCTTGCAACACTACCAGCACACAAGAACGGATAAACAGACATTGATAGACGCCTCTAGAATCAGCAGCCAACGTCCCCAACCTTAAAATGGTTACACATTCAGCCTTCTGGCACTTTACGTAACCACACTTCCAAATCCTGGACTTGCAGTTTCGCTCTTGTCATTAAGACTGCGGACCTCGTTACTAGGTTGGCGGTAATCCCGTAACACTGATAACGCTGCTTGATATCCCGGTGCGATCCAGATATCACACGTGGCGTTGGATTGGTAAATCCCATTCCCATAGGACTCCATGGAAATCGGGACACTGAAGCACCGGCACTGCTGCCTACGAAGCTGGTGCATCCGTGAGACACATGCCGGTAGGGGCCCGATTTATTGGCAGGTCAGGCCTGCCGGTGCATCTGTGCCCCTACCAGCATTCTCGTAGTATGGCGGTCTGGAAAGAGTGCTGGTACTTTGCTACAGGGACCCTTATTTACAGACCGCCAAACTTAGGACCTATAATTAACAGTAAATTGCTCTTGGCTTTGAAGGAGGCAAAACATCCTCTGGGATTACTTCAGGCCAAGTATTGACCACATGCAAATTCATGTAGTGTAGGATTAAAACAGTTCTGAAAAAAGCAAGGTCACCTTTCTGATCAAAACCTAAAATTAGAAGAAACGCCCGAGTTATGCCATACCTCATCAGCTCTGCACACTGCAGGCTCTAACTGCCTGCATCCAATGCTGCACATCTCAAGCTCAGCATACTACGGTCTATATCCCAGGGTCAATTCATGAACCTTATAGCAGAGCAGAATGCAGGTTCTGGATCCACATGCTAATCCCTGGACTACTTCTGATCAGGGCGTTATTTCCTGTATAAATCCATGCAGAACTGGCCTTCGCACTGCTAATGCCTGGAATGAGTCAACAAAATGTAGCGCCCCCACTCCCAAACCCCATGCCCCTCGGTGTGGGGTGGTTGGGTATAAGAGGGTGGTGGGGTCACCAAATTAAATAGCGCACTGCTGCAAAACTAGCAGCAGTGCTGTATTTAATTAAGTGATAAACTCCTTGCTGGAGCGGGTAATTGCTTCAATAGTGCTGCTGCTGTAAAATAAGCATGGAACTGCCTTTGCCATGCTGGTTTGACAGCCGCAGCTCTAGCAAGGACAACGGAGCAAGGAGTTAATCCCTTAATTACAAACAGCGCTGCTGCTAAGTTTTGCAGCAGCGTTCTAATTTGGCGCCACACTCCCAGCTTCCCTCCCACCCCACATGCTGGTTTGACAGCCACCCCCTATTGTGATAAAATGCACCCTGCTCTCGTCAAGTGCCTGCAGTGCCTTCACCCACCGTGCCCGCTCAGGTGAGCCCTTGAAAGACACCCCCTCCCCTCCCAAGCTGATGTGGCGGGGCCCTAATGTTGGCCCCAAATCCATGGATGCCCACTGCTACCACTCTACCCCTACATACCTTCATATTGAACAGCTTGTATCCAGTGGCATACCGAGCAGGGAGGGCAGGGGGTCTTGCCCCCTCCAGTGGCTCTTTCAGTAGCCTGACCTGGACATTTAGGCTGGTGCCTGGGCACGATGATTCATTTTCCTCCTGGCAGCAGGACACCATGGCAAGTATGTGTTATTACTTGCCTGGTCTGGCATTTTGGGGCAGCCAGTCTAGCCCTTTCTTACTGTGGCATGGCTTTTGTTCTGGGCATTGTGAGGGGTCGGAAACGAGAGTCAGACGCAAGATATTCATCTTCTGAAATAAAGACATTTATTGAAACTGCATACTGGCCATATTCAAAGAGGAATTTCCCTACCTAAAAATCAAGAGAACAATCTATGCCAGATAGCCAGTAACTGAAAAGCAGTCCTTGTGTCCAAAAAAGACTATCCTGACACTTGCACTAAAACAAATCATGCATGGAATTGTCTTTTTCTTGATGTTAGCAAAAGTGTCCCAAAACCAAAATAGAATAATGAATCCACAAAAAAATGTTCTCCAAGGTAGAGCCGCCTGGATTCAGAGGGTGGATCCCTTTCCCTAGTGTCTTTAAATAGAGGTTCCATTTTAATTAACAGTTACTTTGTTTCATCACTGGACTCCCAAGTTCTTGTTTAAATCTCAAGTTTTGCAACAGTCGTTCTGGAAGATTTCCTTTAACTCTGCAGATTGCCTGGTGTCTTCGCTCAATCTCATCCACACTCAATCTCATCCAAGTGGCATACTCGCCTGCCAGAATTTCGTTCATGGTTCCTTTCAGATTCCCTGGTATACTCTCCTGCCAGGGATCTTTACATAACCTCAACTGCCTGGTGTACTTGTCTGCCAGGACTTCTCTTAATTGATTCACAGTTTATTGGTTATAAAGAAAAATGGTCTATACTGTGAGGTATTTGGTATATTTGCCTAGAGTAGAACTTGCTCAACCTCTCCCCCACACTGGCATCATACACCTGTATTGGATTGGGGTTTCTCTTGGTACTGTGTCTTGCCTGCATACAAACCTTCTTATTGGTTGTTGAATCAATACTTTATCTTGAATGGATTCAAATATTCTTCTTATGCTCTTTTCATCGTTAACAATCTTAAATTGATCAAATGCCGTCTGACGCGCTTGTCGAAATGTCCCAGGGGTCCCCATTTGCTCTGTGCAGACTCGATGGTCTCTTCCCACTTCCCCAACTGCCAGCGCCTTTGTGGAACAGGCGCTTCATTTGCTTTCCACCCTGGTGGACCCTGGAGGTCTCTCTGGCGTTCTGTACGGCTTGTGCGGCTCTGCGGTCACACATTGGCTTCCTCTCTCCGTTTGGACTGACAAATGTTTCTTCCATGTGTGGCCCGACTCCCAGGAGCTTCGGCGCAGCGCCTCGTGTCTCCACGGCATTTCCTGCTTGTCAGCGGCATCCCTCCTTCAGTCCCGGTAACCTTCTCTCTGTGTCTCTCATTCGCAAGCCTCCACCTGGGGTTTTCCGTTCTCTCCTGCACTGATCAACTTCTTAGTACTGTCACCATCTTTAAATGTCCTGCGCACTGTAGGCTTTGAAAAACAACTAGCCTGCACGTTGTACGTTGGGTACCTGTCCTCTTTGCCCACTCTCTCATCCTTCGCTTTGTCTCAGTACCAGAGTGATGATGGGAGTTGGAATCCATGGATGTGAAGGCACGCCCCTAAAGTCTCACACCAGAAAGAAATACAAACCTCTAGGAGACAAGGCAGAATATGCTCATGCAAGTGAAACAGGTATTTATTTCTAAAAAAATAGATGCATCAGCAAAAGAACTCTGCTGCCACAGAACGTTCGGCCAAAAAAATAATTTACAAGCAGAATCTTATAAGGAGACACAGCATCATAGGACACGTCATATACAGTGAAACTCTGCGTGGCTGGTTGGTGTGAACCTATAAATGGTCGGCCTGCTCCATAAGGGATGCCAGGCCATTGGTCTCAGTCCGTCCATCTGTCGGTCTTCCATCACGTGGGTTCTGCTAGGCTCATCATCAAGGTACCAAGGTCGAAGAAGCAATTAGCTACATTTGTGAACAATGCTACTATATCATTATACAGTGCACCTGGCAGGCTCAGGGACTGACACAGAAGGTGTTTCGAGGTTAAACTGACCCACAGTTACTTAACTTAATCCCGATCACGTCATCAGCTCCCAAGGCTTCCACCCTCGCTTTTGAACTATAATTTATCCCTCCCTGTACCTCACACTTTGAACTATGTCATTTATAATATAAAGGTGGGACGACTATACTCTCAGATCTTTTGGTTGATGGTCGGCAGACTGGGGTCAACTTGTATCTTGGAATTTAAGGGTCTCGGGATTAGGGCAGTTGTAGAGGCTATAACTTATATTTAAATGGGTGGGGGTCGGAGGACTGCTTTGGCCCGTTCGTGATAACACGTACACCAAGGCGCCAAGTTCCGTCTCGTGGCCTTGCAGGGCACATTTATTTTTTAACACAAACATATTGGCAACAACCTAAAACAAAGAAGGGTTCCTGTGGAAGTCAGTGGTTTGGGCCTCTTTCATCAGCGCTTGGGCCTATCCAGATTTCCCCTTCAGGCCCGCAGCCTGTGTCGAACACACTAAATACTGCATGGCCGTGCAGGCCCAGGCTTTGACTATGGCTACTGGTGTCTGCAAAATGGCATTCGCTTATATCTGTGCACTATGTCTAAATGTCTAAATTGCATACAATATTACGATTGTGTGGGTACTTTTAGGACGCCTCCCCCCCATGGTTTATTAAAGTTCTGTCAATGGGGCTCATCTCAACTTAAAGCACCTAGGGGGGTGGGATGGGTTTGCTCCCTTCCCAACATTGTCCCCTTTCGTTACTTCTACAGTAACGAACTCCCGCCCACGCATGCGCTCATTTTCTCCCTTCTCACTGCCTCCTCATATGGTGGGGTTCCCTTTTCTGGTGTCCAGGCCCTGTATACAAACCATAGACTCCTGACCGCGCATATCTCAAGCGTGCATGCCAAATAAATACATCCCCCTTCGCATGCTAGATCCACCCATACCTCCTTGTAATTCTCAGGCTCAGGGGCTGGAATAATGGTGCGATACAAACGGTTTACTTCATCTCCATAGGGGATGGGGACCACGTGAGGGATGCTATGGTCGGTCTGTATGCTATGGTCGGTCTGTATTTCACCATCTTTTGCACTGCAAGGTACCTTTGAAACCCCAATTGACACCATCATCATTGCGTTGTTAGACACTGCTTTGGCACAACACCGGAGGCCCATTTCACAGGTACAAATGATGACCAAGACGACCGCCATGACGGGCACCAGCATCTTCATGAAGGCACCCAACCAGGACAGGGCTCAATCGAATGCAACATCAAACCAGTCATTTCCTTGTATTCCTCCTCCTTTCTTCATGCAAACTCCTAGACCACGTACAGTCGCAATTATGTGAGATAATGACCCGTTCCCCGCTTCTTCAAGAAGCACGAACGTGCAGCAGGAATCACCAATTTTTCAGCATACGCCTCCTTCCATTGCCGTTAACATATCGAGGACGTAACAATTCTGTCTCGTCATCAGTCTGAGGGCTCGCAGCTCGACCTTTAGGATGTTGAACCCATGCTCGTTGTCATTTGCCAACTGAAGCAGTTCCCAGCACACAATTTGCATCCATTTTGCATTGGCCACTGCCTGCATGCCGGGTAGCAATAGTGAAGTGAAAAATGTTTCAGCTGAGCTGAAAAAAATCTGTACTTATCAGGGATTTCAGCGAGCAACACGGATGAGTCTCTATATAGGTAGATGTCTTCTTCCACCGCAGCTTCTCATATTGCCCTCTTCCGGGTAGGATGCGAAACTCTGATGACGGTAACTGGTTCTGTTCTTCAAACGCAGGAGAAAACGGCCAGGCTGTATTGGGTATTGGCCCCCCTTGCAAATGTTCTTCTGGGATTACCGATAGTGCCTAGTGCAGCGTTTCCAGCAAACAGTAGCCCCTCCATGATGGCGGGAGGTGCAAGTACGCTTATTGGCCGCAGACCTAGTAGTAATCCATCAGTGCCGCTGTGCCTCTTTTCAGGTCTGGAATCAGGAGTGTCGTATTTCACTGTTCGTTAGATTCAATAAAAATAGTTCCTTTGCTGTGGAAGTAAAATTCATGCGTTTCTTCTCGGTGCCCTTTCACTGGTTTTTCCATTGCTGCAATCCATGTCAACTTTGTAATATGCTCTGTCCAAATCTGCGCGCAGGTCGCTTACACTCGAGTCCGAACCTCCGCTTCATATTCTAGGAGGCCCTCCGCCATGCAGCTAAATGTGGTCTCTTGCCATCTGTTTATATATTTAAGTCCTTGGATCACCAGACATGGTTGTTGCAAGCATTTAATGTCTCAGATTATCGTTACATTGCAGGGGATCTGGATCCACGAGTTGTAGTTGCACAGAGTGTGCCTGTAAGGTGCCCTTAGACTCCACATAGCGCAAGATGAACCAGGCACTGTGCCTCTATGATTGGTACTTATTGTGGTACCAATACCTTGGGTGCGGGATTCGTGTCCATACGCAACAACTACCATTCGCTGTTTCTCTCCCAACAGCACTCCTCTCTTGCTCTTTTCTCTTATCCTTTTTATTCTCTTGTTTTGTTTCTATCCTCTTCCCCATCTTTGTGTGCCTTTTCTTTTACCCTTTAGGTGAAAACATGACAGTGCCGAGGTAGACTAACCGTGTCAGGTGCCCCCAAGAGGATTGTGTAATGTTTGGGGGTGCCCTGCGGACGTCTGAAAGATGTATCCAATAGCGAAGCTACTACACTTTTACTGCGAGGGGAGTTGAGAACACCACTTCATAGAGACCATGAAATCTGTGGTTATTCCATTGCAGAACAAAGCTCCTCACGTAGATAAGTTCTCCAGGCTTCAGCGGTTGGCTGGGCGGGGAGCCTGTCGCTGTCGTGTCTGCAGTGTCCGGTGCGTCTACTGGTCGGGGCAGTGCAATCTGTCTAAAGACACATTTAATTGCACGTGTTAGGCTTGTCAAATACTCATTAGTCACCTAAAACCGCTGCTACCCTATGGGCGTCTGATGCCCTCCTGACAGGGGATATGGGCGTGTTCATGCACCGACCAGTAACCACCACATGGGGCGATTAATGGTGGTCCCTGATGGGTTGTGTGCGTACACTGAAGAGGGCCAAGGGTAAGCAGTGCACCCAGTTCTTTCAACGTGGTGCAATGCTTTCATAGTTTGCTCGAGAAGCCTGATTTTCTCCACAACGCCTTTAGCCTGGGGGTGATTAATTTAACACAGCCAGTGTCTAATGCCCAATAGTGCTGTGAGCGCTTTAAAGAGCTCATTGACAAAAAGGGTGCAAATATCAGACCTCAGGACTACGTGCACACACCACATCAGGGGGAAAACCTCACAGACAAGAAATTTGGCTGCACTTTTGGCATCCGGTAGTGCACAAGGTCCTGCTTCGACCCACCGTGAAAAAGGGCAGACCACAACAATCAAGTACTAGGAACCATTGCAGCTCTCCCCCATTGTCCGCATAATCTATGTGCATCTCACGGAACAGCCCAGTAGGGCGGGGCAGAGTGCCTCGTAAAGTTCGTAACGTCATGCCTGTGCTGAAAGCTTGACACGTGGTGCAGTGTATGAGCATTTTAGTGAGGTGTTCCTGAATATTGGGCACAAACCAATCCTCTTATATGTCAGCTGCAATGTGTTGCTTTGAGCTGTGGGAGGGGAGGTGGAGTTGGTCGAAAGCTACCATTAACAACTCCTGTGGCATTACTGCTTTACCAGTACACTCCTGTCTCCACAACAAGTTAGTCGGGGTTAGCTTGCACACTCTTTTTACCCATAGTTCCTTCTCTTCATTTGGTGTTTTGCCTTGTAATTCAATAAGTTGTGTAATAGGCACTACTGTATATGGGGTTTTCTGCTGATTTGTAGGCGTGGTCACAACGTACTTAGCAGGTGTGGGTACCAGGAGATATGCTGCCATTTTGGCCGCAGCATCCACGGCAGCATTTCCAAGTTAATTTTAATCTGTGTTATTTATTGGTGTGGGCAGCACATTTAACGACCACCACTACAGAGGGTTGGGATAATGCCTAAATCAATGCATCTAGCAGTGCAGCATGTTGTACTGGGGAACCAAACCGTCAACTCTCCAGAAGCCCCTCGTTTTCTACTGTGACAGACTGGAATGCAATGTTGTCGTGCCGTATGCGGAGTCGGAATAAAAGGTCACGCGACACCTCTGACACCCACAACGCTTCAATGAGCACTATGAGCTCTGCTGCTTGGGCCGTGTAGTGCATCAGCAATCTTTTCATAATCAGTGTCTCATTCACCTGCCTCGAGGCTCACCACTGCAGTGCCCGTATGTCTCCGGCCCGTTTCTTGATCAATTGTTTCTGAACCGTCAACAAAGAGAAGCTGCGCCTCCTCCAATGGGCTGTCTCTTGCCTTGGGGATGTCATCTCCCTCCAATTCTTAAGTGACAGTCATTTGTTTCCAAGTCCTCTTCAGAACACATTTGTCAAAAAAGTGGCAGGGTTCGCTGTTTTGCATCGTACGATATGGATGTTTGGACTTGAAAGGATAATTTCATATGCTGAAGCTCTGTGTGGTCAGGGTAGATCTTGATCTCTCTAGAATGGCTAACATTGAGCGCTCCACATACAAAGTGACAGAACACCCCCATCACGATCGTGGATCATTTCTCGATCGCAAACACAGCGAGTGCTTGCTCGCACATAAACTGTCCTTAAATCACCGAGTCTAGGCTCCCACTTTAGTAGGCAATGGCTTGTGACACATTGTACTTTTCTGGGTCAATACTGAGGTCATAAATTGACCGTTAGAATGTGAAAATATGTAGAATTCCTGTGTGTAGTCTCGGGTGGTAAGAACCGGTGCTGTATATTATCACTGCCTTTAATTCACTGAACATTTTTTTTTATAATGTCCGCGGTGCACTCTAATTTGCTATCACTGTTCTGTGCTTCTTTGAGGGCCTGCAGGAGTGGCCTGGTATATGCTGCATAGTTTGAAATCCACGCTCTGCAATAGTTACATAACCCTAAAAATGTTTGCATGTCTTTCACTGTATGTTGGGGGGTGGGAGGGGGGTGGCGCGCACAGATTCTGCTCGATCTGGTATGATCCTTTTGCTGTTTGCTGATATTAAGTGTCCAAGATACAGCACTTCCTGCTGACAATACTGCAGTTTTGCCTGGCCAACCTTGTACCCCTTACGGGCCAATAGTTTGTGAGAAACCTGAAGGTGTCTCACCTGCTAGTCCCTGCGGATCAGTCATCCAGGTGGGCAGGAAACAGCCATCAATTTTGGATCCAGTTCCTGGGGGTGGACTAGTGCAGGTGGATCACCTGGTGAGGGGTTCTCAGGGAGTGGAAGTGGGACACCGGAGGGTGAGATGCAGTATCCCCTACCTTGTAACACCTTTCCAACACCTTTCCCCTATTCTACCAGGTAGGATACCTAGAAACTCGGCCTCCACAACCCCCCTTTCCCAACACACACACTTTTTCACAGACCGCTCAATGAGAGGGACTAACGCCCCCAGCCGTATACCTGACATGTCCCAACACAAGGGTCAGGCACAGTCCGGCAATTTCTGACAACTACACACACCTGAATTCCATCACACTTCCCCCACATGGATAAAAAGGCATAGCACGAAAGCACACTCTGAGAAAGGAAAAAAACACACGAGGAAGCAGCAGTTCAGAGATGCCAGTTTAATACGAGAAGAAAGATGGCAAGACCAGAAAGGGTCGCAAGGAGGGAATTGCCCATGGCCTTTTCAGAGTAAGAAAAGCGCTACTTTCAAGAGCCCTCAAGACTGACAAACATAAGACCGGGAATTAAAGCTGAAAAAAGGGGCATTGTGTGTCGAAGGTACCCGTGGCTCTCCCGCATCGATAGCCAAGGTGGGAAGGAGCGATTGCAGCCGTGGTAGTGTCCTTGGCTCCTACAACAAAGACGCTCCGGTAAAGTCAGCATGGCCGGTGAGACAGGGAGACTGATAGCAGACCAGTCTGTGTTAGAACCCAGGTTGCAAGCGACAACATTGTATGAAGAAACCTGCAAAGAACAGAGGTTAAGGCTTCACTTTTGAAACCAAGGTAGATGCCATATACAGAGGGGTCTGGCGCAACATGGGTGCTCATTCATAGGTCCCGTTAGGCATCCAACTGAGCATAAAATTGTCAACTGTGAAATAGAATTGGTCCTGCAACGGGTCAAGCCAAACCCTGTGCATATTTGCAAGTCTTTGATAGCTAACACGGACTGAGTCCAGCTGAGGGAGACTAATTGTGTAAAGGATCTGAGGCCTGGCTGAGGGGGATCGAGGGTGAAGAGTGGATCACCCGACTTGAATACTTGGAAAGGAACTTTTTGGTACATCAAACCCTCTGGATCAAGAGGCTTTTGATAACTTACTGATGCTTGTAATAGAACCGAGTCCTCGTGGCAAAGAAGCCCAAGAGTGTGCTATGCTCGAGTGAACCGCCTTGTCCTGTACTGAAAACGTAGGGAACGGAGGCCAACAGCCTGAAAATCCTGACTTTATTTTTTATGAACATTACCCCACACTATTTGTAACTTAGCAGTAAGGATTGGCAATAGGTTTTTTAGTATAGGCCCTTTTATTTTGACTAGACTACTATAGGACTGCATTATTATTTGATGGTTATAGCTTGCGCCCATCTTAGATATAGGTTTAGATGTAGACGTTTATCACACCCTTGATAAAGTTGAATAAACACCCTTGAACTGTGGTCACTTGTGTCTGTCTTACTTTGATACCATGCCTTCCTTGCATAGGAGTGTGATTAAGTCCCTTCCGGCAGTGCTGCTCACTGTCACTTCATACTAGCAAATCGTCCACATACTGGATGATCGTACTAGATACTTGAATGTTTCCTAAGCCAGCGTGCAATATTCTATTCAAAATGCTTGGGCTCCTGCAGTACCCCTGAGGCAAACTAGTGTTCAAAACGCCTTCCGCCATCGGTAAACGCGGTCAGATACTGCAAATTGGGGTGCAAAGGTAACAAAAAGAAGGCGATTTTTAGATCCACCACTGTAAAGTGGGTCGCCTCCTTGGGGATACTAGATAGAATGGTGGCGGGTTCGGTACCACAGGAAAGTCCTCGTGTACCACGTCGTTTAGGGGGCGTAAATCCTGGATCATCCTCCAATTGCCCTCTGTTGCCTTTTTCACAGGATAAATCTGTGTTACATGGGGATGCGGATGGCACTATTATACTTTGATCGAGCAGGGCCTGTATCGTGTGCGATTCCCTCTTCTGCTTCTCTTGATAGTGGGTACTGTTTCACCCAGGGTGGCACTGCCCCTACTTTCAGTGTTGTATACTGGGGTTACTTCCTGTAAAAGCCAGACATGTGGATTGGTGGTCCACAACTGCTCGGGAAAATATTTTAAGTCTGCGGGCCACAACGGCCATTGCACTCTTCGATTCTGTTCCATAATTTCACAGGGGATACAAATCTCCAGTATTATCTCTCCATCACTCATTATTTTTGAACAATTCTGCATGTCATCTCCTTCAGAGGAACAGTGGGGTCAATGAAAAGCACTGTACGCCACTCGCACTCATCCAGTCTGTCCCTAGCACGATCACTCTTCACCGACACTACCAACAACCCTGGCAGGTCTAGGGACAATATTGTGCCCACCACCAACTCCGGGAACACCACAGGGCAAAAGATGAAATCTGTCGGCACTCTCCAACAGCTCTTGGCAATTTGCGGCCCCGCCTCAACAAGTACTGTTATTCCGTAGATTAACATGTCTGGGTCTACTGGTATTCCACGGACCACTACCTCCCCTGCCATTGCATGTATCACCATCATTGGTCTTATTGCACACATTCCTTGCATGGCGTAAACAATGCTGTGATCCGTGAATTAAATAGTCATGTTCAACTTGCTGAGCAAGTCCCTTCCCAACAGGTTGACGGGAGAACTTTCAGAATACAATAAGGTAGCACGCATCACTCTCCCTCCCACCTTTAAGTCCAGCTCTTCAGTGTATGGAAAGAACAAGTTACTTACCTGTAACTGTTGTTCTCCAGCATGGGTCTGGCATGGATTCACATGCTCATGAATATTCCCCGTCGTCAGGCTGGGAGTCCTCGGTAAAGAAAAAATCTGTTTGTTTCATTTCTGAACTGCGTTTCTCCCAACAACCAATCACTGAGCTCTGGGTCATACTGCCCCCAGGAATGACTGCCCTCTACCCAAGAGCCTCCTCTGGCAGCAATCTTCAAATTTGGTAGCATGTCAAGTGGCAGTAGGACCAAGAGAAGAGCCGTAGTGGGGCAGGCAGGAGGGTTCACAAGCGAATCGACGCCAGACCTTTGCTGGAGAACAACAGCAACAGGTAAGTAACTTGTTCCTTCTCCAGCATGGGGTCTGGTATGGATTAACATGCTCATGAATAAAGAATACATAGCAGTACACACGTGTACAACCACGGGAGGTGGCAAAGCTCAACATAAGGATCTCTTACCTGCTCACCAGGCTCACCTTCAAGCGAACAGGTTGCGCAGCGCTGCTTGGCCGACTCATCCCTGGAATCCCGGTCGATGCAGTAGAATTTCGTGAAGGTGTGCGTCGACCTCCACGTCGCAGCTCTTCAGATGTCCAGCAGGGGCACCACAGACCGGAATGCTGTTGTAGCAGCAATCGCTCTGGCGGAAAGTGCTCTCGGACGGCCAGGCAGCAGTCGGTTTGCCAACCGCTGACTGAGTGATACAGCCGGAGGGCCACCTGGAAATGGAAGAGTTGGAGAGGGCCTTCCCATGGTTCAAAGGGCCAAAGTTTGCAAAAAGTTGCGACGTCTTTTGGAAACTCTGTGCGGTCCACATAGAACTTCAGCACTCTAGCCACAGCCAGTGAGTGCAAAGTCCTTTCAGCCAGTGATGAAGGACTCAGAAAACACACAGGTAACACCAAGGGCTCGTTTAGATGAAAGTCCGACGGCACCTTGGGCATGAAGGATGGGTGCGTCCTCAGCAACACCCTCATATTGTGAAAAGTCAAGTAAATTGGTTTACAGGACAGGCCCTGAATTTCACCCACCTGTTGTGCAGAGGTGATGGCCACGAGGAATGCTGTCTTCCACAATAAGAACTTCAGTGGAACTGTCTGCATATGTTCGAATGGCGGGCCCATGAGCCTAGTCAGCACCACATTGAGTTCCCACGCCGGGGCTGGAGCCTCCACCGGCGGGAATAAACTGAACAGTCCTTTGACAAACTTCTTAACCAGACGGTGCGTCCATAACGATGACCGTCCCAGAGATTTGGTGTAGCTGGAGATAGCCACCAGATGAACTTTGATGGAGGCATGGGCCACTCTTGCTTTGGCTAACGACAGCAAATACGGTAGTACCTACGGAGCCGAGATTCAGAGGGTCGATCTTCTGTGCACAGCACCAAACGGCGAATCTCTTCCATTTATGTCCGCAGCATTTTAGAGTAGACGACGCCCTGGCCTTGGCAAGCACCTCCTTGCAGTCCACTGGGAGATCGTAGCCCCCGAACAACGCTGCAGGAGCCAGGCTCTCAGGTTCAGCAATCCTGGGTCGTGGTGCAGAATTGCGCCACCTTCCTGGCGAGAAGATCTGCGACCACCGGAAGCTTGACTGGAGGGGACATTGACATACTGAGAAGGTCCGGGTACCAGATTTGCCTCGGCCACGCCAGTGTGACAAGGATCATCCTGCACCGTCTGAGCTGATTGATGAGTCGAAGAGGCAATGGCAATGGAGGGAACGTATACAGAAACAGGCCATCACAGGGGAATGAGAATGCGTCCTTCACCCTCCCCGTCTGGGGAAAACTGCTGGCGAACCTCCAGCACTTGGTGTTGGTCACCGTCGCAAACAGATCGATCTTGGGATAGCCCCATCTGCGGAACAGGAGATCCACTTGGTCATGCTGAATTTCCAACTCGTGGCACGAGCGTAGCTCCCTGCTGAGAGTCAGCGACTGCGTTCTTCACTTCTGCCAGATAAATGGAATGAGGACCATCCTCTGGGTGACGGCCCAGTGCCACAGGTCCTGCGCCCCTTGAGAGTTCTGGGCATCTGGTGACCCCCTGCTTCCTGATGTAAAACATTGTGGTGGTATTGTCCGTGAAGACCAGCAGGACTGAAAATTGAGAGCCTAAAAACACTGCTCAAAGCTCCAGCACACTGGTGTGCAACGACTTCTCCTCCGGCAGCCACAGGCATCTGGTGTGGAGACTTCCGGTGTGAGCTCCCCATCCTTCCAGGGAGGCATCCGTCGTGACCGTCTCCTGGTATGGCAGGGTCTGGAAATCCATGCCTCCGGACAGATGAGTGCACTCCCCACCACCTTATCACTCTACGAAGCCCTCAACGAGTGTGATCTTGTTCTGAAAGCTCCCCGACACTTGTATCCAACAGTCGTTAAGGAACTCCTGTAATGGATGCATCTGTAGCCTGCAGAGTCAAATTAGATAGATGCATGACGACATCATGTCGAGTAGAGACTTGATGGCCCTCACTGTGGCGATCTTCAGTGCTAAAAGCTGTTGCACCATGCCCCAGATGGCCGCTATCCGTTCTTCTGACGGTGACGCCAGGCACAACACTGTGTTGAGGCGGGATCCCAGAAAGGACTTTGCATAATTCACCAAGAACCCCAGATCCGTCAGTAGGCGGACGGTCCTCACCATGTGGTCGACAGCGATGTCCTTTGAACTGGCCCGGATGAGCCAGTCGTCCAAGTAAGGGTAGACGTGGATCCCTTGCAGTCACAGCTGTGCCGCCACTGGCACCAGGTGAAGACCCATGGCGCTGGCTTCAGTCCGTAGGGAAGGGCCTTGAACTGAATGCTACCCCTGGACAACGAAGCGCAGAAACGTGCAGGGTCCCTTGTGAATTGGGATGTAGAAGTATGCATCCTCCAAGTCTAGCAACGACAAAGTCTCCCTCTTTGAGTTGCCCGAGCAAGTGCTGAAGAGGGAACATGCAGAACTTTTGAGACTTGATGTACTTGTTCAGTCAGTCGGAGGTCGATGATGGGCCTTCAGCCACGGTCTTCTTTTTCACGAGGAAGTACCTTGGGTATACGCCAGAGCCCAGGAGCCTCTTTGGGACGATCTCTACCGTGCCTTTCCTGAGCATGGCCCGAACCTCCAGTAGCAGCTGAGGGATGTGGTTTTCCTGCCGGGCCACAGGTGGAATTCGGGGACACTTCCATTGAAATTCCAAGGTGTGTCCGTAGGCGAGAGCATCCAGCACACAAAGGTCAGTGGCGATGGTCTTCAACACGCTAAGTTCGCCAGCCGGCCTCCCACCGGGGTGCAAGGGTTGGGGCCCGTAGCCACGGCCGGTTCAATCCTGCCTGGATGTTGAAGGGCTGCCCTGGGGCCCCTGTCGACGACGTCCTCCTCCGAAGACCTTGGAACGGCCCCTGCTGGTTTCCTGGGCTGAGGAACGGAGGGCTGGTGGTAGGAAGAACTCCCACCGAAACAGTCAGACGATCCTTGGGACTTGCCTCTTGAGGGCCGAAAGAACAGCCGTCGCTGTTGGAGTGCCTAGAGCACGTGCCGCCTTGGTGTCTGCCTTGATGGCCTGTAGAGACTCATCTACGGCCTTCCCAAAGAGGTTGTCTCTGTCAAAGGGCATGTCCAACACCCTCGTCTGCACCTCCCGACAAGTTGATGGCCTTGATCCAGCCACGATTGCCAAAGGCAAACGCTGTTGCCCATCTGGCAGAACCCCGCGTCGGCGTTGTCCGTGGCCACCGTGATGGCATGGTCCAACGCCACCTCGCCTTCCTGCAGAATTTCCAACCCTTCCTCGGGGAGGAAGTCCAGGATGGGAGCAATCTTGAACCATATCTCTCGGTCGTATCGTGTTACGATGGCGAGGGCGTTGGCGGTCTTGATGGTAGCGGCGGCAGAGTAGATATCCCGTCGTCCCATGGCATCTAATTTCTTCCCCTCACTGTCCGGAGGGGTGGACGCTGCCGAGAAAGAAGCGCCCAATGACTTCTTGCCTCAGCCGATACTACACAGTCGCCGCAAGCACTTGGGTGCAGAGTCAGGCACCCTGTACTTCTTCTCAAGGCAATACCTTTTTTAGCCGGGGCCTTAGAAGGGTTCTTCATGAGGGACAAGCCTTCGTCCTAGGGCGTCCTTCACAAGAGACGCCACTACCCTCTCGATGGAAGGCTGCGCCTTCGCCGGGTGTACCTGGACCTTCACAGTCAGGACCAGTCCCTTGTCCTGCTTGGGCGTCACGGACGCCTTGTCCTGCTTGGCCTTCTCCTTAAGGGGAGGGTAGCCCCGATCCCCCCCTTGGCCTTCTCTGGCAGGTCGGTCTTGGTCTTCTCCTCGAGTTTGCCCGGATGGTCTGACTTCCTCTTGGCCGACAATACTGGACGCAGACTGGTGACCGAAGACTCTGGAGCCGGCTCTCCTGGGGGCAGTGGACTTGCAGTGCTTAGCCTTCTGTTGGACCCCTGTGGGAGGGGCCCCTCAAAAGGTCTTAGAAGCCCACTCAGCTTTCTTGGAACTTGGGGAGGCATGCTCCTGGGAACCACCCAGAGAAGGGGTCTTGGCCTGTAGCCACTCCCTGAGCCGCCTATGCAGATCCTTCAGCGTGCGAGGGGGCATCTCCTGGCAAAACGCACAATCTTCCTCCTTCAGCGCGGGGTACAAGCTGTAAAGGCACTGGGAATGGCTGTTGTCTGAGAAGACATTCCGTAAGATGCAGTCAGAGCAAAGCTTGAAAAGCGGGGTTGAATCCTCCTCAGACATGGTCCACGCGGCGTAGGCCTGAAAAATTATCCACGAAGAAACTAGATGAAAACCACCCTTTAGTGGCACTGAAGAATCCGAAAAAACAGGTCCCTGTTAATCGTAAGGTTGCTAAATGGAGCAGAAGGCTCAATTGACCGAAGAATAGAGTTAACTCTTCCAAAAAGTGAAAAAATGCAGTAAAACGTCCAGAGCTAAACACGAGGATTCCCAACACTTGACCGTGCGGTAAAAATCTGAAGATGGCTGGCAGAGGAGGGGCTTAGGTAGAGGGCAGTCATTGGCTGGGGGCAGTATGACCCAAAGCTCAGTGATTGGTTGTTAGGAGAAAGAGTTCAGAAATGAAACAAACTGATTTTTTCTTTCTTTGCCGAGGATTCCCAGCCTGACATCGGGGAATATTCATGAGCATGTGAATCCATGCCAGACCCCATGCTGGAGAACCATAGAAATAGCCCCAGAGAAGCCCCGCGTGCCCAGAGTTTTGCCGATAGCGTGAAGTCCCCCTCACTGATGCACGATTTTCGTTGCACCCGGTTCGACCATAAAAATTAATGACATGCATTACACAACGTAATAGCATTT
This sequence comes from Ambystoma mexicanum, assembly GCF_040938575.1. Taxonomy (NCBI): domain Eukaryota; kingdom Metazoa; phylum Chordata; class Amphibia; order Caudata; family Ambystomatidae; genus Ambystoma; species Ambystoma mexicanum. Next base: position 305,181,742 of record NC_090921.1, read on the forward strand.
CTGATGATTGTATCTGCTTAGATTCACATGCTGTGCATATAGTCTGACATCCAGTGGTAACCGCAGAGTATTGCATCTCGTCTTTCGAGGATCGAAAGAAGACGTTGACACGGGCGTGCCTGTAACACTATCCCCAACGTGACGTGTAGTATACCCAAAATCCCCCACGCGTCAAGGTCCCTCCGATTTCATTTTTTCTGCCACGAGGGAGCCTAATGAGTATCGTGAGCGAGTACATAAAAGAGAGAAAGTAGTAAGACGTCTATGTTCCTTCCACCCGAGCGGGGAGGAAGGGTGGGCGCATGTGAATCTAAGCAGATGCATGTCTTCTGATGCTTGTTAATAAGCTTAGAATCAAATGTGTGCATAGACTAGCGAGCAGTACCTGGAGTTGGAGGTGGGTTGTGAGAAGGAACAGTAGTGAAAAGATGACTTAGTACTGCTTGTCCCATTTGAGAATCAGACCTAGAATGAGTCTTTAGGCAATAGTGTTTTGTAAAAGTGTGTACAGAACTCCAGGTTGCCGCTTTGCAAATGGACTCTAGGGGAACATTTGCAATGAAAGCTATGGAAGCCCCAATGCCTCCAATAGAATGTGCTCTAGGCTTGAAGGGCAGTTCTCTCTTAGCAAGAGTGTAACAGAGTGTGATGAATTTGACAATCCACCTTGCAATGGCTGTTTTAGAGACAGAATCCCCTTCTCTACCAGCTGCCACTAAAACGCAAAACTGGTTCGTTTTTCTCAACAGTTTAGTCTTTTCCAGACTGCTCTGCGCACATCCAATGGGTGTAGGCTTCTTTCGTCCACGTTAGTGAGGTTCTGGAAGAAGGTAGGCAGTTCTATCGATTGGTTCACATGGAACTTGGAAATAAACGTAGGCACAAATTGAGGGCGAGTGCGCAGAACCACCTTATCTCTGAACTGTAACAAAAGGGTTTAGTACTGAAAGGGCCTGTAGTTCACTAACCCTTCTAATGGAAGTAATAGCCACTAGGAAGGCTGTCTTATAGGTAAGATCCTTGAGGCTTGCCGTATGCATAGGCTCAAAGGGGGACCCCATGAGCCTGGTCAATACCACATTCAGGTCCCATCCGGGAGCCGGGTTAGAAATGGGGGGGATGAATCCTCTTTACCCCTTCCATGAAAGCCTTAACAACTGGTACTTTCCACCATGACACCTCCTGTTGTGACGTAGTGTAGGCTGAAAGAGCAGCTAAGTGAACCTTCAGGGAATTAAAATCCAGGCCTGAGTCTAGTGAGTCAGGTACAATACAATGTGAGTAGGAGAGCAGTCCGTGGGATTGACGCCTTTGGCATTGCACCAGATAAGGCACCTCTATTTACTATTAGCAATATTGGGTGTTAGGTTTTCTTGCCTCCCCGACTATGTCCATGCATCTCCCCGAGTATGTCCATGCATCTCCCCGAGTATGTCCATGCATCTCCCCAAGTATGTCCATGCATCTCCCCAAGTATGTCCATGCATCTCCCCAAGTATGTCCGAACTCCATGACTTCAGGAGCCAGGCCGCTAAATGTAGGGTTTGCGGGCATGAGTGAAGCATTTCTCCCTTGTCCTGAGATAACATGTTGTACAGACAAGGCAGTTTCATTGAAGGAGAGAGGGACATCTCCATCAGACGAGAGAACCAGGGTTAGCGGGCACACATGGAGGCCACCAATATCATGATCACTGGTTCTTGGTGCATCCTTGCACAATCTTGTTGAGTAGGGGAGTCGGAGGGGAGCGTAAACAAATTTCCCTGACCATGCTATCCAGAGTCTGTTCACCTTGGAGCTGTTCTTGGGGTACCTGAAGGCGTGACCTAGGCATTTGGCGTTCAGAGTTGCGAACAAGTTGATCTCTGGGAAGCCCCACTGCACGAAAACGTTGGAGACCAAGTCTTCGTGTAGCCACCATTCGTATTCTACGGGAAGTCTCTGCTGAGCACATCCACCAGAAGATTGAGTTCCCCTGGAACGTGTTGGGACAACAGAAACATCTGGTTTTTGAGAGCCCATATCCAAATGTTCTGGGACAGCTTGGATAAGTTCCCCCTTGTTTGTTCAGATAATACATGGCCGTGGTGCTGTCTGTTAGAACCAGGACTGTCTTCCCCTGTAACTGAGTCTGAAAAGCTTTTAGTTCTTTGAATACCGCTAATAGCTCCAACAGATTTATGTAGTTGGACGCTACATCCGGGGACCACACTCAGTGCGTTGTCTGCTGAAGCAGGTGAGGCCCCACCCCCATGAGAGATGAGACTGTCCTGAGAGTGGCTTCTACTGCGGGGGTGGTGAAAGTTTTCCCCTTCAAGGGGTTGTCCCTCTCGACCACCACTGCAGAGAGAGAACGTGGGCTGGCGAGACAACTACCAGATCTTCCCATTGTCCGCTGGCCTGGCACCACTGGCTGTTGAGCCACTCTTGCATGGGACGCATGCGCAGACATGCGTGAGGAACCAAGTAAATACATGACGCCATCATCCCTAGCAGCCGCATGGCCTTGCGTACCGTCACTTCCCGACTGGCTACATACTGAGGGATCTGAAACAGCTTGGAGGAGAAGGTGAGGCCGTCCCTCGTTCGAATTAGAGCCTCTAGAAACTGTTTGACTTGACTGGGGTCTAAGCTGTATTTTTTCACGATGGAGAAACCCAGACTGAATAAGGACTATTGTCTTTTGAGTGTTGAGACAGTCGTCGAGGTAAGGGTAAACTGGGACAGATTGTCCGCACAGGTGAGCTGCTGCTACTGCCAGTACCTTTGTAAACACTGTTCGTGCTGAGGCAATGCTGAAGAGGAGTACTTTGAACTGATAGTGCTTGTCCTCCATCATGAATCTTAGGTATTTTTTGTGCGCTGGCAACATTGAAATATGAAAGTATGCATCTTTATAGCCAGTGTTGCCATGTAATTTCCCTGTTTCAGCAGCGAGATTACTTCTTGTAAAGACTTTTGAGGTTTGACAAATTTGCTCACTGGACGTAAGTTTAGTACAGGGCGGATGGTGAGATCCTTTTTGGGTACAAGGAGGTACACTGAATAAATACACTTGTTTACCTGTAGAATCGGTACGATTTCTATGGCGCCCTTTTCTTGAAGGTTCTCCACCTCTTGCAGAAGGATGCACAGGTGTTCCCGAGTCAGGCGCAGTGATTTTGGTGGTCTGAACTGAGGTGATCAGCAAAATTCTATGCAGTACCCGTGGGCCACGGTCTTGAGTACCCACTGGTCCGTCGTTATCCCCTCCCATGCTTGAATTTAGGCGAACCCCGATCGGGGTGGCATGGGAGCAGAGTGCCAGTTATTTCCAGAACTGTACTGGTTCTGAGGGGAGCGGGATTGCCAACAAAAGGACCGGCAGGAAGGTTTCTCGGTAATCTGCTGAAGGGCCTTGAGTGCCTCATGTTTTCTTGGCTGCTTCCAGGGCGCCGTCCACTGCTTTGCCAAACAAGTTGGTTTGTTCAATGGGTTTATCAGGGCAGCCTGGGTATCTGCTTTAAACCCGGGGTCCATCATCCAGGCATGTCTCTTCAGCAAGGTACCCTGCACCAAGGTTCTTCCCGCTGTTTCAGCAGTGTCTGTTCTTAAGGACATTTTGATTCACCTGCTTGCCTTCTGATACGATGGTGAGAAAATTAGCCTGCAAGGGTTCTGGTACTTCTTGAAGGCCTTCTTGCAGCAGGTTTCACTGGACATCTGCATAACTAGCCAATAAGGTGGTATTATTGGCTATTGAGATGGAAAATGCAGCAGCCGTTGTAACCCTCTTTCCCAATGCATACAGCCTCTTGGACTCCTTATCGGGTGGTGCCTCTCCTGTAGGCAGGAGTACACCCGCTCATTTTCTGGTCGTGGTAACCACTAAAGAATCTGGAGTGACATGGCCCTTAATGTAAGCAGGGTCAGTAGGAGAAGGACGGAACAATTTCTCTACCCTGGGGTTCACTGCTCTTGTGTGAGCAGGTGTCAACAATGAGGGTGCCAATTTTCTCTTGATCGAGTTTAACAAAGGAATAGCTTGGCTGGCAGGGGGCTTTTCTTTGAGAATGTCCTCCACAAAATCAGATTCTGGCACAGCTTGTGTGGCGATCTGAAAATGTTCAGTGCCTTCTTCAAAATGGCATTAGACACCATTTGATCATCCACAGGTGAGGCCTGGCGGGCTGGGGTGAATCCAAGCACATGGCATCGGGGTCCGGGGTAGTAACATGGGACGCCCAAGGTTGAGCCTCAACCTGGTGGCTATCATCCCAATCGTCCATAGGATCTGCAGGGTCATCCATATTGAAATCCTCCCCAAAGGGGGCATCATCTTGCACATATGGGTCCAACTGGACCTAGTCATCAGTGAGGTCATATGTATAATCCTCATGAGGATCGTCAAAGGTCAGTGAAACTTGGCCATGGGTGTAAAGGGAAGGTCCTTGGGAGCAAGCTTCTCAGAATAAGTGACACATTTCTCTAGTTTGTCCATGCACCCCTCAAATGTCTCCCTTGTCCATGGGGATGAACCAGAAGGGTCTGGGGGATGAAACCGAGGGTTCTGGGGGATGAAAGGGTTCATTTTCCTCCCTGGAACGTCGATATGTATCCCCTAACGTGCTAGATGGGGGCACAGGACTCTCAGAATAGCCCTTGCGGGGTTCTGAATGCTGTGGCGCGTCGGCAAGTCGTTCTGTGTGTCTCAGCGTGTCCTTCGGTCGTTCCGCTCGTTTTGCCGCATCTTTCAAACTTTCTTTCCGACTAACCGCTGAAGCAATCCTAGCGATGTTATCGCTGATGCTCGGGGTGAGGGGGAGATGTGCGGGGCGAGCCGGAGGCTGCGCGGTGGATTTTGGCACCACTGGGGCCTTAAGCTGCATCTGCGCGTCCTCCTGGAGCATCTCGACCGCTGCAGGAGCCCTTTGTCTTCAAATGCCCAGTCGCAGGCCGCTGCAGTTGCGGGGAAGGCTGCTGATCATCCAGATCAGCGGATCCCATCGAAGTTTGACGGGTCCATTGGCGCTTTGATGCACTTCGACTGCGATGCCGAAGCAGAACCTTGGGTTGTGTGTTTGGTGTGTACAACTTGTGCGTCCTTGTCGCCGGTTATTTCCCCATAGCATGACTTGCGTCGAGCCTGGTGGGGACAGACACTGTGGATCGAGAGCTCTCTACCATTAGGTGAATGGCTTCCGATACAGAGGCCTGGTCATCACTAGTTTCCTAGCCCCCTCTGACCCCATCACTTTCAGTGGCTGCGGTAGGAGAAGAGAAGAGGAGAAGAACTTTCGGCCTGCGACATGCCGTCGGCCGCCCACAGCTTTAAGCGGCGCTCCTTCATTGTCTTTGGACGCAGGAGCTTACAAGCTGCGCAAGCCGCTTTGTTGTGGTTGAGAGAAAGACAATTGTTGAAACCGACTGTGCTAGTCTTTCCACAGGTATATGGCCCTACACCAGGGGCAAAACCTAAATGGACTCTTGTACATAGCGCAAAATGGGTACAGCGATGACAAAACCCAGGGAACAAAGAGGGTGATAGAGGAAAGGCATACTTGAAAGAATATGGCCACCCCAACCCCCTCTCCCTATTGTAAGGGCCGACCAGAAGGCCCTTACAATAGTGCACAATGGTGTATCTCGTAGGGTATAGAAGTCAGTCTGGGCTTGGGGCCTTGTGGGTTCCCTGGAGTGATGGCCCATAGTTATACCCCATCCCTTGTCTGCTCCTGCATTCTCATGACAAATACTCCCTCTTTGCACAGTTCCAACATTGCAATGGCCCCATTCCTCCAGAAAACCTTCCCCTTGCTCCTCAGAACCCACCTCTTCGTCGCTGCTGTGCTCCTTCTTGCCACTGTGGGCTGGTGTTCTGGGGACCCCCCACCCCACTGTCCTTGCCCTCCTTCTGACCAAACCTATGCTATTCTAGTGTTTGCAAACTCTTGGGCGTTTCCTGCCACCTCCGTCTGCACTGGCGTGGACACTGACTCCTCCTAAGCAATTTTAGTTGTTTTGCTTGGTACTTGTTTTCCTGCTCTACTTGCCACCTCTGGGCTATTGCCTTGTCACGCTCTGTCATCCTCTTACAATGGTGTAATATTATGCTCTGTATTTCGGCCCACCCCTTCACCTTGATGTCTAGTGCTTTTTGCACCTCTTTTGGCAGGCCCTTTTTAACAAAGTAGAAAAAGGGTATTGACCGGTCCCATAAGTCAGCAGTCTCTCATAATCTCTTGAACCTTAAGAATTAACCGAGAGGGGTCTTCGTCATCGCTCATAGTACATTGCATAATCGATTGTAGGTCAGGTGTGTCAGGGAACGCTTGCCGCAGTGAGTCTCACATCTGTGCCCGAATCTTGTTAAACGATGCTCCATCGTGTGCTTCGCTCTCTACATTAACTCCCGGGTATCCTGCTTTTAGCCACACATCCACAGCCTGGTCTCCAATAGTCGCTACCAATAAACTTTTCATGTTGCCGACAGCCAGGGGTACCCTAGCGGTCTGTTTTTTTTATGCATAAATCCACGTACCCGCAGTGAGGGGCGGGAACGCCGCTATCAAATTATTTGTATCCAGCTGCACCCATGGCACATACTGTGGTCTGCCGGGCCCCTTATGCATAAGGGGCATCTGCATCTTTGCCCTACCCCCATCAATCCTTTTTCCACTTCTTTTTCTTTGCTAATACCATCCAGCCAAACCTGATCCGTAACCTCCCATCCCACAAACTCTCCACGCAGGGAATTTGTTCAAGTGCTTGCTCTGCTGCCTCTTCCTCGTCATCCTCAAACTTCTCAATTAAACCACCAACCCAATCATACCACACTCGCCACCTTCCAGGGAGCAGGAGCTCCATCCAGCCACTGCAGGAGCAGTGGTAAAACCAAGGACTGGAAGCTCATATACTGCACAAATGTGGTAAGCAATCCGCACAAATGCGCTTTGTACTACTTTCATCAATGAATCCGAGCAATTTAATGCTCTAATTGAATAAGGCAGCAGCGTCCTTATTGCGCCCTTATTTGCAGCTCTTCACGCCGAATTTGCCATGAAAAACACATTGGTTACCTACATACACCACGAGGAGTGTATGTTCCAAGATGGCCGCCTAGGGGCCTGATGCTCCTTCACCCACCTACTAGTGGGACCTTCCCACAAGCTGCCTTGATTGGATTGGCCCCTGGTGCCTGCTTAAGCACCAATCCGGCGCCGGCAGGCGTAAACCGGGCCACTTCCCTATGGCCCAGGAACAAAAGCCGACACCTGTCCCCAGCCTGTCCCAGCCGTCGCCACTCGCCAGATTCGCTGCCCAATTGCTGCCAGACAGCTGACAAGGTAACTTTACCCTGCTACATCCTGCCCTGCCACTTTCAAACACCACCCTTGTAGGCACCTCTCCTTCATAGCCCGCCTCTTCACAATTAAGGCGCCTCCGAGTACACTAGACTTCCATAGCCCCCCCCCACCAACCGGCACGAACATCAGCACGCGTTTACAACGCTCTCTTCGTTTGTCCATGATATAGCGCTTTGCCATTGCCACTACCCATTAACATTGCTGGCACCTACCGACAGCGCCTGGCCCTGCGGGCAGAAAACAGCCTCTCGTACTATTTGGCTCAGCTCTCGGCCAAGTTATACGCATACGCCCGGCCTCCCACTAGCCAATTTCTGGATTTCGCCATAGATCCTGCACTCACTACGATTGTGCATTCCGATTCATTACTAGATGTATCTCATGTGATCTATGTATATATTGAATGTCTGCCTATCAACTGCCTATTGCGAGCCTGCTTGTATTACATGCGTCACGCATCTTAATCTGAGCCTGCTACCCGATTGTTACTAGTTACCAGTATACTGTTGTTTATCGTACCCGGCATGTGTTGTATGCAAGTGATATGTTTATCTTTAAAGTCCGCCAACTGCCTATTGCGAGCCTGCTTGCACTACATGCGCCACGCATCTTAATCTGAGCCTACTACAGGTCTACTAGCTGCCAGTCATTAGCTCACTGGTGATTGCCTGATATATGACTCACTGGTGATTGCCTGATATATGATTGCTATCAGACACTGTACCTTACTGTAAGTTCGCTAACCACCCAGGGCCCAGCCCACGTGCTATGCCTGCCCCTATATATGACTGTGAGCCTAATACTTAATGAATACCAGCAACCATTGTACCGTATACCTTACTGGGAGTTTAGTAACCTTCTACTGCTAGCACCCGAGCTCCCCCTGCTTTATGGTACCACTGAGTGCAGTTACAACTCAATGGTACCTCTGGCCACTGTGTATTGTTCAACGACAACTGCCGGCCTACTCCCTCCACTTGACCTATGCAGTTCATTTGCGTCAGGCTCATGATTATTGATAGCCGACGCTCTCAATTGTATATCTAGAGCCCGCCATTTCAGCCCGCCTTTTCATTATTATTGCCAGACCATGACAGGCCAAAGTCTCTTCCACCTTACCTTTGTTGTACTACTATTTTCGACCTTTAGTCTCGTAAAAAACTCAAAGGGACGCACAATAGAGAACTCCAATACTGCCCCATATAACACTAGAATCATGGCCCCCCACTACCTACCTGGTCAGTGGCGAGTGCACGTTGGGACTGTATACCTCAGCCCCCTGCACTACGGCTATGAGAAACCTTAAACTACATGCTAGAATTCCTAAAATTCCTAAACTGTATGAACCGCTAACTAGATCCCTCCCATCTACGAACAAGAGAACTAACCTTCTCGAAAGTGGGTGCCCCAACCCTACCAACAGACACCCCTGCTCCCCCATCTGCATTACGCAAACTGGCCACGCCGTCAGGTTTAGCCCCGACACATCTGGCCCCGAATACCTACCCCCCATATATGACTAAAGCCCCTAAGGATCTCTATATTAAAGGAGCCCTACTCAATGTGAGATCCCTCATAGCACATGCCATTGACATATCTGACCTTATCACAGAAAATGATCTGGATTTCTTAGCCATCACAGAGTCCTGGCTGCATAATGCCGCCGGACCAGCACTCACGCTTGCCATCCCAGAAGGATACTCTATCTCCAGACGAGATAGGGAGGATTCCCGTGGTGGAGGAATTGCCATTATATCTAAAGAAAACCTTTCTATCAGATTAAACCCGCACCAAACTATTCATTCATGTGAAATCCTCTCTGTCAAAGTTCCATTAAAGAATTCCCAATCTCTCACCATGCATTTAGTCTATAGGCCTCCTGGCCCCTTAGGCTCATTTGAGGAGGACTTTAATAACATTCTCTCCAACAACCTCAAGCCTACGTCCCAACTTCAGCTGCTAGGCGACTTTAATTTAGGTCTCTATGACCCAGCAGATAAACATGCCCAGGAAATTCCCTGGAAACCCTAGGACTATCTCAAAAAGTAAACAAGCCCATCCACATCAAGGGTAGAACCTTGGATTGGGTAGCCGATTATAATTGCACAGAGACTATTACCTCCATCGTCCCCCAACCATGGACTGACCACTCTCTTGTATCCTTCACACCATCAACCACCAGACCTCAACCACTGGGCTCACAATCAGTGCCTCCTTGTTTGACCAGAAATTAAAAAATCATCACTGTAGACAATGTGCTTCCTAATATTCTCCGAACTTTAATGGCCCTGCCAAACAACCTTGACCCAAAGCACCCTAGTACAGGAGTACAATAATATCATGCTGACCACCTTAGACAACATTGCCCCACTAAAGCAGAGACCGAGCAAAAATAGAGCACACCTCAACAAGTGGTTCACGCCTAAACCAAAGGATTTACGCACACTGAAAAAAAAAGTGAAAATACCTGGAGACTCTACCTATCTAGCGAGAACAAAAATAAACTATCCTCAATCTCAACACAATACAAAAATGAAATATATCTGGCAAAAAGAAACTCCTATAATGAACGCATAGCTAACTCCAACTCAAGTATGAAATAACTATTTTCCATACTAAAAGAACTGGAGTCGCCTATCCAAACACCTGATGTTGGCATTAAAAATAAAACATGGTGTTCTGAGATTCAACTAGCCCTAACTAACATAATAAGCATCTTACAGAATAAAATAAAAACTAAAAAAGATGATCTGAAACTAACAGCCGATTAATTCCTTGCCACCTAATGGCACAACTCCGGCACAAAACAGTTTCCGTTTCACTAAAATATCTGTTCTAGAGGTAGAAAAAATCATCACTTAAACCCTCGAACTGCAAGGGTGATGCCTGCCCAGCACACATTATTAAAGATGCCGCCAGAGACCTCTCCCCTTTCATATCTAAACTTATTAACAGCTCATTCTCCACTGGAATTGTCCCTGCTAATCTCAAACAATCCTGGGTACTCCCACTTCTAAAAAAGCAAACACTAGATCCTCTCATCGCTACTACCGCCCTATCACGACTGTACCATTTTTACTAAAAATCCTGGACAAAGCTGCCTATGTGCAGAAACAAAAATACCTCGAGCTCCATAATCTCCTAGGGATTAGACAATCAGGCTTCCGACAGTTACACGGGACGGAAATGGCTCTGATGGACCTAAAAACCCAAATCGATGAACTGAGAGACAGTGGGAAGACTGCCCTTATCTTACTACTAGACCTCTCAGCGGCATTCGACCTGGTGGACCACAAGGCCCTCTGCAGGCATCTGGACTCAGCAGCCCACTTCTCTGCCGAAGCGGTTAGGTGGATCGAATCCTTCCTGAGTGACAGAACAATAAGAGTGTTCTCCCCGTCAGCAGAGGCTACCCTATCCCCGATCACCTGCGGGGTGCCTCAGGGCTCCTGCGTGTCGCCTACCCTCTACAACATATTCACCAAGCCACTGTTCGACAATTTGGACCTTCTGGGTATCACCTACACTAACTACGCAGATGATACACAGATTCTCCTCCTGCTTTCTGGGGATCATGTCAAGGACGTGGCGCTGGTGAATCTTTCTTCCTCAACGATAAGACAGAGTTGATCATTTTGGGCACCCCTTCCAACATCATCAAATTAGGCCCTGCATACACCTCATTCATTATCGATGGCAATAATATCAAAGTCTCTAAGGAAGTAAAAACCTTGGGAGTCTATCTGGACGCAACTATGTCCTTTAACAGACAAGCGAAATCCCTGGCATCTACTACAGCTTACACTTGCAAATTAAATCAGAGCAGGCAAGCCTTTCCTGTCCAACGACAACTGCATTATTCTGGCCAGAGCACTAATCTTATCAAGACTAGATTATTGTAATGCCCTCTACTGCGGCACTAGCAAAACTAACATCCATAAACTCCAAATCTCACAAAACAATGCTCTCAGAGCCGCACTAGGCATTAACAAAAGATTACACATGACTTATTAGACGCCATCACAAATGGCTCTCCGCACAAGACAAGATACAGCTAAAAATTGCCTCCTTAACTCACAAGGCTTTACACAATGCTGCCCCTATCTACCTAATTGACAAACTTTCGAGAAGATCCTCCACTAGACCCACCAGAACCATCAATGCCAATTGTCTCGTGGTACCCAGATTCAAATCTATTAAGATTAGTGGTAACAGCTTTCCGGTAAAGGCGGCTAAACTCTGCAACTCCCTACCACACGAGTTAAGAGCTGACCAACCCCACCTTCATTTCAGAAAGAGCTATATCGCCTTTCTCAACCAAACAGGACTACTGCAGAACCGTTCTGTATCCAACCACTCTACCTACCTGCCTGTGTAAATATGTTATTTTATTATTTTTCAAACTAAAACTATGATATATATACTTTGTAAATAGCACCTACCATTTGTCCTCTGTATTTACTACTATGTCACTGTGATTCTCAATTTGTAACTTCTAAGCTTCGCATACCCTTTTTTTGCTGCGCCCCGTTACCCCTCTGGGTCTGGTGCGCATTAGAAATTCAATAAACAAACATACTCCACCCGTCTTCCTCTCCTCTGCAAGATCCTTAATTCTCGTAGCCTAAGCTATCCGCACGCGTGCCCCCTTCTCCTTCCTTCTCTATATGCACGTTCTTTATGCCTGCGTCCATCTATTCTCAACAAAAAACGTCTTCTGTTTTACACCCATCTAATCCTTGCCCTGCTGGTTTGTCTGTCTTCACTTCACCCTATTCTGCTTGCAATCTGGTCAGTTCCGTTTGGTCTCTTTTATTGATATCAGCATGCGCTGGGACATCTGGAGGGGATGCACATGGGAGGTGGGGCTGACGCTGTGGTAAAAACATAGGTCGGGTTAGTAGAAGCTACTGCGGGGCGAGCTGTCAATGGATATATTCCGCTGCGTTCAGCTTGTGCCCTGCCCTTCTTTCCTGGACAGTCGCCCCGCCCCTGCTATTGTTTTGCGCTCATCCTCCCTCAGAATCTTCTGTATCTTGGAACATTTCCCAGCGTTCTAACATTTCTCTCCTCTTTTGCAACTGTTTCCCCTTATAATTGGCTATCAAAAATATGGCCATGTGTTCCATGATAACCTTATTATGAGAACCCTGCTCTGCCCACGAGCGGGGCATCCTCCCTCTTGTCTCCACTACCCATTGCTTGTGATACTTCTCGATTCCGTCACAATATAGCGGCAGGGCCTTATACATATACTCCTTGGGTGTTTCTCCTCCCCAAATAATGGTCCTTACGTCGTTGCTAGCGCACCGGCCACGCTTCCGCTGCTCACATCAGGGTCACCAAATAAAGGCAAGTCCCTAAATGTTCACACCAGAAGAAAAAATACAACCCGCTGGGGGGGGGGGGGGGGGAGGCACAATATGCTCTTGCAAATGAAACAAGTATTTATTTCTACAAAAATAGATGCATTAGCAAAGAACTCTGCTGCCACGGAAAGTTCTGCCAAAAAATGTACAAGCAGAATCTTATAAGGAAAACACGTCATAGGTGACTTCATTGTATACATGCGTGGCTGGTTGGTGCGACCCTATACATGGTTGGCCTGCTCCATAAGGGCTGCCAGGCCATTGTTCCCAGCCCAGCCTGTCCCCCCCATCCATCATACATGTTGGTCCTGCTGGGCTCATTGTCTCCAAGGAACCAAGACCAAAGAAACAATTAGCTACATTTGTGAACAATGCTACTCTATCATTATACAGTGCACCTGGCAGGTTCTGGGACTGGCAGAGGGAGTTTCGAGGTTAAACCGACCCACACATACTGCACTCATTCCCGGATTGCGTCATCTCCCAAAGCTTCCACCCTCGATTTTGAACAAAATGTATCCCTCTCAGTACCTCGCACTACAAACCATTTCATTTATCAAATAAAGGTGGGACGACCATACTCTCAGATCTTTATGGTTGATTGTATGGTCGGTGGTCAGGGGTCAACTGGTATCTTGGAATTCAGGGGTCTGTGGACTAGGGCAGTTGTAGAGTCTATAACTGGAAGTTAGCTGTTTGGGGGTCGGAGGCCTGCTTCGTCCTATTTGTGATAACACGTAAACCAAGGCACCCAGTTCTGTCTCGTGGCCTTGTAGGGCACATGCTTTTTAGAACAAACATATTGGCAACAAACTTAAGAATGGTTTCTGTGGAAATTGGCAGTGTGGGCCTCTCTCTTTAGCGCTCTGGCCTATCCAGATACCCCTTGAGGCTTGCAGCCTGTGTTGAACACACTAAATATTGCATGGCCATGTAGGCCCTGTGCTTTGGCGATGGCTACTGATATCTGCAAAATGGAGTTTGCGTATATACGTGCACTGTGTCTAAATTGCATACAATATTTTTGTGTGGGGACTTTTAGGATGCTCCCCGCCCGGGTTTATTATATTTCTTTCAATGGGGCTCGCCTCACCTTAAAAGGCTTGGGGGTGGGATGGGTTTGCTCCCTTCCCAACAGATGTCATTGGGCTTCAATTTCTCAAATGGTTTTCTCAGGATGTTTACAATAAGGCATATTAGAAACAGGTGCTCATATGTGAGTTGTGGGTGTTTGGGCCAAAGGTGGAGAACGGCCTAGAAGGACAATAGGCCATTAGGAATTCAGGTATCAGAGGGTCTTTGGGCCTCAGGAAGCGGCTGCTGACCCCAGGCCACAGGGGAGGATGTCACCGCCGGGGAATCTGCTGACTCCATTGGATTCTCCACAGCATCCAGTCCGGGACAGCAGTGTTGTTGTATGCTGGTTCGAATGTTGCATAGACAGGGTACGGAGTATAGTCATCATATGGGGGGCAGGAACGATTGTGTGTTCGTTTAGCATTAATTTTCCAAAGGTCATTTTGGGAGGGGTGTGGGGGGGTTGGGGGTTTCGAGTAGAGGGACTTTGTTCATGGCTCGCCCCCGATCCCTCCTCCCCCTCCCTCTAGCAATGCTGGATTACCCATGGCTGTATCCCAGTGACAACCCCAACACTGCATGTTCAATGGCGCTGTGTGAAATTGTCACGGTCCCTTCCACTAAGGCCGCTACATTGCAGGCTTTCTATGAAGCAAAACTAGAGACTACAGTAACTTAAGTGTATTGAATGTATTGTTGGATTGGCGAGATCACTCATTCAGTGGTAGCTTTTACAGGCTTGGTCTACAACCATCATAACAATCCTCTGGTCCGTTTGGCTTGGACATCACAGGGTTGTTCCAAACTCCAAACCCTTATGAAAGACAGATGGAGCATGTGCGGCACTGGAATAGGTTACTTATCGCAATGATCATGTGTTCAAGAAAATGTATGGACTCATGTAACGTGAGAGATTCCTGCATCATTAAAAGTGAATGCTGCTTGTAATTCACGGACTGGCTAGAAGAAGTTTAGGCAGAACAAGCCCCCACCAGAGTTAACCAGCAAGTTGGTAAGTGCGCATGTTAATGAAAAGGGGAGTGGGAGGTACAATAGGCTGGCTCATGCAGATAATGTATCGGTGGAGACGGGGGAGGCCCCCAGCTCCCACTGCTGCCATTTCAGGCCTAAATCCTCATCGCAACGGGCCTGCTGTCCTTAGAAGCTACAGAGTTAAAGAGCTGCTTTCAGAGAGTAGAAATCAACACTCGCCTACGAGTACTTGGGGAGGTTTGGGGGGGGGGGAACCATGTGAATTTGGTGCTGAATTGGGAGTACTGTATTCTGAAGTTCTCCACTACATATCGTGAGCTCAAACCACCCCAGTGCACAACAAAACAGATGTAAATTGAAATGGATGGTAGCCATTTGGCTTCCACATTGTGGTCTAAAAGAGCCTGGAAATCTGGATACCAACAGTGCAAGGAGCAACTTTTGGCTCCCTAGACTTAATGGTACAGTACAAATATACCTGCATGCCATAGTTAAAAGGAGCATTAGGACCGACCTAGAAGGTATTTATTGAAATTAATAGTTCGCCACCGCGGCTAGGTGGGAGGCAAACGTTGCATTTGGTCGGTCGTGTGTGTGTGTGTGGCAGGGCGAGTATTTAATCCTCGGACTTTCTCCCTCCACCAAATGCACATTGGACTAGGTGTTCCCCATAGCTCCCTCGAAAGCCCTTAAAGGAAGAGCGGTTTGAGAAAAAAAAATGCAGACATTAGTTCCAAATCTGAATCACAAGGCAACACAAGACAGGGGAATGGTGCCATCTGAGGATCAGCACCCGCTTGTCACGACTGATGGGAATGAACACCCTCATCGTCAAGGCAACTGCCTAAACTCCAAAAAAGTGATTTTGGATCGTGAACCTGAGGGTCGCTTCCTAGGCCGATAAGCAACATCCGTTTTTGTGTGTGTTGGTTCCAGAGAGCAAAATGCCTCCCCACCCCCTACACTAATTGGAGATATGCAGCCACTATAGTCGGTCCTCTTCTGCTGTGATGGGCACTGGGATCATGGTTTTTGGTTGACTGTCCTAGTCCCAGTGCGCAAACAAGTGCAGTCGAGGTTCCCTCGTGTGCAACCTGGCTAAAGGCACCAATAGAATGCAAGTGCCCACAATCTCCAAAGGACAGTCTAGAAGACTAACAGCTCAACGTGCAAGGCTTTAATCATTACAAAGGAAACCTGTTGCAAAACCTGAATTCTCTGAAGGGGGAGAGAAACCTCCACATGTATAACCCAAACAATACCTATCTATTTGAGCAGAGACTTTTTGTGATTCACTGACAGGCTCCGACAAAACACAAAGGGTCTGATTCACAGAGCGTTTTCCAATGGGATTGTGCCATTATAAAATGCTTCTGTGAATCAGGCCCCAAGTACATTGCGATTTAAACGTGCGAGAAGAACTGCTTCTGAAGTACTAGCTCAGATCAAAAGATCACCTAGATCAGGCTGAACACGAGACTCCTGTGTCCTGAGCACTGCCATGAGTGCAAAGATCACCTCTGAACATGCAAGAGTATGAATTGAGGCCAAACGTGAGCACTCTAAACCGATAGTATTGGTTGACTATGGATATCTGAGAATTGTTCAGCTTTGAAGCTCTTTAAAAGTCAGGTGTTACTTTTGACCAACTCCATTTTAACTTTTTGCTTTTAAAAGAAATCAAGAACTGGCTAGTTGTACGTATTAGTTTATTTGGTCCACATAGAATATTACTGCTCTACACAGTCTTAATGTTTGAAAGGATCTATCGGTTTAGAAAAAGCAGGTAGTGCAACTAACCGGTTCACATGAAATTTGTATATGAAGTTGGTTGAAAATCTTCAGTAGTGTCTGAAAACCACCAAGACCATATGTATTGCTAAGAATGCCTCATCCAGGATACAGCCTGCATCTCACCTACTATTATGAATGCGATTGATTAACTCCTTCCATGAAGGCTTTAATGATTGGTACCTTCCAACATAAAACACAATATCAAGATGTAGTGTATGCTGCACGGACTGCAAGATACAACTTGAGAGAATTGAAATCTAAACTGGAATATAGCATAACATGTATGAATTTCTATAGGTATGCAGTCTACAGGATTAACTTGTTCTACAGCAAATGAAAAACCCCTTCCACTTATTAAAGGAACATGTGCAAGTGTTCGGTTTGACCTCCTTGGTCTAGTGTACTTAACAGATTCAGACCCTATCCATCTTCTACCAACAACAATGCTGTTAATTTTGTACACTCCAGGGGCTGTCCATATAGCTAACCTGTCGATTTGGTACCAACCACAAACAGATTTTCATATCGACACACAAGTAATGGGTAATTGTGTCCTGCATCCATCAACACCAAAATGTTTCTGTATCTGTCTTCAGGCTATCCTACTTACATACCCTGCCCTCCTTTCTTACAGAGCCATGCACAGTGAGGCCAACATTATTGGCAAAAGGGCGCTTTATCAGACCACTTTACATTACATTGAAGGATGGTCATGCACCTTGGAAAAAATGTTAGTTCCCAACGATGTCCTTAGGAGCCAGGCTGCCATGTTTAGTCTGAGGATTCTGATGGGTTATCTGCGGCTGTGTTAAATCAAGCATTGGTTAGACCACGATTTGTGGTTTTATCACCATGAACAATGGGTGGGTGGATACCACACCCATCACATCCATTTTAACGTGATCAAAATTAGGATCATGGTGAAGTTTTTGGACTTGGTTATCGATTAGAGGTGGGGGATGATGAGGGGGCGTCTCCCTGACTAGGTCATCTATACACGATTCCCTAGAGACACCTCTTCTGGGTCCCTGGAGGTAAAGCTGTTGCATTTGGCATTCATACCTGTTCAAATAGATCTGCAGTGTCTCATCTGTCAAAAACAGGCTAGAGCGCATTAGTGTTCATGTTTTACATTCCTGCTGAGGCTGTCCGCTCAACAATTGTCCACTCCTGGAGCATGCCATTAGCCATAGGTTCTTGTGGATGCACCACTGTCAAATCTGTTGCGATCTTTGATAGGGTCAGGGAATGGGTCCCAGCAATTTGTTCCCAAGCCAGCTACTCCAATCCTCCTCCTCCTCCTCCTCCAATCTTCCTCCACCTCCTCATCATCATCATCATCATCGAATCCTGCTCCTCCACCTCCCAAACAAACAGTTTCTGACAAGCCAAGAAAATGAACAAAGCTGAATATGTAAACAGACCAAACACACCCTGTGCCTCTTCCAGCACGTAGGCAATGCTCCCCAACCCAGGCAAGCCCAAGTAGCTACTTGTGTTGCAACCACTCACAGAGCACCTCATTGGAACACAGAGAGCCAGCAAAAGAACTGCACACTGAAGAGTCTAATCCACATGCAGCCACTGAAATCTTTCAGCAGCAACACAATTTCAATCATGCAATGGCCCTACGTGCCAATGAGCAACATGCACAGCCTGAGAGAGAAAGCAGTCGCCAAACCCGTCCTGCCGATAACTCCAACCAGACGAACCCACAGAATAATACAATTCTAGCATGGTCAACACTCGCCTCTTCCAAATGCAACAGGTCAGCCATGTGTTGCTTTCAAGGCTCAACTATGCTACGTTTAGTCGGTATTGTAAAACTAAGCTAGCATGCATTTGTAATGCATTCACTGCATCATCTTCACAAGGCTGACAAAATCAGCCACGACTCCTTTGGCACACCACGATATGCCTGCCATCAACAGATACAGGTCATACCACATTTCAAGCTGCTTCTAGATCCGGCAATTCTATCTCCTATTTTGTGCAATATGACGCACGGCCCACTCATAGGAAACTACCTTCCAGGTTGTCCGCACCCAATAACCATTAACAATAGTCCTCCTGCCCCACACTAAACCCCTTTAAACACACACCTTGCGTCCCATTGTAATGTGAGGAGTCTGGTATCCTTTACTGCACAATAGGCTGTGCATCATGATGTGCTGCATACTGCTAAAAGTCTGCTAAAAAGCCCATACTCTGACTCATACTTCAATGCAAATCTCCACGTCATGCTATGCTGCAATTAACGGATGTGCCGTTGACACCAGCACTGGTCACCAGTGCTGATATTGGAACGGATATTCCATGGATCCGGCAAAAAATGTCTTCCCGGGTCTCGGATGCGGCGCCCCAATCCAGTGACCGCCATGTGCACTCTAGGTTTATTTTAGAATGTTGAGGTGCGTTGTTTAAACTTTGCAGCTGGGCTGCGGTTTTGAACTGTGTCACCCGGTTCAGAGGGGAGACACTTCACCACAAGACCACTTGAGGGTCTTAGGGCTCTGTGGAATTCCTTGTTAATATCACACTCTACAGGATATACTACTATACATTTGGTCTAGCTTTAAAAGGGGTGCACATGTTCTACTTTGATGACAACATAAGAAACTGGGCTATTTCTAAGGTGATCATGAGTCATTTTCTGAAGGACTGAGATGTAAATATTTGAGGGTTGAGTAAAATACGCTGCCTTCTGTCCCCCTACCCAGTCACTGCCAAAGAAGTCCACTTCCAGCACTGTTGGACAGAAACGAGCGTTTTGTGAGAGGTCATCCACTGATGCGGTGTTGTGAAAGGTATGCAACTAATCTGTAAATAACATCTCACTCTCAACGTCATCCCCTGACACCCAAGCACCACAGTACAAGCACCCTCCTCTTAACATCACACAAATGAAACTCACATCTCCAAACTCTATCACCCACTCTTGCCAACTTACTGCACCTCTGTACCAACCCGCTGCATGCAGACGACAGTGTTTACTTTATTTGTAATACTTGTAATGCGCTGAACGCCCGTAGGCCTCAGGGCATGCATAAAACAAAAACAAGACAGCAACAAACAACAAAAAGAAAGCAGGATCGGAGGAAAGATGCCCAGAGCAAAGGCAACTAATCTACTCCTTTGTTGAAGAGATAGGTCTTAATCTTCTTTTAAATTGTTTCAGACAAGAAACATCCCTCAATGGGCCCGGAATCACATTCCGCACCGGGGGAGCCCGCGCATCAAATCCCATAGGCCCAAACTTTTGAAGATTGAACCGTGTCTGGGGGAGTAGGTTGTTATCATTTTATCGGTCCGCCGGTTACCAGGGAGCATTGTCAGTCAGGCATTTGTAAGTGAAACTGCGGGCTTTATGTGTATTCTGTTAGTCACATGCAGTCAATGACGAGCACGCCTAGCTGGCGTGACATAGTCCTATTTGCCAAACCAAGACCCTGCCCACACAGTCCCATTCTGAACGGTCTGGAGTTTGTTCAGATTAACAGAAAAAAAAATGCCCACCAGTAAATTATTACAATAATCCAACCTGAAGTTAATCAGCGCTGAAGCAACAATAGCTTGGTTATCCTTAGACAATTAAGGACGGATCTGTCTCAACAGAGTGGTAGTATAGGCAAAAGAGGAACGCAGGTGGGTAATGTGCTTAATAAAAGGACAGCTGGGAGTCAAAAATACTCCCTGGGTTCTAACATGAGGGGCCACTGAAATAGGACAGCCAGCCATGACAAACTAATTGTAACAATAGCCTGGGGCTGGAACCGACAATCAGAAATCAAGCTGGTTGTCATTTTAATGCCAGCAAATTCAGTGCCATCCAAGAATGCATCGATGCATAGATCTTGATTGATGGCCAAAGAACCCTGAACATGATCACCCGATAATTCTCATAAAATCTGGGTGTCATCCATGTAGTTAGTGCAACTGATCCCCAGGCTCGCCAGGAGGTACAACAAGGGCTGTGTGTAGATTTTAAACAAGGTAGGTAAGGGGCAGGTACCTTGAGGTACCCCGCAAGTAAAATGAACAGTAGAAGCCTGGAAATCACCCACAGCAACCCTCGCCAGACAAGGACCCAAAAATGACTCAATCAAATGGACAGCACTTGCTGAACACACCCCCCCCCCCAACTCAACCCAGTGCCGGAGGATCCCCTGGGTGAGGGGTCCTCAGGGAGTAGAAGTGGGACACCGGATGGCGAGACAGGGTAGCCCCTTCCCTGTAACACTTTCACCCCATCAAACCAGGTAGGATACTAAGGAACTCAACCCCAACCCCCCTTTCCCAACCAAACACTTTCTCACGGACAGATCACTGTAAGAGAAAACAGACTAACACCCGAGCTGTATGCCTGACATGTCCAAATACAATGGTCAGGTAGTGTCAGGAAATCACCGACCATTACACACACCGGACTTCCATCACACTTCCCCACACGGATAAAAGGCGGAGCACAAAAGCACACGAGGAAACAGCAGTTCCAAGATGGCAGTTTAATACAAGGTGAAAGACAGCAAAACCAAAGAGGATTGGAAGGAGGGAAGCGCCCTTGACATTTTCAACTGAAGACCATTACTTACATGAACCTTCGAGAATAG
This sequence comes from Ambystoma mexicanum, assembly GCF_040938575.1. Lineage (NCBI taxonomy): Eukaryota > Metazoa > Chordata > Amphibia > Caudata > Ambystomatidae > Ambystoma > Ambystoma mexicanum. The sequence goes on from NC_090921.1 coordinate 305,202,931, forward strand.
TAAACGTAGCAGGAATCGAGGCTAGAGAATGCTGTAGTGACAGAGGTACCCGGGGCTCTACCATGTCGAAAGTCAAGGCAGGGAGATTCGTTAGCCGACGTGGTACTGTCCTTGGCTCCTACAACAAAGCAGCAACAGTGAAGTCAGCACAGCCGGTGAGTTGGGGATACTGATACCAGACCGGTCTGTGTTGAAGCCAAGGTTGCAAGCGGCAACATAGGATAATGAAAACGTAAGTGTATGAAACCTATCTGGCAAGCAAAGTGAACACAATTGGTGGATGAGTGATTGAACTCTGAAGCCAAGCCAAGATACAAAACCGTAGACAGAGTGGTCCGGCACCAAGTGGGTGCACATTCGAAAGTTTCTTAGGTATCCAGCTGAAAAGTGGCAAATGTGAAGAGTGATAAAGAATTGTGAAATCGAACGGGTCCTGCAATGGGTCAAGCAAAACCCCCGTGCACGTTCGAAACAGTTGATGAAATCGCACAGGAACTTGGTCCGAGCCCGGCGGTGGGCGATCAACTAAAAGCTTTTGGTTAAAGCATGTTTGGGTAAATGTATGCGTATCATACACATAAAAGAATTCTTCGCTGAAAAGGAAGACGAGATAAGCGAAGCACAAAGTAAAAACTGTATAGGTTTACGGACAGCCTCCACTTTCTATCCGCCGACATATTTTCTCCCCAGAGTCTATCATTTGAGAAAAAAGTTCCTGCAGAAGGTGAAAAACTGGAAAAATCAAACTCTCCAACCTTTATTTTGAGTACAATCAAAAGGGAAGTCTTAAAAGCACTGTCTAACAACGATACAATTATCATTAAAAAAAAGGGCAGATAAAGGGGGTGGCATCGCCAAACTAAATAAAACCAACTATATTGACGAATGCCATAAACAATTGCAAAACACTAACTACTACAAGATACTACCGGGAGACCCTACTAAAGAACTACTATTGTGATAATACTCAAAAGCTACAAAAGCCAGAGATAGAGGCTGGATCTGCAACCAAGAATGTGATTTTCTGATTAATTAACGATTCCTCTATAGCAACATTTTACTGCCTGCCCAAAATTCATACAATTCTGATTAACCCTCCAGGACGACCTATTGTTGCAGGTATTAATTCAGTACTTGAGCCACTCTCCAAGTTCGCCGACCACTACCTTAAAGGCCATTTAACAGCTATGAAATCTTACCTTAAAGACACTAAGGAGGTCATAAGAAAATTTGAACAGATTATAATCTAGATGATAACTACCTGATCGGATTAGACATTGTATCACTTTACACCAACATCCCTCAACAGGAGACACTGAACACAGTGGAAGAGATTTTACATTCCAGAACAGACAATGACCCCAGCCCCCTCCTCATTCATACTATGGTGTATAGAACTACCACTCACAAAAAACTACTTCATGTTCCAAGGATCCCATTAACAGATAGGAGGGACCGCCATGGGGGCAACCATGGCACCCAGTTTGGCTAACTTGTATATAGAGATGTTTGAGAAGCAATTAAGCTATACTACTAATCCTTTGGAACACCATGTACAGGCACTGTCTAGATATATAGGCAACATTCTAGTCATCTAGACAGGAACTATAGAAAAACCCACTGAATTTCTTGAATGGCTTAACCAGCTTAGTCACCATCTAAAATGAACAATGATAAAAAACAACTCCAATGATTTTCTAGATCTTACTATCTAGCATGAGCAAGGTAAGCTACCAGTCAAACCATTTCATTAAAATAACTGATAAAAACACTGCTCCACTATCAAAGTCACCATATAAAACATCTAAAAGGATAATTTGACCTAGGGGCAATTTTTGAGACCCAAAAGAAATAGCAGTAAAACGGCTTCCTATGAAGAAGCCCACATACTAAAGAATAAACTACCAAAGAGAGGTTGCCCTAAAAAACTGAGAATAAAGGCAGCAAAAAGGGCCTTCAATAATAATAGGCATGCACTCCTAGAGGATAAAACTAAAAAACCTATAGATAACAGAATAGAGTGTGTTAATACCTTTACCAACCATAGTCTTACCATACAAAATATCATCTCCAAACAATGTGAAATATTGAAAATGGCGACCTCTAAGCTACCTGCACCACTTTTAAACCAATAAGAAATCTACATCTAAAGGTAACTGCGTTAGCAGAAGCAGGATGAAAACAAAGAAATTACCTATTGAAACATTACTACCCTATGTGGACTAGACCCTATTAGTGGACACTATCCATGTGGACACTGCACAGTATGTAAATTGACATCAAAATCTAAAGAGGTGGATATCGGGACTAATAAAAACTGGACACAAAAGAACTTTTCCAATTATAACTCAGACCATGTAGTCTTATATAAATAGATCTGCATGGGCAGGTAATCATATAAGTAAAACTAACAAAGATAAAAACCTGCATCATTGAACACAAGAGCTGTTTAAAAAATAAAGTCCTACAGGCACCTATGGTTCAACCTTTTATTGAAAGAAAAAAAAACATGGCTTTGAAGAGTTCAAATGGACCGTCCTAAGGAGAGAATCAAAGCATAAGATATGGAAGACTGTTCAAAAAAGAACAGGAACTCATCTTCATGACAAAAAGTGACAGAAAAGGCCTTAATGAAGCCATCGAGTGGCATAAAGTTAATTCCACATGATCCCTCAAGAATGAACAGACAATAGAACGAACGCGATTGCAGATTGTATTTTTTTTTTTTTAAGGCCATGTCTATGTCATTAGCCTTCTAAACACGGCAAAAATAGTGTTTTCACTCAATGGGTGCCATGTGTAGATTAATTACCGCCCTTATTTTTATAAGTGGGAGATACACACTGATCTAGGCAAGGGATAATAGAAAGGCTTCACCAGCCTGACTACAAGAGCACGGTATTCGATCGTAAAGCACTATTAGTGCCACTCCCAGATCGCGTCACGAAACCATTCTAGCTTCAAAATAAGACAGCGTACCATTGAAACATAATCCTCTTCAATCTCTAAATCAAATACTAAACCTTAACCCATCTCAGACAGCGTCGGAATGATGCTGAATTTTTACAGATGGTTACTCTGGATCACACTGGAGGTTCAGGGGCCTGGTACAGAGGGTGGTACATCCCACTGGGTCCGAACCAACCTTGACAGATACAGTCCCAACATGGCACACAGTGGTTTTCGGCCATCTGCGGGCTTTATAGGGTCAGATTAGAAATAAAAAGCATATTGCTACGTTTGGGTTCATTTCCCTTACAGTATACTTATCTTCACTCACACGAAGAGCACTATTAATATTTCTCCCACAGTGTCTTACTATATTTTCTCCAGCTTCAAATTAGGACAGAGCACCAATGAAGCCCTACCCCATCCTAACTTGGGTCTCATACTAAATTATAGTTCAACCAAGACGGTGTCTGATTGATGCCGATTTTTCAAATTTACACAGATATACATCTTAAATCATACGAACAGCTCAAAAGCCTTCGTAGACATTTGCTTACCCATTTCACATTGTGGAACATCTCCCTCTATCCATACCATTTATATATGGCGACCTTTTTTTTTGGCACTTTGCGGGATCTATCCTGTCTTAATAGAAATAAATAATGTACTGTGACGTTCTAGGCAGACTACAAATATAATTCCACGAGGCGGATTACAGAGACTGCCTCGCCAGCGGATACAGTGAAAGCTAATTTTAAACTAAGAACTAGACGAGCACAACACAATCTCACCCACGGTTTAACTTCCTTAATGCCCCATTTTAGTCCATTCAGTGCATTTTTAGAATTAACATACCTCGTAAACCAAACTGTAAACATACGTGGCTGCTCGCATGTAATTCCACTGAGGAGAGGATTTATTAATTCATTATCGCGGCCAATGTGCATCGACTCTATACTAATAAGCCGGCTTTACTTCTCTTGTTAGCCTTCACCGGAATGGATAAAAGCACAAACAGACATTGAATCCTGCACACAGCCATAATCCCTCTTTGAACATTCAATTTCTGCGAAACACTCAAGCCAAGCCACAATAAACACACAAAGACCTGACACTCTTCAGGCAAGCAGGTAACCAAGTTTCTAAGATCAATCAATATAATTACAGTGTCTAAATTTACGAGCCAGATTTAAGAGGCCCAAGATGGAGAGAATATATAAATGTTCAAGCCAACATAAGCCGATTTCCCCAATGGACAATATACTTACCACAAACTACTTCCACCTTATACACACCAAAAGGCCCCGCATGAACCGCTAACAGACAGCGACATTAATGAAATAAGCACTACTTGCCTCATCCTTCTGTTAACACGCCTCAAGCGTTCTACCATCTAATTTAGAGTGATACGATATCCTTCAGGTAAGAATAAATGAACCTACTGCGTAGGTCCTCTACTGAACGAACGGTCCTTTACAAATAAATATGTATTTTTACAGGTTTCAACCCACGGATTGGATTCATTATTAACCAAACAGACGGCTTTCCTATTAATTCGGAAACCCCTGAAGGACCGTATACAGACCGGACCTGGTAAAATATTTACCTGTATCTAGTCAGAGAGCTTAATACTGCCTTCAGGAATCTAAGCATTTTTAGCTTACCCTATTTCTACGTTTTTATCAACATTTCCTCCAAATACAAGCCGAATTAGTCTTCACAAAGGAAAGAGAAAGTCTAACCTCGAATATAGTCACAGTGACCCCTTTTCACCCCTCCTGAAGAATGTTGCACAGTAAACGAGAGAACAGAAACAAGTTGAGGCCACTCGTATAATATCTACTATATTAGATCAATATTAGAAACAAACTGAAATTGTCAAAATCAGAACACCTGTACTCCGTTGTTGTCCTTCAGTTGACTGATCTAAATGGTTATTCAGATCCATACCGATAAGGATACTTTACCAGACTATTGTTTTACAACTATTTTTAAGATTATGCATTTCATACTGTAAAATTGTTTTTAACAAACCATGTTTGAAAAAGATTGATATATTTTTCTAACCTTGATACAAGCTTGGCGGAACTGTTGCTAAAACTTTACCTACCTTCTTCCGATCTTGTAGACGCTATACCCCCAATAAAGGTAGGGGCATCACTATCTCAACAGTGAGAATTGGGACACCTTTTTAATTTGAGTGAACATGGAATTAAAAGGAATCTGAGCCCAACCGAGGGGGATCTGGGGTGAACTGAGTCACCCGTGAAAGAATACCCTACGAGGAATTAGATGCATAAATAAGGTGTGCACATTGTGGTGAAAGGATCTGAGCGTGGCTGTGGGGGATCCAAGGTAAATAGCGAATCGCCCAAGTACTTGAGTACTTGTGATAGCCTGAACATCCTGACATATCATTTGTGAACACTGCCTTTTTCAGAACATTGTTTCCCGCACTATTTGTATTTAGAGGTAAGGATTGGTGATATGTTTATTAGTATACGCCCTTTTATTTTGACAAGACACTACAAGCCACTTGTGTTATTATTTGATGGTCGTAGGTTGCTCCAATCTGTAGATTTAGGATTAGATGGGTGTTTTTCAACCCCTTTTTGAAGTTCAATAAACACCCTTGAACCGTGCTCACTTGTGTCTATCTTACTATTGATACCGTGCCTTCTTTACAGACCCATGTTAATAATGTAGGCCATGTTAGTCTTAAGATCCAGCAGAGCTATCTCTGTTCCACGATGGCCTGAAAACCAGTTTGACGCTCCTCAATAAGTTATGCGTCTCAAGAAACACCTGCAGCTGACGATATGCGATCTTGTCAATTATCTTCAGAAGGAAAGGAACGTTCAGAATAGGCCAGTAGTTACTGGCTGTAGCAGTATCAAGATTATCCTTTTTAAGAAGAGAAGTAATCCATGCATCCTTAATACTAGAAGGCACGAAGGAGTCGGCAAAGGAAAGGTTGACGATCTTTGTAATCCATGGAATGAGAATGACTAAGGACACAATAGTTTTAGCTGGGCTGGCATCTCCCAGACAAGAGGCAGGTTTCACGCCACTTACAATAGTACAAACTTCGCTCTCGGTTACTTGTTCAAAGGTAAACTTAGGCTAGTCCACAGGGGGGACGGGGCATGAGGCACTGGTAGATATAACTGGTGAGGGAGTGAGATTAGAGTATACAAATACTGCATACCCGAGTTTGTGTTTAGCATAAAAAAAATATTGAAGTTGCATTTCTGGCCAACTTTCCATGGTGCAAAGAGTTTTGCATTTGATTAAGATTATAACCAATGTTCTTGGAGGAGGCAATATATATAAAATACATTACTCACCGTACTCATATTTCTGATGCTTGTATCTGCTTAGATTCACATGCTGTGCATAGGCCGACATCTAGAGGAAGCTGCAGAGTATTAGTTTGTTTTTCGAAACTCGAAAAAGGGGCGTCACACCAGGGCGTGCCAGTAATACTATCCCTCGTGTGATGTCCCCTCTACCCATCACCCCTCACGTGTGTAGGACCCTCAGATTGTGTTTTTCTGACATGCGGTAGCATGAGGAGTAGCGCGAGTACAGAATATCCAAGCAGATAAGATAGATAAGACTAGGGAGGAAGGGTGGGCGCATGTGAATCTAAGCAGGTACAAGCATCAGAAATACGATTATGGCGAGTAATGTATCTCTTCTGAGGCTTGTGGAATCTACTTAGATCACATGCTGTGCATAGATTAGCGAGCAGTGTTAGAAGAAGGTGGTGGTGGGATGTGAGAAGGTTCATGAGCGAACAGATATCTTAAAACCGCCTGTCCCACTTGAGTATCTGTCTTGGAATGAGTGTCAATGCAGTAGTGCCGAGTAAAGGTTTTCATAGAGCTCCATGTAGCTGCTTTGCAAATGCTGTCAAGGGGTACATTTGCAATGAATGAGTGGCTCCAGTACCTCTTTGGGCCCTTGGTGTGAAAGAAAGTGTCTTATCTGAAAGGGAATATCACAGTTGGATACATCTGACTATCCACCTAGAGATGGCGTTCTTAGAGACGTGATCTCCTTCTCTGCCTGGAACTATGGAGACGAACAGCTGCTCTCTTTTTCTTAGGAGTCTGGTCTTGTCTACATAGTATAGGACCACCCTCCTCACATCTAGTGTGTGGCGTTTCACCTCAGCAGAGCTCTTGGGTTCTTGCAAGAAGGCTCGTAGCTCAATAGACTGGTTAACATGGAATTTGGAAATTAACTTAGGTGAGAACCTAGGGTGCGTGCATAAAACCAGTTTGTCCTTATGAATAGTAAAGGAAGGATCCTGCACTGTCAGAGCTTGAATTTCACAGACCCTTCTTATGGTCGTGATGGCTACTAAGGAGGCACATTTATAAGTCAGGTGTTTGAGACAAGATTTGTGCATGGGCTCATAGGGAGGTCAAATGAGCTTAGCAAGTACCACATTAAGGTCCCAACCTTGTGGTGGGTTAGAAACTGGAAGGTGGAGTCTTTTTACCCCTTCCATAAATGCTTTGACAACTGGCACCTTCCACCAGGACACCTTGTTATGGGAAGTGGTGTAGGCTGATAAAGCTGCCAGGTGCACTTTAAGTGAGTTAAACACAAGCCCTGCATCCAGTAGGCGGAGCATATAGGTGACCATATATAGGTGACCACACTAGAAGAAGTACAATGAACAGGGTTGAGTTTCTTATTCTGGCACCAAATTACGAATTGTTTCCATTTATCATATGGACAGTGCCGTGTGTTTGGTTTTCTTGACTCCTTCAAGGTAAATTGAGATGTCCAAAATCTATGACTTAAGGAGCCATACTGCCAAGTTCATCGAGTTTGGTTGAGGATGCACTGTTAGCCCCTCATGCTGGGAGAGTAGGTTGTACCGGCACAGGAGTTTGATGGGGTCGCACACCGCGAGCTTGCGTAGGTGTGGATACCATGGTTGTCTCGCCGACATAGAAGCAACCAGGGTGAGCGTCATCGGATGCCTGTGGATCTTGTTCACCACCTTCCTCATCAGCAGGGTTGGTGGAAAAGCATAGGCAAATATCCCTGACCAATTCATCCATCCAATACGTCCATAGGGTGTTACCCTTGGAGCCTGGCTGGGGAAACCTGGATGAGTTTGTGGCAAATAAGTCTATAGTGGGGAAACCCTACTGAGAGAAGAGGTCTCCTACGACCTCTTTGTGCAGTCGCCACTCATGTTCCTCTGGGAGGGGATCCGTGCTCAGAGCATCTGCTCACGAGTTGAGTTCCCCTGGAACATGTTGGGAGGATAGGTAAATCTTCTGTTTGAGTGCTCATTTCCACATTTTCTGGGCAAGCTTCGACAGATGGGAGAACAAGTGCCCCCTTGTTTGTTTAAGTAAAACATTGCAGTCGTGCTGTCCGTTAGAATCTGCACTGACTGGTTGGATAGGAGGGGTTTGAATGCCCGAAGCGCTCTGAAGACTGCCAGAAGTTCTAGCAGATTGATGTGGTTCTGAGCCACTGTGTGAGACCAGGGACCTTGAGCTGTGTAGTGAAGGTAGTGAGCTAGCCACCCTGCCAGAGAGGTGTCTGTTGCGACTACGGCCTGTACCTCTGGATCGTAGAAGGGTTTCCCCTTCGTTAGATTTTCTCTTGTCCACCGGCAAAGACTCTGTACTAGTGTTGGCTAAACGACCACTAGATTGTGCCACTGACCACTTGCTTGAGAACACTGTTTAGCCAACCATTCCTGCATGGGTCGCAGGCGCGTGTGGGGAACCAGGTAAATGCAAGATGCCATCCTGCCTAGCAAACGCATACCTTTGTGCACCCTTATTTAGCTACCGGACTGATATTGAGGAATTTGCAGCAACACATTTCAAATGTTTTCCTCTGATGGAAAGGCCAACCCCTCTTGGGTATCTAGGACAGCTCCTAAGAACTGTTTTGAGGTGTTTGGCACCAGGCTTGACTTTTACTCGTTGATTGAGAAGCCCAATTGGAAGAGGTGCTTGATTATTCGTTGTATGTTTAGTCTGCAAATTAGGGGGGGCTCCCCTGTAATGAGCCAGTCGTCCAGATAAGGGTACACTGGGATTGCCTCCCTGCGTAGGTGTGCTGCCACCACCAACAGTACCTTGGTGAATACCCTTGGAGCCGAAGCTATTCCTAAGGGCAGAACCTTGAATTGGTAGTGCTGGTTGTCTATCTTGAAACGCAAGAATCTTCTGTGCGCTGGGGACATTGAAATATGAAAATAGGCATATCCAATGTTGCCATGTAATCCCCCTTTTTTAATAGAGGGATTACTTCTTGTAGAGTTGTCATGCAGAATTTTTGTGGCTTGACATACTTGTTTGCAGGTCGCAAATCTAATACCGGGTGCATGGCCAGATCTTTTTTTGGCACAAGGAAGTAGTTTAAATAAATACCCCCGTTTCCCTGGTTGAATGGGACGACTTCTATGGCGTCCTTTGCTAGAACAGCGATCTCCTCGAGGAGGATCTTCTGGTGTTCCAGCAAGTGCATTTTCTGTCACGGAGGATGGTCGTGGGGGCTCCATAGCAACTCTATGCAGTATCCTCTGGACACTGTGGACAGCACCCATCTGTCCGAAGTGATCCCTTCCCATGCGTGGGTGAAGGTGGAAATGCGCCCCCTACTGGGGATGCAAGGGAAGGGACCTGAAGCAGAACGTCACTGTTGGGTGGCGTACCACCTCTGGCGGGGCTGCCTCGACCCCTAGTGCATCCCCTGAGCTGCCCTCTGGGGAAGCCTTGTGAGGATTGGGACTGATTGTTACCCCATGAGGTTCCCTGCTTCTGGTAATAGTTTGAACCCCTTTGGGAACCTTGGTCCCGTAAGCGACGAAAATTGTTGTTTCCCCTCTGTCCAGAGGGTTTATTGGTGAGTTGACCAAGAGATTTTAGGGTCTCGTACTCATCCTTTGCCATCTTTAAAGCTTCCTCCACTGCCTTGCCGAATAGGACTTTTGGCTCTACGGGTGTAAAGCCCACCTGGTTCCCACGGGGGCGCTGATCTAGTCTGGATTACTGCGGCCTCTTCTAGCGTGATGTGCAGGACCCGGAACACCGATTGGACAGGACCTCCAAATCGTGCTTCCTTGGCCCGTAGGAATATCCTTCTTATGGTTTGGAAGGTTGAACTCTCCATCCTGCTTTTGGTGCTGGGGCGCGCGTTCGTCCAGTTACTTCACTGGTTTTCAGAATGGCGCTGGCAAAATCCACTTGACTTTCCTGAGCGATGCGCCGTAAGTATGAAAGTTCAAAGTTCAAGTGAGGCCCCCTTTATGCTGTCTTTCTCACCTGTGATCTGTCCTTTATTTCAGGTGCAGAATGAAGGCGATGCGTCGAGGGGTTAACCTGCCGAGGTGAGTAGTAATGAGGGCGATCCCTCTAGATGTCCTTATCATTCCTCTGAAATGTCTCTAGTCCTTTCCCCATAGGGGCCGGGGTACGGTACCTGCCAACGGGGCGGCGCCGACCGGAAATGTGGAAGAAAAGCCGGTAAGTATTATGGCTGTTAATCAGGCTTTCCTTCTGTGTGTCCTTCTGCTCACCTTTTGTTTCTTCCTCTCTCCCCTAGGTGCGTCCGATGCTGAAAGCCGCGATGGAGCCGGGAGATGTCTCGAGGACAGGACAGGTGAGTGAAGCGTGGAGCTGCAGCGAGCAACGTGATGCTTTTAAATTGAAGTCTTCCTTCAGGGATGCTGGCGAGAAGATTCCGGATGCAGGTAAGAAGCTTGAAATAATCCTTGGTTTTCACCTTTCTCTTCTCTTCCTTCCTTGCAGGTCTTCCAGGTTCAAGACGGGCGTGGCTGTAGTCCAGGAGCAGGAGCAGACACGGTGAGCGTTAAGCTGCAGGAAGCAGAACAACGCGAAGCATGAGCTGCTGTCTGGGCGTGGCTTAAATAGCCTCCAAAGAAGTCCCAGGTATGTATCCTTCCCCAACTAGGTATGTATCCTTCCCTGGCCACGCCCGAGTGAAAAAATAGTCCCTATGAAAAAATAGTCCCTTTCAGGTCTCAGGGAGGCCTGAAGCGTGCAGCATGGTCTGCATCAGGTAAGTGCACAAAACACCTCCCTTTATGAGCCTGGCGCCTATGGCGCCAGGACTGATGTCCAACATGAGCCTGGCGCCAAAGGCGCCAGGACTGAGTCCAAAGAGTCCCTATAAGGGGCCGCTGGGCTTTTACCCGAGGGCATGATGCCTGCTTCCGGGGGTGCTGGGCCTGGCCTGATTCTACGGGGGTAGGCATCATGACAGCACTCCCCCCCCACCCCCCAAGGCCCCTCCCAAGGTCGTTCCTTCTGGAGGTTTCGGTTTGTTTGGGAAATTCCGATGGAACCTTTTTACCAGCCGAGGTGCATGTACGTGATCACTGGGTTCCCAAGACCTTTCCTGAGGCCCGTACCCTTTCCAATAAATTAGATAGAAAAGCTTTGATTTTAAGATTTTGGAATCCAAAATGTTCTTTACTTCGAATTTTGGCTCTCCATCTATCAGGATTGGGTCTGGTGGCTTTATTAATCTGGTTCCTGGTTGTACTGGTTTCAAAAGTGACACATGAAAAACGGGGTGAATCCGCATGTTGGCTGGTAGATCGAGCTTGACTGCTACTGGGTTAATTATAGCTTTGATTGAGTAAGGGCCTAAATACCTTGGATTAAAAGTTCGAGGTCCCTTGAGCGATAAGTGTTTGGTAGCCAACCATACTTGATCCCCAATTTGGTACGGAGGTGCCTCCTTTCGATGTAGATCCGCATTCTTTTTGTATTTCTCTTTCGCATGTTGCAAATGTGCAGTTGCATCCTTGAAGGCTTGAGTTATCGTAGAATGCAAATGATCCACTGCGGGCATTTCAAGGCTCGAAGTTGAGTCCAAGTCTGAAATACGAGGGTGATGTCCATATAGGGTAAAAAAGGGGCTTTGACCCGTTCCAGAGTGTATCGAGTTATTATAAGCATATTCAGCCACCCACAGAATATCCTTCCAATTACCCTCTGAATGGTGTAACATACATCGTAGAAATTGTTCAAGGGTCTGGTTCGTTCTCTCCGTCTGACCATCGGTCTGTGGGTGGTGGCTGGTCGAGAGTCTTATGTCGATTTGTGCCAGCTGACGACACTTTTTCCAAAAATGAGAAATAAACTGGCTTCCCCGATCGGAGACTAGTATGGATGGGAATCCATGCAAACGGATGATATTCTCGAGGAATTCCTTGGCAAGAACAAAGGCTGAAGGTAATCCTTTCAATGGAATAAAGTGGGCCATTTTGGAAAATAAATCCACCACGACCAGAATAGTATTGTAACCATTACAAGAGGGCAGGTCCGTGATAAAATCTAGTGACAGGGTGTGCCAAGGTGCTGGTGGAATGTCTAAGGGCTAAAGAAGACCGGCGGGTCTTGTCTTTTGACCTTTGTTTTGGGCACAAACTCCACAGGACATCACAAAAGATTTAATATCCTTTCGCCAGGAAGGCCACCAGAATCGTCGTCTAATCTTTTCCTCAGTTTTGGCAATGCCAGGATGTCCTTCCATCAGGGTGTCATGATGACGGGAAATAACAGTTCTTGCAATTCCTTTTCTGGCAAAAATAAGCGTCCTTGGAAGTAAGGTAAGCCATCCTTGACTGAAAAGTTAGACCCCTTTTTGATCCAATCCTGCAAGGCTGAAGAGTCCAGGACTTGTTTTACTCGTGCTTGAATGTCTTCAAGGGTTTGTAAAGTGGTTATTCCCAAAATTCTTTGTTCGGGAATTATCTGCACAGGTTCTGAGTTTGTGTCTATTTCTTCCATTCCAATTCGGGATAGAGCGTCCGCCTTACCATTCTTAGAACCGGGGCGGTAGGTGATTACAAAATCGAACTCAGCAAAGAACAAAGCCCATCGGAGCTGTCGAGACGATTGGGCCTTGGCAGTTTTTAAATATTGTAAATTTCGGTGATCAGTGATCACGGTGATGGTATGCCGGGCGCCGAGGAGATAATGCCGCCAAGCCTTAAAGGCGGACTTAATGGCTAATAGTTCCTTATCGGTAATCGCATAATTTATCTCCGGCGGTGAGAACTTTCTGGACCAAAATGCTACGGGGTGCAGTTGGTTGGTTTCAGGGTCTCTCTGAGACAGGACAGCTCCCATGGCTAAGCTGGACGCGTCGGTTTCGACTATATATGGGAGATCAGGACGCGGGTGCTTCAAAATAGGTGCAGATGTGAACTTAGCTTTCAACTCCTGAAAGGCCTGTTCGGCTTCCTCGGTCCATTCAAAACGTTTATTTTTTCGCAAGAGTGCAGTGATGGGTTGCACCACACGTGAAAACTCCGGGATAAACCTGCGATTAAAGTTGGCAAAACCAAGCATGCTTTGGACACCTTTCACTGAACTAGGTGATGGCCATTTGAGGATGGCATCCACTTTCCGTGAATCCATTCGGACCCCTTTAGGTGTCAGGATGAATCCGAGAAACTCAACCTCGGTGGTATGGAAAACACATTTTTCCAGCTTGGCAAACAGTTTGTGCTGGCGCAGTTTCTGTAGGACGGCCCTGACATGTTTTCTGTGATCAGATTCCGAAGAGGAGTACACAAGAATGTCATCAATATACACGATAACACAGACATCGATGAGTTCCCGAAGGACATCATTCATGAAGAATTGGAAGCAGCAGGCGCGTTGCACAACCCGAAAGGCATCACCTGGTATTCGAATAGTCCATATTTTGTACGGAAGGCCATTTTCCATTCGTCGCCTTCTTTTACTCGTACCAGATGATAAGCCCCCCGGAGATCTAACTTGGTGTATACGCAAGCGTCCTTCACCTGGTCAAGGAGTTCAGGGATCAGAGGCAGAGGGTAGCGATTTTTAACAGTTATCTGGTTCAATGCGCGGTAATCGATACAAGTCCTAAGGTCGCCCTCTTTTTTAGGCACGAAGAACAAAGCTGAAGATGCCGGGGACTTTGACGGGCGAATGAAACCATTGGCGAGGTATTGATCTAAATATTGTCTCAAATGCAGATTCTCAGGTTCAGTAAGGGCATAAATCCTGCTACAAGGGGGTTGTGCACCGGGCACCAGATCGATTTGGCAATCGTACGATCTGTGGGGAGGTAACGTGTTGGCCTGTTCCTTTTGGAAGACGTCCTAAAAATCTTGGTACTCTGGAGGTAGTTGCACAGGGACAGAGGTTACTGATGCTAGATTAATCTTTGGATTTTCTGGGTAGCAGGTTTGTGCACAATCCGGGAAGGTTATTCTCTTCGCTCGCCAATCAATTCGAGGATTATGTGTCTCTAGCCAAGGGACTCCGAGAATAAGCCGAAACTGTGGAGCCTTGATCACAACAAACACAACTGCCTCCCGATGGCCATCCGGACCTACAAGTGTCACCTCAGCTGTGGAATGTGTTACCGGTCCAGAGGCAATTTCGGTTCCATCTACAGTGGTGATGACATCTTTGCTGGTTTTAGGACGCAGAGGGAGGTTTATCCTAGAGACCAATTCTCGATCCACATAGTTTCCTATAGCCCCGCTATCGATGTATGCCTTTATAGCATGCAACCGTTTTGGCTGTTCCGGATCTATGAGGACCATTGGCACCATGAAATGCGAGGTCTGAGAGTTCGTTTTCAAGCTCGGCAAGCGGACCCCTACGCTTGCCGGGCGTAGTCGTTTCCCGATACAGAGTTTCCATGGATTTTATCAGCGGCTCCTACCACCTTCTTGGGCGGCTTAACCGGGCAATCTCGTAGAAAGTTTCCTGAGGACCCACAATAAAGGCATAATTGCATCTGTCGTCTTCTTTCCCGTTCTTTTTGAGTTAGGGGTCCTTTAACTCCTCCGATTTGCATAGGCTCCGAGGCATCAGCCCCCTTGGGGTTAGCGTGGGTTTTGGCCCACACCCGGGTTTCAAACTTGGACCGATCTGCTTTTCTGTTTTGCAGCCTGTGATCCAACTGGACCACTAAGTCTATATATTCAGTGCATTCTTGGGGCGGATTTACAACTTGTGCCAGGACATCTTTAAGTTCTCCGCGTAGACCTCGATAGAATAACGTGATTCTTTTATCTTCTGGCCAACCAGTTTCCACAATTAGTCTATTGAAGGTTGCAATGTAGGATAGAAGGTCTTGATTGCCCTGTCGCAGAGATAGAAGTTCGTCATCCAGAGCCTGTCCCTGGGAATGTCGAGCAAATAACCTTTCCATGCTTGTTTGAAATCCTTGAAAATCACGAAGAATCGGGTCATCTTGAGTTACCAGTGGGACTGACCAATCGGCAGCACAGCCGCTGAGATATGACAACACAAAGGCTACCTTGGTCTGATCATTAGGGAAGGCCCCGGGTCTGCATAGGAAGTGCAAACGACACTGATTCATGAATACGGCGAATCGTTTGGGGTCCCCAGCAAAGCATTCGGGTGGGGCCAGCGCATGTTTGCAGGTAGATTAATCAGCACAGGGTTACTGGAAACCACAGGAGTGGGGTTCCCCCCGGAACCGGGTAAAGGAGTTTGTCCAGCTTGACCTTGCAAAAGCTGTCTAGCCAGGTCATCAGTCCTTTCCCTTGTTACAATCACTTCTCTTCTGAGGGCATTAGTCTCTTGACGAGCGGCGTGTACCTCGGCCCGTAATTCCCCCAGTAGTTGGGCCAGTTGGTCAGTCTCAGAAGTTTCCATAGCGCCTGGGTGGGAATTTGTAGGGAGCTTCGCGTTCTGTAACGCCCACCTGGTTCCCACGGGGGCGCTGATCTAGTCTGGATTACTGCGGCCTCTTCTAGCGTGATGCGCAGGACCCGGAACACCGATTGGACAGGACCTCCAAATCGTGCTTCCTTGGCCCCGTAGGAATATCCTTCTTATGGTTTGGAAGGTTGAACTCTCCATCCTGCTTCTGGTGCAGGGGCGCGCGTTTGTCCAGTTACTTCACTGGTTTTCAGAATGGAGCTGGCAAAATCCACTTGACTTTCCTGAGTGATGCGCCGTAAGTATGAAAGTTCAAAGTTCAAGTGAGGCCCCCTTTATGCTGTCTTTCTCACCTGTGATCTGTCCTTTATTTCAGGTGCAGAATGAAGGAGATGCGTCGAGGGGTTAACTTGCCGAGGTGAGTAGTAATGAGGGCGATCCCTCTAGATGTCCTTATCATTCCTCTGAAATGTCTCTAGTCCTTTCCCCATAGGGACCGGGGTACGGTACCTACCAACGGGGCGGCGCCGACTGGAAATGTGGAAGAAAAGCCGGTAAGTATTATGGCTGTTAATCAGGCTTTCCTTCTGTGTGTCCTTCTGCTCACCTTTTGTTTCTTCCTCTCTCCCCTAGGTGCAGAGATGTGGCGTCCGATGCTGACAGCCGCGATGGAGCCGGGAGATGTCTCGAGGACAGGACAGGTGAGTGAAGCGTATGCTTTTAAATTGAAGTCTTCCTTCAGGGATGCTGGCGAGAAGATTCCGGATGCAGGTAAGAAGCTTGAAATAATCCTTGGTTTTCACCTTCCTCTTCTCTTCCTTCCTTGCAGGTCTTCCAGGTTCAAGACGGGCGTGGCTGTAGTCCAGGAGCAGACACGGTGAGCGTTAAGCTGCAGGAAGCAGAACAACGCGAAGCATGAGCTGCTGTCTGGGCGTGGCTTAAATAGCCTCCAAAGAAGTCCCAGGTATGTATCCTTCCCCAACTAGGTATGTATCCTTCCCTGGCCACGCCCAAGTGAAAAAATAGTCCCTATGAAAAAATAGTCCCTTTCAGGTCTCAGGGAGGCCTGAAGCGTGCAGCATGGTCTGCATCAGGTAAGTGCACAAAACCGCCTATGGCGCCAGGACTGATGTCCAAAGAGTCCCTATAAGGGGCCGCTGGGCTTTTACCCGAGGGCCTGATGCCTGCTTCCGGGGGTGCTGGGCCTGGCCTGATGCTCCGGGGGTAGGCATCATGACAACGGGTATATCTATAAGGGTTGCTTGGGTTTCAGGTTTGAACCCAGACTACCTCAGCCAAGTATGACTTAAATCACAGTGCATTCGGCGATTAACCTTCAAGCATTATCTGCTGCATCAAAGTTTGTCTTTAGCATGCAGCCTGATACAGATCTTCCATCTGCTGCTATTTGAGCCAGCTGACTCTTTAAGGGTACGGGTGCGGAGGATACCAAAGTGGATACCACTTCCCACTGACGGCAATGTAGCTTGCAAAAAGGGTGGCACTGTTGGCGATCCGTGCTTGATAGGCAGACATGGAAGCAACCTTTCTACCCGTGCTTGATAGGCAGACATGGAAGCAACCTTTCTACCCAAAGCATACAGTCTCGTACTCTCCTTATCAGGAGGTGCTTCCGAAGAAGCAATCGGTGTACCTGCCCTCTTTCTGGTGGTTGTACAGGGAATCAGAGGGTGCAGCCTGGAACAGTTTCTCGACTAGCGGCTTAACCGCTCGAGTGAGATTAGGGGTTATTAGCGAGGGATCAAGCATACGCTGAATGGATTTTAACAGAGGGATAGCCTGGGTAATGGCTCTCTTGTCTCCTAGGATTTCTTCAGCGAAATCCATGTCTTCTTGGTAGGGGTGTAGCGAATAGTGAAATTACTATTCGGCCAAACAGTTAGCAAAACTATTCGGCTGAAGCCGAATAGTGAGCCGAATAGTTGGTTTTTTAAATACATTGTCCAGTACATGAGAAATACTGTTTCGCAAGACAGTAAAGAAAATGTGAATGCACGCAACATGGATGCACACATTCAGATGCTCTTTTCAACCTCATTTGAGCATTTGCACAAATATTCGGGCATTTCTACACATTTCAATTTGCTACCTAAATTCAAATTGACGCGCATGTCAATGTGTAAAAACGGAAACGCATTCCCCTTAGTCTGTATGGACCATTTTTGCCGCTGTTGTGTATTTTTTTATTGTAAGAGCAGAGGTTTGAAATGCAGCAGGTTTGCGGTAGTAGGTTAGCATAGGTGCAGCAGGTTTGCAACAGTGTTGCAAGTTGGCCTAGGTATAGCAGAATGGCATCAGTGCAGCAAAGTTGTGTCAGTGTTGCGAGTTAGTGTAGGTATAGCAGAATGGCGTCAGTGTAGCATATTAGCTTAGGTGCAGCAGGGTTGCATCAGTGTAGCATGTTAGCTTAGGTACAGCAGGGTTGCATTAGTGCAGCATGTTACCTTAGGTGTAGCAGCAGGTTTGTGTCCATTTAGCGGGTTCGCAGGCGCCTTATGTCTTCTTGAAGAGCCCTCCCACAGCAGTCCCCAGCAGGAGGCAGGATTGCTGAGCAAAGACGACCCAGGTGATGTCCTGCAGGGAGCTCTGGGTCTGGCACCGCAGGTCCAGCAGAGTGGGCCCCAGGAAGGCGATGCAGAGGCCGAAGCTGAAGAAGACACTCCAGTAGGTCAGGGTGGGCTGCAAGTTCTTCCAGAAGAGGGCGACAATGCGCTCGTCCAACCCCATCCTTGGCCCTCAGGCAGTAACGTCCCCTGCAAGAGGTTATCAAAAGCAGAGGGCACCCCCAGTTCTGGAGACACCTTCTGGTGGCAAGGGAAAGGGGGGCTACACCACCTGGCAGCATCCCACAGTGGCCACTCACTGCTTCCTTCACTGATCACAAGTGGCCAAGGAATAAAAAGGGCATTTGTCCCAAAGGGCACCTTCGTGATAGAGCGATGCTGCCCAATTTTACGAGCCACTCACTGCATGTACAGCACGAAATCTCTGCTATGCATGTGGCGGCCGCTTCACTGCACAGATCGTGCTGTTAAGCCAGTGCTTAGATGAGCAGGAGAAATCTGCAATTCTAGTCATCGGTTGCCTGGGTTCAGATAGTTGGGTGTAGATGGATGCAGGCTGGTACATGACCATTGCATGCCCGACTAGATAAGATGCCCGCCAACTCATCAGGCCTCCATCTTCCACCCGAGATTGCATCAGTGCGAACCTAGATACACACACCCGTCAAGTGAAGGGGGGGGGGAATATATCTCCAACGCGCTTCACGCCTGTTTCGGCCGTGCCAAAGCAGGTGCAGGGCCAATGTAGCTACTTAGAATTAGGCGTGCTGGGCACCGGTGTGGGGGGTAGAGGGGGTGGTGGCAGAGCATGCCTGGAGATGGGACACTAAGCAAATCGCGCTGGAGACACTTGTTACTCTGAAGGGAGGGAACTGGGCACACGGTTTGCTATGCCCAATGAAGACAGGCCTCACTGCCCAAGGATGCCATCAAGAGTGGGGCCACATAGTGGTAGGGTGCTGGGCGCACAGAATGCTTGGTGGTGTTGGCATCAGGCGCAGGGCACAAGGAATACATACAGAGGGTTATATGCAGAGAGAGTGCGGGGCAGCCAAGTTTGCTGTGAGAACATATTGCTGAGGTCTGATGCGTGGCAGGGAGCACGAGGGTAACATGGGGCTGGCGCAGATGGATGATCCCCTGAAACAAGTCCTCCGAGGTACCCTCTTATGTCTCAGGTGATCCGCAGAGCAGACTGCCTCTGCTGCACAGATCGTGAAGGGGAGCACCCCTGCTAGTGGCACAGGCAAACGAGGGTCACCTTCTCCTTGCACTGTAGCAGGAGTGCCTTTACACTACAACACAACAGATATAGACTCTCTCTTCATTGGAGAGAGCATATATCTGTCGTGTTACACTTACCTGATGCTACCTCGACGGCCGTCTTTCCTTTTCGGTCGTCTTCTTCCGGTCTCTGCGCTCTGTCCCACGTCCCAGTAGTTCAAGGTATTTTCTCTTGTGCTGCTTGCAGTAGCCAGTAAGCTAGAAGCTTACTGGCTACTGCTGCTGTCCCACTGTCCTACCTTCTAGGATTGGCTATCGTCTCTCTCACTGAGATAAGAATACCAATCATAGAAAGAGGACTATAAAAAAAAAATTTTAAACTTCGGCTTCAAGTAAGTTTTCCAGAAACATTCGGCCGAAACCGAAGAACTGGTTTTCAGCCAAAATTCGGCCGAAGTCTTACTCGAAGCCGAAGTTCGGTACACCCCTACTTCTTGGACCCCTTGTGTGTCGATATGAAAATGGGCAGCTGCCTTAGCCAGTACTCATTGAGGAGAGGTTGATTATCAACAGGTGAGTCATGTACCGGGGGGGGGTCTTTAGGGATCGGGGAGTCAAGGTTGTAGGCTTCAGCCTCATCTTCCTCCTCCTCCTGGTCCTCGTCATCCCCATAAGAGACCCCTATCTGGTCATCCACTAATTGTGGTTCTGTATCATCACAATATGAATCAGGGTGGTGATAACTTACAGACTCTCACGATCCACCTGATATACAGACCTCCAGGCCACGTCGGTATCCTCAAGGATGACATCTCCAACATTTTGTCTAATAACCTAAAAAATTCCACCCAAGTACTTTTACTAGGGGGCATGAACCTAGGACGGAATTAGGCTTTACCCAGAGAGTGCTTCACCCCACTCACAACAAAGGCTGAATAATGGACTGGGTGGCAGACTACAACTGTAATGCCTCAATCTCCTCCATAGCCCCTCAGATTTGGACTGACCATCACCTTGTGACCTTCTCCCTAACAACTGAAAGACCCACCCCATGCAGACAATACCAGCTCCTGCCATTCCTACCAGGAATAAAAAGAATATCACCTACGACAACCTACACCCTCTCATTGTCCCTACGCTTAATGCACTCCCGGATAATTTGGGACCTGACGCTTTGGTTAAAGTATATGATCAAGACATGGCTGCTTCCCTAGACCTTATTGCACCACTTAAAATGAGAAAGTAAACCAAAGGCCCACCTTAATTATTAGAACACACCATACCTGAAAACTCTGACAAAAAAAAAAAAAAAAAAAGACAATGCGAGACATCCTGGAGAATACTACCATCGGAGGAAAACAAAACAAATCTTGGCTTCACCAATCATCTGGACCTCTACTAATGCTCGCCATCCCTCCAGACTACACCATTCTCAGAACAGATAGATCCCACAATCATGTGGCGGTGTAGCCATTATAGCTAAAACTAGTCTGCACCTTAGATCCTGCCCTATCGAAGACATTGCAGGCTACAAACTATTACTAGATAAACTTGCGGCTAATGATAAAACCACAATCAACTTCATTGTAATCTATAGATCTCCCAACCATAGTAGTCATCCAAAAACAGACAAACTGCTGCTACTCTCTCCACTCATCAAACCTAATACCAAATGTATCATCCTTAGAGACATGAATCTAGGATTCAATGAGCCATGACACCAAAGCTGAAGCCCTTCATTCTTCACTAAGGATATGAACTTCACACAACTGGTTAACGCCCCCACCCATATAAAGGGGAGAACATTAGACTGGATCCTCTCTCTCAACACTATGATAGTTATTGAATCCATCTCACCTCTTGACTGGACGGACCACTACAGCATTAAATTCACGCTTAACGCCTTAGAATCCCACCCCCCTAAAACTAATGCAATGGACACTTATGAAGCCAGAAACACAAGTAAGCTCACACCTGATATTTTCGCACCCATACTCAGTGAAGCGCTTGCTACTATTTCGGTCTCCACTGATAACCCATGCATCATTGCTGACTCTTACCACAAATGTCTCACCTCCACTATCAACGCCGTTGCACCTTTAACAATATAAGCGCAACGTGCTGATAAAAGAACCTGCTTCTGGTTTAACGAAGAGCTAGTCTTGCTATGGAGAACTAAACATGCCCTTGAACATCAATACAAAAAACACCCTACTACCGAATCCGCAAAAGCCTTCCAGGCTACAAATAAAATTTACAAAACAACCATCATCAGGCATAAAGCTAATGCATACAATACTCGCATCAGCAACGCATCATCAGACTCTAAAGAACTTTTCTCCATACTAAGAGAATTGGAAAACCACACCCCGACCTCAGTCTCTACCAACTCAAGTAAAGAGTGGTGTACCACCATACAAGATGCCATAGCTGCCAAGATTGCACTTTTGCAAAACAAAATAATAACCAAAAGACAACTACTAGCCGAAAAAAATGTCTAACAACCCTCTTTCCAACTCCAATGAGAATTCCAACTTGGCATTCCACTTCACCCCAGTCACTCAAGAACTAGCATCCAATTGTAAAGGAGACACTGTCCCAGCACAAGTAGTCAAATCTTGCGCTCACACCGATTATAACTAATTTTATTATTGCCTCTTAACTCTAACCTAGTACCAGCTAGTATTAAAGAAGCCTGGGTAACCCCCCTACTAATAAAAAAAAACAACTCTGGACCCAGCTGTGCCCACAAACTACCGTCCTATAACAGTATCTATCCGACTTAAAATACTAGATAAAATAGCCTACACACAAGTTCAAGCCCACTTGGAACAAAACCAGCTTCTTGGAACTAGGCAATCTAGTTTCAGGCCTAATCACAGCATGGAAACGGCACTCCTGGATCTGAAAATCCAGATGGATTCTATCAGGGACTCAGGAAAACTTTGCGTTCTCCTACTGCTGGACCCCTCTGCAGCGTTTGACCTCGTGGACCATGACAAACTGTGCTCCACCCTATCTCCAAAGATGCCACTATGTGGATTAAATCCTTTCTAGCTGAACGCACTTCGAGAGGCTCCATAGGGAAGAAGCTGCAGACCCAATCCCAGTCCCCATTGGAGTTCCCCAAGGCTCCTGCCTTTCACCAACCCTTTACAACTCTTACAAAGCTCCTCTTCTCGGACTTAGATGACATGGGTGTCATCTACACTAACTTTGCTGACGACACTCAGATCCTCCTTCCTCTCAGGCAACTACCCCCAAGACACTTTGGTCATCAAAATAAATCCATGCCATTATCCAAAACTGGATGGCCCTGAATAGCCTTCGTCTCAACGATGAGAAAACAGATTCTCATTGTGGGGTCGCAAACCAAAATAGGCGCCCTCCACGCGGACTATTCCACTATCAACATTGATGGCACAAGGATCCCAGTACTCAAGAATGTCAAACCTTTAGGAGTTTACCTCGACGCTAACCTCACAATAGCCAAACACATAAGCACACTCCATCCTCGTCCTATACTACTAAATTAATTGCACTAAGTCGCCAATTCCTTACACCGACTAATTGCATCACGCTGGCTAGGGCATTGATTTTATCAAAGCTAGATTACTGTAATGTGTTGCTACTTGGAACCTCCATCTCCAACCTCAACAAATTGAAACTAATTACAAAACAAAGCTTTACGGGCTGCATTAGGAATAAACAAAAAAGAAAATAAAAAATAAACAAAAATAATAAAAATCGGATCATATCTCCAAGATTAGGAGAGATTCCCACTGGTTGCCCGTTGAAGCCAGAATTATCCCCAAGATACTTTGCATCTCCCATAAATGCCTTTACAAAAAAGCACCCATCTATCTAAACAAAGCCACAGCCAAAAAGGAAGCCACCAGGTCATTGAGATCCAATGACAACATGCTCATGGCAATACCCCGCTACAAAAACACCAGAGCTGGGGTTAGCAGCTTCCAATACCTGGCCCCAAAATACTGAACTCCCTCCCGGCTCAGCATCAAAAAAGAGGACTCCTTCCAAGGTTTTAAAAAACTGCTCAAAACCTGGCTATTTAACCAGTTCTAATTAATTAATGTTTAGCTCCTCATACTGTTTTGCATGCACTATTTCTTTCTTATTCCTCAATTGCCACTGTAAATCTGATTGACTGTTCAATTTTACTGCAAGTACTGGATTATGTCATGCCTAGGTTATCTGTAACCACGCTGTGGTACCCCAGGGTCTGGGTGTGTAACAAATGTATTAAATAAATCAATCTAACCTCAGTGCTATAACTGCTCTCTATAAAAGCAAAATACTCTTAGCAAATCGAGAAACCTATAACTCCAGAATATCGCAGGCCAAATCTAGTACAAAGGAACTCTTTGTTATCCTGAAAGAGTTAGAAACCCCTATCCCAATACTTAACAACTGTATAAAAGAAACCCTGGTATGCCAATATACAGCAAGCACTCGCCAATAAAATTACGACCATACAAACTAAAATTGTTAAGAAAAAAGCCTCCTTAACCAGTCCTACTCCCACCGCCACACCACCTAATAACCTCGCTGACCTCCCCTGTTTCAAGTTCACTAAAGTCACCACAATTAAAACCGAAAAAATCTTATCTCTCAAACCTTCCAACTGCCAGGGTGATCAATGCCCTGCTCAACTGATAAAGGATGCTGCCAGAGATCTGGCCCCCTTCATCACAAAACTCATCAACGCCTCTTTTTCATCAGGTAACATCCCTTCTAACCTCAAGGAATCATGGGTGCTCCCATTACTAAAAAATCAGACTTTAAACCCATTGATATCCACTAACTACCGACCAATCACCACAGTGCCATTTCTACTGAAAATTAGATAAAATGGCCTACTCACAAATCCCAAAACACCTGGAATCTAAACTCCTACTGGGTTCCCGTCAGTCTGGTTTTCGGCCTGAGCACGGGACCGAAACAGCTTTAATAGACCTGGAGGCCCAGATAGATGAACTCCGAGACAAAGGAAATTCAGCCCTTCTTCTCCTGGACTTATCTGCAACATTCGATCTGGTGGATCACGGGGTCCTATGTAGCCATCTGAATTCTGCGGCCCACTTCTCAACAGAAGCCATAGCCTGGATACAATCTTTTTTGAGTAACCGGACTATGAGTCTTCTCTCCCACCGCAGCTGCAGACCCTATCCCCATCACTTATGGAGTGCCTCAGAGACCCTGCGTCTCACCTACCCTATATAATATCTTCACTAAGCCCCTTTTCGATTATCTGGATCCTCTTGGTATCACCTACACTAACTATGCAGATGGTACTCAGATCCTCCTACCACTTACTGGTGATTATGACAAGGATTTGGCCTTGGTGAATAGGGTTCATCTCATCATCCAGGCATGGATGGCCACCCAAGGACTATGCCTGAATGATAAGATCGAGATAATCATCCAGGGCACTAGCTCAACCCTCAACAAACTGAGCTCCAAATATTCTTCCTTTAACATGGACAACAATATTATCACTGTTTCTAGGGAGGTGAAGACTTTGGGGTTCTACCTGGACTCTATCTTACCTTTCAATAGGCAGGTCAATGCCATGGCCTTGTCCACGGCATATACGTGCAAACTGATCAGAGCAGGTAGACCCTTCCTGACGAACAACAGTTGCACCACCCTGGCCCGGGCACTCATTTTGTCTAAGTTGGACTACTGCAATGCGCTCTACATAGGTGCGAATAAACAAATCATCAAGAAAATCCAAATCCTGCAGAACAACGCCCTTACAGCAACACTAGGAATTGCTAGGAGAGAACATATTTCCGATATCAGAAGATCCAACAATTGGCTTTCAACACACAACAAAATCAAACTGAAAGTCGCTTCACTTACATACAAATGTTTGAATAATGCGGCACCTTGCTATCCGACAAAGAATTACCAGGAAATCATCAATAAGGACTACTAGACAATCCGTTACCAACTTCCTTGCTGTCCTCAGATTTAAGCTTTCCAGAATCAGGGGTTGCAGTTACCCAGTTAAGGCAGCCCAACTGTGGAACTCCCTACCTGCCACACTCAGAGCAGATCAACCCTATCAAAACTTCTGCCAGAATACTATAAAATGGCTCAAAGAATCTGACAACTAGATATGCACCTTCTACCTAGAATGAACCTACCCTGTTCCTAGGTAAATACTTTAGATATTAGAGCTACTTTTGACTGTACTGTATTTGATTCCTACTTCCTGCCTTTGCCTACTTGACCTTTTTCTTCTGTACTCCGTGTCTCAGATGTACCGATTACTCTTGGTGTAACTAAGCTGTGAATTATCTTATGCTATGCGCCCTGATGCCTACGGGTCTGGTGCGCAATACAAATAAACATAAGCATCAACCCTAAAAGAGTCTGTGACCAAACCTTGAGTTGGAGCGTCAGAATGGAGTTTCTTAGCAGGGGGCTGAGAGAAACTAGGTATTGCCTTAGACCCCGAGGGGACAGAGGTAGCAGGGGTGTTGGAGTAACTATGAAAATAATAAGACCATGAATAACATCCTTCTCATTACCCTATCAATATCAGCTGAGGACCAGCCTTTAGAGCTAGGAATCACTTATCATGAGCAGTGGGAGGAATGAGTTTAACTTTAGTGGTAGGATCTGATACCTTGGACTTCCTTATAGATTTAGGGTCTTTCTGCTTCTCCTTATGAACATGGTGTTCTGAAGATGACCTTTTAAGTTGTTTATCCCCCTTCCCATGACTAGAGGAGTGTTTGCTAGTTTTTTTAGGGGTCTCCGAGGGATTTGACGCCTCGCGTTGAGATTCGGATGTGGTATTCGAGGAAGGACATTGAATCTCTGGTGTAGATGCTACATGTCTCTGCTGTGTAGGATAGAGGGTGGAATCGGCATGATCGGGCCTCAGGGACTCGTGATAGTGTGACACCCTTGTCAACCGAAGACTGTTGGCCTTTTTCATGAGGCTAACGGGAATGCCCAGAGGACACAGATTCGTTGGACTGCTCTCTTGGTGTCTTCCGTTGCCTATCGCTCGACATGCGTGTGGAGTCATGGCCGGGACTGATGTGCTTAGTGGAGGTTGTAAGTGTAGTGCTCTTGCCGCCGGGTGTTGTCCCCACAACGTGGCCGCCGGCCAGTCCTTCAGGGTCGGGGGCCTGCGCGTGGGTGTCCAAAGTCACCCCTCTGCCCTTGCCGTCCGATGCTGCGGCGTTGCTGCTATCGCTGAATGTCCCCTCCTCTTCCATGACCTCCATCTGCCTTGCGTAGTGGGCCTAGCGTTTAGTTCAGCAGTCTTTAAGAGTTTTCAGCTTGAAGAGCTTGCAAACTCGACAGGTAGCCTCAGGATGGTCTCGTGGGAGACACAGATTGCACGTATTGTGCTCGTCTACCCAGGGAAACTTCCTGTTGCACTTTGGGCAGAACTTAAATGGAGTACTCTCCATATGTTATAAAATGGTAGCAGGCGGGTATGTGTAGGAAAAAAAGGTGGAAAGAAGCCTGTTCTGACCACCCCCCCCACTCTCCCTACTTTACAGGGCAAGTCTGTCATGGCAGTCCTCGACGGCTGGTTTCCTCGATCTTCACCAGCGTCGATATTCGCGATAGGGTGGAAGTGAAGTATAAACTAAAGCCGAGGGAACTCTGCAACATGTGTCTGACTAGTATGGTGGAAAAAAACAATCTGAAGGTCCTACATGCGTGAGGGATCATGGGTACAGGGGACGTCGCACTAGGGATAGTATTACTGGCACGCCCTGGTTCAACGCCTCTTTTCGTGTTTCAAAAAACAAACTGTAATACTCTGCAGCTTCCACTAGATGTCGGCCTATGCACAGCATATGATCTAAGCAGATTCTATATATATATATATATATATATATATATATATATATATATATATATATATATATATAGGCAAGCTTGCTACCAGAGACACAAGCCCCTGTATATTCCAAAAAGTGTTTGTACAGGGATTGGATTGATAGGTTGGGATTTTGTTTTCTAAATTTAAAAATTGTGGTTCTTGTATATAGTATAAATGCCAAAAGTGGTTGAAGCCAAAGTTTGATCAACCGATGCTGCTCTTGATACCAACCAAAATACCTTTCTTGAGAAAACTGTGGGGTTGCCAAATAATACACCGATATGTGCGCGTCACTGGGCAGAACCAAGTGTACCCAAGATCAAGGGACACAAGCGCTTGAGACTTGTTCTCTATTTTGGGGGAAAACAGCTTATAACTAATTTAAATGCAAATAGCAATGTGAAGCCTGAGATTGTTAATTTACCTGCTAAGCAGTGGCAGAACCATGGGAGGTCGCAAGGGGGAATGTCCCCCCCCCCCACCTTCGGGCTTCATTTTTGTGCCCCTGGTGCAACCCCCTCCCCTCCTCCCTATACCGGATCCTGAAAGGCTGGCTCTGCTCCACTCTTCCAAAAGCTTTTTTTTTAAAAAGATTTTTTTTTTTTAACTGAGCACACCAACACGTGTGCCGCAACGCAGCAGACCATCTGCCCTTGCCTGGGGCGATGCTGGTCGGTGTTAGTTTGATTGGTGGCGCTGAAAATCGCACCATTTTCAGTTTCGATTTCCCGGAGCCAGGCAGCCTTGCCCTTGGGAAATCAAAGCAGTCAACCACCAGACTATCTGGAGCGTGCCATCGCAACAAGGCAACATCAAGCTAGCTGGGGTTGGAGCACGCATATGCATGCAAGTACGGACATGGGCTTGGCAGGCCAGGGCACATGTGCTATTATGTAGCAAATCTGCCCAGCCTTAGAAACAAGCGGCCTGGTGGTGTACTGCGCAGGAGTCAGAGAGTCAGCCACAGCAGCAATGTCTTATGGTGCTGCTGCCTTGCCTACCTGCGGTCTGCAGGTAGTGGCTGACCCAAACCTAGCCGTCCTGCGTTAGTGCACTGCTGAATCCAATACAGAGAAAACATGAGCGAGCAAAGGGGAGCCGATTGCGAGTCTGTGGAGTACCAGGCTTGTGCACCCAATATTGGGATTAAAGGGTTCCTGTCCCTTTGCTGTATAGCTCAAGGGCCCTATGCGGCAAAGCCATGGCATCTGCTAAGGCATCAAAAATCATCATCTGTTAGCGCTAAGTCCGATCCATTATGGCTCCCTCGCTGCTGCATCAGGCATCTAATGGAAACCATATTCCGCAAGAAACTGACAAACTAAGGCTGACGTCCTATTTTCAAAACGGCTGCTTGGAGACCTGGGGAGGCCTGATCAATTTAGGAACCCCCGCCCCTCTTCCATTCTGCACAGCAAGTATGCGGGCCAAATTAAATGCCCCCTTGTGTTTGGCGGCAGATCTCCAAACAGCCATTAAATTCCAGTGAGAGAGACTCACATACCAAGCAGTGCAGAGTCAGACAGCAGGCTACTAAAAAGCCAGTTTGCTGCATCCATGAAGATGGAGCACCAGAAAGATTGCTTTGTGCGTGCAATAGTTTGGGATTTGTTTGCATACACTAGTGCTCATGAGAAGTGCAGAAACAAAGCATTTATTCAAAGTAGGCCGCAAAGATTACAGCCACTCTCGTAAACAGCCTCTGGTACTTTCAGTTCACGGGTGTGTGGCTGTGGCTGCTGAGCGAGCAATCGTAGCAGTACTGTGTAATGCTGCACCCATAACATGCTCGTAGTGCTAAATACCTTCAGCTCCAGGTCTCAAATGGAGTGCTGTTTGTTTCTATTCACTGTGTGCCAAGAGCTGTACTGCCAGGGGACGCGCCGAGCAAAGGGAGGCCTTGGGGGATACTGCTGTAGCTGCTTAGCCCATCAGGCCACGGGAGACCCTTGCTGCCTTCCCCTCCCCTTTGTTCCAAACAGATGGGGGGGACACTTAGACAAGCTGACGCCAGGTAACATGAAATGGGTGGGGGGCGGGCAGAACACCAAGGTGAGAAAGGGCACGAAAGGGAAGGAAGACTGGCCCCTCCCACAAAGGTGCTTCATAAGCACAGCACCCCAGGCCAACACCCTCCGATTTCCCAGGATAGGCAGTGAGGGTTAAAGGATTTCCCGCCCGCGCACCCGATGCCAATGTGAATTAATATGTCGATTGTCTAATCTACAGCAGAACTGTCGCAGTGGATGTACATGGTGGATCCAGGCTGGAAGGGCCGTCAGAAACCACAAGGGACTGTGCAGTCACCAATGTTGTCAGCGGCAGAGAATTGGCCTCCGTAGGCCACGGGGAACTGGGGGTGGGCCGCTGTGGGTGAAGGGTGGTGAAAGAAAAAGTAAAAAAGTGTGGAAGAAAGAGTGAAAGAAAAAATACAGTTAGTCAGGGAAAGGGGCACAAGGCCAAAGGTACAGAGAAGCGGCTCAGCAACTTGGGGGAATTAGTAGAGGACATAGTGGTTGCTTTCCATGGATGTCAAGCAATAGTGAGGAGAGTGTGGGGAGAGCAAGGAAACCAAGGGAGGCCGGAGGAGATCAAGAAAGGAAGGAACCCAATGAACAGGGGAAGAGGTCCAGAGACCTGGGAACGCAAGGAAAGTAGAGGAGAGGCTAACTGGCCCGTCGAACGAGGGGGAGCAAACCAACAACATTGTGGCGGGGTGCGGGGGTGGGGGTAGCCAGCAACCAAACTAGGGGAAAGAGGACAGGTCATCAAAGGAAACAGGAAGGGGGCAAGAGCAACAGGGGAATGAGGACAGGAAACCGGAAAACAGGCATGTAAGAGAGTAAGTCATCAAAGCAACAGGGAACAGCGTGGAAGGCCAAGAGAACAGGGAAAAGAGTCAGAGGTTAAGGCACAAGGGGATTGGGTTAGGAGGCCAGAGAGTTCAAGAACTCTGGGGTAAGGAATCATGTAGGGATATGGAAACTGGGGGCGGGGTACCTAGGGGTTTTGGGTGAATTAAGAGGCGAAGAGCGCAGGGCACCTGGGCAACAGGGAAGCATGGGCGGGGGCCGGTGACAGAGGAAATTAACTGCTTAACGATCCTGCACCTGGGAAATGTCAATGTTGAATGTTTGCTATCTGAAAGCCATTGATCAAT
This sequence comes from Ambystoma mexicanum, assembly GCF_040938575.1. Taxonomy (NCBI): domain Eukaryota; kingdom Metazoa; phylum Chordata; class Amphibia; order Caudata; family Ambystomatidae; genus Ambystoma; species Ambystoma mexicanum. The sequence continues at coordinate 305,233,420 of NC_090921.1, forward strand.
TTGGGGAGTGATGGAAAGTTAGTAATATGCAAGGGCGTCAGCTCGGAACGAAACCAGAGGCTGCTCAGCCAAGTTACAAATTGTGTGAGGGCTTTTAGCTCAGAGCAGAACCCTGATGCTGCAATGCCAAAAGCGGAACCTGTAAGCTACCTCCTGACTAATAAAGCAACTGCGGCCTACCCACCCACAATGAGAGTCTACTTGTTATTTCAAAGGGGGCGGGGGGGCGCAATCGGGGACACTATGCTAAAGGACAATGCGGGGAAGGCAGAGAGAGCAAGTTGAAAGTGAGCATGCAACAGCAGGGTACCGGGGCCTAGTGTGGGCTGTTGCGGCTAAAGGTTTAGGTGGGAGTGCAGTTGCAGTGCCTTACGCTACCTATGCTGGGGACTCAGGTAGTTAGGGCTACCTTTCTCCAATCCACCTCTAGTTGGATGCGATCTATACTTGTAACCATAGGGTGTTATGGTCAGACTGTGGCAGGCATTGCCAAACTATGGGGATTGTGTTTTGCCAACTGCTGTATTTCCAGAAATGTCACTTGTTTTTATTTTTATTGTGGATATTTTGTTTTTTTATTCTTCATTTAACTGTTCTTTGCAGTTTTTACCAAGATTTGTGCGCGCTTTCTGGGGTTTTAAAAAAAAAATGTGTCCTTAAAATTTCTTGTCCCGTTTAGTTCCTTGATTTTGTGGGTTGAGTTTCTTCTGTTATGTTCAAGGATAAGGTGTCCAAGTCCAGACTGTTGACGAATTTTGCCACTGCTATCACTGATTTCTTCGTTTTACCGCTCATCAGGTGGTCCCACCAGTGTTGTTCGTCTAAGGTGAAGGCCTTTTTGAACAGATGTCCCATGTGAGCTTGTCTGTTAGTTGTGGTACCTTTACATGTTAGCAGTAGGTGTCTTAAGGTTTCCACCTTCTCCTCGCTTTTGCAGAAGCGGCATTTGTTGTTTGTCGATTTCCCTCAAATTGCGAGTATCTCGTTGGTTTTTAGGAGATTTAAGCGTGTTCTTAGGAAGGTTGTTTGTGTTCCTTTGTCCGGGAATTTTAAAATGTATTCAATAGGATCGTTGACTTTTTGTAGATTTGGTGGGAGATGCCGAGTGAGTTTTTTTTGCAGCTTCAAGAGTTTGAATCCAGTCCCAAATTTTTAGTCTCGATTTTGTTTTGTTGGGGTTTTCTTCTAGTTATTTTTCCGAGCTTCCACATCTTTTAGGAGTTTGTTGTGTTTCGTGGCCCAGGCTGTCAACATCTTGTTTTGTTTGATTTCCATCTCCTCACTGATAACCTCGTACAGTTTGAGTTTAGAGATTCTGATTTTCCGGTATAACATCAGACCATTTGGATATATTTAACCATATGTCAAAACTAGCAATATGCTTTTTATTTTCAGAAGCTACATAGAAGGATCATTTTGACAGTCAAAAGAAAATCAACTCAAAGCAAGTTCAAAGGATGTCATGTGATGTCATATCAGGGATTGGACCTCGGGCAGATAGGGCAAGTTGTGTCTAATGCAGGCATGCCTTATAGTGCGATACAGCCTAATTTACCTGCGAGGTATTGAGGTAGGGAAGTAAGCATTTTTCATGTCTTAAAATAACAAAATTAACAGGGTGCAAGTCCTTAAAAAAAAGTGGGAGATTTGGAGGATTCCATAATATATGCATAGGCGCTGAGTACATGGGGACAGAGGGTGTAGGGGCACCCGTTCCTCTTGCCATGCTCATATAAATCACTGATTGTGTCAGAGTTTCTGTGTCCTCTCCTGCTGGGTTCAGGCTTCGTTACATATTAGCATGCATCTGGAAAATTTAGGAGCCTCATAATGGACCATCTGACCTTTTTTTGGAGAAGGTGGGCAGGCCAAATCTGCATTGCAGGTGCGGGAGTAGCAGGGGATCTTATAGCAGAATGCTGCAAAGACAACTCAGCAGGTTAGGTGACGGTTGAGGAGATGTTATATTTTTCGACCTTCTTGTAAATTATATGGCTTTTTACTATTGCTGCTGCAAAATGTGGTGTAAACTAATGCCAGACTGGCTGAAATGTTGCTGTCTCCCCCGCTGTTCTGAAAAAGGCGTTTTTCCGGCGTGCTGAGCTATCTATGAAGAATAAACATTGGCAATATTTTGCTATGTAATGCTTACAAAAGCAGGCCGGTTTCTTGGTAGCAGTTTGCCGACAGTGAAGGACAAAAATAATCCTCAAACATACAAATTATAGGAATTGTTTTAATTTATAATGAACACCAAATGCTGCAACATACAGACATAATGCATGAAAAAGTATTCCTCTGTATCAACAGTTCCGAGTTATACCCACAAAAAGTAGGGAAATGTAGTGACCCATCCCCTCTGGCCAGATGGGTGCGATGCCCCCTCCGGGGCACTTCGACCACCCCTCCCACCCCCCTTTACCGTCCCGCTTCAAAACCTGGCTCCTCCACTCCAGTGCTAAGTATAGGAATTCAAGATAAATTCAGTATTGGCAAGTGGGGGTTATTCAAATAGAATGTTTTTATATCCAAATGAACGTTATTATTCAGGGTGACGCACTCAACCAGGAGAATACAGTGGAAAGGTAACATGGAAGCAATTGACCTTCTCTGGAGCACTAGATCATGGTGAGAAACTCCATGGAACAGGGGGCGGGGGGAGTATCTGCAAGGCATTATTAGTTCATGGGATTGCAGAAGACCTTTCACAGTTGCATGTTTAGATGCTCTTACCCTAGGGGGTCATAAGTGAAATGGCTTGTTATCAATCCCTGCTGCACAGGCATTTTTTGTGGTGCTGAGAAATCAAGTCATTTTCTTGTAATTGATCGCAGGTGCCAGCCTTGCGAAGACAGATCACACTTCATGGCCCACAATACAGCACTCGTGCGGACGACAAATCATTCATGCCACGTTAGAGTATGTAAAGGATCCCACGAGGAGACGTTCAAGATTTTTCACGTATTTGTTTTAGATGCTTGTAAAACGATTTTAACTAATCCTTTGTATTCCATTTATTTTAAATGGTTTTTAAAATGTTCATGGAGAGATCTGGAAATATTTATTTACTTTGCCTGAATTAGCATCTAGTCATTTGTCATTTTCATTTACCATTTTAATTTTGAGGAGAGTGCTTATGTTTAATTAATCCATCAATTCCTAAAATGCAGTTATGGCTCAGAAATAACACCAGTAAAAAATAAAATGTCAGAGATTAAAACATAACTTCTAGGAGCAGAAGGCCATCTAGAGATGTGCAGTGGAAATTTGAAATACTTACCACAAATCCCATCTAGCATCTCATCTATCTGTAAGAATAAAATTAAAGGGGTACTAGTGGTACCACCCGGTGTTGCCCGGGTCTGTAGCTAACATTCACGTGTTGGTGTGCTATAGACTTGTGTATGTTTTATTGTGTCATAACTTCCCATTTTGTAACAATCGTAAAAACAGCCATCTCCCAAAATTCCCTTTTACGGATAGCACAGGGCAGGGCAAATGGGTCGGGCTGGTCAATCACTCTCCCAAGTGTGATGTCCATGTGACCGCTGTCACGTGGACAAGTTAATAAAGGTGAGCATGGAGGCCGCCAAGAGGCAGTTCCGGCTCTGACTCCATACACGGTGTCTGGGTCTTCATTTTTGCGGATTAGGCCAGGCCCTCCTCCTCACACACCACACTGGCGACGAGGACGGGGATTCCCTGCGGAACCGTCAAAAAGAAATCTTCAGGTGCTCACGCTCCCCCCGGCAGCCCAGGCTCGCTGACCTACTCACGCCGGGCAGTAAAGGCGGGGAGGATGAGGAAAAATAAATAAATGACATAAGCCCGCCGTCGCGGACTTAAACAGTAAGTGCTGCACTTCTCGCTTCCGCGCAACAGTCAATGGCTACAACTACAAGCCCTAATTGTGCCCCAGCATGACCACATAACGCTATGAGAAGGGGAGGGTCCTAAAAAAAAAAAAAACATATATATATATATATATATATATATATATATATATATATATATATATATAGACACACACACACATCACCTGAAGTGAAACAAAGAAACTCTGTATTGAGGAGCAAGTGCAACAAGAACTGAGAGGCCAATTTCATAACCCATATATAGACATATGTGGGAAAAAAAAACAGTTTGAGAGTGAGCACTATAAAGACTAAAAGGACATTTTCATCACCCAAAGCACCTCTAACAACAAAAAAATAAAGGCACAAAACAGAGAACCTGTTCATAGGCCAAGAGAGATACTGGCATAGCTAAAAGCAGCAGTACAGCATATACTAGCACTGAGCACCGACACAGACAGTAATACAATTAAAAAGGCATAAACCCACTACCACAGCCGAAATCAACCGTACAGCACATGTGAACATTGAGCAGCTAGTAGTCCCCATAGGATTTCTGTGGTGTCGCAGACTTGAAGCTTAAACACAGCACCAGGAGTACCCCAGTTTATGGGAAGAGCACACTAGAAAACCATACACGTGTTGACCCTACTGACTCATCTACAGCCAAACCACGCCTGTCAAGAGGAGGTGGCAAGGACTAAGTGTGAACATGGCAGATGACATCATAACACCACAGAGGGTGCAAAGCCAAAGCCGGAAACCCAGACACCAGTACGTGGTTGGATACCACACAGGGTACATTCATGCAACCTTTTCAACCATTTGATGCCCTCACTGGCCTCCGGTGGGAACTGTGGCTACAACAGTTTGAACTCTCTCTCCATACCCGCAAGATTGAAGATGAGGAGATGGAGAGCATTTCTCATGCTTAACCTAGGCACGATGGCCCTTCGCATTTTCAATGCCCTACCAAACCGAGGTAGAGATGACGACTATGCAACTGCTAGAGACATCCTCACTAAGAAATTTAAACCAAAAGCAAGCCAGGACTATGAAAGATTTAAGATGAGTCAAGCTAGACAACGCCCACAGGAGAACATAGATGATTTCCACAGTCGATTAAGAGAGATGGCGCTGTCGTGTGACTTCCCAGATGAGGAGTTTGCAGTCCGGCAACAAGTCATACATGGGCTGTCTTCAGAGAAGTTAAGGCGTGCAGTCTTAGCTGAAGAAGACCTCCTGCTCGCCACTATTCTGACAATGGGACGTTTACGTGAAAGGACAGAGGAATATGCGGCAGAGATGGAGCAGATTATGAGCCGCTTAGCGCTAGACACTGATCTGTCAGAGCGATGCCCCAGCTGTCAATGCCCTGAGGCACCGGAGGTCACAAGGAAGGCCATCCAACAGGAAGTCAAAAGACTGCATATGGTGTGGAGGACAACACAGCAGAAACGACCATGCCCTGCACACGGCACCACGTGCCATAAGTGCAGGAAAGAAAATCATTACGCGTCCGTATGTTTGAGTTCCAAGCCACCCAGGGATACTACCAGCCGGGAAAGGGCACCACGACACAGATGGTGTGGAAACCCGAGGATCCGCCAAGCGTCGATAGAGGCAGCCGCACCGTCAGAAAAGACCAATAGAGAAGCCCCGGCAAAGCAAAAGTGGGCGCACGCACGTGCCATTGGGGGTGAAGAGTCTGACAGTGCAAGTAGTAGTGAAGAAAGTCAATCCAGCAGGGAGACATCCCCAAGCAACACCAGATGGAACTATAATCAGAGAAGGGAGAAAGCACACGATATCAGCTGTGGAACCGGGAAACAATAACGACCACAGTGATGCCAAGTCACGACGATGTACAGTGCTAGTAGGAGATATTCCAGTTACCATGATGATAGATACCGGAGCCACTGTAAATGTTATGCCAGTCTCCAGACTCGACAAGCTTAAGCCACAGCCGACGCTCAGTCCTGTTGTATGCTTATGCCTCTCCCAGTAACAGGATACTTTAATACAACACTTTCACATCGTGGCGTCAGCCGCAAAACCTGCATCCATGTTGTGGATGCTGGCATTAAAACCCTGCTCAGCTGCACTCCGGCTGAACGCCTTGAAGTAATACAGTTCAATCTTGCAATCCAGCTTGAGAACATTGAGACCCTTCTTAAAACAAAAAAAAAAACAAAAAAAAACCACCAAAAACTCTTCACTGGCATTGGGTGTCTCAAAGGTCGTTCAGTGAAGCTACACATCGACCTAACTATTGAACCCTGAGCAGTGAGGCACAGGAGGGTCCCCTTTCACATGAGAGCTGCCGTAGAAGCAGAACTAGATCAGAAAATCATCGAAAAGACAACAGGAGCTACCCCGTGGGTCTCCCCCATGGTAGTCACGGCAAAACCAAAACAACCGAATGCTGTGCGCATCTGTATCGACATGCGTATTCCCAATGCAGCTATTGGTTGGGAAAGACACATTATGCCAACGATTGATGAGCTGATCGTAGACCTCACCGGCGCAACTGATTTTAGCAAGCTCGATCTTCGATCTGGCTATCATCAGATTCGATTGGCCAAGGAATCGTGCTACATTACCACTTTCTCATCACATTTAGGGCTCAGACGATAGAGTCGCCTCAACTTTGGGATATCCTCAGCAGCGGAGATCTTCCAGAATGAGATTCGGAGAGTGCTCCAGGATCTGCCAGGTGTCACCAATGTCAGAGATGATATCTTAGTCTATGGAAGAACAGAGGTGGAACATACAGCTTGGCTAGCAGCACATTTGCAACGGCTAGAAGAGTCAGGACTCGCACTCCATGCAGAAAAATGCGAGTTTGCAAAGAAGTCAATGAGCTTTTTTGGATATGTATTCAATGAAAAAGGTCTCTCTCCAGATCCCAGTAAAGTGAGCGACATCAAAAGTGCAAAAGCACCATCGACCGTATCGGAAGTAAGAAGTTTCTTAGGCATGGCTACGTATTGTGGCCGTTTCATCCCAGATCCTGCCACAGTCGCTGCTCCACTACGAGAACTCGCAAAAGCCAAAACCACATTGCAATGGGGCATCAGGGAAGAACAGGCGTTCCAGAAGATAAGACTCGCTTTCCATTGATACCACCATGGCATTTTTTGACATTAATCGCTCCACGGAACTACTTGTGGATGCTAGTCCAGTTGGATTAGGAGGAGTGTTGACGCAAAAAGACAAAAAGGGAATGGTCTACACTATTGCATTCGCAAGCAGAGCACTTACACCGGCAGAGAGAAACTATGCTTATATCAAGAAGGAGGCACTAGCCATTATTTGGGGATGCAAGCATTTTCATGTGTATATCCTAGGACACCCGGTAGAAGTATTCACCAACCATAAACCCATCATCCCTATTTTCGGAGGCACAGCACTACACCCACCTGCAAGAATTGAATGATGGCTACTGCAAGTGCAACAGTTCGACCTGAAGGTGCAGTACCGTGCAGGAGCCGACAATCCTGCAGATTACTTATAACGCCACTCACGAGCAGCCACAGCATCTGAACAGGAAGCTGCGAAAATTGCAGAAGAACATGTCTGCCAAATTATTGAGCTTGCTAGACCAAAAGCCATGATGCTAGAGGAGATTCAATCTGAAACAGAAGCTGATCCATGCCTCCAGCTTGCGAAGACTGCCTCTTTGACAGGGGAATGGAAGACATTCCTGTCAGCAGTCAGTAGGAGAACACAGTCAGAGCAAGAACTCTTACATGCACTGTTCGGGATACGCCATGAATTATCCATATCGGTGGAAGGGCTAATCCTAAAAGGGCATAGAATTGTGCTGCCGCTGTCTCTACAAGAGAGCAATCCAGTTAGTACACGAAGGACACCAGGGTGTTGTCAAAACTTTGGCATACCTAAAGTCACGCATCTGGCTGCCTCACGTGCAACAGAAAGTATTGGCCCTTGTAGAAACCTGCAGTGCCTGCCGGTCTTCTCGTCGCCCAGGACCGCCAGAACCCATGGAATACCTGCCAAGAAGCACTCGCAGGTGGGAATCCATCAGCATTGACTTTTGCACCATTGCTAATGAAGCCTACCTGTTAGTGGCAATTGATGAGCACACTAGGTATCCTGAAGTAGAACTAGTCTACTCCATAGAAGCAGAAGTGGTTACTACAGCTCTAGAAAAGTTTGCAATGCATGGCCTTCCATCAGCGATTCGAAGTGATAATGGCCCACCGTTCACAAGCAAGTAATTCCGCCGCTTTATGAAATATCTAGGGATACGCCATCATCACATCACACCATACTGGCCGCAAGCGAATGGAGATGCTGAACGATTCATGGCGTCTATCAACAAGACAATCCAAATTGCAAAATACAAAGGCCGTAGGTGGCTCCCCGAGCTTTACAGATTCCTACGCGCGTATCGTCTCACACCACACTCGTCAACGCGCTTCAGTCCTGCGGACTTCATGTTCCAGGTCCCTGCACCACTCCTGGAAACCAACCCCAGTCGACTGGGACAACATTGAGACGAGAAGGCGGCTACATAATGCAAGAGAGGACTTAGCCAGGAGAGCAGTGACCAGTGAACTACAAGTTGGCGACACAGTATTAGTGAAAACTCGGAACCGAAAGGGAAAGATGTCACTGCCGTACTAATCAGAACCATGGACAGTAACCCAGCGAGAGCACGGCCTCGTGTCAGCCACGCGAGGGCACGAGTCAGTGTCAAGAAATGCCTCCCACTTCCAAAAAATCCTGCCAACAATGTGGGAGGAAGGAAAAAGAGAAAGCAGTTTCAGAGGAGATCAACCAGCACAGGCCAACAACTCTCAAGAAGGGCGGAGAGAAGAGACGAGCTTAACGTCTCCAGCCTGTCTAAGAAAAGAAGAAGAACATGAAGACACACCTCACACTCCACCACGAGAGATGAGTGAACGATACACACTAAGAAAACAGCCAATACCATAGACAAGGCTGAAAGGCTATGTTCTCAATAGCGTCTACGTTCGGTCAAGGTGAAGACTAGGAAGCAGCCTGAAAGGAGACATGAAAGGCTACATCAATGGCAGACAAGTGTGCCGAGCTGCGAATATCCACAGGCATTGGAAGTGGTGATTGAAGGAGAAATCACAGAAGACTCCAGAAGTTGAAAGACTATGTTCTCGTGTTGTGAATGCCTGTTAATACAGGGGCTCTTTATGTTCGAACAGTCTGTTTAAAAGTTTTCTTGACTTTAAATATCTGCTTGAATACTGGTAATCTTTTATGTTCAATTAGCCATCCAAAAGTTGATGAGGGATCTGATCTCCACGTGACTGCTGTCACGTGGACAAGTTAATAAAGGTGAGCGTGGAGCCGGCCGAGAGGCAGTTCTGGCTCTGACTCCATACACGGTGTCTGGTCTTCATTTTCGCGTGACGCTACGTCCGTCACAGGGTTAGGCCACGCCCTCCTCCTCACACACCACACCCAGTAAAAGGCCCTTCTCCCAGACTCGAACTTGCTACACAACACATTACTTGTGATGACGATCACCCTTCATTTTGAATATTTACATGGTTATGGAGTACAGGTACATGACCCAACAGTGGTGTGTTTGAAGTAGGGCAGACAGGCACCAGCGTGGTCTTCTTTGTGTTTAATAGTAATGAGTTGAAAATGACAAACCCCACCGCTCCGTCAACCTCCAGCAGCAGGAACTGCTCTTCCAACTGTCACCCCCCCCCTTGAAACAGAACATTCCCCTACACATTCCACAGATTGCTTACGTACATGCCATAATGCACCTCCTCCCACTAAACATTAAAAAAAACAATCAGTAAAACACTGATTTGCAATAAACATAAGAAGATATCACAACATAACATTTTATTTACATTAATATTGAATCAACAATTTTTTTTTAGCAAAAAAGAACAATGTTTACAGTTTGAAGTTTACAATTTATGGCTAAAATTTTGCAATTTACAGTGTTTTTAACCCTCCAATCTCTGGCAGAACCTCTGTCAAAAACTTTGCCGCCGCAATGACAGGTTTAATTTTTTTGTCCCGACATCAAGAATATCCACCAGCCTTCGGCGTCGGAAAGCGCAAAGTCCGAAAAAAGAGGTCTGAAGTATTTTGACCGTAGATCTTTTAAGGCCGAGCATAATGTCAAATGGAACAGGGATTCTACTATAGACAAATCTTTACAGTACCGACAATGGTTCTCCTGGACTTGTCCCCAAATTGCAAAAATCTCATGGGTAGGATGCAAGTTCATGCGGGCTCTCATGAACTTATTCCTAACCCGTTTATATGGTAACCGTTTTAAAAACTCACAGACGGTATTAGGTCATTGCACTTCCTGCGGGAGTTGAGCCACTGATTGGCCACTACTGGCACTCTCCAATGTTTGAATCCAATCGTACTCTTGGAGTTTTTTATTTTTTACCTTGTAGGGTTAGACATCAATTGTTCTAAGGGGCTGCCAATTTCTTCTAGAAGGTGCATCATAGTCGAATGCCATCGCGTCATAGTTACATTTAAACCAGATGACATTTCCTTAAACATAATTTTTAAAATTGCCGGTCAAGTGGGATTCTGACATTTCCCCGAACAAAGTGAGCCTGTTCCAGACCACCATAAATTTCAAACCGTTCAAGCCAAATTCTGACCGAATGATGGCAATTGGAGTGGACATAGGAACGCACAGTACCTTCTTCCACCCCCTTCAACTCGGTTGCAGAGAGAGTCAGGGAGCTTGAATAGAGATTCCGCCCCATGTCACAACAGGTACCACAATGGCTCTGTAATACTTAACCACTGGTATAATTGAAAAACGTCCACATTTGCTAGCTTGGCTAGTTAGGGTTTTCATCCTAATAAGGTGGTTTGACATTGGTGCCTCGACAGTCGAGTTACTCAGCCAAACCCCAAAAATACTTGAAAGATTGAACCTGCTCGATTTTTTTCCTCCGTCAAACCAGGAATGCCGATTTTTTTGTCTTCAAGCCAACGCCGAAGGTCAGAATTTTAGTTTTCCCCCTGTTAATTTCAAATTTCAAATTAGTTTTTTGAATATAACAATGTAGGGCATTAAGCTGTCTTTTTACTGCCCTACCGGAAATCTGGTCGATTATGTAGCAGATGAGGTAGCTGCACTCTTCAGACCGTTGGGGGAAATTATCTAATGGCCAAAAAAGCCTCCGGCATAACCTCCAGAAAGAGGTTGAAAAGTGCAGGGGCCATGGGCACCCCTGCTTAACTCCTCTGTGAGTTCTTATTTCATTCGAGAGGGTGCCAGCTCTATTCAATCTTACTTTTAGAGAGGTCACGGAATGCATTGCCATGATCGGATGAAATATTGGTTTTGGGCAGATCTTTCCTGCAAGTTTTGACCATAGTTTGCATCTGTTAATTTGGTCAAATGCTTGGACCAGGTCCACAAAAACCAAATAGAACTTAGGTTTTTGAGTTCCTTGGTTCCCTTTCAGTAGTTGAACTAGAAGAATGTTTATCGATGTGCCCAAGTCTTTAACAAAACCAGTTTGAAATTGGTCAAAAGCTCCAATCTCCCTACACCACAAGTTAAACTGGTCCAAAATAAAAGACCTGTAAAGTTTGCAGAGAGAGCGATAGGGCGATAGTTCTTAGGGCGCTCCCGATCACCCTTTTTGTGGAGGGGGACCACCATCGCTCTCCTCCAAGAGCCTAGTAGTTGATGAGAAGTAGCTATCTAGTCGAAGAGGATGGATATGAATCTGGCCCAGTAATCTGGGGAACTCCTTCAACATGCTGTTCGACAGCCAGTCAGGACCTGGTGCTCTCAAACTTTATGCTTTTGGATTCGTGTAACGATGTCACTCGGGCTGTTAGGAGTAATCCATGGCACATGATTTCAATGAGTTAATTATTGTCATGAGCTGACGTATACAAAGTTCTGAAGTGCTTAATCAAAGTCTCTTCACTTATTGGGTTCGATTGCTCCGGTCTTTCTGATATTGCTTCAGCCTTTACGAGTGGACCTTTACCGGCTAATGCCTTTAACATAGCTTCGGCATCATGTTGATTTCTTTGGCGTTTTGATGCAGACAGCCAGTTTTTATAGTTTAACTTGGCAGTCCGGGCAATATGAAGGTCCTCTGACGAGCCCGATTTCTCCGCTATTCGTAACTGCTTTCTCATCTCATCTCATTTGGAGCGGGCCACCAGGTCGGCATTAAAGGTATGTTTATAGTTAAAGACCAAGTTACTGTTTTTGGGCAATATGAGAATATTTCTAATATTTCTAATAGGGGTGAATAATCAACTGTTGCGCCAAGTTGGTCCTGCTTCGACGTCAAGGATCTTATCCTTGAGGCTGAAAGTTTCAGGCACAGCCTCCCATTACAGGTGTCGGGTGAGGTGGTCAACTGGTCCCGAGGCAGAGCTCCAGTGGCTTTTAATCAAGCCGCAGAAGGTGGTGTACACTGTATGTGGCCTTAATCACTTGGAAGTTCTCAACAAAGGGCAAGAAGTTCTTAGACACGTAGATGTAATCGATAACTGAGGGTCTGCCAATATTTTCCCGTGTCGGCTGGGGCAGGAGGTCACTTCTGCAATTACCGTTAAGTGCATATCTCGTGAGTTCATAAAATCGCTCCACAAGTTTCGTCTCAGATGGCTTGGGTCGTCGAAGTTCCAAGCGCAATCCTGCGTTTTGCCGGCTAGATCTGGCATGTTAAGGTCACCACATATGATATGTGAGTCTTGCTGATGGATGTAAGCGTCCTCCATGGAATCCGCGACCTGGTCCAGGAACACTTCACTGGTGATCTGGGCAGGGTTCCAGTAGACATTATCGTTAATTTCGATTTTGAGCCTGTTTGGGTCACCTCGGTTTCCCAATCAATCGTCGAGACTTGGATAAGTGAGTTCTTGTTTGTAGATATCACGAGACTTGAGGGGTTGCCGGACCGGACCGCTGTCAGGAGACCAGCAGACGGACGACCAAGTTTCCCCTTGGATGCAGGATTGATTGTTTGGAAACTGTCAATTACAGGAGCTTTCCCAAACCAGGTCTCCTGCAGGCAAATCAGATCATACTCCCCCAGGTTTATGTTTCCTGGGCATGTTAAATGGCCAAACCCCCAGGTGTTCCACAAAAGCAATTTTAGACCATTACTAGGGATGTAACAGTATAACGGTATACCGTTAAAGATACCGTGAACCACTTAATTGAACAATAATAACCGTCACATTGTTTATACCGTTATACCGTTTATACCGTTAAGTGTGCTTTTGAATCTGATTTGGAAAGGCTGCAGTAAGCAAGTGCTGCGCAGTCTTGGTCTTGCACTGTTGGATGTGCCGTCTGCCAAGTAGTTTCAGTTGGAGCAGTTTTTAGTGCCATTCCATCAACCACACGTGCCTGACACAAAATCAATATGTTAGCAATAGGAAAAATAGATACAGTGTCAAGAAGCAAAAGGGTTTACTTTGGGTTGGCGGCTTTGGGGTTTATATATTTATAATGGATAATGTTCTCTAAACATATGACAATGGGGGATTTCCCTGGTTCTATCATTGAATTTACATATAAAAAGTCACACTGCGAAATTCACTAATCTCTGTGGGTATTCCCTGCTGCCATACCAAAGGGCAACATGTCCGTGATTACTTAAGTGGTCATTTAGGCTTGGGCCAAAAGGTGTTAAGAAAAGCTATTCAGTTTGCTTTGCCAGTCGCCGCAGTGCTCCCCCCTCCTCCTCTCCACACGTGCGTTTGTTTGGTGGAAGCAAGGGGTTGCATTTCAGTGGAAAGTATGTTGAAAACCCCAATTCTGGCCCTGGGTGTCTGGTTTTGTTTGTGATGATAAATCTGACAATTTATGACCTTTTAGAAAATATTTGTTAAGATTTGTCAACTCCACCTGCTATACCGCGATAACCATGATATACCGTCATTTGGCAAGAAGGTTATCGTACCGTCATAAAACAAATACCGTGACACCCCTAACCATTACTCAGAGATAAGATGGGGTGGAAATTGCACGGCTTTGAAATTGGTCTAGGATGCTGGGCTTGGGTTGCTACCGACGGGTGAGCGCCGATAAGGCACGTGCGATTCAGGACCAGTTTGTAGAGGCCAAACTAGATTTCTTGGGGGAGGCCTTCAGTTCGATGTAATCTATGTGGTGGGAAATAAGTGTCACCTTTCAACCAGAACTTATCTTTAAACCAGGGCCTGTCGGGACCCGACCAACTCCCAAACGGTCCCTGTAGATAGGTGTTAAGGATGAAGAATCTATTGTGTCCTCCGTTGGTGATTGACAGGGTTGATCGTCAGGGTCAAGTTTGCTTCCTGCAGCAGAATTTGAATGTCTAGATCCCTCAATATCAGGGGGGGTTACCAACCTTCATTCTCCCCACTTCACCGACACCTCCATGAATTTTGGCGGTTGCAAGGCTGCTTGAAGGATCCACTATCACAGGGCATTGTGTCTTATTATTGGCGTTGATGTATTTCCCCGATGCAGACTTTGGTTGATTTTAAAGTTTTATTGTCCCAGAAATGTCCTGCCGTCAAATCGAACCGCAAAACTAAAAGACTCTCTGATGCGTCCAGTAACATATTTTTGACGACAGGAAACCGGATGTGTAAAAACAAGCAACAAATGCCTTAGGTTGGGAATTGAGTGGAAAAGGTCCAGGACTGATCTCTGATTGAGAATAAGGGGGTTGTTACAGTCAAGGACTCATTCAAGTTTAAGCATGAAGGCTTGGGCGATTTTATGCCTAAACCGTTAACATTGTTGCTCCTTTTTCGGTCATTGGTCTAGGGTCCACCAAATTTCTCAGATCTTTTCTGACCGATTGCCCAGCTTTATTTTGAAGGGGTGGAACAGCACCATATTTCTTGTGCTTGGAAAAGTCGAATCGTACGTTGGGTTTAGATTTCTGTCTTTTCTCGTCCATGGTCAAGAAAACGGGGGCCGGAGGAACAGAAAGGAGTCCGGTGCCCCTACTGTACTAGTTTTGATTTAAGGTTCGATAGCCCTCGCCGCTACCACTCTTATCAGAGACTGACTACTTATAGAGTTATCCAGTGAGTAGGTGGAGCGATCAAGTAAAGCCAACGAGGTTGGACTTAACGGGTCAGTCATATACTGTGTCTTGGGGATCAAAGCACTCACCGCTTCAGATGCTTTAGAGTCAGTTGTTGCGGGCCGGCTTCTTGTTTTTAAGGCTGATTTTCTAGGTGTCGGGAGTCGGAGATCCCTACGTAGTATTCACGGTTATTTTTTTAGAGTGATGTTGTACCTTCAAACAAGATTTAGCAGCGGTTTTATTCCTTCTGGAAGGTTCATGAGACTGATTGATTGAAAATTGGAAAGGCTGCGTTACCAGATTCCCCTTCAGTCTTTTGCCTCTGAGATGTTTTGGATGTTTTCGACATTACAAGTACATGGACCGTTTCCCAGACACATGGCGGGAAGAGCTCCCTTCTGTAACAACTTGGAGTTCCCTTGTCGTTCAAGACGATCCTCTGTCAGATCCACTGAGAAGGGTACTGTAATGGTCTGGACAGGCTTCAAGCTCGTAGCACACGCCTTTCTGTGTTCTGTATTGACCAGGGCACGTTGGGAGTCCTTCCCTGGATTAAGTTCTTCATTGGTGGTGATGAATCCTTCAAGAAAAATTAGTTTTGAATGGACCATTGTCAATAAAGTTGTATGGTATTTGAGTCTATCGTTTAATTGCTCGTACAATTTGGTAAAAGGGACCAAGGCAAAGGTAATTGTCGACATTATAGAAAATAAATCAAGTTTATCTTTTTTATTTGGAGCAGAAGTAGGAGCTCGATCAGGAAATAATTCAGGAGCAGTCCTGGAGATGTTAGATAGATCAAGCACAGATGAAAAGGAGCTAATCCTAGCACTTGGAAGTGCCTCAGGTCTATGACTTAGTCCTTTGGAAGTCCGCTAGTTGTTGCCGGCTTCTAGAGTCGGCTGAACTTCTGCCAGCACAACCTGGTTGGGGGCCAAATCCTGCCATTCTTCCGGGCCTTTGAGGGTCCGAGTCCTAGACATCATGGGGCTGCACCGACGAGTCCTCTGACTCACACAAGCCAACCTCAGGCAGGGCCTCAATGGAAGGCGACGTCACTTCAGCTGTACCTCTCCGGGTACAGACATCGTTGGATTTAGAGTCGAGGGCCTTGCACCAATATCGACCTGTATCAAGTTGCCCCTCTGATTTTTCTGCCCTAATAACATCGACAGAAGTTAGGGAATGGCTGAATGAAAGTTCAGGGGCTGTAAAATTAAAAAGGAATGACTGGGTTAGAGGCCACATCATGATCCCCAACAGGGGCCTGTAGATCTTTAGATAGCCAGGCCCAAGACTCCACATCCTCCAAGAAGTCAGCGTCAGCTAGATCGCCGAGGTTGGAGTCAGGAATAGATAAAGTTGTTTTTTTGGTGAACATGGAAGGCACAATAGCACCCGCAGCTGGGCCTCGTTTTAATAGTTTATGAAAAATGCGGGCCTTATGTGCAGTTTTCGAAGTTGGTTTCAAGATGTTTTTCTTCGAGACCACAAAACATCCTGTTAGCTTGTCATTTGTGCTTGGTGTAGGCATTTTTGGGGGCCCTCTGAGCCAGAAATGTTTGATATATGAATGTCATCATTAAAGTTCAAATTACCGCCGACTGATTCCAGCAGGTCGGACCCAAGACCCAACAGTTCCTCTTGAGCTGAATGCAGGGGACCCGTGCTAGTCGCTAGAGATTACAGGGGTCATAATATAAACAGGCAATGTGTTTGTGTCTGGGTCGTTACTTGCACTCTCTGTCACAGGGTGCGGGTGACTCTGGAAGAAATCACATGAAGGAGATTGAGGCCCAAGTACATAAAACCCAATCATGCGTGGTATACTCGATGCACAGGCAGCTTGTTTGAAAGTATTCAGGCAATTTAGGTTCTCACCCACCAATAGCTCCGGGGCTACGGGTGGACTGGCCGTTGTCGCAGGTTGACCATAAAGGTCAGAACCTTACAAACCCGAGACGTCCCAGTGATTAAAGTCAGGTATGTTAGTAGAAGCCTGAGACTCCAGAAAAAACTGTCGATCCGCGTCCGGGGTGCCCTCTAAGGAGGGCATTTGTGCTGGCGGACTTGATTGCCATCCTAGCGGCGTTTTATATTCAGTGTTCAAAGAAGTCTGTTCCCGATTGGTATCATCCAGTGTGAGAGCTGTTTCTAAAAGTTGCAACGTGGTTTGTACCATGGGGCAGGTAAAAAAATCTACATTTTGCTTAGCAGCGGGAGAGACCAATCTTGCAACCCGCGTAATCAGTGAAGATAGGATTATAACATTTAAAGTTGTGTTGCTCTTTGTGTTGCTCACCGAGTGCCGCTCATCACAGGTGATGAGGTCCGTGCAGAAAAAAGCCGCCCTGTTCTGCCAGATTCTGTTTTAAACTCCTTAGCGCCATTGCCTCGTCCATCGGGCACTGGCACACTCCGCCACGCTTCGCTACTCAAAGAGGTTAAGAGAGCGAGCAGGAGGGGGAGTGTCTGGAGATAGGCAGCATAGGTAGACTCAGCGAGTCAACAGGGTCCCAGAGGTTCGATTTGAAGAAAAGACTCAGCGGGTCTGCAAAAGTGCACTGCAAAGTCAGCAGCCGTGAAAGGAGAATCACAGACAATAACAGCAGCAGCGTTCTCAGGGGCACACCAGACACTCATTTGTTTTAAAATCTCTTGTAAACCACGTAATCGTGAAACTTGTTTGGCATTCTTCTACCCCTTATGCTACTTAGCCACATCTCCATTTTCTCTTCCTCCCCTTCCACTCATAAAATGTGTCTCATCTTATAGATGTTTGTTCACTTACTTCACCTCTGTTAATGTCCGCTCTTTACAGCCACCACACGTAATCCCAATGATCCTCTTGCCTCTCATTCCTCAGACACCTCTCCTTTTACACACACTATTTCGATGTTCATTTATTTTATTTATTGAGCATGTTACTCACCTATACAACATAATGGTGTTTCCAGGCACCACAAGACAAGTGGGGATGGAACAAGGGGAGTAAATAACAGTGGCACAAATAGTAAATCTACAATTGTGGTCCTACTAGGCCTTGTGACATTCAGATGTACAAGAGAAGAGGGGGGATGGGGAAGTGAGGGGGGCAGCAAGGTATGCTCAAGTGCTGGTGGGAGCCTGGGAGGGAAGTGCAAGAGGAGCCTAGTGAGGGGGTCACTGGCTAAGTTCTGGGCGGTGGAATCCCAAGTGTGGGATGCTCAGCCACCAGGCCCGCAAGGGCAGTGCTGAGGGGGGAGGGGTGCTGATGTTGACTGGGTAGAGGGCCTGGTAACCGGTGAGATTCATGAAGGACCAGGCCACCAATCTCAGCGGCAGTGGAGTGATTAGCAGGGAAGGGAAAGAAGTAGAGGAAAGCAGAGTTTTGAGAAGTTTCCAGAACTTAAGAAGGTCTGGCTCAAGTCTGAGAAGGGCAAGGAGGCCATTTCAAAGAGAAGCACCAGCCACAGAGAGGGACTTGCCCCCCCAACTCCCTGCAAGGAGAAAAGCACTAGAGAAGCAGAGAGTTTGAGTTAGAGGAGCGGAGGGCTCCAGCAGAGAAGTATTTAGGAAGGGAAAGTTGGAGATTGCATGGTCCCAGGCCCCAGAAAGCCGTGTGGATGATGTAGAGGGTCTTATTTGAACCCCGCGGCCACCGGATACCTATTAGGGCTGTAGAGATACGGCCCCTGGGCTTGAGTCCAATGATACGTCTTGCAACCCTAATCTGGATTAGCTGAAGGGGGCGTAGGGAGAAAAGGGGAAGATTGAGGAAGAGGCGGTTGCAGTAGTTCAGCCTAGAGAGGACCAGTGCTCTGGAGACGTTGAGTTTATGGGGAAAGGTGCAGAAAGGGAGAATGCCTCCAAGGTGGTGAAGCTGGAAGTGGGCCTTCTTGGCAAAGTCCAAGATGTGAGGGGTGAAGGAGAGAGCAGAGTCAAAGATGACTCCAAGGTTTTTGGCCACACAGGACGAGAGTAAACGGTCCAAGGAGGGCGGCCAGAGAGTAGGAGTGGAAACAGGGCACAGGTGTCCCAATAAGAAGGATCTGTCTTACTGGCATTAAGAAAGATTGTTATCCGCACACCATGCCCGGATGGCAGTCAGACAATCGGGAATGCGAGGAGGAAGCAGAGGTAGTAGAGGGAAGTTTGAAGGAAAGTGGTGGGTCATCAGCACAGCACTGGAACTGAGGAGGAGGAGGAGGAGGAGATTGGGTGACCAAGAGGGGGCGAGATAAATATTGAAGAGCCACAGCTATAGGATAGAGCCCTGGGGACAGTGCAGGTAGAGAGTGAGGTGGTGATGAAAAAAGGACTTGGTTGCAACTCGGAAGAGCGGTTAGTGAGGAAAAGAGGTCAGCTAATCCAGTGTCCGGGCCGTGATGCCGAGGAGATCACATAGCCTTTTTAATAGGGTAGAATAGTTGACGTGTCAAAGGCAGAGGAGAGATCGCGGAGCATAAGAACAGCAGGAGTCTCTTCACGGGTGTTCTAGAGAGCAGTGTCCGTGCTTCGGGATGCCCAGCATCCAGATTGATGGTCATAAGGGCAACCAGCAAGTTCAGTATTAAGGAATAATTGGGGGAGTAACAACTTCTGATAGGGTCATAGTTATCTGGGCAGGAAGGGTCAGCAGCATACATATTTAGGAGAGGGTGCACAAGGGAGTGCTTGAGTGCTTGAGCGATAGCAGGAAAGAGCTGGTGACGAAGGAGTGGTTACAGAAGTCGTCAAGAGCCGGGGCACGAGGAGATGTCCTTAATGGTTCTAGAAGAGCAGGGGAGCACCTGTTTGGATGAGACTTTCATAGTAACTTTAGAGACCTCATCAGATGCTATGGGCAGGAGGGAGGAGAGTGCGGGGAAGAGAGTGCAGGGGGTGGAAGGAGGGGAGGCAGAGAAGTAGGAGCAGGAGTGGAGATGGGGTGGTGGAGAGCGAGGGAAAAATGTCTTGTGTTTTGGATGTGAAATGGAGGAGCGAGGTGGAGACTGCAGTTGGATTGGCCAAGTTCCTTGCAGATTTTGAAAAGTTCAGCCGTGTTGTTAGTGGCTCCAGAGATGCAGGCTTGGATGTGGTCGCTCTTCTTGGAGCAGATAGAAAAGCGATATTGCCTCTGGAGCAGGCGACAGGCCAGTTTGTCAGAGGGTGAACCTGAGGTCTGCCACTTCTATTCAGCAACTCTGCACTTAAGTTTCAGAGGCGCCAGATCAGAGTCATACCATGCATTGCACTTGGAGGCAGGCTTTAGGCAGATCCTTGTGAAAGAGATAATGATGTCAAGGGTGTTAAGAGATGGAGAGGTGATGGTTGGGCAAGGACAGAGGGAAAGGGAGACGCAGGGGTTAGAGGGGGGGATGAAACTGGAGGCAAAAGCAGGAACTGACAACCTCTTCATCGGTCAAATGACGGCACAGGAGGCTGCAGTGCGGAGGTGGCTTGGCCAGAGGGCTGAGGGGACCCAAGTGGGAGGAGAGGAGAGACTGGTTGGACCAGAAGAGGTAGGCAGTGACCAGGTTAGAGGTAGGGATGTTGCGAGAGATGAAGGCATCCAGAGTGTGTCCAGCTGAGTGGGTCAGACCAGAAGGAATAATAGTGAGATAGAGGGAGACGCAGGGGTCACAGAACCGTGAAGTGGCTGATTCAGGAGAAATCAAGGTGGATATTGAAGTCACCAGGAGTTTGGAGGTAGAGGTCAAGAGGGAGGAGGCGAGGTCAGCCCATTCAAAGAGGAAGGGAGAGATGGGGCCAGAAGGCCTGTAGATGGTAGATCTTCCACCTTAACAGCACTTCTAAAACATTGCATCACTTTCATGGGACTTAAAAACTTGCACACCCTTCCTGCTTTCTCTACCTCTTCTCACTTACAAAATCCCCTACTGCCACAGCTTCCATTATCTTTCCTCCTTTGTTAATACTACTTTGGAACATCCATCATGATATTCTTTGTTCTTTTTCTGCATTTACATCATTTTCTCGGCCACAAAACCTTCCCATACTATCCTAATACTTAATTTCTCATTCCCCCATGAAGGCGAGAATTTACTATTAGGTTCTCTACCTCTCATAAGCTGAAAAGGAGACACTCCTGCAGCACTGTGTGGTGTCACTCTCATACTCCACAACAAATCACCCACATTTTCCCTCCAATTGAGACCATTGGCCAAAGTCAGCTGTATACACTCAGTCAACACCTTATTTCAACCTCTCAACCATGCCGTTAGTTTCTCGGCGATATACTGATGAGCGTTTTTCAACGAAAACCCATTTGATGAGCAAATTCTCTAATCTCCTTGGAATCAAATTGTGGAACAAACACTCAAAACCTCCTTCGGTACACCTTCCTTTTTAAAAGTCTTTTCAAGAATTCAATAACCTTCCTTGACGTAACTGCCTACAACCGCCACGTCTGGCAAGCATGCGTTGTCTCAAACCTTCACATGGACCCAATATATCAATACCAAATTCCATCCATGGTCCCTTGGGTACCAGAATCGGCATCAACGGTAATGTTATGGTTACCATATTCTTACCACAATTACCCAAATGCACACTTTTTCTTATTAACTAAGCTCTGGATGACCTTCATGCGCCAACAGGACAATCTGTACTCATTGTTTCTGGAGGTACTATTCATGAACCTCGCAAAATCTAATTTTCTTCAATAGACAATCCATCCCTCACCAAATACTAGCCCATAAAACTTTCCTCCACACACTCTGTCAGGCCACCCCTTCATAATCGATTCCTTCACCATACTCAAACTATCCTCCCTAACCTGCATTTCCCATTCTTCTTCACTCAACACCATGGTGATTCCACACACTTGTTGCTCCACCTCTTAAATTTTCTCTCACTCCGCCATTCCTCAGCATCCAGGACAGAAAATCCGCTATAGAGTTCCTCCTATCCGGCAAATACTCAATCACACAACTGTACTCCATCAATCTCAAATTATCTCGCAACTCTTGGTGTGTCTCTGGTCATACCATTGACTCAACACTTCCACTATTGGTTTGTGATCGGCCCTTATCAAAACTTGTCAACCCAAACATATTGTCTGTAATGTTCTGCTCCAAAACAGCCAGCAACTAATATTCAATTAACAAATAACGTGTTTCCGTGTCAGTCACAGCTCTAGATGCAAACATCGCCATCTTCTCTTGGTCTCCATCTTTCTGAGATAACCCTGCACCCAAACCCTTGCAACTAGCATTCACTGTGATTATTAATTTCCTACGTGGAACAAAACATCCCAACAAAGGAGCTTCACATATAAATGTTTTCACTTTATCAACCCCACTCTTAGGATTGTCCTACCATTCAAATTTGACATCTTTTTTTTCATACGTTCCCTCAAAGGATGTGTGATATCAGCAAAACCTTCAATGAACTTGTTATAATATACAGCCAAACCTGAAACATTTACCTGGTCTCTGCGGGAGCGCCTGGACTCTCCGATGGCAAGCCCTTACCACTTGCCACCCCAAGCTTGTGTGTAAAGGATGACAGCTCACTGAGCTTAGGGAGGAAGAGATGGGGTTAATGGTACCCTCGGGTTGAGTGTGTGGTGCTGGTTGATGTGGTGTGCGCTGTGTTGGGATCTACACCTACAAACGAGATTAGACGTCAGGGTTTCTCTAACAGTTCCTTTCCCCTCCAGGGACTCTGTTACTCCCCGCCCCCGGGAAGGCTGGACTCCCCCGAGGGTGTGAAGGCGGTGAGGGAGCCAGTTGAGAGTCTAGGCCTGCTGTGACTGCCAGGTACGGTTGGCGCGCAGTAAGAGCGTGTGGCTCCTGTGGTTCCATTGTGGAGTCTTGCTAATAGTCTTTCTTGTGACTGCTTTCTGTCCTTCACCAGCTTTGAGCTGCTTTTTTTCTGTCATTTACCACCTGAGAGCCTCCTTTGCTGTCCCTTGCTCTGAGCTACTTGTGTTGCTGCTTTCTAAAGCTCTATCTGCGCGCAGCTGTAGCCTGCGCTTCTGTGTTCAGCTCTGGAGCCTTCTTTGTTGTCTCTTGCTTTGCGTGCTATTGCAGACTGCACTTCTGCTCCTTTCCTTTTCCTTTGTGCGCTGCTGTAACTTGCGTTTACTGGTATCATTGCCTGGGTAAGCTGCCTTGCCCGCGTGGGTCCTTAATGCCGTTTGTCTACTTGCTTTCTAGTGTGGGTGAAAACTCAGGATCTGGAGCAGTCCGGATGAAGATAAGTAAGTAGGTTTTACTTTCGTCTAACGCTGGGCGTGGGCTGCGGGAATTCGGGTCGGGGAGAGGAGCCTGCGGTAAGTGTTCCGCCGAATAGATCAGTGAAAACGCGAAGCGAGGGAGAGCTTTTTGGCTTGGTTTAAGTACACAAGACCTCCAGCAGAAGACTAGCGCGGAATGCTAGTTTGAAGGACATGGAACTTCCTGTGGCCATCTTAGAGAAACAGGAGGTTACAAAAAGGGCGGCCATCTTGGAATGGTTGCTAGGGTATAAACTGCAACACTGAAAATGTGGTATATTTGATTACATGTCCTTGTGGACTACAGTAAATTGGCAAGACCAACAGGAAGTGCCGAACACGCATGGTGGAACATCGCAGTTGCATTAAGAACAGAGTCATGACAGCACCAATGGTCAAACATTTTGTGCAAATGAAGCATACCCATGAAGACTTTAGATGGGTAATTTTGAAGAGGGTCTGTGGGAATGGAAAGGAAGAAATATATTGCAAATTGATGTTGTTTGAGCAAAGAATGATTTTCAAATGCCAGAGTCACATCATTGGTCTAAATGAAGAAATGGATTGGCAGTATGCATATGCCTGATCCTGGGGAATTAGGATGAATCAATATATTATACAACATATTTGACTCGGAGTCATCTCATCCAATCCCGTTCTGTGCATCAATCGGTTCTGCATCAGGGTGGACACTCTATATGCATTTATGTCGGTTACTGTAAAGACCAGAGGGGGTGTCTGTACTTCTGCTCGCTATATGGTAGAGGAGACACACAGAGGACCCCAGCAAATATTCTCTATAAGGTACCAATGGACGAACAATCAAGGCCTAGCTTCTCAGGAGGTGATGCAGCTGGTTCTTAAGTACAGTGTAGTCCCCAAGCCCCCACAAAGGAATGTCCACACACTATTAGTTAAAACACAGTCTTTATATAATTAATGTTCACGGTTATGTACAATATCACGATAACTCACTTTGTGCTCGGTTATCTACAATGGCAAATATACAGTTCCACGTGGTACCACTATTCGAGCTCATTAAAGTGCATCAACTGTACGGTTAAATGTCACAAATCAGTTTGTAAAGGAAAACCAACAATAGATCTAGGAGGAAAGCAAGATAATGAGAACAATAGGCAGAATACTGGCCTCTACCGTTAGACACAGTTCCGTGTGGAGATCCCCCACCTGGGCAACCTGTAGAATAAAGTTATATCACAAGCCCAGTCCATATATTGTTCACAAGAATCTTTCCAATAGTTCAGCAACCCCAAAGTCCCTGGTGGTGTAGAGTTCCTCGTCGAGAAATCAACGGCCCTTCTTGAGTGCACTCCCTTTAAGGCAGGAGCCATGGGTCGTCAAATGTCCGGCAATGAACACGGTGAACTACAGCAGTGAAGGGGGCATGGCTTGGCAGCCATGGACTAGGCTGCTCTCTGGGAGAGCTCCGTGGATCCGCACATCTATCCGACGAAGCGCTCTGATTTTCAGCTGAGAATCCAACGTGAAACTGACATTGATGCCTCATGAATACATGGTGCCCATGATGCACAAGGCCACACTCTGACGAAGATATGCAAAATTGTTGCTTTCTGCAAGCGTCCTGAGCTTGCAACAAAATGGCGGCTGCCCCGTAACAGAAGAAAGGACAAGCGACGGCTGAAACTGGAGCGGGGGATCGGCGAGGATAGTGCAGCTGGCACCCTTCGTGTGAAGTTGCGGGTGCGGAAGGAGGACGACGCGGTCCAGAACAGGGACGTCCGGGGACTCCATTGTCTCGAGTCACCAGCCCTGGTGAGCCTGAAGTCCGGTGGCCGCGGTGCGGGGTCCCGGTGCACCCGCACATGCACCGGAGCAAACTCCCTGCGCTCAGAGGCAAGGACAAGGCAAGGTGAGCCAGGAAACGGAGGGGCTGCAGGCCCGCAAGTAAACAGCAGAGACCTGAAGAGCAAAGGAGCTGAAGAGCTGGAGGGGTGGCAGTGAACCATAGAGGCTGCGGCAGACGTCCCGGGTGCCGGAGTGGGGTGAGGGCGTCCGCCCCGGGTGCCGGAGTGGGGTGAGGGCATCCGCAGCAGCAAGAGAGGATCCTGCAGGAAGGGAATATTGGTAGCAGCCGGGGCCGCGCGCCCCGGAACGAGGATGCCGGTGACGCGTTTACGGGCAGGACAAAGCCCACAGCATTAATGCGCTGGTGAAGCACGATCCCCGGAGGAGCACAGAGGAGCGCCATCATGGTGTCCCCCCCGAACTCTGGCAGCAAACGAACACTCCCAAAGCGGGAACGGATAGAGTAGATAGCTCGAGACAAGAGAGGGGGTCAGATATGCTGCATGAGGGGTGATAAGGCTATGGAAGCTGGAAAAAGGGGCAGACAACCCCCTACCTAAGGAAGGAAATAAAAATAAAAGTCCTAGCTGTGAATAAAGGCGGAAGGTGGAAGTACGCACCCCATAGCTAGCAGATGAGCACAAGGAACTGCCCACGAGATATGAAAACAAGCACCCACTGCCACGACAAAGGGCAAATAGGGGTCCGCTGATGACAGACAGTGACCATGTCAGGGCATTGGAGGCCCCGCCAAACCATAGCAGGCTGTCAAGGCCACTGCTTAAACTGTATCATACTGGCATGCTGACACCCTATCCCAGCGAGCAAGTCCAATTGCAGGATCATTAACCAAAATGCGTTATAGTGCAAAACGCACACGGCAGGCGCAAGGGGCCGTCCCGAGAGCGCTGGGTGGAGGCTCCAAAGCCGGACCAGGGCAGTCACAAGATACATACCGAACGATTAAACAGTAAGTGAATGGATCAAGAGCTGCAGACTCCCCACGTGGCGGGCTAGAGCATCAAGCACTAATGCACACGACGGACAGTGTTATAGGAAGCCCGCAGCAACGAAGAAGAGGCTGAGGGGCAGCACGTGAACCCAAACACCGCCGAGCAAATGTGTCCTGGCGCAAAGCCCGGGCGGGGCAATGTCTTCAAAAGGAGGCAAAGCTGAGAGCAAGCAGTCTACAATGGACATATTCGCCAAGTCGCAGTAGTCTCCAGCTGCCCCGGCACAAGCCATGGCAACTACACCTGCAGATGCAGCACCGCCGAGAGATAACCACGTGATCCTCGCACCCATCACGGAACTAAAAACCTCATGGGGGATAGCGATGGCGGATCTGAAAGCTGCACTGGAAACCCAAGATCGACGCAGTGGGGATAGAGGTCAATATGTAGAGACAGGACGTGAGAGCGCTTGCAGAGAGGACAAGTGGCCTAGAGAGCGCTGTGAAAGCAACACGGACACTGGCACAAATAATGCTAGTGAAGTCCACATACTAAAACAACAACAGGTGTCCAACCTGGAGAACCGAGCAGAGGAAGCCGAAGGACGAGCGAGACGTAACATACGCGTGGTCGGCCTGCCAGAGGGAGAAGAAGGCCAGGACCCCACGAACTATGTGGAGAACATGATTATCCAGGAACTAGGAGCTAGCAAGCTCTCCCAAGGGTTCGCAATTGAACGCGAACACAGGACCATGATGAGAAGACCGTACCCTGGAGCCCCCCCCCCGTCCTGTGCAATCATAGCGAAGATCCTGAACTACAGGGATAGGGAGAAGATTTTGGAGTTCTTTCGGAAAGGAGGGACGATAACAAGGGCATCAGCGACCATCACGGCATACCCTGATTACACTATGCTGGTGCAGAGACAGCGCTATAGCTATGTGGCGATATAAAGAAGACTGCGCACAGCCGGATTCAAATACATGCTCTTGTATCCGCAAAGCTCAAGATTTTACACAAAGGCAAAGCACACTTCAACACCCTGGAAGACGTGGCAAACTGGTTGACGCGCATGACTGCCCGGAGCGGGAAGAGGAGCAGGACCGAGATGAACACGATAAGTGATTAAATGCCATGCAAGATACAGTGAGGGATGTGGGAGTCCGGGGCAGAGACAGAATAAAGGGATAACAATGGACTCCGCTAGAAAGGATAGCAATGAGGGATTGTAACATGCAACACTTGGACTTATTGGAATGGAATATGAATTGCGTAAAGTTAAATGGGTAGCTATAAGCGCGCTTAGCATGATGATTAAAGTAGGAGCTACAAGATGGAGACAACCTACTCCTGGCGGATAGAGTAGTAAGAGCGCACTAGGGCGATAGCTCCCTGCTGTGCCTGGAGTACGGGCAATTGCCGGAAAAGGGCTAGATGTGGGGGTGCCCGAGATCCAGGGATGGAGCTGGGCAACAGTTGGGAGGGGGGAGGAACAGTAGTGGGTTGGAGACTATGTTGGGGCAAGGGAGGGAGGGGTGCTGGGGAAGTTGAATGGGTAATGGTAAAGGGTAGTTTAAGTTGGGGAAAGAGCTTACAAACGCGAGCATTAGCGCCTAAAGAAGAAGGTAGTAAGAGGCAAAGGGGGGGGGGGCGGGAAGTGGCTGGAAAATGGGGGACCTCAAGGTAATTACTTGGAATGTCAGGGGGCTGAATAGCTACCTAAAAAGGAATAAGATCATGATGTATCTGAGAAAGCAAAACAAGATATAGCCCTAATACAGGAGACCCACCTCACAAAAGATAAACTAGAGATGGTCCAGAAAAAGTGGAGAGGGACCCTTGTTGGAGCAACACATTAGTCCTATGCTAGAGGGGTGATCACCTGGGTGGCACCGCATGTCCCATTTCAGTTGCTACAATCTACAGCGGAAGCAGACGGGAGGATGGTGATACTGAGGGTGCTGCTGGAAAATAAATAAGTATGTATTGTTAACACTTGTGCCCCCAATCAAGATACTGTAACATATTTTAGGGCCCTATATAAGAAATTGTCCATTGTTTTGTTTATTTATTTATTGTGCGCACCGGACCCAGAGGTATCAGGGCGCAGGTGAAAAGAGAACTTACAGCTTAGTTACAGATGTTACGGAGCAAAGGTAAAAACTGTTTCCTCGGCGTTACAGGAGGAGGGTAAAACAGTATAGTACATGTATAGAGGCGTGCATATGTAGACAACATGTCATAATTAACAAATATTTACATATTAGCAAATCTATATCAAAAATACATTACAGGCAGGGCTAAGTTAGTGCAGTAGGAGAGTGTAGGTTACATATCTTTCTCTATGAGCCATTGAATTATGTTCTTTCTGAATTTGATAAACGTTTGGTCAGATCTGAGTGTGTGGGGTAAGGAGTTCCACAGTTGTGCTGCCCTAACTGGGAAGCTGGACCCTCGAATGGTGGACAGTTTAAATCTTGGCACTTGAAGACAATTGGGGTTGGCTATTCTTGGCGGTCTGATGAAGTTTCTGATAAATCGTTCCGTTAGGTAACGAGGGGCTTTGTTATTTAAGCATTTTTGGATGAGGGAAGTCGATTTGAGATCCTTTTTTTCTAGAGTGGCGAGCCATTTGTGTTTCCTTCTTATTTCAGATGTGTACTCTTCTAGGGATGCTTAAGGCAGCCCTAAGAGCCTTATTTTGGAGCACTTGTATTCTGTTGATAGTTTGTTTGTTTGCCCCTATGTAGAGAGCATTACAATAATCATGTTTTGATAGGATGAGGGCTCTAGATAGGATTAAGCAGCTGTCAACTGACAGGAATTGTTTTCCGGCTCGTATTAATTTACATGTGTAGGACGTAGAGGAAGCCAGCGAATTTACCCGTTTGGTAAAAGATAAGTTTGAGTCGAGGTAAAAACCTAAGGTTTTTACATCTCTGGCGATCATGATAGTATTCCTATCAATAATGAACGCCGAGTAGTTAAGGTTGAGTTTTGAGATGCGATCTGCGGTACCCAGGATGATGAGCTCTGTTTTGTCATCGTTCAGATACAGGCCATGGTTGGCCATCCATGCCTGAACAATGCTATAAACTCTGTTCACCATAGCCAGATCTTCCCCATAATCCCCAGTAAGTGGTAGGAGAATCTGGGTATCGCCTGCGTAGTTGGTGTAGGCGATACCCAGATTGTCAAGATCATCAAAGAGTGGCTTGGTGAAGATATTGTAGAGTGATGGCGAGACGCATGATCCCTGGGGCACTCCACAATAGGTATCGGGTCTGCTGCGGCCGATGGGGAGAAGACCCTCATGGTCCTGTCACTAAGGAAAGACTGTATCCAGACTATGGCTTCCTTTGAGAAGTGGGCTGCTGAGTCCAAGTGACTACACAGGACTTTATGGTCCACCAAGTCAAAAGCAGCTGATGGGTCTACTAGGAGAAGTGCTAATTTTCCCTCGTCTCTTAATGAATCTATTTGGGCCTTTAAATCGATAAGGGCTGTCTCTATGCCATGTGGTCGGAAACCAGATTGGCGAGCGCCTAAGAGTAGGTTCACCTCAAGGAAGTTTTGAATTTGGGTGTATGCTACCTTATCTAAGATTTTTAGGAGAAATGGCACCGTGGTGATGGGCCTGTAGTTGGTGGCTATGTTATGGTCCAGTGTTTGTTTTTTCAGAAGGAGGCATTGATGAGTTTGGTGATGAAAGGGGCTAGATCTCTAGCAGCGTCCTTGATCAGTTGTGCTGGGCATTGGTCACCTTTGCAATTGGAAGGTTTAAGCGCAAGAATCGTTTTCTCTACCTCAATAACTGAGATCTTCGATCCCATTGATCTAAACGGGACAGTGATCTGGGAGGGGGCGGGGAGACTTGTACATTGTACCCAAAAGTGGATAGATCAGATAACAGACAAGACAGACCTACCCCTGCCACTAGAGCCCTGCAGACCCTGTTAACAGAGTTTCGGCTAGAGGATGTATGGAGGGCACATCACCCACAAGAGAGGCAATATTCAAACTATTCGGCCCCACAGAACCTGTACACAAGGCTAGATTATATGTTTGTGACGCAGGAGGTAATAGCAGAAACAACATTAGTAGAATACAAGGCGAAGGTCCTATCGGACACCACACCGCTGGTCCTTATATGGCAATACCGTCCTTGCAAAGCCAGCATTCCAACCTGGCGACTAAGCGCTGAAGGACATAATGTTCAGGGAGGACCTGCGAGAGGAGATTGTACATTACTTTGAGGAAAACATTTGGAGCATAGAATTGACCGGTACCCTATGGGAAGCCTTTAAAGTGGTGGTAAGAGGGATTGCAATGGCCAAATCCAAAGGTTTGCAAGGAGGTATACTGATGGCACTAAAGGAAGCCGAAAACAAACTAGAGATAGCTCAGAGTAGGGGGGGATACACGGAGGAGGATGCTAGACTTATAAACCAACTGCAACAAGAATGTGCAGAACATTGGGATAGACTATGCAATCTGAATTACAGGAAATATGTAGAAAGGCAACACGCGGGTGGAGATAAACCAGGAAGGATTCTGGCATGGTTGTATAAAAGAGATCCCTAGAACCACGGGGGGTAATTGGTTGACACCCAAGAGGGGGTAAATCGAGAATTCCTAAACTATTATCGCACAGTGTATGAAGATAGGGACGGTAGTGATGCTAGGGAGATAAAGGATATGCTGGAAGACATAGGCCTGCCACGAATAAGTGTGGCAGAGCGAGAGGACCTAGATGCTCCAATCACCTTAGAAGAATTGGAGGAGGTGGTAACAGAACTACCCACCAGTAAGACTCCAGAGGCTGATGGACTCCCCAGCAAATTTTATAAAACATATAGAAAAGAGATGCTCCCCCTGATGTTAGACATGCTAAACGAGGCGTATGAGAAAGGACGGCTAGCAGAATCCCTAAGAGAAGCGATTATCATCCCACTCCCCAAACCCAATAAGCCAGGTATGATTGCGGATCATTCAGACCATTGTCAATGTTAAATCAGGATAGCAAAATCCTTACGGCAGTGCTGGCAAACAGAATGAAATGCATCATAGAAACGCCAGTACACCCGGATCAAACAGGCTACGTACTGTATAGGGGCATATCCGAAAACCTTCGGAGACTTCACTGGGTTATAGAGCTCACAAAAAAAGACTGAGGGCGGGGTGGGAGATCGCAATAGTCTCACTAGATGCAATAAAAGCTTTTGACTAGGTAAAATGGCCCTGGCTGATGGGAGCCTTAGCAGGCTATGGGATTGGGCCGGGGTACCTTAAATGGGTCAAACTGCTATATAGCACACTGCTAGCCAGGGTGAAGACTGGAGCGATTATCTTTGAAAGGTGGCAACTGGGCAGGGGTACCAGACAGGGGGGGTCCATGGTCCCTGATGCTATACATTCTAGCGCTGGAACCTTTGGCAATATATCCGAGACAATATGAAGGCATAGGGATTAGAACGAAAAGAGCCGCACTTAAATTTCCCTATACGCAGATGATATGTTGCTGTACATAAAATACCCCAAAGAGAATCTCCAATACATCCTGGAAGTGATGGAGCGGTTCACGACGTTGTCCGGAATAGCAATAAATCCCCAAAAATCATGTATTTTCCCGCTGGGGAGATACGTCAGGGTTCCACAAAAACAGTTACCGATTCTGCAGATACCATGGGTAACACAAACGTTTAGATATCTGGGAATAGATATTTACCATATGGTGGAAGCAGAACACCATCATAATACGGAAAAAGCGATAAAGCGTATCGAGAATAGCAAGAGATTTTGGTCCAAACTCACTTTGGCAATGATGGGTAGAGGGGCGCTACTGAAGATGGTCGTACTTCCGAGGTTATTGCACTTCTTCGGGAATACCCCATATCTAATACCAAAGCGATTTTTCATTAAGCTACATAGCATGTGCAGGGATTTCCTATGGCACGGGACTAAGCATAGCTACAGAACGCACACGGTACGGGCGCATAAAACGGCCAAATTATGAGATCTACTATGTAGCTAGCCAACTACAATATGTGGTAAAATGGATTGGAGGACCCAAACTCTGAATCGAGACTGTTAATAGTAGAATGCGCCCCATACATTTTGAAAGATAGGATATGGCTGCCCAAGGCAGAAACCGAAAAGCTCTAAAAAATGTTGCCATTGGGATTGCAGATATGGCACAAAGCCTGTCAGGCCATGGAGAACCCAGCCCCGTGTTCCCCACAGGTGCCGCTAGTTGCACTGATGAGGAGATGAACAGCTATTAAAGATGATCAGGAGGTACTGGGAAGCGGTAGGAATTGTAACAATGGAAGCTATATGGCAAGATGAAGAGATTAAAGGATTTGGGGAGCTGGTAGAGGAAACAGGATTACACGAAGGGCAATAGCTAACATACAACAGAATATTACAGTGGATAAGAGATACATGGTCGGAAGCCGTACTAGAAGAACAACCTGATGCCGCAATAGGAACCATATATGACATAGCGGAAGGGGGGCACAAGATCTCCAGAATATACGAGCTATTGATGTCCATAGTGCGAAGGAAGTGATACAATTGAGAATTGACTGGGAGGAGGATGCTGGGATACCTATGAGCGATGGGATGTGGGAACGAGCACAGAGGTATCACAAGAAAGTATCTAGGAATGCGAGGCTATAACAAATACAGCTGTAGATATCCCACAGAGCGTACATGACACCCCAGAGGATAGCCAAGTTAAAAAATGCCGGCTTAGAAGGAAGGGAATCAAGATAGAGGTTGAATCAGTATGGGCATGTATGGTTGACGGATTCCCCAGGCCGCGTAAATTAAAACATGTAAGCAAATTAAAGGATTTGACATACATACTTGCTAAGCGCAGAATAGCCATGGCGTGGAAGGGATGTAACAGGCCCAGGATAGAAGTCTGGTGGAATGACCTCCAGAAATGGATCGAAGCAGAGACGGCTGTATGGCAAGAAGCGGGTGGCAAAGGGGAAGAGGAAGAAGCAGGAACCCTGACAGCCTGGAGTTAGTTAGTAGCTGCACTAGATTGGTCTTGTAGACGGGAATCAGATGAAGATATGCAAAGTGAATCCCTTGGGCAAGAGGAAGATGCGTAAGTCGAAGCGAAGTAGGCTCGAAAGGGAGGGTGGGGGAGAGGGGAAAAGGGAAAGCAGTAGACATTAAAGAAGACGTGTACATTTCTGCAAAGTTGGGTTGTGCGTTGTTTGAATATAATAAAATTGTTAAAAAATAAAAAAAATGTAAAAAACGACGGCGGTGAAGTGGCAGCTTCGTTCCTAGCGGTGCTCGTCGACAGGGGGGGGGAGCATAAACGTCCTGCAAGGAAGAGGCGTGCGGGGCACCTCGATGTCGATAGTTCTGGACCGCAAAGAGTGAAGAACTGTGGCCCTGCAAGGGCGTCGAGTCGTCAGCATCTCTGTGGTCTTTGGGTGGCGGATGCTCCTCGGTGCGTCGACGGCCTAGCCTTCTCCGGCAGGCTAAGGCGGACCGCGGCGCAGACGAGCGCGTCCATGAATCGAAAGTTCTTAGGCAACGGGAGCGCAGCGGCTCCGGTCGGCGACGGCGATAGTCGACGGTGGCGGACAACAGTCCGGGCGCTTCTCTTTGGGATTCCGCGGCAGTCCCCGTCTCCGGTCGGCAGCCTGTCGTAGGTCTGTCTACCAGGGAGCTTTGGCAAGGATCAGCTGGTGCACGATGGTCCTCTCTGGGTCAGTCCTTGGAGACACAGCAGCTTTCAGATTGATGAAGTAGAGCAACAGCAAGACATCTCTTCCAGCAGGCCTTCAAGGTTAAGCTTCAGTTTCAACTCCATTTTCTCTTCAGCTTCTGAACACGAATTCTAGCAGTGAGAGACCCCCAGATATACTAATTGATCTCCCATTTATTCTGCTGGGTCACACTCAGGCAACCAATCGGTTAGAAGGGCATTCATGCAGGCAGGCATACAATCAGGTGAATAGTGCATTCAGGCCATTCACTTCTCTCCAGACACTCGCAACAATTTATGTGCATTGGGACAAGTACCCAGCCATTCAACACTCCACACTGCATTCATGCCGGTTTCGGGCAGGGCTGTCTCAGTCATTGTGTCAAACACCAGATACTAGACATCCACAACACAGAATGCGTATTTGTCACACTCCATTCACCCACGTCCCACCCACAGGGTGTACCCACAACATACAGTCACTAGGAAGGCTCCAGCCAGTCTTGCCTGGACTTCACAACAACACCATATATGGAACTTCCACCCAACAGCCAGTAAGGAAGAAGGGACAGAGTCCCAGGACTTTGGGAAAACAAGGTAACAGGCAATAGAAAGCAAGAGGCCACAGGGGCCATCTCGTTTCCTAGCAGGAATCAACTGATTCCAAGGGCAGGCCTGGGTATCCCAAAAATGGAGGAAAGTCAGAGCACCTGTCAAATTCAGCATGGAGTGCCACTAGCCCATGCCCTGCTCTGTGGGCCACACACAGGTGCCTAAAAACATACACTAGGGACACAGGGTTGTACCCCCACCCATGGGTGCCATAAGGGTATCCCATGGGTCTGTACAACAAACCAAAAGAGAGCTGCAGTGCCAGGAGTCCCACATCTCCTGCACGGAAAACATGACAGAACACACAATAAAAGGCAGTAAAGGACAAGGATACGGAGGCCCTGTCCCTTCCAGCATCACAGTTACCACCATAAGGACAGTTGTTTGGGTGTAGATCTACATGCAAAAAATATGTCTTACCATTTTTTGGAACCATATTAGATCACTGCCAATGTTATTGTGACAATTCCTTCTTTCCGTGTAAATTCTTACATCATCGGGACAACTGTTTGGGTGTGGATATACATGCAAAAAATATGTCTTACTATTTTGTGGAATCATTATATTAGATCATTTCCAATGTAATTTTGACAACTCCTTTCCGTGTAAAATCTACATTCGCTCTTCATGTTGCTTTCTCAGGTTGAGAGTCAGGGAGTCATTGTTTTTAAATGAACTTCTATACAACAACATACAACATGCAATCCAGTACCCATTCTAAATTTAGCATGTAAGGCATTGTCCGTTCAAAATATACCTTTGGCATTTGCTTGTAGTAGGGGTGAGCCTGCAGTGGTTATGTCTGTTTTCCATCTCTATGCCGGACTCGGGGGCCCCAGTGTACATATTAATCCACTGGTTCGATATATTCTTGCGTTATCAGGTAATCTGCACATGACTTTCGGGCTCAATCAATCGTGCCAGTTTAGAAATGTGGCCGTCTCAGCACACTGATACACATAGAACTACTTGTGACACGAGGCCTGTGTAACGCTTCAGTCCTCTTTCTATGCCGATGGAAGTTGTTTATGTGATACTAGCGGAACGCGGCAGTACAACATTAGCGTTCGTTGTGGAGGTTCCATGCGGTTTAGCCTCGCCCGTGTAGACACATGTGGGCTCCAAAATAGAAGGTATGTAGCGAAGACGCTGCGGTTCTCATGGTGTAGCGTTATGTTTAGCTGATAACACTGTACTTTACACGTGTCAGTAATGGAGCTGTATACATATTTTTTAACCCTCAGTTGGACATCAAGTTGGAAGTGTGCCATTATGTGCGACCGCAGTGCAGCGGATAGGACTATTGTTGCGAGTCCATTGGGCATCAGAAGCAGGATATGAGGTATGCTAATCGCACTAGTGGCGAGTGATGGTGTGTGTTGTAATCTCAAGTTAAAAGGTGCATTTTATGGTGATGGGATACGATCCGCTATAGATGCATTACCCATTTGACAGACAACTTTCCATGTTGTTCTGTGTTTGGTTGCAGTTCTATTTGGACCTTTAGCTACTTATGAGCAGTGAAGAAATGGAAAAGAGACTTGATACATGAAGTCTATAGCTATTTTTGGTGCATTGGGACACTAGCACTACGAATATCACATTCAGAGGTATGTAGTTTTTGAGAATATTTAGGCAGGGTTGACGTTAACCTGTGGACCTAATCCAGTGCATTACATTTAGGGGTAAATGGACGTGATTGTATAGCTATGGTTTGAGCTTGTGTTGACTATATGAGGTAGTTGATGGTGGTGTATGGTGACTGCCCCGGTCTTCCTTGTTTCTCCAGGTTTATCTTCTGGTTAAATTTGCAATCTTTCATGTGGCCCTGGATTGCATGGTGGTCATCAAGATAAATTGTGTTTTCCCCTGAAGAAAGTTCATGCAGTTGTAGCTAAGAAGAACTGAAACAGGTCAGGGTTTGTTTGTGTTTGAGCTATAAAGCCAGAGAGTGTAGTAGGTGTCGAAGTCATTTGTGCATTTTTCAATTGTTAAGTGTGTTTAAATGTATGTGATGTTAGTGATTAGGTTCATTTTATATCTACCATGAGTGTTTTATTTTGGGTCATGTTCATTTAGAACATGTTTATGAGTTTTTTACCTTTTGTAAACCAAATAAAAAATGTCCAGTATTGTGTATAAAATGTATGTACTTAGTCTATTTTTTCAGGACTATAAGGTACAGGGAGGTTATGCACCAGGCTATTGGTATAGATCAGCGAACCTGAAAAAATAAAAAAATGTATTCTTGTCACTTTCTCCTTTGTATACAACTACTGCTAGGGTATAAAGCATGCCTGAACTTCCTAGGTCACTGTTGGATGAGAGCGCCAACAGTGCATCAGTGCAGTCCAACCTTCCCTTCCCAGTAGGGGTTGCGCCTGGCATGAGGTCCTTGGACCCAGCATGGCCTGTGATCATGACAAAATCAAAAAAAAAAAAAAAGAGCGCAACTCCTTGTTGCTTGGATAGGTGCTTTCTCAATCGCTACTGAGGAATGACGTTTCCTCTGACCACCAACCACGGTGATACGCTCAAGCTTAAAGTCATTTAGAGACTTTTTTCATAGTGCTTCATGGTGTATTTTTCCACTTCTAAGCACCGTAGAGACATGTGCATTACCGAATTCAGGAGGATGAAGTGTAGAATCAGTGATGATTTTTTAAACTTTTATTTATGAAATATCAATGCATCCAGCTTCGACGACAATAAGAGTTTGAATCATACAATCAATTTCAGGAGTTAGTCGGGCTCTAAGATTAACAGTAAAAGGACCATCTTTGAGGCAATCATAAAATCGAAACCCCGATTTCAAGGGTTTATCTTAGACACCAATTTCCCCAAACCAAGTGGGCCTACTCCGTGACTGCATCAGCTAGGTCGCTCAGCAGTTGTTGAAATGGTGCCCAAATGCCTTTGGCCACTGATGAGAGGGCACAAGCGTTTGATAAACTGACTCCACATCATAGCTCCAGGTTAAGTCTCTCAGCCACTTACACGTCATGCAAGGTATATTAGAACTGCAATTCAACATGCAACGTTTAGCAATGATCATAAACGGAGAGTAAATCTATCAGCGACTCCAGGGAGCCCCCTTAATCTTTCAAACAGGCAACACAGGAGTTTTAGTGGGATATCCCTATACATCATTCTCGATATCATAAGGAGGAGAGATCTCCAGAAAGCTTTTTTAATCACAGGACATGTCCACATTAGGTGGATGAAGTCAGGGTTATATAGGCTTGATGAAATCCGTGAGGATTTAAATCATGAGTTATGAAGGATTGGCAAGTAGCCTATCCTAGTATGAAAATTATACCAGCGTTTATCTGCAACATTTGATTTGATGCAGAACTAGGATTTTAAAAACTATGCACCAGCATTCATGCCAATGGAGATTTGACATAATTTGGGGTTTGTACTTAGCCCAGGCTGTCCCCCCCACCTCCAGGCATTCAATGATTGCACTACCTATGTACAACCACAGTCCTTAATACCATTTTAAAATTGATGAGATTCAAACTATTTATTTAAAAATACATACACTGGATGTTCGCACAGATACAAGTTAGTTTCCTGAGGCCGTTTAAACAGCAATTTCGTGGGAAATTTTCGAGCAAAAGAACAACATTTTTGATGAACAGGTACAAAAGTGCCTTTAGAAAGTGTGAAATGAAAATGCAGAGGATTTTCTTAGTGTTTACAAGAAACCTTCCCTGGTAAGAAGATGAATTTTGCACATGGCTTAATGATTCGAAGCAGATCAAAAATATGGTTTTGGACCCCTACCGCCCTCATTTCATTCACTTGACAGGTATCTTAGTGGACTAGACCGCACATGATTTTTCAGTTGCAGCTCAGAGTAAGAAGTTAACAGGAGCTAAACATAGCTTTACCAAGACAGACTGGGACCGACACGCATCTCAGCGGGTTCACAATCATTTCGACCAAGAACGCTTCAATTAGTGGCAGTTTTACGAACCCATTTCAACGAAAATAAAACTAAACCAAATTAGACTAATGGTTTCCAGACGAGATGCGAGTTATAAAAGGAGGTTCCATGAATGTTCAGTGGAAAAGAGAAAAAAAAACAGATCGAAAAGAAAGATGGAAATAAAAGAATGTAAATTGGGCAGCAGAGGAATGGAGGGGGGAAAAAATGGGAGAGGGCAGTGGCAACCACCCAGTAAAAAAGAAAAACAAAAAGGCAAAGAAAATCAAAAAAGGAACATTTTCTTTATTATTTTTAGAAATCACAAATCGGACATTGAACGAGTTGGAACTCGATCCAGTTCTTCCACATCCCGTCATTATGGTGTTCTGTCCCACAAAGCCCTGACAAATTAACAACCCTTATTCGGAAGCCTCCTGGTGTCAAAATATATTCCATCACTCATACATAGGACTTTCCGAAATACGCATCCACCTTTGAGACAAACATGTTTGAGGCTTTAACAAGTCTCTTCCCAAGGCTTTCTTACCTCCCACATGTAAATGCTGTCTGCGATACCTGCTGCAAGGTAGAGGCCATTTGGAGAAGCTGCTAGACAGGTCACTGGCCCGGGGCAGACTATCTTGTGCTGCAACTGGTCCTGCAAAAAAAACAATACGGACATGATCACACACACATTACTAATTTCTCCAGCCCACCAGAAGAGCTTGAGCTACCCCAACCCAAAAAATGATTTAAAAAAAGGTGGCCAATCATCCTAGTACCCGCCAAGCATTTGATGCTACACCTCAGCCGGTCAAATGCAACTCCATCCCCACATGGAAAAAAGAAAAATGTTGACTACCCAATTCCTCTAAATGGAAGAACAGCTGCATCTCCGGGTGCTACAGCCGCAGCACCAGATGCGGGACGTGGACAAGAACTGTACTAATTTGGTGAACGCTACTTTGAATTTAGACACATTAGAACTGTACTGATTTGACGTCCACTGCTTTTGAATTTAGCCACACTAGAATTGTACCGATTTGGGTAACGCTGCTTCTGAATTCAGACACACTAGAATCGTACAGAATTCGCCAATGCCGCTCCTTTAGAATTTAGCCTCACTAGAATTGTACTGAGTTGGCATAGGCTACTTATTTTATCCACACGAGAATTGTACTGAATTGGAGTCCGTTGACTTGAGTTTAAATCACACTAGAACTACACTGCAGCTTTTGAATTCAGCCACACTAAAATTGTACTACTCAACAGCAAGAGATTGCACGAAACCAACTAATCACCCCCTTCTCTTGTCCTCACACCTCTTACATACTACGGAAACATAGAGGGCTAATATATAACACACTACAAAAACATGCAAACCTCACACCCCTCTCCAATCATACTACAAATCCAATACCTGCAGACAACAAACAACTCAGACACTGGACGCCACCCTTACGGACGCAAGTCCAGTGTACATAAAGCACACGCAGAAAGCTCACATGCGCAGATGCCAGTTTCTCCTGATTCTGCATGCATCAACAGAGTATCACAAACTCTACACTATCCCTCTCTCGCTCACTAACCAACCCTACCAATTTTTCTTACAGAGCCAAGTGAGTGCAGGGAAACCATGCAAAAGGAAGCAGCACATGATATAAATCAACAGAACGTAAGAGGTTTCCACCATGGTCAGCATCCAAGGCTCATATTTTCTGCAACCTTGTCATCAAAAGAAGTTATACAACTTGCATAGCACGGTCATTGTCACAATACTCCCTGTACAGCGCCCTACACCACATCACCCAATAACCACTAAACCTGGATTAGTTAACTATCCATATCATAAATACCCTATACATCCCTTGCC
The DNA here is from genome assembly GCF_040938575.1 of Ambystoma mexicanum. Classification (NCBI taxonomy): domain Eukaryota; kingdom Metazoa; phylum Chordata; class Amphibia; order Caudata; family Ambystomatidae; genus Ambystoma; species Ambystoma mexicanum. The sequence goes on from NC_090921.1 coordinate 305,273,477, forward strand.
TTCATATGTAATGCCATCTACACATCTGCCCTCCCTGTACCAGACTCTCCGTGCACATGCGAAGCCCTCTAAACAGGAAGCACTTCGTCCTGCACAATACTATTTATTTATTGGTGTTTTACTTGGGATCAAACGTATGACTAGTTCATTGCCCCAAGCTATCTTTGAGGGCAAGCCCCTCCACAAACTACTTAACCAAGTACCAAATGCACCTGTAAACATTGGTCACCGCAAGATTCCATGCTTTCTCTCCACAAGTATCCTTAAATTATCCAGTACACTGCATACTTCAGATAAGATGTTGGAGATGTATTTTACTCCCTATTTTTAAACTGAGATAGAATGTGTTTTAAGGGAGTAAAACTTTTCTCCTTTGCAAGAGAGTAAAAAAAAAAAGAAGTGGCATTCAGCAGACATGTGCAAAAGGTTAAAACTGTATGGAAATCTTTATCATGCAGTAGCAGTCAAAGTTGTAACAGAAAAGCAGGTTTCTCACAACAGATACAGCACAGGGTGCAGTAGCATAAGCACTCTCTCAGAAATGGAAGAGATGAGTGATCACCAACCCCGAGCTTCCCTTGCATGCAATGAAGGTGTACAACAGCAGCAAAATCATTTTACTGCATCACTCACATAGAACAGGTCAACTTGAGCAGGAGCAGTGTAGCATTCCATCAAACAGGAAAGGCGAGTAAGGGCAACAGCAATGTAAACTTCATCATGTCAATTGAATCAGTGCAAAGTAAAGCGTACAGAATAGATAAGTGGGTCTCCGCTGTGGAATCTCCCCTCAAACATAACAGGTAGTATAAGCTGGAGGAGTGCACAGTTCCCTCCTAATATAGGTACGGCATGGAAGTCAGTAGATCATGCCTGCCTCAACTACAATAGAAACGTTGCAGGTCTTAATACACGATTGCCACACAAGACAGATAAATCGTGGGTCACAGCATTATAAATTCCACTTGCATAGAGGAGAAACTGCATGGGATGGGGCATTGCAAGTACCCCCATACTGAACAGGTAAATGAAGGGCCTCAGCAATGCAAGCTCCACTGGCAAGCTACACTGGCATAGAACAGGAAGAGCATATGATATGATGTGTCATTTATAACGCACCTATACTCAAGTGTTTCAAGGCACGACAAGACAGGCAAGACGGAGGGAGGACAAGACAACGATCTTACTAGGCCTTGTGTCATTCGGATTGTGCAAGTACGACAGAGCAAAAGTGCAGAGGGGAAGTGCCGGGGAGACGGAAGTGGGTAGTGCATCAGGGCAGCAACTGCTCTGAATAAGTGCAGCCAGTGCAAGGAGGCAGGGGACTGTAGTGCACAGTAGACCCAGAGGCATGTCAGTGGAGACTGATCATGGAGGAGCCTGGGAGCCTGTGGGGGTAGCCAGGCAACCAGTCAGCGCAGCAGACAAGTAGGTCAGCAGGGGAGGGAGAGAGAAAGCAGAAAAGAAAAGGAAGGTTTTGAGATGCTTCCGGAACTTCTGGCGGTACGGCTCAAGTTGAGAGGGGCATGGAGACCATTCCAGAGGGAGGCACCTGCAGAGAAGAGAGATCTATCCCCCACTCTCTGCATAGAGAAGCGTTCGACCCTTAGAGTTGGAAGTAGCTGAGGGAAGGGCTCGGGAAAGAAGGTTGTTTGGAAGAGAGAATTGGATGTAATGCGGGTCCCAGACCCAGAAAGCCTTGTGGATGATGCATAGAGTCTTGCACTTGATCCTTGCAGCCACCGGGAGCCAGTGTAGAGATTTCAGGGCTGGAGAGATACGGTCCCCTGGGCTCAAGGCCAAGGATAAGTCTTGCCATCCTGTTCTGGATTAGTTGAAGTGGGCAGAAAGTAGCAGAAGGCAGATTGAGAAAGAGGCTGTTGAAGTAGTCCAGCCTAGAGAGAACCAGGGCTCTGGAAACAGTGAGCTTCTGGGGAAAGTGAGAAAGGAGAAATACCTTGAGGTACCAGCTGGTAGTGGGCCTTCTTGGCAAGGTCCGTGATCTGAGGAGAGAGTGGAGTCGAAGATGACACCAAGGATTTTTGCCTCGCAGGAAGGAAAAGGAAGAGGGCCCAAGGAGGGTGGCCAGAGAGAGAGGGAAAGTGGGAGCAGGGGTCCCAATGAGAAGCATCTCAGTCTTACTGGCATTAAAGCAGAGATTGTTGGAGGCGCACCAAGCCTGAATCGCAGACAGTCAGGAATGAGCCGGAGAGGAGGCTGAGGGGAGGCTGAAAGATAGCCGAGTGTCATCCGCATAACACTGAAAGTTAGAGGAGAAGGTAGAGATCAGGTGGGCCAAAGGGGCAAAGTAGACATTGAAGAGTCAGGGTGAGAGGGTAGAGCCATGGGGAACACCACATGTGGAGCGAGAGGTGGTGGAGTGAAAGGCCCCAAATTGGACCTGGGAGGTCTGTCCAGAAGGAAGGAGGTCCAGGGCCTGATCCGTGATGCTCAGGTTCTCGTGGATCAGGATGGCATGATTGACTGTCAAAGGCAGAGGAATGGTCAAGGAAGAAGAGGACAGAAGGAAGGCTGGAGTCGAGATTAGGTAGCAGATATTCACAGGTGTTCAGGAGAGCAATTTCTGTGCCTCGTGCTGCTCAGAAGCCAGACTGATGGTTGTTAAGGCAACAGACAGATTTGGTGTGGAGAGTAAGCTGGGAGATGGCCAGATTTTCCCAGGAAAGGGGTGATGGAGATCGGACAGTTGTCTAGAAACATTGTCGGGTGTTGTCAGAGAGAAAAAGGAGAAAGGAGGAGAGGGAGAGGCGGCCGGGGGTGGGCCCGAGAGAGAGGAGGAGGAGAGGACAGGATGTCCTGAGGTTTATTGGTGAAGTGAGAAGCTAGAGCCGTACATAGGTCCTATTTGTATTTATTTTATTTGTAGTGCGCACCTTACCCCAGGGTATCTGGGCGCATGTTTAGAAGGCAGTTACAGGTTACAGCAATAGATACATTTTACACATTTTTTACAAACAGTTAAAAACATTGCATAGAGAAGAGCAGAGCGGACCTAAGTAATCAGTAAAACCGTCTATAGATAGTGAACAGGTTAGAATATAGCAGCTATAAAGATAAAATCGAGGTGTCCTGGACATCCCGTTCATGTAACCACAGTTTGGTTTTAGTTTTGAAGGAGTGGACGTATGGAACATTTCTGAGAACATTAGGTAGGGTATTCCAGAGCTTAGCAGCAAGGACTGGGAAGCTTGAACCTCCGGCTGTCTGTAGCTTGAAACTGGGGATAGACAAAGTGTGAGCCTGAGCAGATCTCAGGGGTCTGGTTGCTGAATGTTGAGTAAAGCGCGAGGGTAAGTAAGCAGGGGCTGCATTGTTCTGGGCCTTGTGAGTTAGAACAAGTGCTTTGAGAGATATACGATTAGTGATGGGTAGCCAATGCAGGTTGCGTCTAGTGTTGGAGATGTGAAAACGCCTGGGTACCTTGAGAGCTGCCCTTATGGCATTGTTCTGAGTGACCTGGAGTTTCTTTGACTGGTACCTAAATAAAGGGCGTTGCAATAATCGATTTTGGACATGAGGGTTCTAGGGAGGCTGTGATCAGTTTTCAGGCATAAGATGACGCTGTAACTACTGCATTGGTTTGTCTGGTGAGAGACAGTGTAGAGTCTAGGTAGTTTCCCAGTGTTTTAGTGACGTTGGAGACTTTAATATCGTTCCCGTAAATGATAAAGGATTTGTATTTGGGGTCAAGTTTAGTGAGCTTGGAGTGAGAGCCAAGAATGAGTAGCTCTGTTTTTTTATCATTAAGGCATAGCCCATGATGTGCCATCCAGGCCTGGATGACAGTGTAGACGGCATCGAGTGCTTTGGCGTCGGTTACATAATCGTCAGTGATAGGGAAGAGTATCTTGGTGTCGTCCGCATAATTAGTGTAGGTGACACCCAGATAGTCAAGCATATCAAAGAGCGGTTTAGTAAACACATTGTAAAGTGTGGGGGATACACAAGATCCTTGTGGGACTCTGCATGGGACGTGTGCTGGATTGGCTGAGGCCAAGGAAGAGAAGACCCTCATGGTTCTGTTTGCCAGGAAGGAACTGATCCAAGATGAGGCTGCGTCTGAGGAGTGAGCAGCAATCTTGAGGTGGTGGCAGAGGATTTGATGATCAACCAAATCAAAGGTGGCTGAAAGATCAAGGAGGAGCAAGAGCGCCTGTTTGCCCTTGTCTTTCAGGTCCTCAATTTGGGTTTTTAAATCAATTAAGGCTGTCTACGTACCATGTCTGGGACAGAAACCGGACTGTCTAAGCCCTAGTAGATTGTTGGTTTCGAGTTACTCCTGTATTTGGAGATAAGCCGCTCGATCCAGAATTTTAAGAAGGTATGGTACCGTGGTAATGGGCCTGTAGTTGGAAGGGTTACTGGGATCGAGATTAGGTTTTTTGATTAAGAGGATGACCCATGCATCCTTGAGGTTGTCAGGTACAGTGCCCGATTTGAAGGAGGCATTAATGAATGAAGTAATGAATGGGGAGTTGTTGTGTGCGGCATCCTTTATGACCAGTATGGGGCAGGCGTCACCTTGGCAGTTGGAAGGCTTGAGCTTCAAGATAATATTTTCAACTTCCTTAATGGTAAGGGGTGTGAAGCTAAATGGTTTGAAGGTGTGTTTAGGTTTTGTAAGACGGGGGCTTACCTGTTGAGTCAGAAATGTGGCTTTTTTTGGTATTAATTTTGGCTTGGAGCATGGCAATTTTGTCTAACAAAGCCTTTTCAATGTTGGATCACCACTCAGTGTCCGGGGTGCACGTAACAAGCGGGGCAACTGGAGACTAGTTCCTTGAGGATCTTGAAGAGTTCCATGGTATTAGATTGGGCTTGTATGATCCTATTATTGTACACTTCCTTTTTTGCCACAAGGATGGCTTATTTGTAGGTGAGGGAAGCCGTGGTAAGGTTATTTTTGTTGTGAGGCAGAAGACCAAGTGAAATACAGGGTCACACAGCCGCTCTCCAAAGGACCCGATCCGGGTGTATGAGTAGTCCAAAACTTCTTTGAAAAAATATATATACTTCGAAGTAAACAAAAAATTATTATCTTTTGATTGGAGAAATAACAGCAATATTAGGTTTCGATTGTTTTCAAAATGGTTTTATCCACAAAAATTATATCAAAAAAATAAGTTCATAATTATGAGAGATCACTAATGCTTTCTTAGTGAGGAAGAAATCGCCACATTCGCTTTTTCAAACAGACCAACACATTGCCAATGCATTTCGGAATTCCATTTCCTTCATCAGGGCAGGTCTACAGATCATGTGTATGGGTATATAAATTCAACAATAATAAAGACGACAGTTCATCATGGTACACAAACCATCACACAATAGTGTAAAAGAACACATGTTATAATATCAATTACATACCATTCAGTCGAAGTCGGGTGCAGAAGTAAGTGAACAGGGTAGAAAAAATAGAGAAAAAGAGAACAATAAGGCTCTGTACGATATCCATGGAGAATAGTAACATGAATGCAGCAAGCATTTTACCTGGGTATGTGAACTTGAATACATGGAGTGTGGCGTGGTGCATGTAAAACATGTAAATGTCAGCAGCTGCCTGACGTGAGTCAGCGCAGAAATCCAGCCGTCAGAAGATTGGCTGCAACCAAAAAGCATACGAGTATGAGAGCCGGTGAAGTCCGTAATTAAAAAAAGGAGAGAGTTGCAACGTTAACGCTTACCGTGTGCCACGCGGGGGACAGGAGTTCTCCTCTTGCTGTCTCGCGTTCGACTGAGGCTTTCGCATTGAAGCGTTGCCGAGGCAACGCTTCCATTTATTACCACGTGACCACCAAGCCGCCCAGATGGGCGCGCGGTCACAATTGCAAGGCTGCTATGGCGCCATTAAGCTAATGTGATGAAGATTCAGACATTTACCTGATCTAATAGATGTATATGGGAAATAATGGAGTGTAAAAAGGAGAAAAATAGAGGAAGTGGAAGAATGAAAACAGAAAAAATACTCAGTTGTGGATACTGTAAGCCACATCATGGAGAAGAAAATGTCATGCAAATATCACTATTTTTGTGATATAATTTTTGTGGATAAAACCATTTTGAAAACAATCGAATCCTAATATTGCTGTTATTTCTCCAATCAAAAGATAATAATTTTTTGTTTACTTCGAAGTATATATATTTTTTCAAAGAAGTTTTGGACTACTCATACACCCGGATCGGGTCCTTTGGAGAGCGGCTGTGTGACCCTGTATTTCACTTGGTCTTCTGCCTCACATGTATTTTGAGTTTGGGTGTCTCCAAATTCATCTCAGCCAGCTCCCTTCTGAATATTTACATACAAAATATTTGAACAAACGTATTGCTTTGTTTAAAAATATTTGAAACACATGGACGTATAATCAAGTGGTGCCCACTCATCTTCCTTCCTGCAAGGTTATTTTTGTTAACTAAAGAAGGTGAGCTTTTCCAACGGGCCTCAGCTTTTCTTTTTTCTTTACGCAAGTTGCGTAAGTGAGGGGTGAACCAGGAATTAAGGTGGAGGCGAGATTTTTGTTTGCGCAATTTGAAGGGGGCAATGGTGTTGAGAGCTTTTAACATAGCATGATTGTGGATATCTATTAGAACTGTGGGATCCGAGCAAGTGGAGAAGACAGTGTTCGATAGAGGGAGGAAAAGTGGGATAAGTTTCTCAGCCGTAATATCCTTCTTGTTATGTGTATAAGTGGGAGGGGCAAGGTTGCGTTTATTTGTAGGTGGACTAGAGTTCATGGAGAATAATATTTTGTGATGATCAGACCACTCGCAAGGAGACAGAGGTTATGTTAAGTGCACAGTTCATGTCTGCGACGCAGTCAAGAGTGCGACCCTTAATATGGGTAGGCTCACAAATATGTTGGGTAAGGCCGAAGTCGGCCATAACACTAGCTAAATCAATGGCTTTGGCATCATGTGTGTCCTGGTAACCTAAATTGAGGTTGTCCAATATAATGATTTGCGAGTTGGGCTTGGTGCTAGTGGCTAGGATAGATGAGATGTCCTCCACGAATGAGGAGGTAGGGCAAGGATGCCAGTAGATGAGATGCACTGGGACAGTGAGATTAGGTGAGATCGGCAGTTTAATAGAAAGTAATTCCACTGATGGCAGCCAGAGGCTGTTGACAGCTCTGAGATTGAGCGAGCTCTTAAATATAAAGGCTAATCCTCTCCCCTTAGTTTGATTGGTGCCTCTGTCACTCCTGATAATTGAGTAGTTGTCAGGGATGGCCAAGGTCAAGGCAGGGCCAGAGGCCGCATGCAGCCAAGTTTTTGTGATTGCGAGAAATTCAAGGTTTTCTGTGACTATGAAATCCGCAATATCTAGGGCATGCACGGGGAAAGCGCATGCGTTGAGGAGCGCGCCTTTGAGTTTGGGAGCAGTGTTGGTATTGTGAACAGGAAGGGCAGAGTCAGTTTTAGGAGCCGAGGGCAGTGGTTTTGTTATCACTAGAGTTAGGGATTTTGTCAATAGTGGGGTTGTTCATGTGGTAGGACCAGTGATGACATCTGGAGGCCAATCTTTGGTTTCTAACTGAGGTGGCACATGGTTGACTGGATAGGTTAGGTGAGGTCAGTATGGTGTGGTGAGGCAGTGGGGGACTATAGGCAGCAGTGTGAGCCCGAGATAGAGAGGAGTGAGAACTCGCAACAGGATTCAATATGCCAATGTCAGGTAAAAAGAGGTGTCTGACGGGCGTAGCTATGTTGTTGAGTGTTGTTGATTGGCGGAGTGGTGCAAGCGTGAGCCGAGCCCGGAATTTCTAATGAGTGGGGCATGGTTGATTGGGAGTGGGTTTGGTGGCGAAATGTATTAACCAGAGGGCCGGCGCGTTTAGATAAGAATTGAGGCCTGTCATTTGGAGAGCAAAAGGTAGTTCGTAAGGTGTTTCAATACAGGTTGTGGGAGCGGCGAGACGTGGTGCAGGATGGTGATAGGGAAGAGCAGTGACCAAGTTAGGGCCTGAAGTGTGAGCAGTAAGTATGTGGCGAGATGTAGAGTAGACAGGTGTGCAAGCTTTAAAGTGCTAACATGAGGAAAAGTATTGTAGGTGAGTACCAAGAATACAAAGCATTTTAGAGACTAAATCGGTAGTAGATTGTACTAGAGGTATACCGGGAGCTGTGAACCTGAGCACGGTGCAAATGTAGGCATGGAAAGGCAGCCTCTAGAGTACAGAGCATGTACTATGCAGGATACATTTCACTTACATACCGCTATCGAATGCAACAATCAAATGGAAGCAATCAAATGGTGTGCTACACCTAGGTTAAATGCGACTATCAAGTGGAGGCAATCAAATGGTGGGCTGCACATGGGTTAAATGCAACAATCAAATGGAGGCAAACAAATGGTGGGCTGCACATGGGTTAAAGCAAGAATCAAATCGAGGCAATCAAATGGTGTGCTACACCTAGGTTAAATGCGACTATCAAATGGAGGCAATCAAATGGAGGGCTACACATGGGTTAAATGCAACAAACAAATGGAGGCCTGCGCATGGGCCACATGCAATGGTCAGATAAGATGCCTCATTCAGTACAGCCGAATGTTGAATTGAGGTAAAATATGTATGCAACGAGAGGGTACAGGCACGTGTTAACGTGAGGGTGCAGGGAGGGGCTGAACAACAGAGACAAGGGCTTTGAGGATACAGTCAATGGCGTTGCGGTGCTTCCATCGGTAGATTGATGTGCAGCGCGTAATAACAATCAGGAAGTTGGTGAACCGCGGCTAGAGCTGCGTTACATCTCTCCAGCTGGGTTCTTCTGTTTCACTTTCCCGTGTACCCATACACGCGGTTTTGCTCGGATTAGGCACTCACAACATGGAGGGGCCGGCAACTGTGTGCAGCACACCAGTCTCTCGCTTCTCATTCCGAGCGAGTAGCCACGCCCCCGACTTCTGGGATCGCATATCCGCTTACCCAGACTTCGGATCTACGCGTTGCTGCTCTAAGCAGAGTCACGCTGCGCATCGTAAGTTTGCTTGCTTTCGACCTTTTGGATCATTACCTTAACTATATTCCCTAGACCTTCTTTCTTCTCATCCTTCTGAATTATTTCTTTCATTTTCTCTCATTCTGGAATATTAAGAGACTTCGATACACCTTCAAGTTCCGTGAGACTACAGGAAGCTATTTTCAACCGTCGGTCTGTTCCCCAGACATTATTGGTGGGCAGTCTTCCGTAGATATAGTCAGTTTTCTTACGTGGTCTTTTCCAGCACGCGTTATTTCCTATTTTTGTTTTTCTCCCCAAGCATTAGGATCCAGCCATAGCAATGCTCTGCAGTCTTCAGTTCCAAGACTCCTAATCTGTTATCCTTTTTCTTGTCAACAGTATCTTGGTACGGGTTCATTCTCTTGTCTCATTGACGTCCTTTCTGCATTTTGACAGTGTTTAAATACCTTAGGGCTAATCCCTGCTCACTCTATACTCCATTAGGTTCTTTTCCAGCTGTTAACATCGGATTGACTAACATAGACCTAGAGACGATTATTCTTGCCAGGGTAAGCCCTTTTCTTCTAACCTCTGATTTTCAACAACCTAGATATATCTATCACTCATACATAACTTACACTTACTCTGTCTGTATTAGAATTCTTCACGAGAGGATTCCGGTCTGCACTAAAGCTAGCGCGTAAACCGTCACCAGCTGCCTGCAGGAGTCCACGCACCCCAGCAGCTCACTGCAGGTTTTTTTCCCCTACTGGGGTTTTTCCCTGCAGACTCCACCTCTGCCTAGCCTTTTGGCTGGGTGGTGGAGGGGTTTCTAGGTGAGACTCATTCTCCTCTTAGACTACTGAATCTTTGAAGACCTGCATAGAGGTAGGTGCCATTTACAAATTGCAGAGAGACGTATGTTATTGAAAGTGCTTTATTACTATAAAGTTATAACAAGCTGACAATGATTCAGTGAGGGGTCAATCCTCTATGAGGTAATTGGCACAGCCAGTGTATAGGGAATGTTTGTCAGGAAAATATTGCCAAAGAGCTCCAGGAGGGTTAAAGAGGTATGGTGGCACTACTAGACAGCTTATCATGATGCTTGTTGTAAGATCAACTGAGACAGCCAGGGGTTCTGGCCCTGGGCACTGGTGTCAATGGACAGGCACAGGACAGGCTACGTGCCTTAAAAGGGTGCCGGCTCACGCCTTCCGGCGGAACCAGCCAACTGAAGTATTGAAATAGGCCAATCAAATTCGAGGCGAGTTGCTAGGCGACAGTGTGCAAAATCAGGCGGCGGCCATTTTAGAGTGGCCCCATGCATTCGGAAGCCGCGGAAATGTGGAAGGAAGCATTTCAACAAAATGTTCTTATAATCAGGGTGCACGTACCCGGAAGCCTCACCCTCTGAGGAGCGGGACTGCAGGACTCCTTGTCCTGACTATGGGCGATGCGCGCTGATGAAGTCAGCTGGCCCTTGTCGGCTCAATCAGCTGTGGTGCGGAAGGCATGGGATGGGCTCCTGCCCATCCGACGATCAGTTGCACTCACGGGGACTCAGGCACAGGACAGCAGAAGGAGGCCTCTCATGTTCCATCCTGGGAGGGACCAGGAGAGGTGGAGACTGCAGAAGGATTGGCCAGCTCCTTGCAGATTTTAAAGAGTTTGGCCGTGTTGTTAGAGGACGCAGAGGCGTGGGATTGGTTGTGGACTCTCTTCTTGGACAGGACAGAGTCTGTATTGCTTTTGGAGCAGGCGGCAGGACAGTTTGTCAGAGAATGCGTCCAAAGCCCTCAACTTCCTCTCAGCCACCCTGCACTTGTGTTTTAGGGTTGCAAGGTCAGAGTCATACCAAGATTTGCACTTGGAGGTAGGCTTCAGACGGATTCTCATGATAGGGGCAAGGATGTGCAGAGCATTGGAGATAGAAAGATGCTGGTAAGAGAGGGCTGTGTCTGAGTGCAAGTCAACCGCTGGAGTAGAAGCAGAGAAAGTAGAGGCTAAGGCATCCACTGACATGCTTCATGGGCCTAATGACCGAGAACGTAGGTGGCAGTGCTGGGGTGGGCTAACCCCGAGGCACAGCGTTTCATATGAGAGGGAAGCAGGAAGTGGTCAGTCCAAGAAAGAGGAGTGGTGAGAGAGTTAGAGAGGGGTGTCTGAGGAGATGAGACCATCCAAGGTGTGTCCGGCCAAGTATGTCGGACCAGAGGGTAGAATGGAGGTAGAGAGAGTGTCGCAGAGGTTGTGGGAGAGCCCCAAGGAGGAATCGGAAGCATCCAGGTGGATGTTGATGTCTCTGAGGAGAAAGTGAGAGGTAGAGGCAAGGATAGAATTGGAGAGGTCCGTCTATTCAGAGGAAGAGGGCACCCTGGCCATGTGGCCTGTAGAGGTTGGCCACAGTAAGAGAGGCCAGGAGAGATGGAGAGCCTGCAGACCAGGCATTCAAAAGGAGGAGTAGGCCTGCGTAGGAATGACAGAAGCAGGGACCCACTCTGGAAAGATGAGATCTACTCCACCTCCGGGTCGGTTGATTCTGGGCTTGGAGGGGATCTTGTAGCTATCAGGGAGGAGAGTGTCAAAACTTGTGACAGAGCTGACCGTGAACCAAGTCTCGGTGAGAGCGAGGACACCCGGGTCAAGTTCTTGGAGGAGGTGGCAGATGTCCGAGGAGTGTTTGACAGCAGAGCGAGAGTTGAGAGTAGCGATGTGGAGCAGGTTGCCATATTTGAAAGACTTCTGGGGTGGGGTACAGGCTTAAGGTACACCCAGCGGAAGTGTTAGAGGAGCCCAAGACTTGGCAGATGGAAGCAGGAGGTGGCCTAGTAGCCAGAGAGTAGGAAGGTGCCAGAAAGGTGGTGGAAGAAAGAGGTGGCACAGGGGCCAGAGAGGTGCTAGTAGGTATAGCAGTAGAAGGAAGGAAGTTGATGAGACAAAGAAGACACCGAGCGAAAAGGAGGAGAATGGGCTGAGGGCCTTGGATCAAGACAGTGCCATTCAGATAGACATGATGATGGTCTTGGGGGGTGGAAGGAGGCCAAGAGGACCTCCCACCGAGTGCCACCATTGATGGGAGAGGGAGAGAGATGAGAGTGCCAAGACCATATGCAGGGACCATAGGTCTGGTGAGGGAACAACAAAGGATGTCAGTGGGAGTCTACCTGGAGGTAGCATTGATGTAGGTATCGGGAGGCCTGGGTTGGAGAACGGGATGTCCCTCTTGAACTTTTTTCTATTAGACTTAGTGAGAGGGATAGGATAGGAGATAGAGTAGCAGTTAGAGAAGATGGGAGAAATGGAAAGCATCATAGAGGGTGAGAGGAGGAAAGTAGAATGAGGGAGCAAAAAGAGGAGATAACGCACTGCCCAGCACCGCCAATTCAGGATGCTTAGGGGGTGGTGGGAGGGCAGGCATCACACAATTCGGAACACACCGAGGAAGCAGACAGGTGACACAACAGTACAGTAGTACCCCCAACGGGGTGGGGACCAAGAGTGGGAAAGAGCCTAATGGCACGCAGTTCACAGTAAAACAGTATCCGCAATGCAAAAACCACCCCACCCAGAAGGCCCTTATAAACAACACAGCAGAGCAAAACCACCCAGTTTCAATGCTGCCGCCGTAACCGCACCAACCTGGTTCGCAGCAGCAGGCTCAAGGCTGCAGGCTCCTTGCTTCCCAGGCTGATGCTGGCAGACACCATCTGGAGCTGCTCTTAGGGACCCATCCTTTGCCTTGGGTTCCTTCGCCGCAGGGGGCTGCATGGGCAGCGGGGCTGCGCTGGGAGGGTGGATGTAAATAGGTCTCAAGGCCCAATCAAAAGCCTCGGGAGGCGTGAGGAAAGCAGACCATGAAGTGGGACAGAGGAGCATGGAGAGAGCATGGAGAGCATGGACAAGACAAAAACAACAAAGACAGCAAATCGGGGGGGGTTGCAGGCCTCAAAATAATGTAACCTCACCTCAGGCGCAAAACTGGAGAATGTTTAATCAGTGGATGCACGGCGAGTGTATCCCGCTGTATTCTAAGCATAAGGGGCTCAAGGTCCAATCAAAAAAGCTCGGGAGGCGGGAGGAAGGCAGTCCAGAAAGCAGGTAGGGGTGGGACAGAGGAGTGTGGAGAGAGCGCAGAGAGTGTGGACAAGACAAAAGCAAATGAAAAAGCAAATCAGGGAGGGTTGCAGGCATCAAAATAATGTTACCTTACTTCAGGCACAAAGCTGGAGAATATACCTCAGTGACTGGCAAAGCGGGGACCCCTGTGGTGCGGGGGCCCCGTTCCACCATATACTGGGTAGGTGGGGGTGCGACAAGCTTCAGAAGGAAATCCTTCCTTTCTAAAGTCAGAGCTCAAGCATTTCGACTTCACAAACTAAGGGCCCGATTCATGGAATGTTTTCCTATGGGATTGCGCCATTATAAAAACACTTCAATGAATCAGGCCCTCAGTTTGGTGCGGTGCTCTGGTCCCAATGCAGGGTCTAAATTAAGATTCAGTGACCAGGAGCTAAAACCAACTACTCAATGTTAGGCGTTACCCGGTAGGCAGAAGGTACCGCTGGGGAACCAGGAGCGAATACACACTTTAACTGTTTGCCCATTATGTATGATCCATTCTATGTAGATGCATCCTAGATGTGGCCCAATTCCTCTTTATTTACATTCTCAAATACACAAATTTAATGTCATAAATGCATGTTTGTATGGCACCAGTTTGCCTGTGGAGCCAAAAGATAGCTCCTGCTAGCTGTTGATTTAAGCTAACCAGGCTCACCTAGGGTAGAGGTAGGAGCTAAATTCCTCCGAGCAGTTTTGGGTCACTGCACATGTCAGGAACCAGGAAGCTCACCAACTTTCTGGTTCCTGTCTGGATGGTGGAGTTTGGAGCGCAAGATGCAGCTGCTGGAACGGAGGCCTTCTTCGGAGAAAACCGATTCAGATCCAGAGCAAATATGTTGCAAGTGTATTTATGCGTGCGTGCGTGCGTGCGTGCGTTCTGCATGGTTGATGTGTATGCATGCAAGGTCTGTTATGTATTATGTGATGTGTGTGACAATGAGTTGAGTGTATGAGGCATGAGTCACTGGGCTTGCATCTAAATGATGAAGTGAATGGTGTATGAATGATTGCTGGCATGTGTTTGTGCTAGGCTGGCGCTGAGAAGCTGATTTTGGAGGTTGAGGGGCAGGGCGCGCTACTACGAATTCTTTTAATTTCAATGGGAATCAAATCCATGATAAAGCAAGCATGTTATGTGTTCTGTGGCTAGACTACCATATTGCTGCAGTCAGTCTGGGTATTTCTTAGTGTATCGTAGAATGGCATTTCTTTCTGGGCATCAATGATAAAGTAAGCATAACAAATGTTATTACATGGCTAGACTGACATTTTGCTGCAGTCAGTTTGAGCAAGTCCTCAGGTGGGATACTGCCAGATATTGGCAGAGCCAGCCTGGACATGTTTTCTTATATTTTCATTACTGACATTATGCGCAAAGCTAACATAAGTACGTTCTTTGTAAGAGGATTCAATTCAACACTACAGCTAAGTCAATGCCTAGTCTGGGATACTGAATGGAAACCCTTATTGATATATCTTTATGTCCAGTTCATGAGTTCTAGAGGACTACCCCTATATAACACCCCTCTCTTGGAACCCCCCCTGAGCCAAGAAGTAGTTCTGTTTTGCAAGTTTAAACGGTTTATTTGAGAATGTAAACAATATATATATATATATATATATATATCACTTTATAATAAATTAATAATTAATATCACACTTCAGAACATGAGCAGTTAACAACAATGGGTAATGTTCTACTAATAAACTGATTTGATTACCCAGGAGTAATATAAAGGATGAGGTAGCACGCTTGGGAATAGGAACAGAAGAATAAGGTGGTAGAGAATGCTTTATCTAGTCTCAGATGGATGCAATGTTAAATGAAAATGCAATACAGAAAATACTTTAAAGTACGCTGTTCGCTGTGGCACACGTTTGAAAATCGAAAATCGTTTTGTTTCCTGGGAAGACTTTTTGAAGTTCCACGGACATTGCTTGCTGCAGAGGACTGCTGTCTGGTGGAGGACGTACTTTTCTGGGACACACAAGTTGCCTGACTTAGGTGATTGCTTTTGGCTCTGTTCAAGCTGCCTTAAATGTAAAATGCCATCACGCTGTGTTAATGCACTGATTAGCTTGAATTAGCACACTTTATTGGTAACGTGCGCTGCCGTGCTAACACGGACTTCCTTTCTCTTTGATTCCTAGAGAGTCAGTGATTGGTGTGGAGTTATTTAACCCTGACAGTCCCTCCCAGCAACTACAAATACCCAGGGTGCAGCGCACCTGCGCGCGCACCTTTAAGTACTTTAAAGTACGCTGTTCGCTGTTAACTGAGAACGGAGAACGGTGAGCATGTATTCTAGTTCCAATTAGATAGTGCATCTTAAAGAGGTTTTTGAGATAAAGCTTGCTTGGGTGGTGTAGCGCAGTTTATGCTTATGCTTACATAGGGTTGAATTCAAAGTATTAAAACTAACAGTGCTTCCTAGATCGATTAGCGTGAGTGCTAAAAGTGTGCATGGTAATATATCTCCAACACTGACTTATTCTTTGAAGTAAGTGCAGAGGGGACTGGAGGGTTAACTTATTGTCTTGTGTCTAACGCAATAAATATTTTATGTTGCATCACCTATATACTTTAAAGTCTAATATGCCGTCAAAATTGGAAACCCTTAGACTGGTACAGCGGCTAAAGTACACGCCACTTAAGGAGAAACAAAATAGTGCCAGACTGAAAAGTTTGGCGGGAGGAGCTTTGACCGCAGTGTCCTCAGATATCCGCTCCTTCTACCCAGTGAGCGCAGGAACAGTCCTTACAGCCGATGCAAATATTGAAACTGTGGCTGCTACAGATGTAAGTAGTCCAATGAAAGGAGTTACTCCTGCACCCACAATGGAGGCATTAGTGACTTCCATCCCTTTGTTGGAAAGACTTAGCCCCAGTCTCATTCATACCCGACCGGATCAATTGGTGATGGCTGCAAGCCTAGGTTCTAGTGCACTGCCGCTAAAAACCGCTAACACTAGTTCGGTTACAAATCTCATTGATTTGGTTACGAACTGTTCAGCTGAGAATAATTCCTCAGCACAAAACAAAAATTCCATTATGTTAGCTGACAGTGAGGCTAGCAGTCCTATAAAAAACATTTCAGCATCACAAAATGAAGCCATCCCTAACCACACCCCAGTGAATGCGAGAATCCCTAAAGAAGGGACTGGGGATATTAACGTATCTCACTATTCCTCTCTCTCACAATCTCCTACTTTATTCTCTGCCACAGCTCCTATCACTTCACCATTGTCAATCTCATTTTCCGAACATTCACCGCTGAGAGGCTCTGATAAAAAAAAATCCCCTGTGATAAAGTCAGTAATGGAAGCTACATTACAGCCCACATTAGTGGCCATGAATCTGGCCCTTACTACGATGTTCAAATTGTATGAGCACATTGATGCGAAGTTACACTCACAGACAGCCACACTCCACACTATAGCTAAAGAACAATTAGAGACTAACATAACCCTACATAAGCTCTTTACACAACGTCAGACATTGCAAAAAACCTTTGAAGACAGCCAAAAATTGATATCGACACCCGCAACTTTGGTAAGCCCTAAATTGAAAGGAAAAGAGCTGAATTCACTGAAATCTGAGAGCCCCCGATTCTCCCATGTTGAGATCTCGGACTCTTCAATGATTTGTGTCTGTACTCAAACTGTAAATGACAATCTGACTTCGGATGATAATGCAAGTGTTAGTATGTCTACTAGCAAAGAATCAACCTTTACGCCTTTAAATCGAGCAGGTACAGTTGTGGATTTTGGTATTTTTTCTAAAACTGCTAGCGCATCACGGAAACAAATTAAGGACGTAATACCCGTCAAAAAGACGAAGAATCACAAGAATCCTTCATTGCCCACTAGCACCGCATCCAAATCATTTATTAAAAGTTTAACTCGACCTAATAAACAAATTCTAGATGTAAGTGCTGCCATCAGCAAGAAATATGTGAACATCAGTAGGAAAAAAGTAAATAAAACCAAAAATGATACCTTGCCTCCAGTCACTGACTTGGCACCCCGAGAGCCTTTGGATGAAATTCTAGAGGCAATAAAAACAAATGAGATCCTGACAAGCAAAGATCTTACTGAAAAAGGGGCTACTTTTGCTCCAAATCAATCACTAGTGCCACTCAACCAGTGTGCCATTGACATGTCTAATATGCAGGAAAAAAGGCTTGCTGACATGGAAAGGTTAATGCTGCACTTTTTCTCTGGTCCAGGAACTGCTAATCAAACAAAAGACAATGCAATCACATCTGGTTCACAAAAGCAATCTGGTACACATCCTCAAGATGTTAAGGGGTCGGAGAGAAATTTACTTACACCCATCATAAGTGAGAACGCTAAAAGTCATTCTGAGTATAACATCAAAACAATTCAAAATAGCTGGCAATTTTCAAAACCTCCTCCTTCCCACACATTAATAATACAGTGCAGATCCGATATAAACCAGAGATACGATCTCAACAGGACCTCTGTCTTGAACATTCTAACTGATGTCATATCTTTGGAGGATGTATCAACCACAGACATAGACAGGGTTGACTTTCTCCATGAAAATGATCTTACGAGTACTAGATTATGGATACGATCAGGAGCTATTCTGAATCTTATATGGCAGGCAAAGGATGACATCTATAACTTGGGCTTCACATTGACTTATGAATCCTATGCAAACTATAGCAGCTTAGTGGATAAGTTCGCAGGAACTTTGACACCGAACCTGCAACTTTCGACCAGAAATTCCAACAACAGAGATAACTTACAGACATCAAGTAGAGCTTACCAAAGCCGTGTGAATCTACAACATCAATGATGTATTGAGAACTCATAGCCATTAAGAACTGATTCCATCACACCCTTATCTCTTTTATCTTGGAATACCCGAGGTCACAGCCATCTGTTTAATGACACTTCGAGTGGGTTGGATGATTTTGATATAATTGCATTACAGGAAACATGGTTAGGCATGCCTCCCGTATGGAATAACCACTCGATTGTTATTAATCCAGCCATAAGTCCTGCCAAAGGTCGACCAATGGCGGGCCTACTTGTGGCTGTCAAAAATTCTAGTGGTTTAACTTTGACGAATTGGGTAACTCCAAGTCCATATATTCAAGTGGTCAAAATCGTGGTGTCATTTTATACCATGGCACTGGTGAATATATATTGGAATCATATGGCAAAGAATGAGGATACTTTTTTTGAACTAATGTATGCAACTATGGACATGATTGTGGCTGATATGTCTATTACATCTGTTATTATTGTGGGTGATCTCAACTTACATGATCTGTCTAACACAAAGTCTTTGTATAATAAGACAGAACGTAGATGGGTTGAATTCATGGAAGATAGGCAAATGTTACTGCTCAATGGTTCAGTAGAGGGTGATGTACCCGCTCAGCCAACTTGGCGAAGGCAAACCCAACATGCAATTTTGGACTATATATATGTAGATCATAACATGTTTACATGCGTAAAGAGCTTCAACATTCGGAAGCAAAATCAAAGTGACCATGAGCAGCTTATTATGTCTTGGTGTTGGAACCTACCTCACACCTTATCAACATCAGATAATATGAGTGGCCAAATCCATATTAATAGTGGACGAAATCGTTTGATTTGGAATCACGATAAATTACAAAGTTTCTATGACAACCTATCAACACACTGGTCCGGTAAAAACAGGTGCGGACCGAGAAACTGTGATTATACATCTATACTACATCTATTTGTCGAGGTGAAAACACAAAGCAATAAACCTGTTTTTTGTCACAAACATCTATATGATCCTGAGGTCAGAATAAGAAAAACTCTTTTAAGAAAAGAAATAAGGAATCTTACAATTAATAAATCACATAATCATTTAACATTAATAAAAACTCTTAAAAGTAAGTACCAACATTGGATTAGGGCTCACAAAGCTCTTTTGCTACAACAGGACAGCGAAATGCTTCTTTGTGCGGTGGCTTCCAAGAACTCTCAAGCAATCTGGCACTTGCTGCATAGAACATCTTTAACATCTCAATCATCCTTACAGATAAATGCTGTCCCGGAGCTGGTATGGATGAATCATTTCTTAGAATTATATGCTGCCAAAGATGAAAGTCCATACATACCATCTTATGGCAGTTTGCCCAAAGATTTGTTGGTTTTTGACATAGATGATATAAAATTCTTTATAGCAAAGTTGAGTTCTTCGAGGGCCCCGGGCCCTGATGGTCTTTCCAATGTTACCCTGAAGACATACCCTGATATATGGGCACAAATATTGTTCTTAATATATCGCGAAGTTTGTGACACAAATCGAATTCCATCTAACTGGAGGAAGTCTATAATTGTGCCTATTTTCAAAAAAGGCAAAGACAGTTACCCTCTAGTTATAGACCGATTGCTTTATTGGACATTCCAGCAAAAATATTCTCGCGAATTATATTGAGACAACTCACCCTGTGGATTAACAATCATACTTTGTTTGACCCACATCAGACGGGTTTTGTCCCAGGAATGGGCACTTCCATTAATCTAATATCCATAACAGCAATTCAACAACAAATAATTAAATCAAAACAACCAATATACTTGGCGTTTGTCGACTTCAAGTCTGCTTTTGACTCTATTAGCCGATCTCTAATGTTGCAAAAGTTAACAGCTGCCGGATGTCCAGATGTCTTACTTTTCTTCATAACACAGTTACATACAGATACGACCATACAGATCAGACTTACAACAGATGGCAAGTTGTCACTACCTGTCCCGACATATCGTGGACTGAAACAAGGATGTGTCCTTGCCTCTACCATCTTCAATTTTTTTATTGCTGATTTGGGAGTAGAATTTGCATCTGTACAGTCAAACCCTCCGAAACTTGGTGCTGCCCCACTTCCGTGGCTTTTCTATGCAGATGATTTGTTATTATTGTCTAAAACTCCGGTTGGATTACAGAGACTACTAACCACTCTGCAAGAATATGCCACCAAAAATCATTTAGAAATTAACATTGAAAAAACTAAGATCTTATGCTGCCTTCCTAAATCTCGGACTAAAATACAAAAATTTAATTGGCACCTTAATGGTAAATCACTTGAGGTTGTTGACCAGTATACATATTTGGGCATAAATGTTAACAATAATGTCACAGATCTACCATATGTTAGATCTGTAGAAACAAAGATGAAAACAGCAGCTGCCCAAGCGAAGATTATACAAGCGAAAATGGGAAAGTTTACTTTATCTGCTGCTATTACATTTTACTTACAAAAGGCTACGGCAATTACACTCTATGGATCTGATACTAAAGCACCCAGATCTGAGAAATTTTGGTCTAAAATTGAAGGCTTTTACTGGAAAAGTATCCTTGGTCTGCCGAATAGCTTGCCTATGTCGATATTACGACATGAATTAGGTCTGCTGTCACTATTTGGAATGTATACTTGGCGTGTAATAAACCTTTACAGAAAGCTGGTCATGGCTTCACATACAGAGTTGCTAATAAAGAAAATAGCCATGTATATGCTATTATCGAATCACTCTTTTCCAAGTACATGGAGAGAATTTGTTCAACATGTAATGGACGCAGCAAGCATCACAATTGAGCTCCTTGTATCTAACCCTACTAAAGCAAAGACTAAGATATGGGTAACTGATTGGATTAATACGATAGAACAGTGCAAGCGGTACACATCATTTAAGGAAATCCCATTTGAATATAAAAAGATGGGTAGGACCGAGTCTTACTTACTAAAATTCCCTGACGTCAAACTAAGACGAACATATTTACGCTTTCGTCTAAATTTATCTAACACCAAACAAATACAGGCCCGAAGAAGGCTCATATCAAATGTTGAGAACTATTGTCGATTCTGCTGCGTTCAAAACCAGAAAGAGACTATGGAACATTTATGTACGGAATGCTCTGCTTTAACGTTGAAACGGATATTGTATTTCAAACCGTACTTTGAACATTATAGATCATTGACATCTAATGAACTATGGACAAAGCTTTATCATACTCGCCTCATTAAGGTTCAGATAGCGACTGTGAAATTTATTAACCATATTGGAATTGAGACATAACATAAATGTGGTGAATGTTTTCACAATTTTTTTTCTTCTTCATCTAGTTCTTTTAATAGCAGCTGATAGCTATCAGTTATTAGTGACAATTTGAATTATTATATACGTTTATATGATAATCCATTGCCTTCTTAATCTTTGTATATGAACTAGAAAGAAGTATACTTTCTCTTTCAATTTTGGTACATACTACTAAGACAAAAATTATTTTTTATATTTTTACTTTTATATTTTATTTTTCTCATGTAATTAAGAAAAGAGGACAATTACTTTTAATATTGTAAAAATTCTTTTATTACTTAAAATGTTGTTGTTTATTGAAAAGTTGAGATTCAACTAAATCAATAAAAAAAAAAAAAAAAAAAAATACAGAAAATACTCAATATGATTTCAACAAAACAATGTAATCACTTTTCTCTGGCAATCCACTCCCCCCCCCCCCACCTTATGCAATGTAAGGAAATGGAGAGGAGAGCACACAGTTCTTAGAAATGCAATAAAATGTAATTCAGTTCACCCCAGCAAGCTTCTACAACAATAGGAGTTTTGAAACACAGGCAAAATGCTTTGAATATGGTGACTATGCAGCGAGAAATATGCTGAAAATACTTTTAATTCCCTTCAGGAGGTTCAGGGTGAGTGGTATCTAGTTAATATGAGTTCAGGCTCACTCTAGCAATGATTCAGGGATGGTTCTTAAGAGGCAAACGAAATTTGAGCAGTTCAGGCAAAAGCAGCTATCTTTTTACAAGTAAAGAAATCGGGCCAAATCGCAAATCGCGGCAAAATTCGTGAATGCGTGAATCACGATTACGGCAAACGTATAAGGAGTAGCAAGTCGGTTCTAGGTTCGTTGAAAAGCTGAGATTCTAAACTTTCAGAGGAAAGTTAAATCAAGTTCCTAGCCCAAACGGTTCCAGAGATACGGACAATTAAATAAAAGTAGTTTTTCGGATTTGAAATTTTAAAAGTTCAAAGCGACAGGTTACAGCTTGCAGCTAGAAAATGACAGGTGACAGTTCTACTTAGGTTAAATAGATTTAATTATATTAAACTAAGGGATATGTTCTGAGTTTTGCCGAGTACTCACAAGAGATTTTGGACAGGAAGGCGACTTTGTCATGGATCCGGTCACTGCGCACAGCACTTCACAGCGATCTGGTCTCCGGTTCCGAGTACAGCTCTGCTTTCTGGGTCACCGGCACTGCTCCTGGATCTTGGGTTCTGCTGGTCTGGTCTAGCACCGGTCTGCACGGCTCCTGGTCCCGCTTTCTCCGGACACAGCAATGTTCTAGGCAGGGAATTCAAACAGCTCGCCCGGCTGTTGATAGTCTGCAAATGATTTTTGGGCCTGCTGACAAATACTTTTGCTTGCAGTGGGCCTTCTTGGTTCAAAGTTCTGTAGTCACTGTTTAGCTTGGAAGTCTAAGTGTAGGATCTCTGGATGTGAAGTCGTCGGTCAGCATGCTCCGCAGCAACTGGAATTGAATGTCTCTACCTGTCCCAGCAGTCTCTTTTTATGTGTTTTGAAAGTGGGTGGAGAGGCTAGCTTTCTAGGCCCAACCCCTTCAGAGTTCTGATAGGTTGGAGAATTCTTTGCGTTCTCACTGGAGAACAGGATTGTGTGTCAGAATGATGTCATTTAATGGCTTGCAGAAAGGACACTCCCCTGTCAAATTACACACAATTCTATATTTGACCTAAAGACATATTTCATAGATACACAGTGGTTTGAAATTACATGCACCCATCACGGATCACATGAGGTATACTCTGTTCAAACTCTGATGTTTCTAAGAGCTCGCATTCAGAACTGGCAACATTTTGCGTTTTTTAACTGGTTTTGCAACATTGGTTTTTCATTAAAAATTATACACGGCCTGTCCATACATACTCCAGTAAATTCCCATGTCTCTAGCTTAAACACAGAGTCTGTGGTGTCAATAAATAGCGGGGTTTTGCCCCAGAACATCACACAAATTCCCAACGCGTCTTAAAACATGCACCGAAAAATCACAAGAATTATGGTATCATTTAAATAATTTTGACAAGTCCGCACTGTGAGTTATACATCTTTCTTAGAATCATATTCTGGCCAACAGGGGTGGGTCTTTTCAGGTCACATGGTATAGAAACCAGTTTATCCAGTTTCTGCCAAGCTCAGAGACCCTGCCCCTCCCAGCTTCTGCCAAGAGGAAGCTGTTTTACGGTCCCCCCGATAAACCATCTGCCTGAGTCAAGGCAGGGCTTTGTTCAAAAGGAAGCCATTTACGACCACCCTAATAAACCATCTGCCTGGGCCCTTTCTTTAGTTTCTTGCAATCCCCTGGTAATTCAATCAGAGAGTGTGTGACCTCCTTTTGGCAGGAGCAACAGAATGCAGCCAGGCCTGGGAATGCATTTGTTGGGCAAGCCCCCACTCCTGTCGGGGGTAGCTGTCTGGCAGAATTCCAGTTTCCTTAAGCCAGGTTCAGGTAAAATGTCACTTTTTGTTCCCCAGTTTAAGTCAAGACAATTTTTACATATGCAGCTAGAATGCTGATTCTAAGTTCAAAACTATGACATTTTAACAGTTACAAACTATGTGACACTCAAAAGTAGGTCACTCAGTTAATTTAAACATTTTCGATTTTTGGTAGTTTTAAATCCAGTTTCAGTTAGGCTGCTGCAGACCTGCAGAGCTCAGCCAGTCTTGTTATGAACATTGTTTTGGGGCTCTTCAACTTCCCAGATTTAGTATGCACACATACTTCATTCTGCCAGATGTCCGCTGGTGTTCAGTGAGATTTTTGGATGTGTTGCAATGTTTGAAAATAGGCATTTTGAGCTGGCATTCAGAGAAACCAAAGGTAATTTTAAAGTGCGGTTTTTCCTTTGGCACACATTTCACTCATGGCACCCCGCCCCATCCTGCTCGCACTGGTGGGTGGCAAGTTAGGCAACCATTTTAGTGTGCAGAAACTGTGTGGTTCTCCTGGATTTTGGCGCACATGTGGGCTTTTTGGCCACCTTGGATTTTCTAAGCCCACAGCACCAAATGTTGCAGCATGATAGCTCAAACGTGGGTCAGGACACCCAACATCTTATATGGGAACACTGGAATATATTGGTACAGCCATTATGAGCATGTATGAGCAGCCAGTGTGACTATATTTTTATACAAGCATATATTGTGGGTAAAGGCATAGAGAAAATGTGTTGGTAAACGTTACTGTGCACAGTTGGTGATTTGCATATATTGGATTGGAGTTACCCTACAAAACCAATTGCAAACTGTCTAGCTTTGTACCCAATTTTTCCACAGAAAGTGTGCTGTATAATGCAACATTTTAACCCATTATTCAAAACATTTCTTGGGTTATTGGGGCGGGGGGGCTGAGAGACTACACCCACACAACCCCGAACTCCCTTTGATTGGCTCGACCTCCCTCGCCATGCACGGTATGATATGATATGATGTGGCATTTATAACGCCCCCGAACACAAGTGTTTCTAGGTGCGACAAGACACAAGAGGGGGAAACAAGGGAAGACAAAATAACGATCTTACTAGGCCTTGTGTCATTCAGAACGCACAAGTGCAGGGAAGAGAGAAGGGGAGAAGTGCCAGGGGGGAGCAGAAGGGGGATGTGCAGTTAACTCACAAGTGCAGCCAGCGGTTGGCTCATAATAAGTGCAGAGAGAAGAGACTGTATGCAATAGCCTGGGCCAGAGTTTTTTTTAATTTTATTTTTTTAAAATTTTTATTAAAATTGTGTTTGATGCAAGCATCTTTACAATTTGTAAAAATCATACATTGATGCATCATAACAACTGCAGTAGTACAAACTCATAAAACAGACAATACAAATGTTCAAAACCAATCAATATAAAATAAATCATAAAAGATCAAAACAAACTTGTAAGCATAAAACAATTTGACACTTTGAGAAGACGACAAACATTTTCAAATTTCAAATCATAAGCGAAAACAAAATAAACGAGCAAATATAAGATGATATCCAATAATGATATCCATCATTAGGAATCCAGCCAAGTTGCAGTCAACCATACAAATTAAATAAGAGCAGACAAACACCACCATAAATTCGCTATCAAGCTACAATTATTAGACTCCGTTATTCCCCCTCTTAGACAAAACAGAATACAAGTAATACAATATCATAAGAATATACCCTGTACACAAAGCAAGGAAGAACCTTCTATTGTATTATGAGCCTTATAGTCACATTAAGAGTCAAATTCATCTAATTTTGTTTGAATAATAACGCGTTAATGCTAAAAGTAGGGTATTACTGTCCCCCCACATGCAAAAAGAACCATAATAGTTCCAATGAGAAGGATGAATTGGTTAAAAAAATATTTGCTCAGTATAGAAGCGCATAGAGATTAAAGGCCATCACAATAGAGTATCAGGTGTTTCAGTGTTTCAATCTGAGTGGGAATTAGAAACGACATCCTAAATCTGAGAGGTAAATTTGGCTATTGTGCCAGTACTTGGTTCGTTCCTTGGTGTTAAAAAGATTAAATCTAAATCTCATGAACATTTGTCTGGTTCGTTCAGAGGGGCAGATTTTTAAGTAGTGCATCCTGGGTGTTTGCTTGTGTCTAAACTTGGCATATTCAGACAACTGCGAATAGCGTGCCAACTGATTGGTGGTTACAGCCCAGTCAAACTGCAACAGTTTTTTTTTTACCTGTGCTGGTCTATACGCAAGATCATACTCAACCATTCCCAGTTCCGTTAAGGCGTCAAACATCTGCTTTTTAAATCTGGCCATGGAGAGTGGACTATCTTTGTGCATCATTTCCACCAGATCCTCATATAAAGAATTAGAAGGCGGTAATAGGATTTTACTAAAGTTGTTAAGTCTACGCCACTTTAACCGACTAGCCAAATGAGATAATCCTAATTCAGGCCCGATACAGGCATTAGGGAGACTTTTTGGTAATGCAAGCCCCTTTTTCCAAATAAGCCCCTGTATCCTATTAAACTGCATGTCCAGATTTAATAAACACGTGTCAAGACCATATAACAGAATTGATTCCACTTTAAGTAGAAATCAATTAATGGTAATAATGAAAATGTACACAGTTTATTGAGAATAATTCTCATTTGCGCAATCAGAAGAGCTGCTTTGATGTTGAGAGCATTATACCACGTGATAAGCAAATTGGAATTAGTTATGTTATATCCCAAATATGAGACTTGATTTTGTTTGAATAGAAATACCTCTTAGAAGCCACTTAAATGAACAACCTTTTTACCTTGTTTATTGTTGGCAAATATGAGAATATTAGTTCGATGCATTGATAGACAAATTATGTTGACTACAGAATTCAGCAAAGATGTCGATTTTTGTCTGGAGGCCATAAGGCGTTCTGTCAAATAAAATCACGTCATCTGCAAAGGCCATCCAGCTTAGATTTAAACCACCTAGTTTAACAGGAAAACAATTTTGACCAGGCCATAGATCATCAACGTCTGCCGAATAAAGATTGAATAGAACGGAAGCCAAGTTGCACCCTTGTTTGACACCTATTTCAGTGGCGATTTTATCGGTTAAGGAACCAGCTTGGTCAATTCTGATTTTATAAATCGTTTCCTGATGTAAAAGGGCAATGATAGCTAACAGGTGGGCCGGAATTCCAAGTTTGGCCATCTTTGCCCATAAGAGGCTTCTGATAGCACTATCAAAAGCAGCGGCAAGATCTAAAAATGCCATATAGATGGGACCTTTGATGGCCTGAGTTGAGACAGCCAATAGATGGGCTAGGGTGGTTGCATTCAGTTGAGTGCCCAAATGCTTCCTAAAACCAGTTTGACAATGAGAAAGACAATTATGCATATTGATGTAAGAATTCAGGTCCAGTAGAATGAGTGATGCAAATGCTTTGGCAGCAACATCAATAATTGCAATAGGACGATAATTAGATGGCACGGCCATTGGACCCTTTTTATAGAGCGGAATGATAAGGGACGTGAGCCAGGAGTTTGGAATGGTCCTGGTTTGGAATACAATATCAAGTTACCTTTTGAGAACTGGAGCCCAAAAATGAGGATCGTCCTTAAGGACACAAGGGGGGAGGCCGTCTGGCCCAAAGGCCCTGGAACTCTTTAGTTTGGTTAAGGCACAATAAATGTCATTAATTTCCCATGGACAGTGCGGTAAGATGTCCTTGGAAAAATCTTAATATTGAGATCCAAAAATCTCAACGGACACAAATACTTAGGTGTATAAAATTGCACCCAAGTATCCCCTGCGATAGAGGATTGAAACTCAGTGAGCGGACTGCCAAAAGGGTTTTTGATCATCTTCCATGTCTGCCTGGTATTCCTAGTGCAGATAAAATGAATAATTCTCTGATTATTAGCCAGAAAGGCTTCACTTTTGATTCTTTTGATCTCATTTTTATATGCTAGAAGAATAGTTTTCTTCCTCGATATAAGCTCCGTAGCCTTAAAATTCGATTTGCTAAGCTGCCGCAAAGCATAATTCTTTTTTGTTTTTAAAGCACTAATTAGATGATTATGTTGAGGTTTTTTCTCGACTATAGGCTTCCTAGAGTTTGCGTACGCTATGCTACCCAGATGCAATTGGATCATATTTAGATTCCATCTGTCAATTAGAAGAGCCAGTAGTTCACCACTGGGATTACAAGGAGGAACCCATAAATCATGATTCACTAGGCTATTAAGTTTCCTGCAAGTAGCAGGATGCCATTGCACCGACAGTAACTGCCTGTCAATAATAGGCAAAGAAAAATTTACATCAACTTTGCACTTATCAATACTTATAACGAGTGCGCACACCAACAACAGATGGTCACTATTCCCTGCTCTGACTAAATTAAGTGGACTTGCTGTCCTAGCTACACCATTAGACAGAATGATATAGTCTATATAGGACCTCATCCGCCCTCTCTGCCAGGTGAAGGGGTTGATGTGAATGTTATCAGTAATTACATGAAGGTCCCAATCTTCAAAGAATGGATCCAGGAAGAAGCCTTGAGCTGTGAAAGAGTGTTCATGACAGGGCCACTGAGCGGCGAATGCAGCGATGTATTGAAGTCACCTCCTAAGATAATTCCAAGGTTAGAATTGAGTAATAAAGCATCAGTCAGTATGGCGTTCAGTTTAAATATATTTTTTTCAGTAGGAATTGAATTTGGATTCCAGTAGAGTGAGATAATCAAAAAGAATCGGCACGGATTCATAGATAAGGATAAGTGAATGACAAAAAAATGTGGAGAAGCTGCCAAAATATATGCAGAGCCATCAATGTCATTTTTAATCAAAACAGCCAGACCACCATATGGTCTACCCACCGTTCCTTTTTCAGCATTGTGAGAGAATGCCGTATACCCATCTGACATAATATCCTTCAAGGCCATTGTTTCTTGTAAAATAATGATGGAAGGCAAATCACTACATTTTAGAGAATGGAACCATGTGTAAAAGTTTTTGAAGCCACAACAGTTCCAGGAGCTAACAGAGAAAGAAGTATTTTATGATTTGTTACTTGACATATTGGCATTCGTGATTGTTTTTATTAGTGGTTCCAGCCAAGCCAAACCTTTAACCATGTTCGAAACTGAATCCGGTTGCTCTTTTAACGCAATACTGGCCTGCTGTGTATTAAATTCTAGATTTGTTAGGTGAACAGATGAGGATTCTGCCTGCAGCTGATGTTCAATAAAGGCAATAGATTCATCAATAGATGTAAACAAACAATTGGTACCCAAGCGCGAACAAGTTGGATTCTTGCTCCCAAATTAATTTGGCAATAATATGTGATTGCAATCTGCAAAGCATGCGACTATTCTTTATACAAGGAAGTTTGATCCATTCCACGTCCTCAGAAATCAAACTACGTAAGGCAGGAATCTGATGGAACAGTTTCATTAATGCTGACCTATTAAGACAAGGAGGAGCGTTATTGTCTGTAGTTACAAACCATCCCATCAGCAATTTTAGTTCCATCGGTAAGTGCTCGAGCATGGAAACAGAAGTCACGACTTCCGTTTCGAGGTTGGGTACCCATTTGTCTATCAACAACAGTGTCCGACACGCTTGGAATTGACGAGGCAATCACAGCACGAGACTTCTCACTTTGTTGAACAGCAGAGACATTCTCTTCGGACACCATGCTACCTTCCCCAGACTGATCTATGAGAGGGTTTATCTTGTTTAAGGACGTCTCTTGATCCTTAGTAGGTTTAGAGGATAGAATATGCTCAATAACAACTCCTTTAGCAGTCTCATTCATAGCCAGGGTGGAAAGCAAGGATTTTTTGTTGTCAGTCAACGGAAAATAATTAATCATTTGCGTTTGTGTTGCAGGAGTAGTAGCACTACAAGTTTTCAATGGGTCTTTAACTCGAATATCTGTAGTTTCCGTAACCATTAAAGTTGTAGCAGACTCTTTTGATAAATGAGCCAGATCTGCAGCTTTTAGATCAAGATGTAACTTACTTTCAATGTCTAACTGATTCAAGTCTATGATTAGGTCTTCTTCTGGAGAAGTTTCAATTTTTTTGATAGGGGTTTTAGGCCCTTTATTTTTTTTTTGATGGTATATTTTTTGATTTAGACTCAGAAGGAAGTATAGATTGAGATTCTGCTTTTGCTCTAGCCTGTGCAGTCTTTCGTCTTTTAATTGCTCTCATATATGATTCTCACTTTACGCGACATAAATAGAGTATTTTTTTGAAGTTCATTCTGACTGGCCGAGTCATCATTAGATTCAACAAGTTCAATACATTTAAGCTGATCAGCCTCAATAAATTCAATTAGAGGTGAAGGACTATTGGGGTTAGCCAAGATGTCACCCGAGTCTGTAGGGCTATTAGTCGTACTGAAAACAGGGTGAGAAGGATCATTGGGAACCAGGTTAGCTTGCATGAGAATGTTTTCTATGACAAGAATTCTATCGTGCTGCAATTTCGCAACCGACATGTAATCTATGGGCAAAACCCTTTCATCATCAGTCACAATATGTGTTGGTATTTTGAGAACATTGGCGAATGATCTAGGATTGATTCTTAGGTCTTCCATAGGGCCACATGTTTGAGTTTCTTGTGTCTGAAAGTTGATGATTGGGGAGACTTGTGAATTGGGTTTACATAGCGTAGAAGGGCAACACTGAAGCAAGGATGGCGTTTGAAAATGTTCCCGTGCAAGCATGAAACCTTCTATTCTACTCAGTTTAATAAGAATATCAGAAGTGGACGCATTAAGTGCAAGAATAGCTGCATGGGTATGTTCATGACCCTTGTCTTAGAGATTCAGTATGCGGGTAAGAACAGGAACATTTTGCAATTCCTGCTCGTTGAGGTCAATTAAAGATTCTTCCAACAGAAAGGTTGGAAGATTAGCCTGACTCTGATGAAAAGAAACCCCAGCTATGTTATGAGCTGAAAATGAGGACACATCCGCTGAGGGGTGTGAAGGTAATGGTTCCAAAATCATTGCAGCCACATCAAGTGTAGGAGAGCTAGCAGTGATTTGATCAGACATAACCTCATTACATATCTGTCCATCTTTATTGGACTTTGAGCCTACCAGTACTTCTAGAGGTGTTTGATGGAAATGCACCTGTTCCCTGACCCCTTTAGATTTTGAGACAGGAGTTGAGGGACCATTAGACAAGCGTACACACTTATGCAGTTCAGCCATAACAGGAGCCACCAATGAGGTATCGAGGTTTGTAGAGACATGTGCATCAGTTGTAATACCCAATAAAGAATTGTCCATTATGGGAATGTTATGCACCATGACCATTGGTGGACTAGCAACAATCTGAAGCTTGGATTCGTTCATGTTATCACACAACATATCCGACTTAATGCCGGCACTAACATGTACATTATGAGACACCACGTCACAAGACAAATCCACAATATTAGAATCCACAATGTTTGACTCAGCATCAATTAGTTGCTTTCCAGCCGTCGTTAACAAATAAGTCGGCACTGAATCAGCCAAACCTAAGGTACCAGCTACGCTCATCCGAGATTTCACTGGTAGCGTACCCAGATATTTGCCATTTCTTAGAGTACTCGTCGCCATGATTTGAATGTGCGAGTGCTCAAAATTATGCAACAAGGGGTAAACGCACTCTTAACTAAAAGCACATCAAAGAAGTCCCCCAAATCAATCGAAGACAGGCTCTACAAATAATCTTACCCCTCACCCGCGCACTCGCCGCACACCCGAACAGCCAAACAGCCAGGCACTTACGGGGCACTTCTGGGTGCACGTGCGGTGCGCGAGGATGGGGAAGAAGTAGGCAGAGCCTGCAAGTATGGGCGGAGTCAATGAGGCAACTGCATTTACACATGTGATGAGTCTTCTTCTTCTTCTTCTGAAAACTGAGGCCGGCGATTTCCAGAGTTCAGAGGGTGACCAGTGCTCAAAGCAGTCAAGTGCATCAGCATGGAGAGCAAGAAAAAGCGGAAGCCAAAAGGAAGGTGTCGAGTTGCTTCCGGAGGTGGTTCTGCTCAAGTTTGAGAAGCAGGGAGGCTGTTCCAGAGGGAGGCCCCAGCTGAGGAGATCGATCTGCCCACAACTATTTGCTTGGAGAAGCGTCTGACCCTCAGAGTTGGAGGTGGGTGAACAGAACTCGATAAGGAAGATGTTTTCGAAGAGAAAGTTGGAGGTAGAGCGGTCCCCAGGCCCAAAGCCTTGTGATGAATGCAGAGGGTCTTATTAATCCTTACAGCCACGGGGAGCCAGTGAAGAGATTTCAGAGCTGGAGAGATACAATTACTGGGCTTGAGTCCAAGGATAAGTCTTGCAGTCCTGTTCTGGATAAGTTTTAAAGATCGAAGAGTAGAGGCAGGAAGATTTAGAAAGAGGCTGTTGCAATAGTCCAGCCTAGAGAGGACAAGAGCTCTGGAGACAGTGAGCTTCTGGGGGAAAGCGAGAAAAGGAAAAATATCTCCGAGGAGGTACAGCTGATGGTTTGACTTCTTAGAGAAGTCAGAGACGTGAGGAGAGAAGGAGAGGGTGAAGTCGAAGAGGAACCAAGGCTTTAGCCTCACAGGAAGGAGCAGGAAAGGGTCCCAGAGTGGGCAGCCAGAGAGGAAGAGGAAAGGAGGGAGTGTGTCCCCCAATGAAGAGGATCTCAGTCTTACTGTGGCTCTGGCATATTTGTGGGAAATGTTTAAACCCCTTCAATTAAAAGATTCAACCACTGCCACTGGATAAATGGCTGTTGGGTGAACTAGTATGAATGTGTGCAGGCAGGCTTGGGGCCCAGGCAAGGGGCTTTGTAGCATGGACATTTTTGTGCACGTATTACTGATATTTTTGCGCAAAGCCAACTTGATGAATGTTTTTACTTGTACAAGGGTTTGAGGCGGGGGGGGTTACAGCACAAATGTGGCAGACAGATTGGACATTTATTTTTGTGGCATGGCCTTTTTTACTACCATAGGGGGCAAGGCCAATAGGAGTGTTCTGAAGCAAAACAAAACGGATGATGCTGGAAGGTTTGGAATGAATATTAACCTCTGGCATTGCTCTGGGCAACTGTCCAGACCATCGTTCTTCACTTGCCAATCCATTACAAAAGGGGAAACACTATATGCAAAGGAGTGTTGGTCCCACCCCAGAAAGGGGAGCCCAGCTGTAACTGCTTGGCCACAGCCCTTCTGCATAAGACCACAAGCATCCCCAAACAGATTTCAGTCTTTTTTTGGTTGCAGTTTGTCTCCCCATGTCAGAGAGGGTATGCCCAGACGTGGGTCCCTTGCTCGCTGCGCCCTAGGAAACCAAGCTGCACCTCACCGATGAGGCCCAAAAAAGCCGAAACATGTCTGGGGTTGTGTTTCCGTGCAGAGGGGACCTGGGCTAACAGTTCAGGTTGGGCTGCTACCATTGGTGGCAGTACCTGACTGATTTGCACATGGCTGGACCCCTTTTGCAATGGTGCAGACCGGCTAAAAAGCGGTGGTGTAGAAGTTTGCCCAGAGCAGTGCCATTGTTTCAGATTTATTCAAAACCTTCCACCCATCACTTTTTTGGTTGTATTAGGAGTGTTCTTTCATGGAGGGCGGAGGCATTTGTACAAACAAGGAAATGGTTCCTTCCTGCAGCATTTCATGTTTAACTGGCATTGAGGGGAAAGTCAACATGAGGACTAATATTACATGCTAGTATGGAGGGTTGGGCAAGCATTTGTGCAGCAGCAATACATTTTCTTCCTGTGGCAGGAGATTTTGACTGGTATTAAGGGTAGAGCAACAAAAGAGAATGTTCGTACACGGGGAAACTGCTATATACTGGCAGAGCCAGAATGAACATGTTTATTATGGTATCATTACTGTGCATAATATTACCGGCAACCCGCAAAGTTGGCGGTTACATTTGGGTGTTAGACTGAAGGGCCATGCACAGCCCTCTTTTCTGCACTAGGTGAAAGATTTAAAGGTTG
The DNA here is from genome assembly GCF_040938575.1 of Ambystoma mexicanum. NCBI lineage: Eukaryota > Metazoa > Chordata > Amphibia > Caudata > Ambystomatidae > Ambystoma > Ambystoma mexicanum. The sequence goes on from NC_090921.1 coordinate 305,307,090, forward strand.
ATTAAAACACATACTTGCATCTTTTGCCTAGTGCAGTGGGAGGCTGGCACAGGAAAACGCATTATCGTGTTTGCCCCAGCGATCCAAGCTTCCCTCACGTTGAAAAGGTAACACATAACCACAGCAGTGGGAGCACCACCCACGTAGAATAAGAAAAGTGAATTGCCTCTGCATTTCAAACCATTCACATATAGAACCTTTTGGGCTAGTTGCTACATTGTTTTTTTCCTGCGTTTTGAAGGCTGCACAAAAAAAGACGATTTATCTCAGTCAGTTTAAAGCACACAGATTAGACTTTTTGGGGTGGGGGCACCCCCAGAACCACCCTTCCCTCTGTAGTACCACATTCCGCCACATACAAACAGTTTCGTTTTCAGACACACAGAAGCTGACACTCCCGTGACCCCTCTTCTGGGTCCCGCCACACCAGTCAGACCCCGAGCACCCTCGTTTACGTCGCACGGGCTGACAGTTTGATTTAGAAAGACAGCGGTCTTTCTAAAACGGCCTTTCGTTTTTTTTTTTTTTTTAAATGATTTTTTTTTTTTTTCTTGGGACTGTCCAAAGACAGACTAACTCCGCAACTGAAATCAGAAAAGCTCCACCTGGCAGTAATTTACAAAATCACCACATCGAAGGAATATAGCAAACCGTAATTAGAAGGGATTCAACCTTAAAACAACAAATTATTTGTCTACTAATTCCCAGACACTCTAAAGCTGGTTCCCTTCCTAAAGCATGGTGCAGAATGGGATGTTAATATTATGTAGGAGGCCAGGTAACTCAATATGTCTTTACAAAGGGCTGCTCATTTGATCGCTTCTAATTTTTAATTTTTTAAGATGGAAACAAATCTGTTTTGAGGTTGGATAGCAGTCTTTATGAATAATGAAAAGTACTCTTTTCCAGGGACGTCAATTAGGGGTTGCCAGACGTCGCAAGTGTGACCTCAGGTCTCCCTTGCGACCTCTAGAAAAAAAAGGGGGGAAAAAAAAAAAAGAAACTTTTTTTTTTGTAATGCAAGCTCATGGGCTGTGGCCAGCACCATGTGGCTCTTTACTTCTGGAGTGGCTGGCTTTCTTGTTGAAGCCCCTTAAAAAAAAGAAGAAAAGGAGTGACACAAGTCTAACACTTTCAGCACTGACCCTAAATAAGAAAGATTGGGAATACCAAATTACGTGTCTTTCTGGAATATACAATAATTGCTAGACTCATTAAAGGTTTATTTCAGGCACACTTCAGGGGGTGAGTCACTGACTTAGTCTGTTCTTAAACACCTCAACTCAGCCTTTCATCCTTCTAAGGTCCAACACTGGGTGATATTGGGTGTATATTTTTTTTATATAAAGCGCTTAAGCGCAAGTGCTATATAATAACACATCATTATCATTTGGTCATGGACGTCTGCTTGCATTCACAGTAATTTGGTAATATGGGCCTATACACACTGATCTTAACGATACATATAGCAATCCATTCTTGTATGAAATGTACATCACATAGTGATATCGTAACCATATTTTTTGTAGTGTACAATGCTATGTGATAACACTTCCTGTTTTGTCAGCGGGTGAAAGGTTGCGTTCCATCGCATCCCGCGATATCACTTTGGGGTGGGGTCAAATGACATCACTTCCTGTGATGTCACCAGGGGTCAAGGGTCGTGTGATGTCACCTCCGCTACCCCTGGCATGTTGGTGAAATGACATCCCTGCTCTTTTCCCAGAACTAGTAAGAATGAATGGAATGCAAATGTTGAGATCATGCAGAGAGGTAAGTGCTCAATGGTAAAATATAAATCTGATCTCATGGCCAAACGTTAGCTGGACTGAATAAGCATTACATTCTTCAGGCAATAAGCAACGACTGAGCTAATAACAACACTGCGTAGAAGTTACCCTGCATCAACTGCTACATTAAAAAAAGTTGAATGCTTTCCTGGATTACCACAACAGCGACATGTTTTGCTGAGTTTCTATTTGATTTGCAAATTTAACAATTTCATTAATTTTGCTTTGATTACACTTGCACTGACTTGAGATGTGTTTTAATTGTAGACTTGAAGATTTAAAAGAGGTTGCGATTCCCTGTGATTTGTTTAATGACAATCACTCAACTTCGAACCTGCTGGCGCTATCCATGGATGCTTAAACTAGACATTGCGTACTCATCCATGCCCCAGATAAGATTTTTAGGTTGTAGTTTTTTTACACACGGGGCCTCATAAGTTGAAAGGTAAATCTGCACATTTACCGCCACAATCACTTACTATTACTGCCACTCTGTCTCGCAGCATTACCACGGGATTACAAGTGGTGTAAATCCCAATTTTTAATCTCCATAGAACTCCTTTGGGATTTTTGTCAAATTTACCAAGTGCAATATTAACGCATTGTAATTCTTCCAATTTAAGGTAAAGTTGAGCATTCACCTCCAGCAAATACTCCACTTTACCTCTACTCTTGGAAATTGGTGCTACTGTAACAACGGCAGTAATTCTGTTACCACCAAAAAAGTGGCTGTAATGGAATTACCGCCACTTTTTTCCTGCACCACAGAACTCGTAATGAGGCCTACTGTTTTTATAAGACTGTAAATTAAATTGGAAGAGACTGTAACTTAAATTAAAAGAGTAACACTTATTTGCCTCTGCTAGAGTGTAAAGAGTATGTGATAGACAACCAAAACATGACTAAATTTGAGAATGAATAGAATAGAGCACATTATACCATCATCATAACTTTATCTCGGCTAAGAGCCATAAAGGTGTAAGAAATACAACATCCAGCAATGTTACAAGTACAAAACACCACACACAACTTTTCCCATGAGTATACAAAAAGAAAAAGGACACTTTGAATTAAGGATGAAGTACATGGTGTCTAATAATAGCATATAAGGCCGAGTTCATACTAACAATCTAAGTTGGGGCAGAACAAGTAGCTGAGTGTTATCAACGAACCGTGAACCTGGATGGTCGGACCAAAGGGGCCTCGCTTGGGGACCTATTCCCAGCGGAGCAGCATTTGCTCCTGTGAGCACCAGTGAGGGGTATTGTCACACAGCGAATGACTGAGTACTACTATAGAATTTAATAGGCGTCCATAGGACTGGTTAAAATTTAGTACGCGCTCAACTAAATAATAATCTCTAAAATCAATTCTGATTGGGTCATCTGCATTAACTCCTTGTCGAACGATCCTGGTACAGAGTGGAATTTGCTCCAGGTTAAGAAATGAACAATCCCTCACCACCCGGATCCAATTAAGACATTTATTTTATTTAAAAGGGCATCTCTGGGCTCGTGCTGTTATCGGTTAATCTGTCCAAGGTATGACCCGACCGGGTTGTTACTTTTCCCGATGTGTTGGTTGCCCCTAACTGCATGTCGACCCACAAAGTGGGGGCTGGGAGGAACAATGGATAGCCCCACTATGGGCATAGTTATTTAGTTCTAGCTTAACATTAACTTAACTGAACCTGTTGGGCAATAGATATTGGATTTGGGCCTGTTGGTGGGACCTCTATCATTTTTTATTTTTTATTTAAATGTTAGTTTCCATTTGAAACTTTTCATTTCTTAATACACCTTTCTTACAAAAAATCAGTATAGATCATTCATTAACTTGGCAGTCTAATTCAGAATTTCTTTTAGTTTGTCCGGGTGTCATTTTTTCATGATTTTGATCCAAAATTGAATGATGGCAAAAATTCAATTCTTGTCATGTCCTAGAAGGATTTGAGCCCATCTGGTTTCCGTCTCTTTCATTGAGTCCTACATCTTAAAATAGTTTCTGCAGAGTTGTCTCTCATTTTGAAGTTCAGGGCATTCCATAAGGATATGGTGTAAAGTCTCAATCTTTACCTTGCATTTGCAAAATCTGCAGAAATTTTGTGATGTATCTATTTGTTTTGTATTAGCTAGTCTCGCTCTTGTCGGAAGTAGTTTCAGCTGTAGTTTTAGATATACATTTCTGATGTTTGTGTCTGGAAAAATGATCAGATACTTGGACGGTTCGTTCAGAGCTCTGATTTCAAGTTTACACGTTAGATTTTCTTGGTACTTCAGTTTGTCAGCTCTCGTTTGAATCCAATCATTCCACATCAGTTTCCGCTTTGCGTTCTGTGGGCGATTTGTGAGCATTTCCATTGTGATTGTTTATCATGATCGCAATCATTTGGCTCTTCCATGTGATTTGTGTACACAAGATATCTACAGCTGGAATTGCATCTTCGGCCATTATTTTACTAAACAAATCCAGTTTCTTCCAACGGACAATTGACTCCAAGGATTGTGTTGTAATTTCGTGGCGTATTCTTACAATTGGGAAAGAAGTCGGTAGTCTCATAATCTTTCTCCAGAATATTGCTTCAATTCTTGGCCATAGCGTCGATTTCAGTTTAAATCAATGATTCGCTTCCATAGGTTGTAATCGGGATCACCGTATTCCTGAAAAATATCTGTGGATCACACTCCTTGTCGCGCAAGAGTGTAGATTTTTCTCATTAGGTGGTCGCTCCATTCCTTTTCATCTACAGATTGATTAATTACTAGGTACTTAAATGTCGTCACTACATTCAGTGTTGATCCTTGTAGCTGTAGAGTTGGTGGCGTCATTTTATTATTCGGATGTCTCTTTCGCACCGACATGATTTTAGTTTTCGTAATGTTGATTTGAGTTTGTTCTGCTTCATGTAGCGTTCCATCAGCTCGAGACTATGTTGGAGACTCCGCAGAGTTTTGTCAAGCAGGACAATATCATCCGCGTACATCATAACTGGTATCCCTGTCGAATTGATTTTAGGCGGGTTAAGTATGGTAGAGCTAATTTCTTCTACAAAGTCAGAGGTGAACAGGTTAAAGAGCGTGGCCGCTAGCGTACCACCCCGTTTTAAACCGTTCCATGTCTCAATAAATATGGTTTGGACGTCCGTCCTTGGCGAGTCTTACCCAAATCTTTGTATTGGTATACAGCAATTTAATGGGTTCCTGTATGTGTGGAGGACACTGCCATTTTTCCAAATTTTGACCACAGCAACTGGCGATTGATTTAATCAAAGGCAAGATGTAAGTAAACAAATGCTGCCCATACTGTAGTTCTTTTGGTAATCGCTTCTTGTTTAATGAGATTCAACAAACAAGTTGATATTTGTCCCGAAAGTCTGCACAAAGCCTGTTTGTCGAGGCGCAAAGTGGTTTGTTTTCGTTGCCCATATACGCAGCTCTGTTAGTAACAATGTATCAAACATTTTCCCCAGGGGATCCAACAGGGCAATATGTCTATAGTTAAGTGTATTGTGTTCATTACCCTGTTTGTAAATGGGACTAAGCATGGCTTGTTTCCATGTGTCTGCAATTTGTTTGCGTTTGTTGATTAAGGTAGGATTTCTGCCCATTTTATTGGTCCTTGCTTTAGGAGTTCATTTGGGAGCCCGTCTGGGCCGGGGGCCCGTGAGTTATTCAAATGTGAGATAATGTTTATTATCTCGTCTTTCTCCCAATTGACTTGCCAGTTATTACTTTTAGATGTTTTTACCTCTATTATCGGTTCTGGTCTTTTCTTGTACAGCTCTGAGAAATGGACTATCCAGTTTTCCTCTGGAACATTCTGTATTAGAAAGTGCTGTTTCGTATGTGTTCCATTCAATAGACTCCATAAATCACGTGTATTTCGGTTTTTCATTGTTGCTAGTATTTTTTCTGCATCTTCTTGATATAATGTACTTCTATACATTTTTACCAAGTTTCGGTATTGTAGTTTAGCTGTTTTTATTTGTTTCCACTTCTCTTTGGAATCAATCTTGTTCAATTCTCTCACAGTTTGGCGTAATGGTCTTTTCTTTTCTTGAATTAGGCAGTTGAATTGATGGCTGCGAGTTATAACTGGTTTACTGTTTTTAATTTGCTGCTGATAAGGGTCGAGGAGCCATGCATAATTTAGCTTCTCTGTCCCTTCTCTCTCCGTATGTTTAAAGGTATACACAATATCCTTCATTTGATTTGGCCTAATTCGAAGTCTTGTGCGTTGTCTATCATTTTGGTTAGTGTCAATATCAACAGGGCTGGTTTCAAACACAGGTGCAGGTAAATCATCCTCCGCTTGAGTCCCTTAGTCGCCTCCTTTGACCCCCAGGCCAGTTGAGGGTCCTTAATCATGTCACTGTCCACCATTTCAAACAAATCTCTTAAAAATTGGAAGATTTCAGCCAAGACAATGCTACACTGACGAGAACTGGTAACAGACATCCTCCTCCCGTCTGAATGAGATGGTATACTTTGGTCCACACTCTCGTAGGAAAATGGGGAACCACATTGTTTTTTGTCTGACAAGTCACCAGGAGGCACCTGTGTCCCCGATCCTGGGGTTCCTCAGCTCACAGAACCAGTTGGTTCTTTGCCCACCAGTATCCCATTAGGATACCCCTTTGACCATGAAATTTCATTACAAAGTTTTACAGGGCAAAGAAGTTAATCAGGGTCAGACATCCAGGCGTTATGTTTTCCCCTGTACCAGAAGATAAATTACAAGAGACAGGGGAATGTCTAGAAAGAAGAGGATCTGGGACAACTGGAGCTAGAGGGGTGGTGGTCCCTATATGGCTGGTAAGGATGGGCAGCCCAGGATCAAATGTAAGATCAAATTCGAGTACCTTCCCCCCCTACGGCCGGCGTGAGCGGAACATCCATAGGTGTTGGCAGCAACACAGAGACGATGCTCGGGCATCCTACATTTTCAAGGTTGCCAACCTAAAAAAAACAATGCCCTGGGTAACAGTTCTCCCCCCTTTCGAGTCCAGGCTGGTGGGGGAGTGGTTAGAGGGTCAAACAAGTCCAGGAACGTATTAATTTCAGTATTTAAGGAATGGGCTTCAGCAAAAGGGCTTTTCACATGAGCTGTCCTTGGCTCTTTGGTACATGCTGTTACCAATTGATCTGGCACTGGAAGTTTCCTTTTAACAAATAGTATTTTCCGTTTTGATGTAGATGCAGACGCAAGTGCGAGATTTGTTTGCACATCAGGAATTACGAGAATTGGTCTACCCATTTGAAGTTCACTAGATCATCTGTTCCAAAGGAAAAATATGCAAGAGACGGGGCCACACTCCTCAATTTCTCACATAGTTTCCTACCTTGGTCTGATGGCCGGGGTCCGTTGGGCCAGTGTCAAAAAAAGAAGAAACTAAACAATAGCAGGGTGGGCGGTAACCCCACGGATCCTTGCCCGAGCTCTTCCTCCCAATCCGTGTCTTCTGCGAAAATCTCCCACTAGGCAGGAGCAGACAGGTAGACCGGCAACAACCTTCACAATACCCCTCTTTTCCCCAGGTGCAAACACGCACCCTTTTGCACCATTTCCCCTCGCGGGCGGGGGCAGGTGCAGCTGTTTTTGTCCAAGGGGGCGGGGCTTCAGGATTTCCTGCGGCAGGAAAAAAAAATAATAATAATACTCCATCCTCAGGTACAAACACCTGCACCCTTCTCACCCGAGTGGGCTTCACACTATTAGACACAAAACAGTTGTGTGTGCAAGGTGTCTGGCTACAAACAATGTATTATATTTGTCGAACACCTTCTCCCACACATTAATGTGAAATAGAAATGCACACAACACAGGAACTCCTAAAAAAAACTTTTGTTCAATGCAAGCTGTTATAAAAAGATACTTCCACGTGTAACTAAGTTTTCCATCTTATTACTGGTAAGTTTCTTAAATGCTAGGAAAATAAATATGCATGCATAAAGCTACTTTTCATGAGATTCTAAGGACGCAAAATGTCACAAAACATAGAAGTTCAAAAGAAAAACTGTTCATCACACTGAATATGCTTTCTTCCTGGCTGGATCAGTGCACATAGCTCAGAGATCAAAAGTCTACCTTCAGATCGGCCCCTCCATGAGCTGCAACTTGACACGGATGATTAAAATATATCAAAGAAAAAAAAAAAAAGAATTTGTAGCTGTCTTCTTAAGTCACCTGCCCTTTGCACAGTCCATCAATGATGCACATGAAAAGTTAAAAGGGTCATATTTTTAAGATTTGAAAGAGTAAAAAGGCCTGGTACGACGAATATCTGGAGGCCTGGCCATGAGGTTGTTAAACTTATTGAGTTGTAAGCCTTTGCTGGTTTGCCATAGTAGTTTTGAGGTGTCTTAAGTCCCACTCTGTGCTGGCACAGTGGTTGAAAGTGTCCAATTATCTGGTCTTGGAAGGGTGCTATGTTAGTTAGCTGCTTGTTTTTTTGTAAATAGCCAGATTAAGAGAATTCCTAAAGACTAGAACCTTTCTCTGTAGGGAGACACTGTTGCATAGCTTGGACAATAGTAATGAGAGGAGGGATCCTCCTTGGCGTTTTTAGTGTAAGCATGGCACGGCTTCTAATGTCACACTGCTAGATCATAGCATTCTAAATGGTTTGTAGGGGATTCATTTCTTCTTGGTGGCTTCTGCGCCCCCGCCCTAGAATGAGTGGTTGTGCACAGCGTTTTGTGCCCTAAATTTCACAGCCAGAGGAGTGTTCCAAAAGCCTGGCTGATGGATTTCAAAATGTGCAGTCTTAGAAGTAGACTAGCTCCAGTGTTTTGGATTCTTTCTAGGCTTTTTAGCAAATGTTCAGGAGGCTCAGAGTAGGTTAGTGCAATCAAGCCAAGAGAGAGTACTAGAGCAATGGTTACCATGGTTCAAAGTGAGGATGTCAGGTATGGCATGAAGTGCTGGATAGTTTGGAGGTTGAAATAACACTTTTTTACTTTACCTTTGGGCTAGAGTTCGAGTACTCTGTCCAGGAAAAGTCTGATGTTTTAATCGGCTTAGTCTGCTATGGACAGGTTTCGAGGGTGAGCGCACTCCTGCCCAATAAGTTGTGCTCATTTTAATGTTTGCCTCGATTCCTTTTGGTTTTACTCTCCACCCTGGCCAGTCCCCCCCCCACTTCTGCTCCCTATGCCCAGCCTCCCTCAATCCCGCCTCTTCCCACTCCACCTGCCTGGCCGGAAGCTGCGATTGGCCCTCCACCCGGCCCCACAAGTCCGAAACAGCCTTATTTATGCGTCCCTCCAAAGGCAAGGCACAAGGCAAAGGGCAGCACCCACACTGTTTGCCCGAGAAAGCCCCAGCCTTCATCAACACTAAGGTAACAGACTACCTCCATTGCCTTAACATTGTTAATAGTTATGTGTGCCTGTTCAAAGCTGCCTTAATTCATCCCTTCTAGTTTTTCTGCATGTCTTTGTAAGCCCTTCTTCTCCGACTCCCCTCCTTCGCGGTAAGCACCCCTACTAACCATTTGATAAAGCAGCAACTCCTGTCACAGAATAATACTATTCTTACAGAACACATCCCCCTCTATCCCACACCAAACACTAGTATAGCCACTTTACCTCAACCGGGTACTTGGTCATAACCATCCATCCACGTGACCACTGCCCCCCCCGGCATACTTTATACAAACTAGTAATGTTTTGAAGACTGGTGCATTCTAGGTAATACAAATGTTTTGAATGCTTTTGGGTACTACAAATATTTTGAATCCTGGTGCATTTTAGGCAATACTAATGTTTTGAATATAGCAGCATTGTAGGTACTACAAACATTTGGAATCCCAGCTACATACTAAGTACTACACATGTTTTGTAACTAGCCACTTCGTAGGTACAACCAAATACTCTGAAGACTCTGCACTAGGTAAAGCAAGTGTTTTGACCCAATTGGCATTTAAGTTCAGTGAAACTTTGAAACTAGTTGTATGATAAGGGCATTTGGTCTTTCAATCTAGATGGTATTGGAGTATTGCAACTACCCTTGAATCACAGGGACACTCGTGCAACTACAGCACCACACCTACGTACACCAACACTCATACTCACCCCTGAAGTCATACTTTCTTTTCCTCTGTCCGCATGTTCTACCTGCTTTACTCCTGCCCCCCCTCACCAGTCCTAAGGAGACAGGCAGGATCTCCAGCCCCCTAGGCATGTCCACACAGGCAGTTTTTTGCCAGCATGCTTAGCAGCTCCAAGGTCTGAGGGGCACTATGGTGTTCCAGGAACCAGACCTCCATCCCTCCCAGCACCCCCTACTCGCCTCCCTCGCTTGCTCCCTCCATCTTCTCACCTCCACCTCCCCTGCGCTCCCCCACTTTTCCTCTCAAATCCTCCTCCCGCACCCTCAATTGCACTTCAGCCCTAAGCGCAGCTTGGGCCGCATGGCAAACACCACCATGGACAGCCCGTCCTAAACGAACACACAACATTGGCACCTCCACGCCTTCCTAAACAGAGAGGCCACTTCCACTGCAGGATAACGTTACATCATTCATCACACCTTCTTCCACCTAGAACACACCCAGCTCCCCACACTACCATCCTGTCCTCCCCTCAACTCCCATCCCAGTACATTCACTCTTATCCCCTGCAAACCTACCCTATCCCTCGCAGAACTTCAGCTCTTCCCCCTTTCTGCCTCTCCTACATCACCCCTTACTCTCCAGCTCTCCTACACTCACATGCCCTACACAAGCTATCCTAGCCCACCCCGTATACCGCCTCAGATATGCCAACCACCCACCCCTTCCCCGACCCCTACACCCCAATAACCTGGCCATCATGAGCACCCTTTGCTCTCAGCCCTAGACCACCCCTAACATCTCCTTGTCCCATCATCGACCCCCCCATTCCTCCTCCACCATGCACCCCCCTTCCTACCCTTTTCTAGGATACCACCTAGAAGTTCACCCTCCCTGCCCTTTCTCCCCTCCCTCTATTCCCAATCCTCCCACTCTGCAAGACCAACCCACCCTCACTGCTCTCTTGCATCCTCACAAATCTGATTCTCTGGCAATTACGAACCAATCACACACACACACACACACACTTTTCTCCTCTGCTACTCCCTGATTGTGCACAACAGATCCAGCAGAGCTGGGGGGGGGGGGATCCTTTACAGACCTCCAGGCTACAACAGAAACTTGGCACTCTCCCATAGCAGCTATCCCGATATTGCACCCCTCCCTCACCATGCTAGGGGACATCAACATTGGTTTCATGTACCTTCACACCCCATCACTGTCCACTCATTGACAACATGGAGGCCCTCAACATGACCCAACTGATATCAAACCCCACTCATATAGCAGGTCACACCCTTGATGCTCTATTCAGCTCTACCAACTTGATCTCCACTCTGCCTCCGCCGTCCACTAATTTGGACCGACTACTCTGCCATCATCTTCTCCCTCATGACTACCTCCTCCCTGCCCCCACCCTGTCTCACCAGCCCAAACACTTCCACTTGTGTACCTCTTTGGAACTAGGTCATAATAAACCCTGACCTGGCGGCAGTGTGTTTTTTTTTCAACTTTCACGTCCATCTTCCTCAGTTTTAGAACGGTCTGGCATCTGCACCTGTGACGAATGAGATGACCCCCATCAGCAGTACCATATTTTTGTGGTCCTCATTTTTCTGTATCTGAAAATCTAGTCTGTTGGTCTAAAATGGGACTGTCCTCATGGTTTACCCCAAGGTAGTCTACCCTTGCGAGTGCCTTGCCACTGCGGGGCATCCCCATCTCCTGCAGTTCTCATTCTTGGGTTCATGCTCTGGGCATTTTTCTTCCTCTATCAGTGGAAGCTGATGGCGGTGAGTTTCGACACAAGTCACACCTTCTCCCTTGGAAGGATCCCCTACCTTTCTGGAGTCTTCCTTGGTGATGCGTCTCTTTGTCTGGTTTACTATCCTTGCTATCCCTTTTCTATGCTTCTGCAGGTCTCCTGCCTAGGTGGTCTCTGGCTAGTGACCGATAAGCATGTCACTATGTCCCCAAAGTGCTCCCTTTTGTCTTGCTCATTTAATTGGGACAGTGTTCTATGAGCTTCTAATCTGGCAGGCTCTCCTTTCAATAAAGGTAGAATTATCCTCCAAACCATTTGATATATTGGATGCTATGAAGAAGCCTAAGTTCATGGCTGCAGCCACACCCCGTCTTCCCATAATGTCTGCCAACATTGATGCTAAAGACATGACAGATGGGGTGCCCAACAGCTGTAAAAAAAAAGCTAGCTAAAAATTGAAATACAGCTGTCACAGCTTGCTAAGGGCGGTGTGCAGCCAGAGGGAAGAAGCATGGCTAGGTCCCTGTACATGTGCCGTTACCTGTGAATAGGTAGCTTGCAGCGGTCCTAGCTTTTCTGAATACCTCTTGGGTATGTGGTTATTTTTGGAAGGGTATGACCAGGATAGAATTCTCAATGTCTGTAGCTGCACACCTCCGGTGTCTGTCCTTGTGGTTGCTGGACAGGCGTAATGCCATGCTGCGCTTTGAAACAGTATTGTCTTGCTGTATAAGCGCCCAACAAGCAAACAAATAAATAATGTAATGCAAGGTTATGTACCATATCAAAGTGTGCAGCCACGAGTTCACAGTCTACCTGCAAAAAGGGGCCTGGGCGATTTGGGTGGAAACGTGCTAAGAATACTAGTGACAGGTTGGGTGTGGCTAACAGTTCACGCCTAGCATTTGTTTGTGGATAACCTAGATCCCCTCCAAACCAGTTGACATGATTTATGTGTGTTAAAGCCAATTCAGGAAACTGGTATGTCCGATACAGGATTGCATTTTGGTCTCTCCTTATCAGGAGAGTGGTATATACATTATTTACCACGCTGGCTGGGGTCTTCAAATAAGTAAACAGTGATTCGGCGAGCAGACCTCCCAATTTCCCGATCACTACTGTAAAATTTATATTTGGCCCCTCACAGTGCAATAGCCTCAGCCAATCAGGAAGCACAGTTCTGCAGTGGGCAGGAATATTGATTCGTGATGTGCCATTTTCTGTGCCCACCCGACCTCATTTTAAAAAAAAACAATAGGAAAAAAAAAAAAATGTTGCCCGGTCCGGTTATTGTGACTGGAGCATGAGGTTATTATTAGTAATGTTACCGTCATATCTAACAAGCCTCACGTTTGGAGGGCACCACCTGATAAGATTGACTGTGTCCCAGGCGTGACCATGAGCCCCTTACCACCACCTCTTGTGAGGCTGTGACAATTTACCACTGGTCATCAGTCATTCATGTTTAAAACACCTTAGGCCGTGTCCCAGCACTTAAAGATAGGCTGGCCTAGTCTTGTGTGCTAAGAAAATAATTAAACATACATACTCAGGGAGTAAATGGTTCTTGACTAGAGATAATGTTCTGAACAGTTGCACTTAAATATAAACTTGACAGAGTTATTTTAATAGGATACCCTACATTCTGAGGGTTCCATAAGGAAGACATGGTATCAAACAGTGAAGACAGACACGTGATCACAGTTCAAGGGTGTTTATTGAACTTAAATGGATGGGTAAAATGCCTAGCTAAACCTAAATCTAAGGATGGGAGCAAGCTACGACCATTAAATAATAACAGTCCTAGTGAAGTATGTCAAAATAAAAGGGCCTATACTAATAAACCTATTGAAAATCCTTACTTCGAAATAAAAAATGGTGTGGAATAATGTACGCAAAAGGAAAAGTGTTCAAGAAACAGTATGTCAGGCTAGTTGAGCAGTTAGCTTGCCTTCCCGACGTGTTCAGCACCGGACAAGATAGCACATGTGGGCTTTGCACACACTCTAGCTTCTTGGCCATGAGGTAACAGTTCAAAACATAGGCATCAGGGCTTTCCGCCAAAGTCTCCCTCGCAATGACAGTGTCATGGCCACAGGCCCCAGAACACACCACCTAGTGATGGGGGCAATGGGTCACTTGACTCACTCATGTCCCTTTGGGACCCATAAACACAGGGGCACTGGCTGGTCTCAGTCCTGGCGCTTTTGGTGCCAGGCTCATATAGAGATGTGAGCAGGAACACTATTTCAGTGCAGGAGTGCTTTTATTGTACAAGAACTTTCCAGGAGCTGAAAGCCTTTATTCCAGAGAACATCCTAATGTGCTGACTCATCGGCTGTGGCTCCCTAGGCCGGGTATTCATGTGCGGACTCATCGGGTGTGGCAGACAGGCTGAACCTGGTGGGCATGGCTTCAGAAGCTCCGCTATATAAGCTGCTCCATCCTTAAGGCCGGTGCTTCGCGTTAATGTGCACTTGTGTGCAACGTGACGCTCACTGCCGGTTGGACCAGTTTACTTACCTTTGAAACCAGGCGTTCTCCTGCATACTCACCTCCATGAAACTGTGCTTCATCAATTCATCTGCAGACTCATCTCCCGACATCCAGTGATCTTGATCCCGACGCTGCAGGACTGCACTCCACATTCATGAACTCGGACCCTGCGAAGAAAAAGAAAGACAAGGTTAGAACATCTGTCCTAGGGCTGTGCTGCATTTGAACCCCACGCGCCCCCTAGTTAACAACTTACCAGCTACTGTAACGCTGCAGGTTCGTTCCTCATTCCCTCCGGCTGCCGCATCGAGCTCCGCAGCTTCTGCCGGGCCGGCAACATCACATGCAAGGGAATAAAAGCAAAAGAGCAAACATCAAAAGTGGAACGGACAGCAATACAAGACAACAAACTTTACAATACAACAAAAACAGACGAGGAAAAACAAAGGCAAACAGGAACACTTACCTGAAGTATAGTGGTTAGTCGCAGCAGGACTAGACTACCGCGTGCAAGGGACCAGTAAAGGAACTAGGTCCAGGTCATACAAGCGCCCCTGCCAGAAGCAACAGGATAGAGTGCTCGCCAAAACTAATCAACAGGAGCAGTCCCGAGCAGCATCACCTATTACCACCAGTCACCACATAGGCGCAGAGGGCGAAGTTGGACCCGAGCAACCTCACCCCCGGGAGGGCTGCAACCGTTCCCCAACGCCTCAGCAGAGACCAGGTGAGCATAATGAGAGGGCCTGATGAAGCAAACAAAACACAAATGTTCCTTTCCTTGGTCAAGGTTTCACTTGCACAAGTTCAAAATAGGTCTCCCTCGTTCGGGCTCGGATCATGGATCCCCTTGTCCGGGCTCATATCCCCTTTTCGATACCAGAACCTAAGACTTTCGAATGTGCAATGGGTTTTGCTTAAACTGTTGCAGGACCACTTCGATTCACTTCACATTCTTCCAACCCCTTTTTTGGAACAATTAAGGTTTTCCAAACTTATCTTTTGTGTATGTCTTGCTTTTGATACCATGCTTCCCTTACAAAATTGTCACCCCATCCTGTAATCCTACACATGAATATAGTTTGCAGCATTTGACAATAGCAGTATCTCCTTTGCGCAAAAAGGAGATTCAGCTAAAGTTCCAGGGTTGCTAAATTCCAGACCTCGAGGGCCTGAATCCTGTTGGGTTTTAAGAATATCCCTCATTAATATTCATGAGAAGAAAATTGCATACATTTAGAATCATTGTATGCAAATGTATTTAGTGAATATTAATGAGGGAAACGTCAGATTTTCAGGATATCCATCACTTGAGGAATGAAGTTGGACCATAATGCAATAAAAGCAAAGACACGGTGCCTAAATATAGATGCACTCTTGATCGTAGATATGGATATATCCTTGCAGTATTAACCTGTAGCAAACTGTCAACACCTTCAGGGAGTCCATCCCCTTGTGGTTTACTGGAGTGGATTCGTGATACCGAAACCTACTTAATCAGTCTTCCATGGAGGAGTGACATTTACTCTTTGTCGATGAGGTGTTGTTATATGCAGGCTCACAAATTTGCATGTCTTCTGCCTGTAGGTAAGAGAAATATTGGAGCACCTCTTCCAACTCTTAAAAATTCTTAGATCACACCTTCCGGGTCCGATATCATCCCGGCTAGACCCAGTAACCCATATTGAAGCCTGTTTATGCAATTCTAGCCTATTCTCTAAAAAGGTCTTCCTCTTGAGCATCATGTCCTTAGAAAAGTACATAGATATGTACATTTTATGACCCCGATAGAGAAGTTGGAACAACTTTTTTTGCAGTTTGAAAAATCATGTTTGTACGTCGAGGTCTCAAAGTGCATATAATTAATTGTCTTCAATCGGAAAATTTCAAGTCATACCTTGATTCGCATTTGATGAGCTCATTTAAGGGTCAGCGGAGGTGTAAATGCGAGCTGAAGAAACTTTGGAATCCATGTTTCCATTGAAGTAATAGTAGTGTTGCCCTCGATCTTTTTGGGTAAGCCATAAAACTGAACATTGTTTCTAAGGCGTCAGTCTTCTGCATCTATATGTGCTAGTTCCAGTTCTTGGACTCTCATAAATGCTGAAACCCTTCTAAGCAATAGTCTAATGATAATGATGTGTTATTTATATAGCGCCTTAATCCAAAGCGCTTTACAGAGCACATATTTACATACAATATGACCCAACCGAAATTGGTACTCATTTATCAACCTCGGAAGGATGAAAGGCTGAGTTGGCCTTGCCATGATTCGAACCTGCGACCTGCAGTTCACGCTCAGATCGCAGCAGCAAGCCCTCAACCCGCTGAGCTAGCTTACCGGCATGTCTAATGTGGACAGATATACGTTCTTCAGTGTCCGAAACTCTCCCCTTCTGAGTGAACGTTTGCACACTTTTTCTGGACTTTCTCCTGTATATCCTATGTGCAGTTATGCACCAATTGTACAGACTAATAGATGCAAGTTTCAATATAATCAAAATAAATATCCTGTTGATGTCAGCGTAGGTTCCGTCATCCGCTCGCCATTTGTTCTCTGCTAGAAGTGCCTTCGAACGCAACCGAAATACTTCTTTGCAAGGACTTTATTTATTCGCCTGTATAGCTTAGCTGTAGAAAAAGAATTATAAATAGCAGGGTTTTGCTCGCTACCTGCTTGTGGTCAGTACATTTTGCAAACAATGATTTTGCATATGCAGCAATAAGTATCACAGAGCAGAGTTACAGTATTTATATTGGCTTGAAGCTGTAGCTGTTATTTAGAGAATTAAGGCATTGTATACATCCCAAAAGGTCAGTACAGATGTCACTGACAATGATTTGAGGAATTTGTAATGCGCGCAAGGACGAACTTTCGTATAAAGGCGCAGATGGTATATCCGAAGAAAGACACCGAACAGGACAAGGAAAGAGTCTCCAAGGGCCAGACTGTCAACTAAGGAAACCCCAAGAGCCTCTAACGGCCCCTCATTTAAAACTAAAAGTTTTAAGGGCTCTTCGAAACCAGTGAAAAGATTCAAGAGCTCCAATTTCTATGGGGATGCTATTCCACAGCTTCACGCCATAGACAGCAAATTGTCTGTCTCCCCTTGTAACACAGCGGGATTGAGGAATTTGCAACAGCAGTTGATTCCCCCGAACACTAGACGGTTGATGTCATTGAGCTTCTCCGCCAATATAATGGAGCCGAGCCCTATAAACTGTTAAAAATCAGGCAAGCCACCTTGAACAAATCTAACGGCTGTGTTCTGTGCCCTTTGAAGGTGCACCAGGACAGCTGAATTTGCTGCTGTAGAATATGTACAGAAGTGACTTGTTCATGTCGTAAATTTCCTAAGTCTGAGAGGACATATACACTCAAAGTGAATCCCTGAGCATATGAGTTTTTGACTACACTGCACAATCAGAAACAGTTTGCGTCATTCAATAGTACCCCATAATTGGTCCAAGTGTAAAGGAGGGAACTGAATATGGCCACAAAGTACCCCAGCCCATTTGTTTAACTTGCAGACTAGTTTTTCAATCGATTTCTGCATGAACGATTTACCACAAGCCGTGTCGCGATTCTTCATCACAAGTTCAGGGATCCGCACATCATTGCTTGCATAAGTATAACTGTTGGTAAGCAACTTTTCTCATATGACAGTGGCCTGCAACTGTGGGCTTATCGGATCTTTTGGACTACAATTCCCATCAGACCTAGTCAGCATGGTGAGGTATCATGGGAGTCCCTAGTTCAAAACATCACATCTGAAGAGCCAAAGTTTGCAGATCCTTGTTCTATAATGCCTCATATGCTATCTTCCACCTACTCCTCTGAGCAATACTCAGTGCAACTCCCTTTTGGTTACTTTCTCAGGCTAGTCCCCCTCAATTCATTACCAATATATCTGCCATATCTTCACCAGCTATGTTCCGATGACTTAACTGAGTTATGTCACAATGCCGCACTTAGCCGTCTCAAAGGATCGCTGCCATCAATGATAAGAGCGCTTTACATCAGCAATATATATGTTTTAAGTTCTGCTACTATATTGGTTGATTGAGGATGCAGGGGCCTTTTTACATAGTGTTATAATTAAATGGTCGTCCTGTGTGCAACTCTTAGCTCAGGCAGCAAGCCATGCCTTCCCTAGAAACCAGGTTTAAATCCTCAATCAACAATGTTATGTTGTGCTTTATTTATGCCCTCTATTTACCAGTCATGTGCACAAAGTTATATAAAACAGTATTTCAGTGTTATTTTTTTAACCTGAACAGACTTATTTTAACTCTTTCAACCTAACCAGACAAACACAGTGCTTCATTACGGTGGTAGAAACAGTGCTCACTTCATGGAAGTCTTTTGCACAGCAAGAAACTGTTTACATACAACTTTTGTGAGGAGGCAGATATGAAAAGGAAAATCCCAGTACCTCCAAAGAACAAAAAAGCTACTCACCCAGCCACCACAGGCCAACACTCAAACCTCAAACGACACAACAGAACATGCAAATAAATCTCACCCAACCCCTGATGGAACAACCCCAGAGGAGTGTAGAGTCATTCATTCATGTACTTATTCATGCCTTTATCAAAATAACTCCTGCTGAATTAATATCTGCAAATTACAATGCAAATAGAAAATGGGTGGATGAGCAGTATTGTAGTTTTTCCTGTCTGTGAGCATGAGTACCGGATTGAGGAGAGGTGTTCAGACCTGCTGGAAATAAAAAGAAAGGTCACTTTTACTGATGTTACTAAACATCAGGGGTGCACTAGTAACATGCGACCCATCTGAAGTTTTTAAGAGTATAATTGTGTATTCTGGCTAGGGCCAATAGTTAAATGTTTGGCGTGCCAAAGGTTATACAAAATGCTCCTGCAAAGTCCATTAACCCCACCCAGTATGGTAAATATTGAAGGAAGGTGGGAGTTGTAGGCCAAAAAATAAACAAAAGTAAAACTGATGTTCACAGTGGCTCACCTGCCCCTCAAACACTATACTGTAAAGGGAAAGACCTCACAACTATGGTTTGATGCCACAAAACTCACTGCCTGGTGATCACTGCAGACAAATGGCATGGCTAAAGAGAAAGGGCGTGGTTTGAGGAATCCGAGGGCATCCTCTATTCCTTCTTTTTTCTTTGGAGTATAGTTGAAATAAATCAACTTTTTCAATTACAATTTTATCAATCAATTCTAATAACAATGAATAAAGAAAAACATTTTTTTTTACATAAAAGAGATACACAATTACAGTTTACAATTTCAATTACAACAACAAATCACCATTAAAACAAACATATCACAAAAGTTTGGGTATAAGACCTTAAAAACACCTTCAGGAAGCAATTTAAAAGTGCATCCACACGAAAAATTGATTACCATTCATTCCATTTTCAGGGCTACCAGAAAGTTAATAGTGGCTAATCTAATGCTCATACATTCGGTAGCTGCCAATGCTACCCATCGATGTTTAGGGTTAATCTGTGCAAAATACGCAAGGTGTTTAGCAAAGTGAATCCTCCTCAGATTTATAAATTCTGGACAATCAATAAATACATGTTGCAATGTCTCAACAACTGTATCATCTTTACAAAAACGACATCATTTATCATCCGAAGCTATCTGTTTCCTTCTGGCTTTAACCTCAAGAGTGGGCCAGATGTTGAATCGTAAACACAATATTGCATTTCTTGTTGCAGCAGATGGTGCTAAGTTTAAGTATGATGCTGTTTCTCTATAACGTTTAGGACCAAATACTGAAGTATCAAAATCTTTGTACTGTAAACAGCTGGCCCTCGTATCAATCCAATCCATTAAATAAAGTTAGCCCGCTCTGGATTGAATAAGAGGGTCTCAAGAGAAATGTCAGCATGCAGCATAACAACAAGAATATTACTAGACCATTGTTTCGGAAACATTTCGGAACATTTAAGTAAGTAGCTGGAAACTGTAGCTAATGTAGTATTGTTACATGAAGTCAACAAACATTTCCGAAACAAAGCACATAGATGCCAATTATACATTGCAGTTAGCGAAATTAAACCAAGTTCATAGCGAATGAGCACTCCTGGGGTGCATTGTGGTAAATGTAAAGTAGCATGCCAAAATTTGGTCTCCCATGAGTTCAAAAAAGTCAGTGGAATTGTGTTATATGTTTCCAGACCATATTATATTGTAGCTACTACGTTCTGACTCCAGTATATGATAGCAGGCTTTATAGAAAATTTGCCATACTTAGTAACAATTAATCTAGTTTGATATATGGCAGTGGATAACTTTTGTTCCATTTTACGTAGTTGCGAATAGTGGGATGGGCAACCATCAAAAATGAGGCCCAAGTAAATGTAATTTGGAACTACTTGTAAAATAGTATTTTCTATTTGCCACACCATTCTATGTCTTTGCAAGCCCTTGGGAACATATGTGACAATTTGAGTTTTGGTACTATTTACAACCAATTCATTTTCTCTAAAAGTGAGGTTAACAAATTATGCAATCCGCTTGGTGTTTGAGACTAAAACAAGATCGTCTGCGTACCATAGGGCATTGATTTTCACACCATTTAACTTAAGAGCATCAGCTACAACCTTGGTAAAAATCCATCGAACATCATTAATAAAATAATTAAAAAGTGCAGACGCTAAAATACATCCCTGTTTCAGTCCTCTATTTGTGTCAACAGCATTTGAAAGCAAACCTTCCATATTTAGTCTTATGAATATCTTTGTTTGAGAATAAAGTAAAAAAATGATATCGGTTAAGGTTGGAGGACAATCCGAATATATCCATGAGTTTTGGTCTAGATACAGAATCAAATGCAGAATGTAAGTCTACAAATGCAAAGTAAAGTGGGTGTCTCTTCTATTTGAGCTTGGTGCCTGATGGCGTTCAAGGTGATCAGGTTTACAGCAGTCCCTAGACCCGCAACAAACCCAGTTTGGGCTTGATTACGCAGGCCAGCTTTCATTGTCCAATCATTGAATTCTCTTAAAACCATCCTAGAAGGAGGCCACCAGGGGGCGCGCAGGCAATGGCTGCCTGAACGTACTGCTCCCACCGAAGCCCGGCGTCTAGAGGGGATTGAGCACCCCCTGAACCCCCCCGGCAGGCCCAAATCGGCGAATTGGACGGGTGACCCCCCCGGGCACCCTTGGCGCAAAAGAGCAGAGTCCGGCGACCCCAGGGTCCCCGAGATCGGGACTAGCGACTCCCGGGCGTGAAGAAAGGCGCGGCCTGGGCGGCCCCAGCACCAGAGGAGAGACGAGGCCTTCCCGCACTCGCACGGGCACACTGCCCGATCCACCACCCCCCTCCGCGATTACCCCATTCTCTGGCCTGGGGGAGCGGGCTGACCGTGGCCCGGACCTCGGAGGAACTGAGGACCCCGCGGCGGTTCGGGAGACAGGCTCCCTTCGCCCTTCCCCCCCACCGCCGGGACCAGAGAGCGGCTCGCCGCGGACAACGCTCCCTGCCCAGGGGATCGTCCCTGGGTTCTCGCGGTCGGGACCGCTCGAACGGAGCGGGGCCGCGAGCGGAGGACCCGCCCCCATCAGGAGTCCTCGAGGCGGGCTGTCGCGGCCCCTGGAAGTCCCGGAGAGAGGAGGAGAGAGCAGCGGAGATACGAGAGGCCCCGGAAACGCTCCCCCTCAGGCGAGCGGGCGAAGGTGAGGCGGTCCCCCACACACCCGACTCGGGCGGAAGGGGGCCCCTGGAGCGTGTCGGCTCCTGCCAGGAGGGACCAGTTGGGCGCCCCAGCCTCCCCCCCGGACACAAACAACATCACCAGATTTCGGGGGTTGTCTGGGTGTGAGGCCCCCACTTATTGTTGGTGGGGCGTGTGCCCGCCCCCCCGCACCACGAGAGCCTACAGGCTGGGCGCTAGAGTCACGGTGCCCTCCACACCCTGCCCAACGAGAGGGGCCCTCCTGTTCTGGCCACACGGGCCCTGACCATCATGACGGATTCGATCAGGGTGTGAGACCCCCCCCCCCGCCTAGGTACAGGTGGGGCGTGTGCCCGCCCCCCGGAAATTAACAACCCCCAAGAAGCAGCTAAGGATCATCCAACTGAAGAGAGGGGTGACCTCGCTTGGCTTCCCCCCCTTGCACACCCCCCCCAACCCCCCTCCCGAGGTGCCCCAGGAAGGAAGCCGAGGACTGACCCGGAAGGGGCCCCCCACCCTCCGCCAGGGCCGCGGCGGTCGGCACGGCAGGGCACAGGGAAACACCAGATGAACTGACGGGAAGCCTTAAAAGGATACCGCTTCCAGGAGATTCCTAGAGATAACAAAGATACGAGCCTCAAAAGAACTATGGCCCAACCCGAAGACGCGGCTCCCTCCTCGGCGGCAATGGAAAGAGGCTTCGCCTCGATCTTGCAGGAAATCAGGGACATGCGCTCCGACATTGCCCAGAAATTTGAGAAAATGGGCCAGAGGGTGGACAAGGTCGAGGACAGATTGTTACCAGTTGAGGCCAACCAATCGTCAACAGCGACCCAAGAAGTATGTATGAGGCTAGAAGCCCTGGAGAAGAGGGACGAGGAAAGGGCCCGACAGATGGACGATTTCGAAAACAGGGAGAGGAGAAACAACCTCAGAATCTTTGGGGTGCCCGAAATGGAAGGGAAGACGGAGAGGGATGTCACCCGAGTGGTGAGGGACATCATCACCCTCCTATTCGCAGAGGAGATGACAACTGAGCTCACATTCGACAGGGTGCACAGGGCAGGGGGCAGTGCGGGGGCACTCCGGTCAATTTTGGTCCGGTTCCACTATTACTCGGAGAAGACAAAAGTGCTGGAGGAGGCCAGAAAGACCAGAGAAATTACCTACAATAATGCCCAGGTCTCAATATATCAGGATCTCTCTGCCTACACGCTGGCCAAGCGTAGAATGTGCCGCCCCCTCACGCAGCTACTCGAAGAGAAGGGTGTGCGCTATAGATGGGGCTGCCCCTTCTCCCTGACTGTTGAATACATGGGCCAACGCTCAACCCTTATCACAGAAGAAGACATACGGGGAGCTATTCAAGAGTACACAGTGGACTTGAACCCCCGGAGGGGCCCGGCGGGGCCGGAGAACATCAGACCTAGTGGCCCCAGCCCGTCCGGAGAGAGGAAAAGGCGAACCGGCGCAAGAAAATTTAGAAAAATGAACACTCCATCCCCAGCGAAGGACGGAGAACGAAACGACTCCGAGGACTGAGAACGGGGGCGACCCGCTAAGCCCGGGATAGACCTGCGCAGACTCGGAGATCTTACCACTAACGCCATGCCCACGAACAGCAAGTATATGGTGTATACAGATGGGACGCAGCCGGCAGGGGTAGGGGCGACATTGGGGGCTCAAGGTGATGAGCTTCTTACGTGAATTGCCTGGCCGAGGTGGGCAGGCTGGTGGTTCGGCCAAAAGCCAGCGATGGCGGAACTAATTGGCTGGACGCCGGGGAGGGGGGCGGGGGTGTATACAGGAGTTGGGGTTGTTCAGTTAAGGTTGGGGAACGGGGGACAGTTGGGGACTTGTTCTAAGCCCACCCGGAGGGGAGGGGAAGGGGGCGAAGGTGAGCACAGAGTAGAACCAAGGGAGCACGGAAGGAAGAGAATTGCGAGGGTGTTGACCGAGAGGGAGGGAATTTTAGATAATGGCTGAGAGTCTGCCTGCCCTGGGAGTGGGCTCCCTCAATGTACGAGGCTTAAACACCCCCACAAAGAGATCCCTGGTCTGTAGGGAGTTTAGAAGGGCCAGCCTCGACCTCCTCTTCTTGCAAGAAACTCACTGGCCACGGGGGGGGGAAGGAGCCCAAATTGCGGGGAGGAGGAATTGGGGAGGTCTTTAGTGCTTCCCACAAGAGTAAAAAGAGAGGGGTGGCCATCTTGGTGGCGAGGAATGTGGGCTTCGAGAAAGAGGCCATGCTGAAAGACCCAGAGGGCCGCTACCTGCTGGTGCGGGGATCCCTGCAGGGGGGCCCCACTCACCCTAGCCATCATCTATGGTCCAAACGAAGGCCAAATTCAATTTTGGGAGGAGGTGAGGGATAAACTCAAATACTTTGTCCACGGAACGGTGGTGGTGGTGTGGGGGGGGTGGGGGGTTACCTTAAACATGGTCCTGGATCCAACCTGGGACAGGAAACGAGCTGGACCTCAGTCCTCCAGGGCGGCAAATGAGACCATGGCACGTAACTTCCAATGGGTCAACTCAGAACTGGGCCTGGTGGACACGGTCCCGACCCCTAGAACGAACACCCCCTTCTTCACTTACTACTCACCCATTCACACGTCATTTTCCAGGATAGATTACGTCCTGGTGGACGAGACCCTGCACCCATTCATCACTGGCCATAGGGTTGACCCCGTCCCCTTGTCCGACCACGACCTGGTCAGAGTCACCATAGCAAGGGGAGGGCTAAACGAACACAGGGGGAGATGGAAGTGCAACGATTCCCTGCTGAAGGACGAGGTTCTAGCTCAGGAGGTACTCTATGCCATTGCAGACTTCTTTGAACTTAACGACAATGGTGAGGTGGGTTCGCACACCCTATGGGACGCTTTCAAGGCAACCCTGCGGGGAGTCCTTATTAAAATGGGAGCCCAGAAAAAAAAGGGAAAGGGAAGCCCAGGGAAGGTATCTGAGGGGAAAAAAATAAATAAAAAAAACAAAAATAAAAAAAAAAAAAACGCCCAACTCCAACCGGGAGGCCCCCCCACGGAGCCCCCCCCACGGAGCCCCTAGACCGCGACCGGGTGGCCGCCCTGGACGACTATAGGCTCCAATTGAAAGATCTCCTCCTCCATAAAACAGAGAGAAGTCTCCACCTGGTCAAAGTATTACGAAAAAGGGGACAGGGCGGACAGGATTTTAGCTTGGAAACTGAGGGAGGTACAGAGAAGCAGAATGGTGAAAGCAGTGAAGAATGAGGGGGGGAGGTAGGCTATGACACTCCCCACATTGGAGAGGCCTTCCGCCGATACTATGAAGGGCTATACTCGTCCGAATACAATACAACCGAGGAGGAGGTGGAACGCGTGATCAGTGGTATGAAGGTGGGCACCTCCCCGGGCGAGGATGGCTATACAGTCTATTTCTATAAAAGGTTTCGGTCAGCCCTTGCCCCCCACTTGGTTAGGGTGTTTAACGCGGTGCTGGAGGGGGGGGGGGTCTCTCCCGGACTCCATGATGGAGGCAATTATCGTGGTGCTCCTCAAGGACGGCAGGGACCCCGCGGAGTGCTCCTCCTACCACCCGATTTCTTTGTTGAATATTGACGTAAAGATCCTGGCCAAGGTTATTGGGAGACGGATGGAGGGGATCCTGCCGAAACTGGTCCACGGAGACCAGGTGGGGTTCATTGGGGGAAGACAGGGCTCAGATAACATTCGTAAAACCATAGATTTGTTCCACTATGCCCAGGCGTCGGACCTAGACGCGAGTGTCCTATCCCTAGACTCGGAAAAGGCGTTTGACAGGGTTGAATGGAGATTCATGGAACTCACCCTCCAGAAGATGGGCTTCGGGACACACATCAGGGATTGGGTGGCTGCGCTAAACAGGGCCCCAAAGGCCAGGGTCCAAGTGAATGGCAGGTTGTCAGACCCATTCCCCCCTCTCACGGGGAACAAGGCAGGGATGCCCACTCTCCCCTCTAATCTATGTCCTCACCATGGAGCCCCTGGCAATAGCAGTCAGAGCTCACCCAGACATCAAGGGGATCAGGAGAGGCGACGTAGAATTTAAGCTCTCCCTGTTCGCGGACAATATTCTGGCCTACCTGGTGGACCCGGGATCCTCACGAGCCACCCCCCCCCCTCCTGTCCCTGTTGACCGCATTTGGGCGTTTCTCGGGCCTAAAGATTAATGCATCTAAATCAGTCCTGCTCTCCATGAGAATTCGGGACTCGGGCCTAGACTCCCGGGACAGGCTGGAGGGGATAACGGTTGGGAGGGCCTCTATCCGATACCTGGGAGTCCTACTAACTAGGGACCTAACCAATCTCGCTCCGGCCAACTACGATCCCGTTATGTCACAGGTCACCGCCGATCTAAGGAGATGGGGCTCTATGATTCTGTCCTGGTACGGCCGCATGACGGCAGTGAAAATGAACATACTCCTGCGCTTACTATACCTCTTTACCGCTCTCCCAACCAGCGTCCCCGACCAAACCTTTAGGGTCCTTCAGAACGCGGTGCGCGAGTTCATATGGCAGGGCAGGACCCCGAGGACTGCAAAGGCCGTCCTTACCCTACCAAGGGAGGAGGGAGGGTTTGGCTGCCCGACTTCCAACTTTACTACCGCGCCGCCCAATTACGCCTCCTCCTGGAACACATGAAAGAAGGGATGGGTACATACTGGTCATACCTGGAGGACATGGACGCACACCCACTTAAGGTTCAGGACCTCCTATGGGCTCCACGCAGATTTATTCCGAACAGACTCAAATCCCACCCAACATTGGGAGTTCTCTGGGCAATCTGGAGGAAAAGCCCCCAGACGGCACACCTAACATCGTGGCCGTCCCCGATGTCATCCCTTTGGGGTCACCCCCTCAAACTGGGAAGCAGGGGGTTCCGTAAAGCACAGTCCTGGTCTGACTCGGGGATGGAATGGGCAGGGCAAATGTTTAGGGAGGGGGGAATTCCTGCCAAATTAATATTTGAGAGACGCCCTCGGGCGGGAGACGCTCTCCATATTTGAGTACCTCCGCCTGAAGGGAATCCTATGTGACCAATCATGGGGCCAAAGTTTAAAAAGGCAGCTGACCCCCTTTGAGAAACTACTCGACACTGCGACCTCCAGGAAGGGGGCGGTATCTGGGATGTATAAAATTCTGAACACTGTTGACCTGGGGAGAAGGAGGGGGTTCCGCACCTTTTGGAATGATTTGCCAGGGGAGGAGATCTCGGAGGACGCCTGGTCAAGGATATTT
This sequence comes from Ambystoma mexicanum, assembly GCF_040938575.1. Classification (NCBI taxonomy): domain Eukaryota; kingdom Metazoa; phylum Chordata; class Amphibia; order Caudata; family Ambystomatidae; genus Ambystoma; species Ambystoma mexicanum. The sequence continues at coordinate 305,334,127 of NC_090921.1, forward strand.
AAAATAGCTTTCCATGGGAACTTGTTCACAGCGGACATGGAACACAACTTCAAGATCTTACAGGGGTGGCATAGAGATCCCACCAAGCTGTCAAAGATGTTCACGGGAATATCCCCCGCATGCCCAAGGGGATGTGACCAGGTAGGCACGAGGGGACACATGTGGTGGCACTGCCCGAAAGTACAGGCATACTGGGAGAGGGTAAGGGGTTGGATCGCTGAAGTCACGGAGGAATCACTTCCCCAGAATCCTCTGACAGTGTTGCTGGGCCTCCCCTCAGAGGACACAGACGTATACAGATACCCTAGAATGTGGGAAACAATGTTGAGGGCTGGGAGGGTGGCCCTGGCCCAGAAATGGAAGAGCCCGGAGACTCCCACAAAGGAGGACTGGCTACAAAAGGTTAAAAATATGTTTTTGATGGACAAATTAACGGCAATGATGAACAATGACTTGAGCTCATTCCAGGCAAATTGGTATGGGGTGCAGCAGATCTGGGGATGGGAGGTCCACTGATCCTCCGGGAAGAAACATGGATGGAAAAGGGCGCCCACGGCCCGAGGGACGGTATATAGCCAAACATGCAGTCAACGTTCTCGAGCTCCGGTCACACAAAGCTTACAACGCGTCTCCCCATAAAAGGGGTTCTACTGGGATTAAGTCATTTGGGGGGGAGGGTTTGTTCTGGGAGGGTGAGGGGGGGAGGGGGGAGGGGAGTTTGGGCCTGTGATTTGTATACTCTTTGAAAAAGCTTTCAGCCCGTTTGTTACATTATGAAAATGTCAATAAAATAAAGTTTTAAAAAAAAAAGAAAACATCCTAGAAAGATTTTTCCTGGCGCATCCAGCAGCACTATGGGTCGGCCTTACGGTCACCCTTTTTGTATATTGGTACTATTATGGATGTACGCCATGAATTAGGTATGGTTTTTGTTTGCATATGATATGATGAAAGGTGTTTAGAATACTCGCCCACTCGATTGAGTTTTGTTTAAACATATAATTTGAAAGGCCATCAGGGCCCGCTGCCCTTGAGGAGGACGACTTCATAATGAAGTCCTCGACTATTGCTACTGAGCACTTCAAACGCCAACAGCTAACCGAACTCATATTATAATTATAGCTGTTCATCTTACCATCAGCGTACAATTTAGAAAAATGGTTAATCCATTGCATTTCTGACACCCCATTAAGTTGAGAAGTCACTTGTGAATTAACATTGCATTTGTTTAATAATTCCCATACCTGGGCAGAATTCTTATTATAGCATGCTGTTAGGAAGTTTTCACTATCAGTTTGAAATAGGGCCGCTTTTCTTGATCGTACCCAACTGCGATAGCGACAGCTAGCTGATTTAATGGCTTTGATCTGGTCAGACATAGGTAGTTTACGTAGACATCTAATCTCTTTTCTATATGCCTTCTTCCGCTCATAAAGGGCCAAATCAAATCCATGGGTATGGGTCTTAGAGGACTTATGTTTCACTAGACAAATATTCTTAAAGGGTGTTTAACACGTCAACATAGGATTCAGCATTGTTCATCCCACGACTGTTCAAGATGGCAGAATTCAAGGTTGAAAGCTTATCACACGACCAGCTAAAGCGATTCTTATTATTGTTAATAGTAAGTGCTTGTTTATACCATTGCTTAGTGGCAGGTGAATTTTGATTTTCAATAGACCAAAAAAGAGATAATAGATGATGATTACTTTATACCTGCTTGACCACAGCAATTTTACTGGTATTCATAAAGATATTATTACTCATAAAGATGTAGTCAATAGTGGCCTTGGAATTGCCTCTCTTCCAGGTATTCATCGGGGGAATATCACCAAGAATTGTACCATTAGCCATCATTAGGTTGAGATCTTTCATGAATAACATCCATCTCCGACTATCAGAGTTTACATCCTTTCTGTTAATCTCAAAGCATGAGAGATTCAAGTCACCCACTACTAGAATACCAGAAACTTCTTTGTCAGTAGCAATTGTTTCAAAAAGAGTCGACAAGGTACTATAAAATGTATCCTATGCCAACTGGCTTTCGATATAAGTTGATCAATGCGTACGTTTCTAGGCCAGTGGTGATCTTGACAAATTGCATGAACTTATTGGGGGATTTCCATGCTGAGATTCCAAGCCCCATACTGGATTTCACTGCCACTAGCAAACCAGAAGTGGGCCTGCCTTTACCCGAGGATTCAGCTGGTAATAAAACAAGATCATGGTCGTCCCATATGGGGGCATGTAACATCCATGTTTCTTGTAAAGCTACAATATCAGTTATTCAGATGATCGTTTACAGTCCATTGAAGGTGAGAGGAGCCTCGCGTATTCCAACTGGCCAGCGAGATTTCAATACTTGTACCTCCCGTTTGCGGTTATGAATGAATGTTGGTCATTAAGGATGGAGTCAAGTTGTGACTATTTTCTTTGACACAAAAATGACATACACAACCTGGTTCTACAACTGGTTCTACTGTGTGATTTGTTGTTGCCTCTATGTTATCAGACTCCTGAAGGTTCTGACGCGCTGGATCCTGGGCCAATAAAAAGCCCAGATTAAATAGTTCCATTCTCGCATTCCATAATGAGTTATTCCCGATTTGATCCATTGACGAACAACAGATACATTTCTATCACAGAGAAATTCAATTTGATCTATATCACTTGAGGCTATGGCTTCCAATCCCTTGACATCACCAAAAATATTTTGCACACTAGCACGGCATAGATCATATTTTGGAAAGGCCCCATCACGGCATTTCAAAATCAGGGTATGGTAAATTTTAAATCTCTGGGCATTAGAGTCTCTCTTATAACTCATATGAGCTATAGACTATGTTTTCTGAGAGTCACAGTTTTTTTGAGAGTTTTGTACAGCCCTATTCCCAGAGCAGCCACCAGATGTTGAGGCTATGGTGGTTTTGGAGTTTGTCATTTTTGAGTCTTTAAAAGGAGCATCAATCTGTTCTTTGCTAAAATGTACCGTTTTGGGTCGAAGGGACTATAAATTAATGGGGGTCGTTTCTGGTAACACTTCCGTCAATCTTTTCAGGAGATAAGAGTCAACTGCAGCTTTAAGAGGACTCAACCGGTTTTCAAAACCTTGTTGCGGAGCAGCAGTTGAGGCGGAAGGATTGTCGACACCCACTACCATCACTCTAGAGTGTATATGTGTCAGGGATTCTGGAGGCTTTTGAGGATGACCAAGTGTATCCACATTTTTTATTTATTTTATTTTTTTATCGACTGTAGGACAGCAATTCAATGAGATCATTCAATGGCACGTAACCCATTGTAGATTCCTGTACCCCTATGTGCTTAACTGGGATGGAGCCAGGTCTCGTGGATTAATTTACACCTGCAGACAGGCCCGCCGAAGTGGGCACCACTTTATTAGTTGAGGTTTCTCGAGTTGCCTCGATTATCACTGGTGTAGTGCAGTCGGAATTTGTCGAACTCATGACTATAGTATTTACTTGCTGTGATTTAGGCTTAGATTGAGCAAGCTTACTTCCTGGTGGCAATTTATTTAGCACCATTTTGCTTTTTTTACTAAGTATTGTTTTGTTACTTTTTTTTGTGTAACCCTGATGGACGCTTCAAGGATATTAACACCACTCGGCGTTTGGGTTGCACTTCTCTCAGGGTGAATCAAGACTAATCCAGGAGTCATTTTTCTTTTCCAACACCGTCCCCACACTCTCCACAGGACGAATAATTTTTGTAAATAGAGGCAGGACTGATTCAGTCATGACAGGAGGGTTGCGAAGAGACTCCAGTGCTGTGAGTCTCTGCGCAACACTGGAGCCAGCATGATCTTCAACAGCTTGGCAAGGAAAGCAGTGAGCCTCTAGGATTAACAATCTTTGCATTACATTTTGCGTTATTGATGTATTGGTAACATGAAGAGAACCATTTTTCATCCAATCCCCAATTAGATCTAACTTGGAAGCTTGGGTAGCGATCTTATGGTCTAAGGACTCAAACAATTTGAACAGACTGGCTATAGTGGTATTTATGGCTCCTAGAGTAATCTCCAGAAGAGCGGGGTTAGCAGATAGCTCAAGAGGTTTCCTGGTGGATTGACATCGACGCGGTGTAGGTTGTAGAAAAGATACGTCCTCAACATGTCTTGTTGAGTCCATGGAGCCTGGTCGATTATAATCCGTCAGGACTGACACTCTCGAGCTTTCCAGTTCTCTACTGTCTACATGGACCGAAGTATCTAGTAACGGGACCTCATTAGCAATCACTTCCACTACTTCATCATTCGGTTCGCACACCACAGAATTGTTCATACGGTATTCATTACCAGTCATGGCACAGTCATCCTGGGCAACTATTTCAACTTCATTCAAGGATTCCTCTTCTACTACTGTAAAAATGTGCGTACATTTCGCAATTTTTTGAGGAGATTGTGGTATAGCTAATATAGTAGAATCAGAGATAGGAACACCTAAGTTAGGCACATTAAGATTACTAGACGGAATTAATTTCTGTGACACATCAATAGGCAGTTGAGGAGTAACGAGTTCATTAGATTTGGATATTGGACTCGTAGCATCACTTCGAATTGAGACATTAGTAATCTTTTCATAAAAGTTACGAATGTCATGATTAGAGACAGGAGGTTTTTTTAATCAGCGTCAAGGTGATTTTTTTTTTGGAGGTTCGAGTGAGGCTTTTTGGCTTATCACAGGATTTAGGTACAAATTCAGTTGGCGGAGTGTTCAGAGAATGTTTTGACACAGCACCAATCAGCGTTGTGCAAGGATTATTGCCATACATAACTCTGTCCTGCACACACAGGATTCCTGCTGTTAAGTTATACATAACTTCTCCGACGTGGGGCTAAATTCAGACTTTAACTGTTTGTAACTACTAGGAATATAGTGTAAAGGGTATACAAATATAAGTAAACACTTGATACTGAAACTTACAAATGAATATGCGATAACTTAATGACCAAGGTTTAAGATTTCAAGGAACTTAAAAGGACTTGAAACAAGTTATTTCAGCACGCAACTGAGTTACCTGTGGACACACAAGGGATTTACCCCTGGACTCTGTGGGACACCACGGTGCACGCAGGTTCACGTATTAATAACACGCACACCAAAGCGTGTCAATGGCCTGAAATGAAGCACAATAAGTATAAATATATGGACTATAATGGTCTACTAAAGTCCAGAATTAAGTATAGTAGCAGGTAGCCACCTTTTCAGAAGCTTTCCGAAGCTTTCCAAGATTGCAATTCGTAGCGGTCCAGCAGCTCCGGCAAGGCTAAGCGGGACTCTGTGTGAATGAAGGGGTCGACTCAAAGCGCTTGTCGGTTGCCACTGGTAAATTAAGCGACCGGAGGGGATCAAAGAGGAAAGTCCTCTGCAGTCTCCCGTCCAGTAATCACGCCACCAGCGCCAAAACAGCCGCACAACAGCCAGTGGGCTTTCGTCCGAAGGGCTTAATGCCGCAAGGGTGGCTCGGGCCACAATAAATGTCCGCTAGATGTCACGTGATCAGTCACGTGATGTGAACTAATCCCGCCTTCTCCAGGAAGCAGGACGGTCTCACAGCAAGAGCTACGGCTCGCAGTGCTGTGTGCTGAAGACTCCAATCAGGCACGGGTTCAGCCAAGGTGGCTCACAGTTCAACTCCATGCAGGCATTCAATAAATAGAGGAGTGAGGCTAAATTAGTGAGCCAACAACAATGCCTTTCTTGACAAACTGTTCCTTCCTCTCGTGGCGAGCGGACATTCCTTCTCTACGATATCCTCTGCTCAGGTGGCCAGTGAAGGGCCATCGCTTTTGGATCCTGACCCCGGGGGTAGATCTGCGAGGGAGGATCACCAGGGTAGAGCAGCATTGGGGAATATGTATTTGGTTGAGACACGGAATGCCCCATTTCCATTTCATGATGAACCTTCAGTCCCAGCAGCCTTTATCGGATATTTTCATCCTTTCCCCTCTTCTTCCTTCAGGATGACCCTGGAAAATTCAATCAATGTAGTGACACTATGGAGGAGGTTTCCTTATTCAGGAAAGGTAAACACGTATCAACCCCCAAATATTGTTTCAGAGAAACATCAGGCCACATTAGTAAAGAAACAACCAAGATGTGTGCATAGCCCCCCTATACCTTGTAATAGTAAACCTTCCCCTTCCTTCATAGGTTGTTGTCAATCAATTCATCGTATTTCCCCCTCAGTCATACTATTTTAGGACTGGGATGAAGAAGAGACGACTAGGAGTTGTACACACCAACTAGGGGTGTCACGGTATTAGTTTTATGGCGGTACGATAACCTTCTTGCCAAATGACGGTTTTTCATGGTTATTGTGGTATAGCAGATGGAGTCAACTAATATTTTCTTAAAAGGTCATAAATTGTCAGACTTATCACAAACAAAACCAGGCACCTGGGGCCAGAATTGGGCTTTTCAACATACTTTCCACTGAAATGCCACCCCTTGCTTCCACCAAACAACACAAACACACGTGTGGAGAGGAGTAGGTGTGTGGGGGGGATGGGGGGTTGCCTGCTGAGACTGGCAAAGCAAACTTAATAGCTTTGTTTACGTGGTCATTTAGGCTTTTAGCTCCCCCACTGGCTACTGGTGAAGTTGAACATGTTGCCATCTTGATAATCTGCATGCCACAGATCAATGGAGGCTGATGGTAGTATGCGCTTGTGCGCATACACGCACACGGTCTCTCTTTACGTTACAGCCTTTAGTTTACTTGCGGGCAAAAAGGTGTTCAGTATTCATGGACATGTTACACTTTGGTATGGCAGCACGGAATACCCTCAGAGATGGGTGAATTTCGCGGTGTGACTTATTATATGTAAATTCAATGATAGAACCAGTGAAATCCCCATTGTCATATGTTTAGAAAACATTATAAATATATAAACCCCGAAGCCGGCAACCCAAAGTAAATCCTTTTCCTACTTGGCACTGTATTTATTCTTCCTATTGCTAACATATTGATTTTGTGTCAGGCACGTGTGGTTTACAAAATGGCATTAAAATTTGCTCCAACTGAAACTACCTGTACCAAAAAAACAACTTTTTTTACATTTGCTTTTTGAATTTGAAGTTCTTTAACTTACCATTAAGTCAATGCTTTTTAGTTAACTTATGAATACACAGGCAGGATTTTCCAGCTGCATCAAGGTAGCATTTTGAAATTTGTCTCTGCACATATTTAGCTGATCCTCCAGGAATCTAACTTGGCTGCAGAATTGGTCTTTCATGGCGCTCACTCTTTGATCGCCTTGAATGAAAGTGACTAGTGGAAGTGTTATAATGCACATTTTGAGCAATGAGCTTGCTACTCAGTCACAGGTTATCGCTTTGAAAATTGGCCTCTACTTGCATTTCTTTGGAACCACATGGCATGGGCATCGTGACCCCTAGCTGAGACAAAATTTGTTTTGACAACTCTTTATCCCAATAAAGGGAGAAAAGTCACTTGTGCGGTCTGAAAGCCCATGTCATTGTGTTTCTTTTGTCAAAATGTCATAGCCAACACAGACACACTGAAAGGTTGCATAGTGATCTAATCACTATAGCTTGTTCAACATCTGCCTGGTGTATTATGAAGGTCTTATGTCGGAGTCACCACTGACCATGTAATCCTAAAGGGACAGCGTTCAGTGGGCACTGTTGATTTCTTTCTTGATTCTTGCAATACCTGTTCATTTACCTTCTTAAAGATAGTGGCAAAAAAAAAGAACTTTGAAAATGACAAAGTTATAATATATATAATCGGCACAAATATGGCCTAGACCACCACCTCGCCAGAGCCCCATAAGTACCGTTTTCCCCAGGTCTGAGTGCATTAGGACACTTGTGATGCGAGTTCAGAGGTAGGAATGCTTTCATGGGTGGTGTCACAAATTGAGAATAGACCTAAGAAATATTTCACTCTGGATACTTCAAATTGAATGTAGAATCTGTCTTGCCTGCTCGAGTCCAGTGCCATATGCAGAAGGCAGGTCAGTGAAGGATCAAGCGAAGCAACAACTCTAGTTCCAATGTGCACATCTACACAGAGGACAGTGCGGGGGAGGGGCAGTTTATTTACTAGCAGAAAGCACTGGTAGGCCCAGTGTTCAGACAGACTATAGCAGGGTCGGACTGGGGGATAAAAATTGTCCCCGGCACCAACATAAAAGTGGCCCATAGTTGCAAATGGGAAGTCATTCCTTTTGGAGCACTGTTTGAATAGTAGCAAAGGGGGAGATTTTTGATAAAATGTGATACTGTACATTTAAAAGAATATTTATTCAGCAACAGTGCTCAAAACTATTAGCCGCATAGTGAAGTCACTCATCAAACTTGCCCACTTTGGCCAAAAAAGTGCCCCACTTTGACCCAAAAAACTGGCCCACAAAAGCATTTCGCTTTTTGGTTCAGCCATGGGCCTATTGCCATAAAGGCCAGTCCATGCCTAGTGTACAGAGCTAAAATTGTCGACATGCATCAGAAGAGCATCCAGTTCATTCGCCACTTTGAATTCTGGGATGTGTAGGTCCCCATCTTTCAAATTGCTGCGAAAACTACAAATCCCAGAATTTTTAGCTAAAACAGAACAGGATGGCTATCCGAACCATGACCATGAGAAGTTCCATGAAACTAAACATTGAGCAGAGTAATTTGATATGCATGACTTCACTGGCCATCCTTTTGGTTTTACAATTTGCACAGCCAGAGCAAGGGCTGCTCCAATGTGTTTGCTCAGTGCAGTAGGACCTTAACTTACTAAATTAATGGCACATGATGCCGGGCCAGGCTGAATCGATACATTTCTGCTCCTGCTGGCTGAGTGCTTGCTAAGCAAAGTGCTCCTGGCTCCACTGTTTTGCAAGTCACTGAACGTTTTATTACATTTGTTTACATACGAACAAAAGGAAAAATAAAATGCTCACATTTCAGGCCCTGAGCTCACTTTTGTGATATCCCCGTGGTCTTGCTAATTGCAAATCGAAAATCGGGACAATCACCATAGAAGATCTGACCTGAAGCGCGGACCAGCAGGACTGAAAATGTTTAAAATCTGTATGCTGCCTTTCAAATAAATAATGCATGAAACAAAATAACTTTGTTATACTTTGCCTATGAAATCCAGGTCTGGCAGTGTCTATGAACTGGAGTCTCCGGTATGCTTATAGAGCTAGTCAGTCAGCTCATTGTTACCAGTTTTGCATGGGGAACACAAAGGTTCAGGCACAGGGCAGCTTTCAACACAATTTGTGCAAAGTCGGCTGATCTTTGACCCGACTCTACTGATCACAGAGAAAGAGCGGTCACAGCAGCAAAGCTGCATTTACTAATGTGGCCTCACTTTCCCTACGCTATTTTCTGGCAAACAAGGCCCCCTTGGCAGACGGCACATCCAAGAGTGCAAGACCAGGACTGCGCAGCACTTGCTTATTGCAGCCTTTCCAAATCAGATTGAAAAGCACACTTAACGGTATAAACGGTATACCGGTATAAACAACATGATGGTTATTATTGTTAAATTAAGTTGTTCACGGTATCTTTAACAGGATACAGTTATACCGTTACATCCCTAAAACTAATATGGAAGTAGACCCAGCAGTATAGATGAGGGGTGCATTGGCCACTTTTACTCCCTAAAAATAGGCAAATGCTCCCAAAAAACAAAAATAGGGAGTAAAAATACTCAACAACAACAAAAAGGAAACAAGGACCTTGTGCTCCTGCTTTAACCCACACAGCTCAAACAGATATGCTGATATCAGTAGTGCACGTATTGATATTTTATTTGTATCGCGCTCGTACAGAAGTGTGTCCACAGGAAGAAACTATTTCTGCCACATTGAAAGAAGTAGACCTATATATTCTAATGTGTATGAATATTTGACCTAAAACAATTGACCAATTTGGTCGAATTTTGCATGGGTAATTTGGCCTTTGGGGCAATTTGGTTGCATGTATTGCAAAATACCACCCATGCAGAGCAGGGATTGCGGGGGTGCCCCCCACTCCCCATGTTTGATCATTTGCAATTTTGGGGGTTCAGTGGGTGGTCCCCGCTTCCTTACAATTGGAGGCAGGGGACAACAACATTTTCGGTCAGTTTGCCGTGATTAAAAACATTTCGGTAAACATATGCAAACGTGAATAACTAGGTGCAAAGGAATAGTTATTACAAAACCATTTCCTTTTGCCAGTTAAAACATCTTTACTCGCTTATACTACTCCCATTGACCCCTCCACCCCCCTGTGGGAAAAGGTTAAGACAGACTTAGATCACTTGTCCAGGATTAACTGATCTCGGATAGCCAGACGGTTTGAAGATGACAATGCTCCCCAAATGTTTATTTTTGTTCCAGATGCTCCCGATAATAGTCCTCGTACACTTTTTAGAGCCGGTCAAACAGACTCCAGAAATTTCTGTGGGCAGGGAGGAGACCGAGAATACCGTTTAGAGTACTCGCACTTACGAAGAAAGAGGTTGGGCTCCAGATCTAGAGGCCTAGTACAAAGCAGCACAGCTATGTATACTATAGACCACCTAAAGCCGCAGTCTGAGAAGCAATGGGTGGCCATAGATAATTTGATTTTCAGCCCGGTCTCCCTGGGGGAATGGCTATTGGCTATGGGTACCCCAACGAGAGATCCCACGTAGGGTCCTGCAGCACCCCATCCTAGAAGTATTATGGATGATCTGGAGAAAAGGGAACACCATGAGGTGGATCACAACATGGCTATCCCTGATGAGCTGAATCCTCCCCTCCTACCCCCGTTGAGAAACCTGATAGCAGAACCACTGCAGTTCCAAAAATGGTATGAGGCGGGCCTTAGCAGAGCAGGACAGATGTGGGATAAGTGGGAGTTTCCATCTATGGAAATATTGGAAGACTATCTGCAAATTGGCAGACTCTCCCAATTCCGCTATTTGCAGTTGAAGGGGGCCCTCAATGACTCACAATGGGGAAACAATTTGCGTAGAGATCTTACCCCTTTTGAATCAACACTTATACAAAATAGGGACACAAACGGCCATATAGCGACTCTAGACAAGGTGTTGCCGAGAATGGAACCCCTCCAAGGCCCGATTGCTAGGAACGATGGGCCAAGGACTTGCAAAGGGAAAGAACGGACCACCTTTGGCCCACCATGTGCAGGAGGGTCGCACAATCCTCAATATCCCCCCCAATATAAGATGCAGGAAATAAAGGTTATACAACGTTGGCACCACCCGCCCGCCCTATTGCCCACAATGTTTTGGACTCACTGTGTCGGAGATGCCGACGCCCAGGCGCTGATTACTACCATATGTGGTAGGGATGTACCGATATACAGATCTACTGGGGATAGGTTCTCTTGTTGAGCAATGGGATTTCAAGAGGACTCTCACCATGGGGCCTCCTGTTCGGGGCATGGGACAAATGATGGGGACGACCAGGGAAATCACATGACCCGCACCATGTTGGTGGTGGCCAGGAGCTGTGTGGCACAATTTTGGAAACGGGACAAAGTCCCCACTGAGGTGGAATGGCACCAGAAAGTCAGGGGAATATATGAAATGGAAAATATGATTCATATCCTTAACGAGTCCAGGGTTAAGATTGGGGAAATGTGGTTACCCTTTTTTGCTAAATATGGTAACTAATCAAAGTGAAGAAATGTTCCAAGGTGGAAATGGTAGTGTTTGGTAGCGGTCTCGAACCTCACATGGTCATATGTTGTTTTATGTGCTGTGTGCTAGACGGTGGAGGAGGAGAGAAGGAAGGGGCACGGAGGGCAAAGCATATGGAGGGCAGCCATGGGTGTTATTGAGCTGTTGAAGTCATTGCCCTAAAATGCTAATAAAAAGTGATTTTCAACCAAAAAATAAATACATTTAAAAAAAAACTCCCATTGGAAACTGAACTTTTTACTCCCTAAAAAATCATTTTACTCACAACTTTAAAAAAAATGGTGAGAAAAATACTCCCACTTCTAAATCGCATCAGGGCACGGAGTACGCCACTCTGGTACTGAGACGAGGAGGAGGCCTGGAAACTATTGTGAGGGTCAAGCATGTCCAGAGAACATCAGTAATTATGGTCATGAACTTGGACATGAGGGCTTGCATATTCAACCTGTTAATAGGTCACAGGTGCATAAAAGGTGGAGTCGACAGCAAGGAAGGGGAATTCAGCAGGAGAGACGCTGGGCTGGGACATACGGCCCTGAGAGGGGAGAACTCCTAAACGGAAGGGGAATGCCAAGGAGTGTCCTGCCTGGAGGCAAGGACGCCGGCGATTGCCAAGGAGGGACTAACGTCGGGGTGGTCCATAAGAAGGTCAAAGCTGCCAGTGGCCTTTCTGCCCGATTCCCACGGCCAGTGCTGCGGGGCATGGAGGACCGGGAGTGATGAACGGAAATGTGTGCAAGTAACAGTGAACCCAAATTGAGGGGGTTCTGAACACTACAATCAAACGCTGAACTATAAGTAAAGGAATTTGAATATAAAGCAAGCATTATTGAATACTGAACTAAAGGAAAGATTTAAAAAGCCTATGAAAGAAATGAAAGCATGTGTGAAACACACGCGATGAATTCTTAAAGACAAAGAATGAAAAGCAAGTGATTATCACTTATGAAGATTGTGAAAGCATGGTGATGGAAGAGAGTGAGCACCACCGAGTGAGTTTATGCGGAAGAACACTCTGTGGCAAAGCCAAGAGACTGTCAAGAAGAAGTCAAAGTGTGTAAACCAGAGCATAGGTTCAGTGAAAGAGAAACCTGTGCGGGCCAGAAAGCCTAGGGTTATTCTTTGCGTGACATGCAATGGGTGAACTGTTTGGTCCAACAACTGCGCGAAGACCGAGGATACCCTGTCTGGAAAAGCCAAGGAAAGTAAAGATAAATAAGCTCTACTTGTGAATCAGATTGCAGAAGTGAATGTGGGAAAGAGCAATCTGTATAAACTTACTGAAGAACTTGAAGGATTGTAAAGTCGACCTGCAACATGTTTTTGAGGAATAAGAGACTTGAACTGATTGTGAGTTGGCAAGCTGGAAGAGCAGACGTCTTGGAGAAGAGAAAACCAAGCCATTGTGAATTGTGTGGTCACCTTAGGGAAGTGAACCCGAGGCCCTTTTGGAAGTGTGTTGTCATCATGGGGAAGAGAACCTTAAAGCCCATTTTTGAAATGTATTTCCTTGAGGAAGGGATCCCCGAGGTCTTTTTGGAACTGCTTTGAAATTTGGGAAGGGGAGCTGAAAAGAAAGCCAAGAGATGGAGGAAGCTCAGAACTTTATTTGGAACACGATTTCATTTGTTGCCAAAATCCCTACACACGGTTTAGCTTTAGTTGTGAGGGCATGTACAGGTTTTGGACACAGACGTAGGTTACACTTCCTGACTCAGACTATCCTTAGTTGTTTTAGGTAGGGAAATCCCACCTCAGCATACAGCAAGTTAGCCTTTACACCATCCTGTCATTTAAGTTAAAAGTATTTTGTTTGAATCCGTTGTCTGTGTCTTGCTTCATGGTGGGCAAATAGGTGTTGCGCCTCTACATTCAGAAGGACTTGGGCCAAGTAGCAGCTGCACAAGTACAAGCTGGCTTAATTCCACAGCACTGATCAAAAAAGCTAAAGCACATCTACAAATGTAGCAAAACCTGTACAATGGTATTCAATAATATTCAGTATTATAGCAGAATAATAGTCTTGCACAGTAGAGGCTGAAAACATGAAAGAGAAGAACGGGTAAAAGATCAAATGTATTCCCTTTACCACCATGTCTCCCTTTACTGTGCCATCAGCCCGAGCAATATGAATGACATCATTACCGATTTACAGGAGCAGGGGCATCCCTTTCCACAGTGTTGTATTCGAGCGAGTGACCATGACAGAACATTGTGTTTTACAGGAAAAACATCAAGGCCAACATACCTTTTTCCACATTTCCCATTCTCCCCAAAAAAAAAAAAAAAAAAAAAAAAAACACACACACACCCTCCTGTAGAATGTTCTTGGGAAAAGGGGCACAACATGGGCATGCGGGTTTCATGTAGTGGGAGCACTAGCCAGACAGAATAAATGATGTGAATAGACTTGGGTTGGGAGATTTTACTGGATTCAGCTCTGACAAGCTGGCCTCAAGTAGTCATGCAAAAACTACCATATCAGTATTGTGTTATATATCTGGTATATATAATTCAGAGACCTTTTTATGCATTACTTCTTCTTTAACCTAAATCTAACTGCCTTCTTACTAAACATCCCAGACCTAACATTTCTTGCCCACATTCTAATCTGTCATACAATTCTTGGTTCCATGTTCTAAGCAACCATGAAATACCTTTAAACGCTTTATTAACATGCCCACAACAACCCCCCCCCCCTCCTTATCATTTTAATTCAACTTAACAATTAAAAAGTAAAGCTGTAAATTTGTACTTACAGTATAACAGGCTTATACTACATCTGCTCAATTAACCGAGTTGGCTTTCGAATCATTCTACAAGGCCAACTCCTTTCAACTATATCCTGTATTTCTGAAATTACATTAACTTCTGAATTCACCAACCCCGACTTCTCTTGAACATGAACATAATCCACATTTACAGGTATATCATCTTCAGAAACAGAAAAATCCATCTCTTCAAACACATCGGATACAGGTTCATCTTACTTTCCTTCATCCAAATCCTCCTGAAACAGTTTTCTAAAGTATGACGCATTCCTAGTTATCTCAGTCATCTCCGGTAGTGGTTACCATAGAACCTTTAATTTTCTTGATCTTTAATGGTGTAGGTCGGTATCTTGAATCCAATTTCCTGCGTTGCCTTTGTTGAACAATGACAGACTCTCCCACTTTTAAGTTGTTCTCACTTGATTTCCTTTTTTTTTATATCAGTCCACTCTACTTCTTTTCCTTTTCAACATATCTCTTTCTCTTATTTCTTCATCTTCCACAGGAGTATAGTCTTCCATATGTGGAAGTCTGGGTCAGGGTTTATATCTGATCATCAATTCCAAAGCAGAATGTCCAGTCATTTCATGAGGAGTGTTCCTATAGCTTCTCAACATCTGGGATATAGCCTGAGGCATAGACATTATCTACCACTGTTAGGGACAATTCTCTGTAAAGGCTAATTTCCCAAACCTAGTGAGTCCCCCAGCAGCTTTGCTGGATTTTTGGGGTTTATTTTTTTTCTCCTGCTAAGAGGGAGACTCTTTCTCCCACTCTTAGACGTGATTTGAGGTGTTCCTTTGACTTTGTATGTATTCTATGGGGTCCTTTACCCCATAGGGCTTCATGTGTTTTTGATATGTGGGTTACACAGCACCCTCCGTGCAGTAACCCAGGGGTGTCGTCGCAACCCCCAAACGTAGACTCCATACCCTGGGACTGACTACTGTCTCCCAGGGCATGTAAAGTCACCATTGGCTTTACTAGTCTCAAATTGTGAACAGAACCAGTACAAACCATCATATTGTGGACGTACTGGTCGGGGCAATTCGATTGCCCCGGGGTCTGTTGTTCGAGGGGGCACTGTCCAGTCCCCCCGACCGAGTTTTGGCTGGTGGCAGTGGATACTACTTTTTATATTCAACCGCGAATATATCCCCATGGGATTTTCCCATTGTTCGAGGCAACCACTTTTTAAAATAGCCTCGAACATACCGCCTGTTTATTAAATTAATATAAATTCACTGATTGGTATTTTTTGCCGAAACTTGGTTCCAAAATGGCGTTTGTGTTCGCTTCTGTGACTCCAACCCAAGTCGAGCCCTTTGTTCCATTTTTTGGCGGGCTTCTCCACAGAGGCCTCCAAAAGTGGTGCTACTCTGTATGGGTACCACAGGGGGTGTGGGAGGGGATTTAGGCACCCTGGACTGAGTTGCCTCGGCAATTCAAGTCGCACTCTTGTGTGATTGGCCCAAGTGATGAGCCGCATGTTTGAGTGACAGCTAGGCTGAATGAATGGAGGTTTTCTGCATAAAAGCAGGGCTTTGGGAACTGGAACTTCAGACGTCGCCACAGGACCTAAAGAATCCGAGGAGGGAGAAGCCGAGCCGACCTGCAACGACGACACCACCGGGGGAGCCCTGCTGAACCGTCTCACCACTTTTCCCGATGACAGAGGAGATCTCCAGCCCGGAGAGTCTTCTTCCTTTGACTGGTGGGGATAACCAGTTTGCCCGTCTTTTTCGCCTTCCTGGACCATCTCGTGGCCGCCTTGCCCATGCCAAGCACCCCGGCAACCAGAATACCACGGTTTACCACTACCGCGAAGAAAAGGGTAGTACCTTGTAACCGGGAAACTGTGCGGCTGGTTTCTTCTCTGGCAGTGCAACGACCTTCAGCTTTCCTCCACGTCGAGACCTCCTCTTCCTCTGGACGAAACACCGACTTGCACCCGCTGCTAGTAACAACTGCCCCCGCTGGAGCGTTCTTCCCATTTTCAGGTACTGTGTCCCGCCTGGCTTCCATTGCGACAGATCGTTCGGGGTGACAGTAAATCCTCGACTTTCTCACCTGGGTTAGCCTGGGGCCTGTTAACTAACTTTTCCTGACCTGATCTCAATCTTTTATGAACTATCTACAAAGACTCTTTGGGCATAACCCCACTGTGTGATCCTGGACACATTTCGCTTGCTCTCTCTAAGAGTGGGCCTGACATTTGAACTTCCTTGCTCTCCAGTAGCCTTTGCCTAACCTGCCTCACTGTGGTTCTTTGAAAGGTATTGAAATTGTGTGGTTCCATAACTTTGCCTTTTCCCACCCTTTTTCTATAACTTATTAGAGTGCCATTTTATGTTAAGTGCTCACCTCTGTCTGAAAATAAGTGGTGTTAATCACTAAGACTTGTCTAATAGGTAATTAGGGTGATATATATATATATAATAGTGACTGTGTGTTGAATTTACTTACCTCTTTTTGTGCTGGTGTATTTACAAGTGTGTCTTTAAATAAATAATGATATACTTTTACACCAAAGCTCTGGTCAGTGTTTGCTTGTGCTACTGTGTCTCTGTACCTATTGTGTATACTCTATATACTGCCTAACTCATCTTGAGAGAAGTCTGACTGCTCAGCCACAGCTACCAGGTAAATCTGGGTGGTACAGACTGCTACCAATTGGGTTTACTGCCAACCACCTGTAGTCCTAAATCTTTTGCAGTGGTCCCTAAGGGAACTGCACAGGTTTCTGCCTAACAACCACTGCTATTTGTCTAGTTTTCTTTATAGTGTACATTAATCTCTCGACCATACCATTAGCTTGTGGCCAAAATGGAGTGATCTTTTGATGTTTAAACCCAAGATGTACACTTAATGTGTTGAAATCATGTCCTTGAAATGGTGGGCCATTATCAGTCTTGACTACATTTGCAACACCCCATTCACTGAATAACTCCTCCAAAACAACGGCAACATGATGAAACGCAGTAGATGCTATATGCTTTACTAGTGGAAATCTGGAATACTCATCCACAATTACTAGCAAATATCCTCCTTCCTCAAGTGGCCCAAAGAAATCAACAGCCACTCTATTCCACGGGCCATCAGGTAAGAGTACCAACTGAAGAGTCAAATTTTTTTTTTGATGCCATCACTTGACATGCAACACAATGTTGTAATGTGTCATCAACTATAACATCCATGTATGGAAACCATACTTGACTTCGAAGAATTTTCTTAGCATTTGCAACTCCTCGGTGACCTTCATGCGCTAACATTACAAGTATTTTCCTCAAACTCTAGGAGCTACTAACCTATTTCCTCTCAGCAATATTCCTTGGGTTGTTACCGACAATTCACTACTTATTCTGGCTATCCTTTCCAGATCTCTCAGGTCTACTCCTTTCATAACTTGATCCTTATTCCAACTTTTCCATTTACCAGTTTTTGTAAATTGGACTGCCACCTGAATTGTAGGATCTGCATTACTCTTTTCAGCAAATATTTCCTTTGTGACAGCGGATGGTAATGCATTCAGTGATAAATATGACAAATATTCTTCAGCCTCCTCTTGCATTTTGTTTTCACATCCTCCTTATGGGTGTCTCGATAAATAATACACAGGATTAGCTCCTTTCCCTGGTTTATGAATAATGTTATAATCATATTCCTGTAAACGAATTTCCCATCGTTCAATCCTTGGAGGCATCTTAATTCTAGGCTTTCCAAATAGAGCCAGCAGAGCTTGGTGATCAGTTATCAAAGTGAACGGTTTACCAATTATGAAATGATTAAAATGTTCACAAGCCCATACTGCTGCTAAACTCTCCCTTTCAGTTTGGGAATATGCCTGTTCAATTTTACTCAGGGCTCTACTTGCATACGCCACAACATGTCTAACCTTGTCTTCTCCGGGCTCAGTTTGTGCTAAAATGGCCCCCAGACCCACTGGGCTTGCATCTGCAGTGATTTCAGTTTCCCATTCCGGAATGAAGAACTCCAACTGTCTTTCACTGGCCAATTCCTTTTTTATTAATTCAAAACTTTCCTTGCATTTATCATTCCAATCAAACACTACCTCTTTCTTCAGGCATTGTCTCAGAGTGTCAGTCATCATTGCATAATTGGGCAAATACCTTGCACAGTATCCAGTCATTCCCAAAAATGATCTCACTTCTGCCACATCCTTGGGAGCATCCAACTTTTTCTGGGTCTGCTTTGATCCCATTCCTTGAGAATATATGCCCAAAAAAATCGTAAACTACTTTTGGTTACTTCACACTTTGAGCATTTAATGTTAATCCACTATCCTGAAGAATTCGGCATACATGTTCCAATACCTCATCATGTTGATTTTGATCCACACCATATATCATTATGTCGTCACTGTAATTGAATGCATGCTTTACTGCTGCAATAACTCTTCTTATCGTTTCTTGAAATATTTCAGCTACAGACGAAATCCCAAAGCTCAGTCTCTTATATCTAAAAAAAACTCTTCATGAGTCGTAATAGTGGTTATTGGTCTTGAATTTGGATCAATTACCAACTGATGATATCCTTGGTTTAAGTCCACCTTTCGTGAATCTGGTGGCCCGATTCAGATGAATTATCATGTCTTCAATACTAGGTCCTGGGTGACGCTCTCTCTGTATGACCATATTCGGGATTCTCATGTCCACGCATAAACGAAGACGCCCGTCTGCTTTAGGTACTACCACCAACGGAGATACCCATGGTGTAGGTCCTCCTTTAACCTTTTCAATAATGTCATTTTCGATTAGTTGTTGTAGTTCTTGAGACACTTTGGCTTGCAAATGAAAAACAATCCTTCTGGGATGCTGAGGGACCGGACAAACTCATTTATCAATATGTAATTGTCCTTCAGTTTTCCAACTCCTTGAAATAACTTCTCCTTAATTTTTTCCAAGTCCAATATCTCTTTTTCCATGACACATACTTTATGAAGACACTGTGATTGAAACCCTTGTATTGTTTCTGATTGGTTATATTTGACATCAATGAGCTGGAGTTCCGTCTCAGTTTTGCAACTGATAAGGCATCGACCCACAGCTGTAGTATTTATAACGAGCATGTTAACTGATACCTTCCATTATGAAACAAGTCACAATGAAATTGACCTTTTGATAATAGTGGTTGTTTAGCACCCCATTGATATATTTGTGCCCTTAACGGCCTTAAAGGATATATGTTGAAATCCTTTCATATGCTCTCTCACTCATTACATTTACTGTTGCACCAGTGCCAACTAGGAACGGTATGTCTTTTCCTCCCAAATTCACAGTTACTTTTATAGCCACTTTATCATCTTCATTATTATAGATCAGTCTGACATTCTTTACTGTATCTATCATACTCTTGATATTGATCTCCATTTACATTTTCTTCTCCTACTGGCGGGTTTTCATATGGCTCTACAGTCTGTGTTCCTGGGATAGTTACAAATCTTGATTCTGGTCAAAACTTCGCTGCTCAGACAATTCTATTTGTAGATTATCTATTGCTCCAACAAATCGTGGCTGTTGAGCTTGTTGATTCACTCCAGTTATTCCACTTGATCTTGTTATTTCTTTCTCTGGAAGTGGTCTTACATTGAAAGTTCTCTGGCCATCATAATTTCTGTTCATTACCATTGATGTGTTAGGTCTGTATGCAGGTGTCATCATCCTTTCTCGACACATTGTCTGAAAGTGATTTTCTTGTCCACATCTCAAACACAACTGGCCCATTGCCAGACATTGACCTCTGTGTGGGAATTCAAAACCACATCTAACATTGTCTTCCAATGGATTTCTACGAAAAAATTGTTCCATCCATCTTGACGAAATGTTGTTCCAGATGACCCATTGGGGTATCTCCTCGTCCACTGTGTATTTTCCTATAGCCGCAACAGTATCCAGTTTTTTTGGATTTTCTATACTCGGTGCTTGAGTATCCACTCTCATATACTCTTTCTAATTCTAGCACTTCTTTCAATGGAAGCGTTTTTTTAGCAGATGCTTTCTGAATTGGGATGACACACATGGTTCAATAATTCTTAATCTTATGGCTTATCATTGTAATTTGCAAAATCACAATATGTTGCTTTCCGTTGTAACCTTAGTGCAAATTGTGCAATAGTTTCATTCAAACCTTGTGTACATTGATTGATAATGTACCTCTCATAGTCTTTGTTCGGTGGAATTACTAGTCTGCTGCTGTTAAGAGCGGATATGTTTCTTTCTCCTCTGGAGGTATTGTTTCGATCACACTGGTTAATTCTTGGCCAACCAAATTTATAAATATGTCCACTTTGTTTATAGCATTTTGATTTCCAACTGCCCTCAAGAACTGTTCAAATCCATCTAACCACTCTTGCCACCTTTGACCTTGAACCTCTTGAGGCTCTAAACTAAAAGGGGTATGGACGTCTTAGGTAACTGATTGGATTCATGGGCATTAACATTCCAGATATACTTTGAGTAGAATTTGTGCTCGCATCCCCATTTGCATTTTCAGAAGACATTTAGTTTTATGTCTTTATTTTTTTTTTTGTGTGTCAATATCAGTTTCAATCTTGCTTTATGACACCTTTGTGTCCTTTGTTCCTATCTTCTCTGTGTATCTGTCAGTTGAATTGTTGTATCTATTTATTTTACTTGGATGATTTCACTGTATTTAATAATTTCAATTCTAACACTTCACTAAAGAAATATTACAGCTGTATATTCTTTCAATCCTTTTGTATATCTATGTAGAGATGTACTCTCTATTATTTATGCTGTTGCTTTGATGTGATTCCACTAAATCACCCAGTTTCTGCCTTCTCATTAAACATTTTGTTTCATCCTCTTCTGTTTAGTTACTATGACAATCTCTTTTGATATATTTTGTGGTCAGATAAATCTGCTTTATATTTTGATTGCACACTTTTATTTGTTTTCTTGCTCACTATACATTTAAATCTTTGTTTTATTGCTTTCCTTTCCCATTTCACATTCATTTCATATCATGGCATTGTTTCTACACTTTGTGTTGGTTGCCTTGGTAACACCCACTTTTTAAAATGGCCGCCGCACGTTTCACGTTTTCTTAGGTTCTTTCCTCTAATGTCCTCAATCACGTAGCTCATGCTATTTTAACAAATGAAAAGAGGATTGCACGTTATTTCACGCTTTTGTGTACTTTCCTCTAAGCGTTTTTTTACGTCACAGTGCTCCCTTCCTTGTGATGTGCCTCGCGCTCTGGTAAACCGTATTCAGTTGTATTCCATTTTTTTTAAATAATGCTTTATCTATTTTAGCAATATGTGTATTGCTGTCATTTGCGTTACCATTGAATTACATAGATTTTTATGTGTAACGGCTGCCGTGCCAAAGCTGCTTGACTATAATTACGCCTCGGCTCTTACCATTTGTATCTTTGTTAGTTTCTCTTTTTGACATCCACTACAATTCCATTCACAGCCGTAGTTATTAATCCAGGTTACTCTTTCTCGGTGTCTTGGCTTGACTTTTCTTGACTTTTTCCTTTTGATTATTGTTTCTGCCGTACTTTCCAAAGTTTCTGTATTTCTCCTGTGCCTTTTTATCTTCTCTTCACACACATAAGTTACTGTTCTCCTCGTCGCCAAATGTTATATTTCTGGTATATATAATTCAGGGACCTTTTTATGTATTACTTCTTCTTTATTAACCAACTGCCTTTTTACAAAACATCACAGACCTAACATTCCTTGCCCACATTCTAATCTGTCATACAATTGTTGGTTCCATGTTCTAAGCAACCATGAAATACCTTTAAATGCTTTATTAACATGCCCACAACACATTGCACGTCAATCTGGTGAGCTGGCCTTGCATCTAGGGCCAACGGAAACTGACCCTTGTAGATGCACAAATCCACACATTTTCAAGAGACACGAGGACAAAGAGCACCAGACATCAATGCAATACAAGGTGCCTCGCAAAAGGATAACACTTCTCCCTATATCAGCCAAGCGCCCAAGTCAGCATTACAATAGCATTCAAGAAAGACATTGGAACAGGAATCCGTGCCCTGAGACAACACTGGCATGGCCTGGAGCCTGGCCTTATGAAACATGAGCAGGCAGCTGGTAATGGGAGCTTAGAACAGCCAGCCTCCAAGGTTAATGGTCGGTCATCATACATTTATTGATTGGAAGATACCCCTTTCTACTGGACATAATTTCAAGACAGACATTATAGATACATTAGCAGGTTTTGGCGTCTTAGCATTTATACAACATCAAGATGGCTATGCCCATTTGGGAGAGTTAACAACGCAGACTACGCTATGGTAGCTAAGACTATCTAGGGGATTCTACCATGAAAATAAACTCAATTGAAACTCTGCATCACTTTGTTAGGTCACTGCAGACACATTTTAATGTACACGCTTCCCATGTTAGTCAATTTCCGGTCTCTCTTTGACATTTGGGGTAAGAATGATGATTCATTAAGTAAGGAACTTTGAGGATAAACACTTACAGAAATAACGCCTTTAAAGATTTCAGTAGTAAAATTGAACGGGTTGCTCCAACAGAGTGTAGAAACCATTAGTGATAAGAAGCCATGTGGTATTAAAGACCAAGCCATTTACAGGAGATCGTGGTTATTCAATGCAGAAAATAGCTTAAGAATCTTGAGATGCACAGGGCAGAAGGTCAACATTCCCAGCCTGAGCAAGTGAACTACTGTAGGGAGTATGTCTGTGACCCCTCAGAGATTTAGAATACTAAATAATGTATTAGAAATTATACAGTGGTTTCTTTTTGCTTTGTGTTCTATATTTCAGAGTGCATGAATAATTTGACTGATGATGTAGATCAGCCGAAAAGCAACATTAATTGTCCTGATTCAGAAACAGGTCGTCATTAATTGAGAAACATGTCATAAATGTACTGAGTCTATACCCATGAATCAACGATGATGCCAGTTTAGCCTATACAGAGATTGGGACAGTAGAATAAAAACTGAGCAGTCTCCACAGAATATATAAAAAGGTAATAAATGAGAACAATTTTTAAAGCATGTCCGTGGTTCTTTTTGTGCTTGAGATTTGAGTTTTCACAAAATCACATTTTTTCACAATAATGCCATTGAACTACAATTAATTAGGAACCATTGCGGGTATGTTTTCCTCTCAGGTAGCCGTTGAACATACTGGCTATTTGAGGGAAAGGATTATCCAATAGGGTCCCTTTTGAGAACTTTGTTGTAATACACAAGAAGTGATCAACTCTTTTTTGTATTACAATCTAGGATTCCAACGTGGGTAGATCACTTAATACTTGGGTCAACCCCTGCAGTTATTGGATACAACTACCCTCCGGCAGTGGAAGATAACCACACACGGAAGGAAAAATAATGATGTGGACACAAGATTGATGGGCAATAATGGATACACACCATACGATATCGGAAGAGACCGGCACCCATAAGTTTAGACATCAAGATTCATAAGAGGCTCTAGCTGAAATGAGATAGCATGAAGCTGCAGCTTGCACAGGAAGCCAGTACACCTGGGCATGTGAGGCTGCCACTAGCATATGCTCACTATACCTGGCATAGGAGTACAGCGGCTACTAGTCCAGTAAAGCTGTACTCTAGTTATAAGAACATTGGATCCACATGGAGGTTAGGACTTTGCAGACTGGTAAATGAGGTTTCACCTGTCAAGAGAAGGTAGCACCGGCGTACGTGGCTACCCTTGGTATGCAATAGTATTACAGGTGCGTACGTTGCATACAATGACTATAACAGGTACAGTCAGCTATGACCCGGATAGGATCGAAGCACCCGGATATAAAGTTGCATATATTGGCAGCGGAATCTGCACCAAACAGGATGACTGTGGCTGGCATATGCAGTGCAGTGGTAGAGCCAACCAGTCGCTTGGGAGAAGGTATCACTCTGCCGTGGAAACATGGGAAATGAGCACTACAGCAAGAGGCTGTCAAAGGTCTCACCTATGGGAGCAGTGGATTTATTTCCAGGATCTTTAATAGGTAGCAGAAACAAATACAGTACAGAGTCAGAGGACAGAAGTATGCCCTTCCTGTATAATTATGCTTTTATACACGTGCTTAATAGCGGAGATCAGCTTCTAAGCCCGAGCCCGTGATTCGAACCTGTATTGCTATGCGTTGTCTTGATTACAAGAAAAACGTGTTGCCCCTGCGCTACCTCCTCAGCCCTCCAATGAAGAAGCCAAAAATGTTATTGCTTAGCTCAGCTTTCAGATTGGCTCACGCATCCAGATAATCTTTGTAAAACTAAATATCCTTTGAAATGTGGATGTAACAGGCTGAAGAGTAGGCATAATAGACATTGGGCCTCATTACGACCCTGCTGGTCCAGAAAGAACGGTGGCGGTAAAACCGCTGCCACCATGGTTTCCGGACCGGCTGATTAAGAGTCCTGCAGGCGGGGGGGTGTCACTCCCGCCAGGGCTGACCTGGCGGGATTTACACCACCAGCCTGCAGGAGCAAATGGAAACACCAGCTCCGTCATAGACTAAACCGATGTTTCCATTGTCCCCGTCCCCATGGAGTCCTGTGGGACTCCATGGGAATGGGGACTTGGTCACTGAGGTCGTAATGCCCCGGTGATTCTGTGAATCACGGAGGCAGAATGGTAATACGGGTTTGGTGGTAGCCTGCTGGTCTTTCCGGCACGGTTACCGCCGGACTCGTAATGAGGCCCATTGAGGCTCCGGGTCTCAGATGGCTGGGGTTGACAGTGCAACGTGTTAATTCACCAATTGCAGCTGATTGGAACCTGCAGGCAACGCATCTTAGCGGGGTACGCTACCAGGCTTGCTTGCTATTTTGGGACCTATAGTCACCTCACATCACCTCGAGAAGGTGCCCCCTTCGTCTCCCATCGGAAGTAACTTAGCAACCCTGACACCTATCCTTCACATATTTGCATCAATTTTTTCAGGACAGTTGCAAGCAGAGATAGCTTATGTAGGAAAGTTATTCAGGCCAGAGAGCAGAAAGCAAAGGCACAGTTGACTGTGTGCATATGGGTACTTGGGATGGTGTTGTGTCCAGAGCCCAGTGTTTTAAATGGGCCGGGACCAGGCCCTGGCAGTCTCCAACACGTGGGGCTCCCAGTTCCACAACAACATTGGCGGGACACAATAACCAACCACAATAACCAACCACGGCTGCAGCCGCGACGGTAGATGCATCCGCCATTTTCAAGTCAGGCAAGCTGACAAAAGTGCCAGCCAGCCTTCTGTCAGTCAAAGTAACTTCTGCGCGAGGGGTCAAAAAGAAGTTACTTTCCTTTTGTTTCCTAGGTCACTGAGGCGTCTGTGAGCCTCTGTACTAATTTCTCTGTTTATAAAAGATGGCTTGAAAAGTACACAATTTAAGCCATCTTTTGTCAACGGACAAAGACGCCTCAGACTTCATCCATCGTCAAAGCTTTATAAAAGATGGATTGAATTGTGTACTTTTCAAGCCATCTTATATAAACATAGAAATGTATTTTTGTTTTAATGGCTTGAAAAGTACTCAAACCATAAAGGTATGCACACAAATATATAAAGGTTATATATTTGTGCGCGTACCTTACTGTGGGTTGTGTACTTTTTAAGCCATCTTTTAACATGTTTCTATGTTTATAAAAGATGGCTTGAATAGTACACAAACCATACTAAGATACGCATACTAATATAGAAATGTTTACATGCATTTATATATTTGCGTACCTTACTATGGTTTGAGTACTTTAGGCAATGCCCATCCTGACATCCTGAAAGCCTTCGATATCTTACCCCACTTGAGCAGAAGCCACGTGAATTGTGAAACGTGCGAGGCGTGTCACCGAACTAAAAAAGGGCTGAGCGGCTTCCCGCTCAACAGTTAATTGCCACTGCGACCATGGCTGTTGGTGTATGATTTCAGCATGCGCTGGCGCGGCGTACCAAGCAATGAGCCTACCCCACACGGCCCTCACCCTCAGGGCCCAGGACCACCAGGCCCCACAACATCTGGCGACGAGGACGGGATCGGCCCCCCGCTGATCCCCACAGTGAAGGAGCACGACCTGCCTATGCAGTGCTACCGGCACAGCCCAGCTCGCTCCTGCAGGAGTTTTTAGCGGCGCCAGGGATGCTGCAAATCCCTGCCATATGGCGGGCCAACAGCGTTAAGGAAGTCGTGAAATGCCACCAACCATAATGGCCAGAGCGGTGGCCACACACCCGCCCCTGAAGCCCCCAACAAGCATCAGACGTGCTGGCCTCCCCGGCGTACCAAAGGTCGGCTGGCCGCCCACCCCAGCATGCAAAGAAAAAAAAAAAAGCAACAAGGCCAGAATGGGTGCAACTAGGGGCGCTGCCTCTCCACAGCCCCACTGCAAACAGTGTCTGCCGGTCTCCCGGGCACCCAACGAGGAGATGCACAACAAGAACAGCCCTGCTAGCTGGACCTCGCCTATCCTTGCGGCCTGCTGGGGGTCAGGAGCAGGTCCGGCACCGGGCCGCCCCATTAATGGTTCCACACATGTGTGCTCCTGACTGGGGGAGCCCCTCAGCGGAAGAAAATGGGAGGTCCGGTGAAGTGGAACGCATTGCCGGCGAAGCCTCCACAGTGAAAGAAAGAAGGGTCCTGCCTGGGTGAGTCTAAAGACCACTGCCTTGACGTCCCGGCCCATCCTGTCTGCCTGCAAGGACCGCCACCGGAGTAGCCTTAATGTCGGTCTCCCACCGGGCGGGAGAGAGGGTGCAGCAGCCAATGCAGGAGTGCGAAAAAGGATCCGGAGAACGTTCCCCCCTCTGTGGGGTTGGGGGGTGGTGAGGCAATGCAAGCCCAGACCTGCCACGCTCCTGACTGAGGGGAGCCACGTCCTGTAACCGCCAAAGAGAGAGGGCAAGGGTGACCTCGGCAGCAAGCCCTCCACATCCACACAGCAGATATAGCACCTGGTGTACCCAGATGCGGCTTATCCTGCCCCACACCACTTTTCTGGACTAAACGCTTTCTGGGTGATGTATCGGCCCATTAGCCCAACTGAAAACCCTGTGGTAGATGTGGCCCCCGGTAGACCCAGGTGCGGCTTTTCCTGCCGATCCCAAAGTTACAGGCATATAAAGTTAGATGTGCCCCAGGGTTATAAGTCAATAAAGTTACGGGGTGCTTTAATATGATGGGGGCCCAGGGTGCCCCATGTTAATAAATTGGGAATCTATGTGCATGAATGCATGGGGCAACCAGGCAAGTTAATGTTCACTGCTGTTGTGGTTATTGTTGCTTTACATTATACCCTTGGACTGGGATGTTGTGTCCTGAGCCCCTCCTGGGCTCGTGCAGTAGCCACATGATTTGTGACATGTGGGAGGCGTGTCACCAAACTAAAAAAAAGTTGCGAGCAGCTTCCCGCTCGGCAGTTAATTGCCACTGCAACCATGGCTGTTGGTGTACGATTTCAGCACGCTCTGGCGCTGCGCACCATGCATTACCTCCACGTCCACTCTTCCTCGTCCCAGTACTTACTTCATGAGGCACCTGCCTCCGACACAGGACCTTCTTCTATTTCTTTAAATCTCTATAACTCCTCCCCCACATCCATGTCACGCAGTTTAATTTTTCCTGCCTCCGGCAGGTTGGACTTTTTCTTCCCGGTGCGGGGCACCAGGGAGCACCGATTGCTGGCCCCCTGGGGGGGGGGCTGTGTGGCGGGGCCCTCGGCTCCCTCAGGTGCGGCGCTGCTCCTGGGCCCCCTGCGGGGCTTGGGGTCACAGTTGAGCTGGATTGCCTCGCTCGGTTCTTTGCTGGGCTCCGGACCGCAGCGTGAGCATTGTGTCCTGGGTCCTGCACGGCCCCGGGAAGGTGAGGGGAGGACTGGGCTTGATGTTTTTCCCCTCTCCTCCTGTTTTGGCCGTCTTGATTCGACTTGGCAGTATGGGCTAGCCTTCCCTTTTGTTGCGAGGCCTCTCTGCTTCTTGTCGTGGGGTGACAGTGGCAGAGAGTCTTTGGGAGTGCGGGGGCTCTGTTCTGTCGCAGGCATGTCGCATACCACCTGCTCCTCAGACACACGGCCCAGGATGCACCGGATGTTAGCTGCATTATCTGGGGGAAGGTAAGGAGAGGGGAGGACTGTGCTTGATATTTTTCCCCTCTCCTGCTGGTATGGCCATCTTGACTCATTCGAAAGGCCGTTACCTCGTGCTCTGTGTACACATCTTTATTGGAAATGATGGCAAGCACTTGGCAGTATGGGCTAGCCTTCCCTTTTTGTTGCGAGGCCTCTCTGCTTCTTGTCGTGGGGTGACTATGACGGAGTATTTGAAAGTGCGGGGGCTCTGTACTGTCACAGGCATGTCACATACCACCCGCTCCTCAGACACACACAGCCCAGGATGCACCGGATGTTGGCTGCATTCCTTGCGTGCTGCCTGTGAATACGGCGCAGATTTGGACACGTCTGCAAGCGGCCGGAAGGGTACCGGCCTGGCATAGACTACACTTCGGGTTCGAGTATCAGCGGTGCTGACTCGGTCCTTCAACCTTCCTAGACCGACGCATTGGAACGATCTAGAGCATGGGGCTACCAGCTACTGGATACAGGGCTCAAGCCACCTCTCAGTCATGTGGCGTGTTAGTGGTGTGTTTGGGTCTGTGCTAGCTATGGACGCAGACTCCTTGTCCTGTCCTCTTCCTCTAAACTGCGCGAGGGAAAGTCGAAGGAGTTGATTTGCTTTTCCCTTGTCCGGCATGGGATTATGGAAAATGCATCATGGAAGTAACGGCCATGCAGGGGGTTCCCAGTGTCTCTTCTTTTAGGGCCTAGGTCCTCCGGTGCCGACGTGTTGCTTTCACGCCTCCTCTCAGACTTGTGGGAAGTGATATGGCACATGGTGGCACATGTCTGTGCTTAGAGGGGTTCTCAGAGCCCCTGGTGCCGATGGAGGGGGATGTCACTTCAGTGGGTTTTCCAGTATAGGCATACCTCAGGTAGGGGGTTGCCTTTGATGTCGGCTATCCGGGATTGATTGCTTTGCCCCGCTTTGTGACAGTACTCTGCCCTTTTGACGCCAGCCTGGTGGCTCCTCTGTCAGCTGAGGGGGCCATAGTCTGCTGGACTTCTGGGCTGTCCAGTATCTTCCTTTTGATAGGTCAGATCTTTTTGTGGGCTGACAAGCATGCTGTTATATTGTGGCGCAGGCCTGTTTCAACGTCCTGTGATTTCCCTCTGGTGCAAGTGCAGTGACTGGCGGTTTTCCCTGGCTCCTCGTCTCTATCTTCTCGGAGGTGTATGGGACCGGTGGGGTTGACTTCCTGGGTAATGGGCTCCTTCTGGAGGGAGTATCAGTTGCCGTTCCTGTCTCCTCCTGTCCAGGTTTGCATGGTTAGGACTTTGGTACCCAGCTCACGGTCCAAGTAGTTGGCCATGGGATCCGTTCTCTCCGAACGGTTGTTGTGGGTTACCGTCTTGCCCGTTCCTCTCCCTGTTCAGGGTCAAGTTTTCTACTTGCGGGTGTTCCTGGTCCCTATGCCTTCTAGGATGTGTCACCTGCTTATGGGTCTCAAGACCCTGCACTGCTTGTCCGGACGTCTGGGGAGAGCGTACTCTGGATGTTGTGCAGGGGGGGCGCTTGCTGGCTGTTCTGGGCTGGGTTCTCAGAAGGCAGTATGTCTCGGCTCGCCTGTTGCTGAAGTTACGGGGCACGTGGCGTCTTGCATGTTTTCCAGTTCCTTGAGCCCGTCTTCGGTTACGTCTCCTGGTGTCTTATACTCTCTCCCACTGGCTCCCGACATCTCAGCTTTCGTAGTTTTGTTTTCAGTGTCCCCAGCGCTGCGAGTGCCCCTGCTATGGTGGCGGGGGGTTTCAGGTCTACAGGCTGAGGTGTGCATGGTTCTTCCTCCTGTGGCCTCTCCTACTACCAACACCAGCAGAAAGGGTCTACATTGGGGGTCCTCTCAGCTCAAGGGTTGTGAGATCTGGGGAGAGCCGGCGATCATCCAATTGGCAAGAGTTGTGCCATTGTCCAAGCTCTGGTGTACTTCGAGGAGTTGCTGGACGGTCGGCGGTTTTTGGTCCGATCGGACAATACGACGGCCTTGGCATATGTCAACTGCAAAAGGGGTTCCGGCCACTCCTTGAATGCTCTGGCAGCGCTGATAGGCACCTGGGAGGACTCATCTGGTGTCTCTGGTGGCCTCACGTATCACAAGGGTGGACAATGTTCAAGCGGATCTTCTCAGACGCCGGTTTTCACTCCTCTGCGGAACTGGTCCTGTTGGCCCAGGTCTTTGCGGTGACCTGTATCAGATTAGGGTCCCTGGTTCTAGACCTGTTTGTATCCCCGGCCTCAGCAGAAGTTCCCCTCTTCTGCTCTAGGTTTCAGGCTGAGGGGATTGGGGGATGGACGCCCTCTCTGTACAGTGACCTTGGGGTTTTCCTTTATGCCTTTCCACCTATTCCCCTTCTGCCCCGGGTGGTTTGGCGCATCAGAGTGTCCAGGGTGACTGTGTTGTTGTTAGCTCTGTTCTGGTCCCGCCGGAGTTGGCTCCCCTCTCTGTTGGAGCTTCGGTCCTAGGAACCTTGGCTGGTTCCGAGGTGGCCGTGTCCCCTTCAAGGGGATCTGCGGTTGGAATTCCACCAGATGCAATGGGCGGTGTGGCTATTGCTCAGTCTAGGTTGATATCTCAGGGGTTCTCAGATCCTGTAGTTGGGTCCAAATGGATGCTCTTAGACCCTCCACTCTGAAGGTGTTAGGCAGACACTGGGGCCATTTCCGAGACTGGTATGGGCGGTCTGGGATCCCTCCCCTGCGTTCTGGCCTCTGCTATCCTTCAGTTCCTCCAGGAGGGGTTTTGACAGGGGCCTGGCAGTTTTTCCAGGCTTCGCTTTCAGTAGGCCTCCATGAAATTACTTTTGGGGGACTCTGACGGTCACTTGGATGGGGAGGTGTTGGTGGGGAAATTGATCCAGGGTTTTTCTTCTTCCCGTCCTTGTGCTGATAAAGGGCTTTCCTCTTGGGATCTCCCTCTTGTATTACGGTTCCTTCACGGGCCTCCTTTTGAGCCCATTTCCGGGATTGATATCAAACATCTTACACTGAAATCTGCTTTTCTTATTGCCCTCACTTCTGCCCGTAGGCTTGGGGAGATTGGGGCTCTCTTATGTCACGCTCCTTTCCTGAGGGTGCTGCCAGACTCGGTGGTGCCGGGGTGTGGTCCGATGTTTCTCCCTTCAGTTGTCTCTCGGTTTTCACACCTCTCAGGGTCTGGTTCTCCCTGACTTCTTTCATGATCCAAGAACGCCTGAGGAGGTGGCTCGGCTTAACATTGATGTCCGACGGGACGCGTTGGAGTATTTGGCTTGGTTTGCTTTTTCCACCAATCTGATAGTCTTCTGATTGCTTGTGGTCCGGCTGGGGCTGGGCATAACGCATCTGTGGTTTCCATTTTCCGGTGGTTCCGGGTTGTGATCTCTAGGGCCTATGTGGCTTCTGGCCTGCCTGTGCCTGCGCACAATCGGGGGCGGTCTGCCAGGGGTTTGGCGGCTTCCTGGGCCGATGCAAGGAGGGTTTTTCTCTGCAAGAGATTTGTATGGCTGCCGCCTTGGCTGGTCTAGGCATTTTCATCAACCGCTATGGGTTGAGTTTCTCCCACTCGGGGGTTGGTTCCTTCGTGGTTGGAGTTTTGTCTGTGGGGATGTGATTTAAGAGTTATTGTGGGTGTGTTTTGCTGCACTGTTTTTGGCTCTGTGTCTCATTGGGACCTTTTCCCCGTTGCTGCTTTGGTATACCTCATGAAGTAAGTACTGGGACGAGGAAGAGTGGACGTGGAGGTAATGCTCTGATTACTTACCGGTAATCTTCATTACTCCTAGTCCTACTCTTCCTCGTCACAGTACTGACGACCCTCCTCACCCTCCCTCCGGGGAAGGTCCCATGCTCCGGCTTGGTAATATGAAACTGAGTGACATGGATGTGGGGGAGGAGTTAGAGATTTAAAGAAATAGAAGAAGGTCCTGTGTCGGAGGCAGGTGCCTCATGAAGTAAGTACTGTGACGAGGAAGAGTAGGACTAGGAGTAATGAAGATTACCGGTAAGTAATCAGAGCAGTCTCCCCCACACAGGGCTCAGGACCCAGGACGCACAGATCGGCACTGGGTGATCGCTCATTGACACACTTCTTAAAACTGTTCTCCAACCACTTCACACACCAAAATAATGGTGAGGCAAGCTCCAGTTCCAGTCATATGAGGCTATACATAATATAAAATGGCAGTGACTGACCTGACAATGTAACACATGCGAGAGTCCCTGGCCTATGCTGTTCCATTTGGTGTACGCATAGCTCTCAACTCACCCACTTTGGCAGTTGTCACCCGCCTTGCAAGCAGCTGAATCACCCACCAAGTCCCTCACACGCCAATTCACTTCTGTGTTCTCACGCGCCAAAAAGAAAATCGGGTGTTCTTCACCCGCATTGGTGACACACAAGTTTGGGAGCTATGTGTACCCCATTGCTACACCCCTCTTGGTAACTAGAACATACGATTTAGCACATTTTTGTAATTGTATACATCATATATTTGTTGTGCCAGAATGAGTAGTTGATGCCAGTTCCATGATTGTCACTGGGCTCATGAGGTCACTGGGCTACCCTTGGAATTGTGGTAAATTGACTTTAGTGACTGGTCTGCGTGTACGATGCCCCTTTCCTCCACCAAGAATTACGATATCCACCAATTCTCGTGTTCCTTGGGCGTGTCCATATAATTCCCATATGGTTCCTGCCTCCACCCACACTGACCTGCTGCACCCAAGATCCCAGGGACTCGTGCCCGTCCTGTGGAGTCCACGAGCGAGTGACAGGCCTCAGGAGAGGAGCATAGAAGCGCCCACCCGCCTCGGTACTCACCGGCCTTCTGAGCTCCCACACGTTGATGTAATTTTTCCCGGGCTGGGCACCCAGTAGGTAATCCCCGCCTAGCAGTGCAAGAGCCCGAGGACCAGAGCCTGCCCCTCGAAACGTGCCCAGCGAAGAGCCCGACTGCAGCTCCCAGGCAGCGCAGCCTGACTGCGGGAGCCCTGAATCAGATGACAGCGCTAGCTCTGGAGCGGGCGGCGCCAGCATGGTGCTGTAAAGGGCAGCAGCAAGGCCCCAAAAGGGAGAAAAAAATAACTCGGGGAGGCAAAAAGATGCAACACCAAAAAGAGCATACAGAAACCGGAACCAGCGAGATGACTACTGGCCAGAAAGACCCTGCATCAAACGGAGTTGTAATAAAGAACTAGAGAGCTAACATACTGAAATTGAATGTGTCGGGTGTGGGCGCCATCTAGTGGATAAATAACACTTGAATCCTGCACTTTTTAATGCAGCCAGCAGCAGTGTTTACAGTCAGGCAAGTTCTCTCCTTTTGTAGTGAGAACACAGGCCGGGGCGCACGTGATTCGTTTCATAGGTCCGTTCTGCACATTGGAAGTGTTGATTAGTCTGCATTTCTAGTTTTATGTAGAACACTAATTTAGAATGTTATTGTGCTGCAACGTTTCTGTGAATGGGATTCTTAGTTCTTTAAACACAGCATATCTGTGTTTATAGCTATAAGAATATGATTATGGTCTGTTTTTTTTAATAATGCACTTTTTACACATTACAAGTACTGCACACTGGAAGGTGTCTGAAAGGGAAATTTACAGTGTTATTACTGGAAGATTTGTAAACTACAGGTGTGATAAAATTGAATCATGCGCCTGGGATTTATAGGTTAAAGAAAATAAGTTGCTTCAGTCTTAAGTTGTATATTTAGTGTTTGGTTTAATACTAGTTTAGTTTTTGATTGTACATGGTGCCAACATTCTCCTATTTGGAGACACGTGCAATTGTTTCGCCCTTACCCGGGCTTTCTCACGGTACAATTGTTATATTTTAAAATTACCTAATTGTGGGTATGGTGTATACAGTACACACATGTTAATTGTGCATGACACTTGTTCAGTTTGAATTCAGATTAATAACTCTCTTTATATTGTATTGGTATAGTTTACATTCCATATTGAGGTGTCTCATTACAGTTATACAGTTTTCTCATACACACAACTCTATACATTCACAATTGCACATTCGGTAGCAGTATAGAGTTGAGGAAAGTGTGAGAAGGAAGGGAAAGCAACAAAAAAAAAATGTGTTCCTAAGTAGGTTCCTTGGTTCAGTTTCACTGTACTCCAGTCAAACCCCCCGAGCATCTCTCACCTAGTGTGTTAAGTTATTTGCAATCAATCCTTTTTTCTACTTATAGATCCTCATAATCGTTATAGCAATGTTAAGTTCCTAGGTGGTACCTGAAATATGTGAAAGACTTTTATGTAGGTCACTGGTCCTTGTGTTCCCTTATTTTATCAACATCATTTGTTGGACCATCTTAGTGAATTATTAAGTCCATATCCCTGCCAAGTAGTATATACATTTTTTTCATAAAGTTCTGACGTCCCCTTTATTTTTGGCTGGTAGTAGTTTAAAATCAGGGCACAAGGTTTTTGTGCCTCCTAAGAGCCATCAGACCCTTCATTAACTAAGCAAATACCGCAACCATCGCAAGGGCTATTCTACTGTCACGCCTAGATTATGGCAATGCCTTGCTATTGGGAGCTACTAAGAGGGAGCTACAAAGATGTCAGGTCCTGCAGAATGATGCAGTTCATATAGTTAAGAAAACAAAACACAGAGAGCACATATCACAGGAAGAAAGGATCTACACTGGCTCAGAATAGAGGGCAGAGTTAATTTTAAGGCCATGATGATTGTCCACAGATGCCTTTTTGGAGAGGCGCCGACCTACTTCAAATAACAATTTTCATTATATGTGCCCCAGAGATGCCTTAGATCAGCAGAGGCAGGCCTCCTGAAGGTTCCAGATGCTAAACGGGCATCTGGACGAGGCAGAGCTTTCCCGTTCAGGGCAGCCAAATATTGGAACAGGCTCCCAGCTACCCTGAGACAAGAAGGAAACTACCTTACTTTTAGGAAATCACTGAAAACTTTTCTCTTCCAGTAACTTCTTAGCTCGAGGGTATCTGGATACCTTAGAAGCTAGAAGCTCCATCCAGTCGTGTGAATCTTAAATACTCGGTTCTCCACGCCCTGATGCCTGCGGGCTTCGGCGCGTTATAAGCGCATAGAAATAGAAGGTTTATGCATCTTGGTCCCTGCCAAACACTAATATATTGCTTAGGAAGCTAAGTCTCATTTCTATCATTGTCCCTAACAGACACTGATTAATGGCTAAAAAAGCATATACTGTTTAGAGATCCTTTAAGTACTGTCTACTGACAGCCATTACCATCTAATTCTAGTCATGGTATTTTTTATTTTTTATTATTAGAGACTTTTGGCTTATTGCAAACCTTTATCATAGTACATCGACAGAAAAAAAGGAGAAAGTACAGGCATGTCCATCATTCTTTATGACAAGAATCATTGAGTCTGCATTTACATATTCATTCAGAGTCGGCTGAAAACCTCCTTTAGGCATTGTATTTAAGCAATAAGCCCAGAGCCACTGGGCATTACTGAGTCAGGTCATGCCCCAGGGCCCTTAGTTACAGGCCCGACTGAAGCAAGGGCCTTAACGAGGGCCCCGAGGCATTACCTGACTCGGTAATGCCACAGCGGCGAGGGGCTTATTTCTTTTAGTACCCCGGCCTTCAAGACCGGGGTACTAATAGCATTGTTTTTCTGTTCCGAAACTCTGCGTCTGTTTTCCATTTCCATGGCGGCCATCGAGAGCGGACGCGTTGGTGACAGAAGTGTTCCCAGCATGTTCTCTCTCGAAAAAGGACCCAAAAGAAGGTAATTGGTGTTTCGAGGGAGGGAGGGAGAAAACACTTAACTGAATCGCCTGCGGGGGAGGATAGCAGCCTCCAGCCGTGTGGTGACTCGGAGCGAAGATTAACTCGTTCCGAGCCTCCTCATTGGCTGAGGGGCTGCCACACCTCCCCGCTAGGGATATGAAGGAAGTTTAACATTCGAGGGATTCTGCGTCAAGTGAAGCCCGGCGAGGTCCAATCAGATTGCGTGTAACAATCTGATTGGCTCTCGCCAGGTACTAATTAGCAGAAGTTGCAGGACAGTTGTCTCCTTGAGAAAGGAATGCCCACAAGACTTTCACATCATTATTGTGAAGCACTGTCGCCCATTTTCCCAGATAATTGGTTCTCAAATCAGTCAAGCCTGTGCAGAAGAAATCAATAGTTACTTGTTGTAGTGAATAACGTACTCTTAGTCCTTAGTCCCCTTTCCTCCATACTGCATGGGCGTCCTTTGCTAGGGATGGGAGACAGACCTTTTTCACCAGAAAAAACCTTCTTCCCCTTTACATTTAGAGGCGCACAGGGGCACGGCCCTGGGAGCATGCGCTCCCCTGACTCCACCTACCAGCGCCACTCCTCAGTGCACATTGACGCATTGACAATATTTAACATTGCCTAATGACATCAGTGTTAGAGGGGAGGATGGTGGGACGTATGGACGAATGGGGACTAAGGACTAAAGTCACCTTGGTGAGTAACTATTAATTACTCTTACGTCCCGTCCCCTTTCCTCCATACTGCACAGGCGATTACAACTGAATGTACCTCCAGGGTTTGGACCTCCATAAGAAAACAGATTCCTTAGAACTGCCTGTCCGAAAGCCGCATCTGACTTAGAGCTGGGGTCCAAACAGTAGTGCTTACAGAAAGCCGAAGGGGTGGCCCAGGTGGCCGCCCTGCTGATGACCTGCCATTGCACCTGCCGCTGGAATGCGATGGCGGTTGCCTTGGCTCTGACAGTGTGGGTGTGCATGTTAAGTGGTTCTTCTTTTGTATGGCGAGAATCCCAGAGAAGAAGCCCCATCTTCTCAAGGAGGCTTTGACCCCTCCCACTGCCTGGCTCTCGACAATCAGAATTTCCGCCAACAGAGTTGCTGTCCCAATCTGTGGGAGTGGAGGGGAGGAGGGAGGAGTGGGAGGGTAAGTAAGCGGTACCCCGTGGATACTATAGAGAGGATCCAGGGTTCCGCAAACTTCTGACAGCAAAACTGTGCGTGAAAGGCAAGCCTGTCCCCCACCAGAGACACGTGGAACCAAAGGGACGCTTCATGCCTTCTTTCCATCTGAGGTTGCTGCGGGGGAAGGGGACTGAAAAAAGCCCCTGCTCACCCCCTTTTGTTGTTAGCACTGGTGCTGACTCAGAGTACGGTCAGGCTGCCTGGAGCTTCGTTCTTAGAAGCCGCGGAACCCCCCGAACGCCCAACCCTTGTTGGAAGGTTGATGTGACTGGGTGTATGCCTTAGGCATGGCCTTCCTGAGGACAGATAAAGACTTTGCAGTTTGCAAACTGTTTTTCTTTTTATCTAGCTCCTCATCGGTGATGGAGTGAAAGAGGTCACAACCCTCGAACGGATGGTCCAATATGTGTTCCTGGACGTCTGGGTTAAATTTAGTAGCCCGAAGCCAAGCAGTCCTTCTCATGTCCAAGGCGATGCATATGGCCCGGCCAGAGGTGTCAATTTGGGCCACAGGGAACTCAATGATGTCTTGCGCCACCATTTTAGCGTCTGCCAGTCCCACCTTTAAACGTGACTGGCTCTGTACCGGAAGTTCTGGAAGGAAGTCAGCTATATCCCGCCAAAGTCTCTGGTTAACGGCTGCCTGCATGGCATCCGTGTTGGATTGACGAAGATGCAACGAAGCGTTGGAATAAAGTTTCTTCCCATACGCCTCCAAGATCTTCTCCTCCTTGCCTAGCAGCGCCGAGGACAAGGTGGCCGAGGACGGCTAAGGCTTTGAGTAGAGTGACACCGCAGCAATCACCAAAGAGTGCAGTTGAGGGTGGGACAACAGCAAGAGTGGATCCCCCTCCATTTGCCTATACTTGGCATCCAGGCGCCGATTGACAGGCTGGACGGAGTGGTTTAAGACACCCCTTCTTAGCCAAGGCAGCAACGTCCTTCTGCATCGGGATCCCCGTTCTAGCCGCAGGGCGTAGAGTGAGGACCTCTACAAGTACCCCCGCCTCCGGTTGTTCGACTTCGGGTTGAGTAAGGCCCAAGTACTCTGCCACCTGCGAGTCGTTCGTGGAAGGCCTTGGCAGACGATGGTTTGTCGGCGTCTTCTTCCTCATCTGTGTCCACCATGGAGACCGGAACCAGAGGCTGGTATGGGACCGCCTGATCTGTGGGAGGCAGGGGAGCCGGAATCGAAGGAGCCGGCGCAGGCAGCAGGGGCTGTACCGGGGCTTGCTGCGTTGGAGCCATAGGAGGAATGACTTCAGGCGCAAGCGGAGGGGCGGGAGGGAGCATGTCCCTGATCACATCCTTAAGGATGGCCCCCATCTGAGGAGATCTCATGAGAGTGAGAAACTTTTCAAAGAACCTGTCCTCGCAAGCCAGTGGGGTGGCAGGTGATGTTGAGAGGGTAGCGGGTGGCTGCTAGGGGCCGGTGCATACTATGTCTAGCTGGTTGCAGGGTAAACCTTCCCTGCGATGCTGATGGATAAGCTGTAGGCCACCTACCTGGTTGACACCAAGCCCACCTTGAAACTCGTTCTCCCACCTGCTCCGTTCCTCGAAGCAGTATCGGACGAGCAGCCATCTAGTCTGGCGCGGCGGCCATCTTGTTGAGCTGCCTGCGATGTGCCGAAGTTGTGGTGCTCACTGGGCCCTGCCTCCTCCAGGAATCTTGGCGGTGGAGCATGAGACCTACCCTGCACCTCAGGCCAAGTCCTGGTAGGTGTGTCGCCCTTGGGAGTATCGCCGGCAGTGCTGCGTGCAGGCGCCCCCTCTGACATGTTGCCGGGACTAGGGCAAAGCCCCTTGGGTGTACACCCTGTAAAAGAACCTTGCAATCCCTCAGCACTGTCTCCGGAAGGATCTACAGACCCCTCGGCATGGCGGGCGGTAGCTGAACTAGCCTCGGTATCCATGCTGGTGTGAGAAACTGAGAGGTTCCTCCCGCTCAAGCATTTCCTTGGGAAGGAGTGATGCGCCGTGGAGTAGCGTGACGCCAGAGGACCGAATACCTGATTGATAAAAGAAGACAAAAAGACAGAAGAAAGTATCCAGGGAAGAGCGCATGGTATTACATAGCCGAACCCAAACGCAGGATTGCTGTGAAATCGGCCCATTCCAATTTACGCGGAAAAGGTGACTGGCGAGTGGTGCTGGTGGGCGGAGTCGGGGGAGTGCATGCTCCCAGGGCGCACCTCTAAATTTAAAGGGGAAGAAGGTTTTTTCTGGTGAAAAAGGTTCCGTCTCACGTTCCTAGCGAGGGACGCCCATGCAGTATGGAGGAAAGGGGATGGGACGTAAGAGTACTGCATATGTTTTAACGTTTCTATTACTCTCGGCTTGACACAGAAGCGACATCCTGCAGATGACACTCGCTTATAGATTTTCAGTAGTTGATTTGTTAGTTGTAAATTCAATCTAAACCGCATAAATTGATTCCTGTACCAATCATTAGGAAATTTGACAAGATATTTGGGCAACAAGTTTGTCACGGTTTATTACACGGCACACACCAGCTAGGGAACTCCTTTCCCTAAAATGGATGTAGCTCACAATAAAACGCTTTTTAATTTTAATTTACTACAGATTCTTTTTGAATAGGCCTCCAACCCGTCTTGCACCCAACCTCCACCAGCACCCCGTGTCACAATGGACTAGGAACCAGGCAGGTGTGTATTAATCAGATATTTTATTAATGTATTATTCAGTGCAAAGGAACATAATCAAAATACAGCAGTCACCAAAATTGTGGCAACACAAAATGCAATAATCTTTACAAAACCACCAGGTTAAGATAAACTATTACAATTATTTCAGTTTTTTTATGGCAGAACTGAAAAAGAACAATTTACCACAAAGTGATAGCACCAACAGTTAAGCACTCCCCCTGCAATACTGGAAAATGGGTTTTCAATGATTCAATACTACTGCTATGGGACAGCACACAAGGGTGCTTCAGGCTGCTTACACTAAAGGGCAAATCGGGCTTCAAAAACAGACTAGCTAGCACACTTAGGAAATTTCATTTGAACACAGGCAGCAGATGAGAAAGAAAATAAAAAAAATAAAGGGAATGCAATTCAGAATCCCTGATCAGGGTATAGTAGGGGAAGAGATATAAACTAGGGACTACAAGTTTTCCAAGGTTAAAAGAAATATTTAGAAAAATGAAAAGACAAATCACCCTAGTTTCTTTTGGGCCTGTGAAGTAACAGGCATGCTCTGAGCAATGAAAAATGAAGGAAATGCAATTCGAAATCTCACTCAGAATCTGATGGAGGAAGGGGACTACTCTAGGAAAAATGCTTTGTAAGGAATGAAAAGAAAGTTTTGGAAAAACGAAAATGGGAATCACCTTAATTTTACTGGGGCTTGAAAATGACACACACACTTTCCACAATGAGAAAGGCACATAGGAAAATCGTTTTTTAGTGAAAATGACAGGGGCAGCTAACAGGTAGGATTTGGGCAAAGAGATTACTCACAATGGGAACAACGGTTTGGGTTTAATAGGACAGATACAAATATGAATGACACTGGCAAATGAAAATTTGCTTAGCTGGTGTCATGATCTCTGCTTCCAAAAGATCAGGACTTGCCCAACTCCCTTGGAAGCAGACCCATAACCCCGGTTCCGAGTGCCAGCCAGTCCCAATTGGGACCTTTTGGACCCTGTCCTGGCGCCAGTGGCACCAGGCTCATAAAGATGCCCAGTCCCAGCGCTGGAAGCGCCGGGCTCATAATGCTTGGGTGGACTTACCTGCAGCAGACCATGCTGCTTACTTACCTGCCAGTTGAGCCCCTGATCCTCTTCTGTTTGGGACTACTTTTCCTGTTGGGTGGGGCAGGAGCCACGCCCTAGGTTCAGAACACTGGAACTCTTCTGGAAAGCAGGAACTCTTTTCTTAGGCGAGGCTGTGAAAGGAGACACCTAAGCACTACAGGAGGCTATTTAAACCACACCCGATGGATGAATCTTGCTTTGTGTTATTCTGCATTCTCTGCAGCAGAACGCTCATCGTGTCTTCTGCTTCTGATCCTGGGCCTAAGGGAACAAAGGCTTACCATCCTGGAATCCAGTCTTCAGCAGCACCTGTAAAGACAAAGAAAGAACAGGTTAGCACTACAGTCTTCAGTGGCAGCGCATCTCTTACCTGGTCCATCGGCTGTCACCAACGCCTCGCGCTGCATTCCGGCATCTGAAAGACAAAGGCTTACCTACTCTTTGCATGCTCCGGAGGTCTTCGCACTGCATTCCGGCATCTGAAAGACAAAAGCTTACCAGCTCTTCGCACGCTCCGGAGGCCTTCGGCGCTGCATCCCGCATCTGAAAGACAAAAGAAGGTGCGTTTAAAGACATTGGGCAACTTTATTACTCACGTGCCATTACTCCTTCCCACGCCGAATCCAGTGGGTATTCCAGCACCCTTCAGCTTCTCTAAAGCTCCGAACTTGTACCTGCAAGATAAAAGGGACAGTTAGTGCGCATCGTGAAGCAGGCTACAAGCGCTTACTTACGTGCTTCCAGGCGCTTCTATTCCTCACGCGGGTTCGATCCTCAACTCTCATCAGCCCGCCATCCGCCATCGCCGGAACCCTGCAAAACAAGAGATATCATTACAAAAGACTTTTAAGACATTTGAAGTGCCCAGAATTTACCGTTCGTGCAGTTAACGACGGACAGCAGTCCTCTGAGGTCAAGAGGCCTGCACCCTTATCCAGTGAAGAAACTGGTTACGGCACCCTGCCCCGAGGCAGATGGAGAGCTCGGCGTTCACTTACCTAAGGTGAGGACGTTAACCTTTGGGGTTCTACAGGAGAAGAGAAAGGGAAGAGGAGAGAGGCACCCAATAACCCCAGTTCATTAATCCCATATTTTCTATCTGCAGACATCTTACTCTTCGAGTCAGACATACAGTGCACAGAGGTCCAGCCCAAAGAGCCAACCGTGTGTTACACATCACCTTTGAAGATACGGCATTCACCCAGTCAAGACCGGCGCCTCTGCGGGAATCAGGTGAGCGTTACAGAACACAAAGCCTACCGCAAAACTCCCACCCAGGCGCTATGGAAACCTCGGATACCGACCAGCTAGCCCAGTTACTTGGGGAACTAAGAGCAGAAGTGCATGCAGCCCGTCAGGAAACGAATGCTGTAAGAAGGGAACTGATTATTTCCAAGGAGCGAACAGACGATCTCGCTAGACAATTGCTACAGTCACAAGCCGGACAAACTCCGTTACCCGCATCAGGGGCAAATCTTCCTTCAACATCCTCTACGAACCCAGTACAGATCAACCTACCTGGGAATGTACCTCTGGCTCCGCCCGAACGATTTTCTGGTGACCCAAAGAGGTTTGCGGTATTTATTAATCAGTGCCGGTTGCACTTCTTATGCCGGTCAGCAGCCTTTCCAACTGATCAAGCTAAGGTAGCTTTCGTGCTTTCGTACCTAAGTGGCAATGCGGCAGACTGGTCGATCCCTCTAGTTAATCAAGATGATCCGGTTCTCCATGATTTTCAAGCTTTTCAGTTCAGTATGGAAAAACTGTTTGCAAGACATTCATAGGGGCAGGCCTTGGACAATGAGCTCCTTTCATTGCGACAGGGTAATCAAGACCTTTTGGCTTATATTGCGTCTTTCAACAGACTGATATTGGAAACTCAATGGCCTGAGGAAAAAAGGATTACGCTGTTTTATAGAGGTCTACGTGGAGAGCTCAAAGATGTGTTAGCCCAAGTAGTGAATCCCCCGCAAGACTGTTCGGACTATATTGACTTAGTCGTTCAAATAGACCACAGACTGCAGAACAGGAAGGCCGATCGTTCCAAGTTTGATGCTCGAGTATTTTCCAAACCACCAACTCCTACCAAAGGAGTAGTCTCCGGGGAACCCATGCAAATAGGGGGCCTGAAAGGACCACTAACACAAAGTGAGCGGGAAAGGAGAAAACAGCTGCAATTATGTCTCTATTGCGGAAACTCGTGGCAATTTCTTCGAGACTGTCCGGTGAAACCAGCCAAGAAGGCAGTAGGAGCTGCAGTTACCAGGGTCACAAACTCTGAGCAGGGAAACGACCTCGCCCGACAAGAATAGAGGTCCTCTTGCCGAGCGTTAAAACCAGTTCTGTGACCTCGCATTTCGTGATACCTATGGTCCTCATTAGCCCTGAACATCCGGATCGATTACATGCGATTGAAGCTTACGTCGACAGCGGTGCCATCGGCAATTATGTGGATCATGAAATGGTTTTGAGGATGAATCTGACTCTTTGTCCAAAGGCTGTAAAGGACGTCATTACTACGGTGGATGGTACGGAGATAGCCTCCGGACCAGTAACGCATACCACCCAAGAAGTGACGCTAGTAAGTCAAGATGGACACCATGAGAAGATCGTGTTCGATGTGATCAAGGCTCCTCAGTTCCAGATTATTCTAGGAATTCCTTGGTTAGAGAAGCACAATCCTCAGATCGATTGGCGAGCAAGAACGGTTCAGTTTCCAGAATGTGTCTCTACTTGTCACCCTCGACCTGGTGTTGCACTGGCAGCAATTTCTTCGGAGGCTCCCCAGTTACCTCCCGAATACCTAGAATTCCAAGATGTTTTCCGGAAGGATCAGGCTAACTCTCTACCTCCTCATAGGTCTTATGACTGCCAGATAGACCTGATACCTGGATCTACTCCTCCTTGTAGT
The DNA here is from genome assembly GCF_040938575.1 of Ambystoma mexicanum. Classification (NCBI taxonomy): domain Eukaryota; kingdom Metazoa; phylum Chordata; class Amphibia; order Caudata; family Ambystomatidae; genus Ambystoma; species Ambystoma mexicanum. The sequence goes on from NC_090921.1 coordinate 305,378,312, forward strand.
AGAATTTATGCCCTCACCGAGCCTGAGAATCTTCACCTCCGACAATACCTGGATCAATACCTAGCGAATGGGTTTATTCGTCCTTCCAAGTCCCCTGCTTCCTCAGCTTTGTTCTTCGTTCCAAAAAAAGAAGGGGACCTTAGAACTTGTATAGATTACCGCGCCCTGAACCAGATCACCGTTAAGAATAGATATCCGTTACCTTTGATCCCTGAACTCCTGGACCAAGTCAGAAAAGCATGCATATATACAAAGCTGGATCTTAGAGGAGCCTACCACTTGGTACGAGTAAAAGAGGGCGATGAATGGAAGACGGCCTTCCGCACCAAGTATGGGCTATTTGAATATCAGGTCATGCCCTTCGGACTTTGCAATGCCCCGGCCGCCTTTCAATATTTTATGAACGATGTCCTCAGAGAGCTCATAGATGTGTGTGTTGTTGTTTACATTGACGACATCCTCGTTTATTCTTCATCGGAAACTGAACATCGGAAACACGTGAAAATGGTCATCGAGAGATTGCGTCAACACAAACTTTTCGCTAAGTTGGAAAAATGTGTTTTCAACGTGACTGAAGTTGAATTCTTGGGATTCATATTATCACCTAGCGGAGTGCGTATGGATTCAAAGAAGGTCGATGCAATTCTCAAATGGCCATCGCCATCCTCCGTAAAAGGTGTTCAAAGCATGTTAGGCTTCGCTAACTTTTACCGCAGGTTTATCCCCGAATTCTCTCGAATAGTCCAGCCCATCACCGCCTTGTTAAAGAAAAACAAACGTTTTGAATGGTCTACCGAGGCGGAACAAGCTTTCCAGAATTTGAAGACTAGATTTATCTCTGCACCGATCTTAAAACATCCTCGCCCAGAACTCCCCTACATCGTTGAAACTGATGCTTCGAGCCTTGCCATGGGGGCAGTTCTATCACAAAAGGACCCAGTAACCAATCAGTTGCATCCCGTGGCATTTTGGTCCCGCAAATTCTCGCCTCCTGAAATCAATTACACTATTACTGATAAGGAACTTCTAGCTATCAAGTCCGCCTTTAAGGCTTGGCGGCATTATCTTCTGGGGGCCCGACACACCGTTACTGTGATTACAGATCACCGAAACCTACAATATTTGAAAACCGCAAAAGCTCAATCCTCTAGGCAACTCCGTTGGGCACTATTCTTTGCCGAGTTTGACTTCATAATTACCTATCGACCTGGTACAAAAAACGGTAAAGCTGATGCCCTTTCTCGGATGGGAGTGGAAGAACATTTGATCAATCCTAAACCTGTACCTATCATTCCCGAACAAAGAATTCTGGGTGTAATCGCCACACAATCCATAGAGGAAGTTAAGGATAAAGCCAGGCTACTGGTAACTCCAGCAGACATACAGAATTGGCATCTGCAGGGAAAGGACTTTACGGTGAAGGACAACCTATTATATTTCCAAGAACGGTTATACCTGCCCAGCACAGATTTACAGAAGAAGGTAATCTCTTGTTATCACGATTCTTTAATGGAAGGACATCCCGGTATGGCCAAAACCTCGGAAAAGATCAAGCGCTACTTCTGGTGGCCGTCTTGGAAAAAAGATATCAGAGACTTTATAATGTCCTGTGGAGTATGCGCCCAAAACAAGAGTCAAAAGGAAAAACCAGCCGGCCTCTTACGCCCTATTGACATCCCACCTCGCCCTTGGCATACGCTTTCTATGGACTTCATCACCGATCTACCTCCATGCTCCGGATACAATACGATCCTAGTAATCGTGGACCTATTCTCCAAGATGGCGCATTTCATTCCACTCAAAGGCTTACCAACAGCAGCAACTCTGGCCCGAGAATTTCTCGAAAACATCGTCCGACTGCACGGTTTTCCTTCAGTTCTAATTTCGGATCGAGGTAGTCAATTTATTTCTCATTTTTGGCGAAGTTGCTGTCGGTCGGCTCAAATTGATGTGAGACTTTCGACCAGCCACCACCCTCAAACCGACGGACAAACCGAGAGGACCAATCAAACTCTGGAACAGTATTTGCGCTGCATGCTACAACAAACTGAAAAAACTTGGAAAGATATCCTTTGGATAGCCGAATATGCCTACAATAACTCTGTCCACTCGGGAACTGGGAAGACCCCGTTTTTTCTTTTATACGGTAGTCACCCTCGAACCTCGGAGTTGGATCCACTCCAAGATCTTGGAACACCAGCAGTAGACCACCTGCATTCTACAATCACCCAAGCCTTTAAGGAAGCCGTTTCTCACCTTCAAAGGGCTAAAGAACAATACAAGAAAGGAGCAGACCAACATCGGAAGGAAGCCCCCCAATATCAAGTAGGAGATCAAGTCTGGTTATCCACCAAATATCTACCTCTAAAAGGACCACGCACATTCAACCCAAGATACCTTGGTCCCTATTCCATCACTACCATAGTAAATCCAGTAGCGGTCAAGTTGGACTTGCCCCCTCACATGAAGATACATCCGGTCTTCCACGTCTCTCTATTAAAACCCGTGCAACCTCAAACCCGACTAACTAAATCTCCAAAACCTATTCTAGTTGATGGAGAACTCGAGTTTGAAGTCAAAAGCATCCTGGATTCCAAGATCTCCAAATCTAAACTATTTTACCTGATTGACTGGAAAGGCTACGGTCCCCAAGAAAGATCCTGGGAACCTGCAGAATATGTCCACGCACCTCGTCTAATCAAAAGATTTCATCGAACATTTCCTAACAAGCCAAAACCCCCGGAGAAGCCCGGTTTGGGAGGGGCCTTGAGGGGGGGTGCTGTCATGATCTCTGCTTCCAAAAGATCAGGACTTGCCCAACTCCCTTGGAAGCAGACCCATAACCCCGGTTCCGAGTGCCAGCCAGTCCCAATTGGGACCTTTTGGACCCTGTCCTGGCGCCAGTGGCACCAGGCTCATAAAGATGCCCAGTCCCAGCGCTGGAAGCGCCGGGCTCATAATGCTTGGGTGGACTTACCTGCAGCAGACCATGCTGCTTACTTACCTGCCAGTTGAGCCCCTGATCCTCTTCTGTTTGGGACTACTTTTCCTGTTGGGTGGGGCAGGAGCCACGCCCTAGGTTCAGAACACTGGAACTCTTCTGGAAAGCAGGAACTCTTTTCTTAGGCGAGGCTGTGGAAGGAGACACCTAAGCACTACAGGAGGCTATTTAAACCACACCCGATGGATGAATCTTGCTTTGTGTTATTCTGCATTCTCTGCAGCAGAACGCTCATCGTGTCTTCTGCTTCTGATCCTGGGCCTAAGGGAACAAAGGCTTACCATCCTGGAATCCAGTCTTCAGCAGCACCTGTAAAGACAAAGAAAGAACAGGTTAGCACTACAGTCTTCAGTGGCAGCGCATCTCTTACCTGGTCCATCGGCTGTCACCAACGCCTCGCGCTGCATTCCAGCATCTGAAAGACAAAGGCTTACCTACTCTGCGCATGCTCCGGAGGTCTTCGCACTGCATTCCGGCATCTGAAAGACAAAAGCTTACCAGCTCTTCGCACGCTCCGGAGGCCTTCGGCGCTGCATCCCGCATCTGAAAGACAAAAGAAGGTGCGTTTAAAGACATTGGGCAACTTTATTACTCACGTGCCATTACTCCTTCCCACGCCGAATCCAGTGGGTATTCCAGCACCCTTCAGCTTCTCTAAAGCTCCGAACTTGCACCTGCAAGATAAAAGGGACAGTTAGTGCGCATCGTGAAGCAGGCTACAAGCGCTTACTTACGTGCTTCCAGGTGCTTCTATTCCTCACGCGGGTTCGATCCTCAACTCTCATCAGCCCGCCATCCGCCATCGCCGGAACCCTGCAAAACAAGAGATATCATTACAAAAGACTTTTAAGACATTTGAAGTGCCCAGAATTTACCGTTCGTGCAGTTAACGACGGACAGCAGTCCTCTGAGGTCAAGAGGCCTGCACCCTTATCCAGTGAAGAAACTGGTTACGGCACCCTGCCCCGAGGCAGATGGAGAGCTCGGCGTTCACTTACCTAAGGTGAGGGCGTTAACCTTTGGGGTTCTACAGGAGAAGAGAAAGGGAAGAGGAGAGAGGCACCCAATAACCCCAGTTCATTAATCCCATATTTTCTATCTGCAGACATCTTACTCTTCGAGTCAGACATACAGTGCACAGAGGTCCAGCCCAAAGAGCCAACCGTGTGTTACACATCACCTTTGAAGATACGGCATTCACCCAGTCAAGACCGGCGCCTCTGCGGGAATCAGGTGAGCGTTACAGCTGGGCACAATTTAGACACAGGGACAAATTCAATTGTCAGCTTACAATAGGAATAATTCTTTTGAGGCAACACTTTAATGACTATGACAACTACATAAAAACACTAGACAAGGATGGTTGGTTTCGAATTTCAACAATCCCGATCCGTGAAATTCAATGGGGGACTTAATTGATTAACTTACAAAAATACTAAGGATTTACACAGTCAACTGGGGGGTTTTCAAAGGAGATATGCTAACATAGACAGGCAAACAAGAGATTCTTCTATGGGGAGATGGCTGAACTACACTGGCAATTTGGGGTTTTCAATGGGGAATATTGGATGCACTGCTGCAAAAATTGAAGGGCTTATGCAATTTAGGGCTGTAGTTAGTGCTACTTAAATAGCAAGCCTTTGTTTAAGATTCAGGAAAGCCAGCTGGATCTCAGGACACTCTGGAGAAAAAGGGTAAAGGTATGATCACTGCACTCTCAAAGATGGTAAGTTTCAGCAGCCTTCTCTACGTCCTCCTTTTTCTGTCTTCCCTGGTTGTTGTCTGTGTCTGTCCTAAGTCTTAGCACAGTCCCCCTTATATAGCAGAAATTACATCACTAATTTTATAATCTAGGGGGAGTAACCTTCAATAATCCCTGCTGCCATGTTTGGACAGTCTCTCTCTTTTTCTCTGCCCCAGTCAGGTTTGGTTTAACGATTTGGAGTACTATCTGTCTTTTCCCCTTTATTACCATCCTTTGTTCTCATTTCAACATTTTGGCAAAAACTAGTTATGTATCATAACTTCATAATTGTACTAGCCACTGCCATATGAAACATATATTCGGTTTTAACTGACCATGGGGAATTAGATAAGTCGACCGCCAACTCCGTACGATGTAGCATGGCCATGAGTCACATTTTTGTCATTTTCATAAAATGTACAACAGTTATGAATATGTAAGTCATCAAGCATATTCCTAATTTCATTTTCCATCTTTTTACCCACTTTTACATTTGTCACATCTCCAGATCAGCCAGAAAACTATTCTGGCTGGCCATTACAGTTCCCAGAGTCCCAGGTAAATTCAATTTATATCCCCAAACCGAATAGAAATTAAATGAACAATGGCATAAAAATGAGATAAATCCTCAGTCTGATGGCTGTGCTAAATGCCTACAATGAAAACAATCTTTTATTATCAATTGGGAGTGTCTGTTCAGCATGTGGGAGGGCCGCTTCATCCCCGGCAGCCATCTGTCTTCCTGGACTCGCCTGCGAGCAGAGTTTATTTATAAGTCTCTTTGAAGTGATGTGAGCTCTTTTAAAGTCCCTTGCTTTAGCTGCCTTTCGTGCCAGCCAGTCTGGGGAACAGTGGGCTTTCAACACCTGCAGCAGCAGATTCTATTGCAGGGCTTCATTAGATGGGAAATGTAACATCCAGCTGGAATTGGGGCATTTCATTTTGAAGTTTAGAACTCACCCAGAACCGGTTTTTCCTGAAGTAAGTGTCTCTTCATATGTTTACAGGAGTTTTGTGGGTGAAACATACTATATATTGGCTTTGGTCACCACCCCACATCAGGTTTTGCTTTCCTGGCATTTTCCTGTGAGCAGTGATATCTTTTTCCATTGTGGCTTTTTAAAGCCGTTATAATTTGCAAACACTTCTGCAGGCCGTTTTTACTTTTAATGTTTAAAAATCCTGTTTTCCATGTCACAGGATTCTTTGATTCTTCCTTCTTGGGTGAATTACATTGCTGTTGGTCCATTGATAATGACAGGTAGGCCCCTTTCCCAATGGTCCTTTAATTTTACGTGACCAAAAAGAAAAAGTCAGGCCATATTTGTTACAGTGTTTAAATTCTTACCACTCATGTGAAATAAAAGCTAAACCCAGGTGGCCGTTTTTAGTTGCAAGATTTAACTTCTTGCCATTCATGTGACAGGGAAAGCAAAGCAGGGCCATTTTTGGTTGCAGTGTTTAAATGCTGCTGTTCAGGTGAACGGGACTTCTGTTTGGGACCTTTAAATATACCCCACAAGTTCCTGGGTTTATGTTCCTCTCTCATCACATTTGGAAGGTAGAATGCATTCTTATCCTTCTGCGTCTTGATCCAGTCGGCACGCCACATTTTCCATTTAACCTTGGCAGGGTTGTTGGTCAATTTGTCAGGATCAGTTTGCAGATGTATCAGATGAGCTCATCATCCATTTTCTCATTGGGTCAATAAGTCGAGGCTTTCATTCGTCAGGGCCTTTTCCAAGATTCGGTAAAGCCTAGCAGGGCATGGCAGTACGCATTTTCTGTAAAACGACAGAGATTTCCATAGTGACCTAGCTGCTAGCGAGGTCAAAACCAGTTCAATTCGGATCACAGCAGTAGGAATTAAGTTGCCAATCCGAGGAGTTTCCTCCAGAAAGATCCTTCCAGTGTGGTCCAGATCTCCCACAGGGTACATAAAAACCATTCTGCACCGTATAATAATGCAGGTGTGACTTTGGCTTTATAGAATGTCACTACGGGCAGCAACGAAAAGTTACCACATTTCTTGTGGATTGCTCGACCCTGGGCAATTACAATCCTACGTTTTGCCTTCAAGGCTTTCTGTCGTGAAAGGTCCACCTTGCTGTTGTTGATCAAGGCACCTAAATTTAATGCCTCATTGGCGATAGCCAACCGCTGCTTGTCCAGCTACCATTTGAAAGCTGAACCTCGAAGCCGGACAACCATTATATTTGTAATCGCTTAGTTCATTTCCAAGTCGTTCATGGACAAGTAGTCATGCAGGCTATCCATGGCCCTTTGAAGACCAATTGGGGTAGTGTCGATCAACACAACGTCGTCTGCATATAGAATTCGTGGTAAATGCAGTATTCCTATTTTGGGGGGGGATTTCAAATCTTGTTCAAAAGTGTAGAGGAGGAGCCAAATACCCCTATCAAGTGCTCCGCCCCCATGATGCCTATATGTTGGGAACCGGAACTTGCAACACATGCAGTACCAGTGAGGTTGCCTGTCACGCAAATAATTCTTGAAATAAGGTATACACTGAGTAAACCCTATATGCATTCACAAAGAAGCAGTGTTCTTCTGGATGGAGTCCTGCAAGAAGTGTGAAAATGAACCAGAAACAAGACTGGTGATGTAATGCGAAGTAGAACTGACGCACCCTGAAAAGAGACACAAGGCGAAAGAACATAGACATTCTATAATATCTGAAGAGGAAGTGCCGAAGATAAGCAACATTTCGGGATATAAATGAAGATGCTTATTCGAAGAATGCTGAAGAAAATGCAAAGTCATTTTACATTTGTACAGATGCAGTAATGCAAGTAGACAAAATAATCCTGAGCTTGACTACGTAGTGAATAGATTGCAGTAATGCCCCAATGTATAGACATAGGAGTGTATAGAATCTGGATGTTCCAAGATGCACTTTAGCAAAGCTTGAAACCTTGTGTATGGAAAGGTTTTCAGTGTGGCGAAGTTGGAAAACAGTTAATGATGAAGGAGACATTTAAGAAAGGCTTGGCTGGCCCAGCACCAAGAGTCGAGGCCACCGTGAGCCTGGTTGTCCATAAAATAGTTACATGATCGTGAGAAAGAAACAAACTTCTGTTTGAGATGAAATGGAAAAACACTGAAGGTGCCAAGAGTTCATCATTTAATAGTATTATATGCAGCGAAGAGCTCGAAAACATGGTCTACAGTCACATGGTTTGATGAGAATAGCTTTAGGTCGAGCAACACCGAAACCAGAAGTTAAGACCATGCTTCACTCTTATTCTCAGGCACAGAGCGCTTCTGCAAGGCCAAGTTCAAAGCCTTAATTGAATGGCAGACCACAAGAGTGATGATAGATGTTAGGCTAATTGGGTGGGGAGGCATGTCCAGGCCAACCCTACCAGCACCTGGGTTAGTAGCTTGCGTGCTGCTAGCATGTGGAATATTCCAGAAGGGACAAGCGTGCCAACCAATTGTAGAGGGCCACGTAGCAAAGAGCCCTATAGTTTGTGTAACCAATGAATCATTGTGTATTTTATGACAATGAAGATGATTTGCACTAGAGGAGGGCTTAGTTGTCCACCTGATGTTAGCGATCCAATCACTACCCACGTTTAGTTTAGTTTAGTTTAGTTTATTTATTTGTACCGCGCGCCGAACCCTGGGGTAACTGGGCACCGGAGACTTAGAAACAGTTACAACATGGTAAAAATATACAATACAGACTGTGATAAAACAACAATAGGTGTAGCAGACCGGGTTACAGGTGGTCAACAGAGACATGCGGAGAGGAAGTACATTAAGCAGCGTTTTTGTTGGAAAGCCATGTTTTTGTTTTGGCTCTAAAAGTCCAAAATGAGGGTTCTGCTCTAAGGTTTGGTGGCAAAGCGTTCCATAGTTTGGCGGCCAGGACCGGGAAGCTGGCGCCACCTGCTTTTTTTAGGGAGAATTTAGGAACGGAAAGGCAATGTGAGTATGGCGTTCTAGTTGGTCTAGTTGAGGTGTGATTGTGGAACTTGTCTGCCAGGTATTTTGGTGCATCATTGGAGCGGCATTTATGGACGATGACGAGGGATCTGAGAGTGATTCTGTCTCGTACCGGGAGCCAGTGAGCATCTTGTCTGATGCTGGAGATGTGGCCGTTTCGTGGGATACTGAGGGCGGCTCTGATGGCATTATTTTGAAGCACCTGTAGTTTGTTCAGGTTGCGTTCTGAAGAGCCGAGAAAGAGGGTATTGCAGTAGTCAATTTTTGAGAGCACTAACGCTCTGGCTAGTGTAATGCAGCTGGAGGGTGATAGGAAAGGTTTGCATGCGTTGATGAGCTTATTGGTGTAAGCTGTGGATGAGGCAGTGGCGTTCACCTGTCTTTTGAGTGAGAGAGTAGAGTCTAGATAAACCCCCAGGGTTTTAATTTCTTTGGCTACTGTGATTAGGTTACCGTCTATATTGAAGGACGCGTAACGGGGGTCTAGTTTGTTTAGCCGTGGTTGGGAGCCGACAAGAAGGAGCTCAGTTTTCTCATCGTTGAGGCATAGACCGTGCTCTGCCATCCAGGCTTGGATCTCCAAGTAAAGGTTGTTGATTCTGGTGGAGTCCTCATCGTAGCACCCCGATAGGGTGATGAGAACCTGGGTATCATCAGCATAGTTTGTGTATGTGACACCTAGGTTATCTAGGCGGTCAAACAATAGCTTAGTGAAGATATTGTATAGGGTCGGCGAGACGCACGAGCCTTGAGGAACGCCGCAGGTAATGGGGACAGGGAGTGCTGATGCCCCCGGGGAGAAGACCCGGGTGGTTCGGTTGGCTAGGAAGGACGGGATCCAGGCAGTCGCCTGGTTAGAGAAGGCCGCTGAGGTCATCAGATGTTCCGTGAGGATCTGATGGTCGACGAGGTCGAAGGCAGCTGATAGATCTAGCAGTAGGAGAATGGCTAGATTACCCTTGTCCTTTGCCTCGTCCATCTGGATTTTTAGGTCCAGTAGGGCTGACTCTGTTCCATGCCTTGGCCTGAAGCCGATTGTCTGAGACCCAGGAGGTTGTTGTCTTCCAGGTGCTTCTGTATTTGCAGGTAGGCCACTCTGTCTAAGATCTTTAGGATGTAGGGAACAGTGGTGATTGGCCTGTAATTAGTTGGGGTATTGGGGTCTAGATTAGGTTTTTTTAGAAGTGGCATGACCCAGGCCTCCTTGAGGCTGCTAGGCACTGAGCTTGATTTGAAGGATGCGTTGATGAGGGCTGTTATGAAGGGGGCCAGAGTGTTGGCGCCTTCTTGGATGATGGGAGCTGGGCATGAGTCCCCTTGGCATCTAGAGGGCTTGAGGCCCTTAATGATGCTTTCTACTTCTTTAGTGGAAACTGGTGAGAAGGAGAAGGGGGGGCAAGTGGACGTTTGAGGGGTGGTTGACGGTGGATGGTTTGTTTTTTTGGCTAGGTTGAGCTTTTTCTGTCCGATTTTGGATTGTAACATGGTGATTTTGTCTGCTAGGGCTTTTTGAATCCTCTCACACCAATCTGCATCTTTCACGCAGGTTTCAGCAAGTGTGGGGGAAGTATGGAACGTATACTTAGATGTTCCCTGTAAGCCTATCACATCCCCAAGTAGGTTTTTGTAGTTTGCCACATAGTGTGATATCAATTATGATGAATATTGACTATAAAAGTTATGTTGTTTATGAAATGTATTGAGAGCTTGAGCGAACTTCAGATGATGTCTTTTGTAACCTCCCTGTTTTAGATAATTGCAAATAAAACAGAACAGAGTTTTGCCACCTTCCTGTGTTGGTTTGATTATTGATGTATGAGTAATTTCTGCATCCCCATCCATCTCTGAGTATTGCTACCTTGTTTTAAAGAGCCCAGGTCTATGGGTTCAAAGGGATCTCTACATCTGATAAGAATAGATTAAATAGGGTCGCGGCGAGCGAACATCCTTGTTTTAAACCTTTGAAGGTATTATTCTGGATTGTTAGGTGCCCTTGGGCATTTAGACAAATTCTTACATTGGTAGCATCGTAAAGGGACTTAATTACTGCCAGAAGCTCTAGAGGGCTAGACCAAGCTTCCATTTTTTACCACCGCCGTTGACGATTTATACTGACTGCCAAAGGCTTTTCTTAAATCTATAAAAGCCAGATAGATCTTGATGTTGTCTTTATAGGCCTTTACTTTTAGAAGATTCAATAGGAAGAGTTTTTTAAGTCTGTTCCAACGCCTTTTGTGAACCCTGTCTATCAAGGGTCTTCTCTTTCATTGCAAGCAATCAACAAATTTAGATGCTGCAGGAGGAAATCTTCAAAGAGTTTGACTACTGAATCTAGTAAGGCAATCGAACTGTAGTTTGATGGCTTATCCCTGGGTCCTTTCTTATAGATAGGGACAATTATCGCTGACCTCCAAGAACTAGGTATTGCTTTGGTCTTCAAGATTTGCTTAAATAATTCGAAAATGAAGGGTGCCTAAACTTCCAGAGCCACCTTAATCATCGCATTAGCGATTCCATCTGGTCCGCAGCTCTATAATTATTTGCCTTTTTTAGAAGTAGCTCTACATCCAGCATGTCATGCTCAAACCTCCATCCCGATGTGAATTTAGGTCCAGGAGGACAGTTCAGCTCCCTCTTTTGACCAAATAATTTTCGGTAGTAGACAACCCACACCTCCTCAGGGATAGCATTTGCCAAGGATATCAATGTTCAGTCCCCTGTTCTATTGAGTAGTTGCCAGGTCACTCTCGTTTCTTTTTTGGAAAGTGCCTTAAGCATGAATTCAGCTTCTTTGTGGACGATCTCAGCTTTGTGTCTAATCAGCCAGTTCTTGTACTTTGTTTTCTTTTTTTTTTCCTCATCTGCAGTTGTGGATCATCATGTAAGTGGTTTATCTGCTTCTGGTCTTTATATAGAAGTTTCTTTTCTTGGACAATTTTTTCATCTAGACCATGTTTGTGGAGCGACTCTCCATATCTGTTTTTTTGGGCTTGGTTTTTAAACTTCTAAAATAAAGGGATGCAAATAACATCTCCTCCGTCTTCCAACTGTCTTGAGAAGTTCTCGGAAAAGGCCTCAATGTCTTGTTTTTGTAGCCCAAGGCGATTAGATCCCTGATTTAGTTCAATATCAGATGGTCAGCAGTCTGGGTTTGCATTCAATTTTGAAGTCCAGGAAAGCTGAAGTCTGGCATGATCACTCGCCTCTTTCTGGATAACCTAAAACAATGTTACATCTCTAATTAGGCTACTGGATACAAACACATAATACAGGATGCTTAAGGAGGTGCCATTAAAACAAGTAGGTTTGTTAGGGCAATCCCCAGTGGTTTGACCATTGAGCATATGGAGATCTCTGACCAGCATTACTTCCATCAATTGTGATGCTCTCCATTTGCTTTTTGATTGCAGTATGGCCATACCTGTGTCTATGCAGAGGTAGTTGAAGTCGACCCCCGTGATTATGAAGTGTGGATTATAAGTAGAGACTCGTTCATCGGTTACAGTGATTACTGCATTAATTAACACCTCGATAGAAATCGCCACCGAATTCCAATATACATTGAGTAGGAGGCAGCGCGGTGGATCTTCGTTTTCTTGCGGTTTGAAAGTGATAACTGTTATCTGTAGGAAGTGGTTTGGACTATCCAGAGGTTCAATCTTCTTTATCAATGTTAACAATCCAGAGGCCAGCCAGCCTCTTAGACTTCTGTAAGCAGGATTGAGGCGGCAGGTATAAACATCAAGTATAAGGGGGTATTGAAGCCAGGTTTCCTGTAAACAGATGATCTGAAATTCTCCATTTGATAAACTGGTGTCTTTGGGCAAGTAAGAGAATCCCCTGGCATTCCAGAATGCTATTTTCCATAGTACTCGTCGTTGTTAAATGGAGCTTTCAAATGTCAATCGTCGGTCTTTGTACAAAACCTGCTGCAAAGGTTTATTGGTACCAGTAACATGACCAACGACAGAGACTGTTATTGAAGCATTTTCATTGGTAACTGTGATCATTATTAAACCTTCTGTGTTGTCTGGTTTGTAAAGCACTGCTGACCTGTTTACTGATTGCTTTTCCAAGTAGTCTGTGTTATTATCAGGTGGAATTATTTTTGGGATCTACTGTTTTAGTCGGTCTATATCGTTAGTGAAATGATGGACATTCGCCTCTCTATACAGCATCGTGGAAGTTTGCATTAAGTTGTATGACATCTCTCTGAATTCGAAACCCATCGGCAGCAGGATATATGCCATTTGTAGCAAAGACATCTTGATGGAGTTGGCTCTCAAGTGCAAAATCACCCTGTCCATACTGTGCTCTTTTGGGAACTCTACATCTGGATCTCTTACGATTGCAAGAAGTGCAGGAGAGGAACATTGTAGAGTAATCTTAAGACACTAGATAGATTCAGAATCAGATCATCTCTCGCTGTTAGAAAGCGTTCTAATATCACCAGGGGGTCTCCAGTAGTGTTGCACTTTTTTGGAGCTGCCGGGTGCGCTTTTTCAAGACATGTGGGTGTTGCAATCTACATGAATCTGATGCTGGCCTAGACCTGTTCATAATAGATGGCTGTGTAGGCATACTCCATCGAGACATTTCTCATGACTTAGTCGAACCAACCTTGCAGATGGCTTTCTGCCTTTTTCCCGCTAGTATTAAGAAGGGAGAGGGTTAAGCTCCAAACCAAGGGGTATTTTTCCTGTCACTGTCTTCAAGAGCGAAGGCAGATCCTTTGCCTTCAGTCCATCATTGTCTCTGGGAGTAGGCAGGTTGCGAATAAAAGCTCATGCCTGGTTTGAATCTTTATATTTTGGCATAGGCTGGTTCTTGGATTTTTTTTCCCTTGGGATCTCTTTTGCAGTCAATCGAGTCAGCTTACGTTTTATTTTAACCTAAGAAGAAAGGATGACAGTCACCCAATGAGTTGGAGAGGAGTTGATTCTTTCTGATTGAAGGGACGTCAATGGGCGGCAACGGCTGGGTCACCTCAGCCCTTGCTATCTGGTTGTATAATTCCACCACCTGTGACATATCAACTGTAGTAATAGGGGTAGTTGGGAGAGTAGCCACTCGAGTTGCAGCACTCAGTTCTTTCTCTATCATAGCGCTGTGTGTGGTGTCATTCCCATGTGCAGAGGGATGGTCCATATCACCGCCCACTTCTTTCGTCATTGTTTCACAAATGGAGTCAGCAGTACCCTTTTTATGCTCTGCATTAGAGGTTTCAGATGTAAGGGATCCAACACTGAATTCAGCAAACATTTCTTGACAGCCCTTTCTAGTTCCAGCACGTCTTCTAGCTGTTTTGTGATCGCATTCGAGCATTCCATCTCTTGTTCTACTCTAGTTTGGAGAGACGTGATGAAAGATTCAATGTAGATCATTTTTGAGTTGATCAAAGCTAACAAGGTTGCTTGATCTTTGGCATTTTCGTTGATTCCTTCATATAGCTTCAGGAACATAGCTAGAGAGATGGTAAGCACTGACATCAGGTTACACTGAGCTTTGAATGAAGTCGAGTTCAAGGTAGGTGTTGCGTCGCCCGAAGGTGTTTATAAAAAGACTGAAGTATCGATAAATGACGCCTCTGGTGAGTGCTGAGGGTCTTTGGGTGTCACATAAAGATCACGCTGCTCTAGGGAGAATTAAATCAACCGTTGTTCTTTCAACGGTGCTGCTATGGATAGCTTGCTTGTAGTATTGGAGTTTGAGAACTGGATGCTACTTGCCTGATGATGTTGGATGGCGGAGTTTGTGACGAGTTCAGTCTGCAGCAGTGAGTACTGGTGAGAGGAGCTGCAGCTACGGTGCAGCTACGGTGCACAAAGTTTGTTTTGTTTCCTGGTTGGTGCGGTGGCTTTAAGAAAAACAAGCCCAATTTTCTTTAAGAACTCTTGGAAAGCACGGAGCGTGCGCACAGAGTTCGTGACGAGTTCAGTCTTCAGCAGTGAGTACTGGTGAGAGGAGCTGCAGCTACGGTGCACAAACTTTGTTTTGTTTCCTGATTGGTGTGGTGGCTTTAAGAAAAACAAGCACAATTTTCTTTAAGAACTCTTGGAAAGCGCAGAGCATGCGCGGAGTTCGTGACGAGTTCAGTCTGCAGCAGTCCGTAGCTGACAGCAGATATAGCAGGTAAGAGAGAAACTATGGCGGACAATGGGCCTTTGACTCGTTTGAAGTCAAAACAAGCCCAATCATCTCTCTCCTGTCCTATGCTTGACATCACACTGCATATGGAAAGTGTAATGGAAATGGAAGCAGAGATGGCTGATGCAATATGTGATCAGAGGGGCAACGAGCGACTGAGCGTTTCCTGTGAGGAACTGCCGCCTTTAGCTGCCGCAGCGCTGGATACATGTCCATCGGTAAAACAAATAGTAACAGGCAAATCAATGTTATTGAACACTGTGGCTTCGCCACAAAACTCTTATGTAGCGGTGGATGTTGACTTTAATACTGCATCAAGCGCCCAACGCTGTTATCAACGCCATTAATATCAATATTGTCATGTTCGCCTCAGCACAAATGCTTGGCGGACGTGTAAGACTTGAAAGAGCGTGTGCCGCCATCTAAGGCGCGCAAATTCACAGCCGAACTCGGCAGCGAGAAGGACTCTCAACGCGAACCGCCTACTACAGTGGTAGTCTTATAGATGGACCCAGTATTGGTGCTGGCATTGGAGGGAACAAAATTCTACCTGAAATAAAATTAAATGGGACTGTCAGGCATGCTGGTGCATTTCAATCGCCCTTTTATGTAACAGATACAGAGCTACTTGAGCTGGATGTTTCACGTTTGCCCCTGGACATAAACCTGCTTAAATTCACCTTTCCTTAATCAAGTGCTGGTAAATCAAAGGAATGGTTCGGTCAAAAATGTTTATTGTCCCTACGGGTCGGCCATGTGTTATTAAGCCTAAGTTGCTCGATTTTAGAAAAATTTCCTATGGACCTTACCCGAGTTTTCGTCCATTAAACGCACGCGAAAACAGGCACCAGGGCGCTGCCATTTTGTGATAATCCTATCACTTGCCCCATCGCCCTGACTGACCTGCTTTTGCGGCACTAAATCATATCCCCTGCCTCTGAGCCTGTCATCAGCAGACGCGTACCGCCCATTTCACAACGCCAAAGCACGTCTCGTGTCAACAATCGCTGCGCTTCAGCTAATGACGTGTCGCCATGGAAATGGCAAGACGCCTCTTTCCTCAATAAGTATAAACAGACCGTTTCACAACACACAGCAGCAGATTTTCGATTCCATTCCTCTCTCAGTGTTACTTTGAGTATCCTGTGACTCGTTTCTGTGCTCTGGTCAGCTACCTTTGCCGCTTGTAGCCCATGTGAACACCTGTACCATCGCTATAAATTATTTTAGTTTGTTTACCACACAATGGCTACAATAATGCCCTACATGTACGAGCCCGAGTATACCGAGGAGGAACTACTGGAAAGGGAAACACGCGAAAACGATGGGGCTTCGGACGGCAGTTGGCAGGACGAATCAACGGATGAAGACACTGGACCTAGTCGCATGGACGGTGTTTCCACCTGGTGCACATGCAATCGGTGCGAGCTAATGCCAACCGAGGAGGAGAACTGCTGCTGCTGTGAAAACTCGGGATGCTCGGCCTACATTTCGGAAGGCGAGCCATGACTGCAATGCATCACCGAGCTGCCAGACTTCAGGGCAGCCTGCCTCACACGGTCCGTGTTGAGGATAATGATGGTGCTTATGCACGAACTTCACGCAACTGTTCGTCCTCGTAATCCGAGTAACGAGTAAGTATAATCTGCTTGTGAGGCCACTACTATTTCATGGTTGTCTCCTATATCCATAATTACATCTACATATCATTGTAACGCATGAAAGTTGTTCAATAGTGTGCAGTGTCTAGATAGCATTTGTCCGAGCAGAATGCCATTAGTTACAAGAATTGTCATTGACAACAAACGTTTAATCAACTTATCTTGGTCATTTAAAAACAGTTTGTATCATTATTTTTCACAGGTGGTACCAGCTGGTGGCCTATCGTTCCTTTACATGGCGGCTTCACGGGAGGCTTGGACACCGCGTTTGAAGAGTAATACCCGCCTGTGCCATAAGAGAAAGTTTCCCGAGTGCTGCAACCGGGCCTGTACAATGTGTAAAGTTTTGTATTTTTGTGCCATCAAAAAAAGAAACAAAATAAAACACCACATATATTTTAACAACGGTTGTTTCGATTTTTTAAATGGATCAAGTGTGTCTCCATTCAGCAGTCTTCCTGTGCCTTGTCTGCACGCCCACCGGCCCATCCATCCATCCACCCCCGTCCCCTATCAAAGGCGAAGTATAACTATATAAAGTATAAAAAAGTGGTTAGTTTAACAAAAACAAAAGTCCATAACAACAAGTCCAGTGGGTGCGCGCTGCCATGGGGGGCTGTCAGGGGCGCGAACGGCCAAGGTGCCAAACAGCATGTACACTTCAAAAGGTATCCCACGCCAAGGGCCCATCGCTCACATGGCCTCCTCAGACTCCGTGTCTCGAGGCAGGGCTCCCCCTTGAAGCAGGCCGCCCCCCTGCAATCCACATAAGTGTGTCTCCATTCAGCAGTCTTCCTGTGCCTTATCTGCATGTCCCCGGCCCATCCATCCCACCCCCCTCTATCAAAGGCGATTCGCGCCAGTGGATGCGCGCTGCCATGGGGGGCTGTCAGGGGCGCGAACAGCCAAGGGGCCAAACAGCATGTACACTTCAAAAGGTATCCCACGCCAAGGGCCCATCGCTCACATGGCCTCCTCAGACTCCGTGTCTCCAGGCAGGGCTCCCCCTTGAAGCTGGCCGCCCCCCTGCAATCCACATAAGTGTGTCTCCATTCAGCAGTCTTCCTGTGCCTTATCTGCACGCCCCAGGCCCATCCATCCCACCCCCCTCTATCAAAGGCGGTTTGCGCCAGTGGATGCGCGCTGCCATGGGGGGCTGTCAGGGGCACGAAAGGTTAAGGTGCCAAACAGCATGTACACTTCAAAAGGTATCCCACGCCAAGGGCCCATCGCTCACATGGCCTCCTCAGACTCTGTGTCTCCAGGCAGGGCTCCCCCTTGAAGCAGGCTGCCCCCCTGCAATCCTCATAAGTGTGTCTCCATTCAGCAGTCTTCCTGTGTCTTATCTGCATGCCCCAGGCCCATCCATCCCACCCCCTCTATCAAAGACGGTTCGCGTCAGTGGATGCGCGCTGCCATGGAGGGCTGTCAGGGGCGCGAAAGGCCAAGGTGCCAAACAGCATGTACACTTCCAAAGGTATCCCACGCCAAGGGCCCATCGCTCACATGGCTTCCTCAGACTCCGTGTCTCCAGGCAGGGCTTCCCCTTGAAGCAGGCCGCCCCCCTGCAATCCACATAAGTGTGTCTCCATTCAGCAGTCTTCCTGTGCCTTATCTGCACGCCCCAAGCCCATCCATCCCACCCCCATCTATCAAAGGCGGTTTGCGCCAGTGGATGCGCGCTGCCATGGGGGGCTGTCAGGGGCGCGAAAGGCCAAGGTGCCAAACAGCATGTACACTTCAAAAGGTATCCCACGCCAAGGGCCCATCGCTCACATAGCCTCCTCAGACTCCGTGTCTCCAGTCAGGGCTCCCCCTTGAAGCAGGCCGCCCCCCTGCAATCCACATAAGTGTGTCTCCATTCAGCAGTCTTCCTGTGCCTTACCTGCACGCCCCAGGCCCATCCATCCCACCCCCTCTATCAAAGGCGGTTCGCGCCAGTGGATGCGCGCGGCCATGGGGGGCTGTCAGGGGTGCAAAAGGCCAAGGTGCCAAAAAGCATGTACACTTCAAAAGGTATCCCACGCCAAGGGCCCATCGCTCACATGGCCTCCTCAGACTCAGTGTCTCCAGGCAGAGCTCCCCCTTGAAGCAGGCCGCCCCCTGCAATCCACTCTATTCGTACACATTCCGCCACTGGTGAGTCAATTGTCTGGATTTAGCTTTAGGCCATGCGGTAGTGTGTAGGTAGCCGAATAGATTCATTGATATTTTAGGTGTTGTGTCCCTTGTAATACTTTCGACATTGATATGAGTGTATAGCTTTTTGAATAATGACATTTATCAATATATTCTTTTTCGATTTCATAACCCACAAACAAAATCTATATATGGGCACAGGGAACTGTGCTGTATTGCGCATTTTCAATAGCATTACTCTCAAGTACTCTGTCTCCTTACATGGCAATTTTTAATATTGGCATTTCATTATCAATCAATAATTTACCTTTACAACTGCTTGACTATCCCTTGAATCTGAAGCAAGAACATTCAACATCCGTGACGTGCTCGCAGTTATCAACCACTTCTAGCGCGTATCTGATAATCTTACTTGGCTATTCCGCTACAGACTTGTTTTATGCCTGTCAAGTAATATTTTTATTGTATCGTGTAATTATTTTACCGAATGTTTGGTTAGTGCTTTCCAATTGATATACACCTTAGATTTCGTCCACTGGTGTTTGTTTTCAGTTATGATTAGTGTTATCCATAGTAATGCAAGTACTGTCTTCAGGGAGATGCTGAAGTGTCCACCACATTGACAACATCCCTAGATGTTCTTCAGCAGCACGAGGTATGGATACTGACAGCTCCATCGAACTAGATCATCAGAGCTGGAATACTTGTTGTTTGATTGTTCTACACAATGTTTCATTCGTGGTTAGCCATTGATATGTACCTGTGCGGTCGACCCCAAGTGTGTGTTATGTTTTCAATATTGTAATCCTTACTAATGCAAGTACTATCTTTCAGGCAGTTGATGGAGCATCAACCCCTGCACTTGATGCGGAGCCTGACATTCAAGTAATTCCAGGAGAAGTGGAAGCGGGATCTTGCGTATACGAATCGGTGCAACAGCTTTCGGAAGTGCGCACTACATTTACAACATCCCTACATATTCTTCGGCAGCATGAGGTATGGATACTGACAGCTCCATCGAGCGTCATCATATAACGTGATTCCATTTGCTATACTTTCTCCCCTATTAACGCAAGTGCTGTGTTTCAGGGAGACGACGGAGCTTCCACTACAATAACAACATCCCATTTAGATGATGCAGATGTAAATAATTCGGAGAAATAAGTCGATGAAATCTGATCATATTTAGATATTCCTTGATTCTTTTAGACAATGCATCATTTGTGGTTATCTCTTTATATGTACCTGTGCCGTCGACCCCAAGTGTGTGTTATGTTTCCAATTTTGAAAACCATACTAAGTCAAGTACTGTGTTTCAGGGAGTTGCTGATGCCTCCTCTCCAATACAACCATTCATGGCAGTCCATGCGGAGCCAGAGGTATGGATACTGACGTTTCCATTGAATTAGATCGTCAGAGCACGAATACTTGTCGTTTGATTGTTCGACAGAATGTTCAATTCGTGTTTAGCTATTGAGATGTACCTGTGTGTTCGTCCTCATGTATGTTTTATGTTTTCAATATTGTGATACATAGTAATGAAAGTACTATGTTTCAGGGAGTCGATGGAGCGTCATTCCGTGCTGTCTATGCAGATCCAGAAAATATAGTCGTTGCAGCGCAAGAGGAAGGGAAGACATGCAGAAACAAATCGGAGCAACAGTGTGCAGATGTTGAAGTTCGAGTCAAGAAAGTTGCAAAGAAAAGAAACAAAAATAAGGTTAGTTACAAACAGTTCATAATTTTAGGAATAGTTTTGTGTTGGAGACTATATTATGTTTTTTTCCTGTCAATTGTACTATACTTTATATTGTGTTTAAAATGAACATCCCTTTTCCAATCTGTCCTCTAGTTACCCGTGGGTGTACGAACTATACATACACAGAGAGTGAAGCAAATGAGAGATGTTGCTTGCCAGACCATTTACACTATGGAGGAACTATTAATTCAGACGCGGCGTGTTGAGACTCGAGATGCTCATGTCCAATGGCCAGAACATGAATTGAATGTGTCCGGAGAATCCAGTAAAGTTGTATTGGACCATTGCTACAGTTCGACTGCACCACCAAAAGAAGATGATACTGAATGTATTGAAGATAGCTCTGAAGTAGTCGCAGATCAATTCACACAATCTACACCCGCCAAAAAAATGCCACCCAAAAAGCTGTCGACATTGTTGTGTTCTTCCATCAATGCTGAATTAACAGATGTTGAAATGACAGAGAATGAACCAGCAGCAGCACCCAACGACGCATCAGAACTTGATATCAGCGATATTTCTTTCAAATTTGTTGATATGTCCTCAACGGCACAGTCCGAAACAACTTTCACGCCGGATGACAGTCTAATGAAAGAGGGCAAATACATAGTATTCGACAGTTGTTTGATGGATATTATAAGTATGCAGAAATGTGGGCATTCAGTTGGAGGGGAAGTATGTGGGGAGCCATTGATTCATGTGACTCGTCAAAAACAAGGCAGTAATGTCAAAATACATGCCGCCTGTAGATTAAATCATGCGTTCTCATGGTCTGCACAACCGATGCTGGGGAAGCTGCCAGCAGGCAATCTACTGTGTGCAGCTGCCTCACTTTTTAGTGGGTCCAGTTTTAGAAAGTTAGAGTCTTTCTTTCAGTTTGTGGGACTCCATTTCATTTCTAAAACGCAGTACTACAAATACCAACATGATTATCTGTTTCCGGCCATTAGTGATGCTTGGAAAATTGAACAATTGTCTCTAGCAAGTACATTCAAAGGGAAACGATTCAGGCTAGCCGGCGATGGACAGTGCGATAGCCCTGGATTTTCTGCCAAGTACTGCACCTACCACTTTCAGGACATGGATAGTAAGAAAATTGTGAGTTCGGTGGTTGTGCAGGTGTCCCAATGTAAATCCTCAGTGGCCATGGAGAAACTAGGATTTATAAAATCATTGCAATATCTACAATCAAGGGGAATGCACATCGACCTCATAGCCACGGACAGACACGTTTCAATTGCCAAGACAATGAGAGAGCAGTTCCCACATATCAAACATCAATTTGACGTATGGCATCTTGCTAAATCAATCAATAAGAAAATCTTGTCTGCAGGGAAAAAAAAGGTTTTGAAAGTATTTCACAGTGGTCCCAGTCTATCAGCAACCATCTATGGTGGAGCTCCAAAACTTGTGAAGGGTCAGTGGAAATCCTACTTGAAAAATGGCGGTCACTGATGTACCAACGTTCACCGCTGGACAGAAAACCAACATTTCCACCAATGTGAACATGGCCCTTTTTCCACAGAGGAGGCACGGAAGAAGAAGTGGTTGATTGCATCTTCACCTACACACAAAGCCATTGAGAAGATTGTTTTCGATAAAACTCTATCAAGAGATTTGAGGGGACTGACTGAATTCTGTCACACAGGAGAATTGGAGGTGTTCCACAATATGTGCATAAAGTACAGGCCAAAGCGATTGCATTTCAGCTTACAGGGCATGAAACATAGGACTCTACTAGCGGTCTTCGCCCATAACGAGAATGTGGGCCATGAACAGCCTAGGACTACGGGAAAGTAGGGATGCCTCGCTACACAACGACCTTTGGAAAAAGAACTAAGAAATGGGGGGTAAAACCAGTATATGAGGAAATGGAGTTCAACTTTGTTAAAGGCCTTATTGAAAGTGTACTAGAGAAGCACAGATATGAAATTTTGAGCGTTTCTGTGCAGAGCACTGATGCATTGCTACCAAACATTGCCACTGTGCCATGTCCACCCAAAGCAGAGCTCGTTGAGAGTTTCAAATCCTGGTTTAAATAAATCATCGTAATCTGATTGTCTTTTTGAAAATAATGTTATTGTACAGTGTGCATACAAAGTATGCTAACCCTAAACCCTCCATTCACCATCCTGGGTGGCGAACAACATGGGTGTCTTCTTTGACTTCTCTCTCTATTCACCTCATATCGCTGACCTTGTGAATATGTGTATCTATATATTTTCTTTGCTGTAACTAAGTTTCGCAATCTCATGTAAATGCTGCGCACTGTTAACCGAGGGGAGGCTCGCGTATTGCAAATAATAAAACAAATAAACAATAAATCTCACTTTCAACGCAACTCCTCGGATACTTTATACTTTCCCTGACCTTCCCCCAAAAAGTCAATGTCTCCATAGTTATGGTTCTCTAGGGCTGCAAAGCTCGCGGACAACGAGGACAAAATTGGGGGCATTAGAACGCGGCAAGCGAGGCGTTGCAGATGGGAGAGAAGCCTGTTCGCATTTGCACATTGAGGCCTAGTACAAACATGGAGTTGAAAAATTTAAGTTCTCACAGATGGCTTTAGACGGGATGTTGCAAAGTAAGAATGTACTCTCATGCAGAGTGAAGGTCAGCGGCTTTGATTTTTTGCTTGCGGGCTGAAGAGGCCCGCGAATCGCACTGGCAGTATAAGGTTCTATTGTTTTTTGACCTTGAGAGACAGGGACCATGCCGAAAGGACTTCATTTGATGGAGGGGGGCAATAACGTAAGAGACGATAAGCCTGAAAATTCTGAAACTAGACCGAGTTTCATGTTAGTTCAGTATATAAAAAATCGTTGGCACGAACACAGTGGGATTTACGGACTGCATTACGCAGAGATACAATGGAAATGGCAAATATAATGTAAGTAAATCTTTAGACGCTTTATACCGGAATGAATGAATGAATGAATGAATGAATGAATGAATGAATGAAGAGCAAGTACAACATTTGTGGGATCGTCTTTCTACCGGGCACATAGGCATGCATGTGCCCATTCGACACGCATGTAGACAAACAGTCGTTTCTCAGTGGTTCAACGGTAAAAAAAATCATTAGTTTGTGTGTTTCCCTCAATTTATTTTGTTAGTTTTGCATTGCTTTTAGAGCCAAACATACTCCATTGCACTATCCTCGCAAGCAAATAGTTTCAGCTCGCCCGTAATAAATAAAATGAATAATAGTAATAAAGATCGGCTGGTGAGACTAATTTCA
This sequence comes from Ambystoma mexicanum, assembly GCF_040938575.1. Taxonomy (NCBI): domain Eukaryota; kingdom Metazoa; phylum Chordata; class Amphibia; order Caudata; family Ambystomatidae; genus Ambystoma; species Ambystoma mexicanum. Next base: position 305,401,976 of record NC_090921.1, read on the forward strand.
ATTTTTATGTTTTCTAAACGGGTACATCCTACCGTACTGCCACTGCCACCTATTCCAGACCCCGGCGGACGGATTTTTCAACCGCCAGCTGCAGCTTCTTGTAAACAACTGCACTACATTGACCATCTTATGGGACGATCGCCAAGGGGCCATATGCCCTTACGCGGTACTAGCGGCTAGAAGCAACATATCGACTTTTACGGTGGCCTAGTGCCTAGTTGATGTAACAGCCTTGCGGTTCACTGTGCGTCCAAAGTGCTTCTTTTAACGAAAACCAACACCCTGTGTACCATAAAGGAACAGCGCGTGACTCACAATAAACTTTTCTGGATTTACGGATCGAGAGAAAAGAAAAGAATTCCATTCCGATTTAATATGCCAATTGCTGAATATTCTCTAAACATTTAATGTCAAATAAATGTACTTTACCAAATGTACCGTATTGCTGTTTGATTTTAAAGTAGTTTCATATTCCGAATTGTGGCGCGCTGTGTTGTGAGTTGATCTGTGTTGGTTTCCGGGTTCTGGGTGAAGTCGCGTAGAAGACGACTGGGTGCTTTTGCCTACGCAGCACAGTAACGTCACGGAGAGAGGAGGGGAATATGAATGTTTTGATAATGTCAGGCTTAGGGGCGGGGGATATGATTTAGTGCCGCAAAAGCAGGTCAGCCAAGGCGATGGGGCAAGTGATAGGATTATCACAAAATGGCAGCGCCCTGGTGCCTGTTTTCACGTGCGTTTAATGGACGAAAACTCAGGTAAGGTCCACAGGAAATTTTTCTAAAGTCGAGCGATTTAGGCTTAAAAACACATGGCCGACCCGTAGGGACAATAAACATTTTTCACAGAACCATTCCTATAAATTTCTTGCGCGAGAGCCAATATGTAGAGAGGGCTGAATGCATGAACAATGTTGCTGGCATACCCAGTTTGAAAAAAAACATGCATAGCAGAGAAATTGAATCGAAAAAACAAACCAGCTATGATGAAGGAAATGGTGGTGTGGTTAGTGAACTTTCTGGCTCGCCGCTTATAATTCATTCAGTGGATATATGCCACAAAGGGATTGATCTAGCGGGGTACGAGGCAAGATTGACTGAGCGACTTCAAGCCGATTTTGAAAAGATGAAAGCAAAATTGACAGAAAGCTTCATTAAGTCAAAATATGGAAACAGCAAATGCCTCAGCACTGACTCTAGCATCGAGACAAACCTCATATCGGAAGTGGGAGACGCTTTACAAAATTGCCAAATTACCTTGACAGCGGACATACCAACAGAAGGACGCCGCGAATGGCGGGGGATGTTCCCGAATTGTCAATGACACATGAAATCAAAGTAGGCTCATCATTAGAGCAACATGAAAAGCCTCGACAAAAAATGGCTGAATCCTGTCAAAGGGATAAAAGGTTGCTAAATTGCTCTACTCCCATGAATTTGGGTGTGAGGGGTGTGGCGGAGCAACAATGGCAAAGGCTGAAAAGTCCCCCTGTTCGTGGAGGTTGTGATCAGAGAAATACGAGTAATGGAAACATACGCAGCTCTGCTGAAAAAGACACAGACATAAAATCGAATCGGTCCGCTGCAGCAGTGATTCAGATTCACAACAACGTGTTGGCTGCCACCTCATTGGCTCTAATTCCGTTTATAAAATTATACGAAAACCTAAATGAAGCTATTCAAAATAACGGAGCTGTATTGGGCCACTTGAATGAAAAAATTGTTAAAATGGAAACTCTAATTTTGGCTCTTCGACCACAACAGGAGCAAGAAGGTGGTCAGTCTGAAGATCGACTCAGCAGGCTATATGAGTTAACCCTGAAAGACAACAGAGAAAAAAATATGCTAATGGAGGCAATGTTTTGCCATATGAAACAGATGCCCGAGAATACTATCTCGCAACCAACCCTAAAACCAAACATGGTGCCTGGTGGAACACATGTTGCCATACAATGTTCCATGGATGTAGACAAGCCAATCGTGCTGATGGGAAATGGTGTGACTGATACCACAACTAGAGTGGCAGGGCATCCACATTTACCATGCACAAGTGATAGTATGATCACTGACATGCCGAAAAATAACATACCAATCAGAACGGATGAGAGAATTCAAATCAGGACCCAAATGCCACTTGAAAGAAGTATTGAGGTGCTCTCTCAAACATTAAAAACAGGGCCAGGGACTGTGATTCCTCTTGAGAAGACATCGGAAACTCCATCTTGTTCTACATCTAAAGCTTCGTATGGGATCTTTAGTGGCCTTGCAAAAAATCTCTCAATCACTCAGAACACAATAAAATCTCAAGTTGCACCAACTGGCCATACAAAGAAAAAAAAAAGAAAAAAAGAACAACATCTCAACTTCAACAAAACAGACAAGTAACGCAAGGAAATTTATAAGAAATGTAACAATTCCAGTGAAATCAAAGTTATTTGTGAGAGAACAAACTGACGGCTCTAAGAAAAACAATACAGTGGAAAGCTCCAACAAAGGTGATGGAAATTCTATCCGATCAGTCATATTAAATCCAAAGAAACGAATGAGAATTGACTTGGATCAGAGCTCTTCTGTAATTGAGGACTTATGCAATCTGTCTACGTACTCTGAGGATGCTGCAGATGATTGTAGCTTTGGTTCCCAAGATGTGTCACAAAATGATCACATTTGTAATCCAGTGAGACTAACACAGAGAACATCTGAGAAACAGCTGCCTGTGAAAAACCGATTTCATAACAAATCAAAAGGTGAGGACCCGGAAGGTGAACGAGGTACAGCTGTGCCACAAAACAAAATGGTCAAACGGCAAGTAAAGACGGTATCAGACGCCAAAAATAAATCATTAGTCACTGAATCCGAAACAAACATCAGCTCAACATCAGAAAAAATTCAATCCAGCCCTAGAGACATTACGAGGAGAGCTGAAATCCTTCACTCGAAAAATAAGGATTTAAAATGTGTTTAGTGATGATAATGACGTCAACTTGAATCGAGGAAACGTCATGCGTCTGCTGCATTCTGTGCCGGTGATAAGGCCCGTTAGGTCAGATTTCATACGCATAGTTGAATACTTATCCGAAGAACGAGTTGACTGTGTTTTACTACACATAATTTCACATGCAGTTTGTAAGATCTTGATGGCTGTAAAAGATGAACTATTGTGTTTCGGTTTCGAGATCTCTGAGCAGGCGATGTTTAGAGGCCAAACTGCAGCTGGGTTAAACGAGAATCTTGGTCCTAAAGCTTCCATTGAACAGCGACGAGAGAAAATACGGAAGCATTTGAACATCGAATAATTTCCCCAGCAGCAAAATGGAAACGCCAATCATGAGATGAGTAAGCATTAGCTAGAGAAAGCTGGAAATGATACGCCAGTAACATTGATCTCCTGGAATACCCGAGGCTTTAGCCATCTATACAATGACTTTCCAGTTGACCTGACTGACAACTTTGCAATTTGTTTGCAGGAAACTTGGATGCGATCCCCTCCGGCAAAGGATGGTTATCGAACATTGATAAATCCGGCTGAGAAAAATTCCCGAGGCCGACCATTTTCCGGTTTAATAACAATGTTGAAATCAGGAACAAACTGGGAAGTAATTGAAGAAAATAACCCAAACAGTCACGTCCAAGCAACCCTGCTCCAACATTCCATCGGCCCAAAACTTAAATCGCAAACCCTCCTCCTGATTAACGTCTACTGGAATCCAGTAAAGATCTTTGCTGGATCATTTATATCATCAGTGATTAGGCTAATCGACAAAAATCAAAGGAGTCATCAGGACCTATCGATTATTGTGTGTGGAGACATGAACATTTCCTGGTTATGATGGAAATAAGGAGCTAATAGAAGACCAAACTACAGACGTTCATCGCCATTGTTCTAGAAGATCCCGATGGAATGATGAAATGGAAGCACGTGACTGCAGTATGTTAAACGGAAATGTCAATGGTGATATACCACCAAACTACACTTGGCACAATATGGGGCATGATAAGATAAGGCCTTAGACTATATCTGGACATCAAGCAACGTGTTGAACATAATCAACAAATTATGCATTGTCCCAACTGAAAATAGCGTCCATGACGTACTGGTAATGTCGTGGCAGTTAAGATGTAAATCCTTATCTAGCAAGTCAAGTTCTGGAAGTGAACTATGGGCGAAACAGGCTTAGGATAAAAGAAAAACAAATATCCAATTTGACTTCAGTATTACAGACTGCATACAAAGATATATGCGATCTGACAAATTATTCCACGCTTTTGCCACGGTGGAGCTCTAGGAATTCTCGGAATCAACTAATTGACTAAGACAATTAGCATACGTGGAGCCAGAGTCTAAAGAAGGAAAAGAAGCAATTAAAGAAAGATCTACACGACTTGAAAGCATGCTTCGGCGCCAGTGCATCTAGCTTGATTAAACAGAGAAAGCAAAGATATCGAAATTGGCTGAAAGCTTTCTCCTATCAGCGGGACCAAGAACGTGGGGAGGAGGTGTTGTCTTTAATTAAAACGAATAACACAAGAGAGATATGGAACATCTTGAATAGCAAGGTTCGTAAATCAATCAGCTTCACTGGTAAATGGCGTTGCTGAGGGCGACTGTCTAAAGCATTTTCAGAAGGTGTTTTCAACTACTTTGAGGCCCATGTTAAAGGAATCTGGACAAGATGAAACCTGCTGGGACATAATAGAGACTAGTGAAGATATTTGCAATGCCATCATGAAGCTAAAGAATTCAAGAGCTGCAGGGCCTGATGGCATCACGAATGTGATGTTGAAGGAACCCAAACATGAGTGGTACATGTTTATTGGGAAGCTGTTCTCATTGATGGTGGACCTGCAGAGAATTCTAGCCTTGTGGACTGAGGCGATAATAGTGCCGATCTTCAAGAAGGGCAGTCGGGATGATCCTGCCAACTATCACCTGATTGCCCTCCTGGATACAATCGGCAAGGTGTTTGCGACGTTTCTGCAAAAACAATTGTCAGCCTGGCCTCGAAGACTGACACATCAGATGAAAGGCAAACAGGATTTACCAAGGGCGTTGGTACCGAGATCAATCTGGCTCTGGTGAACCTGTTGAAGCTGGAAGCCTTGAGGAAGAAGGACAACCTCTTCTTGGCCTTTATATATATGCAACAGGCTTTCGACACCATAAATCGGGAGAAGCTATGGCAGAAACTGGAAAAATTGAAATGTCCAAATGCATTGCTGCAGCCAATAAAGGCATTGCATTCAAAAACTTCAATTAGAATCAGGCTAAATGAAAAGGGAGATCTATCGGAAGCCATCCACACAAATAAAGGGGTGAAACAGGGCTGTCCTTTGGCAGCGGCCTTGTTTAAGCTATATATTGCTGATGTTCCAACTGCTTTAACCAATGTGAACTACTTCCCACCAAAAGTTAATGGAACCCATATAAGCTGTGCAACATATGCAGACGATTTGGTCTTTGTAGACTTGACCCAAATAAGTTTACAGCGGCTCCTGGAAAAATTGGAAACCTACATGGCCGATAATGACCTGAGGATAAATGTGAAAAAAACTAAAGTAATGAAGTTTGGGCCCTCGAAGGGTAGTAGAAATAATAACTTCAAGTGGCAAGCATACACGGAAGAGATCCATGAAGTCGATGAAATCTGATACATGGGGATAATGGTGAATACTTCAATAAGGGAATGGAGCTGGGTTAAAGATCTATATCGGCGGACTCGAACCCTTGCTCTGCAAGGTGCCAGAATTCAGACCCTGTTCGGAAAGTTCTCGCTAATACCAATGCGCACGTTCTACGTGCAGAAAGTAATGCCTGCAATAACATCTGGGGCGGAAGCAGGTTGGAACATCGACCATAAAATATGGCCTCAACGTGAAGGAATCTTTTGGCGACGTGTCTTGAGATTACCGAACTATTTATCCATGACCATACGACACGAGTTAGCCCTGGAGGGCTTACACAGAGTGGTGATAAGGAAGTCGCTGACTTTGCTGAGAAAGATGTTTATCTCTAATCCTGAAACAGCGTTTAAAATACTTGCACTTCCTGATAAGCGCCGTATGAAGGTTTACTTTTGTCCTGGTCTGAAAAGGTGAAAGCATGTATGCAAGCAGCCAATATTTCAATGGAGCATCCGCAAATTGCGAGACAAAAACTGAAACAGTGGTCATGGACTGAAAATCTCGAAAGGTATGGAAAGCTATCCACAGCCTTAGACCGGGTCCCACAATGAATAAAGTGGACAAAATGCCTAATTATCTCCGACAATATTCTTCTAGACACCATCGTGATGGCTTCTTGCGTTTACGAATAAGTGCATACAAATCAAAACAAATGATGGCAATGAGACACATTGAAAATGCAAAGGACGATGTTTGTAGGTGCTGTTTATTAAAGTCTGAAACGGTAAAACATTTACCAACTGAATGGCCACCGCTTAGAGACCTAAGATCTCTACATCTGAGTAAATTTGCACCTAAAACTGACAATATGGATGATTTCTGGGCTTGTATTCTGACCAGGAGCTCGGTACATTTAACTTGCTCAGTCATAAATTTCCTTGATAAAATCATAAATTGACGGCTAGCAGAAACAGCAACCAGAATTGGAAGTAATTAAGTATAGTGATGTAATCAAGCAAATGTTGTAACAAAAGTTTGTAATAAACTATATGTTACACATAAAAATAAAAAATAAAAAAATAAAAGATGTTGGAAACCAGACTCTAGAGCCAGTATCTCATTTTCATGAGAGGCTGCAGTTGCATGAGAGAGCTGTAGGGGACAGCTCGAGTCGATTTTTCCTTTAATCACTTGGGCATCAGGTGAAGGCATGGGAGTGCCGTTTGACTTAATTGCTCTAGAGTTTTCCATGAGAGCCTTGTTCGATCCCTTTAGTCTCTCCAATGACACATCCACAATTGCATTTGTAGATGAGGCAAGATTCTTGCCGAGCACTGAATTAAAGGGACAAGGCACCCTTCACGTGATGAGGTAAAATCATCCTTCTGTGTTGTAGTAGTAGTTAGATCCGAATGGCTGCCTAAACAAGCAGATTCGTGAGAGGTTGTGCCATCTACTGGTGTAACTAACGCTTGCTCTATGTCAGCCAGCGCTGACTCTGTCTGTAAGATCTCTGCATCAGTGAGATCAAGCCGTTGAGATTCTCTCTGCATCGTTTGTTCAATGTTGCGTGTCTGTAAAGTTGTTTTAAAAGGCTCGGTCTTAAAGAGGTCAGAGCTGATCGGATTTAGTGACGCTTTTTTCTTTTTTCAATACGTTTGTAAGACCTGTACATTCTAAACCCTCACTTGAGTCATGCAGCCAGCTAGTGATAGTTCTGATCGGTGGGTCGGCTAAAAGTTTTTTTGAGTTCTTTAGTTGGGCCTGGGATGCAGAACAGGTTTTAGGGAGTCTGGCAGTAGGACCTGTGGTCACGCTCACCTGTGATTTATGCTGCTGACGTGTTTTCGGCATGGGAAAGAATAGCAGCGATCCATTCATTGTATCCATGTTTAGTGAAGTATTCAGCTCCACCACACCGCCTCAGATCCAACACAAGCAGCGCTCCTACACACTCCCATGGTATTAAATTTAGAGATAGGCCCGCAACGCTGATTACAATTACAGTTCATTTAGATTAGCAGTGGAGGCCATAATTACCTGAATTGTCTACTGTACTAATAATAATAATAATAATGTACTTCTTATATAGCGCTACACACCCATAGGTCTCAGAGTGCTGAAATAACAGAAGACATTATTATCTCACAGAGATTTATCGACCTCAGAAGGATGAAAGGCTGAGTTGAACCTGCCGGGATTCGAACCTACCACAGCACGTTGTGCAGAGATAGCAGGGGCGAGCAGTTAGCTCACTGTGCTATCTGACAGGCTATGAGTGGAAATCCAATGTTGTAAGAATCTTCCCACTAGGTCTTTGCATTTGGCCGTCTATTATTTCATTTTGTGCTCTGGGGGTTTGACTGGAGTACAGTGAAACTGAACCAAGGAACGTACTTAGGAACCAATATATTTATTTCTGCTTTCCCTTCCTTCGCCCACTTTCCTCCACTGCTAATTAATGTAGAATTCTGAATGTATAGAGTTGTATGTATGAGAAAACTGTATAACAGTAATGAGACACATCAATATGGAATGTAAACTATACCACTACAAAGAGAGTTGTTAATCTGAATCTAAACTAAGCAAGTGTGATGCACAATTAACATATATGTACTGTATACAAATATTTCAAAAAAGGTAGCAGGCGCTCCTCTCCAGAAAGAACATGGCATGATAACCTGTTCTGAGAGGAGAGTTTGCAGCACACGCTTTTTGCTCACTGTACCTTTCACAGATGGGAAATATTCATTTGCATATCAGTCTTTGTCCCGCCCGCATGGGCAGTCCAGCACCGAAATGCTATGGCAATTCCTCTCTGAACAAGAGTACCACCAGCAACCCCATACACGTGTTTCAGCCTTGTTGGGCCTCATCAGTGAGGTGAAGCTGAGCCTCTCTGAGCACAGTGAGCAGAGAGACCACGTCTGGTTGCCCCCAGGTAACCTAGGGTGACCAACCCCAAGTTCCTTACAAATATTTCAAAAAAGTTAGCAGGCGCTCCTCTCCACTGATGAGGCCCAACAAGGCTGAAACACGTGTATGGGGTTGCTGTTGGTACTCTTGTTCAGAGAGGATTTGTGATAGCATTTCGGTGCTGGACTGCCCATGTGGGTGGGACAAAGACTGATATGCAAATGAATATTTCCCATCTGTGAAAGGTACAGTGAGAAAAAAGCGTGTGCTGCAAACTCTCATCTCAGAACAGGTTATCATGCCATGTTCTTTCTGGAGAGGAGCGCCAGCTACCTTTTTTTTTAAATATTTGCAAGGAACTTGGGGTTGGTCACCCTAAATTACCTGGGGGCAACCAGACGTGGACTCCCTGCTCACTGTGCTCAGAGAGGCGCAGCTTCACCTCACTGATGAGGCCCAACAAGGCTGAAACACGTGTATGGGGTTGCTTTTGGTACTCTTGTTCAGAGAGGAATTGCCATAGCATTTCGGTGCTGCACTGCCCATGTGGGTGGGACAAATACTGATATGCAAATGGATATTTCCCGTCTGTGAAAGGTACAGTGAGCAAAAAGCGTGTGCTGCAAACTCTCATCTCAGAACAGGTTATCATGCCATGTTTTTTCTTGAGAGGAGCGCCAGCTACCTTTTTTTGAAATATTTGCAAGGAACTTGGGGTTGGTCACCCTAAGTTACCTGGGGGCAACCAGACATGGACTCCCTGCTCACTGTGCTCAGAGAGGCACAGCTTCACCTCACTGATGAGGCCCAACAAGGCTGAAACACGTGCATGGGGTTGCTGTTGGTACTCTTTTTCAGAGAGGAATTGCCATAGCATTTTGGTGCTGGACTGCCCATGTCGGTGGGACAAAGACTGATATGCAAATGGATATTTCCCATCTGTGAAAGGTACAGTGAGCAAAAAGCGTGTGCTGCAAACTCTCACCTCAGAACAGGTTATCATGCCATGTTCTTTCTGGAGAGGAGCGCCAGCTACCTTTTTTTGAAATATGTACTGTATACACCATACCCACAATTAGATAATTAAAAGATATAACCATCCATTGTGCCGTGAGAAAGCCCGGGTAAGGGCCAAACAATTGCACGTGCCTCCAAATAGGAGAATGTTGGCACCATGTACAATCAAAAACTAAACTAGTATTAAACCAAAACCTAAATATACAACTTAAAACTCAAGCAACTTATTTTCCTTAACCTATAAAAGCCCAGGCGCATGATTCAAACTTGGCACACCTGAAATGTACAAACCTTTCAATCATATGCTGGCAGGCTAAAACCCTTTAAAAAGATCCACTACTACCTAACTCAGGGAAGGAGCACTTCCCTATACTCACTATTCACACATTTATTACTAGAAGACAAATGTTCTGTATGTGAAAGCCAAAGCTGTGCATGTACCCAGCACTTTTGTACTGACACGCACGCTGTGCGTCCGCGTCATTACACTGTTGGGGGTGGTAAGCAGAGCGAGCACAGCAGTGGCGAGCAGAGGCTCGGGGAGCAGGCTACGAGTCTGTAGCTTTTTCTTTCAGCTCTTGCCTCCTTTAATACAGGCCGGGTGTCTGCGACTTCATCACTTTTTTGAGTAAAGGTAAAAGAAGAACTTGACCCAAAGAGTGGAGTCTTTATTGAGCAGTGCAGTTATTCCAATTTCTACAGTGGTGATGAGGATGTGATTAGTAGACAATGCAGCACCAACACCCGAGGAACATTAGAAGCACTTGGACAGAAGCAGCAGCACCACCAAAGGGGAAAAAATGGAATCAACATGCAAGGTGTTTTCTCCTCCACCACAACCTGCCCCAGGCGAGCCATGTATCTTCTGAGCCGAATGGAAGTCTCAATTCCACACCTATCTGCAAGCGATAGATGGCATAGAATTATCCATCGAATGACAATCTGCGTTATTGGCAAATGCACTATACACAGAGGGCCAAAGACTTTTGGAATTAGAATATGTAGCAACAGAACATTTGTCTCACAGTACAATAACACATATGAAGAGTCATTAGATCTGACATTGGAACAAGAGATTACTATTGCCAAGACGGTAGAACGCTCAATTTATTCCATCAAAGAAATACAACAGGTCAACGTCAAGGAAGACGTTTGCACCGTATGAAGGAAGGCAGACAGACCTGACAGGCAACGAGTTTCGACAGAATGAAGAGCCACCCCAGAGACATACTCCAAAGATGGTACAGGCGAAAGAAATTGTCAATGCTTCAGGTGTGGTAACTGCAATCATCTCGCAAGTGATAGATCATACCCAGCCACAGAAATAGCGTGCACAGAATGCCACAAATGTACCCATTTGGCAACTAAGTGAAACTCCAGGACAAAACGCAGTGTAGCAGCGGTACAAGACATCTCATATGAAGATGAACCTCACAAACAATTCAAGCACTTGGTATTAAGTGTGGATGACGTAGCACCAAAGCCCGGGTTACATGCACTTTAAAGTGCAGCAAGCAGCACTATAACAGGCAAACTGTGGTCAGACCTCTCAACTCGTTGAGTTTTCATGGCAAATAAAATCAGATGCTTCTGGCAGTAATCCCATTGAAACCAATTGTATTTAGTACATTTAACATCAGGGGCAAAGGTTCTCCTGGGCAGACACGCTCTTCAGAGCTCTCAAGTGTCCCATTCCCATGCCTGAGAAAGTCATGCAGCCCTGTTTTTTTAATACTTGTTGGAACTTTAGTTTTGTCCTTTCCCTTTTTAATTTAGGATTACTGTGAAGGCATCATGAAGGAGACCCAGACAACTGAATAGAATTTGGGCTATAAACATTTATTTTTTTTAAACCTTTCTTTGTTGGCATGGTGAGAGAACAGACAATCAACACACTGTACAGCATAGCAAAAGTGACAGGTATATACATAGTAGTGCAATACATGGGAATGTTAGGTAGATATCGGTGGGGCCATTGCCCAGCTCCAAGCGGCACAGCAGTGGATTAGATAACATCACCAGGAGGAGGGGAGGACAATAGTTCTAGGTTGTCTTTGTTATTTAAATGTGTACAAAATTCTGTCCACACATTCCTGGGGCGGGAGGCCAGCGGGAGGGTATTGATATAGTCCAGGTGAGGGCCCTCATCCACATCTCAAACGAGGGGGGGGATCGGCGCTTCCAACATTGTAATATGCACTTTTTGGCTATTATGGTGGCAACATTGAGAAACCTAGACCTTTTCCTCAATTCCGGGCTAACCCACAGGCCGAACAGTACAGCTAGGGGTTCTGCAGGGATACGGGACGCTGTGATGTCTGAGAGAGCTTTAATTATGGCCTTACAGTATGGGCCCAGCGCGTCACAGGACCAGAACATATGAGTATGATCTGCAGCAGGAGAACCGCACTTAGGGCAGGTGCGGGCCTGGGTGTGTGCAAACCTGTCCAGCCTTTGAGGTGTGTAATATAGTCTGTTAAGGAGCTTGTATTGCATACATCTATGCCTGGCATTCAGAGAGGTGGTCCGAGTGTGTGTGCACATTTTCCCCCACATTGTGTCCGTGATGGGGAGGCCCAGCTCCTCACTCCACGTATCACGCGCCTTGATTAGCACGTCTGTGGGGTCGGCCATCAACAGTTTGTACAGCGCAGATACTATCCCCCTAGCACCAGCCGAGTTGGATATATACTGGATCTCAGGTGAGTCTGGAGGCTCATCTGGGTATAAGGGCCACCAGGCGCGGAAGCCGCTCTCAGCCTGTAGTATTGTAGCAGTTCCAATGCAGTACCTAGGTGTCCAGGGCGCCACGTCTGCAGAGTGATAAACTTCCCGTCAGGGTAAAAGTCGGTCAGGGCCCGATAGCCTAGATCATGCCAGTGTTTCATCAAAAGCTTATCATGTGTAGGGCTGAGGCCCGGGAACTGCCAGATGGGCAGCCATTTATAGTACGGGTGGTGATCAGGTTGTATGAGCAAGATATGTTTCCAGGCCCTAACAGTGGCCGTCACAGGGTCTGCCGGGGCGTCGGCGTGATATGTGTGATGGAGGATGAGGGAGAGGGTGATAACGCTCTCGCTCGCTAGTTTCTCGAGCTTCACATGCGGGGGGAGTCGGAGAACGTGTACCAGTATGTGGCGTGTTGGGCGTGCACAGCTGTCCAATATTTGGCAAAATCGGGGGCAGTGAAGCCCCCGTTACCATAGGGGAGAGTCATGTGGTGCCATTTCTTACGAACCGCGCCCGAGTGCCACAGAAATTGGGCACACGCAGTGTGTAGATTCTGAAATATCGCTTTCCGGGCCAGATCGGCACATTTGCAAAGACGTAGAGGAATTTAGGGACCATAATCATTTTGATTAGACATAGTCTACCCGACAAAGAGAGTGGGAGACTGCGCCATTTCAACATTTGAGCCTCAGCAAGCTGCGCCACAGTCGCAAAATTGTCAGCCAACAGTGAATCTTTAGTGAGGGACACCTGCACTCCAAAGTACCTGATGCCTCCCGGTGACCATCGAAGGGGGAATTCGCAGGACGGTTGTGTGATGGACGGGTTGAGCGGGAAGATTTCGGATTTGGAATAATTTATGGTGAAGCCCGAGAAAGTGCCAATTTTGGTTATGTCTCTCAATATCAGATCTAGGTGGGCAGCCGGGTCTCTAATATATAGGAGCACGTCGTCGGCGTGTAGAGAAATGATCTTGGGAGTATCACGGAGACATATACCTTTGCGCGTATGTTTGTCCTTTACGTTATCAGCCATGGGCTCTATGGCAAGCGCAAAGAGTATCAGAGAAAATGGGCAGCCCTGGCGGGTACCTCTGTGGAGAGCAAAGGAGGCCGAGGCCCTGGAGTTGACCAGGACTCTGGCAGCGGGGCTTGCGTAGAGGAGTTTGATGTACGACCTCATGCGTGGGCCAATTCCCATTTTGTGGAGCACCGCCCACATGTATTGCCAGGACACCATATCAAATGTCTTCTGGGCATCGAGGGTGACCGCCACGGCCTGTGCGTTGGGGTCAATTCTAGCCAGGACATTGAACAGGCGACGGATATTTAGGGCGGTCGATCTGCTGGGCACGAAGCCACTCTGGTCGGGGTGGACTAGGTGGGGCATAATGGGGAGAAACCCATTGGCTATGATCTTGGCGAATATTTTAGTGTCAGTATTGATCAGAGAAAGGGGCCTATAAGACCCACATTCGTCCAATGGTTTGCTTGGCTTGGGTAGTACAGTTATAAGCGATTCACGCATGGATGGGGGTAGGATGTTTGACTCTAGGGATTCGTTCCACACCTCCAGGATTCTGGGTGCCAGAATGGCTACATGCTCCCGATAAAACTCCGAGGTGAGGCCGTCGGGGCCTGGCGCTTTGCCCCTGGGGCAGTTCGAGATGACCGTGGTTATTTCATCGAGGGTGATAGGGGCCTCAAGGAGGTCACTGGTCGCGCAGGAGAGGAGGGTCATGGGGATTTGATCTAGTAGGGCGTCAGTGTCTTGCAGGCTGTGTTCTTGCTGTGGGCCATATAGGGTCGTGTAGAATGTGGTAAATGTCCTGAGGATTTCCTGGTCGGACCAACACATGGAGCCTTGTGTGTCCTTGACGCAATCAATGCGATTCCTGCCCCCCTCAGTACGGACCTATCCCCCTCACCATACTTCCTGGCTGCCACAGGGCGGGCGAAGGACCGAACCTCTCTCAGGGCGTGGGACTCGAATGTTTCTAATTCCGCTCTCATCTGTGCCAGTGCAGTCGGGGAAGGAGAGGAGGCATATGCCCTCTCAAGCTCTTTCAATTTCGCTTCTGACTGTTGCAAGCTATTTTTTATGGCTTTGAGGACCCCAGCCTCTCTAGATATGCACATCCCTCTGATGAAGACCTTGAATGCCTCCCAGCGCACTCCATCAGAGGTGTCATGCCTGTTGTTGCACTCGAAGAAAGTGTTGATATCAGCTAAGATATCGGCTTTAAAGACTATGGGCCTCATTACGACCCAGGCGGACTTCGCGGTGCTAAATGCACCGCGAAGCATGGCGGAAAGCCGCCGATAGCGCCATGGGGGTTGGCGGATTTACCGCCCCATTCCGACCTCGGCGGAGCGGTAAATCCCCAATCCCCATTCTGCCCTTCCCCATTCCCATTTTTGCCCCATAGGGTATAATGGGAGTGGGGAAGGAGTTAATTACGCCACCGTAAAATACGGTGGCGTAATTAACAACGAGGTCCCGTAGCGCCATGGTTTTCTCCGGCTGGTAAAACCAGGCGGAGAAAACCTCCATGGCGCTACGGGAACTCGTAGTATGGCGGAGAGGTACGCCATGCACTACGCTGGCGTAATACCCTCTCCGCCAGGGTCCTAATGAGGCCCTATGTCTAGCAGGGCCTCCGACTTAAATCTCCAAGAGGAGCGGCGGGGCTGGTTGTTTCCCAGTATTATCTGGAGTGTTACCGGTGAATGGTCTGATAGTGTGCGCTGTAGTATCTTGGTCTCCATGACCCTGCCCATAATGCAGCTCGATATGAGGAACAGGTCGATCCTGGAGAGGCTATCGTGTACCGATGAGTAAAAAGTCTACTCTCTAACTTTTGGGTTGAGAGCTCTCCATGCATCTCTGAGATCCAGTGTGTCGATATGGGCGTGTAGCCTGTGGGCTGCGCGTGACGGGGCTCTGCGGGCCGTCCTGGACCTATCCAGGTCTTTGTCTAGGATCAAATTCATGTCCCCGCCCCAGATGATGGGAATCCCAATGTATTTCAGAAGCGTGGTGGTGATGGCATCAAAGAACTCAAGGGCATCAAAGTTCGGGGCATATGTGTTCACTAGGAGGCATTCCATATTGGCGAGTGAGCAATGGAGGATCACATATCTACACTCAGGGTCAATATGGCTGGAGCGCAGGGAAAACTGGACTGACTTATGGATTAGGGTTAGGACCTCCCTGGATTGGATGGAGTACTTCGTGTAGAATCTGTTGTTGCCCCACGTGGGGGCGAGACATGCTGCTAGGCGCCCGAGAGCGTGGGTCTCTTGGAGAAAGAGGATTTTGGCGATATGTCGCTGGGCATAGGCAGTTATCCTGCGGGCCTTAGTGAAATTGCTTAGGCCGCGAACATTCCATGTGACAATGTTTAAAGCCATAGCAATATATTATGGAACATCCCAGTAGTAGTATTCGTAAGGATTGTCCCTCATGCGCCTGCCGTGTGCACAGCTGTGTTGAGTTAAGGTCATGCGTCTCTCAGACATGTTTTTAACACAACCCCAAATACGCCACCCCCCACCCTCACTGCCCAACCCCAACCTGCAGTGCAGCTCCCTCACCCCAAAACACACCCAATGCCCCTTGGGCTTGCTCCGACTGGGAACCAAAGGTCGGAGGACCAGATCCAATGTGGATAGGGCTACATCCTAGCCCAACAGGGGCCAGTCAATAGGAAGAACAAAATAAAAGTGAAAGCAAACATTGCAACTGCAACGGGGGGCGCTAGTGCTGTGCGGCCGGCATGTGTGGCTTGATGTGGGGCAGCAGGCGCTGTCCCGAGTGTATTGTTGCGGTAAGACAGGTATCATAGACAGCCTCCGAGAACCAGAGAGGACGCTCTGTCAAGATGACATCGCAAGAGAGAGCAGGGCACAGGGATAGCTCCAAGGGGCAGGTGAGGGAGAAGGCAAAGAAGCAGTGCAGGAGCTAGCCCGTGGCCCGCATACACATGGCAAGAGGCCGCCGTTATTGAGTGGACATGGTGGGGTTGCCATCAACACATCAAGAAAGGCTATAAACATTTATTAACTAAAAAAAAAGAGGGTTGGAAAAAGGACTAACTTTCCCTATGATAAGGTAGGATTTCCCTACCTGAATAAAACTAATGATAGTCTGTGTCAGGAAGTCCAAAGCAAATGTCTGTGTCAAAACCTTTACTTGCCCTCAGATCAAATTGTATACAATGTGTGGGGATGCCAGGATTAAATGAGAAGTGTTCAAATAAAAGTTCAGAGCTTTGTCCATCTCTTGGGAGAAAAAGGGGTTTCCCTTCCCCAAGGTTCAAATAGTTCACGTTACAAAAGAGGGTTTCCCTTCCCCAAGCTTTCAAGTCTATCAATGTTCCAAATAACGCAATTCCTAGCTCTTGGTGTTTGGTTACCTTTCACCAATTTATAAAGTCAAGTTCCTCAATTTCAGTACATATAGGTTTTCCTTTATTCAATCATGAAGTGGTTTTTCCTTAGGTGAGTGTATTCGGTCTAGGTGGAGATATCGGATCATATGGTTCACCCATTACAAGTCACGCAACGGACACACCTTTCCTGTATCTTCTTTATAGTTATCTTGCCACAGTTTCATCTTTACAGTGAGGCTTGACTTATCATCTTTTCAGGAGCCCTTAAAGCTTTATTATCTCTTGTTTTGTCACCATTCACTTGTTTGGTAGCTTTCACTTGCAAAGACCTACATAGGCTTCCCAGTACAATTTCCTGGTAGGAAACTCAATCACTGTCTCGGATTTCTTGACCAAAGCACTTGGCGCCCTTTGCCAGGTTTCTCTTGCATACAGGTTTTCTCTTCTTAACCATTCACTTCTTTCAGTAGTACGCAATAATATCTGCTTGACTCTTGGAAATGCTGCTGTATTTATTCTGACTTTTCCCCAAATTGATTCAAGTAAGGAAGTTCAAGTAAATACAGTCTCTTTCTTTTATCAGCTTGTCATATGCGGCGAATTTCCCACTGAAACCTGTGTCTGTAGGTCTCGGGGCTCCCAGCTGCCCTGGGCAGACTGAATGGTGTTGCTACGACATGTTCGATGTATGGTGTGAGGCTGCAGCACTGACCGTGTCTCTGTTCAGCGTTTCCTGTCCAGCAGGACCTCCCGCGGCTTTATGGACAGCTTGTCTCTCGGCCGCCGGTATAGCCGATGCACCTCACTGCCTCTTTGACTTCGCCAGCCTCTTCTCTGCTGCAGTTTCTTCGGCAGTGCTCCTTCAGTTCTCACCTGGCCTCTCCAGATGCTTCTCTGGTTCAGAGGGAAGCACCAGCTTTCCTGTGTAGAGTTTTCTTAAGGATGCCTGCTTTCCTGCTTGCTTCCTGCTGCTCTTGATCTGCATTCCTCTCTGGTTTCTGTGGACTTCTCATGATTTTGCTTCCACATGGCTGCTCACTTGTTCACATCTCCACTGTTCTCCCAGTACTGGCCTTTAAATATCCCGCCAGCTTCATTTGGTACTCTGCAACTAGAATGCGCAGGGTTAGTCCTGTAGTCTATTGTCATTTTTTTTTGCATCTTCCTCGTCCTAATACCAATATGGGCTTTATGTGTGTAAGAATCCATAAAGAGAGGATGTATGGCTCTGGTGTGTCTCTTTCTCGTCCCAGTACCTGACTGATGTTTACTGGGAAATTATTTATGTAAAAGATAGGGAAGGGACTGGTAAGAACCTACAACGGCGTGGTGAATATTAGATTCATTAGAAAAGGGAAATGGGGGATACTGTGTCTCAACAAAGGGTGCCTCATCCTCACTCCCCAAGTCTCCTCCGTCCAGGTGATCCTCTCTCGCATATCCACCCTCAGGGTCAGGATCAGATAGTGCCAGCCTTTCCCTGGCTGACTGGGAGAAGGATATGTTGGGGAAAGAAGGGAGGACACCCTCAGATTCCACAAATTACAAATCACAAAATTCCAAGAAAAAACGGGACTGGGTGTCTTTCTCACGCATGGAACTGGGACACAAGTGATCTAGCTCATTGGAGTGCATGCGAGGCATGGGTCTAGCTGTAATGGTGAAATGATTCGTAGGAGTCTGCCACATACAGATGAAGGTGACTTGAAAGGCCTGGTGTGAGCCATGCAGATTATTGGGAGCAGTGCCCCATTTACAGTTTTGGGAGAGGAAGTTATACAATTTGAAGGCTAACATTCTGAAAGTGATTCTGCAGTCTGAGCATCAAAATACGTTTCTGCTTTAAATTTACATTTTGGGCGTAAACAACTTCCATGACAAAAAGTTGGACCTCAACTGTAAATTAAGAAAGCCAGGCAGAACCCTCCTAACTTCTGTCTGGGAATAAAATGGAAGCAAAAGAAAGCAATTAGTAAAAGAATGGATCTGGACAGAGGGAATTGTGGGAGAACCTTCGAGAGAAGTTCAAAGAAAGAAATAGCATCAGCATGTTTAAGAATACTTCTGCTGCTACAAAACGTGAAGTCATATTTTAAAGACTGGGCAATCTATGGACGCCTTCAACTTCCTTGAACCCACATTTAGCATTAGTTTGGCTTTTTTTTAAAAACTTTTTTTTATTTCTGTCAATCAAAATCTGATCTTTCACATTCACAACAACAATGCATATGATAAAAAGAACACATATAATTACATATAAAATTACAGAGTATTACATTTACACACATGTGGAGAACGTTTTTTAAATCATCTTCCAGTAAAATTCTCCTGCTCACATAAAACATACAGATAATATATGAGCATCATCTAAAATGTCATAGTGTGGTAAATAGAAAAATAAAATTAATTTTCCCAAGTTGGGTATTTTAAAAGACCCAACACTTCCAACATTCTCAAAATATCTGTAGTTCAAAATGTTTCTCTACCAGAATTCCTTCTGCCCCATATGGCATCCGGAGAGTCAGTAATACTTGTATTAACTAAACGGCCCTAGAATGTTGTACGGATATCAATTGGAGCAGTGCATTCCACTAGAATATGGCGTGAGGTCTAGAACATTTTAGCAATTTTCCACAAATCACAAATGCCTAGTGCTGAATCCCGTGTGGGAGAACGAGAAAACAAGTCCTGCCCTGTCAGTAATAAATGTAAACGAAATCAGAGAAATGGGCTCTGGTAGTATGGATTGGGATAGAGCAGAAGATATTTCGGCACTGTGCCCAGGGGTTTGTCTTCTTTTGAAAAGGTAGACTGGAGATGATAGCTTTTTGTCCTATTCTATCCAGTGTTTCTATCCAGTCTATTTCCCTTAGACATTTTTTCACCCACAGGGGATTAGTATTGTAATCGTGCATACTCCTACCACATTTTGACAAAACACATTCATCAGTTCGTTTCAAGCATTTCAACATATTCGAGGAATCAGTGATTAGGACACATTGCAAATCCTCATATAGAGAGCACTGATTAAGGAAGGACGTTTTACCAAACAGAGTTAAAATACGTCAGTGGAACCAGGCTTGGAGAGATAAGAGACCCAATTTAAATCGTAAAGAGGGCATTGGGGTCGATGAAGCTAGGTTTAAAGATCTCTTCCTTATTCTGCCCTCTAATCTTTCCCATGCAAACACGGAACAAACTGGGCCCTGCAATTGGCCAATATTGAAAAGCCATTATATATTACTTCCTTCACCAACGGAATCTAAATGTCGTCTATGTACCACTTAAAAGCACGCCTTTTCTTTTTTGCATTCATGGTGAGGTGCAGGACACTTGACTTTTTTTGGTTGACAAATAATTCATTAAACTTGGCATATTCCCCCAAAGAGGTCAACAATCTTTGTAGTCCAATGTGGGTCAGATCTAGGAGGCTGACCTCATCAGCATAAGCCATCCAATATATACTGTTATCTCCCAAATTAGGGCTGACTGGCATTTTCTGGACGTAAACATGTCCAAAATGGCTTAGCTGGACCACTAGTTGAGATGATGAAAATTATGTGTAAGTTTCATGGCACCCTCTAAATAAGGATGATTTAAGAGATATGGTTCCTGCAAGATTCAACAGGTTGAGAGGTTTGTCGCAGTGATGGGGGTCAGGCGTCAGTGGTGAGGCTCACAGTTCCATGTGCACTCTTGTTAGCATAAACGCCCACCCTCCAAAAATATTGATATTTTTGATATATTTAACTTCCTCCCTCCTGAAATACCCCCATTGAAATGAAAGAGAATTGCGCTGGCAAAACCAAGCAGGACTGAAGCTGGTTCAGCAGTGGCACAACGACCTTTGGGCAGATTGGTCTTTAGCCCCTCCACCCCCAAGAAACTTTGCGTTATGTTGACTCAAACTGCCTGACCTACAGAGCCGTGGCAGGACAGGACACAGACAATATAAATGGTTTGTAAAACCATTAATCATCTAAAGCATTTCATTGTTAGCACCTGCAGTCGTATACATGCATGTGTAGGCAATTGAAATCGTAATGGGATGTTAGTACTTGCATGTCAGGGGAGTGATTGGAAGGGTAGGAGCAGGAGACCGCTCATTCTCACAGCAGTCCATAAGTGTGTAGTTTCAGAGAGTTAACTGCGTGTAACATTGAAGCTGCACTAGAATAGTCTCATTAGAATGTGTGAAGAAGTTAGATTCCCCCACACAAGTAGTTGCCCCACCCACACAGTCTCTGACGTTAGACACCTCTCCCAAAATGTGAAGGGTTACCCCCTCCAGCTCTTCGAAATGTAAGTCTAGTTGCACACCTGTGGTCCGGAACAAGTGGCTAGTTCGAGCTTGTGTAGAGTTTTAAAGCACGGGTTACAAAATACACAAGATGAGCCCCATCTGCTCAATCCAGAAAAAATAAATCTTGCTTGTCCCCAGGTGAGCAGCATCTGCCTGACGTCCTGCCCTGCTACCCAGCATAAAGCCTGCCTCCAGGGGGCCATACATTGCTTGCAGACCTTGTCCGCTTCCACTGACGTCATGGATATCAGTGTTGAGTCACGCACACCAGGCTCTAGCACTGGGACCTGACAAATACCTCCTTAAGAGGCTCAATGTTATCAGCAGCACATGTGAATGTGAGGAGCTTATGGTGCAGTGTGGCAGATGCAACTGTGAGTGGCAACCGATCATTATGTGACAAGCCCTTCGAGAGTGATCTTTGGGTCTTTGAGTGCATGGGCACATTTGTGCTTTAAAGCCCTCACACACATCTCCATTTAGAGGGCCAGTCTGTAGGGCCTCATTGCGAGTTTGGCAGTGTGAGAAAAAAGTGGAGTCAATGCTGTTACTGCCACTTTTTTGGGCGGTATTGGAATTACCTCAGTTTTTCCTGCTGCGCCAAATCACAAGTTCTGGCGAAAATATCACTGGCGGAATTCCTGAGGGGTAATTCTGCCGATTTTTGGAGGAAAAGTGGAGGATTTACCTGCAGCATTATTCAGAAGGTAAATCCTCCACTTTTCCTCCAAACAATCAGTGGAATTACCACTCGGTAATTCCACTGGGGTAATTCCGCCAAAAATCCCTAATACCGCCCTACCACCACTTGTAATCCAGCGGTAAACCCACGGGATCAAGTGGCAGTAACGGTACCCAATTTTGGCAGCATTTCAGCAGAAATACTGCCAAACTGGGAATGAGGCCCTATGCCTTCTTCCAAAATAATTTAAGTAACTTTACTTATTTTAATATATTTTCATTATGTCTGCTGATGCACAAAAAAGGGCTTTGCTTTCACATTTTCTTCACATTATGCACAATAAACTGCTTGTCTGTTACAAACAATTACTATAAGTAGGTGAACTTGTCACAGTTTTATTGTGTGCTGTTTGTCTAAATCTTGAAAGTCCAGTTGCAAAACCCAGATTATTTTTTTGGCTGATATTACTTTGCACTCTGGCACTTGTAGCCCTTCATGCATGGCGATTGGGAAACAAAGCTGCAGTCCTACTCTTTAGGCTTAACAGAAGGATCTCTATGTCAGTCAAGTTAGTCCATAGTGTCATTTGTGTACTTTCCAGTCTTCTCTATAAAACCGAGTAATATTGTAGATCTTCAAAGCCATACATTAACACATATTTGTATCAGTTAGAGCCGAGTGTTGTGGTCAACTGCCTACAGTGCAGGGTGGGATAAAGTGCTGACTTGTACCCTTAACTAATGTGTGTGATACTGGACAGATCATTTCTTCTTACTTTTCTGTCTTTGCCAAAATCGGGTTACCAGATATGGCATTTACTTTGTGGACTGTCAGGAAGCAAGGCACCAGGTATGGGTCTTGAGTTGTTGGAGGTGGGTAGGCAGGAAACTGACTCAGCTCATGTTTGGCTCTTCCAGTCAAGTTAGTACCACTGGCTTGGATCTTCCAATGAATTATCTGGCTCTACTACTCCCAAAAATGAATGGAAAATGTCAATCCCCCCTCCCTTTGCCTCAAAATCTCCCTCTTGAATGATCTGAGGTTTTCGCATGTATCCATTAGAAGTATTTAGCCCATTTGCAGTCATGGATTCATAATAGGCGGCAAAACTACAGGTCCCAGAATGCAAGAATAAAACAGAACAGTATGACCATTTGATTATTTTCTAAATGGCATGTAGCTTTTTTACATACATGGATGTCCTGTCCATCCCAACTAACCTGCTGCTACCCATCTTCCTGAATCCCTGTTAGATGTCCAGGAACTCACATCCTACCAGCTTAGTTTGCCATTCCTGACCAGAAGTGCTTCTTAGCGATCCCGGGCCATTGGTGAACCCTACTCCTCTGTTGTCCTAAGAGGGGTGAGTGGCTGCTGCGCCTGAGGGTCTAGATGCATTATAGCCTGTTGGCTGACTTCTGGGTGATTTACGGATTATAAATAGTGGCTGTTTTAACCCGAACTCCTACTGCCTATGAATTATATCCCCCTGTCATCAGCAACCTCCTCCTGCGTCCAAATCCCTTCCCTTTCCCCCAATATGCAGAAAAGTCCTGTCACCAACTCCTACTCCATAAACCTACACTTCCTGACTAAGACCCTGAGCTTATTTAGCCATGCAAGTTGAGCTTTCTGTGAGGGTATGCAATTCACGTGCAGATGTGGCTAAGTGAGTGCACTGATAGGCTGTGAACAATTGCTCAACAAGAGTGTGCTTTGGGACTTTGGGGCCAGCCTTTAGAAAGTTGAACAGCCATCTTGAGTTTTAGTTCCACTCCCCCGCCCTGCAGCCCCAGGAATCTCATGGCTTTCTTTTGGTGTACACAAGCTTGAGAGCAGATGCTTTTGTTCTACAGGCATTTAATGTGAAAGTAAGCAAAGTGAAAAGCATTTTCGAATTTTACACCATTTCCCTGCTTGCGTTCTTTGGCTTCACCCTGCCTCATGGGCGTAGGACATGGGGGGCATGGTGAGGGGGGGACAAATCCCCCCCCCCGGAATTTTAAGTGGGGGGATATAATAGCTTTTATCTCCCCCTGATTATTTGTGTCTGTAAAATACGACAGTTGTCATGTAAGCTTGCAAAAGTTAAAGTAGAGTCTACTTTTACTTTTTCAAGCTTACAGTAGACTGATCACTGGCGTAACAGGGGCCCCTGCAGCCCCCGCATTGCGGTGGCTCCACCAGCACATGTTCTGGGAGGGGGCCCCACTTGGAGAAAAAGAAATGAAAAAAAAATGTTCAACAAAAAAAAATCTTTTTGATTTCACTCTGCCTTCATAAAGAAGTTATTTCTGTAACAGAAATAATTTCTTTATGAAGGCAGAGAGATTACAAAAAGAAACTTTCTTTTTGAAGTCCGTGGGATCCCCCACTCCATGCCATGAAAGGCCCTAGGCTGGAGGCCTCCATGTCATGGGGTGGAGGAAGCCCTATGACTTCAAAAAGAAACAGTTTATTTTTGAAGTCACTCTGCATTCATAAAGAAATGATTTCCTTTATGGTTTGCTCCTTAATGGAAATTATTTCTTTATGAAGGCAGAGTGACTTCAAAAAGAAATCATTTCTTTTTGAAGTAATAGGGCTCCCCTCAACCCCATGACGTGTACGTGTGTGAGTGTATGGTGAAAGGGTGCACACTTAAATGTATGGGTGGGTGCTTTGGTGTGTCTGTATGGTGAAAGAGTGCACACTTAAATGTATGGATGGCTGGGTGTGCATGTGTGTATATAGTGAATGGTGTGTGTGCTTGCATTCAGGGGTGCAACAAAACCTACATTTTGGGGGGGCTAACCCTTCAAATGTTGGGAGAGTCGCTAACTTCATGGGCGGTGGGGGAGGGGCAAACTTATTTGTGTGGGGGCATCTCATTTCTTTACACATTTTAATGAGACTATTCTAGTGCAGATTCAATGTTACAAGCAGTTAACTCTCTCCTTTAAGGTTGAAAGCTCCCACTTATGGACTGCTGCAAGATTGAGTGATCTCCTGTTCCCTCTCTACCCTTCCAATCACTCCCCTGGCATGCAAGTACTAAACCCACATCACGATTTTAATTGCCTAAAAAATTTGGTAACAGTGAAATGCTTTATGTTAGTAATTGTTGGGCTCTTGTTAACAGCGAAATCCAGGTGCCGTTTAACATCTGTGTCCTGTTCTGTCTGGCAACTGCTCTTAAGGTCAGCCAGGTTTAGTCAACATAGTCCAATATTTCAGGGGGTTGGGGATAGTGCTGGATCCCAGTCAACTCGTTGCACCACTACTTGTGTTTAGTGCCTTGATTACTTATTGGTAATCTTCATTACCCCTAGCCCTATGCCTCCCTGTCCCAGTACTTGGGTATGAGGCAGTACTTGTGTATGGGGATTTGTGTGGAGGGCGGGGGCGAGATTGTGCAACAAATCATAATGGTTGTCTATGTCCAGACTAAACATGCATGATATATGGTATTAGTGGCTAGAGAGGCATTTTGGTGCAGCCAGTCAAGTCATTCCTCAGTTTGGTGTGACTTTTTTATAACTGGCCATTTCTGATAAAGCAGTCCTGCTAAGTATTATTACCTGGCTAGATAGGCATTTGGGTGCTGCCAGACTAGCTCTTTCTTACTGCGGCTTTGTATATTTTTCTGGACATCTGTGATGAAATTATATGATACAAGTCATTTATAACGCGCCTGTGCACAAGTGTTTCTAGGCGCGACAAAACAAGGGAGGGAAGATAGAGGGAGGACAAGACAAACGATCTTAGAAAGCCTTTTGTCGTGCAGGTGCGAGAATGAGAAGTGCAAGGGGAAAGGGAGGGGGTAAGTGCAAGGGATAGGGGAGGGAAGCACAGGGAAGCAATGCTCTGAATAAGTGCAGCTAGGGCAGCACAGCTCTAGGTAGTGCAAGGAGTACAAGGGACTTCAGGGTTACAGTTACAGCCCCTAAGTGGTGGTAGCCCCAGAGGCAGTAAAGGGGTGACTGATCAAGAAAGAGTCTGGACTCAGTGAGACTCTGAGGGTAGCCAAGCAACCAGTCGGTACAGCAGATAGGTAGGTCGGGTAGACCAGCAGGGGAGGGAGAGAGAGAAAGCAGAGGAGAAGAGGAAAGTTTTGAACTGCTTCCAGATCTTCAGGTGGTCCAGCTCAAGTTTGAGAGGGGCAGGGAGGCCTTCCCAGAGGGAGGCACTTGCAGAGGAGAGAGATCTACACCTCCCTCACTCTCTGCCTGGAGCAACGTCTAACCCTTAAAGAGTTGGAGGTAGCTGAGCGAAGGACTTGAGAGGGAAGGCATTTTGGAAGAGAGTGTTGGATGTAGTGTGGGCCTGGGCCCAGAAAGCTTTGTGGACAATGAACAGGCTATTAAACTTGATCCTTGCAGCAACCGGGAGCCAGTGGAGGGATTTCAGGCTGGAAAGATGTGATCCCTGTGCTTGAGGTCAAGGATACGTCTTGCAGTCCTGTTCTGGATTAGGTGCAGGGGGCGGAGAGTAGAAGAAGGCAGGTTGAAAAAGAGGCTGTTGCAGTAGTCCAGCCTAAAGAGAACTAGGGCTCTGGAGACAGTGGGCTTCTGGGGGAAAGTGAGAAAGGGAAGAGTCCCTTTGAGGAGGAGCAACTGGTAGTAAGACTTCTTGCCAACATCTAAGAAGTGAGGAGAGAAAGAGAAAGTGGAGTCAAAGATGACAACAAAGTTTTTTGCCTCGCAGGAAGGCGAAGGAAGAGTGCCCAAGGCTGGCAGCCAGAGTGCGAGAGGGAAAGCAGGGGTCCCAATGAGAAGGATCTCCATCTTACTGGCATTAAGGGAGAGAGATTGTTTGAGGTGCCCCAATCCTGAATCGTGGATAGACAGTCGGGAATGAGAGAGAGAGGATAGGAATCTGAGGGGAGCCTGAAGGAAAGCTAAGTGTCATCCGCATAAGAGGAAAATATAGAGATCAGGTGGGCCAAAGGGGCCAAGGAGAGGTTGAAAAACCAGGGTGAGAGGATGGAGCCCTGGGGAATGCCACAGGTATAGAGAGATGTGACGGAGAGAAAGGGATCAAGTTGCACCTGGGAGGGGCGGTCCAAGAGGAAGGAAGTTAGCCACTCAAGGGCATGATCCGTGATGCCCAGGTTCTCATGGAGTCGATTGATCACGATGGCGTGGTTGACCATGTCGAAAGCAGAGGAAATATCAAGGAGGATGAGGACAGAAGGAATTCTGTAATCAAGGTTAGAGAGCAGATCTTCACACGTGTTCAGGAGAGCAGTTTCCGTGCCTCTGCCAGCTCTAAAGCCAGACTGATGGTCATGGAGACAACCAACAGATTCAGTATGGAGAATAAGCTGGGAGATGGCCAGTTTTTTCCAACAGTTTGCCCAGGAAAGGGGTGATGGAGATTGGGCGATAGTTTACCGAGCAGGCAGGAAAGGCAGACAGCTTCTTGAGGAGTGGCTGCACAAGAGAGTGCTTAAGTGGAGAGGGGAACGTTCCAGTGGTGAAAGAGTGATTACAAAAATTGGCCAAGGCTGGAGCGAGGGTGTCAATATGCTCCTTGATGGTTCTAGAGGAGCAGGGGAGCACCTGTTTGGACAACACTTTCATAGATCAGACTTTTCTAGAAACCTCATCAGGTATTGTCAGAGAGAAAGAGGAGAAAGGAGGAAGAGAAGTAGAGATGGCCAAAGGGGGGCCAAGAGAGGAAGAGGGAGAGGAAGAGTAGGTGGAGGATAGGATGTCCTGAGTTTTAGCAGAGAAGTGAGAGAACAGAGCCATGCAGAGGGCCTGGGAGAGAACAGTAGAGGTAAAGACTGCAACAGGATTGGCCAGTTACTTGCAGATTTTAAAGAGTTTGGCCGTGTTGTTAGAGGCCACAGAGACACAGGCTTGAATGTGTGTTCTGTTCTTGATGAGTGTTATTACTTCAACTGGCATTTCGGTGCAACCAGTCTAGGAATGTCTAAATGTGGCCTTGCATGCTTTATTGTAATGTTATTACATGTCTACACTGGTCTACATTGTGCAGACATTTGGACGTGTTTTCATTGTGGCATGGCATTTTTAATAGCAAAGCATAAATGTTCCTGTGCACTGTTAGTGACTTGCATGTATTGAATTGGTGTTACCCTACAAAGCCATTGCAAACACTATGGCTTTTTAGCCAATCTTTCTCAAAGTATGCTGTGTATTGCATTAAACCACATATTTATATCTTTTGCTGAGTGCAGTTGGCGGCATACCCCTTCAACAGCACATTGGTGCGTATTGCGCAAGCGTTATAATCTAGGCCGGCCCAGAGTGTGGTGCGTCCCGTTATTTGTTGCTGAGTTGGGGGGTCCCCTCAGCATGGCTCGCAGGGGGACCCCACATTTTGTGTTACACCACTGAGGCTGACTGTCTGCAACTTCTGCTGCTGCCCTGCGCCGGCGCATAATGAACGTGCCCAGGCCGGGGAACAAACAAACTGCACGTGCCCCGCCTGCGCAGTGCACTGCTGCTCAGCCTCAGCCTTTGTTTTTCAGAACGAAGGAGAAGCCAGGCGGCGACGTGTGCTCCAGTGACTCTGTGCTCGTGAATGCATGTGTGTTATCGAGGCAGACAGAGTGAGAACAAGCTGAGCAGGCAGCAGCTACCGAAAGGTAAGTCAGTCAAGTGCCCCCACCCTCCTCTACCAGGTGCAGGCCGGCATGGGGAGGATTTATTGAAGGGAATGTGTGGCTGTGCCAATGTCAGATATAGTTTATAAACTCCTGCGGTGCATTGCAAAACTGATCAGGGAATTCTGGCCTCTTAATGTGAAACATTAAGAGGCCAGGATTCCCTGATCAGTTTGCAATGTGCCGCACATGTTTATAAACTGTATATGAGACATTGGCAGTGGCACACTTTCATGAATTGAAAAACCTGAGGCCCTGCCAGTGCCGCCCTCAGGTTTTTCAATTCATGAAAGTGCGCCCCAGCCCCTGACAAAGAGGAACATCCCATTTACATACTTGTCAACCTTCTGTGACCAAAAAGATGTAGGATTTTTCAATAATAATAATTCCCATAACAATGACATCACAGGAAAATACAAAACATACAAACAGCACAACATGGAAAGATGTTGAAATGTTAAAAATGTATAATTCTGAATGCTAACACCAAATTGTCGGCAGATGCTGTGTGATGGTGTTACACTCTGCCACTTGCTTTCACTGCTGGTTCACCTAAGGGTTGTACCGGCAAAGTGCAGGACAGAGTCACACAGCTGTCAAGTCAGTGGATTGGTCTGAGTGCAATCAAAGTTATCACCTACCAGTCCACTGTATAGACAGACTAATTAATGTGTTGCATGCTCTGTCCTGGAGCTTGCCTTAGAATCACATAAATGACTTGCCACTCTAAAAAGCAGGAGCAATCTGTCACTGAAATCTGTAGGCGGTAGGGCTGCTTCAAAAGCAGTAGCCTACTGCCTCAATCTGTAGGGATGGCAAGTATACATTCGGAACGGCTCTTTTTCGTTCCTTACTGATGGGCAGCCAGGGCTCATATTTAAGCTCCAAGCATTGGCCAACACAGGCCGCACAAAAAAATATGGTGGCTATTCACCTATACAGCAGAGAATCAAGGGTGCACAATGGGAGCTGGTATATATTGACATGTACATGCACTTTCTATACAAATGCCACAACACTGTTTAATATATTATGTATTGCCTTTTTTAAGGAGAAGGGCGTGACGATTTTTTTTGCTGCTTACACTATACTAGTGCCCCTAAACCGTCAAGTTACTTTGAGATTGTTTCTAGTTTATTTCCTTAGAGTTGGATCACGCTGACTGCACCTGATACGTTTCTCTGCAAAAGAATTTACAAATTCTATGTATCTATAACTGCTTCCCAAAATGAGACCCGGTCCCCAAGCTGGAGGTGACATCTATTGCTGGGACACTTTGTCCCTCTTCACACTCACTCAACATGCTTAGCATACATGGAGCAACAAGAAACTCTGTTAGAACATTTACGATCGAGGCATTTCGTTATAGTGTACACTGACAACTGAGTCACTTCTAGGTGATCCCAAGTAAACATATAGAGAAAATAATGCACAGTGGAGGGTCACAGGATTCCCCCAGGATCACACAATCTGGCGAAGACTGGATTTTCTCCAAGCTGTCCCTGTAACCCAGGCCTGGTTTGCAAAGTGCAGACACTGCCAGAGATGTCAGCCTGACATTGTATACAAAATCCTCATGAAACCATATAAAGTAAAATGAGGATAAGCCAATCTCAAGAAGGGCCGCTACGTGGGGTTTGTGCTCTTTTCCATAGTAATGTATTATTATTATTATTATTATTAATGTCTAAGGTAGGCAAGGGAAATCACTTGATGCGTACTCTAATATCAGTAAGCCTCACTTAAGGCACGCCCCTCCACCTCTTCCCTCCAACTCACACCTGCTTGAAGTTTGAATAGTACCACACCTAAAGCTTGGTGTGTGACATGAGGTCAACCTGCATTTCGCTAGTTCAAACCCAGTTAAACCTTTCATAAATTCAGTACTGTTCAAATGAGGGTAATAATACCTGTAATTACATTGCCTAGAAGCTGAAAGCATCTAGCATGGAGCGCTATGACCAAAGTGTTATTATATTCCATAAAACAATCTATTACCAGCACAGACCTGAACTCTGTCCCTGCCCAAAATAAACCATTTGTTGGTGCCCATCCTGCACTTAAAATAAATCAGGCGCTAATCTTCTGTAGGTCTTGGCTAAGCTTCACCCTGTTTTATTCAGTCCAGCTGTTTTTGTCAGTGTACTTGAGTGGTCACAGTGCGATCAGATTATGGGGGTAGACCGTAGGCAGTATGTGGATTTAGTGACTTCTGTGTCTGCCCCCCCTTCCACATATCCATGCTCCTGACTATTTCTTAAGAGTTAATGCTTGTAGGTATCAATGGGCCCTTTTAAGTTCATGGATCTGGCATGCCTGTTCCAGCTTATTCTGGGAAGCTGTATGGAGTGATTGGTCATGCAAGGCTTGCAAGAGAAAACCTGTGAAATGTAAGCCAGGATATCGAGGGTGCTCTGAAGACTGAGGAGAAAGTGCTGAGGAAGTGTAGATGAGAGTTGTGGGGTGCTGGCCATGGGGGAATGGGAAGCAAGGGATTGGGGTGCCGTAGAGTGTGGGACTGCAAAGTGAAAAATGGTAGAAAAGGTGCAGAAAAAGAGAGGAGCAAGGGAGGGGATAGATGGGAACAAGAACGGGGTGCAGATGAACGATATGGATGGTTTGCAGCACAGGGTGACCAGAGTGTGCAGGGGAGAAAGGGGTGCAGGAAAGACCAGAACACAGCGAGAGTGGTGTAGAGCAGAAATGGCATAGGAGGTGCTTCGAGTTTTTCAAATGAGAGAGAAGTACAGACAAGTGAGAAAGTGCAGAGGGCAGTGTGTCAGAGGAGTGACTTGCTGTCGGGTGCTGGGAAGGGACTTGGGAGAAAAGGGTGAACAGCAGACGAAAATGTGGCTTAGCAAAGGGTACAGAGGGGAGATTTGTTAGTAGGAAGAATGGTGCCTCGCCTCATGTTCCCAGGAAAAGGATGCAGTCACGAATGCGTCTTCTTCTAACACTTGATCCAGGCTCACGAGGCCTGCACGAGAACGATTAGTTTTTGTTGAAATAATTGCAGATATATACAGTACACCAAATCTGTCTGCGCATTGATTGGGCCTGATAATACACAAAGTGCCCCCCCCCCTCCCAGCTGCAGGCTGGCATGGGGAGGATTTATTAGAGGGACCGTGGGAGCTAGGGCTTGGTGTTCTCCCACTGCCGCAGTGTCATCTGCGCTCCTGTCTGGTTCCTCTCCAGAAAGAGACAGTCATAGCAGGCTGTTCCTGCATCAACTCCCTTTTCACTCAATCCTACCTGTGCCCTAGGTCTGAAGTCAGGACTAACCTTAAATGAGGTATATATTCACCTCTGACCTGTCCTGCAGTGGGAGCTTGTGCCAGGGTGCCGGCTTGTGCCAGGGTGCATGGCATCTTGCCTTGCGACACAGCATCATGTTATTTGGGCTATCTTAGCAACGTTCATGGGTTTTTGGTGGATGGATGCCCGCAGGCGGCAGACTCATCTTACGCCATAACCTATTCCTTTAATAAAACACTAGAATGATCTATAAAGGGCACATAAAGTGGCAGTTATGGTTTAGATACAGCCACTGATTTAGGGATGTTTACTACAAAGCCCTGTGTAGTTAATAACTTAATTGGAGCTGGGAACATACTACTGGTGTAATACAAATGTCTCATCCAGGGATGCTTTCATCCACTCCTTTTCGCCTTAATTGTTCTTTGCACTTGAAATGTCGTCAGGCTGATTATTATAGTTATTCTTCACATTCTTAATTGTTTCAAGGACCTGTAAGAATGTAACTGTATTTCTCCCATGCTCCCAACCCCCTTGAAGCGCATTGAAACACATTGTGTATAGGCGCTAAACAAATAAACAATCAATCAAAAATCAATCAATCACTCTATTAGCACCATGCATTTCCTTCACAGAAGTCCTGCTAAAAAACAGCAATGGCAATTGTTTGCTTTATTATACGTATTGGGCATTGCCCAGGCACTGCTATTAATGTCCAGGTACTTGCACCATTTTTCAGCTGCTACCATCAGTGGGTACCTAATATCACCATGGCGTGCTTGGCAAGTGCCTTTTTTCATGCCTACATTAAAGCCCAAACGGTTGGCGTTGCCAACGCTTGTTTTAAAATAGGGAGGCAACTGCCTTCTTGGGACCCACCACTAGCTGAATAATAAGTTGTAGACAAGTTTTAATAGAGGCAACCATAAGCCATCTAGGTGACACAAACAGCACTTGTTCCACTATCCATGTAAATCAAGTGAGTACCCTGGTGCCAAGGTATGATTGCAGCCCATACACTGCTGTAAAGGGGTACACTCATGTTCCATCATTGAGGGCTCAAGTGGAATAGGATAGGATGGGTTGACGAAACTCCATAAAGTATCTGCACTTAAAGCGCAGGTGAGAGTATTATAAAAGATCTCTCTAAAGGTCCATCTCTGGGAGGATTTTATAGTCTGAACTGCTTTTCTTATTCTTAATTTTCTTCGGTTTTCTTTTCTCTTGTTTTATACAGTGATGATATATGTAATTTAATATGTACAGCTTTTTTAATTTTGTGAAAAAGTCGTGTTCTTTGACTAAAACACAACGAATAAATAAAAACATTTTGGGGTGTGGAATTTTGGGGACTTATGTGCCATGAAAACGCCACATATGCCATGAATGTTGTGTTATGTTGATTTATACCACGCACCACTAGCACAAACGGGCAGTCTCCAGGTGCTTGTGTGGCTCTGCAAGAGGGTGGGGCTGGGGCTTTAGTGGGGATAAGATGAGACGGTAGGTTTAGAACCAGGAGGAGCTGGCATCTGTGAGCGTTGTTTTGCATGTGGGAATTGGTTCGGGATGCCCTGTCTGTTGTAACGGTATGGTTAAGACTCAGTGCCTCAGATGTGGGCTAGTGTTTCTGCTGGTCTGTGTGTCTTGTGATGTTGGGATGGGTTGTGGTTGTGCGCTCTGCTTAGTTGTATCAATAATGGGTCCAGAGTCACAGGTGACTGTGTGACTATCCATTGTGTCAGTATGTGATTGTGTAGTTGACGATGTTATGGACTATGTATCGGTGGGTTCCCTCTAGGTTCTGCTACTTTGATGTTTTCCGACTCCGCGGACCCATGGATACCATGTACCACAAACTTAATTGTGGGAGCCTCAGTATCAGTCCTGCTGATACGATATTAAAGAACTGTGACTGGTGTACTTGTGTGTATTGAGTACCTCCTACTTGTCTGGCATATAGTTGGCCTCATCATGAGTTGGGCAGTATCCCGGCTGTAATACCGTGCAACTGTAATAGCGTTAGCACCAGCTGGTCCGGCGTTATTAACGCCAGATCACGGGGTTGGGCGTTAATGGTAAATCCCCATTCCCCATTAGGACCATTGGACACAATGCAGCATTTTCAGCGCAAATACCACGCACTAATACAGCCGGTGGTAATTGTGCTGAAAACAGGGCGCTAAATCGGATTTTCACCCCCTTCAAAAAGCTGGAGGTAAAAAAGCTCATTTAGCACCCAACTCGAGATCGGGCCAGCCCCTAAATGCAGTGGTAATACTGTTACCGCTGCATTTAAGGGCTACCACCCAACTCGTGATGAGGCCCTATATAGTTTCATTAAAACCTACAGTTAATCCTGTGAGGTGTGCAAAAAGATGAATAGCAGTGATGGTTCCCAAGGCCTTGTTAGAGCATCTTTCTGCAGTAAATATTTGACCATATTGAGATGCACATTGTAGGTCCTCCCAAGCCCACACAAGTGATATCTGTTTTTACTGGTAATAATACACCAGCTAACCAATCCCTGGAGCCTTTCCATTTTTTCTTTGGCCACATGGGTGCTCAGCATCACGACCCCCTTGTTTTTATACTTACTTATATAGGGACTATTCACCATTCCAAGGTGGTGAATAGCCTATTGTGATAGACTACCGGAGACCACCTGCTCACCACGCTTTTGTGTTGGACGGATCTTTGACTGTGCAGCATGCAACCACAGTGGACACACTGTTTACACACCTGGGGCTCCCCTGAGGGGAGCAGGTCTATGCCCATCCATAGTAAGGAAATGAAACGTGGGAGTACTCACTTTCTCAGGTCACACTGTCTGTATAAGGCCTGACAACTCAAGAACTCCTTTTGCATCTTGCCTACTCTTGTTTTCATCTTACCAATGAAGCAACACAATCGATAGGTACTCTGGTTCTACAGAATACCACTGTCTCCACATTATCACCACCCGGGCTTCACTCTTGCACAAAGTGCCCTGCCAACTATTGCTCAGCTCCCAGCGCATCAACCAATTGTTTCCACATATTTGCTATACGCCCCTCTAACCAGTAAACAATTTGTTTTTGGTTTTGTGTTTACCAAAATGTATTGGTTTTACAAAGACGAAGGTGTTCTTTATTGTTGAGCATTTATGTAGTTCGTTATTCCATTTTCAGTTTTCAGTTTCTGGCCGTCCTTCCTGCTCTTTTGCTTTTTCTATTTTCAGTAAGGCGATTTGCAGGATTTTTATTGTGGCAATCGCCCAGGATGTTTTTTGTCCACTTATCAGCCGTGGCCACCAGGTCATTTCCTCGCGGTCTGAGTAACTCTCTAGGATCGAGGATAGGTATGTTTTCCTGATGTTTTGCATTGCTGGACAAGACGTCAGGAGGTGGCGAACTGATTCTACTTCCTCCACTTTTTTGCATAGCCTGCAAGAGTTTGTGATAGACAAACCTCTAATGTGCAGGATTTCATTGGTCGGTAGTAGGTTCAGTCTTGCTCCTAAGAAAAATTGTCAGAACAGTTTGTTAGGGAACTTTCTGTAGATCACTGCCAAGTCATTTACTTTTCTGGGCAGCAGTGGCAGATGTCTTAGCAGTTTGTTCTTTTCCGCCCTCTCTAATGTGTTGATCCTGTCTAATTCTTCCAGTTTTTTTTTAAATTCTGAGAGGGTTTTGGAGTAGTTTGTCTTGTGTACAGGCGATTGACTCCAGTTGGTCTCTTTTTTTAATCACCCAGGATGATAGCATCTTCAGCAAATTGTATAGGGTCAATGTCTCCGGTGATAAGATGTTCCTGTAGAGTGACATGCTACTGTTATCCGCTCTGGTTTTTAGGGAGATAAGGCCTAGCTCTCTTCTGATCGCCGGCAGTGAGGTTGATTTAGGGAGGGACATCACGGACCTCCAGAAAGAAACCTTCAATCTTTCCCAGATCTCCTCAGGTATCTTTGGCATTGCTTCCAAGCCATATAGTAGACAAGGGACCACGTTTGCTTTATAATATTTGATGAGGGGAATCAGAGAAAAGTGGCCAAATTTGTTGTCCAGCATACGTGCTTGGGTCGTTAATGTTCTTGCTTTGGTCCACATGTATCTTTGCATGCTCACTTCTGAGCAAGAACTGTCCAACATGACCCTAGATATTTGAATTCGGACCCCACTTCGATTTTACAGTTTGCTATTTCCCATGAAGTGTAATTAGCCTGGTTGTTTTTTCTTTTTCCTCTCCAGAACCATAATCTTAGTTTTTTTTATGTTGATTTTCAGCTTGTTGATTTCTATATAGTCTTCTAAGTTGGTTAATTGACGCTGTAAGCCAATCGGTGTTTGATCCACCAAGGTGATATCATCAGCGTAAAGCATTCTTTGAACCTGCATCCCTCCCATCTTTGGTGGAAATCCTTTTACGGCTGTAGTCGAGTCTTTATAATCGCCTGGGAAGGCTATGAACAGTGCCGGAGCAAGGGGGCATCCCTGCTTCACCCCTCTTCTTGTGGGGATTTCGCCTGACAATCTGCTGTTTTTGTTCAACTTCACCCACATCGATGTTCCGGATTAAAGGGCTTTTATAGGTTCCAGGATCTTCTCTGGGCAATTGGCAGCCGAAAGTTTAGGCCATAGTAGTGGTCTATCTACCATGTCAAATGCTTGTGTGAGGTATATGAATGGTAAAAACAGCTTTGCAGTCCCCTCTTGGATTTTGGTCTTGAGGGTACTCAGGATCATGATGTTAACAATCGTTCCAGAGTTTTTGCTGAATCCAGCTTGAAATGGATCATTCAGAGTTGTGTTTTTGAGCCAAGTTTGGAAATCCTTTAATAGGAGCAAGGCAAACACTTTTCCAATCGTATCTAGGAGTGTGATTGGTCTGTAATTATGTGGGTTTGCCCTGTCTCCCTTTTTGAAGATTGGGACCACCGCCGCCGTAGTCCATGATCTTGGTAGCAATTGGTCAATTGCACATTTTTTTAAAACTATGCTGATGAAAATTGACCATTCTTCAGGGAAGTTTTTAAGGTCGATATTGGTTATCCCGTCCGGTCCTGGGGTCCGCAAGGCTTTTAATTTGCAAATGACTTCTTGAATGTCCTGTTTATTTGCTAAATCTATCCATCCGCTGCTGGACTTAGTGTTATTTGCTTGATTCGTCTCTGCTGGGCTACTGAAGAGTGTGGTGAAGTGAGCTATCCATTTGTCTTCACTCACGCTAATCGACATGGAAGGCTCGGAGTGTGCTCCTGAGGACTTGATCAGGGTCCAGAAGGCTCTGGTGTTCTTATCTCCCATTTTTTTCATCATTTCTTCTGAATCTCTTTGGTAAAGGGTGATTCGCCAGTGTCTTAGCCAGGCTTTGTAGGACTTTGATTCTTTATTCAGTTCTGCTTGTGCTGCTGGTGAGTTAGATGTTTTAATCTTTCTTCTTAAGCGTCTCAAGACGGCACTTTTCTCTACCAGCAGCTTGTCATAATGATGCCGGAGGGTGTCCCTCAGTTTGGGTTTTCCCCTTGACTTGGCCTTATAAGGGCTCAATAGCGGCTGATAGTCTGGTTCTATCTTCGTTTGCGAATTATGGCAGGCCAGATGCTTATGGTAGTTGAGTGTTAGTTCTTTTATTCTGGACTCTGTTCATTTTAGGCGTGACCCTTGAGTGTTGCACTCAATTTGTCATTCACTCCTCGGTGCTTCTCGACTTGCCATTTTCCAGGTCGCTTTGAGTAAATTGTGGTCGCTTGCAGCGGTTTTTAAACCTTCAAAAGAGGTCACCAGTTTTAACAGAATTTCAGACGCGAATATGAAATCAATAGTTGCGCTTGAACAGTCTCTTTCCCATGTCGGCTGGAGTTAGGAAAGACTTGGTCGAAGTTGGAACAGCCCCGTGACTCCATCAGCTACAGCCATCGTGCTCCTCTTTTTTCAGCTGGCGTGGTCTCTGATTTCAGTGCTTCTGATGATAGGGGGCACCTTACGTTCAGATCACCGCAAATTATGATATGAGTCACATCGTTCTCCGCATATAGCGAATCAACTATCTTTTAGATAGTTTTTAGGAAGCGATCATCAGTTATGGTTTGGGGTTTCCAATAGACGATGATAATTGCAACCAGTAACTTGATTTGTTGGTTGTATTTGAGATCAGGCCCGGTCCAGCTTGTCAATACTGCCATGTGGTTCAGGGAATCAGACAGTGTCCGTTGGATGGTGATTCTCTACCTGATTGAACCGCCAGTAGAATTCCTGCTGATGGATGGGCCAGAGAATTTTATTTTGCTGGCGAGATGACTATGTTAAATTTATCAGGGTGTGGCATTTCGATAAGCCATGTTTCTTGAAGGGCCAAGATGTCAAAATCATTCAGGTTAACGTCTCCTTTTTGCATCAGGTGCTTGTAGCCATACGTGTTCCAGGAGCCCAGGTGTAGGGCTACCGTCGGCCATGAAGGATCTTCTAGCGTCCCCGAAGGTTGTACCTTGATACCGTCAGTAGCAAATTGCTATTTTTTGTTCTGAGATGCCAACATTTTTGGTAACCAAGCCCACAATTGCTTTATTGGAGAGAGCAGCCTTTTTTTTGCCACAGACTTTGAGGATTTAATTGAGGAGCAGTCTGAGTTGTCCGGGAGTTTGCTTATAGGTGAATCAGCTATTTCTCTCTGAGCCCCTTTCTGAAGGGTCTTGTGTGGCTGCACCGAAATCTGGGTTTCTTTTCGTGGCAGATTTCTAGGTGTTCCGTCCTTCCTAATGTCCGACTTAGTTACAGGGGATGCTGTTCTGTTGTCCAATACTTTAGGCTCTGCCGGCTTGACTCTATGTGGAGACATTCTCGTAGTGTTATACAGATCTTCAGTTTTAGAGTGGTAATGA
This sequence comes from Ambystoma mexicanum, assembly GCF_040938575.1. Classification (NCBI taxonomy): domain Eukaryota; kingdom Metazoa; phylum Chordata; class Amphibia; order Caudata; family Ambystomatidae; genus Ambystoma; species Ambystoma mexicanum. Next base: position 305,440,371 of record NC_090921.1, read on the forward strand.
ATGTTGCGGGACTTTTGCGCCAGCCTGTTATCCTGAGTGGGCGGTACGGGGCAAGATTTTGCTAGTATCGACAGATGGAAACCGCGTAGGGCCAGTTCGTATAGTGCTTTTTTAATTGAAGGGGGCAGGGCAGCCGCTCTTATATGGATGTAGGCTTTGGCAGTTGTTCCTCTGTGGTAGGGTTCGACTCTGGCGTAGTCCTAGCTTTTAGGGTTTTTAGAGTGGTGATTTTTCTGAAGATGTTCCTCACAGTTCCTCTGTTAAGCACCAAATCCTCGTGGTTCCTCGATGCTTGTTCCAATTTCAGGGTCAGCGTCGCAGCCTTTGATTCTCCTCCGTCTTGTCTATATTGTGCGTCTCGATCTCTGGGGATTTCAGGCCTTTGCTTGAATTTGTTCTGGCCCCTTTGGGGTCGACTGGATTTATTGTTTCGTGTAGTCTCCCAGTGGTTACACTTCCTAGCGATTTCTGTCTCGTACTTATCCGGATCATGTCTTGTTTTTCTTTTACTTTGATGGTGACCAATGGTCGAGTCTGAGGATGAGGCACGCCGGCCTCTGTTTCTCTCATTTTCTTTCTGGTTTCTTTTGCTCAGTAAGGCAACATCCTTAGGGTTTCTCAATCTCTGTGCACTGTCTAACTTCTTAGATTGTTCTTTTACAATCTGGGGCGTTTGAGTGTTTCTCTTGGGTGTACATGCCCATACTAACCTCTCTTCGTCTTCATCCGAGACTGCGTTTAGATGCTGTGAGATGTTCATTGATGACATATCGGCTAGGAATTCTTCAACTGTTCTTGTGGATTTCGCAGCATGGGTCATTGTACGTTTCTCAGTTGACAGCCTTTTTGGGTCAGGCCTAGGGAGCGGCATTTCTTTCCTGTCCCTGGTTTGCGTATCTTATTTGGCGATTTCCCAGCAATATCTTTTTCAGCGTTCTTCATTTTGGTTCCTTTTTGTGTCCTGTAGTTTTAGAACTGTATGCTTACCCAACGGCGGTGATTTTCCAATCTTTTGGGTTTTATCGATGGAGCTCTTGGGGGCACTGGGCATATCAGTGCTTTGCCTCTTGCTGATCTCACCCTTTGTGGCCTTTCGCTCTGTAGTGCATGGTCTCGGTGAGCTTTCTTTGAAAAAGAAAACCTCTGGTAAGGTGGAGCTTCTTACCGAGTTGTTGCCGTTCTGGGAGTTAAAGATGCTAAAGTTATCCCAGAATGGGCCCGTCTTTGCTGCTGACTGCTGTTTTTCATGATCCGTTTGGGTACTTTGGACTGTGCAAGTTATCGTTGTAGGGCTGCCTTTATTATTGCCTGGCTCTTTGGGTGTTCTACGGTTAACATGTTTGTTTTCAGCAGGCGAGGGGCTGTCAGTGTTTTTGTTGACTGTAAGAATTTTTTTTCCATTGCCTGAATGTACCCTTCTAGGTATATCAGTTTGGAGTGCATCATCGCTACCACCGTAGAGTGATCTTTTAGGTTGTCATTTATGGCCTCATATAACTTGCAGAAAGGGGCCAGCACAATAGTTATAGCTGACATAATGGTCACCATGTCAGGTTTTTTTGTGGGGGTGTCCCTTTGTGCCGGTGGCCAATGATTTCCAAGGTTCTGTCGCCTGTGTGAAGTACTTGGCGGCATACCTTGTATAGCTCCACGTGAAGGTGATGGCTGGTTAGGAGGATTTCAACTGCTCCTGCGAGGTGGTACTACGGTTTCGCCCAGAGTTTTTGTCCCTTCTTGAGGAAGTGGGCTGGTGGTGTCGATTATTTTTTCAGGGTCCTTCATCAGGGGTTGGGAGTTATCACCTGAGACTGGCCGTGGGGATACTTCATCTGCATCTGGCAGCGCCCCTACTCCTTCCTTCATCGAGGGTGCCTTTCTAAGTGAGAACGCTGGTAAGGGATTTTCCAGATTTATTTTTGGATCATCTTGTTTGTTGACTTTAGCTAGAACCTTAGCTGGTGGTTTCTTCAGTTGGATGCAGTCTTCTCTGATGAAGTATACAGAATGTATTAGCTCTGCAGGGGTACTGTCCTTTGTGCTGGAGCTTTCTGGGGGCTTGTCGGGTTGCAGCGCCAGGTTCGTCGATGTATATGGCGATGCTGGTGAAGGCTCAGAGGGATTACCCGTGTTCCGGATTTTTATTGCTGGCACGGGCTCCAAGATTGCCTCTAGAATTTCTATGTCAGAAAGTTCATCCAATTGCTCATGAGTTCTTTTCCCCTGTTTTTTTAAGTCTTTCAGGGAATTTAGTTGCATTGGTGTCGCAAAAGTCTTTTTTTGTGTAACAATTGGTGTTTTTTTCTAAGTGGTCTCCCCCTCCTGGGGGCGAGAGTTCTTTTGCGGGGGGCTGGCGGGTCGGTGCTTGAGTGGTCTAGGCACTGGAGTTCGTTTGGTGGAGTCTTGCTCGACTTGTTGTTTAAGGTGTGAGGCTCCGTTTCTAGATCACGCTCCCTCACTTTTATTATGTGGGGCCGGTCAGCTGTGCCATCAGCAGGCGCAAGTTTGGCAGAGATCGCCGAGGTGTTGGTGGATCCTACCACCAGTGGAGGATCCTGCACGATTAACATGTCCTCAGTGTGTACACAACAATTCCCAGGTGCTCGGCCACCAGCTGGAGCGCCGCCCCCCATGCTAGCATCGCAGGGCTGCGCGCGGCTCACTGGCAGTGGCTCGACGCGGAGGAAGGTTTCGTCCCGGTCTGAGGCGCCGTGGATCAACGGGAAGGTAGGTGGTGAATTATCTGAGTTTGAAGCTTGTTCCATTGGGCTCCCCGAATATCGGTGAGGGCTCTCATCGCTTGGGTGAAGCTCTGGCAGGATCACGATGTGCAGGGAGTTCAGCGCGGCGTCCTCGACCTCGCTGCTCATATCCTCGCTCCTCAAGGTAACGGCCGGTGGTGCGGCTGGGACTTGGCTCCCCCCAGGGGCCCTCTGGTCTCTGGTATGGGAGGTGGGTCGACAGCCAAATCCTGCCGGCAGTCTTTCGTAGAGGGAGTGGCTATCGCATAACTTTGGCCCTTGAGCGGGATTGTATGAAAAGCTTTGTCGTCATCATCTAGCAGGGCGTGGTTTGCCTTAGCCTTTGGCGCTCCTGTGATTTGCGGGTTAATGGTTAAAAGAGACAGAGCCAAATCGGCCATTTCGGTAGCTCTGTGCGCTAGGCTCTGGTTGCTTAATTTTGCCGGTGCCGACTGTAGGCAGCTTCTTTGTGAGTTAGGGCTCACTAGCATGTCTTTTCTTACAAAAGGAGGCTTTGAGCTCCTTAGACGTCTTTTATCCTCTTCTGCTTTGTGTAAAAGATCAGCCGGGGGTGTTGTTCGCCAGAGGAGGAGGCATGTCTGCTAAACCTGCAGTCCCGACACGGACTGCACAGGCTGCTCCTACGACTGTGACTAGCTCCGCGGCTGCTCCGCAGCCTGGGTTGGTTCTTAATGGGTCCTCCCACCGACAGACAATGAAGCAGGTGGACAGACTGAGAAGTCTTTGGAAACAGAAGCTCACAGAGGGTAGCGACTGCACAGACTGCTCCTACCTCTGCGACTAACTCTGAGGCCGCTCCACGGCCTGGGTTGGTTCTTAATGGGTCCTCCCACCGAAAGACAATGAAGCAGGTGGACAGACTGAGAAGTGTTTTGAAATAGGAGCTCACAGAGGGTAGCGACTGCACAGACTGCTCCTACCTCTGCGACTAGCTCCGAGGCCGCTGCGCGGCCTGGGTTGGTTCTTAATGGGTCCTCCCACCGGCAGACAATGAAGCTTGTAGACAGACTGAGAAGTCTTTGGAAACAGGAGCTCACAGAGGGTATCGACTGCACAGACTGCTCCTACCTCTGCGCATTTTCTGATTACTGAATCATGGATCACCCGCAATCGTGGTCCTACTAAAGGTTTTCCTCCTAGTTACAACACTATTCATGTGGAGACGGATGGCAAACTGGACGAGATCTAGCTCCCTTCTTCAAATCACATTTGGGCATCATAAAACCCCCCTCATCACCATTGCTAAATGTGAAGTACTCATGTTCAGATTGGATGTTTCACCTGCTCACACCATAGTTTCTCTGATGGTTGACGCCCACAATCAGATTCCTTATTCACAGAGGCTTTTAATGGTAGTGTAGCAGATCTTCTCTTCTCCTTCGCCAAGCTAATTTATAGCTGGAGATGTCAACGCATGATCGCCCTATCCTGATGAGCCCACACTGCTGATGCTTGTTTATTTTTCAGACATCCTGGTATTCTCAAAATACATTTCAACCCACTCACATTTATGGTCATATTCCTGACCTTATATTTCCTTATAATGACTCAATTTCCAGTAGTTTGCCCCTTCTAGTGATCAGGTGGGATCATGCAATAATACCTTTTCAGGGTAAACTTGCATGCCCTAAAATTACTACTAAGAGCCAACCTCCCATTAGTCCCTGGAGTAGGGTTCCTCTTCAAGCTTTTAGCAATACCCGTTTCTCTAAAAACAAAATTGTTGCTCCACTTACCAGAATCGTCCTTCATCTCCCAGGTTCCGAAAATCCCTGAATACCTCCCTCAAAAAAAGTTTGCATTCATGAACGCCTTTGGAGATGTTGCTTCTTCATCGACAACAAGCAGACATACTAACTTGCACTTCAAGCTTATCACTTGGTGATTTATAGAGTGAAGTCTAACTATTAGAGATATAATAACTCTATCTACCAGTACTCAAAGAACTATTTAAAACAGGCAAAGACTTCTCCTCCTCTTCTGCCACCTCACCAGCACCATCTAGTAAATCAACACTCAGGGCCTCATCACGAGTTGGGCGGTAATCCGGCAGATTTCCCATTGAACGGTTTTAGCGCTAACACCAAGCCCCCCGGCGGAAAGGCTGCCAGATCACGAGTAGGCGTGGCATTAACGCAAATAGCGCTCGACGTTGGCCAAGAACCCATAAATCCAGTGCACCGTGCACTACTGCCGTGCCAATAGCGCTGGCTAATAGCACACGGGAAACACGTCACCGCCGGAACGGGAAACAAAGAGACACACGTTTTGGAAATTACAATCCATCGAATATCAAAGCCCCTGCAAGCCATCCACCCCCGGGAAGAGTGTAAAATGTCAGCCCCGGACAGGGTCAGGAAACCCAAATTCAGTGACCAGGAGCTGGCTTTACTTGTGGAGGAGGCAGTGACCCACCATAAAGAACTACATGGTGCACAGCAGCGCAAGACAAGCAGGCAGCGTCGGGCGCAGATCTGGCGGGAAATCAGCCAGAAGATGTCTGCAGTGGGACGTGTGCCCCGGGATGGGAGGACTGTCGCAAGCGCCTCAATGACTTGCGTGTCAGAGCACGTGGCAAACTATCCCAGCACAGGAGTGCAAGCATGGGCATTGGAGGAGGGCCTCCACCACCCGAGCTCATGCCCTGGGAGGAGAACATGACAGCGATTATCGACATGGGCACCATAGAGGGAGTCGGTGGAGCGAAGGGTGGCACGGCTATCCAGCAGGCTGCAGGTGAGCCCCCCCCCAAATGCATGAACCTGTAAGGACCACACATGCAGACCTTGAGTGAATGAATGTGCATGCAATGTGTGTGAGGCACTGCAGACACCCATAACTGACCCCTTGTACCACCATACCGTAGCACCACCTAGACTCCCCTGTATGTGCACTTCATCAATACAAGGGCCAGGGGACAGACATCCATGGCCATGGCACAGCTACGTGGAGTGTGAGTGTACATGAATAAACCCCCAGCACCATGTGCACGGTGCATCCCCATCACGCATGTGATGATGACACACAAACATGTCCGTGCAGGGTCCCTCCACACCGACACATTCCACCAATCACAACACGGGGAGTGAACACAATGCAAGTGCAATGCATGATTGCCACTGTCTACAATCCCACTTGATGGCATGAAATGCATGATACTTATGTAGGCCTCCCTGAACTCAATCCACACCCTATGTACCCCACAGGCACACATCAATCACCACAGGATGGCGATGACGGTGAGGAGGCCACTACATCACAGCGCCCGAGGCAGCTCTCCTCGACCACCACCACCACCCTGCAAAGGGGCTGCCCGGAAGCAAACCGATGCCGGACCCATCCCACATCACCACACCACAGCCCAACCAGACGGCTGCAGCACCCACATGGCCACAGGGGGTCAGCGCCTACCCCACCCCAACCCATCATGCAGACACTCGATGTAGAGGGAGTCACCTGTGGGTCACAGCCCGGATGAGGGACAGACACCTACATCTGCACCTCAGCCAGGACTGTTGCATTCATCCAGACATAGCGACACCGAAGGAATAGCCACACCTCAGGGGAGCCCAGAGCCAGTCACACAGGTAGCACACACCCCACGTGTGCATGTGCATCGTGTCCGCACACCAAAGCCTGATGTTGACACAATATCATATGACACCCCAGATGATAGGCACTCGGACCGAAGCAGCCCCATCCAAGCTGCCAACATGTCCCCATGCAGCCCCCCCCAGGCAGCGCACAGCTGACAGCCCGGACCCCGTCGCACCCGGGTACCTTTCATCACGGGAGCTGCTGTGATGGCACGTCTGGACATAATTGAGGCCAAACAGGCAACAGTAGAATCCATGGCCAAAGTGCACAGCCGGCACATCAAGGCCATCAGCGGAGCCATACGGCATGCCAGCAAGTACATGGCCCGAGACAACGCGCGCACCCGGAAAGTGGTGGAGGGATGCACCGCGGCCCTGAGAGGTTTCGGCCAAAGGGTACGGGAGTTGTGCGAGGCAGTATCTGCACATGCAGAGCAGACAAGGGAATCCAACAACCTTCTCCTCCAGCAGCTGCAGGTCACTGGGTCAGTCCCATCGACCTCCAATACACCAACGGAGGGATCCCTGGAGCCTTCACCTAGGCACCGTTCATTGCGTCACCTGAGATCCCGCACACCAGAGGGGCCAGGACTTGGAAAGCGCCCGCTACAATCATAGACGGACATGGCACTGTTGCAGGTGCCCTGAGAACATGCACCTAACCGGACCTGTTTTGGGGAGTGCACTGGGGGTAGGGGGGATTGTGTACTTGGTGTTAACTGAGGGAGGGGGGATTGTGTGCTGGTTGTTAATTGGGGGTAGGGGGGATTGTACTGGGTGTTAACTGGGGGCAGGGGGATTGTGTGCTGGGTGTTCACTGGGGGGAGGGGGGGTTGTGTGCTGGGTGTTAACTGGGGGAGGGCGGATTGTGTGCTGGGTATTAACTGGGGGAGAGGGGATTGTGTGCTGGGTGTTAACTGGGGGAGGGGGGATTGTGTGCTGGGTGTTAACTGGGGAGGGGGAATGTGTGCTGAGTGTTCACTGGGGAGGGGGGATTGTGTGCTGGGTGTTAACTGGGGGAGGGGGGATTGTGTGCTGGTTGTTAATTGGGGGTAGGTGGGATTGTGCTGGGTGTTAACTGGGGGCAGGGGGATTGTGTGCTGGGTGTTCACTGGGGGGAGGGGGGTTGTGTGCTGGGTGTTAACTGGGGGAGGGTGGATTGTGTGCTGGGTATTAACTGGGGGAGAGGGGATTGTGTGCTGGGTGTTAACTGGGGGAGGGGGGATTGTGTGCTGGGTGTTAACTGGGGAGGGGGAATGTGTGCTGAGTGTTCACTGGGGAGGGGGGATTGTGTGCTGGGTGTTAACTGGGGAGGGGGATTGTGTGCTGGGTATTCACTGGGGAGGGTGGTTTGTGTGCTGGGTATTCACTGGGGAGGGGGGATTGTGTGCTGGGTGTTCACTGGGGGAGGTGTGATTGTCAAACATATAATAAATCATGTTAAAAAATCATACAAAGCATGGACAGTCATGATTGTGATACAGTGCTCTTTAATGTTCAAGTGATATGTGTCAAATGTAACCATCACCCGTATCAAAAATAATTCTCAATCAAGCTCTGTCTGGCCAACCTCCCCTCCCTCACCCCATTCCTGTGTACACGTGCAATAGTTTCTGGAACATCATCATTTTCTCTCCCATCCCTAGGTGGGTGCACATCAGCATCGGGGGGGGCAGTGGCACATTCCTGCGACAGCAAATGTTTTGCAGCATGGCACATGTAAGTACGATTTTGCCAACTTTTTCAGGTGCATACATCAATGCCCCTCCCGTACGGTCTAGGTACCGGAAGCGTGCCTTCAGCAGTCCAAATGCTCTCTCCACGCAGATCCATGTACGTCCATGGGCAATGTTGTATATCCGCTCAGCTGGAGTGTGTGGATGACACACAGGGGTCATGAGCCATGTGTACTGGGGATATCCAGAATGACCTGCAGGGGAGAGAATGCTGGTATGAGGACAAGGTTGGTTCAGTGGGTGCACAAGGCTCAGTCATCAGTGACATTGGCAGCAGAATTAGGTTTGTGTTGAAGAAGTCATGCTATCTCATTGCAATGTTGGCATACACCCTTCGCCTTCTGGGACATGCATGGTCTGAGGTTGCCATGCAGATGTGTATCTATGTATATGTGAGTGCTTATGTGCATCACACTCATGTATTACATGTCGACTAGTTATCATATGGTCACTTACATTGTGGTGTGTGCTGTGCTAGGGGCAGCATTGATTAAATGGACTACTTACTACTAGCACCACCCCTGATTCTAAATGTAACAGTACTCGGTCCCTTGTCACTGGAGGAGGGGACCCTTCAATCTACTTGTGCATGCAACATGTTGTTAGCCCATGTGTCATTGGCATTCCCTTTGGCTGCTGTTGCGTTTGCTGATTGGCACAATTATGTACAGTTCTCCAGGCATATGATTGGCCAATCAGGGGTCAGTGTTTCAGGGATGTACATTGTCCTGAATCAAACTACTTGTGTGTAGTGCTTTTGTGGATGTGCCTCCTTTTGCGCACCATTGGCATGACTGTCAGGTGGCCAGGGTGGAATGTCTCTGCTGTGTCAGGGTGAGAAGCAATACTGCGACACACACAGGAGGCTTTGTGGTAGTTGGGCTTCCATATGTGACTGTGCTGCCACATGTCTTTGCCATTCAGACTGGGTGTGTTCTGCTGTGTTGAACATGTCCAAGGGTTCTCATGCGGGGTACATGCATGGGAATGTTGCAGTGCTGGTACTGCCTATGTCTCCTGCTGGCATGCAGGGATTTCACTGTGTATGTCCAGCCCCATCAGATGTCATTTAACATGCATTTCGGACTACATTTGTACTCACCCAGCATCCATGTGTTTTGGCCTCTGTGCCTTTCCATGTACGCTGGCAGGGTACTGTTGCACAGGACCATGGAGTTGTGGGTGGATCCTGGATAGCGGGCGCAGCAGTGGCTGAAGGTGAGGTCAGGGCTACATGTCTTCTGCACATTCATGGAATGGTAATTTTTACGGTTTCTGTAGACTGCCTCATGTGCCTGGGTTGGTACTAGTGCTACATGTGTGCAGTCCAGGGCTGCTATGACATTCAGGACTTGGGCAATGGCATGGAATTGACCCTTCAGCTGGTTCACCTGTGCCTGTGTGGCTGGCAATGCAATGTGCTCATTGACATGGAGCAGCAGTACATCCAGAACCTATCCCAGCATGGCTCTGAAGGTGGACTGGGCCATGCCATGCATCATGGCAACAGTGTGTTGGTAGCTGTCAGTCCCGAGGTATTGTAGCATGGACACAAGCTTCACAAGCTGGGGGATCTGCAGTACTGATATCTATACGGCTGCCGATGTCAGCCTGGATTGTGTCCAGCAACTGGGTGATTGTTGCCCTGTCCAGCCTATACTCGGTCACCAACTGCCCATCAGTTAGGGCCCAGGGTGTTGTCCTGACCCTGGGGATGGCTGGCCGCCTTGCTGGTGCTACTCTCCTCCTCCTTCTCATCACCACCGCCCCCTGTGCTCCCAGGGCCCTGGCCTGGTTGGCTGGCCTCTGTAGCTCCATGCGCAGCAGGTAGATGTCCACATCAAGGCCACCGGCTCCAAATGGCAGCATGGTGTTTGGAAGTGTGTGTTGGGTATGGGTGGATCTTTTGTAGGCCTCTGATCTACATTGGTTTCACCTGGGCCCTTATTGCTGTCTCCTCCCTGCTCCTGCTGGTGTAATGGTGTTGGGGAGGGTGTGTTGTGCATGGGTGGGTCTTTGTAGGCCTCTGATTTGCATTGGTTTCACCTGGGCCCTTATTGCTGTCTCCTCCCTGCTCCTGCTGGTGTAATGGTGTTGGGGAGGGTGTGTTGTGCATGGGTTGGTTCTTTGTAGGCCTCTGATTTGCCTTGGTTTCACCTAGGCCCTCATTGATGTCTCCTCCCTGCTCCTGCGGGTGTAATGGTGTTGGGGAGGGTGTGCTGTGCATGGGTGTGTCCTTGGTAGGCCACTGATTTGCATTGGATTCACCTGGGCCCTTATTGCTGTCTCCTCCCTGCTACTGTTGGTGTAATGGTGTTGGGGAGGGTGTGTTGCATAGCTCTCAACCATTTGTGTCACAAAGGCTGGTGAAAACACCCAATTTTATTTTTGGTGGGTGAGAGGCCCATTGAAATGAATGGGCGTGCAGGAGGCTTGGTGGGTGAGTCAGCTGTTTACAAGGCGGGTGACACTCGCCAAAAGCGTGTGAGTTGAGAGCTATGGTGTTGTGCAAGGGTGGGTCCTTTGTAGACCTCTGATTTGCATTGGTTTCAACTGGGCACTTTTTGCTGTGTCCTGTGTTCTTTTACCTTCAGCATTTGGCTAGGGGTATTTTCAGCGTATTTTCGGCCAATTTTCTCGCACTAATAGTGCCTACGCTGGACTTGTGATTGCTGTGTAATAGCGTGAATGGATACTGGCGCTATTACAGCCGGCGCTATTACAGCCGGCTGTACTTATGCCGGCTGTAATAGCGCTGGCAGTATATGTACTCGTGACCCGGCGGAGCGGTATTGGCGGCGCTAATAGCGTTTACGCCGGATTTAATGGTTACCGCCCAACTTGTGATGAGGCCTTCAGTCTTCATGTTTGTATAAAAAAAAAACAATCTGTGAAAGCTTTGCAACATATGCTGTCCCCTCGCTCACTTCCCCTTCTATGGATAGTTCTACACTTATGTCTCACCTTATTTCATGGAAAACTCTGAACTTTGTGTTGAAGAAACCGCTAGTTTCTTCCGTGCATCAAAGCTGGCTCTCCTACTGACATATTCTGGCCAAATACCTTAAGCAATTGACTGTCCCTAGTGCCCATCTCCTAAAAATGTATTAATACTTCTTTTCAGTTAGGAGTGATTCCAACAATACTTTAGGCAGCCACACTGTTTGCCGTACCGAAAACGCCATCTTTGGATCCTTTCATCCTGGCCAATTATTGGCCTATGTCCTTATTTCCAGCTGCTTCCACAGAAATTGAATTTCACCATCACCATAAGGCTATGTGACATTCTTAAATATATTAAGGCCTTAGATACTTTTCAGGTGAGTTTTTATGCATCTAGCAGTATGAAATCAGTCCTCGCAGTCCGGTGTTGGCAGTGCCACTGCGCTCATCCGGTTAGATATTTTAGCAGCCCTTGATACTGCTGGCCATTCCCTTCTTCTTGAAAGGCTAGCAAATAATAGACATCATCAGCGTGCCCTTGGGTTGCTTCTGATCATTTTTGGTGGGAGTAACAAAATCTGTTGCATTGGCCACTATCCTGTCTCTACCTGAGCCCCCCTGACTAGTGTAGCCCAGGGCCATGCCCTGCCACACTTTTTGTTTGATGGCTGTCTTCCTCTAGATCAGATTATCCACAGTCAAAGCTTTAAGTTCTAAACTCATGCTAAGGATACTATGATGAATCTTCTGACATCGTCTCCTATGGGTCAAGGGTGGTGTGTCCCCTGGGGTGGTGCACAGGTGTTGGATCACATGTGGGAGGAAGCCTCGAATTGGATTAGGGACGACTATCCCCAGAGAATGCGGTATACCTCATATGGGCTACCGTCCCCTTATCTGACAGAATCAGACCCCTCAGATATATTGCCAAACAGTAACATGTTTTATTGTGAAGTCATTCCAACTAACACAATATACCAGAGAAAGCCTCAGGAAGTTTAGATTCTCCCGCCCTGTACCTTTAACACAGGTACTGGGAAGAAGAAGATGACAAGGAGCAAGAAGATCACTCTGCTAAACTATGGTGAGCAGTCTAGTCTAGTCTAGTCTAGTAATGAGTTACAAAATAGATGAGGAAACGCAAAGAAGAGAAAGAGCTCCTCCGGACAAGAGCTGTCAGGGAAGCTGACCAGGCAACCGTGAAGCAGGCAGCAGAGAAGCTGTGCACTGAGCAGGAAGAGAGAGAGAGACTGTAGCCCAAGACCTGGTAAGTACGAGTCTCGCTTTCCAGGTAGCCAGCGGGGCACCTCGCGGTACCCGCAGCAACAGCAAGCCAGGAGCAACCTGCAAGAGAGACGTGGAGAGCCTCCAAACAGTGCCCAACACCAAAAGGAATGCTACCGGAACCTCGAGAGGGAGACCCGTGGCCCAGAACACATGAACTCAAAGCAAAGATACTCGGACTGGCAAGAAGGGACAGAAAGTCTGGGGAAGCTGCGAGAAGCAGAGGGAGAACCAAATGAGTGGGTTGGAAAGCCTGAAGGAAAGAGAATATCATGGGCTAACACCCTGAGGAAAATACCGATAAACAGAGGGTCAGATGCCATAACCACCAGAGAATCAACAACGAGAGAAAACCCAGCTTAGCAGGAGAGTGAACCAAGCTGTCAAAGAACTGTATTGCGAGTCCAGGACACAAACCCACATTTGAAACAAAGAGGGTTCAAGACCTTGAAAGCCAGATAAATAAATATAGAAGAAATACAGGCTTGTCAAGAGAGTGAGCCAAGCTACCAGAGGAGAGGGTTGTGAATCTGGGACCCACAACCACATTTGAAACAAAGAGGGTCTTAGAACCTGAAAGCGAGAGAAATAAATATAAAAGAAATACAGGCTTGGCAGGAGAGTGGACCAAGCTGTCAAAGTACTGTACTACAAGTCTGGGCCTTGCACCCATATTTAAAACAGAGAATAGGAGGTTCAGGTACTCTAAAAAAAAAGAAGAAGGAAATACTGAAGAAACCCATGATTGGCAGGGAAGTAAAAGAAGCTGGTTGCAAACGACCCAGCGAGGCTGGGGCCCGCGCCCATATTACAATCCAAGAATAACTTTACTTATGCTACAGGGTCTGAAAACCAAGAGAAAGAGACTCTTAGAAACCGTTATTCTCCCATGGATAGAATTTGACAGGAGAGTGAACCAGGCCTACCCAGCGAATAAAAGAGGGAGGAACATGGTTTCCAGAGAAAGCTATTTATGGAAGAGTGGAAAAGCCAGGGAAAGGGAGGCAACTTCCCTGGTGAAGTAAATATTGTTTCTCAGGAGCCAACTTCTTATCTTGCAAAGTAAAACAGGCAGGAATTCAGGGAAAAGGAGCAAGTGCCTTGATTATGGAACATAGTGCCTTTGGAAGAGAACATTTCCTTTTATTAATAGGACCATTAATATCAGGAACTTTCCTTTGATGAAAAGTTTTATCATCACCTTTTTAGAAGAGAACCTCCTTGAACTTTAGATTTATCGTGTTAGTGTTAGGGTTGGATCTACGGTTTTGGGACATAACTGTGACTAAACCTTTATTTGCCATCCTGACAGTTTCACTAGTTGAGGCAGGGAAACCCCTCTTAGCATAGCGTGACTGGGAGGCATTTTTCCAACCCTTAATTTCCTTTAATAAAAAATGTATGACAAACACCATGTCACCTCTGTGTCAGACATCTTCTTCTGTACCCTTACAATACTCAGGTCTTGGTACAATTTGGGCACAGGACAGGCTGACTTTCCCAACTGTCTTTGTGCCGTGACTTTTGGCTAATGATTGGCTGAAGCTTAACATCGACAGAGTGAAACTGATTGTAGTAGGTGATAACATCTAACATTGGTGGCCCAATTATTCGGTATTATTAGATGGGCCCACTCCTGTTTCATCTGTTTGAAACGTTGTCTTTCATTCAGAATCTTTCACTCCACCCCCAAATTACAGGAGTTTATAGTAGCTGCTTTGTGGCATTGAAGACCCTTAAAAAAAGAATCCTTTTTTGTCTTCTTTCAGAACTTGCAGCCTCTACTTGATTTATCAATCTACATTATTGTAAATAATTGTATTTAAAAGTGCCTTATTTATCACTTATGAATTATCCAAAACATTGCACTCAATCTGGTTATAGTTTTTTTTTGATGGGTTTCTTTCTTTATTTTTTCTGCCCAAATTTTCGGCCAAAAATCTAGAGGGTAATTTGAGATTAGGCTATATTTGGGGGCGTGGGGTTGGAGGCATGTAGAGACAGTGAGGGAAATGGGTGGGAGTCCCCGCACCCCGCATTCTATAAATAAATGTGAGCAAAACATTTGAGAAATAACACATGATTTTTAAAAGAAACAACAGATATATAACCCACCATCTGGAATCTAATGCTTATCTCCCTGCACTCCCTCCACATCAATGCTAGCTAAACTTAATTGTCCTCTGTTTTCTTATAAGATAACATTCATGTTTTTGCTCCTCATTCGCCAAGACATATATGCAACAGCACTAAGCTTTCTCAAAGCCAAATGTTCCATCTATACAAATCTACCTTGTAACACATTCCAACTAATCCCATAAAAATTAGAATAAACTCATGTTTTCTAGGATCACCTGCCAGACTTGCATGCACACATGCTATCCAAACTCATTATTCTCTGCACTTTCTCTCTCCTTCCTGTGGCTGTGGAATTTATCCTCTCTTTACCAGACCCTTATCTTTATCCTGCTACATTTTCTTCGGCATATTAAGATCTGCGACCCTTGACAGTGGCGCAATATGCCAATTCCTTTCTTTTTTCCCCCAGCTACTGCCATGATGTCTCACGGTAACTGTCCCCTTTAAAAACTCTTACCTATTCACATACATTAAAAGTATTAATACCATAATTGGCACAGGTTTGCTTTCCTCTGGAACATTTTGCTCACACTTCGCTGCTATCCTCGGCTGCTAACTTGCAGAAAACTATTTCTCATAATTTCACTAGCTCACGCTGCTTCAGAATTGTCCTTTAACTATTCAGAGTCTTGTGAACATGTATACTTCCTTAAACATGACAGCTCTGAAAAGATTGTTATTCAAATTGTTGGCCTTGGATTCGACTATTTGGTTTTCATCAGAGACTTTCGAGAACGTGCCGCATGCACGCGACCTCTCCGATACAGTGTAGCTTCACTAACTTTCAAACATGCACAGAGTTTCTCTCATCCATTGGCACTCACCAGTTCCATAACGGTTCTTTCCCAGTTACTGGGTTCGCACAATCAGGATCTCACTGCCTGCCGCGCAGACACCCTTAGACTATTGCTTCCAGTCAGGGAATGAGCAACTCTCGGCCAAAGCATAGGGACCATGTTACATCCCGTTAATGTCCTGTAACTTTGTGGTCTCCATGGAGGAGGAGAGTTTCTGCACTGTATACAAGTCCCCTCAATATGGCCGTCAGTGTGCCGTGTAAGGTCCTAGATCCCTTGGAGGGGACCTGCCAAACGAAGACTATCGCCTCCACATCATCATTGTGCTGTCTGCAGCCGGGATTTGTACACCAGAAGCAGGAGACATGGCACGTTGCTTTGCTTTCACTTACTGCTTCTGAGTTCGATCTTTATGAACTTTCTTTGCTTTTCCTTTCCTAGCCCTTTCCTAACTCCATTTCTCCCTTCCTAAGGATCGCCTTTACCCAACCTTACCACCCGAAGACCGCCCATCTCATGCCTCTTAGACTGTAGATCCAGCCGAACGGTAATCACTGCATATTCCAGACTGGTTACAAACAGTTCTCCTCTTGCCTACATTGGTTCAGCCTCTGACACACATCTCAGCAGCCTTCATCTTCCAGCGGGGAGAAGATGGCATCCGGAACCGATCCGAGGCCCGACAACAAGTCCACCACAACAGGGTATTTTCCCCGTCCAAGGGTTTCCCTGGAGTCCCTTCATTCCTGCCTGTTACACACTTGGGAAAAGAACGGGTTACAGGGTGATTCTCACAGTCGCCACAAGCTGCTTTTTATTTGAGGCCATCAGTCATGAGTATTATCTTTTTTTTACTACATCCTGAGCACAACAGTGTAAGAGAAAGCAACGCCTGAATCTGACACCATGGATCAGATGCAGCAGCTGGTGTCTGCTGTACAGAATCTGACATTAGAGGTGCAAGACAATCTCGCTTTTAGACAGCAAATGGTAAGACCTCCTAGCACTGCAGAGCTATAGCTAGGCCCTCTTTCAGGGGGAATATTTGATGGAAACCCTCATAAATTGAAGGAGTTTCTAGATGTTTCTAATTTCATACACTATGTCAGCTGGTCAGGATATGCCTTTTACTTATTTACAGCTTTTATTACATACAATCTTCTCATGGGGTAGAATCAGAGGCTTTTTGAAAACTCCAGGCTCTTTGCTTTTGTTTAGCGTGACCACTCTGATCCTTTGCCACTCTCTTTATTTGTTACTTGCACTTTCCTTCGTACCTTTTATCTTCAGGTGTTTATTGTGCACCCTTGCATTGTCTTTTTTCCCTTTCCCTTTGAGGTGCATACTTGCACTGTTTTTTTCCACTCTATATTCCTTCTGTGCCTCTTGCACCTTCCTGCTTTAGTGTGCTTCTTTTACTCTTCTGTTTCACACACTTCTGTATTTGGCTGTGCCCACTTGCACTTCTTTTCCTTTGCCTTGCATCCTTGCACCTTCAATACTGTCACTTTCCTTCTCCGTGTTCACTCGCACCTCTTCCTCACTTTCCTTTCGGGCCGCTTGCCCTCGCTTTACTTTCTTATGCGCCCTCACACTTTCTATTTGCTTTGCTGCTGTCCAGTTTTAACTTTACATCCAGGCTGCTTGCCCTTACTTTCAAATCTGTTTACTTTCTGTACTCTTATTTCTGCGCCACTCGTGCGCACGCTTTATTTGGTTTCTCTCTTTCTACTTGTGGTTTCTTGCTTTCTGCTTCATGCCATTTTATCAATCTTGCTTTTCCTCCTTTTCCCGCTCCAGCCACATGCACGCTTCCGAGTTTCTCTCTCTGTAATGCGAAACTCACCGGGTAGCGTAGCGCTGCCAAACGTTCTCTCCGGGATGCTTTTGGTCGAGGTCAGGGTCTCACAACCTGCCTCTTCGACACCCTTTGGCCTGGCACATGGCCCAAGGAAACAAGCACTTGCATGGACTCTGCCAGCAGGGTCCCAGCTGCCTTGCTCGGGCTCTCAGGAGACACAGCTCCTCAGCCACGCTGCAAACCTCCTCACACGCCGGGCCAGTGTTGCAGCACACCGCTCTCCTCCAGATCCTCCTTCCTGCAGCTCCCAGCTTCAAGGCTTCTCCAGCTCGCTCATCCATCTGTGTGGAGGTTCTTTGGGCTGTTCTGGTTTTCTGGAGGCCATGTCCAAATATCGGAAGTTGGACAAAGAATATCCTTTGCCAATGCTTGGTGGGAGAAAAACATGGAGCCTGCATTTTCTGCATGAGAGAGGAGAACCCAGGGAAATCCCGGGCAATGTATTATTGTAAAGACTGGAGGGGGTTTATATGTACTCCTGCCCTCTATATTGGTGAGTATATGCACAGAGCACCCCAGCCAAGGTTCTCTATTGTGGTAGCAATGGATGAGCAACCACGGCTTAAGCTCTCAGGAGGTGATGCAGCCTGGTTCTTAAGTACAGTATAGTCCCCAAGCCCCCCATAAAGGAATGTCCACACACTATGTTATGTGCTAACACAGTTCTTTATATAAAAATAAGGTTAAAGATATATACATCATATATCACATATACTAGAATAATTAAATGGGTGAAAGAAACGTAGTCTGAAATAACACTAGCAGAACAACCTGACACTGCTATAGAAACCATGTATGATATCTCAGAGGGAGGGCAAGAAACATCCCGGATCTATGAACTGGTGATGTCCAGAGAGGGAAAGGAGCTGCTCCAATTGAGACGTGATTGGGAGGAGGACGCGACAGAAGCTATGCAAGACGAGCAGTGGGATAGAGCTCAGAGATATCACAAAAAGGTATCTAGAAATGCAAGGCTGCAGCAGATACAGTTATATGTCACCCCTAGGGCATACATGACCTCCGGAAAGGTCGCTAGACTTGGAAATAAAGAATAACAAAAATGCCCAAAGTGCGGGGAGAGGGATGCCGGGATGATCCATATGTTCTGGGCATGTCCAGAGGTGGGAATATTCTGGGAGGAAGTTAAGTTAGAATTATCTGAAAAGGGAATCAAGCTAGATGTGGAATCTATATTAGCATGCATGCTGGGGGAATCCACCAGACCACGTAACCTAAAACACGTTTGTAAACTCAAAGACCCGGCCTATATCCTGGCCAAAAGGAGAATAGCCATGAGCTAGAAAGCAGCCCACAGACCCAGACTAGAGGTATGGTGGCACGACCTCCTGAAATGGGCAGAAGCCGAGACAGTAGCATGGTATGAGGCAGCCGACAGAGGGGAAAATAACAAAGTAGGGCCTCTGATAGCATGGAGATAAATGGTAGCCTCATTGTAGGGATCCTCCCATGCCAATTCTAGTGAACAGGACAAGTCCGAGAACGATGAAGGGGACTAACTCCAGAAGAAGGGTAATCCGATGAACGGAAGTGGAAGCTCGAATTAAAATGGGGGGAGGAGGGAAGACAGTAATAAATAACATACAAATGCATGCTTGAGAAACTTGTAACCGAAAATGTCGGGTGTGATGGTTATGTTTTGTTTGTTCTAAAAATCAATAAAAATTATTTAAAAAATAAATAAAAGATATATACATAAATGAATAACGCACTTGGTACTTTTGCAAGTCTAATATGGCAAATATATACAATGTCCATATGGTACCACATTTAGCTATTGATTCCTTTAAGATGCATCAACTGCTGACAGTTCTAATGGCATACAAATCAAACAGTAATGTGGATCAGCATAGGACATAGGAAGGAATGCAAATTAGATAAAACAATGGCAGAATGGTTCTCTAGCTAGTAAGATACAATTCTGAGTGAGGATCCCCCGTACCTGGGAAACCTGTATTAACGAGTATTGACAAGCCCAGTCCATATATGTTTAAATAGTCTTGTTTCCTGGTCAAAATGTTCAACTACCCCAATGTACCTGAGTTAGAAGAGTTTCTTCAACAGTTTGTTGGTGGATCCCTTGATGGTGCACTCCTTTTAAAGCAGGAGCCACGGGGCGTTGAGATTCCTTTCAAGAAATGTGAACACTGTCATCGAGACAGCAGCTTCGACCTTCGCGGTACTCGTCGACAAGCGATCGTGGATGTCCTGCGAAGACATTGGGACTCATTATAACTCCGGCGGTAGCCGTGCTGGTAAAAATGACAGGCTGCCGGCGGAGTTATAACAGCTATAACATGGAATGCATATTGGTCACACAATGCATTCACCCATGTCCCACCCCAAGGGTGTACCCACAACATACAGTAACTGTCCTGGACTTCCCCACAATACCATATATGGTTCTTCCACCCAACAGCCAGTCAGGAGAAGGGGCAGAGTCAGGGCTTCCCAAGAATTTGTGACAACAAGGTAACAGGTTATAGAAACCAAGAGGCCACAGGGGCCATCTTGCCTTCTACCATCTCTTTCATCTGCTTTTCACTGAGAATGAGGTCCCGTTTCCACCCTCCTGGCTATTTGAAAGCACAAGTTTTTCCCACTATTGCCTCCTTATTTGACTGTTGTTTGGCCCTTCCAAGATGGCCGCCATGGTTTTCTTTGTTGTGTAGGCAGACTGTGCTGAACCACCTCTTCCTGTGCAGCACTCCCATTGGTTGCTGAGTGTTTTCTTCCATCCAATCAGGGACCGGCAGCCTTTAGCCGGCCCTCTCAGCAAAGGCCCACTTCTAAGGCCCCTGTCTGCTCCCTATCTGCTTCCGGAATGCTAATTGGGGTCCTCCCTGCACCTTTAACTACAATGAGGCTGCCACCTCACTCCTCTAAGAAATCTGGACTGTCTTGACTTTGCCTCCTCCAGAAATACGGGTTAGTTCCCTCCTTATGGACTCACTCCTACCACCTTTGACTATACTCCCATGTTGTCGTCCTGATGCGCAGTGCTTACTAAAATCCTTTGCTAACATCTGATTCCAAGATTGAAAGGTCAAATCTTGCTGTTTTTGCTTTGCGCTAAAAAGGAAAATCTTGCTGTTTTTGCTTTGTGCTAAAAAGTCAAATCGTGCTGCCCATTGCAAATTTCTCTGTATTTTGCTTGTATAATGATGTTTCTCTGTAACTTGCCAGCACAGTGACCTCACCACTCTATTTTGTCCCACACCTACCTGCCTTAGCACCCCCCAGTGTCTCCATCCTCTCCTCACTTTCACCCACATGGCGCTTTCTGTTTCTCCTATCTTTTCCAACTGCTTTTCCATTGACTATCCTTCCCTTCTCACTAAGTCTGGTAGGAAGAAGTTCAAAAGGGATATCTTGGCCTCTAACCCTGGTCTTCCTATCGGCGACACCTACTCAAATGCTTTCTCCAGACAGACCCTCACCGACATCCTCTTTGTCGTTCCTTCGCCAGAACTATGGACTCCTCATATGATCTCTGTGCTGTGCCCTATCTCCTCCTCTCATATTAATGATGGCACTCGCTGGGAAGTTCTCATGGCTTCCTTCGACTCCTCTAAAGTCATCATTAATGTCTACCTAAATGGCACTGTCATGGTCCAAGGCCCTCAGGCCAATCTCCTCCTCTTTGACAGGCGCTTCCCTCGCCTCATCAATTTCCTTTCATCTCCTAGTGTCCCCTCGTCTCCCCCCTTGGCTACCTTACCCTCTCTCTCCTCCTCCTCCTCCCCTTCTATGGCTCTTTCTCCTCCGCAGGGCGTACCTCTGATCTGTACCCCTCCCTGGAAGGTCTTTAAGGCCGGCAACCTTCTTCATATTGCCACTCTCAACTTTCGCTCTGCTGTCAAACACTCCTCTGACATCTGCCACCTCCTTGAAGAACTAGACCTTGATGTCCTTGGTCTCACGGAGACACAGTTCACGGCCAGCTCTGTCACAAGCTTTGACACTCTCCTCCCTGATGGCTACAAGATCCTCTCCGAGCCCAGATCCTCCCGGTCCAGTGGGGGGGTAGCCCTGATCTTTCCTGAGTGGGTTCCTACCTCTATTGTATTTTTAATTTTTTTTACATTTTTAAAGCGCACTACAGCCCAAAGACATTGAGGCGCTATTTACATGAAAGAGTACGTAGGCAGGAATACATTTAGGACATGCGGTTACTTGGTTACATCATATGTGCTGGGTTACAGAGTACAGCTGGGCATACAAGATGGTTTCAGTAGAGTACATCATTCCCACTCAGACCTACTCCTCTTTTGAATGCCTTGTCTGTAGGCTTTCTCTCTCGCCTACCCATTCTCTTACTGTGGCTACCATCTAGCGGCCTCCTGGTCAAATCATCTAATTTCTCTCTAAGTGGGTGGACCTCTCCTCCTCCCTCCTGGCCTCTACCACTCAACTCCTGCTCCTCAGTGACCTCAATATACATTTAGACTCTCCTTGTTCCTCCTTTGTACTCTTCCGTGACCTCTGCGACTCTCTCTCCCTGTCCATCCTCCCCTCTGGCCCGACTCACTCTGCAGGGCATACACTCGATGTCTTGATCTCCTCTGACCTCCCCCTCTTCATCCCTCTGACCACTCCTCTCCCCTGGAGCGATCACTCCCTCCTCTCCTCTCATCTCTCCTTCTCTTCCCCCCAAGCCAAGCCTACCCCAACACTGCCACCTACCTTCTCTGTCATCCGCCCCATGAAGCGTGTGTCAGTTTAAGGCTTTTGCCATCTCTTTCTCTCCCCTCCCTCCACCTTTGGCTGTCTCACATGCTGACACAGCCCTGTCTCTGCCCTAATCTTCAATTTCTGATGTTCTTGCCCCTGTCATGAGGATCCGTTTGAAGTCCAAAGCCAAGTGCAATTCCTGGTATGACTCTGACCTAGCTACACTTAAACGTAAGTGTAGATCAGAGGAGAGTATATGGAGGGATTCCTGGTCATCCTGTCACAAACTGGCCTGTCGCCTGCTACAAAGGCAATACCGACTCTCTGTCCTCACCAAGAAGAGAGTCCACATTCAAGCTCGTGTCTCCATGGCATCTAACAACTCGGCCGAACTCTTTAAAACTGCAAGGAGCTGGCCAACCATGCTGCAGTCTCTACCCCTCCTGTTGCCTCCCGGACTCTTTGCAATGCCCTTGCCTCTCACTTCATTTAAAAAACCCAGGACATCCTGTCCATCCTCTCCACCCTTACCCCTCCTCTCCCCTCTTCATCTGTGCTTGCTGACCCTCCTTTAGCCACCCCCACCATACATCTCATCCTTTGCTCTTTTCTCCCTGATGAGGTTGCTAGACAAGTCAGATCTAT
Organism: Ambystoma mexicanum; assembly: GCF_040938575.1. Taxonomy (NCBI): domain Eukaryota; kingdom Metazoa; phylum Chordata; class Amphibia; order Caudata; family Ambystomatidae; genus Ambystoma; species Ambystoma mexicanum. The sequence goes on from NC_090921.1 coordinate 305,462,823, forward strand.
GAAAGCCTTGTCAAAACAGGTTCATCCCTGTTCCTCTAAAACCATCAAGGACCATATTGACACCCTTGCTCTGGCCCTTGCTGATTTTTGCAACCACTCCTTTGCCTTAGGATCCTTCCCCTCCCCTCTGAAGCACTCCCTTGTGCATCCTGTTCTCAACAAACCCACAGCTGATCCTTCTTGTCCAGCTAACTATCGCCCAATTTCCATTACTCCCTTTCTGGGCAAACTCCTGGAAAAGTTGGCCATCTCTCAGCTTAACCTTCATTCCAATTCTGTTGGCTGTCTCCATGACCACAAGTCTGGCTTCAGAGCTGACAGAAGAACGGAAACTGCTCTCCTGAACATCCGTGAAGATCTGCTCTCCAACCTTGACTCTAACATTCCCTCTGTCCTCTTCCTCCTCGATCTCTCTTCTACCTTCGACACAGTCAACCATACCATCCTGCTCAACCGTCTGTGTGAAAACCTGGGTATCACTGATCAGGTTCTGGCCTGGCTGACCTATTTCCTCTCAGATCGACCCTCCTAGGTCCAACTTGGGTCCTTCCTATCATCTATCTTCCTCTCTACCTGTGGTGTTGCCCAGGGGTCTAACCTCTCGCCCTGACTTTCCAACCAATACCTGGCAACTCTCGCCCACTGCATTGCCATTTTCTGCTCAAATTTCCAGTGGTACGCTGATGACACTGAACTCATTTTTAGGCTGCCCTCTGCCACCTGCTCTCCCTCTCTCATCTCTGATTGCCTAACTGCCATTCAAGATTGGTGTGCCGCCACTGATCTTTGTCTGAATGCCAGCCAGACGTAGATCCTCCTCATCTGCACACCTTCACCATCCTTTCCCCTCACTCTCTGGCCGGCTTCCCTTGGCCCTCCTCCTACCCCCACCTGCGAGGCTAAGAACCTCGGGGTCATCTTTGACTCCACCCTTTCCTTTTCTGCCCACATCTCTGAAGTCTCTAAAAAGTCACATTTCCTACTGCACCTTCTCAGAGGTACTCTACCTTTCCTCTCCTTCCCCCAGAAGCTCATGGTATCCCAAGCTCTGGTTATCTCTAGGGTGGACTAATTTAAGAGAATCTTTCTAAATCTACCAGCCTCTACTCTCTGCCCTCTGCAACTAATCCAAAACAGGACTGCAAGACTTGTCCTTGGCCTCAAGTCCTGGGATCCTATCTCTCCAGCTCCGAAATCTCTCCATTGGCTCCCAGTGGATGCAAGCATTAAATTCAAAACCCTCTGCATTGTCCACAAGGCTTTCTGGGGCCTGGGTCTAAAATACCTTCAGCTATCCCTCCGCAAATACCTCTCCTCTCGAGCTCTTCACTCCTCTACCTCTAACTCCCTCAGGGTGTTTTTCAAAGAAATGAGCTGGGGGTAGATCTCTGTCTTTGGCTGGGGCCTCCCTCTGGAACAGCCTCCCTGCCACTCTAAAACTTGAGGAGAACCCTCTCCGGTTCCGGAAGCACCTCGAGACCTTCCTCTCTTCTTCTGCCTTCGCTCCCCCTCTCCCCTGCTGATCTGTTCTCTCTTGGCACTGTGCACCTGGCCACCCTCTGTCCTCCGGGCCCAGGTACCTGCTCACCCTGCCACCCTCCCGCACTGCCTCTGGGCCACCCCTTGCACTGGGGTCTGTATCTGTACCCATATACCCCCCCTTTTTTCTTCCTGCACTTATCAGACCTACCCTGTCTGCTGCCTTAAACCTAGCACTTGCAAATTGCTGGCTGCACTACCACTTTTTGTTGCCTTCATTATTTATGTATTGTTATTTATCTGTTTCTCCTCTGCTTCGCACTTTCCACTTATCCCCGTCCATGCACTTTTCCCCTTCCCCTCTCCCATGCACTTGCACGTTCTCAATGTCACTGGGCCTAGTTAGATCGCTGTTTTGTTCTCCCCTGTTCCCCTTCCTTGCCTTGTCGCGCTCTGAAACACCTGTGTACAAGCGCGATAGAAATACAACATCAATATCAATATCAGGAATCGATTGATTCCTATGGCAGTGCCTGGGTATCCCAAAACGGAGGATACTAAGAGCACCTGTGAAATTCAGCATGGAGCTGCCGCCCTGCTCTGTGGGCCACACAAAGGTGCCCAAAAGCATACACTAGGAGTACAGGGTTGTACCCCGACCCATGGGTGCCATAAGGGTATCCCAAGGGTCTCTGTTCACCACAGCACAAAAGAGGAAAAGCTGCACTGCCAGGAGACCCAACTGGACTCCTGTGCAGAAAACAACACAGAACACACATGATAAGGGAGTACAGGACAAGGACATGGAGGCCCTGTCCCGCAAATGCATTTGCAACATCACCATTAATGCTGACGGAATGATCTTACAAGTGTCCCTAATCCGAATGGCAATAAGTATTTGTGTGTAGATTTCCTCATCACCGCGTACACAGGTAATTCGGACCTTCTTGGCTTGTTTAAGGCTATGAAAGGGGACTAGGTCAGCCCGATTGGCGGTTTGTTTGCTCCCTGAGTCTTTGAGGGCCTGCACTGCGATCCCATTCATGATAGCAGGCTCATGGATGGATGAAGTTGGGACATCACAGTAGTAAAGCCTTATAGTTTCAACACTTTTGTCAGGTTCTTTCCATTCCTCATCTATTAGGCACCCTATTTCCATTGGCTCCTCCTTCCATTTTTGGGGATAATTCCTGGCCAAGTGCCCGAGTTCTTTACAGGAAAAGCAAACAAGGGTTTGTGGGTCTACTAAGTTTACTTTCCTATCATCCTATTTCCTCACAACCCTTGACTTCTAGCCTTTTATCGGATCTCTCCCGAACATACGTTTCTTTAGTTTCTATGGGGGCCTAAGATTTATCCGATTGGGAAGGATAGGGACGAGTAACCTCTCAGTTATCCCTTCTCTCATCACTTTAATGTAAGAAATGGAAATGGTTATTGGTCTCTGCATAATTCTGAGCAGTTTCAATTGCCTGGGTGAGAGTAGGTTTGTTTGCAATACCGCTTTTTGGAGGAACGACAGTAGTGTGTTTATGAATTGTTCTGTGGTTAGTTCTTCGAGAACTTCGACTAAGGTTTTGCCTTACAACCATAGAGAGAGAGTGTTTTTAATTTTCTTACCTAACTCAATAGGTGTCTCACCTGGATTTAATTTTAAGTTACATAGCTTGTGGCGATAGAAGTTGCTGTCACGATCCATGCCCCTGACCCCCTCAGGTATAACAGCCCCCTGGTAGCAGTGGGGCTGAAGCTCTTCACACTGGCCCCAAGGCCCTTAAAACTCCACCAGAAACATACATGGCGCCAGGCTCATTACCAGGAATAAAGTAATACCAGTTTTTGACCTTAATCCAACATGGAGGCCTATTACACAGCTCAGTTCTTTAGAACCAAGCCATGCGGTCTAGTGTTTTGGGTGTGGCTGGGCCTGGAACTACTTGGCCTGGAACTACTTTACCTGGGCTATTTAAACCACACCCAAACAGCAGAACACGCTTTGCGTTATTCTACACTCCTGCAGCGTAACGCTCACCGTGTCCAGCTCCTGCTCATCTGCTTCTCCAGCGGCCAGATCCTGATGCCCTAGATCCTGATACCATTATTAAGATAAATAAGCAAGGACAGCATTAATAACAATTCTTACCTGGGCAAGCCGCGAGTCCTGGCAGCACCCTGTGCTTCTCTTACCTCGCCCATCTCCGGGTTTCACCGCAACCTGCAAAGGAGAAGGAACAAGGTCAGCTTACCTGGGCAAGCAGCGCTATGATTGCTCATCACTCCGGAACATCACTGCAACCTGTGCAAAGAAGAGAAGAGAACACAGGTTAGCAATTAACACCAATAAACCGCGCAGCGCTCCTCGCATCAATAATTCACCTTGGTCTTCGCCATCGGCACGGCAAGTCCGAGATCGCAACCATCCCAGTGAAAACAAAAGAGACATTATTAGGGAACAGCATAGTGGAGCAAGACGCCGAGAAGACAGAGAAAATGGAGGGAAAGAAAGAGACAGAATATAGACGGAAAAGACATTATAACTCACCTGGAAGACAGCAAGCAGAGTCGGAGTCACAGCTGGTCTGGACCCGACATAAGGGAACACGGACCAGTGAAGCAACTAGGTCCATGGAACGCCCGCACCAACCACACACCCCTGCACAGAGAGGCAGGACGTTGAGTTCAACACACAAAAACCTGAGGTGAGCGATAACCCCAAGGGAGGGGATTTGGACCAGAGGGAGGTGGGAGTCCATCCATCACAGAACCAGTATCTTAACCCTCCATTCTCCTGTTATAGGCGCTACCCAACATCTGCCACATAACCAAGCAGAGAGGGGTCCGGGATAGTGCTTAGACCTCCATCCAGTATTGTGTGGCGCCCCCGTGGATACCAGGTGAGCGTAACAGTTGCTAGTTCGTCCTACTCTTTGCAAGAGGGCTTCCTTAATCTCTGAAAAGGGAGCTGTTCCGGGAAGGTTCAGAATTTGGTATGATGTCTGACGCTTGACTTTCAGAAGAGGCCCTAAACAGCAAAGCTTCAAATCATCACTCTATTTAAACTGGGTCACTAACCGGTCAAAATTTAGAAAGAAATTCCCTAAGTCTTCTCCCGTCTGGTAAGGTTGTAGAACTACTTGGGGAATACTGGGTTTTACCTGGACTGCTATCAGTTTCTCAAGTCCGCTTGCAACCGGTTCTCGGTCTCAATCTGATGGTCTGCCAGGCGGGTTAGGACTTCATCAATGGCTGCCATAGTTATGGGGAGAGTGATGGTTTTGTCTGACTTCCCTCTGGATCCTGAGACTGAAAAGAATTCTGAGCTGGTATCATATCCCTGCTCCAAACCTTTTGGGTTTTCAGGAAGTTGCTCTTGGGGATAGAATGTGAGGCTAGTCGAGACAGCTGGAATATCTATGGCAGTTAACCCCTGGCCTGCAAACACCACTCCTAACCTACTGGGCTGGATATAGGTGTGGGGATATCTAACCTTCAGAATAAGGTGGTCCCACTGTTTCAAATGGTATGTGGGTATGGGAAGGGTATCAAAGAGGAGTTGATTCTGAAAAAACAAGTACTGATGTTTATTAGGGATGCTAGTCTATCTTGGTCTTCTGCCTGTGCAAAAATCTTCTCTCCATTGGGCTGAAATATTTATGAGTAGCATAAGGGGCTCTACTTTTGTCAGTTGACCTGTATCCCATCCCTGACACCATTTGTGAGACAGGCATGGTAACAAGAGAGACACAGACTTATGAGGTCAGATTTCAAAACCTTTGTTTAAAGTTTCAAAGTTGGTGTAATACCTAACTAGCCCTAGCTCTAAAAGGATGTTTCCCTGAAATGATGCTTCAAAGGGCCTTCAATGTCTGAAAGTCCATAGAAAAGCCTGTCTGTGTCTAAAGCTATGCTTGCCCTCACTCTATACAAATATGTGTTAGGGGGTCTTTTGTCAAAAATGAAAAGTAGTGGTTCAACAGAAAAATAGGGGAACCAGGGTTGATTTCTGGTGGCTTTCTTGCCAGGCGTAGCTTTAAGCTTATCAAAATGAGATCAATCAAACAGGGCTTCTTGCAAGACCTTCACCACAGGGTCCTTGCAGGGAGTTCAAGTACCTTCAGTGTCTTTTGAGTTTGTTGGGGTTCCCTTCCCAAAGCTTCAAATTATTCAAGGTTCAAGCACCACAAAAGAAAATGTATCACAGTTCTCTTTTTAAGCTTCTCTGGGTTTAATTTCCCCGTGCTTCAGTCCTTTCAACACTATAAAGCAAAAGAAACAAAGTATCAATATTTCATGGGGGCTCTCATCCCTTGCACACCTATAATTACTGAAACAAATTTTCAGTCAATGTTCTAAAGAATATGTATGATATATTCACAATTTACAATCAAGGTAAGTGATGTTACTCATTGAGTAAAAAATCTCTAACAATGTTTGTGGGTTTTCTTATCAAAATGTTTAACTCTAGACATTTACTTCAATGGTAATATGTATCTAGCATACATTGAATGAATACAATAAATGCATTAGTAATTTGTTACATCATATTGTTTGCCATTGTTTAACATTTGTTCAATCAGAGTTTTTTTACAAAAATGTAATTAAAAAGAAGATCAACATGTTTCGAGAATGAAATCTCTCCTTTAGGAGCGGAATTATCTTTTCTCTTCAATTTTCATAATGAAATCACATTTCTACAACGTAAATTCCCAAAATTCACATGTTAATCTTGATTCTCTATTTCTAATAATGAATTCACTCATATCATCACTTCATGATCATAGTGGGTACTTCACCTCTAATGGTTCTTCTTAGGGATCGTTGACACGGTTTTGCAATTTTGATGTTCAATGCTTACGGACAACCTGTGGGGCACATATTTACAGTGTGTTACTAATGGAATCTCCTACTTTTTTGTAGACTATAGATCTCTTTAGTTACAGAAAGCATACTACCTTTATGGTTTCATAGAGTTTTGTTGGGGTTGACGTCTCTTTTCAATATGCATCCACTTCGTTCACATTTTTTAGCGGTTTCTTTTGATTGTATGCAGTTCATGCAGTCACCTGTAATGAGGGTTTTACATTAAGGATTGATGGTCTATTGTCTTTTTAGTTAAAATTTTACAGGCAAAATCCCTAGATCTCCGTTTGTTACTCACTAGCATTTCATGGTGTAAGTGTGGTTGATTGCTGTATAAACATGAAGGAAACACTTTTTCTAGGTCAGATGTGCGGTAACCTGTTAATGAAACAAACGCGTAATGAGTTACGAATGCATTCTGTTTTCTTTATATAAGTTCATGCATATTGCAAGTCATTCAAAGTACATATGTATATTTATGGAGTATCCTCAAAATGTTGGGTGAAGATATTTAGAATACTGATGTTCGTGCCAACGACTCAGATCGTCTCATGTTACAATGGTTGCTCAATCATGTTCACGGTATGTTGTGTGTCCCTAGGGGCAAGCGTCTGTGATATTTTATGTACAGGATTCAGTTTTTGTGAACTCTACATAGAGTAAAATAAAGATCTTTCAATTATGCTGTTACCTAATTTATGGTCGGATTATAATCCAATACAGTTTCCCGAAATGGAGTTCATTTGCTGCAGTCATTATCTATTGTCAATCGTTGCTAAGCAATGCTTTCATTTTATATAAGATGTGCGGGCACGTAGCGTTCCCACCTTGTAATTACTAAGCCTTCTGGGATACGTAGTTCATTTTAATGACACTGACTTAGCAATAATGGCCGTGTTACCTACCAATTGCTCACTATGTTGGATATTTGATGATGTGTGTTTTGTATATGATGAAAAAGATTTTATACATAGAACTGTTTCATCACAGTGTGTCATTCGATCTTTCTAGTTAACTTAGATCAAATTTTGTTTTTCTAATGGACTGCATTCTTCCAGTTGTCTGATCACTGTAGTATATCACAATGTTGTAACGTAGTTAGATTACTTTCATACAAGTCTAGCTCACATAGTACTCTTTTCGTTATGTAGATAACATCAAATTCTTTTCACCGACATACAATCCTTTTTAGCAACAAGTATGCACAACCTTCTTAATGTGCAGAAACGTTTGTCTGTTCAGACGGGATCTTTGTGTCACGTAGTTAGATTACATTAATGCAAATATAATCCACATTCTTTATGACATAACATTCTTTTCATTATATTAATGACTTCACATATTTTATCCATGTGCAATCCTTTAAAGCAACAAATGTGAAAAACATTGTTAGTGTGCTAAAGCATTTGTCTATTTAAGCCGGGTCCTTGTGTCAACCATGTACCTGTAGACAGGTTTTATAGCAAGTGTACAAACATTGATAGCGTGCTCAAACATATCTCTATTAGGACAGGATCATTATATCAATCTTTTGTATGTATACTGGATTTTTTGGACAGGATTTCCTAAAATTTCCTATTGTTACGAAATCTACATGTTGTTAAAGCATTGTTGTTTTGTCCATTTGGATGTTACAATATTTCTGATGTCCCCATTTCATGTTTAATCAGGGATTTGTGTCATTCTAGTGATGGTCACTTTTGATATTCAAGTAAAGTGATCCATTTATATCTGCTTCCTTATTTTGGATAAGATTAGTTGTTAATTTACATTATTGGGTTGACAACTTCTCCCACAGAAATACCTTGCTTTCTCCTCATGTTTTTAAAGGAAGACTGCTAAATAGATTTCCTCATTCATTCCTCGGTTCTAATGCATCCAGTTTATGAACCCAAAACATTTCTCTGCGTGACATAATTTCTTGCATATTACCTCCTCTTGGCGGCATAGATATTGTTTCTAGAATTACAAATTTAAGTTGAGATACTGAGTGATGTTTTACTTCAAAATGTCTTGCTACAGGTGATTTCTCATTACTCATTCTTATATTCGACTTATGTTCGGAAAGTCTCTCCTTCAATATTCGTGAAGTTTGTCCAACATAATATTGCCCGCAAGGACAAATTAGTCCATAGATTACATATTTGCTGTCGCATGTAGCGAAACTGTGCAATTCAGTCTTTTGACCTATGAAGCAAACCAGTAGGTCTTCAACTTAGATGGGCCACTTAGGGTTTCCCTCCCCAAGCTCAGGCCCTTTGCAGCTTTCAAATACAAAGTCAGTTTTATCATACTATACTTTGATTTTTGTAAGTAGGCCTCTCAGGGTTCCCTTCCCAAGCACAGGGCCCTTCCAGCTTTCAAATATGAAGTCCGTTTTATCAAGATACACTTTGTTTTCTTAAGTAGGCATCTCAGGGGTCCCTTTCCAAAGCACAGGCCTCTTCAACTTTCAACGCAAAACAAAATATATCACAGCTCCTTTTTAGGTTTCTCAGGGTGCCCTTCCCCATGTTTTGGTCCCCCTAATTCCAAACACAAAGTCCGCTGGCCAGGATATGCCTTTTTCTTATTTACAGCTTTTCTTACATACAGTCTTCTCATGGGGTAGGATCAGAGGCTTTCGAAAGCCCCAGGCTCTTTGCTTTGCTTTTCCTCAGCACGACCACTCTGATCCTTTGCCCCCTTTTTATTTCTTACTTGCACTTTCCTTGGTACCTTTTATCGTCAGGTGTTCATTTTGCACATTTGGATTGTCTTTTATTCCTTTCACTTTGGGGTGCACACTTTCTCTGTTCTTTCCCACTCTATTTTACTTATGTATCTCTTGCACCTTCCTGCTTTAGCATACTACTTTTACAATTCGGTTTCACTCACTTCTGTATTTGGCTGTGCTCACTTGCACTTCTTTTCACTTACCGTGCATCCTTGCACCTTTAATATTGTCACTTTCCTTTTCCGTGCTCTTTTTCTTACTTTCCTTTCTGGTCGCTTGACCTCTCTTGACTTTCTTGTGCGCCCTCGTACTTTCCTTTTACTTTGCTCTGTCCGCTTTTAACTTTACATCCGGGCTGCTTGCCCTTTCTTTCAAACCTGTTTCCTTTCTGTCCTCTTATTTTTGCGCCACATGCACCGTTTATTTGCTTTCTGACTTTCAACTTTCTGCTTCTTGCTTTCTGCTTCGTGCCATTTTATAAATTTTGCTTTTCCTCCCTTTCCTGCTCCAGCCACCCGCACGCTCCTGAGCTTCCCTCACTGTCATGCAAAACTCACTGGGTAGCGTAGCGCTGGCGAACGGTCTCCCCGGGATGCTTTGGGTCGAGATCAGGGTCTCACCACCTGCCCTTAAGACAACCTTGGGCCAGCACATGGCCCAGGAGAATGAGAAATTGCACAGAATCTGCCAGCAGTGTCCCAGCTGCCTTGCTCTGGCACTCAGGAGAAACGGCTCAGCAGCCACGCTGCAGCCCTCTTCACACGCCGGCAGCACACCGCTCTTCTCCAGATCCTCCTTCCTGCAGCTCCCAGCTTCGTGGCTTCTCTGGTCCAAAATGCTTCTCCAGTGAGCTCCTCTGTCCGTCTTAAACAACACCTTTTTATGATAAAATAAACAGTCAAGTGGAGTTAGGTGTAAATAGTCACTATTAACTGCCTGGCCCTGCCTGACTCTATTAGTGGGGCAGCTCGAGTTCTTTCTAGGGTAGATTACCCTTACTTTACCCATGTTATTTCTATGGGTAATCTTTACTGATCTTAGTTACCTCTTCGTCATCTCAGTATTTGTTGGCAATGGGGAGATGGGGTGAGATAAGAGATACCCCACAAAGGCTGAGGGAGAGTAGGTTGGAGTATTTTTGGGACTGGGCAAATACCATGTCTCACCCTTCGGCATCCTCCTCCCAATCCCTTGTAACCCTCCAATCAGGTGATCTTCCCTCGCTTGTCCACCTCCAGGATTGGGATCCAAAATCTATGTCCCTCTCCTGACCACCTGAATAGAGGATTCTCGGGGTCTACATGGGAGAATACCCCTAGGTTTCTCACATGATCTTACCTTAATTGAGGGTATTCCACATTGTGTCTGCTCTACTCCCAGTGCTCACATCTCTACTGTACCAATGGACTGTCAGGAATTCCAGGATGTCTTTGCTGATGATAAGAAAAAAGGGTTTGCCGCCTCATCGCTCAGAAGACTGTGCGATAAATCTAGTTCCTGGTGCAGAGGTACCATTTGGAAGCATGTTTACATTATCCGAGCCTGAAAAGAAAGCACTTCAATAATACCTTGATGTAAACCTGCAGAATGGCCTGATCGTACCTTCTAATTGTCCTTCGGGGGATTCCCTTCATTTGTACCAAAAAAGACACCAATTAATTAAGACCTTGCATGTATTACTGTGGTCTGAATAAAGTTACAATCAAGGACAGATATCCTTTGCCCCTTATCTCTGACATTCTAGAGGCACTAAGTGGCGCATCTGTTTTCACCAAATTAGATCTCCGTTGATTCACATTCAATCAGGTGATGAATGGAAAACGGCTTTTCGTACACCATTCAGACATTTTGAATATAAAGTCATGCTCTTTGGGCTTTCAAATGCACCATCCGTTTTCCAGAGTTTTATGGATAAAATATTTTCAGATCTTATCCAAAATACAGTGGTCATATATTTAGATGACATCTTGGTTTACTCCACTGACCTTGAGAAATACAAAGATCATGTAAAAACTATACTACTACGCCCACAGACTCATCACTTATTAGCAAAACCAGAAAAGTGTGCCTTTCATCGGACATCATTTCTCTATCTGGGGTATATACTGTCTGCTGAAGTTAATTCAATGGACCCTCAAAATGTGGCAGATATATTGGAGTGGCCTGCTCCAAATACTATCTGGGAAGTTCAGCGCTTTTTGGGGCTAGCTAACTTCTATTGAAAGTTCACTTTGAACTACTCAAGAATGTAACCGCTATAACCCATCTGTTGAAGAAAGATAAATGTTTTATTTGAGAGATCCATTGTAAGGGTGTAGAAGCAGGAAACTGACACACAGGTGGCATATTGTTGGTCATAAACTTTTATTGAGCAAAGTAAAAAGGTAAAACTCTAACTGTCTCTATTACTAAGAGGGGTTTCACTGCCTCAACTAAATACTAAGGACTCTGCCAGGATTTCCGTCAAAAACAAGTAGTCCACCGTTGTGTGTAAAAATCTATTTCCTTCCCTTACATTCTAAATCAAAACTAAATGAAGTGGTATTCTTCGTTATCCAGAAGAATGGCTTTGTTGCTCTGGATGATGAATCAAACGTCACTTTGAGGTAATGAAAAGGATAAGTTCTTCCAAAAAGGTCAAAACCAAATAGTCTCAAAGGCTCCCTTTACTTGCCGTTCCACCAACGTACATGAAAAAGAAGGTTCGAGGGATGGCTTCCTCTTCTCCTAATCTTCCTCAGGTTTCTTAACACTTTTCACAGCACCAGAATGAACATCTTCTTTCTCCTGTATTTTAGCATACAGTTCACAATATTAGGGGGAATAACTCGCTTCCCCAGGTTTCTCACACAATGTTCACAACCACCAGGATGGGACGGTTCTCTTTCCCTGGCCCTTCTCAAGCTCTTCACAATGCCAAGATAATTGCTCCCTTCACTTGGCCTGTCACAATGTACATCAACATCAGAAGGAAAGACTCTGCTACCCTGGCTATTCTCAGGCTCTTCACAATGGCAAGAGAATGTTCCCCTTCCCTTGGCTTCTTTCACAATGTTCACCAAATACCTGGGGGCATGCCTCCCTTGCCTTCGCTTTTCTTAGCCTTTTCGCAATGCCAAGAGAATGACTCCCTTCTCTTGGCTTTGTGAAAAACCCATGGTGTCAAAAGCCCAAACTGTGAGAAACCTGAAGGTGTCTCCATGACTAGTCCCCAGGGATCTGTCATCCATGTGGCCAGGACTCAGCCATCGTTATTGGATCCAGTTTCTGGGGGTGGACCAGTGCAGGAGGATCACCTGGATGAGGGGTCCTCGGGCAGTGGAGGTGGGACACAGATGAGTGAGATGCAGCATCCCCCTTCTTATAACTCCTTTTCCCCATCCTACCACGTAGGATACTCAGAAACCCTACCACCTCTTTTCCGACACAAACACTTTTACACACCACAAAAGACAACAGACTCACACACAGAGTCGTTTACCTGACATGTCCCAACACAAGGGTCAGGCAAAGTCAGGCAATTGACCAGAATCACACACACACCTGACGGCCCTCTTCCTTCCCCACAGGAATAAAAGGTGGAGCACAAGAGCACACTACGAGCAAGGCAGACCGCACAGCGACACAGCTATCCTAGGACAGCAGTTCAAGAAGATGAGAAGGGCAGTGAGAACTGAAGGGGCGACAAGGAGAGAAGCAAACTTGCCTTTTCCCGACCCAGACGCACAAAGCCTCCGTGAAAGGAATCCTAAGACTGCAAACTATTGTCAGAGTGTGTTGCAGCATATGTCAACAGTAGATAAAGCCCTCCGACACTGATAAACAAGACAGGGAGAGACGAGACAAGAAAAGCCAAGCAGTTCATCACAGCCGGTGAGTCGAGGAAAGATCCGATTAGAAACCAAACTGTGTTGAATGAAAATTACAAATAGCAAATTGAGGGAAAATCAAGGAACTGTTAACTCCTCAGGGGAAAACCAGCTGCATGGGGGTCCAGCAACAGGTGGGTGTTCACTCGAGAGACTCTGGTTGATTCCCCTATTAATGAAACCACTGATACTAGAAAGCCTTAGGAGAGCCGCAAGGGAAAGGTCAAAGTGGTCATACAGGGGTAAAGCAAAAACGCTGTACAGTCGAAAGTCATTGACCGGCACGTATTTGGAAAGCTAAGGGAAGTGAATCCCGCATAGTGAGAAAAGTACACAAAATTGTGTGAACCTGACAGAGGGATGCCTGCAGAACAGGGTGAAGCCTGATGCATCAATGAACATTGTGTTACACGAGTAAACCAGACAGAGGGAGGTCCACAGTGCATTGTTTAAAAAGACATTAAGATTTGTGAATGCAACAGTTGAAATCTTTTGGAATGAAAGGGTGAAAAATACAGAAAGGAACTTTTTGTTTGTTATTTTGAACACATCACATCCTCGGAGGCAAGAGACTTTTAGTAGAAAAGGGACTTAACCACCGAAGGTCCTGATACCTGAGAACGGAACTGTAGTCTCATGCTGGGAAAGTGTGAGAGTGTGCTGTGCTCCGGATCCCACCTTGTCCTGTGCTCAAAACGTGGGGAAGGAGACCCCCGGCTACCACATCCTGACTTATCATTTGTGAACACTTCCTTCTTTCTTGTGAACACTATCCCACACTCTTTTTTATTAGTTGTAAGGATTGGAAATAGTTTTCTTTTTGGTATAGGCCATTTTATTTGACAAGAAGCCACTGGGACTGCCTTATTATTATTTAATGGTCGTAGCTTGCTCCCATCTTAGATTTAGGCTTCGATTAGGTGTTTTTCAAACCTACCTATGCAGTTTAATAAGCACCCTTGAACTGTGATCAGTTGGTTGTGTCTTTACTGCTGTCACCATGAGATCCTTACAGAACACAACACAAAAGAGCAAGTTTTGAAAAACCTTTATTATTTTGAAAAGGGCTGGAGACTTCCTAACCTGCCCTATCACTAAACTGGGATTAAACTTGACCATTAAATAAAACAGAAACAGTCCTAGGCAGTCTTGTCAAGAAACAATAATTAGCTAAACTAATAAACCTAACCTTGCCCTAATACTCATACAAAACTGGGTGCAGGTGCATGTACTAGTAGCAAAAGAAAAGTGCATCAAAATAAGTCAGGATGGCAAATGGGTTTCTGTAGCAACTCCCTCCCCCATGAATAAACTGCAGGGTCTAGAGATCTGCTATAAGGTGGTTGGCGGCGAAAGCATCTTATTTAAGCACATCTTCAAGCAACAAGGGTAGAGTTGGAACAGTTTATAACTCAGGGGTGACCCTCCTGGGTCTGGATTCAAGTGTCAAAATATCAATAATTAATACTAGCTCTCGGGTTTCCTTCACCCAAGTCTGGGCTTCCTTCAACACAATGAATTCAAATGTCCCTAGGCCAGACAGGCTTCTCTCCCCTGTCTCTGGGCCAATCTTTACTGTGAAGCACAATTTTACCACAAGCTCCCCTCTGTCGGCCTCAAGCCTCCCACCTTAAAGAACACAGTTCAATGCAGGCTTCCCTTCCCCACGTTTTCCCCACAGGGCAAGGCGTCACATTCGAGCTTCGCACACACTCTGGCTTTTCTGCCACGAAGATACAGTTCAAAGCATAGATATCAGGTCCTTTTGCCAAAGCCTCCTTTGCAATAACAGTCTCTTACTGCAGATGGCCTGTGTAACAAATAAGCACCAAAGTTGCTTTCTTATCAAGGTTTTCACAAGTACACGTTGTTGTTTCCAATGTTCATCATAGGTCTCCCTCCTTTCTTAGCACAATGTTCACAACTGGTCTCCCTCATTTGTGCTTGGATCCTGCTAACACAGAGGGGATGTCAGATAGGAGTGTGTTGACAAGAAGGCTATACCGCATCTCGCCCTAGGGCGTTCTTCCCACAGTCCCCAAGGACCCCCTGCCCAGGTGATCCTCCCTCACTTGTCCGCCCCCAGGGTTGGGATCCAAGTGCGATGCCCCTTCCCTGGCCACCTGAACAAAGGATCCCGGGGAATTTCTCGTGAGAACTCACGCAGGTTTCTCACCGCTTCCTCACAATATTCACAAGGCTATGCGGTATTAATCTTGGTTTGGGACCAAGACCCTGTTTTTCCTTCTGAACAGACTTGGTATACTCCCCTCTGTGGGGAGTCAGTAATGTGAGGTGGACAACTGTTTGAAGATCTTTCAAAAATATGCCATTTTATTTTAAAAGAAAATGGGCCTCATTACATCTCCCGCAGTAGCCGTGTCAGTAAAACCGGCAGGCTGCTGCCAGAGTAGTCATTTTTTCCAGCACCTAACTTCACGGAATCACTGGGGCATTACAGCCCCACTGTCTGTGAAGTTAGGTGCAGGAAAATGTTACTTACTATGGGACTCAATGGGAATGGGGAGGACGGCAGCACCAGCATCGTGTGCAACAGTGCCGGTGCTTCCATCAAAGTCTGAGAGCGGCTGCCGTCCCGCCCGCCAGGTCTCACCTGGCGGGCGGGACAGCAGCTGCTCACAGAACTCGGAGTGTGCCAGTCCGGTAAAAATGGTGCCTGTACGCTTACCTGCACCGTTGTTACCGTACCGGCACACTCGTAATGAAGCCCAATGTGTTAAAATGCCTCACTTTCCCTACTCTGTTGAGGAAATCCCTGCCTATTCTAAAAGCTAAGGCAACACATTCTGACACTGGATAACTCGCCCTCACTCAAAACCACAAATACATTAAAAAAAGAATGGCAATTTAACAGAACATAAACAATATATACATTTCCCTAATGACTTTCTGAAGTCCTGGGAGATTTCCCTTCTGGAGGATTTAAAGTCACTTCATCAAAATGTTGTTCAGCCTTGGAAAGGAAATGTCTTAACTCTGTCCTTAAAGATGTAAAGTTAAAGCAAAAG
Source organism: Ambystoma mexicanum (assembly GCF_040938575.1). Taxonomy (NCBI): domain Eukaryota; kingdom Metazoa; phylum Chordata; class Amphibia; order Caudata; family Ambystomatidae; genus Ambystoma; species Ambystoma mexicanum. Next base: position 305,478,776 of record NC_090921.1, read on the forward strand.
TTCACCAGCAAAAAGTTCCAATGGTAACAATCTCCTCCTTTTGGGGGACGTTTTCCACTTCAAGTGAAATAGCCCCAATGGTATTCCTGGCAACAATGCTTTGTCAATCATACAAGATTTGCCATAGCTCAAATGAAAATGCAATATCCACACTGTTAATGGTACACAGATCTTTATTAACAGTTAGGATTCCTTTAAATATGGTTTCAACCATATCAAAACCTGTCTCACCTCTTGATTCCATCTCCTCCTCTCTCACCTCTCTAGGTTGGCTCTCTATTCCCTCCCAGCTCAAATTCAAGTTCCTCTGTCTTGTTTTCAAATCCCTCCATGGTCTTGCCCCCCCACCTCTCCTCCCTTCTTACTTTCTATACCCCTTCTCATTCTCTCCGCCCTTCTAATCTTTTCCTACTCTCTCCTCCTCCACCACCCTGCGCCCCCTCCTGCTTCCACTCCTTCCAACTCCTTGCTCGCTTCCACTGGAACCGCCTCCCCCTTCACATCCGCTCTTCTCCCTCCTACCCTTCCTTTCGCTCTTCTCGAAAATCTTATCTCTTTCACTCACCTCCCTAACACCCCACATTTCCTCTCCTCCTCCCTACCCCTCTCCTCTCACCTCTTACTCCTGCTCTTCCTTACCCTCTCCATCCCAGCTACCTCCTTCCTCCCTTCCCCCTGCTTTCTTCTAGCCTTACTTATTCCTCTCTTCTTCCTCTCACATTCTTGCATTCCCTCTTTCCCCTGCTCTTACCTCCTCTAACATCAACTACTCCCTTGCACACCTCGGCCCCTCCCTCCTCCTCTCCCTCCTCACCTCTGCAATATTGTAAATTGTTCTTTATACTGTTCTCAAGTTGTGATTCAATTGTCATCTCAAGCTTGCTATATGTTACTGGTTCTCATGTAAAGCAATTTGGAGTAAAGGGCTATATAAATTCAATAAAATACAAATACAAAATAGTATATTTGTCAGGATGGCTTCTTAATACTACTGCTTCTACTTCAACAACTATATTTCTTCTTATTTTTACCATGAGAACAATCACCACTGTCCCACAGTAGTTCACCTTGGTTTCAACAACTACAATGTATCATCTACCGACAACCAAATGTACCATGGCAATTACTTTGGACTACTGCCACAACTTCAATGACTTTTAGACAGACTTTGATAAGATAACTTTGATAATACTGCATACTCTTCAGGTAGGCTAGGAACTCTTCCTTGAAACGGTTTTCTTCAAAGGGGCAGCCTCTTAGCCTCTCTTACCTAACTGCAAACAATGATAACCTGTGTTTACCTACATGTCTCCCTTCTCTCTAGCCTCCACAGTCTTGGTCATTACAGGTTGAGTCTTCTTCAAAAACGTTCTTCACAAGCATCCAGTTCCCTTTCCCCAACTGAACCTGCGCCTTTTATGAGAAACCTGTAGGTGTCTCACCCACTAGTCCCTGTGGATCTGTCATCCAGGTGGCCAGGACACAGCCATTGCTTTTGGATCCAGCTCCTGGGGGTGGACCAGTGCGTGAGGATCACCTGCAGGAGGTCTTCGGGGAGTGGAAGCGGGGCCCCGGACGGCAAGACACGGTATCCCCTTCACTGTAACACCTTTTCCCCAGGATCCTAGGATATTTAGGAACTCAAACCCCTGTCCCCTTTTCCGACACAAACACTTTCTCACAGTCAGCTCACTGTGAGAGAAAACAGACTAAAACTCAAGCCATATACCTGACATGTCCCAATGCAATGGTCAATAGTAGAACAAAGAATGTTACCAGGGTAGCGGGAGCCACTAAAGAAGGAGGACAGAAAGTTTATAATTCATGTTATTTTGATTTACATATAAAAATCATTACATATTTTAATCAATTTTCTAAAAGATGCATCCTACATATCATGCATTCAAACACTCATTCAACTAATTGAATCCCTAAAACATAAGAATATTTTCAGATGTTAAGAAACTTCCAATTCATTTCCATTATATTATTAATGATTTCCGACAAAATATCATTAATGGTGGTTCATTCCAGACAAAGTATCGACTATTGGTGCCCATAAGTATGAATCTTCTTTGAATAAACGGGCTCCCCAATTGGTGAATAGTTTCGACTTGACAAATTGTGTGTGTCTTCATCAGGATTGGATGAACATTAACAGATTTCTGCAAACCCAATTAGGTTCACCAAAAGGCTTGTATTCCAGTAGCCTCGGGTGTGTATCTAAAATGCTAGTCCTCCAGGAAGTTAAACTAATCGCCGTTCCGAACGATTTCCTTCTAGCACACTTGATCTCAATGATGTAAGTGGAAAGTAATCCCTACCGTGATCTCCTTGGGCAGTTGCGCAGACTCTTGATGTCATCTTCAATTAGCAAAATGTGTGCTTAGGATATGGGTATATGTCCTGTGCTCTGAGGATTGCAATGGATTGTGTTTTACTAATGGCCTCCGCTCGATTTCCTGTTCCGGCGATCACTGTATTTCCTGTCACGGTAAGTGCAGCACCGTTGTTACCAGTGCCCGTGGACCCGGGAGCGTTATGCCGGATGAGAGTCACCGGCACAGAGGGTGCCAGTGTTGGCATTTTGGAGGAGGTAAGTGGAAAGTAATCTCTACCGTGATCTCCTTGGGCAGTGCACCACCGCCTCCTGTGTGCTACCCTACAGGGCGCGGCATTAATTATGAAACGTGGGAGGAGAGAAAAGGTCCTTGACTCCTCCCAGGTCAGGGCATATATTTGCTCCTTTTACAAAAAACGGGGGGAGAAAAAAAGAACGCGCTGTGCTCCTCCCGGATCAAGGTGTGTGTATGGTCCTATAACGATTTTTCATTTTACGTCCCGAAGTCGATGCCGATGGCGCGAGCATCGAAACAAGAGACCGCCCAATGCAATGGTCAGACAGGGTCAGTCAATTACTGATCATTACCCACACCTGACTTCCAACACACTACCACACACAGATAAAAGGCAGAGCAGGAAAGCACACTCTGAGCAAGGCAAAGCACACGAGGAAGCAGCAGTAGCAAGATGGCAGTTTAAAAGGAGCAATACGGCAAGACCGAACAGGGTTGCCAGGAGGGAATTACCAATGACGTTTCAGAGAAAGACCATTACTTTCATGAGAATAAGAAAATTAAGACACGGAATCAAAGCTAAAGAAAACTGCTTTGCATGTCGGAGGTACCCGGGGTTCTCCCGCGTCGATAGCCAAGGCAGGGGGGATTGTTTTCTGCCATGGTACTGTCCTTGTCTCCTACAGCAAAGCAGTGCCAGTATTGTCAGCACAGCTGGTGATTTGGGGAGACTGATACCAGACAGGTCAGGTTAAAGCCAAGGTTGCAGGGGGCAACATTGTACAGAGAAAACTGAAGAGAACAGTGTGTGAAGCACATGTGACAAGCGACACAGATATAATTAAACAGCAGATGAGTGACTAACCATTTAAAGCCAAGACTGATAATGTAAACAGAGTGTTCTGGTGCCACGTGGGTGCTCATTCAAAGGTCTCTGTTAGGTATGTAGCTGAAAGGTGGCAAATGTAAAAAGGAATTGTGAAATCGAAGTAGTCCTGCAACGGATCAAGCCAAACCCTGTGCACATTGGAAAGCCTTCAATAGTTGATGCTAACTGAAATTGGTCTGAACCCGGCTGAGGGAGACTAATTGCATTAAGAAGGGGATCTGAGCCCGGCCGAGGGGGATCCGGGGTGGACCGTGAGTCACCCGAGAAAGAATTTCAAAGGGGATCTGAGCCCAGCTGAGGGGGATCCAGGGTGAACCGGTAGTCACCTGAGAAAGAATATCCAATGAACATTGTGAAAGACGATCTGAGCCCGGAAGAGGGGATCCAAAGTGACAATCATTGTATTAATGGGTTCTGAGCCTGGTTGAGGGGGATCCAGTGTGAATAGTGAATCACCTGAATTGAGTACTTGTAAGAGGAAAATAACTTTTTGATTGTTTTTTCGCATCAGGCCCTCTGCATGAAGAGATTTTGATAGGCAAAGAGACTTGGGCGCAGAAGGTCCTGAAGCAAATGATTGAACTGTATTGTTGTGCTAAAAAATCCAGAGCTTGTGCCGCGCTCGAGTGAACCACCTTGTCCCATACTGAAAACGTGGGGAAGGGAGGCCAATGGCCTGAACATCCTGACATAATTTTTGTGAACACTTCTTTCTTTTTCATAAACACTACCCCCACACTATTTTTATTTAGAGGTAAGGCTTGGCAATAGGTTTTTTAGTATAGGCCCTTTTATTTTGACAAGACACCATTAGGACTACGTTATTATTATTTGAGGGTCATAGCTTGCTCCCACCTATAGATTTAGGATTAGATAGGCATTTATCACACCCTTGTTGAAGTTCAATAAACAGCCTTGAACTGTGGTCACCATGCCTTCCTTACATGTGGTGTCATAGTGGGCTATGACTCAATTGATAAAAATTGATAATCCATGCTGATAATTGTTGTACCACCAGAAGGGGGAAATAGAATCGTTGAACTCCTTGACTTTGACCGTGTATCTACTCTTAAAGAAGTTTTGCTCTCTCAGCTGCATATCCCAACGGGTCAACAAAACTTGTTTTTTAAATCTCAGTCTTAGTAGACACACTCCCACTCTCTCACTATAATATCTAACAGTGGGATAGTATAGTATTAAAAACCCAGCCAGCCTACACCTTTGTTAGACCTAGTGCCCTAAAAACCTCCCTGCCTCAAACCTTTATTTGGGACCCAGTTACCATCAGTCCCGGGTACATCAGGGTTATAGACCAATCTATTTAAGTCATTCCCTTTGACGGAATCAGACTCAGAGTGGTCAGATGACTTCAAAATCTTATCCAAAGGAGTCGAGACCGGTTTCTGTTCTGATTCATAAAAAAACACAGAAGTAACCCTTACCCCAAGGGAAGAAGTGGACGACCTAGCAGCTGTCATGGCCCAGTTGGCTGCCCATCAAATTCAGGCTGAAGCTAGTGTGAGAAACCTGAAGGTGTCTCAACCGCTAGTCCCTGGGGATCTGTCATCCAGGTGGCCAGGACACGGCCATCACTATTGGATCCAGTTTCTGGATAGTGACCTTCAGCATATGTTTGTGTCAGTCTTTGGCTGACTTCACATATGAAAATGCCTGAGTAAATGGGAGACAAGTGAAAGCATTAATTGACGCGGGTAGCAAGCAAACTGCCATAAAATCCCACTTGGTCATGGCAACGGATCTCAAAAACACTAGTGAAATTTACCCTAAGATACCCGTGTACATTACCATCAGGGGTGAGTCATGTCTGATATCTTCAGCCATCATTTGGTCTACATGTTCCACAATGGTGTCCGCCAACATGTTTAGTTCTGCCTCGCTAAAGCGCAGCTTGCGCCTCTGTGTTGCGCAGCCTCTTGATGTCATCTTCAATTAGCAAAATGTGTGCTTAGGATATGGGTAAATGTCCTGTGCTCTGAGGATTGCAATGGATTGTGTTTTACTAATGGCCGCCACTCAATTTCCTGTTCCGGCGGTCACTGTATTTCCTGTTACGGTAATTGCAGCACCGTTGTAACCGGTGCCCGTGGACCTGGGAGCGTTATGCCAGATGAGAGTCACCGGCACAGAGGGTGCCAGTGTTGGCATTTTGGAGGAGGTTTGTTGGTATTACCGGCATGCCGGTGCCACCGTATCTGCCATGCCAGAATGTGAGTGCACGCCAACACGAATCAGCCGCTGTTTCGGGCAGCTGGAGTTCACAGACACGGTAGCACTGGCGTGCCGATAATTGCGAGTTCTTACCGGCTACCTCGTAATGAAGACCAGTATCTTATCCCAGGGAATCTCCTCACCCCCTGGGCCCTGTCTCCTCCCAGGTGATCGTCCCGCAGTACAACACTCCCAGGGTTAGGGTCAGGAAGTGTCTGCCTTCCCCAGGCCACTTTGGAGGAAGCTTTAGGCAGGGTTTCAGTGAGGGATCCGCAGGATTCTTCCCAATTGCCAAGTACTGTGTTGTAGAGCATGAGTAGTTTCTTGATTTTCACTATTTTTAATCGGGTTCCAGACCCTGGTTTCTCTTCTGCACAAACTTGGTATAGTCTCTTGCCAGGTTCTGTGTTTAGTTTCTTGATCTGCACTATTTCTGTTCAGGTCCCAGATCCTGGTATCTCTTCTGCAGAATTGTTGTACTCTCCTGCAAATTACTCTGTTTAGCTTCTTGATCTGTATTATTTCTGTTTGGGTCCCAGACCCTAAATTCTCTTAATGGACTAGGGATATTTTTTTGCCAAGAACTATGATGAAGGAGCAGGTATATTGATTCATTATACCAGTACTGTGTTGCGGCCTCTCATGTACCATTGCCCCTGCTGGTCCCTGAGCCCGGTCTTTACCTTCAGTGCTTGTTGGGTGCTCTGCCGGTTGTTGCCGGGGTCCTCTTCCTCCCTTCCTGCATCACGTGGTGTCTCCACCTTCTGCTGTCTGTCCTTGCCGGTTCTCGGCTCCTTTTCATTCTGGATGGTGTTGGCGTAACCGTCGACCGCCACACCGTCATCCTGCAGCTCCGCTTTCTCTGCCAGACTTTGGCAGCGCCTTCAGAAAAAGGAATCCTGGCATTCCTCACCAACTTCTGCATGTACTTCCCAGATTTCACTGCCTCTCACACAGATTGGCCGCTGCTCCTTCCCTCTCTTCTGTTGTCCTTCATTCATTTTTATACTCTTACAATGTCCAAATGGACTGGGATGTTCATTTTGGATCCACTAAGTGCTCTTCATAACTCTGCACATCTTCTTCGACCAGTATGATTGTGATCACTCGCCATTGGGTTTTCTGGACTCTTCCTCGTCCCAGTTTTCCAAACTTACTTCAGGCACATGCCTCCTCTCAGTGGTCCTCTTAGGGTGTGGACTATCTTCTTTACATAACTATATGGAAGTGTGGGGGACTAGTGTATTGTGTCCAGGGAATGAGGGTGAGGGAGGTTCGGATGTATTATGTACAGACCACGGTTTCCATGAGAAGTCGTCCCTTGTCCCATGGAGGAATCCCTCCCCATGAGATCCTCCCGCTGACTACCACCACCAGGGGGACCATCAAGGAGTGGCCTCACCGCCCGGTCATCATGGGAAGGTACTCCCCCTAGGGGAGAAGGAAAAACATACAAAGATGTGTCACACCATGCAGAAAAGGCCTTTCATGACCTAAAAAGGGTGTTTGCTTCTATCGCCATCCTTAGTCAACCAGATACAAACAAGGATATTTGAGACAGATGCTTCCAATGAAGCTATCTACGCTGTGCTCAGTCAACAACAGGAAGATGGTATACAACACCCTGTGGTGTATCTTTCTCTGTCTATTAGCAGTGCTGAGGAGAACTATACCGTCCTCGAAAAAGAACTTCTTGCTATTAAAACAAGCTTGCATAGACTGGAGACATCTTCTTCTTCGATCCATTCATCCGGTGGAGATTCACACGGATCAGCAGAATTTGCAGGTTCTTCAACAGTTCGAATAACATAACAGCCGATAAGCACAAAGGGGGTGTTTTTTACTTCCAAATGATATAAATGTTAGCTGTCTTCCTGGCCACAAAAACACCTCTGCCACCTTTCTTTCATGGTAGATGCACAAGTCCCCTAAACAAATCCATCAATCTGAAAGACTGCTTCCAAGAGCTACCCTATCCATGCAATCAGAGATTTCTTTTTACAAAAGATAGGATCTGCTTTAGAAGCAGAAGAATCCACGGAAACGAGAAATCTACTTCGATGGAATTGCCCCCTAACCCATCAAGGGCTTCTCTTTACGACAACAAACCGTATATACCCACTCAAGCCTTCAGAATTGAAATTCATCAGATGTATTTTATTATATTTATTCTTTGCTTGTTAGGCGCTGATAAAGCAAGTATAAGGGTGGGGGAGGGAACAAGGGAGTGAATACATTACAAACACATATTTGATAAGAGCATTGAAGGGAAAGGGAAGAAATGATGAACCTACTAATCCTTGTGAGTATTCAGAACATGCAAGGGCAGCAAGGAAGAGGGAAGTAGGCTTAAGTGGTGTTGAGTCCAAGCTCATGGCTGAACCACAGATGAAGTGATTGGGTTTTTGAGTGCTACATGGCCAGAAGCCACGTTAGGAGTACGTGTGAAACCTCCAGGGTGGAGGGAGTGCCAAGGCAAGTTCAGAGGGAAGACAGGAGCTGGACAGATTGGGTGTGGGAGGTCAGGGGCCCTGAGGGTGCATAGGGGCCCTAGACACCAAACACAGCAACTGTAGGATTAGCGAAGAAGCAAAGAAGGGAAGGAGGAGGTAAAGAGGAAAGTCTTGAGCAGCTTCTGGAATTTAAGGAAGTCCTGCTCAAGGCGCAGGGGGAGGCTGGTTCATAGGAGCCTGGAAAGCGATCGACCACCAACACTGTTTAGCAAAACTCTTTACACACAAAGAGGTGGTGCCAGTGGAACGTAGTGGTCTAGAGATAGATTATTTAGTAAGATAAAGTGGAAGATAGTGTGGTCCCCGGGCCCAGACAAACTTGTGGATGACGCAGAATGATTTGAATAATCCGTGCAGCAACTGGCAGCCAGTGAATAGTTTTTAGGGCAGGAGGGATTCAGTCCCTGGGCTTAAGGCCAAGCATAAGGCTTGCTGCACTATTCTGGATTAGCTTGAGGAATCGCACATTGGAAGAAGGTAGATTCAGGAGGAGGCTATTGTAATAGTCAAGCCTAGAGAGAACCAGGGCTCAGGTAACATTGAGCTTCTGTGGAAAAGTGAGAAAAGGGAGAATTCCTTTGAGAAGGAAGAGCTGAAAGTGGGACTTCTTGACAATGTCATGAGTGTGAAGGAGAGAGAGCAGTCAAAGATGACTCCAAGGTTTCTGGCTTCAAAAGAAGGAGCAGTGGGAGAGCCCAATGAGGAAGGATAGAATGAAGGGAAGAAAGAGGGAGCATGGGTCCCGATGGGAAGGATCTCTGTTTTACAGATGTCGAGGGAGTGATTATTGAAGGTGCACCAGGACTGGATGGCAGAAAGACAGTCAGGGATTAGTGTGGGCGCAAGAGGATCAGCAGGAAGTTTGAAAAAGAGCTGTGTGTTATCTGTGTAACACTGGAAGATGGAGGAGAAGGAGGAGATGAGGCGTGCAAGTAGAGCCAGGTAGATGTTAAAGCTCCAATGGGAGAGGATAGAACCCTGGTGGAGAAGGAAGTAGGAGAGGAGTAGGTGCCCAGGATGACTTGGGAAGAGCAGTCAGTAAGAAAGGATGTCTGCCAGTCCAGTGCCCGTTCCGAGATACCAAGGCGCTCGTGGTACCTTTGTATGAGGATGGAATAGTTGAGTGTGTCAAAGGCAGAGGAGAGATTGAGAAGGATGAGTACGGCAGGGGCGTTGGAGCCCAGAGATGTGAGCAGTTCTTCACGGGTGTTCAGAAGAGCAGTTTTTTCATGCCTCTGGATGCTCGGAATCCAGATTGATGGTTGTGGACACCATCAACAAGCTCAGTGTGATAGTTGAGTTGGGGCAATGACAACTTCTTCAGCAGCTTCCCCATGATGGGGGTGATGGAAATAGGGTGGTAGTTGGCAGGGCAGGTAGGGTCTGCTGAAGGTTTTTTCAAGAGTGGGCACACAAGGGAGTGCTTAAGGGAGGAGGGGAAGGATCCAGTGACAAAAGAGTGATTGCAGAAATCAGAAAGTGCAGGGGCAAGAGAGCCAATGGACTCATTACATTGTTGCCGGTCCAGAAACAAGGGTGCCAGTAAACTCGCCGGCACCCTTGTTTCCAGACTGGCAAACTACGTGTCGGTCTGTTGGAACCGCTGTGCCCAACAGGTCTGACCCTGCCGGTGCAGCGGTCACGGTAGGTAAAGCCTACACGGAAGCGCTGGCACTGTTAGCAACAGTGCCAGTGCTTCCATGTCCCCACTCCCACTATGGGATTGGGTGTTAACAAATGTACTGGCACCTAAATTCCCGCCCGCCGGACTCATAATGAGCCGGTGGCACCGGGAAGTCAGGCCCCAGTACATTTTTACAGGTCCAGTAGCAACCCGCCGGTAGCACCGGCAAGGTTACTGCCGAACCCATAATAAGGCCCAATGTTATCCTTAGTGGTTCTAAATGAGCAAGGGGAGACTTATTTAGAAGAGATTCACACCGCAATTTCCACCAGAGAACATGATTGAAGTTTTCTATAAAGCAACAAACAGAGATATCAACAATCTATGTGAGAAACGGAAAGATAGAAGGACATTTAACAGCAAGAACAATCTGACCAAGAGTGAACAACTAGCACTGCAAAACTTAAAGAATGATAGAGAAATAGTGATCAAGGAAGCCGACAAGGGTGGGAACATTGTTATCATGGATAGAAAAGATTATAATGAAATGGCTAATAACTATCTGAAAATACCATTGTGTTACGAAGAACTGCCCAGTAATCCAAAAAATGAAATAATACAGCAGATAGAGGAACTAATTACCAGTTGGTCTCGGAAAGGACTAATTACAGATGAGGAAAAAGCTACTTTACTAATCAAGCAATCAAATATACCAACAATGTATTTCCTTCCAAAGGTGCACAAGACATTTGGAACTATTCCCGAAGGGTGCCCTATACTCAGTGGTATAGGGTGGATTACAGAGAAGCATACAAAAAGATACAACGGATAAAATACAGATCTTAGATAAGATTGATTGGAAACCCACATACCTGCTAGCCTGGGATGTTCGAGCAGTTTACACCATAATCAAACATGACTCAGTAATACAAACTATAGATTACGTATTTAGAGAAGACTCTGCTTCCCATTATCATTATGTTCAGATGTTTAAAGAAATGCTTACAGCTACTTTGGAACACAACATCTTCATCTTTGATAACAGATATTATCGTCAACAAAGAGGAATAGCCATGGGCACAAAGTATGCTCCCTCACTTGCCAATCTTTTTACGGGCATGTACGAGGAGGAGCAAGTTTATAAAGATGCGGCATTTAAAACACAAGCAATGCTATGGGCTTGGTACATAGACGATGTTCTCCTAATTTGGAATGGCACAACAGAGGAATTAGATAACTTCAGAGCAAGAATGAATCAGAATCAGGGGGCGTGGCCAGCGAGCAGTCGATGTAGACGTGAGCCCGCTGAGCTCCTGGTGCCGCCAAAACATCCTGATAATTCCTGGGGGAATCTGACTTGCAGCACCCCTGCAAAACTACGAAAAGTTGGTGGAAAGACAGCACAACGCATCGCAGCTACTCCGAAACCGAAACGGAGATCGAAAGCGGAGAAAGCTGCGGCGGGAGGTGAGGGAGCGCGGCTGCCGCTGAACACAATCCAAGATGGCCGACGGCGACTTGGAATAACTCGCCGATCACGCCCAGAGCGAAGAACAGCGGCCCACGGGAGGTGCAGAACACCCAACGGGAAGGCCGCGACCCTGCCTGGAGGCGTGAAGACGCCGGCACTGAGCGGGCGGCCCCCGGCGCCGCAGCCCAAAAAAGCGCGGTCTTCCCCTCCCCCCCGGCGACTCTCCTCACAAGAACGCCAGCACCATCCCCGACCCCAGGAGTGCCGACCGGCCGCAGGCGCTCCGCTCTGCGTTGAGCGCCTGCCACTCCAGAGTAACAGGCAGCGGCGGAAAGGACGGAGAAGCGCGTAACTAGGCACGCGAAACGGTAAGGAGAGGGGCGGGCGGGAGGCGGTGGTTGCGAGCAGTCCCATCCCGCTTCCCGCTTTCCCGCTTGCCCGCTCCCAGCAAACCCCCATGACACTTCTCGCCTGTGATCCCCCCTGAGGGGACGTGCCCCCCGATCATCGCGGTGCACAAGGAACCACTGCTGGGTCTCTCCTACGCGCCATCAAAGGACCGACATTTCGCCTGAGAAGGGCATTTAAAGCGCCATAAACACACAGCAGCGCTTGGGAGGGGCAGGGCAAACATTGCCCCCATGGTGTAGGAGGATGCAATAAAGATCCTTGATGCCTGACATTTGGCAAAATAAGCAATAGCCCTCGCCTCTAGGGAGGAAAACCACGCGGTACATCAGCATTAAGACCCTCGCTGGGAGTGTGGCAAAACATAGAGGTAATCTCACACAGCAATAAAGTTTTGGGGAACCACTCAGACACACGGAAACAAGACTCGAGCTGAAGGGACTAGCATTACTCTGTTGGGCACAAACTCATTACTCCTGCATACAGGAGGGCGAGGGAAACCCAGAGGGCAAGTGGACGACCCCACGGAGGAGAGAGGAAGGTGGGGAACAGGGAAGGACAATCGCCCCCCTCAATAACTGAAGTGTGCTGAAAACACCCCGAATGCAAATCGCCCCTTTCCTTGAGCAACAGCCCAGATGAGTCAAATCTGTGTCCCGGCTCACATACAACACGTTTAAAATCAGGGAGACCCTGAAAGTGGCAGACGGATCCTTACCGAGTGCTGGATCAGTGATAGAAGTGGATATGGGTAAAGACAAGGGCAGAAGAGGCACGACACAAAGGCCCTCATTACGACCCTGGCGGAAATCGAAAAACGATGGCGGAAATGCAATACCGCCATCGAATAGCGCTCGGTGCGACTATGACCCGTCACCGCAAAGTACGAAGCCATTAGCGACACCGTAGTGAACGCCAACGCTAACTGCACCAAGCACGCGCGCGCGCGCCATGCCAAACCGCAAACACCACCATGGTGCAACGGTACGCCAATTCCGACCCTAGCGGACATGTACCTAACGCCATCAGGCATGGCGGAATGTACCATTCCGCCATGGCGAGAAGTACGGCATCGCGAATCAACCGTAAACGGCCCCACTGAGTGCCTGTACACCGCTCCCTGCCCACAAAGTACAACTCCCCGTAGGTGCAATGAAGCCACAATGCAACCATTGAAATGTACAAGTCACCCATGCATGCCAACGAACAAAAGAAACACAACAGGGGCCAATGGGAGCTGCAGGGCACAGATGGCACGAATACAGAAGCCATCCCAATGGACATGACCACAGTCCCCCACCAAGAAACGCACGCAAACACAGGCACCTGTGACCAGCAATATTCCGAAAACCACATCATTCAACCAGTCCACCTGGCTGACCGGCATCTGTTACACAAAACCCAATCCCCCGCCCCTGAGCATGACAACATTCAAACTGGCATATTGGCAGCCCCCATCCCTGACCTCACTGGGCTTCGTAGGCAAACGCGCACAGCACAGTACCACGCAACTAAACCCCGAAGCTGGAACCCAATGCAGATCTCCTCACAATACATCGCCCCCCAAATAGGCATATGCCACATCACTTGCAAAGAAAAACGCTACACGGGCCAAATCAGAATAGAAATTTATGCACATCAAAATCACCAAGCACATACAGCCATCAGGCCATGAAATCCAAAACACCAATCACCATTGTGGGCTGCTTCCGCAAGAAATGACCAGCCACTACCTGTGTGTCGCCCTGTTCCCCCATGGTACACAGAGCCACATTCACGTACGAAAAGGCAACATGGAAGCGCACAGAACCGCAGGGCCGTCCCAATGGGGAGGCACTAGTCCAGCTGAAAGGCCGAAATGTTGCTCGGAGCCACCAGTACTGCGTAAGGGCATGTGGCCCATTGGCGATCGTCCCATAAGATCGTAATGCTGCTCCACTGATTAACACGAAGCAGCAGGTGTCGGGAGTAAAATCCATCTGCAGGAGTGGCATACAGATGGCAGTGGCAAAAGGGGAGGAGATACCTGTCAACCAAAAGAAAAGAAAAAGAACAGAATGGCCATCAGAACTACATACCAACAACTCACTTCAATGATCACACGAAATCCACAGCCATATGCATGCTAGCCCACTCCAAAGGAACATCACCACCCCAAAACCACTTGCGACTCATAACCATCTATATCGAGGTGCAAACACCATCACAAACGAGTGTCTGAGGGCGCCTCGAGACAGGGAGGGCTCAACAAGGCCAGATGGACGATGGTCCCACTATGGCAGCCCTGCATCACATAGCGTAGGGGAGGCGGATAGATCCCAAGAAGCCCTGTACATGGCAAACTCTGTATCAAATCACCTGCCCATGCATCCATCCATCATTCCCTCATCCCTGGATCAAAATGCCTGAATAATTACTCACATGACATTAGAAACATCCATTGAGTCTGTGCGTTATGCAGCCTGCTAAATCCACAGTGCCCCAGCCCGTAATTCCAGTGTTGTGAAGTAACATGTATTTGGGAACGGACGGCCTCATCGCCCACGTAGCTATTGCGCATCCCAAACTATTCATATCAATCATTGCTCCCTCGCCATGGGCCCTGTCTCAAGGACATAGAACAATAGAACGTTACATTTGCAGTCAGACCTGTGGGCATCTCCTCGCCGCTAGCTGGAAACCGAAAGCGCCGCCCTTCGAATTCCTCATTTGCAACATCACGTCGAAAAGGCATCTGTGGCCGTTTGAAATCACTAATTATCCCATCGAGTGCGGCTGTGTGTGAAAATGGCAACTGCCTTCACCCACGAATGGGACGCCCCGCCCGTCGTTGCAACTCGGTACAGTGATGCATGAGGGCCCACCGTCACTCGAGTACTACGTTCCACTGACCCTTCACAAGTCTGTTCGCGACTGCACAGATAGTATGTGAAACAATGGGACCACAGCAGAATGAACATATCAACCAATCTTACACGGCCATCGGGTACAAATACATGATTGCAATAGCAAGATACAATTCCCCAAATTGCAGCGTTGTGCGCGGGACGTGCTCGGCCAAAGGGGAGAGCAGTTTGCACAGGTGGAATCAATCACCACAGGTGGAGGCCATACAGCCTGAAAACACATAAATTGCAGAGCCAGTCTCCTCCCACAACCACACCGAAATGCTACCGGCAGGACTCGCGATGTTGGCCCTGGGGGACCTGATAGCACTCAAGTGCTCCGACTCCAAGAAGTAGACGAACACCAACTACAACCAGCCGCACGGAGGAGACGCAGGAGGAGGAGGAGGCCAAGGCAGGGCCAGCAAGGCCCACCAGCACAGCCACTACCACCACGCAGGCAGCCCGCAATTCAACGCCTCCGAGCACATCCGTTCAACCTCACTGATGAGCAGATCCACACCCTCTACCGTCTGGACCGGGACACCATAGCCGCCATTGTGGACATGACACAGGCTGACCTTGTCAGCATGATAGATAGCCCAACCGCCATCCCACCCCTACTGAAGGTGGTGTCTGTACTACACTTCCTGGCCACAGGCACCTACCAGCACACAGTCGGACAGTTGCATGGCATTTCTCAGCCACTGTTCTCACGGACACTATTGCAAGTGCTCGATGCCCTCCTGAAGCACGCAGACGACTACATCTCTCTACCACGCTCGGAGCAGGAAATTACCAACACAAAAGTGGGATTCCATGCACTTGCCGGCATACCGGGTTGCATTGGTGCCATCGACTGCACCCATGTTGAATTGGTCGTCCCACATGCCATGGAGGCCCAGTACCGCAACCGAAAACAATTTCATTCCCTGAATGTACAGATGGTGTGTGACTCCAACAGGATCATTACACATTGTTGTGCCCGATTCCCTGGATCAACCCATGATTCTATGGTCTTGAGGAACTCTACAATACCACGCTACATGGAACGACACGCAGGGAACAGATCCTGGCTACTCGGTGAGTCTCATTACATGCATGATGATGTGGGGTATGTGAATTGTCAATGACCTGCCAGGAAGGGGGGGGGGGGTGTGCGTACGTATCAATGGCATTCCACATCATACGTTTCTCGTCCACATACAGGTGATGCTGGATATCCACTGAAGAGATGGCTCCTCACACCAGTCCGGAACCCACGGGACCAGCATGAGGAGGACTACAACCATGCCCACTCACGTACCCGTGTAGTCATAGAACAGGCATTCGGCCTACTGAAGACCCGTTTCCGCTGCCTCAGCAGGTCTGGCGGGGCACTCCTGTACCGCCATGAGAAGGTTGCAAAGATGGTCATGGCATGTGTCATGCTCCACAACATGTGCGTACGTAGAAATGTGCCCATGCCCCCTGACGCAGAACTGCAAGCACCTGATGATGGTCATGATGAGGGTGGGGATGTGGCAGCACCTCATGGAGTCTGCGAGGCACCGGAGGGCCGTGACATTCGTCAGCATCTCATTGATGTATGCTTCTAGCACTCACGCCTGGTGGCTGATACATGGACACGGGACTCGTGGCACTGCGTGTGTCTGGGACATGCACAATATGGACTGTACGCCTATGATGGCCTAGTACACAAAGATCAATGTCCACACTTCTCATTGGTTGATCGTGCACTTTTTATGGCATATGTGATATCATGTTGAACACCCTATCGACCCGCCACCCAAGTGAGCCCAACACACCCCCTCCACCCTCCTACCTCCCCCCCGAACACCAGTGTCCAAAGATGCTCATTGTCAGTGGGCTGTCGCTATTGCATGCCCCCTCTGCGGGTATCAGGGGCACCCCTGCCTGTGGAGCGCAGGTTCCTTCCAGATCTACGTTGGGGGCTGCCCTGGACGGAACTTGCAACGGATGATGTGTCTGCCTGCTCACGTCCATGCATGTCCCTAAGGGTTTGCGAGAGCTCAGTGAGCACACGGCGCACTGCGGCAAGTTCGGCACATACGTCTTTGGACGTCGCATGCAGTTCCCCCCTCAGGCTCTCGGTGCTACTCTCCATTTGGACTCTCAGGCTCTCGGTGCTACTCTCAATTTGTGCCCTTAGCGTCTCTGTACCTCTCTCCATTTCTGCCCTAAGTGTCTCTGTTGATGTTTCTATGTCTGCCTTGGTGCCCCCACATTCATCGGCATGGCCCTTGAGGAGTGTGGCCATTTGCTGCTGTTGGACGATTAACTTGTCGAGGGACTGTTGCCTCTGCTGGGCCATGGCCATTTGCGGTGGTGTCACAGAGGGGCTGTTGTCCTCATGTTGCCTTGCCACAGGGCTTGTGGGGGATGGCCAGTCGTCGTCTTGTGGCTGCACCTGCGTGGTATCCTCATGTTGTACGGGATGGGACAGACAGGGGGATTGGGACAGGTCATGGATGGATCTGACCTCGACATCCCCGTCTTCTGTGTCCGAGCATGCTGCCATCAATGGGGTGTCACCTATGGTGCTGCTGCCACCAGAGGCAGTGCCTTCTGTGGCATCCATTGGGGGGACCTGTGGTGGTGGTGTTGTGGCCATGCTGGCTGCTGGGGTGCCTGTTGATGTTCCCTCCTCTGTGCTGCCACCTGATTTGTGCTGCTGCCGTGTCTTGATGCGTGCAGCTGAGGTGGAGGGTCTCTGGCCGTTGGTCTTGGCCCTCTTTGCAGGTGTGCTGGTAGGGGTGTCCTGTAGCTCGTCGTTTGGATCGGACCCTGTGGTGGAGTAAAGGAGGGCGAGGGTTATTGATGGGTCAGTGGGAATTGGAATGGCATTGTATCACATGCATTGGGGTGGTACCTGAGGGTGATTTGGGTCGGGGTCTTGGAGGTGCTTTGATTTGTGTGTGGAGTGAGGGTGCAGTTGTTTGGCAGCCTGCAGTTAGGGTGTGCCTGCTGCACGGTGTAGTGCGTGTATTAGGGGTTTTTAATTATTTATGTATTTATTGTGGGTTTTGACGTGCGCTTTCAGGCCGATGTGTGTGGACGTTCTCCTGGACATGTGTTTCTGTTGCACTATGTGGACGCATGGTACTTCACATGGTTGGACTTTGTGGATTTGGCATTGTTTTATCTGGCCCACCTACCTGAATCTTCGGATGTCTGCACTCCTTTCTCCATCCCTCCGACTCCCTCTATGCTCTCCATTCCGATGGTGGAGGCACAGATTTCTTCCCAGGGGGTCAACTTGATGGGTGATTCAGGACCTCCCCCGGTGGCTGTGGCAATGTTGCGGTTGGCAGAGAGTATGCTGCGGACGCGTATCCGCAGGTCGTCCCATCGCTTGCGGCATTGCTGTGGGGTGCGGGGTGCGGTCCCCACCGCACTTACCCGCTGTGCCACCAGAGCCCATATGGCCTTCTTGTTTGCAAGTGCCGTCCTGGTCATTTGCGTGGAGAAGGCGACGGCTGCATTCTCCTGGAGGGTCTCTGTTAGCACGGTGAGTTCCTCACGGGAGAAGTGGACCTGCCGCTTGCGGTCGCACGCTTTCTTCGCTACTTTTCCCATTTTTCGTGGTTTCGCTAGGGTGGTTGACGGGTTGGGGTGTGTTTCAGGGTAGTGATTTTAGTGGTTGTGTGGTTTTGGTGTTTTTATAGGTGTACGCCGGGATGTTTCCCGTTCCGGGCCCATGTTTTAACTTCCGTTTCCGTATATTTCCGGGCACCGTACTTTCCGGTAGGCGCACACTGCGGTGACCGCTAAGAGGGGTGGCGGTATTGCACCTAGGGCGCCGTACGGCGGCGGTGTGGGCCGTTTTGGGGTCATTTCCGCCATCGCGGACTTTGCACTTCCGCCGTGGCGTGGTGCTCGTGCCCGATGGGTCGGAATGGGCCGCACTTTGCTCCTTCGTACAATGGCGGAAACGCTATTTACGCTGTGGCGCTCCGGTCAGTCGCTTTCCGCAAGGGTCGTAATGAGGGCCAAAGTAAAATGGAGCAATACACAGTGCCCACACTGGCCATGGAGCCGGCACAGGAGAAAACGGTATCTACTGAAGATGAGGAACCCGAACCCTCTCTCAAAGACATTATGAATGCCATAGCTAATTCCAGAACCGCTATGGAGATTAAAATGGATGGCATCAGCACAGAAGTGTCCCTCCTATGCCATGATTTGCAGAAACTCACGTCTCGCACGGGAGAGGCGGAAACTCGCATATCCAACACAGAAGATGGCCTCCGAAACATGAGTCAACAGATGACCAGAGTACTGCAACGTGTTAAAACTCTAGAAGAACGAGTGGAGGAGGGGGAGGGACGCTTTAGGCAAAATAATATACGAATTCTGGGACTACCTGAGAAAAGTGAAGGCCCCTCCATGGAACTATTCCTTGAACAACTTCTCTAGGATCTAAATGCCCCAAAGAAGTTTTCAAAGCTCTTCTCTATTGAACGTGCCCATCAAGTCCCAACAGGCAGACCAACGCCTGGGGCCCCACCCCGCACAGTGATTGCCAAAATCCTAAATTACAGGGACCGAGACACGGTACTGCAAATGGCTAGATCCAAAGGTTCCATGACCTATAATGGTTCTAAAATTGCCTTCTTCCCAGACTTCACCAGGGAAGTGCAAAGAGCACGCCAATCCTTTGACCAGCTCAAGAAAAGGCTACAGATCCAAAACGTCAAATATGGCCTCCTGTTCCCGGGACAGCTGAAAATTTACCATAATGGCACAACAATGCACTTTAATGATCCAAATGTTGCGTGGAACTGGGCAGAAAATAACCTGGAGGGAGATTGGGGCCCAATAAACAGAAGGGACCGTGAACGGAATAGACCGCGCCCGGACAGACTCCCGAATGCACAGCTACTGCAAGACCAGGATGAACCACCGCCAAGAGAAGCCGACTGAGGTGGGCAGGCATATGTTGATACCAACATAACCTCCGACATCTGCAATGAACTTTAAGTTGAGATACCCGTTGGCAACGCACCGTCAGATTTCCCCCGCAGAACAAAGAAATGGCGGCTCAATTGGGCCTCCCCTGACAAAAGTGATAGGACTAGCGTCAAGTAACAGCGAGAGAAACACAAACAAGTTATACCAAATGTATTGACTAATTGTTCAGTCTGAGCAGACCCTAGTCAAGCTCGGCCTAATGTTCGGGCGACAGGTACTTCAAGTTGGGGTGGAGTATGGGGTGGAGGCAGGGGAGTTTGTTTTCATGACAGAGTTTGTCTAGTTTACTGTTTTAGGATTGATGTGCGCTATGGGTTGGGGTCTGGCTCCCGTTGGGCGGACAGGGGTCACCATCCGGGGACACATACAGCATTACCCGGCACACCCAATTCCCGACCACCATGACAGAACACGCCATTGAAAGCAAGACCAAATCCATTAAGATAATGACTGGGAATGTGAACGGGCTGGGCAGCAGTATCAAGAGGCGCCTTGTACTACAATATCTGAACCGATATGCGCCCGATGTGGCCTTTCTAACCGAAACGCACCTGGCGGGTACGAACTGTAACCTCTTTAAGCGAACCAATTACCGCATTGCGTTACACTCAGGTTTCTCCATGGGAGCCAGGGGTGTACTGATCCTGGTACACAAGCGACTACCATTGAATCTCCTATCTGTCACACAGGATACGGGAGGTAGATTTGTTTACATAACCGCGACTCTCTGGGAGCGGTCTATATCCATGCTAGCCATATACGCACCACCAACCTTACTTACCGCATTACTTAACGATATAATGCCTATGTTAGCGGCAGATTCCTCGAACTTGGTAGTGGTGGGGGGAGATTTTAACAAAGTCATGAATTTGGAACTTGACCGTACGCATATCCGTTCGAGAAATCCAGCCGCGCATACCAAATTGGCCACATTCGTTGACGCAATAGGCCTGAAAGATGTGTGGAGACACTTACACCCCAGCACAAGAGAATACTCGTTTCTCTCCGGAGCACACGCTTCACTATCCACGCTTGATTATTTTTTTCTCCCAACGTCCGAATTACATCTAGCAACTGATGCACACCTCCTACCCAGAGGTATATCAGACCACTCACCGCTCATGTTA
The DNA here is from genome assembly GCF_040938575.1 of Ambystoma mexicanum. Classification (NCBI taxonomy): domain Eukaryota; kingdom Metazoa; phylum Chordata; class Amphibia; order Caudata; family Ambystomatidae; genus Ambystoma; species Ambystoma mexicanum. The sequence goes on from NC_090921.1 coordinate 305,499,493, forward strand.
GAGCTTAATACCCACAGATCGGTCCCCCCACCCACATGGAGGTTAAATAATTATTATCTGGGCTTCCCCGATTTAGTGGAGCATGTTAAAAATGCGACAGAATAATACTTAGAATTGAACACAACCTCCGTGGATAGCCCTGTAACACTGTGGGAGGCTTATAAACCAGTACTGAGGGGGGAACTCATATCCCAGATCACAGCCCATAAGAGGAAACAGGTTGCAGAAATCCGGGCAGCTGAAGCGCGAGTGCAAGAGGCAGAGGTAGCTCATCTATCCCAGAACCTCTCAGAATCTCATCGCGAGTTACATTAGCACAAAAACAGTTCCAGAACGTCGCCCTGGACAATGCCAAACAGGCACACGCAGCGATGCGTGCCAGAGTGTACGAAACTGGGGACAAGGCAGGCAAAATGTTGGCATGGCTGGAGAAGCGAGACGAGGGGCTCCGACATGTTAGAGCAATTAGAATATACTAATAACAGTGTACCGCGACATAGCGGAAGGGTTCGCAGCCTATTATAAGGAACTTTATGGAGCGCCAACCTTCCCTATTGACACCACGGCCATCTCGGAAATCACCCTTCCCTCCTTGACGCCTGAACAAAGAGCCCTGCTAGAAACTAACATAACAGAGGATGAACTGTCTGCAGCCATAGCAGACCTCCAACCCGAGAAAACCCCGGGACCCAACGGTTTTCCCATTGAGGTGTGGAAGAAAATAGGCACAAGCTTAATTACACCACACTTACTGAAAATGTATGAAACCTCCCGCAGCAAAGGGTCCCTCCCACAAGACCTGAGACAGGCCACCATAGTGGTCATACCCAAGGCGGACAAACCCCCGGATTGCTGCAGCTTGTATAGACCTATTTCCCTCATCAACACCGAAACCAAAATCCTAGCGAAAATATTACCCAATAGACTCCAGCAAGTCATACCCTCCTTGATCCACCCGGATCAGTGTGTTTCCTTCCGCAAAGATCCACGCGGATGAATATACATCGATTATTCACGGCAATGGAAAATGCGACCACTATCCGAGGCCCTCTAGCCCTGTTGGCAGTGGACTTCGAGAAGGCCTTTGATTCTATTAGGTGGGATGCGGTCTCGGAAATAATGCATAGAATGGGATTTGGGCCCCAATTTATGAGTTGGGTTAAATTACTGTATAAATCTCCATTAGCCGTCACGAAAGTGAATGGTTACGTATCGGACCCCTTTGAAATTGGCACAGGGACCAGGCAAGGATGCCCACTGTCAGCCATGATATTTGCAATAGCAATCGAACCGCTCGCAATACTGTTAAGAAAACTACGAAACATGGAAGGGATTCCGATGGTCTGAAGCCTGGGAGGACAAAGTGTCCCTATATGCAGACGACTTCCTGGTATACTTACAAGACCCGGTTAGATCCTGCCCCATAGTGACTGACTTACTCCAGAAATACGGCTCCTTCAGCGGCCTGAGAGTAAACTGGGCTAAATCTACTCTGTTCCCGCTTAGACAAGAGGAAGAATCGATCCCGCCCCAATGTCCCTACCAGGTAGAAAGGGAACAATTCAAATATCTAGGTATATTAATAACAAATAACCTGAATGATTATGTTCCCAGAAATCTGTGCCCAGTCATGACAAGATTTGCAGAGGACACCCGTCACTGGTCATCCCTTCCTCTGACATTACTGGGTAGAGCTGCTCTCTTTAAAATGATGGCCTTGCCCCCGCTCCTGTACATATTACAGAACGCCCCCTTATATATTCCTTCAAACATATTCAGGAAAATAGATCAGACACCTCGTAAACTGCTATGGAATGACGGCCACCCACCTATAGCTCTCGCCACGCTCCAAAGATCCATATGGGAGGGCGGAATAGGACTACCCCGAATGCAAACGTATTATTGGGCCAGTCAATTGATGAAAGTGAATGACCAATTACACGGCGACACAGGTGCGCCACATAACAGATCTGTAGAACTCGACACTCCCGGGAAACCCATTATGCAATATCTCTACAAGAAAAGAGCCTGCATGGCCACTCCCAACATGCGAGCACAGATAACACAAATCTGGATAGATGCACATAAATTCGTGGGATGGGGCGACAAACTATCGCAAGCGCAACCTCTGTGGAATAACAGAAACCTTTCCGGTGTATACACGCTCCCCAGATGGCCAAATTGGTCTCGGCATGGATCGCTCACACTGGGAGACGTTGTGAAGGATGACACTATGGTTCCTTTTGCGGAGTTGGCTCTCCGATTTGGACTTCCCCAAACTGAGCACTACCACTATGCCCAACTACAACACGCATTACAGAGCATTCTCCCTGAAGTGATTTCTCTGCCGGACTTTACCCCCATTGAAAGAAACGTATTCCCGGAACATGTCACCCATAAAGTGACATCGTTTCTGTACAGTGCCATAAGTTCCTTTGGCACACCAGATCTGCTGTTGCTGCGGACCAAATGGGAGTCGGATGTGGGGGCTATACTACCGGAGGAATGGGTCACAGCATTGATGTTCCCTAGGGAGATAGCAATATCATCAAGGCTTAGACTGATCCAGTTAAAGATACTACATAGAGTATACTATCCTAGGGTAGCCCTATATAGATGGGGAAGGATAAATGACCCGAATTGCCTGCGATGCAAAACAGAAGAAGGCAACTTCTTCCACATCCTGTGGGATTGCTCACACATCCAACCACTTTGGGAGGCATGTTGTGTGGAACTCTCCAGAGTTATGGGAAAAACAATTCCCAGAAACCCTAAGCTATTACTGTTGGGAGTAGATGATGAAATTGATCTATCTAGATATGAAAAACTGCTTCTGTTCACCACTACTGCACTTTTGAAAAGGAACATTGCTCAGAAATGGGGCTCGGACCAAACACCGAGCTATGAACATTGGAGGACAGATGTGGATATTTGTGTCGCAATGGAATACAGGGTATACTCAGCCAGAGGATGCCTGGCTAAAGCGTCGAAAGTGTGGCAGAAATGGGAAGAAGCCCAATGAGGGCTAACACAGGAGAATTGGCCACTGGGATATGTCAAAAAGCGCCCCCCACGGCGCCCACAGGATAAAGCAGCTGGGTGTTGTTCCCGGGTTCGGATAAAAAGTTGACCCAATTTGCAATATTATGTGTAGATCAATCGGAGACAGCCAATGCCAGCAGTGTGCATGTATTGATTGTTTATCTGTTTATTTGTTTTAAAACACCAATAAAATATGTTATCAAAAAAAAAAAGAATGAATCAGAATAATTTGGGCATAGAGGTTTTGGGCCAAACCAGTAAGTCCATGATCAATTTCTTAGACCTTACAATTTATGTATCTGAAGGAATGCTGACTACACAAACCTATCGCAAAGACACCTAAGTCAATTCAACATTACACGCTACAAGCTGTCACCATAAACCGGTCAAATGGAATGTACCCACAGGACAATTTGTTAGAGCAAAGACAAACTGCAAGGATCCAGTAGTTTTCTCCAAAGAGTGTGATTTACTAAAAGAAAGATTTAAACAAAGGGGCTATTCGACTAAATGTATTCATGCAGCAAGCCAAAAAGCTATAAGAATGACGAGAGAGCAAACTCTAATACCCAAAGGCAACAATGACAATCAGTACCTCGAAAAAGTAAAATTCATAACAACATACTGTGCGAACAACTCTGAGCTGACAAGAATTCCGAGGAGGAACTGGCATCTTCTTAAACTAGACCCACATTTAGCAAAGTACATTGAAGAACAATGAGCGGCGAGTGACTATTGTGGGTGCGCTTAATTCATTCTAAATTAAAGTAGTCAAATGCAGTACAACTACACAAGAGGAATCCCTGAGTTCCTCCAACTGTTGACAGAGTGAGATAATGTTCGTGCAGATAGACTGCGCAAAAGACTCAGTTATTCAGTGGTTAAATCCTTCATTGTTTAGATCTGAATTCAATTTCACGAAAGTTCAAAATCCAAAGGTGTGCAGAAATCATTTATTCAGTCACAGCCGACACGTGTTTCGACCTACAAGGTCGTCCTCAAGGCAAATGGTAAAATGGGATATTCTCATTGGTCATCAGTCTTCGAATTGAGGTCGAAATGAGTGAATCACAAATGACCAAAAGTCAAATGTGTGTGGAAACAAGAAACAGCCGTATAGAGTAATAACTGGCATAAGAGCAGATTGGAGTCACTGATCAGGATCAGTGACTCCAATCTGCTCTTATGCCACACTACATTGAAGAACAGTCTAAGATTATTTACAGAAAAGCAAGGATGCTCAAAATGAACCTGAGCCCTTCTCTACTTCCAGAAACACCCCACACAACAACGCAAACCTGGCTAAAAACTGAAGTGTCAAGTTTTATAAAATGTGAAACATGCACATTATGTAAATATGCGCCTACAAGTACAATGATATTTCAAAACTAAATATATAGTATATGCAATAATATGTATCTGCAAATGCATATACATTGGAAGTACAATTAGGGAAGTACAAACAAGAATTCAGGAACATATGTCAACAATTGGGAGCCAGGACGTGCCACTGCCCTTGGCACAGCTTTGGCAAAAAAAAACCCACCAAATGGAGAACAAACAAGACATGAGATTCATAGGTCTACAAAAGGTCAAACTGGGGAGAAGAGGTGGAAATCAGGAAAGGTTCATGAGACAAGCCGAAGCAAGAATAATCTGCAAATTCAGAACAATAGAATTTGGACTCAATAAGCATAATGAGATGATGCACTTTCTGTAAAAACATACATATTAGTTAGTGGAGATCTTGTATGGTGTGGGATGAGTTTCATCCCTTATAATATCCATTCTATATATTTCTCTTGTTTTTCTCCAAAGTAATGAACAAAGATTGGTAATGGCTGAATTTAGAAATCAGGGGAACATGCCACAATATGAATGACCTGGTAGGATGGAATTGTGGGCTCAATAACTAATGTAATACTAATTTCAGAGTAATCAGCAACACTGACAATGAGTACTGTGTAATTTAATGTATACAAATGTATTTCCAAATGTTAACGAGAATTATTTTTATAACACCGTTCATCCTCAGTGGTATAGTGTTATATAGAGGACTATGCCGTATCTAACATATGATTGGGAGCCCAGGTTTTCATTCAAGACCTCAATCAGACCATAATTATTAGACATTCAAAATGTAAGAATACCCCATTGTTCAACACTTTCATCATGCAGCTCGTAACTTTAGGCCTTATTCAACATAAGATGGGAATTTGAGGATTTTAATCAGAATGGTTACCAGGAACTACTCTGTAATTTTGACATGCGCTAAACCGAGCAATATCTTTCCAATATGATTGTAACTATGAGGCTTTCAAAGTACCAAGACTGTATTCCCATAATTTTCCTAGTGCAGTGTAAGTATGTTCCTTTTGGTGCTGCTAACGCTAGTGCTACAGTTAATTTAGATCCTTAAAGATGGCACCCACGCACCTGGGAGAGGGAACAACGGAAGGACTTCCTCTGAAACCATGACAATGCTAGAATATACAAAACAGGAGAGCCACGGCGGCGTTTGGATTAGTAAAGCCGATGTACGGAGACAGAAACATGCACTTTTGAGGTAAGCCCTTACTACAGGGGATTCTATGTAAGACATCAATTAAATTACAATTGCAGGGATAGTGCTAGGTCCTACGGACCAAGACTACAATTACCGGTATCCCGACAAACTGGAACCGATCGCTGCATGCATTTATAACAGGTGTTATAGACTTTAGAAGGTTGGACAAGCAACAAAGATTGAATGTAGTTCTTTGGTTGGAAACGACCGCATATATTTAGCTCTAATTGGTAAAATTTATATTAAAAGGAAAGTGTAAGCCGGCTATGTCATCCATTTGACATTTTGCCAACTGATACACTTTGACAATCAGGAATGTACGCCAAACAAGACATGCCTAGGGTATTTATTATATTTATTGCCAAATGATATGGGTCGATTAATAGGAATGAATGCCATACATGTCAATTTTTGAGGTAGTTTACTGGTAACAAAATGGCCAAATACAGATAGCAATGTATTTCCAACCCATTATGGGGTTGGCTTTGAGGAGTTCACCGACAATAAGGCAAATGTGAACATGCCGTAACTGTTCAGTCAACAGATCATAGAAACACTTATGTCCTTTTAATAAGGGTATTACACCCGCAATTAATTTCTTCAATTCAATAACCAAGAGAGTCCAACAGGACATTATCCATGTGGCCTGATTAGGAATTAATGCATGACCATTATGCATGACATTGAAAACTGTATTACAGGTGGGATTCTAACACGGGAACTTCTAAGAATCGAGACATAACCCAACAATGAATGACCACTAATTGGATGAATGCGAAGGTACATGAATATGATATTGATCATCAGATTATTATTGTTGTTCACTGTAGGAGTGTGGTAATATGCCGTAAATTAAGTACATGGAAGTAACTTTGTATATAGGGGCTAGAACATAAACTAAGTCTTCTTCCTAAATGGACATGATCCCAAAAAAGTTATGACAGATGCTTTGTACCAGACATATTATGAATGTCATAGTAAACTTGAATATGAATGCATTAACAGATAACGAACAATGAGTAAATGACTGGTAACATAATCTAAAATGGCTATTTATGATTACCCAATCCTAATCATATATTGGTGTTATCTCTTTTTTGCATTTCTTTTCTCTTGTACGAACCCTCCTCATCCAACCCTTCACCCTTCCTTACTCTCTGTCTGTACAAATGATAACAATACATGTACATTTGCTTTCTATTATTTTTTATTTTTGTACTTATGAAGTGAATATATGCCCTGTTTTGAGAAAGGCTTTTGTGAATCCGAAACACGTGTCAATGTATAAGGGCACTCCTATGGGAGTTTTGAATACAATTTTTTTAATTTCAAACTGCATATTCTGAAATATGAATAACGTGTGGCGCAGTAGATTTGTGTGAAAACAACAAGTATACACCTAACCACAGAGGTGGAGTAGTAGTTCCTCTGAATCCTTTCACACTCACGCGACACTCATACACTGGAGATATAATAGGTTGCAGGGCCCAAGAAGTTGTAATCCCCAAGAAAAAAACCCACCCACATCATTGTTTAGAAGAGGCCTTCATGGAGCAGACAACTTCAGTAACCTCTTCAGGTGTGACAGGGGAGAAGGAGGACAAGGAGGAGGGTGAGGGGCCAAGGGAGCCAAGGGAGCCAAGGGGGTGTGAGTTGAGTTAGGAGGGAGGGTAGCAAGGGTGTTCAGGATGTCCTGAGTTTTGGTGGTGAAGTGTTTGGCCAGTGTGTTGGAGAGGGCTTGGGAAGGAAAAGGGTAGGAGGAGAATGCGTAAGGGTTGGCAAGTTCCCTGCATATCTTGAAAAGTTCTTCTGTGTTGTTGGATGCACTGGAAACCTGTGTCTGTATGTGGGCTCTTTTCTTGGCACAGATGGAGAGTCTGTATAGCAGGCGGCAGGCCAGTTTGTCAGGGGATAAGCCTGAGGTTTGCGACTTCCGTTCCGCCTCCTTGTACTTTCGTTTCAAGGCCGCAAGTTTGGAGTCGTACCAGGTGTTACGCTAAGAGGCAGGTTTGAACATTGGTGATGGAAAGGTGGATGTTGCTTAGACCAGAGTCAGAGGTAGTATCAGGGGTAGGGATGTGAGGGGGGATGAAGGTGGATGTTAGTGAATGAGGTTTGGAGGGCTTTTTGAAGGATGGTCAAAGGGCCAAAGGGACCCAGGTGGGAGGAGAGGAGAGGAGAGAGTAGTCTGACCAGGAGAGAGTGGTGACTAGTGGGGTGGAGAGAGAGAGGTCAGAGTGTATGAGGGCATCCAGAGAGTGTCCAACTGACTGTGTTGGCCCAGAAGGGAGAATGGAGAGGGAAAGAGAGATGCAGAGGTTAGTGAAGAGAGTGGATTCAGAGCAAGGAGAGTCCACTTGAATCTTGAAATCACCCAGGAGGAGGAGGTTGGAGGTGGATGAAAGCAAGGCATAGCAGAAATCAGCCCATTCAGAGAGGAACAGGGTGGTGGTGCCCGGAGGCCCGTAAATGGTAGCAATGGTCAGGCTGGAGATGGAAGAGATGACCAACTTGCAAACATGGTTTCCAAAGAAAGAGTAAAGCTTGGTGGGTAACATGGAAGCAGGAAACCACTCAGGGAAGATTAAGGCAACACCGCCGCCAGTGCCACAGGGTCGAGGCTTGGAGATGATTTTGAAGCCGTCAGGGAGGAGGGAGTCAAAAGCAGTGACTGAGCTGGCATTGAACCATGTCTCGGTAAGAGCGAGAATGTCGAGGTCAATGTATTCAAGAAGGATGCACATGTCAGCAGAGTGTTTGTTTGCTGAGTGGGCATTAAGAGTCACCAGATGGAGGAGGTCTCTGCCTTTGAAGGTTTTCTGAGGTGGGGTTCAGGGGTGTGGTACCCCAGCCAGAGGAGGGAGAGAGAACATAGAAGGGGTAAATGCAGGAGAAAGAAGGAAGTTAATGATGGAAGCCATGATCCAGTGAATGAGGAAGGAGGTTGGGTTGTGGGCCCTGAACCAAGATAGCGCCTGTGTGATGGACATTAACAAAACAATGTGAAGATGAGAAGCCGGCTAAGAGGACTTCCCATTTGGTGCCACCATTAATGGTAGAGGATGTGGAAGGAGAGAGAGTGGAGATTAGGTGAGAGGTCCATAGATCTGGAGAGGGGACAGAGAAGAGGATATGCATGAAACCCTCTCTGGCGAAAGCACTGACATAGGTGTCTGTGGTGGGAAGTCTGGAGTTTGCACTCAAGATGTCTTTTTTGTGCTTTTTTCCTACCTGACTCCGTGCGAGAGGGGGGAATAGTGTAGCAGTTGGAGAAGATGGGAGAGATTGAGAGAGCCATAGGGGCGGCAGAGGTTAGTCGAGGAATGAAAGAAAAGAAAAGAAAAGAGTCTGAGCAGCACAGATCTAGCTAACTCTATGGGGTCCTAGAAAGAATAGTCACAAGGCATAAATGCAAACCAGAGAGGTATAGAATTTCAGGGGCCAAGAAGTATACAAATGGAAAAGTGCTGTAAGGAACACATTGTGGCAACAGTAAAGACAGACACAAGTGATCACAGTTCAAGGGTGTTTATCAAACTGTATAAATGGGTTGGAAAAATGCCTAATCTAAACCTAAATCGAAGATGGGAGCAAGCTACGACTATCAAATAATAACGATAAAGCAGTCCTAGTGGCGTCTTGTCAAAATAAAAAGGGCCTACATTAAAAAAATGATTGCCAATCCTTACAACTAAGTTAAAAAATAGTGCGGGATAATGTTCTCGAGAAAAGAAAGAAGTGTTCACCAAATGATGAGTTTAGGATGGAATGGCTGGGTCTCCCATCCTAACGTTTTTAGCACGGGACAAGGCAGGACCTTTGAGCACAGCATACTCCTGTGCCTCACCAACACGAGGTTACAGTTCGCCTCCAAAATATCAGGCCTTTCTGTGACTAAGTCTCTTTCACACAACGTCTCTTACCTCAGAGGACCTGATGTACCATTAACAACAAACAAAAGTTCCTTCAATAACTCTTCACGGGGCGATTACTCTTCGCCTTAGGAGCCCCCTCTGCTGGGCTCCAATCCTTCTTGCTATATGGGCCTCCCTCAGTCGGGTTCACTATGGCCTTCTTTTCCCAATATCACCCTTTGCATGATTCAAGAGTCTTAAATTCTTATATATTTTTTTTCAATTGATTTTATTGGTTTTGTAGCAACAAGAAAAGGGTACAAACAGGCAAGGGGGATCCACACCCAACATCTTATTTTACACCCCGGTTATTCCACATGTACCCTCTCCCCATAAATCCCCCCACCCCCACAGCTCCTTCTGCCCCCTATAATCGGGAAAGTTCAGCCCTTGGTTTCACCGGACTGAGTATAGAGGCCCACTTTGATTACTCAATCTCTGTGTTTCTTATAACGGCGCCCTTTTCTTGGCTGGTGACGGATCAAGTCCCACTGAGTACTTTCCGTATTCCCCCATCCTTCTTAGCCAAAGCTGGTGCAAACTGTTGCCATTCCCCTTCCAGGTCTCCCTTGCCCCCATGAATTGCAGCTGTATTTTCTTCCATTAGATATATGTCCTTGGCTGTGTCCGACCATTCCTTCTGGCTTGGCAGTTCTTTTCTTTCCAAATTCTTGCTCTGTACGCCCTTGCTGCTAACAACAAAAAGTGTGACATGTGAGGTAGGGTTTACCAGTGACTTCCTAGATTCTCCAGCCCAAACAGTATCAACACCAGGTCAGCCCCCATTCCCTGCCACCCGCAATCTTGGTCCATCCCAGGACTTCCGTCCAAAACATCTTGACCATGGGGCATCCCCACCACATATGCCAATAGGCTGCTCTTTCCCTGCAACCATTACAACAGAGGGGGCTCACCATCTCGAACATTTTAGAGAGCAGCACCGGGTCGTATTGCCACCTATGCAGCAACTTCACCCCATGAAGTTTATACTGGCACGCTATAGATGTTTTGCAGGCTCTCCTACACAATAATTCCCTCAGACGTGCATCCTAACACCATACCCAGATCCCTTTCCCATCTCTGTTGGAGTCCTTCCACTGATCCTCCCAACGTTTCTACCAGGGCTCTATACAACAATGATATGCCCATCTAATACCTTTTCCACCAGTGTCAGCTCTCTCTGGATCTGGTCCCGCCATCTCACCCATCACAGGGCCCCCTTCAGCTTCAAATATAGCAAGACCGGGAGCCTTTCAATCCCCAGCCTCCCAATCCTGAATCGCAATACATTTCCCCTCTACCTACAGCTGCATGACTCTGAACAATCCTGCCTCGAACAACCCTGGAATCTCTCCGGTTCTGGGATCTCATCCCGCACCCCAGTGGGGCCCATATGTGACTCATCGGCGAGGGCCATGTGGTGATCTCTCGCCCACCTGTTCCCCTTCCCCAAACCTCCCAGTATACTCTCAGGTAGGGGTGATTTCTAATCCTCCTTGTAAGTTTCCCTCTCGGGATCCACAGCCACTCCCCGACCGTGGCCGGGCGCAGGTGAACATTTTCCAGGTAAATGTTTATCCGCATCCTCTATAAGGTGGGGTACCATCACCCTCATTTGTGCTGCTTTGTAGTACAACCCCAGGTCTGGGAATCTCCCCATACACATTTTGCTTGGGTAGTATCAGCATGTCATATCCCACCTTGGTCCCCAATCCTGCCATAGGAACCGTAGCATCCGAGACTTAGCTTCCCTCGGGAGGACCTCCGGGGCCTTCACTGGTAGCGTCTGGAAGAGGTATAAAACTCTGGGCAGGAGGTTCATTTTGATGGCTTTTAGCCTGCCCATCCAGGTCTCTACCCGGCTTGACTATAGTAACCCCCAAGTACTGTATTTTTTCGGTCACAACCACTAACTCTCTCCTCGGCCTTACCCTGCAAACGGAAAGATAACAGATTTCCCCTTATGTAGCTTGTAGCAGCTGGAATATCTCCTCAATTTTTCAATAATATGTAGGGCCGCTGGGACCGAACTCGACGGATTCACCAGGTGGAGCAGAACATCGTCTGCATATAGTCCTACCCTAAATTCCCTCTCCCCAACCCTAATGCCCTAATCCCCTCCACCTGCGGGGCCCGCCGGAGCTGATCCGTGAGCGGTCGATTGACAGACCAAAGAGAAGCAGCGAAAGAGGATAGCCCTGCCTCGTGCCCCTCCCCAATTTAATGGACCTAGATAGCCTTCCATTGGCCGCCACCAACACCAGAGAGAGAAGCATAGAAACCGGAGAAGCATACAAAGCCCCGATTACCTTCAGCATTCTTTCACCAAATCCATATTTTTGCAGTACCTGTTGAGAAAGCCCCAATTCACCCGGTCAAACACCTTTTCAGCATCAATGGCCACCAGTGCTGGGTTACCCGCCCCCTCACCGCCTCCTCCATCAAGTGCCACATTTTACACAATGTGTCTGCCCCCTTCCTTCCCTGTATAAACCTCGGAAGGGACCAGACGCGGCAGGACCCCTTCGATCCGAGTGGGCAGTATTCTATTAAACATGTTGGCGGCCACATTTAAAAGCGATATTGGGTGGTACGATTTACAGTGCCTAGGGTCCTTCCCTTCTTTGCGTATAATTGTTATCCATGCCTTACCAAACGAAGGGGGCACCCTCCCCATGGACAGGACATGGTTGAATAGTCTAGCCATGAGGTGTGCCAAACTGCCTGAGAATGCCTTATAAAACCTTGCGGTGTACTGTCTTCACCAGGGGCCTTCCCCACTTTTAACCAGTTGATTGTCTTAAGTACCTCCTCCTGGGTGATAGGGGTCTCCATGCCGTCCAACTCCTTCTGCCTCATTCGTGTGAGTGAAATTTTGCATAAGTACCCCTCCATCTCCTCCTCTCCCAAGCCCCCTTCTTCTATTTCAATTTCAATTTCTTTATTTGCAAAGCGCGCCTTGCCCTCAGGCATCTGGGCGCATATTTTGTGGTTACAGCATACATATAAATGGCAGCTTTAATTACATCATATAGAGTAATATATCTCGGAATAACTGCTCATAGAAAACCGCAAATTTCTCCACAACTGCCCCAGCGCTTGTATGTAGGGTACCCCCTGCATCCTCAACCGCTGAGACTCATCTGGCCACTTTCTGTCCCCGGAGCTTTGCTGCCAGGAGGGCATCCGCTATATCCCATTTCTCACAATATTGCTGTCTCAATGATTGGAGGCTTGCAATCACCCACCCACCCCACCTCTATTTCCCTCAACTCCTGCCGTTTACCCCTGGCCACTTCCAGATTCTCTGTGCTGTTATCCCCTCCTCCTAGGTCTCCCGCCTCTAGGGTCCTGATTTCCCTCCTCAATGTTTCCACTCAAAGTGTCCAGATTCTCTTTTTAGATGAGCCCTCACGTATCAGGAGGACCCGCCACGTGGCTTTTTCCGTATCCCAGACCATCCCCAGATCCACTTCCCCCGTGTCATTGATGCTAAAGAACTCTCCTATGGCAGCCTCCATTTCCTCAAGAAATATTGCGTTTTTCAACAGCATGCCGTTGCAGCGCCAGATAGATTCCCTCATTTGCAGGCCCTCCAAGGACCCCGACATAACAACTATATCGTGGTCTGACCAACTAATGGGGATATGTGTACTCATTACCACCCTCTGTCCCAATAATCAATATAAATCCTGGACCCATGCGATGAGGAGAAAAAAGTATATCTCCCGTCAGGTGGGTGACCTTCCCTCCACACATCCACCAACTCCTGGTGCCTCATAAGGTCCAGTAAGCCCTCCTGCTCTTCTCCCGTCCTCCTGCTCCCCTTGCCACCCTCCCTCCCACTGTGATCCCCTCCAATAGCAGTAACCCCACTGCCTGACCCAGTATTTCACCCATAACCTCCTGTAGGAACTGGGGCTGTCCCATGTTTGTGCAGTATATAGTAGCTAAGGACACCTGCACTCATTCCAATATCCCCAAGACCACCATGGCCCTCCCGTCTGCCCTTTTCCACACCCGTGGCTCATCCAACCTGATTCTCTTATTGAGAAGGATGCCCACTACACCTTTCTTAACCCTGCTAGATGCCCAGAAAACCTGTCTGATCTGGGGGCCTGGAATGCGCCTTTCCTCCCCCCTGAGCAGCCTCACCCTCTGGACTACCAGCACATCCAACCCTCTATTGCAAAATTCCCACCCCAATAACAACAGTTTCGTCAGTTAATTCAATCCTTTCACATGCAGGGTTCCCACCTTTAGTGCATAGGCCTAGACACTGTTGTTATCCTCCAACATTCCGAGATTCCTCCTAAACTCCCAGGCCCCTCCACTCTCCATTGACCACTCACACCAAGATGTTCCCCATCCTCTCCGCCGCTTCCAACTCCCCCGTCCCTCCCTTGCCCTCCCCCTCCTTTCTCCCCCCCTAGCAGAGAACCATCTTCCTTTCAGGATGCTCACCATGTGGTGGGCCACCAGGGGCGACTACTTGCTTCGCCCACCATCTCAGTTAACCCCTCACTTCCCTTCAATTTTTCCCGTCTATGTCTTTACCCTTCTGTGATTCCACGGGCGAATACCCCTCTCAGGGGTCTCCAAGCTTCCTCTGTGGGGGGTGTTAAGCTTCTTGAATTTGTTTTATTCCCTGAGGTCCCTCCGGTCCTTATTACTCCACTGCTCCAGCTGCCGCCCCTTCCGGGCTTCACTCGAGCCTTCCCCCTTAAGGACCTGCAGGACCTGCTGTGCCTCCTGGCCACTGGACACCTGATAGTCTGCCTCGCCTCTTTTGAAGGATAGGGCGAATTGGGAAGACCAACGGTATCTGATACCCTTCTCCGTCAACCATTGCGTAAGGGGGGGGCCTATCCAGCAAGCGTATGATGAGGACGTGATTCCTTTGAGCTCCCGGGCCACCAGCTGAATCCTGCTTATATCCTTTAAACTGGGATGTCAAACACCCAAAAACGACACCCACAAGCAGCAGAACTCTACTGAACCAGTTTGCTGAAGTGCGGATCTGAACTGGTGTGAGAATCGAGAGATATGTGCCGTGGAAACAAGAGTCAGCCGGCGACAAGGACTAACCAAGATGGCCGATGAGACTGAGAGGCAGAGAAGAACGACATAAAATGATCGGGGCTGCACCGCGGCAACCACCCTGCAGTGGGATTGTTGGTATGTGCAGACAATATCTCCGAGCATAGTAGATACATGAATCCACAGAAGCAGGTAGGATTAAACACCCTGCGGTCCCCAGCAAAGCACTGTGGCACCTGTCGGGGACGGCAGCGGGGGCTGACCTTAACATCAATACTCGCTGGCCGAGGGGTAAGGAGAGGCTTGTCGGAGCCTCCCTCAGCGTGCCGCCCCGGTGACAGCGGGGCACGGAATCCATCTGCTGCGGACCCTCATACGCACGGCAGTAGCACAAGTGCCCCAACAACTGGCTAACCAAAACCCTTGGGCCAGTGAAGAACACGGGACACGCAGAAAGAGCGGTACTGCCTAAAGCTGCGTTCCAGTGTGCGGGCTGGGTCTGCGGTGGAACGTGCAAACCACGGGGCGGAGGCTCGCCATGGGAATCGTGCAGATGCACTGAGCTCCTCCCTGCCCCCCCACAGAGACCCGATCTGCGAGAAATGAGAAGTACAAAAGCGACGAGATATGGCCACTGCACCAACGACCCTGGGAGGCACGGAATTCTGACACGACCAAACGGAAACCTGACTCCAGCAACAAGATCTGCGGATCAAGCTGCAACACACCGTGCAAATATTAAACTGGGACCTAAAGGTAAGCCGCCTAAGGGGAAAAAGCACTTGACATAACGTAACTGTACTCCGACTATTGACGCTGCTTTAGCAGTGCATTGCCTGAGGGACTGTGATGTGATGGGGAGTTAAGAATCTGATGAGCAATGGGCACAGCGGGCATCCCATATATATAATCCAGAGGCAGCGCAACACCTGGCACTGCATGCTGACCACCTAATTGAGGATAAATGAATGCCTCTGAATATTAATACGAACAACTGTCTGCCAACAAACGAAGTGTGAGGGTGCCACAGATGCTTCCCTGACTAATTGCACGCAAGCCAGGAAGCACATGCCTACACAAAACATACAGAACCAAGCACTATGAGGCAACAACCGCTGGCGCCGACAATACCTTCATAGAGATCCAAAACCCTAACACCCCGGGAACACAAACACTACGCTTGATAGCCCAGTAGAAGGCTCCCAGAAGAAGGTGTGTGAAAATATACACAACAGCTCAGCAAATTTACAAAGGGTTACACACCTATTTGCAAGCAGCAACAGCTGTGGCGGGTAGAGCAACTTGCATGTTAGTGGGGGTCGGCTGTGGCACTTCCTCTGCAAGGACCAATGATGACTGCTGTGCACGTATGCATGTCAATAGGACAACGCCACACCCACACTGAGTATAACAACTTATCATAAGCGTCTCAAACGCACAGTCCTGGCTTGCTGTCGGCAGTCCCGATCTTGAACTGCAAGGCATATTACTAACTGCGAAAAGGAAACAAAACAAATACGCTATAACCACTATAAAACCTGGCATTGGTAAGGACACTGTCAAGAAAGCTACCACACAGAGCAAAATGGAACATTATACAACGCCCACTCCAACCTCTCCGCTGGAACATGTCAAATCCGGTGACGCAGAGAACATTGAGGATAATATTTCTGTCAAGGATGTGATGAACGCCATAGCCGGCTCACGGACTTCCATGGAGAAATAAATGGACAGCATTAGCACGGAAGTGTCCCTCCTACGCCATGATCTGCAGAAGCTTACCTCCCACACAGGAGAGGCTGAAACCCGTATATCAGAAACAGAAGATAGTTTACGAAATATGGGTCAACAGATTTCCAGTGTAATGGAACGCATTAAAACTCTGGAAGAGCGAGTAGAGGAGGGAAAGGGACGATCGAGACGCAATAATGTTTGGATCCTCGGACTGCCTGAAAAGACTGAAGGCCCAAGCATGGAATTATTCCTCGAGCAATGGCTATAAGACCTGTTTGCCCCTAGGGCCTTCTCAAAATTCTTCTCTGTTGAACAAGCCCATTGTGTACCGACTGGCACACCAATTCCTGGAGCACCACCGTGCACAGTAATTGCCAAAATCCTGAATTACAGAGACCGAGACACTGTGCTCGAGATGACCAGGACCAAGGGTTCCATAACATACAATGGGCCTCATTATGAGTTTCGCGGTAAAAACCAAACCTTACCGGTATGGAGGCAATACCGTGTCCGGGTAGCACTGACGCCACTAACAGCGGCCGATTACGAGAATGCGTGCACCTGCATAGTGGCATGCTGGTATCGTCTGTACCGGCATGCCGTAAATGACCCCAAAACCCCCGTTAGTGGCATCATGGAAAGCGCCGACACCTCCTCTGCCTTCGTCCACCCTAAATAACGGGCCCGGCAATACCTGGCCCGGCAATACCATAACCAGAAGTAACATCATCATGCCGGAAACGGGAAATGGCACGGCGGCCATCTTAAAAAACACAATCCATTGCAATCCTCGAGATACAGGACCTGGAGCCTCACACCACCAGCTGCAACTGCACCTACACCTCCAGCACAATGTCAAAGGCCATATCTTGAAACACTTGTGTATAGGCGCGTTACAAATGCTATATCGTATCATATCATATCATAGAAAAAGGAGCGCCCGCCAGAGAAAGGAGAGATTCTCTGAGGATGAATTAAACATGCTTGCCGACACACTGGCAGAGAATGCAGATGTGGTCTTTGCATCAGACCTCAAGAGAGCTACACAGCTGAAAAAGAAAGAAGTATGGGAGCTAGTGGCCCAGAAGGTCAGTGCACCACCCCCTGCACACTGAAGGATGTAAAAAAAGGATGGGATGACCTGCGCCTACGTGTGTTCAATATCTTACCAGCTAATCAGAGCCAGGGTCTGGCTACTGGCGGCGGATCAAACTCCCCCATCAAACTCACCCGATGGGAAGAAACCTGTGCCAGCACCATTGGAATGGAGTCCATAGAGGGAGTGGGAGATACGGAACGTGGAGCGCCGTGATCACCAGATGGAGGTGAGTGTCCACAGGAATGCAAAGTATGATGATGGGCCCCCAATGTGACAGTGACATGAGCCAATGCATGGCCCATCACACACACACACACACACACACACACACATGGACACATCCCTGCCTAGATGCTGTCCCCATCACCGTCCCCATCACTGTCACATTCACATGCATGCAGCATGCCAATGCCATACCTGAGACACATGTGTGAACCAGATGTATGCCTGAATAACCCCACCATATAGCAAACAATATGTATGCCACAACTGTAAGACAGCAAGTCATCAAATGTGTACAACTGCACTAATACCATTGTATGCATGATGCATGTACAACCATCACTGATGCCGTCCCTCTTTCGGTCCCCCACAGGCTCTGATACCGACAGCGATGCACAGGACTCTGCTGCACAAGCCACGACTCTGTCAAAGAGGGCCAGGGTCAGGGAAAATAGCAATAGGCCTTCCACATCCAAGGGCACAGGCAAGCCACATCAGCGACCGGGGGCAAAGGCAACGCAGGATGGCAAGGCACAGGGGCGTCAAAGGACAGCCGCTATCCCAACATTGCCGACACCGGTGGAATCCACTGCAGTTGAGCCAGTGGCAGATGGGACCCTGTCTGCTGCTAACAGCTCATTAGGGGAGGCAGCTGCCGCAACGCCCCAGAGTGGCGACGAAGAACAATCCCAATGCGAGGTATGCGTCCCTGAGGAGGACAACCGCTCAATGGAAGTTGTTGGCACACCCAGCCCCGGCCAAACACCCCAGCACACCCCAATAAGCACACCCAATGGCAGCACGCTTGTCCAGTCTGGAGGAGAGGCAGAACCAGAGGCCTGGAGCCCCACAGAGGACCCACCAGAATTGGGCCCCTTGCCAGACGTTCCATCCACCTCCACAGGGGTCCTGGACGGGGAGTTGGGAATGGCACAAATGGAGGAGCGGCAGCTGGAGCGGACCAGGCTTGGAAAACAATAAGTCTCAGATGGTGACCTGACAAGGAAGAAGGCCCGGGAGAACACTGCGGCCATTAAAGGGGCCATTGAGTCTAGCACCTTACGCATCTGTGAGGATCTGTCGGCAGTGAGGCAGGTCCTTGCCACGATTGCCGATGCCTTGGAGGCTCAGCGTCCTGCCCCGACAGTGGAGCATGCGCCCCCATGGTCATTGGCCAGCTCCACACAGACAAGCCCCCTGCGCAGGTCTGTGCGCACCATGCGGCGCACCGACATGCCACCCCGGAGTCCGACAGAGGACAGAAGTAGCAGGGTCAGCCTGCATGTGCAGACTTATGCAGACTCATGCAGCATACCATTGCACGCCATGTGTGGGGGAGTTGTGGGGGGTGGGGAGAGAGAGGGGGTATGTGGGGGATTTGTGGGGGGAGGGGGATGGGTGAGGGGGTGTGTGGGGTAGTTGGGGAGTTGGGGAGGGGGAAAGGGGTGTGTGGGGGAGTTGTCGAGGGAGAGGGAGAGGGGGAGGGTGTGTGTGGGGGAGTTGTGGGGGGAGGCGGTGTGTGTGAGGTAGAGGGTCAGAGCACATTTTTCATATTTCCTGTTTAATATACCTGTTGTGTATCAAAAAATCACATGACTGGACATTGCTTATTGTGTATGTGTACTTTATTGGTTTACAGTGCACAGTGTCCATGTACCCCCACACCCAGTGCCCTGAGTCCCACATTCATGGCACCCTCTGCATCCATGTGTCTTAGAAATATTGGCCTATCACAGACTGGTGCACAGCATGTCCCTCCTGTGCATCACCACCTGGATGATGTGCAACCCCATCTTCTTCATCATCTTCATCCTCACCTGGTGGTTGCTGTTCAATGTCAGGGGGCAGAGGCACGTTCCGTTGCAGCGCCAGATAGATTCCCTCATTTGCAGGCCCTCCAAGGACCCCGACATAACAACTATATCGTGGTCTGACCAACTAATGGGGATATGTGTACTCATTACCACCCTCTGTCCCAATAATCAATATAAATCCTGGACCCATGCGATGAGGAGAAAAAAGTATATCTCCCGTCAGGTGGGTGACCTTCCCTCCACACATCCACCAACTCCTGGTGCCTCATAAGGTCCAGTAAGCCCTCCTGCTCTTCTCCCGTCCTCCTGCTCCCCTTGCCACCCTCCCTCCCACTGTGATCCCCTCCAATAGCAGTAACCCCACTGCCTGACCCAGTATTTCACCCATAACCTCCTGTAGGAACTGGGGCTGTCCCATGTTTGTGCAGTATATAGTAGCTAAGGACACCTGCACTCATTCCAATATCCCCAAGACCACCATGGCCCTCCCGTCTGCCCTTTTCCACACCCGTGGCTCATCCAACCTGATTCTCTTATTGAGAAGGATGCCCACTACACCTTTCTTAACCCTGCTAGATGCCCAGAAAACCTGTCTGATCTGGGGGCCTGGAATGCGCCTTTCCTCCCCCCTGAGCAGCCTCACCCTCTGGACTACCAGCACATCCAACCCTCTATTGCAAAATTCCCACCCCAATAACAACAGTTTCGTCAGTTAATTCAATCCTTTCACATGCAGGGTTCCCACCTTTAGTGCATAGGCCTAGACACTGTTGTTATCCTCCAACATTCCGAGATTCCTCCTAAACTCCCAGGCCCCTCCACTCTCCATTGACCACTCACACCAAGATGTTCCCCATCCTCTCCGCCGCTTCCAACTCCCCCGTCCCTCCCTTGCCCTCCCCCTCCTTTCTCCCCCCCTAGCAGAGAACCATCTTCCTTTCAGGATGCTCACCATGTGGTGGGCCACCAGGGGCGACTACTTGCTTCGCCCACCATCTCAGTTAACCCCTCACTTCCCTTCAATTTTTCCCGTCTATGTCTTTACCCTTCTGTGATTCCACGGGCGAATACCCCTCTCAGGGGTCTCCAAGCTTCCTCTGTGGGGGGTGTTAAGCTTCTTGAATTTGTTTTATTCCCTGAGGTCCCTCCGGTCCTTATTACTCCACTGCTCCAGCTGCCGCCCCTTCCGGGCTTCACTCGAGCCTTCCCCCTTAAGGACCTGCAGGACCTGCTGTGCCTCCTGGCCACTGGACACCTGATAGTCTGCCTCGCCTCTTTTGAAGGATAGGGCGAATTGGGAAGACCAACGGTATCTGATACCCTTCTCCGTCAACCATTGCGTAAGGGGGGGGCCTATCCAGCAAGCGTATGATGAGGACGTGATTCCTTTGAGCTCCCGGGCCACCAGCTGAATCCTGCTTATATCCTTTAAACTGGGATGTCAAACACCCAAAAACGACACCCACAAGCAGCAGAACTCTACTGAACCAGTTTGCTGAAGTGCGGATCTGAACTGGTGTGAGAATCGAGAGATATGTGCCGTGGAAACAAGAGTCAGCCGGCGACAAGGACTAACCAAGATGGCCGATGAGACTGAGAGGCAGAGAAGAACGACATAAAATGATCGGGGCTGCACCGCGGCAACCACCCTGCAGTGGGATTGTTGGTATGTGCAGACAATATCTCCGAGCATAGTAGATACATGAATCCACAGAAGCAGGTAGGATTAAACACCCTGCGGTCCCCAGCAAAGCACTGTGGCACCTGTCGGGGACGGCAGCGGGGGCTGACCTTAACATCAATACTCGCTGGCCGAGGGGTAAGGAGAGGCTTGTCGGAGCCTCCCTCAGCGTGCCGCCCCGGTGACAGCGGGGCACGGAATCCATCTGCTGCGGACCCTCATACGCACGGCAGTAGCACAAGTGCCCCAACAACTGGCTAACCAAAACCCTTGGGCCAGTGAAGAACACGGGACACGCAGAAAGAGCGGTACTGCCTAAAGCTGCGTTCCAGTGTGCGGGCTGGGTCTGCGGTGGAACGTGCAAACCACGGGGCGGAGGCTCGCCATGGGAATCGTGCAGATGCACTGAGCTCCTCCCTGCCCCCCCACAGAGACCCGATCTGCGAGAAATGAGAAGTACAAAAGCGACGAGATATGGCCACTGCACCAACGACCCTGGGAGGCACGGAATTCTGACACGACCAAACGGAAACCTGACTCCAGCAACAAGATCTGCGGATCAAGCTGCAACACACCGTGCAAATATTAAACTGGGACCTAAAGGTAAGCCGCCTAAGGGGAAAAAGCACTTGACATAACGTAACTGTACTCCGACTATTGACGCTGCTTTAGCAGTGCATTGCCTGAGGGACTGTGATGTGATGGGGAGTTAAGAATCTGATGAGCAATGGGCACAGCGGGCATCCCATATATATAATCCAGAGGCAGCGCAACACCTGGCACTGCATGCTGACCACCTAATTGAGGATAAATGAATGCCTCTGAATATTAATACGAACAACTGTCTGCCAACAAACGAAGTGTGAGGGTGCCACAGATGCTTCCCTGACTAATTGCACGCAAGCCAGGAAGCACATGCCTACACAAAACATACAGAACCAAGCACTATGAGGCAACAACCGCTGGCGCCGACAATACCTTCATAGAGATCCAAAACCCTAACACCCCGGGAACACAAACACTACGCTTGATAGCCCAGTAGAAGGCTCCCAGAAGAAGGTGTGTGAAAATATACACAACAGCTCAGCAAATTTACAAAGGGTTACACACCTATTTGCAAGCAGCAACAGCTGTGGCGGGTAGAGCAACTTGCATGTTAGTGGGGGTCGGCTGTGGCACTTCCTCTGCAAGGACCAATGATGACTGCTGTGCACGTATGCATGTCAATAGGACAACGCCACACCCACACTGAGTATAACAACTTATCATAAGCGTCTCAAACGCACAGTCCTGGCTTGCTGTCGGCAGTCCCGATCTTGAACTGCAAGGCATATTACTAACTGCGAAAAGGAAACAAAACAAATACGCTATAACCACTATAAAACCTGGCATTGGTAAGGACACTGTCAAGAAAGCTACCACACAGAGCAAAATGGAACATTATACAACGCCCACTCCAACCTCTCCGCTGGAACATGTCAAATCCGGTGACGCAGAGAACATTGAGGATAATATTTCTGTCAAGGATGTGATGAACGCCATAGCCGGCTCACGGACTTCCATGGAGAAATAAATGGACAGCATTAGCACGGAAGTGTCCCTCCTACGCCATGATCTGCAGAAGCTTACCTCCCACACAGGAGAGGCTGAAACCCGTATATCAGAAACAGAAGATAGTTTACGAAATATGGGTCAACAGATTTCCAGTGTAATGGAACGCATTAAAACTCTGGAAGAGCGAGTAGAGGAGGGAAAGGGACGATCGAGACGCAATAATGTTTGGATCCTCGGACTGCCTGAAAAGACTGAAGGCCCAAGCATGGAATTATTCCTCGAGCAATGGCTATAAGACCTGTTTGCCCCTAGGGCCTTCTCAAAATTCTTCTCTGTTGAACAAGCCCATTGTGTACCGACTGGCACACCAATTCCTGGAGCACCACCGTGCACAGTAATTGCCAAAATCCTGAATTACAGAGACCGAGACACTGTGCTCGAGATGACCAGGACCAAGGGTTCCATAACATACAATGGGCCTCATTATGAGTTTCGCGGTAAAAACCAAACCTTACCGGTATGGAGGCAATACCGTGTCCGGGTAGCACTGACGCCACTAACAGCGGCCGATTACGAGAATGCGTGCACCTGCATAGTGGCATGCTGGTATCGTCTGTACCGGCATGCCGTAAATGACCCCAAAACCCCCGTTAGTGGCATCATGGAAAGCGCCGACACCTCCTCTGCCTTCGTCCACCCTAAATAACGGGCCCGGCAATACCTGGCCCGGCAATACCATAACCAGAAGTAACATCATCATGCCGGAAACGGGAAATGGCACGGCGGCCATCTTAAAAAACACAATCCATTGCAATCCTCGAGATACAGGACCTGGAGCCTCACACCACCAGCTGCAACTGCACCTACACCTCCAGCACAATGTCAAAGGCCATATCTTGAAACACTTGTGTATAGGCGCGTTACAAATGCTATATCGTATCATATCATATCATAGAAAAAGGAGCGCCCGCCAGAGAAAGGAGAGATTCTCTGAGGATGAATTAAACATGCTTGCCGACACACTGGCAGAGAATGCAGATGTGGTCTTTGCATCAGACCTCAAGAGAGCTACACAGCTGAAAAAGAAAGAAGTATGGGAGCTAGTGGCCCAGAAGGTCAGTGCACCACCCCCTGCACACTGAAGGATGTAAAAAAAGGATGGGATGACCTGCGCCTACGTGTGTTCAATATCTTACCAGCTAATCAGAGCCAGGGTCTGGCTACTGGCGGCGGATCAAACTCCCCCATCAAACTCACCCGATGGGAAGAAACCTGTGCCAGCACCATTGGAATGGAGTCCATAGAGGGAGTGGGAGATACGGAACGTGGAGCGCCGTGATCACCAGATGGAGGTGAGTGTCCACAGGAATGCAAAGTATGATGATGGGCCCCCAATGTGACAGTGACATGAGCCAATGCATGGCCCATCACACACACACACACACACACACACACACATGGACACATCCCTGCCTAGATGCTGTCCCCATCACCGTCCCCATCACTGTCACATTCACATGCATGCAGCATGCCAATGCCATACCTGAGACACATGTGTGAACCAGATGTATGCCTGAATAACCCCACCATATAGCAAACAATATGTATGCCACAACTGTAAGACAGCAAGTCATCAAATGTGTACAACTGCACTAATACCATTGTATGCATGATGCATGTACAACCATCACTGATGCCGTCCCTCTTTCGGTCCCCCACAGGCTCTGATACCGACAGCGATGCACAGGACTCTGCTGCACAAGCCACGACTCTGTCAAAGAGGGCCAGGGTCAGGGAAAATAGCAATAGGCCTTCCACATCCAAGGGCACAGGCAAGCCACATCAGCGACCGGGGGCAAAGGCAACGCAGGATGGCAAGGCACAGGGGCGTCAAAGGACAGCCGCTATCCCAACATTGCCGACACCGGTGGAATCCACTGCAGTTGAGCCAGTGGCAGATGGGACCCTGTCTGCTGCTAACAGCTCATTAGGGGAGGCAGCTGCCGCAACGCCCCAGAGTGGCGACGAAGAACAATCCCAATGCGAGGTATGCGTCCCTGAGGAGGACAACCGCTCAATGGAAGTTGTTGGCACACCCAGCCCCGGCCAAACACCCCAGCACACCCCAATAAGCACACCCAATGGCAGCACGCTTGTCCAGTCTGGAGGAGAGGCAGAACCAGAGGCCTGGAGCCCCACAGAGGACCCACCAGAATTGGGCCCCTTGCCAGACGTTCCATCCACCTCCACAGGGGTCCTGGACGGGGAGTTGGGAATGGCACAAATGGAGGAGCGGCAGCTGGAGCGGACCAGGCTTGGAAAACAATAAGTCTCAGATGGTGACCTGACAAGGAAGAAGGCCCGGGAGAACACTGCGGCCATTAAAGGGGCCATTGAGTCTAGCACCTTACGCATCTGTGAAGATCTGTCGGCAGTGAGGCAGGTCCTTGCCACGATTGCCGATGCCTTGGAGGCTCAGCGTCCTGCCCCGACAGTGGAGCATGCGCCCCCATGGTCATTGGCCAGCTCCACACAGACAAGCCCCCTGCGCAGGTCTGTGCGCACCATGCGGCGCACCGACATGCCACCCCGGAGTCCGACAGAGGACAGAAGTAGCAGGGTCAGCCTGCATGTGCAGACTTATGCAGACTCATGCAGCATACCATTGCACGCCATGTGTGGGGGAGTTGTGGGGGGTGGGGAGAGAGAGGGGGTATGTGGGGGATTTGTGGGGGGAGGGGGATGGGTGAGGGGGTGTGTGGGGTAGTTGGGGAGTTGGGGAGGGGGAAAGGGGTGTGTGGGGGAGTTGTCGAGGGAGAGGGAGAGGGGGAGGGTGTGTGTGGGGGAGTTGTGGGGGGAGGCGGTGTGTGTGAGGTAGAGGGTCAGAGCACATTTTTCATATTTCCTGTTTAATATACCTGTTGTGTATCAAAAAATCACATGACTGGACATTGCTTATTGTGTATGTGTACTTTATTGGTTTACAGTGCACAGTGTCCATGTACCCCCACACCCAGTGCCCTGAGTCCCACATTCATGGCACCCTCTGCATCCATGTGTCTTAGAAATATTGGCCTATCACAGACTGGTGCACAGCATGTCCCTCCTGTGCATCACCACCTGGATGATGTGCAACCCCATCTTCTTCATCATCTTCATCCTCACCTGGTGGTTGCTGTTCAATGTCAGGGGGCAGAGGCACGTTCCGTCGGATGCACATGTAGTGCAGCATGATACATGCCATGATTATCTTGGCCACCTTCTCATGCCAGTACAGCAGTGACCCACCCGACTTGCTGAGGCAGTGAAACCGTGCCTTCAACAGGCCAATGGTCTGCTCGATCACCATACGGGTGTGGGTATGGGCACAATTGTAGTCCTCTTCGTGCCTGTTCATCGGGTTCCGGACAGGGGTGAGGAGCCACAGCTTCAAAGGATAGCCACCATCACCTGCATGGATGCAAAATAAGGTATGTTTAAGTCAATTCCTAAAATGACACCTGTACTTATCACTCACATGCCTGCAGATATTTGTTGTTCACATGCACATGTCCCTGGATGTATGCACACATTTTAACTTGCCACAATGTGTGCTGTCCCATGGTCTACAGGTGTGGGTTGAGTCGTCCATATGATGCAGGGTGTCCCCTTCCTTGCTGGTGTTCATGCACTGTGGATGCCAACCGCTGTGTTTGGTATCATTAATGTGATGTGTAGTGATTCGTATAGCTTTTTTACTAGCAGCATTGGCACAAGTCTCATCATGATTTCTCATTCAGCGCTTATTATTCCCATGGTGACATGCAGCGCTACTGTGGTGGTGGCCCAGTGACAAGCAGTGTATTCCCTTGGTGGGATTGATTTGTGCACTCTCATGGATGCATGTCCTGTGTCGTGTTTTGCTGCGGTCATTTGCATTGTGCATACTCACAGCATGTTGCTGGATTGTGTTACAGAGGCTAAGGTCTGATGATGTGCAGTGGGCGTGTTGTGAGATGTGGGCTGGTTGCAAGTCAGGCATATTGTCATTGGTGTGCAGCTTCCATCATTACTTTGGGGTTTTGGACTTATGTTCAGTTTGGGATGCTTTGGGGCACAGTGTTATGCAGTATGAACATTGTCCAGTCATCACCCCAATCACACCCGGGGGGTGTGTGCATCTCTCCCCGCCCATTACACTGCCATGTGCCTGTCATGCAACTTACCATGCAGCCAGGCACGTCGTCCTGCATGTCGCTCCATGTAGCGTGGTAGCGTGGAGTTCCGCAGGACCATTGAGTCATGAGTTGATCCAGGATATCGGGCACAACAATGTGTGATGAACTTGCTGGAGTCACATACCATCTGCACATTGATGGAGTGGTCTGGTTTACGATTGTGGGACACAACCTCCATGGCATGCGGGACCACCAATTCCACATGAGTGCAGTCAAGAGCACTGATACAGTTCGGCATGCCTGCCAGTGCATGGAAGCCAACTTTAGTGTCAAAGATCTCCTGGTTAGTCGGTGGTAGAGATATGTAGTTGCTTGAGTGCTTCAGGTGGGCATCCAGCACTTGATTCAACATGCATGATAAAAAAAGGTTGTGTTATGCCATGCATCTGCCCCACTATGTGCTGGTAGGTGCCTGTGGCCGGGAAGTGGAGCACAGACACTACCTTCAGTAGAGGGGGGATGGCAGGATGACAATGTCGTTGTGTATCATGTCCACAATGGTGGTGATGGCGCCCGGTCCAGGCGGTACAGGGTGTGGATCTGCTCAGGGGTTAGGTTGAATGGACTGGCTCTGATGCGAGGGATTGAAGGCTGCCTGTGTGGTACCAATGGCTGAACTGGTGGAACTTGCTGGGCCTGTCTCACTCTCATTCTCCTGCTGCGTCTCCTCTGTGGTGCCTGTTGTTGTTGCTGGTGTAGCAATGCAAGCATGTCCTCCAGCCCCAATATCGCAACTGAAAGTGGGATCATTTCGGTGTGGAAAGGGGTGTGGTGTGTGGGTGTGCTCCTTTTGTGCTGGGCCAGACTCCATTGCCTCCACTTGTGCTGAATGCGTGCACCTGTGGCAGTTGGGAACACTGCACATTGCTGTTAATGGGTGATTCGCGATGCCGGTGATGCCGCCATCCCGGTATCCCTTATTACCATCTTTGTGATGCCGGTAGTTGCATATCTGCATGACTTGTGATGTCCTCCGGTTAGTGGCATCCCGGTATTGCTGGCCCAAAGAGCCGCGTGCCTGCACGCATGCCGTTACGGGGGTGCCCGGTCTCAGCGGTGGCGCTGATACCGGGTTGTCGACTCATAATAGGCCGGAGCGGTATGCAGTGCCGGAATTCCCTTACCAGCATCGTTTTTCCATTAACGCAAATCTCGTAATGAGGCCCAATGACTCCAAAATCGTGTTCTTCACGGACTTCACTAGGGAAGTACAAAAGGCATGACAATTTTTTGACCCACTTAAAAAACACCTACAGACACTCAATATTAAGTATGGGCTGTTATTCCCAGCACAACTAAAAATATACCACAATGGTACGACTGTACATTTTATGGACCCATGGGAGGCATGGAATTGGGTGGAACATCACCTGGAAGGGGAATGGAGACCGCAAGGAAGGCAAGAAAATAGACGAAACAGGCCACAGCCAGATAGACCTATGCAGTCTCATTCAGCATACCATTGCACACCATGTGTGGGGGAGTTGTGGGGGAGGGGGAGGAGGTGTGTGGGGGATTTGTGGGGGTAGCGGGATGGGGAAGGGGGTGTGTGGGGTAGTTGGGGAGTTGGGGGAGGGGGGAATTGGTGTGTGGGGGTGTTGTGGTGGGAGGGAGAGGGAGGGGGTGTGTGG
Organism: Ambystoma mexicanum; assembly: GCF_040938575.1. Taxonomy (NCBI): domain Eukaryota; kingdom Metazoa; phylum Chordata; class Amphibia; order Caudata; family Ambystomatidae; genus Ambystoma; species Ambystoma mexicanum. The sequence continues at coordinate 305,528,007 of NC_090921.1, forward strand.
GGGAGTTGTGGGGGGAGGGTGTGTGTATGAAGTGGAGGATCAGAGCACATTTTTCATATTTCCTGTTTAATACACCCGTTGTGTACCAAAAAATCACATGACTGGACATTGCTTATTGTGTATGCGTGCTTTATTGGTTTACAGTGCACAGTGTCCATGTACCCCCACACCCAGTGCCATGAGTCCCACATTCATGGCACCCTCTGCATCCATGTGTCTTAGAAATATTGGCCTATCACAGACTGGCGCACAGCACGTCCCTCCTGTGCATCACCACCTGGATGATGTGCAACCCCATCTTCTTCATCATCTTCATCCTCGCCTGGTGGTTGCTGTTCAATGTCAGGGGGCAGAGGCACGTTCCGTCGGATGCACATGTTGTGCAGCATGGCACATGCCATGATGATCTTGGCCACCTTCTCATGCCAGTACAGCAGTGACTTGCTGGGCCTGTCTCGCCCTCATTCTCCTCCTGCGTCTCCTCTGTGGTGCCTGTTGTTGTTGCTGGTGTAGCAATGCAAGCATGTCCTCCAGCCCCAATATCGCAACTGAAAGTGGGATCATTTTGGTGTGGAAAGGGGTGTGGTGTGTGGGTGTGCTCCTTTTGTGCTGGGCCAGACTCCATTGCCTCCACCTGTGCTGATTGTGTGCACCTGTGGCAGTTGGGGCCACTGCACATTGCTGTTAATGGGTGATTCGCGATGCCGGTGATGCCGCCATCCTGGTATCCCTTATTACCACCTTCGTGATGCCGGTAGTTGCATGTCCGCATGACTTGTGATGTCCTCCGGTTAGTGGCATCCTGGTATTGCTGGCCCAAAGGGCTGCGTGCCTGCACCATGCCGTTACGGGGGTGCACGGTCTCAGCGCTGGCGCTGATACTGGGTTGTCGACTCGCAATAGGCCGGAGCGGTATGCAGTGCCGGTATTCACTTACCAGCACCGTTTTTCCATTACCACAAATCTCGTAATGAGGCCCAATGACTCCAAAATCGCGTTCTTCACGGACTTCACTAGGGAAGTACAGACACTCAATATTAAGTATGGGCTGTTATCCCCTGCACAACTAAAAATATACCACAATGGTACGACTGTACATTTTACAGACCCCAGGGAGGCATGGAATTGGGTGGAACATCACCTGGAAGGGGAATGGGGACCGCAAGGAAGGCAAGAAAATAGGCCACGACCAGATAGATCGCTGCTTGCACGACCAAAGCAGCAACAAGATGAGATGCCTCAAATAGACAATGAATAGTTGAAACAGCTGATCTGCAACAACTATATGGCTACTTCAAAAAGGAAAATGCTACGCTGCCATCACTACGTCTGCAAGACGTCCATGAACCATCCTGGTTTCACGATGGCTGGCGGCCCACAGTAAACCGCCCCCTAGTGCTTATTTGAGAGACCAGTAAGCCACAATTGTTTAACTGCTCCCTTACAGTGTCTTAAATTTTGTGTTGACAGGGATCAACAAGAGTTTGTTTATCTGTTAAAAGGTTTAGTTCTTGATTGGGTGACAGATGCTTCAGTTTGGGATGGAGTATAGGGAGGTGGGAATGGGGGATGAGTTCCTTGTTATTTTATACACTGGTTCATTAGCTACACCACATACATGCAAGATGATGAACGTTCACGATGCACCGTATAGAGTATGCACCTCTCATAGAGCACACAACTTCAAACAGCGCAATCCACACGAGCGATGATACCCCCAGCTAGAGCTAACACCAAACATTTAAGATTCCTGACATGGAATGTCAATGACTTAGGTACTGATATCAAAAGACGCTTGGTGACACAATTCGTAAACAGACATACACCTGACATAGTACTTCTTACCGAAATTCACCTAGCAGGCACAACGCATAACTTCTTCAAGAGAACCAACTACCGCACAGCAGTGCATGTGTGAGTTTCCATTGGCTCTAGAGGTGTACTAATCTTGCTGCATAAAAGACTCCCATATACAATCTCCAGTGTGACCCAGGATACTGGAGGGAGATATGTACATATAAGTGACACAATATAGAACCAAACCCTCTCTATATTGGCGATTTATTCACCGCCAGCACTAATGTCCGCTTTTTTTATTTTACTTTTATCTTTTATCGGTTTATATAAACCTTTAAAAAGAAAACAGAATTGAATACGCAAGCATCTCATTGTCATATCATTATCACCAATCCTCATCTTGTGTTCTTCATTTCGATTTTCCTCATTGAATATTCTTAACTTAGTTCATCATTTGGTGCATAAGTCTTCATTAGTCAGCACAGGTTTTTGCCAGCAGCTCTTTTAAGTTTCCAAAATACATTGTTAGTGCAAAGAGCAGCTTTCTATTAGTTCCATTGAACATTGCTTGCCACCAGTCGTCAGCACTCACCCTTTTTTGTTTGAGAATTACAGGACCTAAGGTTCTTGTTCTCAAACTTCTTAGATTCGGGCAAAACAGCGTTAAGTGTTTTAAAGTCTAATTTTCCAAAAAGCAGAATCGACATGTTAGGTCTATTTTTTCATGTTTATACCACATGCTTAGACACTATTTTGTCTTGAATGCATTTAGCCGGAACTGCATGTGTAAGGCTCTATGATGCGGACTCGGGAGCAGTGTGACATAGTTGGACAACTTACTTTGTGCTCTCGCCTCAAAAGGAACGTCTTTCATAAGCCTTGATTTACTTCTTAATTCACCTCTCTGAAACCAATCTAATAGCCACAGTTTCCTCTTTGCTAGGTCTGCGTTCTCATGCAGCGTTGGTAGATCAATGCCAAACTCTTCTAATATTTTGAGGCATTGCACATTCCACTTTGATAATATCCAATTAGAGTTCCCATCTCCAGGCTTGTGTAAAATTTGAAACTGCGGTAGAGAATTATTCTGTGTTACCTTACGAAACAGGCTTAGTAGATTCCAGCACACACGAGCATGGATCGAAATTAGACTTAGTTCATATCTCAAGCACACGGTCGAGGTCCTTTGGGTAGTTGAAGGACTTTAACCCAAAAAATGTTTTCCAACGTTGACCAAAGCTGGAATGGACATCCTAGAGCATTTTCTGCTCCGCAGATTAAAGTGGGGACTACCTTTTGTTGATAGAAGTTAATGACAGGTTTTAACGAGAATTTGCCATATTGTTGTTTAGGGCACTTGCTTGGCAGGCCAGTCCACGACACTTACTTTTTGCTGTTGCCACCCATGGTGCATCGTTGATCTTAGCGCTGATCATCATGCCTAGATATTTTGTCTCAGCTGTCATTTTAAGTTTCTCTGCCCCCACATGCCAAGCAAAACCGTCTTTGTTCATGTTTGTTCTCGTCCTTGGATTTTGGAAGCACATTATTTCGCTTTTTCTTTGATTTATGAGAAGGCCATTTCTTTTGACGTATGCTTCGACTGCATCCAATTTACGTTGAAGTCCAATTGGAGTCCTATCGAGTAGAATGAGGTCGTCTGCATACATCAGCCAACTCACATTAAGTTTTGGTCGGGGGCGTGGCTAACTGGCCATGTGAGGAGACGCGTTTCCCGGAGGAGCTCCTTCGATCCGAAATTGATCCGTATAATGTGTGCACTGGCAAGAGCCCATAACAGCTGTAAGAACAGGAAACATTTTATGAAGACCTGGCGCGCCCCAGGACGAAGTTACATGCCCATAGGACACATGGATGTTGTGTTGTGAGCATTGCAAACGTTACAGTGCCCCGAGGCGAACGGCGATCCAAAATGGCGGCACAGAACAAAGGATTCAGTGAGGAATATTCGGTGTAACACCCTGAGTGCATGAAACCCGAAGCGTGACTGGAATAGAAAGGCAGACTGTGGCGTTCTCGCATTGTTGTGCGCACCATAAGCCAGCACGGCAAAATCCTTGCATACTGATGTGAGCTAGGTGCAGGAGGTGGAGGGAGTGACACGAGGCGGAATCCAATAGCCCTGACACCGAGGAGATACTGTTGCACGCAACAGAAGCGGAATGACTCCTGCAGACGCAGAGGGCTAGGAGACATCTCGATCACACGGCTGCAGCCGGCTGAAGCTAAAGAAGGCAGAGAGGACACATTGTTGCGTTCGGCCGCTGGTGCAACAATAGAGACACCCACAACACCCGTGCTCGCCCCAGCACCTTAGCGGTACTTAGCAGGAGATCACGAAGCCTGCAATCCACTGCATGCAGAGAGCTGGGAGGTACGTGCACCTACGGAGGGGTCCCCTCAACAAAAAGGCAGTACGGGCGAACTAAGTAAATACTACAAACTTGAGAGAAACAGTACTGTGGATGACATACCCTGTAATGCCCCGGATGGATTTTAACACCGCAGCTAGACGGCCCATAGGAGTTGCTGTGCAGATGGACACTGTAAAATGGCCGTTTGCATAACACAGATGAGACACACCAAGGAGTGCCCTAATTGACGTAGCCTCAGTGACAGTGAGCAAAAGGAACACTGGACGTACCATACTGAGAGCCGGATAATAACAGTGGATGACACAGCACTGGATACGGCTCGGCTGGGTTGACACTCTATAACAGACCACATACAGAGGCACTGTCATTCAGGAGGTGAACCAAGGAAGATGCGCTATTGCCTCTGGTGACCTAGGCAGCCTGTACCGGTGAGGTGCTGTGAAGGCTGTTTGTGGGATAACATTGACGGAAATACTGAGTGCCGGTATACGCGGCGCATGCGAGAGGGGTCTGCAGGCACCCCAAAGGCCCACAGCCGGTAGGTGACGGAGGCCGAGAAGCTGCTGACCTGACTCTGCTGAACCCTCAGGGGACAAGGAAGTACTTTCACGACAGATTAGGTCTTCTACAAACAAGTCCCACGGTGCCCCACTGTAACAGCAAATCAACCCGCAAGACCCGGAAAGAGGACCACCAGAGAGGCCCTGGGTACCGTAATGGCGGCAAAGGTGACTAAGGTGAAAGGGAAACAATCTTCGCTGGACATCTTCACAAGACCTGTTCAGACAGGAGAGGGGGTCAGCCCACAGGAGCAGACATTGCAGGGAAAGTGCGGACAGCCCAGGGAGGACCAGTAGATTCTGGCTGCCATTGCAGAACTGAAGACGGCTTGGGAATCACAACTGGGAGAACTGAAGATCTCCCTAGAATCCAAAATCGATGCGGTCAGCGTGGACGTAAACCTCCTGAGATAAGACGTCAGGGCAATAGCAGAACGCATGGGCATGCTGGAAAATTAGGTAAAAGCTAATAGGGAGACCTGCACTGCAAACGCTAAAGAGATACATACCCTACGAAAAAGGGTGACCAACCTAGAGAATAGGGCAAAAGAAGCGGAAGGGGGAGCACGAAGGAATAATATGCGGATCGTTAGACTTCCTGAAGGAGTAGAGAATCCCGACCCCAGGGACTATATTGAGAACATGATATTGCAGGAGATCGGTGCCGGGGCACTCTCTCAAGGATTTGCGGTGGAAAGAGTGCACCATGTCCAGACAAGGAGACCCCCACCAGGGGCCCCACCCTGGCCGATTATAGCAAAGATTCTGAGCAATAAGGACGTTCTTGGTCCAAAAGCAACGTTTCAGTTTTGTGGCAGTGAAAAAGAGACTGAGAGACTCTGGTATGAAGTACAGACTGCTTTACTCAGCGCACCTGAATGTGTTCCACAAAGACAAAGCGCTCTTTTTCGACTCCCCAGAGGATGCTGCTACATGGATTGACAGGAAAAACTGCCCAGACGGGACGGAGGTCCAGACACCAACTGAACAGGATAAGTGAAATGATGTCCACCTTTTTGAGAGACGGTGGGTCTGCTGGGTTGGGCCTTAACATGGTCTCCACTTGTGATATGTTAATGAGTAATGCCGGGGACGTCACCAGGACCAGTGTGTCACCATACATGAAACACTGTACCTGCTGGAAGATATTTAACGCATAGAGATAGATGCACTGAGATTAGATTATGGAAGCAATGCCAGAGACCGCAACTTTATCCCTATAGTTAGATTAGTTATGATATTAGTTGTATAGTATCCTCCTGCTGCGACCCTTATGCCGGCCTTAGCCAGACAAGGGCTGAGATGCGGGGGAGCCTGATATCCAGGGATGGATCTGGGCAACAGTTGTCGGGGGTTTGGGTTAAAGGGAGGGTTTGGTTTGGGGGCGAGAAGGGTGGGGGGAGGAAGTATTGAGGATTATGCAGGGAAACAACACGATGTGTCTGCAAACACAACTTAAACCACACGGGGGATGGCGGGGATGAGGGTGGGCGGAGTAGGATATGGCTAAAATGGGAGACCTGAGGGTAGTGACCTGGAATGTGCGGGGATTAAACACATACATCAAGCATAACAAAATCATGATGTACTTGAAGCGGCAAAAAATAGATATAGCAATGTTACAAGAAACCCACTTGACCAAAGAAAAATTTGAGTTGATGAGGAGGAAATGGAAGGGGACCACAATTGTTACAACAAGAAGTGGGACCAGACGGGAGAATGGTGTTGGTTAAGGGGTTGGTGGGCAATAAAGTAGTCAACATGATTAACATTTATGCCCCGAATAATGACACCGCACAGTACTTTAGGAGTTTATATACCACTGTCAGCTTATATACGGATTGTAAGGTTATAATCGGAGGAGACTTCAATTGCACACTAGACCCTGTGAGGGACAGGTCTGATGACAAGATGACCAGACCGAATCCCACAGCGAAGCCCTAGCCGCATTCACACGAGATTTTCAGGTGACCGAGATATGGAGGGAGCTTCATCCACAACGCCGTGGGTATTCACATAACTCAGCACCACATGATTTACACAACAGGTTGGACTACATATTTGTGGCTGACTCCCTGGTGGAGGAGATTAAGGAAGCAGAGTACAAAGCAGCAGTCATATCTGACCATGCGCCCCTGGTTGTGACATGGCAGATCTCGCCGCCCAGACTGAGGATCCCGTCATGGAAGCTTCGAGCGGAGGCGCTCAAAGACACTATCTGTAGAGAAGACTTAAGGGAGGCCATACGAGAATATTTTGAAATAAACACAGGAAGTGTCGAATCGGCTGGTACACTGTGGGAAGCGTTTAAGGTAGTGGTGAGGGGGGAGGCGATCTCAAAGGAAGGCGGCTAGTCTACAGGGGGCCATAGCGGTGGACCTGCTAACTACAGAAAAGGAGATTGAAGAAATAATGCATGTGGGGTGGGATACCCCAGAGAAGGCGAAGACCATACGACGCCTAATGGAAAAATGTAAGGCCCACTGGGAGAGACTGTACAACCTAAACTACAGAAAATACATAGAAAGACAACATGCTGAAGGAGACAAACCAGGCAGACTGTTAGCCTGGCTGTGCAAAAGCAAAACCCCGTGACAGGTGATATGGGAGATGAGCCGCGAAGATGGCACACTCGAAGACACACAGGAGGAGGTGAATGAGTGCTTCTATAGATACTATCGCAAATTGTACATGGACAAGATAGAAGGGGAAGGACTCGATATGAACGAAGCATTAGAAGAGATAATCCTGCCCAGACTAGGGGAAGCAGACAAAGATAGGTTGGAGGCACCATTAGAATTGGAGGAATTGGAACATGTAATCCGTACACTGCCCACTTGCAAGGCCCCAGGGGCAGATGGGCTCCCAAGCTCATTTTATAAAACATACATAATAGACCTACTCCTGCCTCCGCTAGCTATGTTGAATGAAGCGTTCGAAAGGGGCAGACTACCACGGCCTCTGAGGGAAGCGGTCATCATCCCACTCCTCAAACCGGGTAAAATGAACACGGACTGCGGATCCTATAGACTGCTATTGATGCTGAATCAGGATAGCAAGATCCTCACTGCGGTGATGGCAAACAGGCTGAGACCAATGATCGGCGCCCTAATACACCAGGACCAAACGGGATACGTCCCCCAGCGGTGCATCTCCAACAATCTCAGGAGATTACACAACATTATAGATTAGATTGAGGGAAGCGCCCAAGAAATAGCGATAGTCTCATTAGACGCAGTCAAAGCTTTTGACTCAGTTAAGTGGACATGGCTGCTGGCGGTCCTAGAGAAATATGGGATGGGACCTGGGTACCTGCGATGGGTGAAATTAGTGTACAATGAACCAACTGCCAGAGTCCGGACAGGACCTGTGGTTTCCGAAAGATGGACGCTGAGCAGGGGAAGTAGACAGGGATGCCCCTGGTCTCCAATGCTATTTATTCTAGCATTGGAACCCTTAGCAGCATACCTCAGATATTATTATGGGGAAGTGGGCATCAAGACACATGGGGAGCAGCATCTGATATTACTGTATGCAGATGACATACTGCTGTATTTTCAATACCCGGAAGAAAATATATATATCTGCAATATATACTTGAGGTACTTGAACGATTTGCACTACTGTCGGGCATAGCGGTAAACCCGCGAAAATCCAGCATTATCCCTTTGAGCAGGTATATAGGTGTACCAAAATGTGCATTACCTGTGTTACAGATTGAGTGGGCGGTGGACACCTTTTGATATTTGGGGATCGATACATACCATAAAGTGGAAGATGAACATGACAACAACACGGTAAAGGCAGTGAAGGGAATTCAAAGAAGTATGACATTCTGGACAAGGTTGCCCCTGAATATGATGGGGAGAACAGCATTGCTCAAAATGATAGTATTACCTAGGTTGCTGCACAGATTTGCAAACATCCCATATTTAATATCCAAACGTTTTTTCTCCAACTTACACAGTATATGTAGAGGGTTTATTTGGCATAACTCCAGAAATGGGATAGCTCTTTGGAAATTACAAAACCCACATGCTCAGGCAGGGATAAGACTGCCCAACTTCAAGGTGTATTACCTGGCTGGCCAACTCCAATATGTAGCGAGATGGCTATCTGATGACACCCCATCGGAGCCCAGGCTACTGAGGGCGGACTGTGCTCCTTACTTTTTAAATGAGTGGATGTGGGTGACCGACCCTCCGAAAGAGAAAAGGTCGGCACTGCTGACCCTGGGCAGAAAGATCTGGCACAGGGCCTGTGCTGTCATGGTGAGCCCACTGCTGTGCTCCCCACAAATCCCCCTTGTAACACTGGGTGGTACAGATGAACAACTGAGGCGAACCATCCGGGAACACTGGAACCAGTGGGAGTGACAACAGTGGAAGATGTGTGGCGGGATGGGAAAAAGATGGAGTTCGATACATTAATAGAAGACACAGGCTTACACAACGGACATTATATTACATACGCTAGACTGATCAAGCTAATAATGAAGACATGGTCAGAAACTGAACTGGCCCAACAGCCAGATGCAGCCATAGAAACATTCCAAGCAGTGTCAGAAGGAGGTCATGAAATTTCAAGAATTCACAAGATTATGATGGCCAAAGTGGGTAGAGAGGTGGCACAGATCAGGCGGGATTGGGAAGAGGAAAGTGGGGAGACCATAAGTGATGGATTATGGGAGAGGATGCAAGGATATCATAAGAAAGTGTTGAGGAATGCCAGATTGCAACAGATTCAGCTGTGCATCACCCACAGGGCATATATGACCCCTAAGAAAATCACCAGGTTCGCGAAGACGGTTATGCAATACTGCCCAAAATGCAGGGAAGAAAACGCGGGGATGGTACACATGTTTTGGGCTTACCTGAAATCGCTAGATATTGGAGGGAGGTAGCAGGCCGATTGGCTGACAAGGGGATTAGAATGGTGGTGGACTCCTTGTGGGCATGTATGGTGGGGGGGTTTCCCGAGACCGTGAAAACTTAAACATGTGAGCAAGCTCAAACATCTGGATTACATTTTGGCTAAGCATAGGATAGCAATGGGATAGCTTATAGAGGGGGTGAAGAAGAAGCAGGAACACTGACAGAGTGGCAGCACTTGGTTGCATCCTTAACGGCCGCGAAGCCTGAAGAACTGGACACAGATAGCTCCCCGGGTGGTGACACAGGAGAAACAGTTGTGGACTAATATGATGTGGTTGTTGATTGAGAAACTGTAGGGGGAGAAGGGGGTGGGATTGGGGTTACATGCACCACGTTGAGGTGCACTGTTTGTTGTGAAAACCAATAAAAATGTAATTAAAAAAAAAGTTTGGGTGAGAAAGAATGTGCTTCATCAATTGACAGACCCACATCTAAAATAAAAAGGTTGAATGGATGCAAGGGGGCAGCCTTGTTTTACTCACTTGTGGGTGTCAATTGATGATGAAAGTGTTCCCTTGGAGTCTAGTCGGATTTTAATGCTGGTGCCGGTACGGAGTTCTTTCATTGTGGCCAGTAGGCTAGGAGGACATTCCCAGTTCTTCAGTTTTCTCCACAATTTAGATTGATCAATGCTATCAAAAGCATGTGAGAAGTCTACATACGCTAAGTAGATTTTATCTTGGGTTTGTAGTGCTTCTATTTTGAAAAGATTTAAGATTAGAAGATTGAGGCAACATCCCACACCTTTCACGAACCCGGTTTGTCTGATATCAATATGGTTGGTGTCTATGGACCATTTTAGGAGTTTTTGCTGAAGGAGTGTTGCATATACTTTGCCCAAGACATCTAACAAAGCTATCGGCCGATAGTCCTTCGGGTTAGATCTATTTCCTTTTTTAAAAATCGGCACGACAACAGCAGTCTTCCACGATCTTGGGGTTGCGCATTGGGTGGCAATTCTCTTGAAGAGGGTATCACAAATGTCAGCCCATCTTTCAGGATTTCTCCTTATTGTGCAGTTTGTGAGGCCATCGGGGCCAGGGGCCCTAAATGGGCTTACCTTCTTAATGGTACTTAAGATATTATCTTTCTCAAATGTCAGATCCCAGTGTGGAAGAAAAGGTAAATTAAGAGCATCCAAGTCACTTGTGATACTAAAGAGGTCAGTATAGAATGCAATCCACGCAGCTTCCGAAACCATATTTGATTGTAGTGCGCCCTGTGGAGCATGTTTGTTATTGATCAGCTTCCAGAATTCTGAGGGGTTTTGATTTCTCAGTTTTGATAACATTAATTCTGAATCATTTTGTAGCATAGTAGCTTTATGCGATATGATCCAGTTTTCATACTTCTGTTTTGCTATATTTTTTGTAGCCAGGAAGATTATTGGGTCATCAAGTGAGGTGTTTCTTATTTCACTCCACATTAGCCGTTTGTGCTTCAGAATTTCCAAATTAAATTTATGTTTTGGGACAAAACTGCAGTATTTCCAGCTTTCTTTTTTTTTTCTTTAAACTGACATCGCAATTGTTGGTATTCAATCTCGTCATCTGCACTGATGTATTTGCTAGCTATGTCATTTACTTCCTCATTAGTAAGTTTTAGTCTTATTCGACTGGAGTCGACAAGTATGTCGTGTTTCCACTCAGCTCTGTTATCGTGCTCAATGAAAGAAAACTTAAATTTCACCATATCATGATCACTAGAAGTCATAGATATGACTTCTAGACTATTCACCATGGAGTGCAAGGCTTCAGAGACAAAGATGTAATAAAGGGTTGAGCTTTGATCAGCACTTTTTCATGTTGGATTTGCGGGAATGTCACCAACTGTATTGCCGTTTAGCATGAATAATTTTCTGAGATCCATCTCAAGACACCATTGGGGAGCTAGTTGTTCTTTATTGAGTTTATTCGGGGCTTCTTTATTTCCAACTTATCCGCATTTGATGTTAGGATCACCGCAGAGGATTATATTCGGCGAGATAAGTTCTTCTAGTAATGTATCCAAAATTGCTGTCACTTGATCAATGAACACTGAGGTTCTGTGGCAATATGGTGTCAATATAGATTGAGAATATGTAAGCATTCCGCTTCGTCCTTAGATTTCCTAGCTCTCGTAACAGTTGTTACTTGAATAAATGCAGAGATGTTCTCAGATTTGACAATTCTGAAACCAGAAGATTTCCTGACCAAAGTTAAGAGGCCTGCCATCGGTCTTCCTTTTGCTTTTTTAATGGCTGGATTCATTGCAATATCGAATCCACTCTGTATTGGACACTGAGTAAGACAGGTTTCCTGTAGGCAGGCTAGATCGAGCTTGCCGATCCATTGTGTACGAAATAAATGCACAAAGCCTCTGGTATTCCAAGACCTAAAACTACAATGGGTGGAGACCATAGCATTCTGGCGCTAGGTTTCAACTTTCTGTTGTCAAGTAGAAGCTAGCCTGGACCAATCCTTAGGTTTCTCCAAATTGTTATCAGGACGGTTTATGTCATCATTTGTGATGGTTTGATCACCACTATTACTTACAATAGTGATCCTTATATGGTCTTCCAGCGGCGATTTGCCTTTGTTTTATTTTCAGCTGCATAATTGTCACGATCCATGCCCCTGACCCCCTCAGGTATAACAGCCCACTGGCAGCAGTGGGGCTAAAGCCCTTCACACTGGCCCCAAGGGCCTTAAAACTCCATCAGAAACATACATGGATTCAGTCCTGGCGCCTTTGGCGCCAGGCTCATTATCAGGAATAAAGCAATACCAGTTTTGGACCTTAATCCAACATGGAGGCCTATTACACAGCTCAGTTCTTTAGAACCAAGCCATGCGGTCTAGTGTTTTGGGTGTGGCTGGGCCTGGAACTAATTGGCCTGGAACTACTTTACCTAGGCTCTTTAGACCACACCCAAACAGCAGAACACGCTTCAAGTTATTCTGCACTCCACAACCTTTTCACAACCATTATTTTCACGCATGCTGACCCAAGTGCTGGATGCCCTCCTGAAGCACGCTAGCACCCACATATCCCTACCACGGACTGCCCAGGAGATAGCCGACTCCAAAGTAGGCTTCCATGCACTGGCAGGCATGCCCAATTGTGTTGGTGCCCTGGACTGCACCCATGTAGAATTGGTAGTCCCCCATGCCGTAGAGGCGGTGTACCGCAATCGCAAGCTATACCACTCCATCAAGATCATCACACATTGCTGCGCCCGGTTTCCCGGATCAACACATGATGCTATGGTGCTGTGTAACTCCACTCTACCCCGTCACATGGAGCAACATGCTGGACAACGTGCCTGGCTGTTTGGTGAGTTGCCTGACGCCTACCTGCTTGGTGAGTTGCCTTCTGGCCCATGGCAGTGCATCGGGGTAGTGATGCGTTGGGATGCATACTCCACCTGGGTGGGAATGGGGGGTGCATACACCACCTGGGTGGGATTGGGGGGGTGCATACGCCACCTGGGTGGGAATGGGGGGGTGCATACTCCACCTGGGTGGGAATTGGGGGGGAGATGCATACTCCACCTGGGTGGGAATGGGGGGATGCATTTACCACCTGGGTGGGAATGGAGAGGATGCATACTCCACCTGGGTGGGAATGGGGGGGATGCGTACGCCACCTGGGTGGGAATGGGGGGGTGCATACTCCACCTGGGTGGGAATTGGGGGGGGATGCATACTCCACCAGGGTGGGAATGGGGGGGGTGCATTTTCCCCCTGGGTAGGAATGGGGGGGTGCATGCTCCACCTGGGTGGGAATGGGGGGGATGCATACTACACCTGGATGGGAATGGACAGTGAGTGGAGAATGCACGCAGAACTAATGACTCCTGACCTGAACCTCCCAACCCCAACATGACACATCATAGGCACACATCTGACCATTTACGTATATCAATGACCACATGTAAGCCGCACAACCTGGCCATGCGTATGTCAAGCAATGCATGACTAAACAGGTCCCAACTGTGCCAATGTGGCTAGTGTGACCATGCACAGTGTAATATACGCAGCAAAAATGGGAGGCAAAACATTGTCCTACAACCACAGTAGATCTGTCTCAGCATGCATTATTTCACCCTGCATCATCTATCCAACGCCATCCAGACTACCTCACCATATTGCAGTATCGAATGCATCATAACTATATTGGTGCATACGTACAGGGACATGTGCAGGTCCACAGCAAATAGCTGGGACCATGACTGTGTATCCTGAAGGTGGCAGCTCATAGTGACTCACATATACCTATCTGTATTCTCTTGCAGGTGATGGAGCATATCCCTTGAAGCCGTGGCTACTTACCCCTGTGCGGAACCCACGGAACAGCCATGAAGAGGAGTACAATCGGGTACATACCCATACCTGTGTTTTAATTGAGCAGACCTTTGGCCTGTTGAAGGCGCGGTCCGCTGCCTAAGCAGGTCTGGTGGAGCATTCCTTTATTGCCCTGAGAAGGTGGCAAAGATAACCATGGCCTGTGTCATGCTGCACAACATGTGCGTCTGGAGAAATGTACCACTGCCACCTGACATTGACATGCATGCACCGGGTGAGGATGATGAGGATGAAGATGGAGGAGAAGCAGCACCCCTACCAGTACGTGATGCACAGGATGGCCGTGCAGTACGCCAATCACTGATTCACAAATACTTCTGACACACAGGAACCTTGATAGATATGTGTCAGTGACACATTGTACACTGTGACCATGTGGACATGCACACAGGGAATGTGGGGAGTTGGCCACTGTACACCGTCAGACATTAAAGTGATACACACGAAAAGATGTCCAGCCATTGAATATTTTTAACACAACAGGTGTATTTATATCAACTGAAGAAAGTGCAACCTCCCCACCCCCAAACTCCCAGTGAACTCCCAAAACCACCCAGTGAACTCCCCCAACCCCCGTGAACTCCAAAAAAAAAACAATGTACTCCCAAAACACCCCAATGTACTACCCCTTATACTCCCAATCACTGCCAACACCATTGCACCCACTCCCATAGTTCTCTCACACTATTTGCGGAACTTCTTGCTGTCCGGGAGTGGCATTTCAGTGTGCCTCGCATTCCGCCGTGTTTGGCACACAGGGCTGGAGGGTCCAGAGGAAGGGGGGCAGAGGAAGCGAGTGTGGTGGATGGGGAGGAAGCTGTGGTCATTTGCACACCCGGTGCGGGTTGTGGCTGCTGCATGTGGAGCAGGATGGATGTGAGGACCTGTGTGATGGCCTCCAGACAGTCTCTCATCAACAATGCCGAGCTGTTCACGGCGGCTGTGTTGGCAGCTATGGCAGCTGTGTTGGCGGCTATGGCGGCTGTGGTCCCCGCTATGGCTCGGGCTAGCCCACACCTCGTGTCCTCCCCATCGGCGATGTATTGCTGGAGCAGGTCCAACATAGACTCCTGTCTGGTCTCCACCCTCGCCAGCCGTGCCTCAAGGCTGATGTTGGGAGCAGCAGTGGTCGAGGGTGCTGCCACGGGGCCTGCATTAGCAGTGCTGTCCTCGGGGAAGGGGCTCAGTTCGGAATCGTGCAGGCAGGGATCCGCACTGCTGCAGGTGGGTGAGGGCTGATTGTGGGGTGGGGGTGGGTACGGGGCTTGGGGAGTGTGGACACTCCACATGCGTCCCTCCTTCCTGGTCCACAAGCTCCTCCACTGCATCATCGGTGTTGGTCTGTTGTTCTATGGCCTCGACTTCCCCTGGTGTGGGTGTAGGCAGCTCAGTGTGCACAGTGTCAGGCGCACTGGGTGTAGGAGTGGGCTGCGAGGCGGCCCCGAAGGTGGTGTTGTTGCTGGCCGTTGTCATTGGCCGCGACGTGGATGCCCTTGTGTTGTGATCCTGGCTGGCATCTTCTCCATCGGTGCCTGGGGGGGCTAGAAGAGATGCAGGGCATCAGTCATGGTGTTACATGCTAGATGCATTATAGGGTGCTGTGGAGTTTTTAATTTATCATGTATTCATATCTTACAGGTGTGTCACAGAGGGTAGTATGAAGGGGCATTTTGGCATTTGCTGCATGGCAGGTGGCATGCCGTTGCATTGGGGTTTGTGTGATGTATTACATGGGCACGGTCCGTGTGTGTTGGCTGTGTGTTGGTAATGGGATTGGCACTCAGCATGCATTTCAGTGTGGCAGGGTTTGGCCCTCCATCTGGACAAGAATATGTTGATGTGTGTGTTGGGACATGCATTACCTTGCCTAGACTCTCCTACACATCACTTGTGCTAAGTCATGGGTTCCCCTACAGGGATCTGCAGGGTCACTCCCCTCCATCTGCAGTTGATGCTGCACCCATCTCCATCTCCCCAAATCCCTCGATGGACTCCAGATTGATGAACGTGCTTGCCGTCTCCTCCCAGGTGGTCAGTTTGGCAGGAGATTGGGGACCCCCGCCTGTAGCCATGGCCTCCCTCCTGTTGCTTGACAGGATATTGCGAACCCTGAGGCGGAGGTCATCACACCTCCGGGTTGCCTTCGACATGCCTTCGACATGGTGAGAGTTTTGCCACTGGTCTCTCCTATAAACAACTGGTGGTTTGGGAGGATTGCAATGGATTGTGTTTTCAAAGATGGCCACCGGCGCATTTCCCGTTCCGACGCGATGACGTTACTTCAGGGTCCGGTATTACGAGCCTGGTATTAGCATGCTGTTATTACCGGGTCGGTATTAAGGGGTTCCTCCTAGGCGGAGGCGGTATCGGTGGGTCCCGTGATGGTGCTATCGGGGGGTTGGAGGACCTTTAGCGGCATGCTGGTATGGCCATTACCGGCATGGGGGTTCGCGCATGCTCGCGCACTCGTAATCACCCGCTATTAGCAGCGTCATATGAGCACGGACCCGCTCGTACCTCCATGCCGGTAATGACCCTGTTTTTACCACGCTACTCGTAATGAGGCCCTATGTCTTAGGTGCTTTTGAGAGGTACACGCACCCTGTCAGCATGAATTGTGCGTGTAACATTTGGGAAATCCCGTTGCATAATTGAAGAGTCAGATGCAGAAGACTCCGAGGTGGAAGAACTTTCTGTGTTAGATTTGATTAGGTTACTTGAGTCTTTGACGTTTGGCGTGACTATTTTGCCGTGTCTTTCGAGGTGTGTTAAATGCAACATTAGTTGTGGATGAAGCATTCTGCTCACTTGTAGGAGAGTTGTTTCCTAGAACAATTTAAAGAGTTTGTTCTTTATTTAGTTGCTTTCGATCGAACAACAATTTGTTCACAACTTCTTGAGAGTTTCTCCTCTCCCTTGCGAGGACTGAGTCAGCTGTGGATCTATTTAGGAGGCCTTGGCGACCATCAGTTTGTTGGGTTGAATTAAAAACGAGTCCGGGTTGAGTGGAAAGCCTCATCATCGTTTGGAGTAGCCACATTGTCCAGTCCAATCCCCATGTTTAGATCAGCCAGGCACGTGACTGTGCTGAAAAATTGAAGACTTTCTTTTGATGTTTGATTTGACAGTTTTATTTCTTTCGAACTTTGATATTCAGAATCTCGTGAGGTAATTGAAAGTTCTACAGTTTTGCGTATTTTGTTGCGTTCAGACATCTTTAAGTTCTTATTAACAGGGTCTTCTTTGCTGCGACTTGCACAGCCTGTGTAAACTCTCCATGCGAGCACACGAAGCAAAGGCACAAAAAAGGTGGTTGCTTCCAAGAATGTTGCAGTGGCGTCAGGAACACAGGGGAAGACAACGGCTTGAGATGGACATTTTTCACCGTCCGTCTTACAAGCTTCACCTGTTGAGGCGGCAAAAGCCATTTTTTCGGCCTGCACTCAACGTGTCCATCTATTTTGAATTTTTTGCACATCACCATCCATACAAAGAGCGTCCGAGGAACAAGGCAAGCCAAACGCATACGGGTCAGCACCCGCGAGGCCCAGAGAAGAATGCAAAGACTTGCCCGAGTCAGCTCAGCCAACACAGGGCAGAAGTGGGCCAACTGCACCAGCAGGGGGGGTCCACGACACCAGGAAGAGAAGCACCCGCAGCATCTCCACGAGTGGCCGAGCGCGACACGCAAGGACACACAGTGAGTAATGCCGTAATGTTTTTGCAGTGTTTTTAGTAGCATCACTTACTTGGTTACTCGGCGGGCAATAGAGTGAAGCAGTGGCACCAGCTCCGGCTTTGGCTCTGGCTCCAGAAGACGGACGGCGGGCTTCGAACAATTCAAGTTTCCTTTGCGCTCGCGTTTTGGGTGAAGTTACTTTCGTCGTATTGCACGCTCCACAACTCATGTTTGAAAGTTGAATAAACACACAGACAAACAGCCAAACGGATCTCCGGCTTCCCACTTCCGCGGCCTGCCACCGACTCCACTGACTCTGCTCGACTCCACGACCGCTCTGCGCTGCGAGCAAGTTTTTTAGAGTCACGCCCCCTAAGCAGGCAGCAGGCAGGAAAGTGAAGACACACTCGGCCAACAATGAGAGAAAACAAAAATCAGTCCTTCCTCTCAGTCTCTCTTGACTCCAATGACTCTGCTCGACTCCGCAACCGCTCCACGGTGCGACCAAGTTTTTAAGAGTCACGCCCCCCAAGCAGGCAGCAGGCAGGAAAGTGAAGACACACTCGGCCAACGATGAGAGAAAACAAGAAGAAGTCCTTCCGCTCAGTCTCTCTTAACTCCAAGGACTCTGCTCGACTCTGCGGTGCGAGCAAGTTTTTAAGAGTCACGCCCCCCAAGCAGGCAGCAGGCAGGAAAGTGAAGACACACTCAGCCAACAATGAGAGAAAACAAAAAGCAGTCCTTCCTCTAAGTCTCTCTTGACTCCAATGACTCTGCTCGACTCCGCCTTAATAGAAGACATCATGCCGATTCTGACCACTAACATAGCGGACACCTGGATAATGGGGGGAGACTTCAATGAGGTCATGAATGTTGAAATAGATTGCACGCACATAAGAGGAAGAAACCCTGCGATCCACACTAAACTGGCTACCTTCGCCTCTGCACTGGGACTGAGAGATGTATGGCGGGATTTACTCCCTGATGTGCATGAATACTCATATCACTCGGGAGCGCATGCTTCACTCTCAAGATTAGACTATTTCTTTCTGCCTATACTAGATATTCACAAGGGGATTGGCTCACCACTGCTCCCCGAGGAATTTCGGATCACTCCCTGCTCCTGATGGATATCGAAACAGAAAGACCCCGACCCCCCGAACCTGGCACCTCAATTACTATTTGGGATTCCCTGACCTAATAGAAAAAATACGTATCACCACTCCCACATATTTTGAGTTAAACAAAGGAACCGTAGACAGCCCTGGAATACTCTGGGAGGCATATAAACCAGTCCTTAAAGGGGAGATCCCGGCATGGACACCAACACACAAGAAAACACATTGGAAAGATGTAGAAGACGCTGAACACGAAGTTCGGTGCACTGAGGCTCAATACGTGAGCAACAACTCACCCGCGGCATACAGGGCCCTGATCCACAAAAGAGGCTACAAAACATAACATTAACATAAGATTAGATTGCGCCAAACAAGCACATAGAGCTGCGAGACTATATGAGACAGGCGACGAGGCTGGAAAGCTGTTGGCATGGCTGGAGAAACGGGACGAGGTGCACCATCAGGTCAGGAACATAAAAACTGCAAATGCAGGACTGGTGTCAACAGACCACGACATCGCAGAGAGCATTGCAACCTATTATGCGGAACTATACAGCACCCCCAATGCTCCCAAAGACACCGCAGTATTGGGCAAGGCCACTCTCCCCTCACTAGATATTAACCAGAAAACCTTGCTTGAGGAGAATGTTACGGAAGAGGAATTAGTAGCTGCCATCTCGCAACTTCGAACTGGGAAGACCCCGGGACCAAATGGTCTCCCGATAGAAGTATGGAAAAAATTGAAGGGGATATCATAGGGTCCAGCTTCTGTATAACTCCCCTGAAGCGGAGGTGAAAGTGAACGGATGGCCTTCTCGGAGCATCAAGAAGGCCCCTTATGAGCCATGTTGTTTGCATTGGTGATTGAGCCCCTAGCAATAATGTTAAGAAGTGCCCAGACATGGTCTGGCTTCCGCTGTGCCCATGACTGTAAAGACAGAGTCTCCCTGTATGCTGATGACCTACTGATCTATCGAGGCAACCCAGCTGTCTCCTGCCCCATTTTCACACAGATACTGGTGAAGTATGGACTATTCAGCGGTTTGAGGGTACACTGGGGTAAGTCAATACTGTTTCCAATCAAAGGAATAGACAGTATACCTCCCGAGGGCTCCCCATATCAAATTGAACTAGAACGATTCTGGTATTTAGGTATCCAAATTACAGCTAAACTCTAAGAATATGTGACCAGAAACCTGTACCCGATCATGAACAGATTTACAGAAGATGTATGCCACTGGATTGCGCTACCACTGACCTTATTAGGAAGACCGGCGCTTTTCAAGGTGTTAGCTCTCCCTCGTTTTTTGTACGTTCTTCAAAATGCACCGTTACACATTCCCACGGCTGAATTCCGCAAAATTGATAGAACACTGCGGAGGCTACTCTGGGGAGATGGACACGCAAGAATAGCTCTGCGCACCCTCCAACGCTCAGTATGGGGGGGGGGTTGGGCTTCCACACTTACAGATGTACTACTGGGCGAGCCAGATGGCTCTTATAAACAATATGCTACATGGAGATACAGAATGACTGCATATCCGAGCGGAAAAGGCTGCGAGACAAGGCATATCCCCACTCGAAAGCCTCCGCCACACCATAAGCCACCCACCTCCTCGCACAATGGCAACCCACACAACACAGATCTGGGTGGAAACACATAAACACATAGGATGGGACAACAAAATTACTCTGATACAACCATTATGGAAGAATAGATTTCTTACTGAGCTCCATAAACTCCCGAGATGGCTATACTTGGAATCGACTGGTATATCAAAAATCAGTGATGTGATAAACGAAAGCAGACTTGTACCCTTTGCAGACTTATCAACCTGTTTTGGGCTTCCAGTAACTAAGCAGTACCATTACATGCAGGTGTCTCACCCGATACAAACACATATGCCAGACCTCTCCACTTTACCTGAATGTACACCGATAGAGAGAAATATTGTTGTAGACAGTGTGAACTTTAAAACTAAATCAGTCATGTACAATGCAATCTCCTCCTTTGCTACATCAGAACTTTGCAGTTTGAAAACCAAATCGGAAAAGGATGTTGACCCATTGCTGCCTGAAGACTGGACTAGAACTTTAATGTACCCCCGGGAAACGGCAATATCAGCTAGGATCAGGCTTATACAACTATAAAGTGTTACACTGAGTATACTATCCGCAAGTAGCACTCTATCGCTGGGGCAGAACCACAGATCCCAATTGCCTGCACTGTCAACAGAGGAGGGCACCTTCTTTCACATTCTGTGGGAATGCCCGCAAATCCAACCATTCTGGCAGTGATGCTGCCATAGGCTTTCAGCGGTTATGGGCCGATCCATCCCTAGAGAGCCTAAGCTGATAATATTGGGGATTGAAGAGGAAGGGGAAATGGCCCGCTTTCAAAAACCTTTGCTCTCAACAGCTACTGGCTTGGCCAAGAGGAACATTGCACAACTACGGGGCTCAAATGTTGTTCCACAATATGACCAATGGGTAGCAGATGTGGACGCATGCATAGCAATGGAGCACCGAGTATACACAGCCAGAGGCTGCCCCGGGAAAGCCCATAAAATCGGGAAAAAGTGGGAACAGAGTTAATGATAAGCAAACCATGTTTTGCTGGACAAAGTTGTGTGCGACTAGACTGTGAACTGCATAAGTGATGTAATGACTCATGGAGGGCTGAGAAGCTGAACCCAAAGCTGTGTAGCAGATTGTAATGACCCATACTGCATGTATGTGTGTTTTACGTACTGTTTGTTGTTATTTTCAACTAATAAGAAAATACAATAAAATGTGTTATTAAAAAAAAACATTGCGTAAGGGGGTGGCAGTCTACGACGAGACAGGGTCAGACCCGAGAGGTACTGGAACACCATGACCATGTCCCACTCATATTGCTTTCTCCAGGACCTTCGTTTTTTTACTCTGTATCTTAAGAAGCATACTACTATTGACCTTGGCCCTCTTCCTTCTCCACTTCAGCCTCTGTGGGCCCTCCCCAGTTGCACCTCCTTTCCACTTTCCAAAGCAAAGAGCTGGTTGATCAGTCCTTGTACCTTCCTTGTCACCACTGCTGTCGTTTCTCCCTTCTGCTCTCTGACACCCAAAATGCATAAGTTTTTCCAGCACTCCCCGTTTTCCAAATTATCCAATTTCAGCAGGATTTCTTTTTCCCTTACCTCCAAGTCCATCAGTCATGCATCATATTTCATGTCCAGGAGGTCTATCTGTAAATGATTATTCTCCATCCCCTCCATTTTATCCTCCAGCTTGTCCACTCAGGCCTTGAGATCACAAACTGACGCCTGGATATCTGTGTGGATTGCCTTATTTTCCTGAAAGATGTCCTTTAAATCCTCCCTAGTTAGGGCTGGAACCGGGGTGCCTCTGCCTGGTGCTATCTTGTTTTAGGTGGCAGGGGCTTCCCTCGGGCCACTTCCAGATCTCCTCCTGAAGCGTTGTCGGGACACGATCCGGTCAGTGTGCTGCCTCTGCGTTTAGGGGATCCCTGGGGCTTCTCCAGCATGGTCGTGGGCAAACATCCGCCTGACACTGTCACCTTCAAGGCACCACAAAGTCACTCTCCCCCACCCCTCTTTTCCCCATGGCCTGCTGAGCACTTGTGCCTCCTTGACAGTTCCAGTTCCAGACTCCTCTGGATCCACTCGCCCAGGCCTCCATGTAGCTCCTTTGCACCCACTCTCCATCCTCTTCCTGCAACTTCGGGATGTCCCTCACCCCGAGTGTACACTGCTCCTTATCCCCCCTGGTGTGGCGCCATCCGCTCCGCTCCTACTCCCGTAGGAGCTGGGGATCGTCCATGTGATGTGAGTGGGCCGTTACCAGCCCCTCTGGTCTGCGCGGACTCAAATTGAGCCCCAGGCCTCCTGGGAACTGCTCCGGGTCCCCGCTCTCAGGGCCCTCCCATCTCACCTTATCTCTTCACAGCGGCCCGACTCTCCATGGCCCTGCACTGCTCCAATGGGGGTACGGCCAGGTCTCCTCCTCTGCTATGTCCTGCTCTGCTGGTCCGCTCCTTCTTCCCCAGGCTGGCCCGTCACGTACTGTGCTGCTGGTAACCCCTCTGCCCTCTCCAGCCTCACCTGGGCCACGTGTCTTCTTGCCACATCTGTGCCTTCCTCTGGTAGCCAGCTCGCCCCTTACAGTTCCGCTGGGCTTTTCCGTACCAGACTCCCTCTCTCCAACCTGGCCTCAACTGGGCTGTTGTTCCTTTCCGAAGGGCCGTTGCTCCCTCTCTGGTCTGGCGGGCCACGTGCAGCACTGCTGGGCATCTCTATCCGGATACTCTTACCACAATTCCTGCCTTGCCTGGGCCAGGTCTCTGTACCTTTCGTGTCGGACACCGCCAGCTGCTACGGACCTTCCCTCAGCTGCACTTTGGCCTCGGATACTACTGCACTCCTCCGGGTGTCTCGGCTGGGACTGGGGCGGGGGGGCATTTCTCCCCATGGACGGCATGTGGCAGAGCTCCATCATTACACGGCCATCTTGGTAAACAACACTTTGTGGTCCCCTCCTTAATATCTCTTTAAACAATCATTCACTGTGGACATCCCTCGATCTGGTTCACTCTAGTCGACACAATGTTCATGGGTGTATTTGAATTTACCTTGCATCGCAGGCATCCCTCAGCCGGGTTCATGTTTGCCAAATACACAGTTATCTTTGCTTTATAAATATGCGGGATTCGCTCTCCTTAGCTTTCCCCTTGGCAATGTGCCAGAGACTTTCGATTGTACAAGGGGTTTGATTCGACCCTTGTATGACCCCTCTGACTCCTCACGCCAGCCTCTCCTAGGGCCTTGTGGTACTTGTAGTTCCGACCCCCCCGGCTGTGCTGTACCCATTGGCTTGTCTAGCCTCTGGAGTCCAGGATGGTACCACAGTAGCAAGCGTGCCTCCCCGCTTGGTTTATCAAAGCGGGTGGCGCCTGTGGATCGTTGACATGTTACACCACATACCAGCTGTTAATCCCGGTCTTATGATTCTTTTCACAGAGGCCTTGCACATCTGGGTTGAAAAGGGCAAGGAGACTTCCCTCCTTGTCGTCCTCTCAGATCTCGCCGCCTTTCTTCACTGTTTGAACTGCCGGTCTGGAATAGCTGCTTCCTCATGTGTTTGGCCTTGCTCAAAGCGTGCTTTCGTACTGCGCCTTTTTTATGGGGAAGGGAAAGGGCTGTCATGTGTGAGAAATTTTTGTCAATTGCCTGACTCTGCCTGACCCTTGTGTTGTGACATGTCAGGTAAACGGCTCGGGTGTTAGTCAGTTGTTTGTCACTATGTAGGAAAGTGTTTGTGTTGGAAAAGGGGGGGGGTAGAACTTCTGAATATCCTACAGGGTAGGTTGGGAAAAAGGTGTTATAGGGAAGTGGGTACCGTGTCTCACCCATCGGCATCCCACTTCCACTCCCCGAGGACCCCCATCCAAGTTATTCTCCCGCACTGGTCCACCCCCAGGAACTGGATCCAATAGCAATGGCCGTGTCCTGGCCACCTGGATGTCAGATACCCGGGGACCAGTCAGGGAGTCAACTTTATGTTTCTCACAGTGCACACAACCTAACTTTGACTTTTGGAGTAGGCACAAAAGCAATGCAAGAGAGGTGCAAGGTTGAAAAGTACAGACAGCTTAAATTCGATATTTATTTTTAAAGGATAGTTCCGGGACTTTTTTTTTATTGTCCCTACGGTTCGGCCATGTGTTTTTAAGCATAAATCGGTAGATCGTAGAAAACTTTCCTATGGACCTTACCCGACTTTTCGTCCATTAACGCACTCGAAATCAGCCGCCATTTTCTGATAATCCTATCATTTCCCCCCATCGCCCTGGCTCACCTGCTTTTGCGGCACTAAATCAAATCCCCCGCCCCTGAGCCTGACATCAGCAGACGCGTACCGCCCATTTCCCAACGCCAAAGCACGTTTCGTGTCAACAATCGCTGCGCCTCAGCTAATGAAGTGTCGCCATGGAAATGGCAGGACGCCTCTTTCCTCTATAAGTATAAACACACCGTTTCACAACACACAGCAGCAGATTTTCGATTCCATTACTCTCTCTGTGTTACTTTGAGTATTCTGTGACTCGTTTATGTGCTCTGGTCAGCTACCTTTGCCGCTTCTAGGCCTTGTGAACACCTGTACCATCTCTGTAAATTATTTTACTTTCTTTACCACACAATGGCTACAATAATGCCGTATATGTACGAGCCCGAGTACACCGAGCAAGAACTACTGGAAAGGCAAGCATGCGAAAACGATGGGGATTCGGACGGCAGTTGGGAGGACCAGTCAACAGATGAAGAGCCTGGACCTAGTCGCATGGACGGCGTCTCCACCTGGTGCACGTGCAATCGGTGCGAGCTAATGCCAACTGAGGAGGAGAACTGCTGCTGCCGTGAAAATTCCGGGTGATTGGCCTACATTTCGGAAGGCGAGCCAAGTCCGCAATGCATCACCGAGCTGCCAGAGTTCAGGGAAGCCTGCCTCTCACGGACCGTGTTGAGGATGATGATGGTGCTTATGCACGAACTTCGCGGCACTGTTCGTCCGCGGAATCCGAGTAACGAGTAAGTATACTCTGGTTGTGATGTCAGTGATGCCACTACTATTTCATGGTCGTCTCCCACATATAAAATTACATCTACATATCATTCGAATGCATGTAAATTGGTTCCATATTGTGCATTTTCTAGATAGAATTTTTTTCAAAGCAGAATGACATTTTTTACCTGAATCGACAGTGATAAGAAAGTTTTGTCATTTTAATACAGTTTGCATCTTTCATTTTCACAGGTGGTACAGGCTGGTGGCCTATCGTTGCTTCACTTGGTGGCTTCACGGGAGGCTCGGACACCGCGTTCGGAGAGTAATACCTGCCTGTGCGGTACTTGCCATTAGACAACATTTCCCCAGCGACAGTGGACAATACCGCGGATTTTCCCTGGATGTGCTGCAACCGGAACTTTACAATGTGTAATGTTTATTATTTATGTTCAATTGAAATTAAGATCTAAAATAAAACCCAACATATATTTTAACAATGGTTGTTTTGATTTTTTAAATGAATCTAGTGTGTCTCCATTGAATAGTCTTCCTGTGCCTTGTCTTGTCACACCACATGTCTCCGGCCAGCATCCTCCCTCACGCTGGCCGCCCACCTTCAATCCACATAACCGTTGAACCCATATGCAGCAGACATACATATGTTATTTTGCGGGTTGGCATCAAGCCTCCCGGCCTTGCCTCCTCCCCCAAAAATACTTACCACACCACTTTGTTCAAGCGTTGGCAATAAAAGGAAGGCCGTTGGATTTTATTGATACAAAACATGGTTATAGGTAAATAATCCATATGGTTGATCATAATAAATCATCCTTTTGGGCACCGGGTACAGAGATGACCCCCTCTGGCCCGTGCCGCCTTGCCACCACAGGCCAGCCTGCTGCTGACTAACTGCCTAGGCATCCAGGGTCTCCAGGGTGAACTGCACCCATATATTCTCCTGGGAGGGTGAGGTATTTATAAACTCACACCCCTGCCTTCCATGTACTAGATCCTGCAGCCTGCCTCTTACATGCAGTTAGATGGCCTCTCCTTGGTGAGGCCCTGCGGCAAACGAGTCTTGTCTGCACGACCACCGCCCCAATCCACCCCCCCCCGCCCTATCAAAGGCAGTTCGCACCGGGGTACTTGTGCTGGCAAGTGGAGCTGTCAGGGAGCGATAAAGGCCAAGAGGTGCCAAAGACCATGTACACTTCAAAGTGGTCTATAGAGCATGGGTTGTTGTTCCCATGTCTACCTCCAGACCCCGTGTCTCCTGCCAAGCATCCCCCCTCACGCTGGACGGCCCCCTGCAATCCACATAAGTTTGTCTCCATTCACGAGTCTTCCTGTGTCTTGTCTGCACGACCACCGCCCCAATCCACCCCCACCGCCCTATCAAAGGCAGTTCGCACCGGGGTACTTGTGCTGGCAAGTGGAGCTGTCAGGGAGCGATAAAGGCCAAGAGGTGCCAAAGACCATGTACACTTCAAAGTGGTCTATAGAGCATGGGTTGTTGTTCCCATGTCTACCTCCAGACCCCGTGTCTCCTGCCAAGCATCCCCCCTCACGCTGGACGGCCCCCTGCAATCCACATAAGTGTGTCTCCATTCACGAGTCTTCCTGTGTCTTGTCTGCACGACCACCGCCCCAATCCACCCCCCCCGCCCTATCAAAGGCAGTTCGCACCGGGGTACTTGTGCTGGCAAGTGGAGCTGTCAGGGAGCGATAAAGGCCAAGAGGTGCCAAAGACCATGTACACTTCAAAGTGGTCTATAGAGCATGGGTTGTTGTTCCCATGTCTACCTCCAGACCCCATGTCTCCTGCCAAGCATCCCCCCTCACGCTGGACGGCCCCCTGCAAACCGCATAATGCCACGACATATACACGTCATTCATTCACAAACACACCCCTGTTTCGAATTCTTTATAACCCACTTCATATTCTAATGAGAACTTCTTTGCGCTTTGCTAGTCAACCCGCGAAGGTGCTGGTTATCTGCTCTTCGTCTCTGTGAACTTCCGTGACCACTTCGAGGAAACTCGTCAGTTTGCAACCTGTGAACTGCTCCCTGTTCTACGACAAGAAACTACTCTGATCCCTGCATCTAACTGTTTGTTCGTCAAGGTAAGGCCATGTACCATAATCATTTTGCGTCAAATTTCTTTTCGTTCAAGACAGTACATGCAAGGAACTAGTCACATGTTCTGAGTTTAGTCAAATTATCTTTCTATTTTTTTAAAGTTATTCAAATACTTATCCGCATGTGAATAACGTGTATAGTTCCAAGAACCAAAACAAACCTTTTATGTGTCATTTAATTTTTTAACACATTGGTATTCATAGAGAATTGTTGATCTTTACTTTTCAGAACTTTCCACAATGCCTGCCTGTTCCATTGGCGGTTGCCCTTCGAAGACCCATAATAAATCTGAAGGTACTATAATGCATGTTTTCCCTAAGACAATAGATCAGATAAGAGAATGGGTCCGATATTGCGGATATCCACCGTCTGAGCTTGAAAGTAGAGTCCTAGAAGTCTTTGCGGACAAGAGGGGTGATCGATACCGCATCTGCAGCAGGCACTTTAGCTCAGACATGTACTCCACATCATTGCTAATAAAGAAGAACACACCGCGAGCGAGGCGAAAATTGCTCTCAACCGCTATCCCACTCTATTCGTCCACATCTCTCGGCCTTGCGGTAGTGTGTAGCATTAGCTAACAATAGTTTCCCCATTTATGTATCCACTCAATATGAAGGCGGAAGATTCTCCATCCGTGTCGTTATTGCAGTCATCAGCCACTTCAAGCGCCTATCGGGTAATCTTACTTAGCTATTCTGCCACTGACTTGTTTTAGGCATGTAAATCAATAGTTTTAATTTATCGTGTGATTATTTTACCTAATGGTACACCTTTGTACTCGTCCTCTAGTTTTTGTTTTCAGTTATAATTATTGTTATCCAAAATAATGCAAGTACTGTCTTTCAGGGAGATGCTGAGGAGTCCAACGTATTGACGACAACCGTTGATGTCACTCAGATGCTAGAGGTACGTTTGCGGACAGTTCCATCGATGGAGATCATCAGATCTTGCATTCTTGTAGCGTGATTGTTACACACAATGTTTCTTTCGTTTTTAGCCATTGATATGTCCTTCTGTCGTCGCCCTCCTATGTGTCTTCTTTTTTCAATATTGTGTTCATTACTAATGAAAGTCCTATGTTTCAGGGAGTCGATGGAGCATTAGTCCAAGAAGAAGGGGGAGCATGCAGTTACGGGTCGGCGCAACAGCTTGCAGAAGTGTGCACCGCAGTTACATCGTCCCTTGATGTTCTTATGCATTTCGAGGTATGGATACTGACAGTTCGATCAAGCGAAATCATATGACGTGATTACATCCGCTATACTTCCTTCTTTATTAACGCAAGTACTATGTTTCAGGGAGATGACAGAGCTTCTTCTACAAGAACATCACCCCTAGTAGTTGATGCAGATATCTGGGTGGTGACACTTCCAACGGTCGAGCAAATCGAATCATATTTAGATATCCATTATTTATTTTAGACAACTGATCATTTGTGCAGGTCTATTTAGATGAGCCGTTGACGCCTGCACAAAGTGTATGTTCTTTTTAACAAAATAGAAAACCTTACTAATGCAATTACTGTGTTTCAGGGAGTTACTGAAGCATCATCTTCAATAATATCATCAATGGAAGTCTATGAGGAGCCCGAGGTATGGATCTTAACAGTTCCATCTAACTAGATCAACAATGCGTGAATAATTGTCGTTTGAATGTTCTACACAAAGTGTTCATTCATGTTTTGCTATTGAGATGTACGTGGGTATTGGTCCCCAAGTACATTTTGTGTTTTCAATATTATTATACATACTAATGAAAGTTCTATGTTTCAGGGAGTCGATGGAGCGTCAGTGCGTGATGGATGTGCTTATCATGAAAATATAGTCGTTGCAGCGCAAGAGGAAGTGGAGACATGCACACACGAGTCGGAGCAACAGCGTCCCGATGTTGAAGTTCGAGGCAAGAAAGTTTCAAAGAAAAGAAAGCAAAAGAAGGTTAGTGTCCTGGTCACTATATTATGTTGTTTTTCACTGTTAATAGTTCAATATTGTAAGTTGTGTTTAAACTGAACATCCCTTTTCCAATCTGTCCTCTAGTTGCGAGTGGGTGTACGAACTAGATCTACACAGACAGTGAAGCGAACGAGAGATGTTGCTTGTCAAACCTTTTGGCAGGGACTTGAGACTGGAGATGCATCGTGCCAATGGGAAGAATATGAAGTGATTGACAATGGAGCTATACCACATCCAGCCATTGATAGTGAATGTCCTCCTGGTAGTTCGGATGCAGTCGGAGATCAATTCACAGAATCCACACCCGCAAAAACTAAGACCGCGAGAAAGTTGAAGAAATTGTTTTATTCACCCATCGCCGGAGAAGGAACAGATGTTGCAATGGAAGAGAATGAAGTGGACGACAATGAAACACCATCAATATCACTGAACATAGCGGAAGACGATATCAGAGATTCTACCTTTCATGTGAGTGACATGTCCTCAACGTTACAGGCCGAACCAGCTGGGATGCAGAGTGACAGTATAAGGAAAGAGGCCAAATTCATTGTATTCGATAGTTGTTTGATTGATATTATTATTCGGATGAAATGTGGGTATTCGGTTGGTGGGGAAGTATGTGGGGAGCCATTGATTAATGTGACTCGTGCAATTCGAGGCACTAACCTTAAAATACATGCCACCTGTACAAAATATCATCCTTTCTCATGGTCTGCACAACCCATGCTGGGGCAACTGCCAGCAGGCAATCTACTTTGTGCAGCGGCTGCACTTTTTAGTGGTTCAAGTTTTAAAAAGTTAGAGTCTTTCTTTCAGTTTGTGGGAATCCATTTCATTGCGAAAACTCAGTTCTACAAATACCAAACCGATTATCTATTTCCAGCCATTAGCGAAGCTTGGAGAATGGAAAAAATGTCTATTGATAGTACATTCGCGGGCAAACGGTTCAGGATACCCGGTGATGGACAGTGCGACAGCCCAGGATTTTCAGCCAAGTACTGCACCTACCACTTTCAGGACATGGAAAGTAAGAAAATTGTGAGTTCGGTGGTCGTGCAGGTGTCACAAAGTACATCCTCAGTGGCCATGGAGAAAGTTGGCTTTGTAGCATCATTGCAAGAACTAAAATCGCGGGGAATGGTGATCGACCTGATAGCCACGGACAGACACGTTTCAATTGCCAAGACAATGAGAGAAGAGTACAAAAATATAAATCACCAATTTGAGGTTTGGCATCTTGCAAAAACAATCAATAAAAAAATGTCGGCTGTAGGTAAAAAAAAAGATATGCAAGGTATTTCACAGTGGTCCAAGTCAATCAGCAACCATCTTTGGTGGAGCTCAAAAACATGTGGAGGTTCGTTGGAAATTCTACTGGAAAAATGGCGGTCAGTAATGTTACACTGTAGCAACGTTCACCGCTGGACCACAAACCAACATTTCCACAATTGTGAACATGGCCATTTGTCCACAGAGGAGGCACGGAAGAAGAAGTGGTTGATTCCTTCATCACCCACTCACAAAGCCATTGAAAAGATTGTATTTGATAAAACTATAACAAGAGATTTGAGGGGACTCACGGAATTCTGCCACACAGGAGATTTGGAGGTGTTCCACAATATGTGCCTAAAGTACAGGCCAAAACGATTGCATTTTGGCATGAAGGGCATGATAAATCGGACTCTTCTAGCGGTCTTGGCACATAACCATACAATAAGCTACAATAAGCAATAACCATGCAATAAGCTACAATAAGGCCTTCACAAAAAGAAGTAAACAATGGGTTATCAAACCAGTGTTTGAGGATATGCAATATGACTTTATTGAGAGACTTATTGTTGATGTCCTAGATAGGCACATACATGGAGTTGTGAACGAACCTGTGCAGGGGACAACTGCATTGCCACCCAACATTGCCTCTGTTCCATGTCCTCCTAAAGAAGAGCTCATTGAGAAATACACATCATGGTTTAAATGATTGTAATTTGATTGTCTGTTCTCTCGAGTCTCCTCATGTCGCAGGCCCATTGAATATGTGTAGCTATGTATTGTGTAAATAAAAGTGATTGCTCTGTGAGTCCTGTGAGATGGCCTTGCACTGAATGTAGCTAACTAGAAATGTGTGCTCGTTCAAAGTGAAGGTCAGCTGCTTTGATTATTTTCTCGGGTGCCGGAATGGCCCACGACTCAGTATAAGGTTCTATTGTTATTTGACCTTGACAGGCCGGGACCATCCCGAAAGACTTTTTTTTGGGGGTGTGGGGCAATAACGTAAGAAACGATAATGAATATAATTTCAGAAACGAAAGCCATTTAATGTTCGTTCATTAGAAGAAATAACGTCGGCATAGAAGGAGTGGTATTTCGGGGCTGCCCTACGCACAGACACAATGGAAAATGCAAATATAATGTAAGTAACTCTTTAGATGAGTTTATACCGCAATTTAATTACTATACAGTAGCTTTAAAGACGGGTTAAGTTGTACTTGTTCGTTCTATGTGGCATATTGTTTTGTACCGCGCACTATCTTGAGGAGAACCATCTCCTTTTACGGAAGCACCTCAAAACCTTCCTCTTTGCTTCTGCTTTCTCTCTCCCTCTCCCCTGCTACAACTGGTCCACTGTCTGCGACCTCGGTCCTGGGCCCTTCCACTCTCCACCTGCACTGCCTCCCTGTCAACCCCTGCACTGGGGGACTGTCTCAGTATCCTACAGCCCCCCCTTGACGTATAATACCCAGTTGCACTGTCCTAGCTATGAAATAATTTCCCGACCTAATATATAAAATGAATAATTTTAATAAAGATCTGATGGTGAGACTAATTTAATTTTTTATGTTTTTAAAACAGGTACATCCTTCATTATTGTATGTGTCACGAGTACCAGACACCGGCGGATGGCTTTTTCAACCGCCAGTTGCTTCTCCGCGTGAACAACGTTACCACCCTGACCATTTTATGGGACGATCGCCAAGTACAAGTATGCCCTTACGCGGTACTAACGGCTAGATGCAACATACAGACCGTTGTGGTGGCCTAGTGCCTCGTTGTTGGAACAGCCATGCGATTATCAGTGCGACCGAAGAGCTTATTTTATCGTAAACCAACACACTGTGTACTGCACACGAACATCGCTTGCCTCAAGACAAACTATTTTGGATCGAGAGCAAAGAAAAATGCAAATCGCAGAATATTCTCTAAACATTTGATGTCCAATAAATGTACTTTGCCAAATGGACAATCTTGCCGTTTGCTTTTAAACCACAGTTTCATATTCCGAATTGTGGCGCTGTATTGTGAGATGATCTAAGACCCTGTGTACAGCAAAGGAACATCGCGTGCCTCAAAACGAACTTTTTGGAACGTGAGCAAATAAAAATGCAAATCGCTGAATATTCTCTAAACATTTGATGTCAAATAAATGTACTTTACCAAATTTACAATCTTGCGGTTTGATTCAAAAGTACAGTTTCATATTCCCAATTGTGGCGCGCTGTGTTGTGAGCTGATCTGTGTTGGTTTCCGGGTTCTGTGTGTAGTCGCGTAGAAGACGCCTGGGCGCGTTTGCCTACGCAGCACAGTCACGTCACGGATAGAGGCGGGGAATATGAATGTTTTGATAAAGTCTGTTTCAGGGGCTCCGCAGGTGAGCCAGGGCGATGGGGGGAAATGATAGGATTATCAGAAAATGGCGGCTGATTTCGAGTGCGTTAATGGATGAAAAGTCGGGTAAGGTCCATAGGAAAGTTTTCTACGATCTACCGATTTATGCTTAAAAACACATGGCCGAACCGTAGGGACAATAAAAAAAAAGTCCCGGAACTATCCTTTAAAGAAGGCACAAGAGCAATCCAAGAGAAGTGCACAGTTTTAAAAGTACACACAACCTAAATTTAAAGGAGGCACAAGAGCAACGCAAGAGTGGTGCACAGTTGAAAAGTACACACAGCCTAAAATCGAATTTTAAGGATACACAAAAGCAATGTAAGAGAGGTGCACAGTTATAAAAGTACACACAGCCAAACTTCGATTTCATTTTTTTCAACATAGGTATTTTATTGGGTTTTTAAACATGGTAAAACAACAGACATCAGCATTTACAAGACAGTACGGCACAACTCATTATTGGCATGAGCGCTCGGATCGTTCGGAGTCTGGGGGTGGGGGTCTCTCCCTCCCAGGGGGGATGTGATCCTCATGTGGTAGCAGTTCCTAGCCTTGTTGGTCAGTCCAACCCACAGGTAAGCGGGGGGCCTATGTGTGAGTCTGGGGAAGCGCTCTGCATAGTCCATAAAGGGCGCCCATGTATTTCTGAAAAGGTTTATATTACCCAGACGGAGTGCTGTAACCTTTTCTGCTGTAACAATGTCCCAGCACTTATACCACCATAGTGGTATGAAGGGTCCTTCAGGATGCTTCCAAAGTCTTGCGAGGGCTATCTTGGCCGCTGTTAGCAGTTCAGTATATAGGCGGGCATGTTGCCTGGCAGGGGCAGATCTCCGTCCCCTGTGTCCCACAGCAGGACAATCCCGGGGTCCCAAGGGATGGAGAGTCCGGTGATCGATTGGTAATGGTTCATCACACCACTCCAATAGCTTGTTGCTTTCGGGCATTCTCAGAGGAGGTGGAAGAGTGAACCCTCAAGAGGGCATCCCCTCCAACAGTTCGGGGAGGGGGCGGAGCCAGATTTATGCAGCTGCACCGGAGTGATGTAATGTCTGTAGCACACCTTATACCCCCACTCCCTGTTGGGGGAGCCTATACAATGTGGAAATTGTCCCCCTAGGGGGGACTGCCGCTAGTGTGAGCTCTAGGGGTATTAGATTTCTGGAGCCCCGTTCTTTGATGACTCGGGAGGTCCAGTGGCGAATCTGTGAGTAATGGAATCTTTCTTCCGCAGAGATCTTGAACTTTGCTTTACAGTCCTCGAACGTGAGGCGGTGGCCTCCCTCGAGGAAGTCGGACATTTTTCCGAAGGCCTCCGGTCTTCCAGATGGCAAAGCTGTAGTTGCAGAGACCTGGGGAGAATTTTAAATGAGGCACAAGAGCAATGAGGGGAGTTGCACAGTTGTAAAAGTACACACAGCTTATATTTGAATATTAAGGAGGCACACAAGCAATGCAAGAGAGGTGCACAGTTCTTAAAGTACACACATCCTAAATTCGAATTTTAAAGGAGGCACCAGAGCAATGCAAGAGAGGTGCATAGTTGTAAATGTACACACAGCCTAAATTCAATTTAAAGGCACAAAAACAATGGATGAGATGTGCACAGTTGTAAAGGTACACAGCCAAAATTCGATTTTTAAAGGAAAAACAAGAGCAATGCAAGAGAGATGCAC
This sequence comes from Ambystoma mexicanum, assembly GCF_040938575.1. Lineage (NCBI taxonomy): Eukaryota > Metazoa > Chordata > Amphibia > Caudata > Ambystomatidae > Ambystoma > Ambystoma mexicanum. Next base: position 305,562,839 of record NC_090921.1, read on the forward strand.
AGTCTAAAAGTGCAAACAACCTAAATTCGATTTTTAAAAGGAGGCAAGGGAGAGAGAGGAGATGAAGATTAGTAGGGGCAAGACAGAATACATATGAACAGTATCAAGGCTCAGGAGGATTGGTGGAGGAGGCAATGGAAGAGTTCAGCCATCACTCACTTGTCGTGCAACAGGGGGGTGTAGTTGTCCAGCGATAAAGTCAGGAGGCTGGGTCCTAGTCTGTGGTAGAGTTTACCTCTCAGTGGTAAAGTTAGGCCCACTCACCAGAGGAGCGCAAGGAGCCCATCCACATCACCCAGCTCTCCCTCATGGTCCACTATATTGGCAAATGAGGCCCCCGCCATTAACCCATGTCTACATGACAGGTCAGCACTGATATCCAACTGCCTCCGGTTGCGAAGTCAGTATGCGTAGGATGAATTCGTATTCCACTCGATCTTGCTGCGTGGGCATTCAGGCGGCCTAGCAGCAAGAGAGATGCAGACGGGTCAGGTGTACAAGAAAGGGAAGTTCTTGGATTAGATGCTCACAATTGAACCTTCCAACAGCAGCTGGGTCTCTGGCAGTTTTACAGATAGAAATGCAATTGCTGGCTCAGCCGCCGCATCCTCGAGAAGGAGATGCAGTTAAACAAGCACTGAGACATTATTTTGCAAAACTAGAACACTGGACCAGAACGAAACACTCCTGCTGGAACACGGTCAGGATTACACAAGAGGCAGATGGCCCACCCAAAATCTGTAGATGCCCACTGAGCAGCACTGTGTTGGAATTTACAGATGTTAATGTCACCGCTGTGGGTCCAACTACATTAGCTTCAGGCCCCTCTTTTTAGACAATCCTGGCCACGCCTCTGACAAGAGGTGCCCAGAGGAGTCAAGCAGACCCCAGTTGCATTCCACCCTTCACACCAAAGCTCACAGCAAGCAGGCTCCAGCTGCAGTCCACCCTTCACACCAGAGCACACAGCAATCTGCACAGTGATCCGCTGCCTTAGTGTGGAAAAGTATAGCGGATCAGGTAACCATATGATTGTAAGGTCGCCATCCGTGCAGGTTTCATTCACTAGGAGTGAGCCCAATACATCCAGTGGAGGAACCTTAGCTCACAGAAAGCAATGTTGGGTGAAGGAGTGAGGTTATCCAGACATTTAGTCCAAAAAAAGCTGTGTTCGCAGATGCCCACATTAGTCTCCAACTGCGAAGTGTTGTGCTCTTGACTGGGTCAAACCCGTCTGACCTGCAGGGGTATGCCCCCTCGCAGCAGCGGCTCCTGTTGTTCCGAGATCCTGCTGTGGACTCCGGATGACTGTCTGAAGTAGCCGACTCGAGCTTCTCATAGTCACAGAAGGCAGGTGGTGGCCCATCTTGATGCTGCTCGTGGGTGTCCTGAATCCTTTGATTCAGGAGAGAACAGAGCCCAATTGCAGCAATACATGCAACAATCTGGTGCTCCAGGCGTTCCGATCCCCCATGCACTGAAAATATTTGGCATTAGCACTCAGCCGACAGGAAAACCACAGGATCACAGTGGGCGGCCACAGGAGCTCCGGAGAGCTAAGTCTTCATACGGTCTTAGTGAAAAGCACATATCTTTATTTATTTATTTATTTATTTATTTATTTATTCGCATTTGTTTAGCGCACATGCAGCCCAGAGGCATCGTGGCGCTTGTTACAGATATGATTTGTTGTACATACATTGAAGTCATTTATTAGTTGCATGAGAAGATTGCAGCTATGAGAAATGGCTAGTTGTGCATACATTGAAATCATTACTTAGTTACAGGAAAGCGAGAAATAGCTACAGGGAGGAAGAGGGAGAGGAGATCAAAGAGGAGAGCGTGGCGAACTAGAAGAGGAATTAGTTAAACAAGATAGTTTTCAGCTCTTTTCGGAAGGCAATGAGAGAAGTTTCTGCTCTGAGTGTGCTAGGTAGTGCGTTCCATAGCTTAGGGGCAATGTAGGGGAAGCTTATTCCTCCTGCTCTAGCTCGTTTGATGCGTGGGACCCTGAGCTGGTTGGAGTGGCATTGCCTAGTTGGTCTGGAGGAGCGAAATCTGACTAGGGTGTCAGACAGGTAGGAGGGTGCGGTCAGGTTGATACACTTGTGTGCAGTGGTGAGTATTTTGAAAGTGATGCGATCTTTGACAGGTAGCCAGTGTGCTGCCTTTCTGGCTTGTGCAATGTGGTTCCTTTTTGGTATATTGAGAGCTGCTCTTAGAGCATTATTTTGTGTTGTTTGGAGTTTAATGAGATTGGAATTGGAGGTGCCAGCTAGTAACGCATTACAGTAATCTAGTTTAGCTCCAATGGTGGCTCTGGCGATAGAGAGGCAATTATCTTTGGTTAGGAAAGGTTTGATGGCATTGATGAGCTTAGTGCTCAGAGCGGAGGCAGAGACAATGGAGTTGACTTGTTTGTCCATGGAGAGTGTAGCGTCAATGTGTACTCCTAGTGTTTTTACAGAGGGTAGAACTGGGATGATGCAATTGTCTATGGAGAAGTTGGTGTATAGTGGGTCTAGGTTAGTGAGTGAGGATTTTTGACCAAGGATGAGAATTTCGGTCTTGTCTCCGTTAAGACATAGGCCGTTTGTGGCCATCCAAGCTTGGATGGTGGCGTAAATGTTCTGGAGGGTGGCTGTGTCCTGATGGTAGAGTCCTGTGAGCGGGAGGAGTACTTGGGTATCGTCGGCGTAATTGGTGTATGTGATCCCCAGGGCATCCAGTTTGTCAAAGAGGGGTTTGGTGAACAGGTTATATAGGGTAGGCACCGTGCATGAGCCCTGCGGGACTCCGTGCTTGATGGTAGTAGGATCTGCATTAGCTATATTGGAGAACACTTTCATTACTCTTCCTTCGAGGAAGGAGGTGATCCAGTTGGTAGCTTGTATGGAGAAATGTGCGGCCTGAATGAGATGGTTCGTGAGGATGGCATGATCAACTAGGTCAAATGCCGCCGAGAGGTCTAAGAGGAGCAGAAGGGCCAATTTCCCATTGTCTAGTGTAAGGGTAATTTGGTTCTTCAGATCTAGTAGGGCGGTTTCAGTGCCATGGCCTTTGCGAAATCCGGACTGCCTTTTACCTAGGACAGAGTTGTTTTCCAGGTAAGTCTGTATCTGCATGTGAGCCGCTTTATCTAAGATTTTCAGAAGAAATGGGACCGTTGTGATGGGTCGGTAGTTGTTGGGTTGGGCAGGGTCCAGGGTTGGTTTCTTTAAGAGCGGACGCACCCAGGCCTCTTTAAGGCTATGAGGGACTATGCCCGTCTTGAATGAGGCGTTGATGAATGCTGTGATGATCGGTGTGAGGGGTGCTGCGCATTCTTTAATGATGTTAGGGTGGCATATATCGCCTTTGCATTGAGATGGTTTAATCTGTTTAAGGATTAGGAGAACATCTGCTTCGCTGATTGGCGAGAAATTGAATTTGGAGGCGTGCTGGTCGTTAGTGGGATTGGCGACAGGGGTCTGTTGGGGGTGCAGAGCCTTGAAATGTTCTGCCATTTTATTTTGAAGAAGGTCTATTTTATTTAACATCGCTGTTTGGATGCTATTGCACCAGGCTTCATCCTTAACAGTCTCATCTGTGCAGATTGGGGGGATAGTGAGCTCTTTAAAGATGGTGAAAAGTTCTTTTGAGTGGGAGTTGGCTTCCAGAATACGTTTATTGTATGTTTCAGACTTAGCCTGAAATATAGCACATTTGTACTTTTTAGAAATATGCAGAAAGTCTTTTTTGGTGGCGTCACAGGGATTGGCCTGCCATGTTTTGAGGGCTTGGCGCTTGCACTGGCGTATGTTTAATAGGTCCTCTGTGTACCATGAGTTGGAATGAAATGATTTTTTTTCCTTTTTGCTTTCAAGAGGAGCTGCGGTGTTGATGGCATGAGTGAGTGTATCTTTGTGTTATGACAGTACAGTAACGGGGCATCAAGGCAACTCAGGACAACGTAAACTGACACTTTAGTGGCCCATGCTTTCCTCTGAAGTACACAACTACTTTACGGCAAGTAGACTGCCTTCAATCTAAAACTCCTTATTTCACACCCCTTGGTCAACGTCTACAACCAGAAGTACCAGCAAGACCATGACAATGGATTTCAACTGATTTTATAGTTGATTTGCCTCCATCTAAAGGATGTTCGACTATAATGGTTACCATTGACAGTTTTTCCATAATGGCACATTTTTGTCCTTTACCTCAAGTACCATCTGTACCTCCTATGGCTAAACTCTTCTTGGATCAGATTTGTTTTCGATTACATGGACTTCCTAATACTATTGTATCTGACAAGAGGTCCTCATTGTATTTCCTGATTCTGGACAAAAATGTGTAAACTTCTCGGCATTCAGAGAGCCTTAACATATGGTTACCATCTGCAATCTAATGGCCAAACTGAAAAGCTTAATCTCTCGAACAGTATTTTTGCTGCTTCATTTCTGCTTGTCAGGACAATTTGCATGTTCTATCTTTGGCTGAATTTGGCTATAATAATATACTTCATACATCAATAAACATAGTCCAGTTTTTTGTACATACGATATCCTCACCAGGTCTTCCCCACACCTCTTGGAGTTTCCTTTCCTTCAGCCCATGAACACATTACGGTAATCCAAGAAGGACATAGGAAGGCCAAGGATTGGCTACAAGATATCCAAGTAGCAGATAAGAGATATGCTGATTGAAAGCATTCAAGGAGCCACCGTTGTCACCTGGAGATCTAGATAGGTTATCCTCACGTGTTCTACCCCGCCATCTGGTTACTTCTAAGCTGTCACCAAAGTACTTTGGTCCATTTCAGATGCTTAAAATGATCAACCGTGTTGCCTTCAAATTGCAACTGCTGGCTTTATGGAAACGTCATCATCCCAATTTTCATGTCTCGCAATTGAAACCTCACATACCTGATCGTTTCCAGGGAAGAACTCCTCTACCTCCTCCCCCCCAGTGTGGACAGTTGAAGGTCCTGAATATGAAATTTCTCAGATCTGCGACTCCCGATATCATTATTGAAAGCTGCAGTATTTCGTTGACTGGAAAGGTTATGGACCTTCTGAGCAGTCCTGGGAGTCATGCAAGGATGTTAATGCTTCGATCCCTATTTACGGCTTTCATTCCTCATGCCTGTGGAAACCGGGTTCCGTGGCCTTGCGAAGGGGACATACTCTCCTGCAACGGAAACTGCACCGCTGGTCACTCTGGGAACAATGGAAGCTGCACACTCTTTTTAATTCATATGTACACCCCAACAAAGATGGCCACAGGAACATCTGCCACTCTTTCTGAGACGTCTACGTCTCGTTGTCACGTGATTGACATCATCCAAGATGGAGCCATCCTAATTCACAGTGATGCAGCGTTCTAAAGGGAAATCAGCCAAGCAGTCTCTGTGCCACAATAGCTCAGGTGAGCTGTTCTTGTTCTGACGCTCCTCTTTGTTCCCTTGTTTCGTTCTGTGCTTTCATTCTTGCTCTCCCTCCCTTCCTTGCCTCCTTCACCTGTGATTCCTTGTTCGTGCCTTTTCTAGTGCTGGCTGAGCACTATTGTGCTTACTTGGATCTAGAGCCTGAAGTTCTTCAGTATTGCCACCACATCAGCTACTACCAGGTTTTTTCCCCTCTCAAGGTTTTTTTTCACCTTGGCATTAGCCGTTCCGCCCCCTACACCTTCCTGTTGTTCTATTTACAGTGGATTATGAGGGAGGAACTGTAAACTGTCACCAGCTTCAGAGTTACCTGTTTGGAACCGCCACAGGTGCGCTTCTTGTGCATGCTAAATATGACACATGGATGATGAATAAGGCTTTACGACCCTAGCAGTTTTGAGGAACACATTTGAGCCATTAGGGTTTCTCTGACTGCCTGTAACTCTTAGACTGGTGATTGGCTGTCTAGCCTGGGGGATCCTTTGTCTATCTCTTTTGGAGCCTATAGTACAGAGCGGGTGGTGGTATGCGACCCCCGTGATCACCCCAGTGCCATCACCCCACCTCCGACATGGGGCTTCATTACATATCTCCCACTTTTTTAAAGCCTTCTACCCCTCTTGGTGAGATTAATAAAAAGGGACTCCTTTCTGCTCAGAAATGGTGAGGCCACTCCCATGTGTCTAGTTTTCCCCACAGTATGCCTTTATGTCTTGGAGCAGTCTTCTTCCTCACTGGCAGGAAATGTTATTGAAACTTTGGAAGCTCAATCCCCAAGATGGCCCCTTCAGGAAGCCCCAGCATCACTGCTATCATCACAGGGACATGGTCATGTTCTTTTTGTATTTTAACTTAGGCTTCTGCAAGGTCATTGCCTCCTCCAGTTGTTGTTGGGGTATTTACCCAATTTGCTTGTTTATTTTTGTTCGTTATGTCTTTTTGACCTACTTATAGCTGTATGTTTTTACCTTCTTCCCTTTGGATCTAATTTAAAACTTACCTCCAATCCTATAAAACTTACCATGCATTGTTCTCTTCCTGTATTGGTGCCATTCTCTTCTTTTCATTCAGCATTCCGATTTCTTTCTCTTAAATATTCAGTTTTCTTTCTGTTAAATAATGTTTTAATTTTTGACCTACTTACCTGAACATGAGGAGCAGGGGTTGCGGGGGTGTTCCCCACTCCTCATGTTCAGGTATCTGCGGCCTCGCCGTTGTCCCCCACCTCCTTAACAAAGGAGATGGGGAACAAAAATTGCTCGGGCCCCCGTTTTCAATGAACGGTCAAAACGGGGGCCCGAGCAGTTTGACTGCGGGAAGTCTGCCTGCGTACAAAACATTTGAGGGCAGATCACATACATCTGTTGTTGGAGCTGTTTAACATAGCTCAGCTAGTTGTTCTGACCCAGTACCAACAGGGGATACTCGGAAGCACAGGTCCACCTGTCCACCATACCAAGAATTAGGAAATAGGGGTAGTAGCAAGTTGCATGGTTGGGGGTGCAGTGTGGCAACGTGTTGTCTCCAGGTGGACTTCTGTTTGGTTGTCAGGGTGCTAGGCATGCCAAGCAGAGTCATATTAAAGACCCCAGCCAGAGTATTTCCCTAAGGGCTGTAGGGGGAGGTCCTGGTCTTTTTGACATTGACCAGCTCTAACATTTGGCTGATCAAGCGTGATTTATTAAAGTCCAGGACCTGACAGAGTGGTTCCAGGGACCCTTAAGTTATTTCTGCCCATGTTCGATTTACCGAGGATGGTGTACTGGATCAGCGGTCCCCCTAGATGTGACTCTTCTCGGGGCCTCCATCCCCAGCCTGCGGGGCTTGAGGCTAGGTTGAGCCGAACACATCAGGGTACACAGATAGTGATGCTGAGGGGCCGTTGTTATCTGTCCATTGCGCGGGGTGAGTAACTCCCCTCTCTACCATCAGACTGACACCTTGACAGCAGTTCTTTATAGATATACGCCTCCTTACACAGTGGGTGCACGGGCAGGCAGCTGGTGTAGCTGGGCCCAGCCATAAACCAACACAGGGTGGGCAGGACTCTGCGCATGTTGGAATTCTTGTTTGCAGAGTAGGGACTGCTTTTACGGGGTAGTCTTCGGGCCAGCAACGTCCTGTGGCAAAATAATTTAGATAGGAATGTACTCAGAGTCCTGGCCCTCACAGTCCCCAAGGCCAACCAAGCTCAGTGCTGAGAGTGGTTGCAGCTATATGTGGCACAGGTGTCTTAGATAGTATGACTCGTAGATGATGATAACCTAAGACCCGCTGTCCAACAGTGCTCTGGTTGTGTCCCCATCCAGAATCAGTCACAGAGGCATTTGCGTTGATCTGCCCACTGGAATCGGGGCAGGTGAACCCAGCCCTCATTTCGAGCTGTGTTTGGATGAAGGTGCTTGGCTGGTGGGTGAGCAGGTGAATTTGGCAGCTGTAGGGGTTAACCCTCTGCTACTAGTAACGGTCCAGGAGTGCCTAGGCTGGCTGTGACACTAGTGGATGATGCAGTGTCATGCATGCGGTGTGGCAAAGTCTCTGCTCCAAGGCAGCAATGGCTAGAGTAGAGGCAGAAGGCACTGACCCGATGATGGAGCTGATCTCGGTTGTGGTGCCCTTGCCAAATCATTCAGCTGAGCAGGCTGTGAGCGAGGGACAGGATCAGATGCTGTGTTCGTGGCTATGGATGCTCCGGACACTTTGGTGTAGCCCCTTCATCTGGCTATCTGTGTGCTTGCTTGGGACAGTCTTGGCTCTGGAGATGGGAGGTAGAGCTGAGGGGCTCCGACCAGTGAGTTGCTTGACAGTTCCAGTCACTTCGGTGTTGGGAGTGACTGGGGACACAGGGTTTCTGATTCTCATCGGAGTAACTGATGTGGTGTAAACTTTGCATTGCAGGTGCAGGTCAACCCCAGAAGTGGCAAGAGGGGCTGGTGGAGCAGGAGCAGTCTCTAGGTTGGTGGCCTTAGATGTTTTGACCACCTCTGCATGTGTCCTCGTTGGGGCTAATGGGTTGTCAGCAAGACTGGCGTGAGATGCCACAAAAGCTCTTATGATGGCATGTGGAGCTGGAGAGCCGAGGGTGGTGCCTTTCCTGTTGGAGCGAGTTTCTATGGCGCCAGGAGAAACTGATGGCCCAGAGTCTCGTTATCAGTCTCAGCATTTGAGTTCACTTCATACTCAAAGTGTGTTTACCCCAGTGCCAATACAAAAGTCAGAGCTATTGGCTTTGGCAACGAATATTTCTTTTAAATAAGGAAAACAACTCGAGCCCATGAAATGTTTACATAAAAACTATGGGCTTTGGCAATGTGTGTTTCTTTTAAATGAACACAATGTAGGTGGCAAATGGCTTCTGCAGAGGCACTGACCTGTTTTCTGATAGATTGCTGACTCTACGCCAGCTCTCCCCAGCCTTTAGATATCCCGCGCTGTTTGTCATGTCCCCAGAGCTTCTGAGGCTCATGGCCCTGCAGCAGGCAGATACAAATTACGGTGCATATCAGTTGGTGCCTCGAAGATATCTGAGAGCTGGGGTTGCTATGGGGTGGGAATGGGGGTTGATCTGAATAGGATTACATAATTGCCCAGAATCACACAATTTGGTGAACAGGAAAGTAGGGATTCTAAACTAACCTGTAAACTTGACCTTAAACTTTTTAAACCTTAATGTTTAAATTCCAGATTTCAGATTGAAGGTGTGTTGTAGCGCCTGTGACCGTGTTCTAAACACTCTTAACATATTTAACCAGACTGCCTCAAAAAGGGTATGGAAAAATGTCTTTCTGACAATCCTTTTCAGTATTGCACATGTCTTTGCTCTTTACAGTAATTGGATTCTAAATATTTCAAAAGTCAAAACACATTTTTTTTTAAAAGTCCCAAGTTTAATTCAAGCCCCAGATTATAAACAACAGCCATAATTTGAAAACCAACATCCACTCACCTTCATTTCTGCCAGCAGGTTTTTGAAGGCAGTGTCCTGCAATCAGAACTCAGCAGGGCTCCCCAGGGGGCCTCCTCTGCCTGATGGCCCTGAGCTGTGTCACCCAATTAAACAGCCACTGGTCACCGTTATTTAGCTTTCTGTTAAAATGTTCCTCTTCCAAGTCCAGCAGAGAAAACAGCGCTAATGATAATCCTGGATTGCCCTCTTCCAGGACGGTATTGTCACAGTCAAAGACACAAGGACCTACTTCAACCACTGTCCATATGTTTATAACCTCTGCAGAGTCTTCAGTATGATTTGTCGGGTTGTGCCTTCTTAGGGTTTTGTTTTCCTCTCAACAGCCCCCTTCTACTACTGCAGGCTTCTTTGCTCCACAGTATGCCACTGCTTCCACCACCTATAACACAACATTCACAGACAGTATTATAGACAACCACAGTTCTGATGGCAACTGATGGATCTTCTTTAACTTGGTACTTTAGGCAATTTAAAGATGAGACTCTGTGACATCCAGAGGTAGGCAAGGCACATTCTTCCCTATGTTAAAAGAAAAGGGCAGGCTCTTTGCCTCTTCTGTCTGTCTTACTGCCACCAGTATAATCCTCCTCTTATTCCAGGCTGCTTCTTTCTCAGCTTCAACAGTCTTTGCATTACAGATTGTTAACATAATCTTCTTCCAAGCACCCAGCTCCCTTCACCAGCTTTATTCACACCTTCCTAGTTCCATTAGCTACCCTGAAGCTTTGGATAACCGTGTCACACTTGTATCACTGGGACTTTAGCAACTTTAACAACTTAGAAATGCAGGTGGTTACATTTCAATATAACTGGTTTCACTATATAAAGGATCTGCCTACAGGCTTGGGTAATGCTTGTTCTTCGCTTCAGCAACTTCTACAATTATAGAATACTTTTTCTGGATGTTACAAGGTTCAAGCTTCACAAGAGAAACAGATTTAGGTGCACAAAACCACACTTTGATGGGGATTTTTAACTTTAAGGAACTGTAAGGAATTGCATTCCCTTTCATTAGTGAATAGTGATTCTTTGACTCTGACCGGGAATCACAATTGTCCACATGTGACCTCTCTTTGATGTAATATTTCTTGTAACAGTTTGTGAAAGTCAGTTTGAACTTTCTGGGTGATTTAGCAAAGCGTTCTTCTTTATTGGAGACACACGACCACTAGGGTAAATGTATACAGTTCAACAAAGGGAAAAGAAAAATGTTCATTTACGCGAGCACTCTGACTTGCATCAAATGTGCGTGTGATAGATTTCCTTTGTTGTTATGACTTTTCACAGCAACAAACAACTTCTACTCATTCCCACTCTTATGTGAGCTACAATTGAGCTGGTAACAGTTACCGGCAAGGGTTTTTCAGAGAATCTGAATACAGAACATCACTCACAGGCTCCAGAAACACTGCGGTCGAGGGCTGCTTCCACTTCCCGGCTTCTCTTCCTTTTACTACTACTTTAGGCACTCTTGGGACCCACACCCCTCTGCAGAATGGGTGTCTCCGGTGCGGCCTCGACCATGGGAGTCTCCTTTAATCCTCTGTCCCTCGGCTTGCTTCTCTACATGGGCCTCCGGTTGCAGGACCATTTCAGTTCTGCAATTACAGCCTCTAGGCGCACCTGGGAAGACCTTCAATCTCGGCACATCTCTCTCAATGCATATTACATTTGTGAAAACAAAACCAAATCTGCTCTTCTCTTGTCCTGGCATCCCTTAATGGATCACACTTCCTCGTGAACTGCCAGCCTTGTGCTCTTCAACATCTGCTACTACTTCCAGCCTTCTAGCTCCTGTTCCAGCTCGTTCCTCCAGCTCCATCCTCCTGCAGCCTTTTATGCTTCTCAGGTGGGGCAATTAAGTTCAGGTGCATGCCCTTAATGTTAATTTCCTGACCCTGGCAAAGACTCTTAGGCCTGCCTACCTGTCCTTCATTTCGACATGGCTCCTCAGCCCTCTTCTTCGTCTCAGTCCCTATGGGATTCTGGAACATATAGTCCACTTTAGTGAAATTTAATTTTCCCACTCTTTTTATACTTTTACGGGTAGTTTTAAGTCCCTTAGTATTTTTAGGCGAGGGACTGTGGGTGTCAACCTTTTTAGAGACAGATGTTATAGAAAAGGCCACATTTCACAGCCCTTCCTTGTAGTATACCTTTGGTATTGAGGAAGATGTTTAATTATAGGGATACACAAGATTTGTTCTTTTGATATAATATGTTGCAGGGTTCTAACCTTAACATTTACCATTGTAGTTTTACTAGAAGGTTGAGATATGTTAAAATGACAATAAGCCATAACCTCTTCTGATATAGTGGTAAGAGTATCTGTCATTACTCACGTGAACAATGCATAGGTATAGTGAATCCTCGAGTGGTTAGGAGAGAATCAATGTTCTTAAGGCTGCAGCCAGCTAGCCCACTTTGGGCCTCCTCTGAGAGGGCGACCTTTCCTGTGAAACACTGCCCTGTGTGTTGATTTTACAGACAGGACTGTGGTTCAGATGAAAAGAGGAAAAAAATACCATCAGGTATTCGCCAGGCTGGAAAAAAATGAGGAACTTGTTTAGTATCCGAGTACATTGGTGTTTAAATTGAACAGGCCTTAATATGACACTAACCTGAATTGCCCCAAGAGTTGACTTCAAAGTAAAGGAAGATATAAAGTTGGTGGCAAAACAAAACGAAGTTTGGTCAAGGAAGCCAGAAGGAAGGTATTTCCAAATAGCAGACGAAAAGCCGAGAGGAAGACTAGGTGCCGCAGGAAGGGCAATTAGTATGGTTAGTATGCACCTGTTTCCCAGGCAGTACGAGGATACACTAACGGCAAACAGAGGGCACTCTAATATCACAGAATAGTATCCAAAGTGCAGTGCACAATGTCAAGCAGGATACTGGCAAGGTTCCACAAATCCTGCGTAGCCCGGACCAAAACTATAAGGTACCAAAAACATGATCCAAGGAATAGTCAGGCAATCTAAATCAGGAGTCAATGGTAGTCAAAGAACGCTAAGATTAACAAGAACGGAACACAAGGGGGACTTACTGTGATCAGAAGCACCAGCGCCATGGAGGTTTGCATCTTTTATGCTTATGTGTTGTTCTCCATTACGTTCTGATGTACAGGCGGGCGCTGCGTAGTCACCATGCACCACATAGTCATGACAACAGGGGTAATGCTCGGATTCTGATGCGTGATTCTCAAAGTGAGCTCATGGCGTCAGTAGAGGTGCCATGGCAACCGCCAGGAGCGTAAGCCGCAATGTGAGGGACGGCGCTGCTTGTGTGGAGAGCGGACACTCTGCTCCCGAACCATGACCGTATCCCTCGCAGAGGAGAAATACTGTGTCTCATCCCATCCTCACTACCCTGGGCCCTGTCTCCACCCATCTGATCTTCCCGCAGTAAACCACTCCCAGGATTGGGATCAGGAAGCTTCAGTCCTTTCCTGGCCACCTGGGAGGAGACTTTAGGCACGGTTTTGGTGAGGGGTCCGCAGGATTCCTCAAAGCTGAGACAGATCCAATTAACTCCTGGAGTTTCTCCAGCAGGCCAAGAGCTCCAATCAGTCTACTCCAATCAGTCAATTAGTAGCACAGCAGGAGCATCCAACCAGGGTGTTTTCCAAATGCTGTCCCTTTTGGCATAAATTCAGCCCACAACTCCAGGTAAAAATCCACATGGGCCAAAGGCAGCACCCACCACTTTTAAGGATAAAACCATGCACCCCCAAAACCCATCCTCTGCTGCTTCATGGACACAGAAGCCTGATGGCTGTACACCTATCAACAAACACAGACATAGATTATGAATAGCTGGCTTCCTGAGTCACTAAATCAGATGCAAAATAGCTGGGCCCTATGGACTGATGTTTCCTATTTCCTTCATATCATACCAGCATCATTGTATCATAAGATGAAAATCCGCTAGTCACCCTGGATAATTATAGATAAGCATCTCCCGTGTGTATTTTCTGGCATTGTAATCCTGTCAGGCAGAGCTGACTCAGTAGAGCTAAAAATACAAGCTCTTCTTATCAGTACCCACAAGTGTTCTCTGCTGATATTCTGTGGGATATTTTGACCCACTCTGATGTGCTATGTTACACCACTTTGCTGCTTTGATGCCAGAAACAGCACAACATGGATGCGCTGACTCCTGTGCACGCCAAGATCCCTAAACTGTGCTTTGCAATAACCAGGAAATGGCTGCACTACCCTACCAACCCCATTTCAGGTGGAGTAAAACAGAGTACTCACTGCAGGAATGTGTCAGTGTGCTCTGCAACATTTTACAAGGAGCAAAGGAAAGAAGCAGTATTACTTTACTTTAAGCCCAAAATGCCTCTTTAAAATGTCATCTTTTCAACCCTCAAAGTGCTATTTGGCACTAAATTCATCAATTCCTCCTGGACTACTATGATAAAAAAAGGGCCCTGCAATGCCCAGGATCAGTCTTGATTCTCAGAGGAACTGGGCCACATTTGAATGACAGCTCCTACCAAAAGTATCTTTGAAAAAGCAACCCAGGTACTTTGTTTTTCATTTACATGGGAAACACGGCTATTTCTTTGCAACAAGTATCTAAAGAATCAGCTGTCCAGAGAAAGACTCTAAACAGATGCTTGATACATTTATCCATGCTGCAAACAATTCCAGCACTCAAGGGAAGAACTAGAGCTGTCTAAAATGTGTATTTGCTGCAGATGAAAACCAAATTTGAAGAAATAAGTTTAATGTGCTTTTTCCCAAATGAAGAGCAAAATCACCTATTTTTAAAGTAAATGATTGTGTAAAGGCTTGATTATTTAAGAATGTAAAAGGATTTGCTACATTTAAAAATCCACCTATAAACTGTTTAATTCCATAGGTTTAAAGTAAAGATTTAAAAGGTGAAACTCAAAGCTAAACCCAGTCTGAGTTGGTAAACTATATTAAAAAATAAAACTGCTCTGCAAGCTGATAGCCCTGAGAAAGGACGGCACCTCAACTGCTGGAACAGGAAAGGGCTAATTGCTAGGCTTTGAATCCCCAGGACAATGGGATTTGTCAAGTCACAGTAGACAATCGTCTTTGCCCCAGGCTAAGACAATAGCAGGCTAAGCCTCTCACCCTTCCAGTGGGAGGTGCAGGAAGCTTCACTCACAAGGGAGAGGCCCCTCATTCTGCTTCAAAGGAATTGACATTTGCATACACTTGGGAAAAAGAAATAAAACTGCCAAGTGACGTTTGGTGTTTAAAAAGCCGACTTTGCAATGGAACTTTCAAGACATTTATTTTTGCCACAAGAATGAGGAGAAATCTGAAAGTGGGTAGTTTTAAATCTAATTTTATGCTATTCATTTGAAGACTTGGTAGGACTCAGTACTGCATAGGGAACAATAGTTATAAAGAATGACAGATTGCGCGGAAAGTATTAATGTTGCAAATGTAACATTGTGTACACATATCACAGGGGTAATTGCACACCTATGTACATAATTGGGAATTGTTAGGCTAAATCTTTCATGGTTAAAATTGCCAAAATGTAGCAGAAAGACTAAACCAGGTCCCACAGACTTAGGATTTGGATTGAAATGTGACCCACAAAATATGTAACATGTGTATCTGATTTTCCCAGAGGTTCTAAATGCATAAATATGTATTTGTGGGAAAGTTAGATTTTGGTCCCAGTGGCTAGGGGAGGTTTCTAGCCATTGTAAAAGAAACACCATAAACATGACATCCTTTGTGTGAGCCAATCAGCAAGAAGCAAGGCGGAAGCTGTGCTTTTCCCCAATCCTAGCATTAGGGGTGTGGACATTAAGCCTGCCCCTACCATATAATTTAGTGATGTCATTTGGCATGATAAATAAGGGAACCTCACAGCACACAGAGACCCATTCCTGATGTCTTCCTGATTTTCTGCATGGCACCCTGTTCCTGATTTTTCCATCATTGTTTCTGATTCCTGATTTTCCATGGCTGAACTCCTTTTTCAGCTAGGCCTCAAACTCTAAAAATCCCAAAAACCTAAGGGAAGCATGCTGATCCAGCTGGCTTACTACTACTAAATACATGCCTGCTGCAAACTCGCCATCCCACTGCTCTACAGTCTCCAGTAAACCAGAAATGCAGTCCAGTGCAGTCCGATGACCAGAACCACCCAGCTGACCCTATCCCGCCAGATGTGCCCTGCTGTCCTTGGTTAGCCCGATCCGTGTGATGACCAGAACCCTTGACGGTCCAAAATCCTAAATTAAAGTGGACTGTAAGTATTAATAGGAAGCATAGAAAATCATAGCTTACCTTGCCTTGTTTTGTTACATCCCAATCTCTGAACCATCCTATCCTTACCTTAAGAACTTGTAATATTGTCACAACCATTCTTGAAACCTTGCCTTTGATTCTTTGCGCTAGTGCTAACTTCTTTAAACAATTTTGTCTTGTAAAATCCTAAACCATTAATCCTCCCTCGGGTAATCGGACTGAGTATGCCAGGGCGGGCACGGAGGTGCTGGGGTTGGTTCCGCAGATCAACTCTAGAGCTTACTGTGTTTCAATCTGGTAACCTAGCCTGAATGCCCTAGTGTAGAGCATAACTATCCTTGTAAAAATTGATTTCTGTTTTCTTTTTCGTGCCTTTATTTTTCAAAAACACCTCTCATTGTCATGACCCACAGAACGCACCCCTTCTGGACTTCCTGGTCCTTGTCACGGCGGGGCTTGCATTAATTGTTTCTCCCAACATGGCCGTATAACGTGACACGCCTCGCAGCAGCCTTCACGGCGGACGTAGTACATTCCATAAATATGCCACGCCCCCGCGGCCCCGCGCGTCTCAATGCTATTGTGAAGTAGCCACCAGACGTGTGCTCCATAGCTCGCGGTATTGTTTCCTTTGTTTCTTCCACTCTAACCCAATTCTAGTCCCTTTTCCTCCCTTTCTTGATTGCTGGACTCATGTGCTAGTTGCGCACCCTGTTATTTCCTGGATTCCTGGACCCTTGCTTCCCGGTACTTGAACGCACGCTGGAGTCGGAAGAGACTCGTGCAGCCTTATTCAAGACTCGAGCAGTACGCAAGAAGGCATCGATCAAGAAATACAGCAAAGATCGAACTCAGGTGAGAAGGGGGGAACTCCTTGACACTCATTCAACATTGCATAACTCACTCAATTTAATAGCTAGAGACTTCATTTCAACTCTGGAGTATACCTAAGACCTATAGCTACATCCCAAATGAAAACCGCAAATCAGTATTTTTCACCCGTTTTTCTTAAAAACGTTTGGTTAATTTTAAGCAGGAATCCGCATTTCTGCAAACTTTTACACGTGTGATTTTCACTCTACATTATTTCCGCCCTTCCATTCAGATTCAAAGGGGTTAATTTTGCTCAAACTATAGCTCATGATTGTTAGTATCTTTTCAATGTTGCTCCCATGGAAATTTATACTGATTTAAGGATTTTTGCACACTTTTCATTGTTTTGCAAAGCTATTTTCAAAAAGTGTAAGATATCAAACCCGTTTTTCTCTCTTGTTTGGGGAGGGAAGGTTGTATTCAAATTCAGTTTACTGTTCTTTATTCCTGAATGCCTGCTGCTTCCATATATCTAGCTAGAATTGCTTATTTGTGGGTTGAGGAATATTGCAGGGGGACATCCTAATTTAAGTGCCATTATTCCAAACAAGCCAAAAGTGTTCTATTCTCTGATGTCTTATATTTTGTGTTGCTAAAGAGTGAATTTAACTGCCTTACATACCTTCTTATTTGTTATTATCTCCACATTGGTGATTGCTGCTACCTATTCAAAAAGTACATGTTTAATTTGAATTTTAAATAAATAAATAAATAAATATTACCTTTACCAACCAGCCTGATTCCTGGTCCATTGTGACCTGGTGTATTTTGAGATGGGGTGTGATATGAGTGGTATATAACTCAGAATTTCGAACCTATAGACATAACAAAATAAGCATTTAATCGGTGCACTGCATACTAGGCTGAGACCAGGGTGTATCGCCTGATTGACATACTTAACAGATTTGGGGGCTAGTGCCGTGAGTTTGAGTTACCACCCGTGACAGTCTAACACAGCAGACTAACCGGCAGGGTAGAGACACTTTGCTTAGTTGCTGTACTGTGCTACACTGTACAAGCACCTCTCAAAACAAATACTCCAAAGACCAGGCCGGTCTGTAAAAGTCAAAGCAAATTAACCCCGAAATAATTAATAAAGAAATTGATATTTCCAAAATGGCGATCCCAGTGGAAATCAAAATGGCTAGGGAGCAACGCCTGCACAAGCTTTTTGTCAGGGATGAGTGGCCAGAACAGAATGAACATGTCTGGCTGCAGGAAATCACAGAACCTGGACCTGGATACATGGCAGGACAAGGGCCCATTACACCAAGCTCTTAGTGGATTGTACATGGTCCCAAAAATTAAATAGGAGCAAAGCAAAATTGCCAGAATTTCGGCCTACCTATACCTCCACATAGGAGTGAATCAGGGAAAAGCATGCTAAAAACATAGCTCTGGCACAGAATCAAATTGAATCACTAGAGAGAATCCTGAATGACCTAGACTCTGCAGAACAAAGGCTACAGAAGAGCCAAGAATTGGTGGTAGAATGTAAACATTATGTCACAAAATTAAAAGAAGGTTTGGCTCTCCTACAGAAAGAGAATACAGAGCAAGACACACAATTACAGGCACTAAAAGAGGAGTGTCAGTAAAGGGTTGACGCTCTGCAACAGAGTCAACAGAAACTGGTGCAACAATTAAATTATAATAGAGTCTGCGCAGAACAGATAGTTACCCTACAAAACCAGATAGAAACCTTGAAAGAGGAAAATAATAAATTAATTATGAGAGACCTACACTCTCAAACAGAATTTGATGAGGAGCGCCAGAAATCTAATGCCATCAAAAAACAAAGGGACGACCTGGCTGAACAGAGGGGCACCCTAAGTCAGGAGAGGGACGCCTTAGGCCAGGAAGTAAGCCAACTAAAAACCGAGTTAGAGGGAAGAAAGGTGGCCCTCCAGGAGCTCAATGAATTAAAGACAGAGTAGGGAAGCTACTAGAGCACACCAGACGGGTGGAGGATGCTCTGGAAGAGAACACCCAGACCAAAGATGCTAAAACCCAGGAGGTGAGTCTCCTGCAGCAAAAATTGGCCCAGTATTCCCAGACCAGGCAGGAAGTGCAGAGAGACAATGAGGCTCTCTGTGAAAAGAATGATGTGCTCCACCAACAAGGAGCAATGCAAGAGCAAATCATTGAGACCAGTAAGGCCTTGATAGAGGAACAAAAGGCACAGATTTTTGCTTATCACCGGGGAATAGGGGCTGAAAGAGAAAAGGTAGAGAGGGACAGAGCAACCCCTGATCCTAACATCAGGACCCCTGTACTCAGGGACTCAAACCCCTTCAATACCATGAACTCTACCAGCTTCATGTCCACTGGCTCACATGAACCAGGGGCCATGGGGATGGTAGAATTCAACAGAGTTGGAAAGATGGGACTGACAGCGCCCCCCCCCCCAGAAATTGATGGACAGGCTTCCCTGTACAGATCCCCAAATGTTAGAGCTAATATCTCTGACCAGGAAGACTCACATGAGGGGAGTCAGGGAACTGGATACACAAAAATATCGCCTGCCAAAAGATCAGTTCGTGAAATTTGGTGGGCAACTCGAGGAAATAAAGCCCAAAAAGAGTATCCTGAAGACCTCTACCCAGTTAGGGCAGTGGGGGGGGTTCTCTGCCAATCCTGGGAGCAGGGGAGAGTCAGAAGACTCTTCTGAGCACCACAAGAATAGGAAAACTAGGCCCCAACATTCTGCAAGCCCTTCTCAAGCTCGCAGAATCAGGGAGTGCCTAGAGGATCAAGAAGCCACCTCCAGTATCAGCGCCTCTGAGTATGAGGACGAATGGACTCGGGTGACTAAAACAAAGAAGGCAAACAAACTTAAGAGAGCTATAAAACAAAATCCCATCAAACAGAGGAAGGCCATTAGGAGTGTATAACTCCCTATAATAAATATGCTAAGTATTTGGTCTGGGAACACCTTGAATGATATGAACAGATGATGGACACTTCATCTAAAAGACAGCCAGAATTGCATCCAGTATGTGAAATGGACATTCTCTCCTGAATACTTCAGTTTCTTTGCAGGACTGGAGGATCAGAACCACTCAAGATGGTACACCTACAGGGCGGCCATCTTAAAATATTTCTCTGCACATAGAAACCCCCAGGAGGCCCGCAAGGCGGCCTACAATCTGCAGTGCAGGGAACATCAGGCCCCACAAGAATTTGTGCAGGAGCTCAAATGTGCCTTTGCGCAGACCACCAGGAGGGTGCGCACAGATAGTCAGGAGTTCATCAACACCTTCTTCCATGCACTCCCCAAATATATAATGACCCAGCTGGTGAGGGACTTTCACGTGAAGAGATCACTGGACTGGGTCAAAGAACAGGCGACCCGTATTTATGAGGTACAAAAACCTGTAGATAAAAATAACACAAATAAAAACACCAAACCAGCCAACACCCCTGCTGCTGCTAAGGTGGCAGAGGTGGAGGTTGCCCACATTTTAGATCTGGAGCTGGGGGGGGCCGAAAAATATGCCTGTACAAAATCCATCCAACCAAGGAACCAAAAGGCCCTCGGGCCAATTCCAGACAGGTGGTAGTCAGGGAGGTAACTCCACCACAAATGGGACCCCTAACTCCCCTGATTACATTATCCCCCGATACAAGGGTAACAATCCCATCCTGGGGTATGTGTGGACTCCCCCAGCACCAAGGGGGGGATCCAACCAGGTAGATACCACCCCAGGAAACTTCCCTCCTAACTTTCCCCAGGAGGGCAGTAATCCCCCAAATGCCGGGTTGAGTTTCTTTCCTCGGTACCCTCAAAACTTCCACCTACAGAACAACCCTCCTTTCTCTCCCCACTTTCCTGAGCCCAGACAGCCGAATCCAGGAGAGGGGAGACCAAGGGTGGAGGGTTACACAAATTTTCAAAACCCAGGATACGATAGGAGGAGGGACATTTACTGCTCCCGTGACTCACCTAAGATGGACCAGAGACCCCCATACCAGCTGGAACTGATGTCTCAACTGGAGCGTCAGGTCCAGAACCTGTCACAGGATCTGGGTCGCATGTTGAGGGCTCAGCAGACCCCTCAGATGAACATGGCAGCTCAGAACCTCACAAACCAAGGGTCTGGTACTCCAGAACAATGACAGGGAGAGAACCCCAACAACTCACCGGTTCCAGAGGAGGAGGCACAGGGGGAAGGGAGGTGTAAAGTCTTAGAGGAAGCTTTCTTCCCCACCTGTGAAAAGCCCCTGGAAACTCAGGAAACAGAACCAAAATCTCCTGCCCTCGAACATCTGCAACTTAAGGAACAGAGGGCGGGTAGGAGAAATAAAGGACCCAAAAAGACCCATTTTGTGGAGGAGGTTAGTGTCCTCCAATTTGAAGGAGAGGGGTTCTCAGAGGATTCTGGAAAAAAGATCTTCTCCTTCAGGGACGGGGGAACTCCTTCCAAAGGAAAATGGGTCCCAAGAGATGCTAATAAAGACTGGGTGAATGTGGGGACTGAGTTAGAATTGCCCATCATTGAAACCCAGAATGATGATCAAGAAAGCACTGTCCAAACTGATGCTGGCGACTGCCTCCAAAAGGGGGGGAGGCCCAGAATCAGAACCCGGGGAGCCCAAAACTCCCCAAAGATCCAACTGCCACATTTTTCTTGCGGATCCCCAATCTCCCACACATAATCATGCCCAAACTACCACTGTGTCGGAATCAAGAATGAAGAAATTGACCAACCAACTGGCCCAAAATGTGCATTATCTCTGCCCCCTTGAGGAGAAGGAGGGAAGATTTTATGCCCGCGTACAAAGGCAGTGTACAGTGTTGGCACTGGTGGACACCGGATCACAAGCAACTCTTCTGTCAAAGAGGGCCTTTGATCAGCTGAATTCAGGAAGGGGGGAGAGATACCAGATCCCTCTCACCCCTCTTCCTGGACAACTTCAGAACTTCGATGGGAATAAAATTCCTGTTGAGGGGACTGCGGATCTGGAAATTAAAATTGGGCGACACAAGGTGAAACACCCGGTCATAGTTTTTACACCGGAGAGCACACCTTGTCTACTGGGGAATGACATCCTGCGAAGGTTGTCCCCCCTAATAGACTGCGTGAACAAGGTCCTCTGGACCGAGACTAACTGGCCAATAAAATTAAAACATAGTGTCAACCATGTTAGTTTAAATGGCACATGCCACGTGGTTGAGCAAAACATGATCATATTGAGTTCCATTTTCAAAACAACCAAATCCCTGACGTGACAGTAATTTCTGTAGGACAACAAACTGGTGACGGGAATTCCTCTCCATTTCTGAAAATCAACCTTCCTTCCAGTTTCAAGTGGCATTCCACACTGGAAGGAAATACCATGAAATTCTATACCAATTCAGAATCAAAATATCCCAATTCATAGTCCAAAATGATGAGAAACCAGCTCAAAGCGTAGTTGACATTCAGAAGATTAGAGAACAGTTATTCATCCCTATTCAGTTAAATGAGAGGAAGGAATCTGTTCTCGCGCGAGTGTGCATGAACAACGGTAAGAGCTTCATCAGCGAAGCCATGTTCCGAAAACTCCCAAAAGATCCAGCCATTCCCACATTTAAATTGATTGATAAATGGGAAATGGAGCTGGAAACTCCCAATTCCAAACATCTCCTGCCTAGCAGGTGTATGCTCAAACTTTCTATAGGAAACAAAAACATAGTACATAACTCTTAGGTCGTGCGAGTTGTCCCTGCTGCATTCTATTTAGGAAGTGACATTCTCAATCGCTTTGCCATTAAATTGGACCTGATAAACTACAAAGCCTGGTCCCGATTAGGGGGTAATCCCATGGACTTTGATGATTCAGAAAAAGCATTTCGGTCAGCCTAATTGCTGCCGTATGCAGTTGAAGTCCAGATTGCAGATTAAGTCACCATCCCAGGAAGGACACGACTATTCCCACTTGAATTAAAAATTAAAAGAGGACAGAAACTGCAAAATCCTGACACACATGTTCACCTCAACGCCCATCTCCAACAGCAAGGATTGGTGTTAAACCTAACCCCATTAGTCAATGTAGAACAAAACACCATTCCAATATTGATGGATAACAGCAACCTTAGGAGTATCACTCTGGGCGCAGGCACCATTATTGGAATGGCGGTGGATGACCAACATTTGTCCATAGATTTAGGTAATGAACTGATAGGACCCATCCCAAAGACTGGTTTGCGACAATGACATAACAGCAGACAGGCTTGTCACCAGGCATGGGGGGAATTTCCTGGTGTACTCTTCCTGCCCTTATGGTAAGAAAGAGGTGACCTGTGACTTCAGGAGGGATGAGGTGATCTTCCAGGTCCACAAGGACTGCCTTCCCTGCCTGGAACCCTCTGTCCAGGTCAATACTTTAACAAGGGACCTCTCCACCCAGCTGGAGGAGGCCGCTGAAATAGCCAAACCAGAAGTCTTTCCGAGCTTCAGGCAAATGGTTGAAGAGAGAGTCAACCTAGCTGATGCATGTGAGACTCTAGAGCAAAAGCAAAAGTTGAAACAAGTTTTCTTAGATTTTCAACATCTCTTTGCGGTGGACTCATATGACTGTGGTCGCACCGAAATCCATACAACAATTCCCACGGACCCGGGTATGGCTTCAGTGTTAGTGAAGCAATACCGCTTGCCTCTCGCATCCCTGGAGTCCCTCACAGAAATAATCAAAAACCTTGAGTCCCATGGGATAATTCGTCCAGTCCACAGCACCTTTAATAATCCAGTGCTGGGGATTTTAAAACCCAACGATCAGTGGAGACTCTGTGCTGACCTAAGAGAGCTAAACAAATGTGTCCACATATCCCGATGGCCTCGCCCCTACATTGACCAGGGGCTGGCCCAGATCCAGGGGACAGAGGTATACACTGCCATTGACCTGACCAATGGGTACTGGACGTATCTGTCAGTAGGGAGGACCAATACAAGCTGGCCTTTACCTTTGGGGGGCAGCAGTACACATGGACCAGGACTCCCTTCGGATACATCAACTCCGGCAATTAATTTAACATATTCTTACACAAGGCCATGCCCAACTTGGGAAAAAGGGGTAACTGGCCTATGTAGATGATGTTCTGATTAAAAGCTCAACTGTGGAGGAACACATAGCGGAAATCCGTTATGTTCTTACCCAGTTGAGGGTTGCCAGAACAAAACTATCCTTCCAAAAGGCACAGTGGTGCAGGACCCGTGTCAATTTCCTGGGACATGAGATAACTCCTCTGGGTCTCTGTCCCCAGGAAAAGAAAGTGGACGCACTCCTGAAACTGAAAGATCCCACAACTCTGCATGAGCTAAGGAGCCTCCTTGGACTGACTAATTACAGTAGAAAGTTCATTGAGGATTACACAGAGATCACAAGACCCCTGATCCATCTGTTGAAGGAGGGGTCAAGTGGAAGTGGGGTCCAGGACAAGCCGAGGCAGTAAAGCAACTCAAAAGAAGCCTTTCACAAGCGCTTTGTCTAGCTTACCCTGTCAAAAACAAGGAGTTCTTCTTGGAGACAGGGTACTCAAATAAATGCTTAACCGCAGTATTATATCAAAAGCATGACAAGGTCAATAAAGTCATTTCCTATGCAAGTAAGATGTAATCCTCTGTAGAGGAAGAATTCAACGATTGTTAGAAGGCACTCCTGGCAAAGGTGTGGGCATTGAAGAAACCGCCCGTTCTTCCAGGGGGAAAACATCATAGTGGAGACTGCAAGGTTTTGCTGACTTGCATGATTGTGCCAGAGAAAACTGTCTAGAGGACGAGAGTCTTAAAACCCAGGACAACATGGAGGCATACCTGAATTCCCCGCACAAAGTCTATGAAGAAGACAAGTGCGAGGGAATGTCCACTGTTTATGTGGGTGGGTGCTCCTGCATGTTGACAACAACGGGGAAAAGGGACTGGTGGCCGGCATTGGGAATGCCTGGTTGAATGATGCCCCAGAACCCTCCGCTGGGTAAAAAATCAGTCCCCGTAGTAGTCAGGTGGCAGAGCTGATGGCAGTTCATCAAGCCATCCTCACTGCTGTCCAACACCAACTCCACAAACTGGTCATAATCACTGATTCAGATTATGTCCGGAACAGGTTCGTAGAGCACCTGGTTAATTGGAAAACCAGAGGCATGCTATATGCTAACAACAAACCACTCAAACATGGCAAGCTAATACAAAATATTGATAATCTGGTCACCTCTAGTGGGTTGACCATCTACTGTAAAAAGATCAGGGGTCATTTCAGAATAGAGGGACCAGACAAAACTGGAAATGACCTAGCTGATCAACTGGCCAAAACCAGAGCCATTCAAGGGGATCTCCTTGAGATTGAGTCCCTGTTGGGGGAAATCCAGGTTACTGCTATCACTAGGTGCCAGACAAATGCTCACAATTAACTCTCAATTGCCCAGTGAAGTAAGGAGACCCCAGATGCTGATTCAATCACGGCTCAAAAAGGGGATCCAATCATTGGTAAGTTTTATCAACACATTAAGGACCCTGCAAACTTTCCCCTGATGGATACCGATTGCATTGGGAAAGAGGAGCTCAGAGTGCTGATGAAATGTCCAAAAATGTTCTGAATCCAAGACGGTTTGTTGATGAGGAGATCCATATCTGGCTGTGACCAGTGGGTGGTCCCTACCTCATTCCATAGCCTGACGCTAAGTCACGCCCATGATGCGGCCACAGCTGGTCATCGGGGGTTTCATACTACCTTAGAAATCTTGTGAGAGGTTGCATACTGGCCACACATGGGGCAGGACCTCGACCAATACTTGAAGGGGTGTCTTGTGTGCGCATAATTTCAGCCAACATCACTCACACACCAAGCTCCCCTCCAAAAGAGCGGGATGACACTGCTTTGGTCAGATTTACAAGTAGATTTCATCGGGCCCGTGATTCGCTCCTCTAGGGGGAATAAGTACATGTTAACCATAACATTCTTGTTTACTAAGTGGGTGGAATGTCTCCCGGCCCCAAATTGCAAGGCAGAAACAGCAGCTGCCCTGATGATCAATCACTTCTTGCGTTTTGGACTACCCCAAAGGATTGAGTCAGACCGAGGTAGTCACTTCACCAGCGAAGTGATGACAAAGATGTGGGAGATACTTGGAGTAAAAAGGAAACTACACATTGCATACCGCCCATCCTCTAGTCGTGGCGTTGAGAGGTACAATAAAACCATTGTGAGCATATTAAAGAAGTTTGTGGCAGACTCTGGGCCAAGTTGGGATATTCTATTACCAGTTGTCCTGATGGCCATCAGATCTACCCCTTCTTCTGCAACAACTGAGCTGATGACTAGACGAAGGATGGTGCTACCCCAGCATCTGCTCTATAGAACCCAAGAGCAGACATTAATAAATGCCTCCACAACTCATGAGTATGTAGAGAATCTGAGAAAACAACTTCAACATGCTTTTGCGTATGCTGAGCGGAATCTAGAAAGATCTGCAGACAGCATGAAGACCCACTATGATCTAAAGACAACCAGAAAGGAATATCAAGTAGGAGACCGGGTCTACTTGTACAATTTCCAAAGGAACCAAACCAAAGAGCGCACATTTTTGCCTATCTGGCAGGGACCTTTTGAAATTGTGAACAAAATCTTACCAGTCGCCTTCAGAATCTGCATCCCAAAGGGTGACTTGACAGAAGAAAAAAAGTGGGTCCACATCAATCAGCTAAAGAGTTCCCACCCCAGGCACACTTTGCGGCAAATAGAGGAGTCCATAGAAAACCTGGTGGGGGATACTTCTGAAGCATAGAAATATTTCAATGTTCAATGAATGCATGTATATCCCACTGCTCAAATCCCGATTGGAGGACAGTAGGGGGGAAAATTGTCATAACCGGTTTGTGTTCTATTTTATAGATTTGCACTAATTGCACCGTCATTGCCAAGGAGGACCTCGTCGGGGACCCGGAAGGAAAAACCCAAAGAAATCCACAAACCTATAACCCTGCCTTCTCTCAGGTTTTCTTTTCTAGCGTGCTGCTCCACGCTAGAAAAGAAAACCTGAGAGAAGGCAGGGTTATCGTTCCACATTCCAAACAGAGGCGGCGAGGAGAGCGTGTTGCATCATTCGCTGATGGAAGAAGGACTCCTACCCAACTGAACCTGATTTTTCAAGAAAGAAAAATCCCACTTGCCCGACTCCCCCACGACTGGAAGTCGGGGGGGGGAATTCTGTGGGATATTTTGACCCACTCAGATGTGCTATGTTATACCACTTTGCTGCTTTGATGCCAGAAACAGCACAAAATGAATGCGCTGACTCCTGTGCATGCCAAGATCCCTAAACTGTGCTTTGCAATAACCAGAAAATGGCTGCACTACCCTACCAACCCCATTTCAGGAGAGGTAAAACAGAGTACTCAGCGTAGGAATGTGCCAGTGGGCTCTGCAGCATTTTACAAGGAGCAAAGGAAAGAAGCAGCATTACTTTGTTGTAAACTCCAAATGCCTCTTCAAAATGTCATCTTTTCAACCCTCAAAATGCTATTTGTCGCTAAATTCATCAATTCCTCCTGAACCACTATGATTAAAAAGGGCCCTGCAATGCCCAGGATCAGTCTTGAGTCTCAGAGGTACTGGGCCTCATTTGAATAACAGCTCCTACCAGAAGTATCTTTGGAAAAGCAACCCAGGGACTTTGTTTTCATTTACACAGGAAACGCGGCTCTTTCTTTGCAACAAGTATCTAAAGAATCAGCTGTCCAGAGAAA
This sequence comes from Ambystoma mexicanum, assembly GCF_040938575.1. Lineage (NCBI taxonomy): Eukaryota > Metazoa > Chordata > Amphibia > Caudata > Ambystomatidae > Ambystoma > Ambystoma mexicanum. The sequence continues at coordinate 305,590,079 of NC_090921.1, forward strand.
GACTCTAAATAGATGCTTCATACATTTATCCATGTTGCAAACAATTCCAGCACTCAAGGGAAGAACTAGAGCTGTCTAAAATGTGTACTTGCTGCAGATGAAAACTGAATTTAAAGAAATAAGTTTAATGTGCTTTTTCCCGAATCAAGAGCAAAATCACCTATTTTTAAAGTATATTATTGTGTAAAGGCTTGATTATTTAAGAATGTAAAAGGATTTGCTACTTTTAAAAATCCACCTATAAACGGTTTAATTCCATAGGTTTAAAGTAAAGATTTAAAAGGTGAAACTCAAAGCTAAACCCAGTCTGAGTCTGCTCTGCAAGTTGCTAGCCCTGAAAAAGGGTGACACCTCAACTGCTGGAACAGGAAAGGGCTAATTGCTAGATTGGAGGCTTTGAATACCCAGGACAATGGGACTTGTCAAGTCACATTAGACATTCGTCTTTGACCCAGGCTAAGACAATAGCAGGCTAAGACTCTCACCTTTCCAGTGGGAGGGGCAGGAAGCTTTACTCACAAGGGAGAGGCCCCTCATTCTGCTTCAAAGGAATTCACATTTGCTTGCACTTGGGAAAAAGAAAAAAACTGACAAGTTACATTTGGTGTTTAAAAAGCCTATTTTGCAACTGAACTTTCAAGACATTTAACTTTGCCACAAGAATGAGGAAAAATCCGAAAGTGCGTAGTTTTAATTCTTATTTTATGCTATTCATTTGAAGACTTGGTAGTACTCAGTACTGCATAAGGGACAGAAGTTATAAAGAATGACCGATTGCACAGAAAGTATTAATGCTGCAAACATAACATTGTGTACACATAACCCAGGGGTAATCACGCATCTATGTACAAAATTGGGAAATGTTAGGCCAAATTTTCATGGTTATAATTGCCAAAATGTAGCAGAAAGACTAAACCAGATCCAACAGACTTGGGATGTGGATTGAAACGTGACCCACAAAATATGCAACCTGTGTATCTGATTTTCTCAGAGGTTCTAAATGCATAAATATGTATTTGTGGGAAAGTTAGATTTTGGACCCAGTGGCTAGGGGCGGTTTCTAGCCATTGTAAAAGTAACACCATAAACATGACATCCTTTGTGTGATCCAATCAGCGAAAAGCAAGGCGGAAGCAGTGCTTTTGCCCAATCCTAGCATTAGGGGTGTGTACATTAAGCCTGCCACTGTCAAATACTTTAGTGATGTCATTTGGCATGATAAATAAGGGCACCTCACAGCGCACAGAGACTGATTCCTGACTTCTTCCTGATTTTCTGCATGGCGCCCTGTTCCTGTTTTCTCCATCCTTGTTCCTGATTCCTGATTTTCCTTACAAAACCAAGGCCTCAGCATTGCTGAACTCCTTTTTCAGCTAGGCCACAAACACTAAAAATCCCAAAAACCTATGGGAAGCATTCTGATCCAGCTGGCTTGCTACTACTAAATGCATGCCTGCTGCAAACTCGCCATCCCACTGATCTCCAGTCTCCAGTAAACCAGAAGTGCAGTCCAGTGCAGTCCGGTGACCAGAACCACCCAGCTGACCCTATCCCACCAGATGTGCCCTGCTGTCCTTGGTTAGACCCGATCCGTGTGATGACCAGAACCCTTAACGGTCCAAAATCCTAAATTAAAGTAGACTGTAAGTATTAATAGGAAGCATAGAAAATCATAGCATAGCTTACCTTGTTTTGTTCCATCCAAATCTCTGAACCATCCTATCCTTACCTTAAGAACTTGTAATATTGTCACACCATTCTTGAAAACTTGCCTTTTATTATTTGCGCTATTGCTAACTTCTTTAAATAATTTTGTCTTGTAAAATCCTAAACCATTAATCCTCCCTGGGTTAATCAGACTGAGTCCACCAGGGCGGGCACGGAGGTGTTGGGGTTGGTTCAGCAGATCAACTCTAGAGTTTACTGTGTTTCAATCTGGTAACCTAACCTGAATGCCCTAGTGTAGAGCATAACTATCCTTGTAAAAATTGATGTCTGTTTTCTTTTTCGCGCCTTTATTTTTCAAAAACGCCTCTCATTCAACATTGCATAACTCACTCAATTTAATAGCTAAAGGTTTCATTTCAACTCTGGAGTATACCTAAAACCTATGGCTACATCCCAACCTAACTGCACTCAAAATCTGTATATTTCACCCGTTTTTCTTAAAAACCATTTGATTAATTTTAGGCGGGAATCTGCATTTCTGCAAAGTTTTACACGTGTGATTTTCACTCTAAATTATTTCCGCCCTTCCATTCAGATTCAAAGTGGTTAATTTTGCTCAAACTATAGCTCATGATTGTTAGTATCTTTTCAATGTTGCTCCCATAGAAATTTATACTGATTTAAGGATTTTTGCACACTTTTCATTGTTTTGCTCAGCCATTTTCGAATGTCATTTTAAAAGTGTAAGATTTCAAACCCGTTTTTTTCTCTTGTTTGGGAAGGGATGGTTGTATTCAAATTCTGTACATTGTTCTTTATTCCTAAATACCTGCTGCTTCCTTATATCTAACTAGAATTGCTTATTTGTGGGTTGAGGAATATTGCAGGGGGGATCCTAATTTAAGTGCTATTATTCCAAACAAGCCAAAAGTGTTCTTTTCTCTGATGTCTTATATTTTGTGTTGCTAAAGAGTGAATTTAACTGCCTTACATACCTTCTTATATGTTATTATCACCACATTGGTGATTGCTGATCCCTATTCAAAAAGTATATGCTTAATTTGAATGTTAAATAAATAAATAAATATTACCTTTACCAACTAGACTGATTCCTGGTCCATTGTGACCTGGTGTATTTTGAGAAGGGGTGTGATATGAGTGGTATATCACTCAGAATATTGAACCTATAGACACAACAAAATAAGCATTTCAGCTGTGCACTGCATACTAGGCTGAGACCAGCGTGTATTGGCTGATTGAAATACTTAACAGTCTGCAGAATGCAGAAATGCCAACATACAATGCGAACCATCAGGATTCCTGTCCTTCCAAATATCATGAGTCACTGTAATGTGTCAGCTGGCCCTGAACTTCGCAGAGCAACCTGCATCCCGCCCCACAGCAACACAGTCCTCTGATATCGTTGCGACACCAACAGATGAGCTCCGTCATTTGTATCTGTATGGGGCCTCAGCAGCTCTGCAGACCTGGCTAACAGCGTGGAGTATTTGAAAGCTGGGAAGGGCTGGTGTAGAGTCAGCAAGCTATCAGAAAACACATCAGTGCCTCTACATAAGCCCATTTCCACCTACATTGTGTTAATTTAAAAGAAACACACATTATCAAGGCCAATAGTTTTTTATGTAAATGTTTCATGGGCTCGAGTTGTTTTAATATTTTTTTTAATGCGTTGCCAAATCCAATAGCTCTGACTTTTGTATTAGCACAGGGGTAAACACACTTTGCATATAACGCAAACTCAAATGCCTAGTCAGTGATAAAATGCTGGTGCATTCCTGCAATGCCAAGCATTGTCAAAGCCAGTAGCTTGGGCTTTTGTGTAGGCACTGTGAAAAACATTTTGTGCATAAAGTGAATTCAAAATTATCGGGTTATTTATGGCCGCCATCAAAGTTCCAGGGCGGTTCTCACAGCATCTATTATGCTATATGTAACATTTATATTACAAGTATATCAAATTGTGATGTTACTGCTTGAGAAAGTGAATTGATATCCAAATTATCAGGGTTGATAAAATGTATGTAAGTGCTATTGAAGTCAATCAAAATTTTGGGGGGCAATCAAACATTTTGGGGAGAAATCAAGTTTATATAAAATGTATATCAACTTTATATTAAATTTATATCAAAGGGGCAGGGCGAAGACTGGAAATGGGCTGCGTGGCCACCTGTTAAAATGTAACATTGACAATAAACATACCCCCTAGTACTACTAAGAACACTTCAATATAGATACAAACAGAAAAAGGTCAAAGTCTCTCTACTAAGTGTCTGAACATACCTGTGCAGGACCTTCACACTAGAAGACAAGGTGAGACATTACAAAGAGGTATGATAACTAAATAGGAACTTTATAATTTCACCTGGGAAACAACCAGTTACTTTGTGTTACAAAAAGAATTTGTGTTTACAGGCCTGAGTCCTATGTGTTCTTTTAGAAAAAGGATGATCATGTAGCATAAGGTATGTGAATATTTCAAATTAATTCTATTACAGTCATAATCAGGTGACTGCAAATTAGCACGAGGAAGTTGAGGTCCATTTTAATCTTTTTAGTTTAACAGTCACGATTGGGAGGTTTTTAACATACTTCACTGAGAAACAGGCAGCTAGGATGTGATACAATATTTATTGAGGTAATAATACAAAGAGAAAGTGCCACTTAGAATAATTAGTACGTGTTGTTTCAGAATGTTTCCCTGAGGATGGACAATGTCTGAAATGCATTGGATAACTTGTTCTTCTCGCGTGTGTTTGAAAAGAATTGTACACGTTTTCTTGACGTATGCTTTATGATGTATAAAATAATGTTGAGTAATAATACATGTGTGCGACTTGTAGATTTATAAAGGTTATTCTTGGAGTACCCAAGAGGGGACCTTCCACTCCCTAAGGGGTGGGTTAGGATCATCTCAGTCATGTATTTCTCCCCCAGTTCAAGGGGAGTACTTTGGGCAGGACCACATACTATTAAACGTAGCATTAAAATCGGGTAAATTGGTAGTGCCCACCTTATTTGCTGTACTTGCTTCTGAAATGGGGCCAACCTGCGCCTTGCACATTTGAATCCCGTCAGGGTCAACTGACTCAGCCTCTTTATCTTTTCAAGGCTGAGGCTGATTGAGTTTATAATGTTATTTACAATGCGCTTACCACCCACAGGTTTCTAAGCGCGGACCCGGGGGTCGAACCTGTGTCACTCTGCAGCCTCTTGCTTCCAATGCGAGCGTGTTGCACCCGAGCTATCCTCGGAGACGGTATAAAAAGCCCTCATTATTATTACTATCGATCAGCTGTCCATGGTTGGACAATGTAGCCCCCAGGCACTGCGCGGATTCTTGTATTTTTCTGTAATATAACTACTTGGTGGTAAGTGTGGAGAAACTTTAATCATCACCTTCCTTCCACAGCGTGGGTGCCATTGGTATTGCCACGTTCTCTGTGATTAAAGTTCACGTGGCCCCTGTCAGGGTTTAATGGTGGCCGTAAAAGCCGTTTATCAGAGATATTGACATAAGAGGCCGCCTGGCACATTTACACCGTCTCAAACGGTGTCAATGTTCTTGCATGATAGTGATGTTACTGTAAGACGGGTGATGGTATTCACTAAACATGTCACTATCGGGCGGATTCCTAAAGTCAAAAGTAAAAAGGGATCTGATTTCACAACACTTTCAATTACATACACAAAATGTAGCTTTTTCACAAAGTGTGTAAAAGTGTGTGCGTCACAGATGTGAACATTCTTTTTCACCTCTAATTGTACAAACCCACAGGTGAGAGGGGGCGTTTGCAAGGATTTTTTTTAAAATTCCCATCGTGTATTAGTCACCTGTGCATGTCGACGGCAGACACAATACAGAAGAGGTTTATAATTATCCTTCTGGGTATTTCTATCCATTTAGCATGGACAGAAATGTCTCTTCATATTTTTGTTTACACTTCAAGCCCTGTCATGAAGATATGCACGCTCAGTACTGGAGCGGGTGCCTGCACGGAACCCGCTATACACAGCAGAAGCAGAACACACGAAATGCACGGGTCAGCTATGTGAACAGAATAAATTGTGCATTTCATAGAATTCGTTATTTAAAAGAGGCGAATCCTCGGTGCTATTTCCGACGGCTGGTACTGTGAAACGGGTCCTTCGTCTTCCGCCCTGCCGAAGCCATTCATATTCTCTCTGCAAAGAATTGGGTAGCCGGCAGGAACCCATGCTGGACATGACAGCAGGGGGCAGCAGCAACCCAGAAATGGAAGAGACGCTGTTCCTGGGGCTCGCGACACAGCGCGAAAAGAGTCCCTTGTTTGCGAGATCTGGGGAAAGTACCTTCTCACGCCACAGTACGAAACGCCCTGACTTCCACAACAGGGCAGCGTCATTCGTCACTAGTAGGTCTTGCGGGAAGGAGCATTTCGGTGCCTCCTGTCACGCTACCAAGGCGGAAGTTGGGGGCGGAGGTGGGGCGTGTCCCCTGACCTTGCTAGAACACATAGAATAGCTCACATTCACCAACCAGGCTCGCAAGCTCACACCCCTTCCTCCACTGTCTGACACCGCCCCTGCAGGGGAGAGAGTCTTTGGCATTGTCACTGCTGGAAAGTGGCAGGCATTGGGCCTCATTACGAGGTTGGCGGTACAACCCGTTGCAGCTACCGCCTGACATCCAGGTGCTACAGTGATATCATTGGCGGCAGCAAAACGGTTATTTCCCATTCCCATGGAGTCCCTTAAGACTCCATCGGAATGAGAAACCGTAATTTCCAGACCGCCAACCAGTGGCAGATTTAAGGCAAAGGGCCCCGTGGGCAGCACCTGACAAAGGGCCCTAGGTGGGCGGGTCATGGAGGCGGAGCTTTGGGTGGGCGTAGGGCCCCGTGGGCAGCACCTGACAAAGGGCCCTAGGTGGGCGGGTCATGGAGGTGGAGATTTGGGTAGGCGTAGTTAACTGTGGTCACAGTGCACAATAACAAACTTTAGGGACAAAAGCTATTTTTGATTAAGTTGTCTTCATTACAGTTACCTAGGGGTCTGACTAACGGGAAACAGCTGGTGGGCCTCCTCTACAGGCTTTGCTATTAATGCTAAGTATTCCAAACCTGGAGAACATACGCTCCTTGTAGCAGAAAAGTGATGCCATTCTGTTTGTGCGGGTGTTGCTGCAGTGAAGCATTGCAAAATGGCAGAATTGCAAAGTGTTAAGCTTTTGCTGCACGGGTTGGAGAGTGAAAGCCTCGGATCTGTATGTGTACTAGTGTGGAATTACAGAGCCCTTTACAATATGTTGTATCTGCGTGTACTTTAGATGCAAAACAGATCAATGTGGACGGTGTAAAAAACAAACAAGAAGACAATTGATGTTGGTGACAACAGTGTGACGAGCTGCTTGTGATCGCTGCAGGACCAGATGCTGTATCTATTAGTTTATTAATTTTATTTTTTCCCCAAAAGATGATAGAATGCTGTGACACTCCCCAACCATACCACACCCCTATGTGCCTGATTTACAAAACGTTTCCAATGGGATTTTTCCATTGAAAAGTGCTTTTGTAAATCAGCCATATGGCGCCTTCTAGGGTAGGGCTCTGTGCTCCGTAAACTTCCTAAATAAAGGAAAAGTAAAAAAAAAAAAAGCAACACAGAACAGCGTGCTGATGTGGATTGTCGTAATATTTAAAAACCTTTGCATTGCAGCATGTATTTTGAAGGAGATACTGACATTTGTATATAACCAAGCCCTAACCCTGTGACAACTAACATGCAAAATGTGCCACAAGAACTGTGTTTTTTTTTTTCTTTCATCAGTGACCAAACCCCTCTTCATTTCGCACCAACCTTGTTTGGCTTTGTTTATGCTGTGAAAGCTGTGACATAAAAGCCTGCCATGTTCCCTCATGGCTGACAAACAGTGTTAAGATCCACAATGAGCCACACAGCGATGGCACGTGTGCTCTCTGGCAGCAGTCAGGGGGAAAGCAAGCAGAGAACTCGCCGCCCGCAAAGCAGGCCCGCCACAGCAGAAAGGGCCCTGCGGTGTGTTGAAGGGTCTGGCCCTGGCACAGGGGCCCGCTCGCCATTTGTCTGGCTGACGACCGTTAGATCCGCCTCTGCTGCCAACCTCGTAATGATTGTAAAGATATCAGGAGGTCACAGTGGTGAAGTAAGGCTGGGCAGGGTTAGTTTGGAGGAGGGAACCCTGTAACTGCCAGAGGTAATAGAGAAGCCCCTTTCACAAGCAGAGCTGGGGAAAGCCCCTCACTTTCATAGGTTGGACGCAGGGGTGTTGCTAGGTATGGAAAATATCAGGGGCTATGCTAATGTCAGGACTCGGGCTAGCTAGCATTTTGGTTGTAGCACCTGAGCTATCCCAGGCTACAACCAAAAAACCCAGAGTATAGCCCCTGAAAATCTTCCAGCAATGCCTCTGGCTAGGAGAGTCCCTCCTGCCACCCCCATAACTGGGTGGTGTCACCTAACACTTCCATACCTTGGAGCAGGGCCAGCCTTAGGGCTTGCGGGCGCCTGCTCGGGGGAGTCTTTCAAGGTCTCTCCTGAGCTGGCGTGGTGGGAGAAGGTGGGAGCAGAACGCATTAAATATCAATTGGGTGCTGATGCTTTCGCATCAGCGCTATTAAAATATCTGACGCTGCCTCCACCCCTGCATGACATGGGATGCGCGGGGGAATCGGGCACGCCACTTTTTTGTTTTGATGACGCTAAGGCCAGCCCCGCCTGAGAGAGTCCCTTGTCACTTCGATAGCTGGGATAGAACCCTGTCATAGAAGCGGATTTAGCACTCGGATGACAGACAAAAGGTGATTGGGCCCTGTAGTTTCCCTGTCCAACACATTCCATTCTCATCACTCCAGCCACAGCACACATGCCCTCCTCCCTCCTTTCTGGCAGTCAGGCACATTAGAATAACAAAGAGCAGCTCTAGCGCTCACTCACAAGGCTTGTGGGGCTCATTTCAATCTGATTGGGCCACCCCTTACCTACAGTTTGGACGGGTGGACACAACCTGTGGCACCTTTGGTGTGCTTAAATAAGAATGGATACAAAAAAATGGCTGTTGATCTCACGGAGCAGGCAGCCAGAGGCCAGCTGAAACACTAAACTGCCACTGAAAAGTTAGCAATTGCTCTGTCAGCAAGGTGCTAACGAAGATGAAACCAGAGTAAGCTGCAAAAAGGGTGGCCACACTGCTGAATGCTATCAAAGGCAACCTGTAACCTGCTGCCATGCACACATTTAAACTCTTCAATTAAGGCAGTGGTCTTCAAACTAGTGGGCCCGAAGGATGTCTGGAGGGAGCGTAGGGCAGACTCTTTAAAATAAGATTATGATGAATGTTTTTAATATCAAAAAGGATTCAGGTGACTGCATTTAATAGAAAATATAAGCAGTACAAAATATGCTTATATATTAAAGAGACTGCCCCCCTCCTGGACATTGCTTGGGCCCTCTAGGGGGGAGACCAGCACCTAGGTAGGGGGGCTCGGATACTTTTCTTACTAGGCTAGGGGGGGGAGTCGTGGTAAGAAAATGTTTGAATACCACTGAGTTAAGGCAACAGCAGCCAGAAAAGGGCAGCATGTAACATGCACACAAGGAAAAGTGCACATTAATGCCATGAAAGAAATACGTTACCAGCCAAAAGAGGGGAAGCTGCATGCCCCCACCCCCAGAGGCTCTTTAACACATACAGAGCACAACACATTCAGAACACTATGGGACTGTTAGGCATACAAGACACTGATATGTTCTCTACTATCCCACTCTTTCCTGCTCTTTTTGAATACTATGTCATCTACAGGGTAATTCATAGAATAAATGTGTGCCGAAAATGGGAACTTGCGCATGAAAAAGCGCGCAAGCGCCTGTTTTTGCCCGCATACGTATTCATGGAACACATTGCGCGTGGTTTACCTGACACCTGCGCTGAATCCGCGCGGGCCAACACGTCACTGCAACATCACGAACGCCTTGTGCGGTATGGCCAGCGAAGGCGCACACCATCCAGCGCACACACCTAAAAAGGGGGCAGAACACGTGAAATGGGGAACAACACACAAAAATGTGGTTGTTACGGGGGATGCACCGCAGTAAAATCCTTGCAATGCCCACACGCGCGCTAACAACACGTATTCATGGAATCGAACAGGGCTCACCAGCGCGCGGGAAAAAAAGATGCACAAACCCAGAAACACGTACGTCAGGCGAAAGCAGGCAGAGGTGCCCCTGCACAGCAAAGCCAATGCATAAAAGCGCACGCAAACAAATGCGCGTATACAGCTACGATGAATGTATCATTCCTCACAGCAGTGATCGTAGGACACGCAGGAGGAGGAGGAGGATAGCCAGGCCCTGCATTTTATTACCCAGGACCAGCCTTTTTGGGATACCTGATGACCAGGTCTATGTCAGCTATATATTTCCACCTCATATCATCCTAGACCTTGTCACTGAGTGGGATTATGACATCACATCACCCACACTGTGATCCCAAGCACTGAGCCCCTTGGAAAAGGTGCTCAATGTCCTGAATTTTTTGGCCACTGGGTCATTTCAGCGGCATACTGCCATAGTTGGGGGTGTCTCACAGCCCACGCAGTCACGCTGCCTAGACCAGGAGTTGGCAATCATGACTGCACGCCCCTCAGTCCGCAGGCACATATACATGCTCAGAACACCCGCAGAAAAGCAGGCAGTGGTCCAGGACTTTTACGGGGTGGCACACTTCCCCAAAGTGCTTTGTGCCATTGATTGCACCCATGTCGCCCTGCGTCCCCCTAGAGCCACTGAGCACATCTATCGCAACTGCAAGCACAGGCATTCCATCAATGTGCAGGTTGTATGCAATGCCAAGGGAATCATCACCTCTGTCTATGCAAACTATCCAGGGTCCACCCATGACAGTTTCATATTCAGAATGTAACCCTAAACCAGGACCTGGAAGCTGGGAGGCATGGCAACACATGGCTCATTGGTGAGTACAAATGCCTGTGCACATGCATGCATGTCACACACAGACAAATAGACAAACCCAACTAATGACAACTATTATCACCTCCCCATGGGACAGTGCCTACCCTCTGAGCACCTACATGATGACGCCAATACGGAACCCCACCACACCACCCCAGGTGAGATACAACGCAGCAAATATTGCAACAAGGGCCATAGTGGAGCATACTTTTGGAGTGCTCAAGTCACGTTTCTGCTCCCTTGACCGCTGTGGTGGACACCTACTATATGCACACCCAGTAGTGTGCAGGATCATTGTGGCAGCATGTGTCCTGCACAACTCTGCAACACGGCGGCGCGTACCGGTGGACATGGTGGTGTCCCCACATCCCCAACTACATGCATGGCTGCTGCGCATGGGAGGGGAAAGGGCATGTGGCGAGGCAGCCCGTACCCAGCTTGTGGCTCAATTTTGCACCTAAAATCCCACCCCTGCGGAGTGCACACAGGCCTGACACATTCCAGGTGACAATCGATGATGACAAAGGGACACCTAACCATCCTCAGAATGTGTCCTTGGAAGTGCTACATTGTGTGCATCCCTAGCTACTTAACCCCAATCCTGTGTGCCCAAAAGGCACACATTCAAGGTGCATAATCCACTACCCCCTTGCAAAACAGCACATCAAAATACTGGTATGTCATCTAAACCCTCCCAAACCCCATGTCCCCCGCCCGACGCACCATGCCATGGCATGCAATGTGAAAACAACAAAATAAATGCACAACACATGACACAACTGTCACAAAGTGCACCGTGACAAATGGAAACAGGCCAGAGACAATTCCCTCTGACACATCAAAATCAAACCAAACACATGAACATATATTTACCAGCATAACATATCATGAACCCAGGACCCAACAGTGACGTCACACAGTGACCAATCACAGTAGCATAACTGTCTCAATGTGACAAAGCCACCACGTGGACCCCTCCCATCCTGAGTGTGTCGCTGCTAGCTAAATGTGGCAGGTTACCGCATACAGCATGAAGTGCATCAACAATGGAGACAGGAAAGGTAATACATGAAGATGTAACATGTTAATATACACAATTAGCAATATACAAATGAAAATGCATGTCAATCTTGCACTGGAGAAACCATCATGAATCCCCACTGGGGGTATACACAATTTGGACTTCAGACTGGCCACACAACTGATGGAAGCTCAATGCCTTTGTGTAAGTTACTGTCACGCAGTGCCCTCCTTGCAAGCCCATGGAAAGGGGAAGCAGGAGTGGCATATGTGTCTGGACTCAAACACAAACACGAAACAAGCCTATATGGGCCCAGCCGGAACACACAGTGGATGCCTTCGGATGCCAAATCAAGCAACACACTGTTACATTAATGCACAATAAACAAAAAAAAATATATAAAAAATAACCAAAACTGGCCATGGTTGACCAGCGGGCGTTGGGGTGGGGTGACCACCCAGGAGGGAGGAGGTGCAGGGTGCACCTCAACACCCACATGCGTGGATGTTGAGAATAAAAAAAAACCTCCATGGGCTAATGGCCCGCACGGCTAGCCTATAGTGGGAGTACTGTTGTCGCTGTTGGGGGTCACCCTTTGGTGCAATATGAAAAGGTGTGTGTGGTATGGGAGGCTGACCATGCATAGCCCTGACATGCTCCTCCATGGAAGCAAGCATGTGGGTCTGAAAGGTCTGGTTCTGCAGGATGATGGTCCGGAGGTCCCCATGCAGCACCTCACCTGTAGCACAGAGTTCCACCTGCAAGGCCTTGCGTGTTGTACGGAGTTCCACCTGCAATGCCTCACATGACACAAGGGTCTCCTCACGGCTTGCCTGGAGCTCAGCCGAGATGTTGTGTATAAGCTGCTCCATCTGCTGTTCCGCCCATCTACGTTGGGCCATCTCAAGTGCACCCAGAGTAGCTCTGAGGGAGGTGTTCCTGTTGCTGTGCGCAGAGCCCTCAGTTCAGCCCGTCAGTCCCTGTTGGCGGCCAACATGTCCTGTCTGTGTGAGCGGCACGTGGACCGCGTTGCCTGCTGCTGGAGCTCCATTTGTCTTTCGGGGGGGAGAATGGAAATGGCCACCCTTTCCACCCTCTGAGCCATCATCTCACATGAAGCCCCCTGTTGCTGTGCAATGGCATACATGGAATTCTCCCACACAGTATTACCCGGTGGCGCACGGCCACCGCATTGCGGGACACCACACCTGTCGGGCCCAAGGAGACCTGGTCCTTGCTGTGCTGGCGCTGCCTGTGGCTGCAGGACTGCATTCCTCCTTTGATCTGCTGCCACAGGAACATGAGCAAATGAATGGCCGCTTGAGGGGTCGTGTCGGACAGAACAGCATCCATGCCAGAATCACTCACCTGCGACCGCACATACGGTTCAATATCCGATTCTGCACCTGAGGCATAGAGATCCTCAGAGGTGTACTCAGAGACACCCGTGGCCAGGATGGTCTGTAGCACCAATGGATTCTAGTGCGTTCACTGGTGCCTGGTTGGGGCTCTGAATACTGCACCCCCTCCGCCATCTCCTCCTCCTTCACTGCTTCCTGTGCCTCATCACCTGCACAAAATGAGAAAGAAGACATGACCACACATGTTAACAGCATAGGCCACACACAAAGGTATTACAATGTTGACAGCCAACACATGAAGCAGCCGTATGACACATGACACAAACTCAGGCATGCATGCAATGTCAATGTAATGGAACGGGACCCTGAAAGCAAACATGGATGCCTGTCAAATGGCAAAATAAGACATGTACGCATCACACACAAGCTTGTGACTGGCATAGTCCTTCCACAAACATGACAGATGCCGATCCACAGATGGCACGTAGCATAGCCATGGCAGAACTGTCAACCAGCCCCAGATGTAAGTCAAATACTACTGTCCGTGATCCATGTAAAATGCATGTCATCAGACAGTACATGGAAATCAGTACGACAAAACACACATGTCACAGGATGCAACAACGCTAGGGTGTTGAAATACAGTGAAGGGAGGCATATGGGTACATTAATGCTAAGTCACTTTGACATCACACAAGTGAATAGACATGTTGAAGGGTGAAACAAAGCTCAGAAGTGTGTGGGTGCAGTGCAGTACATGTGTATGGCCTCAACATTCAACAAAAAGACAAAACCAGTAATTACAATGTCGTGTCATGATGGCAGTGTAAGGGCAAGTACAGTAATCATGTGCAAAGAGTTGGCAGTAGGTTGTAGGGATGGAGTGAACCCCAACCCCAAGGGCAGGTGATGGCTTGGAGGCAGAGCATGAGTCAAATGGTTACTCAGAGTACACTGTTGTAGCAGACAGTGTGGGAAGGTGTCAATTGCATTGTCACAATCATCTGGGACTACAGCAGGGGAGAGGAGGACAGAAAGTACAACACATGAGGAAGCAGCAGCAGTGCCCCAGACCCAGAAAACCCACAACAGCAGTTGCATAGAGGCAGGGAGGCTGTACCAGAGGGAGGCATCCGCTCGACACAGACGAGAACCACAAACGAATGGCCATGTGGAACAACTGACCCTGAGGGAGCAGGAAAGGGATGATCAAATACCATATGAAGGAGGAAATACCAGAGATGGAGTCGGATGAGGGGCTTGCTCCGGACCCGGACCCATAGGGTTTTGTTTGGAATGCACATGGTCCATGAATGGACACTCATAGCCATTGTGAGCCTGTGCCATCAGCACAGTCCGAGTGACAGACCCTGCATCAAGGCCAAAGGATGTTCCACATAGTACAGGTCTGGCAGAGTTGCAGAGGGAACAGTGTATATTGAGAGAAAATCGGGAACAGGCCGTTGCAGTAGTCTGCCATGGGAATCACCAGTCCTATGGAGACACTGAGCTGCTGGGGTATACAGAGGCAAGGAAGGATGCCCCTGAGGAGGATCAGCTTGCAGGGTGACCTCACAGAGACCTCAGTCATGTAATGACAGATGGCGAGTCTTGAGTGGAAGATCATCACAGGCTATCCGTAAACATGTTTTGGAGCAAGAATATGGACAAGAGAGGTTGGCGGTTGATTGACATGGAAGGAGGGTGTAGATGTGTTGATGAGGATTGCCTCAGTGTGCAGCACATGGCCTGTATGTAGTCTGCATCACAACAAGCACATATCAGTCAAGCATCGCATGGGTCACACATGGCAGTCATGACTGCATAGCCTGCACTGGCAGTCAATCACAACACATCACCCAAGCAACATACACATGGCCCAGACACAAACACATGAACACTCACCGGACAACGTCTCATAATCCGGGAGGTCTCCCACACCTTGGATCTGACCCTCTGCGATGAACCCTGCAGCGATCGCCTCATGTTCAGTCAGTTCATCGTCCTCTGGTGGAGACCCACTGCTAGTCACCAGAGTAGAGGCGTAATTAGAAGCCTGCTTATTTTTGCTCGGCGTTTGAGGTCATTCCAACGCTTCAAGCAATCATCAGGTGTGCGCTTCTGATGTCCCAAGGCACTAATACGGTCCGCGATGCACTGTCAGTGGGCCCTACGCTGAGCAGGCATAATTTTGCACCCTGACGTCACCAGCATGTCATGGCAATGTACTGACACATAGCCCACAAGTGCGTCCAGTTCCACTTCATTGAAATTCTGCTTTCTTAACGTGTAGGAGGCCACAGCCGTGTCTGGGGTCCCAGCCTGTTCCGCTTTTTCCTCTTGGGAGGTGGTGCGGACCCTGAGTGGCTTCTGCTGCTCCGGTCAGTAGGGGCTGAAGCGCAGGTGGACTGGCCACTGGAAGCAGGCAATGGCTGAAGGTCTGACTGCAGGCATTGGCTGCTGGGTGCTGTCGCCAGGACCCAGCGCCACAACTGACTCAGAGTCAAGGGCCAGGACCAACACAGTCCTGGTGCGGGGACTCAGAGCCGGGGTGGTATCAGCTGCAGCTGCCCCTGCAGCTTCCACACCCTGGCTGCTCGGGGCAGCAGATGACATTGCTGCCCCAGATCCACATGGCCTGGTGACAGCAACTTCCACCACCACACGTGGCTTCAACTTCCTGACACGGAAGTTGGCCTGTGAGTCATCCCGTGCCTGTCCCGTGACCAATCTGGGCCGGGCTAGCAGGCCCTGAGCTGGGGTGGTGTCAGCTGCATCTCCCTGACCTGCTGGGGGGGCATAGCTGTCCCTAAATGGGCCTGGACACGCTGCCCTTGTGGGCTACCCTGGCCACATCCACTACCGCGGCCACCTCTGGGAGGTCGCCCAGCTTTGCCTCCGTTACCATTTGTTGGCCTCCCAGTCATGGCACTGATATACTAGTGCAAATGTGAGGTGCAGACAATTGTCCTGGGCAATTGGGGTGAAGGGGGCAGGGTACTGATGGAAAACGTGTCCCTGTGCTCCTGCAAGGCTGTCTGTGACCCTTGGGGAAAAATGACGGGTCACACAACGCTCAGGCACCCCAAAAACAACAAAAAACATGCACACAACCCCTCGGTAGCCCACGTGCGTGGAATTAACGTCCCACAGTACGCGGTGGCACCCAGAAACACAAAAAATGTGTACGCCTGGAACACGCAGGCTACTATGACCTCGAAAATGGGGTACACGACACACAAGGGCAACCACAGTGGGAAAAATATGTGCACCGACTCACTGTCTGCTGGGAAAAATGAAGAAAAATACACTGACATGTGCACGTTGGCCACTCTCCCGCCAAAAAAAGAAGTAATCACTGCTGCAGTAAACAAGAAGTATGCACTGCCACAGTAGTGAGCAAATTGCGTGTGAACCCACAAGAAGAATCGCATGCGTCAGTCCCCACAAAAAGCATGTACAGTGCACTGGCGTCCTATGTGGACCTTTAACCCGTACTGAACGGCAACGCCCAACATCCCGCACGTGTCACGTAACTTATGCACTTAGGGCCTTTCCTCTGATTACACGCTAATGCGTTGTTTCCGCACGTGCGGAGTCACTCTGCATCCGGCTGGCCACGCTAAAGCACACAGAAGACCCACGCTCCTGCCCACAAGGCCATTTACCTGCCTCAGACGCCCAGAGCTGCCTCCTACGAGCCATCTGTTGCTTCCAGCCCACTCTGTGTGCCTGCTGCCCACGTGCCCTGCAATTTGGTGCCTGCACATCAGCCATTGCCAGAAATCCTCTTGCTGAGACCACCTCTGCTGACCCAGAAGGCTCCCGACTGCCTTTCCAACGCTCCAAAGCCCAGTCCCAGGACTCAGTTGCCCACCCACACCTGCCTCGGCGGTTGCCATGTCGGACCAAGCAACATCTGGGGCAAGTGGCAACCACCCGGCAGAGAAGCAGAGGGCTGCCAGCTTCTCTTGCAAAGAAGTTGGCATCCTAGTGGAGCAAATCCTGGGGATTATGATGCCCTCTTCCCTGGACCATCGCGACTCGACAAGGAAGGAGCAAGATCTGGGTTGGACATCGTGGGTGCCATCACCGCAGAGGGGATGGGACCCCGCGACTACAAACGTGTCCTGAAGAACTGGGAAGACTTCAGGTCCAGGACCCTCAACAAGGCCCGGTGCCTCGACGTGTCTGGTGATGGAGTGGGGTGCCGGGGCCTGTTGACCAACAATGAGATAAGGGTCCTGGAGCGCATCAGCCCAGCGCTGCAGACCCAGTTCTTAGAGTTGCAGCTCCGTCCGGAGTTGAGTGGTAAGTGTCTATGTGTTCTTGTCCAGCGTAGTGCATGTTGAGGTGGTGATGGAGTGTGCACTTTGGCCTTATGTCTGGCATTCCTCATATACGGATGTCTGTGTGCATGTCCACGACAGTACTGCATGTGAGTCCAATCAAGCGTGTTCCACATCAATGGTGTGTGTTGCAATGCATGATGTGCACCAGCATGTGACGACGCACACATGGTTGCATGCCTGTGTCTGGACTTGGCCATGCGAGAGGTGTTAGATATGGATGCTTATGTCACCTTCATGGACATGCATGGTGTATGTGCGTGCGTATGAGTGGTGAGTGTGTGACTGGCCAACCCTATGGATGCAAGACACATGTGCATCTCAATGCGTGATTGACTCATGCGGCCCAGTTGTCCACAAGTGCGCTGTGACGGGAGCTCTACATGGCCTGATGTATGATTGTCTGCTGATGTGTTTGCATGTGATGTGCATGTTGCATGATACATGTGAGGTTCAGCCCCTCTTCTGATGTGCCCGCAGTGCCTTGTACATGGATGCTAATGTTTGCTGCATGCATGTTTGTGCATGTGTGTTTCTTGCACTGACCTGTGTGATGTGTAGAGTGATGATGGTTGTGACGTTTGACAGTGCCACTCATGTGCATTTGCTTTGTGTCAAGCACACATTTGTTCGGTACACTGATGCCTGTGTTTAATGTCGCCCTATCCACAACGGCGATGGAGGAAAAGGGCGGAGACAGCGCTGTGGAGCACCGCAGCGGGGATGCCTCCACCAGGCGGAGACGCAAGGCCCTGTCATCCTCCTGGGGTACAACATCTTTCGGGAGCGAGGAGACTGGTGCCGTGTCCACAACTACGGCCACAGCTGCTGAGGGGAGGCCCAAGAAGGTGAAGTTGGATGTGGGCTCCTCGGCAGCGGCAGGGACAGGTGAGCCTCCACAGGGGCAATCCGATGCGGAAGACGGTTCAGAGTCATCTAGGTTGGTGGTAGACGAGGGGGAGGAGGAGGCCGCATCAGACCAGCACATGGATTCTGGCAGGGGTGATGAGGCAGGTGCAACTGGTGCAGTCCAGGGCCAGGGGCAGGAGGTAGTGCAGGTCATCGTGGAGGGATCTGTGCCTAATTATGTCCCTGAAACTGTGCCTGCATCAGAATGCACCTGCGGCCATGCCTCAGGCCAGACTGGTCCGCAGGTAGCAGATGAGTCCATGTTAACTGACCTTCCACTACCTGTGGACCAGGCAATTCGTGACAGGGTGGAGCCCATGCTAGCCGGGATGGCAAGGCACACAGGCGCCCTTCGTGATTATGTGAATGCTTCCTGTCGGGTGCTTGAACATCATCAAGAAGAGGTCTGGGCCCTCTTGACCTGGCTAGCTCAGCTCATTGTCGCGAGTTTGCTACGTGTGCTGGGTACTGCTGCAACCCCCTCCTCCTCTTCCTCCACTATGCGCCAGTTGTCCTCCCTGCCGTCTTCTGGCCCAGATGCCACCAGGGCCACCTGTGGACCTGTCCCAACCACGACGGCCAGTCTGGTGGAGACCGCATACCTGCCACAGTCGGGAGTCGGAGGTTCAGCAGGGGTAGTCACCCCAGCGACAGGAACAGTGGCAATGGAGGTTGCGCTGGCACCTTGCAGCAGGGCATGTGCACGACTGCCCCGGGGGTTGTCATCATCGTGGAGGCAGTCCTGGAGGAGCAGGCACAGGGCTCATTGGCAGAAGCAGGCTCGACGTAGGAGGTGACAGGACTCGGGGCCATCAACATCAGAGAGGCAGGTATCTGCCATCGGGCAGAATGGAGAAGTGGACCTAGGGCCAAGGATGTCTTCTGTGTTGCAGTAAATGGCCCAGCAGATCGATGCAGGGTGGCAGCAGGCACGGGGGGCATGACTCACCATGGCCAGGGCAAAGAACACCCTGCGTCGTGCAGAGAGGCGGGAGGAGTTCCTCGAGGAGACTCTCAGGGAGTTTGTGAGGAGCATGAGGGAGTCCCTGCGGGCCCTCGAGGAGGGAGCACTGGGCTGCCTCTGGGATATTGATGCAGAGTTCAATGATGCCCTGGCCGAAACTCTTGGGGAAAATGGTGAGTCGTAGGACTAGTCCGCTGCCTTTCCAAATAGTTATTTAGTGGTAGGTTTCCTTTTTTAAAAAAAATTATTTGGAGTTTATGGACTTTACTCCACATTTTGTAAATAGTTTGTTTTATTTGGGTTTTGGGATCAGACTTGTACATAGTTGGACATCTTTTTCATTTTTATTTTTTTTCACCATGGAGTAATGTTTTTTTAATGATTTCAGATTTTCATTTGGAGGACAAACATTAAAAATGGACCACTTTTTGGAGTTTCTCATTTGTTATTATCACTTTTCTTTTTGTTTTGGATTTCATTTTCATTGGCATTCCTTTCATTTTTCTTTTCTTTTTTTTATGTTTCAGTTGGTGTGGTTTTTTGTTCTTCATACAATTTTATTCATCCCAATCAAAGTGGTGTCTGCTCTCAATGGTTTGGTGCTTGTGTCACTCTTCATTGGCTCTGTTACGTGTCCCTGCTGTTGGTCATGTGTTTGCAAACATGCAAGTGTGCATTTGTCATTCACATGCCATGGGGCAGGTACTGGGGAGTAGGACCAATGGATGGGTGTTGAGTTGCACTGTGGGGGGGCAGTGTGTGGTTGCATTTCGGTGCACATTTGGTACATGATTGCATGTTGGGAGCACATGAGTCGGGCCTGCCTACAGGTTGCCGTCACTGGTGGGGGTGGGGGTCATGAGTCAGGGCCTGCCTGCAGGTTGCCGTCACTGGTGGGGTGGGGGGCACACAAGTCAGGCCTGCCTGCAGGTTGCCGTCACTGGTGGGGGTGAGGGGACATGAGTTGGGGCCTGCCTGCGGGGTATGGTCCCATGTGGGCTGCCAGGGGGGTATGGTCATGGTGTTGGGGGGCTCCCTTTTGGTGTGGGCTGGCTGTGGGGTATGGTCTCATGTGGGCTGCCTGCGAGGTATGGACACGGGTGATGGGGGAACCCTTGTGGTGTGGTTTGGCTGTGGGGTATGGTCTCATGTGGGCTGCCTGAAGGGTGTGGGCTGCCTGAAGGGTATGGTCACAGGTGATGGGGGCTCCCTTGTGGTGTGAGCTGCCTGCGCGGTATGGTCACGGTGTTGGGGGGCACCCTTGTGGTGTGGCTGGCTGTGGGGTATGGTCTCATGTGGGCTGCCTGTGGGGTATGGTTATGGGTGATGGGGGCTCCCTTGTGGTGTGGGCTGCCTGCAGGGTATGGTCTCATGTGGGCTGCCTGCGGGGTATGGTCATGGGTGATGGGGGGCTCCCTTTTGGTGTGGGCTGGCTGTGGGGTATGGGCTAATGTGGGCTGCCTGCGGGGTATGGTTATGGGTGATGGGGGCTCCCTTGTGGTGTGGGCTGCCTGTGGGGCATGGTCATGGGTGTTGGGGGGGTCCCTTGTGGTGTGGGCTGCCTGCGCGGTATGGTCACGGGTGTTGGGAGGGTCCCTTGTGATGTGGGCTGGCTGTGGGCTATGCTCTCATGTGGGCTGCCTGTGGGGTATGGTCACGGGTGATGGGGGCTCCTTTGTGGTGGGGGCTGCCTGCGTTGCATTGTCACGGGTGTTGGGGGGTCCCTTGTGGTGAGGGCTGCCTGCAGGGTATGGTCACGGGTGTTGGGGGCTCCCTTGTGGTGTGGGCTGCCTGCGGGGTATGGTCATGGGTGATGGGGGGCTCCCGTGTGGTGTGGGCTGGCTGTGGAATATGGTCTCATGTGGGCTGCCTGCGGGGTATGGTTATGGGTGATGGGGGCTCCCTTGTGGTGTGGGCTGCCTGTGGGGCATGGTCATGGGTGTTGGGGGGTCCCTTGTGGTGTGGGCTGCCTGCGTGGTATGGTCACGGGTGTTGGGCGGTCCATTGTGGTGTGGGCTGCCTGCAGGGTGTGGTCACGGGTGTTGGGGGCTCCCTTGTGGTGTGGGCTGCCTGTGGGGTATGGTCTCATGTGGGCTGCCTGCGGGGTATGGTCATTGGTGATGGGGGGCTCCCTTGTGGTGTGGGCTGGCTGTGGGGTATGGTCTGATGTGGGCTGCCTGCGGGGTATGGTTATGGGTGATGGGGGCTCCCTTGTGGTGTGGGCTGCCTGTGGGGCATGGTCACGGGTGTTTGGGGGGTCCCTTGTGATGTGGCTGGCTGTGGGGTATGCTCTCATGTGGGCTGCCCGTGGGGTATGGTCACGGGTGATGGGGGCTCCTTTGTGGTGGGGGCTGCCTGCGGTGCATTGTCACGGGTGTTGGGGGGTCCCTTGTGCTGTGGGCTGCCTGCAGGGTATGGTCGCGGGTGTTGGGGGCTCCCTTGTGGTGTGGGCTGCCTGCGGGGTATGGTCATGGGTGATGGGGGGCTCCCATGTGTTGTGGGCTGGCTGTGGAATATGGTCTCATGTGGGCTGCCTGCGGGGTATGGTTATGGGTGATGGGGGCTCCCTTGTGGTGTGGGCTGCCTGTGGGGCATGGTCATGGGTGTTGGGGGGTCCCTTGTGGTGTGGGCTGCCTGCGTGGTATGGTCACGGGTGTTGGGGGGTCCCTTGTGGTGTGGGCTGCCTGCAGGGTGTGGTCACGGGTGTTGGGGGCTCCCTTGTGGTGTGGGCTGCCTGCGGGGTATGGTCATGGGTGATGGGGGGCTCCCTTGTGGTGTGGGCTGGCTGTGGGGTATGGTCTGATGTGGGCTGCCTGCGGGGTATGGTTATGGGTGATGGGGGCTCCCTTGTGGTGTAGGCTGCCTGTGGGGCATGGTCATGGGTGTTGGGGGGGGTCCCTTGTGGTGTGGGCTGCCTGCGTGGTATGGTCACGGGTGTTTGGGGGGTCCCTTGTGATGTGGGCTGCCTGTGGGGTATGGTCACGGGTGATGGGGCTACTTTGTGGTGGGGGCTGCCTGCGGGGCATTGTCACAGATGTTGAGGGTCCCTTGTGGTGTGGGCTGCCTGCAGGGTATGGTCACGGGTGTTGGGGGCTCTCTTGTGGTGTGGGCTGGCTGTGGGTTATGGTCTCATGTGGGCTGCCTGCGGGGTATGGTCACGGGTGTTGGGGGGCTCCCTTGTGGTGTGGGCTGGCTGTGGGGAATGGTCTCATGTGGGCTGCCTGCGGTGCATGGTCACAGGTGTTGGGGGGTCTCTTGTGGTGTGGGCTGCCTGCGGGTATGGTCACGTAATTGTGTACCCCGCTCCCGACAGCAAAATCGCTTGAAAAGGCCCTTGCGTACCCCCGCGAAAACGCTTACCATGCTCGCATATGCCAAATCGCGTGAAAAGGCCCTTGCGTGCCCCTGCAAAATCGCGTACCCCGCTCCCACCAGCCAAATCGCGTGAAAAGTCCCTTGCGTACCCCCGCAAAATCACGTACCCTGCTTGCGCCAGCCAAATCGCATGAAAAGGCCCTCGCGTGCGGCCATCAGCCGCCATCAGCCGTGACCACCCTCTGCAGCCAGCCCACATGATAAGGGACCCCCATCACATGGTACCATACCCTGCAGGTAGCCCACATGGGACAATACCCTGCAGGCAGCCCACACCACATGGTTCCCCTCCCCAACACCCGTCACCACACGCGATTTGGCTGGCGCGAGCGGGGTATGCGATTTTGCTGGGGTACGCGAGGCCCTTTTCAAGCGATTTGACTGGCGCGAGCAGGGTACGTGATTTCACAGGGGTACGCAAGGCCCTTTTCGCACGAGCGGGGTATGCGATTTCGCAGGGTTCCATTTGGCACTTTTCACACGCTTTGGATGGCACGAGCAGGGTATGGGATTTCACAGGGATACGCGAGGCCATTTTCACACGATTTGACTCCCGCGAGCGGGTTATGCTCTGATTTTTCACGCAATTACGGGGGCTGTGTGCTGGGCCAAGGATAGCGCGGGGCCTTGCGCAGTATTGGACATTTCACTGCTTTTTCCTGCGCAAGGGGTGGTGTTGGGGGAGTTACTGGCGCTGTTGGATGTTTACTGTGTCACAGCTAGTTATGGCCTGGGAAATCCATGAATATGCTTTGTGCACAATTGCTGCTTTGCTCCGTGGCTGGTGCACGCGTGGTGCATGCTCGTTCACTGCGCGCTGCGCTTGTGCTGCTTCTGCACTGGATTCTATGAGTCGGGCCCCTAATGTTCTTGTCTCACTCTCTTAATCCTCCTCTCACCTTTTCTTTCTCCAATTCTGCCAAAAGTTCTTTGTTATTAAGATACCGCTCTCTTCCTCATTTTGCTGCTATGGACATACTCACCTGCTTTCCTTCACTCAATTTTTCCCTCCCTCGTTTACCCAGGTCTCACCAGTTGCCTTTACTTTACTGCCCTTCCACTGCCCAGTCCTCACTCACTTGCCTCCCTTCTCTCCCATTCGTCTGCCCTCCCTCCCTCTTCATTTCTCCTTGACACTTTAGAGCACCATTATTCCCCATTCTCCTTACGCTCCTGAACCCCCTGCTCTCTATGTCCCGGCCCTTTAATCCTATTCACCCTGCATTTCTCCCTCGCTTTTGTGCCTTACTGACTATTACCTCATTCTCCTGCCCTCATTCCTTCTCTGTACCCATTCACCTTTTAACCCCTCCCCTGGGTTTGTTCAATCACTTTATCCCCTGCCTTCCCTCAATCTGAATCTCTCCCTCACTCTTCTGCCCTCCTTCATTCTCCACTCTCGTCCCATCAGTGTTATCTGTCCATTCTCTACTTTCTCCCTCACTATCCAGCCCTTATTCACTCTCCTTTTCCATTGACTGCCCTGCAGCAGGGCCTTGTGGATCTGGAGGAGATATGGAGGGGGAGAGTTGGAGTTAAGGGGTCTTTCAAGTGCCACAAGCAGCACCCACAAAAAAGGTAACCCCTGGTATGTTTTGCGATTAAAAGGTGAACTCCTTTAAATTTGTTATGTTCAATGACATTTCAATTGTGTCGGGTAAGAACACCGGGGACATGCACAAAATGGTTCTGCATGTTGTAGGAGGTACCACATGATATCACCTCCTGTAATGTCCCTTCCCATTGCCCATTGCCTTGGACCCTATAATTTCCAACATTAGCTTCAGGCATGATCTTTCAATATTGCCTCCATTGACAGCAAAACGAAGCAAGGGGACTCAGTTGTCCCCAGGTAGAGTAGACCCCCCAACACAGAAAACTGTTAAAAAAAAACCACAACTTAAAAAAAGTAGCATTTGTCCATCATTGTGCAACCCTGCTCACTCTAGGCTCTGCCTCCATGACCTGCCCACCTGGGGCCCCTCTATCATTTTTGCCCACTGGGCCCTTTGCCTTAAATCTGCCACTTCCATAGCTGGGATAGACCCCTATCTCTTCCCTAGCTCGGGTGAGTCACTTATCTCTTCCCTAGCTCGGGTGAGTCACTTATCACTTCCATAGCTGGGATAGACGCCTATCTCTTCCTTAGCTCGGGTGAGTCACTTATCACTTCCATAGCTGGGATAGACCCCTATCTCTTCCGTAGCTCGGGTGAGTCACTTATCGCTTCCATAGCTGGGATAGACCCCTATCTCTTCTTTAGCTCGGGTGAGTCACTTATCGCTTCCATAGCTGGGATAGACCCCTATCTCTTCCTTAGCTCGGGTGAGTCACTTATCGCTTCCATAGCTGGGATAGACCCCTATCTCTTCTTTAGCTCGGGTGAGTCACTTATCGCTTCCATAGCTGGGATAGACCCCTATCTCTTCCTTAGCTCGGGTGAGTGACTTATCGCTTCCATAGCCGGGAGAGACCCTGTCACTTCAGTGCCTGGTAACCTCCTTAGCTGGGGGCACTCTTGTGTCGCTTCCATAGCTGGGAAGCGTTCCCTTTTACTTTTTTGCTGCGTGAGTCTCCTGTCAATTCCAGGGCTAGAGACCCGGGCTGTCCCTTCCATAACTAGGTAACTATGGCATTGACAGGGGACTCTAATGGAGTCTCGTGTCACTCCCATAGCTGTGGAGTCCCCTGCCACTGCTGCAACCTTTAAATGAGCTTCACTTACACCTCCTAAAATAACCTTGTATTCAGAGTGAACTGTGGAGAGATTGCTGAGTAAAGCTTTACCGACCGAGGATAGAGAGATCCTGGTGACAGTCACACTATTTGTGAATCATGCTGCCTCAGCCCTACCATGCATTAAGCGGCACAAGTGTGGCATGTGACTGGTTCTACCGCAGCCGCAGTCCTACTGGCACTTGACGCTCTGAGCATAATGATAATTCAGAGGTACCAGCCTGACATGTGACTGGCTCTACCCCAACTCTACCCAGGCGTGGACTGGCCTATAGGGAACTCTGATTTCCCGATAGGCCTCTGCACCCTGGGCCTCTATTGTGTGGTATTTCCAAATTTTTCCATAGGAAAACGGCTCAACTTGCTGAAAATGTGTAATATGAGGCCACTTTGAAATTGATTTCCAGGGCCTCTTTTGGTTCCCAGTCCACCCCTGACCTTCCCAGGAATTTTGAGTTGCCAGCCTGTTACACAGCTATTCCAGTACGCCAGGGCCCAGACATACTATTAGCCGACAGTCTCCAAACACTGTACCTGAGCTGGTGCTGGGCAGTCTCTGACTAGTAAACACCCAGGGTCTGAAGCCTGTGAGCTAAACTGCCCACTGGAGAAATTCAGCAGTGCAGTGAAACCCGTTAAAGCAGAGCAGCCAGCATCTGACTCAAAAGGTCGGTTCATAAAGTGCATCTTACAATGGGTCATAAAGGCAAGCAAGTCTTTAGGCTCCCCTCCATACTTGGGGGGCAAAGGGTATGAAGGGACGCTAGGGAGTTGTCTGTGGCTGGTAAGGTAGCGGGAATGAGGAATAGCACCAGAGCTTCCGGTAGGGGCACCAGTATTAGCTCCTGGTCCCCACAATGTACTAGCGTTTAGGGGGTTTCTTTGTCAATAGTCATTGTGGAGCCAGTCCTGGAGGAGCAGGCACAGGGCTCATTGGCAGCAGCAGGCTCGACGTAGGAGGTGACAGGACTCGGGGCCATCAACATCAGAGAGGCAGGTATCTGCCATCGGGCAGAATGGAGACGTGGATCTAGGGCCAAGGATGTCTTCTGTGTTGCAGTAAATGGCCCAGCAGATCGATGCAGAGCGGCAGCAGGCACGGGGGGCATGACTCACCATGGCCAGGGCAAAGAACACCCTGCGTCGTGCAGAGAGGCGGGAGGAGTTCCTCGAGGAGACTCTCAGGGAGTTTGTGAGGAGCATGAGGGAGTCCCTGCGGGCCCTTGAGGAGGGAGCACTGGGCTGCCTCTGAGATATTGACGCAGAGTTCAATGATGCCCTGGCTGAAACTCTTGGGGAAAATGGTGAGTCGTAGGACTAGTCCGCTGCCTTTCCAAATAGTTATTTAGTGGTAGGTTTCCTTTTTTTTAAATTATTTGGAGTTTATGGACTTTACTCCACATTTTGTAAATAGTTCGTTTTTTAGGGTTTTTAAGGATGTTTATTTGGGTTTTGGGATCAAACTTGTACATAGGTGGACATCTTTTTCATTTTTATTTTTTTTCACCATGGAGTAATGTTTTTTTAATGATTTCAGATTTTCATTTGGAGGACAAACATTAAACATGGACCACTTCTTGGAGTTTCTCATTTGTTATTATCACTTTTCTTTTTGTTTTGGATTTCATTTTCATTGGCATTCCTTTCATTTTTCTTTTCTTTTTTTTATGTTTCAGTTGGTGTGGTATTTTGTTCTTCATACAATGTTATTCATCCCAATCAAAGTGGTGTCTGCTCTCAATGGTTTGGTGCTTGTGTCACTCTTCATTGGCTCTGTTACGTGTCCCTGCTGTTGAGTAATGTTGGTCATGTTTTGCAAACATGCAAGTGTGCATTTGTCATTCACATGCCATGGGGCAGGTACTGGGGAGTAGGACCAATGGATGGGTGTTGAGTTGCACTGTGGGGGGGCAGTGTGTGGTTGCATTTCGGTGCACATTTGGTACATGATTGCATGTTGGGACAATGTGTTTGGTGGGGGCACATGAGTCGGGCCTGCCTACAGGTTGCCGTCACTGGTGGGGGTGGGGGTCATGAGTCAGGGCCTGCCTGCAGGTTGCCGTCACTGGTGGGGTGGGGGGCACACGAGTCGGGCCTGCCTGCAGTTTGCCGTCACTGGTGGGGGTGGGGGGACATGAGTCTGGGCCTGCCTGCAGATTGCCGTCACTGGTGGGGGTGAGGGGACATGAGCTGGGGCCTGCCTGCAGGTTGCAGTCACTGGTGGGGGGACATGGGTTGGGGCCTGCCTGCAGGTTGCCGTCACTGGTGGGGGTGAGGGGACATGAGTTGGGGCCTGCCTGCAGGTTGCCGTCACTGGTGGGGGGTCATGAGCCAGGGCCTGCCTGCAGGTTGCCGTCACTGGTGGGGGTGGGGGGACATCCGTCAGGGCCTGCCTGTGGGGTATAGTCCCATGTGGGCTGCCAGGGGGGTATGGTCATGGTGTTGGGGGGCTCCCTTTTGGTGTGGGCTGGCTGTGGGGGATGGTCTCATGTGGGCTGCCTGCGAGGTATGGACACGGGTGATGGGGGAACCCTTGTGGTGTGGGTTGGCTGTGGGGTATGGTCTCATGTGGGCTGCCTGAAGGGTATGGTCACAGGTGATGGGGGCTCCATTGTGGTGTGAGCTGCCTGCGGGGTATGGTCACGGTGTTGGGGGGCACCCTTGTGGTGTGGCTGGCTGCGGGGTATGGTCTCATGTGGGCTGCCTGTGGGGTATGGTTATGGGTGATGGGGGCTTCCTTGTGGTGTGGGCTGCCTGCGGGGTATGGTCTCATGTGGGCTGCCTGCGGGGTATGGTCATGGGTGATGGGGGGCTCCCTTTTGGTGTGGGCTGGCTGTGGGGTATGGTCTAATGTGGGCTGCCTGTGGGGTATGGTTATGGGTGATGGGGGCTCCCTTGTGGTGTGGGCTGCCTGTGGGGCATGGTCATGGGTGTTGGAGGGGTCCCTTGTGGTGTGGGCTGCCTGCGCGGTATGGTCACGGGTGTTGGGAGGGTCCCTTGTGATGTGGGCTGGCTGTGGGGTATGCCCTCATGTGGGCTGCCTGTGGGGTATGGTCACGGGTGATGGGGGCTCCTTTGTGGTGGGGGCTGCCTGCGGTGCATTGTCACAGGTGTTGGGGGGTCCCTTGTGGTGTGGGCTGCCTGCAGGGTATGGTCACGGGTGTTGGGGGCTCCCTTGTGGTGTGGGCTGCCTGCGGGGTATGGTCATGGGTGATGGGGGGCTCCCGTGTGGGTTGGGCTGGCTGTGGAATATGGTCTCATGTGGGCTGCCTGCGGGGTATGGTCATGGGTGATGGGGGCTCCCTTCTGGTGTGGGCTGCCTGTGGGGCATGGTCATGGGTGTTGGGGGGTCCCTTGTGGTGTGGGCTGCCTGCGTGGTATGGTCACGGGTGTTGGGCGGTCCCTTATGGTGTGGGCTGCCTGCAGGGTGTGGTCACGGGTGTTGGGGGCTCCCTTGTGGTGTGGGCTGCCTGTGGGGTATGGTCTCATGTGGGCTGCCTGCGGGGTATGGTCATGGGTGATGGGGGGCTCCCTTGTGGTGTGGGCTGGCTGTGGGGTATGGTGTGATGTGGGCTGCCTGCGGGGTATGGTTATGAGTGATGGGGGCTCCTTTGTGGTGTGGGCTGCCTGTGGGGCATGGTCATGGGTGTTGGGGGGGTCCCTTGTGGTGTGGGCTGCCTGCGTGGTATGGTCACGGGTGTTTGGGGGCGTCCCTTGTGATGTGGGCTGGCTGTGGGGTATGCTCTCATGTGGGCTGCCTGTGGGGTATGGTCACGGGTGATGGGGGCTCCTTTGTGGTGGGGGCTGCCTGCGGTGCATTGTCACGGGTGTTGGGGGGTCTCTTGTGGTGTGGGCTGCCTGCAGGGTATGGTCATGGGTGTTGGGGGCTCCCTTGTGGTGTGGGCTGCCTGCGGGGTATGGTCATGGGTGATGGGGGGCTCCCATGTGGTGTGGGCTGCCTGCGGGGTATGGTGTCATGTGGGCTGCCTGCGGGGTATGGTAATGGGTGATGGGGGGCTCCCTTGTGGTGTGGGCTGCCTGTGGGGCATGGTCATGGGTGTTGGGGGGGTCCCTTGTGGTGTGGGCTGCCTGCGTGGTATGGTCACGGGTGTTTGGGGGGTCCCTTGTGATGTGGGCTGCCTGTGGGGTATGGTCACGGGTGATGGGGCTCCTTTGTGGTGGGGGCTGCCTGCGGGGCATTGTCACAGGTGTTGAGGGTCCCTTGTGGTGTGGGCTGCCTGCAGGGTATGGTCACGGGTGTTGGGGCTCCCTTGTGGTGTGGGTTGGCTGTGGGTTATGGTCTCATGTGGGCTGCCTGCGGGGTATGGTCACGGGTGTTGGGGGCTCCCTTGTGGTGTGGGCTGGCTGTGGGGAATGGTCTCATGTGGGCTGCCTGCGGTGCATGGTCACAGGTGTTGGGGGGTCTCTTGTGGTGTGGGCTGCCTGCGGGTATGGTCACGTAATCGTATACCCCGCTCCCGATAGCAAAATCGCTTGAAAAGGTCCTTGCGTACCCCCGTGAAAACGCTTACCACGCTCGCACATGCCAAATTGCGTGAAAAGGCCCTTGCGTGCCCCTGCAAAATCGCGTACCCCGCTCCCACCAGCAAAATCGCGTGAAAAGTCCCTTGCGTACCCCCGCAAAATCGCGTACCCTGCTTGCGCCAGCCAAATCGCATGAAAAGGCCCTCGCGTGCGGCCATCAGCCGCCATCAGCCGCGACCACCCTCTGCAGCCAGCCCACATGATAAGGGACCCCCATCACATGGTACCATACCCTGCAGGTAGCCCTCATGGGACCATACCCTGCAGGCAGCCCACACCACATGGGACCCCTCCCCAACACCCGTCACCACACGCGATTTGGATGGCGCGAGCGGGGTATGCGATTTTGCTGGGGTACGCGAGGCCCTTTTCAAGCGATTTGACTGGCGCGAGCAGGGTACGTGATTTCACAGGGGTACGCTAGGGCCTTTTCACATGATTTGACTGGCGCGAGCGGGGTACTTGATTTCGCAGGGGTACGCAAGGCCCTTTTCGCACGAGCGGGGTATGCGATTTTGCAGGGTTTCATTTGGCACTTTTCACACGCTTTGGATGGCACGAGCAGGGTATGGGATTTCACAGGGATACGCGAGGCCATTTTCACACGATTTGACTGCCGCGAGCGGGTTACGCTCTGAATTTTCACGCAATTACGGGGGCTGTGTGCTGGGCCAAGGATAGCGCGGGGCCTTGCGCAGTATTGGACATTTCACTGCTTTTTCCTGCGCAAGGGGTGGTGTTGGGGGAGTTACAGGCGCTGTTGGATGTTTACTGCGTCACAGCTAGTTATGGCCTGGGAAATCCATGAATATGCTTTGTGCACAATTGCTTCTTTGCTCCGTGGCTGGTGCACGCGTGGCGCATGCTCGTTCACTGCGCGCTGCGCTTGTGCTGCTTCTGCAATGGATTCTATGAGTCGGGCCCCTAATGTTCTTGTCTCACTCTCTTAATCCTCCTCTCACCTTTTCTTTCTCCATTTCTGCCAAAAGTTCTTTGTTATTAAGATACCGCTCTCTTCCTCATTTTGCTGCTATGGACATACTAACCTGCTTTCCTTCACTCAATTTTTCCCTCCCTCGTTTACCCACGTCTCACCAGTTGCCTTTACGTTACTGCCCTTCCACTGCCCAGTCCTCACTCACTTGCCTCCCTTCTCTCCCATTCGTCTGCCCTCCCTCCCTCTTCATTTCTCCTTGACACTTTAGAGCACCATTATTCCCCATTCTCCTTACGCTCCTGAACCCCCTGCTCTCTATGTCCCGGCCCTTTAATCCTATTCACCCTGCATTTCTCCCTCGCTTTTGTGCCTTACTAACTATTACCTCATTCTCCTGCCCTCATTCATTCTCTGTACCCATTCACCCTTTAACCCCTCCCCTGGGTTTGTTCAATCACTTTATCCCCTGCCTTCCCTCAATCTGAATCTCTCCCTCACTCTTCTGCCCTCCTTCATTCTCCACTCTCGTCCCATCAGTGTTATCTGTCCATTCTCTACTTTCTCCCTCACTATCCAGCCCTTATTCACTCTCCTTTTGCATTGACTGCCCTGCAGCAGGGCCCTGTGGATCTGGAGGAGATATGGAGGGGGAGAGTTGGAGTTAAGGGGTCTTTCAAGTGCCACAAGCAGCACCCACAAAAAAGGTAACCCCTGGCATGTTTTGAGATTAAAAGGTGAACTCCTTTAAATTTGTTATGTTCAATGACATTTCAAGTGTGTCGGGTAAGAACACCGGGGACATGCACAAAATGGTTCTGCATGTTGTAGGAGGTATCACATGATATCACCTCCTGTAATGTCCCTTCCCATTGCCCATTGCCTTGGACCCTATAATTCCCAACATTAGCTTCAGGCATGATCTTTCAATATTGCCTCCATTGACAGCAAAACGAAGCAAGGGGACTCAATTGTCCCCAGGTAGAGTAACCCCCCAACACAGAAAACTGTTAAAAAAAACCCACAACTTAAAAAAAGTACCATTTGTCCATCATTGTGCAACCCTGCTCACTCTAGGCTCTGCCTCCATGACCTGCCCACCTGGGGCCCTTCTATCATTTTTGCCCACTGGGCCCTTTACCTTAAATCTGCCACTTTCATAGCTGGGATAGACCCCTATCTCTTCCCTAGCTCGGGTGAGTCACTTATCTCTTCCCTAGCTCGGGTGAGTCAC
Organism: Ambystoma mexicanum; assembly: GCF_040938575.1. Classification (NCBI taxonomy): domain Eukaryota; kingdom Metazoa; phylum Chordata; class Amphibia; order Caudata; family Ambystomatidae; genus Ambystoma; species Ambystoma mexicanum. The sequence goes on from NC_090921.1 coordinate 305,622,184, forward strand.
TTATCACTTCCATAGCTGGGATAGACGCCTATCTCTTCCTTAGCTCGGGTGAGTCACTTATCGCTTCCATAGCTGGGATAGACCCCTATCTCTTCCCTAGCTCGGGTGAGTCACTTATCGCTTCCATAGCTGGGATAGACCCCTATCTCTTCTTTAGCTCGGGTGAGTCACTTATCGCTTCCATAGCTGGGATAGACCCCTATCTCTTCCTTAGCTCGGGTGAGTCACTTATCGCTTCCATAGCTGGGATAGACCCCTATCTCTTCCTTAGCTCGGGTGAGTCACTTATCGCTTCCATAGCCGGGAGAGACCCTGTCACTTCAGTGCCTGGTAACCTCCTTAGCTGGGGGCAGTCTTGTGTCGCTTCCATAGCTGGGAAGCGTTCCCTTTTACTTTTTTGCTGCGTGAGTCTCCTGTCAATTCCAGGGCTAGAGACCCGGGCTGTCCCTTCCATAACTAGGTAACTATGGCATTGACAGGGGACTCTAATGGAGTCTCGTGTCACTCCCATAGCTGTGGAGTCCCCTGCCACTGCTGCAACCTTTAAATGAGCTTCACTTACACCTCCTAAAATAACCTTGTATTCAGAGTGAACTGTGGAGAGATTGCTGAGTAAAGCTTTACCGACCGAGGATAGAGAGATCCTGGTGACAGTCACACTATTTGTGAATCATGCTGCCTCAGCCCTACCATGCATTAAGCGGCACAAGTGTGGCATGTGACTGGTTCTACCGCAGCCGCAGTCCTACTGGCACTTGACGCTCTGAGCATAATGATAATTCAGAGGTACCAGCCTGACATGTGACTGGCTCTACCCCAACTCTACCCAGGCGTGGACTGGCCTATAGGGAACTCTGATTTCCCGATAGGCCTCTGCACCCTGGGCCTCTATTGTGTGGTATTTCCAAATTTTTCCATAGGAAAACGGCTCAACTTGCTGAAAATGTGTAATATGAGGCCACTTTGAAATTGATTTCCAGGGCCTCTTTTGGTTCCCAGTCCACCCCTGACCTTCCCAGGAATTTTGAGTTGCCAGCCTGTTACACAGCTATTCCAGTACGCCAGGGCCCAGACATACTATTAGCCGACAGTCTCCAAACACTGTACCTGAGCTGGTGCTGGGCAGTCTCTGACTAGTAAACACCCAGGGTCTGAAGCCTGTGAGCTAAACTCCCCACTGGAGAAATTCAGCAGTGCAGTGAAGCCCGTTAAAGCAGAGCAGCCAGCATCTGACTCAAAAGGTCGGTTCATAAAGTGCATCTTACAATGGGTCATAAAGGCAAGCAAGTCTTTAGGCTCCCCTCCATACTTGGGGGGCAAAGGGTATGAAGGGACGCTAGGGAGTTGTCTGTGGCTGGTAAGGTAGCGGGAATGAGGAATAGCACCAGAGCTTCCGGTAGGGGCACCAGTATTAGCTCCTGGTCCCCACAATGTACTAGCGTTTAGGGGGTTTCTTTGTCAATAGTTCCACTGTTCCTTGTAGTGTAATAAAGGATTAGAACAAGGCATCATTTTCTTGCCGAGAATTAGCCTCTTCTGTACTGCTGTGGCGAGATCTTTCAGTACTGTATCCATGTTCCGGGACGGAAATAGTTCATCGCAATCTGCCTGGCTCGGTCCCTGGCGGTGCAAAGCCCTCGGAGACCAGGATGAGGTACACTCTTTACCTTATAGACTCTCCCACTTACCCCCCAGGAATGGAAGACCTGGGGTGAGAGTTCCCAGAAGGCAGCACTACTGGACAGGCCCACCAAGGATGGCAAGGGTCGAGAGTCCTCCATCTAAAGGGTGGATTACAGGAACCTCCTTAAATCCAGAGAAGAGAGCGGGCAGGAATGCTATCCACAGAAAAGGAGAAAACGAGAATCCAAGTGACAGGTATTGGGACAACAGAAAACATGAAAAACAACCAACGCTAATTACCTACGAGAAAATAGGAATGGTAGACCAGGCTTTCTGCGAGGCAAAGCATCTCTCAGGATAAAGTCTGTTGCGAGAACCCCCTGTCTCGCTTTCGTTCTGTATTTTAATCTTTCTTGGCGGTCACGTCAGCGCTTCCTCGCGCCAGGAGAAGATTATCAACAACGACATACTGGTTCATAGAACGTCTGCGTCACTGTGACAAACTCACTCTCTGTGCCGTGCGTGGTAGCCTCCATTGGATGCGATGGGCCGCAGCATAGTACGCTGGGAACCGTCACGGTTACTGAGGCAGCAGAACCCAACCACCCTGGTTGGGTAGAGAGTGCATGATCTGACTGAATCCATGTCAGCCAGTAACAAGACTGTCATGAGGGCCATCAGCCTCACACCGCTTCACATCAAGGGGGATAGTGGCAGCTCGATTTCAACCATGCCCACTGAGAGCTCTGCCACCAGCACTCCAGTACGGAGATCTCAGAGATTGGTGTCACCTGCTGCAGGACGGAGCAAGCGCAAGCACAAGTGACACTGGACATGACATACTCTCTGGGGGTGGGGTGAGGGGATGACATTGGTGTTGGGGTGGGGGTTGTGTGATGTCATTGGTGTTGGGGGTGGGGGTTGTGGGATGTCATTGGTGTTGGGGTGGGTGGTGGGCGGGTATTGGTGTTGGGAGTGGATGTTTTTGACACTGCACTAATAAATACTTCATCTGAAGCAATGCTAGGACAATCTTTTTTATGTGAATGTGATGTGTTCAAGACGTGTACAAAGATGAGCAGCAGGTGATTATCTATGTGGTCAGAAATAATTGTCAATAGATTCTTGCCGCACCAGGCGACCATCCCTTCCCTCCGCCAGCTCACTGTGTGGCAGCACTGCACCTGCAGGTTTTGAGTCGTCTTCTGGGGGAATCATGTCCTCATCATGGGTGAGGGGGACATTTCACCTGAGGCAGATGTTGCGCTGCATGGCGCAGGCAAGAATAATGAGACCAAACTACTCTGGCCTGTACATCAAGGATCCTCCGGTCCTGTGTAAACACCAAAAATGACCCATCAGTAGGTCAAAGGTCTGCTCTATGCACAGCCTGGTCTTGACGTGTGCCTCATTGTAAGTTAGGTCCTGTGTCATACGTGGATTGCGCACATGTGTCGGTAGCCATGGCAGCGGGGCTATCTAGAGTCACCTTCAAGGGAAAAGGTCACGGTTGTCAGTCACAGTGCATTGTGGATGTGCTGCCTTTTTTAAATGCATATTTATGGACACTCTGTGCACGCATTTTCCATGTTTTGTCCTACAACGTGGTTGTCCATCGCAGGTATTGGATGCTAAGCCATTCACTTTGGCGAACATATGCATTGTCGTGTTACACCATGCGCACAGCTCACAACCAGCAGTCATCACTCTCATGGTCTGTGATTGGCATTGCAGAGTGAATGTAGCCTGTGGTGGGTCTGTAAGTTTCAATCATGCATATGCTCCGATGGGTGATGTGTTGTTTATGTGCATGAGGTGTCTACTTTCCTTCCATTGTGGCATTACTTTCTGTCAGTGTTGTATTGTCTATGCACAAGGTTGAGCTGTGACATTCTATGTGTAGGTATGTGTCCCCTTGCATCGTGGTTCCTGGAGCCTTCTGTGTGTGCATTGCTTGCTTGTTGGGGCAATATATATCGCCGACATACTACTGCATTCTCCTGCATGTTCTAGTCCTATGGGTTGGTGGCTGTCATGAGTGGGGTAAACGGGCAGGTGTACAGAGCCTTGACAGGGGATGCATTGATCAGGTGTCGTCATGTCCACCCCTCAACCCCCATGTACCACATTTCACTTGTGCTGCGAGATTGGTTTGTGTCATGGCACTTGCACTCACCCACTATCCAAATCTGTTGGCCTCTATGGCACTCCATATATGCAGGCAATGTGCTGTTCCGTAGGACGATAGCATCGTGTGTGGTACTACAGAAGGGGGAACAGGAGTGTGTGATCACAAGGTCAGCATTGCAGGTGACCTGGACATTAATGGAGTGGTACTGCTTACTGTTGTCATATAGCCCTTTGATGCCTGGGGAGGGGACCAATGCCACATGGTCACAGTCCAGAGCATCTATTAACATGCCTTTGAGGCATTAATCTGTGCCGGGTGGGGGGCAGAGAGATCTGGTGGGAGGCCTGGCTCATGACCGCTTCCAGCACATGCACAAGCACATATGAAAATGTGGGCTGGGACATGTCATGCAGCATGCCCACAGCGTGCTGGTAGATGCCAGTTGCAAGGAAATGAAGGACCGACACAAGCTTCAGCAGCTGGGTAAGGCAGTTCTTGTCTTAATCCTGCTCTGTATGTCGTCATTGATCAGGGACAGTAGTTCTATAATGGTCTCCCTGTTCAGCTTGTACAGAGTAATCAGCTGGATATCAGTTTATATCCAGGGTGAGGGCCTGACCTGTGGAATGTGCCCTTGCCTTGCATGGCGTTTTCTCATCCTCCACCTCCTTCTCTCTGTGCCCTCTGCTGCTGTTCCACCTTCTGCAGCTCAATGTGAAGAAGGAGGAGCTGCATGTCCCAATTAGTGACAGCTAGTGGCAGCATGGTGTTAGAATGTGTGTTTGGGTCACGTGCAGACCTTTTGTAGTTTTTCAGAGTGGATTGGATGCGCCTGTAACCTGTTTTCCATCACCTGTATGCATTGGAGGTAACCACATTGTGTTTTCGCTAGAATTACTGCACATTTGTTGGTGGTATTTCGGTGGTATTTTCACTTGTCATACGACGGAAATACAGTTTACACTCTCTGCAGTAATTCCGCCAGTGGAATTAGTGTTGGGGCTAATTCCGCCAGATGTTGGTGGTAATTCTGCCAGGGCAAATTCCGCCAGCGGAATTCCACCAGCGGAATTCCACCAGCGGAATTAGCGACCATTTCCTGGAACGCTTAATTCTGTGGAGTGGTAAAAGTGGTGGTAATGTTATTACCACCACTTTTACTACTTCCTGCTGTACTTGTGATGAGGCATGTATTTCCTGAGTCTCTGGCGTATTTTATTTTCTCCCTTGTGCTTCTGTGATTGTCCTTGAACTTGGCCATTTGGGATAGTTGTGTTTTTCGCCTGGATGTTCCATAGCTGCGTTCTCTTATGTGAGGAAGTCCTCAGTTCTTTCAGAGTTTGTTTTACTGGGGATTTCTTCCATTGTGGAGTGGTTTCACTACGGCGACTTTCATCATTCTGGGTTTCTTGGTTCCCCACGTTCCATTGTTTTTCCATCAGTAGTCTTTATGCAGGTCTCTCAAGCACATGCAAAGGAGTGCAGTATTTTGATCGGGTGAGTCTGTCCATACCATTTCTTCTCCAGTCCCCTGAGTTTAACTTGTAGACTGTTGTTGGTTTCCAGGCGTCATACAGAGCTTTTCTCTTGTCATGGACTTCCTTTACACGTTGCTGTATCCAGTCCAGCTCTATGTCTTGGTTTTTGCTCTGTGTGTGCGCCCATCTTGGTGAGAGGGATGTGTTTTCAGAACTTATGTGATTTGGAGAGAATGGGTACACGCCAGTAATGCTGTTGGGAGTGATCTTATGTGCTTTGGTGGCTTTATGCACTATGACAAGGTTGTCAATAAGTTTTCAGTTTTTGTTACAAAAATATAGACAAAAAAAGACTATTGGTCTCTAAGGCTACACATTTTCCCCCATCTTTGAAGTTGGCTTTCATCACCCCAGCCCAGGATCCCTACTGAAACCCGTCTTATCACAATAGAGGTTCTCTACAGCAATGGACACCTAATGTCTTCTTTGTCCCTATCCTAGGGAGGGCCACATGGTCGTAGCATTATCTCTCTTTCAGCCTCCATCTTTGTTGTGCAGTGAATATGGTCACTGTGGTTTTGTTCTTTGTCCTACTCCTGGATCAAATAAGGCCCTGTACACAACGGTTTTGGGGAGTATTCCCTGATCTCCCATAGTGCTGTGTAGCTCTCTGCTGGTTCGAGCTCCACTGCCAATCTCCCGCTGCTCCGCTAGAGCCAATATGAGGTTTGTGGGGGGTAGGTGGTGGGTCTCCCATTTGGCTCCTGAATGGAGAAAGATAGTCCCTTGCCATAAGGGCAACCAGTTTGTTCCTCCGGTTCCAGGCAAGTGACTTGTCGGCTGGGGAAAAGTGTACTTGTTGTTTTTGTACGGACAGTACTGCTTCACTGGAACCATTATCCAATGAACCCAATGGGCATGGGGAATAACCATTACCGCCCAACCCTTGATCCGGCGATAACAGCGACCGACCGGTTGGCGGTAACGCTATTAGCTCGGGCGGTATCCCAGCGGTATTACTGCTGGGATACCGCCCAACTCGTGATGAGGCCCAAAGAGTGGTTCTTTAACTTAAAAGTTCTTGATATTGGATGCACCGCCATGTGTATACAAAAACACAATAGGAATTAATGGGGAATTGTCTCCCCTCTTCTTTCTTTCCCCATCTGTATTTATTACAAAGAAAAACACAGTTTCCAGTATCAGGGGCGTGGGGAGGTCTCTTCTTTCACCATTGTAACATCAAGTCTAGTTTACTGACCTGCCTGACTTGACTTTAGGTCTTCGTACGAAAAAACACAGTTTCCAGATATTAAGGGGGAGAGGGAGGTCTCGTCCGCTTTTCTTTCTCCAGTTAACCAATGTAGTATCAAATCTCGTTCACCATCCTGCTAGACTTGAACTGTAGATCTATTCACAAGAGCAAAGCTCCCAAGTATCCAGGGGAGTCTCTTCCCCTGTTCTTACTCCAGCTCGCAAATGAAGCGTCAAATATCTGGTTCACTATCCTGCCAGACTTGACTATAGGCCTTCTTATGACAAAAACACAGTTTGTAAATATTAAGGGGGAGGAGGGAGTGTGAGAAACCTGACGGTATTCTCACACCTACTCCCCAGGAATCCTCGCCCTTCATGGGCTATTGCCAATACCATCCCACTCTTCCCTATTCATTTTGGCCAAGAACTGGGACGATGATGTCACAATCCTACCCGCCTGCCTTTGAGCACCGCTACATGCGCACATTCAGACACTCTGTTTATGGCATAATTGCTGAGTTAAAACCTTCCCACTCTTCTGCATTCATTTACTTGTTTTACCACTGCAGTTTTGGACCAATCTAATTTCATGTTCCATATCAGGTTTTGGGTTAAACCGGCAGATGCATTCTGGTACAAGTATGCTGTCAAAGAGGCAGAGGGCTGGAGGAGGCATACTGGGCACATGTGTTTGCAGCAAGCCCCAAAGTGCTGGAGAGGCCCTGGTTGTGTTCACCTTTTCCAAGCTACTGCAGGCTAGACTGCCGAGAGCTCAAGAGACGTTAATTGCAATCCACTGCTGCAGGCTACTGAAGCAGGGTCTGGGCTTGATTGAACACAGCTGCCTGAGACTGCAATCAGTTCCACCCTGTTGGGCTGGGGCTAGAAGGGCCTTTATAAGCTCACTGGGAACAGAAGCAGGAGTTGTTCAGTCAACTGCTTCCACTGGGGGTTCGTGCTTGTGTGCGCCCGTGATCAGTTTTTGAACCATTCCTGAATATCCTGATTTTGGCTTTTGAATCCTATTAGATGTTGCTGCTTTCCAATACCCTTTTTAGCCTTCTTTTGCATTCTCTGTTTTTGAAACTTTCCTTGATTTCCAGCTTTTGACTTCTGAAACCTTGTACTGTGTTGCTGTTAAAGACAATCAGTTCTTTACTGATATATTTTCTTCCTTTCTGTAAACACCATGTTTTCTGTAAGCATTTCTGCTTCACAGACTAGTCAACCTATTTCTGCCTTGCTTTTCTCTTTCTCTCTGCAACCCCAGTCTCTTGAATTTTGTCCAGTGTGTTCCTTTACTGCCATATTACCACATTTGAGTCCATATTTCTAGTGCCTGTTCTTAAGTATATTGAGTTTCCTGAATCCCTTGTATTCACTGTTTTGGCAGTGACCTGTCTTGTCTAAATCCTTCGCCTTGTGTATTCTGATATTGCAGTCTCTGCTTTCTACTTTGTTTCTCTATCTTGTCCTGCACCTGGTTACTTCTTTTAACACTGCTTTCCACCTGTATTACTTCTTAGTCCACTATTGTGCCTCCGCTCTGTATCCATTTACAGTGTGACCTCTGGGTTGGTCTCCATTCAGATCAGATAAGGGAAAGACTTGTGTTGCCTTTGTCTAGTCCGTTGGAGTCTTACCTGCCTCAGTATATGGTGACCAGTGTTACCCTTACAGTGAGTTTAACAGTCTCTTCCGCACGCCTAACTCATGATGCAGCTGTATGACAGTTGTTAAAACTAATCCACTGGTACCAATCCCAAGGGCTTTCCCTAATCCATGGAGACCTCTCATTATATTCCAGTACACCCTATATTCTGATCAATCCGTGTAGCACAGTATATTTACTTGTCTTTGCTTTCTCTCTGTCTCTTTACTTATAGCCAGCTCCTACCCATTGTAGTTCTTGGGAATACCTGTCTCAATTCAGGACCAAGTATTATCAATGCACATCTTTTAGTTAGGTTATAGATTTGAAAATGTAAAAAGAACACACAGTCAGTGCCTTCAAAATATTTTTAGGTGTGGGGGAGGAACTGTGATCCTGGCACAGAATCACTACAATACAGAGAAAAAAGAAGATCCAATATTAGGATCCTACCGTCCCCTGCACACTTTTCTGCTCTGAAAATACAATCTATTGTTAATGTAATCTGTTACTAGTTTTCTGAATAATTTAATCAAAAAACATTCTTAGAAAAGATACAATTTCACAAACTTTTAATCACAATCAAGTAACAAACACATGAAAAAAATAATAACAGGTCATAATAAGTCACCATTAGCTGATGCGTTTCGAGGTGAAGACCTCTTCTTCTTAAGCAAAGCAGACTGCAATACCCAAAAATCCAAAAGGACCAATTCAGTATTATATGTTCACTCCCGTCATGGTAAAGTTTATATAATTATTCCTCCACAATCGTCCACTCATTCCAATGATAATGTGCTGCCAGCTTGTTAATTAATTGATCAACCACTGAGCCATCTAGATGTTGCTCTTTGCAATGACTATGGGGGTCATTACGAGTTTGGAGGCAACCATGCCGCTATTTGCGGCATGGCTACCTCCAAACTCGGGTCCGGGGCCCTTGAATGAGGAATTACCGGGCCATTCCAACCTTAGATGACCCGGTAATTCCTCATTCAATTTACCCATCTCCATTCCCATATGAGCCCCTATAGGGCTCAATGGGAATGGGGAGGGAGCTAACAACGGGCCCGTTAATAACGGACCCGTTATTAGCTCCCTGGTCCTTTAGCGGCTCCCACTAACTATGCCTGGTAAAACAAGCCGCTCTTAGCGGGACCCGCTAAAGGACCTCGTAATGCGGCAGTAAGGGGTTAACGGCACCGGCACCCTTACCGGCACTGTTAACCCCTTACCGCCAGCCTCGGAATGAGGCCCTATGTGTGATTTTAAAATGTTGCACCCAGTGATTTCCCAACAAAGTTCATAACCTGAGTGGTGGGAGTGTCTCATATACATGCCATCTACATGCATACTCGCTGACAAAAGACTATACAAAACGCTTACCTACAGTAGATCCAAATTTCAAATACATTTCCGGGATATAGATCAAATAAATAAGAAATCTATTCCAATGAACCGTAATGTATCCACCTTAATATGAATTCAGTCTGTTCACGTTCAGACAGTGCAAACCTACGTTTCACCCATTTACCTAGAAAAAAGAATTACACCTAATCAATAACCAATCTCTTCTAGCTCTGTCCATTATAAATCATTATTAATTGATCAGTACCACATGAGAAACTAGGCTCTTCTACATGCCAGAAAGAAGTTATTGCATTCAGTCACCCCTGCAGGGTAAATACACTTGTTCACCTGTCTTGTCTGAGTCCTTTGCCTTGTGTACTCCGATATTCCAGTCTCTGAATTGTACTTTGTTGCTCTTTCCTGTCCTGTACTTGGTTAATTATTTCAACACTGCTTTCCGCCTGTATTACATCTTGGTCCACTGATGTGCCTCTGCTCTGTATCTGTTTACAGTGTGACCCCTTGGTTGGTCTCCATTCAGATCAGATCAGAGAAGGACTTCTGTTGCCTAGTCCGTTGGAGTCTTACCTGCCTCAGTATAGGGTCTCCATTTTTACTCTTGTACTGAGTTTAACTATCTCTTCAGCATGCCTAACTCATGACGCAGCTGTATGAAAGTTGTTAACAGTAATCTGCTGGTACCGATCCCAAGGGCTTTCCCTAATCCATGGAGACCTCTTATCATATTCCAGTACACTCTTCATTCTGATTAATCCATGTTGCCCGTGAATTTGCTTATCTTTGCTTTCTCTGTCTCTTTAACTACAGCCAGCTCCTGTTCCTGCCCCTGCAGTTCTTGTGAATACCTGTCTCAGCTCAGATCAGCTTGGTATATACCATGTTCTTCTTATATGCTAGCATTGCCTCAGGAATCTACCCTAATCTACAGTGCATACGGTGAGATATAGCTTTTGCCCTGTGCTCTACGCCAGACTCCTGACTGAGGAAGAGTCTCCTTGAGTCTTGAACCACAGAACCGGCGTGTGGTTCCTCACTCATCCAGGGCTGGCTTGACAAGGTACACAGTCCTAGCTTGCTTTTTAGCACCAGGGCCACCTTTAGTAGATCATGCCGCTTATGTTGGTTGCACAGTGGGCTTTGGCCTTCTTGCTTGGGTAAGCCTCATTTTTCCTTGTCCCAGTATGATCGGTAGGAATGAAGTCCTCTACAGAGATACATAGGGCCTCATTACAACCCAGGCGTTAAGGGTTTAACGGCGCCGTCGGCGCCATTAACCTTTAACGCCTGATTACCATTTTAACATGGTGGTAAAGGAGGGAACTTACCGCCTGGGTTGTAATGAGGCCCATAGATGTGTGGTGCGACCCCTCGGAACTGAATAGGGTGAGAGGAAAGAGGGGACAGATATGGAGGGACTATATACCACATTCTCCCAAGGCTATTGTCACTGGTCCCACAGTGGGATTTCCTCCCCCATGAGTTCCACCCGCTGAGTACCACCCCCAGCGGGACTATCAGGTAGGAACCTCACCTCCCAGGTCTCGTCGGAAGGGGCTAGCCCCATGGGAGCAGTAACAATACCCTAGGATTAGTCACAATGCATACCCGGGAGCCAGGAACAGCAATTCACCCTCTGCAACCCCACACCACTATTGGGGTAGGTCTGGCTGTGGCGTTACCCTGTTAGGCCGTGTACTTCAGGTGGGAAGGAGTTATTTACCCCCCTTGTCAGGGCCAGACCAATGACCCTCTCATAGTACTTCTTGCTTGAAATCTACTCCTGCCGTGGTTAAAACTTGCAAAATGCCCCTTATGTTGGTTGCCCGCTGCTCTGTGCGTGGTAAAGAGCTGATAGAAGTTCTTCGATTCCATTATCTTTTACATATTGTTTCAACTCTGGTAACGTGAACTGTAGGCTGTTGACTTTAACTATGTTATTAAGGGTTCACTGCCCTTCTGAAAATTTCCCTGAAGAAATGTGTGATTGTTTTTGTGTTTATGTCCTCCAGTAATGTGATCTCTAGCCATTTGGTTGAGAAGTCCACTAGCACTGTGACATGCTTTTCACCTGGTGACATGTCGACCAGGAGGCCAATGATATCTGGCCTAAATTTGTGCAAGGTCTGGATCCCTCTCCAGTGAGTGTGGTGGTGCTGCTCTGGTTTTAAACTTTGGCAGTGTCTCTACATGGTGCCTCCCTCAATTTGACACTCATCACGAGTTGGGCGCTAACCCCAGCAGTATTATCGCTGGGGCTATTAGCCCTACCGCCAAACCCCCCAGCACTATTAGTGCCGGATAATGGGTAAGGCGGAATGGTAAGTCCCCATTGGACCCATTCGGGAATTTCCACCCCGATAATAGCGCAGAAAATCCACAAATCTGCCAAACCCATGATTTGGCGGACCCTTAAATGCAGCGGTAATAGCATTACCACCGCATTTAAGGATTACCACCAAAATTGCGATGCGCCAGTAAGTCTGTGTGCATACGCAGCCATCAAAATCTCTTAGGCGCTGCTTGGTCAGTGTTATGCCTGTGTGAACCTCGTCGTAGCATAGGTGGCTGAGGCGGGTCTTAAGCCTGCTAGAGGAATGAAGGTAGCATTTCTCATGTCCAAAGAGTGCTGCAGGTGTATTTGTGCTGACACTTTCCTGTAACATTGAAGGTCTTGGGCTAGTTTTCTTTCCCTACCATCTATTCAGCGTTCCATTGCTTTGTCTTATGTGTATTCTTCCCGTTCTTCCTGCAGGATCGCTCCCTTTTGATAGCTGCTGGGTCTGACAGGGAGGCCACTTGCATTCGTACTTGAGGAAAGTTTTTTTTGTTCCAGTTTTGACTGGTAATCAGAACAGACAATCTGCTTGTTGGTTTTGCCATCCTGTGCTCATTTGGGTAACTGAACTCTTGTATCTTTGATGCCAACTTTGCTAGGCATGGTGCTTGTGTGTCCATGCTTTTGGGGCCGAGTATGTTCACTGGGGGGCTTGTGGTTTGTTCATATATGCCCGGTCCCAGAGGTCCAGCATCAACAATGGAGGTCGCAAATGTCTGCTAACAGCCCTCGTTCTATGGCGGGGTAGTGTTTTTCAGTTTTAATTAGTGCTTTTGATGTGAAGCAACTGGGCTGATGTGACCCTGTCTCTTCTGTAGCAGAGGCGCACCCAACACATACGTGCTGGCAGTGACCCTATTTGCATCAAAGCTTTTCGGATATGGGGCACTGGCTATGCCAATCTTGATTCGGTTGAAAGGTTGTTGGCAGTGCTTCGAACGTGTGTAGTACTCTCCTTTTCTCAGGAAGGTACTCGTGGAGAAGCTGAGGTTGACTTTGGTGTAATACTCGGCCATCCACATAAATGATTTCAATGTCTCTTTGTTGTCAGTTTCTTGATGGCTGTCACCAGGGTCTCCTTACGGCTAAGGCCTTTTGGGGTTATGGTTGATCTTAGGAAGTCTAGTTTCTATTGTAGAATCTGACATTTCTCTTTTTTAAGTGAAATCTGCTTTTGTTCAACTTGGTTAGAACTTTGCCCAATGCTTGGATGTGTTTGTCTTTGCACACACTCTGTACTAAAATGCCATCTTGAAATTACTTGACATTTCTTAGTCCTGTGAGCGTTTCAGTCATTATACGATGAGCCTGCCGAACAAAGCCTGAATGGTATCTTCTTCGTATGTGTGTTGTTCCCAATGGGGTGATTGTGATGATGGAAATGCATTGGAGGGACAGGGCCTCCATGTCCTTGTCCTGTACCCCTTTTATCACGTGTGTTCTGTGCTATTTTATGCACAGAAGTCCATGTGGGACTCCTGGCATTGCAGCTCTTCCTCTTTTTGGGTTTGTGAACAGACCCATGGGATCATGTTATGGCACACATGGGTGGGGGTATAAATGATAAGTTACTCACCGTAGTGACTAATGTACTCTTAGTCCATAGTCCCCTTTCTTCCATACTTTATGGGCGTCCCTTCCAAGGGACGGAAGACAGAGCCTTTTTCACCAGAAAAAACCTTCTTCCCCTTTAAATTTGGAGGCGGTTGGGGGTGCGGCCCAGGGAGCATGCGCTGACCTGACTCTGCCCTCCCGCGCCACACCTCAGTCCCCAATGACGCGTCGACAATAGATTTAACATTGCCTAATGACACCAGTATTATTAGGGGGGAGGTTGGTGGGACGTTTGGAGATAAGGGGACTATGCACTAAGAGTACATTAGTCACTACAGTGAGTAGTTATAATTACTCTTATGTCCCGTCACCTTTCCTCCATACTGTATGCCCGATTACAACTGATTGTAGCCCCAGGGTGGGGAGGAGACCCTCCTCAAGCAGCTAGGTTCCTAAGAACCGGCTGTCCGAAAGCTGCATCAGATCTAGAGCCAGCATCCAAACAGTAATGCTTGCAGAAAGCCGAGGAAGAGGCCCAAGTTGCCACCCTGCTTATGACTTGCCAAGGTACATGGCGATGGAATGCCATGGCCGTTGCCTTAGCCCTGACTGCGTGGGCATGCATGTTGGCCGGGAGCGGCTTGTGCTGACTCTCGTACGCTTCCTTGATGGCAGAGACCTTCCAGTGGGATATGGAGGCCTTAGAGGCCTGATAGCCTGGCCTCGAGCCTCCGAAAGTGACAAACAGAGCGTCCGACTTGCGGAAGTGCTTGGTCCTGTCCAAGTAGAATTTTAGGACACGCCTGACATCCAGGCAGTGCAGCACTCTCTGTGCTTTGTCCTTGGGATCGGGAAACAAAGTAGGAAGGACTAGTTCTTCATTCAAGTGAAATTCAGATGAACCTTGGGCAGAAATGCCGGGTGTGTTCGCATGACTACCTTGTCCTTGTGAAACGTGGTATATGGTACAGAGGCGACCAGCGCCTGGATCTCGCTGACTCTGTGAGCCGAGGTAAGATGGACTGGTAAGGCCGTCTTGATGGTGACCAGCCTAATGTCCACGGATGCCATTGGCTTGAATGTTTTGTGCGCCAGGGCGCCCATGACTATGTTAAGGTCCCACACCGGGTGCAGTCTCTTGACGGGCAGGTAGAGCCTAGCAAGACCAGTCAGATGTTTCTTGACGATAGGGTTGGAGGAGCAAAAATGCCTTCCTCCAAGTTCCTGTAAGCCCCAATGGCTGCAAGGTATGTGCAGCAGGTGTCCACCTGAATGCCCGAATGAGCGAGGTGTGCCGAAAAAGAGAGCACGTCATCCAAATTGCAGGCCAACAGGTCAATTCCCTAGGAGTCTTCCCATTGGCAGAATCTGGTCCATTTGCTTTTGTACTGGGCCCTGGTGGCTTTGCTCCTGGCACCCTGTATGATTTCCCAATTTGCCTGTTAGAGGCTAAGGTGCCGAAGCGTTACCTGCTCAGGTACCACGCTGTGAGGGCTAGTTTCCCTGGCGCGGGTTGGATGATTCCGCCCCCCCCGCTGTGCCAGAAGATGTGCTGGGCCTGTCGGAAGGTGTATCTGGGGCACCTCTGAGAGGCTGAGTAGTTCTGAAAACCCTGGCCTGGCCAACCACCATGGAGCTATCAGAATGATGAGGAGTCGGTGAGACTCCTTGATCTTGCAAATTACCCTGTGGCTAAGGGGAGTAGGCGGAAAGGGGTAGGCTTTCATGCCGGTCCACTGGAGATGAAATGCGTCGCCCAGAGAGCCGGGGCTCTTACCCTGCCAGGATGCGAACTGGGGACACTTCTTGTTGTGCCAGGTGGTAAAGAGATCCACTTGAGGATGACCCCACCTGTTGACGATCTCATGAATAACCAGGTCGTTTAGCTGCCCCTCGTAATTGTCTGCTCCCAGCTTGCTGAGCCTGTCTGCCTCCAGGTTGGATCCCCCCGGGAGGTGGACTGCCGAGAGGTAAATGTCATTTCCCAGGGCCCATTCCCACATGCTGATCGCCAGCCTGCACAGAAGAGGGGATCTGGTGCCTCCCTGCTTGTTGATGTAGAACAAGCTGGTCAAGTTGTCTGTCTGGATGAGGACAACCTTTCCCTTGACAAGTGGTAGGAATTCTCTGAGTGTTAGCGAGATGGCGTTCAGCTCCAACCAATTGATGTGTTATTCCTGCTCCTGTCGAGTCCAGGTACCGTGGACCGAGAGATCGTCCAGGGTGGCTCCCCAGCCCTCGAGCGAGGAGTCCGTGGTGATGGTGGCCTGCGGAGAGAGCGCCCGAAAGGGCTTGCCCGTCCGTAGGTTGCAGTCCATGGACCACCAAGTTAGGTCCGGGTGGAGGGATGGAGGAATGTTGATCATCTCGGATTGCGAGCCCCACTCCTGATTCCATGAGGACGCGAAGTGCAGCTGAATCCTTCTCATCCTTAGTCTTATGTGCGGTACGGCTAATAGAACCGCCGCCAGTACACCCAGGAGATGTTGGTACCACCATGCAGAAGTACCTTCTCTGCTGAGGAATTCTCCCAAATGAGTCCCAGGAATGTCACAGTCTGCGGGGGTGCAGCTGTGACTTCTTGAGGTTAAGCGAGAAGCCCAGATCATGCAGTGTGTTCATAAGGGCATGGGAAGGGTGGCAAACTGCTTCCGGAGATGTAGCCCTGACGAGCCAGTCGTCAAGGTATGGGTAGATGTGGAGGCCCTGCGCTCTGAGGAGGGCCGCCACAGCATTCATGAGTCTGGTAAAGACCCTGGGAGCCAAGTTGAGGCCAAATAGAAGGACTTTGTATTGGAAATGTTAGCCCATGATCCTGAACCGTAGGAAAGAATGATGGGGCTGCCAAATCAGGACATGTAGGTACGCGTCTTTCAGGTCCAGGGAGCACATCCAGTCTCCCTTGTCCAATGTCTCTGCTATAAAAGCTGGCGTAACCATCTTGAATGTTTGCAGGGGTAGGGAGAGGTTGAGGGTGAAAAGGTCCAGCACAACTCTCAGGCCCGCCTGGTTCTTCTTCGGAATGGCCAAAATCCTGGATAGAAGCCAAAGTCTCGCTGGGAGGCTGGGACTTCCTCCACTGCCTGGCTCTCTTCGAGCGATAGAGTTGCTGTCCCAACCTGTGGGAGTGGAGGGGAGGAGGGAGGAGAGGCTGGGATAGGCAGGCGGTACCCTGTGGATACTACGGAGAGGATCCAGGGGTCGGTGAAATTCTGGCACCAGAATTGTGCATGGAGGGCAAGCCTGCCCCCCACCAGAGACACGTCGACCCGAAGGAGTGTGTGATGCCTTCTTTCCCTCGGAGGCTGATGCTGAGGAAGGGGACTGGAAAAAGCCCTTACTCCCCCCCTTTTTGTTGTTTGCGCCGGTTCTGAGACCGCGAGCGGTCCGGCTGTCTGGATTTGCATTCCTGGAAGCCGCAGAACCCTCCATATGTACGACCCTTTTCAGAGCGCTTCTGAAATTGGGTGTACGATTTGGGCGTAGTCTTTGTAAGAATGGATGAAGACTTCGCCGTTTGTGAGCTGTTCTTTTTCTTGTCCAGTTCTTCATCCATAGAGGAGGGGAAGAGGCCCCCCCCTCGAACGGTAGATCTAGAATGTGCTCCTGGACATCAGGGTTGAATTTTGTTGCCTGGAGCCAGGCTGTTCTCCTCATGTCCGTGGCGATGCAGATGGCGCAGACTGAGGTATCGATATGAGCCACTGCGGATTCCATAAGGTCATGCGCCACGAGCTTGGCTTCTGCTAGCCCTGCCTTAAAGCTTGATTGGTATTGGGTGGGGAGTACCGGGAGGAAGTCCGCAATTTCCCACCATAACCGTTGGTTGGCGGTAGCCAGCATGGCATCTGCGTTGGCCTGACGCAGGTGCAAGAAGGCGTTGGAGTAGATCGTCTTGCCGTATGCCTCAAAGATCTTCTCCTCCTTGCGTAGCAGCGCTGCAGAGGAGGAGGCTGAGGACGACTGAGGCTTGGAGTATAGTGATGCCGCAGCGATCACTGAGGAGTGTGGCTGAGGATGGGTCCAGAGCAAGAGTGTATCCCCCTCCATCTGCCTGTACTTGGCATCCAGGCGTCGGTTGACCGGCTGGGCCGATTGGGGCTTGACACAACCCTTCTTGGCCAGGTAGACTACATCGGTTTGCAGTGGAATCCCCGTGTTGGCAGAGGGGCGTTTAATGAGGACTTCAGCCAGAAACCCCTCTACCGGCTGCTCAACCTCGGGTTGGGGGAGGCCCAGGTACTCCACCAGGCCAGCAAGACGATGATAGAAGGCCCTGGCTGAGGATGGCTGGTCTGGATCCTCCTCCTCGTCCGTATCCTGTGGATCTGGTACATCTTGTGGAGGAGGAGGGGTAGATGGCGCCGGAGGCTGGGGTACAGGGACTGCAGCCAGAGGCTGAGGAGGCGGCGGAGGTTGCGGTGTTGGCTGTGAAGGAGGCAGCTGCACCAGGGCCTGTGGGGCCAATGGAGGCATCTGTGGTGCCTCTAGCATGGCGGGGAGGACTTCCCTGACTGCGTCTTTAATGATAACCCCCATCTGAGGAGACCTCATGAGGCTGAGAAACCTCTCGAAGAGCACCTCACTGGCCAAAGAGGTGGCAGGGGGTACCGACAAGGTAGCGGGGGCTGCTGGAGCCGCTGCGTACCCTGTCCATATGGACACAAAGGAAAGTTGCCCTGTGCAAATGAAGGGTAGACTGTAGGCCACGTACCTGGTTGAGGCCACTCCCACCTTGACACTCGTTATTCGCCAAATTCGTGGAATGGCGTTAGACGGGTGCCCCTTTCTGCTGCGGTGGCCATTTTATTTATTTAGTTTTATTTATTTATTTGTAGAGCACCAAACTGCTCGCAAGCATTGGGGCGCTTACAAGCCATCTTGTCGAGCTGCCTGCCACTTGCCTGCGACGTGTTGCTCAGTCTGCTGGGCCCAGCCTCGTCCAAGACTCTTGTATGTGGATCACGAGGCCTACCCTGCTCCTCGGGCCTTGGCCCGGTAGGTGTAACACCCTCGACCCAGGGGTCAGTAGAGCTGCGTTTAGGCACCCCCTCTGACGTATTGCCGGTATTAGGGCATAGTCCGTTGGACGTATTGCCGGTGTTAAGGTGTAGCCCCTCGGCCATTGTGCCGGTAAAAGGGCATAGCCCCTCAGGTACAAGAAACTTCCGGTCCCTTGACACTGCGCCCGGGAGGATCCAAGCATCCCTTGACCCGAAGGCCGGTAGCTGTAGCAGCCTCGGTGCACGTGTCAGTAGAAGGACCTGGCCGGTCCCACCCGCGCGGGAGAGTCGCTGGAAAATATCGGCCCTACCTTGGGCCTGGTTCGATGCTTCACAAAGTTCTTGAGATCCTCTGGAGGTGACCTCTGGAAGAGGTCCCTCCACCTGGCTAGTCTGTTCTTCAGTGCCTTCGAGGACAATGAGTCACACGCCGAACATGATTGCCAACCCTGGTCTGAGCCAAGGCAACATAGGCAGAGGGCATGGGAGTCTGAAGTTGGGAAGAGCCCATTGCAGGATGGACACCTGCTGAACCCTATAGAAGTCGACATGCGCCAGGGAGGAGCGTGACGCCTGAGGACCGAGTACCTGAACGATAGATAAGACAAAAAAGACAAAGAGAAAAAGTATCCACATGTGGAATTACATGGCCTAACCCAAACCCAGGAGCGCTGGTGAATTCGGCCCGTTCCCGTTGATGCGGAAAAGGGGACTGAGGTGTGGTGCCGGAGGGCGGAGTCAGGGCAGCGCATGGTCCCTTTGCCGCAACCCTGCGCGCCTCTAAATTTAAAGGGGAAGAAGGTTTTTTCTGGTGAAAAAGGTTCTGTCTCCCATCCCTTGGAAGGGACGCCCATACAGTACGAAGGAAAGGGGATGGGACGTAACAGTATGGGCTGAATGCACTGTGAGCCTGATTGGCTTCCTGCCTGCCTAAATGCCCTTCTGAATGATTGGTTTCCTGAGTGTGATCCAGCAGAGTGAATGAGAGACCAAGCAGTGTATCTGGGTGACCTCTCACTGAGGGAAATCGTGCAGATGCTGAAATCGAAACTTGATGCTTGATTTCAAAGCCGAGCTTGAAGAAGAAGGTTGAATGCTGTTTCCCTTCGACGCAATCTGAAAGCTGCCCTGCCTTCAAGAAACTGATTTAAGAGAGGGCCTGCCTAGGAGACCTCTATCCGAGGTACGAGGGACCATCGTACACCAGCTAACCTTCACCAATGTTCCCTGGAAGTCAGTCCTCAAAAGGCTGCCGACCGGAGACGGTGTTATAACTGTACCAATAACCAACAGATATCAACTATTAGGGTGAGTACAAGGCTTGCACTCAGCTGGAGCAGAGGCAGCGGAAGACGACTATGAGAAGTTACCTGTCAAGCTCTGGACCCCCGTCCGCACTTTACCCGGGAAAGGCAACCCAGAACCCAAAGGGAAGCCCTCTTGGGGGAAAAAACCTTAGATGTCTTCGATCTCGGTGCAGTGTTATCAGTTGTGTAGAGATTCTCTTGGCCAGGGTAGTCATCTCTCTGGAGTCTTTACCATAATCAGCCTAAGCAGTAAATAGAGGGAGTTTGTGGGGATTCCTAATTTAGAAAAGAAGGAAAGGGCTGAAATAACTCCTGCTGTACCTATGCAGAAGCTGCGAGTCCTCATACACATAAGACCTGACACTGTGAAGCTATAGAGGAGTTTCTCAGGACAGTCATAGATGAACGCATAGAGAAAGGAAGGCTGTGAGCAACTCTGTTTATAAATTGGATTCTCCTGGTAGTTGTGACCGTTGCTAAGCTCCCAGGTGCCGTAAGCTCGAGGAACTCAATGGCGTTGCTAGAGGATCGTTGAAGAAAGAGCCTGCGGTGTACATTCATTACAAACTGTATAGTCATTGCCTGGTAACAGGAAATAAAACCGCTGTGTTGTTAACGAGGATCGCGCTGTGTGAATGCTCGGGGAGAAAGGTGCGTCATAGGAATGGAGTCGTGACGCACGGTTCTGCAGGGCTTGCTTCCTCATAACTGCTTCTGCTCGACATCGGGGGTGGCGCCTGACGTTTCACTGGGGAAAAGACTGCAACGCCACCCAGAGACAAGGGGGCCATCTTGAGGAAACCGCAGCTGACCTCATGGACATGCCTCCAATGTCGCCATAGCGACCAACGGCATCAGCCATTCATAACAGTATGCCCCCTTTGCAGGGGAGACCCCCGCAGCTTACCATGAACGATCCGCCAAGGAATAACCCTTCCAGTCCACCAAGTATTGAAGAGACCCCCGATAGTAACGCGAGTCACAGATACCGGATACCTCATACTCGGGACCGGTGTCCGTGACCACAGGAAGAGGACGCCCCAGTGTCAATCAATGAAATCGATCCGGGAAATCAGGCTTTATCTGAGACACATGAAACACTGAGTGAATCCGGGACCAAGAGGGCAGAAGACGCAGGCAGACTGTGGCAGCACCATGTAGCTGGATTACCAGAAAAGATAAAAAAATTGCGGGGCAACAGTTTTGAAGTAACCAAATGCAGAGGCAAAAATCGAGAAGCGAACCAAACCTTATCACCTGAAGACAAGACTGGAGCAGGGGTACGATTCCTATCAGAGATTCGTTTGGCCCGATCCTGGGCCGCCCGTAAACACTGCTGTGCCCGCCGATGACCATCCTGGATTTGACAGACCAAGTTATCAACTGCTGGGAAACGATAGCCCGCGGGCATAGTCACGGGCAAACAGACCGGATTAAATCCGTAAGAACAAAAAAATTGACTGGTTAATAAGGCTGAGTGGAAAGAGTTGTTATAGGCGAATTCTGCTAATGGTAGTAATTCAGACCAGTTGTCCTGAGCAGAGGAAATATAATAATGTAAATAGCCCTCCGAGGTCTGGTTCAAGCCCTCTGTCTGCCCATTGGTCTGGTGATGAAACCCGGAGCTCAATGCCCTTTTGATGCCCAATTTAGAACATATCTGCTGACAATATCGAGAAGTAAATTGAGACCCCCTGTCGGACACTATGGATTCCAGAAGCCCATGGCAAGAAAACACTCTTTCAAGAAAGATGTGCACCATCCGTGCTGCCGAAGGGAACCCCATTAGGGGTATAAAGTGGGTGAACTTGATAAATAGTTCACGACCACCATCACCGCGGTATGACTTTCTGAGGGTGGAAGATCCACAATAAACTCTGTGGAAATGCATTGCCATGGTGGCTCATGAAGAGCAGTCCTGACCAGATGTCCCACGGATGTTGTCGGGATGACTGAGACTGTAAGCAGACGACGCAAGCGGCTACATAATCCTTCACATCCAATGCTAGGGAAGGCCACCAGAAATGTCACCTAACGAGCTCAAGGGTGGGAGAGAAAAAGAATTTCCTACATCAGACCCCCCGGTGGTATGTAAACCAAGTTATCATGAAAGTACAAATTGTGATCCTTGTGAAGATGATATTTCGCCACATCCACTAGAATCTCAGGCCATTGTGCGGTAGTATATTCAGCCAGTCACTGCAGAAATGTGGGCACAGTATATAAGAATACGGCCTTCGGAAACAACTGTTCCGTACAAAACTGGGGAGGACCAGCAGGGTTCTTCCGGGAAAGAGCATCAGCTCACAAATTGACTCAGCCAGGTCTAAACGAGAACACAATATTCTAAGGTGAAAGAAAATGAGCCCACCGATTCAGACGACTATTCCTAGTCTGGGCATATTAAAGGGCCTTGAGATTATGATGGTCTGTACGTACCTCCACTGGGAATTCTGCTGGCAGTAGTAAATGTCTCCATTCCTCAAATGCCTTTTTAATGGCAAGCAGTTCTTTTTCCAACACCAAATAGTTCAGTTCCAATGGGGTGCGAGTCTTGAGAGATAGGCAACGGGCATTCCACTCCTTGATCTGATTCTTGCAGCAGGACGGCTCCCAAGGTCTAATGGGAGGCATCGGTTTCCATAATAAAGCGTCTGTTTTGATCGGGGGTGATCAATATGGTAGCTCTAGTAAATTGGTCTTTCAACTCTTCAAAGGCGGTCTGTGTTTCTGTTGACCATACAAACGGAGTCTGTTTCTTCAGAAGGATTGTAAGGGGTTGGATCGCATCGGAAAACTCTGGCATACATTTCCTATAGAAATTTGCAAAGCACAAATACGTTGACTTTCCTTTACTGAGTTTGGAGCTGACCATTCCAGTACCGCTTCCATTTTCGCCGGATCCATGGCCACCCCTTGAGGAGTTAAAACATAGCCCAGTTACTGCACTCAATTCCAATGAAACTCGTATTTCTCGAGTTTGCAGTACAAATGTTCTCTCTGAAGTCGCCCCAGTACCTCTTGCACATGAAGAACGTGATCAGATTCTGATGCAGAGAAAATCAGAATATTATCTAAATACACTATCTTGCAATGTAATAGTATATCGGAGAAAATCGGATCCATGTATCGCTGAAATGTGGCAGGGGCATTAGAAAGACCAAAAGGCATTACCCTGTATTCGTAATTCCCAAAGGGCTTGCTGAAAGCAGTCTTCTATTCATCCCCTGCTTTTACCTGAATCAGATGATAAGCTCCTCATAAATCAAGTTTGATATAAATCTTTGATCCTTTGACGGCCTCCAGTATGTAGGGGATCAACGGTATTGGATAACGGTCAGGGACTGCGATCTTGTTGAGGCCCCTAAAGTCAATACATGGCCTCAATTCTTCTGTATTCTTTTTTGGGATGAAAAATAACGATGCCTGAATTCTGTGATAAGACCATTCTCCAGGTTTGTACGTAGATATTCTTTAAGAACTTCTTTTTCTCACACTGACAAGATATACATCCTTCCAAAGGGTTGGGGTTGATCCGGTACGAGCGTAATGCCACAATCATAGCGGGGATGCAAGGTAATTTAGAATATTGGGTATTAGAAATACTTCATGATAAGATTGGTACTGGTCGGGGATTTCCAGTACATGATTGACTACCCGAGAATCAACCGGGGATACTTAGAGAGGTAAGAAATTAGAGGCAAACCCAATCACCCCCCCCAGTAAGACATTTAGTGAGACAATGTGTGGATCCCAGAAAGAAAGTACCAGCAGTCCAATTGATGTACGGATTGTGTAGTAGTAGCCAGGGTAACCCCAAAATAACTGGATAATGAGCAGTTCTAATCATGTAAAAGGTTATGATCTCTGTGTGGGAACCGTTGCTCATCTGAATGGGGTGTGTTTGCTCTTTTATGGGACCGGAGGTAAGAGGGCTCCCGTCTACACTCCCTACCGGGATTTATACTGACTTGGCTATATGAGGAAGTCCTTGCTTGAGGGCCCATAGATCATCCACAAAATTCCCTGCCGCCCCACTGTCAACCAGGGCCGGGACTTCTGTAACAACCCGTGATTCAAGAGCAAAAGTAATCAAGAGTAGGACCATTGGGGATTGTGATTTATTAAATTCAGCTGGATCCACTTGGGTTGAAGAGGAACCTGTAGAATTTTCCAGTATAGTGGGTCCTCCTATGAACGGGCTCCAGCGTTTCCCGAACAACAGGGAGGAGCGACAGGACATACATTTACTAAATTATCCTTCAAGCCACAGTACATGCATAGCCCATTAGTTTGTATATGTATGCGTTCTTCTGGGGTAAGAGGACCTCTAGCTACCCCTAACTGCATTGGTTCTTCCAAGGGCAAAGGCTTGGATAGAGCAGGGAAAGATTCTGAAGAGGGAGGACGGGGGTTACGGAATCTTTGTCTTTCCCTATGGCGCTCTTGAAGATGGTAATCCAACTGCATTACCAATGCAATTAATTCTGCTAGATTCCCTGATCGTGGTACCCTGGATACCACATCTTTTAATTCTTCAGAAAGTCCTCTTCTAAAGAGGGTGATAAGGGCATCATTGGGCCAGGCTGTGTCAGATGCCATTTGCGTGAATCTTGTTATATATGAAAGGATATCCTGAGATCCCTGGCGAAAATCTAACAACTGCTCTTGAGCAGATACTGCTATTTCTTGTCTTTCGAACATTGTTCATAGACTATTTGTAAATGCTTTGTAAGAGTCTAATATTGGGTTGTTCGTAGTGACTAAAGGAGTAGCCCACGCTAGCACGGCCCCGGACAATTGTGAAATCATATGTCCTACTTTGTCTCGGGCTGTCAGGAAAAAAGAACCTTTGAAAGCAAATTGTACTGTACAGGAGTATAAAAACTCTTTCAGTTTGTGAGGATTTCCTTCAAACTTGCCCCCGGGTAAAGGTCCTGGGGGAAGCGCTGAACTTTGTGGTGCTCTCACCATTTGTTGTCTGAGTACCACGTTTTGCTGCTTCAATCCCTGTAGTTCTAGGGTTAGGGATTGCATGGCAGACACCAGTTATTGTAACTGATTCTGATCCATGATAGTGCAACTCTGGGCGTCACTAACTGTTATAACTGTACCAATGACCAACAGATATCAATTATTAGGGTAAGTGCAAGGCTTGCACTAACCTAAAGCAGTGGAAGATGACTATGAGAAGTTACCCGTCAAGCTCTGGACCCCCGTCCGCACTTTACCTGCGGAAGGCAACCCAGAACCCAAAGGGAAACCCTCTTGGGGAAAAAACCATGGATGGCTTCGAACTTTGGTACAGTGTTATCAGTTGTGTAGAGATTCTCTTGGCCGGGGTAGTCTTCTCTCTGGAGTCTTTACCATAATCAGCCTAAGTGATAAATAGAGGGAGTTAGTGGAGATTCCTAATTTAGATAAAAAGGAAAGGACATCAAACCTGACACTGTGAAGCTATAGAGGAGTTTCTCAGGACAGTCACAGATGAAAGCATAGAAAAAGGAAGGTTGTAAGCAACTCAGTTTATAAGTTGGGTTCTCCTGGTAGTTGTGACCGTTGCTAAGCTCCCAGCCACTATAAGCACGAGGAACTCAATGGCGTTGCTGGAGGATCGTTGAAGAAAGAGCCTGCGGTGTACATTCAATACGAACGGTATAGTCGTTGCCTGGTAACGTGGCGGTGTTACAGGAAATGAAACCGCTGTGGTGTTTACGAGGATCGCGCTGTGAGAATGCTTGGGGAGAAAGGTGCATCGTAGGAAATGAGTAGTGATGCGCGGTCCTGCAGGGCTTTCTTCCTCATAACTGCTTGCGCTCGACATCGGGGACAGAGCCTGAGGTGTCACTGAGGAAAAGACTGCAACGCCACCCAGAGACAAGGGGGCCATCTTGAGTGAACCGCAGCTGACACTATGGACATGCTTCCAACATCGCCACAGCGACCAACGGCATCGGCCATTCATAACAGACGGGGACCGCCGAGGAATCTCGAAGCGCAGCACCCAGACATTGAAGCCCATCATCGTCGACCAGGGTTTGGAGGATTGCCGTAACCGATGGAGGCCCGTTAAAGCCGTGTTGCCCCAAAGCGGGGACAGCTTGACACCGTGCCGCTGACGACCGGAGCCGCAACGCTCCATTGCCTAAGAACACTTTGAATCACGGACTCCCTTGCTCACCACCATCGACCAATTTGTCCTGCCGGAGAAAGTCAAGGTCGCCGACGAGGCGAGGAAAATCCGCTGGTGAGTTTCCCGCCACCCGAAGTTCACAAAGACGCTGATTACCCGATGCCTTTCCTGGGCCTACGTTCTTCATTTTACTCTCTGTGGCAACGAACTTTCATTGTCGAGGCACACTGCACACTTTGTCTTTGCAGGACGTCCACGACCGTTCGTCGACAAGCACCGCCAGGACAGAAGCTGCTGCCTCAACGCCATTGTTCACCCTTTTCTTTGAGGGATCTCGACGATCCGTGGCTCCTGCCTTAAAGGGAGTTCACTCCAGAAGGAGCCGTCGACGACCCGACGTTGAACTGTGCTAAACCCGGTACATTGAGGTAATAGAACATTTGTAGAAGGAAATAAGACTCTGCTAAGCAATATATGGACTGGGATTGTTTAATATATTATTTACAGGTTGCCCAGGTGGGGGGATCCTCACACAGAACTGTGTCTTTGGTAGGGCCCCAGTATTCTGCCAATCATTTGTTAACCAATTTATTTTCCTCCCAAGTATATGATATGATATGATATGATATGGTATTTATAACACGCCTATACACAAGTGTTTCAAGGCGCGACGAGGCAAGGGAGGGGGAACAAAGGGAAGAGAGACAACGATCCTACTAGGCCAGGTGTCATTTAGATCGTACAAGGGATAGTACAATAAATAAGATAAATAAAAACGGCCAGCAAGTGGCAAGTGTATGGTAAGTGTAGAGCATAAGTGCTGGTAGGGAGACTGTAAGGATACAGAAAACAGTCCCCAGGTGCAGGGGTTGCCAGGGAGGCAGTGCAGGTGGGCAACTGGCGGGCCTGGGCCCAAGATCAGAGGGAGGCCAGGTATCCAGTGCAGTATCTATCCAGAAAATCAACAGGGTAGAGGGGGAGTGAAAGCAGAAGCAAAGAGGAAGGTTTTGAGGTGCTTCCGGAACCGGAGATGGTTCTCCTCAAGTTTCAGGGAGGCAGGAAGGCTGTTCCAGAGGGAGGCCCCTGCCAAAGAAAGAGATCGACCTCCAACTCATTGCTTGGAGAAGCGACTGACCCTGAGGGAGTTGGAGCCGGAAGAGCGAAGAGGTTGAGAAGGAAGATATTTAGGAAGAGAGAGTTGAAGGTATTTCGGCTCCCGCCCCAGAACGCCTTGTGGACAATGCATAGGGTTTTGAACTTAATCCTCGCAGCCACTGGGAGCCAGTTCAGAGATTTCAGTCCTGGAGAGATACGATCCCTGGGCTTGAGGCCAAGGACAAGTCTCGCAGTCCTGTTCTGGATAAGTTGCAGAGGGCGGAAAGTAGAGGCAGGCAGATTTAGATAGAGGCTGTTACAATAGTCCAGCTTAGAGAGAACCAGGGCTCTTGAGACAGTGAGCTTCTGGGGGAAGGAGAGGAAAGGAAGAATACCTCTGAGGAGGTGCAGCTGGTAGTGTGACTTCTTAGAGACATCAGAGATGTGAGGAGAGAAGGAGAGTGTGGAGTCGTAGATGACCCCAAGGTTTTTAGCCATGCAGGTGGGAGTGGGAAGAGGGCTAAGAGAGGCGGCCAGAGAGCTGCAGGGAAGGAGGGAGTGGGTGTGCCGATGAGTAGAATCTCAGTCTATGGTTGATACCTTTTGCTATTGATTTGTACGTCATTTGAAACTGTTTACAATTGATGCATTTTAATGGAATCGAAGAAGTAATTTTGGTACCACATAGAGACTGTATATATTTACCATTTTAGAATTGCCTGAGCGAGCATAATGTGTGTTATTGTATGTGTACATAATCAAATCCTTATTTATATAAAGAACTGTGTCTTCACTAACATAGTGTGTGGACATTCCTTTGTGGGGGCTTGGGGACTACACTGTACTTAAGAACCAGCCTGCATCACCTCCTGAGAGCTTAAGCCTTGATTACTCGCCCACGTTTATCAAATAGAGAATCTTGGCTGGGGTGCTCTGTGTTTCTACTCTGCCATATAGAGGGCAGGAGTACAGATCCCCCTCCAGTCTTTACACTGGTGGCAGTGGTGGGATGCTAATGGTTTTAAGAATCAGTGCGTAGCCTTTCTACTTACAAAATATCCACACTTTGTTAAACTGAGGTTTAGTTATGTACTAGATAACTACAGTACAAGCAATGGAATCTATTGCAAATGGTAAATTGACTAGGATGAACTTAGAGGCTCTCCAGAGTGCTTGTGAAGCCAGGGAGTTAGACTGTGAGGGCAAGTCTAGGGCTGAGCTGATAGTTGCCCTGTTGGACTACCAGACTGATTGTGATACTCTTGATGAAGGGGTGGGTGCAACAACGGAGGACCCTGCCCCTGGGGTTGTTACTGAATCTGTTTCTGGGAGTGCCACCAATCTTGTTGCCTGTATCCCTTACCCCAGCAGTGTTTCTTCAGGGAATCCCTTAGAACTTGAATTATTGAGGATGAAATTGGCCTTTAAATATAAAAAGTTGGAAACAGAAGCTGAACTTAAGGAGGAGTTGGCTCAGCAAGTGATACTCAAAAATAGGGATCTTGAATTCAAAGACAGGAATCTTGAACTTAAAAACAAGGACACTGAATGTCAGAGAATCCAGCTAGAGAAAGCTAGGGTGGACACTTCAGCAAAACCAGCTGAGAGTGTATGGTACCCTGCCACCAAGTTTATGAAAGATTTAGTTGGTGTGTATGTGGAGGGTTCTGATATCCTCCAATGGATTGAAGCATTTGAAATGAATCCATTATGTTGATAAGAGATTTGGCTAAGTGTTTGTTAAGTAGAGTGGCTCAGGCTGGTTTTGACTGTATTTCGAAACTGAGTGTGGAAGAAAGGGGTCGGTATGAGTGCATGAAATCTGCTTTGATTGGCAAGTTTGGGAAGACACCTACCCAATACCTTGAAAGGTTCAGGGAATATAAGAAAAGAGAGAATGTGTCTTGGATTGACTGGGCGAGTGCTGTACATATGAACATGATGGTGTGGATTGATGGTTACAAGGTGAAAACGTTTTTTGAATTGTCCCATTTTTCAGAAGCCTGTTCACCAGAGCTGCATCAGTATGTTGCTGACCAGAACATTTGAGATCCCTTTAAGCTGGCCAGGCTGGCTGACAGGTGGGTCTCCCACCGGGTGTCCCCTAAGGAACCCAGTGGGAAGGACAAGGAGAAAGGAAAGGGGGGCCACTCAGAAGAATGACACATCCCAAAAGCAGCCACAGGCGGGTAAATCTAAATCTTTTTCTCTTAAAACCCAAAATTCTAGTGGGGATAAATCCAATGTGGGTGGGAGTGAGATTAGTGGGCCTCCGGCTGCAAAGCAGGCCCCCAGTGGCTCCAGTACCGTACCCCAATATCCTGGCACTTGTTGGGACTGTGGGGCTCTGGACCACAAGAAGGGTGACCCCAAATGTAAAGGTAAGGCACTTGGAGTCCAGGCTGTCAGCCTGACCTACCCTCACTTCATTCCTGAGGTGGAGGCCACTGTCCTCGCCTTCTCTGCGTGAATCACATTTGGTGCTCCTGCAGAGATTTCCCTAGTGCCCCTTGGGACCTGAGACCAGTACGTAGAAGTACTGGCTACAATCACACAGAACACCCATAGGTTTGGGAGAAGTGTCCTCTTGAATGGCCAGCCTTCTACTGGTTTGCGAGATACTGGGGCAAGTATGACAGTGGTGGACAGGACCCTGCTCATGCCAAAGGACTATGCTGGTGCTCCTCTGAGAACTACAAGGTTAGCTGGTGGGCCTCCCAAATTATCTCCTGTAGCCCCAGTCACAATCATGATTGGAGACAAGACAGCAAAGCTTCCTGTCCTGGTTCAGGACAATGTACCTGCTACCATTTTGATAGGCAATGATCTAGTGGAGTTGGGGTTGATCTCTGATGGTCTCCCCCTGACTGCTGCTGCAGTCACTAGGTCACAGGTAACACCAGGTCTGACTGTGAATCAGGTACCCAAGCCAAAGGGCAGATCCAAGGCAAGAAGGAAGAGCAAGAAGGCCACCTCTGTGAAGAGGGCTCCTTCTCTTCCTGCTGCTTTAACAGCACCCACTGGGAATCATGCTCCAGACGGGCTGGGTCCAGTGGTAAACCCAGACTTAACTCCTGAGGGAGAAGAGCCTGCGGGAGAGGTGCTCAACCAGAGGATCACCCTGACCATCATTGCCTGCTGGCTGAAGGGGTACCCACTAGGGGCAACTTCTGGAAGGGTCAGAAAGAGTGCCACTCTCTCGAGTGTCTGAGGAAGCAGGCCCTAGCCCAGGCACAAGGTGAAGTCCCTAGGTCTTTCAAGATTTATTGGGAGGGTGAGCGCCTTTGTAGTGAGCCCACTTAGCCTGAACCTGGTGCCCTCAAGAGGTTGGTAGTACCCAAGGTTTACAGGCCCTTCCTACTGCAGTTGGCGCATGAGGTGCCCTTAGCTGGTCATCTTGGGACCAAGAAGACAAAGCAAAGGCTCTATTCACATTTCTACTGGCCCTGGATGGGAGTAGAAGTGGAGTCCCACTGCAGGACCTGCCCCAATTGTCAGTTGTCTTGCAAGACTGGAGGCAGTGTCATTGCCCCACTGCAGACATCGCCAGTGGTTGGCACACCATTTGAGAGGGTGGGCAACTACATTGTCAGTCCCCTTGACCCTCCCACTTCAGGTGGACATCGGTTCATCCTGGTCTTGGTAGATCATGCCACCAGGTACCCTGAGGCTATACCCCTTTGGACTGCCAAGGTGGTTGCCAGGGCTCTTCTGGGCATTTTCACCAGAGTTGGATTGCCTAAAGATTTAGTCTCTGACAGAGGATCCAACTTCATCTCGAGTTACATGAAAACGATGTGGAAAGAGTGCGGAGTAACCTACAAGTTCTCCACCTCCTACTATCCCCAGGCCAATTGGCTGGTTGAGAGACTTAACAAAACTCTTAAGGGCATGCTGGGCGCTTTGGAAGAGCCCCTAAGGAGGAAATGGGATCTCCTCCTACCATGCCTACTGTTCGCTTACAGAGAAGTACCTCAAGAGGGTGTTGGTTTCAGCCCCTTTGAGTTACTCTTATGACATCCCGTGAGGGGGCCCCTTGCCTTGATCAGAGAAGGTTTGGAAGCCACGCCTCCAGGTCCTGCCAAGCAAGTGAGGGACTATGTGTTAGGCCTCAGACGGAGGATGACACAGATGATGGGCCAAGCGACAGCGAATCTTGAGGCCAGCCAGGAATGGAACATATACTGGCATGACCTTAAAGCATTACAAGTGGATTGGACTCCAGGACAGGAGATCCTTGTGGTGGAGCCTACCAAGCCGAAGGATTTGGCAGATAAGTGGACTGGACCATTCTGGATAATCTCCAAGATGGGCGAAGTCGATTATCTGGTTGACATGGGAGTCCCTGGGTTAGCCCCGCAGGTATTCCACGTCAACAGGCTCAAGCCTTTCCATAGGCGATCAGAGGTCTCATGCCTCTTGCTAGCTTCAGAGCAAGAAGATAGCAACCCTCAGCATGGCTAAGTGGAGGGAGTACATCTCTCTCCAGATCTGAGAGCATAGCAGCAGAGGGCCTAGAGGGCTTTGCTCAGGCAGTATGCCCCTTTGTTCTCGCATACACCAGGCCTCACCCCTTGGTGCAGGCACAAAATTGACACTGGTGACAGCCTAGCTGTCAAAAGCAGATGCTACAGGATGTCAGACTCTGTGAAGTACCACATCCAGGCTAAGGTCGCCAAGATGTTGAATCTGTTATTGAACCCTCAACCAGTCCCTGATCCGGTCCAGTGCTCCTTGTCCCCAAGGCAAGTTCCCAAGCAGGTAGCAAGGATTGGCGGTTCTGTTTGGACTACAGAGGGGTCAATGCTGTCACCAAAACTGACGTGCATTCATTGCCCAGGGCTGATGTGCTTGTGGATACCATAGGTGCTGCCAAATTTGTGAGCACCTTTGACCTTACCTCATGCTATTTGCAAATAGCTCTAACGGACCACGCCAAGGAAAAGACTGCTTTCTCAACACCGGAGGAACTCCACCAGTTTAGAGTCATGCCTTTAGGGTTAAAGAATGCACCTGCCACCTTCCAAAGGTTAGTCAACTGTGCACTCAGTGGGCTGGAGGCCTTTTGTGTGGCCTACTTAGACAACATTTCTGTCTACAGTTCCACATAGGAGGAGCATTTGACTTTTTTGGATAAGGTGTTGCATGCCTTGAAAAGGGCTAACCTCACTATCAAGGCCACCAGGTGCCAGATAGCTCAGGGGAAAGTCACGTATCTTGGTCATGAGGTAGGAGGGCCTCAAATCCAACCTCTCCCCAGTAAAGTACAGGATGTACATGACTGGGAGACTCCCACTACTCAAACCCAGGTGAGAGCTTTCTGGGTCCTCACTGGGTATTACCGCAACTTCATGGTGGACTATGGAACCATAGCTGCCCCTCTGACAGCTCTGACTTCACCCAAACAATCAAGGAAGGTTAATTGGACAGAAGACTGTCAGAGGGCCTTTGTTGGCTTGAAGGAAAGTCTGTGTAGGGCACCTGTGTTGTGTGCGCCTGACAACAGCAAACCCTTTATCGTTCAGACTGATGCCTGTGACACCGGAATTGGAGCTGTCTTGTCCCAGTTAGATGACAAAGGGAGGGAACATCCTATCATATTCATCAGTAGACAACTCAAGGGTAGCTAGCTTAGGTGGGCTACTGTTGAAAAGGAATGTTTTAGCATAGTTTGGAGCCTTGTGCATTTTAGACCCTACCTTACAGGGTCTACCCAAACAGACCATAAACCCCTGAAGTGGCTTATGCAGATGAAGGGTGAAAACCTGAAACTGCTCAGATGGTCCATTAGCCTGCAAGGGCTAGACTTCACCACTGAGCATAGGCCAGGGAAGAGTCATGATAATGCAGATGGCCTCTCCAGAAGGTATGTTGACCATCTGGATGAAGGTGTCAATCTCATGGAAAATTAGACCACCCGAACCTCAGTATGTGATGCTGGAAATGCATTGTAGGGACAGGGCATCCATGTCCTTGTCCTGTATTCCTTTTATCATGTGTGTTCTGTGTTATTTTATGCACAGGAGTCCATGCGGGACTCCTAGCAGTGCAGCTCTTCCTCTTTTTGGTTCAGTGAACAGACCCATGGGATACTCCTATGGCACCGATGGGTGGGGGTATAACCCTGTACCCCTAGTGTATGTTTTTGGGCACCTGTGTGTGGCTCTCAGAGCATAGTATAGGCTGGTGGCAGATCCTTGCTGAATTTTACATGTGCTCTGAGTATCTTACATTTTGGCATATCCAGGACCTGCCATTGGAATCAGTTGTTTCCAGATAGAGGACAAGATGGCCCCTGTGGCCTCTTGCTTTCTATTGCCTGTTACCTTGTTTTTCCAAAGTCCTGGGAATCCCTGACTCTGTCCCTTTCCCTAACGGGCTGTTGGGTGGAAGTTCACAATCACAATCCCTGGCAAGGTGAGTCTCTGGTCACCCCTTCCGCCATAGTCATCTTCTGAGAAATTGTTTTGGTGCCTTAAAAAGCATGCAGCGTGCTCCGTTAGTCGTGGTTTCCCCCTTGGCCCTATTTGACTGATCCCGCCTTCCTGACCTCCCCCGCCCTGACTGGTCTGTTAGCCCCACCAACAACACAGGCCCAGGAACTGCTGAAAGCGCGGCCTCTGCGCCACTTGCTCGCAATCCCCGGCAAGGTAAGTCTCTGGTCACCCCTTCCGCCATAGTCATCCTCGGAGAAATAGTTTTGGTGCCTTAAAAAGCATGCAGTGTGCTCCGTTACTCATGGTTTCCCCATTGGACCTCCCTCTTCATGGATTCACAAGATCTTACCTTCCTAACCCCCCATTCTGATTGGTCCATTGCACCCTCATTAAGGACACCCCTGGGAAGCTCTCCGCTCGTGCAGCCCCTGCGGCTAAGGGCCCCAAGGCAAAGGGCGACTCCTACAGAGGCGGCTCCATATCGTGTCTGCAGGTGTCAGCAAAGTAAGCCACTGGCCACCCGTCAACCAGCAGCGCCTAGTAAGGCAAGTGTGGCTAAGGTGGGGGTAGAGCAATTACTCTACCCGTGAAGCACTACCACTTTACAAATGATCAAATCAGTGTAAATGTTAACGAATGTCACCCCTTTATTGAACGATTCAGACTGACCTGTGATAATATTTGGTATTCTGCCAGTTCCAAACACTTAGAAATTGTCCCTGCTAACCCGTCTCCTATCTAGATAGTGTGCCTTAGATACTACTGTGTTGAATTTGCCAGTACCAAACACCTAGAAATTGTTCCTGCTAACCCTTCTCCCATCTAGATAGTGTGCCTTAGATACTACTGTGTTGAATTTGCCTGTTCCAAACACCTAGAAAATGTTCCTGCTAACACATGTCCCATCTAGATAGTCTGCCTTAGATATTACTGTGTTGAATTTGCCCGGTCTCAAAAACTTTGATGAAATTGTTCATATCAGCCTGCTTTGCATCTAGATAGAGCGCCTTAGATACTACTGTGTTCTATTTGCCAATCTCAAACACATAGAAATTGTTCCTGCTAACCTGTCCTGCACCCAGATAGCGCACCCAAGACAGTACTGCTGTTTTCTGCCTTTCCCACACACTTAGACACTGTTCCTCTTAGCCTGTCTCTCATCTAGATAGTGCGTTTTACACCCTTAGATATTAGTTTATTGTATTCTGCCAGTCTCAGACATGTATAAATTGTCCCTCTTAGCTTGTTTCACATCTAGATACTACACCTTTGATACTATTGTGTTGAATTTGCCGGTCTCAAACACTTAGAAATTGTTCATGACAGCATGTTTTGCATCTAGATAGTGCACCTAAGAAATTGCTGTGTTGTATTCTGCCTGTCCCACACACTTAGAATGGTTCCTGATAGCGTATTTCACATCTAGATAGGTCACATTAAATCGCTAAATACTACCTGTTATACTCTACTAGCCTCTAACACCTAGAAATTGTTCATGCTAACCTGTCTCGCATCAAGATAATGCAACCAAGACAGTAGTGTGTTGCTTTCTGTGTTGTTTTCTGCCTCTCCACACACTTAGAAATTGTTTCTGTTAGCCTGTCTCGCATCTAGATAGTGCGCCTAGGAGATTACTGTGTTGTTTTCTCCCTGTCACGCACTCTTGTCCCTGTTAGCCTGTTTTCACATCCAAAACAGTGCAACAAGATTCTGCTATTTGTATTCTGCCGGTCTTAAACACTGAGAAATTATTCTGCTAGCCTTTTTCTTTTTTTCTTATTAGCTCATTTGGTTTATAAATCGTGAACCTTTAACCCAGTCTTTATCATACAAAAACGAAACACATTTTTACTCATTTACATACACAAATAATCAGCACACATACACAAATTAAGACTGCCACAAAAGAAGAGGAAAATACAGAATACAGATAGCCTTTTTCTCATCTAGATAGTGGACCTTAGATCTTTAGATTTTACTGTGTTGTTTTCTCCCTGTCCCAAACACTGAAAATGATTCGGGTTTAGCCTGCTTCATTTACTCTGTTCTGATCCTGAAATCACCCTCTGAGGTAGCACTGTGCTTACTTACCTACAATACAGAATTACATTGCTTTCACTGATACCCCCTACAATTACAAGTACCTCATGAGATAGTACTTTAATTTACTTGCTCAAGTTATAGGTGCTGCTTCTTCATCTAGTCCTCCACCCTACCACAAACTCTTAGCCATCTCCCACTACCATGGTGTCCAGATCCTAGTCTCGTGTTGCACAAACTGGTTGAGGCACTTGGGTGGGGGGGAGGGGTCACACACTACTGCACCCCGGTGGGAGGCCGACTGGCGAAGTTCATCAGCCTGTGGAAAAACTTCTCCACCGAACGATGGGTGCTAGACTCTCTCGTCAATGGACGCACACCACCGTTGGCTCGGCAAACACATCCCCCAGCTGCTGCTGCTGGAGGTTTGGGCCATGTTAAAAAACAGAGCGTTAGTGCAGGTTCCAAAGTGGCTGCGGGGCTACAGGGCTCCGGAGTTTACTCAAAGATACGAAAGAAGACCGGGGGCTGGAGGCCCATTCTCGATCTATGAGGACAACTACATCAAGTCCCAAAAATTCACGCTGCTTCATGGGAGTCCGGAGGATCTTCCTGGAGCTCGAGTCCGACTTAAAAACGATGCACTCAATTCTGGTGTTCCTCTCTCTGGCAATCAGTTCCTGCAGCAGCAATGGAAGTACAGCCAGCTCGGAGAGAATGTCCAGACTAATTTGCTTTGGGGTTGATTGGTCCCACCACCCCAAGGGGAGAAGTCGTCCGTTGCAGGGCTTCTCTAGTCGTGGCGAATTCGGAACTTCGGCAATGAAGCAGGATTTCACCGTGCAAACATACTGTCCAGGAGTTGCAGCAAGCATCTCTTCCAAGTTCTTCTTTGGATTCCTTCGTCCATTGGTCGACTCTGCCTTCCAAGCAAAAAGCCTCTCCTTTTATGCATGTTTCTCCCATTCATTCCAGCCTAGCTGTCAATCACACAGCAGGCTGGTCTGTCCTCCAAGAATAGCCAGCCAGCCAATCACTTTTGGGTGCATTCCTGTAACCAGGGGGATTAAGCACATGGAGTATTGGGCACCTCCATCACTTCCTGCCCTTCCCGACATGCTGGAGCCAGAGGCTGGCCCTGGCTTCACCAGTGAATCCCTCCAAAGACAAAAACCTGATTTGGCGTGCAGAGTACATTTCAAAGACCTTTTCAAAAAGAAATGGCAAAAAAGACCAGGGCCATTTTGACAAAATGGGCACCCATGGGTGCTTTACTGTAGCTGCAATTGCAGCCTGCAGTAGAAACTCAGTGCTTGTAAAAAGTAAACCCCTGCCACCAGCCATTCATTGTAGAAAGGGTAACATAAAAAGGTTACATCAGAAACTAGACAAAGGGCATACGAAGTAACCCCTCCAGCACCCTATTGTAAGATAGTGTGCTCGGTCTACAACGTTACAAAATATAAGTAAAGTCAATGTCACTTAACCGCTCTTGGGAACAGTAGTTTAGACAAGAGAAAGTATTTAAACCTTTGGGAAATCTGGAAGACTTGCCTGTGTCACTGCACTGAAGGTGCTGTGACACAATGTAAAAAGATGATGCCTATGCGGTTTGTCAGACTCAAGTCAGAAGAAACAGTGTTCAAATCAATGAAAAAATGCACAAGAGAGCGGGGAAAAAGGTCTCAATCTCTCCAGGTTAGAATTAAGTCCTAAAGTCCAGCAAAAGTGCTGGGGGTCTCTAAGGTAGAAGGGAATTAGCACATTTCTCCAGCATGGGGTCTGGCATGGATTCACATCTATCCTTAAAACTCTTAGGTGCATTTTTCCATACCTCTCCTTTCCTAACAGACTCTCTGAAGTCCAATCGATTGTTATGTCAAGACTGGACTATGCCAACCCCCTCTACCTCGGAATCCACGCGTACCAACTGACTAAACTACAAAGAGCACAAAACGCTGCAGCCAAACTGCGACTAGTTCTTGGCCCAAGAGACCACACCTCCCCTGCCCTCAAAACTCTGCACTGGCTTCCAGTTGCCCGAAGTGTGACCTTCAAAACCTTATGCATATCCCACCGAGCAATGCATAAAACCGGACCTCAATATCTTCAAGACAAACTAAAACCCTACCTTCCTCCATGCACTCTTAGATCAAGCTCTGCCAATCTCCTGGTCATACCTAAAACCAATTCAGTCAGGTTTGGTGGATCATCTTTCCCAGCCCTTGCCCCCACTCTGTGGAACGCATTTGTACCCCACATCCGACTCACTGAGGACCTCATGTCTTTCCACAAATTACTGAAAACTTGGCTCTTCCCCTAATTTTGACTCCTAACTCAAACTGGATAACAGCAATCAATGACCTTAGCCCAAAGCAGCCTTATCATAAATAACAGTCCAGCGTCATGATCCGAGTGAGGAATCGAAAACTAATAACCTCCGAGCACAAATGTAAAATGAAATGGATAAACTGAATAGCACCAGTGAACTGGACCAAATTATTAAAGCGGATAAAGGAATGAAACTTGGTGAAAGCAGTGATGTGGATGAAATAAAGGAAATGGATGATATCAATGAAATAGAGGTGAGGATCGAAGTGGACGAGAGGAATAAAGTGGACGTGGGGATGGAAAAGGTGAGTACATAATACGGATGGTATGCACGGAACAGATGAATGCATGGAATGACGGAGTGCCTGGAATGAACAGAACAAATGGATTAGATAAATAATTTGCATGACATGGATGCGTGGGATGGGTGGGGTGCATGAGACGGGTGGGGTGCGTGAGACGGGTGGGGTGAGTGTGACGGATTACGTAGGTAGAACGAATGAAGTGGGCGGAACGGGTGAAGTGGGCGGAACGGATAAAGAGTTGTGGAGCGGATAACGAGTCCTGGAGTGGATTGTGTCTGATGGATGAAGAATGTGGAGCAGAGGAAGAATGGAGCAGAGGAAGAGTGTGGAGAGCGGATGAAGAGTGTGGAGAGTGGAGCGGATGAAGAGTGTGGAGAGCGGAGCGGATGGAGAATGTCAAGAGTGGAGCAGGTGAAGAGTGTGGAGAGCGGAACGGGTGAAGAGTGTGGAGAGTGGAGCGGGTGAAGAGTGTGGAGAGCGGAGCGGGTGAAGAGTGTGGAGAGTGGAGCGGGTGAAGAGTGTGGAGAGCGGAGCGGGTGAAGAGTGCGGAACGGATGATGTATGTGGATAGAACGGGTGAAACAGGGTGTATGGAACGTGGACAGATGATGCATGGAGAACGGATAACGTGGGTAGAACGAACGAAATGGGCAGACCAGATGATGAAGGAATAACATGCATAGATCGTATGAAGTGCATTGATTAGAAGGAATACATAGAACGGATCGAACTGATAGTGTACATAGAACTGAGCGAGTACATGCAACGGATGGAATGCACGGAACAGATAGAGGGCAGAGAATGGACACTGTAAAACAGTTGGAGTGCATAAGTTGGAGTTCATAGAATGGTTGGAGTGCATAGAATGGTTTGGAGTGCATGGAATGGTTTGGAGTGTACAGACCACCATATCACATCTCCATGCTTACTCTCTTCTTTACACCACCACTAAACTAGAACACAGCGATACTATGACACCATTCGGTATAGCTGTTCTCATACCATCACTTGCCTCATACTCCCCATCATCCTAACTAAACACAGCTGGCTACACACCCTCCAACCTAGGCATTCTCCACAGGCCTAATGCAGCCAGAATCAGTCTGGATAACAACCTGCCAGAACAAAACCATACTCTTGATCTCCCAACCACCACACCTACCGCTAAGAAGCAGCTATTACACGAATGCCCCACCTGCTGCACACATATCCGGTGCTCACACGCACCTTATGACTCTCTCTCTCTCTCTCTCTCTACTGACTTGAACTTCGGTTCCTGAGGGCGTTCAACCTACCAGCGCCTTGAGATCATACCAATGGTACATAAGGCACTATATGAATGCAAAGTAATATAACGTAAAATATAACGTAACATAACATTCAGTGCCCCACATCCACTACTTCTTCTCCAATCCCTAACTACCCGTCACCTGATGGAGATCCCAACCCACAAGAATCCACCTCTCCCTCCCGTCCCAATCCCCTGCCTTCCCCTCACCATCCCGCCCTCATCGCTCACCCCTCGCGGCACCTGGCCCGTGCTCTAGCACCCACCTTCATGAAACCCCTGAACACAACCCTAGACACATCCCCCTGCACCTCACTACACCCGGACACCGCTCTCCCACTCTCCAACCACCACCCTGCCTCCAACTCTAAAATGAGAGGTGCTCTCTGCCGTGCAAATGACCTCCCTCAGAAACCTATTCCCTACCCTAACTCATTGTCTTCCACCTTCCCTCTGACACCTATTGAGAACTTCCTGCACACCAAAACCCCTGTCTCCTTCCAGACACACTCCATTTTCTAGCCCCCAAAACCCCCTCACAGCCTCTGGCCATATCTCCACTCTCCCGTCTCCCCTCAACACTACCCTAACCCCTCACATATCCCCTTCCGCCCGCCTACTATTCCCAGCCCCCACCGACATAACCCCTTCCCCTGTCACTCAAAATCCACTGGCACCCAGCCCCCCCTAACCCACCTCGACCTACCTCAGTGACCCTGAATGCTCCACCCTCACCCCCTCTCCTCCAATCCCTCGAGCTCCTCATCCTCCCGCCGGCCCGATAAGCTCCACAAAGACCACATCCCCCCACGAAGTGAAATGCATCCTCTTGAATGCCCGCTCCATAGCAAGAAACAAACACAGCATCTTTGAACTCCTGTCCTCTCACATGCCCAACCTCACCTTCATCACTGAAACCTGGTTCTCCGATGACTTTGCACCTGTTGCACATCATGAAGCCTTCCCCTCTCCAGCTACTCGCTCATCCCCCACAATAGACCCTCCAGAGGAGGCAGAGTGGCTGTCCTCTTCAATTCTCATTTCTCTGTCTCACTTGCTGAATCTCAGACATGCATTCCCTCATGTGAATCCCTCTAGTTTAACTCTTGCTACCTCCGACTTTCTCCCACAGCTTCCTACTCATCTACAGACCCCCTGGTTATGACAGACATTTCACAAACAAACTCTGTGATTCTATAGCCACCCTTCAAGTAAATCCCCCCTCTCTCACACTCTCTGAGATTTCAATATCTGATTCAATATTCCCACCAACTCCATAACCCATTCACTGGTCGACAGTCTTGATGCTCTCAACCTCTCCCTTCATACAACTGGTCCAACCCACTCAAAGGGGCACACCCTTGATGCAATTTTCAGCTCCCATGACGATTTAATATATCCTGCCCCAAACCACTCATCTGGACCAACCACTTTGTCATCCCCTTCTCCATCCACACCCCTACCCCTCTCCCTACTGCCCCTCTGGACTCCCCCCATGACCTCAAATGCTGGAACAAAGTGAAGATCTTTCCTGACCTAGCCAAAGCCCTACTTCTTAGTTCCCCTACAAAGCCCCTCCCCAGACAGCACCCTAACCATCGACTCGTTCCGACTCTTGGCTCAATGACTCACTAATTCCTCTCACCCCCTCACGCCCTGCTTCCTCACGCAATGGACCATTCCCCAAATGGTTCACATCCCACCTGAAGAACGCCAAAAAACAAAACAACTCTCTGGAATGGCGAGCATCGAAAACCGATCTCAACATATCCAAGTTTGCCTTGCACCATCCTAACTACAAAGCTGAAATCCAAAAGTCCAAAAAAGCCTATGACAACAAACAAATTCTCAACTGTGGCAACCGCAGCAAAGAACTCCACAGAATCATATCAGAATTCATCAAACCCACTTGCACCTCTACCGAATCCACACCATCTCAATCACTCTGCGACTCCCTCTCCCTACACTTCTACACCACTTCTCTTGACAGGACGACCTCCCTTAACAACAAACTATCCCTCCTTCCTCCCCTCCCAAATCTAACCCCCCATAACGCCATCGCCCCGATGCCCAATTCCCCCTCCTTCCACTCCTTCAAACACATGTCCAGTGATGAATTCCTTGACCTACTATCTGCCAGCAAACCGTCCGGGTCTCCTCGCGACCCCGGCCCGCTTCTGTCCTAAAAGTAATATTGTCGTCTACCTGCGCAGGAGAACATGCAAGAGCCATTCTAAATGACTCCCTCGCCTCTGGCATCTTCCCCGATGTCTTCAAAATTGTGCATGTGAAACCTCTTCTTAAAAGCCATCCCTCAACCCACTTGACCCCAAAAACTACAGACCCACCTCGAATACTATATTCCTTGCAAAACTCATCAACCAAACAGCATACACGCCCGATGCCCAATTCCTGCTCCTTCCACTCCTTCAAACCCATCTCCAGTGACAAATTTCTTGACCTACTATCTGCCAGCAAACCGTCCGGGTCTCCTCTCGACCCAGGCCCGCTTCTGTCCTAAAAGTAATATTGTCGTCTACATGCACAGGAGAATATGCAAGAGCCATTCTAAATGATTCCCTCACCTCTGGCATCTTCCCCGATGCCTTCAAAATTGTGCATGTGAAACCTCTTCTTAAAAGCCATCCCTCAACCCACTTGACCCCAAAAACTACAGACCCACCTCGAATACCATATTTCTTGCAAAACTCATCAACCGAACAGCATACACCCAGCTGAACGCCTTTGTAGAATCCAACAACCTCCTCGACTCCGCACAATCAGGCTTCAGACTACGACATGGAACTGAAACCACTTTGAACTCGATCTGGGATGATTTTAAGGTCACTGCAGACTCTGAAGGATGTGTTGCTCTAGTTCTCCTTGATATCTCTGAAGCCTTTGACACAGTTAACCACTCAATCCTCCTTGACCGCCTCCACTCCCTTGGAATCCGTGGCACCACTCTCAAATGGATCGCTTCCTTCCTCAGCAACAGGAAACAAATAACCCTCCTCTCCCCTTTTGTCTCAGCTGCTCATTCAGTTAAAACCGGAGTACTGCAAGGTGTATGCCTATCTGCTCTCCTGTTCAACCTCTATTTGTCCACCCTTCCTGGAATCATCCGCATGCACAACATCATGTGCTACGACTACGCTGATGATACCCATATCATTCTAAGATTCCACCACTCTGGCGCCAACCCCCAGCCCGACCTCGAAGCCTGTCTTCAAGATATAAAATGATGGATGAAAATTAACCACCTCCTCTTATACCCCACTAAAATTGAAATCGTGGTGTGCAGCAACACTGCCCTTCTACCTCATCTGCTCCCATGGCCCCCGTCCCTAGGCTCACCCTTCCCCCCTCTGACACAGTAAAATTCCTAGTCTGCACTATAGACTCTGGCCTCACCCTCTCCTGTCAGATCAACAATGCATCAAAATGTTGTCACTACCATCTCAAACTTCTCAGACGCATCTTTCCCTACCTCTCCCTCCCGAGTAGACTTGTCACAGTCATGTCTATTGTGATGTTGAGACTGGACTATTACAACTCCCTATACCTAGGAACCCCGGCATACCATCTTAGACTCCAAAGAGCGCAAAACACTGCTGCTAAACTGCCCCTTGCCCGGGGTCTGAGAGACCACATCTCTCCAGCCCTCCAAAACCTCTACTGGCTCCCAGTAGAACAAAGGGCCACTTTCAAGACCCTATGCATCACTCACCATGCAGTGCACAAGACTGGCCCATTATACCTACAAGAAAAGATAAAACCATACCTCCCATCCCGCACCATAAGATCAAGCACTGCCCTCCTCTTAGTGATTCCGACCTCTAACTCTGTAAGGATCGGAGGATCTGCCTTCTCAACCTTGGCCCTGACTCTGTGGAACTCGCTTCCACCACATATTCGACACACCCAAGACTATATGACATTCTGCAAAGCTCTAAAACATGGCTCTTTCTGTAATACCAACCACGACCTTCTGAAGCGATTGAAACCCTAGCAACGCAATGACTAATGCTCAATGAAACTCCAAACAATGTCATCAATCAAAACGCTCATTAATTTGGCTATTAAGATAATTGGCTGTTGGACTCCCTGTCCGCCTCAGATAGGCCCCCCCGCCCCCGACGATGTCACTATGTACCCCCAGCCCCTTTGGTTTCCTGTGTTGTCACTGGAGCCCCATCCCCCTCAAGTCCCCAACAATGTCATCAATGAATACGCTCATTAATTTGGCTATTAAGACTATTGGACTCCCTGT
Source organism: Ambystoma mexicanum (assembly GCF_040938575.1). NCBI lineage: Eukaryota > Metazoa > Chordata > Amphibia > Caudata > Ambystomatidae > Ambystoma > Ambystoma mexicanum. Next base: position 305,665,796 of record NC_090921.1, read on the forward strand.
CCGCCTCAGATACGCCCCCACCCCAAAATGTCACTATGTACCCCCAGCCCCTCTGGTTTCCCGTGTTGTCGCTGGTGCTCCAGCCCCCTCAAGTCCCTTGTGATGTCGCTTTATACCGCAATGACCTCACCCCTGGTCCCCCGTGTTATCTCTGTGTGCACCCAAGCCCCCTGGTCCGCATGATGTCATTGTATTCTCCCAGCCTTTGATCCCCTGTGCTGTCGCTGTGTACCCCCAGCCCTCTGGTACCTGTAATGTCGCTGTGTACCCCTGTGGTCCCCATCCTGTCGCTGTATGCCCATCCCTATCTAGTTCCCATGATGTCATTGTGTGCCCTGTGTTCCCCTACCCCTTTAGTACCCTGTGTTGTCGCTGTGTACCCCCTGCCCTCTGGCTTCTCTGTTGTCACTGTGTAGCCTCTGGTCCCCCATGCTGTCGCTGTATGCCCAACCCCACCTAGTCCCTGTGATGTCGCTGTATGCCCCTTTGGTTTCCCATGTTGACGCTATGTACCCCCTGCCATCTGGTTCACTTTGATGTCGTTGTGTACCCTCAAGTCCCCCGTGCTGTCACTGTATGGCCAGCCCCTGCTAGTCCCCGTTTTCACTTTGTACCCCCAGCCACTCTGGTGCCCCGTTATGTCGCTGTTTGCCCCAGCCCTCGTTTCCCCTTGATGTCGCTGTGTACCCTCAACCCATCAGGTCCCCTTATTTCCCTATGTGCCTTGACCCTCTGGTTCCCATCTCGTCACTGTGCCCCCCAAACCCCTGGTTCCCTGTGATATCGCTTGTGCACAGCTCCCCCTGGTCCCCTAAGCTATCGATGTGTGCCCCGTGCCCCTCTCGAGTCCCGGGTTGTCGCTATGTACCCCCATACCCCACTGATCCCCTTTACGTCGCTGTATACTGCACCCCCTCTGGTCCTATGATGTCTCTCTGTGCCCCAATCCCTTCTGGCCCCTCCATGCTCTTGCTGTATGCCCAACACCCTGGTCCCCCGCAATGTCGCTGTGTGCCCCAGCCCCTCCAGCCTTCATCTACCTTTCCCTCCTGTCTATATCTTGGCACTTGCACTGTTCATGGACTGTGGGAGTCCTTTTGCGTGTTCCCTTGTTCCCTCCCTTGTTGTCAAGCGCTTTTGAAGTGCATTGTGTCTGGGTGCTGTGTAGTTGAACCATCATACCATATCATATCACTATGCTCATTCTCTACTCTCCACCATCACACAATTAGCAGCTACACCCCTCGATCAATTTGGCGTAGCTGCTCACATACGAACACTATCCCATGAACACCTCATCATTGTAATAAAACACAGCTATACCCCACGGAAAACCGGCCTAGAAGCACACAAGCGTCCAACAGGCCTAACACAGCCAGAACCCACACATGGAACGGATACCACCACCACGCCTAATGCTAGAATGAAGCTACCATCAAGCAATTACATCAGCTGCAAACTTAACTGGAGCACCCAAGCACCCTTCAACACCCTATTCTTTCCACTGACCTGGACTACGATCCCCGAGGGCGTTCAACCTACCAGCGCTTTGAGGTCATACCAATGATATATAGAGCGCTATATGAATGTCAGAAATAACATAAAATAACATATGGTATTGTGGGGAAGTCCGGGACAGACTGGCTGGAGCCTTCCCAATGACTGTATGTTGTGTGTACACCCGTGGGGTGGGACCTGGTTGAATGGAGTGTGTGACCAATATACACATCGTGTTATTGGTGTCTGGTTTCTAGTATGTGACACAGTGAATGAGACAGCCCTGCCCGAAACTGTTATGAATGCAGTCTGGAGTGCTGAATTGCTGGGTGCTTGTCATAATCCACATTCCTTGTTGTGAGTGTCTGCTTGATGAAGAATGGCCTGAATGCACTGTGAGCCTGATTTCTTGCCTGCCTGTCTGAATGCCCTTCTAAATGATTGGTTGCCTGAGTGTGACCCAGTAGAGTGAATGAGGGACCAAACAGTATATCTGGGGACCTCTCATTGATGGAAATTGTTCAGAAGCTGAAGCCGAAACTTGATGCTTGATCTCAAAGCCGAGCCGGAGGAAGAAGGTTGATTGCTGTTTCCCTTTGACGCAATCTGAAAGCTGCTGTGCCTTCAAGAAACTGATCCAAGCGAGGACCTGGCTAGGAGACCTCTTCTCGAGCTACAAGGGACACGCCAGCTAACCTTCACCAAGGCTCCCTGGAAGTCAGTCCTTGAAAGGCTGTTGACCGGAGACGGGGACCGCCGAGGAATCTCGAAGCGCAGCACCCGGACATCAAAGTCCATCATCATTGATCAGGGTTAGGAGGATCACTGTAACCGCTGGAGGCCCGTCAAAGCCATGTTGCCCCGAAGCGGGGACAGCTTGATGCTGTGGCGACGACGACCAGAGTGGCAATGCTCCATTGCCTAAGAACACTTTGAATCAAGGACTCCCTTGCTCACCACCGTCGACTGCTTTTTCCCGCCGTAGAAATTCAAGGTCGGTGACGAACTGAGGAGAAGCCGATGGTCAGTTTCCCGCCACCCGAAGTCCACAAAGGCTCTGATGACCCGACGCCCTTGCTGGGCCTGCGTTCTTCATTTGACTCTTTGCTGCAACAAACTATTGTTGTAGAGGTGCACCACACGCCTCATCTTCGCAGGACGCCCACGACCGTTTGTCGACGAGCACCGCCGGGACCGAAGCTACTGCCTCGACACCGTTGTTCACCTTTTTCTTCGAGGGATCTTGACGATCAGTGGCTCCTGCCTTAAAGGGAGTTCGCTCAAGAAGGATCCGTCGACGACCCGACGTTGAACTCTGCTAAACCAGGTACATTGGAGTAGTAGAACATTTGTAGAAGGAAATAAGACTCTGCTAAACAATATATGGACTGGACTTATTTAATATATTATTTACAGGTTGCCCAGGTGCGGGGATCCTCACACAGAACTGTGTCTTTGGTAGGGACCCAGTGTTCTGCCAATTGTTTAACCAACTTGTTTTCCTCCCAAGTCTATGGTTGATACCTTTTGCTATTGATTTGTATGCCTTTTGAAACTGTCTACAGTTGATGCATTTTAATGGAATCAAAGAAGTAACTGTGGTACCGCATAGACACTGTACATATTTACCATTTTAGAATTGCCTGAGCACAAAGTTTGTTATTGTATGTGTACATAATCAAAGCCTTATTTATATAAATAACTGTGTCTTCACTAACATAGGGTGTAGACATTCCTTTGTGGGGGCTTGGGGACTACACAATACTTAAGAACCAGCCCGCATCACCTCCTGAGATCTTAAGCCTTGATTGCTCACCCATGTTTACCAAATAGAGAATCTTGGCTGGGGTGCGCTGTGCTTCTACTCTGCCATATAGAGGGCAGGAGTACAGAAACCCCCATCCAGTCTTTACAGTGATGAATGGGGTAAGTGGTGGTCTAGCATCTGGAAGTAGCATCACTTCCTGGTAGGCACTTGTACTTTCCGGTTTGGAGAAGACCCCAGCACTGTGCAGGGAATGAAAGAGTTCTACTATGCTGGGAAAAGTTGCTGCATATCGCCTCCTCTTTCGACCATATCGTGATGGCCAATGCGTTGAGCGATTCTGTGGCTTCCCAATCCTTTTATGATGCCTTATTTCATTAGTTCTGTGTGTAGTTGCTGCTGTAATTCTTCCCTTGCGGCCTTGGGGACTTGTCTCACATTTTGTTTGACTGGTATAGTGGCTGATTTAATCTCAATACGATGAATATATCCTTTTAGAGTCCCTATAGAGGGTATGAAGAGTTTGTCTTTTTTGTTCAAAGTACTTTCAACTGCATCCTATTTGACATTACCTAATTGGATTGTTTCGGATCAAGTTTTAGATCCAATTTTGCTTGATGCGACCATTCCAGAACTGGCCCCCATGTAAACTTTACCAGTCATTTGAAGTGGAGCGTACACTACATGTAGCCACACAGCTGTACTCATTTTATTTACTGGGGGAACAGCACCCCCCCCCCCCGTTTGGGGGGCATGTCAGTGGTGTGGGCGGGACTGGGTGGGCAGAGCTGAGTTTAAATGATGTGTGTGCTCTGAATATAGGATGCTGTCTGTTTTACAGAGGGCGCTAGAGGGCCAACCAAGATGGCCGCCTTGGTCTAGGCTCCCGCTCAGCCCACATCAATCCTGAACAATCCTTGCTGTTCCCGGTGATATTGCATTGCAAACCCTATCCCCGATCCCTGAATATCTGCTCGCTCCAGCTACAATCCTACGAAAACTGAGGCAAAACGGCCTTTTTGAGACAACAAACGGCCCACGCGGCCTGGAGGCCGAGCTGCGTGTTACAGGCCTGCCGAGCGCCAGCCCGCCCGCGGCCGCAGCTGCCCCCTGCAGAGGCCCGATAGCTCCGGATGCGGTGACCCAGCGAGTACGCCTGGAGTGTTGGGAAAGAGGCGTCCACCAGCTGATCGGCGGAGGATCCTGCCCCCCTAGTCCATTTGGGACTGGGGGACGATACGAGACCTCGGCGACACAGCCGCCTGAAAGACGGGGCCGCCGCCGGCCGAGGCGACTGGGTGAGAGGCAAGTTGCCGCTCCCCTCTTCCCCTCCCAGCAACCAGCCAGCCTGCTCCAGACTCCGGCTCACCATCTGCAGGTTCGAGGGCAGGAGCACGTCGAGGGACCCAAGAGCACCAAGACACCCGAGGAGAGCCCGACCGCCTTGGGAGCATGAGGACTGCCGCGTGCGGAGGTAAGGAGAGGGAGGGAGGTCGCGTTATTCCTTGAACAAAGCTGGCACGAACGCGGGCCTCCCCCTCGCGTGCAAATAATCATACGGGGCTTGGCACACACATCCTTCTTTGCTCCACCACCAGCCCCTGGGCGGCCCGTTCGCTCCCGACACCCCAGAGGATAACATCGCCATAGAACAGTGAAGCCAGCCATACCACAAGAGGACCAGATCCCACCCTTCTCACCACACCTGCAACAGCTGAAGGCCGTTAATCTTCCTCATGTACAAAATGCAACCAGCGGTCGTCTTCACTAAACAGTTTTTTACCAAACACCTGCCCCATAGCCCTCCACTACACTGCTCCCCCCCTCCCTGAAGGAAGAGGAAGCCGGTAAAGCCTTGTTTGTACAGATCGTGCTCTGTCACCCATTCCAAGTAAAGTAGAACAGAACTTGACAAAGAGTCCACCCTTCAAAAGAGCAGCGGACCTCCGCCCTACAAGACTACACATCCACCGATCACATCGAACAACGAACAGATCTGCCCAGAGAAGGGTCCCCAGAGTGCCCTAAGCGTAACGGTCCAACCGCCGGACCCAACAGATATACCCAAATCCGCTGTCACGATGGGGAAAAATGACAAATCCGAGAGGAAACTAAACTTTGAAAGTGGCTCAACCCCAAAAGCGCCTCCCCATCAGGAAGACCAGGCCTCATCATCAGTCTGTCAACACCAAGAAGAATCATTCGATAACCCATTTGAGATCAAAGAAATCCTCATAGACTTGAAAGTTGGCATTGGCAGCCTGAACAATAAAATGGATGGTTTAGCCTCTAAAGTCGACCTCCTGCAACATCGTATGGACTCCCACGCTGAACGCATGAACGATGTTGAGCAGAGAGTATCTAATCTTGATGATAACTCAACAACCCTAGCCAATAAAGTCTCACAACAAGAATCTCAAATGAAAACAACTATTGCCAAGTGCGAGGATCTAGAAGGCCGTTCAATAAGGAATAACCTACGGATAGTTGGGGTGAGAAAGCGCCAAACGCAGGAGAAAATGGAAGACTACGTGGAGTCCCTTTGCACAGCCCTCTTCGGCCGAGATGCACTATCTCAACTCTTAATAATAGAGAGAGCACACAGGGTACCCTCGACCAGACCTGCTCCAGGCTCGCCACCCAGGCCAATCATAGCGAGGCTGCTTAACTGTAGAGATCGGGACACCATCCTCCGGCTGGCCAGAGAGAAAGGTGGACTACTGCATGAGGGGGACAAAATACATTTCTATCCCGACTTCTCCCCAGCGGTGCAGTCACAGCGGAAAACATTTGCCAGCGTCAAGCAGAGACTCAGAAACAGTCAAATGGCTTACTCAATGCTCTTCCCTGCGCGTCTTAGAGTACAGCACGATGGGAAAATCCACATCTTTCAAACCCCGGACGAAGCAAACTTATTTATTAGACCAATTGGGCTGCCCAGAACAGAACCAGGCCCGCCCGAGAAACGTTACGGGCCTGTTGGGGTTTGCCCGTGGACTGTGCTCTCAGAGTACACCAGGAAAGTTCAGCGCCGCCCGTTCCCCGCCACCCTCCTGTACCCCATCTGTCAGCCCACTATCAATACCGCCACATCATTCAGGCACCCTACCTCCAAGCATTGACCCCAACACTGGGCTAAACTTAGCCGCATCAATGTTGATCATTGAAAACGAAAGTGGTCCAACATAAAGATTAACTCGACCCATTCAATGTCTTGACTTGGAACATAAGAGGAGGCAATATCCCATCCAAAACCAGGAAAATCCTCCAATACCTCAGAAGACATGAGGTGGACATGGCCATGATTCAAGAGACTCACCTACTCACAGGGAAAGATCACCAGTGGGCTAGGAGCTGGGGCTGCCACAGATACTTCTCCTCATACTCCTCCTACTCCAGAGGAGTCGCCATCCTCATACATAGAAAGATCAGCTTCCGTCTGGTCCGCACGGTGAAGGACACCGAGGGGAGAGCGGTCCTAGTAAGCGCCATCATAGCAGGCCAGAAAATGACTTTCATCAACTCCTATGCACCGAACGTGGATGGCCCTAACAATTTTGGATGGGTGTTAACTCAGCTCTCCACTCAAGACCCGGGAGCCATAATCTGGGGAAGTGATATGAACACAGTATTAGATCCTGCAAGGGACAGATCGAAAGCCACTCCACAGCCTCTTTCCAAAGCTTGCCTCCAAATAAAGGAAATATGCAAAGCGTTCGATCTGCAAGACACCTGGAGAGTCTCTAATGGGGATCTACGAGATTTCACTTTTCACTCTGCGGTACACAACACAAGCTCCCGAATTGACTACCTCTTCACCTCAGCGAATGGCCCCTTGTCAAGCAGCCGGTGTTGTATCCACCCAAGAACGCTCTCCAACCACTCCCCACTATTCCTCAGTCTTAAGCCTTCCAACCCTACATCGCCACTGCAGCGGTGGCGTTTTAAGACGGGCTCGATGCGTGATGAAGTATTTGTCTCCGAACTAAGGAAGGAGATCAATGTGTTTCTCGAAGCCAACATAGGATCGTTCCCCTCTACGGGCACAATCTGGGAGTCTCTAAAATGCTTTATTAGAGGAGTTTGCCACATCAAAGAAAACGGCATCCTCAAACTCTTCAGGCGCGAGCAGGCAACCAGCGAAGAGAAATTAAAACACCTTGAGCTCCAGAATGCAAACACGGTTGACCCAAGAGTAGCAGTCGCTCTGAAAAAGAAACTGCAAAAATTCAATTCCACAGCAGACCGTGAGATAAAATTTCTAAGTCGCAGCAGTGAAGTCCGACAATACGGTGAGGGCCAAAAACCCGGCGCCCTTCTAGCGAACGTAATCAGAGCCGACAACAAACAGTCTCAAATCGAATGGATTCGAACCAAACAGGGTGAGGCGATCCACACCGACGAAAGGATAGCAGAGGAATTCAGACTCTTCTACCAAGAACTCTACAGTGCTAAACTTAACAAAGACTCAAACGCCCCGCTAGAATACCTGGAAAACACAGAGCTATACTGGGTCGATCAACCCCTGCGTGAACCTCTGAATGAGATGATCACACAAGAAGAGATTATAGAACCCATAAAGACCCTCCCTTGCTCCAAAGCGCCGGGCCCAGACGGCCTAACGGGAGAATTCTATAAACCATTTGCAAGCACCCTAGCTTCCATCCTGGCGGCGGTATACGAGGAAGCACTGGAAAAGGGGAACCTTCCACACTCCTCCTGTGAAGCCAATGTCATCCTTTTACACAAACCTGGCAAACCACCGGAAGACTGCGCATCCTATCGTCCTATTTACCTGCTTAACCTCGACAATAAAATACTCGCTAAGGTGCTTACCAAAAGGTTGATGCCACTGATGCCCGCCCTTGTGCTAGCAGACCAAGCCGGCTTCGTACCAGGCTGCAATACGACCTTCGGAATCAGGAGAATGTTCGGTTTCATCGAGGCACTGGATCCCTCAAAGCAGGCAATTGCAGTTCTTCTCGATGCCGAAAAAGCATTCGATTCGGTGGAATGGCCGTTTCTGTTCACTGTACTCACCAGGATGGGACTAGGTGCCCGTTTCATCAAACTTGTTTCTCTATTATACACCAAGCCACAAGCTAATATTATTGGAGGCACAGCCAAATCAGCCCCAATTGAACTTCAACGAGGCACAAGACAGGGCTGCCCACTATTGGCATTAATCTTCGCCTTGGTAATGGAACCATTAGCCTCCAACCTTCGAGAACAACGTCAGGAGAGGGGACTCATAGGACCACACAAGCTCATCATATCCCTCTACGCCGATGATGTGGCACTGTTCATACGCGACCCCGAGGACAACCTGAACCCTGTCATGAGGGAAGTCATTAAATTTGGCCAATCAAAATCCATCGTATTCCCTCTGACCCCAGCCACCAAACAGTTTACAGATGGCTTCCAATTCACATGGAAAACTTCCAAGGTCCGATACCTGGGGATACAAATGTTACTGAATCAGCATGAGGTGTTTCGAGATAATTACAAAGAGGTGGTTAAGTCCCTTCAAGAAAGGGTGTCACGTTGGAAGACTCTTCCACTAACTCTTTGGGGAAGGACCTCCCTGGTCAAGATGGTGATCCTGCCAAAACTGCTATACCTATTCACCAATATTCCTTTGCTGCTATCGCAAACCTTTCTGGAAAAACTGAAAAGCTTGGTCCTTGAACTACTTTGGGCGGGCAAGCCAGCTAGAGTGGCACACACAACACTGACACTCCTGGTTTCAAGTGGGGGGGCTGGCCCTTCCAGATCTGGAGAAATACTTTTGGGCAGCGCAAACACAATACCTCAGTCATTGGTATGCCACTCAAGTAATCCAACCTCATGTACAAGTGGAACGAGCCTTGGCAACGCCTAAACTACTGACTTCTGTCATCTTCAGCCAGATTCCCGTCCCCAACACCCCAATGAATGTAATGCTCTCGACGTACAAAGTTTGGAAGACACTAGCCCAAAAGCTCGGGGTACAAACACAATACTCTCCACTTTTGCCCGTCAAGTTCATACCAGGAGTTCCACTGACTTCAGAGAAAGTATTTCACCAATGGGTCGAAAAACTACACATAAAAACCCTAGGTGACCTCTTCACAGAGGATGGCTTTCTAACCCCAGATCAAGCAAAACTGAAAGGGGGCAACATTGCACTGGACGTATTCCTTTACTTCAGGACTCGTTACACCCTGCAGACCCTCCTGCCAGTCTTTCCGTGTCAACCACCAACCTGGCAACTGTTACAAAACGTTATTCAGGCACAAGGCGAAGGTAGGCTGGTGTCGCAGATCTACAAAACCATTATCTCCAGTACGACCCCCGTCATCACACGCGCAAAATCCAGGTAGGAAAAGTCACTGCATATATTCATTTCAGAAGAAGATTGGATCTACATCCTGAAGCAGACTCAGAAAGTCGCCCTCAATTCACGCCTTAAACTCAGACACTTCAACTTCCTTCACCAAACCTATTACACACCAGAAAAAGCCAACAAACACCATTCCGACGCATTGGCAAAATGCAACAGATGCGGGACTCTTTCAGCAGACTTTGTTCACCTCGCTTGGGAGTGCCCCGAACTAATCCCTTTCTTGAGACGACAGCTGCAATTGTGGGAGAAGCGATACAACCAAATCAAACAGCAGCCCCACTGGGCATGACAAGGTTACTTTCCGCTCCAATAAGGAAGCTGGCTGTGGTTCTGCTGACACTAGCTTGTAGGAGAGTTGCCATGGCCTGGGGCCGAGGTCCCCCCCCTACAATCGCTGCCTGGCGTTAGGACATTCTCTATTGTCAGGATGTAGAAACAGACTTTATTAAACTACTACCCTTACATGCTCGTCCTCCAGACATCTGGGGTCCTCTGATATTGTTCTTGATGAGTGAAGCAGAAGACCCCTCAGAAACGGAGGATACACCTCGGTGAAGGCCTGGACCGTGCACCTCGACTTCCTCAAACTGAGAGACTGGATGGGTACAATGCTTACCAAAGGGGACAATGAACCCAAGAGAGGGGGAGGGGGGAAAGTCGGAGGGAGGGATTTGGAGTATGGCGCAAAGTTTAAGTCCACCCTAATGTGGGTGTGAAGTTGTATTATGTATTAAATACCTAAAATAAAGTTTTTTTTAAAAAAAAAACAGGGGGAAAAAAGGATGCTGTCTGTTTTGCATAAATCAAAGTGCATTTTGGGAACATAAGAATGACCACCAATTTATTAAACAGGTCTGAAATTCAAATGTTCATTCCTTCTGAGCATGCAATGCACACGTGGCATGGTGTTCATTTCCCTGTCAGAATAGTCACCCTGACAGTAAAAGGTTTGCAAAGCCTGATACATATATACAGCTTTGGACATTTTCATTGCTTGAGAATGGGCTGTTGAGCAAAGGATGACTTTCAGTCTGTGATGTGTGAGGGGTCAGAAAAGAGATGTGCGCCCAAAGTTGCAATATTTTCAACAGCCCTCTTTTATTTTATTTTTTTAAACTTTATTTATTGGTATTTTTTAACACAGACAGCACAATTGTGCCAACACGTACATTGATGTTACTAATGAAAGAGAACAGCTTAGTGAGAAGACATTTCCTTCACAAATCACAATAGATGTATGCATTATGTCATGATGCCCGCTCCCGGGGAGCCGGTTCAAGCCCTGCGTCCCCGAAAGCGGACATCCAGTCCCCAAGGAAGGACCCAGCAACCCCATATAGGGGCCCTTTGGACAGTGTCCTTGCGCCTATGGCACCAGGCTCATAAAAGACATCAGTCCTGGCGCCAGGCTCATTATGGGAGTGCTTGGGTGCACTTACCTGATGCAGACCATGCTGCAGGATCCCGGCCTCCTTGAGGCCTAAAAGGAACTACTTAACCTGTGGGACTAATTTACCATCCGGGCGTGGTCGGGGAAGGATACATACCTGATTGGAGGAAGGATACATACCTGGAACTTCTTCCAAGGCTATTTAAACCCCACCCGAACAGCCACACGTGCTTCGCGTTGTTCTGCATCTAGCAGCTTGACGCTCACCGTGTCTGCTCTTACATCCTGACTTCTGCCACGCCTGCCAGCATCCTGGATCACCTGCAAAGGAAGAGAAGAAGAGAACAGAAGAAGGAAAAGTCCTTACCTGCTAAAACCGCATCCCGGAGACATCTCGCCGACAATCCTGAAAAGGAAGACTTTTATTTAAAAGCTCATCGCGTCGATCGCTGCAGCGCCGCATTCCACTCACCTTTACAGAGCGCCTCCATGTTCAGCAGCGATCATCCGGATTCGCAGTCACGCCCCAGCGCCTAGGGAGAAAAAGACCAGAACAAAAGGTGAGCGAGAGAAGGGAATAAGGAAAGCTAAATCTCCATGTTAAGACTTACCTGTTGATTCATTCCCTCTCCATTTCGGGTCCGCGCCGCATCCTGGCATTTCCGGACCCCAGCCCCTAAGGGGAAAAAGAGACATCAGCGTTAATGAGCGAATGAAAAGACATTACCAAAAAACGCTCATTAAAGACTTACCTGATTTCTACAAGGATTTCACCTCTCATCTCGGGTCGGTGCCTGTTCCCCGGCATTCCGTACCCCGGCCCCTATGGGGAAAAAGACACTAGCATTAGTACATTAATGCATGGACACAAGGGGAACCTCTTATCAAAAAAACTTACCTGGAGGCCAAGCAAGTTTGGTTCTCACCAATCCGAAAATCCAGTGAAGTAACTGGATACCAACGCGCCCCTGCATCAGAAGCAGGATGGAGAGCTCGTCCTTCCAGACCCTAAGGTGAGACGCTACAAGGAATCACAGAAGGGTTTCGAGGAGGGTGAGAGGGGAAAGTGGGAGGCCGATTGCATTACCCCGCAGACAGTTAATCCCCTATTTTCACCTACAGAAGGATACTTCTGTGAGCCAGACAAGCCAGATTTGGGGGCCCGGTCCAGTCCGTCTTCCGAACCCTGCGCATCACCTTAGAAGAGGTCACAGCAGCGCGAAACAGGCCAGCGCCTCCGTGGGAGTCAGGTGAGCGTTACACATTACCATTCAAGCACTGCTCTCTTTCAGGCTACCCTCGGCCTCCTCCTCACTCACTCCAGACTGGCTGTCCGCAATTCAGTCCTGGTGTGTTGCTAACGATCTCTGCCTTAATGCCAGTAAGACAGAGATCGTCCTCATTGGGACCCCTGCTCCCGCTTTCCCACTTTCACTCTGGCCGACCTCTCTTGGTGTCAAACCCCAATGGCTCTTCTCACCCTTCCTCCTCACCTGTATCTTCTGTCTGACTTTCAGATTGGTCCATTTTCCTTTTTCTGTTTGTTCCCTTCTTTTCTGCAGACTTCTTCTTGGGTTTCTTTTCTTGCAAGTAAGGGTGAGCTCCGTCGGAGGCCATGCTGTCTGGACGACCAAACATCCAACCTCAGGGCCCTCTGAGAGCTAGCCCCCAGTTAGGGGGAAAGCCTCCTGGCTGAAAAACCCTAATATGATTTCTTTTCGTGAAGATTAAAGTCCGGATTGGAGTGATCATTGTTGGAGTGAATGGATCCGGAATGGCGTTTAGAAATCCCTGGAAGCTCTGAATTTGGATTCCTTCTGGTGCTTGAATAGGAGAATTCAAAGTCTGATGGCAGAAATACTCCTTCTGAAGTGGAAAGAAGAAATACACTTAGAATGCTCCGAACAAGTTTGGAGCTGTTCGAGTGGAAAGTAGGCACCATAGGATACGGTAAAGGACACTGCGGGAGTGCCATGATAAAGCGACTCAAAAGAGGAAGCGAGTCAAAGAAAATGAAAGGAAAATGAGTAGAGAAAAAAATAGATTAAGAGAGAGCATGAGAAAGCAAACGAAAGTAATGTAAGTAACAATAAAGAAATATAAGAATCTGCTGGGTTAGCTGGGTAAGCACTGGAACCGAAGGTATACGGAAAGAAAAGATGACAGAGCCGCGGGGCGGTGAAAGGAAAACAAAGAAACAGATGAGATATCAAAGAACAGCATAACACAGAAGAGTAGCGCGTAGGCGAGAGTGTCTCGGCTAGATACACCCGAAAACCTAACAAAGGAGGAAAGCCACGGAGAATGGCAAACTGAGAGGAGCGTTAGCTCAAGAAAGAAAGGCAAAAACACTAGCGTTAGACTGCGCTAAACAATCGAGCAAAGGTGCAATGCACCGAACTGCCGTTCACTGCGGTGATAAAAAGGGGCGGTCGTTGACCGCTCGTTGTTGCTTGCAGCCATATGATGTGATGGAACTGCAACGGAGCCTCCATGAGTGCCATAGCTTACATGGACGCGCGTATGACTCTTGGTCCTGCGCCCTCACCCACCAGTGAGGCAACTAAAACTGGTGGCCACCTTCGACTCTACTCTCTCCTTCTCTTCTCACATCTCGGACACCTCAGAAAAAAAAGTCCCACTATCAACTGCTCTTCCTCAAATGCGTTCTATCTTTTCTCACCTTCCCACAGGGGCTCACCATCTCCAGAGCACTGGTGTTCTCCAGACTGGGCTACTGTAACAGTCTCTTTCTCAATCTTCCTACTGCTACTCTCCGACCTCTTCAACTTATCCAGAACAGAACTGCAAAACTTTTCCTTGGCATGAAGCACAGGGACCGCATCTCTCTGGCGCTGAAATCTCTACACTGGCTCCCCGTGGCTGCAAAGATCAAGTTCAAGTCCCTCTGCATAATCCACAAGGCTTTCTGGGGCCGGGGTCCATACTATCTACAACGCACTCTTCCGAAAATACTCTCCTTCTAGAACCCTCCCCTTGGCTTCCTCCAACTCTCTGCGGGTGAGGTGTTTTTCCAAACAGAGATTTGGTGGAAGATCCCTATCCTTTGCAGGTGCCTCCCTCTGGAATAGCCTCAATGTCTCTCTCCATCTTGAACCGGACCTCCTTAAGTTCTGGAAACTCCTCAAGACCTGCCTCTTCTCTTCCTCTTTCTCTCTCCCTCTCCCCTCCTATCCTCCTTCACTCTCTCCTGCCCCCCTTTTTCTTCCTCTTCCCAACCTGCTCATTTTGTTGACTGGTTGCCTGGTGTACCTCCAGAACCTTACAGGTCCCAGGCTCCCCCCTCCAGTCCTGCACTTGCCTCCGGGCCTCTTCACTCTTCTGGTCCCACTGCACTTGTAACATGCTCCTCGAGAGGGGCAAACACCCTGCACTTAACTCAGGCCCTTGCTGGAATGGGCGTCCCCCCCCCTTCCTGGCACTTCCTGTCTGCGCACTTGCACGACAGTGAATGCACAAGGCCTAGCAAGTTTGTCTGTCCTATCCTCCCTCTGTCTCCCCTCCCTGCTTGGTCGTACCTGAACTACTCACACATAGGCATATAAGTGACAGCGAATCACCAATTAATTTTGAAATGTCGCCATGTGGTATTTTATTGTTCTATATGTCCTTTTTCCCTCCCCCTTCTCCTCCCACTCCTTGTAATGCACCTGCACTATCTGACTACTTGGTAGGCATAGTACAGTTGTTTATTGATTGTATGCACCCCCCACCCTTTCCCCTCATTCCTTCCTGTCATGCACTTGCACTAGTTCAAATGCCTCTGGCCCAGTATGCTAGTTTTTTGATGAGATCATTTGGAATCATCAAGGCCTAAGAAGGACGACTGTATTCCCTTGTTGCCGTCCTGCCTTGAATCGCTTTGGAGCACTTCACTTGTGTATAAGCGCTTTACAAATAAACAATTACAATTTATCATCTTATTTTGGAAGGATGAAATGTTCGTGTTTGGGGCTTGACCCTCCAGTTCACTCCTGCACCAGCCATGGAAACCTTTGTGACAGTACAACCAACAGATAACAGTGACGAGGGGTTCTAACAAGTTCCGTTTCAGGGTGTTTCAGTTTGGGCGATCAGATATTGAATATACGGTCCCCATATGTCTTTGGTTCTGGCCTGAGAGCGTATGAGTCTAGTGTATTGGGTCTTTGTGTCGTTACAGTGTAGAACATTTGCCTGCCACTGTTCCAGACAGGGAAGCCGCCCTGCCCCCCCACACCATTGCCACTCTTCTTTTTGCTAAGAGCAGGAGCAGTCCCACTAGTTTCCTCGTATTCTTGGGTATATGCTTAGTGTAACCCAACAGTGCAGTTATCGGCTTTTGCTCTACTTTTTTCCCAGTGATGTCGCACAGTGTTTCGAAGATTCCCTCCCAGTAGGAGAAGATCCCCAGACATCCCCACGCCAGGTGTAAGAAATCCACTGGTGTGGCACCACATCTCCCACACCTGTCCGAGACCTCCATGAAGCATCTATTCAGTGAGGCTCGTATGTGGTAAAATTGATGCAAGTATTTACAGTGTATCAATTTAAAATTTGCATTGAGTGCTACCCGCTTGGTCTCCCCACAACAGAATTTCCAAATCTGCTCAGGTATCGTACACCCCAGTGAGGCCTCCCATTCCTCCCAGGACGATACTCCTGCTTTCACTTTGTCTCTGAGGTACATGCCATAGCCAAAACCGCCCCTCCCTGGTGTGAATCCTTAAGCATCCTGTCCAGTTTCCTGTTCTCTGGGGAATGTTGGGAAGGCCTGTTTCAACGAGTTCTATAGCCTAAAGTATAGAAATAGATCCAAAGGCGTGTGTTCCCCCCTGGTTCCCATTTCTTCCAATGTTATGAACTGACCATTCAGAAAGAGATCACGGAAACAAGTCCCCTTCACTCGTTTCGGATATGTTACATAGGCCCTTTCACTGTTCAGTGGAATGCCTGGTATATAAATAATAGGCATTTATGGGCAATAAATGACCTCGCCTCTGGTTTTGCGCTCTAAACGTGTCCAAGTCAATTCCACCATGTTTTTTTATTTGGTCATTCTGCCTGGTGCTGTCAAGATTATTGACCTCAGGAGATATTGAGCGGTCCCTGTACCAGTAGAGAAGAAACCTTGCTTGGGCAACCTAATAGTAAGTTTCGATGTCAGCCCTCGTCTGGTGGTGCAACCAATTTATCTCATGAGATTCTGGCTAGTTTCTCCACCCATATGAACTGCAGTGTTTCAGAGCGTAGGTCCCGGAGGTACTCACCAGGTACTCACCAGGTGGCACCAAGGGGACATTTAGAAAAGCAAATAAAAACCATGGCAGGAGTGTCATCTTTACCAGAGAGATTCAACAGCCATCTTTATTAAAGAAAACGGGTTGGATAAAGGCCTTCCTATCCCTAAACTAAAGAGATTTTCCTTACCAGGAAACTAAAACTAAAGATTAGTCTGTGTCTCACCGTCAACATTATGCAAACTGTCCTTGTGTCCAAAACGTATATGACCCTCAACACAAACAGTCAAAGGTGTAGGCAGAGGTCTTCAAACTGTGGGGCGTGCCCCCCATAGAAGCACAGATGCATCCCGGGGGAGAGGAGAGGTATGTGAGAGCCCAGCATGAAATGTTAAAAAAAGAAAATTAAGGAAATGGGCAGAGGCGGCTCACATTGTTGTACTGGAGCATACAACTGTCCCAGGCAGCAATGAAAAAGTGGCCCGCAGTTGCAAATGGATATTGATTCCTTTAGTCACAGACTGTTTTATTAGTACCCAAGGGGGTGTTTTTTGTTAAAATGTATGCAAATTGTGATATTTAAAGAATATCTATTTGGCAACACTGGTCAGAACTACTAGCTGCATAGTGAAGTAACTCCTCAAAATGGCCCACATTGGCCAGAAAAGTGGCCCATTTTGACTGCCCCACACTAGCATTTTGCATTTTTGGTATGGGCAATGCCATATTGCCCTATAGCCCAGTCCGAGCCTGGCAGTTCAACCATAATGGGCGAGGGGGCATCCACCCAGTGGCCCCTTACCCCCATTATAGAGGAGCTGAGGAGCCAGCCCAGTGAAACATTGAGCACTCCCTCAGCTGCTTTTTCCAGCTGAGGGAGTGCTCCTGGGCTGGCTAAACTGTCAAAGGGAAACAATGTTTCCTGCACTCCTTCTGAGGCACTGTGGAGCCCAGCGGACAGGCAGAGACGTAAAAGGCCAGGGGTAGCGGAAGTGACATCACATGACCTTTGACCTCTGATGACATCACAGGAAGTGATGTAATTTGACCCCACCCTGAAGTGACATCATGGGAAGTGATGAAACTGGACCGGTTACCCCTTGACAAAAAAAGAAGTGGTCACACATTGTTTCTAAGTACACTATGAAAAATATGGTTACAATATCAATGTAACGTGATATATATTTCATACAAGAATGGATCATCATATGTATCGGCAGAAAAAAATAACTATAACTGCAACTTGTGAAAAGCAAAATACATAGTCCGAAATGGATGCTTATTCTACTCTAAATGCTTTTTAGAGGATTTTGTCTGCATTGTGAATTTGAGATGTTTAAGAACAGACTAAATCAGGGACTCACCCCCTGAAGTGTGCCTGAAATAAACCTTTAACGAGTCTAGCAATTATTGTTTAGAATTCCATAAAAATAAATTATTTGTTATTCCTATTCTTTATTATTTAGGGTCACTACTCAAAGTGTTGCACTTGTGGAACCCCTTGTTTTTTAAGAAGCCGGAACAAGAAACCAGTCACCCTAGAAACATAGAGGCACATGGCATTGGCCACAGCTAAGGAGCTTCAATTTGTAAATTTTGTAAAAATGTTTAGGGGTAGCAAGGGAGACCACAGGAGTAGCAAGAGAAACCCTGGCGACCCCTAAATGACGTCCCTGGGGACAGGGATGGTATATTTCTACTGGATACCTATAATAGATGTCCATTCTTAAATAATGAGGGCCTCATTACACTGATGGCGTAAAGGATTTACCGGTACTGGTAAAATACCGGTACCGGTAAATCCTTACCAGCTTACTACGAGGTCCCTTTGCGGGTTGGGGGATTTAACGCCTGCTTTTTGCAGGCGTTAAAATCCAACCCGCTAAGGGACCTCGGAGCTAATTACGGCACCGCAAAATGGCGGTGCCGTAATTAGCGCCTTCCCCATTCTCATAGAGCCCTATGGGGCAGAAATGGGAATGGGGAAGGGCAATGGTGGAAGGGGGATTTACCACCCCTCCAAACTTGGAATGGGGCGGTAAATCCCCTTTCCGCCAAGGCGGTGCCGGTATTTTACCGGCATGAGCCATGGCGCTAATAGCGCAATGGCTCACCGCCTACCAGGTAATGAGGCCCCATGTCTTCCCCCTTGGTCCCCCGCACCTCCAAGACAAAATCATGTTGCTTGTGTTAGGCACTGTGGGGCTGGAAATCTAACATAGATGTCCAGTAAAAAATATCATGCCTGCTCCCTAGGCCTGCCAGCACCAATTACATACTGTTTGGCTTTTTTACCCATTTTTTTAAAAAAAGGCATGCTCTAAAATGCTAAATTTTAACCCATTATTTAAAAATAATTCACGTGGGAAAACCCCCCGAACCTGCCATGATTGTTTCGGGCGCCCCTACTGCGCTCAGACACTTTGGCATATCTGGTGGAAATATGTATGCCCCTCCACTTAATAAATTCACCAGCCACAACTGGCCCTGCGACTGTGGAGGGAGCAGGGTAGGGGAGCCCAGGGACAGTGGTGGGAGCAGGATGGGTGGGAGCCATGGGATAGTGGTGGGAGCCATGGGATAGTGGTAGGAGAAGGGTGTGGAGAGCTTAGGGTCTGTGGTGGGATGGGGAGAGCACAGGGACTGGGCTAGGAGTGGGATGAGAGAGCCCATAGACTCTGATGGGAGCAGGTGAGAGAGGCCAGGGACTATACTGGGAGTAGGGTGTGGTGACGGCGCAGGATAGTTCATTGCCATTTGGATTACTGTCCATTTGGCATTTTTGGGTGAGTACCGACCTGCCCACATTTTGCTTGTGGGGGGCAGGCCTAAAACGTTTCAAGATCACTGGTGTAGGGTAAATGTCTCTGTTTTGATTTAGTAAAAAGTGTGTAAAAATCAAATGTGAATATTTTACAAATAATCCTTGAATCCAGGAGGTGGTTCCCTTCCCCTGTATTGTTTCAGGTAGAATAGTAAAGTGTTCCTTTCAGCAAATGATTCCTTAAGAGCAGTGGTTATGTCTCTTTCACACAACTCTTTCTTCAGGATGTCAAAATTGTCTTTTGAAGAATAAATGTCTCTTTCATACAACACTTTCTTAGAAATAGCAAAGAGTGTTGTTGAAAGAACAGCAAAAAGCGTTTCTGTTTCCCAACAACTCTTAAAGGATGGCAAGAAGGGTGATCGTGTCTTTTCAAACAATGACTCCTCAAAATTAGCAGAAATGTGTATTTTAACTTAACAATTTCTTGTGGATATTTTCCTGGTTTACTCCCCTGCCAGGAATCTTGGGTTTTGCAGATCCCCTGGTATACTCCCCTGCCAGGTATCTTTCTCCCAAAGGCTCGCTGCCTGAGTTGCTTCTTTTACCAGGACTTTATACAATGCTATCTTTCAGTATAACACAGTTGTACGCCTTCACTGTTCATACTGCTTTGACTTTAGATACTACTTGTTCCAGCTTTCTCTATAGTGACATCTCATATCTGTACAGTTTCTATCTTCTTCACTGGTAGTTATTTGCTTGTGGCAATGCTTGTTACAATTATCCCCAAATTGACATGGAGGCTTGTACATATATTGGGCCTCATTACGACTCAGGCGGTAAGGGTTTTACGGCGGCGTAAACAGCGCCGACCCTTACCGCCTGAGTACGAGGTCCCTTAGCGCCATGGAGGTTTTAACACCTGCTTTTAGCCGGTGTTAAAATCCATGGCGCTAAGGGACCATGGAGTTAATTACGCCACCGTAATTTACGGTGGCGTAATTAACGCCTTCCCCACTCCCATTATGCCCTATGGGGCAAAATGGGAATGGGGAAGGGAAAATGGGGATTTACCGCCCCGCCAAGGTTGGAATGGGGCGGTAAATCCGCCAACCACCATGGCGTAAACATAGTTTACGCCATGGTGGTAAAGTCACGGCCCAGGCGGTAACTTACCGCCTGGGTCGTAATGAGGCCCATTGCCTTTCAATGTCTTCATCACTGTTCATTTGCTGGTGATAATACTTGGTCGGTATATTCAAAACAGCCTTATAACAGGCCTGTCGGCACACCCGAGGTCCGCATCATTTATGGGCAGACTCAATGGTGTTTGCTATTGTTTCTGCCTCGTGGCACACTGATGCAGTGATGTTTTCACTGCGGGAACGCTTCCCATGCTCGGCAGACCATCGCCCAGTTCCCTCGCCGCCTTAGCTTTCTCCCACCAAAAGCACTGCTGCTCTTCCAGGAGACTGCGTTCCCAGCAGCCTCGCTGGCATTGCCGGTGGTGCTGCTCTTCTCCTGGTCTCTCGATTCTCCGGTAAATCAGGCTTGCGCACGGTTGCTTGGGAGAGCATGCCTCTCTCAGCATGGCCTATTACTGTGCGTCTCCGCCTGCCTTCAGTTCTGCTTCACGCTCCGCCTGCACCCATGCAAGACATTCCCCAGGTTTAAATGTCCCACGCAGCTGATTTCATTATGACAACTAGTCTGTATGTTTGGCTTAGGATTTCCTTCAAACTACATTAACTCCTTCCTCTTCTTCCAAATCTCAGTAATTGAGGCTTTGTGGGAGTTGGAGTCCACATGAACTTGAGATATTTTAAAGTTTTATTGCTTAAGATCTTTGAATCAAAAACATCAGAGACAGGAGATGTTAAGTGAGTATTATGTGTACATGAAGTATACATGGTGTTCTTCTTGGATTGTTTTGCAATAAGGGGGTATTGAGTCTTACAATCAGGGGGATTTTTGAAGTGACAAAAAGCCATCAGGAATTCAGGAATTAAAGGGGGGGTCTTCATTTGGAAAGGAAGAATACCTTGTCTTTCCTGATGTGGTCACCACATCTCTCCAACAGCAATCTCCTCCCATGTGATCCTCCTTCGTAATTCCACCCCCAGGGTCAGAATCAGGTAGCGACTGCCTTCTCGTGGCCACATCGGAGGAGATATTAGGCTGAGGATCAGTGATGACTCCATAGGATTCATCACAGATATCTATCACATCTCAGCTGCACACTTAGAAACACTGTCTGGCAACAAGTGCCATAATCCCACCCCAAGTTGAGGAAGCTCTTATCCCACCTTTCAAGGCCAGTACTCAGTGTGGCGGGAGTTCTTGCCTCAGGTCAGTTTGTGATTCTATGCAGCTGCTGATCGCTTACAATCGCTTCGCTGTTGCACTCAACATTTGTCCTACCTTCAGGTCATTTTCACAGATCTTTCCTCTTACCAGTCAGTCTCTAGTGCGTACTGCGTGAATAACGTTTCCACAGCAGTATCACCCTTTCTTGTATTGTCTGTCTCTTGCTTGCCATTGCATTTCGGGATTAGAAATAAAGATTAAGTGAGCAGGAGCTAAACCCAGCTTTTGGGTGTCAGATATCCCCCAGTGGGCAGGAGCTACTTTTGGGAACTGAGGAGCAAGTACACAGTGCTCTGCAAATCTAACTTCCACATGAAATACACACTAACATTGTGCCCATTGTGTATGATCCATTATATTTAAATGTGTCTTATTTCTTCTTTAATTATAATCTCAAACACTCAAAGGTAATGTTGCATGTGCATGGTTAGAAGGCACAAGTTGGCCTGAGGATCCAAAAATAGCTCCTGGTACCTGTTGATTTCAAGCTAACCAGGCTCTCCCAGGGTAGAAGCAGGAGCTAAATAGCTCCAGGAATTTCAAGCACTGAATTTGTGCATGTTCTTCATTGCATTGTGTTTATTTCTGTGCTTCTCTCACTTTCAATATGTCTCGTTCTGGAACTCTTTTTTGTTCTCTCTTTTTGCGCGTTTGTCTAATGCTGACTTTTTGACTTTTGTCAGCTTGTCTTGACCTTTGCTGCTATAACACACACGGACAAATAGGTCATGGAGCATAGTGTCTGTAGTGGCTCTGAACTGGAGGATTTGCAAGCTCTCTGAGAGCTGTTGGGTATTTGATTGTGCTCTCTGTTAGGTTGTTATCTGTGTTCTCAACTAGATTCTATCTTCATTCTAAAATTGCAGTCTGTGTTTGAGAAGATTCATTTTCAGATCAAACGTTTTCACAAGTCTCCTCATTGCTTCATCATATTTGTCGTTGTTTCCTGTATTATCTGCTTTTTCTTCTGGTAGGGCCCTGAGGAACATCTGACCTTCTACTCCAAGTGCTTTAATCAGAATTACGGTTTTCCTACTAGGGCCTCTTTCATGTAGACATGAGCCTCTAGGTATACCTCAAAGCTGGCTCGTCATTGCTGCCAAGGAATGCTCGGCATACCTGATGTTGGCAGGAATGAGGGGGGAGCCGTTATTGTGTCATGATAGTCAGCATGAGATGGCCATGGGTACTATGACGAATCTCTGGAATGTGTCCCTTCCCCACAAGGGGGAGGACAAGGTGATAAACAAGAGGTCATAAAGGAGGGGCACTACTGATTGTACTTATGCTAACGTTCTGTTTTTTTATATATAAACTCAAAGTGTATCCAGTTTCAAGTAACTAGGAATTAACGCTCCAGGTGCATATGAGTATTGTCCCCGGGCCTATGGAGACTCAACACAACATTTGTTCAAACCAGCATGTTATTGCCAACAGGAAACCCATTCGCACTCCTGTTGGACAAAGTCCCTTTGTAATTTGCATACAGTTAGATTTAAAGAATATACATTTTGCATAATACAAAGCTCAATCATATGTTTTCACAAATGCATTTCATTACTTAAAGGTTACTTAAAGGTTCACATGAAGTCAATCTGCATGTTTTTATTATCTGAGTGTTAAGTTCCTTTGAAGTGAATGCAATGATAGAGTCTGCGTTACACACTCTCAGACTCTGCTACATTTTGGCTTGGGCAGGACCTGCCCTTATTTTAAGTGCTACAGGAATTAACTATGGTGAGATGCTGTAGATGTCAATGGTTCTTCCAGTTATAGTGGGTACTTGTTAACTTGACTAACTTCCTGTAAAACGCATTAAGGGGCTACTCCCCTATACACAGGCTGGATTGAACAAAAGGCTTTGGAGGTCAACCTGCTCCACAACACCCACCCTAGGGGTTGACGCAAGTGGGACCTCACTGTGTGAGGCTCTCTCTTTGGGGACAAAGATTCCTGTTCTAAGGAGGAACTCCCTAAGAAACCTTCTACTAGTACATCTTTAAGCACTTCCAGGAAAGAAAGATGGGAAGATGGGAAGAAACCACCAAAATGTGTTACTGTTGTCTAGTGGCTTTGAACACTCCTTTAAAAGAGAAACCCCTTTTTACTGAGACAAAGAAGATCTATGGTCGGAATCAGGGCTGTTGCTAGGTCTTGAAAAGATCAAGTGCTGAGCTAATGTCGAGACTGGCAGGACACAGGCCATCTAGCATTTTGGTTGTAACACCTAGGCTTCTATCTGGGGCTACAACCAAAAGACCCGGGGCTATAGCCCCTCAGCCCCCCCATCAACGCCTCTGGTCGGAATGCAGAATGTAAAACAGAGTGGAAGTAATATGGGATTCTGCCTGGGGACTCTCACGACTACGTCATGAAGAGAAGGGGGGGAGGTGTGACAGACAGAGAGGAAGCCTGTGAGATACAAAGTTGCTTACTGGTTTATACACAGATGAGAGAGGATGCTCAGCGTATCATGGTCAAATGAGAGGAAACTACCAAATTGAATTCCTAACATGAGGGAATGCATCCTTATCCTGAAGGCATAACTACAAGCAAAGTGTGGTCTGGAAAATACACACAGTACCACTCTGCATAACTTGAAGTTCAAGCTACCAAATACCGAGAAGCTAGTCAACACGCTGTAATGGTTTCATCCATTATACGGCGCGATGTGTACTATTTGAGTACAGATACCTACTCCAAGGTGGTGTTGCAGGTAGGACGTTTTAACGCTCTAAATTCAACTACAATGGAAGTAACGTTACTTCCGGGGAGCACCCCGCCCACGATTGAAGGAGTGAACAGTTTAAAGGAGATGAAGAAAGAGAACAAGTCGCGTAGCTGCTATACTGGAGATTGCCACACGCTCCGTGAGTTCGCTTTAGGGCACTTACTATTGCATAACCTTTCTATTTCACTTTAGATCCTTTATCTAACTTGTCTTGCTGTTTTCATTTCGCTTTTTGTTTGCGCAGGAACCCGCGCTTATATGAGCGGCATCTCCCTCGCTTGCATTCATTCGCAACCAGCAAAGCAGCTGATTCCATGTTCGAGTCCTTGTCCTCTTTGCATTGGTAGGCTTTGGATTCCTTCATTATTTTCTCCACTGGGAATCGTGTGGTGTTTCATTTCATTGCCGATCTTGCTTTGCTATTTAGGAGACAGCAGTCGTTGGGGTATGATTGCAAACTCCATTGACAGATGGGAACTACGGCCCCCAGAATCCTTTGCATAGTTGCGTTTTGAAGTTCTCCAAACTTTCCTTGCGTTCAGGTTAGGAATCTTTTGTTCTATTTATTTAGTAGTTTCCGTTTGAATTTAGACTACAGAGGTTATTCTAACTTTTCTTTTGATCATTGTGACATTAGCTCTTACAGTTCTGCAGGACTCTGTGGCTTTGTATCTTTTCCTTTCACGTCATATTTTACTTCGGGTAAGGGCTTGATATATTCCCTAGAACCAACTTTCTTTTCTGTAAAAACCTATCAGCTCTTCCGGAGATAATTATTGTTACTTACAACATCTACAGCTGGGCAGCCCAGAGGAATTAACAACTTCTGGAGACCCAGAAATCAAGGTTGTGACACTCAACTCCAGAGGAAGGAGGGTACCGACCTACGCTCCCTAGCAGCTCAGCACATGGTTTTCTACCCCACAAGGATTTCCCTGGGACTTCTTCCGTGGTGTGGCATTGTTAGTGCGGGGCTGCGCAGGAGGTACCAGGGGGATTCTTCCTAACTTCCGGGTCCAGTGCATCTTGACAGTGCACCTCTCCCAGAAGGGTCCTTGTGAAGATAAGGTAGAACTTTCCATAGAGGTGTTCAATTTATCTGTTGTTGGCTATTAATTGGAAAACCCTTCAGGTTTTCCAAAGTTGGGTTGGTCACCGAGATTACATACGCGCAGACAGTGGAGAAAAAGGAAATCAGCTGAGAAGTCACAGAAAGCCATTCTGCCAAACCAGAGAGAAGTGCCAGCCAAATCACAACCTGGTGTTGACATCCCTGAATATAACAGGTAACGGGGAGAATGGGAGACCAGGGAGGCGGGCCACAAATCATTATTGGAACTTTCATACTCGTCCTAGCCGAGATAAAGTTTTCATATTGAGTGAAGTGAAAGACAATCATTATTGGAATACTCACACTTGTTGTCGTTGCAGTCGAGAAAATGTTTTCATATTGAATGAAGTGAAAGATAATCATTACTGGAATACACATACTCGTCACAGTAGAAATAAGACCTTCATATTGCTTGAACAGAAAGAGCAACAGTATTGGAACATTTATGCTCGTCCCAGTCGTGTTAATAATGAATGAAGTACAAAATAATTGTTATTGGAACCCTCATTTTATTCCCAACAGAAATAAACCACCTAGATTAAAGGAAGTGAAAGATAATCAGAACTGGAACACTTATACTTGTCACAAAAAAGCTAAAACATTGACATTAAAGGAAGTGATTAGGAACTATTTGGAATACTAATACTACAGTTAAGAAGAAACAAAATCTCAATATTATACAAGATAAAAGAGGGATAAAGTCTGAACTTGAATATTCAGCATAAGAGGTCTAACTAAAGAAGGGAGATATCTTAAGAAAGGAAACCTTGAAGAGAAATTGAAGAGAGAGGAACAGAGTCAAACTAAAAAGGAAACAAGAAATAGTGAACTGTATGTTAAAGGTCAGATATCCACAGAGGAGAGCCCTAAACCATGGATAAAGTTACCATGAAAGAATAGAAGGATACATACAAATGAGATAAACCAAGGGAAGAACAAAAGAGAAAAGGAGAACGAATAAAAGATAGAGAAGAGTCAAAAGCTGAACCGATCTATACAAACTGATAAAAACAGCTACCCGGAACTACTTAAGGCTCCACTAGTGAAGTGAACTGTCTGGAAGGTCCAGTATTCAGGAGAAGGGAGACATTCTCCCTCCTGGATTTAGTGGTTACAACAGCGGTAGGGTTAGGGCAGGTTAGTTTGGATGTTGGACAGATTATAATTTGGACTCTCAGTGACTACTGATGAGCACCTTAGTGTTGATAGGTAGGGAATCCCATAGCATAGGGAAAGATGGGCATTTCTTCTTTAAGTTAATAAAATCATCAATGAGATGGAGAATCAGTGCCTGCATCCTTCTTCTGACCCGCCACAGTACATATGCTATGCTGTGAACTCTTGCCACTAATTTAGGGACCTGCAACCTATGGCTCTCCAGGATTTATGGACTATGATTCACATGATCCCTAATCATTGACTATTACCGTCGAAGGTTGTTGGGAGTTGTAGATCAAAACATCAGGAGAGCCGAAGGTTGCAGAACAGTGCTCCATTTGATGGAATGTGCTGGTTACTTAATCCCATCCTCTCATCGCCATTGATGTGGTTATGGTTTAGTTGAATACAATAATGCCCTACATAATGGGATGGCTTTCATATTGTTTATTTCAAACTTCTTAGGAGGTGAGCGTGCAGCGCTTAATACATGTAATTTATACTGTGTGAGCAGAGCTCCGAGCGACAGCTCCCAGTTAGTTCCTCGCTTGCCTATCCGTGGGCACTCCTTGCATGAGTGTGTACAAGGATGTAGTGCTGGGAGGAGACTGTCGCAGTGCTGTCTGATAAGGAGGACACTACATCTTCTGTTATCACTAATGAGGTGGCATTCGGGCACACAGTCACTAATGTGTGGAACCATCCCCAAACGCACCATCTGCGCATGCTTAGGTTGCAATTGCAGCATCCAGTGAGAAGCGACCCTGTCTTTCATAGTAGGGCTGTGCATCTCCATTTTCTTACACCACCCTTGCTGCCTATGTGAAGCCATCATGAAGCAAGACACAGACAACAGATTCACTTTTCTTAACTAAAGTATTTTATTTGTCTTAATTTTCATAATAAGGCCTAATCTTCCCTATAATAAGGTGGGATTTCCCTACCTAAAGAAACTAAGGACAGTCTGTATCAGTAAGTTCTACTTAAAAAGTCTGTGTCCAAAACCTATATTGGCCCTCACAACTAAAGATGTACAATGTGTAGGGATGTCGGCACTGAAAAAAAAACAGTGTTCAAAATAAAGTTCTGAGCTTCTTCCAGCTCTGGCTTGTTTCTGCTTCCCCTTCCCTAAGTTCACAATAGTTCAAAAAGGTATTGGGGTTCCCTTTCCCAAGTTCAACACAGTTCCTTGAAACCTCGGGGATCCCTTCCCCAAGTTCAACACAATTCCAAGATATCTCAGGGTTCCCTTCCCCAAGAAGGCAGCTCTTCCAACAGAACTACAATCCGTTCAAGTCTCTTGATTTTTTATAATACTTCCAGTTTCACTTTATAATCCTTTAGATTTTTTAATAGTTCACAACAAATTATTTCTCTCACGTCAGCACTTATACCACACAGCTTTGTGTCTTGACTTTCCTTGCTTCTTTCTCCAGTAGGGACTTCTCAGCCCAGGCGCAGTTCGGACCACATGGTTCACCCATTACAGGTCACACAACCAATAACCCTTGGAACTTTGTGATGCTCTTGGGTTCTCTCAGCCAACACAGGTTTTCTCCCTGTACCTCTTTCAGTAATCTACCTTTGATGTAGATTTCTCCTTGGCAGTCTTTTGGCTTTTCTACAATTTCCATTCCATTCATTCTGTGGTGATCATCCTTTTCCAACACCTTGGTTTCACACTGTCCATCCAAGTTCATCAACTTGCCTTGCACACTTGCTTTACACTTAATTAGTAAGTACTTATTACAGATTTTTACTGGGCTCATAAGTGTTTCTAAATAGTTTTCACAGCGTTCATAACTGCACATCATTCGCTTTTCCACTTGGGCTGTATTTTTTATAAACTTTATTTTCTCTTTAGTTCGGTATGCAATAGATGCAGTTGCATTTCAAAAATATTACTTTACAGTTGCTCGATATTCCAGAGTTTTCCATTTCACCTCCAAACCTCATTATAAGAGGTTTCTGTTTGATCAGTAACAGTAAATGTCCAATTCCCGCTCCTGGGGCACCGCAGTATGGATGTTCCCTCTCTCACACTCAACAGTGCTCAGCCGCTCCTCCTGGCATCTTTCTCCTGTTCTCTGGCTTCCACTTGCTTCCCAGGTATGCGTCAGGAGCTCCAGCGAGCTGCGCTTGCCACCTGTGAACCTCGCTGCAGCAACCCACAGAAATTCAGAGTCTTCTATGTTCCCAAGCTCCAGCTGGGAACACACAGCACAGAGGACTGCAGGGGTTCCGAGCCTCTGCAATCCACAGCGTCTTCTCCCCCTGCCCCTCTCCAGCTTGCTCCTTTCCATGCACCTGCCTCCTTCTCACCAGGCAGGGTCCCCCTTCCTCTCTGCCGGTCTCTCCATTTATGCACCTGTGCCCGATCAATTGATTACAGGTGCAAGTCCTTTGCCTGACCACGATTACACCTATTAATGGGACATGCTTGACCCTTGCAATGTTATCCCTCCTTAGTCCTCTTCCTCGTCTCAGTACCAAAGTGGTGAAATTGACTAGAAGTGTGCATCACTCCTAATTGCCTCTTACTCATCCCAGTCTTAAAGGCATATATGTGTTGAACAGTTGGTGTGCAGGCAAGGGACTTAACGACTGGGTGTATTATTCCTAGTGGTTTACTCCCTGATTTGACCTGGGTTGGATATGTCTTGTAATCAACAAAACGAGTTAGATATGCGTTTACTTTTCCCCTATAAAGAAAGGTCCTCCGATTTGCTCTCTTTCTTGTCTTTTTATAATAATGGTATTTCTGAGGTTATTCTGAAAGGAAGGAATAGGGAGCAGTCCACAGTACCCTATAAAAGCTTCTGGTATTTAAGGTTCACTATGAAAAGGGAATGGGGCATACCATGTCTCACCTAAGGAAACCCTCCTTCCATTCCACAATTCTCCTCCACTCAGGTGATCATCCGTTGCTTCTCCACCCACAGGGTTGGGATCCAAAAGCGATGGCCTTTCTCTGGCCCCTGAGCAGAGGATGTTGGCGCGAAGGACGTGAGGACGCCCTCAGGTTTCTCACACCTACTTTTAACCATGGTCAGTCCACTGCCCTTCTTTCGGGCTCATTGCACTTCAGCCTTGCTCGGCCTTGGGCCTTGCTCAGTAGTGTCTCAGGGAGCCTTCAATCCTTTCACCTTTGCTAACCTTTCCCATTCGCTTGATTGCTAACCTGGCTAAATTGCACATCAGGGTCCCAGTGGAAAAACGACAGGAGTAGTAAGTTTATAGGAGCACCTTTTTACCCATCCCAAAAGAGCGGGTCTGGTTATGTCAGTTATAGGAATGGGTTCCTGCTGGGTAATGGGTATAACTAAATTTTAAGGATTGGGTGGAGGAAGACTATCATTGAACAGGGGCTTGGTGGGAAAAGGAAGAAGTTACTACCTTGCAGGTCTAAGGACTATTCCACAGTAACACAGTTTGCACTATCGGCCACAGAACAGCCCCCCCCCCCATAGGATAGAAAGCTGCACACAGCAATTTTTATAAATTGATAAGAATACTGATATTTCTCCAGTCAATAACTGGCATGCATATAAAGTGGCACTGAGGGGACATAGTATATCCTATGTAGCCAAAAAGAATAAGGAAACAAAGAATAGCATTATTTACTTAGCTAATTAAATAAGCTTGAAAAAAGATACAGTCAAAACATGAAGATAGTATTTTTAGAAGCATTTTATCGTTATGCTTCAATATCAATAGAAATGATAAGAACAAGCTTGTAGTGTAATACTTATAAATGAAACATGTATCAAAAAAGCTAATAAAGCTATAACGATATTGCTTCCTATTTAAAAATTAATAAAGAAAGATCCAGGACATCGGGTATTAAGAATGATTTTTGGGATGTTACTTCCTCTTATAAGGATATAGTAGATATTTTTAAGAAATGTTGTCAGAAACTTTTTACATCAGAGCATACGGAAAGGCGAGTTGACTTTACATCATTTTTTAACGCAAATGTATTTATTTATTTATTTATTTGGATTTGTTAAGCGCCCCACGGCCCGGGGGCATCGTGGCGCTGTTACAGAATATTTGACTTGGTAACAAGCTGACAACAGTGGTTACAGGCATAGATCATGTCTATTTGCGATAAGTGTATGGAGTTCCATGGTTACAGTGGAACAATGTGAGAACAATTGTTATTAACAATAACAGTCAGAGATGGTGTTCTGTGGTTACAGTGGAACTGCTTACTTATTGTAGGGGGTAGTATTGGAGCTTAGTTTAGTTGAATAGTTTGGTTTTTAGCGCTTTTCTGAATGTGAGTAAGGATTCTTCTTTTCTGAGATTAGGTGGCAGTGATTTCCAGGCTTTAGGAGCTAGGACTTCAAAGCTGGTACCACCAGCCCTGGTTATGTTGAAGGTTGGGACTGAGAGTTGGTTAGAGTATTTGTTGCGTTTAGGTCTGTGGGATGGAGCTTGGTGTATTCTTTCCAATAGATAGGCTGGTGCTGTCTAGGCAAGGCATCTATGTGTGATCGTGAGGGCTTTGAACGTTATGCGATCTTTGATCGGGAGCCACTGGGCCTCTTTTGTAGCCTGGGAGATGTGTTCTCTCTTAGGTATGATGAGGGCTGGTCTGAGCGCATTGTTTTGAGCGATTTGCAGTCAGTTAATGTTGTTTGTGGAAGTGCTAAGGAGTAGGATATTGCAATAGTCCAGTTTTGCTCCAAATGTGGCTCTAACGATGTTCAGACAGTTCTTTGGCGATAGATGAGGTCTTACTGCTTTTATGATTTTTGATGTGAGGGCTGCTGAGGAGGAAATGGCACTGACTTGCCTATCCATGGACATTGTGGAGTCCAGGTAGACGCCTAAGGTTTTTACCGCAGAGGAGGTGGTGATGACTGAGTCTTCGATGATGAAGGAGTTGTAAGAGTCATCTAGTTTTTTTAGGGCTTCTTTGGGACCTACCAACAGTATTTCGTTTTTTTCCCCATTTAGGCATAAGCCATTGGCTGCCATCCAGGCCTGGATGCGGGCATATATGCTTTGTAGGGTGTTGAGGTCTTGCTCATAGTTGCCTGTTATTGGGACTAGGATTTGTGTGTCATCGGCATAGTTTGTAAATGATATGCCAAATTCTTCTAGGTCATTGAAGAGGGGGAGAGTAAAGAGATTGTAGAGAGTCGGGGAGGTGCATGAACCTTGTGGGACTCCACAGTCAATTGGTGAAGGGATGGCGGATGCTTGGTCAGAGTAAACCCTCATGGCTCTACCATTCAGGAAGGAGGTTATCCAGACGGTGGCTTCTTGGGAGAAGTGGGCTGTGTCAGTCAGATGTCTGCAGAGGATCTTGTGGTCAACCAGATCGAAAGCTGCAGAGAGGTCTAGGAGAAGGAGGAGGGAGGTTTTGCCCTTGTCCATAGCCTCAAGAAGTTGGTTCTTGAGTTCAAGTAGCGCCGACTCTGTGCCATGGCGGGGGCAGAACCCTGATTGCCTTTTGCCTAGGATGTTGTGACTTTCTAGGAAAACCTGGATCTGTAAATATGCGGCTTTGTCTAGAATTTTCAATAGGAAAGGCACGGTGGTAATCGGACGGTAGTTGTTTGGGGAGTCAGGGTCAAGGGTGTTTTTTTTTTAGTAGGGGTCGGACCCAGGCTTCCTTAAGGGTGGGCGGGACAGTACGGTTAGCAAAAGAGGCATTGATGAAGGTAGTGACAAAGGGGGCAAGTGCTGTAGCGCAATCTTTGATTAGGTTGGCTGGATATGAATACAAATGTATAACTTCATGCTGATTTAAGTTCCTTAGAGACTCCCTTACATGTTGACGAAATTTGCAAAGCCATAAAAGATTTGAATAAGGGTACATTAGGGCCTGATCCTAAGGGGCTGCCTATGGATTTGTTTTCACATTTTGCTGCTAGTTTACCCCTGAAATTTGCTTTTCTATTTAATTATTTTTCTAGCGTACGAAAATCTGCAAGATCTTTGAATGAATCTCTCTTGATACAACCTGCTTACGAATTATAGACCAATTTCATTGATTAACTCTGATTGTAAGATTTTTGCTAAAATATTAGCAAATAGAATTGAATTATTTATGTCCGAATGAATTAAATCAAAGTAGGTTTGTAAAGGAAGAAATATTTAATCTAATACTAGACTTTTTATTGATTTACTTCATGTTATTATAACAAATAATATTTTAAATGACAGCTATGTAGTGATTGTACTGGATGCAGAAAAAACATTTTATAGAGTGGAGTGGGAGGATCTATTTGAGTCTTTAAAGGGGCATGGGTTTGGGGAGTACTTTTTATTGTTGATCAAATTATTATATTCAGATCCAAAAACATCTATATTTATCAATGGACATGTATCATCATCATCCTTTTCTTTACCGCGTGGAACTCATCAAGGATGTCCTTTATCACCAATACTGTTAGTCCTTTCTGTAGAACCACTCTTAGAACTTATTACATATAACACAGATATTCTTGAATTGTCTGTGGTAAATATGAAGTAAAGCTTGTAGCATATGCAGATGTCATTTTAATACTCATAACAAATCTCATAAAAAATCTGACAGTGTATCTTCCCAAATTATTAGATACTATATCAAAATTCTCTGAAGTTTCTTGCTATAAATAAAATAAAGACACATCTGAGATACTTCCTTTGAATCTCCATTGTCATAAAAATGTATTAGAATTATTTGGTTTGAAGTGGTGTCAGGAATCTATTAAATATTTAGGAATAGCTATAGCAGCTTCCAATGGTTATATGATTGAACTAAATATCTGTAGAATTATGGTCACCTCTATATTTAATGTAGTGGGGAAGACTTGAAGTTATTTAAATGTTAGCTTGGGTACTATTATAATTCCCACAAATGCTTCCTATCCCTATGCCAATCTCTTTTTTTTTAAATGATTAACACATTTCTATTCGATCTTTTGTGGGGGAATAAAAAGAAAAGGAGAATCTCTTTCAGTAAGTAAAAACATTCTTTGTGTAATTCAGCTTATAATCAATATATGAAGTTCGCAAATGCTTGTTTTGATAACCTGGATTTCTTTGCAGGTAATTGATGACTTTCAGAAGCTTTGAGACTTCAATGTATGGAGTATTTATAGGTAAGCAATGCTTCACATTTTACAAGTTGATTAAAAACAAACCCTCTAATATGAAATGGTCCGCGGAGCGCCAGTGGGAAATTGAATGTGGGAAGATATTTGCTGAACTTTCATGGTCCTTGATTTGGTGTAAGGTCAAGTTAATATCACCATCACCTAATTTAACTCAAAAACGTTCCTGCTTTACTCCTTTTCTCCTTTAAAATGAGCTAATGCAAAGTGATCTAATGATGGGAATTGTTAGTTATGTCATTCAGATAGTGGCTCATTTAAGCATTTATGCTCATTTGTTGAGAAATTCTGCTCCCAAGTATGGAGCATTCTTCAAAAAATATTTAAAGTCACCATCCCTTTAAAATGTTCTATTATGCTACTGGGTATTCTTTCAATGAGTTAATTAAAAAATAAGTTATTCATATATAATCTTTGATTTATTTACCTTACTAAAAATTCAAATGATTACATCTAATGGGACAGATTTTCTGAAAATTATGATGAAATGAATGATGGAATAATATCTGTAATTTCCAGAGAATGGAAACGTGTATTGCCAATACTCCTGCAATATTTACTAAATATCAAAAGAAATGACACATATCCATTGATTTTTTAATCCGGCAATAATGTTTTCTCAATAACTACATAACTGAATCCTTTATTAGTACATCATAAATTATTTAATTGATAACTCCCTGAATTATTTAACTTTTTTATTGGTTTATTACAAACCTTTAAATAAATAATACAAAACGAACATATTTAAAAACACTTTTATCATCCTAAGGATAAAAGAAACAATCCAAGAAAGAAAACTTTCCACAACAAAAGCCCATATGCCACTGACATCAATGAAATGGACAACATGATCCTAATTAAGGGAGCACTGCCTCCAAGAATTTAACAACTGCAAAAATCATGGATGGTTTTTCCCCTAAAAGGAGCATACACCACCATCCCTCCAACGGGGGCAAACTAGCGTCCTCCAAACTAGGGTACAGGAACCTGGTTCTTACCTCTGTTAAACCACACATGCCGTACTTAGATGTTTCAATGATGGTGAGCTCCAAACAAGTGGATATGGGAGAGGATTTAGAGACTGAGTGTGATCACCCTTACTGGGCCTGTACAACCCACCTCCCCTTACAACGGGCTCGGTGCCCCCAACCACGGGCCAGCTATGGGGTGCACTCTCAGTGCCGAGGACAAGGCTGCTGTGGAGAGGAAAAAATGATCAACCGGAACCTGCATGAGGGCCGGATGAAGGCCACCCGGGAGATCAAGCAGCTGCTGCTGGGTGCTGGGGAGTCTGGGAAAAGTACCATTGTGAAGCAGAGGAAGATCATTCACAACAATGGGTACTCTGAGGAGGAGTGCTGGCAGTACAAGGTGGTGGTCTACAGCAACACCATCCAGTCCATCATCGCCATTATTCGAGCCATGGGGAGGCTGAAGATTGACTTCAGGGACGTGGCCAGAGCTGATGGCACTCGCCAGTTGTTTGTTCTGTCTGGAAGTTTGGAGGAGGGCGTGATGATGACCTCAGAGCTGTTTGGCATCATTAAGAGGTTATGGAAAGACAGTGGCGTTCACACCTTCTTCTTGCGATCCCGGGAGTACCAACTGAATGAATCTGCCTCCCATTACCTTAATGATTTGGAGAGAATTGGCCAAGACAATTATATCCCAACTCAGCAGGACGTACTGAGGACCTGAATCAAGACGACGGGAATTGTAGACACACTTCACCTTCAGAGAGCTGTACTTCAAAATGTTTTATGTGGGTGGTTAGCAGTTTGAGCGAAAGAAATGGATACATTGTTTTGAAGGTGTGATTACAATCATATTCTATGTGTCCCAACCTATGACCTGGTACTGTCAGAAGATGAAGAAATGAACCTCATGCACGAGAGCATGAACTCTTTGATAGCATCTGCAACAAGTGGTTCACAGAAACCTTGATTATTTTCTTCCTGAACAAGAGAGACCTGTTTGAAGAGAAGATTAAAAGAAGTCTCCTGAGCATTTTCTACCCAGAGTACACAGCCTCCATTGAAGGCCAGTTTGAAGACCTCAATCGGAGAAACGAAACCAAGGAGATTCCGACCTTTCCTAATACTTTGACTTGCCCATGTGACTGTTTTAGGCTGGGATGCATTCGTTTGGACGGTTCACCTTGATGTGACTTTGCACCTTGAGAGCAGATGCTATGGGCGGATCGCAGACTGAGGAATCTGTGTGTTCTTAGAACAATCTCTAGCACAGACCAGCCATCTCGCGCAGACTTGTGGAGCCGCACAGCAACGACTCACTATCCGCTCAGCTTTGAGAGCTTCCTCCCTCAGAGAGTGCAATCCTACGGCTGTCCACCTGGATTCTGAGCTTTTTATTTACTTTTATTAACAAACCACCACTAGTTTGATATCATAGGCCTTTTTCCATGTACAACACAATCTTATTTAACATTTAACATTTTTGGTTTGCAAGTTTTGAAGCAGCAGTACTGGGAACTTTTTGGTTAAAGGAGCTGAATCAGCTACTTTTAAACCAAAGTGCAGCTTAAAAAGTTACTATATTTAACCCTAAGGCAGAGTTGAAAGGCCTGTTTTTCTGCCTTTTCTTACCCCAGAACGGGAAATGCTCAGTGATGTCTCATTTCATTCTGTGACCAAATGCAACTATTTGCCAAACAAAGACCAGTTCACTGAAGAGGACCTCGAGCCTAAGAATTATAGTTTGGCTTCTGAAGTGATGGGTGGATAAACTGTTTTTATGACTGTTGTCTTTTTTATTTTGCACTTCCCAATTTTTGGGGAATTTGGCCCCTTTGTGTCTCTCTTTTTCTATATTCCTGTAGACCTGCAAAGCTGTGAGCTGTGGGCACAAGAGCACGTTTGAGAACCTCATCCTGCATCACTCATTGAAATAAGCTGCACCCTCGCCATGCTTTGCCATTGCATATTCTGCTTTTCACCTCCTGGTGTAAATTAGCAACCTACCTGTAGGGCGCCGCAGGAGGGAATGGGATGGTGGACCTTTAAAGAGATGCTGGTCTTTCATTCTAGTAAAGATGCTGCGGGACAACTTGGATCTTGGCACCCCTTCAGGGGGTGGCAGCAGGAGTCTAGGCTCTTTTAATTCGAGGTGAATGCGATGAGAGCAAATAGTTGCAAACTCCACACGCTAGAGAGGTGTGGTGAGCAGGCAAAGCACACCACAAAGAGGTGTGGTGAGCAGGCAGGAGTCGTAACTGGACACCCCAATAGTTCCCTTTGGGCACCGCATAGTGAAGGATGCTAGGAATCGCCATCTTCTGTGGGGCTGAAGGTGCCTGTTTTGTTTGGCTGAATATGCTGAGGGTCATCCATGCTCATTGCAGAGGGGGTGGGTGTGCAAGTCCTCACTTGTGTCCCCCTCACCTGTGCCATGTATCACCAAGCACAGTCTCTTTTGTCCTCCAACACCCAGAGTCTGTTACTGTTCATGCTTTTCTGATATTTTCTTGTAATATGTAAGTTGCTTAGTTTACCTGTTTTGCTGCTCACTGCTCTGCCTCTGTAGAACTGGGAGGACATTCCTGCAACAAATGAGTAGTACCCCAGCCAACCCCTTGGCATGGCCTGCTTTCTAATTGGATGAGAACCCCTCTGTTCACCCTGTGACTGAGGGAGTGATCTCTGGAATCCAACCCTGCCCTTGTAGGTGTAGCGTGCTGTCGGGAGCAATAGCATAACGCTTCAGCTTAGTTCATTACTCTGTCTGGGCTTCTTAGGCTCCAAGTTGGGTCTTGAAGGGAAATAGGGAAAAGGAGAAGTTAAGATAATGGAGAAAAAAAAGCTAGGGCCAGAGGCTGGGAACATGGGCCCAAATAGTGTATGAACTGACAACCATACAATCCTGACCAACAGTTCGGGCCACCACTCTCGTCAGTGGCATAATTTGCTGGCTTTTTTTTTATCCCACTTTTTTTTTGTTTCAGTTCAACTTCTTTTGCCATTAGTTTTCTTTCAGAACAATGCAGTCAGCATGCCGGAAATCATTGACACTTGCACCTGTGATTTCTGTCAAGGATGAAGACGGAGTAAGGGTGCATCAACAAGGCGTTTTTGTTTTGTATTAATCAATTCTGCAAAACTTGAATGTTGATAAAGATGAGCGTAACCCACTAAATTCTTTCAATGCAACAGCTCAGAGCATGCTATTGTTTATGTATGAAAAGAGCAGCACAGTTTCTAAACAGCTTGCACCTGTTTTAGAGCACACAGAAGTGTTTTCTGATGGCGCAAGGCCATAGAAAAGCGCTCTGTGAATCAGGCCCAGGGCATCTTGCCTGTCCCCGGTGCTAGTTCCTGTTTGTTGTCAGCACTTGGTTACTGGTGGACTAACTTGATGTGTGCTTGGTTTTTATTGTATGATTGCGGTGCAAGCAGCTGCCGCAGGAAGATGTTTAAGCGCATTTGTAACCCTCTCTAACCCATTTAGCTTCTTCCACCACCTTTTTAAAATGGTTGACTTGGCGCTGGCTACTCGGATGTACAGGGGCTGACTGCAGTCAAGGCAAATGCGATTGGAATCCAAACTTTTGTATTGAACTGATGCGCCGTCTGTGTGCACGCCTGCCTGCTTTGTGTTATTACGTGGGTGCGCTTGGTGAATTTCACCCTTTTGCCTGCTTTGAAGGGCTGCAGTGGCCTTCATCTCCTCTGTGGACCACAGTCTGCTCTGGCGGCATTGCATACCCCCCCCCCGTCCCCCCCCCATGTGGTGCCAAACTCCTGCTGTGACCCTGTGCACTCCGAACAGCTTCAAATGAACTTTTGTGGAGCTATGAAGAAGGTCCCTTCTCTTCTCCAAGGGTCACAGCTTGGTCTTTTCTCTACGCGTGGTGCCGAACTTCCATTGTTTTTTTTTTATCTTTATGTTGTTTTAACCGGAATGTGTACATTCATTTGAAAACGGATGCATTATGGGACTGTTTTCCTATTGTCTTAAGTGCAGATTCAAGGTGTTTCAATTGGTGGCATTATTAAAATCGAGCAAACAGTAAAAAAAAAAAGAAAAGATGGTTCAATGATTCAATTACCCTCATCACAATATGTACACGTTGGTACATTCATATCCACATTCTTATGACTCATCAGTACCTCCCTAGTTGGGTACAAATTATATCTGACCCTCATGAATTGAGATAAAAAATGAGGGCAAGGGGTTTTCTTAATATAATTCGGAATGGAATTGAACGATCTGCACTAATTTCCAAAATTTCCTTTTATCCTGTGTGTTTTTTTCCAGTCCAACTGTTATAGTATCTTTTTAACCAATGTGGGATTGGACAACAAAACTAGGTTTCCATGGAGACCAAGCACCTGTTGCATTTGGTCTGCCAAATAGTGAGCGCCCAGTCCACTTGACCATTTACTCCATTATTTAACATTTCTAGGAGCTTTGCCAAATTTGTAAAAATAGATTTCCACCACAAAGACAGCGTCTTCCACAATAATGTTGCATATCGACTGCAGGCCTAACTCAAATCTAATGATGGCCCTAGGAAGGCTCTTAGGCAGGTGTAAAACGTTCTTCCAGAAAATCCCCTCTAACACTTCCCAGATCTGCCAAGGCAAGTTTAACCCTGTCTCCGCCCCATATGTTAAGGTAGGAGTCACCTTTTGTTTGTAGAAAGATAGAACTGGGATGAGAGTAATCTTTCCATATCTCCTATGTAGGGCTTGTCCTTGGGCGGCTAAACGTTTTGCCTTGGGTCTCAAGCCTGTGACCCAAATATCCTCATTTATGCTCTGATTCAGCCGTATCCTTAAATATACGATCAAGGTAGCCATTGCCAGACACTCACGGCCTATGTGCCATTTGGACCTCTTGTTCAACTTCCCTCCAAGTGGCTTCAAGACCCATATTTTACATTTTTTAACATAGATCTTTAAATCATTTCCGGTCATATATTCTTGTAGGGAATCCAATCAGCTTTGTAAGCCTATTGGTGTTTGGTCGATCAAAACCAGGTAATCTGTGTAGAGGATCCAAGGTTGAGATCTCCCATTAAGTTTGGGGGGGGGAAAGAATTTACATAAATTGATTATGCCCCAAGTCTGCAAGATATAGGTTGAATAATGTTGGTGATAGCAGGAAACCCTTCTTTCAATCCCCTGCATGTCTTTATTCCTTTAGACAGTTGACCCTCTGAGTTCAATCTAACTTGAATTGATTTAGATGAGTATAACTCCATTATTGCTATAAGTAGATCTTTGTGGCAGTTGCACTTGTCTAATTTTTCCCACAACCGTGTGCTGTTTACACTATCAAACGCTTGTTTCAAGTCGATGAACGTCAGATAGAATTTTGTTCTCTTTTTCATCAATTGCAGCTTGAATAGGTTTAGGAGTAAAAGATTCAGACAGGTTCCTACCCCATTAATAAAACCTGTCTGGCGTGGATCTAACCTGCCAACTCTGGTCACCCACCAATTCAGTCGGTGTACCATCAAAGTGGAAAATAATTTCCCCAAGATATCTAAGATGGCGAACGGTCGATAATTTATCAGATCTTCTCTGTCGCCCTTCTTGGATATAGGTATTATAATAGCTGTCTTCCATGACTTTGGAATATCTCCAACATTCAAAATGTACTTAAACAATACATAAATGATGTCAGCCCATAGTGTCTGTGATTTCTTGAGCATAATGTTGGTCAGTCCGTCCGGGCCTGTAACCCGTGACTGATTTAATTTCCCTATTAGGAGCTCAATTTCATCTTTATTAAAATCTATGCACCATTTCTCAACTTGTACTGGTTGTTTCTTGTATTTATTCCTAGAGTAATAGCGAATAAGTCAGTTAAATAAATGACCCAGTTTTGTTCCGAGATGGCATTGGTTCAGGGCACTGCTTGGGGTGTATCATTATTATTAATGAGTTCTCAGAAACAGCAGGAGTTTCTTCTACACACTGCTCCAAGCATAAACGCAGCCTCCTGTTGAGCTTGTTCAGCTTCAAACAATCACCACCAGTTTTTATATTTTTTGCTTTCATTTTTTAGCCAAGGCTACCTTCAAATGTTGAGGTAAGTGCCTTAGCTACCTGAGGTCTCTACGTAGGAGCTTTCTTGTCTCTACTAAGTCCTTATTATAGATGTGTTTATGCCAGAATTTAGGTATATTAAAGGATTTGGGTCTACATTCAAATTCCCATAGCAGGACCACATAATCTAAGCACAAAGGGTCATTAGCAATGTGGTCCTTCAGCCTAGATGTAATGCGCTGTACGTCAAGGGTCTTGATGTATAATCTGTTTCAGCCATGGGTAAGGTAGATGCCTCCAGTCATTCTTTCCATGACTCTTTCCTTACCAACCAAATAGCCTTAAGCAATCTATGATCGCTATTCCCCAGTTTAAGTATTGCCAATGACGCAGTCCCTCCAAGGAGGTAACCAGAGATGGATATATAGTCAACACAAGTTTTTGAGTGGTCGCTAGCCCAAGTGTAGTTCCCCTGTTCTGTCCATTCAACATGCAGAGATCTTGCTTCTCGAACTTCTTGAATCTCCCTATCTGTAAGATAGTTGGTGGTAGTTTCCTTAAAGTTTAGTGGGTTATCCAATTCATCTCGGCATTAATATTTAAATCACTGCATAAAATTATGTTCGGGTCATTTAATTCTACCCGACATTGGTCGATCAATACCATCACACTATCTCTAAAGCAGGCAGAGTCGATATTGATAGGGTTCCAATAAAGATTAAAAATCGCCCCCCTTTTAGCAGATTTTTCATTTCATGAAAAAAAGTTTTATTCGGTATAAACATTTAGCAGCATTCATTACAACAGTACAACAAGAAAAAGATGTTGACCACATAAGAGCAGATTAATTCATTTGAGTGAGAAGCACAGTCATTAAAATTTAGGTAACTCAAACGTATACAATATGACATTATTATCCATCAACTGTTAAAATAGAGGATAGCAAAAGGCTTTTCTATATTTTATGTTCACTAACCATCAGATTTTATTGGATCTCATTACTACCGGTGCTGGCATACCCATTTCCCACAATCCTCCGTCTCAACAGCCAAACTCTGTGGGTGTATCTTGCGGTTGTAAAAATAACTTTCCGGTTTACTGAGAATGTTAAAAACAACATGGGTTCATGAGTACCTTGTATCCCTTCATTGTTCAGTCATGAACATATAATGGACAATCTTTTCGTTAATAGGTCTACACAGATGGCATAGCTCAGACCTCAAAGATTACCATGATCAAGTATACCGAGCTGTATGGAGAATCCTCAGCCTCAGTCGAGCATATGAGGATTGTTCGTATGGGGGGTACATTTTATCCAGAAACATTTTAGAGTTTCCCATCCTGCTGTTAGGTAAAAACTCGGGACTTCTTCTGAGTAAAGCCCTATTGGCCTCCAGACTTTCTCTAGATTACATTTTTGCATTTTCTTACACAGTTATTGTAGAGATCCTCAGACAGCCAGAGGGGCTATCCCACAGAAAATATAGATATAGCAACCTCTTTACATGTACTAAACACTACAACTCTTGGCCCTTCCAATAGAAAGACATTTTTCATGGAATCCTGATACAGTTCAACCCTGGAGAACTCCAGAGTGTCACCCAATATAACACAGGTTTAAGAGCAATCTGGTCGGCTATGGAGAAAACACCAAGGTCCAAAAATACCAACGAAGTTGGAGCACTTTTTTGTAACAAGAATAATTTTTTCATAAATGTATTTTCCAGTTTTGACAAAGAAGCTGCATTTGCATAACCCCAGATCCCTGACCCATAAAGGGCTGCTGGCAGAGCTTGCTTTCTGTATAGATCCAGGGCTGGTGAGATGGCCCCGCTTCCATGGTGGGAGATAAACAATTGTATTCCCCCGCTATACTTCCCTAACTGATCTTGTCTTTGTGCAGTTTTTCAGTCCTACCACCTGCTTTATGGAACCTGGTCCCCAGATAATCATAATATTTGACTTGCTCTAACCTTGTACCGTCAATTGCTATTCTCAGGAAACCACTCCTGGCAAAGCATGGTTTGAAAACCATAGCTTTGGGTTTGTTAATATTCAGCTCTAAACCAAGCTCTTTGCTCTTGGCCACAAAAATGTTAAATGATTTCTCCAGCCCTTTTGGGGTTGTTGCCAGAATCACTTAATCATCCGCGTAAACAGTGCTGGCCACTTTCTTGACAGCATTTTTGGTGCATCAAGGCAGCCCTCCTCCAGTGCCTCCACTGCACCCTGAATGTAGATGCAAAAGAGGAGGGGTGCCAGGAAACAGTGTCGAAGGCAGTTTTCAAGTGCAAAAATATTGCATACAACTTAATCTTGGACAGAATGGTATACTTTGGGATCAGTAAAAACAACAGAAAACAGTGTGCATTCGTAATTACCTGGTTCTCCTCTACCCGGTTTTGGAGTGGAGTCAGAATTACTTTCAAAGGTTTTACTAGCGCTATCAAGCAGCGATATCGGGTGGCAGTTCCCTGGGCAATCTCTACCCCCTTTTTTATAGATAGGGTCTATAGTTACATTTCTCCAGGATTTTGGCACATCCCCTGATCGAATTACAGCATTAAAGACCCTGCACAAAGTTGGAACCAGAATCAACATTTCATCACTATAAAAATCTACGGGCACAAAGTTGGAGCCTGGTGCCTTTCCATCTTTTTGTGAACCTAAGGCTAATGCCATCTCATTTAGAGATCTGCCATTCACAATGCGGGATCTGGTGTTCAAAGTTCCTGTTATATATCTCCTCGGATTGTATTTCAGAACTGTTGTACAATCTAGAAAAATGCCCCCACCAAACATCCTTAGGGATGCATGACTGCAGATGCTGGTCTCCATCCAGCTCTTTAGATCTTACCAGCTTCCCGAAGCGGATGGTATCTCCCTCTATCAAAGCCATCTTTTTCTTGGTGATTAGGATTTTTATATTCAGCTCTGAGGAACCGTAGCTTACTCTTATCTAAGATGCATCAGATCTTGCACACATAATCATATCTTTCTTTGCAGTCCTCATACCATACATTTACCACCAAAGCCCTCCCTTTTGCCTTATCGGCAGTATATGTCAGTAAGGGTGTTAAATTCTTGCCCAACAGCTCAAATTCTGCTGTTACGTTGTCATCTGGCGTGCTATCACTGCAGATATTTCACAGGTTATTTACGATTGCTGCATATGTTTCTGGTTGTGTATTCCTTTGGACCCAATTGGCCCGTTTTACAGATTTCTTTGCATGGCCCTCGACAACAACAGCTTGGCTAAAACCCAGAGCAAGTTCTAATGGAGTTGATGGCCTTTGCCTCAGAAGATCAACTGAGAGGGGGTCATGGTCACTCTCTCGCCTGTCAGCAACTTCAAAATCATACATTTTATCCCAGCAGTTACCTGAAATAAAAATATGATCAGACCCGTTGCAGCCATTAAATGTACATTTTGCTGGGTGGTCTCTTAAAGACCTACCGTTGCATGCCTTTAGATTTAAATGAAAAAGAATACAAGCCAATTCCACTGCTGCTTTATGTATCCGTTTGGGAGGTTTGGCCGATAAACTTGGGATAGGCCAGGCAATATCGTGGTC
Organism: Ambystoma mexicanum; assembly: GCF_040938575.1. NCBI lineage: Eukaryota > Metazoa > Chordata > Amphibia > Caudata > Ambystomatidae > Ambystoma > Ambystoma mexicanum. The sequence continues at coordinate 305,709,910 of NC_090921.1, forward strand.
ATCCCAAAGATCTTCAAGTTGCTTTCAAAGGTTCTATCTGAAGGTTCAGGTATCCTGCCCCCAGGCTAAATTGACATTTCATGATCTTTGGATCATTTGAATTAGTCAGCCCTTTTAACGTTGGTAAAGTGTTCATTCCTGAGGTCTCATTTGGCCTATTATACAGGTTAAACAGTAGAAACCGCTGATCCCCAATTGTTGACACAGTTAACAGCTGGAGATGTTTATGTTTATGTTTATTTTATTTATATAGCGCAGACCAGGCCAAAAGGCAACCGGGTGCATATCTTGGCAGAAAGTTACAGGTATAACATATCATCACATTGGTACCAACAGATTGTGAACAAAATATACAGAATATACAATTGACGTTACAAAACAGAGCAATAAGCGGAACAGTAGTGCCGGAACAGAGCAGAGCTAGGTCCCAGATGGCCCGTCAGAGTCAGAGGGCGGTTGTTAGTGAGATGTAACTAGCCAAAGCTTGGCTTTGTGTTTGAATAGGTTAAATGACGGTAAGGATCTGATGGTGAGTGGTACAGTGTTCCAAAGCTTGGCAGCCAGGACAGGGAAGCTGGCACCCCCAGCTGTAAGAAGCTTGAATCTAGGGATTTCAAGACTGTGGGACTGTGCAGATCTGAGTACTCGCGTTGGAATATGTTGAGTGAAGCGAGAAGCTAGATATGAGGGGGCCTGGTGGTTAACACATTTGTATGTAAGAGTGAGTGCTTTCAGTGAGATCCTTTGGGCGACTGAGAGCCAGTTGATGTTCTTCCTGGTTTCTGAGATGTGGGCAGATCGGGGGATATTAAGAGCCGCTCTAATGGCGTTATTTTGGGTAGTCTGCAGTTTGTTAAGATTGCCCTGGTTAGTGCCTTGGTACAGTGCATTACAGTAGTCCAGTTTGGACATAACCAAGGTCCTGGCCAGGATAATGCAATTCTGGGCGGTAAGGAATGGGCGACAGGCTGAGATCAATTTGCAGGTGTAGGCAGCTGCGGCAGCCACTGCATTGGTTTGTCGGGTGAGATTCAAGGAGGCGTCCAAGTAGATACCCAAAGTTTTGGTATCTTTAGATACTTTAATTAGATTACCGTCAATGTTAAAGGAGCCGAACAGGGGACTTAGTTTGTTAAGTCTCTGTTGCGTGCCTAAGATGAGAAGCTCAGTCTTGTCGTCGTTGAGGCATAGCTCGTGCTGGGCCATCCATGCTTGAATGACAAGGTAAATGTCATTGAGGGCTTTGGAATCAACAATGTAGTCACCAGTAATGGGTATGAGTATCTGGGTGTCATCGGCGTAGTTCGTGTAGGTGACACCCAGATAGTCAAGCACATCGAATAATGGTTTGGTGAAGACATTATAGAGAGTAGGGGAGACACAGGACCCTTGCGGGACTCCACACGGGACTGGTGTAGGGTCGGCCGATGCGGTAGGTGAGAAAACTCTCATGTGCCTGTTGTCGAGGAATGACCTGATCCAGTTGGATGCGTTGTCAGAGAAGTGGGCAGCGGACTTCAGGTGCCGACATAGTATTTGGTGGTTGACCAAGTCGAAAGCAGCGGATAAGTCCAGTAGTAGTAGAAGGGCCAGTTTACCGTTGTCTTTAAGGTCCTCAATTTGGGTTTTGAGGTCAAGAAGAGCTGTTTCGGTCCCATGCTTGGGTCTGAAGCCAGACTGTCTTGAGCCGAGGAGGTTATTAGTTTCTAAGTAGTTCTGAATCTGCAGGTATGCTGCTCTGTCAAGTATTTTAAGTAAGAATGGTACAGTGGTAATAGGTCTGTAGTTAGTTGGTGTTTCAGGGTCCAGATTCGGTTTCTTTAGGAGAGGGATAACCCATGCGTCCTTTAAATTGTTGGGTACCGTTCCTGTTAGGAATGAAGAGTTGATGAAGGTGGTTATGAAAGGAGCAAGGTCCTGTGCCGCTTCCTTAATGATAGGTGCTGGGCAGGAGTCACCTTGGCAGTTAGAGGGTTTTAGGTTGCGAATGATGTTTTCGACCTCGAGGATGGTGAGTGGGGTGAAGCTGAAAGGTGTGTGAGTAAAGGAGGCCGTTGGCGTAGTGGAGGGTTTAGTGGGGGGGTTGGTGAGTAGGGTAGTTTGTTTGGCGTTAATCTTTGATTGCAGGGTGGTGATTTTGTTGAGGAGAGCGTTTTGGATGTTATTGCACCATTGGCTGTCTTTAGTGCAGGTATCAGGGACGGGGGAGGGGACTTCCAATTCTTTAAGGATTTTAAACAACTCCTTAGTGTTGGATTCTGCTTGTGTGATAACTTGTGTGACACTCTGACGAGTGTGTCATAACATTGTCCACCTTTCATCCCAGGCTTGCATCAATCCAAATCTGGAGGCCGTTCATAGGTCTTCCCTTTGACCCTTTGGAAGCAGGAATGGAATAATTCAGGTAACATTGAAACTCAATGGGATCGAGCGCCCATGTCTCTTCGAAAAGGATTACTTGCTGCCTTCTTAGATAGCGACACCAATCAGGAACAGAGATTACTCTGTTCAATCCTGCAACATTCCAGGAGAGAATTTTATAAAGGGGGGGTCAGTTGTATCACTCCCTCACCTCTGCAGTCAATCTACCAGCTCCAGATCTGAGGTTACTCCAGTCGCACCACTTTCTGCAAGTCTACTCTCATTCTCTTTCCCATGCCCTGTGTTCCCCTGCATTCTAGTGTGAGCTATTCCCTTCCATGACTGCTGCCACTGCCCAAAATGTAGCTAAAAAATGTGTTGTGATCTAACTACAATCTTGATATTGCTAGGTTGAAGTACACGAAGATCAATGCTTACAATTCCTTCAACCAAGCTCCATAAACTCAAATGTACATGGATATAATTTACACTGGAGTTCGGTTGTGGGCCCCTCGAACATTTAATAATATAAAATTTCGAATAATCGACAGGCAGCCCTTGGTAGACCTAAACCAATGTAAACATTTATTTTTCAAAGCATCTTCGTCTTCATAGGCACCAAAGGGCAAATGGGAGACATTGGTCATGTAGACATAAGGGCTCCTGTTGTTATCAGTATTGTTAAAATTACCATGGATTGAAGCAAAAACATTCCTCTTACCCAATCTAAATAGGTTCGAGCCACAAATACCCCTTAGCTGAGTATTTCTTCTTTCTACGTCCCTGGGAGATGACACATTCATGTTGTTATATAGATGTTTCTGGTATACATGATCATAGAGCCATGACCCGAGCCACTCCCTTCTGTGTACTAATGGTGTATGTTGGCCCTAGCCAGTAGAAATGATGGTGGAACATCTTTCCTGGATATCATTTGGCCCCACCCGGTCACTCATGGGGGAAGACGTAACAACAACCCCATCCCTCTCTGAAGATCGCCCATTTTTACTACATCCTTGTTTTGGTATCAGGATCTATTTTCTTTATTAGTATCTACCTTCATCCTCACTGCTTCACTTACACTGGCCGTTCCCTGTGTCATATCCAGGGCTTCAACCTTCTCTTTAATGCTATTTATCCCTAACAGAATTTTTCTCAGCAGATTAGTGTTTTTAATTTCTATTGGTTCCGGTAATAGGGGTGTTAGTAAATCTCTCACTGTACCCACACTGTACTCATCTATATTTGCAAGCAAATCAGATACCAATAACTCCGTTTGCACTTCGACAGTGTTGGTACTTTTCCGGGTGTCTTTTGAAGAATTTTTTAGGTTGGCCTCCCCTTCTTTATTTTCTCTAATTACTTGGGGCTTCCCCAGTTTCACTCTTCTGGCATTTACCTTTTGCTGCAACTCCTCAGCACTAGATACTTTGGGTTCCTTAGTTATTAGGTTGCCTCAGCCAACTTAAATGCTCCGATCCGCTCCTCTTCTACTGCCAGTATCGCAAAACTGTTTGAGAGAGGGATTGGGGGATTCCTGTATACGTGACATGAATCCTCCACGCTCTCACCCAATGCATCCTCCTCGTCCTTCTGGAACGGGGGCAAGAGTGCCACACAAGAGAGAAGTGCCAGTTTCAGCACCATTACAGTCATCATACATTTCCTCTATGTCCGCTGCATCAGTGTCAGCTTTGTTGACTCTGACACCGTTAGCTGGGAAGGCATCATTCTCTCCCCCCTCTTGACTTGGTCTTAAATTAACTTCATAAGTTAATTTATGCCAGAGGACCCATTTTCTTCTTTTTCTGATTTGCATGGAAAATTGAAAACGATTCTTTGTTAGAAGTTCCAGCTTGAGATTCACACAGACCAATACTGTCCTCAATGGTGTTAATCACAGCACAATTGGAGCTTATTAATGTAGGCTTTAAAACATGATTATCAACTTTTCCCAAAGTTCCAGGTTCTTTACCTTTTGATATTCTCCCAGGCGGTGCTTCTATCTCCTTAATATCTGACAGAAGCCCTTGGATCACAGAGATTAGAAGGTTCACATTCATAATAGGCTGAATCACCCGCAGAAATGTACTACTTCTACCTTCAGGGGAAATCGAAGATTCTGCCTTCCTCTTAGCCATGTCAGTTGCCCCACGCACACCCACCAGCTGAGAATTCAGTTTCCAGTCCATAGTTGAGCTTGGCCAGATATTGCAGGTTTGCCCCACCTTCCTTGTACAACCACCGCCCTATCCTATACACCAGGCGAGGGACGCTTGACTGCTCGAGAGGCAGCCGTAGTCTGACTCCTACCCATCACCTGTGTCTAGGAAATTATATAGAAACAACCATGGCTGTAATATGCTGCAGGACCAAGTCAATCAAAGGACAACTATTTGACTTTTTCTCTCTGAGGTTCTCCTCGGCCCAAATGTAGTAAAGGCAAAGCAAAACCAAAATAAAGACAAACATTTTCTGATATCGACGGGCTATGAAGCCAGTTTCTTCACAAATGTCAATTCTCAACAGTAGTGCTGCACTGCTTACTTTGGCTGGTGCTGGGGCAAGCGTGAGGTTTTTTTCAAAAAGAACAATTGGAAAGGAAAAAAGACTGTTGCAAGCCTATCTTCAGCGACTCCAGAAACCAAATATGCAGTATCCAGATTACCTGGAAGAGCAGGAAAAGCATGGTCAGGCCGCCTGTCACTCTCTGAGAAAGATACTCAGTTGGGCAGGCTGTGTTGTGGGGATCGGCAGCGAGTAGCTAGTAGTGGCAGCATCCCCCTCGAAGCTTGCAGAAGCCTTCCGTTGCCGACACTTCCCTTCCCACACCAGGCTTCACCACTGCAAATTTAAGGGGTAAGTGTGTGTTTCTGGCGAAAAAGGGTTCAGTTTCCATCCCTCGTGAGGGACGCCCATACAGGATGGAGGAAAGGGGCCGGGACGTAGGAGTATAGAGTCTGCCCTTCACTCTTTTACTGGCCGGGTTTAAAGAGACCGAAAAACAATCACAGAGGGGAACTGACTGGAGTAATGTTTCCTGCAGGCACAAAATGTCAATGTCATTCAAATTCTTATCCTTTCCATTAAATAAGTGCCGGAACCCACGTGTATTCAACTTGCTATCATTGAATTTCCATCCTGGTACACACGTTTGATTAATATCTGCTTATTTTCCCGACCCTTACCTTTTGTTTGCCCCTATTCCTCATGTTATGTCTGTGTCTTTGTTTTGTCTTGTGTTAAAATCTCATTTTAGTTTCAGTATTGCACCTAGACTAGATAATATGTCACTGTCTTCATTATTACATACAATATATTAAGGATGTTATAATATGTATTATATTTATATAAATATATTTCTGAGGCTTGTGGAATCTCCTTATATCACATGCTCAGCATACGCTGACATCTAGTGGAAGCTGCAGAGCATTACAGGTGGTCGTCGACAGGGCGTGCCAGTAACACTATCCCTAGTGTGACGTCTACTGTACCCATGGTGCCTCACGCATCGAGGTCCCTCAGATTGTTTTTTTTCCGTCATCATTGTCGGTCGCATATTGCGGAGTTACTTCTGGCAATAGCCTTTAATTACAATAATTCAATCTAGTATATTCTTTCTGTCCTTTGTTAGCCGTTCTCCCGCAAGATCTTCGGCGACGGCATCAAGGACAACCTTCTTTCGTCAACGACTACATAGCGAACCAGCACTACCAATTCAAGGTGCTGCCCTTTAGCATCCGCTCCAAGGGTATTCACCAAGGTACTGGAGGTGGTGGCGGTGCACCTATGCAGTGAGTCAATCCAGGTGTCCCCTTACCTGGATGGCAGGCTGATCACAGGAGAGAATCCCCAGATTTGCAAGCAAAACACCCAAAAAACGATCAATCTACTTTTTCAATTGAGTTTCTCAATCAATGAGAAAAAGTCAAGCCTTGTATCAAACAAGACCAAACAGTTCCTAGGAGCCGTCATAAAAACAGAAGAGGGTCTAGTCTTTCTTTCAAAAGAAAGAGTACAAAACATACTACTGCAAATACCTCAGTATCTAGCCGGTCGCCAGATAACCGTATGCAAGGCAATGTGCCTGCTCGAGATGATGGCATCATGCGTCCCACATGCACGATGTCGCATGCGCCCAATGCAAGAGTGGTTGGCGAAACAATGGTCTCAGGCAAGCGGCCAGTGGAGCGATATAGTGGTCGTTTCGTCAGCCCTAGTACAAGCTCTATGCTGGTGGACAAAGGAGGACCTGTTGAAGGGGAAACCCTTCCAAGACCCGGAGGTACAAGCAGTTGTCACAACAGATGCATCACTCACTGGGTGGGGGGCCCATTACCTTTATCTCTTTATCTCTTTGGACTCAAATCACAGCCCAGAATCACATCAACCTTCTGGAACTTCTTGCAGTGCTCATGGCATTACAAACCTTCCAAGCACACCTGACAAATCAAACAGTACAAATACTCACAGACAGCACCACTGCTATGTTTTACATAAACAAGCAAAGGGCACATATTCTCCAAGTCTGTCCAAGCGAGCACAAAAAATATGGAAGTTGGCACTCAAGCGGGGCATGTTCCAAACATTGCAACATGTAGCAAGGGTACTCAATTCTCTAGTGGACACACTAAGCAGAGATCCTCTACCAGAAGACGAGTGGTAACTCGACAAAGATATCATAGACTACTTTTTCACACTAAGGGATTACCCCCCATTAGACCTGGTAACAACAAGAGAAAACAAACAACGTCCAGACTTCACCTCCAGGTTTCCCCAGCACGACTCCAAGGGGAACGCCCTGTGGATGTACTGGTCAGGGAAATTTACCTACGCCCCCGCCAACTTCTCTAATGAGCAAAATTGTGAACAAGATTCACAAGGAACAAGTGACATTAATCCTAGTTGCTCCTATACCTTGGTATCCACATCTGCGCAAACTGGCGATGTACGACCCAATCAAACTCCTGTGCCCATTCATCATGCTCACACAGCACGGGGGGGACAATATTACACCCTCAACCTCAGTCTATGAACTTAGTAGAGTTTGGAAATCTAAATCTACCTCAAAGAGTTATGGAAATCCTCAAGGAAGCACGTAAACCAAACACTAGACACTGTTATTTTAACAAGTGGAAGAGATTTGTAATTTGGTGCCAGTCAAAACAAATAAACCCAATAGAATGTACTCCATCACACATTCTTCATTACATGCTCCACTTACTAGACTCCGGGCTAGTATTTAACTCAATTAAAATTCACCTAGCGGCTCTATCCACGTACACCACTTCTCAAAGTAAGGTGTCCTGGTGGAAAATCCCTGTCATTAAGGAATTAATTTAAACTACATTTAGGTTGGGATCTAAATGTAGTTTTGCAAAGCTCATGGGACCCCCTTTCGAACCCATGCTTAAGTCCAGCCTTAAACACCTCACTTATAAGACCGCTTTTCTGGTGGCTATCCCCTCGATAAGGAGAGTCAGTGAACAGCAAGCTTTGTCAGTGCAAAACCCTTTCTTTGTTATTCACAAAGACAAATTGGTATTAAGAACGCACCCTAGGTTTTCACCTAAGTTAATTTCCAAGTTCCATGTCAATCAGGCCATCGAACTACCAGCTTTCTTTCAAAATCCATCAAGTTCAGCTGCGGAAAAAACTCCATACACTAGATCTCCATACTATGTAAACAAGACCAGACCACTAAGGAAAACAGACCAACTGTTTGTCTCCATAGCTCCAGGCAGGGAAGGAGACTGCATTTCCAAAAACGGCATCTCCAGATGGATAGTCAGATGCATACAGCTCTGCTACTCTCTGTCAAATAAAACACTGCCTTTCACACCAAGAGCTCACTCCACCAGGGGTACAGGAGCTACCTCAGCTTTTATCACAAACGCTGCCATTTGCAAAGCAGCTACATTGAGCTCTACCCACACCTTTACTCAGCACTACTGCATTGACACTCTCTCTAAAGCAGATTCCCAGGTGGGACAAGCGGTGCTGAAACATCTATTTGCTGTTGTCCCTTCTCACAACCCACCACGTTCTCCAAACACTGCTCGCTAATCTATGCATAGCATGTTATCTAAGCAGATTCCACAAGCCTCCGAAGGCAAACATTACTTACCGTAATCGTATTTCTGATGCTTGTATCTGCTTAGATTCACATGTGCCCACCCTTGCTCCCCTTGGAGTAGAAGGTGCATAGATGTTTTCTGGGCTTATCTAATACATAATCTGATTTACTACATCTGTACTCGCTACACTTCATGCAACCTCATGTCAGAAACAAACAATCTGAGGAACCTCGACATGTGAAGCACCATGGGTACAGTAGACATCACACTAGGCATAGTATTACTGGCACACCCCCTGTTGATGCCCCTTTTCGAGTTTCGAAAACAACTAATACTCTGCAGCTTGCAATAGATGTCAGCCTATGCATAGCATGTGAACTTAAGCAGATACAAGCATCAGAAATCTGATTACAGTAAGTAATGTATCCCATATATTGCAACAAAAAAAGCTTTTTGACAGCACTCAAAAACCCCAGACACTTGTATCCTGTGCAATCAAAGTGTTTATTAAAAGTACAACCGCATACAGGCAAGAGAGAAGTCCCCTACTGACAATGTATATATACATATCCTATATAATAAAAGGCCAGATGTAGGTTTGTCTGATGCAATAATGCGCAGTAGAGACTGCCTGCTTTGCCTTTGGTCACCACTAGAGGGAGCTGTTTCCTTAGTATAAATTGTGGTCCTACTGTTTGTCCGATGCAGTCATGCGCAGTAGAGACTGTACTGCCTTAGGATATAAAGTGGTCCTACTGTTTGTCCTATGGAGGCATGCACAGTAGAGACTGCCTGCTTTGCCTGTTGTCACTGCTAGAGGGAGGTGTTGCCTTACGATATATAGTGGTCGTTCTGTGTTCATGAAAAACGACTGTGTAATATTACATTGAGATACACCACATAATATTCAAACACTCTTGTCAATTTCTTTTGTTAGGCACTTTGACCCGTGTACACAGGCTTTCAAACTAGTATATATGTAATTAATCGCCTGAAGCGAAATACAATACAAATTATTTAACAGAAAATAAGCTGCATATTCTCCCTATTGTTGTGTGACTGAACAGTCTCTCTGCTAACTCTTTTAGGTAGTTATCACACCCCACTTTTGGCCTCATTTTTGTAGTAAGGCAGCCAGTTTGCCTGATGTCCATTTTACTCAAAAGCATTTCTGATCTTAACAGCAGCTCTGGACCTCCTCCTACCCCAACCTTTGCATGGACAGCCTGCCTGACACTGCTAGCAGTTTTTTTCTAACATTTCTTTCTTTCTGTTGCAACTCGGTTTACAAAACCTTTACTACAGAACATCCATTATAATTCACAGAATTGCCAAACCTTTTGTATCTAGATAATGCAATACATCTACCAGTTCATAATCACTAACTCTAATAATAACGTCAAGCCCAAGCTATTATGCCCTAAAATATTTCTCTTTTACAACCCACTCTGCCAGGTTCCAGAATTTGACACCAGTCACACAAGTATGGGTCGTACTGCCTTCAAAACACAAGGACCACAGGTTATCTTCTAATAACCTTTTGTCAAATGTATATAATACCCTAAATTTGACATTAGCTGATCTGAAGACTGCCAGTTGTCCCTTACCGAAAGGTGTGACTCCCAGATGAAAAGCAATCCCTGTCCTGGCCAACCACCGCTGCAGGTGGAGTTTGCCAATGAGGACACCAGTTTCCCAGGGAAATGAGACCCTCACTTGAGGATAGCTGGTCCCTAGGGCAGGGCTAGGAGACAGTACAAATTAGTGCACCCAGGATGCACTGCTGGCAGGCCCTGTATCCATATGGTACACAAAAGGAGGGCTGACCTACCCACACGGGTTGTTTTGCACACTGCTAATTTACGTCCGATTATTTTACTACAGGTGAGGCTCATAAATAATTATCCCCCAAAGGCAATAAATGTAGAACCCAAGCAAATGCTCTGGATATAACACTAAGTCTATATCTCCGGCTGACCCATTTAAAGGCAATGTCACTGATCTGGAGCAGGAAAACAATGATTCTGATGGACTACTGTTGTGACTTGGTAGCCATTTTAATTTAGGACATTTTTGACAAAGCAAACATTTTTTCAAGGAAAGTATTGAGCAGGTTATACTTTCAAAAAGTCACCAACAGATGGTGTACATCACAAATTTTCACCAACCAATGGTGTACATACATACAAATTGAGAAAAAAACAGTTGTGAACGGAATTTATTCCAAATATATATTTCTAAATGTGCAACATATACAAAATATACAAAATGACCACACACCTAGAACTGAAACACTAGTTCTGTAAACCTGTAAAATGGGACAGACTTATTCTGCCATGGTTGTGTTTGGTGTAGAAAAGCAAGTAATTAGGAGTCTAGTCACTTGCGAGCTGGTTTATAAAACAAGTTTTTAGTCTTGTGGTCCGAGAACCAGGCTATTTCTAATCTTGAACCAGTTCCAAAGAGGGAGAGATAATTTTCTGGTGGACTCAAAAGGTCAATTAATGAGTGCTGTGGGTGTGTAGAGACCAGTCCTAGGTCAACGTCGGTAGATGTATTCCTGTTGATTTAGAGATGGGCCGCAATTAAATGACATGTCCAAAAGACTTTTCAGCGGGCAATGAAGCTACCTTCATCTGGACCTACGGATGTCGCTCTACAAGAAAAGAGAGAGCGTAAGGTGAAAAAAAGGATGACGTGGGGTGAGAAGAAACAAATCTACACTTGGCCTCCAAATAATTGGATACATAGCTCAACAGAACAGGACAGGGGGCGAAGGAGTGAGGGGTTCCTATAAACGATGATTAAAACTTATCAAAAATGCAATTAAATGGCAAAAGAGCTGGCCACACCCACCTTGAGAAAGGGTGCTCCTGTTGTCATTGAAAGGGGTGGGGCCCAAGATTGGGGTTTAGACGTAGTGCAAATGCACTGAGGGGAGCTTGTGCAAGATTTACAGGGTCCCAATAAAGGAGTCCAAAATAATTTACACAGTATGTCAAGCTGAAAAGGACCTGCAGAGGAGATATGAAGAGGACAACGCAATGTCTGAATGCCTGGGGGATAAGGAAACTTCAAAGTCCCCAGATAGTGGAACAGTGAGGCAGAAAGGAATGTGAGTAAGGTATGGCCCACCACTTACTTCTAGTGGTTGGTCACGCATGCAGCGAACATTCTTAGTGGGGGAGTGGAGTCCCCGGGAAAATCAAATCCTTCCAGGTGTGGCGCCAGTATGATGCAGGAGTCTCCGTGGAATAAAGGCAGGTGTGTCAGGTATAGAACTGTGGGGGAAGTCAATTATGTAGGAATGCTGTAACTTGGGAAGGCAGCTAAATCCACCTAATAGCTGGGGAGATTCCCTAGTGCATGGGCTGGCCCACTGCAAGGAGTGCATTGTACAGTTTGGAACGCAAAGCCAACCAAGGAGAAAGGGGCACATGGATTACGAGTCTAGGTGACAGAGCCCCATTATGTATACGAAAATGGAGAAGAACATGTAGATCTAAGAAACTCATATAGATCTGAAAAAAACTCTGGGAGAATGAGATAACCCTATAGGTAAACGTACATATGGCAGTTCCAGAAGTGCATGCATAATCTGAGAGGGCGGTAAACAGGTGCATCAGGGCCAGGCGTTTCAGCGTCTGATAAAAAATCATGGGTGGCCAGGGCCTCTGTGCAGTGAAGAGCACTTACCAATCTGCAAAATGCACAACGAGTGGTGTAATGGTGTGAGACAGTCCGTGTCTCGGTGAACCGGTCCACGTCCGGAGCTGTGTCGGGTTGCTAAGGGGACCGGAGCACTATATAAGGGAGCGTGCGCAATTGGGAACCAATCCACAGGGGAGGGTCAGTGCGCATGTGCAATGACCAGCCTCTGACTCCAAGAGTCGTGCGCATGCGGCCAAGGGCGTGAGACAAAGTGTGGAGTGCTGTGGACGCATGCGCGAAAGAACAAACACTGAAATAGTGTATTTCGCGCATGCATTCCAGCGTATCATGGTCCCATAGCCCATGGACTGCAGCCCCTCAGTGCATAGGGCTACAGTGTACCAGGCCGGGGTAAGCTACCAAGGATAAGGCCAGGGAAAAGGGTAAAGAAGCACTGCTGCAAAATCAGTGCTCCCAGCATCCAGCACCCTCCAGTATATCTGGTCCTGGATCATGTAGAAGGAGGTATGTGAAGAGAATGCCCTGAGGGTTGTAGATGTTGCAGTCGGCAGGGGAACCCTCCCATGTGGTAATTTACTGATGTCTGGTTAAAGATATGAATGCACAGGGAGATGAATAACTGCAAGAATAAATAAACACTGATAAACAGACAGATGTGCATTTCTGTGTCTAGTGTAAGCAGCCCAGAATGGGGTCCTGTGTAAATGAGCACAGCTGAGAAGTAAATGTTCACGGCGTCCAGCCCCCTTCCTATGTTTCAGACCCTAGATCATATGGAGGGGAGCCGGGAGGGTGTAAAGAGGTGGCCCCGGATGTTGTTATGCTGTGTGGTGGCAGTGATCCATCTCCTGTGGTACAGAGCAATGTCTAGGTAAATGTATGAATAAGCAGAGTTGTAAATCAATGTACGAAAAGACAGGCACTACAAGATGCAGCTGGTGTGCATATCTGTATCTAGTATTAGCAGCCCAGAGTGTTAATCCAAGGGTAAAGTGCTGTAGACACAGGGCTAACTCTGTGTGTGTGCTTAGACATACGCATGGTTTACAAAGTGTTGAGAATAAAGCCTATCAGAATTTGGAGCCTAAAGTTGATAACATTAGCCTCATTAAGCCCTTGCTTGACAGTGTTCAGTTTAAAAACCCACCAGGCTTCCTTATGGTTGAGCGTGTTCAGTATTGGTGTTGCCCTGTACCAAGTCCACCACCCACCATTTCATATTATCATGGTTGTGTTGGTATTCCACAAAGTTTCCAACTAGTGGAGCTGTGTGATTTCTACATCTAATTCATGAGCGATGTTCCACTATTCTTTTATGTACTGGTCTGCTGGTCTGACCCACATATTTCAGCCCACATGGGCATTCAATGATGTATATCACATTCTGACTTTTACAATTAGAGAAGTGGCGGATGGTCCATCGTTTTCCCAGAATTTCAAAGTTTTTTAATTTAATGGTGAATCGGCATATGGAACAATTACCACATAGGTGGTGTCCAATCAAATTCCGTAGATTCCATAGAGTTTTTCATGAAGTGGTATTTGTAAATCTGGCAGTGGTAAGGTGCTCGTTGAGGTTTTTAGAACGTTTGAGTGCCATATGTGGGTACGGTTCATTTTCCATGTTAAGTTGCACTAAAGGCCAAAACTATTTAATGATCTGTTTTAGCTGCGTAGTGGCCTGGCAAAATGTAGTGACACAGGTCATTTTTTCTTCTTCTTCTATCCTGGGTTTTGGGTGTAATAGAACCTTGCGAGGAGTGTTTAGAACCCTCTTGTAGTTGTTCCTGATCAGTTTTTTGGGGTACCCTCGATCCAATAGTCGTCCCTTCAATTCAGATCCACGATTGCGGAAATCATTCTTTTCTGTGCACTTCCTCCTTATACAGAGGAATTTCCCGTTTGGTAGATTGTCCCTCAGATTGCGTGGGTGTGAGCTTGTATTGTGGAGTAATGACATTCTGTCTGTATTTTTCTTGAAAAGTGAGCATACCAACTGGTTCTCTTTCTCTGTGATTTGTAGTTCAAAAAAATTGATGTTGAAGGGATCTGATTCAAGTGAGTAAGATATGGACGGATGGCATGAATTTAGCCAATTTTGAAAGTTGAGTAGGGAGTCCAAGTCGGCTTTCCAGATGAAGATCGCATTGTCGATGTATCTCTTCCAGTTGCTGATGTTACTGAGTCATGGGTTGTCTAAATCCAGCACAAAACTCCTTTCAAACTCTGCCATAAAGATGATGGCTAGGCTCGGGGCAAACGCTGCCCTATTGCCGTTCCGCTGATCTGTAAGTAGAAGCATTCGTTGAAGGAGAAGAAGTTTTTGGTCAACGCCAATTCCAATAATTCAATGATGATGTTCATCGGGACCCTCCTTTGTGTCATATGATGGGTAAGATGAGCTCATAAACATTCTATTGCCTCGGTCTGGGGGATGCTAGTGTATAGTGATTTGATGTCCATTGTGGCAATCCGGCTGTTGGCAGGGTTATGTGGTACGCCTTCAAAACATTCAATTGTTGCCATAGCGCCCCTCAAGTAGGTCTGTGTCTTCTGACTGAGGGGTTTCAAGAAAGAAATCTATGAATTTACACAAGGGCTCGAGGATGGAGCCGCAACCTGAGACAGTAGGTCTCCCAGGCCATATGGCTCATGGTGCCCAGCAGCGCTTGTGCTGCCGATGCCCTCGCCCACTCCCAGGGTGAGCAGACCTTACCCCCTGATGGCACCTCTCTCTTTCCAGGTAGAACCTACAAGCCAATAGTGCCTGGCTCACACTAGAGGCAAACCCTCCTGCCTGAGGAGACCTGCCTCTCAATAAAGCACTGCCCCAGACATCACCTACCTCCATTTGGAACAGATCCTGCCAACTCATTTCATATGACTCCCACTGCAGATGCCCCTCTACCCACTGAATTCTCATTGCAGCTAACGCTGCCCACTGATGGCACCCAACTCTCACTGCAGAGAGACACTGCTACCTCATTTCATCTAATTCCCACTGCAAGCAGAGGGCCCTTGCCCCATGATGGCACATATCCTACACAGCGGACATGCCCTACCCCCAACCAGACATTCCTGATATTCAGTGCACCAAGACCGATAGCTGGACCTAGGGGTGGACAAAAGAAAAGGGGGAAATTGCCCAACCTAACGGTGGCCCTCATATCCTTCTCCCGCCCCCATAAGGGGCACTTTTCAGCAAACTTAAAGGTTCACCTTTGAATAAATGGAGTGCGTGAAACACACAGAGCGGATCGAATGAAAAGGAAGGATGGAACGGATAGAACACATTATACGGATGGGAAGGATGAAATGGGTCTACGGAATGGATAGAATAGATCATGTGGATGAAGGATTGAGTGGATGGAATGGATAGAAATACTAGTAGATTAAATGGATGTAACAGACGAAATGGATGAACAGACGAAGGGGAATGAACGGACAGAGTAAATGGAACGGATAGAATAGATGGTACAGATGGAGTGCTCGATCTCAAGCTCTTTACTGAGAACCACCATATCACACTACCACGCTTACTCTCTCCTATACACCACCACTCAACTAGAACTCAGCGATACTATGACACATTCGGTATAGCTGTTCTCATACTAACACCCGCCACATACTCATCATCATCCTAATTAAACACAGCTAGCTAAACAACACCGCTATCTTAAGCATCTCCTCAGGCCTAACGCAGCCAGAATTCAGTCTGGGTGTCCACCCTCCAGAATGAACACATACAACTGACCTCCCCACCACACACCTACCGCTAAGAAGCATATATCATGCAACTGCCACACCGGCTGCACACATATCGGGTGCACCCACACACCTTATGAATCTCTCTCTCTCTCCTGACTTGAACTACGGTTCCCGAGGGCGTTCACCTACCAGCGCTTTGAGATCATACCATTGATACATAAGGCACTATATAAATGCCAAGTAACATAACATAACATATGATTCAAGCAGTCGCAAATCACGTGTTAGGTTGTATATCCTCTTATTTGCCACTGCCTTTTCATCTGGCGTGAAGCAGACACGTGCAAAGAGATGGCCCATGAATACCAATGGGGCAGAGGCTTGTGAAAGCAGCGTTATATGCTGGTCTGCTTGCAGTTTAATATAAAATTTAAAAAAAATACATTTCCATAGTGAAACACGTTTCTAAAACTTACAGTAAGACGCCAGTTGATTTCGTTCATCTATGCTTAGTTTTGTTGTGCGAATGCACCCACAAAAGCCCTGCCAATCTCTTGCCCCAGCCTTTGAGAATTTGAACACAGGGTATATTTCTAATGTATTGGCTTATCAAACTGCTCAATCGAAAATGAATGCTTTTATTGTGCTGGCAACAGTTGGGAAACTGTGCATTGGGCGGCGCTGTGGGTAAAGCGTCCCTGTTTTGAGCGGATCCCATGATGGTCTCTGACTCCCACTGCACACAGGTCCCCTGTCCTGCCCTGGTTCCCGCTCTTTTCAGCCGACTACCCCTACACACAGACCCTGCACCGCATTGCCTCTGACCCCGACAGACTGCAGACAGGCCCTGATCCCTAACAGCACGTGACGCTGCTGCGAGCAAGCCTTGCTCTCGAGTGCTGAGTGCAGACCTGGCTGTCTACCCGCCACCCAGCAGATTTTAGAAACTAGCATACGTGTCCCTTAGCCCCGGAATGTAGGAGGACCAGTTCGAATGTTTACAAGTCTACTTTCTGTTTTTATATAAACACTCTGAGATGGGAGGAGGTGCCGAGATCACTTCCTCATGGGCACCAGCAGTCTCTGAAAAACAGAGAAACAAAAACCTCAAAACTGTAGATTCTCACGCGATGGCAAACGGGCAGGTTTGCAATTCACCTTGTGAATTAACATTACTGGGAGTTTTTCATTTGAAAACACATCAGAAACACTGCAAAGTGCAGGTACAGCAACCAAGCTTCCCACTCGAACCACAGCATGCCTAGGCTCCAGGTTTAGCCCAAAGACTCAGGTTTTCTGGGCTCTTTACTGGGTCTCCGGGGAAGAGCGTGGAGTCTCTGGGGTTTCCAGGAGTGTCTGCAACCCCTCCCACACCTTCATGTGATTGGCTATGAGCAGGTGGGTAGACAGCACAGCGAGCAAATCCCACCCCTTTGGTGTTTGGGGGGCCTTGGGTGGTTGTAGGTGGCGCATCGGGTAACGTTGACCTTTCATTTTGCTCAGAACCAGAGGCATAGACAGGGTAGGGCCTGAACGGGCAAGGCCCCCCAAAATCTGTAAATGCCCATTGATGTGGGCATTTACAGGTGTTAATGTGACTGCGGTGCAGCGACATCTTTATAGGAGGGCAAAAGGGGCACTTGCCCTGGGTCCTCACCTTGGAGGGGGGACCACATGGCTGCCTAATCTAAAGGAGTCCGTTTCCAATGTTCACCAAAACATAAATAGTACGTCAGGATATTTTATGGCATGCTGCTGAGGCTACCTGTCTGTTGTTGACAAGTACATTCTGTCTGATTTGATCAATCCACCCTGTAAATGCTTTCTGTGTACACTGTGGTATACATAGCTGGGCAGTCACTATGGTACAACTCCTGCAGCATTCTCATCTTTATGTGAGGATCATATTGATCATGTGCAATAGCCAAAGTTGAAATTCATATTGATAGGTTTGAGTGATGCAATGGTTCAGAAGATATTTGAGTGTGTTAAGCACTCATTACAGAGATCTGTGTTCATATGAAAGATCAGGATACCAAATTCCAGAAAGGCTGACTCGGCCCTTCCTACGTTTGAAGTTGATAAACCTGAAAGTACATGAACTTTGTTTTGTACACCATCAGTGCTTTTATCAGCAATGTACCTGCACCAGATAGCGGTTGCTATAAAAACAAATGTAGCATTAGTATGGTGAAGGTCTACAAATCAGCTTCTTCAGATGGCTTGTAAAACCTAGGCACCCAACCCTAACGAGGAGCATAAAATGTTAGTTTGGAGAAGTGTTTAGGTAACCAACTTCAAGATTGTGGAGCCCAAAGCATTCATTTGGGTATCCTGGATTGGCCAGCAGACAACAATGTGATCCTGCACAATCATCTTGTATCACTGACAGTACTGTGCTGTATTCTGTGAAAAGGTTTGCCTTCTCACATGCGGTTGGTATTGTTTAGCTCTTTACCTGATCTTTCTTTTTATATTGCCCATTTGAATGGAAGGAGATCTAGACAGAAGAAAGCCGACCATATATCGCAGGCCTTTGGCAAGCATATTTTAAGGACTTCTCATTTAACACCGAAAGAAAATGTGATTTTTCTGTGCAATTCAAAGGTTTATCTACACGTTTATAAAAAAAAATACAATTTCACAAGCCTGTGTTTTGGGTTAAAGTTTTGAAATACAAGAAGTAAACCCAGACAAAATCTTTTAAGATTACATCAACTAGAAGGCAGATACTTATATACTCCCCTTGGTGATGGAGACAATGAAGCTAGACTCATTCCCATTTTACATAACATGCTTCTATAACACTTTGCTTTTAAAAACTGTCATGTTGGGTTCTGTGCTTTGTTTAATTTCCAAGTCAGTTTTATAAAAATGTATTATTTTAGTTTATGGTAAAACCTGCAAAGAAATTGGTAATGTAAGAACGTGCAGAGTGGGTGCAAATCCCAGCATAACCTCTTAACCAATGCGTGATCCTCATCTCATTAATCTCGTTTTGTGTAACCTGTCCAAATTACCTGTCCCTAAACCTTTCAAAATTGTAATCCTTCAGAGGAATTTCATTCTTAGGACTTGATCTTCAAACAAGCCTCACTCATGGTTTCACTGGCGATAGTGTTGCTTCCTCTATATAATAGTGAGCATTGATATATTGCACACCACAGGCACTTGTCTCTCTAATGGCAACACTATTTGAAACCCATGCTTATCTTCTAATCTCACTCTGTCTGGATAATGGCACCTTTCTGGTAGCATCTAATCTTCATCCACTATGTATGCTTTGCTATGTGCAGCTCCTGCATCCATGCTTGATCATCTTTGCATTCTGTGAGGCAGATAATCTGGGTTGTCTGTGCAACTTTTTCATACAATCTGCGTCCTGCTTTTATATTATGGCCAGTATACCTTCCTCGTAGCTACGATTGATGAAGTGTCCTGTACCTTTGTTAGAACACATGTACCCTTATCGTGGATTGCTAATGTTGCCCTTGAAATGCTACTTGTCTATCATGACTACAGCAAGGATGCAGAGGGTAATGGGACTGAAAGGGAGTACTTATGCTTACTTTGATCACTGGGAGGCAGCATATCAAGCTAGGGCTGGTGATCGCGGTGAGGAGGCACAGCCAGATATTCAGATCCCTTACTTCCTTTGGTTCAGTGGAGGGGGCCCCCAAAGGTCTCTGTGCCCAATGCCCCAAAATTGCTTAAGATGGCTTGCTGTGGTGGGTCCAACTACATTTGCTTCTAGCCCGACTTGTTAGACAATCCTGGCTACGCCTCTGTTCAGGACAGACGCAGCATTGGTTGCAGCAGCAGTTCAATCATCCCTCACACAAACAGATCTGGGCAGCAGCAGTACAGGTTTTCGTTACAAATGGAACACTTTACTTAGATGCATCAGCAGCAGTACATGTTTCCTTCAGCCACATGTGGGATATATTGACCACTCAACGGCATTGCACCACATCACCAAGCTGCATTTGCGCAAGAAACAGCAAACTGGCTGTGCTGGCTCCTAAGCACCCCAGGACCTCAAAACTGCATTTTGGCAGCAACAGAAAAATGGCTGCACCATCTTGCCATCCACATTTCAGGCAGGGTGGAACACGGGACACACTGCAGGAGCATGCCAGTGTGTTCTGAGACATATATATGGAATCAAGTGAAACGGCAGCACTGCATTGCTGCAAAAGCCAAACATTCCCCTTCAGAATGAAACATTTTTACCCTTTCAAAATGCTGCTTTGGTGCCAATGTCTCGTGTCATTCTGAAACCACTGTGAGTAAAAAGGCCCAGTCAAACCAACTCTCAGAGAAATCAAAAGCAACTTCATTTTTCACTCGTACGAGAAACACGTGTTTATTTCTTGACAAAATGTATCTAGGTGCAGCAGTTCAAAGAGACTTTTTACTCTCTGAGCCAGATCAGGGAGAAATGTATCTATACTTTAAATAAGAGTCCTGCTGCAAGGAAAATGACTACAGCTGCCAGAACAGTGGCAGGATGAAGAGCTGCAAACTGAATTAAGGAAAGAAATGATAGCAGTTTTTGTAAAATGGGCTGTGCTGACTGAAGAGAAAAAAATGACCTGTTTAAAACTCAATTGTTATCGAAAGCCTACTCACTTAGCAATGTAAAGGAGTTATGTTAGTGGTGACAATACACACATAGGATATCTTCTGTCATAGGTTGGTTTAATTCAAGACCCAAAGTAAGAAATTAAACAGTTTAAAACACATAGGCTAGAGTTGCAAGCTCTCATAAAAACCTGTAATTCCAGTGGCCAGCTATGAAACTCCTAGGAAGGGAGATACAACCTAAATCCAGGACATGTAGGTGCTAAGTGCCAGTTTGAAACACTTTAAATGGTTTAGGACAATGGGAGTTCACATGCTCATCAGAAATTCGTCTGAGCTCCAGGCTGGGAAAATAGCAGTCCTGGGACACTCACCTGTCAAGTGTGAAAGGGCAATAAAACCTTCAATTAAGACTGGAAACCCCCTTGCCTGAAAGGAATGGACAGCTGCTTGCAGTTGAAGGTCGAAAAAAAACAGGATCAAGTAACAAAGGGGCTGCCTTTTGGTTAAAGAGACTATGTTATAAAGAAACTTTAAAGACTCTTATTTCTGTAGCAAGAATTAGAGGAAATTAAAAAATTTGCAGTTTTTAATCTAATTCTGTGGGCCATCTTTTAAAACTTGGTAGAACTCATTGCCGCAAGGGGAACAGAAGTTATGAAATATGATCAATTCCAAGGAAAGTATTAATGTGGCAAATATAAGAGTTTGTACATACATCTCGGGGGACAATTTGCATTTGTGTATAAAATGGTGGGATTTTAGGCCAAATCTTTAATGTGTAAAATTACCAAAATGTGTCAGAAAGGCGAAACAAGCTCTCACAGCCTGGAGGTTTGAACTAATCTGTGCAGCACATCATATGTAACCCATGGGTATAATTTGCCAAGACATTACAAGTACAGAAATGCGTGTTTTTGGCAAAATCGGATTTTAAGTAAAATAAATGTGGGAGTGCTGGGACATTGTAAACCTCACCTCATAAACCTGACATCATTCCCTTAGAAATCCAACCAGCAGAGAGCAAGGCGGAGATTACTACCCTTGCCCAATCCTATTGTTAGGCGCGTGTGTAGTAAAGCCTGCCCCTGTCATATACTGTGATGATGTCACTTGGTATTATAAATAAGAGCCCCTGAGAAAACACAGGGACACACTCATTCCTGACTGATTCCTGATTTCCTGCCCAGCGTCCTGTTCTGTTCCTGTCTTTATCTTACATTTATTCATCTAGACTCCAGATCCTAACCAAAAGGCCAAACCTTGCTGATCTTGCTTCAGCTAGGCCTCAATTCTAAAATAATCTCCATAACCAAGGGAAACGATGTGGTGTTTTGGGAAGCATCCTGAATTAACATGGCTTGCCACTCACTGCATGCTGCCACCCTCCTGCTCTCCTGATGCCCTATTTTATCTGATATCCAGAAGAACTATCCTTTGGTATCCAGTCCATGCCTAGATGAACCTGTCCCGTTGATTTTGTCCGGCTGACTTGTGTTACACCAGATCCGTATGGTGATCCAGAGCGCTGACTGTCCAAAATCCTAACTAAAGTGGACTGTGAGTATAAATAAGAACCATAGAAACATAGTATACCTTGTTGTGCCTTGTCCTTAGTTCCAATCTCTAAGCTATCCTATTCTGACCCCAATAACTTATAATATTGTCACAATCATTCTTGCTACCCTGCTTTGATTCCTTGTGCTAGTGCCAACTTCTTTAATAATTTTGTCTCGTGTCCTAAGCCCTTAGTCCTCCCTCGGGTGATCGGATTGGGTCCGCCATGGTGGGCGCGGAGGTGCTAGGGTTGATTCCGCAAATCAACTCCGGAGCTTACTGTGTCTCAATCTGGTAGCCTAGCCTGAATGCCCTAATGTAGAGTAATAATCAAAATTGATTTCTTTTCCTTTTTCGCACCTTCATTTTCTCAAAAACGCACCTCACTAGATCTTGAATAACTCACTCAATTTAATTGCTAGAGACCTCATTTCACTTACATATTGTACCTAGGATCCATAGCTATAGCATGACCAAACAAACCGCATCCCAATATTTCACCCGTTTTTAATAAAAAACGTTTTGGTAAATTCAGGAGGCATTTGCAAAAGTATGTTCATTTTACAACGTGTCATTTTGATTATAAACTGTTTTCAATCTTCCATTCAATTTCGAATTGTATGTTTTTGCTCAATCCATTGTTTGTTATTGCTAGTATCTTTCCAGTGTTGCTCCAGTAAAGAATTGTTTTTGTTTCAAGAGTTCTACCAATTCATTCATTTATTCATCCATTTCCGAGTGTCAGTTTATCATTGCCAGGGTAGAAATCCGTTTTTCTCTCTTGTTTGGGGAGGGAAGGTCAGATTTAAATTCTGTTTCTTGTCTGTCATTCTTGATTAACTGCTGATTCTGTTTATCCACTTAAAATGTATTATTTGTGAGTTGAGGGAACATTGCAGGGGGAAATTCTAATTCCAGTGCTATCTTACCTAAATCAAAAAGTGCTCCTATTCCATGGTGTTTGTAGTTGTGTCAATAGAAGGTTAAACTAAGTGCATTGCTTACATTCCTATAGTTCTTATCACCCCATTGGCGATTGCTGCCCCATATTACAAAGTATATGATTTTTTTAAAATTTTAAAATAAATAAATAAATATTATATCTTATCAACCAGCCTGGTTCATGGTCCATTGTGACCCGGGGTATTTGAAAAGGGGGTGTGATATGAGTGGTGTACCATCTCAATATTAAATCAAATCTATACATAAGCATTTCAATTGCAAGCTGCATACTGGGCTGAGACAAAGGTGTGTGTCGCCTGATTGAAATCCTTAACACACTGGGTACAGCGCGTACAACAGGGAAAGTCCTAGAACTGGCCATGGGCAGCAAAGCATGTGGGCTCTTAATTTACATATGTGGTGAAGAAGAGATTTCACAGGGAATGCTATCACATAAAATGGCAGATTATGGGCCTCAGTACGAGTTGGGGCAGTGACCACAGAAGTAATTCCACTGGGCTGAATTACTCTCAACACTGTCAAGTCTGTCGGTATTACCTGTGTTTCATAAGGTGACGGGAGTGCGCACAGCCCATTGGAGGTAACAGTAATTAATTTCATCCGGCATCCGGCGGAGTTACTGGCGAAAAGCAACTTCGGACGTTAATTCGGCTGACTCATGACAGAATTACTGTTACCGCTGAAGTGCCGCCATGTGGAAATAGCGTCATTGCATGAACAAATCCAATCTGCTCTAAATCGCCCATTTCCTGTTGCCATCCAAAGACATGAGTTCCTGAAAAGATGTCATAAGGGTATTGGCAGTGTCTAAGTTAACGTTGAAGCTAAAAGCCAAGGCAAAGCTTGCGAGTATGAATGCTCCCTCTCCCATGATAATGCACTGGCCAAATGACCATCCCATGCATGTGTCCCTCAGCATAGATGAGCCCAATGGACAGGGTAATGTGCATCAACATGGATGGAAAAGTGAACAACGGCGATACCACCAAATGCATGTGTAAGGAAGGTGGGAGACTGCACATACACATTGTGAGGAACCGGACGATGTCCTGACTTCATTCTCCACGACATCCTCTTCTCAGAAGGCCAAGGAAGGGCCATCGCCTTTGGATCCCGACCCTGGGGGTGGAGATGCGAGGGAGGATCGGGTGGGGAAGACTTGGTGAGTGGTAGTGGGATGCCCTTAGGTGAGACATGGTATCCCCATTTCCATTTTATAATGAACCCTTAATCCCAGGTGCATATCTGGGATATTGTTGCTACTTGTCCCATGGCCAGGATAACACCAGAAGACATTATCAGTCTAGAAACACCAGGAAAAGGGTGTAGAGGAGGAGGTTCAAGGGTGAGACATGGTACCCCCCTTTGCTGGTGAGAACCAGCCATACCGTCCCACTTCCTTAATAGGCTGTTGTAAACCTTCTCCCCTCACTTTTCCTCATTCATACCATTATAATACTGGGACGAGGAAGAGGTGACTAAGGATAGTGAAAACATACATGTCTTTTCACCACTCTGGTACTGAGACGGGGAAGAGGTGACTAAGAGTAATGAGCACTAACATGTCATTTCACCACTGTAGTACTGAGGAGAGGAGGATGCCTGAGGTCTGCTGTAAGTGTCAGGCATGTCCCAATAACTATGGTCAGGCAAGTGAAACTAAGTGTTAACACCTACGACCTGTTAAATTGTTGCAAGTATATAAAATGAGTCAGAATCAGCAGAGAAAAGAACCAGTTGGGCAGGAGAGCATGGACATTCGAGGTCGATCGGGAAGAGTGTTGTCCGGTGAAAAGGACGCCGACAGTAGAGAAACTAGGAAGACGTTGAGGCCATTGCAAGCCACAAGAGTGTCTGGAGCTGTGCAAAGCTTTTAAACTTGTGCTCCCTGTTGGGAGTGCGGAACACAGAGAAGCCGCCGACCGCTGCAGGAAGAACTTGTGAGGGCGAGTGCTGCTTGCCGGAGCTCCTCGAGAGTGAGAGAGGAGTAAGTGGGAACCCAGAAGCGAGACCAGAGCACCAGGAGGAGCAGTCATACACCGGTGTGTGACAGGGAAGGTTCTCTCAGACCTGGGGACTCCAGGGGAATGGTGTGGGTTGGGGCAAATGTAGAACAAGCAAGAATATACGATAAAGGGGTCTGCAGACCAAAAAGTGAGTTATTGAATATCGAACAAAGTCCCAAGCAAGTAATGAGTTTTGAATACTACTAAATGTGTCGGATTACCAAATATGAACTATTGAATACCATTGAAAAGCAATGAATACTTTTTGAATTAAAGAAAAGGATATGAGAATATCACACTAATGAATTTGAAGTTCATTTGTGAACAAGAGGAATTTAAAGAAACAGTATATGCAAGCAAAGTGAAAAGAGCGAAAAGCAAAACACTATTGGACAATGTGAGAGTCACATGTTGATAAAGGCAAGAAGCCAGTAAAGTGAACCAGAAGTATAAGTGGACTCATAGCACTGAAGCAGAAAGGAAATGTGTGTTGGTAAGGAAGTCCTATGTGAAATAATTAACTGCTGTAAAGTACCAAGGGTTATCGGTTGCATGACCTGTGATGGGTAGACCATATGGTCCAACAACTACAACTAGACCGAGGAACCTTTCTTTGGAATAAACCAAGATAAGTCAAGAGGCTGAAGCTGGTCGGGCTACGTTGTTCAAGTGATGGAAGGAAAAGGCAAATTGAACAAGTTGATGAGACTGCGAATTTGAAGCCTAAAGAACTGTGTTAAACTTGGGGAAAGGAACTATGAGACCATTTTGTGGAACTGTGCTGAACTTGGAGAAGTGCACCCAAGACCATTTTGTGGACTGTGTTGAACTTGGGGAAGGGAATGCCAAGACCTTTTTGTCAAACTGTGTTGAACTCGGGGAAGGGAGCCAAGAGTAAGCCTGGGGCTGGAAGCAGCACAAAGGTTTCATTTGAACACAGATAGACTTTTAGGCTGAACTTACTGACTCAGACAATCTTTAGTTTATTTGGGTAGGGACATCCCACCTAAGTATAGGGCAAGTTAGGCCTTATACCATCCTCACATTTAAGTTAATAAAGACTTTTTATTTGAAATTTGAATCTGTTTTCCGTGTCTTCCTTCATAATGCTTTCACAACATGCACTGTGGGGGAAATGTACATTTAAGCCCACACAATCATGAGAAGCACCCATGTGTGATGTGAAAGGCCAGGTGGCAAGGTGAACCTATAAGTGCCACCACATGTACCAGCCATATCGCCAGCCCAACAGGCAATGAACCCATGCATATGCAGTGTAGACCCTCTGAAGATACTACTCCCACCTTGCATTAGCCATTTCCCTTGGCCTGCACATAAAACCACATGTGTGTAGGATGATAATTCATCATGTTGCATGAGTGATTTGCAGGCCCACGTACAAGTATGCAGGATGACTGACAGCATGTCATTGTCCACCCAACATGTTCACAGTCGACTTAGGGTGATGATGCCGGCCGATCTGCATCCCACGGCAGGGCCACCGGCGCAAGCACATCAACCTCCATCCCTGCACTGCTCAGCCATGGGAAAAGCAGATGGAAGGGCAGGACAGAGGCGCTAGGGTCCAGCAGTGCCATGGTAGCCATAACAAGTGGAGACACTGCCACAGTCCCCACAAGTATGCCAAGTAGCCCAACAACCAGCAGTGTGCATGCCACTGCACCTGATGGCAGCACACTAGACACATCTGCAGGTGTATTACCACCGGCACCTGCAACTGCCACACCACAGTTGGGCCCCTGTGGTTGTGTTAGGCAAGATTGTATGCAGTACCCTTTTGGGTGCACTACAACAACCCTGACCTCCTGGCAATAGGAACTGAACCTTTGGTATAAGTCTGTACTACACAGGTTGGTAGCGTGTTGAGCAGCCAGGCTTATCTCAAGAGGGGTCAATGTGAGCTGTAGGGGAGGTACACAGAGATTCACAGTAACAAGTATTCAAATAAACTCTTACATACAAGGTTTCTTGATTAAACAACTACTAATTTATTGAACAGTCAGTTTGAGTAAGCCTTCTTCAGAACGGGTAATATAATAGTAACACACAAATACACTCCAAAATACACACTAAGTGTTTCCCTAAATCAGCAAATACCCATTTGGGATGGCACATAGACACTTCCTACACCATCAGGTGACTTCAATAGCTAGGACACTGTGGACATTAATATATCACTGTTGCATTTAGGGCAATACTTAGGAGTATGTCAAAGAAAAGGATTATTAGAATAAAACAAGAGATCTCACAAGTGTTCTGAAGCAGGTAGGTACTTTTGGTAACCCCCAATGCAAAGTAAGTTAACCCCTTCCTGGAAGGAAGGCTTATCACAGAGTCAGAGGGAAGAAGTGTTATTCAGGGAGCCAGGCCAGGCCAAAGTCAATTGGGCAAAAGTCAAGATGAGCTGAAGCACTTCTTGCAGCTAGGTAAAAGTCTTGCACAATGTTTTAGATGTCTTTGTAGAATAAGAAGAAATCAAAATAGGGCCACAAGCTGAGGTTAGGCTTGTGAGGTAAAGAAGCTGTTAGCAACTCTACAGAAGCAGCCAAGACAGGTCTCCACTGAGAACAAGTGAGGTTACACAACTACACAACAAGAGGTAAGTTCTCTTAGACTTTACAGTACCTTTGGTTAGAAGAAAAACTGTTCCAGCTGGTTCTGTTCCTGTGCAGCGAGGACATCTGGAGGACTCCTGCACTGCAACGGGACGGTCAGCGACAGAAAAGGACCAACTTCTATTCAGTGGCACTTCGCGGTTTCAGCTCCTCGCGTCTCAGCAAATAGCACCACTACAGACTCTTGGCTGTTGAGATGGGCTTTCCTTGCATCTGGGGCCCAGCACTCTGTTGAGGTGGCTCATGCTTGGTCGGTCCTGCTTCCTGGGAGTCAGGAGGATCTTCCTGGAGCTCCTGGCCAACTTAAAAACAATGCACATGATCTGGTGTTCCTCTCCCTGGCTCTACCGTTCCAGCAGCAACTGCAGTGGAAATACAACCAGCTTTGAGAGGATGTCCAGGTGGCTTACTTTGGAGTTGATTGGGGAGAAGTCGTCCTTACAGGGCTTCTCTAGTCGAAATGAATTCGGAGCTTCAGTACAGCAGCAGGGATTCACCAGGCAAGCCAACGGTCTAGGAGTTGCAGCAGGCGTCCCTTCCAAGTTCTTCTTCAGATTCCTTCGTCCAGTGGTCAACTCTGCCTTCCAAGCCAAAAAGCCTTGCCTTTTATGCAGGTTTCTCCCTTTCATTCCAGCCTAGCTGTCAGTCACCCCGCAGGGTGGATGTCAATGCCGGACAGCCAGCCAGCCAATCACCAAAGAGTGCATTTCTGTCTCTTAGGAGACTAAGCGCAGGAAGTTTCGGTTACCTCCCTCACTTCTTGCCCTCACCAGACACCCTGGAGCCAGAGGCGGGTTTCACTTGTGAATCCCACCAAAGACAAAACAAACAAAGGGACCAAACCTGGTTTGGCACGCAGAGTAAATCTCAAGATGGACCTTTCCACAAAGAAATGGCAAAAAAAGAAGAGCAGGGCCATTTTGACAAAAATGGCACCCTTGGGAGCTTTACTGCAGCTGCAAACAGAGTCCATGGTAAAAGCACACTGTGGTAGTTAAAAGTAAACCACTGCCACCCACCATTAATCGAGGAAAGGGTAACATAAAAATGTTACATGAGAAGCTAGACAAAGGGGATAGTAAGTAACCCCTCCAGCACCCTATTGTAAAAGTGTGTGTGCTGTGTCTAGAAAGTTAAAAGTGTAAGCAGAGTCAATTTCACTTCTCTGCTCTTGGAAACGGTAATTTATCCAAGAGAAGGTATTTAAAACTTGGGAAATCTGAAAGACTTCCCTGTGCCACTGCACTGAAGGTGCTGTGTGACACAATGTAAAGATGATGCCTATGGAGTTTGTCAGACTCCATACTTAACAAAGGAACACAGAAAACACATACTCCCTGATTCATGGAATTATTTGCGCATAAACCGCACATGTGCGCGCCATTCTGCCCGAAAATCCCTCTTTGAGGTATGGGGATTTTTTGGGAAGAATGGCGCGCAAATATGCGTTTTACGTGAAATAATTCCATGAATCAGGGTCTTAGAATTAAAAGTCCCAAAGTTCAGCAAAAGGGCTGGTGGTCTCTAAGGTGGAAAGAATTGAGCACTAAACTGAAGATTCTCCCTAACAGGTTGTCTCTGCGGGTGTAGAGCCACTGACCTTGATACAGGGACTGACACTGATCCACTGGACCACATTACATAGGTTGCAGGGGTAATGAGTATGACAAGGGTTATGGGTACTGTGAGAAACCTGAGGGTATTCTCTCAAGTAGATCCCAGGAATCCCTTATTCAGGTGGCCAGGGAAAAACTTGCCCTCTTTGATCCCAACCCTAGGGGTAGACGAGTGAAGGAGGATCACCTGGGTAGGTGCCCAAAGGAAGACGTGATATTATACCTAGGGAGAAGGTGAGGGGTACAAAGTCCCTGAGTTTTTGGGGTTATTCCACTTCTACCTCCCTTCCACACAAAGAAGCTCCCTTAATAAAAGCTAATCACCCCTTCCGTATATATATGCAATCCCCTAGGATCCCAACCCCGGTTGCAACCAAAAATCATCTTTGCCAAAATGCCTCTTTTCCTACACCTTACCCAAACACTCCCAGACATTCTCTTCCACATCCCTCTGGTTCGTATATTCCGATGTCCTAGTTAGCATTAACAAAACACTACTGTTACCATAATCCCTCCTATTCATTTCACAAGTCCTACCAGACTTATCCTTCCGAAATCACCTACCCTCCAACATAGACGTAGAATCCAATATCCCATGCTTATAATACCTTCTCCCCATCCTATCACGCAGAAACTCTACCTCTGACTTTTACCGACACAAACACACCACAACAGACTAACACTAAAACCATTTCCCTAACAAGTCCCAACATTAGGGTCAGGCAAAGTCAGGCAATTGACCTGAATCACACACACCTGATAGCCCTTTCCCTTCCCCACCGGGATAAAAGGTGGAGCATGAGCGCATAATATGAGCTAGGTAGACCGCATGACGAGAGAGTTAACTCAGCACAGCATTTCAAGAGGAAGAGAAAGATGGTGCAAATCAAGAGGATACCAAGGAGAGAAGTGACCTTGCCCTTATCGACAGAGGCCAGTGAAACCTCCAGAGAAGGAATCAATAGCCAGCGTGTCTTGCAGCAGATGTCAACAGTACATGGGCGCCCCCTCCACTGACAGCCAAGCCGTGTAGAGACGGGTGGCCCAATGGTACTGCCCTTGACTCCACAGACAAGAAAGCCAAGCAGTTCATCAAAGGGAGGAGGGGTCAGGGCGCTAGGTTTAACCAAAGAAAAAAGGGCTTGAACCTTCAATATTATTCGATCCCACTGCTGTATGTTATAGTGTGAGACAGGGGGGTGTCTAGTATACCTGAGTCTTAAAGAACATATCTTGTTGACCAGTATGTAATTGGGAGAACAACGCCTCTTTGATTGTAGATATGCAGTCAGAGTTGAGGAGTTCAACAATTCGGCTTTCCCATTCTGGAGATACCACAATTACCAGCAAGAGTTTAATTTTGTATCAGTTGAGTCATATCCCACTGCTGACACCATATGTAAGGAACTCATGGTAGCAACAGTAAAGACAGACACAAGTAATCACAGTACAAGGTTAACAGTATAGGTAGGTTTGAAAAATGCCTAATCTACACCTTAATCTAAGATAGGAGCAAACTTCGACCATCAAACAATAATAAGGCAGTCCTAGTGGTGTCTTCGTCAAATAAAAAGGGCCCATACTAAAAAACCTATTGCCATTCCTTACACTAAATACAAAAGAAGTGTGGGATAATTTTCTTAAGAAAGAAGGAAGTGTTCACAAATAATAAGTCAGGATGAGGTAGTCGCGGTCACCCTTCCCCACATTTTCAGCACAGGATAAGGTTGGATTTTGGAGCATGCTCAAGGTTTCCCCCTCATGAGCCAACAGTTCTGCTCTCAGCAATCTGGGCCTTCGGTGGTTAAATCTCTTTTCTACTAAAAGTCTCTTGCCACCGTGGGCCTGAAGTATCAAAATAATAAACAAAAGTTATTTTCTGCTTGAATGTTGGGTGATGTCTTTTCACCCTTGGATCCCCCTGTTCCAGGCGCAGATCCCAAGAAAGTTCCTTAATAGTATCAGGACCTTCAATAGCTATATTTTCCTGCTTTCGAGGGTCTGACAGGTTCAGAGTAAAATATTTAACAAAAGGTTCTAGATTTCTTCTCGGTTTTGATTTGGGTGGCAGCTCTTCACCTCTGGGTTCCCCTTCATCCGGGCTCATACCACTCTCGAATATTAGCTTTTCTTTGTCTGGTGTCACTTGCGCATGGCATGATTCAATAAGGCTTTCCCTCTTATACTTTTCTTTGTTGAATTTACGGGTTGGTGGGGGTTGGCTTCTTACCCTTGGATCCCCCTCTTCCAGACACAGATCCTACTCCACGATTCGCCACCCTCAATCGGGTTCACTATGGCTTTCAATGCAACTGGGTTGCCCTCTTCCGGGCTCAGACCATTCTCAATTGTTATCCTCCCTACCCTGGGTTCACTATGGCTTTCAACACAATCTTCTTTGTGTCATTCACAAATCTTAAAAGTCTTTTAAACAGTTCACTATGGACATCCCTCGGCCGGGTTCACTCTTGTCAACACATTGTATTTCGGGACTTTAGACTGTTAGGCAGAATCACCTTCAGTACCCTTTGGGACCACTACAGGCAATCAAGACTACAAGTGTAAGCACAATGTCACCTTATGTACAAGCCTGTACTACACAGTAAAGTGGTAGCGATGGCTGAGCACCCAGACTTATCTCAAGAGTTTAAGTGAGCAGTAGAACAAGTTATACAAAGGACCAACTAATATAGTGATTCAAGTAAACACTTACTCAAGGTTCCTTGGTAAAAGAATATACATTTATTTATTCAGTCAGTTAGAAAACATTACACTAGGATAAGCAGCTCAAAATCACACACTAATACACCACAAAAATCCAACCGGTAAGTAAATGAACAAGTTTAGCTCCTATGAAGTGGGAGCAAAATGGCACTTCAGATACTTATTCAAGGGATAAAAAGACAAGGTTATAAGAATAGACAGTCCAAATACATTCATAGGCAGGGCAAAGGGTTTCAGTTAAATACAACCAGCAATTCTTCTCAGAGGCCTGGGCCAAAGTCAATGGTTCAGAGTCTTTGTATAGGATAGCACAGTTCTGGTAGATAACGGTTAAGTATTTGCCACAGAGTTTAGAAGAATTTGGCTAGGCGAAAAGTTTGACGAATGTTTAGGGATTGACAAGCCTTCAAAGTAGAGGAAAGTTTCATGCACTTTCTCGATGGCTTAAAATAGTTCCGGACTGCGTTTGCACAGTACCTTGTTAATGAACAAAGCCGTAGCTGAGGCAGTTGTTCCTGGCAGTTCGAGCAGTTCTTGCTGTTCCTGAGCTTCAGTCATGGGGACAAGAAGGAGGACATTGGGATGTTTCTGCACTGCCCAGGGATGAGGCCAAAAGCTGTAGCTAGACGTCAGTTTAAGGTGTGAGTGCCTTAAAGTCCACAAGGTGGTTTCCTTCCCTCTGGCTATCCGGTTTTCAACAGCACTCTGATGAAAATTGAACCAGATGGGGACGGTGTCCAGGTAGCTTACGAGTTGGTTGTTCCCACCAAACTCAAGGGAAGAAGTTAACCTTGAAGGGCTTCTCTGTCGATTGGCGTTTCAGGCAATTCCGACCTGCAGCAGGGTTTCACCGGTCGTCCAGGAGTTGCAGGAGTCCTCTTCCTTCAGCTTGTCTCCGGTTCTTTAGTGCTTTTAAACAGTTTTACCCCATTCATTCCAGCCTGGCTGTCACTCACACAGCAGGGTGGCTGTCCTTGCCGAACAGCCAGCCAGCCAATCACGCCAGAGTGCATTCAGGTCTCCTAGGAGACTAAGCACAGGGAGTTTCTGGCACCTCCCTCACGTCCTGTCCACCCCAGACTCTCAGGCGCCAGAGGAGGGCTTCAGCACTGAAGCCCGCCAAAGGCCAACAAACAAAGGGACCAAATCTGGTTGCACAGAGACAAACACAAGAAGGACTTTTCCTAAAAGAAATGGTGAAAAAAGATGACCAGAGTGAGTTTTTACAGATAGGTTTGGGCGCCTAATTGAAAAACATGGCTGACCCAATTTTCGCTACCGTTGTTAGCGGTCGGGAAAAATCACAGTAGTTGATCTAAACCACTGCCACCAGCCATTTAAAGTAGGAAAAGGTAACATTTTACTGTTACATGAGTGTTATGACTTAGGGGAAGCTAAGCAACCCCTCCAGCACTTTATAGGAAGATAGTGTGTGCTGGGTCAGTAAATTTAAAAAGACTAGTAAAGCCAATTTAACTTTACATACTCTGGGAGACGGTAGTCAGTCCCAGAGAAGGTATTTAAACCTTGGGTAGTCTGAAAGACACCCCTGTGCCACTGCACTGAAGGTGCTGTGTGACACACAGAAAAATATGATGCCACTGGAGTTGTTTTAAAACTCCATAACCAAAGAACACACAAGTGAAACATACACAAAATACATGGAAGAGTGGGAAGAAAGGCTCACACTCTTCCCAGGTAAAAACATCAAATCTTAGAAATCCAGCAAAGTTGCTGGGGGTCTCAAAAGGTAAGGGAAATTAGCACATTTTGGGAATCCTCCCTAACATAGACTTCACCCCCTTTTATCAATATCCCTCTTTTAGGTTCACTCTTGCAAATCTTGTCAATTGTGCCTTTCTCATTCAACTCTTACAATACAGGATTAATTTCCCTTAGCTTCACAATCATCTGTCAGTCAAAGACTTTCGTCTGTACAGAAGACTTTAAAAGACTCCTGTATGACCACTTTGACCGCCTTCTCGCCTTTTCCAAGGCCTTCTGGTTACAGTAATTTCAACAACTGAGTAATCGGCCAGAGTTTCCCGAGCGAGCACCCACGTGGTGCCGGACTCCTCTGTTATTGGTTTTCCCCAAGTTTTCTCATCAATAGTTCTTTTAACCTTTCACAGTTCAATTAGCCGTTTGCTACTTTCCATTCAACACAGTCCGGTTTCTTATCGACTCACCGGCTGTGATGAACCGCTTGGCTTTCTTTTTCTTATGAGTCAAGGTTGGTAACACCGAGACATGCGTCTCTTCCCGGCTTGGTTATCTGCGGAGGAGGGACTTGCGTACCATTGACATCTGCTGCAACACATGCTGGGTATTGTTCGCGGTCTTATGATTCCTTCTGCAGAGTTTTCACAGACCTTGGTCGGAAAGGGCAACGTCACTTCTCTCCTTTTCACCCTCTCGGTATGCGCCATCTTTCTCCTCCTCTTGAACTGCTGTGCTGAGTTAGCTCTCTCAACGTGTTGTCTACCTTGGTTGTATTGTGCTTCCGTGCTCCACATTTTATCCCTGTGGGGAAAGGAAAGGGCCGCCAGGTGTGTGTGGTTCTGGTCAATTGCCTGACTTTGACTCGCCCTAGTGTTTGACATGTCATGGCTTGAGTGTTAGTCTGTCGTAATATGCGAAAGTGTTTATGTCGGCAAATGGCAGGTGAAGTGTTTGTGTATCCTACGTGGAAGGTTGGGGAAAGGTTGTCATAAGAAGGGTGTACCGTGTCACACCCGTCAGTGTTCCACTTCCACTCCCCAAGGACACCCAATACTGGTGATCCTTCCTCACTGGTCCATCCCCAGGAACTGGATGCAATTGCGATGGTTGTGTCCTGGCCACCTGGATGACAGACCCCCGTAGACTAGTCAGGGAGACACCTTCAGGTTTCTCACATGCTGCTGTACACTCCTTGGCAGAGGCACCTTTCCTCAAGCCGCGGGCTCAGCTCACACACAGTAAATCTGCGAGACCTCGTCCTTCACCCACAGAGATGAAAACTCTTGCGATTTGCTCGGATGTCCACCGCATTGGAAAAGAGGGCCTGGGAGCTTCAGACTCTGGGGGGGGTCACTGGGGTTGGAAACGCTTGTCGCAAGTTAAATTATGGGGTTCCTGACACAGGTAAACAGTTTCTTATCTTGTTTATTGACAAGATATACCGTCAAAGCAACCCCAAGCCAGTAGCTTCTTTCCAACTCCCCCAACTGACTACTTAATTATAAACATTCTACATAACAATTCCAACTTAACATTCCATATCCCAGGGTTCCATGACCTGAGGATGCACAATACAACAGTTTCTTACAATATTAAGGTTTCAGGTAGCTCAGTATTCAGTATACCTTGGTTTCTAGTAAGATTACGTTTCCATAAAGTTCAGCATTTAATAGATGGACAGGAACTTGCCTGTGGTCCTGTTCAGAGCTCCCTGTTGCCTGCGTTTCCCTCTGACGCTCACCAGCGGCTTGCTCCTTCCACCAATGGATTCTGCTGTGGTCTCTGCTCTACGTCTGGGTTGGGGAACAGCGCCAATGCGACCACTGCTAGCCTTACTGCTTTCTTACGAACGCGGACCACGTCCTTTGAGCTCTGGGTCTGCTGGTGTCCTGGTTTGGCGTCCTGTCCCACAACAGCACTCCCACGAATAGCGGGTCCCCTGCTGGTCTCTGCCATGCAGGTCTCCCTGCTTCTCCTTCATGGCTCCCCTTGTGGGTGCTCCTCTGATCTCGTTGGCCTCATTTTATTCACCTGCAGCCCTCTAACAGGCGGCAGGTTTGTCAGATTAATTATATCTGCCTGACCATAGCTAGGCAGACATGCCTGACCTTTCCAGTATTTGGGATGCAGCTTCCTCATCTCAGTACCTACGTGGTGAAGAGAGGTAATCGTCATTACTACCAGTTGCCTCTTTTTCGTCTCAGTACTGTCAACTGTTGTGTGTGGAATAATGAGTGGAACAGGCTTAAACCAACCTATAAAAGTTGGCTGTTACTAGGGGGATACCATATCCCGCTTGCAGACAGCCCACTCACAATCCTTAAAGGCCCTCCACCAGGGCACTGCTCCTTCGCTTCTCCAACCCCAGGGTCAGGATCCAAAAGCGAATGGCCTTTCCCTGGCCACCTGCATAGAGGATCCAAGGGGAAGGGGGGTGAAAATACCCATAGGTTTCTCATAATTTTCTGAAAAGGGTTCTGCTATTGCTGTGTACTATCCTTCACAAGTTCTTTATTGAACTGTGTTTGGTTATTTGATCCTGGCTGCTGGGACTTGGGTATTTTTGAAGGTTATACTCTCTTGAATGGGGTATCTCTTTGGATAACCAGTGTTCCCCCTTCTCATCTGTGGTATCTCTTGTGTACCTTTTATCTCATAGGCTTCTCTTGCCTTCACTTTGTGCTATTGTCCCTCTTCACATGGAAGTGTTACCCCAGAGTTAATGTACTTATTCCCTGGTGTGTTCAGGGTTCTCCATCTCAGATTATTATAGTTCATCAAAGTTTCATCAAGTTTCCCTCAATTTTATATTCAGGGTTTCGTCAATTTCACTGGGGCGGGGTTCTTTCCACCCAGAACGAGTCCCCTGTGGTCTCCCATTCCTCAAGATTATCTCTTTCCTTATGGGGGAACATCTCTGGGGCCTGCAGTCACTTGGGACCGTTCACTTCCTTTGACTTCTTTGTCGGCTCGCTCTTGCCAGTATTCCATCTACTACTGAGACAGGTTTCTGCTTGCTCTACCATGTGGTGTCGGTGTCATTGATCAGGCAACCTGCCCACCACAGTTGCTGTGCTCACCCCACCACTGGTACCCGAGTTCTCCTTCTCTCTGCCTGCACATGCTGGTGTTCCAGTGTCTTTCTCTCACATTCTGAACTTTGCGGGCTCCCTGGCTCTGCCTCCATCAGGTGTTACACACATAGGTGGCCTCCCCTGCTGGCGTATGCATTTCTCTCATTCGTCCCTTATTCTGCATGTCCTCTCTCGTCAACCTCCTCATCACAGTTAGAGGCTTTCTCTTAAAGCCACATAGCCTCACTCTTGATGAAAAGGACATACTTTATTTTTGCATTCAGCCAATGTTCTGAATGTAGCTGTGCTTTGCAAATCAGATTGTCCCATGTATGCCATCACAGGAAATGGCTTAGAGAGTACCTCAGTGGAACGGGAGTCCTTGTCCCCTAATAGGCAGTCTCTCCAAGTGAGGTCCCACTTGCCCAGACCCATAAGGAGGGTCTTGCGAAGCCAGCTCACCGTCCTAGCCTCAAAGGGTGAGGCGCTCCTTTGGGGAGGAGGGAGAAATACCCTTGATTCATCATATGCTCTTTCCCTTATTTTTGTGGTTTCCCCTTCTCAATTGACAGGAAAACAGCTTAAGATGTTAACATTTTCTGTTCTTTGCCCTTCCGATTCACTACTCTGGCATTGGCGTCCTTTCATAAGCTCATCCAGGTCAACGGTGAGTGGTGAGTTATTAACCTGAATCTTCTTCCGGTTAGGTACTATCTTAAGTGTATGACAGCCAATGTTATTGTCAGTGCCTCAATTCAACCATAGAATAAGATTGTTCCTCTTGGAAAGTGCTTCCTTCTGGTGCTGGTGCTCGATGCCATTATGTTCTTGTGAGAGCACTACCCCTAAGCCAACCTTTGATTCATCCCTTTACAACAGGAATTCTTTACTGAAGTCCAGCATCTTGAGGTTGGGTCTGTGGCAAAGTATGTGTTACAGTTGGTCAAAGCGGCTTGATCTTTTTTCCCCCATAGTTGCTTCTGAGTTTCAGCGTTTTTTAATGTATCTGTTAGCTTGGTGGCTATGGTGGAGAACCGAGGTATGAAACTTCTATAATATCCGGTTAAGCCCATGAAGGCACACA
Organism: Ambystoma mexicanum; assembly: GCF_040938575.1. NCBI lineage: Eukaryota > Metazoa > Chordata > Amphibia > Caudata > Ambystomatidae > Ambystoma > Ambystoma mexicanum. The sequence continues at coordinate 305,747,694 of NC_090921.1, forward strand.
GTTCTTTTTTGGTCTTTGGGGTAGGTGTTTGTTGGACTGCTCTTACTTTCTCTGCCTGGGGTATCGGGCCATTTCCAACAAAAAGCCTGGTTACTTTACTGCAGATTGAGCCAGATGACATTTCTGAGGATTGGCTCTTAGACCGGCTTTCCTCAAGGGCCAGGTGATGGCATATGAATGATACACGTGTTCAGTTCAACTATCACTATGTACCATTATATTAGAGAGATAGTGAGATAGAGTAGGGTTTTAATACCTTGTACATTAATCTCTGCTTTCCTGCCATTTTTGATTTAAGGTTTTGTCAATTTCACTCCATAATGGGACCCCTATGGCCTCATGTTCTCCCAGTTACCTCTATCCTTACAGAGGAACATCTGCGGGGCCTGTAGTCGCTCAGGACCGTCATTTCCTCCTACTTCTTTGTCAGCTCACTCTCGCAAGCGTCCTTTTCTAGGTCAGCTAGACGACCTGGTATTCCTTCTGCTACCAGGACAGGTTGCTGCACTCTCAACCGTGTGGTGTCAGCGTCATTGATTGGGCAGCCTGCCCATCACAGAGTTTCTGTGGTCATGCCATGACTGGTACCTGGTTTCTGCTTCTCTCGACCTGCAGATGCTAGTGTTTCAGCATCTGTCTCACATTCAGAGTGGATCTGAACTTTGCGGGCTCTGCTCTCCTCCGTCAGGTGTTACACTTACACGGAGACTCCCCTTTAGGTGCATATGTTTCTCTCGTTCGCCCTCATTCTGCATGTTCTTTCTCTTCAACCTCCTCATCACAATTAATTGGAGCCTTTCTCTTGATGAAAAGGAAATACGTTATTCACATATTCAGCAATGTTCTGAATGTAGTCGTGCTTTGCTTATCAGATGGTCCCATGTATGCTATCACATGGAATGGTTATGGGAGTTCCTCAGCGGAAAGGGAGTCTGTGTCCCCTAAGGCAGAGTCTCTCCCATTCAGGTCCCACTTGCCCAGACCTGCACCTGCAGGGATGGTCTTGTATGATGAGCTCCCCCCCCCCAGCTTCAAAGGGGGGGGGCTCCACCTTGGGGGAGAAGAAAAAAATTCACTTGATTCGTCACAGAGGATAGTGTAAGGTGTGACTGTGAGAAGGCTGGCACAGGGTAAAAGGAGTAGTAGTGTGGGAGGTAGAGTAAATGTTGGGTGGAACACATTGCATCAGTCTGTGGCGCAGAATGGCTGTCGGAGGCGGCCCTTCTCTCGGTGCGGCTTGACGGTGGGAACATTCTTAGGTCCTTTCTCAAAGTTCTTCCAACCGTCTGAGCAACACCAAGAGATTTGTGAGGTGTGCAACTTGCATGTGCCTTGTCTTGGTGCTGAGTGGTTTGAAATGCGAAATCAGTAGAGTTGGTGCTGGCATAACCCCAGGGGTGAGGTGGTGGCTGGAAAGTTCTAGGAGAGGTTAGAGCGGTATTGTAAGTCTGTTCAAGGGGTGCATGATGAAAAATGTGCACCTCTGATCCTTGCTCTTTTGACCCTCACTTCCATTTCTATCCACTTGTATAATTTCCTAATCGTGGTATTGTGATTCTCGTCAGACCAATGAAGACAGATTCTCGCTAGTCCGTGAATGGTAGACTGTGCCACTTTCCTCCTCCAGCATATGTCATCAGCGGGCTAGTGCTTATTAATGTCTAGCAGGTGGTTCCCAGGTAGTGTGAAAAACTAGGGGGTTGATACCAGTAAGCTATGGCAGGATTCAAAAGTGGTGAGTTTGCTACTCCCAACAGGCTATTGGAAATCTTAGCCATTAGCACCCGTTGGAGAAGTCACCTTCAAGAGAAGAAACTACACTCCTTCTCTTTGGATGACGTGGAAATAAGTAATGTGGGTCACACTAAGCATGCAGCTCAGAACCACAAACAGGATGAGCAGAGCCGGCCTTAGGGGGCGGCAAGCCGGGTGACCGCCCGGGGTGCCACGCCCCCCAGGGCGCCATTTGCTCCTGACACGCCACCTTGGGGGTCTTTCAAGGGCTCCTCCGAGCTGGAGTTGTGGGAGAAGGCGTGGCAGACGGCCTTTTACTGTAAAATGTGCCCGCAGTGGCGGGTGCATTTAAAAGCGCCCCTCCGCCGCGGGCACTTTTCATAAGAAAAGGCGCCATTAGCCCCCGACCACGCCAGCTCAGGGGAGTCTTTTAAGGGGTTCTCCCGAGCTGGCGTAGTGGCAGGCGCCTCATTGTCATTGAATGCACCGGCAGCGGCGGGCTCATTCAATGACAATGGGGTGCTAACGTGCCCTATTTAACCTCCTCGCCGATGAGGTTAAAAAAATAATAAAAAACAAATAAACCAAAAAGTTGCCCATCCTGGCCCCGCCCCCTGTTAACCAGGGGCGTGTGGTGGGCGAGGGGGGCGCTATTTCGCCCAGGGTGCTGCTGCCCTTAAGGCCGGCCCTGAGGATGAGGCCAGTGTCCTGCAATGTGGTATCCCTAACCGAAAAAAAAGAAGAAAGGAAGGAGGAATTTGTACTCACTGTCCCAACGGCCGGCGAGGAGTAGATGGACCCCTTTAACATGGATCCTGAGACTATCGAACCATTGTGGCAACTAGTGATAGGATTATTGATGCTCTTCAGAAATGTACTAATTTTTTATGATTTTGACATCTGGATGGATCTTTTAGATACATCTACACAATATGTGAGGAAGAGGTCTTTCTTCTTTCTCACAGAACCTGACATTTTCTTGGCCTTGAAGGGGAAGGGCATTGTTCTGCACAGGTTTTTCCTTTTCAACGTAGGCACTTCACACTCCAACACTGGGTTATCAAGAAACGTCAGATATTTATGTAGCATGATGCGCATGGTGAATAACTTCTTGGCCTAAATGTGGAGCTTGGAGTCGTCACTAGACCATCGCTTGGAAAAAAAGTGCTCAGACATGACTCTACAGTAATGGTGGCACTTTGGAATCTCTCTAGGTTTTTAACTGCTACTAAGACCAGACAGAGTCACATCAGCAAATGTTCTATTATACTGTTTGTCTTCTTTTTGTAGCGACAGAAATGCTATTGCCATTGAAAGCAGGCATTAACACCATGCAGGAAAGCCACTTCAGTTTGCACACGCAAGACAGTGCCTTTGATGGTTGCTATGGATGTGGGCGAATGTGAGGGACACATTCCTGCTTGACAGCATTGGGAAGCAGGTGGTATGCAGCAAGAAGAAATCATTTGGATTTACATATTAAAAATGCAGGCCTACAGGTCCCAAAATTGAGAGGAAAACCTTGGGCAATCGTCAGAAAAAAATTATAATTTTCACCTTGCTGAAAATCAAATAGTAATCTCCAAGCAGTCATGATTGTCCAAAATAAATCGTGATAGGCTAGAGGAAAAATGAATAGTGCTAAAATAACATGTGATCATTGGTGGGGAGGATCAAACCCATAGCTCATGCAGCTTCTTCCTTCACAACTAATCTCTGGTCCAACCACACTTCAGCAATGACGAATGCCTGAGTGTGTTCAGCCAAAGGTGCCCACATTTACTATGGACAGGATATGCGGGCCTGATAACTGCTGTTAATTGACAAGGCGCTGCTTAATCAGTGCTTTAGTAGTGAAAAGCATCCATGGAATTGCAAATTCTGGTGAGAAACGAGAGCAATATGTTTGAATGTCACACTCCTGCAGGTGCGCGACACCACTGAGGTAATCTGTCCCCAGCCCACACATTCCATCGATAATGTGTGCCAAGGGGAAGGGCTTCCATGCAGGGCCTTTGTTAACAGCAAACCCCAGGTGCCCTTTAACTTCTGTGTCCTGTTGTGTCCGGGCACGGCTCTGTAGGTCAGATAGAGGCAACGGAGCCCATAATCTCAGAGGGAAGGCACTAGAGCCCGATCTGCTCAATGGTGGTGCGCCAATGGTTAGGAGTGCACAGGTTCTGCTAACACCCCAGACATAGCTGAAGGAACACTCCCATGAACAGAGATATTTGTTTTACCTGTGAGCTGCAGTTATCGGTGTGCCGTGCTAAGTGTTTTAAGTGGGATAATAAATCGAAGGGGGTCTCTAATGCGTTGTGATGCAATATTTGGAGGCAGGGCCTGAAAGGGTCTCCCAGAGCCTCCAATCCCAAGTAGCGAATAAAGATTTAAAAGCGGTGTGGCCTGTATAATTAAAGAAGCAACCCAACAGCCAATCATCTTTACACATGTGCGATGAAAGGAGAAAAATTCTGGTTTGAAAGAAGTATTTAAATATGGTTAATGTTTGTAAAATGATAAAAATATATGTATTCAAATATGAAACCGGACATCAAATCAAAAGAGGTCAGCACACTATGCAATCCCACAGTTTTTCTGAAAAACATCCCTTAATCATGCATACTCATTAAAGGCATTCTAATGATAATACTTGAATACAATGTGTGGCAAAAATAAACAATGTATTCTCTTATAATTTCCATTTGCTGTCTGAAAAGTACCTAATGTCACATTTCTTTAACTGATCTTGTGATTCTAAACATTACTGAGCAGTAGTGTCACTCATATTTTTAAAGAAATGTAGTGAGGGAAGTCAGTTGGGAGAGCCCTGGGAGAGCCTGGCTCAAGGGCATTCTTTTGAGACTGGCAGGGCTGTGCCCGGGCCAACTTAAAGTGCTGGTCATGCTTCCCTTCACTGGAGAAGAGTCAATCTGAATATAGCGCTTTTAACACGAATAAACTTTCTTGGAGCAGGATGCCGCGCTGACTCTACGCCAACTTGCCTCCTCACTTCAAAACTTTTTATTCGAAGACGGTGTGTTTTTACAATCTAATGTAAGCTTTGTATGGAATTTAAAGGCATTGTGGCGTGCTTCAGGAGCGATGGCCATGCTAGGCGGGTGCAGGTCAGAAGCACCCGGGTCTTGAGTGATGATATTATTCAATAGGTTTGGGGAAGTGTTATGAAATGCGGAGCACCCTAGGTCCGATCGCTTGAAGTGCTTTGTGTTAATTGTTTATTGAGGAGTGAAATAATAGGGCTAAAAAAGAAACCTTGATTAGGAAAAGCATTTCGTGTTAGAACCTGCAGTCATATGCATACATGCTTAGGCAATTGAAATCGTTTTGTGGGGTTAGTACTAGCATGCCAGGGGAGTGATTGGAGGGGTAGGGAGGACAGGAGACAGCTCAGTCTCACAGAAGTGCTTAAGTGGGTGGTTTCTGCCGTGGAAGAGTGAGTTAAATGCTTGGAACATTGAAACTGCACCAGAATAGTCTCATTAGAATGTGTAAAGAAGTTAGATGCCCCACACAAGTAGGTTTACCCCTTTCCCACCGTCTCTGACATTAGCGCATCTCCCAACATGTGACGGGTTAGCCCCCACTGAAATGTTACCCTAGGTGCACCCATGGATGTGCACACTTGCATTTTGTTAGGCACAGAGGTGAACAAAGCCCTCTCTGAAACTGGCAGCATTAAAGTTTTACTGTGTTTGTGCAGAAAAATGGACTTGAACAAATGCAGGAAAACTTTAAAGCTGCTACTTTCAAGAAAGGCTTCCATCGCCTCTATGCATATTGCGCTTTAAAATGTACTTTTTGATAGTTGGTCCCAACATCACACCTTGGGGCAGAACAGTGGGGGTGGGGTGGAGCCTCCAGGTTTGCTCTGCCAAGATTGTGAAGTGGCCCGTCCCATCACCAGTTAGCCCCACCCCCTGAAATCAGGGGAGTTGCTAGGTCTGGAAAAGACCCGGGGCTACGCTGATGTCGGAACTGTTGGGACTGGGGGCTAGCTAGTCTTTTGGCTGTAGCTCCTGAGATTCTATCCGGGGCTACAACCAAAAGATCAGGGGCTATAGCCCCCTTAGCCCCCCCCCCCCTAGCAACGCCCCTGCCTGAAATGTAGGGTTTGTTGCGCCTCTGCTCTCACAAGTACAGTATCTGATGTCTCTTCTTACATCTTCCCCAAAGCTAGGCCTGGACAGCACTACCAAGTTTAGGTTTTGGAGCCAAATAATGATGACAGTATCCGGGGCTGCGTCTTACACTCTCCTTAAGTCCAGAAGTGTTCATGGCTCGATTTTTTATTCCGTTGTTACAAAAATCACCAAACGATTGGGCAACAGCTGAAGCCGGTTTTGTAGGTCCATTGACTCCAAGGGCAATTTTGCCGACATCGTCAAGACCGGGAAGTAGGGTGAATCCCACCACGGAGTTTTTGCGATGGTTTGGAAAGAACTCTTAAGGTTATTAGGTGTTGACCTACTTAAGGGCCCAGATGCTTCCATCTGGTCAAATGCAAGGATTAAAAAAAATGGGAAAACATTATTTTGGCCGGAATGGTTTTTAGGAGGGATTAAAAACTTGCAAGAAGATAGGAAATGGCTCACGATGAAGGAAACTAAAAATAAAAGGGATATAGATAACTCTGCTTATAAGGATTACAGGCGATTGAAAAAAGCAGAGGTGATTGATTTTGAAAATGAGCTGGATTTTGACGCATTTACTGTCAAATACAAAAAGGGAGAAGGAGGATTGGCAACTCAAATCTATAAACAAATTGATTCAAGATATAAGATAATGACCAGTTGAAGGAGGACTGGAGTAAAAGACTTCAATGTGAGATTACTTCAGAGCAATGGTTGACCATGTGCAAAAATGTCAATCTGGGTTCACTTAGTATGAGTGAAAGGTCTCGTCAAATCAAAATTTTAAATAGAGTCTACTGTACCCCAGTACTGTACCCCAGAGCGACGGGGTATTTTTTAAATACGAATGATTGTTGGGGATGTATACACCGGGTTGGAGCTATGGGAATGTGTGAGAGTGCATGGCTTCTAGCTGGATATTTGTGAGATATTAAATAAGGTCCTTGGAGAAAAGATTGTTTATGACTTTAAAACCCTGATTTTGGTAGATGTTGAGATACTGGAAGATTTGAACACATGCCAAAAGAAATGGTTATTTAGAGGAGTTGCTGTGGGAAAGAACATGATTTTGAGAGGATGGAAATAATGGTATCCCCTGATCTGAAGGATTGGATTGATGAAATGTACACATTAGCTGAGATGGAGCAAATGATGCATGGTACAGAAAAGAAAAAATCCCTATTTGAGAAGACTTGGGGGAAATGCACGGATTTGTATTAGTCTCTATTGTTGGTGTAGATAAATAGGGGGTGGATTGTAAACATGGGGTTGTAATGTATACAATTGCATAGTTGCCATTGTTAATGCCATTTGTTTTTGATGCATTATTTATCACTATAATGTAACTTCAATTCATTCATATGTTGTTAATCTGATATTTGATGTAGACAAAGGGGGTTTGGGTTAAATATATGTGGTTTGATGTATATAGTTGTGATACGGTTATCGTCATTTGATTTGTGTATTATTGACCATTATGAAGTGTTTCAAATTTATCGGTTATTAAGCTACTGTGTTTATTAAGAAATTAAAATAAAGAATTTTTCAAAAAAGGTTGGCTTGTATAGCTCGACCAAATCGGCTCCAAATTATTTAACAAAGCTGTGGTTTCCCTGGCTTTACTGCCTAGTACTGAAGCAAGTTGCCCCCCACTATCCCAAGGACTGGGGAAAGGTGTGAGTCGAGTCGCTTTCCTTTCATTGCTTCCTTGACAGTCCCATCCATACATTGGTATTACATGAACAGTATGCTGCTGAAATATTCCAAACAGAAGGGTTTGGAGAGCTTGGATGAAAGTGTGTATGCTCTGGCATGGAGGAGAGTCTAATAAAAAAAAAAGAACTTTCTCTATATATCAGGCATAAATGGTTACCTGTTTTGAGTCATGGAAAAATCACAATTAGTAAGTAAGGTGGATGCATGTGACTGCAAAGACTGGGACCCAAAGCAATGGGATTACTGGCAAACACAGCAGACAATAACACCATTTTGGAGTTTCCATTTTTAAATAGATTTCAAACAATTGCAAAAAATCAACTGTGAAGTTAGCTGTGTAAGAGGACTGTGCAGGAGCATTTTACTGCATCTTGCCTGGGAGTGTGGCACTAAATGTGACAGGCTTTCGGATGCACCGTGACCTGTGACCTAAACAAACTCCCATACTGTCATCGAATCATGGTGTCCGAACCAATACATATGAAGACCTTTCTTTGTGTTTGTTTCTTTGTTTGGTTTATTACTTGTATTGCGCGCCATACCCAAGGATATCAGGGGGCGAATTGCATAAGACAGCTTGCTTGGTTACAAAAAGTACATTAACATAGATAAATTTACATAATACAGCAGATCCATTTACATAGATATATTTACATGATACAGGGTAAGCAATCCAGGTAATATGTTGTTACCTAGTCAGGATGCATGAAAATAACTATGTGCAATTAGGTGACATTATTACAGATAAAACGTCAATTTATGTCCATTTTCATAATAAAGGTGTGCAAATCAGTGTGGGATGATGGATCAAGTCGGGGTACAGCTCAAATACTATATACAGTTATGGTGACCCATTGTTAAATAGAAACATGAGGAGTTATAGGCCAGATAGCTGGTCCGAGTTTTTTAGTCAGTTAATGAGGTTCTGTCGGAATTGTGGGTATGATTGATCTTTTCCCAGGGGAGGGGGTAAGGAGCTCCACAGTTGTGCTGCCTTAACCGGGAAACTGTGTCCCCCGACCCTTGAGAGTTTAAATCTTGGGACTAAGAACCAATTAGTGTTGGGGACTCTAGTAGGTCTTATAGAGGTTTTTTTTTTTAACAATTCTCTTGGTAAGGTAGCAGGGCGCTGCATTATTTAGACATTTGTAACTTTCAACTGGATTTCTTCCTGCGTGGCTAGCCAGTTGTATACTTTTCTTGTTGCAGTGATATGATCTCTCCTAGAGATCCCGAGTGCTGCTCTGAGAGCATTGTTCTGGGGGAGCTGGATTTTCTTGATCGTTTCCAAATTGGCCCTGAGGTAGAGAGAGTTACAATAATCCAGCTTCAACAGAACAAGAGCTCTTGCCAAGGTGATGCAACTGTTATTGGACAGGAAGGGTTTACCTGCTCTGATTAATTTACAGGTGTATGCTGTGGCGGACGCCATTGCATTAACCTGTTTATTGAAGGAGAAGGTCGAATCTAGGTAGGAACCCAGAGCTTTAACCTCACTAGCGACTGTGATGGGGTTGCTATCAATATTGAATGAAGAGTATTTAGGTGCCCGAGATAATGATCTCAGTCTTATCATCATTCAGGCATAGTCCGTGTGTAGCCATCCATGCCTGGAGGATAAGATAATCCCTGTTCACTAAGGCCAAATCCTTATCATGATCACCGGTAAGCGGTAGAAGAATCTGAGTATCATCTGCATAGTTAGTGTAGGTGATACCAAGAAAGTCCAGATCATCGAACAGGGGCTTCGTGAAGATGTTGTACAGGGTAGGAGAGATGCAAGAACCCTGAGGCACTCCGCAAGAGATGGGGATAGGGTCTGCGGCTGCAGTGGGGGAGAAGACTCTCATAGTCCTGTTGTTAAGAAAAGATTCAATCCAGACTATGACTTTTTTAGAGAAGTGAGCAGCCGAATCCAAATGCCTACAAAGGACCCCATGGTCCATCAGGTCGAAAGCAGCCGATAAGTCCAAAAACAGGAGGAGGGCTGACTTCACTTTGTCTCCGATTTCGTCGATTTGGGCTTTTAGGTCTATTAAGGCTGTTTCAGTCCCATGCTGAGGCCGAAAGCCTGACTGGCAAACCCCAAGTATGTGGTTGGTTTCCAGGTATTTCTGTATTTGTACGTAAGCCATTTTATCTATAATTTTCAGGAGGAAGGCACTGTTGTAATTGAACGGTAATTAGTGGGGATGGCAGGGTCTAGAGTCTGTTTTTTAAGTACTGGTAGCACTCAAGATTCTTTGAGGTTGCTTGGTATGGTGCCAGAGGAGAATGAGGCATTGATCAGTTTCGTGATAAAAGGGGCCAGATCTCTGGCAGCATCCTTTATCAATTTGGCAGGGCATTGATCTCCCTGGCAATTAGAGGGTTTGAGCGATAGAATTTTTTCTGTCTCTTTGATGGAGACTTTGGAGAATTAGAAGCGGGGGGGCAGGCTTTGTCTACGGGTGGTGTGGTGGGGTTAGTCGGGGGGGTGTTCATTGTATGTGAGGCTTTATTATTGCCAATTTTGGCTTGTAGGGTCGATACTTTATCGGCTAATGCTTGTTGTATGTTAGAGCAGCATAGTTTGTCTTTAACAAAGTTATCAGGAACTGGGATGGGGGCTTCGAATTCCTTCACGATAACAAAGAGTTCCTTTATACTTGAATTGGCTTGAGCAATCCAGGAGTTATAGGTTTCACGTTTGGCTGTAATTATTTCACTTTTATATAAGGCAGAAGTCGACTGGAGGTTAGCTTTATTTTCCTCGGAAGGAGAAGTCTCCATGCTACTTCACATTGTCTTCTTTTAGCTCGTAATATTTTCAAGTGTGGTGTGTACCAAGTGTTGAGGTGGGCTTTGGGTTTGCTTGGTCGCATTTTAAGGGGTGCAATTATGTCTAGTGAAGTGGACATGATTTTATTGTATTCATTCACCAGGGCCTCGGGACCCAAATTATCCGGAAGAGAGTTAAGAGTAGGTAGAATCAGTGGGAGTAGGTTAGCAGGGGTGATGTTCTTTTTGTTCCTGGTTGGTAGGGGTGGGGCAAGCTGGGAAATAATGGGTGTTTGTCGTTTAGTTGCTAATGAGAATGTCACAAGGGGGTGATCTGTCCAAATATGACTGATGATTGATGAGATAGATGCATTACAGTTATAGCCTGCCACCCAATCAAGGGTTCTCTCTTTGATGTGGGTAGGCTGGAGCACACTGTGAGTAAAGCCAAGGTCAGTTAGGATATTGGCAACATTTGAAGCGGGTAAGTCTGTAGAGTCATTGAAGCCCAGGTTAATATCCCCTAGTAACAGGACTTGGGAAGAATTTTGTTAGGTCGTTAGACAAGATGGTAGAGATATCCTCTTCAAATGTACCAATAGGACCAGGGGGTCTGCAAATTAAATGAATAGTGAGGCTCTGGGTTTTATTAATAGCTAATTTAGCTGTGAGGGTTTCACATGATTTAATATCTAGGGTGGGTGCTAACCTGATTGACAAGTTGGATTTGGCAATGAGGGCTATACCTCCTCCTTGTGCCTCATTTCTATCAACTCTTAAGATAGTTTAACCATTGGGAATAGCTATCATGAGGGCAAGGCCTGCGGCAGCATGTAGCCACGATTCAGTAATGGCCAGGAAGTCGTAGTTTTCAGATTGGATAAAGTCAGAGAACTCAGTGGCGTGGGCAACCAATGATCTGGCATTTATAAGGGCACCTGTAATGTTGTGGCTCGGGATAGGGACTGTGCAAGGTATGTCTGTGGGCATGGCCTTGGGTGTGGTACTGGTACGAGGCCTGTAAGGGGTTTGGTCAGTAGTTGTAGTTTTTTGGTTCACGTGGCAGTTAGATTTCTGGATTGCTAGGTGCGCGGATCGGTTAGTGGGTTCATAAAGTTTTGTTAATCTTGAGCGTAGTCTAGCGTTCCTAGTAGCTGTGTTGCATGGGTACTTTATAATTAGGTTCGAAGTGGGGGTATTGAGGTGTGTTATAGTGGAAGTGTTACCTACCAGCGGGTGATTAGGGTTAAGTTGGCCTAGGGAGTAGGAAGGGGAGAGCCAGCCGAGACCCAAAAAGCGAATAAGTATGAGTATGCGACTCAGGGCGCAAGTAGAAAGATTGGGGGTCAGCATACTGGAGCAGATGGTCTGAAGTTGGACAGAGCTATTATGGGAAAGCTACGGGGTTAGCTAATTGGGCTAAGGTAGCGATAATATAGCTGTAGAATGTTGTATGGCTTAAAGGTTAGGCACGGGCAATAACAGATAAAAGCTAAATAGCTCGACATTACCCACACTAATGATAGGACTTATGCAGTTGTGGTAAACGAGAATACAAAGAAAGAAAGGCAGGGAGATGAAAAATAAACAGAGGAAATGACAATAGAGTACGGGAAATAAAAGTAGTTGGTGAAGGGAGAAGAGATAACAGGGGCGAGGAAAGGAGAATTTGAGGAGCAAGGAAGGAAAAAGGGTTGGGTGCTGGGGTGCAGAAAAGAGGGTCGGGTGGTGGGAGAGCACAGACAAGGTTTGGGGTTGCACACAAGAGGGATGCACAAAGGCCAATGATTGGCTGAGGAAGTACAATACCTCTATCGGAAGATGATTGCACCCAGGGCGTGATCATAAAGGAGTTTTTTTTTGTTTAAGCCGCGGTTCTCTTGTGGTCTATGTTGGATATTGAAGCCATGCACCTGCAGTAGCTAGCCCTCCAGTCCATAGCTTCTAATATTCGTTCATTTTGAGTGCGTCATTTGGTGTTTTTCTATGCACAGCCAGGAAGCTCTGTAGGGCACTCTCGTCACTAAACTGGCATGGTTTTGCTGTGCAGCAGAGGTTTTTGACCTAGCACGGCTTGCTGTGAAACCCTGTTCCTGGAGTTTCATTTGCCTGCAGAGTCCTTCTGTCGACACATGTAGTTTCTTGCCCCTCTTCCCTTCCTGCCCTAGGCCGGGGGCCGGGGGAGGAAATGGGGGCTTTGGGAGTTACTGCTGCTTTCCTGCCTTGCTTCCTTAGTTCCCTGTTTTGGTTGCCTGCATGCAGCTGTGGGATTGCACAGGTTGGTTTCCCTTGTGCCGTGTTATACACCGCTCCTGCAGGCAGCTTTTGTAGCATTGCCATGCATTGTGTTCATTACCATTTGTTGCCAAAGCCTCTGTGTGTTCCTGTGGGATAGACAGGATCCAGGGGCGCAACTGCTATCCAAGCAGCTGCATCCGGGGCTTGAATATGTTGTCTTTAAGTCCCCTTATTTAATGCCACTCAGCTGCACAGTCAGCCATCGCTTGTCCTAGGAGTGGATTTAGCACATACAGTTTCTGTTACCGCAGTTGTGAATTCAGAGCGTCCCGTACTTTAGTGTGCTTACAATCCTTGTATTATATCTATAATAAACAACATGGCCAGGCACACCTCGCTCTTGGTCTGTGTGTGGTAGGGATTTCTGAGTGCATGTACTTGGCTGCTGCTGACTTGATGTCTGATCTTGAGCACATGTCCTTTGACTGGCCTGAAGGATTGGGTATGGTGGCGTGCCGGAGGGTGGGTGGAGTTTGGTTGCCAGGACTGTGTGGTTTAGTACGAATCCAATCTGCTCGTATCTCCTGAAAGGACGTGTTTGGGTCAGCAAAGGCGGCATTGTTGATGAGTCCCCCATCAGTGTTCACCCTTATTCCTGAGCACGACGTATGCAATTAACCAATAGATGAGAGGGTCTTCGAGCAAGTCTGAACGAATAGAAAAGCCGCTAGCGTGTGTGCTGCTGCGCAATTAGGAGCACGTGGTGTGCACTTCAAAAGAACAAATTATATACCCCTCCTTTTTCTGATGGGCACTTTGTTGTCTTGAAGATTACTCATCTTAGAAATGTGCGCACACACACCACGCATAGGACACTTATGTTAAGCCGCCTAAAGACACCTGTATTCGTAGCACGTCATTTTTCTTGCACCGATTAACACATCTGAGCGTGAATCGTTTGCCACTCACACACCTAACCTTGGATCTTTCCTGAACAGCGATGTTAAAATGGCAACATATAGACAATTCAGAGAGAGGGGGAAAAACAAGGACACGCACACTGTTAAGCACACTTCAGCTGAATTCACGCCTCTTAAAGTCCACAGTGACATGCCATTTTCCATAGTTCTATGAACATCCTGATCATAAATGATATGATAGGTTACTTATAAAGCGCTTAATGGCCAGAGTTTCTAAGCGCGGACCCGGGGCTCGAACCCGTGTTGTTCCGTGTCGCGTTGCCCCGGGCTTTCCTCCCGAGGCAAATCGTGTTATTCCACAGCCTTGACTGTTAAAGGACAGTGCTCCACTAAATGCCTGTTCATTGGAGTCGGCACTAACCATGCTCCCCACCCCCAGTATACAATGTCATTGATATACACGTGTGGCAAGAAAAATAAAGCATGGCACATGCTTCTTTAACACGACGGTCAGCGCTCACAGCTGTGGCAAAAACACAAAATAGTGGTCTTTTTTTAATACAGATTAAACTTCCTGAAAATTGTCGAGTTGCCTCAAATCTGGGTTGATCATCCAGCCAGCAATCATCAACATGAATCATGCAGGACCGTCATCGAGATTGGTTCGTTGTCTTAAAGGCTGGCCACTTTACCTCTCCTCTACTGCTGTGCAGTGCACACTTCTTTCTTCAGTGGTGCTCGATGTAGTCAAGCTAGGTTTGCCAGCGTGCAACCCAAGTAAGGAACTCGCCGTGCTTTCGTTATCTTTAGTCTCGAGTCAGCTATTAGGATCACATCTAACAGCATGCAACACAAATGACTTGCTTCAGTTCCTTTTAAGCTTGCGCTGGAACTCACTACGGGCAACACAAATAACGTGCTTCAGTTCCTTTTAAGCTTGCGCTGGAACTCACTACGGGCAACACAAATAACGTGCTTCAGTTCCTTTTAAGCTTGCGCTGCTTCAGTTCCTTTTAAGCTTGCGCTGGAACTCACTACGGGCAACACAAATAACGTGCTGGAACTCACTACGGGCAACACAAATAACGTGCTTCAGTTCCTTTTAAGCTTGCGCTGGAACTCACTTTGACATGCGGGCAACATAAATGACTTGCTTCAGTTCCTTTTCGACACGAGTGGGTACTTTCAACCACATTTCTTTTAGCATATCGCATAAATGACATGTTTCAGTTCCTTTCAGCTTGGGCTGGTGCTTGGCCCACATCTCTGGGCACATGCGGATGAGCCAACTGCGCTCACAGAGTTGAGCAATCACGGTATCCGGAATGCTGTTTGATAGTGCACTCCAGGGGGCAATGTGCTGTGAGCTGCGCCGGCCAGCCTAGCAAGTGTGCAGCTGAAGATGGCCTTTATGACCGAAACACGTTCAGCGACTGCTCTTACCTTGATTTGAGACTTGGTGACATTTGGGATTTGGATGTGCGTTAAAAAAAAAGGCGATGCACCCACTAATGACCACATGCATCAAGCACTCATGTCTTTTCAATAAACTCAATTTCAAGAAAGTTTAGAATATGTTCGTTTACAGTATTTCTTAAGGCCAGATTGCCCGATCAGAATTGAGACTGCAATTTCCCTTGTTTGACTCACTTCGACCAGCGGTCCACATGAATGGTTTGTTCTACTCATCGTAGTTTGGAACTGGCAACTTGAACAACATATCGGGACACAATAACCCTGGGTGATTTGTTCCGCTTATTTTAGGACTTCAAAGGATCACTTACCAGCGTTCAACATAAACGGAGTCTCTTCTGATTCAGTTCTTTTTATATTCATGCTGGCTGTCAGAATCACATCGACCATCAGGCAACATAACAGGGTTTCCCGGATTCAGTTCTCTTTATTTAGCGGTGCATTGAGGCATCTACCAGCATTCAATAAGAATAGCATTTCCTGTGTGGGATGAGAGGGGCGAGGCAGAGTGAGTGGGCACAGGAGTATGAGGGAGAGAGCTAGGGTGAAGGTAGAAAGAGGGGAGGATGTGGCTGGGTCAGGGTGCAGAAAGGGGGCGAGTGGGTGCAGGCAGATAGGGAATGAGGGCAGAAAGGGGGCAAGGAGTGGGTGATGGGTCAGAGTGGGGGGCGGTTTCATGGAGCAGAGAGGAGGTGGGTGATGGTACATAAAAGACTGCAAGGAGTTGGGGGGCCATAAAAGAGGGTCATTAATTGGGGGAAGCACAAGAGGATCGGGGTGCTGGGGGAGGAAGAAAAAGGGTTGGTTGCTGGGGGAGCACTACAGAGGTTTGGGGATAAGCACAAGAGGGTTGGGGTGCTTGGGGAGCACAAAAGATGGTCTGTGGTTTGAGGGTAAGTTCAGAAAAGGGGCAGGGTGGTGGGGAAGCAAAAAAGATTTAGGGTGCTTGGGGAGCACAAAAGAGGATTAGGGTGATGGGAAAGCACACAAGAGGGTTGGGGTTGCACACAATAAGGTCGGGGTGCTAGGAAGCACAAACGAGGGTGGTGGTTGGGAATAAGCACAAAAGAGGGTCGGGTTTGAAAAGAGGGATGACAGTACAGCGAGAGAGAGATGGGCTCAATAGGGTTAGTGAGGGGAAAGACAGAAAGAGACAGGCTCGGGTGTGTAAAGGAGAAAAAGAGTGAGCTAGATAGTAAAAAGGAGTGGGGGAGTGAGAGAGTGGGTCTTAGAGGGTGGTTAGGAGTAAGCACAAAGGGGCCAGGATGTGGGCGGGGGGGGGGACAAAATATGTTTGGCGATATGGGTACGCACAAAAGAGGGTTGGTGTGGTGGTGGAGGGGAAGCACAAACGAAGATCGGGTACTGGGAAGCAGAAAATAGGGACAGGGCGCACGCAAAGGTTGGCGGGGTTCGGGCCTGGCTCTTAGGGCCAAACTTAAGCCAAGCCTGGGAAATGGCCTTTCAAAATGGGGTATGGGGCTTGGGACATAGAAAAGAGGAGAGAAGTGGTGAAAAGGGCCTTAAAGCAGACGGGAGGCAGTGGTTGAAGTGAGCGGGAGCGCTGCTCCTCTCATTTTTTTGTATTACCTTTCACAGCTCCTATACTTGTATTTTAAAAAAGAAACTGTTCCGAAATTGTTTCGTTTTAAAATAAAAGTGTAGGAAGAAGTTGAAACTTGCACTTTCAGTGCACTGCACTGGGCGTTCCCTTAAACAGCAGGTGACAGTGTTTGGGGGTGTTTATTGTGTGTGGGAGGGGAATGGGGGCAGGCCAGCAGGGAACATAGTTCCACTACTTCTTTTCGTACACTTCGACCACTAACGGAAGTGCCTGGGGGACCCAGCAAAGGGCTGAAAAGAGGCACTGCGGGCTGAGGAAACGGCTCTGGGGGCTGAGGAAAGGGGTGTAAAAGGGTTCTGGAGGCACAGGAAAGGGGTGAAAAACAGCGCTGGGGCGATAAAAGGGGGTAAAAAAGGGATCTGGGTTACGGAAAGGGCTCTGGTGCCGAGGCAAGGGATGAAAAAGGGTTCTGGAGGCAGAGGGAAGGGCTCTGGGGATGAGATACGATGAATACGTGCTCTGGTGGCCGTGGGAATGCTGCTTACGGATGAGAAAAGGGGTGGAAAGGGAGGCTGGGGCATGGCATACATGCCAACATCATGGAGCACTTGGGAGGGAGATTTTGTCCTAAAGAGCCAGAGAACTGAATATTCCCATTTGATTGCATTGGCAGTAGATTTATTTCAGGAGGGAGAAAGTAAAGAAATAGAAATATTATTGATAGAAAAAAATGGGAGTCTCCTGCCTAAATTAGGAGGGTTGGCACGTATGGGCTGGAGGACAGAAAAGGGGTGAAAAAGGCTACTGGGAGCAGGACAAGGAGTGAAAAGGCGTTTGTGGCTGAGAAAAGGGGTGACAAGTGGTCCTGGGAGGGCAGAGAATGTCAAAGCACTCACCTGCTCTATTCACATTCGAGCACGCACATTCCTCCTCATGCTGGGAATGACATCAAAGTCCTTAACACTGAGATCAGGTGGCCACCTTAGGGTGAGGCAAAGCACCTCCCTGATTACATTGCATTACAGGCCCACAATATTGTGCAGCCCTACTAAATAGGTCTGTTATGGCCCCTTCTACTGAGCTTTTGTGTGGGGTTCCACGCGACTCCTGCTTGTTACCTACACTTTTTAATATTTTTGCAAAGCCATTATTTGATTTTCTGTATAATAAAGGACATTCTGTATACAAATTATGCCGATGGTACACAAATATTTCTCCAACTCTCAGAAGATTGTGTCAGATGCAGCAACTTTGATTTCATAAAAGTTGGATGGCACATCATTGTCTGGCTCTTAATGATGCTAAGACCAAACTCCTCTTGGTAGGTACCCAAAGGTTCTCTAAGCTACCAGATATGTACAAAAATGTCACTATTGCAGATTGTGTTATCCCTGTTCTTCCAAAGGTCAAAACACTCAGTTTATGTAGATTCCTATCTTTCTATGAAAGACCAGGTTAGTGCTGTGATCTCATCATCTGCTCATTACCCAACGTTGCTTTGCCGTATTCAGGCTTTCATATCGGATAACTGTGCCACGCTTGCTTGCTCAATAATTAGTGTAAAGATCGATTGTTGCGGTAGCCTTCTGGTGGGCACATCGCTAAACTTCAGATCCTGCAGAATAGTTCTATAAGGATTGTGGCTAAAGTTAACTGAAGAGCAAAGATCACTCTTGCTCGTAGAGCATTGCACTGGTTACTGATCAAAGGGCACTTGAATTTCAAAGTCCTTATCATCAGCCACAAATGCCTTTTTGGCAAAGGTCTGGCTTATCTCAAGAAAAGGATGCACTTGAAGCAATAAACACCCTAACTGAGAGCTTACCAAAGTAATTTGCTTACTGTTCTCTGCGTTAAGTTATAGAGGGCAGGTAAAGACCCTGACTGCATTCAGCTGTTACAAATTCCTGCAGGCAAGGCTATCATGAGAAGGTGAGGTCTTAATTACAACCAACTGCTGTAAGCTACTGAAGCTTGGACTGTGCTGTTCTTAATTGGGCACAGCTGCCTCAGGCGGCAATCAGCTCCACCGTGTTGGGATGTGGAGGGGTAGGGCTTAATAAGTTCACTATGAGGATTCCTGCTTTATGCCGTTTTTAAACCTTTCCATACTATCTTACTTTTGGCTACTGAATCCTACCTGCAGCTGCTGTCTTGTTTGCTGTGAAAGCTAATCCTTTTTCTGAAGGTATTTGGGCTGGCTTTCTGACAAAGCTGCCCCTCCCCCATGTCCTTTTCCAATCCAAGTTTCATACTTTACTTCCTAGACTTCTGTCCATAGTTTAGGTATGTGCACTTTAGTGTACCACAAATTCACTGAGTTTGCAGTGACGTCTTGTCTTCTCTGTGACTAATGCACTAAGCTTCTTGAACCATTGCTATTGGTATGGGTATCGTTTATTAATAAAGTGCTTGGACACAAAACAACAAGGCCTTGGAAATTCCGAACCATGTATTTACTGTGTTGGCAGCAACCAACTGCCTTTCCTATGACTAATGCTTTATGTTTCATGATATTTCTAGAATGCTAGGCTTCCAGTTTGTGGTGGCGGGTTTCCTTGACTACTTCCCAGATACCCGTTCCGATTCTTGATCCACAATTGCCTCTATGTCGGTAGTCATGCGTGCCTTCTAAGTAGTACTTGTATAGGTTCTGTCTGCAGCCTCTGTCTATAGTTTCTGTTCTTTGTGTTTCTCTGCCTAGCCTCAACTTAGTTATTTCTATCCGCTCTGCTTTTCTGTCTTGATTACAAAGAGTATTACTGTTGTTTCCCAGCTTTGTATCCATATACAGTGTGAGCCTTGGGTTGGTCTCCATTAAGATTAGGGAAATAGTTTAGTTTGGTGGATCTTGCCTGTCTCAGTATATGGTCTCCAGCTTTACATTTACACCAAGTACAACCAATTTATCAACACGTCCTACCCATGACGTCGCTGAATGGCTTAAGAGTAATCTGCTGGAACCAATCCCAAGGGCTTTCCTTAATCTGCATGGAGACCCCTCATCATATTCCAGTCCACCCTTGATTCTGATCAATCCATATTACCCTGGTTAGTATATTTGCCTACCTTTGTTTTCTCTGTGTCACTTTGCTTTCGTCAGCTCCTGCCTCTACAGTTTTTGTAACTTCATGTCTCCACAAAGATCAGCCTGGTATATACCGTTTCTGTTATATTCCAAGTGTTACCTCCTGAATCACCCCCAAACTAGTGTGTACTCTGACATATCTATTGCCCTGTGTGCTCCCGACACGAGAAAAAGCCAGATCCATTGAAGAGACTTCTACCAGAAAGAAAGAAAAATCAGTCACTTCTATCTCTCAGATGCATAACCTGAACTTGAAACCCAGATTCACACCCAGAAACAAAACTCAAGGCCTTGGTGAGACATGAAAGTTGAAAGCACGGTGAGAGGCAAACATGTCACCAATGTGGGAACACAGGCCACATGGGTGGGACACCAGATGAGCAGAAAAAAAAAGACGGCGCAGGTTGTGGAAAAAAGGACACATTCATACAGTTTGTTGACAATAGCAGCGGAATGCTGTTAATACCCACAGAGATGAAGAACGTGACAACAGCTCTTTCAAAAGAGATGAGGGCACAATCTTGAGCATCCAGAGTGTCAAAGGCAATAAAAGGCTCAAACCACATGGAGTAGTTAAGTCGACAGTAACTATCTCCGGGTTAGTCAACTCAGTTTCTGACCATACACTCATTCCACTCCAGAAGTACAAAAACAAAGGTCGAAGGAGACACAGTGCAAGAAAGGGAAGCACTCAGAAAGATGACAGCCTATGGGGATCAAGAGTGAAGCTCTTAGAATACAAGAAATGTGACATCGAGCACTAAGGTCACTCAGGCTGCATGCAAATCCATCTGCCGGAACATGGGTCCGCCATTCTGGGGTGCTATTATCAAAAGAAACCGGACATTGTCCTTGATGCAAGAAGCGAAATGAGGTTTTAGCTATAAAACCAACAAACTTGAAGACAGTTTAGACGATTCCCAAGGAATCGCCTCCATATCAGTGGGGTGAATAAAGAACTATGAACACAAAATAAAACTGTCAGGTGTACAGGTGAAAAAGTAAGGCTCGGACACAACGGTGGCCTGTTTTTGGGTACAGACCTTTATCAAAAAAAATAAAAGGGTTTGGGGAAAACACCTATATGTCCCTAAAGCTAAGAGGGGTTTCTCTGCCTCAAAGAAAACTAATGAAATTGTCAGGATGTCCAAAACCAAAATGTCTGTCAGGGTCGTGTCCCAAAGGCCTACTGCTGTCCCCAACACTAACAACTCAAGCTAATTATGCAAGGATATCTTCTCAAAGCAAAGTATTCCTGATAGTTCCAATGAATGGAAAAGTTCCCAATGTCTTGGGCAAAAATTGATTAAATAAACAGTGTTCATAAATGGAGACTTCCAAGGCCAGTGTTTTGTTCCTTTACCCTAGACTTCTACTTTCATTCCATTTCTGGGCTTTTGCGCCACGTATCCTTTTAGGTAAATACCACAGTTATTTTATCCTATCATCTTGATGCACTTTCCTACCAAGCATATGATTATGTCCTTTTCAATTCCAGGGTCCATGACCCCCTTGTTCTAAACCTCTGATATGGCTGTGAGTCCCACACTCACATAGATGGATACAGCTTGGTTTACTCTCCTATCAAGCCGTTGTCCTCTCATGGACTGTCTCTCTTTCTACAACAGGGTCCTGGACCTTCTTATTCCTTGTTCGTTTAGGCCTTTGCCTTTCACATGGGTGCCAGACTCGCACTTTGTGTCTGTTTGGTATACTCTCCTGCCAAACATACGATTTCGCTCTTCTGTTAATTCTCGGGGTCCCAGACCCTTTTCTCCCCCTCTGACTTTCAAAGGGTAGGGTTCAAGACCCCCTTATCCTTGGTTTCTCATTTGGGTGTGGGTCCCAGACTCGCAGTTCATGGTCTTATCCGTTTAGTTCACTCTTCTGCCAACCATACACTCTTTCTCTCTTGATTATTCTCAGGGTCCCGGGCTCTTTTGTCTCCCAGCAACTTTCAAAGATGTTTAGCTGTGGGTCTCCAACTCACAGTCCCTTTTCAGTGTCCCGGTCCCTCTTGTTCCAACTACTCGCATCCTGCCCTCGGCCCCCAGATCTCCAACGCATCTTGTGTAAACCACGTACCCATTAGCTTCTTGGTTGAAGGTACCAGCATTGACCGAGTAGCTGCATTGTTCCTTAAGGCTCCGGTGGCGTTCGGGTGAGCAGCAGTGTCTGCAGCGGCTCAGTGCAGACCTTTGATACTGCCCGGCGGTGTGCCCCTCCTCCTAGATGTTTCGCCAGAGTCTGGGGAGCCTGGATGTTCGTTTTGGCAGCAAAACAAGTGGTCCTTCCAGCATTGACTTGGTGCGCATTCTCCTTTTCCTCCGTTCATGGCTTCCTGTTTGGCTCTCGTCCGCTCATCCAGTGCACAGCTCCCACAGTTTCTCATTGGAGGATCGTTTCCTCCTTGCGTCCCAGCTGAGTTCCTTTTGAACTCCGACGCTGGTCCTTTGCTTTCGTTCAGGCCAATAACAAGCTGGGAGAAACTAGACCACTCACGTTGATCCTTCAAAGTGATCCTCGGACTATCGGTCCTCTTTTTCATCATTTAGGATATATTGACCCACTCAACAGTATTTCCCCACATCACCAAGCTGCATTTGCGCAGGAACAGCAAAATGGCTGCGCTGGCTTCTGCAAGCGCTATGGCCTAAAAACTGCATTTTTGCAGCAACAAAAAGATGGCTGTAACTTCTTGCCAAGCACACAGAGGCACGATGGAACAAAGGCATACACCAAGGGAGAATGCCAGTGTGTTCTTACCTGTAAAAAAGAAATGTAATGAAAAGGCAGTACTGCTTTGTTGAAAGCCCAAGATCTCCATTATAAAGGAAACTTTTCACCTTTAAAATAATGCTGCTGACGCCATTTCCATCTGTTCTTCCTTCAATCACTGTGATTAATAAGGCCCTGCCATGCCCAGTATCTCATGTGCCTCGGAAAAATCAGGCATGATTTCTTAATGACAGGCCCTGTCAAACCAACTCTGAGAGAAATCAACAAGGAACTTCACTTTTACTCGCACGGGAAAACACGTTCATTTCTTTTCAAATTTATCAAAGCTCAGTAGTTCAAAAGAGACTCCAGCTATCTGAGCCATGTCAGTTTCAGTGCATCTGTGCTTCAAATAAACTACTGCCTAGAAGAAAATAACTATGGCTGTGAGGCAATATTGGGAAGTCAGATGGCAAAATCGAATTTGAAAGGAAATTCAAGCAGTTTTCACCACATGTGTAAAAATGGGCTTTGCAAAACTAAAGGAGAAAAATGCCTGTTTAAAAGGTAAACTGCTGTAGGAAAGCCTGCCATTACCTAGCAATGTGAAGGGGTTTGTGGCTGGTGAAAATACATACATGTGCTATTTTATTCCATAGGTTTGTTTTAATTCAGGACCAAATATCAGAAAATAAAGGTTTTAAATCACCTTGGCTGGATTTGCAAGCTGTCAAAAACAGGTTATTCCGGTTGGCAGAGTTAAAGCGTCCCCCTAGGAAGGGAGCCACACCATAAACTTCCAGGACACGAAAGTGATAATTGCTAGCTTGAAAAACTTTGAATGGACCAAGACAAAGAAAGTTCACATGCTCGTCAGACATTCGTCTGTGCTCCAGGCTGGGACAATAGAAGTCCTGGGACACTAACCTGTGAAGTGGAGGGGGGCCATAAAACCTTCAATCAAACTGGGAACCCCCACCCCACACAAGGCTGAAGTGACAGTTGGTGGCAGCTGAAAAAGAAAACAAATGGTCCAGTGCAAGACAAAGGACTGCGATAAGACTATTTTATGAATAAACTTTAAAGATGTTTTATCTCTGCAGCAAGAATTTGTAAAAATATGAAAATGTTATAGTTTAAATATAATTTTATGGGCTTTCATTGAAGACATGGTAGAATTCACTGACACTTGGGGACATAAATGGCAAAGTATTGTGGATTACAATAAAAGCGTCCATGTTGCAAATGCACATTTTTGTTCATACATCCCTCATGATCATCCACACCCATTTATAAAGTTATGGAATTTTAGGCCAAATATTTCACACTGAAAATGACCAAAAAATTATAATTTGATGGCTGTGCTCTACATAAAATATGTAACCTGATTATGTAATTTATTAAGGTGCTACACTGTACAAATGTGTAAAAAGGTCTGTGGGAAGTCTTTTTACATCATAAAATGCAACCTCCTGACATGAGTCACATCCCAGGAGTGGCAACCAACATTGATTGTCCAATCCAGGTGTTTAGCGGCGGGTTTAGCTAAGCCGGCCCATCAATATAATATATGATGTCACTATGCATTATAAATAAGAGTCCCTGACAAGACTCCAGACACACACGCTTCCTGATGTTCCTGCGCTGCGTTCGTGTTCCATCCATCCATCCATCCATCCAGATCCCAACTACAAGGCCAAAGCATTGCTGACCCTACTCCAGGGCCCACTACAAAACCCTAGTAGTGTTGATCCTATTCTCAGCAAGGCCTCAATTCTGAAAATTCCACTAAATTCCCAAATAACCAAAGGGGAAAGCTGCAGTGTTTTTGGGAAGCATCCTGATACCACTAACTGCATGCTCGCTGCATCCTGCCATCCAGATGATCTTTAGTATCCAGTGACCAGAATTGCCAGTCCAGTGCCATCCGGTGACCAAAACAGCCCAGCTGTTGCCAGGCGCGCTGCTATGTAGTGACCAGAACCGTTGACGGTCCAAAAATCCCAAAACTAAAAAGTGGACTGAGTATAATCGCTGCCCCATAGAAACCCATAGCCTATCTTGTCTTGGTCCTTATCCCACTCTCCAAGTCATCCTATCTTTATACTGATAACTTGTTAAAACTGTCACAATCATGCCTGCAACCCTGCCCTTGATTTCTAGTGCTAGCGCTATCTCTTTAGTAATTTTGTCTTGTGTAATCTTAAACCATTAGTCCTATTTCGAGTGATCGGACTGGTTTCCGCCAGGGTTGGGTGCTGGGGTGACGGGGTTGTAGTCGCGAATCAACCCTGGCTCTTACTGTGTCCATCTTTGGTGGCCTAGCTTGAATACTCTAGTGTAAAGTAAAACTGTTCTTGTCACAACTGATTTCCTTTCCGATTTCACAGCTCCATTTTACTCAAAGCGCACCTTCTTACATCTTGTAGAACTCCTCCAATTTACCAGCTAGAGATCTAGTTTCACTTCTAGAGTACCCCTTGGATATACCTCTGCACTCCAAACCAGTGTATTTCACCTGTTTTTATTAAAAACCATTTGGGAAATTTCAGGCGGGAATTGAAAAATAGCAAAGTTTCCAACGTGTCATTTTGCTGCAATCGGTTTTAAACTTTCCACTCATTTTCGAAATGTATGCCTTTATTAATCCATTCTTTGTGATTGTTAGTGTCTTGGCATTGTTGCTTTAGTGAATTATTATATTTGCTTCAAAGTGTTTTTTACACACATTCATTATTTATTTGTCCATTTTGGAGTGTCATTTCATAACATTGCAAGGGGTTTTCTCTCTTATTTGGGGAGGGAAGGTCAGATTTGGATTCCGTTTCCTGTTTCTTATTCCTGATTACCTGATGTTTCTGACACTTAGAACTGATTATTTGTGGGTTGAGGGAACATTGCAGGGGGAAATTCTAACTTGGGTGCTTTCTTTCTTAAATTTAAAAGTGCTCCTATTCCGCTGTACTGTGTATATGTTACAATAGAAAGTTATACCCAGCGCATTGCTCACATTCTCCTTATAATTATCACCCCATTGGTGATTGCTGCCCCATATTAAAAAGTGTATGATTTCTTTTAAATTTTAAAATAAATAAATAAATAAATAAATATTGTATTTTACCAACCCGCCAGGTTCATGGTCCATTGTGACCCGGGGTATTTGAAAAGGGACTGTGTGATATGAGTGGTGTACCATCTCAATATTGAATCTATATAACATAAAAAGATCAGCATTTCAGTTGTGCGCTGCATACTAGGCCGAGACCAAGGTGTGCGCCGCCTGATTGAAATCATTAACAGTCACAGTTCTATCTCTGATGCAAAGTACTTAGTTGGTGTTTCAGTCCTGTCAAGTGTATTATTCGGACTTCTTTGGCACATATTAGCTCTGGCTAAAAGGGTGGTGGTGGAAGAGGAGTACTTACTGTTTGGGAAGGGGTTGATGGTGCTACAGCAGGGGCTATTATGAAACACAACTGTTTACTCACAGTTGACTTGTGATGCAGGTACCGATGAGGATGTACAAGTAGAAATTGGTATGTGTCCCCCAAGACGTCCAGTGGCCAGAAACTGGGCTCTGTGCACCTCGGGGTGGGAGGGAAAGCACCCTTGGGAAACCCTTGTGGGGAAAAAAAACAAATGCATTGTAATCCAGGTGAAGCTGATGAAGGTAGTGCTGTTGTAGCCTCGGAAGAGAGACTTCTGAGGCAATCTTAGAATATAAATCTTCTCAACAGATGACAATGCCAGAATGCGGCACAGAGAAGTCTCGAGGTTCCTCAGAAGGAGCAGTAATGCCGGATGAAAAGGAGTGAAGAACTTCCGGCATGCAATTGAGAATTTCGAATGGCAGGTAAGAAAATGCCGAAGGCAGGCTGAAAGAAAAGGCTACAAGAATTAAGGTGCAAGTACTAAGCGGGAAGGGGCACTGTAGCCAAGGAGGAGATATACAATAGCAAACAAAGCTGAACAGAAGAAAACTAGAAACGAAGATGGGGGTAGCAGTAAAGAGGGTTTAGGGAGTAAGTATCGTGAAGAGGTGCAATAAGGTAAGGCAGAAGAAAGAGAGAGAGAGTCCGAAAACAGGGGAAATTAAAGGCGCTAATGAAGTAGCAAAGTACGCGATTACTTCGCAAAAGCTTAGACACGGTCCATTGAGGAGGATAGATATAGAACGGCTAGTGAGCAGTCGCCATCTTGGGAAAAACTAGAGCGTTACCTGCTGATTACTGAAATGGCACCAAGGAGACGCCATCTTGAATTCCAGTGCCGATAGCGAGAATAGCGTTTCCTCCAATTCCTCCACAACGACCTTGAGGGAATCCGAACAGGGGCATACTGCGTCTCCTGAGAATAGTAATCTCCAATCCCATAGAGGGCTTCCTTCCCCATGTGATCCTCCCTCGGTACACCACCCCAGGATGATTATTGTACTGTGGACGCACCGCCCTGGCCCAATGGGAAAGGTCTCCCCACAGGGGAGAAGGGACGACATCCTCAGATTCTTCACACAGGGCACCACTCTAATAAAGCATATGGTGAGACCTGTACCTGCCAGAGCAAGAAGCAGCCTCAATGTGCTACTCGAAAAGGTTGCTTCCAGAAACAAGCATTCAAGGTAACTGAATGGTTGGGCTTGGTTATCCTTACAAAAAATTCCTCATCACAATAAAAGCTTCACTGTGTTGATTTTTCAAAACAAAGCAGTGGCGACAGTGTTCTGCTACAGAGTATCTCTGAGCTACTCCTGATGCTGGAAGTTATACACAAAACTAGACCTTCGCACCGCATAGCACCAGGTTGATTGATTGATATTTTATTTCTATCACGCTCATACACAAGTGTTTCAGAACGCGACAAGGCAAGGGAAAGGGAACAGGGGAGAACAAAAACAACGATCTTACTAGGCCCTGTGACATTGAGAACATGCAAGTGCAGGGTAGAGGGAGAAGGGGGGGAAGTGCATGGAAAGGGGGAAACAAAAGGAGAGTGGAGAGCGAGAAGGAAAAAACTAAAATAATAATAAAATAATAAATAAAAAGGCAACAAACAATGGGAGTGCAGCCAGCAAGTGGCAAGTGCTGGGTTTATGGCAGCAGGCCGTGTAGGTCTGAAAGTGGAGGAAGAAAAGGGGAGGGCTATATGGGTACAGATACAGACCCCAATGCAGGGGGTGGCCCGGAGGCAGTGCGTGAGGGTGGCAAGATGAGCAGGTACCTGGACCCAGAGGACAGAGGGTGGCCAGGTGCATGGTGCCGAGAGAGAGTAGAATCAACAGGGGAGAGGGGAGGAGAAGGCAGAAGCAAAGAGGAAGGTTTTGAGGTGCTTCCGGAACCGGAGATGGTTCTCCTCAGGTTTTAGAGTGGCAGGGAGGCTGTTCCAGAGGGAGGCCCCAGCTGAAGACAGAGATCTACCCCCAGCTCGTTTCTTTGAGAAACGACTGACCCTGAGGGAGTTAAAGGTAGAGGAGTGGAGTGTTCGAGATGGGAGGTATTTGCGGAGGGATAGCTGAAGGTACGTTGGACCCAGGCCCCAGAAAGCCTTGTGGACAATGCAGAGGGTTTCGAATTTAATCCTTGCATCCACTGGGAACCAATGGAGAGATTTCAGAGCTGGAGAGATACGATCCCAGGGCTTGAGGCCAAGGACAAGTCTCGCAGTCCTGTTCTGGATAATTTCTTTGAGAAACGACTGACCCTGAGGGAGTTAGAGGAAGAGGAGCGGAGTGCTCGAGATGGGAGGTATTTGCGGAGGGATAGCTGAAGGTATGAAACATCACAGATCCTCCAAGCATCTTACTGTGTTTGTTACACTGTGCAAATGAATGTCTTTTGGACTCTGCTCTGTGGCCTCCATTTTCCAGTGAACAATGCACTTGACGTTAGGCGATATATTCAATGCTTCCCATTTCCATGAAATATCTTGATCTATGGGAGACCAAAAGAGCATAATACCACTCTGAACATTATGCTCAACAGGATTAAGTCTGAAGGGATAAAACTGCCCTAGGAAAAGTGTGCCTTTTAAATTCACTGAGTACATGGGCTTCTACATATCTGCTCAAGGCATCAGACCAAAGACAAACTAATGCACCAGCACCACACAATGAGGAAGAATTCAAATAATTCTTAGGCCTAGAAGGGTTGTGTACCAAATAAGTATAAATGTTTTCAGAGAAAACAGAACCACGAAGGATACTTTTGAAGCAGCGTATTCAAATCTGGCCACGCACAGGATGAAGCTTTCTGAGCAATCAAGTAGGCCATCCTCCAAGCTCCCTCTCTACAACCTTTCAATCCACAACTCAAGATATTCACCATAGTAGATGCCAGTGCCGATGGCCTAAGGCCCACTCTTACTCAGAAGCAACAAGACTGTAAAAGTGGGCTGGCTTTTGCTTCCAAAACGTTGGCCGCGACAGAAGGAAATTACTCGGTCATAGAAAAAGAAAGACTGCCATGCACACGGGTAACAGAATATTTCTGCTCCTGTGAATGGGGATGAATGTTTTGGCTTCTCACCAACCATAAGCTGTTGACAAGGTTTCTGAGAACAGGAGGCACCAAGACATCCCTACTGAGATTAGTCAGGCTTGCTGCGAAGCAGCAGGAGTACACGTTTGAGGTACATCTCATGCCTGGCTGATGAAATTGACAAACCAACTGCATGTCCAGACTGCCTAACTAACTGCAATGGCAGACAGCTTTCGCAAGGACAAGTGCATCGTAGCTACTTTACACATTGTGCATAAGGACAATACCTCTGTTGCGAGTGAACAACTATGGAAAGAGTCTGAGGCAGGGTGCCTGGGGACCAATAGAGTGAAACAGTTGGTGGAAGATGTATGGGTAGATGAGAGAGATTTCCCACCAGCCATATGCCTGCACCAGTTGATAGCTCCACAATTTACAGTGTTAAATAACATGTTGATCAGAGGTGACAGGATCATACCCCCCCCAGCTCCCATAGGTAACCGAAAACTAAAATAGGGTCACAGAGGACACTCTCAGATCCCGTTTGTGAACCCTCTGTTTCAATACGAAGTTCCTCACCTGATTCTTCAGTGGATGCGTCTGGTGACCCTTTCTTCTTCTTTCTTTGGTTGGGTGTTGTTTTCCTTCCTTCTTTCTGGAAGAGGTAAAGGGTGAGCTCCACCGGGGGCCACTTTGCCTCGAGTGCAATCCACCAGGCAGGTGGGACTCCGGGGAGCCGACCCCAGCCTAGTGAAAAGCTGTGAGGCCGAAAAACCCTGGTAGTCCTGGCTGGTGTAGGTAAGTAGTTCTTGATATACACCGTAGGCTGGGTCCAATGAACCCAGAGAAGGCTGTTAGTGGTGTGAAAAGTAGAGAGTCCAAGGAGGGAGCGAAACACAAAAGGACAAAGGATAGATGGTACCAAAACTCCAGGTACCAGAATGCACTGCTACAGGCACGGTAGAATGGAATGAATAAGGTAAATGGAATGTGACCAACTGCAAGAGGAGGCACAAAAGAGAGAGCGCTTCAGAAAGGTACATGAAGATGGTTAAGGTAGGTAGCAGGAAAAGGAGCAGCGTTGAAGAGGAGGAGAGACAGCGCTGCGGGGGAAGGCAAAATCAACAGCGGAAGCCAAGCAAAAGGGAAAGCAGAGAGAGGAGTGTTGCGAGGAGCGCAAAACACTGGGCAAGGCAAGGAAAGGCCTAGTGTGCAGAGGAGAAGCGAAAACTACGAGCGTTCACCATGCGGGAACCAAGGGTTGCAACGCACAGTGCCGCTGATGAGAATCCAGTTAATACTAATAGCGGCCATGATGGAACAGTCTCTCTAGACTGCTGAAGCACGTTCGGGAAGTAACGTGATGGCACATCAATGGAGTCTCCATTGATTCGAAAGTCTCCACCCGCATCATGACAGTATGACCCCTTCTCAACGGGGGCCCCCCTGGCTTGCTCGGATGAAATCTGTGATATTGTTGTATCAGCCGGGGGGCTTTGATGTTACAAACGGGTTCCCAAGACCTCTCTGTTTGTGGATAGCCTTTCCGGTGTACTAGTTATTGGAGTCCACCCTTTCTGTAGCGGGAATCAATAAGCCGAGACACTTCGTATTCCTCTGTAGAATCGTCTTGTGCGCTTCCTAGACTTCTGATCTGTCGTGAGTAGGGATCCGGCAGGTAAGTTTTAAGGAGGGAGGTGTGAAACACAGGATGTACTTTCCAAAGCTGGGAAGGTCATTTCAATCGAAAGGCTACCGGATTGATCCTTTCCTCAATGGGGTACGGCCTGATCTATCGTGGGGAGAATTTTCCAGGATGGATCCATCTGGGCAAGTACTTAGTGGAGAGCCAAACTTGTGACCCTGCATCCCACTGAGGGTTTTGTCTCCTACCCTTATCCGCCCACCTCTTGTAGTACTGTCTGCTAGTATGCAGGTTCTGCTGTGCTTCCTTGTGGGTACACTTTAGAGTTTCCAGTAGTTGATCAACCGTTGGCACTCTTGAGGGAGAAAGACCAGTTGTAGGGCCGTGCTGGGGATGAAATCTGTAAGAGCAAAAAAACAGACTCATACCAATAGCCTAGTGTTTGGCGTTATTGTATGCAAACTTGGCTAGAAGGAGGAGCTCAGACCAGTCACTTTGTTCCTGATTGCAGAAGCACCTTATATATTGCTCTAAGGTGGCGTTGAGCCTTTCGGTCTGTCCGTTGCTTTCAGGGTGGTATCCCGATGAGAGGGCATGATGTATGTTCAATTGTTTACAAAGAGTGGACCAGAATCTGGATATAAATTGCGTTCCTTGGTCGGATACGATAGTAAGGGGGAGTCCATGCAATCTAGCTACATCTCTCAGAAACACATTAGCTGTGATTGGAACCGACGCCAGGCCCTTCAGGGGGGAAAAATTTGCCAATTTGCTGAATGAGTCAATAGTGACCATGATGGTTGTACATCCCTGTGAAGGGGGGAGATCAACTATGAAATCCATTGAAATATGTTGCCCAGGCCCTGATGGAGCTGGCTCCTGCAGAAGAAGACCCAGCGGTTTGGCAGTGGGACGTTTGCTCTGGGTGCAAGTAGGGCAAGAAGAGACATATTCTCTGATATCCTTATTCATTGTAAACCACCAGAAGGTACAGGATGCCAGTTCTAAGGCGGCTGCCTGGGCCTCATGTCCGGCCGTAGGAAGATCATGTGAATATGAGGTCGCCTTAGTTTGCAGTTCCTTAGTCGGTAGGTACAAGGCTTTATTTCTAAAGAGAAGACCCTTTCTAAGGGCTGGTTGGTGTTGGGTTTATTGTGGATTACGGCCTGTCTGACCTGTTGTAGGAACAAGTTGACCTCTCCGATAAATTTCTTTCCAGCTAGGATTCTTTCATGTCCCTTGTACTGTCCGGAATCTTCACCCAAGCTGCGAGATAGGGTATCAGCCAGGATGTTCTCTTGTCCTGGGAGATATGTGATAACGAAATCAAACTGTGAGAAGTAATAGGCCCACCTGGCGTTTCGTGAATTTCGGCACTCCATTTGTTGCAAGATGCAGAAGTTGCGATGGTCGGTGCGTACCTAAAAAGAAAAGGTTGCTCTTTGAAGAAGGTGTCGCCATTCTTCACATGCTGGTCTGATTGCGAGAAGTTCCTTTTCAAGAACCGAATAGTTCCTTTCACTGGGGGGTAAGGGTCCGGGAGTAGTAAGCGATGGCACGTTCCAAGTCATCCTCCCTTTTCTGTAACAAAGCCGCTCCTACGGCTTCCCCGAAGGCATCAGATTCTACCACTCAAAGCTTACTCCTTTCTTGAGCAGAGCTGTGATGGGCAGGAACATCTCGGGAAAAGTTGGGATAAACTTCCGACAGAAATTTGCTAGGCCCAGGAACCGCTGAATGTCATTCACGGACCTTGGAGCTGGCCAGTGATGGATAGCCTTGATCTAGCTGGGTTCCATTTGTACTCCATCTTGGAGAGGATAAACCCCAAGTAAGATACAGTAGTCCCTTCAAAGGTCCATTTTTCCAGCTTGACCAACAATTGATGCTGGCGTAAACGCAAGAGGACCTCTGAGAAATGTCTGACTGACAGACTGGGTGAGCAGATCAGTATACCGTCTAAGTAGACCACCACCGAGGAAAAGAAGAGATCTGCGAATACTTAGCCCAGTTCCAATGCTCCATGGACAGAGGCATTAACCAGGCTGAATGGCATAACCCGGTATTCGAAGTGGCCCAATGGTGTTCGGAAAGGCTGTTTTCCACTCATCCCTGGCTCTGATTCTCAGGAGGTGTAGGCTCCTCGTAGGTCCAGTTTTGTGAATATGCTGGCCCCTTGTACTGCTTCGAGGATGTCTTTTATGAGCGGCATGGGGTATCTATCTCAGACGGTGACACTGTTTAATCCGCGGTAATCGATACAGGGACGAAGTTTGGATGTCCCCTTCTTTGGGATGAAAAATATAGACGCACCCGCTGAAGATGTTGACTCGCGGATGAGACTGTTCTTGAGGTTGCTGTCCAGATATTCCTTGAGTACTCCTTTCTCGGGCAGGGACAAGGGAAACATCCTCCCAAAAGCGACAGTGGCTGCTGGCTGTGGTTCAATAATGCAATCTTCATTGCGGTGCGGCAGTAGTTTCCTGGGTAACATCCTCAAAAGCCTCCATAACCTCAGGGTACTGTGGGGTATGGAGTTAACCGCCGAATTCAGAAGAGAGACAAATTCCTGTCTGGTGTTTCCCATTTCCCCAAGTCCAGGCAGTGGCGAAGGCAATACTGGAACTGGAATTGGACAGTGTTTAAAGTCCAGTCAATACACAGATTATGCCTTCTTAGCCATGGCATGCCTAGGATGACCGGAAAGTGTGCGGCTCGAATCAGATCGAATGTGAGGACTTCCTGGTGTGACAGCATGGCTATCTGCAGACCCCTGGTTTCATGAATGATGGGGCCGGACTTCAGAGGCGTTCCATCCATCCCTTCCACCGATATGGGATTGGATTTGTCAAGATGCGTAATCTTATGCTCCTTAGCCCAGTTGTCGTCCTTGAAATTCCAGACTTCTGCGCAGTCAAGCATGGCTAAGACTTTGAGGGATTGGCCTCCCTCCAGTAGCAGTAGTATGTCAAATACCATGAGCCTGTTGTTGGTGGTGAGATCCTCAGGTCGTGTGGTGTTACAGGTATTAGTCTGACTCTCCACTTACTTTTCCTTGGTTAAGGTCGGGGTCTGTCATTTCCCTGACGTCTCGGGGGAACCTCAGGGCAATTTCGCAGAAGGTGCTTTTCGGAACTGCAGTACATACACAAGCCTAAGTCTTTCCACCTCTTTCATTAGGCTGAAGAGAGGGGACCTCGGGCGGCGCCAATCTGCATTGGCTCTTTTGTTTGAGGTTTCTCAGTAAAGAGTGGCGTGTTGGAGGGAATTGGATAACCTGGTCTGCTCCTTCTCTTCTCCATCTTAGGCTCAGATAGGCGGAACTCGATCTGTAATGACAGTGTTACCAACTCATGGAACGTTGTGGGTCATGCTACTCGGGCCAGCTCATCTTTCATTTCTTCTTGAAGCCCGCGTTGTAACTAAGTTTGTTGAGCCGTGTCTGGCCATCCTGCTTCCTCTGCCACCTTCTGGAAAGCTGAGACATAAGTTTGGACGTCCGTGGCTCCTTGTCTAATATCGAGCAGGCTCTCGTAGGAAGAAGACTGGAGCTCATGCCTCTCAAACTGGCCCCTAAATATCTGCAGAAACAAAGCGTAATCATTAAGTGCGGGATGCATGTTGGTAACTAGCAGGGTGGCCCAGGCCAGGATATTCCCCACCAGGTTGGAAATGAGAAAGCCAACCTCAGCTCGAAACGCTTAACTTTCTAGGATTCCCGTTGTATTTTACACAAGGCAACACAATGGGGGGGTGCGTGTGGTAAGTCGCCTCTCTGTTCGTCTCTGTAATTTTCCTGCTGTCGCAAGGCCAGGATAGAGCGTACCAAAACTCAAGGTACCAGAATGCACCACAGCAGGCAGCGCTGGCTACAGGCACGGTAGAATGGAATGAATAAGGTAAATGGAACGTGACCTGCAGGCAACTGCGAGAGTACGCGCAAAAGAGAGAGCGCCTCAGAAAGGTACACCAAGATAGTTAAGGTAGGTAGCAGGAACAGGAGCAGCGTTGAAGAGGAGGAGAGACAACGCTGCGGGGGAATGCAAAATCAGCAGCGTGAGCCAAGCGAAAGGGAAAGCAGAGAGAGGACGTCACGAGGAGCGTAAAACACTTGGCGAGGCAAGGAAAGGCCGAGTGGGTAGAGAAGCAAAAACTAAGAGCGTTAACCATGCGGGAAGCAAGGGTTACAACGCACGCTGCCGCTGATGAGAATATAGTAAATACTTATAGCGGCCATGATGGAACAGGCACTAGACCGCTAAAACACATTCGGGAAGTAACATGCTGGCCCATGAATGGAGTCTCCATTGACTCCAAAGTCTCAATGGCCGCATCATTGATTGATTGATTGATTGATATTATATTTCTATCGCGCTCGTACACAAGTGTTTCAGAGCGCGACAAGGCAAGGGAGGGGAACAGGGGAGAACAAAACAGCGATCTTACTAGGCCCAGTGACATTGAGAATGCGCAAGTGCATGGGAGAGGGGGTGGGGAAAAGTGCATGGAAGGAGGGAGAAGTGGAAAGTGCGAAGCAGAGGAGAAACAGATAAATAACAATAATAAATAATAAAGGCAGCAGGCAGGGTAGGTCTGATAAGTGCAGGAAGAAAAAGGGGGGGGCTGCATGGGTACAGATACAGACCCCGGAGACAGTGCGGGAGGTGGCAGGGTGAGCAGGTACCTGGGCCCGAAGGACAGAGGATGGCCAAGTGCACAGTGCCGCCAAGAGAGAACAGATAGGCAGGGGAGAGGGGGAGCGAAGGCAGAAGAAAAGAGGAAGGTGTTGAGGTGCTTCCGGAACCGGAGATGGTTCTCCTCAAGTTTTAAAGTGGCAGGGAGGCTTTTCCAGAGGGAGGCCCCAGCCGAAGCCAGAGATCTACCCCACCAGCTCGTTTCTTTGACAAACGACTGACCCTGAGGGAGTTGGAGGTAGAGGAGCGAAGAGCTCGAGAGGGGAGGAGCGAAGAGCTCAAGAGGGGAGGTATTTGTGGAGGGATAGCTGAAGGTATTTTGGACCCAGGCCCTAGAAACCCTTGTGGAAAATGCAGAGGGTTTTGAATTTAATCCTTGCATCCACTGGGAGCCAGTGGAGAGATTTCAAAGCTGGAGAGATATGATCCCAGGGCTTGAGGCCAAGGACAAGTCTTGCAGTCCTGTTCTGGATTAGTTGCAGAGGGCAGAAAGTAGAGGCAGGTAGATTTAGAAAGAGGCTGTTACAATAGTCCAAGCTAGAGAGAACCAGAGCTTGGGATACCATGAGCTTCTGGGGGAAGGAGAGGAAAGGTCGAGTACCTCTGAGGAGATGCAGTCGGAAATTTGACTTTTTAGAGACCTCGGATGTGGGTGGAGTCAAAGATGACCCTGAGGTTCTTAGCCTCGCAGGTGGGGGTAGGAGGAGGGCCAAGGGAGGCCGGCCAGAGAGTGAGGGGAAAGGATGGTGAAAGTGTGCCGATGACGAGGATCTCCGTCTTGCTGGCATTCAGACAAAGGTCATTGGCAGAACACCAATCTTGAATGGAAGTTAGGCAGTCAGATATGAGAGAGAGAGAGGAAGTGGCAGAGGGCAGCCTGAAAATGAGTTGAGTGTCATCAGCGTAGCACTGGAAATTTGAGCAGAAAGTGGCAATGCAGTGGGCGAGAGTTGCCAGGTATAGGTTGAAAAGCCAGGGCGAGAGGTTAGATCCCTGGGGAACACCACAGGTAGAGAGGAAGATAGATGAAAGGAAGGACCCAAGTTGGACCTGGGAGGGTCAACCTGTGAGGAAAGAGGTCAGCCAGGCCAGAGCCTGATCAGTGATACCCAGGTTTTCACAGAGATGGTTGAGCAGGATGGTATGGTTGACCGTGTCAAAGGCAGAAGAGGGATTGAGGAGGATGAGGACAAAGGGAATGTTAACGTCAGGGTTGGAGAGCAGATCTTCACGGATGTTCAGGAGAGTAGTTTCTGTGCTTCTGGCAGCTCTGAAGCCAGACTGGTGGTCATGGAGAAAGCCAACAGAATTGGAATGAAGGTTAAGCTGAGAGATGGCCAACGTTTCCATGAGTTTGCCAAGAAAGGGAGTAATGGAAATTGGGCGATAGTTAGCTGGACAAGAAGGATCAGCTGTGGGTTTCTTGAGAAGAGGATGCACAAAGGCGTGCTTCAGAGGGGACGGGAAGGATCCTGAGGCAAAGGAGTGGTTGCAAAAATCAGCAAGGGCCGGAGCGAGGGTGTCAATGTGGTCCTTGATGGTTTTAGAGGAACAGGGATGAACCTGTTTTGATGAGGCTTTCATAGATCGGACTTGTCTAGCGACCTCGTCAAGGGTGAAAAGAGGAAAAGACGAGAAGGATGGTGGGAGAGTGACTAAAGGAGGGTCAGCAAGCACGGATGGAGAGGGGAGAGGAGGGTTGTGGGTGGAGAGGGTGGACAGGATGTCTTGCGTTTTTTAAATGAAGTGAGAGGCAAGGGCTTTGCAAAGAGCCTGGGAGGCAACAGGAGGGGTAGAGACTGCAGCAGTGTTGGCCAGCTCCTTGCAGATTTTAAACAGTTTGGCCGAGTTGTTAGATGCCGCAGAGAAACGAGCTTGAATGTGGACTCTCTTCTTGGTGTGGACAGAGAGTCGGTATTGCCTTTGTAGCAGGCGACAGGCCAGTTTGTCAGAGGATGAACAGGAAGTCCTCCATTTCCTCTCAGCTGCCCTAAACCTACGTTTAAGTGTAGCTAGGTCAGAGTCATACCAGGAATTGCACTTGGCTTGGGACTTCAAACAGATCCTCATGGCAGGGCAAGAGCATCAAGCGTATCAGAAATTGAAGAGAAGAGCAGAGACAGGGCTGTGTCAGGATGTGAGACAGCCAAAAGGTGGAGGTGGGGAGAGAAAGTGTCAGAAAAAGCCTCAGCTGACACACGCTTCATGGGCCGGATTTCCGAGAAGGTAGGTGGCAGTGTTGGAGTAGGCTTGGCTTGGGGGGAAGAGAGGGAGAGATGAGAGGAGGGCGTGATCGCTCCAGGAGAGAGGAGTGGTCGGAGGGATGGAGAGGGGGGGTCAGAGGAGATCAAGACATCGAGTGTGTGCCCTAGAGTGAGTCAGGCCAGAGGGGAGGATGGACAGGGAGAGGGAGTCGCTGAGGTTACGGAAGAGTACAGAGGAGGAGCAAGGAGAGTCTAAATGTATGTTTAGGGCACCGAGGAGGAGTTGAGTGGTAGAGGCCAGGAGGGAGGAGGAGAGGTCTGCCCACTCAGAGAGAAATTAGGTGATTTGACCAGGAGGCCGGTAGATGGTAACCACAGTAAGAGAATGGGTAGGGGAGAGAGAAAGCCTACAGACAAAACATTCAAAAGAGGAGTAGGTCTGAGTGGGAAAGATAGAGGCAGGAATCCACTCAGGAAATATCAGAGCTACCCCACCACCGGACCGGGAGGATCTGGTTGCTGAGAGGATCTTGTAGCCATCAGGGAGGAGAGTGTCAAAGCTCGTGACAGAGCTGGCCGTGAACCATGTCTCAGTAAGACCAAGGACATCAAGGTCTAGTTCTTCAAGGAGGTGGCAGATGTCAGAGGAGTGTTTGACGGCAGAGCGAAAGTTGAGAGTAGCAATATGAAGAAGGTTGCCAGCCTTAAAGACCTTCCGGGGAGGGGTACAGATCAGAGGTACGCCCTGCGGAGGAGAAAGAGCCCTAGGAGGGGCAGAGGAGGAGAACCAGGCAAGGTAGCCAAGGGGGAAGAGGAGGAGACAGCAGGAGATGAGAGGAAATTGATGAGGCGAGGGAAGCACCCATCAAAGAGGAGGAGATTGGCCTGAGGGCCTTGGACCATGACAGTGCCATTTAGGTAGACATTAATGATGACTTTAGAGGAGTCGAAGGAAGATTTGAGAACTTCCCAGCGAGTGCCACCATTAATGGGAGAGGAGGAGATAGGGCAGAGCACAGAGACCATATGAGGAGTCCATAGATCTGGCGAAGGAACGACAAAGAGGATGTCGGTAAGGGTCTTTCTGGCGGAAGCTTTGGAGTAGGTGTCATTGGGGTGGAAGTGAGGAGAGGATGGAGATACTGGGGGGGGCTAAGGCAGGTAGGTGTGGGACAAAAGAGAGTGGTGAGGTCACTGGGCTGGCAAGTTATAGAGAAGAAACAGTATACAAGCAAAATACAGAACATTTTGCAATGGGCAGCAAGAATTGACTTTTTAGCGCAATTGACTTTTTCAATCTTGGAATCGGATGTTAGCAAAAGGTTTTAGGAAGCAACAAGAAGAAAGAACAGTGATAGTCAAAGGCAGTAGGAGTGAGTCATGACAGACACCTGGGAAGCACTTTCATCAAGAAAATAATAGAAAATTCTGCCTGTGGCCGCAAATGGATCACAAAGTTGAGTGGATTGTTGAAGGCTGCCTTGAATGCATCAACAGTGAGCAAAGAGTTTCAGCTTGGCTAGCCCCTATCCAGAATATAGAAACACCCCAAGCGCCCAAGTAAACAGTGGGGCTCGATTTTATTTCTCCATTTGGGATAGCCCTACTGGACTATTTATCTAAACTCAATTTTATATTTAATATCACCACCTTCATCACCGTGGTCCTCAAAGCAATCGTCCAAAGCGAAAGGCTACCAAAGCAAAATGTGACTGACAATGGGGTGCAGCTAGTATTCGTAAAAATTGGCAATTCCTATCATATGTGGCAGTGCTTGCAATTGAAACACAGATGTCTAGGTATTCAGTATGGCAGAGTACCTGCTTACTGTTAAGAAGTGCCAGTACTGTAGCCTCCACATAAAGGAAGTACATGCACTAAAGACTGGCAAGTACTGCCCATTTAAAGCACTGTCTGTGGGCAAACCTCTGTGAAAGTCTCCCTTTCTACCATCCGCAAGCCAGAGTCTAAGTGGAGAGAGTGAATAGATTCATAGAATTCAGCCTACAGTTCATATACACTTCTAAGAGACCCACTGGAAGCAGTGTTCCTGGAAGCAGTAATAGCACATAGACCTGCACCCAACTCTGCTATAGGATTCGCCCATTTCCAGTTGCTGAGGAGGAGCACCTTCTGCGCACCAATTCCCCTCTAGCTATCAAACATCGGGGAAGACAAGTCGATCTGCAACAAAGACATCCTGTGGAGGCTGAAGAACATACAAAAACTCAGGAAGACTTGCTTTGACGAAGGAATATCAGTAAGAAACCCCACCACCTTCAAAGCAGGCAAATGGGTCGACATAAATCACAAGAGAGTTGGAAGTTTGTTCATGTACACCCAACATCCACCAAGGAATAAGAAGGGTGGGAACGAACAATGTAGTCACAGACATTGAGAAGATATGGAATGTGAAAAGAGTAGAGCGATTACTAGGCGGTGAAAAGGAAGTGTCTTTCTAATCCACCCATCACCTGCCTATACAACGAAGTGGAGTCCCAATAGTCAGTCAAGACACCGCAACACGCATTCTCAAGAATTCCCTCCTGGGAATGCCAGGTCAGATGAAGCACAAGGGTAATAATGTGATGACCAGAGACTCAACTGAAATTTGACAACACAATTTCGGAATTGGCTGTTGCTGAGCT
The DNA here is from genome assembly GCF_040938575.1 of Ambystoma mexicanum. Classification (NCBI taxonomy): domain Eukaryota; kingdom Metazoa; phylum Chordata; class Amphibia; order Caudata; family Ambystomatidae; genus Ambystoma; species Ambystoma mexicanum. Next base: position 305,787,723 of record NC_090921.1, read on the forward strand.
TCCAGCTTACAGGTATAACCTCCAGTGTGGTCCAGGCTGAGCCATCTTCCCGTTCCAGAACAAGGAAACTGGCAGTTAAGTACAGTGACTATGAATTGAACCACAACCAGAGACAAAGGGCCTCATTCCGACTATGGTGGTAGCCATGCTGCCTTTAGCAGCATGGCTACCCCCATACCGGGTACCTGATCCAGGCTCCTTGAATGGGGAAATACTGGGCCAATCCGACCTTGGAGGGCCTGGTATTTCCCCATTCAAGGAACCCAGACCATGTACATCTCCATTCGAGCCCCCATAGGGCTCAATGGCAATGGGGAGGATGCTAACATCGGGCCGGGTAATGACGGGCCCATTGTTAGCATCCTGGTATGCTCGCGCGACCCGCTAAGGACGCCTGGTCTTACCAGGCGTCCTTAGCGGGGACCCGCAAGCAGATCTCGTAATGAGGCGGTAGGGGGTTAATGGTGCCGGCAGCTCTACCGGCACCGTTAACCCCCTACCGCCTACGTTGTAATGAGGCCCAAAGTCTGCTTTTTAAAGAAAAGGATGTATTTGGCGGCCCTGAATGAGCCACTGGCAATCACTGCATCGCTCGCGGCATGACGTAGGGGCAAAGGCAAGGCAGAGCATGCACAAGTGGTTAGCTAGGAACGCACCATTTCTGGGTATGGAACGGACTAGATTCTTGAGCCAGAACTCCTCCACTGTGCTTTATCAAGGTTCATAATCATGCCATGTTTGTTTATATTAATTAATATATAGTTAAGTAAATCTGCTGCTGGGTCTCTCCTTCATTGACTCTCGACGCCACAGTTGTTATATTAGAACGTCAATAAGACTGTCCATGTTTATTTTAGCACAGTTTATATTCAGGTTTGACTTCATTTGAGAACAAGTTATTATACACTGGCTAAGGATGTTCTAACCACTGTGGGAGATTTGCCTTAAGCCAGTCTGAGGAAAACGAGGCACATCCATGTTAAGACCTCTGTATGAGAACTGTCCACTGGTCTTGGATAGAACCTTAGCAGCAGGAAAATAATTTTAATACCTCAGAGATGTGATATGATGTGGCATTTATAACGTGCCTAACCCGACCCTGCTGTACAGGATAGGAAGCTCCTTTGGGGTTTCCCTACGAGAAGAGGGTAAACGAGATTGGCAGATGAACCTTTGTGCACGGCAGTGAGCCTAACTCTGATTTCTTTTCCTGACCAGGTCATGGTTTGCTTCTCTCCAGTCCGAAAGGATATCTGGAGCCTGGGTCCATCCAGAGGGTCATAGTGAAAGAACCCCGTTCATTCTCGCTCTTGGGAGACTCTAAAGTGTTCTCTGTAGAAGCTACCAAGAAGCCTTCTTGGGAGGTTTACAGGAAGCCACAAGAGTTCTTATGTTCATGCTTTCTTTCTGTTCAGAATTCCTTTTGGTCCTCTGCCTACCATTACTCGTGCATTGCTACTTATGCATTCACATTCCCTCTACCTCAGTCCCATTTTATCTTCCCAGTTAATTCTGTGTGCCCCTATTCTGTGCCCCCCTCCACTTGTTGCTCTGTTTTGCTTTCTTCTTCCTTTGCAGGCTATTTGTCTGATTATCCCAGGTGGGCCCACAATACACCATTTTCTCAGAAAAGGTATTGCTGCCGTAAGACAACTATGTTGGTGAATGGCGCAATATAACTGCTTCATAGCTTAACATATTCCTGAAGCAAGGAAGAAGCTTTCATGGTCTTCTTGTAGATTGGCATTTATAAGAGAAAAGGAGTACCCAGCGTCTTCCTGACCTCAATGGAATAGCCATTGCAGACAAGGCCCAATACCAAGTTGCCTGATAGTTATTGTTACCAGACCTGATGCAATTGTTGAATTCAACCTCCCACGGACCTTTTCCAAAAGGTAATGATTCTATCCCGATATAGTCACGAATTATGTGGTTGCTATTGTGTCTTCACAGCCTGAATCCCCTTTTCCTCTACCTTGGGAGGAAGGCCTCGAGGTTTGGTGGGGGGCAAGAGAACGTTTGCTCTGATAGCCGAGTCAACTAAGTGGAAGGGATGGGATAGACCGCTTTTCTGTCCTTAGTTGCTTGTTTTACTGATTCACTCAGTTGAGGTCCAAGCATTTCTGGTTCAACTTCAAGAACCTCAAACAGTATTGTATCCTGGCAACCAATGTGGCAGATAAAACAGATGCAGACACTTTCCACGTATTGCATGTAATATCCAACAAGAAATTGACTTGCTTACGCATTGTCCTTACAGCATATTCTTCAGCTACTGCCCGAACTGCAAAAGTGCCAAGGACGAGGAATCTCGTCCTTGGGATTACCTCCCCAGTGCCAAGGACGAGACAGCTCGTCCTTGACACTTAAGGGGTTAATGGAGGAGGAAATGTTAGAAGGCTTTGCATGGTAAAATACCGAAATCACCAAAAAAGGCCTTGGCACTGGGGGGGGGGGGAGAAACCCATGGCAGTTAGACCTGCAAAAGAGATTGGGTGGAACAGGTAGCACAGTTGACTGTCCTGGATGCAAATATGTTGTTAAGCATAGCACTGTATCAACAAGGTCTCTAACGTATGGCCCATATGATCTGAGAAAGATGCATCTTCTGAGGCCACTGGCATCTTAGTGGAGGAAGATGTGAGCAGCAAATTCACCTTCAATATGCCACAAAGCCCTGATGGTTAAAATCCCGGTGAGGGCAGAGCCTGTTGAGATATATCAGGCTCTCGTTTTATCAGCTTGTTTGAATACCATGCCAGGCTATCCTTTACATTTTGTATGACTGGGATTCTCGTGACCAACAGGGTTTGAAGTTGGCAAAACTCAGATCTCTGGCTATTGAGGGTTCTCATCCACATCATTCTGGATTTGACTTTTCTGCGTTTGATTGCTCCCATCTTCGTCTGTGCATCCCGTCGGTCTAGAATTGCCTGAGTCGTTTTCTCTAACAGTTGTGGAACTACACCATTGGCAGGCTAGACACAAGTAAGGGCATCATAGGTGAGAAAGCAATCTGAGCAGCTGGTGGCTCCACTGACTAAGAGCAATACTGGCCTGATTGCATTTCCCCCTTCCCTCTCTCTGGCACCCTCCAGCCCCCGCCTCTCCCTTCCTTCCTTCCCTCTGCACTTTGCGTTGTCACACTTGCACCATCTGAATGACACAAGGCCTAGTAAGATTGTTTGTCTTGCCCCCTACCTGTCTTCCCTCCCTTTTCTTGTTGCGCCTAGAATTACTTATGTACAGGCGCGTTATAAATGACATATATAGCGGCCACCAGGACACACAGATTATCCTCCGAAAGGCCCAAATGCCCAAAGATGAGCTTCTCAGGGGGGCAGAGCAAAAAAGAAAGCAATTGTGTGGCGGGGTGCAACGTGTTCCTGCCTAGTTATTGTTAATGAAGAAGATCTTGAAGGAGTGAGAGGAGGGGTGCCACATGCTCCATAAGAAGTAGGTCAGAAAACCATGTCGCTTTGGTCAAGGGGGAGTAACCAAGAGAATCTCGCCATTCCTGAAGGTTTAGAGCTTCTGGTGAACTTTGGGAATTAGAGGCCGGGAAGGAAATGCATAAGTAAACAGGTTGCCCCAAGAAATTGACAGAGCATTCCCCAGCAATCGCTATAATTATAATTGTACTTTTATAGCACGCTTAATACCGGAGAACAGTTTCTAAGCGCGAGACGAGGATTTGAACCTGTGTTGCAATGCGCAGTCTTGCTTCCAAGACATATGCATTGCCCCTGAGCCATCTTGCGCTGGCACTTGCCGTTTGTCGCCAATGTGAAGGGATCCAACCGTGGAACTCGCCACTTGAAGACTATCTCGGGAATCATTTCTCTTTGTATTCCCCACTTGTGGTTGGTGTGGGACATTATGCTCGGAGTCTCAGCCCTGCTAGATAGGCTGCCTGTGGGGCAGTGCTGTTCTTCAGGGCCATTTCCCAAATATACCCTGCAAGGGCACGCGGCTTCAACTTGGTGGTGCCCCTTCATTGTTTATATAAAGCACAATAAATGCATTGTCCATGAGGATAAGGACCCTGGAATCCTTCACCACCGGTAGAAACGCCGGACGTACAAGATAAACTTCAATTACAGGAAGGTCATATGCTCTACCGATTCCTCTTCCTGTCACTTCCTTCCCATAGATTCCCCCAGCATGGCTCCCCATCGGGAGTGAGGAACCAGTCATAATGGTTAGTTATGTGGTATACGCTGAAAGGAGTTCCTATCAAGAGGTACCACTTGTCCGGCCCCTACAGAATGTCCACTTGGAGCCAGGGATTGGCTTGACCAGAGGGTCCCTTGTTAGTTCCTAATGGGCTGCAAATGAAGAATTTGGGCATTCAAAAGCGTGCCATAGGCAGGCCAGTACACAGGAAGCCAGGACAGCTTTGAACCCACCAAGCCCATGGTGGATTGTAGGACAAGATGAAGGCTACTGTGTTCAGCACATCCCCGTCTATTAGTAACACTCTGCCCACTGTGGAATCCTGGAAAAACCTACGACCTCTATTCTTTGAGTACCATTTTTGACACTGACTGAGAGACCCAGTTTGAAGATGAATGCTAGCTGAGCTGGTGATGCTGCCCTAACCAGCTAGTCATCCAAATAGAATTATAGGTGAATTCCCTTCAGCCAAAGGGAGGCTGCTACTGCAACCATCAGTTTGCTGAACATCCTGGGTGCTGAGCTAAGATCAAATGGAAGAGACTTGTACTGAAAATGGCCTTTCAGATTGTACGCAGATTGTATGATATCTCTTTGGACTCGACTGATGCAAGGAAATGAGAGAGCATTAATCTTTGCCTTAGTAGAGTTTTTGAAAGTAATTGAGAAAGAGATTTTGTTATTTCAGTGTTAAATTTGTTTGTTATTGGGTTGTTTTCTTTTGGAAAATTGTGTTAAAGCTTTGTTCTACTTTTATCAGTTTTATTGAGATGTTTTGTATTTTGTCTGGTTATTTGAATTTTTTTTTTTGTTTGTAATAATGTGCTATTTTGTAAAGGTTCTTTGAACTATATACAAATAAAAACAAAAAAAAAAATGGCCTTTGCTAATAAAGAACTGGAGCGAGCGGTGGCGAGTGTGCCGGATCAGTAGGTTCGGATATGCATCCTGAAGGTTCATGGCACCCAGCCAGCCACCTGTCAGCAAGGAGCTCCATAAGAGAAAAGGAGTTATCTTAACATTTTCTTGAGGTATAAAAGGGCTGAAGGAGAGGTCCAGAAGCGTTTTCTTTTTGGAAAGACAAAGAACCTCGACTATAATGAGTGGTCTCGGTGAGCGGGAGCGATGCTCCTCTACTTAAAAACAAAAAAACGGTTTTACTGTTCCTATACTGTTATTTTGAAAACAAACAGTTCAGGAATTGTTTACTTTTCCAATAAAAGTGGAGGAGGAAGTTCAGTGCACTGCATTGAACATTCCAGTAAACAGAAGGTTTGGTGGTTTGGATTGCATGTGGGATGGGGTCTGTGGGGACCAGGTACAGGGAACACAGTTCCACTACTTCTTTTCATACACTTCGACCACTGACTAGAATCCTGAACCCACCCCGCCCCTCTGACTCTGGGACTTGTTTGATTGCTTGCATAAGCACAAGTTTGTGGGGCTCCTGAAGGAGCTCCGAGCCTCACAGAGTGGGGCGGGAAAGAGGGGGGAGAATGAAGAACCCACCACCGAAAAAACATGGGCGTTGTTGGTCATCTCCTTCCAGCTGTCGAGATAATACATTTTGACCCTAACTAGGGTGCTGTGATCTCTCAAGTCCCTTAGAAAACTTAGGCTGCGAAAAGAGGGAAGGCTGAGAGAAGAAACCCCTCTGGGAGGGGCGTGCCGGCTTCCGGTGGCAGGCTCATGGAATACTCCCAGGCAGATTGGGCAGATCGTGAAACCTTTTAAAACCCCCTAAATTCTTATGGAAAACGTGCTATGTACGTTGACATGAGGTGCCTGGATACTCTGGATTTTATGTGGGTCACGCCAACGACTTCACTGTTTGGGCAGGCATCTTATCAGCTCTTCATCCATATCCAGACTGTAGAGTTCGACTCAAGTTGGTCAGGTTGAAAAAGTGGTAGTTCTCTAGAGTGCCTGCTACAAAGTGCCACCCTCATATGTAGTGGTATAAAAAAAGAGGTATGACCGTTCTGGGGTGCCAGTTGCAAGAACCTGTCAGAGTCCCCCATGCCTCTCACCCTGTGTCAGCAGACACAGTAGAAACATCTCCCGGGCACGAATCAGAGCCCAACAGCCAATGAATTACGGTGCACCACTCTTGTCAGCAGCGGTAACACAGGGTTGAAAAGGCTGGAGTCCTTGAAGGAAGTTAGAGCATGGGTCCTGCCACTAGCAAAGGCCCATGAATGGCCTTGGGCCCAGTATGCAGAACAGTATGGGCATTGGGATGTATTTAGGTACGAGGCAAATGTCCATTGGGAACCATGCTCCAATTACGAGCAGTCACAGTGGCCCAAAGTTCCCTTGGTGCAGACACTGGTAATTGCCTCCTCAGAGGCTTCTGAGCAAACCCTGGTGATCCAAGGCTAGCCCCGTCAAGCCCAGCATGGCCTACCCAACATAGTCAATGCATAGAAAGTAATCTCCTAGGTGGGGTGCAGAAGAAAGAAACGATCTACTTATCTTCTTAGAAGCCACAACGCTGCTACGGTGATCTGAGGGGGGGGGGGGGGGGACTTCTGCGAGTGCATCAGAGGGCGTACAGGGTTCACAGTGGTGAGGCGGGCCCAAGCACTCTAAACACAGATACAGAGGGTGAGGCTCCACTGCTGAGAAAGGCATTTGACACCTGCTATACATATAACCCCACTGTACCCAGCATGCTCGGACGAGAGCAGGCGCCAGCAGAGGACAAGAAAAAACAAGCGACAAATACCACAGGGAAGTGGAAAGGCGTCCGACCCGTCCAATGTGCAGAAAGACTATGGGGAAGGAGGGAAGGCAAGGGTGTGGTCGTAATCCACCCATGTATGGCCCACCTCTCTGTGCAAATTCTTAAAGGAGAAGCGCACATTGCTGTGCTAAGCCTCCAGTCCTGTCCCCGCCCAGCAGGAACTCCCAAAAACATGGAAGAAAGGGGATGGGATGTAGGATTATAACATATTTAGAAAATGTTTGCAGGAACCCGAGTGATGTTGGAGGCAGTGACCTCATGGTATTATACTCAGGATGGAATAAAACGAAGTGACAACACTGATGGGAAGAAAAAAAAATACACTTGAGCATGTAGCAATAAAATAACAAATAATTACTAAATAGACAAAGAGTTATTTCAGTTACCAAGCACAAATCAACTAGCAGGTAGCCTTAATACGCCACTGGTGCAGCCATAGTATGCCAGAGGTAGCAGTATGAGCCTGGGCAGTGCCTTCATAGGCCAATCTATCCACATATTTCCAGTGACATGCAATCTTATGGAACTCACAGCTTCACGTGCTACCATATGCAAGGCACAATCTAGCATGTCCCGGTGCTGTCATCATATGCCAACTGCAGACTCAAATAACGTACGTTTAACCAGGTTCAGCCATCATTTGTAAGATAGAACATCATAAGTTCAGGTGCTGCCAACATGAATGTGTGATCTGCTCACAGCTGCTCTTACCTGAAAGTGTCTTGGGTGACGCATCCATGATCTGCACGCAGGCTACTTTGTAGGAGCTCTATTGTATGCTGCAGCCGCAATTGCAGCTCCACCGGTTTGCTCTTCACACTTTGCCATAAGCATCCTGTTGAGTTCTCGCCAGTCCTTCCCAGTGTCCTTGCCGTAGCCCCTAGGTAAACATTAGGACGCTGCTAAGAGGCTAGAGGAGGGCTAAGTAGTAACTGCAGAACATAAAGACTGCTCTTAGAGAGCTGGGTTTGCTTGGTTTGCAAGGGCCTACCCAGGAGTGTTCAGGTGCTGCCAACATGCCTGATCAGCCCACAGCTACTCTAACCTGAAAGTGTCTTGGGTGCCCCATCCATTCTCCGCACACAGTCTACTTCCATATGTGGCTCTATTGTATGCTGTAGCTACGCCTCCACCTATCCTCTTCTCTTCCTGCTCACACTTTGCAATTCATTCCCCCTTACTCTTGGTGACCACTCAATTACATCCCTGCATAGGCTTTTGCTGGTGTCCAGGGAACTCAAATTGGACACTTCAAATTAGCTCCCAGAGAACTTGCAACTCCAGTCGTCGGGTCTAAATCTGACAATGCCCCTATCTAGGCCTTCTACCTGCACAAAGGTCTTCATAGCTCAAGCCCTTGGGGTTCTGAAGCTTGCATTGGCCTATTGATCTTGTTAAATAGAAAAAGTAGGAGAGAGAGTGAACATTAGAGTTGTCTGCAGAGACCAGCAGGAGAGGGGGAATAGGGTTGAACAGGTGGACCGAAGAGCAACGTAACACCTGCACTGGGCGTGTCTTAAAATGCAAAAAAATACCATCTGTTTTGATGTGTTATATTCATCCTAAAGTTAGCCATGCGCATCAGATGCCTTGTTATAGAGCGAGGAAAGGGTTTTTTGCTCCCGGTTATCTTGGTTGTAAAGATTAGAAATGATATCCATAACACTTTGGTTAGTACAAAGTGATTCGTTTATTTGCGGTCAGCCGACACGTGTTTCGACCCGTACGGTCTTTCTCAAGGCTGAACAGTGTTCAATGGTGACAAGTGTTAATGTGATTTGTGACAATTGTGTGACAGATTATATTATGTTCCATTGTGGTGTAGGGGTGATGTGCAGTAAGTGACAAAAAATAGCAAAAAGTAGCATCACGTCAAAAAACATTGACGTGTTAATTTATAAAAAGCATTGTTGCATGCAAACAAGGAGAAGGGGAGGAAAAGAAAGGGAGAAGGTTAGCAAGTGGGCAGAAGGGGAGGAATTGGTTTTTCTTTTCTTTAATGAGGTAAAATCCTCTTACCTAGTCTGTTTGTTGATTGCCCTCAGTGGGGTTTTGTTCAATATGGAACCGTCCTTACGGCAGTCCTGGCTCCTATTGGGCCCTGTGATGAGGAGGTACAATAACGGTGGATGAAAAAGCATTGTGGTACGATTTGCCTGATTGATTTCTAGTTGGTTCCCAGCTAGTGAGTGTACTTAGCGGCGTCGAAATCACATCACGTGCAAATTCCGGCTCGTGTGTGTTTCTTGGCCGTGTGGGTCGTCCCTAGCGATTTCTTTGGTCCATTATGGGGCCCCCTGTGTGGGTGCTGTGAGCTGGTCTGGATTGACATCAAGAGCTCTTTGGTAGACGCTCTTGTGTGTGGCCAGCCACTCGAAGGGTTGGTGTTGTTCCGGGTCGCTCGAGTGGGGAGCTGGTCTATGGGAATGTCCCTGCTGGTTAGAAGTCTGCTAACCATGAGGGCGGGCGGGGAGGCTTACCTTTGTATTCTGTCTGCGTTCCAGGGCAGCGGTCTGCTCCTTTACTCCACCGCTCTGGCGGCCGCCATTATAAGGCGCTTGTGAGCTAGCTGAATCGCGTTATGTGACGATTGCGCATGCTCAGTGGCATAGCGTACTGCGAATGTCACTGAGCATGCGCGTGTCCTGTCGTGTCTGCGCATGCTCAGTGGATCATTGCTGGCACTGTAGTGTTCGGAGTGGTGAGATCTGAGAAAAGGTTGTATGGGGCCATTGGCCCATGGCAATTGGTTGGTTGCCAGGGAGGGGGGAATTAGCGTTGAGAGGCGCATAAACCAGAAAGTGTTTCTTATGAGGAGAGCCGTGAGGATACTTAAGCTTGGTGGGAAATTCATGTTCCAGTTTGTGTGTGCAGGGGAGTTTGTTGGACCCCGGGCCACATAAGGATTCTATGTAATGTGGGGATAGATACAATTGGTATGTGTGTCAAGGACATGGGTTGGGCATAGAGTTGCCCTCAGATTAGAAAAATAGGGAGAGGAGAGGAAATGTTTACAGGAAGACATTTAGATCGTGGTCTTTGTTCAGGCCATTTTTAACACATCTAAAGTGACAAATTAGCCGTGCTTCTTCTTGTCTTAATTTCTGAATTCTGTCTCCTCCTCTTGGTCCCAGCCGTACCATCTTGAGTCCGATGAACCTGATGTCACTCTTATTGTCCATTTGATGATACTTTTGCCAGTGGTTTGCCAGTGGCAGTTTCGGATCTTGTGACTGTATGCTGTTGATGTGCTCTCTAATCCTAAAACGTGTCTCACGAATAGTGCTGCCTATATATATCTTGTTGCAAACACAGATTATTGCATATATCACATATTTGCTTTTGCAGTTGATGTGCTCTTTGATATTGAAGATTGGGCAGCCTGAGAATTTTGCACATTTGGTCTGGGTTGCATACTTGCACATGGCACAAGTCCCGCATTTCGTGAAACCCATTGGTGTGCGTTTACTGAGCCAATCTTGTGCTGTAATGTTTTTGTCTGACAGGAAAGAGGGGCTTAATAAAGTTCTTAGAGTTGGTGCTCTTCTGTAGGACATACTGGGATATGTTTCCAGTTGTGACCTAATATGTTCATCCATGCGGAGTAATCCCCAGTGCTTTGTCAAGATTTTTTGGAATGCGTAGCTGTCCTTGTTGTATCTGGTTACGAATCTGATCATAGGATTGTTATTTTGTCTTCCGGGTTTGGGCTGGAGTAGAGTTGGTCTTTCTAATTGACAGGCCTGTTTTCTTGCTTGTGTCAAGTTTTCTTGGGGATATCCCCGACTTTTGAATCTTCGATCTAGTAGGTTGCACTCATCTGTGAAGGATCTCTCTGTGCTACAGTTTCTTCTTGCCCTAATGTATTCCCCTTTGGGTATGTTGCGTATAACGCTCTTTCTATGGCAACTTTCGGCATGCAAGGTGGAGTTTACTTCCGTTGGCTTCCGGTAGGTTCTGGTAGTGATTTCGTTTTCTTCTATCTCAATTGTTAAGTCCAGAAAGTCAATTCGAGTCTTGCTGGTGTGGCTGATTAGTTCAATGCCAAAGTCATTGGTGTTGAGATAATCCATATATTCAGTGAGCTCTACATCTGTTCCTTTCCAAATTAGGATAATGTCATCTATGAATCTGGCCCAGTTGACAATGAGCCTGGTGTATCTGTCTTCCTTCATTGCATGCTTGATTTCGTAGGAGTGCATGAAGCAGTTGGCTAGAGCTGGAGCATAGCTGGCTCCCATTGCGATCCCCTTCGTTTGTTTAAAGTATTCGCCATCGAATATGAATACATTGTTTGTGAGCGAGAATTTAAGGAAGGCTTTAGTCATTTCCACCTGTTATAGAGCGAGACCCACTGCCATCTGATGCTACGTTATTCATCAACTGTTAGCCACTGTCCACCGACATCCAGACATTGTTAAGGCCTCGCATCCTGCCCTCTTGACACCATGAATGTAGGAACCACTCTCACCTACACACGGATGCACACAATCTCACTAATTGGTGCAATGTTATTGATCCATGTAATGTTACGCAAGGTATGCAACTTTTAACATCTAAATCACCTCTCAGTGTAACCCTGATATGCCTCTCCTTTAAGCAGACTTGCCAAAAGCCCACACCCAATCGCATTGTGAAGATATGCTCTCTGTCATCATTCAGGCAATGGTCTCCAGCGTGCTTAACACCAATACCCAGGAGAAATGTAGACATACTTGACAGAGCCAACACAGGTTCGCCTGCACACAGGCAACAATTCCTGGCCTGCCTTGCACTTCTAATGAAAAAGCAACCTTTTCTTTGCCCCCATAAATCCACACGAACCCCTACCCTTTTACTGCACAGTCCAAAGGGCCAAAAGCTATGCACATGGTATACAGAGCTCTATAAATAAAAAGTCACAGGGGGTAATTCATAGAATCCAGCGCACAAGTGGTGCACGCAGCTGGCGCACAGTGTGCGCGTGCGACAGTCTGCGCCAGTCGCGTGCGCTGAAATCCATTTCCGCGCACAGCGTATTCATGGATTTAAACATCCAAAACCAGCTGTGGCGCAGAGTGGCGCATCGACCCTGCAGCAGCGCCAGTTACGCCCACAACCCCGCCCTGTGCGCCATGCACAGCTCACAAATCCCATACATGGCGCACAGGCCCCCAACCATGAAAACGCCTGTAAAACTCTCCGTGCACCCCTCCGAATACATGTACACCCCGGCACAGGGAGTTTCACATGCGATTGGTCCTGTGCGAGCGGGGTACGTGTATTACTGGGGTTCGTGGGAAGTTTCACACGCGATTGGCCCTGTGCGAGCGGGGTACGTGTATAACTGGGGTTCGCGGGAAGTTTCACACGCGATTGGCTCTGTGCGAGATGGGTATGTGTATTACTGGGGTTCGCGGGAAGTTTCACACGCAATTGGCCTGTGCGAGCGGGGTACGTGGATTATTGGGGTGCGCAGGAAGTTTCACACGCGATTGGCCCTGTGCGTGCGGGGTATGTGGATTTGGGGGGTGCGCGGGAAGTTTCACAAGTGGCAGGCCATGTGCGTGCGGGCTACGTGGATAACTGGGGGGCGTGGGAAGTTTCACACGAGATTGGTCCTGTGCATGCGGGCTATGTGGATTACTGGGGTGTGCAGGAAGTTATACGCGATTGGCCCTGTGCGAATGGGGTACGTTGATTACTGGGGAGCACGGGAAGTTTCACACGCGATTGGGCCTGTGCGAGCGGGGTACGTGTATAACGCAGTACGGGGGAAGTTCCACACGTGCTTTCGCTGTCAGAGTGGGGTACGTGTATCCAGGGGGTCCGCAGGGAGTCCCACACGCCAATTGGCAGTGTGGGTTCTCACAGGTGTGCCCTCTAACCCTCCATGGACCCTGCAGGCAACCCACACCACAGGGGACTACCCAGCACCCCTGGTCATGTCCCGCAGGCAGTCCATCCACCATGGGCAAGCCAGGCCACATGTCACCTTGCACTAGTGATCACCAACTCATGTCCCCCTGCACCCGCACCCCCCACCAGTGAGGGGCACCAGCCAGCAGGACCCCACTCATTGCACCCCCACACCCCAGCAGTGAGGGGCACCTGCCAGCAGGCCCTCACTCATGTAACCCCACCCACCGACCCAGCAGTGACATGCCCATCTCATGACACAAACCAAAAGTCAACTATGTACATCAACACATGTCCGTCTCTCACACACACACACACACACACAGGTTGCCATTGAGTAAACCCACATGTCGACATGCATGAACCCAATGAGCGAATCCCACACATTGAAGTAAAAGATCAAAATGTATTAACATGAAAACTAATTGAAAGTAATAAAAGCATAAAATAATGGCAAACATGAAATGAAATGCATGTCCAAATAAAATGAAATAAATCCTCAAAAAACCCCAAGTAATCCAAAAGAAAAATGGGCAAAACTCTGTCCACCAAACCAAATCCAAATGAAACACAAAAAGTTAACCATTGATCCATGGTGAAATTAAATTAAAATGTCCAAATAAATCCAACGTCCAACTATGTACATGTCAGGAATGGCACTCTGTCTTTGCCATTCCTGACATGTACAGGGTACCCCAGGTAGGGTTTGGGTGGCTGTGCTGAAGTAAGGTAGCAGATAAGCAAACACAGCAGGAAGTTCTACAAGAAAGAAGAGTAGGAAACTGTAGCTGTGAGCCAAAAGGGGCAAAAGATACAAAGGTACAAACAAACTGGATTCCCTCTTGGGGTGTATGCTGAAACGGAAAAGAGTGTTCCACGAACCTTAGGAAACTCCAGCCTTCTGCACAGATTGCTATAACAGAGGCCTACGCTGTATGCTCATGGCTGGGAACAACAGCAGTGGGTGTCTAACACTGAAAACTGAACACTGAAAACGCGACAAGGGAAGGGGCAGAGGTTGCCGGAAACCAACAGGCAAGCTCTGTACAAAGGGATTACATAAGACACATGAGTTGACAAGAACAGAAATATCCAGCGAAAAGGAAGTCAATGAGCAATCTAGCAGAAGGAAATGAAGGAAAGGCAGTTAGACTGAAATAGATAACCTAAGGTGGAGTACAGAGGACTCAAGGAAGAGAACAAGGGAGCAGCAGTCAGGAAAACAGAAGTGCTGCAAAGTAGGAAGCAGGTCTGCAGTCAAGAGTGGCACTAGGTGCAGGCAAACTGTAGTGGACTGCGGAGGACTGTAGTAGGCTGCAAGGCAGGGAGTTAAGAAGAACAGGACAGAGAGAGATTAGTAGTAGGCGACAGACAGAGAGCCCAAAAGAATAGGGCCACGAGGTAGGGAGCCCAGAGGAGCAGGGCTGTAGGAAGCTAAGTGTAAAACAGGCTGTAAGGCAGAGGAGTGTAGCAAGCCGCAAGGCAGGGAGCCAAGAGGACAAGGGTTGTAGGCAGCATAGGGAGACAGGCTGCAAGGAAGGAGCCCAGAGGACACGGGCTGAAGGCAGCGGAGGGAGCAGGCTGCAAGGAAGGAGCCCAGAGGACAGGGGCTGTAGGCAGCGAAGAGGTGCAGGCTGCAAGGTAGGGAGCCCAGGGGACAAGGGCTGTAGGCAGCTGGAGTGAGGCAGGCTTCAGGGCAGGGAGCCCAGAGGACACTGGATCAAACAGGATAATGCAGCAACAGGAACAGAAAACAAAGTAAAGGGTCAAGGCAAACAGGAGCGGGGAGATCTCAAGATGCAAGACACTGTGCTCCTGCAGGCAGCTGCCTATATACAGCCCTGCCCTGTTCTGAGGCAGGCTAATTGACAGCACCTGGAGCAGCACACCTGAAGACAATCTGCCTCCTCCCTCTCTGGTCCTGAGCAGGTGGAAGCAGCACTGGCCGCTAGGGCTTCTGGGGATTGTGGTCCCAATAACGATGAATGAGAATAGCCAGGAATTGAGGACTGTAGCAAGGTGCATTGTGGTAAATGTAGTTAGTTGAATAAAATAAGAAAGAACCAAAATCGAGCAAATGGAAATTAAAGACCGAGGCGTGAATAGGAGTTGCTCAAAGAGTATTGGAAGGATAAATGAGTACCAAGTAGTCCATGATGGTTGCCAATGCGTGTGCCAGCGGCGCGGGCATGACAGTACAATCCAATTTTCAAGGGTCCATGAGCCCAACGAAACAAATGAAACCTATCTAATAACCTACCTAACACAGAAACTATATACAAAAGTGTGGGGCATAGTCCAAAAGCCCCCAAATAAAAAAAAAAGGAAACCTAACACTATAAACTATTTACAATGGTGACGGGCAAGTCCTGCGGCTCACTCAGTGATGTTTTCGGCCAGGGCATCATCAAACTCCATGTCTATTTGCTGGAGGCGGCACGAAGTCTCGCAGGGAGGCACTCATGGCCTGTTCCAACTCCCTGCGAGTCGCCTCGAGGCACTCTGCCCACCTCGACGCCGACGTATGGAGAACTCCGCCCTGACCATGGTGAGCCGTGCCTCTTCCGCCCGCCGCCGCTCCGCACCTATACGCTGGCCCAACCGCAGCCACATGGAAGACACACCCATTCCAGGGTCTTCCTGCCATATGGCAGATGCTTGACCCCCTGATGTCGATGGCCCCGAGCCATCATTGCTCCCACCTAGAGCCTGCTCCTGCTGCTGTCCATGTGCCCTGTCCGATGATGCCTGCACATCCTCCATCAGCTGGTCTCCAGTTGTGGTGTCCACCCCTGCTGGACTGCCGACTCCCGACTATGGCAGGGATGGGATCTCCACCAAGCTGGCTGTGTTGGTCAGGCCAGGTCCACAGGGGGCCGTGGTGGAATCTGGGCCAGAAGACTGCAGGGAGAACAACTGGCACAGTCTCCACAGAGGAGGAGAGGTCCGCCAGAGTGCGTGTCACATGTAGGAACCCACCGACCAGGGCCCCTCCCAATAGTGCCACGTCGCGACGCTGCTGTTCGTGATGGCATGCCCAGGAAGAACGCACATCATCACGAATGTCACGCGTGCGCAAAGCGACACCAATCAGGAAGGAGCCCATACGTTCATGGGACCCCTCGTCCGCAGGTAGTGGAGAGGCAGATGACATGGCACTCCCCTACCTGCGGACGGGCCTGGGACGGAGCATCCCTGCTGGTGCATGGTGGTGCAGTCACAGGGTGAAGGACAGCGACATGCACAGGCCCCTCCGCAGTGACCTGTGCTGCCTCCTGACCCTGGTCCTGGACTGCACCACTTGCACCAGTGGTACTACCCCCACCAGGCCCCATGTGCGGCTCAGTAGCGGGCTCCTCCTCCTCCTCTGTGGGGACCACCAACCTGTGGCGGCTCACCCGGCCCTTCCGCCACAGCTGTAGTGGCAGATGCGGCACCAGCCCCCTTGCTCCCGGATGCTGGCAAGTCCTGGGAGGGTGGCTGGGCCTTGCGTCGCCGCCCGGTGGAGGCATCCCCGCCGCTTGGCTCCACAGCACCGTCTCCGCCCTCTTCTTCACTTGACGCTGCGTAGAGGGAGACATAGAACACAAGCATCAGGGTACAGTACAATATTCCCCTAGACAGGAAGCAATAACACATGAGTGGCAGTGTCAAACGTCACTTCCATCCTGTCCCTCCACAACACATGGGTGAATGCACCCAACACACATGCAGAAACAGGCACGGCACCTGCAATCAACATCACCATCCATGTACAAGGGCCTCTATTAACCAAAATGTTGCCTTCAAACTCAGATGCATCATGGCTCACACATCACCGGAGGGTCATGCATCATGGCTTGTACACCACAGACACAGTGGATAGACACAGTGCATACAACGGTGACCGCACTGAATGAGTGAATGTACACATCACGGACATGTGTCATGCATCCATGGTGTTTCAAAGTCACACACACACACTTCTCAGACACACACACACATGTGCACCATACATGTACATGACAGCTGCACCCATCCCTCACACCCCCTCCATGTCCAAGAACAGAGACTGGCATGCTTTCATGTGTGCACTTGGCATACAGCTCCCCATGTTGCATTGTAACACATGCACCAACCATGTGGTTCACACATTACTGGTCTCACATGCATGACCATGATGTCCCTGCACACAACACACATCCATACATGGCCTATGTCACACATACAGGCAAGTATCAGACTACCAGTACACTGCAACATGCCCTGTCTCACACACCAATGCTTGGCCACTTACCGCTCAACTCCAGCCGGTCTTCCTCCGAAGGATCTGGGCGTGGAGCGCTGGGCATATGCGTTCCAGGACCCTCATCTGGATGTCACTCATGCTGACCTGGCCGCCCTCCGCGAGGCGCCGGGCCTTTTAGAGGGTCCTGGACGTGAAGTCCTCCGAGCGCTTCTTGACGTGCTTGATGTCGTGGGTTGCCACCCCCTCCATGTTGATGGCAACCACTACGTCGTCCCAGATCCTCTCCCGTCCTTCCTTGTTGGCGCGTGATGTTCCGAAGAGGGAATCAAAATGCCCCAGGACATGCTCCACCAGGACACCAACTTCCTTCACACTGAAGCTGGTGGCCCTCTGCCTCTCTGGCTGGGGGTCGCCAGTGGTCTCAGATGGTGTTTGCCCCGACATGGCGACCCCCAAGGCAGGCATTGGTGGGCAACTGGGTCCTGGGGCTGGGCTGTGGAGCGGTGGTATCCCAGTCGGGAGTCTTCTGTTCCAGCAGGGGTGGACACAGCAACTGGAACCCTGGCTGATGTGCAGGCAACAAATAGCCGGGCGCGTGGGCAGCAGGCAGGCAGCAGCAGATGGCAGGTGGGAGTGTGCTCGGGGCTCTGGGGGGCAGTAATTCAGCCTTCTGGGCAGGAGCGTGGTCTTCTGTGTGTTGTTGCGTGGCCAGCTTGATACGTAGTGATTTGGCACGTGAAAATCTTGCACATCTGCGTGTAATTCGAGGAAAGGCCCTTAGCGCGTAAGCGCGTCTGTGACGTTACACATGCGGGTGTTTCCCTCGTGACGTGGGCATAGTGGTCAGGACGCGTGAAAAAACTGCACGTCCGCGCGTGTATGCATGTAATCCGAGGAAAGGGCCTACGCGTCTGTGACGTGACGCGCAAGGGCGTTTCCCTCAACACGGGTGCATGTTCATCATACACGTGCAAAAACTGCACGTCCGAGTGTCAACTCGTGTAATTGGAGGCCTTAGCGCGTACACGCGTAAGTGATGTTGTACGTGTGGGCCGGTTTAAAAGGTACGTGTAGGACGCCATTTCCTTGTACGTGCTTTTTGTGGAGAGCGAGTGGGTGAATTCTGTACTTCTTGTCGGTTCAAACGCGATTACTTCACAGCGTTTCAAGTTCGTACTCCCTGTTACCTCTGACAGCGTTCAATTTTTTTGTTGGGCCCGTTTCCTCAAACAGCGTTCATTACTTCTTTTGTTCTGTCTCCTCAGGCAGCGTAAAATTCTTCTTTTGGCGGGGGTGTTCCCAATGCACACACGCACGTCTTTTTCACGTTCTTTTTCCAGGCAAACGGTGAGTCGCGCACGTATTTACCAACTGTGCTTGCCCCGTGTGTTGCGTACCCCTTCAGAGGTCATTGTAGGCTGCATGTATTACGCGTACGCTTAATTTTGTGTTTCTGGGTGCCACAGCGTAGTGCGGGTTCATTTTTCCACGCACGTGGTCTACGAGGGGTTGCGTGCACGTTATTTTTTGTTTTCGGGGTGCCTGTGCGTTGCGTGACCCGTCATCTTCCCCCAGGGGTCACAGACAGCCTTGCTAGAGCACTAGGGTACAAATTCCATCTAGTACCCTACCCCTTTCACCCCCAATTGCCCAGGACAATCGTTTACCGCTACTCCCATACACACAAGAACATCAGTGCCATGGTTGGGAGGTGACCAAGCGGTAAGGGAGGCAAAGGTGGCCGACCTCCAAAAGGTGGGCTTGGTAGGGGACGTGGTCAGGATTTGCAGGGTGTCCCTAGACCCCCATGTGTGGAGTAGCAATCAGGGACACCCATGCCCCCCCATGGTTGTAGGAAACGTAGCTGACACCATCCCAGCTCAGCCCTTGTTGGACCAGCCCGTTGTGGCACCTGAACCGGCACAGGATGACTCCCAGGCTGACTTCCAGGTCAGCAAGTCTAAGCCACGTGTGGCGGTGAAAGTTGGTGTCACCAGGCCACGTGGATCTGGGGCAGCTATGTCATCTGCTGCCCCAAGTAGGCAGGGTGGGGAGGCTGCAGGGGCAGCTGACGCTCTATCCACCCCAGCTCTGAGTCTCCCAGCCGGGACAGTGTCGGTCCCGGACCATCATACCGATGTTGCCCCTGCCAACATCACCCTGCAGCCAATGCCTGCACCAAGACTTATGGTCATTGTGCATTCGCACACTCCTAGTACCCAGTCCACTGGCGCGTCTGCCCCTACTGACCAGAGAGGCGTAAGCCACTCAGGATCCGCACCACCTTTGAAAAAGAGGAAGAAGGGTTCTCTGGTACTACAGGCTGAGACCCCAGACACGGCTACACACTCCAGCACGTCAAGGAAGCCTAGCTTTAATGACGCCGAACTTGATGCACTTGTGGCCTATGTGTCGGCACATAGCCGTGAAATGGTGGTGACTGCAGGGTGCAAGACCACACCTGGTCAACGTAAGGCACACTGGCAGACCATCGCGGACATCATTAGTGCCCTTGGATTTGTGAGGCGCACAGCTGATGATTGCTACAAGCGGTGGAATGACCTGAAACGCAGAGGAAAGAACAAGCTGGCATCAAATCATGCTTCTACTCTGGTGACTGGCGGTGGGTCTCCACAAGAGGACAACCAACTAACTGAACATGAGTCTGTTGCTGGAACCTTCGTCACAGAGGAACAGATCCAAGGCATGGGAGACCTACCAGATTACGACGCATTGTCCGGTGAGTGCCTATGCATGTGTGTGTAATCCATGTGTATGTTGTGTGGGTGATGGGTTCTGATTGAGTGCCAGGTGAGGGTGTGTGCTCCTGAGTGGTATGGGTCACTCATGTGCTTCCTCCAAAACATTCACTGACCTTGGATTTGGGTATGACAGTATCCCTTCTGCCCACAGTAGCCATTTAGCACCACATTACTGCAGTTGCCCTTGAACTGTCATCTTGCAACAACATTGTTCAGAATTTTTCAGTGCTCATTCAGGTTGATTGTTTCAATTCTTCCACTTTTGCAACACATTTTTCAGCCCTATTGTCACATATGTGACATGCTTCTGTCATTGATTACACCCCACATTGACCCACATTTGTTACCTTGTTATGTGAATGATTAGACCATTCAGGCTGATTGAGTATTGGTCTGCTCACATTGATTTTTGGTGCCTGTTTGTATGTGGTACATGATAGTTGTTTCCTCTCAAGTTTAAGTGACCAACCATTGATGTGTACATCTGCCTGCAATCGCTGTATTCTTGTACACTGGATATTTTGCAGTGAGTGGCACATGCGTATTTTGTCACACTATGTAGCATTTTTCATCTCATCATGTCCATCTCACATGGATGGCTGACAGTACTCATTCACTGACATATGGCTGTACTTGTGGAATGTACCATGGCTATGCTACATGCCATCTGTGTGATGGCATGTGTCATGTATGTGTATTGGACATGCCACTCACAGGCTAATGTGTGATGCCAGTGCTACCCAGCATGCAGCAAATGTCTTGCTTTTCCATCTTGGTGTCATCCGTGTGTGCTTTTTGCCTCCCCTTCCAACTCATTGACAGTGCATTCATACCAGGGTTATAGTCATGTGGGACATGTGTAATTCATGTACTGGATCTCTGCCTTGGCAGGCCTATGTGTGTGCTATGGTGCTCATGCCTGTTTCTATTTGTTGTCTTTCATGTTTTTGCAGGTGATGACGCACTTGATGCTGTAGAGGTGGAGGAGATGGTGCAGACCCAGGAGGAATCTCAGGCACGACCGGGCACCAGTGGGGGACGTGGTGTAGTGGTGGGTGAAACCCTTTTTTACTGCAGACCATACTGTCCAGGGGTGTCTCTGGGTGCACCTCCACAGACCTCTATTCAGGTGCTGAATCGGATGATGAGACTTATGTGCCGTCACAGGCGAGTGTTTCTGGCAGGGATTCTGTTCTGTCCAGCTCACCTGCACCAGGGGTAGAACCCTCTATGGGGATGTCAGTGTTGGTTACTCCGCCTTTGGCGGTTACAGATGCAGGGTCACACTCCACAACATCTGAACCTGTTCCTGGGCCAGCAGATCAGAGGGGGAATGCATTCCTCCAGCCTCAGGCAGTGCCAGCACAGCAAGGTGCAGATCGCCTTGCCCCAAACCGGTGTGGTGGCTGCCGCCACGTGGGCCGTATGCCACCAGGCAATACTGTATGGGAGAACTCCATGTACAGTATGGCAACCCAACAGGCAGCATCAGTTGAAATGATGGCGCAGGCAATGGAGAGGGTGGCCACTTCCATTATCCCCCTTGAAAGGCAGATGGAGCAACAACAGCAGGCAACAGACTCCATTTGCCAATCACACAGGGAAGAAATGTTGGCGTCCAACAGGGACCTACGGGCAGCACTGGAGACTCTGCGGGAAGCCATTTCTATAGAGTCACAGGGCCACAGGGAAGCCCTGAGGGTAGAACTCCATAACCTCAGGGAGACTCTTGTTGAACTTGAGGCTTCCACAAATTTGAGGACAGAACAGCAGCTGGAGCGGCTCACTCTTTCGCTCTCAGCTGAGCTGCAGGCAACTCGGCAGGAGATCCAGGCATCATGGGTGGCCATGCGTGCAGAAATGCAGGCAACCTGTCAGGTGCTGCATGGGGATCTCCGTACTATCATCCTCCAGAACGAGACCTTCCACACCCGCATGCTTGCTGCCATGGAGGACCATACCAGGGCTTTGCGTGGGCTGCCTCCCATAGCACCACCACCTCCTGATGCAGCAGCAGAGGGTGATGAGAGCGACAGCAGCACTTCTCCCACAGTAGCGTAGCCGTGCAGGCCATGAGCCCATGGAGGTGTTTTTTTTTGCAACATCCACACAGGTGGGTGTTGGTGTGCACCCTGTCCTCGGACCTCCTGGGTGGCCTCCCCCCCTGACCCCCACATGGGCATTTTTTTTTTTTTTAATTTTATTTTACAGTGTGTTGCCTTGTGTGGCTTGTAAGCGATTTCAATTCAACACTACAGCTAAGTCAATTCCTAGTCTGGGATGCTGATGGAAGCCCTTATTGATGTATTTTTATGTCCAGTTTGTTTACTCTGGATGACAACCCTTATATAACACCCCTGTCTCAGGATCCCCCTGACCCCGCTGAGCCAAGAAGTAGGTTTGTTTTGCAAATTTAAAAGGTTTATTTGAAAATTAAACTATATATATATATATATATATATATATCACACTTTTATAATAAATTAATGTTTGATAGAACACTTGTGAAGATGATAGTGATCAACAATGGATAATGTTACAGTGGTACACTCTTTTTGATGGCTTAGAAGTGATATAGAGAGGATAAAGTAGCTGAGAATGCTTTTATGGCTTCA
Source organism: Ambystoma mexicanum (assembly GCF_040938575.1). Lineage (NCBI taxonomy): Eukaryota > Metazoa > Chordata > Amphibia > Caudata > Ambystomatidae > Ambystoma > Ambystoma mexicanum. The sequence goes on from NC_090921.1 coordinate 305,810,148, forward strand.
ATGACAACGATGAATGAAAATGCAGTACAGAAAATAAACTTGATATGACTTCAACAAAAGACAATGTAATCACTTTTCTTTGACAATTCACCCCCCCCCCCCCTCTATGCAAGGTAAAGAGATGGGAGGAAAGCACACAGTTCTCAGGAATGCAATCAAATATAATTCAGTTCCCCCCTAGCAAGCTTAGAGGAAGGAGTTTTAAACACAGGCAAAATCCTTTTAAATGTGGTAGCAATGAAGTGAAAAATATACTCAAATTGCTTTTAATTCCCTATAGGAGGTTCAGGGTGAGTGAGAGATACTTAAATTAATTTAGGATCACTTTAGCAATGCTCTATGAATGATTGTCAGGTTGCACACAAATTTCAGCAAGGAAAGAAAGGACAAATGTTTTTACACGTGGCTGAAATTAAGCAAAATGTCAAATCGCGGCAAATTCAGTCACGTGCGTCGAGCGCAATTACGGAGGCACTATAAGGAGTAGGAAGTCGGTTGTAGGTTCGGTGGAAAGCCTAGAATCTTAGCTTTAAAACTCGCTCCTAGCAAAAATGGTTCCGGAGATACGGCCGATTTAGTAAAGGTAGTTTTCGGATTTTAAATTTTAAAGCTCAGAATGACAGATGACAGTTTTCAGTTTTAAAGATGACAGAATGACACGATTCTAGGAGGCAGTTCTAATAGGCTAAAATAGTTTGGAATAGATTATTTTAAACTGAGAGATTGGTTTTGGCACAGTGCTAGCTGGGTACTCGCACTAGATTTTGGACAGGAATGCGACTTTGTCACCGATCGGGTCAGGATTGGCTGGACTTCTGCTAGCGGTTCTTCACAGCGATCTGGTCTCTGGTTCTGCTCTCAGCACTGCACAGTTCTGGTCTCTCTGGATCTCTGGAGATTGATGGATTTGAAGTCTGGAGTCTCCCAGCAAAGCGTCCCGCAAGAAAGTGGAAAGTGAATCTCTCTACCTGGGTTTCAATGTTCCTTTTATGTGTTTTGAAAATGGGTGTGTGCCTGGGCCTAGCTAAGCCTGCCCCTCTCACTTATCATTGGCCAAGCTTTCCTCTCTCCCTTGATTGGGGGAACTGGGTTGTGAGTCAGAGTGATGAGGTAGGTTTATGGTCAGAGGATCCTCCCCTTGTCAAATTGCACACAAATCTATTTCTGATCCAAATACATATTTATCTATGTACCATTTTTCTAATGTTATAGGTCCAGTTAACATATTTTCTGTAGCACCTAACCATCCGATCCCTGTCTTTGTACGATGTTGTGTCCACTTATGACAGAATTCTCCCCTTTTCATCCAGATAACAACCTCTAAACCTTTCCAGATTTTACACAAATGTGCACCAGGGATATGGGTTTCAGATGCTAAAGTGTCAGATTTTTACCATGCATACATTTGGAGTAACAACCTTTTTTCCCGCTACTATCCCCAAGAACACACCAGGGGCCTAACACCTCTTAAAATGTGCACAGAAAAATCACAAGAATGATGATGCTATTTATATAATTTTTACAAGTCCGCACTGTGAATTATCCATCTTTTTAAAATCATGCTCTGGCCCCAAAGGGCTGTGGTTTTCCAAAGCACATGGTGGAATTTCTGGTTTATCCACTTCCCCCAAGTCCAGCTTGCTCTCACAGGCACTGCCCCACCCAGTTTCTCCCAAGAGGAAGCCATTTACGACCCCCCTAATATAACATTTGCCTGAGCCAGGGACAGTGCTTTGTTTAGTTTCCTGTAGTCCCCAGGTACCACTCCCCTAATTCAATCAGAGACGTGTCATCTCCTTTTGGCATGGGCAGCAGGATGCAGCCAGGCCTGCGAACACAGCTGCTGAATTCCCTCTGCTGTCGGGGGTAGTTGTCAGGCAGAATTTACTCTCTTCCAGCCAGGCTTCAGCTAAATGTCACTTTAGTGCCCAGTTTTCTACATTCAAATTAAACTGACAATTTTTGCACATGCAGCTAGAATCTGATTCTAAGTTCAAAACTATGACATTTAACAGTTGCAACCTATGTTACACTCAAAAGTAGGTCACTCATTTATTTTAAACATTTCGATTTTAGTGGCTTTCTGTCCATTTAACTTAAGCTGCTGACATCCACAGCTCAGCCAGTTTTGTTATGAACATGGTTTTGGGCTCTTTGTCTTTCCAGATTTAGTATGCACGAAAGAATACATTCTGCCAAATGTCTGCTGGTGTTCATTGAGATTTTTGAATATCTTGTGATGTTTAAAATAGGCATTTTGAGCTTGCATTCAGGGAAACAAAGGTGATTTTAAAGCGCTTTTTTAGCCAACCGGCACTGCTGTTTTTCCTTTGGCACACATTCCACTCATGGCACCCCTGGCCCATCATGCTTGCACTGGTGGGTGGCAGGTCAGGGGACCACTTTGTTGCGCGCAGAACTGCGCAGTTTTCCCGGATTCTGGCGCAAATGTGGGCTTTTCCGCCCTCTTGGATTTCCTAAGCCCACAGCACCAAATGTTGCAGCATAATAGTCCAAACGTGGGTCAGGACACCCAACAGGCTCCCATGGGCATCCACTGTGTATTCCGGCTGGGCACATGCAGGCTTGTCCTGTGTTTGGGTTAGATGCTTGGGTTCCTGACACACACACCCCTCCTGCTTCCTGTTTCCATGGGCTCGCAAAGGGTGTGACCAAGTGACAGTGACTTACACAGTGACATTGGACTCCCATGAGCTGTGTGGGCAGTCTATAGTCCTAACTGTGTGGACATCCCTAGTAGGGTTTGTTTTTGTATTGAACACTGCATGGTGTACTGATATGTGCTTGTGCATCCATGTCTTCCTCCTTATTCACAGGTACCTTCTTCATGTCTTCACAAGGCCGTCTCCTTTGCAGATGCAGTTCATGTTGTATGCAGTACACTGACACATTTGCCTGACAGCAACACTCTGGAGTTGGAAGGGGTCGATGTGCTGGCTTAGTGAGGTTGTATGACTTACATTACTTTGAGTTTGTACTGTCATATTTTGGCAATGTTTCATGCTGTGTTGCTGTATTGTGTTGCTGTTAAGTATTTGGTCATGTGTGCTGTTTGTTATTGATTACTGGGAGCATATTGTCTGTGGCCTGTTTCCATTTGGGACAGTGCACTTTGTGACACTTGTGTCATGTGTTGTGCATTCCTTTGTTTGCTTTCACATTGCAGGACATGCCATGGTGTGTTGGGTGGCAGAGATGGGTAGGGGTTGGGTGACATGGCGCTATTTTCATGTTGTATTTTGCAAGGGGGTAGTCATTCATGCAGCATAAATGTGTGTCTTTTTGTGACACAGCATTGGTTGTCTTTGGGTAGGTAGGGATGCACACAATGTAACACTTCCAGGTGACCAATCTCAGGATGGTATGGTTGTGACAGTTGACTGTCCCTTATGTCATCATCATTGATTGTCAGCTGGTATGTGCCAGGGCTGTGTGCACTCTACAGGGGTGTGATTTTAGGTGAAGTAATTAGCCACCAGCTGCATATGGGCTGCCTCACCACGTGCCCTTTCCCCTACCATGCGCAGCGGCCGTGCTTGTGGTGTGGGATAAGGGGCACCACCATGTCCACCGGCAGGCCCCGGCATGTTGCAACGTTGTGCAGGACACATGCTGCCACTATGATCCTGCACACTACTGGGGGCGCGTATAGCAGCTGCCCACCAGAGCGGTCAATGGAGCGAAAGCGTGACTTGAGCACTCCGAATGTGCACTCCACTATGCCCCGGGTTCCAAAATGGGCTGTGTTGTATCTTACCTCGGGTGGTGTGGTGGGGTTCCGAATTGGTGTCATCATGTGGGTGCTCAGAGGGTAGGCACTGTCCCCTGGGGAGGGGATGATGGGTATCATTAGTGGGGTTGTGACATTACTCAGTATCTGACATGCATGCATGTGCAGGGGCATTTATACTCACCAAGCAGCCATGTATCGCCATGCCGCCCAGCTTCTAGGTCCCGGTTTAGGGTTGGAATTCTGTAAATGAAACTGTCATGGGTGGACCCTGGATAGTTGGCATATACTGAGGTGATGATTCCCTTGGCATCACATACTACCTGCACGTTGATGGAATGTCAGTGCTTGCGGTTTCTGTAGATGTGCTCAGTTGCCCTGGGAGGACGTAGAGCCACATGGGTGCAGTCAATGGCACCTAGCACTTTGTGTTGCCACCCCTTAAAAATCCTGGACGACAGCCTGCCTTTCTGCAGGTGTTCTGGGCAGGTAGATGTGCCGGCGGACTGATGGGCGTGCAGTCATGATGGCCAACACCTGGTGCAGGCAGCGTGACTGCGTGGCCTGTGACACCCCCCCACTATGGCACTTGTCCGCTGAAATGAATCAGTGGCCAAAAAGTGCAGTACATTGAGCACCTTTTCCAAGGGGCTCAGTGCTCGGGAGCACAGGGTGGGTGTGAGGTCACCCTCCCACTCACTCACCAGGTCGAGTATTATGTGAGGTGGAAACCTGTACCTCCCATACACCTGGTCATCAGGCATCCCAAAAAGGCTGGTTCTGGGTGTAAACATTCTGGCCCTGACTATCCTCCTCCTCCTCCTGCGGTATCCCACGACCACTGCTGCAAGGAACGGTATATTCATCTTAGCGTCTGAGCTTGTTTGTTGTTTGCGCGCACATTTATGCTGCGCGGGTCCACATACGCCTGCTTCCTGCTGGCGTACGTTTTTCCGGATTAGCGTGTCTTTTTTGGTGCACGTGTTCGCCCCGTTCGATTCCATGAATACGTGTTGTAGGCGCGCGTGTGGGCGTTCCGCGCATTTGCCTCCGGAACTTCCCCGTGACGCCCACATTTTCACGCGTTGTTCCCCATTCCACGTGTTACGCCTACTTTTGTTGTGTGCTCTGCGCTATGTGCGCTTTCGCTGTGCACGTAGCGCACGCTGTTTGAAGACGTGTGCGCCAGCTTGTGCTACGCAGAATTTTAGCGCACATCCATGGATTTACACGTTCACGGACTTCCATGAATCACTGTGCGCGGGTTTCACTGTGATTTTTCGCACTTGCGCTGCGATTTGCACGCTTGCGCAGAAATTTTCAGCGCACATTAATTCCATGAATCGGCCTGACAGTAGCATAACTGAATAGGTAGGAGAGGAAAAGCGTGCACAAGTGATTAACCAAGGCAAAAGCGCCCATGGTAGGAATTCAACCATCTGCATGGTGGGTGTGTGCTCACCTGGGATTTTTTGAAATGTTATATCTAATTGAATGATGGTAGATCAACCTCTGGAAAATGTGTGGGGCTAATCTGCACATGTTATGCTATGCTCACTGCATGACATACACACAGACCCATGTACTCTGGGTGGACACAGACTGCAGCCACAGTCCCCCCTATTATCAGGTTCCCTGAGAGATTACATGCACAATAGGGAATTTCCTCTTTACAATACCTTACATGCAATAAATAACTTATTACTCATTGCCTTCATTCATTCCTATACTTTCTTCTGTAAGTTTCCTTGAGTTTGCTTTGGGCCTTGACTTGTGCATTTCAGAGTGTTGGTGTGTTCCCTAGCCAAGATGGAGGGAAGGAGCAGAATTCGTCATTGGAGGATGGAAGGGCAAAGGGCAAAACTGAACATTCTAAAATGCCTTTCATTAAAGGTTTCATTGGAGCAGGTCAGGTTTTATTTTGTCCCAGAGTTTCAGGCCCTCGGTTTACCAGAGAAGCCATTTTCTACACCAGGAAATAGTTACAAAGAAAAGGAAGTTGTTGCAGAAAAGGAATAAAATACAGAATTGAACATACATGGAACCAAAGTTATTATTTCAGCAGTTAAAATATATAAAGTTACCGCTGGAGTCATCAGAGTTCATAATAAGGGACTGTTTTTAGCCAGTTGTTTAGTTAGGATTTAAAAAAGTGAACTGTTAGGTTGACTTGCCATGCGCGCAAATGTGGGTTTGCTGATAAGATCAGATTTCAAGCTGCGTAGTAACGCAAACTTTCATTACGTATGACGCTGTTCAGGGTTTGCCACATTGAGGGACCGGAAGAGGTCTGAAGCCGCGTTGCAGTCTAAAAAAGAAGATTGAATGGGAGGAGACCAGGCGGAGATTCGTTATGCCAGGGCAACACTAGAGGTGAGGAAACAGCTACATTATCCAGGGACCCATACAATGAGCAAACTGAAGCTGAAGCTGAGCGGTGCGTGTTTTTATTATTCGGCGGTGCAAGTGTATTTTAACGGTTGCATTCTATCTTTTGTGCTCAGAGAGCACAGTGACTTGGGGAAGGTGTTGGAACATCATTGACTGTAATCTCTTACTCATTTATGCACGGTGGGCACGGTGACATGAGAAACTTCTGAACATTAAAAGTGAACGTTACGCATTTTTTTCTGAAAGGTTAAAGTCAACAGAATCAAATTAGTTGAAGGACTTCTGAAGACATATGCATGATCTCAATGAAGATTATAATGCAGCAACTGTGAGCAGCTCCAGATGGGTTTACACATTTCAAAAGGTGAAAGAGTTTGTTAGGCACATACAGGGACGCCTTGTGGACATTGCAGAGCACTAATATCCATTAACTCACAAGTTAGATAGGGGTAGCTGTTTTAGTAAATAGAAATATTAGGTTTTCTGGTAGTTTCTCTAGTTATGAATATTCAGGAAAGACTTGGACATATTAGTAGCCTTAGGAATAAAAGGTTCTAGTAAGAGTCAATTACAACAGTGAAACAGAATCTGCAGCAGTCTTCAGCTGGGGACAGAGAATAATTCCTTCAGAGGAGGAGTTTTAGGTTCAAAAGAAGAGTGTAATCCTCTAGATTGTTGCAGAGGAGTTTTTAGGTATTTGTTCTCTTATGTTTGGGGCATAGCTAGGGAAGGGCAGAGAAAGGGTGAACTTGCATTTAATGCTATTTTCTCACCCACGCAGATACCAGACGAGGTTGAAGATCCAGTGTCTGAGTTTATTACTTTATCCACTTTCCCTTTCCCCCCTGTGGTGTACCGAACTCAACTGGTAAATTAGTTAGCTGAGAGCGTTACACCTTTGTTGGTCTGTGGGGTTCAGCAGCTCCTGCGATGTACCAAAGACGGGACATGACATCAAATTTAGTTAGGATATGACAGCAAGCAGTACACCATGTCATCTCAGAAAGGGGAGGGCCAAACCTTCACCCTGCCATAGCCAGCCTAATTAACTAACAAAGGCTCCTTGGATCTACCCTGTCGTTTTGTGTAGCACTGTAGATGGTATCAGCATTCGCATACTAATAAGAATTTAATTCAAACAGGACCCCATGGAACCTAGCTGCAGAGGCTAAGACTTGGCTCTAGATTTTACAACAAAACGCATAACTCATGTGTACGCACCACTATCAACCACAAGTCCACTCCCACACACATCATAACTGCATCCCATGCACAACACATCCCCACTACCAAACATGACAGCAGTACCACGACTCACAAAAACACACCCATCAAAGCCACACTAATTAATGCTAGGTCACTCCCAGCTCACGCCCTCAATATTGCTGACTTCATCTCTGAGGACCTGGACCTTCTGGCCATCACAGAGACTTTGCTCCATGCTGCATCTGGCCCAGCACTCTCCCTGGCTGTCCCAGACAATTATACCATCATCAGATGTGACAAAAATAACAATCAATCTAAAGGTGGAGGTATCGTCTTCATTTTTAAAAGCACCCTTGAACTTAGACCCACCCAATACGCACAAATCCCCTCTGCAGAATCACTCACAGTCAAACTAGCAATCTCGCCCAATCACACAGCCACTATACACATTATCTAAAGGCTGCCAGGACCCATCTCAACCTTCCTTGAGGATATATCTACAATTCTTGCTGCCAATACAAAGCCCAACTCACAAATTATATTACTTGGTGACTTTAACCTTGGCCTCCAGGATCCAAAGGACACTGTTGCCTGCGACTTAGCCAACTCCCTGACGGATTTGGGATTCATCAATCACATCCAGGAACCTACCCACATAAAAGGTAGAACTCTTTACTGGATAACCGACCTGAACTGTACTATCGACCTCCTGGCCGTAACGCCATGCCTATGGTCCGACCACCACAAAATCATCTTTACTATCAAAACATCGCCATGGCAGACACCAAAATCAACATAGCCCCCGCTATAAGATTTTGCCAAAGAGAAACTACTCCCCTTTATCACCCCTCTACTCAATAAGTCAGCATCACCCGACTCAGACCCTACAGTCCTTGTCGACATACATAATCACACCATCTTAAAAGCATTAAACACCATCGCGCCATTAAAACTGCGCAAACCCAAACCACGCCTCCACCTTATCTCATGCTTCACACCATGAGAGACCTCTGTAAAGAAAAAGAAATGCTGAGGCTCATTGGAAAAGCAGCCCATCGGTTTCCAATAAAACATCACTAATCTCTGCCTCAAACAACTACAAAGACGCTATACTCCTCGCCAAAAAAGATGTCTACAATAATCGCATACTGTCAGCTGAATCTAACACGAAAGAACTCTTCAAGATTCTCAAAGAACTCGAGTCACCCATAGCTCCATAAAACCATTGCGTCACAGACTCATCCTGGTGTTCCAACATTCAGCAAGCCCTCCTTGTCAAAGTAGCTTCCCTACAAACAAAAATTAAAAAAAGAAAATGCAGCGTCACACTTGACTCAGTATTTAACTCCACCCCCAACACTAACTCAACTTGCCCGCCAAAACCTTTCAGCTTCTCACCTCTCACTATTTGTGAAGTAGAGAACATTATCAAAAAACTCAAACCTACCAACTGTCAAAGCGACTCTTGTCCAGCACCTATCATTAAAGACTCTGCACATGAACTTACCCCATTCATCACCACCCTCATTAACGCCTCCTTCAAATCGACAATTGTACTGTATAACCTTAAGGTTGCTTGGGTAATACCATTAATTAAAAGACCCACCTTAGATCCTAGCAATCCGGCCAACTACAGACCCATAACTACGGTACCCTTGCACCTACAAATCCTGGATAGGGCAGCCTATCTTCAAATTCAGGCCTACCTTGAAGCAAACTATCTTCTCAGTCTCAGGCAATCGGGATTCCGCCCTAGACACAGCACCGAAACTGCCCTTATTGACCTTACAACACAAATTGAAGACTTAAAAGATAAAGGCAAATTAGCGCTACTCATACTTCTTGACCTATCGGCAGCTTTCGATCTGGTCAATCACCAAATTCTGTGCCAACACCTCAAAACAGCTGCCCACTTCTCGGAGGAAGCCACCTCTTGGATTACCTCCTTTCTTGCTAACAGAACTATGCAGGTCTTCTCACCATCCGTATCAGCCGAACGATCACCAGTCCTCTGTGGAGTACCTCAAGGCTCCTGCGTTTCTCCAACACTACAATATATTTACTAAGCCCCTTTTTGATATTCTCGACCATCTGGGTGTCTCATACTAATTACGCTGACGACACCCAGATACTTATCCCCATTACTGCCGACCATGCGATCGACTCTAAAGGACTCTATGATGTCTACTTGATCATCCAGGCCTGTATGGCTCATCATGGGCTGTGCCTAAATGATGAGAAAACTGAGCTACTCAACCTGGGATCCCACACTAGACTTAAACTGAATCCCACCTTCAAATCCTTCACCATTGACGGAAACATTATCAACGTCTCAAAGGATACCAAAACGCTCGGTATCTACCTTGATTCCACCCTGTCACTCACACGACAAACTAATGCCGTTGTCTCAGCTTCGGACTACACCTGTAAGATGATAACGGCATGCAGACCCTTCCTAACCCCTGCCAACGGCATTACCCTTGCCAGAACTCTGGTCATGGCGAAAATTGACTATTGTAATGCATTATACCTTGGCACTAGACAAAAGAACATTAATAAACTTCAAGTCACTCAGAATAACGCCATAAGGGCGGCACTGAACATACCCAGAAAATCAAGCCTGACACACGTCACAGTCTACACTGGCTCCCAATAGCCTGTAGAATTTCTCTGAAGACTCTTGCCCTACTCACAAATCCAGAACTAACCAAGCACCCATCTACCTTGCCAATCGCTTTACTGCCTACACACCAAACAGACAGCTAAGATCTGCAAATGACCACTCATTGGCTATACCGAGATTCAAGCTGCAGAAAGCAGGGGGCTCCAGCTTCCCGGTCCTCGCCGCTAAACTATGGAACACACTGCCAGCCACACAGAGCCGAACCTTCCTACTTGGTTTTTAAAAACAAGGTCAAACTCTGGCTCATCGAGCAGGACCACACCACCTCCAACATGTAACCTACCACATCACTGTCTTCTTCATCTTGTGTATATACTTCCACTAATTCTGACCTACTGCCTGCTGTATATATGCTTAATATTAATTGCTATCCTCACTTTTGCTTGTATACTTTTACTGCCAATGCTATGTAACTGTACTTACCTTCCCTTGTTACCCTCCCCCAAGTAATGCGCCCAGATGCCCCTGGGCTGGGTGCGCAATACAAATACAAAAAATACAAAAACAAAGGAGACAGGAAACCCCAACGCCCTTTCATATGCTCTGTGTCAACCTGAAGCCAGCTCCCGCCCTTAGTATCGGTTGACAGTGAAAATGACATGTCTGGGACTGCGTTTATTACAGTAGTCATCCCTGCAGAGGGGCCCATTCAGAAGGTACGAGTATGTGGATTGACGGTGCCAGAAAGTCTGGTCTTGCTACAGCTTCAAGCAAGATCTGTCACTTTAATCAGAAATCACAGAGTGCTGCATTGACCAGAGAGACCTTTTGATCCACAAAAGACTGAAAGATCGATGGGACTTAGTATTACATGTTTTCACCCCTTTACCGTTGTGACCTCTGCCCTAAGCCTGGAGGTAATAAACTGAAATCTCTCACAGGTAACGGAAAGAGATGTTTGCTGATTTACGAATTATGTTGGAAGGGTCACTGCTCACCTTGTGTTCTTTTGCTGGTTGAACCGCCTCCAGAATATTACTCAAAACATTTTCTGAATATTGAAAAATAGCCATTCACCAAGTATTAAAAACCTAAATTGGAACAAAGTTCTTGAGCTCAGTCTCTTATTGTTTTTTCTTCAATTGATGCTGGCGTTTAATACATTTCTTCTTTAAGATTATACTCTTTTCTGGTTCTTCATTTATATATTTCTAGTATTCCTGCCTACAGATGCGCATCACTAAAACTGCAACTTCCAAATGTATTTTCAAAATGGCCGACACCACACAGCAAACTTTAGTCCTTCTACTAGTGACTTCTGTGAAGTTCATAAAGACAAAAAGCTTGTTGCATGGTTTTCGGAATATACACCCTAGAGGTAAATTTTTATTTATCTATAAAATGTTATTCTCTTCCTTGCACTGAATGAATGAATGTGCGTGTCAGAAGAATTCCTGACTCCCTAACGGATTCTTGTATTTACAGAAAGGACGCTTGCCCACACGTGGCGTGCCTGGACAGATAGCGCAGCGGTCGGGAAGGATAAACCTTTCTGTTCTCGACCCATAATAACCTACTCCTTTGTCTGAGTAGCAGCACAAGACAAACTGTGCTTGAGCGCTCACACCGTGCTCAATTCTGAAGTGCTGAGGTGCGCTACATACGAAAACAGTATCCTTTCTGTTCCGAAATGCTAACTCCTTTTCAGAGTTCACTGCTCAATTCGAACGTTGAAAAGATTATCAACTGCAGAGTAGACGCACAGACAACTCTTGAACAGAAATTGACCAGAGTCTTTGAACTCGAATAGTAAACGAATCTTGCGCTGGAAACCTTTTAAACTGAACATATATAAATATATTACAATGCTGCAGTTTTTCCAAAATGTCTATACAGCTTCCTAAATCCAAAATGAATTGGCAAATTATAGCACTCTAAACGTTGTGCTCCCACCTGTGGTAAAGTCCTGCAGCTTCTTTTCTTGTTGTTCTGCTCCAAATGTATCTGAGTCTTGACTTGTACTTGGCCTTTGAACAGGAATCAAAACACACAGGTCCTATCTTCTCCACAGTAAACGATGAAAGGCAGTTTAGAACACGGAGTTCTGCCAACCTGCTCTCAACATTCCATTACAGAACTACTCCTGAGGGAATCCCCTTCTTGACTTGGGCTATATCCCAGTCCGCCCTCTTGTGAAGAATAGACAGCAGATGTCTGGATCAAATCATTAAAGAAACAAAGATTTTCTTTAGGGACACATTTTATCATGCAACATCGTCTGTAAATCCTTCCACCCAACATAGAACTTAACTCCAGCCTTCCCTTTCCCCTGACAACAACAGACAGAAAGATGGATGGGACTTAGTACTACATGTTTTCACCCTTTTACCTTTTCTGTTGCAAAGCACTCTACTTATGACCTCATGCATACAGGAGATGGTTGGTGGTGACCCAGGATTGGTTCATTAAGGTAGGCTTAGCCTACACCAATCCCTGTGGCTCATTTGGGTTTAAAAGAGGGTCGAGACCCTCTTTTGGGCAGATCATATGAAGACTTTACAAGGAGTAACAAGAAGAAATCTGCATTGTACCCTCGCTGAAGGTACAGTCTGCCTTACATCTTCTGCCAGTGAAGGAAGGCCTGGACCTCCAAGAGGGAAACAAGATCCCTCACCATAACATCTCCCAGGAAACAGGGGGAGATACCGAATCCAGAGGACCCTCCAGCAGCACCAGCAGCTAGGCTCTGCAGCAAGCTTCGTAGGTGAGAAGTGCCTGAGAGTCTCTGAACCGAACCAAGGACAAGATAGCTGCCTGCAACACTCTCCTAAGCTTTGGACCGTCCACCTTAAAAAGGACAACACAAGCCCAGTGAAGAAGCAATGAGGAGCACATCGACAAGCATCTAACGATGTCCGCCTTAAAGGACATTTTCAAACCAGTCGAGCCCATCGAGCTGCAACTGACTGCACCACTGACTGTTACACCGCAGACGCTAAAGCCATCCAAGACGCTTCAACCAGTGCTTCAGAGCCGCGGACCTGCACCAAGACAATTCCTGATCCCGAGCCACTGTGTAGGCCAGCCTGCAGCTGTCTGTCCAGCATTGCTTGCCAAACTGCCTACTGCCTCATACCTGCAGCTGTCTCCAGTCTTGATCTCTGTCGCAGAAGCTGCAAAGCGCCCTGAAACCGACTTGACCCTCTTGAGCACCAAGAACTCCACAGTGCATCTCTTTTCCTTCTTTGGAACCGTCTGTCCTATGCATTCCTTTACAGGATGGGTTGTATTTTGTAGTGTGCTAGAACGGTCTGTTGTACTAAAAATTAAGTCGAAGTGTGTATACAACCTTGACTGGACAGTCCCTGGGTAATTTATATTCTGTGTTGCAACTAACCACTGATCCACAACCATTGAGATAAGCCTGCTGTTCCTTCCATGTTACCAAATCTGGACAAGGAGGTTTATAATTTGCTTGTGTTACCAATTTGTTCGAATCCCTTTGGGTGTACTTGAGCTGTAGAGCGGATTGAAAATTTAGAAACAGATATTCATCCCTGGACCACTGGCACCCCGGAAGATTGATTCATCATAGGCATAGACTCAGACGAGATAAAACACATAGGGGGCAGATAACTGCATGGGTTAAATCCAAATATGCTATTTGCCTCTAAGTGAGAATAACCTCAGATACCAACAAACAGCATGAGCGTCTTTTGGTACTGCTTATTCTAGGGTCACACAACCATAATTCAGGATAACATCCCTCATCTTGGCCACCTGCATGAACCAGGTATCCCAGCAATTTCCCAATTATATCATGACCCTCAGACATCCAGAAACCAGAACAAGCAAGCATGCAATAACTGGAAACTCATCAACAAACGGGGAAACATGATGCCTCCCATATTAAGTTGCCATTCAATAACTATACAGCCTATCCAGCCAATGCCTACACCAAACCAGCAGATCCTCAGAAACAATCATGAAATCAGATCCTGACCATCAAACAGGAAACTGAACAATGCACAACTGTTCTGATAAAATAGGATACACCAATTTACGGTAACCACAAGGACACCTAGAGGAACCAGGACCAACTCAACCTTATATGGTAGCTAGGAACCAATCACCTCAGAAATGGACATGAAAGCTGGCGAATTTGACTAATTTGTCCCTTCTCTCTAGATGGAAGCAACCCCCGTTGAGGTTAGGGAGGTGAACCTGTCCAGCAAGACCCTCCCTATGGGTCTGGGCAAGTGGGACCTTGCCAGGAGTGACTCACCTCTCTGGCACAGGGACATCCATTCCAATAAGGAACTCCCAGTCCAATGTACATTATCTGCATATGTGGGAAATAGAAAGGCTGTTACTTCTTTTTTGAAACCCCCATAAAGTAACAGCTCTTCTATCACTTTGGTTTGAGGAAATGCTGGATCACTGCTGAACTCTAGAGTTAAAGAGCATCAACAAAACCCCTGTAATTTTTATTTCACTTTGGATTCACTGAATAGTCAAGTTTCCGCAAACTTTTGGCCTCAGGAATTGCTGGGCTTCGTCTGAGTGCCAGAGTCCAGGAAGAATGACAACCTTTTTGATCGTGATGACGTACTTAAACCCAGGAGGAACTGTGAATGGAGCAGGATCTCCTATGCAGGCAAACCTCTGTGGATGAAACGTCCTGTAGAGGCGGAGTCACGCTAGACCGCAGAGCTGTGGAGTGCGAGCCTAAAGATAGCCCAACGCTTGAAGGCTGGTGACCCGTCTGACCGAGAAGCTAGGGTCGGGCGGATAGGAGGAGAAGCAGCAGTTTCCTCTGGTGGTGCGGCCATGGGAAAGCAGTGGTGGGCCTGGAGCTCAGCAACCGACAGCAAGACCAGATCGCCGGGGAGAGCCCGAATCCCCTAGCTCCATACCCAAAGGACATTAGCTAACGCGAGAAGCAGTAGCAGGGAAGAAAACGCTCCCAAAGAGTGACTACCATACTGCTGAGCGTTACAGATACTGTGAAGCAAGGCTGGAGAGAACCAACAAGGTTGCAGAAACCTGAGAGAGCAAACACCCTGTCTGAATTAGAGCAAGAGAAGTACAAACGTTTTGTAGCTAGGATGGGTGATCCTACAATATTTGGGGACCCTGCGAAAACAATTTTTAGACTCATGGAAACGTACTGAGGATCCTTTCTTTTGAACAACGTCTGCAAGAAAGATATAAACTGCTGTACACCATTGAAGAACCTACAACATATCGATAATATCCAAGTGTTGGGCCAGGAAGAAGTCTAACTCAGAGGCCGTCTTCTGGTCTCCCTCTTTTTTTGGAAAGCAGTAGGGCCAGTTAGTTGTTTAGAATACAGGCAGAGACATTTTTACATTTGGACTTTGACGTGCACCCTTAGTTTTAGTTTCTTTTGGTAGGTAACTTCCCTCATAGAAATAGGCCAAGTTAGGAATTGTCTCTAATTTTAATAAAACCACTTTAAATCATGCCATTTAGTCATTTGACTCCTTTTGGTTCGCCACAATACCCAAACTCCAATTCAAATAACCCACCCAGTCTCCATGCTCTCCCTTCTACCTTACAGTCCATACATCAATCAAGAAAACAAAATATACAATTGAATAGGGCCAAGGATACTAAGCTCAAATAGAACTCCCAAATCTTGTCAACATCTGCATGTATAAAGAAGGAATCACTCTTTGATACTATATTAGTGAGATAAATCTCATTTTTTTTATATAAAGTTTTGCAAATCAAACTATAAATGGACAATTTAAGAAATGTGATATCAAACCAAAAATACAGACAGCAATATTTAGAACACACAATACCAAATATTATTTGGGACAACAGCCAAAATGTGTGTGTACAACAAACTCGACCTCTGTTGTGGTTTACCTCCAGCCTTCCCTTTCCCCTGACAACAACAGACAGAAAGATGGATGGGACTTAGTACTACATGTTTTCACCCCTTTACCTTTTCTGTTGCAAAGCACTCTACTTATGACCTCATGCATACAGGAGATGGTTGGTGACCCAGGATTGGTTCATTAAGATAGGCTTAGCCTACACCAATCCCCGAGGCTCATTTGGGTTTAAAAGAGGGTCGAGACCCTCTTTTGGGCAGATCATATGAAGACTTTGCAAGGAGTAACGAGAAGAAATCCGCATTGGACCCTCGCTGAAGGTACAGTCTGCCTTGCATCTTCCACCAGTGAAGGAAGGCCTGGACCTCCAAGAGGAAAACAAGATCCCTCACCATAACATCTCCCAGGAAACAGAGGGAGATACCGAATCCAGAGAACCCTCCAGCAGCACCAGCAGCTAGGCTGCAAGAAAGATATAAACTGGCTGCAAGACATTCCAAATAGAGGCTTGGCCATTCATAGCACCAAGTACAGTAGCACCTACCTGCTCTACCATCCAACCAAATTGAATTCCCATAGCTACCCATGCTCGTAGGATTAATCTATCTAGCATGCAATGGAGCATCACAACTAAAGCCAATATAGCAAAACATTTACCTCATGTCCAACTCAACTAGTATCTCACCATCATGCATACAGTGGGTGCTTCCCAATCTGCATTCACGAACACATCAGGTTTTTCCTCTTTACACATACAAACTGCCCTCGCTTGTAACATCTGGCAACAAAAAGCTGCCATTATGGCAGACGTCGTGCTAGTCAAAATCCAGTTAAATTACATTGTTTTTAGGCAGCACGCCTACAAGTATGTAAGTGGGGCAAAGGGGCCAAAATCAAGGAGAAAAAATAAAAAATCCTAGGGTCTTAAATGGAAAATTGAACAGTACACAAACAGAGGGCAGTTTCAGACTGATATGCCGTCATGATATGCGCTACTCAAATATCATACTTAGTCTCCACCATAGTACTCCATGGGGAGAAATACAATTTGTATGCATAGATTAATTCAATCAAATAATTTCAATGGTTGCACTAATAAAACACACAGACAACTAGAACTTAATTTTTTTTTATTATTTCAGCAAGTTACAGAGTGACAAATGCTTTAAATATTCCAACGTTTAAATACAATCTGTTTAATAATGTTATTATAAAATGTAAACGTTCTTATTTTTATAGAATTATTTCTGTATTTTCTTTTTCAATATCACAAGTTTAATACCTGAATTCCTGAAAAACTGTGAAAAAATGAACCGGTTTCTTACGATGCAACGCAGACTGTCTTACAGAGGTAGAATGCTTTTTTCTTCGACTATTTTTGATTCCTGAGTTAAAGATATGTTTACTGTATTAATATATATTTTCTCTTTCTTTTATTAAGTAACCGCAGAAAGAAGAAAGTCTTCACTTATGCCAAAGGGATGAGGAGGAAAGAGAAAGCTGCTTAAATTCCTCCACCCCAACAAAACAACCCCCCTTTTTTTAAAGTGACTTTCCTGCTACTAACAGCTCCCAACCCAAACATCAATTTTAAAAATAAAAAGAAATTCATGCGGTTTCCATGGATTATCTCATTGGCTGACCCCATAAAGGCAGCATCTTAGTCATAGGCAGGAAACATTCTCCTACCAATTTAAGAAATAAGGGGTTTGGTGGTGAGACGTGCGAAGGAAGGCAAAATATATCTTTTCTCAAAAACAAAATATATATTATATATATATATATACACACACACACACACTTTAAATTGTCCGAAGCAAAAGGAGGAAAAATACACCACAAGCCATCTTAAAATTGACCAAGGCTGTAGGAGCTAAAAGCAGCAAAAGTCTCAGTGAATGAGGCCGGTCTCACGAATTGACACCCAAGTTCCTAGATCCAGACCTCAAAACTCCCTTGGGAAGAAAACTTTGATAATAAAAATAAAAGAGCTGCTAGATTTAGCAGGGAAAATAATGAATTTCTGAAACCAGGAGCCGGAGGAGCCAGTACTGGTTGAGGGCACAGCAGCAAGTCTTACTCTCCCAGCATATATCCAGGGTAGACTGCAAACGTTATGTAACAGGTCCTACAGGTGGGCCTTTGGGAAACACTCAATTGCTCCACCTGCTTATCCAAGTCCCAGTTCTAAAGGGAATAATTTATTTTTGGAGGAATTGTGATAGAGGTGCAGCAACGCTCCCTTGTGCCCAAAGCATGTCAAATTCAATATTCCGTTTATTTCATATTCCTAATTTATAAAATAAGAAAACTCTTTTTCAGACCCAGACAATAAAACAGGAAGATCCATACAGTACAAGGCATTTTCTTCAGTCCACTCTTAAACATTAAAAAGGGGTATGGGGTGAGGGGATAGCAACTCCCCCTCTATACTCAAAGCTGTCCATAGCACAGTTTAGCGACTTCTTTTTTACTAACCATCTCCCTGACCACCACAGTAAATCAAGGCTTTCCATGAATGAAGAGGGGCGGTAAGGACAACTGAGAAGGCACCCACCCAGTATTTTAGGATACTTTTTTTTTTTTAAAGCACTCCATTTCCAAGACAATAGAAAAATAGTAAAGCTCGCTACACAAAACAGGCGACAAATAAGAGTGGGGGCAGTGTACCCATTTCAATTCCACAGCGATAGATCTATATCCCCCACCACCAGGGCTGTTTGCAGAATATGTAGCACCGGTGGGAAAGATGTTGAAGGCGGCATTTGTGGAGCCAAGGAAAACAAGCCCTTACTCAACCAGCCATAGATGCATGGGTTTCAGCCAGATTTGCCACAATATAGGCACAAAACAAGCAGCAGTGCTCAGAGCACATGGCCTGTTCAAATCAGATTCCCTGAACACAATTGTTATGCCACAAACAAAAAGATACTTCACTTACACAGCAGAAGGGACCCTGCATTCCCAGGTGAGAGCCAGGCAGAGGTCCAGTTGTCCCTGAGTTCCCGCTAGCATCTACAAAGAGGCTAGACTACAAACATACACACAAGATATATAGATACACACAGACACACATACTGTATATATTACTTTTTATGTCTACAAGTCTTCCCACGCAGGATGAGAAAACTGATATATCCAATGGAGAAGGCCTAAGTGGTGTCTTAATCAAATGGTGATATGGAATTTATTCGCCATCAAATTCAATGTCAGGCAGAGCTTGATTGTAGCCCACGAATATGAACAATCCCAGTGTTATGTGCACAGTGTAAAACGAAGCACCACCCAACCTTTGTACGCAGAAGGTACTCAAGGATTCCTTTCGGTTTGCTTAGAGCAATAGGAGAACGGCCACTGTACAAACACTTTGCATATGCCACTCAAGGAATGACGCTGGAGAGGAGGCGGCATGATAGCTTGATAGATCTGCAGATGACGTCACATGCAGGAGGTGGAGAAGCACACGAGCATGATTCACACTGAGGCATGTAGGCTGCACATTACCTCTAACTTCAGTATGTGTTGCAAGAGCATGCTGGTGAGGTTGTTCTGCAGCACAGGGACTGGTATAAGCAACGACGACCACTGGGCACCACGTCTTGCCTCCTGATCACAAACCCAATAAAAGGACCATGAATAGATTCTAGTGCCACCAGTAGCATGAACGTAGCTACCCTATATGCCCCTACTTCGCCACAGCTGTGTATAGGCTGATCCACTAATCTTGTGTCAGAACTGGCCTGAGCAGCCAGCTGGCCGCGACCCCGAAGCCTCCACCAGGCCACACAAAATTTCATCAATGGTGGGACCATCCAATCCCCATAGTCCCCCCCACCACCAATCCATTTACACTGATGTAAAGGGATTTCACCATTCCAGCTATCCCAAAGAAGGACGGTGATTCTCGAGTTCCAGTCAAAACCTGGGCAGTTTTTCATATGTAATTACTTTATCCTTCATAAACATACCGGTTACCCCATGGGCAAATTCAAGTTTCCCACTTTCGGCCTGAGAGGTTTCCTTATGCATGATTTCATGACTCAGTGCCAGGATTAAACTGGCACCACTGCAAGGCCATAAATCTCTCCCCATTGAGCCTCCAACTGGAGAGTGGCAGAACTAGGCTAGGAGCCAACAACTGACCAGCCCTGGCAAGATCCATGCCACCCCTGCCAAGCACTACTCTACCACACTCCCCACCAGGCTTCTCTGCAGCAACAGCCTCCTCGTCTAGTCATCCAGTCACCATCCAGCCACAGGACTGCAAAGGTTAACTCCTTACTCGCAGTGGTCTTCTCTGAAGCTATGCTGGGTATCCCCAGCCGGCCCTTACACTCTCACCTAATGGCCTGAGTGATGCGTCAGGTCAGCTTCCTGCACTGAAATATTAATAAGGATCAATACAGACCAATGCTTGAGTGGTCTTCCTAGCGCCGTGGCCTTGCTGCAGCCCTCACCCCACAAACACTGTGCACCGAGGCAGCAAACAGCCCAGAACTATTTGGTGCATAGAGGGTGGCATCCACGCCGCTTCATGACTCTGTGCAGACGCCTCACTGCCCTTCATGGCAATATATAGGCTACACCACCCTCCTCACAGTCCTCTTTGCAAAGAGCCCATACCCACGGTAATCGCGGTAGTCACCCACTGACCCACGTGGGCAGCGACTAAATGGTATGACATTCCTTTATATTTCTGAGCAATCACCCATCGTTTCCTTAGTTTTTTTCGGGCCGATGATGGTGGGGGCTTACCTTTTGCTTTTTTTAAATGCCCCCTACGGGGATTCAGATCTGTGTCCTGCAAAGTAAAACCCTGCTATGATAGCTCGCGAACTCTTCCGTTTATATTCACTGTCTGCTTTGGAAATAAAGCCCTTCTCCAGGACAACAAAAAAACTGCACCTGCAGTAATCAGCGTATGTCTTATATGTTTAAACATAATAAACGTCAGATTGCCGCAGGCGCAGCTGTGTGTGGGTAATTGGGATCGCTATGGTGTTATGTCCCTTAAGAGGTGCGAAAGGTGGGGGAGGAGAGGGGTGCATAAAGCTTCGTGCTGTGGGGGAAAATGACCGAAAACACCGACGATCTTAGGAAGCCTTTTCTCTCACTGCGTTTCTTTTCATATTATTGGTACAGGTGTAAAACAGTGTTGCGGGTGGACTCGAGGTAGGGGTCTACTCTTTGGGGAAGAGTGTGCAGGCAGGGAGTGCGCGGAGGAGGAACAGGGGCGCATAGTTGCACTTGTACCTCACACGCTTCCAGGGCCGTCTTAATGCCGCTACCTTCTTCCTCTCACCAACTCTCCCAAGTGTCTCCACACTCTGCCCTCGTGCTACCCCAACCATTCCCCCCCCCCTCTCGCCCCCAGGGCAGCGTCGTGTCCCCACGCGGACCAGGTCTCTTTACAAACACCTCCTGCACACCTCCCGGGCACTGTGCAGGACCCTGGAAGTCTTCGTACCGCGTAGTGCTCAGAATGGGAGCGCAAACAAGGGGTTAACAATGGTGCTAGTCTAAAGCCTATTTATTCAGTGCATCACACTGTTATTTTAATTAGAAAGGCAGCTTGCACACCAGATAAACCCCTGGTAATTAAAGCATAAACGTATTGGGATTTCGAGAATAATGTCATCTTCTCATGAGGGAATTAATTACAAAGGACCATAGCCACAGCTGTCATGCGTTGACATGGGGCGAGGCGTGGAGTCTCAGCGGAATGGGCCATGGAGTCCCTCTTCTTGCCCCACCCCATAGCTTCTAGGCAGGTGGGGAGTGGGACAGGGAGCGGTGGAAGATGCCAAGCACGGCGTCTGGTGCGACCGAATTAGCCCAATCCCTGTGTATGCAAATCTGTTAATTCTAGCATGGGTGAAGGCGGCAGGTGAGGGCCCTCTAACGCCTCTCCGCATGAGCTGCATCCCAGGTGGGTGTGTCAGAGAAATGCCAGCTGGCAAACAGTAGGAGAAGAGGGTATTGTATACTAACCAGAGCTGTGGCAATGCTGGAGCGGTGTGGCAGACGAGGCTGGGTCAGTAGAAGTGTGCTGGCGACGTTCCCAGTCAGGACTGCGCTCAGGCAACTAATCGGATAGGTGGGGGAAAGACAGCACAGGACTGCAGGAGTACATCCCAGTACATGTGTGCTGGGGATATTGTAAGCAGGGTACACATCGGTTACCAGTAAGGGTCTGGGGAAAGGGCTGGGTTACACCATGGACTGCACCAATATCCAAAACAGATCAAGGGATACTGAGGGAAAGCATCACTGCAGGGGCAAGTGGTCAATGGTGGGGCCTTAGAGAAGGTGTTAACACTCATCACCAGTTCAGAAGCGACGCATTTACCTAATACGGGTGGGTACAGTGGCAAGGAGGAGTCCTGTTGGATGGGCAGCTACTACACTTCAGTTTGGAGCATGTGTGCGACAAACAAAGCCTCCATTAGTATAATCGGTAGGGACAGCATTCTTGGCACAATGCCGCCACCAGACCATTTCGTAAAAGTGCCACTAAAGGGGGTGTTTGGATCAAGGGTAGCAAAAAGAGGGAGGTTAATGCAGAGTGATAGTCCACTGCAGAAACAGTGCACTCTTCGTATACATTGGATCACAGGTAAGAGTGCAACACAGCAGGCTTTCCCTACTGCCTCAGTGCGGTGGAGCTCACAAGGCCCAGGATCTCTGCAAACAGAGTGTGAACTTTCTGTAATTTGTACTATGTATAGTTTCTACTATTTAACATGGGGAGAGGGTTCTCAAAAAAACAAGGGAATGCCTACGGCTAGTAGGTACTGCCTGCCAACTGCATAAAATGCACCCACTTAGCGTCCAGCGCCAAGTTCTCCATCGCAGGGACTGCTCTATTCAATCCTATCCTCAGTATCTCACCTTCACTGCATACCCTTCACCCCGGAAAGCGCACCAAAGATCACGTGTCCAACCATATCCTCTGATAACATGAAGGACAGATTCTCCTGAGGGTAAGATACCATCACATCTAACTATTGAACACCTCCGGTGTCACACTACAAGGCATCAGAATAAAAGCAGCCTCCACTTAGAGGTATTATCGCAATCTTGGAATCTCCTTGGCCACCTCGCATGAAGGCTGCTCCCTTCACCCTGGAAGTCACAGGGAAGGGTTAGAAGTACCATGACGAAGGTCAAGAAACTCTGAGAAGAAATACATGTGTAAGCCATGGGTAATGCAGAAGGCCACAAGACCTGGTCTTGAAAATATAAGGCCATGAATAGGCCTTCCGCTGAAATTGTGGGATCCCGGAAATCTAAAACAAAACAACCCGCACTACACAGGGCATTTTCTATTGAGTGCTGAGTAAAATGGAATTTAAGAGCAGAAAATAGAGATGTAACTAAGAGGTAAAAACAAGTGGTTCAGAACGACACTGGGCATGTGCCAAGAGGGGGGTGCATTTTGGGGGATTTCAGGGGTGGGGAAGGATTTGGTTTACTTGTTTTCCCGGTTTGCTTCATTGATTTTACTCAGGACTTGCCGGAAAAACAGTCAGATATTGAGGGTATAGGTGACTTATACTGGGGTTGGTTAAATCATTGTAAATTATAATGTTAAATGATACAGATAGGTGCGAAAAGTGAGTTGGCATGAGTTGGTGAGGATGCAGAGAGCGCCGGTAGATCTGGGAGAGGCAGATCTAAAGCCAGGAAGTGGGAAAGGGACCAGAATGTTGAGTGCGGAGAAAAAAACGCCAAAGAGTCAGAGTTAACCTGGAAGCCAAAGTTGAGGGGAACGTTGAAGAAAAACAAGAGGAAGGGGCAGCAGTGGGTTAATAATGTTCTTAGCAGGAGTGGGAGAATATAAGAATTTGATGAATTAGCGCTGCGTTTAGAGCAATAATAATTGTGTATGGAGTAACTCCTCACTCCCCCACAGGGACCACTTATCAAGCACAGTTTGTGCTGCCCCAATAACCTCTATGAATAGAACTACCTCATTCTCAAACACTGGCTTAAAGCGAGATTACAAATGTAACTACACCTGATAAAAAGACCTTGGATACTTGCGGGACATGGGATCGTCACTGGAAGAAACACTAGACAAACCCAAAGTCACGTAGATCGTAGGGCATGTGAATGCAAGAATTGCCCCACAGGGCAGACTTATCCAGTCAGAATTCATGCAGAGCAAGCTACACGGATGAAGTTGCCTGAGGAGGACAGCCATACCAGTCTGCGAGGGGTCACCAAAACATTGCTCAAGAGCAATTTTCTGCAGCACTGGAGGAAATGGACTTTAATTCAGCTAGTCGAGTAGCTCTACTGGGGCTCTTCCCAAACGCAGGAATGTCTTTTAAAAAAATCTTTTTTGTTTCTAAAACTGAAGTTCGAGTGAAGTGGAATATGGATTAGCGCAGGCAGAACGACTGAAGTGGACTTCATTGTTTTAGACCTTAAACCCAAAAGCTTCGAGCCACAAAAGAGCAAGAATTGGGCAAAAACATTATCTAATGCGTACCCAAAGATCATCATGCACCAGACACCCAACACCATAAGGCATGTCCATAGCCATTTTCTCCTGAATCGGCTAAAGTCCTTCTACTGCAACTCCATGTCAGACTACATACCATTGGCATTTAAGACCTATGGCCAGGACCCTATAGGCAATAATCTGCTACTCAGATTTGCCTTCTGAGCCCAGCTGAATGTTCCATCCCTTGGACTTTGAGTTAACTTCAACAATTCAGGTTTTGGTTTTCTAACAGATCGAACATTAAATTCAACAGCACAAGTGAGTATCTTGCCAGGAATTACACCGGACACAGGTTTTGTGAAATAAATGGGCCCAAACAGGCTGGACCCCCATAGATTTACAGAACCCTACAACAGCGGCCCATTAAAAAACTCTTCCCTTTCATGAGCAGCTGACTAATTGATGGCCAGGTGATTCAAAGACGACACACTCTGAGAAAGAGGGCAACCTCTATTCAGTGGGACTATTCAGTATGATTAACAGCTCCAATTTCATTATTTTCCGAACAAGCGTCAAAAACTAAGTTATACTAGATGAGACTCACAAGTGAGTTAAGTGGCAACCACCCAAAGGTCATCTATTGATCTCCAGCAAGCAAGGTCCAGAGCAACGACTGTCGCCTGAAACCCAAGGCTCTACACGGATGCAGAGGCCTGTGCAGGATTGTCTTACCTTCAAAACACACAGCAACCTGAATCTAATGGGCTAATATACACATGCTTATTGTACAACCACGGTACATTAGCCAAAGAGAAATAAATATTGGTGCAGGCGAGGGCCCTTCTCCAGCATTACAAGACCTCCCCGAGGGCTTCCAGTAACTGCTTCACTCCAACAGTCTATAAACTACAAGAGATTCTGCAGTATCCTTTACAGTCTACAGTTCTGTGACATCGCAGACAACATCCAGAGAGCTGTATCGTAACGTTCTCACCTTCATTTCTGGCAGGTATTTGCATTGCAAGCATCGGACCACCACTTTCTCCCAGGGACTAAGGCACAAGCAACACTCTCTCCCCCAACCATCCCACAGGACAGAGGGTGCAACATAAGAGGGAGTCCAACATTTCAATAATAATAGGGGACCCTGAAGTGGGGCACGTTGCTTATGGGGAAGGTGGGGTGATTTCCACACAGACCATAGCTAAAACAGGCGCTCGTTAGGTGCAGTAAAACAGGGTCTCCCCGGCTGGGGCCACGACTGGAGGAGGAGGATCAGATTCGATAAACTGCTCCAACTAAAGGTGTTGGAGTAAAAGAAAAAAGGGACTTTGCAATGTCACAGGCTTCCAACCTCTCTAACATAATTCCACATAAATCTGCATATTTAACATGCCCAAGCAAAAAAAATAAATTCCGGTCCATAAAAGAATCCCACAACTACCCCATTCACAGCAGCAATCCTGCCCCATTGATCCCTGGAGTTTCCATCTCTAAAAAAGCAAAACAAAAGCTAAGTGTCCCTGAAAAAAGCACAGATCATATATCTATATATTGTTATACAGATCTACACATATAAATTTAATTATAATTATTTTTGAGCTCTGACTTTCTTTTTGAGAATAATATAAGCTATTTACATAACATCTTGGAAAATTCCATATACTTAAGGATATTTATACAAAGATTTGAAAAGAAAATCCTTTAAAAATGTCTGCGTCTAACTTTAGGCGTCATGTAATGGTAGAATCCTGTTGTCAAGGGTCTGTTCATCTGCGTGTGTGGACAGGTATCCATAACAGTGCAAGTGTGTTAAAGTGAGGTAAATGGTTTTGATGTCAATGCAAGACAAAAGCCAACATTAATAACAAATAAAAACATTTCTCTTATAAAAAAAAAGCTCACTGGCTCAGAGGTCCTACATAGGCAATCCCCTGTACAGCTTCAGTTATCCTATTTATCTCTAGAACTTTACAAAAAAACCTGAGACAGTTAAATTCAAGTGAATTTTTCTTTCTTTTTTGGCGTCAGCTGTGCGAAGAATATTCACCCCCCCCCCCCGAACTTCCCCTTTCTTGACAAAAAAAGGGAGCTGCCCCTTAGGGCGATGGGTTGCTGGGCGTGGCGGTCTGTGCTACCGGTGGTCCGGGGGGAGGCTGTGCTCCGCTGCCCCCACTGATGACACGATTGCTGCTCCCTTTACTGTAACTGGAAGGGGGCGCAGAAGAGGAAGAGCTAGAAGTCTGTGCAAACAAAACACCTGTGGATAGAAAAAATGTAGGTGAGCGTAAGGACAGGGTGCAGGCATATAGCACCCAAAAAGACCAGGGAGCCGGCATACAACAGGCAAAAGCAAAGACACATGAGCATACTAGAAGTACAAGTGTGCAACACTAAAACAGAAGTACATTGTGTGCATGCTATGGATCAAAGCACAGGAAGTGTGCATATCACAACCCCAGGACAGAGTGTGCACAACAAAAGGACTAGGTGTGAGCATACTACAGTAACATACATTCTGTGTACATAATATGATATGAACAAGGTGCACCTACAACAAGGGGAAGGTGTGTGCACTACAGATACAGAATACGCAAACTGCAGACATCAAGATATAGGGTACCAAAATAATCGAGGGACCATAGAAAAAGTTCTAATCTGGGGTGATAGAGGGAAGGAGTAAGTTGCCTACCGGTAACTCCAGTTCTCTAACATTGGTATCTTTTATAGATTCACATGCTTTGAATATTCCTGGTTGTCAGGCTGGGATCCTCTGTTACGCATTTCCTACTTCATAGTTCCAATGAAAAAGCATTTTGTAGCCTATCCACCTTGTTTACGGTCCTACTGATCCCAGCCAATGGGACATTGAGTGCTCATCTCCACCCCTCGAGGCCACGTTCCGATTCCAACCTGGAAAAGTGCATAATAGAGCTTTTACTGGGGTTGGAAGAGGTTGCATGTGAATATATTTAAGATACCAATGCTGGAGAACTGGAGTTACTCACAGGTAAGCAACGTCTTCCTTCTCCAGCATTAGATCTTTCATAGATTCACATGCTTTGAATAGATTGAAAAGCAGTGTCTCCACATTCACCTGTGTGTAGTGTATGCAGTAGGTAGTAAAGGCTCACCTTATTGAAACAGGAGCTGCAGCACTGCTAGCCCCACAACAGCTTCTGTTCTTGCTTGTGCATGCAAACAATAAGGCTTGGCAAATGTGTGTCAACAGCCGAGGAGAAAAACGTTGTGCTGTTGACGTATCCACTACCTTAATAGAGTAGGCGTGTGCTCTATTGTGAAGGTCGGTTTGCCTTCGCATGGCACAAAGGTATTGCTGATGTAATGCATCTCTAAAACCCCTGCTTCGAATTCCCTTTCCCTTTGTGGCAGGTCCAAAGGTGATGAACAGTTGTGTAGATTGGCAAAAATCTTTCATCCTGTCTATGTAATATTTTAATGCCCGTTTCATGTCCAGGCAGTGTAGGGTGATTTCTTTTGGTGAAGAAGCATTTTGCTGAGTTCACATGGAGGTATGTCCACAAAATGCTGGTTTGTGTTCAAGACAACCTTGCCTTTGAAGAAGCACAAATACAGTTCTTTGGACGCTAGAGGCTAGATTTCAGAGACAGCTTAGCAGAAGTAATGTCAGTAGGAATGAGACATTACATGGAACGTATTGTATATGGACTTTTGGTTCAATGCCATTTTCCCCCTTTCTGAAGTCGCACATTAAAAAGACCCCATGAGCAACATTGATATTCAACTGTATTTCTTCTCAAATGCCCTCCCCAGCCTGTTAGGGATGCATCTGTAATGAGCATCTCCTGGTGGTGTGGTTGTCACGGCGTTGCCCTCTGGACAAGGTTTTCTCTATGGTTCCACCACTTTAGGTACCTTTGGAGAGCTGGTGCAATCACAGTATGCTGACCTCCTAGCAGCGCTGAGTTTGTGACCACCAGTCCGGGTCGGAAAAGGCCAGGGCACTTCCTTATCGTCTTCTAGTTCTTGTCACCTTTCTCCTCCTTTTAAACTGCCGTCCTGGAATAGCTGCTCATGCGGTTCACCTTGCTCAATATATGCTCTTGTGGTCTGCCTTTTATCCATGTGGGGAAGGGAAAGGGCTGTCAGGTGTGTGTAGTTCTTGTCAATTACCTGACTCTGCCTGACCCTTGTGTTTGAACATGTCGGGTAAACGGCTCTGGTGTTAGTCCACTGTCTTTCACGATGTAAGAAGGTGTTCGTGTTGAAAGGGGGAGGGGGTGGTGGTTGAGCTTCTAAATATGCTACGGGGTAGGATGGGGAAAGGTGTTATTAGAAAGGGGGTACCACGTCACACCCGTGGGTGGCCCACTTCCACTCCCCAAAGACCCCCCCCCATCCAGGTGATCCTCCCCCACTGGTCCACCCCCTAGGAACTGGATCCAATAGCGATGGCCGTTTCCTGGTCAACTGGATGACAGGTCTCCAGGGACTAGCGGGTGAGACAACTTCAGGTTTCTCACATTGCCCTCTGCTGACTGAAAGTCACTTTGCCCACACTTCACCAGCTACTTGCAACTCCTGCTTCAGGAAATCAAATGTTGACCCCTGGGATGAGGATATATTGTTTAAGACGCTGAGGAAGACTGGGTTAAATCTTATGTCTTAGTCGACCGATGCGACTTCAGTCAAAGAGGCCAAGTGACCCTACAAAGTGTTCCACAGATTGTATTAAGAGGAAATTTGTGAATCCTGCAAAATTAAATACTTCTGGTGAATTTGCAAAATCGGCAAAAATCCTTTTAACCTTTGGTTTGCTGGTTGTGCACGATTGAGATATGAATGAGCCAGAGTGAAGGGTTGAACACATTTACTTGTGATGTTTTTTGTTTGTATGCTAAATTTACCATACAGGGTGTCATTTTGTGTGATTTTCTTTTTGATATTTAGAATAATGTGTTTACGATAATCAAGTGTTGTGGTGTCCGTAAAGCCTGATTGTAGAATATTCTGGAACATCTCTCAAATTGCATTTGTGGCCTTCATTCCTGATGTAAAGGCAATCCTTTTGTTTGTTTAAATAAAAACGTTCTTAACATGGTCAGGATGCAGTGGCCATGCAGAAAAGGTTTGAAGGGCTATCCACATCGCCTCCATCTTGAATATTTTTATATGCAGCTTCTGCGGCGTCCACAGGTTGTGGATCTGCAAATAAACACAAGGTGGCACCCCACCCCGCAGGAGTGTGACCGATAGAGAGGTCTGGGCCGTGGAAGCAGGCTCCCACTGAAAGACTGGATACCTGGGATCACCAGACAAGCTCCTTCTGCATATTCATTGAGACTGGTATGAAGGTCCACTGGGGCTGGACATCATGCTTCCAGAGACGGACCAGTGGAAGTTGATTCCGCTGAATGCAGGGTAAGGCATGGGATACCACCAGAACACATGAGGCCCAAGAGTCTCTGGAACATCAGCACCGTAAGAAGAGTTCTTAAATCAGTCGCACAACTGGGAGATTGGACTTTATCTTGTTCTGTAATGTGAAGGCCTTTCCAAGCCTGTTATCACACATATAACTGATGAAAGAGTAGTGCCGGGAGGGTTTGAGACTGTACTTCCTCCAGTTGATTGACGAGCCGAAAGAGAATGCCAGCTCTAAGACCCTGTTCAAAGCCCTTGATGCCTGTACTGGGGAAGGGGCCCTCAAAAGTCAGTTATCCAGGGAAGGGTATACGTGCAAATTGTGAAGGCATCATGAAGTGATACACAGGAACAGATTCACTTTTCTAAATAAAACGTTTTATTTCTCTTAAATGTCAGGATGGAGTAAGGCCTAACTTGCCCCATACTAAGGTGGAACTTCCATACCTAAAGAAACTAAGGATTAGTCATCATTAAGTTCAACTCAAAAGTCTGTTTATGTCCAAAACTTATACTTGCCCTCACAACTAAAAGATATACAATGGCCCTCATTACAAGTTTGCCAGTCCGGGAACAATGGTGCCGGTAAGCTTAGGTCTGGCACCCGCCAGCAGACTTTCACAGAAGCGCCAGCACAGTTATTAACAGTGCTGGTGCTTCCGTGGTCCCCATGCCCATGGAGGGGATGGGGATCAACATTTTACCAGCGCCTGACTTACCAGACCATCGGGGCTGCAATTCCCCAGTTATTCTGGCAAGTCAGGTGCCGGTAAATAATTATGGGTCCGGCAGCTACCCGACGGTTTTTCCGGCACGGTTTCCGTAGGACTTGTAATGAGGGTGAATGTGTAGGAATGGCAGCAACAAAAGAAATAGTTCCAAATAAAGTTCTGAGCTTCTTCCAACTCTTGGCTGGCTTTACAGCTTCCCCTTCCCCAAGTTCAAAACAGTTGCAAAAGGCCTCGGAGTTTCCTTCCCAGGGAGTTAAACACAGTCCACAAAGTCTCGGGGTTCCCTTCCCCAAGAAGTCAGCTCTTCCAGCTTCAAAACTCCAATTAGTTAAAATCCCTTGGTTTTCAATGACAATTTCCAGTTCAACTTTGTAACTATTTAGGCGTTTAAATAGTCATATAGATTGCTCTTCTTCAATCACTTCAGCACTTCCAATACAAAACAACTTCTCTATCTTGGCTTTCCTTGGTTGTTTCCAAGTAGGGGTCACGCGGTCTAGGTGCATTTGTCAGACCACTCAGTCCACCCATTACAGGTCACACAATCGATAACCCTTACCACTTTGCTATGCTTATATGTTCTCTTTAGGCTTTCTCACCAATACACAGGTTTTCTCTCGCTAAACCCGTGTCATTCGTCAACATTCAATTCTGTTTTCTACTTGGCAGTCTCTTGACTTTATCCCAATGTGTATTTCACACAATGTGGTGTTCATCCGTTTCCACCACCTTACTTTCACATTGTCCAGTAATGCCCATCTGTTCATAAATGCTCATTAGTTGCTTTCACTTTGTTCTTTAGTGCTCATCACTTTGCTTTTCACTCGTGTGGTATTTCCATATACTTTTCTGATCTTTCCTTTGGTTCGCTATTCAATAATATAGGTTGCATTACTTTGCAGCTTGTTCGTTATTCAAAATATCCTCAATTCAGGCTCAATTCAGGCTCCAAACCCAACTATTACAAGTTTCAGTTCGTTCAGCATTTTCATACACCCCCTTTCAGCCCCTTCAGAGTACTGGTATGAGCGTTACCTTGCTTACACTCATCGGTGTGCGGCCACTCCTCTGTTCATCTTCGTTCTCCCGTTTGGCTTTTTCTCGCTCCACTTGTGCTTTTTGGGAGCTCTGGTGAGCAGCGCTCGCCACCTTCGAACCTTGCTGCAGTGGACAGCGGCAGTCTGGAGCCCTCCGTGTCCTACATCTCTGGCTGTGGACACACAGCACATGGGACTGCAGGTGTCTCGACCTTCTTGTGGCCAGCTCAGGCCCCGGTGTCTCTTCTGCAACACACAGCGTCCTTCTCGCAGGCACCTCTCCAGCCTGCTGCACGTATGCCAGCCATGTCAGTCTCTCCAGGCGGGTTTATATTCTCTCCTTTACCGTTACGTCCCGTCCCCGTTCCACCATACTGTATGGGCGTCCCTTCCAAGGGACGGGAGACGGGTCCTTTTTCACCAGAAAAAAACCTTCTTCCCCTTTAAATTTAGAGGTGTGCCGGGGTGCGGCTGTAACGCTCACCTGGTATCCACAGGGACGTCACTCAGCCTGTTCTGGCCTCTTACAACCTCAAACCCTTCCCTGGAGTCTACTCGACTGGAGACTGGGCCTTGTTTTCTTGGAAAGTGTGCTCTCCGTCCTGCTTTCAGCGCAGGGGCGCGTTAGATTGATGCGGGCTCGCTGCTGCCTAGTTAATTCCCTGGCAAGAGTCCGACAGGTAAGTATAATGAGTCTTTTGAACCGTTCTCCAACTTCGTTCCTTTCCTTCCTTAGATGATGGCTAGCGTCTGGGGATGGCGACGTGCTGCTGAGATGAGTAGCGCTGAAGGTGAGAGCGTGATGCAACCCCTTTGTATTTGTATTGAAATTAGTTATTTTTCTGTGTCTTTTAGGTGCCGCGACGTTTTCAGCGTGGATGCCGGTTATGAAGAAGAAATGCGGTGAAGAAGCGCGGTATGCAGCGCCTCTAGATGTTTCCACGCTATCCTGGAGGGTCTTTTCCCTCTTGCAGCTGGATGAGAAGTTCCAGAGACAGAGTTCCCCCAGAGTGGCTGGGATTCAGGTAAGCGTTTGAAGCTTGTACAGTCTTTAAAAATAAGCAAAGATTTGCTGAATTCTTACTAATGCCTTTTTTCTGTTCTTTTCCCTTTTCCTTAGGAAGCGGCGTGCCGGGATGAGAATGACACCGTTGAAGATGCCTGCAGAACAGAAGAAGCGATGAATGATGGGCAGAAGCGCCACAAGGTAAGGCTGTTCCTAATGGTGTTCTTGTTCTTGCAGGAGCTGAGCGCAGAAGAAAGATGCAGGCCTACTGGAGACTGATCCGAACACGGTGAGTGTCACGCTGCAGGTGCAGAAAACACAAAGCATGTTTCTCAGCTTGGGCGTGGCTTAAATAGTCTCTGGGTATCCCAGGTGTCTCTGGGCTGAACCACACCCAAAAGACTAGACTGCATATGCAGTTCTGGGAACCGAAATATGTGGGGGCATCCATCTTGTCCCCATCAAAGCACTACAAGTCCAATCCCCAATGTTATCCTATGGGAGTGAGTGAGTCTGGTGCCACAAGCGCCAAGTCTGACTCCAAGTGGGTCTTTGGAGGGATGGAGAGACCCTTGAGGGCCATGTAGGTGATCGTTGCCTGGCTCCAGCCTGACATCTTGGATGGCTGGGGACATGAGGGGCAGGAATCATGACAGCGGCCCAGGATGCATGCGCTGCCCTGACTCTGCGCACCGGCACCACACCTCAGTCCCCTTTTCCGCATTGAAAAGAACGGGCCGAATTCACCAGCGCTCCAGAGTTTGGCTTCGGCCATGTAATTCCACGCACGGATACTCCTTCTCTTTGTCTTTTTTGTCTCATCCATCATTCAGGTACTCAGTCCACAGGCGTCACGCTCCTCCCCAGCGCATGTCGACTTCTACAGGGTTCAGCAGGTGTCCATCCGGCAACTGGCTCTTCCCAACTTCAGACTCCCCCCCCCCACACCCTCTGCCTACGTTGCATTGGCACAGACCACGGTTGGCAATCATGTTCGGCGTGTGACTCACTATCCTCGAAGGACTAGCCAGGTGGAGGGAGCCCTTCCAGAGGTCGCCTCCAGAGGATCTCAAGAACTTCGTGAAGCATCGAACCAGGCCCAAGGTAGGGCTGATATTCTCCATTGCACCCCGCAAGGGAGACTCCTTCCCAGGGACTCTTTCGCGCGGGAGGGACCAGTCTGGTCCTTCTACTGGCACGTGCACCAAGGCTGCTTCAGCTACCGGCTTTCTGGTTGAGGGATCCTCAGATCTTCCCGGTGCAGTGTTGAGGGACCGGAAGGCTCTACACCCGAGGGGCTCTGCTCTTTTACCGGCACTATGGCCGAGGGTCTATGCCCCAATACCGGCAATGCGTCCGAGGGAGCGCCTAAACGCAGCTCTACCGACCCCCGGTCGAGGGTGTTACACCTACCGGGCCTAGGCACGAGGAGCAGGGTAGGCCTTGTAATCCACACGCAAGTGTCTTGGACGAGGCCGAGCCCAGCGGGCTAAGCACCACATCGCAGGCACATGGCAGGCAGGTCGACAAAATTGCTGCCGTGCCAGAAAGAGGCACCCGTCCAATGTCATTCCAGGAATTTGGCGAATAACGAGTATCAAGGTGGGACTGGCCTCAACCAGGTACGTGGCCTACAGTCTACCCCTCATTTGCAAAGGGCAGCTTTCCTTTGCGTCCAAATGGACACAGTACGCAGCGGCTCCAGCAGCTCACCACTACCTCTTTGGCCAGTGAGAAAGTGCTCTTCGAGAGGTTCCTCGGCCTCATGAAGTCACCTCAGATGGGGGTTCTCATCAAAGACACCATCAGGGAAGTCCTCCCGGCAATGCTAGTGGCACCACAGATGCTTCTGCCGACGTCCCAGGCCCCGGCGCAGCCACCTCCTCCTGCCCCCCCAGCCAACTCCACAGGGGGCTCCATCGCAGTCTCCTCAGCCTCCGGCTGTGTACCCCAGCCTCCCGCGCCAACTACTCCTCCTCCTCCTCATCCTCCTCATCCTGCACAGGATCCTCCAGATCCGCAAGATACGGATGAGGAGGAGGATCCGGACACACCATCCTCAGCCAGGGCCTTCCACAAACGTCTGGCTGGTCTGGCGGAGTACCTGGGCCTCCCCCAACCCAAGGTCGAGCAAACGGCAGAAAGGGTTCTGGCTTAAGTCCTCACGCAACGCCTCTCTGCCAAATCGGGGATTCCTATGCAGACCGATGAAGTCTCCCTGGCCAAGAAGGGCTGGCTCAAACCCCACTCGGCCCAGCCAGCCAATCAATGCCTGGATGCTAAGTACAGGGAGGTGGAGGAGAATACACTCTTGATTTCGGCCCATCCTCAGCCACACTCTTCGGTGATCGCTGTGGCATCACTATACTCTCAGCTCCAGTCGTCCTAGGCCTCTTCCTCTGCCTCTGCGGCGCTGCTAGGCAAGGAGGATAAGATCTTAGAGGCATATGGCAAGAAACTCTATTCCAACGCCTCTTTACATCTACATCAAGCCAACGCTGATGCCATGCTGGCTGCCACCAATCAGTGACTATGGCGGGAAATTGCATACTTCCTCCCGGAACTCCCCACCCAGAGCCAATCACGCTTTAAGGCGGGGATAGCTAAGGCCAAACTAGTGGCGCATGACCTCATAGAATCTACAGTGGCTCATATCGATACCTCAGGCCGTGCCATCTGTATTTCCACGGACATGAGAAGAACAGCCTGGCTCCGGTCAACAAAATTCAACCCGGATGTCCAGGAGCGCATTCTTCCACTCCTCAACGGACAGGAAGCTGGCCAAAGCGCCAGGGGACCACTCTGGTGGTGATAGTGCGCGGTATAAATATCCTTTAACATTAACATTAACAAAAGGAAAAACCGCTCACAAACGGCAAAGTCTTTATCCATCCTTACAAATACCATGCCCAAATCGTACAGCCAATCTCAGCAGCGCTTGGAGAGGGGTCGTACATATGGAGGGTTCCGCGGTTTCCAGAAACGCAGCTCCAAGCAGCTAGACCGCTCGCCGTCTCAGAGCCGGCGCAAACAACAAAAAGGGGGGTGGGGGGGAGTAAGGGCTTTTTCCAGTCCCCCTCAGCGTCAGCCTCTGAGGGAAAGAAAGCATGACACGCCCCTTCGGGTCCACGTGTCTCAGGTGGGGGGCAGGCTTGCTCTCCATGCACAGTGCTGGCGCCAGAACTTCGCAGACCCTTGGATCCTATCCATAGTATCCACGGGGTACCGCCTTCCTATCTCAGCCTCTCCTCCTTCCTCTACTCCACTCCACTCCCACAGGTTGGGACAGCAACTCTTTTGGCGGAGATCCGGTCGCTCGTAGAGCGCAGGGTCTCACTATCTACCCATACCTCGATGACTGGCTCGTCAGGGCTACAGCTCCAGAGGCGGTTCACCACTCTTCACATGCCCTTATGACCACACTGCATGATCTGAGCTTCTCGCTCAATCTCAAGAAGTCACAGCTGCAGCCCACGCAGACTGACATTCCTGGGCCTCATCTGGCACACGTACTTTGAGAAGGTCTTCCTGTCGGAGGACAAAATCTCGTCCATCAAGAGGGCCACCGCCCACTTCCTCAGCAGAGAGGTGACCTCGGCATGGTGGTACCATCATCTCCTGGGTCTACTCAAAGCGGTCCCATTTGTCGTACCGCACACGAGACTAAGGATGAGGAGGATTCAGCTGCACTTTGCAGCCTCATGGAACCAGGAGCCGGTCCCTCAATCCGAGATGATCAATGTCCCTCCATCTCTCCACCCGGACCTAACATGGTGGTCAAGGGACTGCAACCTACGGACAGGCAAGCCCTTTCCGCAGGACACCATCACCACAGACTCCTCGCTCGAGGGCTGGGGAGCCACCCTGGACGGCCCACGGGACCTGGACGCGACAGGAGCAGGAATACCACATCAACTGGTTGGAGCTGAACGCCATCTGGCTAGCGCTCAGAGCATTCCTACCACTTCTCAAGGGCAAGATTGTCCTCATCCAGACTGACAACTCGAACAGCATGTACTACGTCAACAAGCAGGGAGGCACCAGATCCCCTCCTCTGCAGACTGGCGATCAAGCATGTGGGAGTGGGCTCTGGAAAACAACATTTACCTCACGGCAGTCCACCTCTGGGGGAATCAACCTGGAATCAGGCAGGCTGGGAGCGGACAATTACGAGTGGCAGCTAAACAACCTAGTTATTCAGGAGATCTTCAACAGGTGGGGTCACCCCCACGTGGATCTCTTTGCCATCTGGCACAACAAGAAGTGCCCCCAGTTCGCATCCTGGCAAGGTCAGGGCCCCGGCTCTCTGGGAGACACATTTCACATCCAGTGGACCGGCATGAAAGCCTATGCCTTTCCGCCCACTCCGCTGATCCACAGGGTAATTTGGGAAATCAAGGAGTCTCGCAGACGCCTTAGTAGTATTCTGATAGCTCCATAATGGCCGGCCAGGCCGTGGTGGTCAGAGCTACTCAGCCTCTCTGAGGTGCCCCCGATTCACCTTCCGACGGGCCCAGCACATCTTCTGGCACAGCAGGGGGCAGGGTCATCCACCCTGCCCTAGGGAAACTAGCCCTCACAGCGTGGTACCTTAGCCTCTCACAGGCCAATCTGGAAATCATACAGGGTGCCAAAAGCAAAGCCACCAGAGCCCAGTACAAAAGCAAATGGACCAGATTCTGCAACTGGGCAGACTCCAAGGGTGTCCAGTCAAAGTTTAGAATGCATTCTTTCGAAATGCAATAGTTTCGAAACAAAAGGATCGAAAAATAATTTGAATGCCTTTTTTTAAATGTTTTTTTGTGTGTTTCATATAGGAAAAATTACTGTTTTTTCCCCCAAAAAAAGAGGGGTTTTGAGGAGGGAGCCCCCCAAAAAATTCAAAAAAAATAAACCTCCATTCTAATTATTTTTTAGATCCTTTTGTTTTCGAAACTATGCATTTTGAAACAATGTAACAAACAAAATGACTCCAAGGGTATCGACCCCGTGGTTTGCACTTTGGACGATGTGCTGTCCTTTTAGGCACACCTCGCTCATTCAGGCTTTCAGGTGGACACCTGCCGCACATACCTTGCAGCCATTGGGGCTTACAGGAACTCGGAGGAGGGCATTTTCTCCTCCTCCAACCCTATCGTCAAGAAACATCTGACGGGTCTCGCTAGGCACTACCCACCCATCAACAGACCGCACCCTGTGTGGGACCTTAACATAGTCGTGGGCGCTCTAGCGCACAAACCATTCGAGGCAATGGCGTCTGTGGACATCAGGCTGGTCACCATCAAGACGGCCTTACTAGTCGGCTTTACCTTGGCTCGTAGAGTCAGCAAGATCTAGGCGCTGATCGCCTCGGAACGGTATACCACCTTTCACAAGGACAAGGTAGTCATGCAGACACACCCAGCATTTCTGCCCAAGGTTCCGTCTGCCTTCCACTTGAACGAGGAAATAGTCCTTCCTACGTTTTTTCCCGATTGCTGCACTGCCTGGATGTCAGGCGTGGCCTGAAATTCTACTTGGAGAGGACCAATGGCTTACGCAAATTGGACGCCCTGTTCGTCACCTTCGGAGGCGCAAGACCAGGCTATTAGGCCTCTAAGGCTTCCATATCCTGCTGGATGGTCTCTGCCATAAAAAGGAGTACGAGGGCCAGCACAAGCCGCTCCTGCCAACATGCATGCCCACGCAGTCAGGGCCAAGGCAACGGCCATCATATTCCAGCGCCATGTCCCTTGGCAAGTCATAAGCAGGGCGGCCACTTGGGCCTCTCCCTCGGCTTTCTGTAAGCATTACTGTTTGGATGCCGGTTTTAGATCTGATTCAGCCTTCGTACAGGCGGTTCTCAGGAACCTATTTGCTTAAGGAGGGTCTCCTCTCCACCCTGGGGCTACATTCAGTTGTTATCGCCCATAGAGTATGGAGGAAAGGGGATGGAACGTAAGAGTAATCATATAATCATAAGTTATACACCGTATTCACCAACGTACTCTTAGTCCATAGTCCCCTTTCCTCCATACGTCCCACCAAACTCCCCCCTAATAATACTGGTGTCATTAGGCAATATTAAATCTATTGTCGACGTGTCAATGGGGACTGAGGTGTGGCGCCGGAGGGCGGAGTCAGGGCAGTACATGGTCACTGGGCCACACCCCCGCGCACCTCTAAATTTAAAGGGGAAGAAGGTTTTTTCTGGTGAAAAAGGTTCAGTCTCTCGTCCCTTGGAACGGACACCCATACAGATGGAGGAAAGGGGACTATGGACTAAGATTACTTTAGTCACTACGGTGAGTAACTTATAATTTCTCTGCCGTTCGCCCATTTTATAAACATGTGGTCCCTTAACAGGTTGGAGGTGTACATCTTTTGCCTGACCCATAGTTGAATCTATTAGCAGGCCATGCCTGGCTATTGCAATGGTCCTCCTCCACAGTCCACTTCCTCGTTTCAGTACCAACATGGTGTGAATGAATGGAAGTGTGCATAACTCCCTGTTGCCTCCTGCCCGTCCTAGTCTTAAAGGAACATGATTGTGGGACAGTTTGTGTGTAGGAAAATGGCTGACAATAACCTAGGAAGGCAGGGGGAGGGTAGGGTTCATTCTGACAAGGGAAAGGGGATACCATGTCTCGCCCAAAGACATCCTCTCTCCAAACCAAAGATCCCCCCCCACCCAGGTAATCCTCCCTCGCATATCCACCCCCAGGGTCGGGATCCAAGAGCAATGGCTTTTCCCGGGCCACCCGAGGGGAAGACCCACAGGGAATAGATGGGAGGATGCTCTCAGGATACTCACATACCGTTCCCCTATGTGGGTTGGACCTGGATGTTTCACACGGAAACCGTGAGAGAAAGTCCACATTATCCTCTCAACCCTTTCGGTGTTCCACTGTGAAACAATAGGGCTGAAGGGCCACGAACCACTGCATAATTCTTGGTTTTCTTTGACTAATCCCCACTGCAGGAGAGTGGTCTGGGATCAGTCTAGATGTGTGACCCAACAGGTAGTATGTAAGATGGAGTTCTGCCCATTTCATTGCCAGTGCCTCAAGCTAAATAACGGAGTAGTTATTTTCCTTGGGAAATAGCTTCCTGCTGATATACGATATAGGGTGTTCTAATCCATCATGATTTTGAGAGACAACGGCCCCTAGACCCATTAAGGAAGCATCAGTGTGCAAAATGAATTCCTTGGAGAAATCTGCTACTTTTAAAGTGGGGCTCTGACACAGGGTCTGTTTTAGAGGGGTGTAACAAATCTCATCCTCCTCATGCCACTTGATCTTTTGGGGCTCTGCATTCTTCAGTTTGTCAGTGAGTCGTGAGGACCTGCTTGAAAGGTTAGGGATTAACTAGTGGGAGTAGGCAATTAACCCCAAAAAGGTTCTCAGATCTTTTTTGTATTTGCAGCGATTAATTGCGCTGTGATCACTTGCCCGACTTCTTACCCTCCGTTGGGACAGGGCAACGCATCTATTGTACTGCCGTGGTCTGCCTGTATCCAACCACCTCTGCCGGTAGTGAGGGGTTCCAACAACCTGGTGAGGCCCTGTGCAGAAACAGCACAATATGGTCACATCTTCCTGCCTGTGGCTGATCTCAGAGAGAGACGCGGAACGTTTCTCATCCACCGATCCTCAGTTTAGCTCGAGGGGTCACACAGACCACATACACCAACGCTGTGACCCGGCCCTGAATGCAAATGTTCATCAGCACGTAAATCTGCCCGGGATGTTTTTCATCCACCAACCGCACCCAGAGTGTGCCCTGTAAGGGATTCAGCAATCGCGCCTACTAACTTATGTTCTACGTCCCAGACCTGAATGTAAGTCTTCAACCGTACGTACCCAGAGGGCGGCCTGAAGGGGATACAGGGTCTGTTAAGTAGTCTGCTTCCCACATTACACGCTGCGCAGTGTGCTGGCCTGCTTCCCCAAGACTATCAGCTTCCGCTCCCCCACCCGCATCGTTCTACGTGACCGCCCTCCACCTCGGCCTGCTGCTCCAGCTGCTCTTCACCTCCCGGTCTGCTCAATCCAAGTCCGACAGCCTCTGCTCCCATCTACGTGGACCGCTCTCTGCCTCAGCCAGCTGCTTCTGCTACCCTCCAACGAATCGGCCTGTGTTCCGGTCTGCCTCTACTACCTTGGTCGGCCACTGCTTGGTACGCAGCCTTCCACCTCTGCCTGCTTCCTCAACTACCCTTCCACGCATCGGCCCTTGCTCTGCCCTGCCCCCACCACCTTGGTCGGCCACTACTCCTACCGTCTGCACCGTTCTACACGTGAAGCCCCCAGTGCCTTCAGCTGCATCTACCCTCCAGGTCTGCACTGCCCGTTACTGCCACCGCTCCATAGACTACTCCGTCGACTCTCTACGCCGCCCTCCACCTCTGTCTGCTGCCCTTCCACGAATCGGCCCTTGCTCTACTCTGCCTCCACCACCTTGATTGACTACTGTTCCTGCAGCCTGCACCAATCAACACGTGCAGCCGCTCCTCCCCTCCAAGTCTGCGCTGACTGCTACTGCCACTAATCTACACGTGCAGCCCTCACCTCAGCCTGAGGCTGCTAATATCCTCCAGTTATGCACAGACTTCTACTCCCTCCCTCCCTCTTCCCGAGAGCTCCTGCCTCCAAAGCAGTTCCACTTGGACTGCCGTCCATCTCTACCTGCTGGACTGCTGGGGCCGCCCAACTAGTGCCTCATCACTAACGGTGCCCAGGCTCTCCCTCCACTGGCCCACTCCAGAACATAGTCCCATCACCTTTGTCCTATCTCCCCTGGCTGCCACTGCCTGCAGAGCCTATCCCTCATCTCTGCCCCTGCAACCCACATCTCAGACTACAGCAGCTACTACCCTCCCGGTCTGCACTGACTGCTACTGCCACCAATTTACACGTGCAGCTACTGCCACAAATCTACACGTGCAGCCCCCACCCCAGCCACCAGCTGCTACTACCCTCCAGGTCTGCACTGCCTGATAGGTCTCAGGACGAGGGCGGCCATGCCACCAAAGCAGTTCCACTTGGGCTGCCTTCCACCTCCAACTACTGGTCTCCGGGACTGCTTGAACCGCCCAAGTAGCGCCTCATCACCTACAGTGCCCGGGTTCCCTCTCCATCGGCCCACTCCTTAGCGTATTCCCTCCACTGTCCTATCTCCCCTAAGTGCTACTGCTTTCAGAGCCTGTCCCCTACCTACCCCTCCAACCTGCACCCCATCTCCTCCCCCACCTACCATTCTCCTTCTCAAGCATACTCCCTTTAGCTGCTTCTCGACCCATTGACCAACCCCTCATCATTCTGCCTGTTATGCTTCCTTCCCTCTCTCAGTACAGCCCCACTCCCTTTCCCTCCCCCCTATCCCCTACCCTTTTTCTCCTCAAAATACTCTGCATTCTCCTAATGGCCATCTTCTCTCTCAATCTTCCCCCCCTCTTCCCACACCCATTCAATCCCTCTCCTCAACGCCTCAGTCCAACGCCGCAACCTCTTCTATCGTCATTTCTTTAACACCTCCAATGCCTTTGATGTCGCCCTCTGGAACACCAGGTCGATCTGTAACAAAACCACAGCTGTCCATGACCTTTTCCTATGCCTTAATTCCAATTTCTCTGCATCACTGAAACCTGGACCCCTCCCCCCCCCACAACACCTCTGTACCTGCCTCCCTCACCTTCTCCTCCTCCTCCTCCTCCTTTGAACATGTCCCTCGATCCTCTGGCTGCGGAGGTGGTCTAGGCCTTCTCTTTCAGCAACACTTCACCTCTTCTCCCTCTCCTACTTCTCTACCTACTTTCCCTTCCTTTGAATTCATGTTCAAAACCTTTAATCTCCGCATGCTATCTCATTCCTAATCACCTACCGCCCCCCTGGCCCAGTCGGCTCCTTTTATGAGGATATTGACCATCTCCTCAGCCTCATTTCCCCCAGCCCCACTTCATTATTTGTACTCAGCGACTTTAATCTCCATCTCTCTTCTAACCCTCCCTCCTCTCTTCTCCATCCTTGACTCCCACCTCCTCTCTCCCCTCCTACTCACCAATCTGGCTCTACTATTGATCCCATCTTTACCTCCTCTATTTATCACCTCCCCCATTTCCTCCCTTCCCACTTACCTATCTGATCACTCTTTACTTATATTTTCCCTCTCCCCTCCCTCCCCTTCTCCTCCTCCCCCTCCACCCTACACCTCCTTCTTCCGGTGTGACCTACGCAGCTTTAACCCCTCTACATTTCTCGCATCCCTCTCCTCTTCTCTCTGCCTCTGATGCCTCCTCCATCTTAACTTCTCCTCTCTCTTCTACTCTCGATCTTCTCTACCCCCTCTCCTCATTTCGCCCCTCTC
The DNA here is from genome assembly GCF_040938575.1 of Ambystoma mexicanum. Classification (NCBI taxonomy): domain Eukaryota; kingdom Metazoa; phylum Chordata; class Amphibia; order Caudata; family Ambystomatidae; genus Ambystoma; species Ambystoma mexicanum. Next base: position 305,852,965 of record NC_090921.1, read on the forward strand.
GCCGACCTGCTCAACCTTGGCTTTCCTCTCATCTCTTCTCCATGCACTGCCTCCTTAGGCGCCTTGAACGTCAATGGCTCAAACACCCCACCCCCTCTAACCAATCTGCATACTTCTATCAAACCCTCTGACTCCTGCTTCAACTCCGCTAAAAGCACCTACTTCTCTGACATTCTCCAGTCTCAATCCTCCAACCTTCGCTGCATTTTTCAAACTTTAGCCTGACTTCTCTCTCCATCTACCCCTGATCCTTCCATCGCCTCTCCTCTCTCTGCTACTGATCTTGCCTCATGCTTTTCTAACAAAGTCCTCAATCTCCGTCAAACTATCCTCTCCTCCCCCTCCTACTCTCCTCCTTCTCCTCCTCCCCCTACCTCTTCTACGCCCTCTTTCTCTCCCGTCACTCATTCTGATGTTACCCTCCTTCTAACCAACAATCATCCTACTGCTTCTTCCGCTGACCCCATTCCTACCCCATCCCTAAAATCTACCCCCTCCTTAGACCCCATCTCACCTTCTTCAACATCTGCCTCTCAACTTCCACTTTTACTACTCCTTTTAAACACGCGACTATCATCCCTATTCTCAAAAAACCTTCTGCTAATCCCCATCCTGCTTCCAATTATCGCCCCATCTCTCTCCTACCCTTCCTCTCCAAACTTCTCGAACGCATTGCCTATTCTCAACTCTCTTCCTTCAACTCTAACCACTCCCTCCTTCCCTCTACCCAATCCGGCTTCCGCCCTCTGCACTCCACTGAAACTGCCCTCATCTCTGTTCTTAAATCTCTCCTCTCTGCACGCTACTCAAAACACTCCTTATTCTCCTTGACCTTTCTGCTGCTTTTGATACTGTTGACCCTCCTCTTCTCCTTAATTCTCTCCCCTCATTTGGGTATGGACACTGTTCTCAACTGGCTCTGCTCCAACCGCACCTTTTCTGTCTCCTGGGGTGGCTCCACTTTTTCCACATATCCTCTCAACCACAGAGTTCTCCAAGTTTCTGTCCTTGGCCCCTTTCTTTTCTCACTCTATTCTTCCTTCTTAGCTCCTATCATCTCCTCTTTTGGTATCTCGCACCATTTCTACGCCGATGATACCCAGCTTTTTCCACTCCTTCTCTCCCGACATTCACGATAAACTCTCTTCTTGCCTTTCTGCTATTAAATCCCGGATGTCCTCTGACTTCCTTACTCTTAATGCTGAAAAAACTGAACTCCTTTTCTTCCCTGCCCTCCCCCTTTCATTTGCTTTCCCCCCTCCCAGCTATCCTTCTCTCCCATGCCCGTAACCTTGGTCTTCCTATTGACCCCCACCTCTCTCTCTCACCACATTTCTCTTACTGCCAAGTCCTGTCGCTTTCAACTCTACAACATTCGTAAAATGTGACCCTTCTTACCTTTCACGCTACTAAACTCTTAATCCCCTCCCTCATCTTCTCAAGACTCTTCTACTGTTCCTCCCTTCTCTTTGGACTCCCTTCCTCTCATCTCTCCCCAATCAAATCTGTCTACCACTCTGCCATCCGCTCCCTCTGCCTTCTCACCTCTTTTTTTTTATAACACATTTATTACATTTTCCGCGGTGATACAGAAACATACAAAACGCAACCATATAACTTTGCATGCAAATGGCAGAGTAGTACAAACGGGTATGATCTGGATATAAGCGAACGTGGAAACACAGTTGCTGTGAGATATAGATGCGAACAAGTCAGCAAATTCCCTTTTACATACTGGTCTTTCTCAAGCAGCCACAAAAGGTGATGTTATCGTTTGTGGCCTTCGCAGAGTTGCGCGACAAAGCTCGTTGTCCATGCTGGATCGGAGTTTTAATGTCTGTTCCCATTTTCCCCAGATTTTGTCTGCTTTGATCAGACAGCCTCTAGCTTGGTAGACTCGGCGTTCCATTAGGATGATGGCGTCCACATCTGACATCCATTGGTCATATTTCGGGGTGATTTCTGAGCCCCACAGTTGCACTATGTTCCGTTTGGTAATTCCTGTGGCTGACGAGAGAAGTAGCTTTTCGAAGCGAGACAATCTACTGTATCTTCAACACCCAAAAGAAGGAGTTTAGGGTCTGTTGGGATCGGGCGGCACATGACTTTAGTGAGTCTCTCGCTACACTTACGCCAGAAGGGTTGTATATGTGTACATTGTCAGAGGATATGATAGAAGGTCCCTTCTTCCTCCTTCTCTCACCTCTTGATTCCATCTGCTCTTCTCTCTCCTCTCTGTTGGCTCTCTTTTCACCCCCCAGCTCAAATTCAAGTTCCTCGATCTTGTTTACAAATCCCTCTATGGTCTTGCCCCAGTACCTCCCCTCCCTTCTTACTTTCTATACCCCTTCTCGTTCTCTCTGCTCTGCTAATTTTTTCCTACTCTCTCCTCTTCCACACCACCCTGTGCTACCTCCTGCTTCCACTCTTTCCAACTCCTCGCTCCCTTCCAGTGGAACCGCCTCCCCCTTCACATCCCCCTTCACATCCGCACTTCTCCCTACTACCCTTCCTTTCGCTCTTCTCTAAAATCGTATCTTTTTTCACTCCCCTCCCTAACTCCCTTCGCTTCCTCTCCTTCTCCCACCCCCTTATTCCTCACCTTTTACTCCTGCTCTTCCTTACCCTCTCCATCCTCTGTCCCCTTATTCCCCAACCACCCCCCACATCTACTCTTTCCTCTCTTCTTCCTCAAACCTTCTTGCCTTCCCTCTTACTTCTGCTCTTACCTCCACTAATACCTACCCTCGCACACCTCTGTCCCTCTCTACTCCCTCCTCACTTCAGCAATATTGTAAATTGTTCCTTATACTGTGAGTTATGATTCAATTGCCATCTTATGCTTGCTGTATTTTTGCGTGTTCTTATGTAAACCACTTTGGATTAAAGGGCTATATAAATTCAATAAAATACCAATACAAATTTGGTGTGGGGGTATCAAGAACCCCCATGACCTTTTCCTGCTGGTGTTGAACAGTGCCATTACCCACAAAAAACCCTAGGTATTTGACTGCAGATTGAGCCAGTTGTATTTTGTCTGTCTTCCTTTGTACTTGCACGACTGTGTAAAGGTGGTACAAATTATCTTCCCAAGTTTTACTGTGTACCACAACATCGTCTATATAGGCTCTGCAAAGGTTCAAGTAAAGTTGGAGAATTTTGTCTATTAATTTCTGAAATGTTGCGGGGGCCCCATGTAGACTGAATGGTAATACTGTAAACTGAAACCGGCATCAGTAGCAAAGGCAGTTTTCTCTTTGTCAGGTCCATATAGTGGAACCTGCCAATAGCCTTTCGTAAGGTCTATAGTACAGAGATAGACAGCATTACCCAGCCGGTCAATAAGATGGTCAATACGTTGGATTGGGTAAGCATCAAAGACAGTTATGGCATTTACTTTTCTAAAGTCAATGCAAAACCTCCACTCCCTTCGGGGTTTGCCACCAACACAACAGGGGAGGACCAGGGGCCAGAAGAGATGGGTCAATAATATTAGCATCAAGCATCTGCTTTACTTCCTGAATAATGGTTTATTTTCGGGACTCAATGTGATGCTGGAAATGCATTGCGGGGGACAGGATCTCTGTATCCTTGGCCTTTACTGCTTTTTATCGTGTGTTGTGTCGCGTTTTCCGCGCAGGAGTTCATGTGGTACACCAGGAGGTGCAGCTCTCTCTGTTGGTTTTAGAGAACAGACCCATGGGATGCCCTTATGGCACCCATGGGTTGGGGGGGGGGGTACATCCCTGTGCCCCTAGTGTATGTTTTTGGGCACCTGTGTGTGGCCCACAGAGCAGGGTACGGGCTGGTGGCAGCTCCGTGCTGAATTGACTGATGCCCTGAGCGTCCTCCATTTTGGGATGCCTAGGCCCTGTCATTAGAATCGGTAGATTCTTGATGGAGATGGCCCCCGTGGCCTCTAGCCTTCCATCGCCTTTTACCTTGATCCTCCCGAAGTCCCGGGAAGCCCTGACTCTGTCCCTTCCCCCTGACTGGCTGTTGGGTGGAAGTTCCATATATGGTAGTGTGGGGAAGTGCCGACCAGAGTGGTTGGAGCATTCCCAACGACTATGTTGTGGGTACGCCCTGTGGGTGGGACCTGGGTGAATGGAGTGTGTGACGAATATGCACTTTTTGTTGTGGACGTCTAGTTTCTGGTGTTTGACACAATGATTGAGACAGCCCTGCCCGAAACTGGTTTGAATGCAGTGTGGAGTGTTGAATGGCTGGGTACTTGTCCCAATACACATAACTTGTTGTGAGTGCCTGGCGAGAAGGGAATAGCCTGAATGTACTATGCACCTGATTGGCTGCCTGCCTGCATGAATGCCCTTCTGACCGATTGGTTGCCCGAGTGTGAACCAGCAGAACTAGTTCAACTAGTATATCTGGGGGCCTCTCACTGCTAGAATTCGTGTTCAGAAGCTGAAGTCCAAACTACGAAGAGTAACTGGAGTGAAACTGAAGCTTGACCTTGAAGCCCTGCTGGAAGAGAAGAATTGCTGTTGCCCTTCTTCATCAATCCAAAAGCTGCTGGGTCTCCAATGACTGACCCAGAGAGGACCTGGTAAGGCGCCCTCTTCCCGAGCTACGAGGGACCATCGTGCACCAGCTTATCTTTGCCAAAGCTCTCTGATAGACAGATCAACGACAGGCTGCCGACCGGAGATGGGGACTGCCGTGGAATCCCAAAGAGAAGCGCCCGGACTGTTGTCTGCCACTGTCGACGACCGGAGCCGCTGTGCTCCCGTTGCCTAAGAACATTTGATTCACGGACGTGCTCGTCCGCATCGCTGCCTGCCTTATCCCGCCGGAGAGGGCCAGGCCGTCGACGCGCAGAGGAGCATCCGCCGGTGGGTTTCCCGCCACCCAAAGAGCACAGAGACGCCGACGCCTCGATGCCCTTGCTGAGCCACAGTTCTTCAAACTCTTTGCAGTCCAGAACTATCGACATCGAGGTGCACAGCGCGCCTCTTCCTTGCAGGACATTTAAGCTTCCCCGTCGACGAGCACCGCTAGGAAAGAAGCTGCCACTTCACGGCCGCAGTTCACCCTGTTCTCCGTCAGACGTTCGACGGCCCGTGACTCCTGCCTTAAAGGGAGGGCACCCAAGAAGGGCCGTCGATTCCCCGACGAGGAACGCTACAATGCCAGGTATTTTGGGGTTGCAGAACTATTGGAAAGTCTCTTGTGAACAATATATGGACTGGGCCTGTTATATATCTTTATTCTACAGGTTGCCCAGGTTGGGGGGGGATCTCCACACAGAATTGTGTCTATGTATCGGGGCCAGTATTCTGCCAATTGTTCTAACCAACTGCTTTCCTCTTATATCTATTGTTGGTTTCTGTTACAAACTGATTTGTGTGCCATTTAACCGTACAGTTGATGCACTTTAAAGAGATCTAATAGTAATAGTGGTACCACGTACAACTGTATAGTTGCCATTATAGATAACCAAGTACAAAGTGAGTTATTGTGATATTGTACATAACCTTGAATATTAATTATATAAAGACTGTGTTTTAACTAATACAGTGTGCGGACATTTCTTTGTGGGTGCTTGGGGGCTACACTGTACTTAGGAACCAGCCCGCATCACCTCCCGAGAAGCTAGGCCTTGATTGCTTGTCCATTGCTATCACAATAGAGAATCCTGGCTGGGGTTCTCTGTGCCTCTCCTCTACCATATAGAGAGCAGAAGTACAGACACCCCCCTCCAGTCTTTACACTCAGGCAGTCAGTGAAGTTTTAAATGTACCACTTTGCCTTCTGGAGTGCAGATACGAGGATAAATATCATTCACTCTGCCTGGCTCTTTTCTAAATACGTCAGTAAATTGTTTTATGAGATCATACATATCTTGCTTTTGGTTGTTATTGTAACGCTTACCTGTACTCCTCAGGAGCGTAATGCCTTCTCAGCCTGTGGACCTGGTGCGTGATACTTTTTGGATTCTGTTTAAATAACAATAACAGAACACTAACTTCTACTGACTAAGATACTACTGCATGAGATGTGTACTCTTAATCCCTCCCTCCGCACCTTTGTTTATTTTTTGTCACGCGCTCCATCCTGTTTTTCTATAGGGGCACGTTGAGATGAAGAAATGATGCCAACTTGGATAGCTGAAGTATTCTATAGTCTCTTGTCACAGAATGTCTTAACTTTTTTAAGAGTGAGATTTGGGGTAAGTAGCTGGTGAAATTACTGTAATCTTTAGGGCTTGGATTAATTCCTATGTTGGAGAGATCTCTCTTTCTAATAACTTGCTCTTTTTACTTTCTTTTGCAGGTTCTCTGAATTTAGGCAAAGGAATTATGGCTGCAGAGGACTGCGGAGTTACTCAAGATGAGAAAACGTTTTAAAACGTCAGTTCGCTTATACGGAGCAACTGCAGACTTCAGGGAGGCACCGGGAAACCTCTGAGGTGAAAACATGTGGAACTTTCAGGTACGTAAAATACTTACTAAACGTCTTCTTTCTTTAACTATTACATTTCTTTATGGTTATTTTAGATACCTCGTCTTGTCCGCTGGTTTTTCGGAAAGCTGAGGAAAAAGACCCTTGGAAGATGCTGTGGCTGCAGAAGAAACTTTTGACTGAAATTGCTGCGACTACAAACGAAAACTGTTAACTGAAGATGCTGCGGCGGTGAGTGAACCTTCTGACAAAAACTAGTTGCTTCGGAGATAACCTTAGACAGTTAAGTCTTTTCTATTAACTTATTTAACTCTGTAGGTTTGCTGTAAAACTAAGGTCTCTATTATCTCCTTTTGCAGGTTCTGTGAGAAGAAACGTTGGTAGCGTTACCCGCTGTCAGTGGAGCAGACGCAAAGCGCGCGTTCCAGCAGAGGCAGGGTTTAAATAGCTCCCTCTGCAATATGAAAATTACGTGCTGCAACTTATAAAAGGACCTTGCGGTGGCCATGTTAAGTGTACGCAAGTGTATGCTGAGAATGATGTAAATGCCATGTGTGCCAGGCTAACACCCACCTTTGACCTACTGTTGTATCTAAGGTTCTCTGCCTAGCCTGAAAGCCTGTATGAGGGCTATGCCCACTGACTGGGATCATGACAGTTATTAGGTTCAGGTGGAATTAGGGCAATGTTATCCGAATCCTACGGAAACAAACAGGACAAAATGGTGGCATTAGACTCTGAAGGATTTTCCTTCCACTCCTTTAAAAGATTAATGTGGTGGACTTGTGTTTTCAGGTGGCGATCAGGTTGGGAAACGTTATAATTACAAGGTCCCATTTGTTCTAACACCTCATATGGTCCATTCCTCTTGGATATTAGTTTGTTCTCAGAAGTGGGAAACAACGCTAATATCTTTTGGCCTTTGGAAAAAGACCTGCAAGAAACCTTTTTGTTGTAGGAGGGTTTCTGTGTTCTTGTACCTTGGCCGTATGGGTTTGTACCAAAGATCTAACTGCTGTCATATGTTCTTTAAGCCTAGTGGCAGTTTGGGAGAGTGGTATTGGTGGTGCTTCTCTTTCTTCCCAGGTTTCACTCAACATATCTAGACCATCCTGGGGTTCCGTCCATAGAGTAATTAGAACGGGAGAATACTGTGGAAGCCTGAGGTGTCTTCCTAACTATAAATAAAGCCCATGGAATCATCTGTTTCCAATTTTCATATTAATCCACTAACTTCAGCAGTATGGTGTTCAATGTCTTATTAAATCTTTCTACCGTGCCATCTGTCTGTGGGTGATATACCGAGATCCTCAAAGCGGTAATATACAATAGTATTACAATATTCCCCAAGTTTGCTCATAAAAGTAGAGCCTTTGTCAGTCTATTTCCTTTGGAAACCCCACTTGTGAAAAGAAAGGGAGGCGGCATTTCAATATTTTCTGGGTGGTTATTAGCTCTCCAGGGAAAGGCTTCTGGTTATCGCGTTGCATAGACCACGATTACCAAAATGTACTTATTCCCCAATTTTGATGTTTCCCACAATGTCCATACCAATTCTTGAGAATAGAATTTCAATGATTGGCAATGGATTTAAGGCAACTGGTGGTGGCATATGGTACTAGTCTTTTGGCAAATCTCATAGGCATGGACAAAGCTTTTAATGTCAGCATGTATTCCTGGCCAGTAGAAAACATTAGTGATTTGGGCCTGCGTCTTTGTCTGTCCCAAATGGCCTCCTGTCAGGTGTGAGCAAGCTATCTCTAGGACTACTTGCTTTTGACTCTTAGGGAAAACCAATTGGGTTTTTACTAAGCCTTCTAAAGTTGTGTTTCCCTGATACATGAGCCCATGTTTCCAAAGGAAAAAAAGGTCCCCCTTTCTCACAGCCCTCTTGTTTACATGTAACTTGTAAAAAAAGCTTCAGCCAACAATGGGTTGTTCCTTTGGGTAAAGGCTAGGTTGGGAAGGATTTCAGTTTCTTGTTTTCGGACCTTTCTGGGCTCAGGTTCTGGAGGATTGTTGTGTATTTATCATCCGCCCCCCTGAAACCCTGAGCGCCTCTATCTGTTATCTTCCTTGATCATAGGGATAATTGTCAATCTGTGTCCAAAATCTTTACATGCTCTCACAACTAAAGATATACAATGTATATGGGTGTCAGTAACAAAAGAATCAGTGTTCCAAATAAAGTTCTGCACTTTTTCCAGCTGTTGGGTTGCTTTCCAGCTTCCCCTTCCCCAAATTCAAAACAGTTCCAAAAGGCCTCTGGGGTTCCCTTCCCAGAGAGTTCAACAGAGTTCAAAGTCTCGGGGTTCCCTTCCCCAAGAAGTCAGGTCTTCCAGCTTCAAAACTCCATTCAGTTCAAATCTCTTGGTTTACAATAACAATTTCCAGTTCAACTTTACAACCATCTAGGCTTTTCAATAGTTCATACAGATTGTTCTTTATATTTTATTTATATTGTGCTCATACACAGGTGTTCAGAGCGCAACAAGACAAAGGAGGGGGAAACAGGGGAGAACAAAACAACGATCTTACTAGGCCCAATGACACTGAGAACACGCAAGTGCATGGGAGAGGGAGAGGGGGGGAAAGTCTAAGGAGGGGGGAGAAAAAGGAAAGTGCAGAGCAAGGAGACACAAATAATAAATTGATAAATAATAAGGCAACAAACAATGGTAGCACAGCCAGCAAGTGGCAAATGCTGGGTTTAAGGCGGCAGACTGAGTATGTCTGATAAGTGCTGGAAGAAAGAGAGGGGGAACTTGTATGGGTACAGATAGACCCCAGGGCAAGGGGTGGCCCGGAGGCAGTGCAGGAGGGTGGCAGGGCGAGCAGGTACCTGGGCCCGGAGGACAGAGGTTGTCCTGGTGCACGGTGCTGAAGGAGAACAGAAAATCAGAAGGGAAGAACGGAGGCCAAGGCAGAAGCAAAGAGGAAGGTCTTGAGGTAATTCCGGAGATGGTTCTCCTCGAGTTTTAGTGTTGCTGGGGGGCCCCAGCCGAGATCGACCCCCAGCTTGTTTCTTTGAAAAACGACTGACCCTGAGGGAGGTAGAAGAGAGGAGAGCTCGAGAGGGCGGTATTTGCAGAGGGATAGCTGAAGGTATGTTGGACCCCAGGCCCCAGAAAACCTTGTGGACAATGCAGAGGTTTTTTAATTCTAGCATCCACCGGGAGCCAATGGAGAGATTTCAGAGCTGTAGAGATACGATCCCAGGGCTTGAGGCCAAGTCCAAGTCTCGCAGTCCTGTTCTGGATAAGTTGCAAAGAGCGGAGAGTAGAGGCAAGTAGATGTAGAAAGAGGCTGTTGCAATAGTCCATGCTAGAGGGACCCAGAACTTGAGAGACAGTGAGCTTCTGGGGGAAGGAGAGGAAAGGAAGAGTACCTCCGACATAAGCGATGTGGGCAGAGAAGGAAAGTGTGGAATCAAAGATGACCTGAGGTTCTTAGCCTCACAGGTGGGGATGGGAGGAGGGCCAAGGGAGCCTGCCAGAGAGTGAGAGGAAAGGATGGTGATGTTGTGCCTATGAGGAGGATCTCTGTCTTGCTGGCATTCAGACAAAGATAGTTGGCGGGACACCAATCTTGGATGGCAGTTAGGCAATCAGAGATGAGAGAGGTAAAGGAGGTGGTTGAGGGCATCCTGAAAATGAGTTGAGTGTCGCCCGCATAACACTGGATGTTTGAGCAGAAAAAGGCAATGCAGCAGGCAACAGTTGCCAGGTATTGGTTGAAAAGCCAAGGTGAAAGGTTAGACCCTTGAGGAACACCAGAGGTGCAGAAGAAGATAGATGATAGGAAGCACCCAAGTTGGACCGGAGAGGGTCGATCGGAGAGGAAAGAGGGCAGCCAGGCCAGAGCCTGATCGGTGATACCCAGGTTATCACAGAGACGGTTGAGCAGGATGGTATGGTTGACCGTATCGAAGGCAGATGAGAGATGAAGTAGGATAAGTACAGGGGGAGTGCTAGAGTCAAAGTTGGAGAGCAGATCAACACAGATATTCAGGAGAGGAGTTTCCGTGCTTTGCCAGCTCTGAAGCCAGACTGATGGTCGTGGAGACAACAAACAGTGTCAGAATTAATGTTTAGTTGAGATGGCCAGCTCTTCCAGGAGTTTGCCTAGAAAGGGAGTAATAGATATTCGCCGATAGTGGGCCGGGCATGAAGGATCAGCTGTAGGTTTCTTGAGGAGATTATGCACAAAGAAGTGCTAAAGAGAAGAGGGCAAGTATCCTGAGGCAAAGGAGTGGTTGCAGGGATCGGCAAGGGACGGAGCGAGGGTATCAATGTGGTCCTTGATAGTTTTAGAGGAACAGGGATGGACCTGTTTTGACAAGGCCTTCATAGATCTAACTTGTCTAGCGACCTCATCAGGGGCGAAAAGAGGAAAGGAGGAGAACTAGGGTGGGGTGGAGGCAGAAGGAGGGTCAGCAAGTACAGACGGAGAGGAGAGGGAGAGGGAAGAGGGTGGACAGGATGTCCTGGGTTTTTTAGATAAAGTGAGAGGCAAGGGCATCGCAAAGAGCCTGGGAGGTAAGAGCAGGGGTAGAGACTGCAGCAGGGTTGGCCAGTGCCTTGTAGATTTGGAAGAGTTTGGCCAAGTTGTTAGATGCCGCAGAGACACGAGCTTGAATGTGGGCTCTCTTCCTGGTACGGACAGAGTCGGTATTGTCTTTGGAGTAGGCGGCAGGTCAGTTTGTCATAGAATGAACAGGAAGCCCTCCATTTTCTCTCAGCCGCGCTACACTTACGTTTAAGTGTAGCTAGGTCCATTTTCTTCAATCACTTCAGCACTTGTTATACAAAACAACTTCTGTATCTTGGCTTTCCTTGGCTCTTTCCAGGTAGGGATCACTCGGTCTAGGCACAGCTGTCGGACCACACAGTCCAAACATTACAGGTCATGCAATCGATAACCCTTGGCACTTTGCTATGCATATATGTTCTCTTTGGGCTTTCTTACCAACACAAGTGTTCGCACTCTAAACCTGTGTCATTCGTCAACATTCAATTCCGTTTTCTTCTTGGCAGTCTCTTGATTATCACAAAGTGTATTTCACACAACTAACTGTTCATCCTTTTACACCACCTTACTTTCACATTGTCCATTGATGCCCATCACTTGTTTTTCACTCTGTTTGGAAGTGCTTGTTACTTGCTTTCACTTTCTTTCATAGTGTTCATCACTTTGCTTTTCACTCGTGCTATATACTTTCTTAACTTTCCTTTAGTTCGGTTTTCAATAATACTGGTTGCATTCTTAAAAGTACTTTGCATCTTGCTCAGTATTAAAAATATCCTCAGTTCTGTCTCCAAACCAAACTATTACAAGTTTCAGTTTGTTATGCATTTTCATATGCTCCTTTCCAGCCCCTGGAGCACCCCGGCATGAGTATTCTGTTTCTTACACTCACTGGTCTACGGCCGCTCTACTGGGCGTCTCTCTTCTCCTGTTCAGCTTCTTCTCGCTCCACTTGTGCTTTTCGGGAGCTCCGGCGAGCTGCATTTGGCACTTTCGAACCTTGCTGTAGCAGCCTGTGGCCGTATGGAACCCTCAGTGTCCTACAGCTCAGGCTGTGGACACTTGGCACAGAACTGCAGACGCCTCAACCCTCTTGTGGCCCACTCAGGCCACGGCATCTCTCTAACACATGGCGTCCTTCTCGCCAGCCCCTCTTCATCCTGCTCCACGACTACCAACCGCATTTGTCTCTCCAGGCGGGTTTCTCCTCTCTCCTTTTCTCTGCCGGTCTCCAATATTATACACCGGTGGCCCCTTAACAGGTTGCATGTCTAAGTCCTTTGCCTGACCTATAGTTGAATCTATTGGCAAGACATGCCTGGCTATTGCAATGGTCCTCCTCCAAAGTCCTCTCCCTCGTCTAAGTACCACAGCGTTGTGAATGAATGGAAGTGTACATAACTCCCAGTAGCCGGCTCCTCCTCGTCCCAGTCTAAAGAACATGATTGTGGAACAGTTTGTGTGTAGGACAAAGGCTGACAACCTATGAAGGCAAGGGGAGGGTAGGGTTCATTCTGATAAGGGAAAGAGGGAGACTGTCTCGCCCAGAGACATCCTCTCCCCACTCCAAGGTCCTTACACCGAGGTGATCCGCCCTGGCATATCCACCCCCAGTGTCGGGATCCAAGAGCGATGGTTTTTTCCTGGTCACCCGAGAGGAAGATCCACGGGGAGTAGATGGGAGGATGCCCTCAGGTTCCTCACTGTCAGGACTGGCTGGGTTAGTAACAGGAAGAGTAACAAGATTAACATTGTGCCTTCAGAGCTGGCTGGGTTAGTTGTGCTGTCAGGACTGGCTGGGTTAGTAACAGGAAGAGTTTGTACATAGAATTAACATTGTGCTTGCCCAAGTCAAGATGGAGCGAAAGAAACCTAATCTGATTGGTTAAAGGAACAATGATATGTTTGGTTTTCCTGATTGGTGGAGAGGACAATGGGGTTGATTCTTGGGAGGTGAGCAAGATTCTAAACTGCCTTTCATCCAGAGAAATTCAGTGGCTGGTTGTACATTAGGTGAGCTCCTTAAGTAAGGCCTTTTCAGAGCTCAGAAAATCTACCAAAGAAGTAAGAATATCGTTTGCTGATCCAGCTTGAACAAGAAGTCAATAGGTGGGATCGTTCTTTTAAAGATTTTAAGATTGTCACAGTGAACTTTCATTTTCTTTTATAAGAAAACTTAAAGAGTTAACAAATTTCAAATTCATTTGAGAAAAGAGACATTTACAGTTAAAGTTATTATAAGGAAAACAAGCTTGAAGATAGTGCGTAGGAGTTTAAAGTTAATTAACTGCGTGTAATGTTCTTCAAGACTGTTTAATGTGTGCGCGAGCTCGCAAGTCGTTTACGTGTTTTTGAAAGCGCGCGAGTATTCAGAGCGATGAATGAATTGAGCGAGCGAATTTTAGCACGTGTACATTTTTAACGTGAAAGACGTTTCATGAGAAAGCGCGTGTTGGTTTGCGATAGAGCGCAAGTCCATTTTGATGAAGCGCGAGTTGTTTTAAACGCGTGAACTGTTTTACGTGAAATACGTTTCGTTTCTCCACGTGAGTTCAGTAGCGATAGAGCGCGAGTCCATTTTAACCAGCGCGTGTTATTTTTTATTGCGTTTACGTATTTTTTCACGCGCGCAGGTTTTGTAAAGAATCGCGTGTGTATTTTAAACGCGAGGACAATTCTTCACGTCTTCTGATTTCACGTGTTTATCGCACACACTATTTAATGAAAAAACTATACGTTCTTTGAGTAAATAAGGAAACAATTCACACGCAGAAGAAAAGCAGTATTCCAGGAAGTTAAAGAATATTATTTAATGTAATTTATGCAAATGGAATTCAATACTTCAGAGAAAGACTGCAATTTATGAAAGCATTGAAAACTACATAAGGTTAAAAGAACTTTGAAGCAAGAAGAATATCTAGTTCAGAAAAGGTGTTTGCAAAGGCCATCACTTTAGGATTCTAAAGAGACTTGAGTGGCTTGAACTATATGCACAACACAAGATATATTTACAAGATATTCCACACAGATTACTAGCCTCTAAGTCTTTTACTGAGGTTTAAGAGGTAAAGAGTTTAGAGTTTATTTAGAATAATTTTAGAAAATAAGTTTTTCTTATCATATAAGTAACCAGGTGTATTGGTTTACCACAGATACCAGAGCCTACCAGACGGTTGCAGGGCTGCAGTGTCTCCGTTGTTATTTTATCCAAATTCCCCTTTCCCTTTCTTGGGGTTTTCAGCTCAGCTTATATTTAAGGGTTGAGAGGTGAACTCCTGGTGAGGGTCTGTGGGGCCAGAATCAGCTCCTGTGGAATTCAGTCAAGCCGGACCCTGACACTCACAATATGGAAAACTCTAAGGAACTTGCAATAAGGAGGCCAAATAAGGATATGCATCTATGTGCCCTGCAGGAGGATCTATGTGCCCTGGAGGGAGGACAGAATCTGTGTGGGGATGACCATCTTAAATCTCTCAGGGGAAGGAAAAGATTGAGGTGTTATAGGTTCAGGATCAGCCTGGATTCAGCTTGTTCCTTTTTCTCACTACCACATGGCATTACATGCTGCCCATATGGAGGCATTTGCCAGACGGAGGTGCATGGCGCTATTAGCATATACCTTTACACCAATTACCTGCCTTTTCTTTTCCCGCGGTAACCGACAAAGATCCATAGAGGAGTGCTTCATCTGTGAGGACAGTGTCTACAACCTCCCAGATTACAACCCCCCTCCTCAAGTGGTGCAGGTGCTGCCACAGGAGTCCTAAAAATGCATCACCCCCACGATACTCTCATGAAATTCCCATATGGATGACAGAGTATCCCCCTGAACACGGCCAAGGTCACCAGCCATCCACTTCTTGTGCTGCGAGAAGGGCTGACTTGAATCACCACAGTGAGTGGCCGGTATCTCAGAAGCTGCAGGGTCCATCCTGCCTCTGCAGGTCACCGGTGAAGTCAGAGGAGTGAAGTTCATCTAGAAGACTACCAGTGTAGCTGGAGTACGCTGCGGTATGACTCGAGATGTTTGCACACGCATTTCCTTCACAATGTCTTTGAGAAGTTCTTTCATAGCCGAAGTGGCATGATCTGCATGAGCTTCACAGGACATGAGCGTTCACTCTCTTAGGCTGGAGACAGGGACGTCATTTGGGGGGGGTCACACCTGCAACCCCGACTTCTCCCTTATTAGGCATCACGGTAACTCAGTCTCTTGTCATTCCTGTCAATCCGTGACATTTTGGTGAGGCAGTGCATTATTTCTTCCTGCTGCCTTCTAGCGCAGGGTTTCTGGACCTACATTGTGCATCTCGGGGACCCCCTCATCCCATGCGGCTGGCCTTTAACCAACTCAATTACTAGAGATCTCACTTTGTTCCACACTTTGCCTGTTCCCTCTTTGGTGTTTTGCGCGCCGCACAATATCTGCAGGGGCACATTGTTTTGGCTGTGCAGTTTTGGCTGTAACCCGCTGGATGACATGGATTGGTCTTTTGTGCTCTGGCTAGTGTCTTGGTGACGGCACTTGGCCACGATTTGTTCTACCTGCACTTTCTGTATCATCTTACCTGATCCCTGCTGCTTTTACATCAAGTTGCCCCTGGTTGTGAAGGCTTATCAATTGGGAGAACTTTGTTTCTTCCCTTTTTTTCTGAACCATCTATTGACTGCATGCTCCTCCGGAGGCCCTGGACGCTGGTCCGTCTTCAAAGCACGAGACTGTATCTGACACTATTTGGTGTGGCTGCTTGCTACCCATTACTCAGTGTTGCTTTACCGTGCCTATTCCATCTATTTCAGCCTATTGCCCGTAACATCAGTTTGTTCTTGATTGGGAGGCAAGCTAGTTTGAAGATCTGCCTTCCCCTTGTGAGACTGCCTACTGACTCTTTGCCTCCTTGAGGAATCTGGGCAAGGTGCCAGTCTACTTTCCGACGTGTAATTCAAACTTTTCCACCCTTCCTATGGCCTGTCCATCGGCCCCATTCATCATCATTTGATATTTGTGCCATCAGCCCCTAACTTGACCCATTGGCTACTTTGAACGTTTTTCATTGTTTCTTCTTTTGCTCTCTATTTTTCATAATGTTGTTTATTGGTTCTTTCTCTTACATTCTGCAATGGTCGATTTTTCTGAATACTGCACAGCCAAATTGCCTTTTAGTTGGTACTCTTTCTTTTTTATTCCATTTTAGTGCTGCTTCGATTATTACATGTAATTTCTGACAGCCATAATAAGTCTATTTCTCTCTCGATGTCCAGTTCTATTCCTACTCGTTGGTCTTCTTGCAGACGTTCTCACTCTTTTGCTTCACGTAATATCTCTAATCTTGTCTATTCAGCTTCTGATTTCGGCATTAATATTGCACTCTGGAATGCTTGTTTTATTTCTAAAAAAGCTCATTCCGTTCTTGACATGTTTGTGCAACTCAATTTGCATTTTTTATGCCTCACTGAGACTTGGCTTTCATCTTTTAACTCTGCTATTCCTGCTTCCATGTCTACTTCTGATACTGTTTTTACCCGTACTCCTCATTCTTTGGGTCGTGGGGGAGGCACTGGTATTTTTTTATCAGCCTTCCTCCAAGAGTCATTCTAATTCTCTCTCGTTACCTAGCTTTACTTCTTTTGAGTATTCTCTTTCTACTTTTTCTAAATCGTGTGCGGTGACTTTACTTTTGATCCATCTTCCTCCTAGTCCTCTTTCTACTTTCTGTGACGACATTGATGCTCTGCTTAGTGTTGTCCTGCCTAGCCCGAATTCCTTTTTATTGTTAGGTGATTTTTTTTATTTTTTAAATTTGGGTTTATTGATTTTTGAAACAAAACATATACATTTTAAACATTTCACTTGCTACAACTTTGTTAGCATATGGTTACATCAAAAGAACAAAATTATAAAGTCTCATTATACCGTAGATCATCGTTGTATTCGTTTCCGTTCTCTGGTTCTAACAATCAGTATAACATAACCCACACCCACTCACCTCCCTCCCACTAAGTGGGCAGACTTGATTGCGGCATCTTTCTCTGTTGACTTGTTCATAGTGGGTAATGTTCAGTCTACTTATTGTGAGATTTCCTCGATTCTTGGGTCATAACTGTTTCTTATTAAGGGTTCTGAGATTTCCGGTTCTGATTAGGACCCTGTAGCGTCCTTGGATTGGGAGTCTGTCATCTCCGACGGGCGTTTGCTTCGAAATTCTGACCATAGGGTCTCACATTGCGACACTTTGTTGTGTAGGGATTCTGTGATCATCTCCATTGTGTAGATGTTGGTTGACAAATTGATCCATTCCTTCTTACTTGGGACCGTTTCAGATTTCCATTTTGTTACAAAGTGCACGGGGCTGCAAGTAGTAGCTGTGGAGCAAGACCACTTAGGATAGTCCATTCATCTTCATCTCTTTCCAGCCCAAACAAAATCAAACGTGGATCAGTGTCTCTTTGTATGCCATCTATGTCCTTGATCCACGCCAGTACTTCCTCCCAGAATAGCTTTATGTGTAGGCAGCTCCACCACATGTGCTAATAGTCGGCTGTCTCTCCACATTCTCGCCAACATTTTGGGCTCAGCGTCTGAAACATCTTTGACAATTTAAGTGGGTCCTATTGCCATCTGTGTAGGAGTTTAATTGCGTGTGATTTATATTGATTGGATAAGGTTGTTATGGATGCAGTTTTGCATATCATTTCCCATTGGTTGGGGTCTATCTCCTCTCCCAAGTCTCTTCCCCATCTACTTCTGAGATGTTCCATGGGCCCCCTCCCTGCTTCGATAAGTTCTTTGTACATTGTGGATATCAAACCCTTCAGTTCAGATTTAGAATCCAAGAGTTGTTCAAATGGGGCGAGTTCTCTCTGCAGCTTTTCCTTCCATGCAGATTTTGTGAGGACTCCTTTTATCTGAATGTATTGAAAGGTGGATAACGTGCCTATCCCTAGGGCTTCAGTTAGGTCTGGAAGAGAGATGAAGTGGTCTTTTTTCTGGAGTTGTCCTACCCTTTCAAGGCCCGCCTCGTACCAGGATTGGAATCTTCCTACTTCGGGTATGTGGTCGTTAATGCCCGGAGACCATAAGTGACTCAGTGGGGATGGCCAAGTAGTTGCTTTGCCTGGTTGCCAGATGTTCCAAATGGTACTCAGTATTGGGTGGCCCTTAATTTTCCGTTGTACTCTTTTGTGAGGGGTCCATAACCATTCTGATACTGTGGCCGGCGAGAAGTAATGATTGTCCATATGTACCCATTGGATGTGGTTGTGATCACGTAAGTGTGGGATAAGGATACGTAGTTGTGAGGCTTTATAGTATGCTCGCAAGTCGGGGAGACCTACTCCTCCTTTGTCTTTGGAAAGTGTCAGAGTGTAGTATGCGATCCTCGCCTTCTTCCCCTGCCAGAGGAACCTAAGCATAAGGTTTTTGGCCTCTTCAAAGAACGCATTTGGTATCTCAATGGGCAACATCTGAAAAGGGTACATAAATCGGGGGAGGCATACCATTTTAATGGCGTTAATCTGTCCTAACCACGAGATTGTGAGCTTGTCCCACCTTTTCAACTCTGGAGGAGGGGAGGGAAGTTAGCTTCGTATAGTTCCGTTAGGTTTCTAGTGATTTGGATACCTAATTATTTGAGTGCAGAGTGTTCAAGTCTGAGGCCTAGGGGCAAAAACTTGGTTTCATTTTCCTCTTTCGTTCCTTGCAAAGGGAACAGCATTCATTTAGTCTTGTTCATTTTGAACCCAGAGAGTTGGCCATATTCTTCTATTAGTTGGAGAGCGTGAGGGACCGATACAGAGGGGTTGATTATGTGTAAAAGTATGTCATCAGCATAGAGTGCTATCTTGTATTCTCTCGTTCCCAATCGCATGCCTTCTATTTTGGAGTCGGATCGTATATTTTGGGCCAGGTGTTCTAGAGAGAGCGCAAAAAGAATTGCAGAAAGGGGTCATGCCTGTCTAGTGCCACGTCCCATTTCGAACCATCTGGAATATTCCCCATTAACGGAGATAGACGCCTTTGGGGATGTGTATACTGCTCATATTCCTTTCCAAAATCTCGGCCCTATTCCTACCTTACGAAGTACTGCCCTCAGGAATTCCCACTCTACTCTGACAAAGGCTTTTTCTGAGTTTATTGACAATAGGGCAGGGTCACCTGATAGTTCTGGGGATGAGTGGATGAGGTGGAGAGTTTTGCGCGTGGTGTCGGCCCCTTGCCTACCCAGTATAAATCCGACCTGGTCAGTGTGTATGAGGTGAGAGATCAGTACTTCCAATCGGGCGGCTAGTACCCTGGTATAAATTTTGGCATCTAAATTGAGTAGAGAAATTGGGCGGTATGAACCACAATGTTTGGGATTCCTTCCCTCTTTTGGGATCACTGTTATGAGCGCCTTCGTAAAGGAGTCGGGGGCTGTCCCTGTTTCTAGTATTTCGTTAAAGAGCTCCGTCAAGAATGGTGCTAGCTGGGCGCTGAAGGTTTTATAAAACCCAGCGGTATAACCGTCCTCTCCGGGGGATTTGCCTACGGTCAATCTTGATTGCCTCTTGGACCTCAGGTTCGGATATCGGGGATTCTAAGAGCTCAGTTTCAGAGCACGAGACTTTGGGCATATCTATCAGGGAGAGATAGTGTTCTGTATCTGAATATCCGGGGGTCACTTCCGAGGTGTATAACGCCTCGTAGAAGTTGGCAAAACTCTCTGGGATGGTGTGGGGGGTGGGGGAGGACGTAGGGTTTTCTTCGATTATCTCTTTCACTTTCCGCTCTGCCCTTTGCTCTCTGAGTCTGGCTGCCAATAGTGCGTCAGCCTGGTCTCCCTTCTCGTAGAATTTCTGTTTGAGGAATCGAAGTTTACGCACGATTTGTTTGTGCTCCAATAGTCTTAGTTCTTCTCTTTTAAATTGCGCTATGTTGTTGATGTCACGGTCCATGCCCGGATGCTCCCTGTTCTCGCTTTCCAGTTGGCATATTTCTGTCCTAAGTCTCTGCTCAATGATCTTTCTCTCTCTCTTCTTGGTAGATCCTTCACGTATCAGGATGCCTTTCGAAGTGGCCTTACCCGTCTCCCATGTTGTTTGTTTGGAGACTTCACCATTCTTGTTTAGTTTAAAATATTCCTCAATTTCAGTTGCCATTTCAATTTTAAATACTGCGTCTTTCCATAGGCTTTCATTACAGCACCAATTCCCTCCTGGGACAGGCAGGTCTTCCCATCATATATCTGACAAGACCATATCATGGTCTGACCAAGTTATCTGAATTATTTCCGACAGTGTCGTGGTATTAAGGAGGTCCTTGGTGAGATACAGGTAATCGATCCGGGTGAATGTTTTGTGCGGATTGGAGTAGAATGTATAGCCTCTTTCATTAGGGTGTTTAATCCTCCATACATCTTGCAGGTCATATATCTCCATTATGTCGGAGAGCTCAGTGCGGTCACTTCTCGTTTGGTTTCTTATCTTCAGTTGCCCGGTTCCCAACCTTTGGTCGGGTCCGCCCATTGATTAAAGTCTCCTCCGAGAATAACTTGGCCAGATGCTTCTAACATTATTTTGGGTATTATCTTCTCTAGGAACTTGGCTTATCCTGCGTTGGGAGAGTATATTACTGCAACTGTTACTTTTACCTTTGCGATTGTCCCAGATATCAGGAGGGCACGCCCACTTACATCAGACCAGGTCTTTTCTATTTCCAAGTTGATTCCTTTCTTGATCAGGATTCCAACCTCTGCTTTCCTGAGTGGGCCGGAGCCCCAAAATTCTTTACCCACTCTTTTCCCTAGTATACCTCTCTCTTCTCCCTTGGCAAATTGTTTCTTGTAGAAGGAGAA
Source organism: Ambystoma mexicanum (assembly GCF_040938575.1). NCBI lineage: Eukaryota > Metazoa > Chordata > Amphibia > Caudata > Ambystomatidae > Ambystoma > Ambystoma mexicanum. Next base: position 305,873,748 of record NC_090921.1, read on the forward strand.
TGTCAATTTGAGATCTACGGAATTCTCTTGCCACTAGTAATCTCTTGGTCGGCGAGTTGAGTCCTTTCACGTTAAGTGTTCCTATCCTAAGGGACAGCCTACCCTTCTGCTCTTCAATTGGTGCCATTATCAGAATATTTTGGTTGTGGATTTGTGACCCATGTCAAGTAGATATGGTATACATAAGGACTCGCGTCTTCTTGAGTGATCTTTTGTGTTGCCAATAATGCTTCAACCTCTGCCCATTTCTTGTCTGCCCAGTCCCCCCCACACTCCCTCCTTCCCACATTGACGGCGTCCGTGCGAACCCAGGTGAAGACACAGGTTCTGCATCGAACCACCTTTGGGGACCGTTAAGTCACGTCCCCAAGGTCATAACATCTAGTCTTGGTTGAGCCCCCTTTCGCCTCCCCCCTCCATTTACATGGCCCGAGTTTCTTTTGAGCCTGTACATCTTTTGCAGTTCGGGACATGGACATATGTAATAGTATGTATGTCATCTTACCAGTGTTGCTGTTCATCAGTTCTCTCCCCCTGGAGGGGTATTACCTCTCCGAAATGTCCTCGATCCCTTGACTCGTTTCCTTCTGGGGCCCTGTATACGCCATCCTCTTTCTTCTCGACGTGGGTCTCCCCGGTCATGTTCCTCTGTGATTGGTCCAAGAAAGTCAGATGCACGCCTTGATCTCCCCTTCTGAGCTTAGCTTGATTTTATTTCCGTTATATTCGAAGGAGAGGGAGAAGGGTTATCCCCACTTATATCTTATGCTCTTTTCCTTCAGATGTTTAGTGAGGGGCCTGCACATGCGTCGGAATGCCAGGGTCATGGATGATAGATCCTGGTATATCGAGATTTGGGATCCTTGGAGGGTAATTGAATCGCTGCTTCTTGCTTTCTCAAGGATCCTTGTTTTGTCCTGAAAGCGGTGAAATTGAGCAAGAACAGATCTTGGTCCGCCTGGAGGCCCTCTGGCTCTGTGTATCCTCTCCGTCTTGGGTTCATCAACCACATCGTCAACGACTAGGAGTTTAATGATATCAGATCGCTCTCCGTCTCCCCTTCTCGTCCGGGATTCCGAAAATCCGTAGGTTGTTCCGTCTCTCCCGGTTCTCCAAGTCATCAAGCTTGAGTTTGAAATTCTCTTTAAGTTGCTCCAGTTCGGTCTCCGTTGGTCGAGTTGTGCTTCTAGGGTGTCTATGGACGCTTGATTGTTCTCGACCCCTTCCAGCCTCTCCTCCATGGTGTTTAAGCGTTGGGTGATCTTGTCAATTTTGGAGCCAATGCTGGCACCCATATTTTTTATCTCGCCCAGCAAGGCGGCAATGTCTCCTTTGGTAGCTGCTGATTCGCTCACCGAAGTATCTTGGTTCGCCATGTTAGGATCACGATTTTTAGCAGGAGTCGAGACGTAGGAGAACGAGGCTAGTTTTCCCCTTATGTCCATTGGTTCTCTCGAAATTCTGTGGTGTCACCAATGCCGTTTGTCAGGGGGATGGGGTTGAGTGTAAAGGAGGCACACGCCCCTGAATCGGGGGCCCAACCCTCTGTACTCCAATGGTGATGGTCTCGGTTAGTTGGTGCAAGGGCCTGACACTCCGGTCCCGCTGCGTGCCTTCTGAACGCTTCGTCGTATGTATGCACACTATTGAACTGTTCAACTGCTGATAAATGGGATGGACGTGTTGCCCACGTGTTGCTCACTAGTTCCTGCCGGCAGATCTCGTGAGTGGCAGCTTCCCCTATAATGGGCAACAGTCACGGGGTGTCTCCTTGTTGTGAGTCCCATTCAACACTCGAGGAGCCCCTTGGTGGCCGAATCCGCCTCTCTTTTTTCAATCTCTTTCACCCCAGAAGGCACTTCAGGTTCAGGTGTCACCAGAGTAGTTCCAGGAAGTAGGGGCATACATCTGAATTGCACACCTTGTTATAAAGGCTTAGACCCTCTCAGAGTCAACAATCACACCCCCTCTCGCACCCGCTTTCAATTAATTAATCTCCACGATTTCTTTCGGGTTTGAGGTTTAACCCTTACACGGAACACAAAAGCTTCACTTGGTTCTCCTTAGGAGAGAGGAGTGCACTTAAAGTACTTACAGTATTTTAGCCAAGGTGGCCACTCGTGCCTTTTTTGCTCAGCTTCAAGTCACGATCATGTTGTGGGACGTCTGGAGTTCGTAGTCTGTGTGTCCACTAGGGCGCGGCCGTCATGGTGATGGATCGATTACATGAGCCGCATGGTCCATTGCATCTACAGGGTTGGGCCGTCGCTTCCTCTGTCGTGGACACCAGGGCTGTCCGTGGCTTATCTCCCTTTGCCGTGTATGCTGGAGGGGCGTTTCGTAGGAGAATCGCCGTGATCCCGATGACCTAGTAAGTAGGATCTTGGTGCTATGGAGGGACGTGCGTGATCACAGTTAGAGGCACACTGGTGGATCTCCTTCAGTGTGCCTGGGGTGGGTGGCTCATTATCTGGCAGTTCCTTAAGGTGCAAGAGCGGTACGTATGCCTCCGCGGAGCTGCATCACTGTTCTAGCTCCGGAACACTCCTCTTTGTGGACCAGGCTCGCAGCGTGGATTCCACAACTTGAGGCCCCGTAAGGGTGCGTCAGCAGGTGAAAGTCCAGGGGCGTGTTTTACCCTAGAGGCCGAGGGGGGCAAACAGAGGTCCGTGGCCCAATTTCGCCAATTCACACGGCGGTCCGCTGCAAACTTCCCCTTCTGCTCCCGTGGCGTCGGAAGGACTGCAGCTCTCGTGGGGCTTCCCGGGTGACCGGCTGCACTCGGGAGACCTCCGCAATGGCCACAAGATTCAAAGCTCCACCGACATCAAGGAGCTCTTCCTGGGCCATCCGTAGCCAAAGTGCGCACTTCACACGGTGTCGCTGTCCGTCGCATCGGAGAATGCAATTTTCTCAGTGAAATCAGCTCCGATTTCTTCCGGATTTTTTCATGATCGGTGGGGGGACCCAAGCTCAAACCGCTTTTGGGACCTTATGAACGGAGCTCACATGGGAGAGATACTCATCCGTGCGCCCCCTGGTGGCCGACCTTGTTATGTGATTTTAATCTACATCTTTCTTCTATCCACGCTTGCTCTCCATTTCTTTCTATTATTGATTCTTATTGTCTCTCTCCCCTTCACACTCCTCCTTCTCACATTTCCAGATCCTCCTTGGATCTTATTTATACTTCTTCCATGTCTACTTCTGTTTCCATGTATCCTATATACTTTTCTGACCATCATCTGCTTTTCTTTTCTATTTTTCCTTATCCTTGCGATATTGGTCTGCCTCCTGATCCTATCCCTCTTTTGTACGTCACATTCTTTGTGCTGTCAATAACCCTCACTTTGCATAATCTTGTATTGCCACTCTTCCATCTCATTCTACTTTTTCGGAAATTCCAATGGATGATGCTGCTTCTGTTTTTTCTACTTCCCTTTCGACCTCTCTTGATACTTTATATCTTTTTTCTAAATGTGTTCCTTCTCAAAAACCTTAGCAGCCTCGGTTTACTCCCCATCTTCTCTTCATGCGATGGGCTCTCCGTCGCCTGGAGCATAGCTTGCATAGATCTCAATCTATCACTAATGGCGCTTCTTTGTCTGCTTATCATACATTGTAGGATGATACACTTCTTGCTTCTAAATGTCTTTATTACTCTGATCTTTTACATTCCCAATCCTCCCATCCCCGTCTTTTTGAGTCCCTCTCTCGACTATTGTCTCCCTCGCCTGATAATTCTCTTCTTTCTACAATTACTGCATCTGATTATGCTAATTTCTTTACTTCTAAAGTGAGTTCTCTTTGTTTTGCTATTCCTCTTATTTCTCTGCATTCCTCTTGTTCTGTTTCTTCTCCCTCTTCTGCTGTTCTTTGGTTTTCGCTCACTTCTAATTCTGGTACTTCTTTACTTATTTCTCTGGCTCATCCTACTGCTTCTCCTAAAGATCCTGTTCCTTCTACTCATTTATAAAATCTATACTTCTCTTAATTCTTATATCACTACTCTTCTTAATATCTCTCTTACTACTTCTACCTTTCCTCTTCTATTTAAACATGCTATTATTCTTCCTGTCTTAAAAAAACCTTTGCTGGACCCCGCTATTCTTTTCCAATTTTGGTCCGATTTCCGTTCTTCCCTATCTTTCTAAAATGATGGAAGTTTACTCTCAGGTTTCTTCTTTTGTCACTCTTAATTCTATTTTACCTTGTTTCCAGTATGGTTTTCGACCTCTTCATTCCACCGAAACTGCTCTTCTTTATGTCTGCGATTCTCTTCTCTCTGCCTGCTATGCTAAACACTCTATTCTCATACTCTTGGACATATCCGCTGCTTTTGACACAGTGGATCACGCATTACTTCATCAATCACTTGCTTCTTTTGGGTGTGCTGGTTCTGCACTCATATGGTTTCATCATATCTATCTAAATCGCACTTATTCTGTATCTTGGGCTGGTGCTTGCTCCGACACACTTCCTCTCTTGCACGTTGTTCCACAAGGGTCTGTTCTCTGCCTATTTTCTTTCTCTCTTTGTACCTCTTCCCTGGCTGATCTTATTTCCTCCTTTGGGTTGTCTCATCATTGTTATTACTATCTTTTTCCTCCTTTACTTCTGCTATACACATGAATTTTTCTGCCTGTCGCTCTACTATTAAAGTCTGGATGTTGGACCACTTTCTTGTCCTTAATCCATCCAAGACTGCAAACCTCTTTTTTCCTGGTAATTCTATTTCTTTGTGTCTCTTCCTTTCATTCTGTTTTCTCCTTCTCATCTGTCTTTTTCTTCAACTGACCGTAATCTTGGCCTTCATCTTGGCACCAATCTTTCCTTTGCTCATCAAATCTCGATCACATCCCGTTCTTTTTGTTTTCAATCTTTTTAATATTCAGCAAGCTAGGCATTTTCATACTTTCAGTGCCACTAAGCTTTTAATCACTTCTTTAATGTTTTCTCAACTATTCTACTGCTCTGTACTCCTCTTTGGTCTCTCGCATTGCTCCTCTTAAATCTGCTTTTAATTTCTCCATTCATCTTTTGTATTCTTTACCGAATTGTGATTCTATTTCTCCCTCTTTGGCCTCTCTTCGATGGCTCTCCTTTTCATTCTCAAAGTAAGTTCAATTTTCTCTGTATAGTATTTAAATCTCTTTATGGACTCACTCCGAGCTATCTTACTTCTCTGGTTTCTATTATTTTCCTACTTGTTCTCAAACTCACTTTCTTTTAACTGTACCTCGTCCTCCCTGGTCCTCCCTGTGCTTCCAGTTTATGCTCTTTTTCTTTATTGGCTCCTTTTTACTGAAATGCTCTTCCTCTCTCTCTGTGGTCTATTCATTCGTATCTTATTTTTCGTGCTGCCCTAAAAACTTTGCTGCCCTAAATACTTTGATATTGCAATCCTAATTGTATGTTAAATCCTATTGCACGCTGTATGTTTATTGTATTAACCTTTTCACTTGTATTGTACTGTCATTCATTTTGTACAGTGCCTTGGCTTAATGCACTCTATAAATAAAAAAATAAATACAAAAATACAGCCCTGCGGTCTCCCGTGATATCCCTAAAAAATAAAAAAAATGCCCCCAACAAATGGAAGCTCCTGGGCTATGTCCAGCGCCATGTGGCTTTGTTTCTGTAGGGGCTGGCTTTCATGTTCAGGCCTCTTTAAAAAAAAAAAAATGTAACACTTTTAGCATTGGTCTTAATTAAGAAAGAATAGGAATAACAAATAATTTGCCTTTCTAGAATTCTTTATAATAATTGCTAGACTCATTACAGATTTATTTCAGGCACACCTCAGGGAGTGAGTCACTGATTTAATCTGACAAAAACGACCAAAAAGCATTTAGAGTAGAATAAGTATCCATTTCAGACTCTGTATTTTGCTTGTCGTAAATTGCAGTTAAAGCAGGTTTTTTTACTTCTGTTGTCTCAGTTACGATCATCACAAGATATTCCATCTCAGTGTCCTCGATCACTTGATATAATTCTTGTGCTTAAAAGCTTGTGTATAGTGTAGAAATGTTTGATCATAGCCTCTTAAGACCCCTTGGCAGAGCCAGTAGTGGTTTGCACGTTCGGTACCTCACAGTAGGCCTGGTAGGATTGCTTAAACTTTCCCAAAGGGTAGCTGGACCAGGTCTGACTGGCATCGTCTCACACAATGCTTTGAAACCATTGTGATACCAGACATTGGAAAAGTTATTTCCAACGTGACAGTCTGGTGGTGAGCGGTCTAATAGGCAGCGTGTCACAAAGTGCACAAAATGGGCACTGGTGGGCAGGACCTAAGAAGGCCAAACAGAAGTGATGGTGGTCTGCCAGCAAAGGTCTCTTGGAGTGAGTGTGGCGCCAGGAACGGCATAGAGGTGGACTGGCCAAAATAACCACCTAAGCGGTAGATGTTTGGCAATGAAAGGAGGAATTTGAACTGAGTCAAAAAGATGCACATTGAAACAGTGCTCCTTATTAGACTCCACAGAGAAAGGGACTGGCGTTTGGGAGCACAGGATCGGGCAAGTTGAGGGGCTGGCGCACAGGTCTTGTTCATATCCCCTTACCACTTTTTTCAGTTCTGGGCAGAGTGCTCCAGGTATCCTTCTGATAGGGACGACATCCCAAAAGGTATGAAGGAATGAGTATAGCTCTTTACTCAGACAGTGAAGGTCACCGAGATTAATATGTTTAGAAACATTATTATATTTCACCATCTACCGACACCACAACTTCTTGCTGGCTCTGGGACAAGGATTTCAAGCAGGATTTGAACGTAAAGGGAGGCAGCATGGGTCAGGGAGCTGGGACATTGAGAATGCCACCTTACCTGTATAGACTATGCCGTTGATCTCAACGGACATGCTGATGCTGTTTGTGCCATTCATGGTCAGACTTACTGCAGAGTCCTGCCGGCTTTCACCTGGGGAAAAGAAAAACATCTCATAAGCTCCCAAATCACAATGGTAGGCACATTGGGTGGCTGGTGATTCCACTAAGAACTAGACATTTTCAAACACTCTCAGGATTTGGTTACATCCTTATTGTCGCACACTATTTTTTAGTAAGTAATTTCTTGATGCTGGAAGCTTCTGGAAATTTAGTGCCGGTGAGCAGGGCAATATGGATCACCTCTAGATACGGCAATGCATGTACCCCAAAAACTAGCTCACACAGCCAGGTGAGATTCTGCGCCTCATGGAAAGAAGTATGTGGTGTATCACTGTCAGAGATGCTTGTGCCTTCTGGGATCAAACCTCTAATTCTCATCCTATCTGTCTCTGGAAATCACAGTTGAAAGGGTATACAATTGAGCTACAGGCTAATGCAACAGCAGAAACAAAGAAAAAGTGCAATACTTCCACTTGCAGTAAGTGCACAAAACCACTTGAAGCACACTTAACATAGATTTGTGGACATCAATCCCTGGCTTCCCTTTTCATGGTTTCATATTTTGGAGAAGAAATACATCGATGAGCATATGTTAAGAGGTTTGAGTTATCTGCGGGGGTAATTGGGCCTACTGCATAGCTGTGTGTGAATGGCAGGCGATAAGTTGAAATATCTGCTTGCCAAAGTGCTTCATATATCAGCAGTCAGCAGAGGACTAAATAGGAATTTTTAGTTTTCATTTTCAGTTTTAGCACACACTGTCAACTGAAAGTACATAGTTTGGAACTATGGAAAAGGTTTAGACAATACGGAGTGTGATATGTGCTGCCCAGAAAACACGGCTAGGTTGGGTGCTGCTCATGAGCATGGCATATAATACAAACGCCGGCCTGCAGACAACGCTAAGGGCTGTACAAGAGAAAGTAGAGGTGTGCAAACATGAACACAGTATCTTAACTATTAACACCAATGCATATACACACAGTATTTTAATGCAAAGAGAACTGGATAAGTAACGCTAAAGACTCCTTGGTCACTAAAGCAGAGGGTGGATGGTAGATTTTGCTGGAGGCAGTTGGAGTAAGCGCTGCTTAAGTACAGGACTATGGTTACTTGACTGCTGATGCAGGGGTTGGCCATCAGCCTGCACTAGAGAGGGGCGGGGGGCAATGTTTTGGTTGGGTGCAAGCGCCAACTCTGGCTTTTTGCCTTTTATGTAGGAAGCACAAAAGCATCAAATTGTGCAGATAAGCCCTCCAGTATGTTGGATGATGATTCAGAGGCTTACCAGCATATTGGACTGTAGGTAGGGGTGCTGCACATGCCCCTACCGTCTCCTCTCCTGGTTGCTTACAGATCCCTTGCTGCCAATTGCCCACCTTAGCGCTCCCCGTTAGCTGCCCGCTCCCTCTTTCTCGGCTTCCCTCACTGTGTTCCTCCCCCTATGATTGTAGAGCTAGGTGCCCACTCAAATACAATAATAATAATAATAATAATAATGCCCAAGAATGGGATTCCTGGTTTACCAATGCTCACACAGCAGATCAGGTGAATAGGGTGCAGACAGAGGAAATGATTTTAATGCTGCTCACAGGCAACAGGTTGTGTGCTGCGGGAGGGGGTGACAGGATGGGAGATGCACTAGCTCAAAGGTGAGGCTGGCTCCTTCCTTGGTGACACAAAAGCTCAAGGGCAGCAGATGGGGGGGAGGAGGGGTCATGACAAGAGCATACATCTGTGCTCGTTGATCAGGAGAGGGTTACATGATGTACATAACCAGTACCTTGGCTGTTGATACGGATGCTCATAGGCAGCTGGGCAGACATGGCTAGCAGATTGTGCTGGAGGGCTCGATGCATCGCTCTCTGCTGCTCCTCACCGCTCAAGCCCATTTTCTTTTCGGGGGGTTCTCCGCATTCCATCTTCTCCCTCAGATTCTCCAGAGCCGCAGCTTGTGCCGCAGACACTTTCGAGTGTCCAGCCAAAGACACAGGAACCCGTGCAGGCGCAGCAATCGGGACCGAGGCTTCCTCTTCTGAAGGTCAGACAAGGTGTAAAGAGGGTTAACGACAGACTTTAGAAATATACTTTATAAACGCATGTACTCTCCCAAACCCTTCACCCCCCAACCCCCAACCACCCTAGGGCTCCAAGCCGCTCCCAATAACCCTTTCTCCCTCCATAAGCTTTAATGAACTCCCCCCACCCGCCGACCCCACGCTGTCGAGTGAGGATCTATGTGGTAATCTCGAATATAAAAGTCTTTTTAATTTTCGGTAAAATTAAATACACATTTTCACTCCATACGGTAATTGCCACTGGTTTCACATTCTTCCAACAACCCGGCTCCTATTTACTCCAACTACAACCATCAAACTCACCATCCCACCACTGACATACTACTAGCCCCGCCAGAACCTTTAGCCTATGGCCATGCACATCGCTTACCTTTCTTGACCTTCAGAGTCGTGCAGCCACCATTGGTGGCATTCGCAAGTCCAAGTCCTTGTAGTTTTGGTGGGGACAGAAGATTGGGGGCCCCGCTCGGTGAGTACGTGAAGAAGTTACCCCCAAAGCCGGACCGGCGTCCTTCTCTGCGGTTGCTGTCGATGGCAGCCTGCAGCTCATTGGGGTTACTGAGAGCCCTCTTGTCACATTCATAGGGGTATAGATACTTCATGTATCTGCAAGAGAAAGGCAGAGAGGCTGGTCAGAGCCAGACACAACAGAGTATTCCCACATGTGAAAGGGAGAGGAACCGTATGTACACAGAGCAGTCAGCAGTGTGAGGAAGGGGGTGGGCACAGACTACTCACCTAGCCTGGAGCATGTGGGAGAGGACCTGTACACAGAGTATTGAACACGTCTGCAGTAATAAGGGGAAAGGAAAATGGCCCATTCAAGAAGTCCTCATTGCAAATGGGAAAGCCTAAGCATGGAGTGCAAGGCTGCACAGCGAGAAGGGCCAGTGGACAGAGTATTCAGTACGAGATGAAGGGCTGGTATTAGATTCTTTTCAGTATCTTCAGTGTAAAGAGGAAGGCCAGTGCACCAGTACCTGGTGTGAATGTGCCTGCTTATGTACATAGTACTCAAGTATGCACTGTGGAGCAGAGGTGAGGAGGTCCTTGCATGTGTGAATTGTGGGGCCTATGCATCATGTATTTACTGATGCGTGGACAGTAAAGTTAGGAGAGGAGGTCGATACACAATGTACAGACTGAAGTGGAGGGATGTACATTAAATACATATTACCTGCAATGTGAAGGTGGAGGAAAGGGCCAAGATACCGATGAGCCCATTGTCTGCTCTAGCCGTTCCCCAAACATTACTTGAGTATTCACTGAGTCTGCAACGTGTAAGATCAAGCATGAAGTGTGCACTGAATCTGCAGTCTAAGGTGGGCATGGACAAGAACCCAGTACTTACTGAGTCCGCAGCGTGAAGGCCGCACTGGTGATGGAGGTAGGAAGGTTGAGTCCTTTGGTGATTTCCCGCCACAGCTTCTTGTTGATCACTTCCACAAGGCCCCCTTTTTCGGTGACAAGCACATACAGCATGTACAGGTCTAGCACCTGCTTGGCCATGATGGGGATCCGGTTGACAGGAGTCCCTGTGGAGTGAGAGAGCGAGGTTCAGCACAGAGGTGAGGATCAGTCACCACAATATAGTTCAAGGCTCTTAGAGAAGCAAACAGAAGTGGTAGAGGATACAAACAGGGTTACCCAGGGACAGAAGAAACTGGAACTAGGATTTTTATGCTTTTCTCAAGCAAAACATGTTTTCAGCGGGAGCCATGGAAACCTCAACATGGTACAAGACTGGAGGGAGCAGACAACTACTTTCTTCCAGCTACTGCATGAAAAATCAGATCCCATGACCAATCCAAGCTCTGCTCAGTTCCCAGATAAAGTGGGCAGTATTGAAGATCCTGGATTTCTCAATCTGCATACCATTCCCAGTACCTTTATACTGCCTCATCACCTTGCAGAAGCCAAGCTTGTAGTGTACCCAACTCCTGTCACAATTAATCACTCCGATTCCTGTAATCTGATCTCAAACACACGGCAAAATGCAGATACCGCACAGCATTATGTAAAGATCAATTAACAACATCCATTGACTCAATCACTGACTATACAAACACTGAACTCATTCATCAACGAAACCCAGCCAAGTAGGCCCAAATCCAGAATTGGCTGACTGATACGAAGCTCGATGGACTTGCGCCTCAACCTTCTGTTCAAAACCTCTCAGCTTTACTATTGACTGCAACCTCTCATTCAAAAGAGACATTGCAAAGAAGACCGAAGCAGCCTGGTAGCAACTTCTGCTCCTCCGATTAGTCAAGCCTTTCATCCCAGCCAAGGGTTTCAGATCAATTGTCTAAGCCATGGGCATCTCCCACCTGGATGGTGACAACACCTTGCTCGCTGCACCCCTAAATGCCACCTCTGAAAGCCATCTAGCACGCTGGAGCACACCTCATCACAACACTATCAAAATTCAACCACATCACCCCCCCAATCCTCAAGGAGCTGTACTGGCTACCTCTTGAAGCACGCATGATTTTCAAGATTGCCTGCATCACTTACAAAGCAGTCACATGCAAATCTAATTGGCAGAGAAACGTGCCATCTCTAGAGGACTGTGCGCCACCTGTAAGCCACAACACCTCAAGGCTGGAAATAAAGAACGGCAAGAGGGAAAAAGGAGGAAACAGAACTATTTGTGCTTTGCACCCTGTCTCTGGGAGAAGTTACAAATGTAGATCAAAATGACCATCTCCACCGTACACTTTAGGTAGGACCTGAAGACCTTACTCTTAAAAGAACACTATCGCTCCATTTAACCCCATTTCTAGCCCCCTGAAGTTCCCTCCTTCCCTGTTCCCTCTACCCATCATAGCTGCTCTGCTAACAACACCCTACTTCTAAATCCTTGGATATATCCCCAACATATAGTGCTCTGTTCCTTCTGAGCTAACAATAAATTCTCCCAGGGAAAAGATCTGCTGATCCTCAGCAGTAAGTCTGCGCTATATAGAATATCGCCTTTCTGGTATACGAACTAGATAGTGTTGGTTTTCAAAAGGACAGAAAAAAAGCTAAATGTCCTTGTAGGACTGGATAGTAGGACTTGCCAAGAGCATGGATGGGAACCAAATGTGTGCTGTCACTGGAATAAAGAAGCAATGAAAAAGCAAATAGGTTTTGGCTATCATATTCTGAGCGTAGCATCAAAGGCATCAAACATCATGTCATGTCTTAGGCACAGCAATTAACACATTATGACAACTGCTAATCATACTGGCCACAAAACAGGCACACACTTTAAACTAACAAAACGCCAAGTACACAAACGCTATTATCTTAAGCCCGAGACATCCGGGTCTGTTTCCATGAAACAGACAACAGAGGAAACCCATTGCAACTAAGACACACACAGAATGTGCACCTTTAGCAAATCAAATGCCAGAAGTGCATTAAAGGAGGAAACAGGACACCAAGTGGAGGGCCATCAATATGGGCGTGGGGGTGGCCGCCGCTCGTCTCAGTGGCAGGCCGCCACCTAGAGTTAGGGACAGACAGCACAGTCCCCATGGAGCTTTATATGCACACATGACTGTGCTACCTGCCTGCGCAGCGGCGCGTACCCCACTACTCAATTTTTGTTTGTTGCAGAGCTCGGTCAACTCTGGACGAACGTAGCACACAGCAATTAGAGCAGGGGGGAGACTGGCCACACTGCCCCCCATTAATGGGCTAATCGCATGAACATGCTGCCTTACAGGAGAGGAATCGGCATGTTCACATTGTGGAGATCTGCAATGTGAACACACTGCCTGACAGGAGAGGCGCTTCTACTGTCAGGCAGCAAGTGTACATCATTGGTGTGGAGGGAAGGGGCATCCAGTCCGCCCCAGTGGCGCAGGCACATGTGGATGGTGCATGCAGGTAAGTTCAGTGTTTTTTTAATACGCAATGTGTTTGCATGTATTTAATGGATTGTATGTATGTAGGTGTTTTTTTTATGAATGTGTGTATGCAAGGAGTTATATGTGTGAAATTGTGTGCGTTAGGCCCAGACAACTAAATTTAGGGGTGGGGGATGCTGGTGGCATGTCATTCCTTTGTGTTTTACCCTTTATTTGTTTTATCGCATATTTGTGTGGCGCATATAAACAATGTGTTACAGGCGCCACAATACAAAAAGGGGGGGGCGGGGGACAAGGGGAATAAAAACAACAACGGTCCTACTAGGCCCTGTGACATTCGGATCGTGTAAGTGCAGAAGCAAGAAGTGCAGGGGGGAGAGGGGAGTGGGCGGGGGTGGGGGGGTAGGGGGCAAGAGGACCCAGAGTTATGCAAGTACTATGCACAGCCCAGGAGGGCAAGTGCTATGAGAAGCCCAGGGGGGCAAATTCCAGGGGTTGACTGGGTCATTGACTAAGCAGGGAAGGGGGTGACCCGGGCTCAGAAGGGGTTGGGGCACCAACCCACCAGGCTGGTCAGGGAGGGGGTCTGGGAAGGGCAGTGCTAAGTTGTGCAGGTGCTGAGGAAGACTGGACGAGGGAGGTCTGACGCCCTCTAACACTCATAAGGGACCAGGCTGCCAGTCACAGCAAACAGGCAGAGGGGGATTAGCATGGGAGGGCGAGAGGGAAGGAAGAAGAGACGAGCAGGGCCTTGAGCCACTTCCAGAATAAAAGATCCGGCTGAAATCAGAGAGGCTGCCATTCTAGAGGGAGGCCCCTGCCGAAGATAGAGATCTACCCCCACTCTCTGCTTGGGGAAACAGCAGATCTGCAGAGAGTTGGAGATAGAGGAACGAAGTGCTCTAGCCGGGAGGTATTTAGGGAGCGAGAGTTGGATGTAGCAGGGTCCAAGGCCCCAGAGAACCTTGTGGATGATGCAGAGGGTCTTGAATTTGATCCTGGCAGCCACAGATAGCCAGTGGATAGATATGGCTGGAGAGATGCAGTGTCTGGTCTTGTGCCAATGATAAGTCTCGCAGTCCTACTCTGGATTAGTTGGAGGGGGCGAAGAGAGGAAAGAGGCAGATTGAGGAAGAGGCTGGTGCAGTAGTCCAGCCTGAAGAGGACCATAGCTCTGGCGACATTGAGCTTCTGGGGAAAGGTGATGATAGGGAGAATGCCACTGAGGATGTAGAGCTGAAAGTTGGCCTTCTTGCCAAGGGATGTGATGCAAGGGGAGAAGGAGAGAGGAGTCAAAGATGAGACAGAGGTTTTAGCCTCATAAGAGGGGGCGGGGAGAGGACCCAAGGCGGGTGGCCAGAGAGTGAGAGGGAAAGACGTAGCAGGCATCCCAATGAGAAGGATCTCAGTATTTATGGCATTAAGGCAGAGATCATTAGCTGTGCATGCACCATGCCTGAATAGCAGTCAGGCAAGAGAGGAGGAAGGGAAGCTTCAAGGAGAACACTGGAAGTGTGGAGAGGAGGTGATCAAGTGGGCCAAAGGGGCAAGGTAGTTGTTAAAAAGCAATGGTACGCCGCAGGTAGAGAGAGAGGTGGAAGAGATGAAAGGGCCCAGTTGCACCAGGGAAGGTCAGTTTGATAAGAAGGTCAGCCAAGCCAGTGGAAAGATCGAGGAGGATGAGAACGGAGGGGGTGATGGAATCAGGATTTGATGGCAGGTCTTCACATGTGTTCAGGAGAGCAGTTTCCATGCCTCTGGATTCTCTGAGGCCATACCGGTGGTCATGGAGACAGTCAACAGATTCTGTGTGGTGAATCAGTTGGGCGATGACCAACTTCTCCAGGTGTTTGCCCAGGAAAGGGCAAAGGTGATGGAGAGAATACTTAAGGGGTAGTGGAAAAGAGCCAGGGCAAAAGAGTGATTACAGAATTCAGCCAAGGCAGGGGCAAGAGAGGAGATGTTGTCCGTGATGGTTCTGGAAAAGGAGAAGAGCACCTGTTTGGAGGAGACTTTCATAGAGCAGACTACTTTAGAGACCTCATCCGGTGCAATGGGAGATAAAGAGCAGAGTATGGGGGAAGAAGAGAGGGGAGGGCAAGTGAGGCATGAAGGGAGGGGAGACGAGAAGAGTGAGGACAGCATGTCCTGGGTTTTGGTGGTGAAGTGGGAGGCCAGTGTGGTGCAGAGGGGCCTGGGAGGGAGGAAGAGAGGTGGAAACTGTACTAGTATTGGCAAGTTCGTTACAGATTTTGAAAGATTCTGCTGTGTTATTGGTGGCCACAGGGATGCATGCTTGGCCATGGGCCCTCTTCTTAAAGAGAATGGAGAGTCAGTATTGCCTTTGGAGATGGCGGCAGGCCAGTTTGTCAGAGGATGAGCATGAGGCCTGCCACTTCCACTGAGCAACTCTGCACTTGCGTTTCAGAGCAACCAGGTCAGAGTCATACCAGGAATTGCGCTTGGAGGCAGGCATCATGCGGATCCTCATGACAGGAGCAAGGATGTCCAGGGTGTTGGAGATGGAAAGATTAAAGGTTAGGAAGAGCTGAGTCAGTATGAGAGTCAATAGCAGTGGTGGGAGAAGGAATGAAAGTGGAGGCAAATGCAGTGACTGACACTCGCTTCATCAGTCGAATGACGCAGAAGAAGACTGGCAGTGGTGGCAGAGGCAAAGCTGGGGGCACCCCCCCCCCCCCCCGAGAGCTCCAGATGGGAGGAGAGGAGTACATTGTCGGTCTAGGAGAAACCTGTAGTGAGAGGGTTAGAGATAGGGATGTCAGCGGAAATGAGTGCATCAAAAGTGTGTATGGCTGAGTGTGTCAAACCGGAGCGAGGAATTGTGAGAGTGTGAGGGAAAGAGTCATAGAGGTCATGGAAGAGTACAGTGGCCGCAACAGGAAAGTCGAGATGAATGTTGAAATCTCTGAGGGGGGAGAAGGTTGGAGGAAGTAGACAGGAGAGATGAGGTTGGCCAATTCTGAGAGGAGAAGGGAAGGGAGATCGGTCCAGGGGGCCTATAGATGGTGGCAAGAGTAAGGGAGAGGGTAGGAGAGACATCAAGCCTACAGACGAGGCATTCAAAGGGGAGAGTAACATGCATCAATGGCAACACAAGTTGGTAAGTGAAGTGTTATTACTGGCTAGAATGGCCAACATCAAATGTAGGCCAATCTATCCATGTAATAACACTCATCTTTGCTTGACCCTTGATCCGTAGTTACTGTGCATCAAGGGTAAAGTAAAAAATTATAAGTGTCATTATGTGGCTAGATTGGCCTACATTCAATGTTGGCCAGTCTAGCAACATAATAGCACTTTTGTTTGTGTTACCATCACAGTTCCTGTGCAAAAAAAGGGTAAAGCAAACATGACTTTGTTTCATGATGCCTACCTCCAAGGAGCCAGGTCCGACCCAGCAACCCCAGAGGCAGGCATCATTCCCCCCAGGGAAGTGCCAGCGGGCCCAAGCTGGGGCCCTTTGGACACAGTCCTGGCGCCTTAGGCGCCAGGCTCATGTTGGACCCCTGTCCTGGCGCCTTAGGCGCCAGGCTCATAAAGCTAGACATGTGTTCAAGTGTTTTAATGTGCACTTACCTGATGCAGACCATGCTGCTACATCCAGGCCCTCTTGAGGCCTGAATGGAACTACTTTACCTGTGGCACTACTTTCCACCTGGGTGTGGTCGGGGAAGGATACATACCTGATCGGTGGAAGGATACATGCCTGGAGCTTCTTCCAAAGCTATTTAAACCACGCCCGATCAGCAACTCAAGCTTCGCGTTGTTCTGCTCCTCGCAGCTGGACGCTCACCGTGTCAGCTCCTGCATCTGGACTTCAGCCACGCCTGTCAGCATCCAGGGTCGCCTGCAAAGGGAGATAAGAGAGAATTGGAGAGAAAGAAGACCTTACCTGCTAAAGCTGCATCACGGAGACATCACACCGACGATCCTGAAAGGGAAGTCATCATTTTAAAAGCATTTCGCTTCGATCGCTGCAGCGCTGCATTTCACTCACCTTTCCTGGGCGCCTCCATCTTCAGCAGCGATCCTCCGGATCCGCACCCACTTCCCAGAGCCTAGAGAGTAAAGACAAGAAAACAAGGTGAGAGAAGGAAGGGAAATAGGAAAAGCTCAGTTTCCTTCTAAGACTTACCTGTTGGGTCATTCCCATTTCATTTCGGGTCCTGCCGCTTCCTGGCATTCCGGACCCCGGCCCCTATGGGGAAAAAAGACAAAGACATTGAATGAGCGAATGCAAAGACATTACCTGAACGCTCATCCAGAACTTACACTTCGGGTCGGCGCCATATCTCCGGCATTCCAAACCATGGCCCCTAAGGGGAAAAAGACATAAGCATTAGCGCTTGCTGCAATAAGACAATGAACAATATTATTAAGCTTGAACTTTTGAACTTGCAACAGAACTCTTACAGCGCCTCACCTGAACAGTCAAGCTTATTTTGAACTTCCATCAAACCTCAATCCAGTGAAGTAACTGGGTTTCAACGCGCCCCTGCATCAGAAGCAGGATGGAGTCTTCCTTCCTCCAGACCCTAAGGTGATACTTCACGGGGAATCATGGAGGGTTGGAAGGGAGTGGGAATCTTGAGCATTATTCCGTCAGTAGGTAATACTCCCTTTTCACGCACAGGGGAATATTCCTGCGAGCCAGAAAAGCCAGAGTAGAGGGGCCCTTCCTGTCCATCATCAGAGTCCTGCGCTTCACCATTGAAGAAGCATCAGCACTCGAAGCCAGACCTGCGCCTCTGTGGGAATCAGGTGAGCGTGACAGAACGCGAAGCCTACCCACAATTTCCCACCCGGGCGCTATGGAGACTTCCGAGACAGATCAGTTGGCCCAGCTTTTGGGGGAATTACGGGCAGAAGTGCACTCAGCCCGCCAGGAGACTAACGCTCTCAAAAGAGAACTGATCCTATCCAAGGAAAGAACTGATGACCTGGCCAAAAGGTTATTGCAGGCCCAGGCAGGGCACACTCCTTTACTTAATTCCGGAGGTACTTCCACATCAATGGGTTTGAATAAGCCGGTACAAATCAATCTACCTGGACACATGCCTTTGGCCCCGCCTGAACGTTTTGCGGGGGATCCCAAGAAATATGCCGTCTTTATGAACCAATGTCGTTTACACTTTCTATGCAGACCCGGGGCCTTCCCTAACGACCAGACCAAGGTAGCCTTTATACTATCTTACCTCAGTGGCAGTGCTGCCGATTGGTCTATTCCATTGGTAAATCAGGATGATCCCATTCTCCAGGATTTTCTGGGCTTCCAGGCCAGCATGGAAAGATTGTTTGCTCGACACTCTCAAGGACAGGCACTTGATAACGAACTGCTGTCCTTACGGCAAGGTAATCAGGATCTCTTGTCCTACGTTGCCACCTTTAATAGACTGGTTGTGGAAACTGGATGGCCAGAAAACAAAAGGATCACATTGTTTCATCGAGGCCTGCGCGGAGAGCTTAAGGATGTTCTAGCTCAGATAGTAGATCCACCCCAGGTCTGCGCAGACTACATAGACTTGGTGGTTCAACTTGATCACAGACTTCAAAATAGAAAAGCAGATCGGTTCAAGTACGAAACCCGAGTACCGATCAAAACCCACGCTAACTCCAAGAGTACCGACGTATCCGAACCTATGCAAATCGGCGGTGTTAAAGGACCATTAACGCAGAAGGAACGAGAGAGAAGGCGGCAAATGCAACTTTGTCTGTATTGCGGGACTTCTGGTCACTTTCTTCGAAATTGTCCGGTTAAACCACCTAAGAAGGTGGTTGGAGCCACTGATAACGATTTGACACCTGATTCGGGAAACGACCTAGCCCGACAAGCATAGGGGTCCGTTTGCCGAGCTTGAAAACAAACTCTTTGACCTCGCATTTTGTCATGCCAATGGTGCTCGTGGACCCAAAACAGCCTCAGCAGTTGCATGCTGTAAAAGCATACATCGACAGTGGAGCTATTGGAAACTACATAGACCGTGAATTGGCTTCCAGGATTAAGCTCCCTCTCTGCCCGAAAGTAACCCAAGATGTCATTACTACAGTAGATGGAACCGAAATAGCCTCAGGGCCTGTAACGCATTGCACTGTTGAGATGACACTGGTGGGTCAGGATGGACATCGGGAAGCAATCGTGTTTGATGTGATCAAGGCCCCACAATTTCAAGTAATTCTTGGAATTTCTTGGTTAGAAACACAATCGCAGAATCGACTGGCGAGCAAAGAAGATAAGTTTTCCTGATTGTGAACCAACTTGTTATCCAGGAAATCCAGTTAAGGGTCTAGCCTCAGCAACTTCCACCCTGTACAGCTACCGTCAGAATAACAAGAATTCCAAGACGTTTATCAGAAGGAACAGGCTAACGCGTTACCTCCCCATCGGTCTTATGATTGCCAAATCGATCTGGTACCCAATGCTCAACTACCATGTAGCAGGATTTATGCTCTACGGAACCCGAGAACCTGCATTTGCGTCAGTATTTAGATCAGTACCTAGCCAATGGTTTTATTCGCCCGTCCAACTCTCCTGTCTCCTCAGCTCTGTTCTTCGTGCCGAAAAAAGAGGGCGATCTTAGAACATGTACAGACTATCGCGCCCTAAATAAAATAACGATTAAGAATCGTTATCCTCTGCCCCTGATCCCTGAGCTTATCGACCAGGTGAAAGACGCTTGTGTGTACACCAAGTTAGATCTCCGTGGAGCTTATCACCTGGTGCGTATAAAAGAAGGCGACGAATGGAAGACTGCATTCCGCACCAAATTTGGGCTCTTCGAATATCAGGTGATGCCCTTCGGTTTGTGCAATGCACCTGCCGCCTTTCAGTACTTTATGAATGATGTTCTTCGGGAACTTATCGATGTCTGTGTCATTGTTTATATGGACTACATCCTGGTGTACTCTTCTTCAGAATCCGATCATAGAAAACATGTTAAGGCAGTTCTTGAGAAATTGCGCCAGCACAGACTATTTGCAAAGCTCCAAAAATGCGTTTTTAATACCACAGAAGTTGAGTTTCTCGGATTCATCCTGACACCTCAAGGAGTCCGAATGGACTTGCGAAAGGTGGACGCCATCCTCAAATGGCCATCTCCTAGCTCGGTGAAGGGAGTTCAGAGAATGCTCGGTTTTGCCAATTTCTATCGAAGATTCATTCCGGAATTTTCCCCAACAGTCCAACCCATCACAGCTCTCCTAAAGAAAAACAAACGCTTTGAATGAACTCTTGAGGCCGAACAAGCCTTTCAGGACCTGAAAACCAAATTCACCTCTGCACCTGTATTGAAGCACCCGCACCCAGATCTCCCTTACATTGTGGAAACCGACACATCCAGTTCGGCCATGGGAGCTGTCCTGTCGCAACGAGACCCAGAAAATAACCAACTACACCCTGTGGCCTTTTGGTCCAGGAAATTTTCTCCTCCTGAAATCAACTACGCAATTACCGACAAGGAATTACTGGCTATTAAATCTGCTTTCAAGGCTTGGCGTCACTACCTTCTCGGGGCAAGACACACCAACACCGTAATTACGGACCACAGAAATTTACAATATTTAAAGACGGCCAAAGCTCAATCTTCACGACAACTCCGATGGGCTCTATTCTTTGCGGAATTTGATTTCGTAATTACCTATCGCCTGGCTGCAAGAATGGTAAAGCGGACGCCTTATCCCGGATTGGCATGGAAGAACCCAATTCGAGTTTAGAACCTGTGCCAATCATACCTGAACAAAGAATCTTAGGCCTAACTTCATTGCAAACTATTGAGGACATCCAAACGCAAGTAAAACAACTTTTAGACTCTTCAGCCTTACTGGAATGGAGTCAAAAGGGTCCTCATTACACCGTTAAGGATGATTTACCCTACTTCCAGGAGCGTTTGTTTCTGCCAAGTAAAGAATTGCAAGAACTTGTTATTGCCCATCATCATGAATCATTAATGGAAGGACTCCCTGGTATCGCTAAAACGGAGGAAAAAATCAAACGCCACTTCTGGTGGCCTTCTTGGAGAAAAGACAAAGTCTTTTGTATTGTCTTGCGGAATTTGCGCCCAAAACAAGGGTCAAAAGAAAAGGCCAGCCGTCCTACTTCAACCCTTGGATATTCCACCGGCACCATGGCACACCTTGTCAATGGACTTTATAACTGACCTGCCTCCTTGTGCTGGTTACAACACTATCCTTGTAATTGTGGATCTATTCTCCAAAATGGCCCACTTTATCCCTTTAAATGGTTTGCCTTCAGCCTCCACCTTGGCCAAGGAATTTCTGGAGAATATAGTTCGCATACATGGTTTTCCTTCCATATTAGTCTCGGATCGTGGAAGTCAATTTATCTCCCATTTTTGGAAGAAGTGTTGCCAACTAGCACAAATAGATGTGCGGTTATCCACCAGCCACCACCCCCAGACCGACGGACAAACCGAGAGAACCAATCAGACTCTCGAGGAATATCTTCGGTGCATGTTACACCAATCCGAGTTAAATTGGAAAGACATCCTTTGGATTGCAGAATATGCATACAACAATTCAGTGCATTCTGGAACCAGACAAACTTCTTTTTATACTTTGTATGGTCACCATCCTCGGACCTCTGACCTAGATCCACCTCTGACCCTGGAAATGCCTGCAGTAAATCATCTGCATTCCACAATAACCCGAGCCTTCAAAGAAGCTGCAACTCATTTACAGCAAGCCAAGAAAAAGTAGAAAGAAAACGCTGATTTGCATCGAAGTAAAACTCCTCCTTACCAAGTAGGAGACCAGGTATGGCTAGCAACGAAACATTTACCCCTCAAGGGCCCGCAAACCTTCAATCCCAGATTCATAGGACCTTATCCCATCAAGGCTATAATCAATCCCGTGGCCTTTAAACTGGATTTACCGTCTAACATGTGTATTCATCCAGTTTTTCATGCATCACTTTTGAAGCCTGTACAACCAGGGACCCGACTGTCCAAGCCTCCAGACCCAGTTCAAATTGAAGGGGAATTAGAATTCGAAGTTAAAGACATTTTAGACTCCAAGGTGTTAAAGTCAAAACTCTTCTATCTTGTTGACTGGAAGGGATATGGACCTCAGGAGAGATCGTGGGAGCCTAGTAACCATGTTCACGCACCTCGATTAATACAAAGGTTCCACCGGAGATTTCTGAACAAGCCAAAACCCCCGGAGGGAACAACCTTGGGAGGGGCCTTGAGGGGGGGTACTGTCATGATGCCTACCTCAAAGGAGCCAGGTCTGACCCAGCAACCCCAGAGGCAGGCATCATTCCCCCCAGGGAAGTGCCAGCGGGCCCAAGCTGGGGCCCTTTGGACACAGTCCTGGCGCCGTAGGCGTCAGGCTCATAAAGCTAGACATGTGTTCAAGTGTTTTAATGTGCACTTACCTGATGCAGACCATGCTGCTACATCCAGGCCCTCTTGAGGCCTGAATGGAACTACTTTACCTGTGGGACTACTTTCCACCTGGGTGTGGTCGGGGAAGGATACATACCTGGAACTTCTTCCAAAGCTATTTAAACCACGCCCGATCAGCAACTCACGCTTCGCGTTGTTCTGCTCCTCGCAGCTGGCCGCTCACCGTGTCAGCTCCTGCATCTGGACTTCAGCCACGCCTGTCAGCATCCAGGGTCGCCTGCAAAGGGAGATAAGAGAGAATTGGTGAGAAAGAAGACCTTACCTGCTAAAGCTGCATCACGGAGACATCACACCGACGATCCTGAAAGGGAAGACATCATTTTAAAAGCATTTCGCTTCGATCGCTGCAGCGCTGCATTTCACTCACCTTTCCTGGGCGCCTCCATCTTCAGCAGCGATCCTCCGGATCTGCACCCACTTCCCAGAGCCTAGAGAGAAAAGACAAGAAAACAAGGTGAGAGAAGGAAGGGAAATAGGAAAAGCTCAGTTTCCTTCTAAGACTTACCTGTTGGGTCATTCCCATTTCATTTCGGGTCCTGCCGCTTCCTGGCATTCCGGACCCCGGCCCCTATGGGGGGAAAAAAGACAGACATTGAATGAGCGAATGCAAAGACATTACCTGAACGCTCATCCAGAACTTACACTTCGGGTCGGCGCCATATCTCCGGCATTCCGAACCCCGGCCCCTAAGGGGAAAAAGACATAAGCATTAGCGCTTGCTGCAATAAGACAATGAACAATATTATTAAGCTTGAACTTTTGAACTTGCAACAGAACTCTTACAGCGCCTCACCTGAATAGTCAAGCTTATTTTGAACTTCCATCAAACCTCAATCCAGTGAAGTAACTGGGTTTCAACGCGCCCCTGCATCAGAAGCAGGATGGAGAACTCATCCTTCCAGACCCTAAGGTGAGACTTCACGGGAAATCGTGGAAGGGTATCGTGGAGGGTTGGAAGGGAGTGGGAAGCTTGAGCATTATTCCGTCAGTAGGTAATACTCCCTTTTCACGCACAGGGGAATATTCCTGCGAGCCAGAAAAGCCAGAGTAGAGGGGCCCTTCCTGTCCATCATCAGAGTCCTGCGCTTCACCATTGAAGAAGCATCAGCCCTCGAAGCCAGACCTGCGCCTCCGTGGGAATCAGGTGAGCGTGACACTTTGGATAGTTGATGGAGAATCCCAGATGCGTCAGCAGCTGGACGGTTGTCTGTGTCCGATGGCCAAATCTCGCGAACGGGCCCAGAAGAGCCAGTGCTCAAGGTACGGGAATATGTGTATACCCCATTGATGCAGATGGGCCACCACCGGTGCCAGGCACTTCATGAATACTCTGGGGGCTGACTTCAAGCCGAAGGGTAGGCCATTGAACTGGTAGTGCTGTCCCTGCACCACAGAGCGTAAAAACGTTTGTTGTTTCTTGTGAATGGGGGACGTGGAAGTAGGCATCCTCCAGGTTTAGCAACATCAAGAAGTCTCCTTTTTCCAGTTAGCCAAGTACGTGTTGCAACGCGACCATCTTGAACCTTGGGGACATGAGGAATTTGTTCAGATGTCGCAGGTCTAGAATGGGCCTCCAGCCCCGATCTTCTTTCTGACTAAAAAGTATCTGGAATAGACTCCGGAGCGCCAGAGTCCCTGGGGAACTAGCTCTTTCGCCCCCTTTTACAGCATGCCCCCGCAGCTCCTCCAAAAGCTGAGGGATGTGCTGCTCCTGACGGGCTACCAGAGTTATGTCCTTGGTCGAGAGCGTCCAGCACCCACCTGTCTGTGGTGATCTTTTCCCACTCGCAGACAAACCTCCTCAGCTGGTCTCCCACGGGGTGCACGGGTGGGGGCCTGACGTCCTGGTCAGTTCAGGATTACAGCAGCGCTGTCCTCCACAGTAGGACTGGTAACAGCCTCTGTAGGCTTCCTGAGTCGTGGATCTGGAATGCCGACGGTATGATGAGGAGAAACATTTTGACGATCTGATCAACATTCCTCTGGAGGAGCGAAAAGAAGAGCGGTGCTGCTTGAGTGTGCCGGGGAACGGGCGGTCTCTTTATCCGCTTTGATGGCCTATATGGACTCGTCAACGACCTTCCCAAAAAGGTCATCTCCATCAAAAGGCATGTCCAGTACCTTCGGCTGGACCTCCTGGTGGATACTCGTGGCCTTCATCCAGCCTTGGCGACGAAATCAGACATCGTTCCCATCTACCAGAACTCTGTTCCAGCAATGTCCAGCGTCACTGATGGCGTGATCCAACTCTACCTCCCCCTCCTGGAAGAGAGCGATCGCCTCGATCCTCTGGTTGTAAGGGAGGAACACAAAAATCAGACCCAGCTTGTACCACAGCTCCTTGTCGTATCTGGCTAGCATCGACAGTGCGTTAGCCATCTTGATGTTGGACGCTGTGGTGTAAAGGTGTAAATCACATTCCTTCCCATGGCGTCCATCTTCTTCCCCTCGCTATCCGGAGGGACTAAAGATGACGTGTTAGCCGACCGTTTCCTTGCAGCCGCTGAAACTGGCAATAATGGAATGGAATGACCCCATCTCATTCGTTGGGGACGCCCTAGGCTGCGGGGACCTGCTGCCCGCTCCGACGGTAACGTTGTTGTCCGTTGTCATTGTGGCTGTATCCGTCCCCGTATCTGGGTCTGCTGAGGGAAAGGGTGCCCGACGAGGATGTGGAGGCTGAAGAAATGGGGCCTCGGATGATGCTTCGGGAGCCTAGGGGATCATTGGAACCAGGCCCTGTGGCATTCTCTTCTAGATCTCCGACACCAAGTGTGGAGGGGCGACAGGATGTCCAGAGACACATCCCTCGGCTGAGCTGGTGTGATTGGAACACTAGGCCCTGCATCGTCGTCCTCCTCTTCCACATCATCGTGGACCGTGTGCAAGGACTCCAGGTCTTAGTCATTCATTGACAAAACCTCCATGGTTTGGGCCACGGCCTGCGGCTGGTCTGGGGCCTTCTTGACCCCCCCCGCCCATTTTTCCACCCCGATGGTCCGAAACCGGGTTCTGTAACCGTGTCCCCTTCTCGGGCGTGGAGGTAGACTTTGCCAAAGTCACTGCTGCGGTTTCGCGCATCAGGGGCAGGGATACTTTCTGCGTGGTTGGGGTTACCTTCACAGGGTCAGCCCCCTTAGCCTTCATGAGAGCAGCCGCCACCAACTCCATCATAGAGAAATTCTTCTCCTGTGCCAACTGGGCCTTCTTGGGCAGTTCCGCCTTCTCCTTCTCTGGCTTCTCCCACAGTTAAACGGGGTTGGAAGATTTCCTTTTGGAGGAGGATCGTGATTGCCGGCTGGCAATGGAGGCGAAGGGTGATGTCGATCACGCCCCGTCCACCGTGGGACCCGCTTCCAAGCCGAACCCGGTGGATCCGGACCTGCGGTTCTTGGCCTTGTCCTGGGCCCCCACAGATGAGGCACCCTCATAAGACTTAAAAGACCTCTCCTCAGACCGGCCGGTCCTGGGTGAGGCAAGACCCTGCACGGGGCAGAGGCCTTGGCGTTCAGCCACGCCGCCAGTCTACTGTGCCTATCCTTTGTCGTCTTCATTTAATAAGTCTGCCAGCCACTTAAACACTCCCTCTTGCTTAGGGATTAACTCTCTCTATCTCTAATTTACTGACTTCCTAATCTTACCTCTGCCTTTGTTTGTTTCACTTGCATGGGGAGGTTTTCTCCCACAATGTGGTTGTGGGCGGTCCTCTTTTCATGCTCACCCGCGACGACCTGCTCTGTAGCTTGATTAACTCCTTCCTTATCTCAGGTCAGTGACTCTGTCGGGGTAATTGGTAAAAGGGTGAACGGTTAGTAAAAGGGCAGTTCTTTCAGCACTTTTCTTAATGTGGCACGGTACTTACCTCTCAGCCGTTCTTATTAGTTAACATCTCTTTGGTATCACGTTTCTCTCCCTCTGTTACGCGCTTGCTTTCTGCGGTTCGCCTCGCTGCCTTTCACACGTGTCAGGCGTTGGTGCGGCGCTGCAGAGGAAGACACATATACACAAGATCCTAATTAGTGTCTCGCACTCAAAACTGGCACTCGTTAGTTCTCTCTTCTCACACCCTAGTCTGGGTTTCATACATTTCCCCATGTGCTTACTTGTTCAGAGAATCTGTTCCCCTGCAGTCTGTATGCTTTCTTTTTAGCTTAGTACACTTCCTTCATCCAGTTCAGGAACTCATGGCCAGCTCTCCTTTACCACAGCTGCAATCCACAGCGTCCCTTCGGGTTTGTTAGTTAAGCGTTGTTACCTAGGTTACCAAAGTACATCGGCACGTTCCCAACGTTCCTCCCATTGGTCCTTTACTTACATAGTGTTTCTCAGTGGCATGGTTACTTGGTTGCCGCTACGTTCGGCATGCTTTTCATTGTAATCATTCAGAGTTCTTATGTAATGGGAGCTTTTACCTGAATGTTCTGAGGTGCAGCTAAGATTTGTTATATCCCTTGAGTTTGGTTTTTAAAAAAATAACGACCTCAGGCATATTACTAGATCCTCACGTTCTTTGTCCGTATGTCCATATACTCTTATAATCCAATTTCTATTCATATTACCACTCTAGTTTGTTAACACACTCTTTGCCACATGGTTGCATTGTATTCCAGTGGTCCCTCCATGTTGATTTAAATATGAAAAAAAGCGACCAGCAGAACAAAGGTACACTCATGTTTCACTTTGTTTGGTTTCTCTGAGCCAGATGACGCTTTCTAACTGGAGTTATGTTTCTCTCTCTTGTTATAACGTTAATTCAGACAGTATTGGCTCCATGATTGTAGCCCTTAGTTGAGCACATCCACTTTATTCTGACCTCTCATTTAGGCCTATTTCCTTGCTTTTAGTCAGGAAAATCATTTCTTTTTCCTTCTTTAGTAATTTCTTCTTGTCTACATTTGCATCATTACTTTTGGTATACCACAGACCAAGTAAGTTCTTCTACTTTATGCATTTGTTCTACAACATTTCCTACTAGTGGGGCTCTATGTGTCCTGTTCTAAATACAACTTTTATGTTCTGTGATACAGGTTTTTACTTTCCTTTCGGTTTTCCCAATATAGATCTTTTTGCAGGGACACCAAATTACAAATAACACTAGTCTTGAGTTGCAAATCGTTAGTGTTTCTTGTCTCCATTTGTTAGTAAGACCCAAGTATACTTCTGTGCTTTTTCTTGCTGACAGCAACTACAACTCCCATACGGAGAGTGTCCTTTAGGTGCTTGTAGTCCCCAGCTTTCTGTTAGTGTTGGTTGGTGCTTCATCTGTCTCGTTATGTCGTTACGCATAATTTGATCTTTTATGGTCTGACTCCTAAACGCGAACAGCGGTCTCTCAATCGGAGTCTTCCCCTTTTCCATGATTTTCCAATTTCGATGTACAATATTTTTAAACCGATTTGACAGATTGCTTTAAGTGTTAAACACTAAATTCTCTTTTCTTGTCAGGGGCTACTCCCTGTTTAAGCAAAGTCTCACGGCTATCAACGTCTGCTCTTTTCATGTCTTTTCTAGTTAGGTTATGCGGATAGCCTCTTTCATGCAGATTTTCTCTAAAGTTCCTTGCTTGTTGCTTGTAGTCTGCTCTATATGTACTATTCCTTTTTAATTGCAGGAATTGCCCGAATGGGAGTTTATCTCAGACATGTCTAGAATGGAAACTTATATATTGGAGAAGGGAATTTCGATCAGTTGTTTTCTTAAAGGGTCTCACACAGTTTCTCGCTCTCTGTATAGACTTTGATTGTTATATCTAGATAGTTGATGTCCTTTCTACTGTAATTATGCGTGAAATTCGTTGGTTGATCCAAGCGCAAAACAGTAAAGCTTACTCTTAATTACCTCTCCATAGAATAAAAACATTGTTTATGTATCTCCGCCACAACCGAAGATACGTGTATGGATTTGTGGCCTTAAGTAAGATGTTCTCTTCAAAGGCCTCCATGTAAAGCTTGCAATGCTACGATTGCCCCCATTGCTGTACCATGGGTCTGTTTGTAGTACTGTCCATGGAAGTGGAAGTAATTCTCCGTTAGTGCAACCTCTGCACACCACAGAATAAACTAGGCTGGAGTTTTTGAAGCAATCCTTTCTGCTAACCGTCGTTCCTCCAGTACATCTAGCGATGCTCTCATTTTGCCAACATTGGCATTCCATGTAGTAGAACACATTCTGCAATCTCCTAGAATCCATAACTTGGTCGCCCTCAAGGACTCGACCAAGAGCAGCCTCTGGTAAATAATCCAAATGCAGCACTTAGTCCACCCCCAAATCCATCCAGGTGAAAAACCTTTCCGCCCTCAATCGGAGTGCAATATAATGCCCCCCTCACTGTTCATCGAAGTGCAATATGCAGCCCACTCGCCAGTCCATACAACTGCAATACATTACCCCCATCAACCAGTTCAAGTGTGCAAAGACAATGCCAAAAAAATGCTGATTTGCTAGCAAGCCGGCAGGCTTAGCTGGCGTCCCCCACAGAAGGCCCCCATTAAAAGGCCCTTGATTGGCTGAGCGTGTCTGGACGTCGCTGGAGTGCCACTTACCCCTTTTCCTTTCTCCTCAGCTGATGTAGCTTCGATCGCGCACTGAGATGTAGCACGAGACCTGCCACCAACGGTCACTCGCAGCATCGCCAGATTCAAGATCACAAGGTAAGCGCAGCTGCCTTGTATTGAGCATTTCCCGCTCGCCTGTCATTTCACCTCCCATTGCCTGACTAGCCGCTCCTACGGCACCAACACAAAGCCTCCCCTTTTGGCTTGTAGATCCAGTCATGCTGGGGCCGGGTGCTGTACAATTGCCATGCTACTCAAATCATCTTCACCTGCCTCTGCCCGCACAGCATTGATATCGATCATTCAGTACTATTTGGCCTATACTGCCAGTCCCCTTCAGCGACCTGTCTGATTATCTCAGTTCACCCTCTCTTACCAGTACCACAGACCACAAACTTCCTGTCTTGCCCACGGGGGCAATCTTCGTGACATACCAATGCAACCCCTCCCCCCACTTCGTGTGGTGCTGCTGGACTCGCACCTACTTCTACACCACATTTTACATATTTGTGCCTACATATTTAAATGCGACTGACATCTCCCTCTGAAGGAATGGACTTTCCGGGCCTCCGGGGTTGTAATCTGCCAGTAGCACCGGGAAGTCAGGCACCTGTAAATATTTACTGGTCCGGCGGCAACCCGTAATGAAGCCCATTGTGTTTGAGTAAACAGGCCAAGTACGGTCACATGTAAAACAAGCATTTCAGCTGTTGTATGACATAAGTTAACAGTTATCGCTTACCGGCTGATAAAACTAAGATGTATTTCAAAATGTTATCATGATTCATCAATAATTATGGTTTCACATTATTACATTTTGCCTTGAAAATAAAATGTGCAAAACAGGTTTTGGCACTATGGATATTCAAAAAAGATAATCTATGAAAAGTATAAATATATATTCCCAGCACCTTTTAGATTTCTTAATACATAGTGATTCCAAATATATATTCACTTTGTGTGGTAACTGTGCAGGTGGATTTGATGGGGGGATAATGTTCAAACTCTACAATCCCTTCCTGCAGACCACCTACCAACCTCAAGAGTAGGGCACAAATGCCTACTATACAGCTGCAGTCCCATTAAGACAAATTATTTATTTAATGAAGCAAAAAAAAAAAAACAGAAATCTGCAGAATAAATAATACTTATTGGAAATGACGGCTGTGCCAAAACATATGCACGAACTAGCACTTCTTTGGGGATATAAGATTAATATGATAATTTCTGGCTTTCTTGCGGTGTAAAACTATCTTAATTGTTCTTTTCTAAGATTCAGGATTTGCATTAAATACAGGTTTCCATTAATTTGCAATACTTTTTTTATTTCATGATTAATCACATTTGACCTAAAAAAGCTTACAACAAGATCAGACAAACCTATGTATGAAAGAGGTCATAGAAGGAAAATTATGCATGTATATTACAGGAATCGAAATTAAGTTGGATAATGTGGGGTGCATTTAAAGCCCTAAACAGAAATCCCCTTCACCTGAAACACTGCATTTAAACACTGTCACCAAAAAGGACTGTACTTTGCTTTCCCTGTCACATTAGTGGCAAGCATTTGAATACTGCAACCCAGAAACGGCCCTGCTTTTATTTCACCTGAATGAAAAGAAGTTATGCACTGCATCCAAAAACGTCCTAGTTTTACTTCAACATTACAACTCGACACAGCTTTTGCTTTCCATTTCACTTGAACAACACCGTTGAAATGCTGCAAACGAAAAATGGCTTGGCTTTTTCTTTTGTTCATGTCAAATCCGAGAACCATGTGGAAGAGGGCCTACCGCTCATTGTCAATCAGCCAACAGCAAATGCAAACCCACTCCCAAAACAAGAAATTAAAGAATCCTGTGACATAAAAGAGGATTTCAAACATTAGATGCAGAAACGGTTTGCACACGCGTGAAAAAGAAAAATGACTTTTAGAAAGGGAAAGCAAGTTTGGCTTAAGCTTGACTAGGAGATGTGAGTTCCTTCCTGCACCCACTACCAAGAACAAACTGACAACTTCAAAGGGGGTAATAAAAATCTCTTGTCACCGTCTGTGGGGGATGAAGCGCCCCTCCCACAGAGGGGGACAGATCCTCCCAATTGACATTAAAGACTGATTTCATTTTTGGGCATTTTTTGCAGTAATTAGAATGAGAAATAATTTCATTTTCTGCTACGTCTTTATGTAATTTCCAGGCGGTTTTAAAGAGAGAAAGTGCATTTTTCTAGGAACTTGGAGACTGAAATGGCCAGTTAGAACGGATTTCTGGCTGCTCTTAAAATGGGACACATATGGCAATTGGTGGAAAGATGGAGAATGAAATTATGAACATATTTAGAAGTTGTGCCCAATAGCCTCTCTGAGAAAGGTTGCATTTAGAAGTGTACCCACTAGCCAATGTGTATATTTTGAAGCTGCATTCAGAAGTTGTGCCCAATAGCCTCTCTGAGAAAAGTTGCATTTAGAAGTTGTGCCCAATAGCCGCTCTGAGAAAAGTTGCATTTAGAAGTGTACCCACTAGCCAATGTGTATATTTAGAAGTTGCATTTAGAAGCTCTGCCCAATAGCCTATGTGTATATTTAGAAGTTGTGCACAATATCCTCTCTGAGAAAGTTGCATTTAGAAGTGTACCCAATAACCTATGTGTGGATTTAGAAAATAAACAAAGTATGTGGAGCGTATATAGTACAATCTGGAATGCAGAGAACGTTTCGAAAGAGCATATAACCCATCCTATCACACCACCACGCTTACTCTCTCCTATACATCACCACTCAACTAGAACGCAGAGATACTATGACACCATTCGGTATAACTGTAGACATACCAACATCGGCCGCTTACTCCACATCACTCTAAGTAAACACTGCTGGTTTCACACCCCCCAGCCAGGCGTTCTCCTCAGGCCTAACGCAGCCACATCCGTTCTGGATAAATACTGCCAGAACGAACACATTCTCCTGATCTCTCAACCACCACACCTATCGCTAAGAAGCAGCTATCACACGAATACCGCACGAGCTGCACACATATCCGGTGCTCACACGCACCTCTTTGACTCTCTCTACTCTCTCTACTGATCTGAACTTCGGTTCCCAAGGGCGTTCAACCTACCAGCGCCTTCAGACCATACCAATGGTATATAAGGCGCTATATAAGTGCAAAATAACATAACATAACATAACATGATTGATCATTTGCAGAGTTGTAACTGTTATACATTTTTGCGAAAAGGACAAAAATGTGCCACCGGCCCATGCTACATTGTACCGGGTTTGCGATTGGCTTACCCAATTCCCTATCACCAACTAAAACCACATATCTAGTTCATATGTCAGGGGCTAGTAGAATTATAAAGTTAGGAGATATAACTGGTTTTTGTCAAAATGTGGCAAGGAGGACAAAGAAGAGTAATAAAATGCAAACAGACAGATGGTGCTCTCTTTCCTTGAACCAATCATGCCAGGGGGCCAAGAGAGGAATGGTAAACTGTCCTATCCCAACAGTAAGGGTAATTACAGAGTACGGCCCCTAGATTGTAAAGTGAGTGATGTCATTTGTGCTATGTAAGGGGGACTGTACTAGGCCAGGACACACAAAAAAGTGGTGAAAGCAGAAGTAAGAGAGGAAGCTGAGTGTGTAAGATAGAAGAATGGAAGAGATGAGGATTAGAAAAGTACAGGAAGTGGGGTAGGAGGGAGTAGAGTGAAAGGAGAGGGTGAGGTAGAAAAGAAGTAAGAAAGGGAGTAGGAGGAGAGGGTAGAAGTAGTAGCAGAGGTGAGAGAAGAAGCAAAGTGTTTTAGGGAGGTGAATGGAAGAGATAAGATTTTAAAGAAGTGCAGAAGTTAGGGAAGGAGGTAGTAGAGCGGATGGAGAGGGGGAGGCGGTTCCAGTGGAAAGGAGCAAGCAGTTGGAAAGAGCAGAAGCGGGAAGGGGCGCAGGGCAGAGGAGGACAGAAGGAAGAGATCAGCAGAGCAGAGGAGCAGAGCACCCAATAATTCCCCCATTGAAGACCCCATGGAAACCCCCAAATTGACAGTGTATTCAGTCACCTTCCCACAGAAGAATTTGTGTTTAGCCTGTGTATGTTTGCATACTCCCTTTAGTAAACCTCTCAGTGTCTGGGTAAATCGTTAGCATATTTTAAGTAAATCAATTAATTCCCCCATTGAAATTCACGGTCCAAGTTGGTTGAAATTCGAAATGAACCACCTTGTACCTGGTGTCTTTCTTTAATTATTAGTCATTAAAGTACTGCCTCAAAAGAATTTGTCTCCTTGTAACTGAAAACCGAGCTTGTCTGTGTATTGTGTGCATCACCACACGGATTCCTATTTGCATCTGTATTAGTAAAAACCCAAACCGTAGTCCCATTGAGAGCGACCCCTTTTTGCCTACAATTATCTGTTATGTGTCTCGGACCTGGTCAATGAAAGTCGATTTTCCTATTCTCAGCTGAGCCCCTTCCTTGCGCTGCCTGTCATTGGAAATCCTGTGTAAAACGAATTTCCATTTGCCATTGTATCTTTTCCTTTGCATTTGCTTCCCTCCAAAACTGATTTTCGTACTTTATTTCTATTGTTGCCCTGGTGTGCTGAATAGTAGTCTTAAGCTTCCCTATCTCCTCAAGTGTAAGCAACACAAATTTCCTTTCCTTCTGTATCCTAGCCGTGTGAGTAACAATCAAAATCCAATTCTGCCGTTTTGCTCCAAAAACGGGGTTTCACTTTCTTTGCTGGCCTCCCATCTTGGGGTGGAGGGCTTTACTCCAAATCTGATTTTCTCGCTCTATCCCTACTCCTTGCAGCTGCCTTCCATTCAAAGGAATCAAGTTAGCTAATGTTTGGGGGGGAGCGCTAAACTGTTGGCGTTCTCTTTCTAAAATTGCTCTTTTTCTGTGTTGCCATTAAAGATTGTGAGAATTGTAACAGGACATCTTAACCTAACTGTTTGGTAGAGATTAGTGCAATTGTGTACGACAACATTAGTGGTTGTAAAATTGTTTTTATTTTCCTTTTTCATTAAATAATACATTAATAAATATATTATTGATACACACCGGCCTGATTCCTGGTCCATTGTGACACGGGGTGTTTGTGTGGAGGTTGGGTTTGAGACGGGATGGAGGCCTACTCAAACAGAAAAGAAACCGTGGTTTATTAAAAATAAAAAGCGCTTTATTGTACGCCACATTCATTGTCAGGGAAGGAGTACCTGGCTGGAGTGTGCCGTATAATAAAACCGTGACAAAGTGGGGGCCCGTGGCGTGATTGAGGTTAGAGTTTTTCACCCATGACAGTGCAACAAAGCAGACTAACCCATTGAAGGTAGTGTTACTTTTGGTGGCTAGAAAGCTTGGTTGCATTGTAAAGGCGCCATCCAAAAACGTACACCCTAGGTATCAGGGCTGTGTCTTAAAATAAAACATTTGAACCATAAACTAAGCAAAAGCATGGTGGAGTGTTTGTCCTTGCATAGATAACCAACAGTCAAACACTCTTCATAATGAGCACAGTGGAAGTTAACATGGCTAGACAGCACCTTCTGTCCAAATTATTCATTAGAGGGAAGTGGGCAGAACCAAAACATGAAATCTGGCTATCTAGTATGATGCAACAGGTGACCTCGATAAGTATGGATGTGTGGCAGGACAGGGGCCTGTTACATCAAGCCCGGACTAACCTCTATATGATGCAAAACGTTAAAGATTGACAAATTAAAATGGTCCAACTCACTGCATACATGTACTTCCACATGATAATCATGGAAGAAAGGTACCAGGAGAGTAACTTCTGGGCACAATCAATCTGAGTTATTGGAGCAAGTAAAAGGGAGTTAAGGCGAATAGAGGAGAAAATGCGAGATTGCCAAAACTCTTGAGTTAGAATTAGGAAACATCATTCAGCTGCTTAAGGAGGAGTTAGCAGTTCAGCAACAAACTAATTCAGAACAGGAGGCCCAATTGTCTTCACTGAAAGAGGAGTGCCAGGAAAGGGTTGACTCTCTGGAAGAGAGACAACTAAAATTGAACCAACAAGTGATCTACAATAGAAACTGCTTAGAGGATATGATTGCATATCAAAAGCAGATTAAGCAATTGAAAGAGGAGAATAATCAGTGGGCTATAAAGGAGGTCCAGTCCCAAGCAGATATTGACCAGCAACGGCAGAAGTTGGGCGCTATGAAACAGCAGAGAGATCACCTTGGTGAACAGAATAGTTGGCTGTGTCAGGAAAAAGATGTCCTGTACCAGGAAGTGTGACAGTTGAAGGCAGAGAGAGAAAGGAGAGTCAGATCTTCAGGAACTAGCTGACCTAAAAGCAGAGTATGAAAAATGAATGGGGCACATAAGACATATAGAAAGTGATCTAGAGCAGACAATACAAACCAGAAATGTGCAGAGTGAGAAGATGCATCTCCTGCAACAGAAATGGTCTGAGTATTCCCAGACAATACAAGAAGCACAGAAAGAAAATGAGGCCCTTAGTGATGGGAACAGGGGACCCCTTAGCCAAGTAGTAGCACAATGGAAGGTCATAGAAGTCAGCCAGGCCCTGATAGCAGAGCACAAGGCTCAGGCCTTTGCATAATATAAAGAAATAGGGGCTGAGAAAGAGACATTTGAGAGGTTAGAAAAAGAGTATGCTAGATTTAATAAGGACTTGAGGAACCCATACCAGTTAGAGAGTGGTGGGGCAACCCCTGATCACACTGTGATGCCCTCTGTAACAAGGGCCTCAAGCCAACTTACCACCTTATATGCGCAAGGCGCTGCTAACTTCATGTCCACAGGTTCACAAGAACCGGGAACCTGACTCAATTAGGCCCAACATGATTGAGCCGGAAGGCCAGCGCCCATCAGAGATTGATGGGCGTGCATCCATGTTTAGGTTCAAGAATATTGTGGCCAAAGTATCTAACCAGGAAGACCCCGACAAAGAGAAAATCAGCAAGTTCGACTGGCAGAAACATTAGCTACAAAGAAACCACCTGGTCAACTTTGCAGATAAAACGGACTCAGAGTTTAGGCCCGCAAAGAGCATCTTGAATACCTCCACCCAATCAGGGAGGTGGGAGGAGTTCTCCACCAACCACGGAAGAAGGGAGGAGTCAGATGAGCACTCCCCGGTGCGAAAGAGGGAGTCCCAGGGAAGTGACCCAGGGAGCCCACAATATAACAGGGGAGAAGAGACTAGGCCCTGTCATTCTGGAAGAGACTTTCAGTCTCCAAGAATCAGTGAGCGCCTAGAGAATAGGGAAAGGATTACAAATAGCAGCAGTTTTGATTCTGAGGGCGAATGGACTCTGGTGCAGCGGAAAAAGGAGGCTGCCAAACAAAGAAGAACTTTGGTAAAAGACCCCATTAGACAAATAAAAGCCATTAGAAACTTCATGACTTTGTACCATAAAAACGCCAAGGACTCAGTCTGGGAGCATCTGGAGCTGTATGACCAGATGATGACATCATTTGGCATAAAAAAATGATCAGAATTCCATGGAGTTTGCCAAATGTACATTCTCCCCAGAATACTCCAGCTTCTTTGCTGGGCTGGAGGATCAGAATCATTCAAGGTGGTCTACGTACAAGGTGGCCATCTTGAAGCACTTCTCTGTGCACCGAAGCCACAAGGAGGCTCGCAAGGTGGCCTACAACCTGCAGTGCGGAGAGGATCAGGCCGCAAGGAAATTTGTCCAAGAATTGAAGCAGGCATTTGCACAAACCATTAGGCGGGTGCGCACGAACAGTAGGGAGTTCATCAATACCTATTTCGATGCACTCCCCAAGTATATTATGACGCAACTGGTTAGGGACTTCCACGAAGAAAGGACCCTGGACTGGGTAATAGAGCAAGCTACCCGAATCTATGAGGTCCAACAGCCAGTAGAAAACAAGAATTCCCCCCCAAAATCTCAAACCCGCAAACACCCCCACTGCTGCCAAGGCGGCGGAGGTGAAGGTTACAGTTACCCCCATTTTGGACTTACAGATGGGGAGACCTAAAAATACACCTCCCACTAACCAACCAAACCAGAGGCAAATAAGACCTCCTGACCCGTCCCAAGCAGGGGGTAACCAGGCAGGGTACCCCACAAATGTGTCACCTGACTCTCCCACCTACATAAGCCTGAGGTACAAGGGGAACCGACCCATCTTGGGGTACTTATTGACTCCCCTGGCTCAGGGGGGTGGATCTAATCAGGTGATTACGCCTCCCCCCCCGGAAACTTCGCTCCAAACTTCCCACAGGGGGACAGTAATCTTCCACCCTCTTGTTCAAGTTTCTTCCCTAGGTAACCTCAAGGCCCCAACATTCAGAACAACCCTCCTTACTCTCCCCGATTTCAGGAGTCTAGACCACCAAATCAGAGAGTGGAAAGGCCCAGGATGGAGGGCTACCAGGGAAACTTTCCATATCAAAGTTACTCTGGAAGAAAGGGCAGTTACCCTTCCAGAGAGCAGCAACGATTTGACTCAAGACCCCTGTATCAGCCAGATAGTGCGTCACAACTGGAGCGCCAGGTCCAGAGTTTGACCCAAGACATGAGGCACGTGTTGAGGGCTCAGCAGAACCCTCAGATGAACATGGCTGCTCAGAACAGCTCAAACCAAGGGTCTGGCGCCCCGGAACAATGATGGGTAGAGAACCCAGACAACCAACAGGTTCTAGAGGAGGAGGCTCGGGGATGCAAAGCCATAGGGGAAGCTTCCTTCCTCACCCGTGAAAAGCCCCTAGAAACCTCTAAACCTGAACCAAAATCTCCTATCCCCGAAAGCTGCAACCTAGGGAACAGAGGGTAAGTAGGAGAATCCAAAGGACAAAGGAGGCCCATTTTGTGGAGGAAGTGCAACCCTCCAGTCTTAAGGGGAATAATCCTTGGAGAATCCTGGGAAGAAAGTCTTCTCTTTCAAGGATGGAGGGATTCCTCCCAAAGAAAAATGGATCCCAAACGACCATAACTTAGATTGGTGTCATGATTCCTGCCCCTCATGTCCCCAGCCCTCCAAGATGTCAGGCTGGAGCCAGGCCACGATCACCTACATGGCCCTCAAGGGCCTCTCAATCCCCCCAAAGACCCACTTGGAGTCAGACTTGGCGCTTGTGGCACCAGACTCACTCACTCCCATAGGATAACATTGGGGATTGGACTTGTAGTGCTTTGATGGGGACAAGCTGGATGCCCCCACATATTTCGGTTCCCAGAACTGCATATGCAGTCTAGTCTTTTGGATATGGTTCAGCCCAGAGACACCTGGGATATCCAGAGACTATTTAAGCCACGCCCAGGCTGAGAAACATGCTTTGTGTTTTCTGCACCTGCAGCGTGACACTCACTTTGTTCGTATCGGTCTCCAGTAGGCCTGCATCTTTCTTCTGCGCTCAGCTCCTTGAAGAACAAGGACACCGTTAGGAACAGCCTTACCTTGCAGCACTTCTGCCCATCATTCATCACTTCTTCTGTTCTGCAGGCATCTTCGGCAGTGTCATTCCCATCCTGGCACGCCGCTCCCTAAGGGAAAGGGAAAAGAACAGAAAAAAGGCATTAGTAAGTATGCAGCAAATCTTCACTTATTTTTAAAGACTGTTCGAGCTTCAAACGCTTACCTGAATTCCAGCCACTCTGGGGAACTCTGTCTCCGGAACTTCTCATCCATCTGTAAGAGGGAAAAGACACTCCAGGTTAGCGTAGAAACATCTAGAGGTGCCGCATACCGTGCTTACTCTCCGCATTATTTCTTCATAACCGGCATCCACGCTGAAAACGTCGCGGCACCTAAAAGACACAGAAAAAGAACTCAGTTCAATACAAATACGAAAGGGTCGCATCGCGCTCACCTTCAGCGCTACTCATCTCAGCAGCACGTCACCATACCCGGACGCTGGCCATCATCTAAGGAAGGAAAGTAACGAAGTTAGAGAACTGTTCAAAAGACTCATACTTACCTGTCGGACTCTTGCCAGTGAAGTAACTAGGCAGCAACGAGCCTGCATCAATCAAGGCGCCCCTGCGCTGAAAGCAGGACGGAGAGCACACTTTCCAAGAAAACAAGGTGAGCTGTGGATCAAAGGGAAGGGTTGGACCCCGGGGACGAAGGGGTTCAAGCACACAGAGACAATAGGGAGTTAAACTCTACCAATGCTGTGTTTTAGGCCCAGTCTCCAGTCGAGTAGACTCCAGGGAAGGGTTTGAGGTCGTAAGAGGTCAGAACAGGCTGAGTAACATCCCCGTGGATACCAGGTGAGCGTTACAACTGGGTAGGTATGTGGACTGACATAGAACCGCCTATCCTTGAACCCAAGAAATGTCATCTTAAAAACTCAGCAGTGAATGAGGGATCCTCCCCCCAAACCGATTCAAGTGACTGTCTCCAGGAAAAGGGGGAGAGCACAGAATCAGGGGACAAAGGGCATTCCAAAACTCCCCAAATCTCAGAAAGCCAAATTTTATTTACAGATTCCCGAACTCTGACACAGAAAATTGCCCAAGATCCCACTGTGTCGGAGTCCAAAATAAAGAAATGAACTGCCCAGCTGGCCCAAAATGCCCATTTCCTTTGCACCCTGGAGGAGAAAGAAGGTAAGTTTTATGCCCCTGTCCGGGTGCAAGGGCTATGTGCATTTCCGGCACACGTGGATACCGGATCCCAAGCCACACTCCCGTCTAAAAAGGCATTTGAGCAAATCAATTCACTAAGGAGGGGAGGGTCACCAAATTCCCCTCACACCTCTTCCTGGATAACTCCAGAACTTCGAAGGGAATGACATTCCTGTCGAGGGGACTGCTGATCTGGAGATCAAAATTGGGCAACAAGGTGAAACACCTGGTCATAGTCGTTACTCCAGTGGGAACCTCCTGTCTCCTAGGGAATGACCTCCTTCGGAGGTTGTCACCACTAATAGACTGTGTGAACAAGGTCCTCTGGACACAGACTAACAGGCCAATAAAATTAAAACAGAGCACCAACTATGTAAGCCTAAATGGTACATGCCACATGGTTGAGCAGCGGTCTGACAAAATTGAGTTCCATTCCTGACTGCCCTCCCACAGCTAACTTTACGCCCTCCCCCCACTGAAACCCAGCGGGCGGCGTCCCATATGTGAAGACCCCCCCCCCCTCCTCCACTTGAGGGTGAAGGTGCGTTGCCCGGGGGGGGCCAAACTTACAGAAACAGTTTCCCGGGACATTAAACTGATCCACCCCTCCCCCCCAAAGGATACAACTCGGCAGGAGACCCTGCCGCGCCACGACCTCTTTGGTCGGGGGGCGAGAACACAGGCCGGAGAGGCACAGGGTCCATGCAGGGCAGATCTGAAGCTCCCTGACTCAATATACAGTGGACAAACAAGCCAACCTCCTCCATCCTCCTGGTCTTGGCAGTACTTAAGACCCAGATCTACCGGCCTGGACCCCTCCTCCCCCCACACCTCTGAACCTGAACCGGCTGACACGGAACCTCCTGGGACTCTCCTCATGTAAGCGGCCTGATCAGGCAGGCCCCGCATCCTTCGCATCCAAAACTAGGCGGTGGGCAGCAGCCGCTGCGCCTGGTGCAGTAACTAACCCCCCACAAGCCCCTGCAGTGCCCGAGCACACGCAGCGGCTGAAGGTAAGGTGGCACCTGCCGCGTTGGGGAGGGGGAGGGACAAAATCAGACTTTTGGAACTCTACCCTGACAAGGGAACAACGGCAAGCGCTCTGACCCGGGGACGGGC
This sequence comes from Ambystoma mexicanum, assembly GCF_040938575.1. Classification (NCBI taxonomy): domain Eukaryota; kingdom Metazoa; phylum Chordata; class Amphibia; order Caudata; family Ambystomatidae; genus Ambystoma; species Ambystoma mexicanum. The sequence continues at coordinate 305,914,291 of NC_090921.1, forward strand.
CCGACAAGAACCTGCGGTGCAATCACGCCCCCCATCCCTACCGAGGGCTCTCACCCCATCCACAGTTAAGAAAAACATACAGCAGGACTGAGATCTGGCTGGGCATGGCCCCCAAGTAAAGCGTCCTGCCACGTGTGATAGTGGAGCGGTCTGTCGAGAGGCGACATACCCCGGCGATCATTTCGACCCACCTTCAGAGGCGAGACTGGAAAGCCGGCGACATAAGAGCGCACCAAAAAACAAGAACTCCTAAGGAGCGCACCCGGCCCCTAGGCAACCCCTGTCAACCCCACCCTGTGACCGACAACTCATAAAATGGTACTAAACGGCCCGGAAAGCAAACGAGGGACTGGGGCTCCTTCAGACCTGGGCCTCCGCTGGGCACCACCATGCCTAGGAACTCTAAACCGACAAAGCAAACAGACATCGCAGCCTTGCTAACCACAAAAATGGCAGAGAAATCCAAAAAAGGGGAGCGCAACGAAGGTGCAGTAGCAGGCCCCTCCCCAGAAACGGCAGTGGAACCAGCGGCGCAAACAGTCACAAAAGCCGACCTTCAGGACCTCCTCACAGCAATCACCAAAGAATATCAAAGGGGGACGGACGAAGTGAAAAGCAAAATCACATCCCTGGACAAAAGAGTGGGAGAAATCGAGGCTAGAACGGCAAAAATTGAAACCACCATCTGCGAGCAAAACTTCGACATCGGGGTGAGCACGGACAGGATCACAGCTCTTGAGGCTAGATGCGAGGCCCTTGAAGCCAAGCAGGAAGCCGTACACAGGACCTGGGCGAGACAAAACTCCTCTCCCCCAGACGTTCTGGCCCGCGTGCACTTCTTCCGAGTCAAGGAAGAGATAATGCGGGAAGCCAGAAGCTCAGCTCGGATTCAATTTTGAGACGCCACAATATCCCAGTACCAGGACCTAGCGACAACAACGTTGGCAAAGCGGAAAGCCCTAAAGCCACTGGCAGATTGGCTCCGAGAGAAGAAAGTGATATATCAGTGGAGCTTCCCCACGGCCCTGGCCTTCACCTGGGAGGGAAGATCACGGCAGATCTCCTCCCCTAGAGAAGCAGAAAACTTTATGAACCCTGAGGCTGGGGAAGACGATCCCGGCGGGACCGCGCCCAACCCTGGAGACGCCAGGCGAGAACCCTTGAACTCATGGTCCCTAGTCGATAGCCGCCGCAGAGCACGTGGGCAGGCCCCAAAGAACAACAAGACAAACAACCGGTAAAATGAGCCACTGGACAACTCAAAAGGCACCACAAGGACAACCCTAGTGAACCACAGAAACAGGAACTTTAACTCAACAGTACTCGAACCCCGCACTATGGGCTAAATCCATCGCTACACTGGAAAACAGAAGAGGCGCTATTGCTTCCTACCTAGCTGGCTGCGTTGGCCAGGCTGGAGGGTCCGCCGGTCGAAGGCTGGACCGTAAGACCAAGTTTTCGTTCAAAGTGGGAGAATGGAATCGTGGAGACGGGAAACTTCTTCGAAGGGATCGGGAACCTCGGAAAGCCGAGCCAAGCTACAAGACACAAACATCAACAGGGGGGCGGCCCCTAGTAATAACTATACACATCCCAGATGGCTACGCCAGATAGGGAAATCACAATGCTGACCTGGAACGTGCATGGCCTAAACGCCCCGGGTAAGAAGAAGTCGGTGGAACGAAAACTCTCCCAATTGCCAGCGGACACCGTCTGCCTGCAAGAAACACACCTACTAGCAGCGGACGAAAGCCGGATATCCTTCCTCCGTTACCCAAAACGCTACTTCGCCTCCTCCAGCCAAAAAAAGAGAGGGGGCCATTCTCCTCAGCCGATACCTTCCATTGACGCAGATCACAATCAAAAGGGATCCAGAGGGTCGCTATCTACTACTGAAAGGCCTCCTCGTCGACCTTCCCATCACCCTTGTGGCGATTTACTGCCCGAACAGCGCCCAAGACCACTTTCTCCGCAATCTACTACCAGTAGTGGCGGCATTCTCCAAGAGCTATCTTCTAAGTTACACCAGACCCAGACCCGGACAAAACACTCCCCCCAACCAGGGAGGACTACACCAAAGCGCTGGCCATGGCAGAGTTCTTGCGGGGAAACCGGAACCATAGACGCCTGGAGACTGTTAAACAAAAGGAAAGGGATTTCTCATTTTTCTCGCACGTCCATAGAGGTCACTCACGAATCGGCCTACTACTGACCTCCAGCAAGCTCTTCCCCTGCATAGAAAACATCCAAATTGGTCTGAGAGCCATCTCAGATCACGCTCCTATCGTTATGCGCCTGCGGACCCAGGGTATGCCAGAAGCGCCGAGATGGACCTGGAAACTACAAGAACAGACCCTGGCGGACGTCGCTTGTAGAACGGAAATAGCTGAGGCACTCACAAACTACTTCGCAGAAAACTCTACCGGCGACACCTCACACGCAATCATCTGGGACGCCATGAAACCAGTGATCCGCGGGATAGCGATCAACTGCACATTGAGGCTCAAGAGACTCAACCAACTACAGCAAGACAAACTGGAGGAAAAGGTGAAGGAACTGGAGGATGCCTTCAAAAGGCGCCAGACCAAGGCGACCAGCCGTAAACTCAAGAGAGCGAAATTTGTACTAGAAATGCACCTGGCAGATCGCTCAGCCAAGGCCCTGTCCTACACAAAGCAATTTTATTACCTAAACAGCAACAAAGCTAACCGCCTCCTGGTGCACAAGCTGAAAAAAGTTAATTCACGGAATAAATCTAATGCCTGGCAGACCTGAACGGCAACCTACGCTACACAAAGCCAGACATCCTCGATCTCATGGCACAACATTACATAGAAATTATGTCCGGCCGCCAACATCCAAACTGGCGCAGCTGAACGTCCTGGCACCCGCCCAAAGAGCGCCGCCACACCTCCAACTTAAAACTCTAGAACACCCAATCACAGCAGAGGAAGAAGGTGAAACGATCCGCACACTGAAGAATACGGCTCCGGGTCCAGACGACTTCACCGCCAAGTTTTACAAGAAATATGCCAACATCCTGTCCCCTCAATTAGCAACCCTATTCAACTCCTTCCTCGAGATGGGCTCCACAACTCCGTCAATGGAAGAATCAGTGACGATCCTCATCCCGAAGCCAGGGAAAGATCGGGCCCAATGCGCCTCATACAGACCCATCACTCTGCTAAACAACGATGCCAAGCTGTTTGTAAAGATCCTGGCGAATAGATTAGCACCGACCCTCCCAAGCTTGATTCATCCAGATCAAACTGGCTTCATCCCGGCCCCAGAACACATGACAACATCAGGCGTACAATCAACATTGAGTCGGCTAACCGAATGGGGTCGGAGCTGGTAATCATGTCACTCGACGCACATAAAGCCTTTGATATGCTGGACTGGGGCTACATCAAGGAAACGCTAAGTCACTATAAATTTGGCCCAAAATTCTCCAAATGGATCCTATCTAAATACAAACAACCCTCTACACACCTCAGAGTGAATGGGATCAGGTCCGAGAGAATTGTCATCACAAGGGGCACGAGGCAAGGCTGCCCCCTATCCTCTCTCATATTTGCGCTCTCTATGGAACCCTTCGCAGACAGAATACGTGCGAACCCAGCGGACCACGGCCTCTCAGTCGGAGAGTCCTACAAAGTAGCCCTCTACGCAAACGACATACTCCCGACAGCCACTCACCCAGAGGAATTCATGCAAGCAATCTGGCAGGAATTAGAAAAGTTCAAAGAAGCAGCAGGATTCCAGGTAAACTTCACGAAATCAGCAATTATGAGCATCAATGTGCAGAAGAAACGCAAGGCCTCCCTGGAGGCCAAATACCCAATCCCATGGGCAAAGCAGCACCTCACCTACCTAGGAGTCCAAGTGCCAATCAAACCGTAAAGAATCTACAAAACAAACTTCCGCCCGCTATTCGCAGAACTCCGAAAGGACCTAACCAGATGGCAAAAGCAGGAAATCTCGTGGTTCGGGAGGATCACTGCCGTGAAAATGAACTTAATCCCACGTCTACTATACCACTGCCTGGCCCTCCCAGTAGCGGTCCAAAAGAAAGCCATCCTAAAGCTGCAGGCAGACCTCCTTAAACACGTATGGGAAGGGAAAAAGCCATGGATACCAAGGCGCATAGTACTCCGGAGCACCGCGTTGGCCGGCCTTGGGGCCCCAGACGTCGACAGATACTGCCTCGCGGCCGAGCTCTCGCATGCTTTTGCATTGAAACTACAGGACCCTCAACCTCGCTGGCTAACTCTGGAGGACAAGTGGTGCAAGGTACCGATAGAATGCTTACCACACATGAGAAGCCCTAACTACCCCACCAACAAGGAACCACTGACGGCGACAAGAAATACAGTAACAAGCTGGAAGAAAGCATCCTGCCAAGGGTAACGTAGAACTACGACAGGCCTGCTCACCCCCATCTGGGACAACCCTGACTTCTCCCTAGGCACCACCCCGAACAGCTTCAACAAATGGAAAATGGGAGGACTGCGCGTTATTGCAGACTTCTTCGAGAAAGGCGATCCACTGAACTTCGAAGCCTGCAAACCTAAATTCCAGGTCCCAGAAACAGAAAGGTACAGATACGCACAGCTCGGGCATTGGCTATCAAGCGAAGGAGTCAAACAAGGCGGAAGTAGAGAACACAAGGCGGAAGTAAAGAACTATCAGCCTTAGAGAAAACGCTCACTGCCACCCCCCGAAAGGGAAAGTAGCCACCCTGTACAGACTGCTAGACAAAACGGACCCAAACAAGAAGGAGCCCTACATGATAAAATGGGAAAGAGACTTAGGCAGAGAAATCGACTGGGCGGAATGGAACCATATCTGGACCCATGTACACAAAAGCTCCAAATGCATAACCAACAAGGAAGGAGCCTTCAAGGTATGCTACAGATGGTATCGAACCCCGGAGATCCTCAACAAAGGCACACTATACCATCTAACGTGGTCCTGTCCTAAAGTGGCCCAATTCTGGAGGAACGTCCTTGACCAAATCAAACTAATCACTGGCCTCACAATCCCGTGGGACCCTGGAGTAGTCCTGTTGGGGGCGACAGGCGATGGACAATTCCCGCTAACCGGCCGCCTAGCGGATCTTTGTTCGCACCTTCTCACGGCAGCAAAAATATCAATCGCCAGGCTATGGAAACAGCCCGAAGGCCCATCAATCCCAATGTGGTGGGCCAAATGCTGGGAGATAGTGGCAGCTGAAAAAAATCACGGCCGTGCGCTTTGACAACAGAAGCAAGTTCCACCAAACCTGGGCCCCATTCCTAGACTACACGCAGCAATTCCCGGGAGTGGCAAGACAGCCCCCAACCTTGCGTTGGATGGAGAAACTCGATTAAGGACTTCTGACTGAGGCAAAACGGAGGCACACACTTAAGGCCAAGCTGAAGCCCAACACTGACAAACCCCCTCACCACCCCAACCGCAAGGCAAACCCAGGCCTAGGGCACGACCGTCACTGCCCTAAGATGTCGCAGTAAAAAAAAAAAAAAAAAAAAAAAAAAGACTCCCGATACAGCTCACTGGGAAAACTGATGTTCCCTGTGTCTCCCCTCTCCCGTCCTCCCACTGTTTTCTTTTCTCTTTTTTGGACTTCAGTTCTACTATTGTGCCAGTTTTGTGGACACCAAGCTTCAATGTCACCACAGATCCGTTGTCTTACCGGAAGCTGTATGTTTCCTCCTATTTCTTATGTTCTTTATTGCAAAAACAATAAAAAGAAATGTTGGAAAAAAAAAATTAGTTCCATTTTAGGATCAATCAAGTCCCCGAACATCACAGTAATTGCTGTAGGACAACAAACTGGTAATGGGAACCCTTCTCCATTCGTGAAAATTAACCTTCCTTCCAGTTCTAAGTGGCATTCCACACTGGAAGGAAATACCCTGAAATTTTATACTGATCCACAATTTGAAAACCCAATCCCATGAGAAAAAGTGATGAAATACCAGCTCAAAGCCTAGCCGATATTCAGAAAAAGGGTGAACAGCTGTTCCTGCCAATTAAGGTAAATGAGGGGAGGAGCCCGTTCTCGCCAGAGTATGCCTGAATAATGGAAAAAGCTTAATCAGCGAAGCGTTATTCAGGAAATTCCCAAAAGATCAGACCATTCCCACATTTACATTTATTGATAAGTGGGAAATGGGCCTGGAAACTCCCAATTCCAAACATCTCCTGCATAGCAGGTGCATGCTAAATATTTCCATTGGTGATAAAAGTATAGAGCATAATTGTTGGGTTGTGCAAGATGTCCCTTCCACCTTCTACTTAGGCAGTGACATTCTCAATTAGTTCGCAATTAATTTGGACCTCATTAATTACAAAGCTTGGTCCCGACTGGGGGGTAATGCCATGGGATTTGACAATCCTGATAAAGCATTTCGGTCAGCTCCTTTGCTACCATAGGCAATTGAAGTTCAAAAATGGAGACAAAGTCACCATCCAAGGACCGGCCCAATAATTCACCAACCCCCTAAAAATTAAGAGAGCAGTACTTGTGGCTGATTGAAGAGCCCAGTGAGGGTAGAGCCCAGGGATCCTCCAATGAATACAGGTAAGGAATTGGAACACAGATGGAGAAAAAAATGATAAGAAATATATATATATATATATATATATATATATATATATCTTGGTGTTAATATAAAAAATGCAAAGAACAAAAACGTGGATGTCGTATAAAAATTGCAAGTTGTTTTCGGTGTAAATTCTTTGTAAATCTCCTGGGGAAAAATTTCTATAAAAAGTAGTGAGACTTTAGAGAACTAACATCCTTAAATTACAGCCTGGAGTGGACCCCAGGGGCCTGGAAGGGAAGGAAGAAAGCGGGTGCCATGCCATACCCCCAACCCAGAGATGGAAGGGGATACTGGAGGGGCCACTCCCGGATGAAGGAAAATTATGCGGAAGGAAACCCCACTTTGCCTTACTCTTCCCCGACAAAAAGTCATGGAAGAGCAGGGGGGGGGTCTGTAGGGTGCATTTAGGGCCCTAAACAGAAATCCCCTTCACCTGAAACACCGCATTTAAACACTGCCACCAAAAACGGCCATGCTTTGCTTTCCCCGTCACACGAGTGGCAAGCATTTGAATACTGCAACCCAGAAACGGGCCTGGGTTGCTTTTATTTCACCTGAATGACAAATAGTTATGCACTACATCCAAGAACTGCCTGGTTTTACTTTTAATTCAAATGAGGGGCAAGGATTTCAACATTACAACCCGACACAGCTTTTGCTTTCCATTTCACTTGACCCAATCATATCATATAACAGCAGCCCTTGAAAAGCTGCAAACGAAACATGCGTTGGCTTTTTCTTTTGTTGATGTGAAATCCGAGAACCATGTGGAAGGTGGCCTACCCCTCATTGTCAATGGGCCAACAGAAAATGCAAACACACTCCCAAAAGAAGAAATGAAAGAATCCTGTGACATACAAGACAGGTTTTCAAACATTAGACGCAGAAACGGCTTGCATACGCATTAAAAAGGCCACAGTGAAAAGATAGCACTGCTCGCATTGAAATGTCAGGTACATTAGGTTTCCTATGATAATAACACACCAGTTCCACAAATACGCGCTATACCATAAGTATTCTAATGGAAACAGTTCAAACTTCAATAAGGAAAATATTATGTGAGCAGTTCAGAGAATACTCCTATATAGTCTGTACTGGGATTGCCACTGATTATTATATGAACAGTTAAAAAATTACTCTGATACAGTTGATACTGAAATTGACGGTGCAGCCGAAACTGAAATTGTCTTATACTCATGGGACAGCCAGTATTTGTGGAAGTGGTGTGTTATCATAATTTTCATAGGCAGGGGTAGCCTAGAGTTCCACTTTACTTAAAGCTGTCAGTGTCACACTTATTGCAATAGGAATTCTGATATACATCTAGCCTCGGCGAATTCCTAACCTAGGTACCGCAAACACTACCTATATACACATTATGTTTCCACCCACAAGACTTCAATCACCTTTGAAGAGGCTCATAGCTGTTGGGCTAAGGAAGGTAACTTCACAAGTAAAAGCTTACCAGTGAACCATCCCACAGTCAAATGTGATGTTACTGAGGGTGTCATAATTCCCTGCTCTGCCAGACTTGAAGGCAGGGGCTCAGGGATTTCAAAGAAAGCAAGTGTAGCTAAAGCTTCACTATGAAGTGTGAGCTCCTTCCTGCACCCACTACCAAGAACAATCTGGCAACCTCAAAGGGGGTCATAAAAGTCTCTGGTCACCGGCTGTGGGGGATGAAGCTCCCATCCCACAGAGGGGGGACAGATCCTCCCAATTAACATTAAAAGGACTGATTTCATTTAAAGTTTTTTTTTTGCAGTAATTAGAATGAGAAATAATTTCATTTTCTGCTATGTCTATGTAATTTCCAGGCGGTTTTAAAGAGAGAAAGTGCTTTTTTCTAGAAACTTGGAGACTGAAATGGCCAGTTAGAACGGATTTCTGGTTGCTCTTAAAATGGGACAAATATGACAATAGGTGGAAAGATGGAGAATGAATTTATGAACATGCTTATCCTTTGCAGAGTTGTAACCGTTATACATTTTGTGAAAAGGACAAAAATATGTCACCGGGCCATGCTACATTGTACCGAGTTGGCGATTGGCTTACCCAATTCCCCATGACCAAATAAAACCACATATCTAGTTCTTATGTCAGGGGCTAGTAGAATTATGAAGTTAGGGGACATAACTGGTTTTTGTCAAAAAGTGGCAAGGAGGACAAAGAATAGTAATAGTATGCAAACAGACAGATGGTGCTCTCTTCCCTTGAACCAATCATGCCAGGGGGCGGAGAGGGGGAATAGTAAATTGTCCTAACCGAGAGGTAGGGGTAAGTACAGAGTACCGAGATTGTGAGAATTGTAACAGGACATCTTAACTTAATTGTTTTGTAGCGATTAGTGCAGTACCACAACATTAGTGGCCGTAAAATTGTTTGATTTTCCTTTTTCATTAAATAATAAATATCTTATTGATACACCGGCCTGATTCCTGGTCCATTGTGACACCGGGTTTTGTGGTGGTTGGGTGAAAGACGGGTTGGAGGCCTACTCAAACATAAAAGAACCCATGGATTATTAAAAATAAAAAGCGCTTCAAGTACACTACATTCATTGTCGGGGAAGGAGTTCATGGCTGGAGTTTGCTGTGTAATAAAACTGTGACAAAAAGGCAGGCCCTAAAGACAGCACCTGTGGATCCAGCATTAACCAGTGACTAGGAGCTACCTCTGAGGAAGGAGGAGCTAGTACAAAGCATTGCGCAAATCTAACTTCCACATAAGATGCATGGCCACTTATGCTTTAAATGTTGCATAGATGTGTACTGGTTTTAGTCTGCAGATTATCCCAAATTCACAAAGTCCTAGTCACATAGGTATGTTTGTGTGGCATCAATTGGCCTGGAGAGTGAAAAGGTAGCTCCTGGTAGCTGTTGGTGCCAAGCTAACCAGGCTCTTCTTAACTTCAGGCAGGAGCTAAATAGCTCCCAGCTCCTCTCAATGTAGAACTCTGCATATTAAGCACAATACCCTGCAAGAAACTCTCCCATTCACTGACAGCAAGAAATCATTCCTGCAGCCAAGCCAGACACTGTGCTGTGAGTGGCTTATTCAAAATGTTGCGGGGTCTGTCTCCCTTCCATCTGCCAGGGCTATCGAGCTTCAGTCACAACTCTCAGCTTTCCTGGGTCAAGTGGGGCATATGCTTTCTAGTGGCTAACCATTCAGGGTTACCTAGCAGCAACAGTATTTGTCGTCCCAAGGGGAGATATCAACTGAGGCCTCTCGAGAATCATCTTCTGGACCGTTGACAGGCTACCAGAATTACAGAGTTTTCCTTCCCATGTCAACGGAATTGGCCAAAAGATGGAAGGATACTTATAAAACTCCAATCTCAACCTACAATTGGAGACACTACTCAGCTATTTGCTCTCCTACCCCTGTTCTTCTTTCTGGTCCGCGATCCAGGAGCCATGGGGGTAGATGCAAGGTCAACGAACTGGCCTCTGGCTCGTCGCAGTGCCTTCACTCCTTTCCCTCTCTTTTAGCAGCTCCAACTGCAGATCAGGAGGGAAAAGGCCATGCATTATTCTCATTAGGCCCTGAAGGTCGAGGAAGGACGTGATTTCCCCACTTTCAGCTATCATTTGTGAATTTCTTCCCTCTGTCTCAGCCCACATCCTCTGCGATGGCCCATCCTTTCTGAATCTCAAGCATCATCAGACGCCTGGTTCTTGAAAGATTAGGGCTTGAGAATGGGGGCTGTCCACAGACCTTGTAATGCCTGGCCAGGGGTCTAAAAGGTCGTCCACTCTGGCTGCCTGTGACTAACCCCCGGATGTCGTCACTTCTCCCCTAGGGAAGAGCCCCTTCCCATGTGGCCAGGGAGGTGAGGCCACTGCCCGATAGTCCCACTGGGTATGGATCTCATGGAGAGGGAAGCCCCCTACGGGATTAGTGACAACCTGGGGAGAACATGGTATCCACATAGCCCACCTTACCCTAATCTACCTTCCTCACCAACCCCCTCCAATACCATTCCTAATATTCCTATATGTTTTTTTCCATACCATCAACATAGGAAGTACGGGGATGAGGACGAGTAGGACTACCCAAGCAGAGTCCCCTTACAAAATACCAAGACAAAGACTCCTGAGAGAGTAGTCAATGCAGTACTTTGCGAAGAAGAGGCACCGAGGAGCACCCTGCAGAACCATAGTGAGAAGACCAGACAATCTGGGACACAACTATGAAATAAAAAAGGATGGTCTTGTACCAGAGTCAGTCCTCCCTGGAGGAAACGCGAGAATTGGTTCTGTTTGCACGAGAGAAGGAGAGAAGACGGACGCCTGGGAAGAAACCAGAAGGTCCGGAGCCGGTCCCCAGCGAGACGGGACGGCGGGGAAGGAGGACAGAGGCTCCAGGTGGTCTTGAAGCCCGGCTAACGAGACTGCTACCAGGTGGAAGATTGGTGCTGCGGAGCCACAGCAGACCAAACTAAGCTCACAGGAGCACCACGAGTCCTGCTGCTGACTGCAGGCCCTGGAAAGGAGCCAGAGCCCTTGCACACAACGAAACAAGATACGCGAGTGGGCAAAAAGGTGCTAGGGACCACAGGAGGTGGTGGCAAGCAGAAAGGGGCGAGAGTAGCCCTGACTACAGGGGCTGGGACCTGAATCGCTGTTGTGAAGAGACTTTCACGTCCACTGAAAAATACCGTAGTACTTGGCAGGAGAGTGAACCGAGTCTACCGGGAAGAGAGCTATCTGAGAAAGGCAAGTCTGGGACTCGCGCCCCTTAGAAGAAAAGATTGTTCGTCAATCTTCATAGTCACAGTACCTGGGGGAGAAGGGAACCAGGTTGACTGTGAATCCAAGAGAAAGTATGGGAAATGAAAGCATTACCCCTGACACAGTGTTATGGACATTGATCTTCATAGTCACAGTACCTTGCCAAGTGGTAAATTAGGTTGGTGGTGAAACCAAGCTAAGAAGAACCGGGTTAAGGGAGTCATTCTTGTGGATACTGTGAAAGGCCAAGAAAAGGGAGTCATTCTTGTGGCAGTATGAGAAGCTGGAAGAGACCTGGGGAAGGGAGACTTTACCCCCAGGAATTGTGAACCTCTTGAGAGAAGCCAAGAGAAGGGAGACATTATCTTGGCCGTGTGAAGAGCTTGTGGGAAACCAAGGGAAGGGAGACATTCCGCCTGATATTGGTGAATATTGTGAAAGAATGAGAAGGGAGTCATTCTCTTGGCAGTGTGAATTGCACACAGAGGCCAGGGAAGGGAAGGGAAGTCACTTATCCTGGTATTGGGAAAACCATTGAGAAACCCGAGGACAGTTAGGGGGAGGGTGTCATCCCCCTAACAAGATGAAGACACAAGACATAGGTTTTGACATGACGGTGAATTGTTTGTTTTTGACGGCCCTCCTGGCGGAATCCTTAGTTTGTTTGAGGCAGGGAAACACCTCTTAAAATAGTGACAAGTAAGGATTTTTCCTTTTATTTTTTAATCAAATAAAAGTCTATAGCCCAAATCATGCCACATTGTGTCTCCTACTGCTACACCCTTACACCACCCTCGACACCGGAGATACTTTTCAAACTGGTGTCTTTGGGCTCATCTGGACCCTTGAGACCCTAAGTCTAGTAAGGAGGGCTTCACTCTTGGGATGGATGTCTCTTCCTTAAGAGCATAGCTGACAAACACCTGGATAGTGCATAAATCTGGGGCTCACTTCACTGATTCTCCACGTTGGGTCTCCGTCTCCCATCTGGGACTTCCCGCTCATACGTGGCCCACTTTCGCTGTTCCCTTCAAGCCACTGGAGTCAATCTCGCTCTTCTTTCCTAAAAGTTTTTTTTCTTAGTGGCCATTGCTTCGGTCAGAGGAATTGGGGGCTCTCACATGTAGTTCTCCCTTCCATAGGTTTGTACCTGAGAGGCTGATTCTGCGGCCCTTCCACTACTACACTAACAGGGAGTTGAGGATGGCCCATCAAGCAGTGTGGCTGTGTAGTGTGCAGCTGTCAAGGAGGTTCCTATTGATGAGCGACATGGTCTTCCCCTGGCACATTTATCACTCACTACAGGTTATATGTGTGTCGGCCCCTAACCTCAGTCCTTTTGGATCAGCTGTACTGTCTTGCGTGGAGGAATCATTTTTCACTAATAAAGGGACACACTGCACTGCCTTCTGCGTGGGGTTTTCTTGGACAATATCAAGTGTACTATTTTTGAGCTCCCATTAAGTCAGGTCTAGAATGAGGAAGAGGGACAAAAAGGTAATGCCCAGTTTACCTACCGGTAATCCCATTACACTGAGCCCTCCTCTCTTCCTCCCCTAGTTCTGAAACCTGCCCTACCTACCCAGAGCAGATATTGAGAGGAATTCTGCTTGGATTAACAGGAGTTGTCGTTTTGCCCAGGGTTATACCCCCGCCTCTGTGGCGTGCGGGGACCAGCAGGCCCCTTGCAAAATGGGTTTTCTTTTCTCCCGTTACTCTGGGATTCCTGTCCCCTTAGCGCTGCAAGACTATTTAAGTCAGAACTGGGACAAGAAAGAAGAACTCAGTGTAACGGGAATACCGGTAATTCATCAGAACATTCTAGGTCTTGTCCGCACCCTGTGTTTTCCCTAAAGTCTCTCTCTTCTGATAGAGTCCCTCATTCCTCCCTTCAGTATAACTTTCTGCTACGTGCTTAATGCAGTCTGACTCCTCCTCTGCAGCCTATCTTCTCCTATGCAATTTCTCTTACTAGCAAAATATCCATCGTCTCTCTTAATAACTTTCTTCTGCAGTCTCTCGTACTCTGTCGTACTCCACAGTCATCTTTCCCCAAGACAGCCTCTGTGGCTTTGCTTACTCAAATGCATTCTATCCTTTTACATTGCAGCAATTCCAGTCTCCTCGGCAGTGACTGCTCTCGGCATACTTGGCTCAAAAAAGGGCAACCTAGGAAATAAGTTTAAAAAGAAAATACCCCTTACATTAACAGATATCCAATGCACTGAAATAGCACAGCTAATCTTGGGGAATACCACTGTGAAATAGGAAGTAGCGCCACTGTTGGTAGAATGTGTACCGTTTCAAATAATACATTGACAGTGCTGCAGTAAAGGAAAACAAAATCAAGAGCATTAGCCAGTAAGATAGCTCCACGATCTAAGCATCATTCACCCTAAAGATCTATGTTCAACCTTCCACCAAGCTTTCAACCCCAGCAAGGTCGTCCTTTTGAAGGCAACAGACCGAGTTTATAACAGTGCTTAGAAGATAGATGCACAGCCCAACATAAAAACAGTGTACCAGCCACTTTTGCTTCCTAAAAGCAGGCACATACTTACAACCATCAGAAATAGGGATTAAAATACTCCCAACATCATATAGGAAAGTAGGGACATGCATATGGGACCTGTTCCCGTTTCCACCCTCAGGGCTTCAGTAACGTGGTACCAGCAGATAAGTTCCACAGGAAGTTTGATTAACGTCTGGTCAGAAGAGGAACTTGAAGATAAAAACGCATCTTTTATTTTTAGTACGGATTACAAAAAGTAGATTGAGATTTCAATACGTTTTTACCTAGCTAAAAAAATACCCCCTTGTGAATGCCAATATTATTGTTTCGAACGCCAGCGGGGAGAGGCGGTGTTAGTAAAATACTCTCACTTCAGTCTGCGTGAACTGTTCTATAAAAGGTGATATAAATATCATTGGTTACTTAGTTCGCAACAGCATTTTTCTGAAATGCCAAGTTGCTAAAACTTTGCTTAGCAGTCGCCACAGGCATGCAATTTCCCCTCCTATGGCACCGTTCCCTTGCCCTTTCGGTTATCCCTGCCTCCAACCACAAACGTTGATATTTTTAGGTGGGATCCAGGGCAGGAAATGAGTCGAAACACGACGGAGCAGGGCTAGTAAAGCTCTGGCAAAATATATCTTGGCGTTCTGTCCCCAAACCCAGGGTCTTGCCCACGGCACAGACACCAGCGCTTAAACGAGCATGCTATTTTCACTAGACTCTGCAGAACTGCCTACTCTTCTGGAAGCGTCTGCTCGATGGAGCGCGGGATGCTTGTGCATGTGACAACTCGGCGAGAACTGTCCTCAAGCAGAATTATCACATGCACGAGCAACGTTTCAACAAACAGGCAATTTAAGTAGACATGGGCAACTGATACAGTAACAGGCAAATCCTCACATACTTGTAGCTGTTCAGACTGGTATAAATGTCCTGCAATTTAGAGACGTTTTGTTCATAGGTTGACTAGCGTGGCCAATGAAAACTGCAGAGACCAACTTCCATTATTCGTTCAAAGAGTTTATTACTGAATTACAATAATACATCTTTCAAACTTTAAATTCTGGAAATACTTAGCTCCCATAATGCTCTTTGCTTTTATACAAATCGCCAGGATTAGGATATGAAGAGCTACTGTACTGCTTGACCTATCCTGGGATGACGTTTTATATAACAGTTCCACAGACTGCCAGGGCTTCAGGTAAGAATTTGAAGTGAGGATATTTTACTAACAAAACCAAGTCCCCGATGGCGTTTGAAAAAATAAAATTGTTCAGTGTTAAGAGGATTGCCATTCACAAGGGGTATTTTTTTTAGCCAGGTATAGCCAGGTATAAACGTCTTCAAATTTTGTAATCCATACTACTGTGTACCTTGGCCTCTTCCAAAGTCATACTGGGAACCTTCTTCTCTCCTATTTCTGTCTCCACCTGCGGCGTTCCCCCAGGGCTCCATTCTTTTGCCTTGGCTCTTTAACATCTACCTTACTCTGCTGGCATGCCTCATTTCCATTTCTCCCCCAACTTCCAGTGCTATGCTGACGACACACCACTCCTCTTCAAACTTCCTACAGATGCCCTTGAACCCTCCTTCATCCCTGGCTGCCTCTCGGCCATACAGGCCTGGTTAACCTCTAATGATCTTTGCCTCAATGCCAGCAAAACAGAGATCCTCCCTATTGGGACCGCGACACTATACTTCTTCCCTTCGTTCTGGCCTTCTTCCATGGGTTCTCCACCTGCTTTCTCTTCGGAAACCAGAAACCTCAGAGTAATCTTCGACTCCTCTCTCTCCTTCTTCCATCATGTCGGGACAGTGCCAAGAAGACCCACTTTCAGCTTTCCTTCTGAAAGGAATTCTACCTTTCCTCACCTTCCCCCAGAGACTCAATGTTACCCGGGCTCTGGTTCCCTCTAGGCTACTGCAATAGCCTCCTCCTTAATCTACCTTTGTCCACTCTGCGATGCCTCCAGCTAATCCAGAATAGGGCAGCGAGACTCATCCTTGGCCTCAAGCCCAGGGACCACATCTCTCCTGCCCCACAAAGTCTTCACTGGCTCCCAATTGCAGCACGGATTCAATTCAAATCCCTCTACATAATCCAGAAGCCTAACTTGGGCCGGGGACCACTATCTGCAACTCTTTCTGACCAAATACTCCTCCTCTAGACCCCTGCATTTTTCTGGCACCAACTCCTTGCGTGTGAGGTGGTTTGCTAAACAGAGAGCAGGTGGTCGATTGCTTTCATCAGCAGGGTCCCTTCTTTGGAACAGCCTCCCCTCCCTCTTCAGCAGAACCTTCATAAAATCTGGAAAAGCCTCAGGACCTTCCTATTTACCTCTTCCTTCACTCACTCACTCACTCACTCACTCACTCCCTCACTCACTCACTCCCTCACTCCCTCACTCACTCCCTCCCCTCTCTCTCCTGCTAATCACCTAGTAGCTTGACTGGTGTGCAGGGCCCTTATGCATCCTCGGGGCCCTGACCTCCCATATCTTATCATCCCAGCTGCTGTCTATCCACTGCACTTGCTTGGGCCCACCCTCCACCACTGGAGGCTGCACTTACCTTTCTTCATAGTACTTCACCTGCTGCTCTTCATGAGCACCACTGCACCTATCCCATACCCCTCTCCCCTCTGCACTTGCACCTTCTGAACACCCAGAAGGCATAGTAGGTTTGTTTTCCCCTCCCCATTGTCTCTTCTTATTTGTTGTAACTAATTATTTAACATTGTTGTAATTACATTGTCCATCATTCCATGTCCCCTCCCTGTTGCTCTGTGGGCGCTTTGAAATAGTATTTCCTTCCTGTATAAGCGCCCAACAAGTGACAAATAAATAAATGATGCCCCTCAGCCAATCTCCTCCTCACATCCCTGCCCCTCCAAGGATGAGAGGGATCCCCCAGTAAATGTTTTGCATTTTCAGCACTAGGGGATCCAGTCTGAAGTCGCAACCTTTGACCTAGCATGAATGAACATCACCTGAAAGAGGCGGCACCCAAGTATTCAGTCATCATGGGGAAGGGGAGATAGAGCGGCCTTGCACATTTTCTGGACTTCAAAATCGTCTCAATTCATACCGGACACAAAATGATATGGTGTCATTTATAACGTGCCTGTACACAAGTGTTTCAAATGCTCCCTAGTGCTCGGACCTATAGGCCCCAGGAGACACCCCAATAGTGTGGATGACGTGTGCCTATGCATTACCCTACTGGAAGCACGCCTACAGAAACTAAGATCCCAAGTTCTCCCCTGTCAGGTTTGAGATGTTTTGGAAGTCCTCCACTTCAAGGTCATTTCATTCTGCACGTCCCTAAATAATTGTAGGCTTTTTCCCATTATACATGCAGGATTACAAGGTCATTATACATGCAGGATTACAAGGTAAATTTAAAAACCAGGGCAGGAGATAATGTAATCCCAGAAATTATACACAGACATCATAGGAAAGGACTCGGATGGGAGGCTTCCTTTTGTAATTAGTTTTGAGTCATGTTGGGCAAACCAACGGGGGGCTACGGGGGTTATGTGCAACATTTTACTTTGCAAATTAGCCTCACCGCTGCAGTCCTGATGGAATTGTACACGCGCCTCATCCCCCCAGCAATTCGCTGCACCCTTGCATAACAATCAAAAGGGGCATCTCCTTGCTTTGCCCTTTTCTTTTATCGAGCGACACAGATGCGTAGCGCAGTGTGCAAGAAGTGCCGCCACTGAAAACCATTCCCGCATACTCGGTATCCTTTCGCCTTGAAAACACTAAATGGCACCGTGGCAAGGGTCCAGCAAAGCCATGTAAGCAAGCGATTGGATAATTGCTGTTTTTAATCACAAAACTTATCGTCTTTAGAGCCGACTGCGAGATAATCAGGCTATTAATTTATTAGGACAATGCAATCCAGGGAGGGGCATAGGAGAGGATAATCCCATCTGTTTAAATCCGACTAAAGTGGTGGAGGGTGGGTGAGGGAGAGGACTGCCACCGCAGACAGGATAACGCAACACCCCTCACTGAGCTTAACCACCTTTTGAGTCTGACTTTGTGAGATACAGATCTTGGGATTTTACAAAAACAATGCTTTTTTCACCCTCCCATTATTTCTTTGCGCGAGGGTTAGCACACAGCATTGGAGTAAACACCAATGTTAGTTTGGGCAATTAGGTGGTGCGCCACATATAAGCCGAAACTATTTCATTAGAGCACAGATAGGGAGAAAAGGCATTTGAGGAGGGGCACTGAGCTGATAGGTGTCCAGTTCATTGCCCACCCACTGACAGCCCATGTGCAGGCTAATCCCCATGGCCATTCCCACCCAGTTTCTGCCCCTCCCTCACCCAAAACATCTCATGGAAATTCGTTCAGCTCGCTTTAATCACACTTTCTGCTTAAAGTGCCTGCTAGTGTTTTTTCAAAGTAGGGTTCTGAGAGTTCATGACTTAATTGGAGCTGAACACACGTTACTGGTTAACAAAACTGTAAAACCAGGTGAGCCATTCGATTTATCAGCACTATGGGTGCCCTTCACTGGAGTCCTGGTTAACACAAGCATTGGCAAAGTCAAGTTTAGGCTTGTGCACAAGTATTAGGCATTTATCAGGCACTGCCATTAGATGCCCAGCTACGCTCACAATTCTGCAGCAGCTATCATCAACGGGTAGCCAATACCAATACGGCACTGCCTGGCAGAGGCGTAGGCAGGGTAGGGCCTGAGGGGCAAGGCCCACCCAAAATATGTAAAGGCCCACTCAGCAGCGCTATGTGGGCATTTACAGATATTCGTGTCAGTGCAGTGGGCCAACTACATTAGCAGCAGGCCCCATTTGCTAGACAATCCTGACTACGCCTCTGCTGCCCGGCTATTGCCTTTCCCATCCAAACACAAAAGCCCAAACGGTTGGCATTGCCACTGCTTTTTTTGTCAATGCTGTGCACAAGAGAAGGGTATCAGCCTGCGCTGACCTTAGCAGGGACGTCCCACAGCCGCACCGCCCCGGACGCTGGCAGTGGCACCCTTACCACGTTCATAGGCCACTATGCAGGGATGGCATTCTACGCTGTTTAATCATACACACAGGTGATGGGGCAGGATAAGTGACCAAGATTTCAAATAAGGCACACGGGCCACGGCCAGGAGACCGCTACGGTGTTAACAGGTCTATTACATATTAAATTGCATTTAAAAAATGCACAGCTGCTACAGGGTGGTCTGTTGAGCTCCGGGGGCCATTGCTACTACAAATGTACGACGTTTTTTTTTTCTTCAGGAGAGGAGATTTGCAAGAGCTCAATTAACAGCGTCTAGTGATCTGCCTGTCGGCACCATTCCTGTAGAGCAGAGCAGTCGAGCCAAGAGAATGCGATCCACTGCCAGGGGCACTTGGATTTCTATTCAGGTGGTCAGCAAGCTACACCATCCAACCCGTGTAATGGCGCCTGCAGCAAGGGAATCTCACACAGCTCGTCGGGCAAGGTGGCCAGGGGGAAACGGGGTGCAGTTCTGCAGGGTGAAGCGTAGAGCTCCTGGTGGGAGAGGGGGGACGAGGGGGCCACGGTCAGGTAAATAGTGTGCTTCATCAGGGGCACTGCACGGTTCTTCGTAGCTTAGCACTTTCCATCTCTCGCTCTTAAGTCTGCGTGGCTCCTCATTGTGCCCAAATCATTCCAACGTGAAAAAAGAGCAGTCTTCAGATGCCACAAAGACTTGAGGCTGCAGCAAAGGCCAGGTCTCACTCAAAAGAGAATGGAAACGGATGACACGGTGACGGCTTGAGGCACTTGGTAATGCTTCATTCTTATCTAGGATATCATGGCACTCTGCCCTTCTCACATGGACAGACACGGCCATTCATGGATCGTGAACTCCTCGGGAAATACAGGTAGGATACGTCCGCCAGTGGCTCGGTGGGACCCTAATTTGAGCGGGGGAGGGAGTTGCAAGGGGGCGTGGTCTAAATGGCAGCCGACGACCCCCAACGGGCAGCCCTTGGCAGGGATCAATACCCTCTTAGGAATGTAAAGGCGAGGCCACAGCCTTTTGAAGCTCTTGCGCATGAGCAAACGCTTCAAAGGCTTTAGAAAACAGCCTTGTCTTCTAGCAGCCTCGCCCTTTCTTCAACAATTGTGGGGCCGGCCCCGTAAGCACGGCGGTGTGTGTGGGTGGGAGTCCTGCGCCACAGCCATCAAAGAAAAGGCATTTTTTCTAAAGCCTGAACTATAGCACGTGAGCAAGAGCTTCAGGCTTTAGAAAAAAAGCCTTGGTCTCTTCAACCCATGTAAAGCCCTGACTATGTCTCACAAAGCAGATTGCAAAAGTAGCTCGAATACTAATATCTTACTAAGGTGGTCATATTAACAAAATACATACATTATAGATAAATATTTCAAACAAGGTCCTTAAAAGTTTCTATGGGCAACTATCACAGCAGATTACAGTAGCCACCGCTACATACAATATACGTCTATATGCAGGCTGGCTACCTTATTCGAATCACAGTGCTGGAAATGGAAACAAAAAATTACTCTGGAGACCCTCGCACCGTATGGAGGAGTATATAAGCAGGTCTGAAGGGCCAGCCAACTAGAACCCTATCTCGTCAAGGATTAAAATCTTGGCTATTTACATAAAAGAAAAGAGCATTTTGGGAACATAAAAATGACAAAATTGTACATTTGAAACGCATCTATGATAGTGATTCAGTAAAAGATCCTTCTGATAAAGTAATGCAAATCGGGTTCTCTACCCTTTTCATTTGTCTCATTACACATCGTAAAAAAAAGTCTTTAAATTGCACAACGTACATTTGGGTAGTTTCGCAGCAAAGGGATCCTGAAAACTACCGCCCCATCACCCTGCTCTCTGGATCATCCAACCTCCTGGAGAAGGTCCTACTCGCCCGCCTCAGCGATTTCACATCCGAAATACATCTACTAGCAAAGGAACCATGTGGATTTCGAAATGAGCATGCAATGACCCATCAACTGCTGAGAGTGGTGGACACCATCAGCCACTGATTCAACATCAAGAAGTCCACGGTAATCGTCTTATTGGATCTCACCAAAGCATTCAACGAGTCTGGCACAAGTGACTGCTGCACAAGATGATCGGTCTGGGATTTCTGCACTACCTGGTGCACACGATTGCAAGCTACCTGGGTGACTGCCCCTTCCATGTTGCCATGCGGTCTGAGATTTCCTCATCACGACCCATCAGAGCAGGCATGCTGCAGTGTTCGAACCTCAGACCCTTCCTGTTCAAAAGCTTCACCGACATCCCGACAGATCTCCACAAGATCGACCTGGCACTATATGCAGAAGATGTTGCAGTCATCTCTTAGGTCGTTCAGCAAAAAGGAAGTGGCAAAGAACCTGCAAGCTTCATTGGACACCATCTCAACGTGGTACAGTGATTGCCGGCTAGAACTCAACACCAGCAAGATAATTGCCACACTGTTCACCAGAAAGAAGATCAATGAGCACCCACACATCAGCCTGAATAGGGAGACCATCAAGTAGGAAAGCAGCAGCTGCTAACTGTGTGTGACCCTACACAGCAAACTCAACTGGCGAAGCCATATCGAGAAGACTCTGCAGAAGGCATCAGGAAAGCTGGCAGCGCTGTACCCACTCCGGAAGACAAGTCCATGTCCCTCTGGACAAAGATCAACATCTACAAGGCGATCTTCAGGCCTACCCTGACGGATGATTCCCAAGCATGGATGAACTGCCAGGAGCGACACTGGATTAGTCTTCAGAAAGTCCAGAACAAGGCCCTGCGGATACAGGCTAGAGCTCCAGTCTTCAGAAGGACAGCTGAACTTCACAGAAAACTGAACATTGAGATGATGGATGAACATCTATCAAAGCTGAGCAAGAACTTCTGCCAAGGACTCGACCACAATGCAAACCCTCCTAACAGGAGACACAATGCCACCACTGCAAACCCTTTTGACTGCTACCCGTGGCCTATCATGGCGAAGACCTTGTGAAAAAAACCTTACTGTGACCAGTCCACAAAGAGCATGAAGACATTCAATGCACAACTATACACTCAACCAGAGAGGATGTAAAAAATGAGTTAAAAATGGAGAAACGTCAAAAGAACAGGAATTAGAAAAGATATGTTTTCAGAGCTTTCCGGAAAGTTAAGATGATCATTTATCTACCAGAGTAGCACGGGGAGGGAGTTTCACATGGGGGGTGCTAAAGTTGAGAAGCTTGAGCTCCTGCAAGACGAAAACGTGGAACTGTCAAAAGATTCTGAGAGGCTGACCTCAAATTCATTGTGGGGATGGAGGGGATCAGCTTGTTTTGAAGATATTCTGCACTGACACAGTGAACTGTGCAGAGACTATTAAATTTGACACAATTGCTAACAGCCAATCAGTGCAGCTCCCGAAGAAGATCCTGAGAATGGGCAAGACGTTTAGCCTACCGGCAGTATTTTGCAGAAGCTGCAGCCTCTGAATTAGAAAGGACGGTTGGCCGACGTAAAGGCCCTTACAGTAGTCTATTGATCCTAATATAGACGCTGATACCTTTTTGGCTCTAGAGTTAAAAAAGGCAATGTTTTTTTCAGGATTTTTAACTTTAGAAAATCGGAATTCCAAACCAATGAAATTTAAATCTCAGGGGAGCTGAGATTTACTCACGCTTTCTACTGATTTACTCGGTAAGGGGCACGGTCTGAGTGATTCAGGCCAGAGTTCCTTGGTCCAGGCAGACTGCGCTGTAGCAGAGCCTGTGACCACGATTTCCGCTTTTATACGTTAGGTTTTAACCAGTTTCTGGCCATCCATTCCCCTACCACGTCCAAACAGTTACAGAGCTTACAGGGGGAGACTGGTGTAGAGGATTCCGGACGGAGAAGCCACTGCGTATCATTCGCATAGGTTTAGAACCTTAGCCATGGTCCTGAATAAGATCTACAAGAGGCTGAAGATACAGATTGAAAAGAAGTGGAGGCAGCGAGGAACCCCTGGAGGACACCACAGGTGATGGCAGTCGAGGGAGATTTATAAGGAAATAGAGACCGCTTGTGCACGTTCTGACAGAAAAGAAGTCAAGCAAGCCAGGGTGAGGCCAGTGATTCCTGCCCTTTCCAGGTACCGAAGCAGAGTGGTATGGTCAATCAAATGCTGCAGAGAGGTCCAGGAGAATTAACCTCTTCGCCTTCCTGTAGAAGGGCTATATCATCCAGGATAGATATCAACACTTGATGGGGAAATCGATTACTCTGGAGTGTTAATAGATTTCAGGGTTTAACCCCACATTGGAGCAAAACCCAAGTTTAAGAGACTGCACTATTCGAGCAACAAAGGGAGAGAGATGAGAGAATTTTGAGAGCAGACCTACGGTATATAGACAGTGAAATTGAAGGGGACAAAATTGCCCAAAAAAAAGAAGACAGCAATATAAAAAAAGGACTACTGGCTACTAGAGCCCAGGGTTTCCAGGAAGTTGCAGAAACCAAAATGAAGATCTTATCTAATAAAAACACAAGATCTCTATGGAAGCTTCTGAACAACAAAGCCACCATGGTCCCCGCGGTCCCAGAAAAGGCCTGGATCAAATACTTCATGGACCTATTTAGTGGCTCGGATGGTGGTCTCGGAGAAAACGTGGGAAACTGTACCACTCCTTGGTCTATAGCATTTGTTAAGGAGGATATACATATTTGGATAGAGAAAGTAAACGTATCAAGAGCTGCAGGGCTTGATGGTCTGAATAACAACATTCTAAAGGAGAACCTAGAGGATTGGGTGGAATTCTGCTGGACTCTCTTTAATCTAATCCTAATTACCAGGTCAATGGCATTAATGGTCCCCATCTATAAGAAGGGAGATAGGGAGGACCTGAAGAGCTATAGGCCTACATCCTTGCTTGATACTTGCCTCCCTACTTCTAAAACATCTGAATAAATGGGCACGAGACTCAGGAAACATTGATGCCAGGCAAGTGGGTTTTGTCTCGGGGGTGGGGACAAGCCTAAATCTATTCTTATTAAATATACTAAAACGAGGGCGAATGAGACCAAGCAGAAAGTGTACTTGGTGTTCGCAGATCTGGAGCAGGCCTTCGATAGTATTAGTAGAACTAAACGCTGGCAGAAATTGTCAGATTGGGCCTGCCCTCCAGATCTGTTGTGGGCAATAAGGGAACTCTACTCTAGCACCTCAATACAAATAGGAATGTCAGTCAGGGGTTTGTTAACTAGCCCAATCCCCACCCTTCAGAAGTTTGAAACAAGGCTGCCCATTGGCGACGGGGATTTTAATCTATAATTATTGGACATGGTGCTCTGCCAAGAAGAGATAAGAGCTTTTTCTCGAAGCTGTACGATCACCCGATCCCATGGATGATGTACGCCGACGATTTGGTGGTCACTGACCTCGCCACCATTAGCTTGCAATGGAGACTGACCCAGCTTCAAAGCTTTTTCTAGTCCAACGAACTTCAAATGAATGTAAAGAAAACAACAATTCTGGTACTCTCCAGTGCCTGCGGGAAGATGAAACCCAAATGTTATTGGGCAATTGGTGCTGATCATACTTGGAAATCTCAATTAATTGCAATATTAAAGAGGAGTTGTGAATGGATGGGCTGAGACTAAGGTGTGGAAGACCTGCGGCGCAGACCATGGTTCTGCAGAGCAAATTTGGTAAATTTACGTTGGTCCAAATAATTACATTTTATAAACTAAAAGGTCACCCCAATTCTGATTATAATCCTCTTCCCTTTGATATACTTAAAAGAATTGAAGTAATGAAGGGCAAGGTGATGGTATGGCAGATGCATGGAGATTGAGATGCAGTGAATGGTTGGCTTCAACTGATGTATTGGACGAAGTGCTTCTAACCAACCCGGATAAGGTTAAAATCCGGATCCGGCTAATGGATTGGATTAATACCATTAAAAAAAAAAGAAGTACTTATTAACTAATGCAGGCCCCACCCCTTGAGCGAAGGTCAATAAACCAGGTCCCTAGATATCTAGTGAAATTCCCCAGCTACAAATATAGGAACATTTTCATGAGAATGCGATTAAATGTACTCCTAACTAGAGAGATTCTAGCTGCGATGAAACAAATTGAGGATGCTAATCCGCCCTGTAGGTTCTGTGGAAGAGTTGATAGGGCGGAGACAACAAAGCATCTTCTAATGGAATGTGAGGAATTGATGAGCATGAGAATAAAACATTTAAGGAAGATTTCAAGATACAAGACACTAACAACTGAAGAGTGGTGGCAAATGTCAAAAATTGGTGAAAACGCAAGGATTTTAGCAGCAATTAAATTTTTGGAATAGATTTGCTCTGTAATGTAAAGGATGATATTATATGGAGCTAGATTTTAAGATAATGGTTAGGGAATGATAAGATGATGTGAGAATTTTAATGTGTAAGGGGGAAGGGTGGGATATTATGAAATGCGATTGTGAAAGGTTTGTAATAAAATAAACATTTAATAAAAACTAAAAGAATATATCAACACTGCCTCTGTATCTCTGGCAGGACGGAAACCAGATTGAAAAGGGTGCAAAAGGGCCTGGGATTCCAGGAAACGGGACAGCTGGGGGGTAACAATGGCTTCCATAAGCTACAGAATAGCAGGCAGCAATGAAATGGGCCCATAGTTAGCTGCAAGTACCAGCGTCGCGTTGAGGTTTCTTTAATATTAGAGAAACAAGTGCGTGTTTGAGGACAACAGGGATAGAACCCATCGTACAAGATGCATGAACTGCAGGTGTAAAGTGTGGAATAACAGCTGTAGGCAGAGACTGAAAAAAAACAAACAAAGGGGGATTGGATCTGCAGTTGGACGTCTTGGTCTTTCTAAGAGATTCCAGAATAGTGATATCAGTAACCGACTCAAAAGAAGCCATCTTGCACCCATTATTTCTTAAAACAGAGTCGGAAAAGATAGCCTCTGGACCTCTAGCCCCGTGGCCAACAATGGCTTCCCAAATTTTGTGAATTTTATCATACAAAAATAAGCGGATAGCATCACATTGTTCCCGTTACGTCGTGGGGGCAGTTGTTAAGGCCACATTTGAGAGCCTCTTTGCCACTATAATAAGCTTGTGGGCCGCACAAGGAGCTGACAAGATGCAATTAAGGCAGCCAAATCGCTTCCTGGTACTGGGTCACTCAGTATTTGTATGCACTCTTGCAATTTTCATCCGATTTGCGCCACCATTTGCGTTCGCAGCGTTGACAGGCTTGCTTAAGAGCCCAAACTTCTGGGTGAAACCAGGGACCAGATGACCTGGTAAGTGTGTGGCCATATTTCAGAGGTGCAAAAGTATTTGCAGCTCTAGTAATGGCTGCAAGAAGGGCGTGGCAGGGATCTAGTTTGTCCCTAGACACCAACTGATTAATATTGGTCACCAGAAAGTCTGCTACAGAGGCAGAAGTCGCCTGAAAGAGGCGATGTTGGAGCATGGCCCAGAAATAGAGGTCACAAAATTGATTGTGAACTGAAGAATAAAATGATCAGACCGAAGGATAGGAATGGGGTGGAAAACCAGCATACGTTTTTTTGGAGAAAACTTGATCTAACACATTTCCCCCTTTACGTGTGGGCTGTTTATTGCATAACTAAATCCGTGTCAGCAAGAAGGCTGAATAAGCTTTTTGCATGCATATTGGTAGGGTTATTCAGTTTAACATTGAAATCGGCCATTATAATCAGGTCAGGGTAGGTCATCACCAGATCAGCAACTAATTGAGCGAACATCTGTGCAAAGGTAACCAAAGATGCCGTCAGAGGTCTGTAAACTAATAAAATATAGGTTGAGATTTGCAGAGTACTTTGTAGCCCGATTACATAAATTTCACATGGCAGGTTGTGACTAAATACACTGGAGTACAGTTTAAAGAAGCACAATATATTGGTGTCAATCCTCCAAGGATGGAATAATGAGGCTCAAGCCTCGGTATCCAATAATCACTGCTGATGGATGAAATCTGTCAGCAAGAAGAAGTGGAGGGATTGTGAGGTTTGGGTTGTTTCTGCTTGGAGTTCATGAGTAAAACAATTGGGGTTCGAATGGGCTTGTATTCTGAGGCCTACTCGTGTGTGTGTGTGTGAGAGCCACTCGAAAGCAGATATTGCAACTGCTAGGCTCAGACAAGACACTCTTTGGCTGGAGCAGAGATCCTTCTGCCCCATTTTCTACCCTAAGTGCAGCAGTATCACTCTGAACAGGACCATGTATGGCTTCTGTCAAAACATGAACCTAGGCACCAGAGTGTTCCACTAAACTGCATAACTATTATATAAAACTGCATTTGTATCTCATGCCTTTGTGTGGGTGGGACATTCTCGTTTGTGTTTCTATAGGGTGTCTTCTGGTTGGCTTTTGTATTTGAGGAAAGGTGTCTTGAACATAAGCACCGACATGGCAGGGTTAGAAATTACTGGGAGCTATTTAGTTCCCGCTTCTGCCCTAGGAGAGCCTGGTTTGCTTAAAAATGATAAATTACTCACCGTAGTGACTAACGTACTAGTCCCCTCTCCTCCATACTGCATGAGGACTGGGAGACAGAACCTTTCACCAGGAAAAAAACCTTCTTCCCCTTTAAATTTAGAGGTGCGGCCCTGGAAGCATGCGCTACCCTGACTCAGCCCACTGGTGCCACACCTCAGCCCCCATTGACGCGTCGACAATATTTAACATTGCCTAATGACGCCAGTATTATTAGGGGGGGGGGGTGGTGGGACATATGGAGGAAAGGGGACTAAGCACTAAGAGTACGTTCGGTGAGCAATTTAAAATTACTCTTACGTCCCATCCACTTTCCTCCATACTGCATGGGCGATTACAACTGAATGTAGCCCCAGAGTGGAGAGGAGACTTCTTAAGGAAACAGATTCCTTAGAACCGCCTGTCCAAAAGTTGCATCTGACTTCGAGTCGGCGTCGGGGTGGTCCAGGTCGCCGCCCTGCTGATGACCTGCCACAGAACCTGCCGTTGGAATGAAATGGCTGTGGCCTTGGCCCTGACCGCGTGGGCGTGCTGGAAGTGGCTTGTGCTTCCCCTCATAGGCCTCCTTGATGGCCGAAACCATCCAACATACAATAGATGCCTTGGATGCTTAATACCCGGGCATTAACCCCACAAAGGTTTGTGACAGGTAGTGTAGGGCTCTGAGGCCACCACAGTCTGAATCTCGCTGATTCTGCGAGCAGAGGTGAGCCCTACCAGCAGAGCTGTCTTAATGGTGACCAGCCTGATGTCCGCGGACGCCATTGGCTCGAACAGCTTGTGTGCCAAGGAGCCCAACACTACATTAAGGTCCCACACGTGGTGTGGTCTTTTGATGGACAGGTAGAGTCTGGCGAGGCCCGTCAAATGTCCCTTGACTATCGGGTTGGAGGAGAAGAGCTGAATTTATGTAGGCTCCTATGGCCACCAAATAAGTGTGGCATGTGTCCACCTGCATGCCTGAGTGAGCGAGGTGCGCAGAGAAGGAGGGCACCTCGTCCAACAAGCACATAAGCAGATCGATCTCC
Source organism: Ambystoma mexicanum (assembly GCF_040938575.1). Taxonomy (NCBI): domain Eukaryota; kingdom Metazoa; phylum Chordata; class Amphibia; order Caudata; family Ambystomatidae; genus Ambystoma; species Ambystoma mexicanum. The sequence goes on from NC_090921.1 coordinate 305,942,676, forward strand.
TTAGAGACCGCACCGTGACAGAACCTAGTCCATTTACTCTTGTACTGGCTCCTCGTAGCCTTGCTCCTGGCGCCCTGAAATATTTCCAGGTTAGCCTGTGATAAGTTCAAGTGCTTGAGAGTGACCTGCTCAGGAACCACGCCGCGAGGGCCATCTTCGCTGGGGTGGATGACACTGCCCCCCCCTGCTGTGCCGGAAGATGAGCTGGCCCAATCGGAAGGTGAATGGGTGGTCGGTCCCTAAGGCTGAGAAGTTTGGAGAACCACGGTCTCGCCGGCCACCATGGAGCTATCAGAATGACGCTGAGGTGACATTCTTTTACCTTGTGGATCACCCTGTGGATAAGGGGTGTGGGAGGGAAGGCATAAGCGGTCATCCCAGGAGGCAAACAGATCCACTTGAGGATGCCCCATCTGCTGAAGATCTCCAGCAGCACCTGGTTGTTCAATTGCCACTCGTAATTGCCCGCTCCCAGTCTGCTGCGCCTGTCCGCCTCCAAGTTGGACTCCCCCAGAAGGTGGCCGGCCATGAGGTAGATGTTCTCCTGGGCCCATTCACACATGCGGACCGCTAGGCTGCACAGTGGAGGGGACGTGGTACCCCCCTGCTTGTTGACATAGTACATGCTGGTGGAGTTGTCGGTCTGGATAAGGACCGTCTTGTCCCCAATGAGAGGAAGGAAAGCTTTGAGAGCCAGCCAGAGGGCTTTCAGCTCCAGCCAGTTGATATGAGATTCCTGCTCCTGCCGGGTCCAGACTTCATGGACGCTGTGGCTGCCAAGAGTGGCTCCCCAGCCCTCCAGGGAATAGTCTGCATTGATGGTGACCTGCGGGATCGGTATGCTGCAAAGGCTTGCCGTCCGCAGGTTGTAGTCCCTGGACCACCACGTGAGGTCTGAGTGGAGAAAAAGAGGAATGCTGACCAACTCCTCTTGGGAGCCCCTGTCCTGATTCTATGAGGCTGCAAAGTGCAGCCGTAATCTCCTTATCTTGAGTCTCATGTGGGGTATGGCCAGTAGGACGGCTGCCATGATACCTAGTAAATGTTGGTACCACCAGGCCAAGGTCACTGCCCTGGTCAGGAAGTTGAGTAGTGGCTCTCTTGATGGCCGTGATCTTGTCCTCCAAGAGAAAGACTCTCTGAGCTGGTGTCCCAGATGAGGCTCAGAAAGGTCAGGCTCTGCGTAGGCTGCAGCTGAGACTTGAGGTTGATGGTAAACCCCAGGTCATGGAGTGTGTTCATAAGTGCAGAGGAAGTGTGATGTACCGCCTCCAGAGATCTTGCCCTGACGAACTAGTCGTCCAGGTACGCGTAAACGTGATGGCCCTTGGCTCCGAGAAGGCCTGCCACCACATTCATGAGTCTAGTAAATACCCTGGGGGATGAGTTGAGGCCAAAGGGTAGCACCTTGTAGTGGAAATGGCTGCCCATAAACCTAAAGTGCAGGAAGGCACTATGCGCCTGGCAAATCGGGACGTTTAGATAAGCGTCCTTCAGATCCAGGGTGCACATCTAGTCTCCCCTGTCTAGTGTTTCCGCAATGAGTGCTGGTATAACCATCTTGAATTTTTGAAGAGGGAGGGAGAGGTTGAGGGTGGAGAGGTCCAACACAACTCTCGGGCAAGTCTGGCTCTTATTTTGTATGAAAATCCTGGAATAGAAGCCCAATCCTCTCTGAGGCTGGGACCTCTTCCACTGCCTGGCTCTAGACGAGCGACTGACTTTCTGCCAACAGAGTTGCTGTCCCAATCTGTGGGAGTAGAGAGGAGGAGGAGGAGGAGGGAGGGGAGGGGGGCACTGGTAGGCGGTACCCCGTGGATACTACAGAGAGGATCTAGGGGCCTGAAAATTTCTGCCGCCAAAAATGCATGTGAAGGGCAAGCCTGCCCCCACCAGAGATACGTGGACCCGAAGGGACGCGTCATGCTTTCTTTCCCTCCGAGGCTGCTGCGGAGACGGGGGCCTGGTAAAAGCCCCCCGCCCCTTTTGTTGTTTGCACCGGTGCTGACTAGGAGACCGGTCAGGTTGCCTCTACCTCCGTTCCTGGAAGTCCCGGAACTCGTTGAACGCCCGCCCCTTGTCGGAGCATTGCTGCGACTGGATGTACGCCTTGGGCGTAGCCTTCGTCAGGATAAATACTTCGCAGTTTGCAAACTGTTCTTTTTATCCAATTCCTCTTCAGTGGCGGAGTGAAAGAGGTCACTACCCTCGAATGGAAGATCCAATATGCGTTCCTGGACATCAGGGATAAATTTAGTAGCCTGAAGCCAGGCAGTCCTCATGTCCGTGGCAATGCAGATGGCCCGGCCAGCGGTATCATTGTGGGCCACGGTGGACTCCATGATGTCCTACGCCCACCAGCTTGGCTTCTCCTAGACCCTACTTGAAGCGTGCCTGGCTCTGCACCAGCTATTTCCTGCCAAAGCATCTGGTTAACAGCTGCCAGCATGGCATCAGTATTGGATTGACACAGGTGCAGCGAGGCATTTGAGTAGAGCTGCTTACCGTACGCCTCCAAGATCTTATCCTCCTTGCCTAGCAGCGTCGCGAACGAGGTGGCCGAGGACAACTGAGGGTGAGAGTAGAGTGACGCTGCAGCAATCACCGTAGAGTGTGGTTGAAGGTGCCCCGACAGCAAGAGTGGATCCCCCTCCATCTGCCTATACTTGGAGTTGAGGAACCGATTGACAGGCTGGGCCGAGTGTGGCTTGAGTCACTCCTTCTTGGCCAAGGCAACAACATCTTTCTGAATCGGAATACCCATTCTGTTAGCGGGTCGTAGGGTGAGGAGTTCTGCCAATACCCCCCTCCTGTCAGGGTCCGGCTTGACTGAGTTCCACAGGAGCTGATGCTGGCCCCACAGACCCTCACCAAGAGTTTACCTCCCAACCCTAAAATGAACGCTGAGCTGAAAACCCCAGGAAAGGGAAAGGGGAATTTGGATAAAATAACAACGGAGACACTGCAGCCCTGCAACCTTCTGGTAGGTTCTGGTATCTGTAGTAACAAACACACTTGGTTACTTATACATCGGTGTAAACCTTTTTCTCTAAATGATTTTCTTAAAACAACTCTAACTTCTTTACCTCTTATACCTCTGTTTAGAACTTAGAGGTTAATTGTCTGTAGAGAATATCTTGAAAACTTTTGGAATGTTTTGGTGTATATTGTCACTAGCCATTCCAGTCTCTTTAATATTCTGAAGAAGATGACTTGCAAACACCTTACAACCTTAGATATTCTTCTTTGACTTTAAGTTCACTTAACTGCATAAAATGTACATTTCCAAATACTCTTGAGAAATACAGTTTTTCTTGAAGTATTGAATTCTCACTGCATTCATGCGATTAACACGCGAAATCACAAAACGTGAAAAAATTGTCCACGCGCTAAAATTACACGCGCACTTTAACAAATACACGCGCACGCGAAACACATTTTTTTTTAACAATTCACATGTACGTGAAACACGCGCACTTTAACAAATTCATGTGTACAGGGAACAGGCGCACGCTCTGAAAAAACTATGCGCGCAATCGCCAACCGAAACACGCTAAAACTACTCACGCTCAGTTAACATGGACTCGCGCTCTATCGCAATCCAACACGCGCTCCTACGTAACGTCGTTCACGTGAAAAATATACACGCGTCAAGAACCACCCGCGCTCAGTTGATATGGACTCGCGCTCTATCGCAATCCAACACGTGCTCTCATATGCACGCGCTCCCAACGACGTTGCTGAAGTCATGAAGACTTGCGCGCACGTTAAACAGTCTTGAAACACTTTTCGCACAAATTACAACTTTAAAATTTGCGCGCACAGTCTTTTCAATTGTTTTCTCCTTATTGTAAATAAACTGTAAAAGTTCTTTCTCTCAGTAAGCTTTAAACGTCTAACCTCTAAGTTTCTGATAAAGATTTTCACAGTGAACTTCCATTGTTTAAGCTTTTAAAAGGAACAATCCCACCTGATGTCTTCTTAATCTCTCTGGCTCAGCAAACAATTTTCTTACTTCTGTAGTAAATCCTCTGAACTCTGAAAGGCCTTAATTAAGGAGCTTAACTAAAACACAACCGCCCACTGAATTACTTTGGATGAAAGGCAGTTTAGAATCTTGCTCACCTCCCAAGAATCCTACCATTATCCTTTCCACCAATCAGACAAACCAAACATAGCATTGTTCCTCAAACCAATCAGATTAAGTTTCTTTCTCTCCATCTTGACTTGGGTAACCACAATGTTAATTCTATGTACATACTCTTCCTATTTACTACTCAGCAAGCCATCCCTGACACCTCCCCAGGCTGCTCGACCTCTGGTTGAGGAAGGCCCAAATATTCCACCAAACCTGCAGGCCGTTCGTGGAAGGCCTTGGCTGACGACACTGTCGGGGTCCTCCTCCTTGTCTGTGTCCACCATAGTGTCCGGCTGGTCCAGGGTAGAGGAGTGCTGGGCAGCATGGGCTGCAGTGTGGAGACCAGAGCCAGAGGCTGCTGCGCAGGCGGGTGTGGGTCCGCCTGTACTGTGGGAGCCGGCAGGGGCAGCGGGGGCTGTGCTGGGGCCTGTGGTGCCAGAGCCACAAAAGAAATGGCCATGGGCGCCGGTGGAGTGACGGGAGGGAGCAAGTCCCTGACTGCATCCCACAGGATGGCCCCCATCTGAGGGGTTTGCATCAGTGCCAGGAACCTTTCAAAGAACCTATCTTCGGAGGCTGACGAGGTGGCAGGTGATATTGACGGAGTGGCTGGAAGCTGCTGGGGCCGGAGCGCACTCTGTCTCGGTTGCAGGGGGAACCTGCCCTGCGCTGCTGATGGATAAACTGTAGGCCAAATACTTGGTTGACCCAGTCCCACCTTGAAACTCGTTCTCATGCCTGCTCCGTTCCTAGAAGTGGCACCGGACGAGTGGCCATGTTGTATGGCACGGCAGCCATTTTGCCGAGCTGCGTGTCACGTGCCAAAGTCGTGGTGCTTGGCTCCCTGGGCCCGACCTCCTCCAAGACTCTTGGCGGTGGAGTATGAGACCTACCCTGCACCTCAGGCCGGGGCCTGGAAGACGTATTACCCTTGGAAGGGTTGCTGTTAGTGCGGCGCACAGGTGCCCCCTCAGACATTAGGCCGGTAATAGGGTGTTGCCCCTCGGGTGTACACCTGGTAAAAGACTATTGCAGTCCCTCAGCACTGCATCCGGAATGATCTACTGACCCCTGCGCCGTGAGGCCGGTAGCTGGACTAGCCTCGATACAAGTGCTGGTGCGAGAACCAGAGAGGTTCATCCAGCTCGGGCGCTTCCTTGGGAAGGAGTCTCCCTTACAGGGTGCGATGGAAAACAGCGGCCCTCCCTTGGGCCTCGATCTCTGTCTGACGAAGTCCTTCAAGACCCCTGGAGGCGACCATTCGAAGAGCTCCCTCTAACTAGCTAGCCTGTTCTTCAGTGCGCATGGAGTCAGCGCATTGCACCCAGTACAACCTTCCCAGCCGGGTCGGGGCCAAGGCAGCAGAGGCAAAGAGCATGGGAGTTGGACGTAGGGAAGAGCCCCTCGCAGGCTGGACACTTACTGAAGCCTGCTGAAGTCGACATGTGCCGGTGAGGAGCGTGGTGCCGGAGGATCAAGTACCTGATTGACAAAAAGATAGAATAAATATCCAGGGAAGAGCGCGTCATATTACATGGCTGAAGCTAAAACCAGGAGCGCTGGTGAAATCAACCCGTTCCCTCGACGCAGAAAAGGGGGTTGGGGTGTGGCGCCGGTGGGCAGAGTCAAGGTAGCGCATGCTCCCAGGGCCGCACCACGAGCACCTCTAAATCTAAGGGGGAAGAAGATTTTTTCTGGTGAAACAGGTTCTGTCTCCTGTCCCTAGGAAGAGACGCCTATATGCAGTATGGAAGAAAGGGGACGGGACGCAAGAGTACCAACAGTTACCAGGAGCTACCTTTGGCTCCCTAGAACAAGTGCCTTACAAAAATGAATATCTGACATTAACTTAGTGTTTGAGAATGTAAATAAAGTATTAGGACATATCTAGGAAAAATGTATAGTACTACAGTTAAAGTTCTGCATCTCATGTGGAAGTTAGATTTGCATTTCGTCATTTGCTCGCTTCTGGTTCCCCAACGGTTGCTACTGCCTACTGGGCGATGCCCGATTCCCAGGATCTGGTTTTAACTCCTGATCATCAGATCTTAATTTCGATCCCTTCATAGCAACAAACAGATGGCTAGCCAGTCTGCTGCCTTACAAGAGAATAACAAGCACTGGATAATCCATACATAGAACGTGTAGGAACAATACATAGACCACGGACAAACAGAGTAGGCCGGCCACTCAAACATTCATAAGGGAAAAATGTAAATACTGTAGTGGTGTTATATTGTTCGAGTAGGTGCCCCAGCACAACATAGGAGGTGGCGCTTGAGTGTCGATTTAAATGAGTGAATGTTTCTGTTGTATTTAATATCAAGAGAAAGAGTGGAAGGGCGAAGGAGCAAAAACATGGTGCACACGTTTGTTGAAAGACAAGCAGACTGATGAGTAGCAGGTGATAGAGAAGTTGGGAGATTGGCTATACCATACATGACTTAATATATACCAGACGTTTTGAGAGGTACCAATTGTGCATGAATAGTCAGATGGCATGCAGCATTCTAGAGACGTGTGAAAAGAGTTGCAGAAGTGAGAACGTTGTGGGAGGAATAGCGGGAAAGGCCCAGGAAGAGGGAGACTGGATCGGGAGTCATATGAATGATTTGATGGAGTGACTGGCGCAGACTGGGCAGAGCTTGCATATGTTCAGGAGACTGATTCAGATGGCAGTGGCTTTGATAAAGTGCTAGAGTTTTAGTTGGTGTTGAAGAGTATGCCCAAGACCCAATCCTTGTTGCAGGATGTGGGAGGGTTATGGAAAAAAGTAGCATGGGATGGGAGAAGGTAAGGGCCACTGGCGACTGGGAGGTAGAGAACTTTGGTTTTGTTAACCATAGGACTGTAAAGTGTCAGTTAGGGACGGCAAAAAAGCAGTTGGATATCCTCAGGGAGAGGTCAAGGGTGAAAGAGAAGGGGAAGAACATTTGGTTATCATCCAAGAGTTCGTAGGATAAATTGAAGGAGGAGCTAAGCATATCAAGGCATGTGGTGTAGCGCGTGTGTAGTAAGGAGAAACATCTCCTGTAAGTATCTATCCAGTGAGTCATTATTTGTTTCTCAATTAACATGAACACGTGCAGCTCTTTACTGAGGCTGAAAAACATGTGAATATATATGGTCAACGGCCAGTAAGTCCAAAGAGTTGCATTTTGGAATGATCGTAGTTGTTCACAGTAAATCTCAAAAGCAAAAGATTGGAGGGGCCACGTGCGCATACCCTGTGCCTTTGCAATCGCATTCTATGACCTTTCAGTGACCAGCTATATCATTCCAAGTGACATTGGGCGGTTCTTTATCCCATATACAATGCTATGAGGGGATTATTTTTCCTCATTATAAGAATATGCATATGCATATGTATTTGTGCCAATTCCAAAACACAAAAATACTTTGGCGAGGGCCACTGGTATCAAAACATTGAGAATAAGGACAGGAGAAGAACAACACCACAACAGATCATGTGACAAATGTATGGGAGGACAGGTCAAAGAGACCCCCTCCCTCCCCTGCAGTCCCCTCCTTGTGATGTCCATGACTCATCAGGGGCCACCCTGCCACCAGGGCCCAGGTGGTGGGTGGACCACTGGCCGACACATCGACTAAACGTACTTTATTAGTCTAGGCCCAGGAAACCATTTTGAAAACCAGAACGCCATTTTAAGACATGACTCCTTGTGCGCTGCGGCACGGCCCCCACCTTTAGAGAGTCCTTGTCTACCCTGTTGCCTCCGCTCCCTGGCAGATCCGCTGAAAGCCCATTTGCACGACTAGTCGGACATGAGCTAGTGTTAGAGCAAACACTGTATCTTTCACCTTCCGCAGTGCATCATTATCCTCAGCATGACCCGGGCAGCGGGGCTGGCTTGGAAAATAACTGTAAACCGTCCTCGATGAAACAAAAGCCTCAATCCCACACCAGGAAACTGCTCATACATATATACATATATTGCGTTACAATGATATCCCTTGTGCACGACCTCTGCGTCAAAAATCTACAAAGACTGTACGAACCGAAGAATGTGTCATTGTGCGACCACATGGTCACAATACTCAAACCCCCTCAGTATGCACACACACTCTGGGCTCCTGGTCTCCTACTATGTGCCTCTCTAGGGGTAATGTAAAGTGAATGATACCAAGCCCTTTATGCCATGACTACCCTGATGCTGCTAGAGTACAAAGGAACACAAGTGCAACAGTATTGTGAGCTTATGTAAATAAGATACATAGAATGCCATCAAGTGCAAATGTACAGGTTTAATGTGTATTACTGCTGTCAACCGTATGGGTCTGTTGCTCCTGCGTGCTCCACCAACCCATATGCTACCTCACGTATCATGTTTACAGTGTGATGCTAAAACTGCTAATATTGCAAATACTTACCCTATGGTGACTAATGGAACTGTAGATATAGTTAACGGATTCTGAAATGAATATGTACTGATGTAAATGCTATAGATGTGTGACCCCTTAGCCATTTTATATTATGCGAATCCCTTCGTTTTACAGTTTGCAGCTTGTTAGAAGAATATCATTGTGGGCATATCCAAGGCCACCTCTCCTCCCTCCCCATTGAAGCCTTCCAGAGAAAGCAAAGGCCCGAGCGACACTGCCTCACCTCCCCCAATTCAGCTGGAGCCGTTTCAGGCATTCATGATTCCCTCGCAGCTCACATGGCTACGAACAGCCACCTGAATTATTTAAAGCCAGCAGCAAAATCCGGCCATAACCAGAGGCCAGAGGTGCCCCCTCATAGGTCCCACGACTCATCAGTTCACCCCAGATTAATGACGCTTGTAAAAGAAGACACCTAATATTGCACCAACATTGTGTAAAAATCCATCCTGACTTCTAACGAGACCGAAAGCCCGGACAGCTTACCCCATGCCCTGAGACCTGACCCCGTGGCCCATGATACCTAGTCAACAGGATATCAGCAACCCTGTACTGATGTATCGCCAAAGTACCCCACCTAATGTGCATTCCTCCTGTGTTATATTAACCTGTAGAATAACCTATTGTAGGATTTACAGGACAACTGACATTGCAGCATTGAATGAATGGGGTGTGCCTGGCCCTTAGGGCAGAAAGCCAAGAAAGACGTCCATCAATGACCACTGACCACGCCTGACCGGACAGCGCCTCCCGGATGAGCCCAGCTGACCTGCCCACCCCACGTTGGCACCCGGCGGTGTCCACCAACCACAGAGAGAAGCATCACAGCTGCACATATAGTTAGTCGACGCCACCCAATCCCCATGCACATGTGCCCCCTATAGTGTGTAGGTGCCTATGACACTTTTTGTAAATAAAAACGCCTGTCTTTGCTATTGTCAGACAGAGCGCTCGGAGTTTGCAGAGTTCTTTGCATGCCCTATTTTGACTTAAATAAAGCTTTCCTTAAGCTCACCCGCACTTGGTCCTAGCCTTATTCCCATTCGTGGGAGAGTCCATTGTTGCCTCTCATTGCGGGGAGGGTCGTGCTATCTGGGGACGCTCGCCTTCAGTGGTGACCCCGACGTGATTACATCTCCTGGTACGTCCTTTCCGTCCCCTCTGGCACGGAAATCTCCGGTCGAAAGGGGAGACGCACGGTACGCCTGCTCCGGAAGGCTACCCGCCCACGGCGACTGGTACGCTCAGAAGTGCGCACGTATTAGAAAAAGGGTACAGAATCCCATTTCAAAAAATCCCCTTTGAGTACCGCTCGACGGAGCTGGGGCTGGACGTTGAGCGTGAGGCAGCGCCGCCTGGACGAACCCAGTTCAGAGACTCTCGGTTCAAGACGGGCACGTGAGTATTAAGTGCGAGTGATCATAAGGGATACAGGCAGTAGGGGAAGGAAACAGGATTTAAAAAAAAAAAACGAGGTCATTTAAAAGAGGGACACGGTGGGGATCACTAGAATCAATACTATACTTTCTTTCCTTTTTCTTTGCATATGGCCATTAGGATCAAAAGGTGACAAGAGATAAAGAGATGGGAACCTAGCTCTGTAAGGGGGGTAGAAGGCGGCGAATAGTACTGCGAATATATGAACAAGTGGAGAATAAGATAAAGGTGTCTGGTAGAAAAAGGAGACAGTGAATATATTAGTAAATGCTTTTCTTTCATTCTTTCTGGGTCTATAAATGAAAATAGGTGAAATACTTAGTAAGGACAAAAAGAGGTTCGCTGAAAAAGGGGGACCTCAGAACAAATAAAGAAAGGTTAGGTGAAACAAGGGAGGGGAGAAAGGGATTGGAGGTTAACTTCCCATAAGGTATCGACTATCATTGTATATGCATTATATGTGTTGAAACAAAGCCATGTCATGATGATTTTAGTGAATTGTAAAATGTGCATGATCATGGTGTGGTCATGGTAAGTGTGACCTACGGACATTGTAAGGTGGTAAGCCCAATGGACTAAGCGGTTTCTTTTAAATATTTGTGCTGGAAAAATTGGTAGTGTGCAGAAGGTGGTTTGCTCTTGTATGTGCCCCCTAAGTAATTTCTAGTATAAAGTACATAACCGCACACCCCCTTATTGCCAAGGTGTCAGGAAAGCATAGAATTTTAGAGATACATATCTATATATATATATATATAATTATACAAGCCAAACACATACAATGGGGACAGAGGACACCCCTGGCTCATATCTGTAAGAGTTTACCTGGATATGCTGAACGCATTAGAAAGTACCACGATCAGTGGGTCACAGAATTAAAGGGAGAAGGTCTGCCCCAAATATGGCCCGAAGGAGGATCTTTTGATAAAAATGTTCTAGACATGGTGGCTACATGCATTTTCATGAAATATAAGGGGAAACAGTTCCACAATAGGAGGGAGATATTAGATCTCTGGTGATTGTTTGAAGAGGTGCCTCCTATCAAAAAGAGAGCCGACTACCAATTTGCCATCTACCACAGACAAACCGTTACTGATACCCAAAAGCGATAAAGAACTGACCGAGGAAGAAAAACCAGGTGAAGTGACACGGTTGTACCCTATACTTAATAAACCGGTGCCCGCAGAAGGGTATAGTGACCCCACATATGTGCCCCCAACTCAAACTACAACAATACATGGCCCGACTGCACCCCCGCCATACGAGGGTCATAGACAGGGTGGACAGATATGCACACACAGTAGATATAGAGAAGTTAACAGAGGATTTAGATTCAAGGCTCTCATTAGCAAGAGATGAATTATCTAGAATTAAAAATATCTGCGAGCAAAGTGAGACGAACGCTGTCCGACTAGAGCAAACACCAAGGGCACAAAACAATGACAGGACAATTGAGGAGGGGTGGAAGAAGGGGGAAATATTGTCTAGAATACAAGAAGAGCCCACGCGAATAATAGAAATAGACGGGGCAAGTGAGCATGCAGATGATGAGCTTTTGGTTACAGGGGGAATAGAGGACTTGTGGTGTGATGTGGAGGACGATGAAGAAGAAGGTGGGAGATTAAGTGTGGCAATGGGAGGAGAGCGTGGGAGAATGGATAGTGCACACCTGGTTTTCCAGATTAATGGCAATAGAGCCATCATCCATTCCACACGCGTCAACTGTTGCAATCAGTCACATTAATCAGCAACAACTTGACGGTCAAGAGCTAAATAACGATACCACGTCGGAAAATAGAATTCTAAATGTTAAAAACATATTAACCAGGAATCTGGGTGATATACGTTCAACGCGTGTCCAAGGTTTCTGGCCAGTTAGATTTAATTTGACTTTTGCCATCAATTAATCAAACCTACTTAGTATTATTTTGATTTATGGCATTGAAATATTTAGGGAAATGGGGGCCTGCTTGGAATATCCTTCACCGATGCCGGTCCCAAGTAGACGGCAAATGACAACCTGAACTACCTATGCCAAGTCTTGGCTCAAAATCTTCACTAGTCTTTTCAAAATATGTTAATGTTTAAATTCGTTTTTGTTGTTGCTGAAATGCTCCTTTCTTCCCATTGGCCAGACACATGTTGTCGGGCCAAAAGGCCCAAGCTGCAATATAGCTGGCAATTTCCCGGTCGTTGTTCTCCTTTCCCAAGATGGATGACCTATTTACAACACCATTTCCTTCCGGCTCTGGTTTTCAGAGCCCAAAAGGGTAATGATTTATGGTGTATGCATCACAAGCCGCCATTTGATTCAGTTGGCTATTTACAGCATATCTGTTCAAACAGGCCGACCTTATAGAGAAGGGAGCGGTTGCCTCCTGCACTAGACTTGAGGCACTGAGCTCCTCTTTCAGCCATCTCTGGGGTGGGAAGTCCTCTTTCTATACTCCGACACTTCTGTTCTGTGGAGCTGCAAACCCTCTAGGTCTACATGGAAATGGTTATTCCAGGCCAGCTCCAGCCTTGTACAGACATTTCCTGGCGCTTCGTCTGGTTTTTACTTCTAGTTCATTTCATCTATATCTGATGCTCTATCTGACTCTACCAAGAACTATGTCAGACCTTTTTATTTGCTCAGCGCTTCTTTGTCACTGCCCCTCCCGCACATTATACATCTGTGCATTGCTACTGGCGCTTTACTAATAAAATAAATAAATGTCCAGTAACTTCGTCTGGCAATGTGAGAGTACCTGGTTTGGTGGCAATACCATTGCTTTTTGGGGGCACCTTTCGCTTTCTGGCCACCTTTCTGCCCTCTAAGCAACCGCCCCTGGTCTCATACAAAGACTGTTTACAGATAAGATGCAACTGTATGGTCATTGCCCCATAGCCTGCTGTGCCTGTTACAGAAACGGACCTGGACCAGTTATGGAGTGTTAAATACTGTCTGGCTTGGACTGTCGAATCTAATCCACTGGCAGCAAACACCCTTGTAATGGAGTCCACTTACTTGCTGTGGGGACTGTCAAAGAGATGACTCAAAGGGCCAGCTGCCAACCCGAGCAGTAGATGCTGGGCCGGGGGGCAGGAGGAGTAGGATTTCCTGATCACCCTTCCTTGGTCCAAGTCACTTGGCAAGGACAATCACAGTGGCACATTGCAGGCCGGTTCTAATAGCCTTGACTTACCCCAGACACATAGTAAAACCATGCAAGGCAGTGGCAGGGCACCCGATCCGCAGTCAGACTTGAACTCTCTCTAAGCAGACCCAAAGTAACAGAAAAGGAGAACAAACACTTATTTCAGCCTACGTCAATTTAATTCAGGTAACAATAGTAACGTTTGTCCACAAACCAAACTATCTCCTTTCCACTGCCATCGACGTCATTTTACAGCCCAGAAGAGAGGATTTGTGAGCTTTGGAGACCAGCACCAAGAACAATGTTTTTTTTAATTCACATTTCATCTATTTACTAACAAATCTCATTAACCTTTACCATACAATACTATTCTTTAACCCCTTACCCCCCAAAAAAATGTATACACCAACAATACAGCAATTAAAATAGAGCTAGTAAATGTCCAGAAAACTGCCTCATATCCTTTCAAAAAGGACAATTTTCTTATTTCGTCTGTAAATCAACCTTTCCATAGCCGCCAACGTCAACATTTCATCCTTCCACCTCCGGAGATACCTTTGACTTCCATCCTCTAAATATACGTTTTTTGGCCACTGAGGCACCTCTGAATAGCCATTGGAATTGCAGAGATCATTCAACAAATCAGCATCACCAAGAATTAATGTTTTGAAATCATAGTCCAAGGACTCTCTTAACACTTTGTTAAAAATACAGAGTCTATCCCCAAAATCCTCACTCTCACACACTCCCACAACAGGTGTTCCAAGTTACCCAATCTGTGAATACATCCTCAACAATCATTCATATCAGACAGACCTCTCTTATGTAATCTCTTAGGAGTACAATCAACCCCATTTAGGATATAAATCTGACATGATCTCTCGCTTAAACTTAAAGAAGATAGGCTAACATTCCTACATACAATCGCCCACCTATCTTGCGTCATCTCCCATGTTAGTCTTTTAGACCATTCATGCATTAACAAACTATTGTCCTTAGATTTAGACACAATCAATTTATAGTATCTCCTCACTAGCCGGCCACCTTCTGTTTTCCTACTCCAATTTAGTGTTACAAAATCAGTTACTTTTGTATATTCAATTTCTCCAATAGCCTTTTAAGCCTTTGATATTCATGTTGTGTACAGTTTGGAATTCCCCATGTGTCCTTTTACTTGAATCAGGGTCAGCCATCTTTCATTACATCGGAGGTCCCCGATCCACTGAACAACTCCCAAGAACCATTCTGACAAAAATAGAGTTTTCCCATTTTCTAATGTTTCAGGATTGAACCATATCGAGGAATCTAGTCTTTTGAACGCATTTTCCCCCAGGAGTTTCAATAAATCCTTCCAGGAGTTTCTCAAACATTGCGTCATAGCATCGACTGTACTTTTCCCCCTTGATGTGGTTGTCAGTATAGCTCTTGGTGTTAGAGGACCTAATACACATACCTCTGCCTGGGACCACTCGTTAGGTTCCTTTTCCATGAGTGGAAAAAAATATCTGGCCATAAATGGCAGAGTATATGCATAAACGTTTGGAACGCCTAAATCACCTCTCTCCAGAGGCAATTGCAATTTCCACTATTTCAGCCTTGCCGGTTTGTTGTCCCAAAGGAAATTCTGTAAAAGAGCGTCTAGATCTTTACAGAACTATTTCCCTACTTTCAACGGTAGCATGCTCAGAACATATGTTATCCTTGGAGTGGAGATCATTTTAAGTGCATTAACTTTCCCCCATAGAGATAGGTTCAGTAGCTTCCACCTCTCTATAGTTTGCTTAAGACCTGCACACAAAACCAACATATTCTCCCGTGCCATTAACGTCTAAATTATTGGTCATCCAGGCACCTAAATATTTAAGCTTCTCCGGGCACCATTTAAAGCCAAGTGAAGTAATCTCCAACTTATCATAACTCGCGGTCAACGGCAGAGCCTCTGATTTTGCCCAATTAATCTTATACACTGAGCATTTATGAAAATCTGATATCAGTTCCATAAGAGTCGGTAATGAGTATCCAAGATGCCTCAGCACCAGTAACAGGTCATCCGCATATAGCCATAATTTCTGACTGGCTTCGCCGTAGCTTACTCCTACTATTTCTTGCTCTTGTCGGATTGCAGCTGCCAATGGTTCCATTGCGAGTATAAATAATAGCGGGGACAGAAGACAGCCCTGCTTAGTACCACTTTTCAATTCAAAGCATTCCGATCTTATACCATTGGTTCCAACGTCGGCTGTTGGGCTGGAGTATCATTTTTTTTTTAACCAATTAATAAAGCATTCCCCAAGACCCACCCTTTCTAGCACCTCATACATATAACTCCAATTCACCCGGTCAACGGCTCTCTCAGAATCTAAAGAGAAGACTGCTGCATCATCACATTTGTCGGTTGTTTGTGCTATAATTTGCAAGAGTCTTCTCACATTATTAGCAGCATGTCTTCATTGAATACATCCTGATTGGTTTTCATGCACCAGCTTCGGTAGTAATGCCTCCAATCTCATTGCTAAAACTTTTGATAAGATTTTATTGTCTGTATTCAATAGGCTTATTGGGCGATAATTTGATGGAAGTGTCAGGTCCGTATCCTTCTTTTTGATTAATAAAATAGATGCATGACATGTTGGCAACATCCCAGCAGAAAGAGAAGAAACAAACATGTCATGTAAAAGTTTAAGTGCAGATTCTGGCATAATCTTCTAGAATTCTAATTGTAGTCCATTTGGGCCTGGTGACTTCCCAGAATTCAACAATGCAATAGATTTTTCGCAATTCATCAATCGTTAAATCTCCTTCCAAGTTGTTCCTCTCTCCGTTTGTTAAATTTGGCAATTGTAAATCTGATTTAAATCTCCTTAAGTCTCCAGAAATAGTCTTCACATTACAGTAGAACTGCTCATAATAGTCCTTAAATATCCCATGAATCTCTTTATGGTTGAAAGTAATGCACGGTCTGATCTAGCTATTGATTGAATTGCCCTCTCTGCTTCCTGGATCCTTAAGCGGTGGGCTGCCAACGGTCACATTTTTCACCCTTTTCAAAATAGGTACATTTAATACGAAATAAAGTTTGTTCTGCCCTTTCAGACATTATCCGGTTATATTCATTTCTCATTTTGCGCAGTTCCTTAACCTTATCAGCAGTGGAGTCACGTAACACTTCTTCCGTCAACATTTTAATCTTACTGTCCAGGATCAAATCCTCAATCTCGCGTCTCTTTTTCCGTCCACTCGAAAAACTGATCAGTAAGCCCCTCATGGTGCAGTTGAAATCTTCCCAGACTATTCTTGCATCCAACTCACCCGAGTGATTTTCTTCAGTGAAATAATTAGCCTCACTGACAATCTTCTCCACAATTTCAATCTCTTCCAATAGTATTGTGTTCATCTTCCATGTAACAGTTCTGTTTACGTTAAAACTCAGGCCTAGGTGCATATCCACTGGTGCATGGTCTGACAAGTGTACATTCCCAATCTCACCACTTCTGTAATTTTCTGCTACTTTCCCAGTCACCAGTATCATGTCCAATCTAGAGTATGTATTGTGGTTGTTTGAGAAGAAACTGCAGTCTCTGGTTGACAGATGTTGTAATCTCCATGTGTCTACCAAGTTGTGCTCAGCAATTAAGTCATGTAGAGATAGAGTATGGTTGTTCTTTGCTCGTGTCAAATTATTTTTACTTCTGTCAATTAATGGGTCAAGTACCTCATTAAAATCTCCTCTAAGTATTGTATTAGGTGTATTCATATCTAGTAGTGATTGGGCGATATATCTGTAGAAGGAACCATCGTTGGCGCATACATGTTACACAGTGTGACAATTTCCCCTTGAATATTCAATAATAATAGGCAACCATTCTACCTTCGTTGTCTGTGTATTCTTTCAGTATTTGAATTGGTGATTTTTTGCATATTAATATTGCATCTCCGTGTGACCTAGAATTATACGATGAGCCAAATGAAATCCCTATCCATCATTTCTTCAGTCCGTTTAACTCCTCATTTAACAAATGTGTTTCCTGGTCATTAAGGTGGTTAAATATGTCTTCCTTTTTAATTGATTATTAATTCCATGTACATTCCAAGAAACAAAACATAGGTCATCCCTAATCTTAGTCACCATTCTTTCCGTGGATATGCAGTCCAGCCTGGGCCTCACCAGCCCTGACAGAAGTACATAGGAAAATATTAAGGAAATAAACCCTCTTAAGGTAATGTTAAATAACGGATGCAAATGCTTCTTTCTGAACATAACATTCTAAAGAACTCCAAACCCCTTGACCTCCCTCCCCATTTTGAATACTACAATAATTGTTGCAATTGTGCATCACCTTCCTTTACCCACCACCCCCCCCACCAGCGGAACAAAAAAAGCATTCAAAATAATTGTTCAATCACCCCGCTGAATTGAACCCGTGGTCCAATAAAATTAATAAACAAACAGATCTTAATTTGAAGATGACATCTATCAATCTCATTTCAGGCAATATCTACTGAAATAACCATCCGGTGACAATCGTTATACATATTTAGTCCATCACATTTGACCATTCATCTAAAATCGCTCAGTCCAGGGTAAATGTGTATCAAACATTCTTTTAAATTCAGATCCTGTGTTGGAATTCGATTTAAACCACTCCTAAATACCTACATCCTAACACTGCAATGGTCCTGCTAGTTTATTTGTTGTTTGTTATTTGTTATTTGTTAACTGAATGCACCACAATCTACTAAATTATGCCATATATTCCATCATAATAGAATTGTGTAATATTTTCAGAAATATCATTTGGCACCACCACAGTGTAATGAAGACATAACACCGGGTACACCGCTGATGGTTCATGGTTCCCTGGAGCCAGCACCTGATAACATTTGAAAGTTCACGGCTACCAGATCGCAGACTCCACTGCAGATGATATAAAGTTATGAATTCATTGTCTCACGGTAAGCTTTCTCTCACTGAGGATACAATGTTTACCCTCTATAATAGCCTTCATCCTGCCAGACTTAAGTGGTTTGACTTCTCCTCAATGAGATGCCCTAGTTCGTCCCACTAGTCCCTGTTATATTGTACCACAAGTTCTGTAGCATTAGATATTTGCAGTTCGGATGCTGCTGAAGTGGACATATTTTTGCTTTGCTTGTCAGGGGGTACTCACTGGCTGATAAAGGTGGTTCTCCTCTTTTTCTTGCTCTAGTAGCAACTAAAGAGTCTACCTTTAAATACCCATTAAATGTAAATTGAATCACTAGGGGCTAGTTTGTATTTATTTTCTAGGCAGAGTTTACCTGGTTTGGTCTGTACTGGGTTAACTAGAGAAGGAGAAACCCCGTTTTGGATCATTTTAAGTAGTGGGACTGATTGAGAGACTGACTTCGTTTCCTTTAAAATGTCCTCTATAAAATCTGTATTGTCAACATATTCATGCATTTGTATGTTGAAGCTGGAGGCCGGGGTTATGGACTGGCTCTTCAGTTAGAGAGGAAGTAATAGGAGCTTCTAAAATATCCAGTGATGGAATTGTATATTCAATAGGATTGATGTTGCATCAGTAATCTGAAAAATTCTCCTCCTCCTCTGAATAATCATCTTCCTCCATTAGGTCCTCTTCCTGCTATATGGTGCTGTTCCATCTGCTCTAGTTGCGTCTTAGCACTTTCTGGGTCGGGGGACATCTATTGAGGTCTCCCTCTTTCTCTTCATAGGGAGTTTCTCATAAAAATCAATTTGACCTAAAAGTGAAGCAAACCGTTCTTTTGTCCAAGGTTTATCCCATGTACCGATGCATTGTGTCGATTTCCTAAGTGACCCCTCTTCCATTAGCTCTCCCTCAGACCACGAAGAAGAAATACCCTTCTTCTGCATAGCAACTGACAGTTTACCTTTCTCCTCCACACAAGACTTAAAATTGTCTTGTGTTTTGTTCTAGGACTAAAAAAGCCCTTGCAATGTGTTTTTCTGTGCTTGGCTTTGAGCAGTGTTCATATCCTTTAGGATTGGCTTGCGACACATGTCTCCGCGGTTCAAAGTGTGGTCGTTGTGGCACCAGTAGAGGCAGAGTCCACCCTACACTGTTGCCAGTCACGTCGAGGAGCGACTATCAGTTGGGAGCTAGTTGTTTTCAACATGGCACCCGCCCCATCCGGCGATCTACTTAGTTACTCCGTGAACACGCCTCTACGCGTCGCAACCCTCTTGTTCGGCTCTTCTTGAGGTAGACTCTTCCATTTACTCATTGATCCTCCCATCTCTGTACCCTCCTTGTTTGTCTACTTTGTTTTTCCTGGTTCTTTTGCATCCTGTAGAGCCCTCGGTTTCTTGTCAGAACTTCATTCCTGTTCTGTATTGTCTCGTATTGACTGGTCTTCTGCTACCGGAGCCATTGCCCTTCCTCCTGTAATCCTCACCAACTGGGAATCATTACCTTCCTTTTCGGCATCCCTGATCATGACTTACAACATTATTGGGGTTTTTATTGGGCTGGCATTTCCCCTGGAACTCTGGTTTCCTACTAGGTCTACTATGCTTTGCTTTGCCAGTGGCTATATAATGGATTGGCAAGGTGCGACGGGACAGAACCACCCTTACCTGTCCTGCGACCACCTGCACTCCAGAAAGAAGGCCGCCAAGACTACCAGAGAGCCAGGAACTAAGGTAACCCATCAGGTACAGAGTGATATTCGCAACATTAGGTCTCTGTCGAAACTGATTGATCACACATGTTTAGATCGCGTATCGTCTGTTTTTCTCTTGGGCCTGTGCGTTTGTCGTGAAAAGCCTTTTCAATGTCAAGGGTTGCCTCCTAAGCACGACTTTACGTCTGCGCTATGAAGCTGGGGCTGACTGCAAAAAAACTTTTTTTATTTCCTTCTTATTCTGCTCCTTGGCATTGCTCTAGAAGCCAATTCTCACCTCTTTGACGTTCTTCAGCAATAGCAATGTCACCCATTGTTTTTTCGGTATTACCCAAATTGTTCATTTACAATTGTTCGAATGAACAATTGACCGAATTTAAAGGGTCACAATTGACCTTTTCACAATTGATTATATACATATGGGATACATTACTCACCATAATCGTATTTCTGATGCTTGTATCTGCTTAGATTCACATGCTGTGCATAGGCCGACATCTAGTGGAAGCTGCGGAGTATTACAGTTTGTTTTTTCGAAACTCGAAAATGGGCGTCGACACAGGGCGTGCCAGTAATACTATCCCTAGTGTGACGTCCACTGTACCCAAGATCCCTCACGCGTCTAGGATCCTCAGATTGTATTTTTTCTGACATGAGGTAGCATGAGGAGGAGCGCGAGTTCAGATAATCCAAGCAGATAGACAGAAAGGTAAGACTACAAGTAATCATGCGCCTTCTCTCGGAGGGGAGGAAGGGTGGGTCGCATGTGAATCTAAGCAGATACAAGCATCAGAAATACGATTACGGTGAGTAATGTATCCCTTCTGAGGTTTGTGGAATCTGCTTAGATCACATGCTGTGCATAGATTAGCGAGCAGTACCAGAAGGAGGTGGGATGTGAGAAGGGTCATGAGCAAATAAGTGTCTTAGAACCACTTGTCCCACTTGTGTATCTGCCTTGGAATGGGTGTCAATGCAGTAATGCTGAGTAAAAGTGTGAATAGAGCTCCAAGTAGCTGCTTTGCAAATGGTGTCAAGGGGTACATTTGCAATGAAAGCCAGAGTGGCCCCAATGCCTCTAGTAGAGTGGGCCCTTGGCGTAAAAGGCAGATTCTTTTCGGAGAGTGAGTAACACAGCTGGATACAGTTAATAATCCACTTCAAGATGGCACCTTTAGAGACACGATCCCCCTCTCTGCCTGTAGCTACGGAGACAAACAGTTGATCTGTTTTCCTTAGCGGTCTGGTTTTATTTACATAGTAGAGGACCGCCCTACGCACATCTAGGGTGTGTAGTTTCACCTCAGCCGAGCTTTGCGGGTTCTGGAAGAAAGCCGGAAGCTCGATGACTGGTTTACATGGAATTTGGATATAAATTTAGGTGAGAACCTAGGGTGTGTGCGTAAAACCAGTTTGTCTTTATGGATAGTAAAGAAGGGATCCTGCACTGACAGAGCCTGAATTTCACTGACCCTTCTTATAGAAGTAATAGCTACTAAGAAGGCCATTTTATAAGTCAGGTGTTTGAGACTGCTTTTATGCATGGGTTCGAAAGGGGGGCCCATGAGCTTGGCTAGCACCACATTAAGGTCCCACCCTGGTGGTGGGTTTGAAATAGGAGGGTGAAGTCTCTTTACTCCTTCCATAAATGATTTAACTACTGGTACTTTCCACCACAAAACCTTGCTATGGGAAGTGGTGTAAGCCGAGAGGGCTGCCAGGTGTACTTTCAGTGAGTTAAAAACCAGTCCTGCATCTAGCAGGTGGAGCATGTATGTAACAATAGTGGAAGGAGTGCAATCAACCGGGTTGATTTGTCTACTCCGGCACCATATAACAAACCTCTTCCACTTGTCAAAGTAACAGTGCCTTGTGTTTGGTTTCCTAGATTCCTTTAGGATATCCATACACCTCTGTGGTAAATTGAGGTGTCCAAACCCTATGATCTCAGGAGCCATGCTGCCAGTTTCATTGAGATGGGTTGCTGGTGCACTGTTTGACCTTGGTGCTGGGACAGTAGGTTGTACCAGGCTGGAAGTTTGATGGGCTTGCACACCGCCATCCTGCGTAGGTGTGGGAACCACGGTTGTCTTGCGCACATGGGAGCAACTAGGACGAGCGTCATCGACTCCCTGTTCATCTTGTTCACCACTTTCCTGATGAGAGGAGTTGGTGGAAAAGCGTACGCAAACATCCCTGACCAGTTCATCCACAGGGCGTTCCCCTGGGAGTCTGGTTGGGGGAACCTGGATGCAAATCCTGGGCATTGTCTGTTTTCGCTTGTGGCGAATAAGTCTATAGTGGGGAAACCCCACAGAGAAGAGATCTTCTACGACCTCTCTGTGAAGAACCCATTTGTGTTCCTCTGGGAGGGAGACTCTGCTCAGAGCATCCTCTAGGGAATTGAGCTCCCCTGGAACATGTTGTGATGACAGGAAGATGTTCCGTCTGAGTGCCCATATCCAAATTTTCTGGGCAAGCTTGGACAGATTTGGCGAGCGAATCCCTCCTTGCTTGTTCAGGTAGAACATGGCTGTAGTGCTGTCCGTCTGGATTTGCACTGACAGGTTTAGTAGGTGGGGCTCGAACACCTGAAGCGCTCTGAATACTGCCAGAAGCTCTAGCAGGTTGATGTGGTTCTTGGCCACTGAGTGAGACCAGAGACCCTGAGCTGTGTGGTGGAGATGGTGAGCTCCCCACCCCGTCAGACATGCATCTGTAGTGACTACTGCCTGTACTTCGGGATCGTAAAAGGGTTTCCCCTGTGCAAGATTTTCTCTTGTCCACCAGTGAAGGCTTTGTACTAGTGTTGGTGAAACGACCACTAGATCGTCCCACTGACCACCTGCCTGAGACCACTGTTTCGCCAACCATTCCTGCATGGGACGCATGCGCAGGCGCGCGTGGGGGACCAGGTAAATGCATGACGCCATCATGCCCAGTAAACGCATTGCTTTGCGTACCGTTATTTGTTGACCGGACTGATAATGCGGAATTTGCAGTAGTATATTCCGAATTCTTTCTTCTGAAGGAAAGGTCAACCCCTCCTGGGTATCCAGGATTGCTCCTAGGAATTGTTTTGAGGTGCTTGGCACCAGACTTGACTTTTTCTCGTTGATTGAGAAGCCTAACTCGTGGAGGAGGTCGATAGACCTTTGAATGTTTGTCCTGCAAATTCCTGGGGTTTCCCCCGTTATGAGCCAGTCGTCCAGATAAGGGTACACTGGGATTGCCTCCCTGCGTAGGTGTGCAGCCGCCACCGCCAATACCTTGGTGAATACCCTTGGTGCTGAAGCTATCCCGAAGGGCAGTACCTTGAATTGGTAGTGGCGACTGTCCACCTTGAAGCACAAGTACTTTCTGTGCGCTGGGAACATGGAAATATGAAAATAAGCATCTTTCATAACCAAGGTAGCCATGTAGGGGGATTACCTCTTGTAGCGTGGTCATACGAAATTTTTGGGGCTTGACATACTTGTTGGCAGGCCGTAAGTCCAATACTGGGCGCATTGTCAAGACTTTCTTTGGCACAAGGAAGTAAGTTGAATAAATACCCTTGTTTACCTGGTGTCCCGGGACGAGTTCTATCGCGTCCTTTTGCAGAAGAATGGCGATCTCCTCGAGGAGAATCTTCTGATGTTCTAAGGAGTGTACTCTTTGTCGTGGAGGATGGTTCCGGGGACGCTGCAGTAGCTCTATACAATATCCCGTGGATACTGTTGACAGCACCCATCTGTTTGATGGGTGCTGTCAACAGTATCCCAAGCCTGGGTAAAGTTTGAAATGCGTCCCCCTACTGGGGTTGCGTGAGAAGGGACCCTGAACTGAGCGTCACTGCTTTGGTGGAGGCGTGCCGCCTCCCTTACTGGGGCTGCCTCTGCCTTTACCACAACCTCTCCTATTACCTATGCCGTAACCCTGGGTAGACTGTTGGTTGTTGTTCCACTGTGTACCCTGCCCCTGGGAATAGTTAGATCCTCTCTGGGAATTTTGGCCGCGTGGGCGACGAAATTACTATTCCCTCTCTGGTTAGGGGGTTTATTGGTTAACTGGCCAAGTGATTTGAGTGTCTCGTAATCGTCCTTGGCGTTTTTCAGTGCGTCTTCGACCGCCTTACCAAACAACAGATCGGCTTCCACCGGTTTGTCTAACAATGATGCCTGAGTTTCTGCCTTAAAACCAGACTGCCGTAACCACGCACGTCTCTTGATAACAGTACCTTCTGCTATCAATCTGCCTGCGTTGTCCGCAGCCTCGAAGGTTGCTTTCAAAATGCAACCAGACACGGCTCTAGCCTCTGCGGAAATCCGAGCTAACTGGCCCTTTAGAGGCTCAGGAGCAGAGACTTCTTCCCACTGATGGCAGTTGTAGCTGGCCAACAGGGTGGTGGAGTTAGCGATCCTTGCTTGATAGGCGGACGTTGAGGCTACCTTCCTGCCGAAACCGTATAGTTTTTTGCTCTCCTTGTCGGGAGGAGCTTCTGACGAAGACAAGGGTGTCCCAGCTCTCTTACGAGTGTTGGTGACAACTAGGGAGTCTGGCTTCAGATGTCCTCTTATATAGAGAGGGTCAGACTGTGCTGCCCTGAAAAGTTTTTCAACCCTGGGATTGACTGCTCTGGTGAGGTTTGGGTTCACCAGGGACGGATCTATTCTCCGCTGAATGGATTTCAGGATAGGGATGGTCTGGGCAACAGGCCTCCTTTCTCCCACTAACTCTTCTGCGAAGTCCCTTTCCTCCTGTACACCGTGGGTGTCAATGTGGAAATGTTCTGCTGCGCGAGCGAGAACCTCATTTAGGAAGGGTTGGTTATCGACCGGGGAGTCGGTAACCGGGGCTTTGTTCTCTACCGGGGAATCTACTCTGTATGTTTCCGGGTCATCCTCTTCTTCTTCCTGGTCCTCATCATCCCCATAGTAGCCCGTCCGGTTTGCTCTCCTATCATACCAAATTCCTGGTCTCCACAAAAGGAAGCCTCTCCTTGATACCGTTAGTATGGAATTGCGTAAGGTTGTACCTCGAAGGGTACAGACCTCAGCGAGGTTTCAACCCAGGCCTTCTTACTCGGGGGGATAGGAACAGTAGACCCTGAGGGTGTGGCCCCTTGTGGATCATACGAGAGGAAATGTTCTGGATTTTTATCATAAAAATCAGCCAAAGAAGACATTCTTGACATGACCCTATCTATGTTTTCACTGGACCATTTTTTGGAACTGGGAATAACTCTCTCAGCAAGTCTATGGGATTTATCTTGAGTAGCTTTGCTGGTTGTGGACCTATCAGCAGACCTGGCTTTGTCTGTCTATTTTGGGTGGGTGGGTGGAGTGTTTCACAGGTGTGGAAGAAAGTACAGGTAGTTTCTTCTGCTGTTTTCCCCCCTCCCCGTGCGTAGAAAAGTGTTTTCCCTGTCCCTTAGTGGCTCTGGAGTTTTTCGACGCCTGGCGTCGAGGATCGGGAGAGGTGTCCCTGTCCTTCGAGCATGGGGCCTCGCTAGCTTTAATTGCGGGCTCCGACTCCTGGAGCGCGGCCTGGGGGTGGAAGTCGTCTTCCGACGATCGAACTTCTGTTAGCCTATGGAGCGAGGCACTCTTGGCAAGAGTGGATGATTGCCTGGAGTCATGCAGCGATCTAGATCGAGAGCGCCCAGAGGACACCGAATCAGACCGTTCTGACTGTGCCTCTTTCCGAGAACTCGATGTTGTTGAGTCTCGGTTGGACTTAGTGTGTTTAGTGTGTGTAGTATGTGAAGCGCTTGTGTCGCCGGGGGTCTTCCCCATAGCTGCCCTGCCGGACGACCTTCCGAGGTCTGGGACCTGCGCTCGGCTGTCTTTCGACGCCGTAATGCCCTTGCCGTCCGAAATTACGGCGTTGCTGCCGTCGCTGAAGGCGCCCTCTGCTGCCATGACCGCCTGCCTGGCGTGGTGGGCCCAACACTTCGTCGAACGGTCCTTAAGTGTCTTAGGTTTAAACCTACTACACGCTCGGCAGTTCGCTTCGGGGTGGTCCCTCAGCAAGCAGAGATTGCACGTGGCGTGCCTATCGACCCAAGGGTATTTGTGATTGCACTTGGGGCAGAATTGAAAAGGGGTACCCTCCATACGCACCTTGAGGCAGCGGGCTGTTAAGTGTAGGAAATGTATAAGGTGTACCTATATACCAAGAGTGTGGAGTATGTACCACCCCCCACTCTCCACTCTCCCTACTTGCAGGGCCGAGGCCAGCGGCCTACCAGGCCTGGGCCGAGGCCAGCGGCCTACCAGGCCCGGGCCGAGGCCAGCGGCCTACCAGGCCCGGGCCGAGGCCAGCGGCCTTCCGAGGCCCAAGTCCGTCGTGCAGCAGCCGACGGTAGATTTCTTCTCCAGCCGGCGTCGAGTGTCGAAGTTCGACGTTGGGGTGGGGAAGGATGTCAATAGATTATTTTTAAATTTTAGCAAAAGTATGGCTAAGGCCAGGGGACTCCGCAAAATGCTTCCGACCAGTATGGCAGAAAAAAACAATCTGAGGATCCTAGACGCGTGAGGGATCTTGGGTACAGTGGACGTCACACTAGGGATAGTATTACTGGCACGCCCTGTGTCGACGCCCATTTTCGAGTTTCGAAAAACAAACTGTAATACTCCACAGCTTCCACTAGATGTCGGCCTATGCACAGCATGTGATCTAAGCAGATTCCACAAGTCTCAGAAATATATGTTTGGTAATATATATTTATTTATATGTATAGGGGTTTTGGGGGGTTTGGCGTTAGTCTCAGGTATGGACTGTGTGGTAACACCAGGTTCCCCGACCCTCTCCTCACCTGAACTGGTATGAGCCGTAGAGGATCCTTCCGTCTCGCCTGAGGAGAGTCCTTTCCTTCTTTGTCGCCAAGTTTCGCTGGTCTCCTTCTGGTAGATCCTTCCCTTCTGCTTGTAGTTGCAGGTATGGGCTCCACCGGAAGCCACTCTGCCAGAAATGTGGGTAAATCTGGCAGCGGGGACCCCAGGGAGCCCACCCCAGACCAGGGAAAAAGCTTGTCGAAAAAACCCTGGTAAGTTGTGACGGCGTATACCAGCTGAAGACTTCAATTCCCAGGATGCACTGTGATGCGAATGCGAGCATTAGCAGGAGTTCGGCGAAATGGAACAGCAACAGTACAGCAAAGTTTCCAGGCGGAGAATCCAACAGAGGAGTGGTCAGACGAAGGTAAGCATAGCACACGGCTAAATGAACAGGGAAGCACGGAACAGGTAGAAAGTACGAGACACAGGGAACAACGTACTGGGAAGAAGTCAGAAGGAGGGAAGGGCATGAAAGCCGGGAAAGGAGAAGGAAGGGATCCCGTCTGAAAACGGGAAGAAAGGAAAACACACGGAGCGTTAGGAAAAACTTTCCCGTAGCACTGGAAAGTTGCAACGCATGCGCGTTAGCTTCTTCCGGGTATTTATAGGCTGAAAGACTAGAATGCGCCTGATGTTTACAAAGGCGGTGTCCGTCTACCATTTCCACCTTCTCCATACCCGCCAGGGTCGGCTGCTCATGACAGTTAGGTGGGGGGTTGTGGGGGATTTCCCCCCACATATATGTTACAATTGACCTTCACAATTCGGTCAATTGTGAAAAGGTCAATTGTAATTGGAACAGTTGTAAAACAAACAATTCGTATACAACCGTTTTTTCTGACCAGTAAAGCATAGCCTGGCCAGCATTTGGTTCAACGCTCTTCAAGAGTTTCGATTTAAAGAGCTTGCAGGCTCGATAACGAGAATTGTTGCGATCTCTAGGAAGAATACTATTGCAGTCGCAGTGCATGACATTCCAAGGAAATTTGGTATTCAATATGGGCAGAATGTAAATGGCGTATTCTCCATGTGGTAAAAAAGTGAGCAAGCTTAACTTTATAAAATGTATGTGGGATTAGAGGCATTGTTAAAAAATTGGACCAAGTGTGATAACTATGTTGCCCTCCCCAACATTACTTACTGCATTGCCTTTCAGCGAGGTGTACATATTGCCATGATGTCGCTCTCGACTGCTAGCACTCTCGCTTATCATATAGAAGCAGATATAAGCTTTGACCTTGGTTGCCCTCGAGTGTTTGAACTTGAGAAAAATAAGACTCTGCATTTAGTGTCCAAACTTATGGCAGGAAAAAATACAATCTGGGGAAGGCAATGCGTGAAGGATCATGGGTATCCACCTGCACATGTAGAGTAGGGATAGTGTTGCAGGCATGACAGTGATTATACCATACGAAAACATGTATGTGCAGGGTCTACTAATTAATGCTAGTATCCCCACAAAAGAATGTACTCCTGCTGGATTTGCCAGTAAAAAATCCAATGCCACAATAACCCATGTAAGCCAGGTCACAGGAATAACACATGTCCAGACTGGTTGCCCCAATGTAGGCCAGTCTAGCCACGTAAGAACACTTCTAGTGGCTGCTTTACCCTTGTTGACCCGTAAAAAAAAAAAAAAAACCACGCCACAGTAAGAATATGTTTCTAGACTGGCCGCCAAATGGCACGCCACCCCCCCACCAAATCAGCATCTCACGGTCCTGGCACAAACACAAGCACACACATTCATTCAGAATTCACTCGCTCATTCATATCTATACCCACCAATAAACCATACACTCACTCATTCACACGTGCATCCACCCATAAATCATACAATGTCTCATTCACACAAACACCTTTACAGACAAAAAAAAACCCACACACATACATACTTGTTTTCTCACCTTCACCCCCCACCCAGACTCGGCTCATCCAAGGCCTTCTGACTCATGAATTACGAAACAGGAATCCGGCAGCAGGGAGAGCACCAATTACCATAACTCTCAAGTCTCTTCTCCACCAAAATACTCAGTCCCATTACTGTTGTGCAGGTATAACCGGTGTGCTTCCACCTGAACTGGCCTCTGTTCCATCACTGAACATTGGCCACTTTTACAGGACAGCCATCACAACTATGTATGCCTGGCCAGTTGTTGCAGTTTTTTTTCCAAAAAAATGTAACCGCTGCCACCAATGAACCAGGAGACCCACCAAAGAGGGCTCCCCCTCTGTAAGGTTCTCTTTTGCTATTTGGAGCCAACCACCCTGAGGCACACCAGAACAGAAGGAAACCAAAATGTGCAACCATGAGACTTTAGCATCAAGGAGTCAACGAGAGAAAACAAAACACAACAACTTTGAGGACCGAGAAAGGCCAGGAATTTTATTCAAGTGGAACTCCTGAACTGCAATGTGCAGAAATGAAGTTTCAGCAGTGCTGTGGATCCCTTCTGGCACTTCACAGAAACTAAGAGATTTGGTCTTGGGAATCAGGTGGGGAACAAAGCAACACATACTTTGAGGGTGCAGACGTTAAAATCAGGCTGCAGGTGAAATAATTTATAGAGCTCCATTATAGGAAATATTACTGCATTGAATAACTTTCCATATCCGACAGGCCAATAAATTGTGAGCAACATATCCTGGCACTTAATGTTGTGGCGCCCAAATTTATTTGCAAGGATTTCATTTAGGGACCAGAAAGCGAGATGTAGGATTGGAAACAGGGAGTGGACGGTGGGGATGTGGAAGAAGTTAGTTTCCAACTCATGTCGAAGTTGGATTTGCAGCACGCTGTGTACTAGTTTGCCATTGACGAGCTGTAGCATCTGCTTACTGGTGTCGCCCGATACTGAGAAGCTGCTTTTAGCGCCGGATCGTGACATTTCTTTATTTACTGTGCTGAGAAGTGACGTCGCGATACCAACCATCTCTGAGGACGTGTAGAGACTAGCATATTGTGGGAACTAACAATCAGGCAACCTCTGCCTCTGTGGAAGGACCGGTGTACAAATCACAAAAACCTAATGAGGATTGTGTTGTGGGAATTGAAGTTTAGGCTCCTACCACCTCGACAAGTGAATATAAAGCGTGCGAATAGTGTGGAGTGAGAGCGCAAGTCCAAAGCCCTGAAGAACTGACAGTGAACCCAACCAACTGTCCCTGGGAATTTAACATGACAGAACGAGACCTGTACATGTGACTATAGCAACAGTGGGCACAGGCCAGGCTAATTTAACTCCCTTAAACCACCACACAACAAGAACTTTAAACATAATATTTAACGACGATACCTGGTCTGACCATTAACTGGCTCTACACAGGAATATACAAGCAAAGACAGGTGTACTTGGAGGCATAACTTCTCTCCATAGAGGCACATTCATGGCAGACACAAATGTAAAGGTACATGTTGACACAAAGGTATGTATATATAGCCATGCAAGTCAAAACCCCTTTATAGCTCCGCACATGCAGAGGCACAGAAAGCACACATGCAAACAGATGTACACAAAAGAAACCCTCTCAGGCGCACACTGCCTTCTTTTCACACCACATGCTCCTACACAGAATAAAAGCCCCCTGCCCCCACACACGCAGACATTTAACCCACGCCCCTCTAATCTAGTGCATGTCAGAAAGGCACATTGCTAGCACACCATAGCAAGAACAGGGGTTCCCTCACCTCTCTTCTGCATGAAGCTGAACAGGTCATCTAGGAATTCTTTCCGCTTTTGATCGCTGTCCAGTTCATATAACTGCAATAAAAGAAAAAGAAATCCAGTAAGAAGACAGGAGCACAAGTGAAACTGTAAGAAGTAACGCCCATACAACTGTCTTGCACTCGCCACCAGCTACACCAGGAGAGTAATAAATGTGTACTGGGCATATGAATAGTACAACCTCCATTTCCGGTCTTAGCCCAGCCCCTTTTGATTAGTCCGCCCCTTTGATATCAAATATAAAGTTGATTATACATTTTATATGAAATTGATTGACCCCCCAACATTTTTTGATATTTTTATAGACATTTTAATAAGAAATTGTACATCATTTTAATATAAAATGTAATATACATTTATATAAATTTAAATATAATTTTTTTATCGATTTAATGACCCCCCAAAAATGGATATAATTTTTATATACATTTTACATCAATGTTATATTAATTGGATATAAATTCTATATATAGTATATATGATATCATGACCCTCCAGACGTTTGACAGCGTCTAAAAATAACCCTGTAGAGTCGAGTATGCTGCATCACCTAGTAACATCAAAAACATTTTATATAGAGTATAAATAAATGCCGGTATGGCACCCCCAGACCTTTGATGGCGGCATTAAATAAAACTATTTAAATCTGCTTATACGAAAAAAGCATTGTTCACAGTGTCTACACAAAATGCATGGCCTTGATTGAAAATACTGATGTAGAGACACTGAACTGATGTCACTCCCAACGCCAAAACTACACATGGGATCTGCTTATACATAGTCATCAGGGATGGCAGGGCTAATTTTAGATTCAGATAGAATGATACCGGGGTTATATGAAGGAAAAAGGAAACATCAGCCCAAGGGCCCAGCTAATTTTAGATTCTGCTTAAGTGATACATGGGGGCACAGGATATCTGGGGTTTGTCAACAAGTGTAGATGCATCATGCTTCTGTGACCAGGAAGCAGCATGGGATGGGGTGTGAGGATGCATGTCATTACCCCTTAGAAAGGTGCACTTCTGACTGGTGCAGAACCTTGGAGCCGTGTGGATTTACCTGGAGTTGACATTTCTGACAACTGGAGCCATCACTGAAAAACACCTTGTGTGGAGTCTCATGCTGGGCAGCTAATTGAAAGGAGTTGTTGGCAGGCCCTGTGCGGAAGCTTCGCTGGGCTATCTTGGAACTAATTGGATCTGTAGTGTCCCAAGGACCCTGGGAAAGAGGACTGCCCCCTGCCGAGCATTAATTGCAAGCCAGCCCTGTGTTTACTTATCAGATTAACAGCAGACTTCAGACTGGCAGAGAGTAGGGTGAGTGAGTGTTTAAAATAATTAAAATATTGAGTTATTACTCTGCGATAGGGCCATTGTTAGGGTTACTGCAGGGGTTTTGTATTTGTTTTTTTTTTAAATGTGCCATGTCAAGGTACTCTGTACAGATTTGTTGGACAGCATGAGGTCTGCTAGTCTGACATGTAGAAAAGAAAAAAAAGGCAGTTAGATTTGGGTTACTAGGCAAATGTTCTCAATATCAGGAATAACCAAGAGCTGGAAGCTTTTAACAAGCAATCTCCATATCTATCCGAGTTTTACACAACTTCTTATTTGACGTGCCTTAAGCACTGTGGGGTCAGAGGAGGTAAACATGTTTGCATTCCCATGCATTCTGAGCTTATAGTTTACCAGTCAGGATGTGCAAATTAACAACACTGCAATAGTCTTCCGGCTTAGTATGTTGCTATAAGGATTTACATTTTATGTGGGAGCGCGGGGTTATGCAGTTTCCGGATTTTGTACGTAAAAATTGATGTGATTAGAACATCCATTAGAACCTGGTGACCCTTTCCTTAAGCCGAGTAAAGCAGGGATTTGCATGAGGATAGTTTACCCCTGGAAGAATCTGTCGAGAGGATCTTAGTCTTTGAAGGTGTTTTAAAAAACTGCACTGGCTACTGGCACCGGCTTTTCGGTCATTGTAATTGTTCACGCAGAGCTTGACCTACAGACAATGTTGTTTTTAATGCCAATGCAAAGCCCGCTGGGTGGCAAAACATTGGCTAGTGTTGCACTGTTTTATTTGTGATGGAATAGAGCATGCTTAAGAACAAATGTGTGGGCTTCTTCTTTACAGGGGGTGTGGGCTTCTTCTTTACAGGGGTTGTTTTATGAACAGTTTTTCAGGAATGCACTCCCTGATGCCATGAGAAAGACTGATGCCATTGCGACCCTGTGCATGGAGGGAAATATTGTTTTAGATTGAGAATCTGAGTATTGGTTATTGAAGAATGCTTTACAATGATGTAGTTTGTCAATTAAACAATGCAATTTTTGTATCCTCTTCTTGATTGCGGCTGCCATCACCATATAAATTGTCCGTCCCTTCCAACGGGTTTCCCATCTGGAGAAAGTGATCATGAACCGGCACTCTTTTGCTAACCATGGGCGTCCCTATTGGCACTTAGAATTTTGCACAATTTTTGCTAATTTATCTTTAGATAATAGAAATACTGCACGTATTACATCTCCCAACTATTTTGATGCGCTTAATTAATGTGACAAACTGAACACGAAAGATATGGTGGCTATTCCGTACCAGGGAAAATAGGTCAAATTTAAGTTAATTCCAAAACGCCTGTGCATATTAACATGTTCAACATAGAAAGACTAAAGCAACCAGATCCGGTAGAACAATAGGGAAAGGGGATCCATGTGGTGTCGTGCAGATATGCTGCATTTAACCATCAAACATGCCAAATTTATAAATGAAGAGTTTTTAAAAGAGCGGGGTAAAAAGAAGTTATAACTGGAACAGAACGGGATTGTATCTGTAATGTCCGACGGTTTTAGCCATCTAATCAGCAAACAAAAATCAGGGCATCTAATA
Organism: Ambystoma mexicanum; assembly: GCF_040938575.1. Lineage (NCBI taxonomy): Eukaryota > Metazoa > Chordata > Amphibia > Caudata > Ambystomatidae > Ambystoma > Ambystoma mexicanum. The sequence goes on from NC_090921.1 coordinate 305,975,875, forward strand.
GAAGCACCGCTGGAAGATTTAAGACAAACTGTGATACCGCTTATTATTGGGATCCCTCCATCTAGCATCAGTTCATCAAGGGAAGGTGAAGATCGAGGCAGAAAAAGAGGGGCTTTTAGACAAGATGAATAGCGAGTATACTGAAAGAGGCACTCTAAAGGCACTCTAAAATATTCAAATGCAGTTGCAAGAAAACAAGGAAGAAGGAAAGTATGAAGTCAAATTTATACAGTGGGTTAAAATCCTGGCTTCACTGTGCACCGAAAGTGTGTGATCGTGTACAATTATCTAAGCCTACACACACGCACGCACGCACGCACGCACGCACACACACACACACACACAGACCCCCCCCAATGACTAATGTATTTAGAGTGTGCATAAATATAACATGGCACTTCACTCATTGATCACAGTCTAATTCTGATGCGATTTGACACCCCCGGGTTGCTATATATGAAAGATGCATGGTTTTGATTAAGGGGTTGTTATGACTGGTCTCCCTTTTGGTTGGTCTCCCTGTGTGGAAGGAGGGTGTTCCGACTCATTTACCCCTTTCACTGGTTTCCCTCCCTGCTTCATCTTTCCCCATGAATGCATGGTGTGTGTCTGCAGGTATGAGGTCATGAATGAAATGCCCGGCGAGTGTCTGCAATGTTCAGTGTGAATGGGGTTCCACCCAGGGCAGTTGGTAATGATGAAGCCTGGGAGGTGGGAGACAGCGGGCTCCCCTCTGACTTTACTTCTCATCTCCTAAATGTACCTGATGAACTACGCTACCTGAATAAAGTAACCTGAAGAATACCTGCGGCCTGCTAGTGTATCCTTTATGAGCAACCATGTCTGTGGACTGGGTGTAGCTGGGATTCTTTCACACAAACTGATTGAAATGTCGAAGGTTTTTATTGGCCAAGTGCTAGGGTGTTACACTGGACTTAAGATGAGGGCGCTTGCTTTGCAAAATGTTGTGTATTTTGGCGAATGGGGAATTGCATTTGAAAAATAAATTCTAAAGAGGGGATTGTCGATGTGTAAAGCCGGCTTCGTACAAGTTCCAATTACTGTACCAATTAATGTTTTAGCCACTGGCTAATGGGGGCTATTGGACTCATTTTGTATTTTCAAGTATGCGTTACACTTTACGTTATTTGTTTTGTGTGCGTAAAGTGGTACAATTTACATTACTTGTTCGGTGTGAGCAAAGCGGTAAAAAGCTTTTGTCCCCATTTTCTGCGTGCAAGGGTATTACCTCAGAGTGTTAGTACACATCTTTTACACGTGGAAGCTTCAAAGGGATTGCTAATGTACACAGCGATGTAAAATACAGTTTTAACTCCAGGCGTATATCGCACAATACTGACACGCACCGAGCTGCTGGGCTTTGTGAACTCCCAATCCTGGGAGGCCATGCACAGTGGGATTTTAGTATGTGAAAGAACACACATTTTGAGAGAGCAGTGTAGTCGAGATTCTTCCATACAAACTGATTGAAATGTTTTCTTTTACTGTGTTTACCATGGGTTAAGGGGAAACATAGCACAGTATTCGTTAACTTTAGAAAATAAAACTTATTTTAAAAATGCATTTGAATATCACAATGCGCTGACTGGTGCTGTGTAAAAGATGGCCTATTCTGATCCTATATTCTTTCTGTGGTTTTTAGAGACACTATGTATTCCAGCAGTGGGATGGCGCCACCGGTTGACGCTCTGGATAGGGATTGTGGAGCCTGGCAACCATCGGATACTGATACTATGGATATATGCTAGCCCTTGGATGCCAATCGTTGGATTGCATGGTTGTCAGACTCTGAGGGTGGAGCGAATGTGTAACTGGATGGGAATGTTTTTGTGCTTCACCAAGGGTAACTGGAATGGGTAACCCATCGTCTTATCGGAATGGTTTATTTAGTTTTGACCAGGGCCAGCTGAGTCTGGGGGACCTATGTCAGAGCTGCATGGTGTTTTCATTCACCAAGGGCCACGGGAATCTGGTGCTACTCCAAATACTTAAAAACGAGAATCTTATGTGCTAGAAGTATGTACATGAAGGTATATAGGCATGGCATGGATTGCTAAGTGTTTCTATGTCCCACGATCTGCAGCCTTCCAAATTCAATCCCTGCAGTGGTAAAAAACAATGTATTTTTAATATTTTTGCGCAACCTCCAGCTATATACATTGGAACACGACATTGATAATTTTTATCTTACTTTCAGCTTTTTACCATTCAAGGAGAACAAAAGAATGTGGAGTAGTGAAGTGCATCATGTTAAACCTGAATAATATACACTGTGAAAGTGAAATGTGCAACTTTGTAATACTTGCAGCAGAAAATGTTTCAATAATTTGTGCAGCAAGTGCACATTCAGTTTGGGTGGTTGAAATTTTGAAAAATATGAAAAACGCCCCTGAAAGTTCCACACATCATGGTCACAGGATTTCCCCCGCCTCTAAATCTACCAACATACAGCTTTCTTTGTTGTCTGCCACTTGTCAGGGTCATTGTCTTGAAATGTATCCACAACAACTGGTCTTCCTAAAATGTTTCCCAAATTTGTGAAGGTGGCTGTAGAGGTGCAGGTATGGAGTTTGGCAGGGACTAGTTGTTTCTGCTTACAAAAGAGGGGATGACGACGGCCGAGTTTCAGTGTTGAGCAAAGGTCAAGTGACCAGCTGGGTGCATTTATAATATAGTCAGAGGAATGGTCAGCCCTCTCACAGTTTCTCAAACAGTGTACGCACGCCACACCTCATAGCAATGTATTGTAAATGTGTTTTCTATGATGCATCAACTACATCTACATGCCTTCAACAGGGTGTCCATAGTCGGTTGCCCCCGGAATCTTGCAGAGGCACACTCGAGTTAAGTTGTAATGCTCTCATGACACAAACATAGCAAATACCTCTGCATTTGATAGAGGTGTCTCGGTGAAAAATGATCTCTCATAGCCAGTACAGCACAATGTGTCACCATGGAAAGGCAGACAATGCTAAGTCACATGACTAAGGAGCGCACAAGTGTCAAGCCGGGCAGGAGGAAAATGGTCCTGAGAGAACAGAAGCAGCAGGAAGTGACTCAAGGTGTTTCCATGTCATAATGTCCCCTCAAAAATGGGGCCATGCAAGAAAAAATAAAGAAAAAAACAAAAAAAAAAGAATTGCAGAAAAATTGCAGTTTTTTGCAGGGACATTAATACATGGAACATGCGGGGGACACCCCCGCTGCCCCTGTCCCTATATAATGTTGCCACTACCTTTTCCCAGCAACATTATATACAGCGACCATATATATAGGGATTTTATTACCCAATACCCTCAAGGTGTTGCATACGGAGCTGGGGCAGAAAAGCAGGCAGCCGCTCTGATCCCACGGCACACAATGGCCGCCACTTTTAGGCACCAGGTCCAGGCGGATATACCAGGTGTACTGAGGAGCTGCAGGCGAAGTGGGGTCCAGCCACAATGTCCAAACAATCCAGCAACAATAGCTGCAGGAAGTAAAGGGAGAGCCCAGGACACCACCAGCAGATAGCAGGGATGCAGCGAACAATGACCCTCTGCCCAAACAGTATGGCTGTACCAGGATCCTCAGCAATAGCCAATCTCAGCAGCAGATTTGGTTGAGTTCCAAGGCAGATCAGTGTAAAAGACGGGGTTTCCAACTCTTATACCCAATTACTAAGGGGCTAGCTAGTCCACCCCTACAACCCACTGGAATGCAGCATTCAGGTTTTCACAGACAGCTAACCGGCGGTAGTTTGGTTGCCCTGTCCTGAACATTGTGGCACACCCCCATACGTTTGTGCATTGGGATGTCTAGAAAACCTTACACCCAACCTGTGGATACCTTTGTGGCCTTGAAGTGCCTATATCAGCAAAACGGACATGTTGGTTGGGTCTCATGGTCCACAGACAAAGAAAGGCCACAAAAGAAAACAGTTGTGTGTAGCACTTAATACAGTATCCCAAAAGCTACCATTTAGGAGCAATGAATTACAGAGGAGTTAAACGTGGTGTAATAAAAAAGTGCAAAGCTGTAACCAGCCTATTCCCCCCACACTGTCTCACAGTGATAGAACAACACTGGGAACAAAATGGTTTTGTTAAAATGCATCCCATTCATTGGCAGCCATATAGGATACAGCAAGGCAGCAGAGTAATAGGAGTTTCAGTGATGAGTGACTTTGTGAGAAGTCCCAGACTGAGCATAAAAAGAAAGTTAATAAAAAGGTTACAAGGCCCACAGAGAATCCCAAAAGATGAATACTGCCGAAAGAAGAGGTTAGTGCTTGCAAGCTTGAAAATCATGAACTACTGCCTTTTAGTGGCTTGGCACTACCTTACTATTCCATGTTTGTAGCATGGTTGCAGTAGGCCCCAAAGACAGGCAGGGGCCGAACACAAATAGGGGCTGGGCGCATCAGAAAAGTTTCTATAGGAGATGACATTGATGACAGCAACTGCAACCTGGATGCTACATTTTTTTTCTGTGCCTGTGAGCAGAAGTGAGAAGAACTTGGCACAATATCTCCATAACCTATTTATGGTTATGGTTCTAACCTATCCCCCTGGTTCTTCAATGTCTACAGGGCTGCCCTGGCACGTGATTGCCACTTTCATCTCTAAACTCCAGTGCTATGCGGATGACACGTCAACTCTCCTTCGGGCTACCTTCAGCCACCTCGCTCCTATCTGACTGTCTGCAATTCAGTTATGGTGTGCTGCAACCAACCTCTGCCTCAAGACCAGTAATACTAAAATCATTTGCATTGGGACTCCTGCTCCCGCTTTCCCATTCTCACTCTGGCCGGCACCCCTTGGCCCTGCGCCCGCACCCACTTGCGAGGCAAAAAACCTTGGGGTCATCTTCGACTCCACTCACTCCTTCTCCACTCACATTTCGGACATCTCTAGAAAGTCAAACTACCAACTGCATCTCCTCAGAGGTACTCTTCCTTTTCACACCTTCCCCCGTTGGCTCACCGTCCCTAGAGCCCTGGTTATCTCTAGGCTGGACTACTGCAACAGCCTCTTTCTCAACCTCCCTGCCAATGCTTTGCACCCTCTGCAACTCATCCAGAACAGAACTTCAAGACTTATCCTTGGCCTCGAGCCCAGGGACTGCATCTATCTGGTGGCGCTGAAATCCTTCCCCACTGTCATGATGCCTACCTCTAAGGAGCCAGGCCGGGCCCAGCAACCCCAGAGGCAGATATCATTTTCCCCAGGGAAGTCTCAGCGGGCCCAAGTCGGGGCCCTTTGGACTCAGTTCTGGCACCTTAGGCGCAAGGCTCATAGCGGACCCCAGTCCTGGCGCCTTAGGCGCCAGGCTCATAGAAGAGGATATGTGTTTAAGTGCTTGGGTGCACACTTACCTGATGCAGACCTTGCTGCGTCATCCAGGCCCTCTTGAGGCCTGAATGGGACTACTTAACCTGTAGGACTACTTCACCACCCGGGTGTGGTCGGGGAAGGATACATACCTGATTGGTGGAAGGATACATACCAGGAACTTCTTCCAAGGCTATTTAAACCCCACCCGAACAGCCACACTTGCTTCGCGTTGTTCTGCACCTAGCAGCTGGACGCTCACCGTGTCAGCTCCTGCATCCTGACTTCAGCCATGCCTGCCAGCACCCTGGAATACCTGCAAGGGGAGAAAGGAAGAGTATAGGAGAAGAAAAGCCCTTACCTGCTAAATCTGCATCCCGGAGTCATTTCTCCAACGGCCCTGAAAAGGAAGACATCATTTTAAATGCATTTCGTTTCGATCGCTGCAGCGCTGCATTTTACTCACCTTTGCAAGGCGCTTCCATCTTCAGCAGCGATCTTCCGGATTCAGCTACGCCCCGGCGCCTAGAGGAAAAAAGACAAGAACAAAGGTGAGAGGGAGAAAAGGAATAAGGAAAGCTCAGTTTCCTTTTAAGTCTTACCTGTTGGATTATTCCCACTGCATTTCGGGTCCTGCCGCTTCCTGGCATCTCCGGACCCCGGCCCCTATGGGGAAAAAAGACAAAGACATTGAATGAGCGAATGCAAAGACATTACCTGAGCGCTCATCCAGAACTGTTTCACTTCGGGTCGGCGCCATATCTCCGGCACTCCGAACCCCGGCCCCTAAGGGGAAAAAGACATAAGCATTAGCGCTTGCTGCAATTAGACAACGAACATTATTATTAAGCTTGAACTTTTGAACAGAACTTTTACAGCGCCTTACCTGAACAGTCAAGCTTACCTGAACTCCCATCAATCCTCCATCCAGTGAAGTAACTGGGTTTCAACGCGCCCCTGCATCAGAAGCAGGATGGAGAGCTCATCCTTCCAAACCCTAAGGTGAGGCTTCACGGGGAATCGTGGAGGAGGTATCGTGGAGGGTTGGAAGGGAGTGGGAGGCTTGAGCATTGTTCCACAGTTGGTAATACTCCCTTTTCACGCACAGGAGGGTATCCAACAAGCCAGGGAAGCCAGAATAGAGGGGCCCTTCCTGTCCATCTTCAGAGTTCTGCGCCTTCGACGCCGCGCCTCCGTGGGAACCAGGTGAGCGTTACAGAACGCGAAGCCTCACCACAATTTCCCACCTGGGCGCTATGGAGACTTTCGAGACAGATCAGCTGGCCCATCTTTTAGGGGAATTACGGGCAGAAGTGCACTCAGCCCGCCAGGAGATTAATGCTCTCAGAAGGGAACTAATCCTATCCAAGGAAAGAACTGATGATCTGGCCAAAAGGTTATTGCAGGGCCAGGCAGAGCACACTCCTTTACCTGTTTCCGGAGATATTTCTACAACAATGGGTTCGAATAACCCGGTACAAATCAATCTACCTGGACACATGCCTTTGGCCCCGCCGGAACGTTTTGCGGGGGATCCCAAGAAATATGTCGTTTTTATGAACCAATGCAGTTTAACTTTTTATGCAGGCCCGGGGCCTTCCCCAACGACCAGACCAAAGTAGCCTTTGTACTATCTTACCTCAGTGGCTGTGCTGCCGATTGGTCTATTCCATTGGTAAATCAGGATGATCCCATTCTCCGGGATTTCCAGGGCTTCCAGGCCAGCATGGAAAGATTGTTCGCTCGACACTCGCAGGGACAGGCCCTTGACAATGAACTGCTATCCTTACGACAAGGTAATCAGGATCTTTTGTCCTATATCGCCACCTTTAATAGACTAGTTGTGGAAACCGGATGGCCTGAAAATAAAAGGATCACATTGTTTCATCGAGGCCTGCGCGGAGAGCTTAAAGATGTTATAGCTCAGATAGTAGATCCACCCCAGGCCTGCGCAGACTACATAGACTTAGTGGTTCAACTTGATCACAGACTTCAAAATAGAAAAGCAGATCGGCTCAAGTATGAAACCAGAGTACCTATCAAGACCCACGTTAACTCCAAGAGTACTGACGATTCCGAACCTATGCAAATTGGCAGTGTTAAAGGACCATTAACGCAGAAGGAATGAGAGAGAAGGCGACAAATGCAACTTTGTCTGTATTGCGGAACTTCCGGTCACTTTCTTCAAAGTTGTCCAGTTAAACCACCCAAGAAGGTGGTTGGAGCCACTGATAACGAGTTATTGACACCTGGTTCGGGAAACAACCTAGCCCGACAAGCGTAGGGGTCCGCTTGCCGAGCTTGAAAACAAACTCTTTGACCTCGCATTTTGTCATGCCAATGGTGCTTGTGAACCCAAAACAGCCTCAGCAGTTGCATGCTATAAAAGCATACATAGACAGTGGAGCTATTGGAAATTACATAGACCGTGAATTGGCTTCCAGGATTAAGCTTCCTCTCCGCCCGAAAGTAACCCAAGACGTAATTACTACAGTTGATGGAACCGAAATAGCCTCAGGGCCTGTAACGCATTCCACAGTTGAAATCACTCTGGTGGGTCAGGACGGACATCGGGAAGCAATCGTGTTTGATGTGATCAAGGCCCCACAATTTCAAGTACTTCTTGGAATCCCTTGGTTAGAAACACATAATCCGAGAAAAGACTGGCGAGCAAAGATGATACCTTTTCCTGATTGTGAACCAACCTGTTACCGAAGGAATCCAGCTATGGGTCTAGCCTCTGTAACTTCCACCCCTGTACAGCTACCATCTGAATACTAAGAATTCCAAGACATTTTTCAGAAAGAGCAGGCTAACACCTTACCTCCCCATCGATCTTACGATTGCCAAATCGACTTGGTACCCAATGCACAACTACCTTGTAGTAGGATTTATACTCTTACTGAACCTGAGAACCTGCATTTGCGCCAGTATTTGGATCAATACCTGGCCAATGGTTTCATTCGCCCATCAAAGTCACCAGTCTCTTCCGCTTTGTTCTTCGTACCTAAAAAGGAAGGAGACCTTAGGGCCTGTATTGACTACCGCGCCCTAAATCAGATAACGATTAAGAATCGTTACCCTTTGCCCCTGATACCTGAGCTTATCACCAAGTAAAAGATGCTTGTGTGTACACCAAGCTAGATCTCCGAGGAGCTTACCACCTGGTACGTATAAAAGAGGGCGACGAGTGGAAGACTGCATTCCGCACCAAATTTGGGCTCTTCGAATATCAAGTAATGCCCTTCGGTTTGTGCAACGCACCTGCCGCCTTTCAGTACTTCATGAATGATGTTCTTCGGGAACTTATCGATGTTTGTGTCATCGTTTATATTGACGACATCCTGGTGTATTCCTCCTCAGAATCTGATCACAGAAACCATGTTAGGGCAGTTCTTGAGAAATTGCGCCAGCACAAATTATTTGCCAAGCTCGAAAAATGCGTTTTTCATACCACAGAAGTGGAGTTTCTCGGATTCATCCTGACACCTCAAGGAATCCGAATGGACTCGCGGAAAGTGGACGCCATTCTCAAATGGCCATCTCCTAGCTCTGTGAAAGGAGTGCAAAGCATGCTTGGCTTTGCCAATTCCTATTGAAGGTTCATCCCGGAATTTTCTCGAACTGTTCAACCCATCACAGCTCTCCTAAAGAAAAACAAACGCTTTGAATGGACTCTTGAGGCTGAACAAGCCTTTCAGGACCTGAAAACCAAATTCACCTCTGCACCTGTATTGAAGCACCCGCGCCCAGATCTCCCTTACATCGTGGAAACCGATGCATCCAGTTCGGCCATGGGAGCTGTCCTGTCGCAAAGAGACCCAGAAACTAACCAACTACACCCTGTAGCCTTTTGGTCCAGAAAATTCTCTCCACCTGAACTCAATTACCGACAAAGAACTACTGGCTATTAAATCAGCTTTCAAGGCTTGGCGTCACTATCTTCTCGGTGCAAGACACACCATCACCGTAATTACGGACCACAGAAATTTGCAGTATTTAAAGACGGCCAAAGCTCAATCTTCGCGACAACTCCGATGGGCTTTATTCTTTGCGGAATTTGATTTTGTAATTACCTATCGCCCTGGCTGCAAGAATGGTAAGGCAGATGCCTTATCCCGGATAGGCATGGAAGAACCCAATTTGAGTTTAGAACCTGTGCCAATCATACCGGAACAAAGAATTCTGGGCTTGACTTCATTGCAAACCATTGAGGACATCCAAGCTCAAGTAAAACAGCTTTTTGACTCTTCTGCCTTACTGGAATGGAGTCAAAAGGGTCCTCACTACACCGTTAAGGATGATTTACCCTACTTCCAAGAGCGGTTATTTCTGCCAAGTAAAGAATTGCACGAACTTGTCATTACCCATCATCATGAATCATTAATGGAAGGACACCCCGGTATCGCGAAAACAGAAGAAAAGATCAAACGCCACTTCTGGTGGCCTTCTTGGAGAAAAGACAAAGTCATTTGTGTTGTCTTGCGGAATCTGTGCCCAAAATAAGAGTCAAAAGAAAAGGCCAGCCGGCCTACTTCAACCTTTGGACATTCCACCAGCACCTTGGCACACCTTGTCAATGGACTTTATAACTGACCTGCCTCCTTGTGGTGGTTACAACACGATTCTCGTAATGGTAGATCTATTCTCCAAAATGGCCCATTTTATCCCTTTAAAAGGATTGCCGTCAGCTTCCACCTTGGCCAAGGAATTTATGGAAAATATAGTGCGGTTACATGGTTTCCCTTCCATATTAGTCTCAGACCGTGGAAGTCAATTTATCTCCCACTTTTGGAAGAAATGTTGCCAACTAGCACAAATAGACGTGCGGTTATCCACCAGCCACCACCCCCAGACCGAGGGACAAACCGAGAGAACCAATCAGACTCTCGAGCAATATCTGCGGTGCATGTTACACCAATCCTAGTTGAATTGGAAGGACATCCTTTGGATTGCAGAATATGCATACAACAATTCAGTGCATTCTGGAACCGGACATACTCCTTTTTATACCCTGTATGGTCACCATCCTCGGACCTCTGACCTAGATCCACCTCTGACCCTGGAGATGCCTGCAGTAAATCACCTACATTCCACAATAACCCAAGCCTTCAAAGAAGCTACAACCCACTTACAGCAAGCCAAGAAAAAGTATAAAGAAAACGCTGATTTGCACCAAAGTAAAACTCCTCCTTACCAAGTAGGAGATCAGGTATGGCGAGCAACTAAACATCTACCCCTCAAGGGTCAGCGAACTTTTAATCCCAGATTCATTGGGCCTTACCCCATCAAAGCTATTATCAACCCAGTGGCCTTTAAACTCGATTTGCCATCCAACATGCGGATTCATCCCGTTTTTCACACATCTCTTCTAAAACCAGTACAACCTGGAACCAGACTGTCTGAGCCCCCAGGCCCTGTCCAAATTGATGGAGAATTAGAATTCGAAGTGAAAGACATTTTAGATTCCAAGATAGTTAAGTCGAAACTCTTCTAATTTGTTGATTGGAAAGTATATGGACCTCAGGAAAGATCTTGGGAACCCAGTAACTATGTGCACGCACCACGATTAATTCAAAGATTCCATCGAAGATTCCCGCACAAACCAAAACCCCCGGAGGAAAAGACCTTGGGAGGGGCCTTGAGGGGGGGGGGGTACTGTCATGATGCCTACCTCTAAGGAGCCAGGCCGGGCCCAGCAACCCCAGAGGCAGACATCATTTTCCCCAGGGAAGTCTCAGCAGGCCCAAGTCGGGGCCCTTTGGACTCAGTCCTGGCGCCTTAGGCGCCAGGCTCATAGCGGACCCCAGTCCTGGCGCCTTAGGCGCCAGGCTCATAGAAGAGGATATGTGTTTAAGTCCTTGGGTGCACACTTACCTGATGCAGACCTTGCTGCTTCATCCAGGCCCTCTTGAGGCCTGAATGGGACTACTTAACCTGTAGGACTACTTCACCACCCTGGTGTGGTCGGGGAAGGATACATACCTGATTGGTGGAAGAATACATACCAGGAACTTCTTCCAAGGCTATTTAAACCCCACCCGAACAGCCACACTTGCTTCGCGTTGTTCTGCACCTAGCAGCTGGACGCTCAACGTGTCAGCTCCTGCATCCTGACTTCAGCCATGCCTGCCAGCACCCTGGAACACCTGCAAGGGAGTAGGAGGGAATAGGAGAAGAAAAGCCCTTACCTGCTAAATCTGCATCCCGGAGTCATTTCTCCAACGGCCCTGAAAAGGAAGACATCATTTTAAAGGCATTTCGTTTCGATCGCTGCAGCGCTGCATTTTACTCACCTTTGCAAGGCGCTTCCATCTTCAGCAGCGATCTTCCGGATTCAGCTACGCCCCGGCGCCTAGAGGAAAAAAGACAAGAACAAAGGTGAGAGGGAGAAAAGGAATAAGGAAAGCTCAGTTTCCTTTTAAGTCTTACCTGTTGGATTATTCCCACTGCATTTCGGGTCCTGCCGCTTCCTGGCATCTCCGGACCCAGGCCCCTATGGGGAAAAAAGACAAAGACATTGAATGAGCGAATGCAAAGACATTACCTGAGCGCTCATCCAGAACTGTTTCACTTCGGGTCGGCGCCATATCTCCGGCACTCCGAACCCCGGCCCCTAAGGGGAAAAAGACATAAGCATTAGCGCTTGCTGCAATTAGACAACGAACATTATTATTAAGCTTGAACTTTTGAACAGAACTTTTACAGCGCCTTACCTGAACAGTCAAGCTTACCTGAACTCCCATCAATCCTCCATCCAGTGAAGTAACTGGGTTTCAACGCGCCCCTGCATCAGAAGCAGGATGGAGAGCTCATCCTTCCAAACCCTAACGTGAGGCTTCACGGGGAATCGTGGAGGAGGTATCGTGGAGGGTTGGGAGGGAGTGGGAGGCTTGAGCATTGTTCCACAGTTGGTAATACTCGCTTTTCACGCACAGGAGGGTATCCAATGAGCCAGGGAAGCCAGAATAGAGGGGCCCTTCCTGTCCATCTTCAGAGTTCTGCGCCTTCGACGCCGCGCCTCCGTGGGAACCAGGTGAGCGTTACACCCACTGGCTCCCCGTGGCTGCAAGGATCAAGTTCAAGACCCTCTGCATTGTCCACAAGGCTTTCTGTGGCCTGGGACCTAGCTATCTGCAACAATGCCTAGCTAAATACTGTCCATCCTGAGCTCTCTGCTGATCTACCTCCAACCTTCTGCGAGTGAGCCTGTTCTCCAAGCAGAGATTTGGAGGGGGATCTTTATCTTCAGCAAGGGCTGCTTTCTGGAATAGCCTCCCTGCTTCCCTTCCGTCTTGAGCCTGATCTCCTTAAGTTCCGGAAACTCCAAAAGACATTCCTCTTCTCCTCTTCCTGCTCTCTCCCTCTACCCTGTTAAACTCCTTCTCCAATCCATCACTCTCTCCCTCCTTTTCCACACAGCTTGCTGCCTGCCGTACCTCAGTCTCACATGTCCCTGGCACCCATGTCAGTCCTCTAGCACTTTGCCTCCAGACCTGCACTTGCCTCATTGCTTGCCTCAGACTGGTTAAGTGCTGAGAGAATGGCATCTCTCAGCACTTAACCAGTCTATGACTAACTGGGAGGACTTGGATTCCCCCCCCTCCCTTCACTTGTCCTCCCACCCTCCCCTCTCCTGTATCTGTGCACTTGCACGATCTCAACATACCATGTCTTGAAGATCGTCTATCTAACTTCCCTGTCTCCCCTCCTAGCATGGTGGCACCTCAATGCACTTGGAAAAACTGCAGAATCGTTGTCAGACCTATTTGCGGTTATCTACACTGTTAATTGTATCATTTGTACTTACTCTGCCTGTGCAGACTTGTACAGTTCAGAAATTCAAGGGCTCTGAATGACTTGTTTTTCCCCCCTTTGAGCGCTTTGAAACACGTGCCTTGTGTATAGGCGCTTTAAAATAAACATTACCATACCATAACATACACAAACAACAATATGTGCTTTGAGGCTAGTTAGCGGGATCTACAAATTAAGGGAGCCCTTTTCTAGATCCACCTGGCTTCGTCCCTCAGAAAGAGGTTCAACTACATACCACCTGGAACCCCCTTTAGCCCTAGTAAATTGAACAGCTACAGGATCAGAGCTAGTCCCACCAGAGACTGCAAGACCTGCTCAGGAATCTTCCTTCGACTAAACAAGGTAACCATGCATTAACTGGATCAAAGTTCAAGTCTTGCTTGAGTGTTGGAGAGACAGTTTGAGACTTTATTTGCTTGCTATTACCTAGAATCGAAAACCCCCAAGAGTACAGGCAGCCCAACTGTACACCTTGTAAAAATCCTGATCTACAGGTTATTTGTAAAATCGGCGGATCATTTCAAGTCTGATCATAAGAAATCTGCTCTGCAGATTTGGACGGTCTCTACGAGAGTTTGTTTCTCTGCAATTTTCCAGCCCAATGAATAGCAAGGCCTACTCAAAACATCCCCAAAAATGGACATATTCTAAAACTAGGAAATGAAAACCCTCCATATTTCTAAATTCACCTGGTCCTGAAGTAAGCTTATGGAAACCTCACCCTCCCGCTCACGCGTAAATCATTCGGTCACCATAGCAGTAACGTAAGCACGTGTGAAAAACTATATATGTATGATTATAAGAATACAAATATGTCGGTTTTGTTGCATATGAACTGTACAGCTACCCTCTTACCAACTACAGCCCAATGTATTTTTGTTTATGGAGCTGTAGGTCTATTTTTAAATGTTGTCGCTGCCAGGAATGTGTTAGGTTTGCTTTACTTGTAGTCTTCACAGTGGGTTTTAGTGATGGTGTAGGTTAGATTATGTCTTAAATATACATTTACACAATGTAATCAATTACACTTCTTTTCTTCAACTCATTATGGTATCCCAAGCTCCATGTATAAACTGAAATGTATGATTTATAACCGTCTTCAAAAATTTGCTTTGTTAGGCATTTCCAAGGGAATTATCCTCCATTAGTACCCGGGGGGCTGGGAGGGTGGTTTTGGCCTTCCAGCTAATGAAAAGGGTCCGAAACGGGGCTTTACCAAATGGTAAAGCCCCAGCTCCGAGCCTCTTCTGAGCTGGAGGCCACCATTTCCCTGCACTGGATCATCAGGTACGTGTTCCCCTGCGTCCCCATCCCCCCCACATACTTAGCCCCCCTCTGACTCCTGCCACTCTTACCTTGTGCTTCTGTCCCCTGCCGGCGCCGGGAACAGTATTGTTGCCGGCGCTTCCTCAACACAGGATTAGCTGTCATGGAAAGGGAGAAGGGACTATGTGTAGTTCCCTTCTGCCTGCTCTATTGTGGACATCTTATTTTGTCCTCCTTTTTAAATGTTGAGGAGCGGCAAACGTGTTGTTTCTCAACTAAATAAAACACACTATATTAGTACCCTGGTACAACATGCTGAGGTACAAATAGCAATATTACCCTCGTCGGGGGAGGGGGGGGGGGAAGGTTATTACCGGGCAGGTAATGCCCCTGGCTATCGTTAAAGCCTTTGCTTTGCTCAGGGTTCTAACTGATGTGGGGGAATTAACTTGCCCAGTAATGCCCCCCCATGCTTGGGTAATGTTGCTCAAGTATAGAGTTTGGCCTACACTACAATGGTGGGGGATGAAGGGTACTGGCTCAGGGGCTTTATGACCTGCTTTGCTCTACAAACACCTGAAGAGAGATTGGTGGCATTTAACCTGAATGCAGTTTAGCCTCAAACATTCTCCACTCCTGCCACCATCTGGCCCGGTCTTCCTTTATCTGCCACCCTGTAAGTGGCACCAAACGTATTGTCTCACCAATATTGATTTGAATTGTAAATGTACATATTTGTGATAATTGTATGATGTTTATAGATATGTACACAACATGATTGATGTTTTTACTGTAATAATACTGTTATTTTAACACTAATTGCAGGTATTTGACTATTTGATCAGAATTCCTAAAGTGGAATGAACTGAAAACTCTTATGTTACTGAATAAAAAGATCTGTATAGCCTTTATAAGAGTGTGCATCATTTTGTTGAGGAGGAGTTAGTCCAACTCCGCCCCCTCACCATTCTCAAGTTAACATACTTCGTAAGGGTGCCCTGTAATACGATAGAACAGATATATGCGTATGTAACACAACCCGTAGACTTGTTTTAGGGCTCCATTTTGTGACCTGGCCTCACCCTGACCACACCAGAACCCCCTTTGACTCCTAATCCTGCGTAGCAATATATTTTCCAGAACCAACACATAACCCCTGATACCAGTAAGGTATCAAACCTTCGGGTGGGCACCTCAGTGAGGGGCATGAAGTCATCAAAAGCATTGTGGAGGGTAACGGTTGGAATGCCAATAAACTAGCTCATTTGACCCAAGTAACCCCATTCATAAAAAGATGTTATGTGCACCATTATTCTCATATTATCAGTCCTGTTGTTTAGTTTAGTTAGATAGATGTGGGTCTCGTTATGCTCCGACCTTCACAGCAAAAATGAGCCCAGCCGACCTACATGCTACTGGAGTGAACCCAGAGCAGCAGACAATCCAATTTGGCCATCCCGTATGGAATTAATTGTATCATTCTGTTTCTCCAATTATTATCCAGATTTGTGGACCTATAGCCCTTCGTCACAAGTGACGTATTTTCTCCGTAAAATGGGCTGCCTGTGTATTGTTTGGTAGAGCGCTCTTGGGCAGCAGAGTTCTTTGCTTGAGTTACAATCTTATATAAAGTTTGTTATACTTGCAATTTATCTCAGAGCTTCATTCCCCAGATGGGGGGGGGGTTCTCATTATTTGGTCTGTTGGCTAGTACGTGTTGCATTGGGTGTATGCCTTCAATTTTCTATGTAGGATCTAGTATGCAAAGATTATATATACCCACATGTCTGGGGAGGGGTATCAAAACAAGACCAAAAATGTCAGCATCGCCCTTGGTTCAATTTCCTTGAACCCAAACGAAACAGTAACCATAGATTGCAATATATATTTGTTTTATGATTAAATAAAAAAAAATAATAATAAACCACACAAAATGAATAGTGTAAATAGAACTAGTGGCCAAAGGTTCTAGCCTGGACGTCAACAAGAACTTTTCTATGCAAGACGCTGGAATACAAGTTCTAATTGGAATGGTCCCAGACTCCCAACTAACTTTAGGGGGCAAGCCTGTAGAGCGCCCCCCTCAGCATAAATCCTAATATGTTATACATAGGTCATCCAACCTCTGTTACGACAAGTTATGTGCTGACATAGCCTCAGGCTATTCTGTCAGATCGTGTTATGCTGTTGTGCTGTGTTGTTATACTGTGTTACACTGTGCTACAGTATGCTGTGTGGCGCTGCGCTCAATTATGCTAGGGAAGGCTGTTAGGTTGGCGCTACGCTGTATGTGCGCTATGTTGTACTGTTACTTTAGTTTAGTTATTCCACGCTCTTTTGTAATACTATTTATACGTATGATAGTAGGTGGCTAAAATAAATTATCCACCAAACTGGCCTGGGGCCAATGGCAATGTGCGAGGTGGGAGACATCCATTATTGCCTCCTTCTGGTTGGAGTCAAAGGGTGGGGAACCAAACTTTTCTTCTGCTAGTCTTCCTAGGCTCCTGTGTGTAAAGCATTGCATTATGTCCCAACCGAACGCCCCTCTGGCCAGGCTCGTTGGCTCTGGGGAACCATACTCTCTATGCACGCTGGTTGTGCTCGGAGCTGCAGGGTCTGATTCGTGGAAGTGTTTTAAAATGGCACAATCCCATAGGAAAACGTTCTGTGAATCAGGCCCGCAGAGTGCAGCCAACAGGGTGTTCCTGATAAATAATCCTCCATTTAAATAAACGCCAAGAGGGCCAATTTTACCATATGTCCCACTCCGAAGTGATGATATGCTGGAAGGCAGCACTGCGTGAGCAATAAGCGGGGACAGCTGCTCAGCCTCCAGGCATGCACGCGGAAAGATTATCTAATTTAGACCTAGAATAAAGAACTCCTCGCGCCCATTCCCCTCCTTCCACCCCCCTCCTCCTCCTCCTCCCGTCCATTGAAAGAGTAGCTCCCTTCCCATAAAAGGAGGTCCGGCTTCAGGGCGACCACTGCCACATTACAACCTTCCCACGAGCACGAGTCGCGTGACCGGACAGCCACCATCTACCCACTAATGTGCAGTTCATAAACTCTGCAATAATGCATTTCGGCAATGCGACGTGCTTCTTTGAGAGACGGGAGAACGTACAACTCCACCTATTGTTTAAGGAATCTGCGCTCAAAGAAAGCGAAGCATCGTACGAGGCGGAAAGGGAGAGGCCCGTTCTGCGAGAACCAAAGAGGGTAGAGGTAGGCACAGCCTGCTTAGACATCGCGAAAAGGAACGGTCACCCCACCTGCCCTAAGTCAATCAAATGACGCCCTATAACCGGATCGGTTCATCTTCCAAGAAAAGCCTCCTTCCCTTATACATATCCCAAGAAGCACGAGCCCCTCCATGGCCCGGACTAGATGTATTAGGTGGCAGTGCAATTGTTTCCAACCAAGAAGGGGCGCACTAGGGCAAGAACCGGGCTATAAAACGAGGCAGGCCGAAAGCTCAGCCTCTCACTGGAACAACAAGCATCGGCAATGCCAATAATTTGGGCTTTTCTTTAGGCATGGGAAAGGCATTTGCCAAGCACTGCCATTGTGGTGGTATTATCTGGCCTTCTGTGGCAGAAGCTGCAAAATGATACCAGTACAACGTCATTTAATAGCAGTGCCTGGCAAATGACTAATACTTATACACAAGCCAAAAGTGTTGGCTTTGCCAATGCTTGTTTGTAACAGGACTTCAGTGAAGGGGACAGATAGTTTTTATAAAATCGAGAGACTGAAAGCACACCGGGTTAAGACATTTTTATTACACCAGTAGCACGTTTCCAGCTCCAATTAAGTCTCTAACTCTCAGAAGGCACTTCAAGCCCAAACTATGATGGTAATGCTTAATAATGCTAACTTAAAAAGACCCCAGAAGGATGTGTTTTGGGCAGGAAGTGGGTGGGAATGGCACCTGGCAATCCACAAGTGGTTAAACAACCATACAACACCTACAAGGTTTGGGTCCCTCAAGGTCCAGACTTCAATCCGAGCCCAATCCCATCAGCCAGTTCTCTATGGCCCTTAAGCTTGAAGATGACCTGAAAAGTACTGGGTCATATGCACAGACATGCCTTTTGGCTTTGCATGGGTCCCGTGGCAGCAAACCCAATACACGTATGCATGAGCAGGTGACGCATAATGTCACCACTTAATAAAGAGTCCCAGCACCGTTCTCGAGCGGGAACAGCCACTCTGTCATGTCTAAGTCAACCTCATTTGTAAAAACGCATGCGGCACCGTAGGAAGATAACATAGCTGGTGATCTGTGCCTGCCCACACTACAACTCCAACATGGCTGGGTCTTGATTTACGAGTGTTCACAAGATTATCGTGCTGATGCCAACGGCCTCTGCACTCTGGGCCTCTTATGTGTGGTATTTTCAAATGTTCCCATAGGAAAAGCGTTGGGCTTGCTGAAAATGTGTAACATGGGCCAAATTATTTCCAGGGCCTCTTTTGCTTCCCAGTCCACCCCTGACCCTGCGTTAAATATTCCAACGTTGGAGAGGGTTTGCATGAACTATCCAGCTCCCTGCTAAACATGGTACAGGATTCTGACTATGCTTCTGCACACTTTCAGGCTTTGGTGAATCCAGATGATGAGAGATTGAGCTTAAACGAAGCGAAGCAAAAACCGATGGCGTCACTTGATGTGCGGTACATCGCAAAATTAAGACTTGGTCGACGCCCGACAACGAAATTCGCATGCATCTAATGCAGGTTTGCGGATCAGTCAAACGGAGATGGGCATTCTACGTGACCTCCAGATTCCCCTGCAGGAAACACTTGAAATATCTAGAAATCATGACTTAGCTGACTCACGTGCCGCATCATTCGAA
The DNA here is from genome assembly GCF_040938575.1 of Ambystoma mexicanum. NCBI lineage: Eukaryota > Metazoa > Chordata > Amphibia > Caudata > Ambystomatidae > Ambystoma > Ambystoma mexicanum. The sequence goes on from NC_090921.1 coordinate 305,995,157, forward strand.
AAACTACCGGGTGAGCAAGAACATAGTTAATGGTGCACATGCCACCTATCACCACAGATCTCCCCCTACCAAAAATCACTCTGAGAAAGAATCTACAAGGCACCACAAACGGAAGAATAGCCAGGCTCATACTACTCTACTTACTTCAAGCCGCCGAGACTCCTCAGATCAAGCAACGAAATCCGCCTGGAACAAAAACCATACCTTAAGAAAAAACTTGGGGGCTCCTCCTTCTCCCACTTCGCTGCAAAAACCTGAAACAACATCCCAAAAGAAATAAGAAACACCGAAGATCACCTACAATTCAGAAAATTACTAAAAACCTGGCTCTTCAACACCACAGACTAAAACAAAAACAAAAAATGAAACAACCGAACGGGAAACACAAAGAAAAAAAAAGGATTACTAAATTTAGAATGACAGTGACGACACCCAGAACAGACCAGAGAAACTCTTAGTACAACTAGAGAGACAATGCTAAGTCGAATAGGACACAAGCAACACCCCTGAGGACAGGAATCACCATCCCTAGCCAACTCAATGGCAACAACCTCACCCGCACCATAATCATTACCAACTATCACACTTGCATAGAGTTGTGTGAATGTTGGTACTTGCCACACTTGAACTAAGTTGTGGACACTGGCACGGGCACTGACCGCATGGAGTCATGAATGAAAGCGGATGCCACCACAGGACAATTACAAGCAAAGGTATATGCCCAAGGAGATGGGAGCGATAGCCTGAATAAATAAATAAATAAATAAATAAAATAAGATGACGACTGCCAACCACCCGCCACATATGGATAGAGTAGCCTTGGCTAGGCAATACCGCGCACCGACTGGATGGGGAATGCTCTCTGGGCCAGACTGTAAGGGACTCACAAACGCCTGCCTGCCCCGCATACAGACAGGTGGCTGAAGGCGAACTTGGGTGGGGTTATGAATTTGAGTGGATGACATGTGTGAAAGGGACTGAATATCTGACAGCCCAGATCAGGTCAGAAGACGCAGAGATGCTCCCGTACCCCATCTGGAGAGAACACGGAAACTCAGCGCCTCACTTCCGGAGAGCAATGCCAATTAACCAACCCACTAACAATTTCACCCCTCTGCAAATACCTCTTAAATTCTAACCAAACACCCACAAACCTACAACACGAACAATCCGCACAAACTTCACTACACTGAAACTAAAAAACAAAATCACAGAGACTCGCACAACAGCACACAACAAATACCAACCGTAAAACACCCCAAGCTCAGCCAACGGACCCACCGGGCTGAGGCCGTCAACAGCACATCACTGCTCTCTTGCACTTTTCCAGCTTTTTGCCTACTAACTCACCCCGCACCCTTTTTTCCCTTTTTTAGAGCCACCGGAGCACCAGGGGACCACTCCGGTGGCGATAGTGCGCAGTACAAATATTAACATTAACATATGGTTTGAAGTCCCAGGTATAATCCAGACACCAGCAAATTAACTGAATTACTTCATGCACATGCATTATCCTTCGTAGCTTCACCAATTCATCGCCAGGGGCATTGCCTTGACGTCATACACCATAGAGGACCTGGGATTATATTCCTTGATGCAACACTGATTTCGTGGTCAGATCACTTTGTTTCAACATGTGTAGTGTAGGGGAGGACTGGTCCAGGAGACCCTCTCGCCTGCGTTTTCTCCCCAGGTGAGGGCAATGGCTCATTGGGCGTTCCCTCGTGCCACCCGGGCCCAGGTGGTGGAGGGCTCACCCGCTGGAGACATTGCCCACACTATTGATTGCCCACACGTATTGATTGCCCACACGTATTGATTGCCCATACAAATTTAGCTAGGCCCAGAAACCATTTTTTGTCTAGTAAAGATGGTGTGAGCTCAGCGCACTGTAGCGCGGCCCCCACCCTTGGAGAGTCTCATCCCTGTTGCCGCAGCACCCTGGCAGATCCGCTGCGAGCACGTTCTCACGAACAAGACGGACATGAGCTAGCGCAATACGCTAACATTGTAACAGTTCACCTCCCGCAGTGTACTAGCACTATCAGCATGACCCGGCCAGCAGGCCTGAACAATGAGAAGAACGGTAAAATGGTCATCTGATGGCAGACAGTCTTTATATATATGTATATATTAATGTCAAGACCTCTTGCAAAGTATGCTTTCTTCCACAAAATCTCCTATATTACAAACGCCTGTAGAATGTATTAAAATGAGAGAGCATGCTCCCATGATATAAGCAATGGCGAGCTCACACCATTACAGGTGGATGCTAATAATAAAGGAACGCTCCAGGGATCTGTTTGTTGCTTGTATCACTGGGCAGCCTACCTCCCATGGTTTTGCGCCATAACTAAGCTAATGCTGCTAGAGTACACGAGAAAGCGAATGCAACTATACTATGAACTCATGTAAAGGATGCGCGAGAATGCACTTATCATGTGTGTATGTCTAAGCCCCTTATGTGCCACCACCGTCACGTACAGTGGCGGGTCGTTTTCTATGTACTCCACCGACCCAACTACTACCTCATTTACTGCGAATGTATATGCATGTAACTAAGATACTGTAACTGCTAGAACATAATATACAAATGTGGTGCTCGGACTGGGTATAATCGAGACACATCCAGCAAAGTTAAATGCATGTTTTAAAGTGATTTTGAATAAGTATTATAGAAAGTGTTCAAATGTTTGTGATGTCTTTACCTACATTCGGCAACAAACGAGGGAGATACCTTTGTGAATGCGTACAAGGCCATTCCCCCTCCCATCCTGCGAAGGCTGCCAAGACATGAGAACAGAGGCCCGCTCTGCGCTATCCCACCTCCCCCGACTAGACTGGAGCCACTTCAAAGATTTGTAGCCCCACTGCAGCACCCAAGGCCGCGGCCAGCCACCTGCATTATTTACAGCACAGCAGTAAACCTTTGTCTAAACTCCCGCGCCCCCTCGTAAACCCCACAACCCACCGGACCGTCTCAGACTTATGGCCCTGTGCAATCAGGACACCCAACACTTTGACAACACACAGCGAAACATCCATAACAACTTCTAACAAGACAGAAAGACCTGTACCACCCGTCCCAGGCCCCGAAGCTTAGCCCCTCGACCTATGGCCCCGGTCAACAGGACACGGGTAACCAGGCCTCGATATATTACCTCCAGAACCCTCACAAGGTGCATTCCTCCTGTGTTGCATTAACCTATAAAATAACCTATCGGAAGATTTACTAAAGAGAATAACACTGTAAATGACTGAATGACTGCGGTGTGCATGGCCGAGGGCAAGTAAGTCAGAAAAGGCATTCATCTCTGCCACAGGCAGCATTGGCACACCAACACCGCCCGGATGAACTCAAGCCGACCTGCCAGGCCCAGCCCAACCCACGAGGGTGACCAGTGACGTCCTTCAGCCAAGACCAACCACGCCGCAGCAGCACCTATAGTTAGTTGTCGCCACCCAATCCCAATGAACTTGTGCCCCCTATAGTATGTAGGTTTTGATGACGTTTTTTGTAAATATATACGCCTGTCTTTGCTATTGTCAGACAGAGCGCTCTCGGAGTTTGCAGAGTCCTTTGCATGCCCAAATCTGATTGATAAACTCCCATTTACGCTCACCCGCACTCTGTCTTGGCCTTATTCCCATTTTGGGAGAGTCCTTCATTGTCTCTCATTGCGGGGAGGATCGTGCTGTTTGGGGACGCTTGCTTTCAGTGGTGACCCCGATAGCGTGATTTTTATTTCTTCCTAATTCCTTATAACCGTCCCCTTTTGGCACGAGAATCTCCGGTCGAAAAGGGATATGCAAGGTGAGCCGGCTCCGGGAGGATGCCCGCCAACGGCGACCGGTACACTAAGAAGTGCGCACTCAATAGAGAGGGGGTACGGGATCCCGGTTGAAAAATCCCCTTTGAGTACCGCTCGCCGGAGCCGGGGCTGACTGTTGAGCTGACGGCGACACTGCCTGGACGGACCCAGTTTCGGAGACTATCGGTTCAAGACGGGCACGTGAGTACTGAGTGCGAGCGATTCTAAAGGGAGCGGGGAAAGAAGTGTAAGACAGATAACGATAGGGGGGGGGTACGCAGATCTTCTAAGGATCATCTTAAATTTTCCTTGCTTTTTCTTTGCATATGGCCATCAGGATCAAGAGGTGAATAAGAGATAAAAGTGACGGGAACCTAGCTCCGAAAGGGGGTGGAAGGCGGCGCCGCATAGTGCTATCTTGACTAGTACTGGGAATATATGAAGAAGTGGAGTATAAAATAAAAGTGTTCAGCAAAAGGGGACACAGAGTACATTAGTGACCGCTATTACCTTTTTCCTTTCTTTTCTTTAAGGGTAGGGGGGAGAATAAAGAACTGTGATTAGCACAAACTTAGGGAGACAGTAAGAGAAAAAGAGTCCTACTAGAAGGGGGGAAAGCAGGTTAATATCTATATATATGCACATCTAGATATTCAAATAAGACGAACAGGGACAGCCGGCTAGGGAGGAAAGGGAGGGCAGCGTGAATGGTGAATTGAGTGGTGCCAAGAGGTGTGTGCACCTCGTCTGTGCTAGAAGACATTTTGATGTTGTGAATGTGTGAAGCGGTTATAAATGCATAATAGTTAAATGGTCATGGTAAGTGTGGTCGGATAAAACTTTTTGCCCTTTTCAGGTAACGTCAATATAGTGAAGTGAGTGGGTACCTCTTTGATTTCCAGGCTGACATTGTCAAAATAAGGGATGGGTTGCTCTTGTATGTGCCCCCCAAAGAGAACGGAATAGACATTGTGTACGGCCAGTTCTGTATTGCGCAGTCAGGGAGGAGGAGAGCCCAAAGGGACCCAACATTGAATGTGAAGTAAAATATAAAGAATAATACTGATACTACATTTACATTGTAGTTGCAAATACACGGAGACACACCAGTACTAGGAGAGCACAGAGATGGGGGCCGAAACAGCCTGATCACATATTTGTAAGAATCTCCCGGGATACGTGGAGCGGATTAAAAAATATCACGACCAATGGGTGACCGAGCTAAAGGGGGAGGGGTTACCTCAGATTTGGCCCGAGGGAGGGTCATTTGATAAAAGTGTTCTGGATACGGTGGCCACATGCATTTTTCTAAAATACAAAGGAAAGCAGCTGCAAAATAGGAGGGAAATATTAGATCTTTGGAGGTTATTTGAAGAGATACCACCGCCTAAAACACCAGCATTAAATCCTGATCTCCCGTCCACCACAGACAATCCACTACTAATACAAAGAGATGTCAAAGAAGGGTCAAGTGTAGCGCCACCAGTAGAGGTAATAAGTTTGTACCCGATATTAAAGAAGCCTGTGCCCGCAGAGGGGTACAGTGACCCCACTTACATACCTCCCCCGAAAGATACTACACCCCACCGGCCCACGGCACCTCCGCCATATGAAAGCACGAGGGAGCGAGCCCAGGCAGGCACACAAAGGGTAGATATAGAGAAGCTCACAGATGATTTAGAGTCAAGACTATCGATAGCAAAAGATGAGCTCTCAAGGATAAAAGACATATGCGAACGAACAGCACTAGATGCAACTAGATCAGGGCGTACGTCCAGAGCACCAGGTGAACATAGAAAGCCCGAAGAGGGGTGGAAAAAGGGCGAGATCCTGTTCAGAATTGAGGAAGAACCAACGCAAATAATAGAAGTAGGGTCCAGAGAGGGAGATGTTGTAAACGAAGAAAGGCTTGGGGGAATTAGAGAGGAATTGCTGTGTGATATAAGGGACGAGTTAGAAGAAAGCGACAGGTTGAGTATGGCGATGGGAGGGGGAAGCGAGGGGGAGGAAGGTACGTGTTCAATGAGAACACTGGACGATGAATGGACGGGGCGATTAAGGAACAGAGTGGGGAAAATGGCATCACTGGGAACATCAGCAGCCAAAACGGGCCCGGATGGGACGACGAAAGGAAAGCTACAGCTCCCGTTGATACACAGGGGAGGAGGGAGGCCCAATTATATCCCATGGGCGCAGATGGATAAAGCCAATTTATTAAAGCTATTGCCCCCGTTGTCAGGAGGGGCAAGTAAGTGGATATATGCCTTTGAGAAACATACTGCTGGGGTACCCCTAGCTATAGGAGATGTGAAAAGTCTGCTCGTGTCAGCAGTGGGCGATCAGGCTGAAAGAGTATGGGTAAAAGCCGGTTTCCCGGGAGTAACGTTAGACTGTGACCGCCATGATGGGGCATCCTTTAACACAGTGCGTGCCAGGGTGTGGGATGCCTTACGCGAAACATTCCCAGACACACCGGACTTACAGTCAGTGATGCAGTGTACAATGAATGACGGGGAGGAGGCTATGGATTACATTTTTCGGGTCCAAGAGATGTGGAGAGCAGAAACGGGCACGCCCTGGTATCAATCGACATCTTTATTTTATTTTATTATAAAGAGGGCTCCCAAAGGAAGTGCAGAAGGCGCTTGACAAGATAGCAGGTATTGAAGCAAAGGGATGGCCAGAAATTCAGAGCATAATTGTACACCATTGTAAACGAATTAAGGAGAGGGAGAAGGAGGTGGCGCAGAAAAGATTGGCAGACGAGGCGAAGTTAGTACAGTCAAAGCTAGTGAAGGTTGCAGCAGCAGTAGCCGCGCTCCCACACAGTAGAGAGGGAGATGATGAGGAGGAGGGGCTGCTAGCACTCCAAGGAAGGGTGGCAACTAATTGGGCGGGAACAGCACAGCGGCAGTGGACTGAGCAGGAGCAAGGTGGAAGTCCGCAGTGGCAAGAGTGGACCCCTCGAGGGGGACGAGGTGGGTACAGGGGTCGGAGAGGAGGCGGACAGGGGTACGGGGGAATGGGAGGAAACGGATGGCAGGGTCCCAGGGGCCCCCAGGGGAGTTGCTGGAACTGTGGACGATGGGGCATTACTCCAGGGAGTGCAGAAGTAGACAAAACAATGGGTTCCAGGAGGAGGAGAATTATGGTCATCCACACCCAGGTAGCCCATTTGGTCTCCCAATGGGACAGCAGCAACTAAGAAACCCCGGCCAGGGTACCACGGGCCAGCAACAGGGACCCCAGTATAGGACACAGAACCACCCACAAAACAATGACAGTATGCAATACACACCAGGTAACCCTTTCGCGACAACAGCAAACGGGGCCCCCGCACCAGCACCTTACAGTGGCATGTCAGTGGTTTCAGGGAGTGTTTTTAATGAGGGAGGGGCGATGAGATATCCCGCATAGGACAGCCCACAGAGAACACTTGCGTGTCCAGTTCTATCCACCACCTACAATGCAGCAGAGGAACCATTGGTAGGGGCGCAGATAGGAGACAAGCAGTTTATATTCATGGTTGATTCGGGAGCGGAGAAATCATGTGTCAGAGAGGGCCGATTCCCGTTATCTAACAGGAAGTTAGAGACGCAGGGGTTCTCCTGGGCTGTAATTGAAGTTCCTTACACAGAAGCTTTGGATATAACAGTGGGGGGTAAAACTGTAAAGGCACCCTTACTGTATTATGAGCATTCACCCATAAATTTATTAGGGAGGGATCTCCTAAGCAAACTTAACATGACCATATCATTTACCGAGAGAGGGATAGTGTGTTCTACACCCGGGATATGCCCCTTGCGTGCGATGTTGGTAGTGCAAGCCTACACAACCACACAGGAAATACGAGGGCGGCCACAAAACGAGGAAATGTTTATCAAAGGGCTAAAGACTCTGGCCCTCATAATTCCCGAGCTAGGAGGCATGGACTGGAGGATTCCGGCGGAGTTCCTCTTCCGCCCCATAGTGTGTCCCAACACAGCACCGGGATCAGTGGTATCATTAGACTTGCACGCTGTACAAGTGTCAGCAAAAAGGATCGCTGTGATTGGAGTGGACGAGGAAGGGTGTGAGTGGCGCACAGTGCTGTGCACAAACGCCAACATCGCCCTACGAGAGGTAACAGATGAGGATCTCTTTTCAGACACGGAAGGGGATGGTGAGATAGTAATGGAAATAGCGATGCCCTGTGATATTTTAATACAAGCAAGGGAGACCCCCGTCCAATTGATGACAGTGGTAGGAGCACCACCGTCGTTTTTTGATGACGACATGAGGCTCGTACCAAACAACTTATGGACAACAGGCCCCCATGATGTGGGACTGTTGCATGGAGTACAGCCTGTGGTAATAAAACTAAAGCAAGGAGCAATTTTACCGCGAGTTAAACAGTATCCTTTGTCTCGTGAAGCTGAAGAAGGGATAAAAGAGACAATAAATGCCCTACTAGCACAAGGGATAATAGTGCCTTCAAACTCCCCATGTAACACTTGCATTTATCCGATCAAAAAAGCAAAAGGGGGGTCGTGGAGGATGATACAAGACCTACGCCCCCTCAATGATGTAATTCAGAAGGAGTTCCCTCTAGTCCCGAACCCCGCATCAATACTATGCAGCATCCCGAAAGAGGCATCACATTTCACAGTAGTAGATTTGAAAAACGCATTTTTCTCCATACCCCTGGCTGAAGAGAGTAGATACCTTACCGCCTTCACACTGGGGGGTAAAAGATATGAACATTGCAGATTACCACAGGGATACTGCGAGAGCCCGAGCATCTTCAATCGCGTATTACATGAAGACCTAGGAAACCTATCAGTTGAGAGCACCATTATTCAGTACGTAGACGATTTACTAGTCTGCGCACAAAACGAAGAGAAATGCAGAACAGATTCCATAACATTATTGACTTTGCTGGCCAACAAGGGGTACAAAGTGGACATGGGAAAGCTACAGTACTGTCTGACAGAGGTCCTGTACCTGGGACAGCTGATTTCAAAAGATGGGAAAAGAATAATACCAGACAGAGTGGAAGCGATAAGATCAGTAAGAGAACCCACAACAGTAAAAGACATGCAGAAATTCTTGGGAATGTGCAATTACTGCCGAGCATGGATATTAGATTATGCGGCATACACCAGGCCCCTATTACAAGCATTAAAGGTGGCCCAACAGGAGAACAGGAAGATGGAATGGACGGAAGAGATGAGCTCCTCTTTCCAAACATTAAAAGATTTGATTTCAAGCGCCCCAGTACTCGCAAACCCTGATTATGGACGCAAATTTTACCTATTCTCACACTGCAAAGAAACTCTCATGACAGCAGTGCTGACTCAAAAAACGTCCTTAGGACACAAGCCACTGGCTTACTATAGTGGTACTTTAGATGCCGTGATGCAGGAGCATTTCGCGTGCGAGCAATCACTCACTGCAGCCGCGTTCGCGATTGAAAAAAGTGCCGCAATAGTAATGGGTTGCCCTGTGACATTGTTTGTGGAACATTCATTATTTGCAATACTGGAGAGATCAAAACGCACACTGACCACACAGCGGGCGACCGCCTACGAGATTATATTGTCCAGTGCCAACATCCATATAGTGAGATGCAAGACAGTGAACCCCGCCACATTCATTACAGAAGCGTGCACACTGGAAGACATGCAGAACCACGATTGCGCAACCTACACAGGAGAGAGAGGGGAGGACACAGTGGTGTGTGAGAACGCTCTAAGCGAGGGGGAAGTGTATTTTGTGGATGGGTCCGCATCAATTGACGTGGACACGGGAGAAAAACACGTTGGTATGGCAGTAGTGAGGTTAGAAGACGGTGAGTATGAAACACTGGTACAATATCGCCTCCCATCACATTACTCCGCACAGGCAGCAGAACTGATTGCGCTCATAGAAGCACTACATGCAGCAAAGGGTTGTGCAGTGACAATATACACAGACTCAGCTTACATGACAACTACAGTACATGGAGGCCTAGCAAGATGGGGGCGTAGGGGATTTAGGTGGGCAGACGGAACACCAGTACAGCATGCAGAATTGTTGAAAGAGTTAATTGAGGCCCTGCAAAACCCTACAGCAGTAGCAATAGTAAAGTGCCAAGCACATACATCCAACACAGATGTTGTGTCTTTAGGGAACGCGGCAGCGGACGCTGCCGCCAAGGAGGCTTCCTATTTTCAGAAAAATGACACAGGTGAATACATGCTTAAGCACAAGACGAACGAAGAGCCCCCAGAGGGGTATAATATGATGCCCATAGCACAAATAATAGAATTGCAGGAAGGAGCCAGTGCAGAGGAAAAATGAATGTGGACAAAGCGAGGGTGCAGCAAGTCAGGAACAGACCTGCTGTGGCGGCAAAATAACTCGGGGAAAGTGGTAATGCCAATACAGCTATTAGAGATTGCATTTCAACAGCTACACTTCCCTGCACATAACACCAAACAGCACATCGCAGCAGATATACAGGAAGAATGGTTCGTGCCCTGTCTCCAGGAGCATGTGTCTCGATTGGCAATGGAATGTACAACATGCCAAATATACAATTCAGGAATGACATTACGCACTCTCCGGGGAACAATTCCTAAACCCATTGGCCCATTCAAGGAACTGCATATAGATTATGCAGACATGGGGGAAAGGTGTAATGGCGCACGGTACATGATCGTGGTTGTGTGCCCATTTTCAAGGTGGGTGGAAGCAGGACATTGCGCACGACCTGATGCCAAGAGCGCCGCCAAGTTCCTAGTAAGGGAAGTGTTCCCGCGCTGGGGAATTTGTGACGTGATTCGCTCAGACAACGGCACTCATTTTGTGAATGAGCTTTTTAAGGAAGTCACTACATTATTGGGAATAAAACATAAATTATGTTCAATTTATCATCCTCAAACTAATGGCGTAGTGGAAAAGATGAACGGACTGTTGAAGGGCAGGTTATCAAAACTATGCTTCTCATTAAAGAAGAATTGGATTTACTGCCTACCCCTTGCGCTATTTGAATTACGAAATCAGCCAAGCAAAGACCACCATTTGTCCCCGCACGAGATCGTGACTGGGAGACGGATGAACACAGCACACTCGCCACTGCGCGAACACTCAGACGCTCACAGAAGCGCCGCGATATTGGGAGATGAGTTCACAGATTATTTAAGGAAATTGACAAGGGCAGCGCGCGTGATATCAAAGCAACTCTCCCCACCCTTCACTAGAGAAGAGGGAAATGTAACAGGCGCTGTCACGGAACCAGGGCAACAGCTACAGCTAATGCCAGGCGACTGGATTTATGTCAGAAGCTTTGTGCGTCGGTGGAATGCACCACGATTCCATGGCCCATACGAAGTAATATTTTGCACGCCCACGGCAGTGAAGGTCAAAGGGTTGAGGTACTGGGTGCACTTGACCGACGTACGGAAGGCATATAGCAACGTACAAGAGGAGGTAGATGAGGAGGCACAGACAACAGCAAACGATGCAACTGAGCAGAATGACTGAATATGAACTTATGTGAATGTGTTGGTACTAAACTTGAATAAATGCACAACTGATAAAGATTAACTTTTACCTGGTTGAGTGTATATATATATATATATATATATATATATATATAGTTAATGGAATGCCAAATTATAGCCTGTATACACCCTTGTCTGTGAATGCCCCTCCCCGCCTCCCCACCCCTTTCCATTCCCCGTCACATGTATATTGGCACTGATGGTGCTAGCAAAATGTTTACATGTATGCACTCAATGCACTTTTATATCTTAAAACAGGAGCTTCCATGGCATCTAATGGGCAGCCTGCAACGGATAGATTTACTAGAATTAGAAATTGGTTAACTGCGAAATGCACATATTCGTATGAATGTGGACTATCTGCGTGCATTATATTGTTTTTTACATTAATGTTTGGACTGGTTACATACTGGTTCATAGCGTTCATCTCTATCGAGATGAACGAGGGGGGAGGGAACAACACAACTACTGGGGCCAATACAACTGCAAGTGTCAATGCCAATACAAGGGAAGGTGATTTCTTGGTATGGGACGGAACTAAACTTGTGTGGGGCTACTATACTACGCCATCCAATGTTGTCATCTCACAAGATGGAGGCCCAAAGGGTAAAAGGCAAAATAACACACTGTCCCCACCTGAGATGTCTAATTACAATGCTCACAGCTTAAACGACCGAAACCCCTCTGCCATATCCTGGTTGTATAACACCCCCACCAGCCAACCTGCCCCCATGGCCATAGACAATCAAAGAATGAAAGCAACACATGAAATATTATATGATGACTGGGTGAAGGGGGGCGGGAAGGGGAAAGGGGGGTCTGTTTTACCCTTCGTTCAGGAGGCTGGGAAGCGCCAAAGGAACAAGAATAACAGACGAAAGAGGGAAGCAGGGAGGAGTAAGTATGATGAGTACTATGGGCTAGGTCTAGATAAGATGGAAGACCCACGACACCCCCACCAAACAAATAAGTGGTATGCAGACATGAGTGCCACAGCTAAACAAACAACAAACGAGAGCTGTTATGTTTGCTCCCTCATCCCTCACGCATCAGGTACACCCAAAGTACTGTTACCCAAAGAGTTGCCAATTATAGATGCCCAATGTCTCCTTCATCTCACGTTATGCAGAATTAAGAACACCTTCCAGGCACATGAAGTGACTTTTCAAATGCTGCAGAACGAGAAAACGTGCTACCCAAAACCGTCAGGGGTTGTATGTCTGAAAGAACCGTTTTTTGTAATTGAAGGGACACTTTTTTCTGATAACAAGTGGAAGAACGAAGAAGTAATGTGTAAAGCTGAAGCACTGAGGGGTGTGGCACCGGAGAAATTGCAATGGATAGAAGAAACGTGCACACCCGTATGGAAGGAACACATTTCAAAGTTAACTTGGGTTACGCCCATCGAAAAGCCTTTCAAGCTGCAGAGTGAAATAGACTATGAACTGTGTTTTAAAGGAGAAGGGAGAACCCCCATGGGAACAAACAAGAGCTGTAACAAGACCCTCACCATCCCAGATCTAAGAAAAGGGACTGCGGCCCTTATGGACACATACTGGGTATGCGGCAACCAGGCATACCTACACCTCCCCCCGTCATGGAGTGGCAGCTGCTCAATGGCCACTCTGCACTCAGCCCTAATGGTGATACCCGAAAGCCACATCGATGGGAGCAAAAGGACACAGGAACGCATGCAGCAAAGTGTGGCTCAACCAACTTCAGAGTCACAAATGTATGTCCTGTCTTCCGGAAGCAAGGGAGAGGTGCTGACCCGTAACAGACGAGCATCAAATTATATATCAAAGGCATCATCAGAATTATTGGCTCAGATCCCAGACAAATATCGATTATTCAGCTCAGCAGAAACATTCTTTGCCTCGCTCGTATCAAGTGTCCAAGCAAGGGCTAACGCAAAATGGCTCCAGATAACCCGTTGGGAACTAATTCAGCTGGCAAACGACACTGAAGAAGGTTTTAACATAATAAAGGTCGAACTAAGAGCCTTGCGACTGATGACCATGCAAAACAGGTATGTCCTAGACCTGTTGACGGCGATGGACGGCGGTGTTTGCCGAAAAATAGGAAGTGCCTGCTGCACTTTCGTACCTTCTGAAGACGCAGAGAACGGCTCCCTGTCCCATGTGATCGAAGCAGTCCACAACCTAGGAGAAAAAATGAAGATGGAAGGCGGAGCAGAAGATAGCACATGGTTCGATAACATCTTTTCCTGGGTCCCCTCATGGCTTCGAACAACTGTGAAATTTTTGATGCCAGCTGTGGTGTTCCTCCTTTTGATTTTCTGCCTGTGCCAGGTGGGTCTTCGAGTCTGTGCTAACGCAGTACCAAATGGTGCAATGATGATGGTGACAATGGGCAACTCACACGGTACAATAAAAACGATGCAAGAAGCACAAGTACAAACAGGGGTTGACAACACACCCAGGTACCAGCTGGTGCCCATGTACCACGACAAGGAGATTGTAGATAAGCTGTGGCACACCACCATCAAAGAACCCCGCATACTAGAATGGTACGAGGAAGTTTGGGTAGATTTGGAGGGAGATGGCGGGTGTATATATCTCACGTGTACTCCAGATGAATACGCCAGGAGAGGTGAGAGCTTAAGGGGGGTGTGCAGAGCATGGATGCCTATCAAAGGAACTCCTGCATGGGATGAGGCGGTTATGGACGAAGCAGAATGTAGGAGGATAGAGGAGCTAAAGAATTTGTTACTTAAGTAACGAAAGGGGGGAAATGTAGGGGAGGACTGGTCCAGGAGACCCTCTCGCCTGCGTTTTCTCCCCAGGTGAGGGCAATGGCTCATTGGGCGTTCCCTCGTGCCACCCGGGCCCAGGTGGTGGAGGGCTCACCCGCTGGAGACATTGCCCACACGTATTGATTGCCCACACGTATTGATTGCCCACACGTATTGATTGCCCATACAAATTTAGCTAGGCCCAGAAACCATTTTTTGTCTAGTAAAGATGGTGTGAGCTCAGCGCACTGTAGCGCGGCCCCCACCCTTGGAGAGTCTCATCCCTGTTGCCGCAGCACCCTGGCAGATCCGCTGCGAGCACGTTCTCACGAACAAGACGGACATGAGCTAGCGCAATACGCTAACATTGTAACAGTTCACCTCCCGCAGTGTACTAGCACTATCAGCATGACCCGGCCAGCAGGCCTGAACAATGAGAAGAACGGTAAAATGGTCATCTGATGGCAGACAGTCTTTATATATATGTATATATTAATGTCAAGACCTCTTGCAAAGTATGCTTTCTTCCACAAAATCTCCTATATTACAAACGCCTGTAGAATGTATTAAAATGAGAGAGCATGCTCCCATGATATAAGCAATGGCGAGCTCACACCATTACAGGTGGATGCTAATAATAAAGGAACGCTCCAGGGATCTGTTTGTTGCGTGTATCACTGGGCAGCCTACCTCCCATGGTTTTGCGCCATAACTAAGCTAATGCTGCAAGAGTACACGAGAAAGCGAATGCAACTATACTATGAACTCATGTAAAGGATGCGCGAGAATGCACTTATCATGTGTGTATGTCTAAGCCCCTTATGTGCCACCACTGTCACGTACAGTGGCGTGTCGTTTTCTATGTACTCCACCGACCCAACTACTACCTCATTTACTGCGAATGTATATGCATGTAACTAAGATACTGTAACTGCTAGAACATAATATACAAATGTGGTGCTCGGACTGGGTATAATCGAGACACATCCAGCAAAGTTAAATGCATGTTTTAAAGTGATTTTGAATAAGTATTATAGAAAGTGTTCAAATGTTTGTGATGTCTTTACCTACATTCGGCAACACACGAGGGAGATACCTTTGTGAATGCGTACAAGGCCATTCCCCCTCCCATCCTGCGAAGGCTGCCAAGACATGAGAACAGAGGCCCGCTCTGCGCTATCCCACCTCCCCCGACTAGACTGGAGCCACTTCAAAGATTTGTAGCCCCACTGCAGCACCCAAGGCCGCGGCCAGCCACCTGCATTATTTACAGCACAGCAGTAAACCTTTGTCTAAACTCCCGCGCCCCCTCGTAAACCCCACAACCCACCGGACCGTCTCAGACTTATGGCCCTGTGCAAACAGGACACCCAACACTTTGACAACACACAGCGAAACATCCATAACAACTTCTAACAAGACAGAAAGACCTGTACCACCCGTCCCAGGCCCCGAAGCTTAGCCCCTCGACCTATGGCCCCGGTCAACAGGACACGGGTAACCAGGCCTCGATATATTACCTCCAGACCCCTCACAAGGTGCATTCCTCCTGTGTTGCATTAACCTATAAAATAACCTATCGGAAGATTTACTAAAGAGAATAACACTGTAAATGACTGAATGACTGCGGTGTGCATGGCCGAGGGCAAGTAAGTCAGAAAAGGCATTCATCTCTGCCACAGGCAGCATTGGCACACCAACACCGCCCGGATGAACTCAAGCCGACCTGCCAGGCCCAGCCCAACCCACGATGGTGACCAGTGACGTCCTTCAGCCAAGACCAACCACGCCGCAGCAGCACCTATAGTTAGTCGTCGCCACCCAATCCCAATGAACTTGTGCCCCCTATAGTATGTAGGTTTTGATGACGTTTTTTGTAAATATATACGCCTGTCTTTGCTATTGTCAGACAGAGCGCTCTCGGAGTTTGCAGAGTCCTTTGCATGCCCAAATCTGATTGATAAACTCCCATTTACGCTCACCCGCACTCTGTCTTGGCCTTATTCCCATTTTGGGAGAGTCCTTCATTGTCTCTCATTGCGGGGAGGATCGTGCTGTTTGGGGACGCTTGCTTTCAGTAGTAAAAAGAGACCACCCTAGGAGGTCAGTAGATGTCTGCTTTATTCATTCTTCTTCTCAAAGTCCTAAGGACGTAGCCAAAATCACTGAGCATCTCATCTCCTCAGCATTGGTCCCCGTCTGTACTGACCTTGCATGTGAAGACTATGTCCTATCCAATATGAATACGCTGCTTGATTTATGCAACAATATTTCTCATATGTTAAGAAATAGTCCAAAAATGTGTACTCCCTTGGAACTCTAACGCAGGACTTACGAAGAAACGAGATGTGGTGTAAAAATAGGGACTATGCCTCTCCTTATAGTCAGAAGTGCTCTTAATACCTATGAAAAAGCTATGAAAAAGCTATTTTGTCTGCTAAATTGCTCTAAAATCAAATTAATATGGACATCAATAAACCAAAAGAGATTTGAAGTCATCAAAAAATCTTGCACTCCACAATGTGCATCCTCTAACTTGTTGCCAACACCAAAGCCGGTAAATTAATTCTTTCTGAACAAAATCTATGATTAGAGGGAATATCGACAATTTATAGAAGGCCTTTACACCTCCCTCATCAGAAGAGACTTCCATGGCAACTCCTAGAGGCAAGTCTGACTTCTCTCCATTCTCCTCAGAAGAAATACTCTCACTTCTAATAGAACTAATTGCCATTATGATTTTCTTCCAGCTAGTCTTGCCTGTCATCAAGCCATTGATTACATCATGTGAATTCATTACTACCTTTGTCAATTCTTCCATTTGTCAAGGGACTGTGCCAAAGGCTCCTAAAGCATTGGTTCTGATACCTTTGCTGAAAAAACATCTTTAGAGTATACTACAAAAGTACTGCCCTATTGCTAGTCTTTAATGGCAGGCTAAGATTCTTGAAAGAGTTGTCAATTTACAGTTGCAAACATTTGTGGAAAAGAACAAGCTTCTGGACCTTTTCCATTCTTGTTTTAGGGAATCGCATGAAACAGAAACGGCACTT
This sequence comes from Ambystoma mexicanum, assembly GCF_040938575.1. NCBI lineage: Eukaryota > Metazoa > Chordata > Amphibia > Caudata > Ambystomatidae > Ambystoma > Ambystoma mexicanum. The sequence continues at coordinate 306,012,303 of NC_090921.1, forward strand.
GTAAACGTATGGGATGACATCTTGAAATGTGCAGAGGGGGGATCTTTCACTTTTCTGATTATGTTGGTCATATCAGAAGAGTTTGATGCGGATGACTTAAATATTACTGTCCAGGCTGATTGAAGTTGTTCACGTATCCCAGAAGTCCCTAAATCGTTTACTTCCTTCTTAACTGACCAAGCACAACAGGTGAAGATTGGACCTCATTATTCGGACCCAATCTCGGTCACTTGCAGAGGCCCCCAGGGCTCTTCTCAGTCTGTTAATTTTCAATATTCAGCAACTAATTTGCATTGTTTCTAAATACAATCTTAATGAACATTCTTATGCATAAGATATGCAGGTATATATGCATGTTAATAATTCATCTGAACCTCTTCAGTGGATAGTGGACTGCGCTTCAGAATACAGTAATTGGATGATTTCCAATAAGCTATAGCTGAACCCTTCCAAAACAGAGGTCATTCTGTTTGGTACAAAAAATAATTTGAACAACTCCTTGCAGCTTCCATCCTGCCCCATGCTTTTCATCCTCCCTACATCCTTCTTATAGAAAGTCAAAAAATTTTGCTGCATTTGGCAAACCAATGTGGACTGCGACCTCTATGTGGGGAGGGGGGGAGAGTCCAATTTCCGTCTTTAACTTTTTACGACCAATCCTCTCTTTCAAGTCGACAGTGGACCTACCAGCTGTGATCGGCTCACTGGTTAACTTTAAATAAGATTGTTAATGGCTTTGTTAACGAGGATATCAGTTAAACAACTACAATTACAAAAAGCATAAAGTTCAGCAGTGAGACCAAGTCCAAAAATCTGCATCTATATCACTATATTGCAGGTTTCTTTACTGGCTGACGGGTAAGGCAGATAATCAGTTTAAAGGTTTTCTGACTTGTGTTTCAGTGTCTTAATGGACTGGCCACTGCCTATCTAAAGGCAAACATTAATTCGTATTTCCTGGCTTGACCCATTCGATCTGCAAATCTCTGCCTGCTGGTGGTACCTACATCCCAATTTGTTCATGCAGGTGATAAGACATTGCGTGGTTTTGAGCACAGTCTCTGGAATTCACTCCCCATTGACCTTGATTAACTCTTCCCTCTTTTTAGGAAAGATCTTAAAAACGTACCCATTTTAATAATGTCATGCCAGACAGATCACATGGCCCACACACCATAATAGAACAGGTTTTCGTCGGCTAGTTTGCCACAGACATGCTTCTCATCTGATCAAATGATTGCACCTGATCCACTTCACAATCCAACTACATGGATCAGGATTAAAAGACCTGCTCGAAGAGGTGAAACCCTGTTTCTCAGGAGTAGGACGACTGAGGAGGAATCCAGTCAAACTCCAAGTCAACACCACGATCATGTCAGGTTGTCTGCGACACCAAACATCCAATTCAACACAAGATCTGCAATGAGAGAAACTGCATAAATTAGAAAAGGCAGGATTTCCATAAAGTATCCTGCCCTACACCATAGGTCTCCCAGATTGTCATTCCCTGTAAATCCAAACAACCAGAATAAATGCACATATATTTAGACATTCGCCTACCCAAAAAGGCAATTCGATAAGAATGCCACATTACCCCAAGTGATGACATCATTAATGACTTAAGCATCCCAAAGTCCTTCTCAAAACTTGACCTAAAGCCTGGGTATCATCAGATGAAGCTTGATCAATCAACTGCTCCACAGACGTTGGGCTCAGAAGATAAAAGACTGAATTTAGGCATCTCATCTCCTGCAGAAGTCTTTAAGAACATTATACATAATACCCTGATGGGTCTAGACTATGTTTTTAACACTAGTGACGACATCTCAGCATACTCGGCCACAGAATACACCACTTCAGACAACTGTGAGCTGTCTTTCCGCATCTCCATGAGAGTGGGTTACTTAAAGACCACTCACAAATTCTTTAGCTACATCTTTGACTGACTAGGCATGCGCACAAATCCCAAGAAAGCCAACAATAACAACTGCTGTGCCCAAAAAACTGTGTTTCGGACTACAGTTTCTTTGTCAAGGCAAGCTACTTTGGGCTTTTAAACTCCGAAATGGTTGTTTTCGGGAGTGCCTTTCTTACTACCAGGAATAAAGAGCCATTAAAAAGATCCATTGACACAGCTGTGTTCATTTGAAACAAAGGCCTGTGTTTAAAATATGAAAAAGTCAAAATGCATTTAAAAGTCAGGGTTTTCATGGTGACATTTTTGTAAACTGGTCTGGGAGGCCAACTTGGCAAGAGATTGACATATGCATGGTCAGTAATTACAACTTCGAATGCACAGATGTCTACGCAAACCCTCCCTCCAACCTGGCATCGCAATATGACACATAGAAGGTGTCTGTTCCATTAAAGAAGCCTATAAAAAGGGTCCTTTATTCATAACAGTAGATGTGCTCTTCACACCAAGACCCTAGAAACAGATGTAATTCAAGATAAATTAAACAGTAAAATGTATTGCACAAAACGAGGTCTTTAGAGGATGAATGGGAAATTTGGATGCAAGTTTAGAAAGGAATGTCAGATTTGAAAAATAAAAATAGATCAGTATGTGCCACAGATAGGATAGCTCAGCGGGTTGAGCGTGCACTGCTGCGATCTGAGTAGTTGTAGGTCGCAGGTTCGAATCCCTGCAAGGCTGCCTCAGCCTTTCATCCTTCAGGTTGATAAATCAGTATCAACGTTGGTAGGGTGATAATTGTATGTACATATGTTCCATGTATATCACTTTGGTGAAAGGGCTATATAATTAACACATTATTATCATTATCACCTGCATATAAAAAGCATACATTAAAATGTTTGAATGATGAATGAATTCACATGCTTCAATAAATCCGTTATGCATGCCATCTCAAAAATATAAAGGATGCCGCCAGATTCAGAATATTCTTGCAAACCTTAATTTGTAATTCTCTTTAATATCACATGACGAAATCAGGAATTAGACAGGAAATACGCATTCTAGTCCAATTTTAAATTCCAAATGAGGGGCTGCGATAAAGCCAACACATTTCCTTACGAGAAAGTGAATCCAGTGGACCAATTGAACAAACAGGAGGATTATAGTAGGTGTGAGTAAGTGAAGGGAACCTAACACAAGCTGTCTGACCCAAAAGTATTGCATCAAATGATACTGCACGGGTGGAGATTGCAGGGTATTTAAATTTAAAAATGACACATTTGAGTAGTGGAGTTTTGAAAAGCAGAAATGGAATAGCCGCTTTCATAATGTTGAACAGGATTGGGGTTTCGCCATATAGGGGGTGGAAAATCTACTTAAGAAGGGCTTTTGCAGATCGAGTGGTATTCAGAGCTCCTTCGCAAGACAGAACCAGATTGCCTGATGGATTCATGGAGCAGGTGGACAGACTGAACGAAAGAGCTTATGTGGCAGGTGTGAGAAACCAGAAGGTGTCACACCATTTAGTCCACAGGGATGTGCCACTCAGGTGGACAGGAAACGGCCATCGGTTTTGGATCCTGTTGCTGGGGGTGGACCAGTGCGGGAAGATCACCTGGGTGAGGGGTCTTCAGGGAGTGGGACACCGGATGGTGATATGCGGTATCCCCTTCCCTGGAACACCCTTACCCCATCCTACCAAGAAGGATATGTAGGAACCCTACCCCCCTCCACCTCCAAAACAAACACTTTCACATGGACAGCCTGCTATGGGAGAAAACAGACTAACACCCGAGCAGTGTACCTGACCTGTCCTAATGCATTGGTCAGACGAGGTCAGGCAATTACTCACACCCGACTTCCATTAAACTTCCCCACACGGATAAAAGGCGGAGCATGAGAGCACACCGAGAGCGTGGCAAAGCACACGCGGAAGCAGCAGTTTCGAGATGGCAGCTGAACGAGAGAAGAAAGATGGCACAGTAGGAGGTTACAACGAGGGAAATTCCCTTGACCTTTTCCACAAGAAATCATATCTTTCAAGAACCTTCCAGATTAGAAAGTGTAAGACCAGGAAACCAGGCTGAAGAATCCTGCCTTGTGTGTCAGAGATACCGGGGGCCCTCCTGCGTCAAGAAGCAGCAGCCACTGTGGTACTGTCCTTTGCTCCAAGAACAAAGTAGCGTCAGTGAAATCAACACAGTCGGTGAGTTGGGGAGACCGATACAAGACCGGTCTGTGTTGAAGCCAAGGCTGCAAGCAGCAACATTGTATGGCGAGCACTGGAATGAATATTGTTAAAACGCGTATGATAAAAGACGCAAGTAAAATTGAACTGCTGACAAGTGTTAGAACTTTGAAAGGAAAAGGTACGATAGTTGCGACAGAGTGGTTCGGCACCACCTTTGTGTTCAATCGAAGGTCTCTGTAAGGTATCCAGCTGAGAAAAGGCAGAAGTGAACGATAGAGTTGTAAAGAATTGTGAATCGAAGTGGTCGTGGACGAGTCAAGCAAGATTCTGTGCAGTCGAAAGTCTTCAATTTTGATACAGTAAAGGAAGTTTGGAAAATGAGATAAATTGGTCCGAGCCCGGCGGAGGGAGACTAATTTAAGGCTTAAGGCTTTGTGTTAAAGTGGGTCTGAGCCCGCCAGAGGGGAACCCAGGGTGAATAGTGAATCACTAGATAAGTTGTGCATATGAGAATCCTGAGGAGAAAGGAACTTTGAATGTTTGTTTGGTGCATCAGACCCTCTGAAGTAAGAGACTTTGAATGGCAAGGAGACTATGGCACAGAAGGTCCTGATACTGAGATTTTGAACTGCATCTTCGTGCTTGAAAAGCCAGAGCATGTGCCAAGCACATGTGTGCCGCCTTGTCCCGTGCTGAAAACGTGGGGAAGGGAAGGTAACGGCTCAACTATTCTTATTTCATTTCTTGAACACTTTTCTTTGGTTTAACATTGTTTCTCACACCATTTGTATTTAAGGATTGGCAATAGGTTCATTAGCATAGGCCCTTTTAGGTTAACAAGACACCACTAGGACTGCATTATTATTTTTTGATGGTCCTCGCTTGCTCCCATCTTTAGATTTAGGTAGGATTAAAAAGGCGTTTTTGAAACCCAATTCAATAAACACCCTTGTGTCTGTCTTACTGTTTGCTACCACGCCTTCCTTACACAGGGATGGGGTAAACTGGCTGATGCGTTTACCTCTCCTGGACCTTTGAAGGACAAACAAGTGAGTACAATAATTTTAACGCATTGCGACAAATATAAGGATTAATGAGATCGCCGATGAAAATTGTATTTTAGGGAAACTTGTTTAGAAGCTAAATCACTGAAGAGAGACAAGGCAAGTAAATGAAACTGTGGAAGTATATTTAAATTCGATTTCCAAGAATCTATAACTGCGCATGGCATATTTGTCTCCAACAGTCACAATTATGAATTAATTCTCTGGATTTTCACTGGAGCAAATTATATCTAGTTTTGCAAGTGTGATGTACATTGCATCTCACAGATTTGCAGGAATTAAAACAGTCCTTGCCCTTTGAAAACTATTGTTTATATAAACAAAAAATCTTGAATAGAACTATGTACTCTTTAAAGTTTAATAGGAAGGGAGGTTAGTTTCTTCCATTTAGTCCCAAGAAAATAATGCTAATTTAAATGACTAACGTCATTTTTCTAAGCAACACTTCACAGAAATAGAGGGATTCTGCCTTAAGTGGACCGCCAATGCCAATACAAAGTAATGTGTTGATTCCTCTTTCGGTTTTCATAATCTCACGATTGTGTGACAGTTTAATACATCAAGGCATCTTGCGCTCTAAAATGAAAGCTACCAGATTGGTTTTCCTGTTAAAGTATATGGAAAACACTGAGTCATTTCGAAAAGCCTCATTGGCTGCGCAGAAGTAAAAATGGTTTCCTCAGATCTCCAAATATGCAAGACAACTCGTCACTATTAATTAAAATTATTTAGAAATTACTGGGTGAAATATCTGCAACTGGGTACTGGTACAATTTGATAAGTGCACAACAGCATTATTGTCCCTGTATTATTGAACGGGGATTATGTGTTGTTCAAAACCGAGAACAAAGTATTTCGTTTGAGTATAGTGACGATACACAAGGTGTTGTCACTTCTCCAAGGGAGAGACCTTTCCCATGAGGCTAGAGAGGTACGGCCGCTATCCAATAGTGCCCCTCAGGGTGGTTTAATGTGTGGGAACCTCATGCAGAGGGCCCCCCACCTATGGGGACAAGGCAGATCACGTAGGGTACAGCCCGTTGAGCGACGTCACTCCCCAACATTTCCTAGCCCCCCTTCCATACCGAGCTATGCAATATAGATTAAGTCCAAGTATTTTGGTAGCACATGGGATATTGCCAGAATAGAACAGAGATGAGAAAGAACAGCAACCGTGAAGAGTCACCAACTCTTAAGTACTGCCACGAGGTGACTGACCAGAGGTATGCCAAAGAGACATCTGCAGGTGTGGACGCTGCGCTGGGCGGCCCGAGATAAAAAGGAAGGGGAACTGGGAGTAAATTAAGTCTGATAGCGGGGAAGCCATGAGCCTGCTGGAGCCCAGGAGTTTTGAACTCTGAATGAGGGCTGGAAGAAAGGCTGTGCAGGGGACACCGGCAGCAGGCTGCGAGTGTCCATTGTGGGTTTGAGAGAAGTAAACCCAACTGCGCGGCTGAAGGATTAAGTGGTGGTATGATCGCCACAACGTGGACGTCGAGTCCCAGAGCAGAGCCAAGACCGTAAAGAGAAGAGGACCACAAAGGTTCACTGGGACCACTGAAACGGACAAGCAGAGCAGAGGAAGTCACCAACAAGAAATCTCATCCCAGGAAGGACCGGTAAAGTGCTGCATCCCACGAGAAGGATGTAGGCACGCGAGACCGGGTAGCAATACAGGGGAGGCAGAGAGGTACACGTTGTAATGTTCCTCACCACAGTGGCAGCTGTAAGGATATTGGGAACAGAACTATGTAGAGTGCATCAGGGAGGATCTCCCTCATTCCAGTAGTAACAAAATAACTACTTGATACTGGAAGAGGGAACCAAGCATCCGAGGAGAGCTTCCTCATTGCAGTGGCAGCAATAAGCCCACTGACCACCAGATAAGGGTCTGGGACCTAAGCAACAGTGAAGAAGTCATACAAGGAGAACTTCCTTGTTGCAGTGGTTGCAATACGCCCACTGACCGTCAGAGAAGGGTCTGAGACACAAACAAAAAGGAACTGAGCATCCGAGGAGAATTTCCTCATTGCAGTGGCAACCACAAGCCCAATGACCACCATAAAAGGGTCTGGGACCACAATACAAGGGATCTGAGAACACAAGGGGAACATTCTCGGCGGAGTGGCAAAGATAAGTGCATTGCCCAACAGAGACTGGTTTGGGACTATGCTGGTACTGAGAGAAAGTGGAAAAGCATACACATTGAAAGAAAAGACAAATAACTACTCAAATACTAGGAAAAGGGAGTCATTCTCCTGGGGAACGACAAAACCCTATGGAACATATTCATAAGACTCCTGGCGAAGGGAGTCATTCCCACTGACAACCTGTTTTCAAGAGACATTCTTTTAAACTCACCAGAATACCAGGAAAAGGGAGTAATTCTCCTGGGGAAGGAACTTTCTGATGGATTATATTAGTCTTTAGTTGTATTGTAAGGGATAGAACCAGGTTGTGACACAGGACGGTGGACTTTGATTTTGACTGACATTCTGACATATCCTTTAGTATTAGTTTGAGGCAAGGAAACTCCTCTTAGATGATAGGGATAGTGAGGGTCTTCTTTTATAAATAAAAGTCTACAACCACCACCATGCCTCCTTTGTGTCACCTTCCTTCTTCAACACCCCTAAAGTATCCATAGATATTAGAAAATACCATTCTTTTGATAATAGCCATTTACATTTGATCATATGACTGTGCAGAAGTTTGTGAAAAACTGAATGAAAACATTAGCAAGACAATTGCATGCAGGTTTGCGTTTTATTTCTGTAACCAAGCTGCCTGTATTTAATTTCTTAATTTAGTATTTTAAATTAAAACAGAATATTTAGATGACTAGGAAGCAGCCTGTTTCTTGTCAAAGATTTTGGGGCGTGATTGTTGTGGTGGGGTGTTTTTACGGATATTTCTTTGTAAAACTATTCAATAGGAAAGTCAATATATTCTATAGGTAGAAGTCATTACAACAGCCCCCAAAGCCATACAACTTTGCAAACTGGCAGACAAGACCCTAAAAGACGAAGTCCTCCAAGTCACACTACAAGCAAAATACACCAGAAATTGGAGCAGCATATCTGACCACATCACTTAAGTCATGAATGTCTGAAATTATGACTGAACAGAGACATTTGTAGATCCGCCAAAGTCCTAGTCCTGCAAGCCACCCAAATTGTAATACCAGATGCCTTCACTGACAGTCATTCAGCTGGCCTGTGAAGCCCACCAGGGCATTGTGAAAATCATAGCACGACTTTGCGGACTCGCATGGTTCCTGGAAATCGACATGCGAGTGGGAGAAACAATATCCACTTGGATCACATGCCAGGCAGCTCGGAGGTGAGATACAGCCCCCTAATCCAATCTCAAGAATGAGGGGACCGACTGTGGATCAAAGTTAGTGCATACTGCTTCTCCTTATCAAATGACAGGTGTTTATTAATCCTCTTGGATGGCTAGTCAAGCTATCCTGAGGTGTAACCAGTTTACTGATCCACTGCAAAAGCGATCATCTGTGCTAGATCAGAATCAAAACTTGGACAATGAGGCATGGTTCAAGGATTTTTATTACTTTCTTCTCAAAGTCAAAATGAACACTTACCATAGCTGCCAAGCCCAGGTCCTAATCGATAACAAAAGAAAAAGAAATATGCTTCTTAAACTTAAATTCATAGGTTTGCTAAAACTTGCTTTTCATTTTTTTGTCGAAATACCCACACAAACACATTTTGTGCCCCTTCCTTCATAGGGATGGCATTTGCTTGTCAAACTGCTCCAAAGAAAATAAATGCTTTGTTTGTGCTGACAGCAGTACTTGGGGAAACTGAGCACCGTGCATGGGTGCCAATCTTTGATTTTTACTATGGGGTCAAAAATTCGCCCACCCAACCCTGAATATGATCAAGCAACCATCCTAACCAATCCCCTGGCCAAACGGTGCATTTAATAATTTTTTTTATATTGAATTGGATAAAACGCAATAAGATTTACAGTCAGATTTAAACATCTAACCGTTTGGCAACAGCCTCCCCAACCTGCTGAGCTACATTGATAGCTTTCTACTTAATGACGCGTGGATCTGCCTTCAAAGAATTGAACATTATATGTGGATTCCCGATTTGGCACAAAATCAGTGCGGTTCATCTACATGACTAAAGCCAATAGCGTTTCATCTCCAGCTACACTGACACAGCGCACAGTCTCATTTAGGATATAAATCCAGAAACTGAAAACTGTAAATGTCTACGGGGCATAGCGACGTTCCTGCCCCAAGAAAGGAAAAGTTGCTCACTGTAGTTACTACTGTACTTCTAGTCACAAGACCTCCATACTTGTGGGTATTCCGTCCATTGGGATGGGACCGAAGCTCTTTGTAGCACCAAACAAAAAAAAAGGTCTGTCCATTTTTTGTGTCGCTAGACCCAGCGCATGCTAGGCTGCAGACTGAGCATCACACCAAGCCCCGCCTCCGGGCCTTGCTCTTCTGTTCTTTTCAACCAGCCTACATCGCGATGTTACTAAAGAAGAGGACAATTTTAGGGGGATGGAGGGAGGATTTATGGAGGAAAGGGAATTAAGGATTAGGAGTACAGTAGTCAATACGGTTAGTAACTTTTCCTGAATCCTACGTGGAATCCCCTTTCCTCCATACTTATGGGAGATGCTATAGTACATCGTTCCCAAAGGGTGGAAGTTTCTATTTGTAACCCTAACTGAAGAGATTATCCAACATGGCCTGCCCAAACCGAGCATCTGCTCTTGAGCTCATGTCCAGCCAATACTGCTTGCAAAAGGCAGACAGTCATGCCCACGTTGCTGCTTTTGCAATAACGTCCCAATGGACGTGCCGCTGAAAGGGTACCAAGGCCGCTTTTGCCCTGAATAGATTAGAGTGAAGCCCCTTTGGGTATGGCTTCTTCTGTACGTAATAGCTTTCCAGATTCGCTGCCACACTTCATCTGGCAATGGTTGCTTTTGATGCAGAGGTGCCATTATTCGCTCTGCCAAAGGTTACGAAGAGCTGAGAAGATTTCTGGAAATCCCTGCTCCTATCCAGGTAAAACTTTAGAGCCCTCCGGACATCTAACGTGTGGAGGACCCTCTCTGATTCAGATAAAATCCCATAAGTCACATTTTATGCCCAATATGGAATTCTGAAATAATCTTAGGCAGAAAGTTAGCATGCGTGCATAGCACCATCTTGTCTTGATGGAATGTAGTAAATGGTTTGTCTGCCACCAAGGCCTGTATTTCACTGATTCTCCTTGTTGATGTTATAGCCACCAAAAAAGCTGTTGTCCAAGACACCAGCTTGATGTCCACAGACACCATTAGCTTAAATGGTTTGTGGCACAATACCGTGAGGTCAACACTCAAATCCCATTTGGGATGAGGAGACTTAACTGCGGGAAACAGACAACGCAGACCCTCAAAGTGCCACTTTATCACCGGGTCCCAGATAGAAAAGAATTCGAGCTGAGATAGGCATCCAGCACTGAGATTCTGCAAGTTTCTAGTTTATTGCCCGACTCAGCCAGATGGGTGGACATCCAATGATGGGTAAAGTAGATTCTTTATTTTTGAGAGACCAGTGAAAAAACCTAAGCCATTTTCATTTTATATTGTGTCCTTGTGGAATCCTTGTAGGATTGGCATGTTTTCATCAGGCAAGCCCAGATGCTCTCAAGTTCAGCGATTGTGGGGAGGGATGAAGAATCCTCCCATCCTCCATCGACAACAAGTCTGGATGAAGTGGAGTGTAAACAGTGTCTGAAAGGCAAGGTTTACAAGATCTGAGAACCAGAACCTGGCTGGCCACCAAGTAGTAGTTACAATTAATGAGCGAACAATCCATTGTCTCTTGAAATTTCCGAAAGGCTAGATGAATCAACGGTACTGACGGAAAAACAGAAGCCGCCATCATCTCGTAAGGGATGCCCAGAACGTCCCATATGGAACCCTATCTCTGTGGGCGGACCATGGACACAAATTACGGAAAATGACGGTTTGTGGCAAGAAGTCCACCTGGGGAAAGAGCTACCTGCGGAAAAGCTCCTTTGCTACAAAGGGATGGCGCGGCCACTCATGGATGTTCTCTGACAGGCGCCTCAATTGCTCTGCTTCAGTGTTTGACACACCCGGAAAGTCGACTGCCTGCACCCATATGTGGTGCTTGATAGCCCACTCTCAAACTCTACGATCACACTGAGTGCCTCCCTGTGTGTTGACTTAAAACATTGAGACAGCATTATCCATCCTTATCAAGACTGTCGTGCCCCAGATGTTGGGGCGAAATGGCCTCAAGGCTAGAAAGATGGCTTTCAACTCAAGGTAGTTGATGTGTTGTGAGCGCCCATAGGTCAGAAACCTGCATATTGTTTAACGTCGCCCCCCTCCCCAACCTAGGAGAGACAATCCATTGTAATGACCACCAACTGGGGTGTGGGAATGTAGAATGGCACCCCTTGAAAAAGATTTGTGAGGAATTTGAATGAGTTGCAGTTGGGGATCTTAGACCTGGGACCAGGACGTCTCAGCGCTAGCTGGGCTCTCTGCATCTAGCGGGACAGCCTGGACACAGGACACCATCAACCCTAGCAGTCTCTGGAACCAACAAGCTGTGGTGCGGTTAGCTGAAAAAGAGAACATGTTTTTGAATGTCTAAAATCTTCTTGGCTGTCTGGAAGACTTTGGCTTCTTGTGTGCTCCAGTGGAAGCCTGTGGATACCAGGCACTGGCACAGGACCAGGTTGTATTTCCTCCAACTGACCCACAACCCCAAATTCTAAAGCATGGCGAGAAGATGGGCTAAATGAGCCCTCAATTTCTCTGGGGAGTGACCTCTTACCAACCAGTCGTCCAGGTAAGGGTAAACATGTATACCTTGGAGACAGAGGAAAGAAGCCACTGCACCCATCGTTTGTGAACACCCTGGGTGCTGCACTGAGACCAAACAGGAGGATTGGAAACTGGAAATTGGTCTCCCCACTGAAAATCTAAAACACATGTGGTGCAGGGCCCATACGGCTATATGCAAATAAGCATCCTTTAGATCCAGCACACAAATCCAATCCTCCTGTTCAGTGATCATGTTGAATTTTTGTAGGAGGAGGAAAAGATTGAAGTCTGCCAGGTCCGAAATGTGGTGCAGGCCTGCCTGGTTGGACTTTGGCACCAGGAACAGGTGGGAATAGAACCCCTGTCCGGAACTGGCTGTATAGCCCTCAACTCGAGAAGCTTGACGATTTTGGCTGTGTGTGAGGTATACCCAACCTGGTTCAAAGGGAGGCGGGAGGGGGGGGGGGGGAGAGGGAGTCTGAGCCCCCCTGCTAGTCACCAAGAGCACCCATGCGTCTGAAGAAATGGTCACCCAGGGTCTGCAGTGAGGGGAAATTCTCCCATCCCCCACTGGAGTTCCCTGGAACCGAGCCAACACATTATTTTGCTGCCTTGTCAGCAGAAGCAGCTGAGGAGGCGCATGAAGCAGCTAAGTGGGAGAAAAACCTTCTGCTTCTTTTTCCTTTGCGTGCTGGGCGAACTGTCCTGCAATGTCGCCTTGTGCTCCTAAAACCCCCTGAATCCAGAGAAGGATCTGGAACGAGCGTCCACCCTGAAGGAAGGCACCTGCTTCAATGAGGCTAGTTTTGTCAAGACAAACAGCGACTTAGCCATTAACATACTGGCCTTTTTCTTGGCAAGTTCATCATCTGTCGAGATGTGAAATAGATCAAGCCTGTCCAACTGGATGTCTAAGACCTTGCCTTGCACCTCCTCAGTAAACTTTGCTGTGTGCAGCGACGCTTCCGGCATGCGTTTGTGCCAATCGCCAGACCTCTTGTTGACGTATCTAGGTGGTGTGCTGCTGCCTCAAGAAGGTCTTGAGCAACCATTTTAGCATCGGTCAAGCCACCCTTAATCTCATCTAGGCGATCCGCTGGGATACATTTCTCGAAATTGACTAAATCTTTCCATAGCCTCTGATTTGTGGCTGCAAGCAGCACTGTGGCATTAGCCAGCCTAAGCTGGAGTGCTAAGTTGACAAAGACTTTTTCCCCAAGAGCTTCTAGGGTGCGATCCTCCTTGCTTAACATCTGAGAGGCAGAATGTGACGCAGCTGCTGGCTTTGCAAACAAGGTGTCCGCTGCTCCCACCGACGAGGACGGTTGCGGGCAAGAAGACGGTGCAACGTCATCCAACTAAACCAACCTATAACAAAAATACGATTCTCTTTATTGGTGGGAGTCCGAAAAACCGGCAAAACCGAATGTGGTTTTGCCCACATTTTCTTTGCCTTTGCCGACACATCCTTCTGAAGGACAATGCCTGTCCTCTCTGACTTCTTCATGACTGTGCCCCTGCTAGAACTACTTGCTCTGCAGGAGTTGGGTCAGGAACCAGAATCTCCAGCAATCCAATTGCAACCATCAGCCTTTCATGAAAGGCTGTACCTGATCGCTGGGGTTAAGATTTGCTGGTACCTGTGGGTCTGGTGCTAGCGGCTGGACCAGATCTTGGCTCAAAAAGATTGCAGGCGGTTCCGGTACTGGCAGGCGTGGTGCAAGAGGCGCAGTTTCTACTGGGAGACGCAGATAAGACTAAGGCGGACTGTAGGTGGTAGAGAATGCAGCAGATCAGGCAGTGCAGGAGGAGCAGGCATTTCCGTAAAGATGCCCTTGAAGTACTCCCTTATTGGCTGGGAATGCATGAGCATTTGTTACCTCTGAAACAAAGCTTCCTCACACTGATAGAGACCTTTGCTGAGGGCTAGGCCTCGGAGGCAGAGTAGGTCTCGACGGAGGCATAGACAGGGTAGGGCTTGAGCAGGCAAGGCCCACCCAAAATCTGTAAACACCCACTCAGCAGCTCTGTGCAGGCATTTACAGATGGTAATGTCACTGCAGTGGGCCCAGCTACCTTAGTTTCAGGTCCCACTTGTTAGAGAATCCTGGCTACGCCTCTGGGTCTAGACCAAGACTGTAGAAATCGGCTGCCATGCTGGCCTAGACATCCACAAATTTGTAAAATAAAGAGGCAATGAAGTGCTGGGCAAAGATGAAGTAGGTGGTTACGAAATCTGCATGGGCACTGGCCTCTTCACCCTCCGGGGAAAAGGGATTGCCCTACAAATGCACTGTCTGAAAAGCCGCCGCAACAAAGCACTAGGAGTAGACATGCCAAAGATGTTGTTGAAGCCACAGGGGGTGGAACTTCTGAAGAGGACAGTTCCCTTTTAGACTGTGACAATACCTGAAGGCTCTTCATGGACTGAAACCAGTCAAGATTAGGTCTTCTACAAGGAACCTCAGCGCTGCTGGTAGCAGATTTTGCCCTCCGAGAGATCCTTCGAGATTGTCCCAGTATTTTTGGCTCTGTGTGGAGCCACAGCGATGCTGGAAATCGGCTTAACCCCTTTAAAAGGGAACCTTGGGAATACCCATGGTTGATTTAGCCCCGAATAGGGGAACTTCGGCCCTGCCTGTAATACTTTTAGTCCACGTAGAGGGAACCTTGGAGGAGACCCCGGTAACTTTAGCCCCAACAGGGGAAGCTCAGGGTGTTGGTACGAGGTTTAGCCCCTGACCGGCAAACCCGCGGAGCGAGTTCCAGTAACCAAGTTAGCCATGAGGGTGCCCTGAAGAGGAAGTCACTTACCGGCCGATGTTTCTTTGTTGTGTCGAGTTCCTGAAGGTGCATTGGCGCTACTTGGCGAAATCTGCTTCTTCCCAGCGCAGAAGACGTTGAGCGAGGGCCAAGGCCGAAAGAGCATCAAAGGCAAAGAACGCATTCCACCTGTGATCTGGGTCTAGGCACTCTAAACAGAGGGCGTGCGGATCCGCTGCCGAAAATCCTTTTGATCCTGGCATAAGCAGGCTAAAAGGCCTGCGAAGCTGGAGGAGAGGGGAACGAAAATCCTGACAGAAGACAGAAGAGGCAAGAAGAACCTGCTGGTGCAGAAGCACCCGACTCGCCTGTGCAGAATAAAGGACTGAAGGGCGAGGCCTGGAGGCGGGGCCTTGGGAGGCAGAGCCCACAGCCTAGCATGCGCTGGGGACCGCGACAAAAATGAGCTGTAAGTGATACTTGTTTTAGATCAAAGCATGCAGTCTCTTGCAGAGTACATACTATTAGGTGGTTACACTACGTGTGATGTCTTCTTATTAAAAAGATAAGACTCTTGCTTGAATGCACATAATTCATAACAAGATTCATGCCTTCATCAAACAGCGACTAAGAGAAGATGACTATCACATATATAACACAGTAGGAAGATTAAAGACATCTCAAATTAGTGCAGGTCAAGTCTGCACTGATTTAGTTTTAGACTACAAAACCAGGTTTATAAGTTCAATTACCGGTCAAGAATACCAAGTGAGGTGTGCTGAAAGCAAGGACTTGAAACAACGGTCTATAGGTGCACAATAAATAACAAATCAATCAATCTGAGCCCTTAAAGAACACAACTCAGGAGATGTATACTATACACTTTGTAAAGAAATAGCAGTGGGTTAGTCTAGTGCCCTCAAAGCAATTCCTCTAGACTGTTGGCATATTTCAAGAACTGAATATGGGATGGATGAAAAGGTGTCACTGACATGTAAAACTGTAGTCACTCTACTTGAACCCCCGCCACAGCTGCAAACCTCTAATGATAGACTGGAGGTAGAAAGGACCGGTTAACAAAAGATAATAATCATCGCTGTATAGGAAGAATTATTGGAAGTCTCCACGAGCAACACAGGTCGAAGGAGTGCAAGAGCAGTAGAAGTGAAAACGTTGCACATACAGAAGAGGTACAGAAACTGCAAGCTACACCTAAACCTTACTCTCCATCTACTCCCGCTGACCGCACCCACCTCTATTGCAATTTTAATGGTATTAGGTCAAATAACCTTTTCTTTTTTTTAAAACGACTATAAAAATAACAATTTAGAAAGACTGCTCTGCGACCGCACGGAGCGGTCTTTCTAAATCGAACTGTCATTCATGCCCCTGCCGCATACGAGTGCGCGCAGGGGCTGACAGCCACGCCAGGACCCTGAAGCGCCGACGAGGGGGACCGGGTAAGTGTATTTTTGTGTTGTATGTGTGTGTATGTTTGGATTGGATGTGTCATGGGTGGGGAGGTAAGCGGGGGGAATGGGGTTGAATCTCCCCTCTCCCGATTCCAAATTAATTGCGCCAGAGATGGAGGGTCCGGGGAAAGTCTTTTCACTTTTTGTAGGACGCCTAAAATCGGCTGAAATAAAACCCAAATCGGTCTTATAAGGCGACCTACAAAAAGCGAAATTATGACATTGAACCAGGTGGAACTCAGTATTCCCTGTGAGCAAGCCAATCCCTAAGTTTGATAGTGCACCCTTCAAAGTTGATCAGGAGCCAGCATAGCAATTGTAGGGCAGGGAAAGTGTGGGCAGATTGGTTTCTCAAACCAAGCATACCTGGCTGCATGATTTCAGACTAAGTGTTCACACCTCCGACATTCGTGTACAGCCGTGGGTGCATCCCTGGAGGGCCGTGAGAGCCCAGCATGAAATGCGTTAATAAATGGAATGGAAGCAATGGGCAGTGGTGGCTCACATGGTCGATCTGCATGAAACTGTCTCAGGCACCAATGAAAAAGGAGCCCGTAGTTGTAAATGGATAATTATTCCTTTAGCCACAGACTGTTTCAATAGCATCCACGGGGGTGCTTTGTGTTAAAGTGTAAGTAAATTGTGATATTTATTCAGCAACAATGGTCAAAATGACTAACTGCATAGTGAAGTAACTCATCAAACTGGCCCACATTGGCCAAAAAGGTGGCCCATTTTGACTGGCCCACACTAGCATTTTGCATTTTTGCGACATGCATTGCCCTATAGGCCAGTCTGAGCCTGGCTGCTCATCCATAATGGCGAGGGAGCACCCACCCAGTGACCCCCTCACCCATTATGGAAGAGCTAAAGGAGCCCACCCAGTGAAACAGTGAGCACTCCCTCAGCTGCTTTTTCCAGCTAAGGGAGTGCTCCTGGGCTGGCTGAACTGTCAAAGGGAAATAGAAATGTTTCCCTTTGACAGTTCAGTTCTCCAGCCGCACATGCTCACTGAGCCATGCCAGGCTGGGGCGTACTGCTTCACCAGAATTGCATAGCTCATTGTAAATGCTGGCTGGGGCACTGCATGTCTGTATATGCGAGAGGGAGCTAAAGCGCCTCCTCGCACATACGGACAGAGCAGCCTGGAGCAGGGCGTTTCAGCACCCACACGCAGGAAAATGCAGAAGGAACGTTTATGTTCACTTTTTTTAATTTGAACATGTGTATGGATGCGTGTATGCTTGTGTTATGAGTGAGTCTGGGGTGATGGATGCTCGTGTGAATGGTGTGTGTGTTTGTGAATGGCGTGTGAGAGTGTGAGTGTGTGTGTGTCCGTTGAGTTGATTTTGGCAAGTGGTGGATAGAGGGGGGGAAGGAGGGTTGTACAACAAAGGCATTTTAAAAATGCCTAAATGCCTTTGTTGCACAATCCCCCTACCCCACCTGGTAAAATCAGCTCACCTTCTGAGGTGCTGTGCAGCCCAGGGGACATGGATGGTATCTTTTTACTGGACAGCTATCATAAATGTCCAGTAAAAAAATGTAATGCCTGCCCCCTGTGTCCCGCGGCACCAATTGCAAACTCTTTGGCTATTTACCCATTTTTTTTTAAAATAAAGATTATGCTCTACAATGCAACATTTTAACCCATTATAAAAAAAATCACGGGGGTGGAGGGGTGGACGGACGGAACAAACCCCCCTGAACCTCCCTTGATTGGTTCGGCCTCCAACAGTGTGCTCGGTCACTATGGCATTTAAGGGGGGGAATAGGTATGACCCTCCACTTAAAGAATTCACCAGCCGTCACTGGACCTCGGACTGTGTTGGGAACGGGATGGGGGAGCCCAGGGACTGTGGTGGGAGCAGGATGGGGAGGAACCATGGGATAGTGGTGGGAGCAGGGTGGGGAGAGTCCAGGGTGTGTGATGGGGTGGGGAGAGCCCAGGGACTGGGTAGGAGTGGGATGAGGGAGCCCATCGACTACGATGGGATCAGGTGATGGCGCACAATACATAATGTCCATTTGGCATTTTGGGGTGGGCCCCGGCCTGCCCACATTTTGCTCAAGGGGGGGCCCAGGCCAGAAAAGTTTGAAGACCACTGCTCTAAAGGCTGGAACAGACATTACGTTAAACTTCTATCCACCCCAGGTTGCGGCTGTTGGACTTATGGTCCTGCAACTCCTAAGGGACTGACCACTCGGAATTTAACATCATAATAGCCATCACAAATCTGGACTCAAAGACTGATCAGAAAACCAGCCTCTCAAACGGGAAGAAAATGAAATGGACCCAATTCTGGTCAGCCTAAATGAAGTGTGCAATACACCTGTACACAACACTTAAAATCAATAACACTTTGGAGATTGGAACCCGGGGCAGCCTCCCAAACGTATTTTCCACATTACACAAAAGACACTAACATCACCCCACAATCAACAGAACCCAGAACAGTAACAAAACCTCATCCAGATGGATAACAACACAGCTTGAACTATCGATTCGGTATAAGCCTAAGATTCTAACAGACTCCTTGGGAGCAAAAACCACCTCCCCCAACCTTTCAATCTAATATCCTCCTTGAATTACACACCAGGTCTGTAACACACACACTAAAGGTTTATGCCTGCAACACCACTTAAACGACAGGACCCTTGGGGGGCAGATTAGGGCTCATTGCACACACAGTCTTTAACATCTTAAGCATCATCACGTAGTGTGCTCTGCGTAGGTCTCTTCCAGTGTTCCAGCGCTGGCATCCAACAGATCCTGAGTTTTTCCTTCTAGATAGAACACATACCCAGGTTCAATGCCAGACACCACATTGAGAGATTCCAGCACTCAGCATTCAGGACTCTGGTAACTGTGGCCCCCACTCATGAACGCAATACGTTTGGTAGCAGCCTTTCCCTTATTACACCCCTCCCCCTTTTGTTTTGGCAAAACGAGATGTCACCACACATTTCACAGATGTGCTATACAAAGACACTTTACATTATATTACGTTACCATTAATGTGGGTAATAAGAACACGTATTACCGCACTTCGAGGAGTGAGGCATCTGCCATGAACACTAGATAAAAACATAATATTATGAAACATTAAATAGACCGGGTTAAATAGAAAATTGTTATGGATTATTTGTTTCAAACAATGAGTGTGCACATTAAAGACGACAGCTGAACACTAGTAATGCTAAATTCCTAAATGCTCTTGGGGTTTCTTTAGGGCATTTTTGCAACTGTTGAACACAAGTTAAACTTTCACAGTTAATATTAATTTGATGCAAAACCTGGATTGTCTTAAAACTCCCCTGAAGTAGCTTGGATACATACGCTTACATAAACCAGTTTGGCGTGTTGGCCCTCAGTTGATTTGCCAATACCCCGTCCCCTATTTCTATATGTGGTCCCTGGTTTCTCCTAATGACGATTTCAAGAGATACCGCTGAGCTCTGCTGCACGTGTTTTAACTCAAGCAACTATCTTATCAACTAGTAGTGGAACGATTCAACTCCCTTGACCGCATTCGAGTCCCACAAACATGATGTTCAGCTTTCTCTTTGGAGTGCTGAGAGGGGGCAGTAATGACAGATCTTATTGAAATGATGCCCCTCCCTCACTCCCCCAAGGCCCCATACTCCGGCAGAGATGGAGCAAGGGGTTAATGAGACCTTTGAACAGCACGATTACAGCCCTGCGGCGTTCCTGGGACAGACCTGGGCGCGGTGCATGCCAGCGCCACCCATGGAAGGGGTGGAGTCGATCTATTTATTGTCTTGGCTTCGGCTAAGGTGTGCTGCAGGGGCAAGACACGTCATGCTGATCAGAACCACAACCTTTAGTAATCCCCCAAGGCAACCGGGGAAAATAAAATGGAAGCATGCAACCTCTGGGCAAATAACCGAGAAAAGCCACCGCAGAGCCAAGGGAACATGTCAAAGGTATTTTCTCCATGGACATGGGACCGACTCCTGTAGATGTGGCGTAATAATTATTAATTCGAACTAACAACGATCAATGTCCGGCCAAACTGGTATTTGCTTGTGAGAAAATGGTTCTGCGCTCAGCCAACTAATGCCACTAAAAAGGTCCGTCTGTAAGTGCAGCACAGTACTTGGCAGCAAAACCGCCCAGTGTGACATTCCTAGCGATAATGCACTATCCCGCCTCGAGGGAGGTTGCCGCTCTTTGCCGAGGGCCTCTGATACGGGAGTATCCGGCTACAGTCCGAAACAGCGGGATATAGAATGGCTGCAGACTGGCGCTGGAACCCACAGTGTTTACTGATCGGAAGGAAAAAATAAGTCGTACGACTCCTAAAAATAAGCCCAAAACAAGTTAGCTACGATCCAAGTATGCTGGAAAAAACAAACGTACTCACAAAACACTGTGGATATGTTAGAAAAGTGTCAACATAACGGTACCACACATCCATACAGGGAGCACAAACATACTTGTTTTATTATCATTGCCATTTTTCTGATAATCAGCATCTCCTCATTTATTATATGCATGGGATTTATGAAGCACATTGTTGGCTTTGCTAGCCAATCACCAAACTAGTCCATAACTCCTAGGTAAATGGTTCTCCTCTGGACCTTGGCTCTTCAAGGCCATCATCACGCTGGTCCATTGTTCCCTTGCTTAGCTGCCAGTTAGCCCCATGTCATGCGTAATAGCATGAGCTATTACAGGAGTTTCCTGTTGAATGCTGGAACTGATAGGTTTGTTGTTCCCATTATAAGTTTTGGCCTACAAGTACCAGCATGCAAAGTTAAAATCCACTGGCCCATGCTGTCGCACTGGACATGGGCCTACTGGGTAGCTATGCCTTTGTTGGAGGCACCTCTAATCCGTTACACCTCTGGTTCTTGGCTTCCTGGCCAGTCACTCTGCTCTAGTCAGTCAAACTTCTGGTCCTTGTCTCCCTGGTGGATCGCTCTACTCTAGTCCTTGGCTAATCTGGTCAATCACCACTATGGTCATTGGCTTCCTTGTAAGTTGCTCATCTTGTACATTATTTGTCTGGTGCTTTTCCTGCATGTTGTGTGGTTGGCTTTGTCAGTTGCTCGTTGATGGTACCATATCTACCTGTATTGTACTATAATCCCATGTAAGACCGAGCAGTGCGTGGTGGGTCAGAAGGAGTACACTGAATCTTTGACGACATTCAAAGGATGTTTATTATGAAAGAACTAGCTGGGCTACCCAGGGTCCTGATCGAGTGGTGTCTCATGTGCCCTGGAGGATGTTACTCTTGTCCTCTCATCGGCAAGTCGTGCTGCTGTTTGTTTTGTGTTTCAGAAGCTCTTGATATTGATTTTCGCTTTGCATCAGACGGAGCTTTTCCAAGTGATGTCGTTTTTTTGTGCAGGATGTTTCAGTCACTTAATGGCTTTAGCATATTTGAGAAAATGTCTAAACATGATTGATTGTGCTCTCTTCTCATGAATCTACTCAAGTAAACTGTAACCTTGCCATTTCCCATATTTGGAGAGGCGTGATAAAAAAAAGAATTTTTTAAAGAAATTCTCTTTAAAAATGCATTAATAAACACTTTTGAACGGTATGCAATAGTAATACATTTCAAAGGAATAACCAACACATAGAACATTTTGCTTCAGACACTTTTCCAAATGTTAACTCCTATACCTCCTGTAGTGAATCAGGGTAAGCATCAGTAAATGATGGGTGTCTACGGAGTACATTTTTTGCATCCAAACAGATTACAATCTTGCCCCAGACAAATGAGGCAACAGTGTGCATTTGTGTAGCTGGACAAACATACACACATACATACATTTAGTTTTATATATTAAGATAAGTGTAATGGCCAACTTTACCTCTCTCTATGAGGTGTTCCTCCACCTATTAAACTAAGGTGCCCGTCAGTCGTCTGTGAATGTCCGAAAGAAAGTGTCCTCAGTCCAAACTAATCCTATATCACCCTGCCACTGATATAACAACTAAAGATAGTAGAATTCCTTCCCCTGGAGCTTGCTTCTTGCAAGTTTCTTCTTCTCAACTCTTCTTAATATGATATATTTAAATAGTCTCTTATGACTTCTTTAATCAGTTCATAAAACTTCCTCAAGACTTTAGGATATTTTTGTCCCTTCTCAGAGGTTGGTTTCCTGAACCTTGAATAACTCCTTTGATGTTTATGGATGAAGATTCACTCTTTTGCTTCCTCTCTTTCTTTTGCTCAGAGGGTTGCTTTCCTTTTACCAACGGTAGTGTTACCCTGTCTCTGCAATCGTCTCTTTAATTTCTCTTTTTTTCTCCTCTATTGAGTCGTCTATCTTTTTATATTCCTGTCTCTTGACAGATATTCCATGTTGCCCTTCTCCTAAGGTGTTGCTCTCTCACTCTAATTCTTCTCACAATTTCAATTGCATTCGTATTTCTCTCATTACCATCATTCCATTTTCTCACTCTCTCGGAATAGCACTGGGACGAGTATGAACAGTACCATAACGATTCCTCTTAGGTCTCCCGTTCTCCCCGTTACCTGGGCTTGTCTGGGATAACGTCAACAGTGCCTTCGCGCATTTGGTGTTCATCGGTTTCCTAGCTTCCTTGTTTTCCTCTGGCATTCCAAGCTTCGTATTATCTCTCTGTTCGGACTAACAGCTCTGTAGGTAACCGGATGGTAGGTGTTCGGGCCGGCCGGTGGTGTAGGCCTAGTTCTGGGGAACTCCTGTCCACCACGGGACCTCTGTGGAAATGCCACCACCATTAACTCCTCTTCTCCATTCTTGAAGGACACACTGCGTTCCGTACTCTGCTATCTGCTTCCCAGCAGTTTCCAAACTTGCAGGCTTTTGTCGTCTGCAGAGTCACCGTTCCCCTCAAGGTGTTGTGTTGCTGAAGGGCTTCCTTGGCGACATATGGGTCTCCCTCCACTTCAGCTTCTCTATCCCTAGGGAGGGTGTTGCCGCCTGACAGTGGGGAGAGAGGTCACATTCCCACTATTCCTCACAGGAGCTACAATTGGAGTGCCTTTAACAAATCAGTGGGTAATCAGAAGGTAGGTCCCACGAAAATAATTAGAAATTTTGCATCCTACATTTTTGCCATGACAGTGTCACCCAATTTTACCACACTTAGCATAATGCGGCACAACAAGTCATGACATCTGTATAAAGAACGTTTTGCAATGATATAAGCAAATTAATGAGAACAATTGAGGCTTCCAAAGTGAAAAAGGTTGTCCTCCACGATTAGATTGTCTGTTGGGCAAGATATGGTAACAGTAATCACCTGAAAATCATTTTACATTCCCCTCATATCACTCACACACACACACACACACACACACACACACACACACACACACACACACACACACACACACACACACACACGTTACCTCCACAATGTGGAGCACACACCACCAAAGACACATCTACACTAAATATCCCAAAATAGCACCCTAACCCACCACAGATAAACCAACACAACTCCCCCCACACTTAAACAACACTCTGACAGTCGCCACAATCACACAAACGGTATCCGGTGATATTAACGAATAGAACATACCGAATAGAACATACCAAAAAAAAAAATAATTTGTATTAAAAATGTGTGGGGCGTGGGGTAAGGGATTACAACGGGTGTGGAAGGGGTGGCGAGGACCTCCCCCATAAAAAACAAAAGAAAATGTATTTTTTCAGTATTTTCTATTTGTTAAAAAAGTTTTTTTATTAAAGTTTTTGTTAACACATAGATCCACACGTACAACTCACGTTACACCAACATGGAGCACACATTAACCACTGTTCCAAACAACTCACAAAATATATAATAGATACACATCACAGATCATGCCCACATTAACAATGTAAAAAAACAAGCTTGCCCTACTCCAGTGTTAGTCACTTATCCCAACCCTTGCAGATCCCGAAATGCCAAGAAACCATGAAAATGGTACATTGTGTGCTATACAAGATTGAGTATCATAGCATGACAGGGCATTTTCCTGTGGGGCCATGCTCTACACAGCCCGCGTAACTTTGATGACTAGCAGCAATAGGGAGGAAATTAATGTTGGCTTCGCTGAGGTCAGTCCTCTATACTCCCAGAAGTGATGACATTATTTTCCCAGGATCACACAATTTGATTAAGCAGAGAAGCTGGTATTAAACTCACTAACGTTTAGGCACTTTAACATGTAACTTCAAAGCTCCACTTGGTACATACTTACATTTTGGATTTCAATGCCTACAAAAATATTGTGTTACAGAGTAGAACTCCCAATGAACCTATAGCCATGTGCTAGAAGGGGATTAAGTCTGTTTTTTGTTTGTAATTCTGCGATTTTGTTTTCCTACATTTCAAATGGAAAGAAAAATATACAAGTCCCAGAGTCCAAAAGGGAAAAAAAAAAAAAAACACTCTTCGGCACTGGGATACAGGATCCGTCATCGAAAAAGGTTAATTCTGATTTTTAAATATTTAGAACTTCGAATGAAGAGAGAGATATAGATACGCCCAACACGAAACGTGCAGTAAAAAAATTCTGAAGATGGACTCTAGAGTGGAGCTAAGGGAGCCTTTTCCATTGGCTGTGGGTAGTATGACCCAAAATGATGACAATAGAGCAGGAACGTGACTGAAGATTTCAGTTTATAAATTAAACTGCTCTATGCCACTGAGGATTCCCAGCCCAGAGATGGGGAATATTCACAACATGTGAATCTATGAAAGATACAATGCAGGAGAAGTGGCAAAAACATGCTGAAAGTCGCAATTAAATAAATCAGCAGCACTGACCCCCTTTCGTGCGGGGTTGGAGGGAGTGTAGTCAGAGTGATGGTGATGTGGGGGTTTCTCATGGGCTGAGTCCTAGCCCAGGCCGAGAAGTGCCCGATCTACTCATGGCACCCTGAAGATTTGCATATAATCCCGCAACATGTGAGCGTAAGAATGACCATGATTTGTTTTATTTGAAATATGGCTGAAATAGCGACAGAGGTATGCCACTACGCCTACTTCAACCCCATTCCCTACTAAGCACCCTATTCAACTCCCTCCCAAACAACAGCTCTTGCCAGTCTCCTCTGCCACACCGTTCAGTGGAAGCTTTGTGTTTAGGCACCAGGGTGCCACCACCCTGGTTTTTGTTCTTGGTGAAAAGATGCACGTTTCGATAAAATTTTAAGCAACAGGTGTCTGCCGGGCATGATGCTGTTGGGGGCACTGCACGACAAACATTTTCTTTATTTTCTGAATGGTGTGCAAAAAGCTCCACACAGATGTCGTACACCGAAGTCTGGCCATGCTGGGTGTCAACCTGTGCATAATCAGCATAGCCCTGACTGACAGGAGACTGCTTTGAGCAGCTGTGTGGAGATCCACCCCCGTCAGTGAGTGGGGGCAGAGGGAGCAAGTAAGCATAGTAGAAAAAAAACGTTGTGTCCACATATGTAACTATGTAAATAAGTGACTTCCCATGTTAATAACCTGTTCTATGTATATATGCAACTAAGAAATAACTACTTTTTAAAAGCGCCGAGATGCCCTCGGGTTAGGCGTGCCATACAAATGGCTAAAATAAATAAATATCTTAATCTATGTATGCATGCAAGTGATTGCGTGCGTGTGCCCGCTTGTGAATGCTCCACGTTATTGTGTGCACGTGTGAACCAGTCCGCTGTGTATTAATGTGCGTGCAGGGGTGAGTGAAGTGGGCATGTGCAAAGTGTGTGCGCCCAGGGTTGAGAAGGGGAGGTTGGGGAACTGGGAAAAATAAGGCGCAAACAGTGAAACTTGGAAGTCAGCATCTACATGTCTTCGTAAAGTGTGAATATTGCATTATAGGTAACGCCAACATTACATTGTGTCATTAGTTGCTGGAAATGCAAAACTGATGGTTTATGGTTGAAGGTTATGAATTTTGGGAGGATATGAACCTAACCCATTGGCAATTGCATGGACATACTTCCAGATCGTTGTTTTTCATCCGGCCATGTCATTACAGAACGGAAAGACTATTGCAAGTCAGTTTTGGTCCCACCCCGCATACTGGCATATAAACACAAACAGTATGGGCATGTTTTATTAAAGTGATATTAATGCCATTATGGGAAAGGCAAACATTAGTGTTATGTGGCAATAATGGCACAACAGCCAGCATGAATAAATCTGGAATCTATTACACTTGCTTATATATAACCCTACAACAGACTGTAAATCATATGACCTTGTAATTTATCAAAAATAAATATGCTGTAA
Source organism: Ambystoma mexicanum (assembly GCF_040938575.1). NCBI lineage: Eukaryota > Metazoa > Chordata > Amphibia > Caudata > Ambystomatidae > Ambystoma > Ambystoma mexicanum. The sequence goes on from NC_090921.1 coordinate 306,038,797, forward strand.
AAGGCTGCAACTGTCCTTTTCAGCCACTCATTCCCAGACACATGTTTAGCCCTAACACAGTTGAGCAGGGTACACTTGTTTTGGTTTCCAAGGTCCAGATGGCTACTTCTAAATTCTGGTGCTACAATAACAGAAGTGATCTACAATTCCTCCACTACCAGGCACTACAGGAGTCTAGCTACTCTTTGGTCTGATGTTTATTTGGTCGTATACACTATGAAAACCAGTCCATTTTACATCCACGCGTTCCCCTTCCCCCCCAGGGGCAAAATCATAATGCACATAGCGTAGGTGGTCTCTAGAAGCCCCAAAGGCCCCAGGAATTCACTATACAGCCTACTGGGAGATGCAGGTTGAGTAGTTCCACAAACTCAAATTCTTCAAAACACTTGCTGAAGCATTCAAACAGGCAAAATACCTGGTTGGGGAGAATTTGCAAGTTTGTGGAAAAGACGGCAATGGTCTTTTGTGATCAGAAAGCACCAATAAATAGATTAATCATTTATAAAGTGGGTGGTATGTAGGAATGAGGACACTATCTAGATGGCCACCAACAAAGTTAATAAAAGTGTCATTAACAATAATTTATGAATGAATTATAAGTTCTAAGGCCTCGTTAAAATTGAATTTCTAAGACTAAAAAAAGTGACCGTAAAACAACTTACTCTGCAGTCAACAGTGTCTAATAAATGTCCATATCCATATTATGAAACTTCATTAAATCTCTTACTTGGATGTTCCAATGTGGCAATAAGACCTGAGCCTAAGGTAATGCCCCCTAGGCCCATAGTTATAGGCCCGAGCGTAGTGAGGGCCTTAACTGAGGCATTACCATTAGGCAGTAATGGCCCGCCGGCGAGGGGCTTATTGCCATTAGTATTCTAGGGTTTTTAGCCCCGGGATACGAATGCCGTTGTTACTTTTTTCCAATCGGCTTTTGTTTTGCCTGTTTCAAAATGCGTCGCTGCAGTATGCATTTATTCTAGAAAGACTACAGCTCACGCACTGCTTCATTACTATGGATCAACACGGCACCATTTTGGGACTAGTTGATCCGTAGTAATGAATGGAGATGGGAGTGAGGAAGCTTCACTCGACCCGGCGCGCGATGCACACAAATGCGTACACGGGATTACACTGTGGTATGGCTCAGAATCGAGCCAATCCAAACTAAGCATATCCCGTGGCATTGGCGCAGCGGGTACTAATGACGCAGCGGGTACTAATGAACTAAAACCTATCATAATGAAAGTTGAGCAACTGCTACTTACCTTGTAAAATAGGAATATATACTAGGACTGATCGGTTGATATTACTAACCTTGAGATAACAATATACAGTGACCTTCAGGAGGGCTCTAATTATGCTGAAATCATCTTCACTGTCGGAATCTGATAAGTTTGGTACAAGAATTAATATCACTGTTCACGTTTTAATCAAATGTCTGTATAAGGTAAGTTGTTTGCTAAACATTTATACAGTGGACTGCATCTGTTTTTCACACACATACAGATATATCAACTGCAGAATAGAATTGGGAGCACAAAGCGTTTCACAGGGAAAGGGAGCTATTTGTCGGTCCTCCATGTGCCATTCATGTTTAATGAGAGATGTAACTTTTAGCAAGGAATGTCATCTTGGTTCAAGATGGTGGCTTGGTAGTGGACTTTCTTCATTGCCGGTATGAAAGCACTTCCTGTAGGCAGTAACCTTTCCTAGCTCATCTATTACTTAGAAAACATTGTAGCTTAACTCTGCTGCAAGTTTAGCGATACTTGTTCTGGGCTGGCAGTTGAATGCTTCCAGCGTATAGAGTACTTGTTCAGGAAATTTCATTGTGTTCCAAGAGAATAAAGTGCCAGAAGGGTATCTATATTCGCTGAAGTGAATGCGTTCCAATATGACATTTTACTTTTCCCTGACAAAGTACCTGAGCAGCCAGATTAAACACAGGTGTGAATCAATAAATAGTTACTCACCGGAGCGACCAACGTATTCTTAGTTCACAGTCCCCTTTCCTCCATACTGTATGGGCATCCCTCGCGAGGGATGGGAGACGGAACCTTTCACCAGAAAAAATCTCTTCCCCCATTAAATGTACAGGCACGCGGCCCTGGGAGCATACGCTCGCCTGATTCCGTCCACCTGCGCCATTCCTCAGTCCCCATTGACGCGTCGACAATGATCAGCATTGCCTAATGACACCACTATTATTAAGGGGGAGAGGATGGTGGAACGTATGGAGGAAAGTGGACTATGGACTAAGATTACATTAGTCACTATGGTGAGTAACTATTAATTACCCTTACGTCCCGTCCCCTTTCCGCCATACTGTATGGGCAATTACAACTGAATGTATCCCCAGGGTGGAGAGGAGCCTCTCCTTAAGAAAACAGGTTTCTGAGAACCGCCTGCCCGAATGGCGCATCTGACCTAGAGGTGGTATCCAAATAGTAGTGTTTACAGAAAGCCGAAAGGGTGGCCCAGGTAGCCGCCCTGCTGATGACCTGCCACGGCACATGCCGTTGGAACGCGATAGCAGTGGCCTTAGCTCTGACCGCATAGGCATGTATGTTTGCTGGCCCCGTTTTGTGCTGCCCCTCATAGGCCTCCTTGATGGCCGCGGCCATCACCTTGCTATGGAGGCCAGATAACCAGGCCTTGACTCACCGAAAGTGACAAACAAGGCGTCCGACTTGCGGAAGTCCTTGGTTTTGTTCAGGTAGTATTTCAGTGCGTATCTGACATCCAGACGGTGCAAGAACCTCTGAGGCTCATCCTTGGGGTCGGCGAAGAAAGTGGGTAAGACTATTTCCTCCTTGAAATGGAAGGAGGAGATCACCTTGGGTAGGAAAGCAGGGTGCGTCCGCAGGACGACCATGCCCTTGTGAAAAGTTGTCGGGTTCTGATGCCACCAGAACATGGATCTCACCGACCCTGCAAGCTGAGGCCCATGAGCAGAGCTGTCTTCATGCCGACCAGCCTGATGTCTGCGGACTCCATAGGCTCAAAAGGTTTGAGCGCCAAAGCACCCAACACAACATTGAGGTCCCACAAGGGGTGTGGCTTCTTTATAGGCAGGTAAAGTCTGTGGAGGCCTGCCAGATGTCGCGTTACCACCGGGTTGGAGAAGGAGAAGAGGCCCTCCTCTGAATTTCTGTAAGCCCCTATGGCTGCCAGATAGGTGCGGCATGTATCCACCTGCACACCGGTGTTGGCAAGGTGTGATGAAAAGTAGAGCATATTGTCCAAGGTGCACTCAAGAGGGTCGATCTCCCTAGAGTCGGCCAAATGACAGAATCTAGACCATTTACTCTTATATTGGCTTATAGTAGCCTTGCTTCTAGCGTCCTGGATGATCTCTAGGTTAGCCTGAGATAGGCTCAAGTGTTTCAGCGTGATCTGCTCAGGAACCACGCGGCGAGGGCTACCTTGTGAAGAGCAGGGTGGAGGTAGGCCCAGCGGTAGGTGAATAGGTGGTCTGTCCGATAGGCTGAGAAGCTCAGAGAACCACGGTCTTGCCGGCCACCAGGGAGCTATCAGAATGATGCTGAGGTGCCGGGATTCCTTTACTTTGCAGATCACCCTGTGGACCCGGGGTGTGGGCGGGAAGGTATATGCCGTCCTGTCATTCCATTGTACCTGGATTGCGACGCCCAGTAAGCCGGAGCTCTGCCCCTGCCAGGAAGCAAACTGTTGGCATTTCCTGTTGTCCCAGGGGCATATAGATACACCTGGGGATGCCCCCACCTGAGGAAGATCTCCTTCAGTACCAGGTAATTCAATTGCCACTTGTAATTGGCTGCCCCCAGTCTGCTGAGCCCGTCCGCTTCTAGGTTGGATTCCCCCGGGAGGTGGACAGCCATGAGGTAGATGTTGTTATCCAGAGCCCATTCCCACATGCCAAATTCTAGGTTGCACAGCGGAGGGGATCTGGTGCCCCCTTGCTTGTTGACATAGTACATGCTGGTGGAGTTGTCTGTCTGGATTTTGTTTGTTTTTGTGGACCTTGTTTTCTGCCATCCCCGTTGTGGTTCGTGCTGCCTCCCTCCCTGCAGCCCATTGGTCCCTTGATGTGCATTTAGCTTGTGAAAAGTTATTAAAAAAGTGCACCAGAGCATTTAAATCTCCCACCAGGTGCTTGAAGCACCATTTGCCTGCCTCCTCTGACAGTGGTCCCATCAGGTGACTCAAATCTTGTGTGTATGTGCTCCATTTTGTTTGTTTTTGTGGCCCTTGTCTTCTGCCATCCCCGTTGTGGTTCATGTGGCCTCCCTCCCTGCAGCCCATTGGTCCATGCGCCCTCTTGATGTGCGTTTAGCGTGATGCCTCGTATCACCGGCTCCCTTCTTTGCTCTTCCGTTCCCTCTGCCCAACTCCCAGCACTCCCTCCACCCATGACTGGCCAGTTCGTTGGTCATAACGGACCTTCCCAGGGCAGCCCCCTGCCCAGCAGCCCCTGCGGCTAAGGACCCCAAGGCAAAGGGCGGCTCCTACAGAGGCTGCTCCAGAAAATATCTGCAGGTATCCGCAGGAGAAGCAAGAAGCCAGTAGCCAGTAGCCTGTCGTCAACCAGCCACAACCAAAAAAGTGAGCGTGGATAGGGTGGGGACTGAAGCAAATATTCACGCCAGAAAGCCCTACAACTTCCACCTATCTAACTAAAAGTATTCCTGTGTTACATCGTACAGTCACATTTTAAGGTCAAAGACTATTCGTACCCTAATAGCATCACAATATTGAGCCTTGCACCTAGACTGTGGCCTCAACATCTTTGAGTGTGCCCTCACAACATCAATGTGCTAACGTTGAATCTAGAAAGTATGCCTAAATAGCCCACCTGTGGTATAGTCAAATCTAGAAAGTGCGCCTAATAGCCTACCTGTGGTAAAGTTGAATTTAGAAAGTGTGCCCAATAGCCTACCTGTGGTATAGTTGAATTAAGATTCTGAGGTGGGAGTATTTTACTCCCTATTTTTAAGCGTTGAGAGTAAATGTGATTTCAAGAGTAACAATTACTTTTCACCTTTGCAAGAGAGTAACGTGTATGTGGCATCCAGCCGACGTGTGCAAAAACTGTATGGAAATCATTACCATGCTTTCCTAGCCAATAACATATTAAAGCAAACATGAATTGTATTGTGTGTTTTGAGGTTCTATAGCAGAATTGTCTTTTGATGTATAATTAAAGTCCTAATTTCCTGGAGCCATTACTACCTAATGGTATGCCAATGTTATGATACAACAGTGTAGAGAGGCAAGGACTCCATGCTAAATTCTATACCTAATCTCGTGGTCAAATTGTTATTTATATAGCGCTTTTGGCAAAGCACTGTACATAGAACACATTTATCACAATTATCACCAAACCGAAGTTGGTACTCCTTTATCGACCTCTAATGGATGAAAGGCTGAGTTGGCTTTGCCGGGATTCAAACCTGCAACCTACAGATTACACACAGATCGCAGCATCGAGCACTCAACTGGCTGAGCCATCAAATTGGTTAACATCCTTCTAAGGTAGGTAAACTGAGTACCGACTGAGGTATATATAATAATCACAGTGCCTAGATGTTGGATGAACCATGTATGAAGTGCTACATGAACTTAAATCCCAATCTGGACTATCACAGGGACAGGTTTTGCTGAGTTTCTATTTCAATTACAAGTGTAGGTTTCATTTCTTTGTTTTTGAACAGCGCTTGCACTTCCTGGAGAGTCGGGTTTTGGATGTTTTAATTGCAGTCTTTAAGATTTGAGAGACTATAACACCTGTGATTGATGTAATGACAATCACTCAGACCATGAGCAAAGACTCTGCTGCCACTGACCATTTATGGTAATGTACTCCATTGACTGCAAGGTTGAATGGATGTAAACTAGACTGTGCATACTCAATTTACACATAGTTTTTATAATTAGAGTGTAAATTAAATTATAAGTGTAAAAATAATCTGCCTCTGCATGATAATGCACACAGCACAGGAACTCTGAAAAATACAATTGTGCAATACTGGTTTGCTTTCACTGGAAAAAAAGCATCATTTGTTACAAAAGACATTCTCAAATGCAACTTTTCCAAGTTTTCCATCTTCTTAATTATGCAATCCTAAAATGCTAGGGAAATAAATATGCACCTCGCTTCTGTTTGCTCCATGAGCATCTACACACAACACAGCAGAAGCTGAACGGAAAGAAACCCTTCCTTTAATCACGGTGTGCGGTTTCTTTTATTTTAAACAAATGGTTCGGTCAAAATGTTTTATTGCCCCTACGGGTCGGCCATGTGTTTTTAAGTCTAAGTCGCTCGATTTTAGAAAAATTTCTTATGGACCTTACCCGAGTTTTCGTCCATTAAATGCACACGAAAACAGGCATCAGGGAGCTGCCATTTTGTGATAATCCTATTATTTCCCCCATCGCCCTGGCTAACCTGCTTTTGCGGCACTAAATCATATCCCCCGCCCCTGAGCCTGTCATCAGCAGACGCGTACCGCCCATTTCACAACGCCAACGCACATCTCGTGTCAACATTCGCTGTGCTTCAGCTAATGACGTGTCGCCATGGAAATGGCAGGACGCCTCTTTCCTCAATAAGTATAAACAGACCGTTTCACAACACAGCAGCAGATTTGATTCCATTCCTCTCTCTGTGTTACTTTGAGTATTCTGTGACTCGTTTCTGTGCTCTGGTCAGCTACCTTCGTTGCTTGTAGCCCGTTTGAACAGATACCAGTACCACTGCTATAAATTATTTTAGTTTGTTTAACATACAATGGCTACAATAATGCCCTACATGTACGAGCCCGAGTATACCGAGGAGGAACTACTGGAAAGGGAAACACGCGAAAACGATGAGTCTTCGGACGGCAGTTAGGAGGACGATTCAACAGCTGAAGAGCCTGGACCTAGTCGCATGGATGGCGTTTCCACCTGGTGCACATGCAATCGGTGCGAGCTAATGCCAACCGAGAACGAGAACTGCTGCTGCTGTGAAAACTCGGGATGGGTGGCCTACATTTCGGAAGGCGAGCCACGACCGCAATGCATCACTGAGCTGAGGACTTCAGGGCAGCCTGCCTCACACGGTCCGTGTTGAGGATAATGATGGTGCTTATGCACGAACTTTGCGCAACTGTTCGTCCTCGTAATCCGAGTAACGAGTAAGTATACTCTACTGGTCATGCCACTCCTATTTCATGGTCTTCTACTATATACAAAATTACATATACATATCATTGTAACTCATGAAAGTCGTTCAATAGTGTGCAGTGTCTAGATAGCATTTGTCCGAGCAGAATGCCATTAGTTACAAGAATTGTCATTGACAACAAACGTTTATTAAACTTATCTTGGTCATTTAAAAACAGTTTGTTTCATTCCTTTTCACAGGTGGTACCGGCTGGTGGCCTATCGTTCCTTTACATGGTGGCTCCACGGGAGGCTTGGACACATCGTTCGAAGAGTGATACCCGCCTGTGCCGTTCGTGCCATAAGAGAAACGTTCCCCAGTTCAGCGGTCAGTACAGGGGATTTTCTCTCGCTGTGCTGCAACCTGACCTGTACAATGCTTAAAGTCTTGTATTTTTGTGTCATCAAAATAAGATACAAAATAAAACACCACATATATTTTAACAACGGTTGTTTCGATTTTTTTAATGAATCAGTGTGTCTCCATTCAAGGATGGACGTCAGACATCTGTGCTCGGAATGGGTGAAAGTCGCTGTGAAGCAGGGTGGTCACTATCTAAGCTAACATAATATATTCTCAATAATGCATGCACTAAATAGTCGGTTATGTCTCTATAAAAGTCACACATATATGTATACTATCAATTAACATTGGATTATACAGGCCTTAGGTTAAGGGTCTTAACCACTATAATACACTGCTTGAAGTGTGGGTCTGTGCTCACAAGAATCTCCGGTATGTGGCATTTGTTATTGATAGGCAACAATATACTGCAGTAAGGGTCTAATGTTAGTTGGGGATCTGCTAGGTGGGCATCATGGCGTGGTCAGTGGTCTGGCACATGAAGAGAATACCTTGCAGGGACACAGGGTCATAATGGCAGTAAGTTTCCACTGGCGAGGGTGCGTGGGCAAGGACACGTTTGTGGAGATGAACGAGCTATGTGCTTAGTTCAGGCTGGTTCACATGCAGGACCGTGAACTCAGAGGAAGAGTGATGTGTTACATTTATTAGCTGTTGCAAATACCTCTGGAGTTTTCCAGTCAGAGTGGGAATGAGCGTGGGGGCCATGTGCTCTGCGCAGTGAGGCCTGGTCACCAAGATGGAGTGGAAAGGGGGTACAAAAATGGATGCCCCGTGTCCTACTCAGTGGTCCCATCTACGCAAATGTCATCCAAAGTTAACATCACATAAGGGCAAGGGGCGAACCCACTACTGGAGGCACTTGGTACGAGTTTCTACTGAAAAGTAAAGGATGAGAGGAGCCTGATGGCCCCTCGCTCCCACACACTTGCCTGCACGCCCCAGGCCCATCCATCCCACCCCCCTCTATCAAAGGCGGTTCGCACCCGGGCATGAGCGCTGGCATGGGGGGCTGTCACGGGCGCAAACGGCCAAGGTGCCAAACAGCATGTACACTTCAAAAGGTATCCCACGCCTGGGGGCCATCGCTCACATGGCCTCCTCAGACCCAGTGTCTCCAGGCAGGCCTCCCCTGAGGCAGGCCACCCCCCTGGAAACCACATAATACCACGACATACACACGTCATTCATTCACAAACACACCCCTGTTTCTAATACTTTATAAACCACTTGATATGTCTCATGAGAACATCTTTGTGCTTTGCAAGTCAACTCCTGAACCTTCTACCTGAGAAGCACTGAGATCTATGCTAATCTGCTCGTCGTCGTGCTATCTGTGACCGCTTCGAGCAAACTCATCAATATGCTACCTGTGGCCATCTACCCGTTCTCCTGCAACATACTGCTCGGCCTGCTGAATCCAACTGTTTGTTGGTCAAGGTAAGGCCATGTAGCCTAGTCATATTTCGGTCATTTTTACATTTCTATCTATTTGCGATTACAGTACCCAATAGAGTTATGGTCATTGGTCTCATTGCCATTGACTTGAGTTTCAATTGTTATGCTATCAATAGATCTATTTATTTTCATCTGTGTCAATTGTCATCGAATTGCATCCTTCGGGGGTCCAGTCTATAATGTAAGCATGTTTCCTTTTCGTGCAAGACAGAACATTCAAGGGACGAGTCACATGTTCAGAGTTTAGTCACATAATTTACAAAAATTTCTGTAATTTATGCAAATACTAAGCCGCACATGATGAACTGGTATAGTTCCGGCGACCAAAACAAACCTTGCATTGAACAGGGTATGGTTCATTTACTTTATGACATTTTTATTCATCAAGGTTTTATAATAATCTTGATATTTACTTTTCAGAATTTTCAACAATGCCTGCCTGTTCGATTAGCGGTTGCCCTTCGAAGACCCATGCTAAATCTGAAGGCACTACAATACATATATTCCCGAAAACTGTTGATCGAATAAGAGAATGGGTCAGACATTGTGGATATCCACTGGATGAGCTGGAAAGTAGAGTCCAACAAGTCTTCGAGGACAAGAGGGGTGATCGATACCGCATCTGCAGCCGGCACTTTCCCTCGAACATGTACACCACATCTCGGGTAACAAAGAAGAATAAACGGCGATCGACACGAAAATTGCTCGCAAACGCTATTCCCACTCTATTCGTCCACATTCCGCCACTGGTGAGTCAAGTGTCCGTTTTTACCTTTGGGCCTTGCGGTTGTGTGTAGGTAGCTGAATGAATTTATTGATATTTTAGGTGTTGTTTCCAATTTGTAATACTTTCGACATTGATATGAGTGTATAGCTTTTTGTATAATGACATTTATCAATATATTATTTTTGGATTTCATAACCCACAAACGGAATCTATATATGGGCACAAGGAACTGTGCTATATTGCGCATTACTCAAGTATTCCGTCTCCTTACATGGCAATTTTAAATATTGGCATTTCATTATCAAACAATAATTTACCTTTACAACTTCTTGACTATCCCTTGAATCTGAAGCAAGAACATTCTACTTCCGTGACGTGCTCGCAGTTATCAACCACTTCTAGCGCGTATCAGGTAATCATACTTGGCTATTCTGCTACAGACTTGTTTTATGCTGTCAAGTAATAGTTTTTATGTATCGTGGGATTATTTTACCAATTGTTTGGTTAGTGCTTTCCAATTGATATACAACTTAGTTGTCGTCCTTTGGTGTTTGTTTTCAGTTATAATTAGTGTTATCCATACTAATGCAAGTACTGTCTTTCAGGGAGATGCTGAAGCGTCCACCACATTGACAACAGCCCTAGATTTTCTTCAGCAGCACGAGGTATGGATACTTACAGCTCCATCGAGCGTGATCATATAACATGATTCCATTTGCTATACTTTCTTCCCTATTAACGCAAGTACTGTGTTTCAGGGAGACGATGGAGCTTCCACTACAATCACACGATTCCATTTATATGATGCAGATGTAAAGAAATTGGAGAAATAAGTCGAATAAATCTGATCATATTTAAATATTCCTTGATTCCTTTAGACAATGCAACAGTTGTGGTCATCTCTTTAGATGTAACTGTGCTGTCGACCCCAAGTGTGTGTTATGTTTACAATATTGAAAACCATACTAACACAAGTACTGTGTTTCAGGGAGTTGCTGATGCCTCCTCTTCAATACAATCATTCGTGGCAGTCCATGCAGAGCCAGAGGTATGGATACTGACAGCTCTATCGAACTAGGTCATCAGAGCTCGAATACTTGTCGTTTGATTGTTCCACACAATGTTTAAATCATGTTTGGCTATTGAGATGTACATGTGTGTTCGTCCTCACGTGTGTTTTATGCTAACAATATTTTAATACACAGTAATGAAAATACTATGTTTCACGGAGTCGATGGAGCCTCATTCCGTGCTGTCTATGCGGATACAGAAAATATAGTTGTTGCAGCGCAAGAGGAAGGGGAGACATGCGGATACGTATCAGAGCAACAGCGTGCAGATGTTGAAGGTCGAGTCAAAAAAGTTGCAAAGGAAAGAAACAAAAATAAGGTTAGTTACAAACATTTCATAACTTTAGAAATTTTTTTGTGCTGGGGACTATTTTATGTTTTTTTCCAGTCAATTGTACTATACTTTATCTTGTGTTTAAACTGAACATCCCTTTTCCAATCTGTCATCTAGTTACCCTTAGGGCTAAGAAATATACATACACAGACAGTGAAGCGAATGAGAGATGTTGCTTGCCAGACCATTTACACTATGGAGGCTATGGAGGAACTATTAATTCAGACGCGGCGTGTTGAGACTCGGGATGCTCATGTCCAATGTACAGAAAATGAAATGAATGTGTCCGGAGAATCCAGCAAAGTTTTATTGGATGATTGCTACAGTACGACCGCACCACCGCAACAACATGATACTGAATGTATTGAAGATAGCTCTGAAGTAGTCTCAGATCAATTCACACAATCTACACCCGCCAGAAAATTGCCACCAAAAAAGCTGTCAACATTGTTGTGTTCTCCCATCAATGTTGAAGTAGCAGATGTTGAAATGACAGAGAATGAACCAGCAGCAGTATTCACCGACGTATCAGAACTTGATAGCAGCAATATTTCTTTCAAATGTGGTGATATGTCCTCAACGTCACAGGCCGAAACAACTTTGACGCAGGATGACAGTCTAATGAAAGAGGGCAAATACATAGTATTCGACAGTTGTTTGATGGATATTATAAGCATGCTGAAATGTGGGCATTCCGTCAGAGGGAAAGTATGTTGGAAGCCATCGATTCATGTGACTCTTCAAAAACAAGGCAGTAACGCCACAATACATGCCGCCTGTACATTACATCATATGTTTTCATGGTCTGCACAACTGATGCTGGGGAAACTGCCAGCAGGCAATCTACTATGTGCAGCTGCATTACTTTTTTAGTGGCTCCAGTTTTAGAAAGTTAGAGTCTTTCTTTCAGTTTGTGGGACTTCATTTCATTTAAAAAACGCAATACTACAAATACCAACGTGATTATCTGTTTCCAGCCATTAGTGATGCTTGGAAAATTGAACAATTGTCTCTAGCAAGTACATTCGAAGGCAAACTATTCAGGCTAGCCGGCGATGGACAGTGCGACAGCCCTGGATTTTCTGCCAAGTACTGCACCTACCACTTTCAGGACATGGATAGTAAGAAAATTGTGAGTTTGGTGGTCGTGCAGGTAACACAATGTACATCCTCAGTGGCCATGGAGAAACTAAGATTTATAAAATCAGTGGAATATCTGCAATTGAGGGGAATGCACATCGACCTCATAGCCACGGACAGACACGTTTCAATTGCCAAGACAATGAGAGAGCAGTTCCCACATATTAAACATCAATTTGACGTATGGCATCTTGCTAAATCAATCAATAAGAAAATCTGGGCTGCAGGGAAAAATAAAGGTTTTGAAAGTATTTCAGAGTGGTCCCAGTCTATCAGCAACCATCTTTGGTGGAGCTCCAAAACTTGTGAAGGGTCAGTGGAAATACTACTTGAAAAATGGCGGTCACTGATGCACCACTGTACCAACGTGCACTGCTGGTCAGAAAACCTACATTTCCACCAATGTGAACATGGCCCTTTGTCCCCAGTGGAGGCACGGAAGAAGAAGTGGTTGAATCCATCTTCACCGACACACAAAGCCATTGAGAAGATTGTTTTCGATAAAACTCTATCAAGAGATTTGAGGGGACTGACAGAATTCTGTCACACAGGAGGTTTGGAGGTGTTCCACAATATGTGCCTAAAGTACAGGCCAAAGCACTTGCATTTCAGCATACAGGTGTCAGGTTTCCTTCCCCTATTCAGGCTATCTTTTTCCTCATCTAAGTTTCCTTCTCCTTATTTCACTTTAATTATCCTTTTCAGATTGGCCTTGTGTGGGTGGGAAGTTTTCTATTATAGTTGGTTAGGCCTTAACTTGCTGACTCAGAATCCTGTTTCTGACCCAAAGCAAAATGGAGTCTCACAGTGTCAGCTCTGATTGGTTGGAAGACAATGCAGAACAACAATGAACATTCTAAACTGTCACTCTGTGCCTTTCATCATCAAAACCCCATCTGAGAGGACGTGTTTTGTGGCTGCTCCTGCTTTAGACTTGGGCCTGGTGGATTTTATCCTTCAGGTGTTAGCAGTTGAGCGGCTACTTTCTTGGGGGTTCCGGGAGAAGACATCAGTTGACAGGAATTCGTTTTTGAAGACAGGAGACTCAGAAGATCTTTATGAATTCGCTCAGGAGATAAGTGACTTTATTTGTACAGTAACTCTGTTCTTCCCCAATGACATTTTCCTTGAAAACATTTGAGAAAAGTTATTTTTTGTACTAGTACTATTGAACTTTTAAAGTTCGCGTGTGTTTTCCAGCGCGGTAGCGAGAGAATCTGTTTGTCGCGTGCGACTTCAAGTGCGCGTGTGTTTCCCAGCGCGGAAGCTCGAAAATCTGTTGGTCGCGTTCGACTTCAAGTGCGCGTGTGTTTCCTAGCGCAGTAGCGTGAGAATCTGTCTGTCGCGTGCGACTTCAAGTGCGCGTGTGTTTCCCAGCGCGGAAGCTCGAAAATCTGTTGGTCGCGTGCGACTTCAAGTGCGCGTGTGTTTTTCCAGCGCAGGAGTTCCGTAGCGCGAGGATCTAAGAATCGCGTGCGTATTCAAGTGCGCGTGCGTTTTTCCAGCGCAGGAGTTCCGTAGCGCGAGGATCGGAGAATCGCGTGCGTATTCAAGGGCGCGTGTGTTTTTCCAGCGCGGGTGTTCTGTAGCGCGTGGATCTGAGAATCGCGTGCGTATTCAAGTGCGCGTGTGTTTTTCCAGCGCGGGTATTCAGTAGCGCGTGGATCTGAGAATCGCGTGCGTTTTTATGTGCGCGTGTTTTCTATGGCGCTTGTGCTTCTATGCGAGAAAACTTTTTGTCGCGTGTGAACTAAAGAGCGCGTGTGTTTTCTGGCGCGTTAATCTAAGTACCGCGTGAGATTATTGTCGCGCGTGTGGTTTCTAGCGCGTGTCCTTTTTTTCCGCGTGTATTTGTTCGTGGGTGAACTTTTTGCGCGCGTTCTTCAATCCAGGAGGATTTCAACGAGAAGCTCATCTGTATGGACATAATTCTCACGTGTATTCTTCAAGGATTGAAAATCTCAACAGAAGTGTAAATAGTTTGAACAGCTTTGAGAGAAAATAAGAAAGAATCTATATAAGACAATCTAACTGGAGATCAGTGCATTTTGGAAAAGAGACAACGAACTAAGCTTTCCAGAATGGCTTCAAGTAAGAAGTTGCTATAAACTTCATGAGTCTCAAGTAAGAGAGATTTTCAGCTTCTTACAAACTTCTCTAAGAAATTTCAAGAGAAGAACCAGGTATGAGTCTTTATTATTAGTTAAGGATTTAATGTTTTCCCATTCATAAGGTTAGTAAGTAAATTAAGGAATTGGATTTGCTTTTCTTATATCCTCTGCAGGTTCAGCTCTGATTAGCCTTGACGCAGTCTGCCTGGTGTTGTTTTGTTATCCACTTCCCCCTTTCCCTTTGGGGTGTGGTTAACAGAGCTGAATTAAAATCTAGTTCTGGGAATTACATTTCAGGGGGATTGTCGGGGGTTCAGCAGCTTCTGCGGACACAGGACCTCTCAGCCTGACAACAGGGCATGAGACATAGGACTCCACTAGCGGTTTTGGCCCATAACGAGAATCTCGGCCGTGAACAATCTAGGACTAAGGGTAATATAAGGATGCCTCGCTACACTAAGGCCTTTTCAAAAAGAAGTAAGCAATGGGTGATCAAACCAGTCTATGAGGAAATGGATTTCGACTTTGTCAAAAGCCTTATTGTTTCTGTATTAGAGAAGCACAGATATGGAATTTTGAACGTTTCTGTGCAGAGCACTGATCCATTGCTACCCAACATTGCCACTGTGCCATGTCGACCCAAAGGAGAGCTGGTTGTGAAGTACAAATCCCGGTTTAAATAATTGTAATACGATTGTCTTTTTGTAAATAAATGTTATTGTACAGTGTGCATACAAAGTACTCTAACCCTAACCCCTACCTTCACCATCCTGGGTGCCGAACAACCTGCGTGTCATCTTAGAATTCTCTCTCTATTCACCTCATATTGCTGACCTTGTCTATATGTGTATGTATATATTTTTGTTGATGTAACTAATTTTCGCAATCTCTTGTAAATGCTGCGCACTGTTAACCGAGGGGAGGCTTGTGTATTGCAAATAATAAAACAAACAATAAATCTCACTTTGAACTCAACTCCTCGGGTACTTTATACTTTCTCTGACCTTCCCCAAAAAATTAAAAGTCTCATTAGTTATGGTTCTTTGGGGCTTCAAAGCTCGCAGACGAGGAAAAAATTGGAGGCCTTAGAACGTGCCAAGCGAGCCGTTGCAGATGGGAGAGAAGCCAGTTCGAATGTGCACATTGAGGCGCAGTACATAGATGGATTTGAAACTTCAAGTTCTCACAGATGGCTTTACTACGGGATGGTCAGCGGCTTTGATTTTCAGCTCGCGCCCTGAAGAGGCCCACAACTTGAACTGGCAGTATAAGGTTCTATTGTTTTTTGACCTTGAGAGACAGGGACCATGCCGAAAGAACTTCATTTGAAGGGGGGGGGGGGCGGAATAACGTAAGAGACGATAAGGCAGAAAATTCTGAAACTAGACCGAGTTTCATGTTAGTTTAGTATACGAAAAATCGTTGTCAAGAGCACAGTGGGATTTACGGACTGCATTATGCAGAGACACAATGGAAATTGCAAATATAATGTAAGTAACTCTTTAGACACTTATATACCGGAATGAAGAATTAATGAATGGATGAATGAATACATGAAGGAAGAGCTTGGAAAACGTTTGTGGGATCGTCCTTGTAGCGGGCACATGGGCATGCAGGTCCACATTCCACACGCATGTAGACAAACAGTTTCTCATTGTGTGCTATCCTCGATTTATTTTGTTACTTCTAGCATTGATTTTAGAGGGCCGAACATACTCCATTGCACTATCGTTGAAAGCAAACAGGTTTAGCTCGGCCGTAATAAATAAAATGAATAATATTAGTAAAGATCAGCTGGCGAGACCAATTATAAATTTTATGTTTTCAAAACAGGTATATCCTTCCCTTTTTACTACTGCCACCTGTTTCAGACAACGGCAGATGGTTATTTTAACCGCCAACTGCATCTTAATGTAAACAACTGCGCAATTCTGATGATTTTATTGGACGATCGCCAAGGGCCCATATGCCCTTACGCACTACTAGCGGCTAGAAGCAACATATCAACCTTTACGCTGGCCAAGTGCCTACTTGATGGAACAGCCTTGCAGTTCACCGTGCGACAAAAGTGCTTCTTTTAATGAAAACCAACACCCTGTGTACCATAAAGGAACAGCGCGTGACTCACGATAAACTTTTACGGATTTGCGGATAGAGATAAAAGAAAACAAATGGCTTTTGGAGTTCATATGGCAATTGCTGAATATTCTATAAACATTTCATGTCAAATAAATGTACTTTACCAAATGTACCATGTTGCTGTTTGATTTTAAAGTACAGTTTCATATTCCGAATTGTGGCGCGCTGTGTTGTGAGTTGATCTTTGTTGGTTTCCGGGTTCTGTGTGAAGTTGCGTAGAAGACGTCTGGGCGCGTTTGCCTACGCAGCACAGAAACGTCATGGAGAGAGGCAGGGAATATGAATGTTTTGATAATGTCAGGCTCAGGGGCGGGGGATATGATTTAGTGCCGCAAAAGCAGGTCAGCCAGGGCGATGGGGGAAAGATAGGATTATCACAAAATGGCAGCTCCCTGATGCCTGTTTTCGCGTGCATTTAATGGACGAAAACTCGGGTAAGGTCCATAGTAAATTTTTCTAAAATCAAGCGACTTAGGCTTAAAAACACAAAGCCGACCCGTAGGGGCAATAAAAAATTTTGACCGAACCATTCCTTTAAAGGCTTCAGTGAAATATATTCTGTTTCAGAGGCTTTTCTCCATGGTTTGCAATTACATCCATGTAGATAAAAATCAAAACAAGCGTTCTGGTTTATGTCAAGTAACCTGACTTTTGCACTGCCCTCTGCTCTAAACCTGTGGGTAAATGTACGCAGAAAAATAATAAAGCTGTTGTATTTACAAGATTTTCATGCGTTAAAAGGCCTCGTACGACCCTTATCTGGAGGCCTGTGTGGTATAGTCGAATCCAGAAAGTGTGTCTAATAGCCTACCTGTGGTATAGTTGAATGTAGAAAATGTGCCTAATTATCAATGTGCCAAAGTTTTGAACTTAGAAAGTATGCCTAATAGCCTACCTGTGGTATAGTTGAATTTTGAAAGTGTGCCTAATAGCGTCACCGTGGTATAGCTGAATTTAGAAAATATGCCTAATAGCATCATTGTAGTAAAGTTGAATTTAGAAAGTCTGCCTAATATAATTCACTGTGCTAAAGTTAAAGTCTAGAAAGTGTGCTTAATAGCGTCAATGTGGTATAGTTGAATTAAGAAAGTGTGCCCAATAGCATCAATGTGGTATAGTTTATTTTTAAAAAGTGTGCCTAATAGCGTTACTGTGGTATAGCTGAAACACTATTAGTGGCACGGTTAGAGCAGACGGAACATATAGCGTGGATGAAACGGATGGAGTGGATGAAATAGATGATGAGAATGAAACGGGTGAAGAAAAAGATAGAGCGGACGGAACTAGTGGATGGAGTGGAAGAAAGGATATAGTCAACCGAGTTGATGTAAAGGACAGAGTGGATGGAGTAGATAGAATGGATATATCTCGATATATCTCTGTATCTCATATTTATGCTATGTACCTGTATCACCATGTTATCCTCATCACATGTCTCTCTCCGGTCATCCTGTCGCTTTATATATGTATGCCGCTATGTACGCCCCCTTTCCTGCTCTCGTGCTTGGTCACAGGCACTTTACAGATAACCACCATATCACACTACTACGCTTACTCTCTCCTATACACCATCATTCAACTATAACACAGCTATACTATGACACATTCGGTATATCTGTTCTCATACTAACATGACCCCACAACCCATAATCCTAATAAAACACAGCTAGCTGAGCACATACCGCTAGCGTAGGTGTCTCCTCAGGCCAAACGCAGCCAGAACTCAGTCTGGGTGACCACCCTCCAGACTGAACACATCCAACTGTTTTCCTCAGCACCACACCTACTGCTAAGAAGCAGCTATCATACATCAACCACACCAGCTGCACACATATCCGGTGCGCCCATGCACTATACGACACTCTCTCTCTCTACTGACTTGAGCTGCGGTTCCTGAGGGAGTTCGACCTACCAGCGCTTTAACATCATACCAATGATACATAAGGCACTATATAAATGCCAAGTAACATAATATAACATAAGAACTGTCTTTCCCCCGATAAGTGAGAAAGGCCTTGAGGGCCAACCATATGGCCTTCAATTCTAGCCAAATGATGTGAGACTCCTGCTGAGTCCAGACTCCATGGACGCTGTGGCTGTCCAGGGTGGCTCGACAGCCCTCTAGGGAAGAGTCCGTAGTAACTGCGACCTGAGGGGGCGGCTGTCGGAAGGACTTGCCCCGCAGCAGGTTGAAGTCCGCGGACCACCATTGGAGGTCCGAGAGGATAAAGGGAGGAATGCTGAATGGCTCCTCTTGGAAGCCCTTTTCCCCCCGATTCCATGAGACTGCGAAGTGCATCTGTAATCTCTGCATCCTGAGTTTTGTGTGGGGAACAGCCAAGAGGACCGCTGCCAGAAGACCCAGTAGGTGTTGGTACCACCAGGCCGAGGTAACGGGCATAATATGAAGTACCTTTTAATCAATTCCACAAGATCTTCAATATTGTTCCTACTTGCTGAACAGTTACCAGCAGCTTTACGATCTGCCAGTTCTTTCTTTGTATCTAGCCTGCAGTCTGTCAAGTTTACCTAGTTTATTTCTTCTGCAGTTGCATTTTTGTAATGATATTTATAATCGCTGTTTTCCACTCATTTAGAATACTTACAGGATCAAGCAGTTTTTCAGTAGATTTTAGTTTTAAAACTAAGCCTCCGTTTGTTGCCATTGACACAAACACCAAGGAAAGTCTATACCACTTGATCGCTTGTGTTTGCAGAACGGTTTATCCATCTGCTTTAGGTACAACCGTTTGAGTGTCATGCACACAAAAATGAAAGCTTGAAAAAAATAACTCTACATATAACATTGTCTATAAGTAAATGCTGTGAGGATCACTCTTAGGGCCTGAAAATATCTTTCAAATAAGACATTAGAAATTAAAATCAAGATATTGACCATTATGAAATGTGTTGGCCATCCAGATAGTGTCAATCACTACTAGTTTAGCTATAAATGAATAATTTCCATGGTGCCTATTACTGATGACACCAACACAGACCCAACTTTTCCTTCCCTAAATCTGCCACAGAGCATGTTTTTTTCCACATTTGCTCCTGTACTAACCATAGACACATGGGGGTTCATTGTGAGTTTGCCAGTCCAGAAATAAGGTGCTGTTAACGTGTACCTGCACCATTCCGGACCGGCAAACTCCAAGTCTGCCGGTAGGGGCTGTGAACTACTGGCACGCCTGACCTGCCAGTAGGTCAGATCCCTACTGGCAGACAATTGCCGAATACACCAGCATTGCCAGTGCCTCCATCGAGCCGATGTCACCGGATGTAGGATGCACGATGCCCGTAGCCTCAGTTGTAGTTTTTTCCTCAGAACGTGTGGCACCAATCTACTGCCAGTATCACCACAGAAAGCCTTGCGGAAACGTAAGCTGCAATCGCATAAGAAATTCTGTAGCGGGGTAGGGAGGGAGCAATATGGAATATGTCGTCGGACCATCCCATCGAAAGAACGTTACCAGTGAGGTGAAGCTGCGCCTCTCTAAGAACAGTGAGCAAGGGGTCCACGTCTGGATTGCCCTTTTAACTTGGGGTGAGACCCAAAGTTAATTTATGCAAAACAAGGGGGGGGGTGAGGGGGGGAGGGTCTGGGAATCTCTCTACCAGCATGAACACAGCCCAATGACCTGTTCTTGGGTGAGTAACCCCTTGGAGAAGCTCTACTAAGTCTTTAGCTCACTGTGCCTTGGGAAGGACAAACGCTGATATGCAGGGAAATGTCTTCTCTGTGAAAGGGACAGTGAGCTAAAGACTTGGGAGAGTCTCTCCCAGGAGTTATTCACCCAAGAACAGGTCATTGGGCTGTGTTCATGCTGGTAGAGAGATTCAAAGAACCCCCTTTGTTTTGCATAAATTAACTTTGGGTTTCACCCTAAGCGATCCAGACGTGGACCCCTTGCTCACTGTTCTTAGAGAGGCAACAGTTTCACCTCACTGATGAAGCCTAACAAGGCTGAAACATGTGTATGGGGTTAATGATGGTACTCTTGTTCAGAGGAGAATTGCCTAGCATTTCGGCGCTGGACTGCCCCTGGGCAGGACAAAGGCTGATATGCGGGGAAATTTATTCTCTGTGAAAGGGACAGTGAGCTAAAGACTTGGTAGAGTCTATCCCAGGGGTTATTCACCCAAGAACAGGTCATTGGGCTGTGTTCGTGCTGGTAGAGAGATTCCCAGACCCCTCTTTGTTTTATAGAAATTTAGAATGCCCAATCAAATTGCAGAATAAAGGACCACCTTGCCAAAGGCCAGATCCTGCCCCTGAATAGAATCTAGGGAGTAGTGTCTTACAAACGTATGGGCCGAAGCACAAGTGGCTGCTTCACAGATGTTACGAATAGGAACACTCCGCTGAAGGGCAGTAGAGGCAGCCATACCCCTAGTAGAATGGGCCCGTAAGCCTACCAGAGGGTCCTTAGCTGCCAAGCGGTAACATTCATAAATTGCCAGGATAATCCATCTAGACAAAGTCTGCTTAGTAACAGCTTGTCCCAAACGCCTTCCAGCGTAACCGATAAAGAGCTGAACGTCCACTCTGACCCGGGACATGCGTGAAATGTAGAAACTTAAAGCTCTCCTAGGATCTAACCTATGGAGCATCTCCTCGTCCTTACCAGGATGCGGAGGAGGATAAAATGCCAGAAGAATGACCTTCTGGCTTAAATGAAATTCCGATACAACTTTCAGAAGAAACGAAGGACGGACTCTAAGGACAACCCTGTTCTTATGAAACACAGTGAAGGGTGGCTTAACTGAAAGTGCTAGTAACTCACTCACTCTGCGAGCGGAAGTGACCAACTAAAAATACAGTTTTAAGGGTTAACAGTCTCAAAGGACAAGAATGTAAAGGCTCAAATGGCGCACCCATTAGGAACTTTAGAACAAGGTTCAAATCCCAACCAGGCACCTGGAAAGGTGACGGTGGGAACACATTAGTGAGCCCTTCAGAAAGTGAGAAATTAAAGGAATTTTGAAATAAGAACACTCCTCAGACGAGCGCTTAAATATGGACAACGCCGCCAGGTAACCTTTAATGGTATCCACTTGCAGGCCCTTGTGGGCTAACGAAGGCAAAAAGGACAGAACCACAGGAATGTCACATGAAAAAGGATCCACATTCTTAACTCGGCACCAGTCGCAGTACTCTCTCCAACGGCAACAGTACAGGGACTTGGTAGCCGGCCGTCAGGCCGAAAGCAACACCTCCATCACGTCTTCGGGGAGGTCCCAATCCTTATACCTCAACCTTTCAGAAGCCAAGCGTGAAGATTGAGGAATCTGACCTCTGGATGGAGAACCTGACCCCTCTCCCGTGAGAACAGATCGTCTCGGTAGAATAGACGACATGGAGGGCAGATGGACAAGTCGAGAAGGTCCGGGTACCACGCCCTCTGGGCCCATGCCGGAGCAATGAGGATCATCCTGGAACCGAACCTCCGCAACACTTGCGGGATGACGGGGACTGGAGTGGAGGAAACGCATACAGCAGTGGGAAGGACCACTCTACCACAAACGCGTCCCCTAAGGCTCCTCTTGGAGGAAATTCCCGCGAGCAGAACCTTTCGCACTTCCGGTTGACACTGGAGGAGAAGAGGTCCACTTGTGGGGTCCCCCAAAGGGCGAAGATCTCCAGGAGAATCTCCTGAGCCAGCTCCCACTCGGTAGAGATCACGCTCTGCCTGCTCAGAGCGTCCGTTTCGTTTTAGTCTCCACCCAGATGAACTGCCGAGATCGAAATTCCCTGCTGGATGGCCCAGAACCAGAGCTGCATCGCCTCCCTGCACAGAGGAAGTGACCCCTCCCCTCCCTTTTTTTTTTCGTTGAGGTAGTGCATGGGCACTGTGTTGTCTGTCAGAGTCTGGACATTCTTCCCTCGCACAGTCGGCAGAAAAGCCTTCAGGGCTAGCCTGACAGTTATCAGCTCCAACAGATTGATATGGAGTCTGGACTCCGACGGAGACCAACGGCCGCTGACTGTCATCTTGTTGGCATGAGCTCCCCATCCCGTGAGGGATGTGTCCATCATGGTCATCACCTCCCGCCAGGGTAGCCAACTGGAGCCCCCCTCATCAGATTGCCTTCGACGACCCACCACACAAGGTCCTGGGCGACCGAGGGCGGCACCGGAACGGGGTCCGACATCCTGCCGGAGGACTATGACCACTGCATCTTAAGAGCCCATTGCAGAGATCTCATCCGCAACCTGGCCTCTGGCACCAAAAGAATGCAGGACGCCATGAGGCCGAGCAACCTCAAGAAAACGCCGGGAGACTCTGGGCATGTTGAAACTTGTGCACCATCTGCTGAATGTGATGTGCCCTCACCTGGGGAGGAAAACACTGCCCCTTGGACGTGTCGAGCACTGCTCCGATGTACTGGAACCGCTGAGTTGGCGTCAAGTGGGACGTTTTTAAGTTGAGGGAGAAGCCCAGCTTGTGAAGGGAGTAGCAGGTGAGGGACAGATGATCCAGGAATTGCTCGGGAGAGCGCGCCCTGATCAACCAATCGTCCAGGTAGGGGTAGACTAGGGGTGTCACGGTATTAGTTTTATGACGGTACAATAACCTTCTTGCCAAATGACGGTATATCATGGTTATAGCGGTATAGCAGGTGGAGTTAACTAACAAATATTTTCTAAAAGGTCATAAATTGTCAGATTTATCATCACAAACAAAACCAGGCACCCAGGGCCAGAATTGGGCTTTTCAACATACTTTCGACTGAAATGCCACCCCTTGCTTCCACCAAACACAAACACACGTGTGGAGAGGAGAGGCAGAGGGGAGCCCTGCTGCGACTGGCAAAGCAAACTGAATAGCTTTTCTTAAGTGGTCATTTTGGCTTTTAGCCCCCCCCACTGGCTACTGGTGAAGATGAACATGTTGCTATCTTGATAACCTGCATGCCAAAGATCAATGGAGTCTGATGGTAGTATACGCTTGTGCGCATACACACACATGCACGCACACACACACGCACTCTCTCTTTACATTACAGCCTTCAGTTTACTTGCGGGCCAAAAGGTGTTCAATAATCACGGACATGTTACACTTTGGCATGGCAGCATAGAATACCCACAGAGATGAGTACATTTCGCACTGTGACTTATTATATGTAAATTCAATGATGGAACCAGGGAAATCCCCCATTGGCATATGTTTAGAAAACATTATCCATTATAAATATATAAACCCCAAATCGCCAACCCAAAGTAAACACTTTTCCTTCTTGGCACTGTATTTATTTTTCCTATTGCTAACATATTGATTTTATGTCAGGCACGTGTGGTTTATGGAATGGCATTAAAAACTGCTCCAACTGAAACTACTTGGCAGACGGCACATCCAACAGTGCAAGACCAAGACTGCGCAGCACTTGCTTACTGCAGCCTTTACAAATCAGATTGGAAAGCACACTTAACGGTATACCGGTATAAACAATGTGACGGTTACTATTGTTCAATTAAGTGGTTCACGGTATCTTTAACGGTATACCGGAATACCGTTACATCCCTAGGGTAGACGTGAATCCCCTTTTCCTGAGATACGCTGCCATCACCACCATGAGCTTGGTGAAGACCCTCGGGGCGGAGGCCAATCCGAACGGCAGGACCCGAAACTGAAGGTGCGAGTCGCCAACCGCGAACCTCCGGTACTTCTTGTGGTTGGGATGGCTCGGCACATGAAAGTAAGCATCCCTGAGGTCGAGAGACACCAACCAGTCCTTAAGTTGAAGGGCCTGGAGGACTTGAGAAAGAGTAACCATCTTGAACTTGTCCTTCCTGAGGAGCTTGTTCAAACCGCGCAAGTCCATGATGGGTTTGAATCCCCCGTCTTTCTTTGAAATCAAAAAGTAAGGGGAATACCATCCCTTGTTCCTCTCCGCTACAGGCACCAGTTCTATAGCGCCTTTCTCCAGCAGGGATTGAATTTCCTGCACAAGGAGCAGATCCGGACTCTTCAAAGAGAGGTTCCCTGGTGGATTGTCGTGAGGCCTCCGACGGAAAGGAAGACAGAAGCCGTGGGCTACGATCTCCATAACCCACACATCTGAAGTAATGGCACACCACTCTACAAGATGCTGCGCCAGCCTTCCCCCAACCGGCGAACCATGGGACATGGCCTCATGACTAAGCTGAAGCGGCTGCAGCAGTGCCTGAGGGCAAAGAGGCAACTGCCCGAGCAGCCTTGGCACCTCAAGTACCCTGTTTTCCACCTCTGGCACTCCTACGGTGGCCCCTTTGACTTGCAGCTCCTCTCGATCTACTAAAGGTAGAGTAATATCGAAAGGAACCTCCCCTCCATTGTTGTCCCCTAGGACAAAAAGGCAGAGGTTGGCGAACTGCAGCGCTCAACGACTTTGCTGCAACTTTTGAGGTCTGCAACCTCTCAAGGCTCATCAGCCTTGCTGCCAAAAAGATGTTCACCATCAAAGGGCATGTTGAGGAGCCGGGCTTGCACATCATGAGCAAACCCCGACTTCAGCAACCCCGCAAACCTGCGTATTACGGTGCTCGCCACCATGGACCGGCTGACACAATCCGCCATGTCCAGACCAGACTGAACGGACTCGCACATGGCATCCTTGCCATCCTACACAAAAGCAAGAAAACCATCCCGTTCCTCCTCTTCGGGAATATGATCAGCCGCTAACGAAATACAGTTCCACAGAGTGTGCATGAAACGTGACAAGGCACACACGGAGTTGGCTGCCTGTAAAGCCATAGCCCCTGAAGAAAACACTTTCTTCACCCAGCCATCAAAACGCTTGTCGTCCCTATCAGGAGGGATGGTAGGGTACGACGCCTGCTTTGCTGGGGCCGTAGCCGCCTGCACCACCAAACTATCCGGAGTGGGGTGCGTGGTCAAGTAGCAGGGGTCGCTACTGGCTGGACGGTATTTTCGCGGCAAAGACTTGCTCACTGCCGGGTGACTCTCCAGAGCAGTCCAAGCCGCTGCCACCCTTCTTTGCAAGGCCATATGGAATGGCAGTACCGGGTCAGTCGGTGGACCTTGGTCGAGTATATCCCTCAGGTCATCCTGCAGAAAATCCACTGGTGGCGCAGACCACCTCAAGTATTCCGTTACCCTCGACATAAGGCGCCGGTACGAGGACTCGGCATGGGTGCCAGGTTTAGGCCTACAGAACTCCACCTCCGGTGAGGTGTCCAGACCATTGGCGTCATGCAATGACTGACGCAGGTCTTCAATCTGGCTATAACCAGACAAAATCTCGTCAGGTACCTCCTCAGGAACCATACCTTCCTCAGACCCTTCATCCACCACAGAAATATAATCCAGAGGCTGGAATGAGGGCACAGAAAAAGGGACAAAGACATTATTAGCCTTGGCCAGAGCCTTTCTAGGGGGTTCAACCGTGCCACGGGGTAACTCCGACAAAACAGCCTCGAAAGGCGTCGAGGGAGTCGGTGGAATCGGCATTGAGCGTGGCGCCGACGGCTTCGACACAGTCCTCGAGGGCGGAGCCCCGAGCGTGTCCTTCGACAGCCTGGGCGCCGAAGGCTTCCTCGAAGGCAGAGCCTCAAGAGAGTCCCTCGACGACCTCGGCGCAGAAGGCGTCGATGTCTTCTTCGAAGATCTCACAGGCTCTGATGGTCTTGAGGGCGTCGAGGACCGGGACCTGGAGCGGGCATGTCTAGAGCGACCATCCTTGTCCAACCGGGACCTCGAAGGCGCCCATTGATCACGAAAACCACTCGAGCCCAAAGGCGTGCGATTGGTGTCTCTAGCATGGTCACGGCCGTCGTCTTTCGACGGCATGGACGGAACAGAGCCCTGCGACTGAAAAGTCGCCATCATCTCCTGCCGAAATGAATCCTATTCAGCAGGAGTGGAATGCTTGTTGGGACAAGCAACCCGCCGACGGACGAGGAAGGCGACCGGTGACCGCGCTTTCCTGAGTGCCTCGAAGGAATGGCGGGCCCTACTCCGGGAACGAGACCCCCCGGACCGATGGCGATGATGTGGAGAGTCACCCCTCGAATCGTCAGTCGAAAGCCCAGTGGATCTTGACTTCCAAGCCTTGGCCCCCTTACCAACAGAAAGCTTCTTCTTACACTCCCGCAAGGCCTTCGACGTAAGCGACTGGCAGTCTACACAATCATCTGTGTCGTGGTATCCACCGAGGCACCAGAAACAGGCGTTGTGCGAGTCTGTCAACGACATCTTGGACCCGCAGTCCTGACACTTCTTAAAACCTGGCCGCAGGTTAGAAGAAGACGAAGACATCATGGATCTTCACAAACGTACAGGTTCGAGGAACCGAAAGAACAGAACTCAGAAAGACTAAGGCACGCCCAGATCTCCGAAGCGAACACGTTCGCGGAAAAAATGCAACCGAGGCTACGGGCGTCGTGCGTCCTACTTATAACGTCCGGTGACAGAGGCCCTCGAGGACAGCGTACAGCGTATCGACGTCATCAACGCAAGCGCCGAAAGATTTTCCGAAGCAGCACAGCTGTCGTGATTACTGTCATAGATATGGAATACGTCGGAGGATCCAATCCCCCAACCGCAATATCCTGGTAATACGGGATATCGGGTAGCAGAGACGGTACAGTAGTCTCCCTGTATCCTGCTGTGATACCGGGGGACTTGTAATGAGGCCATAATCTCTAAAATAAAGGCCAAACAAGCACAAGCTGCAGACTGGCCAATAGATGAGTAAAACCGAAAGGGCCGAACCCTGAGAAGTTGAGCGGCTCTGCTGAGGCTGACGAACTGCAGCACTCAAAGACTGCTTTTAGGACATGAACAACACAGTAGCTCATGCTTTTAGCAAATACACTGCATGGTTTCAATCACAGTACATGGGTCGTGGTTGTACAGTCTATCTCACTATAAGGGACAGGAACAAAGTCGCTTCACGCTTCTAGGACATACACATCATTTTATCAATGACACTCTCTGGGACAAGCAAAGCATTCCCTCACACGTGTAGAACATACACTGCACACTCACAAACATTCTCCGAGACATGCAGAGAAGCCTCACTCTTCTAGGATATGCAATGCAGTCTCCCACTGTGAGACACTAATAGCGCAATATGCGCCATGCATGGCATAGCTAAACGTCATGCGGAGGACGGTCTCACACGCCCAAGACATTCACAGCATACTATCAGGTCACACTGTCCGGTACATGCAGCTCTCTGGCTCACATACCTCTATGGAACATGCATCGCACTTCTAGAGAACGCACTCCACAGCCTCTCCCGCTTATATAACATAGGCAGCATTGCCTAAATCACACACCAGGACATTCACAGCCTCTCCTGAATAGTTGCGCTAAAGAAGGGACATGCCATGTGCTTCTTCCACTAAACGTCCTCAAATGGAACTTTGTACCGTCTCCGATAAACTCTACATTTTCTTATTACAAAAATCGCACTACAGATAAGAATGCAGCATAGTAGATATAACTCTTCGACCTTTCCCATGATGGACACCCGTTATTAACCACGTGCAATAAATGACGAACAGGTGGAAAACATGGACTTTTAGCCCCACAGGTTTACATCAGAACGCGTAAAGGTCGGTGTAACTGTCAGGAACAGAGAGCTGCCGCTCTCCTCTACAGCCCAAGGTGCAGGACACAAAGCCGCTGTGTCATGCAGCCAACTGCTATAAAGGATACTCAGCCCCTACGGCGAATGGCATCCCGCAAACTGCCGTGTGTGGGCACACACCCAACTGAGGCAAAGGTCATGAAAGACTGCTCCTCAGCACGTGATAGTTTATTTCTTGCAAACGGCCGAGAAATCACGGATCTAGATACGATTGTGGGGGTGGGAGTATTTTACCCCATTCTTTTGTGAAAGTAGAATAAGTCATTTGAGCCAATTCACATATGCCAGAGCGCTACCCAGTAACCATCACTGGAAGTTTACCTCAATTTCAGAGCCACATGAGCAAGGTATTGTGGGTATGGAAATTAGCACAAATGCAAGCTATTTTTGCTCCAGTAAATGGCCTTTGTCTTAAAGGGCAGTGCTATTTTATACATGGCTTAATCAACCCAAGGCAGACAACCCAAGCCAGGCATTTCTCAAGACATCAGACAACTGTATATCTGGTTTCACGCTCCTCAGGGATCCATCAATGCAGCATAACCTGACAGTGTTGTGGTTGAAGCAAACACAAATAAAGTTATTGTGGGTTTAAAAATGATTTCGGAGAATAAGTCACTTGAGCTAAGTCACACGTGCCACATTTTAGAGCCACATTAATATGGAATGGTAGGTATGCAAATTAGCACACATGCAAGCCTTTTGTGCCACAAAATTGACTGTCTTAAAGGACAGTTTTATTTTTGCAAGTTGGGAGTAAACGGGAGAATTCTGGCAAGAAAATACAAAAAATATTCCCATATTAAACTGTGTAAGAAATAGTCCTTGTCCATTACTTTTTCAAATCTTTCCAACCTCCTTCAGATTGGAACACACAGTAGCACAGGGATCGATATTAAGATTGGATAAGCAGGAGCCAAAACAAGCTCCATGGTGTCCAGCATTAACCAGTGACCAGGAGTTACCACTGAGGAACAAGCAGCCAGTATATATCACTCCGCAAATCTAACATACGATGCAATGTCGCCCATGGCCCATGGGCCCCTGCTTGTTGGGCCAGATGCTGGCCCTCTGAGGGAACATCCAGGAAAGAAAAGACACAGACACAAGTGTAGTAGTAAAGGTTTATTTAAATGTGCATGTTTCTGGGAGAAACCACCCAGCCCACCATAGGGCTGGATGGAATGTTAAAAGTAAAGGACAGAACAATAAAAAATAACTCCCCTGCCCAAGAATGGGCTGGGCAGGGGAGAGAAGAAAAGAATCCAGTAGAATTTAAAAATAAGGACAGTTGAAAAAAAGGACAATCTACCACACATCGCCTCTATATAGCAAGGCCAATAACTTATCCACTAACAATTTCACACTTCTGCATACACCTCTCAAACTCTAACCAAACACAACCAGAACCTTAAAGCACAACGAACCGCACAAACTTCACTACACTGCAACAAAACAAACCACACATAGCCTTGCACAACAGCACACAGCGTCTACCGAACGTAAAGCACCTCAAGCTCAGCTAACGCTGTCAACCAAGCAGAAGCTGCCAACAGCACACCACTGCTCTCTTGCACTGACCCCGCTCGCTCCCACTAACTCCACCCACACCCTCCTTTTCATTTTCAAATCCGGCAGAGCACCAGGGGACCACTCAGGTGGTGAAAATGTTAAAGGATATTTGTACCGCGCACTAACAATTGAAGGAGAAAGAGAGACACTTACCTGGGGGGTGAGGAGGAGGGGGGGTTGCTGCCTCAAGCGGCTCCCTGGGGGCCTTGATCCTTTTATAAGCGCTGGGCGGCGCAACAGGGAGCTCCTGCAGAGACTCTGCAGGGGGTCCGAGATGCTATGCCAGGGGCAGCTCGCCACCCGTGGGCCGTGGTGCCCGTCAGCCCACCCGGGTTCCAGACCGTATGGGCCCCAGAGAAATGCAAGGCCTGGATAGCGTGGTAGTGGCTGCCCAGGCACATTAAGAACAGCCCGGCCAGCACCACGCGAGGGGGCGTACCAGACTAGGGCTGCCCAGCCGTGCCCCCAAAGGCCTGCCTCGCTGGGGCCGGTCTTCAGAAAAAAAATCCTCCTGGACTGCGTATGTCAGGAGCAGCCCAGAAAGGAATGCAGAGAAGCCTGCTCCACCCCAGAGGGTGCAGCAGTGAAGTTGTAAGCCCAGGGTGGGCCGTGGCAGCCCACCCGGGCAAAGAGGAGGCAGTGAGGAAGTCCTGGGTCGCTCCGTTGAGCACCCCAGGTGAAGTCGCGCCTCACCCTCTGCCTTACAACAATGCATTGCTAAGGGGGCATGCAAGGAGGAGGTCTTGGCGAACGTCAGAGTCCCCATAGCAACGGGGACAACGTCTGAGGTGAAAATAGGTGCACATGCCGTGCTGACACTTTGCGTGAGCCGGGTGCATAGGGGGGGGGGTCGCCCAGGACAATATGAAGGATGCAGGTTGTGCAGTGGCCCCACGTGGTGGAAGGGGCCACCCTGGAAGAAGAGGAGGGGGGGGGGGGTCAGGCCTCACCCATCGTCTGTGGGGCAGGGCTAGTTCATCAGTCAGTGTCATCAGGAGAAGCCCTGCACATTGGCCAGACCTAAAAGGTACTGAAAAGGGGTGGCTGTCTGCAGCAGTCACCCCATTGTGACAATAGGTTTTTGTGTTTCTGTAGTATGTCCTATATATGTATGTTATGTGTAGAGTTATGTCCTGTTAAGTAGGGTAATTGTTAAGTAGGGGAGTTGAAGTAATAACAATTACCCTACTTAACATTCCTTCTAGTTAAGTAAGAATGGATAAGACGAGACCACCCACAGAGGCCATCCTCTGGCATCACTCTCCATGTGGGTAGTATCTGAGATTAGGGAGGGGATTGGTTGTGGCATGCTCATCCTTAGGGTCTCTGAGATCCCTCCAAGGAAGGGTGAGGTGACGTAGTCTGTCACCGCTTATGTGGAGCCCACACCTAGGGTTTAAGTGTAGTAGATCAGGGGTAAGGTATGTTCAATAAAGAGGGGTCCCCGTGTGGATCCCTATAAAATGTCACCCTGGTGTCTGTTTCCATTAGTCATCAAAGAACTCCAGGTGTAGCCCATCCCCAGTTTACAGCAATTTTACTTGGCAGGTGAAGCGCCCCTCCCTACCCAGCAGGCTGGGGTGGTGTGGGTGTAGTTAACCATGGGAACTGTCCCTGCTCCAGGGAAGGGAAGAGCACATCCTTGCATGGACCAGGGCCGGAAAACCAGGGGCTACAGCAAGCATCACATTGTCCATTATTTATGACACCTTATGCTTTAAATGTCTTATAGATGTGTCCTAATGCTTATTTATAGATTGTTACAAATGCAGAGTTAAATCCACATAGGTGAGTTTGTTCGGCATCCGTTGGCCTGGGGAGCCAAAAGGAGCTCCTGGTAGATGTTGGTATGAAGCTTACAAGACTCTTCTATGGTACAAGCAGGATCTAAATAACTCGCAGCTCCCCTTAATCTCGAACCCTCTAGTAAAGCTTGTATATGTGCCATGCACTGCAGATCTGAACAAGCGGTGTAAGCGATTACATGGGGCAACACCTATCTATTACTATCTGTTTTATTTGTTTGCTGTTGGAGTATTTGCTTCATTTTAGGAAGTCAAACACTGAAGTATGCTGTGTTTATGGATGGATTCCTAAGATGTTAAGCAGTATGTCCAGTTAAACTACTAGGATACTCGTTTTTGGAACCAAGAATCCATGGTTGGACTATGAACACTGGCTTGGGAACAATGACTCAGTCTCCGTGTACATTCTGTATTTTTCTGGTCATTTTAGAGGAGCGAAACCTTTAACCACTTGTGTATGTGACAGTTATCCAATTCTAGGTCAAGACCAGAGGCGAGCATTATGCTTATGTTTCTTTATCAACTCTTAAACATAACTAACTCAGCAGCAAGATTTTAGCCAAGCAACTGTTCAAAGCATTTCCTTAAACTTGCTTGGATGCTGAAATCTCCCAAACACTGTCAGGAAACCCATGAGGTATGAATGGAACCTTAACTGGACTCCGTTTCCCAGGAGTCTTTGTCAGTTTGTAAATGAAGTCACTGAAACACATGACTTCCTCAAACAATCCTTGTCAAACCAGTCGCTCAAAAGCCTGGAGCCCTCTCCCTGCTTCCTCTTTCTTTGCTGCACACAGCAAGATAAGTACCTTACGTTTTGCTAGTGTACACAGTTAGTGAGGAAGTACTGTGTGCATTGCGCAAGCGTGTGACTTTGCAGATTATTTTCTCTCACCTGCACTCGGTGCAATCATTCAGAGTCTTTTGTTTTACAAGCGTTTTGTTCACACTTACCGTGCAGTGAAGCGGCGCAGGTGGCCCGCTCTGAGGTCAGTAGGGGATTTTTTTCCTTACAGCGGGTGTTCGATAAGCTGGAACCCCGGCTGTTCAGAGAATACCGGGCGAGCCTTCAGGAGAGACACTGACCCGTGCCGAAGGCTCCAGCCTGCCTCAGCACTGCATAAAGAGTAGCCTTTGAGTGGCCGTCGGCCCGCTCACGGCAGGGGGCACTCCGTGGACACCCGCCTGATGGCACGGGTCCTCTTTATCTGTGCTCCTAGTCCCTTCCCCATAGTGCGTGACATGCTTCCTCTATCTCAGCGAGAGAAAGAGAAGTGACGATCAGCACGAGTGACAGAGCAGGAGAGTTGACAGCATTATACCGAAACAGACCAGCCTGGAACGTTCAGTGCACATAAGAGGAATCTGGGGCAAGATATACTCAAACAATTAAAGTTAAGAATAAAATAAAACAATTTGAAAAAATAGAAACAGAATCACCAAAAACTCAGCATATATAATATTTCAATCAGAACCACAATGCGAAGGTCAGCAAGTTAAGGCCCACTATGCTCTCACCCCGCTGGGACGGCCCTCAGACAGACCAAGAGTGGTCTGCGGATGAGGAGGAGGAGGAAGAGGATAAGGAGGAACAGGCCTGCCCAGAGCAGGGGCTGGCCCTAGCAGCCAGCTTGAAGAGAGTGGTCCTCCGTTGCGACTACTATAAAAAGGGCTGTGCCAGATATGATGGTGCTCACCTAGCTGTGCCTGGATGACATGGAAGTGCACCTTCACAACGTCCGAACTACTTCAACAGATGACACCAAAAAAGGAAAGAAAGGTACTTCCCCAAGGGAGATGGATCCCGGCTCG
The DNA here is from genome assembly GCF_040938575.1 of Ambystoma mexicanum. Lineage (NCBI taxonomy): Eukaryota > Metazoa > Chordata > Amphibia > Caudata > Ambystomatidae > Ambystoma > Ambystoma mexicanum. The sequence goes on from NC_090921.1 coordinate 306,072,121, forward strand.
CGAGAGAAGGACTCCGCTCTGACCCCATGAGCCAGCCAGAGCCAGCCACAGTAGCCCTATCGGAAGCCTTCACAAGGAGGTAGACTCTGACCAGATATTTATCCCGGAAAATCCAGGGGCTGGGCTCCATCCCCTTAGGTGGCGGAATACATCACGGCCAGGCCACGAAAGCCACTAGACAAGGATGTTGGGGCGAGACTCAAAGTGGAGTGCACGAGGCCGGAGACATTAAGGACCCAAAGAAAGGTGTAGATCGGGCATGGAGGTCATGCCAGGATAAGGTCCTGGATGTCCAGGGGCCATTGGCAAAGATTCTAGACCTCTCGGAAAAATCGCTCGAGACAGGTAGAGCCACAGACCTGCTGACATGGTCAGGCTGGGTTCAGAGAGCATTGTGCGTCCTGGGCAATGCAAATTGTGCGATCTCTGCTGAGAGACAGAAAGGGATCCTGATGAAGATAGACCCAAAATTGGGTGAACTCGCAACATCTTAATTGGGGCCAGTCGCCCAGGGACTGTCATTTGGTGACTCATTTGTAAAAGAGATGGTCAGTTTGTCAGTACCTTTAAGGCCATGGATAAAGCCCAGGCTTCCATGAAGAGAGTTTTCTCCACTAAGATTTTCGCCGGGGTAGGGGCCGCTCCTCTGGCCGTTTTGCATTGGATAGGAGGCTCCAGCAGGTCTGCAGGTCATCTGCCTACTGGCAAGAGAGATTCAACACTTTCCTCCCCTAGAGAGGCAGAGCCAGGGGTCACAGCTGGAGGAGACCAGCACAACAGCCAGCACCTCAGACCACAGGTGGGTCCCAGCTGCGTAGTGCCAGCATCTCAGGTGCGGATTGGGGGCAGGATAGCGCTCTTTGCGCAAGCGTAGGACACCTTACCAGGTGATGCTTGTGTTCGGGGCACTGCGAGGGGCTATTGGATAGATTTCAGAACCTTTGCAATCGCAGCGCACGCACCCGATAGTCATGTCAGCCGCAGGCAGGGAGGTGTTAGATGCAGAAGTGCACAAGCTAGAGCAGAAAGGTGCGATCTGCCTTTGCAGGGGAGGAAGGAGAAGTTTCACCCAATCAACCCTGACAGGCCTGAACAAGTTTGTCCTCTACCGTCACTTCAAGATGGAGGGCATTCATATGCTCAGAGATGTACTCCTCTCCAAAGACTGGCTGGTGCGCCTAGACCTCAAGGAAGCTTATCTGGCAGTGACCATCTGCAGCACATCAGATTTCTGAAGTTCAGCAGGAAGGGACTCGACTGGGAATGCACGAGCTTGCCCTTCGGGCGCTCATCAGTCCCCTGGGCCTTCACCAAGCCGATAAATCCGGTGGTCAAATCCTTCCAAAAGAGGGGAATGAGATTAGTTGTATACCTGGACGACATTATCGTTATGTCACAGAGTGAGGACCTACTTTGTGACAAGCCCAAGCCACCAAAGAACTGCACAGCCTGGGTTTCCATATCAACTGGGAGAAATCAAAGCAGATGCCGGAGGACTGCCAACTGCAGTTCCTCATGGCCAAGGTGCACACTATGCGTCGGGAGACATGAGTGCTCTTACGCAAAAACACTAGACCTGTGTGAGAACCAACCAGAGTTATAGGTCTGCTATCCTCTTCCATCCAGGCCATATTTCCGGGGCTGCGAGCTGCAGAGGCTCAAGGGACAGCACCCGAGAGGTAGTCTGTCTTATACTCCGCGTCTAGCCTGGTCTCCAAAGGCAAAAACGGTGCTACGCTGGTGGCTGACGCATATGGAAGCCTAGACGACATGATGATATACGGATCGGCCCCAGACTTAGTTATAGAATTGGACGCCAGCCAGAAGGGCTGCGGGGCAAGGTGCAGTCCAGTTGCCACCAGAGGGAAATAGTCACCTGAGGAGCTCGAGCTCCACGTCAACTGTCTGGAGCTCCTGACGGGTTCCTTTGCAGTTTGATCTTGCCAGTGTCAGCTGCTGTATACTGCTCAAAATGGAGACATCAGCAGTCAGCTATATCAATCATCTGGGTGGCACCAGATCGAGGCCGCATGCGGATCTGGCCAAGGGCTTTTGGCAATTCTTCAGCAATGGATTTCAGTGACAGCAGAATACTTGCTGGGTTTGATAAACAATGAGGCTGAACGCTCCGCTGCCACTATTTCTCAGCTGGAGCCCAGACCCAGCGGCAGCAGCCCCATTTCTGTAGGAGTGGGGCAGGAGGGTGTCTTACGCCTTCTCCGTCCCCTTCACGAGGACCCTGGCGAAGTCCTGTCAGGAGGAGGTGGGGTTAGTCCTCGTAGCCCCAGTTTGGAGCACTCTGTCTTGGTATCCAGTTCTTCTGGAACTTTCATCGGAATCCCCATTCCTACTACCCTAAATTCCAGATCTCCTATCGGGTCCAAGCAAGGAGCAGCATCCGCTACTCCACAGTGGGACGCTGCCACTAGCGGCTTGGAGGATTTCAGGTCGAGATGGCGAGTCCCAGGCATTTCATGCAAGGCTGTTAGCCTCATTGAGGACAGCTGGGCGTGGGCCACCTCCAAAAGATGCGCCAACTTATGAGGTGCCTCGACGCACTGGTGCTTGGAACGGGGTGTCCATCCATTTTCAGCTCCTGTAGCAGGAGTTCTGTACTTTCTGGCTATGCTAACAAAGTGGAACCTGACCTACCATACGGTGAACGCTTATCGCTCCACGATCTCGGCGGGGCACAATCCTGTGGATGGTTTGCAGTTGGGGAGCATCCGCTTGTGTGTAGGTTGCTGAAGGGCATCAGGCTGGCGGCCCTGCCTCCAGCCCGCTATGACAGGTTATGGGACGTTAATACCGTTCTGAACCTCTTCCTCTCTTGGCTTTGCAACGCAGAGTTGTCCCGCACGGTCCTATCTGGCAAGCTCACTGTTGTTGTGCCTTGTATACTGTAGCAGAGTATCAGCATTGAGAGCCCTAGACTTGGCAGTCTGCGTGTACTCCCTGGAAGGGGTCATGTTTCACGTGTCCAGGAGAACTAAGTGTAATTCTAGAGCTGTCACGTACCCAGCTTTCAAGGAGCAGCCAAAGCTGTGCGTGTTGAAGTGCTTGAAGGCATAAGAGGAGATGACGGCCCACCTCCAGTCAGATACAAGGGGTCAGTTGTTGATAGCCCTGCCCAAACCCCATAAGGCAGTGGCGGTGCCTACCCTTGCACGCTGGGTCCGCTGGATGCTTGCCCAGGCCGGAATAGACAACGCTCACTTTGAGGCGCACTCTGTCAAAGGTGCCATGGCCTCTAAGGCTTTTCAAGTGGAAGTCTGGTTGGAGGACATCAGGAGGATGGCCGACTGGGCAGGAGACTCGATCTTCAGGGAGTTTTATCTGAAACCGGTGAAGCAACCTGAATGGCTGGTGGTAGGTTTTAAGCAAGCATAATGCTTGCATCCGTTCTTCACATAGAATGAAGATTTTCCAGAATAGCTTTCAGAAAAGTCTTGATTCTATTTTCTGTGATGCACCTTGTTCATTAGTTTCTTTCTCTCGGCTGCTCCTACAGAATGAGGAGCCAATAGATAGTGGGCCACACATCCAACTTCAATATGAGATGCAAACTGTAAACCATCATGTTTTGAATGTCTACCAGAAGTTTCCTAATACACCTTTTATGTAAATTTCCAGACAGAGTGAATGTAGATCGGTATGATTGTAGGGCACCAGGAGCCAAAATGGCCCCCAACTCCCAGCAATATTGAACCCTGAATAATGCGCATCGTGATAGAATTATTACAGAAGAGATTAGCTGCTGGTTCAAATTTAAGATTTGATGGGCAGGAGCTAAAACCAGATCCTAAGTGTCTGGCATCACCCAGTAGGCAGCGGCTACCGCTGGGGAAGAAACCATGAGCACCAAACCAGTTACCTGTAATTTTAACTTCTACATGAGATGCCCAATAACGTTTCCCCCTTATGTATAATCCATTATATTTAAATGTGTCCTAGAGGTCTCCTAATTCTTCTCGATTTACATGCTCAAGAACCCAAAGTTAATATGGCATATGAACGTTTGTAAGGCATACTTGGCCTTAGGAGCCAAAGGTAGCTGCTGGTTACTGTTGATCTTAAGCTTACCAGGCACTTGTAGGGAGGATGCAGGAGCTACATAGCTCACAGCAATTTCGAATCTTGTGAACGTAACATAAGGAACATGGTTTATAACCATATACAAAATGTACAGCACATAGGAGCTGTAGTTTATTACTCATACTTACAATAAAGCTATTTAGCCATATTCTAGGTGGCCCTCGTTTTGGTAGATAAGGGACATTAGATGCAGGGATTACACAATGTGTATGTGCAGGGGAAGTGGTGAGGGGGCAAGTACGAATTAGAACACAGGTTCAGACAGATCAATCACCAGCTTATTCAGGAGACTAGGAGTCTGCAACATGTGGTTCCTTAGATGCTTTTGATTAAAGCAAGTTATGTTCATGGATTTTTATACTGCACAGAAGATGTAGGTTAATTGGTGTATTATGCCCCTTCCAGGGGTATCTAAACCTTAGTTGGCATCAGAAAACAGTAAGGATGAAGGGAGACCAGCGTTTGACAAACATAAAAGATTTGTACAAGTAAGAGAGGTGATGGAAGGTAGCGATGGAGAATGTGAGAGTTTGCATGCCTGTAGTGTCACTAAAGCGTGATCAGGAAAAGGGCTTATGTTCAGGCGTACAAGCTTATACCTTGCGAGGGAGGTTTCTAGTAGCTAAGGAGTTCTGAAAATAGCCATTGAGTGGCTGCAAGATGGGTCCGAGTTGCGCTCCAGCATATCCTTGAAGTATATCGGATTCTTTGTTTCATAGGTGCTCCCATAACCTGTTAACCCCCATACAGAATAAGCTGGGATTTCCCAGCCACTGTCAACCCAGAGTGGACTGTGTCCAAGCTGAATGCAGGGGACACAAAAGAGTTGTGGTCTAAAACGTCTGAAGAACCCCGAAGGAGACCATATCTTCCCCCAAAAAGGAGATGCTTGCTGGACCAGTACCTCTGGAAGCCGATAGGGCCAAGGATGAGCCAGTCATCTGTACCTGAATGACATGTGCATAAAACGGCATAAGTTCAACCAGCTTTTTCTTATGGTCTATCTCAGCCTTGAAGTAAAAAAGCGAAAGCCAGTAAGTAATGTACTGTTGACCAGTTTGTGCTCATACTTCCCTTAGCTATTTATATACGTGATTTCATTATTAGTGTTCTACATCTCGCACGGACACACCAATGCAGAACATGAGCTACATTCATACAGCCAGGGTAGGAACTGGGCTGGAGCAAGAAAGAGCGGTGCTGTGGCAAGACGTTTGTCTTGCCGGAACTCTCCTCCGCCCGAGGCCCATGGGCTAGCTCAGGAAACTCCCAAATCTGTTCCCAAGCCGAGCTCTCACACACAAGCAGCCCATGCTTAAGAAGACTCAGCACGTGAGACAGAATGCAGAAACAGCCAAAGCCATACATCCAGTTCGGAAGCTGTCCAAATTGGTATATTTCTTCTTTCTTCACACAACACAAGTGTGGACAGAAGATATGAGCACTGAAGTGGGAATGGTGTCTAAAAACAGAAAAAGAATGCCATGCACACAATTGGAACACTGACGAAGACACGGGATGGGTGGAATTGAAATCGTAATTAAAATTTTGATTCCGTTAAACATATATTGTGACTTTCGCCAATCCCTTCATCATCTCCCTCGCATTGAAACACGTGTCGGTTAATACCTTAATTTCATGAGAATCAGAATGTGTTGTTTGACTATGTTCATAGAACGGTATACAATTGAACCGTCTTTTTGAATGTTTTATGTGCCATGTAATTCACACTGAATTAATAATCCCATCAATGGCCAAACCTTTGCAGTTTTGTCCAAACAGAATTATCCAGAAAGAGTCTGGATAACATAACTTATTGTTAAAATGTACACAGTGGCTCAACCGTACATTTATTTTTCCCCATTTGGTATTTATGTCTTGCAATTTACAGACCTTTTTTCTTAGGATGATTACTGTGTTGGTGACCTGGGGCTACGTCCCTGTGCCCCCGCCACACCCACTTCCTTCCTAGCTCCTCAAGGAAAATAGGGTTCCCAAGGTAAAAGTTTTCAATTTCCAGCACTGCATACAATTAAATAACTCCTCAAACGAGAGCATCTCCAGTTAAAAAAAACTATGCAGCTCTGGTTAGATTGCTGCACGAGTAATATTGCTAGCAGTGCCAGCCCCAGGTCTACCAGAGCCCTGTGCCGGAGCCACCAGCTCTCACAATGTCGAGTGTCATCCATTGTGTGAGCTGGCGACGTCCTTTTGTCAGTCAATGACTTTCTATTAGTGAGTGACAGAGGTGCAGTGCCAGAGCCTATTCAAGAATCATGCTGTGCGTCCGTCACTCACTAATAGAAAGTCATTGACTAACACTTTCATGACAGTGTCATGTAAAGTGTTCCGCCAGCTCATGCAATGTAAAGTGTAATGACCTGGGGATCCCCTTTTATTTGCAAAGTGCCTGTCTGACTTCATCACTTGATCGCCCCTTCAGGCGGCTCCGATGCTAGCATTTAGCCATTTTAAGTGTTCCAAAAATGGCTAAACTAGGGTGCATTAAGGATAAGAAATGTGGTCAATGTTGCCTTATGTAGGTCAGGCTGGGAGCAAGGACTACAACCACAATCACAGCCACTTAACCATAACTCCAACGAAGAAGAGGCTTAGTGGCCTACAGGTAAACAAGACCTTTCTTGGTTCGCTAGAGTACGAGGAGTCACTGAAGTACTCCATTGCTGCCGGCATTCCATATGATCTGGCGATCCACTGCTTTGACTCAATCAAGGGACCACTTCTGAGCACACATTTCTCTAGTTTTGCAAACTTTTTTTTTTTGGTTTAGAAGTGTTGGTGTGCAGCGGCTTTTGACATCTATTCTATCCGTGTTACCTGTGAAGTAATTGACAACGACAGTTGCTAATCCTCTACTAGCTGCTTAGTTATAAGTGTGATGACTCCAATGGAGTCATCACTGATATCCCGGCGGTGACTTCCTCCCATGTGGCTAGGGGACGGCAGCCACTATCTGATCCTGAGCCTGGGGCCGGCTATATGAGGAAGGATCACATGAGAGGAAACAACCTCCGGGGTGATATCATGGCTTCATTGGATGAGACATGGTATCCTCCATTTGCCCTTGAAGATAATCCTCTCATATCCAATACCCTCGTGGCCTATTTCCATGACTTATCACATCATATCATAGGTCCTCCCCTTGGAAGAATAGAAAAGACTCTTCACCAAAGCATATAAATCAAACTCCAAACTTTGGTCTACAATGGAGAAGAAACAATAATGCCTTGATCAGTTCCATCTATTCATCATCCAGAACTGCTTTACCATCCAGGAATGTTAAAAGTGATTATTCAAACTCTTTTTATCAAACATCACCAGTGGACTCCCAAATACTGGGATGAGAAAGAGGAGAAGAGTAGTGCAGAGCAGAAGAAGCCTCCAACCCAGAGAGCACTCTAGCTTTTGGCTGAAACATCAGAACCCACTAGAATGATGACTTATGTTAAAGCAGTTAACTTAAATATTTTGTTTAAACAGCAAATTGGTTAGGCCATCTGGAATTCCACAGTCTAGGAGTGATTGCGTTTTTCACCCACAATGTCCTTTGGGACTTCGGGCTTTAAGTGCCAGAGGATAATGTTATTCTAAGTTCTCACTGGTTCAGTGTCTCTTTAACCACATACTTGTAATTCCAGTACTTCTCGTGACACTCATTTGCCCAATGTCTTAGTACCATGGACGTCAAGTACCCAGCGTGCAGCCCTTCTGGTTATTCTTAGTTTCTCACCGCGGGTGGTTTCCCTGGCCAATGTACTGGTTGTTGACCTTTGGGATCCATGAGCTTTCCCACCCTTCCCCAAGTCTTTGATCGCCTTTGGCATCCGTAACCTTCTCCCCTCGGATGCCTTGCTCCACTGGATCTCACTTCTTATCTGACAGATCTCTGCACCTTATTCTCTATATGGGAAAGGGATTCAGGGTCAAACATCCATGGTCTTCCTTCATTACAACATGGTTTCATGTCAATTTACTATTTACTCCCCTGGGAAAACAGATAGCAAGATTTCTTCCCTGCCGCCCAAACTTTGCCTCGTGTATCTGGATTGCACGCCCTTCTCTCTTGCCCCCAGCACAGTGCGTCTTCTAGTCAATGCGTGGCATCAAGTCTCAACGATTAAGACCAAAAGACTGGAGGATGGGTTTCCCTTGTCCCATCTCAAGGTTGTGCATCTCTGGGCCTCGAAGGTTGCAATCCCGGGTGGTTTTTCAGGATATCCCTCATTAATATTCATGAGGAAAAATGTGCATACATTTAGAATCATTGTATGCAGATTTATTTCATGAAAACTAATGAGGGGTTTCCTGAAAACATGCCATGAATCCGGGCATCGAGGCTCCAGCACAGAGCGGTGAGAAGGGTCCCTGTGACTCATCCAGGGTGTAGAGGCACACAGATGCAGGAATTGAGGCGGAAAGAGAAGGGCACTCTGCTGCTTTCAATGCAAATCATTACCCTCAACACAGGAGGTTTATCATTACCATGGCATGTGTACAAGAACAAAGAAGACAATCACACAGAGCTTCACTACTGCACTATCAGCAACGCATGCAGTCTATTACAGGCTTCCTTCTACAGGTTTGCATTGAAGGCTATGTGCAGACATGCTGCTGTGTGCAGAACATTACCCTAGTACACCATAGTATGTTCAATAGTACCATAGTATGCTTAAGCTTAACAGGGACAAGACTGAGTCCTAGTGGTGGGTGCTTCCTCCGAGTCTGGTACCTGGTCTTCTTCCTTCAGGCTGTCTTCACCGGGTGATTTCCCTATTCCAGTGACGGTGGTGAAAAATCTTGGTGCCCATTTCTCTGCATCTCTGTCTATAGCCCCTCAGGTCAGTGCAGAATGCCAAATGGGGCACTTTCTACTGAGGGTCCTTCGTAAGGTTCTGACTTTTCTTCCTGCTTTCCTTCGACCCCCAGTGCTTGCTTCTCTTATCTCCAGGTTAGATTACCGCAATGCTTTATATCTGGCTCAGCCCTCTGGCCTGATCCACCGTCTAAAACTGTTACAAAATCTGGCTGCTAGGACGGCCACATCAACATCACACCGTTCTCAAACTAGCCCAGTGCTGCGATCTTTGCACTGGATCCTGAACTATCAGGTTGGGGCGGACATCATATGGGAGAAGTACCAGCCTTATGTTCCTGGTTGGACTCTCCGTTCCAGTAATGACCCCTTGGTTGTGGCTCTTGTAGGGGAGGACTGGTCCAGGAGACCCCTCTCGCCTGCGTTTCTTCCCCAGGTGAGGGCTATGGCCCATTGGGCGTTCCCTCATGCCACCCGGGCCCAGGTGGTGGGGGGCTCACCCACTGGAGACATTGCCCACATGTATCGAATGCCCACATGTATTGATTACAACACAAATTTAGTTAGGCCCAAAAACCATTCTCTGCCCGGTAAAGATGGTGTGAGCTCAGCGCACTGTAGCGCGGCCCCCACCCTTGGAGAACATCCCTGTTGCCGCAGCACCCTGGCAGATCCGCTGCAAGCACATTCCCACGAACAAGACGGACATGAGCTAGCGCAATACGCTAACATTGTAACAGTTCACCTCCCGCAGTGTACCATCACTATCAGCATGACCCAGCCAGCAGGCCTGAACAGTGAAATGAACAGCAAAATGGTCCTCTGATGGCAGACAGTCTTTACATATATATGTATATATGAATGTCAAGTCCTCTTGCATTATTTCTTTCTTCCACAAAATATACACGCCTGTAGAATGTATTAAAATGAGAGAGTATGCTCCCATGATATAAGCTATAGCGAGCCAGCACCATTACAGGTGGATGCTAATGATAAAGGGACGCTCCAGGGATCTGTTCGTTGCGTGTATCACTGGGCAGCCTACCTCACATGGTTTCGCGCCATAACTAAAACTAATGCTGCTAGAGTACGCGAGAAAGCGGATGCAACTATACTATGAACTCATGTCGAGAATGCGCTAGAGTGCACTTATCATGTGTGAATGTCTGAACCCCTCATATGCTACCACCGTCACGTACAGTGGCGGGTCGTTTTCTATGTACTCCACTGATCTAACCACTACCTCATTTACGGCGAATGTATATGCATGTAACTGAAACACTGTAGCTGCTAGAGTATAATGTACAAATATGATGCTCGAACTGGGTATAATCGAAACGCACACAGCAAAGGTTAAATGCATGTTTTGAAGTGATTTTAAATTAGTATTATAGAAAGTATTCAAATGTTTGCGATGTCTTTACTTATATTCGGCAACACATGAAGGAGATACCTTTGTGAAAGCGTACAAGGTCTCGATGTATCCCCCTCCCTCCCTCAGAAGGCTGCCAAGACATGAGAACAGAGCCCCGCTCTGCGCTATCACGCCTCCCCCGACCCGACTGGAGTCGCTTCAAAGACTTGTAGCCCCACTGCAGCACCCAAGGCCGCGGCCAGCCACCTGCATTATTTACAGCACAGCAGTAAACCTTAGTTTAAACTCAAGCGCCCCCTCGTAAACCCCACAACCCACCGGACTGTCTCAGACTTATGGCCCTGTGCAATCAGGACACCCAACACTTTGACAACACACAGCGAAACATCCATAACCACTTCTAACAAGACAGAAAGACTTGTACCACCCGCCCCAGTCCCCGAAGCTTAGCCCCTCGACCTACGGTCCCGGTCAACAGATCACGAGTAACCAGGCCACGATATATTATCTCCAGACCCCTCACAAGGTGCATTCCTCCGGTGTTGCATTAACCTATTGAAAGATTTACTAAAGAAAATAGAACTGTGAATGACTGAATGACTGCGGGGTGCATGGCAGAGGGCAAGTAAGTCAGGAAAGGCATTCATCTCTGCCACAGGCCGCCTCAGCACACCAACACCGCCCGGATGAACTCAAGCCGACCTGCCAGGCCCAGCCCAACCCACGAGGGTGACCAGTGACGTCCTCCAGCCAAGACCAACCACACCGCAGCAGCACCTATAGTTAGTCGTCGCCACCCAATCCCAATGAACTTGTGCCCCCTATAGTATGTAGGTTTTGATGACGTTTTTTGTAAATATATACGCCTGTCTTTGCTATTGTCAGACAGAGCGCTCTCGGAGGTTGCAGAGTTCTTTGCATGCCCAATTCTGATTGATAAACTCCCATTTACGCTCACCCGCACTCTGTCTTGGCCTTATTCCCATTTTGGGAGAGTCCTTCATTGTCTCTCATTGCGGGGAGGATCGTGCTGTTTGGGGACGCTTGCTTTCAGTGGTGACCCCGATAGCGTGATTTTTATTTCTTCCTAAACTCCTTCTAACCGTCCCCGTTTGGCACGAGAATCTCCGGTCGAAAAGGGATACGCACGGTGAGCCGGCTCCGGGAGGCTGCCCGCCAACGGCGACCGGTACACTAAGAAGTGCGCACTCAATAGAGAGGGGGTACGGGATCCCGGTTGAAAAATCCCCTTTGAGTACCGCTCGCCGGAGCCGGGGCTGACTGTTGAGCTGACGGCGACACTGCCTGGACGGACCCAGTTTCGGAGAGTATCGGTTCAAGACGGGCACGTGAGTACTGAGTGCGAGCGATCTTAAGGGGAACGGGGAGTGAAGTGTAGGACAGGAAACGAAGAGGGGGTACGCAGATCTACTAAAGATCATCTTAAAATTTCCTTGCTTTTTCTTTGCATATGGCCATTAGGATTAAGAGGTGAATAAGAGATAAAAGTGACGGGAACCTAGCTCCGAAAGGGGGTGGAAGGCGGCGCCGCATAGTGCTATCTTAACTAGTACTGGGAATATATGAAGAAGTGGAGTATAAAATAAAAGTGTTCAGCAAAAGGGGACACTGAGAGTACATTAGTGACCGCTATTACTTTTTTCCTTTTCTTAAGGGTAGGGGGGAGAATAAAGAACTGTGATTAGCACAGACTTGGGGAGACAGTAAGAGAAACAAAGTCCTATTAGAAGGAGGGGAAAACAGGTTAATATCTATATATATATATATATATGCGCATCTAGATACTCAAATAAGGCGATTAGGGACAGCCGGCTAGGGAGGACAGCTTGAATGGTGAATGGTGCCAAGAGGTGTGTGCACCTCGTATGTGCTAGAGGAGATTTTGACGTTGTGAATGTGTGAACGATTAGAAGTGCATAATAGTTAAATGGTCATAATAAGTGTGGTCGGATAAAAGTTTTTTTTTTTCTCTCTCTTCAGAAAACGCCAATATAGTGGAGTGAGTGAGTACCTTTTTGATTTCCAGTCTGACATTGTCAAACCAAAGGATGGGTTGCTCTTGTATGTGCCCCTCAAAAAGAACAAAATAGATATTGTGTATGGCCAGTTTTGTATTGTGCAGACAGAGAGGGGGAGAGCCCAAAGGGACCCAACATTGAATGTGAAGTAAAATATAAAAAATAATATTGATACGACATTTACATTGTAGTTGCAAACACACGAGGCACATCAGCACTAGGAGAGCACAGAGATGGGGGCTGAAACACCCTTATCACATATTTGTAAGAATCTCCCGGGATACGTGGAGCGGATTAAAAAATATCATGACCAATGGGTGACCGAGCTAAAGGGGGAGGGGTTACCTCAGATTTGGCCCGAGGGAGGGTCGTTTGATAAAAGTGTCCTGGATACAGTGGCCACATGCATTTATCTAAAATACAAAGGAAAGCAGCTGCAAAATAGGAGGGAAATATTAGACCTTTGGAGGTTATTTGAAGAGATACCACCGCCTAAGACACCAGTACTAAATACTGATCTCCCGTCCACCACAGACAATCCACTGTTAATACAAAGAGATGTCAAAGAAGGCTCAAGTGTAGCGCCACCAGTAGAGGTAATAAGTCTGTACCCGATAATAAAGAAGCCTGTGCCCGCAGAGGGGTACAGTGATCCCACTTACATACCTCCCCCGAGAGATACTACACCCCTCCGGCCCACGGCACCTCCGCCATACGAGAGCACGAGGGAGCGAGCCCAGGCAGGCGCACAAAGGGTAGATATAGAGAAGCTCACAGATGATTTAGAATCAAGACTGACGATAGCAAAGGATGAGCTCTCGAGGATAAAAGACATATGCGAACGGACAGCACTAGATGCAACTAGATCAGGGCGTACGTCCAGAGCGCTAGGTGAACATAGAAAGCCTGAAGAGGGGTGGAAAAAGGGCGAGATTTTGTTCAGAATTGAGGAAGAGCCAACGCGAATAATAGAAGTAGGGCCCGGAGAGGGAGATGGTGCAAGCGAGGAAAGGCGGGGGGGAATTAGAGAGGAGTTGCTGTGTGATATAAGGGACGAGGTAGAAGAAAGCGACAGGTTGAGTATGGCAATAGGAGGGGGAAGCGAGGGGGAGGAAGGTACGTGTTCGCTGAGAACCCTGGATGATGAGTGGACGGGCCGACTAAGGAACAGAGTGGGAAAAATGGCATCACTGGGGACATCAACAGCTCAAACGGGTCCGGACGGAACGACAAAAGGAAGGCTACAGCTCCCATTGATACACAGGGGAGGAGGGAGGCCTAACTATATCCCATGGGCACAGATGGATAAAGCCAATTTATTAAAGCTATTGCCGCCGTTGTCAGGAGGGGCAAGTAAGTGGATATATGCCTTTGAGAAACATACTGCCGGGGTACCCCTAGCCATAGGAGATGTGAAAAGTCTACTCGTATCAGCGGTAGGTGACCAGGCTGAAAGGGTATGGGTTAAGGCCGGTTTCCCGGGAGTAACGTTAGACTGTGACCGCCATGACGGGGCATCATTTAACACGGTGCGTGCCAGGGTGTGGGATGCCTTACGCGAAACATTCCCAGACACACCGGACTTGCAGTCAGTGATGCAGTGTACAATGAATGACGGGGAAGAGGCTATGGATTATATTTTCCGGGTCCAAGAGATGTGGAGGGCAGAAACGGGCACGCCCTGGTATCAATCGACATCTTTATTTTATTTTATTATAAAGAGAGGGCTCCCAAAGGAAGTGCAGAAGGCGCTTGACAAGATAGCAGGTATTGAAGCAAAAGGATGGCCAGAAATTCAAAGCATAATAGTACACCATTGTAAAAGAATAAAGGAGAGGGAGAAGGAGGTGGCGCAGAAAAGATTGGCAGACGAGGCGAAGTTAGTACAGTCAAAGTTAGTGAAGGTTGCAGCAGCAGTAGCCGCGCTCCCACACAGTAGGGAGGGAGATGAGGAGGAGGAGGGGCTGATAGCACTCCAAGGAAGGGTGGCAACTAATTGGGCAGGACCAGCACAGCGGCAGTGGACTGAGCAAGAGCAAGGTGGAAGCCCGCAGTGGCAAGAGTGGACCCCTCGAGGGGGACGAGGTGGGTACAGGGGCCGGAGAGGAGGCGGACAGGGGTATGGAGGAATGGGAGGAAATGGATGGCAGGGTCCCAGGGGCCCCCAAGGGAGTTGCTGGAACTGTGGAAGATGGGGACATTACTCCAGGGAGTGCAGAAGTAGACAAAACAATGGGTTCCAGGAGGGGGAGGCTTATGGTCATCCACACCCGGGAAGCCCATACGGTCTCCCAATGGGACAACAGCAGCTAAGGAACCCTGGCCAGAGTACCACGGGACAGCAACAAGGACACCAGTATAGGACACAGAACCACCCCCAAAACAATGACAGCATGCAATACACGCCAGGTAACCCTTTCGCGACAACAGCAAACGGGGCCCCCGCGCCAGCGCCTTACAGCGGCATGTCGGTAGTTTCCGGAAATGTCTTTAATGAGGGAGGGGCGACGAGATACCCCGCATAGGACAGCCCACAGAGAACACTTGCGTGTCCAGTTCTATCCACCACCTACAATGCAGCAGAGGAACCATTGGTAGGGGCGCAGATAGGAGACAAGCAATTTATATTCATGGTTGATTCGGGAGCGGAGAAATCATGTATCAGAGAGGGCCGATTCCCGTTATCTAACAGGAAGTTAGAGACGCACGGGTTCTCTGGGGCTGTAGTTGAAGTTCCTTATACAGAAGCTTTGGATGTAACAGTGGGGGGTAAGACTGTGAAGGCACCCTTATTGTATTACGAACATTCCCCAATTAACTTGCTAGGGAGGGATCTCCTGAGTAAACTCAACATGACCATATCATTTACCGAGAGAGGGATAGTGTGTTCCACACCCGGGATATGCCCCTTGCGTGCAATGTTGGTAGTGCAAGCCTACACAACCACGCAGGAAATACGAGGACTGCCACAAAATGAGGAAATGTTTATCAAAGGGCTGAAGACTCTGGCCCTCATAATTCCCGAGCTGAGAAGCATGGACTGGAGGATCCCAGCGGAGTTCCTCTTCCGCCCCATAGTATGCCCCAACGCAGCACCAGGATCAGTGGTATCGTTAGATTTGCACGCTGTGCAAGTGTCAACAAAAAGAATAGCTGTGATCGGAGTGGACGGGGAAGGGTGTGAGTGGCGCACAGTGCTATGCACAAACGCCAACATCGCCCTGCGAGAGGTAACAGATGAGGATCTCTTCTCAGACTCAGAAGGGGATGGTGAAATAGTGATGGAAATAGCGATGCCCTGTGATATTTTAATACAAGCAAGGGAGACTCCCGTCCAATTGATGACAGTGGTAGGAGCACCACCGTCGTTTTTTGATGACGACATGAGGCTCGTACCAAACAACTTATGGACGACAGGCCCCCATGATGTGGGACTGTTGCATGGGGTACAGCCTGTGGTAATAAAGCTAAAGCAAGGAGCAATTTTACCACGAGTTAAACAGTATCCTCTGTCTCGTGAAGCTGAAGAAGGGATAAAAGAGACAATAAATGCCCTACTAGCACAAGGGATAATAGTGCCTTCAAACTCCCCATGTAACACTTGCATTTATCCGATCAAAAAAGCAAAAGGGGGGTCGTGGAGGATGATACAAGACCTACGCCCCCTCAATGATGTAATTCAGAAGGAGTTCCCTCTAGTCCCGAACCCCGCATCAATACTATGCAGCATCCCGAAAGAGGCATCACATTTCACAGTAGTGGATTTGAAAAACGCATTTTTCTCTATACCCCTGGCTGAAGAGAGTAGATACCTTACCGCCTTCACACTGGGGGGTAAAAGGTATGAGCATTGCAGATTACCACAGGGTTACTGCGAGAGCCCGAGCATCTTCAATCGCGTATTACATGAAGACCTAGGAAACCTATCAGTTGAGAGCACCATTATTCAGTACGTAGATGATTTACTAGTCTGCGCACGAAACGAAGAGACATGCAGAGCAGATTCCGTAACATTGTTGACCTTGCTGGCCAACAAGGGGTACAAAGTGGACAAGGGAAAGCTACAGTACTGTCTGACAGAGGTCCTGTACCTAGGGCAGCTGATTTCAAGAGATGGGAAAAGAATAATACCAGACAGGGTAGAAGCCATAAGATCAGTACAAGAACCCACAACAGTAAAAGACATGCAGAAATTTTTGGGAATGTGCAATTATTGCCGAGCATGGATATTAGATTATGCGGCATACACCAGGCCCTTATTACAAGCATTAAAGGTGGCCCAACAGGAGAACAGGAAGATGGAATGGACAGAAGAGATGAGTTCCTCCTTCCAAACACTAAAAGAGTTGATTTCAAGCGCCCCAGTACTCGCAAACCCTGATTATGGACGCGAGTTTTACCTATTCTCACACTGCAAGGAAACACTGATGACAGCAGTCCTGACACAAAAACCATCTTTAGGACACAAGCCATTGGCTTACTATAGTGGCACTTTAGATGCCGTGATGCAGGGCCATTTCGCGTGCGAGCAATCACTCGCTGCAGCCGCGTTCGCGATTGAGAAAAGTGCCACAATAGTAATGGGTTGCCCTGTGACATTGTTTGTGGAACATTCATTATTTGCAATACTCGAGAGATCAAAAAGCACACTGACCACACAGCGGGCGACCGCCTACGAGGTTATACTGTCCAGTGCCAACATCCATATAGTGAGATGTAAGACAGTGAACCCCGCCACATTCATTACAGAAGCGTGCACGCTTGAAGACATGCAGAACCACGATTGCGCAACCTACACAGGAGGAAGCGGGGAGGAGACAGTGGTGTGTGAGAACGCTCTAAGCGAAGGGGAAGTGTACTTTGTGGATGGGTCCGCATCAATTGACGCGGACACGGGAGAAAAACACGTTGGCATGGCAGTGGTGAGGTTAGAAGACGGTGAGTATGAAACACTGGTACAATATCGTCTCCCATCACATTACTCCGCGCAGGCAGCAGAACTGATTGCACTCATAGAAGCACTACATGCAGCAAAGGGTTGTGCAGTGACGATATACACAGACTCAGCTTACATGACAACGACAGTACATGGAGGACTAGCAAGATGGGGGCGGAGGGGCTTTAGGAGGGCAGATGGAACACCTGTACAGCATGCAGAATTGTTAAAAGAGTTAATTGAGGCCCTGCAAAACCCCACTGCAGTAGCAATAGTAAAGTGCCAAGCCCATACGTCCAACACAGATGTTGTGTCTTTAGGGAACGCGGCAGCGGACGCGGCCGCCAAGGAGGCTTCCTATTTTCAGAAAAATGACACAGGTGAGTACATGCTTAAGGACAAAACAAACGAAGAGCCCCCAGAGGGATATAATACCATGCCCATACCACAAATAATAGAATTACAGGACGGAGCCAGTGCAGAGGAAAAACTATTGTGGACAAAGCGAGGGTGCAGCAAGTCAGGAACAGACCTGCTGTGGAGGCAAAATAACACGGGGAAGGTGGTAATGCCAATTCAGCTACTAGAGATTGCATTTCAACAGCTACACTTCCCTGCACATAACACCAAACAACACATCGCAGCAGAAATACAGGAAGAATGGTTCGTGCCCTGTCTTCAGGAGCATGTGTCTCGATTGGCAATGGAATGTACAACATGCCAAATATACAATTCAGGGATGACATTACGCACTCTCCGGGGAACAATCCCTAAACCCATTGGCCCATTCAAGGAACTACACATAGATTACGCAGACATGGGGGAAAGGTGTAATAGTGCACGGTACATGATTGTGGTCGTGTGCCCTTTTTCAAGGTGGGTGGAAGCAGGACCCTGCGCGCGACCCGATGCCAAGAGCGCCGCCAAGTTCCTAGTAAGGGAAGTATTCCCGCGCTGGGGAATTTGTGACGTGATCCGCTCAGACAATGGCACTCATTTTGTGAATGAGCTTTTTTAGGAAGTGACCACATTGCTGGGAATAAAACATAAATTATGCTCAATTTATCATCCTCAAAGTAATGGCGTAGTGGAAAAGATGAACGGACTGTTGAAGGGCAGGTTATCAAAACTATGCTTCTCATTAAAAAAGAATTGGATCTACTGCCTACCGCTTGCGCTATTTGAGTTGCGAAACCAGCCAAGCAAAGACCACCATTTGTCCCCGCACGAGATCGTGACTGGAAGACGGATGAACACAGCACATTCACCACTGCGCGAACACTCAGACGCTCACAGAAGCGCCGCGATATTGGGAGATGAGTTCACAGACTATTTAAAGAAACTGACAAGGGCAGCGCGCGTGATAGCAAAGCAATTGTCCCCACCCTTCACTAGAGAAGAGGGAAATGTAACAGGCGCTGTCACGGAGCCAGAGCAACAACTACAGCTAATGCCAGGCGACTGGATATATGTCAGGAGTTTTGTGCGTCGGTGGAATGCACCACGATTCCATGGCCCATATGAAGTAATATTTTGCACGCCTACGGCGGTAAAGGTGAAAGGGTTGAGGTACTGGGTGCACTTGACCGATGTACGGAAGGCATATAGCAACGTACAAGAGGAGGTAGATGGGGAGGCACAGACAACAGCAAACGCTGCAACTGAGCAGAATGACTGAATATGAACTTGCGTGTATGTGCTGGTACTGAATTTGAAGAAATGCACAACTGATAAAGGTGCAAAAAAAAAAAAAAAGGGGGGGAAATTTTGTATTAACTTTGATCTTGTTGAATATGAATATATCATATACATATATTAAATGGAATGCCAAACTATGAGCGTGTATACACCCTTGTCTGTGAATACCCCTCCCCGTATCCCCACCCGCTTCCATTCCCCGTCACATGTATATTGGCACTGATGGTGCCAACAAAAATGTTTACATGTATGCACTCAATGCACTTTTATATCTTAAAACAGGAGCTTCCATGGCATCTAACGGGCAGCCTGCAACGGATAAATTTACTAGAATTAGAGAATGGTTAACTGTGAAATGTATATATTCGTATGAATGTGGATTATCTGCGTGCATTATATTGTTTTTTACATTATTATTTGGTTTGGTTACATACTGGTTCATAGCGTTCATCTCTATCGAGATGAACGAGGGGGGAGGGAGCAAC
Organism: Ambystoma mexicanum; assembly: GCF_040938575.1. Lineage (NCBI taxonomy): Eukaryota > Metazoa > Chordata > Amphibia > Caudata > Ambystomatidae > Ambystoma > Ambystoma mexicanum. Next base: position 306,091,583 of record NC_090921.1, read on the forward strand.
ACAACTATTGGGACCAATACAACTGCAAGTGTCAACGCAACTACAAGGGAAGGTGATTTTTTGATATGGGATGGAACTAAACTTGTGTGGGGCTACTATACTACGTCACCCAATGTTGTCATCTCACACAATGGGGGGCCAAAAAGTGAAAGACAAAACAACACACTGTCCCCACCTGAGATGTCTAATTACAATGCTCACAGTTTAAACGACCGAAATCCCTCTGCCATATCATGGTTGTATAATACCCCCACCAGCCAACCTGCCCCCACGACCATAGAGAATCAAAGAATGAGAGAAACACATGAAATATTATATGATGACTGGGTGAAGGGGGGCGGGAATGAGAAAGGGGGGTCTAGTTTGTCTCGTGCCCAGGGAATCGGGAAGAATATGAGGAATAAGAACAATAGACAGAAGAGGGAAGCAGGGAGGAGGAAGTATGATGAGTACTATGGGCTAGGCCTAGATAAGATGGAAGACCCACGACACCCCCACCAAACAAATAAGTGGTATGCAGATATGAGTGCCACAGCTAAACAAACAACAAACGAGACCTGTTATGTTTGCTCCCTCATCCCTCACGCATCAGGTACACCCAAAGTACTGTTACCCAAAGAGTTGCCGATTATAGATGCCCAATGTCTCCTTCATCTCACGTTGTGCAGAATTAAGAACACCTTCCAGGCACATGAAGTGACTTTTCAAATGCTGCAGAACGAGAAAACGTGCTACCCAAAACCGTCAGGGGTTGTATGTCTGAAAGAACCATTTTTTGCAATCGAAGGGACACTTTTTTCTGATAACAAGTGGAAGAATGAAGAAGTAATGTGTAAAGCTGAAGCACTGAGGGGTGTGGCACCGGAGAAATTGCAATGGATAAAAGAAACATGCACACCCGTATGGAGAGAACACATTTCAAAACTAACCTGGGTCACGGCCATCGAAAAGCCTTTCAAGTTGCAGAATGAAATAGACTATGAACTATGTTTCAAAGGAGAGGGGAGAACGTCCATGGGAACGAACAAGAAGTGCAACAAAACCCTCACTATCCCAGACCTAAGAAAAGGGACTGCGGCCCTTATGGACACGTATTGGGTATGTGGAAACCAGGCATACCTACACCTCCCCCCGTCGTGGAGTGGCAGCTGCTCAATGGCCACTCTGCACTCAGCTCTAATGGTGATACCAGAAAGCCACATCGATGGAAGCAAAAGGACACAGGAACGCACACAACAGAGTGTGGGCCAACCAACTGCAGAACCACGAATGTATGTCCTGTCTTCTGGAAGCAAGGAAGAGGTGCTGACCCGCAACAGACGAGCATCAAACTATATATCGAAGGCATCATCAGAACTATTGGCCCAGATCCCAGACAAATATCGATTATTCAGCTCAGCAGAAACATTCTTTGCCTCGCTCGTATCAAGTGTCCAAGCAAGGGCTAACGCAAAATGGCTCCAGATAACACGCTGGGAATTAATTCAGCTGGCAAACGACACTGAAGAAGGTTTTAACATAATAAAGGTCGAACTAAGAGCCTTGCGACTGATGACCATGCAAAACAGGTATGTCCTGGACCTGTTGACGGCGATGGACGGCGGTGTTTGCCGAAAAATAGGAAGTGCCTGCTGCACTTTCGTACCTTCTGAAGACGCAGAAAACGGCTCCCTGTCCCATGTGATCGAAGCAGTCCACAACCTAGGAGAAAAAATGAAGATGGAAGGCGGAGCAGAAGATAGTACATGGTTCGATAACCTCTTCTCCTGGGTCCCCTCATGGCTTGGAACAACGATGAAATTTTTGATGCCAGCTGTGGTGTTCCTCCTATTGATTTTCTGCCTATGCCAGGTGGGTCTTCGAGTCTGTGCTAACGCAGTACCAAATGGCGCAATGATGATGGTGACAATGGGCAACTCACACGGTACAATAAAAACGGTGCAAGAAGCACAAGTACAAACAGGGGTAGACAACACACCAAGGTACCAACTGGTGCCCATGTACCATGACAAGGATATTGTAGATAAGCTTTGGCACACCACCATCAAAGAGCCCCGCATACTAGAATGGTACGAGGAAGTGTGGGTAGATTTGGAAGGAGATGGTGGGTGCATATATCTTACGTGTACTCCAGATGAATACGCCAGGAGAGGTGAGAGTTTAAGGGGGGTGTGCAGAGCATGGATGCCTATTAAAGGAACTCCTGCATGGGATGAGGCGGTGATGGACGAAGCAGAGTGTAGGAGGATAGAGGAGTTAAAGAATTCGTTACTTAAGTAACGAAAGGGGGGAAATGTAGGGGAGGACTGGTCCAGGAGACCCCTCTCGCCTGCGTTTCTTCCCCAGGTGAGGGCTATGGCCCATTGGGCGTTCCCTCATGCCACCCGGGCCCAGGTGGTGGGGGGCTCACCCACTGGAGACATTGCCCACATGTATCGAATGCCCACATGTATTGATTACAACACAAATTTAGTTAGGCCCAAAAACCATTCTCTGCCCGGTAAAGATGGTGTGAGCTCAGCGCACTGTAGCGCGGCCCCCACCCTTGGAGAACATCCCTGTTGCCGCAGCACCCTGGCAGATCCGCTGCGAGCACGTTCCCACGAACAAGACGGACATGAGCTAGCGCAATACGCTAACATTGTAACAGTTCACCTCCCGCAGTGTACCATCACTATCAGCATGACCCAGCCAGCAGGCCTGAACAGTGAAATGAACAGCAAAATGGTCCTCTGATGGCAGACAGTCTTTACATATATATGTATATATGAATGTCAAGTCCTCTTGCATTATTTCTTTCTTCCACAAAATATACACGCCTGTAGAATGTATTAAAATGAGAGAGTATGCTCCCATGATATAAGCTATAGCGAGCCCGCACCATTACAGGTGGATGCTAATGATAAAGGGACGCTCCAGGGATCTGTTCGTTGCGTGTATCACTGGGCAGCCTACCTCACATGGTTTCGCGCCATAACTAAAACTAATGCTGCTAGAGTACGCGAGAAAGCGGATGCAACTATACTATGAACTCATGTCGAGAATGCGCTAGAGTGCACTTATCATGTGTGAATGTCTGAACCCCTCATATGCTACCACCGTCACGTACAGTGGCGGGTCGTTTTCTATGTACTCCACTGATCTAACCACTACCTCATTTACTGCGAATGTATATGCATGTAACTGAAACACTGTAGCTGCTAGAGTATAATGTACAAATATGATGCTCGAACTGGGTATAATCGAAACACACACAGCAAAGGTTAAATGCATGTTTTGAAGTGATTTTAAATTAGTATTATAGAAAGTATTCAAATGTTTGCGATGTCTTTACTTATATTCGGCAACACATGAAGGAGATACCTTTGTGAAAGCCTAAAAGGTCTCCATGTATCCCCCTCCCTCCCTCAGAAGGCTGCCAAGACATGAGAACAGAGCCCCGCTCTGCGCTATCACGCCTCCCCCGACCCGACTGGAGTCGCTTCAAAGACTTGTAGCCCCACTGCAGCACCCAAGGCCGCGGCCAGCCACCTGCATTATTTACAGCACAGCAGTAAACCTTAGTTTAAACTCAAGCGCCCCCTCGTAAACCCCACAACCCACCGGACTGTCTCAGACTTATGGCCCTGTGCAATCAGGACACCCAACACTTTGACAACACACAGCGAAACATCCATAACCACTTCTAACAAGACAGAAAGACTTGTACCACCCGCCCCAGTCCCCGAAGCTTAGCCCCTCGACCTACGGTCCCGGTCAACAGATCACGAGTAACCAGGCCACGATATATTATCTCCAGACCCCTCACAAGGTGCATTCCTCCTGTGTTGCATTAACCTATTGAAAGATTTACTAAAGAAAATAGAACTGTGAATGACTGAATGACTGCGGGGTGCATGGCAGAGGGCAAGTAAGTCAGGAAAGGCATTCATCTCTGCCACAGGCCGCCTCAGCACACCAACACCGCCCGGATGAACTCAAGCCGACCTGCCAGGCCCAGCCCAACCCACGAGGGTGACCAGTGACGTCCTCCAGCCAAGACCAACCACACCGCAGCAGCACCTATAGTTAGTCGTCGCCACCCAATCCCAATGAACTTGTGCCCCCTATAGTATGTAGGTTTTGATGACGTTTTTTGTAAATATATACGCCTGTCTTTGCTATTGTCAGACAGAGCGCTCTCGGAGGTTGCAGAGTTCTTTGCATGCCCAATTCTGATTGATAAACTCCCATTTACGCTCACCCGCACTCTGTCTTGGCCTTATTCCCATTTTGGGAGAGTCCTTCATTGTCTCTCATTGCGGGGAGGATCGTGCTGTTTGGGGACGCTTGCTTTCACTCTTCAGAGAGTTGGTGGATGGGTCTTTTCGGTGGATGCAAGCAAACTGTAGAATGGGCTTCCATTAAAATTGAGACAGGCTGAGAATCAGGTTAATTTCCGTCGGTTACATAAAACCAGGTTTTTTTTGTTCTGGTATAGCTAAAGCCTGTTGGTGCTCATTTTCACGCCAAGATGCTTTCATGTGAACGTGCGCGTTATACATTTTTATAACATAGCATAACAGGGATTGGTGTTCATTCCAGTCGGAGAATCTAAACAGAAGTGACAGCAACATAGAAGATAATGTCAGTAAAATCAGGGTGAATTTGATAGGAGGCAGCACAATTTGGGGAGGAGGCAGTTGGGCCTGGGTGAAGAGTTGCTACAAAGATTTGGACATGCTCATGGAACCGTTTAGTTTTATGGAGTTTGGTAGAGTAGAGTGCTTTGGGGTTATGTCAGCAATGGCACAAGAGGAACTTTGTAGCAAATAAAGAGCATAGGAAAAGGATTGAGAAGTTTCTACGTTCCATGCACAACTGCCTTTCAAGGAGGAATTCGGTCCAGATGGCCACTCAGCTTGTTCTCGCCATCCTTCACCATCAGCTGCCTCCAATTTGATGCTTATTTGGCTTTCAGCACTGCATATTTGGAGCAGGCACCACCGATCCACATGAAGTTGCGCTCGACAGAGCAGATGCACCTTGTAGATCCCTACAAGGTATCCACCAGGTTTGTCCCACATGTGCGCCTCCCGGTTTTGATAAATGTTACCTGCATTGAGGAGGGGACCTCAAGCTCAGTCTGCAGTAGCATTCAACAATTTTGGGAGCAGTGTTAGGCAGAGATGTGCACTCCCACATTCCAGGAAAGATCAATGAAGGTAGTGCCGTTTCTGAAGATCTAACAGGGACACTTTGGAACAGCTCCAGTGAGAGGTAGGCTCAAGAGTGATCAGGTATTTTGTTAGCGGGTTACTTAGATAGATGTTTGAAAGCAGTGTTCCAGATAAGAATGAAGTAGGAGTAATTTGCTGCCTATTCTGTAAAGCCTGCGCACACAGACAGATCTTGCCACCACCCAGACAGTAAGGAAATCATTAGAACTACAAGGAAAGTCCTGGGATGCTTTGAACAACTAATATATTCAATCACCTGGAGGCAGCACAGTTTTATTTTTTGTTAACACACTACCAGCTAAAAAAAACAAAGCTGCAACACTTTTCTTCACAACGTCACTTTGTAGAGGGCAAAGAGCATAACAAGAGGCTAACAAATTGCCATGGCTGCTGAACAAAGCACAAATGCTGTGTCTTAAGACCAATTGAAGAGCAATTATTAAAAACAGGCTAATAACATTGTTTGTTTGTTTAGTATTTATTATGCGCACCGGACCCTGGGGTATAAGGGCGCAGAAAGTAAGAATATGTACAGCTTAGAGCAAAGTTACAGGTATTACAAGTTACAAAATTACAAGTTACAGGTGCAAGTTTACAATACAAGTTTACAATCGTATGGTGCAAATGCTGTGTAGCAAACAGGCGTAAGCATTATCATAGGTTCAATTAGCAGTTACTGTCGTTAGCCAGTTAATTACAATCTGCCTGAATTTAGAAAAAGAGCGTTCTAGCCTTGCGGTAGTGGGTAATTCATTCCACAATTGAGCTGCTTTGACTGGGAAGCTAGCTCCGCCTATGGTGGTTAGTTTAAAGCGTGGTACTTGTAGGCGATTGGTGTAGGCAAGTCTGGTTTGTCTTGTGGGGTGTGATCTAGTGAATCTGTCCTTTAGGTATTGAGGGGCTTTGTTATGTAGAGATTTGTGTGTGAGAGATGCAGTTTTGAGTCCGATTTTCTCATGGGTGGAGAGCCATTTGTGATTCCTTCTTATTGCTGTAATGTGTTCTCTCCTGGGGATGTTCAATGCCGCTCGGAGGGCCTTATTTTGCTGTATCTGGATTTTGTTGATGATGGATTTAGTGGCTCCTATGTATAGTGCGTTACAATAATCTAGTTTAGAGATGATAAGGGCTCTGGCTAGTGTTAGACAACTGTGCTGAGAAAGGAATTGTTTCCCTGCTCTAATGAGCTTACAAGTGTAGGCTGTTGATGAAGCTAGGGAGTTTACCTGTTTGGAGAATGATAAGGTAGAGTCAAGGTAGATCCCTAATGTTTTAACTTCTTTGGCAACTTGTATGCAGTTCCCATCTATGGTAAAGGAAGAGTAATTTGTACTTAGTTTATTGATGAGGGGTGTGGTGCCTAGGATAAGAAGCTCAGTTTTATCATCATTCAGGCATAGGCCATGGGTTGCCATCCATGCCTGAACGATGCTGTATATTTTGTTCACCATAGCTAGATCTTTTTCGTAAACCCCTGTGAGTGGGAGGAGGATCTGGGTATCGTCAGCATAGTTAGTATACGTGATACCTAGATGGTCCAAATCATCAAACAGGGGCTTAGTGAATATGTTATATAGCGTTGGTGAAACGCATGATCCCTGTGGCACACCGCAGGTAATAAGGATGGGGTCTGCAGCTGCTGTAGGTGAGAAAACCCTCAGGGTGCGGTCACTAAGGAAGGATTGTATCCATGCTATAGCCTCAGTGGAGAAGTGTGCTGCTGAATCTAGGTGGTTACATAGGACTTTATGGTCCACTAAATCAAAAGCGGCCGATAGGTCTAGTAGCAGGAGGAGTGCTGGTTTTCCAGAGTCTCGTACATTGTCTATTTGGGCTTTCAGGTCAATCAATGCAGTTTCTGTGCCGTGAAGAGGGCGGAAGCCAGATTGTCGGGAGCCTAATAGTTGGTTTTGTTCCAGGAAGTTCTGGATTTGGATGTATGCCACCTTGTCCAGTATCTTCAAGAGGAACGGAACCGTAGTAATAGGTCTATAATTAGTGGGTATAGTGGGGTCTAGAGTAGCCTTTTTTAAGAGTGGGAGCACCCAGGACTCTTAAGTTACTGGGGATAATGCCTGTGGTAAAGGAGGCATTAATTAACTTAGTGATAAATGGTGCTAGATCTCGTGCAGCATCTTTGATGAGTTGTACTGGACATATGTCTCCTTTGCAGTTGGACGGTTTTAGACCAAGTATTACTTTCTCTACTTCTAGTATGGAGACTTTGAAGAAGTGGAATTGCGTAGTAGGTTTGGAGTTGGGGAGTGTCTTAATAGGCGGTAATATATTGGGTGCTAAGGTCTCGCGTTTTAGTTCAATTTTCTTTTGGAGGTTTCGGACTTTGTTAGAGAGGGCTTGCTGGATTTCAGAGCACCACTTTTTGTCTTTGAGACAGTTATCTTGAGGTGTTATTGGGTTTTCCAGTTCTCCGAGTATGGTGAACAGTTCTTTTGTACTTGATTTGGCTTGTGTGATTCTGTTATTGTAGGTCTCTTGTTTAGCTAGGATGATTTTTTTTTTTATAATGAGAAGAGATGTTGACTAGTTTCAGTTTATTTTCTGGACTGGGGTTAGTTTTCCACGTATTTTCCCATTTCCTTTTTTCTAATCTTAGATTTTTTAAGAGGGGGGTGAACCAGTTGTTCAGGTGGCTCTTTGGCTTGCTGTTTCTGAGCTTGAGTGGTGCGATGTCGTCAAGGGTTTTGTTCATGATGTTGTTAAATTCTTCCACTAGGCTGTTAGGGTTAAGGTTGTCAGGTAGAGCGTCCAGAGTGGGCATGATGCCGGGGAGTAGTTTGTCTAATGTCATGTTTTTTTTGTTTCTGGTAAGTGCAGGAGGTGCACACGGTTGTTGCAGTTTGGGGGTGGTAGTGTCCAAGGAGAATGAAATTAGATGGTGATCTGACCAGATTTGGGGTGAGATGGAGAGAGTGGCTATATTGCAGTTATGGTCAGCAATCCAATCAAGGGTTCTCCCTTTGATATGGGTGGGCTCAAGCACTCTTTGTGTGTAACCCAGTTCTGTTAGGGTGTTGGAGGCTGCTGTGGCTTGTAAGTCGTTGATATCATTAAAGCCAATATTGAGGTCACCTAGTAGTATTGATTGAGTAGTATCTTTGAGGTTTTCTGATAGGATGGTAGTTAAGTCTTCTATGAAGTTCTTGATAGGACCTGGAGGTCTGTATATCAAGTGAAGGTTAAGAGTTTGTGAGTTAGCTGTGGGTGTCTTGGTGGACATTATCTCACAAGATTCAATAGTTGGTGAGGGGGTGAGTCTCATCCCGAGTTTAGTTTTGACGATGATGGCTAGTCCACCACCTCGAGCTCCGCGCCTATCCGATCTGAGGATAGTATAATTGTTGGGCACAGCTAGGGATAGTGCTGGGCCTGATGCCTCATGCAGCCAAGTTTTTGTAATGGCTAGGAAGTCGTAGTCTTCTGTCAAGATGACTTCAGATATTTCTATGGCGTGGGCGACTAAGGATCTAGCGTTTATTAAGGCTCCTTTGATTTTCGGTGTGTGGTTAGGGTGTGTAGCAGTATTTATTGCAGCATTAGGAGTGGCATTTGTTTCTTTGTTTGTTTGGTAGTTATTATACTTAATGTAGTTATGGGTGAATGGTTTGCGAGTGGGTTCCTTTTTGGCTCGAATGGTATTAGTTTCGTATTTGATGAGTGGATCAAAGATTCTGGGTAGTCTTGCTCGTAGTCTTAGGTTTCTGTCAGCTATGTTACATTGTGTAGTGGATCGTTGTGTTGTGGTTGCTATGGAGGGCGACATGGTGAGACGTTCCCAAGGGGCGAGTGAGGAGGCCAGGTATACTAGATAGGATAGTATAAGGAGCATTGTATAATGTGTGAGTATCCTGTATCTAGAGTGATGGCTAAAGTTATAGTTTTGGGTAGAGTGCAGGCAGAGTAACTGCTAAGTCTGCTATGTTGTTGTCTAGTGTGTGAGGTCAGGCATATAGTGTTAAGTTGCAGTGATCCTAGGGCGCAGACAGATGGCAGTATGGTGTATGTATGGACATGGGCAACACAATTGCTATGGTCTATGAGTGACCAGAGGGCACAACACAATTACTGTGGTCTATGAGCGACCAGAGGGCACAACACAATTACTGTGGTCTATGAGCGACTAAAGGGCACAACACAATTACTGTGGTCTATGAGCGACCAGAGGGCACAACACAGTTACTGTGGTCTATGGGCGACCAAAGGGCACAACACAATTACTAAGGTCTATGAGCGACCAAAGGGCACAACACAATTACTGTGGTCTATGAGCGACCAAAGGGCACAACACAATTACTGTGGTCTATGAGCGACCAAAGGGCACAACACAATTACTGAGGTCTATGAGCGACCAGGGGGCACAACACAATTACTGTGGTCTATGGGCGACCAGAGGGCACAACACAATTACTGTGGTCTATGGGCGACCAGAGGGCACAACACAATTACTGTGGTCTATGGGCGACCAGAGGGCGCAACACATTACTGAGGTCTATGAGCGGTCAAAGGGCACAACACAGTTGCGGTGGCATTAGTGAGGCGCGGCGCGATATGTTGCATGAGAGCAGTAGCAATAGCATAGTGCACATAAGTAGCAAGTGGTTAGCAAGAGTGAATTCACCGAGTTTGTATGTTTATACTAGCAGTAAGCGGTAGACATTCACATGAGGAGCGTAGGGTAGACTAAGCGACTAGGGTGTTATGCTTTACTCACAGTGGGTTGAGTCCAGACAGTGCAAGTAGAGAGTACTGCTTCCTCCTCGGCATAGCGGAGGCTGACCCTCGGTTAGATTAGTCTCTTTTTCGGTGGGGACCGTCAGGAAACCTTCTTGCTCCCTCAAGGAAAGGTCTCGACTCTGTTCTGGATTCTCTAACACAGCAGAATGTTTGGTCGGGATGTAGATTTGGTATAGCGCTCACATGCGCTCAACAGGGAAAACAGGGCCTTGTACTGGCCTTTGACTGGCCGCCGGATATTCCGCCTGCCGGCGGAAGTTCGAGTTTAAAATAACTCGTTGCTAGGCGACCGGGGGAAGCCGAGCCTCGATTTCATGCCGCATCGCGCCCGACATTTTGTTTCATGAAGGAAAGGAAATGTCGGCGCGGTGCGGTGCGTGCCCAGATGGGTCACCGGTGCTTGTCTTCATGTGGGGGCAGTGTGGGCAGATGGAGGGGCCCTGGCAGGGCTGGTAGTTGCACCTCCGAGCCTGGGTGGGAGGGATGGCCCGTTGCGGTCGCGGTCGTTGTTGCGGTCGCTGCGATGCCTCCAGGAGTTGGAGCGCGTGGGTGGCTGCTGGTGGGGGCTCCTGCCCGCGCCACTTCTGGAACTCGTCACACTAACTCCTACGTCCAGGTCCCTCCATTACCTACTTTATAGTCCGAAGCCCAGAGCCGACACAAACGGCTCGAACTGTGGATCTATGGACCATGGTAGCCCACTGGTACAAAAAGGAGAAAAAGTGCAGATTTTTTACACACTTAAGGAATTGGGACCATACATGTGTCCTTACTCGAGAAACCACGAGTCTAGACTGGCTTCCCTTCTTAGACAAACCTTCCACAACCATTTTCGCAAAGGACTATTTCACCCTATTCCTCACGGATACAATCACCCCTCCACCTCCCACTCTCTGCAGGAGAATGGGGGAATGCTTCGGATTGGTGGAGGCCCCACATTACCTGGGCAAGGCTAGCAACAGTGTCTAAAATTATCAAAGCAGGCCATCAATAGCATTAAATTACCAGAGAAGGTCAGCAGCCGAGATTCACATTACCGGGGTGATTCATCTATTGTGTCTTAGATTACAAGGACAGTCTAACTCCAGTCACTTTGGTGTGTCAACAGGATCAGACATGCCTAAGTAGCCTTGATCAGCACCCTGCACAGGTGGACGGCGAGTATCGGGGGCGAAAAAGCGGACTGAGCAATGCAGCCAACGCCCCTTGACCTAAGGGGACGATCTTTAGGTTAATCTCTGCAGCGCCTAATCAGAGCCCTCCGTTGCCTTGGAGTGCTAAGGGGCATGTGTACACAATTGTAGAAAGGGCACCTAGATAAAGCGAGTGCGGCGGGAGTGAGGAGGGAGAAGAGCAAGGTGGCGGTAGGACTTCATCTCCCCAAAGCTCTAGAAGAGGTTCCATTTAACAGGATGTGCAGTTCAGATGACAGTGCACGGTCCATGCACACACACAATCGACACGGAAAGTAGGTTCTGCACACAAAGCGCAAACACCGTCAGTGTACAGCCACTAAAAGGAAGTTCACACAGCCACCATCCATGCACAGCAATTTCTGGAAAAGCCCTAGATTGCAGTGTTCCCCATACATGCAAAGCCAGGCTAGTCACAGATCAGAATGAACCATTCGTGCACACTGCGCTAGTCACAGATCCGTCACTAATCCATGCAAACCCACTCACTACAAGACCATCACAGCTCAGAAAAAGTGCACAGGTAACCTTATTCTCAAAGGGGGCTGGACAGTAGAGCAAAGGATACGCCGGCCAGCGCCCTTGCATACACTCCAGGTTGGATCACATTTCACACGGACAGGCTTTTGAAGGGCCTGCCACCAAAATATTTAAAAAGAAGATGCGCTGTAAAATGTGCAGAAATAACTCCTACTTTTCGCAAGTACGCAGAGGGTTAAACGAGTGTGTGCAGGTTGTGCACAGCCAAATGCCCTTTCAGAGTAGGGTGCATCTTTTCCTGGCTCAAATGATGAGATGCGCTAGCATTTTGAGAATTTGGCTCAGAGTGCAAGTCAGGCCTTTATTCTAGGCTCTGGAGTAGATTAGTATACATAACACAAGAGGGAATGGACCCCTACTCAAACAGGAACTGGGGAGAAAATGTTCCTGTTGGACACTTATCAAATTTCTCAAGATCAGAATTATTGTGATATAACAATTTCTCGGTATCAGTAGTATATTTTGAGTTAATTAACTTAAACTAATTTTATGAACAATTTGTATTCATGATTTGAAATTAATTGAAAAAGTTATAAGCATTTTCAAAATTAGATCATATTGATAATTTCCTTCATGAAACATTAAGAATTCAAACAAAAATGAAACACTACACCAATACATATTAAAATCAATGCAAACTGTCCAAAGACAAATACTGTGGACAAGCACAAAACAAATAATTAAATTAATGGAAACACTAAAAGTTGAGAAAGGGTCAAGATACTGCTAACACAAAACCATCCTACCAAAATGTGAAATTCCAGGGTTGATGCTAAAAGTGCGTTTTGGCATGCCAAGCTGTGTAGCCCAGGCACAAAAAGTACTTTTCGGCAAATCAAACTGTATCGCCTTCTTCAGGACCAAACTACTCTGGTAAATATAAAATACGGATTGCAGTTCGAAGACGCAAGGAACTGCAGGAAATGTTGGCTCAGCGTTACTGGAACACCCGGCTGTCTTGGGTGCAGAGATCTGGAGACTGGCCTTCGCCGGTGGGTGGGCTAGGCAGTTTCAACAAAGCAGCAGGGTACTGCAGCGGATTCAGTTCGGAGCTCTTAGAAACTGGTGACTCAGTGGCGGTATCGAGTTGGGGGTGCTAGAAAACTCAGAGATGGCAGAGCTTTGGTGTCGAATGAAACAGAGATACAAAGGCAGCTGAGCGAAAAGATTGGAGAGGACTCCAGTGATTCCCTGTAGCAGTTTAGATGGTGTTGAAGATGCCCAAACAGGCATCAGTGCATTTCAGAGATGCTGGGAGAGCCAGAGGTCACTTCCTTGGTCATGTGATTGCTGAGTGACCCAATCCAGGGGCTCCAGGACAAGGTGACCCCTTCTGCACTGCCCCTCGAAGGAGCTTAGCTTTCACCTACTGAGGATCCTTCACCTCAAGTGAACAGCAGCCTGGTTCCGTTCCAGTGCAACCAATATAGAAACCTTGGTCCAACAGCAGTCACCCCCACTTTGTCCTGTGGATGGTTAGGGGACAGAGCTCTTCTCGGTCTTGGATCCCTTTTGTGTTCACCTCCTGGTTCAGAGGACTTTGGATAGACTGCATCCCTATCAGAGAGCCAGATGAATTATTCTTGTCCTTGAGAAAGTCCAGAGATGAAGAATGAGAAGGTGGTCATCTCTTTTTAAATAGACTATGCCACAGAGGATTGGTATAGAGCAAATCTGCTGCAAGTGGTCCAATACAGGTTATTGTAACAAGTGCCCTTTGCCTTAAGACATATCAAGAGTACCTTGGCTGCAGGAAATGGATGAATGCCCTAACAGAAAGTAAGATGGACCCGTCCCCTTGCCTACTGCTTTCTTCTGCCTACTCCAAGTCTGCCCCCCTTACTAGGCCTGCTGACTTCACAAGAGTTCCTTTGGTCAGGACTGTGGTGCGAGAGGGTCTTTGTTATGTCGGTGCGGCCTCTAAAGCACTGGTTCCCCAAAGACGTCCTGGGGTAGTTACAATGCCCCAATCAAAAAGGTTACTCTTCCTGCAGGAGAGTACACGTGACAGCATGCTGGCCATTGTTCTGCACTTCTGTAGTGGAGACAGTTCGACAAGACACCAATATACAGCAGTCCTGCCATAGCTGCAGTCATGATCAGAGAGCAGATACTAGTGTCATATCAAATTGCGGTGGCTATACAATTGTGTGCCCTTAGTAGCTACCATGCCACACCCATGCATGGCTTATATTTACAGATTTACATGCTGCTAGACTGATGAAGGAATCACAAAAACGAGGGCTTTCACATCATAGCAAATAGCAATCCACCACAGCTACAGAGCATAGACAGGGGCCTTTATAGTTCCCTTTGCAGCTCTGTCTGATTGGCAGCTCGCTCATAGATGTTCTCCTAAGCAGGCTTTTTCTTCATGACGTGGTCAGGACTTGTACAAAACATTTCATACTAAAGAAGATTTGGGACAGAGAGGACAGCATTCATAACACAAGAAATGGTCAATCAGAGCCAGGCATCTTTATCCAAACTTTGCAGGCTTTTTCCTATATAGCACCTTGGCTGTACATATAGTCTTGTTAGAGTAAATATTTATAGGGAGCATGCCATGCATCACTGAAGGCATCTTGGCAGCCAGACAGATAGCAAAATGACGCAAGCAAATGACAAGCCAAGTATTATGCACTTGTTTAATGTAAGATGATCCAACTGTGCATAACTGCAGAGGTCCGAGTTCTAGAGAATAGAGGGCAGAACATAAAAGAAGCACACTTGTGGGCGTAATCAAAATTGGGCCAGAATAATTAAAAATACAAGGAGGAGAAACCAAGACTGAGAAGTGCGAGGAAGGCATGGTATCGAGCAGCAGACACAATGGATACAAGTTTCGAAAACCTTAATTTGCATTTGATTCGGATGGTAGAATTCCTAACAAATACATCCAATTCAGTCTGGTCAAAATAAATACTAAGAAACATAACCTTGGAGATTCCAAGATGGCCGCCTAGGGAGCAGGACACGACGCCTCGCGCTCCCGACCTGCGTTCTGTGCCGGACCCGTCCATGGTTACAGCTGCCCTCCCCGGCGCCTGGGCGTCTTGCTGGTGATTCCTGGCATATCCCGGGCCCCTGGATTATCGCGGCCCCCCTCGTGACTGTTGCCAGCCCCAGAGAGGACAGTGGAGTGCGCGCCTGTTGCTGGCGGCGCTTCGGCGGCTTGGAGCTGGTGACCTCGGTTGGAGAGTGGGCCGCGCTGGCTCCCGAGCGTGGTGGGGGTCTTGGGCCGCGGCGGCCGCAGCGCGCTGGGCGGCTGGTGTCTCCCCCCCGCGGGTCCTGCTGGGCGGTGTGGCGGGAGCATTGGCAGACGCCCGCCGGGGCGCTGGGGCCTCCCCCCTTGTTCCTTGGAGCTCCACCCGCCTGGCGGGTCTTGGCCGGCCGGTGTGAGGGGGGCACGGGGCAGGCCGGTGGCCCGGCCCTGGGGCCTTCGCTGAGGTCGGAGTGGTGGGGGCGGCTCCCTCCCTCCCTCCTTGGAGGTCGGTGTGGACAACGGGGTGGCCGCTTGGACCCGCGGGCGACAGGGCTGGAGGAATTTCGTTGTGCACATCTATGGAGGTGAGGAGGACTCCGGGTGGACAGCGGGGCTCCCAGTGCTAATTCAGGTGGAGAGGGTGGACTCCTGGGGGGGGCGGTGGTGTGGCACCCTCGAGAGCCGGTGCGGGGAGCAGCTCACTACATTAATGATACTATATCACCAACAGGGGGTACCTCAGACCTGAAGTTATCGCCAAATTCAAAAGGAGCTAGATCATTGGGGTGCTCCAAATGCAACGAGCCCCATGCGGGGATGACCCACATGTTCTGGGACTGCCAAGTCATACGAACATTCTGGTCACAGATAGCGGCGAAGGTCGCTAACTCGGACATTATCGTGGACGTAACGTCACCCGGTGCGTGCATTCTGGGTAGATACAAAAGGAACAAGAAGAAGAACAGGCCCCTGTGTAGGCTCAAAGATTTGATATATATCCTAGCAAAACGACGCATAGCCATGGGGTGGAGGTCTCCCAATATCCCCAGCATAGCATCATGGTGGGAAGATCTCTGCAGGTGGACAATTGCCGAAACAGGAGCGTGGGAAAACGCGCAGAAAGAAACAGAGACTCGACATCAGTGAGGACTTTCAACAATGGGTGGCGCTCACAGTGTCATTATTTCATCCACCAGCACCTGCTTCTACCTCAGGTTATAGCGGCAGCCCTTAAGGCAACCCGAACTTGAAGTATCGCTATGGAAAATTTGTGGTTTTGGAAAGTTGGGACGGGAGGGGGGAGGGAAGGGGGTTTATCTGAGGTTTCATTTGATACAACAGTGACGTTAACTGTTTATTTGTTCAAAAACCAATAAAAACATGTTAAAAAAAAAAAATAATAATAATTAATGACACTCATGGGTGGCCTCTACTGAAGGGACCCCCGCGTGGCATGCACTGGAGCGGGGCCCCCTACCTCTATCCTTGCCCGCTGCCGGGGTGTTTCTGCTAGGTTCGCCCCGCGGGGGCCCGACGGTTTCCTGTTTAGTGGCTGCGCATCTGCTTTGAGTTTGGACCGCCTCGGGGGCTCCTCCCTCCTGCTGTCCCCCGCCTGAGGTTCTGCGCCCTGGGAGCTGTTACTGTGTCCACGGCGTTGTCGGCGCCCTTCGGGGCCATGTCGCGAATTAAGAACAAAGATGGCCCGCCCCAATGAAAGACCCCCAGGAAGGTGCCAGAGGGCCCCATTACGAAATTTTGGTCCAGGGAGGCGGACGCGGTTGAAGATAATCAGTCATCCCAGGACTCCTCCGAGATTGCCCCTGCGTGTCCCCGCGAGGGGCAGGACAACCCAATTACCCAGGCGATGCTCACGTAGTTTATGGGGGAGCTAGTGAAGAAAATTACTGCGGGGGGCAGCAACAGATGAATAAGCTGCGCAAGGACTTAGCTGCAAATCTATGGGACCTTAAGAGAGATGTCAATAAAATCCAGCGTGTGGACATTAATGAGCGGGCCATACAGGAGCTGACGGAAGATGCTAGAAAAGCTGACATGCAAAACCTAGAGTTGATGGCAGAGGACCTAGAAAACAGGTCCTGAAGGGCAAATATCAGAGTGAAAGCATTACCGGAAGAAGTCCAGGATCAGCAGCTAGGCCCAGTCTTGAAAGCCATTTTTGTTGACTTGCTGGAGGCTAACTCCGACCCTGAAATGCAGTTCGATAGAGTCCACAGGGTGGGTCTGCACAGGGCCGAGCCAGGATCCAGACCGCGAGACGTTCTGGTTGCCTTCCATAGCTACGCAGTGAAGGAGAAGGTTATGGAAAGAGCGAGGAAGGCAACCTGTATTACCTACAATGCCCAAGAAATTTCGCTTTATCAGGACCTGGCGAGGAGCACCCTAATTAAGAGGCGGCGGATGGGCCCGGTCCTGTCCTTCTCAAGATCGCAGCATATCCGGTACAGATGGGCCCACCCCTTTGGTTTATCTTTTATGTGGCAAGGATCTCATCATAAGGTCACTACCTGCGACCAGGGCATGTCTTTGTTGGGCCTAGAGACCAGGCCTCCCCCCCAGTAGAGGGTACCGACAATCCATCCGCCACTCGGAAATCATGGGAATGGTCTACAGCCAAGCGCAGGAGAGGCCGCAAGAGACCTACGGATCTGGACCGCGCAAAGCCTATTGCTGATGGGCCCACGGCCGGCTGACGGGTCGGAGTGGTGATTCGTCAGGATCATGAGACTTTCAGGGGTAGAAATAGGTTAATGACTGAGCCCGGGGAGGGCATTACCGACAAATGTTCTTGAGTGGTTGAAGGGTTGTTTGAAATGGTTGCGGGGGTGGCAGGTCGGGAGTGCAGGGTGGCCGGGAGTCTTGGAATGGGGAAGGGTTTCCCTGCGTTGGGTGTTTTCAGGTTGGTTAATGGGACTGGCTCTCGTGATACATCGCGAGGGGGGCCCGACGGCCAGCCGTTCCCGCCTGGAGGGAGTTTGGGTGTGGGGGGTAAAGGAGGTGGGGGGGGGAAGAGGTTCTGGATCCAGGGTTCAAGTCGAGGTTCTGGGGCATGACGCCAATAATGAGGGTAATACTTGAGGTGCTGCTTGCAGGGTTTTTCAAGTGTCAATATACCCCATGTGAATCAGGCTAATGGCTAGCTCGCAGGTGGTAAATTTCCTTTCCCTAAACGTCAACGGTCTCAATTCCCCGGTAAAGAGGCAAAGAGTAGAGGTTGCTCAAGAGAGAGCCACCTCAGGTAGTAGCCTTGCAAGAGACCCACATACATACCAAGGATTCACATAGAATTAGATTTTGGGGGTACTCTCAAATGGTTCAGGCCACCCAACCTAGCAAGAAGGAGGGGTGTTGATTACACTGCGGGACGGGTCGGGTCTTTCCTTTACAGACAGGCAGAAAGATACTCAGGGACAGTATCTGGCCGCGTTAGTGGAGGGCATGGAAGGGATTTTCACGGTAGGGACTGTATGTGCCCCTAATCAGGCCCAGGATGCCTTTTTACAAAAATCCCTCTCGAGATTGGAGAATTTCGCTGTGGGTAACATAGCTCTTATGGGGGACTTCAACTTGGCGTGGGACCCCTCCATAGATAGGAGCTGCGCATCTTTGGGGAACCAGGGTGGCCCATCAGGGGATCTGGAAAAGAAACTGAGGAATTTGGCCTTGGTAGACACTTGGCGGGAACTTTATGGGCAGACGAAGGGTTATACCTTCTATTCGCATGCTCACAGGTCTCATTCCCGGATAGACTATGCGTGGATCTCGAAACCATGGCTAGGGAGGGTCACAGCATTGGAGATAGGTGCGATCACATTGGGAGACCACGCCCCTCTCACCCTGAATATGGCAGCCCCCAAGAGTCCCCCGTACATCTGGAAATGGAGGTACCCAGTCTCCCTGTTTAGGGACCTGGTATTGGTGGAGGAGATAGAGAAGGAACTGGGGGAATACTCTGACTATAACAAGTGGGAGGACACTACCCCCCAGATCTGGTGGGACGCCCTAAAGGCCACAATTAGGGGGAGTGTTACTGCCATTAAAGCTAGAAGGGAACGGGAACTGAGGCTAGAGGAATCACGTTTGGAAGAGAGGCTAAAAGACATCATAGCTCGCATGGGCATGGGGATGTCGGCAGCCACCAATAAAGAATATAGAGCTGTGCAGGGTCAACTAAACCTCATACAAGAGCAGCCGGGCATAGCCTCCTTCGCCAGAGACAAAGATATTACGTCAAAGGCAACAAAGCTGACCAACTGCTGGCCAGAAAGTTGCGTAAGGAAGCAGGCGATAAGACAATAATAAAATTAAAGGGAGACGATGGAGCTTTGCTTACGTCGAACTCCGACATTGAAGCTCAATTTACTAAATTCTACACAGCCCTTTATAGCTCAACTTGCCCCAATTACTCAGACCAGGACGCCTACCTGCGGGAGGTTCACATTCGGCAGTTGTCGCAGGTCGATAGGGACGCGTTGGAGATGGAGATTACGGTGGATGAAGTGAGGAGAGCTATTACTAACCTCCCGCCCGGCAAAGCCCCGGGCTCTGACGGGTTTGTCGTTGAATTTTACAAGACCCATAGGGAGTTTCTGATTCCAATTCTCACCAAACTATTTAACTGTATAGGGGCGACAAGCTTTCTTCCCGAGTTTCTGTGAACAAGGCCAAGGTAATTCGGATACATAAACCGGGCAAGGATCCGACGGACTGCGCGTCTTACCGCCCTATTGCTCTAATTAACGTGGACGCTAAGATTCATGCTAAGATTCTAGCTAACCGCCTTGAATCCATTCTCTCCAAGTTAGATCACTGATCAGTCCAGCTTTATAAAGGGCAGGCAGACCTCAGACAATGTTAGACTGTTGGCTCACCTGGCTGAAAAGACACGAAAAAAGGATATACCGGCTCTTCTTCTGGCGATCGATGCCGAAAAGGCATTCGATCGGGTTGAATGGAGCTTCCTGTTCGAGGTCTTAGGTTGGATTGGGTTTGGCCCGGGTTTTACTGCTAGGGTAAGAGCAAACTACCGAAGCCCAGTCATACGTCTTTCAATTAATGGCCAAGTCTCTGCCCCGATACCGGTGGGAAGAGGCACCAAGCAGGGTTGTCCGATGTCACTGCTCCTTTATGCTCTCCACCTGGGGCCGTTCTTAGAGGTGGTCAGAGGGGCTGATGACATTAAGGGTATACCATTTGGGGGAGAGATTCACAAAATTGCAGCCTTCGCCGACGACATGATCTTCTCGTTGACCCACCCGGACACTTCCCTGCGAGCAGCGGGAAGAGAAATTTCCAAGTTTGGGAGGGTAGCGGGTTTAGTCGGAGGCGCTTCATCCTTACGTTGTTTCCTTCAGCCATTCGGGATCTCAAAAGGGTTTACGACTATAGATGGGTGGACTCCTCTCTGAGATATTTGGGGAATCAGTTGACCAAAGATGTGGAGGACCTTTATATAGCAAACTACCCCCCGCTTCTGCAGAAGGTGAAATCCAAGTTGGTAGACTGGGGACCCCTGGAGATTTCTTGGTTGGACAGAGTCAATACCTTAAAAATGGCGATTCTTCCGATCCTCTTATACCTTTGTAGCTCTTCCGGTCCGGGTCCCTGCCTCCTTTTTTAGGGCCCTGCAGAAATTGACTAGTAGGTTCGAATTGAACCATAGACGCACAAGGCGAGCAGCTTCCACGTTGAAAGCACTGCCGGAAAGGGGTTGATTGGGGGAACCAGACTTCCGGGTTTACTATATAGCAGCAGAATTGAGGATTATTAGGGACTGGCAGCGGAACGATAGAGGTAAGGTGTGGCAGTCAATGGATAGAGCGGTAGTGGGGAAGGATCTGGAGGGGTTTCTGTGGCTCTCAAGGCAGGACAGGCCGACAAGAATGTACTGCAGTGCAATAACGACAACAGTGGGGGAGGCTTGGGATCAAGCTGTAGTGAAGGCTCGGATTACCTCCTTCCCGTCTCCATTCTCATCCCTGCATGGTAACCCACAATTTTCCCCTGCAGCCGCATACGACCAGAACTTCGATCCATGATTCACGGGCAGGTGCAGGATGCTGCGAGATATGCTTCAGGCGGGTGAGGTGAAACAGTTTGATCAGTGCAAGAGGGATTTTGGAGTTGGGGAAAAGCAGAGGTTCACGTATCTCCAGATCAGGCATTGGCTATCTCATCCATCCATCAATAAAGCAGGCGGGCTCTCGCTCCCTAACCCACTTCGAAAAATTCCTAGATACGGACTCGGGAGATATGGGTTTAATCTCCTCCATTTACAGATTAATAAAGCGCGAAGAACCCATATATTCTAAAAACTGTATGAGCAAGTGGGAACAAGATCTTGGGTCAGGCATAGATGAGCAGGATTGGCTTACGCTGTGGTCCCAAATCCCAAGACTTGCACAGTCGATTCAAATTTGCGAGATCTGGGT
Organism: Ambystoma mexicanum; assembly: GCF_040938575.1. Taxonomy (NCBI): domain Eukaryota; kingdom Metazoa; phylum Chordata; class Amphibia; order Caudata; family Ambystomatidae; genus Ambystoma; species Ambystoma mexicanum. Next base: position 306,112,722 of record NC_090921.1, read on the forward strand.
GAAACTTCTTCTGGGAAGGCACTGCACCCCCCTCAGCCTGAACAAAATTTTTGGACGAGGTTGTTGCTTCTTATTACTCTTGTTTCAATGAAAATTTGCCAATAAAAAACTTACTAACATAAGAAACATAACCTTGCCCTCCTTCATAGAATAGCAAAATGTGTTAAAGGAAATACAAAAATGAAAATGGTGTCTCAAAAGGACAAGTTAGAATGGCTTCAGCACAAACTCCCTTCCCCAGGTTCAAACCCACAGGGTCTAGAGAGATTCTAAAAAAAATTATTACAAAAGAAAAAAAACACAGGATGGGTGGATGGCACAGTTCTGGCAGTCTTGCACACTGTCTTACAGGTACAATTCAACAGTTCAATCCAATCTTAGGCTTTCAACTTCTGGTATTTCAATCACTTTTTTAGGCTTTGCCCACCTTGCCATCAATAATACGTTCATATAATGTCAATTTCTTACTGTTCTGCACAGACTTCCCTCTGCCATGCTCGAGCCCTTCTTATTTCACTTTATCAGACAATTTCTCATAGTTTTGCACCGGCTTCCCTCTGCCAGGCTTGAGCAAGTCTCTCCTTTGTGGGATTTTCCTTCCCCACGTTTCATCCCATGTATCTTTTCACTGTCGAAGACTTGCAAGACTGCAAGGAATTTACATAGACCTCTGCATGACCACTTTGACCTTACCTTCAACAATCCTTTAATTCACAATTTTCTCTTGCAACACTAATGTCTCTTGGTACTTTTAGTTCTCATTCTCTTTCACTTGCCTTCTCTGCCTTTTTCCAAAGTTCTTATATTTTATGTTTGCCCTCTTGGCACATTCCACAGTTCACAAATGTCACTTTCCTCTTATTCAACTTTCTTTCCTTATCGCAGGCTCCTTTGATCTCGGCTTTTAATAACTTTCAAAATTCATAACATTTCACAAAGACTTTCGAATATGCAACTTCATCTCGCAGGACCACTCTGCTACTTGGTATCCTTGTCCTTCAACAGTTGTTCTCTTCATCCGCGTTTATCGGCACACGCGCAACCTTAAAACTTTCAAATTACAGTCACTTTCCCGTTGACATCAACCAGACTTTTGTTTCCCTTGATAACTCACTGGCTATTTTAATTGGATTTGTTTCATCTCTTTCTTGCAGCTCAAGGTCGTTACCAACAACTCTTCTGCTCCTTCCCATCTCCACTGTTCACCCGGGAGAGTTGTGGGCCGCTTTCTGGCAACTTGAAGGTTTCTTTCCTCCGCTCGCTCGGCTTTGCTTTTTATCGGAGATTTCTTTCCTCAGCTGGGGCCTCCCTCGGGAACAGCCTCCCTAAAACTTGAGGAGAATCATGTCCGGTTCCGGAAGCACCTCAAAACCTTTCTGCTCTAACAAAACTGTGGGTTCGCAAGTAAGGGTCTGTGCGCTAGTGATCACTGATTGGATTAGAAATTCAATCTGAAAACTTAAATGTCAGCAGCATTACCACCAACGCCAACCAGTCCACCCTGGCTGGTATTGAAAACTAGTAAAGAGGAGGGTGAGGTGGAGATGCGCTAGACATTACATCAATAAGGCACACTAGTAATATTGTTGATGCTTTAATTGTGGCAGGAAACAGCCGACACGTGTTTCGACACACAGGTCGTTCTCAAGGCTGAATAATTAATGTATCATGATATGACAAGCACAACCAAATTCCGAAATGTCACACCCGAGTTGGATATGAACATTAACAGCATCATCACAAAGCAGAAAATAGTGATTGATATAAGACAAAATTAGCACATCACATTAAAAAATGCAAAAGTTGTTGGCATACCATGAACCAGGGTTGGAGAGTGGGCAGAGGCAGTTGCATATAATAAAACAAAACAAAGCAAGAAATATGCAAAGAGTCTCAACATTTAAAGCTATTAAGTCTGTAAATGCAATACAAGGTTGGTGATCACATTTAAGGTGTACATCACTCAGGGTGTAGGTCAACAAAAGAAAGAAGATCCCCTTAGGCAGTGCACAACAACACCGGAGCCACCAGTCATGCATAGCAAGCATCAATCACCTACCAATCAGTGAAATAAATATCTTGGAAAAATCCTGTAGTTTGCCAAAAGTTGTTGGTACAAGAGAGAAAGAGAAGTTTCAAACAAGAAGGGGCTAGGATCCAGTAAAAGGTCAAATTATGAATAGTTAACGAAGCTTACCATAAGCAAAACAATTGCGTTGATAAATCGTAGATGGGTGATCTCTGTACAAAATAACCAATATTATTAAATATAGTGGCACAAATTAGAAAGCGGATCAAATTATTTTGCAAAGATGAGAAATTTGGGTACAAAATTCAAATCCACATACCACATGGAGAATCAAGCGTTGTAAATATCATGCTGACAGGACACGTTGAAAATAGTCATGCCGTAATGGCCGTAGCAAGTATATATCCTACAAAGAATCAACGATATCACTTAACATTAAGAGCGGAGTAAACGCGAGCAATTGGACTACTGCTAAACCAGATAGGGATGATACTTACTTGTTTAATCGAGCGGTCAGAAATCACATAGAGATCCCAGAAAGCAGCCATCCATACGTGAGGAAGAGAAGAAATATAGGATAGCAGCCGACGTCACATCGGTGACGTCGGCGGCGTTGCACGCAACGGGCGTCGCATGTGTGACGTCAGAGGTAAACAAACAATTGCATTGTAAGTAGGAATGGAGCTAAAGCGACACAGATAACGGTACAATAATTAAAGGTGAGAACAATGAGCGGGAACTATTGCCCGAATTAGTAGGTCTCAAAAAGTGGGGTTTGCAAATTCTTTCTTCTTTTATTGTGTGGTTTTTATGCCCAATTTCTTGCTCCACCTAGTTCGATTAGCATATACCATACCATGATTATGATTCGATCCAGCTTCATCAAATCTGTGTTATGAGTCTTATTGTTATTTGGATTCCCACTATTCATATTATTGCTGCATATTTACTGGCACTTCCGCCTTTTTCTTTTCTCTATATCCCTGTCTGGACCTACCATCCTACGTGCTCTCCCTTTGTACGGTTCACTTTTATGTCACGTTTTGGGTTCATTTACCATTACTCTCTGGGTTTCCTCTCCTAATGCAAACCCCACTTTTTGAGACATACTAATTCGGGCAATAGTTCCCGCTCATTGTTCTCACCTTTAATTATTGTACCGTTATCATCTGTGTCGCTTTAGCTCCATTCCTACTTACAATGCAATTGTTTGTTTACCTCTGACTTCACACATGCGACGCCCGTTGCGTGCGACGCCGCCAACGTCACCGGTGTGACGTCGGCTGCTATCCTGTATTTCTTCTCTTCATCGCGTATGGATGGCTGCTTTCTGGGATCTCCTTGTGATTTCTGACCGCTCGATTAAACGAGTAAGTATCGTCCCTCTCTGGTTTAGCAGTAGTCCAATTGCTCGCGTTTATTCCGCTCTTAATGTTAAGTGATATTGTTGATTCTTTGTAGGATATATACTTGCTACGGCCATTACGGCATAACTATTTTCAACTTGTCCTGTCAGCGTGATATTTACACCGCTTGATTCTCCATGTGGTATGTGGATTTGAATTTTTTACCCAAATTTCTCATCTTTGCACAATTTGATCCGCTTTCTAATTTGTGCCACTGCATTTAATAATATTGGTTATTTTGTACAGAGATCACCCATCTACGATTTATCAACGCAATTGTTTTGCTTATGGTAAGCTTCGTTAACTATTCATAATTTGACCTTTTACTGGATCTAGCCCCTTCTTGTTTGAAACTTCTCTTTCTCTCTTAAGTACCAACAACTTTTGGCAAACTACCGGATTTTTCCAAGATATTTATTTCACCGATTGGTAGGTGATTGATGCTTGCTATGCATGACTGGTGGCTCCGGTGTTGTGTGCACTGCCTAAGGGGATCTTCTTTCTTTTGTTGACCTACACCCTGAGTGATGTACATCTTAAATGTGATCACCAACCTTGTATTACATTTACAGACTTAATAGCTTTAAATGTTGAGACTCATTGCATATTTCTTGTTTTGCTTTGTTTTATTATATGCAACTGCCTCCGCCCACTCTCCAACCCTGGTTCATGGTATGCCAACAACTTTTGCATTTTTTAATGTGATGTGCTAATTTTGTCTTATATCAATCACTATTTTCTGCTTTGTGATGATGCTGTTAATGTTCATATCCAACTCGGGTGTGACATTTCGGAATCTGGTTGCGCTCGTCATATCATGATACATTAATTATTCAGCCTTGAGAACGACCTGTGTGTCGAAACACGTGTCGGCTGTTTCCTGCCACAATTAAAGCATCAGGAATATTACTAGTGTGCCTTATTTGCAACCTCAAAACCTTTCTCTTTGCTTCTGCTTTTTCTCCTCCTCTCCCCTGCTGACTTCCTGGCTGAAACTGCACTGGTTACCTGACCACCCTCTGAACCCGGTCCCCTCACCTGCCAGTCGCACACCTGCACTGCCTTCCTGGCGACCCCCGCACGTGGGGCCTGTTTACTGTATCCCTGTAGTCCCACTACCAGCACTTGACACCTGATGCCTGCACGTACCCCTGCACTTGCCACCTGCTGGCCTTACTTTTAATTATTGTTATTTATTCTATTCCCCCTCGCCCCCATTTACCGCACTGTCCCTCCCCCTTCCCACGCACTTGTGCAATCTGAATGACACCTGGCCTAGCAGGATCGTTGTCTGTCTTCCCTCTGTTCCCCCTCTCTTTATCATCGCGCCTTGAAACACATGTGTACAGGCGCATAATAAATGCCATATCATAAATGCTCACGGCCTCCCAAAAGCATGGAAATCTTGCCTGGCTTTCTCTTGTTCCTCTCAGCCGTCGATCAACCCTTAGCCTTCCACAGCCTGGTTCGCTTCAGCCTCGGAAGAGCTGTCCCTTCTCGTACCCAGACTCACTCAAAGCGTGCCTGTGCGTGCCACCTTTTATCTCCACAGGGAGTGCTAATAAGTGGCAGGTGTAGATGGTTAGAGTTACGTGCCTGACTCTGCCTGGCCACACAAGGCATACATTAGTTTTCAAAAATTGATTAGCAGAGTTTGCGAATTAAAACGTGCTGGATTAGCAAACCAACCCATTTGATTAGCAATGTTGTACTAATATTTGTAATGTCACCAGAAGTCATTTGTACCTGAGATATAAAATGAGCATCAATACAGCATTTTTGTTTACTGCTGAGGTAAGATATTAGTGAGATGAGTCACGCCTTGCACATTATTTAAAATGCTGCTAGTCCTGCAAGTCGAATAACTTAGTTTACCTACTCGACCGAAAGGGAAAAGTTCCCGACCCACGGCATCGTATGACAATTTTAAGTGCGCGGTCTATAAAATGATGCATGTCACCACAAACCCACTTTATGTTTGACACACTGCTACTACCAGAGGCCAGCCATGCACAGTGAAACTTTACATTTACTGCAAACAAAGTAAACATCAAATAAATGTTTCAAACATCCCCTGAAAAGGATACTCGCCCTACATAAAATATACTAGACTATGCAAGTAGACTTTGCAGGTCGAGAGTCTGAAAAATTTAAAAGGTTAGCTGCCCGAATGGACACAAATGAATAAATAAATAGGATTAAAGGCGCTGAAAACAGTTTGGCCAACTCTCTCCCGCAGGTGCGAATATATAATGCAATCATAATCATAGAGCAAAGCGAGCTCTGGAGGCCAACTACAGTGTATAGTATTGCTGTAGATCTGTGAATGTACAGAATGGATGGAACTGCTGATCACTAATTTGCTTAAACATCTAGTTAGTTTTGTGTAATCATTTTGTAATAGGAAATAAAGTAAGAGACTAAGCCGAGTGGGTGGTGTAGCAGGCAAAGAACTGGGAACACTAGGTAGAATATGGAAGTTTGCACCCATCCCACTTTCATGCTAGCTGGTATAAAGCAACAGGGTGATAAGATAGAATGTCAAGGAGTATGGGATCAGCTCATGGGTTAAATGTTAAAGGTATTTGTACCGCGCACCGTCACCAACGGAATTGGTCCCCAGGCGCTCAGGTGGATCTGTAAATGATAAAGGTGGGATGGGTTAGTAAGGTGAAGGAGGGAGTAGGATAGTGAGAGGAGTGGTTCTGTTGGCAGCTTCAGCTTAGTATACACCGGATGCCGAGCTTTGGTGCGGGTATCAGAGTCAGTCCGCGTGTGCTGTTGTTTGTGCTGTTGTTCCGGCTTATGTGTTGTTGCAGTGTTGTGAAGTGCGTGCGGCTTGTTGTGCGAGAGATGGTTGGATGGTGGCATACGCTAGCATTCACGTTTTTCCTAGGCGCGGGCATGTTGTCCTTCAATCAATCCTATCCAGATGTGACGCAGGCCAACGTCTATCTAGGTGTGTCTGCCGGTCTGGATATGTTCGTCCAGTACGTACGAGTGGGAGAGTCACTTGAGGGCTTTCGTCAGGGTCTCGGTGTGTGGTCAGTCTCTGCAGCCTTCCTTTGTGGCTATTTCCATGATGTCTTATGCTCTGTTGAATGGTTGGCTCTTTGGTTTGAGTGTTTGTCCAATTTGAGAGTGGCCGAAGTTAGAGTTATTTCCATCATTGTTTTAATGTCTGGCCATTCTAGTGCGTCTCCGCTGTGGTTACGCTTTGAAGAGCCATGATTTGAGGAGTTTCCTGAATGCTAGGTGGTTTGTTGTATTACGTATATTCTTAGGTAGGTCATTCCAGATTTTGGGTGCCTGGTGAGGGAAAGACGATCCTCCAAGTTTTTTTCTGTTGTAGGGTTTTGGTTCGAGGCGTATGTCGGTGCTTGATCTTAGTGTTCTTGTCGGTTGATGGAGGCATGGTTTGTCTCTTAGGAATTCTGCGCCATGTTTGTGTATTGCTCTGTGCGTGATGCACATGGCCTTGAACATTATTCGTTGTTTCAGTGGTAGCCAGTGTAGTATTTTTAGCGCGGGTGTGATGTGTTCTCTTCTGGGTAGCTTTAGGAGGAGTCTGGCTGCTGCATTTTGTATGTGTTGCAGTTTTTTGAACACCAGCTGCACAAATATATGTAATCAGTAGGTTACTGAACTAGGTTTGCCATCAAAAGCTTTTGGCCGTGTGATCATGTACATTTTCAAGTGTTCACTCTTCAATGTGATGCATCCTCTCCAACAAATAGAAATATAGTTTACACTATGAGATTTAGATACACTAACCATAACTTTAGTGTAAAGCATGGAAACAATTTAGTGCTTTACAGTAGCAATATGCATTATGTAACAACGTCCATGTTTAGGAATGGAATTGCATGGCTCCCTTTAAAAATAATAAAGTTAATACGTACTGGTCTTTGCCCAACAGGATATAATAATTAGCTTAATACAAGTATCATCCTGATTACTTCTGGTTCTCAAATATTTGAAAAACAAAAGCAAATCTTGCCCATCACTCCCATACAGGCCTTTGGCACGTGAGAGTGGAGGGGTTAATTACGGCTGCAGTCCCTCCCTCTATTAGCCCCTTTGAACTTGCAGTGAATAGAGAAAAGAGGGTGAGGAGAGCCCAGAGGGTAAGAGAGGAATGCAGGGTGAGATGTGCTCTTCAAGAGCATAATTTAAATAGCTAGCTTTGCTACACAATTGCCAATTTAGCAAATCACAGAATTGCATATCAAATTGCTATGCAACACTGTTTATGTTATGCCTTGCCACATTACAGGAACAGGGTAAGTCCGGGGAGGTAATCCTTCCAACCTCTTTCCTCATCATCCTTGGTGAAGCACTTTTGTCAAGGTAAAGTGGGGAGGAATTATGGGAGTTGTAGTTTCCCATAAAATAAGTAGGGATAGGGGATTAGATGGGTTGTAGAAAAAGGGGGATACCATGTCTCACCATTCTGTGTTTCTACCCCACTCCCGAGGTGATCCTCCCTCGCTTGTCCACCCCTAGAGTTAGGATTCAAAAGCGATGGCCTTGCCCTTGGTACTGGAGTACGGGATCCCCAGGGACTAGGTTGTGAAACACATTCTGTTTTTTGCACTACCTAATATAGATAAAAGTCCAATGGATTCACGAGGGCAGACTGCAGCAGTGCCATGGAACAGAAAAATGAACTGGACACAAGGGGCACTGGCTACGGGAACAATCAGACCGAGAGCTCTGGCAAAAGCCACCTGTACAGAGGAGACCAGCCCCCTAAAACAGTGCACAAGTGGCACAGGTCCCACCATAGAAGCACAAGTCATCCAAGGCAAACTGCATCATCACACCCCCAAGCCCTGATAAGACTAGTCTCCGGGTACAAAGTCCAGGTGTCACCATACCGGCAGAGACGGCAACATAAGGGAGGGGCGAGGAGCAGTGGTCAAAGTGGGCAGGGGCGATTGTAAGCAGTGCTCCCCTACTTTAAAAAAAAAATCTAAAAAAGATTTTACTGTTCCTGTCCTTTAATTCGAACAAGAAACCATTCAAGAATGGTTATGTTTTAGAATAAAAGTGTAGAAAGAATGTGAAACTTGCACTACACTGCACTGCACTGAACATTGCCTTAAACAACAGGTGTGTTTGGGGGTTTGTATTGTGCGTGGGAGGGGGTGTGGCGATGGGGTTTGTGGGGAACATAGTTCCACTACGTCTTTTCGTAGACTTTGACCACTGGCAGGAGGGACAGGTTGCAGGACCACACTTTGTAGGAGCATTTTTGTTTTTGTGTTGCAGGCCTGTCCACTAGGGGCACCTGAAGCTGCTGTAATTTCTCCCTGTCGCTTCCCCTTCACTAGAGTGAATCAGAAAATGTTACAGCTGTCCACAGACTTATAAACGTGAGACCTCAAGCTTTTGCATGCGTGGTCTCCTTTTCTATTCCAATGAGCCAGGTCATCATCTTTATTGCTATATGCATTGTTGATCAAGTGTGTCCACTTTTGAAATCTTAATTGAAATTGTTTCTTCTTCCTTGCATTTCACATTCCACTTTGTAGCATAGTAAATATACACTTCTAGTGTTCTAATCCGCCAGTGTTACTGCACTGCCTTTGGGAGATCTATATTCCCAGATGTGCGAGTTTCTCCTCTAAAAGTGTACCATGCTTATTTTACCGTATATATTTCTATAACCTCATATACTGTCAGATTCAAATAAGTCAAACAAATGATATGCTACATTTGATGGGTTGGGATATTTTCTGCGGGATGATTCTCCGAAAGGTATGCTGCATCTTGTAACCAGGTTGAACAATCAAAATTGTGCCAACCATTTCTTCCTAATGCACAATAAACATGCGGGAGTAAGTCTTGTTACATTTGCTTGATAGAACAATTGATTTGTGCCCAACTTTTGTAGGCGCAGGTGTATCCTTTGTAAACAGGACAGGAGGGTTTACCAAGAGTGCAATTCTGTGTAGATCAGCTCATCTGAGTGTCAGTCCACTAGTATTGTAATTGAGAGTATATAAAACAGTGACCACCTTAAGAAGGGATATATAAAACGAAGCAGTGGGCCAGCCACTAGCATTGGCTTTTGGTATAGGCTTCGCAAAGAGGCTCTATGCGTAGTAAGACAGTGAGGACAGTGAGGATGGAGGGAAAGGGTGGGAGCATTCATGGCACTGCACACAGATGTATGGACAGGGAGAGAATGGGAGGTGACCTGCACAGTGCTAGGTGTGAAAAAAAAATATCACTACTAAAACTTTCTTGAAAGCGGTTTAGGAGATTTACAAAAACGTGTACGTCAACAACTGCATCCAGTAGAAACTAAACTAAAGGGGAATGACCAACAGGACACACCAGTCATGTAAAAAACAAACGGAGACAGCAGAGGCTGGTTACGAAAGAGGCTGAATAATACAAGCAATACCACCTCAACTAAGAGTAGCTCATGCAATTGACATTTAAGAAATGGTTTCTACTGAATCCAGTTGAAGCACATGGGTTTTAATAATAGAATTCACCTGATAAAATCAAATCCTTAAGAACTTTTCTTTATATCAATTCAAGAGATGTAAAGCAGTGTTTGAAATTGCTGGGAGCGATTAAGCACCTGCTTGAAGGTTAGCAGAGTCTAGATAGCTTGAAAGCAACAACAATTTCTAGGAGCTACGTTTGAGTGCTGAGGCCCAATTGGCGCCATACAAACAATCGCATGTAATATTAACTCATTAACTCTCTCTGTTTGGTAATGTGGGCAAAGTGTAATAAGGGACACATCTAAGGGGCATTTAAAGCGTATGGGAACACACACACTAGTATAGTAGTCACATAATAACAAAACAAATTCTGGTCCCTCCATCTGTAAACTCAAAGAAAGTTCTCCGTCGCCTGTTGGTGGCACCACCCTTGCAAAAAATGGTAAGATGGGGGAGCAGAGGGGTGGGGGGGACAAATTGTGGGCCTGGTTCCACCAAACCCTGTGAAAGTACTGGTCATCTGGCACACGTGTGCCCTCCCCCAACCTCTCTTGCCCCAGCAAACTATCGCAGCCGTCAGCTGTGAGAAGACAAAAAAAGAGAAAAATCAATGGGTGGGAATTTGTAGCATTTAACCTCGCGACCCCCCGGTTGTCGTCTATTTGTTCGCTGCCCTCCCCCCTGCAGCACAATAGTGAATAGGGAATAAAAAAAGCAGATCGTTTGGGACACGCCGAGTACATCATACATGTCAAGCACTGGGAGACACAAAGCGGAAGGGCACATCAGTTGTGTTACAGACATAGGCAAACACGGAAGGACACGCTTTATCAAATTATTCACATACACAAACTACCGAGGTAACATCAACAAAGAAGCAGCGAGCATGAAATGTCCGAGATGCCCAGAAACGAAGACGCGCAGAGAAACACAAGGTATATCCAATTAGTCATACACAGGGAAGCACGAGGAGACTGACACAGACAATGCACCAACTCATATCGAGGCTCCTAAGACATGTTTACTTGAGTCATAAATCCCGCAGACGCCCTCGGTGAGGTAGCTGCGCACTAGGCCTTTCCACCGGCCGCCTATATCGGCGAAGTAAAAATACGGCTCTAAAAACGATTGGATTCACGTGGATTTATGGGCGAGGTTTTGTCACAACTAAATGAAAGCGTCGTTCGCGGGGTACGATGCCCACACAACAGAGGGTTGGAAGCTGCACACAGTGCGGGATGCAGGGCATCAAACAGTGGCACGGTGAGTTGGGGAAAGCAAAGCGCAGAATAGACTTGATGGGCTCTGGGGCTCACCGCAACAAGCCCCAGCCACGCTGACCTCACAGGCAAACGTTTAGCGGAGCACTGCACGGTTACACGTCTGCCTGCAGGTGTCAGCATTTCGGATTAGAACAAAGAAAAGGCATCACTTTTTCTTTTTTTCTATTGCCAAATGCGGACACCTGAAGATATAACTGAGCAGCACTTCAACTAAACCTTGTGCTTGATGTCTCTTTATTCAAAAATTGGAGGAGGGCTGGGATGGCCAGCCTCTCCTTTTGTTTCCAAGTAAAGCCCTAACATGCAGCAGGAAGCCCATTAACCGTGCTTGGTTAAATGACTTCCACTGCAGGTTAGCTCTTTACTCAGAAACAAAAGGAGAGGCTGGCCAACCCGGCCCTCCTCCTGTTTCGGAATAAAGAGACCTCACCCAGCACACAGCCCATTGCATTCAAGGAGCCTTGTGGTCAAAGGGTTACCAGGGAGTGTCAGCGACCCCCGGAAGGCAATTTTTACCCACGACTCCTTGAATGCAATGGCTGGGGGGCTCTTGTTCGGGGCGTATCCCAAGCACTGGTACTTAGGCCATGCCTCCTAACAAGAGCACCCCCCTTTCATTTACCACTGGCAATGGTGCACGGTACACATACCTATTACATAACATAACCCTACTTAAAGCACTGGAGAAGACTATAGAACAGCAACGCATGGAGGCAGTGCTCTGTAAAGAATGAACAAATTCAGGAGTAATTGGCTTCAAAGGTCTGGTCTAACATGGCAACATGTTAGTTAATAAACTATTTATACTTTCTTTTCTCAAATTTGTTCTGTATGAATAAGTCGCGTCTTCCTGGGTTGTGGTTTAGCCAAGAAAAACCATGTGTCAGGTAGTTTAAATTGGAGACCCAGAATGAAGACTGAGCCCAAGAATAAGTTGCAGAGTGATTTCATATTTTCAAAAAGTGCCCTTCTTGATAGCACGTGTTTCGGCCTTTCTTAAAGCCTTTTTCAAATCAGGGTTTCTCAATCGAGTTATCAGTACAAACTTGTGGTCTTGCATGTCCCTAATACTTTTATAACGTATCTGCTCGTCAATTTCCGGGTTGGATCCCTGTTCACTCAGTCCTTTCGCGTCTAATCGTGCGATTTCTTTCCGCTGTAAAGAGTGGCATTCTCTCTGTACAGGGGGTGGAGGTATGAAAGGGGCAACGTAAACAGTACGGGGATAGTAGGAGAACCAGATAAAAAAAAACAAAATAAAACGGGACAGGCCATAGGCATAGAAGTAGGACTAAAATAAACAGTAATAAAACAGCAGTCCTACTTCTATGTCGCTGGCCTGTTGAGGGGTGGGGGTGGGTGCTCACAGGCCCACTCCTCTCATTGGAGGAGAGAGGCAGGGGAGGGGGGAGGAAATGGGGGCGTGAAAACCGGGACGCCTGGTCACCCTAGGGGACATTAAAGCAAGAGGGCCAGCCCGCGGTAATAGCATCAGGTTGTTTATACAGCACTTCATGTTATGTTATGCTATTTTGCACTTATATAGCGCCTTATATACCATTGGTATGGTCTGAAGGCGCTGGTAGGTTGAACCGAAGTTCAGATCAGTAGAGAGAGTCAAAAGGTGCATGTGTGCACCGGATATGTGTGCAGCTTGTGCGGTACACGTGTAATAGCCGCTTCTTATCGCTAGGTGTGGTGGTTGAGAGATCAGGAGAATGTGTTCGTTCTGGCAGGATTTATCCGGAACGGATGTGGCTGCGTTAGGCCTGAGGAAAACGCCTGGCTGGTGGTGTGGGACCAGCATTGTTTACATAGAATGATGTGGAGTAAGCGGCGGATGTTCGTATGAGAACAGTTACACCGAATGGTGTCATAGTATCTCTGTGTTCTAGTTGAGTGGTGATATAAAGGAGAGAGTAAGCGTGGGGTGTGGTATGATGGGTTATATCCTCTTTCAATATGCAAACTTCTAAATGAAACTTTCCCAGATACGGTACTGGGCGAACTTCTAAATTCTATTTTCCACAGATAGGCTACTGGGCGAACTTCTAAGTACAATTTTCCATACAGAGGCTATTGGGAACATTTCTAAATTCAATTTATCAGAGAGGCTATTGGGCACACTTCTAGGTGTAACTCTCGCAGAGGCTATTGGGTACACTTCTAAATGCAATTTTCACAGAGCGTCTACTGGGCACACTTCTAAATTCAATTTTCTAGAGAGGCTATTGGGCAAACTTCTAAATGCAACTTTCCAGAGTGTCTATTGGATACACTTCTTCATGCAGGATTACTCCTGAGTGCATGCACTTAATTGCTGCTAAGGAGGAACGGGAGGGGGAAACTGTAGCTAGAGGTGAGAGCCAGAGGGTCTGGCCTGACACTTGGGTACAAACGCGAGCCGAGTCATGGAAATGGCTACATGAAACAAGGGGGAGGAGGCCCTGTATTGGGATTCAAGGGGACATAAAGGGGACTGGACAAGCGATGGATTTTCCTTGATCTGGCAAAAAAATGTATCCCAAGATCTCGGATCCAGAAAATCCATTTACACCCTTCAAAGTTTTTAGTTTATTTTTGTTGCTGAAGCCGTGATTTGAACATGCTTCATCAGGAAGAAGGTGGAAGGACTCACCCACTAGAGCATCTGGTCAGGATACATGTGAATATTTTCATTAGGATTGTACGCTGCGGCAAATAATTAAGCAAGCTTTGCAGATTGAAATAGCGTGCATCCTTTATACTTTTCTTGCAACATTATAGGAAACACTCCTCCTATCTTGGGTTATTTTCCAGGTAGTAATAATTAATGAATCAGTTAATATTTAAATATTTATAGGGTCTGTGGTGTGTGGGCGGCTTAGAAAAATCTACTGCGTTCACCAACAACACCCATCCCAAATCCCCCTCCACGCCGTTAATGGGCATCCCACAGTTAAGAATTTCTATTCTGAGTACTAGAGCTGTAGAGTGGCATAGAAAGGGGGCTGGAGAACCTGCAGGGTCATGCACTAGTATTTTGTGGATGGTGGCAGGAGGAAGGGTTAGAGAAAGGTGGCTGGAGGCACTCAGGCAAATGCAGGTGGACTATGGATGGTGATGCAGGCAAGTGGGGGGGGGGGGGGAGAAAGGGCCTGCCAGCTCTGAGCGAGGTTGGGGGTGGGGGGTGTCTGATGATGCAGGGAAGGGGGCTGATGACACCTGGAATGGGGCAGTAAACGGGGAAGCAGCGCTGGTGGGGCATAAATGCTAAATTAATTATTAACAGTGTGGAAGCAACAAGCTTTAAAGTTGCCGGCACGCTGCTCAGCTTTGCCAACACCACAACAGGAAATGCTAAGACTCCCTATCCTGCCCCAGCAAATCAATGAGCCAAGGAGAGGGTGAGTCAGGAAGTCCGACAACAGCGCTCCTGTAGGCGCCCTTCTATCAGGGAAGCACGTTGGTTTAATTTAACGTTTTGGGTTTCTCACAGGTGCTGCAGGTGAGGCTCATGGCTGGCCTCTGCCTTGGGTAGGCACTGACCCAACTGGAGGATCAGGCTTGAGTCACAATTTTGATCCCAGCAGGTCCGAACCTCACTGGGCACGACCAACTCCAAATATAGCAAGCCTAGACATTGCTTAGCATATTTGAAAGTGTAGCAAGATGCCGTGCTCAGTACGTTAGGTGTAGGGTGAAAAGATGCATGCTACTGGGAAAGATCCAAATACAGGGGGGAAGAGGCACAGTGTTCCGAATGGCGTGCAACAGTCTATGCATCAGTGCAGAAACCTAACAGCTGGTCTATTAAGGTTAGTCAGTGGCTACTGCTGCTGTATCTTGGGGCAGAGGTGCCCTTTATCATGGGGAGGTGGGGTACTGCCGGAGCTGCTTGGGCTTAACTGCAGCAGCCAATTTGCCTTAGGAAGGAATCGATGACCCTTTGGGGTTGCTGGTGCTAGGGAAGGATGCTGGCAATGGCGTTGTGTGCAGGGTCCCGAGTCCAAATCAAAACATTCAACCTGAAAACGAATTTATGCTTGGAGTGCGTGGTCTTCTAAACAGACAATGCTGCAGGACTCAAAATGTTGGCTAGTAACAGTGGACTCTTGGCAATTAAGAAATGGTGTTCGGTGTGTAAGTGGCTAACTGAGCAGTCGGTGCCTTTTCGTGCCTGGCTAGTAGCTTGCAGCTTGTCATTTTTACCCCTGCAATGCTGTGCCTGCTTTCTAGAGAACGGTATAAGACTAGAGGTTTTTTTTTGGGAAACTACTGTCTGAACATGCGATTTTCAACTGAATATCAAGGTCAAGGTTCTCCACTAAGAGCAATTGGCCAAGGAAGCTAGGCAACTGCTACTGAATATCAGAAAGAGATGATCTGTTCCACAAATCTCAACACTCCATTCCGGAACTTCCTCTACTGGACTACTGCACAAAATCCCTACGCTGTCGCCCCCTTTAACAAAATCCTTACCTTTGCAACTCACAATCTCTATGAGCTCCTCTGCTCTTCACCCATCTACCCACACCGCCTTAATGCCAGATGCTCTTGTTAGAATATAATAATAATATGCATCTTTCTTAGCCCTAAGCTAGTCCCTTTTTGCGATCAAAATCCCGTTCTTTAAGTAATATTCAAAATGGGGTTGCATGTCAGTCATCGAGTAAAGACAAAATGGAAATGTGTTCATGGCTTCCTCTGTCAGTCACAAGAAAAGTCTGGGTCAGTGTAGAGGGTATGTTTTACCTGCCCGGCCTTCACTGATAAACCTGGGTAAATAACAAAGGACAGGTCCTCCTATTACGCGAAGTAAAAAAAAAGGCTGCTCCAACATGGTTCCGTTCTCTTAACTAAATTACACATTGAGTCATAGTGTCCTGCCCTTCCACTTTGTTGGATGTACGAAAGGGATCTTTTAAAAAGGTTGTGGAAACAGGGTGACCATTGTTGGAACGGAGGCCAAGTGGACTATGTGTTTAAGGCCTCAAACATAAGTCACCGTCCGTGAACTGGCAGAAAAAGCTTGTAATTAAAGCCATAAGCAAAGTGGAGACTCTCGATATAACAATAACATCTGTTGACTATGCAAGTTGTTCTGCCTTCTGGGGTTTAGGGGTGATATTGTGTAGTCTGAACATATTTGTGTTATCTTTTGCAAAGGAATAACAAATGACCTATGTTGATGCAGGCTTCATCTTTGTATAAAATGAGATGCGGTGTACTATTCAGACACTTCACTACTCCACTCCCTATAAAATACTGGTCGTGGATGAACCTGAAGTCTGCTCGATTGTATGATATGCGCGAAATAAATCTTAACTTGCAATTTTGAAACTGTCTCAGATAGTCTACTTTGTTTGAATTATAGCACTTAGAAGTCTCACTCTTAATGCATAACCAGTCCACATTCAAAATCCAACTATTGTTTTTCAAATCTATATATGGGCCACCGGCCCTACCCACACACTCGTCTGGAAGCTTCTTTGTCTTGCTGCTCGCTAACCCGTACCATCCCTTCTGGCATGCTTCTCAATCTCTCCATCCCTTGCTCTCCATGCACATCTTTTTACTTTTGCTCCTTTTCCTTACTTGCCCCGCCCCATCATGAGCACTCCCTACCCATTAAATCAAAAGAGCCATCAACGCCCATGTTTTCTGTTCAGGATAATAAATAGCATCTCCTCCTCCTTGAAGGCAACACCCCCCACTATCCTCCCAAGCCAAGCCCCAACAATCAAAGCAAGGCATACCAATACAAGGTCACACTGAAGCGATAATAACTTTGAACACATTCTACCCTTTATGCCTTTACATCCCACCAGGTCTCTTAAGGCCTTTGGGAATTTAATGCATTGCATGCCTTCTAATAAACATTTATGCTGTTGAATGACCTTATGACCTTTATGCCCCGTTTCCATGCCTTTAAGAACTCTATGCCTTGTCAAGGCTTCAATGTCACTGCAGGCACCCCATGCTTTAATGTACTACGCCCAAAGATGGCTTCCATGCCTCTGAAAGCAGTTATATGGTTTGGTATTCCTTCAATGCCTTGATGTCACTCTATGCCTTCTATCCACTCCATTGCATTTCATTTGTATGCACTGTTCTGCCTTTTATGTCTTTCAATGCACCTTTGTTAAAGGCTATTTATTACACAATGTCAGGCAGGGGCTTCAGTCCTCGGGAAACCCAGAAGCGGGCAAGTTGGCATTCTCAAATGGGTTTAAACGAGACAAGACCATAACAATGGGAGATGGGCACACCACAAAAGGAACGTAACAATTACAGTGATGTAGCATCATACTAAAGTCTCTGCAATAATTACAGAAAGTGCAAGGTACATTGGTGCAAGAATACACACATGGTTACAGACATAATGGTGTGTACACAGAGTGGCAAAGCCTCACCTCATGTTAAATGGAGCACCGTCCGGCTGCATATGAGTCAAACAGGAACGATTACACAGACTGGCAGAGGTTCACCTCATGTTAAAGGGCGCTACATCAGGCAGCATGTGAATCAAATAGGTTGGATTACACAGATTGGCAAAGCCTTACCTAAAGTTACAAGGGGCATTATCAGGCAGCATATTAGTCAAATAGCTACGATTACATAGACTGGCAAATTCACAACTGAAGGAGTGCGGATCAACGTCAATCAGGCTGCCACGCAGTGAGGACTGCACAAGTGAATGACCAGTAAGCAGTGAGCCTAGCGGAAAGATCTCACCCACATGGGATTTCATTGAAGTGAAGTGAATTGCCGGTCCGATTACGGGGACACTCTTTCTACCTATTGCCGATCCATAGAGGAAGCACCTTCTCTCTCGTTTTTTCATCAATTATTACATATGTACTACAAGGAAGCCCAGCCTTGAGAAAGACCAGTAATCGGTCGAAACACGTGTTGGCACCAGGGAACTTGTACCGTTTGAGGACATACAGGCTCTATGACAAATGGAATAAAACAAATTATTAGTAATCTCTACAGATGCATACCCTTATTGATGTGAATATGTAACCAACTGAACTGCTAGTTCTGATGATCGTTATTAGTTTAGAACCGATTTGTATACAACTACTAGGGATATGCACATGACATATGGTGCAGTAACCATCTCTAAACGTACACTATACAGGCCTACCAGAAACATCAGGTCAGGCGCAGCACTCCTAGCCATTCCAGTCGCAAAATCAACAAGAACATGGGGTTACTCTTTCTTAGTCCGAAGACACACCATCTGGAACTCAATCCCTTTAACCATCCGTCGCATAGAAGATCACCTCCCTTAAGGAATGCTCTCAAAACCTGACCCTTCCCTTCAACAGCCTGACAACTCAGCCCATCTCCTAGATGAATTATTACTAACCCCCTGACGGGCATGTTGGAACACCCGAGGAGTCAACAAGGGGGTGGGGAGGACATATCACCACCCCCTCTGAATGCATCCCAGTTCTGCTGCCCACGGGCTGTTGCACGCTTTATAAATGCTAATAAAGCCTTTATACGCTTTACAAAACCTTTCTAATGAGGTGTCAGTCTCTTCAATAGAACATGAAGCACGTAACCACAACGGACCATAACCGTATCCTGCATGGGCACGACCCACTTACCAGAATACTTCTCAATAAACCCTAATCGATTACACAAATCCAAAACAAGCATTCCCTCCTCCAATAGAATACACCGGAGACCCACGAAAAATACGAAACAGCCGTTCACATAATCTAACCCGCCCCAAGGCATAAATTACTTTTCAAAAATTGATTAGCAGAGTTTGCCAATTAAAATGTTTTTGATTAACCGACCCATTTGATTAGCAATTTTGTACTAATATTGTTAATGTCACCGGATGTTCTTTGTACCCAAGACATGAAATGAGCAACAATACAGCAGTTATGCTTACTGCTGAAATAAGAACTTCATCAGAGGAGTCAGGCCTTGCAAATTCTTTAAATTTAAGCTAGACCTGCAGGTCAGGTAACTTAGTTTACCTATTCAACCTAAGAGAAATTCACTTGACCCATAGCAACAGAGGACAACAATTTATAATGCGATTTCTGTAAAATGGTGTATGTCACTACAACCCCACTGTATGTTTAGTACACTGCTGCTACCCAGAGCTCAACCATGCACAGTGAAACTTTTATTTGACATTTACTGCACACAAAGTAGATGTTAAATAAAAGTTTCAAATATCACTTGTAAAGGCTAATCGCCCTTCATAAAATCTATTTGACTGAGTGGACGAAACGACTGTGAGCCATAGGTGAGCGTCTGTAAAATGTAACAGGTTAGCTGCATGAAAGAACACAAATAGATATGATAAAAAGGCTGTTCTCTCCTGCAGTTGGTTATATATAATACATTCATTAAGCAAAGCGAGCTCTAGAGGCCAACTACAGTGTTTGGTATTGCACTAGATCTACAGACTGGATGGAACTATTGATCACTACTTTGTATAAGCATTTAGCTCACTGTGTATATATTATGTAAGAGGAAAGAAAGAGACTATGCAGAACTAGGTGGAATATTGTAGTTTGTGGTCATCTCACTTTCAGGGTAACTGGTATAAAGCAAAAGGGTGATAATATAGAATGTCACAGTATGGGTTAGATTATGGGTTGAGCACTAGTTGCAAGATGTATGCAACCTGCAGGCTTCAGAACTAAGTGTTCCATCAAAAGCATTTGATCATGTGATAATGTATATTTTAAAAAGTTCACTAGTCAGTGCATCTACCCCAAAATGAAACACAGTTGAAACTATGAAATTCAGATACTCTATCCTAAACTTTACTGTAAAGCATGCATTGATGCAAGGTTTTACAGTCTCAATACTGTAATTATGTTTTATCTGGCAACTCACATTTTAGGAATGTAATTGCATGACTATCTTTTTAAATGATATAATGTTGACACATGCTTGTCTTTGCCAGACAGGATATAAAAAGCATCATCCAGATTACTTCTGGTTTGCAATTATTTGAAAAACAAATTCTTGCACTCCTACACATGCATTTGGCACTTAAGAGTAGAGGAGTGGATTACTGCTGCACTTTCCCTCCATTAGCACTTGAAGTGAACAGAGAAGAGGGTGAAGAGAGCACCAACGGCAAGAGAGGAATGCAGAGAGAGCTGTGCTGTCATTGAAGAGGGCAACTCAAATAGCTAACTTTGCTACACAAGTGTTCATTTGATTAGCAAAACAACAAAATTGCATAGCAAATTGCTATGCGACACTGCTTATTTTCTGCCTTGCCTTCCAACTCTCCCACTCCCCAGACAATTAGTCACGCCACCCATTCTCTCACCTGATAACTTTGGATTGTTGCTAGGGACTTAGCCACTCCCTACCTTTGAAACACAATTTACTTGATATATAAGCACCTTACAAATGCACAATAAAATAAATACCTACCTTTGTGCTGGCTACAAATGCACACAGGCATTTTGGAAATCCTTTCTTCCCCTTTTACATCTCCGACTATGATCTTCCGAAGGGCGTTCGTCCCACAGAGCTTTGAGGCCATACCGATGGCAGGAGGCGCTATACAAGTGCCATATAACAGAACATACTACGGTCTCCCGGAACCGGAGACATGCACCAATGCTCTTCCAGACAGCTCACAGCACTACACAGACATACCAACAGCAGTTGAATGCTTATAAATGTAAAGAAATATAACAAACACCTTGGTATGCACTGGCATAGAGTAGTAAAACTACTATGAAGCTGCTGCATCTCACACTGGGGTGATTGAGAAGCAGCATGTCGGTGTCCATGCACGTACTGTCACGACACACCGACACACACACACACCCAGCACTCCCCCTTTTCTCTAGGCATAATGTGTCAGTGCTTGCAGCGGCCCATTTCAAAATATTACAGGGACCTCCTTGCCTACATCTGAGAAAACTATTCTGAGGCCCCTGTGGATATATAGATTAAGAAAGAGAAAGTAAAAGAGAGAGGTGTTGAGTAACTGCAGATTATCACGGGAAAGGTGCATTGGCCTTTGCAGAGCACGAAGAAAGCCAACCAGCAGGGAGCTCCAATACTAAATATATTCTAAAAACCTATTAAGCTCTGTCAGCAAGGTGCTTATGTAGTTGAAACTGGTTGTAAAAATGCAACAAGGTGACAGGAACGCTGCTGGATACTGCAAGGCCCAAGTGAGATGACGACCTGATGGCACCAGCAAATGCAGCCTGTAACTTGCACATTGTAAAGCGCACCGTTAATTGACTGAACTGAAAAAGCATTTTGTTTTGTGATAGGACTGACAACACAGGGGCAGCAGTTGAAATGCCCTAACACGGCCCCTGGGTATGAAGCGGCCCTACAATGCACAGTTTTTCTAACATGTACATATGTCCTTTACACATGTTCCGACCAGCATGGAGTAAAACAACATCAATATTACACCACACCCACTTAATGGACTCACGTGTGTAAGTCATTTGATAACCACAACTTGTATGTATAGTCCTGTGATATCTGCATGTCGTGCAAATACTTGGTCAAACCGGGCTCTGCCACAGGATTCCATGGTAGGTCTTCCTTGCAACGTATAAACAAGCGTGGGTGTGGCATGACTAAGCTGTGGACTTGTGTGACAAATCGCCGTCAAGAATAGAACTCTTGACAGCTATCAAATGGCAGGTCATCTTTTAATTGGTCAGCAAACTTGTTTCATCTGCAAAACTTGTGGCCGAATATTTGCACCAGAAATGTCGGCCTAATGTCCCTAGCCGTGTGCTGCGCTCTCAGTTTACAGCAGTCATTGCGGTTTCTAGGGTTTGGCTCTTTCGCGTGGGTGGTCGCGTGTTTTCCGTTGCGGGAGCTAAGCTCTTGAACTTGCTGCCTCTGGGGATGTGGAATACAGAGAACCATTTGGTTTTTAGTTGAGCTTCAAAGACCTTCCTTTTCGAGTTAGGTCGGGTGTTGGCTCATTTACTGGTTCCCTAGAGCCCAAAGGTTTCCTCCGGTGAATGTGCACTCAATAAATCAATCATCAAAATAAAAATTACTTTCAGCAACTTTTTAGTCAACCGTCTGGGTAGTAATCAACTCTTCTCATAGGCTTTCTCTATCCATTTGGCTTAGTTTGTGACTATAGGATTTTCTTCAGAGGCCTTCTCCAACCTGTAGACTGGTCAGTTGTGCATGGTTGTTCAGCGAGACCATTTTTAGCAAGCACTAACTTAACAAGACTTGTTCGATCAAGTTCTGACAAGATCAAGCCACGGAGCAGAAAGTTCATCTTTTCATGCTCCTTGTCCACCCTTCAATCAAACCAAATCAAGCCAGAGATTGGTAAGGCCTGTTTTAGCTCCGCCTTCTCTTTCATCAGTCCTTATGGGTATGCCCTTGTCATGCTGAAATGGAATCCGATTTTGGTCAAGCTGCCATCATGGATTCCACCTTGTGATAAATGTCCCAGACAGATGCCAGCTTCTCAAGGCCATACTATGGGCATCTGCAGAAAGTAAACAACTAGTACCACAAAGCATAAAACACCTAACAAGGGCACAGCCAACTTTCGCTACAGTAGACAAAGGAGGGAAGTGGGCTGTAAACAGGGCTAGAAATTGGCAAATGTTATTGTCATAACTCATCCCCGTTGGTGTGGTTGAGTGAGCTAGGGCAGGGTCCAAAAATGGAGGGGGAGGGAAGGAGTCAAGGAGTGCCAAAGAGGGGAGCATAGCAAGGGGATTCTGTGTCCGCAGCAGAGGCAAACACACCGAGTATGGTGATCCAACCATCCATTTTTGGAAGATCATGGGTCTGAGAAATTTCACCCGACTTCTGGGCTTGCCTTCAAGAGGATAGCCACACACTCAATATCTCTGGACTGTATGATTGATCGCAGAGTTTACAAATACCAGGTGGCTTTACAGGTGGTTGACCAACCGCGCAGATGTTTCACCATCACTCTGTAGTGTCTGTTTCCCAACCTTTACCCTTTAGAGGATAGAATATACTTGGCATAATCAGGCTACAAAAAAGTTGGCAAGTTGATTGACCGAGTAGATGAGCTGTCATGCATTTCCCAATCTTCTGTAGTTTGGCTACATGCCCAGACCAGTGCGCGTTCGTTAAAACACATGCAAATGATTCCTCAAAGGTTCCTGCAGAGGAGGCCAAAAGGAAACGTGCTGCTGAGGGTTTCCGCCATGGCCCAATACCAAAGCCAGAAATGAATCACTCCCCCCAGGCTGTATATTATACCCAGCTGGGAACCATCACAGGCTCAGTTTATCAAGGATATCAAACCCAGCAATGAGACGCCAAGGAGTTCAACCATGACTGGCTCCCAAACTAAACAATGAATCACGGACATGCCAGATAGCACAACCATTAATACAATACCTAAGGAAGGCCTTCAACCATGGCAGAATGGTAGGACAAAGCCATCAGTGAATTAACGGAAGACTTCACCATGGCAGCATAGGAAATCAGACAGTTCTTAACTGCTTGATTTGATATTCGTCACGTCCTCTATAACTCGCCAAATAACTGTAGAGTTATAACATGACTGTAGAGTTATAACAATGTGGCAAATAACAGATTGCCGACTCTGCAGCCAAACTAAGGGTTATAGACTAGACTAAAGTGAGCAATAGCACCAACAGATACCCGTATTTGCAGGAAGAGGTTGCTTCTGGCTGCTCACTGAGCATTTATTGGCTGTGAGAAGAACATTTCCTTTCTGCAAGGCCAGCACCCCTCCCTGCGGTTCTCAGGTACACTGAGCACTGCAATGGGAGAAGAGTTCTATATGGCAGCCCCAAGACAACTAGTCTACCTCTTGACACGGAGGCCTCCAGAGAACGGATTCTATCCACAGAGATCATCACTCTTGTTTTCAGGCCTTGCTCAGGCAACGCCTATGAAAGAATATGCGCATTATGCACTGCATCTGATGGATGCTGGGAGAGCCAAGACCCTCACAGGACTAACGGTTTTGGTACAAAGTGCATACCGCTGCGTCCAGTACACTGCATCCAGAGCTCCGGATAAGATTTGGAGTAAAATGATTTTATAGGGAATAAAAACGTAAGCCCAATTCCCAATGAGAGTATTTTTATAAGCGAGCAAAAATAGGTTCCAACTGAAAAACGGAAATGTTTTTGTAATATGTATTGCTTTGCACCTAGCAATTCATGCACATTGAAAAGATATACTTCTACTTCTTCCAATCATGCAGTTAAAATTGGAGTCTCTTCCTGTGGTACAAT
This sequence comes from Ambystoma mexicanum, assembly GCF_040938575.1. Lineage (NCBI taxonomy): Eukaryota > Metazoa > Chordata > Amphibia > Caudata > Ambystomatidae > Ambystoma > Ambystoma mexicanum. The sequence goes on from NC_090921.1 coordinate 306,137,136, forward strand.
GTGCATTACTGGTTCATACATATCCAAGGTACTGTGAGGGTGAAAGTAGGGGCGCAAGATTCTACAGGTCTTTTTCCAATTTTTTGTTGGGAGTATTTTTCCTCTCTGTTTTGATATTTTGGGAGTATTTGTCAATTTTTAGGGAGTAAAAGTGGCCGATATACCCTTAGTCACACCTACCCAGATATGCATCCTCAATACATTGTTTTTACAACTCGAACATGGGAAAATAATCAAAGTCAGGTATCGCAAAATCTACTAGCAAGGAGAAGTTATGAAGGCCCAGTACCATTTGCATGGTGGTCAACCTTGGTGGCGAATCTGGGGAGGTTGGAAAGTTTTATTTGACTTTCACAGCAAACAAACTTTGTTTGCAGCAAATGACAAATAAACGTGTAACTGTGTATGACTGTCCTAAGGGTAGCAGCATTGCACCAAATATGAAGTCTGCTCATGGTGACATGCACCATTTGATAGAATGCATTGGTAAATCTGTGGTCACCCGTCACCATGGAAGTCAGTGCATTTTCCTTGGGTAGAGTATGTAAACTAAGGAACTTGGTCGGCAGGTCTAGATGGATTTTTAAGAATTTGCGAGGTCGACAAAGGAGATTAGTTCTGCTAACATCAGAACTCCCTCCCTCCTATAGCTCCCAGGAATGGCTGTAAAATGCAGGAACAGGATTAACCCCAGCACTCAGATATTACCTACTGTCCCCGATACTTGGATGCTCCAGTCCTGAGTCACAGAAATCAAAATATCCCTCACCACCACTGCCTAGAACTACAGAAACAATCTCAGCACAGATGCATCGAAATAAAAATATCCAATGCACTTTGGGACTATCAAGTGCGTCCTAACATGAGAACAGAAACTGGACTAACCACAGCATTCACAGCCCTAACCTACAGAAACAGGTCTCCTGCATTCACAGTTGAGATCTAGAAATATAACTACCTGTGGTAATCATTGCCTCACATCAATTCAAAATATTATTTGCAGCTAAGGGTTGCCGAAACTGCAAACTTTTGAAACACAGACACAATGGCAGAATTGGGAAAAAATCTGTGTCTTGCCCCAACATTCAGACCAGTTTGCAAAAATCACGTTTGGATGTAAACATATCCCCTTTCTGTTTCCCTCCCCGCCAGAAGTGCATGAACATGACAGCTATGCCGCAACAAGACACACCCATAAATTCCTTCTCGTTTGTGTGTTACGCTCCAATGGCAGAGTAGACCTTATGCGTGGAATCCACCAGTTCCGCTCAACTGGCAGAAATTGTCCCCTCACATCTGCGACACACTAAGCAAATGAATGGCAAAAGGACCAACAAACGCTCAGAGAAAATACTGAGTAATAGAACCAAGAGTACATTCAGTTCAACTGTAGAACTAGAGCAATAGTATTTACTATAGGGAGTAAAAACAGCTTTGAGCCATAGAAATAGAATGTAGGAGCCCGGCAGTGGCCAGCAGGCATGAAAGCCTGCATCGCTTACAGCTGTGAGAAGCAAAAACGCCACTCTACCTGTCTGAGAAACTCATCATATCCTTAGGACAACCTGCCACTAAATCCACAACATACAAAAAACTGCAAAGGAGAAAAAGGGATGAAGATCAGTTTCTAAACCATCAATCAGCCCCACACATCTAGTACACCAGATAGTATCCGAACAGATTGGAAACACAAGTCAATTATAAACCTCCTTGTCAAATTTTGGTAACATGGATGGAACGGCAGGCTCATCTCCACAAGATCGTGGATCGTTGGTTAGTTGCAACACAGCGAAAATACAATTATTACCCAATGATAAAAGGGACCGTCCAGTCAAGGTTGTATAAAAATATCTACATTATTATTACAGTAGGCAGTTCTAGCATACTACAAAATACAACACACCCTGTAAAGGAACACAGAGGACAGACAGGTTCACGAAGGAAAGGGATGCACTCTGTATACCGACAGAAGGGTAGTCGGTAAAGCAATCAATCTGAACTGTTGATGGTGATTTGGTTTCAGCACCAAGGAAGCTAGGGGGTCATAAATGTCACTAGGGGCCTTCAGAGAAGGACCAAGCGGCAGAACCACAATGTACCTGGTGCTTGAGAAGATCTTGATGCTCAACCGTGATGAGTCAGTTCCAGGGCGCTTTGCAGCTCCTGCAACAGAGTTCAAGAAAGGAGACAGCTGAGGGTATCACGCAGCAGGCAGTTTGGCCAGAGAGGCTGGACGGATGGCTGCTGGCTGGCCTACACGGTGGCCCAGGGTAAAGAATTGTTGTCTCTGTGCTGGTTGGCATATCTGAACGCTGGTTGAGGTTTTATGGACGGCCTTAGTGACTGCAGCGGGACAACAGTCAGTGGTGCAGCCGGCAACTGTTCGGGTGCACGACTGCCTCGAAAATGTCTTTAAAAGAGGGACGCCAGTTGATACTTGTTGTGGCACTCCTAGCTTCTTTGCTGGACATGGGTCATTCTTTAAGGCAGACGGTTCAAAGCTGAGGAGAGTGTTTTGCAGTCAACGGCCTTGTCCTTTTGTCAGAGGCTCTGTCACTTTCCACCTAGGAAGCTTGCTGGCAGAACTTAGCAGGGCACGCTTTGTGCTGGCTGGGTACCGGTTCTGGAGCTGCTGTACAGGTCCTCGGAGTTCAGCATCTCCCTGTGTTCCCTGGGAGATTTTTAGGGGAGGGATCTTGTATCCCTCCTGGAAATCCTGGCCTTCTTTCACTGACAGAGCTGTAAAACAGACTGTACCTTCAGCAAGGGTCCAAATGAGTCCTTCTTAGTCCTTTTGAAGTTGTCGGATGACCTGCCAAAAAATAAAAGGCTCAACCCTCCTTTAAAGCTAAATGGGCCCCAGTGATTGGTGAAGGCTAAGCCTACCTTAATGAACCAATCCTGGGTCCCAACCAACAATCTTCTGTTATGCACTAGGTCATAACCAGAGTGCTTTGCAACAGGAAAGGTAAGGGGTGACAACATGTACTAAGTCCCACCCAACTTCCTGTCTGTTGTGGATCAAAGTGTCTCTGGTTAATTGAGCTCTCTGTGGCTCCTGATCAAAGCAGGTCTCTCCCTTGAAGTTTGTGGTGAAAACAGACTGTCTCCATCAAATCACATACTTCTTCCCTCCGAAAGGGGGACCCCCCTGCAGGGGTTGCCTACTGTAAAAAGCTGTCCCAGACATCACATTCACTGCCCTAGAGGGGTGGGAGCTAGCTTCAAGTTGACAAAATGCATATCAAAGAGGTGTTGGTTTCCTGTCCCCTTTTGTCAGTTCTGCGATGAGGTCTCGCGCAGACCTGTTTCAATTAACTTCATCAGTATGCACTGACACCAGCAGAACTTGGACAATAGGCTGGCGGATTCATGGCGCCTTTGATATTTAAGTAGGCTGTCATGAAACGAGGAAGGTGTTGCCTTCCCTTTTCCTGAGATACTTTGATACACCCGTGGCTGTCACACTCTAGCTGAACATGGCACAAAGACTGCGCCTGTAGGCTGTGTCCACCCAGCGTAAACGTGACTATGTGTTTGCTGTGCAGCAAGCATAGGAAAATATGTGCGGTTTAGCGCCACACATTTTCCGAATTTGATCTCCCATCATTCAATTCCTTATACAAATATTTTAAAAATCCAAGGCAAGTGTACACCCTGCTGTGCGTATTGTGGAATTCCTCGCAACTTGCCCTTTCCTGCGACGCACCATGTCTCTGGAACAAGTTCCCAAGCCAGAACAGACTATGCCATTATCCATCCTGCACTTAAGAATATGAAGACCATATTCTTCAAAAATAACCTTTATCCTCGATTGTTTCACACAACCCTACTTCTCTCCCTCCAGAGCTATCTCCCACCCCTGATCCTGCTACCCACCCCAGCTACCTCTGCTACCCCTCACCCCGCTTATAACCCCCCTGGAGGCATTTTCTATATACAGCACTCTGTTGCTTTCTACCTAGCAATCTGCTTTATAAGTCTCATACATATACACACACAGGCCTATCTGCAGCATCAAGGCCTCGAGATGAAGAAATATCACCATCAGCAGACCTCGCAGGCCAGAGGAATAGAAAGAGGGCTACACTCGGAAACCAGAACGCACAGCCCACACCCACATGAATATTTGCAGCACTCCTCGAAGCCATAGAAATACAGCCATCAGATAGATTTGCAATCTGAGCGTGAGGCCTGCGCCAAAGGAAAAAAAAAAGCGAACTACCCACAACACTCCCAGCTGATTCACAGAAACCCGTCCAGCATCTGTACTCAAAGACCAACACACGGTCCGAGGCCACAAGGAAAGTGCAGAAGAAATGGCAATCAAAGAACGAGCCGGGTCTGTTGCCCACCCAGCATGAGCTACGTGACAGGCCCTGGCCCTAAGCCACAATAACAGGACAATCTTCAAGATATGCATCACCATGGCATAGGCTAGGGTGAGGACACACCATACCCTGTGTGGTTTACACTGCCCCGTGGCAACTGTGATCTTCAAGGCATTGCCAAATGGTATGGTGTAGATTAGGATAAAGGCAGACGCTGCTGAAGGAGAAGTACCCGTTTCCCTTCATTATGCCTAGGTTTTGCGCTCTGTTACATGGTAGGAAGGCTTGCTCGTGGGTTTCAAAGACACCTGCTGCTTGCAACAGCGCCTCGATGCCCTTGGGCTGCAGTGCGCTTTACAAATACAAAAAATAAATAAAATGAATGAACCTGGATTGGTCACGGTCAAAAATACATCGTCGGCTAAGGAGCATAAAACAGCTGTGCAAAGGGGGCTGGATAAGCACTCCCTCTATTTAATTTTAAAAACCATGAGTCAGGTAGCAAACTCCTTATCCCAGGGGGGCCGAGTACTCTACTCCCCACCCCCTCCAGCGAAAGGACAATTTCGTTTGAAGTCCTATACAATGGGGCTTTATTTTTATTTTTGCTGCCGGCACCACTGGACCCCCACCGCAAAACCCAAATGTCTATGCCCTGATCGTCCCACATCCTTGTCCAATTGGAGAGAGGAGAGGTGTCCATTCTTGCTTCGTTACCATAATTCAACGGCAGGTTCCTTTCCACGTTTGCACATTTTTGGCACCGACCCTTTCCCGCCATGCACGGTAGTTCTGAAGCATGGCGGTGGCGCCAGCCCACATCAGCAAGGCCAATGTTTACATTCCTCCAAGCTCTCACCCGCGCCCAGCTGACTCGTGCACATTCAGAAGCTTTAAAACTGGAGCCCAGCCAGAATCTCTTCGTGCCAAACTGACTCACGAAGAAATCATTGGCATTGCTGCAGTGTGGCTCAGCGCCTCTTACCGCAAATTGCTCAACGGCTGAAGTGTTCAGCTTCATTCTAACAGACAGCAGACAATGACAAAACCCTAGAAAGAGCAGACACTCCACCCGAGGGAAAACTGGTTACACGGCTGCAATAGCAGGCCGCTGTGGTTTACGTGCCCCCTTCGCAACTTTGTGGTGAGCAGACTGCAAAGCATGATATAAACTGCCATCACCAGTTACCTCCTCCACCCTTTATTCCCACGTTTAAGGAGTTGCCCTGCTGTACCACCCCCACTCTCGTGTTTGCAGTGACTGTACCCCATTTGCCCCAGAAGACAATTTAAGCCAGCTGGTTGTACCCACCACAATGTTTTGCTTTGATCGGGGCCACTTCTACCCTTAGCGATCGACTGGGTCCCTTTTTGTGCCCAAACCCACATGTGTTGAGGAAGCTGGCAATGCTTCATTGAGAGCGGTTCTGCCAGGCACAGTAACACAATAGTGAAAAAGAGATCAGAGACTGTCACTTTCAAAAACATGAACAACTGAGATTCTGGCAGCAGTCAGGAGCACCATAACAGGGCCTTTATTACATGAAAAAAGGCTGCATTCACTCCCACCAGCTGATACCTACCGACCCTCACCTCATTCCTACATCATTCAGCTCGCCTCTGGGACCGCTGTTGCCTTCCCCCTGCTCCCCTGGTCCCATTCGCCGCCCCACACACCAATCCCTTCAACTAATCAACTTTCGGGGCACCATTGATCCAGGGATAAATATCGGTTTCTAAACCATCAATCAGCCCCACACCTCTAGTACACCAGAAGGGATCCAAACAGATTGTAAACACAAGTCAGTTATAAACCTCCTTGTCCAATTTTGGTAACGTGGCCAGAGCCGCAGGCTTATCTCTGCAAAGTCGTGGATCGTTGGTTCGTTGCAACACCGAAAATGCAATTACCCAATGATAAAAGGGACTGTCCAGTCAAGTTTGTATGAATATCGGCTATTATTATTCAACAGTTCTAGCACACAACAAAATACAACCCTGCAAGGAATTCGACCATCCGCACAGTGGGTGTGTGCTCGACTGGGTTTTTTTGAAATTTCATAAGAAATTGAATGATGGTAGATCAACCTTGGAAAATGTGGGTGGCTAATCCGCACACCAAAAACATAGTCCTGTGTACTCTGGCGCAGTCCTCTGGGCCACATTTAGTTGGAATGTGACACCCAGGAATACATCAAGGCATATCAAAAAAGGGCAAAATCTTCCTCCTGCCATGGCGAGTCTAATTAAATAAGAAAAGGCACCATGGATCTGCCCTATCCTTTGTTGGCAACCATTAAACAGTTTGCATACTAAACGGAGTATACTTCAAACAGGCCTCACATAGGGCCTAACTGCAGAGGCTAACAAAAGACAGGAAAACTCTGAACAACCTTTGATATGCACTGTGTCAACCTGAAGCCAGCTCCCGTCGCTCAGTATCAAGTGCAGTGAAGTGTCATGTCTAGTACATGTTTACAGTAGGCAAACACTGCGGAGGGACACCATTCAGCGGGTAGGTGTATGCAATTTGATGGAGACAGAAAAGTCTGTTCTCGCCACAACTTCAAGGAGACCTGCCTTTAATCAGAAAGCCAAAGAGCTTAATTAACCAGAAAGACCTTTTGATCCATTACAGACAGGAAGATGGGTGGGACTAAGTAGTACATGTTTTCACCCCTTTACCATTCCTGTTGCAAAGCACTCTGGTTATGACCTCATGCATAACAGAAGATTGCTGGTGGGGACCCAGGATTGGTTCATTAAGGTAGGCTTAGCCTACACCAATCACTTGGCTTTAAAAGGGGGTTGCAACCCTCTTGGCAGATCTCAAGGCTCTGCAAGGAGTAAAAAGAACTCCTTTGGACCCTGGCTGAAGGTACAGTCTGCCTTACAACCTCTCCCAGTGAGGGAAGGTGTTACGCTCACCTGGTATCCACGGGGACGCAACCCAGCTGCCGGAACCCTGGTGCCCTTCTCGGTCGCTCCCGGGTATTCTCAGCGGGGAGTTCTTTCTGGAAAACAGGTGGGCAATGTTCAAGATAGAGCCACTGGGGAAATAACCACTCAACACCCGGTATGCCCGCAGCGCCTCCCCGGGCCTTTCCTCACCTTGTTTTGGGCTTTGGCGAGCTCTCTGTCCTGCCTTCTTGGCAGGGGCGCTTTGTCCTCTGTGGGCGATTGCAATAGAGTTACTTCACTGATGCTGCCCCTTTGAGTCTCTCAGGTAGGTCTTATTACTGTTATTCTGTAAGCCTTTCTTTGAACTAATGAGGTCTTTTCTCTCCCAGTAAGTGCGCGAGAGTCCGCTGTGGGCCGTTGGCTGGATTTGGGCTCACCGGCAAGTGATGGTGTTTCAGGAGCGCCTCGATGCGGTAAGTGGGTGCTATACGTAGCGCTATGGTGCCGTGCTTCTGCTAACCTGTTGTCTTTTATTCCGGTTGGCCGCTGCGTTCACCGAAGCAAGAGGCTCCTAAGAGGTGCTGGTCGATGGGCGACTTGAGAGGTAAGTTGCCGGCTCTGATGTAAATGCCTAATGATTCTTTTCTCTCTTTTTGCAGGTTCGAAGATCCAAGAAGCTTGCTGTTCCTTGGGTGCTGATTGCAGTCTGCGGTGGAATCTCAGGTAAGCTGCTGAAAATAACGATGTCCCTTTGTTTTGCAGGTGCGGACTTTGAGGTTCGAAGATGCTGCAGAACACGATGAGCGCCACGTTGCTGGATGCAAAGTAACGCGAAGCGTGTACTGGAGTTCGGGTGTGGTTTATATAGCCTGCAGGCATCCCAGGTATCACTGGGCCTGCCACACCCAAAATGCTAGACCGCATGGTTCAGTTTAGGAACTGAGCCATGTGGAGGCCTCCATGTTGTTGCGCAATGCCCTTATGGGCCCCGATTACTGCTCTAGCATATGAGCCTGGCGCCAAAGGCGCCAGGACTGACTCCAAGAGAATCTGGGGGCAAATGCCAAGGCCCTTGAGAGCCTGATGGGGGTAGAAGTAGCCCACCTGGCACGGCTATCCAGGCTTAGGGCAGGGATCGTGACAGAAGGACAGGATTTCCAAGGAGGAAGCAAGATCCCTCCCCTAAACATTTCCCAGGGTACAGAGGAGCTGAATCCAGAATACCCTCTAAGCAGCTTCAGAACTGGTTCCCAGCCATCACATAGCTTGCCCTGCTAAGCTCTGCAACACGCTTCCTCGGTGGGAAGTGAAAGAGTATCTGAACCAAACCCAGGACAAGGCTGTTTCCTGCAACACTCTCCTCAGCTTTGGGCTGTCTGCCGAAAAGGACGACACGAGCCCAGTGAAGAACCTAGGAGGCGTGCATCGACAAGCATCAACCAGGGTCCACCTTAAGGAAATTTTCGAGTCAGTCGTGCCCCTCGAGCTACAACCGTCACGCCGCAGTCGCTAACGTCATCCTAGGCGCCTCAACCAGTGCTTCAGACCCGCCAACTAGCACCGAGACAACAATTCCTGACCCCGACCTGTCGTGTAGGCCAGCCTGCAGCCATCCATCCAGCCTCGCCAAACTGCCTGCCGCCAGATACATGCAGCTGTCTCCTGTCTTGAACTTTGTTTCAGGAGTTGCAAAGTGCCCTGAAACCAACTCGACTCTGTTGAGCACCAAGAACCTCTACAAACACAAGGTATATTGTGGTTTTGTCCCCTGTCCCTTTTCCAAAAGGTTCATAGCAATATTTTATGACCCATTGCGCCCTGTGTGCTGAAACCAAGTATCCTTGAACTATTGCGATTAATTACTTTACCAACTACCCTCAAATCAGCATCCAGAGTGCATCCCTTTACCTTCTTGAAACGGTCTGTCCTCTGCATTCCAATACAGGGTGGGTTTGTAACAAATCCACTTCTGGGGCACCTGTGGTCCAGGGATGAATATCGGTTTCTAGGCCATCAATCAGCTCCACCCAGAAGGGATCCGAACAGATTGGAAATACAAGCAAATTATAAACCTCCTTGTCCAATTTTGGTAATGTGGACAGAACCGCAGGCTTATCTCCGCAAAGTCATGGATCGTTGGTTTGTTGCAACACAGCGACAATACAATTATTACCCAATGATAAAAAGGGACTGTCCAGTCAAGGTTGTATAAAAATATCTACTTAATTATTATCACAACAGACAATTCTAGCACACTACAAAATACGACCCACCATGTAAAGGAATGCAAAAAGTACTTGCAACAAAAAATAGGAAACAGGCACATTGGACCTTTTGCTCCCGCTTTCAGGCACGCAGCTCCGAGGATATGTTTGGACCAGTAGTGTACGTAGTTCCAGAGAAAGGAATTACTATTATCACTGCCTGATGCACAGAGGTAAACTTGTATCTTTAATGTGCAAAAATAACTAGGTACTAAGAAATTATTACAAAACATTTAGTTTACTAGTTAAAACTTTTTTTATTTACTCGTTTATAAAATATTTCCATCAAGAATTGGACTTACTTTTTTAACTCTAAAAAAATAATTTTACTCCCAACTTGAAAAAATAAGGAGTAAATACTCCCACATCAAAATCTTATCTGGAGCGCTGTCTGAAGTCACCCTTACACTTTTCTTTCCGCAACTTCTATTACTGTGCCCTACTTCACATCACTATAGTCGCCATCTGCACCTAAGCACCTCCCATCACAATGTTCTCTGCCAACAGAATTCGATCATACTATGCAGCTCTCCTCCCAAATACAACTTACGCTTCTTCCACACAATGGCCTCCCAACACAAGACTCCTGCAAAACACTAAAAAGCCCACATATATGCGCAGCGACTAGGGTTGCCACCTTTGTTTGAAGCAAAAACTGTAATTGAAGCCCCGAACCACAATTTTAGAAGCCACACCCCCTTGGCTCACTCTATAGTTTTGAAATCTGTAGCACAAGGGGAGAGAAAAACTCATGCTTGTAGTTTAACATGCTGTATTCTTTTAACAGCAATCTGCATTATTCAAATAAAAATTATTGAGACTGAAAATGACATTTCACGCAATTAAATAAACATACATTTTTTGACCATGGTCGAATGAAAAGCTGACCCGATTCTGACAAAATTGTATCCAGTGACTGTCCAACTGCTCACATTTTAACAACAACACGTGAATTAACCAACCTGGCCGCATCTTGCCAGATAAAGAACTGATCATTTCAATTTTTGAAAATGTTATTAGTTTTAAAAATAGCTGTACGAACCTTCCTAGAAGCTTTATTTTAGGCTTTGAACGCTAGCAAATCCTTGGAATATCTCAGTGAGTGCATAACCTGCAGCACACATCTAGCTGCATGTCTCACATATATCGCCCATCAAGCGCACATTCCAAAATAAAGTCATGTGGCTAAAAGGTGAGGGTGGTTCTAGGACCATTTTATAAAGCGCAAACCAGTAACAGAAGGGTCTGTTGCAATTTTTAGAGGCCTGTTACACTGACTAGTGACCGATTTATTTTCCTGTTCCTCCAAGCCTTTTGCCGACACTGGCCTGTTATAAATATCCCCTTTTATCTTTGTTGTTGTACTTGTTGGGCATATCATACAGCAATATTAGAGACATCTCGCTCTTACTGACACAACAGTGAAGTTTAAGTTTTGCAATGAAATGCAGATCCTCAAGTAGCAGGCTTGAAATCTGATCCGGGCAGAGAGGCCGTGAATGCCGGTAAGATAGCTCAGCAGGTTGAGCACTTGTTGCTGCTATCTGTGTGTGATCTGCAAGTTGATGGCTTGAATCCCTGCAAGGCAAACTAAGCCTTTCATACTTCAGAGGTCGATAAAGCAGTACCGACATCAGCTGGATGATATTGTTTGTAAATATGTTCCATGTAAAGCGCTTTGTTAAAAGCACTATTTCAATGATCCATTTCCTAGAAAGCAAATAATAAACTGTGAAACAGTTCATAATAATGGAAACTCTCACCTGAAGTGGATTAGATTCATAGATCTGCAGAGAAGGGACTAAATTCCAAGAAAGCCTAAAGAATTGACAAGTGGTCCCATAACGTGGCTGACACCTCTGCCTGTTCATTCAACAGTGGTTTGCATTCTGGGACTTGTAGTTTGGCTTTTCTTAAATGTTTGTACCACAAACCAAATGAGCATTGGCTTAAAAGCAAACACGGACCACTTGTCGGCTTCTTTCCCACTGCCTCCTTACGCTATATGGTGGTTGTGAAGCAGAGATGGATATTAATAAACTGCGTTTGCTTTTTACATTATTGAAAACCAGCGTCCAGCGTATTGTCTGTAAATAAAATGTGCAGTTCTGAAATAAAAAAAAAACTGGTTTGCTTTCACGAAAGCAGGCAGCTTTGTAGTTTTCTTTAAATATAAACTGGACCTTTTTTTTCACTAATTAACCAAATAGCATGGGAGACATGTTGTCTGGGCTTGCCTTTAAAGTGCATACAGACTACTCAAAAATAACAGCCCCTAGTATAGCTTTGCATGAAGAGTTTGAGCTCTGTACACGAAAGGGTCAGTTAAGGCGAACTTGCCCCATGACCAGTGGTCAAAGTAATCAAAAAGAAGTAGTGGAACCATGTTCCCTGCTGGCTTGAATCCACTCCCCAGAAACCCTATCACCATGTCTCCTCCCACATGCACATACTGTTTAACCCCTTAAGTGCCAATGACGAGCATGCTCGTCCTTTTTGCATAGACTTACATAATAGCCTGGCACTTGAAGTTCTGGTTTAGTGTCAACTTCTTCCTACACTTTCATTTGAAAACGAAACCATTCCGGAACGTTTTCTTTTCAAAATAAAAGTATAGGAACAGTAACACTTACTTTAAAAAGTAGAGGAGCACCGCTTGAACCACTACCGCTCTGTGCACTTCGACCACTGCCCATGACACATTTTACATTAATGGATGCCTACTCTAACAACAGAGCTGTAACTCACAGCTGGATGCAACACTGCAGGAAGCACATTCGCTCTATCCAACCCAAGCTTCTTGCACTGGCTTCTGTGTCTTCAAACTCTGAATGCGTCTCAGGACAAAGACACAATCTAGATGTAATGTCTATTAACGAACAACCGGACAAAGCTCGCAAAATAACGTTGCAATCCCATCAGGACTCCCCATTCCCCTCCCGTTTCACGCGGTAAGGAGGGTGGGGCTGTGCAGACGGGGAAGCGTGTGTGCGCATAAGGGGGAGGGGATCGACTCCGCACAGCTTCAGTAGTGCCTGCATAGCACTGATCGTCCTGGCACTCACGTGACCTCGACATGAAGTTCTTCAGAGGAAACAGGAAGGGCCTGGAGGTAAAAGGGAAGTGGTTCAGCCGAGGAAATCCGCAGAGGGATAGTCCTATGCTCCAAGGCTGGGCCCTTTACTGTTAATGTCACACCAATGCCCTCTTAGCATTAAACTGCAGGGGTGAATTGCAGGTTTTAGATTCCTCTTAATAACCGAGAACTGACGTTCTTAAAGCTGGAGACAGAGCTCAGTTAATGAAACGGGAGTATCTGGACAGATCTTAGAGAAGCATGAGCTATGGCATGGAGATGAAGGACTCGTGTCCCTGCAGTAGCAGCAAGACATTGATAATGTGGCAAATGGTAGAGGCTCCCTTCAGGCACTGTGTGGCTTGGGGCACATTTTTTTGTATGATGCCCCATAACCATTTCCCCAAAGTCATGTTTTGGGGAGCGAGTATTCAATTCGCACCAATAGTGGAACTGACATTGACAAAAACAGGATATTTTTTTTTAACACAAAATGCTAATTTTGATGGTAATGGCCAACATGGTACTCCAGTGGTTGCGTTGTGGTTTGATAGTTCATGATGCATATGTAGTTGCATTGTATCATACTCTCTTGCAAGACTGAGGGCCTGATTTACAAAGCCTTTTTCAATGGAAATGCGGCAGTGTACAAAACCTTTGTAAATCAGGCCAGATTGTCTTTGAGGTATCAGTGGACAGTCAGAAAGGGGTCCCAGGGAACTGACTATATAATTTATCTCACGACATAGTGTGTCCCGACATAGCATCCCCTTGCCTCACAGCCCATTTGGACACACAACTCCAGCAGCAAAACATATGTTGCACTCGGATCACCGCCTGGATCACTCGGGCAGTGCTGCTCTACATCAGCCGAACACGGTGCACTGAGGCAATTCAAACGAACTAACACTCCAACGAACCGTACCTTTGCACATGATGAAACTGTCTGCCTATCGACAAACTGTGGACTGTAAACGGCATAGCTAATTGTTAATCTGCATATACACGATTTTGAACTACTATATTAAGCCCCTATTACTCATTGTCGTTGCACCACAAATTATTCTACCTTGAAATAATCGTTGTACTAGCCTCTCTCACTTGCTAGCGTCGCATCTGTACTAGCCCTACTATAACTGTGGCATTGTACCCCGATTTAGTATACTGTGCTTCACTGGTTACCTTTGTGCTAACTGAACTAGTGACTTTCACTTGCAAGTATTGCATCTTTCTTATGAACTAGCCCACCGGATCTCAACTGGTATGATAACATAGGGAACTAGCCACTATGATATAATTAATTTGCTACCTGTACTAAGCAGCCGAACTAGCTTCCCTTACCTCCTCACGTTGCATTTGAACTAGCCTAATGTGCTACAACTGTTGCATAGATATACAGAACCAGCTAACTGGGTTATAATTGTTGCATTGATATATAGAACTAGCTTACTGTGTTATTGCGGTTACCGGACACCGAGCTACTAGGACAAAGTCTCTCCTTCTCCTAGCCTCCCATCCCTTTCATATCTAATTAATACTGCATACTCCCAAGCTAAACTTCACTACCTGTAGTAGACAGGATGATCTCACAACCATTGCTGTTCCTAGGCCTGCTTAGTGCATTGAACCCGTTGACATTTACCTAACCCTACTTTAGGAAATAACATCTCCCACACAAACAATATGGACTCCTACCTGTGCAAGAATCCCTCCATCATAAACCTAGCAATGACAACTAACTTACCCTCACCTAATAACATTCACCCATCTATAGTCCTTAAACCGTGTCTTAATAGTACCGCATATGCTCCTCTTAGGCTCCTGCCACTATTCCCCAAACAGGATGACTCAGCCTCAACTGTGAAAATTATGCCTATTGCTAGAAATAACCAGGTTACTCAGTCCCCTTTCCTCCATACTTATGGGACATCTCTCCGTCCTGTGGGACGGGACCGGGGCACTTTGTAAAAAGCATCCCAAAAAATGTTTTTCAAAAATGTGTCCATCCTCTCTTTCTGCGCGGGGCCCGGCACGCAGCCGTAACCCCGCCCACCTTGGCTCCGCGCCGCACATCGCCCATCAGTCCTTTTCTATCACCAGGCCAGAGACCTATTAGCAATAATGGAGGAAACTTATTAGAGGGGATGGCGGGCGGGCGTATGGAGGAAAGGGGACTATGGACTAGGAGTAAGGTGGTCACTACGGTGAGTAACCTGGTTATACTCCTACGTCCCTTCCCCTTTCCTCCATACTTATGGGAGATTCCAAAGCACTCCTAACTGGAACTACGGGTGGATGGAAATACCCCTTATTGAAAAAAGTTCTTCAGCACAGCCTGACCAAACTGGGCATCAGCTCTCGAGCTCATGTCAAGACAATGCTTACAAAAAGCAGATGGGGAGGCCAAAGTAGCTGCCCTAGCGTTGGACTCCCAGGGGACATACTTCTGAAAAGCAACCGCAGCTGCCTTACCCCGCACAAGGTGTGCATGAATACCCTTAGGAGGTTTCAGCCCTTGGATGGTGAAAGACTCTGTAATGCAGGCGGCGATCCACCGAGAAATAGTCGCCTTAGACGCCTGCTTACCCGGAGGGTTACCGAAAGTCAAAAAAAGCTGAGAAGAACTCCTAAGCTCGGAAATCCTGTCAAGGTAGAACTTAAGAGCCCTTCTGACATCAAGACAGTGCAGAATCCTTTCCGGCTGAGGTAGGGTTTGGAAAAAAGACCGGCAGGGAGATCGACTGATTCAGATGGAATTTAGTTACCACCTTCGGTAGAAAGTCAAGGTTTGTCCATAGGACCACCTTGTCCTTGTGAAAAACCAAGAAGGGATGCTCCACTGACAAGGCCTGGAGCTCACTCCCTCGCCTTGTTGAGGTAACGGCGACCAGAAAGGACACTTTCCATGATAGGTACTTGAGGTCCACCGTGGCCATGGGTTCAAAAGGCTTATGGCACAGCGCCGTCAGGACTACATTTATGTCCCACGGCGGGTGCGGACTACGAACCGGAGGGTAGAGGCATGTCAAGCCTGCAAAATGCCTCTTGACGACTGAGTTACTCAGAGAGTAGGAACATTGGTCTGTAGAAAGATAAGCAGTGACCGCTGAAAGGTAGGTTCTGCAGGACAGAATGTGAACACCCGACTCTGCTAGGGAGGACATGAAGGACAGCACAGTGTCATTGTAGCCACCCTCGGGTCCAACTGCTTTTCCGAACACCAATGACAGAACCTGAGCCATTTACTCCTGTATTGGGATCTGGTCGAGTGTTTCCTGGCTGCCTGGATAATACGCATGTTATCCGTGGACAAGATAAGATGCTCTAAAGACTTGAACTCAGGCACCACGCCACCAAGCTGAGCGATTGAGGGGAGGGGTGCTATATCTGCTGCTCCCCCTGATGAAGATCGGGGGTCACTGGTAGCCTGATCAGCAGATACACCGACAGGTGTTGAAGTTCTGAGAACCAGAACCTGGCCGGCTACCAGGGGGCTATGAGTAGAGGGGAGCAGTTCACCGAGTTCTTCAGCTTCCAAATTGCTCGATGGACTAGAGGCAGTGGCGGGAAGGCATAAGCTCTCATGTTGTGCCATGGAATCGTGAGAGCATCCCTCAGAGAGGAGGCTCCCAGCCCCCCTCTGGAAGCATAGCGAGGAAGCTTCCTGCTCCCCGCCGTAGCGAAGAGATCCACCTCCGGTGTGCCCCAATGCGAGAAGATCCATGAGAGGACCTCTGCCTTCAACTCCCACTCGTAGCGGACCACTGTCTGCCGGCTGAGGGCATCCGCTGTGACATTCAGCTGGCCCGGAATGTGTACTGCAAGCAGCCAGACACCATGAAGCACGGCCCACTCCCAAATCTGGATGGACAGTTCCACGAGGGGGGGGGGGGGGGGGAGTTCGTTCCCCCTTGCTTGTTAATGTAATACATTGACACCACATTGTCCTTGCGTATGTGGACCACCTTGTTGGCAACGACCGGTCTGAACGCCTTGAGCGCAAGAAAAATCGCCAGAAGCTCCAAATGATTTATGTGCAGGAGCTTGTCCTGAGGCAACCAGAGGTCCGATACTTGTAGAAGATCCAACGTCGCACCCCACCCCAGGAGGGAGGAGTCCTTTGTGATCGTCACCATAGGAGCAGGGTCCTGAAAACCTGCACCCACCGACAGGTTGCTGAGAGATGACCACCATTCCAGGTCCACTCTCATGGAATCCGGAATCATCAGCTTGGAATCCGGGTCCACCGCCTGATGCCAGGAACTCCAAAGAGCCATCTGGGTCCATCTCATCTTGAGACGAGCAAGAGGAAGAGCCAGCACACGAGGCCATGAGGCCCAGAAGCCTCTGGAACCATCAGGCCGACATGCTCTCCGACTGCGCAAACATCTGACACGTGGCTAACAGATCCGCCATTCTGTCTGCGCTCCGGTACACTCTGCAGTCGATCGTGTTCCAGCAAAAACCCAGTAAAATCAAGTCCTGAGAGACCGTCATGGAAGATTTCTGCCAGTTCACCGACAGCCCAAGATGGAACAGGAGCTGAAGGAGAGACTGGAGATTGCCCGCTCAAGGGCTGCGTAAGAGCCAGTCATCCAAATGTGGATACACATGAATACCCTGAAGATGAAGATAGGCCGCAATCAACGACATCATCTTTGTGAAGACACGCGGCGCCGAGCTTAGGCCAAAAGGAAGCACTCAAAACTGGAAGTGCTCCTCTCCCAAAGAGAAGCGGAGATATCTCTCGTGTGGGTTCCAAATCAGGATATGCATGTACCCATCCTGAAGTTCCACCACGCTGAGCCAATCGCCCACCTGCAAGGAGGAGCGTATCTGGCTGGGTGTGATCATCTTGAATTTCTCTTGGGGTAGGAAAAGATTGAACTGGGAAAGGTCTAGGATGGTGCGCAGGCCAGCCTGGTTGGGTGGGTTTGGGCGCACCGTAAACAGCCGGGAGTAGAAGCCCTCCCCTCTCTCCCCAAGGGGAACGGGTTCCACAGCTCTGAGGTGCAGAAGTTTCTGAACCTCGGATTTGAGAGAGGGCGAGCCCGACAGCTGAAAAGTAGAGTTGAGGGATGGGGTAGCGGGTAGAGGTAAGCGGAAGCCCGCCCGAGCGACTGGCAAGACCCATATTTCTTCTGAGATGGTCTTCCACGCCTCCCAATTAGACGCAACGCGTCCTCCCACTGGGGTCTCGTGCGAGCGCGGAAAACCCTCATTTAGTAGGTTTATCGGGAGCAGTGCCACCTGAACCTGAGGAGGAGGCTGAGAAGCGGGAGAAAAACCATGTCCATTGTTGCCTACGGCGGTTGTTCCCCGCCGGGGTATCCACTCTGCGAGATTTTCAGTCGAGGAAGCCCCTAAAGCCAAAGGAAGGTCGCCTTTGTGACAAAGGTCTCTGGGTTTTGAAAGGAGCCTTAACCAGGACAGACAAGGACTTAGCTGTCTGAGTGCTATCCTTCGTCTTGGTGAGCTCTATATCTGTTGTAGAATGAAAGAGCTCCTTCCCATCGAACGGAAGGTCCAACACCTTGTCCTGCACTTCTTTTGAGAATTTAGTTGCATGCAGCCACGCCTGCCATGAGGTATCAACCCCCAGCATAAGGCCTCGAGCCGAGGTGTCTACGTGATGAGCCGCAGCCTCCATAAGATCCTGGGCCAAGACCCTGGTGTCGGATAGGCCTCCTTTAAAATCTTCCAGCTTCTCGACCGGGATAAACTCCTCAAACTCCGACAGACCTTTCCACATCCGCATGTTAGCTCCCGCTAATATCAATTCAGCGTTGGCCTGCCTGAGCTGCAAGGCCGAGTTGGCGAAGATTTCCCTCCTGAGGGAGTCGATGAGCTTGTCCTCCTTTCCCAGAACCTGATTAGCCGTCGTGGAAGAGGATGCTGCAGGCCTTGACTGCAAAGTGGCCGCAGCCACTACTGAGGAGGAGGGGGGTGGACAAGACAAGGCCACCTCTTACGAAGAATGCAGCCTGTATCTCGCGTCAATTTTCTTATTGACAAAAAGTCCAGAGTGTGGCTTTTCCCAAACTCTGCGGACCTCGGCCAGAACGTCCTTCTGCAAGAACAGGCCGGTACGCTCCAAAGGAGACCGGGTGAACGCCCCAGAAAGCACGCCTTCCCGCGGAGCGGGTGCCTCAGGCACTGGAACATCTAACAAGTTCATCATGTCCAGTACCCGGTCATGAAAAGCTCTGATAGAGCGGGGAAGGTCATCGCTGTCCTGATCGCCTTGCGCGTCATCCGACAGGTCAGGATCCTGCTGAGCCATGTCAGGCGCTGCCTTGTCCACAAGGGACAATGGAGGCAAAGGCGGAAGAGTCGGGGAAGGCACCGTAGGCAAGGGAGGCGCAGGTGGAACCACCGGAGCAACGGGTGGGGCCGGAGGCGCGGGCGGACATATTTCCCTAAAAAGCCCTTTGAAATACTCCCTCATGGGGGTCTGTACGCATGTGTCTGAAATTTACCAAAAAAAAACGTCCTCCGGGGACTGTTTCAGAACCTGAGGAGGCCTCTCATGAGGTGGACCAATCCAGGGACGTAACGGGGAAGGGTACCACACTTGCCCCTCCACCGACGTATCCACATAAATCAAAGGTGCTGACCCTGCAGGCAACAAAACATGGTGCGGAAGAGGCATCCGAGCGTTCCAGTCGTAAACTGGCCAATAAGGATGCGCACAAGGAACTCTATGTTCACCCAAGGGACCAAGCCCTACACCTGAGGCCGATGGCATAGTTATAGGGGTAGCACCCAAAATGGCCGCTGCGGTCGTGGTGGGAACGGGCGCCATTATGTCCTCATCTGAGGGGAACTGCGGCACGTGAGGAAGTGAGGCAGGGGTCCCCGTCGATGGATCAGGGGTCTTAACTTTAGTCTTACCATAAGGGACCTCGGCAGAGCCGGTACTGTGAGGCCTGGAATGTTCTTTTGACATACCAACCACCAAATTAGCCTTCGAAGGAAGGACCTCGGCACTGCCGGTAAAAGAGGAACTTTGCTTCTCTGCCCCCTCAACAGGTCTGGTGTCGCCGCAAGAGCGGGAACGGTGAGAAACAACTTTCACCGACAAGGCCTTGCCAGGCCTCTCAGAACAGTTGGTAGCTTTAGCCTCTGGATGAGGGACCTTGGACCCGGGTCAGGTAAAAGCCTCATCTGCGCGGGCCTCGAACATCCGTTCAGTGACAGCAAGCCAACCCAAGGCCTCGGGGTGCACCCCGGTCGTATTTCTGAGGGAAGCCGATAGAGAGGACACAGAGCTAGCTCTGGTACCCCACGACTCAGCAGAACTGGGTCCCCAAACAGCCCCCACAGGAGGGGCCTCGGAGCATGCTCCGGTATCCACAGGCCACTTACGGAGACCCTCGGAGAAAAGTCTGGTATAATAATTAGGCCCAACTGGCACCTCAGGGCGAACCCCGGTGACAGAGCGATCAACGCCCCTCCCGGTCCGAGAGGAACCTGGAAAGGTATCACCCGGCTGGGGTGCTATGAAAAGTAAAGAACTTACCGGGTGTTTTTTCTTCTCGTCGATGAACACCTGAAAATGTGAAGGAGGAGTTCGTCGGAACACCTCCTCCCACAGCTCCAACCGAGGTTGAAGTGCCCAAACCGAAAGGGAGTCGCAGTAAAAACCGGACCCAAGCACTCTAAGCAAAGAGGATGGGGATCCGCACTCGTAAAACGACAGTGGCATGATGAACAGTCTGGGAAGTCAAGTTTGAACGACAGACAGACTAGTACACGATCGCTAGCGTGAGCCAGAGAGGAAAAAGGGAAGAAAACCTTCCGAGGATGCAAGTGCGTCCTGTCCAGAACAAGCGGAGAAAAGGACTGATGGGCGATGCAGAGCCAAGGTGGGCGGGGTTACGCCCGCATGCCGGGCCCTGCGCAGAAAGAGGAAGGACACATTTTTGAAAAAAAATGTTTTGGATGCTTTTTATAAAGTGCTCCGGTCCCGTCCCACAGGGTGGAGAGATGTCCCATAAGTATGGAGGAAGGGGACGGGACGTAGGAGTAAACTGAATCACTCCATACATTTGATCGCCTTACCATCTGGCACACAACACCCAGTTGCCCTCTCAGAAACTCTACAAGATTACCATACCCCACACTACGGAGAAACTTCAGACTTGGTGCCAGATTTCCACAACAATATAGACTAAAATCCAACATTAATAACACAAATACCACTAAAAGAAAATCAACATTGCAGAATCTACCAAAATGGACAACTATAGTAAAACACAACTATCCCCACCTAGCAATAATAACAACACATTAAAGGTAGGACTTATCAGTGCAAGATCTCTTCAATCACACGCCTTGGACATCTTGTCCATCAACGACCTTGATATCATTGCTATCACTGAAACCTGACTGAATCCTTCTTCAGGTCCCTCACTAGCAGTAGCCTCATCAGACAACTACTACATTTTACGTTCTGACAGAGCCTCTGTCAAAGGAAGTGGTGTCGCGTTTATCTACAAAACAGTATTAGAACTAAGAATGACCAATAATCAGCATCTACCATCTACTGAATTGCTTTCAGTAAAACTATCTACATCCGCCACATGTACCATCACTACGCATTTGATCTACCGTCCTCCTGGCAATACCACTACCTTCGAAGATGACATCTCCCACCTACTATCGACTAACACAAAATGTATAATCTTAGGAGATTTTAACATGGGTCTTGACGACCCTAAAGATACCAAAGCTTCTACCTTTAAGGAAACCATCTCTGATTTGGGGTTTACTCATCGTATTGCCAGTCCAACACACAACAAAGGATGTACGCTCAACTGGCTAGCGGACCTTAAGTGTAGTATCAAGGTACTGGCCAATACACCATGTGCATGGACTGACCACCATCTTATCACTTTCACCATAGACAAGGCTATACCCCAATCTACACCTGCGCAAGCTCCAGCATTAATGACAAGAAGTAAACGTAATCTCATGGTAGAAAATTTGCTATCACTATTACGGCCTATAACGCATCCTACTAATACCCTCTCAGACCCATCGGATCTAGTGAATCTCTACAATGACAATATCCTTAATGCCATTAATATGATAGCCCCACTCAAACTACAGAAATCAAAGCCCCTTGCCCACATCAACAAATGGTATACACCACATTTAAAGAAAGAGAAACGCTCAGCGGAAACCACGTGGAAAAATTCCCCATCTAAACAAAGAACAAGTTACTTTCTTACCTGGTAACGTTCTTTCGATGGGATGGTCCGACGACGTATTCCATATCTATGACAGGTAATGTCCACAGCTGTGCTGCTTCGGAAAATCTTTGGCGTCTGCGTCCTGCGTCGATGACATCGATACGCCGTTCCCGAGGACCTCCCCCGACGGCCGACGTCACCCGATGTGATAAGTAGGACGCACGACGCCCATAGCCTCAGTTATAGTTCTTTCCCAGAACGTGTGCCACCAGTTTTCTGCCAGTCCGACACACAAGGCCTTGCGGAACGCAAGCTGCAATCGCAAAAGAAATTCTGCAGCTGGGAAGGCAGGGAGGGAGCTATATGGAATACGTTGTCGGACTATCCCATCGAAAGAACGTTACCAGGTAAGAAAGTAACTTGTTCTTCGAGGGGATTGGGTCCTCCGACGTATTCCAGATCTATGACAGACTCCCAAAGCAGTACCAAGCAACGAGGTGGGAAAGAATTTAGAATACAAATTTAGCATGCCCAATCAAATTGCGGAATAGAGAACTGCCTTGCCAAAGGCCAGATCTTGCACTCTGATGGAATCAAGGGAATAGTGACGTACAAAAGTATGTACTGAAGCCCAGGTGGCTGCATCACAGATGTGACGAATAGGAACACCCCTCTGCAGGGCAGTAGACGCAGCCACTCTGGTAGAATGGGCCCGCAAGCCAGCCGGAGGGTCCTTACCCGCCAAGCGGTAACACTTGGAGATAGCTAAAATAATCCAACGAGACAAAGTCTGTTTCGTCACAGCTTGTCCTAAACGCTTTCCAGCGTAACCAATGAAAAGTTGATCGTCCACTCTGACCCGGGACATGCGCGAAATATAAAAGCTCAACGCTCTCCGAGGATCAAGCCTATGGAGCCTCTCCTCTTCCTTACCAGGAGGTGGTGGAGGATAGAACGCCGGAAGAACAACCTTCTGGCTCAAATGAAATTCCGAAACCACCTTCGGAAGAAAAGAAGGGCGAACCCTAAGGACAACCCTGTCCTTATGAAACACAGTGAAGGGTGGCTTAACTGAAAGTGCCTGTAATTCACTCACTCTGCGAGCGGAAGTAACCGCAACCTAAAGCACAGTTTTCAGAGTCAACAGCCTCAAAGGGCAAGAATGTAAAGGCTCAAATGGAGCACCCATAAGAAACTTAAGAACAAGGTTCAAATCCCAACCTGGCACCAAAAAAGGTGACAGAGTGAACACATTAGTGAGCCCTTTCAAAAACTGCAAAATTAAAGGAACCTTAAAATAGGAACACTCTTCAGACAAGCGCTTAAATATGGACAGCGCCGCCAGGTAACCTTTAATGGTCCCCACTTGCAAGCCCCTCTGGGCCAAAGAAAGCAAAAAAGACAGAACCATGGGAATGTCACATTCAAAAGGATCCACATTCTGAACTCTGCACCAGTCGCAGAACTTTCTCCAACGGCAACGTTACAGAGACTTTGTTGCCGGCCGCCTGGCCGAGAGCAACACCTCCATCACGTCTTCAGGGGGGTCCCAATCCTTATACCTCAACCTTTCAGAAGTCAAGCGTGAAGATTGAGGGATCTGACCTCTGGATGGAGAACCTGACCCCCCTCCCGTGAGAGCAGATCGTCTCGGTAGGGAAGACGACGTGGAGGGCAGATGGACAAGTCTAGAAGGTCTGGGTACCACGTCCTTCGGGCCCACGCCGGAGCAAGGAGGATCATCCGGGAACCGAACCTCTGTAACCTCCGCAGCACCTGCGGGATGACGGGGACTGGTGGAAACGCGTACAGCAGTGGGAATGACCACTCCACCACGAACGCGTCTCCTAAGGCTCCTTTTGGAGGAAATTCCCGCGAGCAAAACCTTTTGCACTTCCGGTTGACACTGGAGGCGAAGAGATCCACTTGAGGGGTCCCCCAAAGGGCGAAGATCTCCAGGAGAATCTCCTGAGCCAGCTCCCACTCGTGTGAGATCATGCTCTGCCTGCTCAGAGCGTCCGCCGTCTCGTTGTCGTCTCCGGCCAGATGAACCGCTGAGATCGAAACTTCCTGCTGGATGGCCCAGAACTCGAGCTGCATCGCCTCCCTGCACAGCGGAAGTGACCCTGCCCCCCCCTTTTTGTTGAGGTAGTGCATGGCCACTGTGTTGTCCGTTAGAATCAGGACACTCTTTCCGCGCACAGTCGGCAGAAAAGCCTTCAGGGCTAGCCTGACGGCCCTCAGCTCCAACAGATTGATATGGAGTCTGGAGACCAACGACCGCTGACTTTCAACTCGTTGGCATGAGCTCCCCATCCCGTGAGGTATGCGTCCGTCACGATCGTCACCTCTGGCCAGGGCAGCCAAAATGGGGCCCCCTTCATCAGACTGCCCTCAACGGCCCACCACAGAAGGTCCCTGGCTATCGAGGGTGGCACCTGAACAGGGTCTGACAGCCTGCCGGAGGACTTAGACCACTGGAGCTTGAGGGCCCACTGCAAAGATCTCATCCGCAGACGAGCCTCTGGCACCAGAAGAATGCAGGATGCCATGAGGCCGAGCAGTCTCAAGAACTCGGACGCTGGGAGATTCTGGGCAAGCTGAAACTTGTGCACCATCTGCTGAATGTGAAGAGCCCTCACCTGAGGAGGAAAACACTGTCCAAGGGACGTGTCAAGCACTGCTCCGATGTACTGGAGCTGCTGCGTTGGTATCAAATGGGACTTCTTTAAATAGAGGGAGAAGCCCAGCCTGTGAAGGGAGTGGCAGGTGACGGACAGATGATCCAGGACTTGCTCGGGAGAGCTCCCCCTGATCAACCAATCGTCCAGGTAGGGATAGACGTGAATCCCCCCTTTCCTGAGATGCGCTGCCACCACAACCATGAGCTTGGTGAAAACCCTCGGGGCGGAGGTCAATCCGAACGGCAGGACCCGAAACTGAAAGTGCATGTCACCAACCGCAAACCTCAGGTACTTTTTGTGCTTGGGATGGATCGGCACATGCAAGTAAGCATCCTTGAGGTCGAGAGACCCCAACCAGTCCTGAAGTTGAAGGGCCTGGAGGACTTGAGAAAGTCTCACCATCTTGAACTTGTCCTTCCTGAGGAGTTTGTTCAAACCGCGCAAGTCCATGATGGGTCTCAATCCCCCATCTTTCTTCGAAAATCAAAAAATAAGGGGAATACCATCCCTTGTTCCTCTCCGCTACAGGCACCAGTTCTATGGCGCCTTTCTCCAGCAGGGCTTGGATTTCCTGCGCAAGGAGCGGATCCGGACACTTCAAAGAGGTTCCCTGGTGGATTTTCGTGAGGCCTCTGCCGAAAAGGAAGACAGTAGCCGTGGGTTATGATCTCCAGAACCCACCCATCCGAAGTAATGGCTTGCCACTCTACAAGATGCTGCGCCAGCCTTCCCCCAAACAGCGAACCATGGGACCTGGCCTCATGACTGAGTGGTAGAGGCTGCGGTGTTGCCTGAGGGCAAAGAGGCAACTGCCCGAGTGGCCTTGACACCTCGAGTAGCTTTGTTTCCACCTCTGGCACTATTACGATGGCCTCTTTGACTGCTAGCTCCTCTCGCTTTATTGAAGGACGAGTAATAGCGAAAGGAACCTCCCCTCCATTGCTGTCCCCTAGGACGAAAAGGCGGAGGTTGGCGAACTGCAGCGCCCAACGATTTCGCTGCAGCTTTGGAGGTCTGCAACCTCTCAAGGCTCTCGTCAGCCTTGCTGCCAAAAAGGTGTTCACCGTCAAAGGGCATGTTGAGGAGCCAGGACTGCACATCAGGAGCGAACCCAGACTTCCGCAACCACGCAAACCTGCGCATTACGGTGCTCGCCGCCATGGACCGGCTCACACAATCCGCCAAGTCCATACCCAACTGAACGGCCTCACACATAGCATCCTTGCCATCCTGAACCATAGCAAGGAAACCATCCCGTTCGTCCCCTTCGGGAATATGATCAGCCGCTAATGCAACACAGTTCCACAGAGTGTGTGAAACGAGACAAGAAGCGCCATACCCCCCGAAGAAAACACTTTCTTCGCCCAGCCATCAAAACGTTTGTAATCCCTATCCGGAGGGATGGTAGGATACGACGCCTGCTTTGCCGGGGCCGTAGCCGCCTGCACCACCAAACTCTCCGGGGTGGGGTGCCTAGACAAGTAGCAGGGGTCGCTACTGGCTGGACGGTATTTTCGCGACAAAAACTTGCCCACTGCCGGGAGACTCTCCGGAGCAGTCCAAGCCGCCGCCGCCACCCTTCTCTGCAGAGCCATATGAAAAGGCAAAACCGGGTCAGTGGGTGGACCGAGATCAAGGATGTCCGTGAGATCATCCTGAACAAACTCCCCTGGGGGAGCCGACCAACCCAAGTACTCGGTAACCCGAGACATAAGGCGCCGATATGAAGAATCGGCATGAGAGCCAGGCTCCGGCCTGCAAAATTCCACCTCCGGAGAGGTGTCCAGTCCACTGGCATCATGCAGCGACTGCCGCAGGTCATCAAATTGGCTAAGTCCCGAGATAAGGTCATCTGGAACCGTAACCGGAACCAGGCCCCCATCAAAGCCCTCATCACCCTCTGAAATGTACTCCAGGCGGGGAGAGGAAGACCTTTGTGGACCAAAGCAGTGGCGGACCTTAGCCGTAGCCTTTCTGGGGGCAAACCCCGTGCCACAGGGCCCCTCTGACACCACCGCCTCGAAAGGCGTCGAGGGCGCCGAACGAGTCGGCGTCGACAGAAAAGGCGTTGACGTCAGCTGCAGCGCCGCCAGCATCGGCGGCGTAGACACAGTCCTCGAAGCCGGAGCTCCGAGCGTGTCTCTCGACAACCTAGGTGCCGACGGCGTCGACGACCCCCTCGGAGGCAGAGCCTCGAGAGAAATCGTCGACGACCTCGGCGCCACAGGCGTCGGCATCTTCTTCGAAGACGGCACAGGATCACACGGTCTCGAGCACGTCGAGGATCGGGACCTGGCACGGGCATGGCGAGAACGGCTACCCTTGTCCGAGCGGGACCTCTCCCGCGAGCCGTGCCGACCACTCGAGCCTGAAGGTGTACGAGCGGTGTCTCTCGACTGGTGCCGACCGACCCCACTCGGAGGCGCGGACGGACCGGTGCCCTGCGATTCCAGAATCGCTAGCAGCTGCTTCCCGAAGGAAGCCCATTCCTCCGGTGTCGCTTGCATGGAGGGATAAGCGACCCGCCGACGGGCGGAGTCCTCAGAACAGGACGGGGAAGGCGACCTATGCCGGCGCTCTCCTGGAATGCCTCGAAGAGGCAGAGGAGTGGCGAGACCGACTCCTGGAATGAAACCCACCGGACTTCCGACGATGACGCGGAGAGTCGCCCCTCGAGTCATCCGTCGAAAGCCCTGTAGACCTCGACTCCGGGGCTATGACACCCTGCCTACCGACAGCTTCTTCTTGCGTTCCCGCAAGGCCTTTGCAGTGAGCGACTGGCAGTCGACACAGTCGTCCGTATCGTGGGCCTCCCCGAGGCACCAGAGGCAGGCGTCGTGCGAGTCCGTGACCGACATCTTAGACCCACAGTCCCCGCAGTTCTTGAAGCCCGGACGCGGGGTTGAAGACGAGAAAGACATTGCTACGAACAGGTCTTCACAACAAACCGAACAGGTTCAACGAACCGAGAATAGAAAACAGCAAACTCCGACGAGTCGAGGAGTACCGAGATTCACGAAGCGAATACGTTCGTGGAAAAAACGGAACTGAGGCTATGGGCGTCGTGCGTCCTACTTATCACATCGGGTGATGTCGGCCGTCGGAGGAGGTCCTCGGGGACGGCGCATCGACGTCATCGACGCAGGATGCAGACGCCAAAGATTTTCCGAAGCAGCAGAGCTGCGGAGATTACCCGTCATAGATATGGAATACGTCAGAGGACCCAATCCCCTCGAAATAAAGACATCTTCACTGCAGCCTCATTCAACTATAAAATAGCCATTGTCCAGGCAAAAAAAGATAACTAGAACGATCGAATAGCTAAAGCCAACTCCAGTACTAAGGAATTGTTCAATATACTAAAAGAACTGGAATCGTCTGCCCCTATACCTGACCCCTGTACAAAGGACACCCTGTGGCGTACCAACATACAGAATGTTTTAAAAGACAAAATTATTCTGCTACTCAACAAATATCCATTAAGAAAAATCTGATCGATAATGCCTTACCACAGGACCTGCCACTCACCTCTAACTCCAATCGGCCACAATTCAGCTTCAAACCACTATCTATCAAAGAAGTAGAGAAGATTATACTTAAACTTAAACCCTCTAATTGTAAGGGTGATGTCTGCCCGACTACGCTCATTAAGGAAGCAGCCACTGCACTCGCTCCCCTTTTCACTAAATTCATCAATGCATCATTTGACACCATCTCTGTTCCCACTAATCTGAAAGATGCATGGGTACTCCTATTACTGAACAAACCAACGTTGGACCCGAACAATCCGTCTAACTATAGACCTATTACAACGATCCCTTTCCTGCTGAAAATACTGGATCGCGCAGCATACCTCCAGATCCAGCACTACTTGGAAACTAATAACTTGCTGGGATTAAGACATTCAGGTTTCAAACCTAGGCATGGAACTGAAACTGCACCTATTGATTTATAGACACAAATCCAGGTATTAAAAGAAAGGAAAATCTGCCCTCCTCTTACTACTTGATCTATCTGCGGCATTTGACAGTGAACCATGAAATCCTTTGTAAACATTTGTCATCTGCCACACACTTCTCCGATCAAGCTAACTCTTGGATTAAATCCTTCCTTAGCAATAGATCCACGAGGGTCTTTGCATCGACTGCTCCAGCCTCTCCTACACCAGTCTCTTATGGAGTCCCACAAGGCTCCTGTGTATCCCCTACGCTCCATAATGTTTTCACCAAGCCCCTATTTGATATACTTGATTATCTGGGTGTCACATTTACCAACTATGCGGACGAAACCCAGATACTTATCCCTATCACTGGTGATTACGCTATAGATAGCATAAAGTTGAATGACATATATAGTACTATACAAATATGGATGGCCAAGCATAGTTTATGTCTAAACAATGATAACACCAAACTACTTCTACTAGGCTCCCCAGTCAAAATGAACAAATTAGGAACTCCATTCAAAGCCTTCAACATTGACAGCAACATTATCAAAGTAGCGAATGATGTGAAAACACTTGATTTCTATATTGATTCTACATGATCTCTTAGGAGACAAACTAATTTGTGCGCAACATCTTATACATGTAAGCTTATTACAGGCTGCCGTCCATATCTAACCTCAACTAACTGCATCTCAGTAGTAAGAGCTTCTAATGCGCTCTACCTAGGAAGTCCCAACACAACATCAATAAAATGCAAGTCATGCA
This sequence comes from Ambystoma mexicanum, assembly GCF_040938575.1. NCBI lineage: Eukaryota > Metazoa > Chordata > Amphibia > Caudata > Ambystomatidae > Ambystoma > Ambystoma mexicanum. Next base: position 306,166,300 of record NC_090921.1, read on the forward strand.
AAATAATTCAGTCAGATCAGCATGCATCATACCTAGAAACATTATATTACAACAGCCAGACAAAACAAAATGGCTGAACGTTAAGCAAATAATAGAGCTTAAATCACTCTCACTAACACACAAGTACCTCCACAATCAGGCACTCTTATACCTCCGACACCTTTTCACGCCACACATTGTGACCCAGCAGATCTGCCCAGTCACATTGTGTCGCCATACCTCCCTTTAACCAACAATGAGCAGGTGGGGTCAGCTTCCCAGTTATGGCCACAAAAAAAAAATGTTTTAAAAAAAATGGAGCACACTTCCCGTCTCCTTAAGAGCAGAACCCTCCTTCATGGTCTTCCGTAACAAAGTCAAAGCCTGGTTACTGGACCAGGCTCATAACCCATCTACTCATTAACTTCAGATACACAACATCACTACCTCAACTGTATATATGACTGAAAATTGTATATTTTATGCTACTGTACATTGAGTGTTAACTGTAATACTGTATAAATTGTAACAACAGTGCTCAGTTGCCCCAGGGCTTGACCCGCTATACAAATAAATGAATACAAATACAATGGAATGCACACCAACTTTAGCTAAACACCAAACTAACTCAGCACAGATAAACCAATAGAACAATCCACAATCCTTAACCACCGCTCTGACAGACCTCAAAGTCAACAACACAAACAAGTTACGATAGCCATTTGGAGGGCAAATTAACCACTGCTCTAAAGTCACAATATGGCTTAAACTTACACACTACAGATAGCTAAAGAAAGTCTAATCTTTTCACACGTGCATACATCAACATTGCAACAGAGCATCCTTACCGTACTATGTGTTAGTCCTCTAACCTGAACTGCCTAATCTACGGGTTTTGACCGAGAGGGACTGGGTTTTCCGGACAGTCTCTGGGAGACAGGGTCTGCATGAGACAAGGGGATATCACTAGGATTTCTGAGCGATAGAAAAACGTTGTGTGTGACAGGAAATAATCACGTTTGATACCCTTGAATGGTTTCTGACCCTTGTCCTGCGGGACTCCGCAGCGTTAAAGAGCACCAAAGAGCATGCATCTCAGTGCGCTATCTTGCAAGTATAGTGTCTGTGAAGTGTTGTTTGACCTGACCAATCTACAGGTTTCGCCCAATATAGATTTACACAGGTTTATGCTTTTTTCTAATTGCTATATTATGATTTGTGTTATTTACAAATAAGCTAATTGTTCTCAAGTGTGTGTGTGTGTGTGTGTGTGTGTGTGACCCCGGGCAAATCAATGTATCCTTCTGTGCCTTATTCACAGGGACTGGAAAATAAACTACATGCACCAGAGGATACTCTAATAATTAACCAGGATGTGTATATGTATCTGTCCGTCTGTTTTTAATTATGTAGTTATGAACACATGTACAATATTTAGGTTTGTGCGCGCGCACACACGCGCACACACACTTTTTTACTTCAAGGTGAATACTAAAAGGGCAGTGTTAGGTGTGATTTTTTATTTTAAAATATAGGCAGGTCGGCCTTAGCCCACTACTTACTGTTCCGGAAGCTCAAAGAAACCATGAAAAAGGGAGGACACGCACAGTAACACAGCATACCTGGGCACAGCAAAGAGCTTCACTCATTCCCATTTTTGGTAACATGCTGAAAGGCCCATGCAACTTTAGAGACTGGCAGCAAGAGGGCAAGAAATTAATGTCAGTCTGCTATGCTATAACCTTTGGTGCAGCTATTTGATGGTGAAACTATATTTCTGTCTGTTAAATTAAGTCATACGAGAACTGAGGGATGGTCACCGCAACAATACCACAATTCTAGATATGCCACTAAAGGAGGAGAACCAGGAGATAACATTTTGTCCCTCAAATCATGAAATCTGCCTCACTTTGAAGCAGTCTATTTTTGTAAAAAGAATTGTGTGAATCTATTCACTTTTAAGGGCTCTATTTTCTGCAGTTAAGTAACAGGGATATCACACGTTTAATCAGCGATTTTCATTCCCTCTGCAAAGTGGGCACTTGACCAAAATACCTTATGAGCTCTTCTTGGTACAAATATTTGGCTTTCATTGAATACAGTAACACTACCTTAAAGCGTTTAGATGAACAATACACAAATCCCATACTAAAGCAACCTGACAACACTCAAATATTTCTAGAATCATGTCAAGCCAAAGTAATATCATTAGGTATTTATTTTCCACATCCTGAATGTAAAGCAACAAGCCCTAAAAGGCAAAATAAATATGTACAGCACTGTGCTTTCAACACCTTAAGGAATTGGGGGTGGCTGGGACTTTTACATAAAAATATAAATTGCATGGAAGGGGGACTGTTAATTTGCTCTGCTGTGCAAAGATGTACATGCAGGATCAATCGCCAGTACGCCTTAGTTTGTTCACTCTGCGGTGCAAATTGAGTAAATGCCACTTGCTGTTTATGCATGGCAAGCAGTGTTTGAAATAGATTTGTTTACAATCCGCATGCTTTTAGCTTCTGTAAAAAGCAGTCAGATTCCAAAAGAATCCTAAGCATTTGTGCGAGCATGAAACTATCATGCAGGCTTAAGTGCTTGTGCCTTTGTCTGACAGAGGATGAGAGTGCAGAAAAGGCAATTCCATTCTGTGCCCCACCTCTCCACATACATGAATGAAAATATGGCACAGCATAAAAAGCATATGTACAACTTTTATAAATACATTTTGCACATGCTTCTTATGGTACCCACACACATCCACTAAAGACTCTGTTCACTGTCACACCCACTTTTGCCCACGAGCCGAGCCCACTTACTCGGATATGGCGGTTTGTTAATTGAAATAAAAGCACACACACAGACATCACTGACTTGTAGTCTCTCCCGCCCACAGCTCTGTGTGATTGACCACTAGCAGGCGGTTTCTAGCCAATTCCAGCAGCCAGAACCCAGACACTATGCTGTTCCCCAGGGAACCCGGAGAAGAGCATGGAAACACAGAGACAGGTAGGTCTGACGGGAGGTGCGGGGTAAGATGTTTTCCTCATCAGAACCGCCTGTACTAAGGGTAATAAAAATTGATGGGTCAAACTAATCAAGGAGATGGTTAAGCCATACAAAGTGAGTTGGCAGGCCTCTCCAGCAGCAGGGCGAAAGCCAAAGATCTCTTAAAACCGAAAGGGTGCATATAAATGTGTCATTTGTAACCTGACTGGGAGGACTTGCATATTAGCGGTGACAGTCTTCCCTCAGACACTTCGGGCCTCATTACACGGACAGCGGTGTACCACTGTGCTATTAGCACCTTGGTCCATGCCGGTAAAATACCGGCACCGCCTTGGTGGAAAGGGGAATTACCGCCCTATTCCAAGGTTGGTGGAGCGGTAATTCCCCCTTCCCCTATTGCCCTTCCCCATTCCCATTTTTGCCCCATAGGGCATAATGGGAATGGGGAAGGTACTAATTACGGCACCGCAAATTGCAGTAGCGTAATTAGCTCCCTGGTCCCTTTGCGGGTTGGTTTTTAACGCCTGCAAGTAGCAGGCCTTAAATTCTCCAACCCGCAAAGGGACCTCGTAGTAAGGCGGTAAGGATTTACTGGTACCGGTAAACCCTTACCGCCGTCCGTGTAATGAGGCCCTCCGTCTGCTTAGACTTGGCGTATGCTTTTGATCGAAACCAGTCAGACAAGGAGAAAAGGGAATAAGTAACCCTGAAGTGGTAGATCAAGTACTTGCTTATGCCTGCACACAGATCCTCCAGCAGATTAGGGTTCTAGAGATCCAAGGAAAATGCACCCCACAGAAACCCAGATCAAAACGATAGGATTACAACTTCATTAAAACTAAGCTCAAATGAAACTAAAAATCGTACACAAACGAAGGGGGCATTTTGTGATGGTTCTACTAGAGCAGGAAGATGCCGACTCCTCCACACTCAAGCTCACACACAGAGACCTCCCATATACAGTTATGAGACGTCTGAAGACCTAACCTGCCTACAGTGAAACACAAGCAAACCTCCATGCCTACTTCGAGGGCTTCTACTAAAAGTAGGAGATACAAGAGCAAACAAATGCACAGATTCCTGCGAAAGGGAGGAGACCTGCAGACTCTTACGAGAGTAAAGAAACATTATGACTGGCAATCACGAGACAAACTGACTTATTAACGAGAGGCGACACATGGACTATAACAAGGATATGCATGCATGGCTAGTTCTGACCTCTCCTTAAATGAATCGTTAATCGTTGCAAAGTCAGAAATAAATGTTTGTAAAGCAGAGATGCGTGAAGCCCACCCTGTACTGTAAACCGCTCACCTCCTATAGATGTGCTGCGTACTGGGCAACAGACTATAGAAACCGCATCCGCATTAAACTGCTGCAAAAAGGAGTCTTGTGTAGTTCACTTATTCCAAACGCTTCTGGCAAGGGTGGGGGCTTGCATCACTCACCCTTCCTTTTATTGCAACGCTGAGATGGTCTTCCTTTTTCTCTCAACCCCCCGACCCCCGCATCTGTCTCAGAACCACATTTGGTTTAGCCGTCAGCAAACTGTGACTCTACGATGTGTTAGTATACAACGCCCATGACCTCTCGCTGTTGACTATGCTGGTCAACGGAGATGTAGTCAAACATTAGGAGAAACAAAGATTGCAGACTAGCTTTAATCTGTTAATGTTAAAGGATATTTGTACCGCGCACTATCACGACTGGAGTGGTCCCCTGGCGGATCTGAAACAAAGAGTGGGTAGGTTAGGATTATACGCGTTAGTGGGACAAAGTTTGGAGAAGAGCAGGGGAGCTAAGAAGTACTGTTGGCAGCTTCAGTTCTGTTAACATATTGGTGTGGTATTCAGTGCTAAGTCCATCGTTTGCCGTTGTGTGCTTGGGTCTGTGTGGTGTGTTTAATCCTGCAAGAGGCTATTAACGTCAGATGCAAAATGCACTCTTTCCGCCCCCTCGCCCCCAAAAGACCTTATTTTCAATAGATTAGCATAGGACCGTCGGCCGTCATCTCGAAAAATCACAAAGGCCGGTTTTTGCAGTGCTGAGGAGGCTGTTGCTGCGGCATACCCTGTTCCAGACTGTAGATCGTACCGAGCCATGCAAGTTGGAGTTTCTGCCTTTCGCCGGGTCCCTGGGCAAAGAGCATAGTCTACGGGTTTCTGGCTACGCCATGGGAAGCGAACACCTAGAGCTCTAGGAGGCAGTGCTACTCTGTTCTTCTCCAAAATGTTGGAGCCCCAATTCCCCACCCCATTCTCTGTCTGACTGACAGACTCACTGGAGTAGAATAATTACTTAATGAATGGGGGCAGCCCCGTTTCTTGGCCCGGGCCGAGCGGGCGACGGCCCGGGGCGCAGGGGGCGACGGCCCGGGGCGCAGGGGGCGACGGCCCGGGGCGCAGGGGGCGACGGCCCGGGGTGCAGGGGGCGACGGCCCGGGGCGCAGGGGGCGACGGCCCGGGGCGCAGGGCTAAAGAGCTCAGTAGGGGGGCGGGGGGGAGTAGTAAGGGGCCCACCCAGAAAGGTGTTTCCAACCTTGTCAGACAACAGATGAAGCAGCCTGCTGTGCCGGTGTTGATGTGCGCCTGGCTGCAGACTGTGATGCATTGGAATATGCAAACAAAGGAATGCATATTCCAAACGCAGCACGTGGGATGCTCTGGAGTCACACACCCTGTGCTTCTCATTCTTTGTGCTGACAGCCTTTCAAGTGGGGCAATTTATGATGGCTCACTAAACAAGCCATTGATTTTACACAGGTGCGCTCAACATTTCAGTGTTAAGAACTGAACATGAGGAATCTATTTATTCATCAGGCCTGCAAAAGTATCAGTTAGCTGACCAAACCTACGGATTCTTCAAAGAGAATTAAAATGCCACACAGGAACATTTTGAAACTATTTTCATGTCTCTTTATTTGACACAGGTTTTTTATTTTGTTATATTACTTTTTAGTTGCATGTGGCGCATCCCTGGGAAGGTTAACTGTCATTTTCTTGCTTAAGTATTCTGGTGGCTGCTTTGGGACATGGACTAAATGCATCCGATCAGCATCAAAGGTCTTTTAATTTTCTAAGCAAGCCATTGCCTAGCCCGCACACAAGATGACACTGCAATGGCACCTTGATTAGGAAACCAGGGGGTATTGTGTCACTGTGCAGACCATAGACCGTGGCAAATCAATGCTGTGATATGTTTGAAGCAAGGATTTGGGCGCTACACAAGTCGACATCCTGTTGGTTAATGGTGTCTATGTGGTGCTCCCTTATGTAACAGAACATATACCTGTTGTTGTCTGATGTGGCCACTGTCCATACAAGAGCACACTGGGATGTTTTGTGCATGTGGCTCTGACGAGCATGCCATACTGTGCCCACACTTAAGCACATAAAGCAATCAAAGAAGTTGCCTCAAATTATATCCACTAGGCCAAACACCCTTTCTACACTGCCACACAGCTCTGTTAGATAAAGCATGGGCCTGCTCTTTCTTTGCTGAAATAACCCCTGAGCCCTGCGTAATAGTGAGGAGGTAGTGCCTGAGGAACTGTGGACCCTTTACCATGCATTAAAAGCCGGTTTTGTTTAAAATGCTTGATCAGCTTATTACTGGTCAGGCTCAAGTTTGTAGGAGATACAATCCTTTCTGTGCATTATTTATTTGGTCTCTCTTGGGCAGTATCCTGTCCTGTCTGTAGATATAATTCCCTAAAGCTGTTTCTGTATTGGGGTTGGGGTTGGGCATGCCCACAGAGAGACCCAGCCCTTCCTCACCTAAAAATCTTCAGAAACAAGAAGCAAAAGGAGCCCTTGTACCCCCATTTGAGTGACCGATGTTGCAGCCATTTAATACTCGCATCCAGAAATCTAAGCTATCTAAATGAGCATGTAACGTTTATGATTACAACAATTTCAATGTTAGGGTGAGTATTGTGAACCGTGATGTGAGCACCAAGCCATGCATTGGTTATGTATTTAGAGATTCACACATACAATCCTTTTATCACATACTTGTTTATCAAATGTAGAGATCTCTGATCACCGTTATAGCCCTGAAATGCTCTGTGAATGCAAAGCATACAATAAGAGTGTACCAGACTGTCCTTCTTGGAAAACATTCTATCAGAAAATAATTCATATGGTTAGTCTAGTATTGCCATTGCGAAATACAAGTGAGGTCGTAATAACAGAACACCTGCAACACAGGGCCAGTGAGCCCTCAGACCTCAGTAGGCTGATCACACTGCAGTGTGCTAGTACGGACAGTTTGAAACTGCGTTCAGGCAAGGCATTCCCTAGGAGCAGGCGACAGAAAAACCATGTTCTTGGGCAGCAACAGATGTGTTTTCACATTAGAATTCGAAGTACTTGAATTACAATGTAATTAAACTATCTTCATCTATATAGCAATTATTTATCTATATTGAGGAGGGGTTTTGTCGCACGATAGAGGTGTAATTAGGGAGTGACGGGAGCCAGTCGGGGGAGAGGGGACGCATTCTGAGGTTTCGTCCTGGGCACTAAGTTTGCTAGAAACCGCCCTGAATGGGAGTCCGGGGGGTTGCAGGTTGGCAGCAATAGGCAGAACGCATGTCCACTTCAATATGATGTGTCAATATTCAAATGAAACATTGAACAAGATCAACGTTTTCACGCAGCTCTAAATTCACAGAGATATCAAGCACCCCCTGAATTCTCAGCATCCGTCAGGCAGGGTGAATCCACAAAGTTATACAGCCTAACAAAGGAACGCTCCCACAGACTATTTTGTTAGTGCTGGATTTATGATTTGTGAGGGCCTATGTGGCAAAAGAAGAGACGGTCCCCTAATTTCCAGACATCTCCCGAATAGACAGCCTGCGATACCAAGGGGAATCACGGTAAACAACTTATTACAAGAAGTGGAATCATAGAAACCGATACCAGTAAAATGGGCTTCAACCACCATGGAAGGAATTATTGCCATAATAAGTGTTTATTTGTGAGCATACAACTAAAACAAAGGTGCTACTAAACAGTGACATATTTCAGTTTTCAATCAGAAGGCAGCTTCGGTGTACAAGTGGTGTTGATAAAATTAATCCAAGAGACAAAACCTTCTCATGTGGTATATTGGAATTGTCCTGGATCACATTCAGGGAGGCGATGAATTATACTTCAAAGTTTTTCCCTAAGTGTTATTTGAAACAATGTTTTTAACACACATGAACACTTATTGGGATCCACCTTTTCAGTGTGGAGGCTGATCCTTATTCTGGTACCATTTAATTGGTGACCTCAAAGGCCAATTTTCACAGGAGATTCCTCATTGTATATGGGGACGTCTGTCCTTAGGCGTGGGGTGTATGGATGCATCCCCAGGAAATGGGTTGATTGTTCATCTCAAACATTTTCTCTAAATCAGATCATGTGACCAGGGTTTAGAAGCAAACACAGCAAGCTATGTGTCCTACAATAGAACATGACCTGTGCACATGTAGACATATAAATATACATAGTAAATTATGTTTGTATGCACAATACGTTTGCAGGTTTTTCAATTTAAAGCTATATGTGGACACTTGTATTTGACGTTAAGACTCCAGTAAGCATAACATACGTATATATTGTCATTTTTCTTTTACACAATATCTCGATCTCGAGTTTGGTTGACGCGATTTTCAAACATTCTGCTTCAAGGAAAGGTGTTCATGTGCCAACAATCACAGCAGACAATTCAGAGAAATTGTGTTTAGAAAATTAATTTTCCCTATGGAGGTCCCACTCTAACAAGGTGAAAACATGTTTCTTTGAAGTTCTTTTAACTTTGGTCCCAGTGCATTGATTGTTACCAATGTTGCCATCTATGATCGGATGGATAGGCCTGGGTCCGTTGCACCCCAAATCTAATGATCCATACACAGGTTCAAAAGGTTATAGCCAAAAGCACTTTTCCTATGTAAAATAAATGTGATGTAACCTTGACTTAGTGATATATTTGTATACATATCATATTTAAAGAATAATAGGCTAGAACTGAACCCAGTACAAATCAGCTGCAAGAAGTCAAACTATTTTCACCAGGACCCCATTCTTCGCCCAAAGCACCGGTTATCTCACAACAAGCAAATGAGATGGCCAATCAATGGAAGCACGCGGTTTAAAAGCTAGGTTTTATGTGCACTGTCTGAAGCCAAAAAGAAACAGCCACCATTGCCAAATCACACCACATTAATCCTAGCCCACAGTGGATGATCATGAAATAGCGACAGATGACCTTTCAAGAAATGAAAAAAGTACAATAATCATTCAACAAAGTGGTGCACTTGGAATGCTCCATTTGAAAAGAAACCGTTTTCACATGATTCGAAGTGGGACAAAACAATCGAGAACTTCAGATACACACATTCATTCATCCGGATCCCCAATAACAAATGTAGCATTGGACCAATCAATCTTGCAGTTCTTTAACCATCCATGCAATGAATAACCCAATGGTCTGCGCGGAGGGAATAACACTCCGTATGCAACCGAGTTTTAAAGCGATGATGTTGAACCGGGTAGGGAAGGGCCCAAAAATCATCTGCATGTGGAAACGATTGCTGATGAACCGCCCAGCAAACAAAAATGTGGTTGGGGGGGGGCGGTTCGAGACGCTGAGGCACTATTAAGATTTCAATCTATGTTGAGCAAAGGTTATACCTTCAACAAAAGTAACCCAAGAAGTATGTTCAAAATGCTGTAAACACAGAAGCTGGACTTCTCATTCTGGCTATGCAGAACAGAATGTTGACTGTTGACCGGTTTCATCATATGCCTCCAAGATTTCATGCTATCCCCCATTCTCGCTTACCTCACTATCCTACTCACACTGTCCTCAGGCTTGCACCCAACCTACTGCTGCTCATCATTTGCCCGAATCCCAACCGCATTTGAAATCTTCTCCACCCTTCGGCAAATTTTAAACTTGCCATGGCCCTAAAAATTGCTCTATCCCCAAACCTCTCCACACATGAAAGCTCCTGCACATGAATATACTGGGAGGTAGAACATGAGGTGTGCCTAGTTGTTTTTAGGAGATAGGATACGGCATGCACTGGAATGGATTCAGAGGGTAGGAATGGTGACACACTAAGATGGTTCTTGTGGTATGAAACGTAACGCACCTAGACAGATGTTTTTGGGGGTGGGAAATATATCATAGGCGAGTTCCTTACAATACCTGCAAAGACATGCCATAGGGCTTGGCCAAGACCTGTGGATGGCAACTGCATCTAATTAACACTGCTTTCCATCCATGCACTCTACAATACAGGTCTGACAAATGTGGTTTAGCTGGTCACATAACATTCCCACAGAAACACCAGACTTGCCTCAACACCTCTGCCATTAAAATACAGCGACAACCTACGACAAATTCGGTCTAGCTGGGTGCACATCAGGTCTCCTGCACTGGTGCTCAGTCATGACCACCCTCAGCACCCGCCCACATACCCGACCTCTTGTGCTGCTTACTGGAGCCTAGCCAGCCCTTCTAAATCCTGATCTCAGAAAAATGCACACACGCATTAAAGTCTACTCTTAGGATGTTTCCCATACCTGGACATTGACCCCTGAGGCCGCTCCCACCACAAAGCGCGTTGAGGTCATACAAAATGGGGAAAAGCGCTATATAAATGACTACAATAAAATAGAATATATAGGAGGGGAGCGATCTTCCACCAAACTCTCCTCACCTATGTCACATGATAAAAGTACAAACCCCTTTGATGATCACGCACCTGTTTAAACTGCTCCTCGTAGGTCCAGTCCCCGTGGTCCTGGGTTTGAGGTGTGAGCTGAGAGTGCCCAGGAAGAGGGAAACCAGAAGAGAGGCGCTCCAGCCCACCTGAAGGCCGTGGAGCATCACCCCGGAAAAGCTGCTGTGTGGGACGTTTAAGATTAAGCACAAGACCCTTGTCCGACTTCTCCGTATCCACCACAAGTCCTTCATCCATATCATCATCGTAATCCTCTTCCATGTCCTCCTCAAAGTCATCTTCATCCCATTTGCGCTTCCTAGTACAAAGAAAGGAAATTTTCCAAGAGTCTTAGTTGTAGGGCTGTGTTTTTTAACGATAGATCCAAGAGAATACATAATCTCCAACAGAATCAAAAGATAACAAGTTTCAATAGACCAAAGCTCTACTTCTAGGAGGACCGCAGTCATTGTTTGCACCACAAGAATTCAATTGACCTCTATTGAAGTGTATTCCTCTTTAATGCACAGTGAAGTTGATTTATTAACCATGGATAATGTAGTTCTCACAAATCAACTTTCTGCATATCCAAGGTAAAACCTTTGACTATGGCTCAGTGGAAGCGTTCTAAGATGCAAAGTTTGACCAATTAGTCAGGGTGCAGGTGCTCGCTTTACCCGACATGCAGTTAAATCAAAGTGGCCTAGGCAGCAATTACATTAGCGGAGCATGGGGGACTCCAGAAACCAAAAAAGGGAAAAATAAAAAAAAGTTCCTTAATCAGAGAAAGCATAGTTGAAGATTTTCTTCTCCAAAGCTTTCGAATGTTTGTTGACAATATGATTAATGCTGTTTTTTTCCATAAATGTCAGGATCTCACTTTCAGGCCATACAGCAGGGAGATGAATACATATGTATAATCATGCACATGACATTAGGGGGAAGCATCTTGGTCATTCTTACGGCTTCCAGAGGATCATATGACCACATGAATTGACAGAAAGTAGAAAAATAAGCCCTTTCCTTTCAGAAAAACCTGACCACCAGCTGAAGGTCCTGTGGTAAAATGAGGCTTCACTCTTCAAGGGATCTGTAACAACTTAATGTAACATATGGAAGTCGTCCTGGCCATTACCTCTATATCCCGCGTACTCATCACAGTAATACTTCTGAAGGCGATCCGCCTTCTAACAAAACCATTCCCCATAAATATATATTTTGTAAAGCCTTCTCTCCCATCCGTCTCAGCTGGGGTATAGAGCACTAACCTGACATGTCCCAAAATCTTCCTGCTTTGCTTTCTGTATTTTCAGACAGTGAACCTGGGGGAGCAGTCTGGGCTGTTGATACAGTTGATGGGCTTTTTGGGTCCAGGAATGCCTTGGGCCTGCAAAGGGTGAGGCACAGGGATTGAGCAATAGAAGTCAACAGTGCCGGTGGCCACTGGGGCTCAAGCTTTTGCCATGACGGCTGCATGAGGATATGTGGACTACTGATGCCCTTCCAAGGATCCTTGATGTGACAGAAAGTATGCGAGAGTAGGATTGTGGATGTCGTTTCATTCTGTCCCAGCTTGATCTGGATAACACGAGGGCGCTGCTTTACGTTCTCTTCAGTTCAGCATGCATGAGGAACAGACTGCCTAGAAACAGAGGCTGTACTTTCTGAATGAGCTGTCAGGACTGCCTGCCCTTGTATATGAACTTTCTCACCGTTTACAATGGTAACCCGGGGACACCAGCAGCTGAAATGAATCTGTGACGCAAACTTCCTCCCAGCCAGCTTTACAGATTACATTGAATTCAAGTGTGGGGTGAACTAGCCTGGTTTTGTCTTTCCTTTTCCTTCTTGCAGAGATCTGTTTTACCAGAAAGAGATTATGCCAGTATCAGGATATGAATGTTTACAAAGTAAACAGTTGAGATGATACAAGTATGAATGTTGCATTCAGGTCTTGTTTTGAGTAGAAACGATTTTACGATTATTTTGAATTGGATACACTTTTGTATTTAAGTCAATTTTTGGCTGCTATTAAGTGAAACCTGGGTAGTAGAATAGAGTATGGGTCTATGAGCACCACAGATCGGTACCCAAACGGGGCTGAATATTGAAATTGGGCATCTTACTTTTAAAAATTTAGTTGGCACAAAAAAACCAAAAAGATTATAAGATGTAGTGTTTCGGGCCAGCGTGTTATGTGAGGAACGTAGAACGACATTGCTACAATGACAGTCCCTCTGGAGATGGGGGAAGAAGGGGAAACTTTATGGTCTCCCTTCTTGTTGGTTATTGCATCATGCTCTTTCGGGGGTACTGGGCTTGTAAATCGGTTCAGTGCTTGTCCATATGCCCACATGTGTGGCTCTAGGTTCACCAATCCCCTGTGGTAGTGGCATTTGTGCTTTAACATAACTTTATTTCCTGCCATATCAGGGCTTCGATGTTGGTTGGGGTGAGCCCTTCTAGCACTTCATGTAGTCCCCCCCCCTCTAAACCATCTTTGTGCGATTTGAGGCACGCTGCAGGAGACATGCACCGGCCAGTGTAGGTGCTGTATTCCCACTTATTTCTTTGAACCGGTCGCCAGGTTTTGGCACCAGCTGCATTTTCTAAGGTACGGGCCAGTCCTCTGAGCTGACTTGCAAACATCTCCTCTTTGTTGCCCATGGTGGCCCTAGCAGGGTTGGTCCCCTGGCATCACAGAGTTGCAGCAAGGTAACTGGAGTGGGCTCGAGGGCTCTGTAGGTTCTGTCCCCCATCCTTCTCTGGTTTCAGATCACATAGGTGACGGGGATGTGCACCCCACCCTCTAGGCAGGGTTGTGTTCCTGGAGCAAGTCCCTGGTCTTCTTAAATTCATAGGCAATCTTCAAGTTGGCCTACACTATTCACAGAGCTTCTGGTACTACCTGTGAGTTAGGGAATTCTGCCCGTGCCATGGCAATATCAAACCTCTGTGTGTCATGAATGGACATGCCAATGGACGGAAAATAGCTCAGCAGGTTGAGTGTTCACTACTGCGATCTGTGTGATCTGCAGGTCGCAGGTTCGAATCCTGGCAAGGCCAACTCAGCCTTTCATCTTTTAGGGTTTGATATGGGAGTTCCAACTCTGGTTGGGTGATATTCTATGTGTGTATTTTCTACGTAAAAGGCTTATGCGTAAGCGCTATATAAATACACATCATTAGCATTATCATGGGCCATAGACCTGGTCTTTTCCAGGTATGCTTACCTGCACCAACACATTTCTAAGAAGGGCTAATGGGCATCCCACATATGGAGCGGTGGTCTCGGTGGTTCGGCCAGGTCTTACTTCACCTCGGATGTTAGATTAAGCTGATGCAGGTCGGCTGTTCGTAGTAGGCCTGTTACAGTTGTGGGCGCATGGTGTGGGCAGCCTTTTGTGCCCTCAGTAATGTATACCCTTTGCTGGGATCTAGAACTGTAATAGATGGGAAGGATGCTTAGAGTTAACCCGAGCCTTACCCCCCGCCCCACCCTCCATGGTGAGGGATAAAAGGTGCCGCTAAACCTTGTTGGGATCGTACTGTTCTTTGCAATGTTGTAGTAGGTCATGTTTGGAACATGGTTGAGAGTGATATCCCAGTCAGCCTCTGACACAATTCTCTTAATTGTGGAATGAGGCCGATCTCACACTGGCTGTGTGGTGACTGCCTCATCCTACCTGTGAATTTGCTCCATGTTGCATTCTGGTTTCTATTATTCTGCACTAAGCCTACTGCCTGTAACCTTGTGCTGCAGAATACTAGGCACACTAATTCCGCTGTTCGCTTGCTTGTGGCCAATTCCCAGCTGTCCATCTCAACTACAGGAAGAGCTTGTTAAAAGACAGGTCTGGCGTCTTTGCAGGCCTCATATGCTCTTGATAGAGAAGGATATGCTGGATTATCGGGTCCTGCATTGTTTTGGTGGATTATGAGTGCATGTTCTATATCAATGTGTGTCCTCCTTTTCCTCCAAACCTCAGATTCTTTGGGTTCTGTGGTAGCAAGCAGATCTGCTTGGGGAACATGTTAGAAGTTGTGTAGGTGGGTCTGAATCTTGGTACTTTTGGCAACTGGTTCTTCTCGCTTTAGGTATCTGCTTCTGCAGCCCTCCAGAGATGTAGCTTTAAGATCTGCAGGCTGGAGGGCAGGATTGCTTGTAGGTTATTTTTGAGGCACCAACATCTGGTTAGGAGGTAGTCAGCTTGCTCTCCGCAATGATCATTGTTCCCTTTACGGGGGTCAGGATCAGGGGAGCCTAGTCTTATTTAGGAGTGTGTCCTTGTGCTCATTCGACACCCCAGGACCCTGGGCAGCCTTTTCTAAAACCTTTCTGTCCCCCTTTTCAATGGTTGGACACCACCGCTTACACTACTGTAGGCCAGTAATTGGCAGGGGTAATCTCGGATAAGGGGCATTTTCTGAAGGATGCCGTCTTCCCTGGTCTTTGCCTGGGACTTTGATTCATTGTCAGTCCTTGTTTTTGGGTTCCTTGGTTTTACCTGAAGTAGCCCTGTTGAGCGGTCTGGATATTTGACGGATGTCCTCCATACTCCTCATTCTCTCCTGGGGGTGGAGGAATCGCCTGTGACAATCCACTGGATAGCCACTTCTCCCGCTGCACAGGGGGGAGGTCATTCCCTTTAGGCCCAAGTATGGGCCGGTTCAATCTTTGGATCTTTAATATGCTTCATAAGTAAGTACAGTTACAAGGATGAGGGGCATAGAGGTAATGCTCTGATTATTTACTGGTAATCTTCACTTGCTAGTCCTGCTCCATTTCTCGTCACAGCCCTTGCACCCTCGTCTCACCCCACAGTGGTAACATCGTCCCGTTTCCGTTGGTATAGAAAGGAGAATTATGGAACATATCAGGTATTTTACAATCTGCCTGTGAGGTGAAGCGGCTATATATATTCTCCTTTTTTGGGGAAAGGTTTCTCTCTGAAGGCGGATCGTCTTGATAAATTAGTACTTTGATGAAGAAGAGCAGGACTAGGAGTAATGAAAATTGCCAGTAATTAATCAGCGAATGCTCATTGGTGTGTATGAAATAAGAATACACTCATCCGTTCTTGCACAATTTGACTTCAGTGTTCCTTAGGACTTGAATGGCCGGACCTGGGTCAAAGCATAAATTGTTCAATCAATGCAGTATTTCAAGCTTTGTTGCCAGTACGAATAAACGAAACCTTCCTATGTAACTTGTAGATATCTCTATAGATCAGGCTAACACAAAGCTACACAGACACCTCCCATTTAGGCTCACCTGCTACTCTTGCTCGAGAAGCTAACAAACGTGCTTGATGAGCTCATATTGCAAAACTAGAATGGCTGCCGAGTTTACAGCTCGGAGAACATCAAGTCATTTTAAAGACATGGAGCTACAAAACAGCGAAACGTATTCAACTGCTAGAAACGAAACAAAATCATGAAATGTTCAAAACCAATACAAATGTCAATCAGTCTACAGTGCACACTGTAAAAGGCCCATGCGATGTAAACATATTGCTTTAAGAACGCTCAAGCACTGTGAGGTTTAACATGGAAAATGCTAGTTTCCATAAGGAGAGATGAGTGGTTCAACTGACGTTGTTCATGAAATACTAGTCATAGATAAAAACCATGATGTATTCGGTGAGGGACCATGTGCTTAGAATTAACAGTCCAATTGGATTATGGGTATTGTATTTCAATAGTCATTTTTAACATGTCAGATTGGGATGAAAATGTGAAAAAGAATTATCTGATGAAATATGAGAAATATAATTGCTTGTTAATCTGAAAGGATTTAGACTGGTTGCCATGCTTCGTTTTTCGACCCCAAATCATAAACGCGCCCTACCCCCAATCCAAGGTGGGGCATTTCAAGTACTTAAAATGTAAGCCGTAACTCAATATGACGTAATGCAGTTTTGTAATTCCTTTCTCGCATTTGTGCAAGTATGGGCAAACATTCGTTCTTTAAATCATGCAAGTCATTTTCCTTTGCCATAAGGACACTTCATGGAATACTCTGTGTACTATGTTAAGGAAGTGGCATACCACCACAATTTCTTCACCAGTATGTGGATGTGTGATCATCACTTACATAGTTACACTCTGTATTTTAAAGCATGACGGTCCTGAATCTGGATTGTACATACCTGGCTGCACGGTCATCTGCTAGTATTCAATTGATATGGCAATGACGTTGTCCCTTCACAGCTACAAGAGGAAGATTGGGAAAAAAGTTCTACAAATCTGTCAGTATGGAGTACGGGGCAATATTTATTAATGATTCTGAACTTATTTTGCCACAGGACCAAATATTGCCCCGTAAGACTGAGCGCCGTTAGTTGTTGAGGGACTTTAGTGTCTGTTGATGCAATGCTTTTCTTGTATACGTTCTGGCTTGTGATGAAGTAGTGGTTAGAATTTTTCAAGATAGTATTGGGACATTTTCTACAAGAGGATATTCCCAGCATCGTTTTGCCCACCGATTTTCCACAAGCTAAAACATACAGGAGAAGCATTACCCGGAAAGCAAAATACAGCAGCTTAGCAGAATCAATGATTCTTCACCGTCATGCTTGGCACACTTCTTTTAAACTGCAGTGCATACAACAATGCAACTATAACCCCAATGACTACACTTCCATTTACTGAAGACATTTATTTTTTATGTGCTAGGATACTTGATTTACAGAGTATGTATTGTATTCCATCAAGAGCCCTTGTTGCATATTGTACATATAGAAAACAACCAACATGATCAAACGGCAAATTATTGAACATAAAGCAGACTTTTGCAGAAGGAATTCCAAATTCGCTATTGCAACACTTTACACGGAGGGTACAGAGTATTATTATATACAAAACAGAATCAAAATATGACATCCAATATGTTTTAATAGTACACAATTTGTCTTATGTAAACTTGTAACAAATACATTGATTGATATAGCATTTCTTGCCGACACGTGTTTTGTGCCTTCGCCATGTGATTAATTAAACCCATGTTACTATATATCTGATAAAAAAAACCCATTAACGAAATTTCTAGTATAAAAAGATGCCAATCCAAGGAAAAGCATATAGGGGTATGAAGAGGCTAAGACAGAATATAGGCCCATAATTTGGAGGAGAGGAAAATAGATATTACTCATTTCAATTCCTAAATATTGCATTTCACATCAAATACAGCAACGTTAGGCAACTTGTGTTCAGGTGTATGGATACATCTAACAAATAACATTCAATTAATAAAATATCTAGAGATCTAATAGAAGTAATTTACTATGAAAAGAAAATCAAAATCCAAAAATGTGCCATAAAAGTTCTAGTAAACACCAGACTACTTGGTAGCAAAGATCCTATAACATGCTGAAAGAGTGCAGAAAAGGACAGCAGAGATAAATGGAAGGACGGAGTAGGAGCACGTCATCACCTTATTTCGGGAGCTCCAAATAGCAAGCTCTCTGGTGGGGTGGTTGTAGATTTACAAAGCTTATATTATTCCATACCTGTCTCACGCTGCGAGAACAGTTTAGGATGCGTGGCAGCCCTATTTTTGTTTTGGGCTTTTTTTCCACATACAGGTCAGAGTGCCCCTGCTACAAGTTAGTCCTTTAATTATTCTCGGATCCACGTCTAATGGGCGTTTACAAAAGGCAGAGTATGTAGGTTCTTCCTTTTCTAACTGGCCCTCTCCCAGTCCCTTTCAGGACACCTAATTGAAATCCCCACTGCTGCGGGGCACCAACTGCCCCCTCCACCCGCTTTCGCCTTCCCTTACCTGCTGTGCACTCCAGCCTCCGGCTGCCTACTTCCCAATGTCTAGATATTGAGTACCCGGAAGCCAGATCCACAGCACGGCATGCTTTGTGCAAGTTTGGAGTGGAAATTTAAAAGTTTAAAAGGATTTTTTTTGACAAGGTTGCAATGGTTCTAACTTTAAGGCATTTATGAACATCTGAACCTCAGAAGGAAGGTTCATCAAAAGCCACATTGAACACTATACCTCAGTTCCCAAGGAAATTAGATATGCTTATTCCTGAACTCATTTTAATGTGACAGCTTTAAAGACTTGTTAGAAGGTTTTTGACTAAGCAATTCACCTGTTTGAGTTTAGGAGTTCACACACTTAAAACACTCCATGGAAGATCAAGTTTAAGTTGGATTTCAGCATATTTTCCAAACTTTTGGTGCTCAGTTTTAAAAGTGTCAGGAGGTCATCACATTAAAGAATTAAAGTAGCTCCTCTAGGCAGAAGTAGAGGAGAATCAGGTAATATTTCTAAGGTGTAGTAAAATTCTATGTTGGGTAAGTTAGAAAGTAAATATTAAATGTTATACAAATTTTCAGTTATGCAGAGACCGGCGTGTCTCGGACTCAGCTGTTTAGTTTAGTTGAGAGCGCTACACCTTAGTGGGACTGTGGGGCTCAGTAGATCAGCAGCTCCTGCAGGCACCAGTAAAACTTAAAAATAAGGTCTGCGTTGCCACCAGCTTGCCAGAATCACACCGCCTGGGCAGTAAACCCACACAAGGCAAAGAGAAAAGGGACAGCGACAGCACGCACTAGTGGCCATAAAACGCGTTGCACAAAAAGGTAAAGTGGGCAACTGGTTTCCCCTTGCACTGGCACACATAGGGAATGTTCAGTATTGCCCAAAGAAATTAGCTGCAGTGTGAAATCACATGGAAAAAGCACTACAGTTGCCAAAAACGGCCCAAACACCTGATCGGCTACCAAATATGCCCAGGGGTTCTCAAGTAGGAGAATGTAAAAGTAGCAAAAAGGAACACTTTTCCTACTACTCACACAAATCATACACCAGACGAGAAAAATGCTTGGTCCGCCTAACACTCATTTTACACTACCCACACAGCCAGACCACATTCAAAATTACAATCACACTCCCAAGATGTGACACACATTCTACACAACCTACCACACCACAGACACATGCTGTAACTCATTCGCACAGCACACACAAAGCAGAAATCCCAATCTAGAAAGAGCCACATCACACTCCACATACTGTATTCCACAACATGATACGTAGCCTACACCAAATAGCACATACAAACCATCCAGTCATTCACGACCAAAGCCACATCACACCAAACAATGAACTTACTACCCTAGACTACACTACCCATGTACCCAGTGCTTTAAGTGGGCCCAGGCCTGCCGGGGCCTGTCCCCGGCAGTCACCCAGAAGTGGGGTTGAGCCGGAACCCTGCTGGGGCCCCCCGGTCCCACCACAACATTTGCGGGATGCATCATCTGGTCGCGGCCGCAACGGGAGATGCACCCACCATTAGGTCAGGCAAGCTGACAGAAGTGTCAGCCAGCCACAGCGTCGGTGTAGCTTGCTGGCACTTCTGTCAGTCACTGTAACTTCTTATGGTGACCTCTTGCGCAAGGGGTCATCAGAGGAAGTTACTGTGACTTTGTTTCCCCAGGTCGCCGAGGCGTCTTTAACCCTCGGCGAACCAGGGGACTCCGACATATTTCGAGGTTTATAAAAGATGGCTTGAGAAGTGCACAATTCAAGCCATCTTTTATAAAGCTTTGCTGATTGACAAAGACGCCTCGGGCCTTTTGTCCGTCGGGAAAGCTTTATAAAAGATGGATTGAATTGTGCACTTTTTATGCCATCTTTTATAAACCTCGAAATGTTTAAACAAAGATGGCTTGGAAAGTACACAAACCATAAAAAGGTATGCACACAAATATATAAATGCTATATATTTGTGTGCGTACCTTACTATGGTTTATGTACTTCTCAAGCCATCTTGAAGTACACAAACCATAGTAAGGCATGCAAACAAATATATAAATGTAAGCATTTATATATTTATGTGCATAGCTTGAAGAGAACATCTTTTATAAACATAGAAAAGTACGCATACATATATATAAAATATTTGCGCACCTTCCTATGGTTTGTGTATGTTTTTAAGGCCACGCCCATCCCACAAGCCACGCCCCCAAATGAGCCCCCCCTCGATTTCTTACCCCACTTAAAGCCCTACATGTACCACAGCATCATACACGAACCCTCCCCATCACCACATTTGACAAAGTTTGCATGCCGTACCCTCTGGGAACACTACAAACAACTCCGACTACAGGTATAGGAAACCCAACCTTTGGTATAAGCTTGTACTTCACAGTTTTGGTAGCTTGTTGAGCAGCCAGGCTTATCTCAAGAGGGGTCAAAGTAAGCTGTAGTGGAGTTACACAGAGATTTACAGTTAGACGTATTCAAATAAACTCTTACACTCAATGTTTCTTGAATAAACAATTATTAATGTATTTATCAGTCAGTTAGAATTAGCCTTCTTCAGAAGGGAGCAATATAATAGTAACACAAATACACACTATTAAGATCTCCAAATCAGTTTTGGGATGGCCCACAGACACTACCTACACCCTCAGGTGACTTCAATTGCTAGGGTGCTGGGGACATTACTATATCACTGTTGCATTTAGGATAATATAGTAATAAGTCAAAGGAAAAGATCTCAACAAACAAGAGACCACAAATATTCTTAAGCAGGCAAACACTTTCAGATCCCCCATTAAGAGTCATTCAGTGGAAGAGGCTAAGCCAAAGTCAATACGCAAAAGTCTATGTAAGCTGAAGTCGTTGCACAATGTTTTCACAAGTCTTTGAAGAAAAGAAGAATCAAATGTGGGGCCACAAGCTGATTAGACTTGTGAGTAGTAGAAGATGCAAGCAACTACAGTAAGAGGTAGGTTCTCTCAGACTTTTTTAACAGTACCTTTAAAATGAAGAAAATATGCAGTAGGTGACTCCTGTTCCTGTGCAGCTCTGCAGATCTCACTGTTCCTGGGCCTCACTCATGGGGAGAAGATGGAGGACGTCGGGGGGACACCTGCAATGCACTGGGACCGTCAAAACTGGCAACCGGCAAACTTCACTTCCAGTGGCTGTTCAGTGTTTCAGCTCCTCGCGCCTACCGCAAATAGCAACACTCCGGTTCCTGGCTGTCGAGATGGACTTTCCTTGCTTCTGGTGTCCCGCGCTCTGTTGAGGGGGCTCAGGCTCGGTCAATCCTGCTTCCTGGGAGTCCAGAGGATCTTCCTGGAGCTCTAGGCGAGCTTAAAAGCAATGCACACAATCTGTTCCTCTCCCTGGCTATACGGTTCACAGCAGAAACTCTGGAAATTCAACCAGCTCTGAGATGAATGTCCAGGTGGCTTACTTTGGAGTTGATTGGTCCAACCAACTCAAGGGAGAAGACGTCCTTGCAGGGGCTTGGCGATTCGGCACTGCAGCAGGGCTTCACTGGGCAAATTAATGGTCCAGGAGTTGCAGCATGCATCCTCTTCAAGCTCTTCTTCAGTTCCTTCGTCCAGTAGTCGACGCTGCCTTCCAAGCCAAAAGACTTGCCTTTTATCCAGTTCTCTCCCATTAATTTCAGCCTAGCAGTCAATCACCCAGCAGGGTGGCTGTCCTTACCTACCCCAGACACCATGGAGCCAAAACAAACAATGGGACCAAACCTGGTTTGGCACGCAGAGTAGATCTCAAGAAGGACCTTTCCACAAAGAAATGGCGAAAAAAGAAGACCGGGGCCATTTTGACAAAACTGGCACCCTTGGGTGCTTTACTGCAGCTGCGAATGCAGCCCGCGGTAAATGCACACCGTGGTAGTTAAAACGAAACCACTGCCACCAGCCATTCGGTGAGGAAAGGGTAACAAAAAATGTTCCATGAGAAGCTAGACAAAGGGGATACAGTAGTTAACCCCTCCAGCACCCTATTGTAAGATAGCGTGAGCTGGGTCTAGAAAATTACAAATGTAAGTAAAGTCAATTTCACTTGACTGCTCGTGGAAACAGTATTTTAACCAAGAGAAGGTATTCAAACCTTTGGAAAATCCGATTCCCTGTGCCACTGCACTGAAGGTGCTGTGGGACACAATGTAAAAAATAATGCCTATGGCGTTTGTCAGACTCCACAACAAAAAGAAACGCAGTGTACAAAGTCACATTAAAATACATGAGAGTGGGAAAAGGGGTCTCACTCTCAACAGGTTAAAAAAAATCCAGCAAAGTTGCTGGGGGTCTCTAGGGTGGAGGTAATGAACACATTTCTGATAATTCTCGCTAACACCACATCGCTATCAGGCACACACTTATGAACCCAATAAACTCCATGCCAGACCCCGGACCTGAAGCTGACTGAGAGGGCTGCCAGGCGTCCGAACTCCTGCCAGAAAAAAAAACACCCTTTACAAAACATTCACTGAAAATTGAAACGGAAGACAGATGGGGATTCCGTAACTTTCCAGAACTATCCCACATAGCCGCTCAATGATCTCAAAAATATGATCAGCACCACAATGTTGTGTAAGGCAGTCTGTACTGTACAAACCGCAAGTACCAGAACAAAGCAAACCCATCTCCCCGCCCCCCTCTTATACTTTCTTCCTTCTTCTTGCGAACACGCCTGGCATCTTCTTTGGAGCACCATTGCCCCACTGGCCCCTTCACTCCCTCTCGTCAAAGCCATCAAAACATGGATCTCCACAACCACCCAACATGCAAGGACACCATGCTCCTTAACGTGCATTTGGTACAATCCCCACTCTCCTCCTCACTTAGCTTTTTACCAGAAATCACTTCTTGCATGCACAATGTTTTAACTTGGCCAAGTGCGACTACACCATTTCCGCTCTCGACTTCCACCCTCCCTGACTACCCTCACACCCCTCGAGTCTGCAAGTCCATGTTTGCACTGCCCACCTCTCTCAACTACAATGTGTCTGCACTATTTGCTCTTCATTTCTGCCGCTCTTCGCTCCACCACCATCTCATGATCGACACCCAGACCCACAACTTAGGCTGAAATGGCATCTGTTGTCCTGTCTGCCAACCCCACCTATGCCTCTGCGGACTGCTTTACACCACAAAAAAAGGCAGAAATTTGATTTTGGTAGCAACGTTTTTATTGATTAGAAAATGCAGTCATAATTTAGCCATAAGTAACTTATTGGTTTCCGTAACATAAAACATGCAGCATGTTCCTGTTCGTCTGAAACCAGCCTTCGACAGGGCGTAAAAGACTAGAAAGATTACAGGACAACTAAGAACTAAGGGTTGTAATATGATATGGAATTTATAACGTGCCTATACACAAGTGTTTCAAGGCGTGACGATGCAAGGGAGGGGGAACAGAGGGAAAACAGAAAACGATCATACTAGGCCAGGTGTCATTCAAATCGTGCAAGTGCATGAGAAGGGGGAAAGCGGCCGGAGGGGTCGGGGGGGGGTGGGGTTACAGTGCGATACATGGGATAATAGAATAAATAACAGTAGGTAAAGTATGGCCAGGTGGTAAGTGCAGACATCAGGTGTCAAGTGCTGGTAGTGGGACTGTAGGGGTACAGAAACAGTCCCCAAGTGCGAGGGTTGCCAGGAAGGCAGTAGAGGTAAGCAACTGGGGGGGGCCTCGGGAGGGGCGGGAGGGGAGGACCTGGGCCCGAGATCAGAGGGTGGCCAGTTAATCAGTGCAGTTTTGGTATTAGCCGGGAAGTCAGCATGGGAGAGGAGGAGAGAAAGAAGCAAAGAGAAAGGTTTTGAGGTGCTTCTGGAACCGGAAAGGATTCTCCTCAAGTTTCAGGGAAGCAGGGAGGCTGCTCCAGATGGAGACCTCAGCCGAAGAAAGATCTACAACCAACTCGTTGCTTGGAGAAGCGACTGACCCTGAGGGAGTTGGAGGCGGATGAGCGAAGAGCTTGAGAAGGAAGATATTTAGGAAGAGAGAGTTGAAGGTCCCAGAAGGCATTATGGACAATGCAGAGGGTTTTCAACTTAATCCTCGCAGTCACTGGGAGCCAGTGCAGAGATTTCAGTCCTGGAGCGATAGGATACGATACCTGGGCTTGAGGCCAAGGACAAGTCTTGCAGTCCTGTTCTGGGTGAGTTGCAGAGAACGAAGGTTAGAAGCAGGCAGATTTAGAAAGAGGCTGTTGCAATAGTCAAGCCTAGAGAGAACCAGAGCTCTGGAGACAGTGAACCTCTGGAGGGAAGGAGAGGAAAGGAAGAATACCTCTGAGAAGGTGCAGCTGGTAGTGTGACTTCTAAGAGACGTCAGATGTGGTGAGAGAAGGAGAGTGTGGAATCGAAGATGACCCCAAGGTTTTTTGCCTCACAGGTGGGAGAGGAGGAGGGCCATGAGAGGCAGGTCAGAGAGTGACAGGAAAGGAGATAGCGGGTGTGCCGATGAGGTTAATCTCGGTCTTACGGGCATTAAGGCAGAGATTATTGGCAGCACACCACTCTTGAATGGCAGACAGACAGTCAGAGATGAGAGAGGGAGAGTAGGTGGCTGAGGGCAGCCTGAAAATGAGCTGAGTGTCATCAGCATAGCACTGGATGTTGGGGCAGATCGCTGCAATGCGGTGGGCAAGAATTGCTAGGTATAGGTTGAACAGCCAGGGAGAGAGGTTAGACCCCTGGGGAACACCACAGGTAGAGACAGAGGAGAGGAAGGACCCAATTGAATTTGGGAGGGTCGATCAGAGAGGAAGGAGGTCAGCCATGCAAGGCCCTGGCTGGTGATCCCCAGGTTATCGCTGAGACGGTTGAGAAGGATGGCATGGTTAACCATGTCAAAGGCAGAAGAGAGATCAAGGAAGAGGAGGACGCAGGGTGTTGGAATCAAGGTTGGCGAGCAGATCATTACGGATGTTCAGTAGAGCAGTTTCTGTGCTTCTGGCAGCTCTGAAGCCAGTCTGGTGATCATGGAGACAACCAACAGATTCAGTGTGCCGATTGAGCTGGGAGATGGCCAACTTTTCCAAGAGTTTGCCCAGAAAAGGGGTGATGGAGATTGGGCGATAGCCGGGCAGGATGGGTCGGCAGAGGGTTTCTTAAGAAGAGGGTGCACAAGAGTGTGCTTCGAGGGTGGGGGGGTAAGACTCCAGTGGCGGAGGAGTGGTTGCAGAAGTCTCCAGGGCAGGAGCCAGGGAGTCAATGTGGTCCTTGATGGTTTTGGAGGAACAGGGGTGAACCTGTTTTGATGAGACTTTCATAGATAGGACTTGTCTAGAAACCTTGTCTGGGGAGAAAAGGGGAAGAGCAGAGAAGGAAGGAGGAGAGGAGGCCGAAGAAGGGCCAGAGGAAGAGCTGGGAGTAGAGGGAGGAAGGGGAACAGAGGATAGAGAGGAAAGGATGTCCTGAGTTTTAGAGATGAAATGAGAAGCCAGTGCTGTGCAGAGGGCCTGGGAAGGGACAGGAGAGGTAGAGACTGCAGAAGAATTGGCCAGTTCCTTGAGATTTTAAAGAGTTCAGCCGAGTCGTTAGATGTCGCAGACACAGGCTTGGATGTGAGCTCTCTTCTTGGTGAGGACAGAGAGCCGGTATTGTCTTTGGAGCAGGCGGCAGGCCAGTTTTTCAGAGGACTTGCATGAAGCACGCCATTTCATCTCAGTCACCCTGCACTTGCGTTTGAGGGTGACGAGGTCAGAGTCGTACCAGGAGTTGCATTTGGCTTTGGGCTTCAGGCTGATCGTCATGACAGGGTCAAAAACATTGAGAGTATTAGATATAGCAGAGTGTAGTATGAAAAGGGCTGTTTTAGGGTGGGAGTCAGCCAAAGGGGGATGGGGGAGAAAGAGGGGGCGAAAGCCTCAACTGACACACGCTTCATGGGTCGGATGACCAAGAGGTGGGTGGCAGTGCTGGACTTGACTTGGCCTGAGGGGTAGAGAGGGTGCGCTGGCAGGAAAGGAAAAAGTGATCACTCCAGGAGAGAGGAGTGGTGAGAGGGATAGAAAGGGGAAGGTGGCCGATAGATAGTATCCACAGTAAGGGAGTGGCCATCATCATAACTAAGGTTTGGCTGCAGAAAAAAAATAAATAAAGCTAATTGTTTTTTAAAACGCAACAATTAGTAAAACGTATCAGAATGCTGCATCAACAGTTTCAGTGTGCAGGAAGGTGCCGATGTGTCCTGACCGATATGTGGGCCACTTTTCCCTTTGCATACTCCATGTCTGTACACTATATAGGGCGTGAGAAGTTTCATTTCCCCGATCTCCAGGTTGATGATAAACTTATGTCAGTGCTGGAGAAAGGTAGTGCATTGTTTGGCTGCAAGGTGGGAAAAAGGCGTCTAGACAGTTTGGAGGGAGGGCGTTTGCCCGCTGTCAGTAATTATTGCCTGCAGCTCGAGTTCTCCCATCTTATATGTGAGAAGAAGTTTCTACACTGGAAGTTTTGTTCTTTGTATTCTAGGACTTATTCATCTGTATTTTTACAAAAGAAAAAAAAATCAGAAAGGACTGGAGTCGAAATAGAGAGTATGGTGTTGCAGAAGCTCTGAAAATTAGCAGACGATATTGCCCATGTGATCCTTCATTAGCTATGCAGCTGTAAATAAAGAATATAGCCGTGACCTAAGAGCAAAGAGACAGCAGGAGACTAGGTAGAGTTGTTCACGTTCAGCATGTAGGTATCGTGGCAGGGTTTAACTTGCAGGTCGAAGATCTGTTTCTGCGCAGTTCTGAATATCTTTGAGAATTTGGAAGAGTTCCTCTAGTGCCTGACCAATTTAAATGCTTGTCCCTGCAACAGGGGTCTACAACCATTGTTTTTAAAAGGTTTCATACTACAACTCTCATCAGTCGTAGCTGGCATAGCCAATAGTGATGGATCATGGGAATCATACTCCAGAGCATTTGATTGGTGCAGGCCTCTGCCCTGAAGAATAAGTATAAACACACAGACAAGCTGAGAAACTGACAAGTGAACTTTACTACACAAAGTGTGTTAGTTAAATGTAATGGAACGACCTCCACATTTTAAGAAAAAGTATTAAACGACTGACACTCAAAAATCTACACTGCAGGTGTGGATAATTTCTGCTCCCTTTTCAACAGAACGTTTTGAACTAGCTGGGACTGAAGGCAGGGTGTGGGCATTGGGACACCCGAATGGTACGCAGGATGAGAGAACAAAGTTAAGTGAGGACTGAATCTCTCACAAGTGTGAAAGTACATAGCAGACCTGTGGTACTGCATCACAAATTCCAAGACGGTACTACTTAATGTATGCCTTACAAACAGCTAAGGAGCTAGCACCACCCCTGAACTGCTTGTACATCTCTCCCGTTCCACATTCCTCTGGTATCACTCCAGCCTATTTCAAGGTGGCCACCAGCAAACATATTCTGAAAAGAAACAAAATAAAAACAAAAAATATATATATATATATATATTTTTTTTTTATAAAGGACCACACTAATGACCAACAACCCAGCCAACCATCAACCGGTCTCCCCTTTCTCACTATTCCAAAGCTCTTAAACATGTAGGGCCTCATTACGAGGTATGTCGGTAGCCATGCCGCTATTGGCGGCATGGCTGCTGGCAAAACCGCATCCGTGTCCTCGGAATGAGGACTTACCGGACCATTCCGAGTTCGGATGGCCCGGTAATTCCTCACTCGAGGACACGAACACGGTTCATCCCCATTCCCATTTCAGCCCCCATAGAGCTGAATGGGAGAGGGAGTAAACAACGGGCCATTACGAGATGGCCCGTTGTTTGCTCCCTCTTCCCCTCGCGGGACCTGGTATGCACGCCTGGTTTTCCCCAGGCGTGCTTAACGTGTCCCGTGAGGGGACCTCGTAATGTGGCGGAACGGGTTGAACGGCGCTGCAGCCTTTTACGGCGCCGTTCAACCCGTTCTGCCAGGGTCGTAATGAGGCCCGTAGTCTTGAGACTCACACTGTCTACCTGGAGACAAACTGTCCCCACGATCCCTTCCAATCTAGAGTCTGCAACAGGCCCTCCATGGACACAGGGCTTACATTCCCTTAGAACGGCTCACCAATGACCTACATCATCTGTCCCGAGTCTCCTTGATCACCTCTAAATCAGTTGATCATCTCCCATGCTTTTAGACCTACTCACATATTGTCTTTCAGGGCTCCATCTTGCCAACTACCAGGCTGATTTCCCCTTCTCAATTTTCTGGAACAACCACTATCCCTGAAGAAGTATGTAATGTTTGTATTGTGCTTTTAAATGTTTCCAGCTTTTTTCCTCCCACCAATATCTAGTGTAATGTATTAACTGCATTATTTCGCAATTGGAAGGCTCAAGGCATCCATCGCCCCTTTGTACAATGCTTAACACAGCACTTCATTGTCGATAAAATGTAGGATACATTTTAGTTACCCAATAATACTCTTACTTGGGCTTGTGAATCTGCTTAGAATCACATGCTTTTCTTATTCGGCTATCTAGTGGTTGGTTCTGAGCATTACTGCTTTTTCCCCAAGGTAAAAGTAGGCGCTGACAGGGGCATTCCCATCATATTATCTCTCTCGTACATGCCCAGGCTCCCACAATACATTCCATGTTTCAGTGCACAATACAGAAACCAACGAAACAGCACAGATGAGAATCGAACACCCCTCAGAAGACATAAAACATCACAGGGTTACACCTCTCAAACCAACCTTTTCATCAGTCCAGATAACCCACATGATCAACTACGCGAACATAAGGCTTCTCTATGGACAGCGATTTCCCAAGTGCTGTTGACATTAACCATCTAGCAACACACCCAAACAGTACCATAGTACTATGAACTGCAGGCATCAATACAATAGCAAAACTACCTTGCATTTTCTTCCTCTATTCCCACCAACCAATCCCAGCGGCTCTCTTTCAGAAACCAACACATCTTCAGAGAAGTATTACTGCAATCCTTTCGAAGGCCGTAGACCAGGAGTCATTCTTTTGCTGACGTTCATCACTTTTACAAGCAGTCATTCCCCACCCCCTGTTTAACACTCAGGCAATTCCTTATCCGCAAGAGAACAACTTCTTCAACTGGGACTTATTAGGAGTTGGTTTGAGATTATTCATTGACGATTTCAGCAGTATAAACTGCACCCTCTTCAGGGCCCTTCCAACACAACCAAGACAACTGGGCCCCATTACGAGTTGGGTGTTATTGCTAAAACCCACATTACTGCACAGGTCAACTAGGGTTTTGGGTTGGAGGGAAAACTGCCAGCAAAATGCTAGCAGTAATTCTGCCACCCTACTGTTGGAAGCAATTCTGCCTAAATCCACATGGAGTCCTATAGACTGCATAAATGGGGACCAACACCGGCATACCGAGGCACCAGACCAAGTGGCGGGAAGGGTAAATCCATTTGGTGGTATTTTGGCAGATATTGAGCAAAATTAGCACCAAACTTCTAATGAGGCCCATTGTGTGTTCATGTACTTAAAGAGTCACATGCACCCAATCTCAAAGAATGTTTGCAATCTCTGCCGGCCATTTTGACCTGCCCTTCGGTTTCTCATCAGTGGCGTCAGTAGCAAACCACTTTGGTATGGGGTGCAATAAATGCAAATGCATACACATCCATGAACTGGCTGCATCTCCACACTGCATGAATGGCCAGATTCATACTTCCTCCTCATACTCGATCGTGCACAAATTGATTAATCCTCCTGGAACTCAGGTAGCATTACACGTTCCAGATTGCCATGGTACCAGTGAACATAGCCTGCTCCTCACGACTTCAAGTGTGAAAGCCCAATCTAACGTCCCTGCCGTGCACCCAGTGAACGCGGCATGTTAAAGATCGAAGATCTTCAGCTGCCACTTCTTGGCAGTGGAAAGATTTAAAATAGTTAACTGCTCATAAGGGCATCCATAATACCAGAAAAACGGACCTCTGAAGGTAGCACATCGTGTCAGAGAAGGTAGTGTAGGCCAGGGGATGCTGCTGTGTTCTGGGCTACAGTGTCCTGTACCGCAGTGTAATGAGTTGCCTTTGTTCTGTGGGGCAGTGTTCTGTAGAAGGTGGTGATGCAGCATTATGTACTGTACCTTTATGGAGTCTCCCACGTGCTTACAAACATGCAGAGGAGGCGGACCCAGGCAGGGCGGAGGGGTGACTGGGAGGAGGGTGCTGGGCTCGAGGAGGTGGAGCGGATTCTCGAGGCGGATGCAAGGAGTGAGTGTGCTTGGAGGAGGCGGTAAGAATGGGTAAGGGGAAAGGGAAGGTTGGAAAGAAAGGAGGGGTGGAGGAGGAGGCGAAGAGGGAGAGAACGCGGACTGTGATGTCTACACTTGTGGAGAGGGGGAAATAGGAAAGGGAAGAGCGCCATCGTAGCAGGTCTCCACGGAGGGATGATGGAGGGGGGCTGGACCGGGGCCACTCTGGAACGGTGACTCAGGAAAAGCGCGTTTTGAAAGGGCTGGAAGCCTCAGAGAGCGGTGGGTCTGGGGAGGAGAAGATGCAGGTTGACAGTGTGTGGAAGGTGGTGTTGAAGCCTGAGAGTCGAGAGAAGACATTCCTGGGGGTGAATCCGTTGGAAATTGCTAGATGGGTGAAGGCGGCTGTGGGGGATGTTACTCGGGTGCTAGTGGTGGCCGGTTGTTGGTGGAGGGGACGGATGCTGGTAGCAAGGCTAAGATTCTGGAGGTGGGTTGTCTGGGTAGACATGCAGTGCGAGTGTTTGATCAAAGTGGTGTGTCGTGTAAGGGGGTGTTGTATGGTGTGCCGGTGTCCATGAATATGTCTGAGGTGGAGGAGCAGCTGGCGGATGTGGGGGTAGTGGAGGCGTGGAGGCTGGGGAGGAGAGATGCACAAGGGGATGTGGTGTCAACGACTGTGGCAGTGAGGTTTGCGAGAACGGAGTGTCCGGAGGTGGTGGAGATGGGTTATCAGAGGTTCCATGTGAAAGTTTATGTAGCGATGCCGTTGAGGTGTTATAAGTGTCAGCAGTTTGGACATGTGGCGAGAGTATGCAGGAATGAGAGGCATTGTGGGAGGTGTGGAGGAGATCATGACATTAAGGAATGCAAGGTGGAGACCCTGGAGAAGTGTGTGAATTGTGGGAGGAGGGCACTATACTGCGTTTAGGGGGTGTGAGCCATAGGGTGGCGAGAGAAGTGGTGCAGGTGAGGGCGGCAGAAGGTTTGTTTTATGCGGAGGCAGTGGCAAAGGTGAAACCGGTACGAGTAGTGAATGAGGTGTGTGGGAGAGAGCCGGTTGTGGATGAGGCTGCGGGAAGGAAGAGAGTGGTGGGAGAGGTGAAAGGCGTAGAAATGATGGTTGTCCCGAAAACTGAGTTTATGTGCTTTATAGTGAGTTCAGGGGAATTTGTCAGTCAGTGTGTCGGATCTTACGAAAGGAGTGGTGGAAGCAGGGAGGAGGTTTTTTAATGTTGTGGATGTGTTGGAAAAGGATGTGTTCAGGATGGTTACTAAGGTGCGGAAGCAGAGTGTGGTGTCGGCCTGAGGATTTTGCAGTGGAACACGAGGAGTTTGTTGAGGAATGGGCAGGAGTTCAAAGCGGCGCTGTGTGGGGAATTGAATGTTGATGTGGTTTGTATTCAGGAGACGTGGTTAAGGGGTGATCTAAGGTTTGTGATTCCGGGTTTTGAGTTGTTTCGTAAGGATAGGTTGGAGGGGAGGGGGGTGTGGCTCTGGCAGTTCGGAAGGGGTTGGTTGTAGGAGAGATTGTGGTGGATGGAGCAGTGGAGGCTATCGGGGCGGGGATTCGGGTAGGGGGATCGGAAGTCTTGGTGTTAAATTATTATAATCCGTGTGAGGTGGTGGAGGTAGATGCGCTGTCTGTAGTGATAAGGGGGCATGTGGGACCTTGTGTTTTGTGTGGCGATTTTAACAGTGCCAACACGTTGTGGGGTAGTGATCGGACAGATGCGAATGGGTGTCGGGCTGAGAGGTCCTGTATCCGCGGAAGCTGCTGAACCCCCGACAATCCCCCTGAGATGTATTTCCCAGAACTAGTTTTCAATACAGCTCTGTAAACTACACCCCAAAGGGAAAGGGGGAATGGGACCAGGCAGACTGCGTCAAGGCTAATCAGTGCTGAACCTGCAGAGGATAAAGAATAACATATACACTTCCTTAATTCACTTACTTAACCTTATGAATGGGAAGTCATTAATCCTTAACTAATAATTGAGAATCCTACCTGGTTCTTCTCTTGAAATTTCTTAGAGAAGCGGATAAGAAGCTGAAAATCTCTCTTACTTGCGATACTTGAAATTCCCAGCAACTTCTTACATTAGACAAAACTGGAAGTCTTAGTTCTTTCTTTGTCTTTTTTCCAACATGCACTGGTAGTTCAATTAGATTGTCTTTAAAATGTTCTTTCTTGTCATTTCAAAACTTTTCAAACTATTTATAATTATCTTGAGTCTTTGAATCCTTGAAGAAAGAGGAAACACGTGCTAACTGCACACGCAGGTTATTTCCATTAAAATTATCGATGAACTTCACATAGAAATCTTCCTGGTTGAAGAACACGTGCAAACGGATGAAGACGCGCGATCAAAATAATCCACACGCGCAAAAAATCCACACGCGCAATAATTCACACGCGCAATAATGTTCTCCTGCGAGACACGCGAAATAAGAACACCCGCGCTATTGAGTTCAAACGCAATGAAGTGATTCTCACGCGCAAAATCACTCGCGATGGAAAAAACACACGCGCACTCACATGGCACGCGACAAACAGATTCTCGCGCTTTGTACCCCCGCGCTAAAAATCACACGCGCTTTGTATTTCACACGCGCTTTGTACACCCGCGCTAAAAATCACACACGCATTGTATTTCACACGCGCTTTGTATTTCACACGCGCTTTGTACACTCGCGCTAAAAATCACACGCGCTTTGTATTTCACATGCGCTTTGTATTTCACACGCGCTTTGTAGTTCTCACGCAGCGTATAGCTTTTCGCGCAAAGGATCACCCGCGCAATAAAACACACGCGCGTTTAAAATGGCACGAGACCAACCTCTACTCGCGCTCGGAATACACACGCTAGAAAGCACGCGCTCACTTGAATACGCACGCGACAGTCAAAATCTCGCGCTAAGGAACACCGCACTGGAAACACAAGCGCACTCCGATAGTTCAATAGTTTTAGTAGAAACACTACTTTTAACGAATTTTCAAGGAGACTGTTATTAAGATGAACAGATTTACAGTAGAAATAAAGTCACTTATCTCCTGAGCGAATTCACAAAGATTTCCTGCTTTTCCTATCTTCAAAACGAATTCCTGCCAGCTGAAGACTTCTCCTGAACCCCCAAGAAAGTAGCCGCTCAACTGCTGAGATCTGAAGGATAAAATCCACCAGGCCTAATACTAAAGCAGGAGCAGCCACTGAACACGTCCTCTCAGATGGGGTTTTGATGATGAAAGGCACAGAGTGACAGTTTAGAATGTTCATTGTTGTTCAGCATTGTCTTCTAGCCAATCAGAGCTGTCACTGTGAGGCTCCATCTTGCCTTGGGTCAGAACCAGGATTCTGAATCAACAAGTTAAGGCCTAACCAACTATAATGGAAAACTTCCCACCCACACAAAGCTAATCTGAAAAGGATAATAATAAAAAGGAAACTTGAATAAGAGAAGGAAACCTGACAATGGGGAACTATTGGAGGACATGGCGGATGAGTTGTGTCTGTTTTTGCTGAATGATGGTTCGGGTACGCGGTTGGATGTGAGGACTGGGAAGTTGTCGTGTTTGGATTTGACCTGGGTGTCTGCTGCGATTGCGGGAGAATGTGATTGGGAGGTGCGTGAGGATGGGGATATGGTGAGTGACCATTCTGGTATTTTGGTGACAGTGAGGGGTGAGGTAGGGATCAGGCCACGGATGTCTGGGAGCCGGTTGAACTTTAGGATGGCTGATTGGGAGTTGTATAAGAGAATGTGTCAGGAATTGATTGTTCCTCGGGATAGGGATGGGGGGTGGATGAATGGAATGAGCATTTGGTGCAGGGAATGAGAGCGGCGTCGGTGGCTGCAGTTCCGGAGGTTGAGAAGGGGAAGGGTGGGAAGGTTGAGGTTCCTTGGTGGTCGGTGGAATGTTCACGGGCTGTGGCAGCACGTAAGAAGGCGAGGGCCAGGGCGGTGAGAACGGGAATGTTGGAGGATTTGGTGGCATACAAGAAGGCGAAGGCGGTGGTGCAGAGGGTGATTAGGGAAAGAAAGCGCAGATATTGGAGGGGCTATTGTGGGTCTCTGGGGAGTAATTCTGGCGTGGGTGAGGTTTGGAAGCAGTTCAAGCAGATGTCTGGGTAAATGAGGCCATAGGGTAGTATGTCTGTTGTTGAAAGGGGTGGAGGTGGTCAGTGAAGATGGAGAGAAGGCGATTTTTGTTGGGGGAGCATTTTGCGGGAGTGCACAGTTCAGGGAACTTCCCAGAGGCGGTGAGACTAAGTATGGGAGTGGTTGAGGAGGAGATGCAGGAGTTGTTGGCGAATGTTGGGCCTTAGGAAGAGCAGTATGAGGTTCCGTTTTCTATGGTGGAGTTGGATGGGGCGATTCAGAAGGGGAAGTGGTCTAGTCCAGGGGTGGATGGGGTCATGTATGTATTTTTGGAGAAGTTGTCAGTGGAATGCAAGTTGGAGGTGTTATTATTGTTCAATGAGATCTGGAAGAGTGGAGTTTTACCGAGGTTGTGGAAGAGAGCGATTGTGGTGGCGATTTTGAAGAGTGGCAAGGTCCCGACGGAGTGTAAGTCGTATAGACCGATTGCGCTGACTGTTGTGTTGTGTAAAGTTATGGAATGGATGGTAGTTGAGCGTTTGGAGTTTTATTTGGAGTCGAATAAGTGTTTGAGTGATTTTCAGAGTGGGTTCAGGAGGAATCGGTCGGTGGCAGATCCGTTAGTGAGGTTGGTGACTGGAGTAAAGGAGGCGTTGTGTGAAGGGGAGATGGTGGGGGCATTCTTTTTGGATTTGGAGAAGGCGTATGATATGGTGTGGAAGAATGGGTTGCTGGTGAGACTGTTGGAGATGGGTGTGAAGGGGAGGATGTTTTGGTGGATTAAGGCGTTTTTGGCTGACTGGACCTTTCAGGTGAGAGTGAAGGGGGTGATGTCTGAGGTTTGGAAGATGGAGAATGGGACGCCGCAGGGGAGTGTGATTAGTGCGATGCTGTTTAATGTGATGGTGGATGGGTTGATTCGAGCTTTGGCGGGTTTCGGGTGTTAGGTGGATTTCTTCGCAGATGATGGTGTGGTATGGGTAAGAGGGCGGAGTTTGTTGTTGGTGCAGAGTCGGCTGCAAGCTGCGATAGTGTGTATGGAGGAGTGGTGTGGGAAATGGGGCTTTTCAGTGTCTGTGGATAAAAGTGCGAGTATGGTTTTCTCAAGGAGAAGAGTGCAGCAAGGGTTGCACTTAGTTTTGAAAGGTGAGAGGGTGAAAAGCGTGGAAGAGTTTCGGTACTTGGGGGTGATCTTGGATAGGAAGTTAAACTGGAATTTGCAGGTGAATGGTATGGTGGAGAAGTGTAAACGTAGGTTGAATATGCTGCGGGCGGTGATTGGGAAAGAGTGGGGTGCGCAGCAGAAGTGTCTACGAATGTTGTATAAGGGGTTGATTCTGAGTGTGATGGATTTTGGATGCCAGGTGTCAGTGAGTTTCACGGCGAGTCAGAAGTTGCGGTTGGATAGGGTGCAGGCGAGGGCATTGAGGGTGTGATGAGGTCCTCTCCAGTGAATGCGGTTCAGGTGCTTGTGGGGGAGAGGTCGTTGGGGTTGACGAGGGATGCGTTGAATATGAGATGGTGGGTGAAGTGCAGTGCGAAGAGTGTGGCTCATCCGGTGCACGAATGTTTGAAGTATAATTGGAGGTTTGCCTATTATAGGGACTGGTGGAGGAGGAAGGGGGCACTTTTGGGTTTCACATGTGGGAAAAGGGAGTGCAGTGGGGTGTGGGCGATTTGATGACTGATTTGGAGAGATGGCCGAGGTGGATGATGGGGTCTCCAAAGGTGTGTTTGGGGTTGGCGAATGTGGTGTCGAAGAAGAGAGGATTGCGGGCGAGATCAAAGCTTTGGGTCAGGCGTATGTGGCAGGAAAGGAAGGATGCAAGGTGTTCACGGATAGTTCGAAAGATCCTGTGTCTGGGAGAGTGGGTATGGCTTATTATCTGGAAAGCACAGGGGAGTAGAAAGTGGGACGATTGACAAATGATGTGTCGATCTATACGGCTGAGTTGGTGGCGATTGCATTGGCGGTTGATAGGGTGTGCGAGCTGGGGTATGAGAAGGTGGTGGTGTTCTCGGATTCATTGAGTGGGTTGCAGGCGATTGTGGCAGGGGATGGTGATAGGAAGGATGTTATTTTGGATATCAGGAGGAAGATTGATCGGTGTGTGCGTGGGGGAATGGATTTGGAGTTGGCGTGGGTCCCCAGTCGCAGTGGCATTTTGGGTAATGAGTTTGTGGATCTGGAGGCAGGTGAGGGTATGAAGAGGGGAGCGGTTGATGTGAGGTTGCCTTTGAGTGTGGACGAGGTGAGGGCTGTGATGGTGAGACGGGTCATGGATGAGTGGCAGGAGAGGTGGGTGAGTGGGGTGAAGGGCAGGTGGATGTTTGGTGTTCGTGGGAAAGTGTCGGTGAAGGTGGATGCGGGGTGTCTGAAATGGAGGAGGGGGGAGGAGGTGATGCTGAATCGGTTGAGGATAGGGCATGTGGGGCTGAATGACTGTTTCGAGTGGGGAAGCGTGAGTCGAAGGACTGTGCGGTGTGTGGGGTGCCTGAGACTGTGGGACATTTTTTGCTTAGGTGTGAGAGACATGTTGAAGAGAGAATTGATGAGGGTTCGGTTGACTGCGTTGGGTGTGGCAGAGCTGAGTGGGAGGGCTTTGCTGGGAGGTGACGGGGTGAGAGGCAGGAGGAGGAGCAGTGTGATGTTGGATTTTGTGAGGCAGACGGGGCGTTGGGAGGAGTTGAGTTTATGTGTGCAAAGTATTGATTGGTGGGTCTGGTGCACATCATCCTTTAGGATGGGGAAGCGCCTGCGTGGGTCTGCCCCACGCCTCCGATAATTGAGAAGAAGAAGAATGTACGCTTCTGCTATGTGCAGCTACGTCCTGGGCTGTGAATATAACAAGAAAGCAGTTTATTTCCTATAAAGAAGAATCCGTCTACTGTTTTGTTGAACATACCTATTCATACAAAGCACGTGTATACTACATTTGCACCGGGTTTGGGTCAAAGCCCACTTTAACGCCACTTAATACAAAATAAATGCTGCACTAGGGTCCACTTCGCTAAGCTGCAAGCCTACAGCCCAGTTTAGGAGCTCTGGAAGCCTGGAAAAGCATGGGCAGAGCAGAGCCAGTGGGGTCGGGAAAGGACAGAGCCAGTGGGGTCAGGCAAGGGCAGAGCCAGTGGGGTCAGGCAAGGGCAGAGCCAGTGGGGTCAGGCAAGGGCAGAGCCAGTGGGGTCAGGCAAGGGCAGAGCCAGTGGGGTCAGGCTTCGCTCTAATAGCCAAACAGGAATCTAGCTGTCAAAAGAACCATATCCGACCTTCATTCTCTCCACATTTAAAGCACAAAACCAATACCAGGCCTCGTCTCATCAACCCCAACCAAGAAAATGCATACCTGGTCCCCAAGGTTGAAAGAGGACAGTAAGATCAAAGGCTTTTCTCTGCATCACATACTTTAATTAAGAGGTGAAGTTGGAGTTTGAGCCCAGTCTGTACTTCAGATAGCTGACCCATTTTAGCTATTTCAAGCCATTCCTTGGTTTGGCTTAAAAGAGATAAAGTAGAGCTAAAGAAAGACAGGGGGCCTGAAAAGTGAAGAAACTACACAATAAGCCAACCCAACAAGTGAATGAATCCTTCTACTAAGCCAATAGATCACAGTCGTAGCTGTCTTTTCTCTATTCTGAATTGAAATCTGCAATTATGTTTATGTTTATTGAATTTATATAGCACTTCAAGACAAAGCGCTTTACAGAGTAACAACAAGATACAAAATTTAAAGAAGCTTACTTACAAACGTGAGACAAACCAGAAGTACAGTATATGAAAAATGTACTCAAGGGGAGGGGAAGAGGAGGGAGGGGGGAAGAGGAGGAAGGTTAAGGGGTATGAGAGTCAGGTTCGAGGTCAGTGGGTGGGAGAAGAGGGGAGGAGGGGGGCAGTACCCCAGGTGGTCTCCTACGCCTCTTGGTAGCAGTGTCCAGTGAGGTCAGTGGGAGGAGGAGGGGGGAAGGAGGTAGGCAAGTGGAGGGGGGCTAGAGGTTTGAGGGGGAGAGGGTGGGTGGGTGAGGAGAGTCAGGGAAGGAAGTGGAGAAGAAGGGATTTCAAGGAGGAGCGGAAGGATGAGTAGGTGGGGGGGAGCGGATGGAGAGAGGTAGGAAGTTCCAGTGGAGGGAGTCCAAGAGTTGGAAGGAGCGGAAGCGTGATGTGGCACAAGGGGCAAGGGGTACAGTGAGAAGATAGAGAACGGGAGGGATGGTAAAATGAGAGGAGAGAAGAGAGATAGGTGGGGGCGAGGTCATGGAGAGATTTGTAGACAAGACAGAGGAATTGAAATTTCAATTGTGAGAGGAAGGGAAGCCAGCCGAGTTGAGAGAGCGAGGTAGAAATAGAGTCACGAGGACCAAGAAGACAGTACGGATGGAGGAGTGGTAGATGGGTTTTAGGAGAGTCAGGTGAGAGACAGGGAGACCAAAAAGAAGAGGAGCACAGTAGAAAAGGCGGGAGAAAATAAGGGAGGAAATTAGGAGTTTAGATGCGTGGAAGGTGAGGGAGGAGCGGATATTACGGATGTTGAACAGGTGGTGCTGACAGGCGCGAGAGGTTAGGGAGATATGGTTTGAAAAGGAAAGAGGAGTCGAGGTGGAGGCCAAGATTGTGGGTGTTGGACGAGATGGGGATATTGGAAGGGGGAAAGTGGATGAAAGGGGTGGTGGGGAGAGAGTTAGGAGGGAAGAAAAGCACTTCAGTCTTGTCAGTATTGAGGGAAAGAAAGTGGGAAGACATCCAGTCCTTTATGGCCGTGAGGCAGGAAGAAAGAGTGTGGTGGAGGTCAGAAGTGAAGGAAGAGAAAGAGAGGAAGAGTTGGGTGTCATTGGCGTAGAAGTGGTGAGAGATGCCGAAGGAAGAGATGACGGAGGCGAGAATGGAGGTGTATAGAGAGAGAAAAGAAAGGGTCCAAGTATAGAACCCTGAGGGACTCCATAGCTCAACGGGAGGCTGTCAGAGGTACGCCCACCCCAGGAGACTGTGAAGGATCGGTTGGAGAGGTAAGAAGAGCCAGGAGAGGACAGTGCCTTTGAAGCCAAAGGAGGACAGAGCGCTGAGAAGTAAGGGGTGGTCTACAGTGTCAAAAGCTGCAGAGAAGTCAAGGAGGATTAGAAGTGAGGATGGTTTAGCGTAGCGAGCAGAGAGGATAGAATTGAGTACGTGAGGGCAGTCTCAGTGGAGTGTTTAGGGCAGAACTATCAGAATGCAAAGTTATGTCATATTAAAAAAAACTCCCACTTTTAGCTGTGCTATGGTTGTACAATTGAAGAGACTCAAACAAACCTTTAACCTGTACGCTGGGCCCAAAGTAAACAGCGCTGTCGTCACTGGGCCTAAGTCTACATATTAAAGGATCAAGGATTAAAGACCCAAGTGCCGCAGAGGATCGCGATGGGGAGCCATGCTAACAACAGTACTCAGCCGGATAGAAAGATGTGACAGGGGTATATTTGTATCTGCCTTCCCCAGACTCCTCCATATACATCAAAGTTTAAAACACTTTCTTTCCTGCTTGCTTGTAAACAACAACTTCCAAGAGCGCATGCAGTGTCTGGTGTCTTCTAACCCCTTTTGTTGCAATGATCTGCCCAGGATTTTAAGAGGGCAGGACGTTACCGAATATGCTTTTGTAGGGTATTTTAAAAATGGTAAAAACAATCACATATAAAAAAGAAACTAGAGCTAATGGGGTCGAACTTTCCATAAATGGATAGGGTGCCTTGATGTGCACAGGAGTTTTAGGTAGATCACGCAAGTGGCTCATGCCAAGAGGAACCCAATATCTGGTGTTGTAACCTCCCGCTCCCCCATTGCTTCTGCCCTACAAGCACATTTGTATCAGTCTTGGATACCTCCGTCAAACACGCTTTCCCAGCATGCAAACAATGTCCGGTTTCATCCATCTACGCTTAGGCTCCTGTAAGGCATGCGCTGTGTTAGGTGCGAGTTGTCCACCAGTCACTATCGCCTTATATAAGCCTTAATGCAATGCCTAGTCCTGTCT
Source organism: Ambystoma mexicanum (assembly GCF_040938575.1). Classification (NCBI taxonomy): domain Eukaryota; kingdom Metazoa; phylum Chordata; class Amphibia; order Caudata; family Ambystomatidae; genus Ambystoma; species Ambystoma mexicanum. The sequence continues at coordinate 306,207,109 of NC_090921.1, forward strand.
GCTCTCAGCATGCACTCGGTATCCGGTCTGGTCTCGACATTCCCTATAGCTCCTTCCCATCTTGCACAAAACGTCCAGTCTCTCTCCACCGCTATCTTCCAGAACGCAGCATACAGTGTTCGATCGTGTCCACCTCCCCAGATGGCGTTGCCAACATCCACCCTGTGTCAGGTCTCGTCTATCTCCGACCCTGCATATCACTATTTCTGAGCATATAGCAAGTCTCAGCTTCTCAGCGTACACCCAATGTCAGTTCTCATCCGCACATCTCAGTGAACCAAACAATGATGGTTGGAATTCTCCATGGGAACACAGGATCCACGTGACAGCAATAGCGTTTGCTCTGATCGTATCTCTATGTCTCACCAACATGCAAGAATGGACGATAAATAACCTTTGTCTCACCGCCTCCAAATCAGCAATCTTCTCATGACACCACCATGCCAGCCCACCTCCTGTTCATCTAGCATCGGACTATGCCCCTCTCTCTCTCAAATCGCGCATATTAAGAACAGAGATCACATTTAATGAAATCCTCTCCTTCCACATGCATATCAAGGACCTCACAAAAAAAGAAATCACAACAGCTTCACCTCTTCACATGTATGCACTACCATTAATGTATGCCACAAAAGTAAGGTTTTTATAGCCATGTTCACAGCCCGCTACAATAGTCTATACAAAGGTATACACAAAAGGTCCAATACACTTCCCAAGGCGCATCCAAAATAAGGCAGCAAGGATGACAGCAGCATTCCAATCACTCCATTGGGTCTCACTCAAGCAGCAGATCTCTTTCAGAACCTTGTGAATTAACCGAAGGGCCTTCTGGAAGAAGGGGCTTCTATATCCGCCTAGAAATGATACACTAACCATATCAGACTCCTTCGATCATATGGTGCCATGTACCTAGGTCCTTCAGGAATAAAGGATTTGAGCAGATCCCCACACTCATCTTTGGAGTGACCTCTCCAACCCTCCTTTGGTCCAAAGAAAACCACCTAATGGTCAGGAAACCCAAGGCTTATGTTTTCAATTAAGCATCTGTCCAATTGACAACCCCACCCCTCCTGTCCCAGATGAGCATTCCCCTTTATTCATGTTTAACCCTATGCTGCCTTGCTTGGTCCTCCTCACACGGAGGTCCTCTTTTTGCTGCTCGGCTAATTTAAGGCTCTTCATCCATACTATACAGCACATGCAACCTATTAAACATCCTGCAGTAATAATAAAAATGCCCCATTACAGCCTGTGTTCTCTCCTACCAGCGGGGCCTTCCAGTACCTCATCACCTAATTGCACTTCCCCCTCCTGTACACTCTATAACCCAGTACTTACACCTTAATCTCCACTTACAGGCTCAGATAAAATGTAGGACTAAACATCATTGCCTTTGTTTGCGCTTCCCTAAGCTCCAGCCTTCTTGGCACTTATCAGATTTGCCTGACAAAGGACTGTAAACTGTTTCCCACCCATATCCTCCAACCCTCTTTGCCCTTAGAACGCCTTATAAACAATCAGTCAACCTATAACCAGTTAGCCCCTTGTAGAGATGGAAAATGTGCACCAAAACGTTCCTCACCTTCAAATTCGGACAAACTCAAATTGTCCTCAGAGAAGGAATTGAACAAAAATAGCTCTAGGTTGCTAGGTTCCATATTTCCTAAAGTCTCTTGCTCAAAATCGGCAGTGGAAACTACAAGATTCCCCAACAGATAAAATAATAAAGTACCATTATTATCGTTTTCAGATTTGGGATTAAGAATCACTAACAGCATAAACAACGTCACCTTGAAAAGAACTGGAAGTGGTTCCCTATGGTCCTCATAGGTCAGTATCAGTTTGTAGTCATAATTTAGAAAACAATGTCGAAAGTCATTTTTTAGAAAAACAAATGTTGAATTTATTTTTCAATACGTTTTTTTTTTTAAATGGGGGGGTTCCCCCACCAAATCCTCTTTTTTTAAAAAAAATTTTGCCCATTTTTTTTATACGTACCAAAGCCAAAAAATACATATAAATAAAAAAATAATATATTCGACATTTTCTTTTCGACGTTTTTGTCATTCGACATTATTTTTTCTAAATTATGACTGACCACCGTCAGTATCTGATAGCATGCACTTGACCCCTTTCTGGATTCCTACATCAGTGACAGTGCAATTTACCACCACTTTGCCCAATTAAATTTTTTAGTTCACTATGCAAGGAGAGACATGCTTACAGTACTGATATTGCAATACATTACCTTCTGTGCTAGCAGGGAGCACTGGAGGGACTATCATGTGAACGGCATTGCTCTCCCATCTGCATAAAGCCAGTGAAAGCCAACACACACACAGTCAAGTATCATGAAATGAGAAAGAAGTCACCCATCACAAAAGCCCCCTGGACAGAGCAATTTGGTTTTAGGGTGCATGCCTTTACCCCCATTCTCAAACCATGTAAAACGAGTCAACCCCCAAATGCCTCTTATTCTACACTTGGTATTAACAATGTATGCTTTATGCATGGTGTGCCCTTGTGTATGTTGTGTTAAATCCATTCATTGATGGTAGGTCTTCTCCTGTGGGGCCCTCTTGGTGCAGTAAATCTCCTAACATAGTGAGATTGGCCATGGGGCCCCAACGGCTCACACATCTGAGGGAAAAGCCACATGTACAGGGAGCAATGAACCAGGGGAGGTCCTCAGGGCATGTACTAGGCGACAAAAAGTGACGGATGGACAGCACATAAAACCTAAAAGCTATGGAGCAGTGAAGAGTGTCATTTGCTTGCCCATCACAAAGGCCTGGGTTACGAGGATACAACATGCCTACTTCTGCAAAAACCTAATCGTGAACCCCATGACTTGAGGCGATGGAGGACAGAATGGGCTTCATAGTGTTCTTCCTTTCTCACTGGCACTTCAATAATTTCCATTTTATTGTACTTACCTCCTATTCTGTACAGACTCTGTATTCCTCCCATTCTGCCCATTTCCCCTAGTTGCCACAACCTACTCTAGACCCTTTCTCTGAACATGACTGGCGCCTGCTCCCAATCAGCTTCCTGTGTACCTCTGTCCAACTGGATACTTTCCTCACTTTCTCTCTTACTGCGTCCCTAGCTTACCCAGCCCTATAATCTGCTTCTATTGGCTTCTTCCCTTCCTTCACCTTTCCAACCCCACATCTTTTTATCCCAGTCTCTTTCCAAACCTATATATCTCAATCAATTGCTTTCTACCCTTTCGGTCTTGCTTGCTCCCCATCTCTTCTCTCTACTTCACCGACTCTCCTTCAGCCTCTATCCTTCTACCACCCATTTTCTTCTCCTTCCTCTGTTTTATCATTACTGGCATGTAACACTTTTCCTCTATTTATTTCCCTTTTGACACTATTATTTTAACTTGCGGCTTGTTTTCTGCCTCTCTCGCTCTTCCCGACCTTGATCACTCGGCCTAGAGGTCGATCTTTAGCCGGACTAGAAGTGCACAGCTAAAGGCATGAACTGAAGAGGCAGGCGGAATGGGATCTTGTATTCAAAGACAAAGTCATAATTGCCTTTTAGGATTTCTCAATGCAATAGTTTTATGCTACCAATCCTTGGATTCCTGGGGGTGGTCGAGGAAAGAGGCTACATTTCAAATGAATGCGGATAGGCAGTTGATGTTAACTCTGATTACAAGAATTATACAATTTCAGGTCTTGCACTTACATCTCTTCATCCTCCTCTTCAGACCCCATGTCCTGGAAACGATCCTCCTGGTGAGAGTCCCTCTCCTGCTCGTCATCCTCCGAACCAAAACTGTCCTCCGACATACCTGGGCTAGATTCCTGACTGAGCCCTGCGGCTGCTGCCCTCATGGCAGCTAGTGCTGCCACCTGTGCACGCTGGATCCGCACAGCTTCTGGCTCGCTCTCATCAGGGGGACCCCGGGTTCCAAAGGACAGGTTCATCCCAACATGACCTGGAAGGGCAGAGTTCTGATTGGCAGAGGGGGGACTAGTGCGTGCTGACACAACCTGTAGTTGTGCATGTTGTGGATGTTCCAGTTTTTGCCTCCCATCCGGTTCTTGATCCCGGGCCCCCTGTTCCTGATGTGATGGTTGCCTGGCCACCAAATCCGGCTGTGATGGTTGCCGGGCTACCAAATCCGGCTGTGATGGTTGCCGGGCATGCAGTTCCTGCTGCTGCCGGGCATGCAGTTCCTGCTGCTGAGATTGCCTGGTTTGCAGCTCCTGCCTAGCCTGCATTTCTTGCTGCAGCCTGGCATGATGCATTTCCTGCTGTTGGTGTTGCCTAGCATGCAAATCTTGAGCCTGAAGTTCCTGCTGTTGCCGGGCCTCCATTTCCTGCTGCTGCTGTTGGCGGGCATCCAGCTCCTGCTGCTGCCGGGCCTCCAGTTCCTGTTGCAGTCGTGCTCTTTGCTGCCTCTGCAGGTTCTCCATCACTGCTTGTAGTTTCATGGCTCGGGGGCGGCCAGGAGGATGGCACTGCCGCACGGCCTGGGCCTCCTCCTCCCTTATTCTTCCGGCTTTAGATCCCACCACAGGAGCCAGCGGAGGAAGGCCCAGGTGTCTCATGTGCACAAGTACCTCGACAGGACTGACTCCAAAAAGTGGAGCCAGCAAGGCACCGGTGAAATCAAAGCAAACCGAGGCAGCGGCTGTGATTCCACGTAGTTCTGGTGTAGGGATTTTCCAGCCGTAGCTGGCTTCTATCAAGCCACTATCCTGCACATGGCCAACAATGGTCCGGCCACACCAGGATTCGCCACAGTACGCCTACAGACTCAGTCCCTTCAAGAGTGGCAAACAGTGGCGCTGTTGAGATGTAGCCAATCGTGCCGAGCTGGGTACCGCTCATCCAGGTCTTCAAGCCTAGGGGTAGTGAGAAAACAGACATGAAAAAAACTTTACATCATCTTTTAAAATCACATCTTGTAGAATACACCAACCTCGAGCCCACACTACACAAGCATGCAGATGTAATGTTAACCCTGGGGAAGCAGACGGACAAACGAACAAGGTTGCTTAGTAAACAAGAGAACATTAGCATGGTTCGTAAGGACATGGTTCTTAAACCTATTCTACCAGGTTAGGCAAGTGGTTCTATCATTAGCAAAGGGATTTCTTTACAAAGCCCATAGCCAATTCCTCTTTAGGTCTTGTGCATGATCACATGTAGTTGCATGCCTAACACATAAAAACATTGCAGCTTTTAATATCGCCCATGAGAAAGGGGGTGGGGGAGGGGTTTGGTCCCCCAAAAACCAGCAGTTTACCCAGACAGTAGTCTAGACTGGAGTTTGTTCATATAACGGTACTACCCAAATTGACATTTTAAAAAAATTGACCTTTTGTCCTAATTATAGTGGTGCTAATTGACCTTCTGCACAATTGACCATTATATTATTTTAGTTATTTTATATCTGTATTGGGTTGGTTTTGGATTATAAATAATATAAGGAGATTGGCTGCAGTGTTGCGGGAGTTTTGGATTGGGTGGGAAATTGCGGGGGGGGGGGGGGAGTTGCCCCCCTGCATAGATGTCCTAATTGACCTTTTAAACTAGGTCAATTATCCCAAGGTCAATTGCGTAGAGGTCAATTAGTATACATCCCATATAACTATGGTGGCCCTAGAATATGTTGGAAATACTTTGCATAGTGAAATAAAAACATTTTCCTTCTTTAACACTGGGCGATCTTAACAGATTTGGACAGCGCAACATTCCTTCAAGGAATTACCAGCATGCACAACTAGTGTCATGCATCACCTAGACTATTCAATGACTGATCAGGTCTTTAACTGCGTGTAGACAAAAGACAAAAAAAAAACCACACAAATTAAATGGAAAACGTGTCTACAAGTGGTGTAGGGTATGTAGACTGTGCTTCGTAGACCACCTCTTATACAGATCACCCAGGCACACCCAGAGAGAAGACCACACTGGAACAGGCAGGGTGTGCAGTGGTCCCCAGAAGAACGGAAGCTGCTGGTGGCAGCAGGAGAGTAGGTGTTTGGAGGGGCACGGTTGGTTGGGGAGGGAGAATAGGGGTGGCCTTGGAAGAGGAGCATGGGGCATGGTTGCTTCAGACAGGATGGTTGAGGAGTGAGGCTATGGTGGGCAAAACACAGCGGGAATGTTGGGCTCGGGATGCAACCCCCTGTAGGTGCCAAATTCCAGCCTTTTGGAGTTCACTTCGGTAAAGCCAATAAAATACAGTCTTTTGGAGGAGCCTTCTTCATTGGGTGGGGTAGTAACACAGAAACTTTAAAATAGAGGATATGCTACAGAACCAGTCTGCTCATGGTATTCTATTTGTAATTTTGGGAAAGAGCACATATCAGCATTTGGTAACTTAAAGAAGACCAGGAGGACATGTATCATGATGAAAAGTAGGGTGAAGAATAGAATGCCCACGGGATATAGTATAGTCAGGGAGCATTGAATGCATCTATTTTCTCCACAAGAAGCCAGTGGGCACCTTAATTATCAAATAAAGATGCTATTGTTTCCCACACAACATAACAATTCATTAGAAGTTTCAAACTACTGGGCATATCAAACTTCGCCTTGCTCTCCTGCACACACATAGTCACTCTAAACGGCCTGACCGAGATACTCAGCATTTGTGCCACTTTCCACTGCTTTGCATCCTTCCTTGCCAGACGATTGCAACAATTTTTTCCTCTTTATCCGGCCAAGTCTCACGTGTCGTTGCGCAAGGATTACCTCTGCTGCAAGTGATTTCAAAAATAAAGGGGATTGCCCGATGAAATCAAGGGTGCTTCGGGCTAAATATTTATCAAACCACAAAAGTGGACCCTTGGATAGAGGATGACAACATATTAATGTATCTTTTTTTTATAAAATCGACACATTATTAATTTCATTTCTTTTCAATCTTTTTTTAATAAATTTCACCACTTTAGTGTAAAATATTTGAAACCATAAACCCATACTTGTTTATAGGAGGCATGGGCTCTACACAATATAACAAGCTGCTATTACCACAACTGCAAACGTGTCGACAAAACAACCTCATGAATATAGGAGGCGAGATAATATATTAGCCAAGTACAACTCTTGTAATGCGATAGAAAACGGCCTAAACCACTGATGCATCACATATGTTTCTGTATCCCTTCATAGCAAATCTGGCGATACCAATAGGATTCTACTTAACCTAGTGGTAACCGTGTAATAAAAACGGAAAGAGGTTTATCTTGCCGGCATCAGAGAGACACAAGATGAATATAGAAGCAAGTGAAGAGTGGTAAAAAGAAATAGTGGTAACCTCAGGAGGCTCGGGGACTATCTATAAAGAAATTCTATACAATTGTTATTCCCCAGGCACTGACCTAAAGCCTCAGACTATAGATACACATGGTCTTTGCAACAGATCGAGGTTGAACTAAGAAAAATAAAGGTGGCTCCACGGAGGACTCAACTTAGAAGACTCCAATAGATGCTTTATCTGTTGTTTCTGAAGTGTGTTCATTACATTTGAACCAAAAATGAATCGATGTTTGAAAAATGATCTAAAGAAGCTTTATGTGCTGCATCCTTGTAGGTTTGTCTTCATTGACTGGGGAAACCTCTACTATTGCAGACAGGATTAATCCACTACTTTCGTTTCCCTCACTGCCATTGTAAGGCAGAGGTGGGTACGATTTTGTGTGTCTAGTATGCAGACACTTGTTGTATCACAATAATAGTACTTTCATAAATAAATGAGGATGACATTAGGATAGATTTTACAATAGTTTTTATTCTTGTTTTTTAGGAAGTGTGATCCACCCTACAATATCTAACAGGACTCAATTTTTCTCCCGTTTATGTCCTGAAGATGGTCGACGTACATAGTGGACTGATTTAAGTCTAAGGATGCAACCGAAACATGTGTCGACCTACTGTGTGATTAAAGACAGCTAGTTATTTGAATTTAAGACTGAACTGAGAGGATCTATTTTTTGTTCATGTATAAAATTGCGGATTGAAACCTAAAAGATTAGGTTATTTTGTATTGGTGTGACTGATTGTATGAGAAAGTGAATGAATGGAATGTAGGGGTGAATATTTTGTGGATCTTAAGTAAATAAAATGTTTATGGTTTAAAATATTTTACGCTAAAGTTGTGAAATGTATTAAAACATATTGAAAAGATATTAAATGAATCGTTTGTTGATATTTATAAAAAAAGATAAAATTAATGTGTTGTCATCCTCTATCCAAGGGTCACTCGTGTTGTTTGATACTCTGCTGCAAGTTATCTACTCTCCAGAACATCAAACAAGCACTGCATATTATGTCATCACTATAACGGCAACAAACAAGTCTACCAACAGTTGATTTGAGTTATTGTATTTGGCCATTTCTCACTACTGCCCATCAACTGAGTATATGCATTTGGGAGGAGGAGGGGAGAAGTTTAGTAAGAAGATAGGGTCTGATCAGATAGGACTTCAGTGGATGCAGGTCTGTATACTGTACTGGACTGTCAAAAAAATAAGAGGAGGATGAAGTTACTTTTTTAGCGTTCCAATGGTTCCCGGTATGTGTGAGGAGGGGCCTAACGGTTCCCGGGGTTGTCTGGGTGAGCACTCAGAAATCAAAGAACATGTGGACCCAGCAGGCCTTGATACAACTAGCATGCCGGAGCCGGCCAGATTCAGGGACATTATGGTTATGTACAAGAGACAAATGCAAGACAATCCGTCTGTAGTTACTTCTACAGAGCATTATACAACCATGTTGCCTGTGCTGGGGAAGAACAGTCCGGCTGTCATTGCTGCGGCAGAGCACCATACAACCGTTCTGCGGAGAATGGAAAACCCATCTTTACAAAGTACGTTGATTGGAGGACTACGGATCCCATTATTCCACAGTATAAAACATGGCAAAATGCCAGAAGCCTGAGAAGCCATAAAACCTCTATCAGAATAGCAACCAGACTACACTCACCTTATTCTCGTAGGAAAACCTCTAGATTTGGGAGGACACGGGTGGCGGGAAGGACACGGCGGGCAGTTTGCATGGCAGGTGCCAGACAGTACGCATGAGCCGGGGAAGGAAAGGGGGAGGGATTCCCTCAGCGAAGACTGGAATCACCTGCGGATGGGAAGGGAGGAGTTGCAGAATGTTTAGAACCAACGTACACTGAATCCTTGGCATTCTCTTATTTTCCGTTTGTGCACAGACGGAGGACTGCGAAGAGTGGAGCGAGGACGCTGCCGCGTTCCACTGGGCATATTAGGACGGTGAAGAACCGGAACCGAGGAGGTCCTTACACACGTCCCATCTGCATCAGGGAACGCCGAGCGGACAACAAGAAGCTCAGTGTTTTACTTTGATGTATATTTATTGGTTACTTTCTGCGCGTAACTCTGCAACCCTGAATAAAGGTAATATTGTGTTACAACCTGCTTTCAGACTCCCGCCTACTAAACAGTACGTAACCAATTAAGTTGGCAGTTTTGATCATAAATATGTCCAGAAGATACTGTATAGTCCTTACGACACTGGCATATTACTTGAGTAGCCACAGTACAGCGAGTAGCCAGAACCTGATAGACAGGGCAGGGATCGTTTGCTGAGGTTGGGGCTTCCTCACTACAAGTCTGCCAGTAGGCTTTTTTGTCTTCCAGAAGAACTAATTGGTACCCTAGCTTATGATTAGAACAGACCATGCAGCCCACTGGGGAGTCATAACGTCTAATGCTTTAAGAGTTCGGCACCTACTTGGCATGAGTTAGATTGGTTTTTAGGGGTATTTTATTTGCATAGCTCAAGAGTCGTTACCACCAGTCGAAAGGGGGTGAAGCTGATTTTATGACGTTCAGTACATTTGATTAATCACTAGACAGCTGGGAACACTTTTGACAAGGCCCTGCATGAATAAATCACCCTTGAAGTCGTCGAGATTTCAGATAAATGAGATGTTGCTAAAGAATGCAGAAGGGGAAACTTTTGTGCAGCACTTCTATGCAACTGAAAAGTGCGCGGTTCAGCCAGGATCGAGGTCGATGTTTGGATGTGTGAAGAGAATACGATCAAACCTATTGCGAATTTCCATAGTGGAATTACTTACCAGTTCAAAGAAACCTATATTGTGCACATCCCCAATTGCTGCGTGTGCAAATTTACCCAACGTTTTCCACCCAAATACTGACGTTCCTAAAAGAAACCAGCTCTTTGAGATCGGCAGATTGCGGGAAAGGTCCTGCATTACTGTGGGAATGATTGCAACACTTTTTTCGCGGTTGGCAGACAACAGCAAACAAGAACGAGGAGTCAAGACTGGTGCATTTGATAAGCAGTTGCTTCAAAAACATTAACAAAGGCTAAATGAACCTTTACCTTGCTTTTTAAGATTTCTACCACATCTCGACCTCTTCCAGACTGTAGTGCGGACGAGGGTGGTACTTGTAATTAGAAGGGAGAAGGTCAAGGCTTAGGTGTGGATTTATCGGCATGCCAGGTGAAGGACGTCATATTCCTCATCCCCAAAATATGTTTGAGATATTAACGGCATATTTGATGCGATAGCTTGTATTGCACCTCTAAACGTGATGCGGTCTACACTTCAGAGGAGTAATTCAAGTAGTGCTGGGTAGGGATGTCATTGTTAAAGGCAGAAGATGGAAGGAGAAAGCAATACCAACACTTGGAAGCCAGATAGGGTTTGTTTTCCTTTGACGAAGTCAAGGAGGTCTCTAAATAGCATCAACGCTAAACTGAACAAAACGTCCTGAACGTCAAACATACTGCACGTCCTGAACGTCAAACATGCTGCCAAAACCAACAGCTTCTGTGAAGTTCTAAAATATTTGTTGTACCTTTATCCATTCAAACCATGTCAAAGATATGGTTGACCAAACTTCATATAATTAAGGTACTAATCAAAAATTCCAAGAGGTGCTGGAGATATTTTGAGAACCGATAGCGCTGATAACAGTGGCCCCCTCATCAGACAATGGAAGGAAGAGGGGAGCAGCCTTTGTTAGGAGGGATCTTTGCATTAAACATCGTTAACTCCGCGAGGTGGGGCAGGGGGTGGAAGATAGGACCTGCAGCCTTTTAGCACGGAAAAGATAATTGAGACAAAGTTCATGTCTATGCCAGATGAAATATCTGCAGCCCCTCACCGTATGCCAGCCAGGTCCAGGCTACACACAGCCCAAAATGCGGCTCCTGTCTAGTAGAAAAGACTCAAAGGGACACTTACTGTATTCTTTTTTAACCACTTCTGGCATTGAGGAGGTCTTACTGCAAAGTTTTACTGTAGGGAACAAAGCACGACGCCTATATAGCTATACCAAGATCTTGTAGAGGTTGTTGTGCCAATGTTTACATTTCCTAACATTTCTTGTGCTCTATAATAGAAAGTTAATTTCAATTTTCATAAGTAATTTTGTTTGGTAATTACTTTGTCTCTCTTATATAGTTCCCTTTTCCCAGCTGGCTTATTGGCACCCATGTTTGACCATTCTTCTCAAAAGGTTGGCCAAAGGAACCTCTACACGTTGGGCCTCATTACGACCCAGGGGGTAAGGGGTTAACGGCGCCGTAAAAGGTGGCGGCACTGTTAACCCCTTACCGCCTAATTACGAGGTCCCTTTGCGGGTCCCTACCTTAACGGCTGGTTTTACCAGCCGTTAAGGATTGGACCCGCAAAGGGACCTTGGAGGTAATTATGGTACCGCACTTTGCGGTACCTTAACTACTGCCTTCCCCCCATTTCCATTGAGCCCTATGGGGGCAAAAATGGGAATGGGGAAGGGCCAATGGTGAATGGGGAATTACCGCCCCGCCAACCTTGGAATGGGGTGGTAATTCCACCATTCACCATGGCGGAATCGGTAAAATACCGGCGGCAACCATGGCGCTACTAGCTACTAGCACCATGGTTACCGCCTGGGTCGTAATGAGACCGTTGTCAGTACATCTGTTCATGGAAAGATGACATGGGATGAGAACTAGCAATGTAATTGAAACCACATAGCCTGCTATTATGCATTCCTCTATGAATTGTCTGTGCTTCAAATACCAGCCCCCGAGAACCTTCGCCCTTTTTTCTAGTTGCTCACATGGCGCATAGAAAATGGAATGCCTGTGAGACATGGTGGGTGTAGGGGGTATAATGTGTTGTGTTGGAAGCAGCTGACCAAAGAAAATAGAAGCAAATAATAACCCCTGATATTCATGTGGCCAGTACCGTAGCAGGGTGTGAGGCACTGCGCTGGGCATTGAATTGGGAACCGCAAAGACAGGTAACAGAATTCGGTAGTTGTGGCCCTGCAAAACAAAAAAGGACCACCCAAAGTATCTGGGGGACTCAATAGCTCAGTGGTTACACAATCTCTCTTCAACAGATCAGCGCTCCTCTTTACCCCCAGAGCCCACTGACTATCATCTGCAAATGGAACGAATCCAGTTCTCAGGGTACGGGTGGAATCCTGAGAAGGGGGCTAGCCCCTGCAGGGGGAGAGAAAACCAGCGAACGAGGAAGAGCCACGCAAACTGAGGGAAGGAGCCCTGGGAAGGGTGGAATGAGCGACCGACTCACAATGAAGCACCTCAAAGATGGTCAAAGCACGAATGTTCTTCAATGGCTAGGCCACATCCAAACACTCTACTTTGTGAGTATGCATTTAAAATCGCCCAAATATACATGATTTATTAACAAAGCTCAAAATAACCCTTGCGGTGTGGGGAAGGAGAAAGAGGAGGAATGGGTATGCTTGGGCTCTTTAAAAAAAAACAAAAAAAAAACACAAGGGGTTTAACCGAAAAATGTTACAGCATCTTTTCAATTGGCTGAACACACAACGCGTTTGACACCCAGGATATTTCCACAGTTCGTTACTGCAACAAAACACTATTTACACAATACAGCAGGTCAACGTTTCCCTTTCTGGTAGCACACTTTTCCGGACTCCTACCTACTGGTGAGCACAGAGAAGACTGCTATCCAAATAAGTGTGCACCACAAAAACAGATTGAATCCGGATGCGAAGAAACGTTCGCTACGCAGCTGCATTCTATTTATACCCCCCTGCTTGAACTTTCCTCTCACGTACTATACCGCTTTATTCAAGCCCGTTTAACCTGCTCAAATGCATAGGACAATACGTTCAGCAACATATATCTCTCTCGCTATGTATATCTGTTTCTATGTACCGTGTTAGCAAAGTGCAATATAGAAGAGGTGATAGAATAAAAAATAAATTAAAAAAAGAGAGGACGAGACCTTAGTAGGCTAACAAAGTCATTTATGTGCAAGCTAATTCATCTTTAGAATACTTCATCAGGCACAGGAAGCATGAAGCTCCTGGAATAGCAGGACAGTTTAGTAATTCACATATGAAATCCCTTATCTGTTTGTTGCTGTGTTTCCGATTTGTGGTTCTTTCACAAAGGACAATACACATGAGCGGTTACCCCCACAGATTCCAGTCTGGCAGATATAAATGGGGCAGTGCAAACTATAGGCCAGCAGGCCACAGAAGGAAACACTGCTGGGCTGCTCTCTGGCGTGAAGGGACTGGGTAGTGTCAATCATGGCATGTGCAAACAGATTGCCTACCATGCACATCTATGTTTAAGCTTGGGTCAGGAAACACAGTCAGTCGCATATTGGACACATTTATTTAGAACATTATTCAGGCTGGTGGTCACTGCCTTTAAAAGCCTGGTCAGAACTAAATAGAGCAAGCCAGTTGTCGGGTTGAACCCTTAGCAAGATTGGTGGTGGCACAGCCATCAATGTTTTGGGATTGTGCCTCTAGAAGGCCAATACGGATGGGGAACAATCATGTTTTGAGACTCTGACTTGTGAAGGCTCATGTGAATAACTAATGCAATACAGACAGTGTTTTTCTCAACATCTGAGTGAAGACAGTCGGACATGAAACTGTGGCAATCTCACCTCTGGGAAGCTTTTGGGTTGGGCTTTAAAAGTGCTAGGAGATCTTGGGATGGAGAATAACCAGCAACAGCCAATTGCCTCATAGAAGGAGCTGGGGCTGGGATGCGTCATTCAGGTGTTATTAAAGAGCCATAGAAAATATTATAGGAAATAGCAGGTCAACCTGTTGTGACCTCTGGTTCTTTCTGGGTGCAAAGAGGGAATTTATTAATTAGGAGAGTGACTCATGAAGCCAAAATGTCTGCTCAAACCATCTTCCAGTGTATTTAAAGTATGCATGAATCTTTATTCACACATTTTGGCTTTTTGTGCATTTTCGGTTTTAAAGTTACATTCCAGCACTGCAATTTTAAAGTCCTCAAGGAAGGGATTTGGCTCCAAAAGTGCTGACCGATGGGCACCGCCTCACTCTGTCCTCTAACGCTTTGCCTGTAGAGCTTTATCTGCTTGTGTAGTTTCTGTCCAGTTTCCACAACACAGTAGCCCACCGCAAGACATGTCATAAACATGATCAGATACACACCATTTCTGGATGTGAAAATACCCATAATTTAGTAATCCTGCTCCATGTGGCCTATCTTGATTGTATCCGAACTGGAGGTATTTGGATAGGTTATTTCGATGTGGATGCAACTTGCTGCTTTATTTAGGATTGGCTGGCTGTCTGAGAGGAAGGAGCGGCATTTCAGTGAAATCCTGATGCAGTCAGTCCTCCTACTACAGAATAGGTTGTAGTTCCTGTTCAATCTTGCTGAGAGATTCCAACTCTGGATTGTATGCGACTACCAGTGGCACTATTTTGGGGCCCATTTGCGGGAGGTTGCTAAGGGGGAAACGTGCTACTCTGTGCATCCGGCTCCACAATTCTGCAGTTGTATCCACGTGTAGGATTGCCGATCTCAAAGCTTGCATGTTTGAGATCAGACTTCCCCTGACAGAGGGGCAGCTTCAGAAAGAAGCTCAGTGTCTTGCTGGACCTCTGGGATGTTGCCGGTTTACATTTGAACAAAATGTAGCACCCTTTGTCAATCAAAAGCTTGGCAGTTAAGCATGCACAGGCCTATGTTGCGCACTGGTTACATAGAAAGATACCATAAAGAGCAGCAGGTAAAAAGGAGACTAGAAGCCTAGTTTGATGGAGGAATCTTTGGCTAAAGGGGCTATGACTGCAAGAACAGTGCGAGAACGGCATCAAGGCATGCAGGAACAGGCAGCTGGGTATTTTAGTACCACTGGCAAAGACATTTTCAAATGGTGGACAGGGGCAGGCATACATGGGCACAGTTGAAGTCTGTGGAGAAGTACATTCAATGAGGCCCGGGGTGGTGCGCATTCTGGGAAAAGCCAATAGCAGCATGATGACAGAGCAGAGGTGCAGTATTCTCCCGAAAATAAACTCTAAGTTGGCTAGCAGGGACAGTAGTCAACGGGATATTGTTCATTGCAGAGTTTATACAAGAGATTCCGAGTCATTTAAAGGGATCATGGGTCTCAGAAGACATTAGGAAGGTCTTCAATAGGATTTTTGAAAAGGTCAGCAAATGATTGGGATGTAAACATGGGTCTTTCCAAAATGCTAGGCAGTGTTTCTACAACTACTAGATGCAGAGTCCAACTCGCTTCTCATAGGGGCAGAAGACAAGAAGCAGTAGTCATGGACAAGGGGAGCTGCAAGGCCAGAGCTCACAAGGAACGAAGAGAATGCCTTTATTTCATATATACCTCTGAGGACACTTGGGTTTTAGAGACAGTAGAGGGTTATCCTATACAGCTGAGGGACAGGCCAGTGTAATATACATTGCCAGGGAGGATGAGATTCTCAAGGGAGAAACAGAATCTGGTGAGCGAAGAGGCGCAACAGTTGGAGAGAAAGGGCACGATTGTAGAGGTGCCAATAGAGAGGGCAGGGATTGAGAGCAACAGAGTTCTGATAGAAAAGAAACACAAGGGATTAAGGACAGTCATCAATGCGAGTGAAAGCGAAAGCAAGAAATGGATTGAAGCCATTTGTGTGTTTAGACAAGGTTTTGCTTAGGGTGCCGACATGAAAGGGGTCCGCTGGGCCCACAACTATGGTGGTAGACTTGTTGAAGGGAGTGGGATTTGCTGTGAACTGGCAGTCAGTAGGTGCAGTTCTTGGAAGGCAAAGCTGTGGGGGCCACCAAGAGGGGCAAATCAGAAGGGAACAGAGCAAGACGAAAGGAATGGAAGAGCTATTGCCAAGGATGCTAGCAAGGTTGAGAGACTTAGTCCACAATTGAGGGAATCTGCCTGGGGTTGTCACATGACAGGGCAGTAAAGAGACTGAAAGGAGAACACTTGCTGTATTCGGACCAGATCTATCTGGGATGAGGTGAGGGAGAGCCGATGGTGATTGGGCCGTATTGATTTGGAATTGCGTGGAATTGGGGTGTCACATCTGGATCATACCAGGTGGTGGTCAGAGTCAGACTCAGTTTTGGCAGATGGGAGGCGCAGTGCAGCTAGGCAACAAGAAGACGGACATTTTCAGAGCAGAATAATTGAGTGGAACGCCCATCAGGGTCTTTCGCTGGGAAGTGTCTGGCAAGAAACACTGCTGTGTACGGTTTCGATACGATACGGATGGACAAAGTTTCAGCATGAAGGAATATGACCAAGCAAGACTGCAAAACATACAAGGTTTGGGCAGGGTTGTCAAGAGAGCTTTAGCAGGTTTGCTTGGACAGGAAGGTAAGGATACAGGCTGAATATTTGCCAGGGCTAAGGAACGTAGAGGTGGACTAGAATTTGATTTACCGGAAGGACACCAGGATGGTTTAAGGGGGCAGAAATGAAAGCCGGACAAAAAGTTGTCATGTTTTAGGTTAAAGACTTTTATTTAAATGCTAAAGGGGTTGTGGAAATGCCTCTCGGACCCTATTCTGAAGAGGAATTTCCCTACCTAAAAACAAAAACTAAGGTTCTGTCTGTGTTAAGATGCCATTAACTGAAAAGCCGTCCTTGTGTCCAAAACGTTGTATTCTGGCTCACTCTACAAACAAAACAAAAGTGTAAAAGGAAAGGTCTTCAACCTGCTATTGGCAAAAAGTGTTTATACCTAAAAATTAGAAATGCTCCAACTGAAATCTTCTCCAAGGTGAAAGACCTTGAAACCAGAAGAAGGGTTCCTTCACCTGGATTCTTGAAATGAGATGGCAATGTCTTTCAACAGTTCCTTTGTGTCTCTCCTTGATTCTTAATCTTCCTGTTAGGCAACAAGTTCTGCAAAAGTCTTTCTTTAACACAAGCATGCTCTTTACTTAAACAGTGTTCTTCTTGATCATTCCTTGCAGCTTTGCAACTCGCATGGCATACTCCCTTGCCAGGACGCATTATGCAATTTCCGGATCAGTAATCTTATACCATTCAAATAGTCCTTGGCGCTCTTGTCGGTATGCCCCACTTGCTTTGGGCAGACTCACTGGTTCTCTCCTGCGTTGCCAGTCCTGCTCACGCTTCTGCTGTGCGACTGCTGCTTGCGTCCCACTCTGGATGGTGATGACATCCTGCCAGCGTCCTTCAAGGCTCCACATTCTCACGACTGCTTCCTTTCAGGCACCCGTTTGGAGACTGCTGCTTCATCGAGCTGCCAAGGCACCCAGAAACTCTTTTGCGGTTCATATCATCTACATGGCACTTCCAGTTCTCACGCGACATGTCTCCTTTCTGCTTCTTCGGACACCTCTGTTCCACTGCGCCGGTATGTGTCTCCTGCACTCCAAAGCCTTCTTATAGAAGCTGACTTTTCCTCCTGCACCACCACACACAGTAGTGCGATTGCTCTCCTTAAAATGTCCTGTGCACAGTTATCTGTAGAACAACTAGTATGCACATGCAGGTTCAGACTCCTGTTATCTTGTATCAACGTCTTCATCCTCCTCGTCGCATTAAGGGATTATGGGAGTTGAAGTCCATAGATGTTATTGGACAGAGTGCTCAGGTAGTTTTCTCAGTTGTTTTAAATAAAAGGATATTTTCACTAAAAGGGTATATTAAAAGGAAAAGGGTTTTTCTATAGGCTATGTAGGTCTAGGTCAAAGATGGGGTTTTGACCCAAGGAATGTTGAGAATAGTTTTCTTTTTTCAGCTTACAAGGAAAAACCAACACCTGACAATATGCCATTGAGGCATTGGGCATTAGAGGGTGTTCCTCATGGAAAAAGGTCTTGGGCATTAGGAGGTTTTCCTCATGGGAAAGGGGGCGTGGGACTTCATCTTGTCCAATGAAGTCATGACATCTCCCCAGTAGTTGTCTCCACCAATGTGATACTCCCTCATATAGCCGCCCCCAGTGTCAGGGTCAGGTAGCGGCTGCCAACCCCTGGCCACATGGGAGGAGGCCACCGCTGGGGAATCCGTGATGACTCCACTGGATTATCATAATGGACAGGAGGTTATTTGCGAGCACAGAAAGGTGGGGGTCTTTCGAGGTGGATAATTTAGTCTTATTGCAACATTCAGTTCTTGGCCAATACGAGCATTAGATTTACACTGTTTCAAAATAACGATTTATGCTGTTGGTTATTGCGAGGTGGACCCATTTGCAAGCAGGTTGAACAGCCAGGTGTCAGTTTATTAAAGCTGGAGGCCAGATAGGCAGGCAAGGACTATGGATGCTTTCCAGCAAATGTTTATGGAGTGGCAGGAAGCAGGCTGAAAACTCCCTTCTCCCCATTTGTGATGATAGTGGAGTGAATTTGAGAAGCACAGGAACAAATATGGTGAGGGTGACACCAATCTGTAAGTTGCAGGTGTAGCTCCATTCAATAACTGAGATAATGATATACTGCCCTTTTCTTGGTACCGAGGTTTCTTGCGTGTTGACAGTGCCAGTAGGTGAAGAAGGCTGTCTGATGCTGGAAGGGCGGTTAGATTTGATAGCGTGGTGGGTTTTAAGAGACCATGATCAGAGCTAGGACTTTTGGAGCACGCTTGGCAGCGTATTAAGAAATCAGTGGCTCCAGGGACGAGACGCGGGTACAGCAGAGCATGCAATACGCGAGGTCATTGGTGAGCTGAACTTTGAGTGTATCCCATATTGTGGGAGGTGGTGGATTTGACCAATTATGTATGAATGCTATTCGAGAGAGGCTTAGCATATAACACGATTACTGTGCAGCAGTCCTCGATAAACACTGATCCGGGAAGGCTCTCTAGCAAGGCCATCTCCTGTCGGTGCCCGTCATGGCATGGAGGCATGGCTGCAGCACCCTGCATGCCTCTCCACCCATCCACCACTCAACCACATAGACGCCCTTATCCTAGGTAAGTCCACAATTTGGTTGCGTTCCCAGAGCCCACCTTACCCTACCACGAGAGACCCACACCCTCCACCATGCCTGTACCAATGCACTCACCCCTTCAGCATTTCCGTAGGTCTAGCTGCTCAGGGAACCTCATGGCGAAATCCAAACACCCAAAACACATCAGGAGCCCTGTACAACAAGCACCATGCATACTGTTGTCCTGCATCAGCCCCCACACACTTTCACCACCACCCCTGAAATACTGTGCTGTCTGAACCATGCCCCCCCTTCCCCTCCTGGAGAGCATCCTCACCCCATCGCTACCACCAGAAAGCCTGTGTGGCGAACCACCTCCTTTCCATGAGCCTGCTGCGGTAAGCGTTCACCCACCCTCAACAGGTCTGGAGACTGTAGAACATATCCGGATAGGCCAACCTGTGTGCTGGTATCCCTGCCCCTGTCTGGCCCATCACCATAGCAATCCCAAAATGCAGGAATCCAGGCTGCTAACATCTCCCCCCCCACCAAGCCACTCTCGAGCATTCACCACCCTGCATCGCCTTCTCTCAGGCTTGGCCCTAACGCCTTGCACCCCGGTAGTGAGATTGCCTCATTCCTACTGCCTACGACTATTAACCTGTACTTCAATCACAATGTGAACATCATTGAACCTGACCTACTGTTTGTAATTGTTGACCTGCATTTTAACAATTTTCTGCCTAAGATTGCACCCGATTTATTGCCTCCGAGAACTGAAATGCACATTAATCACTTTGTGTCTAAAGTTGCTCCTGCGCTATTGCCTTTGATCATAGATATGTATTCCAATCGTCCTCTGACAAAGATTACTTCCGACTGCCTGCCTATAACTGATACGATGCATGTTGACACCTACCACTTACCCTGTAAAAATTGGATAGCTCTTGCACCCTTTGAAAGTGTCCACAAAACCCCTGCCTTCCATGCTCACTGTGCCCTTCACCAGCACCTGTGTCACCCCAACTACTCCTAGCCCTTCACAATTGTCCGGGGCCTCAACTATCAGTCCTCCAACTCCCAGTGAGAGCTCCCCGAACCCAAGCACTCGCCCAGGCTCACAGCTCTCCAGTGCCCCACCATTCTGACCACACCGGGACCCTGGGGTCAAACAGTCTGCATATACTCTACCTGGCACCACCTCATCCCCTCAGAGCCAGCCTCTCATTCTGGGACTTGCCTCCCCACAAACATACCACACACCCTAGCACGGATCTCCTCCCATTGATAACAAGCCGATACTTTCCATACAACTCCGAGCTCATAAGCCTGTTCGTGTGCTGCCAGACTATTGAGACTGCGCTGCCGCACCTGTGACTTCAACTTCCATCCACCTATCAGCTACCTTCCTAACCTACATTGACTCTCCAGAACTACAGGTACAACCCACATTCCAAATACAGGGCGATTACCACTATGGCCACGCCTCCCTTGGTCTCCGACCCTGTCACATCCCCCCACAAAACAAACACGTCTGCCTGCACTGGCACCACCAGATTACAGCGCCTCTGCTCCAGCTTGCACACCCCCACACCAGCTCCTCACTCCGATACTAAATCCCCATCCAAAGCCACCCCCGCCTAATCAGCTCCTTCCCTTCCACCATCTCCATTTCAGAACAGCTTGCCTGTGCCCTCATCAACGCCCGCTCCTTCTGTGCTCACACACCCGACATACATGACCTCATACTTGACAAAGATTTGGACCTGCGCCCCATCACAGAAACCTGGCTGCACGAGCAGCTGGCCTCTCTCCATCTTTCACCCTACCCACTGGGTACTCCATTCTTAGAACGGACAGACGCCAACCCAGGTGGAGGAGTCACTATCATCTCTAAATCTTCGCTCCCCATCAGAGCCTTCCTACTCCACCAGGCTATGAACTCCTACAAGCTAAAATCGAATCCAATCCCCAGACCACCATCAAAATCCTACTCCTTTAACACCAACCCAACAACCTCAGCACCCCTGCCGCTGGCATCCCCCTCCTCATCTCCCCTTCATAAAACCGAACACCAAATTCTTGCTCCTCTGTGACTTCAACCTAGGATTTAACGACCCTGAGGACCAGAAGTCCAAAGCCCTTACCACATCCCTTTATGAGATGAACTTCACACATTTGCTGCTGCGACTGGGGCTTGGTCTCTTCAGAATCATACAGGGGCCAGACGACCCCCTACCAGTCCCCCCAGCATCCTTTGCAAGCACTTGCCCTTGGGCTCCCTCCCCCGGATTAGCCCAACTTGGTCCTCCCTGTCCACCACACTCATCCTCTAACCTTTTCCCCCGGCACTTGCCCGCCCCCCCCACCACCCGTGGGAGTTCCCCACTCCTGCACTTCTCCCCCCTACTCTCCCCACTTTCACTTAACACCTTGTCATGCACTTGCACGGTAGGATTGTCACAAAGCCAACATAACCGTTTTTGTTATTATACTTTTGTGACTCCCATGTCCCCCACCCCCATCTTGTCTTGTGGTGCCTGGAAACACCCATGTATTGGTGCCATACAAATGCCCAATCAATAAATAAAATCTGTCTCTGCCCCCACGCACTCTAAAGGCCAGATCCTTGACTGGATCTTACATCGCAACTTACCTGACAAGGTCACCTCCATCAACTAGGCTCCCTTGACTGATCTCTCCGTGATCTACTTTACCATGACTCTTGTGTCCACCCCCACGCAAAAAAGGGACGCCCACCAACCCATCACTGCTAAACACACCTGCAAATTGACTAAGGAACTCCTAGAACCCACCATTCTTGCCTCCCTGGACTCGCAACCAGACATTGCCGATCCCGAAACCATTCTTAACGCCTACAATTCCGCTCTCCTCAGCGCACTTGACTTGCACCCTCCCCCCTAAAAATCAAGGACACGCAAAAGAAATATTCATCACAATTGGTTCACAGGTTAACTAATCTCCCTCTGCAAACTCAAACGTTCCAAGGAACATCTCTGGAGAAAGAAATAAAATCCTCATCTAACAAAGGTGTTTAGGGCCCCTGCTAAACCCCACAAAACAGAAATCATCGCCACCAAAGCCGGCATATACAATGTCAGCATCAATTAATCTGCCCCCAACACCAGAGAACTGTTTCAAAATCCTCAAGGAATTGGAAGGCCCAGCCCTCCTCCTGCCCCCAATCAGCCAGCTTCCTGTAAGACAAAGCCTGGTGCTCTTCAGTACAATCAGCACTGACCAATACAACCCACAACCTCAGAGACAAAACTACACTCAAAAAAGATCTGCTCCCCACCACCAAAGCGGAACCCCTCTGTCCCCAAAGCCAACTCTACTCCCACTACGCCTCCATTCTACTTCTCCCCCGTGACACTGGCAGAGGTGCTTACCACCATACAATGACTCAAAGCATCCAATTGCTCAGGCGACATCTGCCCTGCTCATATCATCAAGATGTGTGCTTACCCCCTTGCTCTCACCATTGCCAAATTTATCAACACATCTTTCGAGGCCCACTCAGTACCCAAACCATTCAAAGAAGCGTGGTTCACACCTCTCCTGAAAATAAAAAAAAAATGAAAAAAATTAAAAATGAAAACCTTGACCCAACCCTCTCGACCAACTATCGTCCTATCACGACAGTTCCCTTCCACCTGAAAATTCTGGACCGCCCTGCCAACACCCACCTGCAAACCCACCCAGATGCCCATAATCTACAAGGCTCTTGCCAATCCGGCTTTAGGCTCAGACACAGCACTGAATCGGCCCGCTTCGACCTCATGATTAAATTTGTGACACAGGGGACTTTATCATCCTCCTCCTATTGGACCTTTCAGTGGCTTCTGACCTCTATCACAATATCTTTTGACCTCGTTTAGCACGATATGTTATGTCACCATCTCACGGCCACCTTCAACCTTTCCACCGAAGCGGCTATCTGGATCAAATACTTCTTGAGGGATAGCTCCTCCAGAGTCTTCGCTGGGGCTGAAGCAGCTGACCCCATTCCTGTCTCCTACTGAGTCCCACTAGGTTCCTGCCTCTCGCCTACACTGTACAATATGTACACCAAGACCCTCTTCGACCACTTGGACAGTCTAAACATCCCATACACAAATTTTGCCAATGACACGCAGGTCCTCCTTAAACTCACCGGCAATCATGAATTGGACTCTGCAAATATCAACCGGATCTACAGCATCATTCAGGCTTGGATGGCTAACCACCATCTTTGCCTAAACGATGACAAAAACGAGCTCCTCATTAAAGGGTCTCCACACCGCCTCAAACACCTTGACCCTGCACTTGCTTCCTTCTGTATTGACGGAAACAACACCCCCGTTTCGGCGCATGTCAAAACGTTGGGGGCCAGGGGGATCTATCTTGACTCAGAGCTAAACATGCACAAAAATGTCAAGGCTGTCGCCTCAACTGCAGCCTACTCCACCAAACTTATGAACCTCTACAGGAAATTCTTCACTCCCAACAACATGCCCCACGCTGGCCAGGGCCATTATAGGCTGCAAACTAGACTATTGCAATGCCTTCCTTCAGGCACCTCAACCCAAAATAAATAAATAAAACACACTACAGCTAATCCAAAAAGAACGCCCTCAGGGCAGCCTTGGGTTTCAAACACTCCGACCATATCTCGCTAGTAAGACTCGAAGCACACTGGTTACCAATCAAGGCGCACATCGAGTTCAAAATCCTCATCACCCATCGCTGTCTCCATAATACTGCCCCCCCCCTCGCCTATCGCATTACAAAGAAACCCAACCCTCGCCTCCTGTGATCCTCCTCTTCTACCTATTTGATCACCCTGAGGTAAAGCAGAGCCGGAGGTACCAGCTTCACTGTTGTCGCCCCCACTCTCTGGAATACTCTTCCCCCCCTGCACCCAAGATGAACCCTCCTACCTGATCTTCCGGAAAAAAGTAAAAAATTGCTCTATTGAACAAATATGCCCAACTACTATTACCATGCACTGCCTGCAATGTAAATTTGCCTCCTTGCTACCATTTCGGTCTACTTACTGCTACAATATCTTCATTTATAACTGACCTGCTTTGTGACTTAATGTAACCTCGTTGTCACTAACCTGTAACAAATACGCTCTTGACCGTGATCACACTATAAGCCCACTGTCACAACGCATTTACTGTAATGTAATCACCACTAGCGCTGTGATAACTCCGGGTCTGGGCACTTTCAACAAATATAATAAATAAACTGCTGCACGACAGCCAACTGTAGTCGTGTGATGGATATCCGCGGGCGAGGGGGGAATCTCGTAGAGTTTTAGAAATTAAAAAAGGTCGAATAAATTAATTCTGCCATTAAAGTCAGATCTGCTAAACCGTTAAACTTTAAGACATCCAACTGGTGTTGGTGGGTGTGCATCCAAATGCCAGCCATTGGGTGCATTTCTGAACTTATCAGCATCCATCTGTTACAACATGTCCTCGGCATAAGCATTTGGCATACAAGCATCTGGCTAGGCCACCCAGTACCCAACATAAAAGTATGACTAGGCGTAAATGGACACATGTAGCAAATGAGAAACAGTTTCTCATGTTTTCCTTTCAAACTTTTAAATGCTTAATTGACACGAAGGAAACACTTTCACAACATACAGCTATCTATTGACGCATATCACCTTATTCAGCTAGTATTTTAAAGGTGAAGGAAAGTGCGGTGTGTAATTACAAACGGGCTGCCAAAGTGAAGTTCATTTTTAGCTGCACTTGAGTGTCACTTACAAAAGTGCCGTTACCGATTTGTTCACTCAAACGTGTAAATCCAATTTTAGTTGGCTAATCGGCTACAAATGTAGTGTACGTCTACAGTTTAGAGGCAACATTCTTGACTCCTTCTGAAATTTGCTTTCCACAGGTCCTGAACCATGTATAGAACCAAAGAACTGACTTTTCGCATGGACTTTTTTTGCAATAAAAATGGGAATCTATTTGAAAGTAAACAAGCGGTGTTAAAGATTGTACCTCCCCTATGTCTGGTGGCAGTACCATTAAAAATAAAGAAAGACCTAACCAATATGATAGGCTGGCCTACATAAAGCTACAGTTATACTGGCCGAATTTCTTTTATGTCTTTTAATTAACAGCCCAATGCTCTGACAGTACCTGTGTGTATTAGTTGTCTGGGACAGAGTTTCACCCAAAACAAGCCCTTTGGGTGCAGTCCTAGAAGTACCCATTATTCTCTCTGGTAAAGCGTGTCACCTTCCAGGAGAGCAAGATCTGACCAGTGCTTCAAAAGGGCCAGCCTTACAACCTAAATAAAATGACACCAGGTTGGTAACTGCTGCTGTCCCTTTGATGCCGAGTGGACAGGATAAGGAGAGGAGTTGCAAAAGGCCAGGGGAGAAGTACAGTCCAGAGAAGGTTCCCATCTTGGAATCTCTTAGGTCATTCACGCCCCCCCTCCAACCCCCAACCCCCGAGACCCATCTCCTTGCACAAAAGGAAGTCTGAGACCGACATCCCCAGACACAGGAGCCAGGATAGGACCCATACAGAAGGCTTGAAAGGGACCAACTCATTGTGACACACTGACTATATAAGGGAGTGAGACCACCCCTCCAAAGGAATTATCTTTGCACTACAGCAGATTTTCACTGGAAATCTACTGGGCACAGTCGGACCGAAGTCCTCTGCTATAGAAGGGAAGACAGAGGCCTCCAAGGAGAAAGAAAGACCCATGCCTCAACCATCCAGTGGGACATTTGGAGAGGAATGCTGTTGGACAAGGCATGTCTGCAAACTGAACACTGATACTCAGTATCCAGCTCACTGAAGATGCCAGCCCCTGTAAGTACTCTCCGGAAACCATCTTCACAGGGAAGGGCAGAACATGGGGTCACATGCCGGTCCTAATGTTCTTTCGTGCCAAGTGCTGTTGCAGCTTGTTGTACACACCACGTGTTGGATGCAGTCAACCTGCTCACCAGCCTGACACCAACTCAACACCTCAGAAAGCTCCCAGACTCCTGGATTGATGCTGTTGAGACTCAGGAAGAAGCCTAAAAAGATACGTGAAGCAGTTCTGTTGCCCTAAGCTTCCCCAAAGTTCCATATTGACAACTAAATGCCCACACTCTCCCTTTTAAAGACTGCTTCATTGAACTTGAACTTTGCTGCTGAAATCATTGCCTGGCTATCAGATCCAAAGTGCCACATTGCATCACAAAGTCTGCATTTCTGGTTCTTGTCTCACAGGTATGGGCTATTCATGGTTTATTAGTTGTGTGCATCTTCAGTTAAAGCCTCTTATTTGATGCTTGGTAGGACATGCTTTTATTTAGGGAATCACAGTACTAGTGTTTGGAGCTCCTATGCAAGCTCACGCACCCTCTTCAAGAGAATAGCCTGCCACTACCTTAAAGAGGTGAAGGGGTGTATCATTAATGTAGTGCCCGTTTCACCTGTATTAATGAAATCACTGCTGCTTTAGGGGTAGCATGGAGCAGAGTTTAATCTTTTGTTACTACTCATCTCTGTACTCCTGCAAAGCAGTAATCTTTCTGTCACAAAGCTGATGTGACATGTGCATTTGTAGAGATATGAGCAACTTTGGGATGTGGCTGTGGTTCTGTTTGGGTGGTTGGAGAAGAAGTAGCTGGATGCAAACAGTAGCTGGACTAAAGTATGTTGCCTTCTGATTTCGTTTAGGAGTGCGTCCGGTGTTGGGGCCCTGGATGTGAACAGTATGTGCTCAGTCAATGGGTGTGCTCGCTTCAATACGCAGTGCTGGTCAAAAACATCTGAAACTATTATATTTCTCCTCCTGCGTTTTCTGACAGAAAGCAACCCCATTACCAAGTGCAAATGTCTAGGAGTTCCTAGTACAAATCACTTCCCAACCCCTGCCATACCTTCAAAAGTCAAGGAGTCAACCTAGATTGAAAATGACATCAATACAAGTCACTGCTACCTACTCAGAAGTACCCACCAACCGTTAAGTATTTTATTGTCCAGTCGTAGTGCAAACTACCATCACTACTTGATTGAACTGGACAATTTCACTCTATCAGGCTGCCGCAACATAAAATCTTTATTCAGAGTACTACACAGCAAGGCGAACAGCCTCAAAAAGCCATGTGCAAGCCCTTTCTGCAGACTCAAAATCAAAATGCGCTTCCCGTCATTGATGAACTCCTCTCCATGTCCCGCTACCTCACCCTCCAGATACCGAAAATAACAGAAGAGGATAAACAAACATTAGGAGCCCCCATTAGGGAAGAAGAAGTCAGTAAACCAATAAATGGACTCCCAAGTAACAAAGCCCCAGGCCCAGATGGATTTACGGCCCCATTTTATAAAAAATACGCAGATATACTGACCCCGATACTAACCAGACTCTTGAACTCATTTAAAGATAGCGGTAATGTGACCCCCACAATGAACGAAGCAAAAGTTCTGGTGTTCCACAAATCAGGTAAAGACCCTACTAGCCCGGCATCATATAGACCAATATCCCCGATTAATCTAGACGTAAAAATTTATACGAAAATTCTGGCAACTAGGCTATCCCCACTACTTCCAAACCTAATTAGTAAGGATCAATCGGGATTTATCCCTGGCAGGCAAACCCACGACAACACTAGGAGGCTCGCACATCTAGTAGAGAAAATAAGTATCTCCCACACCCCAGCGATACTATTATCGGTAGACACCGAGAAGGCGTTCGATCGGGTGGAGTGGTCCATGGTATTTAAAGTGCTGCAGCGCATGGGATTTGGGGAACAATATATTGAGCGCATTAAAGCAAACTACAACTCCCCATCCAGCAGAATAGTCATCAATGGCGAGGTTACGGACAAGATTATAATCTCAAGAGGAACGAAACAGGGATGCCCCCTTTCATCATTGCTGTACGCCCTATTCCTGGAACCTCTTCTTATAAAAATAAGAGAAACAATAAATATTAAGGGGATTGACATGGCTGGACAGGAACATAAAGTTATAGCATATGCGGATGACATGCTAATTACCTTAGAAAACCCCGAATCCACCCTTTCAGCCGCGGTGCGGGAACTAGAAACCTATGGGACCATATCCAGTCTAAAGATTAATAGGAAAAAATCAGAGATCCTAATATTGGCAGGGGACAGAGCTAATATAGAAAGGGAAGCAAAGAAACTAGACCTTACGATTGTAGAGGGGGGCATAAGGTATCTGGGAATAGTGAACCCTCAGAAAATAGAACAATTTTATGGGGCAAACTACCCGTCGCTACTCACAAACATCCGTAAGGAATTGAGCAGATGGAATCCTTTGCAGATATCATGGTGGGGTAGAATACAATCAGTAAAGATGACTATTCTCCCAAGGGAACTATACTACTTTCAGGCTCTCCCGGTGGGTGTCCCCAATTCGTTCTTCAAAATCCTAGCAAAATTAGTATTGTCTTATGTGTGGAAAGGGAAATCGCCCAGGATAGCGAGAATGGTCCTCACGGCTCCAACCAGGGAAGGGGGGATGGCGCTTCCCCATTTCAAAAAATACTTTCAGGCGGCACAGCTTAGAGTCTTGAGGGAATGGGTTGAGGAGAATCCACAGCCGATTTGGGCCAAACAGGATAGAGCAGTGGCAAGGACCCCACTGGTAGAACTTCTCTGGAAGCAAAAGCAGCATAGGCATAAGAATGTAGGGATCAGTGAAATAATGAGGACCACACTGAAAGCATGGGATATCCAAACACGAAAAGGAATAATGACCACTACGCTGGGACCCTTTACTCCCATATGCAGAAATCCACAGTTCCCCCCGGGGATGGAACAAGGGGCCTACGATAGCTGGGAGGAGGGGGGCATAACCAAAATAGGCGAGATGTTCATAGGAAAGGAAATTAGGTCACTGGAATCCTGCATTATAGACGAAAGAATCCCCAAAAGTGACAGATATAGATATGAACAGCTAAAACACTGGCTGAACTCCCCGGAAATCACTGAAGACGTATATCATATCCAACACGGGGGAGAAAAAGTGGGTATCTACACTATATAAATTCATAAACACACAAGGAGAAGACATTAAGTGGTCATATAGAATAAAATGGGGTAGAACGCTGGGGGTAGAACCAACGGATAAGCAGTGGGAGGACCTATGGAAGCAGATCCCCAGGATGACCCGCTTGGCACAAACAAGGGAAATGTGGGTTAAAATTATGACGCAATGGCACTATACCCCAGAAAGGCTCCATTCCATGTATCCAAACTCATCTAATCAATGCTGGAGGGGGTGTGATGAAGTAGGAACATGGAGACACATATGGTGTGACTGCAAAGGAGTTAAACCCTTTTGGGAAGAAGTGAAAAGTGAAATGGGCAAAACATTCCCGGATGTGGGGCGGCTGGGGGAGGGAGTCTGGCTCTGTGGAATCAGAGACGATACAGCAAAGCAATACAGCAAATCACAATGGAGAAGCTGTATGGGTCTACTTATAGCGGCATGGACCACTACAGCGCAGAATTGGAAGAATACAAATACTCCACTGACCTGCACCTGGCTACGGAAAGTGTGGGCCCACATAACTATGGAGAAAATTACACACAAGATCCAAGGAACTGGAGACACATTCGGAATGGAATGGGAAGGGATATTGCAATACCTGCAGTCAGACTTTATGGGTCAGTGGTGCCCTCATAATATTAAGGTTTCAGACATCTTCAACGCATAGGTGGAACAATGGACTTTAAGATTTCATCCGACCAGAGGGGAGGGAGGGGGGTGGGAGGAGGGAAAGGTTTAATGTTAAATGTAATTGTACCTGCTTTATTTCAGTAAAACCAATAAACACAGTTTAAAAAAAAAAAAATAAAAAAAAAACATATACACCAACACAAAACACAAACAGCGCTACATAAAACAGGAAGCCTTTTGGCGCTGCATTTTCCCTGTAAGTGCGCAGCTTCTATTAGCTCAGGTACGTTTTGCCGTGATTAAATAGCACGGCTCAAGTCGAGGGTACATGGGGTTGGACGCAGTCCCCCACTTTTTTCAGTGCACAGCTTGATATGCTAATTTCTGGTGACACCACATACAATTGGTATGTTACTGAGCCCCCACTTTTTTAGGGCTTGACCCCAGATAAAGGGGTGGGGATGCCAATATATGCAAGGGAAACGGTGTGCGCTCGGAAAATGAAGTTTTATTTTAACTGATCAAGCTTCATTTTTTGAGCCTTCACTGTTTTCCTTAAATACAAAGTAATACAGTGCATACTCAGAAAATGAAGTACCTTAACATTCATTGGCATCCTCAACCCTTCATTTAATCACGCCAAAACGTATCTCCTCCGCCCTGCTGGCGGTAGCCAACAAAACGCGCCTAAAGTGAAAATGCAGCATCCGCGCCAAAAGGCTCACTCCAAAAGAGGGCACACTGCTTAAAGGCACGAGGGTAGGTTGACTAGATCTTCACTGTTTTGTTGGGACCGTCCCAGTATTTTGCCCTTGGTTCCGGCAACCCGACAGTTTTTGGGGTTTTAAAACCCCATCCTGGGATTGGAGGGATGGGTGGTGTTACATGGCATCCCCTGTAGGGAGACATGGTATCTCCCAGTGTGTGGTCTGTGGTCACATGGTTACACATGTGACCAACTTAATAAAAGTCCCGTTACCGGCTCGGCAGTCCAGACCAAACTGACTTCGGTGCCGTTCTTTGTTCTGCGCCGTGATGGCATTACACCGTATGCTGTAGGCCCGGGGCGGTGCCCCTGCTGGGCAACGCCATCCCAGGGTGATCCCTGGGCCATGTGACCATGGCTATTGATGCGACCCCGGCCTGGGTGCCCCCAGAGCCGGTGCTGCTGTGTGCTGGGTGTCCCCGGCCACATGGGACTCTCCGGTGATCCGGAGCGGGTGGGGTGACCCCACCACCCATACATCTTCAGCGTGATCGCCGCCCTGACCAAGCCCGTCAGGTGCTCCCGACATGAGCATGGGGCTGCCCGGTGACCCGGAGTAGCCCCCACCAAAGGTGGTATGGTTCCGTTTTTTTGCTGGCAACCGATTAAGAAATCCCAAAATTGGGCCCAGCGCTGCTTTTCCTGCTTGTGTGAATGTTTTTCACGCCCCTATTTCCACCCCTTTCCCTCCCTGATCGCTCTCCTTCTATGAGGAGTGTGCCTATGAACACACCCCCGTAACTGGCCAGGGACATAGAAGTAGGACAACCGTTTTATCGGAATTCTGTTTGTGTTTACTTTAGTGCTCCTTCTATGTCTATTGCCTGTCCAAATTTTCTTTTCCTCCATCTGGTCAAACTAGACGAGGGCCAAGGGGAGGATGAAGGGAGAGTAGAGAAAAAGGACATAAGAGGATAGAAAGGTAAAAACAGTCAGGCCAACAACGTTGCCTTCCATTTACCAAAAGAAACAGTGCTGGAGATAGTGCTATCGCACCTTGAAACACTTGTGTATAGGCGCGTTATAAATGCCATATCATATCATGCATGAATAGTGGCCTGGGATGGAAAGTGGCATGCAGGGTCCGAGTTTGGTGGTGGAGAGGAGTAGCGACCATGTGTGATTACATCGTGCCTTCAATGGATTCTAAACGAGCTATATTTGATGAAAGGGGATGTAATCGCAGTGCACTGCCTCACTCACCAGCCACACTCCAAAATACAGGATTTCAGTCACCACTGCCCAAGGAGATCAACCGCCACACATTAAAATAAATGGCCTTTAAAAATAAGAGACCATATTCAAAGGAGCATTCACGTCCTGTCCAGACCAGGGATCAAAGTCCACCCAATCACCCAATGTGGGGTTATCAACAAGCCTTTCCGGCTACCCTTCCCCAAGGATCAAACTGGGTGCAAACACCTCCCCGGCCACACCATGTGTTTCTAAAGGGGAACGATTTTGGATACCGACTCCCACCCACCCCTAAAACTCAAATACACAGTATACCATCCACATGGACACCTTTCAGACACAGTACGACGTGCTGGATGCAACGTCATAAAGTAGACAGAAAATATGGAGCTACATGAAATTACTAAATAAAAAAAATACTGCTCAACATTTTTTTGCATAGGGTCAAAAATAAAAAAGACAAAAGTAGTCTCAAGGCTGCACGGGTTGTGGTAGATGTGGTAAGAAAGGATTTAGGCAATGTTCGCCATCGCGCGTGTGCAGAAAATAAAGGGGCGTACTCGGGCTTGCCAATGCGCGCCAGGAACCCGAACCGTCAAGACCTATGTCCTGCGTTTTGTTCCAGGTACGGTGGGGGCCGGGGGGGCCATGGTCTGACAACAGGGTGCTGGGGGTTAATCATCAATTGTCACACTGGCGAAGAGGGTGGGATTTTTTTTTAAAAAAAGAAAAATAATTACATTTTCAAACATTTTCTCTACTCTCTCGTAAAGAGACATTTTTCTGCTTCTCATTGGTGTCAGAGAGGAGGAGCACCTTTCATGGGACATTCTGTATCATCCTGAAGTGGCATCATCTTGCACCCCCAAAGGTGCATACGGCGGCTCTTGTGAGGGTGCCTGTGCGGTTTTGTACACCACAGTGGTCCATCAAGAGAGAGGATTTGCGGCCTTTGGGTTAGTGACAGGTGCCTGTACGATCCGTGGACATGACCACGGATGTATCCGTGAAGGGTATCCCTACATATTATCCCCACCAAATATATCGCCGTACATATGGTCGTTTGTCTAGCCATAGGTGATATTTTGGGGGGGGATAATTTGTGGGAGCGGGGATGACCCCACACATTTAAAAATAATTTGGGGTTGCGGAGGTGTTCCCCCCAGGGTCCATGGCTCAATATCGCCACAAAAATGTGTCTATATTTTGTATCGTGATAGTTTTGCGGGGATATTAACACATGGAACCCACTGAAGACGATGCTTAAGGTGCTAGTGAACCCCTGCAAGGCATAAAGATGCCCAAACAACAAGGCACACTGGCCCCTATGCCAGAGTTCGACACATCAGGTGCTCCTTCCAAATGGAGTTCAAGATGGCTGTTGTCGGTCAAAAAACTCGAAATGTATTTTAAGGCCACTGGGGAGACGGATGATGAAGAAAAGGGGGCGACACTCATCTACGCAGCCGGGTCTGAGGTACATTGCATCTTCAAAGCCCTCACACCCACCGACAACTCATATCAAGCTGTGAAGGACTCACTCACGGAGCACTTCATGCCACTTAAGTGACTGGACCAATTCTGTGGGAGGCTACGCCAACTAGTGAGCACGTGCCACTGGGAAAATGAAGGCATGGTCTGCAACCAGCTTCTGCGAGGATGTAGTTCAGGAAAGCTACATAGACAAGTACCCCGTGAACCGGGGCTCACACTGGCTCGCGTCCTTGAAATTGGAAGGTCCAACGAACTTGCAGACAGCTGTGCCACCAAGATGGACGCCGCAGTCAAATTGCTGAAAGGAGACGAAGTGTATGCAATTAGGTGGACATCGAACGCTGGCCCGTCACAACACCGTTGGCCCCAGGAGAAGGTAGAAACATCACAGCCATGCACACAATGTGGCTATGATCTCCACATGCAGGTGACTGTCCAGCAAAAGGGAGAGTGTGTGGATGCTGTGGGGCTGCAGGACACTTCGCAAGAATGTGCCGGGCCGCTGCTCCGATCACCGTTCCCAGAGGGCTGAGCGGAACGGCCAGCGAAATGCCACACAGGCAGAGGAACATGGCCATGGTAGAACAAGAGTTACAAGTCCTGGAGATTGCAGAAGAGGAAGAAGTCTTCTTATCTAGCATTGACTCTGAAGAAAAGAAGGCAACCCATGTGCACGGTGACAGTCTGTAATAGACCCAGGCGCATCTGTATGTGTACTTGCAACCCGCCATTACGAGGCACTTCCAGGACCTCCAGTGTTAGGAGAAGCTCATGCCAAAATATATTCATTTGGAGGGACCCAACCACTCCCCCTCCAAGGCGTATTTTTGGCTCAAGTGACCCATGCTGACAATGCCATCAGAGCGAGTTTCTTTGTGACGGACGTCAGCCCTCACTCGCTCTAGAGCTGCGCTGCATCAGAGGCACTAGGAATCGTACACTTTTCACACTCAAAGTATGCGGTAGAGATCAGAGACATACTTGAAGGCTTTGCCGACATTTTCCAAGGCGTTTGGAAACTCAAGGGTGAGCCCATCAAATTGCATATTGGCAAGACAGTGCGCTCAACTGCGCTAAAACATCGGCGCACACCCTTCCACCTGAAAGCGCAAGTAGAAAAAGAGCTACAGAACCTAGTGGACTCGGATATAATTGAGAAGATAGACAGCCCAACCTTGTGGGTGTCCCCCATTGTAGTCGCTGCCAAACCAAAACAGCCAGGGTCTGTTCACATCTGTGTGGACATGAGGTTACCTAACCTCTCCATAAAACGTGAAAGAAACCTCACGCCAACACTAGACGGGTGGGGAAACTACAAGGAGCCAAGGTGTTCTCCAAACTTGATCTGCAATCCGGATACCACTAGTTAGAATTAAACCCGAACTTGCGATATATAACGACATTCACAACTCATCATGGGTTATATCAATACAAGCGCCTGAGCTTTGGTGTCTCCTCGGCGGCTGAAGTGTTCCAGAATGTTATCAGAGTGCCTTTGCTGGCCTGGAAGGCGTAATAAACTTGAGTGATGACATATTGGTATACGCTGCAGCAGAGACCGAGCACATGACCAGGTTAGAAAAGACACTTGAAAGGATCCGAAAACTAGGCCTAACATTACACCATGAGAAATGCGAATTCCTAAAAGACGGCATCACATTTTTTGGGTTCATCTTCCATTCCAAGTGAATCTCTCCAGACCCGCAGAAGGTAAGGGACATTCAAGAGGCGAAACCCCAGAAACCATCTCAGAGGTTAGAAGCTTCCTTGGCATGGTGACTGTTATGACAGGTGGTTAGGCTTTTATGCTTAAAAGGATACACTGTCAAGTTGAAGGGGGATCTTCAGTTTCTTTATTCAGGTACATAAGTTCATCAGTTGTAATCAAGTCCATAAGGAGATCAGGAAGTACATAAAACACAGGAACCCACTGGCGCCCACCACCCAGGTTCACAGATCTCAACTGCCTGGGGTGGAACCCATTCATACCCAAACATTCCAAGATCACATCAAACATTCCACAATTGACATCACTCCATACATACTTCATTCAGGCAGGATGAATGCACAGGAAGAAAGGCCAATCACAACACCTCCTTCCCTTACTGTAACAAGCACACCATATCATACAACATGTATCTCAGCTCACAGTCATATACACCTCAACAGTGACCTACTGCGGGAGGTTTATTCTGAACCTCTCCGGCCCCTGACTAGGAAGGACACCGCATGGACATGGTCAGACACTGAACAGAAGGCTTTTATAAAAGAAGCACTCACAGGCAGAGAGACCATCTTCAATCCAGGGAAGGAGTCCGAATTAATTGCAGATGCCAGTGCAGTTGGGCTAGGGGCAGTACTCCTTCAGCCGGACATCCATGGACAAATGAGACCCATAGTCTATGCCAGCAAGGCACTTACAGCGACACAACAAATATACTCTCAGATTGAGAGGGAGGCGCTGGCTGTTCTGTGGGGCTGTCGGCACTTCCGTATCTATGTTCTAGGAAAACCAGTGTCTGTGATTACTGATCACAAGCCACCTATTCCAATCCCAGCGGGGTCATCCTCCCAACCACCACCCAGGATAGAGAGATGGATGCTAGTTCTCATGGAATATGGGGTGAAACTACAACACCGACCGGGAACCCACAACCCGGCAGACTACTTGTCGCGACATCCCAGGTGTGGCAGTGATCAGGAAGGGACGACTTTGGACAGTGAGGAACATGTCCGCCTAGTGGTGGTCTCAGCGAAACCAGTAGTCCTGACGCTGGAAGAAGTGCCAGGGTCCTCAAGCGAAGATGAATGCTTCTGGCTCATTCAGGATGCAATTGTTAGCAGTGAATGGAGGTCAACTCTAGCTGGCACAACTCACAAAGACACAGACATTCAACACAAACTACAACAGCTGTGGCGGGTTTGACACAAACTATCTAGAACGGCAGAAGGACTGATACAATAAGGCCGTCAGATCGTAACCCTGAAAATGCAAGTCACAAGAGTAATAGAACTAGCCCACTGCGGCCACCAGGGCACAGCGAAAACCAAGGCGAGGCTGCACCACAAGGTGTGGTTCCCAGGGCTTCAGGAAAAAGGTGGATCAGTATGTTAGCAAGTTCATCTGGTGCCAGGCAGCCACCCCTGTCAACAAGGAACCCAGTATTGAGTGCGTAGAGCAGGTGAGTGCGTACAGCGGGTGAGTGCGTACAATGAATGAGAGCATAGAGCGGATGAGAGCATGGTGCGGATGTTGGTTGTGGAGCGGATGTACGGTGTGGAGCGGATGTACGGTGTGGAGCAGATATAGGGTGTCGAGCAGATATAGGGTGTGGTGGTGTTGAGCGGATGTAGGGTATGGTGCGGGTGCGGAGTGGGTGAACAGCGCGGAGCGGGTGTAGAGTGCGGAGCAAACGGATGATGTATGTGGACGGAACGGGTGAAGTGGTTGAAAAGAACGGGTGAAGTGGTTGAAAAGAACAGGTGAAGTAATGGGTGAAGTAGGGGGAAGAAACAGGTGAAGTAGGTAGCAGGAACGGAGGATGGATCTGGAAGAACGGGTGATGTATAAGGACGAGGCGGGTAAAGTATAAGGAAGGAACGGGTAAAGTATGCAGACAAAATGGGTCAAATATATTAAATAGAACAGGGGAAGAATGTGGATGGAACAGGTGAAGTGGTTGGATCAAGTGAAAAATGTGGTTGGAACCGAAGAAGTATGGGGTTGGAACGAGTGAAGTATGTGAGTGGAATGAATGAACTGGGCGGAACGGATGAACCGAGTGGTAGGGGTGAACAGAGTGAAATATGTGGACGGAAAGGGTGATGTATGTAGATGGAAAAGGTGAAGTATGTGGACGGAACGGTTGAAGTATGTGGACGGAATGGATGAAGTATGTAGACCGAACGGATGAAGTATGTAGACCGAACAGGTGAAGTATGTGGATGGAACGGGTGAAGTATGTGGATGGAACGGGTGAAGTATGTGGATGGAACGGGTGAAGTATGTGGATGGAACGGGTGAAGTATGTGGATGGAACGGGTGAAGTAAGTGGATGGAACGGGTGAAGTGGTGTAGAATAGATGAAATGGGTGGAACTGGTGAAATGGTAGAACGGATGAAGTAGGTGGATGAACGGGTGATGTGTCTGGAACCGGTGAAGTGGGTGGAACCGGTGAAGATGACGTATGTGGAAGGATGATGCATGGAGAAAGGTAACGTGGGTAGAACGAATGAAAGGAGCAGTGCATAAAATGGTTGGAGTGCATAAAATGGCTTGGAGTGCATGGATTTTATTGGAGTGCATAGAACGGATTGGAGTGCATAGAACGGCGTGACTTGCATGGAACGGTTTTGGAGTGCATAGAATGTTTGAAAAAGCATTGAAAGGAACGGTTCTGAGTGCTTGAAACGGTCGTAATACATGGAATAGTTCGGAGTACATGGAACGGATGGAGTATATGAAACCATTGGAGTGGGGTCGATCTCAAGCACCTGAGGTAAACCACCATATCACATCTCCACGCTTACTCTCTTCTTAACACCACCACTCAACTAAAACACAGTGATACTATGACACCATTCGGTGTAGCTGTTCTCATACCATCATTTGCCTCATACTCCCCATCACCCTAACTAAACACTGCTGGTTACACACCCTCCAGCATAGGCGTTCTCCTCAGGCCAAACGCAGCCAGAATCGGTCTGGATAACAACCTGCCAGGACAAACACATACTCATGATCTCTCAACCACCACACCTACCGCAAAGAAGCAGCTATCACACGAATGCCACACCAACTGCACACATATCCGGTGCTCACACGCACCTTATGACTCTCTCTATTCGCTCTACTGACTTGAACTTCGGTTCCCGAGGGTGTTCAACCTACCAGCGCCTTGAGACCATACCAATGGTACATAAGGCGCTATATAGATGCAAAGTAATATAACATAACAATGGAGCGAAGAAACTACCCATGGGGCACAGTGCATGTGGATTTTGGGTAGACAGGGAGAGGAATGTACTTTGTTGATGATCGACCAATCGTCAAGATACCCAGAGGTAGAACTGGTTGAGTCAACATCATGCAAACAAATCCTTCAAGTAATGGAAAAGGTATTCGCGACCCATGGTTTCCCACGAGTGACTTGCTCGGATAATGGGCCACCGTTTCTGAGAAGGCATTTTTCAGAATTCATGACAGACTGTGGCATCACACATAGAAAAGTGACACCTGGATGGCCAAGAGCAAATGGAGAGGCTGAGCGTTTTATGCGCAGGCTAAACAAAATATTTTGCATTGCACAAGGATGAGAGCTAAAAAGGACCCTAAACCAGTTCCTCAGGGAATTTCGATCAACCCCTAACCATCCACAGGGGTGCCTCAAGCTGAAGCCCTATTCAACAGATGCCCGAGGGGGCTCATTCCTGAGGCAGATGGCCGACTACCGGGTGCCATCGATGACCAGAAGACGTCAGAGGACAGGCTAACGCACAACGAAGGTGAAAATGCCAGGCGCCAGCTCAAACCACCAAACATTCAAGTGGCCGATACGGTCCTGGTGAGAAACCACCATCCGGAGGGACAATTGTACCTCAACTATGAACCTACTCCCATGGCAATAAACCAAGTAAAAAAAGGGTCCATGGTGACCGCCGCCGACCAGCGAGGGTTGGTGACAAGGAACTCATGCTTCTTCAGAAAAGTTACAAAAGAAAACAGCTCCGAGCAGAAACGTCCCCGGCCTGAACGGTGAACAGGGAGCAGCCTCCTGAAAAAGACACTGGGGATCACGAAGTGGGGCGAGGTGACCTGGAAAGGGAGAGAAGCGATGCTGCGATAGAAGAACAATATCCCCACTGGGAAGGTCGGAGATGTCCGGTGAGGTTCAAAGGCTACAACATGGACCCGAGCTGAAATCAACCTGCAGTTCTCTGTACTTGCCCACGCTGGGCTCATGTAATATGTGTTTTCACATGTCTGTTTGTCATGTTGACAGTAAGATATGCATAACGGCTATGTTGCATTTCGTTATGAGAAAGGAGGGATGTGACGATGTCATGTGAGCACGACCGCAATGTTCGCCGTCGCGCATGCGCTGAAAATAAAGTGGGCATACCCGGGCTCGCCTGTGCGCACCGGGAACCCAGACCGTCAAGACCGGTCTCGCATCTCCTTCGATGTACGGGGGAGAGGGGCAAGGCCTAACAGGGGTCCTGGGGGCTAATCATCGAATATCACACACAACATTGAATATATTAGGGCTAGTTATGAACTCCAATTGTACACACCAGGGGAGGCTGGATTCAACTAATCCACGGGCGGAGGACTGCGTTCAACCAAGGAGTTAGGAATTAATTGGTGCGTAATGGGGGTGCTAAATACACACACACGGAACACAAGGGTGTTTTACTTCTGGTCATTGATCTGATAGAGGGCGCGCTGCTCAATAGATGTGAACCGAGTCCATTGTACTCAACTGTCACCTCCCCCCTCCTGCTCTGCAAATAAAGGGCACCAGCGCCTATTAAAGAATCACTCACTCTGCATTGGGCGCGGCCCTTAAACACATGTTACAAGAACAGCAGCGAGCTCAGTTATTTGGCTGAAAGAACAATTATCAGTTGAACAACAGAATTGAGCCCCCTGCTGTTCTGCATTTGTGGTGGGTTGGTGGTCCAGTTTCGAAAGACTCCAGGATGCTCACAGGCGAGTGATGGGGTCACCTGCTCTGTATTTACTTGCAGGTTGCTTTCCAGGAGCAGCTGGGTGGCAGTTCCATGACGGGCCCATTTCTCCCCCCCATAGCGCCTCAATCAAGGGGCACCACCAGAACAGCCTCTACTTAGCCAGCTACATGAAAAATAGCTGAAAAATCACTACTAAACCTAAAACCCAGGTTGCGAACCTCTGGATCAGGTATCGAAACAGCTATTTTGAAGGTATTGTTTATTGCATTAGAAAAATAATGTAAGTGAAATAAACACAGCATTTTTTTTACAGTGTGCCAAAGTACGTATTCTGATGGTTTCACCCTCAAACATTTGCATTATAGAAGTATTTCTAGGAAACACTACTATAATGCGGTCAGAATTTTGGGGAGGGCGGGGCACAGCCAGGGGGTGCCCCTAAACATCTCGCTCTGGCATG
This sequence comes from Ambystoma mexicanum, assembly GCF_040938575.1. Lineage (NCBI taxonomy): Eukaryota > Metazoa > Chordata > Amphibia > Caudata > Ambystomatidae > Ambystoma > Ambystoma mexicanum. The sequence continues at coordinate 306,247,569 of NC_090921.1, forward strand.
CTCAGGGACGACGGCACTGGTAGCAAACTATCTCAGAATTACACCTGCTACAATACAACATAATTCACAAAGGATAAACGAAAGCAACCCTTAGTTTACGAGTAAACCACAAAAAGGGCAGCAGAGTGTGGTGCTGGTGAAGAGGTTGCGGGGGAGCTAGGGGGAAATCAGCCGGCTTAGCCTAACGAAGACATTTTATTGAGCTAGAGGCATAAGCCTTCCCATCCGTTTCAAGCCCCCCCCCCCCCCCCAATCGACCCTGCCAGGTCTTAATCATCGTGCAGGAAGCACACACAAAAAGAGCAGAGTAAGTCTGGCGCAGACAATAGGAGGAGCCTTCAAGTACCGAATGGATTCGGTGACCTTTGTCGCAGAGCACAGAACGGCAAACCACCATGGCACTTAAGCATCAAACAAGTAAAATATTTATCATAGCTCCCAACTCACACGCTTGTGGCGGGTGTCACCCCCCTTGTAAACAGCCGCTCATTCGTTTCAACGGGCCTCTCACCCGCCAAAAATAAAATCGGGTGTTATATATATATATATATATACACACACCCCCACATATTCTTGAATATGTTCGCATCCACCACTTTTCTTATAACTGCGCCAACGAGGGTACAGTGTGCAATCGAAACCCCCAGTTATATAGCTCTCAAACCCTCACGCTTTTGGCGGGCGTCACACGCCTTGCAATAAAAAGACCGCTATATGCCTATTCACTTCAATGGGCTCTCACATGGGCAAAAATAAAAATAAAAAAAAAATAATCTGTGGTGTTCTTTGCCCCACTTGTTATTTATTCCCTTGTGTACTACTTGCTATTGCTCATCACCTAGGCTCTTTCTCTGGACCACATACAAATTCGCTAAAAAATAAAGGCTGTTAAAAAGGGAATAAACGCCACATGTTAATCCATTTGTATGGCACGGAGGAGGGGCAGAAAACCTTGCTTTACTGCCGCCTCCCTTCGTAGCCATAAAAATGGCACAGCATTTGTTCTGGTATGCATTTTCATGTTGGCGCCAATGCTGGAGCATTCGTTTGGAGCCTGTCGGCTTTATGAGCCAGCATAAAACAGGCGCACTCCATAGGGATCCACTGTAAACGCTGCCTGCCATACACAGGCATCCTTTATAATTAAAATAAATGCTGTCTGTCATGCGAGCAGGGTAGGCAGCGATTACTTATTTTCTCGGCGTTGTGCAAATGTGCAGGACAAAAAGGTCTTGTACACTTGTGTACTCCGCCTTTTGCCTTGCAAATTTGCACTGCTGTGCAAATGGCAAATATTTGAGGGCAGGAGGCTGCCCACTTGTATGTATATGTGGAACCCCCCCCCCCCGCCCGCCGCCTCCAAATTATGAGTTTATTTAAAATGAGCCTCTGCAGGGAGCAATAGGGGATTGGACAAGGGTGAGCGCAATGGGAAAGGGGTGGAGAGTCCAAGGTGTCCCTCAAGGAACGAGAAAGAGTAGTAAGTGGGTAGGGGGCATTGCATGGTGTTAGAAATCCTTTTTTGGAACTCCTCTTGGACAAACGTCAAGGCACCAGAGGAGTCACAAAAAGGATAATTATGCAATAATCACGTGCAACCAAATTCCACGGAGGAGACCAATACATGTGTTCGAAATATCCGGCTGTATGTTATTTTCGTACAGACGAAATTCGAACAAATCTACCATTGGTGTTTTTTTCTGCTTAATTATACGGATTACGACGTGCCCAGCAGTCTGGGAAGATTGGGATCCACTTGTACAGTCTGTGGCAATATTTTCTCTCCCCCAGGCAAGAGAACTTGGCTAGAAATATTGGTACAAACAGCATAGCTGGTTCCGGCCACTCCTTTAAAATCTCCTTCACTTCTAACGGGGAGGTAAGCCTGTGTAAGTGTGTGCTTGAATCGGGAAAGAGGGGCTCTTTTTGCTCTGTCTCAGATCCGGGTCAGAGAACCTCGTGTAATGTGCCACTTGGTGCAGGAGAGAAGACACTGCCTCTTTATGAAGATATTTCACCTTCTGATCCTCATCTATAACAGGAGATTGAATCTGGAGACGGTTGAGGAAGAGCAGGATGACATTCTGGAAGAAGATGAAGGTGCAGGACATAAACTGATGATTTTTAATTTTTTCTTGTTTAAAGGCCTTCCTAAATATTTGGACCAGACTTTTCTCAGAGCTACTAGATCTCTTAATGCCTCTGTCTCTCAGAAGAACTGAAGCTGGAGGAATCCACTCCCTCCTTCATGTTTTTTTGTTTCTCTGAATGTTTCCCCAATCAGCTGGATACCTTACCGACAGGCCGCTGTGACCACAAAGAATACACCTGGGAATCTGCCTTTATACAAAACACCTCTTGGGGCACCTGCATAAAACCCAGCGGTCTCAAAACAAAGAAGGCTACCACCACAGATCTTACAATGATGACCTGACTGCACCGCAGAGTCTGAACTAGACTTCTCTAGTCTCCTTGCCTCCATCGTGGGACCGCAAATACACTCTCCGTTTTTCCAGTTCTGCGTAGAACCTTCACTTCTTGAGGCATGCCAAAGCAACATGCTCAGTTCATCAGTGTTCAACCAGAGAGAACCCTTGCATGGCAAGAGCCCCAGAAATCTTCCCCCATCTGTCAGAATCTCCCAAAGACCTGCTATGAGAGACCCACCTGAGGAATGACTTTATTGTAGAAAGGGGCTCTGCCAGGTCACTGTCTGAGGCAGTATTTGTAAGGACAGCTTGATGGGACACCACAGGTATTGTACTCCCAGTGGAAGGGTGGAGCATGGGGGACAAGAAGTAGAAATTGAAGAAGGCTTCAAGTAAAAACTGCAACGAAAAAGAAACAGAGCAGAGAGTCACCCTAAAATGCAGAAATCCGGATTCCAGGAGAGTGAGGGCCAGAGTGCAGTGGTTCTCAAAGGTCTGAGAGAAACTTTCTACAGATGCTTGGGTGTACAGGGCCAACAGTAGAGGATACAGCATAAAGTCTGTGATGCATCTCAAGGAGTCTGATCTGATTAAGACCTCGACAAGAGGAAAAGAAGGGCAATGGAATGAGGAAATCAGGGCCCTATACCACATGAAGTACCCTAGGAATCGCGTGGTCAAGGCTTTTACTCGGTTATTTTTTTTTTCCAAAGTCTGGTTATCAACTTGAGATCGAACTTTCATATTCCAACCCATCATTGCAAGATGGAGTACCTACAGAAAATGTTCCTCTTCCTGGACAAAGAGAAAGTTTTCATGTCAGCCCTGGATCTCTAAGATATATATTACTAAATACCAATCCATTGGCACATAAGGCGTTTCTAAGGTTCTTCATACGATTGGTTTACCAGGGCATCTCCCAAGGCACAGCTAACAGAGCATGTAGAGGCAGGTGACTTGCAAACCCCTGAAATCACTAGGGTTTCTCCTGAACGTGGAGAAATCATGACTGGTGCCATCTCTGTATTTTCAGTTCATTAGGGTTTGGTCCGAGACTGCCAAGCCGGGGTGTGCTTCTCTTGGAACACCAACCAGAAACACTACAATCTTTGTTGAGGAAACTAACATCTGTGAATGTGGTGTTATCCCACGAAGTGCTTCAGGTCCAGGTACACATGATGGTGGCCAGTGTGTGTTGTACCCTGGGCAAAATGCACATGCACCCCCTAATATTCAACCTCCACAGGCAATGGAGCCTGGGCTCACATAAACTCGAGGTTCAGGCTCCCCTCATAAGTGTAAGTCCAGTTCAGTGATGGAGGGAAAACATATCGATTAAGAGGGGTTCCATTGCAAGAGCCATCCCCAACGATAATTATGAGTGGCCAACTGTCTGAATTCGGAACAACTTTGTGGGGGGTGGTAAATGGATCCCTCAAGAATCAAACAGGACCTCCAATTGGAGGGGGCTGGTGATCATTTTGTTTGTCCGCAAACATAAGAACAAAGTAGTGATGGTCATGACAGACAATATGTCAGAAATGGCATATGTGAAGAGATGGGCACATGAGTTTGGGATATGGGCAGAAAACAATCTGCTGTTCCCGCAAAGGTGTACATATCGGGAGGGTTGGGCAATGTGAAGACAGACCACTTAAACTGGCTCTTTCCCTCAACATTAACATGCAAAGCTCATTCGACCGATTTCTGACAAGTTGGGTTCTCTGGCAATAGACTGGTTTGCATCTCTTCTGGATGTCCAGCTTCCCAAGTTCTGTTCCAGGTTTCTGGCCAATCAGGGTAGGTGGGTTGGATACTATAGTGGTGCCCTGTACACTAGGCATGCCGGCCTCTCTCCAGGAAAATCATCAAAATCAGGGACTCTCATTCAAAAGTCCTTCTTCTGGCTCCCCTATACAAGTGGAGTTGGTTGTGCCACCATTGCTTCCTCATCCAACATCACCAACTATGTTCAGGGTTTTGCAGAAGGCACAGGGTTGTCATGTCCCAGGTGGGGGCATGGAGATTGAAAGGCAGAGCATTCAAAGGAAAGGGTTAACTCCCCAGCTATCCTTGCCTGTACAGAACTCCAAGAGGCCTGCTACCTTAAAGTTATACGAGTCACTCGAGAAACTTCGCTCTCCGAGTCACTCGAGAAACTTCGCTCTTCGCTGTGAGAACAATTATCAGATACAAGTTCAATGTTCCATCCCTGCGATTATACAATTCCTTCACTAAGGAGTTTATATGGGTCAGGCAGTGTGCATGGCGGCTGCAATCCATGCATTTAGGAATCTGGTATCCCCAGACCCAGAAGGGGGACATTCTCATTCCAAAGCTGCTCAAGAGTTTTTTTGATTGGCAAAAGGTTTGGTTTATAAAACGGTGCCTCCTAGGGATCCCCCACTTGTACTAACATCTTTACACGGGTGGGGGCGTGACCTGACGCTGAGCAGAACTGATGTAGGCCCCCACAGCCCCAATACAATGCCCTGTAATCATCCTGTAATATCCTGCTGTGGCCACCACCGTGGACCCCCAACACAGTGGAAGCCCTGTGGAGGTTGCCGGCTAGCCCTGTCGTTGGTCCTTCAAGAGCAGTGAGGCAGAAGATTTGATGAAGCAGAGAACCACATGTTCCGAACGCCATCGAACACACGGTGCCCGCCGTGGCTGAGGGGCACCAATTCTTTTTTTTTTTTTTAAAACTCCCCACTCCACAGTAGGGAGTTAATCACTGGAATAGGGCGTTGATGCAGATGCATCAGCGACTTATTCTAAAGGAAACAGCCCCAGTCCCACGCCGGAGTGGAGAGGTAATCACTGTGCAATAGGCTCCGATGACAAAGCATCAGCCCACTATTGTTATTAAATGTACCCTGCTCCCACCCTGGAAAAGCCTGGCACCAGCAAATGAGCGGGCACATTCAATTTCAATAAAGCGCCTGCCATGCCTTCTCCCGCCATGCCAGCTCGAGTGAGCCCCTGAAAGAGTCCCCCAACCTGGCATGACAGGTGGCTAAGGGCGCCACGGACGGTTGCCCGCAGGGCCTGTTCCAAGGCAATCCCTGGTTGGAAGAGAACACCGAGCCACTGTTGCCCCCCACCCATGCACGCCCCGCAGACAGGTTAGTGTATAGCTGACAAACCTAATCAGGCTCCTATGATGGTGAAGGGACAGCTGCAGAGACTGGACTACTTCATGGGTAGCAGAGGAAAACAAGCCAGGACATAACAGCAGCCACATGAGGACTCCACTGCAGCTGCACCCAAGGCAAGCACCACCCCATTGCAACAGCTCATGGACGCCATTCTAGACGCCCAATCTTCATTAGAGAATGAAATACAGTCTGTTGGGGTGGAGGTGTTGCTGTTTTGAGCAGACTTGAAGTAAAGGGGTGAGTTACTAAGGTGAAACAGTGTGTGGGCGAAGCAGAGGATACTATTGCTGCCCTACATGTCAGAATGAATGAGCTGGCATCAGCCGCTCGGTCTTTAGAAGAAAGGGCGGACGACGCTGAGGGTCGCTCCATGCAGTGTAATGTATGTATCCATGGAATTGCTGAAAAGGGGAGGGATATAGTACAGAACTATACCATGAAAAACTCATTGTGGACTTACTGTGTGTCAAAGGGCTATTAAAATGGTTCAATATAGATAGAGCACACAAGAGTTCCTGGCAGGCGACCACTGGTGGGTGCCAATCCCGAGCGATAAGACACACATTTTTCAACCTCTGTGACAGGGATGCTGTGCTTCAGGATGCTTGACAGTGAGCCGTGTAGGAGATCGGTGGCTCCAGAATAATCATTTTCCCAGATTTTACCCATGAGGTGCAGAGGCAGTGGAAGACATACAATGTTATAAGAAATCTGAACGACCTTACATTTTAATACATGATGTTTTATCCAGCCAGGCTTAGAGTGCTGGCACAAGACAAACCCTTCTTTTTTTAACAACCCTGAAGAGGTCTGAGACTGGCTGGAAACCATGGGCTACTCCGACATTGACAGCAGACGGGAGGGAAGCCATTTTGCGTGCGTCTGGGAGGGTGCTGGCCACGGAGGACCAGCTGTGGTGCCAAGGAAGGAATGGACCGGCAGAGTTCTCGTGAACCAGGACGACATCTTGGCTTTGCAGGAGGTCAACAGCGGCCCAAGCAGGGATGGTATGCAAGGCATGGATATGGTTGATACAGCTGACTGATACAAGGGGGCATTGTCTTATGCTTGTTCCGCTGTAGTCTCGGCATGCCAGAGTGAATGGAGAGTCCAAACTATGGGGGACCATTTGCTTTACTGTTCTTGGATTGGGTCTGCTGTATGTACTGGGGTGTGTGGGGATCTGGTAGCATGGAAGCCTCTGTGGAGGGGGCGCTGTGTGATGGTGTGAGAAGGACAGCGTTGGCTCGCTGGGTTCCTGGATCACCTCTTTCTTTCATTGGTTTTCCTTCTGTTAGGTCTGCAGCCCGCCCACTTCAGGCAAGTGTATTCTCTCTCTGACACTTGGTGGCTCGCCTGTTGGGTTGGCTCGCCTATTAAGTTGCCTTGGTTAGGGGGAGGGACCTATTTACAATGGGGCGTGTTGGTCCTGTTGCCTGCTTTGATTGGACTGGAGGATTGAGTCTATGGGTTGAGTGTCAGATGCAGGGTTGAGGGAGGTGGTTTGTTGATTGGTCCGATCACTGGAGATTTGTTGGTCGTACATTTGAAAAATGGAAATGGTTGGTTGCTTAGGGGAACGGCGAATGATTTTTTCAGGTGTGACTGCATAATAAAGCTGAATATACTTAGTTGGAGTGTATTTGGATACTTCGTTGGAGTGTATGCGGAATTGAAAATGGGGTCAGAAGGAGTAGGTTACACTCTTAACTGGTTAGACACAAAAGTAACAGCTATGCTACAAGAGATGCACCTCATAGGAGAAAAACTAGATAAGCTTTGAGCCAGGTGGAAGGGGAAGGTGGTTGGCACCACTTTCTCTACACATGCTCAAAATAAGGTCACTGGGTATTGTGGCTGGGGGATTTTATTGTGTCATGGATAGGGCGCTGGACGACCGCAGTGTTAGCATTCCAGCTCAGTGTTGGGCATCCGAAACTCTAGTAAGGGTCACAACAGCCCTGCTCCTATGCGATGTGCGATGTGTGAGATTGAAACATATGCTGCAGAGATGCTATTCTTATTACTCCGGGTCCCACGACCCATACTCAGATTGATTATGCTTTTGTAGGGAATGGTTAGGATCATGCTCCCTCGATGATACAAATTGTGGGCCGTTCGCGGGTCCCGCCGACCCCTATGTGGAGGCCAATAATAGCATGTTAGAGGATCTGGCATTCAGAATGTCTATGGAGACAGATCAGTTAGTTTTTGGCGCACAATTGGGAATCCACTGTTCACACACTCCGACGATAGGGGTGGAGGGGGTTTAAAGGTTTACCTCAGAGGTTTCTGTATTGCTGCAACAGTTGGGAGTGCGGAGGGCGCTGACCGACACAGAACGTCACCTTGAGCTGGTGGGGCAGGAGTGGGCAGAGGGCAGAGGCGAGAATGTGCAGGCCGCTAAAAGGGACTATAACAAGGAGCTGGAGAAGGTTAGGGAAAAATCATCCAGGTTTAAATTCCGCTGGCTATGTCACTCAACATTCTGAGGGTGACAAGTTATATAAACTTTTGACCTGGCTGGTGAGGGCATACAAGAGTATATGGGACATAGGAAGGGGGCTGATGACGGACGCAGATGACATTTCCGGGGTCTTTTGGGAGTACTATGGGGAATTGTATGCTGCTCGAGAGGAATATAGTCATGCCCATTCAGCTCCATTGTTGGAGGAGGCGAATTTGAATAGGGTGATGGATTAACAAAGTGAAACTCTCAGCGCCCTGATCACTTTGCAAGAGGTTGAATGGGCAATAGACAACATGGGACTGGGTTCTATGCTGGGAGTTTTGGTTGTTGTGCTTCCTAAGCTTGGAATCACAGCAGCCGCAGTGAATGTAGTTAATATAGACCACTGTCCATGATTAATGTGGATGTTAAGGTCCTGTGTAAAACATTGGCCGGGCGACTCAACGCAATGATAGGGAGTCTGCTGCACCCAGATCAAACTTGAGTTATTCCATGCAGGAATACCATGCATAATCCGAGGAGACGATTTCTGATTTTAGAAAAATACAGATATGAGGAATAAGGGATTGCAGTAGTTAGTCTGGATTCCTAGAAGGCCTTTGACTCAGTTGACTGGGTCTTTCAACGGATGATACTGGAGAGCATTGTGTAGGGGCCAAAGTGTATTCAATGGGTGCGCCTTTGGTATGTAGAGGCTACAACTAGAATGGTTGTCAATAAGGTGGTGTCTACCCCCTAGTGAGTGTGCAGAGGAACATGCAAAGACTGCCTACTGTCGCCAATGATGTTCACCCTGGTGATCGAGCCACTGGCAAGGGTGATGCGTAGAAGACACAAGGCTATTGGACTGCATATGGGCAGATGATCACATTGCATTTCACTGTATGCGGATGACATTATACTGTACATGCATGTTCCGGTAGGGTATCTGGCTCAGTTAAAGAGTTCGGTACATTGTATGGACTGGTCGTCAAAGGCTCCAAACCCACTATGTATACACTGCCAGAGGTGGCTGTAGGAAACTTGGCATATATGGGAATGAAAAGTCTGATTGGGGGCTAGAAATACATTGGTATTGATGTCAGCGCTAATTGGCATTTGGTATTTCAGTGGAATGTGGAACACAAGCTTTTAGTGTGTAGCAGATCGACCGATCTGGAATTTCCCCAGTCTGCACTAGGACGAGTAGCAATTGTAAAAAGTATAGTGTTGCCAAGACGGTTATACGTATTTCAGGTGATGCTGATGCTTATCCCCAATGGGTACTTCTGTCGGCTCCTTGCAATATTAGGAAAGTTGATCTGGAATGGTAGAAGTTTGAGAATTGCCCTACCGACGCTGCAATTATCTATTGGCTGGGGACGGGGTGTGGTACTGGGCCACGACTACACCTGGTGGATTCGTTTAGGCACCCACATGAGGATGCCATTACTAAGCTGATTGTGAACATGTGCAGGCTAACACAGCTTTTCGAAACTGTTGGGAGCCAGAGAACAGGAACTCAAGGAGATTCCCTCCCTGGTGGCCACGCTGATATGGGTGCGGTACAAGACTTCTGGGTCAGAAGTTACTGTCCTTACCTGAAATTAACCAGTCAAGCAGCAGACTGTGATACGGCCCAGGTGGTAAACAAGACTAATTGGTGTTTTGGGTGGGACGGGGTGGTTGTGTGGGACACATATGAGGAAGACCAGCACTTTCATATCATGAATTTTGGGTTCAACACGCTGGCATAGGGCTCAATTGTCTGGTGTACGCTAAATTGGGGGCTAATATCAGACACCCATGGGAAGGGTTCCCTACAAGACCTGCGGTACACACTATTAATAACACACTGCAGGGATTGACGGAAGGAGGTCGAGGCCCGACTGGGATTTATGCCGCCGAGGTTGGGGCTAGGAAAGATGGAGGGGGTCAAAGCACAAACTAAATGGGTGGGTGAGTGATCTGGGGGAGCCCATAACAGAGAGAGTGGGACAGGGTGTTGCTATACACAAAACAAGCGCTAGATTCCAATGGATACAGTATAAATGTATTATGAGAGCTTACATCACCCCGGTGACGGTTGAGAAAAACCAAAAAAAAAAAACCAAAAAAAAAAAAAAAAATTCGCACTGGGTGCTAGCCCAGAAGGTTGGGACCTTCTGGAACCCAGTGATAGAAAAGGTAGGCAATCTTACTGTAACTCCAACCCAGGCGACACCCAAAACATGCCTGCTGGGCCAATTTCGTCAGAGGAAAGGCATAAGGCATAAAGTGCTTAACAGGGCGATCTCTTTGGGGCTAAATTTGGTTAGGAGATGCATTGCCATGGCACAAAAGGCACCTGGTGGGCCAGTGCTAGTTGTCTTTGAAATTTTTAAAAATACATTTAAGCAGAGATGGGCATTCGGAAAGGCTAGGTGGGAACAGGCCTGAGAGGGACTCTACAGCGTATGGCATGTATTGAAGACTCCCTCGAATTTTAGACCACCATGAGCAAAATAGAATTGCCGATATGAAGGGGGGTACGGACTAGTCGCTAAAATATAGATGGTATGCGTTGAGATTGACATTAAGAGTTTAAGAGTGAGGACGGTATATGATTACCTAGTTTTGCACTTCACATGTGGAACAGTTGAACCTCTGAACAAAGAATCGGCGGTACTATGACCCCAATTCATCGTTTTGTGTCCATGATCACAAACACATTTAATATGCTGCGTTTTAATTTCTCTTGCTGTATGCAACCACTGCTATGTTATTTGAAAGATAAATAAAAAGATGTGCATTTATAAACGTCTTTTCAAGGGCTTCCATTTGGACCTAGTGAATCAATTGACATCAAGCTGCCGATTATGAAGTCGATATTTCTGGTGGCGGTTATTTTAGTTCATAGCCTGGGTGAGATCAATGCCATACAATGCAGACCTCGGTTTCTTCAAATACAGTCAAAGCCTTTGACTCTTCGATGCAACATGTCTTTTTTACCCAAACGGATTTCAAAATGTCAGCAGGCCGAGGACACCGTTTTACCAGCTCTTTGTCCCCCCAATCCTGCCTCCCTGGAGGGAGGACAATGGCACTCCTTAGATGTCAAAAATATCAGTGTTGGTTTATTTAGATAAACCAGCATCTATCAGACAGACAAGGTCTATGTGTGGACTTTGGGAGAGGCAGGAAGACAGGCAATCATTGCCACCATCAGCAGATGGATTAGACACATCATTTATTTGGCCTATTTCTTATCTGATGTTCCAATGTCAGGGACTATGCAGGGGAAGTCTAGCAGGGGTGTATCGGCCTCCTACACGGAGGCCCAAGGAGTGACCATCCAAGATATTTGTGGAGCAGCAACCTGGGCAGACCGGAACACCTTCATCAGGCATTAACCAATTGAACTGGGAGATCCTCTTTTGTGACAGGTCTATTCAGTTCTGGGATTCACGAGGAAGGTTGGACAAATTGGTGAGGAGTTGTGCAAGCAGCATACATGGTGGTCTGTGTCATTTTTCAATGGCCCATTCATCTAGTCTTTGGTATTTCTCAACAGAGACTAAGAATAGGAACATGGGGGTAATGCCCAGGGTCGGATTGCCCCTCGTGGCCAGTCCGAAATCGTCGCTGGGGAGTGGGGGCCGGGTTCTGGCCATGCCTGGGCCGGTTTGGAAAAAAAAGAATTAAAAAAAAAAAGTTTCTCTCTTTTTTTCCAAAAAGCCTTTCATCCATTTTAGGTCGATAAATGAGTATCAACACAGGTTGGGTGACCTTGTATGCATATTTGTTCTATAAAAAAAGAGCTCAAGTGCAAGTGCTTTACAGTAACATATCATTCTGCTTGGATTCACAGTAATTTAGTGTACTTAGGAACAATGCTATTTGATGACACTTCCTGTTTTGTCAAGGGCTGAAAGGTCGCATTTCATCGCTTCCCGGGATCTCACTTTGGGTTGGGGGTCAAATGACATAACTTCTGGTGATGTCATCAGAGGTCAAGGGTCGTGATGCGAGGGGTGGGCCACTTTTTTTGGGTGACCGGTCTTATTTCTTGTCCCGGTCCGACTATGGTAATGCCCCGATTACTTCTTTAAAGTCCCATTCTTCGTCACAGCAATGTCATGTAGGTTGGTTTGTCAAACGTAAATACTATGATGTGGAAGAGTAAGACTAAGTGAAATGAAGATTACTGGTAGGCAATCAGGCATGTATAGGATTGTGGGATGCAATCTCCAACAGAGACCAGTTGAAAAACACCAGATACGAAAGATCCAGTGTGGGAGCAAAAATAAAAGACTACTGCAACCATCACCACCCACTCCATCGCCTACAAATCGGATTATCAACTAGACTAGGTGCCTTGGACACCGGTAGGTATTTGGGTCCAGACTGCACAAGGATTACTCTGAAGAAAGTGCCTCAAACGAGTCTGAGTTCATAAGTATCATGGAAGGTCCTTGGGGTTCAGTCCTGACTCCAAACTGACTAGACCAATGTGTTTCCCGTTCCTCCATGCATTACGATTGCTCAGAGCACGTGTGTTGGCAAAGAACGAACTTTGTATGCCACCAAAGTCTTTAGGACAGGCCCTAAATGATCCATGGTCTGCTCAGAGAAATGGATACAGTCCCAGCACCTTTAGACAACATAGGATCCAGTCTAAAATAAGCCTAGACTGTCTGAAGAAAAGGGCACTGGTCCAACCCAGGAAATAGGAACTTTGATTCTATGCACTGAACGGTGGGAAGAAGGGGGTCCTTTTTCCAAGGCCCTGGCAAAGCCCCAAGCTTTCTGACAGAGCACACACTGACAACTGGAAGGAGTCAAAGCCATTTGCACCTACCCCTATGGGCCACAGAGGTCGTCCTAGGATCCTGTCATGACAATGAATGGACTACTCAGGAAGCGGGTGGTAGGCCAATAAATTAAAGCTCCATAATTCTGTCTTGGCCAGCCACTGACTGCTTAGAGGAAGTGGGTCCTGGTCCATTCTAGGTCACCCACTGCAGACCAGCCGACAGGCCATGAAGGCATATTTTCTGCCGGGTGGCCAGGCGCATTAGAGCAGTGGTGTTGATCAGTAAGACAAAAGATCCATGAATACAAGCACCGTTGTAGAGATACTTTTTTTTAAGTGGAGTTCTTCCCACCTGGACCGAGATGCAAAGTCTCTCTGCATAAAAAGCATTGAATCTTAGCCGGCCTTGGTCACACACTGCTTGGAAGAAGGGGGGCATGGTCTGTTCCACATCACAAGTCTTCCCATTACAGAGCCACAGGGAGGGCCTCTAAGATCCTACCCAGAGCACAAGACTCTCAATTAGCTCCAGAAACTAGGCCACTACATCTGGACCTCACACTGACCTCTCTGAGCAAGGAGTTTTGGCTATGGTCCAAGAATCTGCAAAAGCGCCAACATCCAGTCCTGACTGAGCAACACCATTACATGAAGGGTTCAGCCTGGTTGCCACCCTCTCAAACCATGAAACATTAATAGCAGGAAGTGGTTCCTTTGCATCTCACCAGCCAGCCCTCAAACAGTGGGTAGTGATCCAAAAAAATTAAAATCGCCAACAAAGCTGCCACTCTTGTCACAAACACAAGATATCGGATGGGCAGATTTCAGAATCTGCAGCTGTTCACATGCTCTGTGGTTACTTAATCATTCATGCTTATTGCACTTTTTTTCCATCAGGCTTGTGTTTTGCTTCGGGTTCTTTTAGTTGCATTATTGTTAGCTCTATTTTGAGTGTGTGGTAGCAGCATCTGGATAATCCAAATGTTTACATGTTCATCCAGATGATTTGGAGAATATTCTCTCAGACAGGGGGTTCCCTTCGCATCCTCAGGATGGAGCACATATCGAAATGCGTGGGTTGATCAACTGTCCCAATTGTATACACGTAGCTTTGGAGACTGCCACTGGGTGGTAGCGGTGCGCGGTATACATCATAGCATTTACTATGCGCCACCACATGAGCCATCAAAGAATAAGAACAGAAGTGGTGAAGGGTCACTGAAAAAGTTGTGCACGAGTGCCAGTGCCGAGATCATAAAGTATCAAAAGGTCTGAAAGACGCTGCCCTACATATCCAAAGGAAGAGACTTCAAGACGCAGCCCTGCATATCCAAAGGGAGATGCAGCCCTGCATATCCAAAAAGGGAGACACTTCAAGACGCTGCCCCGCATAACCAAAAGGAAGAGACTTCAAGACGCTGCCCTGCATAACCAAAAGGAAGAGACTTCAAGACGCTGCCCTGCATATCCAAAAGGAAGAGACTTCAAGACGCTGCCCTGCATATCCAAAGGGAGCGATTTCAAGACGCAGCCCTGCATATCCAAAGGTAGACACATCCCTGCATATCCAAAGGGAGACGCAGCCCTGCATATCCAAAGGGAGCGATTTCAAGACGCAGCCCTACATATCCAAAAGGGAGAGACCTCAGCATGTATATGCAGCATTATGATTTTTACTTGGTCTGCTCTATAAAATATTTCTTTTTAAAATACTATGTGACGTATAAAAGTACCCATGGTCCACAAACCTAGTTAGGCAGCAAGAATAGCATTTAAAATGGTGAAGAGGGGGCTTCAAGATCATGTTAGGGAGGATTGCACCTCCAGCCGTAACATACTTCCAAGTCTCCTCATTTGGAGCTGGTCACAATGTTGAACTCATTTTCACCCTCACAACACACGAGTGGAGCAATTGGGCCCGAAGAAGAGAGTCATGACATGCCCTCCTGAAAAGTAGCCTGTGTGCCCTTTGAAAGCTCACTCCATGAGACAGCCAATCCCGAATGATGAAATGGTCCAAAGGAGTATGAATGGTTCATTCTACAAGGAAGAGCACTGTGGCAGATGAAATGAGCATCACGCCCACCCATAGTGCATTGCGTGCGCAGAAGAACGGCATGCTCGAATTACTATCACTGACATAGCTGTCAGATCAGTGGTCCTTCTTATGCTACAAAAATGCACTTCCATTTCACGCAAAGCAGCCAGCATCCGACATCCAGGGCACCTCTTATTTTTCTTCGCCTAACTCTGCCCGGATCACTGTCAGTCCAGCCCCCTCCACCATCCCTCACAAGTGGAGGTTGCTGGGTTTCTACTGTAGATGGCCATTTCCAGCATTGCGAACACTCAACATCACAGCCTTTAATCATTCAGTGAGAGCATCTCTATCGCTCCAAAACCGCGTGGCTGTTCTAAATAAAATGTGTGTCTATTCATTGGCATAAACGGGAGCATGTTTTTCACTGGGAGGAGGTGCCACAAACCTACGAACACTGCTCCGCCATTATGTACACACCACGGGTGACCCTACACGCAGAAGAGTCGATTCCTGGCCACAAGAAATGTAAATAAACGCATGCACTGGAGGCTGCTTGACGACCGGACACTGCGCCCTTTTCTTTTTTTTCCTCCCGTAACGCTCACTTTTCAGCTCTATACACTATGCCTGACCTCACTTTGCACGAAGCTGGTGCACGTCAGCTTCAGGGTCACCAACCGAAGAACCAGCTCGGTGGCTCCTGTAGCGAAACATCAGGCGGAATGCTGTCTTGACTCGAATGTCAAGATTCTCTTTGCATCGGACGCAGCAGCGGGAGGGCGGCCTGCGGGCCTGGCTCAGTGGCGGCCAGGCCATCAGAAAGGCGGGCCTCGCCGTGGCTCTCACCCTGCGGTTTATTTATTACATTTGTATAGCGCACAGACAGCCCAGGGGCGGGTTCATAATAGTAACAGGTGAGTGGCGATTCGGGCCACCATTCAAAGACTGCAGAGCGACCCTGTACCCTTCCCCCACAGAAGGCGCGCTCCCTTCCGCGCAGACCACACAGCCTCCCACGCAAGCACAGACAAGCAGGCAGTGAAACCTGAATAAAAGGACACGGGGTGCCCCCACCCGTTCAAGCTTCATTGTTTTCATTGATGGATCCTCCAACTGTCAGACCCAACCAACTGGTTCTAGTTGCCAATGGCCACGGTAAAAGTTGTCTTGGGGCGCCGGGGGAGGAGGGGGGGGGGGGTGAGAGAAAGCATATGCATTTCTATTTGAAAAACAGATCAGAACTGCCTCGGTGGAGGCATTGCCAGGAAGGGTGCCTGTGCAACCGCACAAAGATGAGAAGAAGCGATGAGCCCGTTTGTTAGGCTGAAGGCTTGGGGGTAGGAGTAAAATGAAACCTACATTTGGGGATGGGTGGGGGGTCGGGCCGAAACCCTTCAAATGTTGGGAGAGGCGCTCACTGCAGAGAGGGTGGGAAAGGGGCAACCTTATTTGTGTGGGGGCATCTAACTTCAATGTTACAAGCAGTTAACTCCCTCCTTGCACTCAAGGACTGCTGCAAGAATGGGCGGTCTCCTCTCCCCTTCCAATCACTCCCCTGTCATACAAGTACTAACCCCAATCAGGATTTTAATTGCCAAAAAAGTTATGCATATGGGTGCAGGTGCTAACAATGAAATGCTTTAAATTAGTAATTGACAGGCCTTTGTGAACAGCAAAGCCCAGACGCCGTTTAACATCTGTGCCCTGTTCGGTCAGACCACTGTTCCGTAGGTCAGCCAGGCCGAGTCGACACAGCCAAACGTTTCTGGGTGGTGAGGGCTGAAGCCCCACCAGCTCAATGGTGTTGCGCCACTGCCTGGGGGAATAGGTTATCTCCAGGTTCCTGTGGAGGGTCCATGATGATCCCCTTCCCACACTGCACCCAGGGGTTACTGTACCCATAAACTCCCGCTGAAAATAATAAACATGTAAAAAAAAAAAACACTGAAGCGTTTATTATGTTGAGACAGTAGTTCATGTTGTGTTTTTAAGTACTGTTACCATGATGCCTTTCAGTTGCTTCCAACAACTTTGAGGTACTATATACATGTTGCAATGCCCTCTGGGCTGCCGAGGCCCAGCCTTCCGCACCACTGAGGAATTAGATGGCCATGAACACCTCCGTTGGAAGCACTGCTCCAGGGTAGAGTATTTTACTCACTATTTTTTTTAAGTTGGAAGTTAAATGATTTTTAGGGAGTAAAAAAGTAAGATCCATTCCCACTGGCAGTAATAAACGCATAAAAATATGTTTGAACAAGATGGACATGTTTTTGTAATGAATATTTGCAATAAGTTATTAATGCACGTTAAAAAAATGCGTTTGTACCTCTTCAGATCAGTAGTTTCTTCTGGTGGCACTACTGGTCCAAACACATCGATGGAGCTCTCCCTATGTGGGTGAAAGCAGATGATGGGCTCCTATGTGTCACTTTTCTACTTTTTATTGGGAGCATTTGTATGCCCCATTTTACTTTTTTGGAAGTGAATGTGGCCAAAATACCCCAAATCTGTAGGGCTGGTTGCAAGACAGGCTAACTGGGCACCCTCAAGCGAGGGTGTGTTTCAAAGGCCTGGGCCTGCTCGCCCAACAGCACTCCCATCCGGATAGTTTATTTTAGGGTTTCCAGTGCTATGTTGTGAAGGCAGGGCTCTTCGGGGGATCATCTGCTAAGCCAGCGGCCATTGATTGCTGGTTTATTTAGCCCGTGATGCAGAAATTGGATATCACAAAGGAGTTCCCAGGTGATGAGAATTAAGAAAAAGGTCTCTCTAGGCCTTTAGGCAGTCAATCTGTGCTTTAAGATCACACAATAAAACACACCAATCGCTAGAGGGAGCAGCCGAGGCCTTGGGTGGTAACACCCCAGTCTTATAGTAATAGTCTTCCCTGTCCCCTAACTGTACATGACTGTCAATGTATGCATCAAATCAAATTGTTATTGCCTTAATGTATATGCTGCAAACATCTGTTTCCCTCCATTCTCTGTTCCCACGTTGTCTTCAACAACACGTTGACGTGTAATGTACAGCATCTGGAAGCTCCACTTTCCATTGCTCTTTCTGAAATGTGTTTAGGTTTCCAGCACTATGTGGCCTAACGACAAATACACATGACACGCATATGTTACTCCAGAAAAACAAGAGAGAAGACTGTAACCGGATAGCACGGGAGTCAAGAAAAACTCCTTTTGGATTGCATTGATATTTTATTTCTATCGTGCTTGTGCACAAGTGTTTCAGAGCGCGACAAGGCAAGGGAGGTGAACAGCGGAGAACAAAACAATGATCTTACTAGACCCAGTGACATTGAGAACGCACAAGTGCATGGGAGAGAGGGAGGGGGAAAGTGCATGGAAGGGGGGGAGAAGTGGAAAGTGCGAAACAAAGGAGAAACCGATAAATAATAAAGACAACAAATAGTGGTAGTGCAGCCAGCAATTGGCAAGTGCTAGGTTTAAGGCAGCAGACAGGGTAGGTCTGATAAGTGCAGTAAGAAAAAGGGGGCTGTATGGGTACAAATACTGACCCCCAGTGGTGCAAGGGGTGGTCCAGAGGCAGTGCAGGAGGTTGGCAGGGTGAGCAGGTAGCTGGGCCCGGAGGACAGAGGGTGGCCAGGTACATGGTGCAGAGCAGATCAGCAGGGGAGAGGGGGAGCGAAGGCATAAGAAAAGAGGGTCTTGAGGTGCTTCCCGAACCGGAGATGGTTCTCCTCTAGTTTTAGAGTGGCAGGGAGACTGTTCCAGAGGGAGGCCCCAGCCGAAGACAAATCTACCCCGAGCTTGTTTCTTTGAAAAATGACTGACCCTGAGGGAGTTAGAGGTATTTTCGGAGGGATAGCTGAAGGTATTTAGGACCCAGGGCCCAGAAAGCCTCGTGGACAATACAGAAGGTTTTGAATTTAATCCTTGCATCCACTGGGAGCCAATGCAGAGATTTCAGAACTGGAGAGATATGATCCCAGGGCTTGAGGACAAGGACACATCTCGCAGTCCTGTTCTGGATTAGTTGCAGGGGGCGGAGAGTAGAGGCACGTAGATTTAGAAAGAGGCTGTTACAATTGTCCAAGCTAGTGAGAACCAGAACTTGGGATACCATGAGCTTCTGGGGGAAGGAGAGGCAAGGCAGAGTAGCTCGTAGGAGGTGCAATAGGACGTTTGACTTTTTAGAGACATCAGAGATGTAGGGGGAGAAGGAAAGTGTGGAGTCAAAGAAGACCCTGAGGTTCTTAGCCTTGCATTGTGCATGCTTGTCCAAAGACCCAGGCAGGCAAACTAAGCCAAACCCCACACGAAGTGGATAAACCCGGGTTGACGTTTTACTCCTAATCAGCCGCCAAGATTCCAAAGTGATATTGTGCCACGCCAGATTTCTCTCCATGAAATTGGAGCCCAGACCATTCTCCTGTTAACCTGACGACAAACATTCTTCCCTTTGGCTGTCACACAGACCCACCACTCACCCAGTCCTTTGCCAATGAACCAAGGCACCGGCAAATGTGGCTTCTAGGTAGGCTGACTCTTCTCGCCCCCTGCATGAATGTGTCGATCTTTCATACACATTGAATTGGTAGCACGCAGAGTTGTCCCTAGAAATCCCATCTATGGTCACTACTCTCTGGAACCCTACTTTGTACTCTCCTCGGGAACCAGTCTCAATCATCTACTTGGAACCCTCAGCTGTATGTTTCCGATGGTCTTCTTCCACTTGTTCCCAAATCCATAAACAGCTGCACACTACCTGACCAGCATGCCTCAGGTCAGCACAAGAAACTCACTTGAGCCGTTGACCAAATAGCACCCTTCATCACGCTCACTGTGGTAACATTCTCCACTATTTCTGCACGCAAACGGAGACCAACTACGCCATCCACATACAGAAATCTAATTATCTGCCTGAAGAGACTGCAAACACCAGGTGACAGAATGCCATCTGGGAGGATGTGAAAACCTTAGCTTTTTTGTTTTTATTAATATAAAATAATTACAAAACTGCCTGGTCATTCTGCATCTAAAAAGGTAGGTCTACTCCCCCCCCGCCCACACCCCTCCTTTCATAAAAATCTCCAAGCCAATATTATAATGCTCACATGTACCTTTGCTGAGATAGCCAAGAGGTGACCTTAGCACCAGCCTTGCAGTAGCACAAAGCATGCTCAGCGGTCACCTGTATGTTCTATTTGCAGGAACTTTGTGTTTTAACAGCAGAGGTGGCTATTTAAATCTTCAATTCCATTTCCAAATCTAATAATTGTATGCCTTAATCAGTCTAGTGGCACATACATCTGTAAATATAAGCAATACCTGGCTGCGGCATGGTGACTACTACGAACACACAATTACAAATACAGCCACAGCAAATTTGCTATCACACTAGTGTCAGCACTGTAAGCAGTACCCAATTATAACAAGACAGAGGTGGATTGGTGTCTGGTTTGACTGTTCGCACAGCTACCATGTGAGACAGTGGCCAGGAAGCAGGTTGCCTCTTTGATCCACTTGAGGGAAGGACAGTGCATTCCTCCCAGGGCACAGGAACCTCCCCAGGAGATCTCCTCGGAACAAGTGTTTCAAAGGCAGCACTGACAAAGTCACACCACACCAGGGTGCAGACCACTGGAAACCCCTTGAAGTGCAGGCATGGGAAGTTGCAAAGTTTAAAGAGCATCTCCAAAGTGAGCGGTGGGCTGAGAGAAGAGTGCCACCATCATGGTTTCTGTTAGGGCTCTGTATGATTTCCTATACATCCCACAGCTCCGCCCCCAATGTGCTGCAGGAAAAGCCCTTTGGGTATGATGTCAGAAAGCAAGTGGCACTTATAACAAAAGCCTGGACCCTGTACAGCAGGCTTGCTTTGGACCAATCCTTTGTGACATTTTGCCTTTATAACGAAAGGGCACCAATTCTTTCTTTGATTCATCTTTGGACTCTTACAAGGACAAACAGGATTCACTGCACCTCTGTTAGGAGTACAGCCCGTTCCAAAACACTCAGCCATAGAGGTGAATACAGAAGGCATCCAAGGCAGAGGAGAGCTCTGCCCCCCAACCATGCCCAAGGAACAGTGGCGGGTCCGATGGACCAAAGCCTCTCTGCTGGCTATGCACTGGAACCACGATCCTACTCACTGGAGGTGAAGGGCCCTCTTTAGGCGCCAGAAAACATCCTGGAGTGAAAGTGCAGAACTAAGGACTCGCCTTGACCCTGGATGTCTCCCAGCAGCCAAAACCAAGGAGCAGCTTGAAGCCCAGATTAATGCATTGAACCGCTTGTGAGATACACCAGTCCAGACATAGCCTTCCTGTCCCAAACTTCTTCGTGCCATGTGCTGGTCCTGCTTGACCGCACCACGTGTTTGGCCCAGTTGAGATCACCAACCTAATGCCAAACACTGTCTCAGGAAGCTCCTAGAGGCCTGGCTCTACACTGTTGAGCCACTCAAAAGACTAGAAACAAAAAGGTACTGTGAACAGGACCTGTTCCTCTGTCCCACTTTTTGGGACCATAGTGACTCAACACCCCTTCTCTACAAAGACATATCCAACTATTGATGATGTTGCCAGAACCTCCCTGCTTATCAACACAAAGTTCTACATTATATGGGTTTATTTTACAGGAGTGTAATATTTGTGTTTGGTGCTTGTTAATAAAGTTCCCATAAGTGTAGGTACAGCAGTCGTGGGATGCGGACGCGAAATCTCCTTGCCTCCGCTGCGGCCCGGATTATCCATATTCATTTATCCTTTGAGGCTGTCCAATCCCTTTTATTGTGTTATTGGGACTGTGGCAGAAGAGTTCCCGTTGGCAGAAGAGTTCCTGTTTCACATGTAGGGTGTCCTGACCCACGTTTAAGCTACCCTGCTACAACATTTGGTGCTGTGGGCTTAGGAAATTCAAGATGGCGGAAAACCCACATGTGCGCTGAAATCCAGGAAAGCTGCGCAGTTTGTGCGCCCACCAAAATGGTTGCCTCACTTGCCACCCACCAGTGCGAGAATGAAAGGCCGGGTTGCCATGAGGGAAATGGGTTGCCAAAGGAAAAACAGTAGCGCCGGTTAGCTTCAAAGCGCTTTAAAACCACCATTGGACTACCCGCACAGTAGTCTGAAACCATTGGGAATGGCAATGCTGATTGCCAAATGCAACCTAGAATTGTGGGGAATTCATTTCTTAAATCCCAAAAATGGGTGCAGTACCAGTACTCACCACTATCCAAAAGCCGGCGTTTTAAAACCACTCTGTGTGTTTTTCTGAAGGCAAGCAAAATGCCTATTTCAAACCTTGCAACATGTGCAAAATATTCACTGAACACCAGCAGACATTTGGCAGAATGGAGTTTTGTGTGCCTACAAAATCTGGGAAATGAAGAGCCCAAAAACAATGCTTACAACAAAAATGCTATGGAGTCAGCAGCTTAAGCCTAACTACAACTGGATTTAAAACCACCAAAATCGAAAATGTTAAATTAAATGAGTGACCTATGTTTGGTGTCACATGCCTTTGTAACTGTTGAAATGTCATAGTTTTGCACTTAGAATCAGCATTCTAGCTGCATGTGTAAAATTACAAGTTATTTTAAAAGCAACAAAAAGTTAGCTGAAGGTCTGGCTTAAGGAACTTGATTTTGCCTAGCAACGGATCCCATCAGCAGTGAAACTTGAGTCACCACTGTGTTCCCAGGCCAACCTTCCTTTTGCTGCCCAGGCTAAGGATATGCCATCTATCTGATAATTGAATTATCTGTGCTCTGCAAGAGAGTGAACAAAGCCCTCTTCACTCAGGCAAAGGTTTTTATTACCGCAGTCGTAAATTGTAGCTTCCTCTTGGCAGGAGCTGGGAGGAGCACTGCCTGTGAGAGCAAGCTGGCTTGGCAGAACTGGAAAGAACCAGAAATTCAACCTTGTGCTGAGGGTAAACCACACCCCTTTGGAGCCAGAACATAACTTTAAAAAGATGAATAACTCATAGAGCGGACATGTGAAAATTTTATAAATGATACCATAATTCTTGTGATTTTTCTGCCCACAGTTTAAGACGTGGTAGGAACCGGTGGTATGTTCAGGGGGGTTTTAGCGGAAAAGTGGATATTACTCTAAATGTGTGCATGTTAAAAATCTGAAACTTCATCAGTTAATGTCCCTACCCCCTGCACACATGTATGTAAAGTTGGGTCCATGTCGGAAATTGAAAAAGCAGTTAAAAAGTGAAATATGTGCCAGTTCTGAATGCAAGCTCCCAGGAAGAGCAGAGTTTGAACAGGGGATACCTCCTGTAATGCATGATGGGTGCATATGATTTTAAAACAATATGTACCTCTGCAAATATGTATTTGTTTCAAATCTAGATTTGTGTGTAAGTTGACAGGAGGAGTGGACTTTCTGCAGGCTGTAAAATGACATCAATCTGACTCACAGTTCAGTTTGCCAATCAAGCGGAGGAATGGAAGTTTGACCAATTAGAAGCTGAGAGAGAGGTAGGGTCAGTGATGCTAGAACACACCCACATTCTAAACACATAAAAGCAGACAGACAGGACAGATAGGGACTTTCCAAATCCATTTGCAGCGGGACGCTCTGCCGGAAAAATCCATACTTACCTCCATCAAACTCCAGAAAGCCAAACTAGAGACTTCAATCTATCCAGAGCAGAGAGACCCAAAGAACCGGTGCCTAGCAGAGACCAGACCCCTGTGAGCAGTTCCAGAGGCCAGGCGCTGTGAGCAGAACCCGGAAAGACCTGACCAGACTGAAGTCCGTGACCAAGTCGCTTTCCTGTTCAAAATCTCTTGTGAGTACTTAGCAAAACTCAGAACACATCTCTTAGTTTAAATTCATCTAATTCAATCTATTTAACCTAAGTAGAACTGCCTCCTAGCTGTCACCTGTCATTCTAGCTGCAAAAATTTGTCACTTGTCATTTTGAAAAAGTGTGCGTTTAAAATTTACAAAACCAAAAACGACCTTTACTAAATTACTCATATCTCCGCAACCGTTTGGGCTAGAGACTTGCAATAACTTTCATTTGGAAGCTGAGATCCCAGGCTTTTCTAGGACCCCAAAACGGTAGAGATAGTCCTTGCGGTTCCTTTGTAATAGCGCTCGGCGCATCCGCGAATTTTACCGCGATTTGCAATTTCTTCACATGTAAAAACTGCTGCTGTTTGCTTTCCATTGGCCAGAAATTCGTTTAGCCTGCTAACTATCCCTGCATCATTGCTAGTGTGAGCCTGGACTAATATTAACTAGATACCACTCACCCTGAACCTCTATAAGGGAATTAAAAGCAACTTTAGCATATTTCTCATTCATTGCCAGCACATATCCAAGCATTGCCTGTGTTTTCAAAACTCCTATCTGTTTTCTGTAAGCTTGCTGGGATTGAACTGATTACATTGATTGCATTTCTGAGAACTGTGTGCTTTCCTCCCATTCCCTTGCATTGCATAAAGAGGGGGGGAGTGAATAGCCAGAGAAAAGTGATTACATTGTTTGGTTGAAATCATATTGAGTATTTTCTGTACTGCATTCATTGAATATTGCATCCACCTGAGCTTACATAAAGCATCCTCTACCACATTATACTTCTGTACCTATTTACCAGTGTGCTTCCTTATCCATTTCATCTCAACTCCTTAGTAATTATAAAGAAGTGTGCTAGTGCCAGATTCTCTGTTGTTAATCTTTATCATATCAGATTAAGTGTGCTATTCAATTATTAATTTATTATAAAGCGTGATATAATATATATTTTAATTTATCAAATAAACCTTTTAAACTTGCAAAACAGAACTACTTCTTGGCTCAGTGGGGTCAGGGGGATTCCAAGAGAGGGGTGTTATATAAGGGTAGTCATCCAGAACGCATGAACTGGACCTAAAGATATATCAATAAGGGTTTTCATTCAGTATTCTAGACTAGGCGTTAACTTAGCTGTAGCGCTGAATTGAATCCTCTTACAAAGTGGGGGCTCGTATCCGGGATTCTGGGTTAGAATACCACTTGTGCAGCTTAATACAGTGTGCTAACTGACGGGATACATACATCCAGTCGGATCACCACGCTGCATTACGCTGTGAAGCATTCCTCAAAAGGGACACTCCAAGAAAAGTTCTGTTCTGCAAAACTAAAATACTAACTTCTGTAAGTCAGGACAGAGACCAATCTCTAGAATGACGACCTTGGTAGATATGAAAATAGCCAGAGAGCACTTCTTACATAAGTTATTTGTGAGAGGTGAGTGGACTCACCAGGACCAAACAGTCTGGTTGCAGGCCATCATGCAACAGGTCACGGAAACAGGGTCAGATATATATAGAGATCAGGGTCCATTACACGTGGCCCTGAGTGAACTATATATGGCTCCTAAGGCCAAAGATGAGCACGACAAGATTGTTAGGATAGCGGCATATTTATATTTATACATGGGAGCCATACAGAATAAATGTGCTGAAGGCCATGATCTGGCAAAAAGGCAACAGATGGCGTTAGAGAAGGCCCAATCTGATCTGGACTCTTCTGAGCAAAGGCTGCACAGAAGCCAGGAGTCAGAAAATGAGACCAGACAGTACATCACTAAAATAAAGGAGGATATGGATGTGCTGCAAAAGGAAAAGTCAGAACAGGATACCAGATTTCTGGCCTTGCAGAAGGAACACCAAGAAGGTTTGGACTCCCTACTGCAAAGCCAGAAAAAGCTGGAGCAACAGCTAGACTTCAATAGGGCATGTGCTGAGCAGGTAGTCACCCTGCAAGGCCACCTAGATAGAGTGAAGGAGGAGAGCAATAAACTGATTCTGAAAGACCTGGATACCCAGGCAGAGTTTGATCAGGAGCGCCAGAAAGCTGGTGCCTTCCAAAGGCAAAGGGACGACCTGGCGGCACAAATGCAGGCTCTTAGTCAGGAAAGAGACGCCTTAGGCCAGGAAGTCTGCCATTTAAAAAGAAAAATGGAAGAAAATCACCTGGCCCACCAGGGGCTGGGTGATCTCCAAAAAGAAAACCAGAACTTGGTAGAGCACACCAGAAGGGTGGAAGATGCTCTAGCAAGAAAGGAGCAGGCCAATAGGGACATTGCCCAGGAGGTAAACCTCCTGCAGCAAAGACTGGCCCAGTTCTCCAGGACCAACCAGGAAGCACAGAGGGAGAATGAGGCCCTCTGTCAACACAATGATAGGCTCCAGCAACAGGTAGCGATGCAGGAGAAACTGATAGAGTCGAGTAAGGCCTTAACAGAGGAACTGAAAGCACAAATGCAGGCTCTTGCATTGCAGCAGGGAGCAGGGGCGGATAGAGATGAGGTCCGCTGGGAAAGAGAGATTCCTGACCATAACCGCAGGAGCCCTAACACCAGGGGCCTTCATCTCCCCCAGTCCCTGGACTCTACCATCCCCATGTCCCCTGGCGCACATGAGCACAGGGCCACAGGGATGGCAGATTACTATCCAGCCAGAAGCATGGGGCTCATAGGCCAGTACCATCCAGGAATGGAGGGGTGGGCATCCGGGTATGGGCACCCAAGTACAATACAGTTCAGTGGGGAACCCCAGGAGAGTAGGCCCATTAAGGGCATCCTGAAAACCTCTGCCCAGTTAGGTCAGTGGAGGGGGTACCCATCAAATCCTGGCAGCAAGGAGGAATCTGAAGACTCCTCTGAACTGCGCAGGACACAGGAGACCAGGTCCCCACAGTCTGCCAGCCATTCCCAGGCTCGCAGAATCCGGGAAAACCTGGAAGAACAGACGGGAACCTCTGGGAGCAGTGCCTCTGAGTCCGAGGAAGAATGGACAAGGGTTACCCGAACCAAAAAGGCCAATAAGGCAAAAAGGGCCTCGCTTAAGGACCCCTTCAAGCAGATTAAGGCGATCAGGAGCGTCATCACGCCTTACCATAAGAACGCTAAGTATTCTGTTTGGGAGCACTTAGAGTTGTTTGAACAAATGATGGAGACTTTCCATTTGAAGGACAGCCAAAGCTGTATTCAATATGTAAAGTGGACATTCTCCCCGGAATACTCCAGTTTCTTTGCGGGGCTGGAGGACCAAAATCATTTAAGATGGTCCACATATAAGGCGGCCATCCTGAAACATTTTTCTGTTCACAGAAATCCTCAAGAGGCTCGCAAGGCGGCCTACAATTTGCAATGTGGGGAGGATCAGGCCCCACGAGAATTTGTGCAGGAGTTAAAGCGTGCGTTTGCGCAAACCACCAGAAGGGTGCGCACAGATAGTAGAGAGTTTGTCAATACATTTTTCCATGCCTTGCCCAAATATATAATGACCCAGCTCGTGAGAGATTTTCATGAGAAAAGATCTTTAGACTGGGTCATTGAACAGGCTACCCGGATCTATGAGGTGCAGAAGCCCATAGAAAATAAAAGCAATGCCCAGAAAAACCCCAAAGCCAACAGCACCCCTGCTGCTGTCAAGGTGGCAGAGGTAAAGGTCACCCCCGTTTTGGATCTGGAGATGGGGGGGCCTAAAAACCTACCTGCACCTAATAATGCTAGGCCCAGAAGGTCCTCGGGCCAGTCACAGACAGGGAGCCAGGGAGGCAGCCCCACAAATGGGGTCCCTCGCTCTCCTGACTATGTAAGTCCTCGCTACAAAGGTAACAGACCCATCCTGGGTTATGTGTGGACTCCTCCAGCCCAAGGGGGGGGATCCAGACAAGCACCTAACCCAGGGAACTTCCCTCCAAACTTCCCACAGGAGGGCAGAAATTTACCAAACCCTGGGCAGAACTTTTTCCCCAGATATCCACCCGACTTTCAGCCCCAAAACCATCCATCCTTCTTTCCCCAATTCCCTGAGCCCAGACCACTGAATCCGGGAGAGGGGAGGCCAAGGGTGGAGGGGTACCCAAATCTTCCCAACCCGGGGTATTACCAGAGGAGGGATAGCTACCCTTCCCGGGATCAGCCCAGGGGAGAAAACAGGGCCCCGTATCAGCCTGAGCGGGTTTCCCAGTTAGAGCGCCAGGTTCAAAACATGGCGCGGGATATGGGTGACATACTGAGGGCTCAGCAGAACCCTCAGATCAGCATGCCGGCGCAGAACGCACCCAACTCTGGACCTGGTGCTCCAGAACAATGACGGGGGCAGCACCCCGATAACTCACCGGTTCCCAGGGAGGAGGCACAAGGGGAAGGGGGGTGTAAAGCCTTGGAGGAAGCTTCCTTCCTCACTTGTAAACAGCCCCTAGAAACCCAGGAACCGGAAACAAAATCTCTTGCCCCTGAAAGTCTGCCTCCTAAGGAGCAGAGGGGGGGTAGGAGAAACAAAAGACCCAAACAGACTCAGTTTGGGGAGGAGGTACAGATCTTCCAATTTGAGGGAGAGGGATCCACAGAGGATCCTGGGAAAAGGATCTTCTCCTTCAGAGAGGGGGGAACTCCTCCCAAAGAAAAATGGGTCCCTAGGGATGCAAATCTAGACTGGGGAGATGTGGAGACTGAGCTACCGCCGCCCACCATCTCATCCCAGAACCAACAGCAAGAAAATCCCCTGGTTCAAACCCATCCTGGTGACTGCCTCCAAAAAGGGGGGGGCGGCCCAGAACCGGAACCAGGGGAACCCACAATGGCTCTGATCTCCAGTTGCCAACTTTTTCTTTCAGATTCCCAAGGCTCTCCACAGAATTCTGCCCAAAATTCTTCTCTCGCGATGTCCAAAACCAGAAAATTAGCCCACCAGTTGTCCAAAAATGTACATTATCTGTGCCCCCTTGAGGAGAAGGAGGGAAGATATTATGCCCCGGTACAAGTACAGGGGCAGGGTACAATCTCGGCACTGGTGGACACTGGATCTCAAGCTACCCTTCTGTCCAGAAGGGCCTTTGACGAACTGAATGCAGGAAGGGGAGAGAATTACCAAATTCCTCTCACCTCTCTTCCTGGACAACTGCAGAACTTTGACGGGAAGGAAATTCCCGTTGAGGGGACTGGAGACTTGGACATTAAGATCGGGCGACACAAGTTGAAACACCCGGTCATAGTTGTGACCCCGGAGGGCACCCCTTGTTTACTAGGGAATGACCTCCTGAGAAGGTTGTCACCCCTAATAGATTGTGTAAACAAGGTCCTCTGGACCCAGACTAGCCGACCAATAAAATTGAAACAGAGTGTCAACCATGTTAGTTTAAACGGCACATGCCACATGGTTGAACAAAAATCTGACCAAGTAGAATTTCACTTCCAGAACAACCAGATTCCAGACGTGACAGTAATAGCAGTAGGACAACAGACTGGTGATGGGGGGTCCTCTCTATTTCTGAAAATCAACCTTCCTTCCAGTCTAAAGTGGTATTCCACGCTGGAAGGAAACACTCTGAAATTCTATACTAATCCACAATCTGAAACTCTCACTCCTATAGTCCAGAAGGAGGTGAAATCAGCTCAGAGCCTGGCTGATATTCAGCAAATTGGAGAGCAGTTGTTCATCCCTGTTCAGTTAAATGATGGGAAGGACTCTGTTCTCGCTCGAGTGTGTGTGAACAACGGTAAGAGCTTCATCAGCGAAGCCATGTTCCGCCAACTCCCAAAAGATCCAGCCATTCCCACCTTCAAACTGATAGACAAATGGGAAATGGACCTGGAAGCACCTAATTCCAAACATCTCCTGCCAAGCAGGTGTATGCTCAAAATCTCCATTGGCAACAAGAGCATAGTCCACAATTGTTGGGTCGTGCGAGACGTCCCTGCCGCCTTTTACTTAGGCAGTGACATTCTCAATCGCTTCGCCATTAGTTTGGACCTAATAAACTTCAAAGCTTGGTCCCGATTAGCGGATAATCCTATGGGCTTTGATGATCCAGAAAAAGCATTTAGGTCAGCTCAATTGCTACCTTATGCAGTTGAAATTCAGGTTAAAGAGGAAGTCACCATCCCAGAAAGGACCCGACAATTCTCCCTGGAAGTGAAAGTTAAAAGGGGACAAGAGTTGAAAAACCCTGATGCCTACATACATCTAAATGCTTCTCTCCAACAGCAAGGGTTAGGGGTAAACCCAACTCCATTAGTCAACATAGAACATGACACCATTCCAATAGAGGTGGATAACAGCGACTTAAAGAGTATTACTCTAGCCGCAGGCACCATTATTGGAATGGCGGTTGATGACCGACATTTCTCCATTGATCTTGTAAATGAACTGTTAGGACCAATCCCCAAGGACTGTGTTGACAGTGACAGTGAGGACAATACAACACCAGACAGGATCTTTACCCGGCATGGGGGGAACTTCCTGGTGTACACTTCCTGCCCCTATGGTAAGGAAGATGTGACTTGTGACTTCAGGAGGGATGAGGTGATTTTCCAGGTCCATGAGGGCTGCCTTTCCCACCTGAAGCCTCCGGTCCAAATCAGCACTCTGACCAGGGACTTCTCCACCCAGCTGGAGGAGGCCGCTGAAATAGCCAAACCAGAAGTCTTTCCAGGCTTCAGGCAGATGGTGGAAGAGAGAGTCAACCTAGCTGATGCCTGTGTGACTCTGGAACAAAAGCAAAAGTTGAAACAAGTTTTCTTGGATTTCCAAGATCTCTTTGCGGTAGACTCATATGACTGTGGTCGCACTGACATCCACACAACAACAATCCCCACGGACCCTGGCATGACTCCTGTGTTTGTGAAGCAATATCGCTTGCCTCTCGCATCAATGGAGTCCCTTACCGAAATAATTAAGAACCTTGAGTCCCGGGGAATAATCCGTCCCGTCCACAGCACCTTCAATAATCCGGTGCTGGGAATATTGAAGCCAAACGGCCAGTGGAGACTCTGCGCCGACCTCAGGGAGCTCAACAAACGGGTCCATACTTCCCGATGGCCTCTGCCCTACATTGACCAAGGGCTGGCCCAGATCCAGGGGTCACAGGTATTCACTGCAATAGACCTGACCAATGGGTACTGGACCGTGCCTGTCAGTAGGGAGGACCAATACAAACTGGCTTTTACCTTTGGGGGCCAGCAGTACACATGGACCCGGACTCCCTTCGGATACCTCAACTCCGGCAATGAATTCAACATTTTTCTACACAAG
Organism: Ambystoma mexicanum; assembly: GCF_040938575.1. Taxonomy (NCBI): domain Eukaryota; kingdom Metazoa; phylum Chordata; class Amphibia; order Caudata; family Ambystomatidae; genus Ambystoma; species Ambystoma mexicanum. The sequence continues at coordinate 306,278,473 of NC_090921.1, forward strand.
GCCATGCCCGACTTGGGTGCAAGGGGTAACCTGGCTTATGTAGATGATGTCCTCATCAAAAGCTCAACTGTTGAGGAACACATAGCGGAGATCCGTTATGTTCTGACACAGTTGAGGGCCGCCGGAGCAAAACTTTCCTTTCAGAAAGCACAGTGGTGTAGAACCCGTGTTAATTTCTTGGGGCATGAGATTACTCCTCAGGGTCTCTGTCCCCAGGAAAAGAAAGTGGAAGCACTTCAGAAACTGAAAGACCCCACAACTCTGCGGGAACTAAGGAGCCTCCTTGGACTGACTAATTACAGCAGAAAGTTCATTGAGGGCTACGCAGAGATCACCAGACCCCTGATTCATCTCCTGAAGGGGGGGGTCAAGTGGGAATGGGGTCCAGAACAATCCGAGGCAGTAAGACAACTCAAAAGAAGCCTCTCACAAGCGCCTTGCCTAGCTTACCCGGTCAGAAACAAGGAGTTCTTCCTGGAGACAGGGTTCTCTAATACGTGCTTGACGGCAGTATTATATCAAAAGCATGACAAGGTCAATAAAGTAATCTCCTATGCGAGCAAAACTTTATCCTCTGTGGAGGAAAAATTCAACGATTGTGAGAAGGCACTCCTGGCAACGGTGTGGGCATTGAAGAATTACCGCCCGTTTATCCAGGGGGAACACATCATAGTGGAGACTCCACACCAGCCTCTGCAATATCTCCAAAGTGACAGAATCCGGGCCGGAAATGTGAGTAATTCCCGAATTACTTCCTGGATTCTGTCAATGCAAGGCTTTCCTGTGGAGGTCAGATATGGCCAAAACAAGAAGAGTCCACTCGCGCAAGGTCTGGCTGACTTGCATGATTGTGCCAGAGAAAACTGTCTCGAGGACGAAAGTCTAAAAATAAAGGACAACATGGAGGCATACCTTAATTCCCCCCACAAAGTCTTTGAAGAGGACAAGTGTGAGGGAATGCCCACTGTGTATGTGGATGGATGCTCTTACCATGTTGACAACAACGGGGAGAAAGAACTGGTGGCTGGCGTAGGGAATGCATGGGTGAATGAGTCCCCAGAACCCTCCGCTGGATACAAAATTGGTCCCCGAAGTAGTCAGGTGGCAGAATTGATGGCTGTGCATCAGGCCATCCTCACTGCTATCCAGCATCAACTCCACGAACTGGTCATGATCACAGATTCGGATTATGTACGGAACGGGTTCGTGGAGCACCTGGTTAATTGGAAAACCAGAGGCATGTTATGTGCTAACAACAAACCCTTGAAACATGGGAAGTTGATCCAAAACATTGATGATCTGGTCACCTCGAATGAGATGACCATCTATTGGAAGAAGATCAAGGGTCATTCCAAAGTAGAGGGACCAGACAAAACTGGAAATGACTTAGCTGATCAGCTGGCCAAAACCGGGGCCATCCAAGGGGATCTAATTGAGATTGAGTCCCTGTTGGGGGAAATCCAGGTCACTGCCATCACTAGGTCCCAGACAAATGCTCACAACGACCTCTCAATTGCACAATGGAGTAAGGAGACCCCTGATGCTGATTTGATTACTGCTCAGAAGGGGGATCCAATAATTGGTAAATTTTACCAGCACCTTGAGGACCCTGAGAACTTTCCCCTGACGGATACCGATTACATTGGGAAAGAGGACCTAAGAGTGTTGATGAAATGTCCAAAAATGTTCCGAATCCAAGACGGTTTGTTGGTAAGGAAATCCAAAGCTGGCCACGATCAGTGGGTGGTTCCTACCTCATTCCGAAGCCTGATGTTAAGTCACGCCCATGATGCGGCCACCGCCGGTCATAGGGGGTTTCACACAACATTGGAAATCTTAAGAGAGGTTGCATACTGGCCACACATGGGCCAGGACCTCAACCAATATTTGAAGGGTTGTCTTGTGTGTGCACAATTTCAGCCGACATCCCTCACACACCGGGCGCCTTTACAAAAGAGGGGAATGACACTGCCATGGTCAGATTTACAAATCGACTTCGTAGGCCCCGTGATTCGCTCGGCTAGGGGGAATAAGTACATGTTGACCGTCACATGCTTGTTTACCAAGTGGGTGGAATGTCTCTGTAGTGATAAGCTGCTAGGCGCTTGCAGTAACCTGCATTTGCACTAACCCACTGAGCTATCTTGTGTGTATTAGAGCCTATTCGAAGCGTGGAGGAAAATGCTGACATCAACCAGGACTCTCAAACTGGGTGAGCCTGCATGCTTGCAAGGGGTTAATTGCAAAGGCCTTTTTTGAAGACATAAAACATCGTGCTTTAGCAAGAGGCTCCATGCAGTTCGTGGGAGCCAGGCATTGCTTTGCCCGTCTTCGCTCTGCAAGTCAGGTGCACTGATAAGACAAGAATGCAAAGAAACAGTGCCCGAAGCCTGGGAGCCAAGACTGGCTGTTTCCAGTCTTGTAACTTTCCAAGCAAAAAACATGTTTACTGCCAGGAGGGAAGAGCCTAGAAGCTTCTCGAAGAGCTGACACGTCATGATGATTGACGTGCAGCTCCTAATAAGAGAACTATACTTGGACCAGGGAGGGGGGACTCATCCTGGACTGTTGGAAAGACGTGCGCATCAAGGACAGTGCCTGGACGACCAGCTGTGCGCTATCAGGGCCGAGGTTCCTAACATCACATCCCTGCTCTGGTGTAGGACTGTGGGGGCTTGGCCAGTCCTCCCCTCCTCTGCTGAGGAGTGCCGGGCACCAGATAGCGGCGAGGGTCCTGGATGTGATCAGATCGTATCTTCATCTACATTTCATTAGGAGCGTAAGACCAAATAATTGCATATTCATCTGTGATTGATAATTGGCATTATATAGCTTGCACTCTCTATTTCCACATTATTATAAATTGCTGCTTAGTTTTCATTAGTCATTGTAGATAATAAATGCAAGCATCATATTCTGTGTGATTGGCTTTTTTCCAGACTGAGTTCATCGTGCTTCTTAAACCTTATTTGTGTGGGAAGGTAATTAGGAGTGATTTACTTTGCACAAAGGGCTGGATCCCAGGGAGGTGCGGGTACTGTAAATCACTACATTTGGCGCTGTGAGTTTGGGTTTTCGAGCACGATGCCCTTCTGGAAAAGAAATACAAAAGATGAATGCAATGGGGAAGATAGTGCACTCTGTCACATTCCAGGATGGCCGGCATCAAATGCTTGGTCGGGTGTGGCAGATATTTTGCATCGGTACTCGGCACCGATGGCATGGGACATGCTTGAAAATGATGTTTCCCCGGCGGTAATTAGTAAGTGCTTGGAGAGTTTACCGCTTGAGAAATGCAGAAAGGAGCTCAAGGCAGCAGGAAATATAGGCTGGTTATTCCTGCAGGCGCTCAGAAAGGTGCATGAGAATGAATTGCTTAAAGATGCTAAAATTAGTAAATTAACAGACGAGATATCCCTGCTCCAAGAGCAACAAATTATTATGAGAGAGACCCTTGAATCGTCCGTTAAACGGGCTGATCAGATGGAGGACAGGTGTGCCTCTTTAGCTGTGCGTGTAGCCACGCACAAGCGCAGACAGCAGCGGGGCAATCCATCAAAGATAAGGATTCGCGCGCTAATTAGGAAAGATAACTGGGACCCAAATTTATGGTCGGGTGAAGTCAGTGATAGTGAAACTGAGCAAGCACATGACTGGAATGAGTCTGTTGAGATTAGACTTGCTGAATTAAATTGGTCTGATGGAGAAGAGCTGGAATGTGTTCCAGAGAAATGTGTTTATCCAGCACGGCCATTAATCACTAACAAATCAAAGGGCCAAGCTGGCGGCGCAAATATTCAAAATACAAGGATTGTCCGTGATTATACACAGACAGAGCTTTTAGAGATTGCTAAGTTATTTAGACAGAAGCTAGGTGAAGCACTTTTGACTTGGTTCCTTCGCATCTGGGACACGGGTGCCGATAGTATCTTCTTAACCCCAGAGGAACTGTTAAAGATGGGTTCACTCACTACTAATGTGATGTTGGGACAGATAGTGCGCGGTGCGCTCGGACAGCAAGGTTCTCATTCCTTGTTTAATTGGCTTCAGACTGCCCTAATGAATCTGTATGGGAGTCCAATGGATATGGAAGAGAGTTGGGGCTGTTGGCAGTCACTAACTGAAGCAACAAACCAGCTTAGAGAGATGGGTTTGCAGTGTGCACTGTACAGTGCAAATTTTGCAGGGCCTGACATGGAGTTGTTTACAGCTGGCATGCGCGCACGTTTGTTAAGAAATGCACCGAGTCACATGAAGGGCGCATTGCTTTCATTGCTGGGTCCAGCGCAGGGCAAAGCCATTGGTGAAGTGGCACTTCTGTTAGGGCAACTAGAAGGGCTGGATGTACGCAAAGCAGCACGTCTAGTGGCTGCAAACAATGATTCAGAAAAAAAGCGTGGTAAAAATGTAAAGTATAAAGAGAAAGCTGATACTGTTGAGATCACACGCAAACAAATGTGGGTGGACCTGCTAAAGGCAGGAATTCCAAGAGATGAGATAGATGGTAAACCCACATCTGAGCTGCTTGAGAAATGGAAAAAAATTAAAAGACAGGGACGGGAAAAAACTAAGCCCTCTGCACCCTCTGAAGAGGAGGTGTTAAAGCCCAAAGTGCGAGCAAAGGGTTACCCTGATTTGGCAAAGAACAAGTGGGAGGTCCCAGACCCCATTTTTGATTGAAGGGCTGGCTCTGTCTTTGAGGTACGGTTAATAAAGAGAACTAGCCCCAGAGACAGACGCCCTTTTGTGCCACTTACCTTGTACTTGGATGAGAAAGTAAAACATGTTTTGGCTCTATTAGACACAGGAGCTGAGGTAACCATTCTGAATGGCAATCCCAGTAAATTGTCTGGTCCCAAAGTTTTGGTCAATGGTTATGGGGGAGCAGAAACTGTTGCAAAAGCCTTTAATGTAAAAATGTCAATTGGTGAGGGATTGCCTTTCACAGCAAATGTTTTGATTGCAGATATACCAGAGTACATCCTTGGCATGGATGTGTTGTTGGGCAAAAGTGTGACTACAGATTTAGGCGAATTTGTTTTTGGCAATCGGAAAATCCATGTGAGAGTTGTTAACCCTGTTGTGGTTGGGCATGCCAAATGGTCCCCCTTGCATTTACCTCCTCCTGCTGACCCAGTGTGTGTGAAACAGTACCGGTTGCCAGGAGGACATAAAGAGATTGGTGAAACTATTGAGTCATTGGTGAAAGCTGGCATAATGAGGCCGGCAGTCAGTCCATTCAACTCGCCGATCTGGCCTGTCCGCCGCCCGGATGGGGCATGGCGTCTGACAATTGATTACCGCATTTTGAACAAGAAGGTGCCGCCCTTAGCTACGGCGGTGCCAGACATCATTACTCTGATTGAAAACCTTACGAGAGAAGTGGGTGAATGGCATGTGGTCCTTGACCTGGCCAATGCATTTTTCTCCATTGATATTGACACTGAATCACAAGACCAATTTGCTATCACTTGGGGAGACAGACAATTTACCTTTACTAAATTGCCCCAGGGGTATGTGCATAGTCCCACTCTGTGTCATGGATTGATTGCCAGAGACTTAAAGATGGTGCAATTGGATAATGTATTTATTGCTCATTACATTGATGACATCATGCTGACTAGTGTTGAGAAAGAACATGTAGAAAATGCTGCTGAAAAGTTGATCACACACATGCAAAATCGGGGGTGGGCCATAAATCCCAAAAAGGTACAGGGGCCTGCTCAAGAGGTGAAATTTCTAGGTGCAATCTGGTCTGGGTCAGTTAAGAAAATTCCCGACCCGGTAATTGATATGGTTCAGCAGATGGCTCCACCAGCAGATAAAAAAGAGGCACAAAGATTCATTGGGTTAATGGGGTTTTGGAGAAATCACATACCTCATTTAAGCCTGATACTGAAACCCATTTACAAAGTCACCAGAAAGAAACATGACTTTACATGGGGCCTAGAGCAACAGACTTCCTTCCAACAGGCTAAAGATGCATTGCAAAATTACATCACGCTGGGGCCCCTGACAAAAACTGATCCTTTTGAATTGGAAATTCTTGTCTACAATGACGTGGCTGTGTGGAGCTTGTGGCAAAAGCAAGGACATAAAAGAGTGCCACAGGGGTTCTGGTCAAGGAAACTCACAGATCCTATGACAAGATACACTCCTCTTGAGAAACAAGTTGCTGCAGTGTACTGGGCTCTAGTTGAAACTGAAAGAATCACAGGCGAGCAACCAGTGACAATTTGCACAGAAATTCCAATCATGGGCTGGGTGCGTGACACTGCTGCAAATGGGAAAAGTGGCAGAGCACAAGACGCCACTCATGTCAAATGGAAATGGTATTTACAGCAACGTGCGAAAGCTGGCCGCACAGGGGTTTCCAGACTGCAAGAACAAATGCTGGAGGCAGTAGATCTGGATGCGATGCCTGAACCAAACACCCATGTGGCGTTGCCAGAATCTCCCTTCAAAGTCGCACCAGCCTATGATACATTGACAGAAGAAGAACAAAAGTCTGCATGGTTCACGGACGGCACGGCAAAGTATGATAAAGGGCAAAGACACTGGCAAGCTGTCGCATTCCAGCCCCATCGAGAAACACTGCTAATGAGAGAAGGTGTGGGAGGATCAAGTCAGTATGCTGAACTGCAAGCAGTGGCCTCCGTGATTGAACAGGTGAAGGAAACAGAGACTGCATACATATACACAGACAGTTGGGCCACATATCAAGGCCTGACACATTGGGCACCGGCATGGAGAAGAGATGGTTGGCAAATCAAGAACACGCCGATCTGGGGAGGGCCAGACATCTGGGAAGAGATGTGGTGCAAAGGTGAGAGGTGCAAAATCTGCATTGGGCATGTCGATGCACACATGCCCCCTGACACCTCACTGGCTGCCCTGTTCAACAATGAAGTGGATCAAATGGCAAAGATTCGCCCAGTGACAACACCGCAAGAAGCTGAGGTGCTGCAAGGGATGGCGGATTGGGCACACCAAACCTCAGGGCATCTAGGGCAAACAGGAACTTATCAATGGGCAAAAAAGAGACAATTGCCCATTACCATGGATCAAGCCAGACAAGCTGCCTCCCAATGTTCCGTGTGCAGTGAAGTGAAGCACTACCCTCTGGAGAGGAAGCCACAAGGCCCTTTGAGAAGAGGTGAAAGAGCTGCTAGCGTATGGCAAGTTGACTACATTGGCCCTTTACCGCCCGAGAATGGAAAGCATTATGTGTTGACCATGGTAGACACATACTCTGGACTATTATTAGCTTATCCAGCCGCCCATGCAGATCAAAGGGCTACCTTGCAAGGCATGGAATACCTCATCAGACACTATGGCATCCCGGATGAAATCCAATCAGATCAAGGCAGCCATTTTGCTGGACACAATGTGCAAGACTGGGCACTAGAGCAAGGCATAAAGTGGACACTGCACATCAGCCGATACCCAGAATCCTCTGCTCTGGTGGAACGTAGCAATGGGCTGCTCAAGCAACAAATAAAGAAGCTGACTAAGACTCACACTCTCAAGGGGTGGTCCAAACATCTGGCACATGCACTGTTTGAACTGAACAATCGTCCACTGGGAAATCGCCAGACACCCTTTGTGAGACTGACAAGTGAGAAAGTGGAATCTACAAAGACTCTTGTTGTGTGGAAAACTGACAAAGAAGCTAAGCTGCCTGTACAAGCCACTGCAGGCAGCATTGGACTTGATCTATCTACCTGTGAAGATGGTGTTATACCGGCGGGGCAAACCAAATCCATCTCGCTGGGTATTGGCATCAAATTGCCGGCTGGCACTTATGGACGCATTGCTGCACGATCCAGCCTGGCAAAACAAGGCATTGACATATTAGGAGGTGTGATTGATCCTGATTATAGAGGGACTGTTTCGGTACTTTTACATAATGCTGGTGCATCTGCAGTACCATTAACCAAATATGACCGAATTGCACAATTGATTTGTGAACAAGCAGTTGTCCCCCTAGTAGTAGAAAGCAAGCAATCTCCAGACACTACATTGAGGGGGGAAGGAGGCTTCGGTAGCACAGGAAAAAAGGTGTGGGTGCACCATCCTAACAAAAAGCCTGAGGCTGGGGAAGTGTTAAGTCAAGGTGTTGGAAGTACTTATGTTGTACTTTTGCATAATTCTGATGTGCCTGTTTATATTCCCGCTACTAGGCTCACACCACGAACGTAGAGCAGTATGAAGGGGATGGGACTTGCCTTGCTGTGGGTGCTCCTGGCCTGCCAAACCAACGCTTTCTCTGTAAAGAGTGGGTTATTGCAAGACACTACATGGACTCTGAGAATCGCATGCACTACACCTGATGCTCCAGTCCTGCGTGATAACTACAACCGCACCGTAACCTGTGAGAAAAGTGTTACAAATGAGTATCCACATGGAACTGCAAGAGTTCTAGATTGGCACATTGTTGGACACCTTTTATCACTAACTCATATGACTGGCGCCTACGAGATTTTAGGTCCAAAAGTTTCAGTGAATGGATCAAATAATTTGTTTGATGTTTCATGTTTCTTTTGTCCCAAGAACTGCAACGAGTGTACTCGCCAAGATTTTCTGGACTATAACTTAGCCACATGTTCTTCATATAATTGTACGTTGAAACAGCCTATACCAGATGGTAGTATGGTGTTTGTATCAAAAACCAATATTGTACTTGGTAGGCATCCCACTTGGAGGATGGTGTTTTTCAAATCTCACAAAGAGGAGTTGGTAAAACTGCTAGATTTTCCAATAGTAAGACAACATTTAAATTGCAGACATGTGATGCACGCTTCCATTATTTCAGAGGTACACTTAGACATAGACTTGTCACGGGGCAATGTCTCCTTAGTACTACCAAGCTGCTATAAATGGAGTCAATTTCTATGGCCCATCACCAAATTGCGCGTAGCTAGGGGTTTAGATTCCTTGATTGCGGGTGCAGCGGGAGTGGGAACGGGGGCTTTAAATGCTTTTGACATAGAAACTGTGCGCAACAAGTTAGCCACTATGGGTTCTGATGCCAGCGGTGCTATAAAACTTCTGGCTCAGTGGGGCCCATTGATAAGTCCTACCCTGCGCAACACTGCTACAAGTATTGGCAACCATTGGAAGTGGCAGAATTTCAGCTATGAAGACATTTTCTCTGCCATAGGACAGGTCAACAAAACTGCTAAAGACACACGATGTATTTTATGGCAAACTTTGCTAAATCAGCAGGTGTTAGCTTTCCGCTCCGAATGGGGGCGACTATCTTCAACCCACTGGCACACAGAGCTACAGTTACCAGCAGACATATGGATTAAGCCGCTTGCTTTTGATTGCATGAATAACACCTGCCATGCGTTAATGCAAGTGAGTAGGACCGCTTATGCTCTAGAAATATGGTGCCCTTTTATAGTACTGCCTATGAAAATCAATGGTTCCTGGTGGGTTCCGCAAATACGAGGGGAATGGTTAGACAGCCAAAACTACACCATCCACAGTCACACCTGCATGCCCTGGGATCAGGGGTGGGTGTGTCCCCTAACTGGGAGGGTTCCGGACCCATGTATACATCCCGGAGCAGGGGAGTGCACCTGGATGCAATACCACATAAATGGGACTGACATCTTTCAGATAGATCAGCATACAGCTTGCGTAGTTACTAATCATTCCTTGCTTATTAACAATTATAGGTTATTAGGGAATCCTCAAGTATTTTGTGTAGATCAAGTTGTGACTATCCTAGACATTGTTACTCATACCCTATATTCTCTAACCCAGTGGTCTCACACTACTCTGCATGCTGAGCTCACGCATTTGCTTAACTGGACTCTATCCTATGGAGTGATTACTGCCCGGCTTCAAGCTATTAGACAATTTGCTCAAACTGCTTGGAAAGATTTCCAGACGCTAGCTACCTCAGTTATTTCTGCAGAGTACAAGCTAATAATAGACAGAAACCAATTAATCAAAACTGCTGACCATCTGCAATCTGTTACTACTCACCACTGGTGGGATATATTCACTGGATGGTCTCCCTCCTCCACTAAACTGCTTAATATAATACTGCACCCATTGCTGTGGTTGCTGATTTCCCTAATATTCATACTTATCGTCTTCATTGGACTCTTGCGCAGAATGTCTTTCCTTTATACTAGAATGTCTGCGCTAGAGGAACGCTTAATTGGCCTACAGCACACTGTGCATGCTTCCAGATCATGGAACTGAGTCAGCATTTTCAGGCCTCACTTCGAAAGGGGTGGAATGTAGTGATAAGCTGCTAGGCGCTTGCAGTAACCTGCATTTGCACTAACCCACTGAGCTATCTTGTGTGTATTAGAGCCTATTCGAAGCGTGGAGGAAAATGCTGACATCAACCAGGACTCTCAAACTGGGTGAGCCTGCATGCTTGCAAGGGGTTAATTGCAAAGGCCTTTTTTGAAGACATAAAACATCGTGCTTTAGCAAGAGGCTCCATGCAGTTCGTGGGAGCCAGGCATTGCTTTGCCCGTCTTCGCTCTGCAAGTCAGGTGCACTGATAAGACAAGAATGCAAAGAAACAGTGCCCGAAGCCTGGGAGCCAAGACTGGCTGTTTCCAGTCTTGTAACTTTCCAAGCAAAAAACATGTTTACTGCCAGGAGGGAAGAGCCTAGAAGCTTCTCGAAGAGCTGACACGTCATGATGATTGACGTGCAGCTCCTAATAAGAGAACTATACTTGGACCAGGGAGGGGGGACTCATCCTGGACTGTTGGAAAGACGTGCGCATCAAGGACAGTGCCTGGACGACCAGCTGTGCGCTATCAGGGCCGAGGTTCCTAACATCACATCCCTGCTCTGGTGTAGGACTGTGGGGGCTTGGCCAGTCCTCCCCTCCTCTGCTGAGGAGTGCCGGGCACCAGATAGCGGCGAGGGTCCTGGATGTGATCAGATCGTATCTTCATCTACATTTCATTAGGAGCGTAAGACCAAATAATTGCATATTCATCTGTGATTGATAATTGGCATTATATAGCTTGCACTCTCTATTTCCACATTATTATAAATTGCTGCTTAGTTTTCATTAGTCATTGTAGATAATAAATGCAAGCATCATATTCTGTGTGATTGGCTTTTTTCCAGACTGAGTTCATCGTGCTTCTTAAACCTTATTTGTGTGGGAAGGTAATTAGGAGTGATTTACTTTGCACAAAGGGCTGGATCCCAGGGAGGTGCGGGTACTGTAAATCACTACAGTCTCCCAGCCCCAAATTGCAAGGCAGAAACTGCAGCTGCCTTGATGATTAACCACATCTTTTCCCGTTTTGGTCTACCTCAAAGGATTGAGTCAGACAGAGGTAGCCACTTCACCAGTGAGGTAATGACAAAGATGTGGGAGATACTGGGGGTCAAGAGAAAGCTGCATATTGCTTACCGGCCAGCTTCTTCTGGGGCAGTAGAGAGATATAACCGGACAATTGTGAGCATATTAAAGAAGTTTGTGGCAGATTCTGGGCCAAGTTGGGATATCCGATTACCTCTGGTCCTAATGGCTATCAGATCTACCCCTTCATCTGCAACCAAAATGTCACCATTTGAGTTGATGACTGGGCGCAAGATGGTGCTTCCGCAGCATTTGCTCTACAGGACCCAAGAGCAGACACTGATAAATGCCTCCACTACTCATGAGTATGTAGAGAATTTAAGGAAACACCTTCAACATGCTTTTGCTTATGCTCAGCGGAATCTAGAAAGATCGACTGATAGCATGAAGACCCATTATGACCTGAAAACTTCCAGGAAGGAATATCAGGTGGGAGACCGGGTCTATCTATACAACTTCCAAAGGAACCAGGCCAAGCAGCGCAAATTTTTGCCTACATGGAAGGGACCCTTTGAGATCGTCGATAAGATCTCCCCTGTGGCCTACAAGATCCGCATCCCCAAAGGCGGTTCGGCAGAGGGGGAAGACAAGTGGGTCCACATAAACCAGTTGAAATGTTGCCATCCCAGGCACACTCTGCAACAACTGGAGGAATCCTCTGGAATCCTAGCGGGTACTGTCTCAGACTAATTCAGTTCCAACCATAAAACATACCACATCTAGTCTCTAAAATATTGTGATTTGCATGAAACTGTCTCTTAGTTATACTGTTTTTTTTTTCTCAAAATAAGAATGTAATGTTTCGTTATGATAAAATGCATATGCTGCCCCACTACCTCAACAGTGGTGGAAAAACGTCTATGAGTAGATATTGCCGCTTTTGCTTTATCATCCTAGGAGAGATGAAACCATGAAGGATGACCAAGAAGAACGATCCGGAGACCGGGAGCAGAGACGCAACGGGCCCGGGGTACCGCCCAATCTTCCCATCAGGACCGGCGAGGAGAACTGATCGATCTGACCGGATGGAGAAGAAGATGCTGAACTGTGCCATCTACAGAAGAGGAAGAAGATTATGCGGACAGACCGGTGCGTGGGTCAAAACCCTTGGGCACGCGACTCCCCATCGACCCAAACTCAAAGTGCAGTCACGTGGGGGGGCTTGTAGGGTGTCCTGACCCACGTTTAAGCTACCCTGCTACAACATTTGGTGCTGTGGGCTTAGGAAATTCAAGATGGCGGAAAACCCACATGTGCGCTGAAATCCAGGAAAGCTGCGCAGTTTGTGCGCCCACCAAAATGGTTGCCTCACTTGCCACCCACCAGTGCGAGAATGAAAGGCCGGGTTGCCATGAGGGAAATGGGTTGCCAAAGGAAAAACAGTAGCGCCGGTTAGCTTCAAAGCGCTTTAAAACCACCATTGGACTACCCGCACAGTAGTCTGAAACCATTGGGAATGGCAATGCTGATTGCCAAATGCAACCTAGAATTGTGGGGAATTCATTTCTTAAATCCCAAAAATGGGTGCAGTACCAGTACTCACCACTATCCAAAAGCCGGCGTTTTAAAACCACTCTGTGTGTTTTTCTGAAGGCAAGCAAAATGCCTATTTCAAACCTTGCAACATGTGCAAAATATTCACTGAACACCAGCAGACATTTGGCAGAATGGAGTTTTGTGTGCCTACAAAATCTGGGAAATGAAGAGCCCAAAAACAATGCTTACAACAAAAATGCTATGGAGTCAGCAGCTTAAGCCTAACTACAACTGGATTTAAAACCACCAAAATCGAAAATGTTAAATTAAATGAGTGACCTATGTTTGGTGTCACATGCCTTTGTAACTGTTGAAATGTCATAGTTTTGCACTTAGAATCAGCATTCTAGCTGCATGTGTAAAATTACAAGTTATTTTAAAAGCAACAAAAAGTTAGCTGAAGGTCTGGCTTAAGGAACTTGATTTTGCCTAGCAACGGATCCCATCAGCAGTGAAACTTGAGTCACCACTGTGTTCCCAGGCCAACCTTCCTTTTGCTGCCCAGGCTAAGGATATGCCATCTATCTGATATTTGAATTATCTGTGCTCTGCAAGAGAGTGAACAAAGCCCTCTTCACTCAGGCAAAGGTTTTTATTACCGCAGTCGTAAATTGTAGCTTCCTCTTGGCAGGAGCTGGGAGGAGCACTGCCTGTGAGAGCAAGCTGGCTTGGCAGAACTGGAAAGAACCAGAAATTCAACCTTGTGCTGAGGGTAAACCACACCCCTTTGGAGCCAGAACATAACTTTAAAAAGATGAATAACTCATAGAGCGGACATGTGAAAATTTTATAAATGATACCATAATTCTTGTGATTTTTCTGCCCACAGTTTAAGACGTGGTAGGAACCGGTGGTATGTTCAGGGGGGTTTTAGCGGAAAAGTGGATATTACTCTAAATGTGTGCATGTTAAAAATCTGAAACTTCATCAGTTAATGTCCCTACCCCCTGCACACATGTATGTAAAGTTGGGTCCATGTCGGAAATTGAAAAAGCAGTTAAAAAGTGAAATATGTGCCAGTTCTGAATGCAAGCTCCCAGGAAGAGCAGAGTTTGAACAGGGGATACCTCCTGTAATGCATGATGGGTGCATATGATTTTAAAACAATATGTACCTCTGCAAATATGTATTTGTTTCAAATCTAGATTTGTGTGTAAGTTGACAGGAGGAGTGGACTTTCTGCAGGCTGTAAAATGACATCAATCTGACTCACAGTTCAGTTTGCCAATCAAGCGGAGGAATGGAAGTTTGACCAATTAGAAGCTGAGAGAGAGGTAGGGTCAGTGATGCTAGAACACACCCACATTCTAAACACATAAAAGCAGACAGACAGGACAGATAGGGACTTTCCAAATCCATTTGCAGCGGGACGCTCTGCCGGAAAAATCCATACTTACCTCCATCAAACTCCAGAAAGCCAAACTAGAGACTTCAATCTATCCAGAGCAGAGAGACCCAAAGAACCGGTGCCTAGCAGAGACCAGACCCCTGTGAGCAGTTCCAGAGGCCAGGCGCTGTGAGCAGAACCCGGAAAGACCTGACCAGACTGAAGTCCGTGACCAAGTCGCTTTCCTGTTCAAAATCTCTTGTGAGTACTTAGCAAAACTCAGAACACATCTCTTAGTTTAAATTCATCTAATTCAATCTATTTAACCTAAGTAGAACTGCCTCCTAGCTGTCACCTGTCATTCTAGCTGCAAGAATTTGTCACTTGTCATTTTGAAAAAGTGTGCGTTTAAAATTTACAAAACCAAAAACGACCTTTACTAAATTACTCATATCTCCGCAACCGTTTGGGCTAGAGACTTGCAATAACTTTCATTTGGAAGCTGAGATCCCAGGCTTTTCTAGGACCCCAAAACGGTAGAGATAGTCCTTGCGGTTCCTTTGTAATAGCGCTCGGCGCATCCGCGAATTTTACCGCGATTTGCAATTTCTTCACATGTAAAAACTGCTGCTGTTTGCTTTCCATTGGCCAGAAATTCGTTTAGCCTGCTAACTATCCCTGCATCATTGCTAGTGTGAGCCTGGACTAATATTAACTAGATACCACTCACCCTGAACCTCTATAAGGGAATTAAAAGCAACTTTAGCATATTTCTCATTCATTGCCAGCACATATCCAAGCATTGCCTGTGTTTTCAAAACTCCTATCTGTTTTCTGTAAGCTTGCTGGGATTGAACTGATTACATTGATTGCATTTCTGAGAACTGTGTGCTTTCCTCCCATTCCCTTGCATTGCATAAAGAGGGGGGGAGTGAATAGCCAGAGAAAAGTGATTACATTGTTTGGTTGAAATCATATTGAGTATTTTCTGTACTGCATTCATTGAATATTGCATCCACCTGAGCTTACATAAAGCATCCTCTACCACATTATACTTCTGTACCTATTTACCAGTGTGCTTCCTTATCCATTTCATCTCAACTCCTTAGTAATTATAAAGAAGTGTGCTAGTGCCAGATTCTCTGTTGTTAATCTTTATCATATCAGATTAAGTGTGCTATTCAATTATTAATTTATTATAAAGCGTGATATAATATATATTTTAATTTATCAAATAAACCTTTTAAACTTGCAAAACAGAACTACTTCTTGGCTCAGTGGGGTCAGGGGGATTCCAAGAGAGGGGTGTTATATAAGGGTAGTCATCCAGAACGCATGAACTGGACCTAAAGATATATCAATAAGGGTTTTCATTCAGTATTCTAGACTAGGCGTTAACTTAGCTGTAGCGCTGAATTGAATCCTCTTACAAAGATACTGGACGCCCACTACGTAATGGTGCAGTGGAACCGGAGATCTGAAGCTACTACTGAGCGCTCGGAGGCTGGAAGCTGCAGTGAGCGAGATACCGCCATCTTGGTTGCCTAGGCCAGAGAGGAAGGCCTTGTGGGTTGGGCTTGGGCTTCTCCATCCCAAAGCGGCATTAAGCAGCCCAGATGCGTGGAACAGAAAAAGTTGTGGCTCATTGGCGCCGTGAGGACTGGAGAGTGGGCGAAGGTGCCACAGACCACTTTGACATTGCAAGATCCGGTGAGGAGGGGCTGCGACTCCGCCTGGAAATAAACATTGAATACAGCGGTCGTCTGGCGGTGTGGCGGGATAGGGGCTAATTGGTTGGGCTCTGCCCGTCACTCGCCCTAGCGCGGATGGTCCACAGGGTCTACTGAAACCGGAGGTGCCCTGTCAGAAAGGGGCTTCAATCCTATTGGGGGCCGATTTCGAAAACATCCCCCCACTCTCATCATCCCGGTTGTGTGGGGGAGCCACAATTACACGTACCTATGCTTGGGGGCCAATGGTGTGGGCATATATCCAATCTGTGGGCTGGGCGAGTAGCAGACCTGTATTGCAAACTTGCAGGGCCTCAGGTACTCCATGCAACTGGAGTGGGGGGGAGGGGGTGAAGCCAGTGGACCCCCTGCTGAATCCAGATGACAGCAACTTGAGGATCTTGCAACATTACCCCCTCCTGGGTGGGGGAACCTGCACTCCAAGAAGTCCAGTGGCGTAAAAGAGGTCTATAGCTTGGCCCCCTATCCCCCCGTTGCCATGGTGAAAGACAAGCTAAAAATAATTTTTACAAAAATTAAAGTGGGCTCCTAACAAAAAATGGACCAAATATAGTATTTCTATGCAGCTGCCTCACAAACACTTGGTTGCTACTGACCCTGGGACGAGCGATGAACTGCCTGGAGACTCCACCTCACTTAGGGGCATAGTGGGGGCTATTGCCGAGTCTAGAACATCGATGGAGGGGGAAGATGGATTGTCTTTCCTCAGAAGTATCCCTACTAAAACATGATCTTCACAAGCGGTCTTCCAGAGTGGGGGAGACAGAGACCGATATCGGACTCTGAGGATGTTCCAAATCCATGCAACATAAGGTGTCATCTATGTCACAACATCTCAAGATGCTGGCAAGCCGGGTGGAGGAAAATCAGGGCAGATCGCTGCGAATTAACCTTCGTATCCTAGGCCTCCCTGAAAAAGAAGGCGGCTCCTGTAGGGAATTGCTCCTTGAGCAAGGGCTAGCTCACCGGGTGGCACCTAAAAAGCTTTTGAACTTTTTTTTCAGTGGTCCAAGCACGTCGGATGCCGATCGATCAACCTGTACCATGTGCGCCTACACGCACAGTTATCGCCAAGCTGTTCAATCATAGGGATCAGGATGCTCTCCTGCAGATGGCACGAGCCACTAGTCCGATTAATTATAATGGTTCAAGGATCCATTTTTACCCGGACGACACTAGGGAGGTGCAGAAAGCTAGACAATCCTATGATACGATTAAAAAGAAGATGCAATCACAAGGCATCAAATACGCCCTATTCTTCCCAGCACAATTCAAAGTTCATTATAAAAGAGACCACACACACATGTTTCATACTCGCCAGGAAGCTTTGAACTGGTGCCCAAGACTCTGAGGGACATCCACGCAAAACACCAGAGAGACACAACCAGGACTTAGCTCAACGCTTGCCCAGGCCCCAGGTTTCAGATACTTTCGAAATAGTACCAGAGGCGAGAAAATCCACAGATACAGGTTGAAGAACCGTGGTACCTCTGGGCACTCCTCTACCCACCCTGGCCCTACGGCTGATAACTTTCATCTAAGTTTCTTTTTCTGCATTGCAGCCTCTTCGACTGTTTGGGCGCAAAGGAAGGGATGCTTTTCGTGACTTTAGCCGTTTTCACACAACCCCCATAGTTGGTCTCATGTTTTGATTACCTAGCGTTGGTTTTTTAATGCATTTCTTAATGGCCGGGCTACAGGTGCTTCAGTTTGGGGTGAAGTACAGAGGGGGACGGAAGGTTTGTTGGAGTTGGTTTCAATTTTGGTATTTTTGTTCCGACTTGGGCATCACAGTGGATGATGCTCGTTTGGCCATCCGAGCCTGTGTTGTGGATGGTGAACGTACTCACATGGGGACAGTAACACCTGACAGACATACATCCTTTCTGACCTGGAATGTGAATGGGTTGGGGTCCAGCATTAAACGTAGACTGGTGATACAATTTCTTATCCGGTACTCTCCGGATGTAGTTCTTCCCAAAGAAACACTTGACAGGGTCGGTGTGTGATTTCTTTAAGAGAATTATAAAAACTGCTGCACAGGTTTCTCTAAGTGGGCTCAGGGTGCATTGATGCTAATTCACAAACAGCTTCCCCTCCAACTCCTACAGATACAACAGAACCCACTGGGACGTTTTGTTATGGTAGGAGGTGATTTATGCAGCACTATCTCGGGTCTCGTGGACATTTATGCGCCTCCGCCACTGACTTTGGCTTTATTAGATGCATTCCAGCAGGAGATTGTTGCCAGTCAATCTGACATCTGGGTCCTAGGCGGTGACTTAAATGAAGTAACGTACCTGGTCTCTGACCGAAACCAACTTAGA
Source organism: Ambystoma mexicanum (assembly GCF_040938575.1). Classification (NCBI taxonomy): domain Eukaryota; kingdom Metazoa; phylum Chordata; class Amphibia; order Caudata; family Ambystomatidae; genus Ambystoma; species Ambystoma mexicanum. The sequence goes on from NC_090921.1 coordinate 306,296,770, forward strand.
AATAGGAGCCCCAATACACCGACACAAAGTTACAATACTTTTCAACGGCTCTCAGACCCACAGACGCATGGAGAACGCAACACACCCATGATCAGGGTTTCTCTTTTTTTTTATTATTTTTTAAGAGGTATATTGATCCATGTGCTGCATTAATTATTTTTTAATTCCCTGCAGTGATGTTCATAGGCTAGGATCTATAAAATCCCTAGCCAGAAGGATCTCCAATCACTCCCTGCTTCTCATGGAACTCAACAGTGGTAGAAACAGACCCATACCATCTTGACGCCTAACCAGTTACTATCTGGCCTTTCCTTATTTTGTAGACAGTATCACCTCAAAGACATCCGAGTATTTTACCCTCAACGAGGGGTGAATGGACAGCCCAGTGACACTCTGGGAGAGTTACTAAACAGTTCTTAGAAGTGAGATGATCTCATTGGTAGCAGTGCGAAAGCAATTGCATACACAAACAGTCATGGGAGCTGAAAAATGGATGCAACTGTGGCCGAGGAAGACGTCCTAATGGCAGGACCGCCATCTTCGCATGATGCGCTGCTTAGGGCCCAAGAGGTACCCATGAATGTCTCCATAGGTAATGCACGGCAGGCACATTGAGCATAACGCTGTCAGATTTACCAATCAGGTGATAAGACTGATAAAATGCTTTCCAGGCTTGAGAGAAGAGACAACGGTAGTAGGTATGTGAGGAAGATACTAGGTAAGGGGGATTCGATTACTCAGAATGTGGGCATTGCTGACACATTCGTAGCCTATTATTAAGCGCTTTACCGAACCCCAGGACCCAATAATGAGAGTACGAGCTATACAGGACATTACTCTTCCTCATTCGTCATCCAACAAATAACAGATTTGGAAGCCGATTTAGCTGAAGAAGAGAATGCCATTGCAATTTCCCCCCCTTCATTCATGGAAAACACCAGGGCCGAATGGTTTTCCAGTAGAAACATGGAAAAAAACATAACAATCATACGCTTACTAACCTGGGCAAATTATTTTATTGTTGCAGGGAAAGTGGGATTCGTCCTCCTGACCTCCGAAAGTCCAGCATTGTCATTCTTCCCAAGAAAGAAAGCCCCAGATCTCTGTTCCTCATATAGGCGTATCTCCCCTCATAAACAGGGAAGTCAAGATCCCGGCCAGAGTTCTTGCCAACCGACTTATATGGTGCAATATCCTCGCTGTCCACAGGGACCATGCCGATCAAAATCAACCTGCATGAATATACGTAGGCTACACCTTGCTATTAGTCAGGCTTCAAAATTACAGGGCCTACAGGCTCCTTCTATAGACTTGGAAAAAGCTTTTGATTATGTTGGTTAGGACTGATTACGAAAGGCATGGGTTCAGGGGAAATTTCCTTTGTTTGATTTGTGTGCTCCATAACCCATTGTGAGTGGGCGTTACGGTCAACAGGGTTGCATCGAGAGCTTTTCCACGAAGCCGTGGGACCAGGCAGGGGTGTCTCTTTCCCCTCTGCTGTTCATGCTAGCAACAGAGCCCTTAGCGATTAATCTCAGATCGAACTGGAGTTCCGGTGGCCATCGGCCAGAGAGTATAGAGTCTTGCTGTATGCGGACGACCTTCTGATATATAAGATCAAGTACATTCTTGTCAGTGTGTGACTCGTATATTTGGCGAATATGAGATTATTAGCGGTCTCAGGATCAATTGCCAAAAGTCCACTTTCTTCCTAATAAGTGGGGGGATGGAGCAATCCCTTATGGGTGTCCATATCGGGTTTCGACGGTTGGCTTCACATATCTAGGCATTCAAGTGGGACCTAATCATGCAGGGTTTATTTCCAGAAACCTTTATTCTATCACTGAACAGGTTCTTTGTGATGTAGCTCACTGGAAATCCCTCCCACTAAACTTACTAGGGAAGGCCGCTCTCTTTAAAATGTAAACTCTTCGCAGATACCTTTATAAACTTCAGAATGCCCAGTTAGCGAATCTGAAAGGGGAATTTGATGATTGACTCTGCGTTGAGAGATTTCATTTGTGGTGGGAAACAACCTTGCATTGCCTTGGCTACACTGCAGCCTTCAGTTTGGGAGGGAGGCATAGGATTACCATGTATGTGTGCACTGCTATTACTGGATGGGCAGCTGGGGAGACACACAGGGACATATTCAGGCTGAGCTGGCGTGGATGAACAGGCTTTCGCCAGCTCAAACCCTATATAGTGAACAGAAGCGGTTGGGGCCTACCAGATAATACTCTGCATGTTTTAGGAGTGTGGAAAGATGCTCATCAATATATAGGATGGGAGGGTCGGCAGACTAATCCAACCTCTATCGGGAAATGTCCATTTACCTGAAGTTAACAAGATAGGGAATCTCAGGATGTGGAGGCGAAGTAATGTCTTGTTGCTTGCCCATGTGGTAAGGGAGGGTAAGTTGGTGTAATGTACAGACCTTCAGTCTGATCATGGGTTACTGGATACTGAACGCTACCACTATATACAGGTCAGGCTTGTTCTGCACACACAAGTCCCAGAATGTCCAATATATTCCTACCTCTTGACCCCTGGAAGCCAATATCCTTCTTGAACACATTATGACTAAGGTCACATCTACCTTATACCAGGTTCCAACTGCCTTTGGGTTCAGGGAAATGGCAGGTCTGACGGCCAAATGAGAGGTGGTTTTGGGGCCTATAACTCTTGTGCAATCCGATTACAATGCGACTGCACGCAGGACCTCTAACAAACAAGGATGCCCCTTCCATGTGCAAATTCAAACGACAAGGTCTCGTGAAAGTGTTTGGTGTCTGCCCAAGTTGGAGCACTACAAATGTCCTGCAAAGCCACACCCTGGCCTGCCGTCCAGGATGCAGACATTCCTCGCGTAGAACGACCCTGAACAAGCTGCAGTGGGGTCCCACTGTGGCACCCCACTGCAGCTTGCTGGCATCGGTAGTAACCATGATCGGACAAGGTTGGCTGAGTGGAATCCCCTTCATGAGATTTAAGGAATGCAACTACCACAGGAGCTGACCCTTCAGTACCTCCTCGAACTCCTGCGATTCCACAATCCAGTGGCTGTGTAGGTGCGAGAGCAGGTCCCTCATGTGCAACTTTGCCAAGTGGACCGACAAGGAACACACAAGAGGGCACATGACCCTAGATCTGCACAAAGATACTCACACTAGCCTGCCGCCAAGTCACCAAAGTCTGGACCAGGTTATGAATCCTGACTGCCCTTTCCTCTGACAACAGCACCAAGCCATTGCACAGAACCGGGACCCAATAAACTTGAGGCCCTGAGATGATGTAGGTGAGACTTTGCTTTGTTCAAGATGAACGCCACCTCCTCCAAGGTTCTGCAGGTGATGGGCACTGGTTGCAGTGACACCTCCTGAAATGAGGCCCTGATAAACCAGTAGACCAGATAAGGGAAGGTCCATGGTATGCGGCCTGCATCCAGGGATTGATCGCCCTGGACCAGATGGAAGGGGCCCCTACAAGCCCAGCAGAGAGATGATCAATGGTAAGCAGCATAGCCACTCACCAGAGTCCCTGCCTTTAGGCAGGACATTTTTAAAACGAAGGCAGGCCAGGGAGAGGGGAGTATTATACTCCCAGGTTTAAGGCGAGGGGCACGGGAAAATAAGAAATAGTAGAAGGGTTCCTGTCTTGGGGCTTGTGCCTCATAAGTAAGCATTGGACGAGCAAGTGGGATGTGGAAATAATGTAATCGGAGCAACCTCAATTAACCACAACCCCTCCCTCTCCCCAGTCTCTGCATGTCAGCAACAGAAGAGTCGACATGTAATGTAGAAGCCCTGGCATGCAACGGGTGTTGCCCTGCCTCTGCGACCAGATTTCCAGAAGCACCAGCCTAACAGTTGATTGGCCGTAGCGGTCCAGTCCAATCTAACCAGTACACCCATCTGTCCTTCTCATCCCGGAAGGGTAGGGGGCAGGGGGGTGTTGCAGTTTAATATTTCCGAGAACGTAGAGAGGGGCGAAAATGCAATCCATATAATTTATAGCACCCACGAAAACAGACACCACAAGGCAAGGAGTACAGTCAAAGCAATAAAATGAAATATAATGTGGGTGGCCGGGTGTTATCATAGGGATTCAGAAAAAGGGGGAACTGATGACCAGCCCATCCCAGGCACCTGTCTGGGGAAGTGGTGTAGCGCGAGTCATTTGCATGTAAAGCTCGAGATGGAAAGAGACGCGCGTCTTTTTTTTTTTGCGAAACCAAAAGTGCCAATTTGAATAAGTAGTCAGTTGCAGACTCTGCCTCCCCTTGCCAACACAGCACATCTGCCAGCTCAGCCCCAGGGTATCACTTCCCTTCTTAGAGCTGACTGCACGGGGGAGGGGCGCCAAAGGCCAACTGGGGCACCGCACCCGGTCGTTCAGGACGCAAACTCGATTGTAAACTCAGAATGAGCCACGCTGTGTTGTCCCATAAACATTTCGCCCCTTTGCCGTCCGACGGGATGAAGGCACAAGCTCGTCGAAAGCCTGGCTCCTAACTTTCCCTCGGCCTTGTAAGCAATTCAGAAGAGAATATTGGCCTCGGACCTGCAACCATCGTAGGCCGAGTCATGCAGCGATTCTTGTGCCTGTCGTCGCCCTGGGCAACGCAGCAGCCTGCGGCTTTGGCCCAGGCTTCGCAGCTCCATCTTGAGATCCTATCAGCTGAATGTTCAGACCAGGGCCTAAGGTGGCACTTACGCGTCAAGGTCCCACTGTGGAGTTGGTGTTGAGGCTAGTCCATATTAAGATCCTTCATGGGAGGCTGTTACGCGGGCCGCGGCTGTTCTACGAGACAGGGCCCGCCGGGAGCTGCACTCCAAGTTGAAGATAAAGTAGAGTATGACATGGCTGCACTTTGAAAGGGAACGAGAGCCTATGTTTAAACGTGTAAGCAAAGCAACGCCACCTCCGCAAACCCCCCTGACGCATCAGATCTCGCACTGCTAGAGGGAGAAATCAATAACACAGCTTTCGAATATTGATTATGTTATTGCAAATCTGACATTTTCCATGGCTAGATCGTGTTCGTCCCCCCGGACCTCTCCCAATTAACATACAATGGGGGAGGGTACAAAACAACGTATGAAAACCCTGATCTCTCTTTGGGGGGATGTGGTATAAGCAGAGCTGCGTGTCTGCAGGCGTGGATCTCTACATCCCTGGGAGTGAGTGGTATAATCTCATCGAGAAGTGGGTGTTGGGGGGTCATGCAATGTAGATCTACATGTTTCCCCTGTGGTTATAATTTGGGGCATCTCCCATGCCCCCTGCTTCTCAATCAGAAACCGGTGGTATATTGGGGCATTTCATTCACAATTAAAAGGGAATAAGGACCCGTTCGAAGAGTGTTGTAGTGATCACAGGTCCGACACCGAGTTAGTAGCCAGGGGTCACAAATACAGCACATGGGGTGGTTGTGTAGGGGATACTCAGCGTCCTGCAGACTATCAAGGATGGAGGAAGGAATGCGGAGAAATCAGAACTACAGTACCGCCTCATTCCTTCCCACAGCGCCGATCCCCAAGGGTGGGATTTACAGCGCATCAAGCAAAACACTCGTGTCGCCATTCTGTTCAGCACAACCCCTTGAATTAAGTCGCACATCTTCACTCCTGCCTCGGTGATCCAGCCCTGGGATCCACCCACCGACCAGAAATCAACCGATCTTTACTAGAGAGATTGACACAAGGACCCATGCACTCCAGCCAGAGATCCACCCACAGAAGCCCCAATCCAGCAAGCTTTTTCATTGATCCAACTAAAGACCCAAAACAAGTATCACACGCACTCAAGGCACCCGCCCACAGTCGCAGAGATCCAGCCAGTGATCCAACCACCAACATTATTTACTCACACTTGCAAGAGATCTGCAAAGCATTCCTCGCTCGTTTTACTTCCTACTCCCCTTCCCCTCCCATCCTAACCAGGACAAAGAGCCGCACACGCCCAATACTGAGTTAAAGCACATTGCGCTCTGTAATGCCCCCAGTACGAGCGCAAGGGACATCGCTGCCCCAGTCTTTCCTTACCTAAATCCCCAGCTCCTTATGGCTACAACCATCCCGCTTTCAGTCCCCTTAACTCCTATGTGTCCCCTTAAACTAACCCCATTACACTCTACTCATGTGACCGCCCCCGACTTCCCTTACCCCTCCGTCACTGCTGCCGACGCTCCGCCAGATCTTTAATCTGCTTTTATTGTAATAGTGTTTGTTTTAATGGCACCCCGGGGGCGGGGCTCTGTGCCGGCTCATTATTGGGCAACAGACACCCAATCAGATGAGAATTCCAGACCAGTGAATCAGAGAAACTGCTACAGGCGCCGGGGAGCATCTACAAAGTGCACACAAGAACAGCGAATTAGGGCCATCTGCAAAGTACCAACCTAAATAAAAAGCACCTATAGGAGCCGCCTGCAAAGCACAGACATAAATAAGGGACTGTGTGCAATGTATCGAGGGGAGAGGGTGGCTGATAGAACGACCGACTGACTGACCGACCGCGGAAGCACAGTCTGCAGAGTACACACTGCGTAAAGATAATTCAAACCGAAAGACTGCACAATATCAAGCTATGGGCATCCATATATAGTAAATATAATAATATAGAGCCCACCTAATAAAACGGTAAAAATACTAACTCTGGGGGGAAATGAACATGGCCATGTACTTAGTAGTATTCCTAGAATGCACGTGCACGCATAACGTTTAACCCCGATGGAAGATGTCTATAAAGAGAATCGCGCATCTACGATCAACCATGGAGAAACAGCCAACAGACACGGATATAACAACGCGGAGACTCAAGAAGTAGAGGTGATTAGGGACTGTGTGCAAAGTACTAAACCCATACTAAACGTGCACATTGGAAACACTTGCAATGTCCGCACCCAGAGATGTCCACCGGGAGTCGGACTATCAACAAAGTACTGACTCAGGCATAAACACGTACACACATGGGCTAGACATACACCGAGCGAGCCGGCAAATTACACACGAATCAGTTAAGCTACTGTCCCAGGTACTTATAGGAAATCTTCATTGCTCCTAGTCATACTTTTGCTCGTCACAGTACTTGGGGGCGGGGGACTTATATTTGAGGAATTCATTTCATCTTTTTACTAACACAATACCTGCCCCGCACCTCCACAGAGAGTACAATACTTCCCCACCCCTACAGCATGTTTTAATACCGCCTAACATATCATGGAAGGTTTTTCACACTGCACCAGGGCAGGCGAGGAGAGTCCTAAATACTGTGATGAGGAAAAAAGTAGGACTAGGAGTAATGAAGATTACTAGTAAGTAACCTGGTCATTCCTTATACACGCCTCTTCCTCTTCTCAGTACTAACTTGTGAGGCATACCAAAGACAGCAGCGAAAAATTGATCCATGAACACAAAACATAGACCAACAAGAGTGCAGTTGAAATACCCCATCACCAACTTTATTCCCAAACACCATAATAAACCATCCATGAGTAGTTGTACCAGCACTCAACACCCCCTCCCAAAAGGAGGAAGACCCTTGCATGTGCAAATTGCGGCAATAGTGTCTGGTGAATGTATTCGGGTCAGCCCAGGTCGCCACCCTGCAGATGTCCCGAATCAGCACACCCTGTGCCTCTGCCTAAGATGCCTCCATGCCTCTGGTAGAGCGACCCTGACCGGAAGACGGCAAAGATACCTGTGCCCCAGAATAGGCAAAGGCAATCGCCTGCCAAATCCAACGGCTAATTGTAGGTACCGACACCTTCAGCCCAGGCTTCAAACCCCCATATGTCACAAACAGTCTGACTGTCGAAAGGATGCTGTTCGGTCCAGGTAGGCCAAGACAGAACTTTTAATGTCCACATTATGCCACAGCTCCTTCTCAGGAGAGGTGGGACAGGGAAAGGACGGAAGCACAATAACCTATTCCTGATGGAACATAGAAATGACTTTAGGCGGAAAACTCTGATCACATCTGAGAACCAGAGAGTCCGAGAGAACTCGCAGGAACAGAGACATGCACAACGTTTCAATTTCACCCAGCCTCCTTGCCGCAGTAATGGCCACCAAGAAAACCATCTTCCACGTGAGAAACTTGACATCAATGGACTCCATAGGTTCAAATGTAGAGTCCTGTAAAGCACGCCAAACCAAGGGAGGGTCCCAAGGATTACCACCAGCACACACAATGGGTTTCGACCACATGAAACTTCTCAACAGCCGGAAGACCAACGGCTCACACCCAGAAATAAGAACTTTGAGCTCCCTTAAAGCCGGATCACCACCCACTGGGCCCTAAGAGATGACACTGCTAAACCCATGGCCAGCCATCCTGCAGCAACTACAAAATCAAGGGCACAGAACAATCCTGAGCCTGCACAGACTTCCTAGCGTACCACTGTGCAAGGCTTTTCCAATGTGCCTCATATACCTTCAGAGTCAAGGCACACCTGGACTTCTAAATCACCATTGCCAACTGTGGAGTCCAGCCCTGTCTGTGCAGTCCCTGCCTCTCAACTTCCAAACCTAATTCAAAATCCGAAAAGCAGACAGATCCAGCCCCATCCTGAGCAGGCACAGGAATGAGGGCAGGAACCATTCTGTAACCACAGCCAAGTCGAGTTGAGGAGGGTACTATGAGCGGCTTGGCCACACTGGCAACACCAGAACCACCTCTGATCCCAAGTCCCGAATCTTCAGCAGCACCTTGGAAAGCAGCAGAATCGAAGGAAATGCATGAAGATGTCCCTGTGGCCAATCCAGCATCAAAGCATCCACTCCCCCACGCCCATAGAGACAGGAAGCTGGAGCAAAATAGGAGCAGTTGAGCGTTCATCAGGTATGCAAACAGATCCAGCACCGGCATCCCGAAGCTCCGAAAGACTAGGCAAAACAAAGACCTGTGCAAGAACCAATAGGACAAAGGGAAAATCCTGCTCAGGGTTAGGTCTGGACGTTGTACACTCCGATTATACGAACTGAGAGACACCTACGAACGAGAAGTAACATTGAAAACCCAACGACCATTCCACACAGAATTCATTCATTCCAGTACAAACGAAGTGAACTAATTTCATCAACTAATCTGACCTGACCACAACTTTACACCCTTTGATTCTCATCCTATATTCCTCCTGAAGAACCACCGCGATCGTGCGGTGGAGAAACACGTGTTGAGGAACTAGCATTTCTTCAAGCCTAGGAACGAGGTTTGCATACGACTAGAACCCAAGGGAACATTACAAATTGAAGTATTCACTGCATTGATCTCAACCTCACCAGGATTCTTCTATCTTTAAGGACTTTCTCAACCTATGAGACTTAGTGAATTGAACTAAGAATTCAAAACCAATAAAGATCCCAAATCAACAAGGATATAATCCAACTTACAAACAAAACCTAGTGTATTCAACTAAGGATTTTTCTAAAAGGATAAAAGAATAAATCTTAGTGAAAACAACTCAAGATTTCACAGGACTTTGTCAAAGGATATAGACTAAAAAAATAAATCTTAGTGAAAACAAATCAAGATTTCACAGGACTTTGCCAAAGGATATGGACTAAAATCTTAGTACGAACAATTTATAATCTCATACTGTTGTTACTCTTATAAGAATTTACTTTGCTTTAACAAACATTTACTTTATTTTGGCCGCAAATGTGCACATTTTTGGCTAGAATTGCAATCTAAATAAAACTATAAGGAATCTGAACACTTTTGTTTGAATATTTATTTAATTTCGAGAGGCGCAACAGGAGGGCTTTTTCTCTTCTAAGTTTGCCCAAGCCCAGGTCAGCCTCTGTGGCATCCATCTACTGCAGCATCTCCACCATTACCATTTTTTATCTTTGTAATAATTTCCACTTAGAGCGCCAACACTGTTTCAAAGGCTGAACCCTCCTTTCTCTACTCAGATTCAGCCCCATCCTGAGCAGGCACAGGAATGAGGGCAGGAACCATTCTGTAACCACAGCCAAGTCGAGTTGAGGAGGGTACTATGAGCGGCTTGGCCACACTGGCAACACCAGAACCACCTCTGATCCCAAGTCCCGAAACTTCAGCAGCACCTTGGAAAGCAGCAGAATCGAAGGAAATGCATGAAGATGTCCCTGTGGCCAATCAAGCATCAAAGCATCCACTACCCCACGCCCACGGAGACAGGAAGCTGGAGCAAAACAGGAGCAGTTGAGCGTTCATCAGCTACGCAAACAGATCCAGCACCAGCATCCCAAAGCTCCGACAGACTTGGCAAAACAAAGACCTGTGCAAGAACCAATAGGACAAAGGGAAAATCCTGCTCAGGGTTAGGTCTGGACGTTGTCCACTCCCATTATATGAACTGCCCACAATGAAAGCAGGCTGCTCCCTGCCCAGCATCCCAAGCGGAATGCTAGAGACTCCATTCAATGTGGTTTCGTACCACCCTGTCGTTTGATATATGGTAGTGCCGATGTATTGCCCGTCTGTACCAGAACAGTTAACCGCAGGATGGAAAGGGAAAGCGTTTTCAGTGCCAAGAATATCACAGCCAGCTCCTTCCAAATGGAGAACTGTGAAGCCTGTGAATCGGCATCCAATGTCCCTGAGCACTCTGGTCCCGAAACACTGCCCCCTACCCGAGGCCACTGTCATCGGTAGTAACAATGTTCGGTAAGTGGTAAGCCAACAGAAAACCCTGCAACAGATTGCCCAAATCTATCCACCACAAAGAAGAGAGAATGGCAAATATTATTATTATGGTATTTATCGAGCGCGGACCTAGCTTCGAGAAGCAACAGAGTGCTTTACAGAGGTATACAACAATACTGATATACAACGGAGTGCTTTACAGAAGTATGGAACAGTACATATGCATAATGGAGTGCTTTTCATAGGTAACAACACAACAGATATACAGCAGGGATAGGGTCACGGAGGAGGAGTACAGCTGTACAGGGTGGCGGGGACGAGAGGGGCAGACAGCGTCTAGAGCGTCAGGTGATGCAGGGGTGACGTGATGGCCTAGGTGTTGAGGAAGACAGACTCCTTGAGGTGGGCCTTGAGTTCTTTTCTGAATTGTAGGAGCTTGGGGGCGAGTCTGATGCTGACGGAGAGGCGGTTCCAACAGTCTTGGAGCGTAGGCAGAGAAGGCTTGTAGTCTGGTCCTTTCCTTTTTGAAGCAGTAGATTTCCAGTCTGCAGGTGTCCTGGCTTCTGGTGGTGGACTGTACGTGGGAGATGCTGAGTTTTACCACAAGGTAGCTGGGCACCTGACTTATAGATGATGCAGCAAGACTTGAAGGAGATTTCTGGGTACAGTGGTAGCCAATGAAAGTCAATGAGTGCCAGGGTGATGTGGTTGTATCTGTGTAGACCTTTGATGATGCATGCTGCCACGTGTAGGACACCTCTTAGGGGCCCAAAGAAGGACGCCAGGAGGCCTCGAGGAGGGAATTGCCCCCATCCAGGTGGAATGGGACCAGTGCTTTAACAGTGAATCTAACGATGTCCGGAGGGAGAAATGGCTTGACTTTCTGCAGGAGGGAGAGCCAAACCAAACGGTCTTGAGTTTTCTTAGCTATGTGTGTCTTGAAGGAGAGATGTTTGTTGAGGTGGAACCCGACGGACTTGGTGCAAGAGTTGAGCACAGGAGTGAAGCCCTCGGGGTTCATGGTTGATAGCCAGGTCTGTATGTCTGGGTGTTCAGTGTTGTGGGTGAGCTGTAGGAATTTGGTCTTGGAGGGGAAATCTGTTCCTCGTACATCTGGGAATCTGTCCTCCAAGAGCGGTGCAAGTGTGACACCAGCAGGCACATGTAAAGCCGTGCCCACGGAACCACAAAGACGCAGGCCGCCATGTGGCCTTATACTCTGAGCCTTTATCCAGCAGAAACCCTAAGATACACTGCACAGACTGCCCAGTCCATCAGCAGTAGAACTCGCCCCTGTGTGGTCCAGAAGCGGGCCACAATATAGTGCAGATCCTGAGAAAGTTCCAAACAAGATTTGTCCCAATTGATCAGGACCTCAGAGATTTCAACACTCCACAGACGACCGCTCCATGCTCCATCAACAGCTCCTTGGAACAAGTCTTGATCAGCCAGTTATCCAGGTACAGAAACACCTGTATCCCCTTGGCATGGAGGTGTGCCACCACTGGACCCAACATCATCGTAAACCTCCTAGGAGCAGTCTTCAGACTGAAGGGATGGGCCCGGAATTGGAAATTTTTGCCCAGGAAGAGAGATATTTCCGATGCAAACTCCGAATGGACATGTGAAATTACCCGTCCTGGTGATCCAGAAACACCAAAAAGTCCCGCTCCTCAATAAATGGAATGATACTCTGCATACTCTTCATCTTGAAATGCAGAGTCTGCACAAACTTGTTCAACCTCTTGAGGTCCATGACCAGTCAGAATTCGTCATTGGGTTTGGGCACCACAAATATATCAGAGTAGAAACCCATCGCCCTCTCTTTCCTGAGAGCTTCCTAGATCGCACCTTTCTCCAGCAAATACAGGACACACTGGGTCATGGCCAGAGTGCACTCCGCCCACCTGGGAAGAGGATTGCCAATGCTGCCGAGCACGGCAGAGGTAAGAAACACTCAATCCGGTATCCCCACCGAATAATCCTGTTCATCCACAAGTCAGAAGACACAGTTCTCCAAATTGGCCAAAACCAGAGGAACCTGGCCCCAACAAATTTGGTGTCTGGACTTCTGAGAAGGCGCCAGAAACAAAGGGTTGGCCTGACATCTGCAGCCCCTTAGAGCGACTTCCACCGGGGCTTCGGATAACCCCCTGGACACAGCATTACTCTGAAACATCTTACACCCTCCAGAAGCCCCAGCCCCGGGTTTGACTTCAGAGTGACGATGTAGCTGATTTACTGAATGAATGTTTTTTTCTGTAAGATATAGCATACCATAAAAACACAACAAATGACATCATAATATCCATAAAAACATTAAACAGATAAAATCATCAACAGTCAGTGTTTAGTCGGAGTGCCCTGTGAGAAACCCAAAGTTGTCTCACTTAGTAGTCCCCGGGGAGGTGTCGTCCAAGTGGCCAGGACACAGCCATTGTTATTGGATCCACTTCCTGTGGGGGAGGATCACCTGGGTGAGGGGTCTGCGGGGAGTGTAAGTGGGACACCAAGGGTTGAGACGCGGTATCCCCTTTCCTGTAACACCTTTTTGCCAGCCTACCCTGTAGGATATTTAGAAGCACTACCCCCCCTTTCCCACACAAACATTTTCTAGACAATGGACTAACACCAGAGCCGTTTTACCTAACATGTCCCAATGTACGGGGTCAGGCAGAGTCAGGCAATTGACAATAAGCACACACACCTGACATCCCTTTACCTTCCCCACAGGGATAAAAGGCAGAGCATGAAAGCAGACTTCGAGCAAGGCCGTACGCACGAGAAGACAGCTATACCAAACCGGCAGTTCAAAAGGGGAAGAAAGGTGGTGGCGCGGATCCGCCACTGATCCTTAAAGTATATGAAGATTGCGGGCTAAGTGGCATGCAGGCAGCACACCCCAGGACACATGAAGGTCCGGGGCACATTTTAAGTGCAGCGTGAGGCGGATGCGCTGCTGAATGGAGGAACCGCGGCCCCACGAAGAAAGCTGTCCACCCGAGATCGGGAGACGGCCAAGATGGCGGACCCCAGACAAAGGGTTGTGAATTGACCACGGTGTTGCTGCCGCACACGGGGGAGGGCTGATCCGTGAAGTAGCCCGCTGGGGCACTACGAGTGATGTGTGGCCCCGCCCGTGAGACTCATCGAGACCCGGCTGAAGGGGGCCTGTCGGATCAGGCGGGGGACACCGGGTCCCAATACGGAGGAGGAATGGGCAGTGCGGATCTTGCTTGCGCCACTCATTGGACAGGGCGGAGAGCGGAGGTGGGGCGCCCTTGCAGAAACATCGCCACTACACATGAGGCGGCGGGGGGGGCTTGCGCCGCGCACCCCGTGCTGTGCGGCTGAGGACCGCGGGGCCCGGCGGAGCGGCGGCCCTTGCTGGGCTGAACCGGGGGAGCCGCTGAAGTTGAGGAGCGCTGGCGCACGCGGGGATTGGACCGCCTAGGGGACGGTGCTAGGGGGGCGGTCCGAGGCGGCCGCAAAAGCAGGCCGGGACTCGGCTGGCCCCGGTGGGGGCCCTGATTGGCTGTGACCTGGCCGCCTGGAACAAAGTGGAAAGGCCAGGAGAGAGAGCCGCCCTGGACGTTGGGGGCTCCACGTGAATGTGGGAGTGCCCCGCGGGAGATGCCCAGCTCGGCCCCGTGACAGCGCCGCATGGGGACAAGGGGAGGCGCAGGCAGCTATGGACCAGTAGGAGAGCGTGTGCCTCTTACATAAGGTGGCATCTATGGGGGCAAGCAGCTGGAAGAGGTGGAGACACTAACTTAAATTGACAGGAGAAGGTGGTGAGGCACCAAACTGCCTGGCGAGGTCCCAGACCTGAGGGACCCCGCCAACAATAACACAAGGCAGACCCAACATCTTACCCTGTGACACATGCGGAGCCCTGGAGAGCGCATAGCAGGCAGCCTGTGCCGGGAAAGGGTCTGGAAGAGGGGTCAGTGATGAGACTGGGAGCCCAATAGCTGTGGAGCACAACCGGGGCCCAGAGTGGTAGGGTGGAGAGCAAGAGAACACCTCTGGTTGCCCAGCCCTGTGGGAGGCCGAGAGGTGGGGTGGGCCACCCGCTGCACATGGGCTGGCAATGGTGAATAGAAGAGCCGGCGAGGGGCTCGGATAGTGCACCCTGGCCTGCGGAAGGAGCGGGGCTGCACCTAAGCTGGGGCCACACATTGAAGCAGTGGCTCCCACATCACAGCCCGGACAGAGTGGGAAACGCACCGAGCTGTGCGAGCAGGACCTGCATCTGGTGGAACCCCTATTACGGTCTGCAGGAGGTAGGAAGAAAATGAGATTCGCCCCGGAGCAATTGCTGCACCCCAGAAAAAGTAAAGGGTGGCTTCTTTAGCCAAAGAGCTGGAGAAAGGCACCTGAGGCAAGACTGTGGGCCGGATGGCCTTGGGGTCAACAGAGTGCCGGAGTAGAAGAGCGCTGGATCAGTGTGGGCACCTGACTACTAGCAGCTGAAGGAAACACAGCAGGGGCCAGAGGGGCGACACTGCGTGAGTGTCGGTACGTGGGAGGACACAGCCCATTCCAGGAGTGCGGCGGGTAATAAGGATATACCCAAATACGCCTGGAGCGGCCCCTTCGCCCGTGGGGAGGCGTTGCGGGCTCACGCCCGGACGGCACGGCATAATGTCCAATAGAATTGTCATACCCAGGAACAAACAGCCCACGCTGGATGCCTATGCCAAGACACCTCCAGGGGCAGAAGGGGGTAGGAGCAAAGACAAACCTACCTCGGTGGTAGAGGAGACTACGGGCACAATCCAGGAGGTGCTAGCAGCGATTGCAGACCTGAAAGTTGCCTGGGAGACCAAACTGGGCCTGGCAATGAACAAACTAAAAGTGACACTGGACCTTAAGATCGTAGCGGTCCAGGAAGATGTCAACTTGTTGAGACAGGATGTGAGGACGTTCGCTGAGCGCACTGGAAACTTGGAAAAGGAGATGGCCCCAAACACGGTGGCATGCGCCGCCCACAGATCACAACTCCATTCCCTTGTGCAGCGTGTGGGCAACCTGGAGAACAGAGCGGAGGAGGCAGAAGGAAGCAGCAGATGCAGCAACATTCGTATCATTGGACTGCCGGAGGTAATGGAAGGGCCGAACCCAACAGAATATGTGGAATCCATGCTTCTGCAGGAAATAAATGGCGGTGCACTGACCGAGGGGTTGCAGTTGAAAGGGCGCACAGGGCTTTGACAAGGAAGCCGCCCCCGGGTGCCCCCTGCAGCCGCTGATTGCAAAGATTCTAAACTACCGGGATCGGGAGAAGATACTTGAATTCTTCTGGAAGGGAGGAACAATCGAAAGGGGGCCCGTGAAAATCACAGCCTACCCGGACTACACTTTACAGGTACAAAGCAGCAGGATGAACTTCGGGGCGGTGAAAAGAAGGCTGAGAGAGGCTGGTCATAGATATATTCTGCTTTATCTGGCCAAACTGAAAGTGTTCTACAAGAACAAAACCCTGTTTTTTGAGATGCTGGAGGATGCCATGGAATGGCTAGACTTGCAGAGCCGCCCCCAGGAATCGGGTATTCAGACAGGAGCCGTAGAAGATAAGTAGCACGCAGCTGGGTCATCTTTGGTGACATAGCACAAGACACTGGGACTAGAATATAGTGCTAAATAAAGCTTGCGGGGAATGTGTTGCAGGGAAAATACATGCTTGCAAGATCCGCTAGAAGTAAACAATCTGAATCATATAAATGGGAGCTCCTGGGGACAACCCTTGAACCCCACAGCATTACGCTTAGTTAGGTCACCGTTAGCTTGGTGACGCCCCGCGGGGTCCTAGCCCTCGGTCACGAGAAAGGACCAGACGCGGGTGGGCCTGAGATCCAGGGATGGAGCTGGGCATTTGTTGGGGTTGGGCAGGGAGGGGGGAGCGGGAGGGTTGTGTGCAGTGGGGTATAGTTGGGGAAAGGGGGTGGGGGGAAGTTGTTGATGTTGGGAGGGATAAGAGTCGGAATACGAGCCACCGAGGAAGACATCAGAGGAGGAGGTGAGGGGAAGAACATCAAGACAATGGCATCGGGTAATCTCAGAGTCGTGACCTGGAATGTGCGGGGCCTCAATAGTTATTTAAAACGTAATAAGGTGATGATGTACTTAAAGAGGATGCGGATTGATATAGCGCTGCTACAGGAGACCCACCTCACCAAGGAGAAGTTGGAGGTGGTCAAGAGGAAATGGAAGGGTAACGTCATAGGAGCCACATACTCGGCATATGCAAGAGGGGTGATTACATGGGTGGTACCGCATGTGCCGTTTCAGCTGCTTAGATCAACGACAGACCCGGAAGGTAGAATGGTGGTGGGACTCCTAGAGAACAGAGAGGTGAACATTATACATTTGTATGCCCCTAATCATGATACAGTGGCATATTTTAGGTCCTGTATAGCAAAATTAGCCCCCTGTTGGGTGGCTGTTACAAGAGGGATTAGAAACCCATGGAGAAGATGGAAGCTACATCAACCACGATATACTCAATGGAATCCTAGATGGCGGCTCCTAGATACTGTTTCTATCAACTAACAAGGCCGGTCTAGTCTTTTTCTTCCACCTAGTCCTTCCTCTCTTTCCACCATTATTCGTACTTGTACACCGCGAACTTTCAGGTAACTGCGTTGCTACTCTGCTCTTCAGCTCTCCCTTGTAGCTGCTCGCTTGTAAAGACTTGCCTTGCCAGTTTTTTCTCCTCCTGGAGCACTCCCTCGCTCCCTCCTTCCTTTGCCGCTCCGCGGCTTATCTATTTTCCGCTTGTGTTTTTCCTCCGGCTACGGTCTCCCATGGCCGGTAGCTTCGTTTACTAACAGCCGCCAGCGGCTTTTCTACGTCTTCCTTTCCACTCACTCTCGCCTTACTTACCCGTCCTCTTTACCCGATTCTTGCGGTCCTCTGCTCTTTCTCTCCTTTTTCTCCTTCGTCTCCCTTTCTCCTTTCTCCTGGTACTCACCTTGCCTCCGATTACAAATTCAGTACCATTCCCTCTGTTGACATCAGTCGGGAATTCTTCTTCATTTCACCTGCCACTACGACTGGAAGTTCCATCCAACACAAGACCTGCAGGATCTGGGTTTTCTTCCCCAAGAGGGTTTCCCAGGGGGCGGCCCCCTGGGAGCACAGAGCACAGATTATCTGGTCTCTGGACCTCTGGGGGGACGCCTCTTACCTCCTCTCATCTATAAAGAACCGAAGAGCCGTGAGTACCCCGTCTGATCACAGAGATTATAAGAGATAGCAACGCCTAAGATAGGAAGCATGGAACAACAAGTCCAGCAGCTGATGGATGCCGTGCAAGCCTTGAATACTGAAGTACAGGGATTACGAAACGAAAACACCCTGCTTCGCCAAATGGTACACTCCAGGACTGAATTACCGCCCGGACCACTTCCTATGGGGAAGTACGAAGGTAACCCTAGGAAGCTTAAAGAATTCATCGATTCATGTATTGTACAGTTTACGCTCAAACCAATGTTCTTCCCTACTGATCGGTCCAAGGTTAGTTTCATCATAACTAACCTCTCGGGCAGTGCTTTGGCCTGGGCTACTCCTTTAGTGACCACTAATAACCAACTCTTAGACAACTTGGCTGGGTTCCTTAATAGTCTACAGGCCATGTTTGGTCGCCGAGAGTTAGTGGTTACAGCCCAGGAAAACCTTCTTGATTTAAAGCAAGGAACCATGGAATTAATGACCTTTATAACCCAATTCAAACACTTGGCCACTGAGACTGCATGGTCCGATGATGCCCTTTTGACCATATTCAGAAGGAATGTCAATGAAGAATTAAAGGACGAATTATCTCGTGTTCCCCGCCCACATAATCTTGCAGAAATGATCACCCTTGTCCTCCAAATGGATTATCGCATCCAAGAACGAAATTGGGAAAGAAGGAAAGGAAAGGCAAAAGGGATACCAACTTCTTTTAAAAGTGAAACAGTTAAGACATCCCGAGTAGCCGAAGATGAACCTATGCAAGTAGGCACCACCCGAGGCCCTCTCACCATTGAGGAAAGGAACAGGAGACGTACTCAGGGATTGTGCATGTACTGCGGTTCCAACAAACATGTACTTAAGGACTGTAACCTGATACCTCCACGGCGATCGGGAAACGCCGCCACCCGTTCATAAAGGGAACTGTGAATGGGTCCATTTTGAAAAGTTCCCTCAACTGCGTCACAAACGCTCTTCAAATGGTAGTGGTACCATTAACCATTCAATTTCAAGACTCTGTGATCGAAAGGGTACCGGCTCTGGTGGACTGTGGAGCAGCGGGTCTTTTTATGGACATTGATTGGGCATACAAACATAAGATTCCTCATCTAACTAAGACCACCGCTATACCAGTCGAAGGAGTTGATGGAGAACCATTGTCCTCTGGCTTCATAAAAGAAAACACATCTGTCCTTACCATGAAAATAAATACACATAAAGAAGAGGTGATCTTTGACCTTATCAAAGCTGCTCATTATCCTATTATCCTAGGAATGCCTTGGTTGTCTAAACATAACCCCTACATAAACTGGAAGGCCGGAACTATGTTTTTAGGATCTGAATACTGCACTGCTACGTGCTTACCTAACTCTGACAATGGAGTACACATCTCCCAAACTCAATTGCCGCTGCAGAATTCCTCGTCTGTAGTATTGAATCTAAACCTGCTACCAGAGATCTATCATAAATACCATAAAGTGTTTTCAAATGAGGAATTCAAGGAGTTGCCTCCCCACAGAAGAGACGACTGCGCAATTGATCTATTGCCAGATGCACAGATCCCTTTTGGAAGAATGTATACCCTTTCTCACCCAGAGAAGGAAGCCTTACGAGAATATCTACAAACCAATGTACGTAACGGCTTGATTACCGAATCCAAGAGCCCAGCTGGAGCTTCATTATTCTTTATTCCTAAGAAGGATTGTAAAGAACTCCGACCCTGTATTGACTACAGGGGATTAAACAAAGTTACCTATAGAGACAGATACCCCCTGCCTCTTATTCAAGACATTCTAGAAGCAGTCAGAGGCGCCTCAATCTTTTCAAAATTAGACTTACGTGGTGCATATCATTTGATTCGGATAAAGAGCGGAGACGAGTGGAAAACCGCTTTCCGCACACCATTCGGTCACTATGAGTATCGGGTGATGCCATTTGGATTGGCTAACGCTCCTTCTGTATTTCAGAGGTTCGTTGATCATTTGTTCTCAGATCTACTCCTCCATTCATTAATCGTCTATTTGGACGACATATTGATATTCTCAAAAAATCTACAAGAACACATGATTCATGTTTCCGAAGTCCTCCACCGTCTCCAAGACAACCACTTGTTTGCAAAGTTGGAGAAATGCTCATTTCACCAGACGAATATCCCATATTTGGGCTTTATCCTTTCTGCAGAAGGGGCTTCCATGGATCCTCGAAAAGTAGCAGCCATACAGCAATGGAAGGCTCCCCAAGGGGTAAAGGAGGTCCAAAGGTTTTTGGGATTCTCAAACTTTTACCGAAGATTTATCCCTAACTTTTCAAAAACCATCAAACCTTTGACATCTCTTCTCCAAAAAGGTAAAAGGTATGCATGGACTACCGAAGCACAACAAGCCTTTGATAACCTCAAGACGGCCTTTTCCACTGCACCCATCCTTAGATTACCAGATCAAACAAGACCTTTCATTCTCGAAACTGACGCCTCGCATTCTGCCATTGGAGGTGTGTTAAAACAAGCATCCCTATCTGGCGTTGAACACCCCATAGCCTACATGTCCAAGACTTTACTTCCTTCGGAACAAAACTATACTGTCCTGGAAAAAGAACTACTCGCCATAAAGAAAGCATGCCAAGAATGGAGACATTTGCTGATAGGAACAAGACATCCCATCACCATCAGAACTGACCATAGCAACCTGAAAGTACTACAAAATTATGAATGTCAAAACAGTCGTCAAGCCCGCTGGGCCTATTTCTTTTCTTCTTTTGACTTCAGAATCACTCACATATCTGGAACTAGCAATCTATTGGCGGACGCCTTATCACGAAGTCTACAGACAGAAGAACCTTGCATTCAGCAGAAGATATTGCCTCAAGCTACATTCATCTTTTTGATATCCTCTTTTCTTCAGGACATTCGCAAACAGCTCTCTGAAGTCAATGATATAGACACAAAAGAATACCAACTCCAGGAAGAACAAGGCTTGTTCTACCACAATACACGGATATATGTGCCTACCGAAATTCTCAGGAAACAAGTATTGTACATGTGTCATGACCATAAGACTGCAGGACATAGGGGAATAGCCAACACCCTCGAATTGGTCAACCGCCACTTCTGGTGGCCATCTGTTGCCTTAGACGTCAGAGACTATGTCACTGCATGTTCCATTTGTCTTCAAGAAAAGGTACCAAGAAGACTTCCAATCGGAAAGTTGGTGCAACCTCCCCTTCCTAGTCAACCTTGGGAAAGGATTTCGACCGACTTTATAGTGGAGTTGCCTCCTTCCAATCGCAACACCACGATTATGGTGACTATTGATTCTTTTACTAAGATGGCACATTTCATACCCATGGTGAAGCTTCCTACGGCATCTCAAATGGCATCCTGTTTCCTGCATACAATTTTCCGCTTACATGGTTTACCTAAGAACATTGTCTCTGACAGAGGGCCACAATATGTTTCAACCTTTTGGAAGAATCTATGCCAAGCCTTAGGCATACACCGGAATCTTACCTCAGGATACCATCCGCAGGCCAATGGCCAAACCGAAAGATTAAATCAAACATTGGAACAATACCTCAGATGTTTTGTTTCCGCTACACAGGATAACTGGACTGAGATGTTACCATATGCCGAAATAGCGTACAACAATGCGCAACATTCCGCCATCAAGATGTCACCTTTCTACTGTAACTATGGTTTTCATCCTGAAATATTACCCATCACTGCCACTCGAATAACTAACTCCCCTTCAGTAGAGGAGTGGCTGGCACACGTTCAATCAGGACATAACATTGCCCGTGCCATCCTGAAAGACACTCAACAAAGAACCAAATTCCAAGCTGATAAAAGAAGATCTCAAGAACCCACATATAAACCTGGGAATTTAGTTTGGCTTTCATCCCGTTATCTCCCTAAAAGATTGATACCTTCCAAACTCTCTCCTAAATTCTTTGGTCCTTTTCGGGTGCTCAAGGAGATAGGAAAAGTATCCTATCAGATACAACTACCGCCTTCTTGGTCACGGATACACAATGTGTTCCATGTCTCTCAGTTAAAGTCACATGTATCTGACAGGTTCTGCAGACAAGGAGAGATATCACCTCCCCCTATTGACACATCAGAAGGTCCGGAATATGAGGTTTCCGCCATAGCTGACTCCAGGTATCACCGAGGAACCCTACAATACTTGGTAGATTGGAAAGGGTACAGCCCATCAGACAGAACTTGGGAACCAGCATCTGCAGTGCATGCACCTACATTGGTGAAGAGATACCATCGATGCCATCCCTGGAAACCCGGACCTTCCCCCCCACGGGGAGGGCATACTGTTACAAGAGGGATTAGAAACCCATGGAGAAGATGGAAGCTACATCAACCACGATATACTCAATGGAATCCTAGATGGCGGCTCCTAGATACTGTTTCTATCAACTAACAAGGCCGGTCTAGTCTTTTTCTTCCACCTAGTCCTTCCTCTCTTTCCACCATTATTCGTACTTGTACACCGCGAACTTTCAGGTAACTGCGTTGCTACTCTGCTCTTCAGCTCTCCCTTGTAGCTGCTCGCTTGTAAAGACTTGCCTTGCCAGTTTTTTCTCCTCCTGGAGCACTCCCTCGCTCCCTCCTTCCTTTGCCGCTCCGCGGCTTATCTATTTTCCGCTTGTGTTTTTCCTCCGGCTACGGTCTCCCATGGCCGGTAGCTTCGTTTACTAACAGCCGCCAGCGGCTTTTCTACGTCTTCCTTTCCACTCACTCTCGCCTTACTTACCCGTCCTCTTTACCCGATTCTTGCGGTCCTCTGCTCTTTCTCTCCTTTTTCTCCTTCGTCTCCCTTTCTCCTTTCTCCTGGTACTCACCTTGCCTCCGATTACAAATTCAGTACCATTCCCTCTGTTGACATCAGTCGGGAATTCTTCTTCATTTCACCTGCCACTACGACTGGAAGTTCCATCCAACACAAGACCTGCAGGATCTGGGTTTTCTTCCCCAAGAGGGTTTCCCAGGGGGCGGCCCCCTGGGAGCACAGAGCACAGATTATCTGGTCTCTGGACCTCTGGGGGGACGCCTCTTACCTCCTCTCATCTATAAAGAAGCGAAGAGCCGTGAGTACCCCGTCTGATCACAGAGATTATAAGAGTGGCGCAATAGCGTGGGGAGGGGATTTTAATTGCACCCTGAACCTCGGGATAGACAGGTCAGATAGTAAGTCGGAAAAACCTGCGCCGGCAGCAAAAGCGCTAAGGACACTGTTGATAGACCTCGGTCTGGAGGGTGTATGGAGACGGCTGCACCCAATGGACAGGCAATATTCGCATTACGCAGCGCCGCATGACCTGCATACTAGGCTGGACTATGTGTTTTCCACTGCTGAGATAGTGGGAGAAATGGTGGGCGCGGAATATAAAGCTAGGGTACTTTCCGACCACTCGCCTTTGGTTGTGGAGTGGCGACATCAACCTTCTAGAGCGCGAATCCTGACGTGGCGGCTCAGAGCTGAGGCCCTACTGGATGCAGGATTTCGAGAGGACTTGAGGGAGGCCATAGAGGAATATTTTGAGATCAATATGGGCAGTGTTCGATCCATGGGTACAGTATGGGAGGCATTTAAGGTGGTGGTGCGCGGGGTAGCTATATCAAAATCCAAAGGGCTCCAAGGGGGCATTGAACGGGAACTCCAAGAAACAGAAAGAGAGTTAGAAGGCCTGATGCAGGGGGGGGCACCCGGGAGGACAGCGGCAAGATAAGAGACTTACAGAAGTCTAGTAGTGAACTCTGGGACAGATTATGCAAGCTAAATTATAAGAAATATACGCAACATGCGGGTGGGGACAAGCCGGGCAGATTACTGGCCTGGTTATACAAAAATTAGACCCCATGCCCGGTGATCAGAGAGGTCACGGCCGTGGAGGGTCAAATCCGTAACACCCAGGAGGGAGTAAATGAGGAGTTCCTCATGTATTATAAACGACTGTATGAGGACGTGGGGGAAGATATGGGTCAGGAAATACTGGAAACAATAGAGGACATAGGGCTGCCCACTTTGGATGACTTAGAACATGCAGATCTAGAGGCCCCCATCACCCGGATGAACTGTAGGTGGTGATCCAACACCTGGCCATATGTAAAGCGCCCGGGTCAGATGGGTTACCCAGTGTGTTTTATAAAACATATAAGCAGGAGCTACTCCAGCTGCTGCTGGCTATGTTCAATGAAGCCTACGAGCGGGGGGAGCTGCCGGAGTCACTCCGAGAGGCAGTGATCATCCCGCTCCTGAAACCGGGCAAGCCGAACGTGGAGTATGGGTCTTATAGGCCCTTATCTATGCTTAATCAGGATAGTAAAATACTCACGACAGTGCTTGCCAATAGACTTAAGACAGTAATCGGCAAGTTGATACACCCAGACCAAACAGGCTATGTCCCCGGCAGAAATATCAGACAACCACAGGAGGCTACATCATATAATTGACCAAGCCGAGAAAGACCCGGGCGAGCTGGCTATCTTGTCGCTGGATGCGGTCAAAGCCTTTGATTCAGTAAGGTGGCCATGGTTGTTGGCGACCCTGAAAGGATATGGGATGGGACCAGGATATATTAGATGGGCCCAGATGTTATATAGTTCCCCGATTGCAAGAGTTAAGACAGGGACTACAATTTCAGATAAATGGCAACTCAGTAGGGGGACCAGACAAGGATGTCCCTGGTTGCCCATGTTATATATTCTAGCATTAGAGCCACTGGCAATCTGCCTGAGGCAACAATACGGAGAGGTGGGGATTCGTACGACGGGAGGCACACACCTGATATCACTGTACGCAGATGATATGCTCCTCTACTTGCGCTTCCCGGAGGAGAATCTGCAATATGTGCTGGAGGTGATGGATCGCTATGCCACCCTCTCGGGCATATCGGTGATCCCCGGGAAGTCTAGTGTGTTCCCCTTGGGAAGGTATAGGAGTATCCCACTGGAAGGGCTACCCATCCTGCAGATACCCTGGCAGACCGAGACATTCAGATACCTGGGCGTAAATATTTACCATAAGATATAGACAGAGCACAAACACAATACGGAGAAAGCAATTGAAGGTATTAAAATAGCATGGTGTTCTGGTCCAGATTACCCCTTTCTATGATGGGAAGAGCAGCATTGCTTAAAACGGTGGTTTTGCCTAGACTCTTGCATTTCTTTGTGAACGTCCCGTACTTGATTCCCAGACGCTTTTTTGTTAGACTTCATAGCCTGTCCAGGGGCTTCATTTGGCATAACTCCAGAAATAGGGTGGCCCTGTGGAAACTACAGAACACATGTGACAAGGGGGGCATAAACCTGCCGAATTTCGAATTTGTACTACTTGGCGGGACAGCTGTTGTATGTGGCCAGGTGGGTGTCTGCAGAGGACTCGGCAGAGGCTAGGCTTTTGCAGGGGGATGCAGCTCCAAACTTTCTGAGGGAGACGGTGTGGCTGCATAAATCAAAAATGGCAGAGATGGGGAGACTACTGGTGCTGGGCTGGGAAGTCTGGCGCAGAGCATGGAGAACTGTAGGCGACCCAGACCCGCTCTCTCAGCAGGTCCCGCTGGTGGTGCTCTGCGGGGAAGACTCCCACCTGTTCAAAGGGGTCTGCAGATAATGGGAACCGGTGGGCCTTGCCACCCTCAAAGAAATATGGCAGGAGGGGGAGGCATTGGAATTCCAGAGGTTGCAGGAGGGGACAGGGGTGCATAGAAGCCAATTCATTACTTAAACCAGGCTCATGAAACGGGTGAGGGAGAGGTGGCCTGAGACGGTACTGGCGGAAGAACCCAATACCACCCTAGAAATGATGTATGATGTCTCGGAGGGCAGGCACGAAATATCTCGGATATATGAGCTCCTGCGTGCGAAGGCAGAGAAGAAGCTGCTCCAACTGAGGCTCGTCTGGGAGGAGAACGTGGAAGAATCCATGACAGAGGGACAGTGGGATAGAGCCCAGAGGTATCATAAGAAGGTGTCCCGGAATGCAAGACTCCAGCAGATCCAGCTGTATGTCACCCACAGAGCTTATCTGACCCCCGGCAGAATAGCCAGGTTTGGAGGCTCGGCTGCACTGAAATCCCCCCGATGTGGGGTGGAGGAGGCAGGGCTGTTGGACATGTTCTGGGCTTGCCCAGAGGTGCAGAGATTCTGGGAAGAAATAAAGACGAGAATGGCCAGTCGGGGAGTGATGCTTGACGTGAGGTCTGCTTGGGCATGCATGCTGGGGGTTTTTCCCAGACCATGTAATTTAAAACATATTAGCAAGATGAAAGACCTGGCCTATATCCTGGCCAAGCGCAGAATTGCAATGTGCTGGAAGGCGGCCCATAGGCCTAGAGTGGAGATGTGGTGGGCAGACCTCCTGAAATGGTCAGAAGCAGAAACGACGGTATGGTACGAAGCAGGCACTAGGGGAGGAGAGGAGGAAGTAGGCCCCCTGATAGCCTGGAGACAACTGGTAACCTCTATGGCAAACCCCCACCAGGTCAATCATGAAACGCAGGACTCAAACGAATTGACAAGAATTGAGATACCTGAAAATGCTTATGCAGATGGCTCGGAAAAATCGGCTCGAGTTTGTGGGGAGGGAGGGGGGTGGACAGAGGATAACACTGAATAATGTGAGGCCTTATTATTGATTATGAACGTCCTAAATGGTTGTAATGTTTGGTGTGTTGTTTGTTTTAAAATAATAAAAATTGTTCAAAAGAAAGGTGGTGAGACCTGGAAGGACGACAAAGGGCAAATTGCCCTTGCACTTTTCAACTCATGTCCGCAAAACCTCTGAAAGAGAAATCATAAGGCCAGGGATTACAGCTGGCATGCGGAGCAGCAGATGTCAACGGTACAGAGGGGCCTCTCGCATTGATAATGCAGGCGGAGAAGCAATCTAGCTACCGTGGTACTATCCTTGACTCCAGAGATCAGAGAAGCGAACGGGTTCAGCACAGCCGGTGAATCAGAGGAAACTGATAGCAAATCGAACTGTGTTGAGCCCAAGGTTGCATGAAGTAACATTTATGAACGCAAGGAATTTGAGAGACAAAGAGCCTGTGTGTATGTTTTGAACTTTAAAGAAAGTTGAGATCCAGGTTCAGAGAGGTCTGGCACCATGTGGGCACTCATTCTAAAGACTCTGACCGGGACCTGTTTTGAAACCTCATGTCATGACCACTGTGAGGGGGCACAAGTTGTGCCAGAAGCAGGCTCCTACCAGAACCCTGAGGGCCTTAAAACCACTGCAAAAGGGCTCCTGGAGCCAGTCCTGGTGCCTTTGGCACCAGGCTCATATGTAGGAAGGAAGGGCTGTTCAAACTAGGTCCCATTTATGTACATGGGCCTTTAAATCCAACATGGAAGCACCCACACAGTCTAGTTCTAAGAACCAAGCCATGCAGTCTAATGTTTAGGGTGTAGCAGGCCTGGAACTACTTTCCCTGGTATTACTTTACCTGGGCTATATAAACCACACCCTGACTGCAGAACATGCTTTGTGTTATTCTGCAACCAGCAGCGTGACGCTCACCATGTCCAGCTCCTGGTCTTCAGCATCTTCCTGTAATCCTGCAAGAACAAGAACAAGATTATTCTGTTTTACCTTAGAAAACACCATCCAGCACTCAGCATCTCAACTTGGCTGCAATCTGTGGAAACCGAGAGAAGAAGAAACATCACTCACCTGTGAGTACTAGCTTAAGGACCTCCGGCGATCCGCTACCACAGCTGCTGTTCGAACATTGCGACCTGCAATATTTCCCTGGTATTACTTTACCTGGGCTATATAAACCACACCCTGACTGCAGAACATGCTTTGTATTATTCTGCAACCAGCAGCGTGACGCTCACCGTGTCCAGCTCCTGGTCTTCAGCATCTTCCTGTAATCCTGTAAGAACAAGAACAAGAACAAGGTTATTCTGTTTTACCTTAGAAAACACCATCCAGCCCTCAGCATCTCAACTGGGCTGCAATCTGTGGAAACCGAGAGAAGAAGAAACATCACTCACCTGTGAGTACTAGCTTAAGGACTTCCGGCGATCCGCTACCACAGCTGCTGTTCGAACATTGCAACCTGCAATAACGAGAAAGGGAAAAACAATATTAGAATGCGTGCTTCCAAAACATCGAATTCCATCAGTCTTACCTGAATTCCATTGCGCTATGCCACACTTCCATCCGGAGCACCACAGCAACATCTACAAAGGAAAAGAGACATATTCAGGTTCGCTTTCAATATTAAACAACCGCACAGCGCTGTACTACCCTAAAGGATTCCGGGGGCCTGTTTTTCATCACGCTCTCATCCACTCGCAGCACCACAGCGGCCTGTGAGGAGAAAAAGAAAACACAGGTTAGCTTCAAAAGCAAATAGAGGCACAGCGCTTCGTGCTTTCTCTTACCTAGAAACGTGCCTCTCCATCGGGCACACCAGCATCAAGACCTTCGCACCCGAAAAGAAGGAGATAAAGACATTAACAAATTCCCACCATACACAGAACAAAGACTTACAATTAACAAACCTACCTGCCTACCATCAGATTCGGGGTCCCAGCAGGCCTGGGCCCAAGGAAGGCGTACTGCATCAGTGAAGCAACTCGGGCAGCTCGCCAACAAACGTCAAGCGCCCCTGCACAAGAAACGTAGGACGGATGGCTCACCCTGCCAATAACTAAGGTGAGAAAAGAACCCAGTGGGAAGGGAATCGGTCAGAGGGAGGTGGGAGATTCACCAATTAGAGACAGTTATCACAAAACCTCCCTTCTGTAATTGCAGATTCATTATTCAGCACTGGGCAACTACGCATCCAGGGTTCCAGATCTCAGAGCCTTCCAGACGCCCCTGGGGATATCAGGTGAGCGTAACACCTCAAGAACCAGAAGGCCCTAAGAAAGGACGGCGTAATGCGGCAGAGGGGTCCTACAAAGGTTACGTCAAATCCCTAGTTGTAACGCTCACCTGGTATCCACGGGGACATCACTCAGTCTGTTCTGACCTCTTACGACCTCGAACCCTTCCCTGGGGGCTATTCGACTGGAGACTGGGCCTGAAACACAGGATTGGTAGAGTCCAACTCTCTATTGTCTCTGTGTGCTTGAACCTCTTTTTACCCCGGGGTCCAACCCTTCCCTTTGATCCAAATCTCACCTTGTTTTCTTGGATAGTGTGCTCTCCGTCCTGCTTTCAGCACAGGGGTGCGTTGATTGATGCAGGCTCGTTGCTGCCTAGTTACTTCACTGGCAAGAGACGGACAGGTAAGTATAATGAGTCTTTTGAACAGTTCTCTAACTTCCTTTCCTTCCTTAGATGATGGCCGGCGTCCGGGGATGGCGGCGTGTTGCTGAGATGAGTAGCGCTGAAGGTGAGTGAGAGCGCGATGCGCGATGCACCCCTTTTGTATTTGCATTGAACCGAGTTCTTTTTCTGTGTCTTTTCTGCGACATTTTCAGCATGGATGCCGGTTATGAAGAACAAATGCGGTGGGTAAGCGCGGTATGCGGTGCCTCTAGATGTTTCCACGCTAACCTGGAGTGTCTTTTCCCTCTTGCAGATGGATGAGAAGTTCCGGAGACAGAGTTCCCCCAGAGCGGCTGGGATTCAGGTAAGCGTTTGAAGCTCGTACAGTCTTTAAAAATAAGCAAAGATTTTCTGAATGCTTACTAATGCCTTTTTTCTGTTCTTTTCCCCTTCCCTTAGGAAGCAGCGTGCCAGGATGGGAATGACACCGCCGAAGATGCCCGCAGAACAGAAGAAGCGATGAATGATGGGCAGAAGCGCTGCAAGGTAAGGCTGTTCTTGTTCTTGCAGGAGCTGGGCGCAGAATAAAGATGCAGGCCTACTGGAGACCGATCCGAACACGGTGAGTGTCACGCTGCAGGTGCAGAAAACACACAGCATGTTTCTCAGCCTGGGCGTGGCTTAAATAGTTTCTGGTTATCCCAGGTGTCTCTGGGCTGCACCACACCCAAAAGACTAGACAGGACATGTAGTTCTGGGAACCGAAATATGTGGGGGCATCCATCTTGACCCCATCAATGCACTATAAGTCCAATCCCCAATGTTATCCTATAGTGAGTGAGTCTGGTGCCACAAGCGCCAAGTCTGACTCCAAGTGGGTCTTTGGAGGGATGGAGAGGTCCTTGAGGGCCATGTAGGTGATTGTGGCGCCTGGCTCCAGCCTGACATCTTGGAGGGCTGGGGACATGAGGGGCAGGAATCATGACAATTGTGTTTTATTTCTAGTAGGGATATTACTTCTTTAAAGAGGTTGTTAACAAAGTACGTTCCATTATCAGAGCGTATGACATCACAAATGCCCCAACGCAGGAACACTTCTCTCACCAAAAATGATGCAGCTCATTTCGCATCTGGGTGGGCACAGGGCCCTGCTTCCACCCAGCGTGAAAAGGGGCAGACCACCACTATCAAGTATCTCGCTCCATTGCACCTTTCTCCCATGTCTGCATAGTCAATGTGCAGCTCACGGAAAGGTCTGATGGGGCGGGGCAGTGTCCTGAGGGTCATCCCAGAATTTTATGTCAGACAAATTACACATTCAATTGTCATTTTTGGCAAGGTGCTCTTGGAGATTTGGGACAAACATGTCTTCCTGGATGTCAGCAGCTATATGTTGTTTTGTTGTGTGTGCTGGAAAATGTAGTTGTTGGAATGCACGCTGTAATAATTCCACAGGCACTACTACCTTTCCTGTTGTTTCTTGCAGCCAAAGGAGATCAGTGGGCGACTGTGTACAACCCCTTTTGGACCACATTTCTTGTTCCTCAATTGGGGCCCTTTTCTGTAGCTCAATTATTTGTATAATGGGCAGCGAATTGTATCCAACTTCCTTTTCTTCTTGCATGTTACCTTTTAGCAAATACTCTGTTGTTTGGGTTTTTTGGAACAACACTGCTTGCTTTGAAGCAGCGTCTGCTGCCGCGGTTCCCAGTGAGATTACGTCACTGTTATTAGTATGGGCCTGTCATTTTACCAGGGTCACTACTGATGGGGCTTCTATCAGTTCATTTAAAAGTTCATCATGTTGTACTGGGGACCCATCTGCCCTTCTAAAACCTCTTTCCTCCACCTGAACAACTCAGCATGTACCGTTGTTGTTACATATGCCGAATCTGAATAAATGATTACTGCACATCCTTTTGCTGCATGCAATGCTTCAATTAGTGCTTTGAGCTCTGCTGCTTGTGCTGAGTAATGCATTTTGTATGATGACCTCATACCCCCCTTCCTCCAACCTTACTACTGCTAATTCCACAGGCATTACTACCATTCCTGTTGTTTTTTGCCGCCAAAGGAGATCAGTGGGTGACTGTGTACAACCCCTTTTGGACCACATCTCTTGTTTTTTAATTGGGGCCCTTTTCTGTAGCTCAATTATTTGTCTAATGGGCAGCGAATTGTATCAAACTTCCTTTTCTTCTTGCATGTTGCCTTTTAGCAAATACTCTGTTGTTTGGGGTTTTTGGAACTACGCTGCTTGCTTTGCAGCCGCGTCTACTGTCGCGTTTCCCAGTGAGATTACGTCACTGTTATTAGTATGGGCTTGGCATTTTACCAGGGTAACTACTGATGGGACTTCTACCAGTTCGTTTAAAAGTTCATCATGTTGTACTGGGGACCCATCTGCCCTTCTAAAACCTCTTTCCTCCACCTGGACAACCCAGCATGTACCGAAGTTGTTACATATGCCGAATCTGAATAAATGGTTACTGCACATCCTTTTGCTGCATGCAATGCTTCAATTAGTGCTACGAGCTCTGCTGTGTGTGCTGAGTAATGCATTGGCAGGAGTATGTGTATGATGACCTCATACTCCCCTTCCTCCAACCTTACTACTGCTGCACCCACATTTGTTTCACCTGTTTCCGGGCAAATGGATTCTGACCCATCCACAAAGCACATATTTTTTTTAAAACAATTTTTATTGATTTTAACAAACAAAAACAAACAAAAAAAACAGACAGTGTACATCAATCATAGCTTTCAAGTATTATGTGCAGTATCATGATATGTACACCACTTTCCCGTTACCCTACTCCCTATCCTGAGCCTACTCCACCTCACCATCTTCCACCGCCCTATCTGGGGGTACCCTCTCCTCCTCACCCCCCGAGGAATCATCGTCTTCTAGGCTGGTCAGGGTAGACTCAGACAGTGTAGCTACTAAGTGCCTCCAGGCCATCAATGTCTCCGCTTCTTCATCCCCCCCTCTGTTGACTGCTTCACTCCACACCACCGTTTCCGCATCCACCCATTTCTGAAGGTCGTGCCACCAAACTTCTACCCTTGGTCTGTTGCTTGCTTTCCAGCCCATGGCAATTCTGCGCTTGGCAAATTTATAAGCCAAATCTTTGAGTTTACTCACATGTTCTAACTTATGCGGCCTAGAAAACCTCCCCACCATGCACGCCCACAGAGATTCCACCTCCACCTTAATCCCTTTCGTGGTCAAAAGGTGGGCCACCTCCCTCCAGAACCTTCTTATTTCCAGGCACGCCCAGAACATATGTATCATTCCTGCGTTCAGTTCCCTGCATTTAGGACATGTTTGTATTCCTACATTCTTGAACCGTGCAATCCTCTGAGGGGTCATATACGCCCTATGAGTAATGCATAACTGGATTTGTTGCAACCTCGCGTTCCTGGACACTTTTTTGTGATATCTCTGAACCCATACACACAACCCGTCACTCATAGATTCCCCAGCTTCCTCCTCCCAGTCCCATCTCAACTGGAGCACCTCCTTTCCCACCCTTGACATCAGCAGTTAATAAATTTGGGAGACCTCATGGCCTCCGTCTGATATATCATAAAATGTTTCTAATGCCGTGTCGGGCTGACCTTCCAGCACTATATCGGACCAAGTGTCTTTCATCTTCCACACCAACCTAATGTAAGTGATATACTGTCCCTGGTGTAGACCTATGTCTTCCACCAATACGTCAAACTCCACTGCCTTCCCGTCTTGCCATACATCCCCCAACATTGCTATGCCAATCGGTTCCCAATGCCTCCGGATTATCTTCCTCAATTGCTCGTCTACTCCATCCAGTGCCACTATCGGCATTTGTGGGGAACACAGGGTCGGGTTCTCCATGACCCGACAAGCCCTTCGTCAAATCTTCCATCCCAAATCTAACATTCTTGTCCTCCCATCTTGCTTAGGAAAAACGGGACAGATTCAGCCCTCAGCAATCTCGACTCTGGTGTTGCGTCTTCTGATAACCACCTAGCCACATATTGTAGTTGATTAGCCAAATAGTAGATCTCGAAGTTGTGCAATTTAATGCCCCCTTGATCATATGTGTTTTGCAGTTTCCACAGTACTATTCTGTTTCTAGTGTTGTGCCATATGAACCCGCTACATATACTTTGGAGTTTAACAAAAAAACGCTTAGGTATCATATATGGTATATACACAAAGAAGTGCAACAACCTAGGCAGCACTACAATCTTTAATGATGCTACTTTCCCCATCATGGTCAAAGGAAGCTTGGCCCAGAACCTCATACTGTTTTCAATGTTAGCCACCGCCTTCTCTGTGTTTTGTTTGTATTCTGCCTCGACCATGTGATATATATCAATCCCCAGATATCTAAAGGTCCTAGTCTCCCATTGTATTTGTAGTACCGGCAGTTCCTCGCGCTGTATCCACTTATACCTACCCAAGGGAAATATACATGATTTCTTGGGGTTTACTGTTATGCCTGACAGCACTGCTTATCGCCCCATTACTTCCAGAATATATTGTAGGTTCTCTTCAGGATATCTCAAATACAACAGCATATCATCAGCATACATAGATATCAGATGTTACCCTCCCTTCGTGCTGATCCCCACCTCTCCATATTGTTGCCTCAAATATATTGCCTGGGGTTCTAGTGCTAAAATAAACAACATTGGGGACCACGGGCATCCCTGTCTAGTGCTCCTACTAAGTTGCCATCGTACTGAGATGGTCGCTCCCATCCTGACTCGAGTCAGTAGTTTACTGTACAGCAACTGGACCCACTTCAAGTATGTGGGCCATACTCCGTACTCCTTCAAGGCCGCCATCAACCAAGGCCATTTGACCAAGTCGAAGGCCTTCACTGCATCTAATGAAATTACTGCAACCTCCTGGGGGTCCCTTTCCGTTTGTTCAATAACATGATGGAGCCTTCTAAGATTGTAGGATATGCTTCTGCACGGAACATACCCGGTTTGGTCAGGATGTATAAGTTTATTGATAACCGGTCTCAGCCTATTTGCTAGCACTGCCATAAATATCTTGCTGTCTTGATTAAGCATGGATAGCGGTCTTTATGACCCACAGTCCATGCATGGTTTATTAGGCTTAAGGAGCGGGATGATAATTGCTTCCCTCAGAGATTCCGGCAGCGTCCCCCTACCTAGCGCCTCATTTAACATTGCTAATAGTGGAGTGAGCAACACCGCCTTGTACATTTTGTAGAACTCGCTAGGGAGTCCATCCACCTCTGGGGCTTTACTAGTAGGTAAGAGCTTGATCACTGCTTCTAATTCCTCAAACAGAATTGGGACCTCTAAGTTCTCCCTCTCTGCTGCCTCCAGTTCAGGAAGGCCGATGTCCTTCAATGTTTCCATCACATTGGTCTCTTCTCCTTCATCAACATCCCTATACAGTCGCTGATAGAACTCCTTCCTGGGTATCTAGTATTTGCCCATCCATCCCCTGTACCGCTCTAATTGTTTGTCTGGATGTCTCACTCTTATACAACCAGGCTAACAACCTACCCGGCTTGTCTCCCACCGCATGCTGCCTTTCGACGTATTTTTATAGTTCAGGTTGCATAATCTCTCCCAGTACTCCCTGCAATCTTGTTGTAATTGTCGTATGGTTCCAGCCTCCTCTGGGGAATGCCCACCTTTTCGCATTAGTCTCTCTAGTTTCTTATCTGCTTCGAGTAACTCATAAATTATAACATCTTGTAGGCCTTTGGATTTAGATATTGCTGCCCCCCCACCACCACCTTAAATGCCTCCCATAATATGCCAGCAGATTCTACGCTCCCGATGTTGTGTTCAAAGTATTCCTCTATTTCCTTCTTCAGGTCATCCCTGAACACTGTGTCGTTCAAAGCTTCGGCCCTAAGTCTCCATGTCGGGATACGTGCTCTGGGCGGCGAGTACTGCCATGCCATAATCAATGGCGAGTGGTCTGAGAGGGCTTTGTATTCCAATTGTACTAATTCCCCTGTCAACTACGGAGCAGCAAATAAGTAGTCCAATCACGTTTGCAGGTTTTGTGGGGCGGAGTAGTGAGAATATTCTCTTTCCTGTGGGTGGTGCATCCTCCACATGTCCACTAGTCGAAAATCATCTAATATGGTTTTCAGGGCTTTAGCTACCAGGGTATGCCTCTCCATCTTCTCATCTGATCTGTCAACCCCGGAATCTAGTGTGCAATTTAATGTCCCCTCCCATATAACTGCCCCCCAATATTTGTGCTGATCTTGCTGTATAGAGTTCTGAAGTAGCCGGTAGCATCATGGTTCAGGGTATACGTGTTGATAATGCGCAGCTCTCTATTTTCTACTAGTCCTCCTATCAGCACCATCCTCCCATCTGGCTCTATGGTAGACTGTAACAGCTTAAAAGGGACATGCGGTGCTATCCACGTAATTACCCCTCTGGCATACACCTAATATATTGCTCCTATGGTGGTCCTTCTCCATTTCCTCCCCACCACCTCCTGTTTTTCTTTTGTCAGGTGAGTTTCCTGCAATAAAGCAATATCTATCCTCTGTCTCTTCAGATACATCATGACCTTATTCCTCCCTTGTCTTCTGTTCCATGTGCAGCGATTTATAGACGTAGGCTCGCTCCCCAACTTTTCTTAACACCCCTTGAAACTCCCCAACTCATTTAACACCCCCCACCCTACCCATCCCCAACTGATGCCCAGCTCCATCCCTGGATCTCAGGCTACCCCGCATTTAGTCCTTTCTTGGCCTCTGCCAGTACTTGGAACACAGCAGGGGGATACCACACTACTGGTATTCCAACTAAACTAACTACTGGGAGTAAGAACGCGCTTCCTCCGCATCTCCCGCACTAATGCCACCGTATACTACGCACGCCTGCATCTCGCACCCACTTATGCATGACATTTATCATGTGTTAAATTCAGGTCCAGGTGTCCACATAAAACGTGCATACAGTGGTCAGTATCTACATTCTTTTTTATGTGCCCAGTGAGCCTTGGGTATCAGTACTACCCTGTACCCATGTCAGTATTGGAGCCGCTAAATCAACATCGGCCTAGTCAATCAACAGTAGGAAGCTGGTTCACTTATCCTGTCCACTCTGGTCCTGGCCTCCTGCATCAGCTGGGTAACCCTGTGTGTCCAACCAGCTTGCCACTTCCTCGGGTGTCTCAAAGAAGAACGCCTTGCCCTTGTGTAAGACTTTCAGTTTTGCAGGATACAGAAGCATTTATTTAAAACCAGAATCTCTCAGCCGTCTTTTTACAGTCAAACAGTGTAGACGTTGTCTCTGTACCAGCATGGTGTAGTCCGGGTACACTGTGGGCCTCATCACGAGTTGGGCTGTAGCCCTTAAATACGGTGGTAACAGTACTACAGCCGCATTTAAGGGCTGGCCCTATCACGAGTTGGGAGGTAAATCGGCTGTTTTAGCTCCAGCTTTTTTCTGGAGGTGAAAATCCCTGTTTTCAGCTGTGTTAGAGCCGGCTGTATTAGCCCGCAGTATTAGCACTGAGAATTCCCCATTGGATCCAATGGTCCCAATCAGGAATGGGGAATTACCGTTAAGGCCCAACCTGTGATCCGGTGGTAATACCACCAGACCGGTCGGTGCTAGGGTTATTGCAGTCGGCGGTATTACAGCCGGGAATACAGCCCAACTCGTGATGAGGCCCTGTGACAGTTGCTGATGCTCTGTTTATTGTTCCACCCATGTGGAAATGTTCTAGGATCTTTTCTTTATAGTTCAGTATCTTGGAGATGATCGCTCAGGGAGGGGCTCCCGTTTGAGGCTTTCTAGTTAGGGCTCTGTGTGCCCTCTCGACTGTGAACCCTTGGGTGAGCACACCTGCTCCTATCTCTTGTATCAGCATATCCTCCACATAATTTGTCAGTTCCATGCCTTCCTCACCCTCCGGTAGCCCCACCACCCGTATGTTATTACGTTGTGCTCGCCCTCCTCTGTTCGGCTTTCTAGATTGCGCACCTGTTGCTGCAATATATGAACCACCTTGGTCGTGCTGACATCTGTGTTGGTTTTCACCTTACTCTCTAGGCCATTCGTGCGCTCTGCCACTGCTCTTACATCCTGTCATAAGAGGTTAACGTCCACACTGACTGCATCAATTTTGATTTTCAGTGCAGCTTTTAGTTCCGCCATGGCCGCATCGATCTTGTTCCCCCATGAGGATTTCTGCTCTGCTATGGCCTCCACGATCTGGTGATCATCACGTGGTGGGCTGGTTGTCCCTCGTGTGTCTCCCTTTGCATGTGCGGCCACGTCCGGTGATTGTGGCGGTTTGGTAAAGATGTCCATCGTCGGTTGCTTCACCTTAACCTTGCTGTTTTTGGATGCCATCTCCCTCGCTGTCCCGTTGTCCTTAATTGTCTACTTCACAATGCTATGTTGTTCTCATACGTCTCAAGCCCCCATCCTTTAATTGTCGTTGCTCTCGGGGAGGAGCACTGGATAGTTGACGTCGTGTAGGGCAGTATGAGCTTCCTTTCCCAGCTCTGTTATGAACTGTGCTGGCCTCCGAGTCCGCCCCGTGTTAGTGAGACTACCCTATTTGGTTTCTGCGTCTTGCCGCTGGCAGACTTAGTTTTGGAGTCCAGCTTGTGCCTTAATTTAATCAGAGGAGCTTGTGGTATCTACTCCCCATGGATACGGAGATAGTGTATTAAGGGTGGTGCCTGCCTGTTCTCAGCGGTGCTCCTTACATCCAGTCACCCCCAGGTCCATGCGCTCAGTAGCTTGTTGCCTCCACTTCAACCTTCTAGGCCATACTTGCTTATACCATCTGTGCCAGCTGTGGGCCCTTGTGTGTCTTATTCCAGCTTTGGGTGTAGTACGTCTATCCGGTTGCCTTCTCGTACCCTTAGTACATCTCACCCCTGTCGGTAGTAGCCTGTTCTGCTAGTCTCGTTGTGTACCAGTCATGTGCATGGCAGCATTTATATTGATCTCCACACAACCACTATGCCCCAGACATGCAGTGTACTCCCTCTGCAGACGCAGCATCTGTATCCCAACTACTGAATAACTGTGCTCTCAGCATACGTCTTCATCTCCTGCTGCCTTAGTCTTGGTGATGCATTGATGGAAATTGCCTTTGGGCTTTACCTAATAGTTTATCCACAAGTGCCTCTCCATTTGGGGCCGGATTGCAGAGGA
The DNA here is from genome assembly GCF_040938575.1 of Ambystoma mexicanum. NCBI lineage: Eukaryota > Metazoa > Chordata > Amphibia > Caudata > Ambystomatidae > Ambystoma > Ambystoma mexicanum. The sequence goes on from NC_090921.1 coordinate 306,335,067, forward strand.
AATTGCTTTTTATGGGGGAACAAGATTGATGCGTTCACTCCTACAGAAGCCCTGCTCCTCCTCTTTGGCCACTTTTGCTCTTGTGCACACTGTATGCCCCACTTGAGCCGGGCCTTAAAGAAACGTTCCTTTGGTTGCCTGTACTACTTCAGCTGGCCTCACTCCTCTTAATGGGCCAACCTGGGCTGGGTCCTTTCAATTACGTGTTCTGCATATTCTAGTTCATTCTATGGACTGCATTCCGTGTATCCAGGATGCCACTATAGCTTCCCACGGTGTGGTCCGCCGATGCAGATCCCAACTGCAGGGGTCCACTCTTTGTCCTTGCCTCAATGGCAACTCGCCGCCTAGATTCCGCCAATCTTCCGTGGTGTGTTCTTCCTCAGCCATGTAACAATATATGCAGTGGGGGCGCGCACCTTCTTCACTCCTCTCCTACGGTGTACTGCTCAGACCCTTGTCATCTCCATTCCTGGTGCTCGCCTCCCGCTTTCCACTGCGGTGTCTCTTGTGCCTGCACGAGTGGAGCTGTAACATTCTTCGGTGTCGCCTCACTTCGTTCCAGTCCCTGTCTCGCTGTAATCACCTTCACATGGGCTCTGGTGTCATTCAGCTCCTCTGAGTCTTCCTTCCGACGGGCAAGTGGAAGTGCAGCACTGCTCTCAGACCGCTATGCATATTGCCACAATGTAGTTTAGCAGACGCCACTGGCTCTCGCTTCCCATGGTAAAGTCCTTTGTTCCAAGCGAGACACCATTTGGTTGCAATTTATTTGGTACACCGCTGGATTTCTCCCGCTTCTGGTGCACCAACTGCTTCACAGTTTCATGTCTGAATCAGCACCTTCTGTTCCTCTAGTGTTCACGTAGCAGGCGATGTAACTACATGCTAAATGGGTCCATTTAAACGCATGTTCGTGCCAGGATCACGTAGGATCAGCGGGAGCTGCAGGAAAGCACCTCCTATTCCATGGCCCTTTAGCCACGCCCCCCCTCCACAAAGTACACTTCACCCTCTAGGGCATTCTCACTTGCTTTGGGAATGCTGCCTCCTTCCCCCTCGTATGTGGCACAATCATGATTTTGTATGTCTTCTATTGTGCATTGTTCAGTGATGAATGTGGCTGGATTTACAGTTTCACTGCGCACAATGTGAATGTTGGAACTAGAAAGTATTGTTTCATAGGCTGTTGCTCTTTGTGTCGTAAGTGTAGATTTAGATCGTTCTAGAATTGCAAACAAGGAGCTTTCCACATTGTGACCAAGCACCCCATTACTATGGTGGCGCTCTTCTCAATTGCAAAGGCAGTGGCTGCGAGAGTCTGTTCGCACGCGAAGTGCCCTTGCATCACGGAGTCAAGGGTGCCCCTGTAATAGGCCAACGGCTTGTGCCCCAAGGATGTCTTCTGTGTTAGGACTGCTGTCATGGGTGTCCAGTTGCAGTGTGAAAAGAGGAAGAATTCCTATTCATAATCTAGGGTCGCTAGAACTGGAGCTGTAGAGATAAGTTCCTTTAGTGTTACAAACGCTGTGTGCATTTCCGGTGTCCATGTAATAGCCGTGCTATCTCTTTGTGCTTCCTTCAGTACTTGTAGTAGGGGCCTAGTATATGCTGCATAATCGAGTATCCATGCTTGGCAATAATTACATATGGCGAGAAATGTTTGCATGTCCTTCACTGTGTGGGGTCTAGCTACTGTGCGTACCGCTGCTGCCCTGTCTATGTATTGAATCACTCTGCTTTTAACATCAATATTGCCAAGATCTTCATGCAATATTCCGTTGAAAATGCTTGGGCTTCCACAGTATCCCTGTGGTAATCTACAATGTTCATATCTTTTCCCTCCCAAGGTGAATGCACTTAGGTATTGTGAACTTGGATCGAGTGGTACCAAGAAAAAAGCATTTTTCAAGTCTACCATTGTGAAATGTGTGGCTTTCTTTGGGATGATGCACAAAATGGATGCAGGATTTGGGACAAGGGGAATCTCTTTCTGTATGACGTCATTAAGTGGGCGTAAATCCTGCACCATTCTCCAAGCCCCTCCCTTTGCTTTCTTAATAGGATAAAACACTGTATTGCAAGGGGAATTTGATGGCACAATGATACCTTGCTGTAACAATGCATGTATTGTTTCTTTTATTCCCTCCTATGCTTCTTTTGACAGGGGATATTGTTTTTGTTTGTTTCATTTGTTTGTTTATTTGTAATGCGCACCAGACCCAAGGGTATCAGGGCATAGGGGACAGTGGGATACAAGAATACGTTCATCTTAAGGTTACCTATGATGCATAGGTATACAGCAGATCCCAAGTGGGTGACAATTATTTGGGATCAGTAGGTCAAATATATACATAAAGATAGAACACATAATGTGTAATTACATAATTTACATAATTTACAATGTGAATATGTAAGTTAAATAAGAATGTGCAGTAGTTATAAGCAGTCAGGTCTGTAGGGAGATGCTGTGATACTTCCATAGAGGGATAGGCTTTAAGGTTAGTAGGTTAGTAGTCGTTGTCTCTAATCCATTTAGTGGCATGTCTGAATTTAGGAAATATTTGATCCGCCCTCAGGTGAGGAGGGAGTGAATTCCATAGCTGCTCTGCTTTAACCAGGAAACTACGCCCTCCTGCTTTAGTAAGTTTGAATCTAGTTACGATTAGGCAATCTAGGTTGGGAGATCTGATGGGTCGCTGGTTACTTTTCTATTGATTCTTTCCATAAGGTACTGTGGGGCTGCATTGTTAAGGCACTTGTTAATCAACCACAAAGTTTTCAGCTGGATTTTATCACTGACGGACAGCCATTTTTTTTGTCTCGCTGCTTCTGAGATATGATCTCTTTTGGCAATACCCTGTGGCGATCTCAAGGCATTTTTCTGGAGAATATGGATCTTATTGATCAAGTGCTTACTGGCACCCAGGTATAGGGAATTGTAGTAGTCCAGCTTGGACAAGATTAGTGCATGGGCCAGTGTGGTACAGCTAAGCATGGATAGAAAGGGTTTGCCTGCCCTAATAAGTTTGCAAGTATATGCAGAGGTCGAAGCCATAGCATTGACCTGTTTGGCAAAGGTAAGGGTCGAGTCAAGGTAAAATCCTACAGTTTTAACCTCTTTGGCTACCTTGATGAAGTTACTGTCTATGTTAATAGAGATATATTTAGGTCCAGGTTTGTTGAGGTTGAATGTGGTCCCCAGAATGAGAAGCTCGGTTTTGTCCTCATTCAAGCACAGACCATGGACTGCCATCCATGCTTGAATGTTGAGGTACATTTTTTTTTACTAAGGCCACATCCTTGTCATAGTCCCCGGTAAGTGGTATCAGGATCTGGGTGTCGTCTGCATAATTGGTGTAGGTGACACCCAGACAGTCCAGATTACCAAATAGGGGCTTGGTAAATATGTTATAGAGTGTGGGTGAAACGCAGGAGCCCTGCGGCACACTGCATGTGATAGGAATAGAGTCTCCAGCCACAAATGGTGAGAAGATTCTCATAGTCCTGTTGCTCAAGAAGGATTGGATCCAGACTATGGCATCTTGTGCAAAGTGGGCAGCTGAGTCGAGGTGGTTGCACAATATTTTATGGTCTCCCAGATTGAAGGCCGCAGATAGATCAAGGAGGAGTAGCAAGGCAGTCCACCCCTTGTCCTTTAGCTCGTCAATCTGGGTTTTGAGATCGATTAGCACTATTTCAGTTCTGTGTTGGGGTCTAAAACCAGATTGGCGGAGTCCCCGGAGTTGATTGGACTCCTAAGTAATCCTGAATCTGGAGATAGGCCACCCGGTCTAATATTTAGAGTAAAAATGGTACAGTCTTGATGGGCCTATAATTTGTAGGGCTGAATGGATCTAGCAATTGTTTTTTAAGGAGCGGAATGATCCGTTAGATTGCTGGGGATGGTAACCGATGCAAAAGAGGCACTTATTAGCTTGGTTATGAATGGTGAGAGGTCTCTTGTGGCATCTTTTATAATTTGGGCTGGGCACTTGTCTCCAAGACAGTTTGAGGGTTTTAATGAGAGGATGATTTTTTCAACCTCGAGAATCGAGACTCTTGAGAAACTGAAACCTTGTGCAAGTTTAATAGGGTCCAAAGGGGTGGTGGCAGGTCTGTCTGAGTCAGGTAGGTGTGCTTTTTTTCAGAATTCTTGTGTTGGAGACAGGTGATCTTGTTAGATAGGGCATCCTGAATAAAAAAAATAAAAAAAAATGGTTCTACATACTGTTTTTCTGGTTTGATTCATGTATATTGTTATTGCTTCTACTGTTCCATGTTTGATGTATTCTTGTTGTTAAACTGTAAAGCGCTTTGGATTAAAGCGCTATATAAACACAAATACAAATACAAATTAGAACACTACAGTTTGTCCTTCAGACAATTGTCTGTTGGTGGAATGGGGCCTTCCAGTTCTTTTAAGATTACAAAGAGTTCCTTTGTACTTGAATTAGCTTGACGATATTGTCTCACGCGGGGTAGCACCACACCGGGTTTAAGTTTAATCTTTACTGGTGTTACCTCGTGCAAGAGCCCTACATTGTCGGGGTTGGTGGTCCATAAATTTTTGGTTACCTGCTGCATATCCTCATCACAAAATGACAGTGGAGCACTGACAATGGCCATGAGGGGGTTTGTTACTCACCTGTTTTGGATCATTATATCGCATGGCATGCATATTTCCATTCTTCTCTCCCCATCATTGTCATAGTCAGTGACAGATCTTCGTCTGTCAGGTTGTGCAATGCTATGTTTGGGTCTATGCACAAAAGTGTTCGCCACTCACATCCGTGCGTGTCCAGACCTATTGCCCCAATGCGTCCAGCTAATGCTTGTACTCCTTGCAGATCTAATGAGAGAATGGTACCTGGCAGTATTTCAAGGGCAAGTAAAGGGTGGAAAACAAAGTCAGAGGGTACTCTCCATTCCTTTCATGTTATTTCGGACACCACTCTTGCTACGACCTGTATCCTATACACAAACATATCTGCATTAGTGTGCACTCCTCGGACAACTACTTCATTTGCTATTGTGTTAATCAACAGCATTGCCCGGACTGGGCATATTCCTGGGGTGGAGCATACTATACCCTTTCAGTAAAGGAAATTGTCATATTAAGCTTACTGAGAGATCTCTCCCTAGCAAATTTACCGGCGATTCTTCGTGGTACAATAGGGTGTGCTTGCACTGTTTTTCCCCCTAATCTTTACATCCAAATCTTTAGTGTAAGGAATGGTGACCACAGCCCCAGAAAATCCCTGCGTTTCCAAATTCTTGCCCGACAGCCGAAATCTGACTTTCATTAGGCACCATTTTTCCGCTCCTGAGTCCACCATGAAGATGAACTGTCTGTCTCCTATCTCCGACCCCACCAGTGGTTCCTTGTCTGGACATAGGGTAGTTTTTAGGACTGGACACGCAAGTCCTCTCTGTGGGCTGTCCTAACCTGGGTGTGTGTTTGTCCCCGGAAAAGAAAATAAGTTTTCCCCAACCATAGCTGTTCCTTGAAATGGTGCTGGTGCGGTGGTGGCAAAAGGATTATTGTGTCTGTCCCCCATTTGACTTTGGCGCGTTAATTGTTGTTGTGTGGGACCTTGTGCGAACCGGGTGTCAGTCTGTTCATCTTGTCCACAACCTCCTATATGGACTCCCTGGGCGGGGATGGCCAAATTGCTGTTCATTTTTAAACCTTTGTGGACTCTAGTAATATGCCATAGGACGGGGACAACATTCCCTAGCAAAATGGCCCCCTCCCACATGACCAGCATACTCCTTGTCTTCCTACTCTGGGCCCTTGTCCTCTCTGTCCCCGGTACCCACCTCTTCCTCGCCTTCCTTGCTACTGGGGCCCTCCATACTGCTCTTCTCCAGCCCATTGCTCCTGACCGTTTATTGCCCATGTGGCTGCCATCCTAGCCTCCAGCGCTGTTGGACCCTCCTCCTCGTTTCCCTGCCTTTCTGGGGATAGTGCAGCTGTTACTGCCACGACCTTCAACAGCTTATTTTGTACAAGTGCAATTTATTTCTCCCTTTCCTTGATCCTCCTACAATGATGTACTATAATGCTTTGTATTTCTTGCCAACCTTTGGCATCTATCCCAGCAATTCTATCAAGGGACTTCTATACCTCCTTCGGGAGGCCTCTCTTGATAATAAAGTAAAAAAGGGAGGTTGACTGGTCCCAAGCAAGCCCGTCTCCGCCCTTTACATATCCAGCACCTGAAGAATGAACTGCGCAGCATGTTCCTCGTCCCCCATTGGGCATTGCATCACTGAGTGTAAATCAGGGGTATCAGGGAAGGTTCTCCGTAGTGCATCCCAGGTATTACCCAAATGGACCTTCTACAATTGACCTTTTGCACAACTGACCTAATTATAGTGGTCCTTATTGACCTTCTAAATTAGGTAAATTCTCCCAAGGTCAATTGTGAAAAGATCAATTAGTATGCAGCCGCATCCCACACCTGGGCTCTCACGTTATTAAATGACACTCCATCATGCCGGTCACAGTCCATTTTTACTCCTCGGAACCCTGCCTTCACACATATCCCGTCAGCCTGATCACCCACTGCAGATACCAGCAAGCTCTTGACATCCCCTATTTCTAATGGGACCTCTGCTGTGTTTTTCTCAAAGGCATATATCCATTTTCCGACACCCCCAGACAGTGGAGGTAGCATTTTCAACAAATTTGTCTTATGCATCCGCGCCCAAGGCACGTAGTGAGGCCTTATGGATGCGGGGCATATGTAGATTTGTTCTCCCCCTGCCCTTACTTACCTTTGTTCCTTTTTTCTTTGCCAGCGCTATTTTCCCTTTCCCTTTCCTGTTCCTGAGCATTCCTTGCCACCCTTCTTCATCCCCTTCCACATGTGGGGTTTGCCGCTGCACTTGCTGATCCTTTCCTGTTGCTCCCTCCTCATACTCATCAACATTGCTCAACCATTCTTCTTCTTCTCCACTGTCAGGTGTTACACTACCGTGCCCTACACTTACCCAGTCACTTTCTTGCCCAATTCACACTATCCTAATCCAGGGCACTATTGATGCGGAAGAGGACGTCCCCGGACTTCCATTCTTCCTCTGCTATAATGGTTGGGTTTCTTAATGGTTGTTGCGACGGTGTCGGCCCTTACTCTGACTGTGGTAGTGTATTTTCACCAGTGTTCTTAGTCGGGAGAACTCTGCTTGTGTATTAGCCATTTGGTCTTCTAAATTTTGAGTGATGCATACTATGTGGGTCGGGGGTGTGCTTGTTGGACCGTATGAACCTTTGGGGTCATAAGGGAAGGGGGCTACTGCCGGCGTAATGGTTGCACTTGGTTATGGAAGAAATAACGGATCACAATATCTCTCAGCAGGTTTTGTCAGCAATGGGTACAGCTTTTTTTGTTCTTCTCCCTCCTTTCCCACTCCGCCTTCCCGAATTGTGGCCACTACAGGTTGTGACTCTTTTTCCTTATTATTTGCAGGAGGCGTTTCTTCGAACATCCAATACTTCCCTTCTATTTTGGAGCTGCTTCCCTTTATATTTCGTCATTTAATATGTCGCCACGCGGTCTAACACCATCTTATCGAAAGACTCTCCTTCTGGCCATATTTAAGACAACACTTCCCCCTTAATCTCTGCTAGCCACTGCCCATGGTACTTTTTTTATTTTCTCACTTTACAAGGGGGGGTGTTGGTAGATGTGCAGGAGTGGTGTATCTGCTCCCATGATTTCTTCCCACTGTTTGGGTGCGTGTGTGTGTGTCAGTCTCCACTGTGAATACTTCAATAATTTGATATTTCTAGTATCAACCTATCAAATTGTATTTCAAAACATTTTGCTTGTGCCTTATATTGCTTTGATCATTTCACAGATAGAACAAAAACATAGAACATGAACCAATTGACAAGTTGACCTGACAAACTGACGCACCTTTACTGACAACGAAGAACATGAAACATGTATTTATGATAACCTTTTATACCCTCTGCCCTTCTACAGAAATACAATATGTTCCCCTTCATTCACACTTCACCCTCGCCCCTTGGGACCAACCTCTAAAAAACGTCTATCACTACCATACTTATATTCCTGCACTGGTCAAGACAGTACTATGCAGCGCCGACTTCCACCCCCTTTCGGAACGAGGTTCCCTATATCTTATTTCATTACCTTATATAAAAACGTAATAGCCATATAAAAAAGAAAAAGGCTCCTTAATCAACAATTACCCAATCTCATTCACACCCAATCCAACCCATAATACGTTCCCCTACTATTTAAATCTGACCCTTCTCCCACCAATCGTCCCTCCTTTAATTGTTCTTACAATCGATACTCACATGTCCGTGGTGGTCCGAGAGCCTCCGTTCAAGGTCTATCCACAATTGGGGTACCTCCCGCAACCAAGCCGTCGCCCGCTCCGGCAAGCAGTTGGGTATTTGCAAAGCTGGGACACGCCGAACCTGCTCTGGAGCGTACGCATTTTAAATAATAGTCGGCCGTAGATGGCAGTGGTCTTGATGGGGGTGCCCCGGATCTCGCCACAGAGTATGGGCGTCTTTCTGGATCAATCACATCTAAGGGGTTACCAAATGAAGGTGGTCATTCCTCAAACGCAGATCCCAAACTCAGAATAAATGGACACTCCCCAGGAGGTAATGAGACTAGGTGATAGATTGCAAGTTGAACAAAGTTTATATCAGGTAAAAGATGCACACAGAGGACTCTGCTGCTCTTAGAGCGCTCTGCCAACAATACAGAAACAACATATTTTATGTACAACTTTCGTCATCAATGACGAACAATATAGGTGATGAATATTACATGTTCATTCATTCACTACAATATTACAGTATGGGCCATAATGGGATGGTGCAGCTTGATTGGCTTGTGCAGAGCTGTTGCTTCTCACAGCACGTGGGTCAGCTTGGCTCATCTGGGAGGGGTGAAGGTCAGAGGCGTCGGGCACAGATCATCTAACTAATCTCATTATTCTGACAACATAGAAAAAAGGCTAGAAACAACTAATCACATTAAACTCTGACATTTGGTGGAGGTGCTATAAAGTTCAGCTACCAACTATATATCCAGCTTACACTTTGCCCTCGAGGAACAGTAAACCATGGTGCCTTAATCCCCACACCCCCCACAAAAGGGTTTGATCTACCTGGTGCCTCATGATACAGATTGATGGGTGTTGTTTCTTCATTGAATATATGGTACAGGGGAGACTTAGGGCTGCGGTGGGTGTGTGCTCTGATCACTTCAGGGGGTTAGATGTGTATCAGCATCAAAGGGACACAGGGGTCTGGTTTTTGTGTGTGGTGGGTCTTTTAGTATTGCATGCTACATATGGCGCTGATGTAGTAAAGAATCTAGAATAAGAATGCTCGGGATGGAATGGAGAGGACAGTAGAGCTGGTGGTTGGAGTAGCAGAAGGACTCGCCTCATGCCACTCTGTTCATATCCCCTTTTATATTAATGTTTTATATATATATATATAGTAATAACTAAATAAAGTATTCATATAATCTAACCTTCCAACGTGTTGATACATACTTCACATGGCGACGAGGATCTTTGGTCTGCCCGTGTACCCCATGAGACCAAGGATCAAACGAAGCAGAGCAACATTGGAAGAATAGAAGCAATCAGCATAGTGCGACTGTGTGCCCAGCAAGGAAGACTACAGAACAAAAGGTACAGAAAATATAGTTAATGAAAAACAAACTTACAGGCATATCAGTTTGTAAGCTACGTGCCTGCATTTTATTAAAGTACTGTGCGAGCCAACTTAGAATAAAGGACCTTTAACGATGTCAGTTACGTCGGTTGCGTGCGGCCATTTTGTATACAGTAAGTGTCTCCAAGGCAACTGTGTTACGGAGAATCACGGCCCGTAAGAATACGCATGTTGATTGCACGCGCTGAAACCAAGCATTCGAACATTACATTACCTGAAAACCATTAAGCAGTGATCTTTCAGGAGTTCATATATTCACCGCCACGTTCTGAATTAGAATCACGTGATCGCGTATACGGAAGCGAGGAGCCGGTACAGAATGATAAGGAAGGCCTGATTTCCTCTTCCTCGTCGCAGTCTAAACATTTTTTCTTCTTAAAACTGGAACTGCATGGCGCTTTAATAAATGAATAAACTGTTTGCCAGACGGACTGACAAAAAGTATAACATACAGTGAATAACACGCAAAGTACATTACACAACAAACAAAGCAAACAGGAACTGATTAAGAGAATTGAGAATAAGAGCCAGAGCCATTGATCTGAGTGGAGCAGGGGACCATTCCCATATAAGAAACATGTCTATGCATAGTGTCCCACCACAAGCTATGTTTCTACCAGAAGTTGGTGAACCGAATCTACCTTGGAAAAGGTGGTTAAAGTCATTTGAGCATTATGCCACTGTAGTGTGCGGCACGAACTACAGTGTAGAAAGAAAGAAGTCATTAATCCTACATTGCTTAGGCCCAGCCGGCCAGGAGAATTATGAGGATTTACCAGATCTACTAGCAGCAGAAGAAGGGGATATGAACGAATATGAAAAATGCATTGCCAAATTGAACAAACACTATGAAAGAAGGTGAGTACTGTGCTAGAGAGATACATATTTGGTAAAAGGTCACAGGAAACAGGACAATGTGTTGAACAGTATATAACTGTTCTGAGGAAACTAACAAAAAAATGTAAATTGAGGCATCAATTGGAAGAAAGATTGAGGGATCAATTTATGATGGAATGTGGCAGTACCAAAATTAGAGAGAGATTGTGGGCTGAGGATGATCCACCCCTAGATGTAGTATTGAGGATCGCCAAAGAAGTAGAACACATGGAAAATTGTGTAAAGACACTGGAAGATAGAGTGAAAGACACCTCATTAAAAACGGAATCTTCTATCAATGCTCTTCAACCTACACAACCTGACAATGGAAGCAACCACGGTTCCACTATAAAAAACAAAGAAGAATTCAAAGCACAGGGTGCATCCAGATACAGTGGGGATGTGAGAAGTCGAGGATACGGATGTGGATACAGTGGATACAACCGAGGACGCTTTATAGCTACTCGTCAACCTCAAATCAGTCAAAGGGGTAGAGGTAGGAGCAGCGCCTGCTTCAGATGTGAAAGCCCAACACACTGGGCCAATAGTCCTGAATGTCCTGCCTTTATATAAAATGTAGGAACTGCAATGGGAAAGGCCATCTAGCTAAATGTTGCAGGATAGGAAAATGCAACATGAATTGGATTGGCAATGAAGGAAGTGATGAAAGAGAGGAATCTGTTTTTGCTATCAGTGATAATGACAATGAAATAGAATTAGAAAGTTCTAAGACTATTATTATGGTGAATGGAAATCCGATCAGAATGATGACAGATTCTGGCGCTAAATATACACTATTACCGGAGGCAATATGGAAATAGATTGTCCTAAGTGGCTAAATGAACCGGACATCAATCCCAGTGCCTATGGAGGAGTGAAATAGATATTATAGGATGGTTCAAGGCCACGTTGGGGTTCAAAGATAGGACGGCGACTGGAAAAGTGTATGGGCCTCATTACGACCCAGGCGGTAAGTTACCGCCTGGGCCGTGACTTTACCACCATGGCGTAAACTACGTTTACGTCATGGTGGTTGGCGGACTTACCGCCCCATTCCGAGGTCGGCGGGGCGGTAAGTCCCCAATCCCCATTTACCCTTCCCCATTCCCATTTTTGCCCCATAGGGCATAATGGGAGTGGGGAAGGCGTTAATTACGCCACCGTAAATTACGGTGGCGTAATTAACTCCATGGTCCCTTAGCGCCATGGATTTTAACACCTGCTAAAACCTCGTAATTGGCGGTAAGGGGTCGGCGCAGCTAACGCTGGCGTAAACCCCTTACCGCCAGGGTCGTAATGAGGCCCTATGTGTCAAAAAGAGGTGCATCACCTTTACTCAGTTGGACACATCAGACATGGCTCAAAGTACGGCTAGATGCCAGTACAGAAGAATCCATATATGTTGTAGAGTCCATAGAAAAGGATGCCGAAAGGATAAAGAATTAATTATTCAGAGATTGAATAGGATGTGTTAAAGGCATTACGCACTGCATACAACTCAAAGAAAGGTGCAAGCCAGTTGCCCAAAAAATGAGAAGTGTTCCCTTGGCCATGAGAAAAGAAGTAAATAAGGAACTAAAAAAGTTAGAAGAACAAGGGATCATTGAGAAAATTGATGCTGCAGAATGGGTCTCGCCACTGGTAACTGTGAGGAAATGCTCAGGAAAAGTCAGGGTGTGTATTGATCTGAGGGAGCTGAACAAGTGTATTATCCCAGCGAGACACCCATTGCCAAAGATCCAAGAACTATTATCAACCATGGGATCGGCTAAAGTGATTTGGACATTAGGTCTTACATCTGCATACCATCAAGATCAATTGCATAAGGATTCAAGACATCTGACTGGATTTATTACGCCAGAGGGATTGTATCAGTACAAGAGGATGCCGTTCGGACTCATCTCGACAGCCTCAGTATTTCAGAAAATTATGCACCATATATTTGATGGAGATGAAGGTGTAATTTTTTTTCCAAGACGATATACTTATGTTTTGACTAGGCAGATCTCCTGTTGCTCCAGCACACCCCACAGTATCAAATATCTCCCCTCCGTGTCAGCTTCAGTCCCCAATACCTGAAAAGGCACCCCAGGGTTAATCCAAGTATACACTCCCCTGGCGAATTTGGAATACGGGGCCCCCCTGTCCCTGACCTCCCCAGTGCTCTTGTAGCCTCGATTGGTCCTCCACTGTGAGGTGAGTCTCTTGGAGCATTGCAATGTCTACTTTCTTCCTGCGTAGGTAGGACCTAATCCTGTTCCGGCATAAGTAGGACCCCAGCCCCCTCACATTCCAAGTTAGAATTCGAAGTTGCATTGCCATGCATAGGAACCCCCCCCCCGGGGGGCTCAGTTTGGCTCTCGCCCTCTCACCTTTTCTCTTGCAACTCCGGTTCGTCGGCCACCATTCCTTGTTCCTCGTTCCGCATGAAGACCGTAGCATCAATTTTAAACTACTGCGGGAACCATCGCAGCTCAAACAGTTAACTTTGTGAACTAATAGTCCAACGGTCCAATAGGTCGGACTGTGTAACTGCAAACTGCCCCCAGCTGTTGCAATAAACGTGCAGCGCTCGGGGGCTCCCAAGCTTTCTGAGCCTCTCCAGGCTTTCCGGCGTGGGCGTTGTGCGGGACTAAGACCTGCACATGTTTCGTAGGGGTGGGCCATTAACAAGTCCGCTTGTGGTTTCGGGCGCTCCTGTCCGATACAGCTATCTTTATGTTGTTACCCCAAGTGCAAGCTAAAAGACTGCCTTGTGCTATAGTGTGGGTCTGACTCCAGTATTAGTGAGTCCGGTTACTTGATCATTTATTGCTCGTTTTCGGAGATTCCTCATCGTCGTCCGCCAGGTTGTTGTGCTCGAGCCACATGTTTGCGGCCGCTGGGGATTCCAAAAAGACTGCTTTTCCTTTATAAAGGACCTTGTGGCGAGATGGGTAGAGCAACATGTATTTAAGATTAAGTGTCCGCAGCCTCGCCTTTACTGGGATAAAGGAGTTCCTGGCTCGTTGCACCGCAGGGGTGTAATCGGGATACATGACTATCGTGGAGCCTTGCTTTCTAATCACTCCACCTTCCCGGGTATACCTCAATATTATTTCCCTGTCCCGGAAGTTGAGGATCTTGGCTATAATCGGTCGCGGGTGCGAGCCTGGTGGCGGGCGCTTTTGAATACTTATATATGCAGATAATCAGCAAGAACATGATAGAAGGCTAGAGAAAGTATTAAGGAAACTATACTGAGTATGCATGACTCTTAGTAAGGAAAAATTGAAGATTAGTAGGAAAGAAATCGAATATTTGGGTCATGTCATATCGAAAGAAGGTATTGCACCCAGACAAGAATTAATGTGGCCCATAGAGGAAATTGCCACTCCAAGTAACAGAGCAGCTAAGGACATTTTTGGGCATGGCCGAATATTATTCGAAGTATGTGAGGACATTTTCTGATCACACAGCAGTGTTGAGAGATCTTACTAAAATTAACAAAAAGTTTGATTGGAATGAAGAGTGTGAAAAAGAATGTAAGTATACCAAGAATGCTTTGGGAACAGCACCAGCCCTAAAAAACTATGTGCGAGGACGACGACGACGATTTGCCTCACGTTTACTAAAAGGAGCAGAGAACGCATACGTGACTATAGAAAAGGAAGCACTGGCTATTCTGTGGGCAGTTGATAAGTTCAGAAGTTTTGTGTGGGGAACAGGTTTTGAATTACATACAGACCACAAACCGCTTGTTGAGGTGTTCATGACTAAAGGATTGAATAAAGTATCAGGGAGAATAAGGCGATAGGTTTCCAGGATGCAAGAATTTGATATAGTGATGAAATACATTCCTGGGGTGAAGAACTACGCTGCAGATTGTCTTTCCATATTGACAAGTCTTCAAGAAGAGAGTGAAGGAGTGGAAGAACAACAATAGATGATTTGTGCTTTTCAAGATACAGCCATTTCCAAAGAGGAATGGTTAGAATAGATGAAAAAAGATGTAAAATGAAGTTTGTAATGGAAAATATTAATAGGAGAACAATTCCAATTAATAAAGCTCAAGAAACTGAAGTTGAAGGATTTTGGAGTGTCAGGGATGAACTAAGTTGCCAGAATGATTATATGCTGAGGGGAGACAAGTTGATTCCACCTGTGGGCATCAGAGAGAAGATAATAGAATGAGGACATAGAATGAGGACATGAAGGGCATCAAGGAATCTCCAAAACGAAGAACAGAATAAGAAACATATACTGGTGGCACAAATCGAAAGGAGCGTTAGGAATTGTATCCTTTCCAACAAGTCTGACAAAAATTGTGTGGGTGAAAAGTACCCGATGGTGATGACTGATATACCGGATAGACCATGGAAGAAAGTGGGTATAGGTATTGTAGGTCCGGTGTGGAGTGATGGGTATCAGACATTTTGTGTTGTGGTGATTGATATGCTTACTAGGTGCGCAGAAGTCAAGATGATGTCAAGTGTTACGACCAGGATTATCATTGATTTTCTGGAAGAAGTATGTGGTCGTGAGGGTTATCCGGAGATGATTTTGTCGGAAAATGGTTTTCAATTTAAATCCAGGGAAATGGAATAGTATTTAAGGGGGAAGACCTTTGCTCATACAACTAGTGCTCTTTGTCACCCCCAGACGAATGGCATTGTGGAAAGATATAACAGCATACTCAAGGAAGCGATTAGATGGGCGTGGCCGAATGGAAAGAATTGGAAGGAAGTGATTAGAATGACTGTTATAGCACATAGGTTTACTCCACATAGCACGACAGGAGTGTCACTGTTTGAGTTGAGTAGAGGCAGGAAAGCCATCACTAAGTTATTTCCAGGGTGGATGAGTGATGTGCTAGGTATGGAAGTGTCAGCAATTGATGTTGAAGCAAAGATCAGGAAGAGGCAAAGTAATAACAAAGCATGGCGTGATAATAGGAGATTCAGGGTCAATAATGGGCCCTATGTAGGATGTTATGTGAGGATTAAATTACCAGAGGCGTTGAGGATGAAAGGAAGCAAGTGGTCGAATCCCATTAAGTGATTGAAGTTTTCAAGCATACTGTGAGAACGTATGATGGTAGAGTGTGGAATAATGGTCGAGTAATGGTGATGTCAAGTGGTGGTAATGATAAAGATGTGGAAGAAGTTGATGTAGATAAGAATATGATAAGTCATAGTTTATCCTTATCAAATCCAACACATATACCAAGTGCAGTGCAGTCTTCGAGGTCAAGGTTTGGAAGACGTTATCGGAGACCAAGCCACTTGATTGACTTTAGCGAGTGAGGAAGATCTTTTGGAAGAAGAGGGATGTGTAGTATTGCATACTACATATGGTGCTGATGTAGTAAAGAATCTAGAATGAGAATGCTGGGGATGGAATGGAGAGGACAGTAGAGCTGGTGGTTGGAGTAGCAGAAGGACTCGCCTCATGCCGCTCTGTTCACATCCCCTTTTATATTAATGTTATATATATAAATAGTAATAACTAAATAAAGTATTCATATAATCTAACCTTCCAACGTGTTGCTACATACTTCAGGTCTGAAGGTGTGGATTGAGAGGGCACATGCGGGTTTGTGGAGATGGATGAGTACACAAGTCAAGATTCACCCCGTTCACACACAGGTCAATGAGCTCAGAGGAAGAGAAAGATACAGGCGAGTTGCAACAATACATGGCTGTATTTCCGTGAGAAAGAAGCTTGTGCGGTGCAGACAGGGAAGGATGTGGAGGGGGTGTCTGGGCTGGCTGTGACCTGCGCTGGGCAATGGGAGAGATGACGTTTAAGAAATCCTTGTGCGGCCTAGTAAAAAGATGGAGTCCTTGGGTGGCACAAAATAGAGTCTGTGTGTGTCATCCAATGGCCTCTGCCCTCCGTCGTCAGAGGACAGACAAGGGGAACGCCTCCCCGCTATGGGATGAGCAATAGATCCATTCCATGCAGAATGTATAGGGGGGGCAAAAATACCCTTTCTCCCTTACACTGTATGACTCCTGCCCCTCTTTGCCAGGGGGCTATGCACACTATTACTTTTCTTGATAAAGCTCTGTGATGTGTTGTTGAATGAAATTACATCACACATCAAGCTTTGGACTGAGTGCTGCCCCCCCCCAACTTTAGGGGTTTTCTGAAGAGGCAGCAATTGAGGCTGTATCACACTAGGAAGATGGGGAATGCTTCAGATGGATAAGGGGTATGTCATGCCTGCCGGACATACCTCTGGACCAGGAACAACTTATCCATACAAGATGAGTTACGCCCATAGAACCAGTAGACCTTTTACTCAAAATGGAGGTTGTTCGATACATTGCCCGGAAAACGACGTCTGCATTTTTCACTTAGTTAATTTTCACGTGACTTAGGTCCGTCACGTGTATCACGGCAGTGCGTACATAAGCAGCGTGGAAACTCCATTCGCTGCTTCTGATTAAATCAATCTTGGCGTTTTGTAGCTGTACTCCGGACCTGCGTTCTCGCATTCTTTTCAGCAAACTTCTTTGGCCTAATTTGAGCCTGCTTTCCTCCACGCGCAAAGTCCTGGCTGCGTGTATCCAGTTTGCGTGCCAAATCTCCACGCGGACACTGTCTGCAAGCGCGGCTGTCCTGAGCTGCGTGAATCCTGTTCGCGTGCCAAATCTCCACGCGGACGCTGTCTGCAAGCGTGGCTGTCCTGAGCTGCGTGAATCCTGTTCGCGTGCCAAATCTCCACGCGGACGCTGTCTGCAAGCGTGGCTGTCCTGAGCTGCGTGAATCCGGTTTGCGTGCCAAATCTCCACGTGGACGCTGTCTGCAAGCGCGGCTGTCCTGAGCTGCGTGAATCCAGTTTGCTTGCCAAATCTCCACGCGGACGCTTTCTGCAAGCGCGGCTGTTCTGAGCTGCGTGAATCCTGTTCGCGTGCCAAATCTCCACGTGGACGCTGTCTGCAAGCGCGGCTGTCTTGAGTTGCGTGAATCCAGTTCGCGTGCCAAATCTCCACGCGGACGCTGTCTTCAAGCGCGGCTGTCCTGAGCTGCGTGAATCCTGTTTGCGTGTCAAAATCTTCACGCGGAAACGCTGTCCACAGGCGCGGCTGGCCTGGCTGCGTGTATGCTGTCGCGTGCAATCCTGCACGTGTTTTTCTGAACTGCTTCGAACTTTTGGTACCTGTGACAGTCAACAGGTGAGATTCTTATTTTGTTCTTCGTGGGAAAGGAAGTATTTCATGAACTATTGGAAGGTGATTGTGCACAGTACATTGGACGCTATCCTGTGGTGCACCAACCCGGTATCTAGCGAGAGCCTCGTGCCGTTCGGGATAAGTCTCCCTTACTAATCTTCCCTTCCTTTGTCGTTTGTTCAACTTCTTGGGATTCTTCAAGAAACTGTCCTGTAATTCTTCAGTTTAGCCTTAAGGTCAGTGCCTGAATTAATACCAATTCTGTGTTTCTTAGTATTTGACTTGGGACAGTGTCTTATGATACTTATCTATTCTAGGCATACTTCCTATACAACTCCCACGCCCTTTCCAGTGATCCATCTCTCTGCCTGTTTTATTCAGTCAGAGAGTTGTATCATTTGGAAGGTCTAATTTGACCTGCCTACAATCAAGTCGTGTGAAGATAGGATCTGGAAAAGCCCTACCAAATTGTATAATTGTATCCTTTTTTGGTTACCGTATCCTTTTCAGTTGATACTTTGGTGATTTATGACAGGGTGGCTTTGGCCGTAAGGACATTTTCTCAACAGTCAAAAAGCAAAGTGATGTCTCAACCAGATGTAGAGGATATCTGTAACCTGACGATTAGAAGTGACCAGATTCAAGAGCAGTTACATACATACATGAGTTGAGAAAGATACAAAGGATGGGCTGTTATAAACTACCCTATAAATGGTTTGGGACCATCTCAAAATTTGATGGAGGTATTTTTGCTAGAGTAAGGGATGCTACCACTTGGCAAACTGAGCAACTTGTGCAATTAGTGGAAAGAAAATCATTGCTTAAGATGCTGACCAATGGGTTAAGAGATGACTTTGAGTTATTCAACAGGAAAGAATAGGTATCATTGTTACTACACATAGAACATGGTATTAAGGAATCAAGGGATATTGTACTCAATCGTAGAAACATTTAGAGCTATTTTGTGAAATATTAATTATTTAACTACTGTAAGCGAGCAGAAGTAAGGCTCAGACACAAAAGTGGCATGTTTTGGATAAAGACGTTTATTAATTAAGAAAAGGGTTGAAAAAGGCATCTCTATTCCTAAATCTAAGAGGGGTTTTCCTTCCTCAAAGGAAACTAGTGAAATTGTCAAAAAGTCAGCAACTAAAAAGTCTGTCACTGCCGTATCCCAAAACATGCCTCTGTCCCTAACGCTAATGATCTAAGATAACTGTGCAAGGATGGTCTATTCTCAAAGTAAAACAGTGTTCTTGGTGTTTTCTGTCAACAGAAAAGTTCCAAGTTTCGCGGGTAAAGTGATGCAATATAATGTTCCTAAATACACAATTTCAATGCTAGGGTTGTGCTCCTTTCCTCTAGACTTCTTGTTATTTTAAGTTACTGGATAATCCGACCCTGAAGAACTGCCTCTTGATTTCACAGTTCTTATATCCTACCAGCTTGGCATGCTCCACTGCCTAGTGTAGGATTCCTTATATCGGTTCCAGAGTCCTTGACACTCTTGTTCCCAGTCTCTCATAGGGGTGTGAGCCCCAGACTCACAATAGTGGCTTGGTACTGTATCCTGCCAATCCAATGGGTTCTGATGGATTATCTCTCTCTTTCTTCTCACAGGGTCCCAGACCCTGTTGGCTTTAAAATGTGGTTTCTCATATGGGTGCAGCTCCCAGACTGGCACTTGTGTGTTGTATCTATGTGGTTCACTCTCCTGAAAAGTATACAATACACTTGGGGCCCCAGACCCTCCACTTCTCGTTCTCTTGTTTGGGTGTGGGTCCCAGACTTATACAGCTTTGTTGTAACCCCTTGGTTCATTCTTCTGCCAAGTATACAACTCGTTCAGGGTCCCAGACCCTCTGCTTCCATGTTTATATTCCTCCTGTTGCTTCCCGGACCACCTGCACCTCCCAGAACACCCTGCATACCTGCTTCCTTCCTTCTTATGGGTTACCACGGTTCCTGGGCAGCTGTGTTCTTCCTTTGCAAGGTGCTGGCAGTGTTTGGGCTTCAAGTGTGGTCCTGTCAGAATGCACCAAAGTATCAACCGAAAAGGATACAATATTCAAAAGGATACAGGAGGCAGGGTCTTCCGGATCCCTGTTCACCCGACTTGATAGTCGTGAAGTCAACAAAGACCTTCCAAATGATACAACCCTCTGACTGATAAAACAGGCAGAGCGATGGATCACTGGAAAGGGCGTGGGTAAGGTATAGTAATCCAGCCTAGGACAAATTAAAGTATCATGAATAACTGCTCCAACCTGAGTATGATGAGTTAGATAATGACAGGAATGATCACACTGACCTGTATCTCTGGGTAGAACAATCCAGAAGTCTCTTGATGGATTTGAAATGAAGAACAAAACGACAGGGAAGGGAAAATTAGTAAGGGAGACTTATCCCGGACGGAACGAGGCTCACGCTAGATACGGGTTGAATTCACCACAGGATAGCGTCCAAAGTTCAGTTCAAAGTCACTTCCAATAATCCTTGAAAGGCTTCCTTCCCACTTAGGGATCAATCCTTCTGTTAATTCCACAGATGCAGGAGTTAGAAGAAAAATAGTGTTTGAAGACAACGTGAGCGTGTGGATTTACACGCGGGCAGGAATCGCGCAGCCTGGGCCAGCCGCGTGTGAAGACAACGTGCGCGTGTGGATTTACACGCGGGCAGGGTTCGCGCAGCCTTGGCCAGCCGCACTTGAAGAGGAAGAGCGCGTGTGGATTTTACACGCGGGCAGGATTCACGCAGCCTGGGCCGGCCGCACTTGAAGACGAAGAGCGCGTGTGGATGTTACACGCGGGCAGGATTTACGCAGCCTTGGCCAGCCGCGTATGAAGACAAAGAGCGCGTGTGGACTTTACACGCGGGCAGGATTCACGCAGCCTGGGCCGGCCGCACTGGAAGACGAAGAGCGCGTGTGGCTGTTACACGCGGGCAGGTTTTACGCAGCCTTGGCCAGCCGCGTATGAAGACAAAGAGCGCGTGTGGACTTTACACGCGGGCAGGATTCACGCAGCCTGGGCCGGCCGCACTTGAAGACGAAGAGCGCGTGTGGATGTTACACGCGGGCAGGTTTTACGCAGCCTTGGCCAGCCGCGTATGAAGACAAAGAGCGCGTGTGGATTTTACACGCGGGCAGGATTCACGCAGCCTGGGCCGGCCGCACTTGCAGACGAAGAGCGCGTGTGGAAAAAGCACGCGAAGGGATAGCTCCAGGAATCAGCGTGTGGCGGAACACACGCTATCGAAGACCCAAAAGTAGCTGTAGGAATATACCAGGATGTAGATCAGAGGTTCAGCTACACGACGCCAATAGAGACGATCAGAAGCAGCGAGTGAAGTTTCTACGCTGCTTAAATACGTGATACCGTAGTTCACGTGACGAAGCAAAGTCACGTGAAGTTAGCGACGTGAAAAGTGTAAACGTCGTTTTCCCGGTAACGTATCGAATAGCCTCCATTTGGAGTAGAACGGTCTAGCTGTTCTACGAGCGTAGCGTCCAGCATGCATGACAGGTCCAAAGAGGCTCGGCAGTGCTCTGATGCTTCGTGGCTGTGCCATCCGTCTTTTCATGCCCTTCGCCGGAGCCTGGGATGTCTGGAGGACTTGTTCGGCGGCAACCTGAGTAATCTCCTGCTGGCGGACCATGTTCGGGTTCTCCTTTTCCTCCCAGTGACGCATCCGTTGCGACTCGCGTCTGCTGCTTTCATGCACGGCTCCCGTTGTCCTTCCTCAGAGGGATCTCTCTCTCTCTTGTCTCAGTCCCAGCTGAGCTTCATCTCCCTCGAAACTCCTGTGTGGGATTGATGTACTGGTTTGGGGCAGTCCCTGGCATCAAGAAGTTACGCCTCTCGTTCTGCTTCTCATGAATGATCCTTGGACTCACAGCTATCTTCTTTGTCCCAGTACTAGGAAAGGGATCTTCACTTAGGTGATTTCTATTCTTCCTCATCCCAGTACTTTCTAGGGGAACGGTAGAGTAACAACAACTCATGAGCCTATTAGGGAACGGGGTGTTCGTAGGATTGTAGGAAGGGGATCAAGGGTCAAGTGATGGGTGAGGATCCTGTAATGTTAGGGGATGGTTGTCCTTAATCCCATAAGGGATTTCCTCTACCATGTGATCCTCCCCCTGTGTACCACCCCAAGGGGACTGTTGGACGGTGGCTGCGCTGCCCTGGCCACATGGGAAAGGTCTCCTCCCAGGAGAGAAGGGACGACATCCATAGATTTATCACACAACACATGATATTTAATTATGGAATTTGTTGCTTGTACGTCTTTGTCTTCTGTAAATATTCATGCAAGGAATGTTTCAGTCATGAATTTAAAATGTTGGGAGATTGAAGCTTTTGGAATGATGGGTGATGACTTGGAGACTATAAATGAATTATGATCCAAAACACAGTGTCTTATGTGGAAGGGGATAGGCTGGGTCAAATAAAATATATATATTGGATGGATGTCCTCACAAATCGAACAGTTGTTTGTTTTCAAGATCTGGCTAAGAGAAGAGTAGCACATTGTGAATCTGAAAGTTGCCTTAGTGTTTATTTGGTACCATTCCATTGGCCATGGCTGCTTTCAACCTTATAATCAACTCAATATAAAAGGTCCTGATGAACCTCTTAGGTTTATTGCTTTAATATCTTGGAACTCTAAAAGCTGTAATACTTTTCTACGGCACAGACAAATCTTATCTTACTTGAGAACATTTGATATGCTATTGGTGAGGAAGGATAGCTCAGGATCAACGCGATTGTCTTGGATGCAAGACAACACAGCGCAACACAGGTTTGAATCCCGATCCCACGCTTAGAAACTACTCGCTAGTATCAAGCGTGTTATAAAAGAACAATGATAATTATGCTCATAATACATTTGGAGCAGTGGATAATTTACAATGGGGAATCCAGGACTACAAGTCCCAGAATGCGAAGTTAAAACCAGGACTGGAGTAGCATCTCCCAAATGGAATGGCTAATGATGGCATGTATGGAAGTAATGTAATGTAAAGTCATATTATATAGTCCCATCTTGTCCTGTGGTTCAAACGTGGGGAAGGGAGACCCAGCCATACCAGCCTGACATATCATGTGGTGAACACTTCTTTCTTTTCTGGTGAACATTATCCCACACTATTTTTCTAATTTAGTGGTAAGGATTGGCAATAGGATTTTTAGTATAGGCCCTTTTTATTTGACAAGATGCCACTAGGACTGCCTTATTATTATTTGATGGTCGTAGCGTGCTCCCATCTTAGATTTAGGTTTATATTAAGCGTTTATCTTACCCATTATAAAGTTCAATAAACACCCTTGAACAGTGATCACATGTGTCTGTCTTTACTGTTGCCGCCATGAGTTCCTTACAGCTAGTCAGAATCTGCCCATAACAGATAATACAATGCGGGCTCATAACAATGAAATCCACAGCCCTGCAAAAGGTGCTTTAGTGTTTGTTCCCTCAAAGGACAAAAATAAATAAATGAGTCAGCTTTTCTTTAGATGGCCTACAAAAACGACATGACTGATGCACACTCCCTTTAGACCAAACCAACATCACGGCTCTCAAATATATACAATTGAAGCAGGCCCTGGAGACAAGAAAGCGCTGGGAAGGGTAATTAGCCCAGCTCATATATTTTTGAAGGCCGGGGGATGTAATAATTAAATGTGCCATGTTGGCTGGATTCCTGAGCTCCAGAGCCTCTCTTCTGGCTAAGAGAGACTGGAGCACTCTTGTTCTCGCCAACTTTGAAGCTATCAAAGACAGTAAAGTTGGACTATGGAAACAATGAACCACCTCCACTTCGGCCAGCCTCGCTTTTACATATCTGAGCCATGGATCTTCAAATAGGGGTCTTAAGACACCCAGTAGCTCATTAATTCCTTGGTCAAAAAGGCTTTAGTATTCCCCGAAAATCCTGAGCCAATGGCTAGCCAGTAAGGATGCAGCCAGATCACCCAGGAACCGGCAGCCAAGCTCTTGATGGGCTGGAAAGATTGGGGGATAGACCCGGATAGCCCCAATATACTCTAAAACAAATTATTCTCAGCCATCTGGATAGACTTCAACTTGCCAAAGCCCCAAAGCTCCATACCATATCTTGCCACAGAAATGGCTTTGCCATGGTAAACTTTCAGCACAAATTCTATTGGCTTTGCTTTAAACAAAGCCAAAGCTCTGGTTATCTCTCCTATTGCCTGCTTAAATCTTTGAGACTGCTTCTCAATGAGCGCCTCTTTCCCAAAATGTGCAGAAAATCTCACCCAGTTAGCCGAGAAAATTAATTCTGGGGATTGGCTCCCCTTGGCAGAAAATAGCTGAGAACCTTCGGGAATGCTTCCTCCCGCAACAAGCCATAGTGGCCCATTATTGGCGTTTTTTCTAAGCCCTAGAGTGTCCATAAAACAGAAATAATCATCAACCAAGCGTGTCATGCTCTGGGGGTGCTGGCTAATAAGACTGTGGGCCTCATTACGACTTTGGAGGAAGAACTTGTTTAGCTTGAGGGGGAATAGTATATTTGGTGTAGGAACTTAAAGGGCCTCATTACGACCCAGGCGGTAACCAGGGTACTATTTGCGCCATGGTTGCCTCCAAAACCTTATCGATTCCGCCATGGTGAATAGAGCAATTACCCCCCCCCCATTCCAAGGTTGGCGGGGGTGCTAATTCCCCTTTCACCATGGCCCTTCCCCATTCCCATTTGAGCCCCCATAGGGCTTAATGGGAATGGGGAAGGCGCTAATAACGGTACTGCTAATTGCGGTACCGTTATTAGCTCCAAAGTCCCTTTGCGGGTCCTGTTCTTAACGCCTGGTAAAACCAGGCGTTATGGCAGGACCCTCAAAGGGAACCCGGAATAGGGCAGTAAGGGATTACCAGCACCAGTGCCCTTACCGGTACCAGTATTCCCTTACCGCCCGGGTCGTAATGAGGCCCATAGTGTATCGATCTAAACCGGCAATTCAAGGATAAATCACGAGTTTGCATGTTGATTGTTTTCCAATGTATCCAACTCAGTGAGGTGCCCAGCGTATCTTGCCAAACTCTTTTATAGGGCCATATCCTCTGAGCTTTCCCTCCCCTAATCAACCTGCAGATGGTTGAGACTACGTTCTTGGTGGATAATGGGTTAATCGCATATGGTTGTGCAGGATGGGGTTTAGGGGCTTGCAGGAAGTTGGGCCATTTGGCTTTTAATATCTCCTTGATCCTATAATAGAGAAACAAAGTGACAGCATTGTGTTCCCCCTTTCGTTAGGATAACCATTTTGGCAATGGCAATACGGGCGGCCTGGGATATGGGTAGTAGGTTCCATGCATTTACTTTATGCTCTAATGCTACCAGCCCTTTCACATAATTGTCCTTATATAGGTCACTCACCCTAGTGGAAACCATGATGCCCAGATAGCGTATTCCTTGGGGGCACCACCAGAACTCGTCACCCACATCCGCCTGTTGTAACCCAGGAGTCAGGGGGAGTACCTTGGATTTGGACCAATTAATTGTTAGGCCCGAGAGTTCCCCAAATCTGACAATCTCTTGAGTCACAGGGGGAAGGTTTGCCTGGGGTGTTTAATGTAGAGCAGAATATCATCAGCGTATAATGACACGATGGAGATGTGTGAAGATATTCGGATCCCACGGTGTGCATGTAGTTCACGGATGTGGCAGGCTAGGGGTTCCATCGCGAGTGCAAAGAGGAATGAGGAGAAGGTGCCTCTCGGGCGGGGTAGATATACTCTGAGACCACCCCGTTTGTACACACCGCTGCCCTGGGGACCGCGTACAGCAGTTTGACCCAGCGGATATATGTGAGGTTGAAAACAGAGTGTCAGAGGACCTCGAAGAGGAAGGGCCACTCAACATTGTCGAAGGCCTTCTCTGCGTCGAAGACCGCGACCGCCATTGGTATCTCCGGGTCTATGTTGTGCATTAGGGTGAATAGGCGTCTCCGGTTGTTTTTGGTTGACCGGCCTGGAATTAAACCAGCTTGGTCTGGAAGGATTAGTGCAGGCATGTGCAGGAGTATACGGTATGCCAGTATCTTGGCGAGTATTTTGTTATCAGTGTTGATTAATGACAACTGCCTATACGACAGTTGTCCGGGGTTCTTTCCGGGTTTCAAAAGCACTGTCACTAGCACTGATCTAGTGGATTCCGGGAGGGTGCCTCCTGACAATGCGTTCTCGTACATACCCAGGAGATGGGGGATTAATAGGTCTACGTAGGTTTTGTAGAATTCTGCTGTTATTCCATCAAGCCCGGGAGCCCTACCATTGGGGAGGGACAATATTGCCTTACGGACGTCCTCTTCGGATATCGAGACAGTTAATGGACCCACTTGTTCTTGATCTAGCCAGCCTAAGGTGACCTCATCAAGATATTGTATCAATGCATCGTGCCCGGCACTAGGCCGCGACGCGTACAACAGACTGTAGTAATCACGGAATGTGTTGTTGATCCCTTCGAGGTCTTTAATGGAATGCTCATTTTGGTCCTCAATCTCCATTATGGATCTGGTTTGGTGTTCCCGCTTGATGGCCCAGGCCAGCATTTTGCCTGGGCGATTTCCCTCCCTGTATCTAGCTTCCACTATTGGGTCACCCAGGAACCTCTCCTCCTTGATTGCCGGCTGGAGAAGTTCTTCTCTATGTGTCCTAAATTCTCTGCGCAGCTCAGGGGTGTCCCGGGCACCCTGTTTGTTCTCAAGGTCCCGGGTGGATTCCTCCAATGACCGCATGGACCCTCGCAATGCCTTCAGCATCCCACCTTCCTTAAAGATACAGTACCCCCTTACATCGACTTTAAATTCTTCCCATACCACAGCAGGATCGGGTACCGATCCTGTAATGGCCTGGAAATAGATCTGTATGTCCTGACAGATCTCTGCGTGAAAAGCCACGTACGCAAGGGCCACGACTCTGAACCGCCATCTGAGCTGTCCCAGAGTTCTCATGAGGTCGATGATACGGACCAGCAGAGGTGGTGGCCATAATGTAATCTATCCTGGAAGAGCTTCTATGAACACCAGAAAAAAAAGGTGTACTCTTTTTTTTGCGGATGCGCCCCATACCATACGTCATGCATTTCATGGTAGCTGGCAATGGAATCCCACGTTTCGACTGCTTGGGGGAGAGTCTGTTGAGTAGCTGTGGACGTATCCAGTTCCAACGTGAGGGCCATGTTGAAGTCACCCACCCATATGATTTCCTAGTTGGGGAATTTATGGATATGCTTAGCGCACTGAAGAAAGAACTCTGGGAGTCTGTGTTAGGTGCATAAATGTTTATAAGGGGGAATTTTGTACCGTGGATCTCCTCTGCTAGTATGATGTATCGCCCCTCCTCATCCTTAATCTGCTTGTGTAGTTTATATTGCAGAGTCCCGTGAATATAAATAGACACTCTGCGGGAGTGCGTGTTATAAGAGGAGTTGTATCTGTGGACCCCCCTTCCTGCTAGTTTGGGGAGAGGAACCCCCGTGCCAGGTGGGTCTCTTGCAGGCATAGTACGTTTACTCTGTGGTTTCGACCATAGTTTGCTATTTATTTTAATTGTATTTAGTTTTTTTCAAAACTTTTTGCAAATCTTTATCATTCAATTACATCAAGTATTCGATCAGAAAAAGACAAAAAGACAACCAAAAGGACCAATAAGAGTAATGAAAATGGTACACCTAAAGACAGCCAGGGAGAAGATTGAAACTATTGTGGTTCTCAGCTGATGATCTGCCTTTTTTAGATTCAAACAGGCACATTGCTTCCAAAAACATAGAACATCAAAATATAAAACATCAAGGCTTCTACATAATAATAATAAAACATCAAAGGCATGTCAACTGTCTCTTGCTAGTAGTCTATCAAGATAGTTTACTGTGGCGCATGTCAACATTTTATTATGACCAACTAAAATTGACGACCACCAATCGTCCATGTTGTCATTGAGAGGTCCGAAATGGCCCAGAGCGACAGTTCGATCAGAATTTAATGCTAAACAGTTCGCCACTAAATGTTTTAGCGTTTCCACAAGATTACTGCAATATCGGCATAACTTATTTAATGTTGCTTTGTCTTGTTTCTGCCAAAGCATCTCTTTTGTCGGCAGTAGATTTAATCGTAGGCGTGAAAACTGGCCACGATGATATCTCGAGGCGAACTGTTGCAAATACTTTGGAAGTAGGTTTACCAGTCGAATATAATTGATTGATATGATAGCTGATTTTAGTTTCGAGCGACCGTCTAGTGTCATGCTCCAGTCACTCTGGGTCACCTTTTTCTTTACCGCACAAGGATTGTGTGGAGTAGTTCAACAGATGTTCCTATGTGGGTTAGATTAGTTAAAATATTTGACACCCACTCTTTTAAAAGTCCAGTATAAGGTGCACTCAGGCGTTCCTTCAAAATGTTATATGGGGCAGCTTGATCGTGTTTAGACATTTTCTGGAACAGGGCAGAAGATTTCCATAGTACCGTGGCATTGAGAGATTCCAGCCCCAGTTCATATCTGACTGCCAAAATAGAAATGTACGATGTAGACACCTTCTTCCAAAATTTTCCTTCAAGCTGATTCCATATCTTATAGTTGATATTTAATCCAGCTTCACTGCCAAAAGTAACCGTGGGTACGACCTTCTGACGATAAAATTGGATCACTGGCAGAAATGTGAATTTTCCATATTCCCGGTGCAATTTAGCACCTTGTAAGGCCAGGGTGTTTATTTTTGCTTTCAGGTCGTTGGTGCAATTCCATTCTCTTATTGATTTATTAAATATGATCCCCAGATATCGAATGGTATCGGTTCTTTGAATTTCCTTTTTGGCAACGATCCATTTCAAGTTCTTTTCTTGAGTCTCTTGTTTAGTTGCAAAGCCAACAATTTTAGATTTCTCAACGGTGATTTCCATGCTGTTTTCCTTCAAGCTAGATAATAGGCGTTGAAGGCGGATTTGTGTGCAATCTAGAAGTACTATGTCGGTCGCGTATGTAACCCAACTGAAAAGGTGATTGTTGACCTTTGGTGGAAAACTGATGCATTTACATAGTGCTTCAGGTAGATCGGCAATATAAAGCTTGAAGATTAGGGCGGCCAGTGGGCAGCCTTGCTTGACTTCTCGTTCTGTGTTAATCTTTTCTGAGAGTTCGCCATCAGCATTCAAGCAAATGTTCATGGAGGTGTTAGTGTGTAGTTGAATTAGCATCTGTAGCAGGTCTGAGGAGCATTTCCATTTTAATAGTTTGACCCACAGTAGTGAACTATCAACTCTGTCGAAGGCCTCACGGAGGTCCACAAAAGCCAAGAACAATGGTCTCTTACTTTTTAAGGATTCCAATTTTAGTATGTTTAATAAAGTAAAATTGAGTTCGACGCCCATGCCACTTGTAAAGTCTGTTTGACGGTTATCAATGGTATGTGCATCGCGAGCCCATTTGGATAACCTTTTTTGTAGTAGGGACGCAAAGATTTTCCCAATTACACCTAGAAGGGCAATCGGACGGTAGTTGCTCAGGTTTGTGCAATCACCCTTCTTATAGATTGGGACAACTACCGTCGATTGCCATGAGGTAGGGATTTTTCTTGTTCTTGCGATATTTAGGAATAGGGTTTCAATGAATACTGCCCACTCAGATTTGTGTTTCTTTAATATTAAGTTTGTCAGGCCATCAGGACCTGGGGCACCTGAGTTTTTCAATTTCATGATACATTCCTCAATTTCCAAGCTGTTATAATGGAGGATCCACGGTACAGAAGGATCTAGGTGTCGTGATGGATCGTGTGTAGAATTTGCTTTGAATACCATTGTGAAGTGGTTTATCCACTCTTTCTCATTGACCCCAGTCATCATCCTGGCAGATTGTGATGTTGGACCAGCATTTATTATTGACCAGATTTCACGCCTCTTACGGGTGCATATTAGACAAAGCATGAGCTCAGCTTGCTCCTGTTCTCGGCCAATTTTGAACATTAACAGCCAGTTTCGGTAATTTTGTTGCAGCTTCCTTTTAGCTTCCACAAAGTTAGCTGTTGAACATGATTTTCTCAGCAATTTAATGCTGCTTTGAAGCTTTTTCTTTTTATCATTTATTGTTTTACTGTATGGATATCTGAGCCTGCTTGTCGATTGTTTATAATGGGCCAAGATTGGCGTATACTCCACATTCTCATCGGTGCGTGTGGAAATCGCTCTTAAAGTCGTGGTCAATTTTGTGATCTCTGCTGATCTAATCCTTATGCGGTTAAGGCCTTCATTTATTTCAAGTGAGATGATGTAGTCTTGGGCTCTCTGAGGTATGTTTATTGTCCATCGCATGTTGACAGCATTATGGTCACTATGTTGCATGCTGGGATTTCCAGCCTGTTAATTTTAGTGATAAAGTCGTGTGAGACCCAAATGTAATCCAGGGTCTTAAACGAGCCTTTCCTATGCCAGGTTGGGCGCGCAGGTATGTCGCCATCTGTTTGACCATTTAACATGGTACAGTTCCTGCTGGCCAGCTCTTTGGACCAATTCCTGTCACGAGTTGATGTTAATTTGTGATCTAGTTCTTGAATACGACCACTTGAGTCAACCCAAGAATTGTTAAGGTCTCCACAGATCATGATTGAAAAGTTTAAATAAGTTATCATGAATTAATCAATTAACGAGGTCACTGAAAAAATAAAGGCATTTGAAGATATTTTTGCCGGGTTCCAGTATATGTTCACTAACAATAGGAATGTACCTGATTTCGGAGTCTCATTTGTTATGTGAATAGTAGTGCCTTAAACAAATGCATTTGGATGATGGGACTTTATAATAGACCAGTCTGGCACATCTTTGATCAGGGTTATAAGTCCAAAGAAAATTGTAGAAAATCCCTCACAGATTGGAGTATCTCTCATCCAAGTTTCCTGGAGGCAAATAATGGTGTGCTCTTTTTTCTCCAGGTCAGACACTTGAAATAAGTGGATGAATCCTCTTGTGTTCCGTGATATCAAGGATCCTTCCTGCTTATGGTCCTCATCAGAGAGCTAGTGACATTTCATTTGTTTTTTTTTGTTTCTTGACATGGAATGTCGGCCTCTGTTATCTGAGGGATGTTTCCTGCGTTCCTCCTCTCTGTTGGATCTCCCAAAGTGCTCTTGCAAGACTTGTCTGCGAGATTCATTTGCTCTATGAGGGTTAAATCGCTAGTTTGCTATTAGGCTATTTTATCTGGTTGTTGAGTCCCTGTATATTCCAAGACAGTATTGATAGTGCCCTATTGGATTTCCCTCCTATGATAGGTGTACCCATACTGTGTACTGTGTGTGAATATTCACGTCAATACTAGGGTTACTTATTCATAGACGGTATGTGGACATTAGCTGCATGATGTTATTCTCCACTATGTGCAATTGAAATGTATACCATGTGTGAGCCCCCAGATCTCCCCTGTAAGCCCTTGTAACTGTTGGCATTGGTATAGACGACCAATGTCGTACTCCCAGACCGTCACTCGCACTCCCACGCCAGAAACAAAAACCTACCAGCTCCCATTCCCTCCCCATTCCCCAAACTTCCCACTTTAACGTTTCGTAACAAGTCCAGAGTGGCTGCGGATAGTGGAGCGCTAAGGGCGGCTAGTATGCTACTGATGGCTATGGCCATTGAGTAGCGCCCCTTGTCCCCGTCCATCAACCCCAGAACTTATTTCAACATCTGGGTTGGGACCTTGTACCTGATTCGTTTCCATGTGACAATGTATTAGGGTTGATTGGGCGAGTGTCTCGGTGAGCCCCCAGGATCAGGGAGGTTCATTGCAAAGCGTTCTGCTGACTCCGGCGAAGTAAAGAAGGTGGTCGTACCTTTATACTCCACTATGAGCTTGGCCGGGAACAGCATTGCATCTTGTATTTCCTTTCTTCGCAAAATGTTCTTGACAGCTTGGAAAGTTTTAAGTTGCTCTTGAACCGTCGGGCTGAAGTCCGCAAATAGCCGAATCCCAACACAGCTCCTTCTTCTCTCTAGCGGCGCAGAGCAGAACATCCCTGTCTCTATAGCTGAATATCTTAACAATCATAAAGAAGCTCAACTCATCAAGGGCCCCTGGCCCAGATGGCCTAAGTAACATGCTTATAAAGAAACATCCATAGGATTGGGCAAAATTCTTCGTTCATCTATTTTCTGCAATTGAGAAAGGGAAACAAATACCCATGACCTGGACAACAGCAATTTTGATCCCAATATATAAAGCAAGATATAGGCAACTACCTACAAACTATAGACCAATCGCACTTTTGGATCCGATTGGGAAGATTTTTGCAATGCTTCTACTTAACAAACTTAATACATGGATCAAGGAAAATAAGCTAATTGATATCAGGCAGACTGGATTCACAAAGAGCACGGGTACTCATGTAAATCTAATGATCTTGAATCTATTGAAACAGGAGGCATTGGTTAACAAGCACATCACATATGCATCATTCATAGAACTGGATATGGCCTTTGATTTGGTAAATAGGAGTATATTGTGGGGAAGACTAATGAAGTGGAAGTGTTCATTGACAATAGTGGAACCCATAAAGCAACTATATAGCAATACCACTCTAAGAATCAGACTCTCACAACAAGGTCAATTGTCAGCACCTATTGAAGCGGAAAATGGTCTTATACAGGGATGTCCTCTTGCAGCAACGCTGTTTAAGCTGTATACTATGGATCTCCCTGATCCTCGTTGTTTTCAGAAGGCAAATCCACCCAAATTAAATAACCATCAGATTAAGCACTTGCTGTATGCAGATGACATCGTCATCTTAGACAAAACAGAATTAGGGCTTCAAAGAAGCCTCTGGGAGTTGGAAACTTGTATGGTGGAAAATGGCCTAGAGATAAACACTGCCAAAACAAGAATCATGCCACTCTTTACATGAATGAACAAAAATTGACAACGGTAACAGCAATCAAATACCTGGGAGTTCTAGTGAATCAATCAGAAGTTGAAACCCCATGGATAAACCAATTAAGAACAAAAACAGCTTCACTCGTGAGACAAGGGTTATTTATACATAGAAAATTCGGAAAAATACTCCTTACAACCGATCCTCATATTTTACCGACAAAAAGTGACCGCAATTTTGAGTTACGGGAGTGAGTCTATGATAAATCTCGACCAATCAATTTGGGATATCTTAGAAGACATGTTTTGGAGGAAAATCCTTGGGTTATCGAATTCAATTCCAATTAAAAGAATCAGACATGAGATCGCGATCCAATCATTAAGATCAATAGTCGTGTGGAAAAAGATCGACTTGTATAGAAAGATGATTAATGAGGACGAAATCCCAGCATTCAAACTATTCGAACAGAGAACTGATAACGTGGCTAATATGGCATTAGCAATATAGAAGAACGTCATGATTGACATGATGGCAGCAAATAGTATAACAACAGGGATGCTTGTGAACCGCCCTCAATGCGCTAAACAAAGACTACAGCGAAATGATTGGATTTGTACTCTAACAGACAAATCACGATATGAGATGAACCTGAACTGTGAATTGGACAACGTGCACTTAATGACTTACCTGCATATCTGAAGCAATTTCCGGATAGGCAGATTAGGGATCAATTCATTAGATTTTGACAATCAACTACCAACACGGGAACGTATGGCAAATAACAGGCACATTTTGAAAGAGGTAGCATTTTGTCGATTCTGTGAGAACAAACAGACGATTGAAACTATCCATCATATCATCATGATTTGCCCTGCGTTAGCTGAAAAAAGAAACTGGTTTCGAGAAATTATATCTACATCTGGAAACTTACTCAATAGAAAGGATAGATGGAATCTAATACTGTCAGGAAATAGCCTCACTAGTGTCATAATTCAATTTTGGAATTATATTATCATGTTGAATAGTACATACATTTCTGTAATGATGGACTTATAGCAGTATCTAAAGTTGTAAGGGAAATGAAATAAGATACTTTGGAGAGTATGGTCAATGAAAGAATGCTTGTTTTAAAATTTCTTTTTTTACATTTTGGAATTGTATGACTGTATGGATAAAGGAAAAGTTTTGAATAAAACTATAACATAAAAAAAAATGCTGAATATATTAGCTATGATCGGGCGCTCTGGGGCGCAGGGGGAGTCTTGGCCGCCAGTGATTGGTGTGCCTGTTCCACCATAAACATGGCAGTGAGGGGGGTTGCCTAGGATTTCCACCAATAGGGTTTCCACAAAATTTTCCATGTTGTCTATCGGGATTGACTCAGGGATACAAATATTGTTCCGCCTCGACTGCCCCTGTAAGTCTTCATTCTTAGCCATTATTTTTGTGACGGATTGTTGTAGCTCTGCCACTTCGTGTTGCAGAGTGGCCACCTTGTCTTCTCTGTCTCCTATCCATTGTTCAGCTTCTGACATGCGCCCGCTTAACTTGTCTATTAGAATGGCCGATATGTCCACCTTACACATCAGGGCGTCGATCTTGGCCCCTAAGTTATCGGTGCTGTTCTCCAGGGCTAATGCGGTCTGATTCAGAGCAGCAACGTCTATTTGGGATGGTGCTTTGGACTGTTCCTGAGTTGGTGCTGCCTATGATTGGTCTACTCGTGCAAATTGATACATTTTGTCTTGTTTTTTAGGATTGATCATGGTAGAACTGTCTTCCGGTTAGTTCCTATCCCAGGAGTCGCTGCTGATGTTATTAGTTGCGCTGTTCGGTAGCTGTACAGGGAGCCTCAGCTTGTAGGCCTCGATGCGCTATGATGTCTGCTTTGAGGGTGACAGTGTTGGATCAGGGCGTCGCGTCTTCATTGTCCTCATATTTATTATTGGGCGGGTAAGGCACCGACCATGCGCCACCCTTCTTCCTAGCGGTGGATGTCTGCTCCTGTATTTATATGGACGTAGGTTGGGTATCCCCGGGGCAGCAAGGTGCTAATTGTGTTAATTCACTGTCTTTGCGGGGGTCCGGCCATGGGCCGTAAGATGGGCTTAGCGGGTTGATATCCTTCAGGCTGATCTTTGTACCTGCAATCGTTTATTCCACTGGTATGGAGGGCGAGCCTTTCACTTTGACTGGTTATGGCTGCCTCCTCATGTGGGAGCGGCCGGGCGCTTTGTTTAGTGGTGCTCGTTGACAATGGTCAGGCACGTCGTTATTAAGATTCCCTACCCACACTCCCAGTGCTGCGTTGCTGTCTCCGCCTGCAACATTTCGGGGCCGCCGTCCTCACTGACCTAATAGTTGAAGAAGTTGTATCTCCCCTTGTGTGGGCCGGGGTTCTGCGCTCCCCCAGGCCGAGTTACTTCTTCTGGTGTTACGCATCTGCTGGGCCTCAAGGCGCACACCCCGTCCTGCAAAATTCCTTGAGCAATTTGATCCCCACGACGTACCTCAAATGGGACTTTGCTAAGATTCTGTAAGAGAACCTTTATGTCTCCTCGGAAGTCGGGACGATGACGCCTGCTAAAACGTCTATACTGAACTTCCATGTTAGGACAGATTTTGGGGCTAAACTGATGCCACACACTGGAGGGGTTATCAGAACCAGATTGGTAGGAATCATCCCTCTTTTCCCAGGGGGAATGATAGCTTCCCTACTGCTACAAATATCTAAACCTATCGAGTTTTTTGTGCAACAGAAGGGCTAGATGACTAGGTTTTTGAAATTGTAAGGTTACCCAATTTGTTTCAATTGAGTCACATCCCACTTCTGACACCATATGTAAGGAACTCAAGGTGGCAACAGTAAAGACAGACACAAGTGATCACAGTTAAAAGGTGTTTACTGAACTTTATAATGAGTGAGATAAACACCTAATCTAAACCTAAATTTAAGATTGAAGCAAGTTACAACCATCAAATACAATCCTAGTGGCTTCTTGTCAAATAAAAAGGGCCTATACAAAAATAACTAATTGCCAATCCTTCCCACTAAGTTTCCAAAATAGTGTGGGATAATGTTCACCAGAAAAGAAAGAAGTGTTCACCAAATGATAAGTCAGGACGGTAAGGCTGGGTCTCCCTTACCCAGGTTTGAAGCACGGGAAAAGGCAGGACTCTCGAGCACAGCACACTCCTTGGCCTTGCTAGCACAAGGTTCACAGTTCAGTTGAATGATATCAAAACTTTCAGAGGCTAAGTCTCATTCTTTCAAAACTCTCTCACCTCAGAGGGCCTGGGGTGTTTCACAATGACAAACAAACAAAAAGCTCTCTCAGTGATCTTGCACCTTGGGCAATTGCTCTTCGCCCCTAGGATCTCCCTTGGCCGGGCTCGGATCCTCCTCGCAGTTTGGGTTTCCCTCCGTCGGGTTCACTATGGCCTTTCTTTAACACATTTCATGTATTTCTAACACAGTTCAGGTATGGCTCAAATGACAAACAAAAAAAAAGTTGTTTCGGTAGCCTTGTACCTTGGCCGATTGCTCTTCGCCCCTAGGATCTCCCTCTGCCGGGCTCAAATCCTCCTTGCAACCCGAGCTTCCCTCCGTCGGGTTCATCACAGCCTTTCAAGTGTAGTTTACATTGCTCATTTTCATCAGAAAGCAAGGTTTTCCTTCTCTTAGCTTACTATCGGCATCCCTCTGTCGGGGTTCACAATTGCCACAATTTACAGTTCACAACCTTATTGGAAAGCGGGGTACCCTTACCCTAGTTTTCCTTTGGCAATGGGCCAGAGACTTTCGATTGTACTAGTGTCAGGATTCCTGCCCCTCATGTCCCCAGCCCTCCAAGATGTCAGGCTGGAGCCAGGCCACGATCACCTACATGGCCCTCAAGGGCCTCTCCATCCCTCCAAAGACCCACTTGGGAGTCAGACTTGGCGCTTGTGGCACCAGACTCACTCACTCCCATAGGATAACATTGGGGATTGGACTTGTAGTGCATTGATGGGGACAAGATGGATGCCCCCACATATTTCAGTTCCCAGAACTGCATGTGCAGTCTAGTCTTTTGGGTGTGGTTCAGCCCAGAGACACCTGGGATACCCAGAAAGTATTTAAGCCACGCCCAGGCAGAGAAACATGCTTTGTGTTTTCTGCACCTGCATCGTGACACTCACCGTGTTTGGATCGGTCTCCAGTAGGCCTGCATCTTTCTTCTGCGCTCAGCTCCTGCAAGAACAAGAACACTGTTAGGAACAGACTTACCTTGCAGCGCTTCTGCCCATCATTCATCGCTTCTTCTGTTCTGCGGGCATCTTCGGCTGTGTCATTCCCATCCCGGCATGCCGCTTCCTAAGGAAAAGGGAAAAGAACAAAAAAAAGGCATTAGTAAGCATTCAGCAAATCTTCGCTTATTTTTAAAGACTGTACGACCTTCAAACGCTTACCTGAATCTCAGCTGCTCTGGAGGAACTCTGTCTCCGGAACGTCTCATCCATCTGCAAGTGGGAAAAGACACTCCAGGTTAGCGTGGAAACATCTAGAGGCGCTGCATACCACGCTTACTCACTACATTTCTTCTTCATAACCGGCATCCACGCTGAAAACGTTGCGGCACCTAAAAGACACGGTAAAAGAACTCAGTTCAGTACAAATACGAAAGGATTGCATCGCGCATCGCTCTCACTCACCTTCAGCGCTACTCACCTCAGCAGCACGTCGCCATCCCCGGATTCCGGCCATCATCTAAGGAAGGAAAGGAACGAAGTTAGAGAACTGTTGAAAAGACTCATTATACTTACCTGTCGGACTCTTGCCAGTGAAGTAAATAGGCAGCAACAAGCCTGCATCAATCAACGCGCCCCTGCGCTGAAAGCAGGACGGAGAGCACACTTTTCAAGAAAACAAGGTGAGCTGTGGATCAAAGGGAAGTGTTGGACTCCGGGGAAGAAGGGGTTCAAGCACACAGAGACAATAGGGAGTTAAACTCTACCAATCCTGTGTTTCAGGCCCAGTCTCCAGTCGAGTAGATTCCAGGGAAGGGTTCGAGGTCGTAAGAGGTCAGAACAGGCTGAGTGACGTCCCCGTGGATACCAGGTGAGCGTTACAACAAACTATGTTCCATTTACCACCTGCAAGCGAAAGCGGTGGTCGAGAAGATCAATGGCCTCCTTAAAAGCAGATTGTTGTTATGCCACACCCTCAAAAAGAATTGGGTGTATTGCCTGCCCTTGACATTATTTCAATTACGAACACAACCAAACAAGGACCACCACTTGTCCCCGTACTTGTCCCTGTACTAAATAGTAACAGGAAGACGCATACAAACACCGCTACCTAATGAGAAAAGCATCAGATGCTCATCGGGCTGTCACAATTTTGGGGGAGGAATTCAAGGAATACCTGACACATCTTACACGGACAGTGAGGAGCACAGCTAAACAAGTAGCACCACTCTTCACTAGAGAAAGCGAGACTGACAAATGTACTGCAGCAACAGACAGCCCCATGACACAGTTAATGCCCGGGGAGTTGGTATACGTGCAGAGTTTTTTGAGTTGATGGAATTTTCCAAGATTTCACAGCCCTTACGAGGTGACATATTGCACACCTTCTGCAGTAAAGGTTAAGGGCCTGAAATATTGGATACATCTCTCTGACGTTAGAAAAGCCCACGGAAGTGTGACACCAAAAGGAGAACTGCCCAATGCACATGAGGTGGAAGTTCCCTAAAGAGAATAAATGGGTCAGGATAGAATATTTGCAAATTACAAGGAAGGGGATACCCATGTAAATAAAAAAATAAATAATTGATTAATATGTACATAAAGACGATTATATGTTATGGTCTTTTTCTCTCTCTCTCTTTTTTCGCTCTCTCTCTCTCTCTTTCTCTCTCTCTCTCTTTCTCTCTTCTTTCTTTCTCTGTCTCTCTCTCCATCTCTCTATGAAATAATATGTTTATCATAACTGAAAATGCACTTAACGCATTGTATTCCATCCTGTAGGTACAAACATGGCAGAAACGAGGCCCCTCAATTATAACGCGACAGAGATAGTTAGCAGTAGGGTCAATGTTAGTGCTACTAGAGCTTACTCGTACGACTGCAGTCTCGATTTCATGGCCATTGTTTTTTCCACGTTGTTATTATGTTTAGGGCTTTACTGGAGCGTGTCTTTTAATTTAGATGAGATAAAAGTAGGATGGGTGTGGGAAAATTGGTGCAAGAGGGAACACAGTTGATATGGGATGGTGTGAAGTTGATGTGGCTCTACAAATCTCACCTCACTGCACAAAAACCGTGCGATGAAAGCCCCTGAGTCTCAATACTTGGCAATGAATAGTGATGTATGTTTATGATGAGGACCAACCAACGTCTGATGTATTAATGCTGCCATACGCACACCCAGACAACCTTTGAACCTACCTCAAATGATGACTACATGCCCTTTAAGTCTCAAACACCCACCCCAAATACCCATCCTATCACACAGTATTGGCAACACAATTATGATCAGAATGAAAAGATGAATTTAGGCATCTTCCCTATCCGCTACCCAATAACAATGAAGCTACACAATGGTCTAGGGTGGAGTATCAGAACGAAAAGGGAAACGGAACAAAAAAGATATGATGCATACCATGGCCTAGTACTGGATGCAGTAGAAGACCCCCGTCATCCAGATCAGTCTAACAAATGGTACTCTGACATGAGCACCATGGGTAAACAAGCAACAAACGAAAGTTGTTATGTGTGTTCCCAGATACCTCACGCATCAGGAACACCCAAGGTTCTAATACCTCAGGAAACCCCCATAGCGGATGCCCAGTGTCTCATTCATCAAGCACTTTGTAGAATTTGAAGTACCTTGCAGGCACACACAGTAATGTTACAACTGCTCCAGAACGAGAAGACGTGTCACAGCAAGCGTCAAGGAGTACTTTGCATAACGGAAACATTTTTCGTCATAAAAGGGACAATGTTCACAGAAAACAAATGGCAAGAGGAAACAGTGATGTGTAAGGCAGAAGCACTATGAGGACTGTCAGAAGAAACATTTCAATGGGTCGAGAAACAAACATGGTCCCACCACATTGCCAAACTAACGTGGGTAACAGCTCTCGGAAAACCGATCAAGATCCAACGCGAAGTGCAATACGAACATTGCTTCCACGGAGAAGGGAAGATACCCAATGGTTCAAACAAACATTGCAACAAAACGCTCATCCTCCCTGACATGAAAAAAGGAACAGCTGCCTTGATGGACAATTACTGGGTATGTGACAAACAGGCATACTTGCACCTCCCACCATCATGGAGAGGTACTTGTACCCTGGCTACGCTGCATTCGGCCCTGATGGTGATTCCGGAGAGCCATGTCCAGGGGGAGAGGGTGCCCACCAGAATGCTCCTGGCACTCGAGTCAACAACAGAAGAACCCCCCACATATGATGTGCTGTCGGAGGATAAGCTGCAAGACAGAGTATCATGCAAAATAAGAGCATCAAACTACATCTCTAAAGACTCTTCCAATCTTCTGGCACAGATACCGGACCAGTCTAAGTTGTTTAACTCAGCAGGGACATTTTTTGCATTACTCATACCAAGCATCCAGGGATGAGCAAACGCCAAATGGCTGCAGATTGTGAGGTGGGAGCTGATTCACCTAGCAAACAACACTGAAGAAGTGTTCAGCCTCATCAAGGTAGAGCCCTGCGGTTGATGACAATGCAAAACAGTTACGTCTTGGACCTCCTCACAGCAATGGAAGGCGGTGTTTGCCGAAAAATCAGCAGTGCATGTTGCACATTCGTGCCTTCTGCAGATGTTGACAACGGGACATTATCACATGTAATAGCTGCAGTACATGATCTTGGAGAAAGGATGAAGAAGGAAGGTGGCGTGCATCCGAGTGATTGGTTCGACACAGTTTTTGATTGGGTACCATCTTGGTTCAGGACTTCAATGAAGCTACTGGTCTCTATCATAGTATTTTTGCTGCAGATTTTTTGTGTGTGCCAGGGAGGGGTTCAATGCTGTGCAGAATCTATGCCTAGTAGTGCAATGATGATGGTGACAGTGGGCAACCCAAAGGAGTACGTCATGATTTGAAAGACGCACAAGTACAAACCGGGGATAACCAAGAGCCCAAATACTGCATGACAGCAGTGTACAACACAGGGGATAGAGTGGATAACTTGTGGCACACAACCATCAAAGAACCCCATGAGCTAGAATGGTATAAGGAGGTGTGGGTGGATCTAGCTGGGTACGGTGGGTGTATATACATGACCTGCACTCCTGATGAAGCAGTGATGGAGGCAGAAGAACGTAGGCGCACTAATGGCCAGGGTTATTCGTTACTTTAGGAGTAACGAAAGGGGGGAATGTAAGGGAGGCAGGGTCTTTTTGCCCCCCCCGTACATTCTGCATGGAATTGATCTATTGCTCATACCCTTGCGGGGAGACGTCCCTCTTGTCTGTCCTCTGACGACAGAGGGCAGAGGCCATTGGATGACACATACAGACTCCATTTTGTGCCACCCAGGACTCCATATTTTTACTAGGCCGCACAAGGATTTCTAAAACGTCATCTCTTCCATTGCCCAGCACCACACACAGCCAGCCCAGACACCCCCTTCACCTCCTCCCCCGTCTGCGCTGCACAAGCTTCTTTCTCACAGAAGTACAGCCATGTACTGTTGCAACCCGCCTGTATCTTTCTCTTCCTCTGAGCTCATTGCCCTGTGTGTGACCGGGGTGAATCTTGACTTGTGTACTCATCCATCTCCACAAACCTGCATGTGCCCTCTCAACCCCCAACTTCATACCCATCACTCATGACACCCAGACCCCTCTGTCCCTTTGATGCTGATACACATCTAACCCCCTGAAGTGATCAGAGTATGCCCCCACTATCTATATATCTGCATTCTTGTATTGCGCCACTAACCCATAGGCCTCAGGGCACGGGTCATTAAGGCACCATGGTTTACTGTTCCTCGAGGGCAAAGTATAAGATGGATATATAGTTGTTAGCTGAACTTTATAGCACCTCCACTAAATGTCAGAGTTTAATGTGATAAGTTGTTTCTAGCCTTTTTTCTATGTTGTCAGAATAAAGAGATTAGTTAGATGATCTGTGCCTGACGCCTCTGGCCTTCACCCCTTCCAGATGAGCCCAGCTGACCCACGTGCTGCGAGAAGCAACAGCTCTGCACCAGCCAATCAAGCTGAACCTTCCCAGTATGGCCCATACTGTAACATTGTAGTGAACCAATGAACATGTTATATTCATCACCTATATGGTTTGTTACTGATGACGAAGGTAGGCCATAAAATACGTTGTTTCTGTATTGTTGGCAGAGCGCTCTCGGAGCAGGAGAGTCCTCTGCGTGCATCTTATACCTGATTTAAACTTTGTTCAACTTGCAATCTATCTCTTGATCTCTTTACCTACTGGGGTGTGTCCATTTATTCTGAGTTTGGCATCTCCGTTTGGGGAATGACCACCTTAAACAGTAAGACTTTAATGTGTGAATATGTGTGAAAACAAATGAGCTGCGAGCAAAATTATCAGGGGATGGTTAGATTACAGTCGTGAATATCCACAGCTTTGTCCCCTCGAGTATATCTTAGACCAGCTCTCCCCTCCCGTATGGTGGCCACCAAGATATTTGCTTTAGTCAGTATCTCAATCCTGCCTTTCTTTAATTTCCTGTTTCAGGATCAAGCATATTTGGAAAAAACAGTTATTCTCAACCACTAAAAGTAACTCAGGGGGAGCATCCAACATTCCAGAGGAGAGATGCTCACAAACCCTCGGACTAGTCAATGAATGAGTGCTTTGTGTGCACCCGATGCACCCCGTTTGATTGGTGATTGTGGATTTAGTCTGATTTCAACTTTCGTTTACTTTTCCCCCTAGCCTAATCCGCCGAAAGATTAATGGACAGATTCTCCCCACCTCTCTATCAGTTGAGCAAGACACTGTTCAGTTTCTAAGCAAGCTATCATATTACTTCATCCTCTTTTCACTACACAAATTGTAACCCACAGTCTTAATAGGGCTATTGTCTAGTAAGGAAAAGGTGTAACAAAGAAATGCAAGATGACGTACCTGTAGTAAAAATGCACCCACTGACCACCTCTTTGCTTAACCTCACCGACTGCAACTACTACTGCTAGTGCTGCCGGCCACTTAGCAGCTACTTCATGACACGCATTTGCACACAGTCTCTCTTTTTTACCACAGCTTCCTCGTCTGTTCCGATCCCTCCTGCAATAATTCAGGGCTGGCACAAAGTTGTGGACATCTAACAGTCTATTTCTCCCTTCACCTTCCTCGCTGTGCCACAAATGACTGCAGGCCACTTAGCGGTTTTATTCCATACAGCTGTGCAGAAATGGGCTGGGAAACCACCATCATTTCCAAGTCCCAGAATTGAGGTTCCAGAGTACAGAAACCGCAGAGGTTTTGTACAGTTTTACACAATGACCCTTATATAGAAAAACAGTATGATATGTTTAGCCTGTTACATCAACAATACCCAGCAGTGCATTCTGAGGGGCATGGCTTTACACAACCATGAAAGTTTGATGTAATACTGCTCAGCCCACCCACTTGACATGACCACCTCCTCTCTGGAAGCTCCATCACACAAAGGTATTCCGGTTCTCAGGCAGCTAAACCCACCTTCATAATCTAATCTGGGGTGTGTAGGTGGGCGCACCTTATGGGCATACATGGACTTGCCAACCAACTGGCATGTAGTGTGCCCGATTCTGTAGCTTGGCTGAGGTTCCCACGTCACTGTCCCGATGATGACTGCTGTTTTGCACTGTGCAAGGATCATGTACGTACATGGCCATAAAGTAAAGTGCCATCAGATCCCACATTCCCCCCTTTTGGGTATGTATCACATTGCTTTGTTTTCCTTCACATTTTGTCCCCATAATCACGTTTCTGTAATTCAGCTGTTATTCCAGCCTTGGTCCTCATCAGGAGACTGGCTGTATCCCGCCGAGAAACCGCCAGCGCAAATATCCAAATACTGTTACCGCTACTGTGCCCGGCGTTATTAGCACCGGATCACGAGTAGCGGTACAGCAGCAAGTTCCCATTCTCCAATAGATCCAATGGAGTTGGGGGGCGCTATTATCACCGGCTGTAATTGCGACGGTGGTAATAGCACCGAAAACAGGAGTTAAGGGGACATTTTTACCTCCACCAAAAAGCTGGAGGTAAAACTCTGATTTATTGACTGACTCATGATTGGGCCAACCCTTAAATGCAGCGGTAATAGTGTTACCGCTAGATTTAAGGGCTAAGGCCCAACTCGTGGTGAGGCCCTTTGTACCTACATTCATAACTCCTCCTGGGTCTCAGATACCCCTATTTCTAACCGTCCAGCTTTATTAGTGTATATTAGTGCCTTAAAGTGTTGCTTTATTCATATCATCATAATATTCAAAACACAAAACGAGGAATTATTATGCGCAGCTTATCTGTCTGCATTTGTACGATTTCTTACAATCTTCTAAATTATTTATATGATCAATGTTGGTAACAATCAAGGTAGCATACACTATGAAGGCATCATGAAGCAAGACACAGACACCGGATTCAAAGTTCAAACAGAAATAATGAATTAACTCAAATGTCAGGATGGTAGAAGGCCTAACTTGCCCTATGCTAAGGTGGAATTTCCCAACCTGAACGGAACTAAGGAAAGTCTGAGTCAAAGAGTTCAACTTACAAGTCTGTCTGTGCCCAAAACCTATCCTTGCTCTCACAGCTAAAGCTAAACAATGTGTAGGGATGTCAATAATGAAAGAAATGGTGATTAACACAAAGCTCAAAGCTTCTTCCAGCACTTCGGATCCTTATCAGCTTCCTTTCCCAAAGTTCAAAAAAGTTCCACAAA
The DNA here is from genome assembly GCF_040938575.1 of Ambystoma mexicanum. Lineage (NCBI taxonomy): Eukaryota > Metazoa > Chordata > Amphibia > Caudata > Ambystomatidae > Ambystoma > Ambystoma mexicanum. The sequence goes on from NC_090921.1 coordinate 306,379,656, forward strand.
ATTCTCAAGATTGCCGTTCTCAAGTTCAAAGCAACACAGTTCCACACAATCCACGTGGTTCCCTTCCTCAAGTTCAAGGCAACACAGTTCAAAAGAAAAGGTTCTTGAGGCTTCATCCTCAAGACAGCATCTGCAATTCATCAAGTCTCCGGGTTCCCTCCCCGAGACTTAAACGTAGCAAGTTGTACTTTTCTCCAATTTTCAAAGTTCAACACAACTCCAGGTCAACTTGACCCTCCTGGATTTTATCAACAGTTAACTTTCAGGTGTCCTTCTTGGAGTGTTTCACAATGTCTTTGGTTTTCACATTTATGGCTCGCTGGTCTAGGCACAGTTGTCAGACGACACATTCGACCCAACCAGAAACCCTAGGTTCTTCAGCCCACACAGGTTAATCTGCATTTGCCCTGTGTCCCAATTCAAATTCACTTAGCTACTTTTTGTCTGCCTGCTGGCTTTATGTGCAGTTTCACACTCAATTGGCTTCTCCTGATCAGCCTCTTGGCTTTGCCATAATGTGTTGTACGTCTTATGCCAATCTTTGGCCTTGCCACACTGTCTCCATTCATAAAGTTCACTTTGTGGTGGTCTTATTAATTTCCCACCTTTCTGTCGCACTCTTTCACACTTGCGCTCTTTTCCGTAGGTTGTTTTCAAATGAGCACTTTCCCTTTTGACTTTCATCAGCTAATAGCTTTGCCCACAAAGTTTCACTCAACTGGGTATTCAACGTGTCCGATTTAGTTTTGCTGGAAGTTTATATTCAGTTTGATATTCAATATGGTTAATTTAACTTTGCTTGAAGTTTCATTCAGTTCCGTATTCAATTTTGCTTCATACAGCACTTAGTTACTCACACGTAGCCACTAGGACCGCCCAGGCATCGAGTGCCATTCCCCTGCACTTACCGTTCCTTGGCGTTCCTCTATGGTGGCTCAGCTGCTTCTTCTCTGCTGTACAGGCTGGCGGGCTGGTATCTGTGAGCCCCGCTGGCACTCCGGGTATATTCCAGCACACACGGCAGCTCTGATCCTCTGCCCTGGATGTGGACAGCGTCCTTTCTTCTTTCTTCCTTTTCCCGCAGCTCCAGCTGCTTTCTCCCGATCATGAGGCTCCCACACCTGTGGCAGTCTAACGCATACTGGCCAACCCTACCGATTCAGGCGGTAGGCCACTGCTTTTTAAGCAGTCCTATCGCCTACAGATTCAGGTGTCAAACCCTACCAATTTATGGTTCCAGGCCTGGCTGCCTGAGGCCCACCCATCCTAGCAAGCAATGAGCAGCATCCTCCATGTGTACTGGAAGGTGGATGTGTTAATGGCCCATTAATTTGATTGATGTTGATATGCTGCCAGGCCATGACCTACAGTGAAACAGATCGATGGAAAGTCGTTTTTAGAAAAGTATTTAACATTGTATGCAGAGTTTCTGAAATAACACAGGCGGTATTTATGTAAATCTGTAATAATTGTACTGCTTTGCCCACTCTAAATGTAATCAGCATATGCGGTAGTCGGGCTGAAAAATCCACAACTAATAATGAGTTTGTAAGCAACACAAGCACAGCTCACGGCTAACACCGAAAACCTTACAGATCCATAATGCACTAAAAAAAGTAGTCCATTTGCACTAAAACAGACTCCCAAAACATTCCAACAGTTTCCATAATTTGAGGGCATTGATTGAGCAATTTAAAAGCGGAATACCCAGTGCCATTTTGTCATTAAATAGAATAACTAATGTCCCCCATAAAGTACATTTTAATGATGTAATGTTTTCGTATAGTGCTTTAGGCAGAATTCCTCTTGCGTCTAAGCACTGTAAACAATATGGGCCGATTAGCAAATTGTTTGTTGATGGCATTTTCCCATTGAAAAACTCTTTTATAAATCAGGCTTATGGTCCTCATTACAAGTGTGCCGGTCTGGTAACAAAGGTGCCGGTAAGCTTACCAGTACTGTTGTTACCGGACCGGCACACTACGAGTATATGGGCGGGTACCGTCCCGCCCACCAGGGACAGACTGGCACCGCAGAATTGCACGAAAGCACTGGCACTTCCGTGCTCCCCATTCCCATGGGACTCAAATGGAAAGGGAGAATTACACTTTTCCGGTGCCTGGTTCACGGACCGCCGAAGCCCACAATGAGCACACACAGTAACGAACCACAAATTACTCTTAGACAAGTGAAAAATATCAATACATTTATTGCCGGTCAGACCAAATAGACACAAGTAACTTTAGCAATAGAAACAAAGTTATTGCATAAATCCTTAAACTAAACAGTATATATACATTACATTTTCTAGTGCAATTTAGTTATAAACTACAACCACCACCTGTAAAGAAAGGGGTTAAGTTTAGTACACAAATGGCAATGGGTAATTCTTCAGCGTTCGTTCCCTAACTTTTGTGTCCAACCCTAAGAAGAGTGGAGCCTTGTGCTCAACAGAACAGTTGTGCGTAAAAAAACACGATCGCGCAGTTGAACCAAAAAGCGTATCTTTTTGTCGGGGCTAGCAAGTCAGGAAGGTGCTTAACCCCCTACCGCCAGGGTCGGAATGACCCCCTATGACATCAATATAGGCTCCACAGAAATTGAAGTAAGGCTGTAATATCCTGTCCATAAGTCGTTGGAAAGTGGCTGGGGTCCCATGCAGTCCAAAAGGGAGGACCTTCAATTGGAATAGTCCCATTGGTGTCGAGGACGCTGTCTTTCCCCTATCAGGTCCATGTACAAGGACCTGCCAATATCCCTTGGTTAAATCTAGGGTTGACAGGAATGTGGCATTTCCAAGTTTATCTATTAACTCATTGATGCATGGCATAGGATAGGCATCAAAGGCGGAGATGCCGTTGACCTGTAAAAGCATATGTATTTTGCGTTATAATCTTGGTCTAAGCAAGTACACATTGAACTGCGCCATTGTGGTTTCCGAAAACGCCATCTTGGCTGCTTTGCTCTCACTTCTGAGTTTTCATTCTGAATGCTGTGAGAACTCACAAAATCACTGCTTCGGAAACCCCTCTAACATGCCCCTGCACAGGAATGCTGAAACTGCTGAACACATTATTTGTTTTCTGTATTGGAGCCTTGAAGTACTGGCATGAACATAGCTAATCTGTAAATTAGGTGCCACCCTGTCTCCTTTGACTTCCTCTGCTTTTCCACAGCTAATTGTGAATATGCATCCATATGCATTAAAGTGAAGCACAATTCACAGCATATGTTGTTCCGAAGGATAGAGATACTGAGAAGAAGAACAGACTGACCTTTTAGTCTAGCAATAACACAGATAAGGGAGCGCAAGGAATGTTAGCTTGTGTTCGGAACACAATATACTCCTTCAACCCGTTCCGCTCTGCTTCCCAGACAGTAATTTGTCTGCAAGGAGACGTTGAGTGCTATAGCACATGTTGCTATGGTAAAATGCCCACGTCTGTATGTCTATAGGTCACGAGCCATCGTCACGTGATGAGCTATTCCAAATTCATCATGGTATTCCGAATGTGTATAAAATACATCCACTCCCGCCTGTCTTAGCTCTTTTTTTTCTATACCTGTATAGATGCATTACAAGACCTGAGACCACTCGAGTGCAAATAAACTTTTGTTTATATATTTGTTCCTTGTGACTGGTGTGTCTCAATTTCTTTGCAGTAGCCTCATATTTTTTGGACTAACAGACCGGCCTGAAGTCTACACAAAACCTCCAAGAATGATCAGGTTTAATCACCAACACAATAGGGTAGGACCATGGACTCAAAGAGGGCTCGATAATGTTTGTATTCAGCATTTTTTTTAACTTCATCAATAACTATCTGCTTTCGTGCTTCTGGGAGTCTATATGGTTTCAAAAGGGCCCATTTTTCCTTTGGAGTTCTGCTATAGTTATAAATACCATGTACTCTCCCTGGTTTCTTGCAGAAGACACCCTTTGGTTTTTCACATCAGGCATAAGCGACTAAGCACCTGTCCCCCCCTTTGTCTTGGTCAGAACTCTTGGACAACACTTCATATACTTGTTGATAGATAGAACAACCAGTTTTCATTAACACTTTACAGCATTTGAGAACCGTATCATCCTCCAGTTTTACCATTCAAAGGCAATGGTGCCTTTTAATGTCCCCATTCAAACCCAAAGGTGGAGTTTACGGTAAACTCATAACTATCAGTGACTATCTCATTTGGACCTTAGTCCATTAATCCTACTGGCAGTTACCCTCAATGTTGCTAAAGCTAGTGGTAGCGTGCCCGGTCACTTCAAGCCAGCCTCAATTGTCATAGATGGCCTCAAGAATAGACCAATCCTTGAAGAAGGTTTAAAGGTTTTCATTTGGGAAACGTTAAAGGGAGCTTGCTAAGAATTGTTCCTCTCTCTCTCTCTGGTCTAGTGCAGGAGTTTCCTTTCCTTGCCCAAGCATCCCTAAACCCCAGGATGGTCTCTAGAGACCGATAACCTCTACTGTCTAAAATTCTGTCTGCCTGGTGGTGATAGCCGAAGAGCAAACACCTTTTCTAAATGGCCCCATCTAGGAACAATTTAGTTGGGCCCTAACCTAGGTTTACCAATGCAATTCAGTCTAAGAATAGCTTTGAGTTCCAGACAAGCAGACTCCACTTGGACCTTCTCATTCACATGCTTATACTCCTTACCTTGATTTTCTAGCCTTCCTTTCTCTTTCATTTTCCTTGCTTTATTCTTCCTCCCACTCTACTTTCTCTCTACCCGTCCCTCCCTCCAATGTTGTCTCACTACACTCCCCTCCACTCTTCGATACTACTCTCTCCTCTCCACACAACTAATAGTCTTGCCTCTCCATACTACTACCGCCTCATTACACTTCTGGCCTTCTCCCCTCTCCACAATACTATTCTCTCCTCTCCACACTACTACTCTCCCCTTTCCACACTACTACCCTCCATCCACACCTTCTTCCACAGTCAACCCTCCTTTCACTCTGCCATTCACCTTGCATACTCTACTTTTTTCACTCACACTTCATGCACGCACTCACACCCAAGAACCATTTTCTTTCACTAATAGACAAGTAAGTGATCTCTGACCATTCAGAGCAAGCCTAATACTTAACAGCATTTTAATTTTGCGCTCCCTAAACTATGATAGTACAAACTTTAAAGCATACTTACCTTTGCATTCACAGATGTGTTGGGTCCTTTTTGATTGGATAGCTCAGTAGGCAACATGCTCGCCTGGGAAGCAAGACGATACGGAGCACCACAGGTTTGATCCCTGGGTCCGCGCTTAGAAACCTCTGGGTATTAAGCGAGTTATAAATAACCTATCATATCATATGACAACACAGCTGCTATTCCTTACCACTTGAACAAATATACAAAACCTGGGATTCAGATGGTAAGAATCTCCTGACTAATTGATACTGTTATTGTAGCGCAGAGAGTTGGTCATTACAGTCTAAGTTTTTCTTAAACAGTGAGAGCGTTTAAGACCATTGTGAGAAAAATTGAACATTGAACTGTGATTGTAACCTAACTCATACTATGGAATTATGTGGACAACAATGAAGGTCAGAACATGATTCTACTTATAGTATATATTGAACAAGTTTAAGAGTTACTTTTTTACTCCGATAACGACCAATGAGAGAATCTCATGATCAATTAAGTTGTACTCTCCTTTTACAAGTAAGAGTTTCAGTAACACTCAGAGGTATCCATTAGGTTTATAAACACTTCTCTATGGCATATGACCTTTAATATGTCTTAGCACTTTATTAGGCTAACTAAGGAGATGGGTGCATGTTTAAGAATACAGATGACGAGATCTCAATGACAAATGTTTCCCTAATGAACAATGTTCTCAAGTATGAATTATGAATCACGTAGTATTACAAATATTAGACTCATCCATTTTTTGTTTGACTTTTTGGTAGAAAGAATTGCGATTGTACGCCCCTGATGAAGAGTTTACTCAAAACGCATTGTGCCAGGTGAACAATAAATGCCTGAACTTATGAACTGGTCACTGAAATTATGTTCTACTAGGTGTAGGGGAGGAATGGCCACGAGGCCCTCCTCACCTACAGCTCCCTCCCCAGGTGAGGACCATGGCTCGGTGGGAGCACCCTCATGCCACCCGGGCCCAGGTGGAGGGGGGTTCACCCGCCGACGACATTGCCCACACGCACCCTGTCTTTGCATTTACCGAAACTTAAGTTAGGCCTAGACGCCATCGTGCACAGCAAACATGGTGTGAGTTCAGCACACTGTAACGAGACCCCCACCTTTGGAGGGCCTTTCATGCATCTCTGCCGCCTCAGCAGCCCTGGCAGATCCGCTGCGAGCGCGTTCCCATGAGAAAGTCGGAGATGAGCTAAACCCGAGATGCCAACACGGCAACATTATATTAGTAACAATGTGATATTGCACCCCGTATGACCCAGACCGCAAGGCCGGGGCAACGGGGAAAAAAGCTGAAGCATCACTATCTGAAGAAGGTAGAAAATAGTTCAAGTATTGGTGTTAATGAACTACCTCTGTTTAAAATGTGAACGAACCATAAAAATGTAACGTTATATGATATCCCTCCAGGTCTGGACTAATGCTGCTATAACCACGGAGAAAGATGTTGACCAAACGTGTAACCTCTATTTGTAAAAGTGTTTTTCAATAGTATGTAGAAACTTGAACTCATATATGTTTTGAATCACCCAAAGCGGCGAGCATCAATCTCTGTAGGCCATAACCTAGATATCCCTCGTATAACGTCTAATGTACATACAATACGCACACAATGTAGTGAACATAATGTTAGGTAATGAAAAGGTACTGGAACCGACTGTATTAAAGAAATGTGTAACGAAAATGAAATATATATATATATATATGTGTGTCTGAATAACGTTAAAATGAGGCAGAACAGTATAAAACTTCTGCATTCACTGATCAGCAACGCACGAGGAAAATACCTTTGTGAGTATATGCAAGGTCATTCCCTCTCCCACCCCACCAAGCCTGCCAGATAAAAAAGCTAAGACTTGTGCTGCGCTCCCTCACCTCCCCCAACCAAGCTGGCGTTACTTCAGAGAGTCAGAGGCCCCGGCGCCGCAACCAAGGCCACAGCCCGCCACCTGTGTTATTTACAGCACGGTAATAAACCCACGGATGAACCCACTGATCTACCAGCACCCTCTCATAAATCCCCACGAACCCCCCCAAGAATCCTGACCCCGTGTAAGGACGACCCCCATCATTGGGACAAGACACAGAGACCCATCTATATAATAACTTCTAACGCAGCAGACAGACATGTATCACTCGGCCCAGGTCCCAGAGCCCCGTCCCGTGACCTAAAATACCGGTCAATAAGACTCAGGTAAATCTCACCCCAACCAACAACCACCAGACCTCTCACGAGGTGCATTCCTCATGTGTTGTGTTTATTTTATAAGATAAGCTAGTGAAGCGATTTATTAATGAACGTAAATGTCATTTTCTGAATAACTGTAGTGTGCATGGCCTAGGGCAAATGAGACAGGAAAGGTATTCGTTATTGTCACAGGCTGCCCCAGCACATCAACACCGCATGGATGACCTCAAGCCGGCCTGCCAGGCCCAACCCAACCCACGAGGCTGACCAGTGACGTCGTCCCGCCAAGACCAACCCCGCGCCAGCAACACTTATAGTTAGTCGACACCACCCAATCCCAATTGACTTGTGCCCCCTATAGTGTTTAGGTGTTGATGACGTTTTTTGTATTAGAAATACGCCTGTCTTTGCTATTGTCAGGCAGAGCGCTCTCGTAGGTTGCAGAGTTCTTTGCATGCCTTATCCTTGGATAAACTCCCACTTACGCTCACCCGCACTCTGTCTTGGTCTTATTCCCACTACGGGAGAGTCCCTTATTGTCTCTCATTGCGGGGAGGATCGTGCTGAATTGGGGGCGCTTCCTTTCAGTGGTGACCCCGATAGCGTGATATCTCCAAACTATTTTTCCTAACTCCTTCTTAAACGACCCCCTTGTGGCACGAGAATCTCCGGTCGAGAAGGGATACGCACGGTGAGCCGTCTCCGGGAGGCCGCCCGCCAACGGCGACCGGCACAATAAGAAGTGCGCACTCAATGAGAAAGGGTACGGGATCCCGATTGGAAAAAAATCCCCTTTGAGTGCCGCTCGCCGGAGCCAGGGGCTGACCGTTGAGTTACCGGTGACGCCGCCTGGACGGACCCAGTTTCGGAGAGTATCGGTTCAAGACGGGCACGTGAGTACCGAGTGCGAGTGATCGTCAAGGGGAAAAGAAAGGGAATTGGGAATAACAGAACGGGGACAGGTAGAGGAGAAGAATATCGGGGGTCTACTACAGACGGGTCTTGAAATTTTCTTTATTCTTTCTTTTGCATATGGCCATTAGGAGTAAGAAATAAGTGACGTGGTAGAAGTGACGGAAACCTAGCTCCGAGAGGGGGTGGAAGGCGGCGCCGCATAGTGCTATCTAGACTAGTACTGGGAATATATGAAGAAGTGAGAAATAAGTTATTGGTGTCTAGCAAAAGGAGACACCGGGAATATTTTTTAGTGATTGTGCTCTCTCTCTCTATTTCTTGTTTTTCCATTTCCACGGGGTAGGGGGCGAAAATGAGAAGGGTATAAAGAAGTTAGAACATCTTAAAAAGCGGGGACTCAGTAGTGGCACGTACAGACGTGAACACAGTAACCTTAGCAGGAAAACAGGGACAGCTGGTTAGGGAGGAAAGGGAGGAGAAAGACAAAGAGTGTGAGTGGAAAGCATTGTGAAGGGTGCGCGCACCGTACGAGTGTGAGAGACGAACGGGTGGCCGCGAGGTGGTGTCAGAGAGTGTGGCCATAACCAGTACTTGATCAATTACAAGTGAGATCACATAAGAGTGCCTGGGAATGGGAAGGAGATGAGATATGGTGAGTGAGAAGAGATTTGTGCAGTGAATAACGGTGGGTGATAATTTTAAGAGGTCCGCTCTTGTCTGTGCCATAAAGGAATACATACGCATATTTACAGCTAATAAAAGGTAACGAAAGCGAACAAGGTAGCGCTAGCGATTTAAAGGATGGGGGCTGAAACTCCCTTGTCACACATTTGCAAGAGCTTGCCGGGATATGCTGAACGCATAAATAAATATCATGATCAATGGTTAACAGAATTGAAAGGGGAGGGGTTGCCCCAGATTTGGCCAGAAGGAGGGTCTTTTGACAAAAGCGTTCTTGATATGGTATGTACATGTATTCGCCTTAAGTATAAGGGAAAAAAATGGCAGAACAGGAAGGAGATATTAGATCTTTGGAGATTGTTTGAGGAAGTACCCCCACCCAAAGCTCCAGCTCCAAATATTGATTTACCCTCCACCACAGACAATCCACTAATGATCCCGCGAGAGGAAAAGGAACAGTTAAGTACAGAACAGCCTGCGGAAGTGGTTATGTTGTACCCAATATTACCTAAACCAGCCCCTGCAACAGGATATAGCGACCCGATTTATGTGCCTCCCCCTTCAACCAGCACGCCACAAAGACCAACTGCACCCCCACCATACGAAAACACTAGAGAGCACACCCAGGGAGGCACACAGAGAGTGGACATAGAGAAGTTAACGAGTGACTTAGAGTCGAGGCTTACAGTGGCACGAGATGAGCTCTCAAGAATAAAAGACATATGTGAACGCACAGCGTGCGCCCCCACACAGTCTGGACGCACGTCTAGAGCGTCGAGCGAAAGTAGACAAATTGAGGAAGGATGGAAAAAGGGGGAAATACTGTTCAGAATTGAGGAAGAACCGACCAGGATAATAGAAGTAGGGACAGCAGAAGGAAGCATTGGTGATGTCTCGAGAGAGAGAGGGATCAGAGAGGATTTGTTATGTGATGTCAGAGGAGGGGGGGATGAGAGTGATAGATTGAGCATGGCAGTAGGAGGAGAAGGCGAGGAGCTAGATGGGGCATGTTCACTGGGGACTATAGAGGATGAATGGATAGGACGACTAAGAAATAGGGTGGGGAAGATGGCGTCATTAGAGTCAGCAGTGACTAAGGAAAAGGAAGCTGCAACGGCAAAAGGGAAATTACAACTACCATTACTCCACAGGGGAGGTGGGAGGCCGAACTATATACCGTGGGCTCAGATGGACAAGGCTAACTTAATGAAATTACTACCACAGCTGTCAGGAGGGGCAAGCAAGTGGATATATGCATTTGAAAAACATACCGCGGGTATACCGCTGGCAGTAGGCGATGTGAAAAGCCTACTAGTGTCCTCAGTAGGGGATCAGGCAGACAGAGTGTGGGCTAAAGCGGGTTTTCCAGCTGTAACTTTGGAGTGTGATCGCCATGATGGGGCTTCTTTTAACACCGTGCGAGCAAGGGTGTGGGACGCACTGCGGGAAACTTTCCCAGATACCCCTGATCTGCAGTCAGTAATGCAATGTACCATGAATGATGGGGAGGACGCTATGGATTACATTCTCCGGGTGCAGGAGATGTGGAGAGCGGAAACGGGTACGCCCTGGCACCAATCCACGTCTCTATTTTACTTCATCATTAAAAGAGGGCTCCCAAAGGAAGTGCAAAAGGCACTAGATAAAATAGCAGGTGTTGAGGCAAAAGGCTGGCCGGAGATCCAAAGCATAATAGTACACCATTGTAAACGGATCAAAGAAAGAGAGAGGGAAGTAGCACAGAAAAGGTTGGCGGACGAGGCGAAGTTGGTGCAATCAAAATTGGTGAAGGTCGCAGCAGCGGTAGCGGGACTCCCACTCATACGGGAGGGAGAGGAAGGAGAGGAGGGGCAAATAGCAATACAAGGAAGAATAGCAGCGAATTGGGCAGGACAAGGGCAACGACAGTGGACAGAGCAGGAGCAGAACGGAGGTCCAACGTGGCAAGAGTGGGCCCCAAGAGGAGGAAGAGGTGGGTACAGGGGGCGAAGAGGAGGACAAGGGTATGGAGGAATGGGAGGAAATGGGTGGCAGGGTCCCAGAGGTCCACAGGGGAGCTGTTGGAATTGTGGGAGATGGGGGCATTACTCAAGGGAATGTAGGAGCAGACAAAACAACGGTTTCCAAGAGATAGAACAGTACGGACACCCCCATCCAGGAAGCCCCTACGGCCTCCCCATGGGACAATACCAGCAACCAGACAATGTAGTACAAAGGAGTAACGCACAACTACACGGACATCAATACCGAACACAAACCAGCCCACAGAATAATGACAATGTGCACTACACGCCTGGTAATACTTTCGCCACAGGAGCTAATGGGGCACCAGCCCCCGCACCTTACAGTGGAGTGTCAGTAGTTTCGGGGAATATTTTCGATCAAGGGGGGGCAATGAGACACCCCGCATAGGACAGCCCACAGAGAGCACTTGCGTGTCCAGTACTGTCTACGACCCACAATGCATCAGAGGAACCATTGATAGGAGCGCAGATAGGAGACAAGCAATTCATATTCATGGTGGATTCGGGAGCGGAGAAATCATGCATTAGAGAGGGCCGGTTCCCGTTATCTAATAGGACGTTAGAGACGCAGGGGTTCTCTGGGGCTGTAATTGAAGTTCCTTACACAGAGGTATTGGATGTGACAGTGGGGGGTAAAACAGTGAAAGCACCCTTACTGTACTATGAAAACTCTCCCATCAACTTACTGGGGAGAGATCTCTTGAGCAAACTAAACATGACCATATCATTCACAGGGAGCGGCATCGTATGTTCAACGCCAGGCATATGCCCCCTCCGTATATTAGCAGTAATACACGGCCACACAACAATAAAAGAGATCAGAGGGGTACCAAGAAATGAGGAGATGTTTGTTGAAGGCATGAGAACATTGGCTCTCATAGTACCAGAACTAAAAAGGGTGGAGTGGAGAATACCAGCAGAATTCCTTTTTCGTCCCATAGCAAGCCCTGACACTGCTCTTGGGGAAGTACTATCATTGGATTTGCATGCAATACATGTATCAGCAAACAGAATATGCGTGATTGGTATTGACATGGAAGGGTGTGAGTGGCGGACAGTATTGTGTACAAATGCAAATATCCCCCTGAGAGAGCTCTCGGACGAGGAGCTATTTTCTGACACTGAGGGAGATGGTGAAGTAGTGATGGAACTGGCAATGCCCTGCGACATCGTAGTTACAGCCAGACAAACTAAAGTTGAACTAATGGCGGTAGTAGGAGCACCGCATACATTTTTTGATGAAGACATGAGTTCAGTACCCGCTAACTTATGGACTAATGGCCCCCACGATGTAGGGTTGCTACATGAAGTTCAGCCTGTGGTGATAAAAGTAAAACAAGGAGCAATACTACCCCGGGTGAAACAATATCCACTGTCGCGAGAAGCAGAAGAAGGGATCAGAGAGACAATAGAAGCACTGCTAGCACAGGGTATAATAGTGCCCTCAAACTCCCCATGCAACACATGCATTTACCCAATCAAAAAAGCGAAGGGGGGTTCATGGAGGATGATACAAGATTTACGCCCATTGAACGATGTGGTAATGAAGGAGTTCCCTTTAGTCCCGAACCCGGCGACAATACTGTGCAACATTCCAAAAATAGCATCACACTTCACAGTAATTGACTTAAAAAATGCATTCTTTTCGATTCCCTTGGCAGAAGAGAGCAGGTACTTGACAGCATTTACATTGGGAGGAAGGAGGTTCGAACACTGCAGACTACCACAAGGATATTGCGAGAGCCCAAGCATATTTAACAGGGTACTACATGAAGATCTGGGGAATTTGTCTGTAGAAAGCACAGTGATTCAGTACGTTGATGATTTATTGGTTTGTGCACAGGCTGAGGAAGAATGCAGACAGGACTCGATAACACTCTTGACATTATTGGCAAATAAGGGGTACAAGGTGGACAAGGGGAAGTTACAATACTGTCTGACGGAGGTCCTATACTTGGGTCAGTTGATATCAAAGGATGGCAAGCGAATTATACCAGACAGGGCACAGGCGATTAGAACAATTGGGGAGCCCAAAACAGTAAAAGAGATGCAGAAATTTCTGGGTATGTGTAACTATTGCCGAGCATGGATATTGGACTATGCGGCGTACACAAGGCCCCTGCTACAGGCACTGAAAGAAGCACAACAAGAACACAAACACATAGAATGGACAGAGGTGACGAACACAGCATTTAACTCACTAAAAGAGCTGATATCAAGCGCTCCAGTACTAGCAAACCCAGATTATGGGCGCGAGTTCTTCTTATTTTCACACTGCAAAGGAACATTGATGACAGCAGTACTGACACAGAAAACATCCTTAGGGCACAAACCACTAGCTTACTACAGCGGCACCCTAGACGCAGTAATGCAAGGTCATTTCGCGTGCGAGCAATCCCTAGCTGCAGCCGCGTTCGCAATTGAAAAAAGTGCCACGATAGTAATGGGCTGCCCGGTGACACTGTTCGTGGAACACTCACTTTTTGCAATATTAGAGCGAACAAAGAGCACATTGACAACACAACGCGCCACAGCATATGAGATAATACTGTCCAGCGCTAACATCCATATAGTAAGATGTAAAACAGTGAACCCAGCCACATTCATCACAGAGGCATGCACCATAGAGGACATGCAAAACCACAACTGCGCCACGTACACAGGTGACGAAAGTAAGGATCAAGTGATTTTTGAAAATGCCCTGACCGAGGGTGAGGTGTATTTTGTGGACGGGTCAGCATCAATAGACATGGAGACAGGAGAAAAGCATGTGGGTATGGCAGTGGTACGATTAGAGGAAGATGAATATGAGATACTAGTACAACACCGCCTCCCATCACACTATTCAGCGCAAGCAGCAGAACTAATAGCGCTAATAGAAGCATTGCATGCCGCCAAGGGGTGCGCAGTGACCATATATACAGACTCAGCATACATGACAACAACAGTTCACGGCGGGTTGGCCCGGTGGGGGCGGAGAGGGTTCCGACGAGCAGACGGAACGCCAGTCCAGCATGCAGAATTATTGAAAGAACTGATTGAGGCCCTGCAAGACCCCACGGCAGTGGCCATCGTAAAATGTCAAGCTCATACCACCAATACAGATTTTGTATCTTTGGGGAACGCGGCAGCAGACGCCGCTGCCAAAGCAGCTTCATATCTACAAAAAGGTGAAATAGGAGAGTACATGTTGCACCACACAGCAAGCCAAGAAGTCCCCACAGGATACAACATGATGTCCACACAGGAGATAATAGAGCTGCAAGAGGGAGCTAGTGCAGAGGAAAAATTGCTGTGGACTAAGAGAGGATGCAGCAAATCACCGACTGATTTATTGTGGCGACAAGAGAGTTCAGGAAAAGTGGTAATGCCAATCACGCTGTTAGAAATAGCATTTCAACAACTACACTTTCCTGCACACAACACAAAGAAACACATAATGGCAGAGATACAAGAAGATTGGTTTACACCTTGCCTCCAGGAACACGTCACAAGGTTAGCTCTAGAATGCACGACATGTCAAATTTACAACTCAGGTATGACATTGCGTACACTAAGGGGTACGATACCAAAACCAAGTGGCCCATTCAGAGAGCTCCACATTGATTATGTAGACATGGGAGAAAGGTGTAACGGGGCTCGATACATGATTGTGGTTGTATGTCCATTTTCGAGGTGGGTGGAGGCAGGCCCTTGTGCCCGCCCTGACGCGAAGGGCGCCGCGAAGTTCCTAGTGCGGGAAGTGTTTCCGCGCTGGGGAATTTGCGACGTTATTCGCTCAGATAACGGGACGCATTTTGTTAATGAACTCTTTAAAGAAGTGACTACATTATTGGGAATAAAGCACAAATTATGTTCGATTTATCATCCTCAAAGTAATGGCGTCGTAGAAAAGATAAACGGCCTGTTAAAAAGCAGATTATCAAAACTTTGTTTTTCCCTTAAAAAGACTTGGATGTACTGCCTGCCTTTGGCCTTGTTTGAGCTACGAAACCAGCCAAGTAAGGATCACCATTTGTCCCCGCACGAGATCGTCACGGGAAGAAGAATGCACACAGCGCATTCGCCTCTCCGTGAGCGTTCTGATGCACACAGAAGCGCAGCCATATTGGGGGAGGAGTTCACAGAATACCTGCGAAAATTGACACGGGCAGCGCGCGTAATTTCAAAGCAACTAGCCCCCCCCTCGACAAGAGAGGAGGGGAACGCGACTGAACCAAACGGTTTGCCTGAAAAACCACTACAGCTAATGCCTGGGGACCTTATATATGTTAGAAGTTTTGTGCGGAGGTGGAACGCACCACGCTTCCATGGCCCCTATGAGGTAGTGTTTTGCACGCCTACAGCAGTAAAGGTTAAGGGCCTGCGATATTGGGTGCATTTGACAGATGTACGTAAAGCTTACAGCGCTGCGGAGAGTGAGGTGCAGGATGAGGCACAGGCAACAGCGGACGATGAAGTTGTGCGGAATGAATGATTTGAATTTTGTGTGCTTCATGAGATGAACAGTGAACACAATTAGCGCGCAACAAATGTCCTGGACTAAAACATGTACACATGTATATGTAAATTTTCTTTTTACAATTTTTGAAAGTTTTGCGTGGGGTTCTTTTTTTCCTTCCTGTACTATTTAAGATGTTTTTTATTATTGTTGTTTTTAAAAATGTCATGTTTTTTTTATTATTTATATATATATATAGTAAGTTACGAATAATATTGACTGAAAGCTACCTTGTCTGTCAACAAACCCCCTTCCTCACCCAACCCTATATTTTATCACCGAAACGTTACAATGTGGAAATGCTTACATGTTTGTATTTAATGAACTTTTGTGTCTCAAACAGGATTTATCATGGCATCGAATGGGCAGCCTGCAACTAATAGATATGTTAGATTTAGAGAAATGTTAGTGGCTAGATTAACATATTCATTTGAATGTGGTTTATCAATGTGTGCTATCGTGTTCTTCATCTCAATGTTTTGTCTGGTGTTACACTGGATTATAGCGTTCATCTCTACCGAGATGAACGAGGGGGGAGGGGGGAACAACACCACCCTTGCTCCTGGAACGAAAACAATTCCGACTGTAGGTATCAAAGAAGGTGATTTCTTGATCTGGGATGGATCACACTTTGTGTGGGGATACTATACTACACCACCCACTGCTGTCCTCTCACAATGGAGAACCAAAAATGTAGATAATGACACAATGTCCCAACCTGGAACATACAACAACCACACGATCCCTCCCGCCCCAATTTCAAACAACGATCTCTTGTTTATTAATGAGGATGGAAAAGTGATTATGATGACAGAACACACGTCCCTATATGAAGAATTAGAAAAGGGGGGTGGGAGGGAGGAAGGGGGGCCTGGTTCTTCACCTCCTATAACGAGAAGGTACAGAAGAAGGGAGAAAAGTAGGCGGAGAAGAGAGACTGGTGGAAAAGGGTATGATGAGTATTATGGGCTAGGGTTAGACAAAATGGAAGACCCACGACACCCTCACCAAGCAAATAAATGGTATGCAGATATGAGCACAACAGCTAAACAAACAACCAATGAGAGCTGCATCAGGCACACCTAAAGTATTGTTGCCACGAGAATTGCCCATTGTGGATGCCCAATGTCTCCTTCATCTCACGCTGTGTAGAATAAAGAACACTTTCCAAGCACACGATGTCTCTTTCAGAATGGTACAGAACAACAAAACGTGCTATTCGCAAGCGTCTGGAGTGATCTGCCTTAAAGAACCTTTCTTTGCAATACAAGGGACACTGTTTTCCGAAAGCAAATGGAAAGACGAAGAAGTGCTGTGCAAGGCAGAAGCACTGAAGGGTGTTCAACCGGAAAAGTTGCGGTGGATGGAAAGAACGTGCTTGCCAATATGGAAAGAACACATCCCTAAATTAACATGGGTAACAGCGATGGAAAAACCCTTTAAGCTACAAAGTGAAATACAAAACAAACTATGTTTCAAGGGAGAAGGAAAAATGGCAATAGGAACGAACAAGAACTGTAACAAAACTCTCACCATCCCAGATATGAAAAAAGGAACAGCAGCACTAATGGACACCTACTGGGTATGCGGGAACAAGGCGTACCTGCACCTTCCCCAATCATGGAGTGGTAGCTGCTCAATGGCCACTTTGCATTCAACACTAATGGTGATTCCTGAAAGCCATATTGACAGAAGTAACACGATGAACGAAGGCTTGAACCAGAATGCAGCGTCTCCAACTACACAAGCGCACCTTTATGTCCTGTCCTCCGGAGGGAAAGGAGAAGAGCTCTCAAGGAACAAGCGAGCCTCGAACTACATATCACAAGCCTCATCTGATTTATTGGCACAGATCCCAGACAAGTATCGCCTGTTCAGCTCCGTGGAAACATTCTTTGCTTCACTAGTATCAAGTGTCCAAGCAAGAGCAAATGCAAAATGGCTCCAGATCACACGGTGGGAACTGATCCAGTTGGCCAATGACACTGAAGAAGGGTTCAACATAATAAAGGTGGAACTACGAGCTCTGCGATTAATGACCATGCAAAACAGGTATGTCCTAGACCTGTTAACAGCAATCGATGGAGGTGTTTGCCGAAAAATAGGAAGTGCATGCTGCACGTTCGTACCTTCTGAAGACGCAGAAAATGGGTCCCTGTCCCACGTTATTGAAGCAGTACATAACCTGGGCGAGAAGATGAAAATGGAAGGTGGAGCTGAGGATAGCTCGTGGTTCGACAATATCTTCTCCTGGGTTCCCTCATGGCTTGGAGTGACAATGAAGTTCCTGATACCAATAGTGGTGATCATCCTTGTGATGTTCTGCCTGTGCCAGGTGGGCCTCCGATGTTGTGCTAATGCAGTCCCTAACGGTGCAATGATGATGGTGACAATGGGCAACTCCGGTGGTACAATTAAAGCAACACAAGAAGTACATGTGCAGACAGGAACAGACAACACCCCCAGGTACCAGTTAGTGCCTATGTGCCGTGACAAGTACATAGTAGATAAGCTATGGCACACCACGATTAAAGAACCACGAGACGTAGAACTGGAATGGTATGAGGAGGTCTGGGTAGATCTGGAAGAGACCGGCGACTGTATATATTTGACATGTACACCAGACGAGTATGCTAGGAGAGGTGAGAGCTTAAGGGGGGTGTGCAGAGCATGGATGCCTATAAAAGGAACCCCTGCATGGGATGGTGCAGTGTTAGAAGAACAAGAATGTAGAAGATTAGAAGAGCTAAAGAAATTCGTTACTTTAAGTAACGAAAGGGGGGAAATGTAGGGGAGGAATGGCCACGAGGCCCTCCTCACCTACAGCTCCCTCCCCAGGTGAGGACCATGGCTCGGTGGGAGCACCCTCATGCCACCCGGGCCCAGGTGGAGGGGGGTTCACCCGCCGACGACATTGCCCACACGCACCCTGTCTTTGCATTTACCGAAACTTAAGTTAGGCCTAGACGCCATCGTGCACAGCAAACATGGTGTGAGTTCAGCACACTGTAACGAGACCCCCACCTTTGGAGGGCCTTTCATGCATCTCTGCCGCCTCAGCAGCCCTGGCAGATCCGCTGCGAGCGCGTTCCCATGAGAAAGTCGGAGATGAGCTAAACCCGAGATGCCAACACGGCAACATTATATTAGTAACAATGTGATATTGCACCCCGTATGACCCAGACCGCAAGGCCGGGGCAACGGGGAAAAAAGCTGAAGCATCACTATCTGAAGAAGGTAGAAAATAGTTCAAGTATTGGTGTTAATGAACTACCTCTGTTTAAAATGTGAACGAACCATAAAAATGTAACGTTATATGATATCCCTCCAGGTCTGGACTAATGCTGCTATAACCACGGAGAAAGATGTTGACCAAACGTGTAACCTCTATTTGTAAAAGTGTTTTTCAATAGTATGTAGAAACTTGAACTCATATATGTTTTGAATCACCCAAAGCGGCGAGCATCAATCTCTGTAGGCCATAACCTAGATATCCCTCGTATAACGTCTAATGTACATACAATACGCACACAATGTAGTGAACATAATGTTAGGTAATGAAAAGGTACTGGAACCGACTGTATTAAAGAAATGTGTAACGAAAATGAAATATATATATATATATATGTGTGTCTGAATAACGTTAAAATGAGGCAGAACAGTATAAAACTTCTGCATTCACTGATCAGCAACGCACGAGGAAAATACCTTTGTGAGTATATGCAAGGTCATTCCCTCTCCCACCCCACCAAGCCTGCCAGATAAAAAAGCTAAGACTTGTGCTGCGCTCCCTCACCTCCCCCAACCAAGCTGGCGTTACTTCAGAGAGTCAGAGGCCCCGGCGCCGCAACCAAGGCCACAGCCCGCCACCTGTGTTATTTACAGCACGGTAATAAACCCACGGATGAACCCACTGATCTACCAGCACCCTCTCATAAATCCCCACGAACCCCCCCAAGAATCCTGACCCCGTGTAAGGACGACCCCCATCATTGGGACAAGACACAGAGACCCATCTATATAATAACTTCTAACGCAGCAGACAGACATGTATCACTCGGCCCAGGTCCCAGAGCCCCGTCCCGTGACCTAAAATACCGGTCAATAAGACTCAGGTAAATCTCACCCCAACCAACAACCACCAGACCTCTCACGAGGTGCATTCCTCATGTGTTGTGTTTATTTTATAAGATAAGCTAGTGAAGCGATTTATTAATGAACGTAAATGTCATTTTCTGAATAACTGTAGTGTGCATGGCCTAGGGCAAATGAGACAGGAAAGGTATTCGTTATTGTCACAGGCTGCCCCAGCACATCAACACCGCATGGATGACCTCAAGCCGGCCTGCCAGGCCCAACCCAACCCACGAGGCTGACCAGTGACGTCGTCCCGCCAAGACCAACCCCGCGCCAGCAACACTTATAGTTAGTCGACACCACCCAATCCCAATTGACTTGTGCCCCCTATAGTGTTTAGGTGTTGATGACGTTTTTTGTATTAGAAATACGCCTGTCTTTGCTATTGTCAGGCAGAGCGCTCTCGTAGGTTGCAGAGTTCTTTGCATGCCTTATCCTTGGATAAACTCCCACTTACGCTCACCCGCACTCTGTCTTGGTCTTATTCCCACTACGGGAGAGTCCCTTATTGTCTCTCATTGCGGGGAGGATCGTGCTGAATTGGGGGCGCTTCCTTTCATAGGCAATGTATATTTGAAGACGATTCACTAAAGTACACTTAATTTCTATTAGGTCTTGAAGTAGCTAAGTAGGTACCTGGGTCAAGGCATCTAACACTACCTCTTATAAAAGTTTGGCTTTGATCTAGCCATAGACAGTGTGCAGGGGAACCTACTAGGCAACTTTATTTCTCTTTCATTTTATTCACAACCTATATGCTAAGGTTGTTGGGTTCTACCCTGTACCTAGAAATACATTACCTGATTATCTTCAATTCTGAAATAGCAATTGATTGTGTTTAACACTAGTTAAAGATTTAAAGTCAACTAAGCAAGGAGTGCTCAATGTCAACAAGGTTTGATAAAAGGCAGAGCACATAGGTACATTCTGAGCGAGGCTGGGAGTAAGAAGGGACCGGACTTCAGAAGTTGCTATGAATGTGAGATTGGAGGGCAGTAAGCCAGAGGACTTTACGAGCTGTGGAGAAGTCTCAATAAAGCCAGGCAAAAGAAACACACTTGCAACAAGCAGCTGATAACTCGAGCTGGAAGTCGTCCTTCTGGGATACCTTCATGAGAAGCCTGCTTCCCTCCCGGTGAATGATTGAATTGGGGAGGTTCGATAAAGCTACGAGTAAAGGAACCTTAAACTCGGACACGCAAACAATATTAAAACACAGCCAGTGAGTTTACAAAAGAGAAGAACAAAGGCCTGGTTGCTTTTGCTTAAAAGTAACTGTATCAAGACAAGGTTGCATGTAATTTGGCAACCGCGAGTAAGGAAAGATCAATGTTTTAAGAGACAGTGTGATACAATGTATACAGAGTGGTCCTGCTGTTAGATATAGCACAGTCGAAAGTCTCTGTAGTAACATGCCTGACTATTCAAAGCTCTTAGGCAAAAGTGATTGTTGGAAATAGAAAATAACGTGGATTGAAGCTTGCGCCCGATCGAGGGGAGCTTGTGTGAGCTGGAGAAATGCATTTCAAGCCTGAGCCCGACTGAGGGAGGCATGTGTGAACTGTGGAAAAGGTATTGAAGGCCTGAGCGCGACTAAGGGAGGCTGATGTGAAAGATAAAGAGGTCTGAGCCATGAGGGAAACCATTAATATTATGAGTGGCTCGAGCCCGACAGAGAGAAACCTATATTCTTGCAACAACAAGTACTAGAAAGCATTGGCAGAAAGTGAAAGTAACGGTTGTTGAAGTGGTCATGCGTAGTCAGAGCTAAACCATTGACGTCTCAAAAGTCTTCGACCAAGAAAGCATGTGGAAGTGTATCCCTGAGACTTTTATAAAATATTGTGACTATTAAGTCTATTTGTGGAAAATATTTGCAACCTTTGTTTTTGGAAAGTCCAAACATTTGATTATGAAAGAAGCGTGAACATTCTGTTGACTCGCCCCAGTAAGCCAGAGTCTGCCACACTGGGAAAAACTGTGCTGCGTAAGTCCTTATGCCCTCGAATCCCATTGTCCCAAGGTGAAATCGTGGGGAAGGGATTCATCATTGCTACAGGTGGGGGGCTAAGGAGGCTATAGCCCCTGGTCATTTGGTTGTAGCCCCAGATAGAATCTCTGGAGCTACACCCAAAAGGCTACCTAGCCCCCAGTTCTGACAGTTCCGACATTAATGTTATGAAGTTGTCTCATTGTATGTAAATAGTTACTGCCAGGCTTGCTATACAGAGAATATAGAATGTTTCATATACATGATGGATTATAGTTCTGTGTGGAATGCCATGTTGTAATATAGTTCAGTGTGGAATGCCACAGACTGGCTAGATCTAGAGAATGTTTATGTTTAATGCTGGTTCTATTACAGTTTGTGTTGCCCAGCCTGGTGTAAGGTTGTGCTGGGGGTCTGTACTACATGTCTTGGATTAAACTTGGTTTAACCTCTTGATTGGTGCCTGACTATGTTTAATTGGCGAGGAGGATGGAATCCGAACCACACGTGCAAAGCACAATGGATTAGCGACCCATTTCAACTGCTGTAGCTATCTCTTTGCCGCTCCGCCACCCGGCGTTAGCATCGGCCCACGTGGGAACAAGGAAAAGCTTTCCAGTGCAAGTTTGTCTTATCATGCAAAGAGAAGCCGCTCCGCTTTATACCTCTGCGGCGGCTGCAGCGGCCAACGGTAAGCGGGTACAAGAGAGCAGTCAGCTGCACGAATAAGGCAGGCGGAGTGCTCGTTGTGCATATCGAAAAGTAGGTAAAAGCTCACCCGCTACATAGATGTGAGAAAGTAAAGCTGCGTCTTTCAAAGGTGACCGCACACACGTAGCTGTTTGACTGACTTCCTTCAAGATAGATGTGATATGCGCATGTCCAACGAGGGAGACGCACAGGCGCACGAGCAGCCTAGCATGCCTATGCATGTGCGCAACTGCTTGCCTGGCCTCTTTGAGACTGAAGTGAACCGCGCATGTGTGAGGAATGAGGTGCATGTTCATCGATAATGCGGATTGGACAAACAAGAAGTTTGTACACGCTCTGGCCATAAAATAAATGCATGGGGCACGTATCAACTTTGTTAACTAAGGAAGAAAGTGCAAAAGACGCCTTGTATGTAACCCATGGTGGTACAAGGAAACAATAGCAACGTACACAGTTAACATCTTACACCAGCAACAAAGAGAAAGACTACACAGTGAAGTGAGACAAGAGCACACAGTAGCTAATAGGACCAACAAGGTGAAAGAGTGAGTGATACCCACATTTCTAGCTAAATAAAAGGCAAGCAACAAATAAGAGTAGAACAGCTACTTTACTTGCATAGAAGGAAGCACGTGCAAACTAACAGTACTATGGCAATGACTGGTATACCGGGACCTCCATTATTTATGGCATTTCCAGGAAACCCAACAGTGAAGTGGTCTCAGTGGAAGACGGTTTTTTGGCATTATAACAGGGCAGCATGTGGCAATTCCTATTCCATAGACTGAAAAGTAGCTTTGTCCATGCACTTTCTAGGGTATGAAATACAGAGAATATATGAAACGCTGCCAGATATACCAGAAGCAGGAGACGGAGATGGCATGTCGGATTTGGACATAGCACTGAGGAAACTGGATATTCATTTTGATCCTAAAACAAGCACACTACTCAAAAGGTATAACTTTGGAATTAGAGTTTAGGAACCTGGTGAAAGTGTTGAAGAATTTGTGACAGCTTTGAGATATTTAGCTTGATCTTGTAAGTTCAAAGACTCATTCGATGAACATATCAGGGACCAATTTATGATCAATTGCAGCAGCAATAAGTTACGTGAAGAGTTGTGGTGGAGAGATGAAGCATCATTAGAGGAGGTGTTGTGCATGGCGAAAAGAGTGGAGCATTCCATGGCATGTGTCACCAAGATAGCAGCAAAAGATAACAATGAAGGAAAGCTAGAAGTTCTCAATGTAGATGATAATTCAAAGCAGAAGAGAAAGTGAAGGGATACACCGTGCAGTAAGGAGAAGGAGAAGATTGAATTAAAAAAGAATGTATGGAAAGGGGAAAGAAGAGATGAGAAGGAGCGTCTTTGCTTAAGGTGTGCCAGTAAAACACACTTTGCGGCTGCATTGGCATGTCCAGGAAGGAGGGCAATATGTGCCAAATGTAAAAGAAGAGGGCATTTTAACAACTGTTGTAAAAATTACCAAACAAACCAAAGAAGAGTTATGGTAATAAAAGATGAAGAATGAATTGGGTGTTCGGAAGAAGAGGAAAGTGCCAATGTAGAAAATGTCACTGTAAATGTGATACATGATAATGATGCGATTGAGTGTGAACATCCGTATGCTATTGTAAAACTTAATAAAAGGAATGTGAGAATGATGGCAGATTCGAGGTCTAAAATGTCTTTGATGTCTAGGAAGGTATTTGAGGAGCAAATGGATGGTGATGTCAGAACTCTACTCAAGTCAGATATAAATCCGTGGGGTTATAACCAAGACCGGATAGAATTGCTTGGATATTTCATGGCGGATTTTGAATTGAAGGGAAGATGTGCCAGAGGAAAGGTTTATATCACTATATGACTCTGTTTGATTGGCGAGACCAAAAGAGATTAACGGTAAGATTAGACCCCAATCAAGATGAACAGGTGTTGCAAATAAATAACTCAGTAGGTGTTGAAGACAAATATGAGGGAGTGTTCAGAAAAGGCATTGGCAAAGTGAGAGGGATGCAACATCAGATTGTGTTGAAGAAGGGAAGTGTGTCTGTGAGAGCGAAATTGAGACCTGTTTCATTTTCTTTGACAGACGAAGTTAAAAAGGAATTGGATAATTTGTTGAAGATGGGTATAATTGAAAGAGCTGGTAGTGTGGAATGGACCTCTACATTAGTGATAGTGAAAAAGCCATTAGGGGATTTGAGGCTTTGTGTGGATTTAAGGGAGGTGAATCGAGCGGTCATGGTGGACAGACATCCCTTGTCAAATTTGAGTGAAATGCTATCGATGGTGGGACAAAGAATTTTTTTTTCAAAATTTGACATGGCATCAGCATACCACCAGGTGGAGCTTGAAGACAGATGCAAAAACGGCTTTCATTACACATGAGGGTGTGTTTCAATACAGGAGGATGCCATTTGGTTTGGTATCTGCGTCTTCATTTTTTCCGAAGATTATGGATTAATTATTTAGTAAAATATGTGGTGTATTCTGTTTTCAGGATGACATCTTAGTTTCTGGTGAGAATGTGGAAAACCATGATGAGAGGTTAAGTGAAGTTTTGAAGATATTGGGTGAGAGCGGTATAACTCTTAGGAAAGAAAAGTGTGTATTTCGTGTCAGCAAAGTAAAATATCTGGGTCATGAGATTTCGGCCCAGGGAATAAAGCCTAAGAGCTCAATGGTGAGCACAATCAAAGAGGTTATGGAACCAAAGAGTAAAGGGGAGTTACGTTAATTTCTTGGTATGCTTGAATTTTATCAAAAGTTTACAAAGAATTATGCCGAGAGGGTTACTGAAATGAGGAAGTTATTGAGTAAGGCAGAAGAATTTGTGTGGAATAATGCATGTCAGAGGTAATTTGAAAAGATTAAAGGAGAGATAGATTTGGCAGCACCATTAAAGAAATTTGACACCAGGAGGAGAAGTACTCTCACAGTTGATGCTAGTGATGTGGGTTTAGGGGCAATACAGTCCTAAGTCAATTCTGAAGGAGGAGAAGAAATCATAGCACATGCTTCATGTAAAGACTGGAGGGGGGGTGTCTGTACTCCTGCTCTCTATATGGTAGAGGAGAGGCACAGAGGACCCCAGCCAAGATTATCTATTTGGTAAACGTGGGCGAGCAATCAAGGCCTAGCTTCTCAGAAGGTGATGTGGGCTGGTTCTTAAGTACAGTGTAGTCCCGAAGCACCCACAAAGGAATGTCTGCACACTGTATTAGTTAAAACACAATCTTTATATAATTAAGGTTCAAGGTTATATACCCAATCACAATAACTCACTTTGTGCTCAGTTAATCTACATAGGCGAATATATACAGTTCAAAGTGGTACCACAATTATTATCAGATTTCATTAAAGTGCATTAACTGTACTCTGGTCAAATGTCACACAAATCAATTAATAAAGGTAACCAACAATAGACATAGGAGGAAAGCAGTTGGTTAGAACAATTGGCAGAATAATGGCCCCGCTAACTAGACACAGTTCTGTGTGGAGATCCCCCACCTGGGCAACCTGTAAAATAAAGATATACTACAAGTCCAGTCCATATATTGTTCAATGAGTCTTATTCCGTTCTAAAATGTTTCTAGCACCCCAATGTACCTGGAACAGCAGAGTTTCACGAGGCGGTGTCGAGGGGTCCTTCGTGAGTGACTCCCTTTAAAGCAGGAGTCATGGATCGTCGATGGGCCCTGAAGAAAGTGAACTTGGCGTCAAGAATCCTCGATGGAAGGTCGGCGGCTTCGAGGCAGCAGCTTTGGACCTGGTGGTGCTCGTCGACAACGAGTCGAAGACGTCTTGCAAGGAAGAGGCGTGCGGGGCGCTTCAATGTCGATAGTTCAGGACTGCATAGAGTTTGTGAAGAACTTTGGCCCGGCAAGGGCGTTGACTCATCCGGTGTCGCTATGGTCTTTGGGTGGCGGGAAACCCACTGGCGGATGCTCCTCGGCGCATCAACGTCCTGGCCTTCTCCAGCGGGATACGGCGGTCGGCGGAGCGGACAAGCACGTCCAGGAATCAAAATGTCTTAATCAATGGAGCGTTGCGGCTCTGGGCATCAATGGCACAGCGTCAAGTGGTCCCCCTTCTGGGCAACACGTTTTCGACGGGCCTCCAGTGGTTATAGCAAACCTGCGAACCCTGGTCGACGACGGTGGACGGAATGTCCGGTGCTTCTCTTCTTTCTCCTCGGCGGTCCCCGTCTCCGGTCGGCAGCCTGTCGAGGGTCTCACTTCCAGGGAGCTTCGGCGAAGGTTAGCAGTGCTCGATGGTCCCTCGGAGCTCGGGAAGAGTGGGCCTAACCAGGCCCTCTCTTGGATCAGTCTTGACGTCACGGTAGCTTTCAGACTGCGGTGAAGGTAACAGAAGTCAACCTTCTTCTTCGGGCTCGGTTTAGAGATCAAGCATCAGTTTCGACTTCAGCTTCTGAAAGAATTCTAGGAGTGAGAGGCCCCCAGATATACTGTTGATCTCTCATTCATTCTGCTGGGTCACACTCAGGCAACCAATCACTCACAAAGGGTGTACCCACAACATACATTCACTGGGAAGACTCCAGCCAGTCCCAAAAATGGAGGATACTCAGAGCACCTGTCAAATTCAGCATGGGGCTGCCACCAGTCCATACCCTGCTCTATGGGTCACACACAGGTGTTCAAAAACACACTAGACGCACAGGGTTGTACCCCCACCCGTGCGTGCCATAAGGGTATCCCATGGGTCTGTACATCAAACCAAAAAGAGGAAGAGCTGCACTGCCAGGGGTCCCACATGGACTCCTGGTCAGAAAACAATACAGAAAAAAATGAAAAAGGACTACAGGACAAGGACAGGGAGGCCCTGTCCCTCCATTGCATTTCCATCATCACTGTCACCTTCCCCACCCCCAGTCTGAGGTTAGGGTGCCTAATCTCCCACGAGATAGACACCCTCATCCAGACGGTCAACATACCTTCTGGAAAGGCCGTCTGCATTATTGTGACTCTTCCCTGGTCTATGATCTATGGTGAAGTCTAGCCCTTGCATGCTAATGGACCACCTGAGCAGTTTCAGGTTCTCACCCTTCATCCGCATAAGCCACTTATGATCTGTTTGGACCTTGAAGGTAGACCCTGTAAGGTAGGGCCTAAAACGTTTAAGGCTCCAAACTATGCTAAAACATTCCTTTTCAACAGTGGCCCACCTAAGTTCTCTACCCTGGAGTTGTCTACTGATGAATATGATCGGATGTTCCCTTCCTTTGTTCTCTAACTGGGACAAGACTGCTCCAATTCCGGTGTCACAGGCATCCGTCTGGACGATAAAGGGTTTGCTGTAGTCAGGCGCACGCAACACAGATGCCCTACACAGACTTTCTTTCAAGCCATCAAAGGCCCTCTGCCAGTCTTCAGTCAAATTAACCTTCCTAGGTTGTTTGGTTGAGGTCAGAGCTGTCAGAGGTGCAGCTATGGTTCCATAGTCTGCCATGAAATTGCAATAATACCCAGTGAGGCCCAAAAAGGCTCTCACCTGGTTTTGACTTGTGGGAGTCTCCCAGTCATTTACATCCTGTACTTTACTGGGGAGAGGTTAGATTTGACCCCCTCCTATCTCATGACCAAGATACGTGACTTTCCCCTGAGCTATCTGGCACTTGGTGGCATTGATAGTGAGGTTAGCCCTTTTCCAAGGTCTGCAACACCTTATCCACATGTGTCAAATGCTCTTCCCAGGTGGAACTGTAAACGGCAATGTCGTCTAAGTAGGCCGCACAAAAGGCCTCCAGCCCACTGAGCGCATGATTGACCAATCTCTGGAAGGTGGCAGGGGCATTCGTCAACCCAAAAGGCATGACCCTAAACTGGTAGAGTCCCTTAGGTGTTGAGAAAGCTGTCATTTCCTTGGCATGGGCCGTCAGAGCTATTTGACAATAGCCTGAGGTAAGGTCAAAGGTGGTCACAAATTTGGCAGCACCTATGGTGTCCAGAAGCTCATCAGCCCTGGGCAGTGGGTGCGTGTCAGTTTTGGTGATGGCATTGACAACTCGGTAGTCCACACAGAACCTCCAATCCTTGGTAACTGCCTGGGAACTTGCCTTGGGGACAAGGACCACTGGACCGGACCAGGGACTGGTTCAGGGTTCAATAACACCTAGATACAACATCTTGGCGACCACAGCCTGGATGTGGTTCTTAACGGTATCTGACATATGGTAGCACCTGCTTTTGACAGGCACACTGTTAACAGTGTCAATTTGGTGCTTACACCACGGTGTAAGGCCTGGTGTCAGTGAGAACAGAGAGGCATACTGCCGAAGCAAAGCCCTGCAGGCCCTCTGCTGCTCTGTCGTCAGATCAGGAGAGAGATGCACTCCCTCCACGGAGCCATCCTGAGGGTTGCTATGCAGCAAATCACTCTCATCCTCTTCTTGCTCTAAAGCTAGCAAGAGACATGAGACCTCCGCTCGCCTATGGGAAGGCTTGAGCCTGTTGACGTGGAATACTTGAGGGGCTATCCCAGAGGCTCCCATGTCAACCAGATAATTGACTTTGCCCATCTTGGAGATTATCCGGAAGGGTCCAGTCCATTTGTCTGCCAAAGCTTGAGGCTTGGTCCATCACAAGGATCTCCTGTCCTGGAGTCGAATCCACTTGTGAGGCTTTAAGGTCATGCCAGTACTTATTAAATTCCTGGCTGGCCTTGAGATTCGCTAATGCCTGACCCATCATTTGTGTCATCCTCCATCTGAGGCCTAACATATAGTCCCCCACTTGCTTGGCAGGACCTGGAGTGGCGACTTCCAAACCTTTTCTGATCAAGGCAAGGGGTTCCCTCATGGGATGTCCAAAGAGTAACTCAAAGGGGCTGAAACGAACACCCTCTTGGGGTACCTCCCTGTAAGCGAACAGAAGGCATGGCAGGAGGAGATCCCCTTTTCCTTCTTAGGGGCTCTTCCAAAGCGTCTAGCATGCCCTTGAGAGCTTTATTAAATCTTCAACCAGACCATTAGTCTGGGGATGGTAAGAGGTGGAGAACTTATAGGGTCCCCCACACTCTTTCCACATGGTTTTCATGTAACTAGACATGAAGTTGGATCCTCTATCAGAGACAACCTCCTTAGGGAATCCAACCCGGGTAAAAATGCCCAGGAGAGCCCTGGCAACCACCTTGGCAGTAACAGTCCGAAGGGGTATAGCCTCAGGGTACCTGGTGACATGATCAACCAAGACCAGGATGAACCGGTGTCCACCTGAAGTGGGGGGGGGCAATGTCAGCACACCCACTACTAACCGATCTTATCAAAGGGTCTTTCATTTGTCCCGACAACAGGGACTAATTGGTACTCTTCGGAGACTGAAGTCCGACGATTTTTACGAACTATCAGATTAAAAACATTCTTCCAGGATTCTCCAGACCAAACACCAGTTCTGGATTCTGGACTTCGACACTTCCTCCTTTATACCACAAGACAATCAATTGCCAAAGGAAATTCTTACCTTTGAGAAATGTGTTCTTAAAGACCTACACCTTCTCAAAAATAACAACACCAAAATGTTTTTCAAACACAATCTATCCAGGGAAGAAGATCTAGCTCTCAAGGATTTGGCAGCCAATAAAAATATAATCATAAAACCGGCA
Organism: Ambystoma mexicanum; assembly: GCF_040938575.1. Classification (NCBI taxonomy): domain Eukaryota; kingdom Metazoa; phylum Chordata; class Amphibia; order Caudata; family Ambystomatidae; genus Ambystoma; species Ambystoma mexicanum. The sequence continues at coordinate 306,409,596 of NC_090921.1, forward strand.
GACAAGGGTGGGGGCATAGTTGTTATGACCAACACCCAATGCCTTCAAATGGTAAACAACTTACTAGAGGACAAGGATAGCTATAAGAAACTAAAGAAAGACCCAATGAAGGAAATTCAAACAGAAATCAATGAAGCAGTGAAATACGCTTCTGACCGCAACTGGATCACAGAAAATGAATGTGAATTTCTGACTATGAGCCAGGGTAGCACGCCAACTCTATAAGCATTACCCAAGATTCATGAAAATCCATCTAATCCACCTGGAAGACCAATAGTATCAGGATGCGGCTCGATACTGGAACCCCTATGCACATTTATCGATACTTTTCTCAAGCCCATCAGCATTCAAACAAACACATATCTTAGAGATACCAGGAACACAATTCTTTGAAAATCTAAGTTTTGATTCAGAAAAACAAATATTAGTCACCGTAGATATATCATCCCTTTATAAAAGCATTCCTCAGGCACAAGCTTTGGACTGCATGTTACAATATTTAACAGACCATGGGTCACAAGATCGAGTTCCCATCAATATTTTAATGGAACTATTGGAAATTGCACTGTGTAAGAATTACTTTGAATTCAATGGCACTTTATTCCTTCAAGTGAAAGGAACTGCTACGGGCGCAGCTTTTGTCCCAAGTTTGGCTATTTTATTCATGTCCAAATTTGAAGGCAACCATATTCTCTGTGAAACCAACCGTTTCTTTAAATCCATTACAAACTGGAAACGATATATCGATGACATCGTTTTTATCTGGGAAGGTCCAGAAGCTGAATTGTATTCCTTTAAGGACTGGCTAAACCAAGTGGACAGCAACATTCAATTTACTAAGGAACATTCAAGACATCACATTATCTTCCTCGATTTAATAATCAAACATGAGGCAGGTAAACTGAAATGTTGCCTTCATGGAAAAGAGAGCGCAAGAAATACACTACTACATTATAACAGTAATCACCCTCGCCACCTTAAGGACAATCTTCCTTATCTGCAATATTTGCGCATAAGAAGAAATTGCACCAACCTTTCAGACTTTCATGAAAAGGCAGATGAATTAGACATGAGACTGAAAGAAAGAGGGTATCCTAAAAAACAAATCAGCCGCTCACGTAAGCGGGCCCGATTCACAAACAGAGAGTCTTTATTAACAGCAAAAACACAGACATGGGACAACAGCAAGATGACATGTGTCCTTACCCATGTATCTGACACCTTCAGGATTAAAAAAATAATTCTCAATCATTCTCAAATTCTGGGACATTGTGGAGCTAAACCTACCGGGCGAGCCTCACCGCCGTCCGATAACATTCCAGTTATCAAAAACAGTCACCTAAGGCGGGCCTTTGGGATTTACGATCAATAAAAGGCCACCATCCATGCAGTGCATGTTCTGCATGTGCCCTCACAAGGAAAATTAAAGATTTTGGAATTGGTGAATGCACATGGACCCTGCCAACTTTATCAAACTGTAAGACCAAACAAGTGGTTTATTGTATCGAGTGCCCATGCGGACTTAGATACGTGGGACAAACCACTCAAGCTGTTCATATCCAAATAACTGACACCAGTCCCGCATCAGGTGTAAAACCACTATGGCACCTCTTGTCAACCATTACCTGACATCTAAACACTCACCCAATGACATCTTGTGGTGGGTGTTAGATGTAGTGAAAAACTCACCCAACATATCCAGGTGCTTGCTTGAGAAAGAAGCGCGCTGTATTTATCAATTGGAAGCCCACACCAAAGGGCTTAATGAGGAATTTATTCCACCCCTCTAAGCCCTTAAACCTCTGAGCAAGCCAGTCAGTGCAGTGGTATCAACACCTTAACCATATTACAAGGTAACTCTTTGACAACCAAGCTGCAATTGCTTCCAAGTGAGAATTTGAACTGCACCTTTTTGATCCAAATAAACCGTCTCTTCATTGCAAACAAAAATTCTTCTGTTTTGAAAAATATTGGCGGCATAACTACAACTCTCAAAATATGGTGCCTATCAGCAGCCAAATCATTCCAGCTGTTTATTGCATGCTAATCAATGTATACATAAGATTTTATATGCTGATCAGGCTAATAGCGGCACTCCCCACATTAACCTGAAACTATACAGCCCAATAACTACATGTAATAAACATGGGTGGCTACATAAATAGACACCCTGTTTTATCCGCAATGAAGATAATGATTCATCTTTCTTTTTAAAGGCTATGAACGGCACTTATCGCACCAGAATTCGTGCAGCCGAACAGCTACATGTAATAACATGGGGGGCTGCACACACACTGCTAAACAGATAGCTTATTCAAACCTACCCGCAATGAAGAAAAAGATTAATTTTTCATTGTAAACACATTCGGAATGAAGAAAAACATTTACTTTTCTCTTGAAAAATGGCGGGCACTATAAAAACAAAAGGAAAAGTGTTTTCATGTAAACTTGGAGAAGCCCGTGGTGGAGAAAAGGGCGAGGCTGTTTTGTGCTGTGCGGCTGAGAGACTATCTGATTCCCAATCTTACCTTTGGAAACAAGGAAAGCCGAAGCGCCGCTCCAACTCGCGTCAGTCTATTGGCAGGAGCCGATAGCAGTTGAAGCGAGCGGTGTGCTTCCCCATCGCTTCCGCATCACGTGACATGCGTCACCTGACGTCCGTGTGACACGCCCACAGGAAGTGCCTTCATTACCAGCACTCCATCACCCTTGTGGCGAGAAGCCCATGGTGGAGAAAAGGGCGAGGCTGTTTTGTGCTGTGCGGCTGACAGACTATCTGATTCCCAATCTTACCTTTGGAAACAAGGAAAGGCGAAGCGCCGCTCCAACTCGCGTCAGTCTATTGGCAGGAGCCGATAGCAGTTGAAGCGAGCGGTGTGCTTCCCCATCGCTTCCGCATCACGTGACACGCGTCACCTGACGTCCGTGTGACACGCCCACAGGAAGTGCCTTCATTACCAGCACTCCATCACCCTTGTGGCGAGAAGCCCGTGGTGGAGAAAAGGGCGAGGCTGTTTTGTGCTGTGCGGCTGAGAGACTATCTGATTCCCAATCTTACCTTTGGAAACAAGGAAAGGCGAAGCGCCGCTCCAACTCGCGTCAGTCTATTGGCAGGAGCCGATAGCAGTTGAAGCGAGCGGTGTGCTTCCCCATCGCTTCCGCATCACGTGACACGCGTCACCTGACGTCCGTGTGACACGCCCACAGGAAGTGCCTTCATTACCAGCACTCCATCACCCTTGTGGCGAGAAGCCCGTGGTGGAGAAAAGGGCGAGGCTGTTTTGTGCTGTGCGGCTGAGAGACTATCTGATTCCCAATCTTACCTTTGGAAACAAGGAAAGGCGAAGCGCCGCTCCAACTTGCGTCAGTCTATTGGCAGGAGCCGATAGCAGTTGAAGCGAGCGGTGTGCTTCCCCATCGCTTCCGCATCACGTGACACGCGTCACCTGACGTCCGTGTGACACGCCCACAGGAAGTGCCTTCATTACCAGCACTCCATCACCCTTGTGGCGAGAAGCCCGTGGTGGAGAAAAGGGCGAGGCTGTTTTGTGCTGTGCGGCTGAGAGACTATCTGATTCCCAATCTTACCTTTGGAAACAAGGAAAGGCGAAGCGCCGCTCCAACTTCCGTCAGTCTATTGGCAGGAGCCGATAGCAGTTGAAGCGAGCGGTGTGCTTCCCCATCGCTTCCGCATCACGTGACACGCGTCACCTGACGTCCGTGTGACACGCCCACAGGAAGTGCCTTCATTACCAGCACTCCATCACCCTTGTGGCGAGAAGCCCGTGGTGGAGAAAAGGGCGAGGCTGTTTTGTGCTGTGCGGCTGAGAGACTATCTGATTCCCAATCTTACCTTTGGAAACAAGGAAAGGCGAAGCGCCGCTCCAACTCGCGTCAGTCTATTGGCAGGAGCCGATAGCAGTTGAAGTGAGCGGTGTGCTTCCCCATCGCTTCCGCATCACGTGACACGCGTCACCTGACGTCCGTGTGACACGCCCACAGGAAGTGCCTTCATTACCAGCACTCCATCACCCTTGTGGCGAGAAGCCCGTGGTGGAGAAAAGGGCGAGGCTGTTTTGTGCTGTGCGGCTGAGAGACTATCTGATTCCCAATCTTACCTTTGGAAACAAGGAAAGGCGAAGCGCCGCTCCAACTCGCGTCAGTCTATTGGCAGGAGCCGATAGCAGTTGAAGCGAGCGGTGTGCTTCCCCATCGCTTCCGCATCACGCGTCACCTGACGTCCGTGTGACACGCCCACAGGAAGTGCCTTCATTACCAGCACTCCATCACCCTTGTGGCGAGAAGCCCGTGGTGGAGAAAAGGGCGAGGCTGTTTTGTGCTGTGCGGCTGAGAGACTATCTGATTCCCAATCTTACCTTTGGAAACAAGGAAAGGCGAAGCGCCGCTCCAACTTGCGTCAGTCTATTGGCAGGAGCCGATAGCAGTTGAAGCGAGCGGTGTGCTTCCCCATCGCTTCCGCATCACGTGACACGCGTCACCTGACGTCCGTGTGACACGCCCACAGGAAGTGCCTTCATTACCAGCACTCCATCACCCTTGTGGCGAGAAGCCCGTGGTGGAGAAAAGGGCGAGGCTGTTTTGTGCTGTGCGGCTGAGAGACTATCTGATTCCCAATCTTACCTTTGGAAACAAGGAAAGGCGAAGCGCCGCTCCAACTTCCGTCAGTCTATTGGCAGGAGCCGATAGCAGTTGAAGCGAGCGGTGTGCTTCCCCATCGCTTCCGCATCACGTGACACGCGTCACCTGACGTCCGTGTGACACGCCCACAGGAAGTGCCTTCATTACCAGCACTCCATCACCCTTGTGGCGAGAAGCCCGTGGTGGAGAAAAGGGCGAGGCTGTTTTGTGCTGTGCGGCTGAGAGACTATCTGATTCCCAATCTTACCTTTGGAAACAAGGAAAGGCGAAGCGCCGCTCCAACTCGCGTCAGTCTATTGGCAGGAGCCGATAGCAGTTGAAGTGAGCGGTGTGCTTCCCCATCGCTTCCGCATCACGTGACACGCGTCACCTGACGTCCGTGTGACACGCCCACAGGAAGTGCCTTCATTACCAGCACTCCATCACCCTTGTGGCGAGAAGCCCGTGGTGGAGAAAAGGGCGAGGCTGTTTTGTGCTGTGCGGCTGAGAGACTATCTGATTCCCAATCTTACCTTTGGAAACAAGGAAAGGCGAAGCGCCGCTCCAACTCGCGTCAGTCTATTGGCAGGAGCCGATAGCAGTTGAAGCGAGCGGTGTGCTTCCCCATCGCTTCCGCATCACGCGTCACCTGACGTCCGTGTGACACGCCCACAGGAAGTGCCTTCAATACCAGCACTCCATCACCCTTGTGGCGAGAAGCCCGTGGTGGAGAAAAGGGCGAGGCTGTTTTGTGCTGTGCGGCTGAGAGACTATCTGATTCCCAATCTTACCTTTGGAAACAAGGAAAGGCGAAGCGCCGCTCCAACTCGCGTCAGTCTATTGGCAGGAGCCGATAGCAGTTGAAGCGAGCGGTGTGCTTCCCCATCGCTTCCGCATCACGCGTCACCTGACGTCCGTGTGACACGCCCACAGGAAGTGCCTTCAATACCAGCACTCCATCACCCTTGTGGCGAGAAGCCTGTGGTGGAGAAAAGGGCGAGGCTGTTTTGTGCTGTGCGGCTGAGAGACTATCTGATTCCCAATCTTACCTTGGGAAACAAGGAAAGGCGAAGCGCCGCCCCAACTCGCGTCAGTCTATTGGCAGGAGCCGATAGCAGTTGAAGCGAGCGGTGTGCTTCCCCATCGCTTCCGCATCACGTGACACGCGTCACCTGACGTCCGTGTGACACGCCCACAGGAAATGCCTTCATTACCAGCACTCCATCACCCTTGTGGCGAGAAGCCCGTGGTGGAGAAAAGGGCGAGGCTGTTTTGTGCTGTTTGCGGCTGGATCGGCGATAGGAGTCGGAAGGCTATATGGAACCCACTAAACCTCGTACAAGGCTCCAGGGCAAACGAGAGGAATCGTTAGCGCCTACACAAAATATGAATAGCAAACGAGACCTCGATGGATCCATACCGATTAATCTAAAAACACCAAACACACATAACATAAACAAAGCGAAAACTGAGGATCAGGTTAGCTTGGTCAATGCTGACCTTGTAACACATCCCCTTGATCATGACAATTTAGACACAGAAACCAGATGTCCTGTCACAGCTTCCATGTCTCATCTTGATCACGTATGTCTTATACGCAAGGCTACCAAGTCTTTTACACTTCCAGCTATGCTAAAACATAATCTGAGACTCGAAGATTCCTACCAAACGCCTCTTCAGGAGCGCGCGAGGGCAGCCAAACAGCAATGGCAAGCAACACATCTGCCGACTGCTATGAGAAATGAAGAACCCACAACCCCACTCATGGCACGAATTGCTCGTCTATCACTGGACATTACAGAAATTGACACAATTATGGATTCACAAGGAAAAAAAAATGAGGTTTTTGGCGGTCTGTCTACGCCAAAACAAATCGGAAAAATTGAGTCATCTACCCCAATAGCCTTGTTAATAACCACCTCGCCTGTGAAGGTACCGTCGAAAAGCAATCCGGATGACACGAATTCCTCCATCTGTGTGAACCCTGGGAATATAAGTAATTCTACAGAATACCAACAAAGGCTACCTACGACGATGCTAGATCAACAAAATACTTTGGTAGCAGTGTTATCAACAGCTATGATACCGTTTCTAAAAATCGAAGAAGCAATGGTTGATTCCATCAAAGACCAAGCGACATTGTTGGCAATGCTCCTGACCAAGCAAACACAGTTTGAATCTCTAATAAGCTCTATTCAAGAAAGACTAAAATATGAGGCTGAATCGTCAAGAACATGGCAAAACAGACTAGCGGAAGTGGCGAGAGCTGATAGAGCTGATAAACTAAATTTAATGGACACTTTCTCAACAATCACCAAAAAAATGGTGGATGACAAAGTTAAAAAATCTGCACAAGTAACAACGACCTTACATTGTATAACTCAACAAACTCAGACAGAAAATCAATCTAATCCGAATATGAGGAAAATAGATCAAACAACCCAATGCGACCATCAACCATATCCAGTTCCACAAACCATGATTTCTGCGTGGCAAGACATCACCGAACCACCTGTGTGCACCCCATTTGATATTTTTGACCTTTCAAAAAGAGGATTAGTGGGGCAGGATACATCGCATAAACCAAAGCACAAAAAAATCACAAAAAATGGGTCACGTGCATTCCTGCGAAAGGTACTAAATGCTCAGAAAACGATTAACGAAAAGACAAAGATTAACAGAAAATCTCTCGTTAATAACCAGACTACTTCTCCGCAAACTATTCTCAACACTGGAAAAGTAGATAGAGCTACAAATCCTACATCACAAGGCAATCGGTCAATGCCAGAACCACTAGATATACTTATAGATGCTATCAATCAACAAACTACTCCGAACTACGGAAAAAGAGATAGAGCTCCAAATCTTCCGGTACAAGATAACCAGATAACAGTCGATCTACAAGGTATACCTAAAGAGGTAATCAATCAGGAAACGCGAATCAAAGCTGCAAATCCAACTACCCTGACATACACCTCTACAGAAGATGATGTAAGCGCCTATAATTCCATTTCCTTAAACTCTCAAGACGAATCCCAAATTGTAATAGATGAATATGAAGACTCATTTTTCGACTACACTCAAACCGAGATCATCGAAAATGCGCACCAAATTAACATCTCTTTGGCATATTCAGAGGAAATATGGCCAGCTGATGAATCAGAAAGACCCATTGAAACCAATGATAACACTGCAATTCATGTAACCCCTAAACTCCTTAGACCAATTTTCAAAAATCCAGTAAAAGCCTCGTGCGCATACCGACTAGCCATATATCCGAAGAACTCAAGCACTGAAGATCCAGTCATCTTAAACAGATCCAACACTCTACGACTGTTCAAGGCAATCCCACAATTGTCTCACATAAAAACGGAAGACATTGAGTTAATTATATTTCCAAATAAGAAATATATGGAAGAAGCCCATGTTGATTTTTCCAACTATGACACAATGCAATGTGTCATTGACAACAAACATCATCTATTGACTCTGGGATTTCAAACAGAAGAAATAATGGTATCTCGTTTGATGGCGGAAAAAAAATTAAGAACATTAGACATTTTTAGCAAAAATATAACCAAGAATCGAACCAGACAAAATAAAATCCAAGAATCTGGAAAAAAATTCCATGAATTAAGTCTAAGATCACACGACCAAAATAAAATATCACGAGAAATATTAAGAAACATCTCTAATATAGACGTGAACCAGAAAACAAAGAAAACATATCTATAACAACGAAAAGACTCATTGAAACCTCACACAACCTTATGCTCTTGGAACACAAGGGGACATAGACATCTTTTTGAAAATGAGACATCTATACTCGAACAAGTCGATATCATCTGCCTCCAAGAAAACTGGTTGAAAGAGGAAGTAGTGTGTCATGGCTATAGTTCATTCATGAATCCAGCTATATTTTCACAACAAGGGAGACCAGCATCAGGAATGCTCTTACTAATAAAAATTAACCCTACTTGGCGAATAATGGAAAGTAAAATAATCCACCCGTGGGCACAACTCCTATCCATCAGCATTCCGTCAATACAGAAATCCAACCCATCGTACCCTGCCAAATATACATGTTTATCAATCTTTAACATATATTGGAACCCTACAGCTATGTCCGATAATAAATTCATCGATTCTATATGTCATGAAATCGACCTATTAAACATTAGTAATAGTACAAACGAAATCATCTTGGCAGGAGATTTCAACTTCCATCTTTTTGACAAAGGAGGAAACAAATTGGCACTTAATGAAATGTCATCTAGAGCGAGAACATGGATTAAGGAAACAACGCTACGCAACATTTCCCTAAGCGTCCAACCCACGAACGATAAAGGCATCCCATTGCCGACCTGGTCACGGGAGAACTCCAACACAATAATTGATTATATCTTCGCAACAGAAGGTATTCGGAAAATCACAACTTCCACTGCGAGTTCCCCTAATCCAGATAGTGATCATCGTCAAATTTTTATCTCCTGGCCAGCTGAACCTTCAAGCGAACAATGTTTGAATCTTCCTGATCTTGAAATAAACAATGGGTTGAACCGGCTGCGAATCAAAGATCACCAAATACAAGATTTAACTACCCTATTTAAAGACACATCGCTGAAGGACCAAGTTAAATTAAATTATGGCTGGATCTTAGAGAAGTACCAACAATCCACAATCAGAAATCAACAAAGAGTCAAACAGCCGCATACTCATTATTTCAATCTACAAATCTTTTTAGAAAAAAAGAAACATTACAAACGACTGCGACAAATAAAGAAAAATAAAGGAGATCATCAAATTGATATAAAAAAGGAAAAACAAAAATTCTCCAAAATAATGAAATCATATAAAATGACAATGAAACAACATGATGCTGAAGAACTTTTGAAAGCGCTAAATGGAAAAAACACGCGGCAGTTGTGGTCTCTAATGAATAAAACATCGAAAAACCAAACTTTGATTCAAGAAGTGGAATCACATATATGGGTTAAACATTTCCAAAACCTATATAAGAAACCGATATTCGAACCAACATCAGTGCTGCAAGAAGATACTGACCCATGGACCCTAAAATGGGAAATAGATGATATTACCAACACTATGAGGAGTCTGAATTCATCTAGGGCCCCTGGACCAGATGGACTGGCCAACAGCAACCTCAAAGCAAATCCAGAACACTGGGCCAATTTCTTCTCACATCTCTTACATCTGATAGAAAATACGAAAGAGATTCCTCGTACATGGTCAGTAGCCGTGTTGATACCAATCTGTAAGGCAGGAGACAGAAAAAACCCAGCCAATTACAGACCAATAGCCTTATTGGATCCGTTGGGTAAACTTTTTGCACGCTACCTTGAAAAAAAATTAACTATATGGGCTATACACCATGGTAAACAAGCAAAAAGACAGACTGGTTTTGTGACAAAAATAAGTACGAACGTTAATCTTCTGTTGATGAATATGATAAAATACGAAGCGTTCACAAAAGTACACCAGGTATACGCAATCTTTATAGATTTAAAAATGGCCTTCGACTCAGTCAACCGACAACTTCTCTGGCCCAAATTGGCCGCCTGGGGCTGCCCATCGACCATTCTGAATCCAATCCAACAGCTATATTCGAATACGTCAATCAGAGTCCGACTTTCAAATGACGGAAAGGCAACAGCACCAATTCTCACATGGAATGGGCTTAAACAGGGCTGTCCCTTAGCTGCTTGCCTATACAATCTTTACACCCATGAGTTTGAACAAAAAATTAAACATACTATTGCGAACCCACCGAAGATAAATAGCGAATCTGTTCAAACCCTAATTTTCGCTGATGACATTATTATCATGGACAAAACGGTGAAAGGTTTACAAATAACACTGAACAAAACGCAAACTTTCATGAAGGAAAATGATTTACAAATTAACACAGACAAAACCAGAATGATGAAACTTACAACTGTTAACTCGAAGAAGCAAGGATCGCCAAAATTCTATCTGGAACAAAAAAACAACGTGGCAACCAAATCCATAAAATATTTAGGGGTAATAATTAACCCATCTAAGAACGAAAAAGAATGGCAAGAAAATATCGAAGAAAAAGCAATATCGTTGTCAAGACAAGGTTGTTTCTTTCACTGCAAATATGGTGCATATACGGTAAAACCTACAACTCTACTCTATAAACAGAAAGTCATTCCAATTCTGACTTATGCGAGCAAAGCTTTGATAAATCAACATCTATTGAAATGGCCAAGATATGAAGCTATATTCTGGAGAAAAACTCTTGCTCTACCAAAATCCTTCCCAATCTCTAGAATTCGATATGAACTTGCCCTTCAATCTATTCAATCCACTGTAATGTGGAAACAAATGGACCTATATAGAAAAATTATCTCGGAGGAAAAAATCCCTACACTGGAAATCCTGAAAGATAAAAAACATGCATTCCAAGTCACAGCTTTAACGAAGTGGACAACCGAAATCAAACACAAAATGCAACAAGAAGAAATTACCAAGGAAATGTTGAGAAACAGACCTCAATGTGCTAAACAAAAAATTCAGAAAAATGACTGGATAAGAACAATAGAAGATCAGAAAAAATTTAAAAGACACCTATATGCCGACATGGAAGTAAGAGCTATTAACGAGATGCCTTCGTATTTAATCCAATTCCCTAGTGAGAAAATTCGTGACTTGTTTCTGCGCTTTCGTTTGAACATCCTACCTACGCGTGAATACTTGTCATTAATAGACCGAACACATAGTATTTCGTCAATCTGTCGATACTGCAAAGATCCTATGGAGCAAGAAACATTATTCCATCTAATCATGGTGTGCCCAGAGCTAAAAAGTAAACGTGACTTATTTAGAGACTTCTTTAAAATCTCAAACCAACATATGACAACAGAAGAGCGATGGGCAACGCTGCTCCAAGGAAACAACCAGTGGTTGATCATTACAGTAATCAAGTTCTGGAACGAAATCAACAAAGAATCGTAAAACAAAAAGTAGAATGAAATGTAGTGGTAAGAATAAGGAAAAAGGGAAAAAAAAAAAAAAAAGAAAAGTTTGATAAGTCAAACAAAACATTAAAAAAAAAAAAAAAAAAGTAAACTTGGTTACATCGCAACGTAATTTCAGGAAGCAACATGAACATCCAATCAGTAATAAGAACACGCCCCAAACAGGTAGTGACAATCCAATAATAAGCAGGCCACGTCACTCCAGGAAGTAGGCACTCCAGTCGTTTCGTCGGAACTATTGTGCAAGCTGACTGACTGCTGCACCCAACTGACTGATGCATTGCCTGAGCTACCGTGATTACTGACGGCAAGTTAAGCATCGGCCTATGCACCAGTATATTTCAGCTTTTAGGTAGATTACTTAAAAATCGGATTGCGCGCCAACAACTGTCGGATCGCGTGCTAACAATAATGACAATTGGCGTCCTTGTCCCCCGCTCCTTTCTGCAAGGGGTTTTCTTAAAGCCATGAGGATGGCGCAATAATGGTTTCTTTGAACCACGTTTACAATTATGACAAATACTGCATGCATATCTGCTTGCATCGTTCTTGGACTACTGATCCTATTGTGTCTGCATCAGTCAGTCCGTGCCACGTGTTTTAGTCCATGTCTGGCCACTTTTAGCAGCACGGTCACGCCACCTTAATTCCTAATCATATTTTTCCCTATTACTTTTCAGGATTCTTTCCCTGATATACATTTGTCATCAAATCAATTCGGACTCCAATAAAATCAGCAAATAAAATCAGCAAACGCCACAAAAGCAATTCGAATCACGTTTCAACTGAACTGTTTCAGGCTGAACAAAAACACAGATACAATCCTGACGTTGGAATTAAATGGTAATACTACAATTTCTTTCAAAATGGTAATAATAACCTACAACAATTTTCAGTAGCATATATAACCCAAGTGCTCAATGTCATGGTTATTTTTTGTTATTTCTTTTTTGCATTTAGAATATCCAGATTAATAGTGAAGAATTGACTCTTTTCTAACAATACACTGGCAATGCCTGTTTAAAATGCTGGACCACGCATGCCAGTAACGACCAGTCGTTGTCTTGGGATAAACTTCTCCTGCTTTTTCTTTACCAACTAATGTGGTAAGACTCTCCTTTTGATCAGGAGTTCTGAACCAAGTAGTCAAACATTTATTCTTACACTAAATGTAGAATACTAACCTTTGCAGTTAAACACAGCCAGTACGCTACCTCTGAAAAAACGTTTTTCTTCTTTTTCTGTGTTTGCCTCCCTCACAGGGATTGTCACCCTTAAAAAAACTGCCCCGAGGAAGGTGTAATTTTGAAATTGAGGCCCCACAGGTGGTCTCGCCGAAACGTAACAGAGGTAACCAGCAAAGAAAAACTATTTGAGTTTTTCACGAACTTGAAATACAGCATTTTTGACCCTGAAGCCAACTACTAATTGTTGTCTTCCACGTAGGCAAACCTGTCCTAGTAATCTATCCAGAGATACTTTGAATACTCATAAAACAACTTAATCTGTACAAACAATATTATAAATTATTTATTTGTTGTTTTATTGTCTTGTGTTGTAACACCTCTCAGAAAGAACAGCTAATGTGACATACCATAATTGTGAGCATTGATAAAGAACGTATTTTCACATATTGTAACTGACATACTAAGTGAGAGGTGGGAAGGGACTCAAGGGTACCAGAACACACAAGAAAGGAAAAAAAAAGCATTGCCATGGGGGGGAGTAACGCCTCTAGCACATATTTGCCAGCACCTTCCACTATATAGCGACAGGATACAGAAGTATCACGATCAGTGGATCACTGAGATAAAAGGAGATGGGGTTATACCAATTTGGCCAGAAGGAGGGTCATTCGACAAAAGGGTGTTGGACCTAGTATCAACACATTTGCTAGCCCGATCCAAAGGGAAACAGTTACAGAACCGAAGAGAAGTGTTAGATTTATGGCGAATGTTCGAGGAAGTTACCCCCACGGCAGAGGTAGGTACAGACCGAATGATAGAAAAGCAGAAAATACCTGAAGAAGTAAGCGGGACACCAAAAGGGGAGTGCTCAACAACTACAACTGAGAACAAAGTAACAAAAATCTATCCCTTAATGACCAGGCCAGCAGTAGGGTTTAGTGAGCCCCTGTATATACCACCCACCCCCACTGCTCAGTGCGGGGCAACAGCCCCTGAACCCCCACCATATGACAAAGGAGGCCTGTATGGCCCCACGAGTGCACCTCCTGTGGACATAGCACGTTTAACAGGCGATTTAAATCACCAGCTAGCACACGCACAAATGGAAATAACACGGTTAAGAGCTCCACGTGTTCAGTCAGGTACTCCGAGGGTCGCCGCTCACGGCTGGACCTCGCTCAGGTCCGTCCCCCAACCAAGCCGTGGCCTGCCTTGGCGAGCAGCCTTTTCAATCGGGTATTTGTCAACCGGGAACCCTTGACCCTTTCTTCTTGGTGTGCACAGTCTGGTCAACCGCGGAGGCAATAGTTTTGCTGGGGGCGTCCTGGATCTCGATGCCGGGCGGTGCAGGCCTCGAGGCACCTCTCTAAATCACGTCGAGGTCACCAAAAATGTAGGTGCCTTTCCCCGGCTTACTACGTGTGAGAGGAAATAAAATAACCAACACAAACCCCTGTCGGGGAAGGAGGCACCGAGACCCGGCTGCAAGAGTTCAAAGGATGGTTTATTTCTCCAGCTAGGAAATAACCCAAAAAACCCTACCCCAACATTTACATCATTACTCGTATATATATCAATTAAAGTAACTCTAACAAAAAATACTAAATGGACCCAATTGGCCAGGCGGTGTGGTGCTGTAGGTGTGGGTGGCATCTCTTCCTCCTGATTGGCTGAGTGGCTGACAAGATGATGGACGTCAAATATCTTGTGCTCCACGCAGGTCAGGGTCCGGTCACTGTGGTCACAACCTAAGCTAATATGTTGCATTCGAAAAACACTAAATAACAAATGATCTAAAACATTTTATGCTACTTTTCATATTTCTACACAATTGACACATAGTTATTATTGTCAGTACAATTGGGTCATTCTTGGCTTTAATTGGAGGCCTTGACCTTTATTGTGCATGTAAAAAGAATCAAGCTGTGTTTCACATATCTCCTAAGCTTAGACCTATTAGTATAAGTAAAAACATATATTGTGGTAAGATGCTTAAGGTTAGTAGTGGGTGTGCTGGGTGGATTTCGCAGCACAGGCGAGGGTCTGGCACTTGAAAGAAATACCTTACAGGGAGCGCAGGGTCAGGATGGCAATAAATTGCTCTAAATGGGGGTGGGTGGCTTGCACGTTTATGGGGACGAACGAGCAGAAAGTGCTTAGCTCATCCTGGTTCACATGCTGGTTCTCATGCTAGCAGTGATCTCAGAGGAAGAAAACTGTATCATATTGGTTGTTGCAACTTTCTCCGGCTTCAGCGTGAGAATGGGAGCGCAGAGCTTTCCTTCGCAGGGGGAGTGCAAGGGTGGGGGACAGCCAGCTGCCTGCGCGCCTTGTGTGTGTGTGTCTCTGTCCTTGGCTGCTGCGGTGGAAGGGGAGCTGAGCATTGCTGTACTATCGCAGTGAGGCCTGTTTACCCAAGATGGAGTCGAAAGGGGGAACAAAAGATGGATGCCCCGTGTCCTGCTCAGTAGTCCCATCTATGTAGCGGTCAACCGTGGTTAACTTTACATAAGGGCAAGGGGCAAAACCACTACCAGAGGCACGTGTTCCAAGCTTTGTACTGAGGAGTGTACGGCGCGAGGGGCCTGAGGGCCCCTCACTCCCATACACCAAATATGTAATGTTTTTCCTCATATAGGTTGCTTTAACAAAACTTTCTTAAACAAGAACAACCTTTTTTGGATCTTACTGTCTGCATTAGTTTCGTTTGAACTTTCATTAGCCACCTATTATTGTTTTCAAACCACTTGTATTATATTTTTCAACAAAAGTCTTCTTTATTTTTTTTTACACTTTTTGTCATTATGAAATAAAAAAGGTTAAGATTTTCTCTTTTTCCTCTCCTTCTTTTCGGCTAACTGCTCACTTTAACTACAAAGGTATTAATACAATTGAGATATCTAACGATACTCAACATTAAAACTAATGGAATTAATTTCATCATTTGGGCAAAATAATAATTCTGCTAGCGGTCTTTTGGAAATCAAACGTATCATACTGCCTCCAATCTTGCCAGACAACTGACAAGTTGGGCAGGTCCTCCAGTGGGACTCCACTTCTACTCCCATCTGGGGCCAGTACAAAGGGGCAGAGAGCCACTGCTTAGTCCTCTTGGTACCAAGAGGACCAGCCAAGGGCACCTCATGCGCCAACTGCAGCAGGAAAGGCCGGTAAACCTGGGGTACCACCAACCTTTTGAGGGCACCAGATTCAGGCTTAGTGGGCTCACTAACAAGGACCTAACCCTCCCAACAGATCTGGAATGTCCTGGGCACTTCTCCTTGTGCCTGGGACAGGGCCTGTTTCCTCAAACCCTCGAGAGAGTGGCATTCTCTCGGTCCCTTACAGAAGTCCGCCCGGGAGGGTCCCCCTTCAGCCAACAGGCATTGAAGGTCGGGGTGATCCTCCAGGTTGAGCACCTCTCCCGCAGGAGGGTCTACTGCCTCTTCTCCCTCAGGAGTTGAGTTTGGGTTTTCCACTGGACCCAGACCATCTGGAGCATGGATCCCAATGGGTGCTGTAGGAACAGCAGGAAGAGACGGAGCCCCCTTCACAGAGGTGGCCTTCTTATGCTTCCGTCTTCTTGCCTTAGGCCCCGTCTGTGGCTCGAGTACCATACTCACAGCCAGACCCTGTGTCACCTGTGACCTAGTGACTGCAGCAGCTGTCATGGGTAGATCATCCGAGATCAACCTCATCTCTACTAGATCATTTCCTAACAGAATTTTAGCAGGGACATTGTCCTGAACCAGGACAGGAAGCTTTGCTGTCTTGTCTCCAATCATGAGTGTGACTAAGGCTAGAGGCGATAATTTGGGAGGCCCACCAGCTAACCTGGTGGTTCTCAGAGGAGCACCTACCTGTCCACCACTGTCATGCTTGCCCCAGATTCTCGCAAACCAGTAGAAGGCTGGCCATTCAAGAGGACACTTCTCAAAAACCTATGGGTGTTCTGTGGGATTGTCGCCAGTACTTCTGCGTACTGGTCCCAGGCCCCAAGGGATACTAGGGAAATCTCTACAGGAGCACCGATAGTGATCCCTGTAGAGGAGGGGGGACAGTGGCCTCCATCTCAGGCATGGGGTGAGAGTAGCTCAGGCTGACAGCCTGGACTCCAAGTGCCTTACCTTTACACTTGGGTCACCCTTCTTATGATCTAGAGCCCCACATTCCCAACAAGTGCCAGGAGTGCGGTGTACGGTACTGGAACCACTGAGAGCCTGCTTTGCAGCAGATGGACCACTACTACTATTCCCACCCACAGAGGACGTATCCCCACTAGGTTTTTGGGTTTTAGGAGAGGACGGTTTTGGTTTACCCGACGGTGATTGCTTTTGGGACTCCTCAGCTTTCTGAGAGGTCCCCTTTTCTTTGTCCTTGTCCTTCCCACTGGAGTCCTTAGGCGACACCCGGTGGGAGACCCACTTGTAAGCCAGCCTGGCCAGCTTAAAGGGATACAAAATGTTCTGGTCAGCAACATACTGACGCAGCTCCGGCGAACAGGCTTCAGAAAAATGCTCAAAAAACAAAAGGTGGGACAATTCAACAAATGTTTTCACCTTCTATCCATCAATCCACCCCATCATGTTCATATGTGCAGCACACACCCAGCCAACCCAAGACACATTCTCTCTTTTCTTAAAATTCCTTGGCAATCAAAGCAGACCTCATGCACTCATACTAACCCCTTTCTTCCACACTCAGTTTCAGAATACAGTCATACCCAGTCTGAGGCACTCTGCTTAACAAACACTTAGCCCAATCTCTCTTATCAACATCATGAATTGCACAATCCATTTCAAACGCTTCAATCCTTTGGAGGATATCAGAACCCTCCACATATACACCCACCAAATCTTTCATAAACTTGATGGCTGGGGACCTGACACTCAACTGGTTTAGCTGAAGTATCCACTCTATCTTTCTCTAGCTTGAAACGCTGACATTCAGTGTCCTTGTCTTTGAGTTCAAGATCCCTATTATTGAGTTCCACTTGCTGTGCCAACTCCTCTTTCTTAATTTACATCCTCCTATTTACAACTTGCAGTATTCAAAGGCCAATTTCATCCTTAATAACTCAAGTTCCACAGAATTGCTGGGGGTCGGAACAGAGGCAGAGGTGGCGTTCTTTTTCAGCAACAACCCCAGGGGCAGAGGCCTCATTGGTTGCATCCCCCCTTCAAGAGCTTCACAATCAATCTGGTAGTCAACCAGGGCAGCTATCAGCTCAGCCCTAGACTTATCCATAAAGTCTAATTCACTGGCTTCACAAGCACTCTGGAGAGCCTCTAAGCTCATCCGAGTAAATTTACCATTCGCAATAGATTCCATTGCTTGTAATGCATTTATCTAGCACACAACAAATCCTCAATTTCACAAAGTGCAGATATTTTGTAATTGACACGCTCATACATTGATTCTTAAAACCATAAGCATCCCAACGCTGCCACCAGTGTAAAGACTGGAGGGGGGTGTCTGTACTCCTACTCTCTATATGGTAGAGGAGAGGCACAGAGGACCCCAACCAAGATTCTCTATTTGGTAAACGTGGGCGAGCAATCATGGCCTAGCTTCTCAGGAGGTGATGCGGCCTGGTTATTTAGTACAGTGTAGTCCCCAAGCACCCACAAAGGAATGTCCGCACACTGAATTAGTTAAAACACAGTCTTTATATAATTAAGGTTCAAGGTTATATACACAATCACAATAACTCACTTTGTGCTCAGTTAAACTACAATGGCAAATATATACAGTTCTAAGTGGTACCACAATTATTATCAGATTTCATTAAAGTGCATCAACTGTACTCTGGTCAATTGTCACACAAATCAATTAATAAAGGTGACCAACAATAGACGTAGGAGGAAAGCAGTTGGTTAGAACAATTGGCAGAATACTGGCCCCATTACCTAGACACAGTTCTGTGTGGAGATCTCCCCACCTGGGCAACCTGTAGGATAAAGATATTCTACAAGCCCAGTCCATATATTGCTCAATGAGTCTTATTCCCTTCTAAAATGTTTATACCACCCCAATGTACCTGGAATAGCAGAGTTCCTTGAGGAGACGTCAAGGGATCCTTCTTGAGTTACTCCCTTTAAAGCAGGAGCCACGTATCATCGATGGGCCTCGAAGAAAGTGAACTCGGCGTCGGGAATCCTCAATGGATGAGTCCAAGACGTCCTGCAAGGAAGAGGCATGCAGGGCACCTCGATGTCAATAGTTCAGGACCGCAAAGAGTTTGTGAAGAACTTTGGCCCAGCAAGGGCGTCGAGTTGTCCGGTGTCTCTACATCTTTGGGTGGCGGGAAACCAACTGGCGGATGCTCCTCGGCACGTCAACGGCCTGGCCTTGTCCGGCAGGATAAGGCGGTCGGTGGTATTGACAAGCTCATCCGGGAATCAAAATGTCTTAATCAATGGAGCGTTGCGGCTCCGGCCGTCGATGGCACAGCTTCAAGCCTTCCTCGCTTCTGGTCAACACAGCTTTGACGGGCCTCCAGCGGTTATAGCATACCTGCAAACCCTGATCGACGACGGTGGACGGAATGTCCGGTGCTTCTCTTCGTTCTCCTCGGCGGTCCCCGTCTCCGGTCGGCAGCCTGTCGAGGGTCTGACTTCCAGGGAGCTTCGGCAAAGGTTAGCGGTGCACGATGGTCCCTCGGAGCTCGGGAAGAGGGCGTCTAACCAGGTCCTCTCTTGGATCAATCTCGAGGTCACGGCGACTTTCAGATTGCGGTGAAGGTAACAGCAGTCCACTTTCATCTTTGGGCTCAGCTTCGAGATTAAGCATCAGTTTCGACTTCAGCTTCTGAACGAATTCTAGCAGTGAGCGGCCCCTAGATATACTGATATTGTTGATCTGTCATTCATTCTGTTGGGTCACACTCAGGCAACCAATCACTCAGAAGGGCCTTCAGCAGTCAATCAGCCAATCAGGCATACAGTGCATTCAGGCCATTATCCTCCCTCTCAGACACTCACAACAAGGAATGTGTATTGGGACAAGTATCCAGCCATTCAACACTACACATTGCACTCATACCAGTTTCTGTCAGGGCTGTCTCAGTCATTGTATTTCATACTAGAAACCAGACATCCACAACAAGAAGTACATATTGGTCACACACGCCATTCACCCAGGTTCCACCCACAGGGCACCCACAACCTACAGTCACTGGGAAGACTCCAGTCAGTCAGGAGGAAGGGACAGAGTCAGGGATTCCCAGGTCTTAGGGAAAACAAGGTAACAGGAATTAGAAAGCAAGAGGCCACAGGGGCCATCATGTTTCCTATCAGGCAGATTACTGGTGGCCCGGATTTGATAAAGAGGTAGAGAAGATGGTGAAAGATTGTACGTGTTGTGCCGAAAGCTGCAAAGGGTTAGCGGCAAAAATCCAGCCCATGACGCTCAAGGATGTTCCGGGAAGACTATGGGAAGAGGTAGCATTGGACATTTTGGGTCCTGTAGAAATGGGCTAGGGACAAAGTAGGTTTATCTTGGTGCTGGTGGATGCATTCTCCAGACGGTGCGAGTACAAAATTGTTAGAGAAGGTAATGGAGGGAGAATAGTGTAATTTTTGCGTGAAGTGTTTGGAAGAGAAGGATTTCCGAAGTATATATTAACCGATGATGCTCTCCAGTTTACGGTAGGATGTTTTAAAGAGTATGTGAGGAGTTGCAGTATAATACATAAAAGAGCAGCATTGTACCATCCTGAAGGGAATGGATTGGTGGAAAGAATTAACCGATGTATAGTGGAGGGTATTCGATTGGCTAGTGCTTGCAGTGTGAGGAGATTGGCTGTTGAAGAAAGAATGGGTGCATTGAGAATGGAACAACATTCTGTCACTGGAGTGTCTTCATTTGAATTGAGGAGAGGGTGCAAGGGATATTCAATAGTGTGTCCTCCATGGATGGAGAGGGGAGGTGAGTCTGATTGTGAAATTGGTAAATTGAGGAGGACTCTTTATTAATTAATTTATTTGTATTTGTAAAGCACACGAGCAGCCCGCAGGCATCAAGGCGCTGTTGCAGAGATGTTTTATATGCACATATTTGGCTTAGTTACGCAGAGATAATTAGCTCTTTGTTACATTCAGCTTTAGAAACAATGTTGCATTAGTTGCAAGTGGAGAAATTGGTACAGAAGAATGCACTAGCTTGTGGTTATAGTGTGCATCAGTCAGTTGATCTAAAGAGGCCTTAGGTGAACAGCAGGGTTTTGATTAGTTTCCTGAATGCCAGGTGAGATACAGTGTTCCTAGTGTGTGGAGGGAGGGCATTCCAGTGTGTTGCTGCCTGAACTGGAAAGCTGGACCCTCCTGCTCACGCTCTCCTTGTTTTAGGAATGGATATTCTGTTAGCATAGGCTGATCTGGTGGGTCTCGTAGGTTCTTGCTTAACAACCCTTTGCACCAGGTATTGGGGTGCTTGGTTGTGGAAGCATTTGTGTGTTATGGCCAGGGCTTTGAAGGCTATCCTCTCCTTGATGGGGAGCCAATGGACTTGTTTTTTTGTGTCAGAGATGTGTTCCCTTTTGGAGATGCCCGTGGCTGCCCTAAAGGCGTTATTCTGGACTGTCTGTAGTTTGGAGAGGTTTTTATTGGAAGTTCCTAGGAAGAGGGCATTACAGTAGTCGAATCTTGATCCGATTATTGCTCTTGCAATGGTAAGACATTTAGGCTTCGAGAGATATGGTCTTACAGCATTGATGAGTTTGGAATGATATGCAGAAGTCGAGGCAATGGCATTGACCTGCCTGTTCATTGAGAGGTCTGAGTCCAGGTAGACTCCTAGGTTTTTTTACAGTTTGCAGTACTGGGATTGACGAGTGGTCAATTGTAAAGGAGCTGTACTGTTTATCCAACTTCTTAAGTGTGGCTGGTGAACCAATTATCAGAAGCTCGGTTTTATCCCCACTTAGGCATAACCCGTTTTCTGCCATCAACGTTTGAATTGTGGAGTAGGTTGACTCAAGGGTGACTCTCAAAGAAAAAAAAGAACAGTATGCTATGAGGGAAAACGTGAGAACTGGTAATAAGGTAGAGTGATTTGTGGAGATTATGTAAGAATTAGGAAGGCAGTGATTAAGAGAAAGGGAGATTCTTTATATTCGGATCCCGTACACGTGGTTGCAGTACTGAAGGGTGCTGTGAGAGTGAGTGGGGGGCAAGTTTGGAATGAAAATAGAACAGCTGTGGTGATAAAATCATGTGTGACATAAGAGAGGGAGATATGTTATGAAAATGTCTCATTGTATGTACATAGTTACTGCCAGGCTTGCTATACAGAGAATATAGAATGTTTCATATACATGATGTATTATAGTTCTGTGTGGAATGCCATGTTGTAGTATAGTTCTGTGTGGAATGCCATAGCCTGGCTAGATCTAGAGAATGTTTATATTTAATGCTGGTTCTATTACAGTTTGTGTTGCCCAGCCTGGTGTAAGGTTGTGCTGGGGGTCTGTACTACATGTCTTGGATTATCTTTCAATTAGCATAGCCCCAGATCTTTTCCAGACCTAGCAACACCCCGGCGTAACATACAGACTACCCCGCAGTCCTGCTGCAGGTAAGGAAACTGTCTCTGTGGGTATGGTGTAGAATGCATGAACTGCCAATTGGCTGTGCCGACCACTCTCCATGCTCACTAAAGTTTAGGTTAAATCACCTGCAGTGTTACATGTCACATAGAGTATTTGACTCACCAGTGCTGTGCTGGTTGCTCCACTGTATGGAAAAACCTCGCTGTCTCTCTCCTTGGCAAGCTGCTCGCTCGGTTTTCCACCACTAAGCATGTTGGGTGTTCAAGTCCTATGGTACAAGAAGGAGACTGGCTAGCATTGTGCAGTTCAGGCATAGGTCAAGAAAAGGGGGTATGCTTTTCATGCAAACATACAAAGGTAGAAGGGCCAGGGACTGGAGCCCTCCCAACTCTCACACCCTGCCTCTGGTGAAAACCCTGGTAGGTATCCCACCCCAGATTGAGAGGGTCTCATTCACCTCTTGGCAAAGTTAAGTCTTTGACCCTGTCCCACCGCACACATCTTGGATATTTTTCATGTAAGGAACCCATTTTGGCATTCAACTAACCCTGCTGCTTGTTGTTAGTATGGACGGTGGAGCATTTTCAGTATTTTACAGAGCTAATAGAATAGTATTCCTGTAAAATGGATGCCTACATTACTGTTGACAGTCACTGGTACCCCAAACCTAGGAATGAAATCTTTGATCAATCCTTTCAGAACTGCGTGTGTATCTGCCTAGCGGGCGGGGTATGCCTTCACCCTGTCAGAGAATACATATTTATTTATTTATTCATTTATTTATTTATTTATTTATTTATAGAGCGCTTTACACCAAGGCGCTGTACAATGGAACAACAGAAAACAGAGTAATAACAACAAATACAATGTGAGCAAAGTGGCAACTTGAATCATTCAACAACAAAACAGTGCAAAGAGCAATTGACTGAGAGGGGGGAGAAGTGGAGTGGGAACAGGAGAGTAAAGGGAGGGGCGGGGAAGGATTGAGTGAGTGTAGAAGGAAGGGAGAGAGAGTGTAAAATAGAAAGGGAAGGTGGTAAAGGAGGGGAGGGATTAGAATAGGGGAAAGACGGGGGGAGTAGAGAGGGCAGGGGGGCTTCAAGGTGGGGATTGGAGGAGGAAGGATTTAAGGGAAGTGCGAAATGAGATGAGGGTAGTGGAAGAGCGGATTGAGAGGGGGAGAGAGTTCCAATGCAGAGGTGCAAGATGTTGGAAAGAGCGGAACCGGGAGGAAGCGCAGGGGGAAGGAGGTACAGAGAGAAGGAAGTGGTCAGCCGAACGAAGGGAGCGAGAGGGGGAGTAGAAGGAGAGAAGGGAGGAGAGATAAGGAGGGGCAAGACCATGAAGGGATTTGAAAACAAGGCAGAGAAAGTGGAATTTTAGTTGTAGGTGGAAAGGTAGCCAACCTAGTCGAGAGAGCGAAGAGGAAATGGAGTCACGGGAGGTAAGGAGACAGAGGGTCCGAATGGCAGAGTGGTATATAGATTTAAGAGGGGCAAGCTGAGATGAGGGAAGACCGAAAATTATAGATGAGCAGTAGAAGAGGCGGGAAAAGATGAGTGAGGAGATTAGGAGTTTGGTAGCATGGAATGTGAGGGAGGGACTGTTTTTGCGAATATTGTAGAGGTGTATCTGCAGGAGCGGGAGGTGAGTGAAATGTGTTGAGAGAAGGTGAGAGAGGAGTCAAAAAGAACACCTAGGTTGCGAGCATGAGTGGAGATAGGGAGATTGGAAGGAGGAAAGTGGATGAACGGGGGAGGAGAGGGAGGGAGAAGAGAATTAGCGGGGAAGAAAAGGACTTCGGTTTTATCAGTGTTAAGTGAGAGAAAGCCGGAGGACATCCAGTTCTTGATGGCTGTGAGAGAAGAGGAGAGTTTAAGGTGGAGGTCAGGTGTGAAGGAGGAGAAAGAGAGAAAGAGTTGGGTGTCGTCCGCATAGAAATGATGGGAGATGCCAAAGGAGGAGATGACCGGGGCAATGAGGGAGGTATAGAGAGCTAAGAGGAAAGGGCCAAGTACAGAGCCTTAAGGAACACCGTAAATAAGAGGGAAGGAAGGAGATATACTATGGGAGTCATTCCGACCCTGATGGTAGGGGGTTAACGGGGCCGGTAGAGCTGCCGGCCCCGTTAACCCCCTACCGCCTCATTACGAGGTCCACTCGCGGGACCCGCCAAGGACTCCTGGTTATACCAGGCGTCCTTGGCGGGTCCCGCGAGTGGTCCAGGATGCTAACAACGGGCCCGTCTTTAAAGGGCCCATTGTAAGCATCATCCCCATTCCCATTGAGTCTATGGGGGCTCGAATGGGAATGGGGATCTACAGGGTTACCTGAATGGGGAAATACAGAGCCCTCCAAGGTCGGAATGGCCCAGTATTTTCCCATTCAGGGAACCCGGACCCGGTACCCGGAATGGGGGTAGCCATGCCGCAAATAGCGGCATGTCTATCTCCATTCTTGTAATGACCTCCAATAACTTGCATGTATTTCAGTGTTGCTACATTCCACAATTGCGTAACGTTACACTTAATGTATGAAAATGAAGTCCATGGAGCAAGGTGTGCCCTTTGCTTAATCTTGGTGGATGCTGACATATCAAACATCTCCAAATTAATTGTTCTGCAGTTTGTGAAAAACCTGGGGCATAACACGCCCGCTTTTGATATTGATATTTTATTTCTATTGTGCTCGTAAACAAGTGTTTCACAGCACGACAAGGCAAGAGGGGGGAACAGGGGAGAACAAAACAACGGTCTTATTAGGCCTAGTGACATTGAGAATGTGCAAGTGCATGGGAGAGGGGGAGGGGAAAAGTGCATGGGAGAAGTGGAAAGTGCAGAGCAAAGGAGAAGCAGATACTTGAGTGGCAAGTGCTGGGTTGAAGGCAGCAGAACAGGGTAGGTCTGATAAGTGCAGGAAGAAAAAGGTGGGGCCGACTGTATGGGTACAGATACAGACCTCAGTGCAAGGGGTGGCCCGGAGACGGTGCGGGAGGGTGGCAGGGTGAACAGGTACCTTGTCCCAAAGGACAGAGGATGGCCAGTTGCACGGTGCCAAGAGAGAACAGAGCAGCAGGGGAGAGGGGGAGTGAAGGCAGAAGCAAAGAGGAAGGTCTTGAGGTGCTCCCGGAACCGCAGATGGTTCTCCTCAAGTTTTAGAGTGACAGGGAGGCTGTTCTAGAGGGAGGCTCCAGCCGAAGACAGATCTACCCCCAGCTTGTTTCCTTGAAGAACGACTGACCCTGAGGGAGTTACAGGTAGAGTAGTGAAGAGCTCGAGAAGGGAGGTATTTGCGGAGGGACAGCTGAAGGTATTTCGGACCCAGGCACCAGAAAGCCTTGTGGACAATGCAGAGGGTTTTCAATTTCATCCTTGCATCCACTGGGTGCCAATGGAGAGTTTTCATAGCTGGAGAGATACGATCTCAGGGCTTGAGGCCAAGGGCAGTCTTGCAGTCCTGTTCTGGATTAGTTGCAGAGGGCGGAGAGTAGAGGCAGGTAGCGGAGAGTAAAGGCAGGTAGATTTAGAAAGAGGCTGTTACAATAGTCCAACCTAGAGAGAACCAGAGCTTGGGAGACCATGAGCTTCTGGGGGAAGGCCTGGAAAGGCAGAGTACCGCTGAGGAGGTGCAGTAGGAAGTTTGACTTTTTAGAGACATCAGAGATGTGGGCGGAGAAGGAAAGTCTTCATTTTATTTACTATTCCCACTTTCAACATGAGTGCTAAGCCATGTAGCATTCATGCAAAGTACACTTTTATTGCCCATGCATTTTTTCAGTATCAGGGGCCTATTCTTGCAATGCTGACATTTGGTCAGGTGTTTCATATGGGGGTTTTCTGACTGTATTTGCTGCTGTGCATTATTGTTTTTGCCAATGTCTCAAGGGAAAAGGAAATCACGCCCCTTGCTGTCTCAACAAAGAACACATTCCCTTTACTGATGTCATCCTGTGCGGCCCATTTTAAAACCGTTAACCGTTTTAGGAGTTTTATCGATTCCAGAGGGAATTTACTTAATCTACATTTTTTTTTTTTTAAACCTTTATTTTTGGTATTTAACACACCGAACAAATACACACCCACATTAGGGTGGATTATCAACTCTGCGCTGTTAACTTAGAACCCTCCACCCCCCCCACGCTCCTCCGCTCGCCCCCCTCCCCGCCGCCTCAAGGCAGATATGCTGATTAGCAACAGTTCTCCCCACTGGGTCCCCGCTCCGGGGATTATTGGTCTGACTTCGGCCTGTATCAGGGTGCGTTGCCTGACTCCGAAGTGTCTGTTGAGGAGGTTTCATCTTCACTTATCAGAAAAGTTATCAGCGGGCCCCAGATGTCGGGCGGGCGCGCGTGCTGAGGAAGGAGTTTAATGAAGTCTGCCTGAACATCCTGGTAGTAGAGTAGAACCTTCTTAATCTACATTTTTAATGGGGGTCCTGCTGAATTTAAATATACCCCTTCTTCAAAGAACTGCCAACATTGTGTGCTATTTGTGACATGGTTTTCAATGAGTCACATGACAATGCGATCGTTTTTCAACCTTTATTCTCAAAATATGTACAATAAGAGGCAATTGGGGTTCCTAGTTTAGAGGGGGTACCTGTACCTTTCCCTCAACCTTAAATGGCGCTGCCACTTCCCTAGCCCAGGCTCAGTAATACAAAATGGCCTGCTTCATGATTAGTTTACTATAGCCACGGTACCTCTACACTCTAATCTGCCCCTGACCTTCGGAAGCGTAAAGACTGTAGACTTACATATCTGAATACCCGGACTTTCTAGGTGACCTAAACAGGGCAATATGATTTCCCAGCTGTGCCTTTCATCTGTATGACCATCTTTCAACCTTTAACCACACTCTCCCCTTTGTGCATCTATTCCTACTCTTCAACTCCCTCCTAGCTCTATGTCTTTCTCTGCCTGTTGTGACAGGGGCAGGGTTATGACCCTGTCATGGGGGAGGGAGAGGAACACTTCTCAACCTTGGGCAAGAGGTCCACCACAACAAAAGCCTGAGACAGCCCTGCCTCAGATACAGGAAGTGGGAGTTGGGTGGGGGGTTTTCCGGTCCCTAAAAACATTCCTTGTGTCTTAGATGTTGTTAATGGTGCCACTCTTCATCGCATAATACCTCCAATTACTCTTTCTAGCCATGATTCTCTCATTTCTATTTCACGGCTCCATGTCCCTCAGTGCAACAATGAGCAGTCAAGAAAACCAAGACCAGCAAGCAATCAGAAACCCATTAAAAACAGCAATTCATATAGACTGTGAAGTGACAAGTGACACCATGTCGTCAATAACAACCACCAAGCAGCAAAGTCACCTTACCAACAGAAAATGTAATTTCCACCCACACAGCACAACACAAATCCGGCATGAAAACCCTCAGAGACATAAGTAAAGCATGATGGGAAAGTGGTGGGACCTGGAGGGTTTTCAAAGCTCAGAGATGTATGAAACCATGCTGGAAAAGGCAGAGGGGTCAAGAGGGCTTTTTTGAAGCCTCTCGCCAGGGTCCTGGGGGAAAGACAGGCCCTGATGGATGCAAGTTGTCAGGTGAGCATTGCAGCCAATGGGAAGTGGAGAAAGGCACTGAACCACCAGCCCCTCAGGGTAAACAGCCAGCAGGAAAGGCAGAGTGTGGGCTGTACAGGTAATGCAACGGTAGGAGTTAGAGGTGGACTAAAAGACCAGATACAGTACGGACGGTGGAGTGTTTGAGAGTTGGTGGCAAAGTTTAGCTAAGGTGAGTTATTTATGAGAGAGGGTGACACCATTTGTGTGCAGTGTATTGTTGTGCAGGAATTGGGGATGGGGGCTTCACAAGTTTGTGGGTGAGAGAGATAGGAGAGTGGGGTAGTAACTAGTGTGTGAGGGAGTGAGTGTTAGGGGTAGGTGAGGCTAGTAAAAAGGGGTGTAGCAGTGGGTTGCGAGGAAAAGGATGTAGATGGGGTTCATAATAGGGAGAGTAAGTGTAGCAGGGTAAGCAGGGCACTGTATCACTGAGATTGGGGAAGAAGAGAGCAGTAGTGGTGATGAGGGAGTTGAGTAATGGATGGACAAAGGAGTAACATACAAATGGTGGAAGTAAGTACTCCAAGTGTAGGAGAGAAATGAGGCGAGGGGAGAGTAGTAGTATGAGAGTAGTTGTCAGAGTGTGGAAAAGGTAGAGTAGTATTAGTGTAGAGCAGGGGGAATGGTAGTAGTGCAGAGAAGGTAGAGTAGAAGTAGAGGTAAGCGTGATGGGAAAGAAGATAGTAACATTGGAGGGCAGAGATAGGTTGTAGGAGAGAGAAAAATCAGGGAGATCGAGTAGAATGTAGTGGGGAGGAGAGTAAAGAGGGGAGGAGGGTAGTGAGGAGATGGCGGGCTGGAATATCTAATGGCAAAACAAAAACAAAGATGGAATACAGCCCATTATGATACTGCTGAACGCAAGAGGGCAAAACAATGAATATAACATTATGTATGCAATTTCATAGCACATTTAGAAAGAGACTATTTATTAATGATTTTCAGAACATGCATAAATACATACAGTGATACACACTCTTATGGCACCAAGTCAACAATAAATGAAACAAGACTACAGATGAATGCTCAAAATGGGTCCAAAAGACTATTAACAAGTCCTCAAATTAGATATAGTGCAAATGCCCCACCTTTCATTTGTCTGATATGTTTTGTTCTCTCTAAATTATGTGATCTTCCTCAGAGGCAAGAATAGCAATAGTATATGGTGATGTGTACATATGAAGACACCTGAGGTAAAAGAATCAGGAATACAAAATGGTCACCACCCAATTAATTATTGAAGTGAATTATTTGGTTGGTTAGGAAAGATTAATTATTTTCTTTTCTTTTACTGAACTCATCCCAAGGGGAATTGGGGATGTAGTGCCAGAAGGGAGCAGTTTATTACCTGTAACTCCATTTCTCCAGCGTTGGTATCTTTCATAGATTCACATGCTGTGAATATTCCCTGTCGTCAGGCTGGGAATCCCCAATTACTTATATTTTAATACCTTTCCTAAGGAAAAACACTTGACACCTTGAGTGTCCTACCCACATCGTTGTGGGTGCTTTTGGTCCCTACCAATAGGGCGTTGAGTGTATAGTTCCGCCCCAGCAGCTTCCCCTCAGATTTTAACCACTCTTGCTGGAGGTATAACATATACAGAGGGTGCTTGCCTGGAGCACACATGTGAATCTATGAAAGATACCAAAGCTGGAGAAATGGAGTTAAAAGTAAGAAACTGCTCCCTTCTCCAGCATTGGATCTTTCAGATACACATGCTGTGAATAGATTTTATAGCAGTATAAATGACAGGAGAAGAAAGACAAGCAAACAGAGATCAGAACCCCTGAATTTATGCCAGTACAAGTATACATACGTAATGATAATCCCGGAAACTTAAGTGCTTACCTTACTGGAACAGCCGTTGAAGGACTGACCGTCCCATTTGCAAGTCCTCCACGTGCTGCTCCTGCAGGCAGTAGTGGCTTGTGAAGGTGTGGGACAGTGCCCACGGTGCTGCTTGACAAATGTCTTTGATGGCACGCCAGACCACAGAGCTGCAGAGGCCGCTGCAGCTTTTGTGGAATGTGCCCTGGCTGTAGTCTGCAGTGGCCTGCTGGCCTTTATGTGGCAGAAGGAGATAGTAGAAGATATCGTCTTGCAATACCCTGCTTCGTGATAGCTTTCCCTTTGTTTGAGGGTCCAAAAGCGATAAAGAGCAGTCTTACTGCTCTGAAGGATTTGATCCAGTCCAGGTAATGTTTCAACACCCTTTTGACGGCCAGGGAGTGTAATGCTCTCTCTGCTAGGGTGGTGGCGTTTTGGAAGAAGGTTAAGCAATGTGATAGTTGCGTTTGGGGGGCTTCGAGGGCCCGGCTAGGACCAGGTTTAAGTTCATACTCGTGGTATTCTTTCCTTAGGAGGAAAGGTGAGGAAAAGTCCTGTTACAACATTTTTGAGTCGTCTGTCGTTGTAGAGGGGTGGTCTCCCTCTTTTTCTGGTGAACCTGGAAATTGCTGCCAGTTATACTTTTATGGAGGAGATAGCAAGACCTTCCTCTGTTAGCTTCAGCAGGTATGGAAGGACCTGTTGTGGTTGTATAGCCAGTAGTCGCAGGTTGGACTGTTGTGAACGCCATGTGCAAAACCTTTTCCACTTTAGGTTGTACGAGCTGTTAGTGGAAGGGGCCCTAGCTCCCACCATTATGCATTGGTCTTCCTGCGGGATGTCTAGGTGGCCGAATTCGGATTGATCAGGAGCCATGCTGTCAGCTTGAGGGAGAGTGGGTCGTGATGCAGGATTGTGCCGTTGTTCTGCGACAGGAGATCGGCCTGGGCTCCCAGGTGAATGGGTTGTCCGCCGATAGCTGGAGGAGGTCCGAAAGCCAAGTTTGCCTGGGCCAGTACGGTGCCACTAAGATCATTTTGCAAGGGTATCTCGGGATCATTTGGATTGTTCTTCTTATCAACAGAATGGGGGGAAACATGCATGCAAAAACGTTGGTCCAAGGGAATGAGAACGTGTCCCCCTGGGAGTTTTGAAGTGGGAGCCTGCTTGTGAATTGTTTGTTGGATATTGTGGCAAAGAGGTCCAGCGGAGGCTAACCCCATGCTGCAAAGATTCTGTTGATTTGGCTGCTGTGAAGCTTCCATTCGTGGGATTGCGTCGTGTCCATGCTGAGGCTGTCTGTGTGCTGGTTGTGCATCCCTGGCAGGTGAATGCGTGTAAAATGACGTTGATGTAAATGGCCCAGTGCCAGATGGTTTGCGCCTATTGAGACAGGGAGCTTGACCTAGTTCCTCCCTGTTTGCAGAGGTTAAACATTGTGGTAGTATTGTCTGAGTTTTGAATTAGCGTAAGGATACATTTTAGGGCCCAATGACCCGCTCACAGCTACAGGATATTGATGTGCACGGAGTCCATAGGCCTTTGATTTGGCTTTTGCCCAGGTGGGCTCACCATCCTACCAAGGAAGCATCGGTCATCAGCGTGAACTGGTGGGTAGACTCAAGCAGTGGCACCCCTCTTGAGATGTTGTTGCGTATCATCCACCATTGCAGTGAACATGAGAGTGCAGGAGTGATGATGATTTTGTCTCCCCACGAACCTTGGGTTTGGGACCGTCTGGCTGCCAGGAACTGTTGTGCCGGTCGCATGCACAGCCTGCAAAGTGGTATTAATGGTATGCAAGATGACATGGTTCCGAGCAGCGCCATGTATTTGCGCACTGGGAGCTGTTTGTTTGGGGTGAATGAGCGTGCCAGAGACATTAACCTGTGAATTCAGTCAGCCGAGGGTTTGACCAGGCTTAGTGCCATGGAGAAAAGAGCACCCAGGAACACCAAGCTTTTGGATGGCGTGACGCAGGATTTCGAGTAGTTTATTGTAATTCCTAACTGTCGGGAGGCCTCTTCCCGACCTTGAACCTGAGGTACTGCTGATGCCTGCAGTGTATTGGAATGCGAAAGTAGGCATCTTTTAAGTCTAATCCGCTAGATGTTTGTGAGGCTGAAATGCTTTTATGACATCTTGTAGCGTGACCATTTTTGTTTCTTGATGTGTTTGGGCTTCATCACGAGTTGGGCTGTACCCCGGCTGTAATACCGCTGACTGTAATAGCCATAGCATCCACCGGTCCGGCGGTATTACCACTGGATCACGGGTTGGGTGGTAACGGTAAATCCCCATCACCCATTGTGTCCATTGGATCCAAAGGGGCATTTTCGGCGCTAATACTGCGGGCTAATACAGTCTCGGTAATACTGCTGAAAACAGGGTGCTAAATGGAATTTTCACATCAAGAAAAAAGCTGGAGGTACAACAGCCCATTTAGCACCCAACTCGCGATAGGGCCAGCCCTTAAATGTGGTGGTAATACCATTACCGCTGCATTTAAGGGCTACTGCCCAACTCGTGATGAGGCCCATTGTTTAATTGCCTTAATTCCCGGATGGGCCATCACTTTCTGTCTGCCTTTTTTACCACAAAGTACCTTGAGTATACTCCTTTTCCCACCAAGTGTGGGGGAACCCTGTCTATATCTCTTTTGGCTACCATTTTACGCACCTCTTGTTGAAAGATCCGTTGATACGGATATGACACTGTCACGGGAGGTATAGGTTTTTGTTTGGGCTTGAACTCATACAGATGGCCGTGTTGGATGACATCTAGCACCCATCTGTCTTTGGTTATTGATCGCCACCTGTCGCCGTAAAGCACCACAATAACTTGCACTGGGCAGTCATTGTGGAGACTTGTTCTGCCTACCCCTCTGAGAGGTGGCAGAGCTGCGTTTACTTTGCGGTTGGCAGTAGTCCCTGGAGCGTTGAAATGACTGAGAGGGAGTAGTAGCCGGATCTAGCTTACCCTTTGGAGTCTTTAGTTGAAGACGATCTAGTTTGACCTGGGGCTCCCCGAAAGGGACGAAAAGACGTTCTTCCTTGTAAGGAACTAAGAGACAGCGCAGTATCAGAAACCGCCTTCATGACCTTAAGAGCCTCGTCGATTTATTTTCCGAAGACGATTTTGCCCTCGATTGGCATGTCCACAACCTTATGTTGCACCTCCTGCCTGAAGTCGGTGCAGCGTAACCAGCCTTGCCTTAGTAGGACAACCCCATTACCAATCTGTTTAAACCCCATCTCCGCAAGGTCCACAGCGATATATATGCTATGGTTAGAGGCTTCTTGGCCCTTTTGCTTACAATTGCCATGGCTTCCTTCAGTTGTTGTTCGGGTAAACGCTCCAGGATGTCCACATTTTGCGGTCATGGCGGGCTACTATGGCTAGGGTGTTGGACACTTTAACTGTTGTTGCCCTGATGGTGAGAAAATGTTTGCCGAAAGCACCTATTTTTCTTCCTTCATTTTCCTGGGGTGTTGCACATTTCTGCTGAGAACGTGCTTTGCAGGTAGCAGCTGCGGAAACTCCGGAGAGGACTGAGAAGTGAGGTACTTAGGAGTTGTGTCTGGAGCTTTAAACCTTTTGTCCAGCCTACCTTTCACTGCAGGCTCTGTGAAAGGGTGCTTCAGGGTTCGTAACCCCTCTTGCCATACATGGTCCAGAATGGGTATAGTGAACAAAAACGTCAGCGTTTCCCCATGTGATAGAAAACAGTCTTTCTTTTCATCCGCTGGTGTTCAACCAAATTCTTGGCAGGCTTTTGAATCCTTGGCGTGGAAAGCCCCAATGTCATCTGATGGAGAGGACTGCACCGGACTACTTCGCGTCTACGCTGGATTTGCATCATCTGCATCCCAGGTATCATCCTGGCGTGGGGAGTAAGATGTGCTGGAAGTGTCTGTATACTTTGGATCAGTGTCCTGATCTGTGTCCACCATCTCCCCTTCTTCTTGTTCGCCTAACAAAGGACTATCCCTACGTGGAGGAGGGGGTCTGGGTGGTGTAAGGAAGGCATGGTATCAAACAGTAAGACAGGCACAATTAATCACAGTTCAAGGGTGTTTATTGAACTTCAATTGGGTTTGAAAAACACCTATCTATTCCTAAATCTAAAGATGGGAGCAAGCTACGACCATCAAATAATAATGACCCAATCCTAGTCAAGTCTGTCAAAATAAAAGGGCCTATACTAATACACCTGAAGAGGGAAAATGGAGACCAAATCCATGCCCCCGCACCCCAAGCGCCCCAGCGCACCCATGGGTGACAAATATGCTGAAACACACCCACTTCACCAACAGTGCAACTTCTATGCTACATTAGAATCAATGCTGCAATATCAGAATCTACAAACACAAAAATCCCTGTTTAAAGGCTTGCAAATGCCTATATGAATTAACATGGTCTAAATGCACACTGTAAAGCTATGTTTCAGGAAAATTACAGCTAAGTTCATTTCACTCACTGAACACTGAACACTGGCTGCGGGAGCCTTATCAACATTCCTCGCAAAAGAAGTCCGACCTGCCAAGGCCGCAAGTTCAAGATAAAATTGCTTTCTGCAGACAGACATTTTTTTTATCCACAAATGCGAGTAAATCACGGCAACCCAGTGTGCTTTTTTTTTTTCTTTCTGGGAAAGAAAGCCATTTTCTCAAGGACACGCACAACATTGAAACATAACTTGTAACAAGCCAGAGCCCAGGTGCGAACTGCTTGTTCAGCTAAAAGTTATGGGAACAAAGTCACATTGCAACAAGATTAGAATTAGGTAATGGGGGCTGGCACAGCTAAATCAACCCACTGACGCAGGAGGTTAATATCCAATTATCAGGCTCTCTATAAGGGCTACATATGTAACCCACCACTCTGCAGCCAATAACAGGAGGAGATAGGTTTCTGGGAGCTGATCCAATTCTGTGAGGTCAGCCTGCAGTGTGATTATAAAACTTACTTGCAAGACAGCCCCGGGGGAGACGGCGCCTGAATTCGCGGTGTGCACGATGCTTTGTGTGTTTTTTTGCCTAGGAATAAATGCAGTTTGAAAACATGCTGCTGCCTGCTTGGCACTCTGTTGCATTTCTGGGGGCCATATGGGAGGTGTTGGGGCCTCCCATAGCTGGTGAGGGTATGGCTGCTGGCCCCCCACTGCCCTGGGGGTGGGGGGGGATCCAGCTTCTCCCCGACAAGTTGGTGCCCTCTGTGAGGCTCATTGCTCATTGTAACATGAGTGAATGAGCTCTGCCTGTGCAAGCTCTGCGATGGACTGAGCTCCCTGCCGCCGACTCAAGGAAGCTGTGAGACCCTCGCCTGCACCTGAAGACCACCGGAAAAACACGTAACCGGCTAAAGGCTTCGGGGGCCACTTGGAAATACCCCGCTTGAGGGCAGGTGAGAGCCCTGCAGGAGAAGGGGTCCGGTGAAGCGCATTGAGGGAGTGTCCAGCAGTGGTGCAACTGCCAGTGCAGCATAGGAAAATGTAAGTAAACCAGCAACATGGGCTCTGAGGGGGGGAAATGTTTAAAGTAGAAATGTTAGTGTTTTTTTTTTTTTTTTTAGGGAGGGATTGTAAATTGGGTGGTGGGTGATTGTACATTGTCACAAAATTCAGCGCATTGGTAGTGATCGGCACGTGAATTGTAGTTGGGACTGGGGTGGTGGCAGTGGTCCCTTCTTGTGTTTTTGAGCATATTGGGTGGGGTAGTGACTCCCTACACATAGAACAGGAGTGCCGCGCTGATTGGTCTAGAACAGGAGTGCCGCGCTGATTGGTCTAGAACAGGAGTGCCGCGCTGATTGGTCTGGATGGTGATTTCATGTACGGGGTCTGGATTTCCTATGAATTGACGTTATAGATCAATGAGTAGATGAGGTTCCCTGCTAATTGAGCGTTTTAGTTCAGTGAGTGGATGATGTTTTCCCGCAGGAGGTAGCTAGATTGTTCCCGAGTGCGGAAGATAGTTGGCTGGTTAAGGTCCCCTGGTGAGGAGCGTATCATGCACTAGGCGACGCAGTGTGTGCAGTCCAATTATAAGAGTTTATTGTGGTTTACCTTGTTCCAGTTGAGACAGGAAGACAGCTGTGGGGATTGTGGGGTTTTATTTTGGGATTTTTGTGGGGTTGGGAGAAATGGGTTATTGTTCTGTGTATGCACATTTGTCTTTTCATTTGCATTGTGTTTTTAGTTTGGTGACGTCACCTTCAGATTGATGTATAAGGACACAAAGTTTTGATGGTGAGGAGATAGTGGTGTGGTTTTGGATTTGGAGAATAGGTGACCAAGAGGCGGTGTGTGGAAGACACATGCGCAAGATTGTGGGGGTGTGCCGGAGAAGGCAATGGTTTGGTGAAGATGGATTGCACGTGGAGTGCACTGGCTAAGGTGCGGAGCAAAGAAGGCTCACAGAAGTTGAAAAAATGTTCAATTATTTTCTAACTTTTGCTCCCTGAACAGCGGACTATCGAAATTTTCGAATTGAATAGAGGTAAAATGTATCACACAATACAGAAATGACTCCCCTTCACTTGTTGTGTAGCACACAGCTTCCATGCTGAAATAAGTCAGTAAAACATAGTGTGCAAAGATTCAAAAGTACTGAAGGTAAATTAAAAAGACCATGGCTGCTCATAGGCGGCTTCTCCAGAAGCGTGCAGCAATCGCTAAGGACACACATACACAGCACTTACACGGGAATAGCTTTAAAAGCACATGGCTACAGTTGAACTGTGTGCACGAAGGAAAAGGAAAATGCGAGGGGTCAGCTGATGTTGAACAAACACGAGCAGAGGGAAGAGGGGACTCACCCTTCTGAACCTCCGGGAGTGTAATATTTGATGACACAGGGGCAGAGAAAGGCAGATGAGGACAAGTAGGCACAAAATAAATCATTCAAGCATGAGATGGGAGGGGCAGTTAAAAACAGCTTCAACACACACGCACAAGAATCACAATAGCAGTGTCAACAATCACCACAATATGCACCGCCCATGTGGGGAGGATACATGGGGCAGGATGGGATCATTTCAGCAGACACCACAAGCACCAATGCAGGTACTGTCACCACTACATGTACAGACACAACAAATGACAGCACCACTACCCCAGGACTGACTAGAATAACAACACAGGGGCACTGCACAGCAGCCAGCACCCATACAGAACACTGACACAATAGCAATGGTACCGGTTACATGACTGGGTGGGGTCTTCCTGATGGGGAACAAATCTTTCAAAGGACATAGATTGACATTATACCGCTAATAGGACAGCCCAAGACAAACTTGATTTGACTCACTCTGCCACACACACTCATGCTCCGCTTCACCGACAGAGCGGGCGAGACGCGCGCCGACACACACACTCACGCACACGCAATAATGCAGAGGTCAATTGCATAGGGGTGGTGATATGTATCAAAACATTTTCTTTTCTGGGTGACAGTGGGGCGACTAGGCCATGCATTAGGGAAGAGACATTTGTGACATCATGAGCAATGTGGATATGACCACCTTATTAACAGAGAAATCCATAACTTGTTAAACACCAGGCATACACATGTTGAAAGTAAGGAAGATTGTTTAAGAATAATGGGGGTGCACGGTACAGAGGGGGGTGCATAATGATAGCGCATCACAAGAGAGTACATTTAGCTACATCTTTGAGCACACATCTTTCAGTGAGGAGACTGGGCTCATGAATACACGATTAACACAGAACAATCAAATGAGACACACAAGATGGAAGAAAGTGCACTTGAGGGGGGAGGCCTACATTTCATTGACAGTTCACCACAGGAGGAGAAAAATAGGGGTAAAGGGTGGATGATCCATGTTCCCAACAGAATTAATTTGGCGACAAAATAACAGTGCAAGTGGTACTGCCACTAGCGCTTTTGAAACTAACACTGGCACAAATGCATTAGCCAACACACATAGGGAAAGAGGTCATTGCTGCACGAACTGGAGCATAATGGTTGTATTAAAATTTGAGAGCAGATATTGGGGGGAGAAATATATATTGTTTAAATGTAACAGTAATTAGAAATATATATTGTTTAAATGTAACAGTAATTACAGTAGTGGAGTAATAAAATACTAGATTAAACGAGTAA
This sequence comes from Ambystoma mexicanum, assembly GCF_040938575.1. Classification (NCBI taxonomy): domain Eukaryota; kingdom Metazoa; phylum Chordata; class Amphibia; order Caudata; family Ambystomatidae; genus Ambystoma; species Ambystoma mexicanum. Next base: position 306,447,525 of record NC_090921.1, read on the forward strand.
TTAACAGAGTAGGTAGGCTTTAAAAAGTGGACATGGGGTGGGATAGAGAGAATGGGAGTAAATTGGTAGCGGATTTCATTAGTACCAGCTTAAAGTGCCTGCAGTTCACTGCGAGGCACGCCCTGAGAAGTGAGAGAGGAGCCATAGAAAAAAAAAAAAGATTTAAAAACCCTGCGATTATTTTAACTAAGTAACATGGTGCACTTAATTTAGAAACACAGCCACCCCATATGACAAATGTACCACCCTGATGTTTCCCTATTTAGCTTGTCAGTGCCTGATGCCCCACGGGACAAAGGCACGCACTATAAACAGCTTACAACAAAAGCACAGTAAATACAAGGATCCAAAGGCCCATTTGTACACTAGCACCCAAATTGCATATATATGATCCAAGTGTGTAATGAGTATCTTCACATAAATTAAGTGCCTACCCATTTTCTGGGTACATTCCGAATTGTGTAATAATTTACAGTCAGACCGCCATTGAACGCCACCAGGTGGTGACAGGATGGTGCATAGGTGTACCATTGGCTCCTCCCACTAGGACACTGAATAGTGTGAGAGTAGTGCAGAGAGGTTAGGTCAAGAAAATGAAGAATATGTAAATTCTCAGGTCTCAAGCGCTTCCATTTCATTTCTCGCCAGATACAAAGGACCCAGGGCAGGCCTGAAGACAACGGACAACCAACACCCAATGGCTATGGACTACAGTGGGACATTTTCCCCTCCTGACAGACTTTGTCAGAAGTGTAAGGCGTCAAGCCCTACAAAGCGGTGGCCACCCTGGCAACGAGGGAGCAACGATCAACAGGGCCAACGCAAGAGATTTTCATGAACTGCAAAATAGCACGAACTCTCCCGAGTTAGGGAAACATGGCCATCCCATGGTCCAACGCACACTAGCAACTAGAATAGGGACTGACACACGCATTTCCAAAGTTTAATTGAGTTTCATATTACATTTTTTGCACCTACAGCTGTAACACTGTTTTGTTTCTTCTCTTTTCCCCGCACATGCAGGTTGTTGCGTATGTATGCTGTTAGAAATGTGTAGGAAATTTCCTTAATGTTATCTTCCATTAGAAACTGTGAGGCCTACTGATTAAAACATTGTGTAGCATTCCCCACTCAATTGCCCACCCTATCAAGAACCTCAGACCCCTTAGAGCATGTTTCCCTGAAGTATATTTCCTTGCTTCCATTGAATAAACAGCCCAAGATTTTCCCTACCCATATTGAGAAATTTTGAAAACACGAAATGTCCAGGGGGAGGTTTGATTTTGCCCTTAGTGATTGTTTAGTTCGCGGAGCTTGAGGTTACTAACATGTACTAACGTATTAACGCTTTTCTTGCGATTTTCAGGCGGGCAACTTTATCATCTCATCAGCTGCAAGGACCCAGCAGCGTAAGTGGTTATGGGCAAGCAAATAAGGACTTTTACCTTCACGATGGGACTATTAATGATGAACGAAATTATGGGGGTGGTAATTTGAAAATTATTTGTAATAGTGAGCATTACCGCTGTATCCCCTGCTAACATTCCCTAACCTAAGCAGGAACAGTTACGGCGTCAGTGGGTAAGGAAAAGCTGCTGCTAAAGTGAAGAGAGTTAAGGGCAGACACAAGGGGAGTAAAACATACACATAACACACATATCAGAAGTGACCAACAACATGCACACATGTACAAAATTGGTAGGGACACCACTGGAGAGAGCTGTCCTGACTGTTCTTTAACATATGCCGGAAGAGAATTGATTACAACGGAAATTACTACAGCAGAGCACGACGCCCATGTATGACAAGGTGCGAAGAAGATTGCAAGGGAAGACAGCAACATTGAGATTGAAAAAAATAAATAAATAAATAAATAATAAAAGAAGAAAGAAAAACAAAAGGAGAGAAGAAAAAATAAAATAATAAGAGACAAAAATATGATAAGTGCCTAACGGAGTGAGAGAAAAGAGCAAAGATGGTCACTGAAGAAGGACGTATACTGTTAAGGTACCAACGTTATGTTACCAGCACAACAGTGACAAGAAGTGGACAATCATGCTGGATGCAAGAAGGTTGAGAGAAGTTGCGAGATGAGAGCAGGAACATCACTGCTTATGGACTACTATTGACCACATGCATCCAAAGGTCAAGAGAAACTACCACTGAATTGGGGAGGAGAGTGTTCATTGGTGCGCATCAGCATGCCCTTGTTGGTGATGACCAAGGAAGATGTGAAGAGTGACACATTAACAAAGATTGAAAACAACGGAAGAAGAGAAACAGACAGAGAAGTAAAAAGAGGGGGGAATTACTTCTCGAGCAAGAAAGAAGAATGAGTGGGTGAAGTACCAGCATACCAAAGAATGATCAGCAAAAAATGCATCTGAAAGGAGAAAGCAAAGAACTAGCTAGTGCTTGCATGGTAATGGATGACATCATGACTGCCTGGTTGCTTGAAGATGATAACGGAAGGACGAGTACCGAGCACAGCACCATTGTGCAAGATAGAGATACATTGCAAGAGAACAACAGAAGAAGACATCGGAATTCAAACAAGAGACATGGTGAAAGGAAGAGCCGGACTAAGATAGCGGTGCGCAACATGGTTCCAGCAGTAATAAAGGTGGCCACTCCCTGTGATCAGAGGAAGTACGAAGGGAAGTGAGTGTGGTGGAACACAGAAGGAGAACACTCCTATATGTACTGTTGATCAACAACAATGCAGAAAATTATGGACACTTCAAGGAATTGGCAAAGATATGCAGACCGGAAGGAGGTGAATGTTGCTTGGTGGTGTGGTCGACAAAGTCGACCAGAGGGGGGACTGAAGAGGGAAAATGGAGACCAAATCCATGCCCCCGCACCCCAAGCGCCCCAGCGCACCCATGGGTGACAAATATGCTGAAACACACCCACTTCACCAACAGTGCAACTTCTATGCTACATTAGAATCAATGCTGCAATATCAGAATCTACAAACACAAAAATCCCTGTTTAAAGGCTTGCAAATGCCTATATGAATTAACATGGTCTAAATGCACAGTGTAAAGCTATGTTTCAGGAAAATTACAGCTAAGTTCATTTCACTCACTGAACACTGAACACTGGCTGCGGGAGCCTTATCAACATTCCTCGCAAAAGAAGTCCGACCTGCCAAGGCCGCAAGTTCAAGATAAAATTGCTTTCTGCAGACAGACATTTTTTTATCCACAAATGCGAGTAAATCACGGCACCCCAGTGTGCTTTTTCTTTTTCTTTCTGGGAAAGAAAGACATTTTCTCAAGGACACACACAACATTGAAACATAACTTGTAACAAGCCAGAGCCCAGGTGCGAACTGCTTGTTCAGCTAAAAGTTATGGGAACAAAGTCACATTGCAACAAGATTAGAATTAGGTAATGGGGGCTGGCACAGCTAAATCAACCCACTGACGCAGGAGGTTAATATCCAATTATCAGGCTCTCTATAAGGGCTACATATGTAACCCACCACTCTGCAGCCAATAACAGGAGGAGATAGGTTTCTGGGAGCTGATCCAATTCTGTGAGGTCAGCCTGCAGTGTGATTATAAAACTTACTTGCAAGACAGCCCCGGGGGAGACGGCGCCTGAATTTGCGGTGTGCACGATGCTTTGTGTGTTTTTTTGCCTAGAAATAAATGCAGTTTGAAAACATGCTGCTGCCTGCTTGGCACTCTGTTGCATTTCTGGGGGCCATATGGGAGGTGTTGGGGCCTCCCATAGCTGGTGAGGGTATGGTTGCTGGCCCCCCACTGCCCTGGGGGTGGGGGGGGATCCAGCTTCTCCCCGACACACCTATTGTCAATCCTTACTTCTAAATACAAATAGTGTGGGAAACAATGCTGTGCAAATGATATATCAGGATATTCGAGCCGTTGGCTTCCCTTCCCCGCGTTTTCAGCACGAGACAAGGCGGCACACTTGAGCTTAGCATTAGCACACTCGTTGGCTTCTCTAACATGAGGATTCAGTTCAAGACTTCAACATCAGGGCCTTCTGTGCCAAAGACTCTTTGCCATTCAAATTCTCTTATTTCAGAGGGCCTGATGCAACACAGCAAAACATTAAAGTTCCTTTTCTCTCAGGATTTTCACTTAAATCGCTTCTCGGGTGATTTTCTGTTCAGCTCCTGTACCCCTCTGCCGGGCTCCGCCCCACTTTAACACAAAACCTTCAATTGGTCTCCCTCTACCGGGCTCAGACCAAATTCATGTACTTGGATTTTGCTTGACTCATCGCAGGACCACTTCGATTAACATTTATTGATTTTCTTTCAGTTGGTCTCCCCCTGCCGGGCTCAGACAAAAATGTATCTACTTTTTTCACTTCTCTGCTGGGTACCTTACAGAGACCTTTGATTGAGCATTCACGCTGTGCCGGACCACTCTGTCAAAGGTATTGTAGCTTGCTTTAAAGTTCAATCACTCATCAGCAGTTCAACTTCACTTGCGTCTCTTATCACACACGTTTTAACAATGTTCGTTCCAGCGCTCGCCATACAATATTGCTGCTTGCAAACTTGGCTTCAACAGAGATCAGTCTTGTATAGGTCTCCCTAACTCGCCGGCTGTGTTGATTTCACTGAAGTAGCTTTGTTCTTGGAGCCAAGGACGATACCACGGCAGCTGGTGATTTTCCCCGCCCTGATTATGGACGCAGGAGGGCCCCAGGTATCGCTGATACACAATGCAGGATTCTTCAGGCTAGTTTCCTGGTCTTATGCTTTATATTCTCCAGGTCTCTGGAAAGTAACGGTTCCTTGTCGAAAAGGTCAAGGGAATTTCCCTCCTTGCGATCCCCTTCTGTTTTGCGTTATTTCCTCTCTTGCTCAGCTGCCACCTCAAAATTGCTGTTTGCTTGTGTGCTTTGCCTCGCCCAGAGTGTGCTCTCGTGCTCTGCCTTTTATCCATGTGGGGAAGTGTAATGGAAGTCAGGTGTGTATATTGGTCAGCAATTGCCTGACCATTGTATTGGGACACATCAGGTATACTGCTCGGGTGAGTCTGTTTTCTCTCATAGCGGGCTCTGTGAGAAAGTGTTCATGTTGAAAAAGGGGGGGTGGAGTTCCTAAATATCCTACCTGATAGGATGGGCTAACAGTGTTACAAGGAAGAGGATACCATCTGGTCTCCCACTCCCACTCCCTGAAGATCCCTCACCCAGGTGATCCTCCCCTACTGGTCCACCACCAGGAACTGGATCCAAAAGCGATGGACGTGCCCTGGCCACCTGGATGACAGATCCCCGGGGATCAGTGGGTGAGACACCTTCTGGTTTCTCACAGTGGGGGTTGAGACCTGAGCATGGGTGTTTGAAGTGGTCCTGGCACGTGGGCCACTGATCCTTCCGTTGAGCAGATTGGGCATGTGGAATTGGTGACATTTGGTTGACATTCTGTTGAGACACCGCCTGAGGTTAAGGCAGTGGTAGCCTGGCGTTGATTTGTCCCAATAGGCCTTACAAAGTTGACAGTACTTGCAGGGATAGAAGAGAATGCAGGTTTATTAGTTGATACGATGGTGCCAGCCCGCCTGAATTTGAGGGTGTTTCAGGAGGAAACCAGAGGGGTGCACTAGCTTGTTGTCTTACTGGTGTTCTTTCCTCCCTTGGTTGGAAGAGATAACGGAAACCCTGTCCTGTGAATGGGACTTGATTACAGTACATTCTTCAGGAGTCTGAATCTGTGACACCTGGGCAATCATCCCTCGGAGGCTCAAAATCTGACAGGATTTCATGTTGTAGAATTTCGTGAGGCATGATTTTTGTATATTTTATGGGTGATACTGGTTTAGGGAGTTCCCTTGGTTCTGTATGGTCCTCGGTTGAGGTCCAAAGGTTTCCTTTAACGGAGGTTGGTAGGCCGTCTCTTTGCAGCTCTGTGATAGGCTGAATAGGATTGTCCGTGGTTGAAACTGCCAGGAAGATCTGTTGACAGGTAGCGGTCTACTGCTTTGGAGCTCCCCTGTGTTGCTTTCTCGCTTGTGGTGAGAGTTCATTTTTTCGTTATTGACAAGTGGACCGTCGAGGAGTGATGTCCCGATTTCATCATCGAGGAGCGTCCTATCAACAATTCGGAAGAGGACCTATGACTCTCTCTGGGCAAATGGGACTCTGACTACAAGCAGTTTTCTTTCTTCGTCCATGTAGAGGTTTTTGTGGACGACTTGTCCTTATGTTTATCTTTCACAGGCAAGGTTACCCTCGACGATGAGTGAGAAGCAGCCGCCGTCGCCGGTAGTGAAATGTGGACAATGAGAGGTGCAACCCCGTTTTGGGCGTCATCGCTGGTTGCGACCGCGTTGATTGGATCATCAACGGTTTCTCCATTGCCTGCTTATTTGTGGACAGCGGGCCCTTGCGGCTTAATGGTTTCTTTTGAGAGGGAGACCGTGATCGCTGGGCAGCATGGCTGTGGCTCGTTGACGATTTTGCCTCACCTTGGGTAGATAAGAGTTTTCTGCTTTTTTTCACAGGTCGCTCTTCTGACCTGGATTCATGGCTGGATGGCGACCGCTTTCCAGAGGGAGTGGTGGCTCTCCCACTCCTCGGAGAGACTGCCTCCGACGCAGGCTAAGACCCCTCATTCAGCCAACAGATTAGGCAACGCTTTCTGTCTGTGAAGGTTTTTTGAGAGAAACCCTGACTTATCTTGTAGTCCTACGACGAGTCTAGATGTCCGTCCCCTTCATAGAAATGTTTTAGGCCGCATGTACCACAGGCTGTAAACAAGGACTTTTTAGACGCTGTGGTTTCCATGTTCATTTCTGATGCCATTTAAGGGACGTCGCCCACTTCCGTATTTGTTGTTTTGTTAAAAAGTTTAATTACTTTTTTGAAGATGAAGAAGATTTCTCTCTGGAGAGAAGAACATGAGGATTCCTATCAGCTAAGCAGATGGTTGAAATCTGAGGGGAAGCTGCTGGGGCAAGGCTATACACTTGACGTCCTCCTGGTAGGGACCAAAAGCACCCACAACGATGTGGGTAGGACACTCAAGGTGTCGAAGCTTTTCCTTAGGAAAGGTATTAAAATATAAGTAACCGGATTCCCAGCCTGACGACAGGGAATATTCACAGCATGTGAAAATATGAAGGATCCAATGCTGGAGAAGAACAAGTTACTTCTTACCTTGTAACGTTCTTTCGACGGGATGTTCCTCCGACGTATTCCTCATCTTAGATATATCCTTCCAGCTCTGCTGGCCTCGGAAAATGTTTTCTCTAGAGGGCGCTGTGCGTCGACGTCCCTCGAGTCGATGTCCCTCGACAGCCGCCGTATCGACGCTCGACGTCATCCTGCCTATAAAGGCAGCGCGCAGCGTCCGTTGCTGAGTTCCGTTTTGTAGCCCACAGTATTACTGTCAGGACTAGACTAATCACCCTGAAGGAGCGTAAGCTGCAACAACAAGGGAAGTAGAACTGCGGGGATGGATGGGAGGGTCGATGAGGAATACGTCGGAGGAACATCCCATCGAAAGAACGTTACAAGGTAAGAAGTAACTTTTTCTTCGAAGGGATTGTGTCCTCCGACGTATTCCTCATCTTAGATAGGCTCCCATAGCAGTATTCTATATTCGGAGGAGGGAGTACTGACTTCACGCTGTCTTCTATTGATGAATAGAATGCAGTACAGCCCTTCCAAACCTAGTCTCTTGACTGGAGGAGGAATCCAGATTGTAAAAACGTGTAAAGGTATGGACAGACGACCATGTAGCGGCCGCACATATGTCTTTAACCGGCACGCCTCTTTTGAGGGCCGATGAAGCTGCAATACCTCTGGTCGAATGAGCCCTAAGGTTTTGAGGGGGCTCTTTCCCTGCCAGTTTATAACATTCCAGAATGGCTAGAATGATCCATCTGGAAATGGTCTGCTTAGTTATTGGTAACCCCAGCTTGTGACCTGCGTAACCTACAAACAGCTGGTCTGCCTGTCTTATCCTGGCTAGTCTACTAATGTAAAAACTTAAAACCCTCCTAGGGTCTAGTCTGTGTAACCTCTCTTCCTCTTTCCCCGGGTGAGGAGGAGGATAGAAAGATGGTAGGGTAATCATCTGAGTGATATGGAATTCAGAAACCACCTTTGGGAGGAAATTAGGCTTCACTTGCAGGACAACTTTGTCTTTGTGAAAGATTGTATGAGGAGGTTTACAAGAAAGAGCTTGTAATTCGCTCACCCTTCTAGCAGATGTAAGTGCTATTAATAAAACAGTTTTAAGGGTAAGGAATCTTAACGAACAAGAATGGAGAGGTTCGAAAGGTGTACCCATCAGGAAAATTAGTACTAAGTTTAAATCCCATAGGGGAACTTGGAATGGTCTTGGGGGATAAACATTGGTTAACCCCTTTAGAAACTGTATTACCAAGGGTAATTTGAAATAGGATGGTTCTTCCGCAGTACGCTTAAAGATAGATAGCGCTGCGAGATAGCCCTTAATGGTGCCAACTTGAAGGCCTGAATTTGCCAAATATAGTAGGAAGGACAAAACCATTGGTGTACCACATGAAAATGGGTCGATATTCTGTTCTCTACACCAGCTGCAAAATCTGTTCCAACGGCAGCGGTATAAAGACTTTGTTGCTGGCCTCCTTGCCGAAAGCAACACCTCCATAACATCATCAGGGAGGTCCCAATCCTTGTACCTCAGCCGTTCAGAAGCCAAGCGTGAAGGTTGAGGGTTTTGATGTCTGGATGGAGAACCTGACCTCCCTTCTGTGAGAGTAGGTTCTCTCTGAGAGGAAGTCGAATTGGAGGGCAGATGGACAAGTCTAGAAGGTCCGGGTACCACGTTCTCCTGGCCCAATCCGGGGCAATTAGGATCATGGTTCGCCGGAATCTTCTCAACCTCCTGATCATTTGAGGAATGACAGGGACCGGTGGGAACGCGTACAGAAGCGGAAACTCCCAGTCCACTATGAACGCGTCTCCCAGAGCTCCTCTCGGAGGAAATTCCCTTGAGCAGAACAGGTCGCATTTCCTGTTTAGGCTGGTGGCGAACAGATCTACCTGAGGGGTTCCCCAAAGGGCAAAGATCTCTTGAAGGACTTCCTGAGCTAGCTCCCACTCGTGGGAGACTGTGTTCTGCCTGCTCAGAGCGTCCGCTGTCAAGTTCTTCTCTCCGGCTAGGTGAACTGCCGATAGAGAGATTCCTTCTTGGATTGTCCAAAACCAGAGCTTCATCGCCTCTCTGCACAGGGGTAGTGATCCTACGCCTCCTCTTTTGTTCAGGTAATGCATGGCCACCGTGTTGTCCGTCATTATCAGGACGTTCTTCCCTTGTACAGCTGGCAGGAAAGCCTCCAACGCAAGTCTGATGGCTCTCAGCTCTAACAGGTTGATGTGCAGTCTGGACTCCGATGGAGACCAACGACCGCTGATGGTCAAGTCGTTGGCGTGGGCTCCCCACCCCGTGAGTGAGGCATCCGTGACTACTGTTATCTCCGGCCAGGGTTGCCAAAACTGTTCTCCTTTCAGAATGTTCTCCTGACAGGCCCACCACTGAAGATCTCGAGCAACCCTGCCGGGAACCTGAAGAAGATCTGTCATTCTCCCTGAGAATTGTGACCACTGAGTCCTCAGTGCCCACTGGAGGGATCTCATTCTCAGGCGAGCCTCTGGCACAAGGAAAATGCAGGATGCCATGAGGCCTAGCAACCTCAAAAAGTCGAAGGCTGGGAGACGTTGGGCATGCTGGAACTTGGTAACCATCTGTAGAATATCTTGAGCCCTCACCTCTGGTGGCGAGGCTTTTCCCAGGGAAGTATCCAGGATCGCTCCTATGAACTGGAGTCTCTGCGATGGTATCATTTGTGACTTCTTTAAATTGAGGGAGAAGCCCAGTCTGTGAAGGAAATGGCACACGTGATTTAGCTGGATCTGAGCTTGCTCCGGAGAAACAGCCCTGATCAGCCAATCGTCCAGGTAGGGGTAGACGTGAATCCCTTCCCTCCTTAGACTTGCAGCCACTACCGACATTAACTTGGTGAAGACCCTCGGGGCGGAGGTCAGGCCAAATGGCAGTACTCGAAATTGATAGTGAGAGTTGCCAATTGCAAACCTCAGGTATTTCCTGTGTTTGAGATGGATAGGCACATGGAAATAAGCGTCCTGAAGGTCCAGAGATACCAACCAGTCCTGAAACTGAAGGGCCTGGAGGATCTGAGAAAGAGTGACCATCTTGAATTTGTCTTTTCTGAGGAATTTGTTCAATTCTCGCAAGTCCAAGATGGGTCTCAGTCCTCCGTCTTTCTTCGGAATGAGAAAGTAAGGGGAGTACCAGCCCTTGTCCCTCTCCGCTACAGGTACCGGTTTCTATGGCACCTTTCTCTAGCAGGTCCAAAATTTCCTGCAAGAGGAGCGGATCTGGAGCTTTCTGAGAGCTGATCCCCGGTGGATGACTCTGAGGTATACGTAGGAAAGGCAGGCAGTAACCTTGGGCGACTGTTTCCAATGCCCAAGCATCTGACGTGATAGCCTGCCATACCGTCAGATGTTGAGTCAACCTGCCTCCTACAGGTGTCCTGTGAGGGGAGTCCTCAGAGTGGTTTTGGGGCGGCTGATGCAGATGCCGATGGTAGAGGCACCTGCTGTTGCTGCGGCTTTAGAATATCTACCCCGTCCACCTCGGGTAGTTCTTCTTTGACCCCTTTGAGCCGGTCGTCCTCTACCTCTTCCGAATGCGGAGTAGAAGCGAAAGGACTTGCCCCTCGCAGAGGTTCCTGTGGGACGAAAAGGAGTCTGACGGATTGCAGCTCCTAGGGATTTTGCTGCAGCTTTTGAAGTTTGCAGTTTCTCTAAACTGTCATCCGCCTTTTTCCCGAACAAAGAAGAGCCATCGAATGGCATGTTCAAGAGCCTGGCTTGCACATCTGGGGCAAAACCCGACTTTCTCAACCAAGCGAATCTCCTGGTTGATGTACTTGCCGCCATTGCTCTGCTGATACTGTCAGCCGAATCAATGCCCGTCTGGAGGGATTTGCACATAGCGTCTTTACCGTCCTGTAAAATATTCAGGAACGCATCCCTTTCTTCTCCCTCTGGGATGCAGTCAGCCGCTGTAGAAGCACACTCCCAAAGTGTATGGCTCAACCTAGCAAGGGTGCAAGTAGCATTAACAGACTTTAACGCCATGCTACATGCTGAAAAGACTTTCTTTGCCATAGCATCATATTTTTTATCGTCCCTGTCCTGTGGGACTGTAGGATAAGCCATCTTGACATCGGTAGAGGATGCTGCTTGTACCACCAGACTTTCTGGGAATGGATGTTTAGACAAAAACTCTGGGTCTGTGGAAGATACCCTGTACTTTGCAGACAGTTTTTTATTTACTGCTGGTATTACATCTGGGGTTTCCCAGTTTGTCATGATCTTTCTCTGAAGAGCTTTATGAAAGGGCACCACAGGATCCGATTGTGGGCCTTTGTCAAGAATATCCGTGAGGTCATCTTACTGGAAAGATTGTGAAGGTGCAGACCGATGAACTCTGTAATCCTGGCCATTAAGGCTCTGTAGGGGGTTTCAGCATGCTCCCCCGGGTCTGGCTTAGCAAAATCCACCTCAGGGGAAGTGTCTAACCCACTTGCCTCATGTAAAGAATCATGAAGATCCTTTAATCTGCGCTCTTCAGAGGAAAATTCCTCTCTAACTGGGGTTACAGGTCCCTGTAACTCAAATGTGTCTTGTTCAGACAAATCACCCTCTTCTAAAATTGAGGATATAGTTCTCAATTGGTCTGAACTCATAAAGGGAGTAAATCCCATTTCCAAGGCAGATGGTGCCGAACTTGTCATTATTGGCCTCGAAAACATTGATGTCGCCGACGCCGACGTCGAAGGCTTCGAGCGTGGCGTCGAAAACAGAGGTGGAGGCCTCGAGGACCTCGACAGAATTGGAATTCTACTCGACAATATCGACGCCATCGACGTCGAGGGCCTGGTGATAGTCACTGGATGTGTGGTCACCGTGACTTTTCTTGGCGTCGACGCTGGTGTCGAGGCCGGCGTCGAGTCGACAGACCCGTGTGTCGAAGGTCCCCTCGACAAAACGCGCCGAAGACATCGACCTCGACGGGACCGGCGTCGACGGAACCTTCGAGGAAGGTTTGGAGGTCATAGTCCTGCTCGAGGGTTCGAAACGCGCTCGAGAGGTTTCTTTCGCCGGGTACTGCGACTCGCGGCGTTTTTGACCTTCGGATCTTTCGACCAGAGCATCGCTCTCGGCAGTCTTCGAGGGGGTGGAGGCCGCTTTCTCGAAGACGCTCATCATATTCTTTCGGAATTCCGCCCATTCAGCCCGGGAACTATGTTTCGTGGGCAAGGGATTCTTTTTGGCGAAACAGAGGAAGACGAGAAGGGGATCTTCGACGCCTCCTCTTCGAGTGCTTCGATCTCGAGGAGTGATGAGACCCACTCCGAGACCTGGAGCGCGAATGGTGACGAGGAGACGAATGTCTCGACTTCGTCGACGAAGAAGAAGCTTTAAAATTCTTACCTTTCTCCAGCTTCCCCCTACGCTCCTTCAGGGCCTTAGCTGTCATGGACATACAGTCCTCGCATTCCGAACAATGGTGTTCAGCTACCAAGCACCACAGACAATTTCTGTGAGGATCGGTCAACGACATCTTTTTCCCACAATCTCGACATTTTTTGAAGCCGGATCGAGGAGTTGTCGGTTCCGACGAGGAAGCCATCGAGTATGGATCGAATAACTCGAGTTAAATAGGATTAATCTGACTAAGAACTGAGCAACGGTATTCCGAGGCACCGAGTAAGCGCGGAAAAACGGAACTGAGCAACGGACGCTGCGCGCGGCCTTTATAGGCAGGATGACGTCGAGCGTCGATACGGCGGCTGTCGAGGGACATCGACTCGAGAGACGTCGACGCGCAGCGCCCTCTAGAGAAAAAATTTTCCGAGGCCAGCAGAGCTGGAAGGATATATCTAAGATGAGGAATACGTCGGAGGACACAATCCCTTCGAAGCATGATTATTATGCATTTTTTTATTTTCCCAAATTGAAAGCGGTCTGCCCAGTAGAACGGGAAATGGTATAAAACAAATAAAGAGTATGTTTAGATACGTATTATAATATTGTTGTGGCCACACATATATGGACATAAAATTTAAACTCAAATTTTATCCGTACCTCAGTTTTGAGGTATGCTTGCAACTATTCATGGATTTTAGGCTACAACTGGAAAACATATAAACCGTTTGTGAGATCGTGAAGTTAGCAGTCAAATGCCATTATTAACTTACTACAATAGAAGGATAAACAGAGCAGCCTTTCTAGTAGGATCTCTGGGGGTGCGATGTAAACGATGTGTGCTACGCAGCAGTTTTAAATAGTCACAGGTGAATGTTCAACCAGTCATGCCGAGAAAGTGTATAGTAAGATGGAGCTGATGAAAACTAAACAATACACTTTATAGCACCATGTTTGAATGGATTTTAGTCTATATGCAGTGTGTGTAAACGACTAAATACACAAGGCAATAAATAAGCTATTTCACAGAGAAATATGATACTCATTCAGACCATTGATATTACATTCAGTCTTAAAAATGAGACATTGTTCCATTCTTAATAGTTTTTGTTCTACTTCTGGGCATCCTCCTATAGCTAAAAGCACCAACCAGATAAACTAAGTTTCTTTATGACCCTTATCCAAAACAGGTGAAACCAATGGAGCTGTTAAATAAATGTTTGTTCTTTATACAGCTACAATGCTCACATAGTCTCACCTTGATTTTACTTATGGTTATGCCAATGTATTGAAGCCCACAGGGACATGTGATCACATATACAACTTGATTCGTATTACAATTTGTCAATTGTTTTTGTTGCCACAATGTATTCAGATCCAAATCTAGATTTTTACTGGCCTTAGTTTTGGTACAATCCGTGCATTGTCCACAAGGATAGTGTCCATGCGGTCGTGGTGAATCCCATCGTTCTGTTATAGTCAGGTTATTTTCTTTTTACAAAGGAAGTACCCATATCAGTATATACCAGTGTTCTTGAGGGTAGAACTCCGTTTAAAAGCAAATATATGATGGGAAAAATGAGAAGGGCCTTTTTTCCAAAATATTCCAATGTTTTAGAATAATTCTCTTAATCTTATTGGAGTGATTGAAGTAAGTATTAACAAATGCTGTCTAATCATGATTGATGTTTTATGGGTTGTTCTAATAATGCTGCACGTTTGTTTTCATCTTGTTTTTTACATTTGCGGATTAACCTTTGGGGATACTGTTTTGGGACAACTGTCTATATAAATCATGATATGTTCTTCAAACATTTCTCTGTTTGTACTATTTATATGGAGCTTTAGAAATGAGTCGTATGGTAAGTTGTCTCTAAAACAACATGGATGAAAACAGTGAATTCCTGAAAATATGTTTAGTGTAAGGGGGAACTTTTAGGACATCATTTTCACCATATATAACGATGTCCAGAAAGGTGATACGATTGGTATCTATTTGACTGGTGATTTGAGGGAGGTATTCTTACAATTCAACCAATGAATAATATTGTGGGCATCAGTGATAAAACCTTTTCATATGGCCAAAACATCATCGATGTACCATTTCCAAAATTCAATCTTATGAAAAAAAGGGTTGTCAACTGAATACAAAAAGGTTTCTTCAAAAAATCTGACATATGTCACAACCATACACCATACTTATAGAACGAACAATTGGTTATCTAGGGCCAGGTAAAAAGTCCCATATGCAGTCAGACAGCCTGTGTATAGGGAAACCACCATTAGGAAAAGGAAGGGCTGAGTCTCAGGAGGATAGCTGAGGGGCAACACGTTCGCGTTGGAAGCAAGACGATATGGAGCAACACATTTTCGATCCCATGGTCCATGCTTAGAAACCTCTGGGTATTTTAAAAAAAAAATGTATTTAATGAATTTTGTTCATTACAAACTTTTTCATTTTTATCATAATTGACATAAAGGAGAAAAAAAGAGAAAAAGCAGGAGTCCAGGAAGGTAAGAAAATGCAATCGGTGGGCATGCAAGCAAAGCTATGGTATCACACTGCTCCAATTGAGATCCACAAGCCCTTAGAGTTTCGAGAGTTCAATCCAGAACTGCAGCACTGCAAAAATCACTGTTTTTTCTTTGCCCAACAATATAGAGTTCCATCGCTCCTCAGGGGTGAGCTCAGTGCTGACTCGCGATAGACGCTGCATGAATCTGTGTCTTATCTCATTTAAGGCCTTGCATTTCATCACCACATGATGTAATGTTTTTACCTGTGAGTTGTTATAGCAAAAACGGCAGGTTTTTGGTAAACCTCCCAATTTTTTCATTTCACCCAAGACTTCACATGTTGGAAGTAAGTTCAGCCTCAGTCATAGGAACGAATCACGTAATTTTGCAGCGGGGAAGAGTTGAAGATATGGCGGAAGTTGGTTCAGCTTCTGGGCTTCACACAGGCAATTGATGGCCAGCTGGTAGAGTGACTTCTGGTACTGGCTCTGTATACAATCTGCATTTTGGATTTTTTTTCTTTACTCCTAGTGTATTTTGATTTAGTGTATCCAATGAGGTTTCCAGCTAATGAATCCATCCTATACAGATGGTCTTCCATTTGTTCAACATGAAATTATTCGAGGTGGGTCGATGTGTCCTCAAAATTGTAATGGCAGGAATATCATGATCAACTATTGTTTTTCTAAATAAGTCCACTGATTTCCATAGAACTTGCGAATGTATGGATTGAAGACTTATTTCAAAACGTATCCTGGCTATTGGAAATAAGGTTGGTAGAGCATGCGCTTTTCGCCAGACTAGGCCTTGAAATCTATCCCAGATGTGATAGGATAGGTTTAAGATGGTTTCTGCTCCGTAAAAGGTTTGTAGTGGTCGCATGGAGAATTTATCATATTTTTGTGTAGAATTACTCTATGACGGGCTAACGATAACGTTATAGCTCGAAGCATCTTCTCCCAATTCCTTTCACAGATACTACAGTTGAGATGAATGCCTAGATACTTATATGTCTGGACTTGGGTGAGTCGGGTTGATTGTAGGTACACGGAAAGCTTTTTCTGTTTGCAGCCTTGCACATTGTAAAAAGTCATAACCTGTGATTTATCAGTGTTAATCATCAGGTTATTGGATTCCACCTAGGTTGCAAATCCATCCAGCCGTCTCTGTAGACCCATCTGGTTTTATCCAGCAGGACCAAATCATCCGCATAGATCAGCCATGGTACAGGGGTGCCATTCAAGATGGGCGAAAAGGCATGGATCTCTTTTTGCGATATTGCAATATCTGATATATAGAGGGTGAAGAGTGTTTCTGTGAGGGGACAGCCTTGTTTCAAGCCTCTCGCGGTGTCTATATTCCTTGTTACTAGCCTTTTCGCTGACAGATGCGCACTCACTGATGTGTTGGAATAAAGTGTTTTGATGGCTGACAATGTATCTGCGGTACAGTCGCATTGTTGTAGTTTGTCCCATAAGATATCTCGATCCATGGAATCAAAGGCCTGTTTTAGGTCTATGAAGATCACATACAGATTAGTATTTGGGGTCATTACAAGGTTGGAGGTAGCCATGCCACTATTTGCGGCATGGCTTCCCCCATACCGCATACCGGGTCCGGGTTCACTGAATGGGGAAATACCAGGCCATTCCAACCTTGGAGGATCCTGTATTTCCCCATTCAGGGAACACATCCCTATTCCCTTCGAGCCCTCATAGGGCTCAATGGGAATGGGGACCATGCTAACAACGGTCCCGGTAAAACCAGGTGCCCTTAGCGGGACCCGCTAAAGGACCTCGTAATGTGGCAGTAAGGGGTTGACTGCTCAGGCACCTTTACCGGCGCCGTTAACCCCTTACCGCCAACCTTGTAATGACCCCCTAGTGATGTTAGCCTCCTCTTCGGTTTCAAGCTCCATAACAGGGCAGGCCAGCAATATCTGGTCAGTGAATTTCACTCCAGGCAACGGTCTAAATGTGCGTTCAGGAAGGGCCTTTTCTGGTGTAGGGGCCGGGAGTTTCAAGTGTCTAAGAAAGGATCTAGATCCATTCAACCTTGATTTGATGGCCTTTTTAGATTTTTCATTTTCTTCATGTTTTTCATTGTAGAGGCAGCGGCCGTGAGGTGCTGTATGGGCTGTTGCTTTTGAAATATTGAGAATGTGTCCTTTGTTATAGAATTTGTTGGTTGCATCGCTCTACATGCATTACGGGTGATGTTAGTCACTTCCTTTTGTTCATATAAAGCAGTGAGCCCAGCCTGTCCAGATGTAGGATTATTCGAGTTCGCTGCAGCACGCAAGCCTGATGAATTCTTATTCTGACTTGGCAGTACAGTAATTTTTTGAGGTGTAGTGTCATTCAAATGATCAGACAATTTCATCTCAAGGGGTGAGGTTTAGGTAGAAGTTTGATAATTGAGTGGGCCAGAGGACTTTGAGCAGTTGAGGGCTGTTATCTCTGTTCTTGTATTGTTTTTGTTGGCAATTGTCTGTTTGGCATCAGTATCCGCCAATCTTTGCATATTCATCTTTGTTTTGGTATTTTGCCAACCATTTGTGGATAGCTCTCTGTTCATATCAGGTATAGCTGTAGTAGAAATCCTCTGAGGTCTCAAAACAGAATTATCTTGTCTCAAAATTCTCATAATTTCAAAAAGGGCTGTCATCAAATTGGATTTTTCTGTTTGTTCACATCTGGCTAGGTCAAAGAGCCTTGATTGCCAAATCGCGGACTGCCCCGCTTCTGAGTCCAAATCGTGATTGGACTTTAGATATAAATGCTTCCAAGTGGATTTGTTTAGTATGTATTAGTGCCAGGAGTATCGCTTGGTCTTTCAAGGCATCACTGTATGTCTCATATAGTTTCAGGAACGTTATAAGAGAGACTGTCCGTGTTGTCATGAGGGTGTTTTGTAATTCCATCATTGTCATTGGCAGGTGAAGAGGACTCATGGTCAGGCTCGATTGTCATGTTAGTCACGTCTTTACTTGTTCTTTGAATATTATTTGGCATCATCAATGGTGATAGTACGGTATTGTTTGTAGAAGGAGAAAGGATCTGTCTGGCGGTCTTTTGGTGTGACATTATGTGTCAAAGATATCCTCCCAATGCTAGGCACCTCTACAAAGCTGTTTGTATTGGCCGCAGTGGTTAGCCGCTGTGGTGTCTCTGAGAAGCTCAAATCAGAGTCTGCCATATCAAAGGATTGCTCTTGGTAATCAATGGTGCCATCCATGTCATAGGGCCTCATTACACGGAAGGCGGTGATCCAGGGTGCTATTAGCACCCTGGACCATGCCGTTAAATTACCGGCACCGCTTTGGCGGAAAGAGGATTTACCGCCCCATTCCAAGGTCGGTGGGGCGGTAAATCCCCCTTCCGCCATTGCCCTTCCCCATTCCCATTTCTGCCCCATAGGGCTCTATGGGAATGGGGAAGGCGCTAATTACGGCACCGCAATTTTGCGGTGCCGTAATTAGCTCCGAGGTCCCTTAGCGGGTTGGTTTTTAATGCCTGCAAAAAGCAGGCGTTAGAGCACCAACCCGCAAAGGGACCTCGTAGTACGGCGGTAAGGGTTAACGGTCACCGTTGCCATTAACGGTGACCGTTAACCCTTACCGCCGTCCGTGTAATGAGGCCCATAGTCTTTATTGAACTCTTGCAAACAGGGCTACTGACATTCTTTTTTCTCTATTTGTCATCAGTGCTTTGATCTCAATAATGTCAGATGAGAGGTCGCTCCGCTTGCTGTATTGATTTGTTCATTTCTTTATCATATGGTTGTCTGAATAATCGCTCATCCATATTCAATGTGGGTGATAAGCACACCGGTGGTAAGGGAGATAAAGTCATCAATAATTGTCCGAGTTCACCCTGGTTACTCATTGGAGGGGCTGCCACTTCAGCATGGGTTAAGGGCAAATTCACGCAGGGCATGATGTCTGAACGAGTAAGTGCAGTGCTTGCATGATTGTTCTCTCGGTAATGAAACATTATGCCTCAACGTCTGCAGGGGGCTGTCGGTAGGAGTAATTATCTACTCCAAAGTTATCCGAGCAATAAAGACTGATCAGTGATTCGGACTCCTGTTGTATATTCAAACTGGAGCCACAAGACTCCTCATTCAATGTGGTTGTATCATGATAGGAAGGGTGAGCGGTAGAGGCAGGGGGAATCGATGGAAGCACGCTTGTGCCCAGCTGTGAGTTATATGCCGTCTCTCCTTCACTACTGTCTTTGATAGTTTCTCAACCGTATTTACGATTCTTCTGCTTTTCTTCGGGCAGATTGCAGATTCAGGTGACAGTTGATCAGCTATGGCATCTTCGGAAAGAAGCTGCTTCCTTCACTGGTTGCGAGTCCTAGGGTCAGATGTAGACATGACGTCAACACCTCCTTCACAGCTCCCTCCAACCCCGTCTCAGTCCAGCGCCTCACTCTCACACTTTCCTAAGGTAAATGTTGGGTTCCTCCTCTCAGTACAGATGAGGCTGGGTTCAAACACCCCGACTTACTCCGCTTATTAGGGAGTTTTGGCAATGTAGAAAAACACCTCAGCACGGGTCAAAGGCTGCCACAGTCCACGGTGGTATCCGCTCCTTGCTTTCCGAGCAGTTGGTCACCTGGTGTTAGGGAGTATGCCTCAGCACGGGTCTCTGGACCAGCAGTCCCCACCTGGGTTAGAATTTGCTTGCTGTTTACTCATATGGTGGTAAAGTCAAATAACCACCTGAAATGCTATCAGACCGGTTAGTGTATCCAAGAATGTTAAGAGGAAGACTACTTATCGTATCGCAGAACGTAAATGTGTTGCATGCAAAATGTTTTGCTGTAGTCCCAGAATAGGTTATGTGTGTTAAAATTCGATATTCTGACTTCTGGGGGATGATACTCAGTAGCTTCACAAACTTTGTTTTCCTTCTACGCTGTCTTTTCACCAGTTTCAATGTCAGTGTCATGTATACAAAGAATCAACAGCAAAATTGCCTTACTCGGGCAGCGTTACGACGAGGCTACACTGCTCACTGACTGCACCGACTGCAGGCACACTCTGCTGCCTCACTTCGTGGCCCCCTCCGCGGCCCCAGTGAGGTTTTGTAGCAATGTTTGACCTCAGCTCTGCGGGCTCCTCCTTAGCAAAACGAACAAGCTGGTAGAAAGACTTGCAGGTAACAGGTAGTCTCTGACTGCAGACACATTCTGCTGCCTCACTCCACAGCCCGCTCTGCGGCCCCAGTGAGGTTTTGTAGCAATGTTCGAACTCAGCTCTGCAGGCTCCTCCTTTGCAAAATGAACAAGCTGTTAGAAAGACTTGCAGGTAACAGGCAGTCTCCAACTGCAGACACACTCTGCGGCCTCACTCCATGGCCCCAGTGAGGTTTTGTAGCAATGTTCTAGCTCAGCTCTCCGGCTGCTCCTTTGCAAAATGAACAAGCTGGTAGAAAGACTTGCAGGTAACAGGTAGTTTCCGACTGCAGACACACTCTGCTGCCTCACTCCGCTGTTATAAATAACCAATTACAAAGTGGTCAGACAATAGGGTGTACTGGTTGGTAGCACTAACCAGAAAAGGCGAGCCACCATTTGTTTCAAATGTAATAAAACTGTTGTAACTCAATGGCAAATCTGTAGTATTTTAAGGCCATCTGTGACAAGTCTTCTGATCTTATCACTTCACTCCCTCCTCCGGCCTCTACTCTCCATCTCCCTCCTTATGCTGTCCCCTATCACTACTCCTGTCCTCACTCTCATCAACTACCTATTGGGATATGATGCTTGCTTACCTACCAGTAATGTAGTGCCCTGATCACTATTCTGGTCCCAAGAGTATAATAAAAATAATAATAATAATAATTTGGCATTTATATAGCGCTACGAACCCTCAGGTATCTGAGCGCTGCTTATTATTACCCACAGTGTGTGGTGCTCATTTATTGACCTCGGAAGGATGAAAGGCTGAGTTTGGCCCGCCAGGATTCGAACCTGTGTTAGCAGGCTCTGCACGGATGTCAAAGCGAGTGCTCTACTCGCTGTGCCACTTGACCGGCTAATAGTATAGTGCACCATTCATTAAACTCCTTATCCAACACACACCAAGGGATATAGTGCCTGATCACCAAACTCCTCCCCATTTCTTTCTTGCCACCTCTTTTCTCCCTAAGTCTTACATCTCTCTCTCTCTCTCTCTCACACACACACACACACTCACTGATTTATAAAAGCTACAAATGGTACCACACTCTCACTCCTAACACTTTATCTTCACTGTCGCCAAACATGCCAAAAGTCTCCTCCGAGTCCTCTTCCACCTGCTGCCAACGCCTCTCTGGTCTCTTGGCCTTCCTCAAACCTCAATCTTTCTAGTGACATAACGAAAGACCTAGAATTACATCATTAAGCAGTGTTCAGTTGGAAAACATACAAAACTCTGTTTATCAAGCAATAAGAGCAGACTCATGCACTTATGATGTGTTATTGTTTGTAATTGCAAAGTAAAGAAAAATAATAAAGTGGAATAGATTTAATTTGTGAAGCAAAAGACACATACATTTAACGTGTTTTTTAGAATATATGCTGACTGTAATAGAATAGTGATAGGGCCAGTCTCTTGACCTATCCCCTCACCCTAGATAAGTAGCCCACCAGCGCAAGCTAGGTTTAGCCATCTCACAAGAGTTTAGTTAGTTCTGTTGGAGAGCAAGTTAGGCTAGTGTTACACGATTGATAACGGTAAAAAACAAAAGTAATTGTTAACTATAACCTGAAATCTTATCGTGTGATATGAATACTTCCTCAAACCTCAGCTCAAAAACCTGTCAGTGCAGAATGAATAGGAAGGTATTTCATAGTTCCACCCTTCACTCCCTGTGTACAAGGTGATCTCTGCTCCCAATGGCTCCTTAAGTCAACTGCTTCCCTGGTGCAATCTTTCGCTAAGCTAATTCCAAATCCTTACATCTCCTTCAATTGTGGGCTGGAATTTCCCCAGGAAGTCTTCATAAGGGCCCACGGCCCTACCCTCTTTCCGGTCCCCATTTTCTATCACACACCATACAGTTACTGTGGTTGTTTGTTCTCTGGTTCCCTCTTGATCAAGTACATTATTGTCCATAAAACTTTTGCAGAATGTTCCTGGTCTCTTCTAGTACTTTGGAACACTCTGCAGGTTCCGGCCCCACCATTGCTGATCACATGCTCCCCTGTAATATGCCTAAGCAGTCTGCACCAGGCGTTTGGTATCCAATTCAGCTCCTGAATGGGGAAACCCATCACATTTCCATTCGAGTAACCTGTCCATTCCTCCTATTCCAGGCTAGGTCTTGTCAATTTGGGCCTAGGTGCATTCTTGCAGTCCCAGTCCTTCGAAGGATGTTGCTGCCTCCTGGGAACTGTCTGAAAGATTAGAGTAGAAGAGATACCTAGCCAGGACAGAGACTGATAGGCATTGGGTCAGACACAAAGGCACCAATGTACATACACAGCTCCACACATATTGAGGATTCAATTCAAGTCCCCCACAGCCCTTCTTGGGTCCTTGGCCTTCCTTGACTGGGTAAGACCCTGTCTCATATCCCAGAGGCATAACGAGAATCAGTGTAAATATTGACTAGCTTACCTGTCGCTAAGTTGCATGCACAAGTAGGTGCAATCTTTTCAGCAATCTGGGTGGCATTTACCCCCTATAATTGTAGACTGTCTGTCACTCTAAGGCACAAGTCTGCAACCTTTGGTTCTCCAGATGTCTTTGACTACAACTCCCATCAGCCCTAATCATCATAGTCAATGGGATGGGATTCATAGTCCAAAACATCTGGTGAGCCACAGGTTGCAGGACCCTGCTCTATGGCCTGTACACAGTGCATAGGCTGCCTTTAGGTCCCCCATTTCATTTCTCACACAACTCCCGCCCATAAAGGACTCCTCTTCTGGGTTTTGAATTGTGGTTTTGTGTACATCTGCTCTGGGTTTGGTGAGGGCACTTGTAGTTTTAACACAATCATGCTCCACCCATCTGAGAGGAATTGCAAAAAAGATGCTGGATTTCATACTGGGCAACACACAATTGTGATATGTGTGGGATTTAACAAGGTTAGCTGATAGCTAGTCAAGTTAGACTTATTTGGTTGTTTATAATAGGGTGATTACAGCATGTGGGACAGCAATGATGGGATGTTCCCAGCACTATATTTTCTGAACTACGATAACCACTGTAGTGGTCGTAACAGCCAAATGAAGGGCCGTGGCCCAGCCAATACTGGGTCTTACGTTGCACTGTAGTATGCAATTGGGTGGTGCTTGTCAAAATGTTTTTGAACTAGCACTGATTTCTGCATATCCCCATATTTCATAACAATATAAAATGAATGATGAGTTTATTAAGGCCTGTTTTATTTCTACAAATGAATCCCCTGTCAGTCTCCTCTGTCTGTTGGAGGGGTGCAATGCATATTCAAAAAGGTAATTTTTTGCCACTTTTCTATGCTTGCATGGCCCATTACCTATTGCCCACAGTAACCTGTAGCGCACAATAATTTGGCTTAATGGTGACGGTTTAGGAAATTTCATTATGGCCTGTAGTCTCGATTTCATTATGTTCCACTCCCCTGTCAATACGTAATGACCCAAACAATGTACATTTTCTTTACATAATGTCACAGAAGGCCTCAAGAATACACCAACTTCCAGATCAGGTTCAAGGTTCTTATTTATATTTCCAACAAGCCTAGTGGCTATTTCTCTCTCTCTAACATAGGGATGGGCAATAACCCAGGCTTCACTTGACCCCAGATGGTTGCTAGTGATGGGAAACCCCTACGATCTAAAAGCTATCTAACTTTAGGTGCTGGCCAAAAGGCAAATGCCTTATCTGTCTAGCCTCCTTCGTGGAACAATTAAGGTTCCCATCAAACAACATTCCCAAGGTATGATTAAAGATTGTGCCTTTCCGACACACAGGTTTTCGCCTTCTCTGGTCCAGCACCATTTTCCTACTCTCTCCCTGGTTCTTCCTTCTCTGACCCTCTGATGTTTCTCTCCCTATAATCTCTTTCCATCATTTGACCAAGCTCCTGTTATTTCTCTCTCCTCTCCAAACTACACCTATTCCTCCCTCCACACTATGGCTACTCCCATCTCTTCTCTACTATTACTACTACTACTACTGCTTCCTCCACGCTCCTACTATTCCTATGTCAGCACTACTACTACTCTTCCCTCCATACTACTCCTCCCACCACACTACTCCTCCCACCACACTACTCACTCACCGGGCTTTCACTCACTCAGTCACCCTTTTAATCACTCCATACTTTCCTATTACCCCTCTCACTCACGCAAATTGCACACACATTCACAACATAGTACTGCTTTCTTTCATCAGCCAATACCTCACCTTTTCTAGAAATCGCCTATACCCTCCACCACATAATCTTTCCTCCTTAAGGTCCCTTGGACTGATACCTCCAACTCCTCTTCTGACCTAACCCGAACAACACACAACGTCCTGTCCTCTATTATATCATCCCCCTTCTGTTTCCATTGGTTCTCCCCTTCTTGTTTCTCGGGCCAATCTTGCCTTGCCTGCACGGGAGGTGTTCAGTAGAATACATAAAAGGGTATCTAAGCCCTGTCACTTTCGCTCATGCAGGTCCGCCACAGATTGGTAATCGTGATCCGATACAATCAAGAGATCCAGTTCATGCTAGTGTCCAAATTTGATGCTGGAAATGCATCGGAGGGACAGGGCCTCTGATTCCCTGTCCGTTATTGCTATTTATCATGTGTTCTGACTTGTTTTCCGGGCAGGAGTTCACGTGGGACTCCTGGCGGTGCGGCTCTTCCTGTATTTGGTTTGGTAAACAGACCCCTGGGATACCCTTAGGGCACCCATGGGTGGGAGTACGCCCCTGTACTCCTAGTGTATGTTTTTGGGCACCTGTGTGTGGCCCCAAGAGCAGGGTACATGCTGGTGGCAGCTCCATGCAAGAATTGACAGGTGCCCTGAGCATCCTCCATTTTGGGATGCCCAGGCACTGTAATTGGAATCAGTGGATTCCTGATAGGAAACAAGATGGCCCCTGTGGCCTCTTGATTTCTATCGCCTGTTACATTACTTTTCCCAAAGACCCGGGAAGCCCTGACTCTGTCCCTTGCCCCTGACTGGCTGTTTGGTGGAAGTTCCATATATGGTGTTGTGGGAAAGTTCAGGCCAGACTGGCTGGAGCCTTCCCAATGATTGTATGTTTTGGGTACGCCTGTGGGGTGAGACCTGAGTGAATGGAGTGTGTGACGAATACACATTTCCTATTGTGGGTGTCTAGTATCTGGTGTTTGACACAATGACTGAGACAGCCCTGCCCGAAACTGGTATGAATGCAGTGTGTAGAGTTGAATAGCATGGTACTTGTCCGAATCCACATTCCGTGTTGTGAGTGTCTGGATGGAGAAGAATGGCCTGAATGCACCGTACACCTGATTGGCTGACTGACTGCCTGAATGCCCTTCTAAGTGATTGGTTGCCTGAGTGTGACCCGGCAGAGTGAATGGGAGATCAACAGTATATCTGGGGGCCTCTCACTGCTAGAATTCGTTCAGAATCTGAAGTTGATACTTAATGCTTACTCTCGAAGCCGAGTGGGAAGAAAAAGGTGAACCGCTGTTCCATTCCTTGCAATCTGAAAGCTGCAGTGTCTTCAAGAACTGATCCAAGAGAGGACCTGGCTACGAGACCTCTTCCCGAGATACGAGTGACCATCGTCCACCAGCTGATCTTTGCCAAAGCTCCTTGTTAGGCAGACCTACGAAAGGCTGCCGACCGGAGAAGGGGTCCGCCAAGGAGGATCTGCTCCCTTTGCCTAAAAACCTTTGATCCAAGTACTCCCTTGTTCATCACCGTCGACCGCTTTCGTCCTTCCAGAGAAAGTCAAGGTCATCAAAAATCGGGGAGAATCCGCTGTTGGGTTTCCTGCCACCGGAGGACCTCAGAGATGCCGACAAAGCTACTGAAGCTAGCCCTGGTCACATCCCGCTCGCCGACGCCAGACGCTGACGACTCGACGTCCTTGCAGGGCCAAAGTTCTTCAAAAACTCTTTTTTTAGCAACAAACCTTCATCGTCAAGGTGCACCGCACGCTTCCCCTGCCCCTGTTGCAGGACGTTTTCGATCACTCATCTACGAGCACCACAAGGGCCGAAGCTGCAACCTCAATGACGTTTACCCGTTCTTCATCTCGGAAGGTCGACGATCCGTGGCTCATGCTTGAAAGGTAGTGCACTCAAGAAGGGCCCGTCGATTCCCCGACGAAGAACTCTACAACACAAGGTACATTTCGCCTGAAGAACTATAGAAGAAGATAAGACTTTAATAGACAATATATGGACTGGGCTTGTAGTGCATCTTCATATACAGGTTGCCCAGGTCGAGTGATCCTCATACAGAACTGGGTGTGGTTGGTAGGGACTCAGTATTCTGCCAATTGTCTAACTAACTTGTCTTCCTCTTAAATCTATGGTCGATATCGTTTTACTTTATTGATTCATTTGCTATGTGAACTGAGTACAGTTGATGCATTTGAATGGAATCAGAGTAATAGTGGTACCACCTAGTACTGTATATATTTACCATTTTAGAATTGTCAGAGCACAAAGTGTATTATCGTGATTGTGTATATAACCTTGAACCTTAATTATACAATAACTTTATTTTAACTAATACAGTGTGTGGACATTCCTTTGTGGGTGCTTGGGGCCTACACAGTGCTTAAGAACTAGCCAGCATTACCTCCTGAGAAGCTAGGCCTTGATTGCTCGACCATGATACCAATAATAGAGAATCTTGGCTTGGGTCCTCTGTGCTTCTCCCCTGCCATATAGGGAGCAGGAGTACAGACACCCCCCTCCGGTAGCTTTACACCAAAGCGAGCTTCTGAAAGTTCCTGTTAATAAGCTGCTCCCCATTTCCATTGTTGGTAAGGGGCAGCTGTTGCTGATAATCTGTTTCAACCGGCGGATCCACGGCTATGATGCAAGTGAGTTTGTGCTAATATTTAGAGGCTGTGAAGCATCTCTGGTGGGCTGCTCTCTCTTTGGTTCAACACAGAGCCTCCTGGTTCTTGTAGCTCTCTGGAAACACAGAGAAAGACTGGCCAGCCTTGAAGACAAAGGTATGGAGTAATCAAGAGTGGTACTATAATCAATTATAGGGGTAAATATGGAACTGACAGGGACTGGGGCCCTCCCAACTCATAACTTCCCCCTCAGGGGTAGGAATGGCCAGGGTTTCCAACCTGGTAGTCCTCCCACTCCAGGCTCAGAGGGACCCCAACCATTCTTGGCAGGGTTAGGCTACTGGCCTTATCACACACCTCCATCCTTTCCTGAAACTAACTGCCTGGGGAATACTGGGATGAGAAATTGATGTTGGCCGGTTTTGCCCCTGCCCAAAAGGAAAAGTAGGGCTGCAGGGCCAAGAACTACCACCAGGCACAGGGGCTGGTGCCCTTGTTCCAGGCTATTCACACTAAGGGGGCATTTTATGTAATAAGTTCAATTGGTGTTCAGTGAGGTAATATTTTAAACTATGGATGACTTGATTGTCAGGTATTCTAATTCCACCTTGGGTAAGAGTTTCCGGCTGGCATACATTATGGGCTTTTCTTCCCCTTCTGTATCTCAGATAGGACAATCGTAGAGGCATCTTGCCCATCATGCAATACACGTTACTAGCTAGATGGCATGGGCCTTATGTCGTCACTGAGGCAGTCTAATCCCTCACATATTAACTCCAATGAGCCAATAGGCGGGAACTATTTGACTGCATCATATAAATAAGTTGAAGGCTTGGAGGGAAAACAGTAATCCACAACTCTTAACTTTCCATTTCAATAACACTCTGGAGACTCTGCTACCAAATCCCAGTATACAGGATCACCTTACTACCATGTCTCCCCACAGCCGGTGATCAGCAGCTAGGCAAATTGATAGTGAAATATGAAGTAAGGAGGTTGGAAAGATATGGGAAAATTCAAGTCTTTATTTACATAGACCCTGCAGCAACAGAAGCCACAGCTCTCACTCCCAATACTGCTTCAACCGTCCTACTCCCCCAACATTCCAACAAAGAACCCCAGGCTGCCTAATCACAAGCCCACTAACACACATCCCCCACCTCCTATAAAACAATCAAGGAAAGGAACACCTGGCTTAATAGAGAGAAAAAAGAAAAGGATGGGGAAACAAAAATAAAGAATAAAAAATAACCTGCAATTAACATGAGTAAAACCTGTAAATGAACATAGTACACCAGTTTAGATAGCACAATACTCTTGAATAACACAAGCTCCGAGCTTTAGAATAGCACAAGCTACTGTACCCTTATCGCATGGTTAAGCAGTGCAATCACCTCCCTGGGCTCATAAAATTTGGATTGCCCTTTAGCCATCCATACACCACTCATGATTTCACCCAAAACCCCCCTCTACTTCCACATGAGCCTTGGTCCTCTTACCCAACCTGGCAAAGTCTTTTTTATATTTATCCTGCACCATTTTGTTTCTCTTCCTGAGAGTCTCTACCAACTCCTCATTGCTTTTCACCACCCCAGCCACATCATTCACCCAAGCCGGAATGAGACCTGTGTTGGCCTCTGTACCTCTCAAGAACTCTGAAAGGCGTTATACCAGTAGCTCCTTTGGGTGACACACACACATTCCAAATTAGTTTCTTGATTGTATCCACAACAACAACAACGTTCCTCACCGCTTGCTGTATGATTCCCACCAGCACTCTGTTCAAACATTCCACTAGTCCATTCGACTGCAGCCGATACAAAGACATAAACTTCCATTTTACTTCTCTCCGCCCCATGGTTAGCCATCTCCCCACTCCTAAATTGAGGCCCATTGTCACTTACCACCTCCGCAGGATAACCCTAACCCTCTCTCCGAAACACTTGTTCTAAAAACTTAATGATTTCAGTATTTGTAACATTCCTGACCCACTTCACTTCTGGCCACTTCGAGAAGTAATCAACCAATACAATCAAAAACGTTCTCTCCTTTCCCAGAACCTCATACAGCCCTAGAATATCAATAGCCACCTTAGACCATGTGCTCACAGGTAGTGGCACCGGCAAGACCTCCTGCTAGTGCCATTTCAACACCTTATCACAGTTCCGGCACTCTACACACTCCCTGATAATTCTTTAATCCATCATGTGCATTGTGGGCCACCAATATCTCTCTCTCAACTTCCTTTTAGTGATTGTAATACCTGAGTGCCCTTCATGAGCTTTGCTGACCAGTTTCTCTCTGAAACACACCGGCACAACTAAAGGTCCACTCCCCTCAAAAGGAGATCACCCTGCAGCGTGCACTGATCCTTAACCGCCCAAAAAACCCTGGATTCATCTGTAATATCACTTTAATATTTTTCTGAGAGTACAGTCCTCCTGTACACCACCTTTCCTCTCCTCTTTTTTGACAACAGCATATTCGTCCTCCAGAAAAGCCACCATTTCCTCTTCTTCAATTGACACCAGATTACCAGTGTCCTCTGCCTCCAAGGGCGTTCTTGACAAAAAAGAGTGACCCGGTTAAGTACTCCAGGTACATACTCTACTTTGAAACTATACTCCTTTACCCTCAAACACAAGCAAGCAATCCTGAGAGTAGCTCTCAACATGCCTTTAACTGTGAGCAGTTCCGCCAATGGCTTATGATCTGTTCTACCAACAAACTTCTGCCCCCAAACATACTCAATTCCCCACACACGCCAGTAATTCCCTCTCAATCACTGAGTATCTTCCCTCACATTCAGTGGTTGCTCTAGACACATGACATATCATTCTTTCGTCATTTCCCATTTCTTTGAGACAGCACAGCACCCAACCCTTTCACACTCGCATGTACTGTAATGATACATTCTTCATCCAACTTAAAACTCCCAAGGTTCTTGGCATCACAGATCTTCATATTGATCAACTCTAAAGCTTCCGGACATTCTGCATCTCATTCAACATCTACTCTATTCTTCAGTAGCCTTCTAATAGTCTCAGACAGAGCAGGAAAATCCTTCACGAATGTTTTATAAAACTCAGCAAGACCTAGAAAAGTCCTCACCTCATCCTTATTACTAGGAATAGGTGCTTCTGTAACAGCTCTCATGGCATCCACCTTGGGGCGATACCCCTTGCCATTGACCACGTGCCCCAGATATTCCACCTCTTTCACCCTATACCGACAGTTACTCCACTTAATTGTCAACCCCCATGTCTCTCAACTTTCCCAAAACCTCAGGCAATCTTTTATCATGTTCAATTTCCGGTCTACCATAAACCAGAATACCATACTGATGGACAAGCTTGACCTTCAACCAGTCGAAGACTACCATTCATCAAATGTTGAAAGACTCCTACAGCCGAGGCTAAACCAAACAGCATATGATGAAAACAGTACAATCCAAAAGGTGTGATGAAAGTGGTCAGTAACTCGCATTCCTCAGCAAGTGGTATCTGATGATAGACCGTTGGCAAGTCAAAACTTGAGAACATCGTAGCATCCGTGACACTGTTCAAAATGTCCGTTATGATTGGAAGGGGAAAATTGTCTACTACAATGCTCTTATTCACCTCCCGGAGATCCACACACATCCTGATATTTCCATTTTTATTTCGTGCCAATACTATGGGACTGACCCACTCTGCCGCTTCAACCCTCTTGATTATACCTTTTTCCAGCAGCCTCTCCAGCTCAGACTCCAACTCACCCATAATTGACAACAGTAAATGTCTTTGTTTGTGACTCACAGGCTTCGATCCTGGAGTTAGGACAATTGTGTGGACAAATTCCAACCCCTCCTCACCTACAGTATTTGCTGCGGGGTCTGTGGCATCTGCTCGCTTCACTTGTCTACTGTTTGCAGTGGCCTCACGCACTGCTTGTCCTCTGCTTCCACTGTCTCCCTTGTACACCTCACTGGAGCCACGTTGTCCAGACCAGCTCCTCATCCCCAAAATGAAGTAAGGAGGTTGGAAATATATGGGTAAGTTCAAGTCTTTATTTACATAGACCCCGAAGCAACAGGAGCCACTGCTCTCACTCCCAAAGCTGCTTCAATCGTCCTGCTCCCCCAACATTCCAACAACGAACCCCAGGCTGTCTAATCATGAACCCACTACCACAAACTACCCGGATGTATTCTCTGCAAATCCAGTAAGAGTAAAAATATGGTGCAAACACCCCCAAATACTGAGCATGTTGCTGAAGTCAATGAAACCAGGAAACACAGGCAAACATTTATACAATGGAACGCTGCTTGCTGTCAGAATGACCACACTGAGTAGCGGTGTGGCTCCTATGAATGCTTGTATTTACTCCGTCGTCTGAGCCATCATTGTGCAGCATGACATGATCGCTGCAATGCCTTCTGGGCAAAGGAGTTCACGCAATGATCCCAAAGACGATGTTTATTGGCAAGCTGCATGGCAGAGGTTACGACATTATGTCACACTTCAATAGGTCAAATCTTTCCATTGGCTTGCTCAATAGTTATACAGTTCAATAGATGGATTTCTGGGATCAACTGGCCTAGATGAACATCTGGATATGTGGCATGAATTCACAGGATAATCTTTCATAAAGTTATTATTATTAACAATTGTACCGATGATTAAAAAAAAACAGGCAATTTGAATTTGGCTTTCCATTTGTTTCTGAGTAATACAGTTGGAGATGTATATGCAAAATAATGTTAACGCCCGAGTAAGGTTAATTCAATGGCCCATTATATTTCTGAAGCATCTTCAAGTATCTTTTCTTTGGATTGCCAAACCATGATGCTAGCAGACCTTTCAGTTAATAATTAGGCTGAATATGCTAACAGGGGCTACTTTTGTTTGAGCTTCCATTAGGCTGACAACCTGGTCATGGTTTACTACCTTAACTTTTTGTAATTTTAATTGGTTATAATACCCAGAGGCTTCTAAGCACGGACCCGGGGAGCTATCTGTTGGGTCTTGTATTTATTACGTGCAGGTGAGTTTCACTCCATGTAGAATGTTCATCTGGAATGTTTACTGTTGTGTTGAGAGAACGTTCCTTTTTATTCAGTTCGGGCTGACTCTCTGCTTTTATCAGACCGGTGGATGTCTTTTCCTGCCTCTGATATTTACCATCTACCTTCATCACTGCTATATTTTTGAACTTGACATCTTATTTAAATAAAAAGCACATCTCAAATACAGACCGTGTGATCCTCAATCTGTCCCAAGATGTGCGACGTAACATTGGCGATGAGGATGGGATTAAGCAAGGGATTAAGCAAGGCGTCCGATCTCTACTCGGAAGAAATGGTAGTTGCAGTGTGCTATTGTACGCAGAGTGGTAAAGAGAAGAAACAAGGCAGTTGCAGCATCGCAAGCAAAGACAGGGATGAAAGCCTGCATGAGGTACACAGCGTTCGGGAAGAAGGGCTGGCGCCATGGGAAGACATCCACCGGGTCTGTTACCCACCCCTTCCCCCAGTTGAGGTGTCCGCTCTGGAGGGGATGGATGGAGTTTTTCACCGCCGGCATACTGTTTGCTCGGCGTGTGACTATGCCGATGGAAAAGCAGTCAGCACACGCACATAGCAGAAGTCACAGACACAGATGTTCTGGAGTTTCGCGCTGTACCATTCAATGAGAGAAGCACAGGCGTAGAGAGCGGATGTTGGACTGTGATTCAACATACATTGGTGAGGAAGTATGTTTTACCTGTTGTTCGTGTTGGGCGCTGCTCGTGTGCTATGGGAACTCCGCAGCTGCCAATCGCTGGCAGCGATATGGTGACGTCACTGAAAGGAGGTTTAAATCTTTCCTCTGCCAAGAGTGACGGTTGCCCCAACGACACTGATCTGTCTCATTTGAAAGTCAACAAAGCGCGGTCGTTTGTTTCTAAGGTTGGTTGGCCTTGCACAAGATCCAGCAGTAACCGGAAGGAGAGAATGTCTGAGAGCTCAACAGGCAGCGTGTCCAGTTCTACCATAAGGAATGAACTTAACGAAGTTCATGTTTTGGCTGCGGATTTGCCGGGTGAAGGGGCTTCCAGCAAGAGTTTCGTTCTAAGTACAATTGGCCCTGTGGAAACGACGCCGAGTTTGTCAAAGGAATGGAATGGAGAAAACAATGATACTGTAACTATAACTGTGTATTTACTGCTTCAAAGTGGTCCGAACAGGATTGTGGTTCTGTAAGAGTTGAAGTACCAGCATGGAGGCGGCTGGACAACGGCCCATCTATTTGGGATTGGTTTGATGACATTTTGGGGAATTTTCAAGAACTTCCTTCTCGTATTGATGATGATGTGTCGGGGAATGCACAAGAGTGTCCCGTCATGAATGAGGAGAGCAACTGTTTGGAGTTAGCTTGGCAAGATAGCCATTTTGGCTATTTTAAAGAGCCGTTAAGAAGAAATGTATTTTAAGGATGTGCCTCATAGAATGTTGCTGCTGTAATATTACTGCATGGTCACTCGGGTGATAGTATATTGGGCATCAGTGATTGGAATGTATATATATATATCAAAAATGTTTCTTTTGTTCTGCATTTTACAATTATTCTGTTGTAGCATTATCATTCATGCTCTGCCTGTTTCTTGCATGAATTCGTGTGGTGTGTCTATGTGACTTTGACTCTTCATCTGAAGCACTATTTGCATGGTGTTGTGCACATAATGAATTTTGTTATGACTTTTGCAGCAGTGCGTTTAGTATTGTCAACATGAAGCATTGGTATACTGTTTGGGTCCTGATGCTGGTTGGGCATTAAGAGTTGTGAGTTTGGTTTTGAATTAACCTTTGTCAGTTCAGCTACTTACAAAGATGTTTCTATTGTTTGCTGATTTATTTAGGAATAGCACTGAGCATAGAACAAATATGGTGTTGTTTGTTCCATGATTTCATGGTTAAGTTGTGTATCGGACTCCACAGGTATCCTGTTGTGGTTATATTTGGGGGTACTCACAGTTGAGGTACTAAAGTAGTACTTCAGCTCTGTTTATTTTTCACTGGACTTTATAGGAGTCCATTTTCAATTGTGGCTTAGTTGAGTCACGTTTGTGTTGGTGAACTGGGTTTCCCCTGGTTCGTATAATGCCTCAGCTAATATTATTTGTTGGGCAATGTATGTTTTTGGGTGACAACGTTTTTCAAAGGGGATTGTCACTTTATTAAAAGCGCACAACATCATTCTCACTGTTTTTATTTCCTAACAACCTCTTTCGTTCACAATTTAATTGTAGCGGACCCTGCAGGTATGAATAATGCATTCGTGTGGTGTTGATTCAAATTTCTATTGCTTATTCACGCTGAATTAGTCTCTATGGTCATGTTGTGAGAAAGGTCTGAGGGTTGTCGATATGTAATGTATGTGTGATTGAGCTTTTAAAACTACAAATGGGCACTACGATTTTATTGTGAAATTTAAAGAAATTGGAATGTTTCTTTTGGCTTGGTAGCATGGAGGTGGTGTTGTTATTATTGCACCACACGTGTGTAACATTTACACCCCAGTACACAAAGAATTGTAATTTTGTTCTGGGTGACATAAATGTTCAATGATCTATTTGTTCTTGACTAGTGAGTGTTACAATCTATATAAGTGTCTTGGGATGGTTCAACATCATTTCCTACAGGAATGAATTTTAGGACCATTCCGTTCCAGGTTGGTGGACTGTGAGTATGTTGCTGGTTTTGTTTTTGGACTAGATTGGGGGCTGGTTCCAGGTTTGTAAGTTTGCGTATTGGCCTGCCACAGGTTAGTTGGTTATGGTAAGGTTATTTTTGATGGGGTATGAAGTTGTTGTGGAAGGGTAATTTAAGTCATTGATTGGGTGAATTATACCTAATTAATTATATCCATTTACGATCTATTTACATGATTACAAATTACTTGTTAAATGTCAAAGGGGAAAGATGTGTTGGGTCTTGTATTTATTACGTGTAGGTGAGTTTCACTCCATGTAGAATGTTCATCTAGAATGTTTACTATTGTGTTGAGAGAACATTCATTTTTATTCAGTTGGGGCTGACTCTCTGCTTTTATCAGACAGGTGGATGTCTTTCCCTGCCTCTGATATTTACCATCTACCTTCATCACTGCTATATTTTTGAACTTGACATCTTATTTAAATAAAAAGCACATCTCAATTACGGACCGCGTGATTCTCAATCTGTCCCAAGATGTGCGATGTAACACTATCCTCCCGAGATGTCAAAGGTGACACTCTTTAAGTGTAATAATAATTTTGAATGTGGGAGTTTGGAAAACAGATCTCTGGCCATGTGAGTACTTTAGATTTCTATCTCACAGGACACACCACATTTCAGCCTCTGCTGGAATTGTTAAATGTATTTACTAGAAATACTTCCTTAAAATATAGCTCACAAGGGATGGTACTGCTCATTAACTCAGAGGTTGAATTCAGTTGACCCCTTGTATTATTGTATATCTAATAATGTGTTCATGGTAACATATAATACATATTTCCACTCCTGATGGCCCAGCCAGATCTCCTGGGACATTTAAACCACCACCATTTGAATAAATAAGCAGGGCTAAAATGGAGTTTTAACTTGTGGTCAAGTCGGCAAGCATTAGTTAACCCGTCTGAAGCTATATATGAATTTGTGTGCATTAAGAGCTTATTTACTTCTATTGTAATGACCCAGTGTAAACCAGTCTTATAAAAAAAAACAGTGACTTCCCACCTTTAAATTTAACTGATCGTGATTAAGAATATTTTTGTAATTTAAACTCTGCCAATAAAATAGAAATATGCTACAATGTGATGCTTAATTTTGAACACATGGCAACAGAGGGTTTTCTTTTAATAATGCAATTACAAGTCACATTCACAGTTACTAGTTTCAATATTGCATACTAGTTTTCTTCTGAGCTTTTCAGTATTTCTCGCATGATTCTTTGTGCAACACAATGTTCAAGTTTCAATTTCTGCCTTACGTTTCAGTAAAGTTCAGGATGTGTGACAAAATCTGTGCCATTTGTCGGGTGCTGTCTGTTACAAATGTATCTGCAAAGCATTATACTGTATAATGGAAAGTGTGAGAGATTCATAAATGGTCCCAGACAGTAAGGAATTAAGAGTGTGGCAGGTGAGTTCCATCATGGAAGGGTTTCTGCATTGGGATATGGAATGTTTCCATTTTAAGTTGGAGAAGTGGAAGGAAGGGAAAGGAGTGCTGTGGTGCTTGGGCTGCTGTAACTGACATACTTGGAATAAAGCATTACTTAATCTACTCACAGAGACTCAGCATGGACTTAATACTGGTGACAAGAAGGTTCTTGGACGAACCTCTAGCAGCCCCATTTCCTAGACTGCTGATAACCCATGGGTGTCGTCTACTCGCAGCGGCTCACGCATCATCTTTATCTGATCAGGCTTCCTGTTTTTATGTTACCTGAGGGCTCACTCAGCATTGCCAAGAAATGTATAATTGGTGATGGTTGCAGATTTGTCTAGTATTCTACTATTTAATGATACTATTACAGTTGAGCTAATAACTTGGTTTATTGTCGTGCTGCTTATTCTGTCCTTTTCCCAATGTCACCAGAACATGGTTTGGCTTCTTTCTCAGCACTCACAGTATTTGACTTTACACTGCATCAAAGCGCTGTCTCAAGCCTGCTCCACCACATCTACATGATTCACTAGGTTACTATGTAACTCCACTTCCCACTCTGGCTTCCATTTTTCATTTGATTTGTTGCTTTTTAATCTTACACATTCACATTTCTCAATACCCTTAAAGAATATATCAGACCACTTGCACTCCTTGTAAACCACATGCCAAGTCTATTAAGCTCTACACTGTCATGCGTAGCTCAGAACTACCCACTCGCTGATCTGGTCACTGACACTTAACCAGACCAACACCGTAGCTTGCATTTAAGTGCTGAACATTTTTCAAATGCTTTGAAGTGCATGAATGTGTTTCACCTCACTTTAAGATTTGAATCAATATAGCATGCCATATGTAATCTCGTCGCTAGACTTGGATGCCTTACCACGATACTGGCAGATTTAAGTAATGGCAGAGCTCCTCATACATCTCATTTACACTGTACTCACTGTAGCAATAGGTGGGTTGTGATCACAGTGGATCCAATACTTTTCCTTGTTGTCAAAGATGCAAGTAAAGACTTTTACATGTAGATTTCACATATTTTGTTACTAAAAGGCACCCGATACCAATCCTGCATCTGCACTGCATCAATCCTTAGCCATCACTTCAAGTGCCTATCTAACACTTCTCACATAATAGACCACATTACATCATAAACCGTCAACATTCCAGATCCCTTTGGCTCATCCCATCAATACAAGAAGCATTAACATTCACCCATACTGGACTCTGACCAGGATCTAGAAAGCAGTGTTAGGGTAAATTTAGATATACTTTGGGTCATGTCAGAAAGAAAATTGTTTGATGATTCATATGCTGTGGTCCTGTACTAAATTTCTTTCATTATGGTCAGATGTAATGGACAGACTGGATATGATTCTGTCTTTTTCTATATAAAGTTCCCTTTGACTACTGTGCCCGGGTTGTTCCCTGTGTTGTCTCAGTTTACAACTCCTATGACAAAATACCTCTGCCAGGCCCTAACATTAAAACCTTTTTGTGAGGTCTTGGAAATATAGATGCATGGGTAAATATTTGCTTTCATTCCATCTCTTTTTGGCATGGGTTAGGTGTCAAACTGGTCTGATGTTCAAGAAGTCAATTCAGAAGTGCAATCTGCTGTTGGATTCGTCTACAAATACAGTTGGGGAAGGTCACTCAGAGTGGGACCAATAGATATAGTGCCTATGCGTAAATTGTAGTGCAAACATTCACTCTTAGTCTGGGCAATCTTCTTGATGCATAAGGTTGATCTTGTCACTTGTATGAAGAGATTAACTCCTGTGTTTGACCAAGAGTATAAGTAAATTAAAGAATAGTAATCTCTCACAGATCAAAAGCACCTGAGAACAAAAAGAATTCTGGAGACCCAATGAGTAAGCAAAAAAAAATGTGTTTTTTTATTCACATAAATTAACCACAGGAAGGTATCAGATCTTGATTAGAATATCCTTGTGTAGGCTCATCTGTGAGCCTCTTGTCCTTAGTATTGTCCTCTTTATATCCTCTTCTTAATAGTTCCTCAATATTGGTGCAGTATAAGCTTGAAAAAAGGGGCCACCCATCTAACCAGCCTATGAATCATAAAGGCATGGATTGAACTTTACACTTGGACATATAGCTGTCAAGTACAACATCATAATATTGAAATCCTCCTCCTGAAGAGCCACATAGAGGTGGTGAAACACGTGTAGAGGACAAGAGGACACAAAAAGGGACAACAGAGGACAAGAGGACACTAAAAGGGACAACAAGAGGACATAAAAGAGGACTAGGAAACAAAGAGGATAACTGAGGAAATATTAGAGGACAGGACACAGAGGAAATATTAAGAAAAGTATATAAAAAGGACAATAGTAAGGACAAGAAGCTCACAGATGAGCCTACACAAGGATATTACAATCAAGATTGTATAACTTCCTGTGGTTAATTTGTGTGAATAAAAACAAAGAAATACTTTTGTTCTCAGGCACATTTGAACTGTGAGAGATTACTATTCTTTGATATAGTGCCTAGTCGATCATTTTCTGTAACCTGGCACTGATAACCTGACCTTAGGCTTTTGGCAAATGATAAGGGTGAAAGGAACCGATTTCAAGAAAATATATGGTAGGATCTCAAAATCTTTAAATTATTTTCTACTAAGCCATCTGCCTGGGGTCCATATATGCAGATGCATAATGTATCGATTTGTAACGTAATTTTGACTTCCCCATGACTTTATCCATAAAGGTAGATCCCCGATTAGTAAGTATTTCCTTTGAGAATCCTACCTGTTTTAATAAAAGGTACTAGTTTCTTGAGGATTTGCTGTGTTGTATTATTTTGCAGTAAATATGCCTCTGGGTAGCAGGCTGCATAATGAACAAACAATAGTATTTAGAGGCTGTCCGCCAGAGATGGTTCCAAAGGTCCTATGATGTCCATCAATATCTGGAAAAAAATTCCCTTAATAATGAGGGATTGAAGTGGGGCCCTGCAAGACCCCAGTCACAAGAGTAGGAACCAAGGTGTATCCAGAAACATGTGCCATATCTATCGCCATTCATACCTCCATAGCAACATCGGCAACGCCCACCACCACCAAGCTGCCTGTCTCCATACCAGCTGCTGCACTCATCACCACCTAGTCAGTCAACTACCTTGTCAGATGAATCCTCACCACAAATTCCAGCAGGTAGCCTACCTCGTGCGACCAGAGCCCAACCAGTCAGCCTGAATCGGACTACAGTGCAGCCTCTTTGTCACCGGTCGGTGGTGGGGCTGGAGTTGTGCTGCCTTTGTCACACCCCCCCTCAAGGCCATGCGTCTTCTGTGACAACTCCTCCTCAATCCTCTGTCGCTGGTGACACTGTACACACAAATGACAATGATGAGGCTTCAGACGGTCACAATACAGCAATAAGCCAGTGATGCCACATGCAACAGCTTACCTGTTCGCCAACCTGATGGCCTGGGCAGTGATCCATTATTTACCATCTGAGAGGATCAAAATAATGAAGCAGCCGCAGGAGACGATTGAACAGTTCACAGAACTCCAGCGCAGCATGCAAGGAGAATAAGGAGGGAAATGACAGCACATTGCTGCCACCTAATTGAGGCGACTGCAACAAATAGTGTGGTAGGTCACAGGGTTCGGGAGCTTGACGAAGCACTGTCAGATGGCCCCAAGAATATGCAGAGGGCACTTCCCCTTACAATACCGAACATGTGAGGCCTGGAATCAGTCAGCTCTGCCTCTGTTTCCCCCGTTGGCGGTCATAGCGTACCGCAACTCACACACCAAAAGTGACTTCTGACCAAAAAAAACACAGAAGAAAAAATTGCCAGACTCCTAGATGACATTGAGATGGAGACTGAGGGTGAAGGGAGGATATGGGAGTTTGGGATTAATAGTGGAGGGAGGTGCATGGGTGTTGGGGATTGAGGGTGGAGGGAGGGCTTGGATTTTGGGGATTGAGGCCGGAGGGAGAGCATGGCTCCTTCTTTGAATAATCAAAACAACATTTGAACAGATGTAAGGAGAGTTATTGTGTGACTATATACAATTGTGTGAGGTATGTGTAATCAAATGTCCTAAAGGAAATTCTCAATTGGTTCTTGGTGCACAAGATGACTGTCCCTACATTCATCACGATCACTGCTTGGTGGCAAGTAGGCCCCAGCATATGCGTCATCATCCTCTGGGGGAGCCATGTTGACATCCAGGGGCAGGCAGGCGAACATGTCTCCTAATGTACATGTTGTGTAGCATGACACATACCACAACAATTTCGCCCACCTTGTCTGTCTTGTACATTAGGGCTCCTCCTTTCTGATGGAGAAACCAGAACCATCGCTTCAGCAGGTGAAAGGTATATGTGCCTCATTGTACACCTCCTCCTGTGCTGTCCGTGGCTTCCTAATAGGTGTCATCAGCCTTGGGAGCTGAGGATAGCCAGAGACACCTGTAAAATAAATGGGGAGATATGTTGACAGCAGAAATATGAGCAAGTGTAAAATTTAGTAATAACATGATGCTCAACATGTCAGCTACTGTACATTCGGCACAATTTAAATTCACAAGTTGTTTCTCTCTTGCCCTTCATTATATAACGCCTTGTGAAATATGGGAGGAAAGGGTAAATGTCTCTACTGCAATCCCCCATTTCACACATCACAGTCACATCAGAGGTAAAAGTCATATAAACTGCAACTGGATAGTCAATGAACATGCTGTCTGTGTATATTCCGCAGTGGGCACTCATGCATGTGCTCTGATAAGCTTTGTGGTAATCCTGTGCACTTTGTCTTATGCTCCTGATCTTGGGAAATTATATTCATGGGTTGTAGCATTCATGCCATCATTGCCCGTCAGTGTTGCGCTGTCATTGAGCACAGGAAACCTATGGTATGTCCTGTGTGGGTATGGTTTCCCTATGCATTATTGAACTGGTAGTTCAATCTATGTATATTTCTTAATACATCTGGGATCATGCATTTCTGTCAAGCTCTGACATTGTCCTGCAGGGCCTTGTCTGGTGGGATGCTGTTCTTATGTGATGTGTCAGAGGGCAGAACATTCATGCACAGCGCTGTGGCAGGGCATGCATTACATTGGCATCAAATAAGAGTTTGCCCCCAACCATTGCACGTAGCATTTGCACTTGAGAAGCCTGTGTGTGTTGTATGATACATACTCAGAATCTGGGCCAGTTGCCCTCTGTGGGTCGCCATATATGATGGCGGTGTACTGTTTTTGCAGGACGAAGGCATCATAGGTGGACCTTCGAAGCAGGTGCACAAGTGTGTCACTGTGAGTTCTGCCTCACAGGTCCCCGCTACGTTAACGGAATGTTGTTTCCTGTTCTTGAACACCTTGGGCCTCATTACGAGTCGGCCGGAAAATCCGGCACAATTACCGGCATGGCGGGAAGTGCGTGTCCGTGCCCTCAAGAACCCGCTACCAGCAGGCGATCACGAGTGCGCGAGCACGCGCGTCCCCCCATGCCGGTAGTGGAAAAACCGCCATCCCGGTAACGTCCCACCAATCCCCCTATACCGGCATTGTGGCTTTCGTCCACTCCGTAACCGCCTTCAATGAACCCTTAAACACCGGCACGGTAACTCCGGCACGGAATAACCGTGTTCGCAAAACCGGACCCGGAAATTACATCATCGCGCTGGAAATGGGCCGGCGGCCATCTTTAAAAACACAATCCATTGCAATCCTCCACAACCAACACTCCTCCCGTGTCGTAGTGTGTCAGAGGAGCATCATCATGTCCAAGGCCAGCAGGAAATCCACACAGAGGAAGAGGAAGCAGCGTTTCTCGGACGCTGAGCTCACCATGCTCGCCAACACCCTGGAAGAGCATGCAGATGTTATACGCAGCACAGACCTAAAGCATGCGGCCCAAACTTGCAAAAAAGAGATCTGGCTTGAGGTAGCTCAGAGGGTGACAGCAGTGGGGTGCGCCCTAAGGAGTGTGTGCGACTGCTGGAAGCGGTGGGATGACCTCTGCCTCCGTGTCCGTAGGATCATGTCTGAGAACCGGAGAGCCGCAATGGCGACAGGCAGTGGCCCACACTCCCCAGTCCAATTGATGCCATGGGAGGAAACGGCAAGTGGCTTCATTGACCCCTAAACCATTGAGGGGATCGGAGATCAGGAGGTCGGCGCAGCAATCACCACAGAGGAAGGTGAGTGTACCATCACAACCACGTATCACGACACATGACGTGGCCCAACTGGGGAAGTTAGAGTGGGCAAGGTGATGCATCAACATATCCATAGAATAATCATTGTCACTCCCTGCACCACATGGACGCTGAGTGACGACCCCAATCCCAACAGAGGTTCCACATGACCCAACCATGCCCATGCACCCACCACACAGAGACCAAACTAATGCTACCCCACCAGCCATGCATTGATTCCCCACATACCCCCTCAGTACACCTAAAGCAACAAACCAGAAATAATATGATGGCTGAATGCATGAACATATCCCACCGCAATTCAACATAGCTGCCATTTGACAACATCACTGATGACCTGCATCTCTTCTATCCCCCAGGCACCGAT
Organism: Ambystoma mexicanum; assembly: GCF_040938575.1. Classification (NCBI taxonomy): domain Eukaryota; kingdom Metazoa; phylum Chordata; class Amphibia; order Caudata; family Ambystomatidae; genus Ambystoma; species Ambystoma mexicanum. The sequence continues at coordinate 306,490,290 of NC_090921.1, forward strand.
GATGAAGGTGGACCACTGGACAGGGGTGCGAGCACGTCCAGTGCACGCAAGGGGACCAGGGACACCCCAACACAACCGGCCAAGGAAAAGACACCTGCCAAAGCCAGTGTGCCACGCAAGGCACCAACCCTGCAGGGGACACCTGCACCCACTGCGCAACAACAAAGAACCACAACAGTGGTAGCCCTGCCGCCAGCCAACAGGGACGTTGTGTCCACAGAGGTGGAAGAAGAATCAGACATGATGCCTGGCACACCCACCCCAAGCCACATTGCCAACCCCCAACCTCTAGCGGAGTCTGAGTGCCTCGATGATCCGTGTCTACATCATTCCGACCTCGGGGAATCAGACAATGCGCTGTTTGAGGACAGTGCCCCGGAGGATGGCTCCGCACAGGCCCCTTCCTCCACTCTGCCTTCCTCCACTCTGCCTTCCTCCACCCTGCCAGCAACCTGCAGACCTGCGGACGACACCTCATTTGATGCCCGCCTGACAAGGGTCGAGGCCCGGCAGGAGTACATGCTCCAGATCATGCGCCAGCAGGTGGAAGCAGGCAATGAGGCCATGAGTGCCATCGAAAGGGCAATAGCAGCCAATACTGCAGCGGTGGAGGCATCCACGCGTGCCTTCCGGGAGTGCATGGGGACACTCACGGAGGCCATCCTTGCAGGTAACGCTCCGATGCAGCGGCCACACCTTCACACAGACAGTCGATTGACAATAGACTCCTCCGCAACTACTAGCCCTACCACTTGGGCGCAATCCAGTCCGGTGCGTCACATAAGGAGGAGCGCACGACAGTCGGCCATGGCACCACCCGACACTAAAGTCCAAAAGAAGTGAATGCACGGACAATGACATTGTGGCAAAACACATTGTGGAAGGGAGCACTGTCCGTTGCACACATGAGGACACTTTGCATCTGTGGGGTGGGAGAGGGAGTTAACAAGGGTGTTTTGAGGGTTTGTGGGGTGGGAGAGGGAGTTTGTTGGGGGATTGTGGGAGGGGGGAGTGGGCACAGTTTTGCGCTTTCATATAATACACAAGTTTTCTGGAGAACAATCCATGGCTGGACATTGTTATTTTTGGTGTGCATCTATTTAATGTGTTACGGTGTTCAATGTCCAAATTACAACATTCCCTTTGTGCATGTTCACATTGTCCCAGTGTCTGACTGACAAAAGTCATTCATGGTCCCTGTATCTTAAAAGTATTCGTCAATTAGTGCTTGGCGTACAGCATGGCCGTCCCGTGCATCACGTACTGGCAGGGGGCCTCCTTCACCTCCGTCTCCATCCCCTTCATCCTCACCCGGGCCATGCATGTCAATGTCAGGTGGCAGTGGTACATTCCTTCGGACGCACATGTTGTGCAGCATGACACAGGCCATGGTGATCTTTGCTACCTTCTCAGGCCTATATAGGAGTGCCCCACCAGACCTGCTTAGGCAGCGGAACCGCGCCTTCAACAGGCCAAAGGCCTGCTCAATTACAACACGGGTACAAGTGTGCACACGATTGTACTCCTCTTCATGGCTGTTCTGCGGGTTCCGCACAGGGGTAAGTAGCCACGGCCTTAAGGGATATCCTCCATCACCTGCAAGCAGATACAAATAGGTGTGTGTCACTCTCAACTGACACTTTTAGGGAGCACGGTCTTGGCAGCAGCTATTAGGTGTGAGCATGCACATGTCCCTGTACGTGTACCAAATAGTCACCTATATGGAATGTATACTGTAAAGAGGTGTGGAACACTAGATGTGGTTGAATAGATGATGCAGGGTGTAAGCATGCATGCTGAGGCAGATGTGCTGTGGCAGTGCGACAATATTTAGCCTCCAAATCATGCAGTATACTCTTTGCTATGCATGGTCACACTGGCCGCATTGGCACAGTTGCCATCCTATTCAGTCATGCATTGCTTGCCATCCCCATGGTGGCCTGGTTGTGCCTCGTACTTGTTGTCATCCATTTGCATCATTTGTGATATGTGGCCCAGTGATGGGTCATTTTTAGTTTGGCTGTGTCAGGTGAGGAGTGTTTAGCTCTGCATTCATTCTACACTCACTGGCTATTGCCACCCAGGTGTACTATCCCCCCCCTTTCCCACCCAGGTGTACTATCCCCCCCTTCTGCATCCGCACACATGAGTACCCCACAGCATGCCCATGGGCCTGTTGTGCAACTCACCGAGCAGCCAGGCGCGGGGTCCAGCATGTCGCTCCATGTGACGGGGTAGCGTGGAGTTGCGCAGTACCATGGCATCATGTGTGGATCCAGGAAATCGGGCGCAGCAATGAGTGATGATCTTGCTGGAGTCACATACCATTTGCACATTGATGGAGTGGTATTGCTTGTGATTGCGGTACACCGCCTCTGTGGCATGGGGGACTACCAATTCCACATGGGTGCAGTCAATGGCACCGACACAATTGGGCATGCCTGCCAGTGCATGGAAGCCTACTTTGGTTTCGGCTATCTCCTGGGCAGTCCGTGGTAGGGATATGTGGGTGCTTGCGTGCTTCAGGAGGGCATCCAGCACTTGGTTCAGCATGCGTGAGAATAGTGGTTGTGAAATGCCATGCAGCTGGCCCACTGTGTGTTGGTAGGTGCCTGTGGTCAGGAAGTGTAGCACAGACACCACCTTCAGTAGTGGGGGGATGGCAGTGCGTATTTGTATGTGGCTGGCAATGTCGTTCTGTATCATGTCCACTATGGTGGTGATGGTGTCACGGTCCAACCGGTACAGGGTATGGATCTGCTCAGGGGTTAGGTTGAATGGGCTGGGTCTGGTGCGAGGGATTGGTAGCTGCCTACGAGGCGCTGGTGGCTGTGCTGGTGGTAATTGCTGGGCGTGTCTCACCCTCCTTCTCCTCCTGCGTCTCCTCTGTGCTGCCTGTTCTTGCTGCTGCTGTTGTTGTTGTTGCTGTTGTTGTTGCTGTAGTTGTAGCAGTATAGGCATGTCCTCCTGCGCCATGATTGCAAATGCTAGTGGTAGCATTTTGGTGTAGGAAGGGATGTGGTGTGTGGGTGTGCTCCTTTTGTACTGGCCCACTCTGCATTGCCTACACCTGGGAGGGGGGTTGTGGTGTGTGGGTGTGCTCCTTTTGTACTGGCCAACTCTGCATTGCCTACACCTGTGGGGGGGGTGTGGTGTGTGGGTGTGCTCAGTTCATACTGGCACAGCCTCCTTTGACTCCACCTGTGGGGATTGTGTGCACCTGTGGCAGCTGCCTTGTATCTTGGCTGCTGTTTGCGGGTGGTCCGCGATGCCTGTTTTTCCGGCATCATGCAGCCCATTATTTCCGTGTTCGCGATGCCGGTATTTGCATGTTTGCGTGGGTTGTGATTGCCCCCTATTACCGGCATGCCGGTATTTACTACCCGAAGAGGCGCGTGTACGCGCCTATGCCGCTATTAACGGCACCGTAGATAACGGTGCCGTTAATGCCGGGTTTGCAGGTCAGAATGCTACGGGACGTTAAATGATGCCGGTATTTGCATACCGGCATCATTTTTCCCTTACCGGCATGACTCGTAATGAGGCCCCTTGTCCGATACCTGGAGGGCCACCAATTTTACACACGTGCAGTCTAGGGATGCAATGATGTTAGGGAAGTGGGCCCTTTGTCGCATTTATCAGTGCTGGGGTAGTGGGTAGGTAGATGTACTGGGGTGCATGTTGCATGAGCGCATCCAGCACCTAGCCAAGCGGGATGGAAAACCTGGGATGTGACCTGCACATGCCCATAGTTTTCTGGAAGGCCCCTTTGGTGGGAATGTGAAGTACTGACACACGCTTCAGCAGTGGTGGTAATGCTGTTCCTATGTTGACCCTTTGTAGATCATCCTGTATCAGGGTAAATGCCTTTCCTACGGTCTCCCTTTTTAGTTAGTAGGGCAATTAGCTACCCATCTGTTATTGCCAATGTTGATGATGAGAACGGGAAAACGTCAGTCTTCTTGCCAGGCATCTCGCCGCCTTATGTTGGCTTGCTCTCTGTGGTGCTGGTTTGCATGCCTGTGCAACTCAATGTCAGCAGGAGGTTGCAGATCTCGGTTTGCTACTGCTAGTGTCAGCACATTGTTGGGAAGTGTGTTTGTGGAAGGTGTTGGTCTTACATTCCCTTTTCAGGGCCCATTGGGTGCACCTGTGGCTTAGTTTACATCACTTGTATGCATTTACCTCCAACTTTTTGGTGGAGGTAACTGCACTGTGTTTTTGGAGGAATTGCCACCCCTTTCTGCCAGCAGAATGACTGCTGGTGTAATGTTCTTCCCTTTTCAGTTTTCCCTTATTGGTTTGGTGTGCGCCAGAGTGTGGCAGGCTCTGTGTCTGGATGTGGCGGGTCTGGACGGAGGGATGTTGTTGTGTTGGAAGGTTTCTGTTGTGTGAAAGGGAGATGTTGTGGTTTGTGTCTGGGTATGAAGGGGAGATGCTGTGAAAGGTTGTTGTCAGGGTATGAAAGGGAGATGTTGTAATGTAGTCTTGTCATGTCACTGGCCTGAAGTGCTTGCTGTCAGAATGTTGATGCATGAATGTTGTGTGGATCTGTGAGTGAATGTTCTGAGAGTGTCAGTTGGGGGCCTGAACTGGGATAGATGGATGGCCGGTGGGTTTCCTCCTCTGTATGTAGGTCCCTTACCCCTCTTTGTCCCTGTACCTCATGTCTTATATATAACTGGAGTAACTGGATTGATGTATATGTATATACTGTACATCTGTAAAATAAAGCTACCTGGAACTACTACGGACTTCACAGCAGGTCTGTGTGCTGAGTGCCAGCTTTATTAACTACCAACAAGACTTTATAACACAGCTCACTGTTGGGAAGTGTGTTTGTGGAAGGTGTTGGTCTTACATTCCCTTTCAGGGTCCATTGGATGCACCTGTGGCTTAGTTTACATCACTTGTATGCATTTACCGCCACCTTTTTGGTGGAGGTAACTGCACTGTGTTTTTGGAGGAATTGCCACCCCTTTGTGCCAGCAGAATTACTGCTGGTGTAATTTTCTTCACTTTTCAGTTTTCCCTTCATCCGGCAAAGTGTTGGTGAAACTCTGTGGCCTCCACTTTCTACACTTATCTTCCAACTTATAATTAACCCCATTGAATGTCGTCTACTACATCTCATACATGATTTGGTTTTCATTCTTCATTGCCATTTTCTGCTGCTACATTTGAACAATAATGCACTGATGATTTTGTTTACATAATGCCTTAAAATATACATCATTAGAGTTTTTGTGTTCCTGTTGAGCTAAACGATTTATATTAAGTTATTCTATGGTAATTTGTTTTGTTGGGTTGGTTGGTAATCTGGTCATTGGAGGAGGTGTTTTTTTTTAAATTTGAAATGTCAGAATAATATGGACCACCTCTGCCCCTCTTAATCCATATTCATTAATCCCTATTGTCCACATAATTTCGACCTCCCAACCTTGTTAAATAGTTACACTGTATTGATAATGTCAAAATGTAACATACGTTTGTAGTTAGTACATTAACTTTAGTATCACATATATTGCAACATGTATACATATATACATTTTTTCTTTTTTTGTGTGTTTTTAATAATATAGTCTCACCTATGGTAAATGGAGAAAGGTGTAGCCTGTTGCTACTTGGACTTTATAATATACATATGTTGTTACGTTTAACACTAATGGGATTTACTTGTATTGAAAAAACTGAATGATGTGAATGTTTGCGTTGAGTTGTTGGTAGGAAAACCTGCTTTATAGAAATTAAATGTTGCAGGTTTAACACAGTGGTATTCTCTTAAAGTTGTGAAACAAAGAGAAAGGTGGACCACTACCGGTCTACTTGAAATTAATATATACTGGTCTGTGATAAATCCACTGTGAAGTGCACAGGGGATCTGCAATCAGACGCTGGCTCTGGCAATGCCGGGAAAAAAAGGGCAACAAGGGGTTAAGTGTATCTGTCAGCTGGAGGGAATAATTGACAGTGCTCATAGCCAATCATGGGGCAAGATTCAAGTATTGTCCTTTCTTTCTTTTTTTTTCCGGTTGCTAGGGAACGGAGCTGCTGGAGGAGAAGAACGACGGTTACAGCTGGGCGTATTAAGAACAGCTGATCAAGTTGTGACAGCCTGATCCTACGCCGTTGCGAGGATTCCAGCGGTTGTGGTGTAAATATGTTACTGTTGCCAGAAGGTTTTGACAAAGGAGTTCGTCGAGTTGAAGCAGATTAAAGCAGCGCCGTTGCGCTCCAGCATAACGGGTGAAGCCGCGACCGTTGTTGCACATCCGACAGTAGAGAGAGGGAGAGAAGCACTGTGACGCTTCAGCAAAGGAGAACGAAGCAACGGCCTCCCGAGGTCGGCGAAGACAGAGAGCGAGCTCCGGAAGATGAAGGCCGAAGGAAGGCAAAAGGGCCGGAGCCAAATTCCACTTCCGCCGGCAACCGCCACCGCAGATCCTCAGGTAACGTTGTGCAGACTGAAAGAGGATCAGCAGAGAAAGAGTGATGAGACGGGACGTGAACGACTGAGTGCCGAGTAAGCTGTGACAGGGTCCGAAGCGGCGAAACTGAAGGTATCGGAGAAACAAAGGCTTAAAGTTCTAAGTGACACTGGAGCTTCGGAGAAAGTGAGAGAGAACTGTAACAAGGGCAATCCTTTTCTAACCATATAGACTCATAGACATAGTCATTGTAAAAGGATTCACAAGAACAGAGCCGCACATTAACGCGCGACGCCATAAAGAGGAGTGTGTTTGCCCAATTACACTGGAGCTAAGGGAACCTAAAGAAATAAACGAAAGCTCTACACAAGGCCAGCAAGACAGAGAGGGAAAAAAGACAAAAGGAGTGCTATAAGAAGACAGAGAGGGGTTATCATAGACTGACCAGTGGAGAGTTAAATAAAGCACAGAAGCAAGAAGAAGACAAAGACAGTAAAGGGGAAAAGACAAGAGTGAATATACATTCTTCCTAACAGAACTTACCTGTTGAACATTTCCACGTGGATGCCTCCACATCTTCGAAGTCTGGAAGAGTTGAAAAGAAGTATCCTTTTTCTTGGTTTACTTAAAAGAAAATAATAGTTGGTTAATAAAAGAATTGGGCTCTCTTTCAGTCCAAACAAACTACCTAAAGGCTGAAGACTCTTTTTTTTATTGAACTAGACGTTTGAAATATCACATGGTCTATATGCATTTAATATCTGTAGTTTACTTAACTAACCATCACATTATGTACCACCTCCCGTTGGTTCTTCTGACCCCCCCCACCCACTATTCTCTTGCTCCCCTCACCTCATCGCAATCCTGCCAAACTGATTTCTCCCCCCACTGTCTTACCTTTGCCCTTTTCAATGTCCTCGCTAATCCCCAACTTCTGTCTCAGTGCTCACTCACCTGCCGTTTCTCTCCCCATCCCCACCCTCCACACTTCCTCTAAACCGCACCCTGGCTCATCCTCTCCATTCCAACTCCAACTTCATGTAAGTCAAACCGTCTTCCATCAGCAGCTGCGCCACCTTCCACTTAACACGCTGCCCACCTCTCACCCGCCATATGGGCCTCTAGAATGCTCAATCCCATGAAATAAAACATTTCCGCTCAGTGATCACTTCAACTTCCAACACTTCCTCTTTCCACTCAAATTGTACTCCCTCCCAACATATCTCTGTCCAACTTCTTGCTCCCACTAATCTCACTATCATCCTGATCTACCACCCACATTGTAACATAAAGCTCTTCTCACAACTACACCTGCTACTTGAATCACTCCTGAAAATGACTCTATGATCATGATAGATGACCCGAACCTCTATCATATGAGCAAAGCCCATCAACTACAGTTTGAACCCACTCTCTCTGAGCACTCGCTGGAGGACCTACATAACCACCCTACTCACGCGCAATGGGATTCCATCCCTTGAACCTAACATTCTAACCTTCACTCTCAACTCCTTTGAACTTTCTGTTGACCCCTCTCAATCCATCCACTTACGTTTCCACTTCACCATTTCCATTCATTTATACTTTCATTGATTGTTGCCTTCATCCACCACCAGAATTAAATCCAAGCTGACACCATTGGGCCCCTAACAGGACCAAGTCCAGTCCTACTTTTAAACCCTTCCTCACCCACGTGCCCACGGCATTGAATGCAACTTTGGCAGGTTCAACAACATACTGGAAACCTCCTTCAATCATCACCTGCCTGCTCGCACCTTCATTCCCTCCTGCCACCACGCTCGACCATGGATCGCCCCAGCTTTTCAACAATGGAGGACAAATTTGTGTACGTCTGCCCAGCTTTACTCTGGGTGCAGCTCAAAAGAGCATAAGCAATATGCACAAATAATTCCATCCTTTCAAACATTCATGATGCACAAGACACCGCAGTTACTGTTGGTCTGCTAATGACTCATGGCAAGTAAGAAATGGTGTGCAGTGTGTGCGCATAGCACTGGGGGGGTGAGTGACTTCTGCTGGCAAGACTGTGATGGAGTCAGGAGGCTGCCATGCAAGGACCACCAGACCCCAATATGAAGGGTCGCCGTTTTATACCCCCAACTCATGGAACTAAGGCCGGACAAACACGGAACTGACACACAGCTGCGAAGAGGCGGGTTGACAAGTGCACAACCAACTATATTGCCCCGGCCATTATCCTACAAAGGTGCTCCTGCTCACAGGATTAAGTTCCCAATTACAGGAAGGGAATTGAGTTTTTTAGACTTTTGGATGATTACGCCTTTTGTAAAAAATAATCCTTCCAATTTAAAATGCACTAAATACCTTGTGTATAAAAACATTATCAACATCAAAATCTAAACCTCTACCCCATATCGGTAATTCTAGTGTGAGGGTTAACTGGATAAACAATATATACTTTAGGGGAGAGGTAATAGAGGATAATGGACATCATTGCTCACAGCCCCCAAGGCAGGGGGCTGCAACATTTGGCTCTCCAGATGCTTTGGAATACAACTTCCATCAGCCCCAGCCAGCACAGACAATGGTGAGCAATTATGGGTGTTGTAGTCTAAAACATCTGGAGCTGCAGGTTGCAGACCTCTGCCCTAGGGGATGATAGCCTTAAGGCCTTGGTGGGCCGTAGCCACCTGGCTTGCCAACTCTCAGTTTCCTGGATCCATAAATAGAACCTTGTTTATTATTGGATAGAGCATGTATACTCTAGGGGAGAGATAATAGAAGGAAATAGACATCATCACTCGCAGCCCCTAGGGGATAATACCTTAAGACCCCAGTAAACCACAACCACTGAGCTTGCCAATTCTCTGTCTTCAGGCCCCATAAATAACATCTGCAGTTGATTTGGTGATATCACAATTTCAATTCTCTAAACGGAAGGAAATTGCAGCATTCGAAATTGCCTGAAAGGCCTTCCTTACATAGTAGGGGAATGATGATTCTAGACCTAGATGTGTCATAAGGTGAACAGGCGAGAAGAAAGGGACAAAAATTTTCCACATCCAGTTTGCACATTTTGGTGGTAGAGCTTGCTACACTTTTCCATTTATTTTACATTGCATGTCAGAGGTATTTTGTCGGCTCCGACAAGGGAAAAGAGGCATCTGATTTGAGGTTTTGCAAGACATTCCAGGTAGGGTTGAGTGCCCCCACGAACTACATAGATGTCAGCACACTCTGAGCAGGCTACACAAATGAATTCCCAATGTGGTTCTATGTGTTCTCCTAAGCAGCAGCCATCAGTGATATATGGATTTATCAAAAAAAGACGGAGACATAAAGTTCAATAAATAACAGACACAGGTTCAAATGTGAATCCAATGCATTGTGTACAATGTGTCCTTCAACCGTGAAATATCTGTAAGTAATTTACAAAATCGGAACACTGAAATACTCACTGAGGTCCTACTGCCATTACTAGAAAATACCAAAAGTTTCAATCCTGCCTGCGTCAACCATGTCTTCTCTCAAAAGAACTTGAAATATAGGACATCTGAGAATTAAAGGTGAACAAAACCAGCTAGAAAAGTACTATTGTGTGGTAAAATCTAACAGAATCACAACTATAAACAATAACACCATCTGGACACTGAACCACTGGTGCAAGTATGCCTGTTTGCCACACACCCAATAGTGAGCCATCAGGGCAGCAGTTCCTTTCCGCATGTCAAGGACGACAAGGGTTCTGTTGCAGCGAGTGTTCGGCCCTATGGGTACTTTTCCTTCCCCTTGAAAGCAAAGTTCAAATTTTTCTTTGTGCTGGATCTTTTGTGCTGGATCTTGATCGGTTTTTCAAGTTCAGTGACCCATGTCAGCTTTGTGATGTGTTCACTCCAGGTCCGGGCACATGAGTCATCCATCCATTTCAGCCTCTCGTCCGACAAGCCACGCAGTGCTTCAGCTTTGCACATGAAATTTGCATCTGGCTATTTATTTTCTGCAAACATTGTTCCTTTTATTGCAAAAGCTGGCTCCTTGAAACACGGCACACCTTTTGGTTTGTTCTTGCAGATGTTCTCATCTGGAGGAAGCAGTTGTAGTTGTACTGTGTGTGCCCGGAAGGTGCTCCTGATTCTACATAGTGCGAGATGAAGGAGACATTGGGCTTCTACTATTGGGGTCTCTTGAGGTGCCAATACTTTAGGCGTTCCTGACGCATGAGGTATTAGTGAACACACATAGCAGCTAGCATTCATGGCCTGTCTCCCTGTGGCACTCATGTCAGAGTACCACTTGTTGGACTGGTCCGGATGGTGGAGGCCTTCTACCTTATCCAACTCCAACCCATGATTTGCATCGTATTTGTGCTTTTGTGCTTGCCTCTTTCATTTAGTTATTAATTTATTTTTACAGTCAGCAAATGACCTTCTGCACCGTTTTTTAACAACACCAGAGGTTCTGTGCATATTTATTGTATTTAGGCGATAAATAGGAAAAATACCCATATCTGAGTTTACATTGGTGTCACTACTGAGTTTCCAGTATTGGGGGCTTGGGATAGCATTTGGTATGACAGTGGGAGACAGCGTATACACAATTTCAACATTTGAGGTAGGTTCTTCGGTTGTCTGTGAGACACTTTGTAGCACTGTAAACATTGCTGGAGTAGGCAAATCATTGTTTGTAGATAGATCACTCTCACTTTCATTAATTACCACTAACCCAGGTTGCGGTGCTACTTTTGTGTGATTTTTATGTAGAGTTGTAAGGGTTGGCGATGTGTTGTGATCCCATATCAGTTTTTCAGTTTTCCACCATCCCATATTTGTCTTCCCCTTCTTGTATTAGTTTTCCACCTCCACCCTCTTCTTTTATGTCTCCCACAAAAAAAGATATACTCCAATACATTCCTAAACTTGCAAAATAATTGAAAAAACAATTGCTGTCAAGTATAACCCACAGTCATACGAATATGCCCTAGTGGCACTTATTTCATTCCTACTGCTATCTGACTTAGTTCTAGTAGTAGAGAGTGGCATCCTTTCCACCATTTTTGCACCTACAGAATGGGACATAATGGGTTAAATAAAGTTTGAGTGTGAATGAGATATAAGCATGATAGAGAGACCGCGGAAAGCATGGAAACGAAGTATAATAAAAAATGACTTCACATTTCAATATACGGCTCAGTTTATACATGTATGTACATTTTGCTTAAATAATTGCATTACCCTGTGTTCTGCCTTTTCCCACTGTCTTTTTAAGGTACTGCTGCTTCCCGTTCATTTTCTTGTGCGGTTTCTGGTGTCACACTATCAAGAGCCTTCCTAACATCTGACAGGTGGACCCAATATTTCAGGCCCTTCACCTTTACTGCTAGAGGGGTGCAATACACCACTTTGAATGGGCCATAAAATCTAGGTGAGTTCTACCTCCTTACAAAGCTACGGACTTACATAAGTTCCCCAGGCATTAAAAGGTGCATTAGAGGTTTTGTTGAGCTATCAGCTGAGGCAGTGGAGGTATCTGTTTCGTTTTCCCTTGTGAATGATGGGGCTACTTGTTTTGCTATTGTTCTCGCTGCTCTTGTGAGTTGCGTGAGGTACTCTTTAAATTTTTCACCCAACACTGTTGCAGTTGCATGTGCATCGGGCATCTTTCTTGCCGGGGACAGTGGCGTTTGCATATACGTCGGCCAGTCATTATTTCATGAGGGGACAAGTGGTGGTCCTTACTGGGCTGTGTGCACAGCTGGAATAAGTCCAGTGGAAGACAATAGACCCAGTTCTTTTTGAGAGTGTAACAGAGTTTGGACAGTCCACTTTTAAGGAGCCCATTGATTTTCTCGACCACTCCATTCGCATGCGGGTGGTAAATTGAACACGTTTTATGTTTTATTCCCAATAAGGTTGTTTCTTCCTTGAAGAGGTCATTTACAAAATGTATGACATCGCATATACCCCACCGTGGGAACACTTCTCTCACTAAGAATTTTGCTTCACACTTTGTTTCTGGTTAGGCGCACGGCCCTGCCTCCACCCAGCGTGAAAAGGGACAGACCACCACTATCAAGTATCTTGCTCCATTGCACCTCTCTCCCATATCTGCATAATTGATGTGCAGTTCACGGAATGGTCCGTTAGGATGGCGCAATGTTTCTCGCAAAGTTCTGAGAGTCATTCCTGAATAAAATGTTTGGCATGTGACGAATTCAGTGGTCAATTTGGTAAGATATTCTTGGAGGTTCAGAATGAACCAATCCTACTGGATGTCTGCAGCTATTTGCTGCTTCGAGGTGTGGGCGGAAAAGTGTAATTGCTGGAATATTAATTGCAACAATTCTATAGGCATCACTACCTTCCCTGTTGTGTCCTGTCTCCATAGGAGATCTGTGGGTGACTACGTGCATCCCCGTTTTGTCCACAGTTCTTGTTCTACCAGTGGCGCTTTCTTTTGGAGCTCTATTATTTGTGCTATTGGCAGTGTATCATATCCGTCTCCTTTAGGCTCTTCCTCTCTACCTTTTAGCACATATATTGTGGTTGATTGGGTTTGAAAGTAAGCTGCTTGCCTTGCAGCGGCGTCTGCCGCTGAGTTCCCTAATTATATTTTGTCACTGTTGTTGGTATGAGCTTGGCATTTTACCAGGGCCACAACTAATGGCTCTGCAAGGGCTTGGCTTAATTCATTTAATAACACAGCATGTTGTACTGAGAACCCATCAGCTCTTCTGAACCCCCTTCTTCTCCACCGAGATAATACAGCATGTACCGTGGGGGTTATGTATGCTGAATCAGAGTATATGGTTACTACACACCATTTTGCTGCATGGAGGGCCTCAATTAGTGCTACCAATTCTGCTACTTGGGCCGAATGGTGCATTGGTAAGCATTTTCGTACCAGAATCTCATATGCTCCCTCCTCCAATCTCACTACTGCTGCGCCAACTTGCTTTTCACCAGTCTCTGAGCAAATGGATGCTGACCCGTTTACAAAGAACACTCCCCCCCACTCAATGCGTTTTCATTTGCTTTGGAAACATCATCCCATTCCCCCTCATAAGTGGCACAATCATGGTCCTGCATATCCTCCACTGCACATGGCTCTGTGAGGAATGTAGCTGGGATCACTGTTTTGCAACGGAATACAAGGACATTTGGGCTTCAGATGATTATCTCATAAGCTGATGCTCTCTGTGTTGTGAGAGTGGATTTGGATCATTCAAGTATGGCAAACAAGGAGTGATCCACAAACAATGTGACGGAGCATCCCATCACAATAGTGGAGCTCTTTTAAATTGCGAAGGCAGCGGCTGCAAGAGCATGTTCGCATACCAAGTGACCCTGCATTACTGAGTCGAGAGTGCCGCTGTAGTATGCTAGTGGCTTGTGGCCCAAGGATGTTTTCTGGGTCAGTACTATGGTCATCAGTGTTCTATTTGAATGTGAGAACAGGAAAAATTCCCGTTCGTAATCAGGTGTGGCTAGGACAGGAGCTGTACATATCAGTTCTTTTAATGTTGTGAAAGCAGTGTGTATTTCAGGTGTCCATTTAATTGTGGTCTTGACTTTATGAGCTTCTTTTAATCCTTGTAACAGGGGTCGTGTGCAGGAGACATAGTCCAATATCCATGCCCTGCAAAAGTTACATATACCAAGAAACTTCTGCCTGTCCTTTATAGTATGGGGCCTGGTTGCTGCTCGCACGGTTGCTGCTGTCATGTATTATTCTCTTACCCTCTTTTAAGATCAATTGACATAGGTACAATACTTCTGCCAGGCAATATTGAAGTGTGTTCTTATCTACCTTGTACCCCTTGTGGGCCAACGATATGAGCAGGGTAACAGAGTCCTTCCTGCATGTTCCTTCTCCCTTACTACATATTAGCAAGTCACCAACATATGCTTGGGCTTTCACAATACCCCTGGGGCAGTCGGCAGTGTTCATATCCCTCCCCCCCCTAGGGTGAAGGCTGTTAGGTATTGGGAGTCTGGCTCCAGGAGCACTGAGAAAAAGGCGTTTTTCAGGTCCACCACGGTAAAGTGCGTGGCCTGTTTTGGGATACTGCACAAAATAGATGCCGGGTTTGGAACGAACGGGAATTCTTTTATTTATTTATTTGTTTACGGTTTATAAAAAACCTTAACAAATTTGATACATATTTAAAAGAAAAGATAAGAGAAAACTAAGCACAAGATGAAGCAAAATAAAAAAAAACATTTTTACATATTTACAAAGCTACTTAATTAGTTACTGCAGTCTATAAACAGAAATAAACAACATTGCCCAATATAGGATATACGGCCACATTCTGTTATTTATATCTCATTAAACTAGTAGCAGAGACGATATTGCACTGATAATTTTATTATCCTTTGATGTTTAATGTCTGACTCAGATTCTGGATCTTCTATACAGGCTGCCTATTATCGGTGAATGAGATTACAACTTTCCAAAACTTTCACCACAGAGGATACCAATGCTGCTTCCTGTCCCAGTATTATTCTGTCTCAAAAATAGTCCGCAATCATCCCTTCTTCTTTAATCACAAATCTTCTGAAGAGAACCCATCGCAATTTCCAAGTTCCCTCACACTCCATTAGGAGGAGTTTTAGCGATTGGTTCGAGAGAGTATCACAGACTTTACAAAGCTTAATGGCTTTGCTCCCTTGATTCCATTTAATTAACACCTCCCCAGTTTGTATTACGTTTAGTCTTATCCTCAGAAAGTTGTTTCTCACTTGTTTATCTGGAAATTTCACCAGATAGCGTGGGAGACAGCCAAGTTTTTTGTCAACTGATAGAAAAGGGTTGACTGAGTTCAATTTCTTACTATAGCAATTGTCTCAATCCAATCGAGAATTTTCAGCTCACGCTTCACTATTAATAGATTTTACTCCAAGATTTGTAGATTTAGGTCAATTTTTGCTAAGGAATCCTTCACTCTATTTTCAAGAGTGCCCAGAAATTTTGACCTTGAGTGTTCATGATGAATTTTGATGTCCCCAAACAGCGTGGCGTTTTGTCCCATGACAATATTCCGATAAAGTGAGATCAGTTTCAAGTTTGCAATACAGTCAAGTGATTTTAGACCCATTTCAAAGCAGAGGCACCAGGATGGGGTACTTACTGGAAGGGCGAGAGTCTTCTTCCACAATCGTCCCTCCAGCATGCTCCAATTTATTTGCCAGAGCCTTGGTTTTGCCTCTAAACCATATCGAATCACTGAAACAACCTTTGCCATGTAGAATTTTATTAGTGGCGCGATGGAGAATTTACAAAATGTATGATTTTGTTTTATCATCTGGGGAATAAGTTGAGAGATTTTTTTGACTATTTCTGACTGGGGCTTTATGAAGAGCAGGGGAGGCATACATTTTGTAACCCAAATAGGTTAAAATACTTCCACTCTTGGGATGGTTTGACCTTCCAAGACCTAGTTTGAGAAACAAATATTTTTCTGGGGATGCCTGAATACTACTAGCCTCGATTTAAGGGGGTTTATAGATCGCTTATTTGACCTCGCGTATTCACCCAGCTTATCCAGTAGGTGCTGCAGACCTATCGCCATTTTATCTAGTAGTACAATATCGTCCGCATTGGCCAGCCAATGGATCTTTTCACCGTTTAGCTCTGGGCTGACCAGTCTATAAACCTAACCATATCTGCCAAAAACAGATTGAAGAAGAGGGGGGGCCTCCAGGCACCCCTGCCTTACTCCTCTCTACACCTTAACTAGCTCCGATAAATGACCCTGGCTATCAAGAAGCACCGTTAAGGATGTGTCCTTATGAAGTTCCACAAGCATTGATAACGTTTCCTGAGTCCCCCATCCCCTCAGTTTACTCCAGAGTAGCACCCTGTCGACCTGGTCAAATGCTTTGGAGAGATCAACCCAGGCACCGTATAATCCATGGTATACTCACTTGCCAAATTAAAACTAATCCATTCACGGCGATGGAAAGGCCTTGTCTAAAGCCGGTTTGAAGGCGAGATAGAACTTGTGCCTTTTCCACCCATGATGAAAGTTCATTTAGTAGGAGTTTCATGAATACCTTACTGTCTATTTCAAGGAGGGCGATCGGTCGATTATTTGCTGGATTTAATCAATCGCGCCCCTTGAAAAAAGGTATTACCAGCACAGTCTTCCAAGACGATGGAAATAATCTTCTCTTAGAGCTGATGTCAGATGCTGGACCACAGCTTAATATCATTCTTAAGGACCTGATAGGTCAGGCCGTTCGGGCCAGCAGCTCTCGATGATGATTTACGAATAATATCACCAATATCCTCCTCATTGAAAGATAAATGCCAGGGGGTGTTTAAATCTGATCTATAATGGGATCCCCTAGGGTTCTCAAAAACCTTAGACAGATAAGCCACCCATCTTGATTCAGGTACTAAGTTGCATAGTGTTCTGTTAACTTGGGGCTCCAGCTGTCCTATGACTGACCAGAAATGTCTAAAATTTCCTTGGTTTATAAGTTGCAGCATCAGTTCCCCATCTTTTTTGTAATCTTAATACTCTATGTGATCAATGCCTGTAATTTGTTTTCACTTTCCTGACTTCCACTTTGTAGCTTTCTAAATCGCTGTATAACAGTTTTAGGTCTCAGACATTTTCTATGCTCTCTTTTTTTCTGTTGGGACTGCTCATCAGAACTGTGTAGCTTGATAGGGGGTATGGTCTAACCCTGGGAAATACTGCCCTAAGTTTGACTTTTATTTTTATTGGGGTCCCTTCTTTCAGTAACCCTACATCATGGGGGTTTGTCACTCGTCTGTTTTGTATCATTATATCACATGGCATGGATATTTCCATTATTATTTCCCCGTCAGTGTCACTGTCAGTGAACAGCTCTTATCAGTTAATTCACTTAATGGTATGTTTGGGTCAATACACAGTACTATCCGCCACTCGCAGCCATGTGTTCCCAGGCCTATCATCACAATACGTTTTGTGGATACCTGTACCCCTTGAAGATCGAGAGACAGGACAGTGCCGGGCAATATCTCGGGGGTGGCTACTGGGCAAAAAACAAAATCAGAAAATAATCTCCAGTCTTTTCGTGTGATTTCTGGCACTACTCTTGCTAATACTTGTATGCCATAAATGAACATGTATGCGTTGGTTGGTATCCCTCGTATGGCTGTCTCGTTACCTATTGCCGGTATTAGTAGCATTGTTCGGATTGAGCACATACCAGGGGTAGAGCACACTATCCCCCTGTCAGTAAATGCAATGTCATATTAAGTTTACTGCGTATGTCTCGTCCCAGTAAATTTACAGGTGAATTTTCATGGTAAAGTAGGGGTGCTTGTACCATTTTCCCTCCTATTCGAACATCTAGATCTTCTGTGTAAGGAACCGTGACCACAGCCCCAGAGAATCCTTGCGTCTCGAAATATTTGCCAGATAGTGGAAAATCACATTCGCATAGACATGTTTTCTCTGCCCGAGTCTACCATAAAGATGAACTGTTTGTTCCCCATCTCTGCCCCCACCAGTAATTCCTCATCTGGGCGTAAGGTAGTCGATAGGACTGGACTCACAAGTGCTCTCTGTGGGCTGTCCTAATCTGGGTGGGTATTCGTTCTGGGGCAAGAAAAAACATTTTCGCTCAGTACACATGTTCCCTGGTAAGGTGCCGGTGCACCATTGACAGTGCTAATGAATGGGTTTGCATGTGTATGTGACACTTGGTTGACGGGTAAGGCAGGGCTGCAGGCAGTGCGGGGGGTGTCAGAGTGTGTTATACCTTGGTATAGGTCTACTGTCGGGCTGCCCATCTGGTTAGTAATTGCCTATGGGCAGGCCTTTCGGGCTACCTGGTTGTGGGTGGCCGTACTGTTCATTACTGTACCTCTGATTATTTTGATAATTGAACACAGGTCAGATGCAACATTCACTTGCAAAATGGCTCCACCCCCCGCACGACCAACATGGCCGGGTCCACCCCCCTTGGTCCTTGTCCTCCATATCCCCCTCCTCATCCCTGTTGCCCTCTGTATCCACCTCTCCCTCTTGCAAATCTTCCTTGCCATTGGGGTCCCATGTACCGTTCTTCTCCACCCCATTGTTCCTGGCTATTGTCTGCCCATGCAACTGCCATCCTAGCTTGTAGGGTTACTGACCTCTCCCCTTCTTCTCCATGCAGATCTGGGGGCGGCACTGCAGTTAATGCCGCGACCTTCACTAACTTACCCTGCACAGGCTTTGCTTCATCCACTAATCTCCTCTGGGCTATTTCTTTTTCTCTTTCTTTGATCCTTCTGCAATGGTGTACTATGATGCTTTGTATCTCCGGACACCATTTGGCTTCTCTCCCAGCTATTTTATCAAGGGCCTTCTGTACCTCCTTCGGGAGGCCCTCTTAATGATGAAATAAAATAGGGAGGTGGATTGGTCCCAGGCCATACCCGTCTCCACGTGCCACATCTCCTCGAAAAATCTCCCATCAAGGTATCCAACAACGTCAAGACACTTGGAGTTTACTTAGACTTGGATCTTACCATGGACAGACAAGTGAATGCCATTACCTCCTCGTCGGCCTATAACTCCAAAGTTCTTAACACAGCCAGACCTTTTCTATCATGACAGAACTTCCTTACCATTGCTAGGGCAATGATTGGATCAAGGCTTGACTATTGCAATACTCTCCTCGTAGGGACCTCTTGCAAAAACCTGGCCAAACTCCGACTGGTTCAAAACAACGCACTCAGCGCGGCCACTGGAACTTCAAAGAAAGATCACATATCCGAAATCAGAAGGCAGGCTCATTGGCTCCCTCTCAAGGAGAGAATCGTCTTCAAAACCCTCATATATAAATGCCTCCATGATCTTGCACCCCCATACCTTGTCCAAAGAATTGTTAAACACACCACCACGAGACCTCTTAGGAAGGGGTATTTCAACATGATTCTCATGCCCAAATCAAAAAGAATCCACGCTGGGGGATCTAGTTTTCCCACTATGGCTGCATCCCTCTGGAATGCCCTTCCCACTCACCTAAGAATCATTGAGTCCCACCAAGCATTCCGCAAAGCAATCAAAACCAAGCTTTTTGTTTTAATACTTTCAAATGCTCAATGTTGTAATATTGACTGCACATTTGTATGTATACTAATGTACTTGTAACCACGAGACCTCACGGTCGCCTGTGAACCACTTAATCTAAAACTTTACAAATTCTCATGTAACAGCGCCTCGATGCCTCTGGGCTGTAAGTGCGCTATACAAATGCAAACAAATAAATAAATAAACAGTGCATTATCCTCCTCGTCCCCCATAGTGCATTGCATTACAGAGTGTAAATCTGGGGTGTCAGGGAAGGTTCTCCGAAGTGCATCCCATACTTGTGCTCTCATGTTATTAAAGGATTCCCTGTCATGCATGTCATTCCCCATGGTCACTCCTGGGAACCCTGCCTTCACCCATACTGAGTCTGCTTGGTCTCGTACTCCAGATATTACGAGGCTTTTAATATCTCTGATGGCTAATGTGACCCCTGCTGTATTCTTTTCAAATGCATATATCAATTTCCCTGCCCCCACCCACTGAAAGCGGTGGAAGGGCCTTGACGAGAGTATTCTTGTTCATCAGTGCCCAAGGCACATAATGGGGTTGTCCTGCTCCTTTATGGATGAGGGGCACCTGTAGTTTTGATCTCACCTTTC
The DNA here is from genome assembly GCF_040938575.1 of Ambystoma mexicanum. NCBI lineage: Eukaryota > Metazoa > Chordata > Amphibia > Caudata > Ambystomatidae > Ambystoma > Ambystoma mexicanum. The sequence continues at coordinate 306,510,377 of NC_090921.1, forward strand.
CCTTACTTACCTTTGCTCCTTTCTTTTTTGCCAATGCTATTCTCCCTATCCTGCTTCAGAGCCTTCCCTCTCATCCTTCTTCTGCTTCTGTTATTTGCGCAGTTGCCCACTGGATCTGCTGCATCCCTCCTACTGCCCTTTCATTGGACTCGTCGAGGTCACTCCAGCATTCCTCTTCTCTTCCTGAGGCTACTGTATCGTATCCTACACTTTCTATCTCACCTTCTCGTTATACCCGGACCGTTTTAAGTAGGGTGCTGTCTATTTGGAAAAGGAAATCGCCGGATTTCCATTCATCTTCTGGCAATAGGGAAAAGATTTTACTGGGCGTTGTGTTGGCGGTTGCCTTCCCCCGGGTAATGGCAGTGTTGTTTCGCACAATGTTCGTAACCGGGCCAATTCTGCCTGGGTGGATGCTAATACAATTTCCAAATCTCGGGTGGTGGGCCCTGTGGTGGCAGGAGTCGTTTTTGATGGAACGTATGGAGGGTGGAACGTATGGAGGGGGTGGTGCAGTAACTGGCGCAGCAGGCGCGCTCCCCCCTGGCACTTACACTGGGTCAGCGTACCCCTCTGCGGGTCTTGTGAGCAATGGGTATATTTTCTTTGGTTCCTCACTCTCTTTCTCCTTTCCTCCCACTTTCTCATTCAGCATTACCTGGGGCTCTGCCTCCTTTTCCTTGTTATTTGTAGTGGTGTTTCCTCAAACATCCTCCACAAATCTAGCCCTTCTCGTCTGTTTTGGAGCTGTTTCCCCTTGTATTTAGCCATTACATAAGTTTCTACCTGGTCCAATATCCCCTTATCAAAGGGCCCCTCTTCTGGCCAGGCATGTGGTGACCCTTCTCCTTTTATTTCAGTTACCCATTGCCCATAGTATTTCTTTATTCGGTCAGTGTACAGGAGAATTACAAATATGTGAGAGTGGCGTATCCATCCCAATATTCGTCAAAGGACCTTTCTCTCCCTCAGTTTTATTGTTATTTATTCTATTATCCCATGTTCTGCACTGGCCCCTCCTCCCTTCCCCCCGCACTTGCCCCCTTCCCCCTTCCCTTCAACTTGCGCAATCTGAATGACACCTGGCCTAGTAGGATCGTTGTCTGTCTTCCATCTGTTCCACCTCCCTTGCCTCGTCGCGCCTTGAAACACTTGTGTATAGGCACGTTATAAATACCTTATCATATCAAATCATATCATATCACACTGTCTCCCCCTTTACCTTTTCAGATTTTAACCTTTGGTGTATCAATCACAATTGTCAATGTTTTACTTCAAAACATTACTTTATACATTGTCATGACAGACACATAGAAACATTAACCACTGAACATTTTAACAGAACAAACCAACAAATATACTGACATCACCAAACAAAGAATATAAAACCTTAAAATATTCCTGTATGCCCTTAAGCCCTTCTCATTAAACCCTGCTCCCCCCTTCTTCCACACTCAGCACTCACATCACCTCTGCCCCTTCTCTGCTTCCACAAAATTATAGGACACTAAAAATAATAATCAATACTATTTCCAGAGCCTACTAAATATACGAGGCTCCTACATTTTTCCTTTTCCTCACTTATTTCCATCACTGGTCGATACAGTGCTTCGCGGCACTGCCTTCCACTGCCTTTCTGAGCTAGATTCCTATATCTCCTCTTATTTTATCACCTTCCTAATGGCCATGAAAAAAGAAAAAGCTATTTGTTTTCCAAAATCACTCTATTCATTCACCCCCAACTCTTGCGTGTTCCCTTTAATTAATCTGCTCCACACCTTCCCACTTCCCCTCCTTTGTTTTCCCTTCCAATCAATACTCACGTGCCCGTGGACTTCCAAGAGCCTCTGTTTGCGGTCTATACACAAGTGGGGGCCTCCCTGTTGTGGCCCCACCCGGCTCCGGCGAGCAGTTGGGTATTCACAAAGCCGGGACCCACAAAACCTTCTCCACTGCATACATGTTTTTTTTTGTTGGGACTGGTCAGCCGTAGGTGGCGGGCGGCCTTTCTGGGAAAGCCCTGGATCTCGCCGCAAGTATGGGGGTGTCAAGGGATATCATGTTGGGGTCACCAAATGAAGGCACCCACTCCCCAACACGCAATATCCAGTGGACCAAATAATGGACACACCCCGCTAGGGAATGAGACCAGGAGATTGATTGCAAGTAAAACAAATGTATAAAGGTAAGTTGTGCATGCAGAGAACTCTGCTACTCGAAGAGCGCTCTGCCAAACATTACACAGGCAGCACATTATAAGTCAAAACCGCGTCACTAGTGACGCCACACTATAGGAACACAACTCTGCAGTACAATTGGTGAGGCACAATGATACAGTATTTATCCATATGGGGTGACCACATTGGATTGGCTGCTGCTGGGGCGTCGATCCCACGACACGTGGGTCAGCTGGACTCATCTCTGTGAAGTGAAGGTCGGGTCAGCGGAGTGCTGCATTCCTAACCATCTAAACTATGACAACAGGATCTGAGGGCATGAGACAAATAGCATGCATAACCGTTTGGCGTGAATGGGGGTGCTTTTAGAGTTTACTGACAGATTATATGGACATTCTACCCTCTGCACCCAAACATTCATAAAGCACATTGCGCCAGACCCAGGTGCCCACCTTGGGAGTTTTGATCTACCTGATGCATCATGATACGGATGGACATTATTTCTATAGAGGATATATTGGTGCAGGGGATTAATGCTATGGCAGGTTTCCTCGTCTGGTCACTGAAAGGGGTCAGATGTGTATCTGTATCAAAAGAGCAGAGGGGCAAGGACCCAGTGGACTGTGGCCTGGCGGGGTGGGGGCTGATGGAGCACAGGCAGGTTAGTGGAGATGGATGTGTTCTTGGGCTGAGGCCTGTTCCTGTCTCACACAGTGCTGTGAGCTCATCTTCCCCAGGGCGATACCGAATGTTGGAACGAATGGCTGCAGTTCCGTGAGAACAGGATTTGTGCAGACCTGGCAGGAGGCAGAGGTGTCCTGGGCCGTCTGTGCGAGGCGCTAGGCAGGGGAGACAGGTTTTTAGAGATAATTTTCGGGCCTAGTAAAAGATGCCATCTAGTATGTCACAAAATGGAGTCTCTGAGCTTCAATAAGGCTTGGTTACTTGTTTGTCTTTTGCTAGTGGTTAGGGAGTGATTAGTACAGATTACGCACAGGAGAGAAGGGGGCATCCCCCCCCCTTTAGCATATGTGGGATTCATACCGTGCGGGAATGGTAAGGCGGGCAGAAAGACCACCTCTCCCCCAACACAGTACAGGAAGCCAGACCTTTGCAGCAACAGCACTCTCAGATTATATATTAACAGACTATTGCACTATTCTTTCACACTGCACTCACCCCTCATTATGAGGCCATGCAAGTATGACACTGAGGGATGGCTCACACAACTTATTTCTCTTCCCCTGTGCATCAACCTCATTTGCTTTGCATAGTGCCCACTCAGCTCTCCATTACTTGTAACAGCTGCTAGACAATCATGGATTTCTCCCTGTGGGGTCTGTCAGGGAACAGGTTTCGTTAGCACCTAACAGCCAATCAAGCTCACACATTTCGAGGGAAAGTATGGGCGCATCTCAAGCGCAACACATAATTACTTGGATCATTTTAGTGCTTTCTGCAAGCATTAGAAACTGACTGCAGGAGCATTAAGCATTTCCACATTTCTAATCAGCGCTATGCTTTGATAGTTCTACACTGACTCTACAGGCGTGCAAACTATCACAAACTCCATCCCTTCTCCTCACCTCCTTTCTTACTTGTAAACATCTTTAATTTAGGTTTAACCTTCCTACCCCTTTACCATTCTCCTCTGCCCTTTCATACATATTTTCTCACAGACTAAGAAGGCCTGGATGCCGCTAGCTGTGGGACACAATACAGAACTCACCGGACAAGACACGGCACTCCTGGACCACTGACATTGCGACTGATGCACTATAAAAATACTTAATATAAAATCACACTACAACATAATGTTATGTTATGTCGATTTATACCACGCACCTCTACCGCCCAGGGGCAGTCTCCAGGCGCTCTATAAGGTCACAAAATAATCACCTAAGTGCAATAGGAATTTAGTCCACAGTGTTCCAGTAAAACATTCAGCAGTGGCACATTCTTATCAGTGAGTGGCTTAGTATCATAATTAACACAATAATAGCAATGGCTTACTACTGTCAGTAGAATCAATGACTGTTTCATCAGGGGATCAGTGCCATCAACGGCTCAGCATTCACAGTAGTTTTGTATTAGTTATCAGCTACCACCAGTGGTTCTGTGTTATCTAAGGCACATTATTATCAGTGGCTTCAAATTGGCTCGCTAGTATCAGTTTCTCGGTATTGTCAGTGGCTCTGTATTACTGGGAGCAGACTACACCCAGTTTACACTGAAACATTACTAAAATGAAATAGAAACTATAATTGCCAGCATTTTAAACTTACGACCAAAGGTGAAAATGCCATAGTTATCCTGCGTAGCAGTGGCATACCATTCAGATAGCAACTCTGGCTCTAATGAATGCAAACGAAGATAACTTGGAGAATAACCTTGTAGAAATTGCGAAGAGAGAGGAGGCACGTAATCCCAGATTTGGTAAATTGGGACACAATACATTTTCATCATAAAGTTGGCATATTACAAATGCAAGCCAGCAAGAGACCAACAGAAAAAATAAAAAAAAGTTGGTTGCAAAGCCCTGATACGCTGGACTTAATATTGTTGTTACTCTACATAAACAGCTGCTCACCACGGAGTGCTCTCTACTGAAAGAACTGGCATACTACATTTAGTGGATTTAATAAAAAAGTTATTTTCTTGAAACAGCCACAAGTGTTTCAAGAAAAGCTTCTTTATTGCTAGTGTAGGACGTTATTCATTTTCAGAATGTGTTCCTTGTTAAGTCATTTTCCCACAATTGTCCCACAAATGTTGTAATGGTTTGTTTATTGCTGGTGAAGAAGATCCCAAGTTCAAAGCTAAATGGCAGCCAGAATCACTGCAGAAACAAGCTGAGAATCTATGGAGTATCCAAAAAGGGGATTACTGTACAAATTAATAAGAATTGAAACTTAAAAGCTAACGGATCTCCCCGCATGAATAAACAACAAATTACAACATTTGTAAACATTTGTAGACCAGGGTTTCCAGGAGCAATCCAAGAAAAAATACAAAAGTAATCCAAAGGAGGAGCACACTATGCAAGAAAAAATCCAGCTTTATTAACCCGTTGACTGGGAGAACAAATAGCTCTGTGCACCTGAACTGTAATACATTAACAACTCTGCCCAAAAGGGTATGAGTGGCAATATGGAGAAGGTTGCCAACTTTGAAAGTCTTCCGGGGAGGGATACAAATCAGAGGTACGCCCTGCCGAGGTGTAGAAGGAGCCTGGGGGGAGGGGGGCAGAAGAGGAAGGAGGAGAGGGCAAGGTACACAAGGAGGAGGCAGCAGAGGGGGAGGCAAGGAAGCTGAAGAAGGGAGAGAAGGGACAGCAGGACAAGTAAGGAAATTGATGAGGCACGGGAAGTGTCTATCAAAGGGGAGAAGGTTAGCCTGAGGGTCTTGGACCAAGACGGTACTATTCAAGTAAATATTAATGATGACCTTAGAGGAGTGGAAGGGGGCTAAGAGGGCCTCCCAGCGGGTGCCACCATTAATGGGAGAAGAAGAGAAGGAGAGAGCACTGAGACCATTTGAAGAGTTTGGCGAGAGAATAAAAAAGAGGATGTTGGTGAGGGTCTGTCTGGAGGAAGCACTGGTATAGGTGTCAGAGATAGGAAGGCCTGGGTTGGAGACCAAGATATCCTTTTTGAACTTCTTCCTACAAGACTTAGTGAGTAGGGCAGGATAGTCGATAGAGAAGCAGTTTGAAAAGATCAAAAGAATCAGAGCTCCATAGTGTAGGTGGGGTTAGAGGAAGAGTGGTGGAGGGGAAAGGTGGGGGGAGACACTAGGGGAGGACACAAGGAGGGATGCAAGCAGATGAGACAGAAAAGGACAAGACAATTGTGGGCGATTGACTAAGTAGACAAGAGCTCAGATGGAAGAGCAGGCAGAAAACAAGGCAGTCCGATAAGCAAATCAAGTTACCCGGGCATCAGGAACAGAGCAGTCATTAAAAAGTGAACCTAGAGGAGGGTGAAGCACAACAGAACACAGAACAATGTACAAAAGAACAAAGCAGTCGACAAATTTAAACCTAGAAGGAGGAAGAATGCAGCAGAACACAAAGCATTACAATGCAAAACAGGGCCGTCAGTGAGGAAAAAACACAAAACAATATACAAAGAGCAGAGCAGTTGACAAATGATAATCTAGAGGAGGGAAGAATACAACAGAACACTGAGCAATTTATTATTATTTTTTTAAAAATGTTTGGTTTACATTCAAACCTCTCATCTTACTTCTCTTCTGTTTATTACTCGAGTTACATAGAATAAGCTGTTGGGACTCTAGCCCTAAGCAATACAATGCAAAACAGGGCAGTCAATGAGGAAGAGCAAAGGGGGCACGTAAATGCTGGAGGCTGGAGAAGGGGGGGGGGGCGCGTGGCACACGCGATAGGGAGTTGTGAGGACCACGTCGTCAAGGATGCGCAATGCGACGAACCAAGGATGGAAAGTGCGAGGAACGCATGGTCAGGCAGTTGCGAGGGACCGCAAAGTAAGGGAGACGCCACTGCATGCTAACCCATGGTGGAAGTGTGAGGAACCAGGCAAGCAGGAGGGAGTTAAGAGAGGGTGCAAAGGCACACACGATCGTAGATTGGGAGGGACCACGCAAGTCAGGGGGCTTGCAGCGCATGCAGAGGCAACGCAACGGAAGATTGCGAGGGGCCACGCAGGTACGGGAGGCAAAGCATGAGCAATGCGAGGATAGAGTTGGGGAGGGCGTACGCATTGCAAGCAGGGATAGAGGGGCACAGATGGGTATGAGATAAGGGAATGCGAGAGGCAACGCAGGGAAAGGAAGGGCTAAGCCTCTGGTCCTTGTCCGAGGGGGCTGTCACAGCAGGAGGTGACTTGGTTGACCGATTTAATGGGCCTGCCCAGCAATGGGAGCGTGGTGGGATGGAGGGAGGGAGGAGTGAGCACACACATGCTGCAGCGCAAGATTAAAACGTTTACAAATGCACAATTTACTGTGCTACAGAGAACCTGGCCTCACCCCAGCACCAGAGCAGTTGACGTTGGTGTTGCCTTATGATGGTGGGGATGGCGTGTGGGGACAGAGGGAGTAAACACATGTTGGTGCATGCTTACCTGCTGCCTGAGCAGGAGTTCAGGCTCCTGGTCCTGCTGGTCAGAACAGGTCCAAACAGGAGTTGCCCTTTTCTTCGTCTGCCTTTTGCTTTGAGCCATTGGTTGGCATCTGCTAAGGTACAGGTTGGTAAATCCCTCAATCCGTATTGAACCCCGTCGTTGGAGACACCGTGAGCTACAGCATCCCACCAAATACATCCAATGGCTTTATGAGGGAACAGCAATAAGGTCAAGGGCATTGCTACAGCATCTGCAACACTATATCCCAATCCTCAGATATAACTAACCCTTAAACTCATTACACTTCTAAGTTACGCAGAAACTCTGGCATGCCACTGGTTGGCATCCGCTAATGTACAGGTTGGTAAATCCCTCAATGCGGATTGTACCCCGTTGTTGGAGACAGCGTGAGTTACAGCACCACACTGAATCCATCCAATGGATATATGAGGGAACAGCAACAAGGTCAGGGGCCTTGCAACAGCCTCTGCATTTCCTTCCCTGCGCTGCGTCCTATTCCCTAACGTGTGGCACACTAGGTGTCATGTAGGTGTAATATACCTTTGTCGTGACGTCGCCCCTCATGTTACTTTTGGCATTACTGTGTTCATTCTTGATATTGTACGTGTGCCCCCTTGTGAGTGCTGGATTTGCATATTCACACTTTTGCCCCTTCATGACTAGGCAACTCTTGTACCATCTACACATGACATACAGAAAAATCCACATGTAGGCAAGACTGCAAAGAACCCACATGTATAGCCACAGCAAAGATATACCATGCATTGAGGAAAAACAAAAATCACACCGCATGATACTCGCAACCAACCAAAATCACCACAACACCTTCACTCCTGCCAACCACATACTATAGATCAACCACACTGTTGAAATTGATCGCACCAAGCAATGATTGTAGTTAAGAACTTGTTTATTCAAGTTTAGCTCAAGCGACAACAGGCACCACCTCTGGAGGCAGGACCCAACTGAACACCTTAAGAACTTCATAGATAAACACTCCAAATCATAACACTCTAAGAATACTCCTGGCTCACATGGAACATTGTATACATTACATGAACAGAACATTGTGAATGTCAATTCCATACTCAGAACTATATAGCCTTGTTAGTGCTTGTTCACTCTGTGTTTACCTAATAACAATTAGTGTATGTAAACACAACACACCTTCCCCCTTTCAATAACCTGGTTTACTCTAGTACATAATCTCTCAACCAAAGAGGTTTACCTCTTCTTCTTTCTGTGCTAGTACTAGTATTTGTATCCTGTTGACCACTCTTATTAACTTCTCCAGATTCCTGCACCAACTCATTGTCATTTCCATTATCATCCCCATCATTATTTTCTCCATCCTCTGCTGCTTGACCATTGTTATTACATTTCACCAATTTGGACATGGACCAGCACTCCCCACCTTCCATTATGACCACATTCCCTCTTACTACCGCTATTTTCGTAGGCCCAATAAATTTGCTCTCAATACATTTAGGGGACGCCCTGGGATTTTTTACATACACCATCTCACCTTCTCTCCATACCAAACTCTTGGATTTCTTTTCTGTATCAAATCTTTCCTTGTATGCATTTTGGGCTTCTTTGATAAGCGTAACAATTTTATTTCTATCAATATTTACACTCTTGGCCAAGTCAAGCCACCCTGGACAGAGTTTTGTAGCCGGCTGCCTGCCCTTGGGAGACATAAATGGTGAAACCTTAGTAACACTGTGGACACAAGTTGGACTAAAGTAAGTTAGTAACAAGTTAGTAACAAGTTGGACTAAAGGTTTGTGATCGGTTTTTATTGTGAAAGTCTGACCCCATAAATAAGATTTGAAATGTGCTACGGCCCACGAGACCGCTAATGCCTCCCTCTCAATCACAGAGTAGTTTCCTTCCGCTCCCTTCAATGGCCTTGAGGCAAACGCAATTATATGTTCAGTCTTACCAGAGTCCACTTGAGACAATGCTGCGCCTAGCCCCATATAGCTTGCATCAACTGATAACACAGTTTTCCTTCCCGACACAAAACCTCCCAAGGAGGGTGCTTGTACTATGCACTCTTTTATTTTCCTGAAGGCTTCCTGGCATTCACCCGACGACTCAAACTTAACATTCTTTCTCAACAACTCTCTTAACGGAGTGGATATGGTGGCAAAACCATTGACAAATTTGTGATAGTACTCCGCCAGCCCCATGAATGAACGTAACTGATCTTTATCACGTGGCTGGGGAGCACTGCTGATGCTATCGATGAGACTTTTTTGGAGCAATACCATCGCCAGAAATTCTATGACCTAAATAATCTACTTCTCTAACAGCAATCTTGCATTTTTTTCTTTGCACAGTTAAACCAGATTCTTTGAGTCTCACTAAGACAGCCCTCAAAACCTCATTATGCTCCTCTTCATTTTCAGCAAACACTAGTATGTCATCCTGAAACACTGTTACTTTTCTTAGCCCTCTAAGCACCTCCTCCATCACACTTTGAAAAACAGAGGCAGCAGAGGCTAAACCGAAAGGCATGCGATTGTATTTGAACACTCCCTCAGGAGTGATGAACGCTGTGAGATGCCGTCATTCTTTGGACAACGGAACCTGATGATATGCCGCTGACAAGTCAATGATGGAGAAAACTTTCGGTTCTCCCAAGGTGGAAAGAGTCTCTGATATGTTAGGAAGAGGATGTCTCTCTACAACTATGTTCCGATTTAGGCTACGTAAATCCACACATAGTCTCAGATTTCCATTTGCCTTGGCTACTAGTAAAACCGGCGATAACCATTCTGTTGCTGTTATAGGCTCAATTACTCCTTTTTCCACCAAGTCATTCAATTCGACGCGAAGCTTACTTCTCATCTTCAATGGCACTTGTCTAACCTTGTGTATCACCGGTTGCGCATTATTCTTTAATTTGATATGGTGTTCAAAGCTTTTAAGTTTCCCCAATTTCTCGGAAAACACTTCCGGGAACTCTTTAGTCCAGAAGTCATCTTCCACTTCAGCAATGGATATTGGCTGGGGGGCATTCGCCTGTATTCTTACCCCCAAGTTCTTTTGTTCTTCCCATCCTAATAAAGAGGCTCCCTTGTTTGCTACCAGAATGTTGGCTTGACATTCTTTTCCTTTGTAACTGACAGATGCAGCAAATCCCCCCAAAATTTCTATTGTAGATTCTCCATATCCACAGGCTCTAACATCCGTGGGTTTAATTGTCGCTTCGCCCTTCTTCAATATTTTCATCAAAGTGTCCCTTGATATTATGGTCCAAGGAGAACAAGTGTCCACTTTCATGACTAAACTGCACCCGTCAATCAGAAAAGTGTCTGCCGGTCCTTTAGCCTCACCTGAGATAGCTGAAATTTCAAATACAAACTTGGCACTTGGTTCTTGGTTGGCTGACACTTCTTGAATGTTGTAATTTCTCCTGACCGATTCCTCAATGCTGGCTCTATTCTCTACTCTGGGCTCAATGAAATTTACGGATGTAGCTTTGCATACATTTGCAAAGTGTCCTCTATTCTTGCACTTAAAGCACTCGGCAAATTTGGCAGGGCACGACGGAAAATTTGCACCATGCCTGGGGTTACCACATCTGGTACATGCATTTCTCACGGTCCAATTTCCTTTCTTTACGCTGAGAATGTTTGATCTTTTCTTCTGGTCTATTGCACATACTGACATGGTGGTCGTATTTTGTTTGTCACCCTTTAGTTCCTTGACATATAATGATGTCTGTTCAATGCTCCTGGCTAATTCAAGCGCCTCATCCAGTTTCATGTCCTTGGCCAGTAGCTTCTCTTGGATTCTTGCGTTATTAGTACACCTGAGTAACTGATCCCTGATTAGGGAATCAGTCAGATTCTCAAATTCACATGACTAGCTTAATGACCTTAAACAGGCTACATATGATTCCACCGACTCTGACTGTTCCTGTGCTCGCTGGAAAAATGTATGTCTTTCAAAACTGACATTTTTCCTGGGCTCAAAATGATCCTGTAGTTTTTTGAGAGCTAATGCATATTCATCAGCATCACCCGACTCTGGCATATGATCTCCAGTCAGTCCATCAAAGATCCTGCGTCCTTCTGTGCCCAAATTGTGAACCAACAGGGCCTTTTTTCGAGCTGAAGAAAATCTGTCACCGCCCATTGCCACTAGATAGTTCTCAAATGTATCCTTCCACTTGTCCCACCTGAGAAGTGGGCGGCCAGGTTCATTGAGAAACGAAATAGGTGGAGGAATTGATGTTTCCATGGTGATGTAGGGGCTGTGAAGCGGTAAGACTGTGAAGCGGTAAATCTTTGACTAATTGGCGCAATTAACCCACTATATGATTTTGTTCACTGCATGAGCTTTTCCTTTGATGTACAAGTTCCTTTGTTCATTGTATGAACACTTCTTTTTTTCCTTTCACATACATTCTAGAACAATTGTTGTGTTCTTCCTCTCTTTTTTTTTCCTTGATAATTTAGCCGGCGGTGGTTCGACGTCACAATGGAGACCGGGCCTCTTGAATGAGAAGCCTTCGTTGCTAGGCAACTGGTGTCACAATGAAGACCGGGGCTCGAGTAGAAACTCCCCCCACAGCGTGCTTTGTAGTGCGTGTCTGCACGCGCCAGGACCAGCTGAGGGCCACGTGCGCTGGCACGCAGGCGGCGGGGGCGGGGCTATCGCGCAACAGCTGCGAGCGTTTAGTTAGCAGCTCGCGAGCCCGCTCTGCTGCCTGTCTTCGCGCAGCTCCCTCGCGGCTCCCTCGCGGCTTTCCCCCCGATCCTGTCACTTGCCTGAATGGGCCTCCTCCCTCCGTCAGCTGTGCGCGGCTCCCTCGCGGCTCTCCTTTTCAAACGAAAGCGGCTCAGCTGATTTGTCCAGGATAAGGGCAGACCTCGTTTCCTCCCTCTTCTTCTCTCCGCCCTCGATCCGCCTCGCCTGCTGTCGCTGGTACGGCGGGGTGCGGCGGAGAAGACACGGTGTCAGCAAATCAGCTGTATCCGGCGTTAGGGTCCCGGCACGAATCCTCGTCGCCAATGTTGAAATTGATCGCACCAAGCAATGATTGTAGTTAAGAACTTGTTTATTCAAGTTTAGCTCAAGCGACAGCAGGCACCACCTCTGGAGGCAGGACCCAACTGAACACCTTAAGAACTTCATAGATAAACACTCCAAATCATAACACTCTAAGAATACTCATGGCTCACATGGAACATTGTATAAATTACATGAACAGAACATTGTGAATGTCAATTCCATACTCAGAACTATATAGCCTTGTTAGTGCTTGTTCACTCCGTGTTTACCTAATAACAATTAGTGTATGTAAACACAACACACACACAACAAGAAAAAACACATCCCCATCCTCACAGAAGAACTTCAACAAGAACATTTTAAGTTAGGTAAAACACAGACGATAACTCTCAAGACGATTGTGAAATGCAAGAAAGCAGTCACATTGAAAGGCATACGGGCATGGGTTAATGGCGTCCTGGTCTCATGTATCAAAACACACAAAAAGTACACCAGAAATGCACATACAGTAAACAAGACCAATGGTATTAATTTTAGTAACCCTGACAAATTCAATGTGTGGAACACAGAATTTGCACCCTCTCGCTCAGAAACCTGGGGATTCACTCCTGCTCATTTAACTAATCTTGCGATTCATGCCAACTGGTATCCGTGCACAGCTCCCCAAGCATGGAAGAATATGATACCATGTAGAAAAAGACATTGCTCATAACAAAAAATGAAGGAATATCCTAAATTACTAGTAAGACATTATAAAAGTGATGCGATAAGCATAGTGTAATTAGGGACACCATTTCACCAAAATGCCAGGGGTAGTGGCAGTGACATCACATAACCCAATACCTCAGGTGACATCACAGGAAGTGTTGCCATTTGACCACGCCCCCAAGTGACATCACAGTAAATGATGGCACACGACTGTTCATCCCGTGACAAAACAGGAAGTGGTATCACGTAGCCTTGGTTCCTCAGTACACGAAGAACAATAGGGTTACAATATCACTGTAATATGATATACATTTCATACAAGAATGGATCACCACATGTAGCGTTAATTCCAGTGTATATAGGCCCCATACAGGCCCATATTACCAAATTACTGTGAATGAAGCATTTGCACCTTCATTGGCTTGCCTGCAGTTACGGTCATCTCAAGGTTCGGACAAGGTAATACAAGCTGCTCATCTTGGTGTTGGTGTTCTCTGGCCGTCCTGCTCCCAGTCCTGTGCCACAGGATGCAGAAACCTGGTCAGGGTGCAGGGTGCACAATTACACTTAAACTAATGCAACGAGCACCTAACAATTACACTTAAACTAATGCAATGTGCACCTAACAAAAAAAAAGCCAAAGCAGCATTTAGCAAAAGCGACAGCAAATCTTGACGATCTGTAATTCACTTGGTTTTGGTAGAGAACTTTGAAAAAATAATGCAGTCAATAAAAATGCCAGGGGAAGGGTGGGACACTCACACCGCTATGCCAATGCTGCCTAATCGCAACCCTGGAGCACCACCAACACCGGGACCCACAAAAGGATCCGGGACTATGTTCCTTTAATGATGGACCGGGGTCAGCTGGGTGGATAAACCTATAAATGGGCACAGACTCAGGAAGTAAGCCTGTGAACTTGCAACCACCTTTCTCTGTTAATTCACATTTACAATTCTCTATAAAAACATCTCGACAATAAGAACCAATTTCTGCGACACTTATTTTCCTAGCTGTTTTCCTTATGAATATATACTGTAGTATATTCAGGTGACTAAATGTGAGTGTCACATAGTCCCCTGGAAGTTGCCCATATAAAGCTCCAATACAGCGTGAAAAATGTGCCATAGATTTGTACATCAGTGGTGGAACTCTTGCCAGTACCACAACCAACGGTCTTGCCTTAAGTAACAGGAACAATTCACCCCCAGATGGGCCCTTGGGGCTTCTCCTTTTTGGCCCTTTTTGTATCTTTACTCTTATCATTCTCTGCTTCTTAATTGATCCAATCTTCCTTTTGGGATTTCTATTGGGGTATCCTTTCGGAACGCAATCCTTAATATACAACCCCTTTTGTCCCATTTGTTCTTTCTTTTATTGCGTATACCATTATTCTATCTAATGATAGCACACATGTGAAGCTGTTGCAGGGTAGGCATTAGGATCAGGAAAAGGTGCTATTCAGGTTTACACCTTAGACACCCCCTTTCCCGAGCTTACAACCCCAGGCATTCATGCAGTGGCACTCCTCAATGGATCTGTGGAGGCGGCCAGTGCCTGGCTGTCTCAGTGTGAAGGAGACCAGGCCTCCTTGGGTGAGCAGGGTTGGAGTGCTGCTGCCCAGACACAGAGATAGGCTGGCAGGCCACAGCAGCACAGCATCAGAGTGGGAGAGAAAAGGAGCCAGGAGATCCAACCACCGCCGGAGCCCTGCATCCCGTTGCCTCCTCCTCCATCTCTGTTCCTGGTAGAGCCAGCCTCTGCTTCCAGCATTGATCCTCACTCTCTATGGTATGATATGATATGATATGGCATTTGTAACGTGCCTATACACAAGTGTTTCAAGGCGCGACGAGGCAGGGGTGGGGACAAGGGGAAGATACACAACGATCCTACTAGGCCAGGTGTCATTTACATTGTGCAAGTGCAGGGGTAACGGGAAGGGAAAAAGTGCAAGGGGAAGGGGACGGGGGAAGTGCAGTACAAGGTAAGTAGAATAAAATCAATAAAATAGTGTCAGCTGGTGGTAAGTGCAAGGTAAGTGCAGACAAGTGCTGGGAGGGGGGGCTGTAGGGATACAGAGACAGTCCCGCAGTGCAGGGGTTGCCAGGGAGGCAGTGCAAGTGGAGAGTGGCTGGGCCCAGTACCGAGGTCGGTGAGAGTGGCCCAGTTGCAGATTCAGTGCAGTTTCAGTGAAGAATTTAGCAGGGGAGAGGGAGAGAGAAAGCAGAAGCAAAGAGGAAGGTTTTGAGGTGCTTCCGGAACCGGAGATGGTTCTCCTCAAGTTTCAGGGAGGCAGGAAGGCTGTTCCAGAGGGAGGCCCCTGCCGCGGAGAGAGATCTACCCCCAGCTTGTTGCTTCGAGAAGCGGCTGACCCTGAGGGAGTTGGAGACGGATGAGCGAAGGGCTCGGGAAGGAAGATATTTAGGAAGAGAGAGTTGAAGGTATTCAGGCCCCAGCAGGCTGGGGTTCAGGGAGTGGGGTCCTCTGGCAGATCTCCTCATGTATCCTGCCGGGCTGCAAGTGCTTGCCTCCTTCTGCAGCGGAGGGAGACCCATACAAGGGTCGGAGAGCCTGCCCATGGCACGCCTTCATAGGCTGTCTCCGGGAGCTCAGTGCTCTGCCACTTTCAAGCCCTGCTGATTGCAGCAATGTGGGTGTAGGGTAGAGGGCTGGGAATAGGAGCCGGCAACAATTTATAAACACACCAAGCGCCAGTGAGAGCTCTGCGGCTGCTCGGGGCAAGCAAGGGCTTGTAATGGCAAGATGAGAGTGAGTACGAGTCTCATCTACGGCCGCAGTTGGGGGTACTGCCACAGATGTCAGACGAGCTCATGGTTGCATAGCTACCATGAGCCCGAGAACAGTCCAGACAGAGAGGCGCCCACCTGCCACAGGCATCATGAAGCTTGCGCTTTTTTTTAATAGTTTGTGGTTTTCAACAAGGGTCCATGTTGAAACCAACAATCTATTTTTAAAAACGCAAACTCCAGTCCAGGGGTCGCAGCGGAAACGACAGGGGTCGCAGCGGAGACCCCTAGCGTCCCCCAAATGACATCGCTGAGTGTAATTCAACATTCATGGAATGGGTAAATGGGATTCACACTTGTTACACCAAAATAAGGATTAAAATGAAAAACACTGCTAAACCATAACATTTGTTGAAATATTAAATTCAGAATAATACATCAAATAAACATTTGGTGAACGTCCCATGAAAAAAAGCCTAAGATATACATTGCAGAACATTTTACAGCCATGGCTCTAAATAAGGGACAAGCACAGAATATGAACATGCTGGAAAAAAATAGGTAAAGGAAAACCCATGTAAAAAAGAGCGGGTGAAAGCGCCTTCAGAGGTAAAAGAAAAAAAGTACAATAACTAGTAATACTTAAAGATATAACTATACAGGGAGGCCAATAATATTGACAACTTGGAAAAATATCTGGTCACCTCTCCCTTAAAACCGCAAATAACCATAGGTCATACAATAAATATTATACCACAGAAGTGACCAGTTAATCTATCAGCGTGGACTACATTCTGGAAGACTGTACCTATGCACAACAACATTGACTGTAACCAAAACGATTATGTGTATAAGTAGATTAGGCGTCACAGGTAAACTGCTGCAAGTAAACGCCTTTTAAAAAGGTACATGATTTTAAAATCACAAACCCATATTATTTTTATATACTGGTTGCACCATATGTACATACCTAGGCTAGGCCTGTGATCAGGTGACCGGAATAAAGACTTTTTTTGCCCTGTGAATGTAGGTTGCTTGTGACACTGCACAGTATCAGTGACAGATTGGTAGTGGGAGGATAGATACAGTTAGCCAAATTACGAGGAGATGAGAACGGTAAATCCTTCCTAGGATAGAGGAAGGAATATAGGAGAGGGATGGAAAAAGAGAAAAGAGGTACCGAAAAGGAAATATAAATCCTAGAAGAGTGAATAATCACACGCCAGAGATTGACTTCTAGTGCTTGAACTCCAATTGATGTTGGCAGTGTGAGGAGCAGCTTCCCTGCAGTCATTTTCCTGTGAGCTGAGCCTTGTGCTCAGAGAAGATACTGTGGTGCTGATGCCGACACTGGGTTCATAATCCCTGCTGACCCAAGCGTCAGCGTAGTGGCAGTGTGAGTGGCAGTTCCCCTGCAGTGGCCTGTGGCCAAGCTTTGCCCCGCTAAAGTACTCCTCTTCACTTGTGTGTGGAGAAAAGCAGAAGAAGGATTTCAGAGTGCACAATTCTCCCGTGACTGCCTGCTGGTCTCTCAGCGCATCCATGAACGCCGAACGCCAGACGAGCAGATGGGGAAAACAGCTGAATGGTGCTGCAGTGTGAAACTGACACAAAGGAATTGATACTTCATTGAGAACCGCTCTAGTGTTTGACATGCATCCGTGAAAGGATTGTAGCGGTGGAGTGTGTGTTCCAGGTGACTCTCCAAATAATTAACTCCTTAGTACCTGATAGAACCTCCCTTCCCACACATTGTGCTGTGAAAATGTCTTGATTAAAAGCAATCTACAGTGGTGGAAAGATTTGGAGTAAAGGAAGAAGGAAATAAGGAAGGTGAGCTCAGAAGAAGCCCGGCGGAGGTGGGCGAAGGGAATGAGAAGAATGAAGAACAAGTCAGGCAACCTAACAACATGGCTAATACAGGCCCGGCTCCAGGAATTTTCATCTTGGTGGGGCAGGGTTGTGACAAAGGGGGCCCACATTCCATTGGGTGTGGGTCTAGGAGTGCCCTAACCAAAGTGTTGGCGTGGAACCAGATTTCCCAGATCCGTGATCCAGCAATTTGTTTTTCACAGATCTGCAGAAATACATTTGCACCGCTCTATAATAAACAGTACATAGCAAAAGAGAAGCAAGGCAAATATTGTTGCAACATCAATCTACCTATTTTCCGTTCCCATCTGCTCTTCCCTTTCTGTTATATCTGATCCTCCTTCACCTTTCCCCATCCAGACACCTTCCTTCAGCTTCCCTAATCACCGTTCCCATTTACCTACCCTTCCACCTATTCACACCAGCACCCAGCATGCCTTTCCTGCCCTGGCTTGGGAGAGTTGAGGGTGATGCCGCCTCCTCTTCCTCCTCTGAGAGAGCTGAGCAGTGAGGCCCCCAGTCTTTGTACCAACTCAGATGGTGTCTGCCCAACAAAACCTTCCCAAGCACTTTGTCTACTCCCAGCAGATTTAGTATCCTACAAAATTTAATTTTTTTCAAACTTCTTTTTATTTCAAGAACAGAACATACCATGCCCAATCATTACAGGTAGTCTTGTTGATCTTAACAATATTTAGAGTACAAAAACATCCTCCAATAATATACACATGTATACAACCCCCCCTTCACCCACCCAGTCCACAACCCCCCTCCTTTCCAACTGAACCCCTACACTAGTCCCATTCTGAATGTCTCTGATCAATGTTTCATGTACAAAATTGCATTTTAAACACACAATGTTATTTTTTGTTGCATTTTTACAGCGCATTTAAATTGAGTTGAGAGTGCAAGGAAGTGCTAGGGCTATTAGGGCTGCATTAGGAGGCAGACAGTGTTGGTTGAGGGGTTTCCGGCCTCCTGGTATCATTCCTGGTGGGGCATGGCATGAAGGAGAGGGCCTTTCCTCCCTGCCATGCCTCTGTACATCATTGTCTGGTACATACTGTTTACATACTGGTTATAATATGCAATTGTCCATGATGACTCTTTGCTTGATGTGTTTACTTTGATTTGGTATTGAATGGCACCATTTTGTTCTATACATGTGGGCTGGATATTTTCAAAGTTAGATGTGTGTGTCCTAATGCCTGTGCTGCCCATCTATTAAACCATGAGTGAGGCTTTTTGTAATATCTTATAATGCAAACTGAATCACTTCTAGGGGCACCTAATTTTAACAGGCAAGGCATAGTGAAATTTAAAAAAATGCTCCGGATCACACCCTTTGGTTAAGTGGTAAAGCCATAATTTCAGAGTAGGCTGAAATTTGGATAGTACACATCTTCTGAGCTCAAGTTAGTACAAATATGTGTTGAAGTTTAACTTTGAATACCTAAAATAATACCCAATTTTATACAGATTACTTTAAAAACATGATAAACCAACCTGACAATGTATTCATCACTGTAGAAACATGTTGATTCAAAGATTAAGGGGGAGGAGGGCATTTTGTTTTGAATCCTAAAATGCATAGAGAGGAATTCTCCCGTTGCACTTTTTGCAAAAGGGGCCATTCATTGATTTTAATTATTTCCACCAAGTACTGGAAAGGTAAAGAGTAAAACACAGGTGAAAATCGCCTTTGCTCTTTACTTTACTACTACGTGTCTGGAAAAGTGGAAATCACTTCCACAATTAACGATTGTGGGAGCCATCCACAATGGATTCCTTTTCACTCTGTACGCTTTTGCCAGGTGTAAAAGTCAGGCAGATCCCATAGGAATACATTGGGATTTTTTTATGCCGACGTAAAATGCTGGTGGAATATTGGGATTTGGCAGGGGGACCTTGTTAAGTCTGATCTGATCTCCAACTTCACCTGTCAAATCATACAAAATCCTGCTGCTCACAAAAAGTGAAAAAGTGGAGCTACATGCATTTAGCACCACTTCTTCCTCTCCGCTTGACCTGGAAAATAATCCTCTTTCACTGTAGCTTTATTTTCCCTATCCTGAATGGAAGTCCACAAGCTCCAGCAGAATTTAAAAGATATTTCATACAGACACAAAGTGAAATGAAATGCATGACAGGGTTATTGTTTCACACAGCTTGTTCTGTATCCCCTTAATTACTAATCACCCAACTATCACACAAACTGTTTCTTAAAACCTTATATCATTTTTTTTTAAATGTGCCTAAGCAATGGTCACTGCTTTTTTACCTTTATTCATCTCTAATTTATTTTACATACAATAAAAAACAAAGCTGAGAGAGGCCTAAGGAGAAACCTGAGAGAAACTAGTGGAGGCCAAGAATCAATTTACTCGAAAAGAAAGGTTTTCAGGACACATTTGAACCTGGGAAGACTGGCACATAGCCTCAAATCAGGCAGAAGAGTATTCCACAAGTGAGGAATTGTAGCTGGGTAGCACCCATTTTGCACCTATACCAGTTTGGCCTTTGAGATGAAAAGCCGCCCTGTGTTATTGGATCTTAGATTACACCTGGTAGAGAGACACTTCAACTGTGCTGCCATATAAGAAGGGCTTATTCCATACATGCAAGCGTGTGCAATGCAAAGGATACGAAATTTGATTATCTTTGTAATGGGGAGCCAATGTAATGCTCTGCGTGCTGCTGACATATGATCTGTTTTACGTATACCCATAACGACCCTCATTGCATTGTTCTGGAAAACTTGCAGACGATTGAGTTCTCCTTTGCCTACCCCAAATCGACTCCTGGCACAGAGGTCCGGACGGCTCCCAATGATCTCCTTGGATAGGGTGGCACAGCTGGAGGCTGATTTGTGCCAAAAGTGTAATGTAGTATGTTGAGTTAGACACTAGGCCACTGGTATGGGACCTCATTGAGAGCTCTTGGTCAATAGTGACTCACAAGGTTTTTACTTTTTTCAAAGTGGGGAGCAGACAGTCTGCAATTTGAAAGACTGAATAGGACTGATCAAACTGGCACCACTTGGGGCCGGTGCCCAGGATAATCATCTCTGTTTTTGAGTTATTCAGGGCTAGGCCATTATACAGCATCCAGAGCTGGATTTGGTTGTATGTGGCATTAATGACCCCAATGTCTTTGGAGTGGTCACCTAATAAAGGGAAAAGACACAGTATCATCAGCATAGTTGCCATAGCACTTCCTGTTGTAAATAAATCTGCCTCCGAGACACGTTAAAAAGATACAATCTCAATCGTAGGGCCTGTTCAGCCCCGCCGTTTGCATTTGAGGGGAGAGGGTGTAACAGTGGGGGGGGCATTGACATGCGTGCCTTGTCCAAATGTTAAATCCACCTCTGATTGCACTCTTTAGAAAATATTGAAATACTGCTTTTTAGTTATAAAAGATGTACACCGTTTATACTTTGCCCACAACATTATAGAAAATGCTCTTATTTTTCGTTATTTTACAGGTGGTCATGTTTCAGTTCTGGCTCTGCCTAAACACCCACCACCAAGGATTTAAATCGTACTTTCCAAACAAATCCCACAACACACATGACATATTCCGTTTGCATGCAAACTCTGTAAAGTTACTCAAACAAAATCAGTACCTATCAGTTGGAATCCTGATACGTTCTGGCAGAATAGTCTAGGCTTCCATACAAAGATACTTTCTAATGAAGTCGGAGCCCCACTGGTAGGGCCTTGTTGGACCAACTCAGTGAGGTGCAACTTGATTCCCTAGGCGTAGCAAGCAAGACACCCACATCTGGGCATATACACATTCACTTAGGGAGACAAACGGAAGCCAACATGCATTGGCATAGCCAAAAGCTTGGGCTTTTGATTAGGTATGGATAGGCACTGCCTAATCAAAAGCCCAAGCCAAAGTACCTTATGCCAGGCACTGCCATAAGGGTACCACCTGGCCATAAAATGGCAACAGCTGGAAAATGGTGCCAGTAACTGGGTATATGACGGCATTGCCTGGCAAATGTCTGCTAATACCTATACGCAAGCAAAAACTGATGGAATGTGATTGCTTGTTTAAGACAGGACCTCAGTGCAAGTCAGAGAGGCATTGACAAATATATTAGTTATAAAATCAACTGGCTGAAGACACGCATCAAGAGAAGTTTATTACATCAGGAGCTCATTTATAGAGGCAATTAGGTAATTAAACACTCAAAGGAATGCTTAGATATAACACTGGCAGGCCCTATACATCAACACGTTTGGTGTTACGTTGTGATAGAGTTTGATTAAAGAGTTCTAGAAAGCTTAGATTTTGGTGGTGAGGCGTTAACATATCCAAGGCTAGTCATTAGGTGGGTAAATGACCAGAAACACCCATAGGATGTGTGTTTCTCCTCACATTTTAACGCTATCTGTGTTCCACTGCATGCTTTTTGGTTGTATCTAATAGGCAGAAAGTCTCTGAATCAATTAGAACCACCGTCATTGCTCTGTTCAGGCTTCCATACCATTGTTTGCATATCAGCCTTGGCCCTGTCTTTAATATCAGAAGTCCGTCCCAAACTGTTAGACCACAGGGCCTAAAAATCCATGTGGTTACTTGTGTTCCAGTGCAGATGGAACACGGCTTAGCAATTGAGATTGAACTGCACCTTTTGGTGGCAGCACCAAAAGTCATTTGCTAATGGCTTGTCCCCGTCTCTAATGGCATAGACATACTACAGAATTATGGCATGGAATGTTGCACAGAGCAAAGGTAGTGGTAATGTTTAATTCAAAGCCTTGCATCTGTCACTTTTTGTTTTACTACACTCTCGCCTCCAGAATTAAATTTGTGTTACTACCAACCTAATCTTTTTATTTGTACTCAAGGAGTTAATGCAGCAGAATATATACTTTGAATGTAATTTGTAAGGGCCACCAGTCTGTGATCAAGCAACTTTACCTGTCATTTATATTGTTTGATATAATTAACAATTTTTATTAAGCATGATGTGAAAAGCCTCTATGGGCCCACAAAAAATAAACATACTTTAAATTACAGCAACCAAAATTGTGATTTTAGGTTTGACAAAATAGTTATAGGCAGCCTGCTTGAATACATGCGCTACCTCACTTAGAGGTGTGAATGGCCCTCCATCTCCCTGGTAATTTTCACTTTCATGGCTGTGGGGCATACATCATTGTCTAGGGCAAGAAAACAAATAATTGCCGGCTTCCTGCAGTTCATCCTCTCAGAATGATTTCTCTGAGGTTGCTGATGAATGTTTAGAGGGACATCCAACCCCTACTCCCTTGGATACTAGTGGTGTAAAACCCCACTGACATGGCCTCCTTTCTAGGGGGGGGCAGGGTCTGGCTCCGGGGGGGCTGGCCCCCCTGTAGCCCCTGCTGGAGCCGGGCCTGGGTTAATATCTTGTGAAGACAAGAAAAGGGGGCATAAAATAAATCTGAAAAAGAAGAGGTTGTGATACATACGGAGCAGTGCGACCATTCGGCCTTTATGGACGATGAGGATTCTGAAATATATATACATAAATCCGGTGCAGACATTGATAATGTGGCAACAACAACTAAGCCCACTAAAGTTATGGCTGAGCCGACGCAGAACCAAGGGACCTATATAGCACAGCTCCCACTGACATTCCTTTACCATTTCCAAATTATTCGATGATGGCTCTTCTCCGCTAAACCGATGTTCATTACTAACACTCTTTGATCATCTACCATCTTTATTCACACTCCAGAGCAGAGACTTTGATTATGTGGAACAGCTAGAAGGATTTAGTACGATAATGACATAAGTTCACTGTATGGACTCGGAAATGGGGGAAGCCTTGTTTGATGACTCTACATGTTTCCAAACTCCTGCCAGAAGAGGTGATAAAGGTCGCCCTTATGGGTGCTTGCTGACACTTTGCTCCACATCATTGGCGGCAAAACAAATAGTGACACCTAATATTAACCCACATCTGTTGTTTGTTGAAGTGGAACTGTGTGAGGGGTACTGAATCCTAGTGATAAACCTCTATGATCCCCCGGGAAGTAGCTGTTCTGATGATAGCCAACTGTGCCTATATGAACTACAAGTACCTAACAATGATGTGCCCTCAGAAGTAGAGTTGTTTATTGCTGGAGACTTTAACTCACCTTACATTGAATACCTAGTATCTGAAAAAGGTGTTAGCAACATCTAGAAGGCTGAAAGGGATCAGATCTGCACATGCATGGTTAGAATTGTTCTTTGATTTGGGCATGCATATGCCTAAAGGCTCAGTAAAAGGTGACATCCTGCCTGCTAAGACAAGAAGACAGGGCAAAGTACTCTCCACCATTTACCACTTATTTGGGAGAAGTAACTTATATGACAGAGTTGAAAGCCTGAGGGTATGTTTTACAGATTTCAGTGACCATGCCATCCAAAGCATTCAAGTATCCCTACCATCAGCTGCAAGTTACCATCTGGATGGGGTAGGGGAAATTGAGGTAAAAAATGCATGCAGCCGAATGGGTTTGTCAGACAGAAATCTGGAGGTGATAAAACAATATATGGAAATCCCAAACGATGTGTATAAGAAACTTGCTGACTATGATGCTATAATTGATTGGATAAGATCAATCAGTACGTATTATCTAACAAGAAGTAGTGGCTTGTGTACAAAATGGGTAGCAAGCATTTACGTCCCTATGACAAAATCATAATGCAAGAAAAATGTACAGTTAGGCAAGGTATTTAGAGGATAAAACATGATAATAGTGATCCCCGGTCCGCGCAAGTGGTGGTTCAGAAATTCAAAAACAAATACTGAAGCTGGCTAACGTGGTACCACAGATCCAACTGTAACAACGCTTGGCGATCACTATACGATGAAATAAGGAACAATGAAAGAAAGGGGACGTGGTGCATATTTAACAACCGAGACAAGCAACAGCAGGTTGCCCTGTCAAATCCCGTAACTGCTCAAATCCGGAAGGAAATACTTGGGGGATAATTTTGGTGGCAAGGAGAGCGTGGCCTTGTCTTATCAATGCCCTTTGGGCCTTTGCTTTGTTAAAGATTCATTGGTTGACATTATTAGGAATATTAATAAATCAAGAGGTCTGGGCCCTGATGGGATGGCGAATTTGGTAATGATGGACTCCTGAGATCTGGGCTGATATCTTATATGTATTATTTAGTCAGATTGATAGAACAGGCAGGACTCCAGGGTCACAATCCCATGTGAGTCCTGTGTTTAAGCGGGGCAATACTGACGATACGAGTTGCTATAGGTTACTGTCTCTATTAGACGTTCTAGTAAAGTGTTTGCTACATGCTCTTTGGTGAGATCGAGAAATGGATGAGGACCAATGGAATTCTTAACTATTGCCAGACCAACTTTCAGAAGGGCCTTTCCCCTATTTATAACATCCTCATTATAAACTCACTAATTCAACAGGCAAAAAGGAAACCTACTTCTCCGCTTTATATTCGGTATGTAGATTTTGCTTCTGCTTTGGAGGGCTAAGCTCCAGGGTTTGAATATGCCTTGTTACTTTCTCCTCACTTGCTAACTGTTGCATGAAGACAACACTGCTTGTGTTAAACTGAGCGGCGCTGGCATGATGGCCAGTCCTATTACGATCGGAAGAAGTGTAAAGCAGGGGTGAGTGCTTGCCCCTGCTTTATTTCATCTTTATTTTTCCGATGTGGGCAAGTGTTTAAAGAGGACTGACAATTTCCCTCGTAAACTAGGCAAGGCTAGATTCTCGTTTCTAGCGTAAACTGAAGATTTAGCATTTGTTTACACCACTTTTGTTGGTATGTGCAGACGCACAAGAGTTATAGTGGAATATGCAGTGCAGAATAATTTGGTAATACATTATAATACATCAATGTTTATGAGATTTGGACAGGCCATGAAGGAAAATAACATCATTGTTACTCCTGGGGGCAATTTTTATAAAGTTTCTAATTACTGTTACCTGGGACACGAGTTTGAACATCAGCCCAAACAAACACTTATTCTTAAAAAAAGCTATTTGAGGGCGGCAGCAATTATGGCATCCATAAAAAAGAATGTGTAAATAGCAATGCTGGCTACAGTTTGATTGATATCGTCACTCTATACCGTCAAAAGCTATTAACCAGTATTGCTTACGCCCTTGAAAGTTCATACACAGATTGGCACCTGGGCTGATAAACTGGCCGGGTATATATTGTGAGAAACCTAGAGGTGTCTCACTTGCTAGTCCCTGGGGATCTGTCATCCAGGTGGCCAGGACACGGACAGCGCTATTGGATCTAGTTCCTGGGAGTGGATCAGTGCGGGAGGATCACCTGGATGGGGGGTCCTTTGGGAGTGGAAGTGGGATGCTGACGGATGAGACATGGTATCCCCCTTCTTACAACACCTTTTCCCAATCCTACCATGTAGGATACTCAGAAACTCTACTCCTTCGGCCCCCTTTTTCGACATGAACACTTTCGCACACTACAAAAGACAATGGAATAACACCAAAGCCGTTTACCTGACATGTCCCAACACAAGGGTCAGGCAAAGTCAGGCAATTGACCCGAATCACACACACCTGACGGCCCTTTCCCTTCCCCACAGGGATAAAAGGTGGAGGACAAAAGCAAACTACGAGCAAGGCACACCGCACGACGAGAGAGCTATCCAAGCTCGGCAGTTCAAGAGGAAGAGAAAGGTGGTGAGAACCGAAGAGGCGACAAGGAGAGAAGCGACCTTGCCCTTTCCGACCCAAACCCACGAAACCTCAGTGGAAGGAAACATAAGACCGTGAACATTAGCCAGCGTGTGTTGCAGCAGATGCCAACGGTACACAAAGCTCTCCTACACTGATAAGCAGGACAGGGAGAGGCGCTTGCTAAAGTGGTACCGTCCTTGACTCCAGAAGCAAGAAAATCCAAACGGTTCATCACAGCCAGTGAGTCGAGGGGAGAAACCGATAAGAAAACCGAACTGTGTTGAACGAAAGTGGCAAATAATAAAATAATGACAGTTCAGAGAACTGTTAACGTTTTACGGGAAGACCAGCTGCAGAGGGGTCTGGCACCACGTGGGTGCTTACTCGAGAGACTCTGGTTGATTCCCCTTTTGGTGAAACTATCGATATCAGAAGGCCTTAGGGGAGCCGGCAGAAAATGGTAAAAGTGGTCATATAGGGGTCTAGCAAAACCCCCTGTACAGTCGAAAGTCTTTGACCGGCAAACAATTGGAAGACTAAGGGAAGCATATCATGCATATTGAGAAAGCAGAATGAAGTAGAAGAAACTGTGAGGCTGGCAAATGTGAACCTGACGGAGGGATGTCTGCCGAACGGGGCAAAGCATGATGCCCCAATGAACATTGTGTTGACAAAGAGTGAACATGACAGAGGGATGTCCACAGTGGAGTGTTTAAAAAGACAGTAAGACTTGTGAATACAACAGGTGAACTTGTACAAGAAAGGTTTATAGTGAACCCGACAGAGGGAAGCCTGACATCGAGAAGGGTCTGAACCCGGAAGAGGGGGATCGAGGGATGAGAAACCATCACCCAACAGCACATGAATGTTGCAGATGTAAAATTGTGCCCACAATCCATAGTGAACCCGACGGAGGGAGGCTGAAATTTGTGAGGGGTCTGAGCCCGGAAGAAGGGGACCCAGGGACGAAGAGTCATCACCCAAGTGCAATCAGAAAGGAACTCTTGTTTATGATTTTCAACATTCCAGACCCTTGGAAGCAAGAGAGCAAAACGGCAAAGGTCCTGATATCGTTAGTAACGTTTTTGTGGCTCTGAGCTCATAAGAAGGGAATTCGGGGGTGAAAAGTAATCACCCAATAGACATAGTAGAAGGAACTTTTTGTTTGTTAATTTGAACACATCAGGTCCTCTGAGGCAAGAGACTTTTTGTAGAAAAGAGACTTAACCACCGAAGGTCCTGATACTTGAGAGCGGAACTGTAGTCCTGTGCTGGGAAAGCTTGAGCGTGTGCTATGCTCCAGAGTCCTGCCTTGTCCCATGCTCAAAAAAGGGAGATCCACGGCTAACACATCCTGACATCATTTGTGAACACGTCCTTCTTTCTTTCTTGTGAACACTATCCCACACTCTTTTTGATAGTTGCAAGGATTGGCAATAGGTTTTTCTTAGTCTAGACCCTTTTATTTGTCAAGACGACACTAGGACTGCCTTATTATTATTTGATGGTTGTAGCTTGCTCCCATCTTAGATTTAGGTTTAGATTAGGCATTTTTCCAACCTACCTATAAAGTTTAATAAACACCCTTGAACTGTGATCACTTGTGTCTGTCTTTACTGTTGCCACCATGAGTTCCTTACAATATGGAGACACATATTGGGTCTTTCGGGTGCTACCCGGATAGAGGGCATAAGATTGGAGCTAGGCCCTCTATCAGCACTAGCGTGAACAATAACAGGGGAAAATCCTTTATAAATATAATGTGTGTAGAAGAAAATAATGTGTTATCAATTCTGACGGATGAAATTCTGAGGGGATTCAGTTGCTCATTAACTGAGCTTAGAAGTATTAACAAAATATTATTTATAAAGCTTGCTAGGCCTACAGACTGGAGTATGGGCCTGGGTGTTCTTTTGGGTCAGTTTAAAAAGAAAGTCCGGGAGTGGGACTGGGCCCAAAATCATGAATACGTAGGATAGTTACCTTCCCTAAGCTCCTTCACCAGACTCTATTTTCCTTACCGTAAGGCGCAAAAATATATCCACCAGTTCCTTTGTCTCTCTACAAGAAGGTTCATTTTGTGCATGCAAGTAAATAAATGACCTATTATGATGGTAAAGGAGGCCTGGCAGCACTTACCAGAGGTAGATCATTGTCGTTTTTGGGTGGAGCATACCTGCATTAAAACTCTTCGACATGCAATCACGCTGTGTAAAGCTATGACAAAGTATTACATCAGATATTATATACATCTTGCTGATGGCCTGGTTGATATACAGACTGAGCTATTTTGACTTAACAGATTGTCTGGATGTAATATATCTAGAGCTATTACTCTTGTAAAAGGTATGGCAGGCATTTGTTTCATAACTATCTAAGGTGGCTGTGAACTGATGTCTGCCCTCACCTTCTTAAATGATCCTGTTTCACTAACAAAAGGATAAGGATATATTAAATGATTTAAATATGTGTGTTTTATATTAACAATGATTAGTGTTACGCGGCTCACATACAATAAGGACGCGTCAGCGGAGGAATATAACAACGTCTTCTTTATTGGAATTCTAACTACGTACTGACTTCTCTTTCCTTAACTCCTCCCTTTCCTTTCTCCTTCCTGCCACGCTCAATGTCTCTCCCTTAAAGGGCAGAGACCGGTAACACCACCCCCGGACAAATGTTCAAATGTCCGGCTTAAGATTCTTCAACCAGACAAGTAGGTCTCTTGATCATGTGCTGGGGTCGTGTGCTTCTCTCGCCTAGTCCTGCCGGTCCTGGCGCCTTGAGTGTCTCTGGCACCCGGTGGCGGACTTTCTCTGAGTGAGTCCGCAGATCATACCTTGGCTCACTTGGCTTGGGATCTAGTTCAGGAGGGGGTAAATCGCCATCCTCTCTTCTGATGACGTGCTTGAACTGCTAACTGTTTCTCGTGACTTCGCGGTCTGCGTTTTTGGCACTCACCATGGTTCCTTTGATGGTGACAACGTTCAATGGTTTCTGCGTGTACCTCAGTTTTCCTTGTCATGGCTTGTTGAATGAGGACCTCGTCTCCCACTTGGAAATCTTTGGGCACAGCTCTTCTTCTCATGTCTGAGTCCGCCTTTACCCGTTCTTTCCTTTCAGTGTCCCTTCTTATAATTTCTGCATCCCCTTCTTCTTGGGCAATGGGATGCCTCACAAGGGGGGTGTGTACCTTGTAACATATCATTAGTTCTGCCGGCGTCTTATTGGTGGCTTCATGTGGCATGTTACAATAGTCTCATAGTAGTCTGCATAGTACTTGATGTGGGTTGGTGCCTTGTATACGGGTTCTTTGGACTGCCTTCTTGATGGAAGCCATGAACCGTTCGGCCATTCCATTGGCTTGTGGACATCTGGGGGTAATCCCTTGGTGGGTGAATCCCAGGTGTTTTTCAAAGGCTGCAAATTCGTGGCTGTTGAATTGGGGCCCATTATCTGATTTGTTGGGCCTCGGAATGCCCCCCTCACTGAGTACTTCGTCGAGCGTGGCAGCCATTTGGGAAAATGCCATTTTTGCCATTTTCTTGACAATGGAGAATCTTGAGTATTCATCAATAAACAACAGAAGGTATTCGCCCGACTCCACTGGCCGATAGAGGTCGACCGCTACTCTGTCCCATGGCCGGTCTGGGATGTGCGTCAGCTGTAGTGGCATGGGGGCTTCTGCACTTGCTGTGCACTGGCATGCCAAGCAATTCTTGACCCAGCTGTCTACCAGTGAGTCCATGAAGGGGAACCAGATGTGGCACTGCAACTGCTTTTTCATATTGTCTGCTCCTCGCTCAATGCCCTTAATGCGCCATTTTAATGGCTTCTGTTCTGAGCATTGCAGGGATGATTAGCCGACACCCTCTCAGTAGAATGGCATTGTCTTTGACTGCAAGTTGTGTGTGTATTCTTGCCAGTCTGTCTAGCTCTTCTTTGCACACCCCCAAGTGGTTTAGAACTGCACGACGGTAATCCTTCCACTTGTAATTGCACGCGAAACTGATGGCAAGGGGTCGGCTGCAGATGCGGCAGCGACTGGCGCGAGTGATATTGCTGTAGGAAGTGCATTGGCAGCCACATAGTTGATGCATTCTTTGTCACGCTCTCGGGTGACCCGCGTGCCTGCTGGATGGCGAGATAGTCAGCCAGATTTTGATACCCACCTGGCCTGTGATTGATGTCATATTCGTACTCCTGCAATCTGATGCCCATCCCTCTATCCTGGGCGGCATCTTCGTGCGTGGATTTCTAAAAAGGGACAGTAGTGCCTGGTGGTCTGTGAGGAGTGTGAATCTCTTTCCAATTATGAAGTTGTGGACATGTTCACAGGCCCAGACTGCCACCAGGCTCTCCTTTTTGACTTGCGAGTACGCAGATTCCGGTGCCGACAGGGATCTGCTTACGTAGGAGACAATGTGTCTGGGGTATGTATCTGGCCCGCTCGTCTGTGCCAGGATGACCCTCAGTCCTACAGGGCTTGCGTCAACTATAATTTCCATGTGCCAGTTGGGGTTGAAGTATGCCAAGCGTCGTGCCTCTGCTAGAGCCTTCTTGATGGATTCGTACGCCTCCTGGCACTCTGTGGACCAGATGAATGCCGACTCTTTTGGCAGTAGTCTTCATATCAGTTCAGTAAGGGACGCATAATGGGGAATGTAGCGTGCACAGTAGCCAGCCATCCCCAGGAATGTTCGGACATCTGCTACTTGCGTTGGTTCCCGTAAGTCAGTGATGGTGCTGACTTTGTTGGGGGCCAGTGTCATGCCATTGGCAGAGAAAATGTGCCCAAAGGATTTCAGTTTCTTGTTGCTGAAACGGCACTTCTCAATGTTGAGTGTCAACCCAGCTTTCTGTATTGCTGTGCATGTTGCTAGCAGGGCAGTGTCGTGGTCCTCTTGTAATGTACCAAATACAAGTATATCGTCACTGTAGTTCAGCGCGTCCTGATGGGTCTGATCAACTGTCTTGGAAAATCTCAGCCGCAGAGGAAATGCCGAAGATTGAGCCGTCTGTACTGAAATAGGCCTTTGTGGGTGGCAAATGTGGTGATGCCCCTGGATTCAGGGTGCTGTTCCAGCTGGTGGTACCCTTGGATTAGGTCGAGTTTGGAGGACATCACAGACTTGTTGAGCTGGACAATCACATCTTCTATGCACGGCCCAGAGTGATGTTATGTTTGTATGGCAGTGTTCGCCATCCTCATGCCTACACACAACCGTAGTCGTCTACCTTCCTTGGGCATGATAACCAGAGGGGACACCCATGGGGAGGGGCCCGTCGCTGGCTCAATGATACCATTGCTAAGTAGTTGATTGAGTTCTTTTGCGACAGCTCCTTGCAAATGGGGTGTTGGGGAACGGGTCGGACGGACTCGGCTATGTGTAATTTAATAAGAGCTCCTTTGTGTTTCTCCAGTCCAGTGCATAAGTGTGGGAATTTCGCCAGGATCGTCTCCTTTGTGATGAGGTTTGGCCATGTGGAGGCTGTGTTGATGGTGTACACTCGCTCTCTTCTGTCACTTGACAGTGCGGCCGATTGGATCACCTCACCATCACGAAAGTGAATATTGATGAGCCCTAGGCAGGACGCTGTACGGTAGCTGAGGAGGCTCCGGATGACATGGATGGTGGGGGCCACCGTCAAAACCCTTGTATATGAGTTGTCGCTTGAAGTTTCCAATGGAGTGAAGGGGTAATGTGGCCCCCAATTGGAAGATCCTCGAGTTTGTGTTCTCACGTGTCGGCTTCTCAGGAATCTGCAGAAATTCCTGCTCCCCCATGATGTTGACTGTGGCACCAGAGTCGACTAGAAAACAAAACTGTCTTTTCCCAATATTAACTGCTATTCTGGGCGCCTCTCTTGCTTTGGGGTCATCCTGGTATGCTTGGTCATATTCATCCCTTCCGTCAGAGGGTGCGAACTGCTGGGGTTCATTGTAGTCTTGATATGTTTGTGGGGGTCCGTCATATTCGTCCTCGAATAGGAGGGGGTGCTCACAGTGTTTGTAGTTTTGGGCATAGTCAGATGGATGGTATTCTCCCACAGCTCTGAAGTATCGCCATTGTCCTGGATGGTAGAATCTGCTTTGGTAGGCTGGGCCTTGCGGGGTTCCACCATACATCCTGTTCTGTGGTTGCGGATTCATTCTCGGGGAAGCAAATGGTCTCCCTTCTCTGCAGACAGATTGGAAATGGCCTTCTCTCCCACAGTTGGCGCATCTTTGCAAAAGTGCAGGGCAAGTCCCTGAGTGTGGGAAAGCCATTCCACAGCGGTAGCATTGTCTTTGTGGTCTGGGCCCTGTCTGGTTGGCCCATCCGAAGGCTACGGCCCCTCTGTCTCCTGGACGCTGGGTGCTGGTTAGACAGCGGCGACGAGTTAAGTTTTGTCCTGTTTTGCGTTGGGGGCGCATGTCATGGAGGCTGCTTGTGCGTCTACTATCTCAAAGACTCTTGCCAATTCACCCACCTTGTCGATTGAGAGAGGCTTCTTCAGCAATTGTTTTCTGAGGGCTGGTTATAAGCATCCCTATATCACACGTAGCCGTGTTGATTCATCCACAGAGAATGCATGGAACTGACAATGTGCACTCTTCACCCGAAGGTGGGTGATAAATTTGTCCACAGTCTCTTCCACTCTCTGCGTACACTGGTTCAACATGTACATGTAAGTCGATTAGCGAGGCAAAGTCTGGTTGATCTTCTGGGGGAATGGTCTTAACAATGGTCTTTATTTCACTGCCAACCAGCTTGATAAACATGTTGTGTAGGTTAGGTGATTTCCCTCCCCCGCCGCTTTCATGAAATGGTTAAAGTCCTCCATCCATTCGATCCACCTCGGGCCTTTGTCTGCTTGAGGAGTCATGGCGAATGGGAGTGGCATGTGCAGCAAGGCTGCTTTGGATGTAGGTGTAGGGGGCGGTGTACCTGGGTTGTGGTTGACGCAGCGGGATCTTTTTGAAACTAAGCAGCTGTCTGTGGCCCTCCTCTCGGTGTGGAACTGGGGCCTGGGCAAATTGCTCTGGGTGCGGCTGTCGTTTATTGTGCATGTGTCTTGTGTGCTGCTCTTAATACATTAGCATTTACTGATTGTGCTTTTACCGCTCTCTTCATGTTTTTTTCTCACTGCAGTAGTGTAAGGACTCTTCGTGGGTTAATATATATGGAAAGCTTGAAAGTTCTTTTCTCCCCCTGTTTTTCTTCAATTGTAAATAATTGGGGTTTCCAGGTTATCAGTGCGTAGCTGTATGCAGGCTTAGCATTTCTCACTAGTGGGGTGGCCGTCGTGCGAAGGACCGGCCGTTAATGCAGCCGTATCGCTGTTCATTGAAAACTGATGCAGCTATCAGGTTACCAATCTGTATGTGCTGTGTACCAGTATGTGCGCCACGTGGAGCTGGAGGAACCGCTGGCAGATTGCCGTGCGGTAAACACGGCGAATGGCCATGTCCCTCTCCCTCTTATGAGGAGCGCTGCAGGGAGGGCGCGTTGACAAACCGCTCCTCTTCTGCACGGGATCAATGTCTCTCCCCTAAAGGGGCAGAGACCAGTAGCAATTCGTTTTTTTTGTATGTTATATATTGTATGTAACATGCATTTATTTTGTCCACTTTACCTTTTGATATGTCAATAGTTCATAATGAACTGAAACACAATTAAAACAAACATTTTTTAAATTGATTTGGAGCAAGGCGTGATGAAAGGATGAAGTTCGACGGATATAGGGATGCAGGCTGGTAGAGCAGGCAAAGCGACAAACAATAGAAGAAGCGAGTAATAAGGACATTGTAGTGAAGACAGAGACCAGCACGGACAGCGAAAGACAACACAGACTTTGCCGTGACCTCGGTTGAGCCTTCGCCACAGGTGGGATGTTAACATTTCCGAGGGCAGAGAACAGGTCAGCGTGGCCAAGATCCAATCGGCGGACGGACGGATGGTAGCAGTCCTTAGATTAAATGCAGCCAGGCTATTTCAATTTGCTACTAGACAAATTAGTTGTGTAGCTAGATAAGCAGCTGCCAGTTAACATTTCCTGTAGCTAGATTATTTCTATTTACTGCTAGATAAATTATTTGTGTAGCCACATTAGTCACATTATTATTTAGGTTTGTGACCCCCCCAAACGTAAAGACCAGGCTCTCCTACTGTTTGACTGGTGCACTCCAGTCCACATAGGTCACCACAGTCCACTTCACATCCAGAGTATGCCACCTCTCCTCGAAAGCGGCTGCGTTTGGAGAAAAAAGAGAGCAGCACAATACCTTGTGCCTGGTGAAACATTCAGAAGAGAGACAGGGATTGACAACATGTGAATCATACTGCACACTCAAGAACCGAGCCATGCACAACAACACCCCAATCACCCCCAGCAGACCTCTATTGACCTGACAATCAGGAATGTCAGGTCAATAGAGTCGACTGCAACACCCTCAACAACAACGGAATATACGAAGGAGGAAGTCATGCGTGTATCATGGGTTTGGTGAGCAAATAACTCTTCAGCAGCCATGTTATTAGCTGTTCAAAACCTGAGCTCTAGATCCACGACTCACAAAAGGCCCTACTAGCTGCCCACTGAGACTCCATAAGCCCAACTCCTAACCTGAAAAATGACAGGATCATGGGAATGGAGCAATCGGCAGCTTGCACAGATTTGTTGGCACGCCCCAGTGCAACATTCTTCCAATTGTTATCATAGACCTGCAGTGTGGAAGGCTCCTGGATTTTAGAACCACCAACACCAGCTGGGGAGTCAGTCTCTGGGATGAGATGCTCATTGGATGATCAAGACTCAAGCCCAACATGCTATACTTAGGGATCGAACCCGGAGAAACTCCCTAAGAGGACCCAGGGAAGCCTTCAGAAACCAAACTGGAGCCACCGCTCCACCGCCTCGTATGCTCTGCTCACCGCCGATGAGCAGAGCATACGAGGACCACCTCAGCCCCATGGGTGCCACTGCAATAACCTCCATCCCAGAGCCTTTGATCTTGACCAGTACACTTGAAAGAAGAGGCTGAGGTGGAAAATCATAGAGAAGCACTTTCAGTCAGGGTACTGCAATGGCATCCACTCCCCAAGCTCCCTGACGTGGGAACCCGGAGCAGAAGCAAGGAAGCTAAGCATCTTGAGAGGCAAAAATGATCCATCACTGGCAATCCAAGCCTACTGTAGTTCTGGCGAAACACCCTCTGGCGGAACACCCAGCAAAAGAAATGAAAACTCAAACTGCCAGCCTTGAAGTTGTCCGCTCCCCTGATATGAACTGCCCTCAGAGACAGTAGGTTGCCATCTGCCCAAAAGCCCTACTGAAAAACAAGATCCTCCAGCTGCTGTAACCGAGTCCTCCACCCCTCCCCGGCAGTTCAGATATGCCATGTCAGACATGCTGTTGTTCATGACCAGAACAGACTACTCCTTTATGCTGTGTGAGAAGAACTGCAGAGCCCTGAAAATCGCTGTGAGCTCCCTTCAGTTGGAGAAATGAGCGACCTGCAAGTGAGTCCATCATTCTTGTCACCTCACCTCCCTCAATGTTGCTTCCCAGTCAAGGCCACTGGCATCTGTAGTAATAATGCTCAGCAAGGACTGTTGCAGCTGAAACCACCCTCAGGAGATTTTTCCTGACCAACCACCAACGAAGCTGGACCCTCAGCTCTGATTTGATCGAAATCCTGTCCTTGTATTCCTAAAAGTCTGCCCTCCAACACCTATGGAGAGGAGACACCGACAGGCGCATGAGGAGCTTTCCCCATATAAGCACAAACACACTGGACATCATATGTCACTGCACACGCAGAACCTCCCTGGTCATCAACAAGTCCCATGACAACAGAACCCTCAGGAGACGCTGGAGATTTTCTGCCTGATCCAATGGCAGCAACACCTGCCCATATGCAGTCCAAAACAGGGCCCTGGGCGCAGTTCACCCTCACAGCAAGCCTTTTACCCCACAATGGACTTCAATGGGCTCTCATCCACCAAAAACAAAACCATCAGATTTTACCCAACCTGACGATTCAACAGGTTGAGAGGTATGATACGATACGAGTGGCTGGTATTCAAACGCAATACCTGCCAATTGTTGCAATACCTAGCATATAATGCGAGAGCCTGACATTTGATGACCATACTTGGTTTACGGTATAAATACCCAGCCAATGTGGAAGTACCCTGCATATAAGACACATATATGGCCATTTGATGGCACTGTCTGTCAATGTCGTGTGTTAGATGTGAGAACCTGGCATGTGATCGCAATAGCTTGTGTATGATATATACCAGGGACTGTGGTTGAAAACAATTTGAGTTTGTTCATTTAGTGCAGGTTTCTGGACATTTTATGAGAAGGCATTGGTTTTCATGGCAATGGGCCTCATTACGAGGTATGCCGGTAAGGCAAAAACAATGCTGGTATGGTAATACCGGTATCGTTTACTGTCTTGTTGCATTCTGACCCGCAAACCCGGTATTAGCGGCACCCTAAACAACGGTGCCGCTAATAGCGGCACAGGGGCGTACACGCGCCCCTTCAGGGAGCAAATACTGGCATGCCGGTAATAGGTGGGAAGCACAACCTACGCAGACATGCAAATACCGGCATCGCGAAGCCGGTAATCACGGGCTGCACGATGCCGGCCATACAGGCATCGCGGACCACCCGCAAACAGCAATCAGGATGCCAGGCAGCTGCCACAGGTGCACACAATCCCCACATGTGGAGTCAATGGAGGCCTTGTCAGTATAAACTGAGCACA
The DNA here is from genome assembly GCF_040938575.1 of Ambystoma mexicanum. Taxonomy (NCBI): domain Eukaryota; kingdom Metazoa; phylum Chordata; class Amphibia; order Caudata; family Ambystomatidae; genus Ambystoma; species Ambystoma mexicanum. The sequence continues at coordinate 306,547,487 of NC_090921.1, forward strand.
CCCACACACCACACCCCCCCACAGGTGGAGGCAATGTAGACCGGCCCAGTACAAAAGGAGCACACCTACACACCACACCCCTTCCTACACCAAAATGCTAACACTAGCAGTTGCAATCATGGCACTGGAGGACATGCCTATACTGCTACAAGTACAGCAACAACAACAACTACAGCAGCAACAACAGGGAGCACAGAGGAGACGCAGGAGGAGAAGGAGGGTGAGACAGGCCAAGCAATTACCACCAGCGCCTCGTAGGCAGCCACCAATCCCTCGCACCAGACCCAGCCCATTCAACCTAACCCCTGGGCATATCCACACCCTGTACCGTGACACCATCACCACCATAGTGGACATGATACAGAACGACATTGCCAGCCACATAGGAATACGCACTGCCATCCCCCCACTACTAAAGGTGGTTGGTGTCTGTGTCAGACTAGAAAAACGGATACCTCTACTTTGTGACCGCAAACGTATTTTGGTGGCCGTGGGCCAACCGTCTCATGCACGATATGACAGAATATAGGTTTTTGAGTTTGCCAATGAATGGCCATTTGTTTTCTAACCATTGCTCATTGCTTTCTGTTCCTACTGCTTCGCAGTATATTTTCAGCTTACACTGCTCGACTGTAAAACATTGTTGTCTGCACGTAAGAAGGACAAGGCCGCAGGGCCGTGAGGATAACAAGAGTTTGTTGAAACACAAACGTAGGCAGTGCCAGGAAGAATGCCCAGCTCCCTCCTGAATGCAGCCTTGAAACAGAGCTGCGGGGCATTTAATCGTTTCGAGCTGCCAGCCAGTCTCGTTATATGGTAGAATATGTTAGAATAATACAGCTAAAAGCTTGAATTATGCTTTTCTTACGGCCCCTCTTTGCTGAGCCCGCTAGAGCGTGTCGGCTCCCAGGACACGAATAGCACCTAATAGATAGCAAGGTTTGGAATGCAACTCTTCCCCCGTATGTAGCTCGCTTCCAAGAACAGAAGCGCAGTGTTCTATTCAACAACTGAAAGATGCCTCCGCACTCGCAAATTGTTACTAGAATAGATGTTTGAAGGTGTTATAGTTGTCGAAGATGTCCATCATCACACCAAGTTCAAAGAAACCCAATAAAAGGGAGGTGTTAAACATGTCATAGCTGATTGTTTGATATTGTCATGATGCCTGCCCCCGGAAGACCAGACCAGGCCCAGCAGCCCCGGAAGCAGGCATCATGCCACTTGGAGCATGACCAAAAGCCCCAGTTAGGCGCTGTTTGGGTACAGTCCTGGCGCCTATGGCGCCAGGCTCATAAAGATAAAGTCAGTCCTGGCGCCATGGGCGCCAGGCTCATTATTGATAACTTACCTGAAGCAGACCATGCTGCATGAAGACTCAAGCCAAATGAGGCTTAGGAGGGACTATTTTACTGAAGGGACTATTTTGTTACTTGGGTGGGGCTTTGGAAGAATACTTACCTGGATCTTCTTCCAAGGCTACTTAAACCACGCCCGGACAGCCACACGTGCTTCGCGTTATTCTGCTTGCTGCAGCGTAACGCTCACCGTGTTTTCAGCAGCTCCAGTCTTCAGCCACGCCCGCTTCAGCCTGGGACTCCTGAAACAAAAAGACAAAAAGGATAAAGGTTAGAACAGGAGTTTTAACTTTAATCCTTACCTGAATCCTGATCCATTTCGCCACGGAACTGAAAGACAGAAGTCTTTGAAGCATCGCTTCGCATTCCTACGACGTTGCGCTGAACTCACCTGCTTGGCGGTACTTCAGCATTCCATCACGCTCTCTCCATATCGCGGCCGCCCTCTGACACCTAAGGAGACAAAGACAGCAAGGTGAGCAAGGGGACTCTCTAAGGCCATACAAGCTACCCCCAAGGACTTACCTGATTTACCACGGGAGGTACTCACCTCATTTCGGGTCGGCGCAGTCAACTCTGCTTCATCGCCGTACCCCGGCCCCCAAGGGGAGAAAGCAAGGACAATACCAGTTACCCCCCACAAAACTTACCTGATTTACCACGGGGGTCTCACCTCATCTCGGGTCGGCACAGTCAACTCTGCTTCATCGCCGTACCCCGGCCCCTAAGGGGAAAAACACAAAAGACTTACCTGAATCTTACCGAGTGCCATTTGGAAATCTTCGAGTGGATTCATCGGCAACTTGCAAGGAATCGGACAGAGTGAAGAGCAGACATTTGAACTCTTATGAACAATTGGACTTTAGAGTCAATACTGGAACTCACCAATTGCTCTACGCCAGTGAAGTAACTGGTCATCAACGCGCCCCTGCGGTCGACGCAGGATGGAGAGCTCATCCTTCCAAACCATCAGGTGAGACTAAGGAGGGGACATCAAGAGTGATCAGTGGGAAGACAACGGGAGTGGGGAAGGTGGGTTGACACTCAATTCCACGGGTGGTTAATTCCTCTTCTCCTTTGCAGAAGAATATTCTTGTGAGCCAGACAAACTAGGCTGAGCGGGCCAGTCCAGTCAGTCACCTCGGCGCTACACGTCACGCTGGTGGAAATAACAGCGGCCCAGTTCCGGTCGACGCCCCCGTGGGATCCAGGTGAGCGTAACAGAACGCGAAGCCTACCCACAAATACCCACCTGGGCGTCATGGAGACCTCGGAAACTGATCAGTTGGCCCAATTATTAGGGGAATTAAGGGCCGAAGTGCATTCCGCCCGCCAAGAAACCAATGCCCTCAGGAGGGAACTGATAGTGTCAAAAGAACGAACTGATGAGTTGGCCAGACAACTATTACAGAGCCAGGCTGGACAAACACCTCTACCAGGACTTGGGGCAAGTCCAGCTCCTGTACCATCGAGTAACCCGGTGCAGATAAATTTACCTGGAGCCGTTCCTTTGGCTCCGCTTGAACGCTTTGCCGGAGACCCAAAAGGGTTTGCAACATTCATGAATCAATGCCGCTTGCACTTTTTATGTAGACCTGGAGCTTTCCCAAACGATCAGGCAAGGTAGCCTTTGTACTGTCATATCTCAGCGGCAGTGCGGCGGATTGGTCCATTCCACTAGTTAACCAGGATGACCCGATTCTTCGAGATTTCCAGGGTTTTCGAACAAGCATGGAAAGACTATTCGCCCGACACTCCCGAGGACAGGCTTTGGACAACAAACTTTTATCCCTACGTCAAGGTAACCAGGATCTTTTATCTTACATTGCAACTTTCAATAGATTGGTAGTGGAAACCGAATGGCCTGAAGCCAAGCGAATCACATTATTCCATCGAGGACTTCGAGGAGAACTCAAAGATGTTTTGGCCCAAATCGTGAACCCGCCTCAAGACTGTGCTGAATATATAGATCTAGTGGTCCAGCTCGATCACAGACTTCAAACCAGGAAGGCTGACCGAACCCAGTTTGAGAACAGGGTGTTGGTTAAAACCCACGTAAGCTCCAAGGGAGTAGATGTCTCAGAACCAATGCAAATCGGAGGGGTTAAAGGACCCCTAACCCAAAAGGAGAGAGATAGAAGACGGCAACTTCAATTATGTTTATATTGCGGAACCGCTGGTCATTTTCTTCGGAACTGCCCTGTAAAACCACCCAAGAAAGTTATAGGAGCAGCAGACGAAAACCATGTGAAATCTGACTCGGGAAACGACCATGCCCGGCAAGCGTAGAGGTCCGCTTGCCGAGCTTAAAGAAGGACACTCTGACTTCGCATTTCACCATACCCATGGTCCTTGTAGATCCAGAGCAGCCATCACGCATGCACGCGGTAAAGGCGTACGTAGACAGTGGAGCTATAGGAAATTACTTGTACTGGGAATTGGCTACCAGGATGAATATCTCTCACCTGCAAGACCACGGCCGATGTTGTCACCACTGTAGATGGAACGGAAATCGCCTCTGGACCCGTAACTCATTCCACTGCAGAGATGACATTGCTGAGTCAAGATGGGCATCGAGAGGCTATGATGTTTGACTTAATCAAGGCCCCACAGTTTCAGCTGATACTGGGGATACCTTGGTTGGAAAAACATAATCCCTGTATTGATTGGCGAGAGAAGAGAGTAACCTTCTCAGAATGTGCTCACACCTGCTACCCAAGGAAAACTCAAAACTCAGTCCTGGCCCCAGTAATTCCAGTAGCCATGCAATTAGCTGTTGAATACCAAGACTTTCAGGATGTCTTCCAAAAGGAACAGGCAAACACCTTACCACCTCACAGATCGTATGATTGTCAAATAGATCTTGTACCTGGAGCACAACCACCTTGCAGCAGAATCTATGCCCTTACGGAACCCGAAAATCTTCATTTGTGCCAGTACCTAGACCAGTACCTTGCTAATGGCTTCTTTCGCCCGTCCAAATCCCCTGCATCTTCAGCTTTGTTCTTCGTACCGAAAAAGGAAGACGACCTTAGAACATGGATAGACTACCGCGCACTGAATCAGATAACCATCAAGAATCGATACCCACTGCCTTTGATCCCAGAACTACTAGGCCAGGTGAAGGACGCTTGTATATACACGAAACTAGACCTTCGAGGGGCATATCATCTGGTACGTGTCAAAGAGGGTGAAGAATGGAAGACTGCTTTTCGCACCAAGTACGGACTATTTGAGTACCAGGTGATGCCCTTCGGACTATGCAATGCACCAGCAGCCTTCCAGTTCTTCATGAACGATGTCCTCCGAGAGCTTATCGACGTTTGTGTGGTCGTTTACATCGACGACATTTTAGTATACTCTTTATCAGAATCTGTGCATGTAAAACACGTCCAAGCAGTCCTAGAGAAGTTATGTCAGCATAAATTATATGCTAAACTGGAAAAATGCATCTTCCACACTACGGAAGTGGAATTGCTTGGATTTAATCTAACCCCGAGAGGAATCCGGATGGATACACGAAAAGTGGATGCCATTCTTAATTGGCCTTCGCCAAGTTCAATCAAAGGAGTTCAAAGCATGCTTGGCTTTGCCAATTTCTACCGCAGGTTTATCCCGGACTTCTCGCACATTGTACATCCCATCACAACACTATTGCGAAAAAACAAACGCTTTGTGTGGACAGAGGAAGCCGAGAACGCCTTCCAAGAGTTAAAAGCTAAATTCACATCTGCTCCCATATTAAGACACCCGCGCCCCGAGCTTCCCTACATAGTGGAAACAGATGCATCCAGTTCAGCCATGGGAGCAGTCCTTTCCCAAAAGGATCCCGAAACTAACCAGCTTCACCCAGTGGCGTTTTGGTCAAGAATATTTTCAGCCCCCGAATTAAACTATGCCATAACCGACAAGGAGCTGCTGGCCATCAAGTCCGCCTTCAAGGCTTGGCGGCACTATCTACTGGGTGCCAGACATACCATCACGGTTATCACCGATCACCGCAACTTACAATACCTAAAGACAGCCAAAGCCCAATCTTCGCGCCAACTCCGTTGGGCACTGTTCTTCGCCGAGTTTGATTTTGTAATAACCTATCGACCAGGTTGTAAGAATGGTAAAGCAGACGCCTTGTCCCGGATTGGAATGGGAGAAGCAGAAATAACTTTAGAACCCGTACCCATAATTCCGGAACAGAGAATCCTTGGCCTGACTTCCATACAGACACTGGAGAACATTCAAAACAAGATCCACCAACTCTTTGATTCCGTTGCCCTACAGGACTGGGCAAAGAAAGGTCCAGAGTACTCTGTCATCGATGATTTACCTTATTACCAAGGCCGGCTATTTTTGCCGCAAAAGGAACTACAGGAACTTGTCATTTCCCATTACCATGACACCTTAATAGAAGGGCATCCGGGTATTGCAAAAATCGAAGCTAAAATTAGGAAGCAATTTTGGTGGCCTACCTGGCGAAAGGATGTCAAGTCATTTGTCATGTCTTGTGGCATTTGCGCACAAAATAAAGGGCAAAAGAAAAAACCTGCTGGATTATTGCAACCATTAGACATACCATCTACCCCTTGGCATACCTTGTCATTAGACTTCATCACAGATTTACCCCGTACCTAGGTTACAATACCATTCTAGTTATTGTAGATCTTTTTTCTAAAATGGCCCACTTCATTCCTTTAAAAGGGATACCTTCAGCTTCAATCCTGGCCAAGGAATTCCTTGAAAATGTTGTCCGCCTGCATGGCTTTCCGTCAGTGTTAATTTCAGATCGGGGCAGTCAATTAATTTCACATTTTTGGAGGAAATGCTGCCAACTGGCACAAATTGATGTTAGGCTTTCGACCAGTCACCACCCTCAGACCGACGGTCAAACGGAGAGGACCAACCAGACTCTTGAACAGTACCTCCGTTGTATGCTACATCAGTCTGAGGGGAATTGGAAAGACATTCTGTGGATCGCAGAGTATGCGTACAATAATTCCGTACACTCAGGAACTGGACAAAGTCCTTTTTTTACCAATTATGGGCACCATCTTCGAACCTCGGATTTGGACTCACCCCAGCATTTAGAGATGCCCGCAGTGGACCATCTCCACGCTGTTATTACACAAGCCTTTAAAGAAGCAACCATCCATTTGCAAAAGGCTAGGGAAAAATACAAAAAGGATGCGGATCAGCACAGAAGTGAAGCTCCTCAATACCAAATAGGGGACCAAGTATGGTTAGCCACTAAGCACTTACCACTCAAGGGGACTCAGACCTTTAACCCCAGGTATTTGGGACCTTTTTCTGTCAAGGCAATTATTAACCCAGTGGCTGTCAAGTTGGACCTACCTGCTCATATGCAAATCCATCCCGTTTTCCATGTGTCTCTTTTGAAGCCAGTGCAACCAGGAACAAGGCTAACCACTCTACCTGAACCTATCCTCATAGACGGGGAGCCCGAGTTCGAAGTCAAGAATATTTTGGACTCAAAAAGAGTGAGATCAAAACTCTTTTACCTAATTGACTGGAAAGGTTATGGTCCACAGGAAAGGTCTTGGGAACCTAGTGACCACATGCATGCCCCTCGTTTAGTGAAGAGGTTCCATCGGGAATTTCCAGACAAACCACGGCCAAGGGGGAGAACGACTTTAGGAGGGGCCTTGAGGGGGAGTGCGGTCATGATGCCTGCCTCCGGAAGACCAGACCAGGCCCAGCAGCCCCGGAAGCAGGCATCATGCCACTTGGAGCATGCCCAAAAGCCGCAGTTAGGGGCTGTTTGGGTACAGTCCTGGCGCCTATGGCGCCAGGCTCATAAAGATAAAGTCAGTCCTGGCGCCATGGGCGCCAGGCTCATTATTGATAACTTACCTGAAGCAGACCATGCTGCATACTCACCTGAGGCAGACCATGCTGCATGAAGACTCAAGCCAAATGAGGCTTAGGAGGGACTATTTTACTGAAGGGACTATTTTGTTACTTGGGTGGGGCTGTGGAAGAATACTTACCTGGATCAACTTCCAAGGCTATTTAAACCACGCCCAGACAGCCACACGTGCTTCGCGTTATTCTGCTTGCTGCAGTGTAACGCTCACCGTGTTTTCAGCAGCTCCAGTCTTCAGCCACGCCCGCTTCAGTCCTGGGACTCCTGAAACAAGAAGACAAAAAGGATAAAGGTTAGAACAGGAGTTTTAACTTTAATCCTTACCTGAATCCTGATCCATTTCGCCACGGAACTGAAAGACAGAAATCTTTGAAGCATCGCTTCGCATTCCTACGGCGCCGCGCTGAACTCACCTGCTTGGCAGTACTTCAGCATTCCATCACGCTCTCTCCATCTCGCGGCCGCCCTCCGACACCTAAGGAGACAAAGACAGCAAGGTGAGCAAGGGGACTCTCTAAGGCCATACAAGCTACCCCCAAGGACTTACCTGATTTACCACGGGAGTTACTCACCTCATTTCGGGTCGGCGCAGTCAACTCTGCTTCATCGCCGTACCCTGGCCCCTAAGTGGAGAAAGCAAGGACAATACCAGTTACCCCCCACAAAACTTACCTGATTTACCACGGGAGTCTCACCTCATCTCGGGTCGGCACAGTCAAATCTGCTTCATTGCCGTACCCCGGCCCCTAAGGGGAAAAACACAATAGACTTACCTGAATCTTACCGAGTGCCATTTGGAAATCTTCGAGTGGATTAATCGGCAACTTGCAAGGAATCAGACAGAGTGAAGAGCAGAAATTTGAATTCTTATGAACAATTGGACTTTAGAGTCAATACTGAAACTCACCAATTCCTCTACGCCAGTGAAGTAACTGGTCATCAATGCGCCCCTGCGGTCGACGCAGGATGGAGAGCTCATCCTTCCAAACCATCAGGTGAGACTAAGGAGGGGACATCAAGAGTGATCAGTGGGAAGACAACGGGAGTGAGGAAGGTGGGTTGACACTCAATTCCACGGGTGGTTAATTACTCTTCTCCTTTGCAGAAGAATATTCTTGTGAGCCAGACAAACTAGGCTGAGCGGGCCAGTCCAGTCAGTCATCTCGGCGCTACACATCACGCTGGTGGAAATAACAGCGGCCCAGTTCCGGTCGACGCCCCTGTGGGAACCAGGTGAGCGTAACAGATATGCATTTTGTATATATGTAACTGATGTACGTAATTCACTCTCTTGCGTCCCTCGAGGTCTAGAGATACATGTCGCGGGGCGTGAGACTGAGTTGGCCAACTGAGACGTTTGCTTTGCAATAAACCCTTCGGGGCGCCCTGTAAAAGTGATGAGAGACTCCTTTGCAGATCTGCACACATCTGATCCCTGATCGACATTCCTGGCTAGAGAACAAGGAGGCGAGGGTCCCGAAACGAGGCGGAAGCCAAGAAACGCAGACACGACGTCATTCAGTTCGTCAGCATACAGACGACTTGATCTATCAGGTGAGTCATTCCCCGATTCGAAGTAATCCTGATATTGGTTGAGAGTTGACTTTGCAAAATCAAACGCCCTAGGTAAGGTTGATTAACCAGGGGGAAGGTTGAAACATGCCTGGGGTATTGTCCACCTTAGCAGGGTTTTTTCCGCTGTGGTAGACAATCTTTGGAAGATGGCCAAATTGTACCACCTGGGGGAACGCCGACGTATGAGATGCATGTGAAGTATGGAGTGGGTGCGATAATATTCTGTGAGACTTGGCATAGGCAAACCAGAAAGCAACTAGACCATCAGTGGCTGATTAATGGTAGTTTTAAGATAGCGAGGATAGACAACCTGGAAAGGGTGTTGATAAGAAAGAAAGCGCGTCCTGCAGCATTTGAGACTATTAAAGACTGCAGAAAGGAAGCAATGCTCCGATTTAAAAGCAGAACGAAGTATGCACGCAGGCATAAATCGAAAGGTGAAGTAGCGGAAGAGAAAGAAGAGGAGGAGTGGAGTGAGAGTCTAAGAAGGGCAGGTAGGCGAGACCAGTTGAATATGGAAACGATATATCCACGACGGGAATTACACATAGCAGACGAATTGCTAGAATATATATTGACCCATACAAAACAAGGCCCAAGATTAGAAGTGAGGCCAGACACGTCAGTAGTTACTGCCCAGACCCCGCCCGTGGCCCAAGCTCCCCCTCTGGTAGCTCAAGCCCTCCCACAGCCACAGACCGCGCGCGTAACACTTCCTATTAAGGGGGGCATTTCCTATGAGAGGGGTCCCACCTACCTTTGTGCCCAAAGTAGAGGTTCCCGCAGTGGGCAATGTAGCGGTGCAGGTAACACCAGCCCATTACACCGCCCAATATGTGCATGTCCCCTTTTCCAGACAGGAGGTGAATAACATAAAGCAGACGATCCCTGATATAAGGAAGAATCCTGCAGGGTTTTACAAGGAAGAAGAGTCCTGCCTGCAATCATCCGTGCTTAACATGGGTGACATAGACCTAATATTCCCAGTGATTCTGCCAGCAGACATATGGAAACAAATAAGGAAGGTAGATGACGCAACGGCCTTTGGCGCCACATGGGCGGACTTGATAATAGAAGATAGGAATAAAGCGGTTGAAGGAACACCAGGAGCCAACCTGGTAGCATTACCAGCACATATAGTGCAGAAATTAAAATAAATTGTCCCAGAGAAAAGAATTCAATGGGACGAATTGACTGCATGTGTACAAGGTAAGGATGAGTTAGCTACAGATTATTTTAATAGATTTGAAGAAGTATTCACAGACTTCAGTGGGCAGGATGTGGGCTCGGAAGCGGAAAAGAGGTTATTTGTTGACAAATATGTGAGGGGGATAAAACCTCCAATCCAGGATCTAATAATGACATCAGAGAGTGCATGGCAAGCAAAAACGTTGGGCGAAGTATTACACATTGCCCAATATTATGAGCACAGAGTGACTGCGGGAAAAGAGAAATAAGTGAGGGATAGAGTAAATCTGAAAACACGGGTACTACTTTAGCAAGTAGTAGGAGATAATAGAGGGAGAGGGAACGCACAAGGAAGGAGTAATTTAAATATGCATGGGGGAACAGTGGGACCAAATCAGTGTCATATTGTAAGGAGGAAGGACATTGGCGAGCGCAATGTCCGCATCGACAGAATAGAAATGGGTCTAGTCAGAGGAGACAGCATAGAAGACACCCAGGAGTGAATGGACCAAATAGGAATAGTATGCAGCAGCATCACAATAACGGAGGTAATCAAAACCAAGGCCAAAACCAAAATGCCCCAAACCAGAGTCAGGGACAGCAAAATCAACAATATGGAAACCAGAGTGGGAGAAATAGAGGAAAGAGTGGGAACGTTTTCGATACACAGCCAAACACGTATTACAGTGACAGTAATGATTACACATCGGACGATGTGTTATTTCCCCAATAGGACAGCCCAGGACAGGGGTCGGAACCAGTGTCTATTCCCGTGAATCAGAGAGGACCCTACGTAGAAATGAGAGTCGGGAATGAGGAGCACCGCTTTCTTGTAGATACAGGAGCGCAGAAGTGTTCAATAGACCACCACTTGGTTCCGGATATACCACTGTCAGGGCAAAAGAATGTTTCCGTAGTGTTCACATGTACACCAGTCATAAATCCAGTGTCCAAACCAGTCCCAGTTACAATAGCACCATTTACTGAACATTGTCCTTTCCTTTTAACAGAAAATTGTGGGGAGAACTTGTTGGGATTAAATTTGTTGAAAAAATTAGGTTCTGTTATACATTGCACGGCAGACGGAGTGTTCCTAACGATTTGGCCACACGATGCCCCTGTGTCAGAATTCATATCCGAAACTTTACCAGGGGAAATAAGTAAAGTACCAACCTGTACATGGGCAATGCATGACAATGATGTAGGATGCTTAAAGATAGAGCCAGTAAAGATCAGTTTGAAAGAAGGTGTTACCCTACCGCGAATACCCCAATACAGAATTTCGGCTGAAGGTGAGAAAGGATTGAAGAGTATTGTTACAGATTTGGTGGAATTAGGGGTAATCGAGGAAATTACAGGCAGTACATGTAACAGCCCGATTCTTCCAGTTTATAAAAAAGGAGGCAATGAGGTACCATACCGTTTTATAATTGATTTGCGCGCATTGAACAAGGTAGTAGATCCACAATTTCCTCTAGTGCCAGATGTCACTACATTATTGACAATGATACCTGTTTCAGCAGAATATTTTAGTGTAGTGGATTTGAAAAACGCGTTCTTCAGTATTCCAGTGGACAAGGACAGCAGATATTTGTTCGCATTCACATTAGGAGGATGATCATTTACATTTACACGGATTCAGCAAGGTTACACGGAAAGTCCAAGTATTTACAGTAGAGCATTAAAAGAGCAGTAGAATTACCCGTGGGTTGTGTACTCTTGCAATACATAGACGATCTACTACTAGCTGCAGACACAGAGGAGATTTGTAAAGAAAGCACTGTATTACTACAGTCACACCTAGCGGCACATGGCCATAAAGCTAGTTTGAAGAAATTTCAATATAATCGAAAGGAGGTGGCCTACTTGGGCTACCTACTTTCGAAAGGAGGGAGAAGACTAACGCGAGAACGCATAGAAAGTATTTCTTGTATGCCTATTCCAAAGACACAAAAAGGAGTCAGAGCCATAACAGGCATGGCTTCATTTGCCGACAATGGATTGGTAATTTTGCGTTAATTGTGAAGCCGTTGGTGAATGTGACTAGAAAGGATGCGGTTATGCCTTTGCAGTGGGATGAGGAATGTCAGAAAGCATTTGATGGATTGAAAACTGCATTATGCTCAGTTTTGGGTACGCTGAATTATGAGAACATTTTTAGACAATTTGTGCGTGAAAGTGAAGGATGTGCATTGGCGGTTTTGACACAGGAACAAGGTGGAAGAAATAGGCCATGCGGCTATTTTTCTTCTGCGCTGGACCCTGTAGCGCGCACTACCACAATGTTTACGATATGTCACGACGGCTGCTGCGTCAGTGAAACAAACGGAAGGGATGGTATTGGGGCACACTTTAATTTTGATGGTGCCACATGCCATAGACGTTCTGTTAAAAAGGACACAGACCCAACACCTCACCTCTGCTAGATTGACAAGATATGAGATTATCTTGTTCGCGCCCCATATCCAAATTATGAGGTGTAGCGCTTTGAATCCTGCAGAATTAATGCCACCAACCATAAAAGAAATTGGGAAGGATGAATCACCCCCCCACAATTGCTTAATGGTCATGAGGAAGAAACCAAGGGGAGAGTTGATTTAAGTGATACCCCACAGAAAGAGCCAGATGGAGAGTTATTTTGTGACGGCTCATGTTTTAAATTACCAGATGGCACGACAACTGCTGCATATGCTATCACTACCCTAGAGAGCGTTGTAGAAAGCAAAAGAATCCCCTCCAATTCGGCACAAGCCGCAGAGATAATAGCATTAACCAGAGCCTGCGAGATTTCTGAAAAGTTTAATGTGAATATATATACTGATAGCCAGTACGCTTTTGGAGTGGTTCATAACTTTGGTCGACTCTGGGCTGAGAGAGGGTTTTTGACATCACATGGCGCCAGAATTCAACATGGCCCTTTGATTGTACGATTGCTGTCTGCAATCACGCTTCCAAAGCGCCTAGCAATAGTGAAATGAGAGGCACACAAAAAGGTAACATGCAAAGTAGGAGAGGGAAACGCGTTTGCAGACAGAATTGCGAAACAAACTGCCACCGATTTGGATACCAAAATGATGATGGTTCAGACAGAGGAAGTACCCTGTATGATAGAAAATGGAGTTGGCACTGTCAAAGAAATGCAGGCCGAAGCTACGGCCGATGAAATACAGGGGTGGGCAGAGGGATCTGCTGAGTTGGATCTGGAGGGTTGTTGGGTGGACAAGGGAACTAGAAACTGGATGTTGCCAAATTCGTATGTGACTGCAATGATCACAATGGCCCACAGCCCTACTCACATCTGTGCGAAAAAGATAATACAGCACCTTTCTACAGTATGGCAGAATGTAAACATAAAAAAGAATGCAGAGAGGTTGGTGCAGAACTGTATCACGTGTTTGCAACACAATGTACGAAAGGGAACAGTGACTCCAACAGGCAGTTTTGGCCCGCCCTCTATGCCATTTGAGGTGATCCATTTTGATTTCATAGAGATGGAGAGATGCCAAAACTTAAAATACATCTTGGTGGGGGTCTGTGCATTTAGCAAGTGGGTGGAGGCATATCCCTTGAAGGACTGCACAGCAATGAGCACAGCAAAAGTAATGCTTAAGGAGTACTTTTCCAGATTTGGCTTGCCCCATGTCCTATGGTCCGATAATGGACCACATTTTGTGGGCGCAGTGGTATTACAGATATGTGCTGGTCTTCAGATTGATAAGCGATTCCATAGTTCAACGCATCCGAGTTCTGCCGGTCTTGTGGAGAGGCACAACGGGATTCTTAAATCAAAGATTAGCAAGATTTGTGCAGGAATCAAGTTGAGTTGGGTGGATGCATTACCAATAGCACTATTATGCATGCGTACGTCTGTACAGGCTAAAACTGGGCTCTCCCCGTACGAGATCGTAATGGGGAGACCGGCAAATATATGGTGCGCACCACAGCCAAAATGACTTAGTGAGGTAGAAAATCCTGTGCTTAGTACTTATTGTGGCCTTTTAATGCAGAAATTGCGTTTGATTCATCAGCAGGTGCAGGAGGCATTACCAGTGAGATACACCGGTCCGGGGCACGCGCTGGAGCCAGGCGACTGGGTGCTGCTAAAACATTTTGAAAGAAAGTCATCATAAGCACCCAGGTGGCGCGGGCTTTATCAAGTACTCTTGGCGACGCAGATGGCAATAAGGGTGGATGGAAGGAAGTCGTGGATCCATGCCACCCATGCCAAGAAGATTGCAACTTCACTGAAAGACTTGCCTGACACTGATGACCGGAAAGAGACAGCGGTCCCAGTAACGGAAGAAACTGTTGCCAGTAAACAGCCACCAAATCTGCCAAAACGAGAAGTGAAACTCAAAACAAAGCCTGAGACGATTGCCAAAGAGGGGGAAGGGCAAAGAGTGCCGCAACGTTGCCCAGCAGAATCGACATCACTGCTGACCGACAAGAAATCTGCCTCGCAAATACCAGCAGAAACAAATCATGTACCCCTTTGGCGCCCACCAGCACTTGCCAACACGCTAAAGAACGGATCTGCATCATTTGCGCGGCGCACACCAGCACCTGCAGTAGCGCCACAGGCTGACTTTGAGCCTGAATCTGGAAGTGCACCAGCACTATTCACGGATCACACGATACCAGGAGTAAGGCGATACAACTTGCGGCCTCGAAAGACAAAGTGATCCACAGTTCTTTTTTGATGTTTATGTCAACCTCTGGTTCAGCTCATGGACGGAGAAGGAACTAGAGGTGTACAGGAGAGAAGCGTGAGAATTGTGCAAGTCGGACAATTCAAGACTAGCGGCTCTTCGGTGCGATCATAAAAGTACATGTGTCAGGAACCAGAGCGGACAAGCTGGGCGCACATGGTACTAAGGCAATGAGATAACTGAGTAAAAGTACATGTGTCAGGAACCAGAGCGGACAAGCTGGGCGCACATGGTACTAAGGCAATAAGATAACTGATCAAAGGTCCTATGACCAGTATGAGAAAGGACAAGTGATCTTGCCTAAAACGAATAAACAAATCCAAGCTAATAAGGACAGGCAGAACTGAACTGTGACAATTTCGTTGAACTTATTGACACCAGAGCAAGCGCGACGAAGAGATATGTCCACGACGAACTGTAATAAGGAAGAAGAAGGACGACGAGAAACATGCCGGGACCGGTTCCAGCCTCCTCCTGCACCACCACTGCTGAGAATGAGTCAATTATAAAGACTGTAAACTTAAGAAAAACGCATGGTAAAATGAATTGTATGCTTGCACTGACAATAATAATGTGCTTTATGGGCGAAATGTTTTTACCAATAATTAAAATATCCACTACTGAAAGCCTGGTTCAGGTGATTACCTATACCCTGCCCCCAATGGAAGAAAGACACAGGGAAGGTTTTGGGAATAATACATTGCTATTGATCATGAACATGACACATGCAATTCTGAAGAAAACAAATTGCTGGGTATGTGCCCATTTACCACAGCATGCTGGGAAAGGAATAGGGTGGTATGTACAGCCACTACCATTAAGTTCTGCATGTAGTGCATCTTTAGGTGCAATGTTTTATGGGAAATGGAATGAGAGTAGTACGGGTCAATTAGACAGAACCAACATGAATGAGTTTGAGGAGATAATAATGAAGCCTGTGGGTTGTTCCATTTTCCATAAAGCACAAGTAATAGCCCCAGAGCCAACGAGGAAAAGTACACGAAAGATAACACAACAAAATAGACGAGATAGATTGTCCCCACCAGAAAAGACATCTGTAATGACGTTTCGTGTAAGAACAGCAGGGGACAAAGACTCAATCCCCCCCCATCTTACACAGTGAATTATAGCCCAAGAACTGTCCCTTTTTGTCTAAGAAAGAAAGGCTCTTTTTCAGTCAGAACATACACTGGATGCATGAATACAGTGGTATTAAAATGGGAAATAGAACCAGTATATGTAGGTGATCCAGTTTATTTTATATGTGGAGAGAAAGAATATCCTTGGTTGCCCAGAAACTGGGGAGGTACATGTTACCTAGGTCTACTGTTCCCAGGAGTATTCCTCTTAGAAACAGCAGACATGGCCAGGCTATCCATAACTAGAGTCAAAAGGACTGACAAGGGTGTTTTAATAGCAACTGATGTATCAAAATCATTCATTCCATTCTTAGGGCAGATAGTGAACTCCTATAATATAAGGCAGCTGTCCAGAATCCTAAAAAATACCACAAACACAACAACAGATATACTATTTAACATGACGTTGGAAGAAAGAGGAATCAGGTTAATGACGCTGCAAAATAGAATGGCTCTCGATGTGATCCTGGTTGATTGTGGGGGAATTTGCAAAATAGTGGGATCTGCGTGTTGCGTTTATGTCGATGACTATTCCCCTAGGATCTTTGAGGCAATAAAGAAAATGCATGTCCTAAGCTCTGAACTCCCTACTGGAGAAGGAAGCTGGGGAATAGGATCTTGGTTTTGGGGAATACTACGTTCTTGGGGATGGAAGTTGATCTCAATAATAGTAGTGGTGTTTGGAATATTCCTAACGTGCTGTTGTTGCGTACATTGTCTACCAATAGTTTGCGCTGAGGTAACTGAGGGATGTACGGAAGGATGTATGCATATGATGACAAAGAAAAAACAACCTCATGGTCGAACTGAGCAAGACCCAAATGAGATGAGAGCAGTAAAAGAGTTGATGGCAATAGATATTGATGAAGACGATGATGTTTACGATAGCATGCAAAATTCAGACATAAGTACTTCAGACTCATCATCACTAGAGGAGTTTTCAATAAATAGATGAGACGTTTGGCATATGGCCAAAGGAGGGTTTGTCAGTCTAGAAAAACAGATACCTCTACTTTTGTGACTGCAAACGTATTTTGGTGGCCGTGGGCCAACCATCTCATGCACGATATGCCAGAATATAGGTTTTCGAGTTTGCCAATGAACAGCCATTTTGATGTAACAAGAATGGTCATTTTGTTTTCTAACCATTGCTCATTGCTTTCTGTTCCTATTGCTTCGCAGTATTTTTTCCGCTTACACTGCTCGACTGTAAAACATTGTTGTCTGCACGTAAGATGGACAAGGCCGCAGGGCCGTGAGGATAACAAGAGTTTGTTGAAACACAAACGTAGGCAGCGCCAGGAAGAATGCCCGGCTCCCTCCCGAATGTAGCCTTGAAGCAGAGCTGCGGGGCATTTAATCATTTCGCAGCTGCCAGCCAGTCTCGTTATATGGTAGAATATGTTAGAATAATACAGTTAAAGGCTTGAATTATGCTTTTCTTACGGCTCCCTTTTGCTGAGCCCGCTAGAGCGTGTCGGCTCCCAGGACACGAATAGCACCTAATAGATAGCAAGGTTTGGAATGGAACTCTTCACCCCCGTATGTAGCTCGCTTCCAAGAACAGAAGCGCAGTGTTCTATTCAACAACTGAAAGATTCACTCACAAATTGCAAATTGTTACTAGAATAGATGTTTGAAGGTCTCATAGTTGTCGGAGATGTCCATCATCACACCAAATTCAAAGAAACCCAATAAAAGGGGGGTGTTAAACATGTCATAGCTGATTGTTTGATATGCATTTTGTATATATGTAACTGATGTACGTAATTAATTCTCTTGCGTCCCTCGAGGTCTAGAGATACACGTTGCGGGGCATGAGACCGAGTTGGCCAACTGAGACTTTTGCTTTGCAATAAACCCTAGCTTTGGGAATGCAACCTCGTGTCTGGCGTATCTATCGTGTGTTGTGACTCACCTTGTTTCCATAGACGTTAGGGACCCCTAGGGGCCCCTTTCATCTTTGCCACACTTCCTGGCCACAGGCACCTACCAACACACAGTGGGCCAGCTGCATGGCATTTCACAACCACTATTTTCACGCATGCTGAACCAAGTGCTGGATGCCCTCCTGAAGCACGCAAGCACCCACATATCCCTACCACGGACTGCCCAGGAGATGCCGAAACCAAAGTAGGCTTCCATGCACTGGCAGGCATGCCCAATTGTGTGGGTGCCATCGACTGCACCCATGTGAAATTGGTAGTCCCCCATGCCATAGAGGCAGTGTACCGCAATCGCAAGCAATACCACTCCATCAATGTGCAAATGGTATGTGACTCCAGGAAGATCATCACCCATTGCTGCGCCCGATTTCCTGGATCAACACATGATGCCATGTTACTGGGTAATTCCATGCTACCCCATCACATGGAGTGACATGCCGGACCACGTGCCTGGCTGCTTGGTGAGTTGCACAACCGTCCCATGGCAGTGCTTTGGGGTACTGATGTGTGGGGATGCATAAGGGGGGGGATACTGCATCTGGATGGGAAAGTGGGGGGGGAATACTGCACCTGGGTGGGAATAGCCGGTGATTGGAGAATGCATGCAGAGCCAAACACTCCTGACCTGAACCAGTCAAACGGTGCGTGACACTTCACTGGGCCAGATATCACAAATAATGCATATTGGGGGCGCATGAGCATGGCTGCCTGAGCCAGCGTCTCCTAATTCAGGCTGAATCATTTTAAATCAAAACAATCCAAACAGCAATTTTTACCACTTTTCTTCCTACGTTCCTGTCCCTTAACTACTGGGGCTCCTTCGACGGCATTTCCAACAGAAATCGGATCCGCCTTGTGTGTTTTTTCAGGTGGAGTCGTGGGACTTGGCCTTCTCCTGCTCTGCTGTGACCGACCCTGGAGGATCCTTCCCGCCTTCCCGCCCTGCGGACATCCTGAGCAGCGGTCCACTCCTCCTGCCGTGGCGCGCCTGGTGCCGGCTCCAATCCCCTGAGCCTCCACGCTGGGCCCTTTTTGTTGGCCCCCTCGCCTCACGTTGCATTGGAATCCTTCATCCTGGTGCTGGCCCGTGTGAGTTTGCGGCCGATCGCGGAGCCTGTATCGGGACCTCGAGACCTCCTCTTGGCCCCTGGAGCCTTCTCTTCGCAGGCCGGAGCCTGGGTGAGTTGGCATCGGTCGGAGGCTGTGTACGGGCGATCACTCCTGAGATCCCCTCTCTCCTCGCTGCCCCCGGAGCCCCTCCTGCTTCACACGGGGTCCGGGTGAAACGGCAGCCGCCTCTCCGCTCCATACTGCCCCCGGAGCCCCTCCTGCTGCACATGGGGCCTGGGTGAAACGGCAGCCGCCTCTCCACTCCTCGCTGCCCCTGGAGCCCCTCCTGCTGCACACGGGGTCCGGATGAAGCGGCAGCCACCTCTTCGCCCCTCGCTGCCACCGGAGCCACTCCTGCTGCACACGGGGTCCGGGTGAAGCGGCGGCGGCCTCTCCACTCCTCGCTGCCCCCGGAGCCCCTCCTGCTGCACACGGGGTCCAGGTGAAGCGGCAGCCACCTCTCCACTCCTCGCTGCCCCCGGAGCCCCTCCTTCGTCACACGGGGTCCGGGTGAAGTGGACAACCGCCTCTTCGCCCCTCGCTGCCCCCGGAACCCCTCCTGCTGCACACGGGGTCCAGGTGAAGCGGCAGCCACCTCTCCACTCCTCGCTGTCCCTGGAGCCCCTCCTGCGTCACACGGGGTCCTGGTGAAGTGGACAACCGCCTCTTCGCCCCTCGCTGCCAACGGAGCCCCTCCTGCTGCACACAGGGTCCAGGTGAGGCGGCAGCCACCTCTCCACTCCTCGCTGCCCCCGGAGCCCCTCCTGCTGCACACGGGGTCCGGGTGAAGCGGCAGCCACCTCTCCACTCCTCACTGCCCCCGTAGCCCCTCCTGCAGCACTCCGGGTCCGGGTGAAGCGGCAGCCACCTCTCCGCTCCTTGCTGCCCCTAGAGCCCCTCCTGCATAACACGGGGTCCGGGTGAAGCGGCAGCCACTTCTCAGCTCTTCACTGCCCCCGGAGCCCCCTCCTGCATTACACAGGGTCCGGGTGAAGCGGCAGCCACCTCTCCGCTCCTCGTTGCCCCCGGAACCCCTCCTGCATAACACAGGATTCGGGCGAAGCAGCAGCCGCCTCTCCACTCCACACTCTCCTGGAGCCCCCCTGCCATCACATGGGGTCTGGGTGACACGACTACTGCCTTTCTACCTGCTCCCTCGGACACTTCTCATCGCTGGCCCCGAGACCACTTTTGGCGCCATTCTGTACCTGGACTACTCCAAATTCTATTCCATGTGCTTGCTCCCTTTGCCTCTACTGTCCTTACCTACCAACCTTAATCATTGGACTCGTGTCCACCTTTGGCGCCATCCTGCATCCCCTCCTGTCGCTTTATACTCCCTCTTCTCTACTGACCCTTCATTGTCCACTGCCTCTCCCTTCTATAACTGCCTTACTGGTCCCTACCCGCCGCATTCCTAACTCCTACAATTACGGCCCTTCTCTACTTGTCCCTCCCCTTGTCCTTTGGTATGCGATCTTCTATAACTCCCTTCCACCTCACTCTCCCCCCTCTCTCCACCCTTCCTCCTTCCCCTTTCCCTTCTTCTCTCCTCTCTCCTCCTAGTCCTAATGCCTAGACATCTTCACTTTCATCACCCTTGCTCCTCCAGATACCCCCAGTCCTTCTCTCATCACCCCAACCTTCTTTACCCCCCCCCACTGCCAACCACTCTGCCCTCATGAACACTGCTCTCTGGATCGCCAGATCCATCTGGAATAAAACTGCAGCTACCCTTGATTTGTTCTTTCGCCTCAACCTTCATTTCCTGTGTCTTACTGAAACCTGGATTCCCCCTCAAAACACATCTGTCCCCGAATCCTTGACAAACTCCTCCTCCTCCTTCATTCACACATAGCGCCCCTCTGGCCGTGGCGGAGGCGTCAGTCTCCTTTACCATCCAAAATACATTTCCTCCTCTTCCTCTCCATCTCTCCCCTCTTTCCCTTCCTTTGAATTCCTCTACAAGTCTTTCTCCACTCCCCACCCCATTTCCTTCCTGATCATCTATCGCCCACCCGGCCCTCTCTCTACCTTCTAAGAAGACCTAGATCACCTCCTCTCACTTATCTCTCCCTCCCAGTCTCCTCTAACTGTACTTGGTGACTTTAATATCCATATTCCTTCTCCCCCTCAATCTTCTCCACTCCTCTCCTCTCCATCCTCGACTCCTACCTCCTCTCCCCCTTCCCTCACCCCCTACTCATTCCACTGGGTCAACTCTTTACCTTATTTTCAATTCCTCCTATCCCGCCTCCCCTGTCTCTTCTCTTCCTGTTTATCACTCAAATCATGCTTTACTCTCATTCTCACTATCTTCTCTCTCGCACTCCACTACTGCTAATCCCTCCCCTCCAATCTACTCGTGTCGTGACCTTCGGAATTTTGATGCCACCCTCTTTTCTGATACTTGTTCAGCTTCTCTTCCATCTCCCCATGACTTTGCTTTACTCTCTGCGGATGATGCTCTCTCTTCCCTTTCCTCTTCTATCTCCACTGCCCTAGATCAACTTTACCCTCTCCCCTCTATTCTCATCCCCAAGATCTACCCTCTTCTTATCCCTTACCTTACCACCTTCTTCAACTCCTGCCTCTCCTCGTCAACCTTTCCCTCTACGTTCAAACACGCAACGATTATTCCCATTCTAAAGAAACCCTCTGCCGATCCACTTCTCACTGCTAATTACAGACCTATCTCTCTTCTACCTTTTCTTTCTAAGCTTCTTGAGCGCATTCCCTACTCTCAACTCTCATCCTTTGTTACTTCTTCCTCTCTCCTTCCTCCCTTCCAATCTGGCTTCCGTCCCAAACATTCCACTGAAACTGCTCTCACCTCTATCCTTAACTCACTCCTCTCTCCTCGTCATGCTAAGCAATCCTCTATCCTTATTCTACTTGATCTCTCTGCAGCTTTTGACACTGTCGACCAACCACTCCTACTCCATACTCTTTCCTCCTTTGGATTTAAAGGCCGTTTTAGAATGGCTATCCTCCTACCTCTCCTCCCGTTCCTTTGCTGTTTCGTGGGGAGGCCATTCCTCTCCTTCTTTTCCACTTATCTACGGTGTTCCTCAAGGCTCTGTACTTGGTCCTTTCCTTTTCTCTCTTTACACCTCTCTCATTGCCCATGTCATCTCCTTGTTTGGCATTTCCCATCACTTCTATGCTGACGATACTCAACTCTTTCTTTCTTTCTCCTCCTTCACACTTGACCTCCACCTTAAACTCGCCTCCTGCCTCACTGCTATCAAGAACTGGATGTCCTCCCGCTTTCTCTCTCTTAACACTGATAAAACGGAAGTCCTTTTCTTCCCCTCTAATTCTCTTCCCCTCCTTCATTCATTCATTCACTTTCCTCCCTCTAATCTCCCGATTTCCCCCCAAGCTCGTAATCTAGGTGTTCTTTTTGATTCCTCTCTCACCTTCTCTCAACACATTTCACTCACCTCCCGCACCAGCAGATACCACCTCTACAATAGACGCAAAATCTGTTCCTCCCTCACATTCCAGGCCATCAAACTCCTAATTTCCTCTCTCATCTTCTCCCACCTTTTCTACTGCTCTTCTCTAATCTTTGGACTTCCCCCTTCTCAACTTGCCCCTCTTAAATTCATATACCACTCAGCTGTTCGTACCCTCTATCTCCTTTCCGCCCGTGACTCCATCTCTTCCTCACTCTCATACCTTTGCTGGGTACCTTTCCACTCACAGCTTAAATTCCACTTTCTCTGCCTTGTCTTAAAATCCCTCTACGGTCTTGCTCCTCCTTATCTCTCCTTCTACTCTCCATCCCGCCCCCTTCGCTCTGCTGACCATTTCCTCCTCACTGTTTCTCCTTCCCCATGCGCTTCCTCCCGTTTCCGCTCTTTCCAACTCCTTGCACCTATGCACTGGAACTTCCTCCCTCTTACAATCCGCTCTACTACGACCTTCGCCTCATTTCGCACTTCCCTTAAATCCTTCCTCCTCCATTCTCCCCCTTGAAAACTTCCCCTATTACCCGATTCCTCTCTCCCCTCTCCCTTCCTCTTCAACTTTACCTCGCCCTGTCCAACTCCCTCTCCTCCCCCACCTCTTCTCTCTCCCCTTTCTACCCCCCCTCAGTTAATTGCTCTTTGCACTGTTTTGTTGAATGTTTCAAGATGTAAATTTTGCTCCCATTGTTAAGTGTTATTGGTTTTTTGTAATCTGTTGTTCCATTGTACAGCGCCTTGGTGTAAAGCGCTCTATAAATAAATCAAATCAAAATCAAATCAAATCAATGAGAACAAGTAAGAGGCACAACCAGGCCACCATGGTGATGGCAAGCAATGCATGAATGAACAGGATGGCAAGTGTGGCAATGTGGGCAGTGTGACCATGCATAGTAAATAATGAACAGCATGTATTGGAGTCAAAACATTGTTGCACTACTACAGCATATCTGCCTCAGCATGCATGATTACACCCTGCATCATCTATTGAACGCCACCCAGATTACCACACCTCATGACAGTATAGATTGCACCTAGATAAAAAAAAATTCATGCTTACAGGGACATGTACATGGCCACACCAAATAGCTGCTGCCATGACTGTGCTCCCTGAATGTGGCAGGAGTGACACACACCTATTTGAATCTGCTTGCAGGTGATGGAGGATATCCCTTGAGGCCGTGGCTACTCATCCCTGTGCGTAACCCGCAGAACAGTCATGAGGAGGAGTACAATTGTGTGCATACCAGTACCCGTGTTGTGATTGAGCAGACCTGTGGCCTGTTGAAGGGGCGGTTCAGCTGCCTCAGCAGGTCTGGTGGGGCACTCCTATATAGGCCTGAGAAGGTGGCAAAGATCACCATGGCCTGTGTCATGCTGCACAACATGTGCATCCGGAGAAATGTACCACTGCCACCTGACATTGACATGCATGGGCCGGGTGAGGATGATGAGGATGGAGACGGAGGTGAAGTAGCCCCCCTGCCAGTACGGGATGGCCATGCTGTACGGCAAGCACTAATTCACGAATACTTCTGAAACACAGGGACTATGAAAGACTTGTGTCAGTCAGACACTGGGCGAATGTGGACATGCACACAGGGAATGTTGGGAGTTGGGCACTGAACACCGTACCACATTAAATGGATGCACACAAAAATAACAATGTCCAGCCATGGATTTTTCTTATTACAACGTGTGTATTATTTACAACAGCAAAAATGTGCCCACTCCCCCCTCCCAGACTCCCCCAACAAACTCCCTGACCCCCCCAACAAACTCCCTGACCCCTCCAACAAACTCCCAGTCCCCCCCAACAAACTCCCTGACCCCGCCAACAAACACCAACAACCCCAATAGACTCCACAAGATGCAGCCTTTCACCCCCAACCTTGTGTCCCACTACCATTGTCCCCCCACACTACTTCCGGGACTTCTTCCTGTCCAGAGGCGGCATTTCAGTGTGCCTTGCACTCCTACATGTGTGGCGCACTGGGCTGGTGGGGACAGATGAAGCTGGTGTGGAGGTAGTAGGTGATTCGCTGGCAGGTTCCACACCTCCTGCAAGCTGTGGTCGCTGCATATGAAGCAGCATTGAGGTCAGCACCTGTGTCACCACCCCCAGGCAGTCCCTCATTAGCCGAGCCGATGCATTGACAGCGGCTGTGTTTGCTTCTATGGCCGCTGTGGTCCCTGCAATTGCTGTGGCAATACCCCGCCTGGTTTCCTCCCCATCCGCTATGTACTGGCGGAGTAGGTCTAACATGGCCTCCTGTTGGGCCTCCACCATCGACAATCGTGTCTCCAGGGTTCTGGCTGGAGTGTTGGTTTGTGCAGTCACATGGATGGCATTTTCGGGACTGGACTCCTCAGAAGTGGGTAGGTCACAGTCACAGAGGCAGGGATCAACTTCACTGCAGGTGGGTGACTGCAGGTGTTGGGGCGATGGGGTGGGCACGGGGTTCGGGGTGGCCGGGCATGTCACCTTGGTGTCTC
The DNA here is from genome assembly GCF_040938575.1 of Ambystoma mexicanum. Classification (NCBI taxonomy): domain Eukaryota; kingdom Metazoa; phylum Chordata; class Amphibia; order Caudata; family Ambystomatidae; genus Ambystoma; species Ambystoma mexicanum. The sequence continues at coordinate 306,572,359 of NC_090921.1, forward strand.
CCTCAGGCTCCACACTGGCCTCAAGTTCTTCCCCAGTGGAGGCGGTTGCTTCCAGGGACTCCCCTTGGACAGGTGTGGGTGTGGCCTGCTTGTCTCCAGCGGAGGTGGTGGTGGTGGTGGTTGCCCTCTTCTTACGGTGTGAGGTGGATGCCCTTGTAGTTGTCTCCTGGGTTGCTTCTTCCTCATCAGTGCCTGGGGGGAGTAGAAGAGATGCAGGGCATCAGTGATGGTGTGACATGGCAGTGGCGGTGCTGTTCATTATTCATTTGATCATGCTTTCATGTCTTACAGGTGTGTCACGCAGGGTATTCAGAGGGGGCATGTAAGCATTCACTGCATGGCAGGTGGCATGCCGTTGAGTTTGGGTTTGTGTGAAGTATCACATGGGCAAGCTCCAGATGTGTTGGCTGTGTGTTGGTTAAGGGAATGGGCACTCAGCATGCATTTCAGTGTGGCAGCGTTTGGCCCGCCATCTGTATTTGGGTGTTGGGACATGCATTGCCTTGCCTAGACTCTCTACCACTTCACTTGTGCTACTTCATGGTCTCCCCTACAGGGATCTGCAGGGTCACTCACCTCCTTCCGCGGTTGATGCCGCACCCGTCTCCATCTCGCATAATCCCTTGATGGACTCAGGACTGATGAATCTGCTGGCCGTCTCCTCCCAGGCCATCAATTTGGCAGGGGGTGGGCATCCCCGCCTGTGGCCATGGCCTCCCTCCGATTGGTGGCCATGATATTGCGTATCCTCAACCGGAGGTCATCCCACCGCTTCCTGCATCCCCTCACACTACGCGCGGTGGGACCTACAGCTGATACCTTGCGGGCTACCTCCTGCCAGATTTGCCTCTTTTGTTGCTGCACCTCCCACTTCTTGACGTGGGATTGCATTGTGTCTGCATGTGCAGCTAGAGTGTCCGCTATATGGTGAGCTCTGCGTCTCAGTAACGCTGTTTACGCAGCCGGGGGCTGGTCTTCCTGGTAGCCTTTGAAATCCTCTATGGATTTCCACTGTGCTCTCCGAGTATCGACTGGTGGTTATGGAGGATGGCAATGGATTGTGTTTTTAAAGATGGCCTCCGGCCAATTTCCCGTTCCTGCGCGATGACGTAATTTCCGGGTCCGTTTTTTTTACGAACACGGTATTACCATGCCAGTATTACCATGCCAGCATTTAGGGGTTGGTATGAGGCGGTACCGCTAAGGGCGGGTCCCGCGATGCCGTTATAGGGGAATTGGAGGCCCTTTAACAGCATGGCGGTATTGCCACTACCGGCATGGGGGGACGCGCGTGTTCGCGCACTCGTAATCACCCGCTATTAGCGGGTTCATACGAGCACGGACCCGCTCATTCCGGCATGCCGGTAATGAACCCGGTTTTACCGGGCAACTCGTAATGAGGCCCAATGTATAGCATCTGATTATGGTACACAGCATTTGATTTCAATACTATATGATGCGAGTGGCATTTCAGGAGTGTCTGGGTATTTAATGTGGACATCTGAGCAAAGATAAAAGTACCTGTTGCTTCATGGAAATACCTGGTCCAATATTTGGATACCCGAGTATGTGATTGGAATGCTGGTGCCATGATGAGTAAATATGGCATTTGAGGGTAACACCAGATATGTGATCAAAGTACATGGCATTTGATGGAACTGCATGCAACGTGATTCTGGAACATGATCTTTTGGTGGCAGTGCCTGGCATGTGTTGGAAGTACCTGCCATCACATGGTAATTCCTGGCATATGAGTACCTGGCATTGAGAGAGAAAACCTAGCATTAGTACTTCGCATTTGATGGCAATAGTAGACCCGTGATTTGTATCTGGCCATCCGTTTGTAATATCTGACAACCACAAACATAATGTCACAGTTTAAGAAATAATATTTTTACTTTACCAGTGATTGTTTATATAAAGCGCACGTACTGGTTTATCGCAATGTAAGAATACTGTACTATTTTACAGGATTTGTTCCCTCCATATCAAAGAATATATGTTTTGGTATTGACTGTAAATATTAAATTCACGGTACATCCAACTTTAATACACCTTGAAAATGCATAACAATGTATAGTCGTACCATAAAATTATACTTGCTTTTCAATTAAAATGTGCTGCGGCGATCATTTTATGGCTAGGCTCATCTCTTTAAGGCCATACCAAAAATACATCCGGGCCTGTTGATCAAACGTTTTCGGAGCTAGACCGTCACTGTTCAGGACAGAATCGGAGCGAACATACTCCACCAGAATCAGTCCCCAGGCAGTAAAGAGGACGATGGCATAAGCATGTATTGTAAGGAATAAAGTATGCAAAAAGAAAATTACAATCCATATTATAATTCTGTCACCTTACAAAGGAACTCGGACTTAAGCACGATTCCTATATTTTTCTTTCGTGCGGTGGAACCGGCACGGTGTGCGCATATTGTGGAACCTGAGACAAAACAGACGCAGTGACACAATACACGGATTAATAAACAGGGATAGTATATCTTCAGAGGGGCGGGGCTGGGCTGCCGTCTCGGCCTGCAGGGCTCTGCCAGTGTCAGTTGCTGCAGCTGCAGGGGGGTACTGCTCCCCAACCACCTCTCCCAGGGGGCTGAAGGTCATTAGGGATCCATTAGGGCAGATTAACACCTGCATCCAAGGGACATTTCTCACATTGAGGCGGCCGTTGGAGAGACCCCTGAGGCGCATCGCAGCTACTAGTAAACAATCGAGGTAATTGTATCCCACCCACCCTCTGGGCGGAGGGCGGCATGCATGTGACAATAAGATCTGGGTGGGCGAAGGTGTGAGGGCAGGCCTGTAAGGCGGTGCCTGTCGGGCCTGAAGGTACTTTAAGGATGATTCTGCAAATACCGGAAGAGTACATACAAGTGGGCTATCTGGGGCGTGTAGCAAATGTTAATGGTTTTGTGTTAATCTTCAAATGAGACTCCAGTTGTGGTGGCTTTATCCAATGAGCTACTCTCACTGGCAATGGGTGAAACTGCTCCAGTGAGTGACACTTATATACAAAGACCTGGAGAGGGCTCCAAGGTGGAAAAGAGCACATCCACAATATTGAGGTTATGACAAGGAATGAGAGCTACATCCAATCACTGAATAAGTGAAAGTTTACTCTAAAGAGCCCCCAGTACCCGTTTAGTCAGATTAACCTGTGCATTCCCCCAGACCACTGCAATCAAACATCCTCAGGGGGAGTGCAAGAGTGTCTGCCACTCCATTTTGGACCTCATCAAGCACTTGCCTGTACAGCAGTGAATGGAGCAGTGAACGGAGCAGAGAGCAGAACAGTCCTCTTTCTATCTCTAGTGCACGCTTTACTCCCGCCTACACCGCCAGCCTACATAAACTTTAATTGGAGTGGAGCGTGGCAGAGAGTGCAAGTGTGTCTGCCACTCTATTTTGGACCTGATCAAGCACTTGCCTGCACAGCAGTGAATGGGGCAATGAACGGGGAAGAGAGCGGAGTAGTCCCCTTTCTATCTGTAATGTACGCATCACTCCCGCCTACACCGGCAGTCTACATAAACTTGAATTGGAGCAGAGCATGGCAGAGAGTGCAAGAGTGTCTGGTGTGTCCGGTGAATGGAGCGCATAGCCGTGTCTCTGGAGCTGCAGTCGTTTGCAGCACTGCCAGTGGAAGGAGGCGTTATGGAGGAGGGCCGGATCCTAAGAAGTCCCAAGGTCCGGAAAGATGAGGAAGTCTCAACCCAGCAATGAAGCGCTGGTAGTCCGACCTCGCCCGGCAGCACAGTGTAAGTGTCTTCAGCTGGCACATCAGTACTATTGGGTAAGCAAACAAACAACACTGCACATCTCAGAATCTCGTTGCTTCCGTCACCTAAGATTTTATGAAAGCTCCCTCTTACCATGCTCCCTCAACTACATTCTCCACCCACAACATTGCCATTGACTTCTGGTGTAACTTCACTGATGCCTCAAACTATCGAGGCTGGAACACTCGTTCTTGAATGGGAAACAGACTTGGACTTGGAGCGGGTTCTATCCGATCAGCCGAGCCGTTGTATCGGAGACTCTCTCTCCTATCCCCTCCTTTTTTGTGTTCTGATCGGGTAATTCTTATAAATACAACTTGCTAGCACGTTGTCGGAGGGAGACCTGAAGGGGAAGACATTATACCTGGCCCTCCCAAGCCCGGGAAAAGGCTTTACAGTGTGGTCCCCAGACCTTGACATACACAGTCCGCTTGCAGTGGGGAACCCACCTGAAGGGGCCGTGTTAATCCAGGTGGAAGATGAGAGGGGGTCTGCTACAGTGGAACCCAACCTTCCCACCAGCCTGGACTCCTTTACCGCGGCACCACCGCTGACAACAGAGCACACAGTCCTGATAATGACTCAGGAACCTGTACAGATTAGGGAACAGATGCATGGCATGCCACGGAAATACCTAGTCCCCAACAGGACTAATTTCTCAGCCCCTTCAAACCCAGAGGTCGTTGATCATGTTTTCACTATCAGACCAGAAGAGAGAGAGGGAGGCGGCGCCCCTGACAAAAGACAGCGGCTTGACAAGGAAGGCAAATAATGACTTATCGACCAGGTGGAGAAACATCAGTTCAAACCAGCCAACGTAATGCGTCCTCAAACCGTTTGCCTGACCAAACACATCAGGAATTGAAGCAGGCAAAACAAACATCTACCCATGTTCCCCCCAGACTAGTAAACTCTCCCGCAGGGGATGCAACAAAAACGGTAAATCCTCCAAGGTTTCACCATAGAACAATCTTGACGGGGGACAGACCGACCTGTACATTGTCATCCTTCTTCTTGCCAAAAATAGTAATGCCTGTAAGTGACATAACTCTGGGAGAACATTCAGATACAGAATTGGTTACGGAAGACCACAGTAAAATTGCCAATGAGGACGCCTGGAGCGCTATCCCTAAAGAGCCTGAGTAAGAAAAAGTAAGGCTAGCACCTTGTGATCATTCAAACCTTGATAAGTTGTCACATCTCAAAGAGGTCTGCATACAACTGGATAAATGAGTGGATAAACATTCTACAACTATTTTATCCCTTGGTTCCACTAAAGAAAAAACATCAGAGGGAGCTAATAAAAACAGGGGGCATAAACAAAATCACTCAGGGCATATGCCCCACTGCGCAATCAATGAGGAACCTGATCGCAGACACATCTCAAAAACAAATTATCACTAAACGGGCTCCAGAATGGGAGAACCAACAACAAACCAGGGGAAGGAGCCCCAGGATTACACCAGAGAGAACGGTAAACTTGAAGGGAAAGCGGGCAGATACAGCTCCATCCCCGTGCTGGGTAAAAGTGGTCAGGAATGCCCCTTCTAGCCAAGTTCAGGAGCAAATAACTTACAATAAACATCACCCGCAGGCCTGCAAAAAACAGGACCCCCTTGTCATCCTCAAGCCTGGATTTCTCTAAAGTAAACACAGAGGAATATGGGCCAAACAAACAACCCCTTTGATGAAAAAAACAAACCTGACCGGCTCACAATGATGTCAACTTTAACAATAGCTTTGGCATCCTTCATAAAGCTTTACGAAACCATAAATGAAACATTAAAGAATCATACTACACTAATGGCAATGATGCCCACCAAATACATTTTCCTGGAAGGATACGTTACGGCCAAAGACTAGAGAAATCAAACCAATGACCAGCTACCCCCACAGATTGACAATGATAAACACTCTAAAAGGCAAAACAGTTAATAAGGAATACACAATCTACTCAGACGAACAATAGTTCTCAATAAGTTGACTTAATATGTGAGGAGGAGGACACTGCCAGCAAGAACGACTTGAATTTAGTGGGGAGAGGGGCTCTTCTCTATTCAAACTAAATTAAACAAAGATCCTGTGTAATACCTGAACTCGAAGCCAATGAAATTGAAAATATGGCCCCTTGCCTGGAGGATACTGTAAATCCAGCTTTTGCTATTATTTCCCAGAACAACACTGCCAGGAGAGACCAGACGGTAAATCCAACAAACACTGCTAATGATTTAGCAAGGCCTAAAGCCAAATTTGTACTGTTGCAAAACAGTTACAAAGGGCCCCACAAACTCTGGCCCCAAGGAAGCACATTTTAGGAGACTTACTCCCCTCTCCTGCTTTACCACCACCACTGGCTCTCACAGAAGGGTCAGAACTAGAGGACCCCTCGCAAATTGAGAAAGACACCAGCGCAACATTCCAAATCCTGATAGATCTATGGACATACTCAATGGAAGATCAGGACATCGCGTTGACGACAGAGAGAAGGTCCCTGACTCCTTCTGCCACAAAGGGAAGGGACATCCATATCCCTCACCAGCACCTAAACGACAGCCAGTCTCTGTCTTTCTACACCCTATCGGAGAGAAGAAAGAAAGCAGTGAACATTTTTAGACTAAGACCCTTCAGCAATTGCCCAAAGTTATTAATGGCAAAAGCTTTACGAATGCGGGCAAAGCTTGGGTAGAATTTTGAAAGACTCTCCCTTGCGCTGATTCCGCCATTGTAGTGAGCGAACGAACCATCAAGACAGTACAGGAGCAAAGCGGGGGAAGATCTAACCCTGCCCTGTCCTACAGATCCAGAGTAACTACCAGGAAAACACAAAGCCGAAGTGCTTGCTCCTTGAAGCTGGAGAGGATCCTGGAAAAGGAAGATGACCTGATCCTTAACAGAAGGACTGTGATGGAATTGCTGCACTGCATTCCAAATCTAAGAAAACTATCGTCAAAAGACCTGCAGATCATCGAATTCGGAGATGAACACAGGACCGACTCGATCTTCTTAGACATCACCTCACTGTGGTAAAGTGTATGCTGATTGAAGCAGCGGAAAGTCTGCTGATGTTGGGTTTTGACCGTATGCAAGTAAAGGACCCAGAGCCAGCCACTTCACCATCAATGCTCCAAGCTCAACCTAGGACAGAGCCAGGTCCAACAGGCTCTGAAAATAGTCACTTCTCTCATGATAAAGGAACCTCAAGATCCACTCCCAAATACCTTGATCTGCTAAACACGGTCCGAGTCCCGGTGGGACCAGGATACGAACTTCGTGTCACCTTCAAAACGGACCAGTGCAACCGACAAGTCAGAAACGTCATGCCCACCACCCAGGTATTAATCGAAAAAGGGAAATTGATGGACTGGTCCTGGCTGCCAAGAGCATTAGGAACACATGAACAACCATAGCCATTCAAGATGCCCCAAGATCACCCTCCAAATGAACCACAGAATCCGGGGGTCAGGGAGAGGATAACGTTTAAAATTGGCATCGTGGAACACAAGAGGTTTCTTGCATCTTACCGAAACTAGCGACATCAATCTGGGCGACTTTGACCTAATGTGCCTGCAAAAAAGCTGGCTATGTGACAAACCAACTCTTGATGGAAATGAGATATCCTCGAGTGCAGCAATGAAAGGTAAAAAAGGACGCACAACTTCAAGCTTACTATCTACGGTAAAAACAGGCAGCACACTCAACCTGATTCAAACTATCTCATTGAGCGCCTTTTTTCATCAGCTTTTAATAGGCTGTCAGGCTTTGGGAGAGTCACATGGCATAAAGGAGCCCACAGAACTGGTGCTAATCAACCTATATTGGAACACACAGGGATTTCCAATGTGACATTTATCGATATGACTTATGAACTGATCGATGATGCATAGATTAATCAGAAAAACCCCTACGTAATCATCTGTGGAGATTTAAACACGTCCTGCATAAGAGATGGGAATCAGTTCAAGGGCCCAGCCCAAGTATCTGCACGAAGAACTGTAACTACCATGTGGGCATCACTCATGGCAGCAAAGGACATGCATATGTTAAACAACAACATGAAGGGGGATATACCACGACAGGCAACATGGGAGAGTGGAGACCGTTCCTCAACAATAGATTACATCTTTGTATCAAAAAATGTCCTCCCCTCTGTTACTAAAAAACACAAAACAGACTAAGGAACAAAAAAACTTCACCAGAGCTATTTATTATGTTGTACGATTAATGCAACCCTAACTTTTTCCCTGCAGGGAGTACACAATGCTACCCCTGCTTGATGTTTCTAACCCTCAAAAAAACACTAATATGCCGACTGCCGGCAAGACATGCATGGGGACTATTCATACCCTATGTTACAAAATGAGAAAACATATTCACAATAAACTACCACAATACATTTCATACATCTAAATTTCATTAGTCCAAACAATTAAAACCAAGACAGTTACGGGAAAAACCATTTCCCGACTGCACCCTTGGATGAAACAGACAGGTCACGTGGGACTCGGCGTCACACTCTTCGACAATTTAATTGCCCTCCGTGAGGTGTGTCTGGTTGATCCAGGAGTAATTTATTAAAACATTTTATCAAAATATATATGTGTCGCACAAATTCTCAGCACAAAAATGCACTTTATATTCGACTCATTTCTTTACAAGTGCATGAACCCTTCTCTTGTGCGAGAATATATAACACCTTTATAATAGGAAACTTGAGTTCTCTGAGATTAATTCAAACAATTTTATGTTTAAAAGTGCATAAGTCCACTTGTGTCACTCTAAATTGGGTGACATCTGTATATCTGGTCGACCGGTTTCAATGATGTCTTGCGTGTATCATATTCTTCAGGAACCATTATTGCTTCTTTCGACCCAATCAGCAAACACCGAAGAGGCGAGATTGCGACATATCCTATGGAAAATGGGAGAATGTCAAAAATGACTTCTCTCGTATGTGGGAAAAAGGATACGGCATTTCTTAATGACTATTATTGGTGGAATAAAGTAATTTTACTTTCCAAAATGCTCAACTAGTCAATTTGTGACATTAAAAAGAGACTCTCTTCACCCTGCCCCATCACCAATGAGTGCGCAATGTTGTTTCTGAACAGATAAGCTCATACCTGTCCAATTATTTTTGTGTGCAAAGAAACAGCACATTCGGTTTCTGTAGTGTTGCCACTTTCAGATAGTGGAGTTGGAAAGCCTGAAATGGTGCTTTATCTGCAACATAAGAACAGTCATGTTGCATTGACTGTGTCGATACTCCCCCATTATCACATCACCATGTCCCCAGAGGATATATATTCTTCTTGTCCCCACAGTTATAGAACTAACGTTTGTTTACCTTTCTGCTCATAGGTGTCCCTTCGATGAGGAGAGCTTGTTATGGTCTCACAACTTTGTTCATTACGCTTTCGAAGGGGGCCCTGCAAAAAGGCGGGAGGATTGTGAACCATTAATCAAAAAACAAAACGAAAAAACGATCTGATCTGCCCCCCTCATTGCGAATATTTATCTATGCTAGATAGCAAAGACCCAGTAATTGGTGCAGTCACCAAAAAAATGGCCCGCTTATTTTCTGCTCCTAGTGATTGAGCCCCCATAGAGCCCCATCATAGGTACTTATTGAGCCCAACTACTCATGTCAGGTGCAATAGTGCAATGTAGCAATAGCCCCAAGAGCCCATGTAAATTTCATCAGTATGGGAGCATGCGTACAATCTACGTAGCCAGTCCCGCAGGTTCTTACTTGATGGATTCTCATTTCCTTGGCACGCTTTTTTCGTCGCGTTATGTCATTATTTCGTGATCGTCGCGGATAGCGTTCCTCGCGGTGAACGCTAATAGACTGATCCGCGTCTGTCATCAGCGCGAGCACGGGAGGATGGTCTTACTAGCAGCCAAAGGGGGACCGCGACGTAGTCACGTGTTCCGTCGGCCATTTTAGGTCAGGAAACCAGAAACGTGTACCGCGGCCATATTAGAATGGTAAAAAACACATATGGGAAAACCAATTCTCGCTGCACTCAAAAGCCCTTATGTGTTCCCTACACACAATATTCAAAATGTGTGAGAGCCCATTTTTGACATGATTAAACTTCATGGGGGAAAAAAGAGGGGGGGAGGAATGCATAAATTGATAAAGATAATAAAAAAATATTTTTTGGAGAGGGGACAAATGGGGCGGAGAGCGAAAGGAAGAGGTGGAAATCGCTCATTTTGTAGGACAAAAACGAGGGGAAAAGGGGGGGAAACGGGGTGGATGAAGCTGTGATGTTACGTCTACTTCATCAGGGCCAGTGTATCCCACTGAATTTCTTCATTGAGCCCATGTCTGACTGTATCCAGATGAAAAATCCACTGTTGTTCTTTCTTTAAGAGTATATCATGAAAATTGCCCCCTCTACGAGGTGGCCATATTTTCTCCAGAATTGTCCATTTGAAATCATTCTCTGTGTGGTGTTTTTCATTGAAATGAACCACAAGTGGTGCAGTGATTTTTTTGGTCCTTAGACAGGACTTATGTTCAATGAGACGTGTTTTGATTGGGCGAGTTGTCATCCCAATATATTTTAAATTGCACGGACAAGTAATTAGGTAGATGACACCTCGGCTATTGCAATTGGTTAGATGCCTCTGCATCCATGGTGTCTTCCACCCTATATCTACGGATACACTTCTTGTTGTTTGATTACACATACTGCACATCCCGCATGGGGTGTGTCCCACCGCGGTCATCTACCTAATTACTTGTCCGTGCAATTTAAAATATATTGGGATGACAACTCGCCCAATCAAAACACGTCTCATTGAACATAAGTCCTGTCTAAGGACCAAAAAAATCACTGCACCACTTGTGGTTCATTTCAATGAAAAACACCACACAGAGAATGATTTCAAATGGACAATTCTGGAGAAAATATGGCCACCTCGTAGAGGGGGCAATTTTCATGATATACTCTTAAAGAAAGAACAACAGTGGATTTTTCGTCTGGATACAGTCAGACATGGGCTCAATGAAGAAATTCAGTGGGATACACTGGCCCTGATGAAGTAGACGTAACATCACAGCTTCATCCACCCCGTTTCCCCCCCTTTTCCCCTCGTTTTTGTCCTACAAAATGAGCGATTTCCACCTCTTCCTTTCGCTCTCCGCCCCATTTGTCCCCTCTCCAAAAAATATTTTTTTATTATCTTTATCAATTTATGCATCCCCCCCCCCCTCTTTTTTCCCCCATGAAGTTTAATCATGTCAAAAATGGGCTCTCACACATTTCGAATATTGTGTGTAGGGAACACATAAGGGCTTTTGAGTGCAGCGAGAATTGGTTTTCCCATATGTGTTTTTTACCATTCTAATATGGCCGCGGTATACGTTTCTGGTTTCCTGACCTAAAATGGCCGACGGAACACGTGACTACGTCGCGGTCCCCCTTTGGCTGCTAGTAAGACCATCCTCCCGTGCTCGCGCTGATGACAGACGCGGATCAGTCTATTAGCGTTCACCGCGAGGAACGCTATCCGCGACGATCACGAAATAATGAAATAACGTGACGAAAAAAGCGTGCCAAGGAAATGAGAATCCATCAAGTAAGAACCTGCGGGACTGGCTACGTAGATTGTACGCATGCTCCCATACTGATGAAATTTACATGGGCTCTTGGGGCTATTGCTACATTGCACTATTGCACCTGACATGAGTAGTTGGGCTCAATAAGTACCTATGATGGGGCTCTATGGGGGCTCAATCACTAGGAGCAGAAAATAAGCGGGCCATTTTTTTGGTGACTGCACCAATTACTGGGTCTTTGCTATCTAGCATAGATAAATATTCGCAATGAGGGGGGCAGATCAGATCGTTTTTTCGTTTTGTTTTTTGATTAATGGTTCACAATCCTCCCGCCTTTTTGCAGGGCCCCCTTCGAAAGCGTAATGAACAAAGTTGTGAGACCATAACAAGCTCTCCTCATCGAAGGGACACCTATGAGCAGTAAGGTAAACAAACGTTAGTTCTATAACTGTGGGGACAAGAAGAATATATATCCTCTGGGGACATGGTGATGTGATAATGGGGGAGTATAGACACAGTCAATGCAACATGACTGTTCTTATGTTGCAGATAAAGCACCATTTCAGGCTTTCCAACTCCACTATCTGAAAGTGGCAACACTACAGAAACCGAATGTGCTGTTTCTTTGCACACAAAAATAATTGGACAGGTATGAGCTTATCTGTTCAGAATCAACATTGCGCACTCATTGGTGATGGGGCAGGGTGAAGAGAGTCTCTTTTTAATGTCACAAATTGACTAGTTGAGCATTTTGGAAAGTAAAATTACTTTATTCCACCAATAAGAGTCATTAAGAAATGCCGTATCCTTTTTCCCACATACGAGAGAAGTCATTTTTGACATTCTCCCATTTTCCATAGGATATGTCGCAATCTCGCCTCTTCGGGGTTTGCTGATTGGGTCGAAAGAAGCAATAATGGGTCCTGAAGAATATGATACACGCAAGACATCATTGAAACCGGTCGACCAGATATACAGATGTCACCCGATTTAGAGTGACACAAGTGGACCTATGCACTTTTAAACATCAAATTGTTTGAATTAATCTCAGAGAACTCAAGTTTCCTATTATAAAGGTGTTATATATTCTCGCACAATAGAAGGGTTCATGCACTTGTAAAGAAATGAGTCGAATATAAAGTGCATTTTTGTGCTGAGAATTTGTGCGACACATATATATTTTGATAAAATGTTTTAATAAATTACTCCTGGATCAACCAGACACACCTCACGGAGGGCAATTAAATTGTCGAAGAGTGTGACGCCGAGTCCCACGTGACCTGTCTGTTTCATCCAAGGGTGCAGCCGGGAAATGGTTTTTCCCGTAACTGTCTTGGTTTTAATTGTTTGGACTAATGAAATTTAGATGTATGAAATGTATTGTGGTAGTTTATTGTGAATATGTTTTCTCATTTTGTAACATAGGGTATGAATAGTCCCCATGCATGTCTTGCCGGCAGTCGGCATATTAGTGTTTTTTTGAGGGTTAGAAACATCAAGCAGGGGTAGCATTGTGTACTCCCTGCAGGGAAAAAGTTAGGGTTGCATTAATCGTACAACATAATAAATAGCTCTGGTGAAGTTTTTTTGTTCCTTAGTCTGTTTTGTGTTTTTTAGTATCCCTCTGGTAACAGAAAGGACACATACCCGCCTCTTGAGGTAATGTGGAATTGAGGAAAATCCCTGTGTGTTAACCCCTCCCCTCTGTTACAACATTCAAGATTGTAAAGACGATAAATAGCGATCATCACCTTCTATGTATGGAATGGGCGACTAGCACACTGGGCGTCAGACAGATCGTGCCATCGGACGTACTGATTTGTAATGGAGGTAACAGATCAAAACCGGCAAAGCATAACATTGGGAAACATACATCTGACTTTGTACAGGAGGGATTTAAAGTGGACTACATCCCCCTTTTGGAGTAACACAGTAAAAAAACTTGAAAGAGGTTTTGGCAGCCCTCTAACTGCCTACACGCATTTAACGCAGAGATTGTGGCAAACTATCACGTCCCTCCGGGTTCCCGGTATCCCCAAAGAACCTCCCCAAACCTCCAGTCCCCATACCTCCACTCCTCCCCGTCCTCTTGCCCGGAGCCGGGACCCACGAGTGCTCTCCTCGACTTCCCGTGTGCCAGGGCGGGTGTGTCAGCAGACCGCCCGCTCACGAAGACGCCCGCTCCATTGGCGTATTCCATGGCGGTTGCGAGATTGGCCTTGCTTCCCGCTTCCGCGTCACGTGACCAATGCCTCCCGCTCACGTGTTACTAAAGCACGATCACGCGGTGCGGGTCACGTGACCAGAAGATATTCGTAGCGCCAGTATTTAAACACCCGCATCATAGCACTCGGTGCTTCACAGCTGTTTTTCTTGGACACTGTTTGGTGCTTCGTTCGTTCATGTTTGGATCGTGTGGAAACTGATCTCGGATTGCATTACAGACTGTTATTGGATTTCCCTGACTTCTGGCTCTTGGATATTTGGAACTCTTGTTACGGATCACAGACTGCTTTTGGATTTCTACTTGCTACATGCCACGTTTTTGGATTTCCTTGCCTGGAGTCTAACTGCAGGTGGGCCCGGCACACGCATCTCCACCTATCCTCCTAAGCTCACTGTCCTGTGCCGGGAACGACACACTGGTGGGTCCCGGAACCCCGTCCATAGGTTTAGACGAATCTCCGCTGTCACCCATTGGTAAGACCATTCCACTTCTTTGTTGTTTGGTTTGTGGATGTTGTTTTGGCTCGATACTTAACCGGTGGTTTTATTGCAGTGGTCCAGGGGTTCCCAGAAGTCTGCGGCTCCGGAAGAACATCTCCCACCTGTGGCCTCAAAGATTGTACAGAGAGTGATTTCGACTCTCCCTGTGCGGCACTTGTGGACAGAGGTCTCTTCTGCCTACACGACAGTCAAGACACAACAGACTAAAGCCATCATGTGATGTAGGTAATGGAGGGCGCCGCGGAAGACCCCTTGGCTGCTATGGTCCAAGCCATAACCGTGTTACGTGCAGACATGGCCGCAGCAAACACTGCCATTCACCAACGGTTAGACTATATCCAAAGTACGAGACACCCTTTGCCACCTGATGCTGAATTCGGGGATGCCTCATCTGCCCCACAGGCCGCCCCGCCTCCTGTTCCACCTCCACAGAATCCCATGCCCATGGTACTTCCTTCTCCTTTTCCGTTGGCTGCTCCTAAGAGGGATCATGGGGACCCCAGCAAATTTAGGACCTTCATAAATCAATGTAAACTGCACTTTTTGTGCAGACCCCAGGCCTTTCCAGACTCAACCGCAAAAGCTGCCTTTACCCTATCACATTTAATGGGCATAGCCGCCACCTGGGCTAACCCCCTCCTGGAAAACGACAACCCAGCCCTTTATGACTTCGATCTATTGATCACAGAAATGTCTCGAGTTTTCGACAGTCGCCACAAGGTGCAGTCCCGGGATCTGGAACTTCTGGATTTGGGACAAGGGAGGGGCCCTTGATTGAGTATATCACCAGGTTCAATCAGCTTGCAGCAGAGACTTCTTGGCCCGAAAGTAAAAAGGCTGTCGTGTTTTATAGGGGTCTGAACAACGTCATGAAGGATGCACTTGCTGTTATCCCCTCTTTCACAATGGCGTACCAGGACCTAGTGGACATGACCCTACAGGTAGACGCTAGATGTTCTGAATGCAGGGCTGAGGCCAGTTTTGCTCATACTCCATCGTCACCCACCACCTCTGCAGCTCTCAACACCAGTCATGACCCCATGCAGATCGGGGGCATACGTAGTCCAATTACAACCATAGAGAGGGAGCGCAGGAGGGTGGACAATGCATGCTATTATTGTGGTCTGACTGGCCATTATGTTAAGGAATGTCCCCGTCGACCAAAACTCAAAACCCTGGGTTTTTGGAATGCTCGACCCTAGAACTGGGGACTGAGTCGAGCGCTTCCTGTTACACCCAAATCCGGTACCTGCTTTTGGCCTCACTAGATCCATACAAGTGCAAGCCGTTCTTCAGCCTACACCCAATGTCTCACACCCAGTCACGATCATCATTGACTCCGGTGCCACGGGCAATTACATCGACATTGCACTTGCCCATACCCTCAATCTACCTCTTCTGACTAAAACCAGGCCAGAACCTGTTCAGGCGGTTGATGGTACGTCACTGATATCAGGGCCCATTAAACAACAAACAGCTCCAATGCTCCTAACTATTCATGCTACACAAAAAAACCCTGAGCTTCGACCTCATTTCGATGCCCAAGTTTGGCTTAACATTGGGGATCCCCTGGCTCCAGGAGCATAACGCATTGATAGACTGGAAAACGGGCTTGGTTCACTTTGAGTCAGATCTTTGCCAACACTTTTGTCTTCCTGCAACCACGAATGACAACACACCCGCTCAGGCTCCGGGGGCTATAGCTCATTTAACTATTGAGGACACCATGATCCCGCCAATAAAACACCATACAGTGGGAATGATTTCTACACTTATTCCCGCCCAATACCAGGACTATGCAGGGGTGTTTGACCGCGGTTCCTCCGAAGTGCTTCCCCCATACCGTCCCTACGACTGCCCGATACACTTGATTCCAGGCAGTACCGTTCCTACGGGCCGGATATACTCTCTTTCCCCACTGAAGACCTGGCCCTAAAAGAATACATTCAGAAGTCCCTCCGCTTAGGCCATATACGCCCATCCACTTCTCCAGCGGCCAGTCCCATTTTCTTCATCCGCAAAAAAGAAGGCGATCTGCGCCCATGCGTGGATTATCGTCGACTCAATGCCATCACAGACAAAAAACGTTATCCCATTCCTCTGATCACGCCCTTACTCGACCGCCTCACCCACGCTTCTGTTTTCACGAAATTAGATCTTCGCGGTGCCTACAATCTGGTCCGTGTACACCCTGGGGACGAATGGAAGACCGCATTTTGCACTCGCTATGGGCTATATGAATACACGGTCATGCCGTTTGGCCTGTGCAATGCCCCAGCCACATTCCAGAGGTTCATGAATGATGTCTTTTCCGATATCCTAGCCGTGTTTGTTGTGGTCTACCTAGATGACATTCTGATCTTTTCCCAAACTCTGAAAAAACACGTACAACATGTACGAGAGGTACTCTTGCGTCTGCAAAAACACTCATTGTTCGCTAAACCGGAGAAATGGCAATTTCATATAGACACAGTGGAATTTCTCGGTTTCCATATCACGCCTGGGTGCTTGGCCATGAATTCTTCCAAGGTGCGGGCGGTGTTGGATTGGCCGGCTCCTAAAACCCTGAAAGCGCTTCAGTCGTTTCTTGGCTTTGCCAATTTCTATCAATGCTTTATCTCTGGCTTCTCGTCGCTAGTGGCTCCCCTCACTTCTTTGACAAGTCCTTGCGTTCCCTTCCTTTGGACCGAGACACATCAACGGGCCTTCGAGTCTCTAACGATGGCGTTCACCAACGCCCCTGTTCTACAACACCCAGACCCAGAATTACCATTTATTGTGGAAGCCGATGCCTCCTCCTTTGCCTTGGGCGCGGTGTTATCACAAGTCTGTCCCGCCACCGGTCGGCTTCACCCCGTGGCTTTTCACTCCCGCAAATTCACTGATGCCGAATCCCATTATACAGTGACCGAAAAGGAATTACTGGCAGTCATGGATGCCTTCCGTGTCTGGCGACACCACCTCTTGGGTGCTAAACATCAGGTCACGGTATATTCGGATCATCAAAACTTGCAGGATTTAGCATCCTTGAAGTGCATCAACAGCAGATAGGTCAGATGGCATTTATTCTTCACAGCTTTTGATTTTGTTATCAAGCACCGCTCGGGTTCTGCCCACGGTAAAGCCGATGCCTTGTCTCGTTCCCCTGGGGGGGTTGCATTACCGACATATCCTGACACCATCCTAGACTGCGGCAAAGTGGTTTGTTTATGTACCCCCTCACCACCTTTACTCGAAGCGGTTCGGAACTGGGTTTCTCTACACCCGGATCAGTTGTCCGAATGGGATCCAACGTTTCATGACGGATTGACAATTGTCGCTGATCGCCTATTCCTACCCACTACAGAAACCCGTAACATGGCCATAGAATGGTCCCACGATGCCCCTATTCATGGACACCCTGCCAAGGTTCGTACACTAGCATTGTTGAAACGCTGGTGCTGGTGGCCCTCCATGAAGAGGACATGGAATGCTATGTTAACACCTGTGAAGTTTGCGCACAATGTAAACAGCGTAGGGGTCGTCCTGTAGGTCTTCTGCTTCCTTTGCCTGTTCCTCCCAGACCCTGGCACACTAACTATGGATTTCATCACCGATTTGCCCCGGGTTCAAGGGTTTGACACCTTGTGAGTGGTCATTGATTCCTTCTCCAAGATGGCTCGATTTATTCCCTGCAAGGGCATCCCCTCCACTCCTGCGCTGGCTAAATTGTTCTTTGAGAGTTTTTTGTCTCTTCGGACTGCCCTCGGTTCTCATATCGGATAGGGGTTCTCAATTTACATCACGCTTTTGGCGTGCGTTGACCAAACTACTTGGTATCGACGTTCGCTTCTCCTCAGCGTATCACCCCGAGACGGATGGTCAAACCGAGAGGCTCAATCAAACCTTAGAGAAGTACTTACGTTGCCTGACCCTGCAGCAGCATACATCCTGGCTGAGAGTGGTGCATCTCGCAGAATTGGCATTTAACAATGCAGAACATTCATCCACCGGGTTTTCCCCTTTCTATGTATTGTATGGTCAACATCCCCGTGTTCTGCCCTTCCTTGATATGCCTTCTTCCGTCAACCCTGCTGCCACTGCTTGTGTTAGGGACCTGTCCTCCATCCACGCTCTGGCCTCGACACACCTCCTCGAGGCTCAGGCGTCCATGAAGGCTCAGGCAGACAGAAAACGGGTGATGGTCCCGTTGTATTCAGTGGGGTCCCGCGTCTGGTTGTCTACTCGCCATTTACGACTAGTGGGTTGTCGCAAAATCATGCCTCGCTTTGTGGGGCCTTATGTGGTCACCCAGGTCATTAACCCTGTGGCCTACCGTCTTGCACTCCCAAGGTCCTGGCGGGTACACCCGGTTTTTCATGTCTCCCTCCTTAAGTCCTGCGCCAGTCCTACACAGCTTTGTGCGCCTGTGGCACCAGTGTCTCTGTCCTCCCCCCGATGTCTTCGAGGTCTCTGTAATCTTGGGTTCCCGTATCTGTAGAGGCCGCCTTCAGTATCTGGTGGATTGGTCTGGATTTGGGCCAGATGAGAGGTCCAGGGTGCCTGCTGTTGACGTCTGTGCTCCCCGCCTGGTGGCACGTTTCCACAGGGACAATCCTTCGTACCCACAAGGTTGTTGGCCTTTGGGTGGGGGCTCTGTCACGTCCCTCGGTGCTCCCGGTATCCCCCACGTCCCTCCCCAAACCTCCAGTCCCCATACCTCTACTCCTCCCCGTCCTCTTGCCCAGATCCGGGACCCACGAGTGCTCTCCTCGACTTCCCGTGTGCCAGGGCGGGTGTGTCATCAGACTGCCTGCTCACAAAGACGCCCGCTCCATTGGCGTATTCCGTGGCGGTTGCAAGATTGGCCTTGCTTCCCGCTTCCACGTCACGTGACCAACGCCTCCCGCTCACGTGTTACTAAAGCACGATCACATGGTGTGGGTGCGGGTCAGATGACTGGAAGATATTCGTAGCGCCAGAATTTAAAGACCCGCATCATAGCACTCGGTACTTCACAGCTGTTTTTCTTGGACACTGTTTGGCACTTCGTTCGTTCATGTTTGGATCATGTGGAAACTGACCTCGGATTGCATTACGGATTGTTATTGGATTTCCCTGACTTCTGGCTTTTGGATATTTGGAACACTTGTTACGGATCACAGACTGCTTTTGGATTTCTACTTGCTAGATACCACGCTTTTGGATTTCCTTGCCTGGATTCTAACTGCAGGCGGTCCCGGCACACGCATCTCCACCTATCCTCCTGAGCTCACTGTCCTGAGCCTGGAACGAGACACTAATGGGTCCTGGAACCCCTTCCATAGGTTCAGACGAATCTCCGCTGTCACCCATTGGTAAGACTGTTCCACTTCGCTGTTTGGTTTGTGGATGTTGTTTTGGCTTGATACTTAACCGGTTGTTTTATTGCAGTGGTCCAGGGGTTCCCAGAAGTCTGCGGCTCCGGAAGAACATCTCCCACCTGTGGCCTCAAAGGTTGTACAGAGAGTGATCTGGACTCTCCCTGTGTGGCACTTGTGGACAGAGGTCTCTTCTGCCTACACAACAGTCAAGACACAATACAAACAAATCGAAAAACCCGAATGATGAGGCAGCTACCCTGAAGGAGAGAAGGCAAAACAAAAATTGGTTGGGCTTGCATTGACTAATCATGTATCAGAAGGATGCTGAGGAAATGCTCAAAGCGATCTGTGGTCGGAAGACCAGTGATTTGTGGGCATTGGTAAAATCAACAGGTGGCATTTCCAGAAAATCTCAGGTGAACACTATAAGTGAATAACGATGCATACAGCACTTTCAGATATTATACGCGGGAGAAGGGAACCCAGATCCACAACAAAAAGACATCAGGGTGAAGGGACGCTGGATCTTCCCTTACGAAGTCCAGGATATAGTGGACAGCTCATGAGCCCCAGGGCCTGAAGGTCTAACAAACATCATGTTACAAGAACACAGAGGAATGGGCCAGATTCATCTACAAACTATTTTCTAAGATCACGGAAACTCAACAAATTCTAAGCATGTGGAGGAAAGCGATTGTAGCCCAATCTTTAAAAAAAAAGGGGACCGAGAAAATCCCAAGAACTATTGACCAATTGCCCTCCTGGACGTGATTGGAAAGATCTTCGGTTCATTAATTCTGGAACAGTTTAAAAACTGGTATTGATCAACAGGCCGTAACAAACCTTCCATCTCCGATAGCCTCAGTGGACTGGAATAGCCTAGCCCTTTACAGGAAATGTCTAGTTTCCCCACGTCCACTGATCTTGGAATTAATCCATATGGAACTTACATCTCAGAACAGCCTGCGGTTGAACATCTGGGCAAAGCAAAACATCGACAAATTGAATGATATAGGGGGCTCCCTTGAAGTGCTACTTTCAAACCCGACAAGAATAAAGAAAAAACTGAAAAAGAATGACTGGATTCAGTCCCTGGAAGCAGCGGCTGGTTATGAATCTGTAGCACATTTGGCAACGGAGACGTGGAAACAAAACACTCCACACCAAATTACCTAAGGCAGTTTCCTAACAGAATGTACCAGGATCAATTTTTGAGAGCACGATTAAACCTCCTGCCAACAAATGAGATCTTAGCAATACGAGGTAAAACTCAGCAGAGTAACTGTTGCTTCTGCAAAGACGAAGCTACCGGGGAAACACTCAAGCATTTACTCTTAATATGTCCTGCTCTAAGAGACAGCAACAAAAGCAATTAGGCCACTTGATGTCTGATTTCATGGTCACGTGATTGCTGTCGTCAAATTCTTATAAGAACACAGGGAACTTTTTGGAAGAATCACTCTTAGACCTCCGGGACTTGGGCTCTGATCACCATTTAGGTGGTGTTGCAATGGTGCGTGCAGGAAGACCGGAGACACTGAGTTCCTCCACTCCGATTGTAACAATAATCAAAGAAGCTGCACGCATCTGTTTACTGTGCCACAATAGCTTTGGGCTATCAATAAATCATTTTTTCAATTTAGCAACAAGTTCAAGTCTTTTAAATCTTATTGTCGTGCAGCTTCTTTGATTGTCGTCAAATTCTTGTCTAAACTGTAGTAGGCACCAGCTGACCAGAAACACAAAATAAAAGGACTGGGGAAGGACATATTTAGTTTTATATTTTGCTATAAAATTGTAATCAATTAAATGCAAATAAAAAAATAAATAACATCCTCAGCCACCTATAAATGCTTTCATAGGGTGAAAAGAAGTCCACCTTGGTGTCCGCCAGTACATACTCAATGCCCTCTTTACCATGCTGCTCCTTCTATGCTCCAGTACGTTTCCTTACTATGTACAAAATCTCAGAATCAATGTAAATTGAACTGTGCGCCATCAGAATAATGACATTGACCAGGCATGCTGTAAGTGACTTCAATCCAGCACTCCAACTAAGTCAATGCTTAGTATGTGATGCCCAATGGAAGCCCTTATTTATATATTTTTATGTCAAAGTTCTTTAAATCTCGATGATGAACCCTTATATAACGCCCCTCTATTTGAATCTCCCCGACCTCACTGAGCCAAGAAGTAGGTTTGTTTTGCAAATTAAAAGGTTTGAGGACTTGCACAATATATATATATCACACTTTTATGAATAAAATAATATCTGAATAGCACACCTATGAATATGAACGGTGATCATCAATGGGTAATATTACGATATCAACAATCTCTTTAATCAATTAGGAGTAGGAATAGAAAGGATAAGGTAGCAGAGAATACTTTTGTATGATTCAAAGAAATGCAATGATGGAAAAGAATGCAACACAGAAATAAACTTGATATGATTTCAATCAAAAGATAATATGATCACTTTTTCCTCTGTGACTACTCACTCCCCCCTATGCAATATGAAGAGATGGAAATGAGGCACACAGGTTTCAGGAATACAATCAATAATGCAGTTCAACCCCAGTTCCCCCAGCAAGCTTAGAGAAAACAGGTATGATTTTAAAACAGGCCAATCACTTTCAAATGTGGTTGGCAATGAATGGGAAAAATGCTAAAAATTATTTTAATTCACTAAAGGCGATTCAGGACTTTGGATTGGTACAAGTCAACACTAGCAATGATTCATGAATGATTATCAGATTGAAAACGAATTTCAGCAGTTGAAAACAAGAAACAGCTATTTTGACATGTGGTGAAATGGAGCTAAGGAACAAGTTACTTACCTGTAACTGTTGTTCTCCAGCATGGGACTGGCATGGATTCACATGCTCATGAATATTCCCCGTCGTCAGGCTGGGAATCCTCGGTAAAGAAAAAACCAGTATCAGTTTCGTTTCTGATCTGTCTTTCGTAGTAATAACCAATCACTGGTCTCTGCGTCATACTGACCACAGCCAATGACTGCCCTCTACCTAAGCACCGCCTCTGGCAGCCATCTTCAGATTTTTACTGCACGTTCATGTGTTGGGATCCTCGTGCTATTGCTCTCGAGCGTTAGTGCTATTTTTTCACGTTTTTTCTCAAAAACTTCGTTTTTTCGGTCAAAAGAGCCTCAAGCTCCACCGACTCTCCATCCGATCAACGGGGACCCGTTTCGGATTCGTCTGCGCCCCTCAAGGGTGAAGATTTTGTCGAGCTACGCTTTTGGAGGACTCCAGAAGTTTCTCAGGCCCGGCCATGGCCCAGGAGAAGGGAAGCACGACGCCCGGAAAGCTGTTCAGTGTCTGCCCTGGATGCCAGCTGCAGAACGTCTTCAAGGAGGACGAACACTCTTTTTGTCTTTACTGCCTACATGAGGACAAGACGCACGTGGAGAAGAACTGTGCGTTTTGCGGCAACATGTCGGAGCGGACCATGAAGGACCGCCATCAACGTCTCGCCAACTGGCTAGAAGGGAAGAGCCCGTCCGGCGAGAAGAAGAGGAAGAAATCCGAGCGGTCTTCTAAGACCTTTGAGGACGCCCCGGCGTTACAATATACACAACTAGTTAATACTACACAAATCACATGACAGATTAACTAAGGTACATTTCTGTTCGACCCTCATCTTCCTAAGAGCTTGGGTTCAGAAATGACCACTTTTTGCGCTTTTGGTGGGTTTCTCAATATTATTTCCGCACCAATTTTTAGATATGCATGCACAACCCGTCTGAGCACAATTCTGTAGTTTTTCAGGTTCCTGGCATAAACATAGTAGCTACAATATGAATAATTCTGGTGTTTGGTCTCAGAACATTGCACGGAGTCCAGCTTAGTCTTAAACTGTGAGTGAATTTTTTATTTTTACTATCTCAAAGTTTCACATTTTTGTCCGTTTGTTACAATTTGTTATAAGCATTTTTCTAAAACATATATTAACCCCATGTTAAATCCACATTTCAGTCTGGTCCGCCCCCAGAGCTGTGCTGACTCAGAGGTCACATGTCTCTCCTTCCTGGCAGCAGTTTGTGGTCAGTAACACCCGAATTAGCATTTTCTATTCAGCCCAAGGATTCCTTTGTCTGCACTGAGAGCAACAGGCCTGGGTACCACTCCCAGTTCCTTTGACACCAGCCTGTCAATCTCTTAGCCAAGGGAAGGGGGAAGTCCCCTTTGTCCAGGGAGAAGGTGTGGAATTCCTTTGAACACAGTGTGGGAAACCTTTAACTCTTAACCCAATGTCTAAGAATTGTCTTTTCTTATAGTATTACCCACATTTTTAACCCATACATTAAACAATGTCTTGCTTCAAGCCTTTTCAGTATATAGTTTTAAATTGTATCTACCTCTTAGCAAGTCTTTCTTTGGCATAGTTTGGGTTCCATGTTCAACTTTACACAAAATGGTTTTAAAACGCCGGCTTCTGGTAGAGAGTAACGGTATTACACCAATTTTTGACAGATTTCTTCCATCAAGCAATCCTCAAAAGTGGTCTTTGTTCAGATAACACATACTTCTGTGGACCTTATATTTATGTAGATTCTTGCAGTAGAATGATGTTGACCAACCAACAAGGAGGTTGGATCTTTTTGGGTGGTTTGTGAGCCATCATTTTTGCACATTTGACACCAAATAAAAACGGATTTTTAAAGCAGCTCTGTGTTTCATATGGCAATCAGCATTGCTTTTTCAAGTAATCTCAGGCTACTTTGTGGGTAGCCCAATGGTGGGTTTTGGCAGTGGTCTCCTGTGTTACCACTGACATAGGCACAGTATATGGTGGCCTATTTCTCAGGTTTTCATTGCGCACTTTCTGGTGATTTCTGGAAAGCAGCATTCTTTCCGGCGGCCATTATGATGTTTCTGCAGCCAGCAATGCACAGCGATGTTGCAGGGCTTGGATTAGTGGGTTAAGACATCCCACAAGCCCCCATCTTGCGATGGCCGTTGATCTTCCATCAATGGAAATTTCAAAGACTGGGATGTCAGCCTCATCTCTCCAGATTCCACAAATGTCAAAGTTCAGCATCTTTTCCTCCATCAGGGGTGGATCCATCGGTTCTCCTCGCCAGTCCTGATCGGAGTATTGAGCGATACTCCGGGCCCCTCGGATCTTTGCTCCCGGTCCACAGGTTATCCTCTTTGTTTAGTTTCCATGGTTCATCTCTCTCTCTCTCTCTCCTAGGATGACAAAGCAAAAAACATATTTGTAGACATTTCCCCACCACTATTAATGTAGTGGGGCGGACAGATACATTTTATAAATCAGGAGACATTTGCATTATTGTATTTTATAGTCTATATGTGGAATATTTTAGGGTTGGAATTTTATGAATCTGGAGTGGCCCCCTCTGGGGCTCCAGAAGACTCCTCCAGTTGCTGCAGAGTGTGCCTAGGATGGCAACACTTCAGCTGATTAATATGGACCCACTTGTCTTCCCCTTCTGCCAAACTGCCTTTGGGGATGAGGTTCTTGTAGGCGACCGGTGAGATCTTGTCTACAATTTCAAAAGGTCCCTTCCAGGTAGGCAGACATTTCCGCTGTTTGGCCTGGTTCCTTTGGAAATTGTATAGATAAACCCGGTCTCCTACATTGTATTCTTTCCTGTTAGTCTTTAAGTCATAGTGTGTCTTCATGCTGTCGGCTGATCTTTCTAGATTTCGCTGAGCATAGGCAAAAGCATGTTGCAGGTGTTTTCTTAAATGTTCAACATACTCATGTGTTGTGGAGGCATTGATCAATGTCTGCTCTTGGGTCTTATAGAGCTGATGCTGGGGAAGCACCATCCTGCATCCAGTCATCAGCTCAAACAGTGACATTTTAGTTGCAGATGAAGGGGTAGATCTGATGGCCATTAGGACAAGAGGTATTCGAATATCCCAACTTGGCCCAGAATCTGCCACACATTTCTTTAATATGCTCACAATGGTTTTGTTGTAACGTTCTACTGCACCAGTAGAGGTGGCCGGTAAGCAATATGTAGCTTTCTTTTAACCCCAAGTATCTCCCACATCTTTGTCATTACTTCGCTGGTGAAATGGCTACCCCTATCTGACTCTATCCTTTGGGGTAGTCCAAAACGCGAAAACATGTGGTTGATCATCAGGGCAGCTGCTGTTTCTGCCTTGCAGTTTGGGGCCGGGAGACATTCCACCCATTTAGTAAATAAGCATGTCACAGTCAACATGTACTTATTCTCCCTAGAGGAGCGAATCACGGGCCTGATGAAATCTACTTGCAAATCTGACCATGGCAGTGTAATCCCCCTCTTTTGGAGAAGCGCACGGTGTGTGAGGGATGTTGGCTAAAATTGTACACACACAAGACACCCCTTCAAGTATTGGTCGAGGACCTGCCCCATGTGTGGCCAGTATGCACCCTCTCTTAAGATTTCAAGTGTTGTATGAAACCCCCTATGACCGCCTGTGGCCGCATCATGGGCGTGACTTAACATCAGGCTTCGGAATGAGGTAGGAACCACCCACTGATCATGGCCAGCTTGGGATTTCCTCACTAACAAACCATCTTGGATTCGTAACATTTTTGGACATTTCATCAACACTCTGAGGTCCTCTTTCCCAATGTAATCGGTATCCGTCAGGGGAAAGTTCTCAAGGTCCTCAATGTGTTGATAAAACCTACCAATTATCGGATCCCCGTTTTGAGCCGTAATCAAATCAGCATCAGGGGTCTCCTTACTCCATTGTGCAGTTGAAAGATCATTGTGAGCATTTGCCTGGGACCTAGTGATAGCAGTGACCTGGATTTCCCCCAACAGGGACTCAATCTCAATTAAATCCCCTTGGATGGCCCCAGTTTCGGCCAGCTGATCAGCTGAGTCATTTTCAGGTTTGTGTGGTCCCTCTACTTTGGAATGACCCTTTATATTTCCAGTAGATGGTCATCCCATTCGAGGTGACCAGATCATCAATATTTTGAATTAACTTCCCATGTTTCAAGGGTTTGTTATTAGCACATAACATGCCTCTGGTTTTCCAGTTAACCAGGTGCTCCACGAACCCGTTCCGTACATAATCTGAATCTGTGATTATGACCAGTTTGTGGAGTTGATGTTGGACAGCAGTGAGGATGGCTTGATGCACAGCCATTAACTCTGCCACTTGACTACTTCGGGGACCAATCTTGTACCCAGCGGAGGGTTCTGGGGACTCATTCACCCATGCATTCCCTACGCCGGCAACAAGTTCTTTTTCCCCGTTGTTGTCAACATGGTAAGAGCATCCATACACATAGACAGTGGGCATTCCCTCGCACTTGTCTTCTTCAAAGACATTGTGTGGGGAATTGAGGTATGCCTCCATGTTGTCCTTGATTTTTAGACTTTTCTCTGGCACAATCATGCAAGTCAGCCAGACCTTGCGTGAGGGGACTCTTCTTGTTTTGGCCATATCTGAACTCCACAGGAAAGCCTTGTATTGACAGAATCCAGGAAGTAATTCGGGAATTACTTACATTTCCGGCCCGGATTCTGTCACTTTGGAGATATTGCAGAGGCTGGTGTGGAGTTTCCACTATGATGTGTTCCCCCTGGATTAATGGGCGGTAATTCTTCAATGCCCACACCGTTGCCAGGAGTGCCTTCTCACAATCGTTGAATTTCTCCTCAACAGAGGATAAAGTTTTACTCGCATAGGAGATTTCTTTATTGACCTTGTCATGCTTTTGGTATAATACTGCAGTCAAGCATGTATTAGAAATCCCTGTCTCCAAGAAGAACCCCTTGTTTCTGACAGGGTAAGCTAGGCAAGACGCTTGTGAGAGGCTTCTTCTGAGTTGTCTTACTGCCTCGGCTTGTTCTGGACCCCATTCCCACTTGACCCCCCCTTCAAAAGATGAATCAGGGGTCTGGTGATCTCTGCGTAGCCCTCAAAGAACTTTCTGATGTAATTAGTCAGTCCAAGGAGGCTCCTTAGTTCCCGCAGAGTTGTGGGGTCCTTCAGTTTCTGGAGTGCTTCCACTTTCTTTTCCTGGGGACGGAGACCCTGAGGAGTAATCTCATGCCCCAAGAAATTAACACAGGTTATACACCACTGTGCTTTCTGAAGGGAAAGTTTTGCTCCGACAGCCCTCAACTGTATCAGAACATAACGGATCTCTGCCATGTGTTCCTCAACAGTTCAGCTCTTGATGAGGACATCATCTACATAAGCCAGGTTACCCCTCTCACCCAGGTCGGGCATGGCCTTATGTAGGAAAATGTTGAATTCACTTCCGGAATTGAGGTATCCGAAGGGAGTCCGGGTCCATGTGTACTGCTGGCCCCCAAAGGTAAAAGCCAGCTTGTATTGGTCCTCCCTACTGACAGGTACAGTCCAGTATCCATTGGTCAGGTCTATTGCAGTGAATACCTGTGACCCCTGTATCTGAGCCAGCCCTTGGTCAATGTAGGGAAGAGGCCATCGGGAAGTATGGACCCGTTTGTTAAGCTCCTTAAGGTCGGCGCAGAGTCTCCACTGGCCGTTTGGCTTCAATATCCCCAGCACCGGATTATTGAAGCTGCTGTGGACTAGACGGATTATCCCACGGGACTCAAAGTTCTTAATTATTTCAGTAAGGGACTCCATTGATGCGAGAGGCAAGCAATATTGCTTCACAAACACTGGAGTCATACCAGGGTCCGTGGGAATTGTTGTTGTGTGGATGTCGGTGCGACCACAGTCATATGAGTCCACCGCAAAGAGATCCTGAAAATCCAAGAAAACTTGTTTCAACCTTTGCTTCTGCTCCAGAGTCTCACAGGCATCAGCTAGGTTGACTCTCTCTTCAACCTTCTGCCTGATGCCTTGAAAGACTTTTGGTTTCGCTATCTCAGCAGCATCCTTCAGCTGGGTGGAGAATCCCTGGTCAAAGTGCTGATTTGGACTGGTGGCTTCAGGTGGGAAAGGCAGCCCTCATGGACCTGGAAAATCACTGCATCCCTTCTGACGTCACATCTTCCTTACCATAAGGGCAGGAAGTGTACACCAGGAAGTTCCCCCCATGCCGGGTAAAGATCCTGTCTGGTGTTGTGTTGTAATCACTGTCACTGTCAAAACAGTCCTTGGGGATTGGCCCTAACAGTTCATTGCTTAAATCTATGGAAAAATGTCGGTCATCAACTGCCATTCCAATAATGGTGCCTGCGGCTAAAGTGATACTCTTTAAGTCGCTGTTATCCACCTCCATTGGAATGGAGTTCTATATTAACTAGTGGTGTTGGGTTTACTGTTTGCCGTTGGAGAGAAGCATTTAGATGAATATAAGCATCAGGGTTTTTCAACTTCTGTCCCCTTTTAACTTTCACTTCCATGGAGAATTGTCGGGTCCTTTTTGGGATGGTGATTTCCTCTCCAATCTGAATTTCAACTGCATAAGGCAGTAGTTGAGCTGACCTAAATGATTTCTCTGGATCATCAAAGCCCATGGGATTATCCGCTAATCGGGACCAAGCTTTGAAGTTTATTAGGTCCAAACTAATGGCAAAGCGATTGAGAATGTCACTGCCTAAGTAAAAGGCGGCAGTGACGTCTCGCACGACCCAACAATTATGTACTATGCTCTTGTTGCCTATGGAGATTTTGAGCATACACCTGCTTGGCAGGAGATGTTTGAAATTGAGTGCTTCCAGATCCATTTCCCATTTGTCTATCAGTTTGAATGTGGGAATGGCTGGATCTTTTGGGAGTTGGCGGAATATGGCTTCGCTGATGAAGCTCTTACCATTGTTCACATACACTTGGGCGAGAACAGAGTCCTTCCCTTCATTTAACTGAACAGGGATGAACAACTGCTCTCCAATTTGCTGAATATCAGCCAGGCTCTGAGCTGATTTCACATCTTTCTGGACTATAGGAGTGGGAATGTCGGATTGTGAATTGGTAAAGAATTTCAGAGTGTTTCCTTCGAGTGTGGAATACCACCTTAAACTGGAAGGAAGGTTGATTTTCAGAAATAGCAAGGACCCCCCCAACACCAGTCTGTTGTCCTACTGCTATTACTGTCACGTCTGGAATTTGGTTGCTCTGGAAGTGAAATTCTACTTGGTCAGATTTTTGTTCAAGCATGTGGCATGTGCCGTTTAAACTAACATGGTTGACACTCTTTCAATTTTATTGGTCGGCTAGTCTGGGTCCAGAGGACCTTGTTTACCCAATCTATTAGGGGTGACAACCTTCCCAGGAGGTCATTCCCTAGTAAACAAGGGGTGCCCTCTGGAGTCAAAGTTCTGAAGTTGTCCAGGAAGAGAGGTGAGAGGAATTTGGTAATAAACACCCCTTCCTGAATTTAGTTCACTAAAGGCCTTTTTGGACAGAAGGGTAGCTTGGGATCCAGTGTCCACCAGTGGCAAAATTGTACCCTTCCCCTGTATTTGTACCGGGGCATAGTATCGTCCCTCCTTCTCCGCAAGAGGGCACAGATAATGCACATTTTTGGACAACAGGTGGGCTAATTTATTTGTTTTGTTTTGGACATGGAGAGAAAAGAAATGTGGGCAGAATTCTGTGGGGAGTCTTGGGAATCTGAAAGAAAAAGTTGGCAACTGGAGATAGAAGTTTTGAGTTCCCCTGGTTCCGGTTCTGGGCCGCTCCCCTATTCCCCCTTTTTGGAGGCAGTCCCCAGGATGGGTTTGAACCAGGGGATTTTGATGCTGTTGGTTCTGGTATTGGATGATGGGCGGCGCTAGCTCAGTCCCCACTTCTACCCAGTCTGGATTTGAATCCCTTGGGACCCATTTTTCTTTGGGAGGAGTTCCCCCATCTCTGAAGGAGAATATCTTTTCCCCAGGATCCTCTGAGGATCCCTCTCCTTCAAATTGGAAGGTCTGTACCTCCTCCTCAAAATGGGCCTGTTTGGGTCCTTTGTTTCTCCTACCCCCCTCTGCTCCTTGGGTGGCAGACTTTCTGGGGCAGGAGATTTTGTTTCCAGTGGCTGTTTACAAGTGGGGAAGGAAGCTTCCTCCAAGGCTTTACACCCCCCTTCCTCTTGTGCCTCCTCCCTGGGAACCGGTGAGTTGTCGGGGTGCTGCCCCCGTCTTTGTTCTGAAGCATCAGGTCCAGAGTTGGAGGCATTCTGTGCCGGCATGCCCATCTGAGGGTTCTGCTGAGACCTCAACACGCGACCCAGGTCCTGGGCCATGTTTTGGACCTGTCGCTCAAGCTGGGAAACCTGCTCAGGCTGATACGGGTTCCGTTTTCTCCCCTGGGCTGATCCCAGGAAGGGAGCTATCCCTTCTCTGGTAAAACCCTGGGTTGGGAAGATTTGGGTACCCCTCCACCCTTGGCCTCCCCTCTCCCGGATTAGGTTGTCTGGGCTCAGGAAAGTGGGGAAAGAAGGATGGATGATTTTGTGGTTGGAAGTTCTGTGGGTACCTGGGGAAAAAGTTCTGCCCAGGATTTTGGGAATTTCTGCCCTTCTGGGGGAAGTTAGGAGGGAAGTTCCCTGGGTTAGGTGCCTGGTTGGATCCCCCCTTGGGCTGGAGGAGTCCACACATAACCCAGGATGTGTCGATTTCCCTTGTAGCAGGGACTTACGTAGTCAGGGGAGTGAGGGATCCCATTTGTTGGACTACCTCCTTGGCTCCCTGTCTGTGACTGGCCCAAGGGCATTCTGGGCTTGGAATTATTCTGTGCAGGCAAGTTTTAGGCCCCCCCATCTCCAAATCTAAAATGGGTGCAACCTTTACCTCTGCCACCTTAGCAGCGGCAGGGGTGCTGGTCGGTTTGGGGTTTTCTGAGCATTATTTTTATTTTCTATGGGCTTCTGCACCTCAGATTCGGGCGGCCTGTTCAATGACCCAGTCTAGTGACCTTTTCTCATGAAAATCTCTCACTAGCTGGGTCATGATGTATTTTGGCAGCGCATGGAAAAACGTATTAACAAATTCTTTACTGTCCGTGTGCACCCTTTTGGTAGTCTGCGCAAAGGCACGCTTCAACTCCTGTACAAATTCTTGTGGGGCCTGATCCTCCCCACATTGTAAATTGTAGGCTGCCTTGCAAGCCTCTTGGGGATTTCTATGAACAGAAAAGTGCTTTAAGATGGCTGCCCTAAAGGTGGACCATCTTGGATGATTTTGGTCCTCCAGCCCCGCAAAGAAACTGGAGTATTCTAGGGAAGAATCTCCATTTTACGTACTGAATGCAGCTACTGCTGTCTGTCAAATGGAAAGTGTACATCATTTGCTCAAAGAGCTCTAAGTGTTCCCACACAGAATACTTGGCGTTCTTGTGATAAGGCGTGATGACACTCCTTATTGCCTTAATCTATTTTAAGGGGTCCTTAAGCAAGGCCCTTTTTGCCTTTTTGGTTCGGGTAACCCTGGTCCATTCATCCTCTGACTCAGAGGCACTGCTCCCAGAGGTGCCCGTCTGATATTCCAGGTTTTCCCGGATTCTACAAGCCTGGGAATGGCTGGCAGAATGTGGGGACCTAGTCTCCTGTGTCCTGGGACGCTCAGAGGAGTTTTCTGATTCCTCCTTGCTCCCAGGATTTGATGGTTACCACCCCCCTCCACTGACCTAACTGGGCAGAGGTTTTCAGGATGCCCTTAGTGGGCCTACTCTCCTGGGGTTCCCCACTAAATTGCACTGTACTTGGGTGCCCATACCCGGATGCCCGCCCATCTATTCCTGGGAAGTACTGGCCTATGAGCCCCATACTTCTGACTGGATTGTAATGTGCCATCCCCGTGGCCCTGGGCTCATGTGCGCCAGGGGACTTAGGGGTGGCAGAGTCCAGGGACTGGGAGAGATGAAGTCCTCTGGTACTAGAGCTCCTGAGGTTATGCTCAGGTGTTTCCCTTTCCCAGCGAACCTCATCTCTATCAGCCCCTGCTCCTTGTTTCCATGCAAGAGCCTGAGCTTTCTGTTCCTCAATCAAGGCCTTACTAGACTCTCAGTCTCTCTTGCATGGCTACCTGTCGCTGGAGCCTATCATTGTGCTGACAGAGAGCCTCATTTTCTCTCTGTGCTTCCTGGTTTGTCTTGGAGTACTGGGGCAGTCTTTGCTGCAGGAGGGTTACCTCCTGAGTCCCGTCCCTACTGGCCTGTTCCTTCCTTGCCAGAGTATCTTCCACCATCCTGTTGTGCTCCAACAAGTTTTGATGCTCTTTTTGGTGGTCACCCAGTCCCTGGAGGGCCAGGTGATTTATTTCCAGCTTCCCTATTAAGTTACAGACTTCCTGGCCTAAGGTATCCCTTTCCTGAGCAAGAGCCTGCCTCTGTGCCGCCAGGTCGTCCCTCTGCCTTTGAAGGGCACCAGCTTTCTGGCGCTCTTCCTCAAATTCTGCCTGGGTGTCCAGGTCTTTCAGAAATAATTTGTTGCTCTCTGCCTTTTCTCTATCTAGGTGGCTTTGCAGGGTGACTACCTGCTCTGCGCATACCCTATTGAAATCCAGTTGTTGCTCTAGCTTTTTCTGGCTCTGCAGTAGGGAGTCCAAACCTTCTTGATACTCCTTCTGCAAGGCCAGAATTCTGGTATCCTGGTCTGCCTTTTCCTGTTGCAGGATAGGCATGTCCTCTTTTATTTTAATTAGATACAGCCTACTTTAGTTTTCTGACTCCTGGCTCCTCTGCAGCCTCTTCTCAGAAGAGTCCAGAGCAGATTGGGCCTTCTCCAATGCCAACAGTTGCCTACTTGCTAGATCTTGGCCTTCAGCACATTTGTCCTGTATGGCTCCCATATATAAATATAAATATGCCTCTATCCTGGCAATGATGTTGTGCTCATCCTTGGCCTTAGGAGCCATATATAGTTCACTCAGGGCCACATGTAAGGGACCCTGATCCCTCCAGATATCTAACCCAGTTGCAGTGACCTGTTGTGTGATCGCCTGCAACCACACATTCTGGTCCTGCTCAGTCCACTAACCTCTCACAAATAGCTTATGTAAAAGGTGCTCTCTAGCTATCTTGATGTCTACCAATGTCACCAATGTCGCCATTCTGGAAATTGATTTCCTTCCTGATTTACAGAAGTTTATTATTTTATTTTGCAAAACAGACCGTTTCCTGAGAGCGTTCCTTTTTGAGGGGTGCTTTTACAGCATAACTGCGCTGTAGCCCAACAGTATTTATGTATCCTATTAGTTAGCACACTGTACTAAGCTGCACAAGTGGTAGATCTAATCCAGAAGTCCCGCGACAAGCCCCCAATCTGCAAGTGACTTCAATCCATCACTAGTATGGGATGCCCAATGGAAGCCCTTATTTATTTTTATGTGAAAGTTCTTTAACTCTGGATGATGAACCCTTATATAACACCCCTCTCTTTGAATCTCCCCGACCTCACTGAGCCAAGAAGTAGGTTTGTTTTGCAAATTAAAAGGTTTATTTGAGGAATTGCACAATATATATATTACACTTTTATGAATGAAATAATATCTGAATAGCACACTTATGAATATGAACGGTGATCATCAATGGATGATATTACAATATCAACAATCTCTTTAATCAGTTAGGAGTAGGAATAGAAAGGATAAGGTAGCAGAGAATACTTTTGTATGATTCAAGGAAATGCAATGATGGAAAAGAATGCAACACATAAATAAACTTGATGATTTCAATCAAAAGATAATATGATCACTTTTTCCCCTGTGACTACTCACTCCCCCCCTATGCTATATGAAGAGATGGAAGTGAGGCACACAGATTTCAGGAATACAATCAATAATGCAGTTCAATCCCAGTTCCCCCAGCAAGCTTAGAGAAAACAGGTATGATTTTAAAACAGGTCAATCACTTTTAAATGTGGTTGGCAATGAATGGGAAAATGCTAAAAATGATTTTAATTCACTTAAGGAGATTCAGGACTTTGGATTGGTTCAAGTCAACACTAGCAATGATTCATGAATGATTATCAGATTGAAAACGAATTTCAGCAGTTGAAAACAAGAAACAGCTATTTTGACATGTGGTGAAATGGAGCTAAATTGCAATTCGCTGCAATTTTTCCGCGTGCGTGAAACGCGATTACGGAACAACTATATGGAATGTCGTTTTGGGTTTGTTAGAAAGCTTAGGATCGTAGCTTCAAAATGACAGTTAGATTCTGGTTCTAGGACGTGCGGTTCAAAAGTTATAGGTTTTTGTGAAGGTAGATTTTTCAGAAATAAAGTCAAGATTTCAAAAATGGCAGATACACTTTAAAGATTAACCAACAAGGATAGGTTTATACTATGGAGCTATGAAGAAGCAAGACACTCAACGGGCAGCCACCAGAACAGCGGTGCCTCCGTTCTGATCGCTGTCCGTCAAAACACTTGTCCCTCTTCAGAAGATATCAGCGCAAAGATGATTATTGCTACAATTATCAAGAATTATGTGGAGGAGAGAATTAAGGATAGACAACAGAGGTTCTGTAATGCAGTTCTGGACAGATTGAAATGGATGGATAGTATTACTTTAAAATAAGAGATTGGTTATGTACAGTCCTAGACTAGATACTCACTCCGATGCTTTGAAATGGAGTGGGCCCCGTCAAAGATCTGGTCAAGGGTTTAGATGGGATTCTCTCTCGCCACCGGACAGGTCTCAGGCACTCTGGTCTCAGCACTGGACTGCGGTCTGCGTGGCCTCTTGGACTGGATCTGACGGGTTCTGGATACAGCTCTGCTTTCTGGGTCTGGATCTTGGTTCTAGCACAGGGTTCGTGGCTAGAATAGCAAAACAGCACAGCCCAGCTGTTGAAAGTGAGAGCCCCTTGGAAGCCTTAGGGGTTAGAATCAGGTAGCTACATTCTGCAGGCTTGCTGAAAAAGGTTCAGCTTGTGGGTTTAGAGTTTGGTTCTAGAGCTTGGTTCTGGAGTCTGGTTTCTGGATCTATGTCTGGAGTCCGGAGTCTTCCTGCAGGGCGCTTCACCAAGAAATCAGTTGAGAAATGGAAAGTGTGTCCTATCTGTCCTCAGCAGTCTCTATTTATGTATTTCCAAAGTGGGTGGGGAGGCTGATTTTACAATGCCCAACCCTCTAAGGCTCTGATAGGTTAGAGGATTCCCTGTCCCCTGATTGGAGAAAGAATCAGCGTGTCATCTTTATGGCTTGGGGAAAAACACTCCCCTTGGTCTCTGTACAGCATTTTTCATAAAACACATATTTACAATATACACAACTAATACTACATAAATCACATGACAAATTAACTAAGGTACATTTCTGTTCAACCCTCATCTTCCTAAGAGCTTCGGTTCAGAAATGACAATTTTTTTTTGCACTTTTGGTGGGTTTCTCAATATTATTTCCACACCAATTTTTAGATATGCATGCACACCCCGTCTGAGCACAATTCTGTAGGTTTAGCTAGTTCCTTTTCTTTATGGCTAAAGCCTCTGGGTAGCTTACTGTGTGGCAGGATCCTTCCAGGTGCGAGAGCAGGCGAGGGGGAAGTGATCCACGTTAGGAAAAGCAAACACAGCGCGGCTGTGGGAGCTGCTGCTTTCAGGCTGCCTACGGGTCATGTGTGGGACAAATTGTATGCAAACTAATGATTGGGTTCAGCCGGGCTGTGGAGACCACATTAACAATTTATGTCGCAAAATACTAATTACTGGACTGCATCTTGGTTTGGTTAATGGTTTAAAAAGTGTGTGAAGATTTCATGTATGCAACGCAACATGATTCACTGGGACACCTTGATTGCTTTCCTGTGGCACCTATATGACTCAGTGGCATCAGCACGGGTAGCTAAAGGGAAGGTGGCTGCCATTAGGTTTGTGGCAGGTCTGCACAGGGTGCCAAGCACCACCCACGACTTTACGGTTAAGAAAGCACTGGCTAGGTGGCAGAGGTTGGGAGTCAAGAAGGGGGATGGAAGCGGCCCCTCGGCCCCCAAAAACTGGATTATGTGGTACAGACGCTAGTAGGGTTATGTACACACACATAGGAGGTGGCACTGTTCATGGTCATTTTTGTCACAGCCTTCTTTGGGACGTTTAGGCTGGGGGAAATAGTGGGGATGGCTGAGATTGATGAGACGGGGGATTTGCGATGTCCGACCTCAATTTTCTAGGATGAGATGGTATCAGGTAATAATGTCCCCATGCGCAATGTGCTTGGAAAAGCCGTTGGCGACATTATACATGGTGACATTATGTATGGGGATGGGTTGTGGGGATGTCGCCTGATCCCCTTGTAAAAAAAAAAGAAAAAAAAAATCAGTGGTTGCGAGGGTGTCCCCACATGTTCAATGTAATAATGTCTCAGCATAAAACTGCAAGGGTAGGGGGGCAGCAGGGCCCAGTATGGGGGGCATGCCATGGGAGCACTGGTGTCTGTTTCTGGATGAAATGTAATACCTTTTTCATTGTGTTAACATATCATTCACTTCCATTACCTGTAGAGGATGCCACCGATGCATGAGGTCTGGGTGATCGGTCACTCCTTCATAAGGCAGATGGAAAAAAGTGTCAAGGACTGCCATGGGGTGTGTAAGGATGGCATGGTGGCAAGTGTAGCGGTACAGTCAGACATCCCCACTCCAAGCTCCGCCACTATGCTGCCTATATGTTGGGAACCAGAGATGACGTCATGTGCAGTTCCAGTCAGTGTACCAATACCACAGATAACCTTCGAGACAAGTTATCCTTTGAGGAAACCCTACCTAACTGCACGAATACACAGTATTCTTTTGGATGAAGTACCGGAAGAAATGTGCATTTGAACAAAGAAAGGAGTCTTATGACATCATATGAAATAGGAGTTCACATATCTAGAAGCTGGATGGAAAGAAGGAACGTAACGGTATTCGCTAAGAATTGAAGAATAGATGGTACAGATGAGCAACATTTCGGGCTCGATATGAAGATTATCATGCTACAGAAACGCTGGAAAAATATGTAAATCTGTGTACACAAGTACAGTGCTAAAACACAAGTAGGGAAAATTA
Organism: Ambystoma mexicanum; assembly: GCF_040938575.1. NCBI lineage: Eukaryota > Metazoa > Chordata > Amphibia > Caudata > Ambystomatidae > Ambystoma > Ambystoma mexicanum. Next base: position 306,609,709 of record NC_090921.1, read on the forward strand.
TTCATAAGGCTTGCTAAGTAGTGAATTAGATTGCAGCGATGCGCCAATGTATATACATAGGAAAGTACATAACCTGATTGTTCCACAACACACTTTAGCAGGCATTAAATCTCCTGAAAAAGAAAAAGACTTTCAAATGAGTGGCGCAGTTGGAAATCACTGAAAGCAAGGCAAGTTTCAGAGAAGATGGGGCTGTCCCAGAACCATGGAAATAAGACCACAGTGTAACTGATGCCGGTCAAGAAGGCTACAACTAATGTGAGAAAGGACCACACTTCTGTTTGAAGCAGCATGAAAAAACACTAAAGTTCTCTACAGTTCATCATTTAATAGGATTAAATGCTGCAAAAGGCTTGAAAAGAGTGGTCTTCAAGACACATGAGGGAGATCGAGCCCTACACTTTGAGGAAGAAATTGATCGTTGTGTATTTGGTGACGCCAATGATGACCAGTTATTGTGGGTGGGTTTTGATGCCCACTTGACTTAGGTACCCAATCATAACCAGTGGCTATATAGAACTTATTCATAGATGTTCACTGAAAGCCAACCACTGATACTCATATGTTTTGAAGTTTGACACATAATATGACGTCAGCAGTGACTAATATTTGTTATAAATACTGTTTTTTATGAAATGTTTCGAGATCGAGCTGCGCGGTGTCGGATAATGCCCGTTGTACTCCCTGTGTTAGACAATTGATATTAAAATAGAAGCGCACCTTGCTAAACTTCCTGAGTCATTTTGATTATTGATGTTTGAGTAATTTCTGCATCCCCATCCGCCTCTGAGTATTGCTACCTCTTCTTAACGAGCTCCTGGGTGTAAGAGTTCACTTGGTAGCAGAGGATTGTTTAAGGCCCATCGATCTAGTAAGCTTTGGGGTCACGGTAATATCTGACGTCCTCTTCCATTTAGCCGAAAGAACGTGAAGCTGTCATGACCCTTGCCCCTGGCCCTCACTGGCAAGTCAGCCTTCCAGTTTGAGCAAGGTCAAAGGCCTCAAAACCTCATCCAAGACTCTCTTGGAATCAGTCCTGGCGCCTTTGCCGCCAGGCTCATAACCATCATGAAGACCAACATTAGAATGGGACTATTTACTTGGGACTATTTAACTTGGGGCGTTCAGCCAACATGGAGGGACACACATAGCTCAGTTACAAGGAACTGGGCTATGCAGTCTAGTCTTTTGGGTGTGGCAGGCCTGGGACTATTTTACCTGGAATACTTTACCTGAGACTATTTAAACTGCACCCAAACAGCAGAACATGCTTTACGTTATTCTGCTGTGGGCAGTGTAACGCTCACGGTGTCCAGTTCTTTGATGCCAGCTTACCTGAAACCAAGGACTTGCAGAGAGAGAAAGAACACTACGAAACTTACCTGGAACAGGATCCTGTCTTCAATCCATTGCCGACTTCAGTTCCACTCACCTGAAGGTACAAACTCCATCATCCGGCACCACATGCATCCTGGAATACCATAACCTGGAAAGAGGAGAAAGAAAGACAGCATTAGTAAGCGTTTACTCACGTTTCCTCCTGAATGAGGAAAGCCACACAAATCTTACCTGGGGAGTCATCTCCTGGTCAGTATCATTGCTGGAACATTACGGCGCTCGGCGAGGAACATCGCAAACTGCAAGGAGAGAAAAGACACAGGTTAGGAATATAAAAGGCGAAACAGCGCAGCACATTGCGCATTACTCACCGGACAGCATCGCGCAAACCGTGCTTTCGCCTACCGGCCCATGCTCATCTTCAAACTGCATGACAACACCAAAATACCTTTCCATATCTAAAAGAAAAGAAGCAAGACATTATTATTCGAACTAAGAGGAACATAAGAACTGCATATAAAGACTGTAAAGCAGCAAACCTATAGAGTCGCAGCAGGCCTGGATTGCCACAGAGGGGGGCTTGCACCAGTTAAGTAACTTGGTCGCTGCTCGCCCCCACATCTATGCGCCCCCGCAACGAGGAGCAGGACGGAGAATCCACCTTTTAAAATATTAAGGTGAGGAGAGGGCCCCAGGGGGAGGAAGGAGTTGAGGCCAAGGGAGGTGGGAAAACAAAGACAATCTGGTATTGAATCCAGCTCTCCTATATTGCAGACCCATCTTTGACCAGATGCCTTACCAAAGGACTGGGAGAGGATTCGAGAGTGCAAATCATCCAACCAGGGCTGGGTGGCGTCCTCGTGGATACCAGGTGAGCGTAACAGTAGCTTCCTGTAGATAACCGTTTAGATTAAAGAAGAAAACCTTGCAAGGATAGGTAGGACCGGTCCCTCGTTTTCTTGCGAAAACCCCTCCTGTTTCTACCGGAAGCTGAACGGACAGAAAGCTGAAGTGGCTGATTGAGGAGGAGATGATACCGAGATTCGGAAGTCGAAAAACAAATGGTGAGTAGATGGGGAAACGTGGCAAACTGCATACATGGGGAAAACTAACAACGGTAAAGGATAACAGAGGGTTGGTTGAATATTGTGAATAGTGATAAGAGGTATTGAATAGAGATATATGGACGAAGAGCGTTCCAGAAGCTTGCATTCAGGAATGCCAGAAGAAGATATCTTAAAATCTAAGTAGATATATATATAGGAGACAAACAGACAGGTCTGTTAAAGAAGATATCTTACACCCCCTATCAGGCGTAAAAATTAGGGGCAATAAGAGAAAGCTGCGAGGAGCGTTGGCTAGAGGATACATGTGGGCCGGCCAAGTGTGTTTATATGTTGTGTATGTTATGTGTATGTAAGTCAAAAAGAAAAGTGAAGTGTCGAGGAGCGACAAGAGAATATTTGTGTGTTTAAAAAGAGAAAGAGAATTGTTTATTTGTGTTGTTTAATATATTGATTAAGTAAAAAGGTTGAAGTGAAATGAGATATAGATGTTTTGAGCTTGCGACGATTGGTGCATGCTCACATCATAGTAATTGATTGATTAAAGTATTGTTTGTGTGAAGCACTGAGTATTGACAGGCGAGTGAACCTTGTTACAATGGAGGATATTACTCTGTTCGTACACATGTGCAAACAGTTACCCAAACACACACCCAAACTCAAACAGTATAGCGCAGAATGGGTTAAGGGTACAGCAAATAAAGTGTTTATGCCATGGCCACAAGGGGGATAGCTATCAAAAGTGGTTTTACAACACATGACCACATATTTGCACGCAGCGTCCACAGGGAAAAAGCAGGAGAAAAGGCTAGCTAGCTTAGAGCTTTGGAAGATGTACCAGGAAGAAGAGGAAGACCCGCCTACTGAAGAATGGGTATTAAGTCAGCGTAAAGATGAAGGTTCGGAGAAAGCTCCTGAGAAACATGTGGTCACTACAGTCCCACGGGACAACGAATGAAGTGAACTACCAGGCATGACCCTGGATATAGAAAGAGAAATTAAGAAATGGAAAGGAAAGATAAAACTGATGAGATAGCGTTCAGACAAAACGAGTGGATGGGAGGCCAGCTATTGCTCAAACTCAACAGAGCAAGCCTGGGGGCGGTACAGCAAAAGGAAGATCAGGATGAACAAGATAAAAAAGACAGGGACAGAGAGAAACGATTGAAAGAGGATGAGCTCAAACGAAAGGACAGAAAAATACGATAACATCTGTATCAAGAAGAACAGCTGAGGAAGGAAGAATGGGCAGAAGAGCAAATTAAATATGATGAGAGGCAGCAAGCAATCAAAGAAAGGGATACAACAGACAAGAAGAGAGAAGAGGAAGAGGAAGAGGAAGAGAAGTTAAAAGTAAAGAGTATACAAAGGTGAAAAAATTATGAAATACACAGGTCAAATGATAGAAGAGAGATGAAGAGACAGGAGGAAGAACAAATTATAGAAGAAGCAAAGAATCGAAGAGCATTTGATGAGAAAATGTAACGAAAAAGGAGGCAGAGAGAACGTGACATTGATCGCAATGAGAAAGAGTTAAGGAACCCGAATCCAGTAGTAGCATGTGAGGACATAGAGGAGTTCTTCCTGTCGCAAGCGCCGATGGCAGGACCTTCTAGAGTAAATCCAGAGGAGGATTTTGAAGAAGCAACTATTGGAGATATAATTGCAAAAGCATAACCTGAAATAAAGACGAAAAATGAATTGAAGAGTAAAGGGAAAGGGGATCAATTTGAGATTTTCCGACTGTGAGGAAAGGAGGGAAGTCCGTTTAGTTCCGAGCACCAAGCTCTGTCTTTGGACAGGCTGCCTCTGAATAGGGACGAGAAAGAGGGCATTCACATAAGTTGGGCACAGGAGATGCCAGACGAGGAAAGAGAAGCCTTCCGTGAGGAAGAAGGGACCGGTGCATGTGGGTTCGTAGAATGTTTATTGACAGATAAGGAGGTTAGATGGTCAGACCTAGACCTACCAAAACCAAGGTCGCCAGACCGAGTGACGCAGACAGGTCAACCTAAAGGATGATCCCAGAGTGTGCGGGCCGAATCGCTGCCATATGTGAACAGATTAAGGTAATTGCCAGGAAGAAGGCGATCAGGAATCATCGTCCCTACTATGGATAGGCAAACAATGGAAGCAGTTTGCGATTTCGGGGTTTCACAGTTTCCTTTATTAGAGAAAGGAGATGTATATTCCATGGCCCCAGATGGACAAGGACAACTTAAGATGCAAGTTGCTCAATTTAATGTCGGGTGACGGAACATGGATTTATGAACTAGAGAAAATGACAGGAGGTAACACGTTAGCTATAGGAGATATTAAAGGTCTCCTTGCAGCCATTCTTGGGGAAAGAGCTGATGACATTTGGTCTAGAGCAGGATACGCAGGAGTTACCGCGCAGAACACGGCACACAATGGCACGCCGTTTAAGCGCTTTCCAAAACTATGCTCTACAATTATTAGAGTGCAATATCCTGATACGTCAGATATGGGAGCTATAATGGCACGAAAGATGCAGGAAGGGGAAGATCTGCTTGCTTATATTTAAACTTTCAAGAGCAGTGTTCTTTGGAAATGCGAGAGCCGTAGAGGAAATCTATACCAGTGTTTTATCATATTTTATGTCAAGGATTGCCAGAGATATTACAGAGACAGCTCAAGAAATGAGTGGGCATGGAATCAAAACCATGGCCAGAAATCCAGCTGACCATTGCGCATCATTGCCGATTGTTGCAAAAGAAAAACAAGAAGGAGGATACTAGAAAGGTAGAGGAAGCTAAACTAGGGCAGAAAAAACTGTCTAAATATGCCATTGAAGGGGCGATGTTAACTAGTGGAGATGGGACAGGATCACAACAGACTACAGGTATTCTGCAGATGAATAACCAACGTCAGCCAGACCAGGGAGCAAATGGATTTATGCAAAGAGGAAGAGGAGGTTTCCGGGGACGAGGAAGCTTTCAGAATAATCAAGTATATTTACAGAATAGTCAAGGTAGTAATCAAGGTATGCACGATGGGCAAATTAGGAGATTCCCTCCTGTATGTTGGACATGCGGGGTGACAGGGCACATAGCGCAAACATGTGGGAGCCAATGGTATGTACAGAATGGGCAATTCTCAAGGGGGGGCAGTTTATCCTCCAGCATATAGCCCACAAAGAAGGGATGGGTCTGGCGAAGATCAGACAGTATATCAGACACACTCAACGCGAACACAGCAGGTTTAGGAATCACAGCAAGCACCATTGAGTCTGCCACAAGGACAATCACAGCATGCACCTAGGCAGATACAACAGGGCACAAACACAAGACAATTGTTGACTCCTAGAATAGGGGGTGTCACTGTCGAGAGTGGTAATATTTTTACAGGTACATGGATAAGCATGTACCCACAACAGGATAGCTCAGTGGGGGACTTGAAGTGTTCAGTACAGTCAGTGACACCTAATCCCAATTAGGAACCAAGGGTTGACGTCACCATAGGAGGCAGATCCTTTTTTTTTTAGTTGCTACTGGAGCAACACGCTTATTGATACGAGAGGGAACATTTTTGTTATCAGGTAATGCCACGAATGCTCAAGGTTTCACAGGAGCTACAAGTAAATTTCCTTTTACTGAAAAATTGCCCATCTCAATAGGAGAATGTGACATGTCTGTTCCATTATTGTACTCGAAACACAACGCCAGTTAATTTACTGGGTCGGGATTTAATGACGAAGTTGAACATCACAATTTCTTTTACTGATGAGGGCCCTATTAACCAAATTGTAGAGGCAGAGTTTCCTCTAGTTCCTAATCCAGCGACGATTCTATGTAATATCCCGGTTGAAGCACAATATTTCACAGTGATTGACTAGAAAAATTCATTTTTCTCAATCCCGTTGCATAAAGACTCACAAGACCTTACATCGTTCACGTTCCATCAGACTAAACTGAAAAGTACGAGGTTGCCTCAAGGGTATTGGGAGTCTCCATCGATTTTTAAGAGTCCTGCAGATGGACTTAAGCAATGCAGATTTGCCGAGTGTTGTGTTGTAGTACGTAGATGACATTTTAATTTGCAGCACGACTGAGGAAGAGTGTAGATGAGACTCAATTCAATTGATGATTATTCTTGCAAAAAAAGGATATAAAGTGGACAAAGAGAAATTTCAGTATTGTCAAAAGAAAGTGTTGTATATAGGCCAGTTAATCTTGCTTGAAGGAAAGAAAATCACACCAGAATGGACTGAGGCGATTTTGGAAACAGCAAAACCACACACGATAAAGCAAATCCAGCAGTATTTAGGACTGTGCAATTATGTTAGAGAATGGGTATTTTATTACAGTTCAAAGCCATTGCTGCAAGCCTTGAAAAAAGCACAGCAAAGTTAGATTGAATGGACTGAGGAAATGGAGGAAGGCTTTGATGAATTGAAAAAAGCGATTAGTACAGCTCCAGTCGTAGGAATTCCCAATTATGCGCAGGAATTCATTTTGTTTTCGAACATGAATGGAACATTTATGACAGCAGTGCTCATGCAGAGAACCACGTTAGGGTATAACCATGTGACCGTATTACACTGGGATCCTGGACCCAGTTATGAGGGGTCCCTTTTCGTGTGAATAGTCATTGGCAGCCGCCGCTTTCGCTATTGAGAAGTCTTCTAGTATACTGATGGGGTGTTCAATGATGTTATCTGTTGAGCATGCTCTATTTGTTGTTTTAGAGAAACCTAACTGTACCTTGACGTCTCAAAGAGCTTTTGCTTATGAAGTGGTAATATCAAATCCGACGATCAAAATAGTCAGGTGCAAAACGGTGAACCCTGCCATGTTTGTTGCCGAACCATTAGCAGATGATGAGCAAGCACATGAATGCTCGAATTACAAGGAGTTTTACGATATATCCGAGAGTGAAAGAGAATGCTCTCGCTGCAGGAGAAATTGTTTTTATTGATGGTTCTTCGAGAATTGATCAAACTGATGGACATCAATTTAAATGTGCTACTGTACTAAAGCAGAAGGCTAACGGGGAGTTTGAAGTAAAGATGAGTGCAAGACTACCATCTCATTTCTCATCACAGGCTGCAGAATTGGTGGTGCTTATTGTCGCGCTTGAGAAACATGCAGACCAGGAAGTGACGATGTATAGTGACTCGTCCTACGTTACGTTGCCTGTGCACGCAGGATTGGCACACTGGAAAAGGTGGGGCTACCTTCTTCAGTTTCGCTGAGCACTAAAGACCTATCTGTTTGGTTAGATAACCCTCTTTATTCTGGGGGTTTGGCAGGGATTCAGCTATACTCTCTATCTATTGTCATTTCCGCCGCTATACGGGTTACTCTGTCCTGTGCGCGTTACAAATACAAAAATACAAATACAAAAATACCTCCGAGCGGACGGCATTCCAGTGCAACACGCCGCCTTATTGGAAAGGCTTAATAAGGCACTACAGCTCCCAGTAACCATTTCAATAGTTAAGTGCGCATCACACACTAAGAGGACAGACTTTATCTCTTGTGGAAATCAAGCCACAGACGAAGAGGCAAAAAGAGTTGCATATTCATTAGATATAATGACCTTTGATACGGCTGATGTGAAAGAGAAGATTGTGGTGATGAGGATTGTGAATGAAAGTTTTAATAATTTGTCAAAGACACAGAATATGGAAATACAGGGTGGTGTTTCACAAGAAGAGAAAGACATGTGGATTCGGGGGGGGAGGTTTATCCCCCACTGAAGCATTATGGCGACAGGACGGCACTGGTAAACGGACAATGCCTGTAGCCTTATTAAGGGTAGCATTGGAACAGCTATACTACCCCGTGCATGTCACTAGAGAAAGCCTTGCAACAACCATTACGGAGGATTGGTTCGTGCCGAACCTACTAGAACACATTGCATTTTGTGTAGTCAATTGCATTGAATGTCAAAAGTTTACTGCTGGGCACACACTGCCAACAGTCAGATGAGTCATCCCTTGACCAAATGGTCCTTTCAGCACCTAGACATAGATTATGTGGATATGCTGCAAATCTGTAATGGTTATAGGTGTAACGCTTACCTGGACTCCTCGGGAGCGTAATGTCTCTCTCAGCCAGTGGATCTGATACTTAGGCACTTTTGGACAGGATTCTTCTCATGTGTAAACGACAATTAATACAATAGAACTTCTGTAATACCTCTTTTCTGGGGAAAATACTGCGTAGTAGTGTGCCTTTGGTAATCCCTTCCTTCTCACCTGTGTGTAGGTTTTGTGGAGCTCTCCATCCTGTAGTCTACAGCTGCGCGTTGGTTTGAGAGCTTTTAACTTGGAAGGCTGCGGTATTCAAAGGACTCTTGTCTTTAATAATGTCTTTGCGTTTCCAAATTGTCTTGGGTACGTAATTGAGACAAAAATTGTAGTTTGTTAATTTCAGAGTTGTCCCTACGTTGAAGAGATCGCTCTTTCTAATATTTTTCCTTATTTTAACAGGTTCTTGGATTACGGGAAAAGTTTGTGGCTGTGGAATGACTACGACTAATCTCCGTATGAAGAAACTTTTACACACTATGTGCAAGACTGTAGCCTTCAGGGAACAGCGTGGAAAAAACTAAGCGGTGAACACTTGAAGAACTTATTTAAACTTTTGCTTTCATATTTCTATTGAGTTCGTTCATTAATGAATTACCTTATGTTTTGCAGGTTTTCGGAAAGCTGTAGAAGAATTACCTTCAGAGTTTGCTGAGGAAAACCTGTATATGAAGGTGCTGCGACCACGAATGAAGACTGCTGCGAAGAAGATGCTGCGGCTAGAAATACCTTCGGAAAACTGAGGAGACTGCTGAGGAAAACGTCTGTTTGAAGGTACTGCGACCACAAACGAAGACTGCTGCGAAGAAGATGCTGCGGCTGTGAGGGAACTTCTGACAGAAGATGCTGAGGCTAGGAAACAGCTGATTGAAGAAATGCTTCGGAAAATACTTCGGTTCAGGTAAGTCTTTGAAATAACAATGGAATTCTGTTTTTCTGAGCAAACTAATATCTTCGTCTTTTTCCTTTGACAGGTTCTGTGAGGAGAGACGCCGGTAGCGTTACCTGCTGTCAGCAGACAGACGCGAAGCGAGCGCTCCAGCAGAGGCGGGGCTTAAGTAGCTGCCTCAGCAAAAAGCATAGAAAGTGCTGTAAGTTATCCGTGGACCTGGCGGCGGCCATGTTTAATGTATGAAATCCAATTTAAGCACTATGATAGTCTATGGATTCAATACTATGAATGATACAAATACCATTTGTGCCAGGCTTCGAGCCACTGTAAACCTGCTGACTGATGTGTTGTCCTTTGCTTCTCCAGTATGCCTAAATGGAAACTCTGCTCATTTACTGGGATCATGACAATAGGTATACGATAGTGGTAATGTGCCCTTTCTCGAGGTGGATCGAGGCTGGTCCCTGCACACATCATGATGCCACTTACTCTGCAAGATTTTTAGTTCGAGAAGTCTTTCGTAGATGGGGAGTATGTGAGGTACTGAGATCAGATAATGGCCCCCATTTTATTAACGAAGTATTTGAGCAAATCAGATTGCTGCTTGGTATAAAAAAAGTTTTCTTCAGTTTATCATTCACAAGGAAATTGGATATGTGAGAGGCTCAATGGCCTATTAAAAGAAAGAATAACCAAGCTCAAATTGACCCTGAAGAAAGGGTGGCTGTATTGCCTACCCCTTGCATTATAAGACCACCACCTCACACCCCACAAACTAGTCACTTGGAGGCGAATGAGAACGCCTCTAACTCCTTCATCGAGGATTAGGTGTGATGCCCAGACAATTGCAGAATTAGGAACTGAGCTGCAAGAATATTTAACATGCATGATGAACCCAAGTATCCCTCTCATTTCAGACCAAGTCTATCGGGCGAGGTGTCGGACTCAGAAGACAGATGATGACCATTCAGCAAGTCGAGTGCAAGACCTTTCTGGACAAAAGGTCTTTCCAGGAGACCAGGTACTGATTTGCAATTTCACTAGAAAGTGGCATGAGCCTAGATTTGTCGGCCCTTTTATTGTGGAAAACACTACACCGTCAGCTATAAAGGTTTTAGGAAGAAGAGCGTGAATTAATCAAGGTGATGTGAAAATCTACACTGGAGAGACTCCCGCACCCTGATCCCATTCAGAAGCAAGTCAAGAAGAAGCAGTTCATCACGTGCAGACAAGATCGATGACGAGGAAGGAGGACGCAGAGACTATCCAATGATAGACAAAGAGAACTTTGGGCTGTGGCTTTCCTGGAAAGCATTGTTTGTATTTGCTACAACAGAGGGTGGAAATATCATTGTTCTTGAGCCACAGAGAAGTGTTGATATTTGACTTTGGACTGCAAAAGAAAGAACAGAGCAATGCCAGATTTGGATTTCTTATTTGACGATTGGAAATGAGAGCAGTTCCCGGATTCGTTTCAAACAGAGTTTGTTTTTGGACAATTCTATGGCCCTCTCTGATGTGGACATACACAGGCTACTCCTTGCAGTCTTTATCTTCATACTCAGAGTTTACCCCACTCTTGTTGGCCACTGTGGTGATATTCGTACTTTCCTCCAAGATCCTAAGAATGGTGCAGCGATTAACCGACTTTTGGCAGAAATGCTAGACTAAATCAGACGGTTGCCTGAACGTTTCTTTGAGCATACAGATGGTTCTGCGTGATAAGGATTTTCACAAACTATTTGGATTAATTCTTTACTTTTTTATTCGCAAGTATCCTCATCTTGTTGGACGACACACAAGCACTTGTGTATTTCTAAGGGAAACCAGAAATCGACCCGCAATAAATTGGCTGATACTTGAACTTTGCAAGCAGGCTCATTCACCGCTTGGTGCATCTTTGTGAGCAAATGGATTATCTTGTCCAATGACGACGCTCATAAATTATGTGGTCTTTTATTTCCCAATTGAAGAAAGCTCATATCTTGTTGGTGGGCAAACCGATGTTCGTAAATTTCTGAGGGATCCATGGAATCAGCCTTTCCCTCAATCAATTGCTACGTGATATAATGGAACAGATTCATTGTTTGTACAATGTTTCTTCATGTACTAGTGAATGTTGTTACCACAGGAAGATATCCATAACTTATTGGTCTTAATCTTCTATTATCTACTCGAAGCACATCCCTACCTCGTTTGGCGAAAGGACACGATTGTCTTTAGTAGAAACCCCATTGTCCAGCAATCAGCCAGTTGCTTGTGGCACTTGTGGAAAAGAAGACACATCAGCTATCGGAGTGGTTATGAGATTGTCTGAATTAAGCATTTTTCTTTCCTTAAAGTTTCATACAGGCAAATCATGTGGTCCATAAACCACTTAGCTATTCCAGAAAGAGAGATCAGCATGTTCACGTTGTTGGGGCATCTTTTATTGGTGCATGATTTATGCCTGCTTAATGTTTTTTGTTGTCATTGTAATCCTGGTAATACATGCTGCATATGTAATGTATCTGAAAAAAGGGAGAGTTCCTTTTATTCTCCCTACTCTTATGTGATTATTCCTACTCCAGTAGCTTATGTGAAAGCACCTAGCTCTGTGGCAAATATCACTAGGCATCCTTATTCAGGAAAGGGCATCTGGGAAATTATTGCTGAGCATCAGATACAGATTCTTATGGAGAGACAAGCAAGGTTTTCTGTAACCACCCCAACACCAGTAATACATGTAAAGACACCAGTTGTACTGACTAATGTTCCTATGATCCCTCCACTAAGAAAAGGGTTATGCTGATATACTGTATGACATAATGATCAAACCACATGTGGCAAGGAGGAGACCTAAGAGATATGCACCAGAAGATTATTATGGACTGAATAATTATCTGGAGAGTACAGCACACTTAAGAAGAACAAGCTACTTTCTTACCTGGTAACGTTCTTTCGTTGGGATGGTCCGACGACGTTTCCATATCTATGACATGTAAGCAGCACAGCTGTGGTGATTACATGTCATAGATATGGAATACGTCGGAGGACCCAATCCCCTCGAAATAATGTTTGGTATCAGCATAGGAAAGAGGTGGGTAAGAGTATGTCTGAGGACTGCTATGTGTGTGCACTCCTGCCTTATAGCATGGGAACATCTAAAGTCTTCATAGCTATTGAAATAGATGTCGTAAGAGCACACTAACTATTTCACATGGCATTCTGTCGAGCAAGAGGACAGTTTATGGGTCAAACAGCTTACCTAAAATGGGCAACTGAATGGACAGATACAGATGACTATGTGCAAGACACAAAGACACGAGCAAGAATCCACACTAAGAATCACGTGATCAGGTATGAACAACCTGGAGTGAAAGGAGCTGGAATCAGATTGGTAGTAAACAGAAGACTGGAGAGCCCAGGAAAAACTAAAGAAGATATCTGAAGATGGAAGGAAAGAGGTCAAATGCAGATCTGGGGTTCACTCCAGATGGTTGGGAAGAATGTGTGGTAATCTGTAGAGCTTGGGTAGTAATGGGTAACTACAAGCCAACTGTTGACAATGTAGAAAGGCTGTGCAAACCAGTATGATCAAAACCTGCTAAACTACTGTATACAGTGTATGGGTCAAAGACAAAGGAGGACCTTTGCAGATAGTGCCTTTGGAAAGTGCAAAGCTGTGTTTCAGAAATAAAAGGTACAAGAGAAATGAGAGAACATCAAAATTGTGGTTGAATCTTTGATGCACAAGGAATGAGTGTTCGGACAGCAGTAATAATGGATCACTACTGGGCTTGTGGATCCAGAGCTTATATGAATCTGCCCAAGGATTGGAGAGGACTGTGTTCCATAGTGAATGTCCATGTTCCAGCTTTGGTGATTCCGAAAAGTGATCTGAACATTGGTAAAATCCCGAAAGCAGATGCACATCTAAGGAAGAAGTCTGCAGAACACTTGAGCCGATTGAAGAGGGAGAACTATTGCTCAGCAAAATCAATAGAAGCTTTTGATTCTATCCCATATGAACACAGACTGTTCAGTAAGACCTCATCGATATTCATGATAACCTTCATGCCCAGGATCCAGACAGATGCAAGACTGATGACTCTACAGAATAGATATGATTACAGCTATGGACGGTGTTATTTGTGCCAAAATTGGAGAATCATGTTGCACATTTATACCTTCTCATGACGACGAGAATAGCAGCTTGAATGAGGCTATATCCATGTTGACAGACCTACATGTTTAGATGATTAATTAAGTGGAAGACATTGCTGATAACAGTTGGTTAGGAGCAGTTTTCTCATGGGTTCCACAATGGATGGCAGATATGTTCAAGTTTCTTGGAGCCCTGTTGGTGAAGGTACAAAGATTCTGTATCCAAGACACCGGAAGAAGTACGTGGGAAGATGGGTCTACTGTAGTCCTACTGGCCACTGCACACTTATGAACTGGAGCGTTGATGAGCATGTGAAATCGGTAGTTGTGAAGATTTGGGTCCCAAAGAAACAGTTTTTCAGACAAGGATGTCTTAATGTAAAGATTGATAATGTAGTGGTCAATGAATCGCCCAGAGGGGGAAGTGTAGAGGTACAGTCAGACATCCTCACTCTAACCTCAGCCCCTATGCTGCCTATATGTTGGGAGCCAGAGATGACGACATGTGCAGTTCCAGTCAGTGTACCAATACCACAGAGAACCTTTGAGACAAGATATTTGAGGAAACCCTACCTAACTGCACGGAGACACAGTATTCCTTTGGATGAAGTACCGGAAGAAATGTGCTTTTGAACAAAGAAAGGAGCCTGATGACGTCATATGATATAGGAGTTGACGTATCTAGAGGCTGGATGGAGAGAAGGAACGTAACAGTATTCTCTATTCTGTCCCAGGAGGATAGCTCAGCGGCAACGTGCTCGCCTTGGAAACAAGACGACACAAAGCAACACAGGTTTGATCCTCGGGTCCGCGCTTAGAAACCTTTGGGTATTAAGTGCATTATAAATATGCAACTAAGTCATATTCCTGTAACAGCGCCTCAATGCCACTGGGCTGTGTGAGTGCTTTAAAAATGCAAAATAAAAATACGAATTGAAGAATAGGTGGTACAGATGAGCAACACTTCGGGCTCAAGATGAAGATGCTCATGCTACAGAAACGCTGGAAAAATATGTAAATCAGTTTACACGTGTACAGTGCTGAAACGCAAGTAGGGAAAAGTATTCATAAGGCTTTCTACGTAGTGAATTTGATTGCGGCGATGCGCTAATGTATAGACATAGGAATGTATATAACCTGGATGTTCCACAATGCACTTTAGCAGGCCTTAAACCTCCTGAACAAGAAAAAGACTTTCAAATGATTGGCGCAGTTGGAAATTACTGATGGCAAGGCAAATTTCAGAGAAGATGGGGCTGGCCCAAAACCAAGAAAAATTAGATCACATCCTGTCAAAAAGGCTACAATGCAGGTGAGAAAGTAACACGCTTCTGTTTGAAGCAGCATTAAAAAACACTAAATGTTTCTACAGTTCATCATTTAATAGGATTAAATGCTGCAAAAGGCTTGAAAAGAGTGGTCTTCAAGTCACATGAGGGAGATCAAATTGCCTGGGTCAGGCTGTACCAAAACTAAAAGGCACAGTGAAGCTATACTCCCTTTATTTCCCAAATGAAGTCAACAGTTACAAGGCCAAGTTCAAAAGCCTAATTGACAGACTGAAGGAGTGTTGATGGATAGTGGGTTAATTGGAGGGGAGGCAAGAGCACGCTGAGCTTCCATGCACCTGCGATGGCAGCCTACATGCTGCTAGCGTGTGGAAGATTCTAGAGGGTTACAAGAGTGCCATACTAAGCATAATGGGCCGTGCAATGAAGAGCCCTATACTTTGAAGAACCAATTGATCGTCGTGTATTTAGTGACGACAATGATGACCAGTTATTGGGGGTGGGTTTTGATGCCCACCTGACGTAGGTACCCAATCATAACCAGTGGCTATATAGAACTTATATGTAGATGTTCACTGAAAGCCAACCACAGGTACTCATATGTTTTGAAGTTTGCCATGTAGTATGATGTCAGCAGTGACACATTGTTGTTGTAAAATAAATGTTTTTTATGAAATGTTTTGAGATCAAGCTGTGCAGTGTTGGATGATGCCTGTTGAACTTCTTGAGTCGTTTTGATATTTGATGTTAGAGTAATTTCTGCATCCCCATCCACCTCTAAGCATTGCTTCCTCGTCTTAAAGGGCTCTTGGGTGAAAGAGTTCACAATAGTAAGACAGCCACAAGTGAGCACAGTTCAAGGATGTTTATTTAACTTTTACAAGGGTGTGATAAACGCCTATCTAAACCTAAATCTACCAAAGGGATCAAGCTATGACCATCAAATAATAATGCTGTCCAAGTGGAGGCTTGTCAAATTAAAAGGGCCTATACTACAAAAACCGAATTTCCAAACCTTACCACTAATTTACAAATAATGTGGGGTAATGTTCGTGAAAAAGAAAGTGTTCACAAAGTAATATGTTAGGATGCTCGGGCCGTCAGCCTCTCTTCCCCACGTTTTCAGCACGGGGCAAGGCGGGTCACTCGTGAAAAGCACACACTCTGGCTTCTGCAGCACAAGGATACAGTTCCATTTTCCTAGCTCAGGACGTTCTGTGTCCAAGTCTCTTCTCGCAAGCCTCTTGACGCAGCAGGCCTGCTGTACAAGAAACAGGCAAACGTTCTCTTCAGTATTCAACTTTGGTATTCACCCTGCATCCCCCTCAGCCAGACTCAGATCCTTTTCATAAGCACAATAAGTTTAACGTTGGATCCCCCCTCTTCGGGGCGCAGATCTCTTTCAAACAAGGTTCCATTAGTTCCTTTTCGGGTGACTCTTGGTCCACCCCGGATCCCCCTCTGCCGGGCTCGGGCCACCTTGGATTTACTTTGAACTATCAGAGACTTTCGAATGTGCACCGGGTTTAGCTTGACCCCTGTCATGATCACTTCAGTCTCAATATTTCTCCCACACTCAGCATCAACTCGATACCCAAAAGACACCTTCGAATGAGCACTCACCTGGTGTCGGACCACTCTGTGTATGGTATCTTTTCTTGGTTTCCCAAAGTTCAGTTACAAAGTTCAACTATTTCTTCTGACTTCCAATTGTATTTCCACCGCTCATTCCAAACGCTTCACACACTGTTCTCTTTATAGAATGTTGCCGATTGCAACCTTGGTTCAAAACACATGCTGGCTTGGTATCAGTCTCTACGACTCACCGGCTGTGCTGTCTTTTCAGACGACGCTCTGTTGTAGGAGCCACAGACAGTACCACAGTGGCAATCGGTGGATTGTCCATGATAAAGTGTTCATGTCGGGAAAGTAGGGTGGGGGGTTGAGTTCCTAGGTATCCAAACTGGAAGTATGGGGAAAAGGTGTTACAGGGAAGGGGATACTGCGTCTCAATGTTCAGCGTCCCACTTCTACACCCCGAAGACCCCTCATCCAGGTGATCCTCCCGCACTGGTCCACCGCCAGGAACTGCATCCAAAAGCGATGGCCATGTCCTGGCCACATGGATGACAGATCCCCAGGGACTAGCGGGTGAGACACCTTGCACTTTTGCTCAAGCACAAGGAGGTCGCAATACGCTGGATTGGAAGAGGGGGAATGTGGATCGAGACATTGTGACTAAACACAGAGTTACACACGTGCTTGGTTACGAGCCGTACTTGGTGATCCAGCACCACTGTAGACTCCAAGTGGGGATGTGCCAATATATGCCCGGCTCAAAAACACACCCAAATGAAGAAGAATGTCTCAGTGAATGTGGAAGGTAGGAATGGTATCACAAGTATGACATTGACACAAGAGTTATAAGTTTCAAAATCTTTATTCAATTCTTGGGGTTTGAAATAACTTCTACTCTGCCCTACAGCTATGATGGGAGTAGTCTCTACCATCAAATAATAAAGAAAACACAGATCTAGTCAGTCTTTGTCAAATCAAAATGACCTATACTAACAAAACCTAATGCCTGCCCTATCTCTTATACCAAAAGTGTGAAAAGGGAAATGTGTATGCAAAAGAAAGTCAGTGTTACACAATTAAGGATCAAGGAATCTGAGTCAGCTCTCCTTCCCACGTTGGACAGCACAGAGTAATGCGGCCCCTGTAAACAGGATGACACACTCTGGTTCAGGTTATCAAAAAAAAGGCAATTCCAAACTTGGGTCAATGCCTGCTTGGCCTTCCACGTGTGACAATCATGTTAGGATGGTGCATATGCGTTATGCAAGCAAAACAGGAAATTGCAGCAACCTATACCAGATGAATTGCATGTGGAAAGTGAGGATTGCCCTACTAACCCTGAGCCCCCTCTCCACCTCCGTGGTAACAGGAAGAGAGAACAGAGGCCCCAGGGAAACCCTCTGGGAAGGAAAACCTTAATGGAGCCTAGTCTTCATCAAAGGTGGGATTCGAGATGAGTAGAGATGTCTGGTAGTCTCTCGTTCGCCTGATGCTGCTTTACCCCGTGGCTACGCTAAAGACTGTAGAGAGAGGAGATGGGTTAATAACTTTCTGGATAATGAGTAGAAGGGAACAGGTAAGTAAGGAAGAATTAGCCTGAAGCAAGTGTAACAACTCTGTCCGGGGTGGCAGACATTCTTCTGTGTGTCTGGGATTAGTAAGGGGGTATCCAGGGCTTGTGTCATGGCCACTTGCCCAGGATCGCAGGAGCGGCACCATCAAGTGGAGGGAGCATGGGGCATCAAGGTTCACGTGCGTCCCTTTGGGACATTTATACATGGAGGGCCTGGTTGGAGGCAGGCTCATGGAAGAACTTAAAGAAGACATTTTCATTTTGGGCCGAAGTGCTTGGAATGGAACAAGAACTCTTATTATGGGCAGGAATACTCTCAAGAACTCTCATTTGTGTGTAACTAGTCCGGGTGTGGTCTCCATCTGCATCTGCACATGTAACTTGTAGGAGTGGCAGGGTGTGGCATGCAGGACTGTGCTAGGTGGCGTGGCCTTAAGAGCTCAGCTATAAAAGCCAGCCCAACCCCAAGGCATACGCTTCGTGTTATTCTGCACCTCTGTGCAGCGTAACGCTCACCGTCACCTCGGGTTCATCTTACCTGGAGAGATCCTGCCATCTTCAACCATACTTAACATATGGAGGATCCTGCTCTCACCTAGACGCTTCTTCCTGACACCGCGGCTCACCTGCAATCATCTCGGAGCACAGACATCATCTTCCTGGCACCGCGGCTCACCTGCAAACATCTCGGAAGCGCAAACATCTTCCTCCTGGCAAAAAAACATGCACCAAGCTCAATTACCCCTCTTTTAGTCCAGCTTGTAACTGGATCAGGGACAAGAAGAGGAAAAGATTCTCTATTTCATCTATCTAGAATTCACATAAAGCACATTATTTCCAAAGAGTTAGAAAAGTAAAAACACATTTTTAATCAAAACATTTTTAACACACAGATAGATGGTGGGTGCTTTCCACAAGGCACCTCACACACTTAAAAAAACATTTTTGTTAATTAGAAAAACACAGATACTAAAAAATCCAGCAAACACACATTGGGCCTCATTACGACCCAGGCTTTAAGGGGTTAACAGCGCCGTAAAAGGTTGCAACGCCGTTACCCCCTTAACTCCTTACTACGAGGTCCCGTTGCGGCTCCTGACCTTAATGGCTGGTCTGCACCAGCCGTTAAAGTAGGGACCCGCAAAAGGACTTTGAAGGTAATTACGGTACCGCAATTTGCGGTACCATAATTACCGCCTTCCCCATTCCCATTGAGCCCTACTGGGCAAAAATGGGAATGGGGAAGGGCCAACGGTAATTGGGGAATTACCCCCTGGCCAACCTTGGAATGGGGTGGTAATTCCCCATTTCACCATGGCGGATTCGGTAAGTTACCGGCTTTAACCATGGCTCTAATAGCGCCATTGGTCAACGCCAGGGTTGTAATGAGGCCAATTTTCTACTAGTGGTGTCTGAAGTTAGTAAAGTGACATTTGTAACAAATCACCTCTACAGACCATTTTGAAAGTGTTGGTTGTATTACGAATTTGGGGGAAACTATAAATGCACAGCATAAAGTGAGTGCTAATGCTGTAGAAAAAACACATTAATTTCAGTGTCAACGGGATGTCTATATATGTTTCGGCACACAAGATTCATCAACACCTTCCCAGGTGTTCTGCTGTTTTAGTTGTGAGCCTCTTCAGGACGGTGTATTGCTTTTCAGGTTGACATAAAGTTCCAAAAAACAAATCCTCAATCTTTTCACACTTTTTTCCGATACTGTAAGGGATGGAAATGTAAAATTGGTGTTAGTAACTGGTCTAGAAAATTGAAATGTTAAAAGCTCTTTTGGAAAGCTCATGTGTTGGGGCTCTTTTGTTACCCCTTTCCCACCTTTTCACTGACCTTTTTATTCTCTTGTGGTTGGACTAAAGCATGGTTTCTATATCAAAAGAAATGGAAATTGACTTCCTTTTCATAAGTTGCGTTATGCAGCAATCTTTCGTTCAGTTTTGGCAGTTAACAACGTCATGTCGTTATTGTTGTTTTCTCTCAGCAGTCGGTTTTTTATTTTCTGCTTTCCGAGACCTGTTGATAAGCATAATCATGTTTGTAATTTAAGAAAAGAGTTTCCTGGTTTGTGGTGTGACACAAATTATGTAACGTGTGTACTGTCCTTGTATCTATTAATCAGCTTGTCTTTAAAGTTGATGTTGCAAACAATTAGGCTTCCAAACCAAACTGTGCACAGCCTTTCAATTCAGGGTGGCTTTTGTCCTTTTATTGTTCGTGTACGTCTCGCCCACCAACTGCAAAACAACAAGAGGTGGGAGGAACGTTAGGAAGATTACTTCCTTTTTCTTCATGGCGTTTTAGCGTTAGTTTTCAGGAGCATATATCTATTTGTATGCCACCATATACCCGCTCTAAGGGTCAGAAATATTCAATGTTAAAGTTGGTTCACCTTTTGGATCGTGGAATCGGACGTCACTCGAGTCGCAGCAGCTCCTCACTGTCAGTACGTGCAAGCCGATTTCTCTTACGCGATGTAAGGAGATGTTATTCTTCCAGTCCAAGCTAGCGTGTCACGTGACTACATGTAAACGCTTCTAGTCCTCATTTTGTTTTTCCTTATGTTTAGTGTGCATCTAATCCATGCGGCCATTTTAGGAGAGTTTGAGTGCATTGGAGATAGCGCTCCTAAGTGAAAAAGGAGTAGTTATCGTATCAGCAAACCAAGTGACTGCTTCGCATTTATTGATTCTTGGAGAAACTTGTTATAGAATTTATTAGTTTTGCATCTTTACACGATTTGAATATATATTGCGACGAAATTTCCCTTACAGTAATTAGTTGCTATATGTGCTGGTGTCCCGCTTTGACACATGTAGTTATAAAATGTGTCCATGATCGAGCTTCTATGTGGTCATGGTCACTCATATGTTATAAATAAGGGGTACCATGAATACAGTGCTGCTGATCCAGATGTCCAAATGGTGCTATAAGTTATTAAAAAAGCATCACAATAGATTAATTATTTATATGAAAGAAAGTTTACATGTCTTTCGGCCTGCCTCTTACAAGAAAATGCCCCATTCGACCGCTGAATTAAGACCACCATTTTTCACTGTGTCCAAATCGAAAATCCATTTCTGTTCACATTTTTCGAAGTGCCAGATCTCTATCTCCTCTTTTTGAAATTTGGACCGTTTGGATAATGAACCAGAAGATTTCACATGGTTTGTGTTTCAAATGGTGATAATGGGCGACCAGAGGTTTATTACGCGTTGGTTTCTGATATTTTTATGTGTCTTTTAGGCTTCCCAATGTAGAGGAGTTGGCAAGAACACTGGATCGCATGAACTACCCATTGTGACGCAGTTTGTAAATGATTTCAATTGCCAATTTCTTCCTTTTAAATTGACATTTTTCATGTCTTTTGTTAATGAACAAACAGAACAATTGCCATATCTGAAGTGTCCTGTCACCGGTGGTAGATCCCAAAGTGTTCTTTGTGTATCCATTGTTTTTGTTGCATGGGGATACGTATGGACTAAATTGTCCCTCAAGTTTTTCTGTCTTTTGAAGGCGAATCTCGGGGGTGCTGGATTAAAGTCTTCCGTTCTTATAATGTGCCAATTTTTTAACACCAGTTTGCGTAGGTTATGGCTTATCGGGCTAAAGGTCGTAACGCATGTCATCTTTTCTACAGTTGTTTTGTTAAGTGGATTCAGGCATGTTTCTCAGTTTCTATTTCTTGCCCTTTTGTATGCCATGTTGATTTGTTTTTTTGGATAACCTCTATGTTCTAGACGGTTTTGAGTTGTTTTTCATGTATCTTATAGTCGTCCAGATGGGTGCAATTTCGACGTACTCTTAAAAATTGGCCAATAAGGAGATTAGCCTTCAGACTCGCTGGATGATAACTTTCATTTTCCAATAGTGTGTTTTTGTCCGTTTTTTTTTCCTGATAAAATTTGTAATCAAAGACCCATCCCTTTGGGTTCCGATTTGCAGGTCTAGGAAAGGAATAATTTCTGTGTCATGCGACATCGTAAACTTGATATTTGTGTTATATAGATTTAACCACTCTTGAAATTCAAGCAAGAGTGCTACTGTGCCTCTCCACACCAGGAAACATTCATCAATATACCTATGCCACGCGATGATATTCATTTTGAAAGGGTTGTTGTTGTGATATATATAGAGTTGGTTCCCACAAAGTCCATATACAGGTTTGCAATGTCCGGGGCAAATGTTGCCCCCACAGTGGTCCCATGTTTTTGATTGTAGAAAGCCTCTTCAAACAAAGTAATTTTCCATGAGTGCCAATCTTGCACACTCGAGAATGAAGGCAGTTGGAACAGTTTTAGTGTTCATATAGCATTGGTTAAGATATTGTTCCAGCACTTGTAGACATTCATGCTGTGGAATCCTGGTATACAGCGCCACAACATGTAACGTCGCTACGATATCTCCTTGTTCAATTTTGATGTTATCTATGATTTTTATCATACTAGTTGTGTCCTTGATGTATGATTTCATTTGTGAAACGAATGGTCTCGGGAAACAATCCACATAAATGGACAGCGGTTCTAGGATGGAGTCTATAACCGAAACTATGGGTCTTCCTGGTGGTGTTGTGCTATTTTTATGCACTTTCGGAAGCAAATAGAAAGCTGGAATAGTTGGATTAATTTTGGTCAGAAAAAGCTTCTCGTCGTGGTCGATCCACCCCTCTTCTTGGGCGTGCAATATTAGACTGGATATTTCTTCTTTCTGGCGCGATGTTGGATCCCCTTGTAATAGTCTATAGAATTTCTGGTTCGAGAGATGTAGCTGTATTTCCTTGTTATATGCATTTTTGTTCCATAGAACAATGCCCCCACCCTTGTCGGCAGGCTTTATTGCAAACAAGTCGTTTTTTTGCAAGTCTTTGAGTGCCTGTCTTTCCGTAGGGCAAAGGTTATCTTTGGAAAAATTATTTGTTGATAACAGTTTTCTCGTTTCTTCAATCATTTTGTTTTCAAAAGCAGCGATCGCTGGACTGATCATATTATTGGTAGGCAAGAATGTTGAAGGTAATTTTAATCCTGTTGTACTCTTTTCTTTTTCTTTTCCAAGAATTTTTGCAGTTCGATTTCTGTTTGGAAATTTTTAGCTTTTTTGACAGGGACAAAACTTAGACCACGACTAAGAACTTTGATTTCTCCCTCTGTGAGAACATGTGTGGAGAGGTTAAAAATTGGGATCACCAATTCTGCACGGGCCCGTTCCAATTCCGTGTTTGCATTCTTGGTGTGGTTTGGGGTCGGTTGCGGCCTCCTTGCACCCTCCCTTGAAAAAAACTGTTGTCTCTGTTTTTTTTCTCCTCGTGATGTATTGATGTTTGTGCTGTTCTCAGAGTCACTACTTGTGGTGCTATTAGTAGAGTTGGAGAAGGTCACATATTGTTTACGTTGGTATCCATTTCTTCCTCTTTGAGGGCCTGATTTGTTAAGGTTTTCATAGTATGTTTCAATGAGGTAAGGATATGTCTTTGTTTCCTTGTACATGTTGATGTCTTTTTTCAATTTCCAATTTTTTTTGTCGATAGTTATTTTTTTGAACTTGTTCATTTCTTCCTCAAACTTCTCGAATTTTTGTTTAATCTCGGCAATAACTAGATCCGATTTGATTCTTTCTTCTAGGATGTTAATTTCGGCTTGTTGTTCTTTAGCTTCTTCTGGTGCAATGTCTATAATTAGGATGAGCCAATCCCTTGACCATTTGTTCCCTAGGCCGCTGAATTTTCCTTTAAACTTTGCATTATCAATGAAGACACAGGGATATATTTGACCTGGAGGCCTTCTGGAATTATTCCAGCTTTTAGATATGCCAACATTAATTGCCCATGGGATTCCGTCCTGATTAGCTTTTTTTTTTTCTGAGTTAGTGTCTCAAAATCATTCCCTGTGGTATTGTTAGTAGGATTTACTGCTTCAGGAATCAATGTTGATGGTTGATTTATTATTTTTTGGTAATACTCATCCATGAATGATACGAGGTCACAGTTTCCATGTTGAATGGCTGTGGGATTTCCACCGTAGTTAACTTGTAGATAGAAAAACAGTCTGACAGAAGTCAGCGCTCTATGTTGAACCCAACAACAACCGGGTTGTCCTAATGTAGGTATTAGAAAGGGTGAGTCCCAATTTTTTGTTTTAGGGGGATTGAGCAGGAAAGGGAATAATTGTAAAATGTCAAAATAACGTACACCAAGCTCAATTACCCCTCTTTTAGTCCACCTTGTAAATGGATCAGGGACAAGAAGAGGTTGGGTTGATAGATTCTCTATTTCATCTTTCTAGAATTCACATAGAGCAAACATTTTTTCCAAAGAGTGAGCAAAGTCTCTCCCACCAACTGCAAAACAACAAGAATAGATGTATTCTCCTGAAAACTAACGCCAAAACGCCATAAAGAAAAAGGAAGTAATCTACCTAACGTGCCTCCCACCTCTTGTTGTTTTGCAGTAGGTGGGCGAGACGTACACAAACAATAAAAGGACAAAAGCCATACTGAATTGAAAGGCTGTGGACAGTTTGGTTTCTGAAGCCTAATTTCTTGCGGCGTCAACTTTACAGACAAGCTGGTGAATAGATACAAGGTCAGTACACACGTTACATAATTCGTGTCACACCACAAATCAGGAAACTCTTTTCTTAAATTACAAACATGATTATGCTTACCAACAGGTCTCGCAAAGCGGCAACCAAAAAACCGACTGCTGAGAGAAAACAATAACGACATGACGGCCGTATAAAACCTTGTTGTTAACTGCCAAAACTGAATGAAAGATTGCTGCATATGCAACTTATGAAAAGGAAGTGAATTTCCATTTCTTTCGATATAGAAATCATGCTTTAGTCCAACCACAAGAGAATAAAAAGGTCAGTGAAAAGGTGGGAAAGGGGTAACAAAAGAGCCCCAACACATGAGCTTTCCAAAAGAGCTTTTAATATTGCAATTTTCTAGACCAGTTACTAACACCAATTTTACATTTCCATCCCTTACAGTATCGGAAAAAAGTGTAAAAGATTGGGGATTCATTTTTTGGAACTTTATGTCAACCTGAAAAGCAATAAACCATCCTGAAGAGGGCCACAACTAAAACAGCAGAACTCCTGGGAAGGTGTTGATGAATCTTGTGTGCCGAAACATATGTAGACATCCTGTTGACACTGAAATTAATGTGTTTTTTTCTACAGCATTAGCACTCACTTTATGCTGTGCATTTATATTTTCCCCCAAATTCGTAATACAACCTTACCACCTGAATATCACTGCTATCAGGATGTCTTCCAAAAAGAACAAGCTGGCAATCGTAGGGTCTATGCGGGGGCAAAATGTTAAATAGACCTTGTACCCGGAGCACAAATTCCCTGCATCCGGATTTACGCCTTAACGGAACAAGAAAACCAACATCTTAAAACTTACCTGGATCAGTATCTGGCAAATGGTTTTATCCGCCCAACCAAATCTCCTGTGTCCTCGCCACTCTTTTTCGTGCCCAAGAAGGTGGGTGACTTGAGGACCTGTATTGATTACAGAGCAATCAACAAGATTACCGTGAAAAAACGATACCCTTTGTCACTTATACCCAAGCTCCTGGGTCAAGTGAAACACGCTCAGATTTACACCAAGTTGGATTTGCGAGGGGCCTACCACCTGTGAGAGTAAAAAAAAAAGTAGACGAATGGAAGACGGCCTTACGGACAAAGTATGGCCTCTTCGAATACCAAGCCATGCCTTTTCGGTTATTTAACGCCCCTGCAGCGTTTGAATTCTTTATGAATGATGTACTCCGTGAGTTGTTGGACATTTGCGCACTTGTCTACATAGATGACATTCTCATCTACTCCAATTCCAAGGAAGAACATGTCGGTCATGTCCAAGCAGTTTTGGAAAAACTTCGACAACACCAATTATATGCCAAGCTGGAAAAAAAATTCTTCCACGTGACCGAAGTCGAATTTCTTGGTTTCATGCTCACACCGCAGGGAGTGCATATGGACACATAGAAAGTTGACGCAACCCTCCAGTGGCCCTCACCAATCTCCACAAAAGGAGTACAAAGTGTGCCTGTCTTCGCTAATTTCTACCGTCGATTCATTCCTGAGTTCTCGCAAATTGTTCACCGAATCACTTCTTTGCGGAGGAAGAACAAGAAATTCCATTGCTCCACAGAAACTGAATAAGCCTTTCAGAAACTGAAACTAGCATTTACCACAGCACTGGTTCTTCGACATCCCTGTCCAGACCTACCATACGTAGTAGAAACAGACGCTTCAAACATAGCCATGGCAGTGGCGTTATCCCAAAGAGACCCGGAAATTGGACAGTTACATCACGTCGCATTCTGGTCCTGCAAATTCTCGGCTCCCGAACTGAACTACGCAATCACGGATAAGGAACTACTGGCAATTAAGGCTGCATTTAAGGCGTGGAGACATTGGGCCTCATTACGAGATTCGCGGTAAAAACCAAACCTTACCGGCATGGAGACAATACCGCGTCCGGGTAGCACTGATGCCGCTAACAGCGGCCAATTACGAGAATGCGTGCATGTACGTAGCAGAATGCAGGTATCTGTACTGGCATGCCGTAAATGACCCTAAAATCCCTGTTAGCGGCATCATGCAAAGCGCTGACACCTCCTCTGCCTTCGTCTGCCCCTAAATAACGGGCACCCTGAACCGGAAGTAACGTCATTGCACCATCTTGAAAAACACAATCCACTGCAATCCTCGAGGCACAGGACCTGGATCCACACACCACCAGCTACATCTTCAGCTAGATCTTCAGCTCTATGCCTAAGGCCATTAAAAAAGGTGCACCCCGCCAGCGAAAGGTGCGCTTCTCGGACGACGAATTAAATATGCTGGCAGACACTCTGGCCGAGAATGGAGATGTGGTCTTTGCCTCAGACCTCAGGCGACCTGCCCAGCTAAAAAAACAAAAAATATGGGAGGAAGTGGCCAAAAGGTCAGTGCGGTCGGCACCACCCCCACACCGTCAAGGATGTCAAAAAAAGGTGGGATGACCTGCGCCTCCGTGTGCACAATATTTTATCAGCAAATCGGAGCCAGGTTCTGGCTACAGGCGGTGGGTCCAACTCCCCCATAAAGCTCTACCGATGGGAGGAAATATGTGCCAGCACGATTGGCATGGTGGCGATAGAGGGAGTGGGAGACATGGAACGCAGAGTCCCATCATCGGCAGATGGCGGTGAGTGTCCACACAAACCACTGGAATGCAAAGCATGATGGGCCACAAATGTGACAGTGACATAAGCCAATGCATGGGCCATCACACACACGTGGACACATCCCTGCCTAGATGCTGTCCCCAGCACCGTCACATCAACATGCATACAGCATGCCAATGCCATACTGAGACACACCACACAAACAGCAAACCGGCATGTGTCACACTGCACTCAGTCCACAACAAAAAGGCATGTCACACATCATACACCACCTTACACATGTGTGAGCCATACGTATGCCTGAATAACCCCCCATATAGCAAGCAACCTGTATGTCACAACTCCAAGACAGCAAATCATCACATGCACTGATACCAATATATGCATGATGCATGTACAATCATCACTGATGCCGTCCCTCTCTCGGACCTCCACAGGCTCAGATTCCGAGAGCGATGCAGAGGACACAGCAGCATAGGCCACAACACCAACCAAAAAGGCCAGTGGCAGGGATGACAGCAACAGGCCATCCACATCTAAGGGCCAAGGCAAGCAACAACAGCCACCCAAGGCAAAGCCAACACTGGATCCCAAGGCACAGGGGCGGCAAAGTACTGCCGCAAAACACACAGTGGCTAAAGTGGTGGAATCCACCGATCACGAGGCAGTGGCAGATGGGACCCTGCAAACAGCTCCATAGGGGAGGCAGCTGCCCCAGCGCCCCAGAGTGGTGATGAAGGACAGTCCCAGGCAGAGGTATGTGTCCCGGAAGACAACAGCCTGTCCATGGATGTGGCAGGCCCACCAGCCCTGGGCAAAAACCCCAGCACACCCCACAGAGCACCCCCAACAGCACCACACTTAATCACTCAGGAGGAGAGACAATACCAGAGGCCTGGAGCCCCAGCAAGGACACACCTGCATTGGGCCCCTCAGCAAAGGTCCCATCCACCTCAACGGGCATCCGGGATGGAGAGAGGCGCATGGTACACATGGAGGGGCGTCAGCAGGAGCTCACAGGGCTCGTGAAACAGTAAGTTTCTGATGGTGCCCTGACGAGGTAGGAGGCTCGTGATTACACTGCGGCAATGACAGGGGCCAAGGAGGAAAGCACTAGGTGCATTTGTGGGGAGCTGTCAGCAGTGAGGCAGGTCCTGGCCAGGATTGCCTTGGAGGCTCAGCGTCCTGCCATCGACAGTGGAGCATGCGGTCACGGCATCATAGGCCAGCTCCACCCAGACAAGCCCCCTGCGTCGGTCTGCACGCACCATGCAGCGTTTTGACATGCAGCCCCCAGAAGCCGACAGGTGACACGTAGCAGGGGCAGCCTGCATGTGCAGACTCATTTAGTCTCATGTTGCATACAATGACTATTGCACACTATGTGTGGGAGAGTTGTGGGGGGAGGGCGAGGGGGTGTGTGGGGGAGCTGTGGGGGAGGGGAGGGGGTGTGAGGTTGACCGTAATAGCACTTTGTTTATATTAACCAAGTTATTCACCATAGTGACCACCTTACTCCTAAGTCCATAGTCCCCTTTCCTCCACACTTATGGGACATTCCTCCATCCTATGGGACGGGACCGGAGCACTTTGTAAAAGCATAAAAATTTCGCAAAACTTTTAGTCCTTCCTCTCTTTTACGCGGGGTACTGCACATGGCCGTAACCCTGCCCATCTTAGCTCCACCCCTCGCATCGCCCATCAGTCCTTTTCTATCGCCAGGTCAGAGACCTTTAAGCAATAATAGAGGAACGTTATTAGAAGGGACGGCAGGCGGGCATATGGAGGAAAGGGGAGTATGGACTAGGAGTAAGGTGGTCACTACAGTGAGTAACCTGGTTATTCTCCTACGTCTCGTCCCCTTTCCTCCATACTTATGGGAGATTCACAAGCTCTCCTCACAGGAGCTACGGCTGGATGGAAAATCCATTATTGAAAAAGGTTCTTCAGCACAGCCCGGCCAAACTGAGCATCAGATCTGGAGCTCAGGTCTAGACAATTTTTACAAAAAGCCGATGGGGAAGCCCATGTAGCTGCCTTTGCGATGGTCTCCCAGGGAACATATTTCTGAAAAGCAACTGCAGCTGCCTTGCCCCTCACCAGGTGCACATGAATTCTTTTAGGAGGCTGCAGACCTTGTACAGTGTAAGCCTCTGCAATACAGGCCGCGATCCATCTGGAAATAGTCATCTTAGAGGCCTGCCTACCTTGTGGGTTACCAAAGGTTACCAATAGTTGAGAACAGCTGATTCAGATGGAAATCAGAGACCACCTTTGGCAGGAAAAAAGGATTTGTCCGTAGGACCACCTTACTCTTGTGGAAAACCAAGAAGGGATGCTCCGCTGACAAGAGCTTGGAGTTCACTCACACACCTTACTGAAGTAACAGCAACCAAAAAGGACACCTTCCACGAAAGGTGCTTAAGGTCTAACGTGGCCATAGGTTCGAACGGTTTATGGCACAACACCGTATGGACCACATTCAGATCCCACGTCGGGTGCGGCTTCCGAACCGGGGAGAAAGACGCATCAAACTGGCAAAGTGCCTCCTAATCACTGGATTTGACAGTGAATAAGAGCACTAGTCCGTGAACAGGTAAGCACCTACCGCCGAAAGATAAGTTCTGCATGGCAGATCATGAATGCCTTATTCTGCTAGGAGAGACACAAAGGACAGCACCGTGTCAATCATAGCCACCCTGGGGTCCAGCTGTTTGGCTAAGCACCAGTGACAGAACCAAAGCCACTTGCTCTTATACTGAGACCTCGTCTAGAGCTTCCTAGCTGCCTGAATTATTCACATGTTATCAGCAGACAGGTCGAGATGCTCTAAAGACCTGAACTCAGGCACCATGCCGCCAAGCTGAATGATTGTGGGGAGGGGTTCCACAGCTGTTGATCCCTCTGGTGAATCAGATCGGGACTCACCGGTAGCCTGATCGGTGCACACACCGACAGATGCTGAAGTTCTGAGAACCAGAACCTGGCCGGCCACCACATGGTTATGAGCAGAAGAGAACAGTTCACTGTGTTCCTCAGCTTGCAAATCGTCCGATGAATCAGAGGCGGGAAAGCATAGGCCCTCATGTTGTGCCAAGGAATCTCAAGAGCATCCCACAGAGAGGAGGCTCCCAGGCCATTTCTGGAGGCATACAGAGGAAGTTTCTTGTTTACCTATGTTGCAAAGAGGTCCACCTCTGGAGTACCCCAACACAGGAATATCCATGAGAGGATCTCCGCTTTCAATTCCCACTCATAGCTGACCATTGTCCGCCGACTGAGGGCATCCGCCTTGACCGTCAGCTGGCCCGAGATGTGTACTGCTATCAGCCAGACACCATGACGAACCTCCCACTCCCAAATCTGGATGGTCAGATCTAAAAGAGGAGGAGACTTGGAGCCCCCCTGCTTGTTGATGTAATACATTGACACGACACTGTGCGGATACGGACCACTTTGTTGGCAATGACCGGCCTGAACGCCTTGTGCGCCAGGAAAATCACCAGGCGCTCCAGATGATTTATGTGAAGGAGCTTGTCCTGGGGTGACCAAAGATCCGAGACCTGAAGAAGATCTAACGTCGCACCCCACCCTAGGAGGGAGGAGTCCGTTGTGACCGTCACCATCGGGGCGGGGTCTTGAAACCCTGCACCCACTGACAGGTTGCTGAGAGAAGACCACCACACCAGATCCACTCTCATGGAAGCCGGAATCAAAATCATCTTTGAGTCCGGATCCACCGCCTGATGCCAAGAGCTCCGAAGAGCCATTTGAGTCCGCCTCATCTTGAGTCGAGCAAGAGGAAGAGCCAATGCACACGAGGCCATGAGGCCCAGAAGCCTCTGGAACCACTAGGCCGACATGCTCTCCGACTGCGCAAACATCTGATACGTGGCCAACAGATCTGCCATTCTGTCCCCGGTCAGGTAAACTCTGCAGTCTATCGTGTTCCAGCAAAAACCCAGGAAGATCAAGTCCTGAGAGACCGTCATGGAAGATTTCCGCCAGTTCACCGACAGCCCAAGGTGGAACAGGTGCTGGAGGACAGACTGAAGATTGCATGCGGCTTTCAGCGGGCATGGGCTGCGCAACAGCCAATCGTCCAAATAAGGATACACATGGTTACCCTGCAGACGAAGATAAGGTGCAATCACCGACATCATCTTCGTAAAGACACATGGTGCCGAGCTGAGGCCAAAGGGAAGCACTCGGAACTGGAAATGCTCCTCTCCCACAGAGAAACGTAGGTATCTCCGATGTGGATTCCAGATCAGAATATGCATGTACGCATCCTGAATGTCCACCATGCTGAGCCAATCGCCCATCTGTAAAGAGGACTTTATCTGACCAGGTGTGATCATCTTGTATTTCTCTTGGTGTAGGAAAAGATTTAACTGGGAAAGGTCTAGAATGGTGCACAGGCCAGCCTGGTTGGATTTGGGCACTGTAAACAGTCGAGAGTAGAAGCCCTCCCCTCGTTCCGCTAGGGGAACAGGTCCCACCGCTCTGAGTTCCAGTAACTTCTGGATCTCGGCCCTGAGGTAGGGCGACCCTGACTGCTGGAAAGGAGGATTGATGGGTGGGTTAATGGGAAGGGGTTAGCGGAAGCCCGCCCGAACGACTGACAAGACCCACCGGTCCTCGGTAATAGTCTCCCACGCCTCCCAATGAGACGCAATGCGACCTCCCACCGGGGTCTGGTGCGAGTGCAGAGAACACTCATTTGGCTGGTTTTTCGGTGGCAGCACCACCTGAACCTGAGGAGGAGGCTGAGGAGCGGGAGAAATATTGACTCTGTGGCTGCCTCCGGCGGGAATTTCCTGAAGGTGTATCGACTCTACGGGATTTTCAGTCCAGAAAACCCCTAAAGCCAGAGGAGGGCCAAGGCTGTGACAACGGTCTCTGTGTCCTAAAAGGTGGTTTCACCAGGACAGACAAGGACTTGGCGGTCTGGGTGCTATCTTTCGTTTTGGTCAGCTCCACATCTGTTGTGGAATGAAAAATCTCCTTGCCGTGAAACGCAGATCCAAAACCTTATCCTGCACCTCCTTAGAGATTTTGGTGCTGTGCAGCCAAGCCTGACGAGAAGTATCCACTCCAAGCATAAGGCCTCGGGCCGTAGTGTCGGCGCCTCCAGCAAATCCTGAGCCAGGACCCTGGCATCCGACAAACCCGCCTTGAAGTCCTCAAGCATTTCAGCGGGTATGAATTCCTCAAACTCCCACAGACCTTTCCACATTTTCATATTCGCCCTGATAACACCAGATCTACATTAGCCTGTGGCAATTGGAGGGCCGAGTTCACAAAAATCTTCCTCCCAAGGGAGTCCACAAGTTTATCGTCTTTGCCCAGGACCTGTGTAGCCGTCGTAGAGGAGGATGCTGCAGGTCTGGACTGCAAAGTGGCCGCAGCCACGACGGTGGAGGAGGGGGGTGGACATGATGCTAAGGCCACCTCTTTCGAAGAATGAAGCCTGTAGCGCGTGTCAATTTTCTTATTGACAAACAGTCCAGAGTGTGGTTTTTCCCATACTCTACGGACCTCGGCAAAAACATCCTTCTGCAAGAATTAGCCGGTACGCTTCGAAGGAGACAAGGTGAACACCCCCGAAAGCACGCCCTGCTGCGGAGCAGGTGCCTCAGGTACTGGAACATCCAACAGACACATGTCCAGTGCCCGGTGGTGAAAGGCTCTGATAGAGCGTGGCTGGTCTTCACTGTCCTGATCGCCCTGTACATCATCCGATAGATCTGGATCAGGTTCAGTCACATCCGGCACCACAATCGCCTTGTCCACTGGGGACCATGGTCGCGGGGGTGGAAGAGTTGGGGGAGGCCCAGCCGGTAAAGGCGGCGCCAGCCGTGGCACCGGCAGCGTAGCTGGGACTGTTGGTGCAGGCGGGCATATCTCCATAAACAGACCTTAAAGTACTCCTTCATGGGGTAGGAACGCATAGGTTTCTGAAACTTGCTGAAAAAGTTAGGCGTGACAGGAGGAGGCCTCTCATGAGGAGGGTAATACCAAGGGCGCACGGGAGAGGGTTGCCAAGACGGCCCTTCCCCACTGTTGTCTACATAAATCAAAAGGCGCTGATGCTGCTGGCAGAGACATTGTGCGGTAGAGGCATCCGAGCGTTCCAGTCATAAACTGGACGAAACGGATGTGCACAAAGAAACTGATGTTCACCTGAAAGAGCACCCCCTACACCCAAGGCGAATGGTGTAGTTGTAAGGGTAGTTTCCAAAATGGCCGCCGTGGTCTTGGCGATAACGGCCGCCATTTTGTCGGCACCTAAGGAGAACTGCGACACATGTGGAAGTGAGGCAGGGGTCCCCAGAAGTGGGTCAGGGGTCTTCATTTTAGCCCTAACACAAGGAACCTCGACCGAGCTGGTACTGTGTGGCCCAGGATGTTTTTGTGACATGCTAATAGCCAAACTAGCCTTCGTAGGAAGGACCTCGGCACTGCTGGTAAAGGAGGAATTACAGTTCGAAACCTCACTCCTTGCCCCTCAACAGTTCTGGGGTCACCGCAAGAGCGTGAACAATGAGGAACACCTTTCACCGACAAGGCCTTAATAGACCTCTCAGAACTGTTGGTCCCCTTAGCCTCTAAACGAGGGACCTCGGACCCGAGCCCGGTAGAAGCCTCTTCACGCCGGGCCTGAACTTCTTTTTGGTACCAAAAAGCCCAGCCAACACCTCAAAGGCGCACCCCGGTACAAATGAGGGAAGCTCCAATCAAGGAGGCCTCAGAGCGAGCTCCTGTACCCCACGACTCAGTAGAACTAGGTCTACAAACAGCCCCCACAGGAGGGGCCTCGGATTGTTATCCGGTGTCAATAGGCCCCTTACGGAGACCCTCAGAGAAAACTCTGGTACACATTTTAGGCCTAGACAGCACCTCAGGGCGAGCCCCGGTAACAGAGCTTTTCACGCTCCTCCCAGACCAGGAAGACCCCGGAAAGGAGTCCCCGGGCCGGGGTGCCCTAAAAAGTAAAGAACTTACTGGGCGTTTCTTCTTCTCGTCGATGAAGGATTGGAAATGCATACGAGGAGTGTGCTGAAACACCTCTTCCCACCGCTCTAACCGCCGTTGAAGCGCCCGGACTGAAAGGGAATCCCAATAAAAACAGGAGTCGCACCGGTGGTCAGGACCCAAACACTCTAAACAAAGAGGATGGGGATCCGCCCTAGCGAAGCGTCGATGACAGGAAGAACAATTCGGGAAGTCTATCTGAAAAGGCATAGACAGACTATCATGCGATCGCAAGCGAGAGCCAGAGAGGAGGAAATTGGAAGAAAAAACCTTCCGCAGATGCAAGTGCGTCCAGTCTCGAACAAGCAGAGAAAAAGGACTGATGGGGGATGCGCGGGGGGAAGCTAAGATGGGCGGGGTTACAGCCACGAGCAATACCCCGCGTAAAAGAGTGGAAGGATTAACATTTATGCTAAATTTTGATGCTTTTACAAAGTGCTCCGGTCCCGTCCCACAGGACGGAGGAATGTCCCATAAGTATGGAGGAAAGGAGACGGGACGTAGGAGTATACCTGTTCAATACACCCGTTGTGTACAACCAAAATCACATGACTGGACATTGCTTATTGTGTATGTGTGCTTTATTGGTTTACAGTGCACAGTGTCCATGTACCCCCACACCCAGTGCCCAGAGTCCCACATCCATGGCACCCTCTGCATCCATGTGTCTTAGAAATATTGGCCTATCACAGACTGGCGCACAGCACATCTCTCCTGTGCATCGCCACCTGGCTGATGTGCAACCCCTTCTTCATCATCTTCATCCTCACCTGGTGGTTGCTTTTCAATGTCAGGGGGCAGAGGCACGTTCCATCGGATGCACATATCGTGCAGCATGACACATGCCATGATGATCTTGGCCACCTTCTCATGCCAATGTCAATTCCTTATATTTTTAAAGTGACAATTGCCGACTTTCAAAATAGATACAAAGAACAGCATTATTAAAGGGAAGATTAAACCCCTGACAACATTTTAAAAGTAGATCCAGGCAGTAACTACGGTGCAGCATGCAATATGCAATAAGATTAAGGGTAAGCCTAATATTCTAACATATTTTTATGCAGGTGGGATCTAACCCCATGAAACTCAATCACTATAGACGTTATTATAACCAAGTAAACAGCAGAAACACGGTAAGATGATGGTTTCCTTATGGCTAATTACCGACTTGTATTTACTAGTCCACAACAAATCACTGCTAACCAAACCTTAAATCATTACGCTTAGACCCACTTTATGCCAACCAACGCCTGTAGCATACTCATAATTCTTACGGCAGGAGCTAGATTATGGCTAACACAAGTCAACAATTCTGTGAATGTCTAGAATGTTATCAATACAAGACATTTTTCTTACTGTGCAACTAAACTTATTTTTCACAAAAGTTTTACGGCAGTAACTAGACTATGGCTAACACTAGCATAATTCTGTGAACGTCTAAAATGATTTGATGCAAGAAGTTTTTTTTGTGTTTTTTTCTTATTGCAAAACTAAACTTTTTTTTCCACTACCCACCCCCTTTTCTCTCTCTTTCTATTTATATACAATCCCTCCTGAACCTTCCCGACTCCCCCTCCTCAATCTCTGTGTCAAATATACTTTTTGCACGAATGTCATGAATATTGTTTTTGGGATTTTTTTCTTTTGGAATTTATCCTTTTTTCTCATAAAGTAGTCCCTAGGCCACCACACCCAAAATACTAGACCGCATAGCTTGGCTCTAGGAATCAAGCTATGTGGATGCCTCCATGTTGGCTGAAAGCCCTTAAAAGTAGTTCCACAAGCAGATGTCTAGCTTTGTTTATGAGCCTGGGACTGGCCCCAAGAGGCCCCGAGAAGCGGATGCCAGGCCTTATAAGCGATCCGAGTCCTGATTCCACCTGGCTAATGGGCTTGCCAGAGGGGATCAGGGCTGAGGGTCGTGACAGCACTCCCCCCTAAGGCCCCTCCCATTAAGTGTCTCCTGCCTGGTCCAGGTTTAGGTCGGGAAGTTCTGGTGAAACCTCTTGAATAGACGTGGTAAATGGATGTTCTCACTGGGTTCCCAGGACCAATCTTGAGGCCCAAATCCCTTCCAGTCGACGAGATAATATAACTTGGCTCTAGAGTATTTTGAGTCCAGGATGCCTTTGACTTCGAATTCTGGTTCTCTGTCAATTAGTAAGGGTTGAGGTGGTGTCTTGACTCGTGTACCTGGTTGCATTGGTTTTAAGAGGGATACATGGAATACCGGATGGATTTGTAGATTAGGTGGTAAATCCAATTTGGCGGCTGCCGGGTTGATAATTGCCTTGATGGTATAGGGTCCCAATATCGAGGATGGAAGGCCCGGGTCCCTTTGATGGGTACATATTTGGCGGCTAACCAAACCTGGTCTCCCACTTGATAGTCTGGGGCCTTTTTCCGATGCTGGTTGGCGAAGTGCTTTTGTTTTTCTTTGGCATGAATGAGATGTTCCTTTGCCTTTCTGAACGCCTGAGTGATGGTTGTGTGAAGAGTCTTTACTGCAGGCATTTCCAAGTTGGCAGGAAGGTCGAGTTCTGAGGTACGTTTATGTCTGCCATACAGGGTGTAAAAAGGTGTTTGTCCCGTGCTAGAATGTACGGAGTTGTTATATGCGTACTCAGCTACCCAAAGTCCGTCCTTCCAATCTCTCAATTCATGGTGCAGCATGCACCGTAAATACTGCTCGAGGGTCTGGATGGTCCTCTCGGTTTGGCCGTCCGTTTAGGGGTGGTGACTGGTAGATAGCCGGACGTCAATCTGTGCCATTGCGCAACATTTTCTCCAAAAAATGGATACGAACTGGCTGCCTCGATCGGAGACCAGAACTGATGGAAAACCATGTAGCTTGACAATGTTTTCCAGAAATACTTCTGCCAGGGTTGATGCGTCCGGGAGGCCCTTGAGAGGAATAAAAAGTGCCATTTTAGAGAACAAATGCATGACTACAAGAATGGTGTTAAAACCTTGACTCAGTGGCAAATTAGTGATAAAGTCAAGGGAAAGAGTGTGCCATGGAGCGGGAGGGATGTCCAGTGGTTGTAGGAGGGCCGATGGTTTCTGTTTCTGGGATTTATTTTGTGCACAGACGCCACAGGACTGAACATACTGGACAATGTCCTTATGCCAGGTAGGCCACCAAAAGTTCTTTTTCACCTTGGCTAAGGCTTTAGCGATTCCAGGGTGTCCTTCGATCAGAGTCATGGTAGCCTGAAATGATATGCTGTTGTAACTCGTCCTTGGGTACATATAGCCGGTCCCTAAAAAAAGGTAACTGATCCTTGATGCAATATTGTTCTCCTTGAGTTTGCCATGCGAGGAAAGCATCCGGGCTCATTGACTGTCGAATTTCGTTTTCTAATTTGGCTGGTGATAGGGTTGTTGTGATACTCAAAAGTTTGTCTTCTAGTATGATGGGTACCGGGTCTGGCGTCGTATACACTGTTTCATCGATGCCCATCCGAGATAAGGCGTCAGCTTTCCCATTCTTGACCCCAGGTCGGAAGGTGATCTCAGTCATATTCGGCGAAGAAGAGGGCCCACCGTAACTGGCGTGAAGACTGGGCTTTGGCTGTTTTAAGATATTGTAGGTTCCAGTGGTCTGTGATCGCCACGCCTTGAAAAAGGACTTGATGGCTAGGAGTTCTTTGTCCGTGATAGCGTAATTAATTTCCGGAGGTGAGAATTTTTTTGACCAGAAGGCCTCAGGGTGCTGCTGGCCAGTTTCTGGGTCCCTCTGTGAAAGGACCGCTCCCATTGCCATACTGGAATTATCAGTTTCTACTATATAAGGGAGGTCTGGACGAGGGTGCCGCAGGATTGGAGCGGAGGTGAACCTTCGTTTCAGTTCCTGAAAGGATCTTTCTGCTTCATTGGTCGAAGCTAACTTTTTATTGCATTTTCGTAGCAGTACTGTGATCGGGTGTACAACCTGAGAGAAGTCTGGGATAAATCAGCGTTAAAAGTTTGCAAAACCTAGCATGCTCTGTATCCCCTTCAGAGTTGTTGGCGATGGCCATTTTAGAATAGCGTCAACCTTATGTATGTCCATTCTGATGCCTTTGGGCGAAAGGATGAAACCAAGAAATTCTACTTCGGTGACGTGAAAAAACATTTCTCCAGTTTTGCATATAAACAATGTTGGCGGAGCTTGGTGAGGACAGAACAAACGTGACTGATGTGATCTTGTTTTGAGGCGGAGTAGACCAAGATGTCATCTATGTACGCTAAGGCGCAAACGTCAATCAGTTCTCTCAATACATCATTCATGAAATATTGAAACGCTGCGGGAGCATTGCATAAACCAAAAGGCATGACTTGATATTTAAACAAGCCATATTTGGTACGGAAAGCGGATTTCCACTCATCTCCGCTTCTGACT
Organism: Ambystoma mexicanum; assembly: GCF_040938575.1. Lineage (NCBI taxonomy): Eukaryota > Metazoa > Chordata > Amphibia > Caudata > Ambystomatidae > Ambystoma > Ambystoma mexicanum. The sequence goes on from NC_090921.1 coordinate 306,648,262, forward strand.
CGGACAAGGTGGTATGCTCCCAGGTCGTCTAATTTGGTATAGATCTGGGCATCTTTGACTTGGTCTAGCATTTCCGGGATAAGAGGCAAGGGGTAGCGGTTCTTCACGGTTATCTGGTTTATTGCGCGGTACTCAATACAGGTCCTCAAGTCCCCTTCCTTTTTCGGTACGAAGAACAAAGGACTGGGTGCTGGGGACTTAGATGGGCGGATAAATCTGTTTGCAAGGTACTGGTCCATATAGGATTTCAGATGAAGATTTTCTGGTTCGGTGAGAGCGTAGATCCTGCCGCATGGGATTTGTGCCCCAGGAACAAAGTCAATTTGACAATCATAAGGCCTATGTGGCGGCAATGTGTTAGCCTGGTCTTTTTGGAATACGTCCTGAAAGTCACAATATTCATCTGGCAGAGTATTAGTTAACCCTAGGGTAGAAGCTATAGTATTGGAATTCTTGGAGATACAGGAGTCGGGTTCCGGTTCAGGAGAGTAGCTGTCACGCCACTTTTTGGGAGACCGGGGTCCGTTGCACCCGCTCCCATCTCCTGGCGGATCTACCCGTGCTTTCGCGCTTGGGCGTTCGCCGGGGGGAGAGGTGCTGGGGCCGGTGCTAGAGGGCTGTGGCGCATGCGCGGGAAACCACTGTCTCTGTTCCGCGCATGCGCCATAGATTGGGCCTCCGCTCTAGGAAGGGCTTGCCTTCCAAGCCTCATTCTGGGTCCGCCGGCGCTCGGAAATGAAACGGCTTGCGTTTCAGGCCTCGCGAGTGCCGGCGGCCCATAAGAGGAGCCGCGAGCAGTTGCAATTCGCGTCTCAACGCGGTTGCTTCGGCCGTGTTGCTCGCTCCAGTCACTTGTGGTTCCTGCTTCCCTGTGCCTGGCCTTGCACCAACCTGCTCTTTGTTCTCCCTGCCTTGTGGGTTCCCTGCCTGCCTGGTCCCAGTCTCCTACTACCTGCATGGGCCCTCCTTGCTCCTGTCTGTTTTTGAGCCTCCCTGGGTCCGGTTTTCAGTTTTCCCTGCTTTTCCCTGGGGACTCCCACTTTCTTTCCTGGGCTTCTCCCTGGGTCTTTCTGGGCCAGCTTCTCCTCTTGCTTCCTGGGGCCCTCGTTAGCTGTTTTGGGACATACCTTAGGGATCCCTACTCTTGGTGGTCTCCCCTCCCGATCTGGTTCCCTCTTCCTGTTTGGTCCTGCCTGGTGCCTCATCCTTTGGACCTACTGTACCTCGAGCAGATTCGTCATCCCTGACCAGCTACGTGAATCTGCTGGAACTTGTCTTCCCGTGGACTGGGGGCCTTTCCTTGTATTCATCTGAGAAGTATTCCGGACTATCTCGCTCCTTCACTGGATCACGTACCTCTGGAAAAGACTCTTTTGGACTTCACCAGTATCCAGTAACCTTCCATCAGACTGTGGCCTCTCCTGCCTGTGCTTGCACAGTCTCTTCGTCACGTTAATCAAGAGAGTGTCTTCCGTGACGCTGGGAGTTGGTCCATTCACCACCCTGTGTCATTAGGGTGGTGGAGAGGCTGGTTCCCCGAGTCACATGCTCGTCAATTCACTGGATGCAGCCTGGCGGTCCAACTAGAACCACAGTCAAGAAAACAGGTACTCCGTTCTCACGCACTTCTCTGCTTGACATTAGCAAGCCGGGGAGCAGTTGCCGGAGAAGGTTAATTTCCATGCCCGCCAGTCTATCAAAGGGTTGTGAGCAACCAACCATGGCATCCCTAGTATCAACCGGAACTGAGGTGCCTTAATAAGATTGAACGAAATACACTCCCGATGTCCATCCTGGCACAGCAAGGTTACTGGAGCTGTGCACTGGGTTACTGTTCCAGAGGCGATTTCTGTCCCATCCACGGCAGTCCACTTGTCCCTGGTAGACTTTGAACAGAAAGGGAGCCCCATCTCTGCTGCCAACTCTTGATCTATATAGTTCCCAACTGCTCTGCTGTCGATGTACGCTTCTACGGCATGCATCTCTGACGATTGTTGGTGGTTTATTAAGATCACGGGTACCGCAAAGTGTGAGGTCAGTGGCTCTCTCATCACTCGACAAACTGACCTCTACAGTTGCCAAGCTTGGTAGTTTTTCCGATTCCTTAACTTCATCCTTTTCTGTGGCCCTGACCGTCCTCCTTGGGGGTTTTACTGGGCAGTCTTTCAGAAAATGTCCTGGTTTTCCACAATACAAACAAAGTTGCTGTTGTCTTCTTTTATCCTGTTCTTGTTTTGTTAATGGAGGTCGTATCCCTCCGATCTGCATGGGTTCTACAGCGTTATCTGGCACCCATGGTGTGTTGTCTCTTGGCCGAACAGAAACTACTCGAGAGTCTGCTTTGGACCGGTCTGCTTTTCGGTACTGCAACCGATGGTCTAGCTGCACGACCAGATTTATGAATTCGGTACAGTCTCTGGGGGGGGTGGATCAACTACTTGGGCCAACACGTCCTTTAATTCGCCTCGTAAGCCTTGATGGAATAACGTGGTTCTTTTGTTTTCTGGCCACCTGGCTTCAGCAACCGTCTATTGAAAGTCGCAATGTATGTTACCAAGTATTGGTTCCCCTGTCGGAGGGATAAGAGTTTGTTATCCACTGCTTATTCCTGGTATGGCGAGCAAACAGTATTTCCATTTCTCTCTGGAACCCCCCATAGTCCTGTAACAATGGATCATTATGGGCCACCAACGGCACCGACCAATCCGCTGCACTTCCACTCAAGTATGATAGGATGAAAGCTACCCGAGCCTGGTCATTTCAAAATGCCCCAGGGCGACAAAGGAAATGAAGGCGACACTGATTTATGAATGCTGCATACTTCCGTGGGTCGCCCGAAAACCTTTCTGGTGGTGCCAGGGGAACTGTTCCAGGCAGCGTGATCTGTACTGGTGAGGAGGTATAAAATGGTGAGATAGGATTTTGCATCAGTGGATTTCCTCCAGACAGAGGAGTCTGACCTGCCTGCGATTGCAAGAACTGTCTGCCGATTTCGTCGACGCACTCCTTGGTCACTATTAGGTCTCTTCGGAGTGCATTAGTCTCTTGTCGGGCTGAATGAACCTCAGCACGAAGGTCCCCCAACAATTGGGCCAATTGGTCGATTTCCGATGTTTCCATGGCACCCAGGTGGATTATTTATGTGAGGCTTTGCGTTCTGTTGCGCTCACCTGGTATCCACGGGGACGCCTCCCAGCCAGTTGGTCGTCGGTGCCCTATCTATGACTCCCTGGTGTGGTTCTCAGGGTCGATGGGATTCCGCCTGGAAATGAAGACTATATTAGGAGTACGTACTGGACGACCAAGGTACGTTTTTCCCCACCTCCCTTGTGTTTTCAGACCCTCCGGGTTCTCTTCTCACCTGGCTGTTGGAATTGGTGAACTCTCCGTCCTGCTCTCTGGGCAGGGGCACGCTGTCTTTTGTGGGCGCGGGCCGTCCAGTTACTTCACTGACTGCAGCCCTTGTAGTGTCTTTCAGGTGCGATTAATGGCATTGTTATTCTTTTTTCTGTAATTAATTTTTATTGACATTTTACTAGAAAGAAAAAGATCAAACACAGCAGTGAAAACAGTCAATTTCAAATAACCAAGAACAAATAAAAGGTAAGAAGAGAAAACTCCCTCCCTCCCCCCAACAGCCCCCCCCCTCAGAATCTCTGGAGCATTAATGACCTCGTCATATCTTCCTTGTGAAAGAGGAGTAACGGCCAAGAGAGATAGATCCTTAAACTCTTGTCCGAGGTCGGGTAGCGTTCTTATTAGTCTCTAGTCCGCTCCTGGGTCAGTGTCCTCTTGAGGGAGTACGATGCCCAGTAGTTCCATGCTTTTAGGGCACCAAACTCTACATGCTCCCTCTTTCAAAAAGTTCAACAAAGGAGCCCAGCCAGACAGGAATTTCCTATGCTGACCCTGCAAGGAGAGTGAGAGCCATTCCATGGCCACAATCGACCACAGTCTTGCCACCCACTCATGTTCACGGGGGGGAGGTTCCTTCAACCTCCACCTATGTGCCAGCGTCATTGCTGCAGCCATCATCATGGTGACATACACTATACGGCCCGACTTCGTGGGGATATCTAGCAAGGTCCGATTTAGGCCCAACATGGAGAGACCTCTGTTACCACTCAACGTGAGTCCCAGTACCCGCTCTATGGCCCGGTGAATAACACCCCAAAAAGTGACCAACTGTGGGCATTCCCACCAAATGTGGGCCCAAGAGCCCTGCTCCCCACAATTCCCCCAACAGAGCGGAGATGAACGCTCAAGCATTCTATTAAGTCTGACCCGGGTCTGGATGGATCTAGTTAGTTTTGGTACCTGTTTCCACAGTTCCTGCCATTCTCCCTCATCTATTACAGCGCCAGTGGCCGCCTCCCATTTCTCCATGTATGCTGTACGTGGAATGCCCTCTCCCGTTTTAATAACCTTGTAGATGGATGCTATGAGGCCCCTGGCTCCCTCGTGTGTATCTAGGTATTTCTCAAATGCGTTGTTATTCTTGCATGCCTTTTCTCTGTTCAAAAATGTCTCTTTATCTCCCTTAGGTGAGCAGAGTATCCGCTTGGAGAACTCGGTAGGCTGGTTCGCACCGGTAGATGATGGCGTACAATAGCGCCATGATGCGGTAAGGAGGGACTTTGCGCAGCGATGTCTTGTCCTCACTGACTTGTGCTTTTCTCGTTTTCTTAGGTCGCGGTATGCTCCCAGCGCAGATGGAGTTCCGGAGCTATGCCGGTCAAAAATCAGCCAGCCAGGTAAGTCTCTAAGCGCTTTGTGGTTGTAATGTCTCCTTTAATAATGTCTTTCTCCCTTTTTTCAGGTCCTTCGATCCGGACGGCAAACTCTTCAAACAGAGCTGCCCAGGAGCTGCGAGCAGTGAAGGATGGAGATTGCAGGTAAGATTCTGCTGCTAATGATGTTCTTTGTTTTCTGCAGGTCCGGAATTCGTCAGGCTCGTGAGAAAGCTGGACACGGTGAGCGTCACTTTGCTAGTGGCAAAGTAACGTGAAGCATGTTGTCTTGTTCGGATGTGGTTTAAATAGCCACTGCAAAGAAGTCCAGGTAAAGTAGTCCCTAGGCCACCACACCCAAAATACTAGACCGCATAGCTTGGTTCTAGGAATCAAGCTATGTGGATGCCTCCATGTTGGCTGAAAGCCCTAAAAAGTAGTTCCACAAGCAGATGTCTATCTTTGTTTATGAGCCTGGTGCCAAAAGCGCCAGGACTGGCCCCAAGAGGGCCTGAGAAGTGGATGCCAGGCCTTATAAGCGTTCCGAGTCCTGATTCCACCTGGCCAATGGGCTTGCCAGTGGGGATCAGGACTGAGGGTCGTGACAGCGACACCCTGTTCCAAACAGGAACATTCACAAGTAAATCTGGTCACAAGGCCCACAAGTTGATATCCACTCTAAAAGTTCCTCAATATTAAAATAATATCAAAAGATGTTACAAAAAGAAGTACCTCAAAGCTTTATCTTTAAACTGAGTTTCAACAATACTTCAACAGCTCAGGGTTCCCTTCACCAAGTCTCATATGCACCAATGGTAGGTTTTCCTGTTGACACAATAGCAGGTTTCCATGTTAGCATATAGGGGTTCTCTGGTCTTTTGGCGTAGTTGTTAGACCGCATGGTCCACCCATTACAGGTCACGCAACCAGGAATGTTGAATTCTCCTGCAGCAGTTGATTATTCAACATATAGGAGTTCTCTGCTCTTGACGCAGTTGTTGGATCACATGATCCACCTATTACAGGTCACGCAAGCAGGAATGTTGAATTCTCCTGCAGCAGTTGATTATTCAACATATAGGAGTTCTCTGCTCTTGACGCAGTTGTTGGATCACATGATCCACCCATTACAGGTCACGCAACCAGGAATCTTGAGTTCACTTTGTGTGGTTCAATTTTCAATAAACAGTTCAGTATTCAAGGTTAGCAGTCTTGCTGTTTATTTCAGTTCAATATTCAATATTAACAGTTTGCTGTTTCATTTAGTTTGGTATTCAATATTATCTATTTGCTTATTTTCATTCAGTTTCGGTATTGAATATTAACAGTTTGCTTATTTTCATACAGTTCTATAGTCAATATTAGCAGATTGCTCATGTTCATTCCGTTCGGTATTCAATGTTAGCAGTTTGCTCTAACTTCATCTCTCGTGTGGCGCCCCTTTGGTAAAAGGTTTTCGTTCTTCATACAGTCTGTCGAGAACGTATCTTTTGATATGTGACCACTCTGTTACTTAGTACTATTTAACTTCCCATTTCATCATTATTAATTCTTTGGCATTGTTCGGGGATTGACTGTAAACATGTATTTCCTCATGCGCAAGTATTCTGCTACATTGTATTCACTCGCACCTTTCACATACCGGGTTTCCCATTATCTGAAACTCACTGGTTTTGTTCTTGGCTTTTAACTGGATTCTATTGAAACATCTTTTTCCTCTGAGGTCAAGGCCTCGCCAGCAGCCCCTTAAATACTGCTGGGCACCCTTCTCAGTCCAGGAGAACGAACATTTCTTCCTAGGCGGGCCAAGAAACACGTGTCTACAGGCGCATTATAAATGACACATATCATAATCACTTCATAAGGGATAGACACGCCTCCAAACTCCCTTCGCTGGACTTATCCGGCTCCCTAGAAATACGGCTCCTTCGCCGCGCTTCCTCTTGCTGCCTCAGCGTCTCAGAGTCTCGTTCTCCACTGGCTGGTCCAGGGCAGCTCTCCTTCCTTCCTGTTACTGCTCTTTTTATACTCTTCTGAGACTGATAGTATAACTTTCAATTGCCTGACTTTGCCTGAACCTATTAGTGGGACATGGCTGTTCAGTACACTGGTGTGCCTCTAAAGTCATCTTCTTCGCCCCTGTACCAAAGTGGTGGGAGTGTAGAGTACTCACAGTTGATTCTTCCTCATCTCAGTACTGTTGGGTACCCCAAGAGAGGACGAAAGGGCAACTGATATACAGTAACCCAAAAAGGTTGGAGGAGGGTTAAACTGGTTGTCACTAGGATAAGGGAGATACTGTTTTGTGTCGAAAAATACCCCATTCCCAATACTTCTCCTCTTTCTAGTACGTCTAGGTTGATAATATCTGCTGTTCTTCTCAGGGACAAGGGATCATGGGGCACAATATCCTGCACAGATTAAATTCAAATCCCTCTGCATCATCCACAAGGCTGCCTGGGCCCAGAAACCTCACTATCTTCAACTTTATCTCACTAAATACTCCCCCTCCAAACCTCTATGTTCCTCTGGCACCAACTCTTTGTATGTAAAGTGCTTTGCTAAACAGGGCAGAAGGGTGATCGCGTTCCTCAGCTGGCTCCCTACTATGGAACAGCCTCCCCCTCCCTCTGCGCCTTGAGCAGGACTTCCTTACATTCCGGAGCCTCCTCAAGGCATTCCTCTCCACCTACTCCTTCCCATCTTCTCTCCTCTGCTAATCTCACAGCTGCTATGAATTTTGTCCTGGGCCCTTATGCATCCTTGGGGCCCCCTGGCCTTCCACACCCAATCACCCCAGCTTCTGTCTACTCTCAGCACTTGCCTTGGCACTCCCTCGGCCTTGGAGGCTTGCACTTACACCCAACATGCTCGAGGCCGTGTAGCACTTACCTCAACATGCACCATCTGTTGCTCACTCACGAGCACGGACACTCCACCACCTACCCTCTGCCCTCTTCCTTGCTGCACTTGCACATTCCGAATACTCACAAGGCATAGTAGGTTTGTGCTTTTGCTTTCCCCATCTCTGTTGTGTATTCAATATGTAGCACTCCCTTCTTCCATCCTTTGCCCTCCAAGGACCCCCGCATCCAGGTGATTCTCCCTCGCTCGTCCACCCCCAAGGTTGGGATCCAAAAGGGATGGCCCCTCCCTGGCCACCTGCATAGAGGATCCAAGGGTAGCAGATTTGAGGACGCCCACAGGTTTCTCACAGCGAGTAGAATATCGTCCAGCCCCAAATTGTAAGGCAGAGACAGCTGAAGCACTAATGATCAACCACATCTTCTTTCATTTCAGCCTCCTGCAAAGGATTGAGTCGGACCGAGGAAGTCATTTTACCAGTGAGGTGATGGCAAAGATGTGGGAGATTCTAGGGGTCAAAAGAAAACTCTACTGCCCAGCATTGAGCAGAGGGGTAGAGAAATACAAGACAATTGTGAGCATTTTCAAGAAGTTTGTGGACCCAGTTAAGACATTTGATTAAATCTACACCATCTTCTGCAACTAAAATGTCTCAATGTGAGCTTATGACCAGATGGAAAATGGTGTTACCTCAGCATCTTCTCTACAGAACACAGGAGCAGACACTGATCAATGTGTCCACCACTCATTGAAAATTTAAGGAAGCACCTCCAGAACGCTTTTGCTTATGCCCAGCACAATTTAGACAGGTTGGCTGAAGGGATGAAAACATATTATGATCTAAAGAACACAAAGAAGGAGTATGAGTTTTGCCTGTACAATTTTCAAAGGAATCAAACCAAGGAGCGGAAATTCCTTCTGTCTTGGCGTGGTAATTGTAATTCTAATTCTATTTAGAATAGTTCTTTTATAACGCGCTTAATACCAACAAGTGGTTTCTAAGAGCGGGATCGGGATTCAAACCTGTGTTGCGCTCCATTGTCTTGCTTCCAAGACAAAAGTTTTGCCTCTGAGCTATTGTAGATAAAATATCACCTGTTGCCTACAAGATCTGCATTCCAAAAGGACAACACACGGAAGAAAATAGGTAGAAAAGCTGTCATCTGTAAGGAACTCATGGTGGCAACAGTAAAAACAGACATAAGTGATCACATTTCAAGGGTGTTTATTAAACTGAAATGCAGGGTGGAAAAACGCCTAAGCTAAACTTAAATCCAAGATGGGAGCAAGCGACGACCATCAAATGAAAAATAAGGCAATCCTTGTGGCGTCATGTCAAATTAAAAAGGGCTATACTAAAAAGAACTATTGCCAATGCCCTACATTAATACTAAGGCATTAAATACTAATTTTAAGTATCAAATGTTATAAAAAATGAGCCATTTAGTTATACTTACCTTATATTACCTTTCACTTTGTAGATGAAACACGCAATTAAAGATATTGTTTACCTGATGGAGGGCTTCCATTTGCCAAAACACTTTGTAAATAGATAGGAGGCAACTCGCAGAGACACAGTATCTTTCCTAAGTCAAGAACTCCTCCTCAGCTTGATATCTGTACCAAAGATTGTGTTTATTTGTTCATGTTTTATAACATGTTTTTGTACAACTATATGTAAAGTAGTTACACAACTGGCCTCAAAGGGTCGCCCCAAATTGATGGCCAGCTGAAATGTGTCTTATTTGTGTGAACAAAGCAATTGTCTCATTTGTGTGGTCACTGAAAAACTTTCAGTTATCAACAAATGTTGTGTAAGAAATCTTTATTATCTTTTTGACTTATGATTATCTATTTGTTGAATCGTCAATCTTTGTATTAATTGTATGTGACAGTGAACTGTGATACTTTATTCCTAAAACTGTGTAACTTATCTGAATTATTTTGCAAATAGTTTGCCCCAGTGTGCCTCGGTTTTGTCTTCCGATGGTTTTAGTGGACCTTCCCTATAATACGGTAGTCTTTCTACTATTGGGTAATCCTGATTGAGCACCCACGTGGTGCCGTCCTTCTCTGTTTCTGGTTTTCTCCCTCTTTAGCTTTTCAAAGTTCAATGTAGCCATTGGCTACTTTTCGTTTAACACAGTTCGGTTTCTTGTCGATACTCCCCTCGACACACACCAGCTGTGATGAACTGCTTGCTTTCTTTCTTCTTGGAGTCAAGGTTGATACCGCAGAGACAAGCGTCTGTCCCCGCTTGGCAATCAGCAGAGGATGGTCTTGTGTACCGTTGACATCTGGTGCAAGACATGCTGGCTATTGTTTGCAGATTTATCATTCCCTCTGCAGAGGTTTCATGTGTATTGGTTGGAAAGGGTAAGGTCGAGGGTAAGGTCGATTCTTTCCTTATCACCCTCTTGATCTGCTCCATCTATCTTCCACCCTTCCACCCTTGTACTGCCGTGCTGAGTTAGCGCTTGCATCGTGCTGTCTGCCTTTGTTGTAGGGTGCTGTCGTGCTCCACCTTTTATTCCTGTGGATAAGGAAAAGGGCCATCAGGTGTGTGTGATTCTGGTCAATAGCCTGACCCTTTATTGGACATGTCAGGTAAGCTCCTATTGTGTTAGTCCATTGTCTTTCGTGTTGGAAAAAAGGTGGAGCAGTGTTTTGGAACATCCTACGTGGTAGGATTGGGAAAAGATATTGGAAGAAGGGGCATAGGATATCGCGTCTCACCCATCGGTGTCCCACATATCCTAGAGAAGCTTTACGACTGATTGAGGAGCCCAAGGAAAGTCAAACTGGGGAACTATCTGAGGAATAAGGGGTGTGGAGGAAAACCACGGATGGAGACCAAAAGTTATATAACAGGTAATTTAATTAATTGCTATGAAAAAGAAAATTATGGATGTTAAAAACAGTCATTGAAACTGCTGTCCATACATGTTTTACCTTTCTCTGAAATGTTGTTCTATGTGTTTCTCGATTCTCGTATCTTAAATGTTATATCCTATCTTCAGGGGAAATATGTTGTGCAAAAAGTACTGAACCTCTCGTCTTCCTATTTCTAGATAACTAACTAGATTTACAGCATGGGCACATGAGGGACCCGGGAAGGGGAAGGAAGGGGGCCCCATTCCACACACCCCAACCAAAAAGACAGAAGTGGTGGCCGGATCGCCCACTAACCAAGGAAAGAAAATGAGTCGGATGGGCTCCAACAAAGGAAAAGGACTTCCAAGGAAAAACCCACTTCCCCTATTTTCCGACTAATCAGGGAAAAGAGTGGGGGGGGATGTGTGCGGTTTAATGATAGCCCCAGCCCACGAAAGGAAAGGGCAAGTTAGGCCTCCAATGTGAAATGCATGCAACTGAAGGAAGGGCACATTGGCAGAGTGAAAAGCTAACATTAAAATTGCAATCCTGGTGCCTGGTAAATCCAAAGATCTGTACTTCTGCAGAGGACATAAGAAGGACTTGAAAATCAAAAGCACAGCGTTGGCTGAGAGATAAATGCAGCAATTTCATTGAAACTGTCAAACATCAAAATACTGTGCACCCTAATTGAGCCTCGCAGGCGAAATTCAAATCCATGTGTATATCTTTCCTATCAGGTGACTAAAAACATGTTTCAGCACAAAAAACAGACAGCAGATAAATACAAATATATTTGTGAGTGACCCAAAATGAACAGCAACCCTTGACTTAAAGTTTGCCACAGTTTACTTGTCATCACCTCCCAAAACATCAAAAGGTCCATTAATATCCAGAGCTACTTTGCTCCAAACAATATAAGGATCTGGCACAGGGTGCACTATTTGCACCCTAACCACCTGGCTTGTGTCATTCCACCACGCACGGAATCCAAACTCTCACCGCCCGTTTAACATCTCCATCTATAGCTGGCCAACAGTAAGACTCCCTCAGTCTCCTTTTAGTCAAAGTCAGTCCAATATGTCCCTCATGGGCCAAAGTTACCAGAGTCCCCCGGACACCGGCGGGAGGAATCAATCTGTCACCCCAAGGTCCATTGACAAGTTCATTAGCTGCCAGAGTGTACCTTTTGCTCACTACAGCATCACTGATCGCTGACCAACCCTCCTTAAGACCCTTCCTTAACCATGACAACTCCAGGTCCTTCTCAGCCTCTTCAAACCATACCTTCCTGTCGATAGCTGGAATCACGCATGCCACCTGCACCTGACTCTCACCAATCACACTTACAGAGCTATTGTCACTGCCAGCTTGCACCGGCAGACAAACTACACAACAAAGTTCTACTTCTGGAAATACACCATCAGGAGAGCTATCCTCAGCGAGACCAAACTCAGACCCCTAGTACTTAAAACATGCACCAAGAGCTTATGGCCCATCCTGACCACATAAGGCAAACCCCACAATAATATCCTGAAATGTTTTGATGCCCAAACCACGGCCAACGCCTCCCTCTCAAACATGGAGTACCTGGATTCCGGACCATGCAGCACCATGGAAGCAAAAGATATGGGGTTTGCACTCACCATCGCCCCATTTTGCTAACAGAGCACCCAATAACAACCTCACTAGCATCCACAGTTAACACCGTTCTGGCCTTCATGTCAAAAGTCACCAGCGAAGGTGCCTCATCCACACATTTCCTCACAATGTCAAATTCTGTCAGACACTCGCTAGCCCAGTCAAATACCACATGCTTCTTCAGCAAACCCCTCATTTCAAAGGTTTTCTCTGCATAGTTGGGAATTACATGATTTGTGTACTTGATTAGGTGATAGGTCAAAGACAAGTCAAAAGTAGAAAACCATGCCACTTTCCTCATCATAGTCAACAGTTCATTGATGCTGGTGAGAGGATGTCTCTCTACCCAGATTTTGGCATTAAGATCACAGAGATTTACACACATCCTTCCATGCCAAAACCACCAGCGACAGTCGTTCTGATGCTGCGATAGCCACTATCACACCATCTTCTGTCAACCTGGCCAACTCCGCCTAGGGTCCCTCATGAGCCAATACAGATACATTGCTAACTTTCTGTGCAATGGGCTTCGCCCCACTCTTCAAGGCTATTTTGTGCACAAAGCCCCTCAGCTTCCCCAACTTGTCGCAGAACACATCAGGATACAATTCCTTGAGATTGTCACCTGACAGGTTTTCCTGCGTCCACACACAGAATGGGAACACTCCTTCCAGGGAAAATCGAATATCCAATGCAGCCTGTTCATCCCACCACAGAACACTAGCTTCCTTGTGCGCAACATATAGCTTGCCCCTTGAGCACCTGCCTGTGAATTGGAGATCGGCCCATTCGTATCCCAAAACCTTGAGGCGGGTTGGCCATAGGCACTTGGGTTTATGTAGGGAGGTGAAAGTGCCTCCACGTATTTCTTCAAAGTGTCCTCATATAGTTCTGGAGCCACTGTTATATAAGGCGACCCAGAATCGACCATAATTTGAATATCGGCACTGTTTACATTTACCATGCTCCATGACCCCTTCTTTTCCCTTTGCACATTGAGTATCACCTTCTCTTCTCCGACGGGATCCTTGCACTTGAGATTATCCAAGTGGACACCTCCCGTCTCCATGCGGAAACCTTTTTTCATTTTAGAATTGCCTCGCACAATGCCACCTCACACCTCAGCATCTGCATTCCGCCAGCGCAGATGGACACTCTCTGGCCCTGTGGTGGGACTGCCCCAACTGCAACTGTTGCAGTTTCCTTCATTTCTTCCACCCATGCTGGCATTCATGCCTACTTGCCCCTCCACTCCAGAACTTATTTGGCCTCCCGCCCTTACTCTTCTTGGCAGGATATGTGAAAACAAAAGGAAGATATTGAGGATGAGTACCCCAAAAGGAAATACACCAAACGCGGGTTACAAAGAAAGATACAAAGATCTTTATAATGAACAGTTTCAAAGGACAAAACAACAGATAGCTATCGGCCCTCAGTACAACACAGCGAACTCCAGCTTGGTTCGGTGTGCTCAGTAAGTGGGGCTGTACATTAGAATAGTCGTGCCTTTTATGCAGTCCAAAACATGATGTTAAACCCACCTACAAGTTAATACAAGTTAATACATCACGGATCTAGGGTTCGTGCCGACTTCAAATATCTATACATTTAGGGTTTACCTTTAATACATTCACTAACAAATCACAATGGCAACAGTATGTCTTAGGATTTCTCGTACAGCCTTCTCAAACAGTTTTATACAATGTAGTCAATCAAACAAGTGTTCTTATTTCGGTATTTGAATACATTGTGTTTAACATATGTTCGCGGATTAGCTTCGTTGGCGCAGGTAATCCTCTATACACATGTCAATGAAGGACAAGGTCTCAGTTCATGACCCTAACATGTGGCCTGCAGGCAAGTTACATATTAGCTTGTACACAGTGGTCAAAACGGCCATATTACATTCGGAATGACACTGTCCACCATCTTAGAACACAGGGTGACTTTAGAGTGAGAATCTAAAATGGCGGATAGACCTAAAATGACGGTTTACACTGATCTAAGGTCAATACCTTGCAAAGCGGATTTCCTCGCAAGTGGCTTATAAGCAGCTTGGCGTAGGCCAATATACATATATTCATACAGTATTGGAGGCACAATGTGATTTTCCGTTCGACAAACCCTCCTTTTGGCCTATGCCAAGCACTAAAAACTACTTCTGGTCATTTTACGAACAACTCCACGTCTCAATGTCCATACACCCTGAATCACTATCGGAAATACATATTGCCATTAGATCGGTTATCAGAATTTCATTCAGAACATATACATTGGGATTCTCATCTGTGGCGTATACCTTGTGTCCTATTGTACTTATCGCCTGTGCGCAACATCGCCCTAACATCGAACATATACTAGGTAGACACTGTACACAGCAGCAAAGGAACAACAGAATTCCCAAAATGATCAGTAAGACCGAAAGCACCTTCCAACCCCAAGATCGCAAGAAGTCCCAGAACCAAGCACTAAAATCCCAGTTTCCCTTGGGAACATGCACTTCTGAACTAAGGACGTGCAGATTCTGTATTGGCTTGAAGATAGTTGGGAAGGAATCTGGCACGAAAACACAGCAAGCAGACCCCACTAATTTACACACTCCACCACGTTCAGCCAGAATGATATCCGGTTCTGAAGTGCTACCAATCTTATTGCTTTCTGTTCTAATGTCATATTATAGAGTTTGTCCGTGGTCCGGTTGATGGTTCTCTCCAGTACTTTCGCTAGTCTTCTGATGTCTTCCGAGTTTGCTATTTGTCCCCAAAACAGCACAACGGATTTCGCTATGTCTCCCAGAACCTGTGCTGGAGTGTCACCATTCTCGTCCCGCCGCAGACAAGCCTTTGAAACTTCTACCGTACTAGCTATGAATACCCGGGTAACAGGATCCCTAAATAACAAGTTCCCTGCCAATCCCTAGGTAACCATGGAAATGCTACATTACTGCAAACAAAGTAGATAGGTTCGCCTACATACAAAGGTCTGTCTTCCCCAGTCAAATTCGCAACGTTGGCATAACCTCTAAAATTTCCCATTGACTGAGTGCCATTCCTCTGTATGCAGAAAGAAACTGAATCGGGGCTATGGTCAACAGTGTAAGAAGGAGGCATGGCATCCTTATTGCCTATAGCAGCCATTTTGAAAGAGGTCAAAGATTGAAAGGGACGAGACAGTCTGTCAGAAGACCTAATAGAAGCAACGTTGAGCTTGCACCTATTCGCGAAAAGCGAGCATCCCAGGGGCGTAAGAACACATTTCTGAAAACTATTCATATTAGTACCATCAAAGTTCCCCGAAATGCTATTGTTCCACCGGCCAAAGAACAGTGCTCTAAGAGAAGCATAACAAGCAGTTGTCAAAGGTAAAGGATGAATATACCAACCTAGCCCCTTATCCCCGTGTTGCTGTAAATGCGAACAGACCCAAGAGTTGGACTTATTGAAAATGGCATGTGTAGCATTCATGATAAGTAACAATGTATTATTGTAGTATCTCTGTCTATGCTGAGAGTCTCTAGGAGATAAAGTGTGCAGATGCACAAAAGGGGTAGAACCAGTGGGTACATTTTCAGTCGGTAACAAGGTTTCGAATGGATGCACTTCTTCCAGGTACCAAAAGCCTACATAAATTAATATTATAAAACCAATTGACATTATAAAAAGACAGCAGTACGTTTTCGGGGCCCAAACAGTTTGTCCATTCTCACAGCTGGTCACACGATCATTTATCAGTCCTGTATGAGCGGTAGCGGTTGCAGGCATTGCAGTCTTCAAACAAAAAACCCCAGTGTTTTTGGCTTGAGACCTCCCGGCCGAGCGACTTCTTAGTCCTTCCACAACCCTAGCCAACAGAACCCCCTTTTTTGAACAATTACTTGGGCAAAAAGCAAGCCCTTAATGATTTTTCCTCCTCCTTCGATGCACAGCCAAACCGTGCTGTAAGTCTATTTCCTTGGATGCAAATTGTACCTAGTTGTCCCTGGTACTGATTGATCCAAGAACGTGTCGTCACTTCCCATTGGAAGCGACTTATCAAGAGCAAGTGAAGATAGAAGATCCGGAACAACAGTTTCCGGAAACAAAATCTTTGGAGAGTGTGGAGACAAAATGGCTATTTCCCCAGTCCTCACAGACTCAGAGTGAATCTCTGATGCACTCTCAATGCTGTTTACTGCTTCAGGATCGTTGGTTGCAATACTGGTGAGGGGTTCTGTTTCTTCTGTATCGTATGGCACCGGGTGTGGAATCCTCTTGGCATGCGTCACGTGGATACAGTTTTTCCTTTTTGCGACCCGCACCGCCGTCTGTGTGACCAGCAGGACCTAGAAAGTACCCGCCACCTAGGTGCAAGGCAAGTGGATCGCTCAAATGTCTTCGTCAACACCCAGTCACCGGGCCGAATGCTATGACCTGGGCCCTCGTATCGTACAGGTAAAGCCTCTCGCACCTGGTGATAAATCAAATACAGGTTTTTAGTCAACTAGCTACAGAAATCTGAAAGAAGTACATTTTCAACATTTCTCAAAGACCGACATTTCGGAAGGTTCCAGATATTAGCAGGTCTCTCCATTACCACCTCAAATGGAGAGAGCCCAGTCTTAGTTTGAGGGGTTGTACGCATAGCTAGCAACATGATCGGTAAGGCGTCTGGCCATTTTAGTTAAGTGCCTGCACACCTCCTAGTGAGCTTGTTCTTGATGCCGTTGTGTCTTTCTACTAATCCGGCACTCTGGGCCTGTCTGACCAAATGGAACCATATGTCGATCTGTAGTGCCGCACATATCTGCAGAATTACAGCAGCGACAAAGTGTGGACCATTGTCCGACCAGATGACTCTTGGTAGCCCGAACCTAGGGAAGTACTCCTTTAACATAGTTTTTGCAGTAGTCATGGCTGTAGCGTCTTTAACAGGAAAAGCCTCATCCCATTTGCTGAAAGCACAGATGACAACTAACAAATATTTCAAGTTATTGCACCGTTCCATTTCGATAAAATCAAAGTGTATCACCTCAAAGGGGACAGAAGGTGGACCAAAACTTCCCCTAGGAGTTGATGTACCCTTTCCCACATTGTTCTGTAAACAGATCATGCAGTCCTGAACATATTGCTCAGCTATTTTAGAAATTTTGTCATTTGCCCAAACTTTCTCCAACATTTTTGTACGCTTCCGGGCACATATATGTGTAGGGCCATGACGACCATCATCATTATGTATGCGTCAGGAAGTAATCATTTCCTTTCAGCTATGTCCACTCAACACCCATCATCGAGTTTCCCCAAGCCTTCAGCCCATCTCTTGGACTCTTCTAGTGTGGCATCGGCTTGGATATCCCTTACAGAGTCAACACCCTCATCCATTTCATTGGCATTCGCGGTCTCCCTTGAAGTGTATATATTTGCAGAGAGATTGGTGGCAGTCTGTTTAGCTATCTGATCAGCGAAAGCATTCCCTTTTCCTATATCATCTACAATCTTTTGATGTGCTGCACATTTTACGACAGCTAACTGATTGGGAAGTGCAAGCGCTGAGAGCAGTTGTACTATTAGGGAGCCATGCTGGATCTTTGTACCGTGTGAAGTTAAGAACCCACTTTCTGACCAAAGTATACCAAAGTTGTGAACCACCCCAAAGGCATACTGACTGTCAGTGTATATATTCACAGTAAGCCCTTCGTAAAGTTCACAAGCTCGGATCAATGCTATAATCTCTGCGGCCTGCGCAGAGTTATGCGTGATTCTCTTGGTTTCCATGAACGTGCTTAATGTGGTGATTGCATAAGCAGCTGTGGATGTACCATCCGGAAGTTTGAAGCTGGAGCCATCGCAAAACAGCTCCACTTGTGGATTATTCAAATGAGTATCTTTTAGATCAATTCTATCCTTTGTCTCTTGTTCGGTAGTGTACAGGCAATCATCTGACTCTTCGTCAGTGCAAGCAGTACCTTGCGGGAAAGGTAAGAGTTCAGCCGGATTAAGAACACACCACCTCTTAATTTGTATGTGAGGAGCAAACAAGATCAATTCATATCTCGTCAACCGTGCGGAAGTGAGGTGTTGCGTTTTGAGTTCTTTTCAATAGAACATCTACAGAGTGAGGATTAGGGGATGGCCTAGGACCATTCCCTCACTCTGCTTTACAGATGCAGCAGCAGCGACAGCTCGCAAACATCTTGGCAAAGCGCATGCTATAGTTTGGTGTGCCCAAAACCGGTGCCGAGCACAATGCAGTCTTGAGCAGATCAAATGCTTGCTGGTGCTCCATGTTCCACGGCAATGGTGAAGAAATGCCCTTCTTCGTCAAAGCCAACATCGGCTTAATCAGTAGTGAGAACCTGGGAATCCACTGCCAACAGTAAGAAGCCATAGCAGCCAAGGCTCTAACTTCCTTCTGTGTATTTGGGACAGACATGCCAGAAATGAGTTTTATCCATTCAGGTGTCAATCTTCTTCCTTCCTTCCTTTGACAGGCGATAGCCTAGATAGGCGACCTCCTGACAACAATATTGAAACTGTTTAAGCAAAGCTTTGTGACCAGGTTTGGCCAGATGTACAAGTAAAACACAGTACCCTCCTTACAAGCGCTCTCAGAGTTGGCAGCCAAAAGTAAGTCATCAACATATTGAAGCAGTGTACAAGTGGAGGGCAATTCAATCAAGCGGTTCTTTCAAAGCCCTACTATAGATGCTAGGACTTTCCGTGTAACCTTGAGGTGCACGGGTAAAGGTAAACAAGCGTCCCCCTAAGGTGAACGCAAACAATCTACTGTCCTTGTGTATAGGAATACTAAAGAAAGCATTCTTCAGATCCACAACACTAAAGTAAGTATATGAAGCCGGGATCATAGTTAATATTGTCGTCACATCAGGCACAATTGGAAATTGCGGAGCGACAACCTTATTGATGGCACGTAGATCAATTATGAAACAAAATGGAATTGCATTATCGCCTTTTTTGTACACGGGCAAAATTGGGTTATTGCACAAAGTACCTGCAGTTTCCTCAATCATCGCTCGATGCACAAAATCGGAAACGATGCATTTCAAAGCTTGCTCACCCTCAACTGAAATCTTATATTGTGGAATACGTGGCAGCTTTACTCAATGTTTCAGAACTAATTTAACAGGCTCGATCTGCAAAACGCCAACATCATTGTCGTCAATTGCCCATAAACTCTCTGGTACATCACTGAATTCTGGCGGCAAAGGTCTGGTTAAGAATTGTGAGACAGAAAGTTGCTGTGGTGAAATTGTCAAATGCACTCCTTCAGACGAACAATAAATTACCGCATTTAATTCCTACGACAGATTCAACCCCAGCAAATTCTCTCCACAATTCGAAGTCAAAAGAAATGGACAGTGGTCCGTAAAGGGACCCAAAGGAATAGGTATCGGCGAAGAAACTGGACAAACATCTGGTGTGCCAGAAGACCCTACAGAAACATTGGTCTGCCCTGACAGTGGAATGTTCGGAACCTGAGAATGATCATTGGAACACTTCTGTGGCCCTGTATCTATCAAGAATAGATGCTTCCTATTTCCCACCATCATTTCAATGTAGGGACCTTTCTGATTAACGGGAATAGGCGTCGGTTCCAAACCCTGCTTCGGGCAATCCTAGCGAAACAGAATATAATCAAAAGGAAGTTCTCCAGAGAAGTAAGCGGCAGAAGGATGATCGAATCTGTTTCTAGTATCCATACTCGAAGCCCGATTATCCTGTGAAAAAGGTTGCTGTGGATCCTGTGCAAACTGACTTCTACCAGGGCCCCCCAACACCTGGGCGACCTCTGGATCGTCTACCCATATTTCCAAATGTGTTATTTGACCTTTGCCGAAGGACCGGGCATTGTGCATGCCAATGACCCTCTTGCCTACAATAGGCACACTGGTTAATGTTTACAGGACCCAAGGGCACATTTCCTTGTGGAACGTACTGACCTCTAATCTGCGAACTATCCCCTCTAGGGCCTCTAACAATTTGCTGTAATAATACTTTTGTCTTCAAATCATCTTTCCTCTTTTCGACTCTTTCTTTTTCATTATTGACACGATTCTCATAGTACTGAGCCATGTGCAGTACTTCTGATTGAGACTTTGCTTGCCAAGCACTCTCAGAAGACATCATTTGCGATTGGATGTCAGGCAACAATCCACGCACAAATTTGTCTACGAATAATCTTTTCCCAGACTCTGTGCCTAAGTGTTGTCCACTGAAATCCAAGAATACCTATTCAAACCGATTAAAGAACTCGGTAGTACCCTCAGACCTCCCTTGGACACAGCCCGTAAACTTGTCCCAAATAATTCTCTTTGCGGGAATTATGGTTTTCAATTTCGCAATGATTCTATCAGGTAAAGTTAGTATCACCTGAGGCGGTCTCTCGCCAGCTGCCCTTTCTCCATCGAGTCTAATTATGTTAGCCCATGTATCGCCCAACCCTGGTAAGTCGTCTATAGTCCTAACCTGGTTCCACAAATCTACGGGCAGTAGATCAGGAAACAGCAGATCAACATCACCTAGGGTGAATACTGAGGGTTGCAAGAAGTCTTTTTCTTTATAGAATCCTGTCGGATTTTTCCTAATGTCGGGAATAGATTATCCAATGGTGTTCACTTCCTGTCTTGAGAACGGGACGTGAACGAACTGCGACACAATGTGCAGGAATATCCACAGCAGCTGCACCCGTTACAGCATTAGCCGCAATCTCAACTTTCGGGAAAAATGTCGGAGGAACCTCTCTCACAGGCAACCGAGAAAAAGGAAACTCCAAACGCTTACTAAGCAACAGAGCCAAATCGAGCGCTAAAGCAGTCGAAGAAGTGTCAAGTGAAAAAGCTCTCTAAATAACTCTGTGGGACAACTAATCTTCCTCTTTACACATTCATCCTGCAGGTATTCTATCATTACCTGTATCACTTTCCTCTGCATTTCTGGTGCATACTGACTATGTGTGTCATATACTTCAACTGGAGTTATCGACATGTCTGAGATCCATCTAATCGCATCTTTTGTACAAATTCGTGTATCCTCGGATATCGATTTACGACAAGCGAGGAACCGTTTCTGTTCATACATACTATCCTCATCTTCGTCCTCATTCTGTAACCTTTCCAACTCCTTTCTATACTCAAATATCCTCTCAACATGCTCTTGCACTTTCTCCACAGTGTCTCTAGAAAGCGCTAAGGTGTTCAGATCCCTCAACCCCTGTGGGAGTTCTGCATTGTTTAGTCTGTCCCACATTATACATAAGTGAATCCCTAATCCCTCAATAAAAACATTTTTCTCAGGAAAATTGTCCATATTAGAAAGTGTGGCAAAAACATTAGCTCAATCATCTCTCTCCATACAATGTTTAGCCCATGCAATCAAGTCACGTTTCTTCTCTGGAGGTACAGTATTGCGAGTGACAACCCTTGATCCCGCTCCCTGATCGACTACATTAAGCAGCTTCACTTCCAACACTATAGCTAAGTCAATGTCTAGTCTGGGATGCTGAGGAAAACCCTTATTGATGTACTTTTATGTCCAGTTCAGTACTCTGGATGACAACCCTTATATAACACCCCTCTCTTAGAATCCCCCTGACCCCACTGAGCCAAGAAGTAGGTTTGTTTTGCAAATTAAAAGGTTTATTTGAAAAATTAAACAATATATATGTGTCACACTTTTATAACAAATTAATATCTGATAGTACACTTAGGCATATGATGTGGATCCACAATGGGTAACGTTACAGTGGTACACTTGATTACTTAGGAGTAGTATAGAGGATGAGGTAGCTGAAAATGCTTGATGGTGGACCGCAAGGTGGAATAAATGCAGTACAGAAAATAAACTGATATGGTTTCACAAGAGATAATATGTTCACTTTTCCCTATATGCAATGCAAGGAGATGGAAGTAACACATGCAGTCTTCAGGAATACAATCAAATACAATACGGAATTCAGTTCCCCCCCAGCAAGCTTAGCCAACAGGTATGCTTTTTAAAACACAGGCCCAAAATGCTTTTAAATGTGATGGCAATGGATGGGAAAATGTGCTAACTGATTTTAATTCCCTCTAGAGATTCAGGGTGAGTGAGAGATGCTTGTTGGTATTAGTTCAGGCTCACTTTAGCAATGCTCTATGAGTTATTACCAGGTTGCAAACAGATTTTAATAAAGGAAAGAATGGAGCTGCTATTTTGACAAGTGGAGAAATGGAGCCAAAATCGCAAATCGCGGTAAATTTCGCGAGTGCGTAAAAAAAAGTATATTTCGTTCCTAGCCCAAATGTTTCAAGAGATACGGACGATTTAATAAAGGGAGTTTTTCGGATTTAAAGTACAACTCAAAATGACAGGTGACAGTTTGCAGCTTTAGAATGACAGATGACAGCTCGCGGCTTTAGAATGACAGATGACAGGATTACTAGGATGCAGTTCTACTTAGATTAAAATAGCTTGAATTAGATTATTTTAACTAAGAGACTGGTTCTGCACAGTTCTACTAGGTACTCACAATATAAATTTGAACTAGGCCTCGTCACAGATCTGGTCAACACGTCCGGCGGCGGTTGTGTCTGCTCGGCGGGTCAATCAGGCACCGGTTCTGCTCACAGCGATCCGGATCTCTGGTTCTGCTCACAGCGGTCTGGGTCAGCTCTGCTCTGCTGGTCTAGCCTCTCTGGATACAGCGGCCTCTGGTTCTGGATACTGCTCTGCTTTCCGGTCCGGATCAAGTGGATTCTGGATGTAACACTGCTTTCTGGGTACTGGCAAAAGTTCTTGGCAAAAGAATTCAGACAGCTCGCCCGGCTGTGGAATAGTTTGCAAATGATTTTAAGGATGCTGAGGCCTGCTGAGAAGAGTTCTCAGTTTGTGGGTTTAGGCCCTTGCTTTAAATTCTGAAGTACATTTCTGGGTCTCTGAAGATTGATGGATGTGAAGTCTGGTGTCTCCCGTCAGAGCGTCCCGCAGAAAATGGAATTGAATGTCTCTACCTGTCCCAGCAGTCTCTTTTTATGTGTTTTGGAAGTGGGTGTGTGCGTGGCATAACTGAGCCTGCCCCTCTCTACTTGTCATTGGCCCAATTCTCCCCTCTCCCATGATTGGGGGAAGGAAATGGATTGTCATCATGATGAGGTCTGTTTATGGGTCAGAGGATCCTCACCTGGTCAATTTACCCACAAATCTAGATTTGATTCAAATATATATTTCCCAGATACCAATTTGTTGAAATTACATGTACACATTATATATTCCTTATGGTCCATGCTTGTCCGCCTCTGATCTTCCTGGGGGCTTGCATTCAAAAATGACAACATTTTGCGCTTTTTGACTGGTTTACCAATATCGGACATTTACCAAATATTACACACATGTGCGCAAGGAGTATGGACATTAATTGATGAAGTGTCAGATTTTTAACATGCAGACATTTGGAGTAAGACCCTATTTTCCGCTAGAAACCCCCCAGCATACGCCACAGGGTCCTAACACCTCTTAAAACGTGCACAGAAAAATCACAAGAAAAATGATATTACTTATATAATTCTGACAAGTCCGTACTATGAATTATCCATCTTTTTTTAAAATTATGGTCTGGCCCAGATGGGTGTGGTTTAGGTTCCAAAGCACATGGGGGAAGCTTCTGTCTGCCCCCGCCTCCAGCTCGGGTGGCTCAAAGAGGCACTTCTCCTCCCACTTCTCTCAAGAGGAAGTCACTTTACGGCCCTCCCAATATAACATTTGCCTGAGTCCAGGACAAGGCTTTGTGCAACCTCCTGCCGGTGCCCCTCCCCTAATCTAATCAGAGAGGTGTCAACTCCTTTTGGTGGGGAAGCAGGATGCAGCTAGGCCTGGGAAGAGTAGCTGAGCAGGTTTCTCCTGTCGGGGGTAGTTGTCAGGCAGAATTCAGCTAAATGTCACTTTAGTTCCCAGTTTAAATCAAACTTGCAATTTTTACCTATACATTAAATAATTACTTCCTTCAAGTCATTTCAGAATATAGTTTTACATTGTATCCACCTCTTAGCAAGTCTTTCCTTGGTCTGGTTTGGGTTCCTCTGTTCAGTTTTACACAAAAGTCTGGTGGTTTTAAAACACCAGCTTTCTGATAGTGGTGTGTACTGGTATTGCAACCATTTTTGGGATTAAGAAAATGAATTCCCCACAGTTCTGAGTTGCACTCCCTGGGGAGTTCTGACCATCATGATGTTTTCCATGCCAGTACTGCACAGTTTTATGGTAGGGCTTGGATGCATGGGTAAAAACATCCCACAACTACAAGCAGTGCAAGACCACTTGGAAGAGGAAGAGCAGGCATGTTCAGCAGAGGTACTATTACTGGTGCAATAGGAAGAGGTGGAGGAGCAGCAACAAAAAGGAGGAACAATGATTGGAGGAAGAGGAACAACAGGAGGAGCAGGAACAGCAGGCAGAGCAGGAATAACAGCAGGAAGAGGCAAAGCAGCAGGAAGAGGAACATACGTAGGTGGCGCAGTGGCACCAGGCCTTCGTTCACTTAATTTATCGATAAATTTGTCGGAAACATGAAAGTCTTAAGAAGGACAGATTTTCTGAATGCCAAGTGAGAAAGCCCTATCCATATTCCTAGCGAACTCAGACTGTTTATCTTGGTCATATAACAATGCTTTTTCGGCGTTCATCTTATGACTGCGCTCATGTTTTTCCCTACTCTTAAGCTGCTGGAAAGCTTTTTTCCAGTTCTGTAATACATCAAATGCTGCAAGCCTAGCCTTTTTCTTTAATAAAATTGATTCTAAATACTCAATACGAGGGATTTCAAAACTACCATTGATTGGCCACTGAAGTTCGGAAGCATGTCTGGTTTGTCTGTGCCAAATATCATTAAACACTATACTACCAATGCCATACTTACAGTATAGTACAAGATGGCGACCCCTTCTGTGGTGTCGGATGGCTAAATTCCAAAGAATGCCTATCGCTGTGGATCAATCCTAAGAAGGTCTGATCAGATTTCAAAATTCTTTTCTAATAGATTTTACCTCGTGTTTGGTGATTTCGGCATATCTGCCCGCCTCGATAAGTGGACCCTCGTCAAGATGCCGACTCAGACCGTGAGCTCATCGTCCAGGGATCGGGCCGTGCAGTGCTGTTGAGGTGTCGCGTCTCTTTCAGAAAGGGGCCCCTTTTTGTCACACTGTCCGATCCCGGTCCGATAGCATGCGTCAACCTTCAACGAGCTGGCATCAATCTTGAGGGTCCCTATTCGGGCGCCATCTGTGAAAACAAAAAGATATCGCGGCTGAGTACCCCAAAAGGAAATACACCAAACACGGGTTACAAAGAAAGATACAAAGATCTTTATTCTATACTGAACAGTTTCAAAGGACAAAACAACAGATAGCTATCGGCCTCCTTTATGCCCAAGGTGCCGTCGGAGTTCCATCTTAACGAGCCCTTGGTGTTGCCTGTTTTCTTCCCTTCTCCTTCGTCGCCGGCCGAGAGGACTTTGCACTCGCTGGATGTGGCTAGAGCTCTGAAGTTCTACGTGAGAACCGGCAGGCCCTCCTCCCAGATGTCATTGATTAGGGGCACCGCGATGACCGTCTTCCTCTTGGCCTCCCGGCGCTGATGGAGGAAACCTTCCTTTTTCTGCTCCTCCGGGCAGAGCTGGAACAATTCGGACACCCTGGCGATCATGGCGTGGAATGAGCCAAACTCGTCGGGCGGCGAGGCCCGTGCGACGGGATACCCGTTCTGTCGTCGTCGCCCTCAGAACCCGTCGTCGAGCCCAACGCACCGTCATCTCCCGACTCGTGGGAGGATGAGGAGGGAACTGTAGGCCTTATGGGGGCGAGCGGAGGAGAGGGTTGGGTCCTCCGTCGTTTGTTCTGAGGACTTCCCGACGGGCCAGGTTGCGGGTCCTCCGGCCTGGGCCGTGGGAATCTCGTCCTTATCTCAGAGCATAAGGGCTGGATGGCAGACAAAATGGCCGCCGAGCCATCCCGAGGCCTAGGATCCGGCTGCGCCGGAAGGGAAGGCCGCTCTTCCTCACCATCGTCGTCTTCCTCGGTTATCTCCCGAGGATCTTCCTGACGGGATCGAACCTTCTCGAATTGGACTTCGAGGTTCCTCACGGCCTCGGTCAGTTCCTCCTCCGAGGCTGACTCCGAGCTTGAGGAAGGCACCGTGCCCCCCCTCGCTTCTTCCATCATGACAGCCACGACGATGGGCTGAAAAGAGGATTCCCTCCTTGGCGGCAGGGAATCTCTAGTCCCGGAGGCAGTCTCCGCTGGCAGTGTCTCTGCCAGCTTGGCCAGAGTCGCAGCGATAGCCTCGATAGAGGCCTTCGCCTGCTGGGTAGGGGCCTTCACCACCTTAGGTGCGTCCCGGGCCTTCTCCTTCGGGGGAGGGGCGACGCCTCGCTCCCCCTCTTCCGAGATCGGACGGGGCTTCTCCCGAAGCTTACCCGGGGTCTCAGACTTTCTCTTCCCCGAACCGGAGCGTTGGCTCGTGGTTGACGGTGCCGGGGAAGGTGCGCCCTGCCTGGCGACCGAATAGCCCGACCTTTCGGCGCTCCCGGAGCCAGCGGACTCGTGGTGCTTGGCCTGGTGTTGGGCCCCCGTCGCCGGGGCGCCCGCACAAGACTTAGAAGCCCGCTCGGACCCTTTCTTCTTCTTCTCACCCGTCGAGCCCTTCTCCAGCCAACTTGCGAGACGGGATCGATGGTTCCTCATGGTCCCCTCCGACAAGTTCTTGCAGAACTGGCAGTCCTTCTCTACATGAGTTTTGTCCCCATGAAGACAGTAAAGGCATCGCGAATGTTAGTCTTCCTTAAACACATTCTGCAGCCCGCATCCAGGGCAGCTGCGAAACAGCTTGGGTCCGGGCGACGAACTCGCATCCTGGGCCATCTCGAAGTAGGCCGCAAATCTTCTGGAATCCTCCAAGAAGTTGATTCGACGAAATCTTCACCCTTGAGCGGCGTAGGAAAATCCTGCAACGGGAAGCCGTTAACGGGAGTAGAAACGGTGGAGCTTGAGGCTCGATTAACCGAAAAAATGTGAAAATTCACCTGAAAAAGCGCAAAAGACGCAGTAAAAGCTCGAGAGCTAAGCACGAGGACTCCCAACACTTGAACGTGCGGTAAAAATCTGAAGATGGCTGCCAGAGGCGGGGCTTAGGTAGAGGGCAGTCATTGGCTGTGGTCAGTATGACGCAGAGATCAGTGATTGGTTACTACTACGAAAGACAGATCAGAAACTGATACTGATTTTTTCTTTACCCAGGATTCCCAGCCTGACGACGATGTTAAACCCACCTACAAGTTAATACAAGTTAATACATCACGGATCTAGGGTTCGTGCCGAGTTCATACATCTATACATTTAGGGTTTACCTTTAATACATTCACTAACAAATCACAATGGCAACAGTATGTCTTAGGATTTCTCTTAGAGCCTTCTCAAACAGTTTTATACAATGTAGTCAAACAAGTGTTCTTATTTCGGTATTTGAATACATTGTGTGTCAACAAAGGACAAGGTCTCAGTTCATGACCCTAACATGTGGCCTGCAGGCAAGTTACATCTTAGCTTAGAATGACACTGTCCACCATCTTAGAACACAGGGTGACTTTAGAGGGAGAATCTAAAATGGCGGATAGACCTAAAATGACATTTACACTGAGCTAAGGTCAAGACCTTGCAACGCGGATTTCCTTGCAAGTGGCTTTTAAGCAGCTTGGCATAGGCCAATATACATATATTCATACAGGGGCACAACCTCACCCCAGAGTAACCTTCAATTGCAGAGGAAACAGGGGCCCATGGGCACACCTGCCCCTTGTTGCATCCTCCTGCCCCAACTGACAGGGAACTGGACTGTAGAAAACACTGTGCGCTGTCGCTGACCCAGGCCTGAGTCAGCACAAAGACAGAGCACCCAACAGCACGCTGCATTCTCCACTGTGGGGTGCTCCAGAAACTCGTCACCAAAATTTGGTGACGGTGTAGGGGTGAAGGAAATACTAGAGGCAGGTAAGTTTCAAGCATGGCAGCCCACAGTTTACTCAAGACAAAGTAATGGCTCGCACAAACCCAATTCCAATATAAACATTCTACATTCTACACCCATACACGGCGCAAGCATCTTTCAGAGATCACCACAGTATTGCTTATGAAGAAGGAATGTGATGTGATAAAAAGGAGATCTTTCAAGAAAAGAACATATACACTGCCATTCGACTTGATGTAGGAAGAGAGAGTCTTTTTTTATTTCACCAAGCAGAAGGTTGTGAAAACGTTGCCACTTAGTTTAAGAGTGAGACACCTTTGTGGAACTGAGATAGTCACTTTGCCAAGTGAAGGACATATTGTATGAAACAAACCGTGTTCTACCTGGAGTGGAACTTGGCTATTGAAAAGAACTTTCTTGGAATTTATTTTTGGTTTGAAACATCCTGAATTGATCCAGGGGAAGTGGATCCAACCCTGATCACAAGCAGTTCCGTTTACATTTCTTTTGTTTGGATTCATATGTTATTTTATGAAGCTTAAACAGCCAAATAATTCCTGTATGATTTTGTTGTATGTATTTGTGTGAGGGACAGATACATTTGGACATTAGGTCATTTTCCTTTAACATTAGTTTGATAGATAGGGAACTCCTTGTTAGGTTAGAGAAAGATAGACATTTGTCTCACCATTTATTCTCTAATAAAATGGCCACTTGTAAGAAAAGGAACAAGTTACTTACCTGTAACTGTTGTTCTCCAGCATGGGCCTGGCATGGATTCACATGCTCATGAATATTCCCCGCCGTCAGGCCCGGAATCCTAGGTATAGAAAAAAATAATTATCAGTTTCGTTTCTGATCTGTCTTTCTTAGTAGTAACCAATCACTGGTCTCTGGGTCATACTGCCCCCAGCCAATGACAGCCCTCTCCCTAAGCCCCGCCTCCGGCAGCCATCCTCAGATTTGGTAGCACGTAAAGTGGCAGTATGACCCAGTGAAGAGCCGCAGAGGGGTAGGGGGGAGGGTTTGCATGGGAATCCATGCCAGACCCATGCTGGAGAACAACAGTTACAGGTAAGTAACTTGTTCCTTCTCCAGCATGGGGTCTGGCATGGATTCACATGCTCATGAATAAGAGAATACACAGCAGTACACACATGCACAACCACGGGAGGTGGCAACAGGCTCAACATTAAGCAATACAACAACTCAACATTAAGCAACTCTTACCTCCTCACCAGGCTCACCTTAGGCGAACAGGTTACGCAGCACTGCTTGGCCGACCCTGGACTCCTCCCTGGAGTCCCGATCGACGCAGTAGAATCTTGTGAAGGTGTGCGTCGACCTCCACGTCGCAGCCCTGCAGATGTCCAGCAGGGGCACACCAGACAGGAACGCCGTGGTAGCAGCCGGAGAGCCATCTGGAAATGGAAGCCTTCGCAGTCCCAAAGTTCACAAACAGTTGTGACGTCTTCCGAAAACTCTTCGTGCGGTCCACGTAGAACTTCAGCGCTCTAGCTACATCCAGCGAGTGCCAAGTCCTCTCAGCCGGCGACAAAGGCGACGGGAAGAAAACTGGTAGCACCAAGGGCTCGTTGAGGTGGAACTCCGACGGCACCTTGGGCATAAAGGATGGGTGTGTCGTCAGCACCACCCTTGTGTCATGAAAAGTCAAGTATGGAGGCTTGCAAGATAGGGCCTGGATCTCTCCCACTCGTCGTGCAGAGGCGATGGCCACGAAGAAAGCCGTCTTCCACGACAGGAACTTCAAAGGCGCCGAATGCATAGGCTCAAAGGGGGCCCCCCATGAGCTTGGTCAGCACCACATTAAGCTCCCACGCCGGGGCAGGAGCCTTCACCGGCGGGAATGATCGGAATAGTCCCTTCATGAATTCTTTCACCAGGCGATGAGACCACAAGGACGCCCGTCCCGTCGTCCTGGTATATCGGGAGATTGCAGCCAGATGTATTTTGATGGAGACGTGAGCCAGTCCAGCTTTGGCCGGTGACAGTAGGTACGGCAGTACTTGAGGGGCCGTAATCCGCAGAGGGTTAATCTTCTGTGCACGGCACCCTCCAAACTCTAGTGCTGCAGGAGCCAGGCCTGCAAGTGCAGCGACTCCGGGTTGTGGTGAAGAATGGCGCCTCCTTCTCTGGAGAGAAGGTCTGCGTCCATCGGCAGCTTGACTGGTGGGGACGTTGACAAGTCCAGAAGGTCCGGGAACCAGATCTGCCTCGGCCACGCCGGTGCAACGAGGATCATCCTGCACCGGGACCTCTTGAGCTGGTTGATGAGCCGGAGCTGCAACGGCAGCAGAGGGAACGCATAAAGAAATAGGCCGTCCCAGGGGAACGAAAAAGCATCGCCCATGCTCCTCAGCTGGGGGAACCTGCTGGCGAACCTCTGGCACTTGGAATTCGTCGCCGTCGCGAAGAGATCGATTTGGGGTTCGCCCCATCGTCGGAAGAGTCGATCCACTTGATCCTGGCGTAGTTCCCACTCGTGGCACGAGCGCAGCTCCCTGCCGAGTGAGTCAGCGATTGTTTTTTATTCCTGCCAGATGAAGAGGCACCAGAAACATCCCTTGGGCGACATTCCTATGCCTCAGATCCTGGGCTTCCTTGGATAGGGCCGGGGACCTGATTCCGCCCTGCTTCCGGATGTAGAAGATCGTGGTGGTGTTGTCGGTGAAGATCCTCACCACCTTGCCCCTGAGGGACGGACGAAAGGACCTGAGGGCCCAGAACACCGCGCAGAGCTCCAAGATGTTGATGTGGAGAGACTTCTCCTCCGGGAGCCAAAGGCCTCTCCTGTGAAGATCTCTGGAGTGTGCTCCCCAACCTTCCAGGGAGGCGTCCGTCGTCACCGTCACCTGGTGAGCTGGGGTCTGAAAGTCTGTGCCTGCCGAAAGATGGGAGCAGGTACTCCACCACCGGATCGCCTGACGGAATGTCTCGTTGAGAGGGATCCTATCCTCGAAGCTGCCCGTCGACTGGATCCAGCGGGTGTCGAGGAACTCCTGTAAGGGTCTCATCCGAAGCCTGCAAAGGCGCACCAGATAAATGCAGGAGGACATCATCCCGAGGAGGGACTTGATGGATCTTACCCTGGCCATGTCCGTGGCCAGCAGACGCTGCACCTTGCCTAGAATGGTCCTGGTCCTTTCCTCCGACGGCGAGGCCAGCTGAGCCACTGTGTCGAGCTTGGCTCCCAGAAACAGGGCGACTTGCGACGGAACCAGGTGGGATTTTGGAAAGTTGGAGAATCCCAGGTCTGTGAGCAGATGGACGGTCTTCGCAGTGTGCTCCACGGCGAGCGCCCTTGTCCTTGCCCGGATGAGCCAGTCGTCCAGGTAGGGGTAGACGTGGATCCCCTGTAGGCGCAGCCGCGCCGCCACCGGTGCAAGGCACTTGGTGAACACCCTAGGTGCCGACTTCAATCCGAACGGGAGGGCCTTGAACTGGTAGTGCCGCCCTTGGACCACGAACCTGAGGAACTTTCAGTGTCTTTTTAGAATGGGGATGTGGAAGTACGCATCCTCCAACGACGACAGGAAATCGCCCTCCTCCAGCTGTCCCAGAACATGCTGGAGGGTGACCATACGGAACTTCTGTGCCTTGATGTACTTGTTCAGTCGTCGTAGGTCCAGGATGGGGCGCTATCCTCCTGTCTTCTTTTTTATGAGGAAGTACCTTGAGTAAACTCCGGAGCCCCGAAGCCTCTTTGGGACGAGCTCGATGGCACCCTTCTTGAGCATCGCCCTTACTTCCAACAGTAGTTGAGGGACGTGATTTTCCTTCCTGGCCACGGGTGGAACGTGGGGGCACTTCTTCTGAAACTTGAGGGCGTGCCTTTGGGCCAGGGCGTCCAGCACCCAACGGTCGGTGGAGATGGACTCCCACACGCTGACGAACCTCGCGAGCTGGCCTCCCACCGGGGTGCTTAGGCGGGGGCCCGACCCCACGGTCGGTTCATTCTTGTTTGGAGGCCGCCTTGCCTCCTTGACCTCCTTGTCGACGACGATGGGCACCACCTGACTTGCCGCATCCCCTGTAGGCTTCCTGGGACGAAGATCTTGCCGCTTGGCGGTAAGTGGAGGAGCCACTGCCGGATCCCTTGGAGGCACCTTGTCTGCCTCCGGAGCTCCGAAAGGGCGGCCGTCGTCGTTGGAACACTTCCAGTGCCCGGCCAGTCTCTGTGTCTGTCTTGATGGCCTGAAAGGACTCATCAACCGCCTTCCCAAACAGGTTGTTCCTGTCGAAGGGCATGTCCAAAACCTTGGTTTGTACGTCCTGGCGGAAATCCGTGGCCTTGAGCCATCCTCGTCGTCTCAAGCAAACACTGTTGCCCAACTGACGGAAACCAGTGTCGGCGATGTCCGTTGCCACCGTGATGGTGTGGTCCGAAGCAATCTCCCCCTCCTGTAGGTTTTCAAGGGCCTCAGCCATTTTGGCGTCTGGAAGGAAGTCTAATAGAGTGACGTTTTTGAACCACAACTCCCTGTCGTAGCGGGCTACGATAGCCAGGGCATTGGCCGCCTTGATAGTCGTCGCTGCGGATGAGATGATCCGTCGTCTCATCGTGTCCAACTGCCTGCCCTTGCTGTCCGGCGGGGAAGTTGATGTCGAGGCCGATGCCCCCCCAGTTTTCTTCTTTGCCGCCGCCGAGACGACCGAATCCGGGGTAGGTTGTGCCCGAAGGCACATGGGGGCAGCGTCAGGGACCCGGTACGTCTTCTCGTACCGGTCCCTCTTTACCGGTGCCGCGGCAGGGTTCTTGAGGAGGGCGAGCCCCTCATCCCAGATGTCATCAAGAAGCGGTACGGCGAGGACCGTCTTCCTTTTAGCCTCGCGCCGTTGGTAAAGGAACCCTTATTTCTTCTTTTCTTCTGGGCAGAGCTGGAAAAGCTCGGATGCCCTGGAAATCATGGCATGAAAGGATCCAATTTCGTCGGGCGGGGACGTCCGAGCAGGGGGCGACGGGGGACACGTCCCGTCGTTGCCACCGTCTTCTGTACCTGTCGTAGCCATGTCCGTGCTTGTATCATCCCTGTGGGTAGTAGACCGGGGAGAAGGCAGAGCAGGCCGCAGAGGTGGGAGAGGTGGCGTAGGATGCGTCCTCCTCCTCTTATGCGGTGGACTCTCCGAAGGTCCTGGCTCCCGTTCCCCCGTCGGGTCTGGCTCAGGTACCTCCGTCGGGGGAACGGGCAACCTTGTCCTTATCTGCGAGCATAAGGACTGAATCGCTGACAAAATGGCCGCCTAAGTGTCCTGCGGCGCCGGAAACGACGGGCGCGAGGGCTCTTGGAGAGCCTTGTCGGCGACACCGTCGCTCTCGTCGTCGCCCTCGTCAGGATCCCCCCCGATGGCTGGGCCTCTTCCACGACTTCGATGAGCTCTTCTTCAGAGGTTGTATCCATATCCACGATGGGCACCAGCGCCTCCCCCACCTTTTCCAACGAGGACTTTGTGGGGGTCTTCTCAATGGGCCTGAAAGACGACTCCCTCCGCGGTGGCAGGGAGACTCTGGCTCCTGAGGGCGCCTCCACTGGTGTAGCTTCCACAGGCTGAGCCAGGGCTGCGGCGACATCCTCAATCGAGGTCTTGGCAGGGTGAATTAAGGCCATCGTCACCTTCTGGACGCCTGGGGCCTTCACCTTGGGGGGAGGGTCCGAGCCTCGCTCCCCCTCTGCCGGAATCTTCGAGATCGACCGGGGCCTCTCCAGAAGCTTCGCCGGGTTCTCAGACTTCCTCTTACCCGAGCCAGAGCGTTGGCTCGTGGTTGATGGCGCCGGGGAGGATGCGCCCTGCCCGGCAGCCAAGGAGCCCGACCGTTTGGCGCTCCCGGTGCCCGCGGTGCTTAGCCTTTTGTTGGGCCATCGTCGCCGGGGCACCCTCACAGGACTTAGAAGACCGCTCGGACTTCTTTTTCTTCTTCTCGCCTGACGGGCTCTTCCCTTCCAGCCAGTTGGCGAGACGGAGGTGGCGATCGTTCATGGTCGGCTCCAACATGTTCCCACAAAACGCACAGTCCTTCTCCTTGTGCGTCTTGTCCTCATGGAGACAGTACAGGCATAACAAATGCTCGTCCTCCTTGAAAACATTCTGAAGCTGGCATCCAGGGCAGGTCCTGAACAGCTTCCCGGGCGTCGAGCTTCCTTTCTCCTGGGCCATGTCCGGGTTAGGCCCCGGAACTTCTGGAATCCTCCAAAAGCGTAACTCGACGAAATCTTCACCCTTGAGGGGCGTAGAAAACTCTGAAATGGATCCCCGTTGATTGGATGTAGAAACGGTGGAGCTTGAGGCTCCATTTAACCGAAAAATGAGAAAAATCTCCTGAAAAAGCGCGAAAACGCAGCAAAAGCTCGAGAGCTACAGCACGAGGACTCCCAACACTTGAACGTGCAGTAAAAATCTGAGGATGTCTGCCGGAGGCGGGGCTTAGGGAGAGGGCAGTCATTGGCTGGGGGCAGTATGACCCAGAGACCAGTGATTGGTTACTACTAAGAAAGACAGATCAGAAACGAAACTGATACTGATTTTTTTCTATACCGAGGATTCCTGGCATGACGACGGGGAATATTCATGAGCAGGTGAATCCATGCCAGACCCCATGCTGGAGAACGTGACCTATGTGTCCGTCTCCTATGTCGGATTCCTCACGGTACACACCGCAGTGGTCCTTCCATGCAGAGAGGTCCTTGGTACCAGTGTGATTGACATAGAGGCAGGTCTTGCTCCAGCATCAGGTAGCCCCTCATGTGCCCTGGTGTAACGCTCACCTGGTTCCCTCGGAGGCGCGGGTCTTGACTGGGCGGTGAAACCGTCTTCAATGTCAGGCGTAGGATTCGTTTGGCTCCCGGATTTGGCCCCTTTCTCACCGAAAGTTTGACCTGAAGGGTGAGGTGTCTGCAAGTGGAAAATCAAGGTATTAGTGGCTGGAAGGTTGGGAGAAGTTCCAAGCCCCTCTCTCCCCGTGGTACTCGGTCGATTGTTGAGCTCACCTTAAATAGGTGAATGCTGGGCTCTCCATCCTGCGTCTCATGCAGGGGCGCTGGGTCCAGTTACTTCACTGGATATGAGTTCAGCCTCTTAATTGCAGAGGGTAAGTTGAGAGCGATGCCGCCGTGTGCTGCACGAGCGTGACTTGTAAGTATTAAAGTTCCCTTTAGATTGCTCTCTTCAAATGTCTTATCTCCTTAATGTCTATGTCTTTTCCCTTTCAGATGCTGTCGGTGCCGAAGAAGATGCTCCCCCCAGGTTCGTGGCAGAGAGCGTAACAAGAAGATGGTGCATACGAAGGCACGTAAGTAGAAAGGCTGCTCTAGGGCTGTAGAATGCACCTTAATGTCTCTTTTGTCTTTACAGGTGCCGGAATGCAGCGCGAGCAGAGTTGGAGCGAGCGTAACACAGGTAAGCAGTTTTGTAACTAAGCGTTACTAACCAATGTTCTTTGTCTTTGCAGGCCCGATGCCGGACGAGATATGCAGAAAAAACACCTTGAATGCTGCCGATGGATCGGGTAAGTTGAACCGCTAACTTTGCCTTTGCCTAACCTGTGCCTTTTGTTTTGCAGGAGCTGCTGAAGACTGAGGATTGGTTCCCAGCAGGTAATTTTCGTATTCACAGGATCCGGAACTGAAGATTCGCTGGAGCTGACACGGTGAGCGTCCTGCTGCAGATGCAGAATAACGCGAAGCACATTGCACCAATCGGGTGTGGTTTAAATAGTCCATAGGAGTGCTTAGGTGTCTTCTTCCACAGCCTCGCCCAGGCAAAAGAGTTCCTGCTTCCAGAAGGGGTCCAGCATCAATGACCCAGGGAGTGGTGCCTGCCCCACCCAGAAGGAAAAGTAGTCCCTGCCAGAAGAGAGTGAAACATCATCTTGTTGGCAAGTAAGCAGCATGGTCTGCTGCAGGTAGGTCCACCCAAGCACTTTCACACTTATGGGCCCGGCGCTTCCTGTGCCGGGACGGGTCCATGCTATGAGCCTGGCACCACCGGTGCCAGGACAAGGTCCAAAAGGTCCCTATTGGGACTTGCTGGTGCCGATAGTATATGTTATGAGCCTGCTTCCAAGGATGTTGGATAGGTCCTGACTCCTTGGAAGCAGTGGTCATGACACCTGGGAACGGTGAGGGTGCAGAGCTTGACTCTACCTTGGACACTCAGTCTTCACCTCTGATGGAGGGCCTTGGAAAGTCAACTCTCCCAACTGAGGTTCAGTGAATTCTTCCTGAGGTTTTTGTTCATGAGTGATTCCAAGAAGGATTGGGAAACTACTTTTTTTAAAGGCGATTTTGGCCAAAGCAAGCCTGCGTTTAGGGATCCAATCCCTGCTCTTGGTTCTCATGGTCTTTGCCTTCAAGACATCATACCCAAAATGCTAAAGGAAGTCGAGGAGACGGGAAGGAAAGATAGATCCAGAAAGAAAGAAGATGGTGTAATCCTCCAGCTGTGCTGAGCTCTCCTTCTACACTTACTCTGTACCTTTCCTTGTCAATAGCACTAAAGGCAATTTTGGTATTCAGCACCCTTGTATGATGCTAGCCAACATACCCTAATTCTGGTGTGCCTTAAATATAAATTTACATCTACCACCAGGATAGCAACTCTCATAGTTATGTGGCTTGGTAACAGAGGTGCACATCTTAAATGCAGCCTCTGTGCTGCAGGGACTGTGCTATCAAGAGGGCAAGTTTAACCCCTGTACCTGCTTTGTGCCATTGGAGAGCAGGAGCTGCAGATCAGGCTTTCCGATCCATCAGGGCACAGATGCACACTATGTTTTTGGCATGGAGCTCATGAAAGGAGAATCTGATTGGCAGATTAACCTTTCTGAGATGGATTTACCCATATAATTTTATAATTTTGATAAAAAAAGAAAAAAGTGCTTTTGCCACCTTGTTAGATAACAATAAGTCACAGTTAGACACCTAAGGATTTGGAAATCATCCCATATTTTTAAAAGTGATATAACGCCTATACTTAGAATTTCATAAGTAAAACGAAAGTCAGGCATTAGGTAGGGCTCTATTTTCGATTCTGAGCACAAAACAGAACAAAGTAGTCATTTGGTTTGTACAATGTCCATTCTGGTCATGCAAATTGGAGAGAGTGACTCCAACAGATATTCAAGGAAAATAAAAATACATTCAACATGTTTAAAAACGCTTCTGCATCTAGAAGTCATACTTGAAACTAGGAGCAGTCTACGGAAGTCTTTGACCTCCCTTATCCTGCACGTGGACATTTTTGTACTTCTTCTAGAGTTAGGAAAGTTTAAAGAGGCCATACCTGAAGCACTGCCCGCAGTAACAATGCTTTCTTGAAGGCACCACCTGTCTGCCCATGAGCTGGTGTGAGTGGCTCGGCCAATATCGACAGCCATTAGAAACCCTTGTCTGGAGGACTGTGTCTGCACCCGCAAGGAGAGGGAGACTCATGGACCTCAGAGTAGCAGAAGTAGGAAGATGGCAAATACCATTTTCATCACTAATTAAAAAGGTGTCAAGATTTAACTTCCTAAAACTGATAGGACTCTGGTTCAATAGGTCTTCAGGCGCAGAGAAGGTGTTGCCACATAAGGCCTCATCATATACCAGTGTCACGGGACCTATGCTATGGATATTCCAGACCTTGTAGTGTAACCGACTGACCCTGGGAACGAGAGCAGAAGTGGTGAGCTTTCCCAGCGGGAAACAGGCAAACGGGGTATCAATAAATGTGATAGATAGATCAAATTTATTTGAGGAAAAAAGGTATATGTGAGCCCGACGTGCGAAGTGCAGAAGATGGCCCCTAGACCCTGGCAAAAAACTCCTCAGGAACTCGAACACTCTCCCTTTTTAGAACACTCCAGAAAGGTGCTCAAAACCAGGGGAGTAGACCTTTGGGTTTCCTGCAGCAGTGGAGGAGGGAGCTGGGGGTTTTGGGTGGAGTGGGGAACTGGTGGGCAAAATTCCAGGACGTCCCATTTTAAGTATCAGGACTTTATCGCAGATTGCCTTTCCTGAGAGGGGGGTAGCCGGGTTCCGAAGCACCCGCATACTCGGCGCCCCTGCTCAAGACCCAGTTCTTCCGGAAACACAGTCAAACTCATTCCAGATGCTCATGGACTCATATAGCCACTGTATACAAAATAAACATTGTAATAATTGCAGAATTTGCACTTAGCAGGATAGTCTCGAACCGTGAACATTTCTGGGAGCATTCACAGGTATTAATGCATTGTGTCATAGAGACAATCCAAAAGAACCTGCAAACGAGAATGGAGGAAGAATCCTTGTACTACCACCCTAGAAAAATACAAAACATCTGTTTTAGAGTATAAGATCTTTATGATCGAGTCCAAAAATCACTCCTATAATGCTTGTACAGACAATACCAAATCTATTTCAAAAGTACGACTCAAAATTCTTCGATTTCGAAAATCATTTGTTTCCCCCTTTTCCCAGGGATTCTGCCTGGAGCCAAAAAATTCAGGACGAATTTGCACACAAAATAGCTGGACATCGTCAAGCCATTTCTAAAAAACTGGCCAACCTTGTTGGAAAAGATTGTATCAGTACAAAATGCCAAAATAACATCTACTCTGCTAATCTGCCAAATTTGAATTTCGAATTTGTACTGAACAAGAAGTTAATGATATTAACACTAACATGAAATCAACATCATGCCACGGAGACGCCTGCCCTCCAGATATTTTAAAAAATTCCACGAATACTCTTCTCCCAATGATTATGAAATAGATTAACTCCTCATTACAGTCTGGAGTAGTTCCGGGTGCTTTAAAGGTGGCTTGGGTTACGCCACTGTTGCAGGAGGCCTCCCTCGGCCCCTCCATCCCCAAAAACTACAGACCTATTACCAACGTCCCCTATCTCCTAAAAATTCTAGATAGAGTTGTATATGTACAGCTTCAGAAATTCACTGAGGACCATACTATTCTCAATTTAAACCAGCTGGTTTTTCGGGCCCAGCATGGCACTCTCTTTTGGATTGAGAACAAACAGTCTGCGCTGCTATTACTATCCAATCTCTCTGCAGCTTTCAATATTATTGACCATGATCTGCTCTACAATAGACTATTATCCTTAGCAAACTGTTCTGAAACTGCAGCAAAATGGATTTTGTCTTTCTTAGGCCCAAGAACCACTAAAGTGGCAGTCGAAAGATATCAAGCTATACCAATTTCAAGCACATATAGTGTTCCGCAGGGTTCTTGTCTTTCCCCCCTGCTTTTCAATATATACATCATACCCTTTCTTAACCTCCTTGACGATCTGTGTGTTCAATTTGTTAATTATGCCGATGACACACAGATCCTCTTTGAATTTTCAGGCAACTACCATAAGGATGCAGACACTGTTAACTCCATTTACTCCAAAATTCAAGAATGGATGGCAACCAACTCCCTGGTCCTTAATGACTCCAAAACTGAGTTACTCATCCTGGCCTCCAATCCCTGATTAAGGAACCTCCCTGAAGAATACCAATCTTTTGAGGTGGCAGGCAACTCCATCCCAGTGAGCAAATCAGTGAAAACCTTGGGAGTAATATTGGGTGCTAATCTTTCAATGAAAAAACAGGTGTCTCAAATTCATACATCCTGTGGATATGTAACTTAACTCCTACCTCAAATCCGGCCTTATCTTAGTGTCACTAACCGCTCCCTATGGGCGCCCTAATTGATAAACTTGCGACTGAACTACTGTAACAGCCTGTTCATGGGAATGTCTCGGCGGAATCTGAAGCAGTTACAAATTGTGCAAAAAATGGGCCGTCAGAGCAGTGTTTGGCTTGACCAGATGTGATCATGTCACTGATTCCAGGAGGAAACTCCACTGGCTTCCAGTGAAACAAAGAATCAAAAATAAAGTCATTTTCCTTGTCTATAAATGCCAAAATGGCATTGCTCCTCCTTATCTCACCAACAGATTAACATGGAAACCTGTAGATAGAACCCTACGCTCATCTGATTCTCTGATGCTCAATCAACCGAGATCTCAACTGAAAAATGTTGGTGATTGCAGCTTTGAGGTTGACGCTCCACGTGAATGGAATGTGTAACCCACCAACATTAAAACATCTCAATCATTATCTGCTTTTAAGAAACAGTTTAAGACATTTCTCTTTAATCTACCGGAATAGATTCCTCTCTGGCCCATAGCTGTTCCTTTTTCTTTCATGCAGTGCTCCGAGGGCTACGGGCATGTAGCGCCCTACAAAAACTGAAATAAATAAATAAATTCATCTTGAAAATCTGGTCACCATACATAAGTAGGAGCAGAGCCGGCCTGAGGCATGTCCAGTCTGCGACGGGTGATTGCAACGCTATCAAGAGCTGTCAGAGGGGGCCCTGCAGGAATCAGTGCGTGGCTCAACTATACCAAGAAAGTTGTGCGGCTTCCATGTACTAAGCTCATGTGAGGCCTGGTGTCGTCTCCCAACCGCCTGTGGCTCTCTAGAGACAAACACCCACTCCCAGCGGCCATCAGACGCTATACATTTTCTTTAAGCAGAGCATTTAATGTGGGGGCGATTTACAAGTGATAGTCCATTTAATAGGCCATTATTTTGGAGGAGATGTTTGTAACATTTCCGTGTTAAGAAATGCAAATAGGCATTTTCATTCTGAAAGCATCAGTTAGCTGCCTAAATCCACCTCTCCTCTAGGTCAATTAGAATATATCACACAGAACAGTTTTAAATTATCTAGATTATTTTAATATGTTCATATTTAACGCACCAAAAGGTGTTTATTTTTGGTTGAATGTTATATTTTCATCACGTTGTATATGAACCCTGCATTTGTCAAACACTGAAACACACACAGGTAACCTTTTCTGGTATTTGTACCTCCCAGTCAAGATATGGGAATAATGCCACAATTGTACACTTATATTCTTAACATATTTCTGTCAGGATTTATATATTTGAGTGGGTACCTTAATATGGCATGTGCACTTTTCAAGTAATCTTTATAAAGCCGAATATGCAGTTGAGGAGGGGAAATGAGTCCTGAATATTTCCTTAATATTTCACCAGGATGTGGCAAGAGAGGTTGCAATCCTAGAAACTGGTGCAGTTATTTTTCCCTGGGCACACGTAAACGATACGTGTAGGTGGACAGTAACTTTTTTCAGAGGGCCATCACAACCCCCTTGGGTGTTTTTGAGGTCGGCAAGCTTGCTCGAGCATTTGGCTACCAGGATTTCACCCAGGTTGTCATGTTTCCATTGTTACACATAACATTATCATCAACGCACATGCCCATATTTGGATTTTGTTTCCCAGGGAATAATTCACTACATATGGCTGGGTTCAAAAGGTGAGCACCATTTATACTTTGCCAGCGTATTTATTGGAAAATGTCCACTCTCAGGTTATTTTTCTGTTGATTACTTTTTTTGAAAGTCCAAGGCTCTTTTGTTTAGTGCCCTTCCTTCCTAAGGGAAAGGTCCATTTCACTAAATGTGTATCTTTCAAATGAAGATATGTTCATTTACTATGTGTATATTCTTGGGTGCCAGCTTTTGATTTTCGCTATGGGGCAAGCGTTCCCACACTGAGTGAAGGGAGGGAGCCATACTCAACCCCATGTCAAAACACCACATTTCACAGCGCATGTTGCCGCAGGAATAGGAAAGACAACATATGATTTACCGGACGGTCTAAACATATAACATCTCAGCAACAGTCTGCTAACCCGTTAAGTTGCCTTTACAACTTTCTGTTATAGGATCCCCTGCTATTCTACACCGACAAACAGTTTTGGCCCGCTCACCCCATCCAATCAAGGTCAGGGGGTACCATTAATGAGACTACCATCTCATTTTGTAGTGATACATTTAACTTCCCATGATACCTTTGTGTCCTAGAGACTCATTCTGTGATATCACTGATGTCACAATTTATTTGATTTAGGGGGGCCCACACATCTTTTACCGCCCAGGGCCCTACAAATCCTAGGGCCGGCCCTGACCAGGAGAGCCAACTTTTGAATTTCTGAGGGAGGTGCGGTCCCAGAGCACCCACAAACTCGGTGTCCCTGTACGAGACTATACAATGATTTATTGTGCTACCTATACTATGCTCCCGTGCTATGCATCTTGCTACATCGATGGTGGCACATTCATCCAAGCAAAGGTCTTAGTTCCGAAATGACTTTTCATGGAGTGGGGATGAGCAGAGTGCACCCCACGTCCAGGCCGGAAAAGCACAGGTCTGAAAAGAAGACGAACACAAGTAGGTGATTAAAAATAAAAACACCCATTACTGTATCTGTTCCTCAAAATGATATTGGGCCTCATTACGACCCTGGCGCTAAGGGGTCTGCGCCAGCGTTAGCTGCGCGGACCCCTTACCGCCAACTACGAGTTCCTGGAGCGCCATGGTCATTTTTCCGCCCGCTTTTTGCGGGCGGAAAAATCCATGGCGCTCTGGGACCTTGGTGTTAATTACGCCACCGTATTTTACGGTGGCGTAATTAACTCCTTCCCCACTCCCATTGAGCCCTATGGGGCCGAAATGGGAATGGGGAAGGGTAAATGGGTCAATGGGGACTTACCGCCCCGCCGACCTCGGAATGGGGCGGTAAGTCCGCCATCCGCCATGGCGTAAAGGGACTTTGCGCCATGGCCGGAAAGTCCGTCGATGGCGGAAAAAATCCGCCAGGGTCGTAATGAGGGCCATTGTGTTTTTATGTAGCGCATATTCATTATTGATTCCGGTCATTTCTAAGCACTCAACAGGTATTATTGCCAAATATAATGGTACTTATTGATCGTCCGTGGTGAAGGAGGTAGAATCTACGTTTGCTGGTCACAGACACAGCTCTTCTACACCTGCAATTGATCATCGACCAAAGTAAGCGTGAACAACAGTACAAGGCAAA
Source organism: Ambystoma mexicanum (assembly GCF_040938575.1). Lineage (NCBI taxonomy): Eukaryota > Metazoa > Chordata > Amphibia > Caudata > Ambystomatidae > Ambystoma > Ambystoma mexicanum. Next base: position 306,691,257 of record NC_090921.1, read on the forward strand.
ATGCCTTTTAATAAGGAGACTGAAAGGCAATATAAGGTACTGAGGTTGTCGTCTAACCGCATAGACTTGATCTCTTTGAAAGTTGAACTAACAAGTTCGGGTAAACTGCAATCTGCCGTTATACAAGAAATTCCCACCTCCATGTACGCTGAAGCAAATGTGACTAATGAGGCAATTGCGCCACCCAGTGACACCATGAAGAAGAACAGTAGTATCACAGAAAATATACTATAAATACAGTACTAATAGACATCGGGTTAAAGAGAATAGACACTAGTGGTAGGATTTTGTTGAATGAATAACCCAAGAAATGCATTTTGGTGCGTTTTGGATAAATACTGCCAAAATAAATCTAAGATTAGTTAAATCTGGGGAAGGACGTAAGCCCGGCTAGGACAAACATTGATTGTAGCACTACAGGCCCACACAGCAACTGGCACCTATAATAATAAACCCTCCAATTATATTATATGCAACGATTGTAAGCATGCAAGTGTACTGTAAATTGTTAATTTATTGCCATATAAAGATCCAGAGACATAGTTTGTCGGTAATTTAGCTGTATATACACCCGAATTACTGCTAACATCAGTTACTGTTAATGTCACTTGGTCCCAGTGAGTTTACCGCAGGACTAAAACTGGTGGAAGGGCGGTGTAATTCACAATTTTTGGATACCATAGGGCTCAAATGGGATTTTTGGCAGAATTTACAGCATGATAAATCCACCAATATTTGTAGGTAGTGAAGTATTTACCTCTAGAAACAAGCTGGAGGAGAATAAGAATCCTTTCCTTCAAAAATCGGTAGATAGACCATGCAATAATTCTACTGGCGCCAAAAAATAATTTGTGCAGGAAAAATTGTGATAATTCCGTTACCAGCAATTCGTCAGAGGGCGCTGTGGACAAGGTCGAGGCATTGATGTCCCTCGGAGTTCACCAAGCGCAGCAAAATAACCCTTTATTGTACCAACCTGGAGTCCCAGATTGGCCAGATGTAAAAGGAAAAATCACCATAGGAGTGCCACATTGAAAAGGGTCCACATTCCTATCCTTGCACCAGTTACTGAACTTGTTCCAACAACACCGGTACAAAGATTTAGTTGCTGGTCTTCTGGCCGAAAGCAAAATCTCCATTACGTTTTCCGGAAGGTCCCAATTCTTATATCTCAGCCTCTCAGAAACCATGCGTGAAGGTTGAGTGTTTTGACCTCTGGATGGAGAACGTGACCTTCCTCTTGCGAGAGAAGATCCTCTCTTCGTGGAAGACGTTTTGGAGGGCAGATGGACATGTCCAGAAGGTCCGTGTACCAGGTTCTCCTGGCACAATCTGGAGCAATTAGGATCACTGATTTCCCGAACATTCTCAAACTCCTGATTACATGAGGAATCACAGGGACTGGAGGAAACGCGTACAGGAGCGGAAAATCCCAGTCCACTACGAACAGGTCCCCTAGAGCTCCTCTCGGGGGAAATTCCCTTGAGTAATACTGTTTGCACTTCTGTTTCACCTCGATCGTGAACAGATCCACTTGAGGGATTCCCTAAAGGGGAAAGATCTCTTGACGGATTTTCTGGTCTAGCTCCCACTCGTGAGAGACTGTGCTCTGCCTGCTCAGAGTGTCTGCCGCTGTGTTCTGCTCTCCGGCTAGGTGAACTGCCGACAGAGAGATTCCTTCTTGTATTGCCCAGAACTAGAGCTACATGCCTCTCTGCACAGTGGTAGTGACCCTACGCCTCATCTTTTTTTGAGGTAGTACATGGCCACCGCGTTGTCCATCATTATCAGGACATTCTTTCCCTGTACAGAGGGCAGGAAGGCCTTCAGTGCTAGCCTGATTGCCTTCAGCTCCAAAAGGTTGATGTGCAGTTTGGACTCTGATGGAGACCAACACCCGCTTATTGTCAGACTGTTGGTGTGGGCTCCCCAACCTGCGAGTGAGGCATCCGTCACTATCGTTATCTCCGGCCATGGTTGCCAAAAAGATTATCCGCTGAGGATATTGTCGTAGCAAGCCCACCATAGAAGTTCCTGAGCAACTGTGCTTGGAACTTGCAGAAGATCCTACATATTCCTCGAGAATTGGGACCACTGTGTCCTGAGGGCCCATTAAAGGGATCTCATTCTCAGTCGGACCTCTGGCACCAGAAAAATGCAGGATGCCATAAAACCGAGCAACCTCAGAAAATCGTAGGCCGGCAGATGCTGGGCATTTTGGAATTTTGTTACCATCTGCAGAATGTGAAGAGCTCTCACCTCGGGAGGCGACGCTTTCCCCAAGGAAGTATCCAGGACTGCTCCTAAAAATTGGAGTCTTTGGGATGGTATCATATGGGACTTCTTGAAATTAAGGGAAAAGGCCTGTCTGTGAAGGGACTGGCAGGGAATTGTGAGATGTTCCTAGGCTTGCTCGTGGTAACGAGCCCTGATCAACCAATGGTCCAGGTATGAGTAGAAGTGAATCCCCCCCTCTCCTGGGACTCGCTGCCACCACCGCCATCAACTTGGTGAAAACCCTCGGGGCGGAGGTTAGCCCAAATGGCAGAACTCGAAACTGATAGTGAGAACCACCAACCGCGAACCTCAGGTACTTTCTGTGCTCGAGATGGATTGGCACATGAAAATAAGCATTCTGAAGGTCCAATGATACCAACCAGTCTTGGAGTTGGAGAGCCTGAAGGATCTGAGAAAGCGCACCATCTTGAACTTGTCCTTCCTTAAGAACTTGTTCAAGTTTCTTAAGTCCGAGATGGGTCTCAATCCTCCGTCCCTCTTTGGAATGAGAAAATAAGGAGAGTACCAGCCCTTGTTCCTCTCCGCTACAGGTACATGTTCTATTGCACCTTTCTCTAGCAGGGTTAAAATCTCCTGCAGAAGGAACGGATCTGGAATATTGGCACAGCTGGCTCCAGGTGGATGATCCGCAGGCCTTTTCAGAAAAGGAAGGCAGTGACCTTGGTCCACTGTTTCCAGTGCCCAAGCATCTGAGATAATGCCCCACCATTCCATCAGATGCTGTGAGATTCTGCCTCCCACCAGGGTTTTGTGGGATAAGGCCTCCGAGCGGTCTAGGGGCGGCTGCAGCAGTGGCTGAGGGCAAAGATGCCACTGCTGAGGCTGATTTTGCACCTTTTCGTCGTCCACCTCGAGGAATCTTTATTTGTCCTTTCTGCATGGCCTGTCCTCTTCCTCTACCAGATGAGGGGTATTATCGAAAAGAACAACCTTTCCAGGAAGATGACCCTGAGTAGAAGTGCTGAGATTGCCGAATGGAGGCGCTAAGAGACATAGCCGCCGCCCTGGAGGTCTGCAGCTTCTCCAAACTTTCGTCCGCCTTGCTGCTGAACAACCTCGAGCAGTCAAAAGGCATTTTAAGAAGTTTGGCCTGCATGTCTGGTGCAAAACCTAACTTTCTTAGCCACGCAAATCTGCGTAGAACTGTGCTCGCAGCCATGGATCTGCTGACACTGTCAGCTGTATCCAAACCTGACCGGATGCACTCTCCTATCGCCTCCTTGCCATCCTTCACAATATTCAGAAAGCCTTCCCATTCCTCGCCTTCTGCAATATGTTCAGCTGCCTCTTTAATGCAGTCCCACATTGTATGCGTAAACCTGGCCAAGGTACAAGTGACGTTTGTGGACTTTAAGGCCATACTGCCCAAGGTAAACACCTTCAGGGCCCAAGCGTCCACTTTATTATCCTCACTATCAGGGGGGATAGAGGGATACGCCAACTGCCTAGATGCAGTCGCAGCTTGGATCACCAAACTTTCAGGTGTGGGGTGTTTCTTGAGATAATCAGGATCTGAAGACGATGGTCTGTATTTTCTGGTGAGATTTCCATCTATGGCAGAACTAGATTCATGTGTTTCCCAGTTTGCCTCTACCTTTCTCTGCAGAGCCCTGTGGAAAGGCAGAACTTGATCTTTTGCTGTGCTTGATCCAGAATATCGGTCATATCATTTTGTTTAAAAATAGGTGAAGACCTACTCCATCCCATAAAACTCTTTACTCTATTCATGAGGTTTCTCTACCCAGAATCAGCGTGATCGGTAGGGTCCGGTTTAGAGAACTCTAACTCAGGAGATGTGTGAATACAGTGGAGGGAGTCGCAAAGATCTCTCAGTTTTGATACAGGATCAATTAATTCCTCAGGTACATCCCTAGAGCCATACCTGACTCCTAAAGGGGAAATAACTTCTTCTGAGGCACTCTCCTCCTCAAAAATGGAGGACATGGACTTAAAAAAAAAGTCAGATCTCGGGATGGGTCTATATACCTTTTCTTTCTCTGCTAAAGTCGTCAAAGAACTCAACGGATTCCTCTAATGTGTCGACGGTTTACCCGATGACGCAGTAGTCATCGAGGTCTTCGGCATCGAAGTATTCGACGACGATGGCATCGACGAAATCATCGAGGCCTTCGACGTCTTCTATTTCTTCCATGGAATCGGTGATCTATTTGTTTCCCGGACTGTATCTTCTACGCCTTTGTGTTATCTTCTATGCCTTTGTGTTCGGGTTGATGATGTCGAGACTCTGACTTACTACTTGCCGAAGTAGTTTTCGACTTGCCTGCATCGTCCATCGAAGCGACCAGGGACTTGCACTTGCGAGGCTCCTTTGAGGGGGTCGAGGCCACGTTATTAAAGATTTAAATCTTTGGGTGTTCGAAATTCATCCCATTTTCTGGGAGAATCTGATTTGGGCGGACAACGAACCAGCTCCGTGGAGGAGTCTGAAGAAGGAGACCTATGGCGTCTCTTTTTTGATCTCTTAGAGGAGTTCGAAGAATGTTCTGAACGACTCCTCGATCTGGACCTCTTCCCGTGATTAAGTCAAGCGGAATTCATTCCTCCAATCTTTTCACCTTCTTCGAAGAGCCCTTCGAAGCATCCCGACCCACCGCAAGTTTACCCTTACGTTCGCGAAAGACTTTCTCCCTCATCGACTGGCAGGAGCCGCAGTGGCTGGTCCGGTGGTCGAGACCTAGGCACCAAAGACAAACTTGGTGGGGATCTGTGATGGACATCTTTGCCCCACAGTCCTTACAATTCTTAAACCCCGATTTAGGGGTCGAATGAGTGGATAAAGACGACATTTTCTCTTGTGACGAAAAGACAAAGTGCACCGTGCTCTCGAAGCAAAGCTCGGAAAAACGGACCTGAAGCCAACGGGCGCGGCATAAGATATTTATGCCGAATGACGTCGACATCCTACTGCGCCCTCTGAGGGACATCGACGAGTGGGGCTTAGGAGACCAGGTCCCCTGGTTACACGACCTGTGATGGATGGACGTGTGGTCTGACAACTGCACCTAGACCAGAGGACCCTGAATGGTGAAAGCTAAGAACGCAGAGAAACAAGCCCAACAAGAGTTCAGGGATACTGGTTGCAGGACCTGTGATGGGTGGACTGTGTGGTCTGACAACTGCGCCTAGTCCAGAGGACCCTGAATGACGAACAAGCTCAACACAACCACTGCAACACTTTTAAAAAGACTTAAGCGAGAGAAGTCTTGGGGGGAAAGGAATCCCGAGACTTGAGAAACTGTAATTGTTGTCTTGGGAACAGAGTCCTGAGACCCTTTTTGTTTTCGACTGTGCAACTTAAAACTTGGAGAAGGGAACCCCAAGAATTGATCATGAACTATATTGCCTTGAACTGGAGAAGATAACCTTTTGATGCCTTTCTTTCATGGAACTTTCTTATGCTTGGGGAAGAAGAGATGAAAGAAAGCTGTGATCTGGAAGAAGCTCACAACTTTGAGTTGAACACGGTTTCTTTTGAGTTTGATATCCCTACACATTTGTTTATTAGTTGTGAGGGCATGGATAGGTTTTGGACAAGGACAGACTTTTAAGTTGAGCTCTTTGACACAGACTTTCCTTAGTTTTGTTCAGGTAGGGAACACCCACCTTAGCATTGGCATTCAGCCATCCTCACATTTCAGTTAAATAAATACCTTTTGTTTAACCCTGAAGTCTGTTGTCTGGGTTGTACTTTATGATGCCTTCACATAACTCAGGTCCACAACACCAGGGGAATTACTCCCTTCCCCTGGTTTTTCTATTAGGCTTCTTAGCAATACAATTCATACACTGGTAGGGCCCTCGGTCCAGGCTTCTCCACCGTGGCCCACTTGGTTCACTATCCTGCCAAGTACTGTCAGTAGGTTTGTATGTGTTACTGTAACAAGGATCTCTCCCTCTCAGGATTACAGCTTGGTTGTTGGGGTCCTTGACCCTTCCTTTGTGGTCAGTGGGTATGACCTGGCCACTGTGATGAGGGGGAGGAGGAGAGGGAGGAGGATTATAATTGTTAATTTATAGAATTGTTTATTTATAACATGTTGTTAAGGGGCCCTTCCACTTCCCCTCCGGATCTCCCATGCCCCACTTACCTTGTTCAGGGTTTTTGCACATCCCCGGGCCAGCAGAGACAGCAAGAATAAGCTGGGCTTACCCAGAATCTGGTTTCTGCTCTGCTGCCTGGACAGCGTTCCTCCTCATAGCCTGTGTCTGCTCATCTCTTTGCCGACCCTCTGTGCAAGTCCGCTCCTGCAAACCCTCCGGTGTAGATGTGCAGCTAACTGCCAGCGTCCAGCGTCCCGTGACCTCCTCTCCTTCTGGTCACAAACGCAAGTTTAAAACTCCTGCATTTGATGCACCGCGCACCTGAAGTCACTCGCGGCTGTCTGTTCCCCTGCCAGTAGTCCATTATTGGTTGTATACACTGTTGCCAGCCGGGTCTAGTCTGACTGTGTAAGTCCTTCTTCTGTTTCCTATGTTCTTCTTCCAGGACTCCGCCGGGCCAACTCGCACCAGTACTTGAGTGGTTAGCACTTCTGCTACTCTTCCTCGTCACAGTACCTTCTACTTGGCAATAATGCCTAGAGGTAGAAGAAGTAGAGCAGTGAGAGGGGAAAGCAGAGGATAGGGAATGTAGAGATGTGTGCTGGAGGGTTGGTTTTCCACATTCTCCCGAGATGGTCTCCCTTGTCCTCAGATGGGAAGTCTTTTCCCATGAGATCCTCCCACTGAGTACCACCCCCCAGTGGGACTTTCGCGTAACGGCCTCACCACCCTCGCCTCATGGGAAATGGCATTTGATGACATCTCGGGATTCGTCATAGTTGCTATAAACTTTTTGCACATTTTTTTCATTGACATTCACAAATGTTGTCATGGGACCTTTATGTGTATTGCGACACACTCCTCTTCAGGATGGAGCAATTTCAGAGTTTCTTTGAGAAAAGGTATAGGTGCACTAAAAAAAATGGCCCCTACCTTAGATTTTACCGCACACCCTACATATTCCTCTGTCCACCTGTCCCAACCTTACGGTGGTTGGTGCCACTTCCCTCCCAGCCCTCGCACTGGCCTATGGCAAAAAGTACAAACAATAGAGCAAAAAAAAAAAATGGACTCTTGTAGACTCAATTTACTTTACATGTCTACTTAAAGTAGTTAGACTCTAAGAATCTCCAACATTTTCTTTAGCATGACATTATATGTATAAATTGCTGAACCTTTTTAAACTATATGAAGACCGTCCTTGGTGATTAGGAGGCTGAAAGCTGAAATTCAGAATAATGGAATTGTTTGTATGAACTGTATCTTTTAAGTTCTAAAGTGTATTTTGTGAAAAGTGAAATGTGTGACTGTAATACATTATTAAATAAAACATATATTTTTTAATGCAATTACTGGAGCTTTTGTATAGCAGAGAAGAACAAAAAGTGACAAAGAATTTTCCGTCCCAACTACTTTTCTCTACCATACAAAATATAATGTTTCTTTATAAAGCGCCTATACACAGGCAAGTGTTTCAAAATGCTCAAGGAGAGTGGGGACATGGGGAAGAAACAACAGTCGTTCAGAGCCACTGAAATTCTGAAGCAATAATCGTCTGCACAGGCAGAGTAAGTGCATATAATACATTTACAGTTGAGAAACACCAAATAGGCATGAACGGCGATTCTGCTGTTTTTGCCAAGTGCATTAGGGGTGGAGACAAGGGAGAACAGATAGACGATCTTCAGGCACAGTACATTCGAAACGTGCAAGTGCACAGGAGGTCACAAGGAGAGGGGGGGGTCCAAGTGCACCCAGCCAGTGTAGAATGGGGTAGGCGCTGAGAGAGCCACTCTCTAGGGTAATTCCCAAGCGCAGTAAGGGTGGGTGGGGTGTTGTGCCCTGAGGCAAGTGTGAGAGAGGACTGGTGGGAGTGCCCGAGACCCGTGGGACTCTGAAGTACAACAGGCGGCCAGTCAGCAGAAGCTGTAGAGAAGAGCAGGGAGAGTGGGAAAGAGCTGAGAGCTAGGTTCGCAGGGAAGAGGAAGAGAGAAGGAAGAAAAGAAGAGGAAGGTCTTGAGGAGTTTCCAGAACTTGAGAAGATCAGGCTCAAGACGGAGGGCGGAAGGGATGCTGTTCCAATGGGAGGTACCAGCTGAGGATAAAGATCTCCCTCCAAATCTGTTTGGAGAACCGGCTCACTTGCAGAAGGTTGGAGGTATATGAGCAGAGGGCTTGTGAGGGACAGTATTTAGGGAGGCAACATTGCAGGTAGGTAGGTCCCATGCCCCAGAAAACATTGTGGACAATGCAGAGGATCTTGAACTTGATCCTTGCAGACACGGGAAGCCAGTGAAGGGATTTCAGCACCAGAGAGATGCAGTCCCTGGGCTTGAAGCTAAGGATAAGTCTTGCAGTTCTGTTCTGGATGAGTTGCAGAGAGCGCAGGGCAGAAGCAAAGAGGTTGAGGAAGAGGCTGTTGCAGTAGTCCATCCTGGAATAAGCCAGAGCTCTGGAGACAATGAGCTGCTGGGGGAAGGTGAGAAAAGGTAGAGTACCCCTGCGGAGGTGTAAGTGATAGATTTTTTTAGAGATGTCCGAAATGTGGGAGGAGAAGGAGAGATTGGAGTCGAAGATGACCCAAGGATTTTAGCCTCGCAAGTGGGCGCAGGCGCAGGGCCAAGGGAGGCTGGCCAGAGTGAAAGTGGGAAAGCGGGAGCAGGGGGCCCAATGCGAACAATCTCAGTCTTACTGGCGTTGAGGCAGAGGTTGTTTGCAGCACACCATGACTGAATAGCGGACAGTCAGATATGAGCGTGGAGGATGAGACGGCTGAGGGTAGCCTGAAGGATAGTTGCGTGTCATCTGCATAGCACTGGAAGTTAGAGGTGAAAGTGTCAATTACACATGCAAAGGCAGCAATATAGATGTTGAAGAACCAGTGAGATAGGTTAGATCTCTGTGGAACGCCACAGGTTGAGAGAGCGATAGTCAAGAGGAAGGCTCTGAGTTCCACCTGGGATGGGCGGGCGGAGAGAAAGGAGGTTAACCATGCCAGAGCCTGACCTGTGATTCCCATGGTATCACAGAGACGCGCGATCAGGATGTTGTGGTTAACCGTGTCAAAGGCGGAGGAGAGGTCAAGGAGAATGAGGAGAGAGGGAGTGTTGGGAGAGCAGGCCTTCACGGGTGTTCAGGAGATCAGTCGATGCTCTAAATCCAGACTGATGGTCGTAGAAGAAACCAATAGATTCAGTTTGGAGGGGCAGCTGAGAAATAGCCAACTTCTCCAGGAGTTTGCCCAGGAAAGGAGTGATAGAGCTAGGGTGGTATTTTGCCGGAATGGAAGGGTCGGCAGAGGGTTTCTTAGGCAGAGGGTGCACAAGGGAGTGATTAAGAGCAGTTGGGAAAATACCAGTGGAAAAGGAGAGATTGCAAAGATCAGCCAAGGCTGGGGCGAGGGAGTCAATATTGTCCATAATGGTTTTGGAGGGACAGGGGTCCATCTATTTGGATGAAGCCTTCATAAACTGGACCTGTCTGGAGACCTCATCGGGTGTGATGGGTGAGAGAGGAGGAACCTGAGCTCCTGTGGTGCGGGGGGCCACTACCACTTGTCCTGGGAGGGGGCACCACTTAGAGAAAAGAAATGCAATTTCTTTTTCCACAAAAAAAACAAATACAATCTCTTTTCGAAAATTCACTCTGCATTCATAAAGAAATCATTTCTGTAACAGAAATAATTTCTTTATGAAGGCAGAGTGACTACAAAAATAAACGTTCTGTTTGAAGTCCGTGGGCTCTCCCCCACCCCATGACATGGAAGACCCTGGGCTGGAGGTATCCATGTCATGGGGTGGGGGAACCCTATGACTTCAAAAAGAAATAGTTTATTTTTGAAGTCACTCTGCCTTTATAAAGACATTATTTCCGTTATGGTTCGGTCCTTAACGGGAATAATTTCTTTATGAAGTCAGAATGACTTCAAAAAGAAACAATTTCTTTTTGAAGTAATAGGGCTCCCCTCAACCCCATGATGTGTGTGTGAGTGTATGCTGAAAGGGTGCACACTTAAATGTATAGGTAGCTGCCTGGGTGTGTGTGTATGGTGAAAGGCTGCACACTTAAATGTATGGATGGCTGCCTGGGTGTGCCTGTATGGTGAAATAGTGCATACTTAAATGTATGGATGGCTGGGTGTGCGTGTGTATTTGGTAAATGGTGTGTATGCTTGTGTTCAGGGGTGCAACAAAATCTACATTTCGGGGGGGGCTAACCCTTCAAATGTTGGGAGAGGCGCTAACTTCATGGATTGTGGGGCAGGTGCAAACTTATTTGTGTGGGTACATCTAACTTCTTTACGAATTTTAATGTGACTATTCTAGGGCAGCTTCAATGTTAGACGCAGTTAACTCTCACCTTTAATTCTGAAAGCAGCCACTTATGGATTTCTGTGAGAATGAGCAACCTCCTGTTCCCTCTTTACCCTTCCAATCACTCCCCTGGCATGAAAGTACTAAACCTACATCACGATTTCAATTGCCTAAAAAATGTGGCATTTGAATGCAGGCACAACAGTGAAATGTTTTACGTTAGTAATTGCTGGGCCCCTGTTAACAGCGAAATCCAGGTTCTGTTTAACATCTGTGTCCTGTTCAGTACAGCATCTGCTCTGAAGGTCAGCCAGGTTGAGTCAACATAGCCCAAAATGTCAGAGGGGGGTGCTGAAGCACAGTCAACTCAATGGTGTTGCGCCACTACTTGTGTTTAATGCTGATTATTTATTGGTAATCTTCATTACTCCTAGCCACATTCTTCGTCGTCCCTGTACTTGTGGATGAGACAGTATTTGTGTATGAGGCACTGTGACTCAAACAAGTACTGGGATGAGGTAGAGGTACATACATGGAGGTAATGCCTGACTTAGCTACCTGTAATGTTCAGGTAGTCCCACTCTTCCTCATCCCAGTACTTATCTATGAGGCAAGGAGCATCATACATAAGCTCTGGGACAAGGAAGAGGGATATGGAGGTAATTATGGGCATAGGAGCTGATTTTGGAGGTTGAGGTGGGTGGGAGGGAAAGGGGATCTGTGGGGGTACGGGATTGTACGATAAATCATAATGGTTGTACATGTCCAGGCTAATCAGGCATGATATGTCATATGTGGCTAGAGAGGAATTTTGGTGTAGCCAGTCTAGTCATTCCTCAGTTTGGTATGACTTTGTATTAACTGGGCATTTCTGATAAAGCAGTCCTGCTAAGTGTAATTACATGGCTAGATTGACATTTGGGTGCTGCCATTCTAGCTGTTTCTTACTGTGGCATTGTATGTTTTTCTGGGCATCTGTGATAAAATTATGTGTTATGATAGAAGTCATTCATAACGCGCCTGTACACACATGCATGCAAGTTCGAGAACGAGAAGTGCAAGGGGCTAGGGAGGGGGAAAATGCAAGGGAGAGGGGAGGGGAAAACAGGGCAGCAATGCTCTGAGTAAGTGCAGCCAGGGCAGCGCAGCTCTGGGTAGTGAAAGGAGAACCAGGGACTGTAGGGTTACAGTTACAGCCCCTAAGTGCGCGGTAGGCCCGGAGGCAGTGCAAGGGTGATTGATCAAGAGCCTGGTCTCAGTGAGACTCTGAGGGTAGCCAAGCAACCAGTCGATACAGCAAACAGGTAGGTCAGGTAAGTCAGCAGGGGAGGGAGAGAGAGAGAAAGCAGAGGAGAAGAAGAACGTTTTGAGCTGCTTCCGGAACTTCTGGTGTTGCAGCTCAAGTTTGAGAGGGGCAGAGGGAGTAACCTGCAGAGAGAGATCTACCCTCAAGAGAGTTGGAGGTAGCTGAGCAAAGTGCTCAAGAAGGAAGATATTTTGGAAGAGAGCGTTGGATGTAGTGCGGGCCCCGGCCCCAGAAACCCTTGTGGACTATGCAAAGGGTCATGAACTTGATCCTTGCAGCCACCGGGAGCTAGTGCAGAGATTTTGGGGCTGGAGAGATACAATCCTTGGGCTTGAGTCCAAGGATAAGTCTTGCAGTCCTGTTCTGGATCAGTTGCAGAGGGCAGAGAGTAGAGGAAGGTTATGTTATCTTATGTTAGACGCATTTCTAGAGCGCACAAACACCAAAAGGCACCCTGGCGCTAGGATGAGTACCGAGCTACCATATAACAAATTAAAGCACAGATGTTTTGAGCATACGCCGAAAGGTAAAGTGATCAGCTGTCATCCGCAATGGCAGGGGAGTAGCATTCCAGGCCCTGGCGGCAGCCACAGAAAAGGCCCGGCCGCCATTACGAGTCAGTCTTAACCGGGGGACATTGACCAGGAAAGCGGAGTGGGAGCTGAGACATCGTGTTGGTATGTAATGGGGGAACGTATCTTGAATGTTACCTGGATTTGAGCAATATCCTCTTATCCACCGGAAGCCAGTGGAGCTGCCTCAGCAGAGGGGTAATGTGGGCTCCAATAGGAGGCCGAAGAGTATCTCTGACAGCGTCGTTCTGCAGTAGCTGTAACCGATGAATCCCATAGCGGGGCTGGGCAAGATACAGTGAGTTGCAGTAATTTAAACCACTCAAAACGAGTGCTGCTACCACCGGAGCACAGCATTTTTCTGGCACAAAAGGAAGAACCTTCCGGAGTATGTGCAACTTAAAATGACCACTCTAACATACTGCCACAACCTGGGCATCCATCGCAAGAGAGGAGGAAATAATAACCCCCAAATTCTTTATGGATGCCACATGGACCACAAGAGGGCCAAGGGAGGCCGGCCAGCACTCATTGGTCCAATAAAGGAGAGGTGAGTTGGTACCGACCACCAATACCTCTGTCTTGCTACCATGTAATTTAAGCCAGCTAGATTATATCCATTCCCCGACCTCCTGAAGACACAACCTAAATCGACTGGCCGTATTGGCATGACGAAGGTCAAGACAGACCAGAATTTGGGTGTCGTCGGCATAGGAATAGTAGCGGAAGCCATGGGAGTGAAGGAGAGCCTGAAGATGTCTAATATACAAGTTGAAAAGAATCAGGGAAAGGGCAGACCCCTGTGGTACACCGCACGATAAAGAGACTGGGCTAGATCGAAAAGGAGGGAGAGACACAGATTGTGAGCGGTCGGCCAGAAAGGAGACAAACCAGTCCAGGACTCTGCCAGACAGCCCGGCAGTAGAAAGGCGGGAGATCAGGTTGGGATGGTCAACGGTGTCGAGCGCAGCTAAGAGATCTAAGAGAACTACTGCGCCGACACCCCCCTGATCCACCAGGCCGGAACCCAGACTGAAATGGATGAAAATAGGATGTGGATTCCAGGAAAGTGGAAAGAAGAGGGGAAACCAAGGATTCCCATTTCTTATGAAATTTTTGGAGTAGAGAAATAGGCTGATAGTTTGCTAACACCTCTGGATCAACAAGGTTTTTTTTTAATAAAGGGATCACAAGGGCGTGTTTAAGTGTAAAAGCGCCAGCAGAATGGGATCAGAGGGAGACGTTGATTTCAACTCAAGGATGGCAGCAAGAATATCCGATTCTAGAAAAGTGGGGAATGAAGACCATGTCCTAGCTTTGTATGAAGACTCAGTCGATGCATTAGCGACTGGAGGACAAGCCACATTGTTAATATCGCCACGAACAGCGGCAATCTTAGACACAAAGAAGGATGGCAGAGAGTCCTATAAAGCCTGAGAAGTGGTAACCTACATGCTAGTCATTGCAGTGGAAGAAAGAGATTGAACAAGATGAAAAGGGCTCTAGGTTGGTTGATGGCTCCTTCAACCTTGAGGGCAAAAAACGCCTTCTACCAATGATTTATGATAGGTAGTAAGTTGTTGGCGGAATACAGCTTTAGTTTCCGGCAGGTAGCCAGCACACCACATTCTCTCCGCCTGTCTGCACAGAAGCCTTTCAGCACGAAGCTGATCAGTGTACCAAGGCTCTGATGGACGTGCTTTCTGCTTGCACATCCTAAGGGGAGCCAGTTGGTCAGCGGTGATGGAAAAGGCAGATTCCAAAGCAGATAAGTAGCAAGACATGGGCTGACCACAGTGAGTGGCCAAAGCAGTCGATATGTACGAGCCTAAAACTCAATGGCAGGCTTAGGCTGCGCGACAATCGGAGCAGGCAGAGGGATGAAGAAAGGAACCAAGTAATGGTCAGACCAAATAATAGGGGAAGGAGGAGACAGAGTAATAGATTGCTCCAGAGCGAAGACCAGATCAAGAGCATTACCCTGGGAGTTTGGTCACCCACTGGTGGAGACCAAGATCAAGCATCAGATTAATACATTTCTCCCCATGACCACTAAGGGGCGGGTTGTTAGGAAGATTGAAATCTCCCATGATCACCAGATTGGGGTGTTGAATCTTTAATTCAAGGGCTAGTGCTGGGAAGTCCGAGTAGAAAAAAGTGTCAGTTCCAGGGGGCCGATATATTAATAATACAGGCAGGGTAAATGTAGAAGATAACGAGAGGCGCGAAAGACGACATTCCATTTTCAGGGTATGGTTAGGAATAGTAAAATTTACTTTAAGTTTGATATAATGGATAATGGCCAGTCCACCTCCAGGATGGATAGCCTTACGATCAGCATGTATCAAATCATAATCAGGTGGGAGTGACTGGACAATGGCAGGGCCCGATGACTTATTAAGCCAAGTCTCAGTCAGGAATAGGAGATCCAGACCCAACGTAGTTATAAGATCATGACACTCCATGGAGTGAGCTACGAGGGAGCGGGTATTTAAAAGTCCGCATTGGAGCTCCTTACCTATGCCACCAGCACTATAAGGACTGTAAAAAAAGCCATTTGGCCACTTAGTAGTGCATGGGGCCAAAGCAATGAGAGAGCTGCGAGAAAGTCCGATTTTTCCATCAGCATCTTCAAAAGGCAGGTTTATTTTGCGCCGGCCGAGCACGGTAGATTGAGGAAGAGGCTGTTGCAGTAGTCCAGCCTAGAGAGAACCAGGGCCCTGGAGACAGTGAGCTTCTTCGGGAAAGTGAGAAAGGGAAGAGTCCCTTTGAGGAGCAGCAGCTGGTAGTGGGACTTCTTGGTGACATGCAAGATGTGAGGAGAGAAAGAGAGAGTGGAGTCGAAGATGACACAAAGGTTTTTTGCTTCGCGGGAAGGCGAAGGAAGAGGGCCAAATGTGGGCGGCCAGTGAGGGAGGGAAAGCAGGGACAGGGGTCTAAATGAAAAGGATCTCGGTCTTACTGGCATTAAGGCTGAGCTCGTTGGAGGGGCACCAATCCTGAATCACGGATAGACAGTCAGGAATGAGTGAGAGAGGAGAGGAGGCAGAGGGGAGACTGAGGAAAACGGAGTGTCATCCGCATAACACTGAAAGTTAGAGAAGAAGGTAGAGATCAGGTGGGCCAAAGGGGCTAAGTAGAGGCTGAAAATCCAGGGTGAGAGGATAGAGCCCTGGGGAACGCCCTGGAGAACGCCACAGGTAGAGTGCGAGGTAGCGTAGACAAAGGAACCAAGTTGGACCTTGGAGAGGCTGTCCAAGAGGAAGGAGGTCAGCCACACCAGGGACTGACACGTGATGCCCAGGTTCTCACTGAGTCGATTGATCAGGGTGGCGTGGTTGACCGTGTCGAAAGCAGAGGAAAGATCAAGGAGGATGACGACAGAAGGAATGCTGGAATCAAGGTTAGAGAGCAGATCTTCACGGGTGTTAAGGAGAGCAGTTTCCATGCCTCTGGCAGCTCTGAAGCTAGACTGATGGTCATGGAGACAACCAACAGATTCAGTATGGGGAGTAAGCTGGGAGATGGCCATCTTTTCCAAGAGTTTGCCCAGGAAAGGGGTGATGGAGATTGGGAGATAGTTTTCCGGGCAGGAAGGATCAGCAGACGGCTTCTTGAGGAGTGGGTGCACAAGGGAGTGCTTAATGG
Source organism: Ambystoma mexicanum (assembly GCF_040938575.1). NCBI lineage: Eukaryota > Metazoa > Chordata > Amphibia > Caudata > Ambystomatidae > Ambystoma > Ambystoma mexicanum. The sequence goes on from NC_090921.1 coordinate 306,707,456, forward strand.
GAGAGGGGAACGTTCTAGTCCCAGTGGCGAAAGAGTGATTACAGAAAGCAGCCAAAGCTGGATTGAGGGTGTCAATATGGTCCTTCATGGTTCTGGAGGAGCAAGGGAGCACCTGTTTGGACAACACTTTCATAGATCGGACTTGTCTAGAAACCTTGTCAGGTGTTGTCAGAGCGAAAGAGAAAGGAGGAGGAGAGTTAGAGATTTATTTTTTTATATAAATAAAATGCAAATAAACAAGTTCCTTGCAGATTTTGAAGAGTTTGGCCGTGTTAGAGGTCACAGATATGCAGACTTGAATGTGTGCTCTCTTCTTGATGAGTGTTATTCCTTCGACTGGAATTTTGGTGCAACCAGTCTAGGTAGGTCTAAATGTGGCCTGGCATGTTTACTGTAATGTTATTACGTGTCTACACTGGTCTTCATTGTGCAGCCAGTTGGACAGGTTTTCATTGTGGCATGACATTTTTAATAGCAAAGCATTAATGTTCCTGTCCTCTGTTGGTCACTTACATGTATTGGAATGGTGTTACCCTACAAAACAATTGCAAACACTCTGGCTTTTTAGCCAATTTTTCTCAGAAAGAGTGCTGTATATTGCATTAAAACATATTTATATCTTTCTCCTAGTGCAGTGTGCGGCATACCCCTTCAGCAGCACATTTGTGCATATTGCAGCGTGATAATCTATGGCCGGCCCAGTGTGTTGCACGACCTGTGATTTGTTGCCGAGTTGGGGTGGGGGCCCTCAGCATGGCTCGCAGGGGGGGGGCCCACATTATGTGTTATGCACTGAGGGGCATGGGAGGCTCTGGTGTTGGTGTGTACTGTGGAGAGGAATAAAGGGAAGAAAGGATGTCTTGGGGTTTTTGTGATGAAATGTGCAGCCAGGGCTAAGCAAAGGTCCTGGGTGGGTGTGATAGAAGAAGAGGCTGCTTTAGGAGTAGCCCATTCCTTGCAGACTTTGAAGAGTTCAGCTGTGTTGCTTGCTGCCGCAGAGATGCAGGCTTGACTAAAGGCTCTTTTTTTGGAGCGGATGCAGAGTCGGTATTGCCTCTGAAGGAGGTGGCAGGCCAGTTTGTTCAGATGGTTCGCCTGACGAATTCCATTTCCGCTCAGCTGCCCTACAATTGCGTTTAAGGGCAGCCAGGTCGGAGACATACCAAGGGTTGCACTTTTTGGAAGACTTCAGTCGGACGCTCATGACAGGGGCAAAAGTGTCGAGAGTGTTGGGGATAAAAAGATTGAGGTTAGCTAGGGCTGTGTCACGGTGGGAGTCAGCCGCAGGAGTGGCAGGAGGAGATTGGGTGGAGGCAAAGGCAGCTGCTGTCACTTTTTCATGGATCTGGTGAATTTGAAGCCGAGTGGCCGTGTAGGGAGTGCCTCTGCAAGAGGAGAGGAGAGCTTCAGGTGTGTTGAGAGAAGAGGGAGGTCGGTCCAAGAGAGTTAGAGAGAGGGATGTCAGTGGAAATGAGAGTATCCAAAGTGTGGCCAGCGGTGTGCGTGGAGCCAGAGGGTAGGATGGTGAGGGAGAGAGAGTCGCAAAGGTTGCAGAAAGGACCTAAGGAGTCAGGAGAGTCCAGATGGATGTACAGATCACCCATCAGGAAGAGTTGAGAGGGGGCGAGAGGAGGAGGCGAGTAGGGAGGAGGCTAGGTCAGCCCATTCCGAGAAGAGAGTGGCCTGTCCAGGTGGTCGATAGAAGGTGGCCATAAGGAGAGAAGATTTAGGGGAGAGTGAGAGTCTGCAAACTAGGCATTCGAAGGAGGAGTAGGCCTGAGTAGGGGTGATGGACACAGGTATACATTCTGGGAGGATAAGCGGCACTCCCCCAACTGTCTTCTTAGGCCTGGGCGCAGAGAGGATTTTGTAGCCTTCAGGGAGGAGTGTGTCAAAGCTTGTGACTGAGTTATCCTTGAACCATGTCTCTGTGATGGCGAGCACATCAAGATCCATGCATTCAAGGAGGTTGCTGATGTCAGACGAGTGCTTGAGGGCAGATTGAGTGTTGTGGAGCAGTTTGCCATCTTTGAAGGTCTTCCTCAGGGGGGAGGGGGAGACACAGGGGACAGTGGTCCCCGAGGGTGTCAAGTAGGCCAGAGGGATAGTGGAGGATGGCGAAGGAGCCAAGGCCAACAAGGGAGCCGGGACAGTACGGCAAGGCAGGGGCACCTGTGCAGAGGAGGAGGAAGGCAAAGAAGGCAAGAAAGCCTGGCCGGACGGAGTGATGAGGTTAGAGAGGCAAGGGAGGAACCTGTCAAAGAGAAGAAGGTTGGGTTGAGGACCCTGAACCATGATGGTTCCATTGAGATAGACATTAATGACGACTCTGGAAATGGCAACGAGGTCAAGGTGAACCTCCCAGCGAGTGCCTCCATTAATGGGAGAAGAGGTAATAGGAGAGAGAAAGCCGACCATGTAGCGAGGCCATAGGTCAGGTGCGTTAACGAAGAAGAGGATATCAGTGATAGTCTCTCTGGCGGAAGCCATAACATAAGTGTCTGCAATAGGAAGGCCAGTGTTGGAGCCCAGTATGTCCTTTTTAATTTTCATCTGGCCAGTTTTAGTGATAGGAGAAGTATAGGAGATAGTGAAGCAATTGGAGAGGCTAGGAGAGATAGATAGCATCATGGTTGGCTGCACTGGAGGGGGGAGACACGTACAAGTCTGAAGCACTGATGCACTCAGAGGAATGGGGGTCGGTGGGGGGCACAAGGGAGGGGGGAGACAGAGTTGCGCACCAGCTAATGAAGACACCAAGCAGCCACTAAGCAAAGCTAGATTTGATTTCAGCAGGACAGGATGAGAACAGAATGCAGCAACTGGACACTGTTAAAGTATGATTTCAGACGGACAAGGTGAAAACAGAATGCAGCAACTGGGTACAGCTAAATTCAATTTTTGGCAGGACAAGATGAAAACACAGTGCAGCAACTGGGCACAGCTAAAATACGATTTTTTGCAGGACTAGGTGAAACAGAAAGCAGCACTGGGCACAGCTAGATTAGTGGGTGTCCAGATGAGATCGAATGAAAGGTGGGACAGTCCCAGGTGTGAAGGAAGAGGATCGATGCAGTTAGTTGAGGGAACTGACCTTCAGAGATATGTTAGATGCTCCATTGATTACAAGGCGTCTGGAATGTGTGGAGTTCTCCTTTGCCTCCATGTGAACTTGGGGGCACGTGTAGTGCAGGTCCCACAGGCCCGATCAGGCAATGGACGGGGGAACAGACAGGGCCTTAGATGAGGGGGCCGGGTAAAGCCTGCCGGTACCCTGTAGGTCACTTTCAGCTTCCCTGTGGCCAATAGGAATGCAGGGAGGCAGGATAGAAAGCATTGGGCAGCCTTTACAGCCCGGTAAAGGCGGCAGCCATCTTGAAATTGCCGCGAGGACGGCAAGGAAAGTCCCAGGATAGCAGGCTTTCCATCACACAAGGCCCCACAGAGTTGATGGGCACAATAAGGCGTGCAGGGAGGCACAGTAAAAAAAAGGACCATAAATTACAAACAAAGTGTAACGTTCGTGAGAGTTGTTTCAGCCATACTCAATGCTTTTACACTTCCCATTCACATTACACCACAATACACCAGAACTTCCTCTACTTTTCTGCCCCTCCAAAGTCAGTGGACACAGATTATGTCTGCTGCGTATACAGTGAAAAAAGGGGGTTTTAACTTCACTTTACTGCTTCTTTTCTTCCTGTAATCTTGGCTTTTAAAAGAGCTATTTTCCTTTATTCCTTTATGTACTGTATGTACTAACAAATGTTTTACTACATACTCTTCTTGTTTGTTTTGATTTCTTTCACAAAAACGGTTTCAAAGCATTCTGAATATTAAAAAGAAAAATCTAATTTCCAGTTTTTGTTTAGATGTACTCCATCCTTTCAAAAAATATTCACTGCGTCATGTTGTATATTCTCATTATGAAAATATGCCATTCCTACACCTTGTAAGAATGCACATACAGCTTTATTGACATTCAGCCTTGAAGAAATGAAGCACTTCCTACCCTGTGCCATCTGCAACCCCTACTCCTCCTACACAAAGAGAAGGTCTGATTGGCTCTTCCTCTGCAGGCATCAGAGAGGTCTGCGGCCTCCGCAGTCCTCTTTCCATGCAAGTCACGATGAAAGGGCCCAAAAGGGCATGTGCTACACTTATGCCAATAGTCACGGATGTCCACGGACGCTCACACAAATCAGCCTTCTACCCTTTTTACATCTTTACCACTTCCTGATTGGTTACTTTCAAAAAGGTGATGTGTGAACCTGTGTGTTTAGTGGAGGCATTGCTGACAGGAGATCCTGCTCATTTTTGGTGTGAATCTTCACTCTCTACTACTTTGAAGGAGGAGCTAACACACAGTAAAAGCTTGACACCGACACGGAGCACAGCACAGTAAAAGCTTGACAATGGTGTGGCGCAGCATGATGTTCGAAGCTATGTGTTTGGTGTTTTTGGAGCTTTTTGGATATTGGACCTTGGAGCTCGTTTTGTGTCTCTTTGCAATAGCACTATTAGACTTTATGTTCCCTATTACGGTGAGCGCCTAACTGTCATCCTGTACGGCTCTCTGTTTTATGAATAGTGCATAGTGTAGTTACTGCTGATGAGGACTCTGCTGTAGGGTATTAAGTCCACCCATTGCTGCATATATCAGCTCTACAGTTGAGGACTGGGCAAGCAATGATATGCTAAGATGTTGGTTGCAGTAGTGAATCACCCCTTTCTCTCTCGCCAGGGGACGGTTCTTCAATGCTGTTTTTAGGAGAGTCCATGAAGCCCCCGGCGCTTATACTCTCACAGGGGACTAAAAGGTATTAGCCTGCTTGTTAGAAAAACATTTGACCTTTTACTTTTGACCGGATTTTTTTAAAATCGTGTTTTGGGTCAAAAATTGGTCAAATTTAATATATATATATATGTATATATATATATATATTTGGGGTTGGTAAGGGAGTAGGGGGGGGGGGGATTGCAGGTGGTTTCCCCACGTATTTCCGACCAAAAAACAACCAAAATAAATTTGTCCAAATGTGAAAAGGTCAAATATCTTCGACCAAGTAGACCTAAACCGACTAAAACAGTAAGAAAAAAGATAATGGGCCTCATTACGACCCCGGCGGTAGCCGTGCTGGTAAAAATGGCACGGCTGCCGCCGGAGTCATGTTTTTTTCCAGGCACCTGGCTTTGGGGAATTACCGGGGCATCACAGCCCTGGCGGTCCCGGAAGCCAGGCGCCGGAAAAAGTAACTCTGCATTCCCATTCGAGTCCCAGTGGACTAAATGGGAATGGGGAGGACGGAAGCACCTGCACTGTGTGCAACAGTGCCGGTGCTTCCATCAAAGTCTGCGGGTGGGTGCCAATGTGACCGGACCGGCATACCCATAATGAGGTCCAATGTCTTTCTTTCTTCCGATTTCGGGGATACAGAAGAACTCCTGAGAAGAGACTCCCTCTGAATTGGGTAGGGTTTTGACTCATGCAAGTATGTCTGAGAGCCCACCCTTGGACTATGGGGCTATTGTGGAATGCCTTACTGGCTCTCCTCCTAAGTCCTGTGGACACCACCCCTGATCTATGAATGGGCTCCAACTTACCAAACCCCAAACGGAACTATTCTCTTGATTCAGACTCATTCTTATCCTCCTCAGAATCATAGCCTATTTCTCTGCCTCACAACGGCTCTTTGCGCCTTTGAGAAAGATTGAGGGTGGTCCAAATGAAGGCAAAGAGGGGCGTTTAACCGAAATTAACGAAGTGCTTTGCATATTGGTTTCCCTCTAAGGGGGCTTGCAAAGAGAAACTAAATCAAACACAGTGTTGTTGGAGTCATTACTGTTTAAATTTGATCATATTAACCTGCATGTGGTAACAAAAGAAATGTTATTCTCATGTAAGAACGCATCCACAGAAATACATCTAGCAAAGAGCACTGATAGTAATGACAATTTGATAGAACAACGACATCGAGCCAGAGTGGAGGTTACAAATTCAGTGTTGAGTGCTGCACATGGTGAAGTGATATTGGCACCTGTGTTGATTAGAGGGCCCGTGTTTTCTGCTGTTCCTCATTTGACGGAACCTCTGATCCCCCAGGTCGGTATTTCCCGGCTAGTCCCTCAAAACGGGCATGTGGAACCTCCAGCGCCTTCCCTATTACATCATGAAGATTTTACACCAGATGCGGAAGTTATTTGTGTAGATTATTAAATAACTGTGGAGGTTGCTGACCCCGTCGAACATACAGGGGCTTTTTCTATGTCTAAACCTCGACCTAGTAGCAAAAAGCGTGGTGTGCAGACTAAAAATACCACCTATAAACAGCTAAACGAGCAGGCTTCCCGCCAATTTCTGTTTTCTCTTTTTGTACAGCCTGCAGTGAAGGCTGTGGAGGTACAACAAAATGCCTTGGAAGTGGCGACACTGAACTATACAGAGTGCCCTCTGGAATTGGAAGCTCCCAAGACATTCTTGCCCCCACTTGAGACTAGATTTGATGGGGCTGCTAGCTGAATTACCTTCTCAGGGCCCTGGATTGAACTTAGTGCCTACCTATAAGGACTGAATAAGGAGCACAGAGCAGATCTTACAATCATCAGCCCTCATGAGTCGTCTTTTGGATAATAAAATTAGGTCTTCAAACATCAATTTTGGTGCCCCGCTTGTTACAAACTCCCAGATGGGTGGCAGATATGAGCAGTTTCCAATTGGACGCGTGGTCATAGTGACCGTGGTCCTTTAATTACGTGTGTACCTTCTAAAAGTTTTGCTTCTCTTCCCCTTTTCACGATTCTCATTGAAAGTGTTATCCCTGACACTCAAGCAGTTGTGCTGAATCACAGGAATATATTAACTCTATTGTAAGAGATTCCTGCTTTAGCATATATTGCCTCTAAGGACTTGGAAAGGGTTGATTTCTTATACCATGGTAGAACAGACCGTGCAGTAATGTATGCGAAGTCTAAGATTGTGTATGACATCATCCTTAAAGAAGTTGATAACCTTAGAATGTTCGGTTTGATCTGCTGCCCTATAGTTATAATAGATCTTTGGGGGATTGCAATACAAATGATAAGAGGGAGCCAACGGCAGTGAATTCAGTTAATATTCTGGGTGGTGGTGCAGTATTGGATGAACATATCTCTTGGAAAGAAAGATTTTGACTTCTGAGGACAAAGATTGGTCCTGGCTTTTGGGAGCATCAAATTGAGATCGCCCCCAAGTCTCCTTTTCCTGCCTCTCTTTGTGGACCTAGAGTTTTCTCACTTATCTCCTTGAGTACACAAGGTCATAGTCACCTTTTTCATAATTCTGGCGTTGTGAAGAGTTTATGAAACACACAATTGTAACACTCCAAGAAACCTGGCTTGGGTCCCCTCACCCCCATGGATAGGTATGCTGTTTCTATTCCAAGAAGCTCAGTAAGGGGACTTGGGTCGCCCTTATGAAGGTTTATTGATCTTGGGGAAACCATGTTCTGAGGCCAAGGCCATGCTGTGTTTTGATGTGCGCATTGGCATAATAGCAATACATCTTGAGACCTAGATGAAGGGATGCCCAGACACATTGGTTATCAACTTGTATTGGCATCCTGGTGTTAGATCTCTGGATGAAGAAATCTATCTCATAATACCATTAGTTAATTAGTGGTCTAATAGATTTCTTGGGAGGCATGTCTTATTGGCGGGAGATCTGAATTCCGACTGTATCCATTGTAAATTCTGTCGGACATGGGGGATGTAACTAGTCAGCAACCTTCAAAACTTGTGAATGGGAGAAGACGGCTTAAGAGGCTTAAAGGTTTGGGTTTGCTCACTTTAAATATCAGGAGATATTCCCCCCCGAGGCCTACCTGGTCGAATGGGGTTGTCCATTCCATCATTGATTATGTCTTTGCTGATGATTGGTTATTTGGTAAATGGTCGGGCTTATAATAACAAGCACAGACTTTAGTGATCATTCGCTGCTATCAGTACATTCGATACACTTGTATTAGGAAGGCCAGGGAGTGATATCGTGGAGGGCCCGACAGAAATTTCTGTAAACTCTGGAGGTAACGGGATCTCCTGGTCTTTTGTTTTGCCTTCCAGAGTTAATGCTAACCTTAATTGGTGCTTTGCGCTGACATCACGTAAGTGGAAAGCCCAAACCTTTACAATTGATAACTTCGACTGTTTTCGGCAGTAAAAATAATTGAGAACATTTTACCATAGAAAAATTGCAAAGGACTGAGAATTACTAGGCACTCCCATGCTTAGAATATTGCCCTGGTTGCTATGAGTTGAGAGATGAGACGGCTTATCAAGCAGACTTTGAATAAAACATTCAATTTTAGAGAAAAATTACGAGACTAAGAACATTCGGCACTCGTCAGGATGGCGCATAGGCTATGTTAACAGCACTGAGTAACAAACTCACAGGCCTTTTAGAAATGTATTCACGATATAGATTATCAGCAGATATGTACTTGTGTGAATGCCTTTAACGAGGAAAACTGGCTAAGTCACTTTCAGTCTCTTTATGCCGTTCCCGTAGGGCCAATTCCTAATCTGCCTGTCATCTCTTATATTGGTGACATGATATATAATATTGTCATCAATTATGAGGTTGCCCTTGAGAGGATTAATGGGATTAGTTCTTCCCGAGTTCCAGGACCCAACAAACTCTCTGTTTTCCTTTTTAAATCTGATCCGACTACCTGGGCATGCATTCTTACATACGTATTTTCGAACATAATACGGTTGGGGTATTTTCCGCCCTCCTGGTCCCAGGTACATGTTGTACCAATTCATAAAAAGGGTGCAAGTTTGGATCCCACCAACTAAAGGCCAAAAGCCATTCTGAATGCTGATAGCAAGGTTTTTGCTGGGATCTTGCTTCAACATTTAGAATTATGATCTACTAGCTCGGAAAGAATTGAGAAGTGGCACCTCTTTAAATGGAATGGTGATTAAGTGCCTACAACATCTGGCCTGGGGTAAGGGATGCAAACCCATTTATTTTGCCTCTGCTGTCCGGTCATCTGTCTTTGAAGCAGACAATTGTAATTTGCTTTGGTCTAAATTGTATTAATGGGGTATTGCCCATGGTTTGTTGAGGTTAATCATTGGCCTGTACGATCACTCTTCTATACAGGTTCGACTAGACCATCAAGGCCTATTATCTTGCCAAATTTCTACCTTAAGGGGAGTCAGGCAGGACTGGGTTTTGGCCCCATGTTTATTTAACCTATATATGGATGACAATGAGGAGTACCTGCAACCTAAAGCATTAGTTACACTGAAACTTCACATACCTGAAACCATATGGCTGGCCTATACGGATGATTTTTTTTTATCTTTGATTCAACCCCTATATGTCTGCAACATCTGCTTGAGGGTTTTTCTGATTTTGTCAAGGATCACTCCTTGTCAATGAATTCTTCAAAGACTAAGGTAATGAACAAGATCTTTTTAAAAAAACTATCTTTCCGTGGTGGATACAATCAGAGACAGTGGACACTTTTGATTACCTCATTTATTTGGGCTTTCTTATCAAAGCTAAAAATAATAAAACCCGGATTCGGTCCTGGTTAAGATCATGCGCATTAACACTATCTAATCAGCTGCGTGGAGTGGATTCCCTTTATGGTAGATTCTCTCTGCTACCCCGTATTCGTTTTTACGAAGGGAAAATAATGCCAAAGATCCGTTACAGAATTAAAGTATATGATTTGACAATAGTTGATCAGCTATGTGTCTTGGAAACCCTTATTTGTAGGAAGGTTTTGGGTGGCTCTGGTGCATCACCACTCTTAGTAATTCGATACAAGCTTGGTTTAATCTCACTAAAAGCTAGAGCTCAGTGAGGTACCTCACATTGTATAGGAAAATCTAGGTGTCCAGTGAAGGTTCCCTAGTCTCTGACCTTAGGGATATGAGTAAGGAAAGGGGCTTGGTAGTATTGCAGGAGTTGGAGAATTTGTGTTCCGCCTTATTAGTTAATGTGGGAGTACTGTTCATGAATTGATGAGCAATCTCTCTAAAGTAAAATGCAAAAAAGATTTTGATTGGCCTGTACGGTGGATGGTTTTCATCGGTACGCTTCGTTGGGCCACTTGGGGAGGCGGGACCATAAGAGGCGGGGCATTTTCTGTCAATCTACCCAGATAGGTATAATGACAGAAAAGCCCTTGCAGGACAAGGCCGCGGTGTTGAGGGACGCAGGTACGCAGGAGACGCTGCCTGATGACACGTAGCACGCAAGCAAATTTCCACGCTTCTGTCCCTTTAAGAACCGAGAATCAGACCCTCTGCGGCAAAGCCCTCGCAGGACAAAGCTGCAGTGTTGAGCAACAGAGGTATGCAGGAGATGTTGCCCGATTACACGTACCACGCAATGCAACTTCGACGCTTCCGAGTCTTTAAAAACCAAGGATGAGACCCTCTGCAGCAAAGCCCTCGCAGAACAATGCTGCGGGGTAGAGCAACGCAGGAGATGCTGCCTGACAACAAGTAGCACGCAATGCAACTTCCACCCTTCCAAGCCTTTAAGAACCAAGGATCCGACTCTGTGGCAAAGCCCTCGCAGGACAAGGCCACGGCGTTGATCGACACAGGTGTCTGGCAATGAAATTGTCGGGATGGGTCACGGAATCGAAGAGTGAGTATGCAGCGCAGCCGTCGATCAGCAGTCAATGCAAGGTAGGAAAGGTGCGGGCAGGGGACGCAGCCATTACAGCACCCTAATTAACTGCCAAACCTCTCACGTACTTTCCTCTCCAATGTGTTTTCTTACCTAGCACTGTGTCCCACGCATCCAGTAGGCTTCCCTTTTCTCCAGGGTAACCGTACTCTGTGTCTTCACGCCCACTACTATTTACTTGCACTGCTCTCATCTCCTGCGTTTTCCTTCTAGGTGCTCATGATTTGCGTTTCCCAATAGGCCTTTCTCTTCTCTAGGTTCCCACACTCTGGGCCCCAGCTCTCCCCTTAGGGAGCGCTGAGCCGGCACCAACTGTCAGTACCCATTGCCTGTGCTTTTTCTGTTCGCTGTGCCCTGTTGTATAAGCGGCTTCCATACCTTAACCTATTGTTCTTCCCACTGTTGATACTCATTGCCTGTGCTTTTCTGTTGTTCTCTGTACTCTGTTCTAGAATAGTTACCCTGCTGTAACCTACTATTCTTTGCCTGTTCCGTGCACTTGTGTACTCCTGTGTTTTCCCTGTGTGCTCTCTTCTCCCTTCCCCCCCCTCCCATTGTACCCATCACTTGCACCTCAGTTGCTCAACCTTGCAAAGTGCCTCTTCTACGCCCTCCCCGACCCACTATGGTGCTCTCTATTGCCCCCATCTTCTCTAATTGCTTCTCTATATCCTATCCTTCTCCTCTCATTATGTCTGGTAGAAAGAAACTTAAGAAGGACACACTGGTGTCCAACCCAGGCCTACCCATCGTTGACACCTATTTCAGTGCTTCTGCCAGAGAGATTCCTACCAACATACTCTGTCGTTCCTTCGTCCGACCTATGGACCTTTCATATCATGGCTCTGCTATCTCCTTACTCTTCCTCACCTATTAATGGTGGCAAGCAATGGGAAGCCCTCTTAGCCTCCTTCCATTCCTCCAGAGTCATCATTAATGTCTATCTCAATGGTACCATCTTGGTACAAGGGCCTCAGCCCAACCTTTTACTTTTTGATAGGCGCCTCTCGCACCTCATCAACTTCCTTCCTTCTGCCACCCAGCCTACCTCTGCATTGGTCCTCAGTCACCTTCTTCCCCCACCCTGGCTCCCTTGCCACCCCCTCCCTCTGCTACTCTGGTTCCATTGCTATCCACCTACATGGCTCCCTTGCCACCCCCTCCCTTTGCTACTGTGGCTTCCTTGCCACTCCCTCCTCTACCTTGGCTGCCTTGCCACTCCCTCCCTCCTCTACTCTACTCTACTCTACTCTGGCTCCCTTGCCAGCCTTAGCTCTCCTGGCTTTCTTTCCCCCCTCCTCCTCCTCTGCCCCTCCGACTTCCTTGCCTGATGCCTCTCTCCTGGCTACCTCGCCTCCCTTGGCTGCCACCTCTCTAGCCCCTCTGACATCCACATCTTCCCTGGCTCCTCTGCCTCCTCCTCCCTTTACCTCCCAGGCTCCTGTTAGGGAGAATTCTTCAAAATGGTTATTTCCCTTACCTACTGAGTCCCTCAGCAGCTTTGCTGGATTTCTAAGGTTTATTTTTTTCATCTGGTAAGAGTGTGAGCCTTTTTCCCACTCTTACATGTGTTTTGCTGTCTGTGTTTTTACCATTTGTGTGATCTTGTGCTCTGGAGTCTCACCTACTCCATGGGCATCATTTTTGTGTGTGTTACACAGCACCTTCAGTGCAGTGACACAGGGTTGTCTTTCAGTCTTCCCACTGACTCCATTTTTCTGGGACTGACTACTGTCTCCCAGAAACATGTAAAGTTGCCATTAACTTTATGTAGTCTCTTTAAATCACAGACCCAGTACACCCCATCTTACTTGGAGTATTGGAAAGGGTTAATACTTATCCCTTTTTGTCTGTTTCTCTTGGAGCACTGTTTCGCTCCCTTTTCATCAAGACTTGGCTGGTGGCAGTGGTAACTACCCTATTTTTGTCACAATGCCTGCCCCCAGACATCCGGAACAGGTCCATCTGTCCAGGGAACAGGCACCCAAGAAGACACAGGAATTCCCAAAACCCCGCCTAGGGGCTATATGGGTTCAGCCTCTGGCGCTGTAGGCGCCAGGCTCATATTGCCAACTTTAAACTATGCAGGTCATCCTGCAAATAACTCATGTACAGGCCATCATGGGGCCATGAAGGGACTACTTTCCTTTAGGAACTATTTTGCTGCTTGGGTGTGGTACTGGAACTTCTTACCTGGGAACTACTTTTTTGATGCTATTTAAACTACACCCGAAGAGCAGCACACGCTTCGCGTTATTCTGCATCTTAGCAGCGGAACGCTCACCGTGTCTGCAGTCCAGCATCCACTCTACAGCCACACCCATCTTGTGTCCGAAGCCGATCCTAGAGAAAAGGAAAGAAGAATAACAAGCAGATTTTCCATTTGGTCATCATCTTTTCCTGGAGCAGCCACACCTGTGGATAAAGGAAAAAAACATTAAAATAAACTGCATCCCATTGCCAGCTGCAGCGCCGCGCCATACTCACCTGTCTTCAGAGCATCTCCACGACCAGGCGCAGCACCCGTTGAATCGCCGCCCGAAATATCAGCATCTGAAAAGACAAGAACAAACAAAAGGTGAGCGGGGTTCCGCCAAAGACATGCTTTTACTTACCGCAAGATACTTACTCTGAATTTTACCGCTCGAGGCAGCGCTGATCACCATCCTATGTTAGATATTTTCGGCAAGGCGCCGCAACTGCAAAGAAGATAGAGAACGATTGGTTAATGACATTTGGAACAATATTACTTGCTAGACAGTGCTTGGTACAAACTGACGCTTACCTATGTGCTACCTTCATCCATCGAGGCAAACTCACTCCTTGGATCACGCTGCAAGGGAAAAGGTATGAAAGGAGCAAGAGTGAATCAACAGACATTTGAACTCTAAAAGAACTATACATTCGGTTTACACACTACTTACCTTGGAGTCATTGTTGTCTGGAACTCTACCAAATACCTTCGGATCAGTGAAGTAACTGAACTTCTACGCGCCCCTGCACTCCATGCAGGATGGAGAGTTCATCCTTCCAAACAATAAGGTGAGATTTTATGAAGGGGAATACTGGAAGTTTTCAGGGAAAATAGTATTAGTGTAACCTCTCTACCACGGGCGGCTAATCCCCTTAACTGCTTTTAGGAAAATATTCTTGCGGGCCAGGCAGACGAAACTGAGTGGGCAAGCTTTGTTCGACGCCCCTGTGGAATCCAGGAGAGCGTAACAATTTTTCATACCACGTTTATCTTAAATAACCCTGGTATTGTTTTAGGGTATTTTATTAGCCTCAAACATAAACCTGCTTGATTAAATATATTTTATTTCGGTTCTGGCTGGGTTTATTCGCCATTTCTTTTTGCAAAGTTCTTTCTCGTGTTTTTCTCTGCGCGCCAAACCAGGTTTGGTCCCTTTGTTCGCCGCCTTTTTGCGGGCTTCTGCACAGAAGCCCTCCTTAAGGCGCCTGCAAGTCTGGGTAGGCAGGATGTGAGGGAGGAGTCCTAGGACCCCTGCCATGGTTTCCCTTGGTAACCCAAGTCACACTCCTGTTTGATTGGCTGGGTGACTGTCCTTGCCAGGACAGCCATCCTGCTGTGTGATTGACAGCCAGGCTGTGTGAATGGGGGAAAACTGCATAAAAAGCAAGTCTCTGGGACTGGAAAGGCAGAGTCACCACTGGAACGAAAGAACCAACGAGGAGCTGACAGAAGAGGACACCTACAACAGTGAAGCCCTGCTGCAGGTTTGAATCTTCAGAATCCGACGACAAGAGAGGATCCTCCATGAATCTTCTTCCCTTGAGCTTGTGGGACCAACCAGATTGCCCAAACTTCAAGCCAGGACCCCTCCTCTGGTCGAATTCGCTGTACAGAGCTACAGTGGGCCGGATAGCCAGGAAGGTCGGACCCTGCTTTGGTTTTAAGGAGCGCGCCTTTTATTTGTTGCTTTGCTCTGCTGCTGGTTTCTTCCCTGGGTAGTGCAGGACCCTCCAGTCTTCCTACTTCGGGTCAGTCCGACAGTCGCTTCAGGAACCGTGAGCTTGCAGGAGCTACCAGGAATGACCGCCTCAGCTACAGCTCCCTCTCTGTTTTAAGATACTGTACAAACCTGGTTGTTCATTTCGTTCGGCCGCGGGGAAAGTGCGTGAAATCTTTCTCCAATCCGAGGGCTTGTCCTTCTCTTCTCTTTGAACTAACTTTTCTGCTGACCAACCTTGTCCGGAACTCGTAACACAAACTTTACCGCGAACTACCCTGAACCGTGTGATCTTGAGCAAAAGACTTTTGACCTAGTGACCTTGGCCCTAAGCCTTTTTTCCTGATTCTATCACTGTAGTTCCTCTTGCTCAATTGCCCTGAGTACTTACCTGTTGGTGTGGTTCAATTTCTATTAACTTTGTCTTTCCCTCCCTTTTAAATTTCTAGAGTGCCATTTTGCTCCCACTTCATTTTGTGAGCTCAACTTGTCTGGAACTTATTGGGAGTGGTGTGGTGTATTAAGAGTGTGATATTTAAACTGCTTTATGATAGTGAAATGTTATTCAACTGAAGAGTAAATAAATGTATATTCTTTTACTTGAAGTCAGTGTTTGTTTGAATCATAGTCATTGCTGTCCTTTGTGTAACTATTTGATACTGCTCACTTACTCTTGAGCTAAGTCTGGCTGCTCAGCCATCACTACCACTTTAACTGTGTAGTACAGGCTTGTATCAAAGGTGAATTTGTACTGTCACTTGCAGTCTTAATTTTGTGTGGTGTTCCCAAAGGGTACTGCATATAATTCTGCCTAAAAGCTCCTCTGTCACTTCCAGTGGGGAACCCTGTTCCCTGTACCTCTCCCCAAAAGTCTTTCAAAAGTGGCAACCTGCTCCACACTGCTATGCTTAACTGCTGCTCTGCTGTCAATCACTCCGGTGACATCTGCCACCTCCTTTAACCCCTTGATCTAGATGTTCTCGCCCTTACAGAGACATGGTTTAAGGCCTGAGTGGATTCTGTCTCCATCATTCCCGCTTACGCCTACTCCTCCTTTGAATGCCTGGTCTACAGACTCTCTGTTTCTCCTGGCTGTTCTCTGACCCTGATCACCATCTACCGGCCACCTGGCCAGGACACCCTCTTCCTCTCTGAATGGGCTGACCTCACTCCTTCTCTCCTCTCCGCTACGTCCCAGCTTCTCCCCTTGGGTGATCTCAACATCCACCTGGACGCTCCCGACTCCTCAGGGCTTTTCCGAAACCCTTGCGACTGTCTCTGTCCATTCTACCCTCTAGTCCAATCCACTCTGCCAGAAACACCTTGGATGCTCTAGTCACCTCTGACATCCCTCTTTCTAACCCTCTCATTACTCCTCTCTCCTGGACTGATCACTTCCTTCTCTCTTCTCACTAGAAGCTTCCTGTTCCCCTGGCAATGGCCCACCCAGCACTTCCACCATCCTTCACGGTCATCCTATCCATGAAGAAAGTGTCAGTGGCAGCCTTTGCCGCCACATACTCCCATATACCTACTCCTGCGGCTGACTCCCATCCTCACAAAGCCCTTTCCAACTTTCACCTTTCCATCTCTAACACTCGTGACCTCCTTGCCCTTGTCATGAAGATCCGCCTGAAGCCTGACAAAAAGTGCAATTCTTGGTACTACTCTGACCTGGCTGCCCTGAAACGCAAGTGCAGAGCAGCTGAACGGAAACGGGGAGCTTCAGGTTCACCCTCTAACAAACAGTCTACATTTAAGCCTGTATCTCTGCGCCATCTAACAACACGGCCAAACTGTTTAATATCTGCAAGGAGCAGGCCCATCCTGCTGCAGTATCTTCCTCTACCACACCCACCCAGGCCCTCTGCTCCGTCCTGATCTCTCATTTCACCCAAAAAACTCAGGACATCATGTCCTCACTCTCTGCTCCCCTCCTTCCCTCTACCTCTCTCAGGTTCTCTTTCGCCGCCCCCTCAACCCTCTTCTCTCCTCCGCCTCTCCTGTCACACCTGATAAGGCTCCCAGACAATTCCGGTCCAATGAAAGTCTTATCCAAACAGGTGTCCCCCTGCTCCTCCAGAACATTAAGGACAACATTGTCTCTCCAGCCTTGGCCGATCTCTGCAACCACTCCTTCGCCACTGGAGTTTTCCCCTCTCCTCTCAAGCACTCCCTTGTGCACCCCCTGCTCAAAAAGCCTCCTGCCGACCCCTCCACCCCAGAAAACTATCGCCCAATTTCTATTACTCCTTCCCTCAACAAACTCCTAAAGAAATTGGCCATCTCCCAACTAATCCTCCACACTGAATCTGATTGTTGTCTCCATGACCATCAGTCTGGCTTCAGAGCAGCCAGAGGCATGGAAACTGCTCTTGTGAACACCTGTGAAGACTTGTTCTCTATCCTTCACTCTAACTCTGCCCCTGTCCTCATCCTCCTTGACCTTTCTTTTGCCCTTGACACAGTGAACCACAACATCCTGATCACCCATCTCCGAGATACCCTGGGCATCACAGATCAGGTTCTGGCGCAGTTATCCTCTTTCCTCTTGGACTGACCTTCCCAGGTTGAACTTGGGTCCTTCCTCTCCTCCATCACACTCTCTTCATGTGGTGTTCCCCAGAGATCTATCCTCTCGCACTGGTTCTTCAATGTCTATCTGGGTACCTTGGCCTGACTGAGCTCTTCCTTTCCCCCCAACTTTCAGCGTTATGCGGATGACACACAGCTCTTTTTCAGGCTACCCTTGGTCTCCTCCTCCTCGCTCATCCCTGACTGTATTTCCGCTATTCAGGCATGGTGTGCCTCTAATAATCTCTGCCTTAATGCCAGTAAGACAGAGATCCTTCTCACTGGGAACCCTGTTGCCGCTTTTGCTCTATCACTCTAGCCGGCCTCCCTTGGCACTGTGCCCTCACCCTCTTGGGAGGCAGAAAATCTCAGGGTCATCTTCGACTCCACCTTCTCCATCTCTACACACATCATGCTCGTCTCTAAAAAGTCCTGTTTCCAACTGCACCTCCTCAGAGGTATTCTACCTTTTCTCACCTTCCCCCAGAAGCTCACCGTCTCCAGAGCCCTGGTTCTCTCAAGGCTTGACTATTATAACAGTCTCGTTCTCAATCTACCTAACTATACCCTCTTCAAGTCATCCAAACCAGGACCGCAAGACTTATCCTTGGCCTCAAGCCCAGGGAACGCACCTCTCTGGATCAAGTTCAAGACCCTCTGCATTGTCCACAAGGCCTTCTCGGGTTGGGCCCGCTCTATCTCTAACGCTCTCTTCCTAAGTACCTTCCTTCCGGAGCCCTCCTTTCTTCTACCTCCAAATCTCTATGGGTGAGTCGCTTTTCCAAGCAGACACGAGGTGGTAGATCCCTTTCCTCTGCCGGTGCCTCCCTCTGGAATGGCCTCCGTGCCACTCAACACCATGAGCCGGACCTAAGTAAGTTCCGGAAGCTCCTCAAGACAGTCCTTTCCTCCTCTTGCTTCTCTCTGCCTCTCCCCCGCTAACCTTTCCCCACCTTCCTTTTCTCTCTGTCTTCACTCTGATATCCCTCCCTTCCTCATAGGAATATTTGGCAAGTGCATTTTCCTTCTTTTAACACATTAAAAAAAGTTACTGCTGCTAATTCATCAATGCATTCTGTCTCTTTTTCTAAAGTGCTCTTAAAAAGAGGCATAGTCGAATACTACAGTTTTACTTATGTACAACTAAGGGTATAGTCTTTTCCAGGCACTACTATCGGATGCCAAGTAGATGCCAAGTAGTACCAAAATTATACACCTCATCATACAAAGTGGCAGTTAATATTACTATACGAATGATCGTCAAGTGCATTTTCCTTGTTGCAGCAAATGTAAACATGTTAGTACTGCTAATGCATCCATGTATGTGGGTATGAAATCATGAAAATTAAATCATGTATGGGGGCAAATGCACAGTTGGCAGCGAAAGAAGAGTTCAGTAAATTGGAGTATGCATTTCAAATTACAGCCCGGAAAAAAAACACTTACTGAATAAATCATTAATGATAAAGGCACATATGAAATTTTGCAACCCTCACGTGCTGCCGGAAATAAAGAACTAGCAAAGATAGAAAAGGGGATGAAAGATATTCAGAACTGTTCGGTGCTTGACAGTAAGAGCAAAGTATGGTCTCTGCTGCACGACATATTAATTAACTCAAGGTTTTCAGAAACTGGGCGAGAATAAGGCAGATAAAAAAAGAAAAGCCATATAGTCACCCCAAAAGTGCCTCAACCCCCAAAGTGAGGCAAAGTGTGTTCAGCGGTGTGCGGTGAAGTACACTCCTGTGGAGCTCCTCTGAAGCTAAATTGTCCTCCTGTGCCTATAAGGGCTTTTTTCCCCAGAGGAACCTGCTGCCTCCTAAAGCTTCCACTTCAGCGAAAGTGAAGCGAAAGTGAGGCAAAGTGTGTTTGGCGGTGTGCGGTGCAGTACTCTCCTGCAGAGCTCCTCTCAAGCTACATTGTCCTCCTATGCTCCTGTGCCTATAAGGCATTTTCCCAGGGGAACCTGCTGCCTCTAAAAGCTTCCACTCCAGCAAAAGCGAAGCAAAAGTGAGGCAAAGTTTGTTTGGCGGTGTTCAGCAGGGCTCAGCGGAGTGGCTATCCCAGAACCCCCATTTGAACAGGCACGATTGCCTGCACCTCCGAAGACCTTGGTTCCAAGATTGCTGGTAAGCAGGGGGGACCAACAGCGCAAACCCGCACTATTGTTCCCCAGTTGACCCTAACCTATATCCTCTCCCTATACTTGCACCGCCCTGCAAACCCTCTTGTGCTAAGTCTGATATTTCACCCAATGATCCACTGTACAAAACAAGGCCGCGACAAAGAGCATGGCAGTGGCGACCCGGACGGTAACATTCCGCCTTCTCTCCATTCCTCCACCAGCCGGTGTATAGACAAAGTCAATCCTTGAGCGAGTCGGACTCGTGTGGGTCCGCAGCAACAGAGCTCCGGGAGTCAGTGGAGCAGAGGCTCCATTGACCTCCTCAGCTGCCCTCGAACCCGCACGCGCAGGTTGGCTCTGAAGTCCTGCATGGTCGAAATGACTGGAACAAACTGCAACGGGCGCAGCACTTCGTTGACACCTGATGACAACTGATTACCTCACCAGCCCACTGGGGGGGCTTCAACCACCACTCCCGGAACTAGAGACAAATGCAGAAGATTTTAATGAGTTGAATGACTCGGTCTTCCCACTCGTGAACAATGGTTCACCTCTTGTTTACCTAGGCAACCCAAGCAGAAGCAATAGCAGCAACCAAGTTGAAATGGATGTGCCCGATGGCCCCCCAATCAGATCAACGCAATATACAATCTGAGCTTGCATCCCTCCCACGTCAACCTTGCCACCAATTGTCCCACTTCCATGAGCAACATCCCTGATATGTCTGGCACTTCTGCTCCAATGTGCAAACAACTGGCCATGAACAAGGTGCTGAACGCGGCTACAACTGAAAGTAACGACCTTTTACCCTACCAATAAATGAATGGAAAAAGCCTCCTGAAAACTCCCACGACAGATCTAAAATCGCGAGCAGCAAAAGCAAAGCAATACTGGAAACAAAACTTTGACTCAAGACTGAGCATGCACAATAATGGGTGTATAAACAGCCAACCAGACCAACAAAGACAGCGAACTGCGCAACTGTCTCTGGACATATCAGAAATAGAATCCATTATGTCCAACCACGAAAAATGGTCCCACATTTTTGGCAATATAATACCACTCAACACAAGGAATTTAAAAGCAGAATTGACCTCCACTCTGATAATGTTGGAGCCTAGGACTTACAATCGCCCAAAAAACTAAGCTAAATCCCAAGCAACCATGACAGAGGACCTTTACCCATCAGAAAGGAACCTGGCAAATCCCCTGTGCAAAGAAGCAGTGCCCTCGCCAGACAGTTGCACCTCGTGGATCACAGGGTTAAAAGATGTAATATGTGTACGTGAGAGCCTGATATTCATGAACCTCATCCCGCCATCCCAACAACAATCCTTGATCTACAAAGCTCATTGATGGCAGCTTCAACAATTTCCCTAGCCCCCTTTCTAAAACTACGAGTCATGTGGGGAAGCCATGAAAGACCAATCCACCCTTCTCGCACTTATCCACACGAAGCAGATCCACATTGAAGCATTTATAACCAAAATCCTAACTCGTCTAGATATAGAGGCTGAAACATCTATGAGATGGCAGACTCGCCTCTGACATCGCCAGATCAGACCACCTGGACCAAGCGCTGTTAACAACAGACCTGATGAAGCTACTGAAAAAGAATCAGCAGCAACAGAAATAACTTACTGGACAAGCCTTCAACAGGCTTCGTTCTTCACTCAAAATCCTAGCCAACAAGGGGAGAAAAAAGGGCTGAATGAAAATTCATATGAAACCACTGCCCCACTTCCAATGCAAGTCCCTAATCGAACAGACCCAAAGCCAATGAACGCCATTAGTTTGAATTAAATCAACTGAACTCCCACACTAAGTATAGATTTGACAAAACCAACACTGTTACCGATGAAAACTCAAATGAAACAAACGCCTTTTTCAATCTTCGAACCCACAAAGACAAAACAAAAGGAGAAAGCTCTTTTATCCATGAAGAGCCCAATGCGAAGGAGAAAAATCAACCAGCACGACCCAAAAACATTGCCAATGGCTCCAGTTTTTTTTTCTTCGAAATCTACAGATTCCACCAAGCAGGCCTAAACAATCTAACATTCCTGTAAGCAAACAAGTTGAGAAACCACAAGGGAACCCTCCCACGAAACCCCTTGCAGAAGCAGACGACGGTCTGACAAATTATGAGAGGGACCAACGTGACATTCTGCTAAACCTCTCATATATTCTGTTGGAATTGACTCTGAGGAAGAATATAGAGACAAAGCAAATGGACAGAGCGGATGGACAAAGTGGTTAGAACCCACCACTATCAAAGCCAAAACAAAGATTCCACTGTTATGGTCATCTCCGATTTGACAGGTGAAGACATATCCGACACAGAGCAGGACAATACATTTCCAACACCAGACCAGCATGAACACCTTTTAGAATATGATCCCCGGTTTCCCTCACAGGACTGTCACTTTTACACAGTAGTAAAAAAAAAAAGAGACATGGCCAACCGGAGGCACTTAAAAACATTAAGGAAGCCTATTATCCCAACGGATCTAACTCGCCCGCCTCCACCCTCTAACGCTTGGCGCACCACTGAGATAAAAGTGATCATCATTGAAAGCATGTTAAAGGAGAATGAAGATCTGATTTTAAATGGAACAAACGTCTTGAGACTACTCCATGCTATCTGAGATTTGAAACACATCAGCTCCAAAGTCATTAGACTAATTGAATTCCTATCTGAAGAAAGAACGGACTGGGCAGCCATACAATTAACCGCAAATAGAATCCACAAAACTATCTTAGACAAGCAATATGCTTTCCAACAGAGGGGATTCAACTTAACTGAAATGTGGAAGGAAAGTTCAACAGCACATCAAACCTACAACAAAAACTCTGAAACCTCCAGCTCAGAGTTACAACGAGGAACAAACAAATGGTGTGACGAAAGGGAGTTCCTCCACTTTCCCAGGACAGAGGATACATCCCTAGACCTGCTCAAACTACAAATAAAACCAGGAACCATCGCATTTACAAAACAAAGGAATGTGGAGATAAAGACAACACAATTAAAAATCACCCCAAAATAGACCTGATATCACAGCTCTCACGAGGAGGCCCAAGGAAGTCATAACTCACGGGGGCCGCAAACATGGCACCATGGACCATGTGCTCTTGGAATACCCGAGGTGCTGGCAATCTTTTCAATGAAGAGAACATACAGTTGAAGAAATATGATATCTTATGATTTCAGGAATCCTGGATCTCCAAAGAATCCATTAGTGAGGGCTTTACCACCTATATGAATCCAGAGATAAAGGTCGCCCTTCCGCTGTTCTTCTTACCCTGATTAGGCTTGGGGCAAACATACATGTCATAGAAGCAAACAACCTGAATCACTTTCTACAAGTCTTCGTACTAGAACAATCAAATGATTATGACAACAAGGATCACCAGATTAACAACAATATAGGACCTCAAAATATAGCCCCGCTGAACCTATATTGAAACCCTGCCGCGGTAAATGGCAACATCTTTATTGACATTGTTTGTACCACTATTGAAAACATCCACGATCGCCACCAAGCAGCCGAGTTTATAGTTTGTGGAGACATGAATTTGCACCTCTTCACAAACATGGTAACCTTAATCCCAACGACAATACTCCCTAGAAAAGCTATGGTATGGATGAAGGAAATAACCCAAAGAGACTTGATACTAATGAACGGCCACACGAAAGGTGATATTCCAGCATCGACTACTTGGACCAAGGGAAATTCAAAGGCACACCTGGACTATATCTTCACATCCAGCACTCTAAGCTCCACCATTGCCTTCTTAAATATTGTACCTACAGACAAGAGTGATCATCACATACTATCGATGACATAGAGAGTCAAAATACTGAGAGCGCCAGCACTTCTTCCCCCGGAATTAGAACTCACACAGGGCAACACATGACTGCGACTTAGTGATACCAAATCAAATCATTTAAATCCAACATTTATTAACAACAAGATGAAAGACACTGACAAAATAGAATACAACTGGATCCTGCAGCCCTTTAGACATCCTGTCACTACAAAGATCTGCGGGAAACCTTTTCTATAGGCGTGGGGATGCAGAGTAGTTGCTAGCAGAAAAAAAGACCTAAGAAGAAAAGTTAATATGGTGAAACACCTACCATCTGACCAACAAAAGGCCCTGATCAAACCCTACAAACAATCCTACAAAAACTGGAGTCGCAACAACCGGACCATACAAACCCAGAACGATGCAGAGCATATGCTCAGAACATTAACCGGCCGGAACACAAGAGACCTGTGGAAAATCTTAAATGGCCAAGTGTCACACTTTAGTGGTGGGAATAAGAGAATACGAAGCCACAGGTTTTTTTTTTACCAGTAACTTTTATTGGTTGAATATCGAAAAAATGATTGTTGCTGCCCTCTCTGCTTCAGCACCTGAGTATTTTTCTCATTTGTGGAAGAGCGGATGTGGTACAAAGGTTATTTTTCCTTGTCTTCTAATGTACCAGTCAAATTAAATATTCTGAATAAACGAGACCTTTAGTCTTTCAGGAAACCCTCTTGTGAATTATCAGAGTAGTTTACTCAACCTTGATTCGTAGTAAAGGGTTTCCCAACTCTGGTGGTTTTGTGAATTTCCCTAGTGGCGTCTTGTATTCTTTCTTATTCTTGTTTTAGGGGGTTTTCCCACTTTGGATATCTTTGTTGTCCCAGCCTCGAAACAACAAAGGAGTCCCCCCACCTCGTCTTGCTTGGCTTCAAGTCATTCTCCCTTTACAACTCTTTTTGTTTTGTTTATTGCTGTCGTACGTAGATACGTCTTAAACTTCTTCCTCACTCCCAGGGACAGCGATCGTGATACAGCCCCTCTTGGTAATTACTCACTGTTCCTGGAGCCGGATGCCGCGTCTGTTAGCATGAGTTCGATCGGATCAGCTGCTTCAGCCGGAGTGGCCCTGCTAGGGCACACCTCCTCCAGCTGTCATCCTCAACGCCGCTGCTTTGACTTCCTCCGCCTCCACACAGCTGTTTGAGCGGCTGTTGTCTGAAAACAGCCCGCCTCTTCAGGAATCGTTCAGCCAACGACCAGGGAGGCCACATCTCATCAACTTCATGTCTGGGCCATAACATCACCGACAAACGGCTTCTTGTTTAACCTCTAAAGAACAGGCGCTTCAGCACAACGTATTTTTCCCATTTCTTAACTAAATAAACTCAGCACAACGTTACTGGTAATAACAGCTTTCGGTTTACTCTGCTCTTTGTGCACAGCAGGCATCCCTCAATAAGCCCACTCGTAACGGACACCCACGTCTTTGTCGGCAACAGCTGTTCCCTGTCAACACAGCCCATTAAAGAAAAGCACCCAGCCAGATAGTAAAAACATGTTCTATTGCAGCAATTACTTGTCCATCAACCTTCTAAGCACCTCCCACTTGATGGCATCCCTTCACCTCCTCCATGCCGTGCAGCCTGATATTGCTGGAGACCTCCTTGTGAATTAACTGCTTAGCATTAACCCCTTCACACCAAGTCACCAAACCAGATCTCTTAATTGCAAACGTTACAGAATCAGGTTGGGTCGATCATTTCACACAGCTGTATGGCACTAAACCGTATGAACACCTCATTGAATGCAATCATCTCACTCCCTATGTTAAATGGAACCTTGAATTTGACTACGATCAAATACTAACACACAAAACGGCTCAACACTTCTAGAGCCACTGGACCGGACAGTTTGTGTAACCAAATGCTAAGATCAAACCCTGAGGCCTGGGCTGACTTCTGCTTTCATCTATTTGTGCTAGTCATCGCCCTTAAGCAAATTCCAACAACTTTGACAATGGCTATACTAATACCCATCTATAAAAAAGGAGTCAGGACCATACCTAGCAATTACCGTCCAATAGCAATTTTGGATCCCCTCGGAAAAGTGTTTGCATCCTTTCTTCTACAGCGTTTGACCGAGTGGGCAAAAAACACAAATAGAAGAGATTCCAGAAAAACAGGATTTATACCAGGAATAGGAACCAACATCAATCTCCTGATATTAAATCTACTTAAGCTGGATGCCATTAAGAACAAAACCCAAACTATGGCGGTCTTTATAGACTTCAAATTAGCATTCGATAGCGTTTACCAGAATAAACTCTGGCAAAAGCTAACAACGTGGAAATGCCCGCCGGAAATATTGGAGCCCATTAAAGCCTTATATTCAAACACATCAGTCAGAGTCAGACTAGCCTGCAATGGCACGCTATCGAATGCTATCCCTTCATGGAATGGTCTAAAACAAGGCTGCCCCTTGGCAGCGACTCTTTATAATCTCTACTCTTCAGATATCAATCCAACACAATACCTCCCAACAGCAAATCCCCCAATATTAAACAGGACGACGGTTCCATATCTAATGTACACGGGCGACCTCGTCCAATTAGATAGAACCCAGGTTGGGTTACACAAACACCTTCGGGCACTTGAGTTACGTAGCAGAAAACTGTCTTAAAAATCAACATATCAAAATCATACTACATGTCATTAACGCAGCTACCAACGAAAAATAAAAAATACAGCACAATATTCCTACACTCCAAAAAAACTAGAAGTTAAACGTGTCAAATACCTGGGAGTGTGGCTGAACCAAAGCAAAGGTGAAAAGGAATGGGCCGACCATATCTGAACAAAAGCAGAAGCACTAGCCCGGCAAGGACTGAACCTCCATAGGAAGTACAGCAAATTTTCGATAAAGCCGTCATCCCATTCTATAGATCTAAAGTAGTGGCAATTCTCACCTACAGAGAAGAATCGATACTGAGCCTTCACTGGAGCATATCTGACTTTTTGTTTTGGAAGCTATATTCTGCATTCACTTCGAATTGGCAGTACAATCATTAAGATCAATAGTAACTTGCAAAACCATGGATCTATACAGGAAACTGCTACTGGATGAAACGATTCCGCCTATAGTGATCCTATGAGACAGAACTATTCCCTCTCACAATTCCCTACTGAAATTATGGAAATAAGGCTGCAGTTAAATTCTGGATGGTTTGGACTGCTCAAAGGACACACTAATTCAGCAACCATTGGAAGTCAAAGAAAGTTCAAAGATCAGATTGGATTGAAACAATGGAGAAAAAATCCTAATACAAACTTGCATTACGTGGGGTAATTGAAATTAGAGCAATACATCAATGCCCACGTATCTTGCCCATTTTCCTTGTGGGCAAACAAGGGATCTCTTCCTAAGAATGAGGCTAAACATACTACCGACCAACAAAGTATTAGCACTTAGGAAACGAAATGGGCTGACTTCCTCCAACTGCAGCTTTTGCCAAAATAAAGACGAAATCGAATCATTGCGACACATTATCATGGACTGCAAAGCTCTGAATCAGGCAAGACAACCATATGCGGCCATGATCCCAACAGCACTGGCAGAACTGACACCCCAAGAACGATGGTCAACATTGATGACTGCACAAATAATATCTTGACATTCAGATTGGTGCAATTTTGGTCCCACGTCTGGGAAAGACTGCCAGCCCTCTCTGAACCCACTTTAGATTTAAAGAAGACCCTTCCCCGTGTAAAATAGGAAATTCTGAAAATTTCCATAAACTGAACATGGACACACCTCCAACTTAATCTGGACTCTACAAATGCACAATTTCATAATTGTATTATTCTGCTTTTTTACCAGCTTTTATTTCACCCTTCCCTGTCTGACTGGCAAATTGTAAGATTTGCATTCATCAAATGAAAAAAGTTTTGTAACAAACTATATTCATTAAAAACAAATAATAATTTAGTCACCCTCCACTAAAACAATTGATAGAAAATATAAAAACAGAGCAAGTAACTCCACAAATACTACAGTATGCACTAACAAAAGTAATTCACCTCCTTCAAAAAATAAAAGTAAACAAATATGCAGCAAAGAAGCCACAAGTCAAGATCAATATCACAGTACGATAGTAAAAAAGAATCAATTTCACAAAAAAAATTCCGGCGCAGAGTACTCAGTAATCTCACAAAAAAATCTAATATGTATCGCTCTGCACTTAAAAACGACCAGGGAAATATTATCCTTGATGCTTTGATTGACAGCGCATTCAAACCAAAAGGAATCAAAAACTACAAACACAACTTCTAAACATGCGCAATGTCAATATAGATACCTTTTCCAACTTCAGTGTAAGTAAATCATTTCAGATCAATAGTACAGAACCATATTTCAATGAGGAAGCATATGAACAATAACAAACAAGCCCAAATGACAGACAATAATGTCCGAGTCTATGAAATACTAGCAGACACCAATATGGCTTAAGGTTTCTTCATAAAGAAATCTTCCCTAACAGATTTCCAAACAGTTTTTTCTATTCAGGAAGTTGTGCAGTGTACAAATGGACATGCAGCTCGATATGCAATGTGTGCCAGCAGTTTTTCAAATACTTACAACAGTTTCTCAATCACTATGTTAAATAAAAAGAAAAAAGTAGAATAAAAACCTTACAAACCATGGACTCCTGCCCAGCGCACATCCACACTGGACTACGAGGACATTCATTAGCCGGCCTTCCAGGAACTGCTTATAAAAGCACCTTCCATCATATAAAAATGCTAGTTCACACCATTCTACAATGAAAAACCTTGTGCATAGATTTTACAATGCAAAATGTCCTGCTATTGTTACGCTCACCTGCTCTCTGAGGGGACGTTGGGGCACGGTTGGAGCCCTCCCTGGATTCAGCACACAGGGATCGGTTCTCACCCCTAGCTGCTGCCAAGTATACTGTTCTGGATGCTGGTACTACCCCTGCGGGAACACGAGAGGCAATGAGAAGGGTGTGGAGGTATCGTGACTCCCCTCTGACCTTTCGTGCCAAAATGAGGTAAGTAAGTGTTTACCCATATAGGCTCACCTGATATATAGTTAGGGCGAGCTCTCTGTCCTGCTTCTCATCAGCAGGGGCGCTTCAAGATGACCCAGTTGCTTCCCTGGTCCTTAGATGTGGTGGCCCAGGCCGGCTGTGACCGAACCACTTTAAAGGTAGGAGTCTTTGTGATGATTATTGTTCATATAAGTATTAATGTCTTGTCACATGATTGAAGTCCGTACTCTTAATAATGTCTCTTTCTCCCTTATAGGTGATGGCAGCCCAGCGGAGCTGTTGCGCCGGTGGAGGACTTCGAAGTGTTCCCAAGAAGATGACTAGTTGGAATCCAAAGGTAAGCGCTAGATGCAATGGCGCACAACCTTAGCAAGTGTCTCAATTAGGTTTCTAACCTTATTTGTTATTTCCTCCTGCAGGTAAAGTCTGGCGGCACTTGGAGAACAGTTGCGGTGCGTGGACCTGGCGGCGGGTGAAGGATGCCGGCGACCGAGACTAAGCTGGCCGTATAGAACTTCTGAGTTGGTGCCCGAGCTGAAGGTCAGGTAAGGCATTCAGTCGGTGGTTGTATTCCACGAGCCAGGTAAGTGTGCTCTGGTCGATTGCGGATGGAGTCACTGTGAGCAGGTAAGCGACGCTTCACCGATGACTCAGCTGGTTCTGGTGGAGAAAACGGGTAGGTTGCGCCTCCACAATGGTTTGGCTGGCTATGCTGGTAAGATGCTTCTCCGCAATGGTTTCGCTGGACGACAGGTAAGATGCTTCTCTGAGATGGTTTGCTGGAAGACAGGTAAGAGGCTTCTCTGAGATGGTTGCACTGGAAAACAGGTAAGATGCTTCTCAGACGGCGGTGAGCGTTTCGTTGCTTAGGCAGAATAACGCAAAGCCTAGGCCTGCAGGCGGGACAGGCTTAAATTTCCTGGTCCAGGCCACGCCCCCTTGCTCTGCTAGATGGTTCCACCCTGCCACTCCCAAATGATACTGCACGTGCAGCTTCATTGATTCCTATGGCCACCCCCGGCCTAGATACACGCGGTTGGCTGATTAGAGATGGAATGACACGTGCCCAAGGGAAAAAGTGTGGAGAGCACACTTTCTTATAAGCCTGGCGCCAAAGGCACCAGGACTGGGTCCAACTGGACCCTTTAGGGGATGTGAACTGGGGTTCCTGTCCAGTGGCCATGCCAGCTATAGAACTACAAGAACTACAAAAACTAAACACATACTAAGTAAATATTTTGGAACTAAAGTAGAGTTAGAAAAGACAGTCAATTTACTAAACAAAGCAACTACTTTCCAACACTAACCTCCTTACAAACACATAAAAAAAAGAAATGGAATAGTTTCAAACCACATCTGCAAAATATGTGTCTGTTGTTCGGGAACTTTTTAGAAAAAAAAGTACAAAAGTAGTAGATATGGCCTCTAAAATAGAAGATTTTGAGGAATCACAGTGGTACCAATTAGCTTTATATCTAACAGCAGAACATAAATACAAAATAACTGATACCCTTGGTCAGCTCCCTGACACACTGGCCATACACCATCAGTGTGGCAGTAGTTGCAGCCACCTGTGCCTGGTTGCTTTATCACATCATTACTTGAGGATTCTGACAGTGTGAGGCTTTGTTATTTGACAGACTGTAAAAGGTCTGTAACAAAGAAAGGAAAAATAGAGGTCTGAGGAAACATCTTTTCGGTAATGTACATGTTAGTATCTTCTCCAATGCTCCGGAATAGAACATCTGCCAATTGATTGGCTGATCCAGGAATGTAAGTGAACAGCATATCAAAGGAGGAAAAGAAATAGGCCCATCAAGCCCGACGACCGTTTTGACATTCAAGGTGTTGTAGCACCTTCAGATTTTGATGGTCTGTTCTGACAGTGATAGGGTATTTTGATCCCTGTAATAAGTGTCTCCATTCTTGACATGCCTTTTTTATAGCCAAAAGTTCCTTTTCTAAGACAGTGTAGATGTTTTCTGAAGAGGACAATGGGCCTCGTTATGACCCTGCCGGTTGTGGGATGTATTTACCCATGCATCCTAGCCCTACCTCAAAACTGTGCAGTACTGACATGGAAAACATCATGATGGCCAGAGCTTCCCAGAAAATGCACAGGGAAATGCATGAAGAATAGGCTGCCACTCATTTTTGCCGATGTTATGGGCACAGAAGGACACTGCCTAAAACCACCATTGGACTACCCGCACAGTAGTCTGAAACCATTGGGAATGGCAATGCTGATTGCCAAATGCAACCTAGAATTGTGGGGAATTCATTTCTTAAATCCCAAAAATGGGTGCAGTACCAGTACTCACCACTATCCAAAAGCCGGCGTTTTAAAACCACTCTGTTTCCCTGAAGGCAAGTCAAAATGCCTATTTTCAAACATTGCAATATGTGCAAAATATTTACTGAACACCAGCAGACATTTGGTAGAATGGAGTTTTGTGTGCCTACAAAATCTGGGAAATGAAGAGCCCAGAACAATGCTTATAACAAAACTAGCTGAGCTATGGAGTCAGCAGTTTAAGTTGCACTGGATTTAAAGACACTAAAATCTAAATGTTTAAATTGACTGAGTGACCTACTTTTGAGTGTCACATAGGTTGCAATTGTTTAAATGTCATAGTTTTGCACTTAGAATCAGCATTCTAGCTGCATGTGTAAAATTGCAAGTTAATTTAAAAAGCAACAAATAACATGACAGTAGCTGAAAGTCTGGCTTAAGGAACTTAATTCTGCCTGGCCACTACCCCCATCAGGAGTGAAATTTGAGTCACAACTGTGTTCCCAGGCCAACCTTCCTTTTGCTGCCCAAGCTAAGGATATGCCATCTATCTGATAATTGAATTACCGGTGCTCTGCAGGAGAGTGAACAAAGCCCTCTTCACTCAGGCAAAGGTTTTTATTACCGCAGTCGTAAAATGTAGCTTCCTCTTGGCAGGAGCTGGGAGGGGCACTGCCTGTGAGAGCAAGCTGGCTTGGCAGAACTGGAAAGAACCAGAAATTCAACCTTGTGCTGAGGGTAAACCACACCCCTTTGGAGCCAGAACATAACTTTAAAAAGATGAATAACTCATAGAGCGGACATGTGAAAATTTTATAAATGACACCATAATTCTTGTGATTTTTCTGCCCACATTTTAAGAGGTTTTTCGACCCGGTGGCGTGTTCAGGGGGGTGTCAGCGGAAAAGTGGATATAACTCTAAATGTATGCATGTTAAAAATCTGAAACTTCATCAGTTAATGTCCCTACTCCCTGCACACATGTATGTAAAGTTGGGTCCATGTCAGAAATTGCAAAATCAGTTAAAAAGTGAAATATGTGCCATTTCTGAATGCAAGCTCCCAGGAAGAGCAGAGTTTGAACAGGGTATACCTCCTGTAATGCATGATGGGTGCATATGATTTTAAAACAATATGTACCTCTGCAAATATGTATTTGTTTCAAATCTAGATTTGTGTGTAAGTTGACAGGAGGAGTGGACTTTCTGCAGGCTGTAAAATGACATCACTCTGACTCACAGTTCATTCCCCAATCAAATGATAAATGGAAGTTTGACCAATTAGAAGCTGAGAGAGAGGTAGGGTCAGTGATGCTAGAACACACCCACATTCTAAACACATAAAAGCAGACAGACAGGACAGATAGAGAGCTTCCAAATCCATCTGCAGCGGGACGCTCTGCCGGAAAAATCCATACTTACCTCCATACAACATCCAGAGATCCAGACTTCAAATTCATCAATCTATCCAGAACTAAGAGACCAGACCAGAGAGAAAGCAGTGCTGTACTAAGAGACCAGACCAGAGAGAAAGCAGTGCTGTACTAAGAGACCAGACCAGAGAGACCCAGACCAGCAGAGAGAGTGACCAGAGCCCAGTCTAAAACCCTGACCAGATCCGTGATGAGGCCCATTTAATTCAAGAATATAGTGTGAGTACCCAGCAGAACTGTGTAGAACCAATCTCTTAGTTTAAATTCATCTAATTCAATCTATTTAACCTAAGTAGAACTGCCTCCTAGCTGTCACCTGTCATTTCTAGTTGCAAGCTGCACTTGTCATTTTGAGCTTTTGAAATTTGCAAACCCAAAAACGACCTTTATTAAATCGCTCATATCTCCGCGACCGTTTGGGCTAGAGACTTGCAGTAACTTTCCTCTGATAGCTTAGAATCGTAGCTTTGAATCGCACCAAGAACCGCATTCCTACCCCTTATAGTTTTACCGCAATCGCGGAACACGCATCCGCGAATTTTACCGCGATTTGCAATTTCTTCACATGTAAAAACTGCTGCTGTTTGCTTTCCATTTGCCAGAAATTCGTTTAACCTGCTAACTATCCCTGCCTCATTGCTAGTGTGAGCCTGGACTAATATTAACTAGATACCACTCACCCTAAACCTCTGAAAGGGAATTAACAGCATTTCCAGCATATTTCTCATCCATTGCCAACACATATAAAAGCATTTGGGCCTGTGTTTTCAAAACTCCTATCTGTGTTTTAAACTTCTGTTGTCTAAGCTTGGGGGGGATTGAACTGATTACATTGATTGCATTTCTGAGAACTGCGTGCTTTCCTCCCATTCCCTTGCATTGCATAAAGAGGGGGGGAGTGGATTGCCAGAGAAAAGTGATTACATTGTTTTGTAGAAATCATATTGAGTATTTTCTATACTGCATTTCATTCATTCAACATTCCATCCAGTTGAACTCTATAAAGCATTCTCTACCACATTATACTTCTGTACCTATTTACCAGTGTGCTATCTTATCCATTTCATGTCAACTCATTAGTGATTATAAAGAAGTGTGCTAGTGCCAGATTCTCCGTTGTTGATCTTTATCATATCAGATTAAGTGTGCTATTCAATTATTAACTTATTATAAAGTGTGATATATATTTTAAATTATCAAATAAACCTTTTAAACTTGCAAAACAGAACTACTTCTTGGCTCAGTGGGGTCAAGGGGATTCCAAGAGAGGGGTGTTATATAGGGGTAGTCATCCAGAACGCATGAACTGGACCTAAAGATATATCAATAAGGGTTTTCATTCAGTATTATAGACTAGGCGTTGACTTAGCTGTAGTGTTGAATTGAATCCTCTTACAAATTGGGGGCTCGAGCCGAGACGTTGGGTTAGATTTACCACTTGTGCAGCTTAATACAGTGTGCTAACTGACGGGATACATACGTCCGGTCGGATCACCACGCTGCATTACGCTGTGAAGCATTCCTCAAAAGGGACACTCCAAGAAAAGTTCTGTTCCGCAAAACTAAAATACTAACTTCTGTAAGTCAGGAAAGAGACCAATCTCTAGAATGACGACCTTGGTAGATATGAAAATAGCCAGAGAGCACTTCTTACACAAACTATTTGTGAGAGGTGAATGGACTCACCAGGACCAAACAGTCTGGTTGCAGGCCATCACGCAACAGGTCACTGAAACAGGGTCAGATATATATAGAGATCAGGGTCCATTACACGTGGCCCTGAGTGAACTATATATGGCTCCTAAGGCCAAAGATGAGCACGACAAGATTGTTAGGATAGCGGCATATTTATATTTATATATGGGAGCCATACAGAATAAATGTGCTGAAGGCCATGATCTGGCAAAAAGGCAACAGATGGCGTTAGAGAAGGCCCAATCTGATCTGGACTCTTCTGAGCAAAGACTGGCCCAGTTCTCCAGGACCAATCAGGAAACCCAGAGAGAGAATGAAGCTCTCTGCCAGCACAATGATAGGCTCCAACAGCAGGTAGCGATGCAGGAGAGACTGATAGAGTCGAGTAAGGCCTTAACTGAGGAACTGAAGGCACAAATGCAGGCTCTTGCATTGCAACAGGGAGCAGGGGCGGATAGAGATGAGGTCCGCTGGGAAAGAGAGACTCCTGACCATAACCGCAGGAGCCCTAACACCAGGGGCCTTCATCTTCCCCAGTCCCTGGACTCTACCACCCCCATGTCCCCTGGCGCACATGAGCACAGGGCCACAGGGATGGCAGATTACTATCCAGCTAAGAGTATGGGGCTCATAGGCCAGTACCACTCAGGAATGGAGGGGTGGGCATCCGGGTATGGGCACCCAAGTACAGTACAGTTCAATGGGGAACCCCAGGAGAGTAGGCCCATTAAGGGCATCCTGAAAACCTCCGCCCAGTTAGGTCAGTGGAGGGGGTACCCATCAAATCCTGGCAGCAAGGAGGAATCTGAAGACTCCTCTGAACTGTGCAGGACACAGGAGACCAGGTCCCCACATTCTGCCAGCCATTCCCAGGCTCGCAGAATCCGGGAAAACCTGGAAGAACAGACGGGAACCTCTGGGAGCAGTGCCTCTGAGTCCGAGGAAGAATGGACAAGGGTTACCCGAACCAAAAAGGCCAATAAGGCAAAAAGGGCCTTGCTTAAGGACCCCTTAAAGCAGATTAAGGCGATCAGGAGCGTCATCACGCCTTACCATAAGAACGCTAAGTATTCTGTTTGGGAGCACTTAGAGTTGTTTGAACAAATGATGGAGACTTTCCATTTGAAGGACAGCCAAAGCTGTATTCAATATGTAAAGTGGACCTTCTCCCAGGAATACTCCAGTTTCTTTGCGGGGCTGGAGGACCAAAATCATTTAAGATGGTCCACCTATAAGGCGGCCATCCTGAAACATTTTTCTGTTCACAGAAATCCTCAAGAGGCTCGCAAGGCGGCCTACAATTTGCAATGTGGGGAGGATCAGGCCCCACGAGAATTTGTGCAGGAGTTAAAGCGTGCTTTTGCGCAAACCACCAGAAGGGTGCGCACAGATAGTAGAGAGTTTGTCAATACATTTTTCCATGCCTTGCCCAAATATATAATGACCCAGCTCGTGAGAGATTTTCATGAGAAAAGATCTTTAGACTGGGTCATTGAACAGGCTACCCGGATCTATGAGGTGCAGAAGCCCATAGAAAATAAAAGCAATGCCCAGAAAAACCCCAAAGCCAACAGCACCCCTGCTGCTGTCAAGGTGGCAGAGGTAAAGGTCACCCCCGTTTTGGATCTGGAGATGGGGGGGCCTAAAAACCTACCTGCACCTAATAATGCTAGGCCCAGAAGGTCCTCGGGCCAGTCACAGACAGGGAGCCAGGGAGGCAGCCCCACAAATGGGGTCCCTCGCTCTCCTGATTATGTAAGTCCACGTTACAAGGGAAATCGACCCATCCTGGGTTATGTGTGGACTCCTCCAGCCCAAGGGGGGGGGATCCAGCCAAGCACCTAACCCAGGGAACTTCCCTCCAAACTTCCCACAGGAGGGCAGAAATTTACCAAACCCTGGGCAGAACTTTTTCCCCAGATATCCTCCCGACTTTCAGCCCCAAAACCATCCATCCTTCTTTCCCCAATTCCCTGAGCCCAGACCACTGAATCCGGGAGAGGGGAGGCCAAGGGTGGAGGGGTACCCAAATCTTCCCAACCCGGGGTATTACCAGAGGAGGGACAGCTACCCTTCCCGGGATCAGCCCAGGGGAGAAAACAGGGCCCCGTATCAGCCTGAGTGGGTTTCCCAGTTAGAGCGCCAGGTTCAAAACATGGCGCGGGATATGGGTCATATACTGAGGGCTCAGCAGAACCCTCAGATGGGCGTGCCGGCGCAGAACGCACCCAACTCTGGACCTGGTGCTCCAGAACAATGACGGGGGCAGCACCCCGATAACTCACCGGTTCCCAGGGAGGAGGCACAAGGGGAAGGGGGGTGTAAAGCCTTGGAGGAAGCTTCCTTCCTCACTTGTAAACAGCCCATGGAAACCCAGGAACCGGAAACAAAATCTCTTGCCCCTGAAAGTCTGCCTCCTAAGGAGCAGAGGGGGGGTAGGAGAAACAAAAGACCCAAACAGACTCAGTTTGAGGAGGAGGTACAGATCTTCCAATTTGAGGGAGAGGGATCCTCAGAGGATCCTGAGAAAAGGATCTTCTCCTTCAGAGAGGGGGGAACTCCTCCCAAAGAAAAATGGGTCCCTAGGAATGCAAATCCAGACTGGGGAGATGTGGAGACTGAGCTACCGCCGCCCACCATCTCATCCCAGAACCAACAGCAAGAAAATCCCCTGGTTCAAACCCATCCTGGGGACTGCCTCCAAAAAGGGGGGGGCAGCCCAGAACCGGAACCAGGGGAACCCACAATGGCTCTGATCTCCAGTTGCCAACTTTTTCTTTCAGATTCCCAAGGCTCTCCACAGAATTCTGCCCAAATCTCTTCGCTATCGATGTCCAAAACCAGAAAATTAGCCCACCAGTTGTCCAAAAATGTACATTATCTGTGCCCCCTTGAGGAGAAGGAGGGAAGATATTATGCCCCGGTACAAGTACAGGGACAGGGTACAATCTCGGCACTGGTGGACACTGGATCTCAAGCTACCCTTCTGTCCAGAAGGGCCTTTGATGAACTGAATGCAGGAAGGGGAGAGAATTATCAAATTCCTCTCACCTCTCTTCCTGGACAACTGCAGAACTTTGACGGGAAGGAAATTCCCGTCGAGGGGACGGCAGATTTGGACATTAAAATTGGGCGACATAAGTTGAAACACCCGGTCATAGTTGTGACCCCAGAGGGCACCCCTTGTTTACTAGGGAATGACCTCCTGAGGAGGTTGTCACCCCTAATAGATTGCGTAAACAAGGTCCTCTGGACCCAGACTAGCCGACCAATAAAATTAAAACAGAGTGTCAACCATGTTAGTTTAAACGGCACCTGCCACATGGTTGAACAAAAATCTGACCAAGTACAATTTCACTTCCAGAACAACCAAATTCCAGACGTGACAGTAATAGCAGTAGGACAACAGACTGGTGATGGGGGGTCCTCTCTATTTCTGAAAATCAACCTTCCTTCCAGTCTAAAGTGGTATTCCACGCTGGAAGGAAACACTCTGAAATTCTATACTAATCCACAATCAGAAACTCCCACTCCTATAGTCCAGAAAGATGTGAAATCAGCTCAGAGCCTGGCTGAGATTCAGCAAATTGGAGAGCAGTTGTTCATCCCTGTTCAGTTAAATGATGGGAAGGACTCTGTTCTCGCTCGAGTGTGTGTGAACAACGGTAAGAGCTTCATCAGCGAAGCCATGTTCCGCCAACTCCCAAAAGATCCAGCCATTCCCACCTTCAAACTGATAGACAAATGGGAAATGGACCTGGAAGCACCTAATTCCAAACATCTCCTGCCAAGCAGGTGTATGCTCAAAATCTCCATTGGCAACAAGAGCATAGTCCACAATTGTTGGGTCGTGCGAGACGTCCCTGCCGCCTTTTACTTAGGCAGTGACATTCTCAATCGCTTTGCCATTAGTTTGGACCTAATAAACTTCAAAGCTTGGTCCCGATTAGCGGATAATCCCATGGGCTTTGATGATCCAGAAAAAGCATTTAGGTCAGCTCAATTGCTACCTTATGCAGTTGAAATTCAGGTAAAAGAGGAAGTCACCATCCCAGAAAGGACCCGACAATTCTCCCTGGAAGTGAAAGTTAAAAGAGGACAACATTTGAAAAACCCTGATGCTTACATACATCTAAATGCTTCTCTCCAACAGCAAGGGTTGGGGGTAAACCCAACACCATTAGTCAACATAGAACATGACACCATTCCAATAGAGGTGGATAACAGCGACTTAAAGAGTATTACTCTAGCCGCAGGCACCATTATTGGAATGGCGGTTGATGACCGACATTTCTCCATGGATCTTGGAAATGAACTTTTAGGGCCAATCCCCAAGGACTGCTTTGACAGTGACAGTGATGACAACACAACACCAGACAGGATTTTTACCCGGCATGGGGGGAACTTCCTGGTGTACACTTCCTGCCCCTATGGTAAGGAAGATGTGACTTGTGACTTCAGGAGGGATGAGGTGATTTTCCAGGTCCATGAGGGCTGCCTTTCCCACCTGAAGCCTCCGGTCCAAATCAGCACTCTGACCAGGGACTTCTCCACCCAGCTGGAGGAGGCCGCGGAAATAGCCAAACCAGAAGTCTTTCCAGGCTTCAGGCAGATGGTGGAAGAGAGGGTCAACCTAGCTGATGCCTGTGTGACTCTGGAACAAAAGCAAAAGTTGAAACAAGCTTTCTTGGATTTCCAAGATCTCTTTGCGGTAGACTCATATGACTGTGGTCGCACTGACATCCACACAACAACAATCCCCACGGACCCTGGCATGACTCCTGTGTTTGTGAAGCAATATCGCTTGCCTCTCGCATCAATGGAGTCCCTTACTGAAATAATTAAGAACCTTGAGTCCCGGGGAATAATCCGTCCAGTCCACAGCACCTTCAATAATCCGGTGCTGGGGATATTGAAGCCAAACGGCCAGTGGAGACTCTGTGCTGACCTCAGGGAGCTCAACAAACGGGTCCATACTTCCCGATGGCCTCTTCCCTACATTGACCAAGGGCTGGCCCAGATCCAGGGGTCACAGGTATTCACTGCAATAGACCTGACCAATGGATACTGGACTGTGCCTGTCAGTAGGGAGGACCAATACAAGCTGGCTTTTACCTTTGGGGGCCAGCAGTACACATGGACCCGGACTCCCTTCGGATACCTCAACTCCGGCAATGAATTCAACATTTTCCTACATAAGGCCATGCCCGACCTGGGTGCGAGGGGTAACCTGGCTTATGTAGATGATGTCCTCATCAAAAGTTCATCTGTGGAGGAACACATAGCGGAGATCCGTTATGTTCTGACACAGTTGAGGGCCGCCGGAGCAAAACTTTCCTTTCAGAAAGCACAGTGGTGTAGAACCCGTGTTAATTTCTTGGGGCATGAGATTACTCCTCAGGGTCTTTGTCCCCAGGAAAAGAAAGTGGAAGCACTTCAGAAACTGAAAGACCCCACAACCCTGCGGGAACTAAGGAGCCTCCTTGGTCTGACTAATTACAGCAGAAAGTTCATTGAGGGCTACGCAGAGATCACCAGACCCCTGATTCATCTCCTGAAGGGGGGGGTCAAGTGGGAATGGGGTCCAGAACAAGCCGAGGCCGTAAAACAACTCAAAAGAAGCCTCTCACAAGCGCCTTGCCTAGCTTACCCGGTCAGAAACAAGGAGTTCTTCCTGGAGACAGGGTTCTCTAATACGTGCTTGACGGCAGTATTATATCAAAAGCATGACAAGGTCAATAAAGTAATCTCCTATGCGAGCAAAACTTTATCCTCTGTGGAGGAAAAATTCAACGATTGTGAGAAGGCACTCCTGGCGACGGTGTGGGCATTGAAGAATTACCGCCCGTTTATCCAGGGGGAGCACATCATAGTGGAGACTCCACACCAGCCTCTGCAATATCTCCAAAGTGACAGAATCCGGGCCGGAAATGTGAGTAATTCCCGAATTACTTCCTGGATTCTGTCAATGCAAGGCTTTCCTGTGGAGGTCAGATATGGCCAAAACAAGAAGAGTCCCCTCGCGCAAGGTCTGGCTGACTTGCATGATTGTGCCAGAGAAAACTGTCTCGAGGACGAAAGTCTAAAAATAAAGGACAACATGGAGGCATACCTTAATTCCCCACACAAAGTCTTTGAAGAAGACAAGTGTGAGGGAATGCCCACTGTCTAGGTGGATGGATGCTCTTACCATGTTGACAACAACGGGGAGAAAGAACTAGTGGCCGGCGTAGGGAATGCATGGGTGAATGAGTCCCCAGAACCCTCCGCCGGATACAAAATTGGTCCCCGAAGTAGTCAGGTGGCAGAATTGATGGCTGTGCATCAAGCCATCCTCACTGCTGTCCAGCATCAACTCCACGAACTGGTCATAATCACAGATTCGGATTATGTACGGAACGGGTTCGTGGAGCACCTGGTTAATTGGAAAACCAGAGGCATGTTATGTGCTAACAACAAACCCTTGAAACATGGGAAGTTGATCCAAAACACTGATGATCTGGTCACCTCGAATGAGATGACCATCTATTGGAAAAAGATCAAGGGTCATTCCAAAGTAGAGGGACCAGACAAAACTGGAAATGACTTAGCTGATCAGCTGGCCAAAACCGGGGCCATCCAAGGGGATCTAATTGAGATTGAGTCCCTATTGGGGGAAATCCAGGTCACTGCTATCACTAGGTCCCAGACAAATGCTCACAACGACCTTTCAATTGCACAATGGAGTAAGGAGACCCCTGATGCTGATTTGATTACCGCTCAGAAGGGGGATCCAATAATTGGTAAATTTCACCAGCACCTTGAGGACCCTGAGAACTTTCCCCTGACGGATACCGATTACATTGGGAAAGAGGACCTAAGAGTGTTGATGAAATGTCCAAAAATGTTCCGGATCCAAGACGGTTTGTTGGTAAGGAAATCCAAAGCTGGCCACGACCAGTGGGTGGTTCCTACCTCATTCCGAAGCCTGATGTTAAGTCACGCCCATGATGCGGCCACCGCCGGTCATAGGGGGTTTCACACAACATTGGAAATCTTAAGAGAGGTTGCATACTGGCCACACATGGGCCAGGACCTCAACCAATATTTGAAGGGTTGTCTTGTGTGTGCACAATTTCAGCCGACATCCCTCACACACCGGGCGCCTTTACAAAAGAGGGGAATGACACTGCCATGGTCAGATTTACAAATCGACTTTGTAGGCCCTGTGATTCGCTCGGCTAGGGGGAATAAGTACATGTTGACTGTGACATGCTTGTTTACCAAGTGGGTGGAATGTCTCCCAGCCCCAAATTGCAAGGCAGAAACTGCAGCTGCCTTGATGATTAACCACATCTTTTCCCGTTTTGGTCTACCTCAAAGGATTGAGTCAGACAGAGGTAGCCACTTCACCAGTGAGGTAATGACAAAGATGTGGGAGATACTGGGGGTCAAGAGAAAGCTGCATATTGCTTACCGGCCAGCTTCTTCTGGGGCAGTAGAGAGATATAACCGGACAATTGTGAGCATATTAAAGAAGTTTGTGGCAGATTCTGGGCCAAGTTGGGATATCCGATTACCTCTGGTCCTAATGGCTATCAGATCTACCCCTTCATCTGCAACCAAAATGTCACCATTTGAGTTGATGACTGGGCGCAAGATGGTGCTTCCTCAGCATTTGCTCTACAGGACCCAAGAGCAGACACTGATAAATGCCTCCACTACTCATGAGTATGTAGAGAATTTAAGGAAACACCTCCAACATGCTTTTGCTTATGCTCAGCGGAATCTAGAAAGATCGGCTGATAGCATGAAGACCCATTATGACCTGAAAACTTCCAGGAAGGAATATCAGGTGGGAGACCGGGTCTATCTATACAACTTCCAAAGGAACCAGGCCAAGCAGCGCAAATTTTTGCCTACATGGAAAGGACCCTTTGAGATCGTCGATAAGATCTCCCCTGTGGCCTACAAGATCCGCATCCCCAAAGGCGGTTCGGCAGAGGGGGAAGACAAGTGGGTCCACATAAACCAGCTGAAATGTTGCCATCCCAGGCACGCTCTGCAACAACTGGAGGAATCCTCTGGAATCCTAGCTGGTACTGTCTCAGACTAATTCAGTTCCAATCATAAAACATACCACATCTAGTCTCTAAAATATTGTGATTTGCATGAAACTGTCTCTTAGTTATACTGTTTTTTTTTTTTTCAAAATAAGAATGTAATGTTTCGTGATGATGAAATGCATATGCTGCCCCACTATCTCAACGGTGGTGGAAAAACGTCTATGAATAGGTATTGCCGCTCTTCCTTTGTCGTCCTAGGAGAAAGAAAACCTTGAGACGGGCCAAGGAGGACGATCCGGAGACCGGGAGCTGAGACGCAACGGGCTCGGGGTACCGCCCAATATTCCCATCAGGACCGGCGAGGAGAACCGATCGATCCGACCGGATGGAGGAAAAGATGCTGAACTGTGCCATCTATTGGAAGAAGATGAGGAAACATCCCAGATCTTGCGAGTCCCATCAGTGAAACCGAATGGCCATCGCAAGAGGGGGGCTTGTGGGATGTATTTACCCATGCATCCTAGCCCTACCTCAAAACTGTGCAGTACTGACATGGAAAACATCATGATGGCCAGAGCTTCCCAGAAAATGCACAGGGAAATGCATGAAGAATAGGCTGCCACTCATTTTTGCTGATGTTATGGGCACAGAAGGACACTGCCTAAAACCACCATTGGACTACCCGCACAGTAGTCTGAAACCATTGGGAATGGCAATGCTGATTGCCAAATGCAACCTAGAATTGTGGGGAATTAATTTCTTAAATCCCAAAAATGGGTGCAGTACCAGTACTCACCACTATCCAAAAGCCGGCGTTTTAAAACCACTCTGTTTCCCTGAAGGCAAGTCAAAATGCCTATTTTCAAACATTGCAATATGTGCAAAATATTTACTGAACACCAGCAGACATTTGGTAGAATGGAGTTTTGTGTGCCTACAAAATCTGGGAAATGAAGAGCCCAGAACAATGCTTATAACAAAACTAGCTGAGCTATGGAGTCAGCAGTTTAAGTTGCACTGGATTTAAAGACACTAAAATCTAAATGTTTAAATTGACTGAGTGACCTACTTTTGAGTGTCACATAGGTTGCAATTGTTTAAATGTCATAGTTTTGCACTTAGAATCAGCATTCTAGCTGCATGTGTAAAATTGCAAGTTAATTTAAAAAGCAACAAATAACATGACAGTAGCTGAAAGTCTGGCTTAAGGAACTTAATTCTGCCTGGCCACTACCCCCATCAGGAGTGAAATTTGAGTCACAACTGTGTTCCCAGGCCAACCTTCCTTTTGCTGCCCAAGCTAAGGATATGCCATCTATCTGATAATTGAATTACCGGTGCTCTGCAGGAGAGTGAACAAAGCCCTCTTCACTCAGGCAAAGGTTTTTATTACCGCAGTCGTAAAATGTAGCTTCCTCTTGGCAGGAGCTGGGAGGGGCACTGCCTGTGAGAGCAAGCTGGCTTGGCAGAACTGGAAAGAACCAGAAATTCAACCTTGTGCTGAGGGTAAACCACACCCCTTTGGAGCCAGAAGAACTAGTTACTCTTACCTTGTAACGTTCTTTCGATGGG
This sequence comes from Ambystoma mexicanum, assembly GCF_040938575.1. NCBI lineage: Eukaryota > Metazoa > Chordata > Amphibia > Caudata > Ambystomatidae > Ambystoma > Ambystoma mexicanum. The sequence continues at coordinate 306,750,740 of NC_090921.1, forward strand.
ATGTTCCTCCGACGTATTCCTTATCTTAGATATAAATCCTTCAGCTTTGCTGGCCTCGGAAAATTTTTTCGCCAGAGGGCGCTGCGCGTCGATGATCGCCGAGTCGATGACCCTCGACGGCCTCCGTGCCGACGTCGACGTCATCCTGCCTATAAAGGCCGCGCGCAGCGTCCGTTGCTCAGTTCCGTTTTGTAGTCCCCAGTAATGTTTTTGGATTAGACTAATCACCTTGAAGGAGCATAGGCTGCAAACCCACAGGAAGTCATACTGCGGGGATGGATGGGAGGGTCGATAAGGAATACGTCGGAGGAACATCCCATCGAAAGAACGTTACAAGGTAAGAGTAACTAGTTCTTCGAAGGGATTGTGTCCTCCGACGTATTCCTTATCTTAGATAGACTCCCATAGCAGTGGTATTGTGACTGGAGGCGGGAGTAATAAAAGTTATGTTACCCTTCCAGAATGGACAGAGTGTAACACAGCCTTGCCGAATCTAGTTTCTTGACTAGAGGAGGAATCCAGGCTATAGAATTTGGTAAATGTATGTGCGGACGACCATGTGGCAGCCGCACATATATCTCGAATTGGCACCCCTCTTTGAAGGGCTGAGGATGTTGCGATACCCCTGGTAGAATGAGCCCTTAGATTTTGAGGAGGCTCCTTTCCTGCCAATTTGTAGCATTCCAGAATGGCTAAAATAATCCATCTGGAGATGGTTTGTTTTGTTATTGGAAGGCCCAACTTATGTCCTGCATAACCTACAAAGAGTTGGTCTGCTTGTCTGATCTTAGCCAATCTGCTGATATAGAAGCTCAAGGCTCGCTTAGGGTCCAGCCTGTGCAGTCTCTCTTCCTCCTTCCCCGGATGAGGAGGAGGGTAGAAAGAAGGTAATATAATCTTCTGAGTGATGTGAAACTCCGAGACTACCTTCGGGAGGAAGTTAGGCTTCACCTGAAGAACAACTTTGTCCTTGTAAAAGATTGTATGTGGAGGTTTACACGATAAGGCTTGCAACTCGCTAACCCTTCTAGCAGATGTCAATGCTATTAGCAAAACAGTTTTGAGGGTGAGAAGCTTCAATGAACAAGAGTGTAGTGGTTCAAAAGGGGCACCCTTTAGGAAGTTTAAAATTAGGTTTAAATCCCATAAGGGAACTTGAAAAGGTTTCGGGGGATAAACATTAGTTAATCCTTTTAGGTATTGTATTACCAATGGAATTTTGAAGTATGAAGGCTCCTCTGCAGTGCGCTTAAAGATTGATAGCGCTGCGAGATAGCCCTTAATTGTGCCAACCTGTAGGCCTGAATTAGCCAGGTAAAGTAAGAATGACAACACCATAGGTGTACCACAAGAAAAGGGTTCAATATTCTTTTCTCTGCACCAGCTGCAAAATTTGTTCCAACGGCAGCGGTATAGAGTTTTAGTTGCCGGCCTTCTGGCCGAAAGCAACACCTCCATAACATCATCCGGAAGGTCCCAATCCTTGTACCTCAACCTTTCAGACACCAAGCGTGAAGGTTGAGGGTCTTGATGGCTGGATGGAGAACCTGACCTTCCTTCTGCGAGAGAAGATCCTCTCTGTATGGCAGTCGAATTGGAGGGCAGATGGACATGTCTAGAAGGTCCGGGTACCACGTTCTCCTGGCCCAATCCGGGGCAATTAGGATCATGGTCTTCCGAAACCTTCTCAACCTCCTGATCATTTGAGGAATGACAGGGACCGGAGGGAACGCGTACAGAAGTGGGAACTCCCAGTCCACTACGAACGCATCTCCTAGAGCTCCTCTCGGGGGAAATTCCCTTGAGCAAAATCTGTCGCACTTCCTGTTGATACTGGTGGCGAACAGATCCACTTGAGGGGTTCCCCAAAGGGCGAAGATCTCTTGAAGGACTTCCTGAGCTATCTCCCACTCGTGAGAGACTGTGCTCTGCCTGCTCAGAGCGTCCGCTGTCAAGTTCTTCTCTCCGGCTAGGTGAATTGCCGATAGAGAGATTCCTTCCTGAATTGCCCAAAACCAGAGCTGCATCGCCTCTCTGCACAGTGGTAGTGAGCCTACGCCTCCTCTTTTGTTGAGGTAGTGCATGGCCACTGTATTGTCCGTCATTATTAGGACGTTTCTTCCCCGTACAGACGGCAGAAAAGCCTTCAGCGCTAGTCTGATGGCTCTCAGCTCCAACAGGTTGATATGTAGTCTGGACTCCGATGGAGACCAACGACCGCTGATGGTCAAGTCGTTGGCGTGAGCTCCCCACCCCGTGAGTGAGGCATCCGTGACTACTGTTATCTCCGGCCATGGTTGCCAAAACATTTCTCCTTTCAGGATGTTCTCCCGACAGGCCCACCACTGAAGGTCTCGGGCTACTTTGACCGGGATCCGAAGGAGATCTGTCATCCTTCCTGAGAACTGTGACCACTGAGTTCTCAGTGCCCACTGGAGGGATCTCATTCTCAGGCGAGCCTCCGGCACGAGGAATATGCAGGATGCCATGAGGCCTAGCAACCTCAGAAAGTCGTAGGCTGGGAGATATTGGGCATTCTGAAATCTGATGACCATCTGCAGAATATCTCGAGCCCTCACCTCTGGTGGCAAGGCTTTTCCCAGGGAAGTGTCCAGGACTGCTCCAATGAATTGGAGTCTCTGTGATGGTATCATCTGTGACTTCTTTAAATTGAGGGAGAAGCCCAGCTTGTGAAGGAAGTGGCAAACATAATCTAGTTGTCTCTGAGCCTGTTCCGAAGATACAGCTCTGATCAACCAATCGTCTAGGTAAGGGTAGACATGAATCCCTTCCCTCCTTAGACTTGCAGCCACAACCGACATTAGCTTGGTAAAGACCCTCGGGGCGGAGGTTAGCCCAAATGGCAGAACTCGAAATTGATAATGAGAGCTGCCAATTGCGAACCTCAGGTATCTCCTGTGCCTGGGGTGGATCGGCACATGGAAATAAGCGTCCTGGAGGTCTAGAGATACCAACCAGTCCTGAAGCTGGAGGGCCTGAAGGATCTGAGAGAGAGTCACCATCTTGAACTTGTCCTTTCGGAGGAATTTGTTCAATTCCCGTAAGTCTAAGATGGGTCTCAGTCCTCCGTCCTTCTTCGGTATTATGAAGTAGGGGGAGTACCAACCCTTGTTCCTTTCCGCTACAGGTACCAGTTCTATGGCACCTTTCTCTAGCAGGTCTAAAACCTCCTGCAAGAGGAGCGGATCTGGAAGCTTCAAAGGGTTGTTCCCCGGTGGATGACTCTGAGGGATATGTAGGAAGGGCAGGCAGTAACCTTGGGCTACTGTCTCCAGAGCCCAAGCATCTGACGTAATAGCCTGCCATTCCGTCAGATGGTGAGTTAACCTGCCCCCTACTGGTGTTCTGTGAGGGGAGACCTCAGAGTGGTTTTGAAGCGGCTGATGCAGTTGCCGAAGGTAAAGTGGCTCCTGCTCCTGCGGGTGCGGCTTTCTTTCCCCTACCCCGTCCACCACGGGTAAATCTTCCTTGGCCTCTTTGAGCCGGTCGTCCCCTGCCCCTTCCATATGAGGAATAGTAACGAAAGGACCGTCCTCTCCACGATGATCCCGAAGGACGAAAGGTATTCTGACGGATAGCAGCTCCCAATGACTTGGCTGCTGCCTTGGACGTTTGCAGTTTCTCCAAACTGTCATCCGCCTTCTTTCCAAAGAGGGTAGAACCGTCAAAGGGCATATTCAAAAGCCTGGTCTGCACGTCAGAGGCAAAACCAGACTTCCTCAACCACGCATGCCTGCGGATTGTGGTACTTGCCGCCATGGCCCTGCTGATACTGTCAGCAGAATCTAGGCCAGTTTGTAGGGTCTCGCACATCGCATCTTTACCATCCCTGATGATGTTTAAAAATGCGTCCCTTTCCTCTCCTTCTTGGAGGCAGTCAGCCGCTGATGAAGCGCACTCCCAAAGGGTGTGGCTGAACCTAGCGAGCGTACAGGTCGCGTTAATAGACTTTAACGCCATGCTACAGGCAGAAAAAACCTTCTTAGCCATGGCATCATATTTTTTGTCATCCCTATCCTGCGGAGCAGTGGGGTATGCAGATGTGCTGCCTGATGAGGTTGCAGCCTGTACAACCAAGCTCTCAGGAGTAGGGTGTTTTGACAAATATTCAGGGTCAGAACTAGCCACCCTGTATTTTGTTGACAGTTTTTTATTTACTGCCGGGATAATTTCTGGCGTTTCCCAGTTTGTCAAAATCCTTCTCTGTAGAGCAGAGTGAAATGGAACCACAGGATCCTCCTGTGGGCCCTTGTCCAGTATGTCAGTGAGATCATCCTGCTGAAAGGCAGGAGAAGGTGCAGACCAACCCATAAATTCTATGATTCTAGACATCAGAGCTCTATATGGAGTCTCCGCATGTTCTCCTGGGTCTGGTTTGATAAATTCTGCTTCAGGAGAAGTGTCCAAGCCACTAGCTTCCTGAAGTGCATCCTGAAGATTTTTTAATCTTCCTTCCTCAGAGGCGAAAGTCTCTGGCTCTGGTGATGTGGTCCTCTGTAAATCAATATCTTGGTCTGAATCCTCCCTTTCCTCAAAAATCGAGGTTAAAGGGGGATACATTGGTTTTTGGAATGGTATAAACCCCATTTCCAATGCAGAAGGAGCCATCATCACAGGCCTTGAAAACGTCGATGTCGTCGACACCGACGTGAAAGTACTCGAAGGCGCCGTGAAAAGCGTCGAGAAATGTGTACTAGGCCTCGAAGAACTCGAAAGGATCGGAGTCTTGCTCGAGAACGACGTCGACGTTCTCGGCGTCGAGTCGGAGGTCTTTTGTCTAACCGTTGGCTGTGGAGTAGCCGTGGTTCTTTCCTTCACCGGCGTCGATATCGGCGTCGACGTCGGCGTCGACTCGATCGACTGATGCGCCGATGAATCCTTCGACAACGGCGTCGATGGCGCCGACCTCTGTTTCGAAGGAGTTTTCGACGATGGCGTCGATGATGCTTTATCTCCCGATGGCTCGAGGCGCTTTCGGGTTGACTTTTCCGCCGGGTACTGCGACTCGCGGCGTTTAGATTTTTTGGGTTTTTTACCCGGGGTATCACCCTCAGCTGTCTTCGAGGGGGACGAGGCCGCTTTCTCGAAGACGCTTAGCATCTTTTTCCTGAATTCCTCCCACTCAGCTTGCGAGCTGCGTTTTGTGGGGCAATGAACTCTCTCAGGAGAACTCGACGAAGATGACGAAGGGGATCTCCTACGTCTCTTCTTCGAGTGTCTCGATGTCGACGAGTGGTGGGAGCCACTTCGTGATCTAGATCGAGAGTGTTTTTTATGGTGAGGAGACGAACGTCTCGACTCTACCGAAGAAGCTTTCGAGGAAGTTAAAGTTGACCTACCTCTCTCGAGCTTCCCCCTACGCTCCTTCAAGGCTTTCGCCGTCATGGAAAGGCATTCCTCACACTCCGAACTCTGGTGCGTGATTCCCAGACACCACAAACAGACCCTGTGAGGGTCCGTCAACGACATTTTCTTCCCGCAGTCTCGGCACTTTTTGAAACCGGACCGAGGGGTCGTCGGGTCGGAGGAGGATGCCATCGATATCGAGGTAAATAGTAGTTATTATATACGTTATCTTGACGAGAACTGAGCAACGGTGTTCCGAGGCACAACGAAGCGCGGAAAAACGGAACTGAGCAACGGACGCTGCGCGCGGCCTTTATAGGCAGGATGACGTCGACGTCGGCACGGAGGCCGTCGAGGGTCATCGACTCGGCGATCATCGACGCGCAGCGCCCTCTGGCGAAAAAATTTTCCGAGGCCAGCAAAGCTGAAGGATTTATATCTAAGATAAGGAATACGTCGGAGGACACAATCCCTTCGAACATAACTTTAAAAAGATGAATAACTCATAGAGCGGACATGTGAAAATTTTATAAATGACACCATAATTCTTGTGATTTTTCTGCCCACATTTTAAGAGGTTTTTCGACCCGGTGGCGTGTTCAGGGGGGTGTCAGCGGAAAAGTGGATATAACTCTAAATGTATGCATGTTAAAAATCTGAAACTTCATCAGTTAATGTCCCTACTCCCTGCACACATGTATGTAAAGTTGGGTCCATGTCAGAAATTGCAAAATCAGTTAAAAAGTGAAATATGTGCCATTTCTGAATGCAAGCTCCCAGGAAGAGCAGAGTTTGAACAGGGTATACCTCCTGTAATGCATGATGGGTGCATATGATTTTAAAACAATATGTACCTCTGCAAATATGTATTTGTTTCAAATCTAGATTTGTGTGTAAGTTGACAGGAGGAGTGGACTTTCTGCAGGCTGTAAAATGACATCACTCTGACTCACAGTTCATTCCCCAATCAAATGATAAATGGAAGTTTGACCAATTAGAAGCTGAGAGAGAGGTAGGGTCAGTGATGCTAGAACACACCCACATTCTAAACACATAAAAGCAGACAGACAGGACAGATAGAGAGCTTCCAAATCCATCTGCAGCGGGACGCTCTGCCGGAAAAATCCATACTTACCTCCATACAACATCCAGAGATCCAGACTTCAAATTCATCAATCTATCCAGAACTAAGAGACCAGACCAGAGAGAAAGCAGTGCTGTACTAAGAGACCAGACCAGAGAGAAAGCAGTGCTGTACTAAGAGACCAGACCAGAGAGACCCAGACCAGCAGAGAGAGTGACCAGAGCCCAGTCTAAAACCCTGACCAGATCCGTGATGAGGCCCATTTAATTCAAGAATATAGTGTGAGTACCCAGCAGAACTGTGTAGAACCAATCTCTTAGTTTAAATTCATCTAATTCAATCTATTTAACCTAAGTAGAACTGCCTCCTAGCTGTCACCTGTCATTTCTAGTTGCAAGCTGCACTTGTCATTTTGAGCTTTTGAAATTTGCAAACCCAAAAACGACCTTTATTAAATCGCTCATATCTCCGCGACTGTTTGGGCTAGAGACTTGCAGTAACTTTCCTCTGATAGCTTAGAATCGTAGCTTTGAATCGCACCAAGAACCGCATTGTAGTTTTACCGCAATCGCGGAACACGCATCCGCGAATTTTACCGCGATTTGCAATTTCTTCACATGTAAAAACTGCTGCTGTTTGCTTTCCATTTGCCAGAAATTCGTTTAACCTGCTAACTATCCCTGCCTCATTGCTAGTGTGAGCCTGGACTAATATTAACTAGATACCACTCACCCTGAACCTCTGAAAGGGAATTAACAGCATTTCCAGCATATTTCTCATCCATTGCTAACACATATAAAAGCATTTAGGCCTGTGTTTTCAAAACTCCTATCTGTGTTTTAAACTTCTGTTGTCTAAGCTTGGGGGGGATTGAACTGATTACATTGATTGCATTTCTGAGAACTGCGTGCTTTCCTCCCATTCCCTTGCATTGCATAAAGAGGGGGGGAGTGGATTGCCAGAGAAAAGTGATTACATTGTTTTGTAGAAATCATATTGAGTATTTTCTATACTGCATTTCATTCATTCAACATTCCATCCAGTTGAACTCTATAAAGCATTCTCTACCACATTATACTTCTGTACCTATTTACCAGTGTGCTATCTTATCCATTTCATGTCAACTCATTAGTGATTATAAAGAAGTGTGCTAGTGCCAGATTCTCCGTTGTTGATCTTTATCATATCAGATTAAGTGTGCTATTCAATTATTAACTTATTATAAAGTGTGATATATATTTTAAATTATCAAATAAACCTTTTAAACTTGCAAAACAGAACTACTTCTTGGCTCAGTGGGGTCAAGGGGATTCCAAGAGAGGGGTGTTATATAGGGGTAGTCATCCAGAACGCATGAACTGGACCTAAAGATATATCAATAAGGGTTTTCATTCAGTATTATAGACTAGGCGTTGACTTAGCTGTAGTGTTGAATTGAATCCTCTTACACGGTCCGGAAACAAGGGTGCCGGTAAGCTTTCTGGCACCGTTGTTTTCAGGCCGGTATATTACAGGTCTGCCTGTTGGAGCTGCCGCGCCCGACAGGTCGCACGCTGCCGGGCACAGCGCCCATGGTAGGCAGACCAGTCATGGAAGCACCGGCACTGTTAGCAACAGTGCCGGTGCTACCGTGTCCCCACTCCCATAGAGTCCTATAGGATTGATTGACAGCGTATTCAAACTAAAAGGAATCAGCCCACTGACTAAATTAATAATAAAACTACAAACACAATTTCTAAACATGCGCAATGTGAATATAGATACCTTTTCCAACTTCAGTGCAGGTAAATGGGTTCAGACCAATATTACAGAACCATATTTCAATGAGGAAGCATATGAACAAGAATAAACAAGCCCACATGCCTTAGATAATAATGGACGAGCCTATGAAATACTAGCAGCCACCAATATGGTTTAAGAAAACTTCATAAAGAAATCTTCCCCAAAAGATTTGCAAACAACAGTTTCTTCTATTCAAGAAGTTGTGCAGTGTACAAATGGACATGCAGCTCAATATGCAATGTGTGCCAGCAGTCTTTCAAATACGTACAACAGTTCCTCAATCACTCTGTTAAACAAAAAGAAAAAAGTAGTCCTATAGGACTCTGTGGAAATTGGGACTTACATTCTACCGGCGCCTGACTTTTCGGGCCGCCGGGATTGTAATCTCCCAGTGGCACTGGGAAGTCAGGTGCCAATAAATATCTACACTGGCACGGTTACTGCTAGACCCGTAATGAGGCCCAATGTCTTAGACATGTATGCTATAGTATGTTCAAACCCAGTAATCGATACTTGTTTGAGAACTGCACCTATGGCGGAATTTGAGGCATCCGTTTCCAGAATAAAGGGTTTCTTTCTATTGGGTAATTGAAGAATATATAGGTGCTGTTGAGAAAGCTCTTTTGAGGTTTTCTTTGAGGTTGTCAAAACTGTCTTGAGCCTTGTTGGTCCACAAGAATCTCCGATTCTTTTTTAACATGTTAGTGAGGGGGTTGATCTTATAGGACAAGTTAAACTATACTTAACTAAACTAAACTAGTAATGAATTTCCTGTAGAAATGAGCAAAACCTATAAATCGTTGAATTCCCTTGACATTTTGTGGATTCGTCCAGTTCACAATGGCTTTGACTTTGGTAGGGTCCATAGCCGTACCTTCTGCAGATAGGATGTATCCCAGATATGGTATCGATGGCTGATGAAAAGAGCACTTCTCGATTTTGGCAAATAAATGGTGTTTTCTTAGGCATTGTAATACCTCTGCAACATGATGTCGGTGTTCCTCAAGATACATAGAATAGATGAGAATATCATCTAAGTATACCACCAACCAAAGAATGTAATAAGAGATCTGAAAAGATGTGATCTACAAATCTTTGGAAAACAGAAGGAGCATTCGCTAAGCCAAACAGCATTATGCGATACTCGTAGTGGCCGAATGGTGTGCGAAAGGCCGTCTTCCACTCATCGCCTTTACGGATCCTGACCAAGTGATACACGCCTCCTCAGATCCAGTTTTGAGAAGATAGAAGGCCCCTTTACAGCTTTCAGAATATCCAGAATGAGGGCAAAGGGTATTGATCTTTGACGTTTATCTCATTTATACCTCTGTAGTCAATACACAGTCGTAGTTCCTTACAATCCTTTTTAGGAATGAAGAAAAGGGAAGCTCCTTCTGGGGATTTAGACTCAGCAATGAGATTGTGTTGTAGATTGGTTTGTAAGAAAGTACGAAGGGATTCCTTCTCAGGTTCGGACAAAGTTTACATACGGCCAAAGGGTATTTGGGAATCAGGGAGTAATTCAATTGCGCAGGCGTCCTCTCTGAGGAGGCAGTTCCTTATTTATCATTCAGACAGTAGATGTAGATTAGAGATAGTTGCATTGGTGTACTTCTGAATCTTTGTTTGGGTAAGTATGCCAACGTCACTTTGTTGTAGACATGATTGTAAGTAGTGTTCATATCCTAAAAAAATGCTGACTGCAGTCCAATTGATGTAAGATATATGGGGTATTGTGCTGCTTTTATCAGGTCAAAACTTAACTGTTCTGAATGCGATGCAATGGACATAATCACCAGAGGACTGTTCAAGGATCGGCTCTGAAGTTAAGAGAGTGCCATTTACACTTTCTACATGCACGCAAGTGTCCTTCTTAATTCGGGGAATACTGTGTTGTTTGTGCCATTCGTAGTCCATAAAGAGTCCCGCTGCACCGCAATGAATAATAGTAGGTAAAGCCAACAGTGTTGTGTCAGAAAAGGACAAAGATGCATGTATGACAACCATGTTATTTGACTTCCCTCTACCTAAGCCCCTCCTCTGGAAGCCATCTTCAGATATGATAGCAAGTAAAGTTGGAGTATGACCAAGAAGAGCCGCAGATGGCAGGAGGGAGGATTCTTATGTGAATCCATGTCAGACCCATGCTGGAGAACAACAGTTACAGGTAAGCAACTTATTCCTTCTCCAGCATGGGGTCCAACATGGATTCAAATGCTCATGAACAAAGAATACATACAAGTACATCAATACACAACCATGGTAGGTGGCAAGGCTCAACAGAAGCAATTACTCTTACCTCCGGAACAGGCTCACCTTGAAGCGAACAGGTTGCGTAGCACTGCTTCGCCGACCCTGGACTCCTCTCTGGAATCCCTGTTGACGCAGTAGAATTCTGTGAAGGTGTGCGTAGACCTTCACGTAACAGCCCTGCAGATGACCAGCAGGGGCACACCAGACAAGAACGCCGTAATCGCAGCCATCGCTCTGGTGGAATGGGCTCTGGGACGGCCGGGCAGCGATCGGTTTTCCAACTGGTGACAGTGCGCGATACAGCCAGAGAGCCACCTGTAAATGGAAGCCTTGGACAAAGCTTTCCCATGGTTCACAGGACCAAAGTTCACGAATAGTCAAGACATCTTGCGGAAACTCTTTATGCGTGCCACGTAGAACTTCAGAGCATGCACCACATCCAGCAAGTGCAAAGTCCTTTCAGTCTGCGACGAAGGTATCAGCAAGAACCCAGACAACACCAAAGGCTTGTTGAGGTGGAATTCCGACGGAACCTTAAGCAAGAAAGAGGGGTGCACCCGCAGCACCACCCTCATGTTGTGAAAAGTCCAATAAGGCCGCTTGCAGGACAGGGCCTGGATCTCACCTGGCAGAGGTGATGGCCACGAGAAAACCCGTTTTCCACAAAAGGAAGGAGAGGCTTCATGTATAGGCTCTAAGGGGGCCCCCATGAGCCTCATCAGTACCACGTTCAGTTCCCACGCTGGGGCAGGCACCTTCACCAGTGGGAACAATCGAAATAGTCATTTGAGGAACTCCTTTACTAGGTGGTGTGACCAAAGAGAAGGCCGTCGTATCGACCTGGTGTAGCAGGAGATAGCCGCCAGATGCACTTTGATTGAGGCGTGTGGCGTGTGGCGTGTGTCAGTAAGTAAGTACTGAAGGACATGCGGGGTCGTGACCCTGAGAGGGTTGATCATCTGTGTCCGGCACCACTTTGCGAAATGTTTCCACTTGTGCCCATAACACTTAAGAGTCGACAACGCTCTGGCCCTGGCAAGGACTTCACTGCAGTCCACCGGTAGCTCATACGCACCAAAGTCCAAGGCTGCAGGAGCCAGGCCAGGCCTGCAGGTTCTGTGATCCTGGGTTGTGATTTTGGATTGCGCCTCCTTCTCTGGTGAGCAGATCCGCGACCACTGGAAGTATGACCGGAGGCGACGCTGACAGTCTGAGAAGATCCTGGGTACCAAATCTGTATCGGCCATACCGGGACGACGAGGATTATCCTGCATCAGCACTGTTTGAGTTGATTGATGACTCGCAGCAGGAGAGGCAACGGAGGGAATGCGTACAGGAACAGGCCTTCCCACAGGAAGGAAAACGCATCCCCCATGCTCCCATGTTGTTTCTCCCCTGTTCCCCTCCCTGCCTAGTCGCGCTCTGAAACACCTGTGTATGAGCGTGATACAAATAAAATATATCATATCCTCGGCTGGTGGAGCCTGCTGGCGAATCTCTGGCATTTGGAGTTCATCGCTGTCGCAAACAGTTCGATCTGGGGTCTGCCCCATCTGAAGAAGAGGCTGACCTCCTGATCCTGTTGAAGTTCCCACTCGCGGCAAGAGCATAGCTCCCTGTGGAGGGAGTCGTTAATAGTGTTCTCGACTCCCGCCAGGTGAAAAGGAAGGATGGCCATCCCCTGGACGATGGCCCAGTTCCACAAGTGCTGCGCCTCTTTGGACAGCGCTGGGGATCTGGTGACCCCCTGCTTCCCGATGTAGAACATTGTGGTGGTATTGTCCATGTATTCACCACCTTGCCCTTGCGGGACGGAAGGACGACTTCAGGGACCAGAAAACTGCAAACAGCTCCATGACATTGATGTGGAGGTCTCTCTCCTACGGTAGCCACAGGCCGCAGTCGTGGAGACGTCCGGTGTGGGAACCCCAGCCTTCCAGAGAAGTGTCCGTGGTGACTGTCTCCTGGTATGGGGGGGGGTCTCTGGAAATTCTGTGCTTCCGGCGATGTTGGAGCGCACACCCCACCAATTTATTGCTCAACGGAACTCCTCGTCAGGAACAATCTTGTCTGCGAAGCTTCCGTACACTTGGAACCACCAAGCGTCCAGAATTCCTGCAGTCGGATTAGGTAAATGCACAACGCCGACATGCCGAGCAGCGACTTGATGGTCCGCACCGTGGCAGTCTTCAGTGCCAACAGCCGTTGCACCTTTCCTAGTGTGGCCGCTATCCTTTCTTCTTAGGAGGCCGCCAGGCAGGAGACCCTCTTGAGCCTGGCCCCCAGGAGCAGCGCATTCTGCAATGGCATCAAGCAGGACTTTGGATAGTTCACGGAGAACCCCATATCCTGTCAGCAGCCGGACGGTCCTTTCTGTGTGTTCAACCAGCCACAGCGACGGAGGCAGACACCGTTCCCCATCTGTCGGAACACCGTGTCCACGATCTCCAGGGCCATGTTGATGCCATGGTCCGAGGCCACCTCACCCTCTTCGAGGATCTCCAGTGCCTCAACCCATTTGCCGTCGGGGAGAAATTCCAGCAACGGGGCCATCCTATATCACAGCTCCCTGTCGTATATGGCCAGGATTGCAAGCGCATTCGCTGCCTTGACCATCGTTGCTGCCGATGAGAAAACCTTCCTAACCACGGCGTCCAACTTCTTTCCTGTGCTTTTGGGGGGATAAAGGCTGAAGATGAGGGGTTTGAAGACTTCTTCCTTGCAGTCGCTGAGACACCTGAGTCCGGGAAGGGCACTTGGGTGCTGACTCCGACACCCAGTACTCCTTTTCCAGCCTGTATCTTTTTTCGCCTGGGCTGAGGCAGGATTCTTCATCAGCGCCAGGCCCTCATCCCAAAGGTCGTCCAGGAGAGGCAGCGCCAGAATGGTCTTCCTCTTAGCCGCACTGTGTTTGTAAAGGAAACCTGCCTTCTTGGTCTCTTCTGGTATCAGCTGGAAGAGATCAGACGCGAGGGCGACCATGGCATTAAACGACCACACTTCGTCCGAAGGGTAAGCTCTCGGTGGTGGGGAAAAGCGCCGCCGTCGTCGTCCATGTCCGTAGTCACTGTGTCGTCCCCATATCGCTTGGGGAAGAGGGCTGGCAGGGTGCCTGGAGTCACCATAGGCAACGCGGGGGATGCAGTCGGCCTCCTCTTCTGGATCTCCGAACCCAGCGTGTAGACAGTGGAAAGGATGTCCAGCGATACGTCCCTGGGATGTGTCTGGGGGGTCCGGCTTGCTGGGACCAGCGCCCATGTCGTCGTCATCATCGGCATTCTCGCTGTCGTCGTCCCCCTCTGCGTTTCCGCCGTCGTCCTCCTCAGCGTTTCCACCATCGTCATCGTTCCCCATGTCCTCCGGGACCGTGTGAACAGACACCAGGTCCTCTTCGCCTGAAGAAGAAATATCTGTGCCCTGGAGCACGGTATAGGCCTCCAAACCCTCCACCCATTTTTTGCATCTTGAGGGGTCGGTCTCGAGCTCAGAGATGGCATCGTCTTCTCTGGTGTTTCTCCACTGGCTTGGCCAAAGCCTCCAGCCTCAGGCAGCGGGCCACTCTGGGTGCCGTCGGGGTCCCCTGGACTGGGTGAGCCCCTTTCACCTTCGAGAAGGCGGCCGCCACCAGCTCGTTCGCCGATGATGACTTTGACCGGACCACCTGGGCCTTCAGGGGCAGGTCAGACACCTTACCCTGCGCCTTGGTCTTCTCACGAAGCTTACCTGGGTTAACTGATTTCATCTTCGAGGAGGAGCTGGATCGAAGACTGGAGATGAAGGCAGACGGTAGAGACCCCGGCGGACTCATGGTGCTAGGCATTGTCTTGGTCCCCCACGGATGGATCTCCCTCAAAGAACTTAGAAGCCCGCTCCTCTGACCGGTTGGTCCTGGGTGGAACATGCCCCTGCTTGCTATACAAGGTAGAGACATTGGTGTTGAGCCACACCGCCAACCTACTGTGACGATCCTTGACGGTGTGCTTGGAGAAACCAAGGCAGATTTCACAATCTGCTTCCTTGTCTGGATGGAGACAGAAGAAGCACTGGGAGCGTTTGTCCTCCACAAACACGTTCCTCAATAAGCTCCTGGAGCAGAGCTTGAAGAGGGAATCTCCGTCCTTCTTCTCCTCCGACATGGACTGGCGTGCAGTGTAGGCCCGATGGCCTTCTGGAATCTTCGATGAAACTCTCGACAATTCTGCCCTTGAGGGGCGTTGAAAGATGCCGACAACAGATCCCTGCTTGCAGGGCAAAGGAGCGAAAGAGCACACAGGCTCTATTTGACAAAAATAGGAACTTTTTATCAAAAAGCGTGAAAACGTAGGAAAGCTCTCGGAGAAAAACACAAAGAGTCCCAACACTTGAACGTGTGATAAATATCTGGAGATGGCTGCCAGAGGAGGGGCTTAGGGAGAGGGCAGTCATTGCCTGTGGGCAGTATGACCCAGAGCTCAGTGATTGGATTATAGGAGAAAGACAGTTCGTAAGTCAAAGTGAAACTGTTCTTTCTTTTACCAAGGATTCCCAGCCTGATAATCTTTTTATGACAATTTTGTCTGTGGTGTGGAATTTCAACTGGAAATGCATAGATCCCATCCCGAGGTTTTGGGTACTGAAAGGGATCAAGAGTAAGACTCAGACACAGTAACAGGTTAAGTGTTGGTTACAAAACTTTATTGGCAAAATAATAAGAAGGGTTGGGGCAATCCTACCTGTGCCAAGGTCTAAGAGGGGTTTCCCTGTCTGAACAAAACAAATTAATGTCTGTGTCAGGATGTTAAACAAATAAAGTGCCCTTCGTCCTTTGTCCAAACCCTAAACTGACCCTTGAACACTAAACTAAATATAAGGTGTTAGGGAGAATTCTCCTTGTAGGGCTAATTTCCCTCACCTAGTGAGTGCCCCAGCAGCTTTGCTGGATTTGGGGAGTTTATTTTTTCCACCTGGTAAGAGTGTACATCCTTTTTCCACTCTTGCATGTGTTTTTGCCTATGTGTTTTTAGTCATTGTGTGATCTTGGGCACTGGAGCACACCACTCCAGGTGCCCCTGTTCTTGTACGAGTTACGCAGCACCTTTAGTGTAGTAACCCAGGGTTGTCTTTAAGACTTCCCTCTGACTCCATTTCGCTGGGGCTGACTATTGTCCCCCAGAGAAAGGTAAAGTTGCCTTTTACTTTACATAGTCATTTTTACCACAGACCCAGTACACCCCATCTTACATGGAGTACTGGAAAGGGCTAATCTGTACCCCTTTTCTGTCTGTACCTCCCTGAGCATTGTTTCGCTCTCTTAACATTTAGACTTGGCTGGTGGCAGTGGTATCTACCCTAACTTTTCTACAACGATTATATTAGATAAATGTGGTACTATTCTTGGCTATTATATTAGCCTCGAACATAAACCCGCTTGACCAAATCGTCTTTCTTTTGGCTCCGGTTGGGTTCATTCGCCATTTCTTTTTGTTAAAGTACTTCTTGTGTTTTACTTTGCGTGGCAAACTAGGTTCGCCTTCTTTGTTCACTGTCTTTTGGCGGGCTTCTGCAGAGAAGCCTTCCTCTTGGCACCTGGTTGTCTAGGTAGACTTAATGTGGGGAAGGGGTGTAGTCACCCCCTGCACAGGGTATCCTAGGAAAACCAAGTCGCACTTTGCCATGATTGGCTGAGGTGGTTGTGATTGACAGCCAGGCTGCGTGAATGGGGGTTTTGCGCATAAAAGGCAGGTCTCTTGGGCTAGAAGTCAGAGTCGCCTCTGGAACTACAAGGAACCGAAGAGAAGCACAGAGAACAACGGCTGCTGCAACTACCCCGTCCCGGTGAAGCCCTGCTGCAGTCCTCAGCTATCTTCCCTTTAACGACTAAGAGGAGATCCAGTCCGAAGTCTTCTTCCCTTGAGCCTGGTGGGGATTACCAGCTAATTTTCTTCAGCCAGAGATCTCCGCCGTGGTCGAAATCGCTGCACACTGCTGTAGTGGTCCGGATAGCCACCTGCTGAGCCCCTCCTGTTTTTAAGGAGCACACCTTTTTAGTTGTTGCTGCTGCCGGCTTCATCCCTGTGTGGTGCAGACTCCATTCAGACGTCCTCCTTCACAACGAAGTTCCAGGAATCGTGGGTCTGCGGGAAATCAACAGGAACAACTGCCAGGGCACCAGCTGCATCGTTGGAATAAAGTACTGTGCTCTACTCGAGGAAACTGGATGAATCAATTTTCTTCATTCTCAAGGCTTGTCCTTGTCTTCCCTCCTCCTTATAACTTTTGCTTCCGAACATTGACAATATCCAAGTACTTTTGGGCTCCGCTGAATCGTGAACTGTCTAATGGTATAATCTTCGGCACAGGTCTCCGGTGTCACTTAAACCTGGCTCCGACCCTTTCACTTTTGAACTCCTGTTTCTGAGTGTTTCTCGATACTGTCTGCTTAACCTAAATATTGCCTGTGATTTTTGCCTCCAACTCCCTCTGGGTATCTCAGTTGCTAAGTGTGCTTTTGCCCCGGTGGCACTTCATGTCACGGATACGCGTTTATTGAGTAGACTGAACTGTCAAAAAGGATCGCAACCGTATTCGCGGTATTGTGTTTTGTTCATAACACCAGTTCATTCAAACACAGGGTACTTAGCTTGAGACATACTGTACAAAATGAATTGGTTGGTTGTAGTGTATGTAACGTGTGGTTTTGTTTAAAGTTTAATAGAGGTGTTGTGTTTATAACTGATGGTTTAAAGAGGTGTTGTGTTTATAACTGATGGTTTAAAAATAAATGTACTTATATTTTTTTACCTGAAACCTTGAGTCAGTGTTTGCTTGAGTCACAGTAATTGTGGTCCCTTTGTGTAATCTCTGCTACTGCTCATATACTCTTGAGATAAGCCTGGCTGCTCTGCTACTGCTACCACTATAACTTAGTAGTACAGGCTTGTACCAAAGGTACACTTGTATTGCCACCTGTGGTCTTAATTGTGTGTAGTGGTCCCCAAGGACACTGCACAGGATTCTGCCTAACATAAGGTGGAAATGGGGATTCTGTGAGCTATAGACTTATAGCTTATAGACGTATAGCTTTCTTTCAAAGTTCCAATCATAAAAGTCTAAGCAGCAGAAAAGAAAAGGAATAAAGTTACGCCAGGAGAAAGGGGTATTCTCTTCCCCTATGTTTCTTCTGGTTTCACACGGTCTGTCCGTTACTTCTGGAAAAGTCAATGTTCCAACGTTTCACAGGAGGATCACTCTCTCTCTGACTGCTCCTTTTCTCCAATGTTTTATCTCACAGTTTCAAGGGTCACGACTCCGCCCTTGAGTTTCTCCTTTATATGTTTTCCAGTCTCTCACAATTTAAAGGAAAACGATTATTTCCCTTTGTTCCTTTAGTTTTCACTTCTTCAATGGGTTGCTTGCAACTCAAAAGAAAGGGGAGGCCTGTTTCTCCCCTGGTTTTCTTTCAGTATCACAGTTCTTGGGGATATTTAAGTTCACTCTCTTTCTGGATCAGGTTCCTCTTTAAAAGGGTTACAGTTTCCCCTTTTGTCAACCTTTCCACAATTTCAGATAGGGGTTTTTACCCCTGACTGTTCTCAATTATCTTCTTATCCCTGGTTTACTCGCTTGCCAGGGATTCCCAGTGTTTGTCATTTCTCTTGTTTCCTTTATCTTTCAAAGGGGTATGGTTCTTCCACTTTCTCAGAGGGGCTTTAACCCCTGAGCTTTTTCAATTCTTCTTCAATCCATGGTATAATCTCCTACCAGGGTTTTGCATCTTATCCTTAAAAAGGGCTATGCTTTTTCCCTTTGATCACTGTTTGATTTATTACTGTTCCACACTTTGTAGGGTAGGGGATTTGACCCCTTGTCTATTCTCACTTTTCACTTCTATTCTCACCCCTGGTTTACTCTCCTGCCAGGGAGTTACAACCCTCTTACTTGCATGTTAGTCCAAGACTGTTTGCCTGGTCCACTATCCTGCCAGGGCTTTTTCGCTCTGTTCATTTTCTCTTGTATCCATGAAACCATACTTCTCCAGTATTGGGTCACGACCCCTTATTTATTTATTTGGATTTGTAACTATGTTCGTGTCAATTCCACTGCCTTCACTTGGGCTTTCAACAATGTTCATATCTGCATCAATTATTTCACTTTCTTCATTTGGGCTCTCTCGCATTGTGTGTGGAATGCGATATTTGCCCAGAAGTGCCTCAGTAACCACTGCACACTCCCATGGCTTATGAGTGTTTAGTGGTGACTTTGGTGTTCGTAGCGACTCCCCGTCCTTTTTGCTTTTGGCCTCGCTGACTGGCAGTGCATCCAGCAAGCCGATTCGTTCCCGCTTTGTGGGTAACTTCTCCCGGCTTGTCTTTGTTGCACTCCATATTCATCAGCCTCTGTACTGCGTTCTGCAGTCCGCTCACCTACGGTGTCCCAAACAGTGTCAGAACAATTCGGATGCTGCTCCAGTCGCTCTCTCTGGCGTTCTGTTCAGCTGTTTCCATTTTTAAATGCCCCGGTCTTACTTAGCATTTTCCGATGTCTAGAACATGGCATTGATTTACTGTATCTGGTCATTACTCCATCCTTCTTCCTTGTCTCAGTACTAGAAAAGGAGGGAGAGGTACATAATGTTGTTGGGTAGAAAAACCTGGGAATTCAGTATCTATATTAC
Source organism: Ambystoma mexicanum (assembly GCF_040938575.1). NCBI lineage: Eukaryota > Metazoa > Chordata > Amphibia > Caudata > Ambystomatidae > Ambystoma > Ambystoma mexicanum. Next base: position 306,769,879 of record NC_090921.1, read on the forward strand.
TATAATCCATATAGGAGTGTGTCACAGGCCCCTGGGTGTTACTAAGAGTTACAACTGAAGGTTTGATTAGATCTAGTATTCTCTACTTCCCTGGAGGTTGACCTTCCCTACGTGGCCCTCCAGCAGAAAGCCACCCCCAGGGGCTGAGTCAGGTAGCTTCTGCCTTTCCCTGGCCATGTAAGAGAAGCTTCCCTTCAGAGAATTAGTGACGATGTTGCTAGATTCATCATATACCCCAGCCCTTTAAAAGGTACTTTATCCCAGGGTTGTAGAGCAGGATTATTTCGTGTTATGATTCTGTTGGGATGCATGTGCAGTGTGCAAAACGATTCAGACTAAGGAAAATCTGTTAGCGCATGGGAAATTGGAGGTTGCGCAGCAGCAGGAATGCAGGGATTGCAGTTGGGAACTGGCCATATGATAGGTTTGCATATGAAAATATGGAGCAGGCAACAAATGTATCTGTAAGGTAGCTATAGAGGCTAAGGAAAGCCCAGGTATAGGGCACGAATGGCATTGTGTAGTGTTAGTGAAATTATATTTATAGTAGAGGTGATAATGAGCCTCATTACGACCCTGGCGCTAATGGTTTAACGGCGCCGTAAAGAGCGTCGGCGCCGTTAAACCATTAGCGCCTGATTACAAGGTCCCTTAGCGGGTTGGAGGCTTTAACGCCTGCTTTTTGCATGGACATGGAGGAGGAGCAGGGGGAGGAAAAGGCCCCATCAACTACATCACAGCAGGTAGAGAGTTTGTGGGGACCCAGATTGAGATTGCGCTGTGGACACATGGCAGTAGTAAAAGGGAAACAAGGAGGGAAGAAGGCGATGGGGAGGCGAGTAGGGGCACAGTTCCCACTATTACCCAAAGGTCCCAGGAGGGCACAATATGTGCGCTGGCCGCATATGGACAGGAATCATTTTGCATTAAAGTGCTATAGAAATCTAATAAAATACAAATACAAATAAATTACAAATAATTTGATAAAGACATTAGTGTCCCTTACCACAGGCGTGGGTAACTGGATATAAGCCTTTGAAGAACAGACTGCTGGCATTAAACTAGCTGTAGTAGAAATGAAAAGTGTTTTTACCGCAGTATTAGTTCAGGGTACAAGCAGATTACATTTGGGTCAAGATGGGGTATTCTGGAGTACAGAAAGGGGGCGACAGTCATGACGGGGCCCGTTTTCATGACTATTGGGCCCGAGTATGGGCTGGACTGCAGCCAGAGATCCATTCAATAATAGCACAAACTATGTGGGATGATAAGGACACAGCACAGTATATAGTGCAAACACAGAGTATGTGGAGCGCAGAAAAAGGCGAGCCATGGGACCAGTCCATAGAGTTCTTTTATTATATGGTGAAGCAAGTCCTCCCTAAAGAGGTACAGAAAGCTCTAGATAAGGTGGCAGATATTGAAGAAAGGGGGGGCGTAGATACAGTCATTCATTGTACACCACTGTAAAAGGGTGAGGGAGAAGGAATAGTAAGTGGCAGAAACAGCTTAAAAAGCAGAAGCAAAACTTGTACAAAAAACATCAGTGAAGTTGACGGTGGAGGGAGCGGTAGTAACTGTGCCAACAGGAGGATAGACTGAGCAGAGGGTGATTCCGGGAAAGTTACGAGCAACCAATACTTGGGGAGGAGGGTATGACTGCAATGTTGGGTATCAGGCACAATACTAAGGCGTGCCCTCAGGCGCCGTATCGCAGGGGAAAGGGGGAGTTAAGGGACTCAGGGGGGCTGTGATATTTCAGCTATGTGCTACTATAAAAACAAAGGAGGTCTCAGCCCACAAGTAGTTTGTTTGGACTAAAAGAGAGCCCAATTCTTTTATTGATCAACTCTCATTTCTCTTTCTTTAGGTAAACCATAAAAAAGGATACGTCTTCTTCACAGCCTCCAGGACCAAGTTCGTGACAGCACGGGAAAAAAACCCAAACAGGTAAGTTCTTATTGTGTAGAATGTTCATATAGTTGTCACCTTCCCTTTTATTGTCTTTATTTCAGGCTTTGTACTCTCTTTAGTTCTTCTTTTATCAGACTTTCATCTGTCCTTTCTGCTCTCAGCCGCCTTTAAGTTTGGTTTTCGTCTCTTCACGCCTTCAATTAACTTGTTAAGGGAGTTCGTTTTCACATCTATACTATTACACTTCGAATCCAAATGTCATAATACTCTTTCGTTACCACTGTTGGTTTATGGGCGGCTCTGTTGTTAAACAGCCTTCTTTAACAGCTGGCTCGGTGTGTTTGACAGCTTTTATTGTGTTCCTTTTCTTTATAACTTCCCCCTCACTCTCTTTGGTGCATTCACATTTGAGCGGCTGTTCCTCCTCTCATACGCGGCTCCGCCTCTTCGGTTCAACACGAACTTCAGTTCGTTACAATCAGTCACTCACACTCCCCTTTCGGTCATAGTTCGTTTAGGCGGCTCTCTCCCCGTCCAGTATTGTATCTCATCAACTGTTTGTCGCTTTCATTCAAGCCACATATATGTTACAACTTTCGGGAGACGTGTGACTCGTCTTCTTCATAACGCTGGAGGCAGTTGGTGCTTTGGCTCCGCCCCTCTGTCGTCTCTCCGCGATTAACCTCCAAAGATGGCACTTCTTCCCCAGTTCGGGTAAGCGACTTCGTTCCCCGCTGTCAGGAAGCTCCTATCCTCCGTGCCGAAGCATCACGGCGCCTCCTCTTTATCTGCTGCCATACGAGCGACAACGGTCGATGTCTTCCTCACTATGTTGGAGCGTAACGGCGCTGCTCCGCCTATCTCAACTCGACAACTGCAGTCGTCACTTCTTTAAGGAAAATAAAATAAAAACCCGAACAGCTGAAGCCTGCGCAACGTCATAGGCTTAATCCAGCAAATCCCTTATACTCTTCATCAGCTGTTTCTCAGTACGCCAAGCTGTAACCGCTGGAATCAACCTCCTCCTCGTCAGCCCTTGTCTCCTAGGATACCAAAACACAGATCTGATTAGAGGAAAGTCCATATAGGTGTTACTTCCTGTATCTATATCCAGGCTCTAATAGGGCTTCCCCACTGTACAGAAACATGTGTAGAGGCATGGACAAACCAGCACATTGTCACAGGGGCAGAGGAGGATTTGGAGGGGTGGGCCCAAGGTTTGGGAGTTCAGGACAGTGTTTGACATGTGGGAGGATGGGCCGTTTCTCAAGGGAATGTAGGAGAAGAGCTATTTGATGAACCCTACAGAGTCATCACTAAAGCCCAGCCAAAAATCTCCTCCCATGTGGTCCGGGGAAGGCAGCCGCTACCTGATCCTAACTCTGAGGGTGGATCATATGGGAGGAGATGGCTGTCGGGGGGGGGGGAGGTGATGGATCCGACAGAGGAGAGACGCAGTAGTCTTCCCTTAAATGTGAAGAAAAAATCCTCATCCCATGAATTTCTAATGGAATGTTGTCATTCATCAGAACACTCCAATTGTAAGAGCTTGAAACCCACTTTCGTTGAACATCTTAATCAGAACATTACTTATAATTCACATATGCAGAGTGCCATTAAAACCTTTTTGACATCTGATGTTGATGATTGTTGTTATGTTAGTAAAACTGTTCAGCAGAAGCATTTAAAAACCTGTTGTAAAACTTTGAACTCCAATTCCCAGAAAGCTTTTGATACTGGGCAAAGAAAAGAGCAAAGAGTTAATGAAGATCAATAGGGCTGCCAAGAAGAACGTGCAGTCTAGTTGTTGCTCTCTCATCAACCAAGGGGGACATTTAAATCTCAAAATCACCTGCAGGTAAAAGAAGCTGAAGGTGAAGAAGTCGTGTGGCGCTGCAGAGTGTGCAAAGTGGGAAGCGGAATCGTGGGGGAAAGCAGAAGCGTGTGAGGAAGCCCAGCTGAAAGTAAGAGGTGATCCTGAGTTGCAGAGAATAGCTCTGACGTGCCAGAGTGTCAGGAGACCCGACAGAGCCTGGTGAGCATCCGGGAACTGTCACGCAGACAATGGCAGCCGCAGTAGAGCCGTCAACCATGTTGTCAAACCGAAGAACAGCAACCTTATGGGCAAAGAGGTGTAAATCCGACTAAGGAGCTGAAAGAGGGTCTGGCCGTTTAGTGAAGCCCTTCACACAGCAATACCGCAAAGCAGAAACATGAGACAATTACGTGTGTTTATAACGAATGAAAAAATAACTATAGTGTTTTCCATATTTTCATAGTTTTATTTAAATGCACCAAACACCCTCCCCAACATATTTTAGGACTAATGTAATTGTATATACTAACTCCAGTCCTAGAATATTTGGGGAAAGTATTGGATAGTGCATTTGAATAAAATATTTGAATAAAATAATGAAAATATAGAAAACACTGTCATTATTTTTTCATTTGTTATAAAGACTGCATACCAACCCAGAGACACCAGAAGAAACCAGTGAGTTGGCCTAATGAGAGGAACAATTGAAATTAAGGGCCATAATTACGGAAAAACACCAAAAGACAAAACGTGGCGCAGTTCTCCTGACATGAGATGTCAGTTGGGGGAAACCTGGAATCAGCCCTGCCTGACGGGAGATGCTAAATGGGAGTATTTAGAACCAGCATTGCCATATGCCAAAAAGACATTGTAAAGAGAAGCAAATAGGCATGAGATATCAGTTGGGGGGAAACTTGAAACAAGTATTGTCAAAAGCCAAAAGACATTGGAAAGAGAAGCAAAGAAGAAAAAAGGTTGTGCATTGCTCCTGACATGAGATGTCAGTTGGTGGAAAACCTAGAACAAACATTGTGTAGGGTGGGGATACTCCTGGTTCATGTTGTAAGAGTTCAGACTTTGTAGTGCTGTGCGGTTTGATTATGTTTTGCCTTTGTTACTTGTTTTTTGCCTACGCCCTTAAGCCTCCAGGTTACTGGCACATTACAAATCAATTAAAGTAAAGTTAAGCAAATTGTCAAGAGCCAAGAGACCTCATATAAGGGATACGCGTTTGGGGAAATTAGTACAAGTAGTAGTGGAAGTCAACAAAAGTGTGCTAGTGAGAGAAAGCACTGTTGTGTGATACTTAAGAAGAAAGTGAATGTGACGAAAAGCCAGATACGGGTATCCGGTAATGAAACCATTTTGGAAACATATGCCTTGCAGGAGAGTAGACATGGGATCTAAGTGAACCAAAAGGGGGATATTCCTGGTAGGAGAGTAAACCAGGATATGAAGAGTTTACTATTGAAGTTGGTATATTCCTAGCAGGATGGTAAACCAGGATATCAAGCGTTTCCAGTTAATGAATTTCCTGGCAGGAGAATGTACCGGGCAACTCACTTTGAAATGATATGTTGAAAAGAGACTTGGTCATATTAACGTCTTGTTTCCTTTGAACATTTAGTCAACCAGGAACTTTGAAAGGACTTGCCTTTTGCCATACTTGAACCTCTGTTGTGGAAAAGACATTTGTTTTGCTATCCTGAAAAGTACTAAAGACTTTCCTTTGTATTATTCAAAACAACACTGTGGAAAAGATACTTTGGTTTTGCAATCGTGAGAGACTAGCAGAAATTTCTTTCTTTTATAAAGCAGTCTCATGGAAAGAACGTGTTTTGTCATCTCGAGGAGAGTGTTAGGTATAAAAGAGATATTTGTAAGATCTTTAAGAGACTGATTTTCACACAGAACAGTGTGCATAATTTAGTTGAAACAATCCAGGGGAAAGGATACAAGAAGTGTTTTGCTAAAGTTATATGTTTGAGTTATTGTACTTTTCTAGTGAGTTGAACTCTGAAATATTTACCTTGCACGTTTTGTTTGAATGTATTAATGTGCGGGTCAGATTGAGTTTAGACACTAGGTCATCCTTCTTTAGTTTGTATTTCATAGGAAGGGATACTAGCTAGGATAGGGAAAGTTAGGCATTTACCCAACCCCTTTTTAGGTTAATAAAATGAGCTTGAAAAAAGTATCTCTTTGTGTCCGCCTGACATTGCTGACCCCTCACGTATGCCCCCATATGCTCAAGGATGGCCTTTCCCCTATCCACAACCATTTACCATGGTGCTTCTGAGTGTTCCCATGGGGTGGCACCCCCGGCCATACCTAATGCCCCACCCCAATATCAGCCGATACCGTACCAGCGCCCCACAACACACCAGTCTATGCACTACATCAGCCACTGCCGCAGGTCCCTCAGGTGCAAGATAAAAATGCAGTACCCCACATGACGTTTTATGTTTACAGGAATGAATACCTACCCAGACTAGGACAGCCCACAGAGAGCTTTAGCATGCCCAACCCTGTCAGTCACTGCTAACCCAGAAGACGGACCAATGGTGAGCGTGGACATAGGAAACAAACCGTTCATTTTTATGGTAGATACCGGAGCAACAAAGTCATGTTTCAGGGAGGGCATTTTTCCTTATTGGGAGAAGTAATGGACACGCAAGGGTCCTATGGAGCAATAAGATTGGTTGCATTCACAGAAGAATTGCCCATAAAGGTAGGTAACAGACGTGTCAGCCCCATTGTTGTTTTCGACTATGTCCCCTGTGAATTTGTTAGGGAGAGATGTGCTCAGTAAACTAACCATGACTATGAGCCTCATTACAAGTTCAGTGGTAACCCCCAGGGGTTACCGCCAGACTGAAAAACTGTTTCCGATGCCAGATATCCCAGTGCCACCAGGACATTACAAGTCCCAGCGGCACGGGAAATCAGGTGGCAGAAAATGTTAGTCCCCATTCCCATGGACCCCTATAGGACTCCATGGGAGTGGGGACACAGAAGCACCAGCACTGTTGCTAATGGTACCAGAGCTTCCGTGACAACTCTGCTTTCCAGGGTCAGGCGCGCAGATCCTGGTAAGCAGAGTTGTAGTCTTCTGGTCTAGAAAGGGGGCCAGTACGTTGCTACCACACCCTTATTTCCAGACCGGCAGACTAGCAATGAGGCACAATAACATTCAAAGAGGAAGGTGTGGTGTGTTCAATCCCGGAATCTGTTGTGTGACAGCCGTGGTCAATGTGCACGCATTACGAAGTGAGGGAGCGACCCGAGGAGTACCCATACACCCAGATATGTTGAAATACAGGGTTCCAGTTTTTCCTAACGCAGTGCTAGGTGTGACCAGTAGGTCATGGAGAGTGGAATCTGAATTTTAATTTCAACCAGCTATGCCTCAGGACCACAAAGCAGGAACCATAATAAAATTAGATCTAGAAGGGGTGGTGGACATAGGAAACATAATTGTGTTGATAGGGACTGATACAGAGGGGGGAGACTGGCGCACAGTCCTATGCATTGATCCAGCCCAACCATTGAGAGGGTGTTAGACAGCCAACCGTTTGAGGACGCTGATAATGATGGGGAACTAATATTGGAGGTATGTGTCCCATGTGAAATTATGATTCAATATTGTAATGTCTCATCCTGGTGACTGATAGTATGCCATCATTTGCCCAGGACAACTTGGCCCGAGTACCAGATAGTTTATGGACAAGCAATCCCCATTATGTAGGGCTGCTAAAGCGCGTGGTGGGATTTCACATTACCCTCAAGACAGGAGCAATAATACAGAGAGTAAAGCAGTACCCGTTGACCAAGGAGGTAGACATGGGAATATCTGACACTGTCACTGCATTATTGCAACAGGGCATTATAGTGCCCTCAGAATCCCCTGTAGCACGGCTATATACCCTATTACAAAATCAAAGGGGTCCAGTTGGAGGATGATTTAGGATTTATGCCCCTTAAACAGTATGGCTCAAGATGAACTCCCGGTTGTACTGAACCCAGCAACTATCCTTTGCAACATATCAACCACAGCAACTAATTTCACTGTCATTGATTTGAAGAACATTTTTCTACATCCCATTGTACCTCAGTTCTCAATATCTCACAGCATTCTCCTATGACAGAATGATATTCCGGCACACTCGACTGGCACAGGAGTACTGTGAGTCTCCCAGTATCATTAACGGAGTATTCCATGCTGATTTAGGGAACATACTCATGCTCAGTAAAGGGGTCGAAATCAGGATTGGTTGACCAGAAGCAAAAGCAGCTCCTGGTTATAGGACATCACCCTTAATGCAGGAGCTACGTCTGCGGAAACAGGAGTTAGTACATAGTACAGGAGATGCAACTAACTTTATGTCCATTATGTATTATCCAATAACTCTTGGGTGTGTATTATTCTCTTTTATACACATTCCCAAACCTACACACAGTTAATAGCACACAGCTATGTTTCTTTTATACTACTTGCCTGCTGAGTCACAAGTAGCTCCTGGTAGCACTTGATTTCAAGCTAACAAGGCTCCCATTGGCCATACTCAGGAGCTAACTAGCTCCCAGTTCATGGCGATTTCGAACCTTGCAGTATCAAAATCCAATATGTTGATGATGTATTGGTATGCAGTTCAAGCGAACAGCAGTGCAGAGCAACCTCCATCACACTGCTGAAATTGCTTTGATTATACCATATATACTAGGCCATTTTTACAAGGACTGAAGGAGGCTACAAAAGGTGAAGAGCCACATCACATGGGCAGAAGAGATGGTCAGATGTTTCCAAGAGCCTAAAGATGTTATCAGTAATGCACCTGTCTTAGCTACCCGCAACTACACTCTGGGATTTTATTTATTTTCCCTTTCGAATGGACAAATGATGACAGCAGTTTTGACAGGCGGTCACAACCCTTTGGCTTATTATAGTAGGATGCTAGACTCAGTGCTGCAATGCCAGTTCCTGTATGAACAAGCTTTGGGGTCGGCCGCCTTTGCCATTGAAAAATCTGCCACAATCATTATGGGGTGTTCCATAATGTGACTACAGAGAGCTTCGGCATACAAAGTAATTTTACCGAGCCCATCCATTTGTATTGTTAGGTGAATAACTGTTAAAGCAGCTGCTTTTCCCACTGAACCAATTAAGGAGGGAGACTAAGTGCATGATTGTGTCACCTATGAGGGTCCAGATGATGACATACCTAAGGAGAAGGAATGTGCCCTTAATGATGGAGAAGTACACTTTGTTGATGGTTCAGCAACCATAAAACAGGAGACGGGCAGAAGACACATGGGCACAGAAATGGTCCACTTAGTAGTTGAAGAATACGAGGTATAGGTTCAGAAAAGAAATGTCACCACCACCGTACATTCAGGATTAGCCCGATGGACGAGGAGAGGGTTTTGCAGAGCTGACAGGTCCCCAGTGCCATGTGCACATTACTGGACAGATTGTTTTATGCCCTCTCTCGGCCCACACTTGTCACAGTGGTGTAGTTCACTGCCCACACTAACAACAAAGGCTCACTTTCCATCAGTAAGAAGCCCTCAGATCAGGAAGCCAAAGAAGTAGCACATCTCTCAGTGACAGGCATTGCAGCATATCCAGAAGTAGCAGGTGTGCAAGTGCAATTGGAGGTTCCATATACCGTTGTACCAGTTATTCAAATGATTGAACTGCAGGTCAGGCACCCCAGGAAGAGAAAGAGTTGTGGCAAAAAAGGGGATGTATGAAGTCGCCCACTGATCTTATTTGGAGACAGACCATCACAAGTATAGTAGTGATTCCCAGAGAGTTGGTAATGGTTGCTTTTGAGTGGCTGCATCACCTGGCGCATGTGTCTAAGCAGCATATCGCCACAGGCATTCAGGAGGACTGGTTTGTCCCCAGCCTGCAGAAGTTGCTGAATGTTTTTGTAGCTAACTGCACTACATGTCATTTGTATAATACAGGGCAAGCATTGAGAACACTGTGTGGCACATTGCCCTGCCCGAGTGGACATGTTTCAGAATACATATATATTTTGCAGATATGGGAGATAAATTATGGGTGAAAGATGCAACAGTTACCGATATCTCAATGTTACTGTGTGCCCATTCTCCCGGTGGGCTGAGGCAGGGCCATGTGCACATACAGAGGCTAAATCAATGGCCACATTTTCTTTCCAGAAATGTTTCCCCGCTGGAGAGTGCACAAAGTACTTAAATCTGATAAATGCATTCACTTCTTCAACAAGCTATTCAAAGAGCTAAAGCTGCATTGTTAGGCATTCGTCATAAGATGTGCTAAATATACCATCCTCAAACGAACAGGATTGTTGAACGGATGAACACACTTCTAAAAAGGGAACTGTCGAAATTGTGTGTCTCCCTCAAAAAGAACTGGGCCCACTGCTTGCCACTGGCTAAGTTCAGTTTGAGAACGCAACCATGCAAAGACCATCACCTCTCGCCTCACTAAATTGTGATGGGCAGGAGGATGCACACACCACTTTCACCTATACATGTTGCATATGATGCTCAACGGTCTTTGAGTATTTTGGGGGAGTAGTTTATGGGCTATTTGCATCAGTTAACCAGATGCATAAAAGTTATCTCTCGACAGATGGCACCAAAAAGAGATGGTTCAGATGTCAGCGTGGCGCCCTATGTAAGCCTACCACCATGGCAGCTACTGCCAGGAGATACCATCTATATATGGAACTTTGTTCGTCATTGGAGCCAACCAAGATTTAACTGGCCCTACACCATTGTGTACGTGACACCATTTGCAGTTAATGCCATTAAGTTGTGGTCATGGATTCACCTTTCTGATGTCCAGAAGCACCTCACACAGCCCCCTCGTTGCCGGGCTCACAGCAACTTCCAGAGTAAAAACATGAGTGTTTAAGTGCGACCTACAGAAATTGATGTTCTAGAGAACATTTTCTGACGCATACTGTGTGCCTCTTTTTAAGTGTTGTGTTAATTCAGCTGTATTGTACATTAGCTCTAGTGATAAGGAACATGACGAATATTGTGGTCACTGCATGGTTGTTTCTTTCCTCGCTTCCTTTGCAGGTTTTACACCACAGCCCTTTTTGTAATATTGTACATAGGTTTAGGTTTTGTTGTAGGTTATTGTGTATATCTTTTGGGTCAATTTATATGGTGGGGACATATAAATGCGGGGTATAGAGGGTGTGGACAAAGCAATACTTTTCAAGATGATGTTGCAAATATAAAATTTTAAAAGAACTCAAGTAATAGACAACAATAATTGGTTTAGGAAACAACATCTTAGAGGGGGGCTGAAAAAGATAGGGAATATAACCAATATAAATGGGTGGTGTTTCATACAGTGGCCGATGTGCACCATCCGGAATTCAGTAATCTATGGTACAGTCATAAGCGCTCAGTGGGGAAGGAGCTGTTATGTCTACTCCCTCATCCCTCATGCGTTAGGGGAGCCCAAGCTGGTAATACCCCACGAGATGTCACCTCTGGTAACCCAGCGTTTGGTCCATTTGGAACTGTGACTGGTATGAAGCATGTTCCAGGAACCCGAAGCACAAGTTGTACTGCTGGGCAGAGAGGATAAAGATGGAAGGAGTACTGCTTGTTCCAACAAATGGGAGGCAGCTGTAGTAAGCTGTGCAGCAGGGGTTTCGCGATATTCTATGAAGAAGTGATATTGAGCGTGAACAAGAATTGTGTTGCATCAACTCTGGCGCACTAAGAGGTGCGCTCCCCCTGTCTGGAGGCGTGCCCGTCTCCTCACTACTAGTGCAACAAGGTTGAGAAATCTCATGAACTTTTCCCACATTGTAAAGATGAAAAATTAAAATAATGTTATTTTCGTCCATAAATCCATTTGACACTGTGCCTTTCTACAGCGTAGCCTGGTGCCTCTGATATCTGCAACAACTCTATGGGCCTCGAGTGGGGCAACGTTTTCTTTCTTTGTGTCTGTCTGCCGTTCTCGCTGCAATTTTTAAGATGGCCGCTCCCACTGCCGTCTTGCAAGGCTAGCAGGAGGGACTCCCATCTTGCCTCCTGCAATGGCACTGGGCACCCAGACAACTAAAGTGGCCAACTGGGGAAAGCAAAGCTTTAGCTGGCTCCCTCCTCGAAGGCCTGCACTCGGCCTGTTTCCACTGGCCTCCATCTACTCCTGAGCTCCGGGCACTAAGAGGTGCGCTTGCCCGTCTGACTGCACACCTGGACGTGTGCCTGCCTCCTCACTACTACTGCAACAAGGTAGGTGACCACTGACAAATCTCATGATCTTTTCCCACATTGTAAATATGAAGAACAAAAATAATTTTATTTTGGTCCATAAATCCCTTTGACAATGCGCCATTCTAAAGCGCTGCCTGGCCCCTCTTTGATATCTGCAACCACTCTATGGGTCTCGAGTGGGGCGATGTTTTCTTTCTTTGTGTCTTTCTACTATCCTCAAGGCAATTTTTAAGATGGCCGCCGCCATTGCCTTCTTGCACGGCGAGCAGGAGTGCCTCCCATGTTGCCTCCTGCAATCCCATTGTGCACTCGGAAAACTACCAGGCCCCCTCCTCGAAGGCCAACACCCAGACCTGTTTCCACTGGCCTCCATCTACTCCCAAGTTCCGGAGCACTAAGAGTGGCGCTCCACCCGCCTGGCTGCACACCGGGAGGTGTCCATGCCTCCTCAGTACTACTGCAACGAGGTAGACAACCACTGAGAAATCTCATGATCTTTTCCCACATTTTAAAGATGAAAAACAAAAATAATTTTATTTTGGTCCATAAATCCTTTTGACACTGAACCTTTCTACAGCGCTGCCTGGCGCCTCTTTGCTGTCTGCAACAAATCTCAGGGCCTCGAGAGTGCCAAGTTTTCTTTCTGTGTGCCTTTCTGCCGTTCTTGTGGTAATTTCAAGATTACAGCCATCATAGCCGTCTTGCAAGGCTAGCAGGAGTGCCTCCCATCTTGCCTACTGCAATACCATTGGGCACCCGGAAAACTAAAGTGGGCACTGGGGACCAGCAGGCTTTAGCCAGCCCCCACCTCAAAGGCACACTTTCTAAGGCCCTGTCTGCTCCCTGCCTGGTCGGGTCTGTGAGGTCATCATGCACCCCTCACTAATGCATTGGGGCGGGCGCTCCTACACTCCTCGGAGCAGCTGCAATTATCGTGACACTTCACTTCACCATGGTTTAGTCGCTACTACCTTTAAATGCCTCTTACCCCTCTGACTGTCCCACCCTCACTACGTCTCACCTGGACACCCACTCTTTTTGCCTCCAACTGTGCCAAGGGGCTGTACTGTGTTCACCCTATTTGCTTAATTTCGAATCTAGCTGCGCCCATTGGCTATACTGTGTTCACCCTGTTTGCTTAATTTCAAATCGAGATGCGACCTAGTGGCTGTACTGTATTCAACATGTTTGCTAAATTTCAAATCTAGCTGTGCCCAGTGGCTGCACTGTGTTCACCCCGTTTGCTTAATTTCGGATATATCTGCGCCCAGTGGCTGTACTGTGTTCAACCTGTTTGCTTAATTTCGAATCTAGCTTTGCCCAGTGGCTGCATTGTGCTTCACTCTGTCCTACTGTTTCTATCTTGTTCCACCTTTACTGCTTGCAGCCCCCCACACTCCCCCCAGTGTTCCCACTCCCCTTCTCTCTTCTCTCACTCCCTTCCCACCCACCCCTCTTCCCCCCTCCTCCACATCACCTTTGGCACTCTCCGTTTCTCTTATCTTCTCACACTGTTTCTCCATTGACTATCCCACCATTCTCACTAAGTCTGGTAGGAAGAAGTTCAAAAAGGATATCTTGGTCTCCCCACCAGTGACACCTACACCAGCACTTCTTCCAGACAGACCCTCACCAACATCTTCTTTCTCGTTCCTTTGCAAGACCTATGTACTCCTCATATGGTCTCTGTGCTCACTCCTTTCTCTTCTCCCATTAATGGCGGCCTCCTGGCCCCATTCCACTCCTCTAAGGTCCTCATTAATGTTTACCTGAATGGCACTGTCTTGGTCCAAGGCCGTCAGGCTAACCTCCTCCTCTTTGATAGACGCTTCCCGCGCCTCATCAACTTCCTTCATTCTGCTGTGCCTTCTCTCTCTTCTCTGGCTTCCTTGCCCCCCACCTCTGCCTCTTCCTTGGGTACCTTGCCCTCTCCTCTTTACTCTTCTGCCCCCCCTCGCATTCCTTCTACACCTACGCAGGGCGTACTTATAATTTGTACCCCTCCCCGGAAGGCTTTCAAGGTTGGCAACCTTCTCCATATTGCCACTTTCAAATCTCGCTCAGCTGTCAAACACTCCTCTGACATCTGCTCCCTCACTGAAAAACATGGTTCACGGCTAGCTCTGTCACGAGCTTTGACACTCTCCTCCCTGATGTCCACAAGATTCTCTCCGTGCCCAGATACAACCGTCCGAGTGGGGGTATAGCCTTGATCTTCCCGGAGTGGATTCCTGCATCTGTCATCACCTGTGCATGGTCATCGACTTTGCGACGGAAGCGGCAGAGCTCTCGGGTAGCGGCAACAGAAGGAGTAGTCTGGAGTTATCGGAAGGGAAGAACAAGACACCTACATCATGGGAGTGCCTAAGTTCTACTGTTGGATCTCCGAGCGGCACCCATGCTTGAGCGAAGTTGTCAAGGACCATCAAAATTCACCCTGAAGGACCACCAGATGTCAGGTCCAAAATGCATTGGCAATTAGCTTAAATTCTGCTCCCTAACTCTAAGATGAACTTTTAACATTAAAATGACTAAAAGAAGCATTTGCAAGTCTATTCATTAAGCCAGATCAATGGAAATCTATGGACTATTTTACAACAGTGAATAAACTGAATTTAATTTTGCAGTAGTCTTTACTACACCATTGGCGACCCAAGGTCTAATGGATGTTTGTTCATTGGACATATTTGTTTAATTTGTGTAGCCTTGATCTTCCCAGAGTGGATTCCTGCCTCTGTCATTCCTATGCAGGCCTACACCTCATTCGAATGCCTTGTCTGCAGGATTTATCCCTCTCCTCGCCACTCTCTCACCATTGCTACTATATATCGGCTACTTGGTCAGACTACGTCTTTCCTCTATGAGTGTGCTGACGTCTCTTCCTCCCTCCTGGCCTTGACCACTCAACTCCTCCTCCCTTGGAGACCTCAACATCCACCTGGATGCTTCCTGTCCCTCCTCTGGACTCTTTCGCGACCTCTGCAATCCTCTCTCTTTCTATTCTTCCCTCTGGCCCAACCCACTCTGCATGTTCTCATCTCCTCAGTCCTCCCCCTCTAACCCTCTCACCACTCATCTCTCCTGGAGCGATCACTTTCTCCTTTCCTTCCATCTCTCCCTCTCTAACCCTCAGGCCAAGCCAACTCCAGCACTGTCACCTACCTTCTTGGTCATCCGACCCATGAAACGTGTGTCAGTTGCGACTTTCGCTGCCACTTTCTCTCCCTCTCCTCCACCTCTACTTAATAAAGCACTTTACAAGCTCAATTCTTATATCTCTGATACTCTCAATGTTCTTGCCCCTGTCATTAGGATCCTCTTGAAGCCCAAAGCCAAGTGCAACTCCTGGTACAACTCGACCTTGTCACCCTTAAACGCAAGTGTAGGGTGGCCGAGAGGAAAGGGCTGGCATCTTGTGCATCCCCCGACAAACTGGCCTGCCACCTACTCCAAAGGCAATACCGGCTCTCTATCTGCACTGAGAAGAAAGCCCACATCCAAGCCCACATCTCTGAGGCATCGAAGAACTCGGCTGAACTCTTTAAAATCTGCAAAGAGCTGGCCAATCCTGCTGCAGTCTCTACTTCTACTGTCCCCTCCCAGGCCCTCTGCACATCCCTGGCTTCTCATTTCATCTCTAAAACCAGGACATGCTGTTCACCCTCTCCTCCTCTACTCGGTTCTCTCTCTGCTACCTCTGGCCTCCCTGCGGCCTTTGACCATCCCTCTTTCTCTTCCTTTCCTCCATTCTCCCCTGACAAGATTTCTAGACAAGTCCGATCTATGAAAGTCTTGTCAAAACAGGTTCTTCCCTGTTCCCAAAACCATCAAGGACCATATTGACACCCATGCTCATACCCTGGCCGACTTCTGCAATCACTCCTTTACCACTAGAGCCATCCCCTCCCCCTGAAGCACTCTCTTGTGCACCCTTTTCTCAAGAAACCCTCAGCCGATCCCTCCTGCCAGGCTAACTATCACCCGATCTCCAACACACCTTTCCTGGGAAAGCTCTTGGAAAAGCCAGCCATAGCAGCTTAACCCCCCACACTGAATCTGTTGGTTGTCTCCATGACCATCAGTCTGGCTTCAGAACAGCCAGAAGCACGGAAACTGCCCTCCTGAACATCCGTGAAGACCTGCTCTCTAACCTTGATTCTAATCTCCCCTCTGTCATCATCTTACTCAATCTCTCTTCTGCCTTTGTCACGGTCAACCATGCAATCCTGCTCAACCGCCTCTGTGATAACCTGGGTATCACCATTCAGGCCCTGGCCTGGCTGACCTCTTTCATCTCCAACTGACCCTCTCAGGTCCAATTTGTGTCCTTCCTTTCCTCTAGCTCACTCCCTACCTGTGGTGTTGCCAGGGGTCTAACCTCTCTCCATGGCTATTCAACCAATACCTGGCACCTCCGCCCCCACCGCATTGCCACTCTCTTCTCCAACTTTAAGTGCTATGCGGATGACACTCCGCTCGTTTCAGGCTCCCCTGTGCCACCACTTCTCCCTCTCTCATCTCTGACTGACTGCAATTCAGGAGTGGAGTGCTGCCAACGACCTCTGCCTTAATGCGAGTAAGACCGAGATCCTCCTCATCGGCACACCTGCGCCTTCTTTTCCTGTCACTCTCTGGCCAGCCTCCCTTGGCACTCTTCCTGCTCCCATGTGAGAGGCTAAGAAACTTTGGTTCATCTTCGACTCCAAACTTTCCTTTTCTCCTTCCATCTATGACGTCTCTAAAAAGTCAAACTACCAGCTGCACCTTCGCAGAGGTATTCTTCCTTTCCTCACCTTCCCCCAGAAGCTCACTGTCTCTAGAGCTCTGGTTCTCTCTATGCTGAACTACTCCAACAGCCTCTTTCTAAATCTGCCTGCTTCTACTCTCCGCCCTTTGCAATTCAACCAGAACCGGACTACGAATACTTGTCCTTGACCTCAAGCCCAGGGAACGCATCGCTCTAGCCCTGAAATCTCTTCATTGGATCCCACTGGTTGCAAGGATTAGGTTCAAGACCCTCTGCATTGTCCACATGGCCCTCTGGGGCCTAGGTCCACAATACCTTCACCTCTTCCTTTGAAAATACCTTCCTACTCGAGCTCTTCGCTTCTCCACCTCACCTCCAACTCCCTCAGGCTCAGTCGCTTCCCCAAGCAACAAGTTGGTGGTAGATCTTTCTCCGGCTGGGGCCTCCCTCTGGAACAGCCTCCTTGTCTCTCTGAAACTTGAGAACAATCTTCGGTTTCCGGAAGCACCTCAAGACCTTCCTCTTTGCTTCTGCCTCCTCTCTTCCTCTCCCCTGCTGATCTCTGTCTGTTACTGCACTTGGCATCTGGCTACCATCTGAATTCAGGCCCATGTCCCTGCCCACCCAGCTGCACACCCGCACTGCCTTCTGGCAACCCTTGCACTTGGGTCTGTTTCTGCAATCCTACAGTCCCCTTACCTGCACTGATTAGGCACCCGTTGTCTGCGCTTAACCTTTGCACTTGCCATCTGCTGGCCACACTACTTGTTGTTTTGATCCTTTGTTCCAAACCTTCCACTCCTCTCCTACCCCTTGCACTTTCCCCCTTCCCTCTCCCCTACACCAGCGCGATCTCAATGTCACTGGACCTAGTAAGATAGTTGTCTTGTCCTTCCTTGTTCCCCTCCCTTGCCTTGTCGTGCCCTGAAACACTTGTGTATGGGCGCGCTATAAATAAAATATCATATCCTATGGGGTACATATGTGCCAAAGCTAACGTGGATCAAAGCTAACGTACATCGAAGCAAAATAGACTCCAGTGAAGATACAATTAGCAGAATATGCTTTTTGCTGCAGAGGAAATAGTACTGTACCTGTGGGAACTAACAACAAATGCAATAAAACATTATTCATCCCTGATCTTAGCATAGGAACAGCCGCTCTTATGGACATATTTTGGGTTTGTGGCCAGCAAGCCTACATGCATCTCTTACCATCATGGAGAGGCACTTGCTCACTAACTACTCTGGATTCAGCTGTCTTACCGGTTCTTGCAGCACACCTATCTCTAGTAAATATGCCAGGACCACAGCCATCCCAACTCCCACAAGTTAGGCGCATGACACACTCAATTCGGAGAAGCCTTCAGAAACTATCTAATTACCTGTCCAAAGACTCCTCTAAACCTTTGAAGGCCATTCCAGACAAATATTGCTTCTATACCAAGACAGAGAAATGTTTTGCTTCCCTCTTGGTGCAAGGCATCCTGGATACAGACAACATCAAATAGCTGCAGATAGTGCAGTGGGAAATGATCCAGTTGGCGATCGACACAGAGCAGGGTCTGAATTTGATAAAAAATGAGTTGTGAGCGATACGACTGATAACCTAGCAGAATAGATATGTCTAGGATTTATTAACGCCCATGGAAGGTGGGGTCCGCAAGAAGATCAATTGTAATGTTATACATACTTCCCCCCAAATGATGCTGACAATGGGGGCTTGTTCCATATAATAGGGGCCATACACAAGTTGAAGGCATAAATGGAGATGGAAGCAGGAGTACAAGCTGATTGGTTTGATATCATGTTTTCCTGGGCCCCAACCTGGCTAGGAATAGCGGTGAATAGCAGATTGGTTCCCATCATAGTGTTCCTGCTACTAACTTTTTACACATGCTAGATGGTCCATCGGTGTTGCACCAAGACTCTCCCGAACAGTGCCATGAGGATGGTGTCGATAAGGGCAGGGGGAGCGCCTCCGATCACAAAACACCAGTATACTCAAACAAATATTTGCCGAGTGGTGACAAACAAACCATGCATGATGGGAATAGAACATCCTTTAGATCCGCCAGGGACATTAACTTCGCCCCACCAGAGCCGGAGAATTATGTGGAACAATGGGTGGACTTAGCTGGGGATGGAGGTTGTTATTACCTGTATGCCAGAAACAATATGCCCAAGAAGGCGGGGGATTTGACATCAAGTGTGCAGAGCTTGGGTCCCGAAAGAAGAGGAAGGGGTTAGTTAATGAAGTATTAACTCAAGGAGGGAATGTTGTGATGCACATGCAGCGCCCCTCAGGGCCAAAAGATTCAGACTAAGGAAAATCTATTAGTGCATGAGAAATTGAACATGAGTGGCAATAGGCATGCAGGGATTTCAGTAGGGAGTTGGCATATAATAGGTCTGCATAGGAAAATATGGAGTAGGCAAGAAATGTATCTTTTAAGGTAGTTATAGGCCAGGTATAGAGCACAGGTGGCATTGTGCAGCAGTAGTGAAATAAGAGGTGATAATGTTTGACAATGGTGGTGCAGACATGGGGCAGGGGTGAGGGGAATACTGAAGCACTGCCATATTGGAAGTGAGGCCTAGTATTTTGTCTTCCCTATTGTAGTGCAGTAGTGTGGCATAATGAAGATTTTGAATTATTTTCCAATCCCAGGCGCCCTGGCTAGGTGGGAATTCTCTGTCTTCCCACAAGGCTATGGGGGAATACCTAGTTTGGGAGTTCTTTATTTCTTCTATAATTGTTTTGAAATTCAGGAAGTCAGCATCTATTATGGTTTCTTCTGGCAGACCAGGGATGACTGCAGAGTTTATTTTGGTAGTCTGGTACTAGATCTGTATAGGATTGCAGGAGTTCTGTGATATTTCTCATGGTCAACGTGAACACAGTAACTTTCCCTGGTTGTTTTGCTCTTAATTCATCTGTTTGTATTATTTCCAACCTCACGGCTGTTTGTTTACTGCCGAAGGCAACCATTGGCAACACAGGCCTTTGTTACGCTCACCTGGTCCCTGCAGAGGCCTTGAGGCACGGTTGCAACCCTCTCGGGGGTGAGGTCGCTCGGGTCCGACTTCGCCCTCTGCGCTTTTGTGGTGACTGGTGGTAATAGGTGATGCTGCTCGGGACTGCTCCTGCATGGAGAATGGGGGGCGTGAGTGGGCCAGCTTGTGTGCCAGATCCCCTTCCAGGCCCCTTCTCCCAAACCGTGGTACCCGTGGGATGCGCTGTCCCTGGAAAGCACACCTGTTGATTAGTTTTGGCGAGCAATCCGACCTGCTGCTTCTGGCAGGGGTGCTTTTATGATCTGGACAGAGTTTCTTCACTGGTCCCTTGCACGTGGTAGTCCAGTCCTGCTGCGACTAAGCCACTATACTTCAGGTAAGTGTTCCTGTTTGCCTTTGTCTTTCCTCATCTGTTTTTGTTGTATAGTAAAGTTTGCGGTCTTGTATTGCTGTCCATTCCACTTCTGATGTTTGATCTTTTGCCATCTTCCCTTGCAGATGATGTTGCCAGCCATGCAGAAGGTGCGGAACTCGAGGCGGCAGCCGGCGGGAATGAGGAACGAAGCTGCAGCGTATATAGCGGAGCTTTTGAAGCCACGCCCACCAGGTTTAACCTGCCTGCCACACCTGATGAGTCAGCACATGAAGACCAGGCCTTGGGAGCAACACCCGATGAGTCAGCACATGAGGATGTTCTCTGGAATAAAGGCTTTCAGCTCCTGCAAAGTTCTTGTAAAATTGTAAAATAAAAGCACTCCTGCACTGAAATAAAGTGTTCCTGCTTACATCTCTATATGAGCCTGGCGCCAGGTGCCAGGACTGAGTCCAGCCAGGCCATCTGTGTTTATGGGTCCCAAAGGGACATAAGTGAGTCAAGTGACCCATTGCCCCATCACTAGATGGTGTGGTTTTTGTGTTCTGGGGCCTGTGGCCATGACAGCATTCCACCTTAAGGTCCCTCTAATGGGTGGTTTCCCCCCTGGCCCTGGTTTAGTGGGGTTATTGCGGTGGAAATGCCCGATTAATCGTGGAACGTGGACGTGCTCACTGGGTTCTCAGGTCTGATCTTGGCTCCATAACCTTTCCAGTCTATAAGGTAGTATAACTTTGACCGGACCATCTCACCGTCTAGGATCCTTTTAACTTCGTATTCTGTTTCTCCTTCAACTATTTCGGGATCCGGTAGAGTATCGCTCCGTGTACCTGGTCTCAATGGTTTTAGGAGGGAGACATGAAACACCAGGTGAATCCGCATGTGGGCCGGTAATTCCAATTTCATGGCCACAGGGTTGATCACAGCCTTGATAATGTAGGGTCCCAGATATCTGGGACGGAACGCCCGTGGTCCTTTCAGGGGGATGTTTTTGGATGCTAACCAAACCTGGTCTCCAACTTGGTAGCTGGGAGCTTCCCTTCAGTGTCGATCCGCAAACTGCTTCTGTTTCTCTTTGGCTCTGGCAAGATGCTCTGCTGCTTCCTTAAAAACCTGAGTGATGATTTTGTGTAAGGTCGTTACAGCGGGCATTTCTAATGATTCGAGTGGGTCGAAAATGGATGTTGGTGAATGTCGACTGTATACTATGTAGAATGGGCTTTGTCCCGTACTGGTGTGAATGGAGTTGTTATATGAGTATTCTGCTAACCAAAGTATGTCCCTCCAGGTATCTTCAGTTTGTTTCAGCATACACCTTATGTACTGCTTGAGGGTCTGGTTAATCTGTTCGGTCTGGCCGTCGGTTTGAGGGTGATGATTTGTAGATAACCGGAGGTCGATTTTGGCAATTTTACAACACCTTTTCCAGAATGCAGAGACAAACTGAGTCCCTCGGTCTGATATCAATATTCATGGGAACCCATGTAGCCGGACGATCTGTTCCAAAAACACGATAGCCAGAGTAAAAGCAGTTGGGAGACCTTTCAGGGGAATAAAGTGGGTCATTTTGGAAAACAGATCTACAACGACTAAGATGGTATTGTATCCGTTACAAGAGGGACGTTCTGTAATAAAATCCCTTGATAGCATATGCCAAGGTGCTGGGGGTACTTCTAAAGGATGTAGCAGCCTTGTGAGACTTTGTTTTTGGGACTTGTGTTGTGCACAGGTGCCACAGGTCGCAATGAACTGGACAATGTCCTTTCTCCAATTTGGCCACCAGTAATTTTTGTTTATTTTAGCTTAGGTTTTGGCTATTCCTGGATGCCCTTCTACTAATGAATAGTGATAGTTTGCGATGATTTGGTTCTGTAATTTCTTATCAGGGAAGTGCAATCGTCCTTGGTAGTATGGTAGGTTGTCCACGATCGTATACCAGTCTCCCTTCCCTAGCCATTCCTGTTGCTCTGGTGGACTCATCAAGTGTTGCAGGTCAGATTTTAAGTTTTCTAAAGTAGTGGTTGCGTCAATCATGCCTTGGATTTGTCTTTCAGGAATGATGGCCACCGGGTCTGGTGTAGTGAATGCCTCTTTTCACTCACCCATAAGAGACAGGGCGTCTGCTTTTCCATTGTGTACTCTGGGTCTATAGGTGATGACAAAGTCAATTCCGCAAAGAAGAGAGCCCAGCAGAGTTAGAGTGATGATTGCGCTTTAGTGGTCTTCAGATATTGTAGATTGCGATGATCCGTGACAACGGTGACTGTATGTCTAGCTCCAAGATGATAATGTCTCCAGACTTTGAAAGCTGCCTTAATTGCTAGCAGTTCTTTATCAGTGATTGCATAATTCAATTCAGTGGCTGAAAACTTGCGACATCAGAATGCCACGGGATGTAACTGACATGTTTCGGGATCTCGTTGTGACAGGACTGCTCCCATTGCTATGTTGGAAGCATCAGTTTCGACCACGTATGGTAGGTCTGGTCGAGGATGCCGTAGAATTGATTCTGTGGTAAATGCTTGGTCTAGCTCCTAGAAGGATTTCTCTGTCTCTGCGGACCAATTAAATTGTTTATTTTTCTTTAGTAAAGAGGTGATTGGATGGACGATCTGGGAGAACCTGGGAATGAACCAGCGATAAAAGTTGACGGACCGAAGTACATTCTGTACTCCCTTTATGGATGTCGGTGAGGGCCAGTTAAGGATAGCGTCTACCTAGCGCGTGTCAATGCGTACGTCCCATGGTGTGAGAATAAAGCCGAGGAATTCTACCTCTGTTACATGAAAGAAGCATTTCTCCAATTTGGCATATATACGGTTTTGCCACAGTTTCTCCAAAACTGCCCTGACATGGTTGACATGGTCCTCATTGGGTGTCGAATAGATAAGAATGTCATCAATATAGACAAGAGCACAGACGTCTAACAGTTTGTGGAGCATGTCATTCATGAAAAATTGGAACACTGCTGGGGCTTTACATAGTCCAAAAGGGCATAACCTCATATTCATAAAGGCCATATTTCATGCAAAAGGCCGTCTTCCACTGGTCTCCTTTTTTGACTCTTACTAGATGGTAGGCCCCTCGTAAGTCTAGTTTTGTATTTATCTGAGCATTTTTGACTTGATCCAAGAGCTCTGAGATAAGCGGTAACAGGTACCATTTTTTTTACCGTGATCTGGTTAAGTGCTCTGTAGTCAATGTCAGTTCTCAGTTCTTGCTCCTTTTTAGGCACAAAAAAGAGGGGCAAGGATGCAGGGGACTTGGACGGACGAATGAAGTGATTTGCCAGATACTGATCGTGGTAGCTTTTTAGATGTTGGTTTTTCTGTTCTGTTAGGGTGTAAATCCGGCTGCAGGGAACTTGAGCTCCAGGTACCAGATCAATTTGGAGGTCATACAGTCTTTGCGGAGGTAGGGTGTTTGCTTGCCCTTTTTGAAAGACATCTTGGTAATCCAGGTATTCAGGTGGTAGTGAACTGGTGAGGCCCAGTATGGTTTCTTTCTTCGACGAACCTGGGTTGGTAAGACCTTTTAATGAGAATCCCTTGCTATAACAGGTGTCGGCACAGTCTTGGGGAATGGTCAGAACTCGTTTACGCCAGTCAATCCTGGGATTGTGGGTTTCCAGCCAGGGCATTCCCAATATCATCTGGAACTGAGGAGCGCCGATGAGATCGAAGGTGATGTCCTGTTGGTGACCATCCAGACACAGAAGCGTGACCTTCTCGGTGTAATGCGTCACTGGGCCGGATGATAGTTGAGATCCATCAACTGCTGTGACATTTTCCGAAACCTGCTTCTGTCGGAGAGGAAGGCCTATCCGGGTAGCCAGATCTTGGTCCATGTAATTTCCCACAGCCCTACTGTCAATGTATGCCTCCAAGGCATGTATTTTCAACGGTTGCATGTGGTTTACCAAGAGCACTGGGATGACTAGATCTGAGGTCTGTATAGGTTCCTTTTCACCGCTCGACAAGTGGACCCCTACGCTTGCCGGGTGTTGGCGTTTACAGAGTCCTGTTCTTCTTCTTCACCTTTGTCAGTTGCTCCAACTGCTTTCCTGGGTGGTTTCACCTGGCATTCTCAGGGATAGTGACCTGCCTTACCACAGTACAAACATAGCTGCTGCTGTCTTTTTCTCCCTTTCTGCCTTGGTGAGTGGGCTCCGCAAGCCTCAGATTTGCATTGGCTGGGACTGATCGTGTGATTTGGTTTGAGTCTCACGGGGTCGCACGTAGACCGACCGCCCCTCGGCCTTGGTCCGGTCCATTTTCCGATCCTGAAATCTGTGATCGAGCTTTACTGTCAGGTCGATGTATTCAGCACATCTTTCCGGGGGATTTACTACTTGGGCTAATACGTCCTTAAGTTCCCCTCGCAAGCCTCGGTAAAAGAGCATAGTTTTTTTCTCCTCTGGCCAGTTAGTTAGTGCTATCAGACAACTGAAAGAAGTGATATATGTTAGTAAGTCTTGATTACCCTGCCGTAGTGATAACAGTATTGTCCATAGCCCGCCCATGAGTATGCTGTGCAAATAGTTTCTCCATTTCACGCTGGAAACCTCTGAAGTCTCAAAGCAAAGGATCATCCTGGTTTACCAAGGGTATTGATCAGTTCGCTGCACTACATCCCAAATATGAGAGTACAAAACCCACTCTTGATTGATCGTTGGGGAATGCCCCAGGTTTGCACAAGAAATGTAGGTGACATTGATTCATAAAGATGACGTACTTACTCGGATCGCCTGTGAAGCGTACTGGTGGGGCCGGGGGATCCCCCACTGGAAGAACCACCTGTACTGGCGTGGGCTGTGGAGGTACGGCAGGAGGGGCATACCCCAGCAGTGGGACCTGGCCTGCCTGTGCCTGGAGCATTTGCCTTGCCAGTTCATCTGTCCGCTCCCGGTTCACAATTAGATCCATCCTTAGGGCATTGGTTTCCTGTCTTGAGGCATGAACTTCAGCCCGTAACTCTCCCAGTAATCGGGCCAACTGGTCCATTTCAGAAGTTTCCATAATGCCCAGGCTGAGATTCGAAGAGGCTTTGCGTTCTGTTATGCTCACCTGGTCTCTGCAGAGGCGTTGAGGCACTGTTGCAGCACCCCCAGGGGTGAGGTAGCTCGGGTCCGACTTCGCCCTCTGCGCTTATGTGGTGACTGGTGGTAATAGGTGATGCTGCTCGGGACTGCTCCTGCGTGGAGAATAGGGAGCGCGAGTATGCCAGCTTGTGTACTTGATCCCCTTCCAGACCCCTTCTCCCAAACCGTGGTACCCGTGGGATGCGCTGTCCCTGGAAAACTCACCTGTTGATTAGTTTTGGCGAGCACTCTGTCCTGCTGCTTCTGGCAGGGGCGCTTGTATGATCTGGACCGAGTTCCTTCACTGGTCCCTTGCACGTGGTAGTCCAGTCCTGCTGCGACTAAGCCACTATACTTCAGGTAAGTGTTCCTGTTTGCCTTTGTCTTTCCTCGTCTGTTTTTGTTGTATTGTAAAGTTTGTTGTCTTGTATTGCTGTCCGCTCCACATTTGATGATTACTCCTTTGCTTTCTTCCCTTGCAGGTGATGTTGCTGGTCCGGCAGAAGCTGCAGAGCTTGAGACGGCAGCCGGAGGGAATGAGGAACGAAGATGCAGTGATACAGTAGCTGGTAAGTTTTTAACTAGGGGACGCGCGGGGTTCAAATGCGGCGCAGCCTTAGGACAGTTGTTCTAACCATGTCTTTCTTCTTCTTCACAGGGTCCGAGTTGGTGGATGCAGCGTCACGATCAAGATTACTGGATGTCAGGAGATGAGTCTACAGATGAAGCAATGAAGCACCGGTTTCCTGGAGGAGAGTATGCAGGAGAACACCTGGTTTCAAAAGGTAAGTCAACTGGTCCAAGCGGCAGTGAGCGTCAGGTTGCACGCGAGTGCATAGTAACGCGAAGCACCGGTCTTAAGGATGGAACAGCTTATATAGCTGAGCTTCTGAAGCCACGCCGAACAGGTTCAGCCTGCCTGCCACACCCAATGAGTCAACACATGAACACCTGGCCTAGGGAGCCACACCCGATGAGTCAGCACATGAGGATGTTCTCTGGAATAAAGGCTTTTAACTCCTGGAAAGTTCTTGTAAAATAAAAGCACTCCTGCACTGAAATAAAGTGTTCCTGCTCACATCTCTATATGAGCCTGGCACCAAAGGCACCAGGACTGAGTCCAGCCAGGGCCCTTGTGTTTATGGGTCCCAAACGGATATAAGTGAGTCAAGTGATCCATTGTCCCCATCACTAGATGGTGTGGTTTGTGTGTTCTGTGGCCTGTGGTCATGCCAGCCTTCCGTTTACTACAGCAGTTTTGTGGGTCTTAAAGCAAACAGCATTACAATAAATACATATAGCTTCTACTGGCTCTCCCTTAATATTATTTCATTTTTCCCCCATTCTTCCCCCCGTCATCCACCCGCTTCCATCAGTTCTTCCTTTTTATTTGAGGGGCAATGTCATGCTATATGCCCCTTTTGGCCACAGGAGAAACCTACAGTTGTTGCAGGTTTTATGCTTCCCCTTTCCCCTTTTCTGAACTCTAGTCTCTCTTTGGGAGGGGAATACTTTTCTCCTCGGTCCTGTTTTCTTTAGACCTACCTGGTTCCCGTCTTCAAACCTCCTTGGACATTGGTACCTTCCCTTTCTCCTAGATGATAAAAGGTAGGAGGTAAGAACTTTGTGTACTTTCTTTTGGTTTTCAGCCCAATGTTATATTCTTTGTTTATTTGCCTCTGCAAAATTCTGGGCAGTCTCTATGACTATGGTCATATTGGGTTTGTTTACCTGAATAACAGCCTTCTGTAGGAAGGGTGCCTAACTATTAATACATTGTTCCAGGCCCATGGTCTCAAGAATTTCTGAGAGGGTCTTTTTTCCCAATCAGACGGCTAACGTGTTCTGAACCCTTGTTCCTAACTCTACTGGTGTCTCCCCTGAAGTTAGGCGTATCTCCCTGAATTTCTGTTTGTAAACATTCTCAGTCCGACCCACCTTTTGCAGTAATCCTTTTTTATTTCATCAAATGAGATTATCCCATGGGGATTTAGGACCTGGTAGGATGTTTGCAATTCCCCTTTTACTAGGAGCCCCAGATAACAGGTCTTCATGTCATCAACTCAATTAAATAGTTGAGCTACTCTTTCAAAGTTAAATAAAAAGTTTCCCAAATCCTCTTCCTCCTTATAAGCTTGTAAAACCCAGTGAGGAGAGGACTGGTCATTGCTGGGCTGTGATGAGTTGTTTTAATCCAGCCTGCCACCTATTTTTGGCCTGAATTTGATGGGCACCTAAACGATCCAACAAAGCCTCAATGTTCACAATGTGGTTTTCCCTGGTTCTTAACTCCACAGAAAGGTCTTTTATTCTGTCAGATGTGGGGGAGAAAAAAAAAAAGAATATCCTTTTCAAATTTTTTTTGAAGTTCCTCCTCTGTCTCTTGATGTAACTATTTGGGGAACTTCTTTCATCTGGGGATGACCAAATAGAGAAGGCTTACCAATGCTTCAATACTCCTCTTTAAGCTAGGTTTTATATCCAAGGTACCGACAAGGAACTGACAAGAGGGAGATGTTGTATCAGACAAGTTCCATCCAAATCGCCCTTTGAAAAGAAGATGCTGTTTATAGATAGGTATATTCAGTTGTCTCAGGATGTATTGTTTGATAGTCTGATATAGAGGGGAGGGGGCAGGATTTTAGAACTTTAAGGAATAACAAACAATATCCCAGCTGTATGATTTCTTTCCAACTATCAGTTAAGCCACACCCTATATATTTGTAGGGGCTACAGAAGATCTAGTAGTTTGATTGCTAGGTTTCACAATTTTGGGGGTCCCCCAGTTTGTGGCAGCTGACCCGGATCCCACTCTGACACCATATATAAGGAATCAAGAGTAAGACTCAGACACAGTAACAGGTTAAATGTTGGTTGCAAACTTTTATTGTCAAAATAATAAGCGGGGTTAAGGAAATCCTACGTGTCCCTAGGTCTAAGAGGGGTTTCCCTACCTCAACAAGACTAATGAACGTCCGTGTTATGATGTTAAACAAATAAAGCGTTTTCTGTCCTGGGTCCAAAACCCTAAACTAACCCTTACACACTAAACTACATATAAGGTGAAAATGGGGACTTCCGTAAGCTACGGGCCTAAAGCTTTCTTTCAAAGTTCTAAACATAAAGGTCTATGCAGCAGAAAAGAAAAGGAATAAAAGGTCCTGTCAAGACGTGAAGGGAAGGGTATTGACACCCACTCCCGAACCACAGAAGCCATATGAACTCGACCCTGCCACCGTGGTTGGCATGGGTTCCTGATGGTAGGACTTACAAGTGACCACATAGCAGCCAGTGAGGGGAGGAGGGATTAGAGAGAGGTTGTGAATACAAAGCGGGGAATTAAAGAACCGGAGAGAGTACTAGGGTAACGAGATTGGATAAGTAGGAGGGAGTTTAGGGAAAAAGACACACCTTGATACACTTGATAAACTGTATCAATGGTACCAGAAACCTGACCCTACCTATTCCCTAGAAACCTGCCTAATACCTCCTAACATTTCCTAGCATAATAGCTAAATGCAATTCCCAGCGGAACATATATCTCAGACACTCTAGCAGATATTGAGCATGAAAAGCACATGGAGGTGGAATGAGCGACAACATGAACACAGAGAACAAATGGAACAAACAACTGGGGGGCATTCCCCAACAAGATGCACAGAACTCATGGCCTAACAGGCAAGATTAATCATGAAGGACAAGTGACACAAAACATGAAGCGAGCAGTATTTATTGTACTCAAACACTCCTCCCACCATCCTGATAGCGTGTTACAGTCCCACGCTCATAATGAAACTTGTGTTTCCCTCCACACAGTGTGCACAGCAGTTCGTAGCCCCTGAGCATCCAAAGCGCTGTTCGCTACATTCACAACACACAGTAATCAGAGCGTCTTTCAAAAGGCAACGGAACCCGTGTTTCCCTCCACACAGTGTTCACAGAAGTCTGTAGCCTGTGAACGCCCAAAGCACAGTTTGTTACATTCACAACACACTTAAATCAGAGCACCGGTCATAAGGCAGTGGCTGTACTGGTTGTACGTATGTCAATTACGAAAAGAAGGTAGTGAGAACATAAATGCGGCAAGATCACTTAACTGAGGTCTGGGAGCCCTGTGAGGCCACACGGACAATGATGAGTACATCGGTAAACACTTGGAGCTGATTGCCGTCACAGCTGCATTGCCCGGCTTGCTCCTCCCTGCTTTCCTGCTTCCTATGCTGCACATGCTGCATCCGCACGTGCCGTAATCTCCATCAATCATCAGCACCTGGCAAGGGCGGATGGCAGTCTTCATGGCGGCAGCAGCTGTGTGGTGTATACACCATCACACCCTTCCCAGGAAACCTGGGAACTGTAGTCCTCACCCGGCCTGGCCACCACCACACATTCAAGTTGCTCCAACCTGCCCCAAGCCCTTTTTCTTGACAGTTACAAAAGGAAAAAGGGGTTTTCCCTTCCCCTATGTTTCTTCTGGTTTCTCGCGGTCTGCCCGGTACTTCAGGAAAAATTCAATAATGCTACTACATTTCACAGGGCGATAACTCTCTCCCTGACTGCTCCTTTACTCCAATTTTTTATTTCACAGTTTCAAGGGGCTGGGGGGGGGGGGGTTACAACAGCATTGTGATGGGGTCAGGAGCTTGATACTGTCCAAGGAGAAGAGTGACCGCTCTCAAACAGGGTTAAGTGGCCTACCAGGGTGTATGCAAGAGCCCATCCCACCACAGAGGTGGGGTGAGGGAGTTGAGGGATGGGGGTTATTTTCTTTATAAGCTCATTCTAAACCAAAGGGAAAGCAAAAGGTTGGCTAATGGAGGGGATTAGATAAGAGGCCATGACATTCAAGTATTCACTTTAATCATTTACATAATGAGCCCATTCCTAAGTATGCTCTATGGCGCTGCAGACATGGATACATTGATAGGGGCCATGTGATTTAGGTGGGCTTGAGTCAACCCTACATAGTACTCTGAAGTAGGTGGAGTTACACAGAAGTTAATCTAGACCTAGTGAAGCATAACTACTTCTATTGGGGCAGAGGTGACAGAACTAGATTGGGAGAGATGGCAACAGCAGCTTTTATGATGGCGCTTCCAGGGTAACACTAGCTCTGTTCCGTAGTTCTACATTTTCAAGCTTTCATATTTCAATTTTAATTATATATATGACATTATTTTGTCAGAACTTGAATTAGAATTTTCACCATATTTTAAATGTTTTCATAGTCTTGAACAGGGCAGTAGGTTGATCATGCTATTTCTGTCAAGTTAGCTCTTGAAGGTGCACTGGTGTTTTGAACACACAGAGCCAAGTCAGGTTTTGGTACACGGCTGGACATAGTGCATTTCAAAACTTTTGTTTACCCTCGTACATCTTCTGGCTAGTAGAAGTGTATCCATAAATTCAGGAGCAGATGGAACAGAGGAATCTAATAGATTGATTGATATGGTGTATCTGTGTTTTGAAAATAGTGCCTTTTGGTGACCATTTATTGATAGAGATTAGCTATTCCTTTTGATTGGTAACACCATTGCATAAATACTAGCTCGCCTATCACAACAGCATTCATTTGAGTATATCCTTCGTTTTACTGTACCACATTTTAGATGGCTATACACACATCTGATTAGCTACAAGCTTTAGATTCTTAGAAGTGAAAAGGAAAAGAGTAGGGTGGTAGAATTATATTCAAACACATTAATGATAACAGTTGGCATTGCTTATTGTCCGACAATACTATTTGTAATAAACATATATTATCTCTATATAAATGCTCAACAGACAGATGGATGGGGATATTCTTTATGTGTTCCTATTTAACGATTAGAAGGAGGCACAATACAGCAAGTGTAAGGATATGTTGTTTTAGTGAAAAAACTGCAGGGAAGTTTGAGGGCATTTAATGTTGATTATTAACACAAGGGTAATAAGAATGAGTTCTGAGATGTTCTTGAATGAAGTGCATGACAATTTATATGACTGCTAGTAAAGCTGTCAAGTTTCAAAGGGTTGAGGGTTCTTTCTGTAAAGCACAGTAATCTCACTCTTTGTGTGGCCTTGCGAATGCTGACTGCACAAACGAGGTTACGCTCTAGAAAGTGGGATCTGATGAAAATCATATTGTCGTAACTACGGTTCACACTCAAAGAGTTATGGTCCACAGCGATAAGGGTGAAAATGCGCTACTTAAGAAAACTCTAGCCAAATGCCCAAAAGTGCTTCTAGATGCTCCTTAGGGGAGCATTAATAATGGCAAGTTTAGTAGGGTTTCAACCATGTTCAACAAACTCCTTGATGGATGCCTTCTTCAGTTTTTTTCCCCGGCTGCATTATTTTCTTTTATAACCGATTGAATATTAATGTTCTTATTTATAACCTGACTTTTCAGCTTTGGGTAGAACCATAAGTTGCATCATGAACAATTATGCCGATTTTCTTTACTAATGCTTTGTCATAAGGTTGATCGTCTACACATGAAATTATCTGCTAAGGAAGCATTTTGTTATATACAGTGAGGACCAATGGACAGCATTTCTCATATCAGTAGATTTAAAGAGTTAGCTTCTGAAACCAGATGGTGTTAAGACCACAATATACTTTATTCCATAGTACATTAAACTAGAAGAGAAATGATGGGTTGACACGTGAGTGTCCTTTCAGCTTTCTTTTATTCAAAGTATTATTCCTGCAAATAAACAACAAGAGAGTACAAATACAAACATAAAGAAAGGAATTCAGGAACATTATGAGCACCTCAAGTGCTCCCTATGAAGCAGCCACGTTGTATCTCTGTGTAACAGGACTCTTAGTCATTAAGAGCCAATGAAGGGATGTTTGTGTTACGCTCACCTGGCTCCCACAGAGGCGTCGATCGGAATTGGACTGCTGCGGTCTCCACCAATGTGACGTGTAGGGCCGAGATGACGGACTGGACTGGACTGGCCCACCTAGCTTCGTTTGCTTGGCCCGTAGGAATATTCTTCTGCAAATGAAG
Source organism: Ambystoma mexicanum (assembly GCF_040938575.1). Lineage (NCBI taxonomy): Eukaryota > Metazoa > Chordata > Amphibia > Caudata > Ambystomatidae > Ambystoma > Ambystoma mexicanum. The sequence goes on from NC_090921.1 coordinate 306,802,064, forward strand.
AAAGGGAATTAACCCCCCGTGGAGTTGAGCGTAAATCCCCCCACCCCGCTGTTCTCCCCACAGATCACCCTCCCCTCTTATAGTCTCACCTGATGGTTTGAAAAGATGAGCTCTCCATCCTGCAATGAGCGCAGGGGCGCGTTGATAACCAGTTGCTTCACTGGCTCGAAGGAATTGGTGAGTTCCAGAACAATATTGACTCCGAGATTCCCGGCAAAACGCTGTAAGTATAAAGTTCGTAAGAGTTCAAATGCCTGACTTTCACTCTTGTCCGATTCCTTGCAGGTTGCAGCTTGACCCTAATGAAGAGTTCCTCGTGCAACCGGTAGTATTCTGGTAAGGATTTGTATTTTCCAACACAGTTCGATAAAATAATGTCAATATGTAACCTGTTGCTTTCTCCCTTATTCAGGCGCTGAGAGAAAGTATGAAGTCTCGGGGAATAATACCTCCGGCGGTAAAATCAGGTTAAGTCTATTGTGGTGAGGAGGGTTCCCCTTATTAGTCCCTTTGTTTCACCTTGCTGTCCTTTTGTTTCCCCTTAGGGGCCGGGGTTCGGCGAAGATGCAGTGGAAGCTGCGCCGACCAGTGAAGAGGAATAGTACCCCCCGGTGGTAAAATCAGGTAAGTCTATGGGGGGGTAACTAATATTCCTCTGTGTATTCCCTTGGCTCACCTTGCTGTTCTTGTCTTCTCCTTAGGTGCCGGAGTGCGGCGGGAACATGCAGGAGGATGCGGTGGAATGTGAAGATGCTGCGAAGGTCGGTGAGTTCAGCGCGGCGCTGCAGCAGGCGAGGCGACGCCCATAAATACCTTCTTTCTTCCAGCTTGAAGGCACGATGGATCGGGAATTCAGGTAAGGATCGAAGGTATTGTTCTTGTTCTAACCTTTTCTCCTTCTTTCTCCATTTTTCTAGGAGCTCCAAACTCGAGTCGGGCGTGGCAGAAGGCTGGATGCAGACTTGCAGGCACGGTGAGCGTTACGCTGCTGGATTCAGGATAACGCGAAGCGTGTGCTGCTTTTCGGGCGTGGTTTAAATAGCCTCCAAAGTAGTCCCAGGTAAGTATTCCTCCCCAGCCACGCCCGAGCAAAAAATAGTCCCTAAGTAAAGTAGTCCCTTCCAAGCCTCTTTTGGCTTGGAGCTCTTGCAGCATGGTCTGCATCAGGTAAGTTTTAATCTATGAGCCTGGCGCCTGTGGCGCCAGGACTGACTCTCCATATGAGCCTAGCAAGGGTTGTTGGGCTTGCTTGGGATAACTTGATGCCTGCTTCCGGGGTAGCTGGATTTGGTCTGGGTCCCTGGGGGTAGGCATCATGACAGCTTGATCCACATTTCCCTATCAGAACAGAAGAAAATTATAGTATTGTTTTTATTTGTATTGAGTAGACAAAGTTATCCCATTAAGGACTGCCCAATACTTCCAGTAAGACTGTATTCAAATGATAACATTTCTCTCCCGTAAGGAAGGAAAGATCAAGTGGTGATATTGGTCTCATTTAATTAGCCCACAGGACAAAGTGTTGCAAGTCTACTGAAATAGCATCTTTTGCACTAAGGTGTCGCTGTTCATTTGTGCACTGGTTCAAGAAGTATCTGCCTTGTTACATTCAAGAGTTTTCCGGAAGGGTTACAGACTAACCTAGGCTGAGCACTTGAGGGTTGCCTTGGTCCTTAATGCACAGGTGGATATTGCCCACGCTGTTTATTGAACTATGCCTGCCTCTGGACCTGTGAATACTCAAACAAGGTCATTAAGAGGCAGACTGGGTAATTAGAAAGAATGGACTACTTAGGATACAGTATACCTACAGACCTTGCTGCCCACACACGTATGTGTCTCTCCCGGAACCCCTTATTGTCCACCATAAAGTATTGCTGATGTGCACCCCCACCCTGAACATGCACACTCTTTCTATTGAGTCTAGCCCTGTATGGAGGAGATTCCGATGCCTTACTCATCTTAATAGTGAAAAAGTCAGTTTCAGAGAAAAATATATTCCTGACCATCCAAGTGATAGCTCCATAATTGCATTACACAGTGGACCCAAAGCCCCTTGTGCTCAAGACTATCTCACACAGTAGCCAAACGCCATTTTTCCACAACCAGGCACGGTTAGCAACTATTTTTCCATAAAGAACTATGTTCAATGTTAACCACTTGTCGGGAAGTAAACATCCTTTTTTAGGAAACCGATCAACCCTTATAAATCACTAGCCTGGCCTGAGGTGAGATGTTTTTAGTCCATTTTTGCCATTCGCTCTCCAGCGCCTACTATATACAGCACCCTAGACAATGCATCAAAACAGAATTTCAATTCTTCACGTTAGTATACTAGAGATTCTGCCCATGTGCTCATCATACATTCAGGGAACCTTTTCCTAAATGTTTGCATATGTTTTAGCTTGTACTCAAGATTAATAGTTTATTCTAATATAATAGCAACCTTCATATTCATAATAGGGTCACACAAATGTGTAATGTAGCCTGTGTGTTATGCTGCTGTATTAGAGCTGGCCTGTTTGTGCCGGCTATCTTTAACATACTAGTAGTACACCCAACCAACCAAACGTCTTACACAAACCTCTAGTGTTCAGTGCCTACACCATCTGCAACTGTGTCTACCTCTGTGTCCTTCCCTACCTTTCACTTTGAGTGAAACACTTCTAGGACCCCTCTTAATGGCATCTGTTCCTATGTAGGCATGAATCACACACAACTTAAGATCGGTTACACATTTCTAGCTACCTCTCCTCTAGTCAGGTGCCTGTAGTATGTATCTCTCGTGCTCTTTCGTGCTCTCTCTTTTCCTTTAATACTCCCTTTCTCAAACCTACCCTATACTTTCAAACACACGTGCCCGCACACACCTCTCCCTACTAAAAGAGACTTGCATGTTACTTCTCATTCTCTGCAAGTGATTGGGGACCGATATTAACTGGAAGGGGTCACTAAAACCCACAACCATATGAAGCAATATGTTCACACCGGAAGTAGATTATAGTCGCGAGAACATGACATTGGACCTCATTAGGAGATTTGCGGTAAAAACAGTCATTACCGGCATGGCGCTACTAGCGCGTACGTGTTCCCTCAACGCCACAAATAGCGGCTGATTATGAGAGCGCGTGCACACACGTACCTCCATGCCAGTAACAGCTGTACCACCATGCCGTTAAAGACCCTCTAACCCCCTGATAGCGGCATCACGAAACCCGCTGATTCTGCCTCCGCCCATAAGCAACCCTTAAATAATGGACCCGGCAATACCATCATGTTAATACCGGGTCCATAATACCGGACCTGTAAGTAACGTCATCGCGCCAGTACGGGAAATGTGCCGGCGGACATCTGAAAAAAAAAACAATCCATCGCATGAATCACCTGAAAATGTCCAAAGCTACCAGGAAATCCACCCCCCGCCTGAGCAAAAAGAAGTTTTCTGATGATGAGCTAAACATGTTAGCTGACACGTTGGTTGGCCACGCTGATGAAGTGTTTGCAACAGACCCAAGGCGCCTAGCCCAACTGCGCAAAAAATAAATCTGGGAGGAGGTGGCAGGGAAGGTCACTGCGGTTGGCACCATCACCTGCACTGTGAAGGGCGTGAAGAAAAGGTGGGACGACCTACGTCTCCATGTCCGAATCATGTCGGCCAACCGCAGGGAGGGCCTGGCAACAGGCAGTGGGGACCACTCTCCCACAAAACTGACAAGGTGGAAGGAAACTTGTTGCAGCACCATTAGCATGGAGTCGATCGAGGGATTTGGAGACGTGCAGTTGGGAGTGCCGTCATCGGTAGATTGAGGTGAGTGTCCCCACAAACCACAGATAACCAAAGCATGATGTAGCACAACTAATGTGATAGTGAAGTAAGGCAATGCATGGCCCATCATACACACATTAACATATCCAGGTCCAGATGGTGGCCCAATCACTGGCACATTGATATGCATGCTGCATGCCAATCCAATAACCAATAGACACCCAACACACAGAAAAACATCACATGTCACACACCATGCAAACCGCAATACAACGGTAGGCCACACAGCACACACCAGTGCTAAAATGTGAGTACCCGACGTATGCCAATATGGCCCCCCCCTATTGCAAGCACCCTGTCTGCCACACCTACAAGTATGCAATGCATCAAATGGGAACACCACCAATGTATGCATCGTGCACGTACCACCATCACTGATGCCCTGCCTCTCCTGGTCCCCCACAGGCACAGATGCGGACAGTGACGGCGAGGAGGCTGCCGCACAGGCCACGACACCCGCGTAGGGATCCAGGCCCAGCCAAGAAGGCACAAGACCATCAACCTCTAGGGCAATATCAACGCCCAGACTGCCACACAGAAGCGCCACCAATACAGGGCAGGCCACAGGATAGGCAAACACCACCTGAGACACCACCTGAAGACACAGCTATGGGCTTGTCCACTGTGGTGGAAGCAGCGGCGGATGGCACACAGTCTGCTGCCACCAGCTCAATCGGGGAGGTAGCTGTCCTAGCCCCCCATAGCGATGCAGAGGGCCACGTTGAAGACCAATCAGACATGGGCGGCAACCTCCATGGGGATGGCGCACATACACCAAGACCCCAGCACACCACACAGGGCACCCCAGTCAGCACCCATCAACACAAGTCCCGAATACTGGGGTGTCCACATCTTCAGTCCCCCTCAGAGGACACTCCTCCATTGGACCGCCCCGCAAGTGGCTCATCCACCTCCACAGCCACCTGTGACATGGAGGCCCGCATGACCAGGATGGAGGACCACCAGGATCAGATGATTGAGCTGGTCAGGCAGTACGTTGCAGAGGGAGAATTGACCCACCGGGAAATCCGTGAGACAAATGCTGCACACATTGTGGCCATGAACAAAAACATAATGGTGATACATGAGAGTCTGGCAGCAGTGACGCAGGTCCTGGTCAGGATTGCCGATCACTTGCAGCAGCAGCGTCCTGCACTGTCAGATGCACAAGCAGTCACGTCCACTTCATCCAGGACACTGGCAAGCTCGGCTCAAACCAGCCTGTCCGGTTGACCAGGCAGAGCGCACGCCACGGATATGCAGCCCCCAAAACATAAGAGAGGCTGCCACTAGCAGGGCCACCCTGAATGTGTTGACTGCATTTTGATGAAAAACATTCATAGCACATCATGTGTGGGATGTAAATGGGGTAGGCGGTATGGGGTGTGTTTGGGGGAAGGGGTATGGGGTGTTGGGGGGAGGGGGTATGGGGTGTTGGGTGTGTTTGGGGAAAGGGGTATGGGGTGTTGGGGGGAGGGTGTGTGTGTGTGAGGTGGCGGGTTCAACCACAATGATGATTAATTTTCAATAAACATAAACCCGTTGTGTGAAAAATCATATCACGATTGGACATTGTGTGTTTATTCAATTCAAGACAGTGCCCAATTCCCCACACACCCTGTGTCCATATGCACATGATCCCAGTGCCCAGTGTAGTTCTAACATAGACCCATCAGCATCCCAGTGTTTCAGAAGAAATCATCAATTACTGATTGGCGCACAGCACAGCCATCTTGTGCATCGCGAACTGGCAGGGGTGCTGCTTCTCCTCCATGATCATCATCTTCATCCTCACCCAGTGCATGCAGGTCAATGTCAGGTGGCAGTGGTACGTTTCTCCGGATGCACATGTTGTGCAGCATGGCACAGACCATGGTGATCTTTCCCACCTTCTCAGGCCCGTGAAGGAGTGTGCCACCAGACCTGATGAGGCAGCGTAACCGTGCCTTCAACAGGCCAAAGGTCTGCTCGATCACAATACAGGTACGGGTAGGAGCCCGATTGTAGTCCTCTTCGTGCCTGTTCTGCAGGTTACGAACAGGGGTGAGGAGCCATGGCTTCAAGGGATAGCCAGCATCACCTGCATGGGATCACAATGAATGAGGTATGTGTGAGTCAATTTCTGACATGACACCGGTACTTATCACTCTCATGCCTGCCGCTATTTGGTGTTGACATGCACATGTCCCTGGATGTCCGCACACATGTTCATTTGTCACAATGTGTCCTGCACTATGGTCTGCAGGTGTGGATTGCGTTATCCAGATGAGGCAGGGTGTTCACTTGCATGCTGTTGCAGATTTACTGTGGATGCCTACCACTGTATTTGACCTCATATAGGTGATGTATAGTACTCTGTATGTATTCCTACTAGCAGCATTGGCACAAGTTTCATCATGATTCGTCATTCATCGGTTGGTATTTCCATGGTGGCATGCAGCACGACAGTGGTGGACGACCAGTGATAATCAGTGTATTCCCTTGGTGGGATTTATTTGTGCGCACTCATGGGTGCATGTCCTGTGTTGTGCTTTGCTGCAGTCATGTTTCTTACGCATACTCACTGCATGTTGCTGGATAGTGTTATAGAGGATGATGATTATGCAGTCAACGCGTTGAGGGTTGTGGCCTGCTTGAAAGTCTGGCATATTGGCACTGGTGTGCAGCACTGATCTTTTGTATGACATTGATGTGTCATGTTCAGGTTGGGATGTTTTGGGCCACAGTGTTTTGCTGTATGGCCATTGTCCTGTCACCACCCCAATCTCACCCAGGTGCAGTATGCATGGCCCCCGCCATTCTCACCCAGGTAGACTATGCATCCCCACCAATCTCACCCAGGTGTCATGGGCCTGTCAGGCGACTTACCGAGCTGCCAGGCACGTCGTCCAGCATGTCGCTCCATGTAGCGGGGTAGCGAGGAGTTCCGCAGCACCATTGCATCATGAGTAGATCCAGGAAATTGGGCATAACAATGTGTGATTATCTTGCTGGAGTCACGCCTACAAGTATGCAAGGGACCACCAATTCAACATGGGTGCAGTTGCGGGCACCAATGCAATTGGGCATGCCTGCCAGTGCATGGAAGCCAACTTTAGTGTCAAAAAGCTCCTGGGCAGTCCGTGGTAGGGATATGTAGTTGTTTGCGTGCTTCAGGAGGGCATCAAGCACTTGGTTCAGCATGCATAAAAAGAAAGGTTGTGATATGCCATGCAGCTGCCCCACTGTGTGCTCGTAGGTGCCTGTGGCCAGGAAGTGGAGCACAGACACTACCTTCAGTAGAGGGGGGGATGGCAGTGCGGATTTCAATCAGGCTGACAATGTCTTCGCGTATCATGTAATGGTGATGATGGTGTCCCGGTCCAGGCGATACAGGGTGTGGATCTGCACAGGGGTTAGGTTGTATGGACTAGCTCTGATGTGAGGGATTGGTGGCTGCCTATGTGGTACCACTGGCTGCACTGGTGGAACTTGCTGGGCCTGTCTCACCCTTCTTCTCCTGCGTCTCCTCTGTGGTGCCTGTTGTTGTTGCTGGTATAGCAATGCAGGCATGTCCTCCAGCCCCAAGATTTCAACTGCAGGTGGGATACTTTTGGTGTGGGAAGGGGTGTGGTGTGTGGGTGTGCTCCTTTTGTGCTGGGGCAGACTCCATTGCCTCCACCTGTGCTGATTGTATCCCCCTGTGGCAGTTGGGAGCACAGCAGATTGCCATTTACGGGTGATCCGCGATGCCTGTAATACCGGCATCGTGGAGACCCTATTTACCGACTTCGGGATGCCGGTAGGTGCATGTCCTCGTGACTTGTGATATCCTCCTGTTAGCTGCGTCCCGGTATTGCCGTCACGAAGGGTGCGTGTACGCACACATGCCGGTACGGAGGGGCAGGGTTCAAGCGGTGGCGGTAATGCCGGGTGGTCCACTCGTAATGGCCTGGACCGATAGTCGATTACCATTCCGCCTTCATTTTTGGCTTACCGCAAATCTTGTAATGAGGCCCATTTTCTTATTAACACCCATCTGAAAAGGAACAGAAATAGAGACTTCAGAAGTAAATTTGATCAATGACAAAACTACTAGATGCATCTCCATTTGCGTTGAGCATTGAAAACAGCCAGTGTTGGGGATGATGGAGCCACGAGAGCTTTCAAACCCAGGCCAATTACCAACCAATATGAGGTAAAAAAATAAATGTCATCAAAGGAGATATTATTCAGGTTTAAAAATAGCAGCAGAACTTGTATCCAGCTGCCGGTGAGTCACTATTGTACATCTGTTCAGGCAGAGTCACCCAAAAATCATACTCATGCCATCCCTAGGACAAGGAGGAGTGGCAGTGGCTCCCACATTGTGACATTTGGTAAGTGGCTCTGCATTACAGTGAGAAGTCTAATGTGAAAGCCTATTACATCTAATCAGCAATCATTTCATGTAAAAGTGAAATGATTTTTCACTGAGTGGATTGACGGATTGTGTGACTCGCATATGGTTTGATGTGGTTTGACGCATCATTCAAGATTGAGCATAATCTGCTTGTCAGAGGCTGTAAATTGTGCAACATGCTGCGGGTTGACGACCTTTGAACGAATTAATGTTATTAATGATGGCAAGGGAAATAAGGGACCAGATTTCGAGTTTAAATATGATCAGTGCATGTTGCATTTTGAGCGCATGTATTTAACACTTGACCCTATAAGAAAAGTCCAACAAAGCTGAAAATGGAAGAGTTTTTGATGGTCATTTATTTGCTCTTTGGTGAATAAATTCAAAAGGGGCACAGAGTACAAAGCAAGATTTTGGGTCTTCAATAGAGGTTTGCAACAGTGGCCCAGAATGTGAGGTCAGCGATGTGCACCCTAAGGAAAAGATGTTGCACTGAACAGGAAAATCTGTTTTTATGGGCCTAAAACGCAACTAATTTGCCTTGGTCTATTTCATGCAGTAGTTAAAGTTGTGGGCTACCTTACTCCGGTATCTCTGAAGACGGAGCAAAATCTGCTCGTCATCATTGTGTATGAAAATAATATGCCTATTGTGGAAAATAAGAAGGATAAATGCATAAGAGGGAGGGCTTACGCTTACAAAAATAAGTGTTGATAGCACTGACCCCAAGGTACAGTACTATTAAATCCAATTTGGTTGATGAAGATGCCACCAACTAAGTTTTGTACTCTGCAAAGAATAGTATCTAGGCTTACGCTGCAGGCACAATAATGAGCCGACTGGGGCGGATGACATGGCAGAAGTCACCCGTGGATGTAATAGGAGGGAGGTATCCATCATCAACTATGCTCCTTATATTATCCACCTTGCATAGCTTCGATTCCTCTTCAAAGACTTAAAGAAGAAGTTCTTTCAGCACTTGTATTGGCCAAATGGATTTGTCAATTATTTTTGAGCATATATTAATACATTTTTTTTTTCAATGTATCTTCCCTTCGATTTTCTGTCATTTAGACATGCAAACTGCACAGGTCTTAACCGTTGATCAATCATCCTAAATTCAAGTGATCTGGAGGCAATAAATCATGCCACACGCCCCTATGGCTGACATCAGCAGACGCTCACTTTAAGTTTACGCCTCTTGTCACCACACCAGTGCACCTCTCATTCAAATGTATTCCATGCAAATTGCAAGACGCCTCTTTCCTCCATAAATATCAACAAACCCTTTCTGATCAAACTATGGAGATTCTTCTGCCTTCCTGCCCGTCTATTTCATTCCGAGCCGCCACAACTCCTTTTGCTCTGTTCAGCTACCAACTATGACGCACACAATACAAAAAAGGTAATTACGCTACAAGCACTTTGCCTTTCAATAATTATTACATAAGTGACACATTGCTTTGCTAAAGCAGATATAAATAGTATTCTTAGAACAGTAGGTTGTTTCATGTGCAAAGGATAACTTTCCATAATTCACTTTTCTTATAAATGACCTTTTAAAAAGAACCATCAATGCTTTCATTTTTTAAGAAACCAAAACATTTATATTTTTCTTCGACAGTTTATTTTCTTCCCCTTCCATCCTCAAACATTATTGCTGGAATTCAACCATTCCTGTATGAGCTGGAGTGTATAAATGAGGAAATGTGTGCGAGAAAGCCAGAAGGGAGCAGTTTCTTACCAGTAACTCAATTTCCCCAGCGTTGGTATCTTTCATGGATTCACATGCTTTGAATATTCCCCGTCGTCAGGCTGGGAACCTCGGTCTTTTTAAAAATAGCATTTTCCCTTGGAACACTTCGACACTTTAGTGTCCTATCGACGTCCTTTTGTGGCGCTTATGTACCACCCAACAGGACGTGGGGTATAAATAGACCCGCCCCCGCAGCTTCTCCTCAGATTTTAACCTCCAAAGTAGAGGCACCAACTAGGTTTGCATGCAGGGGAGGCCGGCGGGCGCATGTGAATCCATGAAAGATACCAACTCTGGAGAAATGGACTTACAGGTAAGAAACTACTCCCTTCTCCAGCATTGGATCTTTCATGGATTCACATGTTTTGAATAGATTACATAGCAGTAGTCATCATGAATGGTGGCGTGTAATGCAAACCAATACATCAGGAACGCAACACATAAGACCAGCAAAGACGACAGCAGTGGTAACATTGAAACAGATAACCCAAGGCTGTGGGGCTTACCTTACTGAAACAGGCGTTGCAGGCCTGCACGTCCCATCTGCACATCTGCACCATGCTGCTGCTACAGTCAATAATGCAGAGTAAAAGTATGCGGCACCGATCAGGAGGCCGCCTGGCAGATGTCCACCAGAGGAATCCCTGAACATAATCCCGCTGACGACGCGGTGGCTCTCGTCGAGTGCGCCTTCGGGTGCCTCTCCAAAGGCTTTCCCACCTTAGAGTGACAGAAGGAAATAGCCGATGAGACCCAGCGAGATAGTCCTTGTTTGGAGATTGATCTTCCCTTAACTGAGGGTCCATAAGCTGCAAACAGTCGTCTTGCACGTCTGAACTCCTGAGTATGACTCAGATAAAATTTCAATGCTCTTTCTGCATCCAGCGTATGCAGCGCCTTTTCTGCAGATGAGGAAGCAGAAGCGAAGAATGATGGCAGCACAATAGAAGAGAGTTTATGAAAAGTAGTTGGCACCTTTGGAATAAAGTGCGGGTTAGTAGCCAACATCACCTTGTCTTTGAAGAAACGTAAGTACGGAGGAGCAATTACTAGGGCTTGCAACTCCGATATTCTTCTTGACTAAGTAATGGCCACTAAAAACGCCACTTTCCATGACAAGAACAGCAGGGAGACATTCGTGGACGGAGCTCTAGTCGCCTCCAAAATGCAGCGACAGTCACTAGGAATGTTCAACAGGCTGAGAGAGACCGGGCGTGGTGCCAAACTGCACCTTTGTCTTGAAACAGAAGGTCCGGCATCACTTGTAACCGCACTGGTTCTGCTATGGATAGATGGAGTAGGTCTGAAAACCACGGCTGCCTGGCCCAGTACGGGGCAACTAGGATCCCATGGCATGGGTATTTCTGAATCCACTGAAGGGTCCGCGAAAAGAATGCGTACACTAACAAGCCCGTCCACGGGAACGAGAACGCATCCCCCAGCGAACCTGGCTGAGGCCATCTGCTGACAAACTCCTTGCACTTTGTTCTCTCGAGTGTCGAAAAGATCCACTGAAGGACGACCCCACTTCTGGAAAATGCTCGACACCTGTTCCTTCAGCTGCCACTCGTGGAGTTGGTTATTTCTCTGCTGAGAGTCCACCTGCACGTTTAGCACCCCCGGCAGATGAAACGCCACAATATTGATGTTTTGTTGCAGGGCCCAATGCCATAGTTCCTGAGCCTCTCTCGAGAGAGTACACTGGAATGGGTACTCTTTCCCCCCCCCCCCGCTTCCTGAGGTAAAACATTGTGGTTGTATTGTCTGTCAACACTCTCACAACAGAACCGCGTATGCGCAGCAAAAACGATTTTAGAACCCAATGAACGGCTCTCAGCTCCAGCACATTTATGTGAAGACTCGATTCGACTGGAGACCACAGACCTTGAACCTGGAAGGTCCCCAGATGCGCTCCCCACCCTGTCTGAGAGGCAATCGTCACAATTGTAGCTGGAAATTCCAGCTCCAGCGATGGCACTCCTCGAGTCGGATTGTCCGAGAACTGCCACCATCGAAGAGCTTCCTGTAAATCGCTGTTGACCACCACCTGGCGGACCATGACCTGTGACTTTGAGCCCACCGGTCCGCCAGAAACTCTTGCACTGGCCTCATGAAGAGACGACAGTCCTTCACCAACGGAATACATGACACCATGGCTCCCAACAGCGACATGTACTTTCTGACTGACACTCTCGTTCCGACTCTCCACTCTGCCGCTTTCAGCTTGAGTTTTTGAACTCTCTCGAAGGAAGGCTTCACCAGGCCTGACTATGGAATTCTGCGCCCAAAAATACCAAGCTCCTGGAGCGAGATAGATATGACTTTTCAAAGTTGACGGCGAAGCCTAGTCGTTGTAACAGCCGCATGGTAATGTTGAGACTTGCCTGCGTCGCCGCCGGAGACGAGCGCCTATCAGCCAGTCGTCCAGATAAGGGTAGACGTGATGACCTTCTCGTCAGAGCCACGCCGCCACCGGTGCTAAACATTTCGGAAATGTCCTGGGGGATGATTTTAGACCGAACGGGAGCACTCGGAATTGGTAATGATTTCGACCCACCACAAATCGCAGGAATTTTCGGTGTCAGACGCATAGGTATGTGGAAATATGCATCCGGCAAATCCAACGACGCCAGAAATTCCCCCAGCTGTACCGAATGAATGACTTCCTGAAGTGTGAGCATCTTCAACTTCAGGCGTTGCAGTCTTGTTCAGTGCCCAAAGGTCCAGAATGGGTCACCACTTGCCGTTGGATTCCTTGACCACGAAGTAACCTCTCTCGGCCACTGGAAACAATTCTATAGCCCCTTTCTGTAGCATAAGTACAACCCCCTGCTGTAGAATGTGAAGATGAGGTTGCACAGAATGCATGGGAGGAATGGGAACCAGTGGGTCCTTGAATTCCAGAGAGTGGCATAACCGCACTGTGTCCAATACCCAACGGTCTGATATCATTTTGTCCCATTCGTCGACGTGTAGGGCTACTCTGCCCACCAACACATTTCCTCGAAGACCGTCATTGCTGTGATGTTGTTTGTTTACCCTTGGCGGAAGAGGACTGTCCTCCTCTCCAGTCTAGAAGCCTGAAAATCATGGCTTCTTCGTGTAGACTGTACCGCCCGTCTAAATCCATGTGAGGAGTATCCAGACTGATGGTAATTTCGGTCTCTGGAGGCAGCAAACCGGGTGTTTCCTGAAGCTCCACGGAAGGGGCGAAAGGGATGAAACGACCGCCCGCTTTGCAAAGCCCCCAGTGACCTTGCCTTATCGGAATCCTCTTTCATGCCCTTGAGGGCTTCATCTATTTGTTCCCCAAACAACTGTTCTCCTTCACAGGGCATGTCCAGTACCTTGTAATGAACCTCCGTACACTTTAGCCGGGCATGCCTCCTTAGTACCACCCCATTATTTATCTGCTTGAAACTAGATTCCACAAAATCTACAGCGATGTTAATGCTGTGATTAGACGCCTCCTCACCATCACGCACTAGCAACATGGCCGCCTTTCGGTGTTCTTCGGGTAGATGTTCTAACAGAGGGGCTAACTGATGCCACATTTCGCGGTCGTAGCGTGCCATAATTGCCAACGGGTTGGCGGCTTTAACTGTCGTCGCCCCCACTGTGAAAACCTTTTTTCCGAAAGCATCTCGTCTTCTAGCGTCGCTGTCAGGAGGTGTAGTGCATTTGTGCTGTGTTCTGGCTTTCCTGATAGCCACCGCTGACACCACTGATTCAGGGGTGGGTTGTGCAACCAAACACTTTGGCGTACAGTCCGGGGCCTTACATTTTTTCTCTAACCTGCCTTTAACTGCAGGCTCTGAACATGGGTGGCGCATGGTGCGTAGGCCTTATTGGCAGACATGGTCCAGGATAGGAACTGAGAAAACCACCTTCCTTCTCTTTCCCATGTGGTCAAATAGGAAGCATTCTTTTCGTTCTTCCTCTGGGGTCAGACCAAACTCGACACAGGCTTTGGCCATCATGGCATGAAATGCCCCAATGTCATCCGGGGGCGAGGGTTGCGCCGGACACCTAGGAGCCTCTATTTCCACATCAGGCTCCCATGTCGGGTCTCTTGATGGTGACGACGAGATATCAGAAATGGAGTTATTGGGACCCTGTTGGAATCAGAGTCCTGCAGCTCACCCTCCTCCGGGTGGGAACGAGGAGATTCTGTGCTCATCGGCCGGGAAGCCGGCAACTCAGCCGTGGACGCTGAACACGGACGGGCACTTGCCCCGTCGCCGATAGGTGTTAATGGGGGCGTACCCACAGGGGGCAATCTTGAATCCAGTTGACTTAATAGGGACTGCAGTGTAGATAAGACCTGGAGAGACAGCACCGACTGCGGGTTCAGCAGAGGAGACGCAGGTGGAAAATTCTGTACTCCCGCCGTCGCCGAAGGGTCAACGCTCTGTAAGATGAGGCTTGGTGGGTTCACCACAGGCTCTCACTCCTCCTCCATCGACGACACTGAAAGGGCAGACTCCTGCTGTAATAAGGTGTCCGGCAGAAGGGCGTCATAAGCCGAAGTCTGCCAAGCTCCACTCACTGGTCGCACGTTGAAGGCACAAACCTCGGGCCCTCGTCGATCGCAGTCACTGGAGACGACAACACCACTGTGGAGACAGACACTGTAGCCGGCCGTGAAGCCGTCGACGACAGGACTCCTGCCAACAGCGCTGGCAGCCGTGGCGCAGATTGTTCAGGCAATCCCGCCTTTTTTGACTCTCTGGATTGGTGCTTCGAAGATTCTCTACTCGAGGAAGACCTATGATGGTCCCCTGAAGAAGAGCGTTTTGAAGAAGAAGATTTCTCTGGCCTTTGGGACTGGTCAGACTGGCCAGGTTTAGACTATGAAGGAGCCCCTTTCGTCAGGTGTTTCCCCGAAGAGGGGCGGCCACTCTTTTCTGTAGGCCGTGACTTCTTTGCCGCCAGTTCAGCCGACACCGACCGGCGAGGAACTGCAGGAGCAGGTCTCTCAGATGCTAAACTGCGCACTGATCCTACCTCCGATGGTAGGCCCCATCGTTCAGCCACGATAGCAAACGCTGATTGCGGTCCTTCAATGTTTTCTGCGAGAAACCCTTGCAGATGTTGCAGGTATCGGCAGAGTGATGAGGGTAGAGGCAATAGAGGCAGTCCATGTGCCCGTCCCCTTCATATAACTTTTTCATTCTGCAAGTAGCACAGGGCCAAAACAATGATTTTCCCGACATTGAGAAAAAAATGATCACAACACACCAATATGTAGAAAGCACGAGGTGATCCCGACACTTTTGAGACGGTTGAAATCTGAGGAGAAGCCGCCGGGGGTGGGTCTATTTATACTCTACGTCCTATTGGGTGGTACGTAAGCGCCCCAAAAGGACATCGATAGGACACTAAAGTGTCAAAGTTTTACAAGGGAAAACGCTATTTTTAAAAAGACCGAGGTTCCCAGCCTGACAACGGGGAATATTCAAAGCATGTGAATCCATGAAAGATCCAATGCTGGAGAAAATAAATTATGAATTGAGTGAAAGTGTTGACGATCGGTCGCTGGATCCTGATGCTCGCTGCATGGTGGACTTTCACACTTGGTATATGCGCCATTGATGTGAAGTAATGGCCACTTTGGTGGAAAACACCTGCTGACGAGAAAACGGTCAGCCTGACCTACATAGCCTAAGAAGAAGAACCTCCACCTCTGTGCGTGACTCAGAAGCGAGACCTCAGCGCTGCCTGCCTTAGACGATCAGTGCTGAGAATGTTAATGGTGCTGAGGCACGAACATATTGCAACAGTTCACTCTGTGTTCCTCGTAATGATTAAGTATTGTGTATAGCCATTTTATCTGCGCCTACCTTTCACTCTAACCTTTTATGTGGGTTTCTAAACCCAATGTGATATCATGGGTTGACTCATGATATATATTCCATCTTGTACTTTAAGGGGCCGATTCATGGAACAAATGTGCGCGGAAAATCTTCGCGCAAGCAGGCGCAAGCAGGCGCAAGCGGAAATAAACAGGCGCACGCCCACGATTCATGGAAGTCCCTGCGCGTGTACACCTCGGGATGTGCGCCAAACCCGTGCATGGCGAACAAGTCACTGCAACATCCCGAAAGGCGTGCGCGACGCGCACAGTGAAAGCGCACAACCTCGGCGCATACACCAGAAAGTGGGCGGGACACAGGGCATAACGCGCGGAATGGGGAAAAACGCGCGAAAATAATGGCGTAACTGGGGATGTACTGCAGGGAAGCAGACGGAACGCCCACACGCACTCGAACCACACATATTCATGGAATCGAATAGGGCAAAGCCACGCACAGCCAAAGACACGCACAAGCTGAAACACGTCCGCCACACGAAGGCAGGCGGTAGAGTCCCAGCGCATCACAAAAGTGGCAACATACAGCAATTGGGCCTGTGCAAGCGGGGTATGTGTATTTCGGGGGCGCGCGGGAAGTTACACACGCGATTGAGCTGGGTACGTGTATTTCGGGGGCGCGCGGGAAGTTACACACACGATTGAGCGGGGTATGTGTATTTCGGGGGTGCGCGGGAAGTTACACACGCGATTGAGCGGGGTACGTGCATTTCGCGGGCGTGCGGGAAGTTACACACGCGATTGAGCGGGGTACGTGTATTTCGGGGGTTTGCGGGAAGTCATACACGCAATCTCATCAGGGTACGTGTATTTCGGGGTGTGGGGGAAGTATCCCACGCAACATCAGCAGGGTACGAGTATTCCAGGGGTGCGCGGGAAGTTCCACACGCGATCTCATCAGGGTACGTGTATTACAGGGGTGCACCAGGAGCAGCACACGTGAATTGCACTTGTGGGTCCTCCCAGGTGTTCCCTCTACACCCTCCACGGCCCCTGCAGGTGGCTCACACCACAGGGGCCTACCCAGCACATGTCCTGCAGGCACCCCATCCACCATGGCCATGCCCACCAGCCAACCCACATGTCAACTTGCACTACTGCCCACCAACGCATGTCCCCCTGCACCCCCAGCCACCAGGGGCACCCACCACCACCCCCACCCCCCAGCAGTGCAGGGGTAGCCTCCACCAGGCCCCCACCCTTGTCTCCCAGCACCCCAAGCCACCAGGGGCAGCCTCCACCAGGCCCCCCACCCATGTCTCCCACCACCCCCACCCCCCAGCAGTGCAGGGGCAGCCTCCACCAGGCCCCCACCCATGTCTCCCACTACCCCCAACCCCCAGTCACCAGGGGCAGCCTCCACCAGGCCCCCACCCATGTCTCCCACCACCCCCAGCAGTGTTGGGGCAGCCTCCACCAGGACCCCACCCATGTCTCCCACCACCCCCACCCCCCAGCAGTGCATGGGCAGCCTCCACCAGGCACCCACCCATGTCTCCCAGCACCCCCCCCCCAGCCACCAGGGGCAGCCTCCACCAGGTCCCCACCCATGTCTCCCACCACCCCCACCCCCCAGCAGTGCAGGGGCAGCCTCCACCAGGCCCCCACCCATGTCTCCCAGCACCCACACCCCCCAGCCACCAGGGGCAGCCTCCACCAGGCCCCCACCCATGTCTCCCACCACCCCCACCCCCCCAGTCACCAGGGGCAGCCTCCACCAGGCCCCCACCCATGTCTCTCAGCACCCCCACCCCCCAGCCACCAGGAGCAGCCTCCACCAGGCCCCCACCCATGTCTCCCACCACCCCCACCCCCCAGCAGTGCAGGGGCAGCCTCCACCAGGCCCCCACCCATGTCTCCCAGCACCCACACCCCCCAGCCACCAGGGGCAGCCTCCACCAGGCCCCCACCCATGTCTCCCACCACCCCCACCCCCCCAGTCACCAGGGGCAGCCTCCACCAGGCCCCCACCCATGTCTCCCAGCACCCCCACCCCCCAGCCACCAGGGGCAGCCTCCACCAGGCCCCCACCCATGTCTCCCACCACCCCCACCCCCCAGCAGTGCAGGGGCAGCCTCCAAAAAGCCCCCACCCATGTCTCCCACCACCCCCAGCCCCCAGTCACCAGGGGCAGCCTCCACCAGGCCCCCACCCATGTCTCCCAGCACCACCACCCCCCAGCCACCAGGGGCACCCTCCGCCAGGCCCCCACCCATGTCTCCCACCACCCCCGCCCCCAGCCCCAGCAGTGTAGGGGCAGCCTCCACCAGGCCCCCACCCATGTCTCCCACCACCGCCACCCCCCAGCCACCAGGGGCAGCCTCCACCAAGCCCCACCCATGTCCCACCATCCCCACCCCCCAGCACTGTGGGCACCTGCCAGCAGGCCCCCACCCATGTCCAACTCATGTTCCCCACCACCCCCACCCCCCAGCACTGTGGGGCACCTGCCACCAGGCCCCCACCCATGTCTTTCACCACCCCAACCCCCCAGCAGTGCAGGGGCACCCACCACCAGGCCCACACCCATGTCTCCCACCACCCCCACCCCCCAGTCACCAGGGGCAGCCTCCACCAGGCCCCCAACATGTCTCCCAGCACCCCCACCCCCCAGCCACCAGGGGCAGCCTCCACCAGGCCCCCACCCATGTCTCCCACCACCCCACCCCGCAGCAGTGCAGGGGCAGCCTCCACCAGGCCCCCACCCATGTCTCCCACCACCCCCCAGCCACCAGGGGCAGCCTCCACCAGGCCCCCACCCATGTCTCCCACCACCCCCACCCCCCAGCACTGTGGGGCACCTGCCAGCAGGCCCCCACCCATGTCCAACTCATGTTCCCCACCACCCCCACCCCCGAGCACTGTGGGGCACTTGCCAGCAGGCCCCCACCCATGTCGTACACCACCCCACCCCCAGCAGTGCAGGAGCAGCTCCACCAGACCCCCACCCATGTCTCCCAGCACCCCCAACCCCCAGCACTCAGGGGCACCTGCCAGCAGGCCCCCACCCATGTCCAACTCATGTTCCCGACCACCCCCACCCCTCAGCAGTGCAGGGGCAGCCTCCACCAGGCCCCCACCCATGTCTCCCACCACCCCCAACCCCCAGCCACCAGGGGCAGCCTCCACCAGGCCCCCACCCATGTCTCCCACCACCCCCCCCCAGCACTGTGGGGCATCCACGACCAGGCCCCCACCCATGTCTCCCAGCACCCCCACCCCCCAGCAGTGCAGGGGCACCCACCACCAGGCCCCCACCCATGTCTCCCACCACCCCCACCCCCCCAGTGACCAGGGGCAGCCTCCACCAGGCCCCCACCCATGTCTCCCACCACCCCCACCCCCCAGCAGTGCAGGGGCAGCCTCCACCAGGCCCCCCCACCCATGTCTCCCAGCACCCCCCAGCACTGCGGGGCACCTGCCAGCAGGCCCCCACCCATGTCTCCCAGCACCCCCACCCCCCAGCAGTGCAGGGGCAGCCTCCACCAGGCCCCCCCACCCATGTCTCCCAGCACCCCCACCCCCCAGCACTGCGGGGCACCTGCCAGCAGGCCCCCACCCATGTCTCCCAGCACCCCCACCCCCCAGCAGTGCAGGGGTACCCACCACCAGGCCCCCACCCATGTCTCCCACCACCCCCACCCCCCAGCCCCCAGGGGCAGCCTCCACCAGGCCCCCACCCATGTCTCCCACCACCCCCACAACACTGTGGGGCACCTGCCAGCAGGCCCCCACCCATGTGCAACTCATGTTCCCCAGCCAACATGTCATCACAATCTAGATCCCTGGTCCCTATGGTCAGCCTCCAAATGCAAAACACCCACCCGAGTATTGCATCCACCCACTCATAACTTGCAATTACATCACAGAACACCAATTGCAAGTTCCGAAGCAAACACATTTCCCTCATATACACCCAATGGGTGTCAGTGAATCTCAAAACACATATCATGAAATGCATGAAACCAATGAGATACCACACATTGAAGTTCACCAAAAAAAATATGTATTAAAGGAAACATAAATAGAATAAAAAATGAAGAAACAGAAATGTGAATGTACAAAAATTAAAAGAAGCATGTCCGTGAAAAAAAGCAAAACCAAAAATAAAATTCCAAAGTAATGTTGTCCAAAGTCAATGTCCACAAAACAAAATCCAATGGGAAATAAAAAAGAAAGCCATTGCTCCATGGTTAAAAAGTGAAAAAAAAATACAATCCAACTATGAACTATGTACATGCGAACAAGCCAGGGTCCATTATCCCAACAAAATAAAGGAAACCTATCTAACTACACTAACTAAGAAAATAAACTATATACAAAAATGTGGCCAATGTCCGAAACGTCCAAATAAAATCAAAACAAAAATGAAACCTAACACTACCTACATAACTATGTACAAGGGCAGCGGGCTAGTTTCACGGCTCACTTGTGGATGTCCCGGGCCAAGGCATCATCGAACTCCTCCTCAATGTCCCGGAGGCGGTCCTCCTCCATGGCCCGAGGGTCCGCAGGGCCGTCGACGTCTCCACCTCCAAACCCCTGCGGATTGCCTCGAGGCACTCGGCCTGCCTCAGGGCCCTCCGCATTGAGTTCTCCGCCCTGACCATTGTGAGCCGTGCTTCTTCCGCCCGCTGCCGCTCCACATCTATGGCGTGGCCCAACCGCTGCCACACGGAAGACACTCTCTGTCTTGGGTCCTCCTGCCCTCCGGCCGATGCCTGCCCCTCCGATGTTGAAGGCCCCGAGCCTTCATGGCTCCCACCACGTTGCTGCTGCTGCTGCTGCTGTGCCTCTGCCCCTGCACTGCCTCCTGCTGCCTGCACATCCTCCGCCGGCTGGGGTGCAGTCGTAGATGTGGCCACCCCTGCTGGACGTCCGACTCCCGACTGTGGCAGGGATGCCTCCTCCACCAGCCTGGCCGCACCGTCGGAGGCAGCTCCACAGGGCACCCAGGTGATTGATGGGTGGGAAGATGGCACAGAGGACGCCTGGCGCGTAGGGGGTCCAGTTGAGGAGGGGGTCGTAGCAAGCCCCATCAGACGGAGGAATCCGGCCTGGGTAAACTGTCCCAGCAGGCTGACATGGTCAACGAGCCATTCGAGATGACGTGCAGTCTCTTCATGAAAAGACTGCAGGTCACCTCGCATGGCCCGTTCACGAAACGCCACACCAGCCAGGACAGGCTCAACCCGGACCTGGATAGCCACGTCCGCAGGCAGAGGAAGGCCAATTGACATGAGCTCATCCCCTGCCTGAAAACGGGTCTGGACGTAGGCATCCCTGCTGGTGCAAGATGATGCAGGGACAGGATCAGGGACAGGATTGCACACAGGCACCTCCGTGGCGGCCTGTGCTGCCTCCTGTCCCTGGTCCTGCACTGCACCACTAGCACCAGTGGTATCCCCACCTCCAGACCCCGTCTCTGGTGCTTGCAGGGCCTCCTCCTCCACCAAACCCCCCACCAACCTGGATGACTCCGTGCCATCTTCCCCTGTTGGGCCCTGTGGGGTCCCAGCTGCCCCTTCTGCTGCCGAGGAGACCAACTCCAATCTCTGCCTCTTGGACCTCCCCCCGGCAGCTGCGGCCTTGGGACGCGGCACCGGACTCCTCACTCCCCGACGAGATCACAACATGGGAGGGGAGCCGGGCCTTGCGTCTCCGGCTGGAGGTGGGATCCCCGCCGCTGTGCTCCACAGCACCTTCTCCGCCCTCTTCATCAGTTGACGCTGCAGACAGGGAGAAACAAAACACAGGCATCAGGGCACTGTACAATGGACACATACACACATGACAGTTGTACATGAGTGGCATTGGCAAACCTCAGACATGTCATCACAATCCCCAACACACGTCATTACAACTCGCACACATGAGCCATACCACAGCCATATCGCAACTGCCACCACCATCCATACACATACAACAGCATGAGCAGCCAAAGGTGAGCCAGACATCACATGCAACACAGGAAGTGCACCACAAATGTACACACACCACCACACTTGCATGCATGTGTACACCTCTGCCAAGTGTCGCAGTGTTCAGACGGGCATCTATGTCACATCTGCCGATCAGGCTTCCACATACCGCTGTCACATGCATCCATGTTGCATCACTGTTGCACCCTTGTCAAATACACACACATGCACATGTACACAGTGCCGATACATGCAGCCAAAAACAACATACATGCGTGACATCACGGACATGTCTACTTACATACACATTCATCCAAACATGTGTGCCCACACAACTGCATTTGGCATGCAAGCCTACAAACACAAGCACCATCCATGTCTCACATTCCAGCCCTCATGTGTCAGCCCCACGGCCCTGTACACCCCCACCCATACTCGACCCCATACAAACAGATGTGCAACCTGCACACTACTGAATAATCACCACACGCACTGCTCACAATCAGGATGCATGTACACTCACCGCTCGACTCCAGACGGGTCTGCTTCTCAAGGACCTGGACGTGGAGCGCTGGGGATATGCGTTCCAGGACCCTCATCTGTTCTTCCGACAAGTGGCCCCGGCGCCCCTTGGCATCCGCTGCCTTCAAGAGGCGCCGGGCCTTGTTCAGGGTCCTGGACCTGAAGTCCTCCCAGCGCTTCTTGACATGTTGTGCTGTGGAGCGATAGAATCCCAGTCGGGAGTCTTCGGTTCCAGCAGGGGTGGTCACAGCAACAGCACCCCTGGCTAATGTGCAGGCAGCAAATGGCAGGGCACGTGGGCAGCAGGCATTCAGGCAGCAGCAGATGGCAGGTGGGAGCGTGCTCGAGGCTCTGGGGGGGCAGTAGTTCGGCCTTCTGGGCAGGAGCGTGGTCTTCCGTGTGCTTACGCGTGGCCAGCTTGATACGGAGTGATTTGGCACGTGAAAAATCTGCACGTCAGCGTGTAATTCGAGGAAAGGCCCTTAGCGCGTAAGCGCGTCTGCACGCATACGCATTTTCATTGGACAGAAGGCCCCTCAAGCGCAAGCGCCCCTGTGACGTGACTCGTACAAACGTGCATGGGCATTTCAGCGCGCGTGAAAAACTGCACGTCCACGTGTAATACGAGGAAAGGGCCCATGCGCGTAAGCGCGCGTGGAAAACTGCACGTCCGCGTGTAATATGAGGAAAGGGCCCATGCGCGTAAGCGCGCGTGGAAAACTACACGTCCGTGTGTAATATGAGGAAAGGCCCTTAGCGCGTATGCACGGCAGCACGCATATGCAATTTCATTGGACCTAAGGCCCTTAGCGCGTGAGCGCGTCTGTGACGTGACGCGCGCAGGTGTTTCCCTCATTGCACGTGATGACAGAACACAAGTGGATTTCCACCAATCGCGTGTGAAAGTTCCCGGCACCCCGGAACACACGTACCCAGGCTAATCGCGTGTGGAACTTCCCGCGCACCCCGAAACACACATAGGCCAATTGCGTGTACGCTCACTCCCCTCCGATCACACGCGATGACACTCGGACCGTATCCGAATACGGGAAACCCGCGCACGGCAAAAGACATGAACAGGCGTCAACGCGTCCGCCCACACGAAGGCAGGCGGAGCCGTCCCCGCGCACAGCATAAAAGTGCGCGCAAACAACAAATGCGTATATACAGCTACGATGAATGCCCCATTTGTCGCTGCACTGATCGTGGGACACCGCAGGAGGAGGAGAATAGCCAGGGTACGCATTTTCGCACCACGGACAAGCCTTTTTGGGATGCCTGACGACCAGGTCTAAGGTAGGTATAGGTTTCCACCCCATATCATCCTAGACCTGGTCAGGGAGTGGGAAGATGACCTCACATCCCCCACCCTTTGCTCCCAAGCATTGAGTCCCTTGGAGAAGCTGCTCAATGTCCTGCATTTTTTGGCCACTGGGTCATTTCAGCGGACCACTGCCATAGTGGGGGGGTCTCACAGGCCACGCAGTCACGCCGCCTACACCAGGTACTGGCAATCATGACAGCGCGCCCCTCAGTCCGCAGGCACATATACATGCCCAGAACACCCGCAGAAAGGCAGGCCGTTGTCCTGGATTTTTTCAGGGTGGCACACTTCCCCAAAGTGCTCGGTGCCATAGATTGCACCCATGTGGCCCTGTGTCCACCTAGGGCCATTGAGCACATCTACCGAAACCACAAGCACTGGCATTCCATCAATGTACAGGTGGTATGTGATGCAAAGGGAATCATCACCTCTGTCTATGTAAACTACCCTGGCTCCACCCATGACAGTTTCATATACAGAATGTCCGCCCTGAGCCGGGCCCTGGAAGCTGGGCAGCATGGCGACACATGGCTCCTAGGTCGGTACAAATGCCCTTGCACATGCATGCAAGTCACACACAGACAAATATCCAAACCCTAATAATCTCAACTATTATCACCTCCCCAGGGGACAGTGCCTACCCTCTGAGCAACCACATGATGACGCCAATCCGGAACCCCACCACACCACCCCAGGTAAGATACAACGCCGCCCATATTGCAACCAGGGGCATAGTGGAGCGCACATTCGGAGTGCTCAAGTCACGTTTCCGCTCCCTTGACCGCTCTGGTGGGCAACTACTCTATGCACCACCAGTAGTGTGCAGGATCATTGTGGCAGCATGTGTCCTGCACAATGTTACAACACGGCAGGGCGTCCCGGTGGACATGGTGGTGCCCCCACATCCCCAACCACAGGCGCTGCCCATGGGAGGGGACAGAGCACGTGGCGAGGAAGCCTGGACGCAGCTTGTGGCCACATTTTTCACCTAAACTCCCACCCCTGCGGAGTGCACACAGGCCTGGCACATACCAGGTGACAATCGGTGATGACAAAGAGACAGTCAACTGTCACAACCCTACCACCCTGAGATAGTTGCCATGGAAGTGTCACATCGCCTGCATCCCTAGCTACTTAAACACAAGCTATCCTGTGTGACCAAAAGGCACACATATGACTTATGACATGATATGGGCCATACACAAGTATTCCAAGGCGCAATGAGGCAGGGAGGGGGGAACAAGGGAACACAGAAAACGGTACTACTAGGCCAGGTGTCATTGAGATCGTGCAAGTGCAGGGGTAGGGGGAATGGGAAAAGTGCAAGGGGAAGGGTGGGGGGCGGGGGGAGTCCAGTACAGGGGAAGTAGCCCAAAAAAATAATACATAGGTCGCCTGGTGGCAACTACAAAGGTAAGTGCAGACAAGTGCTGGGAAGGGAGGGCTGTAGGGATAGAGAGACAGTACTGCAGTGCAGGGGTTGCCAGGGAGGCAGTGCAAGTGGAGAGTGGCTGGGCCAGGGACCGAGGTCGGTGAGAGTGGCCCAGTTGCAGCTCCTGTGCAGTTCCAGTGAAGAATTCTGCAAGGGAGAGGCAGAGAGAAAGCAGAAGCAAAGAGGAAGGTCTTGAGGTGCTTCCAGAACTGGAGATGGTTCCCCTCAAGTTCAAGTCAGGCCGGAAGTCTGTTCCAGGGGGAGGGCCCTGCTGCGGAGAGAAATCTACCCCCAGCTAGTTGCTCTGAGAAGCGGATGGCCCGGACATGCAAGGTGTGCATCACACACACCTGCAAAACAGGCCATGGCCATCACTGTCATGTCACCAAACCCTCCCAAACATCAACATGACATGGCAAGCAATACCCATACACCAACGCAGTAACGATAAGGTACACATTGCCATGTCCTAAATGTACAGTGGCATCGGACACTGCTGCCTGACCCGGAATCAGATGAAATGACAGACCAACAAAATCTCCCACCCAAAATAAGTCATTTCCAAATGCATTACAACAGTCGTAGACGTAACATCACAATGAATGCCTGTCTACATGCACATTATGCATTGCAAAATCAACACTGCAGCTAATGTGTGCAGTGTCCTACTCCTGCATCGCACTGCTCAGCGCACAGCACAGTTAACAGCCATTGTGTGTGATGCACACCCTGAGCATCACATCTAAGTGACAGACCACGTCAAACATCAAATTAGGCATGTACTGGATCCATGATCGGTCACAGAACATGTGCTGCCGGGACACAGTGGGCACCAGAAGGCAAACAGTGTGCACGTGGATATGCAAGGGTGGGAGTACATGTAGTGCATCAGAGTGCAAGTGTGTGGTTCTGCAAGGACATGCACTCCACATATGCATGTGCACTCAAGTGACCATCAGTGTTCCCTACACATCACATGTGAACATCCACCATGTGTACACCCCAGCATGTCAAACCACAACTATCCCCTCGCACCTGAAAGGAAAACACAACACATGAACAGGCATTGATCAGCAGAACACAACATGTACATAGGATACCACCATTACTATGTCAGAGTTCCCATCACACTGCAGGGCAAGGCAACTATCAACAACAACCCCCCCCCCCTCCCTCACAAATGACCATGACCCACTGAACAACTGCACCTGGGTCATGGAGCCTCCAAACCTCAATTCCACCTGGCCACAGGATCACCTTTACCCTTCGTCACCATCTCCCACCTTGTGTGTAAAAAGATGCCTGAACCCTCAGAATCCACACTCATTTCCAAAATCACAAAATCCAAGGCATAAAAACGAACCCGAGCACACTCCAGTAGATGACTTGACGTAGCAGTACCTCACAAAGGCCAAGTACTACCACAATGATGCAACAACCAAGGTAGCACAGCAAAACAATGTCACGACAGGATGTGAGACATGTGTGGTACATGACATAGGATGATGCACCATGAATGGATGTGTACTGTCACAGGTCCCTGTACAGGCGCGGGAGTGCCACGAAACAACCACCCCCACCATGTCCCGGGTGCCTGCAAGGTCATACTCACACAGGCCCCTGAGACCCTGGTGGGGAATGAGGTTCAGGTATATGCAGTCGGGACAGATGTTGACCCACTGGATGACTAGAATGAGTGGCAGGAGAGGGGAGGAGGAATGACACATGAAACTAGGGAATGCACGAAAATGTACAACCTGCATGAACACATACACAATCCAAACAAACTTGGACATCATTGTCATGGCCTTCTGTAGTCCAGGCTCAGGAGTGGTACGAACCAACCACCCCCCTCTAGGGTTTTGGCGCCTGCAAGTTCGGGGCTTACACAGGCATCCACAACCCCAGTGGGGAAAGAGGGTCAGGGAATGTTGCTTGGATAGGCATGGGAAGCAGGAACACCCGGTAGAGGGTACAGGTTTCAAAATTGCATAGGATCACGGGTGATTAGGGAGAAAAAAACATACCAAATTGAACCACACATACATCCATGCATCAGTACACTCCCCAGCAAGCCTATGCAGAGCAGTTCGTAAGAAAAACAACAAGACACTTAGCTGTGGTTTTGGGTTTTGAGTGCTGGCCTCCTGCCTGCGCACTCTCAGGTCCGGTTACAGGAGCACTGCAATGCTGCAATGAGAGCCACAGTCAACAAGCTGTACGTGCCAATTACACAAAAACACAACACCAAACATGCCCCATAGCAACAAACTACTCTACAAACAGACAATCTGTGGTCGATGCTTCGTACCCATATATAACATCACCCCTGTGACGGGTCATACACAGTCAATGCAGTAAGTCAGCCGCTGGTGGGTGCGTGGCAAATGGAACACCAATGTGTCACAATTCACACAACATGCAATGTTCCCTGGGTAAGCAGACAGACCCATATAGCAAGCCATGACTACAGAGCAAGTTGCGTACCACCATGACCGAAACAAAGTTGGCAGTGCATTTATCATGAAGTACGTGGAAAAGACATGCACTGCACCCGAGTATGTCCCTTGCTGTATGTCCCTGTGAGCTGCCCCTTTCCATGTCTCGGAAGGCTACATGGTTGATACAAGTGCCTCAATGGACCTTGGTGTACCGGAGGGTATGTGCCACTGCCCCTGCACGTGTCCCAGACAACCCTACTACCAACAGCCATCAGTCCACAAACACATCTGAGCTGCATTGTGTGCTTCAACACAAATATTCGTCTAAGCTCACCCTCAATGCTGTGACTAAGCCTGCACGTGCAACTCGCCTGGTGCAAGCTTTGCTGTGTCGTGGCCCCCCTGTGATGCTCGCCTTGCCTGGAGTTCCTTGGAACATGTCAGCAGTTCTAGGATGTGGGTCTGCAATCACTGTGCCTCTGCTTGAGCACACATGTGCATGTGGGCACCAACAAACGGGTCCAGAATTCCGTCGTCCAATGGGCCATGTCTGCTGGCAAAGGTGCTCTGGAGGCTCATCCCCCTGCAGAAAGGGCATGAAACACATGATTAATGCTTCAAAGTCATCTGAGTGTCATCAGGCATCTCATTACTTGACCATGTCAGAGAGTCACATCACAAATCACACCATCAGTCCGTCTTTCACCTCCAAAGTGTGGAACACTATCTACAGCATGAATTGCAACAAGCACATGTACAGGAAAGATATGAAACATACTACACAATGCATAGCAATCAATGTCCACATTAATCATGACACACCCCATCTAGCAAAAGCTGAACAGTGGACAATGACACCTAAATCATCCCCACTAGGGGTTTCAACACAAGTCACACAGCACCAGACATGCCACAGATATGACAGTCCAAAGCCCTTGTGTAAAATGCTGTAAAACCGAACCATCCTTGCAAGCCCATGGATAAGGGAGGCAGGAGTGGCATATGTGAGTCAAGGACCCCAAGCAGCAAACACATACACAAGACAACCATGAAGGGCCCAGCTGGAACAGACAGTGGATGCCTTCAAAAGCCACAAAGCACTGCACCGTCACATGAAAGCACAATAGACTAGCAATTTTAAACTAACTCAACTATTAACTAATTACACTAACTATGGAAAACCTACATTACCTATTTAAACTAACTATCAAACAGAAACTTAACTAACTAAACTAAAAGAAAAATCAAAAATGGCCACATACGACCCGGGGGGGAGGGGAGGAGCGCAGTAGGGGGCGGGGGGGTACAGGGTGCTGCTCAACATCCACATGCGATGATGCTGAGCCAAAAATAAAAATCCTCCATGGGCTCAACGCCTGCCCAGCACGACCTATGTGGGACATAGATGGTCGTCCGAGTCTGGCTCATCCTGGAAAGGAGGACATGGCACAGTAGCCTGGCCACGCCTAGCCGCAGCTTGCCCCTCGTCGGCAGCAAGTCTGCCGGACGGGTGAGCCTGGTTCTGTGTGGCGATGTGACGTAGGTCTGCATGCAGAACCGCACGTGATACACATGCTTCCTCTTGCAAGGTAGCACGTGTAACACGAAGTTCCTCTTGCAAGGCCTGGCTGGACAACCGCTGCACCTCCCGGCAAGCCTGTAGCTCAGCCAAGATTGTACGCTCAAGCTGTGCAAACCTCTCCTCTGCCTGCTGCCTCTGGGACATCATAAGGACACCCAGAGTGGATCTGAGGGAAGCATACTCCTCCCTCAGGGCATCCATGTGCGCCTCTGCTTGAGCAGCAATTGCTTGATGCAGAGACGACATTTCAGCCTGGCGTGCCCTGTCTGAGGCCGCCATGCCCAGCCTGAGCGAGCGGGCCGTGGACCGTGCCGTCTGCTGCTGGAGAAGCACCTGCCTAGCACGGGGGAGCACAGATCGGGCCACACGCTCCATGCTCTCAGCGATGTCCTCCATTGCTGCCCCCTGCCGTTCGGAATTGGCAGTCATGTCTTGCTCCCACTCAGAATACAGCGGTTGCGCGCGGCGACCGCGTTGCCGGGCTTGACCCCTGCGGGACCCAAGGACCATGGTCCTCGCTGTGTTGGCACCGCCTGCGGCTGCACGACTACATGCCCCCGTCGACGTGATGTCCCAGGCACATCAGTGACTGGTGTGGAGGGTGACCCTGCGTCCCGATCCACCACGGGCGGAGGAACCAAGACTGTCTGATCCCTCAGTGCAGGTGTCGCAGACAGAGGAGTGTCCACATCAGAATCACTCATCCCTGACACATGGACTTGATGCTCATCCAACTCAACATGGATGTCAGAGTTGTCATCAAGGCTGGACTCATAGGCAGCCAGAGACAAGATGGACTGCAGCACTTGGGGGATTTTGTGGCCTACCACCCCATGACCCCCACTAGTGCCGGGTTGATGTGGTGTTACCAACCCTGTGTCTGGCATGACAACACCATCCTCCGCCTCCATTGCGTCATCACCTGAGAAATAGAGAGAAAATGGTCAATACACATGTCAGAAGCACACGACACACACACACACACACACACCAACAGCAAAGGCATCCGGCAGACATGTGACACAACATATGACCTGGCATGCATGCTGGGTCTACTTTGAATAGCTTCTGTGATCAGACCTGTTGAAAGGTGGCAGTTTCCATGGAAGTGGGTCTATGCAGTGCAGAAAATGTGTACGCCACTCACTACCTACATGTACAAGCACTACATGGTGTGTGCCAGGAAATGTGAAGGCAGTGCAATGTCAAATTCAGACATCACGTGCATTGTGCATTCAATCTGTACCATGTCTAGAAGCCAAGCACCCCTCCACCCCAGTACCAAAGCAGGGATGCCTAGCATGGTATCAAAAGGCTGACCATACACCTGTGTATTGACAGGCAGTGTTGACTGGCATCAACAGCTTAATGTGATTCAAATTACAACACTGCAAATGATGCTGGGACAGTGGGCAGGACACATGATGGAAACTCCGGAGGCCGCCCACGTGTGAAGAAGACACAAGAGTTGGACAGAGTCATTGGCCATTGAACAGGCTGAGGCCTGTGAGCCACACAGATTGTCAGGGCCTAAACATGTGTGCAACGCAGGACTGAGCCACAGTTGACATGGGGAGGCCGATGAGATGGCAGGCAATGTATGTAACCAAGGACTCATATTACAGTGATCATCCAGTCAAGGACACATAGGGGCATGCGTGCAATGCACATGGAGCATGAATGGGCATTCATGTCCCTGCGGGACATCTGACCCATGCACAGTACAAGTGAGATACCCTGCATCGAGTACTAAGGCTGTACCACACGGCATATGTCTGGCAGTTTCTACGCAGGACACATGAACAAGAAACTACACATTGGCAAGATTGGAGCAGACCAGTGCAAAGGTGGAACTGGAGTGCAGAGTGGCGGAGGAGGGGCAAGGGAGCATACCCACATGGAGTCCCACATGCAGGCAGAGGAGACATGCATGACGGTAGCATTGCATTACTTACCCATCAGAACCATGTACACGTCACATGTAGCAGCAATCATGCACAACACATCCCACAAGTGAAACACACACGTCCTCAACAAACACGCATCAACACTCACTGGACTGGGCATCAAAGTCCAGCATCTCTCCCACTCCTTCGACCAATTCAGGTGGTATGAACTCCGCAACGAGAGCCTCATGCGGAGTGAGTTCTTCCTCCTCTGGTGCAGGCACTCCGCCAGTCACCAGAGTCAAGTTGTAATTTGAGGCACGCTTGGCCTTAGTGCTGGGCTTGATGTCATTCCAACGCTTTTTGCACTCCTGCGCCGTGCGCACCTCATGGCCGAATGAACTGACATGTTCCGCAACATGCTTCCAGTGGGTGTCACGTTGGGCAGCCGTAGTCTGACTATTGGCACCCACTAGCATGTCACGGCTGTGGCCCGCACGTAGTCCACGAGGAAGTCCAGTTCCTGCTTACAGAAAGGCTTCTTCCTCGACGTGCAGGAGGTCGTGGCTGTGTGTGGGGTCCCAGCCTGTGCTGCAGGTGCAACCTTCCTCCTCTTGGACTGGGGCGCAGACCCTGGCTGGCTAATGCCGCCCTGACCAGTATGGCCAGTGGGTTCGGTGGATTGAGCCAAGGGAGTGGAGGGATGGAGGGATGACCAAAGGCCTGACATGTGTCAGTGGCAGCTGGGTGCCCACTAATGGACCCTGCGCAGCAACATCAGCTGTGGCAGGGTCATTGACCGCAACGGTCCTGGTTGGCAGGCTCACAACCGGGGTGCTGTTGGGTGCATCTGCATCTGCCCCTGCACTTGCCAACACCCGGCTGTTCGGGGCAGCAGATGACATGACTGCCCCAGGGACACGTGTCTTGGTCTGAGCAGCCCGGCCTGCCCCTATGGTTTCCCCCCCTGGCCTGTTGGAGATCTACCAAGGGCTCTTCAATTGCCAACGCAGCCTGCGCTGGCAGACCCTGAGCCTGGGTGGCGGTGTCCACAGCTGCAACTGCAGCTACCACTACCCTTGGGCCCGTGGGAATCGATGGAACGGACTGCCGGGTCATATGGGTGCCAGTGCCAGATGCAGGAGCTGCATCCCCCGGAACCACAGGGGGTGGTGGCATGGCTGCACCAACACATGGCACAACATTGTGCTCAAGTGGTGCACCCCTGCCTCTTCCCCCTCTGTGGCTGCCCTGGTCACCCTGAAGTCCCCCTACTCCCTGGTCACCACGGCCACGTCCCCGACCACGCCCGCCACGAGGAGTACGCCCAGCTGAGGCGCCCCTCACCTTTGGTGGCCTCCCAACCATGGCACAGATGTAGTAGTGCTGGCACAGATGGAGTGGTGCCAATGGGAGGTGTACACCACAATTGACCTGGGCAATTGAGGTGAAGGGGGGGGGAAGCAAGGTGTTAACAGCCCCCCTGCACCTGCAAGG
Source organism: Ambystoma mexicanum (assembly GCF_040938575.1). Lineage (NCBI taxonomy): Eukaryota > Metazoa > Chordata > Amphibia > Caudata > Ambystomatidae > Ambystoma > Ambystoma mexicanum. The sequence continues at coordinate 306,834,504 of NC_090921.1, forward strand.
CTGTATGTGACCCCGGTGATGTGGTGACGGGTCACGCAACGCTCAGGCACCCCAAAACTGCAGTAAAACCGTGCACGCAACCCTGCAGCCTACGTGCGTGGATTCAACCTCCCGCAGTACGCGGTGGCACCCAGTAACACGAATAACGCGTTCGCGTGGGACACGCAGGCTACTATGACATCGAAAATGGGTGCGATACACAGGGGCACCCGCAGTGGGAAAAAGAGCGTGTGCGACTCACCGTCTGACTAGCGCGATGCAGAAAAACACGCGTTGGCAATACCCCCGCCAAAAGAAGAGATACGTCCTTGATAGCTGTGAAGTTGTGATGGCGCGCGAAACAGGAAGCAGCAACACACGTCGGTCTCCACGAAAGGCACGTACAGCGAACTGCTGGGCCTGCTCACCTTTAACCCGTGCTGAGGGAAACGCACGCGCGCGTCACGTCACTTACGCACATGGGCCCTTTCCTCGTATTACATGCGGACGTGCAGTTTTTCACGCGCGCATGAGCCCTTTCCTTGTATTACACGCGGACGTGCAGTTTTCCACGCACGCTTACGCGCATAGTCCCTTTCCTCGTATTACACGCGGACGTGCAGTTTTCCACGCGCGCTTACGCGCATGGGCCCTTTCCTCGTATTACACGCGGACGTGCAGTTTTTCACACGCGCTGAAATGCCCATGCACGTCTATACGCGTCACGTCACAGGGGCGCTTGCGCTTGAGGGGCCTTCTGTCCAATGAAAATGCGTATGCATGCAGACGCGCTTACATGCTAAGGGCCTTTCCTCGAATTACACGCTGACGTGCAGATTTTTCACGTGCCAAATCACTCCGTATCAAGCTGGCCATGCGTAAGCACACGGAAGACCACGCTCCTGCCCAGAAGGCCCAACTACTGCCCCCCAGAGCCCCGAGCACGCTCCCACCTGCTGCTGCCTAACTGCCTGCTGCCCACGTGCCCTGCCATTTGCTGCCTGCACATCAGCCAGGGGTGCTGTTGCTGTGACCACCCCTGCTGGAACCGAAGACTCCCGACTGGGATTCCATCGCTCCACAGCCCAGCCCCAGGACCCAATTGCCCACCCACTCCTGTGCCTCTGGGGTTGTCATGTCGGGGCAAACACCATCTGGGACCACTGACAACCCCCGGCCAGAGAGGCAGAGGGGCACCAGCTTCAGTGCCACCGAAGTTGGTGACCTGGTGGAGCAAGTCCTGGGGCAGAATGATGCCCTCTTCGGAAGTTCCCGCGCCGACAAGGAAGGACGGACTCGGATCTGGACTGACATCGTGACTGCCATCAACGCGGAGGGGGTGGCAGTCCGCGAATTACAACATGTCAAGAAGCGCTGGGAGGACTTCAGGTCCAGGACCCTGAACAAGGTCCGGCGCCTCTTGAAGGCAGCGGATGCCAAGGGGCGCCGGGGCCACTTGTCGGAAGAACAGATGAGGGTCCTGGAACGCATATCCCCAGCGCTCCACGTCCAGGTCCTTCAGAAGCAGACCAGTCTGGAGTCGAGCGGTGAGTGTACATACATCCTGATTGTGAGCAGTGCGTGTGGTGATTATTCAGTAGTGTGCAGGTTGCACATCTGTTTGTATAGGTTCGAGTATGGGTGGGGGTGTACAAGGCCGTGGGGCTGACACATGCGAGGGCTGGAATGTGTGAGACATGGATGGTGCTTGTGTGTGTAGGCTTGCATGCCAAATGCAGTTGTGTGGGCACACATGTTTGGATGAATGTGTACGTAAGTAGACATGTCCGTGATGTCACGCATGTATGTTGTTGTTTTTGGCTGCATGTATCAGCACTGTGTACATGTGCATGTGTGTGTATTTGACAAGGGTGCAACAGTGATGCAACATGGATGCATGTGACAGCGGTATGTGGAAGCCTGATTGGCAGATGTGACATGGATGCCCGTCTGAACACTGCGACACTTGGCAGAGGTGTACACAAGCATGCAAGTGTGGTGGTGTGTGTACATGTGTGGTACACTTCCTGTGTTGCATGTGATATCTGGCTCACCTTTGGCTGCTCATGCTGTTGTATGTGTATGGATGGTGGTGGCAGTTGCGATATGGCTGTGGTATGGCTCATGAGTGCGAGTTGTAATGACATGTGTGTTGGGGATTGTGATGACATGTCTGAGGTTTGCCAATGCCACTCATGTACAACTGTCATGTGTGTATGTGTCCATTGTACAGTGCCCTGATGCCTGTGTTTTGTTTCTCCCTGCCTGCAGAGTCAACTGATGAAGAGGGCGGAGAAGGTGCTGTGGAGCACAGCGGCGGGGATCCCACCTCCAGCCGGAGACGCAAGGCCCGGCTCCCCTCCCATGTTGTGATCTCGCCGGGGAGTGAGGAGTCCGGTGCCGCGTCCCAGGCCGCAGCTGCCGGGGGGAGGTCCAAGAGGCGGAGGTTGGAGTTGGACTCTTCGGCAGCAGAAGGGGCAGCTGGGACCCCACAGGGCCCAACAGGGGAAGATGGCACGGAGTCATCCAGGTTGGTGGGGGGTTTGGTGGAGGAGGAGGCCGTGCAAGCACCAGAGACGGGGTCTGGAGGTGGGGATCCCACTGGTGCCAGTGGTGCAGTGCAGGACCAGGGACAGGAGTCAGCACAGGCCGCCGCGGAGGTGCCTGTGTTCAATCCTGTCCCTGCATCATCTTGCACCAGCAGGGATGCCTACGTCCAGACCCGTTTTCAGGCAGGGGATGAGCTCACGTCAACTGGCCTTCCTCTGCCTGCGGACGTGGCTATCCAGGTCCGGGTTGAGCCTGTCCTAGCTGGTGTGGAGTTGCGTCAACGGGCCATGCGAGGTGACCTGCAGTCTTTTCATGAACATCCACAAGTGAGCCGTGAAACTAGCCCGCTGGCCTTGTACATAGTTATCTAGGTAGTGTTAGGTTTCATTTTTGTTTTGATTTTATTTGGACCTTTCGGACATTGGCCACATTTTTGTATATAGTTTATTTTCTTAGTTAGTGTAGTTAGATAGGTTTCCTTTATTTTGTTGGGATAATGGACCCTGGCTTGTTCCCATGTACATAGTTCACAGTTGGATTGTATTTTTTTTCACTTTTTAACCATGGAGCAATGGCTTTCTTTTTTATTTCCCATTGGATTTTGTTTTGTGGACATTGACTTTGGACAACATTACTTTGGAATTTTATTTTTGGTTTTGCTTTTTTTCACGGACATGCTTCTTTTAATTTTTGTACATTCACATTTCTGTTTCTTCATTTTTTATTCTATTTATGTTTCCTTTAATACATATTTTTTTTGGTGAACTTCAATGTGTGGTATCTCATTGGTTTCATGCATTTCATGATATGTGTTTTGAGATTCACTGACACCCATTGGGTGTATGTGAGGGAAACGTGTTTGTTTCGGAACTTGCAATTGGTGTTCTGTGATGTAATTGCAAATTATGAGTGGGTGGATGCAATACTCGGGTGGGTGTTATGCATTTGGAGGCTGACCATAGGGACCAGGGATCTAGATTGCGATGACATGTTGGCTGGGGAACATGAGTTGCACATGGGTGTGGGCCTGCTGGCAGGTGCCCCACAGTGCTGGGGGGTGGGGGTGGTGGGGAACATGAGTTGGACATGGGTGGGGGTCTGCTGGCAGGTGCCCCACAGTGCTGGGAGGTGGGGGTGCTGGGAGACATGGGTGGGGGCCTGGTGGAGGCTGCCCCTGCACTGCTGGGGGGTGGGGGTGGTGGGAGACATGGGTGGGGGCCTGGTGGTGGGTGCCCCTGCACTGCTGGGGGGTGGGGGTGGTGGGGAACATGAGTTGGACATGGGTGGGGGCCTGCTGACCGGTGCCCCACAGTGCTGGGGGGGTGGGGGTGGTGGGATACATGGGTGGGGGCCTGGTGGAGGCTGCCCCTGGTGGCTGCGGGGGTGGGGGTGGTGTGAGACATGGGTGGGGGCCTGGTGGTGGGTGCCCCGCAGTGCTGGGGGGTGGGGGTGGTGGGAGACATGGGTGGGGGCCTGGTGGAGGCTGCCCCTGGTGGCTGGGGGGTGGGAGACATGGGTGGGGGCCTGGTGGAGGGTGCCCCACAGTGCTGGGGGGTGGTGAGAACATGAGTTGGACATGGGTGGGGGCCTGCTGGCAGGTGCCCCACAGTGCTGGGGGGTGGGGGGGAACATGAGTTGGACATGGGTGGGGGCCTGGTGGAGGGTGCCCCTGGTGGCTGGGGGGTGGAGTGCTGGGGAACATGAGTTGGACATGGGTGAGGGCCTGCTGGCAGGTGCCCACAGTGCTGGGGGGTGGGGAACATGAGTTGGACATGGGTGGGGGCCTGGTGGAGGGTGCCCCTGGTGGCTGGGGGGGTGGGGGTGCTGGGGAACATGGGTGGGGGCCTGGTGGAGGCTGCCCCTGCACTGCTGGGGGGTGGGGGTGCTGGGAGACATGGTAGGGGGCCTGGCGGAGGCTGCCCCTGGTGACTGGGGGGTCTGGAGGTGGGTGCCCCACAGTGCTGGGGGGGTGGGGGTGGTGAGAGACATGGGTGGGGGCCTGGTGGAGGCTGCCCCTGGTGGCAGGGGGGCGGGGGTGCTGGGAGACATGGTAGGGGGCCTGGCGGAGGCTGCCCCTGGTGACTGGGGGGTGGTGGGAGACATAGGTGGGGGCCTGGTGGTGGGTGCCCCTGCACTGCTGGGGGGTGGGGGTGGTGGGGAACATGAGTTGGACATGGGTGGGGGCCTGCTGGCAGGTGCCCCACAGTGCTGGGGGGTGGGGAACATGAGTTGGACATGGGTGGGGGCCTGCTGGCAGGTGCCCCACAGTGCTGGGGGGTGGGGGTGCTGGGAGACATGGGTGGGGGCCTGGTGGTGGGTGCCCCTGCACTGCTGGGGAGTGGGGGTGGTGGGAGACATGGGTGGGGGCCTGGTGGAGGGTGCCCCACAGTGCTGGGCGGTGGGGGTTGTGGGGAACATGAGTTGGACATGGGTGGGGGCCTGCTGGCAGGTGCCCCACAGTGCTGGGGGGTGGGGGTGGTGGGAGACATGAGTTGGACATGGGTGGGGGCCTACTGGCAGGTGCCCCACAGTGCTGGGGGGTGGGGGTGGTGGGAGACATGAGGGGGGGCCTGGTGGAGGCTGCCCCTGCAATGCTGGGGTTGAGGGTGGTGGGAGACATGGGTGGGGGCCTGGTGGTGGGTGCCCCACAGTGCTGGGGGGTGGGGGTGCTGGGAGACATGGGTGTGGGCCTGGTGGAGGCTGCCCCTGGTGGCTGGGGGTGGTGGGAGACATGGGTGGGGGCCTGGTGGAGGCTGCCCCTGCACTGCTGGGAGTTGGGGGTGGTGGGAGACATGGGTGGGGGCCTGGTGGAGGGTGCCCCACAGTGCGTGGGGGTGCTGGGAGACATGGGTGGGGGCCTGGTGGAGGCGGCCCCTGGTGACTGGGGGGGTGGGGGTGGTGGGAGACATGGGTGGGGGCCTGGTGGAGGCTGCCCCGGTGGCTGGGGGGTGTGGGTGTTGGGAGACATGGGTGGGGGCCTGGTGGAGGCGGCCCCTGGTGGCTGGAGGGTTTGGGTGCTGGGAGACATGGGTGGGGGCCTGGTAGAGGCTGCCCCTGGTGACTGGGGGGTGGTGGGAGACATGGGTGGGGGCCTGGTGGTGGGTGCCCCTGGTGGGTGGGGGTGCTGGGAGACATGGGTGATGGCCTGGTGGTGGGTGCCCCTGCACTGCTGGGGGTGGGGGTGGTGGGGAACATGAGGTGGACATGGGTGGGGGCCTGCTGGCAGGTGCCCCACAGTGCTGGGGGGTGGGGGTGGTGGGAGACATGGGTGGGGGCCTGGTGGTGGGTGCCCCTGGTGGCTGGGGGTGGTGGGAGACATGGGTGGGGGCCTGGTGGTGGGTGCCCCTGGTGGCTGGGGGTGGTGGGAGACATGGGTGCGGGCCTGGTGGAGGGTGCCCCTGGTGACTGGGGGTGCAGGGGGACATGCGTTGGTGGGCAGTAGTGCAAGTTGACATGTGGGTTGGCTGGGGGTCATGGCCATGGTGGATGGTGTGCCTGCAGGACATGTGCAGGGTAGGCCCCTGTGGTGTGAGCCACCTGCAGGGGCCATGGAGGTTGTAGAGGGAACACCTGGGAGGACCCACACGTGCAATTCACGTGTGGTGCTCCCAGCGCACCCCTGTAATACACATACCCTGATGGAATTGCGTGTGGAACTTCCCGCGCACCCCTGAAATACACGTGCCCTGCTGATGTCGTGTGTGAAACTTCCCCCGCACCTCAAAATACACGTACCATGATGAATTCGCGTGTGGAATTTCCCGCGCACCCCTGAAATACACGTACCCTGCTGAAATCGCGTGTGGCACTTCCCGCGCTCCCCTGAGATACGCGTACCCCCAATCACATGTGGAAATTCCGCGCACCCCTGAAATACACGTACCCTGCTGAAATCGCGTGTGGCACTTCCTGCGCACCCCTGAGCTACGCGTACCCTGCTCGCACGGGCCCAATCGAGTGTGGAAATTCCCGCGCACCCCTGAAATACACGTACCCTGCTGAAATCGTGTGTGGCACTTCCCGCGCACCCCTGAGATACGCGTACCCTGCGGAAATCGTGTGTGGCACTTCCCGCGCACCCCTGAGATACGCGTACCCTGCGGAAATCGCGTGAGGTACATCCCGCGCACCCCAGTGATACACGTAGCCCGCTTGCCGTGCTGGTACAGGGTTAGCGCAGCCCTTTGCGCTGGATTGGGTATATTGATGGCTTTTCCCTGCGCGAGAGGCGTTCTTGGGGGCGTAACTGGCACTGCTGCAGGGTCGCTGCGCCACTGTGCGCCACGGCTGGTTTTGGTGGCTGGAATCCATGAATACACTGTGCGCGGAAATGGATTTTAGCACACGCGGCTGGTGCAGGGATTCGAACGCGCACACTGTGCGCCAGCCGCGTGCGCCACTTGTGCGCTGAATTCTATGAATTACCCCCATAGAGTCAACAACATTAATGTTCTCAATTACAATGTACGAGCAAATGATCATCCTACCTAGATATTTGTTTCAAAGCACATAGATTTTATATCCCATTTAAAAAAAGTTGGACTGTTAACTCCTTTACTCACAAGTAATGTTTTTGAATTCCAATGAATGCCTTATTTTTTCTAAGATATGCACACAAAAAAATGCAATTATTCGATTGATTCAACAAAACTATTTCTCTATCTTTTACAAGATGGTACAGGCTTGTGGCCCATAGAGTGTTTACGTGGTAGATTCACGGAAGACTGGGAGGCCTTTGTCGTTGGAGCCATCCGTGAAGAATTTCCCAATACCTCCAGAAAATACAATGGATTATAGACACTGACACCACAGTAAAAGGAAGACTGTATAGGGGTGGGACTATGACACCACGGGTCAACACTTTTGTGGGGTTGAGACAGGGCTGCGTGGTTGCGCCCACACTCTACAACTTGTACTCTGGGGACATGGTAGGGTGTGGCAGGGAGGCCTCACCAATCCAGTGAGGCTAGGTTTGGCAACGCTGGATTGAATTGCTTCCGGGCAAAACATAGTCTAGTTCAACCTCACCAGTGGGGTTGCAGCGCAAGCTTGCACTTTTCCAGCTATACGCTGTGGAAAATAATCTAAAACTAAACGGCCTTAAATCAAGAGTGTGGGCCTCATCACGAGCTGGGCGGTATAGCCCCAGGGCTAATAGCGTTACCGCCAAACCCCTATAAGCGCCGGATCACAGGTTTGCCGGAATGGTAATTCCCCATTCCCCATTGGACTCATTGGGGAATTCCCCATTGGACCCAATGGGGAATTTTCGGCGTGATTACCGTTGGCGGTATTACTGCACAGTAATTGCACCAAAAATTAGCAAACAGCAAATTCCCAGCGCATTTACCCCCAGCTCAGAGCTGAAGTTAATGCTGCAAACCCGTGATTTGGCTGACCCTTAAATGTGGCGGTCATACACCGAAACACACCTGTGTAGACCACTTTACCCTTGGTGTGTCATTTGTCCACACTGTTTTAGTATCCCGTGTTTTGAAGTTGCACTAACTGTTGTAACCCCTGTTCTCTATAACAGTAGGTGTTCTATAATTCAATGTTAATATGTGCCAGAAATTTGAGTCAAGTATTTCGAATATGTATTTTGTACAACATCGTGCATTTGGTTCATGTTCAGCCAGTAAAGATATGTTCTGTGTATTTTGTGTGCCATTAGACCAATAGGTCTTTTCCTTTTGAATATAAACATCTATTGAAAAAAAGTGTGTCTACGATAGTATGTCAATGATTCCCTTGGGATGCTCAATTTGGCAAGACTGACCCTTTTCATTTATTTACTTATCGTAAAGCCCTCCTGTACAGAACAGGGTCTCAACCAGGAGACTTTATATACTTTATAGCGTTACTGCCTCATTTAAGGATTACTGCCAAACTCGTGATGATGCTGTGTGTGTTTTCAACTAAGAGAAGCCCTAAAACCATGATATGGAGGGTGGGAGATGAGCCACTTGAGCAGGTCTTATCTCTTACATACATATCTGGGCTACGAAGTTCAAAATTCTATCTCAATGCAAAGAGGCATTCCATACATAAATTCGAAATACGGACCACACCTAGCAGAACTGAAATGGGTGCACACACAACTACGTGCTTTTTACTTGACCCCACTCATTCAATTTTACCAGATGAAGGTTAAGACAATAATTTTGTATGGGCTCGATATAAATCTTAATGATTTAGGGGACAGACTAAACAAGGTCCAGTGTCTACTCTGGAAAAATACCTTGAGGTTGGCAATTGCTATTCCAAACTCTAATTCGACATGAGTTTGGGCTGGTCTCATTGGCAACTAGGGCCCTATGGAAGAAAATGTTGGTACATGCAAAACTGTTAAACCCACCATTACACTTGCTTTATGAGAATATGGGGGGAAGCGCAAGCACGTGCCTCAAGAGCGTCTATCACAGATTTGAAACAACAAATGTACACACTATTGATAGAAATAAGATCTTCTGGTGAGGATCTTACCGTAAATTCAGCTAAGGTTAAAAAAAATTGATTCAATATGACTGCGGGAAAACAATGGATGAGTTGGCCCAATACTCCCTTCTATAGGGAATATGTAAAATTTGTTTATTAACGGGACCAACTCTAAATACATACTTATTTTCCCATGTGCAAGAAGGAGATCACTATACTTGCGCTTCTGCTTAAATAAACTACCAACAATGGAAAGACTGGCCAACTGGAAAGGGGGAGCAGGAAGCCTGTGCTGCAGATTTTGTGGTGTGGTGGGAATTAAAGCAACCTACAAACACTGGGTGACTAGGTGTAAAGCCCTGGAGGAAGAACGGGTGAAACATCTAAGTTTGACACTAGGCAACGAAGCCTAGTGGAGCAGTTTAATTAATGGACAAACAAAGGGATTGATCTTGGCCTTGTGTGATTTCATTTATAGTTTACTGAACAGGCTGAACAAGCTTACATCGAAAGAGGAGGAATCAAAGGGGAGGTGAATTATATTTGGCGCTTGTTGATTCCATCAATCATGTGAGATATAACTTGGTTAACTTCTGTCCATGTGGCTCTCCTTACTTCCTCCTCCATCTCTTTTTCCTTCGTTTCTCTATATTCATTTTTGCTTATCCCTCCTGTTTATTCTTTTTTCTTTGCTTGGCTCGTTATTTTTATCTTGGATTTGAAATGACTTTCTTTTAAAAGTAATTTCTTTTTGTATATTATGAACATTTCTCATGTATTTTACTTGAGACTCAAAACACAATAAAAAAAATAAAAAAAACAGACAGTACATTTCCACACCAATATAACCTGTAGTTTGTATTGACATTATCATTTTCTATTAAAGATGCATTTTTTAATAAAATAAATTTCAATAAAATAATTTCGAGGCATAAAATAAGCGGTATCCCATCGTAATTTGCGATACAATACCACTGTTTTGCTGTATATTTAATGAATCATGTCGCACAAACTGCGATATGATTCATTAAATATACAGCAAAACAAAAGATTGTGCCTAAACTCTGCCTGAGTGAGGCAGTGGACAGCGTGCACTGCAGGCGAGGCAGAAGCACCCAGGGCTGGGCTCATAACATTGTATCAATGTTATGAGCCCAGCCCGGATGCCAACGTCATCGCATGAGAGGAGGATCTCAGTCCCCCTCTCACACTGGCTCTGGCGTTTGCTGAGGTAAGGAGTGCTTAGGGGAGGTTTGGGTGGGGGAGCCGGCCCGTTTTGCATTAATGTTTTGTGCTTTCATTGGACGGGAGAAATATTGTCAGCCACTTGCTAACACCAGCACCTTCAGTAATAATGCAGCCTGCTCGTAGAAGGCTTTAAATATTCTTTCATGAAATGAAAGAATATTTAAAGCCTTCTGCGTGCAGGCTGCATTATTACTGAGGGTCAGTGGTCGAAGTGGGCGGGAGCAGTGCTCCACTACTTGTTTTAATTGAGTTTTACCATTCCTACTCTTTCATTTTAAAAAGAAACCGTTCCGGAACGTGTTTGTTTTAAAATAAAAGTGTAGGAAGAGTTGAAAATTGCACTGCACTGGACGTTCCCTTACACAGCAGGCACATGATTTTTTGGCTTTTTATTGTGCATGGGATGGGGGCAGCGATGGGGTCTGTGGGGAGCGCTGCAGGCCAGAAGGGAACATAGTTCCACTACTTCTTTTCGTACACTTCGACCACTGCTGAGGGTGCCGATTTCACCAAGTGGCTGACAACATTATTTTACCCGCCTGAACAGACGGGAAAACTATTATTATTGTCAGCCACTTGCTAACACCAGCACCCTCAGTAATAACGCAGCCTGCTCGAAGAAGGCTTTAAATATTCTTTCAAAGAATATTTAAAGCCTTCTACGAGGAGGCTGCGTTATTACTGAGGGTGCTGATTTTACCAAGTGGCTGACAACATTATATATTTGCCAGCCACTCTCTAACACCTAGCAACAGGACCCAGCAACAGGCCCAGCTGAAGATGTGTGCCCCTCCCCGCCCCCCACTGCTGAGGGTGCAAAGTGGTGCATGGTCAGACTGGGGCATACAATAATTGACTCGGGCACCAACTAAAAAGTGCTCCACAGTTGCAAATGGTAATTAATTCCTTTTGTGACGCTGTCTGAATAACCCAAGGGGGAGGTTTCTGATCCAGTGCGATGTAAATTGTACATTTTAGAGACTATGTATTCAGCAACACTGGTCAAAGCTATTAGCCACAATATAGTCCAGTAACTCATCAAACTGGCCCACATTGGCAAAAAAAGGTGGCCCACTTTGACCCAAAAAATGGGCCCACACAGCATTTTGCGTTTTTGGTTAAGCCATGGGCCCTATAGGCCAGTCTGAGCCTGCAATGATGCATGGAGGTTAGCTGCCGAATTTATCACGAGGCAGGCAGCCACAGCAAGAAGGAAGCTTTACACTGGCCTTAACATTAATGTGAGCACTGCAAAGAGCATATTAAAACCCCCAGAACGAAAATTGAGACTTTTATTGCAGTGCTTTGCGGACTGGAAAGATGGGGGCATTTGCTGGACCCCCTCTCCTCACAGAGGCTCGAGTCCTCTTTAGTTTGTAAAGGCTAAAGGCCCCAACGCTGTTCCAGATTGCTGGGCTGGGTGTACTGTTAGCAAGTGGCTGCGCTAGCATTTATTTCTCCCACCCGTTCGGGTGGGAGAAATATTATTTTCACTCCATAGCGGGTGCTGAGGGGCCGTGTTGATTCTCGTGTCCCCCCCCCAGAGTGAGTGTGCATTGTTGTGGGTAATGAGTTGCTTTTTGCCTATTTTGTAGGAATTGGTCTGCAGTGTAGAGGAAGATTAGGCAGAGAGGCCCAACCCATTGTGACTTGATAACAATGAGCTTGAGAGGTAAGCAAAGCCTAGCCCAACTTTTTATTCTATAAATATCTTTAATTGTAGACTATTCAAAGGCCTTATTGGTGCAAGTGGACGCGCTGTATTCAAGGTGTTGCAAATACTCCCCCAAAGGTGGTTGCTTCGAGTGATTTGTGTTCTTTGCAGATAAACAACCATTTTGTAGTTCTTGAAACAAAACAAATATGTGTACTACTAATTATAACTTGGAAGGTATGTGGCAAGTTGCTTAAATTGCTGGCAAATTCTGGCTTCACTGCTTAACCAAACTGTGTGATCCTGGGCAAATCATTTGACCCAACCCAGCCACACCAGTGTGCTGGCAAGAACAGAAATGTGCATTATTTATCCTTCGGCAGTGTTGGTGGCCTGATGGGCATTACATTGCACAATTTGCTGCTAATTTGCCACTCGATACTTCCCACAATGCCCTGTAGTCACAAAATGTTGTGCCTGTGTGCCATAGGTTTAGAGAAGAGATTTCCGACCTCCTGGGCACCCTGATGATTTTTCTATTGGCTTTTAGGTCTTTGATGGCACTCACTCTTTAGATTATTTATTTTGATCTTTTAAATCATCTCACTTTTTGCTGACTTGCAATAAGCCAGACCATAAATGGATGAGTAAATGTAACTTGCTGGGCCCATTTGTCTCGCAGATGCATGAGACTTTACGGCACTAGTAACTGGTAGGTGCTGCACCATGGCCTCACTGACCTCGGCAGACCAAGAGGCTGGCAACTGGACATTTGGTTCTGCAGAATAAGATAACTAAAGTCCCCAATGTGTCAGAAACTCCTTGTAGCTGCTGTCTTCATCTTGGGGAGTTACTTGTGACTGTTATATGCCAGAACACTAGCTAAATGAAACTTGATAATAAAATAAAAATGACACACTCACTATTGCATCTGTATTGATGTCTTGTTGACAATTTGATGGACACTGCACTACGCACCACTGACTGCTGCATGACCCAGCTGCACAGAGCCTTGAACTGAAAACAAAGTCAGATCTTTTTTAAAATCAGATCTATTTATGTGGTCCATTCATGCAGTGAACCGTTACATTTTACAGACACTCATTGTACTTGAGAGGTACATAGAAATGCTGTATTCTTGCTAATTGTCTTGGGGTAAAACTAAAGTTGGGCGAAATTTCAAATAGGAGTACAAAATTGCTAATCAAATATGTTTATTTCGCTAATCAAAAATATTTTAATTAGAAAAATCTGCTAATCAATTTTTGAAAACTAATTTGACTAATAACATAGAAATTTCATTTTAAATGTTTAGTTTTACTATTAACACACATAAAGCTGTTCAAGTTGTTTTCATAGGTTTTCGCAACATCATACAAAAAGGCATAAACCCAAAAGTCAAAATACCAAATACTCAGTAGCAATATTCTAAGGTGGATTGCATTTCTTATTCTTATCTTTTCTAAAAATGTTATTTCTTTGTTTCACATACTCTAAATTTCATGGTATTACATTTATGAATACATACGTCTTTTGTTAAATGTTAACAATCCTGACACTTTTGAAGTCGTAGGAAATAAAAAGTAATGATGTAATATGATGACATGTGAATGAAAGAGTTTGTCCGAGTCACCACATACACCAACAATACAATAAAAATTATCAAAAATGTTTGGGCAGACTAGGCTCAATTGCGCCTTACGTTTGTAGAAATGTATATGCTGGGTCTTATTGAAAGGATGTTGGTATGCTGTGTGCTCCAGGATTTGATAGGCTATGCTGAGCGCCTACATGATAAAATTAAAAAAATGAAACCCACAATGATAACTAGGCTCATTTCCAACTAATACTAGAGCAAAGGTTATGCATATCACAATTGTTTAATGTTAACAGTGTTATAACAGAATAAATTCTTGCCCGAGCCACCATGATGTGTTTCGCCACTTCCGAGTCCTTCTCAAGGCTTCAAAATGGCAAGTGCGTCTTATTACATTTGTCATTAACACACAGTTCAATTAATAGTTTAGGCAACAAAATCTGGCAATTTCCTGAAATTAAGAATGTGTCTCATGTTAATTAAAGTTGATTCCATGGTAGTCTCTCCAAGAGCATATTATGTGAGTGTAGTTCATGAGGTTATATTGCATAGATGCAAAGTTTGATTTGGATAAACTTCCACTCAGAATGGAAACACGCGGAATGCTGAGCCTTAACTAGAGACCTTTCCCTGCACTATCTGGAATTTTATCCGAATTAAAAAATCCAGTGGGCGCAACTGCAGGCCCAATGTCGTCATACTCCCCTTTGAAGACCCCGGCCCTCCAATCAACACATCTGTGTCTTTTAACAAGGCGCTGGACCTCTTCCGCTCGCTTCTTCCTTATCCACTCTCTATCTTATGAAAGTCAGTTATCACCTTGTCCCTGCACCCACAATGATTCTTGGTGTGCCCACGCTCTTTTGTAATGAAAATTGACGCCATCAATCCCTCACCTACCTCAATGTTTACACATACCCTAATATGGCTATGTTAAGATACTATATCACGCCTTTAAAAAATAAACATCCAACAAATATTAAGGTCAGTCTTTCCACGTGACAAACTCACATATACACCCTCTTTTCAAAGTATTTATAAACAACTTTAAATCCTTAGCATGGTTTGAAATTGAGATTTAATGAACAGGAGCTAAAACCAACTCCTGGGTGTCAGGCATCACCCTGTAGGAATGAGCTACTGCATGCGCACCAGAAGCGACCAGAGCTGCTTCTTTAATTCTTTGTCCATTTTGTGTAAACAATTTTGCTTAAATGTGTATTAGATGTGTTTTAATTCTTCTTATTAACATTCTCAAATACTCAAAGTTAATGTCAGATTTACATGTTTGGAAGGCACCTGTTGGCCCAACGAGCCAAAAAGTAGCTACTGGTAGCTGTTGGTTTCAAACTAACCAGGCTCTAACTATGCTAGAAGCAGGAGCTACATAGCTCCCAGTTTCCCTCAATTTTAATCCTTGCTTAGCAAGAAACCATCTCTGCTGAGGCGGACGACGACTTGTAGATTTCTCAAAGTATGCCATTTTATTAAAGAAATTATATAAAGAAAATACTGTGCTTGCCCTACTCTACAGAGGAATTCCCTAATTAGTCTAAAGGCTAAGGAAACATTCTCTAGCATGGGCAATCTGGCCCTCACACTAAACAATAAAATACACAATGGAAATGCTATATCAACATAATATAATAAAAAATATTAACACAATGTCTGAATGGCCTTCTCCTGTCCTGCGTAAGATCCCTTCCCCTAGGATTCAAAGTTAACTCCAAATGTTCAGCAAAAGAAAAGAAAGTTTTTGAACCACCTCTTAAAAGTTCAAAGTCAAAACAAAATCCACTGATAACAATTCATTGTTCCTGGATGAAAAGACCCCCTTACATTTTCAATAAACTAAATATCTTTTATATAGGCATGTTATAAATGCCATATCATATATCTTATATCAACAATGGTAAATCTGGTTCTGGTGGTAAATTCTTCTTGTAGATAAATAGCCAGTTTAAAAGATAGCGTAATATCCCCAAAAGTCAATAATACACAGTTCTTCATCAGTTACAAATAATAAAGTTACTCACCGCAGTGACCACCTTATTCCTAGTCCACAGTCCCCTTTCCTCCATACTTATGGAGAACAAGAAACAAACCAGACTGACTACCCCTTTCTCTAAGGCCTGTCGAAGACACAGGTGCAGGTGCAATGGAACTGCTTTGTAATTCTACAGTAAAACAAACCTATAGGGAGCCAATTATTTGACTACGACTGGTGGGTACAAATGTATAAATCACTTTAATAGTTGCTTAAAACCACATCATAAAAACATTAATAGGCTTTTTCATACAACAATCATACCTTTCATTCCAATTCATATATTCTGTGAACTGAGGGTTCAACAAATTACAACTTTTTGAGCATATTGGCTATTTACAGTATGCATGACATCAGAAAACACATTCGATTTTCCTCTAGGTCGACATATGTTTCGGCCCTTCTATAAGCACCATCGTAGTCTGCGATGGTCAAAATGGTAGGTAATGGGCCATCTTCAGGACAGTCGTGCTTATATTGAAGTTTAGTTTCATTCCCATTTTCACATACGAAAAGCCAGATCTAAAAACACAAATTACATATATGTTACATTGTATACCAGTCTAAACCCACTTTGTTTTTTTCTCTTTTTATCAAGGTGATGGCCAAATTCATGAACCAAAAACAGAGCACCCACCTATGGTCGACGTGTATTATTGCGGACCATGGAGCTGTGGATACTGGATATCTTCAATATTCCCCAGTATCTGGAACCCTGTTTACAGGGAACACAGAAAAGATAATCAATACACTAAGTCTTCTCATTTAGCAAGGACAAGACTGTGTCAACTGTAGCCCCCCCTTGGGTCCAACTGCCGGTTTAAACACCAATGACAGAACCTGAGCCATTTGCTTATGTACTGGGACCTAGTCGAGGGTTTCCTGACTGCCTGGATAATACGCATGTTATCCGCAGACAAGTTAAGATGTTCTAAAGACTTGAACTCGGGCAACATGCCGCCAAGCTGAGCGATTGTGGGGAGGGGTGCCACATCTGCTGCACCCCCTGATGAAGAAGATCGGAGGTCACTGGTAACCTGATCGGCGGATACACCGACAGGTGTTGAAGTTCTGAGAACCAAAACCTGGCCGGCCACCACAGGGCTATGAGTAGAAGGGAACAGTTCACCAAGTTCTTCTGCTTCCAAATTGCGCTGTGAACTAGAGGCAGAGGCGGGAAGGCGTAAACTCTCATGTTGTGCCATTGAATCTCGAGAGCATCCCCCAGAGAGGAGGCTCCCAGCCCCCTCTGGAGGCACACTGAGGAAGCTTCTTGTTTACCGCCGTAGCGAAGAGCTCCACCTCCGGTGTGCCCCAACACAAGAAGATCCATGAGAGGACCTCCGCCTTCACATCCCACTCGTAGCTGACCACTGTCCACGGGCTGAGGGCATCCGATGTGACATTCAGCTGGCCCGGAATGTGCACTGCAAGCAGCCAAAAACCATGAAGTACAGCCCACTCCCAAATCTGGATGGACAGGTCCACTAGAGGGGGAGACTTGGTTCCCCCTTGCTTGTAGATGTAATACATCGACACCGCATTGTCCGTGCGTATGCGGACCACCTTGTTGGCTATGATCGGTCTGAACGCCCATCAAAGTCTTCCAGCTTCTCGCCCGGAATGAACTTCTCAAACTCCGACAGACCTTTCCACATCCGCAAATTAGCCCCCACTAACACCAGTTCGGCATTGGCCTGCCTGAGCTGCAAGGCTGAGTTTGCGAAAACCTTTCTCCCAAGGGAGTCAAGGCGCTTATCCTCCTTTCCCAGAACCTGGGTAGCCGTCGTGGAAGAGGATGCTACAGGCCTGGACTGCAAAGTGGCCGCGGCCACCACTGTGGAGGAGTGGGACGGACAAGACGACAGGGCCACCTCTTCCGAAGAATGAAGCCTGTACCGTGCGTCAATTTTCTTATTGACGAAAAGTCCAGTGTGGCTTTTGGCAGACCCTTCCGGACCTTGGCCAGAACGTCCTTCTGCAAGAACAGGCCGGTACGCTCCAAAGGAGACAGGGTGAACGCCCCAGAAAGCACACCCTCCTGCAGAGCGGGTTCCTCGGGCACCGGAACATCCAAGAAGCACATCATGTCCAGTACCCGGTCATGAAAAGCTCTGATAGAGCGGGGCAGGGCTTCATTGTCCTGATCACCTTGCGTGTCATCCGACATGTCAGGATCCTATCCTGCCTGGTCCACGGGGGACAACGGGGGCAAAAGCGGAAGAGTCGGGGAAGGCACCGTAGGCAAGGGAGGCGCCGGCGGAACCACCGGAGGTATGGGTGGAGCCGGAGATGCGGGAGGACATATCTCCCTAAAGAGCCCTTTGAAATATTCCCTCATGGGGTCGGTACTCATGAGCATTTGAAATTTGCCGGAAAAGGCGTCCTCCAGGGACTGTTTTGGAACCAGAGGAGGCCTCTCATGAGGGGAACATTTCCAGGGACGTAACGGGGAAGGGTGCCACACTGGCCCCTCCACCGACGTATCCACATAAATCAAGGGTGCCGACCCAGTAGGCAACGAAACATTGTGCAGAAGGGGCATCCGGGCATTCCAATCATAAACTGGCTTATAAGGATGCGCACAAGGAACCCTATGTTCACCCACGGAACCAAGCCCTACACCTGAGGCCGATTGGGTAGTTGTAGGGGTAGCACCCAAAATGGCCGCCGCGGTCATGGCGGGAACGAGCACCATTTTGTCATCACCTGAGGGGAACTGCGGCATGTGAGGAAGTGAGGCAGGGGTCCCCGTCGATGGATCACGGGTCTTAACTTTAGACTTAACATAAGGAACCTCGGCTAAGCCGGTCCTATGTGGCCTGGAATGTTTCTGCGACATACCAATCGCCAAATTAGCCTTCCCAGGAAGGACCTCGGCCCTGCCGGTAAAAGAAGAACTTTCCTTCTTTGCTCCATCAACAGATCTGGCGTCGCCACAAGAGCGGGAACGGTGAGAAACAACCTTCACCAATAAGGCCTTGCCAGGCCTCTCAGAAATGTTGGTAACTTTAGCCTCTGTGCGAGGGACCTTGGACCCAAGTCCGGTAACAGCCTTACTGGCGCAGGCCTCGAAAATCCGTTCGGTAATAGCAAGCCCTGCCGAGGCCTCGGGGCGAACCCCAGTCTTATTTTTGAGGGAAGCCGACATAGGGGCCTCAGTACAAGCTCTGGTAAAACACGACCCAGTAGAACTGGGCCTACAAGCAGCCCCCACAGGAGGGGCCTCGGAATGTATCCACAGGTCTCTTACAGAGACCCTCAGAGAAAACTCTGGTATCATTATTAGGCCCAACGGGCACCTCGGGGCGAACCCCGTTGACAGAGGGATCAATGCCCCTCCCGGCCCGGGAGGAACCCAGAATGGTGTCTCCCGGCCGGGGTGCTCTGAAAAGTAAAGAACTTACCGGGCGTCTCTTCTTTTCGTCGATGAATGCTTGGAAATGCAAAGGAGTTTGTCTGAACACCTCCTCCCACCGCTCCAACCGACGCTGAAGAGCCCGGACTGAAAGGGAGTCACAGTAAAAACAAGAGTCCCAACGGAGATCCGGACCCAAAAACTCTAAACAAAGAGGATGGGGATCCGCCCTCACGAAGCGTCAGTGACAAGATGAACAATCTGGAAAGTCTAGTTTGAACGACATAGACAGACTAGTACACGATCGCTAGTGAGAGCCAGAGAGAAAAAAGGAAGAAAAATTTCTGCGGATGCAAGTGCGTGCAGTCCCGAACGAGTGGAGAAAAGGATTGATGGGCGATGCGCGGGGCGGAGCCAAAGTGGGCCGGGTTACGGCCGCGTGCCCGGCCCCGCGCAAGACGGAGAGGAAGAACACATTTTTAAAAACATTTTTGGGTGCTTTTTAGAAAGTGCTCCGGTCCCGTCCCACAGGGCGGAGAGATGTCAAGACCAAAGCCATTTGCTCCTGTATTGAGATCTCGTCAAGGGCTTCCTGGCCGCCTGAATAATACCCATCTTATCAGCGGACAAGTTGAGGTGTTCTAAAGATATGAACTCAGGCACCATGCTGCCAAGCTGAACGATTGTGGGGAGGGGTGCCACAGCTGCCAATCTCTCTGGTGAAGCAGGTCGGGAACCAGAGGAAGCCTGATCTGTGCACACACTGACAGATGCTGAAGCTCTGAAAACCAAAACCTGGCCGGCTACCACGGTGCTATGAGCAGAAGAGAACAGTTCACTGTGCTCCTCAGCTTGCACAGTGTCCGTTGAATCAGAGGCAGGAAAGCATAGGCTCTCATGTTGAGCCAGGGAATTTCGAGGGCATCCCCCAGAGAGGAGGCTCCCAGTACGTTCTTGGAGGCATACAAGGGAAGCTTCCTGTTTGACACCGTTGCGAAGAGGTCCACTTCTGGAATGCCCCAACACCGGAAGATTTGCAAGAGGCCCCCCAAGTTCAGTTCCCACTCGTAGCTGACCATTGTACGTCGGCTGAGGGCATCCGCAGTAACATTCAGCTGACCCGAGATGTGCACTGCCACCAGCCAGATGCCATGCTAAACCGCCCATTCCCATATCTGAATGGCCAGATCCACAAGAGGAGGGGACTTGGTACCCCCTTGTTTGTTGATATAAAACATGGACACCACATTGTCCGTGCGGATCCAAACTACTTTGTTGACAATGACAGGCTGGAACGTTTTGAGCGCCAGTAAGATCGCCAGGAGCTCCAAGTGATTTAAATGAAGGAGCTTGTCCTGCGGTGACAAGAGATCGGAAACCTGAAGAAGGTCCAACGTCGCACTGCATACCAGCAGGGAAGAGTCCGTTGTGATTGTCACTAGCGGGCCAGGATCCTGAAAAGCCGCGCCCACCAAGAGATTGCTGAGAGACGACCAACCCACAAGGTCCGCTCTCATAAAAAATGGAACAGGAATCATCTTGGAGTCTCGGTCCACTCCGAAGAGCCATCTGTGTTCGCCTCATCTTGAGATGAGCAAGAGGAAGAGCCAGCAAACACGAAGCCATGAGGCCCAGAAGCCTCTGGAACCACCAGGCTGACATTCTCTCTAACTGCGCAAACACCTGACACGTGGCCAACAGATCCGCCATTCTGTCCCCGGTCAGATACACTCTGCAGTCGATCGTGTTCCACCGAAAACCCAGGAAAATCAGATCTGAGCAACAGTCATGGAGGATTTCTGCCTGTTCACCGACAGCCCAAGATGGAACAGGAGCTGGGGGAGAGACTGAAGATTGCTCAAGGCGGATTGAGAACAAGGACTGCGCAGCAGCCAATCATCCAAATACGGATACATGAAGCCAAAGATGAGCTGCGATAACCGACATCTTCGTAAAGACACGCAGTGCCGAGCTGAGGCCAAACGGGAGCACTCGGAACTGGAAATGCTCTACCCCCATGGAAAAACGTAGGTATTTCCGATTCGGACTCCAAATCAGAATATGCATATAGGCATCCTGAAAGTCCACCACGCTGAGCCAATCGCCCTTCACGCCCTGTCAGATAAAGAGGACTTTATCTGACAGGGCGTGTTCATCTTGAATTTCTCTTGGGGTACAGAGAGATTGAACTGGGAAAGATCTAGGATGGTGCGTAGGCCAGCCTGGTTGGGTTTGGGCACCGTAAACAGCCGGGAGTAGAAGCCCTCCCCTCGCTTCCCTAGGGGAACGGGTTCCACCACTGTGAGATCCAGAAACTTCTGTATCTCGGCTCTGATGGAGGGCAACCCCAACTGCTGGAAGGGAGGATTGAGGGGTGGGGAAGGGGCAAGCGGAAGCCCACCCGTGCGACTGACAAGCCCACCAATCCTCAGTGATGGCCTGCCACGCCTCCCAGTGAGACGCAATGCGCCCTCCCATTGGGGTCTCGTGCGAGTGCAGAGAAACTTAATTTAGTTGGTTTATCGGTGGTGCCGCCACCTGAAGAGGAACGGGAGAAAAACCTGCCCCGTTGTTGCCATCGGCGGGAATTTTCTGATTGAGTATCGACCCTACGGGACTTCCGATCCAGAAATCCCCTAATACCAGAGGAAGACAGAGGCTGAAAGGCGGTTTCACCAAGAGAGACAAGGACTTGGAGGTCTGGGTACTGTCCTTAATCTTAGTCAGTTCAACATCTGTCGTTGAGTGAAAAAGCTCCTTGCCATCAAAAGGCAGGTCCAGGACTTTATCCTGCACCTCTTTAGAGAACTTGGTAGAGTGCCGCCAAGCCTGACGAGAGGTGTCCACGCCAAGCATAAGGCCCCGGGTCGAGGTGTCAACGTGATGCGCTGCGGCCTCCAGCATATCCTGCTCCAGGATACTGGCATCTGACAATCCCGCTTTAAAATCATCTGGTTTATTAGCAGGAATGAATTCCTCAAACTCTGACAGACCTTTCCACATTTTCATATTCGCCCCCGCTCATACCAGTTCTGCGTTGGCTTGACTTACCTGCAAGGCTGAATTAGCGAAAATCTTCCTCTCCAAAGAATCAAGAAGCTTGTCCTCTTTGGCTAGAACCTGCGTTGCTGCTGTAGAAGACGATGAAGCAGGTCTAGATTGTAATGTAGCAGCAGCCACCACCGTGGAGGAAAGGGGCGGACACGACGCTAAGGCCACTTCTTCCGAAGAATGGAGCCTATAACGAGCATCAATCTTTTTATTTACAAACAGTCCAGACTTTACGGGCCTCGGCTAAAACGTCCTTTTGCAAGAACAAGCCGGTGCGCTCCAAATGAGACAAAGTGAACGCCCCTGAAAGCACCCCTTCCTGCGGAACGGGTGCCTCGGGTATTGGAACATCCAGAAGACACATCATGTCCAGCACCCGGTCGTGAAAGGCTCTAACAGAGCGGGGCTGATCCTCACTGTCCTGATCCGGATGTGTCGGACGACGCACATGGGGATCAGGCTGCGCAACATCTGGCACTGCTGGAGATTTGTCCTCTGGAGACAATGGGGGCGAGGGAGGGAGGGCCGGTGGAGGCCTGGCCGGTAGAGGCGGCGCTGGCGGAATCACCAGTGCCACAACCGGGACCAACGGCGCAGGAGGGCATATCTCCCTAAACAAGCCTCGAAAATACTCCTTCATGGGGTTGGAGCGCATTAGCTTTTGAAATTTGCCGAAAAAAAGCATCTTCCGCCGACGATTTAAGGGCGACTGGAGGAGGCCTCTCATGAGCAGAGTAACTCCATGGGCATAAGGGAGAGGGTTGCCAAGAGGGCCCTTCTCCACTGTTATCAACATAGATCTAGGGTGCAGATGCCGCAGGAAGGGAGACGTTGTGCGGTAGGGGCATCCGAGCGTTCCAGTCAAAAATTGGATGAAAGGGATGCGCACAAGGAAAACAATGTTCACCTGAAATGCCACTCCCCAAACCTGGCGTCGATGGCGTAGATGTAAGGGAGGTATCCAAAATCGTAGTCTTGGCGGGAGTAGCCGCCATTTTGTCAGCACCTGAGGAGAACAGCGACACGTGTGAAAGTGAGACAAGGGTCTCCACAGATGGGTCAGGAGTCTTCATCTTAGCCTTGACACAAGGGACCTCGGACGAGCCGGTACTGTGCGGCCTAGAATGTTTTTGAGACCAGAGTCTGGTAAAAGCCCCTTCACGAAGGGCCTCGAACTTTAGTCCGGTACAGAAAGCCTCCACAGAGGCCTCAGGGCAAACCCTGTTGTCTTTACGGGAAGCTCCAGTCAAGGAGACCTCAAAGCAAGCTGCGGTACCCGTCGCCTCAGTAGAACTGGGCCCACAAACAGCCCCCACAGGAGGGGCCTCGGATTGTAATCCGGTGTCAATAGGCCCCTTATGGAGGCCCTCGGAGAAAACTCAAGTACACCTTTTAGGCCTAGAAGGCACCTCAGGGCTAGCCCCGGTAACAGAGCTTTTGATGCTCCTCCCGGACCGGGAAGAAAAGTAAAGAATTCACCGGGAGTTTCTTCTTTTCTTCGATGAAAGTTTGAAAGTGCGTAGGGGGGAGTGCGCTGAAACACCTCCTCCCACTGCTCTAAACAATGTTGAAGTGCCTGGACCGAAAGGGAATCTCTGTAAAAACATGAGTCCCACCGGTGGTCCGGACCCAAACACTCTAAACAAAGAGGATGGGGATCCGCCCTAGCGAAGCGTCGCTCACAGGAAGAACAAATAGGAAAGTCTAACTGAAACGGCATAGACGGACTGCCACACGACCGCAAAGCCGGAACAGGAGTGGAAGACACTGGAAGGAAACAAATCTTCCAAAGATGCAAGTGCGTCCAGTCCTGATCGAGCGGAGAAAAGGACTGATGGGCGATGCGCTGGGCGGAGCTAAGGAGGGCAGGGTTATGGTTGCGTGCGGTACCCTGCGTAAAAAGAGAGGAAGGGCACATTTGTGAACAATTTGATGCTTTTTACAAAGTGCTCCGGTCCCGTCCCACAGGACGGAGGAATGTCCCATAAGTATGGAGGAAAGGGGATGGGAAGTAGGAGTATGTACATTTGATATATTTGTCAGGATGCTTTCTGTGGGCTTGCTACTTCTCTTATCAACAACCACACTTCTACTGTTGGTACTATGAGAACAGTCACTTTTGTCCCAAAGTACGTTACTGCTTCCAACCACTTCAATGTGACATCTGCTGACAACTTAATATACCACCACACGTCAAGTACTACTATCACGACTCAGTACTGTTGAATTATTACGTAGACTTTGACAAGACACTTCTACCTCCTCAGGTAGGCAAGGCACTCTTCCTTTTAATGATTTCTTTAAAAGGGGCATCCTCTTTGCCTTTTCTGACCAACTAACGCGAGAACAACTTGCTTCTGCCCATAAGACCCTCTCCATTCTAGCTTTAGCAGTCTTTAATATCACAGGTTGTATTTTACTGCAGAATATCCTTCACAAGCATGTGTGTCCCCTTGCCCAGCTTTACTGCCACCTTTCTGCCAGTCAACAGCCCAAGTAATTACCCAGAAGCTTATGATCCACTCTCTCAGCTCCAGGTAACAAGGTTATACTTGTTCCTCAGGACACATGACTGTTAACAACTTCACATTGTAGTTGGATGACTCTTTAACCCTCGTTTTACAAGCACGGCTACCGTCAGGGTTATAATTACATTACGAGTTTGCTGGTCCCGATACAACGGTACCGGTAAGCTTACTGGTACTGTTGTATCTGGAACGGCAAACTCCGAGTTGTGCTCGCGGGTGCCTTTCATGAATGAAAGGCACCTGCTGATAACAGTGCCTGTGCATCCGGCTTCCCCATTCGCATTGAGCCCTATAGTGCTCAAATGGGAATGGGGAAGAATTTTCTCCAGTGCCCAGGAATGGGCAAATACTGGGTCCGGCAAGACCGTAATGGCCCGGTAATTGCCCATTTGCGGGGCGCCGGAAAAAAGATGCTCCCCATTCCCATACGGTCCCATAGGGCTAAATGGGAATGGGGAGGTTTGATGCACCGACACCATTTAGAACGGTGCCAGTGCATCCGACATGCTGCGCTCGCAGGTGCCTTTCCACTCGCCAGGTCCAGGAACTACAGTACCGGCAACCTTACCGTACCGTCGTTCCCGGACCAGCAAACTTATAATGAGGCCCAATGTTAAGTCTTCGGTAATGGTTTAAGGAGCGTATCCATTTGTTAATTAGGGGCACACGACTACTCTGGTATACGTCAACAGTCTTTAGTTACTTTAACAATGGTTTTCAAGCACTTTAACTTCTCACACGAGTATTGATCTTCAACATTATAAGCGAGTGCTACAACTCCATTGTTAAAACAAATTAGCTTTCACTCGCATAGAACAATACGCAAGTTGCTTAGCAGCTGGCTACAGTTACCGGTAAGACTCGGGCAGTGTATTTGACGCTATGCTTCACTCACTGGCTTCAGAGACACTGCTTTTGCGGGTTGATTTGGGAGTTCCTTTTCCACCTGAGACTCTCGGCTTGCCTGCTGCTTCTGGCCTTAGTCTCCTGCACTTCCACTGCTCTGCAATCACTGCAATTGGGCTCACTTGTGGAAAACCCAGCCTCCTGCACGTCTTCCACAGTATAGCCGCTGCACTTCAGGTTTTGGGAGAACAGGACTCTCTCAGAACTTGCAGGTGAAATCTGCTGTCTCCACGTTCCGGTGTCCCTTCTTTGCTACCACTTGCTCATTATTTGCTAGCCTTGTGCTGCTACTCTACTACTGCTACTACAGTCAGCCTTCCAGTTCTCATTCCAGCTACTTCTACTCCTCCTATGCTACTGGGGCCTTTTATGCCTCACAGTTTCCTTGCTAGGCTTCAGGTGTCGGACATGTGAGAAACATAGGAGTATTCTCCCATTAAGACCCAGAGAGTCCTCTATTCAGGTGGCCTGGGGATACCCATCGCTTTTGGATCCCTACCGTGGGGGTGGACAAGTGAGGGAGGATCACCTGAGTAGGGGAGTCCGGGGTTGCCTTCGTGGGAATACCCCAGGTAAGACGCGGTATTCCGACAGGCGATAGAAGAGGAGGAGGAAGTCCTGGATGTCTTCATGGGATATATTGATTCCTGTTGCCCTAATCCAGGTCTCATTTTCCCTAATTCCAATCCCATCATCCATGCCTAAATTGGGGAAGGAAGAAAAACCACCTAAAACAAATACAGAAGTCTGATATCAATATCCATTCATCCTCTACCAATGTAGATCACAGGGAATACCACTCATGTTTGTATAATCAAACATCAGGAATATGGAAGGGACAACCATCACCTTGAGGGAAAACCAGGCTAAAGAATTTCCCTATGTCCATTGCTGATTCCCTGATAGAGTAGCGGAAATAGATCTAACCTCCAAAACTCTTCCATCACCCCCTCCTCATTTTCAACCAATACTGGTACGGGGAAGAGGCAACCGCGAGCAGTGAACACTACTCATAGAAACAACATGGGGAAACTAAGGGAAACCAACTATTGAAATTACTCAAATTGTTCCACTAATAGAGTCGGCAGGGTCAGGTATTTAATAATGACCACTCCACAAAAAGTGTAAGAGAATCAGTATAAGAAAAAGAAAGAAGGAAGCTTTGCTAGCGCCGCAGAAGAAAAGTAAAGTGAAAGAAAGGCATTTGAACAGTGCAAAAAAGGAAAAGTGTCATAAAGACTTTAAGAATGCAAAGTGTGCACGGTAAAGAGAGCACAGTGTGTCAAGTGTGCAGGAAGCATAAGAAAGAAACAGAGATTAAGGGTGCACGTTAAGGGTATGTAAGGTGCTGAATAGGCACCATAAGAAAGCAAAGGACGGTGTAAAAGTGCACAGTGAAAGAAATGAACAGCAATGGGAAGCTGTAAGTGTGCACGATGAAGAAGCAAAAGAGAAAAGAAGGGGTGCAGGCAGTACCTGAAGATGAAAGGTTTAAAAGGAAGAGCACAGAATACAGAGAGGGGTTACAGATCAGAGTGGTCACGTCTAGGAGGAGAAAAGAACCAGGCGGTTTCAAAAGTATCTGATTATACCCCACAAGTGAAGTGAGTGTGAAAGAACTGTATCAAAAAGGAAGGGTACATCCTGACAAGCTAAACTTGTGTTTGAAACCAAAAAGGGGCCAAAGCTTGAGGAAGCGAACCCTGAGAGGCCTAACAAATTATTTCACGATATTGAAGGAAAAGAAAAGTACATCCTGAAATAACTGAATTTGTCTTGGAAATTGAAAGGGGCTTGGCCTTAGTAAAGGGAACTCTGAGAAGCTTCAAAAAGGAACTGCTTATATTTTTTTGTGGTGTTCGGAACTTGGACAAGTTGAAAGGGGCCTGAGCTTGGGGAAGGGAACCCGGAGAGGTCTAACTAAGTTGGAGACTTATTATGATGTAGTGTTGAAAGGATTGAATCTTGGTGAATGTAACCCTGAGAAGTTTCAAAAGGAACAGTTATATTTATTTTGTGGCGTTTGGAACCTGGACGAGTTGAAGCTTGGGGAAGGGAATCCAAAGGAACTAAAGACACTGAAAGTATTTGAGAATATTGCAAGGGCTCTATGGTGGAGGTCTTACGAACAGTTCTTTTTGATTGAACTCATTATTGTGAAATTGAACAAACTACATCTGGTGAGAAGACCACTTGAAACAAAGTTTGGTTTCCTATTTTATTTTTGGATCAGTTTTTTTCTTTTTTTAACGACTTCCTATTGGGAAAGCACAGGTTTAGACACAGACAGACGAACAAGTTACTTACGAACTGGTAACGTTCTTTCGACTGGATGTTCCTCCAACGTATTGCACATATTTGACATGTAATGTCCACAGCTGTGCTACTTTGGAAATTTTTCGGCAGAGGGCGTCCTGCATCGATGGCGTCGGGTCGATGTCCCTCGAAGGCCTCCGTCGAGGGCGACATCACCAGATGTTATAAATTGGACAGACAGCGCCCGTAGCCTCAGTTTATGTTTTTTCCTCCATAACATGCGACTTGCTCATACACAATGCCTGCTTGACTGCACATAGCCTTGAGCGAGCGCAAGCTGCAATAGCATAGGAAATTCTCCAGTGGGGCAGGTTTGGAGGGACCAACGTTACCAGTTGGTAAGTAACTTGTTCTTCGAAGGGATTGTGTCCTCCAACGTATTCCACATCTTTGACAGACTGCCAAAGCAGTACCAGAAAATGGAAGAGGGTGAAGAATTTATAATACCAGATCAGATGGCAGAATAAAGGACCACTTTACCAAAGGCCATATCTTGACCATAGAGCGTATCCAGGGAGTCATGTTTCACAAAGGTGTGGCTAGAAGCCCATGTAGCTGCGTCACAAATATTACTAATAGGAACTCCCCGCTGCAGGGCAGTGGAAGTAGCCATTCCCCTAGTGGAGTGAGCTCGCAAACCAACATGGGGTTCCTTGCCCGCCAATTGGTAACATTCAGTAATGGTGTGGATAATCCATCTGCACAAGGTCTGTTTGGTAACAGCCTTGCCCAATAGGTGTCCAGTGTACCCCACACAGAGTTGGTCGTCCGCTCTGACCCTGGACATCCTAGAAATATAAAAGCTCAGAGCTCTCTTACGGTCCAATTTATGGAGTTGCTCCTCTTCCTTACCAGGATGAGGAGGAGGATAGAAAGCAGGAAGTACAACTTTATGCTTTAAATGAAATTCAGACACTACCTTAGGTAGAAAGGATGGGTGTACCCTCAGTACAACCCTATCCTTGTGGAACACAGTAAAGGGTGGCTTAGATGAAAGTGCCTGCAATTCACTCACTCTGCAAGCGGATGTAACCGCAACCAAGAAAACCGTCCTGAAAGACAACAGTCTCAAAGGACAAGAGTGCAAAGGTTCAAATGGAGCACCAATCAGAAATTTCAAGACCAAATTCAAATCCCAAACTGGCACCTGAAACTTTAAGAAATTGAGAAATCAAAGGAATATTAAAATAAGAACATTCTTCAGACGAGTGCTTGAAGATAGACAGCGCCGCCAGATAATCTTTAATGGTACCTACTTGAAGACCCCTGTGGGCTAAAGAAAGCAAGAAAGACAGAACCATGGGAATGGAACACTGAAAAGGATCGACATTGTGTCCTCTGCACCAGTCGCAAAACTTACAGCAGCGGTACAGGGATTTGGTTGCCGGCTGGCTGGCCGAAAGCAGCATCTCCATCACGTCATCCAGGAGGTCCCAAGCCTTATATCTCAACCTTTCAGAAACCAAGCGTGAAGGTTGAGAGTCTTGACCGCTGGATGGAGATCCCGGCCCCCCCTCACGGGAGAGAAGATCCTCTCGGTAGGGAAGACGGCGTGGAGGACAGATGGACATCTCTAGAAGGTTTGGGTACCACACTCTCCAGGCCCAATCCGGAGCAATGAGGATCATGTGGGATCCGAACCTCTGCAACCCCCCCTTAGTACATGAGGAATGACAGGGACCAGAGGAAACGCGTACAGAAGTGGGAATGACCAATCCAAGACAAATGCGTCACCTAAAGCTCCTCTCGGAGGAAAATCCCTTGAGCAGAATCTCTCGCATTTCCGGTTGGCACTGGTCACGAACAGATGCACTTGTTGGGTTCCCCAAAGGGCAAAGATCTCCAGAAGGACTTCCTGAGCCAACTCCCACTTGTGAGGGATCGTGCTGTGCCTGCTCAGAGCATCCGCCGCCACATTCTCCTCTCCGGCCAGATGAACTACCGAGAGTGAAATTCCTTGCTGGATTGCCCAGAACCAGAGTTGCATTGCCTCTCTGCACAACGGGAGTGACCCTACCCCCTTACTGTTGAGGTAATGCATGGCCACTGTGTTATGCGTCATGATCAGGACACTCTTCCCCCGCAGAGACGGCAGCAAAGCTTTCAGGGCCACCCTGATGGCTCTCAGCTCCAACAGGTTGATGTGGGGTTTGGACTCCGACAGAGACCGACGACCGCTTGCGGTCAGATCGTCGGCATGAGCTCCCCATCCTGTGAGGGAAGCGTCCGTCACCACCATCACTTCCGGCCAAGGTTGCCAAAATGGCTACCCCTTCATCAGATTCCCTTCGCTGGCCCACCGCAGAAGATCCTACGAGACCGAGAGTGGAACCTGAATGGGACCCGACATCGTGCCTGAGAATTGGGACCACTGCATCTTGAGGACTCATTGCAAGGATCTCATCCGCAGTCTGGCCTCTGGCACCAGAAAAATGCAGGATGCCATGAGGCCGAGCAATCTTAAGGCTCTGGACATGTTGAAATTTGTCCACCATCTGTACAATGTGATGAGCCCTCATCTTGGGAGGCGAACACTTCCCCAAGGAAATGTCGAACACAGCCCGATGTACTGGAGCTGTTGAGAAGGTGTTAGATGCGACTTCTTGAAATTGAGGTTGAAGCCCAGCTTGTGGGGGGAGCGCCAGGTGAGGCTGAGATGATCCAAAGCTTGCTTGGGAGAACGTGCTTGTATCAGCCAGTCGTCCAGGTAGGGGTAGACTTGAATCCCCCCGCCTGAGATACGCTGGCACCATTAGCTTGGTGAGACCCTCAGGACGGAGGTCAATCCGAATGACAAGACCCGAAACTGAAAGTGCGAGCTGCCAACCGCAAATCTCAGGTACTTTCTGTGCTTTGGATGAATCGGCACATGAAAGTAAGCATCCTGTAGCTCCAGAGACACCAACCAATCTTGAAGTCAAAGGGCCTGAAGGACCTGAGAAAGAGTAACCATCTTGAACTTGTCCTTCCGGAGGAACTTGTTCAACCAACGCAAGTCCAAGATGGGTCTCAGTCCCATGTCTTTCTTTGGAATAAAAAAAATATGGGGAATACCATCCCTTGTTCCTCTCCGCTACAGGCACCAGTTCTATAGCGCCTTTCTCCAGCAGGGTTAAGATTTCCTGCAATAGGAGCGGATCCGGAAGCTTCAAAGAGAGACTCCCCGATGGACTGTCGTGAGGCTGCTTTAGGAAGGGCAGGCAGTAGCCGTGGGCTATTGTCTTCAGAACCCATACATCCGAAGCTCGCCATACTTTGAGATGCTGCGACAGTCTGCACCCAACCGGCGAACAATGGAACATGGCCTCATAGTTGTTTTGGAGCGGCTGTGTCAGTGCCTGAAAGCAAAGAAGCTGCTGCTTGAGCGGCTTTGGCACCTCTATTTCCCCGACCACCATGGGTACTTCTTCGTTGACCCCTTTCATTGCTGGCTCCTCTCGTCCTACCAAAAGGAGTTGTAACGAAAGGAACCACCCCTCCACTGTTGTCCCCTAGGATGAAAAGGCGGAGGTTGACACACTGCTGCACTCAAAGATTTAGCAGCAGCTTTGGAGGTCTGCAACCTCTCAAGGTTCTCGTCAGCCTTCCTGCCAAACAAATGAGAGCCATCAAAGGGCATGTTCAGAAGACGGACCTGTACATCTGGAGCAAACCTGCAGATAATGGTGCTCACAACCATGGACCGGCTAACACTGTCGGCCGTATCCAACCCAGACTGAAGGGATTCGCACATGGCATACTTGCCATCCTGCACGAGAGCAAGGAACCCATCCCTTTCTTCCCCCTCAGGAATATGCTCAGCCAGGAGAGAGATGCAATCCACAGAGTGTGAAAATCTTGTGAAGGCACAAGTGGAGATGGCCGACTTCAGCGCCATACTCCCTGCAGAAAACACCTTGCGTGCCCAACCATTGAAGCGCTTGTCGTCCCTATCAGGAGGGATGGGAGGGTACGCTGCCTGCCTCGAGGTGGCCATAGCCGCCCGAACCACCAATCTCTCCGCAGTGGGGTGAGTGGATGGGTAGCTGGGGTCGCTACTGAAAAGGCGGTATTTATTAGTTAACAACTTGTTAACCGCCGGAAGGGACTCCGGGGTCTGCCAAGCAGCCGCCACCCTTTTTTGCAAAGTCAAATGAAAAGGTAACACTGGGTCAGTGGACGGACCTTGATCCAAAATATCAGTCAAGTCATCCTGAACAAATTCATCTGGAGGACTAGACCAACCAAGATACTCAGTAACCCTAACCATCAGTCTCCGATAAGGACTCTGCATGAGCCACAGGCCTGCCAAACTCCACCTCCCGAGATGTGTCCAGGCCACTGGCATCATGGAGTGATTGGTGCAACTCTTCCAACAGACTGTCCCCAGAAAAGAAAGGAGCCACATTAGGCTCAAGAGGGTAAAATTCCAAATCAGATCTCTACTCATCCTCATAGATATCATCCAGAGGCAGGAAGAACTCCTTAACAGGCTTCACAGACTTGTATTTAGCCTTCCTTGAAGGATACACAGTAATAGGGACCTCCATCGGCAAATTCCGGCCAAAAGGCCCGAAGGCGTCGAGGGTGCCGATGGCTTTGGCGTCGACAACGGTGCCGATGAAACTGAGGGCTGATGTGAAGGCAAAGCTTCGACGTCCGTATCCAACAGACACAATACTGACGGACACGGCGACGACGGAGTCAAGGTCGATCTCGAGCCCTTACCAGATTTCTGCTGTTTCGCTGGGGACGAAGACCGAGACCCGGATCTTGCATGTCTCTGGCGATCAACCTGAACCTTGTCCGAACTGGACCTCCATGGTCCCCGATGAGTATCGCGCAGAGAACCCGAGCCCGAAGGAACGCGAGCATCAGACCGAGACCGCTCCCTGCCAGCTTCTTCCCAAGGCGCGGACAAAACTGTGGCCTGGGATTGAAAAATCACCAGCATTTGCTCCCTGAAGGCCTCCAATTCTTCTGGAGTCAAGAATTTAGTGGGACAAGCCACTTTTCTCGCTGCGCCATCATCCGACGAGGACAGGGAAGGCGACCAGTGACGCCACTTCCGGGAGTACCGAGATGAGGAGGACGAGTGGCAGGACCCACTCTGGGATCGGGATCCCTGTGACTCCTTCCAACGAGGAGCATCGTCGGTGGACATCCCTTTTGCAGATTTACGGGACTTACTGGGTTTAGTACCCCAACCTACCTGTAACTTCCCCTTATGCTTCCGCAAGGCCTTAGCAGTCAGCGACTGGCATTTCGAACAGTTGTCTGTGTCATGACTCTTGGCCAGACACCACAAACAAATGCGGTGCGGGTCCGTAATCTTACATCTTAGACTTACAGTCCTGGCAAGTCTTAAAGCCAGACTCCGGAGTCAGAGGGGTAGATGAAGAAGACATTCACGAAGAATTCATGAGGCGTGCTGAGTTCTCGAAGCAAACACGTTTGCAGAAAAAAACAGAACTGAGGCTACGTGTCACAGTCAGTGACCCGGGAACACACAGACACATGCAAACATGGACTATCCACCCCCATACTGTTGTGGGGTTAATGCATAAAAGGCGTGCCCTGGGCGCCACCCCTATTGACCCCCATCGATTGTGGGGAAAGACCACTTGGAACTGTCCTTGCACCTTTAGCGTCAGGTGCACCAGGCTTATGGAAAGTGTAAAGAACTGTAATGATGCCCGTTCCCGGGGAGCCGGTTCAAGCCCTGCGTCCCCGAAAGCGGACATCCAGTCCCCAAGGAAAGACCCAGCAACCCCATATAGGGGCCCTTTGGACAGTGTCCTGGCGCCTATGGTGCCAGGCTCATAAAAGACATCAGTCCTGGCACCATAGGCGCCAGGCTCATTATGGGAGTGCTTGGGTGCACTTACCTGATGCAGACCATGCTGCAGGATCCGGGCCTCCTTGAGGCCTGAAAGGAACTACTTTACCTGTGGGACTAATTTACCATCCGGGCGTGGTCGGGGAAGGATACATACCTGGAACTTCTTCCAAGGCTATTTAAACCACACCCGAACAGCCACACGTGCTTTGCATTGTTCTGCATCTAGCAGCTGGACGCTCACCGTGTCTGCTCCTGCATCCTGACTTCTGCCACGCCTGCCAGCATCCTGGATCACCTGCAAAGGAAGAGAAGAAGAGAACAGAAGAATGAAAAGTTCTTACCTGCTAATTCCGCATCCCGGAGACATCTCGCCGACAATCCTGAAAAGGAAGACTTTTATTTAAAAGCTCATTGCGTCGATCGCTGCAGCGCCGCATTCCACTCACCTTTACAGGGCGCCTCCATGTTCAGCAGCGATCATCCGGATTCGCAGTCACGCCCCAGCGCCTAGGGAGAAAAAGGCAAGAACAAAAGGTGAGAGAGAGAAGGGGAAAGCTAAATCTCCATCTTAAGACTTACCCGTTTATTCATTCCCTCTTCATTTCGGGTCCGCGCCGCATCCTGGCATTTCCGGCCGCCGGCCCCTAAGGGGAAAAAAGGACATCAGCGTTAATGAGCGAATGAAAAGACATTACCAAAAAATGCTCATTAAAGACTTACCTGATTTCTACAAGGATTTCACCTCTCATCTCGGGTCGGTGCCTGTTCCCCGGCATTCCGTACCCCGGCCCCTGTGGGGAAAAAGACACTAGCATTAGTACATTAATGCATGGACAGAAGGGGAACCTCTTATCAAAAAACTTACCTGGAAGCCAAGCAAGTTTGGTTCTCACCAATCCGAAAATCCAGTGAAGTAACTGGATACCAACGCGCCCCTGCATCAGAAGCAGGATGGAGAGCTCGTCCTTCCAGACCCTAAGGTGAGACGCTACGGGGAAGCACAGAAGGGTTTCGAGGAGGGTGAGAGGGGAAAGTGGGAGGCCGATTGCATTACCCCGCAGACAGTTAATCCCCTATTTTCCTTTAAGAAGGATACTTCTGCGAGCCAGACAAACCAGATTTGGGGGCCCGGTCCAGTCCGTCTTCCAAACCCTGCGCATCACCTTAGAAGAGGTCACAGCAGCGCGAACCAGGCCAGCGCCTCCGTGGGAGTCAGGTGAGCGTTACAGAACGCAAAGCCTTCCTACAAATTCCCACCCAGGCGCTATGGAAAGTTCTGAGACTGATCAGTTGTCCCAATTACTGGGGGAATTACAGGCCGAAGTACATGCCGCTCGTCAAGAGACTAATGCCCTCAGGAGGGAATTAATAATATCAAAGGAAAGAACTGAAGACCTGGCCAGACAGCTTTTGCAAGGTCAAGCTGGGCAAACTCCTCTACCCGGTTCCGGAGGGAACCCCGCTCCTGTGGTTTCCAGTAACCCTGTGCAGATTAATCTACCCGGAAACATGCCGCTGGCCCCACCCGAACGCTTTGCTGGGGACCCCAAACGATTCGCCGTATTCATGAATCAGTGTCGTTTACACTTCCTATGCAGACCTGGGGCCTTCCCTAATGATCAGACCAAGGTAGCCTTTGTATTGTCATATCTCAGCGGCTGCGCTGCCGATTGGTCAGTTCCACTGGTTACTCAAGATGACCCGATTCTCCGTGATTTTCAAGGGTTTCAAGCAAGCATTGAAAGGTTATTTGCTCTACACTCTCAGGGGCAGGCTCTGGATGACGAACTTCTATCCCTGCGACAGGGCAATCAGGACCTCCTATCCTATATTGCAACCTTTAATAGACTAATTGTGGAAACGGGATGGCCAGAGGATAAAAGAGTCACGTTGTTTTATCGAGGCCTATGCGGAGAACTTAAAGATGTCTTGGCCCAAGTTGTAAATCCGCCCCAAGAATGCACAGAGTATATAGACTTAGTGGTCCAATTGGATCATAGACTTCAAAACAGAAAAGCAGATCGGTCCAGGTTTGAGACCCGGGTGTTGGTCAAGACCCATGCTAATCCCAAGGGAGTCGATGTCTCTGAGCCTATGCAAATTGGAGGGGTAAAAGGACCCTTAACTCAAAAGGAACGTGAAAGGAGGCAGCAGTTAAAATTATGTCTTTATTGTGGGAATTCTGGACACTTTCTACGAGATTGCCCAGCAAAACCGCCCCGAAAGGCGGTAGGAGCCGCTGATAAAAACCATGAAGACTATGTTTCGGGAAACGACTCAGCCCGACAAGCGTAGGGGTCCGCTTGCCGAGCTTGAAAACTAACTCTCAGACCTCGCATTTCATTGTGCCAATGGTTCTCGTAGATCCAGAAAAGCCTAAGCGGTTGCATGCAATAAAGGCATACAGCGATAGTGGGGCTATTGGAAACTATGTGGATCGTGAATTGGTCTCTAGGATTAACCTCCCTCTCCGTCCTAAAACCAGCAAAGATGTCATCACCACAGTCGATGGAACTGAAATTGCCTCTGGACCGGTAACACATTCCACTACTGAGGTGACTCTTATTGGTCCCGACGGCCATCGGGAGGGTGTTGTGTTTGATGTAATCAAGGCTCCACAGTTTCAGGTTATTCTTGGAATCCCTTGGTTAGAGACACAATCCTCGAATTGATTGGTGAGCTAAGAGAATAACCTTCCCGGTTTGTACACAAACCTGCTACTCATAAAACCTAAAGATTAATCTAGCATCTGTAACCTCTGCCTCCATGCAACTACCTCCGGAATACCAAGACTTTCAGGACGTCTTCCAAAAGGAACAGGCCAACACGTTACCTCCTCACAGATCGTACGATTGCCAAATCGATCTGGTGCCCGGTGCACAACCCCCTTGCAGCAGGATTTATGCCCTTACCGAACCTGAGAACCTGCATTTGAGACAATATTTTGAATCAATACCTAGCTAATGGTTTTAGTCGCCTGTCAAAGTCCCCGGCATCCTCGGCTTTGTTCTTCGTGCCCAAAAAAGAAGGCGACCTTAGAACTTGTATCGATTACCGTGCATTGAACCAGATAACGGTTAAAAACCGTTATCCTCTGCCTCTGATCCCTGAACTCCTTGACCAGGTGAAGGACGCTTGCATATACACCAAGTTAGATCTCCGGGGGGCTTATCATCTGGTACGAGTTAAAGAAGGCGACGAATGGAAAACTGCCTTCCGTACTAAATACGGATTATTCGAGTACCAGGTGATGCCTTTCGGATTGTGTAACGCGCCGGCTGCCTTCCAATACTTCATGAATGATGTCCTTCGGGAACTCATCGATGTTTGTGTTGTCGTATAGATCGATGACATTCTGGTGTACTCCTCTTCGGAATCTGATCACAGAAAACACGTCAGGGCAGTACTTGAAAAACTGTGCCAACACAAACTATTTGCTAAATTGGAGAAATGTGTTTTCCATACCACAGAAGTCGAGTTTCTAGGTTTCATCCTGACACCCAAAGGAGTCCGAATGGACTCAAGAAAAGTGGATGCCATCCTCAAATGGCCATCACCTAGCTCTGTAAAAGGGGTTCAAAGTATGCTCGGCTTTGCCAATTTCTATCGCAGGTTTATCCCGGAATTTTCACGCGTGGTACAACCCATTACTGCACTCTTGAAGAAAAATAAACGTTTTGAATGGTCTGAAGAAGCCGAGCAGGCCTTTCAGGATTTAAAAGCTAAGTTTACCTCCGCGCCTATATTGAAACACCCGCGTCCAGATCTCCCTTATGTCGTCGAGACTGACGCATCCAGCCTAGCCATGGGAGCTGTCCTGTCCCAAAGAGATCCCGAAACCAACCAACTGCATCCCGTAGCATTTTGGTCCAGAAAATTCTCGGGACCCTAGGTTAATTATGCAATCACTGACAAAGAACTGTTAGCCATTAAGTTCGCTTTTAAAGCCTGGCGGCATTATCTGCTTGGCGCTCGACATACCATCACAGTGATCACTGATCACCGGAATTTACAGTATTTGAAAACCGCCAAGGCTCAGTCATCACGGCAGCTCCGATGGGCTTTGTTTTTCGCTGAATTTGATTTCGTGATTACCTATCGACCTGGCTGCAAGAATAGCAAAGCAGACGCCTTATCCCGAATTGGAATGGGAGAATCTGATACAAACTCAGAACCAGTACCAATAATTCCCGAACAGAGGATTCTAGGCATGACTTTGTTACAGACGCTAGAAGACATTCAAGCCAGAGTGAAACAACTCCTGGACCCTACAACCTTACAGGATTGGATAAAAAAGGGATCAGACTTTACCATAGATAAAGGTTTACCTTGTTTCCGAGGATGCTTATTCCTGCCCCATAAAGAATTACACAAACTAGTTATTTCCGGTTATCATGATACATTAATAGAGGGACACCCCGGTATTGCCAAGACAGAGGAAAAGGTGAAACGACAATTTTGGTGGCCCTCTTGGCGAAAAGATGTTAAATCTTTTGTGATGTCCTTTGGTGTTTGTGCCCAGAATAAAAGTCAAAAGAAAAGACCAGCCGGTCTCCTTCAACCTCTAGACATACCGCCAGCACCCTGGCACACCCTATCCATGGATTTTATTACGGACCTGCATCCTTGTTCGGGGTACAATACTATTCTGGTAATTGTGGATTTGTTTTCCAAAATGGCCCACTTTATTCCTTTGAAAGGTTTACCTTCAGCGTCTGTCCTAGCCAAAGAATTCCTCGAAAATATTGTTCGGCTACATGGATTCCCATCTATACTAATCTCTGACCGGGGAAGCCAATTCATTTCCCACTTCTGGCGCAAATGTTGTCAAATGGCGCAGATCGACGTAAGATTATCGACCAGTCACCACCCGCAGACCGATGGTCAGACCGAGAGGACAAATCAGACCCTTGAGCAGTACTTACGGTGTATGTTACAGCAATCTGAAAGCAACTGGAAAGACATTCTTTGGATAGCCGAATACGCATATAATAATTCGGTACACTCTGGAACTGGCCACAGTCCTTTTTATACTTTGTTTGGGCATCACCCTCGAACATCAAACCTTGACTCACCTCAGAACCTCGGAATGCCTGCAGTAGAACATCTGCATTCTACAATTACCCAAGCCTTCACAGAGGCAACCACGCATTTACAACAAGCCAAGAGAAAATACAAGGAGAATGCTGATCTACATCGGAGTGAAGCACCTCAGTATCAGATTGGGGATCAAGTGTGGTTAGCTACCAGACATTTACCACTCAAAGGGCCTCGAACTTTTAACCCAAAATATCTGGGACCTTATTCTATTACGGCAATAATTAACCCAGTGGCTGTTAAACTTAATTTACCAGCTAGTATGCCAATTCACCCTGTTTTTCATGTGTCACTTCTGAAACCAGTGGTACCCGGAACCCGACTACTCAAACCTCCAGAACCTATTCTAATAGATGGGGAGCCCGAATTCGAAGTGAAGAACATTTTAGACTCAAAAATGTTTAGGTCAAAACTGTTCTACCTAATTAATTGGAAGGGGTACGGACCTCAGGAGAGGTCGTGGGAACCCAGCGACCATGTGCATGCACCTCGATTAGTCAGGAAATTCCACAGACTCTTCCCAGACAAACCAAAACCCCCGGAGGGAACAACCTTGGGAGGGGCCTTGGGGGGGGGCGGAGTGCTGTCATGATGCCCGCTCCCGGGGAGCCGGTTCAAGCCCTGCGTCCCCGAAAGAGGACATCCAGTCCCCAAGGAAAGACCCAGCAACCCCATATAGGGGCCCTTTGGACAGTGTCCTGGCGCCTATGGTGCCAGGCTCATTATGGGAGTGCTTGGGTGCACTTACCTGATGCAGATCATGCTGCAGGATCCCGGCCTCCTTGAGGCCTGAAAGGAACTACTTTACCTGTGGGACTAATTTACCATCCGGGCGTGGTCGGGGAAGGATACATACCTGGAACTTCTTCCAAGGCTATTTAAACCCCACCCGAACAGCCACAAGTGCTTCGCGTTGTTCTGCATCTAGCAGCTGGACGCTCACCATGTCTGCTCTTGCATCCTGACTTCTGCCACGCCTTCCAGCATCCTGGATCACCTGCAAAGGAAGAGAAGAAGAGAACAGAAGAAGGAAAAGTTCTTACCTGCTAAATCCGCATCTCGCTGACAATCCTGAAAAAGAAGACTTATTTAAAAGCTCATCGCGTCAATTGCTGCAGCGCCGCATTCCACTCACCTTTACAGGGCGCCTCCATGTTCAGCAGCGATCATCCGGATTCGCAGTCACGCCCCAGCGCCTAGGGAGAAAAAGGCAAGAACAAAAGGTGAGAGAGAGAAGGGGAAAGCTAAATCTCCATGTTAAGACTTACCTGTTGATTCATTCCCTCTTCATTTCGGGTCCGCGCCGCATCCTGGCATTTCCGGACCCCGGGGGGGGGAAAAAGGACATCAGCGTTAATGAGCGAATGAAAAGACATTACCAAAAAACGCTCATTAAAGTCTTACCTGATTTCTACAAGGATTTCACCTCTCGTCTCGGGTCGGTGCCTGTTCCCCGGCATTCCGTACCCCGGCCCCTATGGGGAAAAAGACACTAGCATTAGTACATTAATGCATGGACACAAGGGGAACCTCTTATCAAAAAACTTACCTGGAAGCCAAGCAAGTCTGGTTCTCACCAATCCGAAAATCCAGTGAAGTAACTGGATACCAACGCACCCCTGCATCAGAAGCAGGATGGAGAGCTCGTCCTTCCAGACCCTAAGGTGAGACGCTACGGGGAATCACAGAAGGGTTTCGAGGAGGGTGAGAGGGGAAAGTGGGAGGCCAATTGCATTACCCCGCAGACAGTTAATCCCCTATTTTCGCCTACAGAAGGATACTTCTGCGAGCCAGATAAGCCAGATTTGGGGGCCCCGGTCCAGTCCGTCTTCCGAACCCTGCGCATCACCTTAGAAGAGGTCACAGCAGCGCAAACCAGGCCAGCGCTTCCGTGGGAGTCAGGTGAGCGATACAAGAACATTAACTTCCTGGTAATTCAACATGGTGGAACTTTGAGTCATTGGGCGTCATTACGACTTTGGCGGTAGCCATGCCGCTATTGGCGGCATGGCTGCCGCCGAAATCGGGTCTGGGTCCGGAACTTCCCCATTCCCGTCTGAGCCCCCATAGGGCTCAATGGGAATGGGAGAGGGAGCAAACAACGGGCCGATTACGAGCAGCCAGTTGTTAGCTCCCTCTTCCCTGCGCGGGACCCGGTAAGGACGCCTGGTTTGGCCAGGCGTTACTAACTGGGTCTCGCGAGGGGAGCTTGTAATGAGGCGGTATGGGTTTAACGGGTCCGCCTCCTTTAGCGGAGCCCGTTAACCCGTTCCGCCTCACTCGTAATGAGGCCCATTGTCTGTGTCTGCACATGCAGACCAGTGTATGGGTGTGGCTGATCTATTGGGTGTGGCTGTGGCTACATAAGCCACACCCCTGCCTTCCCACGTGCTTCGCATTGTTCTGCTTACAGCAGCGGAACATTCACCGTCAGGATCAGAAACCTGCAACTATCTCTGCAGTGATCTGCAACCTGCAACAATCTCCGCCGTGATCCGCAACCTCAAAGGAGATGAGAAGCGGATGCATTAGGATTTGCTACCGCTTAACCACAGCCAAGAACCCACTTACCTGACCTGTCAGCAACTCCCAACGTTGGCCCACGGCGCCACAGAGCCGCCGACAACCTGTAAAAAAGAAAACAAAGTAAGCACAAGAAGGCAGCGCTCTGAGACATCGGACTCTAACTGCTACATCTCCCCATCGAGCGAGCGCATACTTATGGCAATCCAGCGCACTG
This sequence comes from Ambystoma mexicanum, assembly GCF_040938575.1. NCBI lineage: Eukaryota > Metazoa > Chordata > Amphibia > Caudata > Ambystomatidae > Ambystoma > Ambystoma mexicanum. Next base: position 306,875,834 of record NC_090921.1, read on the forward strand.
AATCCTCCTGCGCTTGTCATCCGCGCCGGGCCTACGCACATCAGCCACCGCCATAAACCCAACTCTGAAACCTGCAAAACAAAGGGAAGACGATTGCTAGAACCAGGGAAACACAACAAACCAAGAAATGAACCACACTCAACCAAGACTGATAACCAGGCAAGGAAAGACTTTAAAAAGTGCAAAGCAAGCAATCAAACAAAAGGACAGACCGAGTCACTGCTGCAGCTGGTCTGGGCTTGAACTCTTAAGAACCAGTGGAGCAACTTGGTTCTTCATATAGAAATTGCGCCCCTAATGAGACCAAGCAGGACGGATGGCTTGCTCACAAAAAAAACATAAGGTGAGGAGCATTCTTGGGAGTGAAAAGAAACCCAATAGACCTGTGGAACTGGAACATGGGGAAGTGGGAGAAGAGGAGAATAGCCAGTCCTCATATAACGCCATCTCCTCATTATAGGTGCCGTCCCTGAGCAGATCAAGCAACGTCACCGCTGATCCAACCCCTGAGCAGACACCCACACCCAACAGCACCAGACACACCTACAGAGACAAGGTGAGCGTAACAACAGGCGCCGTGCGTCCTATTTATAACATCAGTGATGTCGCCCTCGACGGAGGCCTTCGAGGGGCATTGACCCGACACCATTGACCCAGGACGCCCTCTGCCGAAAATGTTTCGAAGTAGCACAGATGTGGACATTACATGTTAAAGATATGGATACATTGGAGGACACAATCCATTAAAATTTTATTTTGGACTAGCAGACATCGACAGCCGTTTGAAACATCAGTTAAAGGAACCATCCCTTTAGAGTTTGGGCAAGTTAGGCATCAACCGAGGAACCATAGTAAATAAAGGTTCTGAAACTAACATCTTTGAGTCTGTGTCTCTCTTGATACCATGCATGTCTCACAGCCAATAGCCTTAATTGTCTGACCGTTGCAATGGCTACCAGGCTTAATTGCCTGACTACTACATCTGCATGCCGCTTCCGCCCTCTTTCTCGCCTTAGTACCTCTATGATTCTGGCGTCTGTAGTTTCTTCCACTAAAGTTAGGTTTTTCAATTAATACTTTATTTATTGGAGTGGATATAATTTTCTTAAGGCTTTTAACAGAGGGGCTATGAGAATTTGCTCTCATGGAGGAAGAAGGATTAGTGAAGATAACATTTCCATAGCCTTTACAATGTACCCTGTGAAGGCATCATGAAGTAAAGAGACAGAAGACAGATTTACCTTTCTAAAACAGAGCTTTTTATTTCTCAAATGTCAGGATGGAGTATGTTCCCTAACTAAAGAAACTAAGGATAGTATGTTTTGTTAAGTTCAACTTAAAATTCTGTCTGTGTCCTAATCTATGCTTGCCCTCACAACTAAATCTATACAATGTGTAGGGATGTCAGCAACCAAAGAAACAGTGTTTAAACTAAAGTTCCGAGCTTCTTCCAGCTCCTGGTATGTTTTCAGCTTCTTCTTGCTTAGACTCAGAACAGTTCCACAAAAAGGTCTTGGAGCGATATTCCCCAAGTTCAACAAAGTTTCAAACAACCATCGGGGTTCCCTTCCCCAAGTTCAACAAAGTTCCAAACAACCTCGGGGGTTCCCTTCCACACAGTTCACAGTAAATCCAACTTTTTTTTAGATTTCAGTACAAATGGTATTCTTTTAGGCTTCCTCACAATTCACTTGGCTCTGCTTTCTCTTTTAGTCACTTCCAGGCTGATGAAACAAAACAAAACAATTGCAATCTTCTTGTTTTCCTTGGCATACTCCAAGTAGGGGTTACTCGGTCTAGGCGCAGTTGTCGGACCACACGGTCCACCCATCACAGGTCATGCAACACATAACCCTTGGCACTTTATAATGCTCAATGATTGTCATTGGACTACTATGCAACCATAGGTTTCCCTTCTGCACTTGTGACATTAGTCCTTTGCACTCTTGTTTCTTCTTGGCAGTTTCTTGACTCTGCCGTGCCTTTCGCAGACTTCACTCTGCTGTATTTACTCCTTGTTGCCACCTTGCTTTCACACTAACCAATAGTGCTTCTTATTTGCCTTTCACGTGCTTCACCAATTCTCATTACTGCTTTTCACTTTCACATTGTTCAAAAATTCTTGTCCCTCAATTTCACTGTTCATAAATACCCATCACTTTCTCTCCATTTGTGCGGTATTTTCGTTTCCCTTGTGCAAAACTTTACTTGTGCCTTTAGTTTGCTATTCAATATTGGTTAAGTACTTGGTCATTCTTTGAACACTTAATGTCCCTCGGGTTTCCAGAACCCTTCATTATATGCTCTTCCCCTGTCACTCACAAGTATGTGGCAGACCCTGCGGGCGATTGTGCGATCCTCGTCTGCTTTCGCTCGCTCCCCTCTCTCACATCGGGAGCACCAGCGAGCTGCGCTCGCCACTTCCTGATGTACATGCTGCCACCTGCAGTAAAGTGGCAGCTTCTGTGTCCCCCAGCTCCAGATGGGGACATACGGCTCGGAGCTCTGCAGGTCTCTGGACTCTCTTCAAACTCAGCGTTCTTTCTGCTCTCCTGCAGCCACTGACGTCCTTTTCACCGGCTTCTCCATTCCAGCCTGCTCCACAGCATCCTGGCTTCCCAGGCGGTTCTCCCTTCTCATGTGGGTCACTCCCTTTTAAATGCACCTGTAGCCTCTTGACGGGTTACAGGTGCAAGTCCTTTGCCTGACTAAAATTAACTATATTACTGCGACATACCTGACTTTTCAGAATGGTATTCTACAGTCCTCTTCCTCGTCCCAGTACCAAAGTGGTGTGTATAGGTGGAAGTGTGCATTCCTCCTCGTTGCCTCTTTCTCGTCCCAGTCTTAAAGGGACCTGAATGGGATATATGTGGAATGTGTCAGTAGGGAAGAGTAGTAATAATCTATGAAACTTGGGGAAGGGTAGGATGCATTTTGCCCAATTCTTGATCTACCCAGAAGAGGTGAATGTGGGTCTGATCTGCACATAAGAGAAGACGTTCTCCTTCTTGTTATTTTCCCTGTTCCTTTATAGGGATGCTTTACCTGAGATTTGTTTGGTAAAGAAGAAAAAGGAGGGGGTTTGACAATAGCCTATAAAGGCTTCATGGACTGAGGTTTCATTGTGGAATGGAAATGGGGGATACCTCGTTTCACCTAAAGACACCCTCTTTCCATTCCCCAAGTCTCCTCCACTCAAGTGATCCTCCCTCGCATACCCACCCCACGGTCGGGACCCAAAATTGATGGCCTTTCCCTGGCTACCTGAGTAGAGGATTCTGGGGAGAAGGAAGTGAGAATGCCTTCAGGTTTCTCACAAGCCTTGGGATTGAGAAGGGTGTTTAGTCTGGGGTACTAAAAGGATCCTTCTTCTCATTATAGTTTGTTCTGATGTTATATCCTTGGGTTTCACAACCTTAGGTCTCATATGAGGTTGCAAGACATTAAAATGGCGGTAAGCCATAACCTATTTAGGTACAGTGGCAAGAATCTTGTCAGGGGAAAAATACTGTGTCTCATCCCACAGAATCTCCTCACCACCCTGGGCCCTGTCTCCTCCCAGGTTATCCTCCCGCAGTACACCAGGCCCAGGGTTGCGATCAGGAATTGTCTGCCATACGCTGGGCACCTGGGAGGAGACTTTAGGCATAGTTTCAGTGAGGGATCCACAGGATTCTTCACAGTAACTATGGATATTATCATCATACAGCTACTTATCTTCATTAAATAATCTCAACATATTTTAAGAATGGAAAAGAGTATAAAAGGTGGAGCGCAGAACCATACAAACATACAGATGAAAGGCAAGAGAGAGGAGAATCCACTGCTGGAGGACCATGGAGCCAGGACGGCAGCAACGATCCCGGGAGACCTGCATGAGGGACTGGGCAGGATCAGGAACCCTCGTATGGGAAACCGGGCAGCATGTTCTGCGGTATAGCATAGGTGGAGCAGAGCACAGAAGCCGATGAGTGCATGTTGACGTGCCCGGCAAATTGGTGGTGCACTTCCCCATTTGGGAGAGCTGCCAAGAGGAGCTGCAAAGAGCCGGTGAGTGTCAGAAGACACTGGGGCTACGGGAGCGCTCCGAAGGGACTGAAAATAAGTAACAGGCCATGCAAGAAAGTAAACGTTGCATTTATTGAATGACAAACTGCAAGAAAGGAGCTATTTAAATGAGCACAAGTAAATGCTGCATCTATTGAATACCGAACTGAAAGAAAAGTGTTATTTGTCTAAACTATGATGTGCTGAATGGTGAATGAACAGTTTAAGTCAAATAGACATATCAAGTGGCACGCTACCAGTAAAATGAAATATGAACAGAATTAAAGACGTGATGAAACGGAAGAGTTGGTTTGAGCATTACAAGTGCAAAGAAGAATAATACAGAATACCAGTTATAACTGCAAACGTGAGAAGGAGTCATAAATATAAAAGAGGATTACAAGGAACACAAGGGTGCAAAGTGAAAACCTTAAAGCAAAAGAGCCTAAAAGGGGCCCAGCAGCTTTGGGGAGATTTATGGTTGTGTGACCTGTGATGGGTGAACCGTGTGGTCTGACAACCGTGCCAAGACCAGAAAGTCTCCAAATGTAAAAGTTACCAACATCAAGAATCAAGCCAAAGACAAAGTATAGGGTTACTGGTTGCGTGACCTGTGATGGGTCGACCGTGTGGTCTGATAACTGCGCCTAGACCAGGAAACCCTGCACGGTGAACAAGCTGTAAAGAAGTGTGAAAGAATTGGTGAAGCAAACCTGAGGGTGGGTCAACTGGACCCAGTTTTTCTTGTGAACTTTGACCAGATGAAACAATGTAAATGCTCAGGTGAACTTTGAACAGATTAAACCATGTGAATGCTCATTTAAAGATCTGGGGAAGGGAACCCTGAGAGACAAACAACCGGAGAATGTTATCTTGGGGAAGGGAGTCCCAGGACCTTTGTTTTGCGTGAATTGTGATACATTTGAATTTGGGGAAGGGAAGCCCGGAACCTTCGTTTGGTGTGAATTGCGAAGCACTAGAATTTGAAGAAGGTAATTTGAGAACTTGGCCAAACTTTATTAAAGTGGAACCTATCGTGGAACTGCATTGAACTTGAGATAGTGAACTCAAGAAGAAATGAAGCTGCAAGTACCTTAACCTTTAATTTTGAACACTTATATTTTACTGAGAAGTTTCCTCCACCACTTTGGTTATAGCTGTGAGGATAAGCATAGGTTTTGACACAGACTCCAATTTGGATGTGTATATACAGAGTTTCTTTAGGTAGGGAAAATCCCACCTTAATATAGGGAAAGTTAGGCATTACACCATCCTGATCATTAATAAAGTTTTGTTTGAAACTGTACATCTGTTTGTGTCATCTCTCTTCAAACCATGCATTTCTCACAAATTCACTAAAGAAGATTGGTCCAGACTCACTCGGAAGTACCTTCCCAATGCTGTTCCAACTGTTTTCATGACAGACATTAGGCCTCATCATGAGTTTGGCGGTAACCCTTAAATCCAGCGGTAGCGCTATTACCGCCGGATTTAAGGGTCCGCCAAATCAGGGCATCGGCGGATTTCTCCCCAGCTCTGAGTTGGGGGGAAATCCGCCGAATTTTCACGCTATTACCGCCGGCGGGAAATCCACCGGCGGTAAGAGCGTGAAAATTCCCCATTGAGCCCAATGGGGAATGGGGCATTCCCGTATGAGCTCAGTGGGGAATGGGCAATACCCGTTCCGCCAAACCCGTGATCCTGCGCTATTAGCGCCGGGGGGGGTTTGGCGGTAGGGCTATTAACGCCAGCGCTAATAGTGCCAGCGTTACCGGCCAACTCGTGATGAGGCCCATTGTCAAGTGAGTAGTATCCACAATTGATGATTCTGTTTATATATATATTGTGACAAATAGCCGGTATTAGACCCATCTCCTAAATGGGGAGACTCGCCCTTTGAGGCTATGGAGGTGCGCCCGCTCTGCAAGACCCTCCATGGGGATCCAGGGCAAGTGGGACCTCAACTGGAGAGACTTCCCATTTGGGGTACAGGACTCCAATTCCTGTGAGGAACTCCCTAAAACATCAACTACAGCCGCATCCATGGGACCACCTATTAAAATGAATAATGCAACATCTTTTCATTTGGCTGAACGCAATGCAAACGGAAGCCCACGTGGAAAAGAAAAGGAAGATGTCTCTAACAGGAGACATATTTCGAGGAGAAGAGGAGGAGAGCCTTATGCACAGGTGAAGTCCTCTGACATCATGATGCTTTGTGGAGGTGGAGCGACAGAGTCGTGGAGCCTGTGACGTTCAACGTGGCAGAGAACACCAGTATGAAACACCAGAGGCCCAGCGTCTGCAGATGCGAGGAAAGCATTGTGAGGAGGAAAGAAGGAACAAGGTATCTGATGGGGGTGTGAGTACGAGAGAAGCGTAGTTGGCAGGAGGCCGGAACGACACCCAGAGGACCATTGCAGGAAGTGTTGATAGCTTTCAATCATCAGTGCTAGTGTACGGTAGGGACCCTACAGGGAACCGCAAAGAGCGAGAAAGCATATATGAGCACGAGCCGAGCCCCGCCACCTTCCCCTGCATAAACAGAGGTACTGGGGGACAAGCGAGTCAGTCCAGGCACCATTATTGATCGGAAGAAACTTGTTCCAGTGCTAAGGACGAGAAAGTAAAGATCAGACTGTGTAATTGGATTAGTTAAAAGCAGAGAAAACAAGTAATGAATAACCAGGTTGGGAAAGAGCAATATTGTAAGAATATAGAAACTCGTCCCAGTCCTGAGGACGAGATAGTAAAAGCGAAAGCAGTTAAGAGAAGTGAAAAGAATATACAAAATGGGTTTAACCCACCCAGGTGGGGAACATGTAGAGACTGGACACAAATCCCCTGGGAGGAAGGGAAGATGCCCTATACATTTAGAGAGGAAGACTGGAGAAGATCTGACATAGAACTACATAATGAGAGACGGAAAATACAACTGTCAAATGAACGGGATAAACAAGGAGAGAGTCTATGACAGAGAATTCATTACAAGGAGAGCCTAAAAGGGGTTAAAATAAGCCCAACTCGGGAAAGCCTGAATTTAAAGACTGGGAGGAGTCTACAAGGGATGACAAGAGTAACCATCACCAGAACATTCTAAATATAGGACCACAGAAAGCATGAAAGCCAAGAGTGTCTTTAAAGAAATACGAGAATTGATCTAAGAGACTATCCAAGGACATTATGTTAAGAAATATCTGTAACACAGTGAAAAGTGACTATGAGATGAGAAGAAAAAACAGGCAAACATAAGACTATTTCCTGGCCTAATTAATTTAGTTGGATATAGTGATAGGGTCAGACAGAGTTAGTTTGGAATAAGCACACATTTAATTTGGAATTCCAGACAATTGACAAGCACATTTAGTTCCTTTAAATAGGTAGGATATTCCCTCCTGCAATAGGGAAATGTAGGTCTTTTGCTTAAAATGTCATTAATGATATTGAATAATGTCCTCCATGTGTGCGACTCCTTCTTCCGACCCGCCATAATATATACTGAGAACCCGGTGTGTTTCAACACATTTTAATATTTTATATTCTGTTTTGATATTGGTGTTTAAAGTCACTTTTGAAATTTGCCAAGTGGGTACATAAAGTTGAAACCAAGTAAGGATAGAAAATGTTCTCTGTATTGGTAACTTTGGTGGAAAACGAGTACAACAAGAAGTTTCAGTGAATCTTTAATTAGGTGATTTTAAGGAACTGTTAAAGGATGAGGGAAGCAGTGTTGCATGAACCAAATTATGTGATTTATTTAAGGAAGGCACTCAGGATAGCTGCTAGAAACTTGCTTCAGTCTCTTTAAATTCACTCTTCTCAGGGCTTCTGTAGTAAGGATGGGCTTTACTGGCCCTTCCTCTAGTCCCCGTAGGCCCAACGGTACTCCTTTGCTGCTTCTCTCTCGAAGCTGCGGCTGTCATGCAAGAGGGAGAGAAGTTCCACATTAGTCTTTTGTCGGTTTCAGTTTTTAAGAGGGGTTGATTAGGTGCCAGCCAATCAGAGCTGTTTTTGCTTGGTTCCCGATAAAGACCTTCCCAGGCCCCGCCCCCTTTTTCTGGATCCGCGGGTTGCCTCATTGCCTTGCTGCCGATCACCTTCCGGGGCGATTGTACGGCCCCTGTGCAATGTGAAACGAGGGAACGGAGGATTTGGGAGGCCCCTTCCAGAAGTGAGTATGTTGTGTAGGGTAGGGAGGACAACTAACCATTAGATGCAGAACTCGGCAGCAGGATGTGCAAATTTTTTTTCTCTGAATGGCTGCCCCCCCCCCCCACATGCTGCACTCCATCCACGCACTCCAGCCCCAAGTTGCCTTCCCCGCTATAGAAACAGTTCGCCGGTGGTCCCTTCCACGGCATCCCTTTCCTACGTCGGACAGACTTCACTGCCGTGGGCCGGATCCCTGCTGGTAATGCCAACTGCACTACTTTCGAGGGGTGTACCCCTGTGCGCTATACCAGCCGTATGCTCGCTACTTGGCTCGCTGGGTCCCACAGCATTGCAGAGCTCTGGGTACCGTCACGGGCACGTTGCACATTTTTTGCAAAATATTACACTGTAGTAATGTTAGTGTGAAACATATGCCTGCATATCAGGGGCTATGACTCACATTAGAGAAATAGAATATACCATGGGTACTCCCCACCTTTTTGATATCAGGGACATGTTTGGTGAGAAAAAGGAACAATATAATCTAAGACAAAAAAGTATACAGACTACCCCTCCCTTTTCCACGTATATTAATAACCTTGAACTATGCTATGTGCTATGGTTAAAGAAATCTACTGTACTTCTACCAGAAATCTGTTAAGACAGTTTTATATTTCATAACTTTTCATAAAAACAGTTCACATTACAAAATCAACATGAGTACTGTCCCGTTGCCAAAATACTTGGACGCAAAAACATTTCCTTTTAAAAAAAAAACCTCATCACACTGTGGGGTTAGCATACAATTGTGACATTTTTATGGGATGGGGCCTGGATATATACAGTGGGCGAAGATGCTCTATAGTGAACGGCTGGCCAGAGTTAAAACGGGAGCAGTGATATCGGAAAGATGGTAGCTTAGCATAGGTACAAGACTGGGATGTCCGTGGTCTCCAATGCTTTATATATTGGCCCTGGAACCCCTAGCAATATACTTGAGACAACAATATGACATCATAGGCATTGCTGTGGGTGGGAAACGACATCTGATCTCCCTATATGCGGATGACATGCTGCTGTACTTGCGGCACCCGGAATAAAATCTCCAATACATTCTAGAAGTGATGGAGAGATATGCGGGGTTGTCCTGTATAGCAGTGAACCCTCAGAAATCTAGCATGTTCCCATTGGGCGCATATGGGGGGATTCTAATGGAACAGTTACCAGTGTTACAGATACCATGGGCGGTTAGTGCATTTCATTATTTAGGGATAGACGTATACCACACAGTGGCAGAAGAGCATAGGCACAACACGGAGGTAGCCATTAAAAACATTGAAAATAGCATGAGATTTTGGGTGAAGCTGCCCTTAGCAATGATGGGACGTGGGGCAATGCTAAAGATGGTGGTCCTACCTAAGCTCCTGCACTACTTTGGGAATATACCACACCCGATACCCAAGAAGTTCTTCATTAAACTGAATAGCGTGTGCAGGGATTTCCTGTGGCATGGCACGCGAAACAGAGTGGTACTATGGAAGCTACAGAATTTCTATGAGAAAGGAGGGATAAACCTGCCTAATTATGAGGTCCATTACGTAGTGAGCCAACTGCAATATGTTGCCAAATGACTCTCAGATAACATGAGCTCCGAACCCAGGTTGTTTGGACAAGATTGTGCCCCATTTTACTTGAAAGAGATGATGTGGTTGCCCAAAACAGAAATGGAAGGGCGTCCCAAGATGATGATACTTGGATGGAAGATGTGGCGCAGGGCATGCCAAATGAGCCCAAGCCCATGTTCCCCGCAGGTACCACTGGTTGCATTCACAAGGGGAGAAAAGCAGCTTAGGATGATAATCAGAAACCACTGGGAACCGGTCGGGTTAGCAACAAATGGGTGATATCTGGCGTGAGGGGTCTATCATAGATTTTGAGGTGCTGGGTGAGGAAACCAGGTTACACACGGGCCAGTATATTACATACCACAGAATGGTGCAGAGATTTAAGAGAACATGGCCCGAAGCGGTACTGGAGGAACAACCGGATGCTACCATAGATATAATATATGATATAACGGAGGGGGGACATGAGATATCTAGAATATACGAGATGATGTCTAAAGTTGGGAAGGAGGTAACACAATTGAGACAAGTCTGGGAAGAGGAAGTAGGAGCCCCGATGGAGGAATGCAAGGTGTCGAGGAATGCAAGGTTAAAACAGATACAACTGTACATCACGCATAGGGCGTATATGACAACCTAGAGGATATCTAGTTTTGAAAATGCAGGACGGCAAGCATGCCCAAAATGTGATGAGGAGAAGGTGGGTATGGTACATATGTTTTGGTCATGCCCGGTTATTGAGCGCTTCTGGAGTGAAGTTGCACAAAAACTAGCAGAGAAGGAGGTCAAGATTGTGGTGGATACAGTATGGGCCTGTTTGTTGGGGGGGTTCCCCAGATCACAGAAACTTAAGCATGTGGGTAAATCAAAAGATCTAGCATATGTGCTTGCAAAGAGGAGAATTGCTATGGGGTGGAAGACATGCCACAAACCACGAGTAGAGGTGTGGTGGAAAGATCTGCAGAAATGGGCGGATACAGGAACCATGTTATGGCAAGAAGCGAACAGTGCAGGGGGGGGAGGAGGAGACAGAGACCCTGATGGCCTGGAAAATATTAATAGCGGAGTTGTTTGGGTCAATACAAGACCCGACAGAACCCATGGAAGGGGAGACCCTACCACAAGATGCAAGATCAGAATGTGGGAAGTAATAGGCTCGGAATGGGGGGTGGTATAAGGGAAGCAGTAATCAGAATTAAGTAGCGTACAATTGGACTGTTGATATATGCACTGCATGTTTGGTTTGTATTGTTTGCTTGAAGAAACTAATAAAAACAATGGTGACATTATTGCTTTATTCTTATACCACAACAAAAAACATCAAGATTCTGGTAAATTCACAACCTAGACAACAAACCACACGAAACAACTTCCATGCACTTAAGAGGCTTGCTCAGATCCCTCCATCTGTATGGTAAGATTCACTCTGGATCTTATGCAGTAATGTATTTTGTACAGACAGCTGGCACGTTGTGAGAATGACCCAATCAAATGAAACAGATGACTCTAGGGGTCGAAATACAATGTTACGCCCTAATGTGAGCTATGTCTGCTATAGACATTCTCATCTGATCGCCAACTGAACCTTCATCAGGACATAGGAAATCTTGTAATAGGTGAGGCCTGTTGATTTTCAAGACACTTTTTCCATGTAGAGAACTGTAAATGACACAATGTATACCAAATAACACATTAAAAACTGATTTCTGGAGTACTGGTTTAATTCCTAGTACGGAGAAACAAACATAGCTCAACACTAACCTCTTTATTCTATCTGAGTGTTTAGGGCAATTTTCTTTACACATTTTATTTCGGTGGATTAAATCCCAGTCAACTTCAAAAATTCTTCTTTAAGAACAGAAGCTTATATTACTACTTTATTTTAATGATCTATGAGTCAATCAAATATAAGTTCTAGGTAATCTCGACCTTCTTATTTCTTCTCCCAACGAATCTGGATGTGTGTGGGGCGTTGGAGTAGTTGTCCTACTTCTCTTAGTCTTTTCTCCTTGCCCAAAACTGGACACTGTCAAAAGACATAATTGTGCCAAATATTTATATTTTAATTTAATTTTTTGTTTTATTTTATACCCACACCAAAGCCTCATAAAGTGTTAATATTCATATGCACCTGTCCAGCAAAAGTTGCTCTTTCTTTTTGTCAGTTGTAATAAAAAGTGAGACAGAATGGTAATACGAGTATATCCCACATCACTTATTGGCATGGCTACTAGAGGTTCCTCCTCGTTTCATTTCAATCACTTAAGTGTCCGACATATGTTTGATACTAGAACCTTTATCAATATATGCCGACTTCTTTTTGAGACCATTTGTATCGGACCATGAGGTCCTTTGCTGAAGACACCACAGCTATGATAGCTATGAAACACATTTTAACTGATATGACCATTCACACAGACGACCTGCTAGTACCATTAGATGTAGAGCATTCCTCTGATGGCTAGTGTAGAGGTTATGCGCATATATTTGAATAAACAAGTGAATGTGGCAGACTCAGTCCCAAAGGATTTTATATTAGAATGCATTCGAATTGCACTCACAGAAAATTATTTTCTTTTCAAAGGGATATTCTACAATCAAAAACATGGGACAAGCATGGGAGCTATTTTTGCTCCAGATATAGCAAATCTCTATATGGACCATATGGAACAGCCGTCGATATGCAGTGCAAAACAACCCTTTTACCAACAACATTGGGTGTTGGCACGGTTATATCGATGATGTGTTCATGGTATGGAAAGACTCTGTAACATCTTTGACAGCATTTATCACATGGTTGAGCGATCAAGACCAGTTCATTACATTTACTATGTGCATGACATTACATCTTTGGCGTTTCTGGACTGAGAAATTCTGAAATCTACACTAGATGGCTGGCTCACAACCTTATTTACAAAACTCACCAATAAAAACACATTACTATCATATGGGAGTTTTCATCCATTAAGCCTGAAGGAGGCTCTGCCTTATGGATGGTTCTTAAGAATACTCCAGAATTGCACTAATATATCAGATTTTGATGGACACAGTGAAAGATCTTACAGAAAGATTGAAATAACGCGGATACCCAACCTCATTTAGTCCCATTAGCCACGCTCTTAAAAGAACGATACTTCATAATTGGAACACCGTAAGAACAGACGATTTCTATCCAGAAAGGTCTAGATTTGGTTTCAATCAACCACGGAATTAAAGAAAAATGTTGGTACATACATATGAACAACCGAAAGCACAGAAATCCACCAAATCTACGCTATGGGCATTACTGCCAGTAGTGGGGCACTTTAGGTGCGGCCAGTTTTAAGCCTGCAAATTGACAAAAGACATAAAAGAAATTGACCTATATGGTTTCAAAGTGGACATTCCAATCGTTTGCCAACTGTGCGACCAAATGGGCAATATATGGGATAAAATGTCCATGTGGTCTAATCTCTGTTGGAAAAACAAAACCGGAGATTAGACAGCGGATATGCGAACGCTGCTCCTGTTTGAAGAATAAGTACCTAAAAAAACCAATGGTTGCTCACTTTCAGGAAATAAATATTAGCACACTGATATATTTTGGTTTATCACCCAGCTCATAAAAGAACCTCCATGAGAAGGCGATCGTGACCTGGCCTTAAGAAAAACTAAACAAAAATGGATCCATAGACTAGGTTAACAAGGGCTTGAATACTACGATTGAGTGGAGTCTGTTTATCATCAATTGATTGTAGCCGTTGAGTGCGAAAAAATATGGTTGTTCAAATACTGTCTCCCAATCTGTAAATATCAGTCTGTAAATATCATTGTGAAGTTTACCGTGGTAATGGTACAACTCACTCTGTACACTGTGGGACACATTTTCCCAAGTGAATAGATATGTGAGTCAAGGAGATGCAAGCCTATAAGTTGGAATCAGGATATACATATGCTCAGGGTAGAGCAAATCACCATTGACAAGATATGGGGCCTCATTACACGGTAGGCGGTAAAAAACGGAATTTACCGGCATGGCGCTATTAGCGTGTCCGCCCTTGCAGGCGACCGTTAATAGCGCCCCATTCCGAGTACGTGGACACGCGCATAGTGCCATGCTGGTAAATGACCATACCGCTATGCTGCAAAAGTCCCCCAAGAGCACCTTACCGGCTTCGACCAAAGTGCTGATAGCACCTCCGCCCTCACGCTACATGGAAATAGCGGTTACCGCTAATAGCGCTTGCCGCCATTAGCGGTCACCGTAAAAAAGCGACACCGGAAATAGCGTCATCGCACAGGAACTAGAAAGAGCTCGGCAGCCATCTTTAAAAACACAATCCATTGCCATCCTCTGCACCCAGGACCTGCAGCAACAACACAGCTAGAAAAACTTCTACCCACGACATCAAAGAATGCCCAAGGCCCTAAAGAAAGCTGATGTGCGCCAGCGCAAACAACGCTTCTCCGACGAGGAGTTGACAATGCTAGCAGACACACTAGCTGAAAACGCAGATGTAGTGTTTGCAAGCGACATGCGGCGTCCCGCACTGCTGAGAAAAAAGGAGATCTGGGCAGAGGTGGCGTGGAAAGTCAGTGCGGTGGGCACCACCCCCCGCACCGTAAAGGACGTGCGCAAGCGGTGGGACGATCTGCGCCTCCGTGTACGCAGTATACTATCGGCCAACAGGAGTCTGGCCATGGGCACAGGAGGCGGAGGAGGATCCCCGATGAAGATGCAGGAGTGGGAGGATACATGTGCCAGCATCATTGGCATTGAATGCATCGAGGGAGTGGGCCAATTGGAGCGCGGTGTGGCAACAACGTCAGATGGAGGTGAGTGTCCACGCAAAACACTGCAATGCAAAGCATGAGGTCCTCCCCCAAATGTGACATGGGAATTATCTAATGGATGGGGGCATCACACACACATGCATAGAACCCTGCACACATGCCGTGCACATCCCCACACAACCACATGCATGCAGCACCTCACACACGTGTCATCCTGACTCATGTCTGGATGACCCACCCATCTGGCCAACAACTGCATGTCCAAACTAGATGTCCAAATCCATAGAACTGCAGCAACAACAACATATGCATGATGCACGTTGACCCATCACTGATGCTATCCCTGTCTTGCCCCCCCACAGGCTCACAATCTGACAGTGAGGAGCTGGACTCTGCAACGGAGGCCCCACCACCCAAAAAGCAGGCCAAGGGCAAGGATGCAAGCACCAGGCCCAGTACATCGAGGGGCACTGGGAAATCTGGAGTGGCCCAGCGGTCCAAAGCCACACACGCACCGACAACACCAAGGGTTGATATCCCATCCGAAACTGTGGTAGCACCCACACCACCGACCCCCACCACTCAGGAGCCAGTGGCAGAAGGCACGCTGTCCGCAGCCAATAGCTCCGTCGGGGAAGCAGCTACCACGGCACCCATGAGTGATGTGGAGGACCCATGTCCGACACCGGAAGTGCAGCGTACACCCAGTCCCCAGCTGTCTTCACACCACAGCCCATGTAACACAACAAATGGCAGCATCCAGGAGGTGTATGCCGGAGAATCACTGGCAGGGTTATTGAGTCCCGTGGCGAGCTCACCTGATGGCGGCCACATGCAGCAAGCTGCGCCGAGGAGAAACAGGGGCAGGGCCACAGACGAGGGCATAAGCCTAATACGACAGCGCCAGGAGGAGCTCAATGCCCTGGTTGGCCGGCAAGTGAACGAGGCTGCCTTGTCCAGGGAGGAGATTCAGGAATTTTCAAGGGACATGAAAGCCGCCATGGAAAGCAACACGACACGCTTATGTAATGAGATGGCTGCTGTGAGGCAGGTCCTAACCCGCATTGCTGAGGCGATGGAGAGCATGCGTCACACACATGGACCTGATCAACCAGGCACCTCATCGTCTGCCAGCTCTGACCAAACAAGCACCCTGCGCAGGTCCAGCCGGTCCTTGCGGCGGCCAGACTCACAACCCCCCCAATGGTGGTAGTGGAGGAGGGAAGTAGGGCCAGCCTGTCACTGTTGACACTTGCAGACTAATGCAGCACTGATGTGCACACCATGTTTGTGGGAGTTGTGGGGGGTAGGGGGTGAGGGTGTTTGGGGGAGTTATGGGGGGAGGGGGATGAGGGTGTTTGGGGTGGAGGGTACATGCACTTTTGATTCACATAATGCTCAATACACACGTTATGGCATGGATAATCACTTGACTGGACATTGATTATTGTGTATGTGTGCTTTATTGGTGAAGGGTGCACAGTATCAATGCCCTCCCAATACCCAGTGCCCTGAGCTCCACATCAATTGCACCCTCCTAATCCATGTGTATCAGAAACAATGGTCTATCAGGTGCTGGCGCACAGCACGTCCCTCCTGGGCATCGCCACCTGCATGACTTGCAGCCCCCTCTCCTCCATCCTCATCCCTGTCATCATCCTCAGCAGGTAGCTGCAGTTCAATGTCAGGGGGCATTGGCACATTCCGTCTGATACACATATTGTGCAGCATGATACATGCCATGGTGATCTTGGCCACCTTCTCATGCCCGTACAGGAGTGCCCCGCCCGACCTGCTGAGGCACCGGAAGCGTGCCTTCAAAAGGCCAAATGTCTGCTCAATTACCACGCGGGTACGGGTATGTGCACGATTGTAGTCCTCTTCGTGCCTGTTCTGTGGGTTCCGTACAGGGGTAAGGACCCACCTCTTCAGGGGATACCCGGCATCACCTGCATGGGTGCAACAATGGGTATGTGTAAGTGTTTACATCAAGTGGGACCTGTACATATCACACAAACAATCATAGCATTGTGAATGACATCCACTGATCCAAGCACGCATGGCAATCAGGGTAACTGCAATGTGGGAAGGTGAGGTAGTCCTTGCAAGTGGACATGCACCATGCATGCATACGGCAGAGATTGCCATGCCCTGGCTGAGTTTAAGTCATTCCTGTTTCCCGGCCCTGGCAACGTTTGCACCACACTGCTAGTATACTGACATTCCTCATTTGAAGTCACCATGCTGTTTAATGGCAATTCAGTAGTGTTGTACGGGTGTGGCTCACTTGAATGCCACCCCCCCACTCACACCCAGTTGGAGTATGCATCTCCCCCGCCCCCACTCACACCCAGTTGGAGTATGCATTAACCCCCCCACTCACACCCAGTTGGAGTATGCACCCCCCCCCCCGCTCACAATCCACATCACACTGCCATGTGGTTGGCCTGCTACTCACCAAGTAGCCAAGAACGTTGTCCAGAATGTCGCTCCATGTATCGTGGTATTGTCGAGTTCCGCAGGACCATTGAATCATGGGTTGATCCAGGATATCGGGCACAACAATGTGTGATCTTGTTGGAGTCACATACCATTTGGACGTTGATGGAGTGGTATTGCTTTCTGTTACGGTAGACTACCTCATTGGCATGTGGGACCACCAGTTCAACATGGGTACAGTCGATGGCCCCGATGCAACTTGGGATGCCTGCCAGTGATTGGAAGCCAACTTTAGTGTTGGAGATCTCCTGGGCAGTCCGTGGCATGGCTATGTGTTGACTTGTGTGCTTCAGGAGGGCATCGAGCACCTGGTTCAGCGTGCGTGAGAATACTGGTTGTGATATGCCATGCATCTGACCTACCGTATGCTGGTAGGTGCCTGTGGCCAAGAAGTGGAGCACAGTTACCACCTTCAGTGGAGGGGGGGATGGCAGTACGGATGTCTATGAGACTCACAATGTCGTCGTATATCATGTCTACAATGGTGGTGATGGTATCCCGGTCTAGACGGTAAAGGGTGTGTATCTGCTCAGGGGTTAGGTTGAATGGACTGGCTCTGATCCTGGGAATTGGTGGCTGCCTCTGCGGTATCACTAGGTGCACTGGTGGTGCTTGCTGCGCCTGTCTTGCCCTCCTCCTCCTCCTCCTCCTCCTCCTCCTCCTCCTCCTCCTCCTCCTCCTTCTCCTCCTCCTTCTCCTCCTCCTCCTCCTCCTCCTCCTGCGTCTCCTCTGTGCTGCCTGTTGTTGTAGCTGCTGCACTGCAATCATGTCCTCCAGCCCATGTAATGCTGCTAGTACTGCATCCATCTTGGTGTGGAAATGGGTGTGGAAAGGGGTGTGGTGTGCTCTTTTGTGCTGCCAGTCTCCATTGCCTCTACCTGTGCTGATTTTGTCAACCTGTGGCAGGTGGGAACACTGCTCAGGTCTTTTAACGGGTGGTTCGTGATGCCGGTATTAGCGCCTTGCCGGTAAGGGGTTTTTGGGTCTTCGCCATGCCGGTATTGCCATGTCCGCATGGTTTGTGATGGAGTGCTATTAGCGCTATGGCGCTATTTCTGGGCTGAGGGGTCGCGCCCACGGACTTGCCGCTAATAGTCCCACCGTACTTAGCGGTGCCGCTAATAGCGGTTTGTTCGGGTCGTAATTGGGGAGGGGATTTAACGATACCGGTAATTGCTTACCGGTACCGGTAAATCCCTACCCCCTACCGTGTAATGAGGCCAATGGTCTTTAAACGTAGGATTACTAGGGTATAGCAATCCTATCCCTTTTCGAGTACATTACATTGGAATTAACCCCCCTTTTCAACACAATGAGCTTATCCTGCGGGGGGGAAAATGGGGTTTTCAGGCAAGTAGTAAGTCAAGAGACATTGTGAGCAATACAATATGGAATCTGTACCTTGAGGATGGATGTTAAATAATCTGTTCCTCAAGTGTGGGTAACATAACTTGTTAGATAGGAGCAATGTTTTTCACATTGTTTGAACATATTTGCATTCATTTTAATTTGTATATCAACAATTTTGTTTTTTTAAAATATATAATACAGTGGAATATATAACTCAGGAAAATACATGTTGTCATTTCACCTACTGCCTCTGATCCCTGGAAGCGCTATGTTTTTCTGTGTTAATGAAATCATATACAAAAATTAAGAGAGGATCATCGGCTGTTGCGATGAGAGACCGCTTTGAGTTCAACTTAGTATTTAGAAGCAAGGGCTTGAGCATCAAGCCTTTTTTAGTGGCCCCTCCAACAATTACAAGGAAATTCAAAAAGCTCTAGAGCGGTCTTAATAAAATACAACATATATCACGTTGCACCAGGGATCAAGAATTTTTTCAAAACATCGAAATGTGTCCATTAAATTAGATCATTCTGGATTTTGATACCGCTGTAAAATTAGATTTTCAAAAGGTGTGAGACAAAAAAGTATCTCAAGACCGGCATCGGACATTTGAATGAACAGATACATGGCAGCCGTTTTTGACATCGTTTTTGATTGTCCTCCAAAACGAAGTGTGCCCACCAGCGAACACATAAAAGGAGGCAACTTGTTCTGACGCTGTTTTTATGCTTTGCTGCATTTCTACAAGCCATCACTGGACCTACTGCACAAACGTAAGTAGATGTTTGAACAAATACAATGGGTACAATCACGTGTGATGCATTATGGGTAGTCTCATATGGTTAACGCACAGTTCGGACCACACACAGTAACACACTGACCGGTGTCCGATATGTTTAAATGTCCTGTAAAGGACATTAGGGAAGCACTTAAACGTGCGGCTTTCCGGTAATTGTTTTCTCCATTTGTTGCTATTAAACCACTGCCAGATATCTGGCAACCAGACATCACTTGAAGAGCCCAATGAACACATAATGGTGGCTGTAAATATTACATCAGCCACATACACTTGAGTGATTGAAATGAAACTAGGAGGAACCTCTAGTACTCATGCCAATATGTCATGGGGGATATACACTCATACAAGTCTGTCTGAATTTTTTTAACAACTGACAAAAAGAAAGAGCATCTTTTGCCAGATAGATGCATATGAATATTAACACTTTATGAGGCTTTAATGTGGGAATGAAATAAAACAATAAATGAAATTAAAATATAAATATTTGGCTCAATTATGTCTTTTGACAGTGTCCAGTTTTGGGCAAGGAGATAAGAAGACTAAGAAGTAAGACAACTACTCCAACACCCCACACACATCCAGATTAGTTTGGAGAAGAAATAAGAAGGTAAAGATTACCTATAACTTATATGTGATTGACTTATAGCTCATTATAATGAAGTAGTAATGTAAGCTTCTTTTCTTTAAGGAGAATTTTTGAAGTTGCCAGGAATTTAAACCACCAAAAGAAAGTATATTAAGAAAATTGCCCTAAAGATGCAGAAAGATTTAAGAGGTTAGTGCTCAGCTATGTTTGTTTCTCCTTACTAGGAAATACACCAGTACTCCAGAAATCCGTTTTTAATGGGTTATTTGGTATTTATGCCATTTACAGTTCACTGCATGGAAAAAGTGTCTTTTCTGCATGGAAAAAGTGTCTTGAAAATCAGCAACAAACCACACCTATTACAAGATATCCTATGTCCTATGTCCTGATTAAGGCCCTGTTGGCGATCAGATAAGAATGTCTAGGACAGACATATCTCACTTTAGGGGCTGAAACACAATGGGGGTCATTCCGAGCATGGAGGTAAGGTCCAAACCATGCCGGTAATGATTTACCGGTATTGTTTTCCGCTCCATGCCATTCCAACCCCACAGACCGTAAATTACGGCACCGTAAATTACAATGCCGTAATTTACGCTCCTGGGTCACGCGTGCGCCCCACCATGGCGAAATTAACGGCATAAACCGGAGCTGATTCCAAGTAAGGAGCACAAGTAAATGACGGCCTCCTCAAGGCATGGAGTACATACAGGCATCTCAGAGAAGGAATAAAGAACCCTGAGCAGTGGGACCCAGAGCCACAGGTGCACACATGCAACACAGACAGAGGCCAGGAGTCTGCCACAGCAGAAAAGGAACACACCCACACACCACCCCCCTCCCACACCAAGACAACACCAATCGAACAAGCGAGGCCACAACCACACAAACCGCTACAACAACACCACGCCCCCCCACTGAGGAGACACAGGGAATAGAAGGAGGGAGAGACAGGCCCTGCATGCAGTACCAGTGCAGCCTCCGTTACCACCCCATGCACACGCAGCATGTCCGGCCGCTCTAGGAGAAGTCCTACCAGATAGACACCCCTGACCACCTAGACTGTGACACCGTCACCACCATATTGCGCCCACCTCCTGTCTGCAAGGCCTGGCTGCGGTTGCTGGACAGGAGGCCCCTCACCCGCAGGTCGTCCCACCGCTTGCGGCAGTCCGGGAGGTGTGGGGGGTGTTGCCAACAGCGCTCACCCTCTGTGCCAGTTCCGCCCAGATGGCCTTCTTGCGGAGGGTCGATTCCCTCCGCATGTCGCCACTGAAGACTACATCAGCATGCTCTGCCAGGTGGTCTACCATGGCCTGGAGTTCATCGTGGCAGAATCTCTGCTTGCGGATGCGATCCGCCGCCCTTTTTGGTGCTTTCAGCATGTCCTGCGGTGCTTGGTCCGGTTCCCAACTTTGTTTCCCTCACAGGGGTGCTGGCAGCTGCGGATGGCAATGGATTGTGTTTTTAAAGATGGCCGCCGCTCTCCTTCCCGTTCCTGTGCGATGTCGTAATTTCCGGTTCTTTTTTTTTCAGTTACCGTAATTTACGGTCACCGTTATACTTGCTTACAGGGCGGTGTTGTACTTTACGTGTCGCTGCATGCCGGTAGGGGTTTTTCGGGGGTTTTGCGGCAGGTCGCGCGGTCCTTTTCCGGCATGGTGGAAAGCGCGTGTCCGAGAGCTCGGAATGGGTCGTAATTTTCGACCTGCAACCAGCACGGTGTCGGACTTTACGCCATGCCGAAAAATTCCGATACTTACCGGCATGACTCGGAATGAGGCCCAATGTGTCAACCTACATTCTGACCAACCAGTCATACGAGTCAGTTATCCTTTCCGTTTCATTGGATCATTCCTGCAAGATGCCAGCTCTCTGTACAAAATACATTTCTGCCTAAGACCCAGAGTGAATCTTACCATACAGATGCAGTAATCTAAGCAATTGTCTTAAATACATGAAAGAGGTTGGTTGTCTAGGTTGGGAATTTACCCGAACCTTCTTGTTTTGTGTTGTGTTGTAGGATAAAAATAAATCACTATTATCACAAGTGTACACTAACCTCACAGTGTTTTTTTAAATAAGTTTTCAGCACCAATGTTGTTTTTGTAATCTGAACTGTTTTGAAATATTAAACTGTTTAACAGATTTCTGGTAGAAGTGCTGTGAATCTTCTCAGCCATAGCACATAGCATAATTCAAGGTTATAAAAAAAGGTGGAAAAGGGGTAGTCTGTATCCTTTTTTTGTCTTCAAACACGTTAGATAAATACAGATGTATGGTTTGGGTATTAAATCCTGAATGGTTTAAGAGCATTTAGTATCTCATTGAAGAACAGCAAGCATTTTAATAACATGCAACACTTTATTGTGAAAGATTGCACTATAAATGGCACACTGTAGAGGTGGACCATACTGGACTGTGTACTAGAAATGCACCTTATAGCGGAATATTGCACTATTAATGGCACACCGTATAGGTTTTGCCTGTTTTGACTCTGTACCAAAAATGCACTTTTTTTTAGGCGAAATATGAATGGCACACTATGTAACGGGTGCCACACCTGACTGTGTTATCAATGCAGAGCACATAACAGAACGCTCAGAGAGTATGTCACAGAGAAAATACAGAATAAATCAGAAACCATGAATGTGCCAAAAGTAGTATCAGCATTATATATACTATATTAAGGATATATACTCTCAAATGCTAGTGAGATAAAAGCGTCATGCGCTTTACATAAGTACTGTAAAGAGAACGATGCAATATAATAACAAAAATGCACTTTATTTGAAGACATTAAAGATACATTATTTAGGAATGCAAAGGGAACATTAGCACTATATATCTGTACTGTGAAAGGAAGATGCAATATGGCAAAATGTACTTTAAGTTAAGAACACATACTGAAATGCCCATTGAGGCAGGCATCGTGTATATTTCAGTATGGTAGACAATATAGCACTGTGCAGTCACATATGTATAAATGGGAGTTTGGCTCTAATTGCGTACGAAAAACTTAAAATGGTATACAAGACATTTAGATACAAAGCGCGCATGGGTTGGAACCCAGAATATGCAACATATCAACAATACTATATATGTGTACTTGATAGAATGGTCCACTCTAAGATGGCAACCAGGTTTCACAAGTTTGTTTGGTAGTAGACACTAAGAATGGACTAATGTTTGTATGTGTATTTATTGTGACAACGCACAAGGCTCTGGTAATGCCTGAGCAAGGCCTTGTGGGTGAAATGCGTAAATGAATTCTGCCAAAATCCCTTTTATTTATGATAATGAAGGAATGAAGGAGCATTGAAATGGTGACAGACGGTGTGAGGACCCCAGCAATTTGAGGACGTGGACAACTCTTGGTCCGACGAGTGCTGTGCGAAGTAGGGGTATCTCTACACAAGCATGGAAATGTATATTATATATATATGAAGACAACACGAAAAAACACCTCTTGCAGAGCTCACCTTGCTTGCTGTGGGTGCTGTGGGTGAGGAGAGAGGATTTCTCCTGAATTTATGAACACAGGAAATCCCAAATATATTTTAAAAGAATCAGTAATGAAGTCAGGTTGTATTTTCCATGACCTTCTAGGAGTCACTGTCTAGAACTGCCTTTTCCAGTGTAATGACTTCCAAGTATCCAGAGAATTGAGAGAGTCCAAACCTATTTCAGGTGAGGGAGCCTGTGTTGTTATGTTTACCCACAAGATATGTCAGGCTTGCTCCCTTGTAACCTATAGATATACCTGATTTCCCGCCAGTTTTCTTGAAAAGTATTGAACTACACCCTCATGCTAGAAAAGCCAGAGACTGTGCTAAGTTTGAGTGGGCTGCATTGTCCTGTGCTGAAAACGTGGGGAAGGGAACATCCTGACATACTGACATATCATTTCTTGAATACATTTTTCTTTTGCATAACATGGTTTCCCACACTATTTGCATTTAGCGTTAAGTATTGGCAATAGGTTTATTAGTATAGGCCCTTTATTTTGACAAGACACCTATTAGGACTGCGTTATTATTTGATGGTCGTAGCTTGCTCCCACCTTTAGAGTTAGGATTAGATAGGCGTTTTTGAAGCCCAATTGAAGGTCAATAAACACCCTTGAACTGTGTCCGTCTTACTGGTAACACCATGCCTTCCTTACATGAGACCCAATGTGAAAAAATGCATTTGCAGATGTCCCCTAGGCGCTTTAGAGTGAGCAAAGATGCATTCAAAGCACTATGGTGGGCCCGGGGTATGGGAGTACGCCGATAGGGACACTTCCCAGTTTAACAGGACCCTTCTCCAGTATAAGGCGCAAGCAGCATTGCTATTTTGCGTAGATATTAGTAACCATAGGTAGAAGGGAAGGCCTGTGTGGTAAATGCGGAATTGCATGCATTAGGCCCAAAACCCTCTGACAAGAGAAATCCCCAGCCATGGTGAGCTCCCATGAGGACAGCCCACATCCCCAAACGCCACAATGCCTATTCATTGTTCTAACAGTGTTGCAAAGATGTTCGAGAGGAATGTGCCCTACAAGGGGTCGATCACAGACCATCGCCTGGTGTGCATTTTATCTCACCCTGGCCAAAGCATGACCCGACCCATCTCCAGGCGACCACGAGTTATAGCTCATATAACTGAGTAAAACTTAAGACCTCTGGATTCCATGGCACCAGGTGCCCTTTGACCACCAACCCCAAAGTAACAAGTCCTGAGATGTTCAAAGAGGACGGACAGGGCACATCCGTTGAAGCAGCAATCGTGTGATTTGTATTGTGCGGTGCTGGGAGGGATACATTATAGTTAAAAACGAGGGTGGAACCTTGGAACCAGATGGCACGGAGGGGAGTGAGTGAAATGCCTGTGTGAAGGTTAGAGTGCCCCAGAACCTCCTTTGTGCCCCTCATAAGGCCTGTCAAGTGCACAGTATTAGTGGTAAAATAGTTGTATGCTAGGAGTATAATTAATTTGTTTTTTAATCTTCGACGTGAGAAGATGATCACTGCAGCACCCACGTGATGGAAGACGGACGGACGGACTGGGCTGGAGCCAATGGCCTGACATCCCTTATGGGGCAGGCGGATTCTGTTTAGGCGCACACCAACTAGCTGCACAGGATTTTATCCTATGTAATTGCATCATATATGACGATGTCTTCTTTATAAGATTCTGCTTGTATTACTTTTCGGCAGAACGTTTTTAGCAGCTGAGTTCTTTGCTGTTGCTCTCATCTGCGTGAGATTAAAAACTTGATATCCTTACAAGATCGACTAGGGCTTTTCTTCCCTAGCAGGTTGTATTCTCTCTGGTGTTAGCGTTCAGGGACTTGCCTTCAATTGGTGACTCCAACGTGATCCCAGCACCCCCGTACCTGCACACATGTTCTGAGTGGTTTAGCAGGAGCCGTTTTAAGAGAAGTCCTCTCTGTTCTTTGAAGCGGGGCGCAGCTCCGAGGAGAGTGCAGGCCGGTGTTCAAACCCCGTGACAGAGACATGCGAGTAAACTCTTGTAAGAGATAACAACTAGGTGACAGATGCATGGGGGAATGTTAAAGGTGCGAGTACGTGGATAGCGAGGTCGTTGATGTGACGTGGATAAGGTCAGGGTTATTTGTTGTTCAAATTTGTACTATGAAGAGAGTGTTTCGGTAAGACATTGGCCCTCATTACAGGTTTGCCGGTCTGGAAAACAACGGTGCCGGTAAGCTTAGACCGGCAAAGTACGTGTCTGTGGGTGGGTGCTGTACTGCCTGCCAGGGTCAGACCTGGCAGGCAGAACGGCAACCGCCTGCAGACTTTCACAGAAGCACCAGCACCATTATTAACGGTGCCAGTGTTTTCATGATCCTATTTCCCATAGGGTCCTATGGGACCCGAATGGGGATTAACATTTACTACCGCCTGACTTCCCGGAACGCTGCGGTCGTAATCCCCCAGTGATTCCGGCAAGTCAGGCGGCGGTAAATCAGTACAGGTCTGGCGGCTCCATGCCGGTTATACCGGCACGGTTTCCGCCAGACCCGTAATGAAGGCCATTATAAGGTTAGGCATTATAAGGTAAGGCAAAAGTAAGGCAGGGAGCTTCTTATCAGAAGGGAAGGGAAGGTGGTACCACAAAATAGTATATTATTTAAAAGAGGAATATAGAAATAAAACTAGTGGTCTCATAATAGGCCTGGAATAAGTAGTGGTTGTTATGTTAGCTTGTTATTTTTATTGCATTATATTTGTGTTTTATTGAATAAAGAGTAGGCCCTAGACGGGGCGGTAAGTGTTTGCATTGCTGTGTGGTGTGCTATTGGATGGTTTTGTGGAGTGGTATATATGTGCAAGGAAGGGGGTATTGATTTTCGTTTTGTTTTTGTTGTCTTAAGCAAGCAGAAGCATGCGCAGAGCACTAGCATGACTTTGCAGGGTCAGTAAGAGATAGATGCCACAAGGATGGGGGGTGGAACACCAATATAACATATATATATATATATATATATATATATATAAGGCCCTGCCATTGTATCCTGACAGGGTGAAGAAATATAATCAATGGATCGCAAAGACAGGAGGAGGGGGGGATACCCTGCCCATGGCCAGGGCACACATAACAAGAGCATCTTGGAAACATGTCCACATTTGTAGTAGCAAAATATAAGGGGAAGCAGCTACAGAAGAGAAATTCTAGATCTCCGGTGTATGCTTGAAGATCAAGGGAACGGAGTAGAGGTGCAGAGACAAAGATGGGAAGTGCAGGAAGGGAGAAGGAGAGGGCGGGTGCCAGTGGAGTGCAGGGGATTATATCCCTTGACAGCATATCACGCAGAAGGGTACACCAATCCAAACTATGTACCCGTTGTGATAGGGACCCTTTCTACTGTGGTAGGGTCCCCTTCAGCACCAGTAACACCACAGGCTACTGGTTCCCCACCTCTGCATACTCACCCGCCTCAAGTACCGGCATCAGTGGGTTACACGTCAAGGAAGTTTGAGGATAGGCTGACAGGATTGCTAACAGAACTGAGAAGCATACAGAAATCGTCAAGAGCAGTAAGGGATATAGGGGCATCTACAGAAGGGTCAGAGGAATGGAAATCAGGGTAAGTGCTGCTTAGGATGGATACTAAAGGAATAAGAAGTGTAGGTGTTGAGAAAGAAAGAAGCCCGGTTAGGTGGATAATCCTGGGAGAGGAGAATACGGTGTTGGGAGAGAATGTTGAGGAAGAGGATGATGATACGTTTGCTGAGGGTCACAGCAAAGGAAAAGAAAGGGGTGAAGAGGTTGCTCAGAATACCCCCCCTCCCAAGTAGGTCTGTGGGCGGAGGGCATGTTGGGGAACAGGGCTGGCCGGATGGCATTGGTAAAGAGGAGTCGTGAAGGGTGTGGGAAGTAGGGCAAAGATACAGATGCTCCTCATTCATAAGGGGGCAGGGAGGACACAGTATGGGCCCTGGCCCCAAATCGATAAGAATACTTTGATAAAAGATAAGAATCATTTAATTAAGGCCCTCCCGCAGCTCACAGCAGGGGCGAGCAAGTGGATTTATAAATTCAAAAAGCAAACAGCAGGGGGCCCCTGGCAATATGGAATCTTAAGAGCTGGCTGGTTGCTATAATTGGGGACTAGGGAGGGACTGTGTGGGTTAATGCCGGATACCTAGGAGTAACCCTGGGGGAACGATGCACATGATGGAGCACTGTTTAATGGAGTTAGAGCACAGATATGGGACGCACTATGGAGGGCCTTCCCAGTTACCCATGATTTAAAGTCCTTGATGCAGTATACTATGGGTGATGATGAAGACCAAGCTAGATTTATTCTCAAAATGCAAGAGATGTGGACAGCTGAAACGGAAGGGCCGTGGGATCAGTCAATACCATTTTTCTATTCTATTGTAAAGAGGGGCTTGCCGAAGGAAGCGCAGAAGGCATTGGATAAGATCGTTGTTATTGAGGCGAAGGGGTGGCCGGAAATACAGAGTAGAATAGTGCATCGTTGTAAAAGGATCAAGGAGCGGGAAAGGGAAACAGTCCAAAGGTGCCAGGGAGAAGAAGTGAAATTGGTGGAGAAAAAATTGGCAAAGGTTGCTGTCCAGGTGCCTGTATCGACGTCAGTACAGGTGGAAGGAACATAGAGTACCCACAATGTGGTAGTGCCACTATTGCGGCGCTCTGGGCTGAAGGAGGGCAAGGATAGTGGGGTGCGTGGCAACAGTATCCTGCCCCACCGTGGCAACAAGATGGGCCACAGTGAGGAAGAGGAGGATTTCAAGGAGCAAGAGGAGGCTTTGGACCTGGAGAGAGAGTTTGGATCATCCCAATATTGGAATTGTTTGAGGTGGGGGCATTTCGCAAGGGAATGCAGGAGCAGGTCTGCAGCGGGGTATAATTATGGGCTTCAGCAACAGGGCCAAGGACCCAAGAGCCCCAAGAATTAGAGTATTCGCAACAGGGTCAAGGATATCAGAGCCAAGGGTATTCCCAGGGGCAACACCAACCATATACCCCAACAGCCTCAATTATCTGACACCCTTGTTCACCAGGGTGGTACTGCCCTGGTGAACAAGTAGCTTTTGCAGGAGCAGCAGTGATAGGAAAATACCCCTTTTCGTTTCCTGGAACAAACACATACCCTAATTAGGATAGCCCAGAGAGCACTCGCGTGTCCGGTCTTGAAGAGGAATCTTCGGTGGGGGCAGAGATACGAAACAAGCTGTTCATATTCATGGTGTACTCTGATGCAACTAAATCATGTATCATGGAAGGAAATGTTCCACTATCGGGAAAATATCTTGATGCGCAGGGATTCTCTGGGGCTATTTCCAAGGTTCCACATACTGAGGATCTGGACGTGAAGGTGGGAGGGAGGGTATTACAGGCCCCCTTACTATATTCCTAAAGTTCCCCTTTCAATTTACTGGGCAGGGACCTGCTCAGCAAGTTAAACATGACTATATTCTTTGCAGATCATGGTATAGTCTGCTCCACGTCTAAGATGTGTGCTCTAAGGGCGATGTTGATAAGACACACAATGACAAGGGAGGTGGTGGTACGCGGGATTCCCGTAGACCCGGACATGTTTATTTATGGTATTACTGTGCTTGTGGAGGCGGTGCCACAGATTGCTAAACAATGTCGACTGGCTTTATCTTTCATACAGCAGTGTCACCTTAAGTGGTGGTGGGAACAATATTGTCACTGGATTTACAAGGGTTGTTGGTTTCAGACAAGAGGGTTGTCCTGTTGGGAATGGACAGGGACAGGTGTGACTGGCACTCAGTGCTCTGTGTAGATCCAACGGTACAGCTAAAGGAAATGACGGATGATGTATTGCTTGAAAATAATGACAAAGATGGGGAAATAATCCTAGAGATGTATATCACCTGTGACATAATGATGCAGTACGGAAGAGTGCAGTGTCCCCTTATCGCAGTATTAACTCCGCCTCTATTTTCTGAAGAGGACTTACAACACGTGCCTTCACAGTTGTGGACTATTATCCACATGATGTAGGGTTACTGAAAGACGGGACTCCTGTGTGCATAACACTGAAGCCAGGTGCTGTGTTGCCCAGGGTAAAACAATAATAAAGTTACTCACCGCAGTGACTACCTTACTCCTAGTCCACAGCCCCCTTTCCTCCATACTTATGGGACATTCCATCCTGTGGGACGGGACCAGAGCACTTTTGTAAAAAAGCATCTCATTTTTCAAAAATGTGTACTTCTCTTTTTACATGGGGTACCGCACGTGGCTGTAACACTGCCGTCCTTAGCTCCACCCAGCGCATCGCCCATCAGACATTTTCTATCGCCAGGTCTGAGACCTTTAAGCAATAACAGAGGAAACTTATTAGAGGGGACGGCGGGTGGGCGAATGGAGGAAAGGGGACTATGGACTAGGAGTAAGGTAGTCACTACGGTGAGTAACTTTATTATACTCTTATGTCCCGTCCCCTTTCCTCCATACTTATGGGAGATTCCCAAGCACTCCTCACAGGAATTACGGGTGGATGGAAACTCCTTACTGAAACAGGTTCCTAAGCACAGCTTGACCGAACTGAGCATCAGCCCTGGAGCTCAGGTCCAGACAGGCAATGAAATTGACTGATTAAAATGAAAATCAGAGATCACCTTTGGAAGAAAAGAAGGATTTGTCCGCATGACAACCTTATCTTTATGAAAAGTAAGGAAAGGATGCTCTACCGACAAGGCCTGAAGCTCACTTACACGCCTTGCCAAAGTCACAGCAATCAAAAAGGACACTTTCCACGAAAGGTACTTAAAATCGACAGTAGCCATGGGCTCAAAAGGCTTATGACACAAGGCCGTAAGGACCACATTCAGATCCCACCTTGGATGCAGTCTGCGAACACGAGGGTAAAAGATGTAATAGGCCCGCGAAGATTATTTTAATGACAGGATTTGTCAACGAAAACAAGCACTTGTCTGTAGTAATAAGTCCTGCAAGACAGGACATGAATGCCCGACTTTGCCAGATGTGAGACAAAAAACAGGACCATGTTGATAGTAGCCTCCCTGAGGGTTCAGCTGCCTAGCTAAACACCAGTGGCAGAATCGTAACTCCTATACTGAGATCTTGTGGAAGGTTTCCTGGCCGCCTGAATAATGCGCATGCTATCTGCTGACAAACTGAAAAGCTCTAAAGATCTTAACTCAGGCACAAGGCCTCCAAGCTGAACGATTGTGGGGAGGGGTGCCACAACTGCTAATTGTGCTGGTGAAGCAGATCGGGAACCAGTGAAAGCTTGAGCAGCCGGCACACTGATAGATGCTGAAGCTCCGAAAACCAAAACTTGGCCGGCCACCGAGGGGCTATGAACAGGAGGGAGCAATTCACTGTGTTCCTTAGCTTGCAAAGTGCCCGATGGATCAGAGGAAGGGGCGGAAAAGCGTAGGCCCTCATGTTGTGCCATGGAATTTCAAGAGCATCTCCCAGAGAAGAGGCTCCGAGCGCGTTCCTAGAGGCATACAGAGGAAGCTTCCTGTTTGTCGATGTTGCAAAGAGGTCCACTTCTGGAGGGACCCAACTGCGAAAAATATCCAAGAGGGTCTATGTGTTCAGTTCCCACTCGTAGCTGACTTCGGATCGTCGGCTGAGGGCATCTGCAGTGACATTCAGCTGGCCTGGGATGTGTACTGCTACCAGCCAGATACCATGCTGAATGGCCCATTCCCAAATATGAATGGCAAGATCCACAAGAGGAGGAAACCTGGTACCCCCGTTTGTTGATATAGAACATGGACACTGCATTGTCCGTGCGGACACAGACCACCTTGATGACAATGCCTGGTTTGAATGCTTTCAGCGCCAAGAATATCGCCAGGGGCTCCAGAAAATGTATATGAAGCGGTTTGTCCTGTGGCGACCAAAGATCTAAAACCTGAAGATGACCCAACATCGCACCCCAACCCAGAAGGGAGAAATCTGTCATGACAGTCAATAGTGGGCAAGGATCCTGGAAAGGAGCACCCACCGACAGATTGTCGAGAGACGACCACCACAAGAGGTCCGTCCTCATGAAAGGTGGAACCAGTATCATTTTGGAATCTGGATCAACTGCTTGAAGCCATGAGCTCTCCGAAAGAGCCATCTGCGTCCACCTCATCTTGAGACGAGCAAGAGGAAGAGCCAGCACGCACAAATCCATAAGGCCCAGAAGCCTCTGGAACCACCAGGCCGACATGCTCCCCGACTGGATAAACACCTGACACGTGGCCAACAGATCTGCCATTCTGCCCCCAGTCAGGTACACTCTGCAATTGATCATGTTCCAACGAAAACCCAGGAAGATCAAAACCTAAGAGACTGTCATGGAGGATTTCCGCCAGTTCACCGACAGACCAAGGTGGAACAGGAGCTGGAGGATAGACTGAAGGTTTCTCAAGGCTTTCAGTGGACAAGGACTGCGCAGCAGCCAGTCGTCCAAATACGGATACATATGGATATCCTGTAGCCGAAAAAAAGCTGCGATGACCGACATCATCTTTGTAAAGACACGCGGTGCTGTGCTGAGACCAAACGGGAGAACACAAAACTGGAAATGCTCCTCCTCCATGGAAAACCGCAGGTATTTCCAATGCGGACAAAGGAGGATATGCATATGCGCATCCTGAAGATCCGCCAAGCTGAGGCAATCGCCCTTCTGTAAAGAGGACTTTATCTGACCAGGCGTGATCATCTTGAATTTCTCTTGGGGAAGAGAAAGGTTGAACTGGGAAAGGTCTTGGATGGTGCGCAGGTCGGCCTGGTTGGGTTTGGGCACTGTAAACAGACGGAAGTAGAAGCCCTCCCCTCACTCCCCAAGTTGAACAGGTTCCACCGACTTGAGATCCCGAAGCTTCTGGACTTCGGCTCTGAGGGAGGGCGTCCCCGACTGCTGAAGGGAGGATTGATGGGTCGGGTAGGGGGGGAAGGGGCCAGCGGACGCCCCCTGAGCAATGGACAAGACCCACCGATCCTCTGTGATGGTCTGCCACGTCTCCCAGTGAGACGCAATGTGCCCTCCTACCGGGGTCTCGTGCGAGTGCCAAAAAACATCATTTAGCAGACTTCTCGGCAGGGGGACCACTTGATCCTGAAGAGGAGGCAGAGGACCAAGAGAAAATTGGCCTTGCTGCTGTTTCCGAGGAGAGTTCCCAGATGGAGGATCGATCCTGCGTGTCCTCGGATCCAAAAAGCCTTGAAAACCCAGAGGAGGATCGAGGCGGAGATGACGTTCTTTGAGCTTTGAACAGGGGCTTCACCAACACGGACAAGGACTTGGCTGTTTGAGTGCTGTTTTTAGTCTTAGCCAGCTCGACATCCGTTGATGAATGGAACAGATCATTGCCGTCAAAAGGCAGGTCCAGAACCTTATCCTGGACCTCCTTAGAAAACTTCTTGGCATGAAGCCAAGCCTGATGAGAGCTGTCAACACCAAGCATGAGGCCCCGAGCTGAGGTGTCAACATGATGAGCCGCTGCCTCGAGCATATCCAGAACCCTGGCATCTAACAAGCCACCTTTAAAATCATCCAGCTTGTCCGCAGGAATGAACTCCTCAAATTCAGATAGACCTTTCAACATTTTCATATTTGCCGCCACTAAGATGAGCTCTGCGTTCACCTGGCGCAACTGCAGGGCCGAATTAGCAAAGAGCTTTCTCCCCAAGGAGTCAAGCAACTTGTCTTCTTTGGACAGAACCTGAGCTGTCACTGTAGAAGACGTGGAAGCTGGTCAGGATTGTAGCGTGGCGGCCGCCACCACTGTGGAGGAAGGGAGCTGGCAAGACGCTAAGGCTACCTCTTCTGAAGTGTGAAGCCTATAACGAGCGTCAATCCTCTTGTTAACGTGAAGTCCATAGTGTGGCTTATCCCAGACCTGGCAGACCTCGGCCAAAATATCCCTCTGGAGGAACAAGCCGGTTCGAACACACTAGGTTACCTCAGGGGTACTGCGAGAGCCCGAGCATATTTAACAGAATACTGAATGCCGATCTAGGGAAAATTCAGTTGCCTATTACGATTATCCAGTACGTGGACAATCTGCTAGTGTGTAGTGACAGTGAAAAGCACTGCCAAAGGGACTCCATTGCACTTCTACAATTGCTGGCCTCTAAGGGATACAAAGTTTACAAGGCCAAATTGCAATATTGCCAACAGGAAGTGCTCTATGTGGGGCAGTTCATATCAGCGAATGGTAAGAGAATACTACCAGGTAGGGCAGCATCAGTACACGCCACCCCCAGACCTTCCTCAGTTAAAGAAATGCAGACGTTTCTGGGCTTGTGTAACTACTGCAGGGCCTGGAGTCTAGATTATGTGGCATACACAAGGCCACTTTTACAGCCCCTTAGGAAAGCACCAAAAACAAAGGACCGCAAGTTACAGTGAACGGCAGAAATGATAAAACAGTTTGACGACTTAAAAGAAGTCCACAGTTCGGCACCCGTACTGGCCACCCCAGATTACACGCAGGAATTTTACTTGTTTTCACTTTTGGAAAGTGATGGCTAGCTATGACAGCGGTATTGACTCAGAATAGCACTATGGACCATAAGCCATTGGCCTATTATAGCAGCACTTTGCATTCAGTGATGCAAGGGCAGTTTGTGTGCGAACAAGCTTTAGCAGCTGCTGCTTTTGCAATAGAGAAAGGTTCTACAATTATAATTGGGTACTCAGTTATGTGTATATGGAACATTCTTTGTTTGCCATTCTAGAAAGGTCAAAATCTACTCTGACTATGCAAAGGTCTTCGGCATATGGGATCATCATTTCTAAACCTCATATTCATGTGGTTAGGTGTAAAACACTAAACCCTGCCACCTTTTTAACAGACATGCCTACTACAGAGGACTTTATGACGCACAACTGTGCCACATACGAGGGGGAGGAGGATGACATTCCGAAAGCAAGGGACTGTGCATTGATAGAGGGTGAGGTACCTTTTGTTGACGGGTTGATCCGTAGGTTGGGCAAAAACGGACAGGGGCAGTGGTGGTACGACCTGTGGACATAGAGTACATGACGGTGATTACGAAAAGGTTGCCCATGCATTATTCTGGACAGGTGGCAGAACTTTTAGCGCTCATTGAATCATTAAGAGCGCCTAAAGGGTGCTATGTTACAATACATCAGACTCATTGTACGTTATAACAACAGTACATGCAGGTCCATCCCGTTGGAAGAGGAGGGGCTTTCGGAGGGCAGATGGATCCCCAGTGCAGCATGTGGCACTGCTAGAAATACTGATGGAAGCACTATCCCAGCCATTTGTTGTGGCGGTCATCAAGTGCACGACCACACTAACGGGACAGACGAAATATCGATGGAGAACACAGTCACCAACGTAGCAGCCAAAATGGCAGCATATCTGCCAAATGAAATACCCGCCGAGTACGCTGTGACTGCCCCACCGGCAAGCGAGCATCCAGCACCTTACACAGCATTGCCCATCTCCCAGATTATCGAATTTACAAGGAAGGGCACCTGAAAGGGAGAAAGAGTTGTGGTCATGCAGAAGTTGTAAGCAAAGAAGGGAGCCCGCTGAGGAAAGCTATTGACCACCTTATCTCTAATTAGCAAACCGCTTCACTTTCAAGGAGTTGGCGCCAGAGGAATGCCGCTGTCTAGAGGGGGAGTATTTGGTCAGAAAGAGTTGCAGATAGAGTAGTCACAGGCCCCAGACAGCCTTGTGGATGATGCAGACAGATTCAAATTTTATTCATGCTGCGATCGGGAGCCAGTGGAGACATTGTAGGGTAGGAGAGATGCGGCCCCTGGGCTTGAGGCCAAGGATAAGTCTTGCTGCCCTATTCTGGAGTAGCTGGAGGGGAAGCAGAGTTAACAAAGGTAGATTAAGGAGGAGGCTGTTGCAATTGTCAAGCCAAGAGAGAACCTGAGCCCGAGTAGCATTGAGTCTCTGGGGGAAGGTGAGGAAAAGTGGAATTCCTTTCAGAAGGAAGAGCTGAAATTGGGACTTCTTGACAATGTCCTGAGTATGAGGGAGAAAGGAGATAGAGGAGTCGAAGAGGACTCATATTCCTGGCTTATGAGGAAGGAGCAGGGGGAGGCCCCATGGAGGAAGGACAGAGAAAAGGAAAGAAGTAGGGTTCAGGGGCCCCAATAGGGAGGATCTCTAGTTTGCTGGCATTGAGGCAAAGATCATTAATAGTGCATCATGCCTCTGGATGCTCGGAATCCAGACTGACGGTCGTGAAGACCATCAATAAGTTCAGTGTGGGATTTAAGTTGGGTGAGGGCCAACATCTCAAGCAGTTTCCCCAGGAAGGGGTTCATGGAGATGGGGCGATAGTTGGCCGGGCAGGAAGGATCTGCTGACATTTTTTTTAAGGAGGAGACGCAAAAGGGCGTGCTTGATGGAGGATGGAAAAGAACCAATTGCAAAGGAGTGGTTGCTGAGATTGGCGAGAGCAGGGGTGAGAGGAATTTTTATCCTTGGTGGTTCTGGATGAGCAAAGGACAACCTGTCTGGAAGAGACCTTCATGGAGTTGCCTACTCCGGTTACTTCTTCCAGTCGAGACAGGGGCAAAGGAGGAGAAGGATGGCGAATGTTCAGGGGAGGAAAGAGGGGGAGGGATGGGTTGCGAGAGTGCGTGACAAGACTGATCAATATGTCCTGGGCTTTGGAAGTGAAGTGAGTGGCGAGTGCATTGCAAAGGGCCTGGGATGGAGTAGGGGCAGAGGAGATTTTGAAGAGTTCAGCTGTGTTGTTGGATGCGCCAGATACTCGTGCCTGTATGTGGGCTCATTTTTTGGCATGGATAGAGAGTATGTAATGCCTTTGCTGCAGGCGGCAGGCCAGCTTGTCAGAGGGTGAACCTGAAATTTGCCACTTACGTTCTGCAGCCCTGCACTTACGTTTCTGGTATGCAAGTTTCGGAGTCGCACCAGGTGTTACCCTTGGAGGCAGGTTTCAGGCGGATCCTCATGACTGGGGCAAGGATGGTGGGAATTGGCAGATAGAGGTTGCAGAGGGCAGAATCAGTGGTAGAGTCTTTTTTGGGTGGGCAAAGGGGAATATAGTGGAAGTGAAGGCAGCAGCTGACACTTGTTTCATCGGATGGATATTCATGAACAAGGTTGGCTGGGCTTTTGAGGAGTTGTCACAGGGCCATAGGGACTCCGATGGGAGGTGAGAAGAGAGTGGTCGGACCAGGGGAGAGTAAAGAGAAGGAGGTTGGAATGAATGATGGTGTCTAGCGTGTGCCAGCAGAATGGGTTAGGCCAGAGGGAAGAAGGGAGAGGGATAGGGAGGAGCAGAGTTCAATGAAGAGGGTTGATGCTGTGCACGGGGAGTCTAAGTGGATGTTGAAGTCACCTAGGAGTAGCAGGTTGGAGGTGGTAGAGAGTAGCGAGCAACAGAAGTCTACCCACTCAGAGAGGAGCAGAAAGGAAGCGCCTGGAGGCCGGTAGATGGTAGCAATGGTCAGGGTGAAGGAAAGAGATGACTATTTTATATACTAGGCTCTCAAAGGACGAATAGAGCGGAGTGGGTGATCTTAAAGCTGTCGGATAAGAGTGATTCAAAGGCAATAACTGAGCTGGCATTGAACCAAGTCTCAGTGAGAGTATGTCCAGGTCAGTGGCTTCACAGAGAAGGCAGATGTCAGCAGAGTTTTTGAAGGCTGAGCTTGCTTAGAGGGTCGCTAGGTGAAGACGATCGCTGCCTTTGAAGGTTTTTGAGGTAGAGTGTCGGGCATGGAGCTTCAGTCAGAAGTGGTGGAGCAGGGAGAGTAGAAGGGGGAGGCAGGAGAAGGAAGGAAGTTGATGAGAGACGGCAGTATCCGGTCAAAGAGAAAGAGGTTGGCCTGAGGGCCCTGAACCAAGTTTGTGTCCATGAGGTAGACATTAATGCAGCAGCAGTGAGATGAGAAGAAGACTGTCAAGAGGACTTCCCACTTGGTGCCACCATTAATGGTAGCGGTAGAGTAAGGGGAGAGAGTGGAGATGAGGTGTGAGGTCCATAGGTCAGGAGATGGGACAGAGAAAAGGATGTCGGTGAAGATTTCTCTGGAGGATGCACTGAAATAGGTTTCTGCAATTGGGAGGCCAGGGTTTGCAGTAAGGATATCTTTTCTATGCTTTTACCATTCTGATTTTGTGAGAGAGGGAGGATAGGTGATGGTGTAGCTGTTGGAGCAGATTGGAGAGAGGGAAAGTGCCATCTCAGAGCGAGAGGAGGAAGTGTGAGGCAGAGAGAAACGAGGGAGGTAGGGGTGTGCTGCAATGCACAGTTATGAACCTGACACACAGGGCCTCATTACGAGAAGCACAGCAAAGGGGTCATTACCGTCATGGAGGTACTAGCGGGTCCGTGCTCGTATGAGGCCGCTAATAGCGGGTGATTACGAGTGCGCTAAAGGCCCTCCAACCCCACCATCACGGGACCTGCCATTACCGCCTCCGCCTAGGAGGCACCCCTTAATACCGACCCGGTAATAACATTATGCTAATACCGGGTTCGTAATACCGGACCCGGAAGTAACGTCATCGCGTCGGAACGGGAAATGCGCCAGCGGCCATCTTTAAAAACACAATCCATTGCAATCCTCCCAAACCACCAGTTGTGTTCAGGAGCGACCAGTGCCAATCCTTTCACCATGTCAAAGGATACTAGGAAAACAACCCTCCGCCTGCGCAAAAAGCGTTTTTCAGACGAACTGAATATTCTGGCAGACACCCTTGACGCCCATGCAGAGGAGATCAACCTGCAGAACCTGAAAAGGGAGGTGCAGCAGCGCAAAAAGGCGATCTGGGAGAAGGTAGCCCGCAAGGTCTCGGCAGTCGGCACCACCCCACGGACAGTGAAAGACTGCAAAAAGAAGTGGGATGACTTCCGCCTCAGGGTACGGAATATCCTGGCCAGCAATAGGAGGGAGGCCATAGCCACAGGCGGGAGTACCCAGTCACCTGCCAAACTGACACGCTGGGAGGAAATGTGGAGCACGTTTATACAGATGGAGTCGATTGAGGGCTTCGGGAAGATGGAGACGGTGCCACAACATCTGGCGACGGAGGTGAGTGACACTCAGATCCCAGTAGGGCAAACCATGACGTAGCACAAGTGATGTCGAAGAGAGTCTAGGCAAGGCAATGCATGTCCCAACATACATAGACAGACATATCCTTGTTCAGATGGAGGCCCAAACCCTGCCACACTGAAATACATGCTGAGTGCCAATCCCATTACCAACACACATACAACACACACGGACCGTGCCCATATAATACATCACACAAAGCCCAATACAACGACATGCCACCTGCCATGCAGCATTCCTGAATTGAGACATCACAGCAAATGCCAAAATGCTCCCTTCAAACTAACCTGTGTGACACACCTGTAAGATATGAATGCATGATAAATGAAAATCTCCACAGCACCATATTATGCATCTTGCATGTAACACCATCACTGATGCCCTGCATCTCTTCTATCCCCCCAGGCACCGAGGGAGAAGATGCCAGTGAGCAACCAACCACAAGGGCATCCACGTCCCGGCCGAAGACAACAGCGCCCGACAAGTCCACCTCTGGGGCAGCCTCGCAGCCGACACCTACACCCAGGGCAAGTGGCCAGGCCATGGCCGCACAAGGGCCCCACATCAACACCTGACACCGTGGACACAGAGCTGGCTACACCAGTGGAAGGCGAGGCCGTTGACCCACTGAGCAACATAGATACTGCAGTGGAGGAGTTTGGGGACCAGGATGGACTGACCCATGTGCCATGTACACGCTCACCAAGCCCCATGTTCACCCCCCACCCCACACTCAGCCCTCACCCACCTGTAGCAGTGCGGATCCCTTGCTGCACGATTCGGACCTCAACAGCCTCCCCAAGGACAGCACTGCCAATAAAGGCCCGGTCGCAGCACCTTCGACCACTGCTGCTCCCACCAG
This sequence comes from Ambystoma mexicanum, assembly GCF_040938575.1. NCBI lineage: Eukaryota > Metazoa > Chordata > Amphibia > Caudata > Ambystomatidae > Ambystoma > Ambystoma mexicanum. The sequence continues at coordinate 306,915,095 of NC_090921.1, forward strand.
CAACCTTGAGGCACGGCTAGCGAGGGTGGAGGATAGACAGGACTCTATGTTGGACCTCCTCCGACAATATGTCGCGGATGGGGAGGACACGAAGCGTGGAATTGTCCAGGCCATACCGGCGACCACAGCCACCATAGCGGCAAACACAGCAGCCGTCAATGCCTCTGCATTGATGCTGCAAGACAGTCTGGGGGCCATCACGTAGGACCTCACCTCCATCCTGCTGCACATGCAGCAGCCACAACCCGCACCAGCCGTGCAAATCACCACGGCTTCCACCCCATCCACCACACCCGCTTCCTCCGCACCCACTTCCTCTGCACCCGGACATCAAGAAGTCCAGGAAATAGTGTGGGACAACTATGGGAGTGGGTCAGATGGTGTCGACGGCATATAGGTGTATTAGGGGGAGTTCACTGGCGGGTTGGGGGAGTTGCACTTTCTGCAGTTGATATCAATACACCCGTTGTGTTAAAAAACATTCAATGCCTGGACATTGTTCATTTCGTGTGTATCCATTTAATTTATGACGGTGTACAGTGCCCAACTCCCCACATTCCCTGCGTGCATGTCCACATGGCCACAGTGTACAATATGTCACTGACACATATCTATCAACGTTCCTGTGGGTCAGAAGTATTTGTCAATCAGTGACTGGCGTACTGCACGGCCATCCTGTGCATCACGTACTGGAAGGGTTGCTGCTTCTCCTCCGTCGTCATCCTCATCATCCCCACCTGGTGCATGCATGTCAATGTCAGGTGGCAGTGGTACATTTCTCCGGAAGCACATGTTGTGTAGCACGACATGCTGGTGATCTTTGCCACCTTCTCAGGCACATAAAAGAGTGCTCCAAAAGACCTGCTTAGGCAGCGGAACTGCGCCTTCAACAGGCCAAAGGTCTGCTCAATCACAACACAGGTGCGGGTATGTACCCGATTGTGCTCCTCTTCATGGCTGTTCTGCGGGTTCCGCACAGGGGTAAGTAGCCACCGCTTCAAAGGATATCCTCCATCACCTGCAAGCAAATACAGATAGGTCTATGTGAGTCACTCTGAGCTGCCACCTTCAGGATTCACATTCATGGCCGCAGCAATTTGCTGTCGACCTGCACATGTCCCTGTACATATGCACGAATATTGTTTAGATGCATTCTATACTGCAATATGGTGTGATAGTCTGGATGGAGTTGTACAGATGATGCAGGGTGAATTCTTGAATGCTGATGCGGATCTACTGTGGTTGTAGGATGATGTTTTTCCTCCCATTTTTGCTGTGTATACTACACTGTGTATGGTCACAGTAGCCACATTGGCACAGTTGCAATCATGTTAAGTCATGCATTGCTTGACATACCCATGGTGGCCAGGTTGTGCATCTTACATGCTGTCATTGATATATGTAATTGGTGCAATGTGTGCCAGTTATGTGTTATGTTGGGGTTGGGAGGTTCCGGTCAGGAGTGTTTAGCTCTTCGTGCATTCTCCACTCCTCGTCCATTCCCACCAAGGTGGAGTATGCATCCCCCCCATTCCCACCCAGGTGGAGTATGCATCCCCCCCTTTGCGCCCAGGTGGAGTATGCATCCCCCCCTTCCCGCCCAGGGGGATTATGCTTCCCCCCCTTCCCACCCAGGTGGAATATGCACCCCCCCTTCCCACCCAGGTGGAGTATGCATTCCGCCCGATTCCCACCCAGGTGGAACATGCATCCCAACACATCACTACCCTGATGCACTGCCATGGGCCAGTCAGGCAACTCACCAAGCAGCCAGGCACGTCGTCTAGCATGTCGCTCCATGTGACGGGGTAGCGTGGAGTTATGCAGCACCATGGCATCATGTGTTGATCCGGGAAATCGAGCGCAGCAATGTGTGATGATCTTGCTGGAGTCACATACCATCTGCAGATTGATGGAGTGGTATTGCTTGCGATTGCTGTACACCGCGTCTACGGCATGGGGGACTACCAATTCTACATGGGTGCAGTCCAGGGCACCAACACAATTGGGCATGCCTGCCAGTGCATGGAAGCCTACTTTGGTGTCGGTTATCTCCGGGGCAGTTCGTGGAAGGGATATGTGGGTGCTGGCGTGCTTCAGGAGGGCATCCAGCACTTGGTTCAGCATGCGTGAAAATAGTGGTTGTGAAATGCCATGAAGCTGCCCCACTGTGTGCTGGTAGGTGCCTGGGGCCAGGAAGTGGAGCACAGACACCATCTTTAGTAGCGGGGGGATGGCAGTGCGTATTTCTATGAGGCTGACAATGTCATTGTGTATCATGCCCAGTATGGTGGTGTCCCGGTCCAACCGGTACAGGGTGTGGATCTGCTTAGGGGTTAGATTGAATGGACTGGGTCTGATGCGAGGGATTGGTGGCTGCCTACGAGGTACTACTGGCTGCACTGGTGGTAATTGCTGGGCCTGTCTCACCCTCCTTCTCCTTCTCCTCCTGCGTCTCCTTTGTGCTGCCTGTTTTTGCTGCTGTAGTTGTTGTAGTTGCTGTAGTTATAGCAGTATAGGCATGTCCTCCAGCGCCATGATTGCAACAGCTAGTGGTATGATTTTGGTGTAGGAAGGGGTGTGGTGTGTGTGGTGTACTTCTTTTGTACTGGCCCAGGCTCCATTGACTCCATCTGAGGTGATTGTGTGCACCTGTGGCAGTTGGCTTGATTACAGATTGCTGTTTACGGGTGGTCTGTGATGCCTGTATGGCTGCCATTGTGTAGTCCCCAATTACCGCCTTCGGGATGCCGCTAATTGCATGCCCGCGTGGGTTGTGATGTCCTCCTATTACCGGCATCCCGGTATTTACTCCATGAAGGGGAGCGTGTACGCGCGCATTCCTGTATGAGGGGGGGGGGGGGCATGGTACGGGCGGTGGCCGTATTGGTGGGTTGTCAGGTTGTAATGCCCCGGACCCGTTAACGATGCCTTCCTTTTTTCATTACCTCTATTCTCGTAATGAGGCCCACAGTCGGCCAAGTGGATGTTTAGAGTAATAACAAAACAGTATAGGATGAAGGCACACCAAAATTCAATTTTTTACACCAACAGTCACATACAATGTAGGATGACACAGGTATTGCAGCCCAGCAGTACAGAGATGGGGTCAGTCGAGGTGAGGCTCAGGGAGTGAAAATCAGTGTGAAGTTTGACCATGTAGTACATGGGACATCTGACAGCAGAGCTGGGCAATGTGAAGGACTGGAAAGCCAGAGAGAGTGAGTCAAGGAAAGATGAGGCAGGCATCAAGCAACAGCCAGCACTCACGTGATGGCAGGAAGGGGATTGTCACAGTTCAAGGGTGCATGGATGCAGTACCCAGAATGACGGAGCATATCTTTGCCTGCAGTAGTAGAAGAAGGGGGCCCAGAAGCCCAGCATGGCCCAGACAAGCACAGACAGTGGCCTAGTGTGGGTCTTGGAAGGGGACTGGCATTCGCCTGCTGGCTTAGTGATTGGCTTTAAGAAGAAGAGCAAAGCCAATCAAGTTAGGTACGGCATGGTCTCCGATGCTGCAAATAAGTGGCGGCCATCATGGAATTTCGAAAAATCCGCAAATAAAAGGCCCAGATGCTCTATGTGGATGAGCTTTCAAACAGAAAAGAACTCTGTGGAGTTTCCAAGTACAAATAATGCAGCAGAGGGCTCAGTCTTGATGATTTACAGTGAAAAGAATTGAATTTAAAAATATTTTTGTTTTTATTCGTATTATTTCCAGCTTTCTTTCACAAGTCCACATGAAGTGCAGGTGGATAGAACTGCCCCAACAGGCATGCTGCAGAGCATAGACTGGCTTACCCAGCCAGTGTCCTCAGGGTGAGGTCAGTACTACAGTTCTTTCTTCGACTGGTTTATACCAAATATCCAGGAATGCATTACAGAAATGGTCAAACAATGCCGTCACGTCTCCCTATGCCCGTTGGTCTTGGTGGCGACAGAACCGCCTTCATTACGTTAATGCCCCGGTTATTATTCCCTGTGATCTGGGTGTTAAGTATCCCTCCACGATGGCGGCGGTTTCCAGCCACATGAATACTGTGCCTTCTACTGTTTCTTCACTCAAGGTTTCTCCGCCTCCCAAAGGCCATGTGACTCAACAGAACACTCAAGCTCCCAAATCCATCGCTACTCTCTTCCAAGACCCATCGTGCTCCAATTCTGATCGGTCTCTCCACCATGGCTCTCTTACCTGGTTCATGCCCAGATCTGTCTGCAGGAAACCATTGCCCAATACTCACTTAAGCTTGCAAAGCCGCAGCTACTTACTATTTCAGGACACGCCTCAGTACGGTAGGATATTATTCTTCTGCTGAAACTTATTCAGCCGCTGCCAACCCAAAATTAACATTGTAATCCCTCCCATAGTATCAGCACCCAAACCAGCAAGTTCCCGGGAAGAAACGTTCGCTCCACCGAGTCACCTCACCCCTCTCTCTAACTCTGCTGAGGTAGGTTTAGAATTAGGGACCCGGGCTACTTACCAGAGACTTCGGTATTTCAGTTTATTATCAATTATATAATATTCCCCGTTTCTCCGAGATAGTGCTCCCTTTTACCAGACTACTGAAAAAAGGTGTACCATTTGTATGGAATAATCAAGCCCAAGAGTCCTTTGCATTGTTAAAAACCCTCTTCACAACTGCACCTATCCTGATTACCCCAGATCAATCAAAACGTTTCATCTTGGAGACCGATTCCACTTACTACACCCTCGGTTCAGTCTTACTTCAGGAGTCTCAGGATTGAATGGAATCACCTGTAGCCTACCTTTGCAAACCTTTGGGCCGGCGGAAATAAACTACTCTGTTCTCGAGAAGGAAAGCCATCAAACGGTCCTTTGAGGAATGGAGACATCTGCTGCTCGGGTCTCCTCATTCTCAGAGGTTCGTACCGACCATCAGAACCTTAAAGTATTGCAATATGTGCAAACGTTAAACAGCCGTCAAGCTCGCTGGGCTCACTTCTTTTCTCCATACCGAATTCAATTCACCTTTCTCTATGGACGGCAAAACCTCAGCTGATGCAATGTCACGAAGAAACCAACCGGCAATAAAATTCAAAGCCGACCGGATATTCCCAAAGGCCATATTCCTGCAAGTTGTTACAGACTTTCTACATCGTATCAGAAAAGCTAATCTGGACAACCAGGAGTACTGTCAAGGGTTGGTGATTACTCATCGTCTGACAAAGGAACAGTGGTACTACTTGAAGGATAACAGGGTATTGGTCCCTTCCGTTGAACTTCAAAAAAGTCCTCTTCATGTGGCAGGGTTCCATAAGCCGCAGGACATCGCAGTATGCATAATACTCTGGACCTTATAGAGACAATTCTGGTGGCCCTCTTTACTCATGGATGTCCGAGACTATGTGGCAGCGTGCTCTGTTTGCCTTCAATCTAAGTCCTCTCATCAATGTCCGATGGGCCTACTCTCTCGGATGCCTGTTGCCACCAAATCCTGGCTGATCATATCCACAGACTTTATCGTTGAGCTAACACTGTCCGAAGGTCATACTGCCATCATGGTCTCTATAGACTATTTCACTAAGATGGTGCATTTTTCTGCCTTACCAGGGGTCCCTTCTGCTTCCCAGATGGCTCACATGTTTATTTCGGAATTTTTCTCTCATCACAGACTCCCGGAAAGGATAATCTCGGACAGGAGATCGCAATATACTTCACAATTTTGGCAGAAACCCTGCTCTCTTCTCCATATCCAAAGAGCATTAGGGTCAGGCTTCCACCCGCAGACAAACGGGCAAACTGAGCGCCTTAACTAAACCCTAGAAGGATATCTACGTTGCTTTGTCTCTGCTGCACAGGATGATAGAGTGGAATTACTACCTCTGGCAGAGTTCGCCTATAATAATGCTACCACACTGCTTTACACACTAGCCCCTTTCATTGCACCTATCGTTTCCATCCCTCATTTATACCCACGGTTCACCTGACTTCTGCCCGTTTCCCTGGAGTGGATGCTCTGTTTTCATACATCCATCGAGGACAACTTTTGGAGACGGAGAGCTGCACCTGTTCTTGCTGTGGGGGACACTGTATGGCTGTCATCTAAATTTTTGCCCAGACACCTGGTTCCCTCCTAACTGCCTCTGAGATGTTTTGGTCCTTTTCGAGTTACCCTTCTTGTGGGCGACACAGCAGTGTGTCTCCGGCTTCCCCAGTCTTGGTCCTGTATACATCCCGTTTTCCACCTCTCCCAAATCAAACTGGATGTTAAGGATCGTTTATCGAGGGTCTCTGTTCCACGTCCACCTCCTGTATCTACATCCTCTGTGCCTGAGCTTGAAGTTTCAGGGATCTGCGATTCCCGTTATTTCAGAGGCCGTTTACAATTCCTGGTTGATTGGAAGGACAGCTCTCCGGTTTACCGGTCTTGGGAACACTGCTTTGGGGGCTCATGCCCCTCGCTTGGTTCGACGTTTTTATCGGCCCCATCCAGGCAAGCCTGGGTATCCGCCTCTGAGAGGGGGGCATACTGTCACATCTCCCTATGCCCGCTGGTCTTGGTGGCGACAGAACCGCTTTTGTTAAATTAATGCCTGGATTATTATTCCATGTAATCCGGGTGTTAAGTATCCCTTCAAGATGGCGGCGGTTTCCAGCCGCATGAATACTGTTCCTTCTACTGTTTCTTCATTCAAGGTTTCTCCGCCTCCCGACGGCTATGTGACCATATATCAACACAACACCCAAGCTCCCAAACACGTCGCTACTCTCTTCCAAGGCGCATAGTGCTCCAATTCTGATCGGTCACTCCGCCACGGCTCCCTTACCTTGTTCACGGCCAGATCCGTCCGCAGGAAACCATTGCCCAATACTTGCTTAAGTTTGCGAAGCCACAGCTACTTACCATTTCATGACATGTCTCAGTATGGTAGGATATTATTCTTCCGCTGAAACGTATTCAGCCGCTGCCAACCCAAAATTAACATTCTAATCCCTCCCATAGTATCGGCACCCGAACCAGCGAGTTCCCGGGAAGAAACGCTCACTCCGAGACACGTCAGCCCTCTCTCTAACCCCGCCAAGGTAGGTTTAGAGTTAGGGGCCCGGGCTACTTACCAGAGACTATTTCATTTATGTGTTTTCTTACCCCATTAGTTATTCAGCCTCCTGCTTCTGCCCTTCCGCTTCCGCTCCCATTTCTCTCCCCTCACTGCCGCCTCTGTCACCGCCTCAAATCACCAATAGCAACCAAGTGCATTTGCTTCAGGTATACCCTACTAAATCTTTAGTTCTTTCGCCTATCCTCTGTCATACATTCACTCACCTTTTCTCTTTATCACGGCAGTAGAGACTCCCATCCTCCTCTTAGAAGGCAGCCAGGCCCGCACCCGAAGACTCCAGTTCCAGTCCAACTTCGCCCACTATTCCTATGAGGCTGATGATGTCATTGTGTATCATGCCCAGTATGGTGGTGATGGTGTCCCGGTCCAACCGGTACATGGTGTGGATCTGCTTAGGGGTTAGATTGAATGGACTGGGTCTGATGCTAGGGATTGGTGGCTGCCTACGAGGTACTACTGGATGCACTGGTGGTAATTGCTGGGCCTGTCTCACACTCCTTCTCCTCCTGCGTCTCCTTTTGCTGCTGTAGTTGTTGTAGTTGCTGTTGTTGCTGTAGTTGTAGCAGTATAGGCATGTCCTCCAGCGCCATGATTGCAATAGCTAGTGGTATGAGTTGTAGGACTCAACACAGCTCCAGAATGCAGACATAGTTTTCTACCACCGACGGATAAGGTTTTTAGGGAAGTCTTCCCAGACACCCAGGGACTGCCTGCTGACCAGGTTAGTGGCTTCTGTGATTTAAGTTCTGTTTACTGCCTAAAGTGTAATAGAGCCTAACAGATTACAAATGCACCACATATCAAGGTTTCAGTACAGGAATGACACTACGAATTTTACGGCGGACACCTTGCCCCGTCCTACTGAGTTGTTCTGTGAATTAAATATAGATTACGCTGATATCGGGGAGCCTTGTAATCGATCAACATACTTCATTGTAGTGGTTTGTCCTTTCTCCAGGTGGGTGGAAGTAGGGCTGTGTGCATATCCAGATTCCAAGTGTGCTGCTAGATTTTCAGTGCTGGAAGTCTTCCCGCTATGGGGCGTGTGCAAGGTTTTAAGGTCAGACAATGACGCACATTTCTTCGACGCATTATTTCAGCACGTTACAGCACTATTGGGCATCAAGCACGGGATGCGTTTGATTTACCACCCACAGGCCAATGGTGTTGTAGAGAGAATAAATGGGCTCCTTAAAAGTAAGGTATCTAAACTGTTTACCACGTTGAAGAAAAACTGGGTACACTGTTTGCTCCTAGCCCTCTCCAGTTTACGCATGCAACCAAGTAAAGACCACCATTTGTCACCTCATGAAGTGGTCACTGGCTGGAAAATGCATACTCCCATGTCCCCTGTAAGGAGGACTTCAGACGCACATAGGGCAGCAGCGCTGCTAGGTGTAAGGAACCTATGGTGGCAACAGTAAAGACGGACACAAGTGATCACAGTTCAAGGGTGTTTATTAAACTGTATATGCAGGTTGGAAAAACACCTTATACAGACCTAAATCTAAGATGGGAGCAAGCTACGGCCATCAAATAATAATAAGGCAGTCCTAGTGGTGTATTATCAAAATAAAGGGCTATACTAAGGAAAACCTATTGCCAATCCTTACGCTAAATGCAAACAAAGAGTGCGGCATAGGCTTCACAGGAAAGAAAGAAGAGTCCACAAATAATTGGTCAGGATGCATTAATCAGGGTCTCCCTTTCCCATGTTTTGAGCATGGGACAAGGTCGGACTCTGGATCACAGCACATGCTTGAGCTTTCCCAGCACCAGCTAACAGTTCCGCTCTCAACTATCAGAGCCTTCAGTGGTTAAATCCCTTTTCTACAAAAAGTCTCTTACCTCCAAGATCTGATGTTTTCCAAACAATAAACAGACATTTCTGTCTGCTTGCACATTGGGTGATGCCTTTTCACCCCTGGATCCCCATCTTCCAAGCTCAGATGCCTCTCGAATGTCAGTCTCCCTCCATCGGGGTCACTACGGCTTTCAACACAATCTCCTCTGTGCCTTTCACAAATCTTAATGTCTTTTTAAACAGTTCATTGTGGACAACCCTCTGCCGGGTTCACTCTGGTCAACACACTGTACATTGGGACTTCAGACTTTGCCCGCTGTTGATCGGCATCTCTCCGTCAGGTTCACTCTTGCCAACTTTTGTAATTCACACAGTTCTTGCGATGCAGGATTCACTTCCCTAGGCTTTACCTTCATTTGTCGGTCAAAGACTTTCGACTGTACCACAGATTTTACTAAACCCCGTATTACCTCTTTGGCCCTCTTCTCATGCCGTTCCCAAAACCTACTGGTAACGGTAGTTTCAACCTTAGGGTAATTGCCCAGAGTTTCTCAAGTGAACACCAAGTGGTGTCTGACTCCTCTGTAGCTGGTTTTGCCCTCTTGTATTTAACAAACAGTTCTTTCATCATCCTGAGTTCACCAACTCATGGTATTCTGACATGAGTGTTGTGGGGAGAAATGCTGTGAATGGAAGGCGTTATGTGTGTTCACTCATTCCACACACATCAGGGGCTCCCAAGGTGTTAGTACAGCTAGCAGTCACAATTATAGAGACACAATGCCTAGTTCATGTGCACTATGCAGAATAAAAGGAACATTCCAGGCACATAGTGTGCAACTGCAAATGGTGGGTCCAGATTTTGTAAAGTGCCACGACGATCCAAAAAACATCAAGTGTGTGGAGCTACCCTATCTGATGGTGAAAGAGCGGAAACATGTCAATAATAATTGGCAGGACATCACACTACCTTGCTTAGCAGAATGACTGCTAACATATAGCAAGGAAAGGCTAGCAAAAATGGATAGTTTCTGTGCGCAAATCTGGGCAGAGCATATCACAAAGTTTGCGTGGATTGCAAGGTTGCATGTCATTCCATCACCCGTTTTTCTTTTGCAGCATTTTTTGACGCAGATTTGTTTGCAGCAAAAACTCAATTTTTTTTTGTTTTTTGTTGGGGGGGGAGGTTACCCCCAAACCCTCCTTCCCACCTATTCAGAATCTAGTCCCCAAATAACCCAAAACCGTTTATCCCTCTACCCCACCCCCCATATTTTTCGATGGGTTTTTGCAGTAAAAAATCTGTGGCAAAAAATGCAACAGAAAAAAAACAGGGCGATGAATAGATGTCGTACCGATTGCAACACAGAAAAGCTGGTGAGGGTGCACAAGGAAGAGGAATATACACTGTTTCTGCAGCAAGGGTACAGTTTTAGCCGGCTCAAACGAACGTTGCAATAAGACTTTCCTGATCACAGACATGAAGAAAGGAAAAGCGGCGATGATGGATTACTACTGGATCAGGGGCCGACAAGCTTACTTGCACCTGCCATCATCATAGAGGGGATATTATTCGCTGGCCACATTGCAATTGCACTCAGCGCCATTAGTAATCCCAGAAGAACATCTAAAGGGGAGAGTACTGCCTGTCGAAGGACCATCTAGGCTCCCCACAGTCAAAAATGAAGAATAGTGCCTGTTGCCCACACAAGAGCTTCATACCCTGCCAGAAAAAGGACAGTTCCAACAACCGCAGAAGATGAAAAGGTCGAATTACATATCCAAAGACTCTTCCACGTTGCTTGCTGAAATACCTGAAGAATACAGGCTCTTCAGCTCAGCAGAATTCTTTTTTGCATCTCTACTTTTGCCGGGAGTAAATGCCACAGCAAATGCCAAATGGTTGCAGATCGTAAGATGGGAACGGGTCCAGCAGGCGAACACCACAGAGAATGAGTTCAACGTGATCAAGGTTGAGTTGAGTGCATTGAGACTTATGACGATGCAAAACCGCTATGTGTTGGGCATGTTAACAGCAATGGAAGGTTGGGTTTTCAAAAAGTTAACCGATTCCTGATGCACATTCGTGCCTCCAGAGGATGGGGAGAACGCCTAATTATCTCACATCATCGCAGCTGTCCATGGCCTGTGTTGAGGTGAAGGAGTGCAGGACAGTGATTGGCTTACTATGGCATTCAATTGGGCCCCGTCGTGGCGCAAAGCGACCGTGAAGATGTTAATGTCCATCATTGTGTTCATCCTTGTTATTTTCTGCAACTGTCATCTGGCCTTTCAATGTTGTGCCAATGCAGCACCTAATAGAGCAAGAATTATGGTATAAATTGGGGTTCCAAAATCACCTAGTGAATCTAAAAATATTGAAGCACAAACTTATGCCTGCAGGGTGGCCCTAAATATGAAATGCTCCCCATCCCGTATCGAGATGAAGATGATCATCTATACCACACTATCATTTCTCTACCCCCTGCCCAGAAAATTACACAGAGGTTTTGGTGGACCTGGCTGGGGAGGGGAATGAATCTATATGACTTCCTCACCTGAAGAGTACGCACGTAGGGAGGAGAGTTTGCGGTCGGTGTGTAGGGCCTGGGTGCCAATAAAGAGAACTCAGTCATACGTGGAAGCAACGGGGGGAGCTGGGTCCCTCTTTATCACTATACCGAGCTGGTGAGTGCTTCGCCCTTTGAGATCCCCATTTGGCCCTGATCTAAATAATTTGAAGGTTTGCTGAGCTGCGCTGTAACTGCATCCCCAGATCCCCGCTTCCTGCTTTCCCAGTAGCTCCCACTTCCCCAGCCCGCCCACCGCCTTGATTGGCCATCTTCCCCCAGCGTGTTAGGTGTAGCGACCGTACTTCCCTGCCTGCCTTCTTTATCACTGTACCAAGCTTGTGAGTGTTTCGCCTTTTGGGACCCCCATTTGGCCCTGATCTAAATATTTAGAAAGTTTGCTGAGCCCCGTTGTTGCCACATCCCAGGATCCCAGCTTTCCCAGTAGCTCCCTCCTCCCCAGCCCGCTCACTGCCCTGATTGGCTGACCCACCTGGTCATAACTGACCCTCCCAGGGCAGCTCTCTGCCCGGCAGCCTTAGCGGGTAAGGGCACTAGGCAAAGGGCGGCCCCAACAGAGGCGACTCCAGAAAGTGTCAGCAGGTGTCTGCAGGGGAAGCCAATGAAGCCAGTACCCTGCCATCAACCAGCACCAACCACTAAAGTAAGTGTGGCACGGGTGGGGACTAGCACAATCACTTTACTCCAGAAAGCCCTGCCACTCATAATTATGAAAAACCTACCTCTAAACTGTATATGCTTGCATATGCTACAATTAAACAGACCTGTGAATGCTAGCGTGCGCCACACCTCGATGTAGTCAGGAATGTTAGAGTCCATCTGAGCCGCATTTAGATGGAAGTGTGAAGTTCGGCCTTCGTCAGTTGCTCGTCAGCTGTGGTGTACTCTGCCTCTTAAGACTGTTCTAGATAGTGCGCTGAAAGACTACTGTGTTGTACTCTGTCTATTAAGACTCTGTCACCTCTAGATAGTGCACTCAAAAATTACTGCCTCTCAAGATTGTCACATCTAGACATTCTGCCCAAGAGATATTGTGTTGCATTCCATGGTCTTAACACATCTCAAATTCAGTTAGCACGCCAAAAAATGTACAGTGTCGAATTCTACCTAGTAAGACTGTCATATCTAGATGGCGACCCCCATCTCGCAAATATCCCCCTCCCACACCCATCCATATTCCTAGAACCCTGCGCCCCATCCCTCCCGACCGCACTCAGCCCCCACGGCTCACCACCCGCTCACATGCTCCAACCTTCTCGAGCCCCACAACCAATCATTACCTGGGAACACCCGTAGAAATCCCTCGTCCACCTCACTTCAGCATACCACCACTCGCACAATCCCCCATCTCCAGCCAACATCGAAGCCTAAAATCATTGCCCCACTGTGGCCCGCCAACCACCTCCCTCCCCTGAAACCCATCCTTAACACCCCTTCCCAGCCAAACTCATCACCACAACCCTCCCTCTGACTGCTCCAGAGAACTCCTCATTTCAACACGAGATGCCTCCCCGTCCCATATCAAACTCAAAAATCAGAGCCACACTATGGCGAACCAACCACCTCCCACCCCGGAAACCCATCCAGCCCCTCCATTCCCACCCATACTCAAACCCCCACCCTCCCTCTGATTGCTATTGGAAACTCACTAATACCCCTCACCATGACTCCCACCCACAATCAAACTCCCAAACGAGAGAAACACCCTGGTTTGCCAAACACCCCAAACCCTCACGTCCCTCAACCCCTACCTCCCAGCAAACTGCAATCATCCGACCCCTCCTTTCCCCCCTCCATACCTCAGAGCCCCCTCATAAATGTGCAGCCCCCACCCACAACCCCTCCACCCTTTCCGACCCCCACCCTTAACCTCACCTGGATATCGGTCTACAACCCCCCTCACCATATCCCTTCCCCCTAAAAGCAGCTAGCCTCGCCAGAACAGTAACTACATCTCCTCTGCCCTACGAACCCCCCACCCTCTCTCACACCCCCACTGCACAGAAACCCTGAAATGTAGAAAGAGATCCTAGTCCGCTTCCAAGACAGCCTACTCCTCACCATTTCTACCCAGCCTCCCAATCTCTCCCTCCCCATCCCCGTTACCCTCACCCTTGACCTCACCAAGCTTACACCCACTCTCTCTCGACTTCTCACCCTGCACACCTGACCCCCCAAACTTTCGAGGCTCAACCGAAACTCCCCCAATCTCCCCTCGACCAACGTCCATCTGCCCACTCGCTCGCGCCTTCCAATCTCTACCCACACCCCTCTCCTATCCTCCTCCTCCCGCCTACTCTTGCCACCCACCATGGACTTGCCTCCACCCCACCCACCCCTTCCCCTCAAACCTCCCCCACGCACCCCATATCTCCATGACCACACCCCACTCCGAAGTCAAGTGCATCCTCTTTAACGCCCGCTCTGTAGCAACAGCATTTTCGACGACCTCTCCTCCGTCAACCCTGACCTAGTCTTTATCACCGGAACCTGGTTCTCGGACGGCTTTGCCCCGTCCCACATGAGGCTTTCCCCCTTGGCTACTCCCTCGTCCCACTCAACAGACCCTCAAGAGGAGGCGGAGTGGCAGTCCTCTTCAAATCTCATTTCTCTGTCTCGCTCGTAAATTCCCAGTCATGTATTCCATCATGCAAATCCCTCCTTGTTAAACTCTCACTACCTCTGACTTTCTTCCACAGCTTCTTACTCATCTACAGACCCCCTGGTTACGACAGACACTTCACAAGCAACCTCTGTGATGCTGTAGCCACCATTCAAGTGAATCACCGTTCCCTGACTCGCCTAGGAGACTTCAATATCTGGATGGACATCCCCAACAACCCCATGACCCATTCTCTGGTCGACAGTCTTGATGCTCTCAACCTCTCCCTTCACATGAATGGACCAACTCATTCTAAAGGGCACACCCTGGATGTGGTCTTCAGCTCCCATGACCGGATACATCTAGCCCCCCCCTTTACCACTCATCTGGTCCGACCATTATGTCGTACCTATCTCCATCCTCTCCCCTGTGCCTGCCCCGGCCCCCCCAACACACGGCCCCCCTTCACCACAAATGCTGGAAAAAACTAAATATCTGCCCTGACTTAGCCAAAGCCCTACTTCTCAGACCCCCCACAACACCCCCCCTGATGGATCATTAACCATCAACTCCTTCGACTCGTGGCTAAATGACTCACTAATTCCATTCACCCCCTCATGCCCCTCCTCCTCACGCCTTGGACCATTTCCCATGTGGTTTGCCCCCGAAATGAAGAATGCCAAAAAACTAAATAAATCCTTGGAACGCAAATGGCGAGCAGAAAAAAACCAATCAGTAGATCCACCTTCGCCATATACCATCGCAAATACAAAGCAGAAATCCGGAAAGCCAAAAAAGCCCACTACAACAATCAGATTTTGAACTGTGGAAACCGCAGCAAAGAACTCCACAAAATCATATCTGAATTCGTCAAACCGGCTTGCACCTCTGCCCAATCTACCCCATTACAATCGCTCTGTGACTCTCTTTCCCTCCACTTCCAAACCACTGCTCTCGACAGAACAACCTCCCTTAACAATAAACTGTCACTCCTCCCACCGCCCCAACTACCGTGCAACCCAACAACCACCCCCCAGCTGACGCTACAGCCCCCCCCTCCCTACCCACCTTTGACTCCTTCAAACCAATCTCCAGAGAAGAATTTCTTGACCTTTTATCTGCTCGCAAACCCTCTGGTTCCCTTCTATACCCCTGCCCCGCCTCAGTCCTCAAAGAAATATTCTCGTCCACTTGCGCGGGAGAACATGCAAGAACCATCCTAAATGACTCCATCTGCTCTGGAATCTTTCCTGATGCCTTCAAAATTGCACATGTCAAACCCCTCCTTAAAAAACCATCCCTTGACCCCCTCGGCCCCAAAAATTACGGTCCCATCTCGAACACCAGATTCCTTGCAAAACTCATCGACCGAACTGCATACTCCCAACTAAACGCCTTTGTCGAATCTAAAAACCTCCCTGACCCCGCCAAATCAGGCTTCAGACGACGACCTGGAACCAAAACTACTCTGGCCTCGATCTGTGAGGATCTTAAGATCACTGCAGACTCTGCAGGATGCGCTGCACTAATTCTCCCTGACCTGTCTGCAGCCTTCGACACAATGAACCACTCAATACTCCTTGACCGCCTCCACTCCCTAGGAATCTGCAGAAATGTTCTCAAATGGATCAACAACAGGAAACAAATAACCCTTCTATCCCCTTTTCTCTCGGCTGCTCGCTCAGTTAATACTGTAGTACAGCAAGGCGCTTGTCTATCAGCTCTCCTATTCAACCTCTATATGTCTACTAATCATCGGCCTGCACAATATCCTGTGTTACAACTACGCCGACGATACCAAAATCATCCTTAACTCCTCAACTCAGACTCCAACTCTCAGCCTAACTTCGCAGCCTGCCTCCTAGATATCAACCGTTGGATGACCACAAACCACCTCCTCCTAAACCCGACCAAAACCGTAATATTGGTGTGCGGCAACACGGAGCTTCTCCCTCATCCACTCCCTTGGCCACCTTCCATGGGCCAACCACCCACCTCCTCCGTCTCAGTAAAAATCCTTTGATGCACCATGGACTCTGACCTAAACCTCTCCTGACAGATCACAACGTATCTAAATCCTGTCACTACCATCTCAGAATTCTCTGGCGCATTTTTCCCTACCTCTCCTTCCCAAACAGACTTGCCGCTGTTATGTCCATTGTAATGTTGAGACTGGACTATGCCACTCGCTTTACCGACGAGTCCCAGCATATCACCTTAATAAACTTCAAAGAGCGCAAAATGCTGCTGCTAAAATGCTACTTGCCCTGTGTCCAAGAGGCCACACCTTTCCAGCTCTCAGAACCCTCCACTGGTTCCCAGTTGGGCGAAGGACAACTTTCAAAACCCTGTGCATCACTCATTGTGCAGTGCACAAGACCGGCCTCATTACCTGCAGGATAAGCTAAAACCTTACCTCCCAACCCGCACCCTAAAATCAAGCTCTGCCATCCGTTTAGTGATCCTTACCACCAACTCCGTCAGGATCAGAGGATCCTCTTTCTCAGCATTGGCCCCGAATCTGCGGAACTCGCTTCCACCCCACATCCGACACACTCAAGACTACATGACATTCCACAAACTTCTAAAAACATGGCTCTTTCCCTAAACCCCCTAACCTTTCCCTAAACACCAACGACAACCCAAAAGGTATGTCCGAACTCCCAATGACCAAACACACAATGAGACTCTCTACCATGTGTTCAACGGCCTCCGATCCTACCCACAGGTTAAAAAGGATTGATAGAATGGTTAAAGGGAATGGAACGAGGAAATAGATGGAATGATGGAGGGAATAGATATACGAAACGGATGGATGGAAAGGAATGAATGTTGTGCATGCATGTATGGAGTGACAGACAAAGCAAATGGATGAAACAGATGGAGACGATGGAGTGAATGGAACATAGATGCATGTGAAATAAAGGAATTGAATATATACAACTGCTGCATGTGGAATGAATGAAATGTATGTATTTAGAGTGGATAGTATGGATGAACTAGAGAGAATAGAAGAAATCAATAGAACTGATGGACTTAGCTGATGGGTGGATGGAATTGACCGATAAATGAAGAGGATCGATGGAATGGATATTGGATGGAATGGATGAACGCAATAGATAAAAAGACGGACCAGTAGAAGAGATAGATGCGTGCACCAGTGGGAAGTACCCGGGAAGTACCTCTTTATCTCCCGCTCTGGCCGATGACTGATCTTCGTTTTTCCCTCGTCTTTGGAATGTTTGCAAAGGACTACCAATGTGTGCAATATACGTGACATGAAGCCACGCCCCCAAGGAAGTGACGATTCAAAAGCGGGAAGTGCCAGGGAAGTACCTCTTTCCCTCTTTGCCGAAGCGTTGAGGTCTAGAGGTCTCCCTGGTCCTTCTCATTGTAGATTGTTTGGTTTATATCCCGTTATGTATGCTGTTTACGGCTCCACGGCGTTTAGTTCTAATGATTCTACAAACTTTGAAAACCGGGATGCCAGTAAGAAGTCCCTTGTGTAAAACGAAGGCTTTACTACCAGTCAAACTTAAACTCGCCTCACATGCTTGTTCTACACCATGGCGTGGGGATAGCGCTAACAGAATGCTGGGGAATGTTGACATTGGACAATTTTGCAATGGATCTTTGTCGGCATTCAGAGCAAAAACCACCCTTCCTATACAGGATACTCCTGATAGGAGTGAGCTAAGAAACAATCCCGCTCCCCCTGTAAACAGTGGTGACCCTATAAAGAATAACATAAGGGTCCCCGGGAAAGCCATAGAAGAGTGGGGTAGGAAAAAGATTGGAGACCTCTCACTGACAGAGGTAACAATATTGGAATCAGTACCGGCTACGGGTATGTCGCGAAATATGCTAGAACCCAGCCAAGCGAATAGGAAGGATGTAGTAGTCTTTGGGCCTCATTACGAGGTTGGAGGCAGTCATGGCTGATATTAGCTCGATGGCTGCCTCCAAAACCCTACCGACTCCGCCCTGGTGAATGGAGCAATTACCGGTCCATTGCAAGGTTGGCGGGAACGGTAATTCCCCATTCACCAGGGCCCTTCCCCATTCCCATTTGAGCCCCCATAGGCCTCAATGGGAATGGGGAAGGCGCAAATAATGATACCGCAAATTGCAGTACCGTTATTAGCTCCAGAGTCCCTTTGTGGATCCCATCCTTAACGCCTGGAAAAACCAGTCGTTAAGGGAGGACCCGCAAAGGGAACTGGGAGTATGGTGGTAAGGGATTACCGCCACCGGTGCCCTTACCGGTGCCGGTAATCCCTTACCGCCTGCCTCGTAATGAGGCCCATTGACCTAGAAGCTAATGACTCGGCTTTCACAAACAACCTGCTACCTGAGAATCTATCGGGGTCGCCGGTGATGTTTTCAGAAAGCAGTCAAAGTATAAGAGAATCTATAAGCTTTAATGAGGTTCGGTCACCTTGTAAATTGACTATGGCTAATCATAGCACTAATGCATCTGTCATTATGCATCACCGGGATAATAATATGCTGGGTATAACTTTGCAGGCAATATAGCGATCGAATCATTTGCAGAGTTGCTGAAAATATGTGAACAAAAACTACTTGTCCAGGAGGAAACCTTACAAAAAATGTTACTATGGCAATCACTGAGGTCCCTACCGGAGGAGAGGCTGTCAGGGGAAATGCACTTAGAAGAAGCCTCAAAGAGCAGCGTCTCTTCTGTGGAATGCCAAACTGAAAAAGGGTGAAGTAATAACCCCCTGGCCAAAAAAAGTGCCCAAGTAAAAGAAACACAAGTAATAAGACCAGCGGTACCATGCATTGATAAAATTATTTATGTAGAGGCCCCGAGAGGTCCGGTTCAGGCGACGTTGGGAAAGAATTACTGAACTTGTGGCTGAGAAACTATCCAAGACGGAGAACAAGCAAAAAACATTCACGATATTTACACCAGGGAGGCTAGTGGAAAAAAAGAGAAAGTTGTTAAGAAAAAACTCCCTAATAATCAACCAATTCCGAAAACTATAGGTAAAACAAATTCTTCAAAGCCATTTCACTGCCTACACGCAATACGTTAATAGCATCGCAGGCAATTAAACAAAAATATCAACAGTATGCAATGGCTAAAAGAAATTAATCCATCAAATTTGTACCAGTACAAGCGATGGAGTATGCGCCTCTAGATGACCTAATGGAAGTATTAACTACAAAGAATGTGGAGGAGAGGAAAGTGGTAAAGGAAATCCCTGTCAGGGCAAAGGTGGGCCAAAAACAAGAAAATCATGCTAAAGTAACAAGTAAGGAAGCTCTGATTGTGGAGAGAACCAAATTAGGAAAGCAGTAGACGCCTACATGACAGGAATTGCCCCTCCAACTTTGTGTCCTCACCTGTTAAAGCCTTTAAACCCTGATAATAGCAACCAGCAATCTATGTGTAATATTATAAATAAGAAGAACATGCTGAAGGGGACTAAGATAGTGAGCAATTCAGGTGGTGAAAGTGAGACTATCGCTAAAGCCGTTGAGGACTCAATAAGGAACCCAAAGATACTAACACTCTCCAACCCTACAGAGACTCCTCAAGAATTGGGTAAATGTATGCAAAACGAGTAGAGACCAAATGGAATCGTCTAGCCTTATTATTCGGTTAATAGAGGGCGCGCTAACTAAGGTTCTAGCTCAAAACATTCAATCAACACAACAAGGGCCTAACACTAGAAATGAACAGAGTGAGATCAGAAATGTATCGATACCCATTAGGAAAGCCCCCGCGGCGTATTCATTGGGTTTGAATTGTAAAACACCA
Organism: Ambystoma mexicanum; assembly: GCF_040938575.1. Taxonomy (NCBI): domain Eukaryota; kingdom Metazoa; phylum Chordata; class Amphibia; order Caudata; family Ambystomatidae; genus Ambystoma; species Ambystoma mexicanum. The sequence goes on from NC_090921.1 coordinate 306,934,966, forward strand.
CCATCGACCCAATATGACTTGAATAGAAGAGCAGTGATGGCCATATTTTCAGAGATTCCTCAACTAGAGGATATTGTGTCTTCAGATTTGGCTCTAGTAGAATTCACGTCAAAAGGACTCAGTAAGACTTTGGATAAAATCTAGGGTAGTGCAAAACCTAATATGGCAGGCAAAAGAGGATTTGTTTAAATTGGGTTTTGATTTGCTGGTAGAGCACAGAACCAGCCCAATGCTACCGATGTTAAAGGTTGAAAAGGATATACATTTAAAGAGATCTGGTGAAATGAATATGTCTAAGAATCACGAGCAGAATGTAGCCCCTAGCATATGCCATTGTTCACACAACCAGAATTAACTGGAGGGAGAGGGGGCAGTAGAGCAAGTTATCACTCCTAAATTGGAATATAAGAGGGTTCAAACATCTGATCAACAATGACCAAAGTGATTTAAGTAAATGGGATATAATACTCCAAGAGACTTGGTTGTCCTCTCTACCCATTTGGGAAAACGATGAAATGCACCTGAATGTTGCTCATAAACCGCTGGTTGGCCGTCAAGTTCAGGCATCCTGACGGCTGTAAAAATGGGGAGGGGGCTGACTTCGCACTTTTGGGCAGCCCCAAATAAGCATATGTTATTGGTCAAAGTGATGTCAGCAAACGAAGGCTATGCTATTCTGAATATTTACTGGAATCCGATTGCCATGTCTGATGATACGTTTTTCCAGGATCTAAATTTTCTTTTAGACCTGATAAGTAAAGATCAAAAGGTGAGGGTGTTGGTAATGGCGGGAGACTTAAATCTGAAGTGTCTGGGGAAAACAGAAAATCGAAATAAAACCAGATTGATAAGATGGAACTCCTTAATTAAAGCAAGAGGCCTGTGCATGCTAAATGGGGCGTTTGCCTCAGACATCCCTCCTGCAGAGACATGGCAAAAAGGGGACAGTAAATCAATGATTGATTATACATACGTAAATACTGTACTATGGCCTGTGATGTCGAACTTTTCAGTGATTAAATCAAAAACAAATGATCACAATATGCTATTGTCTGAATGGGGTGAGGGTGTCCCACTAGGAGGCAGAGAAGGACACTCCCTGCAAAAAACTTGTGTGGTAAATACCGGTGGAAATCAGCTGTGATGGTCGGAAAAGGAGGTGGAACAACTAGAGAGGCTGTTAAGTAGAGATAAAATCGAAGGAGCTATTCAATTGGGCAGTACGAGTCATACGTGCTCTGATGTGATCCAGGTATTGCAACACCGAAACATTAAAGTAAAACCCCAGCAAGGCCATCTTCATACGTATGATAGAGTGGTCAGAGAAAAGTCTAAATTGCAGGCAGATCTGAGACAATTGAGAAATGAGTCTACTGCCGTGAGAATCCAGCTAAGTAACAAACGGAGAATACGATATAGGAACTGGATTAAGGCTAATCAGGCGGTAATGTATCAAGAAGATGGCTCAAACATGTTAAAAATACTAGCCAGTAAAAATATTTCTAAAATATGGACTGCAATAAATTATTAAGTAGCTACCCCACAGCAGTCAAGCAGTCGTCAGCAGTGCTTACGCATGTGTGGGTCATGCACTTTACACAGTTATACGCCCCTGTAAAGAACAGTGAGACACTGGAGCAATTGGAGATACCAACAACATTCCACTTGGAGTTCGAGAAATCTGAGATACGCAAACGAATTAGAACAGCAAGCAATTCTGAGGCAAGTGGGCAGCATGGCCTCTCCAATTATCTCCTTAAAAAACATCCGGAATTATGGGCCTCAATCTTCTTTAAGATATCCACTAGAGTGAATGCAACACAAACACTGCCTGTGAGTTGGACACAAGCGATCACAGTCCTGATATATAAAAAGGGGGATAGACAGACGCCAAACAGCTATAGACCCATCTCGCTCCTTGACATACCCGGTAAATTGTTTTGTAAATTAATTCTTAAACAGTTACATGACTGGGTAAAGAGTAAGAACTTAACTGACCCGTTGCAAGCAGGGTTTGTAAAAGCTTGGGAACTATTCCAAATATCATCACCCTGAGCATTATACATGCCCAACAGGCGAAGAAGCTGCCACTTTTTGCGGGGTTTATTGATTTAAAGCAGCATTCGACTCTGTCGATAGGATTTTGCTATATAAAAAACTAAAACTACATGGCTGAACAGAATCTCTCCTGTCGTTAATTATTTTGTTCCATACAAATACAACAATGAGAGTTCGTATCACTATGGATGGGAAACTCTCGCCATCAATTGGGACACATCAAGGTCTCAAACAGGGGTGCGCCTTAGCAGCCTTTCTGTTTATTTTTTTTATATTAGACCTGGGAGAAGGTTTCAATAACTGCATGGGAGATCCACCCAAACATGGGGCCCAGAAAATACCATATCTGCTGTATGCAGATGATCTCATACTACTATTGCAAACTCTGCAAGGCCCACAACAAATGTTGATAAAGCTGGGGGCATACGTAGAAGCCAATAATCTTGAAAATAATATAGCGAAATACCAGATTATTAGGTGCGGTAAGAGGTCTAATGTAAAAAGTAAGAGGAATGTATGGTACTTACAAAACTCCCTTTTATTGGCCGTTACAGAGTATAAATACCTAGGGGTAACGATTAATGGTGTGGAAAATAAGAAGGCTGATCTACTTTCCATAAGGAATAAACTTCAACACCTCATTTCACAATCACGGGTCTTGATCAGCAAATTTGGGAAATGTTCCCTAAAGCATATTGTACAGTTTTATAAGATGAAGGTGTTACCAATTATGCTATATGGTGTAGAGGGAGCTATCCCAAAAAAAAGAAATACTGGGACGCACTTGAAGCAGTATATTGGAAACAGATACTAAACTTGCCTAACAGTGTCCCGATTGCCATCTTACGTAATGAACTTGGTTTAGTATCTATGTACTCACAGGTAATATGGAAGCAGTGTGCTTTTTTTCGGAAATGTCTTTTGGGTCTAACAAGTAACAGCATTTTAGTGGTGTTAGCTTACCATTTGATAAAATCTAGAAGCCAATTTGCGGTGAAGTGGCAAAATCATGTACTAGATAAATTGGCTGCGACAGATGTCTCTATAGAGTTACTGATAAAAAACCCTGATAAGGCTAAATGCAAAATCTACCTGTGGGATTGGTCCGAGAACCTAGAGAAGTGCTCCCTATGTAAAGATTTCAACATATTTCTATTTGGAAAAAATAAATATGGAGTGATGGCGAGCTACCTACTGAAATGCCCATCGCAGAAAGTATGTACGGGCCACCTAAGGTTTAGATTGAACTTGTGGAAAAACTGTGACGTACTTTATAAAAGGAAAATCTTGCAACATGAACAAGACTATCGTAGATACTGCTGTAAGCCACACCAAAGAGAGTCCTTACAACATTTAATAGTAGAGTGTGAGGCCCTAAGGGAAGTTCGAACAACATGCTTTGGTCACGTGATAACGTTTCAGAACTGTATGAGGAGTGACCAAGTGTGGCAAATAGGGTACAGACAGCTATAGTGCAGTTTTTACAGATGGTGTTACCAAGACTTTAAGATCTAAAGTAACTGGAAAGAGTATATAATGAAGTTTGTTTTATTTGTGTTAGATCAAAAACTAGTATAGGGCTGTGTATGTATGTTATGTTTCTTCTTTTTAATTGTACCTTGATGTGTTGTATTGGATTCTGCTGGTGATATTAATACTATCAGATGAGAAAGTGAAAATATGATGTAAATGTGTATTATAAAATTTGAAAAGCTGTTATGACAACTAGATCAAATAAAAAAATAAATCGAAGAGTTAGATGACATGGATGAAGTGGATAGATGCATGTAGGGCAAGTCGATAGAATGGATGGTTTTGATTCATGAACTGGAGAGAATAGACGAAATCACCATAACTGATGGATGGCATTGATGGGTGGATAGAGTGAATGGGTGGATGGACGGTATTAATCGAATGGATGCTGGATAGATTGGATGGACGCAATAGATAAGACAAACGGAAAAAAGAGATAGATGACATGGATGGAGTGGATGCAGGCGAAATGCCTGGAGATGTACAGAAAATTGACAGAGGATGGAGTGGGCAGAGCATATGAAATGGGTGGAATGGAGTGGAGGGAATGGATAGAATGGATGGGGTAGTGAAATGGATGGAATGGATGGAATAAATGAAGTGGATGGAGTATATGGAATGGACGGAGTGGATGAACTAGGTGGAGTGGATGGAATAGATGAGATAGATAGAATCGACAGAGTATATAGGGGCATTGAACGGTTGGAAACGTTGGAATAAATTAAATGGATGGAGTGGAAGGAGCAGATGGAACAGATGGATCAGATGGAGTGGATAAAGCGGGTGGAGCAGATGGAGTGGAACGAATTGAGTGGATGGAATGGATGAAGCGGATGAAGTGGATGAAATGGACGGAGTGGATACAACCAATAGAGCATAGGGAATGGATGAAATTGATAGAGTCGATGAAATGGATAGACTTGATGGAATGGGTTGAGCGGATGGAATGGATTGAGCGGATGGAATGGATTGAGCGGACGGCATGGATAGAGTGGACGGCATGGATAGAGTAAATGGAAGGGATTGAGTCAAAAGAGTATGAAATTAATTGAGCGGATGGAATGGATAGAGTGGACAGAGTGGACAAATGGATAGAGTGGATAAATGGATAGAGTGGATGGAATGGATAGAGGAGATGGAATGCATAGAGCGGACGGAATGCATAGAGCGGACGGAATGCATAAAGTGGATATGATATGGCTTTTATAACGCGCCTATACACAAGTGTTTCAAGGCGCGACGTGGCAAGAGAGGGCGAACAAAGGGAAGACGGAGACAGCGATCCTACTATGCCAAGTGTCATTCAGATTGTGCAAGTGCAAGGGAAGGGGGAGAGGAAAAGTGCGGAGTGGGAGAGGGTTGGGGCAGTGCAGTACATGGGGTAATAGAATAAATAAAAACAATAAGAGCAGTAGGGCCAGCTGGTGGCAAGTGCAAGGGTAAGTGTAGACATCAGGTGTCAAGTGCTAGGGGGGACTGTAGGGATACAGAACACAGATCCCACCTGCGCCCGAGATCAGAGGGTGGCTAGGTAACCAGTACAGTTTCAGCCAGGAATTCAGCAGGGGAGAGGAGGAGAAAAAGCAGAAGCAAAGAGGAAGGTTTTGAGGTGCTTCCAGAACCGGAGATGGTTCTCCTCAAGTTTCAGGGAGCAGGGAGGCTGTTCCAGAGGGAGGCCCCAGCCGAAGAAAGAGATCTACCACCAACTCAATTCTTGGAGAAGTGACTGACCCTGAGGGAGTTCGAGACAGATGAGCGAAGAGCTCGAGAAGGAAGATATATAGGAAGAGACAGTTTAATGTATTGAGGCCCCAGGCTCCAGAAGGCCTTGTGGACAATGCAGAGGGTTTTGAACTTAATCCTCGCAGCCACTGGGAGCCAGTGCAGATATTTCAGTCCTGGAGAGATACAATTCCTGGGCTTGAGGCCAAGGACAAGTCTTTCAGTGCTGTTTTGGATGAGTTGCAGAGGGTGGAGAGTAGTAGCAGGCAGATTAAGAAAGAGGTTGTTGCAATAGTCCTGTCTAGAGAGAACCAATGCTCTGGAGACAGTGAGCTTCTGGGGGAAGGAGAGGGAAGGAAGAATACCTCTGAGGAGGTGCAGCTGGTAGTGTGACTTCTTAGAGATGTCAGAGATGTGAGGATAGAAGGAGTGTTTGAGTCGACGATGACCCAGAGATTTGGCTGGGAGCAGGAAGAGGGCCAAGAGAGGCCGGGCAGGGAGTGAAAGGAAAGGCAGGAGCGGGTGTGCCGATGAGGAGAATCTCAGTTTTACTGGCATTAAGGCAGAGATCATTGGCGGCACACCACTCCTAGATAGCAAATAGACAGTCAGAGATGAGAGACAAAGAAGAGGAGGCCGAAGGTAGCCTGAAAATGACCTGTGTGTCATCCGCATAACACTGAAAGTTGGTCCAGAGAGAGGTAATGCAGTAGGCAAGAAGTGTCAGGTATTGGTTGAACACCTGCGGGTCATGAAGTTTCATACCATTGCAATATATGTGATCACTGATATGTCACCACTCTGAGGCAGCAGCTGGGCTGCAGGAGACGAGTGGAATTGGAACATTTCCGCATTACGTCATATTTAGTGGAGGGGTCATGAGATGTGAAGCACACATGCACCATTTAGATTTCTGAAGATGGAATGGATGTAGTGGATTGAATGGATGGAGCAAATGGAATGGGTGGGATGATGAAATTGATGGAGCGGATGCAATGGATGCAATGGTGGACCGGATGGAATGGAAGAAATGGATAGAGCGGATGGAATACATGAAATAGAAAGAACAGATGGAATGGATAGAGTGGATGGAATGGACAGAGTGGATGGAATGGATGGGATGAATGGACAGAGTGGATGGAATGGACAGAGTGGATGGAATTGGATAGAGCAGATGAAATGCGAATGTGAATGTTAACATGCTGCGTCCTGTTCCCCTGCTGTTGCTATATATCCGTATCCCCCTCCTGTCGCTGCAAGCCCAGCCCCCTGTCTCTATGTGTATGTATGTCGCTCTGATCCTTGACATCCTGCTCACGTGCCTTGTCTTGGGCACTTTAAATTTAACCATCAAATCACATTGCTACGCTTACTCTCTACTATACACCATCATTCAACTAGAACACAGCTATACCCCTGATTAATTCGGCCTAGCTGTCCACATACGAATATGACCTCATGAACACCTCATCACCCTATAAAACGCAGCTAGCAGAGCACATTCCGGCTAACTGTTCACATAAGCGTCTTTCAGGCCTAACGCAGCCAGATCCCAGTCAAGGCATCCACCCACCAGACTGCACACATCTAACTGATATCTTGAGCACCACACCTAACGCTAAGAAGCAGCTACCATCCGGCAATTACATCAGCTGCACACATATCTGGTGCACCCATGCACCCTATGACACTATCTCTCTCTACTGACCACAACTACGGTTACCGAAGGCGTTCAACCTACCAGCGCTTTGAGGTCATACTAATGATATATAGAGTGCTATATAAATACCAAGTAACATAACATAACAGGTATCCCAGCGTTTGTTACTGTAGAAGTAACTTAAGAGGGGATTGTTATGAAGGGGGTAGCCCCATCGCACTCCCCCATGTGCTTTAGAGTGATGCGAGATGCATTTTAAGCACTATGATGGGCCAGGGGGGAGGGGTGACGGCGAGAGGGACACTTCCCAGTTTAACAGGACCCTACTCCAGTATAACCAAGTATAGTCTAGCCACATAGTACAGCATAAGGCACGAGCAGCATTGCTATTTTGGTAGATATTAATAATCATAGGTAGAAGGGAAGACCTGCACTGTAAATGCGGAATTGCATGCACTAGTTCCAGAATTGCGAGACAAGAGAAATCCCCAGCCATGCTCAAGCTCCCATGAGGACAGCCCACACCCCAAACCACTACAACGCCTATTCATTGTTCTAACAGTGTTGCAAGATGCTCGAGAGGAATGTGCCCTACAAGGCCTCGATCACAGACAGGCACTTAGTTTCCATGTTATCTCACACTGGCCAAAGCATGACCCAGCCCATCCCCAGGCGACCACAAGTTATAGCCCATATACCTGACTTAAACTTAAGACCTCTGAATTTTTTGGCACCAGGTGCCCTTTGACCATCAACCCCAAAGTAACAAGACCTGAGATATTCAAAGAGGACAGACAAGGCCCATTGTTGAAGCGACAATCGTGTGATTTGTATTGCGAGGTGCAGGGAGGGATACATTATAGTTCAAAGTGAGGGTAGAGACCTTGGAGCCGGATTGCACGGAGGGGAGTGAGTGAAATGTGTGTGTGATCGTTAGAGTGCCCCAGAACCACATTGAGCCCCACTTAAGGCCTGTCAAGTGCACAGTATGAGTGATAAAATAGTTGTATGGTAGGAGTATCATTAATTTGTTTTCTGACCTTCAACGTGAGAAGATGATGATCACTGCAGCACCCACGTGATGGAAGATGGACGGACTGGGCTGGAACCAATGGTATGGCAGATAACGATAACAATTGTATGATTGATTAATATCCTTTTGTACCTACCACGGTAATGTTTGAAACACCTTGGTACCCTTAACTCTGTAGGAACAATTTGTTCCTACTGGGACTTCTTTTCAATTAAAATGTTGAAATTTAACCAAACTGTTTTGAATGAAGATATCTAGTCTCATGCATCTATGTATATATTGTGAATGCCTTATTGAATACTGCTTTCTTGTCTTTTCAATGTTTTTTCTTTTCCAAACATTTTTTTCATGTAATTTGTGTTAACAGTGATCTGATTTAAAAATGTATTTAGTTTATTACATTTTTGTACTCTGACTTTTCCTTTGGTTTTTTTCATGTGACTTGTTCAAGCACATTCCTTTTGCATTTTCCTTGGAGACACATTTGAAATAATTGACAGAAATTAGGACTGTCGGAAGCGTGGGTACCTTGTTTAGTTCTGCTTTATAAGTATATTTTGCCCTCTCCCACGCTTGCACAAAGGGGCACCCCTATTGTTTGTAGTATATCCCTTATGGGGCAGGCAGATCCTGTATAGGAGCACACCAACCAGCCGTGCAAGATTTTATCCTATGTAATTGCATCATATATGACGATGTCTTGCTTTATAAGATTTTGCTTGTACTTTTCAGCAGAACGTTATTAGCAGCAGAGTTCTTTGCTGTTGCTCTCATCTGCGTGTGAGATTTAAAACTTGTTATCCTTAAATCATCAAGATCAACTTGGGCCTTTCTTCCCTAGTGGGTTGTATTCTCTCTGGTGTGAGCGTTCAGGGACTTGCCTTTAGAGACACAAAGTGAAAATACTGAACAGTGTTCCCCTACAATTGACAATTATTTATTAAATATCTGTATAAGTCAACAGCGAGATTCACTTAGTGGAGGGACTATACTTCCTACCAGTGACTAGCAGGAGAACTTAATTGGGACAAATCTATTAGCCACTCCTAATCTAAGTATTCTGGTTCCCCCTCTGATTCAAGGTTCTTCTGATTTGGAAAGCGATAGCGAGGATGCTGTTTCCCTCGGTCTGCTATAACCTCCCTGATCGAGGACCCCACTCCCACCTCTGCATTAAATGAAATAGCATCTAATGTTGAAGCTCTATACGCATTATGTTCAACGATCATGAAAGAACAACATGACTTCAAATATATCCTGGCAAAGGTAGTTGATGGGATCTTAGCTAATTACACCCCCAGTGAACCAGTTGGCACTTTGGATGCCACAAATATTTCATTTAACCATACTACGATAGTGGAACAAAATGCGCTTCCTACCGCTAAACATCCAGGTTATATTAACAGGAAGGCCAGAGAAATGATACCCAATGAATTGGAGCAGCATAGTGTGAGTGAAATTATTGTACCTGACTCGCAGCCGGCATCTGACTGCGATTATGAATAATTACTCATTCCTCCCCCTCTGCTTGAGATACCAACAGACTACGAGAACCGACAATCAGATACCGGATCATCAAATCGTAACATCAGAAAGAATGCTGATAAAAGGAAAATGGGCAATAAAAAAAAAAAAAAACGCCAGATAAGGTTGCAGCGACAGAGTGCTCTTGCACTAACAAAGTTCATCATCTGATTCCCAAAACATTGGTAGCGCACACATTAATGGATGGCTCAACTAGACAAGCTCAGCTGCAAGGTGCTCTGGATCGAAATCCCGGAAGAAGCAGAGCAAATGAATGGTCAAGACGAACAGTGATGTCACAGAGCTGAACTGACGTGCCTAGAAACGATGCAGAGACTAGAGAATGCAGATATTCTAGACGCATCAAGATATTATCACGTATAAATGACATCTTAGGATCAAGGTGAAGAAGCTTATGCCATAAAATGGATGAAGATATCAAGTCAGTTTACACGTGTACAGATGCAAAAGAAACGCAAGCAGACAAAGTATTCTTGAGGCTAGCTTTACAGTGAAATGATTGCGGCATGCACCTATATATATATATATATATATATGCATAAAGAGTAAAAGATGGATGTTTCCACTACGTATCATAGCAGAGTTGGACTTAACAAGAAAGGCCTCATCCCATTGTGTCGAAGTAAGAAAACACATGAATTACAAGTGAATCTCGAAAGGCGAGGCTGGAAGAGCCATGAAGCCAAGCCAAGAAGGCAAGGTTTTATCAGGCTGAAGTCAACCAGCATTGGATACAAATCGTGGGAAAGAAAACTCCTGTTCAAAAGACATGAACAAACAAGCAAGACGTCAGAGTTCTACTAAAAAAATAGTATTTTAAAGACAGTGAAAGCTCAAAATTATGGTCTTCAGTCACGTGGAAGGATGAATTTGGATGATCAAGATGCTGACACCTACGCATGAGGGCAGAACGTGCCTTCACTCATCTGAATTCTCCAGAGCGAAGAACACTTCCAAGGACGAGTTCAAAGTCTTAATTTCCAGCAGACCACTGAGGTGATGATGGATTGATATGCTAATTGGTGGGAAGCTCTGTTTTAGACAAGCTCACCAGCACATGGAGGTCCAATCTGCGTGCTGCTAGACGTAGGTGGAAAAGTACTAACGAAGGTTAGAGTGCCAACCAGTTGTAGGGGACCGTGTAATTAAGGGTCCTATAGTTTGTGTAGCCAATGGGACGTTGTGTTTTTAGTGACGTTCCTAGTGGCCATTTTGAAGGGAGGGCCTAGTTGCCTCACCCTATGTTAAGAAACCTATCACTTTCACTCACTATCCCACACTAGTATAGAATGTATACTTAGATGTTCACTAAGAGCCTACCACAGTTGCCACTAGGCTTTTGTACTTTGCTACGTATGATGACGTTGGTAGTGATGTAGATCAACGGCAATGATGACAAGTTTTCAATATAAAAGATCAGTTTTTTATGAAACTCGTTTAGTAAGAGGATCAAGCAAATTCTTTGATGTTCCTAGTGCTCCCCGTTTTAAACAATTGAAAATAAAACAGTTATCCTTTTTGCCAACTAACTGAGTCATTTTGATTATTGATGTATGGATACAGTCTGCATCCCCATCCATCTCTAGGGTAATTGCTACTCATCTTAAAGGGCTGAGGTTATTCAGTTCACTTGGTAGCAGAGGGTGGTTTAAAAAAATCCATTGACATAAGTAAACTTTGGAGTCCCTCCGGTTTCAGATGGAATCCCCTCCCACGGTCTACGAGAACCTGAACGAACGGGAAGCTGGAGAGGCGGAAAAAGAGACGTACATGCGAATGGTGAGTAAAAACTGAGCAATGTGGCAAAACGGTGTATGGGTTATGAGTGACGATAAGTGACAAGGGAAAGAAATGTAATGAGGGAGGTGGGATAAACATAACTCGAGAATAAGATTGTTAACTAGTGAATAGAAATGGATTTGTGTGAGACCAAGCAATTAAGAGGTATCTTTGAGGAGATTGCCACGATAATAGAATACGCCATGTGCCTGCGTTTTAAAGAACGTAACAGAAGAAATCTTAACCTAAAATCCCATAGCGGAAGCATTAGACGACGAGTTTGGTTAAAGACATAACACAAAGAGGTTGATTTAAAGGAGTATTGATTTAGAGGGCAAGACGAGCCTTAGGGAAAAGATCGTAAGAGATATATGTGACCAGTGAGTATGTCTGTTTGTCTGTTCGTTTTATGTATCTGTGTGTTGGTTATGACGTAATAGTTAAAAGTGATTGTTGAAAAAAGGAGAAACACGAGGTAGGAGAAATTAAGTGATTGTTTGAATTTATGTTGGTGTTTTGTTAGCAAGATGAAAGTAAAAAACGCGATTTAAAGCGATTGGAGCCTGCGACGATTGGTGCACGCTCATATTATATTATTCTTTTGAAACATATTATTTTTAAACCTGTGACAAAAGCAAACGAGTATTGATAGTCAAGGCTGACGAGTGAAAATGGAGGATGTTACTCCACATGTGCACCTCTGCAAGAAATTGCCGAAACATGGACCCAAGCTTAGACATTATAGTGCAGAATGGGTTAAGGGAACCGCCGACAAAATGTTTATGCCTTGGCCACAAGGAGGGTCACTATCGAAGGTAGTCCTGCAGCATATGACAACATATTTGCATGCAGCAAATATGGGAAAAAAGCTAGACAAGCGACTAGCGAGCTTAGAACTTTGGGAAATGTACAAGGAGGAAAGAGAAGAGTCGCCTCTTATAGATTGTATCCTTAATATATGCAAAGAGGGGGTGAGGAGCCTTCTGCTCCCCCCACCCCACAGAAATAGACTGCAAAAACAAGACAGACAATGGGTTATACCCATTGAGGGAGTTTAAGAGCAACGGGGTATAGTTACCCGGCATATGAGTCACCTGCGCAAAGCAGTGATGAGGGATCAGAGAGTAATACTGAGAAAGATGTAATTCCTAAAGTCCAGAGGGACGAGGAGACGCGCAATAAGGAGAGAAGTGATCGAGCAAGCACATCTTTAGATGTAGGAAGAGAAATAAAGAGATGGAAGGGAGAAAGAGATAAAGCTGATGAGTTAGCACTTCTACAGAGCAAATGAATGGGTGGTTAGATTTTGCTCAAACTTGATGGTAAAGGCATCGAGGAGGCAAGACAAAGAAGATCAAGATAAAAAGGATAGAGAAAGGGAAAAACGATCGAAGGAAGAAGAGGCGAAAAGAAAATATATACAAAGACGGGAGCAGTTATATCAAGATGAACAGCTGAAGAAGCAGGAAAAAGCAGAGGAGAATAATAGACAAACGGCAAAGGTTAGAAAGAAAAAGAATAGAAGAAGAGGAACACAAGTTAAGGGATAAGAGAATGCAAAGACGAAAGTATGAAGAGATTCGGAGGGCAAATGAAAGAAGGGACATGAAGAAAAAAGAGGAAGATAGGGTGAGGGAGGAAGCAAGAAGGCGCAGAGAGCATGATGATGGCATAGAACGAAAAAGAAGACAAAGAGCACGCAATCTCGATCGCATGGAGAAGGAAGTAAGGAATTCTGATCGAGAAGTAACATGGGAGGACATAGAGGAGTGCTTCCTGGAATACAACTCATTAGAATGCCCATCTAGAGTAAATCTAGAGGACACATTTGACTCTAGAAGCATTGGGGAAGCGATTGATAAAGTTTATCATGTCATGAGAGCCCAGAAAGAATTAAAAGGGAAGGGAAAAATTGATCGACTTGAGAGTACACAGTTGTACGATATAGAGGGAGCCTCATGTAGTATGAGGCCCAAGGAGTTGTCTTTAGATAGACTGACTCTACACAGAGAGGAGGAGGAGAGAAGTTATACGAGTTGGGCACAGGAAATGTCAGATGAAGACAGAGGCACATTCCATGGAGAAGAGAGGGGTGACATATGTGGTCCTGAGGGTTGTTTTACAATGGATAAGGAAGTCAGATAGTCCGATTTAGACGCACCTATAACTCAGGCGTCAAAATCATTGACGCAGTCAGATCAACCTAAAGGGCAACCCCATGGTAAGAGGGGGGAGTCACCACCTTATGTGAGCAGATTAAGGTCACAGCCAGGAAGAAGGCGGTGCGGAAATATTGTCCCTGCCGTGAATAGACAGACGATAGGAGATGAGAGTGAGTTTGGGGTTTCAGTTTCCCTTGCTAGAGAAAGGGGGAGCTAGACAACAGTATATACCTTGGCCCCTCAAGTAAATCAGCCAAAATAAATACCATCTACCTGTACGAAAGGAGAAGTCAGAAGGATAAGGTATTGGTCTCTTGACCCTACATTGTTCCAAGAATGTAAAAACAGTGAGAAACCTGGAAAATTAGTTCACCAATATCCATTTCCCCTAAAGGACAAAGATACCAACAACCTTATGGGAAGGGTACGTGACAAATCTAGCACTATCGTCACTGATTTTCTGTAAGGGAAGCTCCTCTTATATGGGCAGAGAAAGGCAGAAACTACCTGAATATGCCCCCGGTTGTGGCTAACCGCGCAAGGACAATGTGGGGCAAGAAAACTCCAGAGGGACAAGAAAATATTGGACCAGAATAATCTTGCAACCATCATTTCTAATGACATCCATGTACCCTTGTCACATACCTATATGGCTTATTGTGATGTAGATGAAGAATGGCCACATTATTTCAGCCAAATACCTTATTTGCCAGCCCCGCCCCCTTTTTGCACTGAGGCGAGGAAGAGGGATAGAGCAATCAAGATGACAAGGAAACCAACACCATCGTCTAGTCTATGGAAATTGCTCGGCAAGGCCGGGAAGTTTAAAACTGTCATAGCTGACTGACCGATGAGAGAGAAGTGGCTGAGAGAGAGACAGAAACTAAAGGAACTGGTAATTGGTTCTAACGCCGGTCAGAACGCTGAGCGCAAGCAAAGCGTAAGAAGCAGCACTCTGGCTAGCACGACCGGCATGCAGGGAAGTCTGCTGCAATGAAGCTTACCGCTTGAGAGCCTGAAGCGGCGGGAGCCATACACTGCAGAGAAAGGCAATGCAGGGGCTAATCAGCTGACAGGACGCATATCAAATCATCTAGCCGAAGAAAACAGAGAAAGGAAGAGGTGAGAAACAAGAAAGCTGCCCGGTAAGCCCAGAGTAAACAAATGGGTTACCGGAGCGTTTGCAAGTGAATGCTGTGTCTCAGGCACAGTACAAGAGAGGCAAAGTAAAATCGGTGAAGAAATTGATACATTTGCAAACAGTACTAAGAAGGGGTTAGTGTTTAACCGGGGAAGGTCATATGGATGCAAACGATATAGGAAAACGGGCAGCTCTCAATGCTTGAAAGGAAGTGTTGAAACTGAGATGAACTTTGTTAAGAAAGGTTCAGTGACCCAGCATTGAATAAATGTTATCTCGTGGACAAAAGAAAGAATTATTGGAGAAAGTAAAAGCCCTGGCAGGTTCATTGAACCAGGCAAACCGTGAGTCTGATAACTCACACAGGAGGGAAAGATGAAGAGAAGTGATCTTGAACAGGCAGGAGAGTAAAACCAGGAGTGGGAAGAGTAGTAAACTTGTGATTGAACTTGGGAAATAGTAATATCCTGGCAGGAGGGTAAACCAGGAGTGGGAAAAAGAAGTAAACTTGAATTCATGAAACAGTAATGTGATACTCTACCAGGTGAGTACACCAAGGGTATAAAGAGGCCCAATCAGTGGAAAAGGGAAAACACTGTACCCCTTTAAAAATGGATGGAATTAAAGAGTATGCGAAATAGAATATGAACTGTGATAAAGTGACTGTTAATCACCAAAGGAAATCTACGGGAAGGGAGACCCCTTTCCTGGTGGATATTTGAAGGAAAGCCATATGAGTGTGGCTTGGTGAAATCACCTTTTATTTATGTATTTATTTAGTTGTTTATAGTTTTAAAAAAAACTAACTTTTACAACAAACCATAATTTAACATATAAATGAATACAGGCTTTCGCAACAATACATTAGACAGCAATACTATACAAATACATTTGCCATATAAATTACTTTCATTCATTTCATTTCATTTCTTCTTTACATCACAAAACCATTAATTCTCATAGAGAACAAACAACACCTATCCCACAATGTCACACAAAATTCAGCAACCTGACCGCCATATAACGTGGTTATCTAACATTATGAAATGAAGGAAAAACACAATATCCAGACATAGATTCACATAGAATGTAGTAAATAAGAGTGCTAGTAATAAGGACCTAAACGGGGTTAACATCAGATTTAATAGAGTGCATGGCTGTCTTCCATACACAATACATAGCTATAATCATTCCATCAGACGATGTGTTTAGGCATATATGCCAAAAATGTATTGAGGCAATATATTCATAATTATGAATATAGCTGCTATATAAACATCTATATAGCGTTAATAGATTAGGACATGCAGTCAAAATATATCTAATAGTTTCAACATTATTATCAATATTGCATAGACGACAAGTCCTTTGGTCTAAGGCCAATTGCCATTGTGTGCATAGGTGGCTCTCACTGGCAACTGATTCAGACGTATAAGCAGTATAAATCTACGTACAAAAGGAGACAGACATCTTATCAGATATTGTTGTGGACTACGATATTTATGCATTATCCCTTCTAAGAATACATAATTATGCAGTTTTCTGATATGTTCAAAATTATTGGTCCCATCTTTCATTTGGGATTTCTGTATGAATGCTCTCTTGATAGCTCCATATGGACCACATTTCAAGTGATTAACTGCCCATAGTGTGTCATATACTTCCATATTCCTGCCTTGCTCTAAGCAAAACATTCTTTCTCCCATAATCCTTAGCATCTCGCTAGGTTGATGGCATCTAGCTTTCAAGGGGAGCAGACCTCTTTGATACTGTCCAATGGCCTTTATAGATGTTAAACCACATTCTACCCTAATATATTGAATAGGGCAAGACCCAGGCCTTCAATTTTGTCAAGCCAGGATAAATTAACAATGGTAAGAGCTTCTAGGCCATATGCGATTACGGGTATAAACCATTAGCAATATATCAGCATAATTCCCTTTAAGGTGTACCCCGCAAAGCCTTGGACAAATTTGCAAACTAGATTAGTGATATGCCTACCAGGCATAAAATAAGCAGTATTGCATCGCTATTTGCGATACAATTATGCTGTTTTACTGTATATTTTAACAATCATGTCGCACCAACTGCAATATGATTTCCACAGCAAACAGCAAAAAAAAAAAAAAAAAACTAAAAAAAGATTGTGCCTTTAAAGTTCTGCCTGCTTCTCTGCACAGCATGCACTATAGGCGAGGCAGAAGCACCCGGGCTGGGCTGGGCTCAAAACATTGTATTAATGTTATGAGCCCAGCCCGGATGCAGCGTCATCACGCCTTGAGAGGAGGATCTCCGACCCCCCTCTCACACTCTGGCTTCAACTTTCTAGAGGTAAGGAGGCCAAGGGAGTCACTGGGTGCTGGGGGGGCTTTGGGTGGTGAGCCGGGCCCTTTTGATTTGGAATGTGTTTGGGTGCTGGGTGTAAGGGGCCTTCTATGAGCAGTAGGCTGCGTTACGGCAGGTGCTGGGTGTTAGAGAGCAGCCACTCTCTAACACCAGTGGTGGAAATGGAAAAAAGTTGGTGGGGGATCCCACAAGGGCTGGGGTCGGGGTGGAGTTAGGGGGGGTGAGGCGGAGTCCAAGGAGGAGGGATTTAGAGGGGGCGGAGCTGGCAGTTGACCTCTGATCAAAGGAAATGTACAAAATAATAGTTTAAAACGGCAATATCAAACATTTTGGCACAAAAGGAATGAATGGCCATGTGCAACTGTTGGCCACTTTTGTATTGGTGCCCGAGACAATTTTATGCCCCAGTCCGACTGTGGCAGACAGTATGTAGACGCATATAATTTGCCTACAGCGTCACTCACAAACCACACTTTTGCTCTGAGCATGTACCAAGACAAATTACACAGGGTCACCGGAGCCAGCACACGTTAACGTTAAAATCCAGCCTCCAAAAAATGCAGCACATCCCATATAACGTTCTGATGTGCTGCATTTTACAGAGGCCAGACCCGAACGTGTGCCGGCTCCGTGTATCTCTCTGGTGTTCATTCACAGCTGGTTATATAACCAACTAAGAACAAACACCAGAGAGACAAAGGAAACGGGTGTACAAAATAACAAAAATGCTCTGTGCAGTGTGCACAGTCCGCTTGCACCGTGGGCAGATTAGACTCCGAGCCCACCAAGGTGGGGGCTCAGATCTAATCTGGCCTGTGTGAGCACTGTGCACAAAGAGTACAGGCAGGGCAGTTTCTAGCCAACTGGGTGCCCAGGGCGAAACATCAGAATGCGTCCCCCACTGACTGGCACACGGCACTCCCAAACTACCCCTCCTTAATATGAATAAATTATTGCTATATAAATGAAGCTGGTTTCATTACATTGTAATTCAAGTACTTTACAGAAGAATTCTAATGTGAAAACACAGCTGTTGCTGCCCACGTAAATGGTTTTTCTGTCACCTGCTCTTAGGGAAGGCCATCCAGTGGCATAGCAGATAGGGAAGGCCCAAGGCTCTGCCGTAGGAATGGCACGACTGCATCTAGCTAACAGCTAGGAATGTCCTGCCATAGAGAAGAACTGTGAGGGGCTTGGCCATTGGTGGTAGAAAATGCCCACTGACGCATCAGCGGACATAAACCCTTTCCCCCTGTATTCTATATCCTGAATCTTAAATGCTTGTCAGGAACATGCCAAATGTTCCTTTGAGCAGCTCGGAGTGCAGCACAAAAACTAAGAAATTCCTTAGCAAAGCACAGACCACGCAAAGTACTTAACATGGCAGAGGCACCTAAACCCTGGCCAGCACATGAATAAGCGACGTCCTGATGCCTCCAGACTGGGCGACCATTGGGCCGCCCTGGACCGTGTATTCAGGATCAGGCTGGATCGGCTGGGTGACACCTGACTCTGTTTGCTCTGGATGCCGACACAGGCTCCTCTGGTCATCTGCCCACCGCAAGCCCCCACCAACCTTTGGGACAGGATGGGGATGGTGAAGATAGCTGCGGAGCATTGAGAAGTTGGAGGTGGCACACTCTTGTGACCTCCTCACTCTGCGGGGAAGACACAATGGGCCTCATTACGACCGTGGCGGTCCGGAAATAGCGGTGGCGGTAAACCCGCCGCCACCGTTGTTTCCGGACCGCCTGATCACGACCCCTGCAGGCGGGAGGTGATGTTCCCGCCAGGTCTGACCTGGCGGGTTTAACACCGCCCGCCTGCAGGCGGACGAGGAAACACCGGCAGCATTACAAGATGCTGCCGGTGTTTCCATGATCCCGATTCCCATCGAGTCCCATAGGACTCAATGGGAATGGGGATTTACACCATTCCGCCTCCGTGATTCCCGGAAAACCGGGGTTGTGATGCCCCGGTAATTCCGGGAATCACGGAGGCGGAATGGTAATACGAGTCCGGCGTTAACCAGGCGGTTTTACCGCCTCGGTTAACGCCGGACTCGTAATGAGGCCCAATGATGCCCTAGAGCACCGAGTTTGCTACATTGTTCCGAGTGATTAAAACTCCTGAGGTACCCCATTTAAAGACACACCTCTCACCTGCAAAGGAGTACATACGCGCAGGTTCTCATTATGGTGGAACACAGCAGACAATCGGCTTGTACAGCAAAATTAGGAAAATCCTAATCCAAGTGATCCCCCCCAAAATCACCTCGGAGGACTGAAAACAGGGGTTCAACTGTCGAGCATGTAAAATGGGCAGAAAATGAGGTGCAGGCGTAAGTGCTCACGCCTGTGGATGGTAATGCCAGCCCATTTAGGCGAAAGGCCCCAACGCTGGCCCTGATTGCTGGGCTGGGAGTTGGCAAGTGGCTGTGCTGGCATTTGTTCGGCTGTCGATTCTCGAGGCCCCCCGCCCCCCAGAGTGAGTGTGCATTGTTGTGGGTAGGTAATGAGTTGCTTTTTGCCTATTTTGTAGGAATTGGTCTGCAGTGTAGAGGAGGATTAGGCAGAGAGGACCTTCCCACTTGATAACAACGGGCTTGAGAGGTAAGAAAAGCCTAGCCCAACTTTTTATTTTAAAAAATATCTTTTCAATGTAGACTATTCAAAGGCCTTCTGTAAGCAGGATATGTTATTGGACGTGCAGGTAGCCGCGCTGGGAATTAATTTTCTCCTGCCCGTTTGGGTGGGAGACATATCAATACCAGCCACTTGGTTGTACTCAGACCCACACTAAAAGCACTGCCGGTGCTGGCAGAAAGCCTTGTTTGAATCACAAATTAAAAAATGTTAGAATTATTTTCTGAGCAGGCTGTGTTAAAATTGCAGGGCTGTGTGCATTTGGTGGGCAAAATGTTTGTCTATGAGTTAACATAATATAATAAAATAAAAATTGCATGCACACACTAAGGGGATCATTCCAGCTGCCTCCAAACTCGGGTTCGGGTCCATGTAGGTGGAATAGGGACTTACCGGGACATTCCGACCTATGCGGACCCGGTAAGTCCCCATGCCAAATACCATTCCCCATTCCCATTCGAGCCCCCATAAGGGGCTCGAATTCGTAATGAAGGTCAGCATCTTTGGATCCATTTCTGGGGTCTCGGCTACCTTTCCTGAGACTGGGTCTTGGGCATTCGACTCTAAGGTGAAATCTGGTCTCCTTCTCCAGTGGTTTCCTGATCCTTTGTGATATAGATTGCCATTCTCGGAGATGGGGTCTACTCTGTGGATCTGGGGTGTCTAATTGTCTCAGGCTCAAACATTTTTGAAGTGTCCTCATCTGGGGTACTCTCCACTAACCTGGCTTTACTCACTGGCTCTCTACATTCCGCTTTGTCGAGGCTGTTGGTTTCCTCTTGTCCTTCCTCTTGTCCGTATTCCTTCGAAGGAGAGCGTCCCCTATATTATCTGCCCCTGGGGTAGGGGGCAAGAGGCTGGGCACAGCTGATGGATTCGATTACAAAAAGCATCTTTAAGTCTCTTGAACGCATCAGCCGCTTCCTGGGGCCTTTCATTCTTCCCCAATTCTGTGCCCGGGGGAGTAGAAGTGTGTTTCCTCTTCTGAGCGGCCTTACACCCCCTTGAGGTATTTTCTAGATGCTGTCTAGTGGAGGTCCCCTACCTGGGTTATCTTGCGTGCCAGCTCTGGTGCCCAATATCTCCTCCAGGATCTGTAAACTGCCCATATAGGCTGCACTCCCTGGGCCACTGCCTTTACTAGAGAGTCTCACAGAACTCTCTTAAAGCTCTGTGAGAGGTCGACCTCCTCTTCCAGGAACTCAGGGTCCTGGTTGCTATAACCGTACCAGTACTCCACTGGTCTGTCAGAGGCCATCTCTGTGAGATATGGTAGGGAAGAGCAGCTGCAGGCCTTGTAGCTCTTCTGGATTGACCTGCCTGCACAGCAGTTTCTGGTCAAGCGTTTCCCAGTAATAGTGCAAGATAAGATTTTTTTATTACTTTATTTTTAAACCCAAATCTGGGCTCAGCCTCTGTATATTAGTGGAAACGCTTCAAAATCGTGAGGAGAATTCTTTGTTCTGCCGCTTTATATAAGTAGTGTTGCTCCGGTGAAGCGCGACGCTTCCTTTTCGTTCGCGAGTGGAACGTTATTAA
Source organism: Ambystoma mexicanum (assembly GCF_040938575.1). NCBI lineage: Eukaryota > Metazoa > Chordata > Amphibia > Caudata > Ambystomatidae > Ambystoma > Ambystoma mexicanum. The sequence continues at coordinate 306,956,129 of NC_090921.1, forward strand.
AGCGGAGTCTACCGCGCATGTGCGGGCTCCCGTAACGCGCAAAGACGTTCCTGTCAGGCCAAATTAACTCCCTCAGGCCGCAAGAACGTCCGCGCTCATGTCTCAGTTTCTCCAGCCCCAGTGCAAGCGAGATCCCCTGCGGGCCTGACTGTAAAGAAAACCAAAACCCGAAATTCTGACCGTGCTCGGATGTATAAAGTTCTTTACATATAATTTAAATATATATAATTTAAATATATATCAGGCCTACGCTGACAAGTATTTAAATATGTAAAATCCATAGTATGTTCGCTTTGCGCTTCGCATTACTGATTTTTCATATACTGTCAGTCAATGATACAGTAATAAAGGTAAATGGGTACTTAGCTTTCGAAAGCAGCAAAAAAGAAGAGGAAGGCACCTAGTCAGTCAGAGGGACAATTATACTAGAGGACACCTCATTGGAGGACAGGATTGAGGCGAGGACTAGCAGCGAGCCAGAGACTCAGGGGAGATGTAGTTGATACACTTCTGGTTGGTTTCAAGTGTATTTTCTTGTTTCTTTATTTTTTGCGCCAGTTGGGCACCTTTAAAAAAAATTAAAACCACATATAATAGAAAAAATGAAGATTTCAATAAGCTGTTAAGCAGAATTAAAGAAGATTAAGCATAATGCTCGCATCCGGTCTTGTCATAGAATTAGGACCTTGGGAGTTGGCGGACTGAAACACAAGTCACATTGAAATGTTTCCCTGAATAGAAACAAAGTAATGTTTCAGTTAAATGTATGAACTAATGTAACATCTACCAATAATGGGTAATAACTTAGGTTATTCTGTTTCTCAATATGCAGTTACGTTTGTCACAGAAGCCAGTTGCCAGCGGATGGATCTTTATCACAACATTGGACCATCACACACCAAACTGTCATATCGATCTTGTAGGACGATCATGCAGCCACTGTTTGCCTATTTGCTGTGCCTGTCATCAGGACCAACATCATCAATAAATACAACTGGAGAGCATGGTTTATTTGCGGTTATGGAATGCACCATTTTATCTACAGAATAGAATGCCATGCGCTTAGTCATAACAGTGCTTCAAGAGAAAGCAGAGGATCTCTCAATATGGACTTTGATATGAGTGAAATGTAACCGTATCATGCATGATTGAAGTACTCAGAGTAAAACATTGAAGAATATAATATAAAAGAAGTCAATTGTTTGGCTAGTATCTCAAATTAAAAAAGAACAATGTAACAATGATCGTGACCAAAAAACAGAATGAGACCATTGATTATAACAGCATTCCTACCACTTAAATTCTATTGAATGGGTTCTTGCAATGATTATGTACGTAAAAGATATGAAAGGCTCTGTTGAATGTATTTAAATACTTTTGTTACAAAATATCAAGACATACTAAATTCCCAACTCTGTGAAATTATTGAAAAGTATAATTTCCTCTCTTCTTTGTTTTATTAGCAACTAAACATATCAACTGTGTATGTGCAGATTTAATGAGCGTCTTCTACATTTACCGTTCAGAAACGTGATTGCATAGATGCTGTCAGCAGACGTTAGGCTGTGGTGTGCACCAACATCATGACAAGGCCATTGCCTATATGTCTGGCATGATAATGTCGGCTTGAGGGGCGCGAGTTATGATTGATTGCCGACAGAGTACTTGAACTTAGGTTGATTGATCAACGCATAATATTATAAGATGGTGGTTTCCGACGAGTGCAGTTTACATGTGTAAATGTCAAAGAATCAAGAAAACAGTTTGTCTCTGTTCTGCTGTCATCACATTCAATGCCTACTTAATATGCTTGGACTTTGTTTATTTTTGTCCTGTTCTTTTTATTTTTCATGTATTTCTCTTTCTTGCAGGTATTTGGGATTCTTAAATCCTGTGCTAAAGATTTCAGAGGCTTTTTTGTACAACTGGCTGGTCCCTCTATGGCCGTCATTCCCAGTGCTGCCTTAAAACCCAGGAAGAGTGTAGTTGGGCAGTTGTTGCCTAGAAAGCAGGTGCCCCCTGCCTTCCCTAGAAGAACACGTAATTACAGAATCAGAAAGAACACATTTGAAACTGCACTTTAAATTCTCCTGGAAATGTAGCTGGCACAAAGAATAGTTAGCTTCGCTACACAAGTAGGGACACAGGAGGCATTAGCTTGCACAATTAGTGTGTCGTTTTAAATAACTAGACTAGGTGACAGCAAAGCTTGTACCAAGATAGGGACTCACAACACTAGAAGGGCAGTATTTCTATAGGTAGGGTCATGTTGCAGCGTACCCATATGGAGAAATGTCATGTGCCAGATCTGCACTAGGCCGGTAGGCAGCAAATAAATGCAGAGCTAATGTGTGTTGCAAAAGAAACATAAATGTGACAAAATGCATTTTAAAAAGTGCACCAGCAGAGTATTCAACCTTGCCACTTTAAGAAAAGCCAAGTTGAATACCCTTGAACAAATCAGGGAAAATGCTGTAGCCGGCTTGACGGTGACTAAGCCAAAGGAATGTCAATGCCGAGCCATTGCAGGAAGTGCACATGGCGGAGTAAGATATTATTGTGTTCGGTCAGTTGTCAGATAAATCAAGTTGCAAGGATACAGCAAACCGTTTCAAGTTTATAACATCCCGGGAAATCAGAAGGAGGTGACAGATTAATATATTCTGCTCATGGCTAGGCGTAAAGGGAAGACGCAAGAAGCGGCTAATGAAAGAACAAATAATTGCTACGATGAAATCTTAACAGGGTAAGAGTAGGATGACTCACAGAAATAATTATTCATAAATATGTCAAGAATAGGATGGCGATAGGGAGGCCTTGGGCATGGCATGGGAGGTAACATGGACTATTTGATTTAATTAAAATAAAGTGACACGCTTGTCTCTCCCTCACTCTTACCTAGATAAACATGTCATCCTGCAGCCAGTTCATGGACAGTGTGACCGCATTTTACCCGATTAGCACATGTCTTTTTTCACTGCAGAAGTAATTTAGGGCATACCAATTCATTTCCATATATGATGAGGTAGCACTTTTTTTAGGGGAAGGTACACGTGTGAGATCTTAGATAATGGTTGTCCAATCCATAGTTGTGCACATATAGGTTCCATATGTAGCTTAGTAGAGATAGCCAATGAGCAGGAGCAATAGGTTTTCATAACTGTGACATCACAGGGACCCTTTTTACTATATAAACTCCTGTTGTCTGTTCAAACGTTGGAGAATTCTGGAGTGAGAGTTTGGTTTTTATCTTGATTTTCTCCCCATTCTATTGCAATAAACTGGTTACCCTGTGTTGTCTCTTTTTTGACAAATGCCGGTTGGACGTCAATTTAGCCTTTTCTGACCCTCTTATCAAGAGGGCTAGGTAGGCCTGATCCACAGGCAAAGTGCAAATCCAAGCCAGGTGCCCCAGGCATCCTGCAATTCATAAATTGAGGGGCCTCAAAAGCTCTGTCCTTAAAAACGTTATATTGAAGTTGCAGAACCAGAAGACAAAATTCCAAATGTTGATTTTGGAGCTTCCCGGGCTTCAGTCCTATAATGAGTATATTAATTTGTCTTGAAGGATGGTGGTGTTGGGTTGCCAATCCTGTTGAACCATTGTTCCACATGCTGATACTCACACATAAGAACCTTTGGTTCATCAAGAACAAACATTGGCACATGTTGAAAGAGCAGAATCTGGGAAGGAAACCAGGGGTGGACCACTTTCTAGCACCTTTTGGGCTTTAAATATTACCTTTGGGGCCCTGTAATGCTCTATTAGTCATTTGTATGCTTAGTGGACATTACTTTTTGCATGATGTTCTACATATGAATGCCATTGTATACCATAACAAAATGTTGGTCTACGCTAGAACCCAGAAACAATAGCTACAAGTCAATTATTTCCAGTCTACAAAAGGATAAATAACTTCAATGGGACTGTGGGCTTTAGTTCAGGTCTCAAAATGCACACACTCCACAAGACTTGGCCAGTGATAATTGACTCATGTGAGTAAGAAATGGCCTGCTCTATGTTGACAATGGAGCTGTAGAGTTACTTGCTATGACCAGTTGGTGGAAGCAGCGCGCACAGTACTCTGTGCATTAGGATCATGTGACAGCTTGGAGCACTGACTGCCCTGTTTATTGATTAGCGCAGTGGAAGGGCTGAAGGTTTGGACCCTGGAGCAGCTGGCATTCGATGTGCTCAGAGAACTAAGAATACGGCTTGCCTGTGAGTAAACTACCTACTTGGAGTCCCAATCGGAAAACACAAGGGTCAATTTTTATTGCAGGCATCACAAAATAATTTCATTAATGTTGTGTTCACTTTAATTGAACCTGGATTAGGTTGTGGCCTGATGCATCCTTCTAACACTGCTGCTACGCCACAAAACAGAGATATATACAGGGCTCAACATTTCAGAGGACTATTTAGCTTCTGCTCCTACCATATGAGAGCCTAGTTAGCTTAAAGGCCACTTTTGTCTCCGTAGGCCAACTGGTGCCTTACAAGCATGCATAGGTCTCATTAAATCTGAGTGTTTAAGAATGAGAAAAAATATTAAGACACATCTAGAAATATTTAAACATAATGGATCATACATAATGGGGTTTAAGTGTGCCTCTTATGTGGAAGTTAGATTTGCTTTGTGTTTTGTACTCGCTCCTGGTTCCCCAGCACAACCTCCTCCCTACTTGGTGATGTCTGATACCCAGGAATTGGTTTTAGCTCCTGCTCATCGAATCTCAGTTTCAAACCCTGTATACATCCGTACAGAATTTAATTCAAGATTTGTGCTTGTTCAAGTCTTGTTGTGTTTCACAATTGGTTCTTACTGGCGCCTTTGACAAAGGTATGGTTGCCAATTGAGATGTTCTGATCAATATGATAGTTCTACGAGGCTCACACTATGAGTGGTTCAACATCGTAGGATAGTTCTCACTCTCCCCATGCCTGGCATTCATCCCTAATCATTCAAACAGCACAAGGTAAATGTCAGGCAGAAGAGCTGAAGCCGTTCAAATGCATAGCAGTAGAATTATTCTGCAATAATGCAGTGTCCAGAACACCCTTTAAAAATATTTTCCACTAATCTAATTCAAAGGCAATGTGCGCAGAGTCAGTTTTATGAAAATGCGTGCTAACGGCTTGACCTAGGAACTGCAAACACGTGCTCGGCCATAAAGTATGAGCTCACTCCTTGGTGTGACAGGAACTCCTAGGCACTCAGCCTCAGTCTTTCAAGCTCTGAGAAATAAAGAAAGCATAAAGTGGAATTTTTAATAGATCTGAGCTTGTGGAACGCACTCAAATATACTCTGGTTCAAACACCACTGTGGAATGTTGTTGTTTTAGGAATCATTCTGCCCTCTTAGAAATCTTTCTAGTAGACTGTGGTGGCAAGGAATCCAGATGACCAACAGAAAAGTCTGCCTGTTATCATCTGAAACATTTGTTTTCGAGATTAGGACTGTAATGATCAACATTAGCTGATAAGTGTCAAGGCAATAAACAAGTCGTTAAGAGCATTTCAGAGGGGTTTAACATTGCTGACTCTGTTCCCCTTGGTTAGGCAGATTCTACCTTTGCTTCAAAAGATATGTGGGGCTCCCTAATTTGTCATAAGTGATAAAGGAATCACAGAAGTCTTTGATACTCAAGCAAAGCTTTTTTGAATGATTTCATACAGTGAGATAACCTATTCTGTCAGGATCATTAGTTAAATAGAAAGGTCTGCAACTTAAGCACTTGACCACATATGTTCCCAGCTCCGATAGAATTGTGTGGGCTGTTTTACATAGCAAGAAAGGTACACATTTTAAAAAGAACATGCTTCTCGACACCGGGGAAGCCAGTGAAGCTGGCGGAGAAGGGGAGACATATGAGCACCAAAAGGAGAGCGGGTTACTGACCTGACCGATGCATTCCAAAGAAGCTGCAGACAGCTCACAAGATAAGCAGGTTGAGCCAGGTAGAGCACGTTGCAATAATCAATATTACTAAGCACGAGGGCGGCTACCACAGTGCTGAAGGGACAGAGCCTAGCATTTGAAGCTGGACTGCTCTCAGTCTGTTTATGTCCAAAACTGATCTGACAGGTCCACATCTGAGAAAACAGATGGGCTAAAAAACATGATATGAGAGGTTTGCACACAGCATATCTAATGGTTATCATTAACTACGAACCTTAAATCAAACATTTTTTGGTTTTAGATGGGTGTCAATGAAACGGATATGAATCCATTGTCTGAGCTAATTTACAAATGCCACCCAGTAAAAACGACAGGAAGTCATGTCTATGGCTGAACTGATGTATACCTTTCAGGTTGTTCCCCATTTTTGTGATTCCCTGGCATGCATCAGGAAGCCTTCCCTCCTGCAAATGTGAGTTGTAGAGACCATACAGACGCTAACCAACAAGACAAGTGCTGGTTGAATAATTTACATCGGATACAAACGAGACGATGAAAGCAGTTATTAAAAGGACGCAGAAAGCGCTCAATATCGAATGCGCATGTTTTCATCATGCACACCCGACTAAAATCAACGCATGGCTTTGGGCCCTTTTCACGTCACTCATATAATCAGTCGTGCATAACCTTGCTTCTGGCATATTACTCCGACTTTCATGTTTTTAAAACCTTTTAAGAAAGATGAAATCTGTAACGTGCACAACAGTAGAATAGTACCTTGTCCACCGTGCGCGCCTTCTGTTAGTGACTTCTTAGCAAAAACGGAGGCCCTGTAGATCTTTTCGTTCGTTCTACTTTCATGCTTCTGTGACACGTGTGCAATTTACCCGGCTATCGGGCCCACTGTCACTGAACCACCATTGGGCTAGTTGCCTGTTACAACCTCTGTGGCGACTCTGCTGAGGCCAGGAAAATGGGCCCTAGGTGCGTGTCGCTCACGGCGCCTGCTAGGAACTTGGAGATCCCCTGCTTGTGTTCCCAACGAGCAGATAGGTACAGGACGTGGTGACGCAGAGAACGAGATGCGTGATGCGTCGCTCTCGAGGCGCGTACCACCTGCCTCGCCACTTTGTGTCAATGCACAATCCAAGATGGTGCCCATATTTCGGCAGTTATAGTATAGGTTCATGGGTATTGTCAATTAAACATCACGTCTCAACGCGTTGTTGTTCTACTTTTTCTCGAGTTTATCTTGAACCGGTTCGTTAAACCCTTAACTTCTTATGTTTTGCATTTTTCAAATAATACACTTCGTGTTCACCATTTGGCAGTCGCGTATCTAGAAATCAGAATTGTGGAGGCAAACCGGTGGGCACAAATAAAAGGTGGGTTTCGGGGGAGGAACCACATCAAATAAGGCTTAAATACCAACTCCCAACTGACTTAAATAAATATTTATATAAAGCTGGTAAAAAAATGACCTTCTGAAAGTTCATCTCCTTACTTACACCAACAAAATGAGCATCTTAATTCCATAGATCTTATCCTCTTTTGTATCAAAACAGGAGAAAAGGGGTGTGTGTAAAACCCAGAACGGCCGGAATGGCACCCTAATATATAAAACAGCAGCAAAACTCACCTGGAAATGATGCACACACACATGAAGAACATTTTGAAATGAGAAAGGTGCACCAGTATGCTGTCATTAACCCATTACTGCCCAAAATCTACATTTTATCACGAAAAAGTACCCAGAATGCTACCCTAATATATAAAACGGCAGCGAAACTAACCTGAAAATGATGCAAACACACATGAAGAACATTTTGAAATGAGAAAGGTGCAACCGTATGCTGTCATTAACCCATTACTGCCCAAAATCTACTTTTTATCACAAAAAAAGTACACAGACCGGGCCGGAATGCTACCCTAATATATAAAACGGCAGCAAAACTCACCTGAAAATGAGGCAAACACACATGAAGAACATTTTAAAATGAGAAAGGTGCACCAATATGCTGTCATTAACCCATTACTGCCCAAAATCTACATTTTATCACAAAAAAAGTACCCGGAACGGGCCGGAAAGCTACCTTAATATATAAAACGGCAGTGAACCTCACCTGAAAATGATGCAAACACACATGAAGGACATTTTGAAATTAGAAAGGTGCACCAATATGCTCTCATTAACCCATTACTGCCCAAAATCTACATTTTACCATGAAAAAGTACACGGAACGGGCTAGAACGTTACCTTAATATATAAAACGGCACCGAAACTCATCTGAAAATGATGCAAACACACACGAAGAACCTTTTGAAATGAGAAAGGTGCACCAATATGCTGTCATTAACACATTACTGCCCAAAATCTACATTTTATCATGAAAAAGTACCCGGAACGGGCTGGAACGCTACCTTAATATATAAAACGGCAGTGAAACTCACCTGAAAATGATGCAAACACACATGAAGAACATGTTGAATTGAGAAAGGTGCACCAATTTGCTGTCATTAACCCATTACTGCCCAAAATCTACATTTTATCATGAAAAAGTACCCGGAATGGGCCGGAACGCTACCCTAATATATAAAACGTCAGCGAAACTCACCTGAAAATGATGCAAACACACATGAAGAACATGTTGAATTGTGAAAGGTGCACCAATATGCTGTCATTTACCCATTACTGCCCAAAATCTACATTTTATCACGAAAAATGTACCCCGAATGGGCCGGAATGCTACCCTAATATATAAAACGGCAGTAAAACTCACCTAAAAATGATGCAAACACACATGAAGAACATTTTCAAATGAGAAAAGTGCACCAATATGCTGTCATTAACCCGTTACTGCCCAAAATCTACATTTTATCATGAAAAAGTACACGGAACGGGCTAGAACGTTACCTTGATATATAAAACGGCAGCAAAACTCACCTGAAAATGATGCAAACACACATGAAGAACATTTTGAAATGAGAAAGGTGCACCCATATGTTGTCATTAACCATTTACTGCCAAAAACCTACATTTTATCACGAAAAAGTACCCGGAAAGGGCCGGAATGCTACCCTAATATATAAAACATCTGAACATTTTGAAATGAGAAAGGTGCACCAATATTTTGTCATTAACCAATTACTGCCCAAAACCTACATTTTACCACGAAAAAGTACCCGGAACGGACCGGAACACTACCTTAATGTATAAAACGGCAGCAAAACTCACCTGAAAATGATGCAAACACACATGAAGAACATGTTGAATTGAGAAAGGTGCACCAAGATGCTGTCATTAACCCATTACTGCCCAAAATCTATATTTTATCACAAAAAAGTACCACGAAAGGGCCGGAATGCTACCCTAATATATAAAACAGCAGCAAAACTCAACTGAAAATGATGCAAATACACATGAAGAACATTTCCAAATGAGAAAGTTGCACCAATATGTTGTCATTAATCCATTACTGCCCAAAATCTACATTTTATCATGAAAAATGAAAAAGTACACGGAACGGGCTAGAACGTTACCTTAATATATAAAACGGCAGCGAAACTCACCTGAAAATGATGCAAACACACATGAAGAACCTTTTGAAATGAGAAAGGTGCACGAATATGCTGTCATTAACACATTACTGCCCAAAATCTACATTTTATCATGAAAAAGTACCCGGAACGGGCTGGAACGCTACCTTAATATATAAAACGGCAGTGAAACTCACCTTAAAATGATGCAAACACACATGAAGAACATGTTGAATTGAGAAAGGTGCACCAATTTGCTGTCATTAACCCATTACTGCCCAAAGTCTACATTTTATCATGAAAAAGTACCCTGGATGGGCCGGAATGCTACCCTAATATATGAAACGTCAGCAAAACTCACCTGAAAATGATGCAAACACACATGAAGAACATTTTGAAATGAGAAAGGTGCACCAATATGTTGTCATTAACCAATTACTGCCCAAAACCTACATTTTACCAAGGAAAAGTACCCGGAACGGACCGGAACGCTACCTTAATGTTAAGACGGCAGCAAAACTCACCTGAAAATGATGCAAACACACATGAAGAACATGTTGAATTGAGAAAGGTGCACCAATTTGCTGTCATTAACCCATTACTGCCCAAAATCTACATTTTATCACGTAAAAGTACCCCGAATGGGCCGGAATGCTACCCTAATATATAAAACGGCAGCAAAACTCACCTAAAAATGATGCAAACACACATGAAGAACATTTTCAAATGAGAAAGGTGCACCAATATGCTGTCATTAACCCATCACTGCCCAAAAACTACATTTTATCATGAAAAAGTACCCGGAACGGGCTGGAACGCTACCTTAATATATAAAACGGCAGCGAAACTAACCTGAAAATGATGCAAACACACATGAAGAACATGTTGAATTGAGAAAGGTGCACCAATTTGCTGTCATTAACCCATTACTGCCCAAAATCTACATTTTATCACGAAAAAGTACCCGGAATGGGCTGGAACGCTACCCTAATATATAAAACGTCAGTGAAACTCACCTGAAAATGATGCAAACACACATAAAGAACATTTTGAAATGAGAAAGGTGCACCAATATGTTGTCATTAACCATTTACTGCCAAAAACCTACATTTTATCATGAAAAAGTACCCGGAACGGGCTAGAACGCTACCTTAATATATAAAACGGCAGCGAAACTCACCTGAAAATGATGCAAACACACATGAAGAACATTTTGAAATGAGAAAAGTGCACCAATATGCTGTCATTAACCCATCACTTCCCAAAATCTACATTTTATCATGAAAAAGTACTCGGAACGGGCTGGAACGCTACCTTAATATATAAAACGGCAGCGAAACTAACCTGAAAATGATGCAAACACACATGAAGAACATGTTGAATTGAGAAAGGTGCACCCATTTGCTGTCATTAACCCATTACTGCCCAAAATCTACATTTTATCATGAAAAAGTACCCGGAACGTGCTGGAACGCTACCTTAATATATAAAACGGCAGCGAAACTGACCTGAAAATGATGCAAACACACATGAAGAACATGTTGAATTGAGAAAGGTGCACCAATTTGCTGTCATTAACCCATTACTGCCCAAAATCTACATTTTATCACGAAAAAGTACCCGGAATGGGCTGGAACGCTACCCTAATATATAAAACGTCAGTGAAACTCACCTGAAAATGATGCAAACACACATAAAGAACATTTTTAAATGAGAAAGGTGCACCAATATGTTGTCATTAACCATTTACTGCCAAAAACCTACATTTTATCATGAAAAAGTACCCGGAACGGGCTGGAACGCTACCTTAATATATAAAACGGCAGCGAAACTCACCTGAAAATGATGCAAACACACATGAAGAACATTTTGAAATGAGAAAAGTGCACCAATATGCTGTCATTAACCCATCACTTCCCAAAATCTACATTTTATCATGAAAAAGTACTCGGAACGGGCTGGAACGCTACCTTAATATATAAAACGGAAGCGAAACTAACCTGAAAATGATGCAAACACACATGAAGAACATGTTGAATTGAGAAAGGTGCACCCATTTGCTGTCATTAACCCATTACTGCCCAAAATCTACATTTTATCATGAAAAAGTACCCGGAACGTGCTGGAACGCTACCTTAATATATAAAACGGCAGCGAAACTGACCTGAAAATGATGCAAACACACATGAAGAACATGTTGAATTGAGAAAGGTGCACCAATTTGCTGTCATTAACCCATTACTGCCCAAAATCTACATTTTATCACGAAAAAGTACCCGGAATGGGCTGGAACGCTACCCTAATATATAAAACGTCAGTGAAACTCACCTGAAAATGATGCAAACACACATAAAGAACATTTTTAAATGAGAAAGGTGCACCAATATGTTGTCATTAACCATTTACTGCCAAAAACCTACATTTTATCATGAAAAAGTACCCGGAACGGGCTGGAACGCTACCTTAATATATAAAACGTTAGCGAAACTCACCTGAAAATCATGCAAACACACATGAAGAACATTTTGAAATGAGAAAGGTGCACCAATATGCTGTCATTAACCCATCACTGCCCAAAATCTACATTTTATCATGAAAAAGTACCCGGAACGGGCTGGAACGCTACCTTAATATATAAAACGGCAGCGAAACTAACCTGAAAATGATGCAAACACACATGAAGAACATGTTGAATTGAGAAAGGTGCACCCATTTGCTGTCATTAACCCATTACTGAACAAAATCTACATTTTATCACGAAAAAGTACCCGGAATGGGCTGGAACGCTACCCTAATATATAAAACGTCAGTGAAACTCACCTGAAAATGATGCAAACACACATAAAGAACATTTTGAAATGAGAAAGGTGCACCAATATGTTGTCATTAACCATTTACTGCCAAAAACCTACATTTTATCACGAAAAAGTACCCCGAATGGGCTGGAACGCTACCTTAATATATAAAACAGCAGTGAAACTCACTTGAAAATGATGCAAACACACATGAAGAACACGTCAAATTGAGAAAGGTGCACCAATATGCTGTCATTAACACTTTACTGCCCAAGATCAACATTTCATCACGAAAAAGTACCCGAAATGGGCCGGAATGCTACCCTAATATATAAAACGGCAGTGAAACTCACCTGAAAATGATGCAAACACATATGAAGAACATTTTGAAACAAGAAAGGTGCACCAATATGCTGTCATTAACCCATTTCTGCCCAAAATCGACATTTTATCATGAAAAAGTACACAGAACGGGCCGGAACGGTACCCTAATATATAAAACAGCAGCGAAACTCACCTGAAAATGATGCAAACACACATGAAGAACATTTTGAAATGAGAAAGGTGCACCAATATGCTGTCATTAACCCATTACTGCCCAAAATCTACATTTTATCAGGAAAAAGTACCCAGAACGCTTTAGCATTTTATTAAATAAAAAGGTAGGATAAACGCCACTCTACCCCTATCCTGACAAGGATTTTCATGCATAGAATAAACTAAAGAAAATACTCTTACAAAAGGATATCTGTCCCTCACACCTGTATACTCAATAAATCAATAAGGAAATGTATGGCAGTTTAATCCAACAATTATATATAACATAAAACCACATTCACAATGTGGCCACTGCCTCTTCTCATAACCTGGGTTAATTCCTATTCCCCAGGTTTAAGCAAGGTTTTGCTCCACAGTTCAAAAGAAATCAGGAAATTCTGTTTTGCCACAAAGTCCCAACACAGTTCTTTCGGATTCAAAACTTGATAATAAAAAGTTCAGTTCTATCAATAAAGTACGAAAAGAAGTGATAGGTTCCAACTTCTCCTGGAGTAAGAACAGGATTTACATTTGTCTCCTTCAAGTAAACAACTGTCTTTGTCAGGATGATATGCCATTGTGTTGGGAGGATAGCTCTGGGGCAACGTGGGTTTGCGCTTAGCAATCTCTGGGTATTAAGCACATTATAAATAACCAATTACAATTGTGGGTGACTTTAATCTTAAGGTCAATGAGGTGGAGAACTTTAAGATTCAAAGCTTTCTGTCCTCTATGAAAGAACTCTCCCTTCCCCAGCAGGTTCATGAACAAACCCCAGATGCTGAGATCACTCTTTTTGCAGCCTTTTTAAATCCTGTGGTCTGATCATTTCTTTGTTCCCTTCACCTGGGGCATTAAGGGCCCGCCATCTGCTCCACCAGCCAAATTAGTCCAGCGGCGTGGATGGCGCTCAGTATCTAAATCTGATGTGAATTCTTTTATCCTTGCCCGACTTTCAGGGCTGTCCCCTGTGGACATGAATTCTTTAACTACTACTCTGACCGCAGTTGGAGACAGCCTTGCTCAGCTCAAGACATCTAGGCTATCTTCACGCCCCTCGCAGCAGTGGTTAATGGACAAGCTGCGTGCCCTTCGCCTGCAAGCAAGGCAGATGGAGCGAAAGTGGAGGTGCTCTTCTAACCCCAGGAAAAAGCTTGTCTTGTCTCTGGTCACCTCCCAGTATCACCTTGCCATTTCATGTGCCAAACGTGTCTACGTTGCATCTATTATTGAAACTTCTGTGAATCACCCCAGAGAGTTGTTCAAAGTGCAAATACAGACCCAAGTGCAAGGGTTGTCAGGAGGCAGTGCGGGTGTGTGGCTGGGAGGACAGGGATATGGGCCCGATATCAGAGGGTAACCAGGGGCCTGGTGCCAAAGCAGACAGTTTAGCAGGGGAGAGGAAGAGTAAAGGCAGAAGCAAAGAAGAAGGTCTTGAGGTGCTTCCAGAACCGAAGATGGCTCTTCTCAAGTTTCAGAGAAGCAGGGAGGATGTTCCAGATGGATGCCCCAGCAGAGGAAAGGGATCTACCCCCAACTCGTTGCTTGGAGAAGCGACTGACCCTGAGGGAGTTGGAGGCGAAGGAGCAAAGAGCTCAAGTAGGAAGGTATTTATGGCGGGAGAGTTCAAGGTATTGCAGAACCAGGCACCAGAAAGCCTTGTGAACAATGCAAAGGGTCTTAAATTTAATCCTTGCAGACACTGGGAGCTAATGAAGAGATTTCAGGGTTGGAGAGATACAACTGCCGGGCTTGAGGCCAAGGACAAGTCTTGCAGTCCTGTTCTGGATGAGCTGCAGAGGGCGAAGAGTGATTGCAGGCAGATTTAGAAAGAGGCTGTTGCAATAGTCCAGCCTAGAGAGAACCAGAGCTCTGGAAAGAGTGAGCTTCTGGGGAAGGAGAGGCAAGGAAGAATACCTCTGAGGAGGTGCAGTTGGTAAGAGTGGAGTCGAAGATGACCCAGAGGTTCTTAGCCGCGCAAGTGGGAGCAGGGAGAGGGCCAAGGGAGGATGGCCAGAGAGTGACAGGAAAGGAAGATGCAGGTGTGCCAATGAGGAGGATCTCTTTCTTACTGGCATTAAGGCAGAGGTCGTTGGCAGCGTACAACACCTGGATTGCAGACACAAAGTCAGAGATGAGAGAGGGAGTAGAGTTGGCAGAGGGGAGTCTGAAAACAAGTTGGGTGTCATCCGCATAGCACTGAAAGTGTGAGCAGAGAGCAGGAACGCAGTGGGCGAGCGGTGCTAGGTATTGGTTGAAAAGCCAAGGAGAGAGGTTAGACCCCTGGGGAACACCACAGGTAGAAAGTGAGATAGAGGAAAGTAAGGACCCAAGTTGGACCTAAAAGGGTTGGTTGGAGAGAAAGGGGGTCAGCCAGGCCAGGGCCTGATTAGTCATACCAAGCTTATCATGGAGGCGATTGAGCAGGATGACATTGTTGACCATGTGAAAGGCAGAAGAAAGATTGAGTAGGATGAGGACTGATGGGATATTAGAATGAAGGTTGGAGAGCAGGTCTTCACGGATGTTCAGGAGAGCACTTTCCATGCTTCTGGCAGCTCTGAAGCCAGACTGATGGTCATGGAGACAACCAACAGAATCGGAGTGAAGATTAAGCTGGGAGATGGCCAGCTTTTCCAGGAGTTTGCCCAGGAAAGGAGTGATAGAGATCAAGTGAAAGTTAGGCGGGCAAGAGGAGTCGGCTAAGGGTTTCTTGCGATGAGGGTGCACAAGAGAGTGCTTTAGAGGGGAGGGGAAGGCTCCAGAGGTGAAGGAGTGGTTGCAGAAGTTGGCCAGAGCATGAGCAATGGTCTCGATGTGGTCCTTGATGGTTTTGGATGAACAGGAAATAACCTGTTTTAACAATACTTTCATAGATTGGACTTTCTGGAAATCTCATCAAGGGAGAACAGAGGAAAAAATGAGAAAGAGGGAGGAGAGGTGGCTGCAGGGGGGCCAAATGTAGCAGAAAGAGAAGCTGGAAGAGGAGGAGAGGACAAGAGGGTGGACTGGATGCCATGGGAGGTGGCAGGAGGGCTAGAGACTGCAGCAGGGTTGGCCAGCTCCTTGCATATTTTAAAGAGTACGGCCAAGTTGTTCGATGCTGCAGAGATGCAGGCTTGGTTGTGGGCTCCCTTCTTAGTGCGGACAATGAGCTGGTATTGCAGTTGAAGCAGGCGCAGGCCAGTTTGTCAAAGGATGCACAAGAAGCCCGCCATTTCCTCTCAGCCACCCTACACTGGCGTTTAAGGGTAACTAGGTCAGAGTGATACTAAGAGTTGCACTTGGTTTTGGGCTTCAAGCGGATGTTCATGACAGGGTCAAAAACATCAAGAGTATCAAAGATAGAAGAGTAGAGCATGGAAAGGGCTGTGACAGGATGTGAGTCATCCAGAGGAGGAGGAGGGGGAGAGAAAATGGAAGTGAAAGCCTCAACTGACACACGCTTCATGGGTCAGATGACCGAGAAGGTACATGGAAGTGTTTGAGTTGGCTTGGCCTGATGGGTAGAGAGGGTGAGGTGGGAGGAAAGGAGAGAGTGATCACTGCAGGAGAGAGGAGTGGTCAGAGGGATAGAGAGGGGGAGGTCTGAAGAGATCAGAGCATCCAGAGTGTGCCCAGCAGAATGAGGTGGGCCAGAGGGGAGAATAGAAGGGGAGAAAGAGTCACAGAGGTCGCAAAGAGTCCAGAGGAGGGACAGGAAGCATCCAGATGGATGTTGAAGTCTCCAAGAAGGAGAAGTTGAGTGGTTGAGGGCAGGAGGGAGGAGGTGAGGACCTCCCACTCAGAGGGGATCAAGGTGATTTGACCAGGTGGCTGATAGACAGTAGCCATGGTAAGAGAGTGGCCAGGAGAGAGAGAAAGCCTCAGACAAGGCATTTGAAAGAGGAGTAGGCCTGCATAGGAATGACAGAGGCAGGAATCCACTCCGGCAAGATCAACGCTACACCCCCTCCAGAACGGTTGGATTTGGGCGTGGAGCCATTTTACAGCCATTGGGGCTTGTGACAGAGCTGGCCGTGAAACATGTCTTGGTGAGACCGTGGACATCTAGGTCAAGTTATCCCAGGAGGCAGCAGATGTCAGAGGAGTGTTTGACAGCTGAGCGAGAGATTAGAGTGGCAATATGGAGAAGGTTGCCATCCTTGAATGACTTCCGGGGAGGGGTAAAAATCTGAGGTACGCGCAGCGGAGGTAAAGAAGGAGCCTAAGGGGGGGCAGAAGAGGAAGAGGGAGAGGGCAAGGTAGCCAAGGAGGAGGCAGAGGGGGGGGGGGGCTAAGGAAGCTGATGAAGGGATAGACGGGACAGCAGGAGAAGAAAGGAAATTGATGAGGTGTGGGAAGTGTCTATCAAAGAGGAGCAGGTTGGCCTGAGGGCCTTGGACCATGACGGTGCCATTAATGTAATTACAGCACGGAATTGGAAGGTCCTTACTATAAAGGCAAACTGAGAGCACCAGTCTTAATAGAGTTATTCCACTCTATTTTTCTTTGTTCATATATTTTGGTCCTTATGCCATAGGACCTTCATCAGACTGGTTACCCCAAGCTAAAACTTGATCAATGAACACAACTGGAATTACGATTGATTAAAACTACAGAAACAGGACGTGGTGCCCACCTTCAACCTCTTTGTGGTGCCATTAATGTAGACATTAATGATTACCTTAGAGGAGTGGAAGGGGTCCAGGAGTGCCTCCCACCACTGGTGAGGAAGAGAAGGGAGACAGTACAGAGAACATATGAGGAGTCCAAGGGTCTGGCGAAGGAACGACAAAGAGGATGTTGGTGAGGTTCTGTCTGGGGGAAGTGCTGGAGTAGGTGTCAGCGATAGGGAGACCAGGGTTAGAGGTCAACATATCCTTTTTGAACTTCTTCCTACCAGACTTAGTGAGAAGGGTAGCATAGTCAATGGAGAAACTGTTAGAAAAAATAGGAGAGACAGAGAGTGCCATAGGTGTCGTGGAGGAAGGGGAAGAAAAGAGAGAGTAGCGGAGGGAGGTTGGGGCGGGGACAGGATTGGGGAAGGCAGGATGGGGATAGCACAAGGTAGTCACTGGGCACAGCCAAGGTCAAAAAAGCACCAAATGGTACTAATAGCTAACTTTAAAATAGCAGAAAATGGTACTAGCAGCTAACTTTAAAATAGCAGCTAATGGTACAAACAACTAACTTTAAAATAGCATCAAATGATACTGAGCCATGTGAGCCTCCACCGGCCCCTTCTTGTTCTGTGTTTCCTACTTTCTCTGTTCTGGAGGTGACCACTGCTGTTACTAAGATCAGGTCATCATCCCCTCTTGATCCAATTCCTCTTCATCTTAATAATGATATCCTTCCTCACATTGCTCATTTGTTGACAGAAGCAGTTAATACATCCCTCTCTGTGGGAGTGATCCTGGCCTCCCTTAAACTGGCCACTGTGATCCAACTGTTAAAGAAACCCTTGTTGGATCTTCTTGAATCCGTGGTCTGTCCACTACTCTCCACTTTTCTTGAGGAATCCTCTTTCTTTCAACCCTCACAATCGGGGTTTTGCCCAGGGTAGACGTGGTTGTAGGCAGGACACAACCCGGGTGTGTTCTGGATTCCGTTCAGTCAGGCAATCAGCTTGTTTCATAGTACATTATGGTTCCCCAGGGTTATATTTGAGTACCGCTGGTCGTATCCAATGTCGGTTATATATAGTCCCCAATCGCAGCTCAGCCTCACAGATCGTACATTGCCATCTTAACGCTTATAGTTTCAACACCCTGGTGCCACACTGAGTGTTTTGCCAATGCTGACTGTTTACCTCCAGGTCTCACCGCTATGCCTGCTCTTAAGGATGCTGCGTTTTCTGCATAGTTCCACCAAACCTGTAGGTCTCTGATTCTGGAGTCTATTCTGTGTTCAGCATGGTTGGAAATCTTTCTGTCCTCTGGGACTGATGTCTCCGTGATCTTGTTCTGTTTTTGTCCGCCTTTTCCACTGTAGATGTCACTGGCGAGTTTCTGATATTGCAAGCTATTTCACCTATTGTAGTAGTCGGCAGGCCAGTTTACCAAGAGCAACCGATCTAGGCAGCTCGCCGCTGGGATATGTCCTCTTGGCCTTTTGTCTCAACCTGTCAGTGCCTCCTGCTCATCGATCGGGTTCCCGGGGGGAGGGGAGGGAGCGGGCGGTGGGAAGAATGCCGTGCCTGGTCTGACTTTCCTGGAGTGCCTCCACTACGCGTATCCTCTGCTCCACCAGTTGTTTTGGACCGTGTGCTGTGGCACGGCACCGGGTGGTGCCGCTCTGTCGGTGTTCTCTGATGTTACTGTTGGGCTCAGGCAGACTGCTTCAACAGGTGTCAGGTTACCCGCTGCTTCACTGCTCTTGCCAGGGTTCTCGCTGGGCAGGCTCAAAGTTTTGCTGCCACCCAGCCGACGTGCAGAAGTCAGTTCCAGGTGCGTCCCCCTCCTCGTTTCAGTCCGGTGCCAGGGTCAGCCCCTGTGAGCGCTTCCGACAAGCGTTGTGCTGCGCCTCTAGAGACTGCAGTGTCTCTGCTTCTTTCCGCTGCTGTGGGTTATGTGTCTCTGGAGGTCGAGGGATGTTACTTCCACCCACACACGTTCTATCTCCTACTCTTGCAGGATCACGGTGTCGCCCAGTGGCCCTGTCCCGTCATGTCGTTCTTCCCTGCTTCATCACTCTGTAGGCAATTTTGGCTAGCACACTCGGCCGAGTGCCTCCTTGTTTCAACCGAATATCTCCTTGTTTGCACTCCGGGTAGGGTCCACAGCACAGCGTACCGTCGCAGTGGTGTTCCGCTGCTAACAGGTGCTTATTTCAGGAAATTATTTTCATAATATACAGGTTTTTGACAGGATTCAGCTGGCGGCCCCAGGAGCTCAGAGGATTCACGTCCTCATCGTTTTCTCGACGGCCATGCCACCCCCCCAACATATTCAATTCAAGGCCTTTTGCTTTGTCCACCAAGCTTTCTTTGGTCAGGGAGTGGAATACCTCATGGCAAACTTCTCGCCCTACAACCCGAGCCGAGTTCTGCGGTCAGCTGTCGCTTGCTTGCTGAATGTTCCATTGGTCAGGTATAGCTGCATTGGTGGCTGCGCTTTCTTCGTGGCTGCAGCTGTTCTCTGGAATTCTCTGCCTCTTTCTCTCAGAGCTATCCCGATTCCTCTGGCTTTTCGCAAAGCTCTGAAAATCTTTCTTTTCTAGGCTATCTCTTTCACTGCTCTGTAGGGAGCACCTAGATGCTCTCAGGCAAATGTTGCGCTTTACAAAATCTATTCCATTCCATCTATTCCATTCCATACCTTTGATTTTAAAAGAAATAGTGTGTTCCAACTCCGCCCAGAGTAAGAACGGATTTGAAGAGTTCTTTGTTAGAACCACAGTTGAGCACTCTCATCAACTACTACCTGGTTTTCAGTCATGCCAGGCCTTCTAGTTCACCAACTTGCCACACAGGTTTACTCGCCTGCCCGTCTAATATTTCACAAAAGAACAAAGTGTGCTTCATTGGTAACTTCCAACTAAGAACAACAACTTCACAAGGTTTAATTAGCATCACACTTTAAACCATTTTCAGTGAAACAAGGAATCACATTAGTGCTCTTTAGGATTCCTCTGTAACTATGCTTCTCTCCCTCTGGATGATCTTCTTCAGAAGGGCAGCCTTGTTGCCATCTTTCTTTCCCCTCTACACCAACAACCAAATAGTGACCAGAAAGTGATCTTACACTATTTCTGTCTTGGCTCTGGCAATGTGTGTTTATGTCATCATGTGATCTGTATTTCACAACCCATAAACAGAAAGTCGTACAACTCTTGGGGTTCCCATTATTCCCTTCTTGCCTTGATAGGTTATTTGATATGATAGGCTATTTATAACGCGATTAACACCCAGAGGTTTCTAAGCGTGGACCCGGGGATCAAACCTGTGGTGCTCCATGTCGTCTTGCTTGTAAGGCGAGCACGTTGCCCATGAGCTATCCTCCAGAGATCTTCAGCAATGGTTTTTGTATTTCTATTGCTGGGTTTTTAAATACTCTTGGCTTGGTATTGTTTGTACGCTTTTGTTTGGACTAAAGCTTTGCCACAGGGTTTTTGGCCCTTCCACTAACTCACATGCTTGCTTGCACAGTCACTTTGGTTTAATAAGTAAATCATTTGTTGGTTTTTTACGGTTCGGTATTCAGAATTGTAATCACTGCTTCTCTCACTCACACGCGAGTGAAACTGCCTGCCGTGGATAGCGTTGCAGCACTCCAGAGTCACTTGCAAGCTAGGTAAGCTGCTCGATCTAGCTCCGCTTGGTGTTTGCAGGTCTTCTGTCATTGTGTCTCCTCGCAGTCAGGCAAACAGTCTTGTCTGGTCCACCTCCGCTCACGCCACTCAAAATTGGAGCTTCCTCTGCTCGGTAGAGGCTCAGGTGCAACCCAGCCACCTAAAGCCTTTAACGAGGGTACACTTCCCTCGCTACTTCCTCTTCCTGCTGCGCAACCTATGCACAACAAGCCTTCAATGGGCAAGCACCCCGTTCTTACGCTTCCCACTGTGCAAAATCTCTAATAGGAATAGCTTAGGGCAAATACGCTCTCAGGACTTGACACCGCTCTTGGCTGCACAATGGTCCCGGCGTCTTCTCTCGCGCAAGCTTCACTTTCCTCTGCAGACCACACTGCTTTCTCCTCTCCTGCTGCTCCTGCTGTTCATGTTCTCCCTCTTCCTGCACCTAAGGGGGCTTTTTATGCCTCTCCGTCTCCCTCAAGTGTAGGTCGTTTACACTAATTAGCTGACTGCTCCCACAGCAATATTTCTTTCTATCCTCTCTGTCCCTCTTCCTAGTCCCCGTATTGAAGGAATTATGGGACTTGAAGTCCCTGCCAACCAAGTTAGTTTTCCCAACGTCTTCTACCCTACAATAAGCCATTCCAAGATTGGGGTTTCAGGGAAAATTAAACAAGGGACTTTCTCCTTCCTCCTGGCCTGTTCCCACCACATATGATCCTCCCGCAGAACACCACCCCCAGGGTTGGGATCAGGAAGCACCTGCCTTCCCCTGGCCACATGAGAAGGGTCCCAGGTCAAGATTCTGGGGGGAATCACTACTGATTTATCATACTATATGGACATCCATCGCTGCTGTAAAATCCTTTCCCAGGTTCTTCTTGTCGCCTATAAGGAATCCCTTCCCATACTCTGTTACATCCTGCACTCTGTCACATCACACTGCTACACCAACCTCATCTCTTCTCTCCATTTTTACTGTCACAAACTATCCAGGACCATCAGGTTTTACCTTTCTCCCCCAACCACTCTTCATTCTTTCGTCTCTCACTGCAAAAGGCTTAGAAATACCTGATCTCACTAGCCTCCTTTCCCTCTCACCCCTCAGTACCTTCTCTCCACTATCCCACATTCTCATCCCCCATTCACTTAGATTTTTTCCACACTTCCGATCCTCTGCTCTGCCAACCCTTCCTGTGCGCCCACAGACCCCTTCGTACCCCAGACTGTTAAAGGACTGACAACGCTAAACTGCACATCCCTTTCCCCTTTTCATCCTGTTCCTTTCATTAGATGGCCACTGTCATACCCCTCTTAAATACCCATATGGGTGAGCCCAACAACCCAAAAAGCATACCAACCACTCAGACAGACCTGCTATACTCTCCTGCCAGGTACTATCACAAATAGGCATTTTCTTGAGATTGGCATTTGCCTGAGTATCCTCTCTTTTATCCTTTTGAAACCTTTAGGATGACATCCTTGCTTTACCACATTCTCATAGTTCTTACAACCCTTTGTACTCTCCAGGATGTATTTGCGTGATTTATCAAATCTGTATCATGTATAATGCCACTGGTATCCCCTTGTTCTCTTCGGAATATCTTTGCATGATTTAAAAAGTTTGTATCAAATATAGTACCACTTGCATCCCTGTGTGCTCTTTGGAATATGCCTGCATGGGTTTACAGCTGCTCTAGCTCCCTTAATGCCCTCGCCACCAGCCCAACCCTTTCCCTACCTTTGGGAATCATCTGGGTGGTCTCCAGTCTCGACAGGTGGCAGAGCAGAGTTTGTCTGCTGCAGCTGCGTTTGGCATTCTCTTTCCCGTGGTTCCACAGCTCCGGATTCTTACTTGTGTCTCCGGCTGCCTGTGTCTTCGTTCTCGGTCTGCTTTTGGCGGTTTGGCTTCCTTTCTCCCTGTCTCTGGCCAGGTCCGCCTTGCTTGGACCTCTCTCTCCTTGCTACACGCCTCCGCGTCTCAGCTCTTAGCCTTTGTATTCTCTGGCATAGAACAAGCATCTTGTTCCTTGCTCCTCCATGGCGGATACCACAGACCATTGAGTCCTTCTTCCATTTTTATGATTGGGGTTGCTTCTTGACAACTGTACCGTGTGGGTTGGTTCCACAGTGGGATGTTGCCTCCTTCATCTCAGTAATCCTTTGCATTAAGCTAGGGTGAGTCTCCCTCTTCCTCATCCCATTCGTGTGAATTATACATTTCACTCCACTGTAACATACAAAAGTATGGGGGACCAGAATGGTCTGAATAGAAGATAAGGAAAGTGGAGACTGAGTTGGGTGAAGGGAAGTAGAGGACAGAAGTGAAGGAGGGGAATACTGCGTTCTCCCAAGTGGATCGTCACTGGTCCCATGAGGGGTTTCCCTCCCCCATTTAATCCACTCGCCGAGTACCACCCCCAGGGGCACTATCAGGTAGCGGCCTCACCTCCCTGGCATCATGGGAGATAGCTTGGGATTTGGCACAACGTACATAGACTACTTCTGCACTGCTACAGTAGTATTTGATATAAGAGGTGAAATGTTTCACTTCTTTTGCATTATGTTAATTGGGTACTTCAGTGATGATCAAAGAGGGAGGCCATGCAGGGGTAGGTATCTTCCTTACTTGCATACACGTATTTAGGTTTTAGGATATTAGGTAGCAGGTAAGTACAAAAGGATCTTCAAGTACAGAAAGACATAGGAGACATCCACCGGCACCCACTCAATCCAGCAGCCCTCCTCCAACTGCCCCCCAAGGAACACACACACACAAACACTCCCAACATTTCACAGGCAAGCTTTCTACGAGCATTCCACAGCACCCAGGGTCACAGCACAGGAACAGGGGAGAAAGCAAGACATAACACATCACCCGCCGTAAAACCAACAAGAGTAAGGGAACGGAACAGAGAGACAAAAGAACAATCCCAAAAAACAACCATCTCCAAGTGAGCCATAACAGGTCCAATATTCTATCACTATAAAACTTGCTCAGAACACAGAAACCTGAAACTCAAACCATCCCAAGCGTCAAGCAGGCTAACCGACTGGGAAAATCCTTCCCAGTCCTCTTAGGCAAACTTTGGAATTTTCTCCCACTGACCTTGAGACAAGAACAAAACAATACAAGATTCCGACGACAACTACAAACCTTTCTTTTCAAGTAAGGCTCCCTTTGACATGACCCAACTTTCCTGACTTCTGTCCCGTCTTTCTGTATGTCTTTTGGTGTTGATGTTACCTAGAGCCCCAATCAATGTTTGTGGGCCTTCGGCACCATATTTAAATAAATAAATACAATTAAAAAAATAAAATCCCCTCAACCGTCCTACTAATGTAATGTTAGAAAAACATCACAACCCAAAACACGTCACCATCCACACTGTTGACCAAACAGCAGGAACTCACAAAGGGGACCAGCCCCACACCCCTCGGAACGACTGCCGACTACCCACCTCAACCAAACAAAATCACTTTATCACCTAACCAACCCAACTCTGAGGCTGCTCGACAGACAAGCAACACTACACCACTGCAAATAGATGGCGCACGAAAATGCACCACCAGTGCCCCAACAAGGAGCACCCCAACCACAAGAACAGCACATAGGTTGAGACCACCACATCCAAGGTGTGGGAGTGACACCCCCACAAAGGGTACTGGGGTCCTCCCAACACACAATGGCAAAGCACACTTTACCAAATGGCAAAAAAACATGTGAGTGCGGGGTCCACCTCCACAGTAACAAACTAATGAGGTAAACTACACTCAACAACATTTCTCCAGCCACAACCATGAACGCAAATGGCACGGGCACATAATACCTCCCCAAAGTGCTGTGGTTTGCCATGTTCTGGCAGCTAGCAGCCCAGATGGCTGGCACTACTCTGCCACACAAAACACAAACAAAACTGTCTAACCCCACAAGGTGGTTTGCTAGGCCACCCAGTGAGCACAACACACACCACATACATAAGTAACCCCCATAAGTCCATGCCCTATTCTCACATCCATATTCTGACAGACCTGTGGATGCAAAAGTTAAATCAACATGCAAGAACAAACCAAATGTCAACTTCCTTCAACTAACAGAGGCAACGTATTTACCAAAATACACCAGACACGTCCCAGATCCACCACAATCCACAACGTTCCAATGGACAACTTACATCCAAACAGGCTTCACTTCACAAAACACTGTTGATCAATATTCACGATTCAGCATGGACAGGTCCCTGAAAAATGACATAAAGCCCTGATCTAGCTTGTGGAAAACTGCCATATATTGACTTCTTGGATCACTCATGTCAGCCCCACAACCAAGGCAAAAACCCCAGAGCTCTTCCCAGCGAACAGTCAATTCCTGCTTCCCAGAGATGCAGTCCGGATACAGCATACCATCCACACCATAACCGGAGCAGCTGTCAAGCTGGTACCTGTGACCCCGACCCCAACACACACTGGGACCAACCTCCATTACTGCCAACTTGAATGTTTCAGGTACCAGCTGTTCACTGAGCTGACTGTGCCCACATGGCTCTCCAAACACAGCACCCAGCTGTTCACTATGCTGACAGCACACACACGGCTCTCCTGAAACAACTCCCAGCTTCAGCTCGGATAGCATTCCATGCTGGGCAACTGCACTAGATGTTACCTGCCGCTTTTCTTTTTCAGCAGCATTACCATCAGGACACATTTCCTGCTCTGAGACTCACTTCAAACCCTTAGAGGCGTGCACCGGCAAACCGTTGTACAGTGTGTGATGCTGTCCATCCCCATCAATGGCACATCATTCGACATCCTCAGCCATTAGCCACGTCACAAAATCCTCTCTGATTGGCCGCTGAAGCCTCAATGCCATCATTGGAGCCCCGGCCTCCAAACTGCAAGGAGCTCTCAAATACTCTCTCAACATTCCAAAGGCAGGCATTCAACAAGCATTCCACAGCACCCAGGCTCACAACACAGGAACAGGGAAGAAAGCAAGACATAAAACATTACACAGAGAAAACAATGAAACAGCTTTCTTCATGATGCACATCTAAGCTTCTCCTAGGAAGAGATGATGTGTCTGATTTTTAAGGGCCCCTTCTTAGGCATTCATGCTTCCTTGTTTGCATGAAATGTGTTTATAAGCTGCTGAGCCACCTTGAAGATCTTTTATGATCCTTGCTGTGTCACATACGAGGCTGGGGCCTGTCCACTTGAATACCTCTTTCCAACCAAGTAGTGAAAAGGCAGGGTGGTCCAACATTTGTCAAAGCTACTGCAGCAGAGCTTTTCTATAAGAAATGTTCTGGTCAGCATGAAATGCGTATAGGGAGACAAAGTAGTAAAGCAGGTACTAGAGGTGTGTGGTGTAAACACTCTCAGTAAAACATTAGGAGGGACCAAAAAAGGTTAAATAAGCCAATATCAAATTTTAATAATCAACAGTCCGTCAAGATTAAAACATCAATTAAATAAATAGATCAAAAATACCGACATTGTCAAGTCCCATGTAGAAAGCAGCAATAGGAAATACATAACAGGCTCTGAAGGCCAGATGAAAGTGGTGTTACATCAAAAATACGACCACTGAGGGTACTTTTCAACCTAAATAACAAGGTACCCTTCCAAATATGGATAAATGTGTCATAAATTATAATCTCTGTTTACAGTTCAGAGATACGTCTCGACATGTTTCTGTTCCTAGAGAGACATGTTTCTGTTCCTAGAGAGCAAGGTGTGGAACATTCATCAGGAGGGAGTACATTACAGTATTTCCTATTTGACAATTATGATGAACAACAATAATGCCACTACATTATCATAGCACCTGCAAGAAATAAAAAACAGCAAACATCAAAGGTTAACTATTAAATAGTTATATACTTTGGAAAGTTCAGAATATGAACTGGGCAACTTATAAGGGAAGATAGTTACCTTATAGTGTGCCTGTGGGTGCTCTCTACTAACATTAGTAGGTATAGGGTGGTCAAAATCACGGCCCTAAGGAAGAGAGGGAAATAATACCCAAAGTATCAGCTATTACATAGCCTAGTAGTACAGAAAAGAAAACAGCGAACAGTGTGGAAGAAGACCCCCACTATGCGAATAAGCGTAAAAACGTGTCAACATTGGAAGGGGGAACCATAGCTGGTGATTCCCACACATAAAAAGGGTCATAGACACGACAGCGGTGGCTCAGCGGGACGTACTCCACAACAATGTAGGTAGTGTCAAAGTACAGACGGTGTAAGGACATCCTGGACACGGCATATTAAAGGTAACAACCCACTATGTCACAGTGCATCAGGAGGAGAAGCATGGAGTCGGTGTTATGCTAACAAGTTGGGCGAACAACACGGGGCAGGGAAACCTCGCTGTGAAAGCCGAGATAGTAATAAAGGTCGGGTGCACCCATAACCCCATTATAGCCCGGAGGCATCCTACCTTGGTAAGACCACAGGGAGGTCATCAGGGGCAAATCTCAGGTATCCGCACTGTAAATGCAGTAAATATAACAAAGTAGTGCAGTCAGATAAGGGGAAATACGATCGAATTGCAACAACGGTCAATGAAGAAGAATCGATGTGAGGGCAGCATAGTGCTGATCGTCAATCGGCAAAGAGACTTACCCAGTACGGGAGAGTAAGTGGCAGCAAGGTGTATCGCCTTTAATGGTCTAAACAAAGTATCCACAAGTAGCGCGATGCGGCCGATGCAGGTTAGTAGTCAAGGAAACCACAGGTTAGTCCTACTATTATGTTCGTGTCTCTTAAGAAGAGTGCCTTGAGTGTGAAACCCGGTGGCCATCTTAACAGGGAGTGGAAGGGAAGGAAAGTGAAGAAGATAGAGGTACAGCTACCACCAAGTCTTTAAAACGTGCCTTAATCAATAGGGGGAACGACAAAGACTCGAGAGGGTCTAAGAACATCAATAGGGGCAAGAGTTATGTTGGTAAAACTACAGGAGCTCGAAATCTAAACCTTAGAGTTTCACGGTAGAATTGCCAACATTAACATCAAAAAATTGGTAATTAAATTGTAGCAATGAGTATACCGATATTTACAAGGCCGCTATATATTATGCCAATCAATCGACTCGTTAAGTCCAGTAACATCACTGTGTAGGGTGAAAATCATCTTTTGTTCCATTTTCAACAGTTTCTTTTCGCGTGCTGTGTTATTTGATCCTTTCAAAACCAGTAGAACCGTCCAGGTAAAATCTTCATATTTGTGTTTCAAAAGGTTGAAGTGTTTAACAAGTGGAGCATTCTCAGTTCTGTTCTTCAGACAGCTCCGATGTTCCATTATGCGGGTTTTTACTTTTCTGATAGTCTTGCCAACATAGTGCAATCCACATCTACAGGTAATCATATATACAACAAAGTCAGTGTTACAATTAGTTAGGTTCTTTTGGGTCCAGGGTTTTGAAAGGCCAACATCAACTTCTTTAGTTCTCGCAGTAAGTTTGCATACACCACATGAGCCACAAGGATAGTGTCCCGTGGCTTCTGGGAGACCCCAAAGGGAGGTTAGTTTGGGTTCAGAAATATTGACCGATTTCAATTTACTTTTACTAACTATATTGCCAATGGTGGTGCTTCTTTTATAGGCGAATATAGGCAAAGGGATCGATTGAGTTGCGGTTCTGAAGATTTTCCAGTTTTTCTTTATGATGTTGGTGATTTCAAAACTCTGGTCCGTAAAAGTGTTCACACAGACAATGCGATCCTCTTTAGGTTTCTGAGGCTTGGGTTCCAACAACGCCTCTCGGTTATTGTTAAATGCCCTTTTGGCTGAATTTCTTATTAACTTTTTAGGATAGCCTCTCTGTCTAAGCTTCTTACTGAGTGTGGAAGCCTCTGCTTCATAAGTTTCTTTATCCAAACTATTCCTCTTAAGACGGAGAAATTGTCCAAAGGGGAGATTGTCGCGTAGATGTTTAATATGGTGGCTAGAGTAATCCAGGAGGGAGTTCTTATCAGTTGGTTTATGATAAGGTTTTATTTTTAAGACCCCGTTGAGGGGGTAGATGGTCAAATCCAAAAAGTTAGTGGACTCATTACTAGAAGTCATCGTGAATTGTAGATGGGGGTTAAGACCGTTAAGCCAGGTAAAGAAATTGTTGGCGTCGTCCTGTGACCCCTTCCATACTACCAGGATATCGTCAATGTAGCGACTCCATTTAGTAATATTGTTAGCAAAAGGATTACTACTGTTGTAAATATGTGATTTCTCGAACGTTTCAACATAAAGGTTTGCCACGCTAGGAGCCATGGTGGCCCCCATAGCTGTGCCTTCAATTTGTTGATAAAATTTACCATTGAACCCAAAGTAGTTACGTTTCAAAGCGAGTTCTACACACCAGAGGATAAATGAGGTGGGTACTGGGTCATTATCCTCTCGGGTAAGGAGTATTTCTTCTATAGTATCAAGTGACGCCTGCTGTGGTATGTTGTTGTAAAGGGAACCAATATCCAAACCTACAAGTAGATTGGATGCAGGGTCAAATTCGAGATTTTCATAGCAGTTAATAACATCTCTGGAATCTTTTAGATAGGATTGCATTTTTTGTACATATATTTTCAAGTAGTGATCCGCAAAAG
The DNA here is from genome assembly GCF_040938575.1 of Ambystoma mexicanum. Classification (NCBI taxonomy): domain Eukaryota; kingdom Metazoa; phylum Chordata; class Amphibia; order Caudata; family Ambystomatidae; genus Ambystoma; species Ambystoma mexicanum. The sequence continues at coordinate 306,985,781 of NC_090921.1, forward strand.
TAGAGAGTGGTTCTAAAACAGAATCAATCCCTGCTACAATGGGGCGGCCAGGAGGGTTCAGGAGTGTTTTGTGAACCTTAGGAAGGGTGTAAAACGTGGGAATGCTGGGTTTCTTCTTAACTAGGAAGTCTGCTTCCTGTTTTGAGATCCATTCACGGTCTTTCGCTTTACCCACTTTGTCCGCGATAAGAAGTTGGAGTTCAGATGTGGGGTCATGAGTAAGTAAGTGGTAGTAGGAGATGTTGCTCAATTGTCTTTCACATTCATCAATGTAATCGGTGCGGTTGAGAATAACAATCCCTCCACCTGTGTCCGCCTTTTTTATGATGATCGATGGATTAGAAGATAGGGAATCCAGAGCTTTACGTTCCTGATTGGATAAGTTGTGAAAGGTCCTACGGTGCTTAGCTTCAAGGGCAGTGACCTCAGCAATGACTTTCAAATACCAGCGATTCAGGAGAAAAACTTTTGGAGGGGGGATAAAACATAGATGGATTCCGTAGCCCTGTACAATTACTAGGGCCCTCTTCGATGGTGTCGTCAGGAGAAGAAAAAAATTCTTTCAAATGGATTTTTCTCATCAACTTTTTGAATTCGATCCGAAATTCGAATGGGTCATGCTCTTTCGTTATAACATAACCTAGGCCTTTATTAAGCACTTGTTGTTCCGTAGTTGTAGGTAAATAATTCGACAGGTTGATCAAAAGCGATTCCCGCTCCTGGTTTGTCTCGAACCGTCGTCCCAATTGTTTCTGTTCTGAGCCTGGTATAAAAAACGACGATGGCTTCTAGTAATGAGTCCACTAACTTTTTGGATTTGACTTTTTGGATCTACCCCCTCAACGGGGTCTTAAAAATAAAACCTTATCATAAACCAACTGATAAGAACTCCCTCCTGGATTACTCTAGCCACCATATTAAACATCTACGCGACAATCTCCCCTTTGGACAATTTCTCCGTCTTAAGAGGAATAGTTCGGATAAAGAAACTTATGAAGCAGAGGCTTCCACACTCAGTAAGAAGCTTAGACAGAGAGGCTATCCTAAAAAGTTAATAAGAAAATCAGCCAAAAGGGCATTTAACAATAACCGAGAGGCGTTGTTGGAACCCAAGCCTCAGAAACCTAAAGAGGATCGCATTGTCTGTGTGAACACTTTTACGGACCAGAGTTTTGAAATCACCAACATCATAAAGAAAAACTGGAAAATCTTCAGAACCGCAACTCAATCGATCCCTTTGCCTATATTCGCCTATAAAAGAAGCACCACCATTGGCAATATAGTTAGTAAAAGTAAATTGAAATCGGTCAATATTTCTGAACCCAAACTAACCTCCCTTTGGGGTCTCCCAGAAGCCACGGGACACTATCCTTGTGGCTCATGTGGTGAATGCAAACTTACTGCGAGAACTAAAGAAGTTGATGTTGGCCTTTCAAAACCCTGGACCCAAAAGAACCTAACTAATTGTAACACTGACTTTGTTGTATATATGATTACCTGTAGATGTGGATTGCACTATGTTAGCAAGACTATCAGAAAAGTAAAAACCTGCATAATGGAACATCGGAGCTGTCTGAAGAACAGAACTGAGAATGCTCCACTTGTTAAACACTTCAACCTTTTGAAACACAAATATGAAGATTTTACCTGGACGGTTCTACTGGTTTTGAAAGGATCAAATAACACAGCACGCGAAAAGAAACTGTTGAAAATGGAACAAAAGATGATTTTCACCCTACACAGTGATGTTACTGGACTTAACGAGTCGATTGATTGGCATAATATATAGCGGCCTTGTAAATATCGGTATACTCATTGCTACAATTTAATTACCAATTTTTTGATGTTAATGTTGGCAATTCTACCGTGAAACTCTAAGGTTTAGATTTCGAGCTCCTGTAGTTTTCCCAACATAACTCTTGCCCCTATTGATGTTCTTAGACCCTCTCGAGTCTTTGTCGTCCCCCCTATTGATTAAGGCACATTTTACAGACTTGGTGGTAGCTGTACCTCTATCTTCTTCACTTTCCTTCCCTTCCACTCCCTGTTAAGATGGCCACCGGGTTTCACACACTCAAGGCACTCTTCTTAAGAGACACGAACATAATAATAGGACTAACCTGTGGTTTCCTTGACTACTAACCTGCATCGGCCGCATCGCGCTACTTGTGGATACTTTGTTTAGACCATTAAAGGCGATACACCTTCCTGCCACTTACTCTCCCGTACTGGGTAGGTCTCTTTGCCGATTGACGATCAGCACTGTGCTGCCCTCACATCGATTCTTCTTCATTGACCGTTGTTGCAATTCGATCGTATTTCCCCTTATCTGACTGCACTACTTTGTTATATTTACTGCATTTACAGTGCGGATACCTGGGATTTGCCCCTGATGACCTCCCTGTGGTCTTACGAAGGTAGGATGCCTCCGGGCTATAATGGGGTTATGGGTGCACCCGACCTTTATTACTATCTCGGCTTTCACAGCGAGGTTTCCCTGCCCCGTGTTGTTCGCCCAACTTGTTAGCATAACACCGACTCCATGCTTCTCCTCCTGATGCACTGTGACATAGTGGGTTGTTACCTTTAATATGCCGTGTTCAGGATGTCCTTACACCATCTGTACTTTGACACTACCTACATTGTTGTGGAGCACGTCCCGCTGAGCCACTGCTGTCGTGTCTATGACCCTTCTTATATGTGGGAATCACCAGCTATGGTTCCCCCTTCCAATGTTGACACGTTTTACGCTTATTCGCATAGTGGGGGTCTTCTTCCACACTGTTCGCTGTTTTGTTTTCTGTACTACTAGGCTATGTAATAGCTGATACTTTGGGTATTATTTCCCTCTCTTCCTTAGGGCCGTGATTTTGACCACCCTATACCTACTAATGTTAGTAGAGAGCATCCACAGGCACACTATAAGGTAACTATCTTCCCTTATAAGTTGCCCAGTTCATATTCTGAACTTTCCAAAGTATATAACTATTTAATAGTTAACCTTTGATGTTTGCTGTTTTTTATTTCTTGCAGGTGCTATGATAATGTAGTGGCATTATTGTTGTTCATCATAATTGTCAAATAGGATATACTGTAATGTACTCCCTCCTGATGAATGTTCCACACCTTGCTCTCTAGGAACAGAAACATGTCTCTCTAGGAACAGAAACATGTCGAGACGTATCTCTGAACTGTAAACAGAGATTATAATTTATGACACATTTATCCATATTTGGAAGGGTACCTTGTTATTTAGGTTGAAAAGTACCCTCAGTGGTCGTATTTTTGATGTAACACCACTTTCATCTGGCCTTCAGAGCCTGTTATGTATTTGCTATTGCTGCTTTCTACATGGGACTTGACATGTCGGTATTTTTGATCTATTTATTTAATTGATGTTTTAATCTTGACGGACTGTTGATTATTAAAATTTGATATTGGCTTTTTTAACCTTTTTTGGTCCCTCCTAATGTTTTACTGAGAGTGTTTACACCACACACCTCTAGTACCCGCTTTACTACTTTGTCTCCCTATACGCATATCACTATCCTCCCGGATATAGACAAAGTATACACTGCTAATTGTGATTAGACAGTTGTATACCGGGTTTCCTCTCCTTGTAAATAGCTGGTCAGCATGAAGCAATCCATTGTTCCACTCTTATGCTCAAGGCTTGCAGACAGAAAAATAACATAAATCTGACCTGTATATAAAGTAAAGGTGATCAGCACAGTCAAGATGAAGCTGCAACATTTAAGTGAAGAAGAAACATGTGAAATGTTACCACTTCCTAAACAAGGTTATGGAAGTGATAAAGGAAAACCTGACTATGAACACAACAAAACAGTTACTGCTTCCTCTAGTGTTCAGTAACGTGTAGTCATCCTCTAGTAATATTTTCAAATATATCATTTCCCTTCATTTCAATCAAATCAAAAGTGTTACAATTCTACCTTTATTTATCTAGAGTATATTTAGGGAGATTTGGATGTTCTAGTACAAAATAGATGTCATCACAAAGTCCCTCTTTGAGTTTACTTATTAACTGCCTTTTTACTGCCAAAGGCAGTAATGGGTTAATGACAGCACATTGTTCAACCTTCCCCATTTCCAAAATGTTCTTCATGTGTGTTTGCATCATTTTCAGGTGAGTTTTGCTCCCGTTGTATATATTAAGTTATCGTTCAGGCCCGTTCTGAGTACTTTTTTCATGTGAAAATGTAGATTTGGGCAGTAATGGGTTAATGACAGCACATTGTTCAACATTCCCCATTTCCGAAATGTTCTTCATGTGTGTTTGCATTATTTTCAGGTGAGTTTTGCTGCCATTTTATATATTAGGGTACCGTTCCGGCCCGTTCTGGGTACTGTTTTGTGTGAAAATGTAGATTTTGGGCAGTAATGGGTAAATGACAGCACATTGTTCAACCTTCCCGTTTTCCAAAATGTTCTTCATGTGTGTTTGCATCATTTTCAGGTGAGTTTTGGTGCCGTTTTATATATCAGGGTAGCGTTCCGGCCCGTTTCGGGTACTTTTTCGTGTGAAAATGTAGATTTTGGGCAGTAATGGGTTAATGATAGCACATTGTTCAACCTTCCCCCTTTCCAAAATGTTCTTCATGTGTGTTTGTATCATTGTCAGGTGAGTTTTGCTACCATTTATTATATTAGGGTACCGTTCCGGCCCGTCGTTCCGGATACTTTTTCGTGTGAAAATGTAGATTTTGGGCAGTAACGGGTTAATGACAGCACATTGTTCGACCTTCCCCATTTCCAAAATGTCCTTCATGTGTGTTTGCATAATTTACAGGTGAGTTTTGCTGCCGTTTTATATATTAGGTACGGTTCCGGCCCGTTCCGTCCTGTTCTGGGTTTTACACCGTTCCGGAGAAAACACTGGATTTTATTTTTGGCAGACGAGAGCCCATTCAAACGTATGGGTTTGTAGGTAGCTTGGTGGGTGATGCAGCTGATTGCAAGGCAGGTGACACCCACCAAAAGCATGTGAGTTGAGATGTATGCAATGCACAAAGGGCATCTGAAGGAGCGCATGTTAGGTGTGCTCATTCTGATGCCGTTTTTTGCGCAATAATGGGGCGTTTCTTGGCATTTAAAAGCACACCCAAAATTCACAAACGAGATGCGCTTTTAAATGCGATGAAATGAGGGTTACCCCTGCACCTTTTGAAACAAGCACAGAGTGAGGCTCAAAGCATGACAGGGTCATTTCACTCACAATGTATAGAAGGGGGCAGGACATCACATTGTGATATTGTCCAGCCCCACCTGAAATGTTCAGGTCACCTTTGAGAATAAGGTGATCTGATCATTTCAGAAAGTGACACACATGTAACAAGCGCATTCTCCGCACGGCTTTCATTTGAGCTACTTTATGAGAAGCTGACCCTAAGAGGTTGCATCAAGTTAATTACACCCTACAACGTTAACTCAACAGTTTTCAACAGTTACAATAAAGCCGTAAAAAAAATAAAGCGTATTTACTGTGTTTATTTTCATTGCACACAATTCATCACCATTTTGTCCTTTAACTTTAAAACAATTAATGAAAAATTGCATAGCAAAAGAAATGAAAAATCTGCAAATACACCCCACTCTTCCCCTAATGATGTATAGTCAAGGTCCAACCTCCAGCACCCTGAATACCACCCCAATCCTCTATATTACAACTCCAGCATGACTGTTCAACAGTCTTCCTTAAGAGGAAGGAAGCTGCATTCGTCCCCGACCGGGGACACAGGTAAGTTATTTTTGTTCCTCCACCCTCCTCCCCTCCAAACTATCCCTTCCACACCCTCCTAACCCCACTTAACTTCTTTTTTCTTCTTTTTTCGGGAGTGAACTCGCTGGGAACACTTCTGTTCCCAGCGCGTCCGCTCCCGATGGCCGCCATGGAAAGGGAAAACGGACTACGTTTTCACTTTCCCGGCAGCCACATTTCGGAACAGAAAAAATGCTATTAGTACCCCGGTCTAACGGGCCGGGGTACTAATGGCTATAAGCCCCTCGACAGCGGGCCAATAGCACCCACGGTAATGCCCCCGGAGCTTCGTAAAGGCCCTCACTATGCTCGGGCCTGCAATTATGGCCCCGGGGGCATTACCTGGGGAGGTATTGGCCCGCCGTCTCATGGCTTATTGACACAATGTTCCATCCAATTCTGTTCCATTATTTTAATTCGTTCAATAATAATATAACATTTTTATATAGTGTTCATGGCAGATACTTCCCTTATAATTTAATAAGTGTTATTATGTAGATTAACGGTATTGTAAGTCAATGTAAGTAGTCTTGAATTGCGCACCTCTGAAATTTGTGGTGAACTTGTGTCAGGTGGTTTTACCAAAACAGAAGAGAGGAAGGTTTTAAGGAAGAGGCTGGTGTGCAGTAGGACCCCAGCCGGCCCATAGGACTGGGGGTTTCCCAACAGCACTTTAAAATGAGCAGCAGCACCCTTGCGATGGATGGGGATGCAGATTAATACTCTTGCATCAAATCAAAAATGACAACTTTATAGTTTGGCAAAGGGAGTCTGTTTAATGGCAAGTACAAAAATGGGGAGTTCATGAATATCAGCAGTCGCTCGATCTTCCTTCTCGCTTCAATCAATTTCAGAAAAAACACAGTATTTATACCAAAAACTCATCATCACTGATGTGTAACTCTTAAAACTTTAGCATGCAACTTGATTGGTTCTAGGAAGGTAACTTTAATATAGGCACTATATCTGTCTATGGTAACACAGAGTGGTGATTGGATAAACACTGTCAGGTGGGGCATCTAAGCCCTTCCTTCAAAATGGCTACTGTAGACATCATTACAAGTATGACGTCTCATTTGTTCTGCTAACTATAGGACCCTAGATTACTAGGTACACTATGATTAGGTTGGCATCAACCCCACTCATACTTTACCACTTGCTTAGCAGCGTGCAGAATAGCTGGCCAGGTGCAGGGAGTTTGTCTGCACCCCAGCTTCCCTCCAATTATTGCTACAATCAGCCATCACCTCAGTGGTCATGTGTCAATTATTTCTTTGTGGTTGGCCTCGAGACAGCTTCTTGGTCTGGAAAAGTTAAGGCATCTGTGCATGGCACATGTCCATGCATAGGTGTGAAACTTTCATCCCTTCTCGCTCGGCTGGTCACGTGATTTCGACACTGTGAAATCATGTTATTCTTCATGCAATTTCGTGTATTTGATTTTATTCTGTCAGCCATCTGCCATCTGTGGCTTATCTTGACCTTTCTGAGCAGGATACTCTGTTCTTCTTTTCATTAATTGTATCCACTGTGGGTCCCAATAAGTGCTCCTTTTGAGGTAGATATGTATAGGTGGCCCTTGCCGCATTCTACATTACTACTAAGCATAAGCAAGCCTCACAAATTCTTGCTTCTTGCGGTTCCTTGCATATGTAGACGTTTAAACTAACTGAATGTCTTTATCGCGCATATGGCATACTTCCTGCCATCTTGACATCAATTATTTCACTTTAGGCTCAGGATATCACTTATCCATGGTGTTCCGTCTCTTTTCATCATTCACAGGTCATCATATCTTCTATATGTGAGTCAGTCCGGGTTCTTGTGACGTCACCATTCATCTTCCTTCAGTATCGTTTTAGCTTTTTCAGGAATTGCATTCTGACAATCATCATTCTGTTGCATGTGTTGATATGGTTTCCTCAATGGGTACCTTAGTGTCCAGGTTTTATTAGGTGTTGGTAATTCAACAGGTGCTGCTCTTCTGATAGGTACTGGACAGAGCCCTACTGCGGCTCCCTGCTGATTTATTTGCTCATGATACGTCACATATTTCGTTCCTGGTACTTCAAAATGGGTGGTTGGAGTGTGAATCGAGCTTGGCACCTCCATTACAATGGTACTAAGCATGTGGTATTGATGGGTGCGGCTCGTAAATACCAGAGGCCGGATTGCTGGTATAGCTCTATGCCCTGAGTCTTGAGTGCTGGTATGCTCTATGTGGTTTGTGGCATTGACACTTAGTGATGAAAAATGCAAGACATTTTAGATGGCTGTGCTGGGACAGTGGGAGATTCTCTGACAGAGCACAGTATGTGATAGAGCTAAAGATGTAGCAGACTGTCATGAACTCTAAGCTGCTCCTTTTCTGGAGGTGAGATGGTACTAACAGGCATACATCTTTTGTCTCTGTTATATTCCTTGTGTGTAGTTTAGTGAAATGAGGGTCACCACTTGTGCCTAAAAAACAAGCACAGAGTGAGGATCAAAGTATGACAGGGTAATTTCTCTCCCAACACTAATGTATGAAAGGGGGCAGAAGATCACTTTGCGCTATTGTACAACCCCACCTGAAATGTTCAGGTCGCCTTTGAGATTAAGTGGACCCGATCATTTCAGAAAGGGGCGCACATGAAACAAAGGTGCTAGTAGAATGTGTATTTTAAAGGTGCCAGTAGATTAAAAGGTTGGGCAAGGGGAAGGTTTCCTGGGGATCCTAAGGAGTCCTTTTAGAATTTTAGGGTTATACGCAATCGTTAGAGTTCAAGCTGTGTTATCCATCTGTATGAGGCATTTTTAGTATTCTTGGTTCCATTTTATGATGACAGTGGGGGAAGTGTCAGTGTCTTATGTGTGATGGGGAAAAATGATGCAGAGACTGACTCAGATTCCAATCTCCAAGGTATTCGTGATTTAAGTGTTGTGCACAGGAGAATTGCACATTTCCGTGCGACTGAACTGAATGGGTCTGTCTTTATTTCATCCTGTATGTGAGGGTGGTGCTATAATCAGTCTTTGTGTTCAGATTATTTATGGCTTTTATGTTGTTCAAATCTTAGTAGTCCATCCAGCTTCATCTGCCTGGTTCTGGTGAGACTTAAGGCCGCAACATGGCATTGCTAGAGGTCGAACATTCTGCCCAGTCCGGTCTATAGAGAGTGTCATGCTAGTTTGTATGTTGCAATCTATTGAGGGTCAAGTTTTGAGAGATTTCATGTACACAAGGTGATCACCATCTGTGCAGAGTTGTTTGGGCATTGAGTTCTACAAATTGGTTGATTGGGAAAAAGAAGGAGGATCTTGATGGTGCTACGTTGATCAACTTTTGAAGGATGAAGGGCAAGTTGACTCTGCTAGAAGTGAAATGTGTGAGTTTAGGTTGTACACAGATGTCAGAGATAAACACTTAATTTGTCTGAAATAATGCAGCCAAATAACTTTGGTTTCTATTATTATTATTTTTTATTTTCTTATAGTGTTGATGGTTTTAAATCAAAACTTTTTAAATACTGTTACATTCTTTGAAAAAAAGAAATTCATTGAAACAAGTAGAAAAATACATAGAGTAATTCAGATAATTCATTATGATAATTAATTATGATACTATAATACAATTTGTCAACATCCATAAAATCTAGAGAATGCAATATATCACATTCTATAGCCACATCCAATTGGTTAAAAAAAGTATTAAATCAACTTTAAGGTTCCTCATATCACTTCAAGTCTTCTTATTATTGTTAGGAAATCTATTGAGCATGGACCTAGCTTAGGAAGCAGGGAGCCTTTTACAATTTATAGAAGGAAGTACACAGCGTGGTAAGTAGATCACAATGGACCAATACACGTGAGCAGGCAGCTAACCCCAGGAGAGGACTGACAACTTGGCAGCAAGGAATCTACAAGGGACCAAACGGGGGGAAACATGCCCAGTAGATCACCCTGTCTCAGGTTTGGTGTTGAGTGGAGGGTTTGCGGACGTAAGCGTCAGGGAGGAGCCCTTCCTTGAAGATGACAGTATTCAGTTCCTTCCTAGTTTGAAAGGATCTGCCCAAACTACACTTACAATGCAATTCCTATACTTGCTCCCGATAAACACGGAAGGACCGGCTTTCAATCTTTGGTCTTCACTAACTCACAGGGAATACAGAGGTGCACCTTGGAAGGAAACATTACTCTGGTACAAGTCATGCATACACATTTCCGAGGCTAAGTCTTGGGTGCAGATGGGTTAACTGCATGGGAAATAAAGTTGCTAAATATTGAAATTATGATAGAGTTGGAGCCGGAGTACAGGGAAAACAAGGGCAAGAAGGGTAGGTATAGGTTTAGGTGTAGCTAGCAATTTTTGTACCTCTTCTGCGTTAGAGAAACTTGCACTTCTACTGCCCATGAACTCATTCGCCCTGTGCTGCACTAAACCTCTTCTTTTCTGTTGTGAGTGGGGGAGTTACCTGTAATAATCCTGCCTATGAAACAAGGAATAAGATAATTTGTTAGCCAGCCCTTTCTACCCCCAGACTATCCTTAAAGGTTGGTAGTTGTATGTCTGTGTGGGTTGTAGTTGACTGAAGTGACGACATAACTACTTCTTTTTTCAGACACTTTTTAGTCCTGGAAATATCTCAAGGGTCTGGAGGAATAGCTATGGAGGCCCAGGACTAACCCACTGCTGTTTTCTTGCATGATGTATACTATGCAGAAAGAACGCTCGTGAGTTGTACCCTTAAGGGCTCAGATGTTCAAGTTATTGCATTCAGCACACTTCATTCGTTATTCTTGACCCGCAGCAGTAGTTTTTGTTTCAGACTACGAAGCAGGTTTATTAGTACCTGTACTCAACATGATGATTCAAACTGGTTTATCATTGCACACCTGACATGTGCTCATTTTAGATGTCTTTAATCGGCATACAGTTCTTTTGCCGCGGGATTTTTCATCGCAGGACTTTTCATCGCCGTTTATTTATCGAAAAAAATATTGTTTTTTTTGGGGGGTGTAAAAATGAAATAAATATTTGTGGATGAAAGGGAATAATACAAATTATGAGTTTTATTCGATAAAAAAACGGTGATGAAAAGTCCTGCGACGAAAAATCCTGCGGCAAAATAACGTAGAACCCTTTAATCGTCCCGCTGGTTTATACATGTGATAGTCACCTGCTCTTAATTTTTGAACGATGAAGGCATGCTGCTTGTTGTCATACATTATGTCCATACAAGCAAAAGGCAGTATATATCTTTAATGAGAAGACATCACTCATAGTTCAACCACATAATAGTATTTACTCAGAAAAGGACCAGGTGCTTTTGACTAAAACAGATATCACTCCCGGCTCAGCTTCAAATAATATATTGTTATATAGGTGTGCTTTAGCAGAATAGACATCACTCCCACCTCAGCTTCCACTATTCTACTGTCGTCAGTTTAACAGAAGAGATATCACTCATAGCTCAGTTTCAAATGAGAGATAGTCAAAGGCAGTCTGTTTAACGAAGGAGATATAACACACAGGTGTAGAGTACAGGAGTTAGTACTTTAGCGGTGGGGACAGAAACCTCAATTTGCCCGGTAGAGATGTTTTCATTTTTCAGTTTCTTGCTGTAGATCTGAAATGAGACTGTGTGCAGTGTCCGTTCTCTCTTGCGACCCGCACTGTCACTCGGACCATTGATGTCCAAAACATAGTCCTGAAAGTCTTCCCTCCACACATCCTATTAGATTGTGGGAGAAACTGTAGGGGTAAGTTACTCATGACATGTACTTGATTTAAGTACAGGAACAGGAGACTCTACTAAGTCAGCAATCCTCCCACAGAAGTGGTAATACCCTTTTTGTTCCAATGGTTGTACAGACCCAAAAGGAACCTCACGATCATGTCTGATCCCAAACAGTTGCTTACCAAAGTTCAAAGGGTATCTTGCCTTCCCCTGTTCCCGCGTGCCTCACTCACAAATGGTGCTGTGATACCCACACCTGCTCGTAAGAACTGTTTTTTGACAGGCTTCGTAACGGTGTGCCTGACTACAAAATAGTGTCTGTGCTCTTGCGAGAGCACCTACGATCCCCATGTAATGGGGCATATGACTTATTAATGACGTCAGTGTTTCTGTGACCTCTCATCATAGCAACCCCTTTCTCCTTTTTCTGTGGCGGGATGCCTTGTTGCAGTCTCATGCCTTGTTGCAGTCTCACTCTCCGAAGAACAGTACCTGAGCAGGTCTCCTTCATCCTCACCTTCTCTCCTGGACTTGGTGCTTCTCCGTTGCACCCGCTGAACTGTACACTACTGTCCTTTATAGCAAATTGGCACTCTAACCTGGAGCAGCACCATGGAGACAATCAGCAGACTTACCGGAGAGTCGAGTCTGCTGGATCCAATTCCACGTGAGCGCCACAGAGTCTAAAATAAGACCTTCTTGTCTCCAGTGTTATAGGGTGACAACCGCAATGACAACATAAAACAAGGAATGGCTAAACCAAGCTGATTTATTTGGCAGATAGGTCCACAAATACAAGTGGTTAGTGGGTAGAAAGATCCCCCAGAACATCCTCCTCACAACTCTCTGTCTCTTACTACCACCCAAACCGTCATCTCTGGAACCCCCACCACCTTTCAGAACACACTTCCCCCAACCTACCAGCTCAAACATAACACTCCACATCAGAAGGTTCTTGAGTGAACAACCTGGGCAGAACAGCTGATTGCTTTATACAGAGTTCACAATATACTCAGCAAAGAGACTGTAAATGCGCTATTAGCTGCTTGTGGAAGGAGCACCTTTAAGATTCCAAAAAGAGTTATTTGCCCCACCAATTAGGGGAGGCAAAGCAGCAATTGGGGGGGGGAAATTACCCATCCTTGTTGCCCCCGAGGAACTCCTATGCCTTGGGCTTGGTCCATTCTACCTCCAATGCATCAGCTGGCCTTTTTTGCTGCTGCTTTATCCCTCCCAGGACCTTATTTCAAAATACTACCAGAGCAGCGCCTTCTGTAAGTGTGTCAAGGTATCGTAGAGAATGGTGTCCTTATCTTTAACCAAATTAGAGATCTAATCTAAATTTTCCAGAGTGACTGCAGCTGATCGGCTGCTGATACCAAATATTATGTTTTACTTTGGGACCCTGAAAATGTGTCCTTCAAGTCAGTATTCAGTCAACAACTGAAGATCGTGATGCTCGCTTACCTGTTAAGGAAAGCCGCTTGGTGGGGATCGCCACAGTGTAGTCCTGAGGTCATTTTCAACGTTGTGTGTGATGTAAATGCAACATGAGAAAACCACCCTGTTTCTATTCACCGAACACGTGATCCTTTGGAAAAGTATATAGGGTAATTCTATGTGTACCACGGGCAGGTACCCCAGATTTGACATGGTACAAGGATGGTGTAGGACACCGAATAGAGGCACCAAGGATTGTAGCCAAGCAAGGAACAAGAAACGGGGTTAGGCAGTGTCAAGAAAGTAAAGGTCAAAGATAGAGAAGTATAAAGATACACAAGGCCAGGTCAGAAATAACGAGTTAAGAAACATCCAGCAAAGATGCACAGAGAAAGGAGGAACAAAAAAGAGCGTGTGGCAACAAGTATGTTGAGACGCACTGTGTGCCTTTTCATCCAGTGTTTTTTTTCCTTGTCTGAAAACAAGACTTTGTTGTAAACGTTGCTAGGCAAAGTAGCCCCCATGAGCCAATCGATGTCTAGACACGGAAGATGGCGACACCCTGCTGTATTCTTAACCTTTGAGAGTCCGCCCGTAATCCCAGGGTCGGAGGGACTCTGCAGTGCCCTGGAGGAGTGAGCGCTACCTGACTCCCGAAGGTAAGAGCTTCTAGCCCGTCTGGGAACCAGTGACAGCAGGGATAAAGCCTCCAGGTGCCCACTATGTGCAACCGATGCCAAAGCAGGCTCTGACATATGGGACTCTGCCCCCACCTTAGGACTAAAGGTGCTGCCGGTTTTCATGGATACCGACAATAAAAGTGGCATAGAAAGAGTGGGGCAAAACTTGTGAAGCAGGTTCCCAAGTATGATTGCTGGGGCCATAGCCTTTCCAATGAATCAAGTACCGAGATACGCTTGATATCTCAGAACAGGCACTGGACTGGCTGACATCCATCCTTACTGACCGCTCTTCCCAAGTCATTCTGGGCACCTTCTCCTTTCCTATTTCCTTCCCCCCCTGTGCTCTCCCCCAGAGTTCTGTCCTCTACCCATGGCTCCTTAACATCTACCTTGCCCTTCCTGCATGCCTCATCTCCTCCAACTTCCAGTGTTACGCAGACGACACACAGCTCTTTTTCCAACTTCCTGCTGACCCTCTGGGACCCTCCATCATCCCATGACTGCCTAACGGCCATCCAGTCCTGGTGCACCTCCAATGATCTCTGCCTCAACGCTTGTAAAACTGAGATCTTTCACATCGGGACCCCTGCTACCTCCATCTTCCCTTCACTCTGGCCTTCCTCCTTGGACTCTTCTCCTGCTCCTTCTTCTGAAGCTTTGGATTAATTTTCGATTCCTCTCTCTCCTTCCTCCCTCACTCTCAGGACATTGCCAAGAAGTCCCACTTTCAGCTCTTCCTTCTCAAAGGTATTCTTCCGTTTCTCCCTTTCCCCCGGAGGCTCAATGTTACCCGAGCCCTGGTTCTTTCTAGGCTTGACTATTGCAATAGCCTCCTCCAGAATGTACCTTCTTCCACTCTGCCACCAATCCAGCTAATCCAGACTAAGGCAGCAAGTCTTATCCTTGGCCTTAAACACAGGTACCGCATCTCTCCTGCCCTAAAAATTCTTCATTGGCTCCTGGTTGATGCACAGATTAAATTCAAATCCCTCTCCATCATCCACAACGTTGTCTGGGCCCGGTGACCATACTATTTTCAACTTTATCTTACTAAATACTCTCCCTCTAGACCACTACGTTCCTCTAGCACTAACTCTTTGGGCCTCATTACACAGTAGGCGGTAAGGGTTTACCGCTACTGGTAAACCCTTACCGCCTTACTACGAGTTTCCTTTGCGGGACCCGACCTTAACGGCTGGTTTTACCAGCCGTTAAAGTATGGTGCCGCAAAGGGACCTTGGTGCTAATTACGGTACTGCAATTTGCGGTACCGTAATTAGTGCCTTCCCCATTCCCATTATGCCCTTATGCAAAAATGGGAATGGGGAAGTGCCTTGGTGAATGGGGAATTACCGCCCCCGCTCACCTTGGAGTAGGGCAGTTATTCCGCCATCCACCAAGGCGGACACGGTAAAATACCGGCGGCAACCATGGCGCTAGTAGCGCCATGGTTACCGCCTACCGTGTAATGAAGCCCTTTGTGTGAAAAATATTTTGTTAAACAGAGGGCAGGTGGTTGATCACTTTACTCAGCTGGCTCCCTCCTATGGAACAGCCTCACCCTCCCTGTGCACCTTAAGCAGGACTTTTTAAATTCCGGAAGCTCTTCAAGTCTTTCCTCTTTACCTCCTCCTTCCCTTCTTCTCCTCTCTGCTAATACCATAGTTGCTATGATTGGTGTCCGGGGCCCTTATGCATCTTCAGGGTCCCTGACCGCCCACACTCAATCAGCCCAGCTCCTGTCTACCCTCAGCACTTGCTTGGCACACCCTCCGTCATAGAGGATCACACCTACTCCTAACGTGGCCCCAGGCTGGGTACCACTCAACTACCCAAGCACTTCATCTGTAGATCACCCATGAGCAGGACTCCCCATCACATATGCCCACTGCCCTCTTCCTTGCTGCACTTGCACATTCTGAATACTCAAAAGGCATAGTAGGTTCATCCTTGCTTCTTTTCCCTCCATTGCTCTTATTAAATGTTGTGTTCTGTGATGTATTTCACCCCTTGTACTCTTTCCTCACCCCCTGGGTGCTTTGATTTGTATTTTACTTGCTGAATAAGTGCCTAACAAGCAAACAACTTCATATTCCATTTCTCCATCAACCAGAACAGGGTCAGGACGTAAACATAGTCGGTGAAACAGGTCAGGTTTAAGCAGCTTCATCTGTGAAACATGAAACATAGGAAGGACATGCCAAGTATCTGGTACCTGCAAACGAAAAGCCACCAGGGAAATCTTCTGTATGATGCCAAAAGGTTTGGGGAGCGAGTTTCCTGGGGCAGTTGTGCAATGGAAGGTTCCTGGTATTGAGCCAAACTTTGTCACCAACCTGGTAAACAGGCTCTGGAGACCTTCTCTTGTTAGCATGTAGTGTTTGTGCAAGTTTGGTTTTCTCCAGAGGGTTTTTTACCAAGCCATGACCATTTTGTAGCTTCTTGATTAGGGCATCCGTTGTAGGTACAGAGGTGCTCAAGATAGAGGGCATGGGCAGAAGTTTTAGTTGGAGGCCATAAATACAATAGTAAGGGCTGCATTGCATTGCCTCATGTTTGGCATTATTGTAGGCAACCTAAGCGATGTCCTGGTGTTCCACACAATCGGTTTGAGTGGTACCAGTGTAACAACACAGATAGGATCCCAGAGTTTGATTTGTTTTTTCTATTTGCCCATTGGTTTGTGGGTGATAACCAGAGCTGAGGGCTGTTTTTATTCTCAAGGATTTGCACAGGGATGTCCAGAAGCAGGAAGTAAATTGTTCACCATGATCCGTAATAATCCTTTGTGGCAGGCCATGGATACAGTAGATGTGATGAATGAAACCAGCTGTGGTCTGGAGGGAAAGGCATGAAAGGGAATAAAGTGGGACATTTTGCTGAAGCAGTCAACTATCACTAATTCACTAATATAAAGGTATAGCCCTTGGATTCCGGCAAGTCCACAATGTAATCCATGGCGATCGTAGCCCAAGGGCATGATGGTATCTCTACTGAATGCAGAAGTCCTATTGGCCTGGTTCTAGGAGTTTTATGCATGGCAGACAAAGGACAGGTAGCAACATAGTTGATCATCTGTGTCTTTCAAGGGTTGACTTTTGTCCTCGATGTCCAGCAATACGTGAATCATGTAAGCATTGCAAGATGGTATTTTGTAGCAATGTAGTAGGGAAATATAATTTTCCCATGTAAAAACCAAGTCCTTCGTGCAAGCCAAATCCGGTTGTCTGACGAAATGAAGACATGTAGGGCTCTGACGCTTGTTCCGCCTTGACTGATTCCAGAAAGGTCTTTGTAGCCAACAAACACTGCTGCAAAGGAAGTACCAATGTGTTCTCGTTATTGATGATATAGCACTTAACCTGATTGCATGACAGAGCATAAGCCCTAATGTTTTACGTTCCCAGGATGTAAGTGATATTGAAGTCGAACTGTGTGAAGAACAGTGCCCATCTGGCCTGGCAACTGTTGGTACATGTTAGGGACTGCAGAAATTGCAGGTTTCTATGGTCAGTGCGGATCTCTTCAACATGGCGACCTCCCTACAGATGGTGTCTCCATTCCTTAAAACCTTCCTTTATACTCACCAGTTCTTTCTCTATTATGGCATAGTTCTGTTCACTCGCTGTCAATTGTCTGAAGAAGTAGGTAATGGGATGTTCAACACTAGCCAAAGGGTTCCATTGCAACAAACAAAGCCAATAGCAGAACGTGAAGCATCCGCCTCCACAACAAACGCACATTCTTCGTTCGGATGTTGAAGTCCTGTTGGGAGCTTTCATAAACTCACTTTTGATTACAAAAAAAGCTTTTTCTGCTAGCTCGTCCCATCTAAGCACTTGTCCCTTGTCCCTTACACAAAAGACAAGTGATGTCAACTGTCCACTGGGCATAGTCACGTATGAAACAGCGGTAAGAATTGGTAAACCCTAGGAAACGTTGAACGGATTTGACATCCTGTGGACTAGGCCCTGACCTTCTTTGGGTCCATATGAATCCCTTCTGGAGTAATGATGTAGCTGAGGAACTCAATCTTGTACGTATGAAAATCACATTTTTCTTCCTTAGCATATAAGTTGTGTTCCATCAACTGTCTTAGGATTTCAGACATATGAACAATGTGCTCTACCAAGCTGGCCGAGAAACAAGTATATTGTCCAGATAAACCCAGGTGGTTATGCCAAGTAAGTCATAGAAATTAGAATCCATGAGACGTAGAAATACCGGTGGGGCATTACACTGGCTGAAGGGCATGACCTTATATTCGTGATGCCCCATGGGAGATTTAAATGCGGTTTTCCATATTTCTCCAGATTCAATTTGTATAGGATGGTAGACACAACATATATTGTTCTTGATGAATATGCGGGCACTATGGAGGGACTCCAAAATGTCTCAGATTAGTGGAAGAGGATACCTGTCACTTGACTGTGATTTCGTTAAGCAATCGATAGTCCACACAGGCACTTAAGGTACCCTCCTTCTTAGGGACGAAGAAAAGAAGGGCCCCGGAGAACATCAATATTTTGGCCTTCATATTTATTTTCTAAGAAATGTTCACATAGATCCGATTATTCCCAGAAAACAAATCCCTGGCAGAAGGTAACAGCTGCGGTCGAGGTGGGGAAAATCCAAATAACCCCAAGACCGCATTAGATGCCAACCCTCTAGTCTGTGGTGCAGGCGAGCAGTTCATTCATGGAATCATGAAAATAAATAGAACACGGTCTGCGCAAAGGATTGTATCATATCTGCCGCGCATGTTGAGGCTGAAACATGTCTGGTGATGCATGTGGTCTCGTGCAAAAGGGATGTGACCTAGCAGTTTGCGCTGGACTGTACCTTTTGGGGTGGGACCAAGCCTGATTTGCATATATTCTTTCTCCTTCTGTAATGGCTTGGCAGGTGATGAACAATGGTCTGGAGGGTTGCCCAGAGCTGTGGTGCCAGAGGTTAAGATGAGTTCTAAACCTACCAGCTATCACCTCTTGTGTTTTGCCACAGGCAGCATGAGTCATGACCACAAACATAACATTGTTCTATTAATGGACAAGTCAGTCTTCCAGACAGAGATGGACACAAATATGCTCTCTACGCATAGTAATCCTACCATGGAGGTCAGGGCATTGGTGGAGACTTGTGGAAGATTTTAAACCACAAGAAAGGGCCCTGGATCTGCTCCTTCAGTGCTGCAAATCTGAGAAACATCTGATGGAAGGGCCTCACTGGCATGTGGAAATATGCATCCTCTAGGTCTTGTGAGTAAAAGAATTCCCCTGGGGATATTATAGAGATAATCTTCTGTGAGGTCTCCATTCTGAAGGAAGTAAGCGCTATGATCTGGTTAATCTTCTTGAGAGTTAGTATGGGCCATAAAGGTCTTCTGGCTAGGAAAATGATATGGTATGTCCCCTTGCTCAGTCATGTAATTTGGTCTGGTATAACCACCCCCACCTAAATAAGTTCATGGATTCCCAGGTTCAGTGCTATACTTTATGGCTGCAGCCTGGAGTGTGCTGACATCCTCTACTTTATATATATGCTTCCTCCACCCAATCCCACGCCCAAGTGTCTGAACCCTGAGCCGTCCATACTTAGTAGAACTTGGTAGAACTTCTGAAGCCTTTTCCTCACCTGGGGAGAAGAGCCTCTCCTATTATCACTCACATGCTTGCCTTCCACTGACACCCTTTATCCTAGATACTTTAGGAAGGACCTGAAAACATTATTATTCAAAGAACATCTCTCCGTTTACTGATCGATCCACTGCACACCAATTTCCCTCCTTTGGCACCCTCTCTCCTGCTCCTTGGCTACTTTCACATCCTTACTTGTAACCCCTTGGGTGTGTCCCGTATTTACAGTGCCCCATTGCTTCCATGCTAGGTGCTCACTTTATAAATCCCAAACATATATACATAGCCAGAAGGTCTTAGTCCGAGCAAAATCCATCACTTGTGCATTTTGTGGGAAAGAACCGCCTGCCCCTCATTCCTTCTTCTCATCTGTAACTTGAGGTATGAGAAGATTGTGTTATCTGTATATTTGGATGGGTAGAAACGGGTGGCATTGGGTGGTTTTCTTTGACTCAGTAGATAATATCTGTCTTCACAAGTTCCCTCAGCCTGGGTCTTAACAGATTTAGTTCCATTGAAGGTTAGCTTGAGTAGAGCTCTTTGAGGGGCTTCCCCTTCCAGAACTGTTTTACACTGTCTTACACTGTAGATCAGGCTTTCATGGCTGTGGCCCTCAGCATGTCAAAAGATATGCAATAGGCCAGTTGTAGCTGCTTCTGATCTCCTATCGTGGGTTCAGGCCCAAAGATTCTTTTAGAGCAGCAACAAGAGCCTGGAAATCCCTAAGGATGGGAGGGGTAGACTATGCAATTTAATCTGAAATAAGTACCTTCTCATAAGAGGAAACTGGGGCAAGCATGAAACTGTTTAAGGCAGGTCCCCACCATCTTGTCCACTTTGTCTGCAGTAACTGCATCTTCCAAGGTAACCCCCATTTTTCCACCAAGGCTTAGAAATCTGAAAAGGGTACATCTTCGGCCAATAGTTTGGACACTCTTGGAGTAATGTGTTTTTGTAGCTAGGTAGCAGAGAAAGGCTCTCTTTCGTGGTTAGGTTGTATCTGCTGTAAGGGTCTACTCACTTTAGTGGTACTGACAATTGGATCCTCCAGCATCCCAATGTTGTTTTTCAGGCGTTAAGCAATGCACTTAGTGAACTCTCTAACTGTGTATGTTTCTTGTTTTTCACAATCCAGTTACAATGGGTTTGTGTCACCTTGTACACCATTGTTGCGCACTCATGTCAGGCATAACAGGACTCGTCCCTCTGGAAAATCATCCACCATTCACCCTGTTCATTGTGGCATCAATCAACATCTCTAGTTGGTCTTCAGTGAGTACTATGACAGAGGTCTTGGCGCAGGAATCGCAGTGGTGGTGGTCGATGCTGAGGTGTGTTCTCTGCTAGGTCTAGAATGTCCCCTTAGCTTAAGAGACCTAGAATGTAGGGTTTACCTTTTCTGATACCCACTCCTACCCCTCTATTGACTGAAGACTGTAAGAATGGATTTCCATGACTTGTAGATTCTGTACGTTTATATGTTTATTAAGGTACAGCTGCTAAAAGACCCCCAGCACTTCCATCATCCAGGTTGGATAGGTACAACTGATTATAGAATCATATTCAAGTCTAAACATTCCTTATAGCATAAAATAACAACATGAGACAGTCTTCCACACAGAATCCCAATTACATCACCCAGCATCTGTAGCGAGAGTTCCGCATGGAACCCCATCCACGTTATTTGTAACCTGGGCAAGCTCTATGTACATAAGCTTCAATATAACACAACCATGGATCTGCAGTGCTCCTGCTCCCTCATATGGCTCATTTCTGGTCTCCCGTACTTCTCTGTGTTGCCTCACAGTAGGCACGGTGCCTATTGTTCCACTGGCTTCCACTGGTCCCAATCATTTACAGCTGCATAGTAGACCAGCCCTGATGTCAACCGTGAAGACCTCTACACATATTAGACACACAAGAGGCACCCAGTCCCTCCATGTTGCTCTGTTCTGCATGTTTCTCTGCATAACCATGCTGAATAGGCATGTTACGAATTGCTTGATCGGGCATGGCTCCTTCTATGAAAATACTGCCACCTTCAATAATGCTCAGTAGTGGATGTCCTAGTCATTTGGAAGAATAAGTAACAGATTAAGCTTTCCTACACTCACCTACGAAGGGTTGGGTGTTGCAGCACGTTGGAGTCTTCATTTTTGTGACACAGGGAAAATTAGAAGTATTGAGGGGTTCTTCTGCCTCTTATACTCTCCTCATTGGAGGGGCCAGAATACATTCCTTCCTTCTTCAGTTAAGACATTTGATTACTACAAAATGGTCCAAATTGTGGTCTCCTGTCACGTGAGCTAAGGATGGAAGTATAGTTGGGCTTGGAGTTCTAAAACAAGTGATAGCGCATGGTCACACTCCCTTGTAGTCCCAGAGACAAGAATACACTGCAAGGCCAAGTTCGATCATTTTCATGGCAGAAAGCATGGGTGATGAGAGACGTTGGGTTAATTGGGTGGGGAGGCAAAGTTAAGTCCACCTTCTAGCACCTTGGTACGAGCTTACGTGCTGCTAAGTGAGCCGAATTTTCCAGACATGGCACGAGCATGCCTATCAATTGTAGAGAGCCATATAACGAAGGGCCTTATAGTTTGAGAGCCAATAATATTCTGTGTACTTAATAATGATGAAGATGACTTGCACTAGAGGTAGGCACAAGTTATCCACCTGATAGTAGAGACCCAATCACAACCCAACCTCTTATAGAAAGTATACTTAGATATTTCCCTTGACCCTATCACAATCCCATTTAGGTTTTTCTTATTTGCCACATAGTGTGACATCACGTATGATGAATCTTTACGATATAACTGTGATTTGTTATGAAATGTACGAGAGAGCTTGTGCGATGTCCGTTGATGTACGTTGTAACTCCCTGTTTTAGACAATTGATATTAAATCAGAAATACTTTGCCATCTTCCTGAGTTGGTCCAATTATTTGGTGTCAGAGTTATTTTGCATCCCATTGATTGCATGCGTGTTACCAAAAGGGCTCTAAAGCTCACGTGGTAGCACTGCGCATGGTTTAAAAAAGATCCAAACTAGTTCATCTCCAGTATTTCGGATGATTGACATCCTCCGCCATTTAGCTAGAAGATTGCAGGGCTTCCCGTGGAGAGCGGCAATAGAAATAAGCTTGCAAGTAGAACTGAGACGGTGGGCAGGTCCCACTTTGATGAAATCCCTGCCCGGTTTCCACGGGCGCACTGCAGACGGAAGGCAAAGTGGTCGGTTGGAGAAGGAGATGATACCGAAGGCCTTGAGTCGATTAATGAATGAATGGTGAGTAGACTAAGGGGAATGGCAAACTAAGGGGATGGGATCGTGATAATTTTTGACTAACGGGAAATATTGTGAGAAGATAGAGATAGCGCCTAGAGACCTGGCTCAAGGGAACTTCAAAAGGAGACATTTCAAACTCCAGCGGGAGAAAAGCAGAAATATATAACGTGCAAACAGGTTTACATAAGGTGATGTCTCAAACCCTATACAGGGTATTTAAATAGAGGTGAGGGAGAAAAAAGTGTGATCACAGTTATTTAAATTTATATTGTCGACTAGTCTGTCTGTTTGTTTGATGAGTAGAAATATTGAAAAAGTGTTATCATTTTTTAAATCATTGAAAAAGAATTGAGAAGCTATAAGTAAATACCTTAGTGAAGAGGTTGGTACCAATCCAAAGGTAGAGATAGCTAATTGTGAAATTAGAGCCTTGTGCGGCCATTGATGGTGCAAGCTCATATTTGTTATTTTGAGATGCTTAAAGAGAAGGTGATTTGAAATTGAGACTTGTCACCATGGTAGATACTCCTCTTATGCACTTATGCAATACACTGCCAAAGCACATGCCCAAGCTCAAACAGTATAGTGCGGAATGGGTGAAAAGCACAGCAGATAAAATGTTCATGCCGTGGCCACAAGGGGGAGCACTGGCAAAAGCAGTATTGCAACACATGACCATATACTTGCACGCTGCATACTCGGGGAAGAAATTGGAGAAAAGGTTAGCTATTTTAGAGCTCTGGAAAATGTACCAGGAAGAGGGAGAGGATCGGCCACCTGAGGAGTGGATGCTTAGCCAGTGTGAGGAGGAAGGTGTTGATACTTCAGCTCCCCTTAGCTCACCTGAAGAGAAAGCCGCTAGTGCGGAAGAAATAGGGTTGGACCCTTTAAAGGAAATGAAAGCGGCAACAGAGTATATATATATATTTTTAAATGTTTTATTGGTTTAAAAGAAAACCTACAAATTAAACCTTTAACATATGATGTATCAATCATCTGTTATCAATCATCACCATCACATCCTAATATTCAATAAATTAATTTAAAATACCGTCCTCTAATACAGACAATTCCTACTTCCTTAAAATCCATTTCAATCCAATCACAGAGTACAATTTCAGAGGGAGAAGAGAGCTAAAAATGAGAGCAGAGAGATTTCAGACAGCAATGGGGAAAGAAAAGGGCCTTCTGTTTTTTTTCTTCATCATTCACTTCTACACCGTCCCCTAATGGCTCATCCTCCATTTCCACGATTTATTTTAGGATAAATTCCACCATGTTCATCACAGCAATCACAAGATTGTTTTTTTCTGCCAACAAAACCCATAACCACCATTACGAGTGCCCCAATGTCGCACACCCATGCAACTTTCTGAACAAGAAATGACTTCTGACTTCCCTTAGGCCCTCACATGCTCTTACTCAATGGAGCAGTGTTTCTACACCTCCTTCATCATTACAGAACCTACATTGGGCATCACTAATTCCCAGAATTAATTTTCGTTGTCCATTGCACCTCTAATGTTTTAAGGACATTTAATCGGCATCTGAGAAGGAAATCACGGTATATGAATGACAGGAATTTTTGAAGATAAACCGGAAGACAGTTTAAGCCTTTACGCTTCAAGCCGAGTGGTTGTCCCAGTTTATCCTGATCCCATCTCTTGACTGTTGTTTTCCAGTCTAGAGCTTGGTGTTTCTTTTTTTGAGTTGGATTTCCCTCCAATTCACACAGAACAATCCCCTTGCTCTCTAAAATGCCTTCAATCTTCCTTCTTCACTCCATTAGGAAACTATCTTGCCCATCTTTGCCTGGATCGGAATGACTGCAATCTCATATGTACATTTTCTAAACAGAGTTACAGACTTCCACAAGACCAGTGATTCAAGCGATTGCAGCCTCAATTTGTGTCTAATCAAGCTCATAGAGAGCGAATTGGGCAATCATAATAAATTCTGCCAGAACAAACCCTCTAGCCTTTCCCAAATTTGTCAGGATAGCGCTAGCACGGTCTCTGACCCCTAGGTTAGAATCTGGGCCACCTTCTGTTTATAGAAGGATATAATTGGTATCATCAAAAATATCCTGTATCTTCGATGAAGGGCCATTCTTTGATTTATCATAATGGATAGCTTTGCTCGTAAATGAATATAATTGCCATTTTTGCCCATGTTCCTATTTACAACTACCCCAAGTTTTATCATCGATTCAAATACTTCGAGAGGTTTATCACCCACTCTCCATGTAAATCCACTACCCTTCTTCTTGCGAGTAGATCTCATAGTCAATATTTTTGACTTGGCCATATTAACCTTCATCCCATTTTCTGTTAAAAAGTGATTAAATGCCTCAATTTTCCACTGGAGACCAATGGGTGTTTGGTCTAAAAAGACCAAATCATCTGCAAATAGAATCCAGGGAACTTCAGTCAGATTAATCTTTGGGGGGAAGGCTGCCGCATCTTTCTGAGATCGTGCTAGGTTAGCAATATAAAGGCAAAATAGCAGGGGGGGCACCATCCCCAGGTTTGCAAATAGAGCGGTATAATTGGAAACCCCGGCTTCTTCCGCTACCATGCTAATCATATTGCCCGCTCTAATCGTGCCCCTGTTGTTTATCAACTCCCATAAATTACGTAAGTTCTTGAAACATACCACTTTTAGCATGTGTTCAGCGTCCCTCTGGGCTCTCCCTATTTTTGAACTAATCCACCAGTTGTGATATTTTTGTCTAGCTTTCTGGATTCTTTCAGAAATTAGCACATCCCGTCCCTCTGAATCTGTCGGATAAAGGCTCGCATCTGGCGTCTAACCACCACCAATTCCTGCTCATACACATGCTTCTGCAGCTCATTCCCTTTACACTTCTTGCATCCCTTTCTTCAAAATATCAAATATTCCACTCCTAGGGGGTTTTCTTGGATAAATGTTTTTTATTGGCTATATATTCTGGTCACATCTTCACTTCTCAATCTTAGACGATTCATGCCCCATTCCAAATCAACCTCCCCATTTCTTTCAAGCATTTCACTGAATCCAGTAGGGAGATCGAGATTGCCAGTAGGTCGCGATCGCTCGATTTCTGTTGTAATATCTCAAAGCAGTCGACCTTTTGTCTCAAATTCTCTGACACAAAACAATAGTCAATACAAGTTTTTAGCACCCCACATCTCCACGTACATCCCGCCGGAATGTCACCCTCAGTTTGTGCAGTGAGCATATGCATATTCCTCCCTCTTATATTGTTCATCCACTTAACACGCTTTTGCCTCCCATTCCCTATCATTCAAAAGGCTGCCTTCTTTGTTTAATAACTTAATATTTAAATCACCACAGATTATAATCCTAGCATCTTCCCAATCCCTCATCGCCTCCTCCACCGGCCTCATTATTGAGTCTAGAAACTTAATTTCTTTGTCCATATTCACTCTTCAATAGGAGGTAAGAAGGACATTTAGCATCGGATGATCTTGTGAAAGATATAATTTGCACATAGGGGCTAGGGTTTTCGATGCAGGTTACATTCAAGACCGACTCCAGTTTGATGAGTCAAAAGGCCTGAAAAAGGGCGTCCAGTGATTCCTTTCAGAGCAGGATTTAAATATGCCGCAAACCCTTTACATATGGGTACTGTGCGAAGCCATTTCTCTTGGAGGCACAATATGTCAAACTGCTCCAAGAAAAGTGCTTCTTCCAGGAACAAGGATCGAAAGCCTCTTGTGTTCCATGAAGCAAGGCAAAGGGACTCTCTCCCAGGAGGGCTTACAGTCTACTTCTTGATAGACCTTTCCAGGGCACCAGCTAGCCAGCCCCATGAGTTTTCCTATTTTCTTGAATCCTCCTGCACCACTCCCTTTATATTTATATTATTCACTGTAAATTTTAGTGGCATCAGATCTTTTTTTGAAAAGGGAAGGGGTTGGGTTTTTTCATTTATTAGTTTCTTCACAATTTTCTCTCCCTTTTTTGGGTTTGACCACTCTGCCCGCTTTTTGTTTTTGATCCTTTCTAGCTTTCTCTAATCCCCTCCTGATAGTCACTTATTTCATATCCTAGTGGAAGAAGTTTCTCATTTTGTGCCAACAAAAAGTCTTTCTTGTTCTGTGAGTTTATGTGGAGGATGACCCAATCAGACTGTTTCTCATGTACAAATTCCACAACTTTATGTCTGCTGTGGATATATGTCTAACTGGGAGGATACAATGCAGCAGTCTCAGCACATTCCTCCTATTTAAAATTGGCGCTGTAGGTCCCACAATCATTCGTTCAAGGTGCACCTTCGGGGTGCTCTGCCGGGGCTAATTTGCACTCAGTCTTTTACTACATATAGTAGTATTGTGCAAATTTACGTGAGGACCCCATTCTTCTTTAGATCTTTCCCTCATGTCTTCTCGTGAGCTTGTGGGGCTTATCACTTGGATGCTTTCCATTCGCTTTTCTTCCATAGTTCTGAATCTTACTGATTCCTTCGGAACTTGCATTTTCATTAGTTTAATGATGGGCTTTTGTCTGGGCTGATTTGTGGATTGGGTTGCAATGGCCAATTGATTGTCGATTCCCACCCATTCTGACTTGCTCATCTCCTTCCAAGCATCATCCTCCTCTACTCTCTCAATTTCTTCAATTAGCTCGCTTGAGCAAGTCTCTGAAAGAGCAGCAGGTTCTTCCCTGGTTTCAGAGTCTAGAGATCCCAGCCGTTCTTCCACCATTTCCTCCAATGTGTCATGAACCATAACAGGACTAGCAGTTCACCAAGCATCCACCCCCATAGTCAGCAGAGATGTTTAGGCCCTATGGGTGGGCAGTGGACGCAGAAAGTAACTGTTTGGCGTAAGCGCCAGTAATTTGACTGAAATGTCCCTGCCAAAATGCATAGCTCTCAACTCACCCGCTTTTGGCGGGTGTCACCCGCCTTGCAAAGGGCTGACTCACCCGCCAAGCCTCCTGCACTCCCACTCATTCCAATGGGCGTCTCACCCGCCAAAAACAAAATCGGGTGATTTCACCCGCCTTTGCGAGGCAAATGGTTGAGAGCTATGAAAATGGCCGCTGAGTTGGGACTCCAAGATGGCCCCCAAGTTGTTCATTTCTCATTGATTCCTGGTGGTCTAGTGGAAAGGTGCAGCCCAAGGCTATATAAACCCCAGACTGGGCCACGCCCGGTGCTTAGCGTTGTTCCACAAGCACTTGCAAGTGGTGTAACGCTTGCTGCTCCCTTCAGCTTCAAATGCTGAAGGATTCCTGATTCCCTGCATCCAGCATACTCACTGGATCAAGATCACGATAACCTGCCAGCTGTCTGAGCTACTGCTCGCACTTTCGATTACCCGGAGATAGCATCTTGCAGCAGCGCCAGCCTCATTTCACACGCGCCGGAGGCACGCATCTACTTCAGGAAGTCACAGCGTTCCTGGCACCTAGGAGGGAAAACAGCAACACAGTAAGTCAGCTGATCTGCTTATATTTTCTCCCGCTTCCTCCCGGAACTCACTGAAGCGGCTTACCTGACAATTGTTGAAGCATTGATAGCTGACAGCCAGCTGGCAGCCAGTATTTCATTACAAAGCGGCAGAGGTTCCCTTTTCGCTCTGGAAAGCAGCTGATCCTTTCTCCAGCATTCTCTGCTTCCTCCATTGCTGAAAGACAAAATACATTGCAAACATCAGAGGACCACAGTCATGCGCTACGCGCAATACCAGCAATACAATGTTCACGGACAAGAACGGAAATACAACACTCAGAAGACATTGAGGAAACTCTGCATTCATATTTGCAGAGCAATGCTTCAAAGTGACTTTCAATACAAAAACTTACCTTGCAACCCTGCATTTATTATTGCAGAGCAACGCTGCAAAAGACATTACCAGACATCATAAAGAACTTACCTTCAGGAGCATCCAGTGCACCACAGCCGGCCTGGGCCACTACAGCCCAGTGGAGCAACTGGACCAGATGTTCTCCTGATCTTTTGGGATCTCTCATCAGTGTTAGTAAGGCTCATCCAGAAGTCCATTCAGTGCACTGTTTGCTGGGCAATAGTCTTTCAGAGTGGACAGTATGGAAGGAGTGATTTGGGACAACATCCAGCTCCAGAGGCCATCATCCCAAAATTCCCACAGACCCAGACCTGGCACTCCTGCAGGGCAGCAAAGGTAAGTGTTACAGAACACTAAGCCCACGTTTATTAACCCTGCCCGAATGCCGTGGCCTCAGAAGTAGACCAGTTAGCAGCATTGCTAGGCGAATTACGGGCTGAAGTCCACGCTGCCCGTTTCGAAACCAACGCCATGAGAAAATAGTCGGTTGTAAACCGAAAAACAACAGAGGAGTTAGCAAAACGATTAACTAGGACCCAAGCGGGTCAGGTCCCTTTGCCTGGTCCGTCAGATGGCGCTGCAGCAGTGCCTGCCCAGATACAAGTTACCACCCCTGTTACTGTGCCATTGGCCTCCCTGAACACTTTTTGGGTGATCCTCAAAGATACGCCATTTTCATGAACCAGTGTAGGCTCCACTTTCTGTTTTCCGCCAGGGGCCTTTCCATCAGATCAGACCAAAGTCATGATGATCCCATTTCAATCCACTTTGCAGGATTTTAACAAGAATTACACAAGCTTTTCGCTCGTTGGACACAGGGACAGGTCTTGGATGGGGAACTGTTGGCCCTTCGGCAAGGGAACCAGGACCTTTTGATATACATCACCACCTTCAACCAACTAGTGGACGAGGCCAATTGGCCGGAGGAGAAAAGGACCACCTTGTTTTATCAAGGACTTTGTAGCGTATTAAAGGATGTGTTGGCTTAAGTCATCAATCCACCAGAACGCTATTCGAACTATATAGACTTGGTGGTGCAGTTAGACCACCGGTTGCAGGAAAGAAAATCTGATCGGTCACGTTCGGAGGGATGCCCTTTGTACTTACGCCAATGTGCGATTGCATCTCATCCTACTGAGAGCCCACCAGAGCCTATGCAACTAGGCAGTGTCAGAGGTCCTCTTACAAAGGATAGGGAGAGGCGCAGAAAAAAACAACTCTGTTTATACTGTGGTAAGGCTGGACATTTCTTAAAAGACTGCCCGAGCAAGACACCCAGGAAACGTTTAGGGGTTATCGACTGCGGGCTCGACAAGAGTAGGGATCGGCTTGTTGAGACAGGAGAAGGCGTCAACGATCTCACGACACCAGTCATCCTCATCTACCCGGAGACTATGCAACGAATGTGCTAGAAGCCTACATAGATTGTGGAGCAGTAGGGAATTACATGGACATCACAGTGGCCCAGCGGATAGGCGTCCCCATACAGCAGAGAGCGAAAGTGGATCACCTGTTCTCAGTGGACGGTTGGCAACTATCATCAGGACCATTGACCAGGTTTACGGGTGGCATGGAGCTGTTGTGTCATAATGGACATCGAGAGCGCATCGTTTTTGACATGATCAATGCACCCCAGTTCCAGCTCATATTGGGTATGCCCTGGTTGGAGAGTCATAATACAGTCATCAACTGGCAGGGGCACACGTTGACCATTTCTACGGAGTGCTTGCAGATCTTTTATTCATCCCCACTCTGAGCTTCCTCCACAGAGAAAGAAAATCACGGTCACGAGGTAACCATTGGACTCATTGGACAGCTCCCTATCGGATACCAGGAATATCAAGATGTTTTCCAGAAAGAACAGGCCAACATGCTACCGCCACATCGGCCTTATGATTGTCAGACAGATCTAATTCTGGGTTCTCCGGCCCCGTGTAGTCGCATATATGCACTTACTGAAAAAGAAAACCAGCACCTATGTAATTACCTCGACCAGTATTTGTCGACCAGGTTCATCCGATCTTCCAAGTCACTGGCCTCCTCAGCTCTGTTCTTTGTCCCTAAGAAGGAGGGAGACCTCAGAATGTATAGACTACATAGGGTTTAATAAAATCACCATAAAGAACCAATATCCTTTGCTGCTGATCCTGGTATTATTGGAAAAAGTGAAAGGAGCAATAATCTACACCAAACTGGACCTCATAGGGGCATACCACTTGGTTTGTGCAAAAGAAGGTGACAAGTGGAAGGCAGCCTTCCGTACCAAGATCGGGCTCTTTGAATACAATGTCATGCCATTCAGTTTGTGCAACGCGCCATGAGCCTTCCAATACTTCATGACTGATGTTCTCCGGGAGCTGCTGGACGTTTGTGCCATGGTCTATATTGATGACATTTTAATCTATTCATCAACACGAGAAGAACATGTGCAACATGTTAAGGCGGTGTTCGAAAAATTACGGCAACACCAGCTATATGGCAAACTTGAAAAGTGTGCTTTTCATATGACCGAGGTGGAGTTTCTAGGATTTATTCTAACTCTGCAAGATATACAAATGGACAAACAGAAAGTGGAAGCAATACTCCAATGGCCATCACGTACCTCAATAAAACAGTCCAGAGTTTTCAGGGGTTTGCCAATTTTTATCGGTGATTCATCGCAGACTTCTCAAACATAGCGCATCCTATTACGTCGTTGCTCCGGAAAAATAAAACTTTTGTTTGGACTCTTGAGGCGGAACAGGATTTTCACAGCTCAAGCAACAGTTTACCACTGCACTGATACTCAGACATCCTGATCCGGGCCTTCCTTACTTGGTGGAGACCGACTCATCAAGTGACACCATGGGGACTGTCCTGTCCCAACGGAACCCTAAGACCAACCAATTGCACCCTGTGGCATTCTGGTCCAAAAGGTTTACGTCGGCTGAACTAAACTATGCAATAACGGACAAGGAGCTGCTCACCATCAAAGCTGCTTTTAAGGAATGGAGGCACCACGTGCTTGCAGTGCGTCATACCATAACAGTACTTACCGACCATCATAACCTCCAATATCTGAAAACCGCCAAAGTGCAGTTCCCTCGCCAGTTAAGATGAGTGCAGTTATTCACGTAATTTGACTTCACCGCGACAAATCGCCCCGGAGTTAAGAACGGGAAGGCTGATGCCCTTTCTCGTATAGGTTGGGAGGCAGAAGGAGAGGATGTGTACGCAAATCACACACCGGTGGCCATAATTCCTGAAGAGAAACTGCTGGGAGTACTAGGTGCTGGGTTGGCCAAAGACTCTTTACAGGAAGAAATTAGAGGTGTTATGACTCCTGCTCAGTTACGCTTATGGGTTTCTGAAGATCTGTGACGAAGCAAAGACAATGCACTCCTGTATCATCTGAACTGATTATATCTGCCAACTTCAGCTATACGAGATAAGGTACTCAAAGCATACCATGATGCGCTTACTGCAGGACATCCTGGAATCACAAAAACCATGGCCAAGATTCGACAAAACATCTGGTGGCCTACATGGAGAAAGGGAACTGTACAGTACGTAAAGACTTGCAACACTTGTGCAAGGAACAAAACAATGAAGACAAAGCTGCAAGGTTTACTCCGCCCATTGTCAATCCCACCTGCTCCGTGGCACACCATATCATTAGACTTTATTACAGACTTCCCACCATGCAAAGGGTACAATACTGTACTTGCAGTTGTTGATCTACTGACAAAGATGGCTCACTTCATCGCATTAAAGGGCTTACCAAATGCTGGAACACTGGCACAAGTATTCCTAGCCAATATAGTCAGGATACATGGGTTTCCCTTGGTGGTGATATCTGACCGAGGAAGTCAATTTGTTTATAAGTTCTGGAGAAGCTGTTGTGCCAATGCCCAAATTGATATCCATTTATCAACTAGCCACCATCCACAGACTGATGGTCAACCTGAGAGAGCCAATCAGACTCTCGAGCAGTAATTGCGGTGCATGTTCATTCAGGCAAATCAAAATTGGGTTGAACTCCTATGGGTGGCGGAATACGCTTATAACAATTCAGTCCACAGCTCCACTGGTGTTTCCCCTTTCTTTTTCTTGCATGGAAGGGATCCACGGACTACAGCTTTTGATCCTCCAGCACCTCTGGAAATGCCGGCCATAACGTCCCTGCACACAAGGCCCTTCGTGATTAAAAAAAACCTCAGAAACACTTGCAGATAAACGAAGGGTAGAAGCACCTGCTTATCAAATTGGGAACAAGGGTTGGCTTGCCAAAAGAAATATCCAGTTGAAAGGCCTAAAACTATTTCATCTCAAGTATGTCGGTCCATATCCTATAGTTTCCATCATTAATCCAGTTGTAGTAAAAGCCTTACAAATACACCCGGTCTTCCATGTATCCTTATTGAAGCCGGTACAACCTGGTACTAGGGAATCCACAATCAGACCACCTCCTGTAGAAGCACAGAGAGAAGAACATGAATATGAAGTCAGAGACATTGTAGATTCAAAAATCATCTGAAAAAGGCTTTATTACCTCGTTGACTGGAAGGGGTATGGTGTATTGGACAGGACTTGGGAACCAGCAGGTAACATACATACAGCACCCCTATTGGCCCGCTACCACCGTTACAACCCAGACAAACCAGGGCCGGGGATAGCCATCCTTGGTGGGGCTTTGGAGAGGAGTGCTGTCATGAACCATAAAAGGACTAGCAGGTAACCAAGCATCTACCCCTATAGTCACCAGAGATGTTTAGGCACTATGGGTGGGCAGTGGACGCAGAAAGTAGCTGTTTGGCGTAAGTGCCAGTATTGTGACTGAAATGCCAGCAATACAACGTTCAGGGACAAGAACGGAAATACAACACTCAGAGGACATTGAGGAAACTCTGCATTCATATTTGCAGAGCAACACTTCAAAGTGACTTTCAATACAAAAACTTACCTTGCAATTCTGCATTTATTATTGCAGAGCAACGCTGCAAAAGGCATTACCAGACATCATAAAGAACTTTCCTTCAGGGACACCCAGTGCGCTGCAGCCGGCCTGGGCCACTACCGTCCAGTGGAGCAACTGGACCAGATGTTCTCCTGATCTTTTGGGATCTCTCATCAGTGTTAGTAAGGCTCATCCAGAAGTCCATTCATCATTTCCTACATCATTGAGGGGCCCATCCAAACCACTCCCAAGCGCACTTTTTCACTGGGCAATAGTCTTTCAGCGGCGACAGTAGGGAAGGAGTGCATTGGGACAACATCCAGCTCCAGAGACCATCATCCCAAGATTCCCGCAGATCCGGACCTGGCACTCCTGCAGGTAAGCGTTACACAATGGGATCTTAAGTTCTTTCCTTGCACGTTTCAGAGATGGTCTATTATCCATTGGTGGTGGTGTACACAAATATATTAAGATGTTTCTTGACCCATTTGAGTTCCTCTTAGTTCTTAACAACATGTTTTTTGGTTTCTTGGTATGCTGTGATTTTTTCTTGATACCATCTCTTGTACCTTTTTGAATGATTTAAACATTGAGAAGACATTTACCTCCTCCACTGGTTTCAGGGGCTCAGTTGGCTTAGGAGGGATTAAGATCACCTCACATTACGAGGATTCCTCCTTTTCCGTCGCTGGCTTGTGGGTGGGATTCTTTCCCCACTATTTGTTTTTTGACATTGATATTGCCTCCTTTCACAATTAGCTAATAGAGCGTCCATCAGCAAGGAATTGCCAGCAGATTCCCTCCTTGCAAGATCACAAAGCCGATTTTGCCAATTCATGGAACTGTCTGCCTCTTTATCCAATCGTGAGTCCACCTTATTTATCAAACTTTCCAGCACCATCATCTTATTTGACAGTGTTGCGATAAGAGTAGATTGATACTGAAGAGGGTTTCCTAGGGCCTCATATAACTTTGTAAACGCTGTTAATGAGGTTGATAACGCTGCCATCACCATCTGTTGGAAGTGCAATTGCTCTTCAACTCGCCTAAGTTCCTCATACTTCCATTTGTTTCTGCTTGCATTCTTAGAGCCCTGGCAGGAGGACACTGATGAGACTGATGACAAAGCTGAGGAATCATTCTTATCTTCCATCTCATGGCAGGGTTCCTCATTCATAAATACGTCACTGCTTCCTCAATTTTCCCAGGGCCTATATGAAGCTGACCAAGGAATGGGGAGAAACTTGTTCCTTGGTAATTGTCCATGTTCCAGCATTGGTGATTCCTCAGAGTGACCTGAAAATTGGAGAATTTCCAAAGTTAGATGCCCATTTGAGAAGGAGAAGATCGTTGGACTTTCTCAATCGAACCAGAAGACAGAACTACTTCTCAGCTAAGTCAATAGAAGCCTATGAAGCTATTCCATACGAGCACAGGTTGTTTAGCCAAACTGCTTTGATATTTACAACTATCTTCATGCCTGGGATCCAGACAATGGCCAATGCTAAATTGTTGCAGGTTACCAGATGGGAGCTCCTGCAGACAATCAATACCACCATAAAGTGATTCAACGCTATCAAGGAAGATTTGAGGACCATACGACTTATGACCCTGCAGAACAGATATGTCCTTGAAATGATCACTGTGAATGAAGGAGGAGTTTGTGCCAATATCAGACCATCATGTTGCACGTTCATACCTCCTCACGATAACAAGAACATGACCTTGACAGAGGCCATAACTCTGCTGACGTACCGGCACAACAAGATGGAAGATGAGACAGAGGACATTACAAATGACAGTTGGTTTGTGCCCATGTTCTCATTGATTCCGCAGTGGATGGCAAACATCTTCAAGCTGCTTGGAGGACTATTGCTCATGGTGACATTCGGATTCTGTACAATCAAGATAATAATTGTCCAGTGTAACAAGAGGGCAAAGAAGGCAGTAGGAATGAAGATCATGATCAATGTCGAATCAGGGTTTGGACCCTAGGAGATGACAGATGAACACATCAGAAAATACATAGAGGCCAGCATTGTAGCACCTGAGGGAACAAAGTTCCTGCATCTGAAAAACCATAAAAAGTATGAAGGGTGATGGGTCTATTGTAATCCGAGTGGACAGTGCAGCTATATGACCTGGAGTTTTGATGAACATGTCAAATCAGCCGGTTCCCTGAAGGGAGTGATGAAGATCTGGACTACGAAGAAGCACTTCTTCAAAATAAGGTATCAAGATGTGGAAACCAGTGAAGATGTGGTCGATGAATCGACCAGAGGGGGGAGTGTAGAGTCCCGTCCCCCTACATCCAGTATGTTGGGAGCCTGAGATTGTGCCATGCTTGACACCAGCAGTTGTTATTGCACCACAGTGAATGTTCGAGAAATGGTATCCACTGAGAGTATAATATCTGATGCACCCCCAAAGAGATGACAATCTGAGGAAGGAACTCCATGAAGGAATATGAAAAAGAGAGAAAGAAAGCTAGAGACGTCACAAGAAGCGAGCATGATGCACAGAGAAGACTGGCTGAAGAGAATGCATGGACCGTATAGAAACTGATGACAAAGTTAAGAATCGAGTAAACTTTTATATGCAAAGAAAAAAGTGCATGTGTGAAGAGCACTGTAGAAAATGAAAGCCGTTTAATAATTGTACAGATGCAGCAACACAAGTAGACTGAGTGATCATAGAAGTTGGCTATGTGTATTGAATAGACTGCAGGCGGAGCCGCCATTGTATAGAAGCTGAATATTGGTGTCATGAATTAGTAAGCTCAAATTCACAGAGAAAGATGGATCAAGAGCTGTGTCACAGCAAAGAATTAGCTGAGATCGCAGACTTGAATGGTAAAGCTGTCTGGCTGAAGCAAGCCAAGGCCGGTTATCTATTCTCAAGGCAGTGAATCTGAGAAGCTGAATCATTCCTTGTGTAGGTGCAAAGAAAGAACACCATGTGTGCCAAGTTTAATTCAGACATTTGATTACTACAAAATGATCCAAATTGTGGTCTCTTGTCACGTGAGCTAAGGATGGAAATAGAGTTGGTCTTGGAGTTCTAGAACAAGCGATAGTGCATGCTCACACTGCCTTATATTCCCAGTGTGAGAATACACTGCAAGGCCAAGTTCAAAGACAATTTTCATGGCAGAAGGCATGGGTGATGAGAGACGTTGGACTAATTGCCTGGGGACAAAGTCAAGTCCACTTACTAGCACCTTGGTATGAGCTTACGTGCTGCTAAGTTGTTCCAGACATGGCACGAGCATGTGTAGAGGGATGTATAACGAAGGGCCTTATAGATTTAGAGCCAATAATATTCTGTGTACTTAATAATGAGGAAGATGACTTGCACTAGAGGTAGGCACAAGTTGTCCACCTGATAGTAGAGATCCAATCACAACCCAAACTCTTATAGAAAGTATACTTAGATGTTCCCCTTGACCCGATCACAATCCCATTTAGGTTTTTCTTTTTTGCCACGTAGTTTTACGTTACGTATGATGAATTTTTACTATATAACTATGCTTTTTTATGAAATGTACGAGAGAGCTTGTGCGATATCCGTTGATGTCCATTGTAACTCCCTGTTTTAGACAATTGATATTAAAACAGTGCTTTGCCATCTTCCTGAGTTGGTTCGATTATTTGGTGTCAAAGTTATTCTGCCTCCCATCCATTGTATGCGTGTTACCAAAAGGGCTCTAAAGCTCATTTCCAATTAACTTTGATAAATCCCTTTTGTAGATGATTCCTAACTAAACGTTTTGAAGATACTTTATGGGGCAGACACTAAATAATCATGGTCAAAAATGTATTTGCTTTTATCTACAATCTACGAAGATCGTGTTATCCCTATACAATCGGAGAAAATTGGTCATGATGAAGGCTCAGACGATAAAAGAGATGATTATTGGCTCTGAATACCAGACAGACCGTTTTTCTTTTTATTCTCTTTATTTTAGTATCATACAGTTAAATGAATAACTTTTAATACATACAACATCATTACATTACCATCAATTCATCACTTTTAAAAAGATGTTAATGCATGTAAACTAGCATCATTTCCTAAATCTCTTTCCATAATTTTGTTTGCAACAAAAAAAATACACCCCTTTTTTCCAGACATAAAAATTTCCTAAAGCACATCAGGAGGAAAGGACATTTCAGACCCCTACGCTCTGGTCGCTTTTTCCAATAGGACTATCATTGCACTACATTCAAAAAGAAGATGCCGAACAGATTCAAATTCTAACTCGTTGCAGAACCGAAAAAGTCAGTTTTGTTGAGGGATTTTGTACCATCCCCCAGTAATCTCAAACGTTTTTACTACATTGAATTTTATACGCATGTAGTCCCAAACAAAATGGTTGTCAATGAAATTATGGATGTATGAGGGAACCAACAGTCTTTCAGTTATGTATGGAAAGAACCATTCAGCTGTAGATTTAGTGGCCAAATTAACGATCAACTGATCATGGGTGAAAGCCTCCAGGGATGCCCTCAAAGGTAATTTATAGTGGTTAAAGACCAACCCTAATGGATCACCCAGGGATCTCTTAATCCATGTGTCAGTTAATCGCTTGATGGTTCCTAAAGGAGCAATCTCTTCAAACAGCAACCCCATAAGTGTATTTCGCTGGGCATGTGCTAGCTTCCAGTACAGGGTCAAGCAGTTCAACGTAATGCTTTCTCTGATTGGGAATAAACCTAACTCCAAATAGAACATTTCTGATCAATCAAACAAGGGTAGTCTTAAAATCCTCTTGATTATTGTAATTTCAAGTCTAGAGACAGCCTCCAAAGACCACAAAGCCTCTGCAGCATAAGAGATGATAGGAACAATTTTCATGGAGTGCAATTTTACTAAGGAACCCACACAGTAACCTCGTCCCTTGGGACCAAGTGAGCAGATGACCCCAGATGTTTGTGCAGATCGAACCTTGAGTTTATTCAAGTGAAGGGCACTCATAGGTTTTGCCATGATCTTAGTTTCAGAGGTGTTCACTTTAAGTGAGTTCTCTGCTGAGTACAAATTAAGATTATCCAGTGTTGTTTGAAGTCCATGAGGACTTACATCAAGGATGTTTATGTTTATGTTTATTTATTTATATTGCGCGCCAAACCCAGAGGTATAAGGGCGCAGGAGCAGCAAGATTATTCTCAGCTTGGTTACAGTGCCGTACAGTGATTACAGAGTGAGCATAGGTATAACAGTAACGGACATGATAAACAGTTACAAATGTACATATTACAGGTGTACATGGGGTAGGCAGGGGAGTTAATGGTCGTTGTCCTTTATCCACTGAATGTAGTTGCGTCTGAAGTGGTGGTAGGTTTGAGGTGCCCTTAGGAAGAGTGGCAGGGAGTTCCAATGTTGGGCTTCTTTCACCTGGAAGCTGTTGCCGCCTGTTTTGGTCCGTTTGAATCTGGGAACTAGGAGCAGGTTGGCATTGGCAGTTTTGGTAGGTCTGTTAGGGGTGTATGTTTTTATTCTGTCAACTAAGTAGTGAGGGGCTGTATTGTTGAGGCATTTATGGGTTAAGGAGGCTACTTTAGGAAGGATTTTGTCGGAAGTGGTGGGCCCTCCTGATGTTTGATATGTGTGCAGTCTTGGGAATGCTATGCGCTGCTCTAAGAGCATTGTTTTGCAGAGTCTGGATTTTGTCTGTAACATATTTGTTGGCTCCTATGTAAAGGGCATTACAATAGTCCAATTTTGATAGTATAAGGGCTCTGACTGAGGTAATGTAGTTCTGGGTGGTGAGGAAGGGTTTGGCTGCTCTTATTAATTTGCAGGTGTGGGCTGTGGAGGAGGCCATGGAACTAACCTGCTTGCGGAATGAGAGGGAGGAGTCTAGGCAAATTCCTAAAGTTTTAAGTTCCTTGGCTACCTTGATAGGGTTGCCATCTATGATGAAGTTAGTGCAGTTATGATCCAGTTTGTTTAGGTTGGGGGTGGAGCCGAGAATAATGAGTTTGGTCTTGTCATCATCAAGCATAGACTGTGGGAGGCCATCCATGCCTGGATGATGAGATACACCTTGTTCACCAAGGCCAAATCCTTATTGCAATCTCCCGTCAAGGGGATGAGGATCTGGGTATCATCGGCATAATTAGTGTAGGTGATACCCAGGCCGTCGAGATCATCAAATAGGGGCTTCATGAACACGTTGTACAATGTGGGGGAGACCATTGATCCCTGGGGGACCCCGCAAGTGATGGGGATAGGGGTCAGCGGATGCTGAGGTGGAGAAGACACGCATAGACCTATTGTTCAGGAAGGATTCAATCCAGCCTATAACTTCTTGGGAGAAATGGGTTGCCGTGTCAAGGTGATTGCAGAGAATTTTGTGATCTACCAAATCAAATGCTGCAGAAAGATCATGAAGAAGTAGTAGAGCAGTTTTCCCATTGTCTCTAAGGGTATCAATTTGAGCTTTGAGATCGATGAGGGACGTCTCTGTCCCGTGTTGGGGTCTGAAACCTGATTGCCTGATTCCCAGGAGATGGTTTAATTCAAGGTATTGTTGTATTTGTAGGTATGCTGTCTTGTCTAATATTTTGAGTAGGAAGGGGACGGTTGTGATGGGTCTGTAGTTAGTAGGTATAGATGGGTTTGGGGAAGGTTTTTTAAGTAGGGGGAGGACCCAGGACTCTTTAAGATTATTGGGGACAATGCATGATGAGAAGGAGGCGTTCATGAGTTTTGTGATGAATGGTGAGAGGTCTCTTGCTGCATCCTTAATGATTTGTGAGGGACAAGGGTCGCCCTGGCAGTTGGAAGGTTTGAGGCCGAGGATAATTTTTTCCACTTCTACTGTAGAGACTTTAGAGAATCTGAAGTGGGAGAATGGGTTGGGTGTAGGGTTGGGAGGTGTAGGATGGGGGGGTGTTGGACGATTTCATGGGGATAGTTAGGGATTCTTTTTTATTTTTTATTTTGATTTGTAGGCATGTGACTTTGTTGGAGAGGGCGCTTTGGACACTAGTATATAATATGATATGATAGAGATAGTTTATTTATATAGTGCCTATACACAATGTGTTTCAAAGCGCTTCAGGGCAAGGGAGGGCACATGGGAAAATACAATTAAATTCTTACAGGCCATGAACAGTAAGGATGTGAAATTAACTATCGTACTCGGCCTGACATTTCAGATAGTGCAAGAGCTAAGACACAGATAAAGAAGGGAGGGGGAGAGTGGGAAGGAAATGGAAACAGACAGGTGACTATCGTACTTGGGCTGACGGCATTTCTGGTAGAGCCGGAGAAAAACAAGAGGTGAGGGAGAGTGGTGCAGAAAGGTAGGGGAGGAACAAAACAAGCGACTATCATACTAGGCCTGACGACATTTCAGATAGTGCTGGAGGGAGAGTGGGGGAGGAAAAAACTAGTAAGGGGAGGGACGAGGAGACAGACAAAGTTGCTATCATACTAGGCCCAGGGACAATTCGGATAGAATAAGTGCATAGAAGAAAGTAAGGGGAGGAGATAGGAAAAGGGGGAAGGGAAAGAAGGAGAGAACAGAGTTAGCAGTCAAAAGAGTGGAGAAGCAAGAAGGGAGAGTGACCCCTTCTTGCACCATCACCAATGTTTATCTTTCACACATGTGTCTGGGACAGGGACTGGTGTTTCCAACTCTTTGATAATGGTGAACAGTACCTTGGTGCTAGAATTGGCTTTAGATATTCTCTGGTTATAAGATTCTTGTTTAGCGATTATGATTTCTTTTTTGTATGTGGCCACTATTTTATTGAGGATCAACTTATTGTCTTCTGTGGGAGATTGTCTCCAAGCTTGTTCCTTTTTACGTTTCTCTGATCTGAGAGTTTTTAGGTGGGTAGAGAACCATGTGTTCAGGTGTTTTTTCGGTTTGCTTTTTCTCTGTTTAGCGGAGCAATGACGTCGAACGCTGATTGCATGATTTTGTTGTAAACTTCTATGAAGTGTTGAGGATTGGAAGTTGCTGAGAGTTGGTTCAGGGTCGGGAGAATAAGGGGGATACGTTTTTCCGGCTGTGATGCCCTTCTTGTTTCTAGTGGGGATGGCTATGGCTAGAGGGTTGTTGGAGGTGGGGCTTGAGGCTTCGAGGGCGAAGGTAAGGAAATGGTGGTCAGACCATGGTTGGGGGAAGATGGCAGTGATGGCGGCCACACAGTTATGGTCTGTGACCCAGTCAAGGGTTCTCCTTTTGTTGTGGGTGGGGAGGACACTCTTTGGTTAAAGCCTCATTCTGACAGGGTGTTGTCGATGAGGGTAGCCTGGGGGTCTTTGGGGTCTTTAAGGCCTAGGTTGAAATCTCCTAGGATGAGACTCTGTGAAGTGTTCTTCAGGTTGTTAGTGAGGATGGTGATGAGGTCTTCCTCAAAAGAGCCTAAGGGCCCAGGGGGTCTGTAGAATAAGTGAATGGTGATGGTTTGAGCGTTGGTGGTAGGCAGCTTGGCTGTGAGGAATTTGCAGGATGTGAAGTTATCTGAGGTGTCCAGTCTAAAGTTGAGGTGTGTTTTGGCAATTATGGCGAGACCTCCGCCTCTAGATTCTGTTCTGTCCGCTCGGAGGATAGTATAGTCATCGGGTATAGCTAGTGAGAGAGCTGGGCCAGCGGCTGCGTGAAGCCAGGACTTGGTGATGGCTAGGAAGTCTAGTTTTGCTTCTAAAATGAGGTCTGCTATGTCTGAGGCATGGGCTACTACGGAACGCATGTTAATTAAGGCACCTTTAATGGGAGGGGTGATGGTTTTCATCTGGGTAGGAGTGGCTATGTTGTGGGGCTTGTACTTGGTTGTAATATTGGTTGGGCTATGATTAAGTTTGTTCATGGGTCGGTTGGTGGGAGTGTCTGTGTGCCTAAGTGAGGTCCAGTTAGTTAGTTTGGACTGGGTAGAATCTCTGGCACAAGGTTCATGTAGTTTGGGCAGTCTGGCTCGTAGTCTGAAGTTTCTAGTGGGTGGACTGCAAGGCGTGGATAGGAGGGGCAGAGTGAGTGTGATGTTGAGTGTAGGTGGTAGAGGGTTGGCTTAAGACTTGTTGGTGGGCCGAGTGATGCCTATGGAGGCAAAGCTAATGGTGATGCTTGGGTAGCTGGAAGAGTGGATAAGGTAGAGAGTTGCTCTCAGCAGTACTGAGAAGATGCCTGGTAGGTACATTCTGCAGCTCTCAAGTGGTAAGGCAAATACAGTCTAAATGCGACTATCAAATGGCAAGGAAAATACAGTCTAAATGTGACTATCAAATGGCAAGGCAGATACAGTCTAAATGCGACTATCAAGTGGCAAGGCAAATACAGTCTAAATGCGACTATCAAGTGGCAAGGCAAATACAGTCTAAATGCGACTATCAAATGGCAAGGCAAATACGGTCTAAATGCGACTATCAAATGGCAAGGAAAATACAGTCTAAATGGGACTATCAAATGGAAAGGCAAATACATCCTAAATGCGACTATCAAGTGGCAAGGCAAATACGGTCTAAATGCGACTATCAAATGGCAAGAAAAATACAGTCTAAATGCGACTATCAAGTGGCAAGGCAAATGCATTCTAAATGCGACTATCAAATGGCGAGGCAGGTAGCAGGGTAGGCTACATGTAGCAGTCAAATGGTAGGGTAGATGGAGGGTGACTGACAATCATAGGTATTAGCAATGCATAGGATATGGCAGAGCAAACACATTTTGAGCAGGGGGTGTTAGATGAGGGGATGCATGTACTGCCAGTTGGAGTATTAGGCTGAGCAGTCACAGGAGAAATGGGTGCATTCAATAGAGGGGAGCTAGTGAGCTATTCCCAGACAATATGGGTACATTGATAGGCATAATTAGTTAGGAGGCTAGTGGTAGTATGGGCGCAAGCAGGAATTACTCACATTTCGAGTTACACCTGTGGAGTTTGGTGCTGCAACAGTCCTGGCATGTCGAAATATGGCACCTGGTATGTTGAAAGGGGCAGAGTCCATTGCCCTGGTCCTGGCAGTCCTGGACAGGCCCGGACAGGCAGCACCCTTTGAGTATGCCCTTCGATATACGGCCGACTCACTACTTCTGGTGACCCAGCGTCACAGAGGCACAGTTGAGCAGCCTATCGGCATCGTCCATACACGTTGCCTAGCAACCGTGAAAAACAGCTGACGGTGGCCATTTTGTAAATCCTCCTCGTGATGAATGTCGATCGGCGGCCTGTAGCACCACTTGGAAGGTGGTATGGGCCCAATTGCAGCATGGAGGGGCAGCGGCCTCAGGGGTGGGGCAGCAGGTTTACCCAGGAGATAAGGGCACGCAGAGGGGCACCTCGGATGGTGGTGGAGAGCTCGGGCTCAGCAGGGCTCTCTCTCTGACGATGCACGGCAGCAGTTGCAGGGTGCTTCTGCCCTCCTGGAGGCAGACAGGGTGTGAGGGCACAGACAGGCAGCACCCTTTGAGTACGCCCTTCGAGATACGGCCGGCTCACGCCTTCCGGTGACCCAGCGTCACGGAAGCACAGTTGAGCAGCCTATCAGCGTCGTCCATACACGTTGCCTAGCAACCGTGTAAACAGCTGATGGTGGCCATTTTGTATAATAACAATGTCATCGGCATAACCCATCCACTGTACCACTTGATCCCAGAGTTTATGTGGAGTACAATTCGGATCAACCAAGGCTTTCCCTGTGTCAGATAGATACAGGTGAAATACCAAAGGGGCTAGTGTACAGCCTTGCTTGAGTCCCATATTAGTGTAGATCCAGCGCAAAGTTCCCCCATTGCCCTTCAACCACACTTTGACCTGAGTCTCGTCATGCAGATTCATGATCATTTTTA
Source organism: Ambystoma mexicanum (assembly GCF_040938575.1). Classification (NCBI taxonomy): domain Eukaryota; kingdom Metazoa; phylum Chordata; class Amphibia; order Caudata; family Ambystomatidae; genus Ambystoma; species Ambystoma mexicanum. The sequence goes on from NC_090921.1 coordinate 307,029,887, forward strand.
ATAAGCTGTATGGTATCCCCCCATCTAGTCAACTTCCCCCACAGCCTTGCATGATCACCTGTGTCAAATGCAGCACTGTAATCTCCAAATACTGCATATACTACGCATCTGCCATAATTGCTGAATAATGGCTGAGAGTGCTAAAGCGTTGACTGTGGTGGAACAGCCCTTTCTTAATCCTGTTTGGTTCCATGGTAGGATGTTTTCGGCCTGAACCCTGCTAGTCAGTTCCTCAAGAAGAACCATGGTGAAAACTTTAGATGTAACATCTAACATCGCCAAAAGGCGATAATTGCAGGGGTCAGCATGGGAACCTTTCTTTAAACCTGGAGCCAGGATGCTGTCATGCCAGGATTGGAGAAGTGTTTGGGTGGTCGGCAATGCAACAAAAAGATGATGAAGGACGTCTGACCATAAGCTAACATCAGTTTTAATCAGCAGATTGCAAAGACCATCAGGGCCGGGGACCTGAGATGTCTTGCTGATATTAATCAATCTGGCGACTTCTTCTTGATTTTTCAAACTTTCAGACTCCAGGCAGATGATGGATGTTGCTCTATGCCAAATTGGGACCACCTAGATTTTCAGAGATAAATGTCATCCATTCAGGCTCTGAAACTCCATTAATGTCCGAAAGGGATCCTATTATTTACAGTCATGATCTGCCAAAATATCTGTGGATCATTAGTTAAGGTGGTCAAAACCAATTCTTTCCACTTTTAGCATTCTCTAAACTGTTGAGGGAGTCTGAGCCACTTAGTATATTTTGCCTTTATTGTTTTCCTTTTACCATTAGCATATTGAGCTTGATCTGGGACACAAAGGGCCAAATTAGATAACTCTTTTTGAATGATTCTTTTTTTGTCCCTAATCGATTTATCGTAACCATGTTTGTGAATTTTATGTGGTCCGTTAGCCCACTGCTTGTTTCTCATTATATTAGGGAAGATACTCTTATTTATGAATGAGACACACTCCTCATATTTTGCCATTGTCAGGAGGCCCAAACGCTGATCCATGGCGGGTAAAGAAGTAGATCCTGATGTTATGAAGTTTTCAAATACCTCTATTTTAGTAGTAGTCCACACAACATGAGTCAATGCATTGTTAATCAAGATTGACCCCATTATGTGATCTCCAAAATTGGGCTTTTCAATATCGAGACTCAGAACAATTGGCAAATGGTCGCTCTCCGTACGGTGGTGTATACGCATATCAATTATCAGAGAGGGATTGTTAACCACAAACACGTAATCATTAATGCTAGAGTTCGTGGCGTTTGACCTTGTATACTGTGAGGGCAGTCTGAAGGACGAGCTCCATTCAACATAACAAACCCTCTAGAGTAGAGCAATGTTGCCCAGTTGATGCCACATGGACAAGAGTGGGCAAGCCTAGATTCAATGACTAAAGCCACTGAGTTGAAATTACTAGGAATTCTGGAGTTAAAGTCTCCACTCAAAGTAATGTGAGAAGCAAGAGCTGAGAATCGTACCATCCCTCAAAATCCTTGAAAACAGCTGCATGTGGTGCTGCATAGAGGGGAGTCATAGACATTAATATGGATGATGTGTTTTATCTCAATCGCTTCAGTAAAAGTTATCCTACCTGCAGGAATGTTAGGAGAGTTACAATAGATCTCAGTAGGTATAAGAGGCTTTTTTACACCCAGGGGTAGGCCAACCTTTGGTCTGTCTATTTTCCCCTCAGTCGCATGTGTTTGAATGATGGCCCACCCATCCAAAAAAGAGGGTTCCACAAGCCAAGTCTAATGCAATGCAATTATACTGAAACAATCAATATGGTCTAGCAAGACATCTTGTTCATATAAATGTTGGTTCCCCCTGGTTTTCCAGCTGAGAAAAAGAAAGGTGCTGTTAGCGGCCCTGCAATGTCCTTTGGTGAACCAATCCGGCCAGCCATTCCCTATGATCGTCATCGTTAGAAGGCCCTGGCCCGCCCTCCCGCCCAGTTCCTGAGGGACTAAACGAGAGCCACCAGAAGCAACTGATAAGGATGTTAATCATCGTGAGGGGACAGAGAGTTGGCTGCCATTGTCTCAGACATCTGTAGCTTGCTTGCGCCGTCCATGTTAGTTAACTAGATTAGGACTTTTTTTACAGTTCAAAACAAAGCATTCATTTCCAGCTCTGACGAAGAGCTGGGTATGTTCAGCAACATAGTCAGCCATCCCATCCAAAGAGAAATACACTAAAGATGTAACAAATTCAGCTTCCTCACATTGATATACAATTTGAATATCATTGCCTCCGATGGTGCGTAACGGCATAATAGAATGAAACAGCTCCAATACGTGTGCCCGATTCAGTCAATCTTTCCGAAAAAGGCTTCTGATTTTGCAAACCTTCTCCATATTAGTAGCATAGTAACCAAAATCAGACGTATGAGAGCTAGCCAAGATACAACACACATTTGTTTGGAACTTTGTTGAAGTGGCAGATCTGCCCTTGGGTCCAGGAATGATGGTCGTTGGAACGGGAGTGGTGTAACTGCAGGGGTATTAAACAATTGTTCCAGGTTGTAGACAGGAACCGAGTCATGTTGGCATTTGCTGCCAATCGCCCCAACCTTTTGTTTATTTTGACGTGCCCCTCACCTCTTCTTACAACGACCAGCAGAACGTAGGGAGACAAAGTCAAATCTAAAATGTTCCATAGGGGCAGTCTGGGAAACGCTCATTCGTGATGGAAAAAGATGTCTGCACAGCACAATTAGACATGGGAGCTCCTTTACAGGTGCCTTCTTTGTTTCGGTCTGCCTGCCCACTATCCAGGGTTACTTCCTTGCTTCTAACATCCAGTGCTCCAGTCAAAGTCACGTCACAGCATAACTCTTTTTTGGGGTTTATAGACGAGTTGTTCTTGCTTTTTTTGCCTGTTGGTCGGTGGTAGATCCATCGACAGGAAAGCCTACTCCCTTAAAAACAGGAAAGACCTTCCAAGGGCCGGAGCCACTACTAGTGACTGAGTTTGGAGCTACTGTGGTATTTGTTTTAGTATGGTTTTTGTCAGTGTACCTCTTCTCCTGACATATAACCGTCCTTTTCTTCCGTGTATGCCGAACAACTGGCTCTCCAGCAAAGAGGGACTCCACATTTTATGACAATAAAACTACAGATGTTTCATGAGTTCGATTGAAGGATGCTGAAGGCTTGCACGTTGACTGTTCAGTTGGCATCAGCCGCTCAATGTTGGAACCAATTTCCACTGAGTTACTGGAATGGCCTATTTCAATCGACTCCAGTTTTAAGGAGCTTGCCTATTTGGCCAGCATGTGATCTTGTTGCTTTAAATGGATCAGGATGTCATCAGACCGAGTGAGGAGTATGGTCAGTAAATTCTCTAAGACTCCAAACATAGAGGCAGAATCACAGCTAGTGGCACTGTGTGTGCTGGTCAAGGATGCGTTAAATAAATTCAGAGTATTAGAAAGCATTCCACCCAGAGACAAGCCAACATTGTTTGAAAACGCAGCCATGGGTGTATTGGGATAAAAAGACAGGTTAAATGAGTTCAAGATGGTGGATGGATGCACTTCCACCAATACAGCCACACTATTGTTGGTGAGAGCTTCAGAGCCGGTGAATGCTGGAATGCAGGAATCAGTGCCCCATTTCTTTGCGCTGATATTACTGTTAGTGTTAACCTCAAAGGCCGGTAGTGTAGATAGTTGCTTTGTTCTCTCCTAAACAAGTCACAGCGCAATGCACGTGCGTGGAGCTATCTTCGCATGCATGTATAGATGAACCAGAGCCCCTGCCTAGAGCAGTAGAAACAGTCTCAATACGTTTTGTTCCCAGACAAAGGACTGAAATGGTTTTCTCAGCCATCCACTGATTACTAAGATTAGTAGGATGGGAATTTGAGGTGTTTTCAATACTTGGAGGAGGAACATTAATCTTCAATGCTGGATAGAAGTCTGTTATTTCAGTCAGAGATTTAAGCTGGGCTCCTTCTCTCGTCACACCGAACCGAAAGGTTTTTCGTGGGCATGATATAGGGCCACGATTGAAAGATGACTCTGCACTTGTTGTGTCCCCAACAGTGATGGAAGACAGATGCTTGGTGAGGGGCTTATCCTCCCAGGGACAGGATGAAACCGCTGCTGACTCAACAGAGTGGATAACATCAGCACCAGACTTAGATTCACCGACAGAGTGGTTTTGATTAAACAGTGTGCAAATGGAAGGGGGGTTTGGGAGGGGTAGATTGTTAGAATTCATAATAGTCATGCATTCAGCCCATGCGGCGGCGGTGGTACTGTGAATCCCCATAAATGTAGAACTTGTGCCGGCCCCCACCCTATCAGCTCGCTTCGCAATTTCCGCTTTGGTATTCCACCAAATCCTCCAGTGATGAAAGGAAGAATGTTCTTACTGCAATAAAGTGGTTGCAAATATAATGTAGAGTTTTTGTGCTTCGGATTTCGAACACAGAACACAAAACACTCTGCTCACTCTGTGCACTTCGGGTGGAGTGAGGCTTAAGAGTGTATCACTGCAGCAGGCAGCAAGAAAGCCACTCCTCCAGGAAATGAAAAGCAAGGAAAGACTCAACCAAGTGATCCACAATACAGGTGCCAAAACACAAAACACTCAGCTCACATAACACTCAGCTTTTGTTGTATAAAATGTGCCTTTATTCATTGGTGTACTGTCTGAAAATAATATGTATTTAAGCTAGTAAGCATCTATCAGAGCTAAGGTTCACTCAAGGTTCATTTGTTGCTAATGATTAACTAAAAAGAAAACTTTAAAACCTTTTAAATTATATTTTATGTGTTGTGTGCTTGTGTTGATGGGATCTTTCGATGAATTGTTGAAATAAAGTGTATAATGACATGTAATGTTATACATATAGATACCATTTTATGATGTCACCTAACCTTAAAATAAAATAATCCTATGCTATATATGAAAAGCTAAGGCAGTCTCTACAAGCTTAGCTTCCTAAGCACATTATGGCTCCTCATGCAACCTCCATAATTCCACCTCTATGCACAATGCGGAACAACAAGGCAATAACAAATGACAGATGTGACAAAGTCCCCTGCCTGACCTTTTTGATAGATTATGGGGTCTCTAAAGTGCTGGTGGGGCCATGCTTGTGGCTGGCATGGAGAGGTTCCCCTGGCTATACCCACTGTGCTACATGCAAGAGTGACAAGCTCATCACATTGCAGCATTAGAAACACTTGTCCTTTAAGGGAATTGAAGAGCAGCAATCCTGTCGAGCCGACAGTGCCTCCCCTTGCACAAATGCGGAAATCATAAACAAAACTACAGGGGAAGAGTGGGACCTGAACAAGGAGACAGTGTGAGAGCCATCCACCAGTCACCCCACAAGGGCTACACACTCATACCTAAAACCGGTTAGGCTAAGGGAGTTCACCCTGAGGAAAGGCCCAAGGTGTGACAGACAGAGGGGGGGGGGGTACAGTCTAGCAAACCCCAAGTCCCACATCAGGTCCACCAGCCAATCCCCATACCAACTTCAGAGGAAGGCACACCTGAGTTCCATTATGCTAGAAATAGGCTGGAAGGCAGAGCCAATGCCCAATAAAAGGAAAAACATATGGCAGAAGACAGTGGGAGTCCAGGGAAGGAGGTCATTTGGAGATGGCTGGCAAAGTGTGCAGAAGTAGCAGGAGATGGAAGGTCTCCTCTGCAGCTACACAACAAGGCAGCAGCTGCTGTTCTTAAACAGTGCCTCTCCATGCCACCAAGAGGGTCCCAGCAACAAGGTAAGCCCCCCAGGGCTTTTCACATCAGAGCGCTCATTCGCGCATCGCTTGTTTGTATCTCCTGCCTTGCCGTGGTGATCGCTTCAGCATTTGCTGATATATATTGAAAAGGAAGAGCCTCTGGGATGTGCTCCCACCGTCACACCACAACAATCTCACTTCTATTTACAACACGCGAGCCGGCCATTCCAATATGGCGACCCGCGTTGCTAGCACCGGAGCGCCAGGTGCAGCATCGCTGATTGGGCGAGGCTCTCTTTTCCTGGACCTATCCAGAAGCTGGAAGGCTTTCCGGCCCTCCTCCAAAGGCCCCTGTCTGCTCCCTGTCCGCTGCTGGCACGCTGAGAGGGCCCCTGCACCCCCTCATGGAAGCACTGAGGTTGCCTCATCTCTAACTTCCAGGGGAGCCTTAACTGTTGTGACTTATTTCTCCCTAGGTTAGTTCCCTCTGTCTGTTCCCTCACCTCTCCATCCTACCTGTTCACTCACTCCACACCATGTGTCTGAACTGTGTCTTACACCTCTTGCTGTTAGTGCAAGTTCAGCTTGTTTTGATTTACTGCAGTTATCCCGAATTTAGCCTGTTTTTCAATTACTGTTGCAAATTTGAATTTAGTTTTTTGTGTTCCTGCTGCAAACCCCTGTCTACTTCACCCATAGCCCGTCCTGTCCCTCACTCTTCTTATCTATCTCCACATGATCTGATGTAGCCACCTTGCAACATGAGGTCAGGCTTTTCCATTGCATGTGGTAACAAAAAAACGTAGGGTTTGTAGGGGATGCCTATGTTCCAGAGGTACTTAGGCTAGAATAAACATGTCAACAGCAGAGTGTACCTCTGTATTCTTCTCAAAGGAAAAGGTGTGATTCACTGAATAGACGCTTCCATTTGGGCTATTTTCAGTCATGCTATTGGTGCTCGAGATCTACAAGTATGGGTCTACGAGTCTCTACCACTAATCCTAATGAAACAGGGTTTCTGAAAATGAATAATTCACGGAATAGAAAAGAAGAATTCAAATCACAATTTAATAAAAATAATTACACTATCATAAAATCAACAATTCTGAGTTTGGTTCAAATGGTTATAACACTTAATCCAAAATAATAATAATAATAATGATAATAGTTAAGTCCCCAGGTAGACCTGGAACCTTGTACCTGGCTGTGCACTGGTGGATCAAAAAATTCACATTTGATTGGTATACGACAAAACATAAAGTGCTCAAGAAGCTTGTGTAAAAAGACAAAGAAAAGAAATGAAAAGTTCAAATCCGTTGTTCATATTCTTTTTTCTGGGACTGTTATTCTCCAATTGGGTCTCTTTTTCTCCTTACTTTCTGTTCAAGAGACTAATATAGATCTAGGAACTTGTCCTGAGGTCTAATGCAAAATTAAGTGAGAGAGAATGGTTAGGATAAGAGACGGTTGACGTTGTTCCTTTGCGTCAATGTTTATTCATTAGTTTTATTCTTAACCTTTATTAGTGGAAATGGGATTATTAGGGTCATACTTCTACTCTAAATTAAAACAATGTTCAATAAACAGGTATTTATCAGGGTCTTTTTTCAAAGCCAATGTGGAAAGATCTACCTTTGAAAGATCTTGGTTGGGGAACAAGTATGGTTTAATGTCTAGGAGCTATCAACTCCAGATCAAGTTGTTCCTGGATTTTACCTTGTGTACCAATATGTTCTGATGTAGTCACCTTGCAACATGAGGTCAGGCTTTTCCATTGCATGTATCTTGAACTTTACCTTGTGTACCTTTATGTTCTGATGTAGCCGCCTTGCAACATGAGGTCAGGCTTTTCCATTGCCTGTACCTGTACTTTACTTTGTGTACCTGTATGTTCAGATGTAGCTGCCTTGCAACATGAAATCAGGCTATTCCATTGCATGTACCTTGACCTTACTTTGTATACCTATATGTTCTGATGTAGCCGCCTTGCAACTTGAGGTCAGGCTTTCCCATTGTATGTACTTGGACTTTACTATTTGTAACTGCATACCTTGATTTAGCCTGCTTGTAACATGAGGTCAGGCTTTTCCATGCATGTTCCTAGATATTACTGCACTTTAACTTGTTATAACCACATTCTTAAGCTTAAAGCACCCAGATACCTCTGGGTTCGGTGCGCAATATAAATGTCAAAATAAAAATACAAATAAATAAATCCTGGGGGAAGCTGATGAGAAAGAGGAAGTGCTCATAGGAGCTGAGAAGAAGGAGGAGGTACTCAGAGTAGCAGTGTTAGAATATAAATATAATATGCATCTTTCTTAGCCATCAGCTAATCCATTTTTGCGATAAAAATCCTGTTCTTTGTCAGTCATTGAGTAGAAGCAAAATAGAAATGGGTTTATGGCTTCCTCTGTCAGTCATTACAAGAAAGGCTGGGCCAGTGTCGAGGACATGTATCAGCAGTCTGGCCTTCACCGATAAACATAGGTTAGATAACATTAAGTGCAAGTCCTCCTATTCCGCAAAGTAGGAAAGGCTGTTTCAATGTGTCTCTATTCTCTTAACTAAATGTTACGTAAAGGCTGGCTGCACTAAGCAGAGGTTAGTTACACAATGAGTCAAAGTGTTCAGCCCTTACACTTTGTTAAACACACAAAAGGTATCTTTTTAAAGTTGTGCAACTAGGGAGACCATTGTTGGAATGGAGGGCAAGTGGATTCTGTGTTTAAGACCTCAAACATAAGTCAACGTCCTTGAACTGCCAGAAAGAGCTTGACATTAAATCCATAAGTAAAGTGGAGACTCCTGACATAACAATAATATCTTTTGAATATGCAATGTAGTCTGTCTTCTGGGTTTTAGGGTGACATTGTGTATGTAGTCTGAACATATTTATGTTATTATCTTTTACAAATGAATAACACATGACCTATGTTGAAGAAGGCTTCATTTTTGTATAAAAGTAGACGCTGTGTACTAATCAAGCACTTTACTTCTCCACTCTCCATGAAATACTGGTTGTAGATGAACCTGAAGTCTGCTCGAGTGTATGACATGAGCAAATTAAATCTTATCTTGCAATTTTGAAACTGTCTCAGATACTCTACTTTGTTTGAATTATAGCGCTTAGAAGTCCCAGCTGAGTATGATCCGATATGATATGATATGGCATTTATAAGTGTTTCAAGGTGTGGCAAGTAGAAGGAGGTGGGCAGAGGAGCTGAAAGGAGGAGGTGCTCAGAGGACAGAACTGATGGGAAGGAGGAGGTGCTCGGAGAACTTTATAAGAAGGGGGAGGTGCTAGAGGAGCTGAGCAGATGAAGGAGTTCATCAGAGGGTCTGGGGAAGAAGAATTGATAAGAGACTTAAAATGCCTAAAGAGGAGAAGTTAAGCAGTAAGTAGTGAGAGGAGTCAAGAAAGTGACAGTGAGAGACAATAAGAAGGAGGGGGACTAAGGGAGGAGAGGTGTAGAAGAACATTACTAAATATTAGGGAGTAGAGGAGGAGGTAAGATAAGAGTGGAGGAGAAACTGAATACAACCAGGAGCCAAAGAATGGAGTAGGTGGAGGGAAGACATAATTGAAGGTGGAAGGAAGTGAACTAGAGGAAAGCAAGGGAATGTTAGTTGTGGAGGATAGGAGGGTATATCAGACCTTGACAAAATTAAGGTGGTGTTGGGGAGAGAGGAGATCCCTGAGCCTGAAAGGAGGAACCCTGTAACAGGATGAGAAACAAGCTTGTTGCAAAATATCGAGGAGGTCTGTAGAGGTTGGGTGGGTAGGCTATAGAACTGGGACCAGAATAGAGGTCTAGTGAGAGACTCATGGACAGCCTGTGTAGGTTTTCTATCCTCCTTTGCTTCAGTGACCTTGAAAAGCCAGCCCCAGGCTACACATAATGCCGAACCTTCCAATATCCTCCTCCTAGAACTCAAGACCTGGTAGGAGGACTCTCTGCCATACCCTTTCAGGCACCAAAGGTCTGATACAAATTTGTTAGACGGGAGGGACTGAAACCTGTTTGGATCAAGAGGCGCTGCTAGAGATATTTAATTTGGAATACTTTGGTTCTTGTCTGGAACACCCGCCACACACTCTTCATGTTTGATTTGTTTTGTCAATCTGCAGGGAGTGAACATGGCCTGGGCTTAACCAGAACTGTAGAACTTTGCTTCTAACACTTGGGTACTTTCCTCAGAGATACTAGCCCTCATTACGATACCGGCGCTAAACCATGGCGCTATTAGCACCATGGTTGGTGCCGGTATCGTAACGTGTCCGCCATGGTGAAATGGGGAAATACCGCCCCATTTCAAGGTTGGCAGGGCGGTATTTCCCCATTTCCCCATGACCCTTCCCCGATCCCATTTTTGCCCCATAGGGCATAATGGGAATGGCGAAGGCGCTAAGTACGGTACCGCAAATTGCGGCACCATACTTACCACGAAGGTCCCTTTGCGGGTCCCTATTTTAACGGCTGGTCTAGACCAGCGTTAAGGTCGGGTCCAGCAAAGGGACCTCCTAATTTGGCGCTAATGGGTTAACGGCGCCGCAGTCTTTTACAGCGCCGTTAACCCATTAGCGCCAGGGTCGTAATGAGGCCCACTGACTTTTCAGTTGACCCTGGGAACTGATTGCATTGTACTAAACAGCCATCCTGGATTAAGTTTCCTTTATGCATTTCCTTAGCCCTAAGAAGTGGTTTAATTTTCCCTGTGAGATATCACAATAAAGAGGTCTCACGAAATATCTGAATGTGTTTGATTCTGTTAGCATCATGATACCGCACAAACACACACTCAAACACACAATATCAATGGTTGGCACTACATACACACAAACAACACCAAAACCAATGGCAGCGTAGCGCAAAACAGCAACGGATGGCAGCTCACACATACATAAGCAGAACAACAACAAATGGCAACACACTCACACATAAAAGAATAACGTATGACACTACACAAACACAACAGCAGATGGCAGCACACACACACCCACGCCCACATACACATCAACAATAAATGCTCTTTCTCTCACACACACACGCCTCTTTTTTTATAATGGGGGGGGGGACGCCTCTTTTCCCCACCCACTTTCCCCTACCTTAACATATATCCTTAGCCCTCCCCCACCTATTTTTTTTTATAAAGAAATATACAAACATTTCGAAACTTCGGCCAAATAAATTCGGTCATTTTGTATTTAGTTATTTCTAGGATACCTTTTCAGAACTGCTCAAGTCACCTTATTCACAAAGGTGACCTGGGCATTTCAGGAGTGTCTGGACAATAGCACTAAAATGCATTGACGCCGTTATTTTTCCGACTCCGCCATGGTGAATGGCGGAATTACCGCCCCATTCCAAGGTTGGCGGGGGCGGTAATTCCCCATTCACCATGGGCCCTTCCCCATTCCCATTTTTGCCCCATAGGGCTCAATGGGAATGGGGAAGGCGCTAATTACGGCACCGTAAATTACGGTGCCGTCATTAGCTCCTAGGTTCCTTTGCGGGTTGTTTTTTTAACGGCTGCAAAAAGCAGGCGTTAAGTACCAAACCGCAAAGGGAACTCGGAATAGGGCGGTAAGGGTTTAACGGCACCGGTCTCGTTACCGGTGACCGTTAACCCTTACCGCCCTACTCGGAATGACCCCCATTGTCCAGCCTCCTTGCATACATATGTCTCTGGAGCGCACTCCCAGCACTGACATTTGATGTCACTAAGACAGGCCATTAAAAGCTCTGTCTCTAGGAAATTACTCCTAAAAAAGCATTTCTGTCCCCCTTTTGTGGATGGAAATGATAGTGTTACAGCAGCGGTTTAAACTGCGGCTACCACACTTCAAAAACAAATCATGACAAGGTCAGAAATTACCCAGCCAAGCTTTTAGACTCACACTGCGCTGATATCGCACAGGCGCATGGAGAAAACCCTCATTCCTGCATATTTTTTTTAAAAATGTATTATGGTTTATTTAAACCTTTTAAATTTGTAGACGCATAACATCCCTTATGTCATCATCTTTATCTGATCTAGTTCTTTTTCCAAAAATGTCATCGCTGTCAATGCTTGTCTCAAATTGGAGCCACTCACAATCATGCCCCACCAGTCCTATGCTGATAACGTTCTATATTTGTCCACGTTTCCCCAAGAACGTAGTTCTGAGGTTCTCAGTGCCGGGCAGTCAATCATGAGATGTTGTGACGATTCCACTGCACAGTCTTTTCGACAGACTCTGCATCTTATGCGCTTGGTAGGGTTCAGCTTCCGGGTGTATAGTATTTCGCCCGTGGGGAGCGGATTAAGCCTAAATCTTAAGAACATGTCAAGGTAGTGTCATGAGGGAAATTTAATCAGATATTTCGTAGTGTCGTTCAGGGCTCTTCTCTCTAAGGTCTGCGAGATGTTCAGTCGGCCTGCAGCTTTTTCATGCCATGTTTGTATACAATCGTGCTCCTTTATTTCCTTTGGACCATAGCAGGATTCACTAACAATGTATCCGTTGTGGTTCCTATTTCTTTGAGCCACCTCACGTTTTTTGCTTCCACTGGTCTAGCAATTCTTTCCTTGTTCCGTTTTTGTGCAGTTCTGAGGATTTGAAACGGAGGAGAGTATTCTGTTGCTATTCATTTCCTGACAAGCGATAAGGATTTCCATAGGACTTGAGATTCGATTGATTGTAGGCCCAACTCATATCTAATGGAGCTAATGTGCAGGCTCTTGGGTAGACGTAATACCTGTTTCCAAAACAGTCTTTAGAGAATGGGCCATGTTTTCCAGGTCATGTTCAATAGTGTTTTGGCTTCATATGTCAGTACAGGTACCACCTTTTGTTTGTAGAAGGTAAGAACTGGGGACAGAGTGTACTTACCGTATCGATATAAGATGGCTTTGGCCTGGGCAATTAGATTTTTGGTCTTGGTGTGCAAGATGTCATACCACTCCTTTTCGTTGATTTTGCAATTGAGCAGGATGCCTAGATAGGTAATGGAGTTTACTTGCGTGAGCGGCTGTCCCGCTATGTGCCAACAGATGGTCTTCTTTTCTGCATGTTTGTTTCCCAGTTTTGATCCCAATATCAATACGCAGGTTTTCTTTATGTTTATTCTCAGGCAGTTTGTAACGGTGTATTTGACAAAGGCATCCAATCTGCGCTATAGCCCAATCTGTGTCTGATCTAGGATAACCATATGATCTGCGTATAGGATCAGGGAATTTGTTGCTTGACCAATTTCAGAGGGAAGACCATTACAGATTTCTGAGAATCTTGAAAATCTAATAGGTAAAGATTGAATAGCATGGATGTAAAAGGTCATCCTTGTTTTAGTCCTCTGTAGGTTGCAATTTTAGGGCTGGTATCTCCCTGGCTGTTAAATCTCACTTGTGTGGTGGTGTCGGAGTATAATGCCATGATGGCTTCTAGTAGATCTTGCAGGCGCTCCCATTCATATAGTTTCCTCCAAAGCCTGTTTCTGTCCATGCTATCAAAGGCTTGCTCGAAGTCAATAAAAGCGAGAAAATATTAAGTTCTTTTTTGTATTGTCTTTAGCTTGAGTAGGTTCAAGATAAAGAGATTTAGGGTTGTGCCGTCTCCTTTGACAAACCCTGTTTGCCGTGGATCTAGTGGCCAGTTCCCTTAGCCCATGCAGTCAGTTCTCGTAGGAGAATGATGCCAAAGATCTTACTCATGACGTCAAGTAGTGCAATTGCCCCATAGTGCTTGGGGTTTTCCAGACTGTCTTTCTTAAAAATCGGAACAATTATGGTATTTGTCCATGATTTTGGGATCGTATTCGACTCTGTGATCTTTCACAGCAAAATGGTGAAGAAATCCGCTCAGGGGCCAGGGGATTCTTTTAAGATGCAGTTGGTCAGACCGTCCGGGCCGGGCGCTTGTGGCGAATTTAGTGAGCTAATAATTGTTTCTATGTCATCACTATCCCAGATGAAGGTCCATTTATCCATGCTTTGGTTTGTTGTCCATGGAGTTTCTTGAGGGAGTGCTGCAGATTGTTGTCTTTGGAGTTTCTTGAGGGAGTGCTGCATAGAGAGTGGAAAAGTGGGCTATCCAACTTTCTTCGTCAACATTGCAGATGAGAAGGCTCGGTTTCAATCTGCCATTGTTGTTGAGGAGTTCCCATAATTGTCTGGTGTGGTTTTTGGTGTTATTTCTAATTATGGTTTCTGCATCATTTTGGGCTCTTTGTGCTTTGGTCGCTTTAAGCCAGTTCCTATACTTTTGTTTCCTGGTTTTCAGGGCAGTTGCCATGTCTGCATCTTGACTATGTCGAATCTTTCCTATGTCGGATCTAGCCTTTTCTTTGCTGCTGCCACCAACTTGTTGCATATATGTATCAGTGCGAATGAAGGTTTTTCGTGCCTCCTTGTTTTTTCCTTGAAGCTTGTGAGTAACCATGCACATTCGGGCAAAACGTCAATAGTTTCAACGAGCTTGCTAAATATTTTGGTTATCTTTGTTACGTCGGTTTCCTTCAGTCTTACTCGATTTCATCCATATGTTGTCTTAACGGTATTGGTTATGTTTATTTCCTTCCAGTCACGGGTGTTAATTGTTTTTGTTTGTTTCCAGTCAACGTTGTTCGAGCAGTTTAGTTCCAGGAGGTTATGGCCACTTGTCGGCATACGTGTTATATGTAAGGTTTCTACTGTTCTCAGAAAGTTTTCAGATGCAAACATGTAGTCCAGGTATCCTGTCGAAGTGCTGTGGGCCCAGGTAATATGGGCAGGTATGTCTCCTTTAGTCTGACCATTAAGTAGAAGTAGGTTGCATGCTTCCATGGCTCTCATGCACTGGTGTGCCTTTCTGTCTGTCACTTACTGGTTCATTACAGGTCCTTGTTCGTTGATTAAAAGTGTGTTAAAGTCTCCACATATCATTATTTGTAGGTTTGGATGGGTGATTATCTTGGTGCCAATCTTTTCAATTATCGCGTTGATAAATGTTTGGAACTTGCACATGTTAGTGCTGTGATATACATTGCATATTGATAGCCTCTGTGGATCATTATGGTTTTCCAAGTGCCTTTCTATTGTTATTATCTGGGTGCATAAGTTGACGTTTTGGATTTCTTTGACCTGCAATCCCGCACCAGTTCTAATAAGGGTCAGGAGGCCCGAAAATGGTCTTCCAGTAAGCCCTTTCTGTGTAGGGTTTAGGTAGCATTTATATCGGTCACAACATGGAGTTTGCCTCAACCACATTTCTTGGAGGCATAAAATGTCAAATTTCTCTAGGTTTCGAGTTCGATCAGTAAAAAAGATGGAAGAAGCCCTGGGCAATCCAGGCCCAGTCTTGATCATCTGTGTCTGGGTTTCCTTTATTTTCTGTCTTTCTTACTTTATGTGCTGGTGTTTCTGGTGTGTATTTCACTTGTATTTTAATTTGTGGGAGGTTTTCTAATTTATTCATCCATTCTTCTTTTGTTATTTCTATAGGCCCCTTTTTATCATGCTGTTGTGTGTTCATGGTTTCCTTTGGACTCATGCACGTGTCCGGCCTCTCCGGTTCCATCACATGCTTCCGGATCTCAAACCCCATTGTGGCGACATCCTCCGCGGATTCCACTAGAGCATTCCCAATTCATGGTGACCCTAAGTTTATCATCACCAGGTCTTTGCGCCTTTTGTCCATGAATTGTACGATTCTGATGTCATCTGATGTTATGTATCTAGTTTGGGACTGCGATGCCATAGTTTCAATACATTTCTACAATTTAGTATCAGCTTCTCTTTAGAGCGCGGCTTGCTTCCTACTATCACCAGATAATTAGCTGATCCCGTCTCTTTTGTCCTTATCATATCTGTCGTCTTTGGTTCTAGCGCGTTTGTCACCGGTAGGTGTGTCTTGTTCCTTGGTCTCAGCTCACCATCTTTTGTCGTTCTCTAGAACAGTTAACCTTTTTTGTTCCATGGTTAAGAATTGTTTATTAATATATATAATACTTTATTGTGGTATAATCCAAGAAATGGATTTTACACAACACATTTTAAACACATTCATTGATACATCACTTATCCATATATAAAATTTTTTATACTAATATAGGCTATAAAAAGAAATAGGTATAATAAAAACAAATATATGCAATATAAAATGTATCAAATATATATCTAATACAAAAGTTAAAATATAAAAGCCCAGGACAGCGTAGTGTCCCAACAGTATACTACACTACCATTGGAATCACATTTATAATCATAATTACAGTACGAAAGGTGCCTTCTCATTCTACTGATGTTAATGTTATTATTATTTAATGGTAATTGGTGTCCTTGTTACTGCTATTCCTGTGTTGGTGATAGTAAGGGCATAATTTGTGTCCATACTCTAAAAAGGGACAACTGTAAACTAAGAGATTCAGTATTTAAACACAAAATTCATCCTCAATAATTGCCTCATAATTATGGACCCATTTATCATATGCATTCATATATATGGGGCCCAATTTAGGGCACAGGGTTAACACATGTCTAGTGGTTTCCAATTTTTCTGTCCCCTGGCAGATACGGCATATCCTGGCCTCCCCAGGTATTTTCAGTCGTGGTCCTATGATAGTCAATACAGGCAACTGGTTGATTCTTAATCTTACCAAGAAATTTCTCACCTCAGGGGCCGGGCATAGTAGCAGATATGGCTGCACTTTTAAATATCTATATGAGACATATCTAACCGCCTCATATCCCTTCAATTTGGACAAGTGGTCTAGGTTTGCACACCAGTCCCATTTATTCAGCTTGTCCTCAAATGCCTTTTTTTGATGGATGTAAGGTAATTTGCTCAAGTTTATATAGGACCAATCAATTTCCCTAAATAATGTTTCATTCAGGTCTTTGTAATTAGTACCACGTAGGTGCCTTTCTGTGTCGTAATTTTTTCCTGCCAGGCCCAGCAGTTTACAATGGGGCTCTGCACGCGATTTTAGGTAGAAAGCACCTTGGGCCCGAAGAGCTCTACCTCTCAGGGAGATGAGGCCCAGTTCTAGGCGGAGATATTGTATCGAGCAAGAAGGACCCAGTCCCAGCACCATACGCCAGAAGTGGCCTTCCAAAGTGTTAAGCCAGGTTAAGTCTTGCATGGCCAATGCCTCCAAACCATAGAGAACTGCCGGCACAAAACATTGAAGGTAGAGTTTCAATATACCAGCCATACTGAAGCCAGCCGTACCCTTTGCGAATTTACACACCTGGAGTGTAATTAATTTCGCTCTCCGTGTCTTGTGTCTTATTATGGCATCATAGTTTGTGGGTGCTTTAAAGTCCAAGCCCAGGTAGGGATATTGTTCTACAACCTCAATTTTACCCACCTTGGTATCTATACCCGTGCGATGAGGTCCCTTTTGTGCTATTGTCATTATTTTTTCTTTTCCACATTAATTACAAGTCCTATCTGGGTGGCATACTCCCCTAACTCATTCATCATATTCTGTATACCGGACATCGTACGATCTAAAAGAATCAAATCGTCCGCATATAGCATTCCTATTACAGGAGTATTACCTAGTTTAGGGGGGCAATTTGATTTTGTAGTCATGTAATCTAGCAGGTCAGCTATATATATATTAAATAGCATGGGTGCGGTTATACAACCTTGCTTGACTCCCATGTTAATATTGATATTATCCGTAATATCACCTTGATCGTTAAGGCGCACCCTGGTAGATGTATTGCTATATAAGGCAATTAATATATTTAGAATCCACATCGGACATTCCAACGCCTTTAATTTAGACCATAATATGTTCCGTATCACCAAATCGAAGGCGCTACTAAAGTCTACAAAAGCGATGTATAGCGTGGAGTCTTTGTTGCTCGTGGTGTTGTTGATTAATTGGTCCAGTATCCTGATGTTATGTGTAGTGCTAGATCCCGGCCTAAAGCCCGTTTGTGCATAATTTAAAATGCAGTTTTCAGTAACCCACCTTTCTATTTCTTTAAGGACCAGAGTATTAAAGATTTTACTGGTGACGTCCAGCATAGAGAGTTGCCGGTAGTTAATAGGTTTAGTCCGCTCCCCCTTTTTATATATCGGGATTAATATAGATTTTTTCCAGGAAGTCGGTATCTGACAATTTCTACAGATTCTTGAGTACAAGGTGAGTAAAAGTTGTGCCCAATTATGTGGGTCTTTCTTCAAGACTGCGTTAGCTAAGCCATTTGGGCCGGGGGCATTTGATGTTTTTAGATTCAGAATACATTGTTTTATAATCTTATAGCTAAGGGGGAGGGGCCATATTTTTACACAACCCAAGCTATTAGTGATGTTCATGGTCTCTTTATAAAATTTGTTAGAGATGTATTCAACCCACGTATCCCTTGCAATGGGATTAAGAACTCTCATTTTCTGTTCACCCCCCGCCTGGGCCAGTATCTGCCAAACACTACGGCTATTCCTGCTACATAAGTCTACTACAAAATTCTGCCATTGTTTTTTTTTTTTTAGTTTGCCGGTACATTCTAAGCCATCTCCGGTATTTTCTTTTTATTGCAGCCATCTCAGCCTTGTACTCCTCTTCATTACATTGGATAGTCTTATGCGTTCTGATGCTTCTAATGGCTCGGCGCTTAATACGTTTTTGGTCTCTTATGTTGATATCAAAGTTTGGTTTTCCCCTTCTATTCCAGCTCAAACCTGGGCCCTGAGTACCCCTAAACACTGAGTGAGTCAGATGTGTGATCCAACACTCAATGTCTTCCGGACTCTTTCCCTTCAATAGCTGTTTAATATTAATGCCGTTTGGGAAGGTGATACATGTCATCTTTTCGATATTTCGTTGAGACCATCTGATCTTGTTTCCCGCCTCGTTAGGTCTAATTTCACTCCATATGCCATCCTCTGCCAAATCTCCACCACCCTCCATACTTAAAGTTAACATGCCATGATCACTGAAGTTATTCAGGGTAACCTTTAACTGCAGAGCGTGATTCAGCAGTCCCTCAGAGGTGGCTATATAGTCCAGAACAGAATGCTTTTTTCCTACCAACCAAGTGTCTTTACCCGGTATATCCCCCCTTGTCCGTCCATTTAGTATGGTAAGATTCCATTCCTTAAGAATTTCTAGCCATAGTTTGCCTTTGTTATTACTCTGCGGTGTAGATATCTCGCAGATATTCTGTACAAAGGGGTAGTTCCCACACCCTTCTGAGTCACGGCATCTCTCATTTATATCACCTCCCAGAAGTATAGCGGCTCCTTCTTCCCCCAAACTCCAAGTGGTTAACAGTGAGTCCAACTTATCTCCCAATGCTTCAGTGATCGCGTCCCCAAATGGATCATAGATGTTTATTATGAGGACCTTCTTTCTTCCCGCCCAACCACCTGGTGGACTTATTTGAATTGCTAGGATATTACCTCCAGGGCCATCCTGATGGATCAATTTAGGGTTGTATGCTGTTTTAGCACTAGTCAATAATCCCCCTTTCGGTCTTCCCCGTTCTCCCCTGATGGCCATATTTTGATAAGTTACGTATCCATCAAATTCCAGATCAAAGGTTACCCACGTTTCTTGAAGTAAGAATAAGTCATTGGCCAAAAGTAGTTCCCGGGCAGGGCCCTCACTCGTCCAGTGACTAAATCCCCTTGTATTCCAGCTAGATATTATTGAAATTCACCCACTTTTTTTCTGCGCAAGCCTTTCTTGGAGCCATTCCCAACCTTGCTCATCACTAAGCCTTTGGGTGGCTTTTGTTATATTTGATGTTAAAGGGCTAATAGAACATGCACACTTGCATTTTTGGCAGTTTTCATCAATCATCTCTTCAATAATAGGTACGTCCAACTCGTATCCTAGATATTTAATAGATGAATGATTAGCCCTTATTATAGCAGCAGTTTCCGGGAGGTAGCAATGGATGGTTGTATGTTTCCCTTCTTTACTGTGTGAGGGTTCAACAAAATCTACGTCATCAGAATTTAAGATTCTTAGTGACGGTATTTTGGCAAATAAGGCAAAGAGTGTAGATCGATTCAGCTGTATGCCAGTTTTGCCATTCTCAACCGGGGATATAATCACGTTTTTAATGTCCACCTTAGGTGGCTCAACACTCCCACATTCCTCCATGATTTCTCCTTCTTGTAGTGGGCCCGGTATGGGTTCCAGCTCGGGTACTGGTTCTGGCCTCCTGAGGGATAAGTCCGGGTCAGATGTAGTAGAGGAGACCGACTGAGCTGCCAAGTTCTGATTTTCGTGCGCCGGTTGTTCTTCCATAAGCCAGCTCGTCAACGTGCCCACTGTTTGGGCAGATCTTCTTTTCTTACGTGCCGCACGTTTGCGCTGCTTCTTGGAGATATTTTTTTTGGAGATATTTTTGCCCGGAGGGGGGCAGGGAGTGGAGTTCCGGGGAGGGGGGGGGGTTAGTTATTTTCTCTGCCCTTTTATTCGCAGTTCTTTTTTGTTTCCTGCTTAATAGACCCACTATTTTGGGTTCCTCTTCCTGTTCTCCCACTGATCTCTTCTCATCTCGGTCATTTGGCATCTTTTCCGCCATCAGGACTGCGTTTGCTCTATCCAATTCTTCATGCAAATCTTCAAATGTCGGTGTGCCTCTCCGGTCTGTACAGGGGGAACTAGGTATTTTGTTAGTTGTTTTTAGGAGTTTATGTAGGGCTAAGATCACCCTCCCCTGTGCTTTCAGGTCCTCATGCATCGTTCCACAGAGTTTTAATAGGATTTTAATGGCAAAATTCAGTGTCGCGTTTCCAGTTTGAGAGGTTCCATGTACACTGAAATCTGGATGCAAGGGGTCTTCTGTTGGATTTGCTGAGTCAAAAACCATATTGGGACTCGCTGATAGCCTTGGTGCCTTTGGTACAGGAGTAGTTGTGGCGGCAGGTATGGAGACATAGGGGGTAGTTTCAGTTTGTGTTGCAGAGGCTATCAAAATGGGAGATCCATTTCCCCTTAGTACATGACTAGCCACCAAATTCTCGTGTACGAGCACCAGTTCTGTGTTTTCAGCCGGTTTTTCCACAGATGAGTTACCAATTTGTGGGAGCTCCAACTGTTCTACTCCTAGTTGGGTCCCTTCTTGAGTTCCCACTCGTTCTTGTAGTGCATAGCACAATTGCAAAAGGGAGTCATTATCCAAGTCCAGAGGGAGGTAGCTTCCTTCTCCCTCCAATTGTGAGACATTGTTTTTATTCCGTGCAACGTCAGCCTCTCCTTCGCTCGTTTTACTTGGGAAGTAGGAATCTAGCGGTCCCTTTTGTGGGGCCTCAGGCTTATCTCCAAGTTCCTTTGGTCCCCCGCGTTCCAGAGACTTTTTATTACATGTTTCCACGGTCTCTTTGTTTGAACGTAAGCCATAAGGTTTCTTCGCCCTGGCCGCTGCAGATTTATTACGATTTGCCGCCTTTCCCGGCATTTTGGGCGATTTATACCAGTGCTTAAGATTCCCTTAGTTATGTACTAGTGATCTAGTTTTGCACTCGGCTCACAATAGAGTCAATTGTCTGAGGTTCCGGGGTAGATTAAGGGCAGACCGAGGGCTACGGTAGAATATCTATCACACTCCCAGGGTATGTGCAATAGTGTATAGCGGAATCGAGGGCAGTGACAATAATAACTCTCTCACTCCCAAGTTTCCCTTCCCTTAATCAGGCAAGTACACTAGTTATTTAATATTTGCCATAGATAGTCCAGCAGAAACAAGCATTTTTAAGGGCCAGGTTCCATATGTTTCAAAGAAGTTTTTCACAGTACCTTTAGTCGTTGGTTTTCCTGGTTTCCTGATTTCTGCTCCTTCCTCGCTCCCCGAGGAACACGAAAGGCCAGTCCGCCCACTCCAGTGAGGAAACCAAAGGCACTGTAGAAAGACTGCCGTTGAAAATGGACCTTGCAGGAAACACGAGAAACACACTGCGCACACCGCGCGCTCCGCGTACAAATGCCTATTTGAAAGGCCAGTCCGCCCACTCCAGTGAGGAAACCAAAGGCACTGTAGAAAGACTGCCGTTGAAAATGGACCTTGCAGGAAACACGAGAAACACACTGCGCACACCGCGCGCTCCGCTTACAAATGCCTATTTGAAAGGCCAGTCCGCCCACTCCAGTGAGGAAACCAAAGGCACTGTAGAAAGACTGCCGTTGAAAATGGACCTTGCAGGAAACACGAGAAACACACTGCGCACACCGCGCGCTCCGCGTACAAATGCCTATTTGAAAGGCCAGTCCGCCCACTCCAGTGAGGAAACCAAAGGCACTGTAGAAAGACTGCCGTTGAAAATGGACCTTGCAGGAAACACGAGAAACACACTGCGCACACCGCGCGCTCCGCGTACAAATGCCTATTTGAAAGGCCAGTCCGCCCACTCCAGTGAGGACACCAAAGGCACTGTAGAAAGACTGCCGTTGAAAATGGACCTTGCAGGAAACACGAGAAACACACTGCGCACACCCATTGTTTATTAACTATTGTAAGAGGGCATTGTCATGTTTCGGATGCATAATTGGTTCTTGTGTAATAAGTATTATTTTGGTTCATGCTTGTGTTGTGCAGGCTAATGACCAACCTTTGCCTGTCCTCCACCCTCGTTACATGTTCATTATTCTCCTGCCTGATCATTTCGTCTACTAATGCTAAAATGCATTCTTGAATGTCACTCTCTTCATTCTCTGAGACAGTAGTGTAACTGAGATTTATGATGTTAGTCCCCTCGTTGTCTTCTAATGTCAAATTTTGTGTCTTATTTGGTGAGGTCTGAGGATGGTCCCTTTCTTTGTCTACTGTGATTTCCGTGACTAATCTGTTAGAGATTCTCTTGACTGGATTTACTAGTTTTCCTGCTCATTCTTCTAATGGGATTCTTAAATTCTGCAGGAATGCTTGTGAACCATTGGATTTGGTTTGCTTTGAGGTTCGTATGTTTTAGGGCTTCCTTAATTGTGACTCAGATGGTTTGGGCCCTCTACTCATTACACTGGTTTGTAGTTGTTGTCCACTAGCATTGTTCCTTTCTTGGAATATATCAAAGCACGTCAGTGTGTTTTTGTCAGTTTTCTCCCCCTGGGCAGTGGGGTTTTACCTCATATGTTGTGTCTGTGTTGTCTGAGTTAAGCGTCTTCTCTATATTCTCTGTAATGGCCATGGATACTTCTGGACATGCAGCAGCGTGGCTGCTGGAAGCATCCACATCTGCTGGTTCCAAAGTGCCACTTTCTTGTCAGGGTTCGGCATCTGTCTCCAAGTTATGTATGTTTTTCCTGGTGAATGCGTCGCCTCTCCTTGCAACGGGTCTGTTTGGATGCCTGTTTTTTAATGGTCATTCATTTTTTTCCCCAATGTTTCTTGAAAATTGTTCGCGTTTGATTTTTGCAGTTTGGCTATCTGGTGTACATGGATTTGTTCTCTTATCCATTTGCAATTTTCATGGATAGCTGTCTTCAAAGTGGATTTAGATGTATGTTCTCCACTTGCCAAATCGCTTAGTCTGTTCTGCCACATAAGAGAAGCTTCTGCTTCTTGATATATTCTTATGTTCACCTTGTTTACCAGGGCTTCTAGGTAAATCAGTTTGGTGTGTGACATTGCTAACAGGGTGGCTTGGACTTTTAATTTGTTATGCAGTGCTTCAATCCTCCTGTCCCTTAGTCTGGGGAGGGGGGACGAGTGTTAGGGAGAATTCTCCAGAATGGCTTCTTTCCCTAACCTACTGAGTACCTCAGCAGCTTTGCTGGATTTCTTGGATTTCTTTTTTTCACCTGGTAAGAGTGTGAGCCTTTTTTCCCACTCTTACATGTGCTTTGCTGTGTGTGTTTTACATTTTTATGTGTTCTTAGACTGTGGAGCTTCACCTACTACATAGGCATCATCGTTTTACTGTGTGTAACACAGCACCTTCAATGCAGTGACACAGGGTTGTCTTTTTCAGACTTCCCAACTCCGACTCAATTTTTCTAGGACCGACTACTGTCTCCCAGAAACATGTAAAGTTACCATTGACTTTATAAGTCTTTAATCTCACAGACCCAGTACAAAATATCTTACATAGAGTCCTGGAAAGTGTTAATAGTTATCCCTTTTTGTCTGTTTCTCATGGAACGTTGTTTCCTTCCCTTTTCATTAAGACTTGGCTGGTGACAGTGGTAACTACTGTATATTTCCTACCGCGGTTATCTTAAATAACCATGGTAGTGTTTTAGGCTATTTTAGTAGCCACAAACTTAAACCCGCTGGTCCATATGGATTTGTGTACGGTTCCGGCTGGGTTTATTCGCCATTTCTTTTTGTAAAAGTCTTTCTCGTGTTCTTCTCTGCGCACCAAACCGGTGTTGATTCCTTTGTCACCGACTTTTGCGTGCTTCTGCACAGAAGCCATCCTTAGGCGTCTGAATGTCTGAGGGGGACAGGGTGTGAGGGAGGGGTTTGAGACTCCCTGCACAGGGCCTCCTTGGAGACTCATGTCGCACTCTAGCATGATTGGCTGAGGTGAATGTCCCGGCGGAACAGCCACCCAGCTGTGTGATTGACAGCCAGTCTGTGTGAATGGGGGAAAACTGCATAAAAAGCAGGTCTCTTGAGATTGGAAGTCAGAGTCGCCACTGGAACGAAAGAACCGAAGAGGAGCTGACAGAAGAGGACCCCTACAATGACTGAACCACCCGGTGAAGCCCTGCTGCCGGTCCAAATCTTCATACTCCAACAACAGATCTTCCAAGAATCTTCTCCCCTTGAGCTGGTGGGAACAACCAGCAACCAGTTCACCAAACTGCTCACCAGGTCTCCCTTCTATGGTCGAATTTGCTGTACAGAGCTACAGTGAACCGGATAGCCAGGAAGAGTGGACCCTGCTTGCGTTTTAAGGAGCGCACCTTTTATTCATTGCTTTGCTCTGCTGCTGGTTTCTTCCCTGGGCAGTGCAGGACCCTCCAGATTTCCTACTTTGTGTCAGTCCGACAGTCGCTTAAGGAACTGTGAGCCTGCAGGACCTGCCAGGAACGTCCACCTCAGCTACAGCCTTCTTCTTCATTTAAGGTACTGTTCAAATCCGGTTGTTCGTTTCGTCCAGCCGCGGTGAAAGCGTGTGAAACCTTTTGCCAATCCGAGGGCTTGTCCTTTTCCATTGTTTAAATTAACTTTTTGTCTGACCAACTTCGTACTGAACTCTTGGGAAAGACTTAACCGCAAACTACCCTGAACCGTGTGATCTTGAGCAAAGACTCTGTTCCATTGACTTTGGTCCAGGTCCCTTGAATTTGATTTCCTCATTGTAGTTCCTTTTGCTAGATTGCCCTGCTCTATTAACTTGTTGGTGCTGCTCTATTTCTGCCTAAACTTTATCTTTCCCTCCCTTTTAAATTTCTGGAGTGCCATTTTGCTCACACTTCATTTTGAGCTTAACTTGTCCAGAATCTATTGGGTGTGGTGTAGTGTATTAGTAATGTGATTTTTTCTACTTCTTAATAATAGTGAAATGTTTAATAACTGATGTGTAAATAAATGTATATTCTTTTACTCAGAAACCTTGAGTCAGTGTATGTTTGAATCATAGTAATTGCTGTCCTTTGTGTAACTATTGACACTGCTCACTTGCTCTTGAGATAAGTCTGGCTGCTAAGCCATCACTACCACTTTACTGTGTAGTACAGGCTTGCACCAAAGGAGAATTCGTACTGTCACTTGTAGTCTTAATTGTGTGTGGTGTTCCCAAAGGGTACTGCATATAATTGAGATTTTATTGCCTTCAACTCTATGCCTGTTTTTGGGAATTTAATGTACTCTTTATTTCACTGCATATTAAAACTTGGTCCATTATCTCTAAGGGCATGTATTCATTTCAAGGTTAAAGGGTATCTATTGATTTCTTTGGTAAGGCGGTAGGGGCGTCCCTCACTCTGTCATCAAGATACAGTGGTCGCACACTCACCGATTACATCATTACTGACATCAGGGATGACATCACTGGCGATTTCCCTGCAACTAAAGTTTTTTCCCTGAATTTCAATTCAAATGTTTTGTTATAGCATCGTTTTTTTTTCCATGCCACAGGCCTTCGGCCGTGCCCACTGTATATTTTACAAGTCTACGAGACCACTAGCCATGACCTTCGGCCATGGCCAGTAGGCACAACCTTTGTCCGTGGCCGCTGTATATTTTAGATCACTACCAGACCTTTTGGTCCACCACCGTGCAAACTTTCAGCCAAATCCGTTGCACAATCCGAAAGTTATTAGTAACTCTGACACACCTGTGACGAAAAAACTTCCGGGGCACCAGTTGTCATGACTTCAGTCGGGCGGCGTTTCTTTTCACTATGGAGACGCCATTAACAGTTCCACCACGTCTGACGGCCGTTCTGGGAGCACCGCTCTAGTGTTTTTCCAAGATGGCCGCCGGCGTTTACTACTGCCGGCTCAGTGTGGCGTTCCTCGCGTTGCACCTTCACTGTACTCTGCGTCTTGAAGGTAACGCTAGTGTATCCTTCCTCCGTGTGTATTCTTCTGTATTCCTTCCCTTGTTTCCCCGTCTCCCTCTGGTCTCCCGTTGGTTTCCCTTTGCTGACTCGTTCCGTACGATCTTGTACGGGTCTCACGCTTCCCTAGCCCTTCTGACTTTCAGCCTGCCTTTCCTTGCCCTTGCTGCGAAACACTTTCCTCCTGCTCGCTGGTAGTTCCTAACTATCTGGAGTCATTTGTGCGCCTTTCCGGCTTCCTAAGGTGCACATATCACAGCTGGTTCTCTGGCGTCTCCCCAAGTCTACTGGTGAATCTCAGTTTAGCCTCCCTTTTTGAGCCGCCTTCTGCTGAAAGATCATTCTACCGGACCTCGCATTTCCACTGACTCCTTCATCAGAACAACTCCTGCAGGGTTTTTTCTGCCCCTTTGGGCTTTTTCCCTGCTCAGAGGCCGGCTCCCAGGAGTCCCCGCTGTTCGTGTTCTCTAGTTACCCGACAGTGTGGCATCCCAGGGAGCTCGCCCCTACTTACGTCAAAAGAAAGAAGCAAGGAAGAATGACAAGACTCAGACCCGAAGACGTCCTGGAAAGAGGCCGGAGCTACAAGAGAGGTTCACAGACGATTCAGGTGAGGAGGAAGGAGGGGAACGTTCAGTCACTCCTGACAGAGTGCAACGCCAAACTACCTCCATGGCTTCTCTCGAACAGTACCAAGAATTGGTGGCAGCCATTCAGGGGCTTACCGTAGAAGTGCAATCACTCCGGTCCGAAAATCAGTCCCTGCGACAACAGGTAGCAGCTCGTGAGGACGCCCGTGGAGATCTACCACCCCTTCCTTTACCTTGCGGGAAATTCAACGGAGATCCTAAGACTTTAAAGGTATTCTTGGATGCCTGCCAGTTATACTTCACCTTCCGCCCTCGTACTTATGAGACCACCAGGGCTAAGGTGGGTTTCCTAGTGTCTAACTTAACGGGAAGCGCCTTGGCATGGGCTTCACCGTTGGTATTACAGGCTGATCCAGCTATTGCTCATTATGATCAGTTTGTGCAACTCTTTAAGTCGCGCTTTGACCGACCCGAGGTACAGTATGCCTCATATGAAGCAATCATCGATATCAGACAGGGTACGCACGACGAACAGTCTTATGTTACCTCCTTTATGCAGCTTGCCGCCGATGCCGGATGGCCTGAGACTGCTCAACAGACATTGTTTCGTCGTGGCTTGCAAGAAGATATAAAGGATGAATTGGCACGTATTGCACGACCTCAGACGTTTCAGGAACTAGTGTCCCTCGCTCTTCAGATCGAGTATAGGTTGAGAGAAAGAAGACAAGAAAGGAGACGTCCACGACCTTCTCCCTCAACCTTCTCCCCAAATCCTTCCCGGGAACATTCAACCTCATCCGCCGGGGAAGAACCGATGCAAATAGGCACCACCCGAGGACCTTTAACAGCCGAAGAGAAGAAAAGAAGAAGAGAGCTAGGTCTCTGCATGTATTGCGGTTCTAGCAAACATCTGCTCCGTAATTGCCCTGAGGTTCCTCCACGCCGCCAGGGAAACAATTCACCCCGAACCTAAACAGGGATAGGTTCGGGGGTGTTGGGAGGAATCCCTGTACCAACACTTTGACTTCTCTTCCCCGTGAAGATAATCGTCTGATGGTATTTCAGGTTAAACTGGCCCGAGATTCTTCTACCTTCTGGGAGGCTTTAGCCATGCTGGACTGTGGGGCAGCTGGGAATTTCATCGATGTATCCTGGGCTCAGGAGAATAATGTGCCCATTGTCTCAAAGAATCTACCCATTCCGGTGGAAGGGGTGGATGGCCAGCCTCTGTCCTCAGGACCTGTTACTCAAGAGACACTGCCACTTCGGGTCGAATTGTTCCAACATCGGGAGGAAATGGCATTCGATCTCATTAAAGCAGCGCATTTCCCGGTTATCCTGGGGATCTCGTGGCTGCGTAAACATAACCCAAAGATCGATTGGTCAAACAATACTATTCAGTTTCAGTCGCAACTTTGTCTTAATGAATGTCTAAACTATAAATACTCTCTAGACTCCATGCATACGTGTGATTCCATGCTGGCGGCTTCACTCCATCAAGTACCGGAACATTATCAGGAGTATGCAGAGGTCTTCATGGACAAGCAACCCCATTCCCTTCCTCCTCACAGAAGAGAAGACTGCACCATTGAGATCCTACCAGATGCGTCCGTTCCCTTCGGAAGGATGTTTCCCTTGTCCTTACCCGAGCGGAAAGCTCTTAAGGAATACCTAGACTGTAATCTACAGAACGGGCTCATCCAGGAGTCCAGATCACCCGCTGGAGCATCACTATTCTTCATCCCGAAGAAGGGGTCTTCAGAACTCCGTCCATGTATCGACTACCGGGGCCTAAATCGCCTTACCATAAAAGACCGTTACCCTATGCCGCTCATCAAAGAAATAATAGAAGCTGTCCAAGGCGCGTCTGTCTTCACAAAATTGGATCTTAGGGGTGCGTACCACCTGCTCCGTATAAGACAGGGTGATGAATGGAAGACAGCATTTAGGACTCCACTAGGGCATTTCGAATATCGGGTT
Organism: Ambystoma mexicanum; assembly: GCF_040938575.1. Taxonomy (NCBI): domain Eukaryota; kingdom Metazoa; phylum Chordata; class Amphibia; order Caudata; family Ambystomatidae; genus Ambystoma; species Ambystoma mexicanum. Next base: position 307,058,615 of record NC_090921.1, read on the forward strand.
ATGCCTTTCGGTCTGGTAAACGCCCCTGCTATATTCCAGCGCTTTATGGATAAATTGTTTGCCGACCTCCTATTCTCTTCAGTGGTGGTATACTTGGATGACATCCTCATTTACTCTTCCTCTCTTCCTGAACATAGAAGACTGGTCCGACAAGTGCTGGAACGTCTACGGGAAAACAAACTACTGGTAAAACCTGAGAAGTGTGTCTTTGAGGCCTGTTCGGTGTCTTATTTGGGTTTTATCCTCTCCCATGAGGGCATTCGTATGGATCCCTGCAAGATACAAGCAATCACCCATTGGTCTACTCCAAGAAACGTTAAGGAAGTACAGCGTTTTCTCGGTCTGGCCAATTTTTATCGCCAATTTATTTCAGGTTTCTCCAATAGGGTTCTTCCTATCACATCACTCTTAAAGAAGGGTATTCTCTTCAATTGGACACAGGAAGCAGATTCTGCTTTTCAAGCTTTAAAGGAGGTATTTACCTCGGCTCCCATATTGGTACAACCGGATCAACTTTTTCCCTTCATTGTGGAAACGGATGCCTCAGGTGGAGCCATAGGAGCTGCTCTTTTGCAAAAGGGGAAAGACGGACTCGAACATCCGGTGGCTTATTATTCAAAGACTCTGACACCCAGTGAAAGGAATTACTCCGTCATCGAAAGGGAGTTGCTAGCCATCAAACACGCCTTTGAAGAATGGCGTCATCTTCTTCAAGGAGCCATGCATAAGTTTACAGTCCGTACCGACCACAGTAACCTTCGCATACTTCAGCAGATGGAATGTCGCAATGCTAGACATGCCCGTTGGGCATACTTTTTCTCTCAGTTTGACTTTGTGATTACCTATCTGCCAGGCAATCTGAATATTTTAGCTGATGCTCTGTCACGCAATCATGGTTTGGACTATGAGGCGAGTTCTAGCCACGAACTATTGTTAGCTGGCAAAGAGATCCGGACTGTGGCAAATACTTTTTTACGCGAAGTCCAGTGTGAACAACACAGGGTACCGATGAAGACGGAAGTAGCCTCTAAATTGGAAGAAAGACAGGGGATTCTTTTCAAAGGTCAAGCCTTGTATCTGTCCAACAAAAGACACCAAAGACTGGCCCTTTCATGGTGTCATGACTCACCTATGGCCGGTCATAAGGGCATTCGGGCCACCAAGGATCTGGTGTCCAGACTGTTTTGGTGGCCAGGCTGGAACCAAGATGTACAATCTTATGTATCTACCTGTGCTATATGTGCGACCAGTAAGTATCTTGCATCCAAACCCTTAGGTCTTCTGCAACAGGAACCTGCTCCCAAACAACCATGGACTCACGTTTCTACAGACTTTATTGTGGACCTACCTAATTCTGAAGGGAACACCGTAATCATGGTGACTGTGGATTCGCTAAGCAAACTGGCTCACTTCACTCCCTTGAAAGGATTACCTACTGTCCCTGAAACAGCCAAAACCTTTCTGAAAGAGATAGTGCGACTTCATGGTCTCCCAGAGACCGTGGTGTCAGATCGGGGTCCTCAATTCACTTCCCAATTTTGGGGTACCCTCTGCAAACAAATAGGGATTCAACGAGCCCTTTCATCTGGGTTCCATCCACAGAGTAACGGACAAACGGAAAGGCTCAATCATACGCTTGAGCAATATCTCCGATGTTTTTGTAGTAGAAAGCAGGATGACTGGAATGTCTTTCTCCCTATGGCTGAGTTTACTTATAACAATGCCAAACATTCAGCCATCAATATGTCTCCTTTTTTTTGCACCTTTGGTTATCATCCAAAACATCTGCCATTAGCTGAGATCCAACCCTCAAAATCTCCCGCTCTTGACCACCTCCTGACGGAACTCAATGACACTCATGCACTAGCCAGTAAAATCTTGGCCGCTAGCCGTCATGATTATAAGGTAAGGGCTGACAAGAAGAGGAAGGCTGCACCTTCTTGGTCGGAAGGGGATAAGGTTTGGTTAGCCACTAAATTTCTACCTCGCTGGACACACATAGGGAAATTCGCACCAAGATATATCGGACCTTTTCAGATCATAAAGAAGGTAAACCCTGTTGCTTTTCGCCTTCAGCTACCCCCCTCCCTTAAACAGGTGCATCCCGTGTTCCATGCCTTCCTTTTGAAGCCCTACTTTCTGGATCCATATAAGAGAAGAACCAAGAGACGACCCCATGATGTACCGTTTGTACCAGCTGAATATGAGGTGTCGCATCTGGTAGATTCCCGCTACCATCATGGTATTCTACAATATTTGGTTCACTGGAAAGGTTATCCCATCGAAGAACGGACATGGGAGCCTGTGAGACACATTCACGCTCCTCGACTCATTAGAAAGTTTCACAGGTTATTTCCAGGCAAGCCCGGGGGCCCCCCGTGTAGAAGAGGGCATACTGTCATGACTTCAGTCGGGCGGCGTTTCTTTTCACTATGGAGACGCCATTAACAGTTCCACCACGTCTGACGGCCGTTCTGGGAGCACCGCTCTAGTGTTTTTCCAAGATGGCCGCCGGTGTTTACTACTGCCGGCTCAGTGTGGCGTTCCTCGCGTTGCACCTTCACTGTACTCTGCGTCTTGAAGGTAACGCTAGTGTATCCTTCCTCCGTGTGTATTCTTCTGTATTCCTTCCCTTGTTTCCCCGTCTCCCTCTGGTCTCCCGTTGGTTTCCCTTTGCTGACTCGTTCCGTACGATCTTGTACGGGTCTCACGCTTCCCTAGCCCTTCTGACTTTCAGCCTGCCTTTCCTTGCCCTTGCTGCGAAACACTTTCCTCCTGCTCGCTGGTAGTTCCTAACTATCTGGAGTCATTTGTGCGCCCTTCCGGCTTCCTAAGGTGCACATATCACAGCTGGTTCTCTGGCGTCTCCCCAAGTCTACTGGTGAATCTCAGTTTAGCCTCCCTTTTTGAGCCGCCTTCTGCTGAAAGATCATTCTACCGGACCTCGCATTTCCACTGACTCCTTCATCAGAACAACTCCTGCAGGGTTTTTTCTGCCCCTTCGGGCTTTTTCCCTGCTCAGAGGCCGGCTCCCAGGAGTCCCCGCTGTTCGTCTTCTCTAGTTACCCGACAGTGTGGCATCCCAGGGAGCTCGCCCCTACTTACGTCAAAAGAAAGAAGCAAGGAAGACTGACAAGACTCAGACCCGAAGACGTCCTGGAAAGAGGCCGGAGCTACAAGAGAGGTTCACAGACGATTCAGGTGAGGAGGAAGGAGGGGAACGTTCAGTCACTCCTGACACCAGTGGTCCAGGGATGAATATCGGTTTCTAAACCATCGATCAGCCCCACACCTCTAGTACAACAGAAGGGATCTGAACAGATTAGAAATACAAGCAGATTATAAACATCCTTGTTCAATTTTGGTAATGTGGACGAAACGGCAGGCTTATCTCGACAAGATCGTGGATCGTTGGTTAGTTGAAACACAGCAAAAATACAATTATTACACAATGATAAAAGGGACTGTCCAGTCAAGGCTGTATACAAATATCTACTTGTATTATTATCACAACAGAAAGTTCTAGCATTATACAACCCACCCTATAAAGAAATGCAGAGGACAGACAGTTTCAAAGAAGAAAAATGGATGCACTCTGGATACTGACAGGAGGGTAGTTGGTATAGTAATTAATCTCAATAGTTCAAGGATACTTGGTGTCAACACAAAAGTGAGCAATGGACCATAAAATGTCACTGGGGGCCTTCAGAGAAGGACCAGGGGGACAGAACCACAATGTACCTTGTGCTGTAGCTGTACTTGGTGCTCGACAGGGTCGAGTCAGTTTCAGGGTGCTTTGCAGCTTCTGCAACAGAGTTCCAGATGGGAGACAGCTGCAGGCATCAGATGCCAGGCAGTTCGGCGAGCAAGACTGGACAGACAGCTGTAGTGTGGCCTACACAGTGACTTGGGGTCAGGAATTATTGTCTCAGTGCTGGTTGGTGGGTCTGAAGCACTGGTCGAAGCGTCTTGGATGGCATTTAGCAACTGCGGCATAACAACAGCGGTGCAGTCGGTTGCAGTTGAAGGGGGTGGACCGGCTCGAAAATGTCCTTTAAGGCGGACGCAGGTGGAGGCTTGTTGATGCACTCCTAGCTTCTTCATTGGGCTTGTGTCGTCCTTTAAGGTGGACAGCCCAAAGCTGAGGAGAGTGTTGCAGGCAAATGCATTGTCCTTGGTTTGGTTCAGAGACTCTCTGGCGCTTCACACCTAGCAAGCTTGCTGCACAGCCTAGCAGGGCACGCTGTGTGCTGGCTGGGTTTGGGTTCTGGAGCTGTTACCTGGGAGATCTTTGAAAATCCTGGCCTTCCTTTAATAGCGGAAGGTGTAAGGTAGACTGTACCTTCAGCCAGGTTCCAAAGCGGAATTCTGGCCGGTGCCGCGCAATGAGGAACTCAGGGAGCTCGAAGGCATGGGCAAATAAGCGGGGGGAAAAGGGGCAATACCATAAGCTACGAAATTTATAAGGCTATAGTAACAGCAAGACACAGCACCCCCCTGCAGAATCCCCAGTCAGTACACATGGCCTCAGGCCACCAGCAGCAGGCATGAAGGTGACACCTCAGTGGACCAACAAACACATAGGTGACACAATACAAGAGCAGGAAGGAAAGGCCACCAGGAACAAAGGAAGAAAGATTTTCACACCGGGGAGTGTAGGGCTGTAGACGCCAGCAGGCCGGGTGTGCCACAAACACCCAAAACAAAATACAGAGGACATAGCCTCATGCTATGGAAGGCGAATATAAGGATAGGCAGCTGGAGGGAAACTCCAGTCCTCTGTGGTGCTCTGTACGGTGTACCATAAGTCATCCGGAGAACGCAGGAGACTACAATTCTTTTCCCAGAACCCACCCCCCTGGAAAGAAGAAGGGGAAGCAGAGAAAACAAGGACAACGAACGTTGTTCACAAAGTCGTGGGAAGAAGATGGCAGCATGGGCCACCGGGGAACACCCACTGGCCCAAGTGCCCAAAAGTGTTATGAGAGATGAGACTTTTTTATTATGGTGTAATTTTCAAATAAATTACAAATATGTTTTATAATTTATGTAGATGCAATAAAATCCACAGCCTTTTATGGCCAACACAAAATCCAATGTCTCCTTCATCTGTGGGGAAAACCCAAAGGGGAATTGGGTTTGCGGGGGAAGTACAAATGGTTGCCATTTTGCTCCACAGCTTATTCTTGTTACTCCTTGCAAAGTCTTCCCATGATCTTCAAAAAAAGGGGCTCCGCCCTCTTTTAAAGCCAATTGGGCCACAGTGATTGCTGTAGGCTAAGCCTACCTTAACCCCTTAAGTGCCAAGGGCGAGATATCTCGTCCTTGACATTACATCCGTAGTGCCAAGGACGAGATAGATCGTCCTTTTTGGCACCCTGTTTTGTCATCCAAACTGTCATCCAACCCCGGGCTCACTGCCAGGGGGCTGGATTACCTTCAGTTTCACGTCGGTGTGCGTAATGCACGCCGACATGAAAGTGAAAGTCATTTTCAGCTGCCGCGGTGAAAACACAAGGTGAGTCTTCACCTTGTTCTGCCTTGATCTCTGGCTGTATTTCAAGCCAGAGATCAAGGCACATGTCGTTGGAAAAGGGAGATTCTCCCCTTTCCAACGACACCATTTGTGTAAGCATTGCTGCTCACGGATCGGGCGCAGGGCGCTCGATCCGTGGGCAGCAATGCCACTAGACACCAGGGATGTCTTTTTAGTACGGGGGGAGGGAGGGCTGCTTACTAGGTAAGCGGCCCCCTCCACCCCGAGGCTCCAAAGCATGGGGCCGCATGTATGGAGACCACTAGGGGCAGATGGGTGACCATCTGCCCCTATAGTGGGGGGGCAAAAAAAAAAGAAAATAAACCGCATAAAAAAAAGCTATGTGAAGGGGGCAGGAGGTTGGGGACCCTAGGCACTAGGGATTTTTTTTGTGATGGTGTCGTTCGAAAGGGGAGATTCTCCCCTTTCCAACGACACCATTTGTGTAAGCATTGCTGCTCTCGAATCGGGCGCAGGGTGCTCGATCCGTGGGCAGCAATGCCACTAGACACCAGGGATGTATTTTGAAAGTGGGAGAGGGAAGCTGCTTACTAGGTAAGCAGCCCCCTCCCCCCCGAGCCACCATATGTATGGAGACCCCTGGGGACAGATGGGTGACCATCTGCTCCTAGGGAAGGGGGCAAAGAAAATAAAAAATAAAAATAATATCATGGCTGGTGTTGGGGGGTGTGCCCCTCCACCCCCACTGGACCACCAGGGAATTTTTTTAATGAAAAGGGTTTGTCCCCCCTCCACCCAAAATGGACTTGGGGACATGTCATGCAGCCCTCCCTGGGGCAGTTATCTGCTCTTAGGAAGGGGCATGTAACCCCAGGGAGGGCTGCATGAGAACCCCCCATCTTACCTGCCCCCAGGGATGGCTGAATGAGATGCCCCACTCCTGCATTTGGTGTGGGGGGAGAGGGTCAGCCCCCATTACATTAGAAAATTACCTTGCGGTGTAGGGTGCCCCTCAGCCTCCCCTAAAGGGCAGCCTGCCATTTTGAATTTTTTTCTTTGTTTACCAAACTTGCCTTGGCACAGAGGGGCCCATTGGTGTGCCAATCTTGCCCCAGGGTGCCCAAATGTTACTGCCCCATCCACTGGGGGGCCTGTCCCACAGATTTTTGGTGGCCCTCTCCCCCCCCGCCCCAAATGGAGGGGCACCTTACACTGCAAGTCAAATCTCTCTGCATTTCCACGGGTTCCCTCTTTTGGGAAATGCATGGGGTTCCCTGTTTTCCTTGCTGGCTTTGACACCCTAGGCCCAAATCTGTAGGTTGCCCGCAGGAACACAATGTGCTGTGCCCAAAGGCTTGGGGTTACCAGTGGTTTACCCTTTTGCTTTTGCGCCTCGGTAGGTGCACCCACACATGTAAGGTATCCTTTTTGGCAGGACACCTGTGGGAACGCGGGAAGGTATCAATCGACTCCATTTTTCTAGGACCGACTACTGTCTCCCAGAAACATGTAAAGTTACCACTGACTTTATAAGTCTTTAATCTCACAGACCCAGTACAAACTATCTTACATAGAGTCCTGGAAAGTGTTAATAGTTATCCCTTTTTGTCTGTTTCTCATGGAACGTTGTTTCCTTCCCTTTTCATTAAGACTTGGCTGGTGACAGTGGTAACTACTGTATATTTCCTACCGCGGTTATCTTAAATAACCATGGTAGTGTTTTAGGCTATTTTAGTAGCCACAAACTTAAACCCGCTGGTCCATATGGATTTGTGTACGGTTCCGGCTGGGTTTATTCGCCATTTCTTTCTGTAAAAGTCTTTCTCGTGTTCTTCTCTGCGCACCAAACCGGTGTTGATTCCTTTGTCACTGACCTTTTGCGTGCTTCTGCACAGAAGCCATCCTTAGGCGTCTGAATGTCTGAGGGGGACAGGGTGTGAGGGAGGGGTTTGAGACTCCCTGCACAGGGCCTCCTTGGAGACTCATGTCGCACTCTAGCATGATTGGCTGAGGTGAATGTCCCGGCGGAACAGCCACCCAGCTGTGTGATTGACAGCCAGTCTGTGTGAATGGGGGAAAACTGCATAAAAAGCAGGTCTCTTGAGATTGGAAGTCAGAGTCGCCACTGGAACGAAAGAACCGAAGAGGAGCTGACAGAAGAGGACCCCTACAATGACTGAACCACCCGGTGAAGCCCTGCTGCCGGTCCAAATCTTCATACTCCAACAACAGATCTTCCAAGAATCTTCTCCCCTTGAGCTGGTGTGAACAACCAGCAACCAGTTCACCAAACTGCTCACCAGGTCTCCCTTCTATGGTCGAATTTGCTGTACAGAGCTACAGTGAACCGGATAGCCAGGAAGAGTGGACCCTGCTTGCGTTTTAAGGAGCACACCTTTTATTCATTGCTTTGCTCTGCTGCTGGTTTCTTCCCTGGGCAGTGCAGGACCCTCCAGTTTTCCTACTTTGTGTCAGTCCGACAGTCGCTTAAGGAACTGTGAGCCTGCAGGACCTGCCAGGAACCTCCACCTCAGCTACAGCCTTCTTCTTCATTTAAGGTACTGTTCAAATCCGGTTGTTCGTTTCGTCCAGCCGCGGTGAAAGCGTGTGAAACCTTTTGCCAATCCGAGGGCTTGTCCTTTTCCATTGTTTAAAGTAACTTTTTGTCTGACCAACTTCGTACTGAACTCTTGGGAAAGACTTAACCGCAAACTACCCTGAACCGTGTGATCTTGAGCAAAGACTCTGTTCCATTGACTTTGGTCCAGGTCCCTTGAATTTGATTTCCTCATTGTAGTTCCTTTTGCTAGATTGCCCTGCTCTATTAACTTGTTGGTGCTGCTCTATTTCTGCCTAAACTTTATCTTTCCCTCCCTTTTAAATTTCTGGAGTGCCATTTTGCTCACACTTCATTTTGAGCTTAACTTGTCCAGAATCTATTGGGTGTGGTGTAGTGTATTAGTAATGTGATTTTTTCTACTTCTTAATAATAGTGAAATGTTTAATAACTGATGTGTAAATAAATGTATATTCTTTTACTCAGAAACCTTGAGTCAGTGTATGTTTGAATCATAGTAATTGCTGTCCTTTGTGTAACTATTGACACTGCTCACTTGCTCTTGAGATAAGTCTGGCTGCTAAGCCATCACTACCACTTTACTGTGTAGTAAAGGCTTGTACCAAAGGAGAATTCGTACTGTCACTTGTAGTCTTAATTGTGTGTGGTGTTCCCAAAGGGTACTGCATATAATTGAGATTTTATTGCCTTCAACTCTATGCCTGTTTTTGGGAATTTAATGTACTCTTTATTTCACTGCATATTAAAACTTGGTCCATTATCTCTAAGGGCATGTATTCATTTCAAGATTCAAGGGTATCTATTGATTTCTTTGGTAAGGCGGTAGGGGCGTCCCTCACTCTGTCATCAAGATACAGTGGTCGCACACTCACCAATGACATCATTAATGACATCAGGGATGACATCACTGGCGATTTCCCTGCAACTAAAGTTTTTTCCCTGAATTTCAATTCAAATGTTTTGTTATAGCATCGTTTTTTTTCCATGCCACAGGCCTTCGGCCGTGCCCACTGTATATTTTACAAGTCTACGAGACCACTAGCCATGACCTTCGGCCATGGCCAGTAGGCACAACCTTTGTCTGTGGCCACTGTATATTTTAGATCACTACCAGACCTTTTGGTCCACCACCGTGCAAACTTTCAGCCAAATCCGTTGCACGATCCGAAAGTTATTAGTAACTCTGACACACCTGTGACGAAAAAACTTCCGGGGCACCAGTGGTCCAGGGATGAATATCGGTTTCTAAACCATCGATCAGCCCCACACCTCTAGTACAACAGAAGGGATCTGAACAGATTAGAAATACAAGCAGATTATAAACATCCTTGTTCAATTTTGGTAATGTGGACGAAACGGCAGGCTTATCTCGACAAGATCGTGGATCGTTGGTTAGTTGAAACACAGCAAAAATACAATTATTACACAATGATAAAAGGGACTGTCCAGTCAAGGCTGTATACAAATATCTACTTGTATTATTATCACAAAAGAAAGTTCTAGCATTATACAACCCACCCTATAAAGAAATGCAGAGGACAGACAGTTTCAAAGAAGAAAAATGGATGCACTCTGGATACTGACAGGAGGGTAGTTGGTATAGTAATTAATCTCAATAGTTCAAGGATACTTGGTGTCAACACAAAAGTGAGCAATGGACCATAAAATGTCACTGGGGGCCTTCAGAGAAGGACCAGGGGGACAGAACCACAATGTACCTTGTGCTGTAGCTGTACTTGGTGCTCGACAGGGTCGAGTCAGTTTCAGGGTGCTTTGCAGCTTCTGCAACAGAGTTCCAGATGGGAGACAGCTGCAGGCATCAGATGCCAGGCAGTTCGGCGAGCAAGACTGGACAGACAGCTGTAGTGTGGCCTACACAGTGACTTGGGGTCAGGAATTATTGTCTCAGTGCTGGTTGGTGGGTCTGAAGCACTGGTCGAAGCGTCTTGGATGGCATTTAGCAACTGCGGCATAACAACAGCGGTGCAGTCGGTTGCAGTTGAAGGGGCTGGACCGGCTCGAAAATGTCCTTTAAGGCGGACGCAGGTGGAGGCTTGTTGATGCACTCCTAGCTTCTTCATTGGGCTTGTGTCGTCCTTTAAGGTGGACAGCCCAAAGCTGAGGAGAGTGTTGCAGGCAAATGCATTGTCCTTGGTTTGGTTCAGAGACTCTCTGGCGCTTCACACCTAGCAAGCTTGCTGCACAGCCTAGCAGGGCACGCTGTGTGCTGGCTGGGTTTGGGTTCTGGAGCTGTTACCTGGGAGATCTTTGAAAATCCTGGCCTTCCTTTAATAGCGGAAGGTGTAAGGTAGACTGTACCTTCAGCCAGGTTCCAAAGCGGAATTCTGGCCGGTGCCGCGCAATGAGGAACTCAGGGAGCTCGAAGGCATGGGCAAATAAGCGGGGGGAAAAGTGGCAATACCATAAGCTACGTAATTTATAAGGCTATAGTAACAGCAAGACACAGCACCCCCCTGCAGAATCCCCAGTCAGTACACATGGCCTCAGGCCACCAGCAGCAGGCATGAAGGTGACACCTCAGTGGACCAACAAACACATAGGTGACACAATACAAGAGCAGGAAGGAAAGGCCACCAGGAACAAAGGAAGAAAGATTTTCACACCGGGGAGTGTAGGGCTGTAGACGCCAGCAGGCCGGGTGTGCCACAAACACCCAAAACAAAATACAGAGGACATAGCCTCATGCTATGGAAGGCGAATATAAGGATAGGCAGCTGGAGGGAAACTCCAGTCCTCTGTGGTGCTCTGTACGGTGTACCATAAGTCATCCGGAGAACGCAGGAGACTACAATTCTTTTCCCAGAACCCACCCCCCTGGAAAGAAGAAGGGGAAGCAGAGAAAACAAGGACAACGAACGTTGTTCACAAAGTCGTGGGAAGAAGATGGCAGCATGGGCCACCGGGGAACACCCACTGGCCCAAGTGCCCAAAAGTGTTATGAGAGATGAGACTTTTTTATTATGGTGTAATTTTCAAATAAATTACAAATATGTTTTATAATTTATGTAGATGCAATAAAATCCACAGCCTTTTATGGCCAACACAAAATCCAATGTCTCCTTCATCTGTGGGGAAAACCCAAAGGGGAATTGGGTTTGCGGGGGAAGTACAAATGGTTGCCATTTTGCTCCACAGCTTATTCTTGTTACTCCTTGCAAAGTCTTCCCATGATCTTCAAAAAAAGGGGCTCCGCCCTCTTTTAAAGCCAATTGGGCCACAGTGATTGCTGTAGGCTAAGCCTACCTTAACCCCTTAAGTGCCAAGGGCGAGATATCTCGTCCTTGACATTACATCCGTAGTGCCAAGGACGAGATAGATCGTCCTTTTTGGCACCCTGTTTTGTCATCCAAACTGTCATCCAACCCCGGGCTCACTGCCAGGGGGCTGGATTACCTTCAGTTTCACGTCGGTGTGCGTAATGCACGCCGACATGAAAGTGAAAGTCATTTTCAGCTGCCGCGGTGAAAACACAAGGTGAGTCTTCACCTTGTTCTGCCTTGATCTCTGGCTGTATTTCAAGCCAGAGATCAAGGCACATGTCGTTGGAAAAGGGAGATTCTCCCCTTTCCAACGACACCATTTGTGTAAGCATTGCTGCTCACGGATCGGGCGCAGGGCGCTCGATCCGTGGGCAGCAATGCCACTAGACACCAGGGATGTCTTTTTAGTACGGGGGGAGGGAGGGCTGCTTACTAGGTAAGCGGCCCCCTCCACCCCGAGGCTCCAAAGCATGGGGCCGCATGTATGGAGACCACTAGGGGCAGATGGGTGACCATCTGCCCCTAGAGTGGGGGGGCAAAAAAAAAAGAAAATAAACCGCATAAAAAAAAGCTATGTGAAGGGGGCAGGAGGTTGGGGACCCTAGGCACTAGGGATTTTTTTTGTGATGGTGTCGTTCGAAAGGGGAGATTCTCCCCTTTCCAACGACACCATTTGTGTAAGCATTGCTGCTCTCGAATCCGGCGCAGGGTGCTCGATCCGTGGGCAGCAATGCCACTAGACACCAGGGATGTATTTTGAAAGTGGGAGAGGGAAGCTGCTTACTAGGTAAGCAGCCCCCTCCCCCCCGAGCCACCATATGTATGGAGACCCCTGGGGACAGATGGGTGACCATCTGCTCCTAGGGAAGGGGGCAAAGAAAATACAAAATAAAAATAATATCATGGCTGGTGTTGGGGGGTGTGCCCCTCCACCCCCACTGGACCACCAGGGAATTTTTTTAATGAAAAGGGTTTGTCCCCCCTCCACCCAAAATGGACTTGGGGACATGTCATGCAGCCCTCCCTGGGGCAGTTATCTGCTCTTAGGAAGGGGCATGTAACCCCAGGGAGGGCTGCATGAGAACCCCCCATCTTACCTGCCCCCAGGGATGGCTGAATGAGATGCCCCACTCCTGCATTTGGTGTGGGGGGAGAGGGTCAGCCCCCATTACATTAGAAAATTACCTTGCGGTGTAGGGTGCCCCTCAGCCTCCCCTAAAGGGCAGCCTGCCATTTTGAATTTTTTTCTTTGTTTACCAAACTTGCCTTGGCACAGAGGGGCCCATTGGTGTGCCAATCTTGCCCCAGGGTGCCCAAATGTTACTGCCCCATCCACTGGGGGGCCTGTCCCACAGATTTTTGGTGGCCCTCTCCCCCCCGCCCCAAATGGAGGGGCACCTTACACTGCAAGTCAAATCTCTCTGCATTTCCACGGGTTCCCTCTTTTGGGAAATGCATGGGGTTCCCTGTTTTCCTTGCTGGCTTTGACACCCTAGGCCCAAATCTGTAGGTTGCCCGCAGGAACACAATGTGCTGTGCCCAAAGGCTTGGGGTTACCAGTGGTTTACCCTTTTGCTTTTGCGCCTCGGTAGGTGCACCCACACATGTAAGGTATCCTTTTTGGCAGGACACCTGTGGGAACGCGGGAAGGTATCAATCGACTCCATTTTTCTAGGACCGACTACTGTCTCCCAGAAACATGTAAAGTTACCACTGACTTTATAAGTCTTTAATCTCACAGACCCAGTACAAACTATCTTACATAGAGTCCTGGAAAGTGTTAATAGTTATCCCTTTTTGTCTGTTTCTCATGGAACGTTGTTTCCTTCCCTTTTCATTAAGACTTGGCTGGTGACAGTGGTAACTACTGTATATTTCCTACCGCGGTTATCTTAAATAACCATGGTAGTGTTTTAGGCTATTTTAGTAGCCACAAACTTAAACCCGCTGGTCCATATGGATTTGTGTACGGTTCCGGCTGGGTTTATTCGCCATTTCTTTCTGTAAAAGTCTTTCTCGTGTTCTTCTCTGCGCACCAAACCGGTGTTGATTCCTTTGTCACTGACCTTTTGCGTGCTTCTGCACAGAAGCCATCCTTAGGCGTCTGAATGTCTGAGGGGGACAGGGTGTGAGGGAGGGGTTTGAGACTCCCTGCACAGGGCCTCCTTGGAGACTCATGTCGCACTCTAGCATGATTGGCTGAGGTGAATGTCCCGGCGGAATAGCCACCCAGCTGTGTGATTGACAGCCAGTCTGTGTGAATGGGGGAAAACTGCATAAAAAGCAGGTCTCTTGAGATTGGAAGTCAGAGTCGCCACTGGAACGAAAGAACCGAAGAGGAGCTGACAGAAGAGGACCCCTACAATGACTGAACCACCCGGTGAAGCCCTGCTGCCGGTCCAAATCTTCATACTCCAACAACAGATCTTCCAAGAATCTTCTCCCCTTGAGCTGGTGTGAACAACCAGCAACCAGTTCACCAAACTGCTCACCAGGTCTCCCTTCTATGGTCGAATTTGCTGTACAGAGCTACAGAGAACCGGATAGCCAGGAAGAGTGGACCCTGCTTGCGTTTTAAGGAACACACCTTTTATTCATTGCTTTGCTCTGCTGCTGGTTTCTTCCCTGGGCAGTGCAGGACCCTCCAGTTTTCCTACTTTGTGTCAGTCCGACAGTCGCTTAAGGAACTGTGAGCCTGCAGGACCTGCCAGGAACCTCCACCTCAGCTACAGCCTTCTTCTTCATTTAAGGTACTGTTCAAATCCGGTTGTTCGTTTCGTCCAGCCGCGGTGAAAGCGTGTGAAACCTTTTGCCAATCCGAGGGCTTGTCCTTTTCCATTGTTTAAAGTAACTTTTTGTCTGACCAACTTCGTACTGAACTCTTGGGAAAGACTTAACCGCAAACTACCCTGAACCGTGTGATCTTGAGCAAAGACTCTGTTCCATTGACTTTGGTCCAGGTCCCTTGAATTTGATTTCCTCATTGTAGTTCCTTTTGCTAGATTGCCCTGCTCTATTAACTTGTTGGTGCTGCTCTATTTCTGCGTAAACTTTATCTTTCCCTCCCTTTTAAATTTCTGGAGTGCCATTTTGCTCACACTTCATTTTGAGCTTAACTTGTCCAGAATCTATTGGGTGTGGTGTAGTGTATTAGTAATGTGATTTTTTCTACTTCTTAATAATAGTGAAATGTTTAATAACTGATGTGTAAATAAATGTATATTCTTTTACTCAGAAACCTTGAGTCAGTGTATGTTTGAATCATAGTAATTGCTGTCCTTTGTGTAACTATTGACACTGCTCACTTGCTCTTGAGATAAGTCTGGCTGCTAAGCCATCACTACCACTTTACTGTGTAGTACAGGCTTGTACCAAAGGAGAATTTGTACTGTCACTTGTAGTCTTAATTGTGTGTGGTGTTCCCAAAGGGTACTGCATATAATTGAGATTTTATTGCCTTCAACTCTATGCCTGTTTTTGGGAATTTAATGTACTCTTTATTTCACTGCATATTAAAACTTGGTCCATTATCTCTAAGGGCATGTATTCATTTCAAGATTCAAGGGTATCTATTGATTTCTTTGATAAGGCGGTAGGGGCGTCCCTCACTCTGTCATCAAGATACAGTGGTCGCACACTCACCGATGACATCATTAATGACATCAGGGATGACATCACTGGCGATTTCCCTGCAACTAAAGTTTTTTCCCTGAATTTCAATTCAAATGTTTTGTTATAGCATCGTTTTTTTTCCATGCCACAGGCCTTCGGCCGTGCCCACTGTATATTTTACAAGTCTACGAGACCACTAGCCATGACCTTCGGCCATGGCCAGTAGGCACAACCTTTGTCTGTGGCCACTGTATATTTTAGATCACTACCAGACCTTTTGGTCCACCACCGTGCAAACTTTCAGCCAAATCCGTTGCACGATCCGAAAGTTATTAGTAACTCTGACACACCTGTGACGAAAAAACTTCCGGGGCACCAGTGGTCCAGGGATGAATATCGGTTTCTAAACCATCGATCAGCCCCACACCTCTAGTACAACAGAAGGGATCTGAACAGATTAGAAATACAAGCAGATTATAAACATCCTTGTTCAATTTTGGTAATGTGGACGAAATGGCAGGCTTATCTCGACAAGATCGTGGATCGTTGGTTAGTTGAAACACAGCAAAAATACAATTATTACACAATGATAAAAGGGACTGTCCAGTCAAGGCTGTATACAAATATCTACTTGTATTATTATCACAAAAGAAAGTTCTAGCATTATACAACCCACCCTATAAAGAAATGCAGAGGACAGACAGTTTCAAAGAAGAAAAATGGATGCACTCTGGATACTGACAGGAGGGTAGTTGGTATAGTAATTAATCTCAATAGTTCAAGGATACTTGGTGTCAACACAAAAGTGAGCAATGGACCATAAAATGTCACTGGGGGCCTTCAGAGAAGGACCAGGGGGACAGAACCACAATGTACCTTGTGCTGTAGCTGTACTTGGTGCTCGACAGGGTCGAGTCAGTTTCAGGGTGCTTTGCAGCTTCTGCAACAGAGTTCCAGATGGGAGACAGCTGCAGGCATCAGATGCCAGGCAGTTCGGCGAGCAAGACTGGACAGACAGCTGTAGTGTGGCCTACACAGTGACTTGGGGTCAGGAATTATTGTCTCAGTGCTGGTTGGTGGGTCTGAAGCACTGGTCGAAGCGTCTTGGATGGCATTTAGCAACTGCGGCATAACAACAGCGGTGCAGTCGGTTGCAGTTGAAGGGGCTGGACCGGCTCGAAAATGTCCTTTAAGGCGGACGCAGGTGGAGGCTTGTTGATGCACTCCTAGCTTCTTCATTGGGCTTGTGTCGTCCTTTAAGGTGGACAGCCCAAAGCTGAGGAGAGTGTTGCAGGCAAATGCATTGTCCTTGGTTTGGTTCAGAGACTCTCTGGCACTTCACACCTAGCAAGCTTGCTGCACAGCCTAGCAGGGCACGCTGTGTGCTGGCTGGGTTTGGGTTCTGGAGCTGTTACCTGGGAGATCTTTGAAAATCCTGGCCTTCCTTTAATAGCGGAAGGTGTAAGGTAGACTGTACCTTCAGCCAGGTTCCAAAGCGGAATTCTGGCCGGTGCCGCGCAATGAGGAACTCAGGGAGCTCGAAGGCATGGGCAAATAAGCGGGGGGAAAAGGGGCAATACCATAAGCTACGAAATTTATAAGGCTATAGTAACAGCAAGACACAGCACCCCCCTGCAGAATCCCCAGTCAGTACACATGGCCTCAGGCCACCAGCAGCAGGCATGAAGGTGACACCTCAGTGGACCAACAAACACATAGGTGACACAATACAAGAGCAGGAAGGAAAGGCCACCAGGAACAAAGGAAGAAAGATTTTCACACCGGGGAGTGTAGGGCTGTAGACGCCAGCAGGCCGGGTGTGCCACAAACACCCAAAACAAAATACAGAGGACATAGCCTCATGCTATGGAAGGCGAATATAAGGATAGGCAGCTGGAGGGAAACTCCAGTCCTCTGTGGTGCTCTGTACGGTGTACCATAAGTCATCCGGAGAACGCAGGAGACTACAATTCTTTTCCCAGAACCCACCCCCCTGGAAAGAAGAAGGGGAAGCAGAGAAAACAAGGACAATGAACGTTGTTCACAAAGTCGTGGGAAGAAGATGGCAGCATGGGCCACCGGGGAACACCCACTGGCCCAAGTGCCCAAAAGTGTTATGAGAGATGAGACTTTTTTATTATGGTGTAATTTTCAAATAAATTACAAATATGTTTTATAATTTATGTAGATGCAATAAAATCCACAGCCTTTTATGGCCAACACAAAATCCAATGTCTCCTTCATCTGTGGGGAAAACCCAAAGGGGAATTGGGTTTGCGGGGGAAGTACAAATGGTTGCCATTTTGCTCCACAGCTTATTCTTGTTACTCCTTGCAAAGTCTTCCCATGATCTTCAAAAAAAGGGGCTCCGCCCTCTTTTAAAGCCAATTGGGTCACAGTGATTGCTGTAGCCTAAGCCTACCTTAACCCCTTAAGTGCCAAGGGCGAGATATCTCGTCCTTGACATTACCTCCGTAGTGCCAAGGACGAGATAGATCGTCCTTTTTGGCACCCTGTTTTGTCATCCAAACTGTCATCCAACCCCGGGCTCACTGCCAGGGGGCTGGATTACCTTCAGTTTCACGTCGGTGTGCGTAATGCACGCCGACATGAAAGTGAAAGTCATTTTCAGCTGCCGCGGTGAAAACACAAGGTGAGTCTTCACCTTGTTCTGCCTTGATCTCTGGCTGTATTTCAAGCCGGAGATCAAGGCACATGTCGTTGGAAAAGGGAGATTCTCCCCTTTCCAACGACACCATTTGTGTAAGCATTGCTGCTCACGGATCGGGCGCAGGGCGCTCGATCCGTGGGCAGCAATGCCACTAGACACCAGGGATGTCTTTTCAGTACGGGGGGAGGGAGGGCTGCTTACTAGGTAAGCGGCCCCCTCCACCCCGAGGCTCCAAAGCATGGGGCCGCATGTATGGAGACCACTAGGGGCAGATGGGTGACCATCTGCCCCTAGAGTGGGGGGGCAAAAAAAAAAGAAAATAAACCGCATAAAAAAAAAGCTATGTGAAGGGGGCAGGAGGTTGGGGACCCTAGGCACTAGGGATTTTTTTTGTGATGGTGTTGTTCGAAAGGGGAGATTCTCCCCTTTCCAACGACACCATTTGTGTAAGCATTGCTGCTCTCGAATCGGGCGCAGGGTGCTCGATCCGTGGGCAGCAATGCCACTAGACACCAGGGATGTATTTTGAAAGTGGGAGAGGGAAGCTGCTTACTAGGTAAGCAGCCCCCTCCCCCCCGAGCCACCATATGTATGGAGACCCCTGGGGACAGATGGGTGACCATCCGCTCCTAGGGAAGGGGGCAAAGAAAATAAAAAATAAAAATAATATCATGGCTGGTGTTGGGGGGTGTGCCCCTCCACCCCCACTGGACCACCAGGGAATTTTTTTAATGAAAAGGGTTTGTCCCCCCTCCACCCAAAATGGACTTGGGGACATGTCATGCAGCCCTCCCTGGGGCAGTTATCTGCTCTTAGGAAGGGGCATGTAACCCCAGGGAGGGCTGCATGAGAACCCCCCATTTTACCTGCCCCCAGGGATGGCTGAATGAGATGCCCCACTCCTGCATTTGGTGTGGGGGGAGAGGGTCAGCCCCCATTACATTAGAAAATTACCTTGCGGTGTAGGGTGCCCCTCAGCCTCCCCTAAAGGGCAGCCTGCCATTTTGAATTTTTTTCTTTGTTTACCAAACTTGCCTTGGCACAGAGGGGCC
Source organism: Ambystoma mexicanum (assembly GCF_040938575.1). Classification (NCBI taxonomy): domain Eukaryota; kingdom Metazoa; phylum Chordata; class Amphibia; order Caudata; family Ambystomatidae; genus Ambystoma; species Ambystoma mexicanum. The sequence goes on from NC_090921.1 coordinate 307,077,306, forward strand.
CATTGGTGTGCCAATCTTGCCCCAGGGTGCCCAAATGTTACTGCCCCATCTACTGGGGGGCCTGTCCCACAGATTTTTGGTGGCCCTCTCCCCCCCCGCCCCAAATGGAGGGGCACCTTACACTGCAAGTCAAATCTCTCTGCATTTCCACGGGTTCCCTCTTTTGGGAAATGCATGGGGTTCCCTGTTTTCCTTGCTGGCTTTGACACCCTAGGCCCAAATCTGTAGGTTGCCCGCAGGAACAAAATGTGCTGTGCCCAAAGGCTTGGGGTTACCAGTGGTTTACCCTTTTCCTTTTGCGCCTCGGTAGGTGCACCCACACATGTAAGGTATCCTTTTTGGCAGGACACCTGTGGGAACGCGGGAAGGTATGACATCTGTGGTTGGCGATGTGTTTCAGTGAGTGGACAGAGGGAAATGTCGCTGAAATTGGCTGGAAATAAAGACAATTCTCAGACATTTCGCTCTGGCCACCCACTGAAACACACCGCCAACAACACATGGCCTACCTTCCCGTATCCCCACATGGGTCCCGATGAAAATGGTACCGCACATGTGTGAACCCCATTCATTTCCGAAACGAGGACACCAGTGGGAATGCACAGAGCTCTGCCTTGCGTAAATTGCCCCAGTTTTTATTAGTCACAATCCCGACAAAGTGTGATATTTGGTGGGGGAAAAACACAATGTTCACTTTGTCTGGGGTTCTGGGTAATAAAGGGTAATACATTTTGGGCCGCTTTGCGCAAGTCAGACTTCTGTGCATTCCCACAGGTGTCCTCTTTTGGGAAATGCATGGGGTCACTGTTTTCCTTGCTGGCTTCGAAACTCTAGGCCCAAATCTCTAGGTTGCCCACACGAACAAAATGTGCTGTGCCGAAAGACTTGGGGTTACCAGTGGGTTACCCTTTTCCTTTTGCGCCCCGGTAGGTGCACCCCCACATGTGAGGTACCGTTTTTGTCGGGACACCTGTGGGAACACGGCAAGGTATGACATCTGTTGTTGGTGACGTGTTTCGGTGAGTGGACAGAGGGAAATGTCTCTAAAATTGGCTGGAAATAAAGACAACTCTCAGACATTTTGCTCTGGCCACCTACCGAAACACACCGCCAACAACACATGGCCTACCTCCCACGTCCCCAAACGTGTCTCAATGAAAACGGTACCACACATGTGTGGGTGCATCTACCTGGGGCGCAAAAGGAAAAGGGTAACCCACTGGTAACCACAAGCCTTTCGGCACAGCACATTTTTTTCATGTGTGCAACCTACAGGTTTGGGCCTAGGGTGTCGAAGCCAGCAAGGAAAACAGGGAACCCCATGCATTTCGGAAAAGAGGACACCCGTGGGAATCCACAGAGGTCTGCCTTGCGCAAATTGCCTCAGTTTTTATTATATTAGCCACAATCCCTGACAAAGTGTGATATTTGTTGGGGAAAAAACACAATGTTCACTTTGTCTGGGGTTCTGGGTAATACATTCTGGGCCGCTTTGCAGAAGTCAGACCTCTGTGCATTCCCACGGGTGTCTTCTTTTGTGAAATGCATGGGGTTCCCTGTTTCCTTTCTGGCTTGGACACCCTAGGCCCATATCTGTATGGTGTGCCTGTCTGGAAAAACCGTGAAATTCAGCTGTCGGAAAAGACTTGGGGTTAGGGGTGTTTTAGGCTTTCGCCTTGTTGCCCAGGTAGGTGCACCCACACATGTGAGGTACTGTTTTCATCGGGACACCTGTGGGAAAGCGGGATGATAGGCCATGTGTTGTTGGTGGTGTGTTTCGGAAGGTGAGCCGAGTGAAATGTGCGGAAATTGGGGTTTTTTTGCCACATTTTGGACTTTGCCGGGATTCCTGGGTAATAAATTCTGGTCCGATTTGCGCAAGTCAGACCTCTGTGGATTCCCACGGATGTCCTCTTTTCAGAAATGCATGGGGTTCACTGTTTTCCTTGCTGCCTTCGACACCCTAGGCCTAAATCTGTAGGTTACCTACACAAACAAAATGTGCTCTGCTGAAAGGCTTGGGGTTACCAATGGGTTACCCTTTTCCTTTTGCACCCCGGTATGTGCACCCACACATGTGAGGTACAGTTTTCATCGGGACACCTGTGGGAACGTGGGAAGGCATGCCATCTGTTGTTGGCGACTTGTTTCAGTGAGTGGACAGAGGGAAATGTCTCTGAAATTGGCTGGAAATAAAGACAATTCTCAGACATTTTGCTCTGGCCACCCACTGAAACACACCGCCAACAACACATGGCCTACCTTCCTGCGTCCCCACATGTATCCCGATGAAAACGGTACCACACATGTGTGGGTGCACCTACCTAGGGCACAAAAGGAAAAGGGTAACCCACTGGTAACCCCAAGCCCTTCGGCACAGCACATTTTGTTCATGTGGGCAACCTACAGGTTTGGGCCTAGGGTGTCAAAGCCAGCAAGGAAAACAGAGAACCCCATGCATTTCTGAACAGAGGATACCCGTAGGAATCCACAGAGGTCTATCTTGCAGAAATTGCCCCAGTTTTTATAAGCCACAATCCCTGACAAAGTGTTATATTTTGTGGGGAAAAAACACAATGTTCACTTTGGCTGGGGTTCTGGGTAATACATTCTGGGCCGATTTGCGCAAGTCAGACCTCTGCGGATTCCCACAAGATGCCCTCTTTTCGGAAATGCATAGGGTTCCCTATTTTCCTTGGTGGCTTGAACATCCGAGTCCCATATCTGTATGGTGTGCCCGTCTGCAAAAATCGTGAAATTCAACTGTCGGAAAATACTTGGGGTTAAAGGGTGTTTTAGACTTTCCCCTTGGCGCCCAGTTAGGTGCACCCACACATGTGAGGTACCGTTTTCATCGGTACATGTGTGGGAACGCGGGAAGGTATGACATTTGCTGTGTTCGCATGGTTTTCATAACGTTTTGACTAATTTGCTGGTTCCCTTTGTCATACAACCCTTTCATTTCCCAAATGTGCCCTACATTTAGTCGCTGCTTTATGCACCATACACTTTTGTAACCTGCACAAGTCAACTACAAGAAATTCAGAACTGGATGGCCTTGAATTCTCTGGCCCTCAATAACGCTAAAACTGAATTGCTCATTGTGGGCACTCAGCAGCGGCTAAAGAAACTGGATGTGAAATACGAGAATTTTTTGATTGGTCATCACGTTATTCATGTATCAAAAAATGTAAAACTCTTGGGGTATACTTTGACCCTCAGATGTCTTTTACTCGGCAGACCAACTTCCTCAAGTCTTCTTGCCACTTTTACATCCAACTTCTATGGCAGATCCGTCCTTATCTGTCCAGAGAAAATCTTGCATTGATAGCGGCTGCAATTGTGAACTGCAAGCTGGACTACTGTAACAGTCTTTTGATTGGTACATCTCAGACAAATCTTAGAACATTGCAAGTGACCCAGAACAGCGCAGTGCGAGCTGTGCTTGGACTTGGGCGCAATATGCATGTTTCTGAAGTAAGACGCAGACTGCATTGGCTGCCCATTCAACAACGACTGCACCACAAGGGGCTGTCAATGGTGTACAAATGCTTGCATGGCAAGGCCCCATCATACCTCAAGACCAGGTTAAAAAAGAAACCTGATGATCGTTTATTACAATCCAGCGGCAAAATTTTTTGTTTGTTCCAACCTATGTTTACACTGAAGAGGTTTGGAGGAGCCAGTTTCAATTCCTGGGCTCCTACCCTGTGGAACTCCATGCCAAAACATCTGGCCAATATCAGTTCAGTAATTGTCTTCAAGAAACAATTGAAAAACTTTCTTATTTGATCTAGGCCATGGCCTCCTCACCCTTTTGCAACTGACACTACTCTTATCGTGCTGCTTTATAACATCCTATGACTACTGATTCTGGTAGAGTCCGTCTTGTTTCTACCATCCTTGTTGTCCTTTTTTATATTCTATATTCTTCGTTGTCTGTTTCTTTCTCTCCTGTGTGCGCCCTGAGGCCTTAGGGTTAGTTGCGCAATACAAGAGCACAGATAGATAGATAGATAGATAGATAGATAGATAGATAGATAGATAGATAGATAGATAGATAGATAGAATTCACCTTTGGTACAAGCCTGTACTACACAGTAAAGTGGTAGCAATGGCTGAGCAGCCAGACTTATCTCAAGAGCAGGTAAGCAGTATCAATAGTTACACAAAGGACAGCAATTACTATGATTCAAACAAACACTGACTCAAGGTTTCTGAGTAAAAGAATATGCATTTATTTACACATCAGTTATTTAACATTTCACTATTATTAAGCAGTAGAAAAAATCACGTTACTAATACACTACACCGCACCAAATAGATTCTGGACAAGTTAAGCTCGAAATGATGTGTGAGCAAAATGGCACTCCAGCAATATAAAAGGGAGGGAAACACAAAGTTTAGGCAGAAATTGAGCAGCACCAAGTTAATATAGCAGGGCAATCTAGCAAAAGGAACTACAATGAGGAAATTAAATTCAAGGGACCTGGCCCAAAGTCAATGGAACAGAGTCTTTGCTCAAGAGCACACAGTTCAGGGTAGTTTGCGGTTAAGTCTTTGCCAAGAGTTCAGAACGAAGTTGGTCAGACGAAAAGTTACTTTAAAGAGTGGAGAAGGACAAGCCTTTTTGTCTATTTGTTTTTTTCTCTAATAGCCTTTGATTTTAGAGGGGCTACCTTATCCAACAATGTGGTAAGAGCCTTCTCATATTCAAGTGCTAATAAATCCGGGGAATCTCCTTCTAAAGTAGAGGCCATAAGTTCCTTAAAACAGTTTTCTAAATCAGCTGGCTTGATGTTATTGACATTTCTGCTAATGACTTTCTTAACTACATTATAGATTATAGATTATACATAAAAGATTATAAATACTGGACTTGCTGCAGCCATTGCCTATGTTTATGCTTGATTAGGTTCCTGTACTAACAACAACACTCTAATATAATGTTTTGTTTAGATGAGTACATTCTTTAATAGATTAAGTAGTTCATGATAGGTCTCCTGATCACCCCTGACATCTTGTTACCAACATTATAAACACAACCCCTTGTAGGGACTTTTCATTAAATTGAATTTCATATATGATGTCATCAGTGATGTCATCAATGACATCATATGTGATGTCATATTTGATGTCCTGGGTTTTAGTCTTAGCAGTGCACGGTGGTGGCACGAGTTATGGTTGCTTAGCTTACCATAACTGGCGAATTTCTGAGGTTTTTCGGTTTTACTTGTAACCATAACGTCCCTTTAACAATGGTTTTTCATTGAATTTCATAGGTTTTTATTAGTGCAACTTAACCATAACGTCCCTTTAACAACGCTTTTTTAATGAATATATATATAGGTAGGAAAGTCCATTTGAGCCAAGTCACACATTCCACAACGCCACCTAATAGCCATCGCTGGAAGTTCACCTCCAGTTCTGAGCCACAACAGCAAGGCATTGTGCCCTGGCTCAAATGGACATAACTATTTTCACATTTCAGGTGAAAGATTTTTTTTCAAACCTTTTTTAACCCACCATAACTTTCTTGGTGTTGTGAAAACGTGACCAAATGCTCCAACCACAACGTTGTCAGAACTATACTGCACTGATGGTGCCTAATAAGTGTGAAACCAGGTACGTAGGTGTTCCGGCAGTCTTGCAAATGTCTTTCTTGGGTTTATTAAGCTATGTATAAAGAAGCACTGACCTCTTAGACAAAGAAAATTTCCTGGAGAAGGAGGTTTGCATTTGGGGTAATTTGAATACCCACAATGCCTTGCTTACTCCAAGGTCGCATGAGCGAACCAAACCCCAAGGTGTGGTGAGAGACCAGAGACCCCAAAGCGGGGTGAGCGTAACCAAACACAAAGATGGGTTGAGACACCAGAAACCCCAAAGCGAAGTGAGAGAAACCAAACCCCAAGGCAGGGTCAGAAACAACCGACCCTAAGTTGGGGAGAGTGAAACCAATAAGCAAGGCAGGGTGAGTGAGACCAAACCCCAAGGCGGGTGAAAGACCACAGAATCCAAGGTGGTTGAGCAAAATCAAACCCCAAGGCGGGGTGAGAGACCAGAGACTCCAAGGTGACATGAGCAAACCAAACCCCAACGCATGGTGAGAGACCAGAGACTCCAAGATGTGGTGAAAGAAATCAAACCCTGAGGCGGGGTGACCAAAACAAGTTCCCAAGGTGGGGTGAAAGAAAACCGCAACACAGGGTGGGATAAAGACCAATAACTTCCAAGCAGGGCAGAACAACAGGAAAAAAGCACGCGGAAAACAGTTGGAGTCAGTACACAAGCCAGACGTCCCCACATGAGAGGAAAGAGGAGCCACATTAACTGGACTAAATTTGACTATGAATCTGTGCGGGGAAATCCTATTGAGACAATCATACCAAGGTGGGGGTCTGTACTACTATTAAGTTTCCTTAGGGCCAAGACCCAAGTGTACCTTTGTTGTGTTTAATTATTTCTTTGACGGTGATAGGGACAGAGGAGAGGATTTTGGATATAGGACTATCCTGTTTTCAAAAGGACATCCTGACAAGCAACCTTTTATACTTTTTCTTTATGGAATAGGGCCAAGAATCCTAAATATAGGTTTCTTTTTGATCTTAATAAAGACAGTTTTAACCATAATTCCACCTTGTCCGTCTCCTGGATCCTTGGATCTACTATATTAATTGACAAACTTTAGTTACGGTCGACAATAAAGGTGATCATATTGAATGCAACAAAACCTTTGAAATTCAGCGGATGTGGGAAGTGATGATCATCTTAACTCGGCGACCTCTAGAATCTAATGATGTTATGTTATATTGGTTCTATGTTTTATTTCCGCATTTTAAAGCCTGAACACCAAAAAGACTGTCTTTCTGTTGGCTTTAAAATGCGGAAATATTACATACTGAAGCCCCCTTCCCACCCTCACCGTCTCCTGTTGATTCTCTCATTAATTGGGGTTTTAGCCCCCCAATGTCCCCATTTATCCCACCAACCACCCCCATCCTGCCTCAACACATGCATCCTCCCCACACAGACACAGACATGCACACAAGCACACACACACATACAGACCAAAACTCACCTATCACTCCTGCATTGACTCCACTGGGGCGTGACAGATCGATTTAGAAAGGCCGCTGTGTGTGGTCTCCAGGTGTCCAGGCGGATCTGAAAAGGAAGGGTGGTTGGGAGGGGTTAGTTAGTGAGACTGAGAGGGAAAAGCACAAGATAGCTTTTATGTGCTGTTGGTGGCTTCAGTTCAGAAAAAATGGTTACCGTGTGTTGGTATGCTTTTTGTTTATTGCATTGTGGGTTTTTTGGTGGGTGATTGTATGTGGGTGTTTTATGTGTGTCTTGGGTGTTGTGGAATGTCAATAGAGTGCTTATAGTTTGCAGTGTTTTTGTTTTTGTGTTTGGTGGCAAATATATGTGTCTTGTTTATTCAGTGTTGGGTGGCTGGTATGCAGAATATTAGAGGGTTTCTAATAGGGTTAGTCGGGGTCATCTGAATCCTTTTCTGTGCGTTGGGTTGATCCGTTAGGTTAATCATATTCTATGGTGTTTGTAGTCGAGTGTTTTATTTCTCAGATTTTTCCAGTTTCTGAGTTACTTATTGTGTTGCGTTTGCAGTTTTCCTTTGCCGCTGTTCCCTCTTTAGCTTGGTGAGGTAAAGAGCCATGTATTTAACAGTTTCCTGATTTTTAGGTTATCTTCTGTTGTTCAGATTCAGTTTGGGAAAGAGTTCCAAAGTCTCACTGTTATGCAGGAGAATGCTGATCCCCCGAATGTATGTTTTGCTCATTGTTTGAGTTGGCTCATGTACTGCAAGGAAGTGTAATACAATGGTGTGTATAGCAATGCATTGCTCAATGAACTACTTATCTCATGATAGTTCTTCCAAGGATCTTTGATAATTTTCTGCCACCATTACAATAACAATCCCTTGTGGAGGCTTTACATGAAAACTAAATGCACATGTGATGCCATCAGTGATGTCATCAATGACATTTGTGAAGTCATGTTTCACATTATGGGTGTTAGTCCTTGCAGTGTACACTGGTGCCACAAGTTGTGGTTGCTTACCTTACCATAACTGGTGAATTTCTGAGGTTTTTCGATTTTACCTGTAACCATTACGTCCATGTAATAACGTTTTTTCATTGAATTTCATAGGTTTTTATTAGTGCAACATAAACATAACTTCCCTTTAACAAGGTTTTTACACTGAATTTAATAGATTTTGACCACAAAGCCACTGGGTTGCGTAGATGTAACATACAGCATAGGAAATTAATGTCTCCATACTAAGGAGCACAACAACCACAAAATGTACATCTGAGTGCGTATAGTGGCTAGCATTCCAACTGCTGGAAATAGCATTAGTTGTCTTACATACTGCTACCATTCATCAAAGTGAATAAACATGTATAAATAACACCATGTATGTAAATCGCAAGGAGAATGAAGTAAGGTAAGTGTGCAAACTCTGTACTTGTGAAACACACAGACCAAAGGACTATAGTAGGCACCATCATGGAGAAAACCAGTAGACAAAGTCACATCTGCATCCAGCAATATTACCACAATGCCGCCACACATGAAAACGAAGAAACAAATAGCAGAGGAAGGAATGCAAAGTATTGACAGCAAAACGTAACTCCAATGTGGTAACTACACTGAAGTGTCTCGTATTAATGCCTAATGTTTGCAGTGTACCTCAATAGGAAACCATGATATTTGTTTTTTTTCTCGCAACAATGCCAAGCACCATAGAATAGCTGGAAAAGAATGCCCGTCTTCCTTGAATAAATAAGGATACTAACTGCATTGGAAAGCAGCACAGTGTAAAAAGAAATGTAGGTAATATGTTTTGCTTTATGTACACTTCCCACATATGCTTGTGTGTAAGAGGACATACTTTACATTGAAGCAACGCATCAATAGCGGCACCTCTTCCACAAGACTATGTAGGCACACAAAATGTATGAGACACTGTAAAAAGTATTGTGCACATCCAGTACGTAAAAACTGAACAATTGCTAAACAAATACTACTACCCCTACCCTGTCCAAATACAACCGATGTTTCTTACAAACTAAACGTGTACATGTAAACTGTTTGTGACTGTGTGCATATTTGTTGCTTTGGTGCTGTCAATGCATTGTGACTCTGTAGCCCACAGTGCTGCACCAGATGCCTGCAGGTCAGCAAAATGGAGGTTTCCTACTGAGAGTGCATTTGGCCGGCATATGTTCAATCGCAATGGAAGTGTCCATATGACTATAGAACTGGCCTCATGTCCTCATCTTCTCATTCCCTTCTTAATTAGTCGTGGCACCGGACGTCTGTCAGTTGCACAGATATACGTATGTGTATGTGCTCCTCTGTTTCCTAGTAATGCCGGCCCTGTCGCCACGCCTACTGAATCATGCCACACTCAACCTCATTTCAAATTGTGCTGCCGCCTACGGATTTCGTGTTGCAAAGCTATCAATTTATGACTGTGTCACGGCTGGCTGCCTGGGACCCATTGGGAGCAAGGAAAAGGATGCTCCAATGTACAGTGGGCATGTTAAATAACCGATTTCCTTGAATGAAGAGCTGCTTGTCGTACCATTACGTGTGAAACTCACACACCGTCTCTGCACGTGAGGGTACGTAGCAAGTTCCTCACTACCGTTTGCACAAGTGCATAAAATATTGCACTGCACATATGACAATCAGTAGTGACTCTGCAAAATATAAACGCTGTTGCTGCTTGCTAAATCCCGGACAGTTGCATATGAGCACAGCTGAGTAAACAACAAAATCTTGGAATCTCAAACATTAACAGTTCCGGTTACAACATTATTGTGGCAGCGTGGTGCTGCCTGAAAAACTGTCTTATTGCGCTACCTAATGAAACTGCGTGTCTCCTGATGAAAAGCATTCCTATGTGGCAAAATGTACTCATTTCCATAAATGCTACAGATACCACTAATATTGTACCATCAAGTGAGGGAACTTTTGCCTGGATGCCCAGATTCCTATATTAGAAGATGTACAAATAGTAGTTTTGTGGCGTAATATATGGCATAGAATATGGGGCACATCAATAAGTTCGAGAACAAATTACCTGTGGTGAGACATTCACACATATGGCAGCGCCACTGTACAAGCTGTGTAGGAGTAGTGCATGAGACATTGGATATGTACATTTGCTGTTCTATTGTACTGTTGATTGCATCCTGTACAGTGGCCCTTTGTTCACAGGCAAGACGAAAGGAACACACTGCGTATTGGAACCTAGTTACAGTCGATGGCTTTCAATCGCACTGCGTGTCCAAGTCCCTGCCCACCCTTTGTAGAAGATATTCTTATTAACTGTTGACAACATCATATACAGTACTGTAATATTCCGTTGGTGACTAATTTACAAACATTACGCTTCCAACACATTCTTGCTCACACCACACCCAGAAGCCTAGTTGCACAATGTCGTAGCTTCCACAGACCCAGTTCCATGCGCAGCATTCTGCAAATGGGCCGGATGTGCACGTGGAATCCCGGAAGTAACAGGGTTTACGCATACTTTTCGTGCTGTGTGCAGATGTGGCGGAAAACATTTCAACCAGGACAGCAGATTTTATATTTAGCTGTGGCTCTAAAAAGAGCCGGTCGCAGTTTTGTTTAGATGCTTTTAAGGTAAAACTCTTTCTGTGGTTTCTATAGAGAATTTTATATTTGTGCTCTCCGCCCATTCTTACAACAACCTCCTCATTGCATCCTGTACATGCAACTGCAGAACACCATTAGCAATATTGCACAGATAAATGCCATTGTCATAGAATAAGTCCGCATTTCTTGAAGCAATGTGTTGTGAAATGATGTAGCAGAAGCTCTTGAGTTACAAGCTTCACTCTTTATTACTGCAGAAAAATCAGCAGTGCAAAACAGACAACAAGTGCAGCATTTAGTCTAAAGGTAGCTGGCCTTCAACAGTGCAGGGTGATGTAATGAAATTCAGACTCTGGAGTCATTTTACAGTTTATTTGAGAGGAGGCCTGGAAGTTCGACCTGCTTAGTGTCCTCTGCCGCTTAGTCTGAGTCAGTGAAGGCTCTGCGCTCTTTCTCCATGGCTCTTCGGGGGTCACCCGAGGTCTGGCAAGACTTCGGCGTCACGTGAGATCCCAACAGAATAATGTCAATCTTGCAGAAAAACATGGCAGCATCATACAAAAATGTAGATATGCTTCCATAGCTGACACATCTTCCACCCTCTAGCAGGAAACAAACTGCATTAGAACAAGTGCATAGTCTTGTTAGTGGTATGGATAATACAAATGATTTTCGCTTTCTATACAGATTTTTCTTTTCCTGTACTCTGCGCATTCTTAAAGAAAGGTTTTCAATGCATCTTGTAAATGCTGCAACAAAATACCATTGCCAATGTTCGACAAAGACATGCCATTGTCATGGAAGAAAACCGCATTTCTACACCCAAGGATCTGATTGTTGCAGAAGAACATTCCAACTTTGCTAAAAATAAGTAGCAATTTTTCCATTGATAGTACACCTTTCGCCCTCTGGGTGGGAAGAAACTCCATTTCAACAGGCCCACATTCTTCTTGGCGGTATAGATGAGAATAGAATTTTTGCAGTTGGAAAGAAACGCCTCAGTGCTGTCAACAATCTCTTCAGTTGATGCACCACATATGAAGAAGACACACATGCTGAGCTCCGTAGTGTAGCACGACAACATCAAAAGGCCCGAAAGCGACCACTTCTTTGCAATGGTCAATGACAATGCAGACGTCCACAGCACACCACAATGCCTCCACTCCTTCCAACCCGAAATTGCCATCCAAGTCTTTTTTCTGGACATACCCCTGCAAATCTACCACAAAGCCATCACCCAGTAACAGTACTCTGCGTCTCTCCAGTTCTACCAATCTGACTACACAAAGTATTGTAACCATTTTTTACCGCCCTTCCTGTGAGGCGGAACCTAAGAAGCTAATTGGATAATCTCGACAGGCACATTCCCATTGCCCAGCATGCTTACAAGGGCACAATGTGGCACGTGCGCTTTCCGAACTAGCGCAAGGGCTGCACCCCAAGTTAAGCAGGAGGAGTCCTTCTCCCTATTGGTGCTCTTTCCTGTCACGTACACCCTGAACACCTGATTGGCCAAATGTCATAGTCCCATTTCCATTGGCCAGCATGGTGAGAAGTGCAGATTGTGGCAAGTGCCTTTCCCCAAGTAGCGCCAGGGCCGCGCCCCAGTAAAGCAGGAGGAGTCTTTTTTCCCTTGGCACTCTCTCCTCTGTGGCACTACCTCATTGGCTTATGCGTTAATCGGCTCACACGCATCCACCAATCGCATCGAAGCACCATCATCCAACACTGTCACCTCTGTACAACACTTCAAATGTACAGTCACACATTTACAGTACAAGTGGTGTGCCATTGCAAAGAGCATCCACTACAAAGTTATGTAAAACTATGTACGCTTTCTTCATCCGCATATATCCACATGGCCACCCAGGATGTGGCACATGTAATCCTAAAAGTACCGCACAATCTGCAACCTTTTTGTGATAGTGAGAGTGTAGGGGAAAAAGGGAGTTGCAGGGTAAGTAATATAAACCTCACAATGGGATTGGATCTTCCGTCGTAGATGTATAAAGGTTGTTTTTTGTGTTTTGTACAGGTGTGCGAGCAATTTCTTTTTGTTTTTCCTCTTTATATGCATTTTTGTTTGCCTCTCCTCACTTGTTTACCACATTCTGCGCAATGATTCTTGCACAGTGTAAAAGAAAACAGCATTGCCAATGGCGCTCAAATAAGTACCATTTCTACGCAACCACTTCATGTTGTTCAACCTCATCACCTCATAATGGGTGGACAACATGCCAGCAGTCTGCATAAAATCAGGCATAAATCTGTTTATAACACGCCTTCCGACCTCTGGCAGGGGACAAATTACACCGTCATGGGCCCATCCTCCTCTTGGTGCTATACATGAAAAAACGACCTTAACAGTAGGAAAAATCCGTATCTCTGCATTCAGCAACCTCTTCAGCTGGCGGATTAAACGTCCACACGACATATAACCCAAAGGTAGACTTCCATAGTGCACAACGACAAAGTCGAATCATTCCACTGAAACTGCAGTCAGCCTGACAGCCCCAGAAAGCGTGCACTCCTTCCAACCCGAAATTGCCAGCAATGCCTCTTTGCACTCAACACCTCCGACGATAAGCACTGCGTGTCTCTCCATCTCCACCAACCTCACGAGACAGTATTGGGATGATTTGGTACCGCCCCTTCTTGGCAACCACACCCTAAACACCTAATTGCCTATTTCCCACAAATCCATTTCCATTTTCCACCGTGCTCATAATGGCATAATGTGGCATGTGCGCTTTCCCATCCACAGTTAGGGCCACTGCCAAGTAACACACACACAATACTTCTTCCCTTTGCAAAAGCATTTTTGCTCCACTCCGCCATTAGGTGCTGGCAAATTGTCTAACACGCATGCAACATTCATATACAAAACTTCTGCATAGCACACTATCATTTCTGCATACCACTCCATATTTACCGTTGCACACTCGCAGTACACGTCCCATTTCATTCCAAAGCCCCTCCACCAGAAACCTCTGCTAAAGAATGCACAATTGCAGCAACCACAGTTATCCAGAGGCGCACCCACCACACCTTTGGCCACGCACACAACAGTGCAGCCCTTTCCACAACCACGACACCACTATGGATCCATGCATACCACCATTTTGCCACCTAACATAATGCACAAACGTAACATATGTGGTGCCACTTCTACCCAACACCCCCACACCGAATACCACCCATTCACGGAAAAGTATCCCAATTAACAGAATCCACAAACATACCACAGCCCGCTCCACCACTACCCACTGCCATTCACAAAGTATTGTGTCACTGGCAACCTATTCACAACAGCTGCACGACATTGGGCCTACTTCAATAAATGTGCACAAATCACAGCAACCAAGCACATGTAAGCTGCACTTCAACCATACCCTCTTCTATACTTACATCACATAAACACTGCACCCTGTGGCCACAGTACACAACTTTGCACTGCACCATCTCCTACCGTACATTCACCCAATAGTCCAATCCTTCAACACACCCACTGCAAAGAAATCTACACACACCACAGTAACCAAGCACATGTAAGTGGCACTTCAACCATACCCTCTTCCATAGTCACATTACATAAACACTGCACCCTGTGGCCACACTGCACAACTTATCACTGCACCATCTCCTGCCGTACACCAAATACCATAGCATGTTCCAACTTTCACCAAAACCATGGAACGCACAATACACCCTTCGGAGCTCACTTGTGCTGCTGTAGCACGTGTACAATGTGCTCCACACCCATTCTCCAAACATCACCACCCTGTGCTTAATGCACTGTCAAGCCTGCAAGGCTGCAGTGGCTGTACTCCTTGTACACATTCCCGCACCGTAATGCTACCATTCATGTCAGCTTTTCACCATGTACCACTATGCACATACGCACCACTGGCACCAGCACTCCTATCCAAGCTCCACACCGCAATGCATATAAACAGCGTTAAATGGAATAGTCACCATAATGTACTGACATTACACTGTCTCCGGCTCCCCTACGCCCTTTCATTCACATACTATTGTCTTACCCACTTCCACTCAGAAAGTATTGTCACTGCCAACCTAACCACAAAATATTCACAACAGTGCCCATACTACAATCAATCTCCACATAGCACACTAACCAACCACATACAAGCTGACCTTCAACCATACCCTCTACCATACTGACAGGATGCAGACTCAAGAATACATTAGTCCCATTGTTCTGCTCAACGCCTAGGCTCTTGAGTGCAAGGCCTCAGGCCTACGGCCTTCGGACATGCACCCAATAGTCTAGGCCTTGCACACTCCCAACCCAACGTAATGCCACCATACATGTCACCATGTCACCAACTAACACAATCCACATACAGTGGTTTAGAAATGTTGTACGTACAAAGCAAACAGGAGAAAGACATTGGGAAGACACTGTAAAGGAATGCATCAACAACAGAATGAACGTCTCCCTTCACCAATAGTACCGCACTGCTACTGTACATGGTAACAAAGAATTAACGCTGAGAGTAACGACTGGCAGGAGCTTAGTGCAAAACGTCGGTACAATGTACTAAAGAAGCAGAACAGCTTCTAATTATTGCACAGGTGTTGCAGTATGCAATAGGACATATGTGTAACATGTCTTTTTGTAACGCAGCAATACCAAGTACCTTCAAGTTGCAGGAAAGGAATGTCCCTCATAACAGAATGACGTTGTACAGTAACCCCATTGGTACGCACTGTAGTGAGAAGTGTACATTATGTACTATATATTCCTCCATGTACAGCAAACCCATTCTGTTTTCCCTAAGAAAACATATTGGAAAGGAAAGTAAGGCAGTAGAAGCCGCAATCCTTGCACAACACCATTTGTGCATAGCAAAAGAAAGAAACTGTGCAAATAGCAAAAAGGAGAGGCTGTAAGGCAAAGTAACAAAAATGGGGAACGATTGTGCCCCCTTACAATTTGCGTAACTCAAAAGTGAACAGGTCAAATCAACTACCCCTTTCTCACTCTGCTCAATTAGAGGCCAACAAGTATGGCGCTTTCTCTATCTCAAACCACGTAAAATAGAAAGCAAGGGTTCACCAATTTTTTTATATCACATATTTGAAACAATATAAAAATAGTTAAGAACAATAGTTTGTCTTCATAAGTTTAGCACTGTCATTTAATTTCATATAAGCACTTAGTGCAATCTGTGAGGTTAGTACGTGAGAAATCTTTTTTTCATATACAGATAGTAGCTGGTTTATTAAGGTATTAAAATATAAACCCCTAAGATAAGTTGCGTGCAAACAAATGTTTTGGACAAAATGAAATGGCTGTGGCACACCTGTACATAAACTCCTTCCCCATGTCGCAGGCCGCCATCCCCTCAAAAATCCTATCATGGGAGACGTGACGGTGACACAGCAATCTCTTCTTCCCTAACAACCAAGTTCTACAAAACCGCATTTTCCCACACTAAGTATCGAATTGTGCTATCCCTTCCCTTCCCTAATGGGTTGTAGGAATATGCAAAAGTGAACATTAATAATGATAGTGTGGGTAAGTGTTTTGGTGGTATGCTTTTTTTCCTGAAATGGCGTTCAGACTCAGCAGCACACAGTCCTCCTTGCAATGCTTGCAATTAAGTAAAAGATAAGTGTTCTACGGAAAATTTCATTGTAATATCACCACTCTTCATCATATGCAAAGGAATGTTAAAGTGGTTGGGGCGTGCACCGAGGTCCTACAGATAGGTATGCAAATAAGCATCCCACCTGGTGCACCCTATAAGTAGGCAGCATCTTCCCAAAATAGTCGGCGCATGTGTTGTGCACTATTAGTGTGTACAAAATTGGCAACAGTGTGCATAGTACACCCAGGCACATGCACACAACGTAGTGCACCCAAAACGCGTCCAGCGGAAAGTTGTCCAAAATCATAGATGCCAACATTCTGTGCCCAAAAATGTGTACGGATGTTAACGTTTCAACAATCGTACCTACCATATTGATGACATAACGGGAAATGATGCCACATCAACTTCACACAATAAAATGACAGTACAAAACATCACAGGAA
The DNA here is from genome assembly GCF_040938575.1 of Ambystoma mexicanum. Lineage (NCBI taxonomy): Eukaryota > Metazoa > Chordata > Amphibia > Caudata > Ambystomatidae > Ambystoma > Ambystoma mexicanum. The sequence continues at coordinate 307,094,026 of NC_090921.1, forward strand.
ATTATTTCACATTAACTTTCACCTTATGACATCACAAGAAATGTCCTCAGTTGGCATATGGCCTTAATAAAATCACAGGAGCGGAGTGCCTGGTGGGCTCCATCCCATATCCTCTAACCCAGCATGATAAAGAGAAGTATCAAATGAGTGACGTGTACATAGTGTGACAAGTGTTTTCGTTAGCAGAACCCACTTCCCTCTTGAAACATATCAGTAAGAACAATGTAATTCAGCAATCACTTTTCATTTTTAAAACTCGATAAAACCTAGTGAACAATGTATGAGATCAAGAAACATGTACTACTTCTGTACAAATAAACCATTATAATAGGTCTTGGTAAAACAAACAACATGTCAGTGAGTAAAAACGAGCAACTAAAGAAAGTGATAATAGTAGGTAAATGCTGTAACTTTAAATAGCAAACAGTACCTTGCCATCAAACAGATTTTGTTTTCTAGAGGCCTAACAAAGCCTACACTGTTTAACAAATAAAAAGTGTACTTGGTGTTACAAACTGGAATGTTACATTTAAATACGTAAGCATCAGAAAAATGGGGCCAAAATATAAGCAAACATACAATACATGGTTCCAAAATCAGGGGTGCTGGGAGCAATGGACATGCTACTTGTAGCAGAGAAGTGCCAGCCTAGCTTACCACTCAACAGTTAGCAGGAGCTACATTTGACTCCCTCACCAACTACTGGCAAACAAGCAGAAATATGTTAATTTGTGGACAATCTGTAAATAAACATTATAACACATCTACATCAAAATCATTCCAAAACACAATCCTTAGTTATTCAAGAAAAAGTCCTCTGCACGTGTTTCACCACAAAGTGTGGATCTTCAGGAGGTGCAAAGTAGTCTTATGTTCATTTAGCCTACTTATGATTTGGTAGTTTGTTTTACAATTTCACCACACAATTTATCAATGCTTTTTGTACTGGTTGAATGGACTGGGTTTCATAATCCAATGTTTTTTTGATGCAGAGAAAGAAGGAGTAACTTCTTTCCTTGGTGGCCGTGAGCAGGAGTTTCTTTGTTAGGACAGTTTATGCTTTAAATTTGCTTTTCATTTGTACATTGATTGTGTTCTTGTGTGTTCCGAATGGTTAAATGATTGGATTATGTATAAGGTCTTTATGAAATTATATACTGTAACCAAGAGCCAAGTTTCCCTATGTAACTAAGACAAGTTCATGTAACTAAGACAATGTGAGGCAACAGCGCCTCAATAACCTTGGGCAGCCCTCTGCATACACACCGGGCCACAAATGGACTCTCGCAATCCCTGTGCCTGTACTGTCCCATTTCCATAGGTGCCATCCTCAAAGACACCGGATCTGCCTTTCGAGCTGCGTTACGACACCAGTGCCAACGTAACCTGGCGACCCCACCAACGGTGCGCGTGGGCCCTCATTTCAGGAACATGAGCCGGACTCTCCGACAGTGGCAAGGCATAGGGTTCAGCAATGTATGCAGTATATTATGGAAAGGGCAGGCTTACAAACACACCGCTATGTCCCATTGCGCATGCATGCATGTTTCCGAACAATGTACAATGCTTTCCGGGTGAAACATCTCCACAACAATCCGCCCAAAAGGCACACCGTAGAAGTGCTATGTAATATGTTTGTGCCTTTTCTGAGCAACGTAGTTCGGCACATGGGTTTGCCCTGCAAGTAATGGTGCCCCACATCTGCTCACCTACAGTGCGTCTGCAACTAGGACCAGCCATGTCTCTGTGCCTAGGTACGCACACAAGTGGCGAAAATTATTAACGGACCTTGGTGACACCCAGACCCGCAGCAGCAAAAGTCCCCATTGTCGCAATGTCATTGGCAACTTCCAGAAAAAAGGAGCATACGCATGTGTGTGTACCCAAGTACAGCGACGGCCTTCTCCAAATGAAGCACAACCATTTCTTCTTGCATTTCCAGTTTCTTCTTTGCAGCACGCTGTCATTGCGTACTGTTAAAAAGTTCTGCACGCTTCCACCAATGACATTGAAGAGGTCTGCATGTAACAGAATCAGTTCTGTACAATAGTTCTCTGCGTACACAGCCCGCCCACATATGTTATTGCGCAATCCCTGTGGCTCCATAATCCCATTTCCATCAGCGCCCTCCTGAAAATGTCCTGATGTGGCTTTCGTGCTGCAGGCAAGCATGAGGGCATAACGTGCAACCAGGTTAGGGGAAGAGCTTTGTTAGTTTGCGTATTGTAAAGGCTTCTACAGGAAAAACTTATATTCCATTTTGTTTTCTGTTTTCTTGTGCGAACATTGTTAAACTAAACTCTTCACCGCATCTTGTAGACGGGCAAATAAAACAGCATTATCAATGGGAAACAAAGAAATGCCAACTGTTTGGAAAAATTCTGCATTTCCACAACTAATGAGGTCATTGTTGCAGAAGAACATCCCAGCACCAGACAAAAAAGTAATCATGCTTCTGTTGATGAGACACCTTCCTGCGTCTGGCTCGGAACAATATCCATGGTCAGTGTCCCACACTCTTCGTCGTGTTATCGATGAGAACAGCACTTTGGCAGTGGGGAAAAGCCTCTTCACTAGCTTTAGCAACCTCTTTAGTCAATGGAACAAGCCTAAACAAGACATGCAACCCATGTGCATGCCACCATAGTGAATGACGATCACGTCGCCTCTACCGAAACTTGCAAGGTCTTTGTAAAGTGCATCCATGTCGGCAAAACTGCACTCGTAGACACTGTGCCACTCCTTCAAATCGGAATTTCCCATCAAAGTTTCTTTCCACGGCATACTCGTGCAGATTTAGTAGAAAGGCATCACCTATACGCAACACAATAGGTTTTGCCATGTCAACCAGCCTCACTACGCAGAGAATAATGTATAGCAGAGTGAACACCCCTTCCAGTGAACCACACCCACAGTACCTGATTTGTACAATTCCAAACTCCCATGTTCATTAGACAACAACGTAAAAAAACTCACATTCTTGCACATGCGATTCCCAAAGTAATGCGAGGACTGCACCCTAGGAAAGCAGTACCAGTCCTTCTTCCCTTTCCACTGCCTTTTGTCCAGCACCACGTGATTGGATACGGGTAAATGGGCACACACGATTCCACCAATGCCATACAAGACGTTACCATCTAACATTGGCTGCGCTGCACAACACTGGTTTATTCAAATAAAAACCTTTACAAAATCAATTTTACATTTTTCATAGAGTTTTTAGTGACATTTTCGAATGTCACATTTTCGAATGCCTTTTTCTCGAATAAAAAATGCTGGAAAAAAAAAATCGATTTTTTTTTTAATGGGAGGGGGGTTCCCCCCTCCAACCCCTGTTATTTTGTATTGACCCTTTGTTTACTAAATAAACTAAAACAAATATATATAAAATAAAAAAATATTCTGAATTTTTTTTTTACCTTTTATTTTGACATAAAGACATTCGAAAATGTGCATTCGAAATTTTAACTGGATACCTTTTCATAAAATACATAAAACAATTAAAAAGGGGAAAAAGAGAAGAAATTCAACATACTACTAACACATTCTTGGAAAATCTTTGCAAAATCAATTTTTTTCCTACAATACATAAAACAATTGAAAAGGAAAAGACAAGGAATTCAATATACATCTAACACATTCCTAAAAGTATACATATGATATGATATGATATGATATGGCATTTGTAACACGCCTATACACAAGGGTCTCAAGTGTTTCAAGGCGCGACGAGGCAGGGAGGGGGGAACAGGGGAAGACAGACAACGATCCTACTAGGCCAGGTGTCATTCAGATCGCGCAAGTGCAGGGGTAGGGGGAAGGGAGAAAGTGCAAGGGGAGGGGAGGGGGGAAGTGCAGTACAAGGTAAGTAGAATAAAATAAATAGGACCAGCTGGTGGCAAGTGCAAGGTAAGTGCAGACAAGTGCTGGGAACGGGGGCTGTAGGGATACAGAGACAGTCCCGCAGTGCGGGGGTTGCCAGGGAGGCAGTGCAAGTGGAGAGTGGCAGGGCCCAGGACCGAGGTCGGCGAGAGTGGCCCAGTTGCAGATTCGGTGCAGATTCAGCGAAGAATTAGCAGGGGAGAGGGAGAGAGAAAGCAGAAGCAAAGAGGAAGGTTTTGAGGTGCTTCCGGAACCGTAGATGGTTCTCCTCAAGTTTCAGGGAGGCAGGAAGGCTGTTCCAGAGGGAGGCCCCTGCCGCGGAGAGAGATCTACCCATAGCTTGTTGTTTCGAGAAGCGGCTGACCCTGAGGGAGTTGGAGACGGATGAGCGAAGGGCTCGGGAAGGAAGATATTTAGGAAGAGAGAGTTGAAGGTATTTAGGCCCCAGGCCCCAGAAGGCCTTGTGGACAAAGCAGAGGGTTTCGAACTTTATCCTCGCAGCCACTGGGAGCCAGTGTAGAGACTTCAGTCCTGGAGCGATACGGTCCCTGGGCTTGAGGCCAAGGACAAGTCTCGCAGTTCTGTTCTGGATGAGTTGCAGAGGGCGGAGAGTGGAGGCAGGCAGATTAAGATAGAGGCTGTTACAGTAGTCCAGCTTTGCGAGAACCAGGGCTCGTGAGACAGTGAGCTTCTGGGGGAAGGAGAGGAAGGGAAGAATACCTCTGAGGAGGTGCAGCTGGTAGTGTGACTTCTTAGAGACGTCAGATATATGAGGAGAGAAGGAGAGTGTGGAGTCGAAGATATCCCTGAGGTTTATTGCTGTGCAGGTAGGAGCAGGAAGAGGGCCAAGAGAGGCCGGCCAGAGAGCTGCAGGGAAGGAGGGAGTGGGTGTGCCGATAAGTAGAATCTCAGTCTTACTGGCATTAAGGCAGAGGTCATTGGCGGCACACCATTCCTGGATAGCAGACAGACAGTCAGAGATGAGGGAAGGAGAGGAGGAGGCCGAGGGTAGCCTGAAAATGAGCTGGGTATCGTCCGCATAGCACTGAAAGTTGGGGCAGAGAGCGGCAATGCGGTGGGCAAGGAGTGCCAGGTACTGGTTGAACAGCCAGGGGGAGAGATTTGATCCCTGGGGGACACCACAGGTGGAGAAAAAGATGTCAGAGAGGAAGGACTCCAGTTGGACCTGGGAGGGTTGATTGGAGAGGAAAGAGGTCAGCCACGCCAGAGCCTGACCAGTGATACCCAGGTTATCACGGAGATGGTTGAGCAGGATGGCATGGTTGACAGTGACAAAGGCAGAAGAGAGATTGAGCAGAATGAGAACACACGTAGTGTTGGAGTCAAGGTTCAAGAGTAGGTCCTCACGGATGTTCATGAGAGCAGTTTCCGTGCGTCTGGCAGCTATGAAGCCAGATTGATGGTCATGAAGACTGGCAACAGATTCAGCATGGAGGTTAAGCTGAGAGATGGCCAGTTTCTCCAGGAGCTTGCCCAGGAAGGGAGTGATGGAGATTGGGCAATAGTTAGCCGGGCAAGAGGGGTCAGAAGAGGGTTTCTTAAGAAGAGGGTGCACAAAGGAGTGCTTAAGGGGGGATGGGAGGACTCCAGAGGCGAAGGAGTGGTTGCAAAAGTCAGCCAGGGCAGGAGCCAGGGAGTCGATGTGGTCCTTGATAGTTTTGGAGGAACAGGGGTGAACCTGTTTAGACGAGACTTTCATAGATTGGACTTGTCTGGAAACCTCATCAGCAGACAAAAGGGGAAAGGCAGAGAAGGAGGGAGGAGGGGTGGCTGTAGAAGGGCCAGAGGAAGAGCCAGGAAGAGAGGGAGGGAGGTGATAGGAGGTGAGGACAGGATGTCCTGAGTTTTAGAGATGAAGTGAGAGGCCAGTGCAGTGCAGAGGGCCTGGGGGGGGACAGGAGAGGTAGAGACTGCAGCAGGGTTGGCAAGCTCCTTGCAGATTTTAAAGAGTTCGGCCGAGTTGTTAGATGCCACAGAGATGCGGGCTTGGAGAGAACGGAGAGACGGTATTGCCTTTGGAGCAGGCGGCAGGCCAGTTTGTCAGAGGATGAGCATGAAGCACGCCATTTCCTCTCTCCTACACTTGCGTTTAAGGGTGATGAGCTCCGAGTCATACCAGGAGTTACATTTGGCTTTGGGCTTCAGTCGGATTCTCATGACAGGGGCAAGGATATCAAGAGTATCAGATATAGCAGAGTGGAGCATGGAGAGGGCAGTGTCAGGGTGGGAGTCAGCCGAAGTGGGAACGGGGGTGCGAAGGTGGCAGCGAAAGCCTCAACTGACACGCACTTCATGGGTCGGATGACCGAGAAGGTGGGTGGCAGTGATGAGGGTGGCTTTGCCAGTGGGGTAGGGAGGGTGAGGTGGGAGGATAGGAGAAAGTGATCACTCCAGGAGAGAGGAGTGGAGAGAGGGACGGAGAGGGGAAGGTCAGAAGAGATCAGAGCATCAAGAGTGTGCCCTGCAGAATGAGTAGGCCCAGACGGGAGAATAGAGAGTGAGAGAGAGTCGCAGAGGTCACGAAAGAGTCCCGTGGGGGGAGAGGAGACATCCGAGAGGATGTTGAAGTCACCAAGAAAGAGGAGTTGAGTGGTTGAGGACAGGAGTGAGGAGGAGAGGTCAGCCCACTCAGAGAGGTAGGAGGAGATTTGACCAGGTGGCCGATAGATAGTAGCCACGGTAAGGGAATGGCTAGGAGAGAGAGAGAGACGGCAGACAAGGCATTCAAAAGAGGAGTAGGACTGCGTAGGAGTGACAGTGGCAGGAATCCACTCAGGGAAGATAAGGGCTACACCCCCTCCCTGCACGGTTGGGCCTGGGCACAGAGAGGATCTTGTAGCCGTCAGGTAGGAGTGTGTCAAAGCTGGTGGCAGAGCTGGCCGTGAACCATGTCTCAGTGAGACCGAGGACGTCAAGGTCCAGTTCCTCAAGAAGGTGACAGATATCAGAAGAATGCTTGATTGTAGAGCGAGAGTTAAGAGTGGCAATGTGGAGAAGGTTGCCATCCTTGAAGGACTTCCGGGGAGGGGTACAGATCAGAGGTACGCCCTGTGGAGGTGTAGAAGAAGGAGCAAGAGAGGGGGCAGGGAGGGAGGGTATAGGCAAGGTAGCCGAGGACAGAGGAGGGGGGACAGCAGGAGAGGAAAGGAAGTTGATGAGGCATGGGAAGCGTCTATCAAAGAGGTGAAGGTTGGCCTGAGGGCCTTGGACCAAGACGCTCCCATTAGCATAGACATTAATGATGGCCTTAGAGGAGTGGAAGGAGGCCAAGAGGACATCCCAATGGGTGCCACCATTAATGGGAGAAGAGGAGAAAGGAGAGAGCACAGAGACCATATGAAGGGTCCATAGATCAGGCGAAGGCACGAAAATGAGGATGTCAGTGAGAGTTTCCTTGGAGCAGGCACTAGTGTAGATGTCAGCGATAGGGAGGCCTGGGTTGGAGACCAGGATGTCCTTTTTAAACTTTTTCCTACCAGATTTAGTGAGGAGAGCAGGGTAGTCAATAGAGAAGCAGTTAACAATCCACGTATTAAAGCATTAATACATATTTGATATATAAAAACCAATAGATTGAAGCAGGAGTTATAGACCACAAACAGTGTTAGGAACTATGATTTTCACTTTGATGTTATGAATTTGATACCTATATGGCCTCTCGGTCTATACTTCAGAGTAAAGAAAAGAGCAAGATGATATGTTACTTAATACCAGTAAATCAATCTATTACCTGTATTACCTTTCCTTACTCAAATACAAATTGTGCATAGACATTTGGTCATTTCACAGAATTTAGCAGAGGATGCCTAGTTATATAATCGGCAGTTACTCACGCAGTTTTGTCTCTATGATTACAAGGAAATCAATTAGGTTTAAGGTAAGTCGTTGACTAAATCCTTCCATGCATCGCTTCCATAAGGACTCCCTAACAATAGAAGATACAACACTTCATATTATCACCAATGTAAGGTAGAAAAAATGTTTCTGCACTATGCGTACTACTGTGCTATAAGTACCTCTGTGCACAGTATCTGCAACTGAGCTGCCATTACGGACTTTAGAAGCATACTGTTTTTTCCCCATCCCCTACCATGAAGTGGCACGTTAGTCATATGTGCTTGCAACTTTCTCATTGATCCATATCAGACAGTGTAATATCGACACAGGATTTCCTTGCTTTGCCTTCCACAATGGTGCGAAATGTTTTCTCCACTAAACCACCTCATACATAAAGTGTACAAAAATAGCATGAATAACAGCATTATTTGTATCATACCCAGTGAAAACAACTTTCCAAAAGATAATTGTCTGCAAAGTTGTACTTTTGGGTAGGCTGCACTATTACAGCAGGCTCTTTTTAAATGTACCCCCTTCCACTCTCCACCCTCCGCAACGCATCCAGAAGAGGAGTGCTTGATTTTGAATGGTATCTGTCCTGCACTAAAATGTCGCCATTAGCTCCCACTGCCTTGAAGCAGTAAATGGAGAAGACTATACATTATGCAGAAGGCCTTTTGGCACCTGGGACCACAATACCTTCAAATCTAACTCCCTATATATGTGAGTGCGCAAGCTCTTCCCTCATCCGTCTCTAACTCCGTCAGGGTCACGCACTTCTACAAAAAAACTGTTGTTGGTAGATGTGCTTTTTCACCTGGGCCGTCCCTCTGTAACATGCGTCCTGCCTCCTTGACACTTGAGGGGAACCATCGCTGGCGCCGGAAGCACCTCAATGTCTTTCTCTTGGCATCTGCTGTTTTTGCTCATCTCCCCAGCTAACTAACTGCATGACGTACACTTAATCTGCACTACTTACCTGACGACTCTGTGATGTTGGACCCTTGTCACCTCCCCCTGCCAGGCAAACCCCTACAATAGCTTTCTATCAAACCCTGCACTTGAGGACTATTTCCTGTATGCCTAACAGTGTATCCACCACCTTGTGTATCCACTTATCCATACACTTGCCATAATAGGCCTATATTTTTACTTGTTGTCATTTGTTCTTCTACGCATGTACTGTACGTTCCCCTCCCTCCACCCATGCACTTGGGCGATCTAAGTCACACCTGGCCTAGTAGGTTCATTGTCTCTGTCTCCCCTCTGTTTTACTTCCTTTGCCTCGTTGTGGTTTGCTACACATGTGTGTAGGTGCATTACGAATACTGTAGCACACAACTGTACATCATATTATATCATACACACAATGCATGCACAACAGTGGGATGCCTGCCACTTACCGTGTACACTGGAAAGTTGTTGTTTGGATTCCGCACTACACCCCTTACTGCACATGTGTCAAAAAATATTGGGCACACGCAGTACACCTTGCATGTTACTAACTCCAAAGAAATACATACATTTCATGCATACACCCAGGCTGCCTGCTCCTTACATTGCTCACTTCCACCTTAACCTTCTGCACTTCTTTGTGCAAAGAAACTTTCTCGTACTCTTTTTGAGTACACACCTAACCCACCAACCTTATAAACAATTTATTTTGCTCCACAGTTTCCTTTCCATGGCTCCCATCCAGAAAATGGCTGGATGTGGTACATGGAAGCGTAACGTACAGCGTAAATCGCTGACTTTTTGTGGTAGGGAGGGGGGGCGTGGGGCGTGGGTTTGGGGGGGTTAATGTAAAACACGATAAAGATTTGGGTCTGTAGTACTGTCTCAGAAAATAAATGGCTATTTTTGACTTTCTTTGGTTCTCTTTTTGTTATGTACATGCTTGCTTACACATGTTGTTTTGTTTTTTATGTTTTTCGATGCGTTTCTGTTCCCTTCTCCTCCTCACACTTCTACGTACTGAACATCAACGCTTCTCTTACAGTTCTACAGGATTGTACGCAATGCTGAGTGCAAAGTGGCAAACAAAGCAGCTTTGCCAATGGAGGGCAAAAAAATGCCATTTCCTTGCACCCAGTGGAAATGTTGCTCCTTAATGCTGTCATAGTCGGTGCTGAACATCCCAGCACTGCACATCAAGACACACATGCTTCTGTTTATGAAACACCTTCCGACCTGTAGATGTGGTCAAATTACAACCTAATGTGCAACACATGCAATTACCTACAGTATGTGCTTGCAAATGTATAGCAGCTCACTGTGGTTATTCCACCAAGAGTACAATGCTCTCTGCTCTCATTATTCAAAAGTCACCATCCTCAGACACAAACAGAGGCAACTGTACATGTCTGCAATATGGTATGCTGCCTGTTCTCAAGTGATAGGCTCTTTGGTGCATAACCAATGGCCTACCGCCATTGGCCATGTACCCAATACTGTAGCCCTTATCTACACCCAGCACAACATAATGGCCTCATGAAAGAGAACATTTCCCACATACCACAATCCAGAAATGTAACATATGACAGGTGGTGCAAAAACAACTTATATCAACCCCAAGTAACACCATGTGGCTCCCTAATGTGCATGGTGGTGCCATAATGGGTACCATATGATACCGGACGTATATCAGGGCACTTGTGCTGTTCAACCACGTCTACAAGGTCCTGTACAACCATTTTTTCAACATCGCCACCAGCGAACATCTGCATGCTTAAAAGTGCATGTTGGCATTATGGTGGAGTGCTATTCGGCAGGCCTCGCCTTTTCGGTCACTGGCCTACGGGCTACAGGCTTTTTGCCATACACCCAACAGTGTTCCCTTGGGCGCACCCAGCTCAGCATAACAGATTTATGTAGGTTAACAATTGTCCAGGTACATGCAGGTCACCCCTAGCCACTTCTAAGCATCCACTACTTCAGCACTTCTCCCAACAAAACACACTGGATGAGTCAGCACTCCATCAGGTCCAGGCATATACTACACAGTGTAAACATTGCAACCAGTCACCACAACCATAAAAGCAACATTTTATGCAATAATCACAAACCAGGTACCATATGGTACTGGACACATATCAGGTCACTTGTGCTGTTCAAGCACATTTACAAGGTCCTGCACAACCATTTTTGCAATATCGCCACCAGCCGAGACATGCATACTTAAAAGTGCATGTCAGTGTTGTGGTGGCATGCTATTGAACAAGCATAGCCTCTTCAGTGACTAGCCTACGGGCACCAGGCTTTTTGGCATACACCCAACAGTGTTGCCCTTGGCCACACCCAGCTCAACATAACAGATTTATGCAGGTGAAGAAGTGGCCAGGTACATGCAGGTCACCCGTAGCCACTTGTTAGCATCCAGTACTTCAGCACTTCTCCCACAGGACAAACTGGAGGAGTTGGCACTCCATCAGGTCCAAGCATATACTACACAGTGTAATAGTTTCAACCAATCCCCACAACTATAAAAATAACATTTTATGCAATGATCACAAAGCGCACGTAGAAGACAGCATTGTAAAACCTACTTCACCCCACAACACTCTGTTGTCAATGCAAGTTGCCCACCCATTTCTGGAAGGGTCTACAGGCTTAGCACAAGCAACACACCGTATTAGAGTGTGTAGGTTGCAAGTTTCATGTGTTCTCCATTGTTCTCCCCTTCTGCCACTGGTCTACCACCACTGACTGCTGGGCCTCACCACACACTCAACACCCTAGTGCAACCTATGTTTTACTTCTCATTTCATGTGTAATGCAAGCCCCATCTGCAAATTGGCCAGCCAACTTTCACCCTGGCCACATCTGCACATACATTGCTCAATTACATTGTGTTGCCTATGCATACCGGTATGTGCGTGGCTTTGCACATTTTGCAACTTGCTGATACTGATGACTTCCTTTCATAGGCCAATGTGGTAAAAGGCTTTGTCGAGGAAGGTGTAATGCTCACCTGATTCCCACGGAGGCGCAGGTCTGGCTTCGAGTGCTGGTGCTTCTTCAATGGTGAAGCGCAGGACCCTGAAGATGGACAGGAAGGGCCCCTCTATTCTGGCTTCTCTGGCTCACAGGAATATTCCCCTGTGCGTGAAAAGGGAGTATTACCTACTGACTGAGTTATGCTCAAGCCTCCCACTCTCTTCCAACCCTTCACGATACCCTTCCACGATTCCCCGTGAAGTCTCACCTTAGGGTCAGGAAGGATGAGCTCTCCATCCTGCTTCTGATGCAGGGGCGCGTTGAAATCCAGTTACTTCACTGAATTGAGGATTGATGGGAGTTCAGGTAAGGTTGACTATTCAGGTAAGGCGCAGTAAAAGTACCGCTGCAAGTTCAAAAGTCCAAGCTTTATAATAAAGTTCATTGTCTTGTTGCAGCAAGCGCTAATGCTTATGTCTTTTTCCCCTTAGGGGCCGGGGTTCGGAATGCCGGAGATATGGCGCCGACCCGAAGTGAAACGTGCAGTTCCAGTAAATGACAGGTAAGTTCTGGATGAGCGCTCGGGTAATGTCTTTGCATTCGCTCATTCAATGTCTTTGTCTATTTTCCCCATAGGGGCCGGGGTCCGGAAAATGCCTGGAAGCGGCAAGACCCGAAATGAAATGGGAATGACCCAACAGGTAAGTCTTAGAAGGAAACTGAGCTTTTCCTATTCCTTTCCTTCTCTCACCTTGTTCTTGTCTTTTTCTCTCTAGGCTCTGGGAAGTGGCTGTGGATCCGGATGATCGCTGCTGAAGATGGAGACGTCCAGGATAGGTGAGTGAAATGCAGCGCTGCAGCGATCGTAGCGAAATGCTTTTAAAAATGATGTCTTCCTTTTCAGGATCGTTGGTGTGATGTCTCCGTGGTGCTGATTTAGCAGGTAAGGTCTTTTGTCTCCCTTTGCAGGTGACCCAGGATACTGACAGGCGTGGCTGAGGTCCAGATGCAGGAGCTGACACGGTGAGCGTCCAGCTGCGAGGAGCAGAACAACGCGAAGCGTGAGTTGCTGATCGGGTGTGGTTTAAATAGCTTTGGAAGAAGTTCCAAGTGTGTATCCTTCCACCAATCATGTATGTATCCTTCCCCGACCACACCCGGGTGGAAAGTAGTCCCACAGGTAAAGTAGTTCCATTCAGACCTCAAGAGGGCCTGGATGTAGCAGCATGGTCTGAATCAGGTAAGTGCACATTAAAACACTTGAACACATGTCTAGTTTTATGAGCCTGGCGCCTAAGGCGCCAGGACAGGGGTCCAACATGAGCCTGGCGACTACGGCGCCAGGACTGCGTCCAAAGGGCCCCAGCTTGGGCCCGCTGGCACTCCCCTGGGGGAAATGATGCCTGCCTCTGGGGTTGCTGGGTCAGACCTGGTTCCTTGGAAGTAGGCATCATGACAGTACCCCCCCTCAAGGCCCCTCCCAAGGTTCTTTCCTCCGGGGGTTTTGGCTTGTTCGGAAACCTCCAGTGAAACCTTTGTACTAATCGAGGTGCGTGGACATGGTTACTAGGCTCCCACGATCTCTCCTGAGGTCCATATCCCTTCCAGTCAACAAGATAGAAGAGTTTCGACTTTACCACCTTGGAGTCTAAAATGTCTATAACTTCGAATTCTAATTCCCCTTCAATTTGAACTGGATCTGGAGGCTTGGACAATCGGGTTCCTGGTTGTACTGGCTTCAAAAGTGATGCATGAAAAACTGGATGAATACGCATGTTGGACGGTAGATCCAGTTTAAAGGCCACTGGGTTGATTATAGCCTTGATGGGGTAAGGTCCTATGAATATGGGATTGAAGGTTTGCGAGCCCTTGAGGGGTAAATGTTTAGTTGCTAGCCATACCTGGTCTCCTACTTGGTAAGGAGGAGTTTTACTTCGGTGCAAATCAGCGTTTTCTTTATACTTTTTCTTGGCTTGCTGTACATGACTTGCAGCTTCTTTGAAGGCTCGGGTTATTGTGGAATGCAGATGATTTACTGCGGGCATTTCCAGCGTCAGAGGTGGATCTAGGTCAGAGGTCCGAGGATGGTGACCATACAAAGTATAAAAAGGGGTTTGTCCGGTTCCAGAATGCACTGAGTTGTTGTATGCATATTCTGCGATCCAAAGAATGTCTTTCCAATTCAACTCAGATTGGTGTAACATGCACCGAAGATATTGCTGGAGAGTCTGATTGGTTCTCTCGGTTTGTCCGTCGGTCTGGGGGTGGTGGCTGGTGGATAACCGCACATCTATTTGTGCTAATCGGCAACACTTCTTCCAAAAATGGGAGATAAATTGACTTCCACGATCCGAGACTAATATGGAAGGGAAACCATGTATGCGAACTATATTCTCCAGGAATTCCTTGGCCAGGGTGGAAGCTGAAGGCAAACCTTTTAAAGGGATAAAGTGGGCCATTTTGGAGAATAGGTCCACAATTACAAGGATTGTGTTGTAACCAGCATAAGGAGGCAGGTCGGTTATAAAGTCCATTTACAGGGTGTGCCATGTTGCCGGTGGAATATCCAAGGGTTGAAGTAGGCCGTCTGGCCTTTTCTTTTGAGCTTTGTTTTGGGCGCAAATTCCGCAAGACAGAACAAAAAACTTTATGTCTTTTCTCCAAGAAGGCCACCAGAAGTGGCGTTTGATTTTTTCTTCCGTTTTAGCGATACCAGGGTGTCCTTCCATTAAAGATTCCTGATGATGGGCAATAACAAGTTCTTGCAATTCTTTACTTGGCAGAAACAACCGCTCCTGGAAGTAGGGTAAGTCATCCTTAACGGTGTAATGAGGACCCTTTTGACTCCATTCCAGTAAGGTTGAAGAGTCTAGAAGTTGTTTTACTTGCGTTTGGATGTCCTCAATAGTTTGCAATGAAGTTAAGCCTAAGATTCTTTGCTCAGGTATGATGGGCACAGGTTCTAAGCTCGAATTAGGTTCTTCCATGCCAATCCGGGATAAGGCGTCCGCTTTTCCATTCTTGTAGCCAGGGCGATAGGTAATTACAAAATCAAATTCCGCAAAGAATAGAGCCCATCGGAGTTGTCGTGAAGATTGAGCTTTGGCCGTCTTTAAATACTGTAAGTTTCTGTGGTCCGTAATTACGGTGATGGTGTGTCTTGCCCCGAGAAGGTAGTGAGGCCAAGCCTTGAAAGCAGATTTGATGGCCAGTAACTCTTTATCGGTAATTGCGTAGTTGATTTCAGGAGGAGAAAATTTTCTGGACCAAAAGGCCACTGGGTGTAGTTGGTTAGTTTTTGGGTCTCTTTGTGACAGGACAGCTCCCATGGCCGAACTGGATGCATCGGTTTCCACAATGTACGGGAGATCTGGGTGCGGGTGCTTCAATACAGGTGCAGAGGTGAATTTGGTTTTCAGGTCCTGAAAGGCTTGTTCGGCCTCAAGAGTCCATTTGAAGCGTTTGTTTTTCTTTAGGAGAGCTGTGATGGGTTGGACTGTTCGGGAAAATTCCAGGATGAATCTTCGATAGAAATTGGCAAAGCCGAGCATGCTCTGAACTCCCTTCACCGAGCTAGGAGATGGCCATTTGAGGATGGCGTCCACCTTTCGCGAGTACATTCGGACTCCTTGAGGTGTCAGGATGAATCCGAGAAACTCAACTTCTGTGGTATGAAAAACGCATTTTTCGAGTTTTGCAAATAGTCTGTGCTGGCGCAATTTCTCAAGAACTGCCCTAACATGTTTTCTGTGATCAGATTCTAAAGAAGAGTACACCAGGATGTCGTCAATGTAAACAATGACACAGACATCGATAAGTTCCCGAAGAACATCATTCATAAAGTACTGAAAGGCGGCAGGTGCATTGCACAAACCGAAGGGCATCACCTGATATTCGAAGAGCCCAAACTTGGTGCGGAATGCAGTCTTCCATTCGTCGCCTTCTTTTATACGCACCAGGTGATAAGCTCCTCGGAGATCTAACTTGGTGTACACACAAGCGTCTTTCACCTGGTCGATAAGCTCAGGGATCAAGGGCAGAGGATAACGATTCTTAATCGTTATTTGATTTAGGGCGCGATAGTCTATACACGTTCTAAGGTCGCCCTCTTTTTTCGGCACGAAGAACAGAGCTGAAGAGACAGGAGACTTGGACGGGCGAATAAAATCATTGGCTAGGTACTGATCTAAATACTGACGCAAATGCAGGTTCTCAGGTTCCGTAAGAGCATAAATCCTACTACAAGGTAGTTGAGCATTGGGTACCAGATCGATTTGGCAATCATAAGACCGATGGGGAGTTAACGTGTTAGCCTGTTCTTTCTGAAAAACGTCTTGGAATTCTTGGTATTCTGACGGTAACTGTACAGGGGTGGAAGTTGCTGAGGCTAGACCCATAGCTGGATTTCTTGGATAACAAGTTGGTTCACAATCAGGAAAACTTATCTTCTTTGCTCGCCAGTCAATTCTGGGATTATGTGTTTCTAACCAAGGAATTCCAAGAATTACTTGAAATTGTGGGGCCTTCATCACATCAAACACGATTGCTTCCCGATGTCCGTCCTGACCCACCAGTGTCACTTCAATAGTGGAATGCGTTACAGGCCCTGAGGCTATTTCGGTTCCATCTACTGTAGTAATGACATCTTGGGTTACTTTTGGGCGGAGAGGGAGCTTAATCCTGGAAGCCAATTCACGGTCTATGTAATTTCCAATAGCTCCACTGTCGATGTATGCTTTTATAGCATGCAACTGCTGAGGCTGTTTTGGGTCCACGAGCACCATCGGCATGATAAAATGCGAGGTCAAAGAGTTAGTTTTCAAGCTCGGCAAGCGGACCCCTACGCTTGTCGGGCTAGGTCGTTTCCCGAATCAGGGGTCAATAATTCGTTATCAGTAGCTCCAACCACCTTCTTAGGTGGTTTAACTGGACAATTCCGAAGAAAGTGACCGGAAGTCCCGCTATACAGACAAAGTTGCATTTGCCGCCTTCTCTCTCATTCTTTTTGCGTTAATGGTCCTTTAACACCACTGATTTGCATAGGTTCGGATACGTCGGTACTCTTGGAGTTAGCGTGGGTTTTGATTGGTATTCGGGTTTTGTACTTGAACCGATCTGCTTTTCTGTTTTGAAGTCTGTGGTCAAGTTGAACCACCAAGTCTATGTAGTCTGCGCAGACCTGGGGTGGGTTTACTATCTGAGCTAGAACATCCTTAAGCTCTCCGCGCAGGCCTCGATGAAACAATGTGATCCTTTTGTTTTCTGGCCATCCATTTTCCACAACCAGTCTGTTAAAGGTGGCAATGTAGGGCAGAAGATCCTGATTACCTTGTCGTAAGGATAGCAGTTCGTTATCAAGGGCCTGTCCTTGAGAGTGTCGAGCGAACAATCTTTCCATGCTGGCCTGGAAGCCCTGAAAATTCTGGAGAATGGGATCATCCTGATTTACCAATGGAATAGACCAATCGGCAGCACTGCCACTGAGGTAAGATAGTATAAAGGCTACCTTGGTCTGGTCATTAGGGAAGGCTCCGGGTCTGCATAGAAAGTGTAAATGACATTGGTTCATAAAGACGGCATATTTCTTGGGATCCCCCGCAAAACGTTCAGGTGGCGCCAAAGGCATGTGTCCAGGTAGATTGATTTGTACCGGGTTATTCAAACCCATTGATGTGGAAATGTCTCCGGAATTAGGTAAAGGAGTGTGCCCTGCCTGGGCCTGTAATAACCTTTTGGCTAGGTCATCTGTTCTTTCCTTGGATAGGATCAGTTCTCTTTTGAGAGCGTTAGTCTCCTGGCGGGCTGAGTGCACCTCTGCCCGTAATTCCCCCAAAAGCTGGGCCTGCTGGTCAGTCTCGGAAGTCTCCATAGCGCCCGGGTGGGAAATTGTGGGTAGGCGCCGTGTTCTGTAACGCTCACCTGATTCCCACGGAGGCGCAGGTCTGGCTTCGAGTGCTGGTGCTTCTTCAATGGTGAAGCGCAGGACCCTGAAGATGGACAGGAAGGGCCCCTCTACTCTGGCTTCTCTGGCTCGCAGGAATATTCCCCTGTGCGTGAAAAGGGAGTATTACCTACTGACTGAGTTATGCTCAAGCCTCCCACTCTCTTCCAACCCTTCACGATACCCTTCCACGATTCCCCGTGAAGTCTCACCTTAGGGTCAGGAAGGATGAGCTCTCCATCCTGCTTCTGATGCAGGGGCGCGTTGAAACCCAGTTACTTCACTGAATTGAGGATTGATGGGAGTTCAGGTAAGCTTGACTATTCAGGTAAGGCGCGGTAAAAGTTCTGCTGCAAGTTCAAAAGTCCAAGCTTTATAATAAAGTTCATTGTCTTGTTGCAGCAAGCGCTAATGCTTATGTCTTTTTCCCCTTAGGGGCCGGGGTTCGGAATGCCGGAGATATGGCGCCGACCCGAAGTGAAACGTGCAGTTCCAGTAAATGACAGGTAAGTTCGGGATGAGCGCTCGGGTAATGTCTTTGCATTCGCTCATTCAATGTCTTTGTCTTTTTTCCCCATAGGGGCCGGGGTCCGGAAAATGCATGGAAGCGGCAAGACCCGAAATGAAATGGGAATGACCCAACAGGTAAGTCTTAGAAGGAAACTGAGCTTTTCCTATTCCTTTCCTTCTCTCACCTTGTTCTTGTCTTTTTCTCTCTAGGCTCTGGGAAGTGGCTGTGGATCCGGATGATCGCTGCTGAAGATGGAGGCGTCCAGGATAGGTGAGTGAAATGCAGCGCTGCAGCGATCGTAGCGAAATGCTTTTAAAAATGATGTCTTCCTTTTCAGGATCATCGGTGTGATGTCTCCGTGGTGCTGATTTAGCAGGTAAGGTCTTTTGTCTCCCTTTGGAGGTGACCCAGGATACTGACAGGCGTGGCTGAGGTTCAGATGCAGGAGCTGACACGGTGAGCGTCCAGCTGCGAGGAGCAGTTCAACGCGAAGCGTGAGTTGCTGATCGGGTGCGGTTTAAATAGCTTTGGAAGAAGTTCCAAGTGTGTATCCTTCCACCGATCAGGTATGTATCCTTCCCCGACCACACCCGGGTGGTAAGTAGTCCCACAGGTAAAGTAGTTCCATTCAGACCTCAAGAGGGCCTGGATGTAGCAGCATGGTCTGCATCAGGTAAGTGCACATTAAAACACTTGAACACATGTCTAGTTTTATGAGCCTGGCGCCTAAGGCGCCAGGACAGGGGTCCAACATGAGCCTGGCGCCTAAGGCACTAGGACTGCGTCCAAAGGGCCCCAGCTTGGGCCCGCTGGCACTCCCCTGGGGGAAATGATGCCTGCCTCTGGGGTTGCTGGGTCGGACCTGGTTCCTTGGAAGTAGGCATCATGACAGTACCCCCCCTCAAGGCCCCTCCCAAGGTTCTTTCCTCCGGGGGTTTTGGCTTGTTCGGAAACCTCCGGTGAAACCTTTGTACTGATCGAGGTGCGTGGACATGGTTACTAGGCTCCCACGATCTCTCCTGAGGTCCATATCCCTTCCAGTCAACAAGATAGAAGAGTTTTGACTTTACCACCTTGGAGTCTAAAATGTCTATAACTTCGAATTCTAATTCCCCTTCAATTTGAACTGGATCTGGAGGCTTGGACAATCGGGTTCCTGGTTGTACTGGCTTTAAAAGTGATGCATGAAAAACTGGATGAATACGCATGTTGGACGGTAGATCCAGTTTAAAGGCCACTGGGTTGATTATAGCCTTGATAGGTTAAGGTCCTTTGAATCTGGGATTGAAGGTTCGTGGGCCCTTGAGTGGTAAATGTTTAGTTGCTAGCCATACCTGGTATCCTACTTGGTAAGGAGGAGTTTTACTTTGGTGCAAATCAGCGTTTTCTTTATACTTTTTCTTGGCTTGCTGTAAATGACTTGCAGCTTCTTTGAAGGCTCGGGTTATTGTGGCATGCAGATGATTTACTGTGGGCATTTCCAGCGTCAGAGGTGGATCTAGGTCAGAGGTCCGAGGATGGTGACCATACAAAGTATAAAAAGGGGTTTGTCCGGTTCCAGAATGCACTGAGTTGTTGTATGCATATTCTGCGATCCAAAGAATGTCTTTCCAATTCAACTCAGATTGGTGTAACATGCACCGAAGATATTGCTCGAGAGTCTGATTGGTTCTCTCGGTTTGTCCGTCACTCTGGGGGTGGTGGCTGGTGGATAACCGCACATCTATTTGTGCTAATCGGCAACACTTCTTCCAAAAATGGGAGATAAATTGACTTCCATGATCCAAGACTATTATGGAAGGGAAACCATGTATGCGAACTATATTCTCCAGGAATTCCTTGGCCAAGGTTGAAGCTGAAGGCAAACCTTTTAAAGGGATAAAGTGGGCCATTTTGGAGAATAGGTCCACAATTACAAGGATTGTGTTGTAACCAGCAAAGGGGGCAGGTTGGTTATAAAGTCCATTTACAGGTAGTGCCATGGTGCCGGTGGAATATCCAAGGGTTGAAGTAGGCTGGCTGGCCTTTTCTTTTGAGCTTTGTTTTGGGCGCAAATTCCGCAAGATAGAACAAAAGACTTTATGTCATTTCTCCAAGAAGGCCACCAGAAGTGGCGTTTGATTTTTTCTTCCGTTTTAGCGATACCAGGGTGTCCTTCCATTAAAGATTCCTGATGATGGGCAATAACAAGTTCTTGCAATTCTTTACTTGGCAGAAACAACCGCTCCTGGAAGTAGGGTAAGTCATCCTTAACGGTGTAACGAGGACCCTTTTGACTCCATTCCAGTAAGGTTGAAGAGTCTAGAAGTTGTTTTACTTGCGTTTGGATGTCCTCAATAGTTTGCAATGAAGTTAAGCCTAAGATTCTTTGCTCAGGTATGATGGGCACAGGTTCTAAGCTCGAATTAGGTTCTTCCATGCCAATCCGGGATAAGGCGTCCGCTTTTCCATTCTTGTAGCCATGGCGATAGGTAATTACAAAATAAAATTCCGCAAAGAATAGAGCCCATCGGAGTTGTCGTGAAGATTGAGCTTTGGCCGCCTTTAAATACTGTAAGTTTCTGTGGTCCGTAATTACGGTGATGGTGTGTCTTGCCCCGAGAAGGTAGTGACGCCAAGCCTTGAAAGTAGATTTGATGGCCAGTAACTCTTTATCGGTAATTGTGTAGTTGATTTCAGGAGGAGAACATTTTCTGGACCAAAAGGCCACTGGGTGTAGTTGGTTAGTTTTTGGGTCTCTTTGCGACAGGACAGCTCCCATGGCCGAACTGGATGCGTCGGTTTCCACAATGTACAGGAGATCTGGGTGCGGGTGCTTCAATACAGGTGCAGAGGTGAATTTGGTTTTCAGGTCCTGAAAGGCTTGTTCGGCCTCAAGAGTCCATTCGAAGCGTTTGTTTTTCTTTAGGAGAGCTGTGATGGGTTGGACTGTTCGGGAAAATTCCAGGATGAATCTTCGATAGAAATTGGCAAAGCCGAGCATGCTCTGAACTCTCTTCACCGAGCTAGGAGATGGCCATTTGAGGATGGCGTCCACCTTTCGCGAGTACATTCGGACTCCTTGAGGTGTCAGGATGAATCCGAGAAACTCAACTTCTGTGGTATGAAAAATGCATTTTTCGAGTTTTGCAAATAGTCTCTGCTGGCGCAATTTCTCAAGAACTGCCCTAACATGTTTTCTGTGATCAGATTCTGAAGAAGAGTACACCAGGATGTCGTCAATGTAAACAATGACACAGACATCGATAAGTTCCCGAAGAACATCATTCATAAAGTACTGAAAGGCGGCAGGTGCATTGCACAAACCGAAGGGCATCACCTGATATTCGAAGAGCCCAAACTTGGTGCGGAATGCAGTCTTCCATTTGTCGCCTTCTTTTATATGCACCAGGTGATAAGCTCCTCGGAGATCTAACTTGGTGTACACACAAGCGTCTTTCACCTGGTCGATAAGCTCAGGGATCAAGGGCAGAGGATAACGATTCTTAATCGTTATTTGATTTAGGGCGCGATAGTCTATACACGTTCTAAGGTCGCCCTCTTTTTTCGGCACGAAGAACAGAGCTGAAGAGACAGGAGACTTGGACGGGCGAATAAAACCATTGGCTAGGTACTGATCTAAATACTGGCGCAAATGCAGGTTCTCAGGTTCCGTAAGAGCATAAATCCTACTACAAGGTAGTTGAGCATTGGGTACCAGATCGATTTGGCAATCATAAAACCGATGGGGAGGTAACGTGTTAGCCTGTTCTTTCTGAAAAATGTCTTGGAATTCTTGGTATTCTGACGGTAACTGTACAGGGGTGGAAGTTGCTGAGGCTAGACCCATAGCTGGATTTCTTGGATAACAAGTTGGTTCACAATCAGGAAAACTTATCTTCTTTGCTCGCCAGTCAATTCTGGGATTATGTGTTTTTAACCAAGGAATTCCAAGAATTACTTGAAATTGTGGGGCCTTGATCACATCAAACACGATTGCTTCCCGATGTCTGTCCTGACCCACCAGTGTCACTTCAACAGTGGAATGCGTTACAGGCCCTGAGGCTATTTCGGTTCCATCTACTGTAGTAATGACATCTTGGGTTACTTTTGGGCGGAGAGGGAGCTTAATCCTGGAAGCCAATTCACGGTCTATGTAATTTCCAATAGCTCCACTGTCGATGTATGCTTTTATAGCATGCAACTGCTGAGGCTGTTTTGGGTCCACGAGCACCATCGGCATGATAAAATGCGAGGTCAAAGAGTTAGTTTTCAAGCTCGGCAAGTGACCTCTACGCTTGTCGGGCTAGGTCGTTTCCCGAATCAGGGGTCAATAATTCGTTATCAGTAGCTCCAACCACCTTCTTAGGTGGTTTAACAGGACAATTCCGAAGAAAGTGACCGGAAGTCCCGCAATAC
The DNA here is from genome assembly GCF_040938575.1 of Ambystoma mexicanum. Classification (NCBI taxonomy): domain Eukaryota; kingdom Metazoa; phylum Chordata; class Amphibia; order Caudata; family Ambystomatidae; genus Ambystoma; species Ambystoma mexicanum. The sequence continues at coordinate 307,116,552 of NC_090921.1, forward strand.
AGACAAAGTTGCATTTGCCGCCTTCTCTCTCGTTCTTTCTGCGTTAATGGTCCTTTAACACCACCGATTTGCATAGGTTCGGATACGTCGGTACTCTTGGAGTTAGCGTGGGTTTTGATCGGTATTCGGGTTTCGTACTTGAACCGATCAGCTTTTCTGTTTTGAAGTCTGTGATCAAGTTGAACCACCAAGTCTATGTAGTCTGCGCAGACCTAGGGTGGGTTTACTATCTGAGCTAGAACATCCTTAAGCTCTCCGCGCAGGCCTCGATGAAACAATGTGATCCTTTTGTTTTCTGGCCATCCAGTTTCCACAACCAGTCTGTTAAAGGTGGCAATGTAGGGCAGAAGATCCTGATTACCTTCTCGTAAGGATAGCAGTTTGTTATCAAGGGCCTGTCCTTGAGAGTGTCGAGCAAACAATCTTTCCATGCTGGCCTGGAAGCCCTGAAAATTCTGGAGAATGGGATCATCCTGATTTACCAATGGAATAGACCAATCGGCAGCACTGCCACTGAGGTAAGATAGTATAAAGGCTACCTTGGTCTGGTCGTTAGGGAAGGCTCCGGGTCTGCATAGAAAGTGTAAACGACATTGGTTCATAAAGACGGCATATTTCTTGGGATCCCCCGCAAAACGTTCAGGCGGGGCCAAAAGCATGTGTCCAGGTAGATTGATTTTTACCGGGTTATTCAAACCCATTGATGTGGAAATGTCTCCGGAATTAGGTAAAGGAGTGTGCCCTGCCTGGGCCTGTAATAACCTTCTGGCTAGGTCATCTGTTCTTTCCTTGGATAGGATCAGTTCTCTTTTGAGAGCGTTAGTCTCCTGGCGGGCTGAGTGCACCTCTGCCCGTAATTCCCCCAAAAGCTGGGCCAGCTGGTCAGTCTCGGAAGTCTCCATAGCGCCCGGGTGGGAAATTGTGGGTAGGCTTCGCGTTCTGTAACGCTCACCTGATTCCCACGGAGGCGCAGGTCTGGCTTCGAGTGCTGGTGCTTCTTCAATGGTGAAGCGCAGGACCCTGAAGATGGACAGGAAGGGCCCCTCTACTCTGGCTTCTCTGGCTCGCAGGAATATTCCCCTGTGTGTGAAAAGGGAGTATTACCTACTGACCGAGTTATGCTCAAGCCTCCCACTCTCTTCCAACCCTTCACGATACCCTTCCACGATTCCCCATGAAGTCTCACCTTAGGGTCAGGAAGGATGAGCTCTCCATCCTGCTTCTGATGCAGGGGCGCGTTGAAACCCAGTTACTTCACTGAATTGAGGATTGATGGGAGTTCAGGTAAGCTTGACTATTCAGGTAAGGCGCGGTAAAAGTTCTGCTGCAAGTTCAAAAGTCCAAGCTTTATAATAAAGTTCATTGTCTTGTTGCAGCAAGCGCAAATGCTTATGTCTTTTTCCCCTTAGGGGCCGGGGTTCGGAATGCCGGAGATATGGCGCCGACCCGAAGTGAAACGTGCAGTTCCAGTAAATGACAGGTAAGTTCTGGATGAGCGCTCGGGTAATGTCTTTGCATTCGCTCATTCAATGTCTTTGTCTATTTTCCCCATAGGGGCCGGGGTCCGGAAAATGCCTGGAAGCGGCAAGACCCGAAATGAAATGGGAATGACCCAACAGGTAAGTCTTAGAAGGAAACTGAGATTTTCCTATTCCTTTCCTTCTCTCATCTTGTTCTTGTCTTTTTCTCTCTAGGCTCTGGGAAGTGGCTGTGGATCCGGATGATCGCTGCTGAAGATGGAGGCGTCCAGGATAGGTGAGTGAAATGCAGCGCTGCAGCGATCGTAGCGAAATTCTTTTAAAAAGGATGTCTTCCTTTTCAGGATCGTCGGTGTGATGTCTCTGTGGTGCTGATTTAGCAGGTAAGGTCTTTTGTCTCCCTTTGTAGGTGACCCAGGATACTGACAGGCGTGGCTGAGGTCCAGATGCAGGAGCTGACACGGTGAGCGTCCAGCTGCGAAGAGCAGAACAACGCGAAGCGTGAGTTGCTGATCGGGTGTGGTTTAAATAGCTTTGGAAGAAGTTCCAAGTGTGTATCCTTCCACCGATCAGGTATGTATCCTTCCCCGACCACACCCGGGTGGAAAGTAGTCCCACAGGTAAAGTAGTTCCATTCAGACCTCAAGAGGGCCTGGATGTAGCAGCATGGTCTGCATCAGGTAAGTGCACATTAAAACACTTGAACACATGTCTAGTTTTATGAGGACAGGGGTCCAACATGAGCCAGGCGCCTAAGGCGCCAGGACTGCGTCCAAAGGGCCCCAGCTTGGGCCCGCTGGCACTCCCCTGGGGGAAATGATGCCTGCCTCTGGGGTTGCTGGGTCGGACCTGGTTCCTTGGAGGTAGGCATCATGACAGAAGGGTCTGATCAAATGCAGATGGTGACATGTGGCTCCCTATTGTGCAACAGGGGCAATGACGTATACTATATCATAATGTATGTATAGCAGCTCACTTCTGTTGTTTCAGCAAGTGCACAATATTCAGTGTAAGAATTCCAACCAATCCCCACAACCATAACAGCAACATTTTAAGCAATGATCACAAACCAGGTACCATATGGTACCAAATGCATATCAGATAACTTGTGCTGTTCAACCATATCTACAAAGTCCTACAAAACCATTTTTCCAACGTCGCCACCAGTGGAGACATGCATACTTAAAAATGCAAGTCAGCGCTATGGTGGTGTGCTATTGAGCACGCCTAAGAATTGTAACCATTCCCCACAGCTATAAAAGCAACATTTTATGCAATGATCACAAACCAGGTTCCATATGGTACCGGATGCATATCAGGTCACTTGGGCTGTTCAACCACGTCTACAAGGTCCTGCACAACCATTTCTACATTGTCGCCACCAGTGGAGACATTATTGTGCAACCCGATCAATGATGTGCACCATATCATAATGTACGCATAGCAACTCACTTCTGCTGTTTCGGCAAGTGCCCAATATCCAGTGTAAGAATTCCAACCAATCCCCACAACTATAACAGCAACATTTTAAGCAATGATCACAAACCAGGTACCATATGGTACAGGACGCATATCAGGTCACTTATGCTGTTCAACCACGTCTACACAGTCCAGCACATCCATTTATTCAACATCGCCAGCAGCGGAGACATTCATACTTAAAAATGTGTGTCTGTGTTATGGTGGCGTGCTATTGAGCACACCTAGCCTCTTCGGTGAGTAGCCTACAGGCTTTTTGGCATACACCCAACAGCGTTTTGCTCTTGCCCACACCCACCTCAACATGACAGACTTATGCAGGTGAACAAGTGGGCAGGTACATTCAGGTCACCCCTAGGCACATCCAACCATCCACTATTTCAGCACTTTTCCCACAAGACACACTAGAGAAGGTGACACTCCAAAAGGTCCAAGCATATACTACACAGTGTAATAATTGCAACCAATCTCCTCAACCATAAAAGCAACATTTTATGCAATGATCACAAACCGTACATAGAGGACCGCATTCTGAAACCTACTTCACCCCACAGCATTCTTTTCCCAGTGCAAGGTGGCCACCCATTCACGGAAGGGTGTACAGGCTTAGCACACACAACACAACATACTGCAATTTAGGTTGCAAATTCATGTGTTCTCCATTGTTCTCCCCTTCTGGCATTGCTGTACCATCACTGACCGCTGTCATGACCCTTACCCCTGGCCCTCACTGGCAAGACAGCCTTCCAGTTAGGGCCAGGTCAAAGGCATTAAAACCTCATCCAAGACTCTCTTGGAGTCAGGCCTGGCGCCTCTGGCGCCAGGCTCATAGCCATCATGAAGACCAACATTAGAATGGAACTATTTACTTGGCACTATTTAACTTGGGGGTTCGGCCAACATGGAGGCACACACATAGCTCAGTTACAAGGAACTGAGCTATGCGGTCTAGTCTTTTGGGTGTGGCAGACCTGGGACTACTTTACCTGGACTACTTTGGGAGTGGCAGGCCTGGGACTATTTTACCTGGACTACTTTACCTGAGACTATTTAAACCGCACCAAAACAGCAGAACATGCTTCGCGTTATTCTGCTGTGGGCAGCATAACGCTCACCGTGTCCAGTTCTATGATGCCAGTTTACCTGAAACCAAGGACCTGCTGAGAGAGAAAGAACACTACAAAGCTTACCTGGAATAGTATCCTATCTTCAATCCATCGCCGGCTTCAGTTCCACTCACCTGGAGGTACGAACTCCATCACCTGGCACCGCATGCATCCTGGAATACCATAACCTGGAAATAGGAGAAAGAAAGACAGCATTAGTAAGCGTTTACTCACGTTTCCTCCTGAACGAAGAAAGCCATACAATTCTTACCTGGGTAGTCATCTCCTGGTCAGTATCATCGCTGGAACATCACGGCGCTCGGGGAGGAACATCGCGACCTGCAAGGAGAGAAAAGACACAGGTTAGCAATATAAAAGGCGAAACAGCGCCGCGCATCGCGCATTACTCACCGGACAGCATCACGCACACTGCGCTTTCGCCTACCGGCCCATGCTCATCTTCAAACTGCATGACAACACCAAAATACCTTTCCATACCTAAAAGGAAAGAAGCAAGACATTATTATTCGAACTAAGAGGAACATAAGAACTGCTTATAAAGACTGTAAAGCAGCAAACCTACGGAGTCGCAGCAGGCCTGGATTCCCACAGGTGGCTTGCACCAGTGAAGTAACTTGGTCACTGCTCCCCCCGCACATCTACGCGCCTCTGCCACGAGGAGCAGGACGGAGAATCCGCCTTTTACCATATTAAGGTGAGGAGAAGGCCAAAGGGGGAGGAAGGAGTTGAGGCCAAGGGAGGTGGGAAAACATAAAGACAATCTGGTATTGAATCCAGCTCTCCTATATAGCAGAGCTATCTTTAACCAGAGGCCTAACCAAGGGACCGCGAGAGGGTTCGAGAGTGCAAATCATCCAAACAGGGCTGGATGGCGTCCCCGTGGATACCAGGTTGGCGTAACACTGCAGTGCCTCACCACACACTGAACATCCTAGAGGAAACTATGTTTTACTTCTCAATTCAAGTGTAATGTCGGTCCCATCTGCAAATGGGCCTGCCAACTTTCACCCTGGCCACACCTGTCCATACATTGCTCAATTACATTGTGCTACCTGTGCATACTGATATGTGAGTGGCTGTGTACATTTTGCATTTTGAAACTTTCTGATGCTGGTGACTTCCTTTCATGGCGCAATGTGATAAAATGCTTTATGAAAGAAGGGGCTTATAATGGCCTGCCCATAGCAAATGCAGACGGTGACATGTGGCTCCCTATTGTGCAATAGCGCAATGATGTATGCCATACAGTAATGTACTCATAGCAGCACACTTCTGCTGTTCCACACCAAGTGCACAATGTCCTCTGCAACCATTGTGTGCTTCTCACCAACTCCAAAAGCATGCACAGTAACAACTGCATTACTGCATTATATTCTGGAGGCTGTGATTAAGGCATAGACTGTTGGGTGCATGGCTGCTCCCCAACATAACAAAGCCATGCAGAAGACCAGGTACACATTTTCCAAATTTCCCAAAGGCCACATACACATCAGCACGCAAGGACACGTGTTGCACTAACTAGCAGGCAGCAACATACTGCTGTGTTTTGCACCACTAACCACTTCCAATCAGAAACCAGTTTAAGCATGGCAACCAAACAAGACAATCTTCACAACATTCACCCAGCTCCCACCACTGTAGTATGTGCATAGTGTCAATGGTGCATACCGCACTGCAACACTTACTAATCTGCGCAATGGACACTATGCAAACATATACAAGAAACATTTGCACCGGCACCTCTTCCATATGTACACTATTCCGTTACTACACCGAGTGGACACACTGCATAACTGCTCACTGCACCACCTCCACCCATACACCAACAACTGCTTGTTCTTCTACCAATAACCACACACATACAACCAGCATTGTGTGATGTGCAGCAAAATGTGATACACTAAGCAACAATATGACACCTGCTTTCAAACACTGGACTTACTTTTGAACCAGTAAACATCATTTTATGTGGTTGTGCTGCAGGCATGCAGCCAAGGGGCTACTAACTTACCTCACACAGCACACCATAGTAGACGCTATGTTGACATCGTCATGTTTCGGGGAATACAGTCCTCTTCAGCAAATGCGCCTGCCACCGGATACCGCTGTCAGACCACCATCTTCTTGTATATTTATATATATCACATGACGTTCTTCTCACTCCTGCTCCCTTTCCATCCCTTCTTCCCATGACATGCCGTACACTATCATTTTGTGATCCTTTTGCCGCTGCATTGTCTTCCGATACAACATACCGCTGGCATGGAACACTTTTCACTCATCCCGTCACCGCACACTGCAGTGTAATCAAACTTTTGACTGCACTGCAAACCGGGAAGTAGGGCGCTGCAGCAGTTCCAGATTTTACTTTTTCCAGTACGCACACTGCTACGTACAAAAGGCCCAGCCATGCACACAGTAGTGCAGACCCTTGGTACACACACCGCAACAGTGTCCTCTATTGCACCATGGCAGCATTTCCCAAAAACGTTCATGCACAGCACGCTTCCACCCAGCCAACCACTAGCTGCGTCCACTGTTCGCCGACAGCACGGCATACCGCAGCCCAATGAGACATCAGTCCGCGGAGCGAACAGGGAAATGGGTCAGCGCAGTGGACCCAGATATCACATATTTTTAGCTGCATTTCAATGTTTTTCAAAAAGATTACTGGCCCGATTTCCACCAAACACACAAAAGCATGCTTTCTGGGACAAGCGCCTGCCCCTGCTGCAAATTTGGTGAAAATCCATCCAGCCATTCGGGCTGTAGCCGTGCGCAAAGTTTTTCCCCGTTCAGCCTATGGGGGAAAAAATGTGGGGTCCCCCATAACACCCCCCCCCCTGCACGAAACCTCGCCCAACTCTTTTTGCAAAGTTTGGTGGGGATTCGTCCAGGGGGAGCGAAGTTATAAGCTGCCGAAAAAGCACTCTTCCTATGAGTTTATCAACTTAACCATAACTACATGCCCACTACCGCGGGTCGCGTAATATACACTGAGAACAAAACTGCTAAAGGCAGCGGGACCACACTCGAGGGCCGGGAGACGCCGGAAGAACTAACAAGAATCCGTGAATGAATAACTCAGAAGTTTATTTGTAAAAACAGCAGCAGGGAACAACAGGGACAAGGTCCTGGATGACACGTTTCGTGCTCGCAGTGCACTTGTTCACACAAGGGTTACAAAGAAAATAATGAATTTATATTTCATGTAGAGTTTTATTTTCATGTTGACAGTAAGTGAGGCCAGAGGAGTGTGTAATGCAGGCAGACATGTTGGAATGGACGGGAACACATGATATAAAAGGCAGGGTATCCTATTGTATAGCCAATTAGTAAGAATACACATGGGGCCTCATCACGGGTTGGTCGGAATTCCGGTGCAGTTTCCGCTGAGCGGAATTAGTGTTACCGCCGGGACAATCAGCGGTATTCGCACTGAATCATGACCTGGCATGAACGCGCCCCCACTCCAGCAGTAACTCTAATACCACCTAGTGGAAAATGCACCATAAAAACAAGGCGCTCCACTGAAATATCGGTGCTAATAGCGCTACCGCCACATCCCCCGGTGCAACTAGCGCCAGCGGAAATAGTATCATCACCGGAACGGGAAGCATGGGGGCGGCCATCTTCACAAACTTAATTCAACCTGAATTACCCACTTCCTGCAGCCATCCAAACCCAAAATACCCTGCCAACATGTCTCAGGAGCAGACCTGACGGAAGGTGACAGAGAACCAGCTGAGAAAACCCAAATTCAGCGATGGAGTATTAGTAGTCCTCACTGATGAGGTAGTGGCCCACTGCGATGAGCTGTATGACAGCAGACAACGGAAGACATCAGGCCAGTGCAAGAGTGCCATCTAGCTTGCCATCAGCCATAAGGTGACTGCGGTGGAATAGGTGGAACGACCTCAGGGTCAGGGTGTGGGGACTCCTCTCCCAACACCGACAGTAGTCCTGGCAACTGGAGGCGGTGCCATCGAGCCACTAGTCCTGACGTCCTTGGAGGAGAAATGCAGTATCATCCTCGACATTGAGGGCATTGAGGGAGTTGGTGGAGTGGAAGCGGGTGCCAGCAGTCCGGAGGCAGGAGGTGAGTCAACCCCCCCACTCCACACAGCAAATGACCATGCATAAATGTCAGCCTAGCAAAACACAAGAGTAGTGGACAGGGACACATGCCAGGAGACCCAGCAGCTGGGCCGGCAAATCAGGGTGAAGTGACGGGGGTGCCACATCAGCCACCCACCACAGAAGCCAGGGGACAGGGCACCAAGACGACCCCTGAGCGGCACTGCGGTGTGAAGTGGTGGCAGCTTGGTAGCTACCAATCAAAGTGCAATGCACATGACACCCCTGCTGGTGCACCCTGTGCCAGTAGGATTGTGGTGCGTGAGTAACCACAACACTGCGCAGCAGTCACACCAACATGTTGCAGGCCCAGTTGGCCTGCCTCATGTTGGCATGGCAGATGAGCCCCATGGAAGTACATGTCCCCCTACACAGACATGGGTGCAGCAAGCCAAATACAAAACACTGCAGCACAACACCACTGGCTGCACAGCAGCATTCCATAGAGCTATGACAGTGCCATAAACAAAGCCACCACACCCACTCCCACAAGGCATGCATCACCTGGGCACCTGGGGAGGGTATGTGGGAGCCATAACCAAGGCTGTGCCTTTATGTGTCAGTACTCACCATTACTAGGAAAGGAGGTAGATGGAGTGGGTACTGCTGCGTTGGGTAACCTGGACCAGAACTGGCCCAATTCTCCTCACTGAGGGTGATCTTTCCAATGATACGCCCCTCTATTTGCTGGGAAAGCACAAGAACAGAGGAGTAACTCAATTGAAAGAGCGGGAGAAAGCGAACACCACCAGTGTGCCAGGCTGCAAGAAAAGGAAAGGTTTTAGAATAAGGTCACAAAATCAAAATAAATGGTATATGTGGTAGAAGAACTAACCTTACTTATCTAGGCACTGGTCTTGCTTATCCCTGAATGGTGTAAGTCAAGTCCCCAATTATGGTTCTCACCACTGTAAAACACAAGGAGATGAATTACAGACTATCTATGTGCTCAAATGAAGGACAGAGTCTGGGTCAAAGAAGGAACAGTCGAGGGAGGAGAGGCCGAAGATGAAGTCCAGTCTTCACAGCGAAGCAAAAACGTGAGGGAGGAGGAGGGTGCACGTGACGAATCTGCAAGGCATCCAAGGTTCTGTGCACTTGGGGGTTGCCGCGTAACGTTTCCAGTAAGACAAAAGGAAGTGCAGACCTCAAGGTCAAAGCAGTCCGTGGAACAGGTGAGTCGAGTACAAGTGTGATCAACAGGTAAGGTCAGTTTCCGAAAGACAAAAGGCAGTCCAAGTTGCAGGCAGGTAGGTTCGTTAACGTGCTGACAACAAACAAGGCAGAATCGAAAGGCAGAGGCAGTCCGGGAAACAATGAGCAGGATCGGAAAACTTGAGAACTTGAGGCAGACTTCCATGCAAGTACTAATTTTAATCAGAAGCACCTTCCTGCAGGACCGGAAGTGTTTTATGGGAAGGCGATGGGCGATTCTAGCATCGTGACGTGGCCTGATTGATGACATGACCATTCCCAAACACATTGCGTGCTGCAGTGGAACGCAGCGCAGCAGAGGAGCATGTACGGACTGTAGGAGCGGCATATCGCCATGGCAACTTCCAACACCGGTACAAGGGGGAGCCCACAGAGTGGAGCAAACGGGGGAAAATGGCCATCTGGAAGAAGGTGAAGTGGATAGACGACCACAGCCAGTTGGGACCATGACAGTATGCCATCACCTGACCATGAAAGCATGCCACAACATCCGTGACCCTGCAGGATCACAAGCATGCATGTAATGCCTCAACTGCCCCTGCATGGTTATCCTACCTTCACCACACACAGGCCAAAGGCCACCTGGCCATGTGTCTCACACACACATGGCTGCGACCATTCCCACAATACTGTGCTCACATGCAATGTCCTCTGAGCAACCATGCCCATCTGCCCAAATGTGTGGGATTTCACTCTGTACCATAGCATATGTGTATTGCATGCCAACACATGGTAAAGAACCATACAACATTTAATATGCCCCCTACAGGCACTCAAACATCTCTGCAAGCATCTGAGGCGGATGAGGTGTCGACCCCTTTGGGAAGTGGCACCTCCACGCCCTCAAGATCCACAACCACCACCCCTCAAGGGTGGCCACATGCCACACCAAGGTGTCAGGAATGCCATGCCACACCTGACCCGGCAAGTCCAAGCCTGCAGGTCTGTAGCGCAGGACCTGCGCAAGTCCCACGTGACACCAGGACAACTGCACCCACTCCGGCAGCTGCAGTGACTGACACTGAGACCACACCTGCTGGCAGGGCCTCCATTGACACCCAGGAGGACACAAACCAAGTGCCACAAGGTGATGAAGGGTCACACACCTCTGATAGCCCTCCCTGTTGCCAGCATGCCTAGAAACCCGAGCCGGGCATGGACCCTCATCAGGGCCCCGCTACATTCACCACACACCACCGAGCCAATCCATGCTCCAGAGGCTGGACGAAATGGAGAGGCGGCAACGGTAGATGGATGCCATTGGACACACACATTCGCTGCTCCTCCAGGCCATACGCGATTGCTTGCAAGGGGCCAACCTCAGGATCTTGAAGACAATGGAGAGGAGACGGGCACAGGTGAAGGGCCCCTGAGGGACCCTCGGATGTGCCTTTGATTGTGCTTTATGGTATCAGCACAGATTCTGCCGACTGTAACTGTGCTGGCTGTTTTGCAGTCTGCAGTATTTGCGCTGGCTTATGATACAGTGGAGCGGTATTGCCGACGCTAATTCCGTTAAGGTCACTTTTAAGGCTTGCCACCAAACTCGTGATGAGGCCCAAGTGCATTATTACAAGTACTGCAGTGTGGGGAAAAAACGGCATTACCACACTGCTGTTATCACAACTTGGTGGTGAGGCGGAGGAAAAACCGCAAGAAAAATGCTGGAGGTAATTCTGCAGTCCTATCAGCAAAATAAGGGCCGATCCTCACATCGCCAGCTGATCTGGAATGGTGGGGTGATTCCAGTGTGGTCCATTGATGGCCCGGGTTACATCCAATGTCTGCACTCGGCCAGGGCCAGAAAACCAGGGGCTAGAAACGCCATGCTAAATGATACTAAAATGTACTCCAAATGGCTGTGAAGGAAACAGCGAAAGGAAATGAAGGTGGTGGGATGACTGGGATGGTAGAAGGAGCAGAAAAGCAGGAAGCAGCAGCAATTTTACATTGCTGATGTAGCCCTTACGACTGCCCAGAGTTTAAAGACATAAAACGGAAGATCCTAGCGCAGCCGCTTAAGTGCATTCAAGATTATTAGATTATAGAGAAAGAGGGTTCACAGGCATTGCCTTTTATTGGGAGCGCGTGGCAGATTCTAAACGTACTGCCCAAAGTTGCGGTAGTTGACTACAGAGAACACAGATGATTATTTTGAGTAAACATGACATACATATGAATGAAAGCAAACCATTCTTCTCTTTAGACAAGCAGAAAGTGTGAAATTCATGCTCTAATCACAGTAGATGTCCACATTCTATAGAAGCCTGCATTCTGTTCGTCCCAGCTTAGAGCTGTCCAGCCAATCAGCAAGCTTGGAATGGACCCCCCAAAGTGTCTAGAAAGGCTGTATTCCAATCATCTCTTTGTGATTTGTACAGACTAGACATTGGAATCATGGACAAGCTGCGTCACAGGAAATCCTAGGAGAAGCTGTGCTTATTCCCATTGCACAACCTCTCACCATCCGGCTCTGCTCTATGCCAGATGACATTCAATCTTATTAGAGGCCCTCAACTTCGGCCCTGGACCTCTAATTTGGTTGGCGGTCACCGACCACACAATAAAGCCACCTGGTCCTGACTCTAATGCTTCAATGAGGGAGAAACAGACCAATGACTGATAGTAACACAGTCATTGTTGAGTACAAGCAGTATCTGTCGGACATGCAAGATTTGTGAAGCTGCTGAGTGTCTTTAAAAAGCCCCTTTTCCTTGTGGGAGGAAGCCAGATGTCTTCCTTCTGAAAACATCAGCCACGGCAGGAGCAAAGTGACAGTTTTCAGTCCCTGTGTTTATAATGTTTATGTTTATTGTTGTGTTGTATGCCTTATTTCATCATGTCTTATTTCATCCTGCCATATGTCTTACGTCATCCTGCCATATAACGCTGTAGAATGCATGACCCATCAGCAGACTGTTGACTGCAGTCTGAAACGACACAAGAGAGGAGCAGCACAATGCATGCAGCAGAAATTGTAGTTTGGGCACTCAAGGCAAAGCAGTGAAGCATGATGTGGAGACGTTGGAAGCCAAACGGAGGATGCAGAAGAGGCAAGGAGTGTATTAAAGGTGGTAGCAACTATGTGACAGCAGAATCAAATTTCTTTTGTAGGTCTCAGCTGTATGCTATGGGTTGTAGCGCTATACGCAGAAGCAGGAATGAACAGTGTATGAACCTATAGGGAACCTGTCTATAGTTCAGCGGTCTGCATAATGTGACAGCAATTTTAGTGCGATTCAGCTGCATGCTATGTGGCGTAGAGCTACATGAAGCACACGTGCACAGAGAATGATATGCCGTAGCGTGCAATAGAAATTTAGCCTATCTCTTGCCTTGGCTCAGCAGTGCTGTTGCAGCTCATCTTACCTGGCGGCCATTTTAACTAACATGACTACTAGTGTCATGCGACGCATTGGATACAGGCGTCTGTGGCCCCGTTTGAGTCTCCACCATACTTCCTGATTCCCACCACGCTTTCATCTACGTGCACGTAGCGGTCTAGTTCTTTTTCACATGATGCACGTAGAACTATTTAGGCACACCCCTTTTTGACATCTGCGCGTTGCAACCTTTCGGTCAGCTGTGTTTTGCTTTCGCTACCGTTGTTGCACTACACAGTGTTATTTCCCGGACTCTTCCGGACTCTTTATCCTGCCTTATTATTCACTTTCTCTCCTCCTCTGCTCTCCCTGTTATTGTGCTGCCTTCCCGTGTGCGGTTTCACGCACAGGTCTTCGGTACCCTGTGGTGCCTCTGCCTCTCTCTCTTTCCTTGCTTTCTTTTCTCTCCTCCTCAGTGCATCCGCCTATCGTTCTTGGTTCTTCCAGCGGGAGTGCCTTCCGCACTCTGCTCCACTGTCCCTGGTGGTACCGGTTGGGATCTGGCAATTCGAGGTCCCCTTGCCGGACATTTCTTACTCTGCCGCTTGCATCCAGTTCTGCTGTACACCACTTCAGAAGGGTTTTTGCCACATTTGGCTTTTTCCCCATATTGGTCCCTTCCGGGAAGGGGGCCCCAGGGAAGGGCTCCCAAGTAGCCTTCACTGTGGCTTCCTCCCGTATGAGACCCACGCTACACAACAAGAAAGAAAAGGACTACAGATCCCACAGATCCTTGAGCCCAGTGGAAGAAGACACGGATTACTCAGGTGAGGAGGTGGAGGAGGGAAACTGGGACACTCAACCCCAACAGGAGAAGGAAGTTGACAACTAGTGAAAAAAGCTTATGATGGGGACTTCAGAGTAGGTCCATCTGGCCAAGTCTTTGATCCCACAACATTTTTTTGAGGGCCCTAAAAATTGACCATGGAATCTCTTCAATCGGAATTCTGTATTAACATGGACTAAACAACACTTTACACTTACATGCACTTATAAACGACCAAGCAAACCCATAGTAACTGTGTAAAGCATAAAGAGAAAAGTGGTCACACATATATAAAAGAACCCCTTTTTAATTAAAAGGCAGTTACATTAATTTTAATAGTCCTTCCCTAACCAAGGAAGTGAAGATCCAGTATCTAACAGGGTTCAGCCCACACTTAAGTACCTGGTAAGGGGTTTAGGAAGTCACAGCAATCCCTCCTGCAACAAAGACAACAGGTACGTTATTTTAAAGGGTAAAAGCACACTTTGGGAAAATATGCTTTGAGAAAGAAAGAGGGTCACTGCCACAGGGCTCTCCACGAAGGAATCCTAGGTCAGAAGTGCGCTACCGATGGCTAGGAAAGGATAGTGTTAGGAAGTGGACTTTAAGCCCATGCTATCTCTATGGGACGAGGGGGTCCACTTTTAGTCTTGGTGTCTTGGGAATTCCTACACACACACAAATGTGTGTGCTGGCGCTTGGGTCCTACCGTTACCAAGTAATTATGTTGCAGAATGTTCACCACACACAATTTTCAGACCATAATATTCATCACCAAGAAATTCACCTATAATATATAATTAAAAAATGGTAGATATTGTAATTTTGTGAAAGTGGATAATGTTTGTTTATGGGCTGGGTTGAGGGTTTATAGTGGCCCATGGCATGCTGCCCTAAATTTTAAAACAGTCAAAATTAAAAAGTGAAACATTTGGGGACGAAATAAGCAGGGGTAAAACTCATGAAACCATTGCACCTACACTTTGGCTTTTTGGGGTAAGTAGAAAGATTCTCCTTGTATACAGGGTTCTTGACTAGGGCATCCGAAAATGGATCCACTGGTTTAAGCCAAGCCTTGTTGTTTGCTAGATCACATTCAGGCCAAAGCACCATGCAAAGTCACCTACCCAAATATCTTCACTGCCCCCCACTTATTTGAGAGGAGTCCAGTTGATTTTCCTTGCATTCGCTTGCCTATATGAGAACAATGATCTCAAAGGCCCAGATTTCATTGTAAATTTGTTAAAAAAGCAGGTGATTCCCATTTATCTAGTCTTAGAAGAAAAGTCTTCGGTCTCTGTCTCTGGGAATTGCTCGTCCCATTGTATAGTAGCCGGACTTCACAAAATGGGGCTACAAAAGGGAGGCGACCCGACTGACACAGATGGCGAATGCTGGAAAGCATTGGGAATAACGTATCATTAGTGTTATAGGGAGGAGGGAATAAGCCCTGAAAAAGTAAATAAGTCTAGGGAAAAAGACACAATTAAAAAAACGCTAAATGTACCAAAGAGAGGAATAAAGATGATAAACAGAAGAGCAAGAGGAAGTCAAAAGCAAGAAGCTGGTCCAGGTAGAGGGAAAAAATCAAGGAATAAGGGGATAGGGTGTAATATATGCAATGACAACCTGTCTTTTACAAATACAAGATGTATCGAGCCAGCATGCCCTGTTCCAATGTAGTGATAACGCAGCCTTTGAGATGACTTTAGCACCAACTACTTCAAAGTCAATGGCACATTAAGAAATGTGAAGACCTGCACAGGTACGGCTTTAAAAGAGATTGGGATGGTTGGCACAAGTTTCTCACTTAGAAGATCTGTGAAGGTTAGACGGATTGAAGGTTGAGCTAGGTGCTTCACCCGATAGATCTGGAAGTGGGCACTTGGGCATCACCTTATACTGTTTATCCTGTCCATTGCGCTAGAAGATATATGATGGTAATCTAAAACTCATAGGGGCCGATTCATGGAACAAATGTGCACCGAAATTTGTGGCGCAAGCTGGCGCAAGCGTGCGATTCATAGAAGGCCCTGCGTGTGTTTTCCCCGGGATGTGCGCCAAATCCGTGGGTGGCACACACGGGCGCATCCGTCACTTCAACATCCCGAACACTGTGTGTGACGCGCACAGCGAAAGCGCACAACGTGTAGCGCACACACCAAAAAGGGGGCGTTACACGCGGAATGGGGAACAACGCGTGAAAATGAAGGCGTAACTGGGGAAGTACTGCTGGTAAATAGACGGAACGCCCGCACGCGCGCAAACAACACATATTCATGGAATCGATTACGGGAAACCCGTGCACGGCACAAGACACACACAGGCGTAAGCACGACTGCCACAAGAAGGAAGGCGGAAGCATCCCTGCGCAGTATAAAAGTGCGCGCAAACAACAAACACGTATATACAACTACGATGAATGTCCCATTTCTCACAACACTGATCATGGGACACCGCGGGAGGAGAATAGCCAGGCCCCGCATTTCTTTGCCCAGGACCAGCCTTTTTGGGATTCCGATGACCAGGTCTATGGCAGGTATAGGTTTCCACCTCGTATCATCCTAGACCTGGTCAAATGAGTTGGAGGATGACCTCACATCACCCACCTTGTGCTCCCAAGCACTGAGCACCTTGGAAAAGGTGCTCAATGTCCTGCATTATTTGGCCACTGGGTCATTTCAGCGGATAACTGCCATACTTGGGGGCGTCTCACAGGCCACGCAGTCACGCTGCCTACACCAGGTGTTGGCAATCATGACTGCGCGCTCCTCAGTCCGCAGGCACATATGCATGCCCAGAACACCCACAGAAAGGCAGGCCGTGGTTCAGGACTTTTACAGGGTGGCACACTTCCCTAAAGTGCTTGCTGCCATAGATTGCACCCATGTGGCCCTACGTCCACCTAGGGCCACTGGGCACATCTATTGAAACCGCAAGTACTAGCATTCCATCAATGTACAGGTTGTATGTGATGCCCATGGAATCATCACCTCTGTCTATGCAAAGTATCCTGGGTCTACCCATGACAGTTTCATATACAGAATGTCTGCCCAAAGCCGGGAACTGGAAGCTGGGAAGCATGGCAACACATGGCTGACTGGTGAGTACAAATGTCTGTGCACATGCATGCATGTCACACACAGACAAATACACAAACCCAACTAATGACAACCATCCTCACCTCCCCAGGGGACAGTGCCTATGCTCTGAGCAACCACATGATGACGCCAATACGGAACCCCACCACACCACCCCAGGTAAGATACAACGCTGCCTATATTGCAACCAGGGGCATAGTGGAGCGCACATTCGGAGTGCTCAAGTCACACTTCCGCTCCCGTGACTGCTCTGGCAGGCAGCTACTATATGCATCCCCAGTAGTGTGCAGGATCATTGTGGCAGCATGTGTCCTGCACAATGTTGCAACACGGCAGGGCGTACCGGTGGACATGGTGGTGCCCCCACATCCACAACCACAGGCACAGGCGCTGCCCATGGGAGCTGAAAAAGGGCATGTGGCAAGGCAACCCGGACCCAGCTTGTGGCCACATTTTTCTCCTAAACTCTCACCCCTCCGGAGTGCACACAGGCCTGGCACATACCAGATGACAATCGATGATGACAAAGAGACAGTCAACTGTCACAACCTTACCACCCCCTGCAAAACAGGCCATGACAATCAGTGGTATGTCACCCAAACCCTCCCAACCCACATCACCCTTGTCTGGCACACCATGACATGGCATGCAACAGCAAAAGAGCAAACCAAAGGCTCCAACACATGACCAATTAGATATGAAGTGACAGGTGATAAATGGAAAGAGGCCTGAGACAATCACACCTGACATGGAATCTGATGAAATGACTACCAACAACCTCCCACACATACAAAGTCATACACAAATGCATGCCACCAGTGGTACCATCAACAAAAGACAGAATGCCTGTTGTCATGCACATTGGCCAAGCCAAATCCGCAAATCCCTAACCCGTGTGCTGTGTGTGTCTCCTGCAACACACTGCTCAATTGTCACGCCTACCCTTCCCCGTCCCTCAGCTTCCACACGCCCCCCTTCAGTTTCCAGCCCTGCTCCTGTTCACGCCCCGCATAGCTCCTCGGTCCTGCCCAATACCTGTGTCCCCTCCCAACAGCAGCGGGGAGACAGACAAAGGCACCCATGGTGTCTGTGGTCACGCTGGCGCTGGGGAACGCCGGCTTACATTTGCGGCCTATACAAACCATCGCAATTACTGGTTGGAACAGCCCGGTCACATGATCACAAGCCGCATCGTTCGTATGGACTCACAACGTTGCAGGTACGATCACGTGACCTGTCACGTGGCCGATCACACGACCAATTAAGGAAGTAGCCAGTATAAAGAGCTGCCGGCAACCCAGAACCACGCTTCTCAGCTGTTGTTTTCAGCTTCTGAGTGGCATTACGGTTTTTGGTGTGTTTTCCTGGATTTCTGGACTTTTGCTTACGGACATTGGATTGCTTTTGGATTATCCTCCTGGATTAGACGCTTTGGATACTTTTGGTTACTTGGTTCATGAACTACTGCCTTGCCCCACGGATTGTCTTGGATCAACCCTTGAACTTTGGAACTCTGTATACTTGGCTTGGGAAGTCCAACACCTCTTCCCCTAAGGTGCAAATAACATCACAGGTCTCTACATGTATCAACTAATACTAGTCATCTTGCTGCTGTTGGGCTCCCCGTTCCCTGACATCCATAATAGGGAGAGAGCACAAGGGGGTTTTCCTTAATACATCTCCGCAGGCTATTTTGGTAGGTGTCATTCTAGTTCCTTATACTAACGAGTTGTTTACTGTCATAGTCGTGTCCTATTCTCACTTGAATGCCTGTTCCTTTGCAGCTGCCTGATTACCTGAGCCACTTGAGTTCCTGTTTCTGCACCTGTGGCCTCAATAACTGGTCAGGGATTATCTTTGTTTACTCTCTCTGGTCGGTGCTTGGGGATGAAGGTATACATAGTCATCGCAATACCTCATCTGAAGATTTTGACAGCCTGAGAAGCCTCTATACCGCTTTGGCTATGGATACCGCCACTGCGGATCCGGTTGCTGCTCTGGTGCAGGCTATCACGGTGTTGGGAGCTGATATGTCGGCCGCAACGGCTGCTATTCATCAGCGGTTAGATACGATACAGAGTGAGCGCCATGCCCTACCTTCTGATCCCGAGTTTGGAGATACCCCTCCCCAGGCAAACCCTCCCGTTCCTGCCCCGACACCGGTGCCAGTGTTTGTTCCCACTCGGTTCCCTCTGGCATCTTCTGAAAAATTCCAGGGTGACCCCCGCAAGTTTCGCACATTCCTGAATCAATGCAAGCTACATTTTTTGTGTTGCCCACAGGCCTTTCCTGACTCCACAGCGAAGGCTGCATTTACTCTGTCACACTGGGGGGGTATTGTGGCGGCCTGGGCGAACCCTTCACTTGAGAACGACGATCCCATTTTGTATGACTTCGATCTGCTCATAACGGAAATTACCAGGGTATTCGACACTAGGCACAAGACTCAGACACGAGACTTAGGGTTGTTGGAATTAAGTCAGGGGAAGACAACGCTGGTTGAGTACATCACCCGGATCAATCAGCTGTCGGTAGAAACATCCTGGCCACAGAACAAAAAGGCTGTGGTGTTTTACCGAGGGTTTAAAGATACCATGAAAGACGCATTGGCAGTGGTGCCCTCACTACCAGCTCAGTACCCTGAATTAGTTGATCTGGCCTAACAAGTAGATGCCCGAAGGGCAGAGAGGAGACAGGAACTAGGAAACTCTGTGCCTTTCTCTTCCATCCCCTCTTCCAGTGAGTCTGCAGGGGAACCCATGCAAATTTGGGGGGTTTGCAGTCCAATCACAGCCACAGAAAGGGAACGACGACGCTCCTCGAATGCCTGCTTTTATTGTGGGCTCAATGGACATTATGTGAGGGAATGCCCCAAGTGCCCAAAGCCCAAGTCAACGGTTTTTCAGAAAGCCCGTCTTTAGACGAGGGGAGTCGGACGGGTTAACACTTATCCTCCTCAGGGGAACTGGGTTTCATGGGACCCATGCACATTCAGGCCCTTCTAGTTTCCGCGGACAATACCAGTCACAATGTAAAACTAGTAATTGATTCAGGGGCAACGGGGAACTATGTGGACATAACCTTGGCAGCATCACTCAACCTACCAATCCAGAACAAGCTTCGACCAGAACCAGTCTAGGCCGTCGATGGGTCAGCTCTAGTATCCGGTCCTATCAAACAGCAAACCGTACCTCTCATGCTTATAATTCAGGAGGTACATAGCGAGACCCTGTCCTTTGATCTGATTTCCACTCCACAGTTTGGGTTTATCCTGGGTCTCCCTTGGTTACGCACCCATACTCCCGTTATCGATTGGTCTCATGGAGGTATGTTCTTCGAATCTGTCCACTGTCAGAACCATTGTCTCACGCTCTCTGGCAAGGTCACTTCCCCTTCACAAGTCCTGGGCGCTTTAACCCAGCTACAGATCAGTGATGAACAAACTATGGACTGTGATCCAGCAGATCATGTCGTGGGGGTTACAGTTTCAACCATCCCGGCATAATACAGTGACTTCTCTGACGTCTTTGACAAGAAGTGTGCTGAACATTTACCACCACACCGGTCTTACAACTGCCCTAATGACCTAATCCCGGGAACTTCCATACCATGTGGACGGATATATTCCTTGTCACCCACGGAAGATGTAGCACTAAAAGAATATATCCAGACAGCTTTGAGAATTGGTCACATCCATCCTTCCCAGTCCCCGGCTGCTAGCTCGATCTTTTTTGCCCCAAAAGAGAAGGCGACTTGCGTCCCTGTGTGGATTACCGTTGTCTTAACCAGATAACAATCAAGAACAGGTACCCCATTCCTCTGATAACACCACTCCTTGACAATCTTACTCCTGCCACTATCTTCACTAAACTGGATCTCAGAGGGGCATACAATCTGGTTTGTATAAAACAGGGTGACGAGTGGAAGACCACTTTCTGTACCAGGCATGGGCCCTCATTCCGAGTTAGGACTACACCATGGAGTAAATAGCTCCATGGTTGGCAACCATGGAGCTATTTACTCCATGGAATACCGCCATGGTGAATGGAGTAATTTCCGGTCCATTCCAAGGTTGGATGGACCGGTAATTCCCCATTCACCATAGCCCTTCCCCATCCCCATTTCTGCCCCCATAGGGCTCAATGGGAATGGGGAAGGAGGTAATTACGGCACCGTAATTTACTCCAAGGTCACTTTGCGGGTCCCGTAATTTACTCCTGCTAAAAGCAGGAGGTAAAGATGGACCCGCAAAGGGAACTAGGAATATGGAGGTAAGGGATTACCGCCATCGGTGCCCTTACAGGCACCGGTAATCCCTTACCTCCAACCTCGGAATGACCCCCATGGTCTTTATGAATACACTGTGATGCCTTTTGGCCTATGTAATGCCCCCCGCGACATTCCAGAGATTTATGAACAATGTATTTCATGACATCATAGATACTTATGTGATCGTGTATCTAGATGATATCTTGATATTTTCACCCAATCTTCAATCTCATATAGGTCATGTCCGAGAAGTAGTTCACAGACTCCAAACCCATGCACTGGTTGCAAAACCCGAAAAGTGTCTTTTTCACACCACAGAAGTGGATTTCTTGGGTTACCACATCAACTCTAAAGGTCTCTCTATGAACTCAGTCAAGGTAGACACTGTTTTGAATTGGCCGGTTCCCACCACCGTTAAGGCTCTGCAATCCTTCCCTGGTTTAGCACATTTTTACAGAAGGTTTATCGCAGGGTTCTCTTCCATAGCAGCCCCCTTAACCCGTCTGACCAGTCTGCAGGTGCCCTATGTTTGGACCCCGGAACAAGATGAGGCGTTTAATACGTTAAAAATGGCCTTCACATTGGCCCCTATATTGCAACAGCCGAACCCTGAGCTGCCTTTCGTGGTAGAGGCCGATGCTTCTTCGTTCGCTTTAGGGGCAGTTCTTTCCCAGGCTTGTCCGGCCATGGGGCTCCTCCACCCCGTCGCTTTCCATTCCCACAAGTTTACACCAACAGAACAACACTATACTGTCACAGAGAAGGAACTTCTGGCTGTTAAGGACGCATTCCAAACTTGGAGACACCATCTGTTAGGGGCCTGACATCAGATAACTGTCTACTTTGATCACCGTAATTTACAAGATCTAGCCAATCTGAAATGCCTTAACAGCTGTCAAGTACGTTGGCACCTATTCTTTTCCACCTACGATTTCATCATACGTCACCGTCCAGGTGTAGGTCCAGGTGTAGGTCATGGCAAAACAGATGCCCTATCGCGGCTGCCAGGGGGGATTCCCTTCCCGTATTCCCAGAGACACTATTGGACAAGAAACATGTTATCTGTTTATTTACGCCGCCAGTAGACCTACTTGACGTCAGTGGTTCTCTGTACATCCCAAGGAGGCTGAAGAGTGGGCTCCATTATTCCATGATGGTTTGCCATTCGTACAAAGCAGGTTATACCTTCCCACTCAGGACATGCGTATGCAAGTGTTGGAATGGTCTCATGACACCTCAATAAATGGCCATCCAGGGCAAGGTCGGACCCTTAAGTTATTGCAAAGATGGTGTTGGTGGCCTACCATACGCAAAGATGTGATCAATTATGTGTCTACCTGTTCAATATGTGCCCAATGTAAAAACAGGAAAGGTCGGCCTTTAGGTCTACTTCAACCTCTATCCATTCCACCACGCCCCTGGCACACAGTTACCATGGACTTTATTACTGACCTGCCAAAGATTCACGGCCACGACACTGTATGGGTTGTTGTAGACACGTTCACCAAGATGGCTCGCTTTGTCCCTTGTGTTGGCATTCCTTCGGCTCCTACTCTATCCAAGCTGTTCTTTCATCTGTCTCTTTGGGTTACCTTCTGTCATGATTTCTGATAGGGGCTCCCAGTTCACTTCACCATTCTGGCGCTCTCTCACGAAGCTACTGGGAATTGATGCTCGGGTTTCCTCCTCATACCACCCTGAAACTGATGGCCAGACTGAGCGAGTCAACCAGTCCCTCGAGCAGTATCTCCGCTGCTTGTCCTTACAACATCAACAGACATGGTATCAAGTTCTACACATAGCAGAATTTGCATACAACAACGCCCCACACTCGGCCACTAGGTTTTCCCTGTTCTATGCACTCTATGGTCAACACCCCCGAATCCTGCCATTACCCGATTTGCAAAATGCCCTGAATCCCACTGCTGCTGCCTGTTTTAGGGATCTAGATAGCATTCATGCCCAGACTATTGCCCTTGTTAGGGAAGCCCAGGCTACCATGTGTGCCGCAGCGAACAAGAAACGTTCTCCTGCCCCATGTTACAACATCTGTGACAAGGTATGGCTATCCACTCGACCCTTACAGATTCCTGGTTGTCGTAAATTGCTCCCTCGATTTGTGGGTCCCTACCGTTTTACGAGAGTCATTAATCCTGTGGCTTACCACCTGTCCCTGCCTCCTATGTGCCACATACGTCCTTGTTAAAACCTTTTTTACCCGGCACAAGAGCTGTATTGCCCCCGTCCCCGCTGGTTCATGACTCTGCTATAGAATATGAGGTCAATGATGTGTTGGGATCCCGCATTAGTAGGGGAGTGCTTTACTACCTCATAGACTGGGTTGGCTTCGGTCCGGAGGAGAGATCATGGGAACCTGCTGCCAATGTCCATGCTCCGTTCTTGGTTTCTAGGTTTCATAGGCTCAAACCTGCCTGCCCATGTGGTTGGGGGTGCTTGGGGGGGACTCTGTCAAGCCTACCCTTCCCCGTCCCTCAGCTTCCACACGCCCCCTTCAGTTTCCAGCCCCACTCCCGTTCACGCCCTGCATAGCTCCTCGGTCCCGCCCATTACCTGTGTCCCCTCCCAACAGCAGCGGGGAGACAGATAAAGGCACCCATAGCGTCTGTGGTCACGCTGGCGCTGGGGAATGCCGGCTTACAACATTTGCGGCCGATACTAACCGCTGCGATTACTGGTGGGAACGTCCCGGTCACGTGATCATAAGTAGCGTCATTCATATGGACTCACAACGTTGCAGGTATGATCACGTGACCTGTCACGTGGCCAATCATGCGACCAATTAAGGAAGTAGCCAGTATAAAGAGCTGCCGGTACCGCAGAACCAAGCTTCTCAGCTGTGGTTTTCTGCTTCTGAGTGGTGTTAAAGTTTTTTGTGTGTTTTCCTGGATTTCTGGACTTTTGTTTACGGACCTTGGATCGCTTTTGGATTATCCTCCTGGATTAGACGCTTTGGATACTTTTGGTTACTTGGTTCATGAACTACTGCCTTGTCCCACGGATTGTCTTGGATCAACCCTTGAACTTTGGAACTCTGTATACTTCGCTTGGGAAGTCCAACACCTCTTCCCCTAAAATGCAAATAACATCCCAGGTCTCTACAGGTATCAACTAATACCAGTCATCTTGCTGCTGTTGGGCTCCCCGTTCCCTGACATCCATCATAGGGAGAGAGCACAAGGGGGGCTTTCCTTAATACATCTCCACATGCTATTTTGGTAGGTGTCATTCTAGTTCCTTATACTAACGAGTTGTTTACTGTCATAGTTGTGTCCTATTCTCACTTGATTGCCTGTTCCTTTGCAGCTGCCTGATTACCTGAGCCACCTGAGTTCCTGTGTCTGCACCCGTGGCCTCAATAACTGGCCAGGGATTGTCTTTGTTTACTCTCTCTGGCCGGTGCTTGGGGACGGAGGTATACATAGTCATCGCGGTACCTCATCTGAAGATTTTGACATCAGCACACAGCACAGTGAGCAGCCATTGTGTTGGGGATACACCTTGAGCATCATATAAAAAGGACAAGCAACAAAAATAACATATTGACGCATGTACATGATCCCCAAATGGTAAGTGATCATGCGCTGCAGGGACACAGCATGCCAGAGAAGGCAATATGTGTACACGTGTGAGCATGGAAGGGTGGTCGTATGTGTGGTGGAGAATTGTGTAAGTGTGTGTGCCAGTAGGGACATGCACTCAATACATGCATGTGAAATTAAGTGACCCTCAGTGTCCTGTACACATCACATGTGAACATTGGCCATGTGTACACCCCAGTATTTCAAACCACAACAATCCCCTGGCATCTGAAAAGTAAAACCAACACAGGAACAGCCATTGACCAGCAGAACACATCATGTACATAGTACCCCACAATGAGAATGTCAGAGAGTGCCCAAACACTGTAGCCCAAGCGTACTGTCCGACAACAAAAGGCCCTCCCTCATTTACTCATCACCATGACCTTCAGAAGAACTGGGTCTAGGGTCCATTGCCATCTTCCTTCTAGTCTACCTGGCTTCAGGAACCCCCTACCCCTTGGTTGCCTTTTTCTACCTTGCGTGTAAATAGGGTCCAGCCCCCTCAGAGGCCACCTTGACTGGTAAAAATACCAAATCGCAGAGAACTCCAAGGAGCCAAACCCCCAAACCAGGGAAAAAGCCTGTAGCCACCAAAAAACCCTGGAAGAGTCTCCAGTAGATGACTTCAAGTCGCTGAATATGGCCAAGCACATGTCCAAACAGAATGAAAGAAGAACTACCAAGGTAGCACTGTTGAACAATGGTTCAACAGGATGGGTAGCATTTTCAGTACACAATAATCAATGAGGATGCAACAACTGATGGGTAGTGTCACAGCTCCGGTCTCCAGGCGCAGGAGTGGCACGAACCAACCACCCCCTCCGTGGTCTGGGCGCCTGCAAGGTAAAACTTACATAGGCCTCTGAGACCCCTGCGAGCAAAGAGGGTTAGGGATCCGTTGTTTGGATAGGCATCGGTATTCAGGATAACCGAAAAGAGGGTCAGGAGAGGGGAGGTGGATGGGCAAGGGAAGGTAGGCAAAAGACAAAATACAACTATTGACAATTACACATACTCAATTAGAGAAACCATGTTCTTCATGCACATTGTAACAAATGGCTCAAAGGTGAGCAAAAGAGAGACTTATCTCTGGGGTGAGTGCTGGCCTCCTGCCTGCGCACTCTCAGGTCCGGTAACAGGAGCAGTTCAATGCTGCAAAGATAGCGTGAGTTAGTATTCTGTGTGTGTTTTCCCCACACACACATAACACCATTCATGCCTCAAACTTAGTGACTCCTCCCAAACAAGCACTCTTGTCTGCTGCTTCGTTCGTATACTTTTGCTTGCCCCCGTGGTGGTTCATACACTGTTAATACGGTAAGGCAGCCGCACGTGGCCCCGCGGTAAATGGAAGACCATGGCCCCAATATAAGGCTGGTGCTCCCGTAATGAAGGGGGCCGGTACGGGACCGGCCCTTTCATTCCGGGAGTGCCGATTACGAGCTTCCCATCGCGGGACCCGGATTGCACGCCTGGTAAAACCAGGCGTGCTTTCAGGGGCCCCCGAGGGGAAGAGGGAGGCAATAACGGGCCAGATGTAATCTGCCCGTTATTACCTCCCTCCCCATTCCCATTGAGCCCAATGGAGGCTCAAATGGGAATGGGGATGGGGTCCTGCAAGGAGGAATTACCGGGTCCTCCTATGTCGGAGTAACCCGGTAAGTCCCCATTGCAGGAACCCGGTAATGAAGCCCGGAGCAGAGGCAGCCATGGAGCTAACTGCCCGAGAGATGGGCGGACAGATGTGCAACAAGGACAGTAGCAGGAAGAAGAACATGGACTAAAGGCACCAGAGTGTGAAAAACAAGTAAAAGAGCCGTAGTCCAGAAGGAAAACTGCACCGTCAGGCAGCATCAAAGTCATAGAGGGAAGACAGACACACCGTGCCGTCCAAACAGAACGGAGCATAGAAATAGTATAGGCGGACATCTCAGGTGAGGACTGGACCGTGAGTTGTGTCTTTTGGGTCCTAATGCATCCTCCTTTGCCACAATCCCCAGGGGCTGTACTCAACACGTACCAACTTTACATTGTCACCACCCGGCCCCCTCCCACCATCAGTGTGACTTTGACAGCTAAAGGGTGCAGGCTACCGTCTACAGAATGAAGTGCATCAAGCACGTATACAGGCTAGAAATGAACATACATCCCAATCAACATCAATAAATGGACAGTTCAATAATGTATTCACCAAAATAGATTGCAGACATGCCGTGGAGAAAACATCCATAATCTCCACTAGGAGTGTTAACACAAGTAATACAGCAGCAGACAGTCCGCAGATATGACAAAAGTCCAATGCCCTTGTGTAAATGGTTGTAACACCGAACCATCCTTGCAAGCCCATGGATAGGGGAAGCAGGAGTGGCATATGTGAGTCAGGACCCCAAGCTGCAAACACATACACGAGACAAGCTTGAATAGGCCCAGCTGGAACAGACAGTGGATGCTTTCAAAAGCCACACCGTCACATGAATGCACAATAGACAAACAATTTTAAACTATATTAACTAATTAAACTAACTAGAAAAATAAAAAATGCCACATACGACCCAGGGGGGAGGGGCACCCAGGAGGTGGAGGTATAGGGTGCACCACAACACCCACATGCAATGATGTTGAGATAAAAAAACAAACCTCCATGGGCTCAACGCCTGGACGCCCGACCAGTTTGGGAGATAAGTCTGACTCAAAAGATGGACGTGGCACAGTACCCTGACCAGGCCTATGCGCAGCTTGCCCCTCATCGGCAGCAAGTCTGCGGGACTGATAAGCCTGGTCCTGTGTGGCGATGACACGTAGGTCAGCATGCAGCACCTCACGTGATACGCGTATTTCGTCTTGCAAGGTAGCACGTGTAACACGGAGTTCTTCTTGCATGGCCTGGAATGACATCTGGAGCACCTCCCGGCAAGCACGTAGCTCAGCCGAGATGGTATTCTCAAGCTGCTCCAACCTCTCCTCTGTCCGCTGCCTCTGGATCATGTTGAGCACACCCAGAGTATATCTGAGGGATTGATGGTCATCCCTCAGGGCCTCCCTGTGTGCCTCTGCGTGAGCAGCAAGTACTTGATGCAGAGACACCATTTCACCCGACGTACCCTGTCTGAGGCCGCCATGCCCAGCCTGAGGGGGAGCATGGATTGGGCCAAAAGTTCCATGCTCTGAGTGATCTTATCAATTGCTGCCCCCTGTTGTTCGGAATCGGCAACCATGGCTTGCTTCCACTTAGTATACCCCGGTGGCGCACGCCCACCGCGTTGCTGGCCTTGACACCCGTGGGGACCATTGAGCCACACTCCTGGTTGGGTTGGCACCGCCCGCGGCTGCAGGACTACATCCCTCCGTTGACGTGATGGCCCAGGCACATCAGCAACTGGTGTGGAGTGTGACCATGCGTCCTGATCCACCACAGGCAGAGGTTCCAACACTGTCTGGCCCCTCAGTGCAGGTGTCGCGGACAGGGGGTCGGCCAAATCAGAATCACTCACCGTCGACGAACGGACATGACGCGCATCTAACTCTACATTGTTGTGAGAGTTATCATCCGAGCTAGACCCATTGCCAGCCTTGGACACGATGGTCTGCAGCATAAGTGGGTTCTCGTGGCCTACCACCCCACGACCCCCCACTTGTGCCAGGTTACGATGTAATGGCAACCCCGTGTCAGGATTGACATCACCATCCTCTGGCTCCTTTGCGTCATCATCTGTAATATGGAAAAAACAAACATGAGTACACATGTCAGCTGCACATAACGCAAACACAAATAGACATCACATCGACAGCCAACACATGATGCAAACATGTCACACACAAATGAAAATGAAATTCCGGCATGCATCCAGTGGCATCGATATGCAAACACACCCCAAAAGCAGAAAGGGATGTGTGTAATTAGCGAAGCCTACACATGTACTGAATGTAGTATATCACCTCCATCACACACCACCTCTGTCAGGCACATGTCAAAGGCAGAAATGACAGATGGCAACAAAGAGATGGTACATACCATAAGCATGTCTGAACTGCCAAATGGCCACAGCTGCAAGTGAATTCAAACACACCATGACTCACGTAATATGTATGTACACATGCATCACTAAATCATCATCACCAATATTGCTTCAACATCTGCAGCTCAGCCCGTACCGGTTGTCATGGACCAAGTAGACATAGTGAATGTCCTGAGCAAAGTGAGGGCCTGCAAACAGGCATGAGGGACCATAACGCCCAGTACTGTCCGAGCTGCCGGCCATGTAGCCTCCAGAACACCCCTCAGGGCCTGATTGGGCACATTGTGCTATGAATGTGCCCTAAACCATTATTCAGTGTGTCAAATCATCACGGACAGGCCCCACCAGATTAGCTAAGTGGGCCTGGGCGTACACATACTGCACAACAGTGCACCTTCAGGATTGTGCCAGTTGAACATAACGGGTGCAATGCTGAAATCTCACCAGCATTAACGTCAATCAACTACACATTAGCCAGCCTACAAAAATCTGCAGAAGACATATGTGTAAATGAACACTTTCACACACACATAAGTGAGTAGCCGCAATGTTGCACTACACAACGTTGAAGCTGCTTGCATATGTACATGTGAAAGTGTTAAAAAAACCCCGTTTCCCAATACACCTGTATTGTGAACATGAACAGCAACCAATACAGCAAAGCAAGCAGCTACAACACTGCTTGCTTTGATGTATGTGAAAGTGTACACATACACACGTGCAGGCAGCTCCACGGTCATTACAACCCGATTGGCAGACTACAGTCAATCTGCGGCCTATACCGGTTAGTATAGCAACTTTGCTAAACACCCACTAGGGTGTTTCAATACTGAGTACATGTGTCACAGGATGCATCTGTGCCTGTGCTTTTCATTACTGTGAAGGGATGACAATCTGACCATACATGCCAGGTCACTTTGACATTGCATCAGTGAGTAGGCATGTAGAATGGTGTGACATGGCTCAGAAGTGGGTTGGTGCAGTGCAAAGCATGTGCACATTACCGACTATCTACATCAACAAGTACATTATGATGTCAGACAATAAACAAGAAGGCAGTGTAAATGCAAGGCCAGGCATCACGTGCAATGTGCATGCAATGGGTTGCATAGATACAGGCACCCCCGCCCCCCTTTAGTGAAAATGTAGGGAGGCATTGCATGGCAGTGAAAGGTTGACCAGATAACTGTGTATTGGCAGACAGTGTTGAGTACCGTCAATTGCATCATCTGAGTCAACTGACAACACAGCCGATGAGCATGGGACAGTGAGCAGGACACATGATGAACCCTCTGTAGTACACCCATTTGTGCAGAAGGCACTACACCATTTTGACAGAGTCAGGGGGCCTGAGACAGGGGGAGGGCTGTGCCCCACACAGACTATGACACCTTAAACATGTGCGTGATGCCGGACTGAGCCACAGTGAGCATGGAATGGATGATGAAATGCCATCAAATGTATGTCATCCTGGACACGTACTACAATGATCATCCTGCAAATGACACATAGGAGCATGCATGTAATGCACATGGAGCATGAATGGGCACTCATGTCCCTGCAGAGCATCTGACATCTGCACAGTCCGAGTGAGACACCCTGCATCAAGGACATAGGATGTACCCCACAGCATGTGTCTGGCAGGTTGGCAGGGGGAAGTGTGCATGTACACAGGAGCGTTGAACAGGCCATTGCAGTAGTCCAACATGTTACCCATCAGTGCAATGGTTAATAGTGGTACAGGGGGTGGAGGGGCAAGGGGGCATGCCTACATGGAGTATCAGCATGCAG
This sequence comes from Ambystoma mexicanum, assembly GCF_040938575.1. NCBI lineage: Eukaryota > Metazoa > Chordata > Amphibia > Caudata > Ambystomatidae > Ambystoma > Ambystoma mexicanum. The sequence goes on from NC_090921.1 coordinate 307,146,916, forward strand.
GCAGAAGACACATGCATGTCAGTCATGCGATGGCATAGTCCGAGTGCTAAGTGGAAATACACCCCAGGCTACATGCAGAAGGGCCAGTGAGCTGGAACATGGACCGGAGTGGCAGCCGGGTGACTAGCATGTGAGTAGGGTGGAAGTGTGGTGATGAGGACAGTCACTGTCTGCACTACATGTCCACCATGCTGCACAGCAGGCACGCATTAGTGAAGCATTGCATGACTCGCACATGAGAACCATGTACACATAGCATGTATTGGCAGTCAAGCACAACACATCGCACAAGCAAACCACACATGGGCTAGACAAGCACGCAAAAACACTCACTGGGCGGGGCGTCAAAATCCAGCAACTCTCCCACTCCTTCGTACAATTCTGCTGGTATGAACTCTGCAGCGATCAACTCGTGCGGAGTAAGTTCTTCCTCCTGAGGTGGTGGCCCACCGCCAGTCACCCCAGTGATGGCATAATTGGAGGCATGCTTTAGCTTAGCACAGCGTCGGAGGTCATCCCAACGCTTTTTGCACTCCTGAGCTTTGCACACCTCATGTCCGAATGCATTAACACTCTCCTCAACAAGCTTCCAGTGGTCCCAGCGCTGGGCAGCCGTAGTGTGACAATTTGGGCCCACTAGCATATCACGGTCGTGTTCCGATACGTAGCCCACAAGGAAGTCCAGTTCCGGCGTGCAGAAAGGCTTCTTCCTCGATGTGCTGGAGGCCGGATCCGTGTGTGGGGTCCCAGCCTCTTCTGTAGGTGCAACCATCCTCCTCTTGGGCAGTGATCCGGACCCTGACTGGCAAATGCCACCCTGATCAGTAGGGGCAGTAGCGCTGGTGGATTGAACCGAGGGAGTGGCAGGTGGAACAAGGACGGAAGCCATGACTTGCGTCAGTGGCTGCTGTGTGCCCTTGACTGGACCCTGTGCAGCAACATCCGCTGTGCCAAGGTCATTGACCGGGACTGTCGTGGATGGTAGACTCACAGCCGCGGTGGTGTCAGCTGCATCTGCCCATGCACTTGCCAACACCCGGCTGCTCGGGACAGCAGATGACTATACTGCCCCAGGGGCATGTGCCTCGGTCATGGCAGCCCTGCGTGCACTTACCGTGTGCATCCTGAACTCCTGGAAATCATCCTGGGACTCTTCAGGTGCCAACGCAGCATGGGCTGGCTGACCCTGAGCCTGGGTGGTGGTGTCCACAGTTGCACCTGCAGCTACCACTACCCTTGGGCACGTGGCAGTCGATGAAATGGACTGCCGGGTCACATGGGCTCCAGTGCCAGATGCAAGAGCTGCATCTCCCGGAACCACAGGGGGTGGTGGCATGACTGCACCAACACGTGGCAGAACATCCTGCCGAAGTGGCGCACCCCTGCCTCTTCCCCTTCTGCAGCCACCCTGGACACCCTGGAGTCTCCCTACTCCCTGGTCACCCTGCCATGTCCCTGACCACGCAGAGTACACCCAGCTTAGGCGCCCCTCAACATTCGTGGCCTCCCAACCATGGCACAGATGTAGAAGTGCCGGCACAGATGCAGTAGTGCCAATGGGAGGTGTACACGACAATTGTCCTGGGCAATTGGGGTGAAGGGGGTGAGATACAAGATGTTAACAGCACCCCTGTGCGCCTGCAATGCTGTATGTGAACCCGGTGATGAAGTGACGGGTCACACAATGATCAGGCACCCCAAAACTGCAGTAAAACCGTGCACGCAACCCCCGGTAGCCCACGTGTGTGGAATTAACCTCCCGCAGTACGCGGTGGCACCCAGGGACAAGAAAAACACGTACGCGTGAGACACGCAGGCTACTATGACTTCAAAAATGGGTAAGCGATACACAGGGGGACACGCAATGGGAAAAATAGCATGCGCGACTCACTTGGTGATGAAAAACATGCATAGCCAATACCCCCGCCAAAAGAAGAGATACGTCCATGGTTTGCTGTATAGTGATGGCGCGTGAAACAACCAGAAGTAGCAACACATGCGTCAGTCTCCACGAAAGGCACGTACAGTGAACTGCTGGGACCCGCTCACCTTTAACCTGTGCCGAGGGAAGCGCGCCCGCGTGTCACGTCACCTACGCCCTTAGGCCCTTTCCTCGAATTACACGCATTAACATGCGGACGTGCTGTTTTTTCACATGCTGAATCACTATGCACCCGTGACGAGGGAAACGCCTGCGCATGTTACGTCACATATGCGCTTACGCGCTAAGGGCCTTTCCTCGAATTACATGCTGACATGCAGTTTTTAACGTGCCAGATCACTTCGTATCAAGCTGGCCACGCGACAACACACAGAGGACCACGCTCCGGCCCACAAGGCCATTTTCCTGCCCCCCGAGCCTCGAGCCAACTCCCACCAGTCATCTGCTGCTGCCTGCCTGTCTGCTGGCCACGTGCCCTGCTATTTGGTGCCTGCACATTAGCCATCTGCAGGGATCCAGTTGCTGTGACCACCCCTGCTGGAACAGAAGACTCCCGACTGCAGTTCCATCGCTCCACAGCCCAGCACCAGGACCCAGTTGCCCACCCACACCTGCCTCGGGGGTTGCCATGTCGGGGAAAACACCACCGGAGACCACTGGCAACCCCCAGCCAGAGAGGCAGAGGGCTGCCAACTTCCCAGCAGGAGAGGTTGACATCCTGGTGGAGCAAGTCCTGGTGCATTATGATACCCTCTACGGAAGAAGATGCGCCGACAAGGAAGGACGGGAGAGGATCTGACTGGACATCGTGGTTGCCATCAATGCGGAGGGGGTGGCAACCCGCAACCTACCACACCTCCGTAAGCGCTGGGAGGACTTCAGGTCCAGGACCATCAGTAAGGCTCGGCGCCTCTTGGTAGCAGCGGTTGCAGTGAGGCGCTGGGTCCACCTTAACACCGACGACATGAGGGTCCTGGAACGCATTAACCCAGCGCTTCACCACCAGGTCCTCGAGAGGGAGACCGGTCCGGCGTTGAGTGGTAAGTGTCCATGCATACTTATTGGACACAGAGCATGTTGAGGTGTGCCAGGAGTGTGCAGCTTGGACATATGTCTGAAAAGGCCCATGTATGGATGTGTATGTGCAGGGACATGACTGTGCTGCATGTGAGTCCAGTCATGTGTGATGCACATCAATGGTGTATGTGTTCCAAAGCATGATGCACAACTGCATGTGGAGATGCAGACATGTTAGCATTTCTGTGTATGTCCTATGGCATGGTTGGGGTGTGACACATGGTGCTGGTTCCACCTTCATGTGCGTGCATGGCATACATGTGCGTGTGTTTGTTTGACATGTGTGCGACAGTGATACGCCTTGGATGCACGTGACACAGACATGTAGGAACCCGATTGGCAGATGCGACATAGTTGCCGATGATTGCACTGTGACAGGTGGTGGAGATGTACAGATGCATGTCTGTCTGGTGGCGTGTGTGCATGTGTTGGGCACTCCCCATGTTGCTTGTGACGTCATGCCAACCTTCGGATGTTCATGCTGGTGTGTGTGTATGGATGCTGCTGCCTGCTGCATGATTCCTGTCAATTTGTGCGTGTGTGTGGTTTCAAATGATATGAGTGTTGGGGAGTGTGATGCCATCTGTGAAGTTTGACACTGCCACTCATGTGCAACTGTCATGTGTGTATCCGAACATTGTACAGTGCCCTGATGCCTGTGTTCTGTCTCTCCCTGTCTGCAGCGTCGACTGATGAAGAGGGCGGAGATGGTGCTGTGGAGCACAGCGACATGGATCCCACCACCAGCTGGAGACGCAAGGCCCAGCTCTCCTCCCACATAGTCATCTCTTCCGGGAGTGAGGAGTCTGGTGCCGCGTCCATGGCCGCTGCCGAGGGATGGTCCAAGAGGCCAAGGTTGGAGTTGGACTCTGCGGCAGCAGTAGGGCCAGCTGAGCCCCCACAGGGGCCTATGGAGGAAGATGGCACGGAGTCATCCAGGTTGGTGGGGGGTTCGGCTGAGGAGGAGGCAGTGGAAGGCCCACACATGGGACCAGGAGGGGGGGATTCCACTGGTGCTAGTGGTTCAGTCAATGGCAGGGACAGGAGGCAGCACGGAGGTGACTGTGTGTAATCCTTTCCCTGATCCTGTGACTGCATCGTCCTGCACCAGCAGGGATGCCTTCGTCCAGCCCCGTTTTCAGGAAGGGGATGCGCAAACAACAACTGGCCTTCCACTCCCTGCTGATGTTGCAATCCGTGACCGTGTTGAGCCTGTCCTAGCTGGGATGGCGGTGCGCCAACATGGTATTCGGGATGACGTGCAGGGTTCTCGTGAGGACAATGCACGTCATTTCGAATACCTCATTGACTGCATCAGCCTACTAGGACAGGCCACCAGCGCTGGGGTCCTCTGTGTGCTGGATCTTCTTGCGACCCACTCCTCAACTGAACCCCCTATGCACCAGTCGTCCTCCGTGCCATCTTCCCACCCAAGTATCACCTGGGCCGCCTGTGGAGCTGCCCCTGAGCCAGGCTGGTGGAGGACACATCCCTGCCACAGTCGGGAGTCGGCGGTCCAGCAGGGGTGGCCACCCCACCAACTGGACCCCAGCAAGAGGAGGACATGCAGGCATCAACAGGCAGGGCACGTGCACGGTAGCAGCAGGCGCAGAGTGGGAGCGATCATGGCTCAGGGCCATCAACATCACAGTGGCAGGAATCGGCCGGAGGGCAGAAGGACCCAGGATTGGGCGTGTCTTCCGTGTGGTAGCGGTTGGGCCAGAAGATAGATGCAGAGTGGGTTACGTGTATTCTGGGGGTGCGCAGGGACTTTTACACGTGATTTGGTAGTGTGGGCCCTCCCGGGTGTGGCCATCCCCCGTCCCCATGCCCCCGCAGGCAGCCCATGACCCCAGACCATGCCCTGCAGCCAGCCCATGAACCCAGTCCATGCCCCGCAGGCAGCCCATGACCCCAGACCATGCCCCGCAGCCAGCCCATCACCCCAGTCCATGCCCCGCAGGCAGACCATCACCACTGGGCATACCCCACAGGCAGCCCATCACCCCAGTCCATGCCCTGCAAGCAGCCCATGACCCCAGACCATGCCCCACAGGCAGCCCATCACCCTAGACCATGCCCCACAGGCAGCCCATTACCCCAGTCCATGCCCCGCAGGCAGCCCATGACCCTTGGGCATGCCGCGCAGGCAGCCCATCACCCCAGCCCATGCCCCGCAGGCAGCCCATCACCCCTGGGCATGCCCGGCAGGCAGCCCATCACCCCTGGGCATGCCCGGCAGGCAGCCCATGACCATAGTCCATGCCCCGCAGGCAGCCTATCACCCCAGTCCATGCCCGGCAGGCAGCCATCAGCCCTGGGCATGCCCCGCAGGCAGCCATCACCCCAGTCCATGCCCCGAAGGCAGCCCATCAACCCTGGGCATGCCCCGCAGTTAGCCATCACCCCAGTCCATGCCCTGCAGGCAGCCCATCACACCTGGGCATTTTCTGCAGGCAGCCCATCACACCTGGGCATGCCCGCAGGCATTCCATGACCCCTGGGCATGCCCCACAGGCAGCCCATCACCCCAGTCCATGCCCCGCAGGCAGCCCATCACCCCTGGGCATGCCCTGCAGGCAGCCCACACCACAGATGGTACTTTTCCCACGCATTTTCACTGGCGAAAGCGGGGTATGCGTATTCTGAGGTGATGCACAGGGAGTTTTACATGTGATTTTGCTGGCACGAGCGGGGTATGCCTATTCCGAGGGGTGCGCTGGGAGTTTTACGTGCGATTTTGCTGGCTCGAGCGGGGTAAGCATATTCCAAGGGGTGCGCGGAGAGTTTACACGCGATTTCGCTGGCTAGCGGGGGACATGTATTCCGAGGGGTGCGCAGGGAGTTTTACACGCGATTTCACTGGCTCGAGCGGGGTACATGTATTCCGAGGGGTGCGCTGGGAGTTTTACATGCGATTTCGCTGGCACGTGAGGGCCGTGTGGCGTTTTTAGCGTGTTTTCATGGTTGGGGGCTGTATACTGGTGTGCGCCATGTAGGGGATTTGTGTGATGTTTTTGGCGCACTGGGCGGGGTTGGGGTCGTAACTGGCACAGCTGCTGGGTCGCTGAGCCACTCTGTGCCACAGCTGGTTATGGATGTAAAAATCCAAGAATACGCTGTTCGTCAGAATGGGTTTTGGCGCAGGCAGCAGGCGCCAGCTGCAACACGCGCACTCTGTGCACCAGCCGCGTGCACCACTTCTGCGCTTGATTCCATGAATTACCTCCATAATGATATGTGCAAGTATCCTTGATACTGCATTAGAAGAGGCTCAATGTTAACCTATTATGGAACTTAGTAGATATAGAGTAAGACTTTAAAGATAGCCTGTCTATTGCACCAGAAAATCCTATGACTCTAGATCCTATGGCAGCTTGGCTTCCAAGCTTTTGGAGACGGTATAAGATACCCAGTCTATGTGCACTGATGGTAGCCTGCTTATAGTACCTAGAATTAGCATGTGAGGGTAGCTTTTCTTCTTCACACAGACAATCGGACCACACAGCAAAATCACAGATAAGCTGCTCCTGAGCTTAAGGTATGTATTAATGCACCACTTCGGTGGACATTTGCTGAAGGCACGGCTATAAATCCTCACACTTCAGAATGCAGCTACCACGAATTCGGTCTAGCTGGACTTATAATAGATTCTCCCTTACACCAGACTTGCCTCAACACCACTGCCACTAGAATACAGCGGCAACCTACGACACATTTCTGGTCTACCTGGGCACACATCGATTCTCCTGCTCTGTCGTGACCTCCCTCAGCACAAAATCCACATGCCTCACATCTTGGGTTGTTTACCAGAGCCTAGAAAGCCCACCTAATTCCTAATCTTGGCCAAATGCATACATGCATTTTAAGACTTTTACTGAGAATTTTCCCATACCTGGACTTCGGTCCCCAAGGGTGTTCCTACCACAAAGCACGTTGAGGCCATACAAATGGGAAAAAGGCACTATATAAATTACAACTACAATGCAATACGACGGCACAAACAAAACCTTGAAAGTGAATGAAGAAGGCCAATATGTTCTGTTCAAAACTGATAATCTACAGAACAGGATAAAATCAAAGAACAAACAGTGGACACATAATACTCAGAACATTAGGATCTGGGCATATAGGAGGAACATCTAATAAAGAGAATTTCTCACAGGTAGATAAGACAGAAATTTGCCATTTGGGAGCTTTGGACAATTAACTATTGTTGATACTAGACCTCCAGAAGGAGAACCTATAGCAAATTTGGCAGATGAAAATGAAAGAAACTGTACGCTTTGCCTTTAAGTCAAGAATGACTGATGAAAGAGAGTGCAGTCCAGCAAGTAATCTTGAAGTCTATGCAAGAACCAGTGAGAATGAAATCTCCAAAATCAGTACAGTGTTTAACTTCTGAGAATAAAAAAACTCTATGTAAGGCAGGGGATATGAACACTCTTTATATACAAGACTTGTTAGTACTAATGACAGAAGATGTTTTATTAGTATATTTTCCATTCGAAGATTCATTTACAAAGTTGAAAATTACATTAAGATCTTCAACAGTTTTGCCTATGATTTTGGAAGAAATATAGGCATTTTTAATGCTAGCCTTTGATATCTATCGAGGGCAAGCACAGTGATTTGCAGTACCCGAGGAGAGATAATGGGGTTCATTAGGAGTTTGCTGGTCTGGAATTAATGTGTCGGTCATTTCATTTATCGGCATGTTTCCATACTGACAAACAACAGGTGTGTGGGTTACCTGACTTACATCCAGCCAAGAGATGGAGGGAAAAGAGGACCCCACCAGCAAAAATAGCGTGTAATGCCGGCACCGTACTCCATGGAATGGGGATTGACCGGTATTCCCGTTGCCTGTAATATGCCACTAGGGAATTTTTTTGAGTTGCTGCACCTGATTCGAAAGGAATATACAAGGGTTTAGGAGCTACCTGACAGAAGGATCTGTGGAGCAGGCACTGAACAATCATAATGTTTGATGTTTACACAAGATTTAGTTTACAGAATTCCTAGATGGTATGATATGATATGATATTTTATTTGTATCGCGCTCGTACACAAGTGTTTCAGAGCGCGACTAGGCAAGGGAGGGGAACAAGGGAGAAGACAGCACAACATAAAAATGATCTTACTAGGCCCAGTGACATTGAGAACGTGCAAATGCATGGGAAAGGGAAAAGGGAAAAAGTGCATAGAAGGGGGAGAGTGGAAAGTGCAGAAGCCGAGGAGCGCAGATAAATAAAATAAATAGAAAATTGAGGCAAACTGTGGTAGTGCAGCCAGCAAGTGGCAAGTGCTGTGTTTAAGGCAGCAGACTGGGTAAGTCTGAATAAGTGCAGAAAAAGAAGAAAAATGGGGGGGGCTGTATGGGTACAGATAGAGTCCCCAGTGCAAGGGGTGGCCAGGAGTCAGTGCAGGAAGGTGGCAGGGTGAGTAGGTACCTGGGCTCAGGGGACAGAGGGTGGCCAGGTGCGCAGTGTCAAGAGAGCAGATCAGCAGGGGAGAAGGGGAGCGAAGGCAGAAGCAAAGAGGAAGGTTTTGAGGTGCTTCCGGAACCGGAGATGGTTCTCCTCAAGTTTTATAGTGGCAGGGAGACTGTTCAAGAGGGAGGTCCCAGCCGAAGATAGAGATCTACCCCCAGCTCGTTTCTTTGAAAAAAGACTGACTCTGAGGGAGTTAGAGGTAGAGGAGCGAAGAGCTTGAGAGGGGAGGCATTTGCAGAGGGATAGCTGAAGGTATTTTGGGCCCAGGCCCCAGAAAGCCTTGTGGACAATGCAGAGGGTTTTGAATGTAATCCTTGCATCCACTGGGAGCCAATGGAGAGATTTCAAAGCTGGAGAGATACGATCCCAGGGCTTGAGGCCAAGGACAAGTCTTGCAGTCCTGTTCTGGATAAGTTGTAGAGGGTGGAGAGTAGAGGCAGGCAGATTTAGAAAGAGGCTGTTACAAAAGTCCAAAAGAGAGAGTACCAGAGCTTGGGAGACAGTGAGCTTCTGAGGGAAGGAGAGGAAAGGAAGAATACCTCTGAAGAGGTGCAGTAGGCAGTTTGACTTTTTAGAGACATCAGAGATATGGGCCGAGAAGGAAAGTGTGGAGTCAAAGATGACGCCAAGGTTCTTAGCCTCGCAGGTAGGGGTAGGAGGAGGGCCAAGGGAGGCCGGCCAGAGAGTGAGGGAAAAGGATGGAGATGGTGTGCCGATGAGGAGGATCTCCTTCTTGCTGGCATTTAGACAAAGATCATTGGCGGCACACCAATTTTGAATGGCAGTTAGGCAGTCAGAGATGAGAGAGGGAGAGGAGGTGGCTGAAGGCAGCCGGAAAATGAGTTGAGTGTCAGCGTAGCACTGGAAATTTGAGCAGAAAATGGCAATGCAGTGAGCGAGAGTTGCCAGGTATTGGTTGAAAAGCCAGGGTGAGAAGTTAGACCCCTGGGGAACCCCACAGGTGGAGAGGAAGATAGATGATAGGAAAGACCCCAGTTGGACCTGGATGGTGATGGTGACGTCCAAAGTATGTGCAGTATCAAATTATGTTGAAGCTAGAGTGATTTTATTTGGCTAGCAGGTGCAGCAATGTGTTGTTTTTATATGTTTCTACCTTAGGTATTTTGATTAGAAATGTCCATATCCTGGGAACATATACATATTTCTGGAATATTATGGAAAAGTTGCAAATGATGCTGGCCCAATGGAAGCCAAACAATAGTAGGCATAGTGTTGTTCTTCTAGGTGATTAAAATGCTCAGATTTTCTCGTCAGAGGTCAAACGTAATGAACAGTGCGACTACGCCTCACTATCCTTAAAGGTCCAACATGAGGGGGAAGCCCTCTTCCGCTTGGTGAGGTGTAAGCAAACACATCTAAAAACCTCTGAACTTGGTCCAATATCATACTGCCAATATGGCTAGACTAAAGGATCAAATAGGGTGTGAGGATGTTGGTAATGCCAATTATAGGTGGTTGATAAACCCCAGGGATTGTCCAGGATAGTGTCCAAATGGACACAAAGGGTTCCGTTAAAAGCTTATAACTTTCTTACATCGAGTGACATTTTTTCAGTGTTTTTTTTCCTCAAATAATTTTTATGGAAAAACTCATCGGAAAATATAGGTGGGGTGGGAAAGTGAATATAAGGGGTAGGAGTGGTCCGGAATAGATAAAAAACAATAGGGGACTGGGAGTTTGGGGGACCGCCCCAAAAATAAAAAAAATAAAAACTCCAATTTTTTCGATAAAAACGTTTCACAAAAGCCATCGAAAAAAAGAGCGTTGATGTAATTACATAGACCTTTTAAAAGTATTGTAATAGTGTGGCCAACAATCACATATGATGCCCAAACAGTAAACAAGAAAAGGGTGATGAGATCCGCTCTTCATGCTTGGTATAGAACTCATGACCATGTGGCTTTGTAAAAAATAGAAGCTATTTGCTGCAAAGATATAATAATTATCCCAAGGCTCATCAATGGTCCATCGCTGGAATGAGTTGCTACTTACTGTTCATTCAAACAACGTCTAGAGAGTTTGGGCTGTGGTTTTCAGAACCCACAGTTTACAATGGGTGGCCCAAATAAATAGCATCCCTGTGGGAGCATGACGCCCATATATTGCACATACGATTCATAAAAGCCAGTTGGCCTCTAGAGAGGTGAGTGATCATCTATCTGTTTGGCCTAGTAGATTCTCTAGTGAAAGCACATTGAGCAGAATACAAACATTGACAAAATACCTTGCACCAGTGCCTTAATATGTTGGGGCTAACATAGTTCATAAACACGGATCCGTATATATGGCTGAAGTGTATTAATTACTTTTCCCTAATATCCTTCAAAGCTCAGAGTTCCTGAGGCACTGGACAAAAGACCTAATGATACCAATTCACAAGAAAGGACTGCACTTGCACCTGCAAAATGATCGGCTAATTGCCTTACTGGAGGTTTCAAGCACAGGTTGTTGACTCTTTAATGTAAGAATTAAATCCATGGGCAAAGGAAAGAGCAATATTACCACTGTTCAGACTCGATTCAGGAAATACATGACTACAGAAAATGCTCAGGTCGGTAAATTGTGAAAAGCACAGGCTATGGAGAAAAATGTTTGGCTCAAAATGATGCCTTTCTTGACTTAACAGCAGCCGTTTGAAAAGAAAACAGAGCCAATATAGGGGATAAACTCACGGCTGCAGCTATAGACGAAGCCTTGCTCAAGCTAATAATTGTATTGCATACAAACAAAACTGTACAAGTTAGATCGAGCGTGAATAAACAATGTACAGAAGATATTCGGATCAGTCGGGGATTGAAACAGGGTTGCAAGCGGCCTTTTCAATTTATACTTATCAGACCTGGGAACGGCCTTAAACGGGAACGGTCATTTTCCCTCATAAATAATCTGGCCTGACGCAGCATACATGGATGGTTTATGGTGACCACATCTTGTTAAACAGAGTATGGGCCTATGCGCAAGAAAATGCGATAGAAATAAATATTCCCAAGAAAAGCGTCATGATTATTAAACCTCTACCTAAAAAAGGAATGCAAAAGGGGGTGGGTGCTGGGTGCACACAATGTAGAAGTAGTTAGGCACTTTATGTACCTTGGAATTGTCTGGCCTTCATATACAGATTTCGCTCACATAGAGGGGAAAATAACAAAAAATGACTTCCTCTCTTTGTGGCTGTTTGTATTTTTAACTCTATATGTATATGCAGCTTTCTGTATTACACCTGCGTTTGAATTCTATAAAATGTATGTAATCCCTACCATTCTGTATGGAATGGCGGCTAGATATGACCTTCTTTTCAGCCACATCGCAAAAGTTGGGGGGGGGGACGCTTCCAACACGGGAGGATACATTTCTTTGCCACCATACAGCTTACATAAAAAAAAGTAAATATTTTCTTGATTCTGGGATCACTCCACAACCCAAACAGGACCCCAGTAGGATCTGGATCAACAGTGGTGCCCACAATCTCAGAGAGTGCTTGTAGGATCTCTTTCCAAAAGGCATGTATTTTAATGCATGTCCAAAACATATGTGTGTGGACGGCATCTCGGGCAGGTGTGAATTGAATGTCGGGTTAGCCTACTGAGTCTATGGGGCGTGTAATAGAATCTATTCAGAAGTGTGTACTGCATGCAGTGGAAACTGAAATTGAGGGAGACCTTTCGTGTGTGAGAGCACATTTTCTTCCATACAGTGTCATAGATTTCGAGATCTAGTTCACTCGCCCACTTGTCGCGCACTTTGGAGGATTGGTCAGGGGTTTTCACTAGTAAAATCTTGTATAGTGAGGAGACTACTCCTCGAGCTCCATTGGAGTTGGCAATGTAGTGTAGTTCAAGTGTGTCGGGTGCTCATCTAGGTAGCAAGACTACATGGCACGGACAGAGGTGCAGAGCCTATAATTTTGTAGCATCTCCAGTGCCTGCCCTATATGTCCGGCCCACCACGTTTGGGGTGTGATGAATTTCCCCTCTGGAAATAGGGTGGTTAGCAGTAAGTATCCTAATGCTTGCCAGTTCTGAGTTAACGCTGAGTCATGTGTGGGCTCGAGCCCAGGGTATCGCCAGATCAGGAGCCATTTATAGTAGGGCTGCGATTCTTTCAATGGCTGTAGTAACTAGCAGTGGGGAGTCATCTCATCTTTGTAGGTCTTGTGTAGGATTAGCGTTCAAAGGTTTATCCCGCTCGCTGCCAACCTTTCTAATTTAACATGGGGTGGGTTTTCAGAGTCTGCATACCAGTGCGAGGCATATTGGGCTTGTGCTGCTATCCAATATAGTTTACCCGGACCCCTAAAAACCTGGTACCACCTGGTGACCATCGGAGAGGTTACTCGCATGTGGGGTGTTAGGACGCCATGGTGAGCGGGAGTATTTCAGATTTAATGTAATTAATCGTGAACCTAGAGAAGGTGCCTATGGGGATCACGTCTCTCAGTATTGGATCCAAATTCATGGACGGGTTTCTGACATATAAAGGTATGTTGTCTGCATATAATGATATTATCTCGGGTTTATCTTTCAATCGTATTCCCCTCAAGGCATATCGTGCTCTAACGTAGTCCGCCATTGGTTCTATGACCAATGCAAAGAGAATGGGGAGTACAAACAGTTCTGCCGGGTGCCTTGGCTAAGTGCCGATTTTTGGGAGTTGACCAACACACTCGCTGTAGGGCATGTGTATAATAGCTTAATGTACCTAATCATTTCTGCACCAATGCCCATCTTTTCCAGGACCTCCCACATATATTGCCAAGAGACCATGTCAAAGGCCTTTTGAGCATCTATTGTGACTGCCACTGCCTCCGTCTTTTGGTCGATCCTGGACATTACCTTAAAGAGTCTTCTAATGTTTAGGGACGTTGATCTTCCGGGGATAAAATCTCCTTGGTCTTTGTGTATCAGGTGAGGCATGAGTGGTAGTAACCTGTTGGTTAATGTTTTTGCAAAGATTTTAGTATCAATGTTTATAAGTGATAGGGGCCTATATGATCCACATTCTGTAACTGGTTTGCCGGGCTTCAAGAGGATAGTGATGGTAACATTGCGCATGGAACAGTGGAGAATGGACTCACATAGTGATTAGACCTGACCTCTAGCAAACGCGGGGTGAGGAGCGTTACGTGTTCTTGGTAGAATTCCAAAATGAGGCCGTCCGGCCCCGGGGCCTTGCCTTTCGGACGCTCAGTTATAACCTTCACTACTTCATCTAGGGTGATCAGGCTTTCAAGACTATCTCTAGTGAGGGGGCTAATAGAGATCATGGGGATCAGAGTAGAGCACGTATATTGTGGACATCATGTGGTTGGTTTGATGTGTACTGGGTGCTGTAAAACTTGGAGAAAACCTTTTTTGCTGATCTGTCCATTGTATGGAGCCATGTTCGTCAGTGATGCATTCTATTTGGGTTAGGCCTCCCTCTGCTCTAATCACACTAGCCAGTGTCCTACCTGGTCTTTCACCTTCCCCAAATTTCTTTGCTGCCTATGGGCATGAGAAATAACGTATTTCTCTAATGGCATGAGATTCAAAGATCTCCAGCTCTGCCCGTATCTGCGCTAGCTTAATAGGGCTTGCTGCTGTTACACATTCCTGTTCCAGGCCCTTGAGTTTGGCTTCCCAGCGGTTAAGATTGTTTGGAATGACTTTTAATATGCCCGCCTCACTGGATATAGACATGCCCTGTATGTACACCTTGAAGGCCTCCCATCTTACCCCGTGCTGAGCGCTACATTTGAAAAAGGTCTCAATATCAGATTGGATCTCTGCTTTGAATACGATATCTGAAAGAACCTCCGATTTGAAGCGCCAGGCGGTGTGGGTGGCGGGTGAGGGGGATCCCAGCACTATTGACAGTGTCACCGGGGCGTGGTTGGATAGCGTGCGGGAAAGTATCTCCGTATTCTCAACCTTGCCTATCATGGTGCCTGATGTTAAGAACAGGTCAATGCATGATGAACCGTCATGCACAGATGAGTAATACCAGAAATCGCTTTTCCTGGGCGTGTAATATTATCCAGGAATCCTGTAAGCCTAGTGTTTCCATGTGTAAGATAAGTCTGCGGGATGCTTGTGACAGGGTCCTGGGGGCTGATCCAGTTCTGTCCAGATCAGTATCTAGTATTAGAGTCATATCCCTCCCAAATGATCTGGACCCCTATGTATCCCATAAGGATGGAGACCACTTCGTTGAAGAATTTTGGGGTATCAACATTAGGACAGTACGTGTTCACCAACAAGTATTCACTGCTTGCGATCATGCAATGGAGGATTACATATCTGCCTCTGGGGTATATGTAACTCTTTTTCAGTGTGAATTTGATTGATTTGTGGATTAGTGCATGTGCTGAGAAGGTAGTATAAAACCGATTCGGTCCCCAGGAGGGTGCTAAGCCAGCCACTATGTGTCTTGAGGCATGGGTTTCTTGTAAGAGGAGGATCTTTAGTCCATGCCTTTGTGCATATGCAGTGATTCCGCGCACCTTAGTAAAATTACCAACTACTTGGAAATTCCATGACATTAATTTAGTTCCCATTCCACATTTCAAGGTACATCCCAGATTTTCCGCCTTTGTCTACCGGTTGATATATTTGTTACATTTGTACATTCATTACCCAATGTGTGCACTGCCGTGTTACTTCTGCCAGTTTTGTTTTTACACACCCCAACTTGTGTACCCCCTCCCTCACTGCTCTCCCCCACGCCCTTATTCTACTCCCGGTCGGCCTACCCCTACTTGGCCCACCTTCTTGGGAGGTCCAACAGGGACCTAAGAACCTCTGAACCCTTGAAACAACCATTGCAGCTGCAAGGGCTGTCGCCACACAACCACTGAATAGGATTCTTGTAGAATGTGTGGGGCAGTTGGAGATTTTGTGTGCCACCATAAGCTCACAGTAAGGAGAATAGTAACCTCAAACACAGCAGTGTGAATTGGGTGCTTAGTCAGCCTGGTCGTTTTCTATCTGTTCACCGATGGGGTTGTTCAGCAGTACCTGCGCCTCGATGAATTTCACTGCCGCATTCAGCACGGCAGAAAGTAGAGTTTACCCCTGAAAGTAAGTTTGAGGCACGCCGGGAATAGCATGGCATATTGGATGTTCCGTTCTCTCAGCATCTTTTTTACCCCGTGTTAGGGAGAATTCTCATTTTATGGCTAATTTCCCTCACCTAGTGAGTCCCCCAGCAGCTTTGCTGGACTTCTGGAGTTTATTTTTTCACTTGGTAAGAGTGTGAGCTTTTCCCCCACTCTCACCCATGTTTTTCCATGTGTCTTTTACCTGTTGTTCTGTGATTGTGAACTCTGGAGTACACCACTTCAGTAGTCCCCTTCTTTTGTGTGTTACACAGCACCTTCATTGCAGTGACACAGGGTTGTCTTTTAGACTTCCCACCGACTACATTTCTGGGGCTGACTACAGTCCCCCAGAAAAGGGTAAAATTGCCATTAACTTTACTTAGTCATTTAACCACAGATCCAGTACACCCCATTTTACATGGAGTACTGGAAAGGGTTACTCCGATTCCCATTTTATCTGTTCCTCCTAGAGCATTGTTTCGCTCTTTTAACAATTAGACTTGGCTGGTGGCAGTGGTATCTACCCTAACTTTTCTACCGCAATTATATTAGATAAACGTGGTATTGTTTTAGGCTATTATATTAGCCTTGAACTTAAACCCGCTTGACCAAATACTTTATCTTTTGGCTCCAGTCAGGTTTATTCGCCATTTCTTTTTGTTTTAATTTGCGCGGCAAACCAGGTTTGCCTTCTTTGTTCACCGTCTTTTGGCGTGCTTCGGCTCAGAAGCCCTCCTCCAGGCGCCTGGGTGTCTAGGTGGGCTGAATGTGAGGGAGGGGTGTAGTCACCCCCTGCATAGGGTATCCTAGGAAACCCAAGTTGCACTTTGCCATGATTGGCTGAGGTGGTTGTCCGGGCCGGGCTGTGTGATTGAGAGCCAGGCTGTGTGAATGGGGGATTTTCACATAAAAGGCAGGTCTTTTGGGCTAGAAGTCAGAGTCGCCACTGGAACTATAAGGAACCGGAGAGAAGCGGAGAAGAAGACGGCTGCTGCAACTACCCCATCCCGGTGAAGCCCTGCTGCAGTCCTGAGCTATCTACCCTTCGATGACCAGAGAAGATCCGGTCCGGAGTCTTCTTGCCTTGAGCTTGGTGGGGATAACCAGCTCATCTTCCACAGCCAGAGGATCCTCTTCTTGGTCAAAATCGCTGCACACTGCTGTAGTGTTCCGGATAGCCATCTGAAGAGCCTCTCCTGTTTTTAAGGAGCACACCTTTTATTCATCGTCGCTGCTGCCGGCTTCATCCCTATGTGGTGCAGACCCCTCCAGACGTCCTCCTTCACACCGAAGCTCCAGGAACCGCGGGTCTGCAGGAAACCAACATGAACAACTGCCAGGGCACTAGCTTCTCCATTGAATAAGGGACTGTGTTCTGCTTGAGGAATTAGGGTGAATCCCTTTTCTTCATCTCCAAGGCTTGCC
Organism: Ambystoma mexicanum; assembly: GCF_040938575.1. Taxonomy (NCBI): domain Eukaryota; kingdom Metazoa; phylum Chordata; class Amphibia; order Caudata; family Ambystomatidae; genus Ambystoma; species Ambystoma mexicanum. Next base: position 307,163,954 of record NC_090921.1, read on the forward strand.
ATTGTCTTCCCTCCTTCTTATAACTTTTGCTTCCTCTGTTGACAATATCTAAGTACTCCTGGCAACGTTGAATCTCGAACTGTCCGACTGTGTGATCCTCGACAACAAGAACCTGATTCCACTTGACACTGGCTCCGGCCTATTGACTCTTGAATTTCCGTCAAATAGTGTTCTCTGATTCTGTCTGCCTTGACAAAAGTATTGCCTATGATTTTTGCCCCCAACTCTCTCTGGTTAATCCAGGTGCTAAGTGTGTTTTTGCCCCGATAACAATTCTTGCCATGGATACGCGTTTATTTAGTAAGACCGAACTGTCATTACTGTCAAAAAGTGATCCCAAATGTGTTCCCGGTGCCGTCTTTTGTTTTGCAACACCGGTCTGTTAAAACACAGGATACTTACCTTGAGTTAGAGTGTACCAAAGTGAATTGGTGGGTTGTAGTATATTTTACGTATGGTTTTGAATTAATAGAAGTGTTGTGTTTATAACAAATGGTTTAAAAATAAATGTACTTATATTTTTCTACCTGAAACCTTGAGTCAGTGTTTGCTTAAGTCACAGTAATTGTGGTCCCTTTGTGTAATCTCTGCTACTGCTCATATACTCTTGAGATAGGCCTGGCTGCTCCGCTGCTGCTACCACTTTAACATAGTAGTACGGGCTTGTACCAAATGGAAAACTTGTATTGCCACCTGTATTCTTAATTGTGTGCAATGGTCCCTAAGGGCACTGCACAGGATTCTGCCTAACACCCAGAGGAATTGGCGTATTTCTTGCTGTACTCCAGTGGAGAAGTCAGGGAAGATCCTGATGGTTTGAGAGCCCAGCCTCAATTCTTTTTTCTCCCGGGCTAGGCGAAGTAGATGATCTCTGTCGCAGAAGCTGAGAATCTTTGCAATTATGGGCCTGGGGAATTCCCCGGGCTTGGGGCGCGGGGCCAGGGCGTGGTGTGCACGCTCCACAGCACAAAATGGGGATAGATCGGGATTGGCCAGGAGGTCCTTAAGTAAGTTTTCAGTAGCCAGTTTCATCTTCCCAATAAGTGAGTCTCCGGGCACCCCGACTATCCTAATATTATTTCTATGCAATCGGGACTCGAGATCGTCGCACTTTAACGAATTTCATGTCTCGAGTAAGGGTCGCCACTGTGTCTTGAAGCGCGTACAGCCCATCCTCGTTGGCTCCGATCCTGGTCTCGGCCTCAGTGATTGTGGCGCCCTCGTGAGCCACTTTGGTTTTTGAGTGATGCAACATTCGCATTGATATCATCTAGCTTCTTGTGTATGGCCGCAAAATTCTTGACCATCGCTTCCATCATACTTAGATCGGGGGTAGGTGCAGAGGTAGGCATAGGGGTATCGTCCTGACTTCGAGTGGATTGTCCCTGTTTGAACCTAGACATTGACTTTGTAAATTTGTCCATGGCACTGGTTCCCCCCCCCCCGAGCTCCCTTGGTCATGGTAGACGGGTCAACGTCCTACTAGTCTCCCTGTTTATGGTCTAGCTCCGGATTCCTTAATAGAATGGCAAGTAGTGTCCAGCTCTGAGGCAAAGAGGTATATCCGGCGGGCGTTGTGGGGTCTGCAGGATAACAGAGCAGTTGAGAGGTAGCCTGTGCAGTCCTGGTGTTCTCTGAAAGTGCCCGGGGCCTCGGAGTGTGCCATGGCTGGGGTGAGGTCAGTGGAGCACCACAGCGGCCTGTGGCTGAGTAGCGGGATGTATGTCCGGTCCAGGCTGGGAAGGTAGCGAGAAGTAGGGGGCTGGTGGGATGATGGCAGCTCCTTCAGTGACCCTAAGGGTAGGGTTGTGCCACTCAGCATGTGTGGCAGCAGCTGAGTGTGTCCAAGGATAGGTGAGGTTTCAGCAGCTGTGGGGGGAGAGGCCCTGTCAAGCTAGTTAGTGGTACAGGGGAATTGCTGCGCTGGAAGAGATAGTGGCCTCAGTTCCAACCCGGTAAGTTCAGGGATGCCTTAGATCAGGTCCCACACATACCCAGCACTTACTTGGAGTGGTAAGACCTTGTTGCAGGTGTAGAATCAGTGTGGTGACCAATGCTTTAATATGGCCTGCTGCTCAGTGCATCCAGCAGGCACCATCAATCTGTTCCTCTGGTGGCCAAGTAAGAGTGGTCCCTGGTGTAGGCCATGCAGCCTATGGTGTGTTATAGTCCTCCAGGTCTGTTTTAGACCATGCTCCTTTGGGGCCACGACAGCCCACAGGCACCCAGCATGGGCGGCCACCAGGCTGCAGCCAATAACTTGATCACCGGCTCCTGGCGGGTGCACCAACAGCAAGGTGTGTCTCTCCCTCCCGTGGCTCAGTGCAGGCAGCAGGAGTTTCACGCCCAGCCGGGAAGGGGGGACAGTATTGTTTCTCCCATTGTGTTCTGCAAAAATAATAATAATAATAATAATTTAGCATTTATATAGTGCTACAAACCCTCAGGTATCTGAGCGCTGCTTATTACCCACGGTGTGTGGTGCTCATTTATCGACCTCGGAAGGATGAAAGGCTGAGTTTGGCCCTGCCGGGATTCAAACCTGCGTTAGCAGGCTTTGCACGGGTGTCAAAGCGAGCGCTCTACTCGCTGTGCCACTTGAGCTGCAGTTTCGGGCTAAAGCTCGTGGGCAGGGTCAGGGCAGATAGGAGCAGCCGAGGCTGGACTGCCCCACGGCCGGCCAAGGATGTCGGCCGTCAGAGCCTCAGGCAGCTGTAGTGTGCATGCCTGGTGGCTGCAGGAGGGAAGTAGGGCAGAGGGCGAGAGGCAACGCCCCTTCCGATGTGGCGCTTGTGCCTGCCAGCGGGCATGTCAGGTGGCTTATTAAGGCTGGGGGAATGAGGCCGCCCACCCTACAACGGGCTGGTGCGTCCACCACCATGGAGCCCCCAGCAGCACCCGGTCTACGGTCATCCAGGAGGGGTGAGGCGGGGTGATAGACCTCAAGTCCTGGGCGCAGCCCGATGCACTGCTATGCGGGTGGGCGGACCACACCAGCCAGCCCCACTCCGGGAGTCTCAGCGGTCTTAAGGATGGCTGCATATCATCGCCGCAGGCACGCGGGTTCAGGATCAACTGCACTCCGCTCAGCAGGTCGCCGGGAGCCCGATCTTTACACAGGGGTGTTCAATACCCCCAGGACACGAGCCAGCGGTGCACCTCACTATCCACATTCAGTGGACGTGCTTCTGAAGTTTAAAGGATTGTTAGAACCACCACCTTCTTCAGTGTAGTTTCAGCTTAGTGCGGCGCTGTTCAGCTAGGCAGCCATTTTCCAGGCAGCTCAACAACGCCCATAGATTTGACATTCTTGAATTGTTCTTACTGTGAATGGAGAGACCCTTCTGAAAGATGATTTTGATTCTTCCACGGCCAAGGCCCATCAATGCTATTAGAGTGGAACTTGGCTTAACTTCTTTATCTTGTCTATCTTTAATAAAAAAGGGCATTCTTATTTTTTTAAATGTGCAATGCAGAAGAGACTACTGCATCAACAATGATCTGAAGAGCTCTAGAGGGGGGTAAGTGGATGCCCTAAATAAATATGCTGCTAAATGCAAAATGTTTTTTTGAAGAAATTGATTTTGAGTGAACAGACAAAACACTTTCAATTGTAAATCTAAGAGGAAATTAAAGAAAGGTCCAATGGGATGTAGCAGAAAGTGTCAAATATGTAACGGCAAAGATCATCTTCAAGGAGCATCTAAAGATATCTCCAGAATGTACAGAGTGCACAGGATATATTTAGACATTTCCATTTCATCAAGCAAGACATTTCTTTTTGAGATTTTGTTCAAATTTGCTAGAAACAAATTGAGATGTTTGGGTGCAATAACAAAGAAGAAAATAATCTAAGTAAATTGAGTTTTAGATTATTCAAACAAAATGAAAATCTAAGTAAATTGAGTTGTAGATTATTCAAACAAAAATCTCAAATAGAAATCTTGTGTTAACTGTTTATTGATGTTTTTAGTTAGAAAGGATCACTTTGCACATTGTGTAATTTATGTGAAGCCAAGATATTTTTGGAAAATTGCTTTGAAATGTGCATGGGACATCAAGCCATTACTTTTAGCTATGACAAAATTTCCATATGGACACTTCCTGTGGTCCTCTATGTCTCGCATAGAGAATGTTTTCTTTTCTAGGGTTGAAACTGAATGTTGCCTACAGAGTCAGACCTTCTTTCTGACTTGCAATCTGAGAATGATTTGTTAAGGTTTTTAAATCCCTTTTCATTCAGAAACCATCACCTTTGAATCATGCTTCATCAGATTTACCTCTGTGTCTAGGAAAATGTTGTTATAGGCAAGGATAGTTTGTTATGTAGTAACTCAATTAATGTAGTGAGATATAGGGCCTCATTACGAGTCCTGCGGTAACCGAGGCGGTAAAACCGCCTGGTTACCGCCGGACTCGTATTACCATTCCGCCTCCGTGATTCCCGGAATTACCGGGACATTACAACCCCGGTTTTCCGGGAATCACGGAGGCGGAATGGTGTTAATCCCCATTCCCATCGAGTCCTATGGGACTCGATGGGAATGGGGATCATGGAAACACCGGCAGCATCTCGTAATGTTGGCGGTGTTTCCTCGGTCGCTTGCAGGCGGGCGGTGTTAAACCCGCCAGGTCAGACCTGGCGGGAACATCACCTCCCGCCTGCAGGAGTCGGGATCAGGCGGTCCGGAAACAACGGTGGCGGCGGGTTTACCGCCACCGTTATTTCTGGACCGCCTCAGTTATAATGAGGCCCATAATCTCTTAGGGCATGCATTTATCATGGAAACTGTCTCACCACATTAATACCATAATTACTGTGGCATTCTGCAATGTAAAACATTCACCATCTTTTCAGACCTATCCATTCATCTGATACTTGAAAAATACATCACACATAGTATTACTAGGTGATAAAAATAATTCTTATTCTAAAGGCTTCTGTGATTAATTGGGCAATGCCATCACTGCTTCCTGGGGGGAACCTCCCCTCGTGTGGCCAGGGTGAGGCAGACGTTTTCTGATCCGAACCCTGGGGGTGGCTATTTGAGGGAGAAACATGGAGGGGTAGACACCCCTCATGGAAGTAAGGAAAGGGATTTGCTGGATGAGCCATGGTATCCCCTTTCCCTTTTAGGGAAATCCTCTCCATTCCACAGGCATTGATGGCATATTGTGCAGATTCCCTTCAATCATTCACAAGACCTACTGGTAACACCTTCCAATACTCTACACATAAAACACCAAGAACTTCCGTACATCTGGAAATGCTGGCACATGGAGGCTGAGTGGAGTAATGCAGATCGCCAGAGATGAGAAGCACCAGATACGCTTTAGTGGTTGTGAGCATATGATAGGTGCCGGGACATTAAAAAGCTTTACCCAGCATGCAGTGAGAGTACGCTACCTGGGAAAGTCGAGCCTTATTGGTGTTGACCGAGGGACGGTGAGGACGTCAAGATGACCATGGAGCGGGCAGGCTCGGGAGGAAGGCAGTATACAGAGGACTGCAGAGGCCCGTTCACCGTACGGTGAACGCTAGAGGGAATGAAGAAGAAGCTTCCTAGTGGCCATGCGAACCTGGAAGCAGCCTCACTGCCACCCGAACACGGTGTGAGAGCCCAGAGGAAAGCGGGAACCGCAAAGTACTCTCTATCGGTCCTCCCTAGGCTCCTTGGGGCAGTGGGTCAGCATTGCGGGCTGAGTGTACATGGGAACATGGCTGTGGAACTGGAAGGGTTGATGTTTTGTGATGAGATGTGGCACTTTGTTTGACATTGGTTTGGATTATGCAAGTTGCATTGTGGTACCTGTAGTCATGTGCGTGTTTGGGGTTGCTACTGTATGTGTTCATCAGCTTCTCCATCCTGGCATGGCCAACATGAGCATGTCCCCTGAGCTGTACTGTGACATTGGTGCGGGAGGTGGGCAGGTCCGACTTTTGCATGCACTTGTCTTGCCATGCTTTGTGGAGTTTGTCAAATCCCCCTCACCCATTTGGTCAGGTGCATTGCAGCACTTGCGGACTGACATTTCTACTCACCCATTATCCACGTCCGTTGTCCTCTGGGCCTCTCCATGTATCCAGCCAGTGTACTGTTCCGTAGGACCATGGCATCGTGGGAGGAGCCAGGTTAACGGGCACAGCAGTGGGAGATGTACAGGTTGGGGTTGCAGGCCACCTGCACATTCAGAGTGTTAGTGCTTCCTGTTTCAGTACACTGCTTTGTTGGCCTGGAGGGACACCAAAACAACATGGGTACAGTCCAAGGCTATGATTATATTTGGCAATTGAGCAACGGCATAGAACTGTGCCTTCATAGCATGAACCTGTGCTGGGGTTGTGGGCAGTGAAATGTGGCGTGGAACATGCCACAGGAGAGCCTCCAGCACATGGGCAAACACTGCACAAAATGTGGGCTGTGCCATGCCATGCATCATGGCCAATGAGTGCTGGAAGGTGCCGGTTCCTAGGAGTTGTAGGACGTGCACTAGCTTTTTCAGTGGGGGAACAGCTGTCTGGATGTTAATCCTGCTCGCTATGTCTCTCTGGATTTTGGTGAGCAGCTCTGTTATGGTCTCCCTGTTGAGGTGATACAGGGTGACCAACTGCCCGTCAATGAGGGTCCAGGGTGAGGGCCTGACCCTGGGGATTAGTGCACACCTTGCTTGGACTTTCCCCCTCCTGGTCCCCTGTACACCCTGTGCACTGGGCTGGTTGTCCTGCCTCTGTAGTTCCAAGCGCAGCAGGAGCAGCTGCATGTCCCATCTCGCAATGGCTAGTGGCAGCATGGTGTTTGTAACTGTGTTTGGCATGGGCTTCACCTTTATGTAAACCTCTGGAGTGGATTGGGATCACCTTTGGCTTAATTTCTACCACCTGTGTTAATTTACCTCCATTTGGAGGCTGGGGGTAATTGCGCTGTTTTTTCGGCAGTTTTAGTGGCTTTTTCCGGCGCTAATACTTCCGTACAGGGACTTGTGATACGCCGATGATTGTGCTTAGTGATATCGGTGCAGATTCCACTGACTGTAATTGTGCCTGCTGTTTTGCAGTCTGCGGTATTTGCGCCGGCACATGATCCTGTGGAGCAGTATTGCCGATGCTAATTCCGTTAAGGTCACTTCTAAGGCTTACCGTCAAACTCGTGGTGAGGTCCATGGGCCTAATTACAAGTACTGCAGTGTGGGGGAAAAACCAGCATTACCGCACTGCTGTTATCACAACTTTGGTGGTGAGGAGGAGGGAAAACCTCAATCAAAATTCTGGAGGTCATTCCGCAGTCCTATCAGCAAAATAAGGCCCGATCCTCACATCGCCAGCTAGTCTGGAATGGTGGGGTGATTCCAGTGTGGTCCATTGATGCCCCGCGGTACATTAAATGTGTGCACTCACTACAACCAGAGACAGGATATCAGGGACTACTTCGAAGTTGTGCTGGAAAACGCCATGCTAAAAGTTACTAAAACGCACTACAAATGGCTATGAAGGAAGCAGCAAAAGGAAATGAAGGTGGTGGGGTGACTGGGATGGTAGAAGGAGCAGAAAAAACCTGCAGCATCCATTTTACGTTGCCGATGTAGCACTTACGATTGCCTAGAGTTTAAAGGCATACAACGGAAGAGCCTAGTGGAGACGCCTAAGTGCATTCAAGATTATTAGATTATGGAGAAAAAAGGTTTCACAGGCATTGCCTTTTGTTGGGAGACGTGGCAGATTCTAAGTGTCTCCTATTCCTGGTCCAGGCCTTCGAAGTGACTTCAGAGACACACTGCTTGCTGTAAACTCTGCCCAAAGTTGCAGTAGTTGACTAGAGAGAACAAAGATGATTGTTTTGAGTAAACAAGACATAAATATGGATGAAAGCAAACCTTTCTTCTCTTTAGACAATCAGAAAGTGTGAAATTCATGCTCTAAGCACAATAGATGTCCACATTCTATAGAAACCTGCATTCTGTTCGTCCCAGCTTAGAACTGTCCAGCCAATCAGCAAGCTTGGAATGGACCCCCTAACTGTCTAGAAAGGCTGTATTCCAATCATCTCTTTGTGATTTGTACAGACTAGACACTGGAGTCATGGACATACTGTGTGACAGGAAATCCTAGGAGAAGCTGTGTTTATCCCCATTGCACAACTTCTCACGATCAGGCTCTGCTCTATGCCAGGTGACATTCAATCTTATTAGAGGCCCTCGTCTTCAGCCCTGGACCTCTAATTTGGGTGGCGGTCACTTATCAAACAATAGAGCCACCTGGTGCTGACTCTAATGCTCCAATGAGGGAGAAACAGACCAATGACTGATAATAACACAGTAATTGTTCAGTACAAGCAGCATCTGTCGGACTTGCAAGACTTGTGAAGCTGCTGAGTGTCTTTAAAAAGCCCCTTTTCCTTGTGGGAGGAAGCCAGATGTGTTCCTTCTGAAGACATCAGCCACGGCGGGAGCAAAGTGACAGGTTTCAGGCCCTGTGTTTATAATGTTTATGTTTATTGTTGTGTTGTATGCCTTATTTCATCATGTCTTATTTCATCCTGCCATATGTCTTACGTCATCCTGCCATATAAGCGCTGTAGAATGCATGACCCATCAGCAGACTGTTGACTGCAGTCTGAAACGACAAAAGCGAGGAGCAGAACAACGCATGCAGCAGAAATTGTAGTTTGGGCACTCAAGGCAAAGCAGTGAAGCATAATGTGGAGACGTTGGAAGCCAAACGGAGGATGCCGAAGAGGCAAGGAGTGTATTAAAGGTGGTAGCAACTATGTGACAGCGGGATCACATTTCCTTTGTAGTCTCAGCTGTATGCTATGGGTTGCAGCGCTATATGCAGAAGCAGGAATTAAAAGTGTATGGACCTCTAGGGATCCTGTCTATAGTTCAGGGGTCTGCATAATGTGACAGCAATTTGTGTGCGATTCAGCTGCACAATATGGGGCGTAGTGATACATGAAGAGCACGTGCACAGAGAATGATATGCCATAGCGTGCAATAGAAATTTAGCATATCTCTTACCTTGGCTCAGCAGTGCTGTTGCAGCTCACCTTACCTGGCTGCCATTTTAACTAACATGACTACTAGTGAAAAAAGCTTATGATGGGGACTTCGAATAGGTCCCTCTGGCCAAGTCTGTGATCCCCAACATTTTTTTGAGGGCCGTCAAAAATGCCCATGGAACCTCTTCAATCGGAATTCGGTATTAAAAGGGACTAAACAACACTTTACACTTACACATAGTTGCACACAATCAAGAAAAACCATAGTAACTGCAAAGCACGAAGAGAAAAGTGGTTACACATATATAAAAGACGCCCTTTTAATTAAAAAGCAGTTACATTAACTTTAATAGTCCTTCCCTGGGACTATACAAGGAAGCGAAGTTCCAGTATCTAACAGGGTTTAGCCCACAGTCAAGTACTTGTTAAGGGGTTTAGGAAGTCACAGCAATCCCTCCGGCCACAAAGACAATAGATACGTTATTTTAAAGGGTAAAAACACACTTTGGGAAAATACGCTTTGAGAAAGAAAGAGGGTCACTGCCACAGGGCTCTCCATGAAAGAATCCTTGGTCAGAAGTGCGCTACCGATGGCCAGGAAAGGATAGTGTTAGGAAGTGGACTTTAAGCCTATGCTATCCCTATGGGACGTGGGGGGACACTCTTAATCTTGGGAATTCCTACACACAAACAAATGTGTGTGCTGGCGCTTGAATCCTACCAGTACCCAGTGATGTTGTTGCAGAATGTTCAAGAGACACAATTCTCAGACCAGAATATTCATCACCAAGAAATTAACCAATAATATATAAGTAAAAAATTGCAGATATTGCAATTTTGTGAAAGTGCATAATGTTTGTTTATGGGCTGGGTTGAGGGTTTATAGGGGCCCATGGCATGCTGAACTGAATTTAGAAACAGTCAAAATTCAAAAGTGAAACATTTGGGGATGAAAAAAGCAGTTGTAGAACGCATGGAACTGTTGCACCAACACTTTGGCTTTTTGGGGTAAGTAGAAAGATTTTCCCTGTATCCAGGGTTCCTAATTAGGGCATCCGAAAATGGATCCACTGGTTTAAGCCAAGCCTTGTTTTTTGTTAGATCACATTCAGGCCAAAGCACCATGCAAAGTCACCTACCCAAATATCTTCACTGCCCCCACTTATTTGAGAGGAGTCCAGTTGGTTTTCTTTGCATTTGCTTGCCTATATGCGAACATCTATCATGATTCAAAAGGGCCATGCAATTATTTTAAATGATCTCAACGGCCCAGGTTTCATGGTAAATTTGTTAGAAAAGCAGGTGGTTCCCATTTATCTGGTCTTAGAAGAGAAGTCTTCTGTCTCTGGGAATTTCTGGTGCCATTGTATAGTAGCCGGGACTTCACATAAAGGGGCTCCAAATGCATTAATCATACAAAAGGATATGGGAGGCGACCCGACTGACACAGATGGCGAATGCTGGAAAGCATTGGGAATAACGTATCATTAGTGTTATAGGGAGGAGGGAATAAACCCTGAAAAAGTAAATAAGTCTAGGGAAAAAGAGGCAATTAAAAAAACCGAAATGTACCAAAGAGAGGAATAAAGATGATAAACGGAAGAGCAAGAGGAAGTCAAAAGCAAGAGGCTGGTCCAGGTAGAGGGGGAAAAATCAAGGAATAGGGGTATAGGGTGTAATATTTGCAATGACACCCTGTCTATTACAAATACAAGATGTATCAAGCCAGCATGCCCCATTACAATGTAGTGATTACGCAGCCTTTGAGATTACCTTAGCACCAACTACTTCAAAGTCAATGGCAAATTAAGAAATGTGAAGACCTGCACAGGTACGGCTCTAAAAGAGATTGGGATGGTTGGCACAAGTTTCTCACTTAGAAGATCTGTGAAGGTTAGACGGATTGAGTGGTGAGCTGGGTGCTTCACCCAATAGATCTGGAAGTGGGCACTTGGGCGTCACCTTATACTGTTTATCCCGTCCATTGCGCTAGAAAATATATGATGGTAATCCAAAACTCATAATGATATGTGCAAGTATCCTTAATACTGAATTAAAAGAGGCCCAGTGTTATAGTAGATATGGAGTAAGACTATAAAGAAAGCCTGTCTACTGCGCCAGAAAATCCTATGACTCTAGATCCTATGGTAGCCTGGCTTCCACGCTTAGAAGACGGTATAAGATAGCCAGTCTATTTGTGCTGAGGCTGCCTATAGTGCCTAGAATTAGCATATGAGGGTAGCTTGTCTTCTTCACACAGACAACCGGATCACACAGCAAAATCACAGATAAGCTGCTCCTGAGCTTAAGGTATGTATAAATGCACCGTTTTGGTGGACATTTGCCGCAGGCACGGCTATCCATCCACACACTTTTGAATGCAGCAACGACAAATTCAGTCTAGCTGGACATATAACATATTCTCCCTTACACCAGACTTGCCTCAACACCTCTGCCACTAGAATACAGTGGCAACCTATGAAATATTTCTCGTCTAGCTGGGCACACATCGATTCTCCTGCACTGGCGCTCTGTCGTGATCTCCCTCAGCACCCATCCACATGCCTTGAAAGTGAATGAAGAAGGCCAACTCTGATAATCTACAGAAAAGGACAAAATCAAAAACTAATAGTGGACACATAATACTCAGAACATTAGGAATTTTTTGGGAGGAGGTCCTTAAATAAGTTTTCAGTAGCCAGTTTCATCTTCCCAGTAAGTGAGTCTCCGGGCACCCCGACTATCCTAATATTATTTCTATGCGATCGGGACTCGAGATCGTCGCACTTGGTTTTAACGAATTTCATGTCTCGAGTAAGGGTCGCCACTGTGTCTTGAAGTGCGTACAGCCCATCCTCGTTGGCTCCGATCCTGGTCTCGGCCTCAGTGATTGTGGCGCCCTCGTGAGCCACTTGGGTTTTGAGTGATGCAACATTCGCCTTGATATCATCTAGCTTCTTGTGTATGGCCGCAAAATTCTTGACCATCGCTTCCATCATACTTAGATCGGGGGTAGGTGCAGAGGTAGGCATAGGGGTATCGTCCTGACTTCGAGTGGATTGTCCCTGTTTGAACCTAGACGTTGACTTTGTAAATTTGTCCATGGCACTGGTTTTCTCCCCCCCCCCGAGCGCCCTTGGTCATGGTAGACGGGTCAACGTCCTACTAGTCTCCCTGTTTATGGTCTAGCTCCGGATTCCTTAATAGAATGGCAAGTAGTGTCCAGCACTGAGGCAAAGAGGTATATCCGGCGGGCGTCGTGGGGTCTGCAGGATAACAGAGCAGTTGAGAGGTAGCCTGTGCAGTCCTGGTGTTCTCTGGAAGTGCCCGGGGCCTCGGAGTGTGCCATGGCTGGGGTGAGGTCAGTGGAGCACCACAGCGGCCTGTGGCTGAGTAGCGGGGTGTATGTCCGGTCCAGGCTGGGAAGGTAGCGAGAAGTAGGGGGCTGGTGGGATGATGGAAGTCCTTCAGTGACCCTAAGGGTAGGGTTGTGCCACTCAGCATGTGTGGCAGCAGCTGAGTGTGTCCAAGGATAGGTGAGGTTTCAGCAGCTGTGGGGGGAGAGGCCCTGTCAAGCTAGTTAGTGGTACAGGGGAATTGCTGCGCTGGAAGAGATAGTGGCCTCAGTTCCAACCCGGTAAGTTCAGGGATGCCTTAGATCAGGTCCCACACATACCCAGCACTTACTTGGAGTGGTAAGACCTCGTTGCAGGTGTAGAATCAGTGTTGTGACCAATGCTTTAATATGGCCTGCTGCTCAGTGCATCCAGCAGGCACCATCAATCTGTTCCTCTGGTGGCCAAGTAAGAGTGGTCCCTGGCGTAGGCCAAGCAGCCTATGGTGTGTTATAGTCCTCCAGGTCTGTTTTAGACCATGCTCCTTTGGGGCCACGACAGCCCACGGGCACCCAGCACGGGCGGCCACCAGGCTGCAGCCAATAACTTCATCACCGGCTCCTGGCGGGTGCACCAACAGCAAGGTGTGTCTCTCCCTCCCGTGGCTCAGTGCAGGCAGCAGGAGTTTCACGCCCAGCCGGGGAGGGGGGACAGTATTGTTTCTCCCATTGTGTTCTGCAAAAATAATAATAATAATTTAGCATTTATATAGTGCTACAAACCCTCAGGTATCTGAGCGCTGCTTATTACCCACGGTGTGTGGTGCTCATTTATCGACCTCGGAAGGATGAAAGGCTGAGTTTGGCCCTGCCGGGATTCAAACCTGCGTTAGCAGGCTCTGCACGGGTGTCAAAGCGAGCGCTCTACTCGCTGTGCCACTTGAGCTGCAGTTTCGGGCTAAAGTCCGCGGGCAGGGTCAGGGCAGATAGGAGCAGCCGAGGCTGGACTGCCCCACGGCCGGCCAAGGATGTCGGCCATCAGAGCCTCAGGCAGCTGTAGTGTGCATGCCTGGTGGCTGCAGGAGGGAAGTAGGGCAGAGGGCGAGAGGCAACGCCCCTTCCGATGTGGCGCTTGTGCCTGCCAGCGGGCAAGTCAGGTGGCTTATTAAGGCTGGGGGAATGAGGCCGCCCACCCTACAACGGGCTGGTGCGTCCACCACCATGGAGCCCCCAGCAGCACCCGGTCTACGGTCATACAGGAAGGGTGAGGCGGGGTGATAGACCTCAAGTCCTGGGCACAGCCCGATGCACTGCTATGCGGGTGGGCGGACCACACCAGCCAGCCCCACTCCGGGAGTCTCAGCGGTCTTAAGGATGGCTGCGTATCATCGCCGCAGGCACGCGGGTTCAGGATCAACTGCACTCCGCTCAGCAGGTCGCCGGGAGCCCGATCTTTACACAGGGGTGTTCAATACCCCCAGGACACGAGCCAGCGGTGCACCTCACTATCCACATTCAGTGGACGTGCTTCTGAAGTTTAAAGGATTGTTAGAACCACCACCTTCTTCAGTGTAGTTTCAGCTTAGTGCGGCGCTGCTCAGCTAGGCAGCCATTTTCCAGGCAGCTCAACAACGCCCATAGATTTGACATTCTTGAATTGTTCTTACTGTGAATGGAGAGATTCTTCCACGGCCAAGGCCCATCAATGCTATTAGAGTGGCACTTGGCTTAACTTCTTTATCTTGTCTATCTTTAATAAAAAAGGGCATTCTTATTTTTTTAAATGTGCAATGCAGAAGAGACTACTGCATCAACAATGATCTGAAGAGCTCTAGAGGCGGGTAAGTGGATGCCCTAAATAAATATGCTGCTAAATGCAAAATGTTTTTTGGAAGAAATTGATTTTGAGTGAACGGACAAAACACTTTCAATTGTAAATCTAAGAGGAAATTAAAGAAAGGTCCAATGGGATGTAGCAGAAAGTGTCAAATATTTAACGGCAAAGATCATCTTCAAGGAGCATCTAAAGATATCTCCAGAATGTACAGAGTGCACAGGATATATTTAGACATTTCCATTTCATCAAGCAAGACATTTCTTTTTGAGATTTTGTTCAAATTTGCTAGAAACAAATTGAGATTTTTGGGTGCAATAACAAGAAGAAAATAATCTAAGTAAATTGAGTGGTAGATTATTCAAACAAAATGAAAATCTAAGTAAATTGAGTTGTAGATTATTCAAACAAAATGAAAATCTAAGTAAATTGAGTTGTAGATTATTCAAACAAAATGAAAATCTAAGTAAATTGAGTTGTAGATTATTCAAACAAAAATCTCAAATAGAAATCTTGTGTTAACTGTTTATTGATGTTTTTAATTAGAAAGGATCACTTTGCACATTGTGTAATTTATGTGAAGCCAAGATATTTTGGAAAATTGCTTTGAAATGTGCATGGGACATCAAGCCATTACTTTTAGCTATGACAAAATTTCCATATGGACACTTCCTGTGGTCCTCTATGTCTTGCATAGAGAATGTTTTCTTTTCTAGGATTGAAACTGAATGCTTGCCTACAGAGTCAGACCTTCTTTCTGACTTGCAATCTGAGAATGATTTGTTAAGGTTTTTAAATCCCTTTTCATTCAGAAACCATCACCTTTGAATCATGCTTCATCAGATTTACCTCTGTGTCTAGGAAAATGTTGTTATAGGCAAGGATAGTTTGTTATGTAGTAACTCAATTAATGTAGTGAGATAGAATCTCTTAGTGCATGCATTTATCATGGAAACTGTCTCATGACATTAATACCATAATTACTGTGGCATTCTGCAATGTAAAACATTCACCATCTTTTCAGACCTATCCATTCATCTGATACTTGAAAAATAAATCACACATAGTATTACTAGGTGATAAAAATAATTCTTATTCTAAAGGCTTCTGTGATTAATTTGGCAATGCCATCACTGCTTCCGTGGGGGGAACCTCCCCTCGTGTGGCCAGGGTGAGGCAGACATTTTCTGATCCGAACCCTGGGGGTGGCTATTTGAGGGAGAAACATGGAGGGGTAGACACCCCTCATGGAAGTAAGGAAAGTGATTTGCTGGATGAGCCATGGTATCCCCTTTCCCTTTTAGGGAAATCCTCTCCATTCCACAGGCATTGATGGCATATTGTGCAGATTCCCTTCAATCATTCACAAGACCTACTGGTAACACCTTCCAATACTCTACACATAAAACACCAAGAACTTCCGTACATCTGGAAATGCTGGCACATGGAGGCTGAGTGGAGTAATGCAGATCGCCAGAGATGAGAAGCACCAGATACGCTTTAGTGGTTGTGAGCATATGATAGGTGCCGGGACATTAAAAAGCTTTACCCAGCATGCAGTGAGAGTACGCTACCTGGGAAAGTCGAGCCTTATTGGTGTTGACCGAGGGACGGTGAGGACGTCAAGATGACCATGGAGCGGGCAGGCTCGGGAGGAAGGCAGGATACAGAGGACTGCAGAGGCCCGTTCACCGTACGGTGAACGCTAGAGGGAAGGAAGAAGAAGCTTCCTAGTGGCCATGCGAACCTGGAAGCAGCCTCACTGCCACCCGAACACGGTGTGAGAGCCCAGAGGAAAGCGGGAACCGCAAAGTACTCTCTATCGGTCCTCCCTAGGCTCCTTGGGGCAGTGGGTCAGCATTGCGGGCTGAGTGTACATGGGTACATGGCTGTGGAACTGGCAGGGTTGATGTTTTGTGATGAGATGTGGCACTTTGTTTGACATTGGTTTGGATTATGCAAGTTGCATTGTGGTACCTGTAGTGATGTGCGTGTTTGGGGTTGCTACTGTATGTGTTCATCAGCTTCTCCATCCTGGCATGGCCAACATGAGCATGTCCCCTGAGCTGTACTGTGACATTGGTGTGGGAGGTGGGCAGGTCCGACTTTTGCATGCACTTGTCTTGCCATGCTTTGTGGAGTTTGTCAAATCCCCCTCACCCATTTGGTCAGGTGCATTGCAGCACTTGGGGACTGACATTTCTACTCACCCATTATCCACGTTCATTGTCCTCTGGGCCTCTCCATGTATCCAGCCAGTGTACTGTTCCGTAGGACCATGGCATCGTGGGAGGAGCCAGGTTAACGGGCACAGCAGTGGGAGATGTACAGGTTGGGGTTGCAGGCCACCTGCACATTCAGAGTGTTAGTGCTTCCTGTTTCAGTACACTGCTTTGTTGGCCTGGAGGGACACCAAAACAACATGGGTACAGTCCAAGGCTATGATTATATTTGGCAATTGAGCAACGGCATAGAACTGTGCCTTCATAGCATGAACCTGTGCTGGGGTTGTGGGCAGTGAGATGTGGCGTGGAACATGCCACAGGAGAGCCTCCAGCACATGGGCAAACACTGCACAAAATGTGGGCTGTGCCATGCCATGCATCATGACCAATGAGTGCTGGAAGGTGCCGGTTCTTAGGAGTTGTAGGACGTGCACTAGCTTTGTCAGTGGGGGAACAGCTGTCTGGATGTTAATCCTGCTCGCTATGTCTCTCTGGATTTTGGTGAGCAGCTCTGTTATGGTCTCCCTGTTGAGGTGATACAGGGTGACCAACTGCCTGTCAATGAGGGTCCAGGGTGAGGGCCTGACCCTGGGGATTAGTGCACACCTTGCTTGGACTTTCCCCCTCCTGCTCCCCTGTACACCCTGTGCACTGGGCTGGTTGTCCTGCCTCTGTAGTTCCAAGCGCAGCAGGAGCAGCTGCATGTCCCATCTCGCAATGGCTAGTGGCAGCATGGTGTTTGTAACTGTGTTTGGCATGGGCTTCACCTTTATGTAAACCTCTGGAGTGGATTGGGATCACCTTTGGCTTAATTTCTACCACCTGTGTTAATTTACCTCCATTTGGAGGCTGGGGGTAATTGCGCTGTTTTTTCGGCAGTTTTAGTGGCTTTTTCCGGCGCTAATACTTCCGTACAGGGACTTGTGATACGCCGATGATTGTGCTTAGTGATATCGGTGCAGATTCCACTGACTGTAATTGTGCCTGCTGTTTTGCAGTCTGCGGTATTTGCGCCGGCACATGATCCTGTGGAGCAGTATTGCCGATGCTAATTCCGTTAAGGTCACTTCTAAGGCTTACCGTCAAACTCGTGGTGAGGTCCATGGGCCTAATTACAAGTACTGCAGTGTGGGGGAAAAACCAGCATTACCGCACTGCTACAACTTTGGTGGTGAGGAGGAGGGAAAACCTCAATCAAAATTCTGGAGGTCATTCCGCAGTCCTATCAGCAAAATAAGGCCCGATCCTCACATCGCCAGCTAGTCTGGAATGGTGGGGTGATTCCAGTGTGGTCCATTGATGCCCCGCGGTACATTAAATGTGTGCACTCACTACAACCAGAGACAGAATATCAGGGACTACTTCGAAGTTGTGCTGGAAAACGCCATGCTGAAAGTTACTAAAACGCACTACAAATGGCTATGAAGGAAGCAGCAAAAGGAAATGAAGGTGGTGGGGTGACTGGGATGGTAGAAGGAGCAGAAAAAACCTGCAGCATCCATTTTACGTTGCCGATGTAGCACTTACGATTGCCTAGAGTTTAAAGGCATACAACGGAAGAGCCTAGTGGAGCCGCCTAAGTGCATTCAAGATTATTAGATTATGGAGAAAAAAGGTTTCACAGGCAGATTCTAAGTGTCTCCTATTCCTGGTCCAGGCCTTCGAAGTGACTTCAGAGACACACTGCTTGCTGTAAACTCTGCCAAAGTTGCGGTAGTTGACTAGAGAGAACAAAGATGATTGTTTTGAGTAAACAAGACATAAATATGGATGAAAGCAAAACTTTTTTCTCTTTAGACAATCAGAAAGTGTGAAATTCATGCTCTAAGCACAATAGATGTCCACATTCTATAGAAACCTGCGTTCTGTTCGTCCCAGCTTAGAACTGTCCAGCCAATCAGCAAGCTTGGAATGGACCCCCTAACTGTCTAGAAAGGCTGTATTCCAATCATCTCTTTGTGATTTGTACAGACTAGACACTGGAGTCATGGACATACTGTGTGACAGGAAATCCTAGGAGAAGCTGTGTTTATCCCCATTGCACAACTTCTCACCATCAGGCTCTGCTCTATGCCAGGTGACATTCAATCTTATTAGAGGCCCTCGTCTTCAGCCCTGGACCTCTAACTTGGGTGGCGGTCACTTATCACACAATAGAGCCACCTGGTGCTGACTCTAATGCTCCAATGAGGGAGAAACAGACCAATGACTGATAATAACACAGTAATTGTTCAGTACAAGCAGCATCTGTCGGACTTGCAAGACTTGTGAAGCTGCTGAGTGTCTTTAAAAAGCACCTTTTCCTTGTGGGAGGAAGCCAGATGTGTTCCTTCTGAAGACATCAGCCACGGCGGGAGCAAAGTGACAGGTTTCAGGCCCTGTGTTTATAATGTTTATGTTTATTGTTGTGTTGTATGCCTTATTTCATCATGTCTTATGTCATCCTGCCATATGCATTATGTCATCCTGCCATTTAAGCGCTGTAGGATGCATTACCCATCAGCAGACTGTTGACTGCAGTCTGAAACGACAAAAGCGAGGAGCAGAACAACGCATGCAGAAGAAATTGTAGTTTGGGAACTCAAGGCAAAGCAGTGAAGCATAATGTGGAGACGTTGGAAGCCAAACGGAGAATGCCGAAGAGGCAAGGAGTGTATTAAAGGTGGTAGCAACTATGTGACAGCGGGATCACATTTCCTTTGTAGGTCTCAGCTGTATGCTATGGGTTGCAGCGCTATATGCAGAAGCAGGAATGAAAAGTGTATGAACCTCTAGGGAACCTGTCTATAGTTCAGGGGTCTGCATAATGTGACAGCAATTTGTGTGCGATTCAGCTGCATGATATGGGGCGTAGTGATACATGAAGAGCACGTGCACAGAGAATGATATGCCATAGCGTGCAATAGAAATTTAGCATATCTCTTACCTTGGCTCAGCAGTGCTGTTGCAGCTCACCTTACCTGGCTGCCATTTTAACTAACATGACTACTAGTGAAAAAAGCGTATGATGGGGACTTCAGAATAGGTCCCTCTGGCCAAGTCTGTGATCCCCCAACATTTTTTTGAGGGCCGTCAAAAATGCCCATGGAACCTCTTCAATCGGAATTCGGTATTAAAAGGGACTAAACAACACTTTACACTTACACATAGTTGCACACAATCAAGAAAAACCATAGTAACTGTAAAGCACGAAGAGAAAAGTGGTTACACATATATAAAAGACGCCCTTTTAATTAAAAAGCAGTAAAATTAACTTTAATAGTCCTTCCCTAACCAAGGAAGCGAAGTTCCAGTATCTAACAGGGTTTAGCCCACAGTGAAGTACTTGTTAAGGGGTTTAGGAAGTCACAGCAATCCCTCCGGCCACAAAGACAATAGATACGTTATTTTAAAGGGTAAAAACACACTTTGGGAAAATACGCTTTGAGAAAGAAAGAGGGTCACTGCCACAGGGCTCTCCATGAAAGAATCCTTGGTCAGAAGTGCGCTCCCGATGGCCAGGAAAGGATAGTGTTAGGAAGTGGACTTTAAGCCTATGCTATCCCTATGGGACGTGGGGGGACACTCTTAATCTTGGGAATTCCTACACACAAACAAATGTGTGTGCTGGCGCTTGAATCCTACCAGTACCCAGTGATTTTGTTGCAGAATGTTCAAGAGACACAATTCTCAGACCAGAATATTCATCACCAAGAAATTAACCAATAATATATAAGTAAAAAATTGCAGATATTGCATTTTTGTGAAAGTGCATAATGTTTGTTTATGGGCTGGGTTGAGGGTTTATAGGGGCCCATGGCATGCTGAACTGAATTTAGAAACAGTCAAAATTCAAAAGTGAAACATTTGGGGATGAAAAAAGCAGTTGTAGAACGCATGGAACTGTTGCACCTACACTTTGGCTTTTTGGGGTAAGTAGAAAGATTCTCCCTGTATACAGGGTTCTCCTGACTAGGGCATCCGAAAATGGATCCACTGGTTTAAGCCAAGCCTTGTTTTTTGTTAGATCACATTCAGGCCAAAGCACCATGCAAAGTCACCTACCCAAATATCTTCACTGCCCCCCACTTATTTGAGAGGAGTCCAGTTGATTTTCCTTGCATTCGCTTGCCTATATGAGAACAATGATCTCAAAGGCCCAGATTTCATGGTAAATTTGTTAGAAAAGCAGGTGGTTCCCATTTATCTGGTCTTAGAAGAGAAGTCTTCTGTCTCTGGGAATTTCTGGTGCTATTGTATAGTAGCCGGGACTTCACATAAAGGGGCTCCAAATGCATTAATCATACAAAAGGATATGGGAGGCGACCCGACTGACACAGATGGTGAATGCTGGAAAGCATTGGGAATAACGTATCATTAGTGTTATAGGGAGGAGGGAATAAACCCTGAAAAAGTAAATAAGTCTAGGGAAAAAGAGGCAATTAAAAAAACCGAAATGTACCAAAGAGAGGAATAAAGATGATAAACGGAAGAGCAAGAGGAAGTCAAAAGCAAGAGGCTGGTCCAGGTAGAGGGGAAAAAATCAAGTAATAGGGGTATAGGGTGTAATATTTGCAATGACACCCTGTCTATTACAAATACAAGATGTATCAAGCCAGCATGCCCCATTACAATGTAGTGATTACGCAGCCTTTGAGATTACCTTAGCACCAACTACTTCAAAGTCAATGGCAAATTAAGAAATGTGAAGACCTGCACAGGTACGGCTCTAAAAGAGATTGGGATGGTTGGCACAAGTTTCTCACTTAGAAGATCTGTGAAGGTTAGACGGATTAAGTGGTGAGCTGGGTGCTTCACCCAATAGATCTGGAAGTGGGCACTTGGGCGTCACCTTATACTGTTTATCCCGTCCATTGCGCTAGAAAATATATGATGGTAATCTAAAACTCATAATGATATGTGCAAGTATCCTTAATACTGAATTAAAAGAGGCCCAATGTTATAGTAGATATGGAGTAAGACTATAAAGAAAGCCTGTCTACTGCGCCAGAAAATCCTATGACTCTAGATCCTATGGTAGCCTGGCTTCCACGCTTAGAAGACGGTATAAGATAGCCAGTCTATTTGTGCTGAGGCTGCCTATAGTGCCTAGAATTAGCATATGAGGGTAGCTTGTCTTCTTCACACAGACAACCGGATCACACAGCAAAATCACAGATAAGCTGCTCCTGAGCTTAAGGTATGTATAAATGCACGGTTTTGGTGGACATTTGCCGCAGGCACGGCTATCCATCCACACACTTTTGAATGCAGCAACGACAAATTCAGTCTAGCTGGACATATAACAGATTCTCCCTTACACCAGACTTGCCTCAACACCTCTGCCACTAGAATACAGTGGCAACCTATGAAATATTTCTCGTCTAGCTGGGCACACATCGATTCTCCTGCACTGGCGCTCTGTCGTGATCTCCCTCAGCACCCATCCACATGCCTTGAAAGTGAATGAAGAAGGCCAACTCTGATAATCTACAGAAAAGGACAAAATCAAAAACTAATAGTGGACACATAATACTCAGAACATTAGGGATTTTTTGTCTGTGCATATAGGAGGAACATCTACTAAAGAGAATTTCTCACAGGTAGATAAGACAGAAAAGAGCCAATTGTGGAGCTTTGGACAATTAACTATTGTTGATACAAGACCTCCAGAAGAACACTGCAAGGTCATCCAAGTGTGTCATGGAGAAGTCCTCCATCCCATTCAGAACATGATTCACCATCCTTTGGAATGTAGCATTCCTTAGTCCGAAAGGCATAACCTTAAACCTTAAACTGGCAGAGGACATAACAACATTGGACCAATAGATGACAATGTACTATGACTTCTCTTTCATTAATTCACAGAAAATTATTTTAATTAATTACATATTATTACATAACAAAATCAATATCTATAAAAAGAGCTCATAAATCTTGTCCCATCATTCACACACTTTCATGCTTTCATACATACAGACTCTCTACTTTGTTCCAAAAATGGTATCATAAACAATGTTACCATATCATACAATTTAGTTAATATTCAATGCTTGCACCCTTTTTTAATTTACAGGTGTGTCCCTCTCTATTCATTACAGGAGATCTAACAGTCGACACGTGTTTCGGTTGGTATTTAAACAGGGCTTCACATCTCTTGCCCTTCAGTTCTTTCAACCTTTGTCAGGACGGAGGTCAACTACACGCTGTGTGTTGCCTCGCAGATGGATGGGGTGAGCAGCGTAATCTAAAACACACAATAATACCACTTGTTATTCTCTTTGTATCTCATTGCCATCTTTACTTATTTCATATTTCAACTAATGTAGAGAAGTAACTATTTTTGTTGTTACCAATATTATACTCACCTCCACTACACAACTGTTGGAGGGGAGTATGGATATTCTGGACACAAAGAGACCAAACCTGGTTTGGCGTACAGAGTAAAACTCAAGAAGGACATTGCCAACAAAAAATGGCAAAAAAGAAGACTGGGGCCATTTTTACAAAATGGGGACCTATGGGTGCTTTACTGCAGCTGCAAATGCAGCCCGCGGTAAAAGCTCCCAATGGTAGTTAAAAGTAAACCACTGCCACCAGCCATTAATTGTAGAAAGGGTAACATAAAAATGTTTCATGAGAAACTAGACAAAGGGGATACTAAGTAACCCCTCCAGCACCCTATGGTAAGATAGTGTGTGCTGGGTCTAGAAAGTTACAAATGTAAGTAACATCAATTTCACTTTACTGCTCTTGGAAACAGTAGTTTATCCAAGAGAAGGAATTTAAACCTTGGGGAAATCGGTAAGACTTCCCTGTGCCACTGCACTGAAGGTGCTATGTGTCACAATGTAAAAAGGTGATGCCTATGGAGTTTGTCAGACTCCACAACCAAAAGGAACACAAAGTTTAAATCACATTAAAATACTTGAGAGAGTGGGAAAAAGGTCTCACTCTCTCCAGGTTAAAAAAAAAGAGTCCAGCAAAAGTGCTGGGGGTCTCTAAGGTAGAGAGGAATTAGCACATTTCTGAGAATTCTCCCTAACACTCGCCCCTCAGACCCCCAGACTAAGGGACATGAGGATTTAATCCACCCCTGGATGAATCTCCTTACTCCCGTCGGTAATAATTTCGGGAGAGACCATCAGCATTTTTGTGATTAAACCATGACCTCTGTTCTATGGTAAAATCAAACCCCTGCAGGCTGATAGACGCTCTTAATAATTTAGGATTTTCCCCTTTCATCTGCATTAACCATCTCAAGGGTTGGTGGTCTGTTTGAATTACACACGTAGATCCATACAAGTATGGTCTAAACCTCTTAAAAGACCACACAATGGCAAAACATTCACGTTCTATGGTTACCCACCTTGTTTCAGAGTCCTTCAGTTTCCTACTGATGAAGCAGATAGGGTGTCCCCTGCCTTTCTCATCCACTTGACTCAGAACTGCATCTATTCCTGTATTTGAAGCATCAGTTTGTACAATAAAGAATTGGTTGTAATCAGGAGCTCTTAAGACTGGAGCTTGACAAGGGCTTTCTTAAATCCTTCAAAAGCCTTTGTGCACTTCTCATTCCATCTGACCGTCTTGGGGAATTTGGGTGAGGGGATCA
Organism: Ambystoma mexicanum; assembly: GCF_040938575.1. NCBI lineage: Eukaryota > Metazoa > Chordata > Amphibia > Caudata > Ambystomatidae > Ambystoma > Ambystoma mexicanum. The sequence goes on from NC_090921.1 coordinate 307,187,937, forward strand.
CATTCAAGGGAGAAGCTATGGTCCCATAGTTCTCTATGAAGTTCCTATAGTAACCAGTGAGACCTTGAAAGGCTCTCACTTGGGCTTGAGTAGTAGGGGTGGCCCAGACTTGTACAGCTTGTACTTTGCTAGGCAATGGATGTCAGGGGCAGACCTGGGGGGGCACGCAGAAAGCATGCAGCAAGGTATGCGGTGGCACCTGTAGTGAAGAAACTGGTGGGTGTCCTGCACTATGGGCCACGTGTAGTGAATGTGTGTGGTGCTCAGGTGGGATGGGGAAGGGTGCTGCCATACAGGAGACTGCTTTGTCCTCCCTGTAGGCTGCAGGCGTTGCAAGTGCATCGAGACTACACTTCCCAGCATGCCTCGCGCACAGACAGCCAATCAGGAAGCAGATCGGGCGTGGTACGCCCCAACGCGCATGCGCGAGAACACCGACACGGGGCTTGTGCTCGAGATCGCTGTGGAGGAGGACGTGAGACACCGAGCTCCGTAGGAAAACCCGTGCGAGGGGCCCCGCCCCGCCTGATTGAGAGTCTGGCCCCTCGCCGAAACTCAGATAAGTGTGGGACGCATATCCGGGGAACCCAAGCCACGCAATACTCTATCCTAAGAGAGCCCGTAGAGAGAGTTTTGGGAAGCGCAGGGGGCACAGTCTCCCAGTCCATAACGCTCGCCCCTGCGTCGGCATACGAGATAAGTACAGGCCCCGGGGACAAAAGTGTTTAGCAGCGCGAGTCATGCAGGAATGAGGAGCGCAACATTGGCACCATAAAAAGGAGAATACCCGCGCCCCAAGCCACGCGCGGCGAAGTTTACCCACGCCCCAAGCCACGCGCGGCGAAGCTCGCGCTGACGCGTTTCTAACGACCTGTTAGGCGCCTGGGGAAGAAAGTATGAATGCGGCATGGAGTGAATGACCGTGCGTATGTGTGACCTGGAATAACACATACCTTTTCTTTGTAGCGGAAGACGTGACCAGTCCACACCGTTTTCGGAGACGCAGCACAGACTGACAGCTTCCCAAGGACCGAGCACTCGGACCGGACAATGAACCCAAGCTAAGTGTTGCATGCTAGTTTACCTGTGACAGTGGTTACCCACTGCCAATTGAACCGCTCAAAGGGGTCAAATGTTGCTTATGTGATTAACACTTCAGAAAGTGTACTGAGTGGTCTAGCCTGCAGACTCTGCAGGAATTATCATGTGGTGTGTTATGACAATGAAGGTGTGCAGCAGTTGAACCTCACCCAATTTCCCTCTACCTACCCATTACCTCGCCCTACTCCTTTTCCCGGTTTTCCCACAATCCCCCAACCTATCCAATCAACGAGACCCTAACCCTCTTTCCCTGCCCTGGTCGCGAAGGCCTGCGTAAGCTTCGTCTTGCAGGTATCAAGACCAGTGTGGGGGTAGTTGGTACATCCACTCCTGCGCCAGGTATCGGTGTGCAACCCTGACAGAAGCACAAGCCCACGAATAATCACGGCGCCTGAGTGGGTTTGATACCCTCCCCCGTTTCTTGCAACATGGAGGAGATTGCTAAGGTCCTGCAGGACCTGCAGAACGAATTGGCAGCATCTCGACAGGAATACGCTGCCTTATCGGTCCAAGTCCGAAGTCTGGCAGCACAGACCTCGCCCTTACCTGGCTCAGCCCCGATCCCCATCCAAGTGCAAGTGTCACCAGAGCCCACCGTTCCTCTTGCACCCCCAGAGCGTTATGCAGGGGACCCCCAGAAGTTTACTACTTTCATCACTCAGTGCCGCCTCCAGTTTCTTACTAAACCCATGGCCTTCCGGTCCACCCAGTCTAGGACGGCCTTCGTCATTTCGTACCTCACCGGGGATGCTGCTGCATGGGCCAATCCTTTGGTGCATAAGGACGACCCACTACTCTATGACTGGGATGGGTTTCTGGGTGAGTTTGAAAAGATATTCAATCGTCGGGCAGCCACCCTGTATAAGGATAGAGAGCTTTTGACGCTCAGGCAGGGCAACAAGGAATTGGTAACTTACGTTACAAACTTCAACCGCTTAGTAGCGGAAGCGGAGTGGCCTGCCGACAAGCGAATGTCTCTATTCTATCAAGGCCTGCGGGACGATCTGAAGGATCTAATTGCCCAGGTTGATCCACAGCCGGTGGAATGCTCCGACATGATCGATCTTGCCTTACGGTTGGATCATCGTCAGGCTGAGAGACGGGGCGATAAAAGAAAAGGTGAACCTCGCCCGATGGTCCGGTTAGATCAGTCTCGTGGACCTCGTGGGCAATTAGAAAGGTCTGGTGGGGATGAACCCATGCAAATAGGTTCTGTCCGAGGACCCTTATCCATGGAAGAAAAGGAGCGACGGAGGAAAGAAGGTGTTTGCCTTTATTGTGGTTTAGCCGGGCATTTCGTGCGAGAGTGCCCCACAAAGCCTAAGAGTCAGGGAAACGCATCCGCTCGGCGGTAGTGGGGGTCACCCGACCGAGCTTACTGGAGGTTAGGGCCCCAGTCACGGACAATCCCAATTATGCTCCCCATATTAAGATATTGGGTCAATTGGGCTATTCAGGGCACCAGAGGATGGTATCCATGCTGGTGGACTCGGGTGCAACGGGAAATTTCATTGATACCAAGTGTGTGGTAGCATTAGGGATCTCCGTTTACCCGAAAGAAACACCAGAGCCGGTTCAGGCGGTTGATGGCTCCCCTCTCAGTTCAGGCCCTATTACTCATTGTACCCAAACATTAACCCTACAATGTGGGGAATCACATTGGGAAGAGATCATCTTTGACGTGATTGCCGCCCCACAGTTCGGGATTATTCTTGGATTACCTTGGTTACGTAAACATGATCCAGATATTTGTTGGCTTACTGGTCGGGTCGCATTGAACTCCACTTATTGCCAAACACATTGTAAACCAAAACCCCTCATAGTTCCGTGCATCGTTGGTACTGAAAAGGACCAGCCGGCCAAGACATGTTTCACAGACCTACCCGAAGAATACTCCGACTTTGCGGATGTGTTCAATAAAAAGGCTGCAGAGACTCTGCCTCAGCACAGATCGTTCGACTGCAGAATAGATCTTGAACCGGGAGCTGTTCTCCCGTGCAGTCGTATCTATGCACTGACAGAGGCTGAAAATGAGCATCTTCGCGAGTATATTGCTACAAACCTGCAGAGCGGTTTTATCCGTCATTCCAACTCGCCAGTCTCTTCCCCCTTATTCTTCGTTCCTAAGAAGTCCGGGGAGCTCCGGACTTGTATCGATTACCGCGGGGTAAACCGGATTACCATCAAAAATCGTTACCCCCTTCCTCTCATACCAGTTCTGTTAGACCAGGTACGAGATGCGGTCATCTACACTAAGTTGGATCTTAGAGGCGCTTACCACCTAGTGCGGGTGCGTGAGGGGGACGAATGGAAAACCGCCTTCCGTACAAAATTCGGATTGTACGAATACCAGGTTATGCCATTCGGCCTCTGTAATGCACCCGCAGCCTTCCAACACTTCTTGGACGAAGTTCTCCGAGAGTTTCTAGACATCTGTGCAGTTGTCTATATAGATGACATTCTGATTTACTCTCGTAGCCCTCAGGAACACGTCCAACACGTTCGCGCCATATTATCTAAATTGCGGGAACATCAACTCTATGCCAAGTTAGAAAAGTGCGAGTTTCATCGTACCACCGTTGAATTTTTGGGGTATTTCCTGACACCCACCGGGGTACAAATGGACCAGAAAAAGGTGCAAGCGATACTAAGTTGGCCATCCCCTGCTAACGTAAAAGAGGTACAATCCTTCTTGGGGTTTGCCAACTTCTATCGACGCTTCGTAAAAAATTTCTCGGAATTGGTAACACCAATCACCAAACTGCTACGTAAGGGATGCACCTTTGAGTGGGATCAAACCGCAGAACGAGGTTTTCGGCTACTTAAGAGCGCTTTTACTAACGCACCTGTCCTGAGACACCCCGACCTTGCTCAACCATTTATAGTGGAGACTGATGCCTCCAGCTATGCACTAGGGGCCATATTGTCTCAAAGGAATCCAGAAACAGGCCTACTCCATCCGGTGGCCTACTATTCGCGAAAACTGTTACCAGCTGAGGCAAATTACACCATTGCAGACCGTGAATTACTTGCCATCAAAGCCGCCTTTGATGAATGGCGACATTATCTGATGGGGGCTCGGCACACAGTGACTGTAATAACCGATCACCGGAATTTACAATTTATCCGGACTGCTAAAAACTTGAGTCCGCGGCAATTGCGTTGGGCCTTGTTCTTCGCGGAATTTGATTTTATAATTACATATAGGCCGGGGACTAATAACCGGAAGGCCGACATACTGTCACGGTACCCTGAACCTGTCAGTAAATCAGAAAATGTTCTACAGACTATAGTTCCACTAGCACGTATAGTGGGTGCTACGACTGGACTATTTGAGATGATTCAGCAAGAATTATCCATGCAGGATTTGCACAAGTGGTGTGCAGAAGACCCGCAACACCAGGTATTTGCTGGACTCCCATATCACGGCCAGCAACTCTTCTTACCCGCTACCAAACTCCAAAAAAAGGCCATGTCTTGGTGCCACGATTCCCCTCTTGCGGGCCATCCAGGTAGAACCAAGACCCAAGAACTGGTATCACGGTATTTCTGGTGGCCTCAGTGGCGGCGAGACGTACAACAGTATGTGAGTAACTGCGATACGTGTGCACGCAATAAATCCGACCACGGTAAACCAGCAGGGTTGTTGTGCCCATTGCCAACACCCTCGGCACCCTGGGGCTCCATCACTATGGATCTCATAGTAGACTTACCAGCAGTACAGGGGTTTACCTCCATCATGGTGGTGGTTGATACGTTTTCTAAAATGGCACACTTTATCCCTTGTATGGGAGTACCAACCGCAGGTCAAGTCGCAGAGCTATTTCTTCAACATATAGTACGCCTCCATGGACTGCCCTCCCACATAACAACGGATAGGGGACCACAATTCACCTCCCGCTTCTGGCGTGAATTCTGCAAAATCATAGGAATGGATGTGAGCCTGACATCGGGCTATCATCCGGAAACAGACGGCCAAACGGAGAGGGTCAATCAGGGGCTAGAACAGTACCTACGCTGTTTTATTGCCAGTCGGGAAGCAACTTGGTTGCAACATGTATGGTTGGCAGAGTTAGCATACAACAACGCCAACCATACTTCCACAAAGCAATCACCCTTTTACTGCCTTTATGGCTACCACCCCAAGGTACTCCCTGTTGCATTGGCAGAATCCAAGCCAACCCTTCCAACCATAATAGGACGGAGGAAATGCATGGAACAGGTGTGGAAAGAGGCGCAGGATAATCTTGTACAATCCAAGACCATCTACAAGAAATATGCTGACAAGCATCGTCGAGCCTGCCCTCAATATCGAGTGGGAGACATGGTTTGGCTCTCCACTCGTAATATAACTTTACATGGACCACGTAAATTACAACCACGATATCTGGGCCCTTTCCCCATAGAACGAATCATCAATCCCGTAGCCGTGCGTTTAAAACTGCCCCCTCAAATGAGAATACATCCAACGTTCCATACCGCATTATTGAAGCCAGCCCCTAAGGCTACCACGACCCAAAAACCACCACCTGTCCTAGTCCAAGGAGAACCTGAGTATGAGGTCCAAGCAATCCTGAATTCTAAAAGGGATAGGGCAGGACGGGTTCTGTATCTGGTAGATTGGGTCGGGTATGGGCCTGAAGATCGCTCTTGGGAGCCCTCAGCTCATGTACATGCCCCAAGACTGCTGCGCACCTTCCATCGCAACTTCCCAGATAAACCCCGGCCTCCACCGGCCTTCCGTGGGGGGGGGAGTGATGTCAGGGGCAGACCTGGGGGGGCACGCAGAAAGCATGCAGCAAGGTATGCGGTGGCACCTGTAGTGAAGAAACTGGTGGGTGTCCTGCACTATGGGCCACGTGTAGTGAATGTGTGTGGTGCTCAGGTGGGATGGGGAAGGGTGCTGCCATACAGGAGACTGCTTTGTCCTCCCTGTAGGCTGCAGGCATTGCAAGTGCATCGAGACTACACTTCCCAGCATGCCTCGCGCACAGACAGCCAATCAGGAAGCAGATCGGGCGTGGTACGCCCCAACGCGCATGCGCGAGAACACCGACACGGGGCTTGTGCTCGAGATCGCTGTGGAGGAGGACGTGAGACACCGAGCTCCGTAGGAAAACCCGTGCGAGGGGCCCCGCCCCGCCTGATTGAGAGTCTGGCCCCTCGCCGAAACTCAGATAAGTGTGGGACGCATATCCGGGGAACCCAAGCCACGCAATACTCTATCCTAAGAGAGCCCGTAGAGAGAGTTTTGGGAAGCGCAGGGGGCACAGTCTCCCAGTCCATAACGCTCGCCCCTGCGTCGGCATACGAGATAAGTACAGGCCCCGGGGACAAAAGTGTTTAGCAGCGCGAGTCATGCAGGAATGAGGAGCGCAACATTGGCACCATAAAAAGGAGAATACCCGCGCCCCAAGCCACGCGCGGCGAAGTTTACCCACGCCCCAAGCCACGCGCGGCGAAGCTCGCGCTGACGCGTTTCTAACGACCTGTTAGGCGCCTGGGGAAGAAAGTATGAATGCGGCATGGAGTGAATGACCGTGCGTATGTGTGACCTGGAATAACACATACCTTTTCTTTGTAGCGGAAGACGTGACCAGTCCACACCGTTTTCGGAGACGCAGCACAGACTGACAGCTTCCCAAGGACCGAGCACTCGGACCGGACAATGAACCCAAGCTAAGTGTTGCATGCTAGTTTACCTGTGACAGTGGTTACCCACTGCCAATTGAACCGCTCAAAGGGGTCAAATGTTGCTTATGTGATTAACACTTCAGAAAGTGTACTGAGTGGTCTAGCCTGCAGACTCTGCAGGAATTATCATGTGGTGTGTTATGACAATGAAGGTGTGCAGCAGTTGAACCTCACCCAATTTCCCTCTACCTACCCATTACCTCGCCCTACTCCTTTTCCCGGTTTTCCCACAATCCCCCAACCTATCCAATCAACGAGACCCTAACCCTCTTTCCCTGCCCTGGTCGCGAAGGCCTGCGTAAGCTTCGTCTTGCAGGTATCAAGACCAGTGTGGGGGTAGTTGGTACATCCACTCCTGCGCCAGGTATCGGTGTGCAACCCTGACAATGGCCTTATTTCACCTCATCCTACCTCATGTCCAAGGTAGACCACTTTACTCCTGACCAATTTGACATTTACTTGCCTCTATGATCAGATGGGCCTGCTCAAGAGCCTGCAAAACATATCCTAGGTGGTCAAGATGTTCTTTCCAAGTAGGGCTGAACACTGCAAGGTCATCCAAGTATGCCATGCAGAAGTCCTCCATCCCATTCAGAACATGATTCACCATCCTTTGGAATGTAGCATTCTTTAGTCCGAAAGGCATAACCTTAAACCTTAAACTGGCAGAGGCCTCCTGGGGTTGAAAATGCATTTTCCTCCTTGGAATGGTCTGTCAGAGCTATTTGCCAATAGCCTGAGGTTAGGTCAAATGTACTGAGGAACTTGGTTGAACCAAGTTTGTCCACCAGCTGATCTGTCCTAGGTAAAGGATGGGCATCAGTCGTCGTGACTGCATTAAGAGCTCTATAGTCCGCACAGAACAGAATCTCAACTCCTTGGATCCTGCCTTTGGTACTAGTACAACCGGACTAGCCCATGGACTTGTAGATGGCTCTATTACTCTATTACCCCAAGATCAAGCATCTTCTTGACCTCTTCCTTTATGTGGGTTCTTACATGGTCTGACATTCTGTAACCCCCCTGTTCTTAACAGGAGGACAGTCACCAGTGAGTATATCATGCTGGCCCCAAGGGGTCAAGCCTAGTGTCAGTGAAAACAAGGAGGCAAACTGATTTAACAGAACTTTACACTCCTCCTGTTGTTGCATAGTCAGGTCAGAAGAGAGATTAACTCCTATCTTTCAATCTAAAGATTGTCCCTTGAGGAGGTGAGGGAGAGGTTCACTCTACTCCTCCTCTTGAGCAGAGGCTAGAAGCAAAGCTCCTAGTTCTGGTCTAGAGAAGTATGCCTTTAGGTGGTTGGTGTGAAAGACTTTTGGGGCCCCTTTGGTTTGCCCAAGTCCACCAAATAATTGACCTCTCCAGGTTTGCCCACAACCTTGAAGGGTCCAATCCATTTGTCCTGTAAGGCCCTCTGCCTTGTAGGTACCATAACTAGAACTAGCTAGTCAAGAGTAAACTCAACCATGTTTGCCTTCTGATCATGCCAATGTTTGACCATAGCATGACCTGCTTTCAAGTTATTAGAAGCTTCTGTCACCATGTGTGTCATTCTCCTTCAGACCCCTAACACATAGTCAGTGACTCTCACTGGCATGTGGGAAGGAACACTCTCCAACCCTTCCTTGATTAGGGCCAATGGAACTCTAACCGGATGACCATATAAGCCAAGAGAAGGCATGGCAGTAGAAGGTCCCACTTTCTTCTAAGGGGTTCTTCTAAAGCACCTATCATGCTCTTCATAGTTTTATTAAACTTCTCCACCAACCCATTGGTTTGGAGATGGTAGGCTGTTGAGAACTTGTAGGTCACTCCAAAGTTTTTCCACATGGCTTGCCTGCAGTGGGACATAAAATTGTTCCCCCTGCCTGAGATAAACTCCTTAGGAAAACCTACCCTGGTAAAAATACCAAGGAGGGCCTTAGCCACTGCCTGAGCAGTAACAGATCTCATAGGTATGGCTTCAGGATACCTGGTAGCACGGTCTACCACAACCAATATAAATCGGTTGCCTGAAGATGTGGGAGGGTTTACGGGACCAACAATGTCAATCCCTACCCTCTCAAACGGGACTCCCACCACTGGGAGAGGCACCAACAGTGCCACATTCTTGTTTCCACTTTTGCCAGAAGGCTGACAAGTGTGACAGCTTCTACAGAATTTATCTACATCAGACCCCATTTTAGGCCAGTAGAAATACAGAGAAATACTTTCCTTGGTCTTCTTAAAACTTAAGTGACCAGCTAAAGGAATTGATTGATTGATTGATTGATTGTTTATTTGTATATTGCCCAGACACAATGTGTTTCAAAGTGCTTCAAGGTGGAAGGAAGCATGGGAAAATACAGATTACATTCTTACAAGTCCTTGAAAACTTCCGAATGTGAGAAAGAAGCTATCATATCATAACATAACAGATAGTACAAGTGCATAGATCAATAAGGGAGAGGTGGGGAAGGAAAAAAGGAGACAATACTAGCAGTAGCATTACTATGCCTGACGACAATTGTTGCAGTGCGAGAGTCACAAGAGGAGGGGCAGGTGTGGGAGAGGGAAGGGAGGGTAGGAGGAGAGGAACAAAACAAGTGACTATCATAGAGGATCAGCGACTGAACCGAGATAGTACTGGGGAGGGAGAGGGAGGAGAAGACAGAAGGAAAGGGGGGGACAGACAGGCTATTATCAGACGTCAAGGGACAGTGATAAGAGTAAGTGCTATGGTGGAAGAAGTGAAAGAGGCAAAGGGAGGGGAAGGTCAAGTCAAGCAGCTACAATTACTATGCCTGACGGCAATTGAGGTAGCGCCCAATTTAAACAGGAAAAGAAAAGGGTAGGAGAGGAGAGGGGGAGGGAGGCTGATGCATAAAAACAGGCAGCTACAATGACTATGCCTGGCGGCAATTGGGGTAGTGCCAGAATTAGACAGAGGAGGGAAAGGGAGGTGAAAGGGAAGGGAGGGGGAAGAGAGAAAGGGGGTTAAGGATGGGAAGCAAGCAGGGAGGGGGTTAAAGCAGAACAAGAGGGGGCATTGGGGTGGGATGGGAGTTCACACAAACGGGGGGCATTGGGGTGGGATGGGAGTTTACACAGACAAACGGGGGCCATTGGGGTGGGAAGGGTTAAGGTAGAACAAACGGGGGGCATTGGGGTGGGAGGGGGGTTCACACATGCAAATGGGGGGCATTGAGGTGGTAGGGGGTTCACACAGAGCGGGGGCATTAGGGTAGGAGGGGGGTTCACACAGGCAAAGGGGAGGCATTGGGGTGGGAGGGGGGTTCACACAGACAAACAGGAGGCATTGGGGTGGGAAGGGGGGTTCACACAGGCAAACAAGGGCATTGGGTTGGGAGGGGGGGTTCACACAGACAAACGGGGCATTGGGGCGGGAGGGGGTTCACACAGGCAAACGGGGCATTAGGGTGGGAAGGGGGATTCACACAGGCAAAAGGGGGCATTGGGGTGCGAGGGGGGTTCACACAAACAGGGGGGCATTGGGGTTGAACGGTTGTTCACACAGACAAACGGAGGGCATTGGGATGGGAGGGGTTCACACAGACAAACGGGGGCATTGGGGTGGCAGGGGGTTAAGGCAGCACAAACAGGGGGCATTGGGGTGGGAGGGGGGCTCACACAGACAAACGGGGGCATTGGGATGGGAGGGAGGTTCACACAGACAAATGGGGGGCATTGGGGTGGGAGGGGTTTATGGCAGCACAAACAATCTCATGGGCTAACTGTAGAAACTGAGGTCTCACCCACCTCCTGAGGCACTACAAGTCTTCTGTAGTCCCCTGGGGTAGACTAAACAGGCTCACTGTAAAGGAGGCCAACCTCCCAGTACAGCCTGTGCTTCCTTGGCTCTTGCCCATCCATCTGGGAAGCTGCCTTTTGATGAAGTCCTTCAAGAGTAGGACACTCTCTTTGACCTCTGCTGAAGTATGCCCTACAGGGGCCACCTTCTGCAAGCAAAGTCTGCAGCTCAGGATGATCTTTACGATCCAGATCTCATACAGGAGGAAGGGCCTCTTCTAGTTCTGTTTCATCAGTAACTGGTTCACTATCCTCTGGTTGGTCCTCCCACTCAGCCTCAGCTGGTGGAGGGGTCACAGGTGTGACCTTGGACTGTCCTCTCAGGGATATCCTTGTTTTGTGCACAGGGGTGATACTTTTCTTTCTTCACGCTCTGAAACACGTGTGTACAAGCGCGATATAAATAATACAACGATTCAATTCAATTCAGTTAAATTCCTGAGACCTTGTGTTTCCCCTTTGTCTCTTTCTTCCTGGAATCAGAAGGTTGTTCTTCCTGTGGACTGGGAGTTATATGTACTTCTGTAACTTCCCATTGAGAGTAATTCAATGTTTGCTCTCTGGCCAGTCTAGTCTGGTCCTGCTTCATTTTACTGGGAGGCCTGGGAGTGCTTGATACAACTCCAAGAGCTTTTAAGTCATTCCCTAACAGGACTCTCCCAGGTACCTCATTTTGTACACTGAAAGGTATGTTTACAGTCATATTGTTGCACTGGATGAGAGCTTGTAGTATTGGAACAGTCTTTGTTTTTATTGTATTTGATTTAAAAAAACCTTTTGCAAAATAACATGCAAACCATCACAATTTGAATAAAACAATTTCAAAGCATACGCGTATTAAGCCATAATGTGACAAATAATCCAAATTAAAAAGACAAAAAAGAAAAATTCAAAACAAGAATCCAAAAAATCTTATTGCCAAATGAACTTGCAGGGGAAAGAAGAGAGGAAGAGATAGAAAAGAAAAGAGAGAACCATTAAACCAGGCTACAAAGTTATTAGATGATATCATCCTCAGTCTTACGACTAACACCACTGAATTAGCTCATTCAGTCAGTTGGGGTAAAACATTATGATCCGTCTTCCTCTTCTTTCAAGGCTAGACTTTCTTATTAAAATAGTATGTGACTTCTTTACAGCACCTATAGCACTGCTATTGTGAGTTGTGAGAGCCTGAACCTGACCTGAGATCAGTCTATCTCTGGCAGAAAGCAATCTGATCCACCTCCGAATCTAGCAAAGAGTGTGTATCTCGCAGGCCAGGTGCCCTCACAGTCCTTTAACAGATTTTTAAGGGATTGTTCTTCTGGGTTTTTACACACATTGCATAAAACAATGGTAGTATTCCCCTGCCCCCTTTTTGAAAAGACCGCCCCATTATGGACTACATTTAGTCGAACTCTAAGGAGGTTTTTCCTAATCTTCCAGTCTGGAAATTTCACCAAATATTTTTCCATGTATCCCTGCTTTTTATCGATTTTTATGAATGAGTTTGGATTTGTCAAAGATTGCATATTATCAATTGTGACTATCCAGTCCATTTCATCCCAAGATTTTTTTACCTTCATTGGCTTCAGGATTAATGATTGGAGGTCCATGTCTACTTTAGCCAGTCCCTCCTCAACCCAAATACTCAGGTTTGATATCGTTTTGGATTTGCTGTTCTCAAGGCGGGCTTTGATGTCCGCATATAGTGATCCATCCTTTGCCGTTACGACCAGTTGGAACCGTGAAATCAGCTTCCACCCTGCTTGTGCCTTTAACGACCGCAAGCCTAATTCAAATCTGAGACTTGACATTGGACGGCTCATGGGGAGCCCAAGAACATTCTTCCAAATGAGTCCCTCCCATCTTTGCCAATTGCTATTCCACAACAGGGGCTTTGCCTCCAGGCCACACAAGGCAACAGGGACGATTTTTGCATAATAGTATTTAATTAGTGGGAAGATCGAGAATCTGCAGTACTTCACTAGTACTTTCTTCATCTGAGGGTTGAGCTGCATGATCTTATTATGGTCATCCCGCTCCACTTTACAAAGTGCCGGGGACACATAAACTTTATAGCCCAGATAAAGATAACCAGATCTTCAACTCTAGTGATAGGCTGACCTACCATCACCAACTGGGGGTAGATGACCCTTTTATTCCTGTGTTTGAAGACCATTATTCTGGACTTTTTAGGATTAAGTGCAAGACCATTCTCCATTGCATAACAATGTAGTACATTCAACAGATGCTGCAGACCTACTGCTGTCATGTCCAACAATATCACATTGTCGGCGTAGGCCAGCCAGTGAACCATCTGGCCGGGGCCTACAGCAAGCTTAGTGGGACCTTTGGGTGCCTGAGCAGCAGCCTCAGGTTTGAAAAAGGTTTCATCCACCACTGTAATGTTGGCCCCAGTTTCTCTAATGGCAGGGTTCTCCTGACCATTCACAAGTACACTGTCCTTGTAATATTCTTTGGTAATATCTAGAATAGAGTTATGCACATCTACATTCTGCTGTTTCCACAGATGCAGGGATACTAAAGAAACACCGGCTGAGACTCCAGTGGGGTCTTCCGCCAATAGATGAAAGTTTCTACTTGCCATATGAACTTCTCCCTCAGGGATGAAGGCTAAGGAGGCAGTGTGGACCCCTGAAGTTTTACCCTTGCTTCTGGGATCCCCTTTCACATGGTCAGTTGACCCACAAGCATACCATTTACCAAATGTTTTGACAAATGGGGGCTTCTGCTGACCTCCCTCTGGTTTAGCACCAGAGGTTTCACTAGACTGACCTGTTTTCCCAAATTGCTTACCCTTCTATTGTTTGTGGCCCTCCTTTGGGTGGGAGGATTTAGAATTCTCTTTGTCATCTTTCTTGTGCTGCTTCCCCTCATCCTTTTTGTGAGTGGCCTCATAATCCTTGTGAGTAGCCCTGTTGGCAATGCACAAGTCTGCAGCCTTTGCTAACGTCTTGGGATCAATCTCTTTTGAGTCAGCCAAATGCTGTCTCAGGTCAGGAGAGCATCAAAAATAGATTCCAACAAAAATAGATTTCTCATTCCTTCAAGGTAGTTCTCTCTGTAACCCTTAACCCAACCATCTGCGTTTTTAAAACATTCACACACCCAGGTAGCCCAAGGGGTAGCATCAGTCTTTTTGAGGGTCCTAAATCTCTTAAGGTACTGGGAAGGAGTTTTCCCAAATCTGGCTATCAAAGCCAGCTTCAAATTCTCATACTTCAATCTTTCAAGTTCCCCTACATCCATTACAGTATCAGTTGCAACCTGGGGGAGTCTAGACAAAAGTCAAGGAATCAACTGATTCCCTGTGAGATCCTGAATCCCATGATTGTATTCAAAAGCACCCAACCAGTCCAAAACATCAAGTTTCACATCATACATACTCACTGCTTCTTTGGGCAGATGAGGCCTCTTTGGACTGGAATACCTAGATGTCTCTGGGAGGCAACCATTTTAAAGAGACTATCTTTTCATATCAAGAGCATGTTGCATTTCCACCTCCATGAGTTTGATGTCCTGATGTTTGGCTTCAGCTTGGGCCTGTAACCTTTTAAATTCCATTTCAAGTCTCATTTCCTCAAGAGACACATATTCTGGACTCAGTGGTGGACCTTGTGGGGTCCCAGAGGATAAAGGTTGAGGCAAAAGGACAGGCTGGGGCATAGAGGGGCTCCCTTGCTGTGACTCTTCTCCCTCTTCTGACTCTTCTAATACATTAGAGTTAGACTCTGAATTATCATCCTCATTATCAATTTCCGCATTTCCTAGGTTAGTAGGTGTGACAGGCCTACTGCCCAGACATTGATGATTCAACAATCTTGCTATCAATGAATGTTTCTTTCCTTTAACAGGGAGATTCCTGACTTTACACATTTCATTCAGTTGCTCTACTGTTAAAATGATCAGGGCTTCCTGACTGAAGTTATCCATATTTGGCATGTTACAATTGCTGTTATAGTAGAGCTTAGCCCTGTGAAGATTTTAGTTGAACAAAAGCAAGGCAAATACTTAGTGTAACAACTTTACAATAGATCCTCACCGCTTGCCATCCGTGCTAGGCAAGATTTGGAGCAGTACCCTTAAGGTGCCCTACAACAACATTGACCTCCTGTTTATAGGAACCCAACCTTTGTTATAAGTCTGTACCAAACAGGTTGGTAGAGTGGCTGAGCAGCTAGGTCTATCTCAACAGGGGTCAATGTGAGCAGTAGGGGAGTAACACAGAGATTTACAGCGACAAGTATCCAAATAAACTCTCACACACAAGGCTTCTTGATTAAACAACTATTAAGTTATTTAACAGTCAGTTTGAATAAGTCATCTTAAGAAAGGGCAATATAATAGTAACATACAAATACACTGCAAAATACACTCTCGGTTTCTCTAAATCAGCAAGTACCCATTTGGGATGGCATACAGACACTACACCCCCGGGTGACTTAAATAGCTAGTACACTGTGGACATTAATATATTACTGGTACATTTAGATCAATACTGAGCTCTGCCAAAGTAAAAGAGGTTTCAGAATAAAACAAATATTCTTAATACTTTTGAAAACCCCTCAATGCAAAGTAAGCTAGCCCTTTCCTGGAAGGAAGGTTTAAACACACAATCGAAGAGGAGAAGAGTCATTCAGGGAGCCAGGGCAGCCAATGTCAATTGGTCAAAAGCCTAGGTGAGCTGAAGCACTTCTTGCAGGGAAGTAAAAGTCTTGCACAATGTTTTAGAAGTCTTTGTAGAAAAATAAGAATCAATGTAGGGCCACAAGCAGAGAGGCTTGTGAGAAGGAGAAGATGCAAGCAACTCTACAGGAACAACCAAGACAAGTCTCAACTGAGAACAAGTAAAGTCGCATAACAAGAGGTAAGTTCTCTTAGACTGTATAGTACCTTTGGTTAGAAGAAATGGTTCCAGCTGGCTTCTGTTCCTGTGCAGCTCTGCAGATCTTGGTGTTCCTGAGCCTCTGTCATGGGGACAAGGGAGAGGATGTCTGGGGACTCCTGCACTGCAATGGGATGGTTAGCGGCAGCAATGGGCAAACTTCAGTTCAGTGGCACTTCGGTATTTCAGCTCCTCGCGTCTGACAGCAAATAGCAACACTGCGGTTCTCAGATACCACTTCAGACTTTCCTTGCTTCTGGGGTCCAGCACTCTGTTGAGGTGGCTCAGGCTTGGTCATTCCTGCATCAGGGAAGTTCAGAGGATTTTCCTAGTGCTCGGGTCTGACTTAAAAGTGATCCACACGATTTGGTGTTGCTCTCCCTGGCACTTTGGTTCTGGCAGCAACAGCAGTGGAAGTACAGCCAGCTTCGAGAGGATGTCCAAACAAGTTCACTTTGGAGTTGATTGGTCCCACTAACTCAAGGGGAGAAGTCGTCCTTGCAGGGCTTCTCTAGTCGAAGTGAACTTGGTGCTTCAGCACAGTAGCAGAGCTTCACCGGGCAAGCCAATGGTCCAGGTTTTGCAGCAGGTGTCTCTTTTAAAGTTCTTCTTCAGATTCCTTCGTCCAGTGGTCGACTCTGCCTTCCAACCCAAAAAGCCTCGCCTTTTATGCAGGTTTCTCCAATTAATTCCAGCCCAGCTGTCAATAACACAGAAGGGTGGCTGTCCTTGTCAGACAGCCAGCCGGCCAATCACCTTTGGATGCATTCCTGTAACCAAGGGGATTCAGCACAGGGAGTTTCGGGCACCTCCCTCACTTCCTGCCCCTGTCAGACATGCTGGAGCCAGAGGCGGGCTTCACCAGTGAATCCCGCAGAAGAGAAAATGAACAAAGGGAACAAACTTGGTTTGGCGCACAGAGTAAATCCCAAGAAGGACCTATCAAACAAGAAATGGTGAAAAGAGAAGACTGGGGCCATTTTGACAAATGGGGCACCCATGGGTTCTTTAATGCAACTGCAAATACAGCCCACGGTAAAATCTCCCAATGGTAATTAAAAGTAAACCACTACCACCAGCCATTAATTGTAGAAAGGGTAACATAAAAATGTTACATGAGAAACTAGGCAAAGGGGATACTAAGTAACCCCTCCAGCACCCTATGGTAAGATAGTGTGTGCTGGGTCTAGAAAGTTACAAATGTAAGTAAAGTCAATTTCACTTTACTGCTCTTGGAAAGAGTAGTTTATCCAAGAGAAGGAATTTAAGCCTTCGGAAAATCTGTAAGACAATGTAAAAAGATGATGCCTATGGAGTTTGTCAGACTCCACAACCAAAAGAAACACAGAGTTTAAATCACATTAAAATACATGAGAGTGGGGAAAAAGGTCTCCCTCTATCCACGTTAAACATTATAAAGTCCTAGAGTCCGGCAAAAGTGCTGGGGGTCTCTAAGATAGAGAGGAATTAGCACATTTCTGAGAATTCTCCCTAACACTACCTGTTTGGCTTAGTAGATTCTCTAGTGAAGACTCATTGAGCAGAATATAAACATTGACAAATACCTTGCACCAGTGCCTTGATAGGTTGGGGCTAACATAGTTTATAAACACGGATCCGTCTATATGGCTGAAGTGTATTAATTACTTTTCCCTAATATCCTTCAAAGCTCAGAGTTCCTGAGGCACTGGACAAAAGACCTAATGATACCAATTCACAAGAAAGGACTGCACTTGCACCTGCAAAATGATCGGCTAATTGCCTTGCTGGAGGTTTCACGCACTGGTTTTTGACTCTTTAATGTGAGAATTAAGTCCACGGGCAAAGGAAAGAGCAATATTACCACTGTTCAGACGGGATTCAGGAAATGCATGACTACAGAAAATGCTCAGGTCGGTAAATTGTGAAAAGCACAGGCTATGGAGAAAATGATGCCTTTCTTGACTTAACAGCAGCCCGTTGAAAAGAAGACAGAGGCAAAACTCACGGCTGCAGATATAGACAAAGCCTTGCTCAAGCTAATAATTGTATTGCATACAAATAAAACTGTACAAGTTAGATCGAGCGTGAATAAAAAATTTACAGAAGATATTCTGATCAGTCGTGAATTATACAATTTATGTCAATTTATACTTATCAGACCTGGCAACGGCCTTAAACGGGAACTGTCATTTCCCCCTCATAATTTGGTCAGGCGCAACGTACATGGATGTCTTACGCGGACCACATCTTGTTAAATAGAGGATGGGCCTATGCGCAAGGAAATGAGCTAGAAATACATATTCCCAAGACCAGCATCATGATTTTTCAACCCCCAACAAAAAGGAATGCAAATGGGGGTGGGTGCTGGGTGCACACAATGTAGAAGTAGTTAGGCACTTTATCTACCCTGGAATAGTCTGGCTTTCATATACAGATTTAGCTCGCATAGATGGGAAAATAACAAAAATGACTTCCTCTCTTTGTGACTGTATTTTTAACTCTATATATGGAGGCTTCTCTATTACGCATGCGTTTGAATTCTATAAAATGTATGTAAATCCCTACCATTCTGTAGGGAATGGCGGCTAGATTTGACCTTCTTGAGTTGTTCTTACTGTGAATGGAGAGACCCTTCTGGAAAATAATGTTGGTTCTTCCAAGGTCCAGACCCATCCATGCTACTGGAGTGGAACTTGGCTTAATGCCTTTATCTTGTCTAGCTTTAATAAAAAAGTGCTTTCTTATTTTTAAAAAATGTAAATTGGATGCCCTAAATAAATATGCTGCTAAATGCATAATGTTTTTTTGAAGAAATGCATTTTGGGACTCATCATGAGTAGGGTGCTAACCCCTGCGGTATTACCGCAGGGGCTATTAGCCCTACCGCCAAACCCGCCCCCGCTATTAGCGCCGGATCACGAGTTTGGCGGAACGGTAAATCCTGATTCCCCATTGGACCCGTTCGGGAATTACCCATTGGGGAATGTTCGGCGCTATTACCCTTGATTTGGAGGACCCTTAAACTTGTGATGAGGCCCTTTGAGTGGAGGGACAAAAAACTTTGCAATTGAAAATCCAAAAGGAAATTAAAGAAAGGTCGAATGGGACGTAGCAGAAAGTGTCAAATATTTAGACATTTCCATTTCATCAAACACGACATTTCTTTTTGAGATTTTGTTCATATTTACTAAAAAAGAATTGAGATTTTTGGAGGCAATAACAAAGAAGAAAGTAATCTAAATAAATAAAATCTCAAATAGAAATCTTGTGTAAATTATGTGAAGCCAATTTCCATATGGACACTTCCCGTGGTCCTCTATGTCTCGCCATAGAAAATGTTTCCTTTTCTAGGGTTGAAACTGAATGCTTGCCTACAGAGTCAGACCTTCTTTCTGACTTGAAATCTGAGAATGATTTGTTAAGGTTTTTAAATCCCTTTTCATTTTGAAACCTTCACCTTTGAATCATGCTTCATCAGATTTACCTCTGTGTCTAGGAAAAAAGTTGTTATAGGCAAGGATAGTTTGTTGTGTAGTAACTCAATAAATGTAGTGAGATAGAATCTTTTAGGGCATGCATTTATCATGGAAATATTGATACCATAATTACTGTGGCATTCTGCAATGCAAAACATTCACCATATTTTAAACCTCTCCAGTCATCTGACATTTGAAAAATAAATCACACATGGTTTTATGTTTTTGTAGTTTTTCTTAAAACCATACTATGTGTTAAGTATTGTTCTTATTCGAAAGGCTGAATTTGGCAATGCCATAATTTATTCTTTGGGGGAACCTCGCCCCATGTGGCCAGGGTGAGGCAGATGCTTTCTGATCTGAATCCTGGTGGTGGCTATTTGAGGGAGAATCATGGAGGTGTAGACAACCCTCATGGAAGTAAGGAAAGTGACTTGCCGGATGAGACATGGTATCTCCTTTCCCGGGTACCCCCCCCCATTGTGCAGGCCTTCATGGCATATTGTGCTGATTCCCTTCAATCATCCTCAAGATCTACTGGTAACACCTTCCAATACTCTACACATAAAACACCAAGAACTACCTAAAACTCCCATAGATCTGGAAATACTGGCACATGGGGGCTGAATGGAGTAATGCAGATCACCAGAGATGAGAAGCACCATATACGCTTTAGTGGATGTGAGCATATGATAGCTGCCGGGCCATTAAACAGCTTTACCAAGCATGCAGTGAGAGTACGCTACCTGGGAAAGTCAAGCCTTCTCGGTGTGTACCGATGGACTGAGGACATCAAGATGACTATGGAGCCAGCAGGCTCAGGAGGAAGGCAGGATACAACGTTAGTTGGAAGGAAGAAGAATCTTTCTAGAGGCCACGGGACCCTGGAAGCAGCATCACCACCACCCGAACATGGTGCAAGAGCACAGAGGAAAGCGAGATCCACAAAGTACATGGAAGCTGTTCGGTGAAGCCAGAGAACCCGCAAGGTGGAGGTGGAATAGCGGAGTGCTGCCTTTCATCTACTGTGAGGGAATCGAAGGACGCCACAAGAAACCAGTGAGTCCTAGAGTTAGAGAATTGGACAGCGGGGTGCTTCGGCAATGCTACCAAAGAAAGACAAATGTCTATGAAGCGAATAAGAAGGAATATGAAATCAGATGAATGTGAGAGAAAAAAGTATTCAATTGTATGAAGTAAATCAGATGAAATGCCCTGGTGGGGGAGTAAACCAGATGAAGCAAGTTTTTATTTGTACAAAGTCAAATCTGCAATTGTATGTAGTAAATCATATGAAATGCCCTGGTGGGTGAATAAACCAGGCGATAACAGGTTTTCAATTGTACAAAGTCAGGTTTGCAATTGTATAAAGTAAATCAGATGAAAAGCCCTGGCTGGAGAGTAAACCAAGCAAAAGCAAGTTTTCAATTGAATAAAGTCAAGTTTGCAATCGTATGAAGTAAATCAGATGAAAAGTTCTGACCCACGAGTAAACCAGGCAGAAGCAGTTTTGCAATTGTATGAAGTAAATGAGATGAAAAGCCCTGGCAGGAGAGTAAACCAGGCAAAAGCAAGTCTGCAAGTGTATACCAGGCAAATTCAAGCGCTCAAGTCCACAAAGTGAATTATAGAAAAGATCCTGGCAGGGAAGTACACCCGGTCATAGTCAAGTTTGCAAGTGAGCAAACCAATCGCATGAAGAGGTCCTGGCAGGGGAATACAACAGGCAAAGTCAAGTTTGAAGGTGAAGTTGAACCAAGTGGAAAAGAACCTGGCAGGGGAGTAGAAAAGGTAGCCTACGAGATTGGGACATCCAAGTTGGTTTTTGTTTACAATAATATTGTTGAACAAAGACCCCTATGGAAGATTCATGCCCTTAGGAGTTTGAGGTGTCTTGAAGTGAAACGGGGGAAAAGGAGTGGTCCCCTGGAACTTTGACCTTTATTCATTGGGAACTTTTATGTTGGAGTTATACATTTCTTTTAAACTTGAATGTTTGGGCACTTACAAGGCCAAAGACATTACCCTTCACACATTAGAGTTTTTTGTAGAAGGCGAGGTCAAAAATAGGATTTCTGGCATACGCTGGCACCAGGCGTTCAGATGTGAAAAAATGGAGCGTACAATTGAATTCACAATGTTCTTTGCTTAAAATAGTATGTTAAAATGGTGTGCTGAAAAAACATCTAATTTATTTGCTTAGCATACATAGATCCCTTGATGCATGGATGCACCATGAACAGTAAAAATTGTGTCTCTATGCTATCATATTTACAATCATATATCTTCTATCTCAAAGCACTCTCACTATTCCTCTTGCTCTGTCTGATAGTGTAGGTCAATCTAAGTATGTTCTGATTCCAGACGCTTCCCTAAGCGTCAATTCAATTGGCAAAAGTAATAAGTAAAATGAAACTCTAATCTCACCATATTCAGTAGGTTCTTTCACTATTCAGGTGATCTAATCTTCCATGCACTTTGGGCAGAAATCATCTACTCACAAACTGCAAGTGAAAAGGGTCAAACAGCTTCTTTTCAAAATCTTTGGCTAGGCTCTCAAATCACTTCTAAAACCTACGTAAATCTCAGTGATCGGATTCACATGCACCACTTTCAAATGACGGACAATTTAACTTGTACTCACGTATTGCCCCTCTCTGCTGCCCTCGCTCTGGGGCATGAAGTAGAATCTATAGTATCTGTCATGGCACCATCTCCAATTTGGTCACAGTATAACACAAATATCCTTACAACTCAACTAGCGCTGTGTGCCTTTCCAAGAATTAAAAATTCTAAAATGTTATAATCCTTCTTAGCCAGGCATCCCCGGTATGCTAATAACATCTGACCCAGCCACATTCATCCCTCTAGCAGGGATGTCATCTAGGGGTCGCCCTGTGTCCTCCCTTGCTACCCCTAAAAAAAAAGTTTAAAAAAAAGTAAAGACAATCTTTTTTTTCTTTTCCTTTTTTTAATTGAGGTCCTGGGTTGGGGCCAGCAGCAAGTGGCTCTTTACTTCTGGAGTGGCTGGTTTTCTGATAGCTATAGCCGGTAAGATAGCTCAGTGGGTTGAGCGCTCGCTGCTGCAATGTGTGAGTGATCTGCATATTGCAGGTTTGACTCCCGGCAAGGTCAACTCAGCCTTTCATCCTGCTGAGGTTGATAAACGAGTAACAACACAGGTTGGGTAATATTGTATGTATATTTGTTCTATATGAAGCACTTAAGCGTAAATGCTATATCTATCTGGCACTGTGGAGTATCACTTCTATGCCGATCAGCATCTTTCTTATATTTCTCCTTCGCCTGTTTCAAATGTGCAGTTGCCCCCTTAAAGGCTTGTGTAATCGTAGCGTGCAGATGGTCCACTGCGGGCATTTCTAAGTGTTGGGGTGAGTCAAGGTCTGAGGTTCGAGGGTGGTGCCCATATAGGGTATAAAAGGGACTTTGTCCAGTTCCAGAATGTACTGAATTATTGTCTGCATATTCGGCGATCCAAAGAATGTCCTTCCAATTACTCTCAGTCTGATGTAACATACAACGCAGGTATTGTTCAAGAGTCTAGTTGGTCCTCTCCGTTTGACCATCGGTCTGGGAGTGGTGACTGGTCAATAATCTCACGTCGATTTGCGCCAATTGACAACATTTCTTCCAACACTGTGAAATGAATTGACTGCCCCGGTCAGAAACCAACATGGGCGGAAATCCATGTATGCGATCAATGTTTTCGAGGAATTCTTTGGCCAGGATTGAGGCTGAAGGTAGTCATTTTAAAGGAATAAAGTGGGCCATCTTGGAAAAAAGATCCACAATAACTAGAATGGTGTTAAACCCATTACAAGGAGGTAGATCGCTAATAAAGTCTAACGATAAGGTGTGCCATGGTGTAGGCGGAAGGTCTAAAGGTTGTAAAAGTCCATCTGGTTTTTTCTTTTGACTTTTGTTTTGGGCGCAAATGCCACAAGAAATCGCAAATGATTTAATATCCTTTCGCCAGGTGGGCCACCAGAATTGACTTTTAATTTTAACTTCAGTTTTTGCAATACCTGGGTGCTCCTCCATTAGGGTATCATGATAACGGGAAATGACTAGCTCTTGTAGTTCCTTGTGTGGCAGAAATAGCCGCCCTTGGTGACAGAGTAGTCCGGGCCTTTCTTTACCCAGTCCTTCAGGGCTGTAGGATCAAAGAGTTGCAGGATCTTTACCTGAATGTCCTCTAGTGTCTGTAGAGTAGTCATGCCAAGAATCCTTTGTTTGGAAATTATAGGTACTGGTTCTGGGTTCACTTCTGCCTCTCCCATCCCTATTCGGGATAAGGCGTCTGCTTTACCATTCTTATAACCTGGTCGATAGGTTATCACGAAATCGAACTCGGCAAAGAACAATGCCCATCAGAGTTGACGTGACGATTGGGCCTTGGCTGTTTTTAAATACTGTAAGTTCCGGTGATCGGTGATCACAGTAATGGTATGCCTGGCACTGAGAAGATAGTGCCGCCAAGCCTTGAAGGCGGATTTAATGGCTAATAACTCCTTGTCGGTAACCTCATAGTTTAACTCGGGTGCCAAGAACTTTCTGGACCAAAACACTACTGGGTGAAGCTGGCCAGTTTCAGGGTACTTTGGAGACAGGACAGCTCCCATGGCTAGACTGGATGCATCAGTTTCCACTATGTATGGAAGTTGAGGGCGCGGGTGCTTTAACACAGGTGCAGACGTGAATTTCGCTTTCAGCTCTTGGAAGGCATTTTCAGCTTCTTCAGTCCACATAAAGCGTCTATTTTTTCGCAAGAGTGCTGTGATGGGATGTACCACATGTGAAAATCTGGGATGAATCTGCGGTAGAAATTGACGAAGCCGAGCATGCTTTGTACTCCTTTAACTGAACTTGGTGATGGCCACTTAAGGTTTGCGTCCACCTTTCGTGAGTCCATTTGGACTCCCTTAGGGGTCAGGATAAACCCAAGGAATTTAACTTCTGTGGCATGAAAAACGCATTTTTCTAGTTTTGCATATAGTTTGTGCTGGCGAAATTTCTCAAGGACTGCTCGGACGTGTTTCACATGGTCAGATTCTGAAGAGGAATATACTAGAATATCATCGATATACACGACAACACAAATGTCAATGAGTTCACGAAGGACATCGTTCATGAAGTATTGGAAGGCTGCTGGTGCATTGCACAACCCGAAAGGCATCACCTGGTATTCGAATAACCCAAACTTAGTTTGGAAAGCAGTCTTCCATTCGTCGCCCTCTTTTACACGTACCAGATGGTATGCCCCTCGGAGATCTAATTTAGTGTATATACAAGCGTCCTTCACTTGGTCTAGTAGTTCAGGGATCAGAGGCAATGGGTATCGGTTCTTAACAGTTATCTGGCTCAATGCGCGGTAGTCTATGCACGTTCTGAGGTCACCTTCCTTTTTGGGCACGAAGAACAAAGCTGAAGATGCAGGGGACTTGGATGGGCGAATAAAGCCATTGGCACGGTACTGGTCTAAGTATTGTCGTAGGTGAAGGTTCTCAGGTTCCGTAAGTGCATAGATCCTGCTACAAGGGGGTTGTGCACAATCCGGGAAGGTTATTCTCTTCTCTCGCCAATCAATACAAGGATTATGTGTTTCCAACCAAGGTATCTCCAGTATTATTTGGAACTATGGGGCTTTGATTAGATCAAACACAATAGTCTCTCGATGCCCATCCTGACCCACATCTGAGGTGGTTTTTCGCCCAAGAGATAGATTCATCCTGCAAGCCAATTCATAGTCCACATAGTTTCCTACGGCCCCGCTATCAATGTATGCCCTTACTGCGTGCATACGCGATGGCTGCCCTGGATCTACGAGGACCATTGGTATGATGAAATGCGCAGTCTGAGTATCCTTCTTCAAGCTCGGCAAGCGGACCTCTACGCTTGTCGGGCGTGTTCGTTTCCCGAGTCTGACTCCATATGGCTTTTATCAGCAGCTCCTACCACCTTCTTGGGTGGTTTTACAGGGCAATCCCGTAGAAAATGCCCAGAAGTTCCACAATATAGATACAATTGCATTTGCCGTCTCCTTTCTCTTTTCTTCTGGGTTAAGGGTCCTTTAAACCCTCCGATTTGCATGGGTTCTGAAGCATCTGCTCCTTTGGGGTTAGCGTGGGTTTTGACCAACACCCGATTCTCAAACTTGGCTCGATCAGCCTTTCTGTTCTGAAGTCTGTGATCTAACTGGACCACTAAGTCTATATATTCAGCGCAATCTTGAGGTGGATTCACGACTTGAGCCAAGACATCCTTGAGTTCTCCTCGAAGCCCTCGATGAAATAACGTGATTCGTTTTACCTCAGGCCATCCAGTTTCCACTATTAACCTATTAAAGGTCGCGATGTAGGATAGAAGGTCCTGGTTACCCTGTCGTAGAGACAAAAGTTTGTTATCCAGGGCCTGTCCTTGGGAGTGCCGGGCAAATAGTCTTTCCATGCTAGTTTGAAAGCTCTGAAAATCCTGAAGAATTGGGTCATCCTGAGTAACTAGTGGAATTGACCAATCAGCTGCACTGCCGCTGAGATATGCATTCTGTTACGCTCACCTGGCTCCCACAGAGGCGTGGATCTGAACTGGACAGCTGCGGTCTCCACCAATGTGACACGCAGGGCCGAGATGACGGACTGGACTGGCAATTATCAACGTTGAGAAATATCACAGTCGCGATTGATCAAAAATGTCTGAGAGCCAGTGGTTACCGAAATGACAAGATATCAAGATATCAAAGTGGCCAGTTATCAAAAGGTACATCTAAACAAGAGAGTGTACCCTTACTGATAATTACTGAAACCACAAAGATTTTGGGCGGATAGGTGCTAGAATTTTAGAGCTGTCCACTAATGAAATTTAAAGAATAAGATTAGGTTTCCTTATTTTAGAAATCCTGTGAATGAATCAACCGCTATGCGCAATTACGAACCACTGTATCAGTGTACTCAGTGCTTCTTAAACATATATTAATTATGTTTTGCAAAAGGGAACTGGGAGGAGGTGATTTAGGCAGTTCCTTCATGTATTTTAATAAAGAAGGTTGACAAACTCCCCGCTGGTGTCCTTGCATTATTCCCGGGCTATCCAGCCCTCCAACAGTAACAAGTAGGTATCTGAACAAGAAAACAAAAGATCAACATACAGTTGTGAAAAAGTGCATTCATATTTTTTCAACAAATGGCATAACAAAAAAAAACATAGTGCAAGTAATTATGTGCAGTTAGCAATAGTGTTCCAAATGCAGGAAGTGAAAAACACAATTAACAAAAGAACAATGCTTGTTAGTTAAGTCACTATCAATGCAGTTTTTGGGACTCAAGTGCATGTTTGAGAATTCAATAAATCCATTGCACTGTTGAGCCCAAGGTGGGAACTAAATTGTCCCTAGGAAAGCAAGGGATTTTCAAGAAACAATAGATGTTGCAGGGTCATTGAATACAAGATATCTTTTCCTTGCCAAAGTGACAGATGTTTGTTGGACAAAAGACTCTGAAGACAGGGAAACAAATGTTTCATATTCCCTGTGCTCTTCACGTTTCGGCAGTGGTGTGATATGGCAAGTCCGCCTTCATCAGTGCTCCTAATCGGGGACTGTGCCGGTGCTTCAAATCCCAAGTGCTCGGATTCGCCCAACATAGGCTTGGTGTCAGACAGCAGGCACAGTCATATAGATACCATCAGGATGTGAAGGTTCCCAGTGAAATTCACATACAGGTGTTTCTGGTGCCTGCATATGTCTGGATGCTGTGTCGCAATTCAGTTGTCTCTGGCCATAGACATCAGGTACTGAAGGTGTCAACGTTGCCAGTAAACAATTAGCAGAATGGTGAAAAGATTGTCGGGGCAACCTATGAAATGGCAATGTATGTCAGGTTATCAGAATGGGAGAGTCTTAAAGTCACCGAGTATTACAATGTCATGTTATCAAGATGGTATTGTTTACAAATAGACAATGGAGTCAATCAATCAGAGGTGGGGAGGGTGGGTAGATGGTGCTGCAGAAGGAAAGGCAGTGGGTGTGGGGAGGAAGAAGGAGAAAATGTGTGTATTGCTCCCAAATGAGCACAGCGTTAAAAACAAGTAAAAGATAAATATATATAAATCCACAGCGTTGTTAGGCCGTGAGCACAGCTGTTTATGTTCTGGGTTTTCTGACCTTGGAATCAACCAGTCAGAGGTGGAAAGGTGGCCAGAGGGTTGTGCAGGGGGAAAGGCAGTGCATTTCGAAAGGGAAATTGAGAAAAGGCGTGGGTTGTGCTTAAAGGAGCACAACAATGAAAATAAGTAAAAAATAAATGTCAAGAGCCCCAGAAACAGGCTTTACCATGCTACTGCTGTAGTTTGTTTTCAGTCCTCTGAGCCTCTTACAAAAGGTAATACAGCTCAGGTATGTGCTAGGTAGACAGACAGATGTGGTAAAATTGCCCAGATATTTGCTAGGTATGCTGACAAATATCGAACACAGCCCAGCTGTGTGCTAAGTAAGCAGACAGATGTGGTAAAACAGCCCAACTATGTGCTATATATGCAAACAGGTATGTAAAAAAAAAGCCGAGCAATGTTCTAAGTATAAAGGCAGCACCTCAAAGCCCTGCTCCAGGAGCACTTAGATGCCAAGATGCTACTGTATACAGCAGTGAATATTGACTTTGGTAATGTAGCATATGCAGAGCACAGATAAAGGTTATGTAGTATGCGATCTTAGAGATAGATAAAATGTGCTGTCATTCTTTATTTTATGCTAGGGGATACAGTAGACAGTAAAACAGCAATGTAATATTAGACTACGCAAACAGCCTTTACCCTGGAATGCCAGAACGGCTCACAAAAAAACTCCAACACATCCAAAATACTGCAGCAAAGATACTCCTGAGACTAAACAGAAGAGACCACATCACACCAGCCCAGAGAAGCCTACACTGGTTCCCAGTACAAAAACACATTAACTTCAAAGCCCTCTGCATTGCCCACAAATCACTACTCGGACAAGGAGTCAAATTCCTCCAAGCCAAGATCAACCGCTATCAACCAGGAAGAAACCTAAGATCACTGATGACCTCCAAATCGAAACAAAACATTATGATAAAAGGAATGTCAGAAGAACCACATTCTGACATCTAATTGCCAATCTATGGAACTGAATTCCGAAGGCGACAAGAATGACAGAAGACCACTTCACCTTCAGAAAACAACTAAAAACCTGGCTATTCAACTTACCGTGATTAGCATAAAATGGGCACTACTAGCAATATCACTGGGGACCTGAGACAATCAAATGACAGTACGGCTTCTGGCATTGCCAATCTACGGAACTAAATTCTGAAGTCGATAAGAACGACAGAAGACCACCTCACCCTCAGAAAACAACTAACAACCTGGTTTTTCAACTCACTGTGATTAGCACAAAATGGCCCCTACTAGCAATATCACTGGGGACCTGAGACAATCAAATGGCAGTACGGTTTCTGGAACCAACAATAAAAAACAC
Organism: Ambystoma mexicanum; assembly: GCF_040938575.1. Lineage (NCBI taxonomy): Eukaryota > Metazoa > Chordata > Amphibia > Caudata > Ambystomatidae > Ambystoma > Ambystoma mexicanum. The sequence goes on from NC_090921.1 coordinate 307,216,405, forward strand.
TCTGTATTAACGACTAACCATCCCTTCTCCTCGCTCCTCTCCAGCATATCCCACACATATCTCACACAAACTAAACGGCCAGTCCCATCTCACACAAACACACAACCCACACATCTGCCATAAGAACAAACTGCTCCAGACAAACAACCCAGTCACTGGACGTTACCCTTTCAGACACAATAACCCCAGAATGTACAAGCCATACACAGCCGATACGCAGAGACATCAGTTCTACTTGTTCTACAAGCATCAACAGAAGAGCACAACCTTTATCCTATCCCTTTTCATGCATTATCCTACCCAACTCACTTACTTACAGTGCCACATGAGCGCCATTAGACCATGCACATGATCAACTTAACATAACATAATGTGGTCTTAGTGATTGACCTATGCAAAAAACAATGGATGGCGCAATGTTAAGGTTACCTGGAGGTGAATATCAGAGCACAGTATGATTCAATGTGTTTTCAAATTGGTATCTTGTTTTGATTAAAGAGAATACAGAGAAAACATTTTGAAATGGTTCACAGTGCTTTCTTAGAATATCTAGATTGGAGATACATTGTAAACATAGTACGCAACAATAATGTGCTTTCATGGGCTACTCATGTGTGGTATCCATTGGTTTGTGCTAAGTATGATCATAATGAAATGCACTTCCATAGGGGTATCTGGTTGGAGTTGATGATAACGCATAGTGATGAAATTAGATGTAATGGACCTTATTACAAGTTTCGTGGCATCTCAGCATCTCAGCGTGGCATTCCACTTGGTCCGTGGTAATATTTCAGAATTGCCTACAGCATTTTTTCCTCCACCTTACCTCCAAACCCATAGTTCAGCGGTGTGGCAATGCAGCAGTTACCGTTACTACACATCTAATTCTTGCTCTGCTGGTTTTCTGGTTTTTACTTCACTTTGTGCTGCCCGCAATCTGGTCAGTTCTGTTTATGCCAATGCCAATGCCACTTCTATGTCTCTTTTATTTATATCAGCATGTGCTTGGACATCGGGTGAGGATGCATATGGGGGTGGTGGGGCTGTCGCAGTGGTGGAAACATAAGTCCTGTTAGTATAACCTACTGTGGGGCAAGCTGTAAAAGGATATATTGCCCAGCATACTGCTGGTGCTCCGCCCTCCTTTCATGGACAGTCACCCCTGCTATCATTTTGCACTCCACCTTCCTCTGAATCTTCTGTATCTTTGAACATTTTCCAGAGTTCTTATATTTCTCTCCTCCTTTGCAACTGTTTCCCTTTATATTGGGCTGTCAAAAATATAGACATCTGTTCCAGGATACCCTTATTACAGGAGCCCTGCTCTGGCCATGAGCAGGGCACCCCCTTCTTGTTTTCACCACCCATTGCTTGTGAAACTTCTCAATTCTGGCACGATATAGTAGCAGGGCCTTATACATATACTCTATGGGTGTTCCTCCTCCCATTATGATGGTCTTTGCTCCTTACTGCCCTTACGCCTTTGCTAGTGTGCCACGCACGCTGCCGCTACCCATTAAAAAAGTCAGTCCTTCATCCCCTCCGCCCGTCAAAAAATCAAAAATACCTTCCCCCCTTTTCATTCCCACGCACCCACTCTCTCACTCCATACTCTCAAAACACACTACTACTTACACAACACCCCTCCTCGGGCCTCCACCCTACACAATAGAAACACAAACAAAACAAGCTAAAATAACAAGCTAAAATAAGAACAGCTACTATTCCCGAACCCACTAATTATGCAGGGCTCCTTCTTGTTTCCTTTTTCCTCTGTTACACAATATAAGTGGTACCAACTTCTCCCTAGCTCCCTAGCATTCGATTTTCCTTTCCTTAATATTCTCTTAAAAAAATTAATAACAATAAAAAATAAAACAAACCACATCCAGACTACACCAACAACGTCACTTTCCACGTGATCACAACCTTCACACTTTCCGATATACCCGTCCACTACTTGTTATCACTTGCAAGGGTATACTCACATGTGCATGTTCACCCAAACTCCTCCATCACAGGGTCCCAATAATCCCAGCCTGCACTCTCCTGGAAGCTGTGCCACAATCCAAAGAGCAGACAGTAATTCTGTAAAGACGGCACCTGTAAAACCACTTGAATATGCATTTTTTCAGTACTGGTCATTGTAGGTGGGCAGGGCTCCTCTGAAGAAGCGTCCTGGAAGCCTCCGAAGGCACAGAGGGTGCTAGGATCACGTCGGGGTCACTAAAAGAAGGCACACCCTAAATGCTCACACCAGAAAAGATACAACCTGTTAACAAAAAAGGCCAATATGCTCACGCAAGTGGAGGAAGTATTTCTGCAAAATAGGTGCATCAGAAAAGAACTCTGCTGCCATGGAACTTTCTACAAAAAGTGTACAAGCAAAATCTTATAAGGAGACACATCGTGGTAGGTGACGTCAATGTATACAGCGAAAACCCACGTGGCTGGTTGGTGTGACCCTATACATGGTCGTCCTGCTCCAGAGGGGGTGCCGGGTCATTGGTCCCAACCCAGTCTGCCCTTCCTCCACCGCGTGGTTTCTGCTGGCTCATCGACCCCACGGAAGTGCCCAAAGAAGCAATTAGCAACTTTTGTGAACAATGCTAGTCTATCAGTGCACCTGGCAGGCTCGAGACTGGCACTGGGCGAGTCTCGAGGTTAATCCGACCAACACATACTTCACTCATTCCTGATCGTGTCATCAGCTCCCTATGCTTCCAGCCTCACTTTTGAACTATAATTTATTCCTCCCTGTACCTCGCAATACAAACCATGTCATTATTAAAAAAAAGGTGTGACGTCCGTACTATCAGATCTTTATGGTTGATTGTTTTATGGTCGGTGGTCTGGGGAAAACTGGTATCTTGGAATTCAGAGGTCTCGGGACCCAGACAGTTGTAGGGGCTATAACTTGTAGTTAGCTGGGTGGGGTTTGTCATGATTCCTACCCCTGGGGAACCAGACCAGGTCCAGCAACCCCGGAAGCAGGCATCAAGTTATTTTGAGCAAGCCCAAAAACCCCTGCTAGGGGCTGTTTGGGTGTGGTCCTGGCGCCTATGGCGCCAGGCTCATATGGAGAGTCAGTCCTGGCGCCATAGGCGCCAGGCTCATAGAGTAGAATTTACCTCATGCAGACCATGCTGCAGAGCTCCAAGCCAAATGAGGCTTGGAAGGGACTATTTTACCTAGGGATTTTTTTTTTACTCGGGTGGGGCTGGGGAGGAATACTTACCTGGGACTACTTTGGAGGGTATTTAAACCACGCCCGAAGAGCAGCACCTGCTTCGCGTTATTCTGCATCCAGCAACGTAACGCTCACCGTGTCTGCAAGCCTGCATCCAGTCTTCTGCCACGCCCGCCTTGAGTCTGCAGCTCCTAGAAGAAGGGAGGATCAGAAGGAGAAGAGGTTAGAATAAGAGCAAAACCTTCGATCCTTACCTGAATTCTGGATCCACCGCACCTTCGAGCTGGAAGAAAGAAGCATTTTACGCGCGCTGCCTCGCCTGCTGCAGTGCCACGCTGAACTCACCGGCTTTCGTAGCATCCTCACGATCCACCGCATCCTTCGGCACGTTCCCGCCGCACTCTGGCACCTAAGGGGAACACAAGAACAGCAAAGGTGAGCCAAGGGAATAAACAGAGGCAATAGTAACTACCCCCATAGACTTACCTGGTTACCGCCGGGGGTACTATTCCTCTTCACGGGTCGGCGCAGTCTCCATTGCATCCTCTCCGTACCCCGGCCCCTAAAGGGAACAAAAGGACAACAAGGTGAGACGAAGGGACAAACAAGGGGAACTCTTCTCACCACAACAGACTTACCTAATTTTACCGCCAGAGGCATTATTCCCCGAACTTCATATTTTCTCTCCACACCTGAATAAGGGAGCAGGCCACAGGTTACATTCTGGCCTTATTTTATTGAACTGTGTAGGATAAGCCAAATCCTTACCTGAACTTCGTCAGCTACCACGAGGAACTCTTCGCTGGGGTAAAGCTGCAAACTGCAAGGAATCGGACAAGAGTGAAAGTCAGACATGTGAACTCTTACGAACTACATACTTTTCGGAGTCAATATTGTTCTGGAACTCACCAATTCCTTCGAGCCAGTGAAGCAACTTGTTATCAATGCGCCCCTGCGCTCAATGCAGGATGGAGAGCTCATCTTTTCAAACCATCAGGTGAGACTATAAGAGGGGACATCAAAGGTGGTCTGTGGGAAGAACAGCGGGGGAGGGGGAATTTACGCTAAACTCCACAGGTGGTTAATTCCCTTTCTCCATTTGCAGAAGAATATTCCTACGGGCCAAGCAAACGAAGCTTGCTGAGAGACTCTGACACATGGATAACATACCAGTGAGATATTTCACCAAGTTTATAAAACGTCACTGAAATATATGAATTTTCCAATTCTGATAAACTCCACTTTAATATTTACCATTCTTATAACCAGTCACAAAGAAACCCTACCATTGACTGCATGCTACTGGGATGTCCAACCATTTCAATAATTGACGCCTGGAGTACTGACCCACTGGATGGCATACCCAGCTGTTGGGATATGCGGCCGCTGGGATACTTGGCAGCTGGGATACTCGGCCGCTGGAATACTCACCCATTGGGAAACTTTGCCACTAGAATAATCTGCCACTGAGCTATTCTGCCACTGTAATACTCCCCCATAGGATGGCATTGCCACAGTGATATTGTGCCAATCTAAAAACTTCCACTGCTACTCTAATTTCCCATTTGTTAACTTGCCAATGAGATATTATGCCACTTTGATAAACTTGCCACTGTGATATTTGCCCTCTCTGATTCTTTACCACTGGATTAATTTGCAGCTGCGATAATTTACTGCTTTGATAATCTTGCTACTGGGATATCTTTATTATTGATATCTTTTCCTGCCATCTAGAGACCTTTCATACCGGGAAACCTTCACACCGGGAGACCTTGCCATTGGGATATCTTCCATCTGGATAATTAGCCACCAGAATTTTCTGCCATTGTCTTACCTCCCCATATTATCAACTAGCAGTGGTAATATCCGCCCACCACTTTGATCTTCCTTGGGAATATTCACGCCCACTGGAATACTCTCGCATCTGGATAATCTCCAAACTGGGATACCTTGCCGCTCTTATAATCTGCCACTATGATACCTTGCCACTGGGACATTTTTCCTTCTAGTTAATCTGCCAGTGAAATATCCTGATAACTGAAAAGAAAATCAACAGACACCCAAAGCCCCAACAAGATACAGGCAGCCTAACTACACGAGAACCCTGCAGATGCCAACCACACAAACCTCACTAAAATGCATTGATCACAGAAAGACAACCAAACAAGAATGACCTGTAATGGCGCAAGGACCAGTGAAGAAATCCAAACAACACAACCAATGATTTCTTGCAACCTAAATACTCTTTCTAAAGTAAAGTGTTCTTTGTGGTTCCAACCAGTCGAAAAGTTCCCAGTCTCTCGGGTTATTAAAACTGCAGAAAAAAAGAAATGTTCACAAGTTTAGAGCTCCAAGGCTCGGTTGTAATCCATTTCCCTAGATTCCGATTGGTTCTATGTTTTGGAGGAAAAAAGAAATGTTCACAAGTGTCGAAGTCCAAGGCTAGGGTTGTAATCCTTTCCTCTTGATTCGTATTGGTTATACGTTTCTTTCCTTGCCTCTCAGGACTATAATCTCTCAAGAAAATGCCTCTGGATAATTCACAAGGATAGGTTTCTTGACTCCACACTGCTTTATCCCAACAACTTGGCACACTTCTGTTGGGAAGGGATCAAGCCCATCCAACCCTCTAGGTGCTTTAAGGTGAGACAAGCCACATTGAAAAAACTATAATAGACCAGGGCGAAGGGGGCGTCCTAGAGGACATAGTGCATGTGTATAAGGAAACATCGTTTTTGTAGATACTAGTAGCCATAGTCCAAGCACAGGGCCTACACGGCCATGCAGTATTTAGTGTGTTAGACACAGGCTGCAAGCCTGGAGGAGAAATTTGGATAGGACCAAGCACTGATGAGAGTGGCCCACGCCACTGACTGCCACAGAAACGCTACATTGTTTTAAGGTTGTTGCCTATATGTTTCTTCGAAAAAGAATGTGCCCTGCAAGGCCATGAGATAGGACTGGGCGCCTTGGTGTACATGTTATCACAAACATGCCTAAGAAGACCTCCAACCCCACCAAGCTAACTACAAGTTATAGCCCCTACAACTGTCTGGGTACCGAGATCTCTGAATTCCAAGATACCAGCTTACCCCAGACCACCGACATAAAACAACCAACCATAAAGATCTGATAGTATGGCCGTCGCACCTTTTTTTAATAATGACATGATTTGTATTGCGAGGTACAGGGAGGGATACATTATAGTTCAAAAGTGAGGGTGGAAGGCTGGGGAGCTCATGACACGATTAGGAATGAGTGAAGTATGTGTGGGTTGGTTTAACTTCGAGACTCGCCTAGTGCCAGTCCCCGAGCCTGCCAGGTGCACTGTATAATGATAAACTAGCATTGTTCACAAATGTAGCTAATTGCTTCTTTGGCCTTGGTTCCGTGGAGGCGATGAGCCCAGCAGAACCCAAGTGGTGGAGGACAGACAGACTGGGCTGGGACCAATGACCCGGCACCCCCCAGGGGATCAGAGCTCACCCTCGAGTGCTTTAAGACGAGATAGCTGCACCTTGAGGTGGATGGGGTGCGGGATTCTCTTACTCCAACACTAATCAATAAGGACAACTCAATGGTTTGGCAAAGGGAAGTCTGTTTAATGACAAGTACAAATAATTGGGAAACAATAGGAAATCATCAGTGATGCGATCGCCTGTCTCGCTTCAACTCCCAAATTCTTCATTCAGACAGCAATAGTTATAGCAATTTCTCATCATCATTGAGGTGTAACACTCAAAAGTTTGTCATGCAATTCTATTGCTTAAAAAGATAACTTAAATATAGGTACTATATCTATATATTGAAACGGAGTGTGAGGATTGGATGACTCTTATCGGGTGGGCGTCTAAGCCCATCCCTCTACATCACTTGTGTCAGACATCTCTAAAAGTATGATGTCTCATAGGTTCTACTAGCTATAGGACCCTTGATTATTTGGTCTATTGTGATTGGGTTGGTTACACCCCTCGGCATAAATCTCCACTTTAATTAGCAGCATGCAGAATGATCACCCAGATGCGGTATACCCCAAGATTTACCTTACCTCCCTTCCATCAATCAGTACATTAGGGCTATGTGTCAATTAGTTGGCAGAGGATGGCCTCGAAACTGTAGCTTCTTATCAGGAGACGTTATGGCATCCTCTGGGGTTGGATGACATCAGACGTTGGTACCTCTTCACGCTTGGCTGGTCACGTGTCAGTACACCGTGAATCTGCTTCATTTTCCCTCTATTTGCGTATTTGATTCTTCCTTTAGCCTTGCCACCTGCCTGGGCCTCCTTATCTCGACCTACACTGGCAGGCTGCTATGCTCTTAAGTTTCTATTCTTCGAAGATGCCGGTCTCCTCCCTTCCTTGGGTGACCTCAAATTCCCAGGCATGAGCTGCTTCTTGCTAAGTTTCGATTCCGCTCTTTCATCTGGCTTTGTGCTGGTATATGTATCCTGGCTTTTTTGACCCCTGCCGTTCTGAGCTTAATTCTGCCTTTGTAAAATGGAGTTGCACTTGTATAATGTGCTTCTTTGAGGTAGATATATAGTTGGCACTTGCCGCTCTATTCTTCTACTAAGATAGCAAGCTGTACTGTTTCCTTAGGTTCTTGTGTTCCAAACCTATTTACAGGCGTTTAGCCAGTTGCATATTTCCATCCTGCTTTATGGTTACGTTTCTTTATATTTAACCATCGTCTCTTCTTTCAAGTCCTTTACCTCTTTATTCATATCATTCTATCTTTGCTTGTTATCCTGTGGTTATTTCGTTCATCTGTAAATCTGTCTGGGGTCTTGTGTTCTCACCATTCACCTTTGATTAAGGCCCTTTGGGTCTCTTCTGGGACAGTATGTAAGTAGTCTTCCTTTTGTGTCAGCTGCTGGTACGGTTGTCTCAAGGGGTACCGTGCTGCCCATGTTTGTCTGGTTATTGGCACTTCAACAGGTATTGCTCTTCTGATGGGCACTGGGCAGAGCCCCAGTTTGGCTCTCTGTTGGTTTATTTGCTCCTCATATGTCACATATCTCGGCAAGTATGTTCCTGGTATTTCAAAATGGGTGGCTGGAGTGTAGGCCATATCTGGGACCTCCTCTACACTCCCCCCTCTGGTCGGTTCATCGACCACTTCTTCTTTCTCCTTTGGATTAGTCTTACTTGATTCTTCTGTATCCACTAATTCATCTTCTGGGTTTGTACATGATGGTGTGAATGTGTATTTCTTTGGAGTCCATATTTTTATCACTCCTTTCAAACTTCCTGCTGTTTTTACATGTTCGTCTTTGTTCCAGGTCATTAGCTGGCACTATCCATTTGGACTGCAATAGATCCATTTTCCTTAATAATTTCTAAGTTTTCTGGGATACACAAACTTTTTTCCTTCCGGCGCATATTCGCTGGCCTTCACAAAGTCTTTTATTTCTTCATCAGTCAAGTCTCTGGGCTTCGAACCTGGTTTGACATTGGTCATGATCTTCATCCCTACGGCTTTCTTTGCAGTTTTCTGGCATTGTGAGATTATTATCTTAATGACACAAAATCCTAGTAGTATCATCAATAGCAGAGCTCCCAGAACCTTGAATATGCCTGCCATCCATTGTGGGATCCATGAGAATAGTGTTCCAAACCAGCTGTCATCATTAACTTCGTCAGTTTCATCAATCATCTGGTTCTGTACATTTGTCAGCATATTTATGGCTTCCGTTAAAGTTTCATTTTCTTCATCATGTGAAGGTATAAACGTGCAACATGATTTTCCGATTTTTGCACAAACACCTCCACCAATTGCTGCGATCATGTCAAGTACATATCTGTTCTGTAGAGTCATCAATCGGATTGCTCTTAGCTCTTCCATAATCGCATTGAATCCTTTTATGGTAGTGTTAATGGTCTGCAATAACTCCCACCTGGTTATCTTCAACCATTTGGTATTTGCTCCAACTTGGATTCTTGGCATGAGGATCATTGTGAATACTGATGAGGCTTAAAAGCCTGTGTTCATACGGGATTGCATGGAATGCCTCTTCTGATTTGTCAGAAAAGTAGTTTTCTCTCTTCATTCGGGATACCAGCTCCACAGATCTCCTTTTCCTAAGGTGGGCATCTGCTCTCTGAAAACTGTCTATATTCAGGTCACTTTTTGCCATCACAAGTGCAGGAACATGGACGTTCACTATTGTGCATATGCCTGCCAGTTTTTCAGCGGTCTTATGTATGCTTTGGATCAACCCGCCCAGTAATGATCCATAATAACTGCGGTTCAGTGAGTCATTCCTGGAGCTTCAAAAATCCGTCCGCAGTTCTGATTCTCTCCCATCTTCCTAGTGCCATTGTTCCTGAAACACAATGTTGGGCTCTCCAGTGGCACTATCTGCAAGGGTCCTCCTCTGTCTTCGACCCATGTCAGTAATCTTGTGAGTTTCGGCCATAAAGGTTTGCACAACCTCTGTGAGTTTTCTATTGCTTCCTTGCAGGCACCAAGGACCATCCATGCTCGGCAGATCACCACCCCTTCTTCCCATCCGTTTGGTGAAAGCACTGTTCCCCAAATCTGCATCTGGCCTCTGTTCTTCCAAATTTGGGCTTCTTCTGGAGTTTTTCCTTGGACGTTCAGTCTTGGGTTAATTTCCCATTTTATTCCTGCTCCTTTAACTTCAGGCTTTTCATACCTGATCACGTGATTCCTAGTATGAGCTCTATTTCTTGCCTTAATGTCCTGGTCGTGGTCATCTTCACCGGGATAATCCGTTTCGGTTGCCCATATCGATGAGGAATCCCTTCCCATAAACTCTCCTCTGGTGTTGCACATTGCTACGTGTGAAAAACAGTGTGCTGTCGGGACATCAATTTCTACAGCCACGAAGATCTTCGATTTCCCCATACTGCATGGTAGAAGTGCGTGTCATGATGCCTACCCCCGGAGCACCAGGCCAGGCCCAGCAAACCCCGGGAGCAGGCATCATGCCCCCGGGTAAAAGCCCAGCGGCCCCTTATAGGGGCTCTTTGGACTCTGTCCTGGCGCCGTTGGTGCCAGGCTCATGTTGGACATCAGTCCTGGCGCCATAGGCGCCAGGCTCATAAAGGAAGGTGTTTTGTGCACTTACCTGATGCAGAACATGCTGCAAGATTCAGGCCTCCCTGAGACCTGAAAGGGACTATTTTTTCATTGGGACTATTTTGCCACTCGGGCGTGGCCAGGGAAGGATACTTACCTGGAACTACTTTCGGGGCTATTTAAGCCACGCCCAGACAGTAGCTCACGCTTCGCGTTGTTCTGCATCCAAGCAGCTGAACGCTCACCGTGTCTGCTCCTGTATCTGGTCTCCAGCCACGCCCGCCTCGATCCTGGAACACCTGTAAGGAAAGAAGAGAAGAGAAAGGTGAAAACCAAGAATTTTATCAAACTTCTTACCTGCATCCGGAACCTTCACGCCAGCGTTCCTGAAAAAAGACTTTCATTTAAAAGCACCGCGTTGCTCGCTGCAGCGCCGCGCTTCACTCACCTGTCCTCGGGAGTTCTTCTGGCTCCACCGCGACTGTCTGCACCGGTCGCCACATCTCTGCGCCTAGGGGAGAGAAGAAGAGACAAAAGGTGAGCAGAAGGAACATATGAGGAAAGCCTAATTTTCCGCCATAACACTTACCGATCTTCTGTTGGTGGACCATTCTTCATTTCGGGTCGGCGCCGCTTCGTTGGCAGGTACCGCACCCCGGCCCCTATGGGGAAAGGACAAAAGACATTACTGGGGGAATATAAAGACATTAAGAGGGATCGCCCCCATCGCTAACTCACCTGAGTTTACCATCGGCAATTCAATCCCTCAACGCATCGCCTTCATTCTGCACATGAAATAAAGGACAGATCACAGGTTAGGAAGGCAACAGAAAAGGAGGCTCAACACTTGAACTTTTGTAATCTTCATACTTACGGCGTTCCGCTCGGAAAAGTCAAGTGGATTTTGCCAGCGCCATTCTGAAAACCAGTGAAGTAACTGGACAAACACCGCCCCTGCACCAGAAGCAGGATGGAGAGTTCATCCTTTCAAACCATAAGGTGAGCTTCAACGGGGATTTCGGAGGAAGTTAGAGAAGAACGAAGGGGGGAAGGGGGGAGCAATCACACTATTCTGCAGACTGTTAATCCCCTTTCTCATTTGCAGAACGATATTCCTACGGGCCAGACAAGCAAGATTTGAGGGTCCTGTTCAGTCGGTGTTCCGAGTTCTGCGCATCACGCAGGCCACAGCAACCCAGACTGGACCAGCGGCTCCGTGGGAGTCAGGTGAGCGTTACAGTGCGCAAACGAAGCATTCTCCTTCTGATCTCCTTCTTCCGACTTCTTTCATGTATTGATAGCAGATGTTGTTTCCTAGATGTTCTGTGCTATCCAGGTAGTCATTCAGTTCATTGTTATCTTCGTGTGGGCTTCTCTTGATTTTTAGTGTCTTCCTATAGTTAGCTTTAACTACATCTCTAAACGCGTCTGTGTGACCTTTCCTTGCTGGGGGACTCTCGGGTTTTCTGGTCCCAGGAGCAGGTTTCTTTAATTGCATTGATGAGGTAGGTGGAGGTTTTGCGGTTTTCTCCTTCTCATTTTGCATTATTTTTCTTCTCTCTATAAGTGCCTTTATCAACCACCAGCCTGTCGCCGGCCCAGTGTATGGCTGCATTGTGAGTCTGGTGCTTGTTCCTTGTGTTGGAACTTGTGTGCTGGGCAATACAGTCTCTGCAGTCTTATTTTTCAGTTCCTCATGCCGCTTCTTCACCTTGGCTATAAATGGGAGTAAATGATCTATTAACATGTGTGTCCTTGCAGTGAATTCTCATACAGCCTCTTCTGTCTTCTTAAGGGCTTTTGTTAAATCTTTTTTCGTTGGCCTTTCTCTCGATTCTTTTCGTTCTCATTATTTTCTTGAACTGATTGTTCTGTAGGCAGTCTCATACTCTCGGTTGCCTTCGCTTGAGGTTCTGCGGCCATCGACGCATGCCCTGGTTCATGTGCATTCAGTGTGTGGGAGCGTATAGTTGTCAGTGCTATGTTTTTGTTCTTTCCGTGCTGACCCTGTCTCCAGCTTTTCTCTTCATTCGTTACCTCAGGTGTGTATGTGTCACTGCTAACTATATTCATTCTCAGGTCATTTACCTTACCATCAGTTTTTCTCGGGACTGGAATCACTATATAGGGCCTGGGTGCTTTTGTGGGACTCATGCGTACACCATCAGGTGGGTGCACTGAAATTGGACCGCTTCCTGCACCCAGGAAAAATGCAGTTTTGATCGTCAATGATAGCAAAATCATGATAAACATAATGCATAAATACATGCTGGTACGGTAGGTTAGACGGCAGCATTTCCTTCCAGAGAAGCGAGGGTGCCCCTCTGCGTGTGAGAGGACCAGGGTACTGTTCTGGGCCTCCATCTTGATTATTTATTCAATGTCAATGTTATTGTTTTTCCCCAACTCGATCTAGTTTTCGAACAGTTTGTGTCATAAAGTGTCTGGTGCTTCACAGGTGTCCCCCCTCTTGCGGGTGACGATTGTCTCTTGATACCGGATGCAGTATCCTTGCTAGACTATGGAAAAATAGATTAGACTAACACTTTGATGATGCAGTTTTACTGTGCATGTTCAAAGTAGGTGAGTTCCCAGTCCACCCCCCCTAATCTGCTTCAGTCCTGAGGACATACTGGACACTGGTCACTGTGAAGAAATGGGAAAATGGCAATCAAACAAAAGGTGAATTTCTTGTCCCTGCTCCCTCGGCGAGATACTGACATGCTTGACTCTGCTTCCTCGATCTGTCCCTCAGTGGGATGATTACGTGCTTGACTATGATTCCTCGATCTGTCCCTTGGCGGAAAGAGTCACTAGAATATCCTCAGATACTCTCTCTGAAAGTTGGACAGTTCCACTTGTAGCATGACACTATGGAGGAGCATTCCCATTTGTGAGACATTAGTTGGATCTCTGATGAATGTGAGGACGTCAACCTTGACAGGTCTCCCCACCAATTCTGGAAAGTCAGTGACTACGCGAAAGAGAACGTTGTGAGCCAGTCGGCTGTCTTCAGGTGACAGGGACATTTGTCCTGTCTTGCTGGGTTCAGGATTACAGGCCCTTCCCTTGACGTGAACAATCCTTGCACTTTCCTGACGCGTGGATCGCAACCAGGTAGCTTAGTTTGTTCCACAGCTGGCTCAAATGTTCAGAGTTTGCTGGATCTCGAATAAAGGTCAGAGTGTCAGTTGTTCTCTTGACAATAGATGGGCACTCTTCAATTATGCGAAAGAAAAGTGTATTGATGAGTTCATCTAGAATCGCCTGTGGTGGAAGCATTTGTGTCCTTATCACTGTACTCGAGCAGTACGCTGAAGGCTTCCGCTATGACGTTAAGTAGCTGCCAGATTATCTTCTTGTTGGCAGGGTCTTGGATAAAGTCTGAGACACTGGTGACCCTCCCTACTAGTGATGGATATGATACCAATACTAACTGGAAATAGGTGAGCACGTCCCTTGTGATGTTTCTGCTGGGGGACACCATAAGTGCTGTCAAACAAAGTCTTGGTATTGGATGATTCAGGATACTGTATTTTGCTTTTAAATAAAAGTCTGTGATCACTGTCTTTTAGGGTCTTGTTTCTCAACACTGCTTTAGTGTGGTTTGGTTTACAAGTTCGTGTCGGCAACCGTGTTGTGGCTTACATGCGCAATTGTTTTCTTCACCCTGCAACTAAGATGCCCAGAGTGTCTGTTTTGTGTCCTTATCCCCCTTTTTGCTTAGAGGAAATGTCCATTTTGAGCCACAATTTGCAAAAAGTTATTTTTTGTCTTTGCTTTGCTGCTTATGCATCCTTCCTCGTCATGGATCTCGTCTGCATGTGCTGAGGTTCTTCCCCGTTGTCTGTAGTTTCTTCACGGTGGGGTGCAGCTAGAGGGCTTTCTCCAATATATGGCTTAATGTCATTGAGGAAAATCCATGCTCTCCTGCCCTGCAGTTTCACAGCTGAAGGAGTGCAGTCCTCTACAATGAAAGGGCCATGGAATCTTGGCTCGTCCCACCTCTTCCTCGTGTAGTTTTTTACCAACACTGCATCTCCAGGAAAGACGAGTGGAGCACGTAGACCTTGAACTGCGTCTGTTTCAGTGTCTCCTGCTATGTTTTGTGCTGTGCTGCACCCTTTTCATCGCCGCTGCAGTTGGTCTGACATTACAGTAAGGCTGGATGTCATGCAGTTCAGATATTTGCTCATTTCGGTTCCTAGGACCTCTTGGGTTGACTGGGCATCACATCCAGCTCTGTCTCAATGGGTTAGGGGGGGTATTCATTCTCCTTCCTGTGACTATCTCGTGCGGTGTAAGATGATGGTCGGAGCCTGGTTGGTTCCGAAGAGCATACAATGCCAATGGAAGGCAGCGCAACCATCCCCTCTTTAGAGTAATATTCAACTTGGCTATCCTTTCCTTTAACAAGCCGTTGAGCTTCTCACAGATACCATTACCTTCCGGATGGTACGCCGACAAGAACTTGTGCCTTATACCAAGCAACAAGCTAATCTGTTCAAAGACTTTATCTACAAAATGAGCCCCATTATCTGATCTCATCACTTCACACACCCCCCCATCTAGGGAACACTTCCCTCACTAGGAATTTGGCCACACAGGTAGTGTCTGGGCGTGTACATGGACATAGTCGATATGTAAGTGCTGAAAAGGCCCATTTGGCCGGGGGATGACTCCTCTCACTACTTTTAATGTGTGCCCAGCGGTGAATTGCTGGCAGATTATGCAGTTCACCATAAAGAATGCAACATGCTCTGCTAAATTCGGTATAAACCAGTCTTCTGCGAGCATTGCTGCTAGATTCTCTTTTGACATGTGTAATGGGTAATGCAATTGCTCCAATGCTATTTTTAGTAGGGCTAAAGGCATTACTGGTTTACCAGTGCCGATTTGCCACCACAATCCGTCAGAGTGGTTTAAGGAACGTGTCAGAAATGATGATAGACACAATAATAATTACAAATTTTAACTTCTGGCAGGTTACCCCAAAGACTCACCGTTACCTCTCTTCCTATCCTGTGACTGGCCCCTTCCAGCAGGGGAATAATCTCCTTGTTCCGAACGGGGAGATGAATGTGAAAGCCTCCCAGGTACCTCTTCCCCCACCTAGAAAACCAGATAGGAGAAGAGATCCCAGGGAAACCCTCTGGGGAAGAAAACCCTGTGTCGAAGGTTGCGGGAAAGATGTCTTCAATGCAGCGGAGACTCAGGTGAAGTCCGGAGAACGTTTGTCTTGAAAAAGAAAGAAACTGGTAAGTATAAGCAGGTAAGTGAAATATGGAAATGTAAGAGGTTAGGAATGTAGATTACCCTTAAACAGGAACGATGTGTGGAAAAAGGTGCCAGTCAGAAACTTCAGAGAACCTCTACGATGGTAAGGAAAGGTTGTGATTAGAACTAGTAAGAAAACTAGATAGAATACGGGAAAACCACAGGGGAATCTTTACCTGAGAGGCAAGAAGGGCAGAGCTGGGAGTTGT
This sequence comes from Ambystoma mexicanum, assembly GCF_040938575.1. Classification (NCBI taxonomy): domain Eukaryota; kingdom Metazoa; phylum Chordata; class Amphibia; order Caudata; family Ambystomatidae; genus Ambystoma; species Ambystoma mexicanum. The sequence continues at coordinate 307,232,128 of NC_090921.1, forward strand.
TTTGGTAGTGCAGGGGTTAGCGTGAGCGGCTGCAATACCGGTGTAACAAATGCCTGTAGCTATGAGAAGGAAGATGGAATCGTGAGTCGGAAAAGGTAGAGAAACGGGAAATCAATATGCCGGTTCTCGGAGAGTCCTGAATGAGGCTTACCACGCTCCGGAACGGAACCGGCAGGCAAACTTAGGTGAGAAAGAGATGGGATCCGTGGAATTGGGAGACAGAGAAGCGGTGAGGAATGCACTGAAATTGAGACAGGGTAGAAATGTTTAGAATGCCGAAAGGTTAGTGATTAGCAAGACGTATCAGGATTACCTAGATGCGAACTTACGTAGCGTTGTTGTAGCGGAGTAGCAACGCATTCGTGTGCTGATCACAGGAACAGATATACCTACACTCGGGTAGGGAGATGGTACTTCCTGGATACCGAGGCTTGCAGAGGCTAGACCCGCATCTTGAGTTGCGGCGGCCATCTTGCTAGTAAAAATGGCTGACACCCACGGTCCTAAGGTCCATCGATGCCACAAGGACCACCGCCTTCGGAGGGGCGTGACAGTATGCCCCCTCGAATGTCCCGGGCCTCCCGGTTTATTCAGATGAGATCGAAAAAACCGGCGGACCAGAGCCGGAGCATGAACAGCTGATGCAGGTTCCCATGAGCGATCAGCCGGAGAATACCCCTTCCAGTCAATCAAGAATTGCAGACGTCCCCGAAAAAGACGAGAATCGCAAATACCAGCCACTTCATATTCGGGACCCATCGGGGTGATGACAGGAGGGGGTGCACCCATTCGTACTCGAGAAAAGCGATCCACTACGTCTTTCTTCAATTGTGACACATGGAAAACAGGATGAACCCTGGACCAAGACGGAGGGAGTTTGAGCCTGTAAGCAGACGATCCCAATCGTTGCAAAACGGGAAAGGGACCGAAGTATCTTGGGGACAATTTGGACGGCACCAAATGACGAGGCAAAAATCGGGAAGCCAACCAAACTAAATCCCCCGGCACCAATCTCGGAGCTGGAGTGCGATGTCTATCAGCAGAATGTTTGACACAGGCCTGGGCTTCCAGAAGAGAGGTCCTGGCTGTTTGATGTCCCGTCTGAATAGTATTGATGAGATTGCCCACATCGGGAAACCTGGATGCAGAGATTGGACCACTGGGAAAACACATAGGGTGATATCCGTAGGAGCAAAAGAAAGGGCTGAACCCCAAGGCTGAGTGTCGAGAGTTATTATAGGCAAACTCAGCCAAAGGTAACAAGGGACACCAGTTGTCTTGCGAGGAAGAGATGTAACAACGCAAATATCCCTCCAGAGTCTGATTTAGACGTTCCGTCTGACCATTCGTCTGTGGATGGAATCCTGAACTCAACGCTCGGGAGATATGCAAACTCTTGCATACCTGCTGCCAGTATCGAGACGTATATTGTGAACCCCGATCAGAAACGATGGTCTCAGGAAATCCGTGAAGAGAGAAAATTCGCGAAAGAAAAATCTTTGCCATCTGGGATGCGGTAGGAATCCGCGGAAGTGGAACGAAATGTGCCAATTTTGTAAAGTAATCAATTGTGACCATGATTACTGTGCAACCGTCTGAGATTGGCAGTTCAACAATAAAATCTGTTGAAATCATTTGCCAAGGACGGTTAGGAATTGGCATTACAGAGAGGAGACCTGAAGGGGCAGATCGCGGGCATTTAGATTGCAAGCATATGGCACAAGCGGAAACATAGTCCATGATGTCTCGAGTCATTTCCGGCCACCAGAAATTTCTCTGGATCAATTCCTTAGTATTAGTCACACCTCTGTGACCAGCTAGGTAAGAGTCGTGACAAAGATTCAGAACCGTTCTTCTTAGTTCACTCAAAGGGAGAAAGAGATTCCTGTCTTTATAAGCACATCCTTGGACCAAGGTAAGTTTCCAGGTTGACAGAAATTTTGGATTCAACTGGATGAATTGCAAAGTCGAGTTAGCCACGTTTTGAAGAAATGTGGTAACTACCTGCACGAATTTGGCTCGGGGAAACAGAGGCTCTGCTCGGAAGGGCATAGAGGAGTTATAATCCTTTCTAGACAAAGCATCCGCCTTGAGATTGGCTCTTCCGGGAATAAAGGTGAATACAATCTCATACGGTGAAAAGAAGTGTGCCCAACGTGCCTGTCGGCTATTTCGGGTCTGAGAATATTGTAAGGCGCGTAAATTACTGTGATCAGTTCGGACCTCAATTGGGTGTCTTGCTCCCAATAGCAGGTGTCTCCACTGTTCAAATGCCCTTTTGATAGCCAGTAGTTCCTTTTCAAGCACTGAATAATTTATTTCAGATGGAGACAGTGTTTTTGATAGATAGGCTATAGGACATTCTATTCCTTGATCATTTTCTTGAAGCAGAACGGCTCCAAGGGCATGATGAGATGCGTCTGATTCTACAATTAATCTTTTGGCTTGATCTGGAGTAATCAGGAGGGGTCCTGTGAGGAAATGTTTCTTCAGTCTCTCAAATGCTAGTTGTGCCTCTTCTGACCAAATAAAGCGTACATTCTTTTTAAGAAGAGCAGTCAGAGGGAGAATCTTTTGAGAATAATGTGGGATGAAACGTCTGTAAAAATTTGCAAATCCCAGAAATCTCTGCAGATCCTTGATGCACATCGGTATAGGCCAGTCAGTAATAGCTGATACTTTCCTAGGGTCCATGGCTACCCCATTTGCAGATATTATGTATCCCAGATAGGCAACCTGATTCCTGTGAAACTCACATTTCTCCAGTTTGCAATAGAGATTATTGTTAAACAGTCTCCTTAGGACTTCCTTCACATGTTGACGGTGTTCCGATGGGGATGTAGAGAAAACCAGAATATCATCTAAGTAGACAATAACTGTGTGAAGAAGAATATCTGAAAATATGTGGTCCATAAAGCGTTGGAAGACTGCGGGGGCGTTGGACAGACCGAAAGGCATTACTTTATATTCATAATGTCCCAAAGGAGTACGGAACGCCGTCTTCCACTCATCTCCAGCTTGTATACGAATGAGATGGTAAGCCCCGCGGAGATCTAGTTTTGTGAAGATGGTAGCTCCTTTAACGGCTTCAAGTATATCTGGTATGAGGGGCATAGGATAGCGATCAGGGGTAGTGATTTTATTCAAGCCCCGGAAATCTATACACGGTCTGAGTTCCGTAGAATCTTTCTTGGGGATGAAGAATAAGGAGGCTCCAGCTGGCGAAATGGATTCTTGAATAAGTCCATTGCGAAGATTCTTTTGGAGATATTCCTTAAGGACTTCACGTTCTCGTCTTGATAAGACATACATGTGACCGAAAGGAATCGGAGCATCTGGAACTAGTTCCAAAGCACAGTCATCTCTCCGATGTGGGGGTAGTTCGGCATATTCTGAATTGGAAAATACTGTCTGAAATCCCCTGTATTCGAGGGGTAATTCCTGAATATGGTTCAACATAGAGATGGAACCCGTATTTTCTAACACGGAGATTGTAGGACGAAACCCAACAGCTCCGTCCAAGAGACAGTGCGTCAAACAATGTTCAGAACCCAGAAAGACAGTGCCCGCCTTCCAATTGATATAAGGATTATGGGCTCGAAGCCAGGGTAACCCTAAAATTACTGGATAGTGTGCTGTACGGATCACGTCAAAGACAATGGATTCTTCATGGGAGGAAATATTCATCCGCAAGGGTATTGTTTGTTCCTTTATGGGTCCAGAAGTAAACAGACTTCCATCCACCGACTCAACTGGTATTGCCAAGGTCTTCACTGAACACGGGATGTTATGAGTGGCCTTCCAGAAGGTATCGACCAAATTTCCCGCGGCCCCACAGTCTATTAAGGCCGTGACCAGAATGGAATCTGAATCTCCCCATTTGATTTGGACTTGTAAGGCCAGCATAGTAAGATCGGGGATCTCTGTTACTTGTGATGGTAACATTGTGGATGAGGAACCTGTTACTGACTCCCTAACCGCGGTTCCCCTTGCGGTTGGGAAATGGCGTTTCCCTGTCTTTTGACTGGGATGAGAGGACAATCTTGAATGGTGTGTTCCTTGGAACCACAATACATACACATCCCCTTGACTCGACGTCTATTGCGCTCTTCCGGGGTAAGACGGCCTCTAGTAGTTCCTATCTGCATAGGTTCTTCAGTCTGAGTTTTCCCTACACTAGGAGAGTATGTAGCAGGTTGTCTCAGGGGACGGCCGCAACGTCGTTCCTTTAATCTTTCTTGCAATCGGTAGTCCATCTGCATGACCATGGTTATTAATTCTGCCAGATTAGGAGGTCTGGGTACTCGGGAGATCTCATCTTTTAACTCCTCGTTTAATCCCCTACGGAATATAGTGATCAGAGCATCGTCAGCCCATGATGTGCCAGCTGCTAACTGCTTGAAAGTGGTGATATAAGACAACAGATCTTGGGATCCTTGTTTGAAATCCAATAACTGTTCTTGGGCTGAAACCGTGATTTCTTGACGGCTAAACATGGCTCTGAGACTGTTCAAAAAAGCGGGGTAAGAATCTAACAAAGCATTATTTGTAGTAACAAGAGGCGTGACCCATGCTAAAGCAGGACCTGTTAAATTTGCAATCATGTGTCCTACTTTATCACGGTCACTTTGAAAAAAGGCTGCCTTGAATGAAAATTGAACGGTACAAGCCTCAATAAAGGCCTTGAGTTTATGAGGATTACCATCGTATAAACCCCCCGGAATTGGGCCAGGGACTCTGCCTACCTGTTGTCGGAGAAAGGCATTCTCCTGTTTTAAAGCCTGCACTTCAGCCGTCAACGCTTGTACGGCAGTAACTAATTGCTGTTGTTGGGCTGGGTCCATATTCCCTTGTAACCCTGAACCCCTGAGATAACCTGCTCAGAATAATTTTCAAAACATATGATTTTGGGCGTTGCTAACTGTCAGAAATGATGATAGTCACAATAATAATTACAAATTTTAACTTCTGGCAGGTTACCCCAAAGACTCACCATTACCTCTCTTCCTATCCTGTGACTGGCACCTTCCAGCAGGGGAATAATCTCCTTGTTCCGAACGGGGAGATGAATGTGAAAGCCTCCCAGGTACCTCTTCCCCCACCTAGAAAACCAGATAGGAGAAGAGATCCCAGGGAAACCCTCTGGGGAAGAAAACCCTGTGTCGAAGGTTGCGGGAAAGATGTCTTCAATGCAGCGGAGACTCAGGTGAAGTCAGGAGAACGTTTGTCTTGAAAAAGAAAGAAACTGGTAAGTATAAGCAGGTAAGTGAAATATGGAAATGTAAGAGGTTAGGAAGGTAGATTATCCTTAAACAGGAACGAAGGTTGTGATTAGAACTAGTAAGAAAACTAGATAGAATACGGGAAAACTACAGGGGAATCTTTACCTGAGAGGCAAGAAGGGCGGAGCTGGGAGTTGTTTTGGTAGTGCAGGGGTTAGCGTGAGCGGCTGCTATACCGGTGTAACAAATGCCTGTAGCTATGAGAAGGAAGATGGAATCGTGAGTCGGAAAAGGTAGAGAAACGGGAAATCAATATGCCGGTTCTCGGAGAGTTCTGAATGAGGCTTACCACGCTCCGGAACGGAACCGGCGGGCAAACTTAGGTGAGAAAGAAATGGGATCCATGGAATCGGGAGACAGAGAAGCGGTGAGGAATGCACTGAAATTGAGACAGGGTAGAAATGTGTAGAATGCCGAAAGGTTAGTGATTAGCAAGACGTATCAGGATTACCTAGATGCGAACTTACGTAGCGTTGTTGTAGCGGAGTAGCAACGCATTCGTGTGCTGATCACAGGAACAGATATACCTACACTCGGGTAGGGAGACAGTACTTCCTGGATACCGAGGCTTGCAGAGGCTAGACCCGCATCTCGAGTTGCAGCGGCCATCTTGCTAGTAAAAATGGCTGACACCCACCGTCCTAAGGTCCATCGATGCCACAAGGACCACCGCCTTCGGAGGGGCGTGACAGAACGCCCTCGATGTTTCCACAGGTTCTTCTCATCCTGTGGTGCCTGCCCTTGAAGCTCCATTAATTGTGTCTGCCCCAGATTACTATACACTTCGGGTGTGGTACGTGCCACCATCATTCTCTCATGGGTGCATGCCACTTCCACTTCCATAATCGTCTCACTTTTGGAGGCCATACGCTTGGCTTCCGTGTCTGCTGTGTGGTTTCCGCGGGACACGGAATCTGTCCCTTTGGTGTGGGTGGCGCATTTCACGACCGCTATGCCCACTGGGAGCTGTAGTGCCTTAATCAGCCTGTCCAATAAGGCTGCATGTTGGACTGGCGTACTGTCTACTTGGAGGTAGCCCCTCCTATTCCAATGCGCTAGCCCTGCGTGCACTGTGGACGTCACATAGGTGAGTCACTGTACACCGTAACTTCCTGGTCTGCATGATTCTCAATGGCGAGTATCAACACCAATAATTCTGTAGCCTGTGCTGAGTAATGAGATGGTGTTCGTGCACTGACGAGTACTCCAAATTCTCCGTTTGCTATGTGTTTCATCACAGTGACGCCTGTTTATCTTTGTCCGTCTTCTTGGTCGATTCTCGAAGAACCGTCAATAAAAATGATCTCCCCTCCCGCCAGGGCATTTTCTTTCACCCTGGGGATTTCATCATAGAATTCTTCATAGTTTGCAAAGTCATGTATCGGCTCTCCTTCAGTGACGGGCTCAGCTATAAACGTGGCTGGGTTCACTGTTTTACATCGAAATATTTTGATCGATGGATTAGATATGATCACTTCATATGCAGAAGTACTCTGAGATGTCAATGTGCCCTTTGGTTTCTCCAAAATGGCAAATAATGAGTGCTCGACGTACAACGTCATGGAACATCCCATCACAATGGTTGTCGCCTTCTCTATGGCGAACGCTGCGGCAGCTAAACTTTGTTTCCATGCAAATTGCCCTTTCATTACTAGGTCCAGGTTCCAACTGTAGTATGCCAGGGTCTTGTACCCCAACAAGATTTTTTGAGCGAGCACTGCCATCATAATGCTGCCATCTGTGTGCAAGAACAGGTAGAATTCCTCTGCATAATTAGGAATCCCGAGAACTGGAGCCATACAAATCGCTCTCTTGAGTTCTGCAAACCCTTTTTCCATTGCTTCAGTCCATTCAATCTTTTCCTTTGTCGTCTGGGCCTTCTTCATGGGCTGGAGCAAGGGCTTGGTATATGAGCTGTAATCGAAGACCCATGCTCTAACATAATTGCACAGGCCTTAAAAGCTCTGCATTTGCTTTATCGTGAGTAGCTTAGCTGTGTTCATGATGGCTTCAGCCCTTTCTGGGATCACCTTTTTACCTTCATGTGAGATTAGCTGGCCTATGTATAGCACCTCCTGTTGACAATATTGCAACTTTTCCTTGTAAACCTTATAACCTTTCTCAGCCAGTATAGTTAATAGCTGAATAGAATCGCTCCTGCATTGTTCTTCCGTGGAGCTGCAGATCAAGATGCCCACATATTGCAAGACAACACTTTCTAATGCAATATTGCTTAGGTCCATCTGTAGGACTCTATTGAAAATGGACGGGGACTCACAGTACCCCTGTGGCAACCTCATGCTTTTCAGACGCCTTTGTCAGAATGTGAATGACGTCATATCTTGAGAGTCACGGTGCAACGGGATTGAGAAAAAGGCACTTTTCAAATCAATCACCGTGAAAATTTTGCCTCGATGGGTATGTTACATAGGATCGTAGATGGATTAGGGACGAGAGGGAACTCGGCTTCAACAATATTGTTTAATGCTCTTAAATCTTGGATCAAACACCAAGACCCTCCCTTTGATTTCTTGACGGGATAAATCACTGTGTTACAGGGTGACTCTGACGTCACTAAGATGCACTGGTCCATCATGGCGGAAATTGTCTTCGCAATCCCTTCATCCGCCTCTCTGGACATGGGATATTGTTGCGCTCTCTGTAAAATTGCTCCTTGTTTCAGCTTAATTTTCACTTCTCCCACCCCCTTCTGGAGGCCTACGTCATATGGTCCTGTAGTCCATTCTGAGACAGGCATCTGGGCCATGTTGTCATCAAAGTATTCCGGTCGTGTCAGTGCCAACATCATTCTCTGAGGCACTTCTCTCCTGATCATTTTTACCCAAAATATGAGACTCATTTCCACCCTTGTCTCTTCTGAGTCTGGGTGTTCTTCGAACAGATTGTCATCGGTGAAGTCAGTCACTCGATACCCTTCGTCAATGGTGATAATCGCGCACTATTGTCTGCTTTCATCATCGTATCCGTCAACCAATACTACTTTCCCTCGCACTGCTGCTGCATGTATCTCTAAGGGAAATACTTGCCCCTCCTCTTCATGCATAGGTATTCTGGGTCTGAATAGAAATTCATCAGGGGTTCTCATAGTTCTATCTGCGAGGCCTGGTATTCCTGCCATAAGCACACGCATGCCGTAAGTAAAAACTTCTGGCTCTAATGGTATAGCTCTCATGGCTATATGTCCTGAGTACGCCCTGATCATTTCGCACACGTTCGAATAATGCATTCCTGGAGTGGAGCACACTATGCCCTCCTCCGTGAACGAGAACGTCATGTTCAATTTTGTCATTAAGTCACGACCCAAAATGTTTACTGGGGTCTGACTTGAATATAATAACGGTACATTCATTTTGCACTCTCCTACGGAGACTGGGATAGTGTCTGTAAAGGAAACTCGACTGTGAGCTCCTGTAAAACTCTGAGTATCTATGGCCGCGCCGGACAAGGAAAATGTGCCTTCTCGTATGCACGAGCGTTTTGCACCCTTGTCAACTAGGAAAGACTATTCTTTACCCCCTATGACGACATTCACCCTAGGTTCCCTATACGGGTCTGGTGTCACTGATAGGATAGAGCACATCAGGGTTCCCATTGAGCTGTCCTAGTTCATATATAAGTTCGGCCCACTGTACGCTTGTGGATTCTCTCCATTCCCTGGGTTGCCTCCCCTTCCAGAGTTTGTGCCCTGAGACGTTTGCGGTGGTGCCTGTTGAAATTGCCCTTGTGGCAAATTCCCCATGTTCGGGGGTTGAAACCCTTGCTGCGCACCTTGCTGCATGCCTGGTGCTTGCTGCTGCACTGTGTGATTTTGTGCACAGCCCTGTTGTGAGATTGCAGGTGGATTCGCCACGCCTGCTCCCATTCGTTGGCTATTCTGCCACGCGCCTTGACTTCTACACGTGCGTGCTAAATGCCCCATCAGTCCACACAGCCAACATATTGGTGGTGGTTGGATTATTTGTCCATTTGCCATATCTAGGCTGCCGGGTTGCATGTTTTGGAAGCCTCATTGATGTCCTTGGAACCCTCCTTGATTACTCTGCCATCCTATTCCTCTAAATGCTCTTCCCCTTGGGTACTTTCCTACATTACCCGGGTTATTCTGCTGTGGGCTAGCCACCTGTTGTACGTTCTGTTCGGCTGGGTTAGTCAGCATGGCTCCTTCAAGAGCATACTTTGATAATTTCTTTTGCACTAGCTTCGCTTCCTCACCCTTTCGAATTGCCTCCCTTTTCCGATTCTTTTCTTGCAACAATCTACAGTAATGTGTGATAGTTAACTATTTCAGCCCAAGGTTTAGCCTCAACCCCTACCAGTTTCTTGAGCGGTTTCTGCACTGGTTCTGGCAACCCTTGGCACAATATGTGGTAAAACACCGGTGTAGATTTTGTCCAAGATTCATGCGTTTTGAGCACCCATGTGTCTTGGAAATTCTGGATATAAATCAACGGATCTTTTGACTCCTTCATTTTCCGAGTCATGATAGCTCCCATATCGGAAGTGTCCGGGTAAAGCACTCGCAGCTCTTTCCATACAGCTGCTCTGCAATTATTAAATGGCGCTCCGTCGTGTGCAGTGTTGATTATGGTTACACCTGGGTACCCTGCCCTGGTCCACACATCGTCTGCTCTCTCACCAAGTATGGCGATCAAGAGACCTTTAATGTCCCCTATAGCTAATGTGACACCCCCTGTCATTTTTTTTAACTCGCGTATCCACGTCCCGGCTCCCAATGTCAGCATTGGAATCTTGTTTTTCAGGTTTTTACGATCCATGTGTGGCCATGGAATATATTGCGGTCTTGCTCCCCCCTTTTCTAATAGCAGAAATTGGAATGCGCAGCCTTCTTTCTCTTCCCCCATAGCTGTCCTGTCTACCTCTAGGGTAATATTCCCGCATCGCTGTCTGCCTGGCAAAGTCCTCAACCTGTCTGCATAGGCGGGTGCCGACACCCCCCTCTGACCATGGGGTGTCCCTTCATGCTGGTCAGACTGCGTGGCAGACTCTGATGTCCTTGGTGCGGACTCGCTAGTGTCTTACCATCTTACCCTTTTGTCACTTGGGAGCCGCTTTTTGAGCCGTCTCCCTTCTTTATTTGTCTCGCACTCCGTCTCCTCTCTGGAGTCAGACATTTATTGTTCCCAATTCATGCAACTCCTTGTGTCATCATCGTTTTTACTGATTTCTAGTCTGTCCAGGGACAGTCTCCTGCTCCCACTACTTCAGGAGACATCCTCAGTGTCATACAGCTGAGTGCTTTCCAAGCGCTCGTCTTCCCCCTCTCCTTGGGATATTTGTTGTATCCCCATTTCATCATATATCTTATCGATCATTTCCCTGATGCTTCTGGTGTCGAATTCATCTTCAATATTTGCCCTAATCGTGCCTGGTACTGAGTTGTTTGCAGGAAAGAATTCTTCAATGTCTTCCCAGTCTACAACAGGATCAGGTTTTTTAACTTCCCGCTCCAGATATTGTGCAACCTCGATAGCAATTACATATACTGATTATATATTTCCCATATCAGCTTCTCCTCAAAACCCCGTAGCTTTGGGATCTTGTCTCTGCTTTTCACAGACTTTTGCCCTTTTTACCAGGAACACAATGTCCAATTTATAAGCACATTTCTACAAGTGTGCGCGTTTAACATCGGCATAAGTGTATAAAATGTCATACTTCTAGCAGAAATACATTTTGCGTGAAACCACATTTCTTGCCCTTTCTTTCCAGAACATGTCACACGATTTTGCCGCCTCTTGAAACGTGCAGCCAAAATTTAGATTCCCAAATCTGTTACTTTTATATTTTTCCCACTTTTAAGTGGCAAGTTATAAGTCTTTTAAAAAAGTGTTCTTTGTTAATGTTCAGCCACAGATGGTTGTTTGGGTCTGCCTCTTTTTGTCTCCCTGCAATCCAGTAGCAGTCTTCTCCCTGTTTGCTCTTGGCAGAGAGCATTTACGACTGTCTTCACACCTCGCATTTCCTTAGCAGCAGCTGTTCATTGTTCCTCTTGCCTGTGTATACCCGGTTCTTCCCCAACCTAGCAGTTAACGCTTCTGTGTGATTTCCTGCTGCGGGGACAAACCTTCCTTCTGTGAGAAAACCTGTTATTCCAGTTTGGTAGCTTCAGCCAGGCTTATTTTAATTGTTACTTCCCTTAGCATAAAACAAACTTGTATCAAATCACAGCTAAATTCTCATTCATGATTTTAAACCATGGGATCAAAACTATTACAACATAGGTTACCCTCAGAAACAGGTCTCTTAGATTGCAAACATTTGGTTTCAGAGTTTTTACATGTTTAAAATTTAATCCGGCAGGCTGCTGACAGCGGTCATCCCAGCAGCCCTCTGCTGCACAGAGATGTTTTTACATCCACAGACAGGCCACTTTTTCTGTGGAAATCGCTTTCAGCTTTTGAGGACCTTGTAAGTTCACAATGATTTCTTAAACTAAGTGAATTGTAGCAGCAAGCAAGAATTTAGGATTTTTGAGAGTGTTCTGTACCGGCATTCTGAAGTTTTAGCAACAAAGAAAAAGGGATTTAAAGCAAGATTCTGGGTTTCATTTCGCAAAGCACTGCTTTTTCCTTCTGTACTACATTTTCACTTGTTGTGGAGCCCAGTGTTATATTTCTGGAGTGAGACCTCTGTTCCCCCACTAACAATATGCGTGGCAGATTGGGCAGCCATCTTTTTGTGCATTGCAAAGCGTGATTTTCAGAGATTTTGGCGCGTACAAAGGTTTTGCAGCATTTTGCTGTTTCTGGCCCCACCATAACACTGTGATGCAGCATAACAGAGCAAAAGTGGGTCAATACATCCCACAGAGCCCCCACTCCCGACTTGAGTTTGACCGTCCATCAAGGGTAAGTTGGGAGATTGGGTTGCCTTTCTTTCTTTTGGTCCAAGTGGAGAAAGTCGTCTGCTTCTCCCATCAGTGCTGGATCGACATGCTCTCCTCACCAGTTCTGGATGGGAGTATGGAGCGATACTCTGGGCTACTTGGGTCTTTCCTCCCGGTCCCCAGTGGTCCTCCCTAGTAATTAGAAATTCCTGGTTCCCATGCTATGAGATAGAACAGAGCATGGTTATGGAAATTTCCCCACTACTACTCATGTAGTGGGGCAGATGCATACATTGAATATAATTTACAATATTCCCCACCTGTATTTACTAATGGTTTAAACAGGTGGATTCTTCTAGGTTGCCGGAATGTCCCCCTTTGGGTTTCGGGTTTACGCCTCTATTTGCTGCAAAGTATGCGTGGGATGGAAACTCTTCAGCTGGTTTATGTGGGCCCACTTATCTTCCCCTTCTGCCAAACTGCCCTTGGGGATGCGGATTTTGTAGGTGAATGGTGACATTCTGTCTACTTTTCGAAAGGACCCCGCCAAGTTGGGAGGAATTTGCGCTGTTTGGCTTGGTTCCTTTGGAAATTGTACAAGTAGACCTGGTCTCCTACTTGGTATTCTTTTTTAGTTGTCTTAAGGTCATAGTGGGTCTTCATACTGTTTGCAGATCTTTCTAGATTCTGCTGAGCATAGGCAAAAGCATCTTGAAGGTGTTTTCTTTGATTTTCAACATACTCATGAGTTGTGGAGGCATTTATCAATGTCTGCTCTTGGGTTCTGTAGAGCAGATGCTGGGGTAGCACCATCCTTCGTCCAGTCATCAGCTCAAACTGAGACATTTTTGTTGCAGAAGAAGGGGTAGATCTGATGGCCATCAGGACAAGAGGTAATCGAATGTCCCAACTTGGCCCAGAATCTGCCACTAACTTTTTTAATATGCTCACAATAGTTTTGTTGTATCTCTTAACTCCACCACTAGAGGATGGCCAGTAGGCAATGTGTAGTTTCCTTTTGACCCCAAGTATCTCCCACATCTTTGTCATCACTTCGCTAGTGAAGTGACTACCTCTGTCTGACTCAATCCTTTGGGGTAGTCCAAAACGCGAGAAGATGTGATTGATCATCATGGCAGCTGCTGTTTCTGCCTTGAAATTTGGGGCCGGGAGACATTCCACCCATTTAGTGATGAAGCATGTTATGGTCAACATGTACTTGTTCCGCCTAGAGGAGCGAAATCACGGGCCCAATAAATTCGACTTGTAAATCTGACCAAGGCAGTGTCATTCCCCTCTTTTGGAGGGGAGCACAGTGTGTGAGTGATGTTGGTTGAAATTGTGCACACACAAGACACCCCTTCAAGTATTGGTCGAGGTCCTGCCTCATGTGTGGCCAGCATGCAACCTCTCGCAAGATTTTTAATGTCGTGTGAAACCCCCGATGACCGGCTGTGGCCGCATCATGGGCGTGACTTAGCATCAGGCTTCGGAATGAGGTAGGGACCACCCACTGGTCATGGCCAGCTATGGATCTCCTCACCAACAAACCGTCTTGGATTCGGAACATTTTTGGACATTTCATCAACACTCTGAGGTCCTCTTTCCCAATGTAATCGGTATCCGTCAGGGGAAAGTTCTCAGGGTCCTCAATCTGTTGATAAAACTTACCAATTATTGGATCCCCTTTTTGAGCCGTAATCAAATCAGCATCTGGGGTCTCCTTACTCCATTGTGCAGTTGAGAGTTCATTGTGAGCATTTGTCTGGGACCTAGTGATAGCAGTGACCTGGATTTCCCCCAACATGGACTCGATCTCAAGTAGATCCCCTTGGATGGCTCCGGTTTTGGCCAGCTGATCTGGTAGGTCATTTCCAGTTTTGTCTGGTCCCTCTACTTTAGAATGACCCTTGATCTTTTTCCAGTAGATGGTCATCCCATTTGAGGTGACCAGATCATCAATATTTTGTATTAATTTTCCATGTTTTAAAGGTTTATTATTAGCACGTAGCATGCCTCTGGTTTTCCAGTTAAGCAGGTGCTCCACGAACCCGTTCCGTACATAATCTGAATCAGTGATTATGACCAGTTCGTGGAGTTGGTGTTGGACAGCAGTGAGGATGGCTTGATGCACAGCCATCAGCTCTGCCACTTCACTACTTCGAGGACCGATTTTGTACCCAGCGGAGGGTTCTGGGCCATCATTCACCCATGAATTCCTTACGCCGGCCACAAGTTCCTTTTCCCTGTTGTTGTCAACATGGTAGGAGCACCCATCCACATAGACAGTGGGCATTCCCTCACACTTGTCTTCTTCATAGACTTTGTATGTGGAATTAAGGTAGGCCTCCATGTTGTACTTGATTTTAAGACTTTCGTCCTCGAGACAGTTTTCTCTAGCACAATCATGCAAGTCAGCCAGACCTTGCGCGAGGGGACTCTTCTTGTTTTGGCCATATCTGACATCCACAGGAAAGCCTTGCATTGACAGAATGCAGGAAGTAATTCAGGAATTACTCACATTTCCGGCCTGGATTCTGTCACTTTGAAGATATTGCAAAGGTTGATGTGGAGTCTCCACTATGATGTGTTCCCCCTGGATAAACGGGTGGAAGTTCTTCAATGCCCACACCGTTGCCAGGAGTGCCTTCTCATAATCATTGAATATTTCCCCCACAGAGGATAAAGTCTTACTCGCATAGGAGATTACTTTATTGACCTTGTCATGCTTTCGATATAATACTGCAGTCAAGCATGTATTTGAGAACCCTGTTTCAAAAATGAACTTGTTTTTGACAGGGTGAGTTAGGCAAGGCTCTTGTGAGGGGCTTCTTTTGAGTTGTCTTACTGCCTTGGCTTGTTCTGTACCCCACTCCCACTTGACCCCCCCCCTTCAAAAGATGGATCACGGGTCTTGTGATCTCTGCGTAATCCTCAATGAACTTTCTGCTGTAATTAGTTAGTCGAAGGAGGATCCTTAGTTCCCGCAGAGTTGTGGGGTCTTTTATTTTCTGGAGGGCTTCTACTTTCTTTTCCTGGGGACAGAGACCCTGAGAAGTTATCTCATGCTCCAGGAAATTGACACGGGTTCTGCACCACTGTGCCTTTTGGAAACAGAGTTTTGCTCCGGCAGCCCTCAACTGTGTCAGGACATAACGGATTTCCGCTATGTGTTCCTCCACAGTTGAGCTTTTGACTAGAACATCATCTACATAGGCCAGGTTACCCCTTTCACCTAGGTCGGGCATGGCCTTATGTAGAAAGATGTTAAATTCATTGCTGGAGTTGATGTATCCGAAGGGACTCCGGGTCGAAGTTTACTGCTGCCCCCGAAAGTAAGGGCCAGCTTGTATTGGTCCTCCCTACTGACAGATACAGTCCAGTACCCATTGGTTAGGTCAATTGCAGTGAATACCTGTGACCCTTGGATCTGGGCCAGCCCTTGGTCAATGTAGGGAAGAGGCCATCGGGAAGTATGGACCAGTTTGTTGAGCTCCCTTAGGTCGGCACAGAGTCTCCACTGGCCGTTTGGTTTCAAATTCCCCAGCACCGGATTATTGAAGGTGCTGTGGACTGGACAAACTATCCCACGGGACTCAAGGTTCTTAATTATTTCAGTAAGGGACTCCATTGATGCGAGAGGCAAGCGATATTGCTTCACAAACACTGGAGCCATGCCAGGGTCCGTGGGAATTATTGTTGTATGGATTTCGGTGTGACCACAGTCATATGAGTCCACCTCAAAGAGATCTTGAAAATCTAAGAAAACTTGTTTCAATTTCTGCTTTTGCTCCAAAGTCTCACAGGCATCAGCTAGGTTGACTCTCTCTTCAACCATCTGCCTGAAGCCTGAAAAGACTTCCGGTTTGGCTATCTCAGCGGCATCCTCCAGCTGGGTGGAGAAGTCCCTGGTCAGGGTATTGATTTGGACTAATGGCTTCAGGTGGGGAAGTCAGTCCTTGTGGACTTGAAAGATCACCTGATCCCTCCTGAAGTCACCAGATACATCTTCCTTACCATAAGGGCAGGAAGAGTACACCAGGAAATTCCCCCCATGCCGGGTGAAGATCCTGTCTGGTGTTGTGTCATCGTCGCTATCACTGTCAGAACAGTCCTTGGGGATTGGTCCTAACAGTTCGTTACCTAAATCTATGGAAAAATGTCGGTCATCAACCGCCATTCCAATAATCGTGCCTGCGCCCAGAGTGATACTCTTTAGGTCGCTGTTATCCACCTCTATTGAAATGGTGTTGTGTTCTGTGTTGACTAGTGGGGTTGGGTTTACCCCCAACCCTTGCTATTGGAAATGAGCATTAAGATGGACATAGACATCAGGATTTTTCAGTTTCTGTCCTCTTGTAAGTTTTACTTCGAATGAGAATTGTCGGGTCCGTTCTGGGATGGTGACTTCCTCTCCAATCTGAATTTCAACTGCATAGGGCAGCAGTTGAGCTGACCGAAAGCTTTCTCTGGGTCATCAAAGTCCATGGGATTACCTGCTAATCGGGACCAGGCTTTGAAGGTTATTAGGTCCAAACTAATGGCAAAGCGATTGAGAATGTCACTGCCTAAATAAAATTCAGCAGGGACATCTCGCACGACCCAACAATTATGGACTATGCTCTTGTTGCCTATGGCAATTTTGAGCATACACCTGCTAGGCAGGAGATGTTTGGAATTTGGTGTTTCCAAGTTCATTTCCCATTTGTCTAACAGTTTAAATGTGGGAATGGCTGGATCTTTTGGGAGTTTTCCCCTCATTTAACTGAATAGGGATGAACAACTGCTCTCCAATTTTCTGAATATCAGCCAAGCTTTCAGCTGATTTCTCATCTTTTTGGACTATAGGAATGGGAGTTTCTGATTGTGAATTTGTATAGAATTTCAGAGTGTTTCCTTCCGTCTGTGCAATACCACCTTAGAATGGAAGGATGGTTGACTTTCGGAAATAGAGAGGACTTCCCATCACCAGTTTGCTGTCCTACTGCAATTACTGTCACATCTGGGATTTGGTTATTCTGGAAGTGGAACTCAATTTGGTCAGGTTTTTGTTCAACCATGTGGCATGTGCCATTTAAACTAACATGGTTGACACTCTGTTTCTATTTTATTGGTCGGTTAGTCTGGGTCCAGAGGACCTTGTTTACACAATCTATGAGGGGAGACAATCTACGCAGGATGTCATTCCCTAGTAAACATGGTGTGCCCTCTGGAGTCACAACTATGACCGGGTGCTTCACCTTGTGTCGCCCAATTTTAATGTCTAAATCCACAGTCTCCTCGACAGGAATTTCCTTCCCATCGAAGTTCTGAAGTTGTCCAAGAAGAGGGGTGAGAGGAATTTGGTATTTCTCCCCTCTTCCAGAATTCAGCTGATCAAAGGCCCCTTTTGACAGAAGGGTGGCTTGGGATCCAGTGTCCACTAGTGCCAAAATTGTACATTGCCCCTGTATTTGGAACGGGGCATAAAATCTTCCCTCTTTTTTGTCAAGGGGGCAAAGATAATGCACATTTTTGGCCAATTGGTGGGTTAATTTTTTTGCTTTGGATGCCGACAGAGAGGTGATTTGGGCAGGATTCTATTTGGGATCTTCGGAACCTGTAATACAAAAGTGACAGCTCGATATGGGGGAAGTGTTGACTCCCCTGGTTCTGATTCTTGGCTGTCCTTCCCCCCCACTTTTTGGAGGCAGTCACCAGAATGGGTTTGAACAAGGGGATTCTTGTGCTGGTCATTCTGGGGTTTGATGAGGGGCGGTTTAAACTCGAGGTTCCCTTTGCGGGACCCGGACCAGACGTCTGTTTTTTTCCGGGTTCCGCGAGGGGAAGAGGGAGGTAACAGCGGGACATTTGTTATGTGCCTGTTGTTACCTCTCTCCCCATTCCCATTGAGCTCTATGAGGGCTCAAATGAGAATGGAGAATGGTTCCTGCAAGGAGGAATTACCAGGTCCTCCTATGTCGGAATGACCCGGTTATTCCTCATTGCAGGAACCTGGTAATGGAGCCCGGTTTGGAGGCTCCATGGCTACCTCCAAACTCGTAATGAGGCCCTATGTTTTAATGGGTACACAATAATCACCAATGGGGTGATGTAACACTGAATAGTCTCTTTAATACACAAGGAGTAGTAGTGAGCAAACAATTCAGAACAGAAAATAATACTTGTGTGTGGTTTCAGATAGGATAGCACTGTGGTTAAAGGTTCTCCCTGCACATCCCTCAATCCCCCAATAGGCAATATAAAGAGATAGGAGGAGAGAGCAGGTATTCAGGAATGGCAGAATTCAACAGAATATCAATCCCACTTCCCCCTTTCAAACACAAGAGAAAACGGAATTGACTGTCAAGCTGTCCAAATGGCTTTTAAAGTCATCCTTAGAATGGACTGGGCAAAAACACCAAATATGGTCAAAATTGCTGAAATTATTATAAATTCTTATGGGAGGCGCTTTGGATAGTTGCACACAAACCCAAGCAATGATTTAATACCAAGAAACCATTTGAAATCTTAAAACTGAAGGCGAAGGCAATTAAAAGCTGTTTTACACATGTAAGAATTTCCCAAAACAAAAATTTGCAGCAAACTTTTCACTGCGCGATTTTCGTGATAACGGGAGAACCGTATTGATTTGGAATGCGGTTTTAGGTGCGATTTAAAGCTGTGGATGTTAGCTACAAGCAGAAGTTGTTTCTAGCACAAAAACTGAGGAAGTTATAGGCATTTTAGCAGAGGTCGTTTTTTCGAGGTAGGCGCAAGAATGGAAAACAGGAATGCACTTTTAAAATGACAAAAGGGATTCTTACACTAGAGGATGACTATGAACTAAACGAATACCACACAGGAACACAGTCACTTGATCAGAATGACTGCCTGCAGAGGAAACTCTCCTTTTTCAGATGAGAAAAGATCAGCGCAAAGATAGTTTTAGCAGTACTAGTTGTGGAGGAAAGATAGGAGGGATTGGATAGAGAGTTCAGACAATTCAAAAAAACGCCTAATAATACTGGTCCTGAATACAAGATAAGATGGGTTTAAGATAGGGATGACAATGCAAGGTACATATGCTAGTGACACAGCTCTTCCTATAGATACTCACTAGATATGTTTTTAAACGGAACTGTTGGATTCTGGACCATCAAGATTCTAGTCAGAGAATTGTATCTGGTTTTAAGAAAGACGGCTGGGTACATCGGACTGGGCAGCGATCAGCAAGGTGCTCTGGTCACAGCCCGGCACAGGACTGGACTGGATCTGCCCTTCTTGGTTATGATGATAATTATTTTCAGCAGGCAAGCAGTACAGTGCAGCCCGCCTGTAGTAGGATGCTTCCCCTTAGGTTGGTGGGGTTCTGGTTCTGGAATTTGAGGCCTAGCTGAAAATGGTTCAGCTATGCAATGGGTTTCTGCTTTGCCAGGTTTCTGGAGTCTGGAGCAAGGAAGATGTAGAGTTCAGCAGCCGGGTGCTCCGCCAGCATCAGGATAGTGAGTGAATCTGTCTGTCCTTCTGAGTGGTGAGCTGTCTCTATTTATGCTATGATAAAGTGGGTGTGTGGTCTGGTTTAGCCTAAACTTGGCCCTTTGACAGGTGATTGGGTCAGAGTCTACTCTCTGCCTTGATAGGAGGAGAGAAACAGAGTGTCACCTTTATGGTTTGATTTCATGAAGCTGAGAATCCACCCCTAGCCCCTGGAACACAAAATCTACTTTTGGCACAATACATATTTACACATGTGCAACCTCGATAGCAATCACATATGCTTATTACATATTTTCCATAGCAGCTACTCCTCAAAACCCCGTAGCTGTGGGATATTGTCCCTGCTTTTCACAGAATGTTGCCCTTTTCACCAGGAACACAATGTCCAATTTATAAGCAAATTTCTACAAGTGTGCGCGTTTAACATGGGCATAAGGGTATAAAGTTTCATACTTCTAGCAGAAATACATTTTGCGTTAAATCACATTTCTTGCCCTTTCTTTTCAGAACATGTCACATGATTTTGCCGCCTCTTGAAACGTGCAGCCAAAATGTAGATTCCCAAATCTATTACTTTTATATTTTTCCCAATTTTAAGTGGCAAGTTATAAGTCTTTTTTAAAAAAAGTGTTCTTTGTTAATGTTCAGCCACATATGGTTGTTTGGGTCCGCCTCTTTTTGTCTCCCTGTAGTCCAGGAGCAGTCTCCTCCCTGTTTGCTCTTGGCAGAGACCATTTACAACTGTCTTCACACCTCGTATTTCCTTAGCAGCAGCTGTTCATTGTTCCTCTTGCCTCTGTAGACCAGGTTCTTTCCCAACCTAGCAATTAACGCTTCTGTGTGATTTCCTGCTGGGGGGACAGACCTTCCTTCTGTGAGAAAACCTGTAATTCCAGTTTGGTCGCTTCAGCCAGGCTTATTTTAATTGTTACTTCTGTTGAATTCTCCCTTAGCATAAAACAAACCTGTTGTATCAAATCCCAGCTAAATTCTCATTCATGATTTTAAACTATGTGATCAAAACAATTACAACATAGGTTACTCTCAGTAACAGGCCTCTTAGATTGCAAACATTTGGTTTCAGTTTATACATTTTTAAAGTTTAATCCTGACAGCTGTCATCCCACCAGCCCTCTGCTGCACAGATTTTTTTTTACCTCCACAGACAGGCCACTTTTGCTGTGGAAATCTCTTTATGCTTTCAGCTTTTCAGGATCTTGTAAGTTCACAATGACTTCTTAAACTAAGTGAATTGTAGCACCCAGCAAGAATTTTTGATTTTTGAGAGTGTTGTGTTCCGGCATTCTGAAGTTTCAGCAACAAAGACAAAGGGATTTAAAGCAAGATTCTGGGTTTCATTTCGCAAAGCACTGCTTTTTCCTTCTGTACTCCATTTTCACTTGTTGTGGAGCCCAGTGACATATTTCCGGAGTGAGATCTCTGTTCCCCCACTGACAACATGCGTGGCAGATTGGGCAGCCATCTTTTGTGTGTTGCAAAGCACAGTTTTCAGAGGTTTTTGCACGCACAAAGGTTTTGTGGCAATTTTGAGGTTTCTGGCCCCACCATAACACAGTGATGCAGCATAGCAGAGCAAAAGTGGGTCAATACATCCCACAATAACACACCTAATAGCCCTTTCCTTTTCCCACAGGGACAAAAGGTGGAGCAAAAGAGCACAATATGAGCAAGGAGGACCGCACAATGACAGGGCTACCCAAGTAGGGCAGTTCAAGAGGAGGAGAAAGGCAGCGAGAGCTGAAGGGTCGACAAGGAGAGAAGCAACCTTGCCCTTTCCAACCCAGAACCGCAAAGCCTCCCTGAAAGGAATTTTAAGACTGCGAAGAATAGCAGATATCAACGGTACAAGGAGCAAGCATATGCTGATAAGCAGGACAGAGAGAGACACCTACTACCGTGGTACCGTCCTTGACTTCAGATACAAGAAAAGCCAAGCAGTTCATCATAGCCGGTGAGTCGAGGGGAGAACTGATAAGAAACCGAACTGTGTTTAATGAATGTCGCAAAGTGGCAAGTTAAGGAAGGTTCAAAGAACTATTAACATTGAGGGAAAACCATCTGCAGAGGGGACCGGCACAACATGGGTGCACATCGAGAGATTTTGGTTGATCCGGCGTTTGGTGAAAACTACCGATACCAAAAGGCCCTAGGAGAGCTGAAAGGAAATGGTCAAAGTGGTCATACAGGGGTTTTGCAAAACCTCATGTACAGTCAAAAGTATTTGACCTTCATGTAATTGGAAAACTGAGGGAAATGAATTCTGCATAGTGATCTTAAGAGAAAGACTGTGTGTCGACAAGAGTGAACCCGGGAGAGGGATGTCCACAGTGAACTGTTTAAAAAGACATTAAGATTTGTGAATGACACAAGTGAAATTGTTTGGAGGAAAATCCGTATTGAACCTGACAGTGGGAGGCTGCTATTCGAGAGGGGTCTGAGCCCGGAAGAGGGGGACCCAGGGGTGAAAAGCCCTAACCCAACAACCATGTGAATGTCATAGTGAACCCCACGGAGGGACTCAAACAGTCGAGAATGGTCTGTGCCCGGAAAGGGGGATCCAGAGGTGAAATGCCATCCCCCCGCCGCCACATGAATGCCACAGAGAAATCTTTTGAATACAAGTAAGAGTGAACCCGACGGAGGGAGGCTCATATTCAAGAAGGGTCTGAACCCAGAAGAGGGGGACCCAAGAGTGAAGAATCATCACCCAAGTACACTCAGAAAGGAACTTTTGTTTATGATTTTGAACACACAAGGCCCTCGGAAGCAAGCGATCTAAACACTGAAGATCCTGATATTGCAAGGAACTTTTTGTGGATCTGAGCCAGGAAGAGGGGATCCATTGGTGAAAAGTCATCACCCAACATGTATTTGTAGAGATTGTACATGTCTTTGTTTGATATTTTTGAACATATAAGGTCCTCGGAGGCCAGAGACCTTTTGTAGAAAAGAGCCTTCACCCCCAAAGGTCCTGATACCTGAAACTGAACTGTGTGCTGTGGTCCGGAGTCCCGTCCCGCCTTGTCCTGTGCTCAAAACGTGGGGAAGGGAGATCCCCAGCTACCACATCCTGACTTATCATTTGTGAGCACTTCTTTTTTTCTTGTGAATCCTATCCCACACACATTTTGTCTTTAGTTGTAAGGATTGACAATAGTTTTTTCTTAGTATAGGCCATTTTCATTTGACAAGATGCCACTAGGACTGCCTTATTATTATTGTATAGTCGTAGCTTGCTTCCATCTTAGATTTAGGTTTAGATTAGGCGTTTTTCCAACCTGCACAAACAGTTTTATAAACAGCCTTGAACTGTGATCACTTGTGTCTGTCTTTACTGTTGCCACCATGAGTTACTTACACCGCGCAAAGACAACCAAACCAACTCAATTGAGAAACGAAATTGGATATCCATCAACACTATGGACCTTAACAACAGGCTGGAATCCACAAAACCACCAAACTCTCTACTTCTTCCACAAGAAGAAAGAATAGAGACACTCCAAAAATGGATCACAAATGTTCTAGATCTTGTAGCACAAAGAAACTCTTTGCCGCCCTCCCAAAAGAATATGGCTGCCAGATGGCTTACAGCCCACCTCAGAACCCTGAAGAAAATAAACAGGAAACTTTATAAAGCTTGGAGGAAGCAATACAACTATCAAGACAAAATCACATATCATAAATAGATAAAGATCTTGTGAAGGCATCTTGGAGTAAGACATAGACAACAGATTCTGAATTAAACTTTATTAACGTAAAATTCAGGATGGAAAATGCCTATCTTGCCCTATACTATGGTGGAATTTCCCTACCAAACCAAAAGTCAGGAGAGTCAAAGTCCAAGAGTTCAACCTAGGAATCTGTCTGTGTCCAAAACCTATGCTTGACCTCCCAACTAATCTATACAAAGTGTAGGAATGTCAGCAACCAATAAAATAGTGTTCAACATAAAGTTCGGAGCTCTGTTCAGCTCGCAACTTTCCTTCACCTCCCTTCCCCAAGTACAAAGCAGTTGCGAAAAAGTCTCAGTATTGCCTTAAATTCAGGATGGTATGGACTTGGCCAGTACTCTGGGATCCCTTCCCCAAGTTCCAAAACACATTTCAGAACACAAAATATCTAGAGGCTTGCCCTCGAGTCAATACGTAGTTCAAACCTCATCGTGTTTCCCAGCTTTCTTAGTGTTCTGTGCCACACTTGCACCTTCTGCATATGGTTAGTCTTTGTACGCAAAAACGTCTTGGCTGAAGAAAGCAGTTTATTTTGGTTCACTTGTTAAGGTTCCTTTCCAAGGTTCCATTCACCCTGGAGTCAAATGCACCCTGGGTTCACTTGCTTTGCAAAAAGTTCTATTCCCTTTAAGATCAATATATGTTGGTTTCTTTGTTTAAAGGTTGGATTGACTAAGGGATTCAATATATGTATGAACTTTACTTGTATTCACTTTTGAACATGGCACACAATGGATTTATTTGAATTGTAAAGCTTCAAATCTTCATATGTAATAGTTTTCTTTCAATATGGTATTCAATAAGTATGAAGATAGCTTTGTATTCAGTTCGGTATTCAAAAATGATTATAGGTTTTCATTAAGATCACTTTGTTGTTGTATTCAGTTCATTCTGTTGTCATATATCTTGCTAACTTGTTTTCCAACGTACCCAGCACTCAGAGACTTCCGATACCGTGCTTTGATGTACACGTGACAACTTCGCAACAAAGTATTCTCAGTTATTTAGTGATTAACAAGTTCTATTGTTCACTGTTTAGCAAGGATTTGGATTGGAGACCTTCAACAACATGTATCATTATTCACGCAACCACTCTGATACAAAATAATTTTGTGCGTAAGATCAAACACTGGTATACCGTGTTTCTGCTTTCATAGAAACTCACTGGTAGCTTTGTTGCGAGATCCAGCAGCAAAAATCTCTCAGCCTTTTGGTCTCCGCCTCATTACTCCGTCTCCTGTCCCTCAGGCACTCGGTGGTCGGCTTCTTTCCCCAGGAGAACAAGCACTTCGTATGCCCGCAAAAGGGACAGCCTCAATGCACGGCTTCCTTGTCAAGGTTCATTTGGTTCCACAGAGCCCAAGCTCCCGGGCTGCTCTCTCCTGAACCGCTAGCGTGCTCCACACATAAACCTCTCCTCTATTTCTCTTGTCTTCTCTGCTGCTGCTCCTTCTTCATTGCCAGTGCTTCTCTCGCCATTGTGCTTCTTCTGCCACTGCTTCTGCCCTCAGGCATTCCTGATTGGGCATTTTATACACCTGTAGTCCTTGGACAGGCTGCAGGTGGGAATGTACAATTACCCCTGCCTGACCATCATTAAGGGGACATGCCTGACCTCAATAACTCTCAGTAGTCCTCTTCCTTACCCCAGTATCAGAATGGTAAAATAGCCTAGTCTTCATTACTCTTGGATGCAACGTCCCAGTACTTTTGGGAGTTATATAGGAGGAAGTCAGGGGAGTTGCCTCAAAATACCATATTAAGGTTGGGGAAGGGTTGGCCATTAGTAGGAAAAGGGGATACCATGTCTCTCCCAAGGGCATCCCACTCCCAGTCCCCAAAGACCCTCCACCCAGGTGGTCCTCCCTCGCTTGTCCACCTCCAGGGTCAGGATCCAAGAGAAATTGCCTTTCCTTGGTCACCTGCCTAGAGGATACATGGGGAATAGGAGTGAGAATACCCTCAGGTTTCTCACACTCTATAAAGCGGAAATCCTAAAAACAATGAAAGTGCACTATGGCAAACTGCACTTACCGAATGTATCTCAAAAGCAAGTAACACACAGAAGATGGCGTGTTGCAGTGACATCCCCACTCACTCGCAGAAACTCTGTGATGACCTTGCAAACCACTTTAAAAACAACATCAAAAACGTCCAACATGTCATCAACCCTATGCCCAAGGACATAACTAATAAAATCACCCATGACCCAACTAGAGAGGCAGCCACAATACTGAATTGCTTCACACTGATCTCAACAATCTCAACAGAAGACTTCACTAAGTGAGTGAAAGAAATCACAAAGTCGGCATGCCAGTAGACCCTTAGCTAACATACATCCACAAGGACATCCTCAGAAAGAGACGCCTGCAAAATACTTTGGTAAACTCATTAACCATTCACGGACAACAACAACATTATCTAAGAGTTTAAAAACTGCCTACATTTAACCACATTTCAAAGATTCCTCAAATAACACAGTAAACCCACCACCTAATGGCCTATATCAAATATCCCTTACCTGGGCAAACTGCTAGTAACCTACGTATAAGGAAATATCCTGACACATGTGGATACAACTGCCTACAGGCACAAGCACAAGCCGGCTTCAGGCCTATGTGAACACCTGAATTAGTTCAACTCTCCAGCTGGGATGATGTGAAAATAAAAAAATGTCCTGCC
Source organism: Ambystoma mexicanum (assembly GCF_040938575.1). Classification (NCBI taxonomy): domain Eukaryota; kingdom Metazoa; phylum Chordata; class Amphibia; order Caudata; family Ambystomatidae; genus Ambystoma; species Ambystoma mexicanum. The sequence goes on from NC_090921.1 coordinate 307,258,191, forward strand.
CCCAAAATACATCCAAGCGTGACACATCTTCTGCTCCAAAAATATATCTAAGTGAAACAGACAGTTAACTCCCAGTCCATCTAACTGGCTATCTAGGGGGTGAAGTAGGTAATCTACCCATTGTTATAATTTGATGGTGATAGTAATGGAGAAGTGGCAGGTTTTAATTGAGCACATTAGTGGCTGTGATCACTGCCCGTACCACTGTACATTAGTTGTTGCTGTAGGATGCTTTGTCAGGCGTCGATGGGCAGACAGGGGTACACAGGGAGATGATCTGCCAAGGGGGGAGCTGCCCTTTGCCTCTCGCCCTTAGTTGGCTGTCCAGGCAAGGCTACCCTGGGTTCCTCTGCTAAGAGGGTAGCGTTCGAGGGGGGCCTGCCAATCACAGGGAGGGTAGGCGGGAGGAGGACAGGGTAGGGGTCTGGGAGTGAAAAAAGTACAGGGAGCAGTTTGGGAGATTGGAATAGATAAAGGGGCAGAGGAAATGAAAATGCAGGGGCGTGCTGAGGCGCCACTAACCTAGGCCTGGACGGAGCAGCAGGAACCACTTTCACTGGCCAGCTGCAGCTGGAAAACCTGTCCTAGTCTGGAGCAAAAAAGGATGTTTGGCTTCCATCAGAGGCCAGCCAGTCACTGGGAGGTTTGGTGGGAAGAGGGCAGGAGGAGGACAGGGGAGGCATCTTGGAGTGAAACAAGTATGGGGAGCGTGTACGGGGACTGAAAATGATAAAGGGGCAGAGAAATCAAAAATGGAGGTGGCCACAGAGAGGGCCCTTACCAAGGCCAAGGGGGAACAGCAGGACCCGCTTTATTATTGATACTGATATTGATATTTTATTTCTATCGCGCTCGTACACAAGTGTTTCAGAGTGCAACAAGGGAGGGAGGGGAACAGGGGAGAACAAAACAACCATCTTACTAGGCCCAGTGACATTGAGAACGTGCAAGTGCATGAGAGGGTGAGGGGAAAAGTGCATGGAAGGGGGGAGAAGTGGAAAGTGCGGAGCAAAGGAGAAACAGATAAATAATAATAAATAATAAAAGCAACAAACAGTGGTAGTGCAGCCAGCAACTGGCAAGTGCTGGCTTTAAGACACCAGACAGGGTAGGTCTGATAAGTGCAGGAAGAAAAAGGGGGTGAAGGGACTGTATGGGTAAAGATACAGACCCCAGTGCAAGGGGTGGCCAGGAGGCAGTGCTGTAGGGTGACAGGGTGAGCAGGTACCTGGGCCTGGAGGACAGAGGGTGGCCAGTTGCACAGTGCCAAGAGAGAACAGATCAGCAGAGGAGAGGGGGAGCAAAGGCAGAAGCAAAGAGGAAGGTCTTGAGGTGCTTCCGGAACCGGAGATGATTCTCCTCAAGTTTTAGAGTTATGTTATGTTATGTTATTAAATTTCTATAGCGCTACAAGCCCTGAGGCATCCAAGCGCTCCATCACAAGCAGAGAGGTCAGTGAGGACAACCAAAGATGTAGGTTAGATGAAAAGTTCTGTCTTCAAGAGTTTCCGGAAAGCCAGGTGATTGCTCTCTGTACGGAGCCCTAACGGTAGATTATTCCAGGCCTTAGCCACGAGCACCGGGAAAGAACGTCCATTTCCACGGGCTTTCTTAGTCCTTGGCACCTGCAGTCTTAGAGTCGTTGTAGAACGCAGATTTCTTGCCGGTTGATATATCATGATTTTGTCCTTCAAATAATTAGGGACTGTTCCATAGATGCATTTATGACCTAACGTCAATAATTTAAAGGAAATCCTGGCTGATACTGGGAGCCAATGTAGCTCCCTTCTCGCGTTAGAGGTGGGTTCATGCCTCTTCATACCGTATATTATACGTACAGAGGCATTTTGGATTTTCTGTAATTGCTGTACGTCTTCTCTACTAGCCCCCCCCAACAGAGCATTGCAATAGTCAAGTCGTGGCAAGATAACGGCTCTGTGGTAGGGAGCATGTTCCAGAAGGAGGCCCCAGCAGAAGACAGAGATCTACCCCCAGCCCATTTCTTTGAAAAATGACTGACTCTGAGGGAGTTAGAGGTAGACGAGCGCAGAGCTTGAGAGGGGAGGTATTTGGGGAGGGATTGCTAAAGGTATTTTGAACCCAGGCCCCAGAAAGCCTTGTGGACAATGCAGAGGGTTTTGAATTTAATCCTCGTATCCACTGGGAGCCAATGGAGAGATTTCAGAGCTGGAGAGATACGATCCCAGGGCTTGAGGCCAAGGACAAATCTTGCAATCTTGTCCTGGATTAGTTGCAGAGAGCGGAGAGTAGAGGCAGGTAGATTTAGAAAGAGGCTGTTACAATAGTCCAATCTAATACCAGAGCTTAGGATACCATGAGTTTCTGGGGGAAGGAGAGGAAAGACAGAGTACCTCTGAGGAGGTGCAGTAGGAAGTTTGACTTTTTAGAGCCATCAGAGATGTGGGCGGAGAAGGAAAGTGTGGAGTCAAAGATGACCCTGCGGTTCTTAGCATTGCAAATGGGGGTAGGAGGAGGGCCAAGGGAGGCTGGCCAGAGAGTGAGGGGAAAGAATGGTGAAGGTGTGCCGATGAGGAGGATCTCCGTCTTGCTGGCCTTCAACAAAGATCATTCACAGGCCTAATGCAGCTGGAAATACCATCCTGGTCTCCAGCAAACAAGGACGTTTGACTTCCAACGGGGAGAGAAGAGGAGGTCAGAACAGGGTTCTATGGTGCTGAGCTAGGTGAGATGAGTGAACGAGCGGGTGAGAGACATTAGCAGGCTTTCCAGTTAAAGGGAAATATGTTTTGAGCCTAACATGGCTGTAGCCTTGTTATGTCCTATTACAGGAATGAGGTGTCCCTGACATTTAAGGCCTACTGTGAGACATGGGTGAACCTCTGGATAGTTTCAGCAATTCGCCAATATAGCCACCGTTGTCTGGAAGGCATGCCATGGTATCACCCAAAGAGGTGCGTGAGGTCAATTAGGTACTTAGATCATTAGGGAAGGATGGCAAAAGGAAATTAATATTGTAAAATGCTGAGATTTTGCAAGAAAGTGACAGGGATAAGAAAATACTTATGTTGTTGGATAGGAACTCGGAGATCCCACCCACAAACGCTGAATGGAGCATAGCATGAAGGCATAACATTCTTGCATACAGTAATAGTACTTGTAAATCAACCCTTTGCATTGACATGAGGCGGGCATATATGGATTCAAGTTGCCTGCAACAAATGTCATCAAATGCCCAGGCTAGATCTTAAATACAGCATTTAAAACATGATTTACATCTAATCACAAGGGGGTAGGCGGGTGCTGGATGGGAGTTACTCCATATGGCAGCGGTTTGTTGACTATATTAATTATCCTTCAGACCTGCAATGGTTATGAGGCACACTCGTATATGCCTCATAACCTATAACCCTATTAAAGACCTGTTGATTTGTCCAGCTGCCTGACCAGTATACATCCACTTCATCCATCCTCATTTAGGGGTGAGGGCAGGAGCCCCCCCAGCCCAGCAGAGGATCCAGGCTCAGAGCGAGCTACACGGAGCAGGGCCTGCCTGACCCTGTCCCCATACGGTGCCTGACTCGCCCATGCCGGGCGCTGTGCGGCGCAAAACCGAGGCTGAACCTCGATCTCATCACGTGGACCCGCCGGCCGGCGGAATCGCCGGCCAGTCCGAAGGCCATACAAAGGCCTGTTCCTGCGCCCCAGGTCCCCCCACTTCATCCATCCTCATTGAGGGGTGAGGGCAGGAGCCCCCCGAGCCCAGCAGAGGATCCAGGCTCAGAGCGAGCTACACGGAGCAGGGCCTGCCTGACCCTGTCACCATACGGTGCCTGACTCGCCCATGCCGGGCGCTGTGCGGCGCGAAACCGAGGCTGAACCTCGATCTCATCACGTGGACCCGCCGGCAGGCGGAATCGCCGGCCAGTCCGAAGGCCATACAAAGGCCTGTTCCTGCGCCCCAGGTCCCCCCACTTCATCCATCCTCAGTGAGGGGTGAGGGCAGGAGCCCCCCCAGCCCAGCAGAGGATCGAGGCTCAGAGCGAGCTACACGGAGCAGGGCCTGCCTGACCCTGTCCCCATACAGTGCCTGACTCGCCCATGCCGGGCGCTGTGCGGTGCGAAACCGAGGCTGAACCTCGATCTCATCACGTGGACCCGCCGGCAGGCGGAATCGCCGGCCAGTCCGAAGGCCATACAAAGGCCTGTTCCTGCGCCCCAGGTCCCCCCACTTCATCCATCCTCATTGAGGGGTGAGGGCAGGAGCCCCCCCAGCCCAGCAGAGGATCCAGGCTCAGAGCGAGCTACACGGAGCAGGGCCTGCCTGACCCTGTCCCCATACGGTGCCTGACTTGCCCATGCCGGGCGCTGTGTGGCGCGAAACCGAGGCTGAACCTCGATCTCATCACGTGGACCCGCCGGCAGGCGGAATCGCCGGCCAGTCCGAAGGCCATACAAAGGCCTGTTCCTGCGCCCCAGGTCCCCCCACTTCATCCATCCTCATTGAGGGGTGAGGGCAGGAGCCCCCCCAGCCCAGCAGAGGATCCAGGCTCAGAGCGAGCTACACGGAGCAGGGCCTGCCTGACCCTGTCCCCATACGGTGCCTGACTCGCCCATGCCGGGCGCTGTGCGGTGCGAAACCGAGGCTGAACCTCGATCTCATCACGTGGACCCGCCGGCAGGCGGTATCGCCGGCCAGTCCGAAGGCCATACAAAGGCCTGTTCCTGCGCCCCAGGTCCCCCCACTTCATCCATCCTCATTGAGGGGTGAGGGCAGGAGCCCCCCCAGCCCAGCAGAGGATCCAGGCTCAGAGCGAGCTACACGGAGCAGAGCCTGCCTGACCCTGTCCCCATACGGTGCCTGACTCGCCCATGCCGGGCGCTGTGCGGCGCGAAACCGAGGCTGAACCTCGATCTCATCACGTGGACCCGCCGGCAGGCGGAATCGCCGGCCAGTCCGAAGGCCATACAAAGGCCTGTTCCTGCGCCCCAGGTCCCCCCACTTCATCCATCCTCATTGAGGGGTGAGGGCAGGAGCCCCCCCAGCCCAGCCGAGGATCCAGGCTCAGAGCGAGCTACACGGAGCAGGGCCTGCCTGACCCCGTCCCCATACGGTGCCTGACTCGCCCATGCCGGGCGCCATGCGGCGCGAAACCGAGGCTGAACCTCGATCTCATCACGTGGACCCGCCGGCAGGCGGAATCGCCGGCCAGTCCGAAGGCCATACAAAGGCCTGTTCCTGCGCCTGTTCGGAGCACTGTGGGCCTGGGCCACAGATGCTGCCCCTTAGTTCTGGCAAGTAAAGGCTCCGGAACACTCGCTACCCCGTCTGCAGTTCTATCCTGGGACTCCGTTAAATGCTTTTTCGACCAACGAGGCGTCACTGATGTGCCAATGCTTTCAAGCATCCATATACCCACCTGGCCATGTGAGTAAACCAGTCTTAAGTGTTATAGCGTCCCACGGTGTTAAGACGGATTTCTGAACTCTGTCCTGGTGGCGCAGAAGTTCAGAAGGCCAACCTAATTACTTGGAACAGGGTAACCTCTGGACGAGCCAGACCAATCAAGGTAGCGATCGCGGCTGTCAAGACTAGGTCTCAAGAGGGGTGAGGGTGACTGAAAGCCCGCAATGAGCACACAAAGCAAGATCACTTACAAACTACTCCAAACAGTTGTTATATTAAAAATATATACACATTTATTTCAAGGCCTTTAAAACAATGACCGTAGCGAGAAAATCACAGTATAACGAAAGTAAACCAACACATACCATATCAACACAATATATATACAAATACGACAGTCTCAAGCGTTAGATGCACGAAATGGGTAGTCCACCTAAAAGGGAAGGAACACAGGCAGTGCGAAATAATGCTTAGACCCAGTTCGCCTTCAGAGGCACCTAACTAGATGGAAGTCCGAGCCCTGCGAAGAGTGGAGCCTTGTGCTCAAAAGTACCTGCACGCGCTGGTGCCAACGGGCAAAAGGAGAAGCTCTTCAAGGGAAATCAGGCAGTTCAGTTTAGTGCACAAAAGAAGAAGAACAAGTTCCGCGACTCAAGTGCAGCCTCCACAGTGGGCAGAAGCAGAGCGCGAGTACGAAAAGGGTGCTGTTTTACACAGCGGGGAAAAGCAATGGGCTCCTGCAGGAGGGCGACCAGATCCTAGCTATGCTACTCACCGGTCCCCGATGCAAGCAGACCCAGGCTTCTCCGCGTCCGTTTCAGCAGCTGGCAGGTTCAGAAGAGCAGGGAACGCCTCGTCGTCATGTTGAGTAAAAAGACGTCCCAATCGAAGAAACCCGCACAGTTTGTTACCACAGCAGGGCAACGGAGCGGCCGTGTGTATCTGAGCCAAATGTACACTACTCACTTCCGACCTGGGAACGCCAAGTGTACGAAGCGTGTGAGAGTGACAAGGACTCGAAATACTACACAACCTGGCGGCGGTTACAGAGCAAGACTCCCGTGTAAGCTGGTCAGTCAGCTGGATGGCCCAGAGACGCTTCCGAAGGCTTACTGGCAGGAGATGGTGAAGATGCCGAGAATAGCTGTTCCCGCCATTCCAAGGGACGAAGTACCAGTACAGGCCTTCTGGTTCGATCACAGGTGAAAAGGGTTTCACAAGGCGACAGCAGTGCAGAGGAGAAGTCCTTCAGCGGGTCACCAGCGATTCCTCGGTCCAGCCTCTTGGTTGCAGGATACTTGGCTCCTGTATTCCTTCGTTCGTGAGAACTCAGGAGATCGACATGGTAGTGGTGTTTCCAGCCCCCTCTTATCCACGGTTCCCTTCGCGCCAAAACGGAGGGGACCCAATGGGAGATCCGCTCATCAACACTCACACCATTCGTGGACCAATCACGGACTACGGTGGTCCCAGGCATTCACACCACCCTAGACTCTCTGGCACCCAGGATGTGTATTGGGACCAGACATCCCAGCCCACATCCTGGAGGCACACACAAGACATGTAGAAGCCCGCGAAAGCATCCGTGTTTCGCGGGAAAGTACATGCCCAAATAAGGAAGGCCCCGGGTCGGCTCGACCTGGGGAAGGTGAAGGGAGCAAGACGGTCAGCGGACAGGACAAAGGAGCCTCGTGGTCTGGCCATTTTGGGAGCCAGGCCACCATTTTTGGTTAAGCGCGAGAAACGCGCTTAGAACGCCAAAAGGAGCTCAAAACACAAGAAACGATCGCTACCACCATTCCTGTCCCTGAATCACTTGCACCGATCAGATACAATCCTAAACGAGTATCTAGGGCCTGTAGAAGGTTAGAGACCCAAGAGAGCTGTAACTTAGCTTACAGTGCCCTCTTGTGTCATGTTGCACGAAAGCCGCAACATGATAAAAGAAACTATGGGAAACAGCGTTCCCCGGTACTGACTGTCTTAAGGGCATGTCAGTTTCCCCGTAAGAAAGGAGCGAAAGCCCAGAGGAGTGCGGCCAAAGGCTGCACTTCTCTGGCAAAGTCAAGAACAAGGTGAAAAACAACAGCAAAAAGTTTAGGGGTTGCCACATGGAAGGAAAATTACCTACAATTACGAAATCTTTCCTAACACTCGCCCCTCCCCGACTATGGACAGGGGGAACTAATCCACCCCTGGATGAGCCTCTTGTTCAGGTCGGTTAAACATTCTGGACAACCCATCAGCATTGCTATGTTGGACACCTGGCCTATGCTCAATAGTGAAGTCGAAGTCTTGTAGACTTATGGACCACCTAAGCAACTTTGGATTCTCCCCCTTCATGTTCATTAGCCACTTTAAGGGCTTATGGGCAGTTTGCACAGTGAAGTGGGTCCCATAGAGGTAGGGCCTCAGCTTCCTTAGGGCCCACACAACAGAGAAACATTCTTTCTCTACCGTGGACCATCTGAGCTCTCTGTCCTTAAGCTGGCGGCTAATAAAACCAATAGGGTGTTCCTTACCCTTCTCATCTACTTGTGATAGTACAGCTCCTATCCCAGTGTCAGAGGCATCCGTCTGCACGATAAAAGGTCTTTGATAATCAGGGGCCCTGAGGACTGGGGCCTGGCACAAGGAGTCTTTTAAGCCACTGAAGGCCTTCTCACACTCGTCGGTCCAAGTTACCTTCTTGGGTTTCTTCGGAGTGGTGAGGGCAGTCAGAGGGGCAGCTATGGTGCCATAGTCTGCCACAAAATTGCGGTAATACCCCGTGAGTCCTAAGAAGGCTCTCACTTGGGTTTGCGTAGTGGGGGTAGGCCAGTCTTGTACTGCTTGTACTTTACTGGGAAGAGGCTGTATCCTCCCTCCACCTACTTCATGTCCAAGGTAAACCACTGAGCCTTGTCCAATCTGGCATTTACTAGCCTTTATGGTCAGGTGTGCTTTCTGAAGAGCCTGGAGCACAATCCCGAGGTGTTTCACATGGTCTTCCCAGGTGGCACTGAAAACTGCTATATCGTCCAGATATGCAAGACAGAATTTGTCCAACCCATTCAACACATGATTCACAAGCCTCTGGAAAGTGGCAGGTGCATTCTTCAACCCGAACGGCATTACCCGGAATTGGTAAAGGCCGTCAGGAGTAGAAAATGCTGTCTTCTCCTTGGCATGTTCTGCTAAAGCTATTTGCCAATAGCCAGCAGTGAGGTCAAACAAAACACTTTTGGAGCCTGTCCAGGCCTTCCAAGGTCCACTAAATAGTTAACCTCACCCAGGGGCTCCACCACTGTGTAAGGGCCTGACCATTTGTCCTGTAAAGCTCGAAGCCTTATGGAATTCATGATCAGGACTTGCTGACCAGGTGTAAAGTTGATGAGGGAAGCTTTCTGGTCGTACCAATGTTTCACCAGCGCTTGTCCTGCCTTCAATTTATCACTAGCCAAGCCCATCAGAAGTACCATCCGTTTTCTGAGCCCTAGCACATAATCAACTACGTTGGTAGTAACAGGGGGAGTGGGCATCTCCCATCCCTCTTTGACAATGGCTAAGGGTCCCCGTACGGGATGAATGAACAGAGGTTCCGCCAGAGCCCCAATCATGCTTTTTAACGTTCTGTTGAAACGTTCCACCAGACCATTGGTCTGGGGGTGGTATGCAGAAGAGAACTTGTAGGTGACCCCACATTCTTTCCACATAGCCTGCATATACTTCGACATAAAGTTGCTGCCACGATCCGACACAACTTCTTTAGGGAAGCCAACCCTAGTAAATATGCCAAGTAAAGCTTTTGCAACTGACTTGGCAGTTACAGTTTTCAATGGGATGGCCTCAGGATATCTGGTTGCATGGTCGACCAGCACCAGGATAAACCTATTGCCCGAGGATGTTTGCGGGTCAAGGGCCCAACAATGTCGATCCCTACCCTTTCAAATGGTACCCCCACAACTGGGAGCGGTACCAACGGAGCTTGGATTGTCGCGCCAACCTTACCAGACAACTGGCAGGAGGCACAACTCCTGCAGTGACTTTCTACTTGCACCCCCATCTTGGGCCAGTAGAAGTGCATGGATAACCTTTGCTTGGTCCTCTTCATACCAAGGTGACCAGCAAGGGGAACTTCATGCGCCAACTGCAGGAGGAAGGGCCTAACAGCAAGGGGAACCACCAACCTCCTATGGTCTCCTTCTGTAGACTCTGTGGGCTCACTATACAGGAGTCCACCTTCCCAATAAATCCTATGCGTCCCAGGAGGTTCACCCTCAAGCTGGGAGCAGGCCTGTCTCCTTAGGCCTTCCAGAGATGGGCACTCACGTTGGCCTTTACTGAATTCGTCCCTATCAGGACCTCCTTCAACTAACAAGTCTTTTAGTTCAGGATGATCGTTGGGGTCAAATACTTCAGGCATCGCCACCTCCTCATCAGGCCCAGGTGATTGACCAACTTCCTCCACCGCAGTGGTAGGCGAGCTCGGGGGAATATTCTTTTTCCCTCGTCTTGACTTGTCGACTCCTTTCGCCTTGGGTTTCCCCTTCGGCTGGGGCGGCGTATTGGTCTTGGCCAATGCTGCCCGTGCTTGAGACCGTGTGTAGGGTCTTTCGGCAGTGTCTCCTACGAGCCCTAAAGCTCTGAGATCATTACCTAACAAGACCTTTCCTGGGACGTTTCTCTGAATGCTCACTGGAATCCTGACTGCTGTACCATTTAAAGTAAGATTTACAGGTATGACTGGGAACATACGGAGTGGGCCGTCAGCCAACTTAGTGGGCATCAGAGTAGCTCTGGCAACTTCCTCTGAGTCTACCAAGGTAGAATCCACTACAGTGCGACTGCACCCACTATCCCTAAGAGCTGGAGTATCTACTCCATTGATCAGCACACTGTCTTTAAAGTAGTGCTTGGTATTATCCGGAATCCTAGCATAAGCCTCTGCGACTTTAGGCTCCCAAGAACCCAGGGAAACTAAAACTACCTCAGCCTCTATCCCGCTAGGAAATGAGTCTGAGGAGAAGGATGCTCCTGTAATCTCTTCTTCCTCGTAGGAGGAGAAGGCCAGATTAGCGGAGTGGACCCCCAAAGGTCTAACCTTACACCGGGGATCCCCCTTCACGTGGTCAGTTGCTCCACAAGCAAAACAAGATCCATTGGGTCTGTTTACATAGGGAGGCTTATTGTAACCAGAGTTCTGTTTCGGAGGCTGACCTCCACTACCCTGTGAGTTCTCTTGTGTCTTACCATTATTTTTCTTTTTGTGGCCCTTATGAGAAGAAGATTTATCAGATTCTCCACCCTCCTTATCTTTGGACTTTTTCCCTTCCTCCTGCTTACCAGGATGAGTTTTGTCCTTATGGGACACTCGATGTGACACCCATAAGTCGGCTGCAATGGCCAGCTTCTTAGGATCTATCTCCTTCGAATCTGCCAAATGCTGCTTAAGCTCCGGGGAAGAAGATGCAAAAATGTGTTCCAACATGACAAAATTTATCATGCCTTCGAAGGTAGAAACCTTATAACCTTCGACCCAGCCAGTTAAGTTTTTCAAGGATTCAGTGACATAAGATACCCAAGTACCACCTTCCTTTTTCTTATACTCTCTGAAACGTTTCAAATATTGGGCCGGAGTCTTCCCAAACTTTAAAATGAGAGTTTGCTTTAACATTGCGAAATCAGCTCGCTCAACCTTCGACATTTCCATAATGGCACTACAGCCAGAATGGGGCAGTCTGCTGAGTAACCAGGCAATCTTATCAGCATTGTCAACTTGTTGAACTTCGCATGCATACTCAAACGCATTCAGCCAGTCCATAATGTCATTCCTTTCTTCATACACACTGAGCAGATCTTTCGGAAACCGTGGATGAGAGGAAGCCCCAGACCCATGTCCAGGACCCTTGGACCCATTTGCAAACTGAAGCTTGGCCAGTTCCAACTGGTGATCCCTGTCTTTTTGTTTTTCTGCCTGTTCGATTTTTAGTTTGGCTATGCTGAATTCAAGAATTCAAGCTCCTGCTGCCTAAACCGCAGCTCTTGCTTCTTGAATTCAAGCATAGCTTCCCCATCAGCACTGGCAGAGGAAACATTAGACATCCCGTCCTCCCTGTCCTCGTGGTCGCGATGGATCAGTGCAGCGGCAGAACCGTCGGTTCTACCAGTGAGAGCAGCCCCACCACCTTCCGCACTGTCCTCAGAAGTTATAGCGTCAAGCTGTGCTTCTTGCCACGCCAGGATTCTTTGGATCATTTCCAATTTCGTGCCTTGAGAGGAAACACCGCACACATCTTTTTCAATGTTTCTGATTTGGAAGCATTTAAAGTTAACAAGGTATTTGTTTCCATACTGTTAGATAGGACTATGGCTTTTTTAAAGTTATACTACAACAATTCACTACGTGACCTGGTTGGAATAACCTGAAATGCCTTAGTTCGTGCGCAACACTGGATACCTTCAGTCGTATCCCACCGCTGCCACCAATTTGTTAAGACGGATTTCTGAACTCTGTCCTGGTGGCGCAGAAGTTCAGAAGGCCAACCTAATTACTTGGAACAGGGTAACCTCTGGACGAGCCAGACCAATCAAGGTAGCGATCGCGGCGGTCAAGACTAGGTCTCAAGAGGGGTGAGGGTGACTGAAAGCCCGCAATGAGCACACAAAGCAAGATCACTTACAAACTACTCCAAACAGTTGTTATATTAAAAATATATACACATTTATTTCAAGGCCTTTAAAACAATGACCATAGCGAGAAAATCACAATATAACGATAGTAAACCAACACATACCATATCAACACAATATACATACAAATATAAATATACAAATACGACAGTCTCAAGCGTTAGATGCACGAAATGGGTAGTCCACCTAAAAGGGAAGGAACACAGGCAGTGCGAAATAATGCTTAGACCCAGTTCGCCTTCAGAGGCACCTAACTAGATGGAAGTCCGAGCCCTGCGAAGAGTGGAGCCTTGTGCTCAAAAGTACCTGCACGCGCTGGTGCCAACGGGCAAAAGGAGAAGCTCTTCAAGGGAAATCAGGCAGTTCAGTTTAGTGCACAAAAGAAGAAGAACAAGTTCCGCGACTCAAGCGCAGCCTCCACAGTGGGCAGAAGCAGAGCGCGAGTACGGAAAAGGGTGCTGTTTTACACAGCGGGGAAAAGCAATGGGCTCCTGCAGGAGGGCGACCAGATCCTAGCTATGCTACTCACCGGTCCCCGATGCAAGCAGACCCAGGCTTCTCCGCGTCCGTTTAAGCAGCTGGCAGGTTCAGAAGAGCAGGGAACGCCTCGTCGTCGTGTTGAGTAAAAAGACGTCCCAACCGAAGAAACCCGCACAGTTTGTTACCACAGCAAGGCAACGGAGCGGCCGTGTGTATCTGAGCCAAATGTACACTACTCACTTCCGACATGGGAACGCCAAGTGTACGAAGCGTGTGAGAGTGACAAGGACTCGAAATACTACACAACCTGGCGGCGGTTACAGAGCAAGACTCCCGTGTAAGCTGGTCAGTCAGCTGGATGGCCCAGAGACGCTTCCGAAGGCTTACTGGCAGGAGATGGTGAAGATGCCGAGAATAGCTGTTCCCGCTATTCCAAGGGACGAAGTACCAGTACAGGCCTTCTGGTTCGATCAAAGGTGAAAAGGGTTTCACAAGGCGACAGCAGTGCAGAGGAGAAGTCCTTCAGCGGGTCACCAGCGATTCCTCGGTCCAGCCTCTTGGTTGCAGGATACTTGGCTCCTGTATTCCTTCGTTCGTGAGAACTCAGGAGATCAACATGGTAGTGGTGTTTCCAGCCCCCTCTTATCCACGGTTCCCTTTGCACCAAAACGGAGGGGACCCAATGGGAGATCCGCTCATCAAAACTCACACCATTCGTGGACCAATCACGGACCACGGTGGTCCCAGGCATTCACACCACCCTAGACTCTCTGGCACCCAGGATGTGTATTGGGACCAGACATCCCAGCCCACATCCTGGAGGCACACACAAGACATGTAGAAGCCCGCGAAAGCATCCGTGTTTTGCGGGAAAGTACATGCCCAAATAAGGAAAGCCCCGGGTCGGCTCGACCCGGGGAAGGTGAAGGGAGCAAGACGGTCAGCGGACAGGACAAAGGAGCCTCGTGGTCTGGCCATTTTGGGAGCCAGGCCACCATTTTGGGTTAAGCGCGAGAAACGCGCTTAGAATGCCAAAAGGAGCTCAAAACACAAGAAACGATCGCTGCCACCATTCCTGTCCCTGAATCACTTGCACCAATCAGATACAATCCTAAACGAGTATCTAGGGCCTGTAGAAGGCTAGAGACCCAAGAGAGGTTGTAACTTAGCTTACAGTGCCCTCTTGTGTCATGTTGCACGAAAGCCGCAACATGATAAAAGAAACTACGGGAAACAGCGTTCCCCGGTACTGACTGTCTTAAGGGCATGTCAGTTTCCCCGTAAGAAAGGAGCGAAAGCCCAGAGGAGTGCGGCCGAAGGCTGCACTTCTCTGGCAAAGTCAAGAACAAGGTGAAAAACAACAGCAAAAGTTTAGGGGTTGCCATATGGAAGGAAAATTACCTACAATTACGAAATCTTTCCTAACACATGGGCACTCTGAATCTAGGCGTTCTAGCTATAGATTGCAGCCTACCTGGCCTTGGTTGCTAAGACGCACAATATATCACTCAATCTTCTACACTGTTTCCTTTTGCTGCCTCGATCTGCACTCGCCCGCTTACTCCGGTGGCAAGTGTTGGTCTATCTATAGAGCCTAATACCTGTTTGGCTCATGAATACTAACTGACCTCACTGTCTGTGCTGTGCTTTGTGGTCGCTAGCAGACCACATTTGGACTGTGTTGTGCCTTGTGGTCAATAGCGGACCGCATTTGGACTGTGTTGTGCCTTATGGTCAATAGCAGACCACATTTGGACTGTGTTGTGCCTTATGGTCAATAGCAGACCACATTTAGACTGTGCTGTGCCTTATGGTCAATAGCAGACCACATTTAGACTGTGTTGTGCCTTATGGTCAATAGCAGACCACATTTAGACTGTGTTGTGCCTTATGGTCAATAGCAGACCACATTTAGATTGTGTTGTGCCTTATGGTCACTGCTTTAGTCACTGCAGCTGCCCAACCATTATATGACAATTGTACTCAGAACTAGCCCTCCGCACACACTGCTCACAGCTGCACACCTCTCTCAAACCATACTGTGATGCAATGCAGATACACACAGACCACTAGAACTGTGTCGTACCCTATGGTCGCTAACAGACCACCAGAACTGAGTTGTGCCCTATGGTCGCTAACAGACCCTCTGATGTATGCATTTTAGTCAATGTCAGGAATTGTCACATCTAGGTGCCCCTGCTGTATGCTCCAACCTCACAACTAGTTGTATCCAATCTAGATACTATAGTGCACAGGCTGTACCTGACCGATTCTACCTGACTCTAACCAGCCACCATCTATCTTAGTCTGACCTGCTCCCCACCAGCGCCACTAGACTCCACCGCTATCCACAGACCATGATCTTCTGGCTCGCCCTAACCATGTTCCCTTTCTGCTTAATACAGGACAATGTACCTTGTAGCAACAATAGCTACATAGCCCACCAGGACGGCCTGGCTAAACTAGGGTGCCCCAGACACCACCCCATCCCCTGCCCCACTCCATTCCTACCTTCCACACCCCCTTTTCCCTCCACTTACCACCACCCTCTCACCTCCACATCCATCGTCATCCATGGCCTACCCACCAACAGCCACCACAGTCCCATTGCCAAGTCTAACCAAACCAAATTGACCACTAAACCTCCCACCCGCTTTAAGCCGCCCGAGCCTACCCCCCTCTCCCTTATTCCCAACATCACAACCCGCAATGACAGATTAGGCTCCAGGCTCCCCACCACAAACTCTAAACCTAACTCCAGACCTTACACCAAAACTAATACAAAGCACATTGCACCAAGCAAACCCACTCCTGCCCCACTAAAAGGCGCCCTACTCAACGTCAGATCCCTGGCTGCCCACCCCACTGAAATTGCAGACATCATCCTTACCAATGACCTTGACTTCTTAGCCCTAACAGAAACTTGGCTTCATGAGGCATCCGGCCCCTATCTATCGCTAGCCATCCCAGACAAATACACTATCTTCAGAGCGGACAGACCTAACGCCAGAGGTGGAGGCGTAGCAATCATCTCCAAATCCGCCCTAGGCCTTAGACCAACCGACACAGTCGCATTCACATCCTGCGAGTTACTCACAACCAAACTACAAACCTCCCCCACAGCCACGATAACCATCCACCTCATATATAGACCACCAGGTCCCCCTGGGACCTTCGAAGAAGACATCACATCCCTCATCACCAAAATTTCCAAACCAACAGCACAAATCATGATCCTCAGAGACTTCAACCTCGGCTACCAAGACCCAAACGATGCACCTGCTGCATCCCTAGCCAATGTCCTAACCGATCATGGTCTCACTCAACTCATTGTACTCCCTACCCACCAAAAAGGCAGAACCCTTGATTGGGTAGCAACCCACAATTGCAACACAACCTGCAAAGACCCCCAACCTCTGGCATGGACCGATCACCACATGATCCCCCTTGAGGTTAACACCAATCAGGTACTGCCCAATAAGCACCCCATGGCACCAGCATGCCCCACCAGGAATAAACGCAACATCACTGCTGAAGCCCTACTACCACTGGTCTTACCTACCCTCAATGCTCTCCCAGCTAACGCTGACGTAAACCTGCTGATTGACACCTTCAATGATTCCATGGCCAAAGCAATGGACACCGTTGCCCCCTTGAAAATACGCAAAGCTAAACCCAAAGCTCATCTGAACTCGTGGTACACCCCTGAGCTCAAACTACTTAGGAAAGAGAAAGCTAAGGCTCACCACACCTGGAAGACTAACCCCACTGCGGAAAACAAATCCAACCTCACTAACTTATCCTCACTTTACAAAAGCGAGATAATCCGGACCAAAAAAGATACTTACAACACCAGGATCACTCAGGCAGGTTCCTCCACTAAAGAATTATTCAAAATTCTGAAGGAACTAGAAAACCCTATTTCGCCCCCGGAAACCTGCCTGAAAGACAAATCCTGGTGCACCAACATCCACAAAGCCCTCAACAATAAAACTTTAGGACTCCAAACTAAAATCGAAAACAAACGGCAACAACTCTTCAACAACAATGTCACCAACCTTAGCCTACCCACACCTAACAACACTAGCGCAGGCTTCTCGTTCAAAAAAGTCACCATCCCGGAAGTTAAAAAAATCATCACCTCCCTGAAACCCTCCAACTGTAAAGGAGACAGCTGCCCGGCTCAAATCATAAAAGATGCAGCCAGAGAGCTCTCCCCCTTCATCACCAAACTCATCAACCTATCCTTCACCAATAGCTCCATCCCCAGCAACTTAAAACAATCATGGGTTCTCCCTCTCCTGAAAAAACAATCCCTCGACCCGGCCACACCCACAAACTACAGGCCCATCACCACAGTCCCCTTCCTACTGAAAATCCTGGACAGAGTCACCTACATCCAAATTCAGGAATACCTAGAATCCAACCAACTGCTAGGAATACGTCAATCTGGCCTCAGACCTCAACACGGAACTGAAACCGCCCTTGTTGATCTCAAAAGCCAGATTGATGAAATTAAAGACAAAGGCAATGCCGCAATCCTACTCCTCCTAGACCTCTCAGCGGCCTTTGACCTGGTCAGTCATGAGGTCCTCTGTAATCACCTTGCCACCGCAGCCCACTTCTCCTCCCCTGCCATCACATGGATACAATCCTTCCTGGCTAACAGAACCATACGAGTCTTTTCCACTACAGCTGCAGCAGACCCCATCCCCATCACATGCGGGGTCCCACAAGGTTCCTGTGTATCCCCCACTTTGTACAACATATTTACAAAGCCTCTATTTGACCAACTGGACCATCTGGGTGTCACCTACACAAACTACGCAGATGACACCCAGATACTCCTCACTATCTCTGGTAATTACCAAGAAGACTCCGCCCAGATCAACAAAATATTCTCCATCATTCAGGCATGGATGGCCTCCCATGGTCTCTGCCTAAATGATGAGAAGACCGAGTTCCTAATTGTTGGCTCCCCCAACACTCTAACTAAACTTGACCCCAGCTATAATAACATCACCATCGATGGTCATTCCATTCCCATAGCCAAAAGCGTAAAAACCCTTGGCTTCTATCTAGATGTCAACACCAACCTTAGCAAACACACCAATATGACCGCCTCAGCCGCTGCCTATACCGGCAAGCTCATTAGGGCCAGCAGACCCTTCCTATCACCCAACAGCTGCCTCACCCTTGCCAGGGCCCTAATACAATCCAAACTGGATTACTGTAACAGCCTGTACCTATGCGCTAATCAATCCGTACTCAATAAATTGCAGGTAATACAAAATAACGCCTTGCGCGCAGCCCTCAACATTCCCAGACAAGAGCATATCTCTGCCACTAGGAAAGCCTGCAAATGGCTTTCCATACGCCAAAAAATTGATCTAAAAATCATCTGCCTCACGTACAAAGCCCTCAATCACCTAGCACCACCTTATCTAACTAATAAACTCTCCCTGAAACCTGCCACCAGATTCACCAGATCCTCCAACACTTTTTGCCTACTAGTGCCCAGGTTCCACCTAAAATGAGCTGGAGGGGTAAGCTTCACAGTGCTTGCCCCCCAACTCTGGAACTCCCTACCGCTTAACATCAAAACTGTCGAATCCTTCCAGATCTTTAGGAAGCAGGTCATCAGCTGGCTGCTAAACAAAGAATAACACCACTAACTCTAGACCCGTGCGGATACTGGTTTAGACACTGTATTTATTCTGAAAATTGTATATTGTACGTACTGCATATGTTCTGTTTATTGACCACTGTATATATATGTATATATTATAAACCTGTACGAAGTATGCAACACACAGATACTTCTCAACTCTGTAACCAAATTCTTAAGCGCCCTTCTACCTCTGGGTTTGGAGCGCCATACAAATAAAATAAACAAACAAACAAACAAACATCTCTCCAGTACATTGACAGCATAGGGGTGTTTACAATGGGTTGCTAAACACAAAAAGTACCTATGAACATGCTTGGAGCTGCATGGAGATTGGCCTGCCACAATAAGATACAAAGAACTGCATGAGCTGATATTATTTTAAAAGTGGACATGGAAGGAGGGCAGGGTAATGGGGCAGACGCTTATGGATCTACTTCATGTGCTTAACTTAATACTTGTGTCTGGATAATGCTATACATAAAAATAAGGCATTTAAAAAGTATATATTTTGGTTCTCAATAAAAGGTTTGATATATACAGGTTGAGATGTAATCCTACATGGAACAATATGTAGGCTTACAAGCCAATACTCAAATGCAAATGATTTAATTCCTAATGAGTTATAGTACTGGAGGGTATACTTTTCCAAATTAAATATCAAGGGGTCTTGTACTGAACCCTTCTGACACTTGTTAGCCCCTGGCGGTTAATATGGTACAAATGGACCAACACCACCTACCTCTTGAACCAATATGCGGCCCTCCCCTCGTTCCCTGTTGTACCTGCTGTATTAACACTCTTGGCTTAAGATCCACTCTTCTTTTTTGCGTTCTTTGTTCACATTTACTGTATTTTGTTGCGCCATATGCAAAATGGCTAATTTCAGGTAACAATTGTCGGACGAATTTATCTACGAATAATTGTTTCCCTGCCGGCGTAGTCATTTCTTTTCCTAAAAAAATAATTAAATACTTGCTCAAACTTATTCAAATATTCAGTTACCCCTTCAGTTTTATTCTGGACACTTGTGGCCTGCTTATCCCAATTAATCTTTTTCTCGAGTACCACCCTTTTAAGTTGTGCAATTATCACAGTGGGAAGGTTAAGTACTGTGGGAGCGGGCCTTGCGCCAGCTGAACTGTTGGCGTCGAGCTGAAAAGGTGCGTCCCATGTCCTCCCCAAAGTTGCAGAGTCAGTTAAATTTCTAAATGCTATCCAAATATCTGATGGCAAAATTACTGAGAACACCGTTTCCAAATCCCTACTAGTCTGGGACCTAGTGATAGCGGTGACCTGGATTTCCCCCAACAAGGACTCAATCTCAATTAGATCCCCTTGGATGGCCCCGGTTTTGGCCAGCTGATCAGCTAAGTCATTTCCAGTTTTGTCTGTTCCCTCTACTTTGGAATGACCCTTGATCTTCTTCCAATAGATGGTCATCCCCTTCGAGGTGACCAGATCATCAATGTTTTGGATCAACTTCCCATGTTTCAAGGGTTTGTTGTTAGCACATAACATGCCTCTGGTTTTCCAATTAACCAGGTGCTCCACGAACCCGTTCCGTACATAATCAGAATCTGTGATTATGACCAGTTCGTGGAGTTGGTGTTGGACAGCAGTGAGGATGGCTTGATGCACAGCCATCAATTCTGCCACCTGACCACTTCGAGGACCAATTTTGTATCCAGCTGAGGGTTCTGGGAACTCCTTCACCCATGCATTCCCTACGCCGGCCACCAGTTCTTTCTCCCCGTTGTTGTCAACATGGTAAGAGCATCCATCCACATAGACAGTGGGCATTCCCTCACACTTGTCCTCTTCAAAGACTTTGTGTGGGGAATTAAGGTATGCTTCCATGTTGTCCTTGATTTTTAGACTTTCGTCCTCGAGACAGTTTTCTCTGGCACAATCATGCAAGTCAGCCAGACCTTGCACGAGGGGACTCTTCTTGTTTTGGCCATATCGGACCTCCACAGGAAAGCCTTGCATTGACAGAATCCAGGAAGTAATTCGGAAATTACTTACATTTCCGGGCCGGATTTTGTCACTTTGGAGCTATTGCAGAGGCTGGTGTGGAGTCTCCACTATGATGTGTTCCCCCTGGATAAAAGGGCGGTAATTCTTCAATGCCCACACCGTTGCCAGGAGTGCCTTCTCACAATCGTTGAATTTTTCCTCCACAGAGGATAAAGTTTTGCTCGCATAGGAGATTAATTTATTGACCTTGTCATGCTTTTGGTATAATACTGCCGTCAAACACGTATTAGAGAACCCCGTCTCCAGGAAGAACTCCTTGTTTCTGACAGGGTAAGCTAGGCAAGGCGCTTGTGAGAGGCTTCTTTTGAGTTGTTTTACCGCCTCGGCTTGTTCTGGACCCCATTCCCACTTGACTCCCCCTTCAGGAGATGAATCAGGGGTCTGGTGATCTCTGCGTAGCCCTCAATGAACTTTCTGCTGTAATTAGTCAGTCCAAGGAGGCTCCTTAGTTCCCGCAGAGTTGTGGGGTCTTTCAGTTTCAGAAGTGCTTCCACTTTCTTTTCCTGGGGACAGAGACCCTGAGGAGTAATCTCATGCCCCAAGAAATTAACACGGGTTCTACACCACTGTGCTTTCTGAAAGGAAAGTTTTGCTCCGGCGGCCCTCAACTGGGTTAGAACATAACGGATCTTCGCTATGTGTTCCTCTACAGATGAACTTTTGATGAGGACATCATCTACATAAGCCAGGTTACCCCTTGCACCCAGGTCGGGCATGGCCTTGTGTAGGAAAATGTTGAATTCATTGCCGGAGTTGAGGTATCCGAAGGAAGTCCGGGTCCATGTGTACTGCTGGCCCCCAAAGGTAAAAGCCAGCTTGTATTGGTCCTCCCTACTGACAGGCACAGTCCAGTATCCATTGGTCAGGTCTATTGCAGTGAATACCTGTGACCCCTGGATCTGGGCCAGCCCTTGGTCAATGTAGGGCAGAGGCCATCGGGAAGTATGAACCCGTTTGTTGAGCTCCCTAAGGTCGGCACAGAGTCTCCACTGGCCGTTTGGCTTCAATATTCCCAGCACCGGATTATTGAAAGTGCTGTGGACTGGATGGATTATTCCCCGGGACTCAAGGTTCTTAATTATTTCAGTAAGGGACTCCATGGATGCAAGAGGCAAACGATATTGCTTCACAAACACTGGAGTCATTCCAGGGTCCGTGGGGATTGTTGTTGTGTGGATGTCGGTGCGGCCACAGTCATATGAGTCTACCGCAAAGAGATCTTGGAAATCCAAGAAAACTTGTGTCAACTTTTGCTTTTGTTCCAGAGTCACACAGGCATCAGCTAGGTTGACTCTCTCTTCCACCATCTGCCTGAAGCCTGGAAAGACTTCTGGTTTGGCTATCTCAGCGGCCTCCTCCAGCCGGGTGGAGAAGTCCCTGGTCAGAGTGCTGATTTGGACTGGAGGCCTCAGGTGGGAAATGCAACCCTCATGGACCTGGAAAATCACCTCATCCCTCCTGAAGTCACAAGTCACATCTTCCTTACCATAGGGGCAGGAAGTGTACACCAGGAAGTTCCCCCAATGCCGGGTAAAAATCCTGTCTGGTGTTGTATGGTCATCACTGTCACTGTCAAAACAGTCCTTGGGGATTGGTCCTAACAGTTCATTTCCTAAATCGATGGAAAAATGTCAGTCATCAACCGCCATTCCAATAATAGTGCCTGCGGCTAGAGTAATACTCTTTAAGTCGCTGTTATCCACCTCTATTAGAATGGTGTCATGTTCTATGTTGACTAATGGAGTTGGGTTTACCCCCAACCCTTGCTGTTGGAGATCAGCGTTTAGATGTATGTAAGCATCAGGGTTTTTCAAATGTTGTCCTCTTTTAGCTTTCACTTCCAGGGAGAATTGTTGGGTCCTTTCTGGGATGGTGACTTCCTCTTTGATCTGAATTTCAACTGCATAAGGTAGCAATTGAGCTGACCTAAATGCTTTTTCTGGATCATCAAAGCCCATGGGATTATCCGCTAATCGGGACCAAGCTTTGAAGTTTATTAGGTCCAAACTAATGGCAAAGCGATTGAGAATGTCACTGCCTAAGTAAAAAGCGGCAGTGACGTCTCGCACGACCCAACAATTGTGGACTATGCTCTTGTTGCCAATGGAGATTTTGAGCATACACCTGCTTGGCAGGAGATGTTTGGAATTGGGTACTTCCAGGTCCATTTCCCATTTGTCTATCAGTTTGAATGTGGGAATGGCTGGATCTTTTGGGAGTTGGCGGAACATGGCTTCGCTGATGAAGCTCTTACCATTGTTCACGCACACTCGAGCGAGAACAGAGTCCTTCCCATCATTTAACTGAACAGGGATGAACAACTGCTCTCCAATTTGCTGAATATCTGTCATGATGCCTACCTCCAAGGAGCCAGGTCCGACCCAGCAACCTCAGAGGCAGGCATCATTTCCCCCAGGGGAGTGCCAGCGGGCCCAAGCCGGGGCCCTTTGGACGCAGTGCTGGCGCCTTAGGCGCCAGGCTCATGTTGGACCTCTGTCCTGGCGCCTTAGGCGCCAGGCTCATAAAGCTAGACATGTGTTCAAGTGTTTTAATGTGCACTTACCTGATGCAGACCATGCTGCCACATCCAGGCCCTCTTGAGGCCTGAATGGAACTACTTTACCTGTGGGACTACTTTCCACCCGAGTGTGGTCGGGGAAGGATACATACCTGATCGGAGGAAGGATACACACTTGGGACTTCTTCCAAAGCTATTTAAACCACACCCGATCAGCAACTCACGCTTCGCGTTGTTCTGCTCCTCGCAGCTGGACGCTCACCGTGTCAGCTCCTGCATCTGGACTTCAGCCACGCCTGTCAGCATCCTGGGTCACCTGCAAAGGGAGACAAGAGACCTTACCAGCTAAATCTGCACCACGGAGACATCACCGACGATCCTGAAAGGAAAGACATTATTTTAAAAGCATTTCGTTACGATTGCTGCAGCGCTGCATTTCACTCACCTTTCCTGGGTTCCTCCATCTTCAGCAGCGATCATCCTGATACACAGCCACTTCCCAGAGCCTAGAGAAAAAGACAAGAATAAGAGGTGAGAGAAGGAAGGGAATAAGACTTACCTGTTGGGTCATTCCCATTTCATTTCGGGTCTTGCCGCTTCCAGGCATTTTCCGGACCCCAGCCCCTATGGGGAAAAAAGACAAAGACATTGAATGAGCGTATGCAAAGACAGTTCCCGAGCGCTCATCCAGAACTAACCTGCCATTTACTGGAACTGGAACTGCACGTTTCGCTTCGGGTCGGCGCCATACCTCCGGCATTCCGAACCCCGGCCCCTAAGGGGAAAAAAGACATAAGCATTAGCGCTTGCTGCAAAAAGACAATGAACATTATTATTAAGTTTGGACTTTTGAACTTGCAACAGAACTTTTACAGAGCCTTACCTGAATAGTCAAGCTTAACTGAACTCACATCAATCCTCAATCCAGTGAAGTAACTGGGTTTCAACGCGCCCCTGCATCAGAAGCAGGATGGAGAGCTCATCCTTCCTGACCCTAAGGTGAGACTTCATGGGGAATCGTGGAAGGGTATCGTGGAGGGTTGGAAGAGAGTGGGAGGCTTGAGCATAACTCAGTCAGTAGGTAATACTCCCTTTTCACGCACAGGGGAATATTCCTGCAAGCCGGAGAAGCCAGAGTAGAGGGCCCTTCCTGTCCATCTTCAGAGTCCTGCGCTTCACCATTGAAGAAGCATCAGCACTCGAAGCCAGACCTGCGCCTCCGTGGGAATCAGGTGAGCGTTACAGAACGCGAAGCCTACCCACAATTTCCCACCCGGGCGCTATGGAGACTTCCGAGACTGACCAGCTGGCCCAGCATTTGGGGGAATTACGGGCAGAGGTGCACTCAGCCCGCCAGGAGACTAACGCTCTCAAAAGAGAACTGATCTTATCCAAGGAAAGAACAGATGACCTAGCCAAAAGGTTATTACAGGCCCAGGCAGGGAACACTCCTTTACCTAATTCCGGAGACATTTCCACATCAATGGGTTTGAGTAACCTGGTACAAATTAATCTACCTGGACACATGCCTTTGGCCCCGCCTGAACGTTTTGCGGTGGATCCCAAGAAATATGCCGTCTTTATGAACCAATGTCGTTTACACTTTCTATGCAGACCCGGAGCCTTCCCTAACGACCAGACCAAGGTAGCCTTTATACTATCTTACCTCAGTGGCAGTGCTGCCGATTGGTCTATTCCATTGGTAAATCAGGATGATCCCATTCTCCAGAATTTTCAGGGCTTCCAGGCCAGCATGGAAAGATTGTTTGCTCGACACTCTCAAGGACAGGCCCTTGATAACGAACTGCTATCCTTACGACAAGGTAATCAGGATGTTCTGTCCTACATTGCCACCTTTAACAGACTGGTTGTGGAAACTGGATGGCCAAAAAGCAAAAGGATCACATTGTTTCATCGAGGCCTGCGCGGAGAGCTTAAGGATGTTCTAGCTCAGATAGTAAACCCACCCCAGGTCTGCGCAGACTACATTGACTTGGTGGTTCAACTTGATCACAGACTTCAAAATAGAAAAGCAGATCGGTTCAAGTATGAAAACCGAGCACCGATCACAACCCACGCTAACTCCAAGAGTACCGACGTATCCGAACCTATGCAAATCGGTGGTGTTAAAGGACCATTAACGCAGAAAGAACGAGAGAGAAGGCGGCAAATGCAACTTTGTCTGTATTGCGGGACTTCCGGTCACTTTCTTCGAAATTGTCCAGTTAAACCACTTAAGAAGGTGGTTGGAGCTACTGATAATGAATTAGTGACACCTGATTCGGGAAACGACCTAGCCCGGCAAGCGTAGGGGTCCGCTTGCCGAGCTTGAAAACTAACTCTTTGACCTCGCATTTTGTCATGCCAATGGTGCTCGTGGACCCAAAACAGCCTCAGCAGTTGCATGCTATAAAAGCATACATCGACAGTGGAGCTATTGGAAATTACATAGACCGTGAATTGGCTTCCAGGATTAAGCTCCCTCTCCGCCCGAAAGTAACCCAAGATGTCATTACTACAGTAGATGGAACCGAAATAGCCTCTGGGCCTGTAACGCATTCCACTGTTGAAGTGACACTGGTGGGTCAGGATGGACATCGGGAAGCAATCGTGTTTGATGTGATCAAGGCCCCACAATTTCAAGTAATTCTTGGAATTCCTTGGTTAGAAACACATAATCCCAGAATAGACTGGCGAGCAAAGACGATAGGTTTTCCTGATTGTGAACCAACTTGTTATCCAAGAAATCCAGCTATGGGTCTAGCCTCAGCAACTTCCACCCCTGTACAGCTACCGTCAGAATACCAAGAATTCCAAGACGTTTTTCAGAAAGAACAGGCTAACACGTTACCTCCCCATCGGTCTTATGATTGCCAAATCGATCTGGTACCCAATGCTCAACTACCTTGTAGTAGGATTTATGCTCTTACGGAACCTGAGAACCTGCATTTGCGTCAATATTTAGATCAGTACCTAGCCAATGGTTTTATTCGCCCGTCCAAGTCTCCTGTCTCTTCAGCTCTGTTCTTCGTGCCGAAAAAAGAAGGCGACCTTAGAACGTGTATAGACTATCGCGCCCTAGATCAAATAACGATTAAGAATCGTTATCCTCTGCCCTTGATCCCTGAGCTTATCGACCAGGTGAAAGACGCTTGTGTGTACACCAAGTTAGATCTCCGAGGAGCTTATCATCTGGTGCGCATGAAAGAAGGCGACGAATGGAAGACTGCATTCCGCACCAAGTTTGGGCTCTTCGAATATCAGGTGATGCCCTTCGGTTTGTGCAATGCACCTGCCGCCTTTCAGTACTTAATGAATGATGTTCTTCGGGAACTTATCGATGTCTGTGTCATTGTTTACATTGAAGACATCCTGGTGTACTCTTCTTCAGAATCTGATCACAGAAAACATGTTAGGGCAGTTCTTGAGAAACTGCGCCAGCACAGACTATTTGCAAAACTCGAAAAATGCGTTTTTCATACCACAGAAGTTGAGTTTCTCGGATTCATCCTGACACCTCAAGGAGTCTGAATGGACTCGCGAAAGGTGGACGCCATCCTCAAATGGCCATCTCCAAGCTCGGTGAAGGGAGTTCAGAGCATGCTCGGCTTTGCCAATTTCTATCGAAGATTCATCCCGGAATTTTCCCGAACAGTCCAACCCATCACCGCTCTCCTAAAGAAAAACAAACGCTTCGAATGGACTCTTGAGGCCGAACAAGCCTTCCAGGACCTGAAAATCAAATTCACCTCTGCACCTGTATTGAAGCACCCGCACCCAGATCTCCCATACATAGTGGAAACCGATGCATCCAGTTCGGCCATGGGAGCTGTCCTGTCGCAAAGAGACCCAAAAACTAACCAACTACACCCAGTGGCCTTTTGGTCCAGAAAATGTTCTCCTCCTGAAATCAACTACGCAATTACCGATAAAGAGTTACTGGCCATTAAATCTGCTTTCAAGGCTTGGCGTCACTACCTTCTCGGGGCAAGACACACCATCACCGTAATTACGGACCACAGAAACTTACAGTATTTAAAGATGGCCAACGCTCAATCTTCATGACAACTCCGATGGGCTCTATTCTTTGCGGAATTTGATTTTGTAATTACCTATCGCCCTGGCTACAAGAATGGAAAAGCGGACGCCTTATCCCGGATTGGCATGGAAGAACCTAATTCGAGCTTAGAACCTGTGCCCATCATACCTGAGCAAAGAATCTTAGGCTTAACTTCATTGCAAACTATTGAGGATATCCAAACGCAAGTAAAACAACTTCTAGACTCTTCAACCTTACTGGAATGGAGTCAAAAGGGACCTCATTACACCATTAAGGATGACTTACCCTACTTCCAGGAGCAGTTGTTTCTGCCAAGTAAAGAATGGCAAGAACTTGTTATTGTCCATCATCATGAATCTTTGATGGAAGGACACCCTGGTATCGCTAAAACGGAGGAAAAAATCAAACGCCACTTCTGGTGGCCTTCTTGGAGAAAAGACATAAAGTCTTTTGTACTGTCTTGTGGAATTTGCGCCCAAAACAAGGCTCAAAAGAAAAGGCCAGCCGGCCGACTTCAACCCTTGGATATTACACCGGCACCATGGCACACCCTGTCAATGGACTTTATAACAGATCTGCCTCCTTGTGCTGGTTACAACACAATCCTTGTAATTGTGGACCTATTCTCCAATATGGCCCACTTTATCCCTTTAAAGGGTTTGCCTTCAGCTTCCACCTTGGCCAAGGAATTCCTGGAGAATATAGTTTGCATACATGGTTTCCCTTCCATATTAGTCTCGGATCGTGGAAGTCAATTTATCTCACATTTTTGAAAGAAGTGTTGCCAACTAGCACAAATAGATGTGCGGTTATCCACCAGCCACCACCCCCAGACCGACGGACAAACCGAGAGAACCAATCGGACTCTCGAGCAATATCTTTGGTGCATGTTACACCAATCCGAGTTAAATTGGAAAGACATCCTTTGGATCGCAGAATATGCATACAACAATTCAGTGCATTCTGGAACCGGACAAACCCCCTTTTATACTTTGTATGGTCACCATCCTTGGACCTCTGACCTAGATCCACCTCTGACCCTGGAAATGCCTGCAGTAAATCATCTGCATTCCACAATAACCCGAGCCTTCAAAGAAGCTGCAACTCATTTAGAGCAAGCCAAGAAAAACTATAAAGAAAACGCTGATTTGCACTGAAGTAAAACTCCTCCTTACCAAGTAGGAGACCAGGTATGGCTAGCAACTAAACATTTACCCCTCAAGGGCCCGCGAACCTTCAATCCCAGATTCATAGGACCTTATCCCATCAAAGCTATAATCAACCCAGTGTCCTTTAAACTGGATCTAGCGTCCAACATGCGTATTCATCCAGTTTTTCATGCATCACTTTTGAAGCCAGTACAACCAGGAACCCGATTGTCCAAGCCTCCAGATCCAGTTCAAATTGAAGGGGAATTAGAATTCGAAGTTAAAGACATTTTAGACTCCAAGGTGGTAAAGTCGAAACTCTTCTATCTTGTTGACTGGAAGGGATATGGACCTCAGGAGAGATCGTGGGAGCCTAGTAACCATGTCCACGCACCTCGATTAGTACAAAGGTTTCACCGGAGATTTCCGAACAAGCCCAAACCCCCGGAGGGAAGAACCTTGGGAGGGGCCTTGAGGGGGGGTACTGTCATGATGCCTACCTCCAAGGAGCCAGGTCCGACCCAGCAATCTCAGAGGCAGGCATCATTTTCCCCAGGGGAGTGCCAGCGGGCCCAAGCTGGGGCCCTTTGGACGCAGTCCTGGCGCCTTAGGCGCCAGGCTCATGTTGGACCTCTGTCCTGGCGCCTTAGGCGCCAGGCTCATAAAGCTAGACATGTGTTCAAGTGCTTTAATGTGCACTTACCTGATGCAGACCATGCTGCCACATCCAGGCCCTCTTGAGGCCTGAATGGAACTACTTTACCTGTGGGACTACTTTCCACCCGGGTGTGGTCGGGGAAGGATACATACCTGATCGGAGGAAGGATACACACTTGGGACTTCTTCCAAAGCTATTTAAACCACACCCGAGCAGCAACTCACGCTTCGCGTTGTTCTGCTCCTCGCAGCTGGACGCTCACCGTGTCAGCTCCTACATCTGGACTTCAGCCACGCCTGTCAGCATCCTGGGTCACCTGCAAAGGGAGACAAGAGACCTTACCAGCTAAATCTGCACCACGGAGACATCACCGACGATCCTGAAAGGAAAGACATTATTTTAAAAGCATTTCGTTACGATCGCTGCAGCGCTGCATTTCACTCACCTTTCCTGGGTTCCTCCATCTTCAGCAGTGATCATCCGGATACACAGCTACTTCCCAGAGCCTAGAGAAAAAGACAAGAATAAGAGGTGAGAGAAGGAAGGGAATAAAACTTACCTGTTGGGTCATTCCCATTTCATTTCGGGTCTTGCCGCTTCTAGGCATTTTCCGGACCCCGGCCCCTATGGGGAAAAAAGACAAAGACATTGAATGAGCGTATGCAAAGACAGTCCCCGAGCGCTCATCCAGAACTAACCTGCCATTTACTGGAACTGGAACTGCACGTTTCGCTTCGGGTCGGCGCCATACCTCCGGCATTCCGAACCCCGGCCCCTAAGGGGAAAAAAGACATAAGCATTAGCGCTTGCTGCAATAAGACAATGAACATTATTATTAAGCTTGGACTTTTGAACTTGCAACAGAACTTTTACAGAGCCTTACCTGAATAGTCAAGCTTACCTGAACTCCCATCAATCCTCAATCCAGTGAAGTAACTGGGTTTCAACGCGCCCCTGCATCAGAAGCAGGATGGAGAGCTCATCCTTCCTGACCCTAAGGTGAGACTTCACGGGGAATCGTGGAAGGGTATCGTGGAGGGTTGGAAGAGAGTGGGAGGCTTGAGCATAACTCAGTCAGTAGGTAATACTCCCTTTTCACGCACAGGGGAATATTCCTGCGAGCCGGAGAAGCCAGAGTAGAGGGCCCTTCCTGTCCATCTTTAGAGTCCTGCGCTTCACCATTGAAGAAGCATCAGCACTCGAAGCCAGACCTGCGCCTCCGTGGGAATCAGGTGAGCGTTACAATATCAGCCAGGCTCTGAGCTGATTTCACATCTTTCTGGACTATAGGAGTGAGAGTTCCTGATTGTGGATTAGTAAAGAATTTCAGGGTGTTTCCTTCCAGTGTGGAATACCACCTTAAACTGGAAGGAAGGTTGATTTTCAGAAATAGAGAGGACCCCCCATCACCAGTCTGTTGTCCTACTGCTATTACTGTCACGTCTGGAATTTGGTTGTTCTGGAAGTGAAATTCTACTTGGTCAGATTTTTGTTCAACCATGTGGCAGGTGCCGTTTAAACTAACATAGTTGACACTCTGTTTTAATTTTATTGGTCAGCTAGTCTGGGTCCAGAGGACCTTGTTTACACAATCTATTAGGGGTGACAACCTTCTCAGGAGGTCATTCCCTAGTAAACAAGGGGTGCCCTCTGGAGTCACTACTATGACCGGGTGTTTCACCTTGTGTCGCCCAATTTTAATGTCCAAGTCTTCAGTCCCCTCAACGGGAATTTCCTTCCCGTCAAAGTTCTGCAGTTGTCCAGGAAGAGAGGTGAGAGGAATTCGGTAATTCTCCCGCCTTCCTGCGTTTAGTTCCTCAAAGGCCCTTTTGGACAGAAGGGTAGCTTGGGATCCAGTGTCCACCAGTGCCAAAATTGTACCCTGCCCCTGTACTTGTACCGGGGCATAGTATCTTCTCTCCTTCTCCTCAAGGGGGCACAGATAATGCACATTTTTGGACAACTGGTGGGCTAACTTTCTGGTTTTGGACATTGCTAGCGAAGAGATTTGGGCAGAATTCTGTGGAGAACCTTGGGAATCTGAAAGAAAAAGTTGGCAACTGGAGATCAGAGCCATTGTGGGTTCCCCTGGCTCCGGTTCTGGGCCGTCCCGCCCTTTTTGGAGGCAGTCATCAGGATGGGTTTGAACCAGGGGATTTTGGTATTGTGGGTTCTGGGATGAGATGATGGGCGGCGGTAGCTCAGACTCCATATCTCCCCAGTCTGAATTGGCATCCCTTGGGACCCATTTTTCCTTAGGAGGAGTTCCCCCATCTCTGAAGGAGAAGGTCCTTTCCCCAGGATCCTCTGAGGATCCCTCTCCCTCAAATTGGAAGACCTGTACCTCCTCCACAAAGTGGGTCTGTTTGGGTCCTTTGTTTCTCCTACCACCCCTCTGCTCCTTGGGAGGCAGGCTTTCAGGGGTAGGAGATTTTGTTTCCGGTTCCTGGTTTTCCAGGGGCTGTTTACAAGTTGGGAAGGAAGCTTCCTCCAAGGTTTTACACCCCCCTTCCCCTTGAGCCTCCTCCCTGGGAGCCGGTGTGTTATCGGGGTGCTGCCTCCGTCATTGTTCTGGAGCACCAGGTCCAGAGTTTGGGGCATTCTGCAGTGGCACGCTCATCTGAGGGTTCTGTTGAGCCCTCAGTATGTGACCCAGATCCCGTGCCATATTTTGGGCCTGGCGCTCTTACTGGGAAACCCGCTCAGGCTGATACGGGGCTCTATTTTCTCCCCTGGGCTGATCCCGGGAAGGGTAGCTATCCCTTCTCTGGTAGTACCCCTGGTTGGGAAAATGTTGGTACCCCTCCACCCTTGGCTTCCCCTCTCCCGGATTAGGTTGTCTGGGCTCAGGGGATTGGGGAAAGAAGGATGGATGATTTTGGGGCTGGAAATTGGGTGGATACCTGGGGAAAAAGTTCTGCCCAGGATTTGGAGAATTTCTGCCCTCCTGTGGGAAGTTGGGAGGGAAGTTCCCTGGGTTAGGTGCTTGGCCGGATCCCCCCCCTTGGGCTGGAGGAGTCCACACATAACCCAGGATTGGTCGGTTTCCCTTATAGCGGGGACTTCTCGACTCCCTGTCTGTGACTGGCCCGAGGGCCTTCTGGGCTGTGAATTATTAGGTGCAGGTAGGTTTTTAGGCCCCCCCATCTCCAAATCCAAAACGGGGTGACCTTTACCTCTGCCACCTTGGCAGCAGCAGGGGTGCTGTTGGTTTTGGGATTTTTCTGGGTATTGCTTTTATTTTCTATGGGCTTCTGCACCTCATAGATCCGGGTAGCCTGTTCAATGACCCAGTCTAAAGATCTTTTATCATGAAAATCTCTCACGAGCTGGGTCATTATATATTTGGGCAAGGCATGGAAAAATGTATTGACAAATTCTCTGCTGTCTGTGCGCACCCTTCTGGTGGTCTGCGCAAAGGCACGTTTCAGTTCTTGCACGAATTCTTGTGGGGCCTGATCCTCCCCACATTGCAAATTGTAGGCTGCCTTGCGAGCCTCTTGAGGATTTCTGTGAACAGAAAAATGTTTCAAGATGGCCGCCTTGTAGGTGGACCATCTTAAATGATTTTGGTCCTCCAGCCCCGCAAAGAAACTGGAGTATTCTGGTGAGAAGGACCACTTTACATATTGAATACAGCTTTGGCTGTACTTCAAATGGAAAGTCTCCATCATTTGCTCGTAAAGCTCCAAGTGTTCCCAAACAGAATACTTGGCGTTCTTGTGATAAGGCGTGATGACACTCCGTATTGCCTTTATTTGCTTCAATGGGTCCTTAAGCAAGGCCCTTTTTGCCTTATTGGCCTTTTTGGTTCGGGTAACCCTGGTCCATTCATCCTCTGACTCAGAGGCACTGCTCCCAGAGGTTCCTGTCTGATCTTCCAGGTTTTCCCGGATTCTGCGAGCCTGGGAGTGGCTGGCAGAATGTGGGGACCTGGTCTCCTGTGTCCTGTACCGCTCAGAGGAGTCTTCAGATCCCTCCTCGCTGCCAGGATTTGATGGGTACCCCCCACTGACCTAACTGGGCAGAGGTTTTCAGGATGCCCTTAATGGGCCTACTCTCCTGGGGTTCCCCACTAAATTGCACTGTGCTTGGGTGCCCATACCCAGTTGCCCGCCCCTCCTTAACTGGGTGGTACTGGCCTATGAGCCCCATGCTTCTGGCTGGATAGTAATCTGCCATCCCTGTGGCCCGGTGCTCATGTGCGCCAGGGGACATGGGGGTGGCAGAGTCCAGGGACTGAGAGAGATAAAGGCCTCTGGTACTAGGGCTCCTGAGGTTATGCTCAGGAGTTTCCCTTTCCCAGCGAACCTGGTCTCTATCCGCCCCTGCTCCCTGTTGCAATGCAAGAGCCTGCACCTTCAGTTCCTCAGTTAAGGCCTTACTAGACTCTATCAGTCTCTCCTGCATCGCTACCTGTTGTTGGAGCCTATCATTGTGCTGGCAGAGAGCCTCATTCTCTCTGCATTTCCTGATTGGTCCTGGAGCACTGGGCCAGTCTTTGCTGCAGGAGGGTTACCTCCTGAGCTGTGTCCCTATTGGCCTGCTCCTGTCTTGCCAGAGCATCCTCCACCCTCCTGGTGTGCTCTAGCAAGTCCTGGTGTTCTTTTTGGAGGTCACCCAGTCCCTGTTGGGCCAGGTGATTTTCTTCCATTTTTCTTCTTAAGTGGCAGACTTCCTGGCCTAAGGTGTCCCTTTCCTGACCAAGAGCTTGAATTTGTGACGCCAGGTCGTCCTTTTGCCTTTGGAAGGCACCAGCTTTCTGGCGCTCCTGATCAAACTATGCCTGGGTATCCAGGTCTTTCAGGAACAGTTTATTGCTCTCCTCTTTCTCTCTGTCTAGTTGGATTTGCAGGGTGGCTACCTGCTCTGTGCATGCCCTGTTAAAATTGATCTGTTGCTCCAGCTTTTTCTGGCTCTGCAGTAGGGAGTCCAAACTGTCTTGGCGTTCCTTCTGCAAAGCCAGAATTGTGGTATCCTGGTCAGCCTTTTCCTGTTGCAGGATATCCATATCCTTCTTTATTTTAATGATGTGTTGTCTACTCTCATTTTTGGACTCCTGGCTTCTGTGCAGCCTCTGCTCAGAAGAGTCCAGATCAGATTGGGCCTTCTGTAATGCCAGCAGTTGCCTACTCGCCAGATCTTGGTCTTCAGCACATTTGTCCTGCATGGCTCCCATATGCAAATATAAATATGCCGCTACCCTGGCAATCTTGAGGTGCTCATCCTTGGCCTTAGGGGCCATATATAGTTCACTCAGGGCCATATGCAGGGGACCCTGATCTCCCCATATATCTGACCCTGTTTCAGTGATCTGGGGTGCGATTGCCTGCAACCAGACCATCTGGTCCTGATGAGTCCACTCACCTCTCACAAATAGCTTATGTAAGAAGTGCTCTCTGGCTATTTTCATATCTACCAAGGTCATCATTCTGGAATTTGAGTTCCTTCCTGACAGAAGTTTGTATTTTATTTTTGCAAAACAGACCTTTTCCTTAGAGCGTTCCTTTGAGGAGTGCTTTACAGCGTAACACAGCGTGGTGATCCGACCGGATATGTGTATCTGGTCAGCTGGCACACTGTATTAATCTGCACAAGTGATAGATCTAACCCAAACGTCCGGCTCAAGCCCCCAATTTGTAAGAGGATTCAATTCAACACTACAGCTAAATCAATGCCTAGTCTGGGATACTGAATGGAAACCCTTATTGATACATCTTTACGTCCAGTTCATGAGTTCTGGTTGACTACCCCTATATAACACCCCTCTTTTGGAATCCCCCTGACCCCACTGAGCCAAGAAGTAGTTCTGTTTTGCAAGTTTAAACGGTTTATTTGATAATTTAAACAATATATATATATATATATATATATATATATCACACTTTATAATAAATTAATAATTGAATATCACACTTAATCTGAGCAGTAATCAATAATGGATAGTCCGGCACTAGCACACTTCTTTATAATCAATGATGAGTGGTTATAGGATGGATACGATAGCAACAATACTTTTATGGTTTCAAATTATCCACAGGCTTCAAATCTTACAAAACAATGCCTTGAGAGCTGCCCTTGGCATTAATAAGAGAGATCATATCTCAACCACCAGACGCCAACAGAAATGGCTCTCCACAGACAACAAAATTAAACTAAAGTTGGCCTCCCTAACCCATAAAGCCCTCAACAATGCCGCCCCCAGTTACCTGTTGGACAAGGTAAAGAGAAAGTCCTCCATCCGACAAACAAGGACTACCAATTCCAACCGTCTGATAATTCCCAGATTCAAACTCTCCACCATTGGTGGGAACAGTTTCCCGGTGAAAGCTGCCACGCTCTGGAATTCTCGGCCACACAACCTAAGAGCTGACCAACCATATTTGCACTTTAGAAGACACCTCATCAGTCACCTTAACTCCAATAACCCTTGTATTTAGCTGCACTTTCTACACCTATGTATAGATAGTGATACTTTTGTTCGTGATTCTGCCCTCGCCTCTAACAGCCCTGCACACATCTGTACACTTACCTCCTGTATAGATATTGACTTTTAATGTTTGAAGATTTGTATACCTCTTATTCCTGTTATCCTGAATATTTTTTCAGGATTACCCGCCTCTTACAGCCCTGTACATATCTGTATATTTACCCCTGCATAGATATTGACTTTGTATGCATGAAGATTTGTATATTTCTTATTCCTGTAATTCTGATTATTTTTATTACTACTTCAAAGTGTATATTTCTGCAACATTGTAAGCTTCGAATTATCTTTTGCCTGCGCCCTGTTGCCCCTAAGTGCGCCATACAAATAAATAAACAAACAAACAAACAAACACATGGATGCAATGTGGAATGAAATGCAGTACAGAAAATAACTTGATAGGATTTCAGCAAAAGACAATCTAATCACTTTCTTGGACAATTCACCCCCCCTTAATGCAATGTAAGGAGATGAATAGAATGGGACTCAGTTCTTAGGAATGCAATCAAATAGAATTCAGTTCAATTCCCCCCCAGCAGCTTATACAACAGATAGGAGTTTTGAAACACAGACCCAAGTGCTTTGAATATGGTGACAATGCAGTGAGAAATATGCTGAAAATGCTTTTAATTCCCTTCAGGAGGTTCAGGGTGAGTGGTATCTAGTTAATATTAGTCCAGGCTCACTCTAGCAATGATTCAGGGATGGTTCTTAAGAGGCAAACGAAATTTAGTAGTTCAGGCAAAAGCAGCTATCTTTTTACAAGTAAAGAAATCGGGCCAAATCACAAATCGCGGCAAAATTCGCGGGTGCGAGAATCGTGATTACAGAGAAAGTATAAGGAGGTTCTAGGCTCGTTGAGAATCTGAGATTCTAAGCTTTCAGAGGAAAGTTAAACCAAGTTCCTAGCCCAAACGGTTCCAGAGATACGGACGATTAAATAAAGGTAGTTTTTCGGATTTGAAATTTTAAAAGTTCAAAGTGACAGGTTACAGCTTGCAGCTAGAAAATGACAGGTGACAGCTTTGCAAATGACAGGTGACAGTTAGGAGGCAGTTCTGGTTAGATTAAAATAGTTTGGATTAGATTATTTTAACTAAGAGATTGGTTCTGCACAGTTCTGCTAGGTACTCACAATATATTTAGAAATAGGTCTCGCCACGGATCTGGTCAGGTTTTGGACTGGACTCCGGTTCTGGTCTCGGCACTTCACAGTGATCTGGGTCAGCTCTCTGGTTCTGCGAACAGCGGTCTGGGTCAGCTCTGCTCTGCTGGTCTAGCCTCTCTGGATTCTGGATACTGCTCTGCTTTCTAGGTACTGATACAGGTTCTGGAGATTGATGGATTTGAAGTCTGGATCTCTGGATGTGAAGTCGTCGATCAGCATGCTCCGCAGCAAATGGAATTGAATCTCCTCTCTAGCTTCCAGTGGCTCTTTTTATGTCTTTTGAAAGTGGGTGTGTGTGCAGCATCACTAGCCAGCCCCTCTTTCAACTTGTCATTGGCCCAATTCTCCCCTCTCCCATGATTGGGGAAGGAACTGTGAGTCAGAGTGATGCTGTAGGTTTTATGGGTCAGAGGATCCTCCCCTGGTCAGTTTGCCCACAAATCTATATTTGATCAAAATACACATTTCTCAGATACATAGTGGTTTGTCATTGCATGCACATATTACCTATCACATGAGGTAGTCTCTGTCCCAAATCTGCTCTTCCTGAGGGCTTGCATTCAGAAACGGCAACATTTTCGATTTTAGTGGATTATGCAACCTTGGTTCTTCATTAAAAATTATACACACATACACGGCCTGTCCATACATACTCCAGTAAATTCCCATGTCTCTAGCTTAAACACAGAGTTTGTAGTATCCATAAATAGCGGGGTTTTGCCCCAGAACATCACACAAATTCCCAACGCGTCTTAAAATGTGCACAGAAAAATCACAAGAATTATGGTATCATTTAAATAATTTTGACACGTCCGCACCATGAGTTATACATCTTTCTTAAATCATATTCTGGCCAACAGGGGTGTGTCTTTTCAGGTCACATGGTGTAGAAACCAGTTTATCCAGTTTCTGCCAAGCTCAGAGACCCTGCCCCTCCCAGCTTTTGCCAAGAGGAAGCTATTTTATGGCCACCCTAATAAACCATCTGCCTGGGCCCAGGACAGGCCTTTGTTCAACTCCCTGTAGCTGCTCCAACCCTAATCTAATCAGAGAGGTGACAACTCCTTTTGGCAAGGGGAAGAGTGGCTGAGCAGGTTTTAACTCCTGTGGGGGTAGATGTCAGGCAGAATTCAGTTTCATTAAGCCAGGTTTCAGATAAAAAGTCACTTTTTGTTCCCCAGTTTAAGTCAAGACAATTTTTACATATGCAGCTAGAATGCTGATTCTAAGTTCAAAACTATGACATTTCAACAGTGACAAACTATGTAACACTCAAAGTAGGTCACTCAGTTAATTTAAACATTTTCGATTTTTGGTAGTTTTAAATCCAGTTTCAGTTAGGCTGCTGCAGACCTGCAGAGCTCAGCCAGTCTTGTTATGAAAATTGTTTTGGGGCTCTTCAACTTCCCAGATTTAGTATGCACACATATTTCATTCTGCCAGATGTCCGCTGGTGTTCAGTGAGATTTTTGGATGTCTTGCAATGTTTGAAAATAGGCATTTTGAGCTGGCATTCAGGGAAACAAAAGGTGATTTTAAAGTGCAGTTTTTCCTTTGGCACCCATTTCACTCATGGCACCCCGGCCCATCCTGCTCGCACCGGTGGGTGGCAAGTTAGGCAACCATCTTAGTGTGCGCAAACTGCGTGGTTCTCCTGGATTCTGGCGCACTTGTGGGCTTTTTGGCCATCTTGGATTTTCTAAGCCCACAGCGCCAAATGTTGCAGCATGATAGCTCAAACGTGGGTCAGGACACCCAACATATTCTTCACTCGTTCTATCCTTCTCTGTTCCCCCTCACCAATCCTACTCCCTCTCCACTTCCCCTCCCCCTCAGTTACTTGCTTTTTGCACTGTTTTGTTGTCGAATGATTCATTATGTAATTTTGCTCCCAATGTTTATTGTTGTTCACTGTATGAGTTGTTCCATTGTACAGTGCCTTGGTGTAAGGCGCTCTATAAATAAACAAATCAAATCATATCAAATCAAATCACCTTTAATAAAAGCCTGGAATGACCGTTATGGCACATACGCTGCCCTTTTTATGCAAGAATGTGTTTTTCCATTCACTTAAACTGCAGGTTTTTTCTTTATTTGCTTTCAGTTTAATTTTCCCTTAAGCATGTGACTAGCCAGAGCCTGGCTAGTTTATGTTCGCTTCCCCCTTCTAGGCCTGTGAGTCCCTGATAGCAACTCTTAATAGGCACTTTTATGGCAATTGTGACCTCAAGGTCACTTCTGCTGAGAGAACAGACATGGGCTTATCAGTCCTTAACATGGTTTAAATCTAAGTAGTGTATTTTTCTTATATTTCTAAGTAATGGTGCTGATTGATGACAACCAGGCCTTTTGTCTTCAGGACAGCAGAAGAAAGGTCTTGAAGGTTAAGAAATGACCAGCTTGTGTACACTGCAAGCACATGGCTTTTAAACTCACACACAATTATATTTTTTACATGTCATCTTAAAAGGCACAGTACATGAGTATCACTTCTGGATTGTCCATAAGTATAGGGCTGTTATATGAGAAAACCATGTTCAAACTTTGAAAGTCGAGTGCGCGTTTTTCTCTGCATACTGTCATTTGTATTAGAAAAACAAACAGGAAAGTTTTTTATTTCTTGTAAATGCAAGGAGCTTGATTTCAATGACTGGATCACCATCTGGAATCATATTGAAGATAATGTACGCACTGCTGTCTCCTTTTAAATAAAAGCACAGCTTTCCATGGATTGAGTGAAATGGCATTATCAGCCGCATGTCCTTGCTGAAATGCATTGCGCATATCTTTGCACTTTTGAAGTCCGGCCACTTTCTTTCCTTGGTGATTAAGGTTCAATAGGCCTTATGTCTGACATCACCATTTCTGTGCTGGCCTTATATGTCTGTGGTCTTTTACAAATGACTCTGTCATCTTGATTTCTAGCCTTAAGGGTCATTTGTTATTCATTTGCTAAAGATAACACAAATATGTTCACACTACATTCACAATGTTACCCTAATCCCCAGAAGGCAGAACAAATGGCACATTCAACAGATGTTATTGTTATGTCAAGAGTCACAACTTTTCTTATGGCTTTAGTTACAAGCTCTTTCCTCCAGTTCACGGACAGTTACTTATGTTTGAGGCCTTAAACACAGAATCCACTTGCCCTCTGTTCCAACAATGGTCACCCTATTTGCACAACCTTTAAAAGATACCATTTGTGCGTTTAACAAAGTGGAAGGGCTGAACACTGACTCATTGTGTAACTAACCTCTGCTTTGTGCAGCCAGTCTTTACATAACATTTATTTAAGAGAATGGAACCATATTGGAACAGCCTGTCTTACTTCTCAAGATTGGAGGACCTGTCCTTAATGTTGTTTAACCTATGTTTACCAGGGAAGGCCAGGCGGATACAAGATGCCCTCTACACTGACCCATTCTTTTCTTGTAATGACAGGCGGAGGGAGCCTGGAACACATTTCCATTTTGTTTACTCAATGACTGACAAATGCGACCCCCATTTTGAACATTCACTATACTAATGGGATTTGGATCGTCAAAAGGGATTAGCTTAGGGCTAGGAAAATGCATATTATATCCTAACACGGGTGCTGCTTGCTGTGGGTGCACCCTTGGGGCCTGCCTGAATGGAGTGAGCAGTCGATATGCATTCAGTGTTGCGCGTGTCTGGTTTTGGATGTGTGTGACAATGCTGAGCCAGCCCTGACTGAAACTTTAATGTATGTAGTGTGTGGTGCACAGAAAGGCTGGAGAGTATCCCCAATCCACTTTGTGTGTCGTGGGTGTCTGTTTTCTGTTGAATAGCCTGTGGGCCTGATTGGGTGCTGCCTACTCTTTGCAAAGTTCAATATTGTTGACCATGACATCCTCTTTCAGCACCTCACCACCAAATTCAACTTCTCTAAGGAAGCCACCAGCTGAATCAAATCCTTTGTTACGGAGCGCTCCTCTAGGGTCTTCACTGGTTCCGAAGCTGCCAACCCCATCCCTGTGCCCTATGGTACCCCACAGGGTTCCTGCATCTCACCCACCCCTGTACAATACACTGAACCTCTTTTCAACTATCTTAACAATCTCAAGATCCCTTACACAAACGTTGCTGATGATGTGCAAGTCCTGCTCAAGCTCACCGGAAACCACACCCTAGACTCTGCTAACTTCAACCATGTCTATAGCATCATCCAGGCATGGATGGCTCAACACCAACTCTGCCTGAAAGACGATAAAACAGAGCTCCTCATTGTAGGATCACCACATCGGCTAAAGCACTTGGACTCAGCGTTCCCTTCCTTCTTCATTGACTGCAACACCACTGCTGTCTCTAGCCACGTGAAAACCCTGGGCGTCCACCTTGATGCAGAACTATCTATGCATAAAGACGTCAAGGCTCTTGCATCATCAGCAGCTTACTCCACTAAGCTAATCAACCTAAGCCGAAAATGTTGGTCCTCAGACAACTGCCTCACCCTTATTAGGGCCATTATTGCAATGCCATTCTCTCAGGCACTTCCACCAAAAACATATCCAAACTCCACAGATTCATAACAATTCTTGTTGGGCTGCCTGGGGCATGAAACAAACTGACAACATCAATCAAAGGGAGATCGGAGGCCCACTGGCTTCGATTCAAAGGCTGCATTGAGTTCAAGATCTTGTTGATGACTCATCAATGCATCCACAACGCTGCCCCAGCCTTCCTTAACCAACCATCAACAAAAGACCTAAACCACACTGCCTGCACTCCTCTGCCACCTTGGCCCTAGCCATTCCAGTAAGCGGGCGGGGGGCCAGCTTTTGTGTCACAGCCCCCACCCTGTGGAACATCCTTCCCCACTGCATCGAATAAGAACCTTCTTATCTAACCTTCAGAAAAGACTAAAAACTTGGCTTTTCAACAAATGCAACTGACTGTAAGGTGATCAGAGCTAAGGCCCATCCTTACCCTGCTTGCTTGTTTTTCTTCCGATGAAGTACCAGCACTGCGATACCTCTGGGTTTGGGCACTGTCAATAAATGAACTAAGTAAATAAATGCACTTGTGTGTGATTGGCTGGCTCATCCTGAGTGAACGGGAGTGTTTAGTAGAACAGGGGGCTGCACACTTTCCTCCTTGTCAGAAGCTGTACCAAGAAAGCTGAAGTCATCGTAAGCTTGCATCCTGGAGTCCAGCTGGAGGAATAAGTCTTCGGCTGCAAATCTTCAAGCAATCCAAAATCTGCTTTGCCAACTCAAGGGCTGAACCAGAGAGGACCTGGATAGACAACTGCTGCTCTGCACCCGAAGTGTCCTGGAAACAAGTCAAGTGTTCCTGCCATCCGGAAAAAGCATCTTCGTAGGTCCAGAAGAGCAATGCCTGCACCTCTAGAAGCCAAAAAGTTCATCTGTGTCGCCCGGGGTCTGGAGCAGTGTTCATAACCGCTGGAAGCCAGGTTGTTGAGTATCACCCAGAAGAGGGGGCACACTGGTATAGTGCTGCTTCACACCCGGAATTGTGAATTCCAAATCTCTAAAGAACCCTGCCACGACATCTGTCCACTTGTCCACGCTGGAGAAGGTCCAGGGTCGCTGCCTGCACTGGAGTGTCCGCCAGTGGGTTTCCCACCACCGAAATCCAAAGACTACGTCCTGAGTGTCATGGACTTGGTGAGGGTCTGCAGTCCAGTGGTCATGTCTAGGTCACAGTTGCCCTCCAGGGGTCCATGCTGCTACTGCAGAACCGAAAGGCGGTAAACCGGGAAATCCCAAAACCTGACACTGACTTCTGCCACTGCACCCGTCTCCAACGAAAGTCATCCTAGCCCACCCAGGGTCTTATCATCTTCAGCCTTGTCGAGGTCCACAGCAAGTTTCACTATCGTAGGACATACAAAGAGTAACGACCCGCCAATGGAGACCACCACGAAGACTGAGTGCTGCCTTTCCGACACTGTTTGGTTCCCGCTTTTTTCTCGCAATCTACATCCCAGCGACTCCTTCGTCCAAAGGGGTCCATCCTTGAGGGGTCTCTTTGAGTAAGTCTAAGAAACTCCACCACACCCAAGGTACTGTGACGAGGAAGAGCATATTCAATCCTCTGGAATCATCCAGGGGTCCCAGATTTGTCTTGAATACTGGTCTCCTGTGGCTTCTCAGGTACTTTGGGGTAGTGGGTCCTGTAGAAAAAGAAGCAGACCATTATTGAACGTAAAGTTTCCCCACTTCATACCTGGATCGCAACAACCCTGGACGACATCGCCAAAGAAAAGCCCTTCACCCCATCACGCAAGAAAACTACAGCAAAATGGTTCACCCCACTACTCAAAGCCATGAAAAGGAAAAACCGAAAACTAGAATCTGAATGGAGGAACAACAACACCACCGCAAACAAATTGAAATTCCTACAACAGATCCGCGCATATAAAAAGGAAATACAAAAAGCAAAGAGGAAACATTACGACAACCGAATCTTCAGAGCACCAAACGCTCAAAAAGAACTATTCAAAATCATTAACAAAATAAAAAACCCACCGGCCTGCAACAACACGCCAATACCATCGACAAAACTTTGCGAGGACCTCGGACACCACTTCAAAAACAAAATAACCTCCATCCAACACACCATACAAAACAGACCAAGCGTTCAAAGCTCAAACCCCACCTACACAGAAGAGGAACACGCAAACAAGCTACGAAACTTCCCAGAAATATCAGTTGAGGCTTTCGTCCAACTGGTAAACCAAAGCAACAATTCAGGCTCTCCTGAAGACCCCTGTCCCCCGGACATATACAAAACAATTCTCAAACAAGGAACCCCCATGGAATACCACAGAAAACTCCTCAACTTCTCAATCTCAACAGATAAAGTATCGCAGGCCTT
Organism: Ambystoma mexicanum; assembly: GCF_040938575.1. Lineage (NCBI taxonomy): Eukaryota > Metazoa > Chordata > Amphibia > Caudata > Ambystomatidae > Ambystoma > Ambystoma mexicanum. The sequence continues at coordinate 307,301,340 of NC_090921.1, forward strand.
CAAATCGGCTTCCATGAAGCCGCTACTCAAAGACACAACAGGAGACGTAGAGGACTTATCTAATTACAGACCCATCTCCAACATACCTTACATAGCCAAACTACTAGAAACATACGTCTACCAAATAACCCAAGAATTCATAGAAGAGCATTGCCTACTAGACCAGGCACAAGTTGGCTTCAGACCTATGAGAGGAACAGAATCGGCTCTCCTCTCAATATGGAAGGACCTAAAAACAAACGCAGACTCAGACAACAACACCGCCCTGATTCTCCTTGATCTGTCTGTAGCCTTCGACACTGTCAACCACGCCATCCTCATAAAGAGATTAGAAGGACTAGGGATAACAGACACTGCCCTACTATGGATCAAACCCTTCCTAACAAACAGAACAGAAACAATATGGATGAAACCTTGTAAATCCAAACCCAGAGTCTCCACGTGCGGAGTACCACAAGGATCATCCTTCTCCCCGCTTCTATTCAACATCTACATGTACCTATTAATCAAACTCATTAAAAAACACGGCCTCACATGCTACAACTATGCTGACGATACTCAAATAATCTTCAACATACAAGACACCCGAGAAGAAAACACCACACTAGAGAATTGCCTTCGTGACATATTCAACTGGATGAACCTCAACCATCTCAAAATCAACCCAGGCAAAACAGAGATAATGATTGTTTCAAAAAAGGGAGGAGACATCAACTACATCCCCTGGCCAAGAGAACTCGGCACCACACCAGAACCATCTTCAACTGTAAAAGACCTAGGGGTCCTGATGGATAACAACCTCACTCTGGAGCCACTAGTAAACTCGGTAATCAAGAAATGTTTCTTCCTCCTGCGAGCAGCAAAAAGGATCCTAGAGTTCCTGTCATTCGCCAACAAAACATTTACCATCATCGCTCTGATCATGTCCAGAGTAGACTATGCCAATAGCCTATACCTGGGCATGCCCAAACGACTGCTAAAAAAACTGCAATGCATACAGAATGCAGCAGCCAGACTCCTCCTCAAGCTACCCAGAAGAGAACACATCGCACCCGCGCTAAAAATACTACACTGGCTACCACTAAAACAACAAATAAAGTTAAAGGCCATGTGCATCAGACACAGAGCAATACACAAACAAGGCGCAGAATTCCTAAGCGACAAACTACACCTACAGCAACCGACAAGAACACTAAGATCAAGCACCGACATACGCCTGGAACCAAAACCCTACAACAGAAAAAAACTCGGAGGATCGTCCTTCTCTCACCAGGCACCCAAAACCTTGAATGACCTACCTAAGAATATACGGAATACAACAAACCACCTAGCATTCAGGAAACTCCTCAAATCATGGCTCTTCAAAGCGTAACCACAGCAGAGACGCACCAGAACGCCCAGACATTAAAACAATGACGAAAATAACTCCAACCTCGACCACTCTCAAATTGGACAAACACTCAAACCAAATAACCAACCACTCGACAGAGCATAAGACATCATGGAAAATAGCCACAAAGGAAGGCGCAGAAACTGACCACATACATAGACCCAAACGAAAGCCCAAGTAACTCCCCCACTCGTACGTACCGGACAAATATATCCAGACCGGCAGACGCATCTGGATAGACGTTGGCCTGCGTCGCATCTAGATAGGATCGATTGAAGGACAACATGCCCACGCCCAGAAAACGTGAATGCTAACATGAGCCACACCTAGAATTGTGAACACCGGCCTGCGTGGCGCTCAGATGGAGTTGTGAATGTTAGCATGCCCACACCTGGACGGGTCTCTAGACACTAGCCTGCGCCGCATCTGGATGGGTGGGTGAGGGTTGGCATGACCACACCTGGATGGAGTCCTAATCATTGGCCGGCGCCGCGTCTAGATGGGAATATGAAGGGCCAACAGGTGTCACACTCAGACAGAACTACGAATGTTAGCATGGTAAAGGTCAGGTAACCCACTAACCAATAGAAGCTCAAACTCTGCATACTCATCTAACTCAAAAACTCACACAACCATCTCTCGCACAACAAGCCGCACGCACTTCACAACACTGCAACAACACATAAGCCGGAACAACAGCACACACGGACTGACTCCAATCCGATACCCGCACCAAAGCTCAGCACCCGGTGTATACTGAGTTGAAGCTGCCAACAGAACACCACTCCTCTCACTATCCTACTCCCTTCTTTACCATACTAACCCATCCCACCTTTATCGTTTACAGATCTGCCTGAGCGCCTGGGGACCAATTCCGTTGGTGACGGTGTGCGGTAAAAATACCTTTAACATTTAACATTTAAAATTTAACTTGCATTGGCCTTGTTGCGCATGGCTCTTTAAGAAAAGAGGTAGTGGCTCTTTATTGGAATAGTTGGAGATACAGATACAGATGAAAAAGCTGTGCTTTTGATTGGTGCATGTCAGCAGTGCCCAGCTCCTTTGTGCCAATCTGCTTTCTTTGGGTTTGGCAGTATAGGGAAGAGCCCACTATCCGATAGACTGCAGCTCGTTGGGTCTGCTTTGCCCCTAATGTGGGGGAATATGTTGGGGTTACAGAAGACAGCTTAGTCATGCTTCGATCAGTGTTGATGTGCTAACAGCTATGCCTGTGGCAGCCGGTTGTAGGGGACTGTAGTGTAAGATAGTAGGAGATCTTAGAGGGGAGGTGGTTAGTTGGGTGGTAGGAAAAGAGTAGGCCTTTCAATGCAAAACAACCTCCAATCCTGCACTCCTATGACTGGTCTCATGCTGACAGGTCCCATTTAACTTTCTCGCATTAACACTATCTATACCTCTCTGTCTTTCTCTCTAACTCTCTTCTCTCTGTGCCCATCCCTTGGTCTATCCCTCTCCCGTCTGACCCAAATAGAAACATTGTATCCCATGTGCAAGAAAACAACGATCTGCAAATTACACCACTCATTAATATAAAGCACAAGCTAATCATTAGGATAGGCAAGAACATTTGGGTCAGAGAATATTGAGGACCCCTGGTACACATTTCACCTTCCCTAGTATGTTGATTGACAGGCTGAGAGATGCCTCAAATCTCCACCCAACATGTTCAGATGCTGTGTTGTGTTGTCTGCTGGGACCTTTCCCTGTCAGAGACAAGCCCAATGGGGGCAGCGAATGGCGTTTGTCAGGAGATCGGGGCAGGGACCAAAGCCCAACTCGTTTCTCCCATAGGTCTACCGTGCTTCCTTCCATCAGTCTAAAACTCCTCTCATGCACATCACACAGCCACAGGCCAAAATGAAATTCCCCACTCCCCCACCAGTCACCGGGTGTTGAGGCAGCACAGATCTTCGGTTTCAGAATGATGCTGCAACCCAGAAGGGGATTCTTTATAACGAAAGGAGGGGAAGAAAAGATAGAAGATGGGGTATGGCTTCCTCGAAGAGACCCATGAAGCTGGATGCGCCATTTCCTAGGCTACAAGAGGCGCGGAACCTTCTGCAGGAGGTCGAAGAGAGACATGCTAACCTGGAAGTGAGCGATGCTGAAGGGGGTGAAATCATCACAAGGAATTAACATTCAAAAGATGTTACCATACAATATAGAACAATACCACACAGGCCTGTCCCAATAACTCGAGGCCCAAAAGGGACCAAGAGTGAAATTATACAAAAGGATGTATCTTCGGGATAAATCCCAAAATACATTATTTTATCAAGTTATTTTATATTATACAATACTAATTATTTATATCGCAACAAAAGAAGGACATTCAGAAAAATTCAAAAAGACAAGGCATAAACAAAAAATGTAGGTCAGCTCAATTATACAAACTATAACAATTTAATGAATCATAATATAAAACATAAAACATATTACACAAAATACGGACATGGTCTACATAAATAATTAAACCTAGTTTACAAAGATCAAACTCTTTTATCCATACACTATGGCTGCCAGTGTTGAGCTATGGAAATTGCGTAATGACTAACCAAGGCCTTCACACCAATGCCTTTACCATGATTGGTAGTAGTTGTTATAGTGTGTTATCCCTATGACGATATTGTATTTAGTTTTTAGCAGCAGATGTCCCGGCCAGTATTCTGGTTCTAAAACAAACCAACACTTCCAAACCTCTCTTTGCAGAGACCTTATCCCTGTCTTAGAATGCCCTTGGTAAGGAAGATGTGTCTTTTAAAATGGTTAGTTAAATCAAAGTGTTCATTAAAGTGAGCCTTAAACATCCTTCAAATGGCTTCCAATCACTTGGCAGCCAACTGGCCATCAATTGTTTTCTCAACATGCCTGCATCCCCAAAAGGCTGATTTGGCGTTGACAGGGGTCCTTTACATTTACATCCCCGGGTCCGTGCTTAGAAACCTCTGGGTATTAAGCGCGTTATAAATAACCTATCATATCATATCATTTCACATGTACCTTACATGTAGCAGATTATGCCCTCCAGAATTGGGCCTTTGGACGGGCACTTGGGTACCAGGATAACACATGAATTTTAATAGAAACAGAGTTCCTTGACAGTTTAACTTGATATTTTCTTTGTTAGGAACTAGGGAATAAATATTAGACAAAAGAACACTGAAAACAATAGAAACGTGCAGCATCAACCACCATAGGAACAGGGGGTGCCCTTTGAGGCTGACATTCACAACTATTTTTGGTAAGTCCACAGGAAACGCTTATAAAATGCAGTCATGCTGATTCAATAAGTACCAGCAAGGTCTGCCTGCAGCATTTGTTTGATTTACTCTAGTATTAGTTCCAACTGCCCAAAACAAACAAACTGACGACTTATCACCTGGATTAAAGACAAGGTGGAAACTACACTGGAAACTGGAGGCAGTTCAGTTCCAAACAATGACAGGTTCGTTTTTACTCAAATGTTTGTGTTGATTTATTCAAGGAAAGTTGGCATTTTTCATGTTAGAAGCTTGTTATTCTTGCATGGAACTTTCTTTTTTGTATTTGCTGTATTTTTAGATACACCTTTTGGTTGACCGCCATGAATATGAGTCTGGAGGAAGGCTTTGTCATAAAACGAAGGACTAATGGGGCCCGAAACCTAGTGTGTCTGATTATTAAATACATTTTTAAATAGGGGATCCAGCTATTACATGAAATAGTAGAATCCCTGTAACCACTTAAAATGTATGAATTTTCCAAGTGGGCTATAGTTCCTTGTTACATGCTGATTGGGTGTAGTTTGATGAGATAATGGGTATGCACGTTTCTGTTGATTTATTTTCATTGGTGACATTTTCATTAGTATATTTAGTCATGGGCACATTTTGTAAATTATGACACTTTTGTTTTTGCTGGGAAATCGTAAAAAAGGTAAAAAGGTTTTTGGGATTTTTCATTGACATGTTTGGATACATTGATCTTTCGATATGTTGATCGAAATATAGAAAAAAGGTTTTAAACAACTTTTCCTTTTGTGACATAAAACAAATGAATATTTGAACATATGTTTGCATTCTCAGGGAACTTCCTTTGTCTAATAACTCCTAAGTTGTCAACATATAGCACAGTCACCGCCTAGTCTACCATATACAATATGGACCTTGTTACCACTGTTTTTGGCATCTCGCACCATACACTCAGGTATAGTTACCGAGCAGTATAAAACTCACATTACCACCTCTTTAAATTTCTTTGAGCTTTTGACACATATTTTCATACTCTTAGTATGAACCGTACTTTAGTTGTAGGGTTATTATGTGTTCTGATGATGCCCCATTTGATTGGGCTGAAGTTGCTTGAGAACCAATTGAAGCTGAAGACGAAGGCGTGAGAGAGAAGACAACAAACATGATCTTAGAATAATAAATATATTTATACATTCATCTGAGTACAGGTGATTGGCGCGCATTTGGCTTAGAGAACTTACACATGTTAAAGTTAACCCCGTTACAGGGGTTATTAGTGGTTCAGGTGAGAGGATGTTAGATACACATGCCAGAACACAACATCTTCCTTTACACAGTCACTGTATATATGTTGTTTTATGTGGCACAGCTTTCATGAAGAACAGAGCAAGTCCAGCATGTTGCTCCATTGTGGCATGAATGGAACTCTTGGTGCACACCGTTTAGTGGGCTGTTCAACATCTTAGATAAAGTAAAAGGCCGCACACTCGCTTTTTTTAGGAATGGGTGTCACTATATAAGGGTATATGTTGACCTCAGGGCACTTGGGATGCAGTTCTCTCAATGGTTTAATACATCTGCTTTTGTTTTAATTCTGTGGGCACAGGAGGAACACAAAGTGAAGTGGAGAGCTAGCGAAGTCACTGAGAAGCTGAGGTGGGGGCAGTGAAGTCACTGAGAAGCTGAGGTGGGGGCTGTAAAGGGCTAGCAAAGTCACTGAGAAGCTGAGGTGGGAGCCGTAAAGGGCTTGTGAAGTCACTGAGAAGCTGAGGTGGGGGCTGTAAAGGGCTAGCAAAGTCACTGAGAAGCCGAGTGGGGGCCGTCAAGGGCTGGTGAAGTCACTGAGAAGCTGAGGTAGGGGCCGTAAAGGGCTGGTGAAGTCACTGAAAAGCTGAGGTGGGGGCAGTAAAGGGCAGGCGAAGTCCCTGAGAAGCTGAGGTGGGGGCACTAAAGGGCTGGCGAAGTCACTGAGAATCTGAAGTGGGGCAGTAAAGGGCTGGCGAAGTCACTGAGAAGCTGAGGTGGGAGCCATAAAGGGCTAGAGAAGTCACAGAGAAGCTGAGGTGTGGGCCGTAAAGTGCTGGTGAAGTCACTGAAAAGCTGAGGTGGGGGCAGTAAAGGGCAGGCGAAGTCCCTGAGAAGCTGAGGTGGGGGCCGTAAAGTGCTGGTGAAGTCACTGAGGAGCTGAGGTGGGGGCAGTAAAGGGCTGGTGAAGTCACCGAGGAGCTGAGGTGGGAGCAGTAAAGGGCTGGTGAAGTCACTGAGAAGCTGAGGTGGGGCCGTAAAAGGGTTAGCAAAGTCACTGAGAAGCTGAGTGGGGGCCGTAAAGGGCTGGTGAAGTCACTGAGAAGCTGAGGTGGGGGCAGTAAAGGGCAGGCGAAGTCCCGGAGAAGCTGAGGTGGGGACAGTACAGGGCTGGCGAAGTCACCGAGAAGCGGAGGTGGAGGCAGTAAAGGGATGGCGAAGTCACAGAGAAGCTGAGGTGGGGGCAGTAAAGGGCTGGTGAAGTCAAAGAGAAGCTGAGGTGGGGGCAGTAAAGGGCTGGCGAAGTCAATGAGAAGCTGAGGTGGGGGCAGTAAAGGGCTGGCAAAGTCACTGAGAAGCTGAGGTGGGGGCAGTAAAGGGTTGGTGAAGTCACTGAGAAGCTGAGGTGGGGGCTATAAAGGGCTAGCGAAGTCACTGAGAAGCTGAGTGGGGGCTGTAAAGGGCTGGCAAAGTCACTGAGAAGCTGATGTGGGGGCCGTAAAGGGCTGGTGAAGGCACTGAGAAGCTGAGGTGGGGTCAGTAAAGGGCAGGTGAAGTCCCGACAAGCTGAGGTGGGGACAGTAAAGGGCTGGCGAAGTCACCAAGAAACTGAGGTGGGGGCAGTAAAGGTCTGGCGAAGTCACTGAGAAGCTGAGGTGGTGGCAGTAAAGGGCTGGTGAAGTCACTGAGGAGCTGAGGTGGGGCAGTAAAGGGCTGGAAAAGTCACTGAGAAGCTGAGGTGGGGGCAGTGAAGTCACTGAGGAGCTGAGGGGTCAGTGAAGAGTTGGTGAAGTCATTGAGGAGCTGAGGGAGGGGGCAGTGAAGAGTTGGTGGTCACTGAGGAGAGGGGGGGGCAGTGAAGTTCTGGTGAAGCTAGTGATGCCTCATGGGGTGGCACGTTCCAAAATTGGCTCAAGATCATTCCCTTCATGTAGTGAGATCGAAAGAATGAAAATGGCTTTCATTTTGTTTGTTGACATCTTTTTTTTGTTATTTAGTCTGGCATGTCAGTCATAAAGCAATCGTTACATGTTATCATATTCTCATTGTGGATTTTACAGAAAAAGAACAACAACAACAGTACCAAACAAGTTCACCTGGTAACCAACAGCGTGTATAACTCATATTAGAGAATTTCATGGAAGAATATGTATGCCTTAGGGTAGTTAGGGTTGCCACTCACTGATCAGCCAGTGATTCCCTCCTCGTATGCCCCGCCTCCTCCCATTATGATGCACACTACTCCTACACCTCGAACAGCCTCCTCCTATTCCGGATTAAATACCTCAAGGTGGTTTGTCACCTGGTGAGTGAAACATTCCCTCTCTCAACCCTTTTTGCAAAGCCCTGTACCCCACCACAGAGTATGCCATGGGCCAAACATTTCATATTATCACTCTACCAGCAGTCAATCTGTGGGCGCCCATGGGACTACCATGCCACGGCAATCCCTTGATTTGCTGGTACGCACGCCAAACCCAGCATCCTTCTTACAGGTTTAGTCACCGGGGAACATCCCTAACAGAAATGCCTCCGCGGACCCGGTAAACTTTGTGATTCCACCTCGCCTAATCAGGTAATCTACCTCCCGCCAAAATCGCTTAGAAAATGGCTTTCATAGAGCGCCACAGCTTAAATATCAGAAACAGCAGCCCCTGTGGCTCCAAAGTTTGGTTGCTGTCAACGGGAGGCAATACGACATGGCGTGTGGCTGGCAGCGGTATACTAACGCCAGCTGGCAGTGGTATGGCAGGCCAGTCAGGCTGCTACTAATGGCTCTAGGCCATGCTGTAATACCCTTCCTAGTCATCCAGTGGGCTGCTGCCCAGGATTAAGGAAAGGGCGGATCACTCTGCAGAAGCACTCCCAGAAGGTGAGGCCATTCTGGGTCACCTCACTGTAGAAGTCTTTTCGTGGGCTACCCCTGCTATCCATTCTGCTCCTGGCCGCCCTGCGTGTGGGCTGCCTGTTTCATTTTTCTTCCCTACATTTCTTGTCATGGGGGAACATCCTGGTAAGGTAGTTTGTGAAAGGAATGCGTTGTTAAGAAGGCCCAACAAGACCAAACCAGGACTTAAGTAGGTACCACACACCCCAGAATGCCATGTTCAAAGGCCAAACTGTCATGCGTGTTTGTTCAGAGCCCAAATGTTTAGTGCAATTCTGACACTTCAGTCTAAAATGTAAAGGTCAATCTATAGTACAAAAGACTCCTGTGAGGTTGGAAGCACCGCAATGGTGCCACCTCCATCTAGTACAGCAAGGGCAATTTTCCCACAACATGCCAGTTGCAAGGATGGGAGTGGCATGTCGGTGGAAGGGATGGGATGGGAGCTGGGGTTTACTCCCAGTATTTGACCTTGGAACCTAGATTGGACCTTGCTCCTTAGCTGTGTATACTTGTAACCGAATTGTATTTCTTTCTGTATCACTGCACTGACCTGTAACTATGTGACTTTGTAACCTTGTAACTTGTTTGTATGTAAGCCTAAAGTATTCTTGTCCTCGTGCCCTCATACCCTCAGGTCTGGCGCGCGATACAAATCAATAAACAAACAAACAACAGGTAAGGGCGAGAACAGGGAGGTGTGTGGCTCTCTCTCAAATGCATGGAGAAAAGGGAAGGGGGAGGTGGGAGTGGGTGGGCAGGTCAGAGTTCTGTGATGTCCCCAGCACAGCATGGAGAAGGAAGGCACAGTGAGGAGTTGTGGGCGGACCCATTCGGCAGGTCCACACCATAGGAGGGAGGAAGAAAAATAAACAAAATGGGGCAGGTGGGCGAGGAGGAGGGTAATACGTCATATGCAATGAAAGAGGACAATTGCCTTAAGCAAACTGAGTCTGCATGAAAAGTGACACAGGAAAAAGAGCTCACAGGAAAGGGACATGGAACCTTGAGGCCTACAGGTCAATCCTGAGCTTGACCCACAGGCCAATCTCAGGTCTGCATGTCCGTTGGCGGGTCTAAAGTTCAATCCTACATGTAAAGGTTCACCCAAACGTCTGCATGCACATTGTGAGATTTACAGATGGACTCCAGGTCTGATTGTATATTCTGTTGTCAATATGTCCATTTCAGATCACAATGAACGTTCTGATCGAATATACTTCCCAAGGCCAGCATGTGAATACAAAGTCTGACAATCCAGGGTGGGATCTCATGGTGTCTCTTCGGTTTAATTCCAGTTCGTAGGTGAAAAGTCACTCCTTGGTCAGAGTGCCAGCTCTGGGGTTAAAAAGGTCAAGCTTAGCTCTGAATGTGCTTTCTGAGTCCTTGCGGAAAATGGCAGCTCTGAAAAGCCATTCAGAGGCATGTAGGTGAATCCCAGATTGGGAGGTGCTTTCCAATAGACCAAGGCTCATTCAGCAGTGTGAAAACCCCTCCTAGGGCCTACAAACTAATTACAAATACCAGAACCAATCCCAGGCCTGGGTTACATTTTTCTGCTGCCGTGATCTATGTTCTCAAGTCTCCAGGTCTCTTCATATAACATGTGGCTCTCACATGCATGTGTACATCTAGTCTGAGGGTGTTTCTGAGGGATCATGTGCAATGCCAGATTTCATTCCTATTTCGAGATAACCTCTTCAACATAGCCCACGGCCATCCATGTCTTGCTCTGTACGCAGTCTTACAGCAGGAGAGCTTGTGTCTGGCCCACTGAAGGTTTTTATACACTTAGACCTTTAAGAACCACTTTGTTTGGTACCATGATGAGTGCAGGAGAAGCATTGTGACATAGTTCCATTGCCCTGCTTTCTCATTCTGAATCCAGCTGCCATTGACGTGTCCTGAGCATTTATGAGCAGAACCCCAAGCCCTCCCAAAAATATATACCTGTACATAAATATCATTTGTTTTATCTTATTAAACAAAAAGCATCTTCTGTAATGTTTAAAAAAATAGCCTTCTTCCTCTCTGCTCTCCAGATGGTCTAATACAGTTTGCCCAAAGATTAATTGGAGGTTTTTATTCCTCCAGCAAATGTCTTGTTTACCGTACGGTTGTCAGGTGCTATGTTCCAGAGGACACAAAGTGCATCTCTGTGTTGATGTTGGCACTGGCGGCATTGGTGCTCCCCACCCGCTGCTTGAAGATGAAGGGGAAGACCTTCTTGAAGGCCTTGCGGAAGTTGGCACCCATGAAAGCGTAGACAATGGGGTTGATCGAGGAGTTGGTGTAGGACATGCAGTGGGCCCAGATCTTCACTTTGTACGTGTAGTAGTTGCGCTGGAAGCTGGGGCTGAAGGCCTGGAAGAGGATGTAGAGCTGGATGGGTCCCCAGCAAAGGGTGAAAAGCATGACAATGACTGCCACCATCCGTGAAATCTTAGTCCGCATGGCCTCCGATCGCTCTGCCAGGAGCTGCACCTGTATTGGGCAACAAAGTGACAAGAGTCAGGTTTCCCGCAGTGTACTTAATAATCCAATGTCAGGAACATGATTTTGGTGGGACTTTAGTATACATGAGGTTCTGCTAATTACTAATTACAATTAAGAATGAACCTGTTCAGAATTCTCTACTTGACATGAGACAACCAAGGTCAACTAATTAAACTAAACCACCTATCTAGCTGACAATCCGAATGGCACTCATGTAAAAGGCAAACTTAATGAAATTAATACAATTACCCCGAATTGCCAGTAAATGAAAACAATCAATAATACTATAAATTGCCCTGCATTTCCGAACTCCTCATTACAGTTCCAACATTACCTTAAATGTCCCACGATGTACGGCATCCATCCACCATCTCAAGTTCTACCTAACCACCATTGAGGGGTGAGTGGCATCAACGCAACTCAATCCTTCCAATGCAGAATTCACCATGTTTACCCTCAATTACTGTACCCTTGCCTTCCAATCTCAGGGTCTTTGCCTTCCCATGGCGGTCATTATCCTCACACAAATTCCTTTGTTTTACAATTGAACTAAAGAGATCTTTCATCTTTTCCCGTTGAGAATATGCACAATACCATGTCCACCCCCACCCCGCCTACTTACACACACTCATTCAGAAGTTTTAGATGCGCTAACAGGTCATCACAGCACAAGATGCTTCAACGATATCACTGCTAACATGACCTCCCTTAAAAAGCCCCATAATGGCTTAATTTGACCTTTAGTGCTCCACGGGTTTACTCAATTTGCTAATTTTTTTACCAATTGAATTTTATTAGTTTCAACAGCAGGGCAATTCATAGTGAACAGCTCATATTCAGTACCTACATCACGCAGACTTCAAAAGAGTGCTTAAGGGACTGGTTCAAGCATGCAAGGTTCAAGTGACTATAGTTAACCCCGAAGACCATGTCCCGTCAACTCTTGAGCTCAATATAACGGCGCCAAGAATGCAGTGATGCATAAGCAACATGCTGTAAACTGCCCCCCACCCACCCGTTCCCCAACGGCTTATCATTGAATTGAATTGAATTGATATTTTATTTGTATCGCACTCGTACGCAAGTGTTTCAGAGCGCGACAAGGCAAGGGAGGGGAACAAGGGAGAACAAAAACAACGATCTCACTAGGCCCAGTGACATTGAGAACGCGCAGGTGCATGGGAGAGGGAACGGGGAAAGTGCATGGAAGGAGGAGAAGTGGAAAGTGCCAAGCAAGGGAAAAACAGATACATAATACAATAAATAAATAATAAAAAGCAACTAACAATAAATAAATAAGAGGCAACACACAATGGTTGTGCAGTCAGCAAGTGGCAAGTGCTGGATTTAAGCAGCAGACAGGATATGTCTGATAAGTGCAACAAAAAAAAAGGGGGGTACTGTATGGATACAGATACAGACCCCAGTGCAAGAGGTTGTCAGGAGGCAGTGCGGGTGGGTGGCAAGGTGAGCAGGTTCCTGGGCCCGGAAGTCAGAGGGTAGGCCAGGTGCATGGTGCTGAGAGAGAGAAGATCAGCAGGGGAGAACAGGGGCGAAGGCAGAAGCAAAGAGGAAGGTCTTTAGGTGCTTCCGGAAGCGGAGATGGTTCTCCTCAAGTTTCAGAGTGGCAGGGAGGCTGTTCCAGAGGGAGGCCCCTGCCGAAGACAGAGATCAACCCCCAGCTCGTTTCTTTGGAAAACTATTGACCCTAAGGGATTTAGAGGTAGAGGAGTGAAGAGCTTGAGAGGAGAGGTATTTACTGAGGGACAGCTGAAGGTATTTTGGACCCAGACCCCAGAAAGCCTTGTGGACAATACAAAGGGTTTTGAATTTAATCCATGCATCCACTGGGAGCCAGTGGAGAGATTTCAGGGCTGGAGAGATACAATCCCAGGGCTTGAGGCCAAGGACAAGTCTCACAGTCCTGTTCTGGATGAGTTGCAAAGGGCAGAGAGTAGAGCCAGATAGATTTAAAAAGAGGCTGTTACAATAGTCCAACCTAGATAGAACCAGGGCTCGGGAGACAGTGAGCTTCTGGGTGAAGGAGAGGAAAGGCAGAGTACCTCTGAGGAGGTGCAGTAGGAAGTTTGATTTTTTAGACACATCAGAGATGTGGGCAGAGAAGGAAACTGTGGAATCAAGGATGACCACAAGGTTCTTAGCCTCGCAGGTGGGGGTAGGAGGATGGCCAACCGAGGCTGGCCAGAGAGTGGGGGGAAAGGAGGGTGAAGGTGTGCCAATGGGGAGGATCTCCATCATGCTGGCTTTCAAGCAGAGATCGTTGGCGGCACACCAATCCTGAATAGCAGAGAGGCAATCAGAGATGAGAGAAAGAGAGGAGGTGGCTGATGAAAGCCTGAAAATGAGTTGAGTGTCGTCAGCATAGGACTGGAAATTGGAGCAGAAAATGGCAATGCGGTGGGCGAGAGTTGTGAGGTATTGGTTGAAGAGCCAGGGCGAGAGGTTAGACCCCTGGGGAACACCACAGGTAGAAAGGGAGATAGATGAAAGGAAGGACCCAATTTGGACCTGGGAGGGTCGAACAGAGAGGAAAGAGGTTAGCCAGGCCAGAGTCTGATCGTTGAAACCCACAGAGATGGTTGAGCAGGATGGTATGGTTGACCATGTGGAAGGCAGAAGAGAGATCGAGTAGGATGAGGACAGAGGGAATGTTATGTTAGAGTCAAAGTTGGATAGCAGATCTTCACGGATGTTCAGGGGAGCAGTTTCCCAGCTTCTGGCAGCTCTAAAGCCAGACTGATGGTCATGAAGGCAGCAAACAGAATCAGAATGAAGGTCAAGCATCTTTTCCAGGAGTTTTCCCAGAAAAGGAGTAATGGAAATAGGGCGACATTTATCCGGGTAGGAAGGATCAGCTGTGGGTTTCTTGAGAAGAGGATGCACAAGGAAGTGCTTCAGAGGGGAGGGGAAGGCTCCTGAGGCAAAGCAGAGGTTGCAGAAATCAGCAAGGGCCGGGGTGAGGGTATCAATGTGGTCCTTGATGGTTTTAGAAGAACAGGGATGAACCTGTTTTGACAGGGCTTTCATAGATTGGACTTGTCTAGTGACCTTGTCAATGGAGAAATGAGGAAAGGACGAGAAAGAGGGTGGGGGGTTGCAGAAGGAGGGTCAGAGTTCACAGGAGGTGAGGGGAGGGGAAGCGGAGGACAGGGTGGACAGGATGTCCTGGGTTTTTGAGATGAAGTGAGAGGCCAGGGCATTGCAATGGGTCTGGGAAGTGACAGGAGGGGTAGAGACTGCAGCAGGGTTGGCTAACTCCTTGCAGATTTTAAAGAGGTTGGCTGAGTTGTTAGATGCCGCAGAGACAGAGGCTTGGATGTGGGCTCTCTTCTTGGTGTGGACAGAGAGTCGGTAGTGCCTTTGGAGCAGGCAACAGGCCAGTTTGCCAGAGGATGAGCAAGAAGCCCTCCATTTCCTCTCAGCCGCCCTACACTTATGTTTAAGTGTAGCTACGTCAGAGTCATACCAAGAATTGCAATTGACTTTGGGCTTCAAACGGATCCTCATGACAGTGGCAAGAGTATCAAGTGTATCTGAAATAGAAGAGTAGAGCAAAGATAGGGCTGTGTCAGGATGTGAGTCAGCGGGAGGTGGAGGGGGGAGAGAAGGTGATGGCGAAAGCCTCCAATGACACACGCTTCATGGGCCGGATGTTCGAGAAGGTAGGTGGCAGTGTTGGGGTAGGCTTGGCCTGAAGGGAAGAGAGGGAGAGATGAGAGGAGAGGAGGGAGTGATCGCTCCAGGGGAGAGGAGTGCTCAGAGGGATGGAGAGAGGGAGGTCAGAGGAGATTAAGACATCAAGGGCCTCATTATGACCCTTGCGTTCCCGTAATGAAGGGGGCCGGTACGGTACCGGTCCCCTTCATTACGGGAGCGCCGATTACGAGGTGCCCTTTGCGGGACCCTGTAAGGATGCCTGGTAGAACTAGGCGTCCTTTCCGGGTCCTGCGAGGGGAAGAGAGAGGTAATAATGGGCCAGTTGTCATGTGCCTGTTATTACCTCCCTCCCCATTCCCATTGAGCCCTATGGGGGCTCAAATGGGAATGGGGAATGGTTCCTGCAAGGAGGAATTACCTGGTCCTCCTATGTCGGAATGGCCCGGTAAGTCCTCATTGCAGGAACCCGGTAATGGAGCCCGGTTTGGAGGCAGCCATTGTGCTAAGAGCATCATGGCTGCCTCCAAACTCGTAATGAGGCCCCAAGTGTGTGACCTGCAGAGTGAGTCAGACCAGAGAGGAGGATAGAAGGGGAGAGGGAGTTGCAGAGGTCACGGAAGAGTACAGAGGAGGAATTAAGGACATATTTACTAATCACATAATTAAAAACATATTTACTAATCACATCACTATGTAAACAGCTAAAAGCACTTTTCCAATCCATAGCCCCCCGATCATAGATGCCAGAGGCACATGCCTTTGCTGGAGTGCAAACCATTCACTGGTGTCCACGGGCCCTCATTCCCCTTACCCCAATACATCAATAGGGCCTGCCGACCTTAGGGCGGTCTACTCCCAGCCTTTTCTGCTCTATAGTACTCCAAGAAGGGAAGCCATTCGATGTCTATACGCGCATGCGTCTCCAAGAGGGCTGCTGTGAGAGTCTACATTAAATAAATGTCATGGGCTTTGTCCAGCCATTCTGTCTTAGTTGGGAGAGTATCTCTTTTCCATTGCATTGCTAGGCATGCCCTTGCTGCCAAAATCCTATTCAGAGGCTCATGTGGTGTTAAACGGGATATGATATTATGCCTCCTTTATTGTATATATTGGCCTAAGCCCAGTCACTCTGCGAAGAAAACCGCGTTGCAAAGTTCCGATCTTAGGTCGAGTTAGCTGCCATTTTAGGTCCATCCGCTATTTTGATTTCTACTCCAAAGTAATTCTGTGTTCACAAAGCTTTGCTTAAAAAATTTCAGTATTGTTGACAGGAGGTCGCCTATTTAGGCTATCTCCTGTCAAAGGAGGGAAGAAGGTTGACGCCTGAGCGGATAAAAATAATTTCTAGCATGTCTGTCCCAAATACACAGTAGGACGTTAGAGCCTTGATAGGAATGGCTTCTTACTGTAGGCAGTGGATCCCGAACTTCTCCTTAGTGATTAAACCAATGTTGGCTTTGACGAAGAAGGTTATTTCTTCAACATTGTCGTGGAACTTGGAGCACCAGCAAGCATTTGATCTGCTCAAGACTGCATTGTGCTCGGCACCAGTTTTGGGCACACCAAACTATGAAAAGGCCTTTGTGTTGTATGTGCATGAATGTGATGGATGTGCTTTGGCTGTATTAACGCAGGAACATGGAGGGAAGAATAGGCCGTGCAGCTACTTTTCTTCCGCCCTTGATCCTGTTGCATGCGCTTTGCCTAGATGTTTGAGAGCTGTCGCTGCTGCTGCTGTGTCTGTAAAACAGAGCGAGGGAATGGTCCTAGGCCATGATTTAACCCTGATGGTACCTCACTCTGTAGACTCTGTAGATGTTCTATTAAACAGAACACAAACGCAACACCTCACCTCCGCATGATTAACGAGATACGAATTGATCTTGTTTGCACCGCACATCCAAATAAAGAGGTGTTGTGTCCTTAATCCGGCTGAACTTTTACCTTTCCCTCAATGTACTGCTTGTAGTGACGAACAGTCACATGACTACCTTTACACTACAGAGCAAGAGACCAAAGGCAGAGATTATAGCATTGACCCGAACTTGTGAACTTTCCAAAGGGCTTACCGTAAATATATATACTGACAGTCAGGGCCTTTGGGGTGGTTCACAACTTCGGCAGACTTTGGTCAGAAAGAGGTTTCTTGACCTCACATGGCACTAAAATCCAGCATGGCTCCTTGATAGTACGGTTACTCTCAGCGCTCGCACTCCATACTCAGCTAGCAATTATGAAATGCGCAGCACATCAAAAGATTATAGATAATGTAGGAAAAGGGAACACTTTTGCTGACCAGATGGCCAAACAGACTGCCACTGATCTCTCTTCAGAAATGTATACTTCAAGGGAAGCCACAAATGCCTGTACTTTGGATGAGGGTATTGAATCTGTAAAAAACATTCAAGCCGATGCCACGTTAGAGGAATCTAAGAAATGGGCTAAGGGTTTGGAAAAATTGGATGATGACGGGTGTTGGGTGGACAAAGTAGAAGGGAAATGGTTACTGCCTGATGCATATATTATGATGATGGTTGTTATGGCTCATGGTCCCACCCATATTTGTGCACATAAAGTCACCAAAATTTTGCAAAATGTGTGGGTAAATGATAAAATCCCTTAATTAGCCGAGCGCTTTGTCCAAGGGTGTATGATTTGTTTGCAGCATAATGTGGGAAAGGGCACATCGCCTCCTAGGGGTAGTTTTGGTCCACCTTCTGTCCCCTTTGAGGTAATGTAATTCACTTCGATTTCATTGAAATGAAGCGTTGTAATAACTACAAATACGTACTAGTTGTTATCTGCGCCTTTAGCAAATGGGCCGAAGCTTTTCCTGTCAAAGATGCCACAGCCATGACCACGGCAAAAACCATGCTGAAGGAATATTTTCCTAGATTTGGTTTGCCAAGAGTCATCTGGTCGGACAATGGTCCACATTTTATCGCTGCTGTAATTCTGCAGATATGCGCGGGATTACAGATCGATAAACGGTTCATTTTGGCTAGACACGCACAGAGTGCTGGATTAGTAGAAAGACACAACAGCATCATCAAGAACAAGCTCGCTAAGAGGTGTGCCGGCACCAAACTGAAATAGTCGGACTCCTTACAGATTGTGTTACTTTCTATGAGGACGACCCCTCAAACTAAGACTGGGCTCTCTCCATTTGAGGTGGTCATGGGTAGGCCAGCTAACATTTGGAACTTACCGAAGCCCCATTCTCTACGAAAGTTGTACTTCTTTCTGACTATTGTAGACAGTTAACTAAAAATCTGTATTTGATTTATCACCAGGTGCGAGAGGCTTTACCTGTAAAATATGAGGGCCCAGGTCACAGCATACGGCTGGGAGACTGGCTCCTGACCAAGTCGTTTGAACGATCTTCTTGCCTCGCACCTCGCTGGCCAGGCCCCCACCAAGTTCTCCTGGTCTCACAGACCGCCGTGCGAGTGGAGGGCAGGAGGGATTGGATCCACGCGTCTCACATCAAGAGGTTTCTCTTCCCTTTGCCACACGCTACAGAAGACACAGAACCCCTCATAAATACCGTAACCAACGATCGCGAAGCATCAAATAGCATTGAGAGTGCGTCAGAGACTCTCTCTGAGTCCGTGGGGCCGTGGGAAACAGCCACTTCATCTCCACACTCTCCAACAGTTCCGTTTTCAAAATTTGTTCCGAATCTTGTGTCAGATCTTGCTTTGAATTTGCCGCTTCCATCAGGGAGTGACGACACATTGGTCACAGATCACTCAGTACCAGGGATCACAAGGTACGATCTGCGTCCGAGGAAGTAGACTTACTGCACGGTTTGGCTGTGCCATCAAGGAAAATCATCGAAGGGCTTGTCTCTTTGGCCCAATCTTTTGTACATAAGGGGATTCTGTTGGCTAGGGTTTGTGAAAGGACTAAGAAGACGCTCGATCAGGAGATCGCCAGCACATTGACTCTGGTGTAATCATTTAAAGAAACAATGCCTGCAACCACTCCCACTTGTACGGAACAGATAAGAGACTGTGTGATCGGCCGTGAAAATAAACAATCGAATGCGTGGGCCCCGAAAACATATTGTTGTCTTGTGATAATGTTAACTGGTTTTACAATAGTCATTGCCTTAGGATTCTGGTATCTGGAAGAAGTACATCCGCTTGAAAATGTGTTACCCACTGAAAATGTACCCACGGTTTCTACGCCTTTCGTGCATCTGCACACTCTATCTCCTAGAGACTCCAGCACAGAGTTACCATAACAATACTCTATTACTCATTATGAATGCTACACATGCCATTTTCAATAAGTCCAATTGTTGGGTCTGCTCGCATTTACCGCAACACGGGGATAAGGGGCTGGGTTGGTATATTCATCCTTTACCTTTGACAACTGCCTGCTATGCTTCTCTAAGGGCACTATTCTTTGGCCGATGGAACAATAGCATCTCGGGGAACTTTGATGGAACTAACTTGAATGATTTTGAGAAACATGTTCTAACGCCCCTGGGATGCTCACTCTATGCGAATAGGAGCAAGCCTAATGTTGCTTCTATTAGGCCTTCTGTCAGATTGTCCCGTCCTTTTCAGTCTTTAATCTCTTTCAAGATGGCTCCTATAGGAAATAGGGATGCCACGCCACCTTCTTATACTGTCAACCACAGCCCCGATTCAGTTTCTTTCTGCATACAGAGGAATGGTACTCAGTCAATGGGTGATTTCAAGGGTTGCGCCAACGTTGCAAATTTGACTAGTGAGGACAGACCTTTTTATGTAGGTGAACCTGTCTACTTTGCGGTAACGTAGCATTTCCATGGTTACCCAGGGATTGGCAGGGAACCTGTTATTTAGGGATTCTGTTACCCGGGGTATTCCTTGCTAGCACTGTAGAAATGTCAAAGGCTCGTCCACGGTGGGACGAGAATGGCGATACTTCAGCAAGAGTTCTGGGCGATGTAGCTAAATCCTTTGTGCCATTTTGGGGACAAATACTGAACTCTGAAGATATCAGGAGACTAGCGAGAGTACTGGAGAGAACCATCAACCGGACCACTGACATACTCTATAATATGACTTTAGAACAAAAAGCAATAAGGTTAGTGGCACTTCAGAACTGGATGGCATTAGATGTCATCCTGGCTGAGCGTGGTGGGGTATGTAAATAAGTGGGGACTGCTTGCTGTGTTTTCGTGCCAGATTCCTCCCCAACGATCTTTAGGGCGATTCAAAATCTGCATGTTCTCAGTTCAGAAATGCATGTTCCCGAGGGAAACTGGGATCTTAGTGCTTGGTTCTGGGACTTCCTGCGATCTTGGGGATGGAAGCTACTTTTGGTCTTGCTGATTATTTGAGGTATTCTGGTGTTTTTCTGCTGTTGTATACAATGTCTTCCTGGTATGTGTTCGATGTTCTGAGGATATTGTGCACAAGAGATGGGTACATTAGGGCACAAGGTATACGCCCCAGAGAAAATATCTAATGAATTTGTGCTGAAGGAAATCTCAGTATCTGACCTTATGGCAATTGTTATCTCTGATAGTGATTCAGGATGTATGGACATTGAGACGTGGAGTTATTCATAAAGTGACTAGAAGTAGTTTAGCACTTGGCTTAGGACAAAAGGAGGGTTTGTTAAACGGGATATGATATTGTGCCTCCTTTATTGTATATATTGGCCTAAGCCCAGTCGCTCTGTGAAGAAAACCGTGTTGCAAAGTTCCTATTTTAGATCGATTTAGCCGCCATTTTAGATCCATCCGCCATTTTGGTAATTCTGTGTTCTAAAATGGTGGACAGTGTTTCCCGCTTGTAACTGAGCCATCCTGAACTTTGTACGAAAGTTAATGTCTAAACTGACTGCTGGCCGAATGTTTGGGTCGAGTAAAGAGACCTTGTCCCATGCCTGACTTGTAGACAGAGGATTACCTGCGCCAACAAGTCCGATCTGCGGACATACATCAACTACAATGCTGTCTAAATACTGAACGTGGACACTTGCTGAACTACATTGTATAGGACATGTACTAAGGCTTAATGTTAAATCTGAGAATACACTGTTGCCATTGTGACTTGTTGAAATGCAAATTGAAGATGATCCACATGCATATAGTTGGACAAACTAGAAGTGAACTCGGCACGAAACCTAGACCGAGTATCATAAACCTGTAGAGGGGCTGGACATTATGATTGGAAATGTATAAAATGAACAACTGTTTAGACGTCCAGTACCTCTCACTTCTCACACCGAAAGGGCTGGTATTCGCTGCGATGTACTGAGGGCCAGATAGCTATCTGATACGTTGTTTCTTTGTAAACTGCACAGTTATAGAATAAAGATCTGTGAATCTTTATAAGCCCGTGTTTGGTGTATTTCCTTTTGGGGTACTCAGCCTCAATATTTCCTTTTGCTTTTACAGTGGGAGCAGAGTGTAAACATCATTCTTCTCCTCTTCCCCAAACAATAACAACAATGGCGACAGAATTCTGGTAATCCCCTCTATCACATGTATCCAACCCAACACTTCCTTGCAGTAGAGTTGCGCCTTCGGGCAGCTCCGACACTGGTGCCAGTAATCACAGACCACAGAACAACCCCTCCAAAAACTCAAACTCACCCCTGAATATATTCTTGATAACATGTGTGGGGTCAGATGCCAACGGACCAACAGTCTACTGTTAAGCATTTTATATTGCATCGCTATTGTCGAGGAACACACCGCCCTATAAATCGTGGACCATGCCTTCATCTTGCAGTTCCAGCTCTACTTCCCACTGTATTTGAGTATGAGGCACGGGTAGATGTCCCCTGTTTAGCAGTGCAGTATATAGTCATGAAATGAGGCCTTTTGTGCCTATATGTGTGTCAAGGACCTGTTCGAAGGGTGTTAGAGGTTGCCCTAGTTGTCCTCCCCAGTCTCAAGCCTCGAAGTTGTAAGTAGTGTAGGGGAGGGATGTCTCTTAATGCCAAGGCCCGTTCCAACTCGGCTTTTGTTAGTATGGTACCCTTGCTCCATAATTGGCCCGCTCTAACCTGACCTGTCTCATAAATCAATTGAAAATGCTCAGAATCTGTCATATGATCTCTTATCGGCGGGGCCCATACACAACTTAGTGGGGAGGGCCACATAGTGAACCCGGCTATGTCTGCACTCTTTTGCCACAGGGACCAAAAAAACCACTAGGACAGGGTGTACTCGAATCCTGTTGGGAAGCCTGCGCTGAGGGACCCATAGCCATTCCTCCATCGTGACCGGTGCAAAGAGCCTATTTTCCAGCGCTACCCATTGTTTCTCGTCGTTTTCTCTCAGGTGATCTAGGATTATGCGTAACTGTGCTGTTCTGTAATAATGATATATGTCTGGGAAACCCAGCCACCTTTATCCTTCAGGAGAATTAGTGTTTTCTAAGTGATTCAAGGTCTTTGATCTGCCCACAAAAATGCAAGGAGTTCATTTTTCATCTCATGATGAACGCCATTTGGGATTATGACGGGCAAAGAGTGAAACAAGGTCATCAATCTCGGTAGAACATTCATTTTGATGGCTGTAAACCTAGTGACTGAGGATAAGGCTAGCTTTTTCCATCTCTTGACAACACTAACAATGGTTGCCCATAGCGGTGGGTAATTAGCAACATATTGGTCCTCTACTCAGGAGGAAGCTGTCCAAGGCTATTCTTTTGATCACGACCTGGGTTGTTGTGTTCTTATACAGTGCCAGGGCTCCCGTGGACCATTGCCTACCTAAGCTCAACTGGCTATGGACTGAACTCAGAAAGGGCCATTCCACCCTGTCAAAGGCCTTCTTAGCGCCAATGGATATCAGACTCGGATACAGATCACCTACGTTCAGGCCACATATGAGATCTAGGGTCTAACGAATATTGTCCGAGCTCTGTCTCCCAGTTACGTAACTCACCTGATCCCTATGTGTTAGCCCTGGTAGGACGGCCCCCAAAAAGGCTACTAAAATGCTCTCATATATTTTTGCGTCAACATTTATCAATGAAATCGGGTGATCGGAGGCAGAGTCTGCTTTGTCTTTCCTTTCTTTGGGCAAGACTATAATACTGGCCTGGGTAAACGACAAAGGCGCCTGGCCAGTCTGCATAATGTTGTTATAGAGCGTTGCTAAGGACGGGGCCAGAGACAGCCCATATACTTTATAAAGCCTGGCATCTAGCCATCTTGGCTGTGTGCTGTACCCGTTTTAAGCCTGGAGGTCGCCCGAAGGATTTCCGCACAATCAATGGGGATATTGAGAAGCCCGCTTGCTTCTACCGTAAGAGTCTTTGATACCAGCCTGCAATGTATTGTTCATTACTACCGACTTCCCTGAGGCTTTCCGACGTGTATTAAAGGCAGTAGAGCTGTGCAAAGCACTGAGATATGTCTGTTGGAGTGGTTAGAACTGCTCCCTCTGCATTGTTGACTTTGTGCTCCGCCCTATCTGCTCGTTGTGCACTCAACCTTGCTGCTAGCATGGTGTGCACCTTGTCCCCGTTTCCGAAGTATTTTTGCTTCAGGAAACAAAGTTGGGTCAGAGGTTTGCCCACCCACAGCTCGCCCAGCTCGTTTCGAAGCTCTTTAATCTCTGCACTACATGCACGGGTGGGTTCTCCTGATCATGGAGGGGTGCCTCTTTGAGTCTGATGTCTTTTTTCAATGTTACCTCTCTAAGAGAACAAATTACTTTTTTCGCCGCCCCCTCTGCCATCAGAGATCCCCGTAAAGTGACCTTTGCCGCCTACCAGACTGTGCTTAGCAAGATATCCCCTGTGTCATTGTTCCTAAAATATTCCTCAATGCGTTCACGGAGCTGCTTCTGAGAAAAAGGGGGTCTTTGTAGAGGGTATCATTACAAACCCATCTGTGTCCCCACCGGGTGCGGGCCCCAATTCCAACATGAGAGTGGGCATGTTGTGATCTCACCAACCGACAATGGTAATACTAATATGTGTTATTCTGTATGCCTGCGCTGTTTCTACCAGCATGCAATCGATGCAGGATTGCGTCTGGTGAGGTGAGGAGTAGAAAGTATTGGCTTTTGTGATGGGGGGTTATTTGTATTTGTATTTAGTTTATTTATAAAGCGCAGCCAGGCCCTGGGGCATATGGGCGCGTAAGGTAGAACTGGTTACAGGGGAGCAGTTAAACAGAGTTACGTTACAGTTATAGTTACAGGAAGGTTACAGTTACATAAGTGTGCAATCAAAACAATACGGTCGGCCAGGTTCCAAAATGGTTACAGGTGGGAACTGGCATAATAAGCAAGTGCATGTGCAGAAGTTAAGCTGTCAGGAGTCCGTGTTATGGAGCCAACACTTCGTGCTATGTTTGAACCGGTTGAATGAGGGTTCTGCGCGTAGATGTGGGGGATGGTGTTCCATAGTTTGGAAGCTTGTACTGGGAAGCTAGCTCCACCCGAGTTGAGGAGTTTAAATCTTGGTATGGTCAAGGTGTTAGTTTGGGCTGCTCTAAGAGGTCTCAAGGCGGAGTGTGGTGTGAAGTGGTTAGTGAGGTATGCTGGAGCAAGGTTAGCCCTGACTTTGTGTGTGAGGGCAAGCGTTTTCAGTGATATTCTGTGCTTGACAGGGAGCCAGCGTAGGTTACGTCTGGTCTCAGATATGTGTGCTTTTTTGGGGATGTTCAGGGCAGCTCTGATTGCATTGTTTTGGACTACTTGTAGTTTATTCATATTTTTATGGCTGGTGCCCAAGTAAAGGGCGTTGCAGTAGTCTATTTTGGAGAGGACTAGAGCTCTCGCTAGAGTGATACAGTTAGGTGCGGAGATGAATGGTCTGCATGCAGTGATAAGCTTGCAGGTGTAGGCAGCTGATGACGCTACTGCGTTAGTTTGTTTAGAGAGGGATAAGGTAGCATCGATGTAAATACCAAGAGTTTTAGTGTTATTAGAGACTGAGATGAGATTGCCATCTATGGTAAATGCTTTGAATGAAGGATTGAGGTTTTTAAGTTTGGCATGAGTGCCCAAGATAATCAGCTCGGTTTTATCGTCATTAAGACACAAGCCATGGTGTGCCATCCATGCTTGTATAACGGAGTAGATTTCATTGAGGGTCGTGCTGTCTATTTCGTAGTCACCCGTGATAGGAAAGAGTATCTGGGTGTCGTCCGCGTAGTTGGTATACGTGACACCCAGATAGTCTAGGATATCGAAAAGGGGTTTCGTGAATATATTATAAAGTGTCGGGGACACGCATGAGCCTTGCGGGACACCACAAGGTATTTGGGCCGGCTCGGCGGAATCTGTGGGAGAGAAGACCCTCATAGTTCTGTTCGCCAGGAAGGAGCTGATCCATGCCGTGGCTGCATCTGAAAAGTGGGCTGCAGATTTCAGGTGTTGGCAAAGTGTTTGATGGTTAACCAAATCAAACGCTGCTGACAGGTCAAGCAATAAAAGGAGTGCAAGTTTGCCATGGTCTTTCAAAGTTTGGATCTGAGTGGTAAGGTCAATAAGTGCAGTTTCCGTACCGTGTCTTGGTCGGAAGCCTGATTGCCTGAGCCCTAGGAGATTGTTGGTTTCTAGATAAGCCTGTATTTGTAGGTAGGCTGCTCTGTCCAGTATTTTTAATAGGAAAGGTACCGTCGTTATTGGTCTGTAATTAGACGGGTTAGCTGGGTCAAGCGTAGGTTTTTTAAGGAGTGGAATGACCCAAGCGTCTTTAAGATTGTCAGGAACTATTCCAGATTTGAAAGAGGCATTGATGAGAGTGGTAATGAATGGCGCCATATCGTGTGCAGCTGCTTTAACAATCGGGGCAGGGCAGGCATCGCCTTGGCAATTTGAAGGTTTCAGTTTCCTGATGATGTTTTCTACTTCCCACGTTGAGAGGGGTGAGAAGCTGAAAGGTTTGCAAGTCGTTTGGAAGGTTGGAGGTATGTTAGGCAGTTGTTTGTGGTTAGGGTCTGCAGATAGCACAGATTTTTTTGCGTTAATTTTGGATTGTAGACAAGCTATTTTATCTAATAAGGCTTTCTGGATGTTGCTACACCATAGTGCGTCAGTAATACCTTTGTCAGTCGGGGCAATAGGGGATTCTAATTCTTTGAGTATTTTGAAGAGTTCTTTAGTATTGGATTCCGCTTGTGTAATCCTTTTGTTATAGGAGTCTTTTTTGGCTAGGAGTATGGCTTCTTTGTAGCTAGAGGATACTAAGGTTAGTTCAGATTTGTTCGGAACTGAGGGATGTTTTTTCCAGAGTGCCTCAGCGGTTCTTTTGGCTTTACGTAGTTCTCTTAACTGTGGCGTGAACCATGTGTTGAGGTGACGCTGTGGTTTCGGTTTCCGCAGTTTTAGCGGGGCAATGGAGTCCAGAGCTTTAAGTATAGCCTGGTTGTAGGTGTCCACTAGAGCTGTAGGGTCTGCATCTGAATCAATATTATTCAATATGGGGAGTAGAATAGGTAGGAGTTTGTCGGGAGTAATGTCTTTCTTGTTTCTCGTGCAGATGGCAGGGGCGATGGTAGGCGCTAAGTGAGTAATGTTCGCTTTGATAGTAAAGGTTAGTTTGTGGTGGTCTGACCAGATGCATGGGTCATTAGATAGGAGGTCAATAGAGCAATTGATGTGTGAAAGCCAGTCTAGAGTTCTACCTTTGATATGGGTAGATTCGTGGATGAT
Source organism: Ambystoma mexicanum (assembly GCF_040938575.1). Taxonomy (NCBI): domain Eukaryota; kingdom Metazoa; phylum Chordata; class Amphibia; order Caudata; family Ambystomatidae; genus Ambystoma; species Ambystoma mexicanum. The sequence continues at coordinate 307,327,916 of NC_090921.1, forward strand.
GTGCGTGTGACCTAAATCAGATAATGTATTGGCTAAGTCAAGGGCATTGGTGTCTTTAGGATCGTTGAGACCGAGGTTAAAGTCCCCAAGTAAGATGGTTTGCGAGTTAGGTTTGGTGTTTATGGATATAAGTGATGCAATGTCCTCTGTGAAAGAGGCGATGGGTCCTGGTGGTCGATAAATGAGGTGCACGGTGGCCGTGTGTCAATGAGATATGCTTCCTCGAATAGCTCAAACAAGCCACCCTTTCTAGGAAGCACCAGTGGTGCCGCACGACTGCTCGGCGACCTCCAATCCTATGCAGGATCTGCCACCATGTTAAAATCACCCTCGCTGATCAGTAGTCCCTCTCCCCATTCCCCTAGAAGTTCAAGCACCAATTTGCAAAATAGTCGATTTTTGTTGATTAGGTGCATACACGGAGCAGAGTGTCACCGATATTTGCCCGATGGCGCTCTTGTTTGGCTAATATCTACCCCCTAAAAGTCTGTAAAAATTAGGTACTGTTAGGCCCAACAAGGCCGTGTATAAAATGCCCGCCCCTGCTTTTTTGGCGTCTCCTGAGGCCCAGATAGCGCCCCCTAAGAGTTTACCCTTAAGTACGTATTCCTCCCCTTAGTTTCTTGCACTAATAGGATGTCTAGTCTTGATAGCTTGAATTATCTAAAGAGCATGGTGCGCTTTTGTGCTGAATTGAGCCCTTTCACATTTAGTGTGCTACTATTTAACATCCCTGTCCCTGCAATATTCCCACGATGTTCCTGGATAGGGGATTAGATCACCTGGGTTGCCGAGTAAGGCAGGCGTGTAGTATCTGCCCAGGTATGCTATGTGCTTGACCTCATTGGCTCGTGATGAGGGTATGCATTGTAACGTGTGACAGCCGTTTCCCCCGGCCCCCAACCCCTCTTATTTAGAACTGTAAAAATGAAAATTTTCCAACAAACTAAAACATAAAACTTAAAAATAGGGCCACTTCCGGGAGGCTCCTTGCCACGCCGGATTCTCAAATACCTTAATTATGCTGCGACGGGCGTGATAAGGCCATCCCAAAAAAAGAGAAAAAGAAAAAAAAACAGTCCAGTCCAAGGGCGCTATGAAGCTGTACATTTTCGAGGACTGTCAGCAGCGTGGATGTGGTAGCTTTTGCTTGAATGCGTTCAATCGCGTGTAAGTGACTCCTGAGCAGCGGCAAATTGTCCCTGTGTCATGATCCAGCGTAGCGGCCAACCCTGCCTCACGGGGTGTTGAATCTGCGGAACTTCCTTGATGCTCCCACTCTTCCGTGTTTCGGCTTTGGTACTTGGCCTGCCTCCTTTGGTGCCAGTGTGCTTCTAATCTCCCCTGTCCACACCCTTGGGTGCCTGAAGTACCCCAGCCGCTTCCTCTCCCATCGTCACTCTGCAGCTCTCCCTGCGACTTTCGAAAGGAAACCCCCAACGACATCTGATGCCTTGGTCTCGCAGCCATGTCGCTATCTGTGTGCAGTCTCCCCTTTTTTGGAGAGTACTTGAGGACAAGTCTTGGAAAATACGAATGCATGACCCTTCAAATTCGATCCTGTCCCAGTCGCTCGCTTCCGTGGCTATGTCCGCTTTTTGTTCATAGTGGTTACCCTTAGCTATTACTGACCGTGGACCGTTGGGGGGTCCTCTGCCTCTATGCAGCCTATCAAATTCTATGTCAGGTGTTTGCGGCACATCTAAGAGGGAGTTCACGAGCACTTTGACTTGCTTCTCCAGTGACTATGGTGTTTCTCCGGGCGATTCTTTCATACCAATAATCCGTATGTTGTTGCGCCATTCCCTATTTTTGAGGTCGTCCACCTTTGCTGCCAGGTCCGCCTCCCTCTGTTCAAGGTCCAGAAAACGTCTTTCCACTTTCATCACAGCAACGACTGTTGATTGCTGGTAGTTCTCCACTGCTTCGAGTTTGTCCTCGAGTTTATTTACTCTTGTCTGGATAGCAGCTATGGTCGCCGAGATACTGCTTGTCATGGACCTTATCTCTTCCATCAGTAGGCAAACGTCTTCCTTCATTGAGGCATCACGGTCTTCCCCCGGGATGGCAGGTGCACTTGCCCGGGACTGGCCCTCCATTGTGGGAATGTTTCAACGGAATGACTGGAGTGTGATTCTTGTGCCGGGGTCCAGCGTGACTACTATAACGATTAGGGGTGCAGCTGAAATGTGGACTTCTGGACTGCTGTTTTGTGGAGCTTTCATGGGTGCCTCCTCTGACCTCGATCTGCTCCCACTTTCAGGTGTGTTATTCCCCAAGACCGTAGTCTTTTTCCAAGACTGTGCTGTTGAAAATGCTCACCAACGACCCCCGTGGCCCCACGTGACCAGACCCTAGACTGCCCTTCTCACTGACAATTAACTCTTGCACCTGTCATTTTCCAGAATATCTTATGGCGCTTTAGGATACCTTGCTCATTTAATGATTACATATGTGGCCCATATGAGCGGGGTGTGCTTTGTTTGTGCCCCGGATCCCTATGGGCACTAAAGAAGTACTGAAAGCATGGGGCATTGCCAATTTTTCTCCTCATAAAGGTTTTACCCCGTGTCATCGTCTGTGGAAATACTGAGGCAACCGGCAAGTAAAAGTGGTGTTGTTGCGGCAGGTGCCTCCTTCCTTGCCCCTGAACCCCAAAGAGAAACTTTGTATGAGCGGTGGAGCATTGGGAGCGGTGCCTTATGAGGTATGAACTGTAGGGGCCATCATTCACGCTGCGACGGCCTCAGGAGCATTGTCCGAGTGCAATTAACTTCTGCAGCTGCGGTGCGCTCTTCGCCGCACCAGATACTTCAATAATTGCTATTTTGTGTGCATATCATAGAATAATTAAAAATGTCCACTCTGCCGCTTGGCATGGTGCAACTCGCCAATTCCCCTTGCAACAGCCCCTGGGCGGTGCATTCACCTCGTTACACCATGGCCACAGCACAGGACACCTGCCTTCAGCACAGGATACCTGATTTCTTTTTTGCCTGGGAGCAAAGCTCTAACTTAATGGCCTCATCACGACCCAGGCGGTAAGTTACCGCCTGGGCCGTGACTTTACCACCATGGCGTAAACTACGTTTACGCCATGGTGGTTGGCGGACTTACCGCCCCATTCCGACCTTGGCGGGGCGGTAAGTCCCCAATCCCCATTTACCCTTCCCCATTCCCATTTTTGCCCCATAGGGCATAATGGGAGTGGGGAAGGCGTTAATTACGCCACCGTAAATTACGGTGGCGTAATTAACTCCATGGTCCCTTAGCGCCATGGATTTTAACACCTGCTAAAAAAACAGGTGTTAAATCCGCCATGGCGCTAAGGGACCTCGTACTCAGGCGGTAAGGGTCGGCGCTGTTTACGGCGCCGTAAACCCCTTACCGCCTGAGTTGTAATGAGGCTCGTCTCAAAGTTCACCCTGGTCGCCTCACCGGCGGCGCCGGTTCTAACAAGCGACTCTGCACCTCGATCGTCTTTTCCCTCCCGGCTGGACGGGGAGGCAGCAACACAAATCCCACTTACTTCCCCTCTGGTGCACACAGCTCAGACTCCATACACGAGGCCTACGGAGCTGGCAGGCCTTCAGGGTGTTGTCGCATGCCGGGCTCTTTAACTCTCGTGTTTCATGGGCACCAGCACCCGCAATCGCTCAAATGGTTCTCAGGGTTTCAGACATTGGGCCTCATTCTGTGATTGGTGGTAGTCATGCCGCTATTTGCGCCATGACTGCCACCAATAACGGGTCCGGCACTGGTATAGTTCAATGGGGACTTACCGGTGTAGCCCGACCCTTGCGGGACCGGTAAGTCCCCATTGAAAATGCCAATCCCCATTCCCATTTGAGCCCCCATAGGGCTCAATGGGAATGGGGAAGGCGCTATTTACGGGCCTGCTAATCGCAGGCCCGTAATTAGCGGCCTGGTCCCCTAACGGGACCCGTAAGGTACGTTTGGTCTGACCAAACGTACCTTACGGGTCCCGTTAGGGGACCTCGGAATCGGGCGGTAGGGGATTACCGGCACCGGCCTCCTTAACGGTGCCCGGTATCCCCTACCGCCTGACTCGGAATGAGGCCCATTGTCTGGTGGAGTCAAACGGGGAATCTAATTCGGCAACCACCAGTCGCCATTTCTCCTCGCTGGCAAGGGAGGCGAACGCTCAGGCTGCCATTTCGCCTGCGCCCCCTAGCGGTCTCCCCCAATTCTTTCTTATTAATGCTCAGAATTATTTCTACAAACACTGTCTCATTTCTTTAACCACCCCATATTCTCCCTATTGCCCATTACCCTCTATGTCTTGTACTACAATACAATAGCAGCAATGTGTTTGGGGATGGACAGGGCTGGTGACAACCTGCCAGCTCGAGCCAGGATCTGAGGTTTTATGGCTATTACTGGCAATGTCCATAGCCTTAAATGTGTGGCTTAATGATATTCACCCAACACACGACCAGGGTACTGTTAGCATCTGGTGGCTTGGTGGGAATGGTGATGGAGTAGGCATTGTAAGAAGATGTCTGCCACAGATGTGGAAGGTGTGTCTCGACCTGTGGATGCAGATCAGCCAAGGATGACAGAAGCAAGTAAACTGCTGGAAAGAACACCAAACGTGTTCCCCAAATGGTTGGTTTTAATAGAAGCTAAGATCTTGAGGCAGGTTCTTGGTGTCCCAAGTTCAGTCCCTTTAGTGGTGCTCAGATTTGAGTTGGGGCGGATCTCTATTAGAGTTCGTGTTCAGTGGAAAAGTATGACTCTCTATGCAAAATTACTGTCTCCGGTCTCTGCGTCCTTATATGGTGAAGTGAATATATGTATGGGGCACGACTTTTGGGGTGGTTCCACTAATTGTGTATCTGACCTAAGACGGGCGTGTGAATCAATATTGCAGAAGCTGAATGTGGATGCTGAGAACCTGGTCACTAACCCTGATAAGGTGAAGCCCCATCTTTACGATGGAGATTACATAGAGACCCTTGATCACTTTCACAGCTATTCATCTCAAAATCATCTCAAACATGAATAAAAGAAAAGAGGAGTAATACCGCCTTACCTGATTTTATTTCCAAATGCTCGATATAGAGCAATTTTATTGAGATTTCGGTGGAATTTCCTACTGACTAAGGAAGTCCTAGGGATGATCACTCTTGAGGAATCCTTCTGTCAGATTCTGCAGAATGAAGGAAGTTAAAGAAACAACTAGACACCCGATCTTGCACTGTCCTATACGGAATGTCCTCAGGATGAGTTATCTTGGGAAGCTATTTTTAGCTGTGAACCGGATCAATGAGGAATCTTTGTGGTGCAGATGTTTATATAGTGAAAATACCACAGATGGTTTGGCAGTTGCCGCCTTTTTTAAATCAATTAATCTTAAATTAGATCTTAGTTCATAGTTACATAACAATTTGAATTGTGTATATGATGGACTGGTAGCACCAGCATTGTAAATTATCTGATCTCAAGATAAACTCTTGGTTTTATTGTCACATAATAGTATGAACTGTGGAATATGTGGAGGAAACTCTGTGTGTTAATATGCTTATATTTATTGAATTTGTTTTTAAGAATTAATGTGTGATGCTTTTTGTCTTATGTAATGAGATTATACTTGATTTTATGGTTTTCTGTTGTAAAGGTTTTTTACACACCAAATACAATAGAAACCTATTTGAAAAAAAAGATGGAAGTAGGCAGCCAGCACCAAGAAGTAAGGTGGCAATGGAATAGGAAATGGAAGGGAGGTGTATTGGAGTGTGGGGTACATCTGAAATGCGGATACCTTGTAGTGTAAGGCATGTGCAAATGTGGATGTTCACTGGTAAATATAGTAGCGTCTGATTGCCTTGCATCTACTTGCCATGTGCTATTAGCAATTTCTGCCTTCTACAATCCTTTATCCTAGCCAGCTTGGCACGATGCCTACATTATGCAAAAACCAAGAAATAAGTCTAGGGAGAACATTCTAAGTGAAACAACTCAGTCACAGCTAGGAGACCCACTCAGCTGCTCAAATATCTCTATAACCCTTAGCCATTTTTCCCAGTAGAAGGCAAAGGTGCAGGTTCAATGATTTATTAGATTAAGCCATCTTGACAATTGGTTCTGACCGTATTTTTTCTGTGGGGAGAAGAGGGAGGGACGGTGAGGTAGAAGGTGTGTTTTGAAAGGGGTCCCACAACTATATCCCTGGACTAGGAATTTATATATTAGTAAATTCCAGGGACACCCCTCTAATTGTTATGAGAGAGGAGCCTTAAACCTACAACAGCAGATTACTTTGGAACTGCATTTGTGTTAACCCTCTAAAAGGTGGAACACCTCAGTACTAGACTGAGCATATGTCCTGGCAAGCTATGGACACTCATGCTCAGGGAGGAGACTTACTTCCCAGGAGCTATGAAAGTTGTGTACTATTTGGAGGAAGAAAGGTGGAGCAGTGACTTTGTGACACATCTTTGATTCAGGTGATTTTAGCAATCCTATTCCTTAAAATACATTCTCTCACAGCAATAGAGAAGCTAGTGACTAGTGTCAGGGTTCTTGATGTACTAGGAGCTGATCCATAATTGGGTGTTTGCACTAATGCGATTTGGATTGGTTCTCTGTGACAGATTTCTTTTTCTATGGGTCGCCTCATGGGTGCTCATGGTTGAGTAGGGCGTTGGAGTGTTTCTCACACCGAGAGCACTCGCAGGTTCTCAGAGTCATACACCGATACAAAAAAATAACAGCTCCATACCTCTATTGTGGTTCGAAGATCTGGCTTACAGCACTGAAGGCTTATCGGTGTTTAGGGCTCTTTTGGAGTTGGGTGTATTTTTTGTGTGAAATAACCCCCATTGGCAGGTAGCACCTTCGCCAGTGGTATTTCACAAAATCCGCCCAATTTAGAGTTGACCTCTGGCAAAGGTGTTATTCCAGAAATACCACTTTCGTCAGCAGTAACCTTAAAAGGTATGCTTAAAAAAAAAAAAAAAAATCTACCAATATCCCCCCTCAATGGAAAGGGAAAACATACAGTAATGATTCAAACAATTGCATTTCTTTAATGTGGAAAATGACCCATATTGACCCTTTTAAGCATTACATGGGGAAGGTGGTTAGAACGACATCAGATCGGCCTGCCTTTTCACCCCTTACCAAGGATACTAGTAAATAGCTTCTTTTGCTGTTTTGTAGGGAAGCATATGTGCAGCCTTTCTGTGCAGTAAAATAAAATGTTAAAACAAGTCGGGGACACTTTTCAATGTGTAAAAATAAGCAGACTTTCATCTGAAAGGCCACATGCAATACCACTGGCGCTATTCCCACGGAATGCTGCCAGTGCTAATTGTACAAAACCTGAATTTGTTGGATGGTAAATCTGGTGGTATCTGGCAAATACTGCTGGATTTATCACTACCGCCGAACATATAATGACAATGGGCCTCATTTCACATCTGGTGGTATCCCACTGGTAAATCTAGCGAATACCGCCAGACAGTAATACTGTTAACCGTTCCTTGATCTGCCGGAATTACTGTCAGATTACAGGTCCCATAGGACTCCATGGGGGACTGCCGGTATTACCGGCAGCAGTAATGCCGGGGCTGGTAATACAAGCTGTTTTTCGCCGGTGGGTTGCCTGGCTTCTCTTGGCTGGAGGTAAATAAGGCCACCCCATCAGCAAACTTGTAGTTGACTGGTCCGCCATGTTATTTCCGTCCGACAAACTTGTAATGATGCCTATATATGTGAAGACCCCTATGCTTTTCTTATCTTAGGCTGGATGAGTTGGTCTTGCAATCAGATCAGATCAAATCCTAGATAGATTGATTTCCTTTTTGAGTGATCGATTATGGTGGGATAGTGTAACACTAATTTAGACCTTTGCCTGAAGCTGGCGTAGCTTCCATTTTATGTCTGGCAACCAGTGCTAGGTTCATAAATGAAATAAGCACTCTGGTTCTTTTAAAGATTATAGTTTGGTTTCCTCACTTGACCGCAACAATTCATGGGTTTAGTGATTGCAAACAGCACGTTACTTGTTATTCGGAAGCACCTGCTCTATAATGCATGGCTCTATAAGAAAATGGGGTCTTTAGTGGCATACTTGGAGAGGCAGTTCAAAAGATGTGGTGTTGATGGGTGTAGGTCCGCAATAACCAGCTCCTGTGTGCCGTAAGGAAGGCATGGTATCAATAGTAAGATAGACACAAGTGACCACAGTTCAAGGGTGTTTATTGAACTTCAACAACGGTTTGATAAACACATATCTAATCCTAAATCTATAGATGGGAGCAAGCTACAACCATCAAATAATAATAATGCAGCCTTAGTGGAGTCCCGTCAAAATAAAAGGGCATATACTAAAAAACCTATTGCCAATCCTTACCTCTTAATACAAATAGTGTGGGGTAGTGTTCATGAAAAAGAAAGAAGTGTTCACAAAAATTATATGTCAGAATGTTCAGGCCGTTGACCTCCCTTCCCCACGTTTTAAGCAAGGGACAACTGGTTACCTCGAGCATAGCACACTCAGTGGCTTCTTCAACACGAGGATACAGTTCCATTACCAACTGATGTATCAAAACCAGCGAATGGTTCCTGTCCTCTTACAAGTACTCAAGTCAGGTGATTCACTGTTCAACCTGGATCCCCCTCAGCCGGGCTCAGATTACTTTTTATATATCAACCGTTTCTTTGGATCCCTCTCCTCCAGGCTCAGATCCCCTTCTCCAATGTTCTGAGAATATTCTTTCTCGGGTGGCTCACGGTTCACCCCGGATGCCCTTCAGCTGGACTCAGATCCTTCCTCTTACACAATTAGTCTCCCTCAGCCGGGCTCGGACCAATTGAAGTTCGTTTTAGCTAGCGAAGACTTTCGAATGTGCACGAGGTTTAGCTTGACCAGTTGCAGGACCACTTTGATTTCACAATTCACAATTTAAATTTTCCACTTCTCAGCTGGATACCTAACAGAGACCTTCGAATGAGCACCCACGTGTTGTCAGACCACACTGCAATGGTATCTATCTTGGCTTCAAATGTTCAGTCACTCCTTGGATGTTCAATTATATTTGCGTCACTCATCACATACGCGTCACACACTGTTGTGTTCGTATTTCTTCATATAATGTTGCTGCTTGCAACATTGGTTCTAACACAGGCCGGCGGTCTGCTATCAGTTTACCTGACTCACTGGCTGTGCTGAATTTGCTGGTGCTGCTTTGTTGTAGGAGCCAAGGACAGTAATATGGCAGCAAACGCTCCTTCCTGTTTTGACCATCGACGCAGGAGAGCCACGGGTACTTCCAACACACAATGCACGCTTTTTCAGCTTTAATTCCAGGTCTTATGTTTCTTATTCTTGAAGGCTCGTGAAAGTAGCATTTTCTCTCCGAAAAGGTCAAGGGCACTTCCCTCCTTGCAACCCTCTCTCGTCTTGCTATCTTTCTCTTCATATTAATCTGCCATTTTTTAACTGCTGCTTCCTCGTGTGTTTTGCCTTGCTCAGAGTGTTCTTTTTTATCCATGTGGGGAAGTGTGATGGAAGTCAGGTGTGTGTAATGATCAGTAATTGCCTGACTCTGCCTGACCATGGTGTTGGCACATACCAGGTATATGAGTTGGTTGTTAATCGTTTTTCTCTCACAGTGAGCTGTCCGTGAGAAAGTGTTTGTGTCAGGAAAGGGGAGGGGGTTGAGTTCCTAAGTGTCCTAACTGGTAGAATGGGGAAAATGTGTTACAGGGAAGGGGATACCGTGTCTCACCGTCCAGTGTCCCACTCCCACTCTCTGAAGACACCTCACCCAGCTGATCCTCCAGCACTGGTTCATCTCCAGGAACTGGATCCAAAAGCGGTGGCCGTGTCCTGGCCACCTGGATGACAGATCCATGTGGACTTATGGGTGCAACGCCTTCTGGTTTATCACAGTGCTGATCCGCTTTCCATGGTTTTGGCAGAGATACCTGGGAATATGATATCTGAAGAGCCCAAGATCTGATAGACAACACATCTTTGGTCCTGGTTAGCTGCTGATGTGGGAGACTATGATACGGTTAAAAAAGGCAATTTAGCCATGGAACGATTTGTGTTGATGTGCTAACAGCTAGGCTTGTGACAGCTGTCTGTGGGGGGATTTGTGTGGGTAGCGTAAGGTGGTGGGAGATCTTAGAGGGGAGTCGGCTAGTCAGGAAAGAAGGGAGTAGAATGCAGAATGTTAACCACTGCCAGGTAGCGGCACTATATTATATTTCACACTCACAGTCTAGTTTTCTGCACATGTGACACCTTAGGATATAGGCATACCTATTGCTCCTTTGTTTGAAACCCACCTTGTCGGAGGGAGCTTCACCCATTTATAAACATCACCTTAGAGAGAAAAAAAGGCATTGCAGCTGTTTTCAGACTCATTTGAAATAGCCCAGCGTTCAACTTTCTGTTTTCTTCTCCTAAATTCTCACTGTTAACAAGTATTCATTTGCTCAAAGTTTACATTTGCTTCAAAGAAAACTTTTCAATAAAATCGAAAAACACTTAAAGTAGAATATTCCTAATATTTCAATCAATTTTGTGGACATTCTCAGATGAGGGATCGTGGATAGACTTGGGAGTTCAGGGGGATTTGAGCTATCTAATACATGGTTCTGCTGGCCAGTACAGAAATAAACGTTTGAGCAATTATTATTGGGAAATGGTTGTATCACAGCCACTCACTAGTGTACAGTGGGAACCTGCTGCCTCTCGGTCTTTCAGGAAAAGATTAATTGAAGTGTGGGCATCACAGTAAGTGTAAGCTTTGGCAAACAATAGGGCAATGATGAGAATTTCTGTAAGGCTGGTCACCCTAAAAGGCTGGTAGGGTGCAGCAGCCTCAAATACATGTCAATCTCCTGATATTCCAATAGAGAAGTCCTCCTTTGGGTGCTGAATACAAGAGTGCTTGAAAAACAGGCAACCCTATCAAAAGAAGTTCACAGCACTAGGAAAACACTTTGTTATGTGTGAGAAACCTGAAGGTGTCTCCCTGACTAGTCCCCGGGGATCTGTCACCCAGGTGGCTAGGACACGGCCATCGCAATTGGATTCAGTTCCTCGGGATGGACCAGTGAGGGAGGATCACCTGGAGGGAGGGTCCTCGGGGTGTGGGACACCGACGGGTGAGACGCGGTATCCCCCTTCTTATAACACCTTTTCCCCATCTTACATCATAGGATACTCAAACACTCTACCCCCGCCCCTTTTTCGACATGAACACTTTCACACACTACGAAAGATGACAGACTAACACCAGAGCTGTTTACTTGACATGTTCCAACACAAGAGTCAAGCAAATTCAGGCAATTGACCAGAATCACACACACCTGATGGCCCTTTCCCTTCCCCACATGAATAAAATGTGGAGCATGAGAGCACACTACGAGAAAGGCAGACCACACGACGAGACAGCTATCCAAGTACGGCAGTTCAAGAGGAGGAAAGAGGCCGCAATGACCGAAAGGGTGACAAGGAGTGCAGCGACCTTGCCCTTTCCGACCCACACCCATAAACCCCCGTGGAATGAATCGTATGACGGCGAACAATAGCCAGCGTGTGTTGCAGCAGATGTCAACACTACACAGAGCCCTCCTCCGCTGATAACCAAGCCCGGGAGAGACACTTGCTATTGTGGTACCGTCCTTGACTCCAGAGACAACAAAAGACAAGCGGTACATCACAGCTGGTGAGTCGAGGAGAGAACCGATAAGAAACCTAACTGTGTTGAATGAAAGTTGCAAATGGCAAAATAAGTGAAGTTCAATGAACTGTTAACATTAAGGGAAAACCAGCTTCAGAGGGGCCCAACACCACATGGGTGCTCATTTGAGAGAGTCTGGTTGATCCCACATATGTTGAAACTTCTGATATCAGAAGGCCCTAGGAGAGCTGCAAGGAAAAGGTCAAAGTGGTCATAAAGGGGTCTAGCAAAATCCCCTTTACAGTCGAAAGTCTTTGACCGACAAACCATTTGAAAACCCAAGGGCAGTGAATCCTGTATCATAAGAAAGTAGAAGGAACTGTGAAGTTGGCAAGCGTGAACCCGACTGAGGGATATCGATGTAAAGGGGCAAAGCCTAAAGTCACAATGAACAGTGTGTTGACAAAAGTGAACCCGATAGAGGGTTTTCCACAGTGAACTGTTTAAAAGACAGTAATATTTATGAATGCCATAACTGAAACTGATTTGGAAATCCGTAGTGAACCCGACGGAGGGAGGCTAACATTTGAGAAAGGTCTGAACCCGGAAGAGGGGGATTCAGGTGTGAAAAGGCATCACCCAACGTACAAGCAGAAAGGAACTTTTGTTTATTATTTTGAACACATCAGGTCCTCTGAGGCAAAAGACTTTTTGAAGAAAATTGACTTAACCACTGTAGGTCCTGATAGCTCAGAGCAGAACTGTCGTCTCTTGCGGGGAAAGCTCAAGCATGTGCTGTGCTCAGGAGTCCTGCCTTGTCCCGTGCTCAAAACGTGGGGAAGGGAGATCCCCGGCTACCACATCCTGACTTATCATTTGTGAACACTGCTTTCTTTCTTGTGAATCCTATCCCACACCCTTTTGTATTTAGTTGTAAAGATTGGCAATAGGTTTTTCTTAGTATAGGCCCTGTTATTTGACAAGATGCCACTAGGACTGCCGTACTTTTATTTGATGGACGTAGCTTGCTCCCATCTTAGATTTAGCTTTAGATTAGGCATTTTTCCAACCCGTATATACAGTTTAATAAACACCCTTGAACTGTGATCACTTGTGTCTGTCATTACTATTGCCACCATGAGTTCCTTACATATGTTGGAATGCACGTATTGCGTCCCAGTCAGACAAACATTTTCAGGCTGAGAAAGACGTATTAAAAAGTGCTGCAGTGTGAGTAGTTTGAGTTTGTGCAGCTGAAACTTGTAGTTAATTGTGATACACATTAGATATATCATATAGCAACAGTGAATGAGCAACAAATGTAGGTTCTATGTTCTTTCATCGTCAGGCATTATTACAAATGCCTCTTAAACGAGTACAAAATTACAAAAAAGGTCATCAATTTATTTTTGTTTTTTTGGGGTTGACCTCCTTAATGCCCCCCTTCTCCACCTATTTTTATCTTTTTCCTACCCCCAACCCCTTATCTGCCCTTTCCCACCTACCCTAAAAATTTCATTGACCTTTTCGTAATTTTGTACATGTTTAAAATGCAGTCGTAAAAATAACAGGCGATGAAACAACGTTATACCCAAATGTATTGCTATTGCCATTGCAGAGGTTATAGATAGAGCAGTGTATTATAGGCCCAGTGTTTATTATAATTATAATTGTTCTATTATAACACTTTTAATACCAGCGAGTGGTTTCTAGGCACGAGTTCGGGAATCAAACCTGTGTTGAGCTGCGTTGTCTTGCATCCAAGACAAACGTGTTGCCCCTGAGCTATCCTTCCTCACCTTACAAGTAGTACACAATGTTATGCCTTGATTGAGGTGCAAGAAGAGAGTTGAAGTAGGTGGAGAGCAAGAAGATGGAGTCAGAAAGGTGACGTTGTAAATGCGAGGTCATAGGGTCGACATGGCAAGACTGCCGCCATATTGGATTTCTAGTCAAAAGCACACAAATGAATGAAGGCCCTGATGTGGAGCTCCGGCTCTGTTTAGCTCAGTCCCAAGACAAATCCCATTTCCATCCTTCATGAGAGAAGCCGAGGTCAGATGCACCCAAGCTGTGCAGATAAACGCTAATTGTATTCAGCTGCATAGCTCAAAGACACTGGGAATGGAATTGTAGATGTGGAGAGGGTAGGTAGGGATGCGCCCTTTGAAGAACAAATTCATGAGAACCGGGAACAAGGGTTTGTGATGTCAACAGGCTAGGCAAAGATTTAGAGCACTACTGCCCTCACCCAATGAGTGGTCATCTCATATGAATTACAAGTAGACGCACAACCAAAGCATAGAAATCCCTGAAATTCAGACTCAAGAGTGTTGTCCTGGTGACGTCATTACTTGGCACCTGGGGTTTAAAGGAGATAAGGGGGGAGCCGTCTGGAACATACTGTGATTGGGGATGGGAGGAGCAGAGGTGATGCCAGTAAATCTAGTACAAGGTCCAGAGTGCAGCTTGTATCTGCCGTGGCATCTGTTGCAATCAGTGGCGGCTGGTGACTTCGAAGGGGGTTGGGGAGTACATTTCTTGGGCCGAATTAGGGAGCGAGCGCAGCGAGCGCTCCCAACCCACACCCAGGGAGGAGCGGGGGGTTCTCCCCCTCTAGAAAGTCTTTGAACAATGGCTTCCAAAATGTGCAATTTACTGTCTAAAAGTGTGATGGTGTATTTTACAGCGGCAAGTATTTGAGAATAGCTTGTACTATGTTGTATTATACACAATAGTACCAGCTATTCTGAAATACAAGCTTGTATGCATAAAGAAATTCATTATATAGATATCCGGTAAGGATGGAAAAATATCATTTTGTCATGCTGTTACTGGCATTCATATGCGTTCATCCTCTTATTAAGGTGGGCGTTTAGGCATTTTCTGAAAGGGAAGAAACTAAGCTAAAAGTACTTGTTTACACTTAAATAATGCAGCATTTGTCCTATCTCTAACGACTGTCTCCCTCGCTGAGTCGTCATTGCTTTAGTTGCTCAAAGTTGAAACGTGTGGAATGCACAGGTCACAGAAATAGCACGTACATATTGCATGGAGAAAAATACAACCGAAATAGTTTACTAAGTTTAGTATTTTCAGTGGGAAAGTGAGAGGCTGGCGAGGAGTGGTATATGTGAGCTAGGTGGCTAGTGGCATGTAGAGTACTAAGGAGAGATAGAAGCCTCAAGAAGTAAGAGTTTAGGGATGGACTGTGTAGGATAAGCGCACAAGGAAGATGGATCCAGACTAGCAGCATTAGGTGTCTAAGCGTATATGATCACCACACATCACATAGGCTGCCATGTGGAGGTAGGAGTCAGAAAAGGCACGTGGTGGATGGCTAATGCAGCATGGCAGAGGAAAAAACAGTGCCCACTGTCCAAGTTCGCATTTCAGCGGTGTGATGTTGGTAGAAGTACTGCAGCAGTCAATTTTAAAAGTTGCATATAGATCATGGAGGCGCCATCCCGAAAATCACAAAATGAGTAGCATGGATTTGGAGGCTAATTTCATACTGGTAAAAATAAAGTCTTCCTTTTCCAAAAGGTATGGCTAGCGCAGATACCTTTGTCTCACACAAATTAACAAACACGAGTTAGACATGTATATGCCTAACTGTGCATTTCACATAAAAAGTCTCCCACAGTGACTGCACAGTGGGCTCCACGACAGCCTCAGTAAAAAGTGTCGCTTTTACTGAAGCTGGCATGGCGAGCATGCCCACATCTGCCTGCCAGAGCTAGTGCAGCTGTTGATTAACAACACATAATCCGTCTCTTCGAATTCCATCTTAACCTTATGTGTCGCTGATCTCATCGGACGCCAAAATTATTAATGTTGGCAATGGCATCCGTTGAGATGAACGAGGCTGTTAACAGCACTGCTGCTATCCGTAATACTTCCATACTAGTCTAGGAGTGTCCAGGACAGAAATTGTTAAACAGGATTCCTCCCGGCCCACATCCCTCGATGTCTGTCTCACATGGACCAGGCACATGATTCTCCACTGTTGAGTGCCTGCCTTCGGATTTGTTATTTGCTATAACAATCGGCAGTATCTCTCCTTCGTACTTTTTTTCAAAATCATAAGCCAGAAAATCCTTAACAAGTCACAGGTTCAAATACCAGCAAGGACAACTCAGAATTTCATTTGTCCAATGTGGATAAATGAGTACAAACGTCGGTTGGGCTGACGATGATATATGTAAATATGTTATGTGTACAGCGCTTGGGCATAAGCCTATATAAATAACTGATATCAAATGAAAAACAAAGTGTGTGCCAGAGGTCAAATACATGAAAAATGACATGTCGACCATTTTCTGTCCCTGCCTCGAGACAGGTATGTCATCCGTGTATCAGGTAGACACTTAGGTGCAGCAGCAAAAAACATATTGCCAACCACTCTCAGTGTCTGGCTAAAAACCTACAATATTCTAAATGCTCAAAGTTTGGTGAATTACCCAGAGTATGCAAAACCGTTACCGTGTTTGTTGCAAGCATGGCAATGTAGGCCACATCGAATCATGCACTGATCACATGGATCAGGTGGTTCATATTGTGGATGGCGATGCCAATAACGGGAAAGAGTCATTTTGCAAAGCGTGTCTATATAGCATTTCAGTCTTTCAACTGGCTGCTTTGGAATCTGGCTACACAATAATTTCAGCCAAAATACATGACTCCTTATGGGCACTGGCAGTCTGACTGACGCATGGCCCTAGGGCTGCCAACAATGGCCTAACGTAGAATATGAGCTCCTTTAAGCAACAGAAGTGGGTCCGATAAGTGTCAGGGCGTAAGAGTTCACTTTTTCGCCTTCACCATGTTAAATGACATCAATTCAGCTCTCCAACTAAGTCAATGCCTAGTCTGGGATGCCCAAGGGAAGCCCTTATTTATATATTTTTATGACAAGTTCATAGATCTGGATGATAAACCATTGTATAACGCCCCTCTCTTTGAATTCCCCTGACCTCACTGAGCCAAGAAGTAGGTTTGTTTTGCAAATTAAAAGATTTATTTGAAAAATTAAACAATATACATATATATATATATCACACTTTTATAAATAAATTAATATTTGACAGAACACTTATGAATATGACAGTGATCAACAATGGATAATATTACCCTAGCACACTTCTTTAATTACTTAGGAGTTGGTTTAGAAAAGATAAGGTAGCAGAGAATACTTTTATGGTTTCAAGGAAATGCAATGATGGAAAAGAATGCAGCACAGAAATAAACTGAGATGGTTTTAACAAGAGACAATATGATCACTTTTTCTTTTGACAATTCACCCCCCCCCATGCAATATAAGGAGATGGAAGGCGAGCACACAATTTTCAGGAATATAAATTCTAGTTCCCCCCTAGCAAGCTTAGAGCAACCGGTATGCTTTTAAAACATGCAGAAATACTTTTAATGTGATTTGCAATGAAGTGAAAATATGCTACAAATGATTTTAATTCCCTCTAGGAGATTCAGGGTAAGTGACAGCTACTTTGAATTGGTTCAGGTCAACACTAGCAATGATTCATGAGGGATTATCAGGTTGAAAACAAATTTCAGCAATGGAAGCAAAAGACAGCTATTTTTAACGTGTGGTAAAACTGAGCCAAATTGCAATTCGCAGCACTTTTTCCGAGTGCATCGATTGTGATCACGGAAAAACTATAAGGAGTTGGGGGTTTGTTGGAAAGCCTAGGATCTTAGCTTTAGAATGAAAGTTGACTGCTCCTTTACCATCCAAGGAATAGTCACTGAAGTTGCAAAAACAGCAAGGTCATTAGATTGTTTGTGTTCTCAACACTATCATTTCTAGGACGTGCGGTTCAAAAGATACGGACAATTTAGTGGAGGTAGATTCAAATGACAAATGACACTTTCACAGGTTTGAAATCACAGAATGGACACATGATTTCTATGCAGTTCTAAATAGGTTGAAATGGTTTGAATTTGATTATTTTAAACTAAGAGATTGGTTTTGCACAACTCTGGCTGGATACTCACTCCTAATTTTGGAAGGAATGGGCCTCATCACAGATCTGGTCAACAGGTTTAGCTGCGGTTCTCTCTGCTCTGCTGGTCTGGATCTCTGGTTCTGGCAAAAAGTCTTGGCACTGCACGGCGGTCTGGTCTAGGTCTGGTCTGCGGTTGGGATACAGCTCTGCTTTCTGGGTCTGGTACTGGCACCGCGGTCTGGTCTGGGTCTCTGGTTCCGGCAAAAGTTCTAGCCAGAAGCGAACAGCACAGCCCGGCTGTTGAATAGTTTGGTTAGGTGGCAGGATTCTGAGGACCCTGAAGGATTCAGCTTGTGCACTAGGCCTCTCTGCTACAAGTTCTGAAGTCTGGATTCTAAGTTCTGGTTCTGGAGTCTTCTGGCCAAGCGCTTCGCAAGAAATCAGTTTGAAGTGGAACGTGAATGTCCCTACCTGGGTCTCAGTGGCTCTTTTTATGTCTTTTGAAAATGGGTGGGAAGGCTGACTCTCTATGCCCAACCGTCCGAGGATCCTGATAGGCTATAGGATTCTCTGTCGCCTGACTGGGGAACTGAGTTGTGAGTCATCCCGTGTCACAAGTCATCATTTTTATGGCATACAGAAAGAACACTCCCCTTTTCACTTTGCACACAAATCTATTTTTGATTCCAATGCATATTTATCTATGTACAATTTTTCTAATATTATATGTCCAGTTAACATATTTTCTGTAGCCCAAACCATCCGATCCCTGTCTTTGTAAGATGTTGTGTTCACTTCTGACAGAATTCTGCCCTTTTCATCCAGAACACAACCTCTAAACTTTTCCAGAATTTACACAAATGTGCGCAAGGAATATTGGCATCAGATGATGAAGTGTCAGATTTTTAACATACAGACATTTGGAGTAATACCCTATTTTCCGCTACTACCCCCAGAACATACCACAGAGTCCTAACACCTCTTAAAATGTGCACAGAAAAATCACAGGAATAATCATATTATTGATATAATTTTGACAATTATGTACTATGAATTATCCATCTTTCTAAAATTATGCTCTGGCCCAGAGGGGTGTGGTTTCCCAAAGCACATGGGGGAATTTCTGGTTTGTCCACTTCCTCCAAGCTGAGCTGGCTCACAGAGGCAGAGCCCCTCCCATTCCCTTCCAAGAGGAAGCCATTTACGACCCCCTGATTTAGCAATTGCTTGGAGCAAAGGGAAGTTCATTGTTCTGTTTCACTGCAGTCCCAGGTACCCTCCCCTGATTCAATCAGAGAGGTGTAATCTCCTTTTGGTGGGGCAGCAGAAGGCAGGCCAGGCCTGTGGATGCAGTTGCTGGGCAAGTTTCAACTCCTGTAGGGGGAAGTTGCCGGGCAGAATTCAGTCCCTTTAAGCCAGGCTTCAGCCAAAGGTCACTTTTGTTCCCATTTTTCTTCATTCAAATCAAACTTACAATTTTGACACATGCAGCTAGAATGCTGATTCTAAGTTCAAAACCATGACATTTAAGCAGTTGTAACCTATGTGACACTCAAAAGTAGGTCACTCGTTTATTTTAAACATTTCGATTTTAGTGGCTTTAAATTCCATTTCACTTAAGCTGCTGACATCCACAGCTCAGCCAGTTTTGTTATGGACATTATTTTAGGCTCTTCATCTTTCCAGATTTGGTATGCACACAAGACTTTATTCTACCAGACGTCTGCTGGTGTTCAGTAAGATTTTTGAATATCTTGCAATGTTTGAAATAGGCATTTTGAGCTTGCGTTCAGAGAAACAAAGGTGATTTCAAAGCGCTTTTTGAGCTAACAGGCACTGCTGTTTTTCCTTTGGCACCACGTTTCACTCATGGTGCTTCTGGCCCATCACGCTCGCACTGGTGGGTGGCAGGTCAGGCGACCATTTTGGTGCGCGCAAAAACTGCGCAGTCTTCCTGGATTCTGGCGCAAATGTGGGCTTTACAGCCATCTTAGATTTTCTAAGCCCACAGCACCAAATGTTGCAGCATAATAACTTTAACGTGGGTCGATACACCTGACAAGCCCCCGCCCGACTGCACTTTGATTTCGAGTCGGGGGGGAGTTGGGTGCAAAGGATGTTTTGATCCACGCGCTGGGATGTCCGCATCATCTTCGTCCGATTCTATAGATGGCACAGTTCAGCATCTTTTCCTCCATCGGTGTGGATCGATCGGTTCTCCTTGCCGGTCCTGATGGGAGTTTCGGGCGGTACCTCGGGCCCCTCGGATCTTTGCTCTCGGTCCCCGGGTCATCCTCCTGGGTCAGTCTCTGTGGTTTATCTCTCCTAGGATGACAAAGCAAAGCGGCAGAAACATATTCGTAGACATTTCCCCACCACTATTAATGGTGGGGCGAACATATACATTTTATACATCAGGAGACACTTGTATTCAAGAATCATAGAATTTTATAGGCTATATGTGGAATATTTTAGGGTTGGACTTGTATTAATCTGGAGCGGCCCCCTCTGGGATTGCAGAGAGTCCTCCTCCAGTTGCTGCAGAGGGTGCCTGGGATGGCAACACTTTAGCTGATTTATATGGACCCACTTGTCTCCCCCTTCCACCAAACTGCCTTTGGGGATGCAGATCTTGTAGGCGACTAGGGAGATCTTGTCTACAATTTCAAAAGGTCCCTTCCATGTAGGCAGAAATTTCCGCTGTTTGGCCTGGTTCCTTTGGAAATTGTATAGATAGAACCGGTTTCCCACATTGTATTCTTTCCTAGTAGTCTTTAAATCATAATGAGTCTTCATGCTATCGGCTGATCTTTCTAGGTTTCGCTGAGCATAGGCAAAAGCATTTTGCAGGTGTTTCCTTAAATTTTCAACATACCCATGCGTTGTAAAGGCATTGATCAATGTAACCTTAAACAAATCTGTTCCAAAACTAAAACTAGGTTATCTTGTCTCTATACCTAGGCTTACTTCAAAATCGTTGGCCCAAATACTAACATTTTAGAGAAACTACTTTAAGCAACTATATAAATACCTATGTGAGTACCTTTTTTCCTATCTAAAAAGTGCAAGTCCTTAAACCAATAAGCAACAAATATGTGCTTTTGTAGCCAATGTTTAAAATGATTATAATTTGTAGCCATTGTAAGGTATTTTAGTGAATTGTTCTGTTTACTTTTGATTTTCAGTTGTTTTGGAAATATGTAAAGCCGTATGGGAGGCTATTTGGTTTTCCTCCTGAAGAACTGTCAGACAATTTATGATAGAGAAACACGTGGCGAGGAATCTAACTTATGTTGCGTCATTAGCAAAGAAGAATTAAATTTAATTTTGATGAACATTTTTGAAATTAAAGGCTTTACCAAATCAATGATTGTACATCCGATGATGTTGTCACTGCATATGTCAAGGCTCCTGCATCAGGGAGGAGGCTGTCCTGTGACCCAGCCTACCCACCCCATCAACACACCCTCAACATGATTTGTACTAGACTCAGCCAGATAGAGCAGTGACAAGAGAGTACACAGGCCAAAGCCGAGGAACAACTGAGCCATTCTCAGGCCATGTATGATGATTTGGAGAGGTTGAACACCTTAAATAAGGTTGCATTGCCTGTTGAGCGGCAAAGATGGATAATATAAGACGACACTGCTGCCTTTGCAGTAGTTGTAAACAGGGTGCAAGAGTTGGCAGCGTCAATCTCTGCAAGTAATGAGCATGTGGGATGGGCTATTTCCCTCACTCTACAGCATATCAGGGGTGGGTGGGACACCTGTACAGCTGTCTCTGGGCCACAGAGGGATCAGTTCACAGCTTCCCAGTAAGGGTGCAGCTCTCCCCACCAACTATGCAGGGCCATGGCAAGACCTAATGCAAATGGAAATGCATAGCATCTACTTGGTTTGGGCATGACGGTTGTGGGTGGCATGGGTGTTGGGTATGATGGTGGTGGATAGGCATCAGTGTTAGGTATGATGATGGTGGATAGGTATGGGTCTTGGGGATGAGGGTGGTGGCTGGCCATTGATGTGGTTGGTGGGTATACACCTGGTGTGGGGCTAGATGAGGATGGTGGGTGGGCAAAGGATTTGGGGATGATGATGGTGGGTGGGCATGAGTCTTGGCGAGGATAGTGGTGGGTGGTTAGGGGTTTGTACCTGTTGAAATAAAAAGTTGGAATTCCACATCTGCTATGGGGCTGAATGTATCATAGAAGTGGCTCTAGACGGTGGTCTGGCCAGTGCCATGGAATACAGACGCATAACACCCAGGTCCTGCAAGACTGATGTCTCCCGAAGCAAAGAGGTGGGAGCTTACCGATAATTGGAGACAGGAATTGGAGGTGGAATGTTTGCACAACCGGCAAAACCAAAGCGACAGTGAGATAAAGAAAGAAAATGTATCCAGACTGTGAGCGAGTGAGGACAGGCAGAGCGCCAGCCATCTTGCCTGCTCAGGTGAGCACTCTCATGGCCGGGAAGGGTTCAGGGAGTATAAATAATAATTGTGTGGCTGCTGCAACAAAAATCCCCAGATAGTGCAACTGGTTCCATGGCCTTCCTGGAGAGATTGATGCCCTCGGGCTGACTTGGACTCCAAGTGAAAAGAGGAGCAGGTGGCTGTGTGGGCACCATGCATATGAGGGCCGGTGTGGTGACAGAGACAAACATGTCCTGGGCAGTTGAAGCATGCTGAGGTCTCGGGCTGGTGGTCCTGGTGGCAGAGAGCAGTTTGAGCAGCATAGGCAGCGCTTGGTCGGCAGCTGCAACTTAAAATACCCAGTCAAAGCAACAGGTTTCTGGACCCTCTTGTGAGAAACCTGAGGGTCTTCTCACGTGTACTCCCCTGGCATCCTCTGTGCAGGGGGCCAGGGAAAGGCCATTGATTTTTGATCCTGCCTCTGGGCATCGACAAGCGAGGGAGGATGACCTGGATGGAGGGTCCTTCGGGATTAAATGTGGGATACCCTTATGTTAGACACAGTATTCCACATCCTCATTTCAGAGGGAACATCTATCCCAGAAGTAGTTATGGGATATTGTGCACCATGTTCCATTATCTCTGAAAAGAGCAGGAGATATTATCATCCCCAAAATGTTAGACAGCGAGGGAGACAGCGAGCAGAGACAGACAGGGAATAAGGTACTGTAGACTAAAGAACTGTATCACCCTTGTCCTTATGACAATCAGTTTCACCCTCTCCTGACCTTTTTAGGTCACTATACGGTAGTTCCCCCTTGTTCCCCTCTTAGGTTACCTAATAGTGCTGAGACGAGGAAGAACCGACTGAGAGGTATGGATAATACACACTTTCCCCACTATGGTACTGAGACGAGGAATAAGCAACTTAGAGTAATGTATACCATTTCCTCTCACCACTTTGGTACTGGGACAAAGAAGATACACGAAGGACAGGCATGTCCAGGAATCAGGGCCAGGCAGTAATGATTAATTGTATGCACTGGAAGCCCATTAATGAACCACAGGTGTATAAAAGGTGGAAGGCTGTGCCACAATGGAGTAGCATAGAAAGAACAAGAATCAGAACAAGGAGCCATGCGGAAGCAGGAGAAGCCAAGATGCAGAGAAGCCAACATAACCCCAGGAATCCTGCTGATCGTACAGGACGAAGATTCTACAGAAGGGGAGGCTGGCAGCAAGTGCTGCCGAGAAGCAGAGGCGAAGCTTCGCACAAGAGCGGGAGAGTGCAGATCAAAGAGCCCGGCAACAGGCTTTCCCACTAAGGGAGAAGACGTTAACAGGAGCAGAGCTGCTAAGCCCAGGTAAGTGTCTGGGACACTGGAACAACCGGGGTGCTCCAAATGACTGTGAAGGTAGTAGCGGTTTGCGGCCTATGGTGTTGTTTCATATGCTACTGTCATGATTCCTGCCCCTCATGTCCCCAGTCCTCCAAGATTTCAGGCTGGAGCCAGGCCACGATCACCTACATGGCCCTCAAGGGCCTCTCCATCCCTCCAAAGACCCACTTGGAGTCAGACTTGGCGCTTGTGGCACCAGACTCACTCACTCCCATAGGATAACATTGGGGATTGGACTTGTAGTGCATTGATGGGGACAAGATGGATGCCCCCACATATTTCGGTTCCCAGAACTGCATGTGCAGTCTAGTCTTTTGGGTGTGGTTCAGCCCAGAGACACCTGGGATACCCAGAGACTATTTAAACCATGCCTAGGCTGAAAAACATGCTTTGTGTTTTCTGCACCTGCAGCGCGACGCTCACTGTGTTCGGATCGGTCTCCAGTAGGCCTGCATCTTTCTTCTGTGCTCAGCTCCTGCAAGAACAAGAACACCGTTAGGAACAGCCTTACCTTGCGGCGCTTCTGCCCATCATTCATCACTCCTTCTGTTCTGCGGGCATCTTCGGCGGTGTCATTCCCATCCCGGCACACCGCTTCCTAAGGAAAAGGGAAAAGAACAGAAAAAAGGCATTAGTAAGCATTCTGCAAATCTTCGCTTATTTTTAAATACTGTACGAGCTTCAAATGCTTACCTGAATCCAAGCCGCTCTGGGGGAACTCTGTCTCCGAAACTTCTCATCCATCTGCAAGAGGGAAAAGACACTCCAGGTTAGCGTGGAAACATCTAGAGGCACTGCATACCGTGCTTACTCACCACATTTGTTCTTCATAACCGGCATCCATGCTAAAAACGTTGCAGCACCTAAAAGACACAGCAAAAGAACTCAGTTCAATACAAATACGAAAGGGGTGCATCGCGCATCGCGCTCTCACTCACCTTCAGCGCTACTCATCTCAGCAGCACGCCGCCATCCCCGGACGCCGGCCATCATCTAAGGAAGGAAAGGAATGAAGTTAGAGAGCTGTTCAAAAGACTCATTGGGCCTCATTACGACCCAGGCGGTCCGGAAATAACGGTGGCGGTAAACCCGCCGCCACCGTTGTTTCCGGACCGCCTGAGTTCGACCCCTGCAGGCGGGAGGTGATGTTCCCGCCAGGTCTGACCTGGCGGGTTTAACACCTCCCGCATGCAGGCGGACGAGGAAACACCGGCAGCATTACGAGATGCTGCCAGTGTTTCCATGATCCCCATTTCCATCGAGTCCCATAGGACTCAATGGGAATGGGGATTTACACCATTCCGCCTCCGTGATTCCCGGAAAACCGGGGTTGTAATGCCCCGGTAATTCCGGGAATCACGGAGGCGGAATGGTAATACGAGTCCGGCGTTAACCAGGCGGTTTTACCGCCTCGGTTAACGCCGGACTCGTAATGAGGCCCATTATACTTACCTGTCGGATCCTTGCCAGAGAAGTAACTAGGCAGCAACGAGCCCGCATCAATCAACGCGCCCCTCCGCTGAAAGCAGGACAGAGAGCAAACTATCCAAGAAAACAAGGTGAGCTGTGGATCAAAGGGAAGGGTTGGACCCCGGTGAAGAAGGGGTTCAAGCACACAGAGACAATAGGGAGTTAAACTCTACCAATCCTGTGTTTCAGGCCCAGTCTCCAGTCGAATAGCCTCCAGGGAAGGGTTTGAGCCGCAGGGTCGGACTGGGACAAGAAATAGGCCCGGACACCCAAAAAAAAGTGGCCCACCCCTCGCTTCAAAAAAGAGGCCCACCCTGCGCCTCAAAAAAAGTGGCCCACCCCGCGCCTCAAAAAAAGTGGCCCAGCCCGCGCCTCAAAAAAAGTGGCCCTCAAACCATCATCCGTGAATCGCCTACCACGCTTCTCACTGCGCAAACACGGACGTTTCTACAGTATCAGTGCCATTAATGAAACACAACCTTTCACCCCTTCACAAAACAGGAAGTGGCATCAAAAGCAGACTAATATGGTTATGATTTCACTAATGTGATATGCATTTCATACAAGAATGGATCACCATAGGTATCATTAATATCTGTGTGTTTAGATCCATATTGTCAAATTACTGTGAATGCAAGCAGACGTCCAAGGCCAAATGATAATATGTTATTGTAAAGCACTTACGCTTAAGCCATTTTTTATAGAACAAATATGCATACAATATCACCCAACCTGTCTTGGTACTCATTTATCGACCTCAGAAGAATGAAAGGCTGAGATGGCCTTGCTGAGATTCGAACCTGCAGATCACACACACATCACAGCAGCGAGCGCTCAACCCACTAAGCTATCATATCGGCTATAGTAAAATGAGCATCTGCAGGTCTGGTGCAAATGTGGCCGCATTTCAAGCCTGTGTGCAATGCATCTACTTTTCAGGCTCTGCCCACGGTAGTGCTTGTGTGATGAGGGCCTCAGCAAATACAAGTGCATGACACAAGGCAATGGCGCCTGACAGTTGAGGGTAGTTTCTAAGATCCCAACGTGCAGTCTCTAGTAAATCACGTCCATGACAAGCTGCCAGCCAATCCCACAGGGCCAATAGCACCTGATGGTAGGCTGATGTCAGCTGGATGTCAAAGCCAGCTTGAAAACAACAAAGTCACATTAGTAAAACACTGTCAGTAAAGGCCCTGTTTCTGGAACACCACCACCAAGGCATGGTGCTTCAGGCAGTCCCAGCCGTTTCCTCTGCTTATTAGGACGTGGGGGGCCCGAGAAGCATGTGAATGAAAGAAGGGACATGCATAGCGCAGCACTATTAACTGAATCGCCTCAAGGCGCTTCCTGGCCACACGCCCACAGGGATTCTGGGAAATCGACAGACCAAAGGAGGTCGAAATTGTAATGCAAAGATCCCTGTTAAGCAGGATAGATTTAGCACTGACAAAGCAAAAGTAAGATTCTAACAACAAAATGTCAAAAGAGAAAACAAAATTAGCTTTGATGAAGGAAGGATGACTGCTTTGTGGGATGGAAAGGACATCACACCCCTCCTGAGATTTGTTTTAGCGAGTAGGCCCTCTTTAAATGCCATGTACGCGTACATGTTCCAGATATCATTGATATGACCAAATTAAAAGACTAATTGGAGCATTGTTCACTATTAGTTGCATTTCCATATTTAATTTGATGACATAAAATGGAGGCTCGTATGCAGGCATAACGTTGCCCACAACTACCTCATGCAAATAAAAGGTACCAAAGGACGTGGGAATCATATTGAAACCACAACACAGTGTGGCTAGTGAAATGTGCGTTCGCCTCCAGCTATACAAGGTTGACAGGCTCAGTAACAAAAATCAAATTTAAAGTTATAGGGGCAGATTTTCAAAACCTTTTTGGTACAAGTGATGAAACGTCATGTGCTAGCTGGGAGCATACAGGCCTGCGGTCAGAGGTGTGCTCGCTCGGTGGTCGTGGACACGGCATAGGCAGTAAAACTGTCTATAAGCCGGAAATGGTTGAAAAGGCTCCTGATTGCTATGTGCCTAATTTACACTGCAAGTGCTATTTTCAATAAGCAAAATGCAGAAGTACATCTATGTATCAATTCCTATATTATGAACAAACCAACTTTGCCCCCCAGACAGGAGAGTCCTGCATGTGTTATACCTGCCAGTTCAGTCTTCGGGCGCCGTCAAAGCGAGCAAAAGGACATCAGCAGTTTAGATGTTCTCCAATCAGAAATGACAGAAAAGATTCTAGTTTAAAGTGCATGTACTACTTTTAAAATTAAAATAAAAGTAGGCAATGCAGCCACCTACATTAAGAACAAACCAACGTTACCGCAATGCAGGCGATTCCCGCCTGTGTCCCAATTTCTCCCTTTTCCTTCTCTCCAAACTCTCCCTCACGGATGTCATTGGGCATTGCTGAGCGAGATGCTGGCATGTCAGGCAGTTATCCTCTGCTGACTGCTGAACCTGGTCCTCAGTGGGCCTGTGCTGTACCTTCCTGCCTAGCAGGTAATGCCCCATTGCAGCTCCACGAATCTGCGACCGCCAGGGTGTGCTCATGAGAAAGTCATCTGTAGCGATCAGAACCTGCCTCTGACTCTAGCACAGGGCCCTTCAAACCAGCATAAACAGCTCTCCACGCTCTTCTGGATCCGGGCCAACAGACCTAGAACCATCACTCAATGTTTACGCATCGACCTGGTGCTGTGCTGACCAACACACATTTTTTGTGACCAGGGGTGGACTAGAAAGCAAAAGAGGCCCTGGAAATAATTTTCAAAGTGGCCCCATGTTACAGATTTTCAGCAAGCCCATCCCTTTCCTATGGGAAAATTTGAAAATACCACAAAAGAGGCCCAGGGTGCAGAGGCCTACCGGGAAATTTCCAGAGTTCCATATGGGCCAGTCCACCCCTGCTTGAGAACCTCAAAAGCCACAATTCTGATGCCTAAGGGCTCACCACAGGCAATCAATGATAGCCAAGAGTAAAGCCTTCAAGAAGCTTGCAGGCAGAGCATGTCTTTCCGAAAGTCGCTTCTATCCGAAAACCCAGAACTGTTTTTTGAACAATTCCTGCAAAATGAAACTAGCAAGAAAGGGACACGCCACCCGCTGTAGTGGGCAGGAGTGCTAGTCATGTGGCATTGTCAGAAGTGTGTGTATGAGAATCCTTGTTCAGGTTTAAGCAGCTTCACCATGCAGCAAGCAGGCTTCTCAGTACACACTTTATAAAGATTCTCAACGTGTAATGCATCTATTTCAACATTTACTACATATTCCAGGGTATAGCATATTCATTTTAATGTGCGCCTGTTTTCTCGTTTCTACGTTATTAGAAGGAAGTACATTACTTAGCGGTAATTGACTTAGTTGAAATCACTTTGTTTTTGTTTTATTTAATTGTGTTATTTAATTTTTATTTGGGGGGTCTCTCATCCCCCTTCACTACCACCCCTACACCAAGCCCTCAACCCCCATTACCCCTCGCCCCCACCACCCATTTTACCCCTTAACCCTCAAATACATGTACCACATTCGAAGTAATTCGAAGTGTTTGCAACAAAGTAAATTACTTCCTCGAAACAACGGGAGACCGCCCTGGGAATTGCTTACATTACAAACAATGTGAATCCGGCTCATTAAGCAAACACATGTATTCCTAATGCCTTCCCATTATCCAGCACTTTGCCCAAATAGTCTAGCAACGGAGTTTAGATTAGTAAAGGAACCCAGTCTTCCAATATGTGGGGAGTGCTTTTTGGCACCGGGAAATAAACATTATTTGATATTGGTATGTAACTCCCATATCACTGCTTTCGCTTCCATGCCAGAGGTTTGAAACCGGGAGCCAATCATCCTTTCAGGATGATAACATGATGATTACCATTACCTAGGACAACAACAACACACATAATTCCAGTGCTTAGAAGTAGGATGAATCTGGCGTGAACTGCTATATAAAAAGGCGGCAGCTTTATAATTCTAGAGTGGCTACTACCGACCACCTGCACGACTGTGAAGAATGGGACTCGACAGTGAGGCAGACACGGGCCAGGGGCTGGTGGAAGTGGCTCCCATATGTGTTTTAAGCGTCAGACCCTTCCTAACAACTTCTGCCTCCCACCCTGCGCCTTAATAGGTCCAAGAAAACAATCCGCAGTTGTTCTGGCTCTGTTGGCTACGAGAATAGTACACAAGTCACACTCCTTATCTCAGGCTCAGTGACTGACTGACTGGCTGGCTGTTGGCTGGCTGCTGTGTGTGGCCGGCACTAGCACTGGGCACTGTCTGCACTGCTGGCCGCCTCAGTGCTGCCTGGTGGGTCCTCCTGTGTGGGCACTGGCACTGTCAGCCTCCAAGTGGTCCACTGGTGTGTGCTTGCACTGGGGCTAGCAGCATAATGGCGGGAGTATTGGGTGGGCAGGGGCAGCCTGCCCACCAGCCGAATTTTCATTGGGTTATTCCTTTGTCCACGGCGCCGGCGGCCCCGGGGCCCAGCCCAGCCCCCAGGCACAAGTTGAAGACAGTTGCTTTCAACTTTGCAAAGAAGTGTTACTTACGTCCTGCAAAGTTGAAAGCAAGTGTGAAATGTGTCACTGTGTTGTGTTCTGACAGTGCCGGGCCCGGCCCCAGCTCAGCGCCGCGGAGCCCTCAGCCCTGCAGGCTGCACGGGGTCAGGACTCGGAGGGAGGCAGGTGTTACAATTGCTTTGCAATTGCTTCAGCCTGCCTCCCCCACAGATCAAACAAGTAATGTTCTCTCTGGCCGCCGCAGGCCAGAGGCTCGTGAGCCGGCGAGCACACACACGGCACGGCAGGCGCACCGGCCCCCTGCAGTGGCTGCACGGCCGCCCCCCGCCGGCCTGGTGGCCCAGGCCCACCGACGCTGTGACGTGAATGAATCATGCACATACATCTGCATGCATCATAAATTATGATGCATGCATGATGCAATCATCAAAGCAAGGTAACATCTAGTGTTACCTTGCTGCTATGATGATTGTGCTGCAGACTCAGACAGTGCCGCCGGCGCGGCGCCTCCCCCTCCTGGGCTGGCTCTCTGCCATGCCCTGCTGCGCAGCCCAGCCCTGATCCCAGGCGGCTGAACCCCCCCCCCCAGAATACTTGCGACGCGAGCTCCGCACATCGAGGTCAGAACAGGCTGAGTGACATCCCAGTGGATACTAGGTGAGCGTTACAGCTACGTATGTGGAGTATTCAAGGTTTGCACACTCAAAAGATTGCTTACTCCTCTATATATCCAAAGCTTTCCGTGTGAGACAGTCCGCACAATCTACATGTGTTTTTTGATTAAATCAGTTTCACACTGCTGAGAGAATAAAGCATTGGAAAGAGCATACTATGCATCTCATCTAGGGAACATTCTAGATTGTAGATTTTGTGGTGGGAAAGCAACATACGAAACCTTGAAGCATTTGGTGACAGTATGCCCATATTTTTAAAACAAGCGCAGGCTATGCTTTAAAGACCTGGGTGTTGGTACAACAGGGGTGTTTATAGATCTGTTTTGGTGTCATCTGATGTGGGGCACAAATGTATCTCTGATTTTGTGCTTGAACAATTTTTTTAATTTTCTAACCAAAAGAATTGGATGTAAAGAATGGAACTAGTAATATGTGATTCTGTTTTTTCTTTGATGTAATGTAATGGATTTTATTTTCTTTGCCTTCCTTTTATTCTTTCTTCTCATTTATAATATGCGTATATACGAGTTTTGTATTCTCTGTTGTTACTTCTATTTTGTGTAAGGTTTCTTGCAATCCATAAATGTAACAATAAAAATAAATAAAATAAAAAGAACAGGCAGATTTATTGAATACCAAACTGAATGAAAAACATAATGGGCCTCATTACAAATTTGGCGGTAGCCTTGCCAGTAAAAACGGCAGGCTGCCGCCAAACTTACGATTTTTTCCAGCACCCGCGAATGGGCATTTACCGGGTCATTACGGCCCCGCTGGACCCAGTAATTGCCCATTCGCAGGCACCGGAAAAAAAATGCTTCCCATTCCCATTGAGCTCGATAGGGCTCAAAGGGAATGGCGAGGTCGGATGCACCAGCACCATTCAGAATGGTGCCGGTGCAACTGACATGCTCTGCTTGCGGGTGCCGGTACACCCGCCAGGCCAGTCCTGGCGGGCGGGAAGGCACCCTGCAAGCAGAAGAGACAAAAAGGAATACAGGGTGCACACTCTCAATTTTATGGTTTAAGGAGTTACAAGTTTTAAGGAAAAAAGTTGGAAACTTATGGGTGCGGGGAACGAAAAGCGGTCCTGGCACAGGGACACCTAAATATACAAAATCAAAAAGAAGAGGATCCAAACTGGAACCCTCCCGTCCCCTGTACACCTTTATATTGCGTTGAAAAGACGCCTAAGTATCAGTTCAAAGAAATTTATTAACAGGGCACAATCAAAATATTCAATTGGAAAGTAGGTTTAGTCAATTATTATAATCCAATCCATTGTATGAGTATAAAAAAACAAGTATTGTTTATTCCAAACGCAAATAGCAGAAAAAGTTCAGTTCATTGAGGACGGCTGATGCGTTTCGAGAAGCAAATTCTCTTCTTCATGAGCCAAAGATCATGCAAAAGATCCCTGCGAGCAGAACTCGTAGTTTGCCGGTCCGGTAACAGCGGTACCGGCAAGTTTACCGGTAGCGTTGTTAGCGTTTTTAGCGGACTGGCAAACTTATAATGATGCCCAATGTTACCTTAAGTGAATGCCAAACTGAATGAAAAACAGAACGTTACTTTAAGTGAATGCCACACTGAATGAAAACACGTAACGTTGCCTTTATTGAATACCGAATTGAATGAAACATCCAACGGTGCCGTTATTGAATAACAAACTGAATGAAAAATGCAACATTGCCTTTATTGAATACCGAACTGAATGAAACAGGCAAAGTTGCCTTTACTGAATACAAAACCGATTGGAGCATGCAAAGTTGTCTTTCTTGAACACCAGCATTGAATAAAGGAAGCAAAGTTGCATCTGTTGATTATGAATTAATCAAACAAACCAGTATGGAATAACAAATTGACTAAAGAAAACGCAATTCCAGTTATTGAATGCTGAATTGAATGAAACATGCAAGGCTGCACTTTTTGAGGATTGAACCTTTGTAAAACAATGAACTGAAAGTAATTATGCAAACCAAGTTGAATGAAAGACTCTGAGAGTAAAGAGGACGCCAAGGTTGTGAAACCACTTGTATATTAAAGTTGTGTAGCTATATTGAAGAAACTACTTGTTTGCCTGAATATTGAACTACTCAAGGAGACCTGGAAGTTCCTAGTTGCGTGACCTGTAATGGGTGGACCGTGTGCTCTAAAACTACGCCAAGACCAGAGAACCCCTACATGCTAACAAGGAAGTTACTGTTGCTGAAGAAAGTAACCAACCATTGGTGTATATCAGATTTACAGGGAACATTAAGTTGCAAAGAATTGCAGGAATACAAAATCAAAGCTCCAAGAGATTTCTTTTGTGTCGCCTTTTGATATTGATCTTGAATTGAATTGATATTTTATTTCTATCGCGCCCGTACACAAGTGTTTCAGAGCGCGACAAGGCAAGGGATGGGAACAGCGGAGAACAAAACAACGATCTTACTAGGCCCAGTGACATTGAGAACCCTAAAGGGAAGGGATCCCTAAAACGTTGCCTTGAAATTGGTTATTGAACTTGGGAAAGGGGATTCTGACCTTTACAGAAGCATGGAACTTTATTGCTTATTGAACTTGGGAAAGAGCATCCCGACCGTTAACAAAAGTGTAGAACTTTACTTTTGAAACACTTTTTAGTTTATGGTCGACATACAAACACATTGTTTTGTATTAGTTGTGAGGGCAAGTGTAGGTTTTGGACACAGACAGACTTTTCAGTTGAACATATTGACACAGACTTTCCTTAGTTTCATTAGGTAGGGAAATCCCACCTTAGCATAGGACAAGTTAGGCCTTACTCTATCCTAACATTCTTTATTAATAAAAAAGCTTTTGTTATACTTTGAATCTGTTTTCTATTTCCCCTTCCATAATACCAATCTCACACTCCCTGGAGCATCTACTGTCTATGGGATGACTTTGGTTCTGGCAAAAGTGGGGCGGACAGCCAATCGGGCAAAGCACAGGCAGCGGGACATCATGGTGGCAATGAACAACATGATCTAGGCAGCTGAGGCATACTGAGTGGCGAATCCGGATTAGCCAGAAACGGCAAACCAGCCCAGATAATCTAACGGGTCCAAAGGAAACATTAATTTTATTTGAGAAGTGTGAAAACACATATGAAGCTGCCGAGAATGCCCAAAAGCATTACCCGACTGTCTAAAAGTAGGAAAATCATTTTATCCCACCAAAGGAGTCCCCAGGGGGAGAAGGAGGACTATATTTTCCTCATAACAGAAAAAAAAATACCTCTAAATTAAATTCCTTTACGCCACCAATTATACAGGCTGGTCTAGCCTAGCAAGTTGGCCTACATAACCTACTGAGCAAGAAAAGGGGACGGTCCAGGAGGGATTCCATTTTACGATTACGGTATTTATCTCAAACTTAACTAAATCAGAGGAAGAACCAACAAGACATGACCAATCTAAAACATTGCTTTTTCTTTGAACGTTGGACGAGCGAGCGCCCACTTAATGCATCATGTCTGGACGCGGAAAGCAAGGAGGTAAGGCTTGTGCTAAAACCAAGACTCGCTCCTCCCGGGCATGCTTGCAGATACCAGTAGGCAGTGTGCACCGGCTGCTGCGGAAGGGGAGATACGCTGAACGGGTGGGAGCCGGAGCCCCCGTCTATCTGGCTGCCGTGCTCGGGTACCTGATTGCTGAGATCCCTAAACTGGCCGGCAATGCCGTCTGGGACAACAAAAAGATCTGCATCATCCCCAGGCACCTGCAGCTCACCTTCCGCAATGACGAGGAGCTCAACGAGCTGCTTGGAAAAGTCACAATTGAACAGGGCAGGATGTACCCAACATCCAGGATGTGCTGCTGCCCAAGAAGACTGAGGGCCACAAGGCAGGGGTCCAAGCCACCAAGTAACAGCCCAAGTTACACCCTCTTAAAATAATGGCACAAGCAGCTGACATACAAATGCACAAGACATGGATCCTGTTAATGCAGGAGGACCTTCTCTCATGCTTATCTGCCCTCAAAGAAGATATAGGAAATAGAAACACTGAAGAGATTCAGGCTGCAGTCAAATCTATACATACCAGCATTGCAAATATAAAATGGAAGATTATTATTATTAGGGTACTTATTGAGCATGCACCTAGCTTCGGGAAGCAACAGAATGCTTTACAATCGAAGGGGTAAGAATACAGTGAGGGAAGCAAGACAAAAGGAGCAGGGAGCTAACAGAGTATGGTGAGGGTGGGCAATTGGCTGTAAGGGATCTACAAGCAACCGGGGGGGGGCAGGGTGACAGTGGGGAGCACATTACTGAGTCGCTGGTAAGGATGGGTGAGTGGTCTCAGGTGTTATGGAAGAGCCATTGGGGTTCCATGTCCCTTTGCCGACAGCCACTTTTTCAAAGTCATTTTCTATGAAGAAATTACTTCGAAAAAAACCATCAACATTTAAAAAGAATATTGAGTGGTGCCCACCAAGCACCTCCTTCCCTATACTATTAATTCTACCCCAACACCTTCCCCACCCCTTTTAACCTCTTACCCCCTATATATTCAATGTGTTTTTTCAAAGTAATTTCTTATTACATCAAAAAAATTGGGGTCAGTGTAACACCCGATACCGCCAGTCCATGAAGAGGACAACTTGAGCACGTTCCTGAACTATAGAAGATGGAGGAACTGTAGAGATGGAGTGAATTGGCTACTGAGTCAATGAAAATGGAAATAAAATCAAGATCGAATGGATAGAGAAGACAAAAGCCAACAAGACAACAAAGTGACAATGGAATGGATGTCAGATAAGCTTGAAGTCATTGAACACCGGATAGGAAGCTGAAAACCCATGAATTAAAGGTCTGGTGGAGATGACAGAAGGATCAGATATGAAGGAATGAACTAAAATAGTCTTGGTATACATTGATCCCAAGGTGGAGAAGGAGAAAACTGCCCTAGGTAGACACTACAGAGGGAAAATGCTATTTCACTATTACACTCTCAAGTAACAAATCCTCAAAAAAACAAGAGAAATCAATCAAATATCATTGCAAGGACATACCAGGATGATTTTCCTTAACTTAGCAACCATAATCCTACAGAAAACATTGGCATTTCGATTGGCTACAGAAATAAATAGAAGAGAAAGAGTTCAACACAGATGGACCTTTTGTATTGGGATACCATTCACTAGGAAGAATGAAGAACACATGATTACAAGCATGGGAAAAGCAGTGGAGGGGCTTAACCTCCCTTGACAAATGGAAAGCCAAGCTATCAAGCAGCATAAAGGATGGCACACATTAAGCCCAAAAATGACTTAAAGGGAAATCCAGTTTGCCAGCTTTGGGCCAATAAAACGTAAGCATAGAAGCCAGCCCAAGTAGATCTGCACAAAGATGAAAACAACAGTATGAACTGTTGAACTTTTGAAGGTGAACCAAGTATGAACATAATGGCTCTGGAGGGGAGGGAGCTGAACACACTGAGCTTTCCCCCTCGATCTTCACACTCCTCTTGGAGTTCCAAGAATCTTGAGAATAGGGAGTAGGTTATATGATATATATTAGAAGTTGAGAACTTAAATATTCTAGATAATTTAAGTAAAGCTAAAACCTTACCTCCCATCGCGCACCCTAAAATCAAGCTCTGGCCTCCTTTTAGTGGTCCCAACCACCAACTTGGTCAAGATCGGAGGATCCTCGTTCTCAGCCTTGGCCCCCACTCTATGGAACTCGCTTTTACCTCACATCCGACACACCGAAGACTATTTGTCATTCCGCAAATAACTAAAAACATGGCTCTTCCCATAACACCAATCTAGGATGGAGTGGATGAAACAGATGGAATTAATAGGTTGATGTACCGGTTAGCATGATTGGAACGGAAAGCGTGGACGGAACAGAAAGAACGGATGGAATAAATTGAACGAATCGAATGAATAGAACGGATGGTTCGGATAGAACGAATTTAACTGAGAGTAGAAGGAGCAATCAGAATGGATGGAGCAAATAGAGTGGATGGAACGGACAGAGTAGATGGAACGGATAAGGCGAATGGAACGGATAGAACGGATAGAACAGATGGAACGGAGAGAGTGGAGGCAACGGATAAAGCGGAGGCAACGGATAGAGCGGAGGAAACGGATAGAGTGGCTGCAACGGACAGAATGTATGTGTAGAGGAGGTCCCAGACATGGCCTGCATGCCTGCTCCCCATTTCGAGGTACCAGGAAAGTACTCGCCAAGGTACGTGACGTATGAGGAGCAAATGAACCAACAGAGAGCCGAGCTGGGACTCTGCCCAGTGTACATCAGAAGTTCCGTTCCTGTTGAAGCGCCCATAATCAGACAACCCTGGGCAGCACTGTACCATATCAGACAGCCATACCAGCCGCTGATACGAAACGAGGAGTACCTACAGACGGTCCACAAAGAGACCCAAAGAGCCTTAATGGATGGCCAGTGGAAATGACACAAGGGCCTGGACAGACTCGCGAATGAACGAAAACTGCTCTCAAAGATAGCACGCCAGTGCGAGCAGCCTCGAAACCGGATTCAAGAGACACAAAAGAGGAAACAATGTTGAAACTTAAGGAAACATCGCTATAAAGCAAGATGGAAGAAACCAACTAGTTAATGCATGTAAATAGGCTTGGAACGCAAGAAGCTAAGAAAACGATACGGCTTGCAATGCTTAGTAGAAGAATAGAGCGGCAAGCGCCACCCATATATCTACCTCAATAAGGCACATTATACAAGTGCGACTCCATTTTGTTAAGCAGAAGTATGCCCAGGCGGCCAGAGGCCTACTAGGCCAGGTTTCATTCCAGCTGAAGCCATGAAGAAGAGCGGAATTGAAACTCAACAAAGAGCAGCTCATGCCTGGGAATTCGAGGTCAAACCAAGGAAAGGGGGAGAGCAACAACGTTGGAGAATCGAAACTCCAGGGAATACCAGCCTGCCCCGTGAAGGTCAAGATAAGGGGGTCCAGGCAGGTGGCGAGGCTAAAGAAGAAATAAATACACGAAAAGCTTGAAACTGAAGCAGATTCACGGTGAACAGACATGTGACCAGTCAGGCGTGAAGAATTACCAACGTCTGATGTCACCCAGATCCAAGGGTGCCATAACTTCTCTAGATAAGAGGCTACAGTTTCGAGGCCATACCCAGCCAACTAATTGACACATAACCCTAAGATACTGATTGATGGAAGGGAGGCAGGGTGAATCTTGGGACACTAGGCACCTGGGTGTCCATTATGCATGCTGCTAATTCAAATGGGGATTTATGTCTAGGGGTGTAACCTGCCCAATCACAATGGACCATGTAATCTAAGGTCCTATAGATAATAGACCAATGGGACGCCGTAGTTGTAGTGACGTCTATCACGCGTGATGTAGAGGGTTGGGCGTAGACGCCCACCCGATAAGAGTTATCCAATCCGCATGCTTTGTTACCATATACAGATATAACACCTATACTTTGACAAATGGAAAGCCAAGCTATAAACCTTTCCTAACCAATTATATTGCATGACGAATTTGTAGAGTTAGACGTCAGTGATGATGGGTTTTGCCTATAACTATTGCTGTTTGGCTGAAGTCCGAGGAAGTTGGAGCGAGACAGGTGATGGCAACGATGCTGATTCCCAATTGTTTCTCTGTTTGATGGACTTGTCATTAAACGGACTTGCCTTTGCCAAATTACTGAGTCCTCCTTATTGAGTCGTGTTGGAGTAAGTGAATCCTGCACCCCCATTCCTCACATGGTGCAGCTATCTTGTTTTACAGGTGCTAGAGGGTGAGCACTGACCTATGGGCTCGTCGGTGAATATCTTGTCCCCGAGTACATATTGAACGGATAGTGGATGTAACGGATAGTGGATGGAACGGATAGAGTGGATGGAACGGATAGAGTGGGTGGAACGGATAGAGTGGGTGGAATGGATAGAGTGGGTGGAACGATTTGAGTGGGTGTAACGGATAGAGCGTATGGAACGGATAGAGCGTATGGAACGGATAAAGCGGATGCAATGTATAGAGCAGATGCAATGGATAAAGCAGAGGCAATGGATAGAGCGGAAGGCAACGGATAGAGCAGAGGAAACGGATAGAGTGGATGCAACGGACAGAATGTATGGAACGGATAGTGGATGCAACGGATAGTGGATTGATTTGCATGTTGCCATTCCATAGTTGCACTAGCCTACTTGCTAATTGTAATCATTGATCTGTATGCTGCACCAGCCTATGTGTAAACTCCGATTTTGCATGTTTCCATTCCATAATTGCACTAGCCTACTTGCTAATTCTGACTCATTTGCTACACCCCAATCACATCAGCCTAAGACCTGATTGCTGTCACCCCAACCCAAGAATTATCTAAGTTGCCTGATCTCAATGCTTATAACGAGACACGATTACTAGGCCTATAGGGCCGCACAGCCTAGCTGTATCCTAATCACTCCCTCTATGCCATTGTGCCACATATCCTATGCACCTAGAATCCAAGTCCCTCTTAATAATGCTGGACATACTGACTACCATCATGTTCCCATTCTGCATAATGCCCCACTCCGTACCATGCACAGGAGGATACTTCATCAACACCAATGATGGTCTAGCCAGATTGGGGTGTCAATGCCATTATCCGATCCCCTGCCCCACCCATTCCTCGCCTCCCTACCCCCATTCCCTACCCCAACAGTACCCAGAACCAATATTCCCACCAACAACATTAGCAAAGGAGTCTCAATCATCCCCAGCCTCAGTCCCAATATTGCTAAACACCCCCGATCCACTGAGACTAACAACAACTCAATACCTATGGTAGGTCTTGATAGACTCATCAGACTTAGGGCAAGAACCAAAACCCTCCTTACAGCTACAAAGCCAGTCACAATTACAGATGATCTCAATAAAAATGACACCATCGCTAAAAACCGGCAACACAAAGACCACTCTAAAAAACCAACCAAACCCCTATGAAAGGGGCCCCTAGGGGCCCCTTACGTCTATGAAAACAAGGCAAGTCACCATACATGATAGATACGCCAGACACGAGGTTGTATTCCCAAAGCAAGGGTTTATTGCAAAGCAAATAGTCTCAGTTGGCCAACACAGTCTCACACCCCGCGACGTGTATCTCTAGACCTCGAGGGACACAAGAGAGTGAATTACGTACATCAGTTACATATATACAAAATGCATATCATACAATCAGCTATGACATGTTTAACACCCCCCTTTATTGGGTTTCTTTGAACTCGGTGTGATGATGGACACTTCCGACAATTATGAGACCTTCAAATATCTATTCTAGTAACAATATGCAATTTGCAAGTGCGGAGGCATCTTTTAGCTGTTGAACAGAACTCAGTGCTTCTGTTCTTGGAAGCGAGCTACATACGCGGGAAGAGTCACATTCCAGACCTTGCTATCTATGAGGTGCTATTTGTGTCCTGGGAGCCGACACTCTCTACAGGGCTCAGAAAAGGGGGACCGTAAGAAGAGCATAATCCAAGCTTTTAGCTCCTTTATTCTAACATATTCTACCATATAACGAGACTGGCTGGCAGCTGTGAAATGATTAAATGCCCTGCAGCTCTGCTTCAAGGCTACATTCGGGAGCGAGCTGGGCATTCCTTCCTGGCGCTGCCTACATTGTGTTTCAACGAACTCTTGTTAGCCTCGCAGCCCTGTGGCCTTGTCCTTTCACGTTCAGTCAACAATGTTTAACATTCGGGAAGTGTAAGCATAAAATGTGCTTCAAAGCAATAAGAACAGAAAGCAATGAGCAATTGTTAGAAAACAAAATGGCGATCCTTGTTACATCAAAATGATCGTTCATTGGTAAACTCGGAAACCTATATGTCTATCATATCGTGCATGAGACGGTTGGCCCACGGCTACCAAAATACGTTTGCCGTCAATCATGAGAGGTATTTTTCTAGACTGACACCTAAAAAATTCTAAAACCACTGCTCTCTCACAAAAATCAGGTAACATACTACCTCGAGACCCCATCCCCACGCTCAAAGGCGCACTTATCAACGTGCACTCCTTTGGAGCACATGCCATAGAAATCCACAACCTCATTGTGGATCAACAACTTGACATCCTGGTAGTCACCGAAGCATGGCTACACCCTGCCGCAGGCCCGCTCCTAGCTCTTGCTATCCCTCCAGGATTCAGCATTCTCAGGACAGAAAAAACCAACACCCAAGGTGGCGGAGTCGCTCTAATAGCCAGGACCACCCTGCAAATTAGAGCCTGCCTAATGGAACAATTACAGGGGTACAAACTCATACTAGTTAAATTCACCTCCAACCCCAAAACCACCACTAACTTTCTGGTAGTGTATAGATCACCAAACAAAAATACTCAACCTAACTTGGATATCCCGCTACTACGAACACCCTTGATCAAGCCTAATACTAAATGTATAATTCTTGGAGACATAAACCTAGGCTACAGCGATCCCCTAGATAGTGACGCATCAGCCTTCCAAACAGCCATGTCAGACATGAACTTCACACAGTTGATCAATGAACCCACCCACTCCAAAGGAAGAACTCTGGACTGGATCCTCAGTCTCAACTCCCAAATAACCATTGATTGCATCCTCCCTGTAGACTGGTCAGACCACTTTGTCATCAGTTTCACTTTGGAAAACAACACTACAGACCTCCTCAGCCCTAAAATACCTGACACCTTCTTAGCCAGAAACATCAAAAAGCTCTCAGCAGACAATCTATCGCCCGCCCTAAGTGCAGCCCCAGCCAATATTACTCCTGATACAAACAATTCTGCCTACCTAACAGAATGCTACCAACAAAGATTTACCCATACTATTGATGCACTTGCCCCCATCAATACCAAATCTTGGAGACCAGACAAACGCTCTTGCTTCTGGTTCAATGAGGAGCTAGTCTCCCTGAGACGCATAAAAAGATCACTCGAGCACCTCCACAGAAAAACAAACACCACAGAATCAGCAAAGGCCTTTGAAGAAGCCATTAAAAATTATAAATCAGCCATAAATTCCCATAAAGCCAATGCCTTCAACCTTCGCATCACCAATGCTACCTCCGACAGCAAAGAACTGTTCTCTATCCCTAGAGAGTTAGAGAACCCCTGTCAAGTTGTAGCACCTACCAATGCCAGTAAAGCTTGGTGCACCACAATACAAGACGCCCTAGCCTCCAAAATCTCAGTGCTACAAAAGAAAATTGATAGCAAAAAAAGACTCCTAGCAGTAAAAACACCTCCAACCATCATAGCAAACCAATCCAACACCTTTCTGGATACCCCATTTCATTTCTCACCGGTCTCACACAAAGAAGTGCTAGACACAATAGCCAATCTCAAAGCCTCTAACTGTAAAGAAGACCAATTCCCATCCCACCTAGTCAAACTCTGTGCCCCCACCCTATCACCTATCAATACCGAATTCGTCAATGCCTCCTTCAACACAAACACGGTGCCCATTAGTATAAAAAAAGCATGGGTAACCCCCCTCCTCAAAAAAATAACCCTGGATCCTTCAATCCCTACCAACTACCGACCTATTAGAACGGTCCCATTTCTTCTGAAAATAATTGACAAAATAGCATATTCCCTAATACAAAACCACCTAGAACATGACCAATTATTGGGGGACCGACAGTTAGTATTGCGCCCTAACCACAGTACGGAGACGGCCTCTCTCGACCTAAAGATCCAAATGGATGCCTCCAGAGAAGCAGGCAAACTCTGCCTACTAATGCTACCAGATCTCTCAGCAGCTTTTGATTTGGTCGACCATGACAAACTATGTGTGACACTAGCGAATAACTTCAACCTGTCCAAGGATGCCACTGACTGGATCAAATCATTCTTAGCAGATAGGACCTCAAGAGTGTCCATCAGCAAAGAATCAGCCGACCCCATACCAGTTCCCGTAGGCGTCCCGCAAGGTTCATGCCTATCCCCCACTCTCTACAATGCATATACCAAGCTGCTTTTCGCAGCTCTGGATGCCATGGGTGTCATCTACACTAGTTTTGCAGATGACACCCAGATCCTCATTCAACTATCAGGGAACCATGAGCAAGACTCACTGCTCATCAACCAAATGTACTCACTCATACAAAACTGGATGGCTAACAATAGCTTATGTCTAAATGATGATAAAACAGAGCTACTCATACTAGGATCATCCTCTAAAATTGACTCTCTACAGCCTGCTTACACATCCTTCATCATTGATGGCATCATGATCCCAGTGCTTAAACAGGTCAAGACACTTGGAGCCTCATTACGAGTTTAGAGGCAGCCATGCCCTTAATAAGGGCATGACTGCCTCCAAACTCGGGTACGGGTTCCCTGAATGGGGAAATACTGGGCCATTCCGACCTTGGAGGGCCCGGTATTTCCTCATTGAGGGAACCCGGACCCGGACCATCCCCATTCCCATTTGAGCCCCATAGGGGCTGGCCCCCTCGCAGGACCCACTATGGATGTCTGGTAAAACCAGACGTCCATAGCGCGTCCCGCAAGGGAACCTCGTAATAGGGCGGTTCAACTCATGCAGAATAAAGCCCTCCAAGCTGCACCAGGCATATAAAACTCTGATCACATCTCCAACAACAGGAGAGACAACCACTGGCTCCCCATCAAAGCTAGGATTCTATTCAAAACCCTCAGTATCACACACAAATGTATTGCCAAAAAAGCTCCCAAATTCCTCATCGATACAGTTATGATCAAATCCCATACGAGACTCCTCAAATCTACCAACAACGCACACCTCGAAATCCCAACATACCAAAGAGAGAAAGCGGGGGGCAGCAGTTTCAAAGTCCTTGCTCCAAGACACTGGAATGCCCTACCCACTAACATCAAGAATGAGACATCATACCCTAAATTCACTGAAAACTTTGTTATACAACCAATACTAACTGGAACCTGCCCCATGCTACCCTGACTTGACCTGGACTTGACTTTCACCATCATTTGTATATATATATTGTATGTATTCTCACTTCTGCTTTACTGTGTTTTTATTTTATAATTTAAGATTGTATTACCCACTGTCTGTAACTATGCCGTGATACCTGCGTGATACCTCCGGGTCTGGGCGTATAACAAATGGAATAAATAATAAATAAATAAATAATGGAACGGATAATGGATGGAACAGATAGAGTGGATGGAACGGATAGAGTAGGTGGAACGGATAGAGTGGGTGGAATGGATAGAGTGGGTGGAACGGAGAGAGCGGGTGGAACGGATAGACCGGATGCAACGGATAGAGCGGACGGAACGGGTGGAATGGACATGGAACCAATAGAGTGGATGAAACAGATGGAGTAGATGAACTGGATGGAGTGGATGAACCGGACAGAGTGGAGAAAACAGACAGAGTGGACGAAACAGACGGAGTGGATGAAACGGACGGAGTGGACGAAACGGAGAAAATAGATAAAGCAGATGGAAAGGATGGAGCGAAAGAAATGAAGTGGATGAGCGACGGAGTACACGGAGTAGATCGAATTGGACGACATGGATGGAAATGGGTGGTATTAAATGGAACTGGATGAGGCGAATGGAGTGGATGGAGTGGATAGAGTGACCAAATGGATGGAGTAGATGGAATTGGATGACACTGATGGACCTGGATAGAGTAAATGGAACTAGGTAGAATAGATGGAACCAGACAGAATGGATGGACCCGGACAAAGTGGATGGACCCGGACAGAGTGGATGGACCCAGACACAGTGGATGGACCCGAACAGAGTGGATGGAATTGGACAGAGTGGATGTACCACATGTTGTATCACTATTCACCTGTTCCCATGTTGTTGCCATATATATGTATCCCCCTATATATGCTATATATATGTATCCCCATATATATCTGTATCCCCCTATATACCTGTACCGACCCCTGTCACAATGTATCTGTATCCCCATATAAACCCGTGTCCCCATATATACCTGTATCGACCCCTGTCGCTATATATCCGTATGTCGCTAGGTATGTCCCCACCGTCCTGTTCACGTGCCTAGTCTAAGGCGCTTTTCCAGATAATCACCATATCACACCACTACACTTACTCGCTACTATACACCATCATTCAACTAGAACACAGCTATACCCCTGATAATTCGGCCTAGCTGTTCATATACGAATACGACCCCATGAACACCTCATCACCCTAATACAACGCAGCTAGCTGAGCACATTCCGGCCTAACTGTTCACAGGCCTAACGCACCCACCAGACTGGACACATCCAACTGATATCCAACTGATAACGTCCACCCACCAGACTGGACACATCCAACTAATATCCTCAGCACCATACCTATCGCTAGGAAGCAGCTATCAGCCAACAACTACACCAGCTGCACACATATCCGGTGCACCCATGCACCATACAACACTATCTCTCTCTACTAACTTGAACTACGGTTCCCAAGGGCGTTCAACCTACCAGCACTTTGAGATTGTACCAATGATATATAAAGCGCTATATAAATGCCAAGTAACATAACATACCATTATTTAGGTTGGGGTTTGGATTTGGTTTAGGAGTTGTAGAGAACACTGGGATAGGGTGGGGGGTTCACAAGGTATCACAAACGAAGAGGAAGGCAACCTGAAGAAGGGGAAGTAGAAAGCAATACGTTAGACAAGTTAATTGAAAGTTATGAGATGCGTATTCAAGATTTTGTCTTATAATGTGAGGGGATTGAACGCCGTCACAAGAGGACACGCCGATTAAAACATTTGACGAACACTACTATTGATAAAGCATGTATCTAAGAAACACATTTTTTAAATAGAGATCTGAAAAGAATATCCTTAGGAT
Organism: Ambystoma mexicanum; assembly: GCF_040938575.1. Taxonomy (NCBI): domain Eukaryota; kingdom Metazoa; phylum Chordata; class Amphibia; order Caudata; family Ambystomatidae; genus Ambystoma; species Ambystoma mexicanum. The sequence goes on from NC_090921.1 coordinate 307,372,875, forward strand.
CTTACACACATCATTATGTTTCCACTTGCCACATATAGAAAAATAGTGTGGGATTACTGTTTCCCACGAGAGTAACACACCAGTTAGGCAACTGCATTAGAGACAGGGAGGAGAGATAGTTGATTCTAAATGTAATTGTTGAGGGAGAACCACTATCGATTGCAATTGCAACAATATATGCCACCAACTCAGGGTAGAATAGTTTCATCAGGGACTTCCTGACACTCATACAAGAATTGTCCAAGGGCCCAATTCTAACAACTGGGGACTTTAACCTTGTAACGGACAGAAAGACTTAGAGACCTGCAACGGGTTGATGCGATATGGGACAATTTGTGGGAATTATAATTCAAACCTTGAAAGGGATGGAACCAAAAGAAACATGGTGGCCAGACAACTCCACTGAAAGGGACTACAATTTCTACTTTCATGTGCACCACAGCTAGTCATGCATCAACCTGGTATTCGTAAATGAACATATACAATTTGTAGTGGACAGTGCTACCATCGAACTGATATCACTGTCAGATCACACCCAGTTAGCTGTGATTTCTATATGCAAGACAGATAGAGCAGATCCTAAATTTGTAAATTAACACCCTAGTTATTACAGGTCTGGAATAGCAAAGGGAAATTAAGGAAAACGTACAGGAATTATTTTAAACAAATACACAAATAAGTGCCAATGTGACCACTAGCTGGGAAGCCTTTAAAGCATGTATAAGAGAGCTGTTTATTGAAAATCTTAGTAGGATGAGGAAAAGTAGGGCAAAAATAGAGACAGATCTTTTACAGATAATTGCAGATCTTGAAAGAAAGCAGAAAGAGAGTAGATGCAAACTGTTACCACAATTACAAATGGCTAGGATGCAATAAAAAGCACTACAAATAACTAAAATGTAGGACACAACAGACAAGCAGAAAGCAAATCAAATAAACAACTGGCCTATTGGTAATTAAGAACAAAGGAAAGCGATTTGATAAGCAACAAAAAGGCAAATTTCAATTGTTCCATCATTTCAATACAATGTTATACAACCAAGCACATGGGTCTAATTACTTCCCAAATAGGATTAACCTCCCAAATCTATCACCAGAAGAAATATAGCTGCTAGTGTAAAAATAAATAAGTGATATTAGTGATAATTATATGAAAAATTAATAGGTCAAGATTGATTCTTACCCAAACTATGCTTTTTATTTTAAATCGTGCATATCTTACACCAAGGAGAGTTTCATGATTTTCTATGATAAATTCAAACCTTTGTTGGTCTTGTAAACCACCCAAAACCATCTTTGTACATGCCATATATACAGGCCGATTCATGGAATAATTAGCGCGGCGCAAGTGGGCAAAAACGTGCGAATCGCAGTGGAATAGCGAAAATCGCAGTGCAAGTGCGAAAATCGCACGAAAAGCAGCGCACATCGATTCATGGAAGGCCGTGCGCGAGAAAACCAGCGGATGTGCGATAAAAAAGTGCGCGGCGCACGTTGGCGCACAGGCCATCTAACAGCGTGCGCCAGGTCACAGCGAAAATCGCACAGGCCACAGCGAAAATCGCACATAGCGTGGCGCACGCAACAAAAGTAGGCGGAACATGGGCGTAACACTCGGAATGGGGAACAACTTGCCAAAACGTGGGCGTCACGGGGGAAGTACAGGGCACAAGTGCGCGGTACGCCCACACGCTCGCCTACAACACGTATTCATGGAATAGAATAGGGCAAAAAAGCGCACGGTCAAACCAGCGCACAGGCACAAACACGACCGCCACAAGAAAGCAGGCGGTAGCGTCTCTGCGGCTGTAAGAAATGTGCGCCAAAAGGTGCGCCAACAAATAGCACCTATATACTGCCATGATGAATGTCCCATACTGTGGCCCTCCAGGACAAATGACGTGCAAAGGGGTACCCACAAACACGGACACCCGCTGACAAAAAATACGTATGCGTGTATACCGGGGTGCGCGGAAAGTCTCACACGCGATTTGTCCGGGTACGTGTATATCAGGGGTGCGCGTGAATTTCCACACGCGAATTTCCACACGCGATCTCAGCAAGGTATGTGTATTTCAGGGGTGCGCGGGAAGTTCCACACGCGATTGGCCCAGTGCGAGCAGGGTACGTGTATTTCAGGGGTGCGCGGGAAGTTCCACACGCGATTACAGCAAGGTATGTGTATTTCAGGGGTGCGCGGGAAGTTCCACACGCGATTGGGCCAGTGCGAGCAGGGTACGTGTATTTCAGGGGTGCGCGGGAAGTTCCACATGCGATCTCAGCAAGGTATGTGTATTTCAGGGGTGCGCGGGAAGTTCCACACGTGATTGGCCCAGTGCGAGCAGGGTACGTGTATTTCAGGGGTGCGCAGGAAGTTCCACACGCAATTTCATCAGGGTACGTGTATTTCAGGGGTGCGCGGGAAGTTCCACACGCGATTGGCCCAGTGCGAGCAGGGTACGTGTATTTCAGGGGTGCGTGGGAAGTTCCACACGCGATTACAGCAAGGTATGTGTATTTCGGGGGTGCGCGGGAAGTTCCACACGCGATTGGGCCAGTGCGAGCAGGGTACGTGTATTTCAGGGGTGCGCGGGAAGTTCCACACGCAATCTCAGCAAGGTATGTGTATTTCAGGGGTGCGCGGAAAGTTCCACACGCGATTGGCCCAGTGCGAGCAGGGTACGCGTATTGCAGGGGTGCGCGGGAAGTTCCACACGCGATTTCAGCAAGGCATGTGTATTTCAGGGGTGCGCGGGAAGTTCCACACACGATTACAGCAGGGTATGTGTATTTCAGGGGTTCTGGGGAGTAACACACGTGAATTGGCCGTGTGGGCCCTCCCAGGTGTACGCTCCACAACCACCACGGACCCTGCAGGCAGCCCACACAACGGGGGACTACCCTGCACCCATGCTCATGTCCCGCAGGCAGCCCATCCACCATGGGCATGCCCCCCAGCCAACCCACATGTCACCTTGCACAACTGATCAACAATGCATGTCTCCCACGACCCCCACCCCCCAGCCACCAGGGGCAGCCCCCACCAGGCCCCCACTCATGTCCCCCTGCACCCCCACCCCCCAGCATCCAGGGTCACCCTCCACCAGGCCCCCACTCATGTCTCCCACCACCCCCACCCCCCAGCCACCGGGGTCACCCTCCACCAGGCCCCCACTCATGTCTCCCACCACCCCCACCCCCCTGCCACCAGGGGCAGTCTCCACCAGGCTCCCACTCATGTCCCCCTGCACCCCCACCCCTCAGCATCCAGGGTCACCCTCCACCAGGCCCCCACTCATGTCTCCCACCACCCCCACCCCCCAGCAGTGCAGGGGCAGCTTCCAGCAGGCCCCCACTCATGTCTATCACCACCGCCGCCCCCCAGCCACCAGGGGCAGCCTCCACCAGGCCCCCACTCATGTCCCCCTGCACCCCCACCCCCAGCCACCAGGGGCAGCCTCCACCAGGCCCCCACTCATGTCCCCCTGCACCCCCATCCCCCAGCATCCAGGGTCACCCTCCACCAGGCCCCCACTCATGTCTCCCACCACCCCCACCCCCCAGCCACCAGGGGCAGCCTCCAGCAGGCCCCCACTCATGTCTCCCACCACCCCCAGCCCCCAACCACCAGGGGCAGCCTCCACCAGGCCCCCACTCATGTCTCCCACCACCCCCACCCCCCAGCAGTGCAGGGGCAGCTTCCACCAGGCCCCCACTCATGTCTCCCACCACCCCCACCCCCCAGCCACCATGGCCACCCTCCACCAGGCCCCCACTCATGTCCCCCTGCACCCCCACCCCCCAGCAGTGCAGGGGCAGCCTCCACCAGGCCCCCACTCATGTCTCCCACGACCCCCACCCCCCAGCAGTGCAGGGGCAGCCTCCACCAGGCCCCCACTCATGTCTCCCACCACCCCCACCCCCCAGCCACCAGGGGCAGCCTCCACCAGGCCCCCACTCATGTCCCCCTGCACCACCACCCCCCAGCCACCAGGGGCAGCCTCCACCAGGCCCCCACTCATGTCCCCCTGCACCCCCACCCCCCAGCCACCAGGGGAAGCCTCCACCAGGCCCCCACTCATGTCTCCCACCACCCCCACCCCCCAGCAGTGCAGGGGCAGCCTCCACCAGGCCCCCACTCATGTCTCCCACCCCCCCACCCCCCAGCAGTGCAGGGGCAGCCTCTACCAGGCCCCCACTCATGTCTCCCACCACCCCCACCCCCCAGCAGTGCAGGGGCAGCTTCCAGCAGGCCCCCACTCATGTCTATCACCACCGCCGCCCCCCAGCCACCATGGCCACCCTCCAGCAGGCCCCCACTCATGTCTCCCAACACCCCCACCCCCCAGCCACCAGGGGCAGCCTCCACCAGGCCCCCACTCATGTCTCCCACCACCCCCACCCCCCAGCCACCAGGGGCAGCCTCCACAGGCCCCCACTCATGTCCCCCTGCACCCCCACCCCCCAGCCACCAGGGGCAGCCTCCACCAGGCCCCCACTCATGTCCCCCTGCACCCGCACCCCCCAGCATCCAGGGTCACCCTCCACCAGGCCCCCACTCATGTCTCCCACCACCCCCACCCCCCAGCCACCAGGGGCAGCCTCCAGCAGGCCCCCACTCATGTCTCCCACCACCCCCACCCCCCAGCCACCAGGGGCAGCCTCCACGAGGCCCCCACTCATGTCTCCCACCACCCCCACCCCCCAGCAGTGCAGGGGCAGCTTCCACCAGGCCCCCACTCATGTCTCCCACCACCCCCACCCCCCAGCCACCATGGCAACCCTCCACCAGGCCCCCAATCATGTCCCCCTGCACCCCCACCCCCCAGCAGTGCAGGGGCAGCCTCCACCAGGCCCCCACTCATGTCTCCCACGACCCCCACGCCCCAGCAATGCAGGGGCAGCCTCCACCAGGCCCCCCACTCATGTCTCCCACCACCCCCACCCCCCAGCCACCAGGGGCAGCCTCCACCAGGCCCCCACTCATGTCCCCCTGCACCCCCACCCCCCAGCCACCGGGGGCAGCCTCCACCAGGCCCCCACTCACATAGCTCTCAACCATTTGTGTCGTAAAGGCGGGTGAAATCACCCGATTTTGTTTTTGGCGGGTGAGACGCCCATAGGAATGAATGGGCTTGCAGGAGGCTTGGCGGGTGAGTCAGCCCTTTACAAGGCGGGTGACACCCGCCAAAAGCGTGTGAGTTGAGAGCTATGCCCACTCATGTCCCCCTGCACCCCCACCCCCCAGCCACCAGGGGCAGCCTCCACCAGGCCCCCACTCATGTCTCCCACCACCCCCACCCCCCAGCAGTGCAGGGGCAGCCTCCACCAGGCCCCCACTCATGTCTCCCACCCCCCCTCACCCCCCAGCAGTGCAGGGGCAGCCTCCACCAGGACCCCACTCATGTCCCCCTGCACCCCCACCCCCCAGCATCCAGGGTCACCTTCCACCAGGCCCCCACTCATGTCTCCTACCACCCCACCCCCCTGCCACCATGGCCACCCTCCAGCAGGCCCCCACTCATGTCTCCCACCACCCCCACCCCCCAGCCACCAGGGCCAGCCTCTACCAGGCCCCCACTCATGTCCCCCTGCACCCCCACCCCCCAGCATCCAGGGTCACCCTCCACCAGGCCCCCACTCATGTCTCCAACCACCCCCACCCCCCAGCCACCAGGGGCAGCCTCCACCAGGCCCCCACTCATGTCTCCCACCACCCCCACCCCCCTGCCACCATGGCCACCCCCCACCAGGCCCCCACTCATGTCTCCCACCACCCCCACCCCCCAGCAGTGCAGGGGCAGCTTCCACCAGGCCCCCACTCATGTCTCCCACCACCCCCACCCCCCAGCATCCAGGGGCAGCCTCCACCAGGCCCCCACTCATGCCCCCTGCACCCCCACCCCCCAGCCTCCAGGGTCACCCTCCACCAGGCCCCCACTCATGTCTCCCACCACCCCCACCCCCCAGCCACCAGGGGCAGCCTCCAGCAGGCCCCCACTCATGTCCCCCACCACCCCCACCCCCCAGCCACCAGGGGCAGCCTCCACCAGGCCCCCACTCATGTCTCCCACCACCCCCACCCCCCAGCAGTGCAGGGGCAGCTTCCACCAGGCCCCCACTCATGTCTCCCACCACCCCCACCCCCCAGCCACCATGGCCACCCTCCACCAGGCCCCCACTCATGTCCCCCTGCACCCCCACCCCCCAGCATCCAGGGTCACCCTCCACCAGGCCCCCACTCATTTCTCCCACCACCCCCACCCCCCAGCAGTGCAGGGGCAGCCTCCAGCAGGCCCCCACTCATGTCTCCCACCACTCCCACCCCCCAGCCACCAGGGGCAGCCTCCAGCAGGCCCCCGCTCATGTCCCCCTGCACCCTCACCCCTCAGCAACCAGGGTCATCCTCCACCAGGCCCCCACTCATGTCTCCCACCACCCCCACCCCCCAGCCACCAGGGGCAGCCTCCAGCAGGCCCCCACTCATGTCTCCCACCACCCCCAGCCCCCTGCCACCATGGCCACCCTCCACCAGGCCCCCACTCATGTCCCCCTGCACCCCCACCCCCCAGCATCCAGGGTCACCCTCCACCAGGCCCCCACTCATGTCTCCCACCACCCCCACCCCCCAGCCACCAGGGGCAGCCTCCACCAGGCCCCCACTCATGTCTCCCACCACCCCCACCCCCCAGCAGTGCAGGGGCAGCCTCCACCAGGCCCCCATTCATGTCTCCCACCCCCCCACCCCCCAGCAGTGCAGGGGCAGCCTCCACCAGGCCCCCACTCATGTCCCCCTGCACCCCCACCCCCAGCATCCAGGGTCACCCTCCACCAGGCCCCCACTCATGTCTCCCACCACCCCCACCCCCCTGCCACCATGGCCACCCTCCAGCAGGCCCCCACTCATGTCTCCCACCACCCCCACCCCCCAGCCACCAGGGGCAGCCTCCACCAGGCCCCCACTCATGTCCCCCTGCACCCCCACCCCCCAGCATCCAGGGTCACCCTCCACCAGGCCCCCACTCATGTCTCCCACCACCCCCACCCCCCAGCCACCAGGGGCAGCCTCCACCAGGCTCCCACTCATGTCCCCCTGCACCCCCACCCCCGAGCATCCAGGGTCACCCTCCACCAGGCCCCCACTCATGTCTCCCACCACCCCCACCCCCCAGCCACCAGGGGCAGCCTCCACCAGGCCCCCACTCATGTCTCCCACCACCCCCACCCCCTGCCACCATGGCCACCCTCCACCAGGCCCCCACTCATGTCTCCCACCACCCCCACCCCCCAGCAGTGCAGGGGCAGCCTCCAGCAGGCCCCCACTCATGTCTCCCACCACCCCCACCCCCCTGCCACCAGGGGCAGCCTCCACCAGGCTCCCACTCATGTTCCCCTGCACCCCCACCCCCCAGCATCCAGGGTCACCCTCCACCAGGCCCCCACTCATGTCTCCCACCACCCCCACCCTCCAGCAGTGCAGGGGCAGCCTCCAGCAGGCCCCCACTCATGTCTCCCACCACCCCCACCCCCCAGCAGTGCAGGGGCAGCCTCCACCAGGCCCCCATTCATGTCTCCCACCCCCCCACCCCCCAGCAGTGCAGGGGCAGCCTCCACCAGGCCCCCACTCATGTCCCCCTGCACCCCCACCCCCAGCATCCAGGGTCACCCTCCACCAGGCCCCCACTCATGTCTCCCACCACCCCCCTGCCACCATGGCCACCCTCCAGCAGGCCCCCACTCATGTCTCACACCACCCCCACCCCCCAGCCACCAGGGGCAGCCTCCACCAGGCCCCCACTCATGTCCCCCTGCACCCCCACCCCCCAGCATCCAGGGTCACCCTCCACCAGGCCCCCACTCATGTCTCCCACCACCCCCACCCCCCTGCCACCAGGGGCAGCCTCCACCAGGCTCCCACTCATGTCCCCCTGCACCCCCACCCCCGAGCATCCAGGGTCACCCTCCACCAGGCCCCCACTCATGTCTCCCACCACCCCCACCCCCCAGCCACCAGGGGCAGCCTCCACCAGGCCCCCACTCATGTCTCCCACCACCCCCACCCCCTGCCACCATGGCCACCCTCCACCAGGCCTCCACTCATGTCTCCCACCACCCCCACCCCACAGCAGTGCAGGGGCAGCCTCCAGCAGGCCCCCACTCATGTCTCCCACCACCCCCACCCCCCTGCCACCAGGGGCAGCCTCCACCAGGCTCCCACTCATGTTCCCCTGCACCCCCACCCCCCAGCATCCAGGGTCACCCTCCACCAGGCCCCCACTCATGTCTCCCACCACCCCATCCTCCAGCAGTGCAGGGGCAGCCTCCAGCAGGCCCCCACTCATGTCTCCCACCACCCCCACCCCCCAGCCACCAGGGGCAGCCTCCACCAGGCCCCCACTCATGTCCCCCTGCACCCCACCCCCCAGCATCCAGGGTCACCCTCCACCAGGCCCCCACTCATGTCTCCCACCACCCCCACCCCCCAGCATCCAGGGTCACCCTCCACCAGGCCCCCACTCATGTCTCCCACCACCCCCACCCCCCAGCAGTGCAGGGGCAGCCTCCACCAGGCCCCCACTCATGTCTCCCACCCCCCACCCCCCAGCAGTGCAGGGGCAGCCTCCACCAGGACCCCACTCATGTCCCCCTGCACCCCCACCCCCCAGCATCCAGGGTCACCCTCCACCAGGCCCCCACTCATGGCTCCCACCACCCCCACCCCCCTGCCACCATGGCCACCCTCCCCAGGCCCCCACTCATGTCTCCCACCACCAACACCCCCCAGCATCCAGGGTCACCCTCCACCAGGCCCCCACTCATGTCTCCCACCACCCCCACCCCCCTGCCACCATGGCCACCCTCCAGCAGGCCCCCACTCATGTCTCCCACCACCCCCACCCCCCAGCCACCAGGGGCAGCCTCCACCAGGCCCCACGCTCATGTCCCCCTGCACCCCCAACCCCCAGCATCCAGGGTCACCCTCCACCAGGCCCCCACTCATGTCTCCCACCACCCCCACCCCCCAGCCACCAGGGGCAGCCTCCACCAGGCCCCCACTCATGTCTCCCACCACCCCCACCCCCCTGCCACCATGGCCACCCCCCACCAGGCCCCCACTCATGTCTCCCACCACCCCCACCCCCCAGCAGTGCAGGGGCAGCCTCCAGCAGGCCCCCACTCATGTCTCCCACCACCCCCACCCCCCAGCCACCAGGGGCAGCCTCCACCAGGCCCCCACCCATGTCCCCCTGCACCCCCACCCCCCAGCATCCAGGGTCACCCTCCACCAGGCCCCCACTCATGTCTCCCACCACCCCCACCCCCCAGCCACCAGGGGCAGCCTCCACCAGGCCCCCACTCATGTCCCCCTGCACCCCCACCCCCCAGCCACCAGGGGCAGCCTCCACCAGGCCCCCACTCATGTCCCCCTGCACCCCCACCCCCCAGCCACCAGGGACAGCCTCCACCAGGCCCCCACTCATGTCTCCCACCACCCCCACCCCCCAGCAGTGCAGGGGCAGCCTCCACCAGGCCCCCACTCATGTCTCCCACCACCCCCACCCCCCAGCAGTGCAGGGGCAGCCTCCACCAGGCCCCCACTCATGTCCCCCTGCACCCCCACCCCCCAGCATCCAGGGTCACCCTCCACCAGGCCCCCACTCATGTCTCCCACCACCCCCACCCCCCTGCCACCATGGCCACCCTCCACCAGGCCCCCACTCATGTCTCCCACCACCCCCACCCCCCAGCATCCAGGGTCACCCTCCACCAGGCCCCCACTCATGTCTCCCACCACCCCCACCCCCCTGCCACCATGGCCACCCTCCAGCAGGCCCCCACTCATGTCTCCCACCACCCCCACCCCCCAGCCACCAGGGGCAGCCTCCACCAGGCCCCCACTCATGTCCCCCTGCACCCCCACCCCCCAGCATCCAGGGTCACCCTCCACCAGGCCCCCACTCATGTCTCCCACCACCCCCACCCCCCAGCCACCAGGGGCAGCCTCCACCAGGCCCCCACTCATGTCTCCCACCACCCCCACCCCCCTGCCACCATGGCCACCCCCCACCAGGCCCCCACTCATGTCTCCCACCACCCCCACCCCCCAGCAGTGCAGGGGCAGCTTCCACCAGGCCCCCACTCATGTCTCCCACCACCCCCACCCCCCAGCATCCAGGGGCAGCCTCCACCATGCCCCCACTCATGCCCCCCTGCACCCCCACCCCCCAGCCTCCAGGGTCACCCTCCACCAGGCCCCCACTCATGTCCCCCTGCACCCCCACCCCCCAGCATCCAGGGTCACCCTCCACCAGGCCCCCACTCATGTCTCCCACCACCCCCACCCCCCAGCCACCAGGGGCAGCCTCCAGCAGGCCCCCACTCATGTCTCCCAACACCCCCACCCCCCAGCAGTGCAGGGGCAGCCCCCACCAGGTCCTCACAATCCCCAATCATGTGCGTAATGGTCAGCCTCCACAGCCAATGGAAATCACATGTTACACCCCCAATGTTCATGAAGCTAATGAACCCATGTCTGTCACACACAATGGTTGCAATTGAATGGGAAAACACCCAACATGACATGCATGAAACCAATGAGATGAAACCACACAGTGAAGTATGGAAACAAAATTGTATTGAAAAAAATAAAGAATGCTAAAGAAAGAAAACAAATTACAATGTGAATGAGAAAAAAGAAAAGCTGCAAGTCCGTATGAAAACACAAAACGGCAAATCAGAATCCCAAAAAATTTTGTCCAAAGTCAAATGTAAAAAAATCTCCATGCAAGGAATAACTATGTAAAAAAATACCAAGGGTCCATGAGCCCAACTGAACAAAGGAAACCTACTAAAAAACCTACCTAAAAATCAACTATATACAAAAAGTGGAGCAGTGTCCGTCGACTCCAAATCATAATAAGAAAGAAAGGAAACCTAAAACTAAAGAACTATATACAAAGGCGGCGGGCAAGTCCAGCGGCTCACTCCGTGGTGTCCCGGGCTAGGGCATCATCGAACTCCTGTTCGATGTCCCGGAGGCGGTCCAGTTCCATGGCCCCGAGGGTCCGCAGGGACGACGCCGTGTCCTCCTCCAACCCCCTGCGGACTGCCTCGAGGCACTCCGCCCACCTCAGGGCCCTCTGCATGGAGTTCTCCGCCCTGACCATTGTGAGCCGCGCCTCTTCCGCCCGCCGCCGCTCCGCACCTATGGCGTGGCCCAACCGCTGCCACACGGAAGACACTCTCTGTCCTGGGTCCCCCTGCCCTCCGGCCGATGCCTGCCCCTCCGATGTCGAAAGCCTCGAGCCTTCATGTCTTCCACCATGTTGCTGCTGCTGCTGCTCTGCCTCTGCCCGTGCACTGCCTCCTGCTGCCTGCACATCCTCCGCCGGCTGGGGTGCAGTTGTTGATGTGGCCACCCCTGCTGGACCTCCGACTCCCGACTGTGGCAGGGATGCCTCCTCCACCAGCCTGGCCGCACCGTCAGAGGCAGCTCCACAGGGCACCCAGGTGACTGATGGGTGGGAAGATGGCACAGAGGACGACTGGCGCGTAGGGGGTCCAGTTGAGGAGTGGGTCGGAGCAAGCCCCATCAGACGGAGGAATCCGGCCTGGGTGACCTGTCCCAGCAGGCTGACGTGGTCAACGAGCCATTCGAGATGACGTGCAGTCTCTCCATGAAAAGACTGCAGGTCACCTCGCATGGCCCGTTGACGCAACGCCACACCAGCCAGGACAGGCTCAACCTGGACCTGGATGGCCACGTCCGCAGGCAGAGGAAGGCCAGTTGACGTCAGCTCATCCCCTGCCTGAAAACGGGTCTGGACGTAGGCATCCCTGCTGGTGCAAGATGATGCAGGGACAGGATCGGGGACAGGATTGCACACAGGCACCTCCGCGGTGGCCTGTGCTGCCTCCTGTCCCTGGTCCTGCACTGCACCACTAGCACCAGTGGGATCCCCACCTCCAGACCCCGTCCCTGGTGCTTGCACGGCCTCCTCCTCCACCAAACCCCCCACCAACCTGGATGACTCTGTGTCATCTTCCCCTGTTGGGTCCTGTGGGGTCCCAGCTGCCCCTTCTGCTGCCGAGGAGTCCAACTGCAACCTCCGCCTTTTGGACCTCCCCCCGGCAGCTGCGGCCTGGGACGCGGCACCGGACACCTCACTCCCCGACGAGATGACAACACGGAGGGGAGCCGGGCCTTGCGTCTCCGGCTGGCGGTCGGATCCCCGCCGCTGTGCTCCACAGCACCTTCTCCGCCCTCTTCATCAGTTGACGCTGCAGAGAAGGGAGAAACAAAACACAGGCATCAGGGCACTGTACAATGGACACATACACACATGACAGTTGCACATGAGTGGCATAGGCAAACCTCAGACATGGCATCACAATCCCCAACACACATGTCATTGCAACTCGCACACATGAGCCATACCACAGCCATATCGCAACTGCCACCACCATCCCTACACATACAACAGCATCAGCAGCCAAAGGGGAGCCAGACATCACATGCAACACAGGAAGTGCACCACACATGTACACACACCACCACACTTGCATGCATGTCTACACCTCTGCCAAGTGTCGCACTGTTCAGACGGGCATCCATGTCACATCTGCCAATCAGGCTTCCACATACCGCTGTCACATGCATCCATGTTGCATCACTGTTGCACCCTTGTCAAATACACACACATGCACATGTACACAGTGCTCATACATGCAGCCGAAAAAACATACATGCCCGACATCACGGACATGTCTACTTACATACACATTCATCCAAACATGTGTGCACGCACAACTGCATTTGCCATGCAAGCCCACACACACAAGCACCATCCATGTCTCACACATTACAGCCCTCGCATGTGTCAGCCCCAAGGCCCTGTACACCCCCACCCATACTCGACCCCATACAAACAGATGTGCAACCTGCACAATACCGAATAATCACCATACGCACTGCTCACAATCAGGATGCATGTACACTCACCGCTCGACTCCAGACGGGTCTGCTTCTCTAGGACCTGGAGGTGGAGCGCTGGGGATATGCGTTCCAGGACCCCCATCTGTTCTTCCGACAAGTGGCCCCGGCGCCCCTTGGCATCCGCTGCCTTCAAGAGGTGCCGGGCCTTGTTCAGGGTCCTGGACCTGAAGTCCTCCCAGCGCTTCCTGACATGTTGTAAGTCCCGGACTGCCACCCCCTCCGCGTTGATGGCAGTCACGATGTCAGTCCAGATCCGAGTCCGTCCTTCCTTGTCGGCGCGAGAACTTCCGAAGAGGGCATCATACTGCCCCAGGACTTGCTCCACCAGGACACCAACTTCGGTGGCACTGAAGCTGGTGCCCCTCTGCCTCTCTGGCTGGGGGTTGTCAGTGGTCACAGATGGTGTTTGCCCCGACATGACAACCCCAGAGGCAGGAGGGGGTGGGCAACTGGGTCCTGGGGCTGGGCTGTGGAGCGATGGAATTCCAGTCGGGAGTCTTCGGTTCCAGCAGGGGTGGTCACAGCAACAGCACCCCTGGCTGATGTGCAGGCAGCAAATGGCAGTGCACGTGGGCAGCAGGCAGTCAGGCAGCAGCAGATGGCAGGTGGGAGCGTGCTCGGGGCTCTGGGGGGCAGTAGTTCGGCCTTCTGGGCAGGAGCGTGGTCTTCCGTGTGCTTACGCGTGGCCAGCTTGGTACGGAGTGATTTGGCACGTGAAAATCCTGCACGTCAGCGTGAAAATCGAGGAAAGGCCCTTAGCGCGTAAGCGCGTCAGCACGCATACGCGAATCTATTGGACCAAAGGCCCTCAGCGCGTAAGCGCGTCTGTGACGTGACCCGCACGGGTGTTTCCCACACAGCACGTGATGACAGAGCACACGTGGAAAGACTGCACGTCAGAGTGTTATCGCGTGTAATTGGACAGCACGTCAGAGTGTCATCGCGTGTAATAGGACAAGAGTGCGCGTACACGCGATTGGCCTATGTACGTGTATATCAGGGGTGCGCGGACACTTACACACGCAAGTACGTCAGCGCACCTGTATCCCGGGGTGTGCGGAAATTTCCACACGCTATTGGACTGGGTACTGGATTACAGGGGTGCGCGGGACACACGCTCGCCTACAACACGCGCAACGCATTAATTTGCGCGCTAACAAAATAACTAGCTCAGACCCAGGATGAACATACCGTTCCTAGCAGCAGTGGGCGTGGCCTACCAAAGGAGGAGGAGGAGGTTAGTCAGGGCCAGAATATTCACACCCAGAACCAGCCTTTTCGGGATGCCTGATGACCAGGTGCATGGGAGGTACAGGTTTCCACCACACATCATACTGGACCTGGTGAGTTAGTGGGAGGATGACCTCACATCACCCACCCTGTGCTCCCAAGCACTCAGCCCCCTGGAGAAGGTCCTCAATGTACTCCACTTCTTAGCCACTGGATCATTTCAGCGGACAAGTGCCATTGTGGGTGGTGTATCACAGGCCACCCAGTCACGCTGCGTACACCAGGTCTTGAACATCATCACTGCACGCCCATCAGTCCGCAGGCACATATACCTGCCCAGAACCCCTGCAGAAAGGCATGCTGCCGCCCTGGATTTCTACGCTGTGGCACGATTCCCCAAAGTGCTAGGTGCCATCGACTGCACCCATGTGGCTCTACGTCCCCCCAGGGCATCTGAGCACATCTATAGGAACCGCAAGCACTGGCATTCCATCAACGTGCAGGTAGTATGTAATGCCAAGGGAATCATCACCTCAGTATATGCCAACTATCCCGGGTCAACCCACGACAGCTTCATTTACCGAATGTCCACCCTAAGCCGGGACCTAGAAGCTGGGCGGCATGGCGATACATGGCTGCTTGGTGAGTATGAATGCCACTGTACATGCATGCATGTCAGATACTGAGCAAGGTCACAACCCCACCAATGATACCAATCACCACCTCCACAGGGGACAGTGCCTACCCTCTCAGCCCCCACATGATGACGCCAATTCGGAACCCCACCACGCCACCCCAGGTAAGATATAACGCAGCCCACATTACAACCCGGGGCATAGTGGAGCTCCCTTGACCGTTCTGGCGGGCAGCTGTTGTACGCTCCCCCAGTAGTGTGCAGGATCATAGTGGCAGCATGTGTCCTGCACAACGTTGCAACACGCCGGGGCCTGGCCGTGGACATGGTGGTGGCACCACATCCCTAACCACATGCACAGCCGCTGCGCATGGGAGGGGAAAGGGCACGGGGGGAGGCAGCCCGTACACAGCTAGTGGCTAATTACTTCACATAGAAATCACACCCCTGTGGAGTGCACACTGCCCTGGCACATTCCAACTGACAATCAATGATGACTCAACCGGACACTGATCCTGAATGTCTGAAGAAAGAACCGTCAAAACCATATCAGCCTGAGATTGTTCACCTGGAAGTGTCACAATGAGTGCATCCCTACCCACACAGACACCACCAATGCAGTTTTGTGAAGTTACACATTCAAGCAGCTAAAATGAATACCCACTTGCAAAATGCAACAAGAGGACAGTGCCATGTCAGCCAACCCAACCCCAGCACCGCCACACGACACACCGTGCCATGTCATGCTATTTGCAGGTAAACAAAGTAATCCCCACAACATGACACTAGTGTCACAATGTACAGTGTCCCTATTAGAAACTTGCAACACCTGAAATGCTCACAGTAATGCCGGACCAACAACAAACTTGAGCACGTTCTACCATTAAGATGACATCACAAATGTTAGATATAAGAAGTAGTCTCACCACCTGGAAATGCCTGCACTCCCACCACTACCAACTGTGCAGTGTTGGCGCCATGTAGAGTTGTAGGTGCACTGCTGCCAACATGTACCCCATCTCCAGACTAGAGGTCTTTGTGTAGACATGAGGAAGGGACCTGTAAATTGGGAGGTAACCACAGAAGATGAGTTACACATCAATGCAACATGCAGTGTACAACACAACAGCAATATGCACTAGGAATGTATACACAGTATTGACTACAGACTGCCCACACAGCTCATGGGAGTCCAACGTCACTGTATAATTCACTGTCACTTGGGCACACCCTTTGCAAGCCCATGGAAACGGGAAGCAGGAGGGGTGTGTGTGACTCAAACCCAAGCATCTGAACCAAATACATTACAAGCCTGCATGTGCCCAGCCACAATGCAGCGTATGCAAACACAGGAACCACGGAAGCCAACAAATCGTCCCAAAAAAATTGGGAATAAAAAAAATAAAAATAAAAATAAAAATAAAAAAAAATCAAAAATGGCCATTGATGGGCCCGGGGGGGTTGGGGAGGCCACCCAGGAGGTCCGAGGACAGGATGCACACCAGAACCCACCTGCGTGGATCCTGGGAAAATAAAACACCTCCATGGGCTCATGGCCCACACGGCTACCCTATTGTGGGAGTATCACTGCTGTCGCTATTATCACCCTGTGCACCTGCATCCGGAGGTGGTTGCACTATGGGAGGCAGCCCACGCAAGGCCCTAGTCTGCTCCTCCATGGTTGCAAGCATGCGGGTGTGGTAGGTCTGGCTCTGGAGGATGAGTGTGCGGAGGTCCCCATGCAACAACTCACGGGATGCCCGGACCTCCGCCCTCGTTGCCTGCATCTCAGCTGAGAGCAAACGGGTGAGACGCTCCAGCTGCTGTTCTGTCCTTTGGTGTGTTGAAGCCTCAAGCTCAACAAGAGTCGTCCTGAGGTGAAGGAACTCCTGCCTCAGGGCTTCCCTGTGGCCCTGGGACTCAATGGAGATGGCCTCCTGCAGAGTCGCCAGTGCCGCCCGCCTGTCCCTGTTGGACCCCAACATGTCCTCCCTGTGTGACTGGCAGATGGAGTCGGTTGCCTGCTCTAGTCGCTCCATCAGCCTTTCAGGGGGGACAATGGAAGTGGCCACCCTATCCATGGCCTGAGCCATCATCTCGGATGATGCTGCCTGTTGGGTTGCCATACCGTAAATGGATTGCTCTCATACGGTATTGCCAGGTGGCGTACGGCCACCACGTCGGCGGGCACCACACCTGTCTGGGGCAAGGCGAACTGCGCCTTGCTGTGCCGGCACTGCCTGAGGCTGCAGGACTGCATTCCCCCTCTGATCTGCTGGCCCAGGAACAGGATCAGATGTCGCGGAGTGTGACCCTGCATCCGTAACCACCAAAGGCGTAGCTGCCAACACTGACATCCCCATTGAGGGTTCTGACCCTGGTGCAGGTGGGTGGGACAGAACAGAATCCCTCCCTGGAACACTCACCTGCGACGGCACGTAGGTCTCATCCGAATCAACACCTGAGTACAGCTCGGGGGAGGTGCAGCCAGAGACACCCCTTGAGAGCACGACCTGCAGCACTTGTGGGTTCTCACCCACCACCACACCACGTCCCTCACTGGTGGTTGGTCGGCCCTCGGACCCCTCCTGGGTCTGCACCATCTCCACAACCCCAGCAGTATCAGGTGCGTCTTCCCCTGCAAAGACATGAAAACAAAGAAATGGAAACAGGCATTAGCACCATGGCACACAATGAGGGCTGAGAAGCAAGAGAACCAGTACTTGTTTGACACATGTCCCACATGACTAAAACCCTCCCATGCATGCACCCTCACTGCGTATGAAGGGCAGGCAAATGGCACACACTGATGACACCAAGATGGAAGATGAACACATTTTCTGCATGCTGCCTGGCAGTGGCATCACACATTGGCCTGTGATTGCCAGGTGAAACACACATGCCATCACACAGGTGGCATGTACCATTGCTATTGAGTGAAGATGTAGAGGAGGGCAGCACCCATTCATTCAGTCCAGTTCCCGCATGTAATAGCTTTCCTAATTCAAACAGGTCAGATTCTTCACCTGGAGCTGCCAGTCCGAAATGGTCCAATTGCACAGGGACATGTTTGAACAAATGATATCCAGGTAACAAAGTCACTCCACTTTACCATAGCCATGTCAGACATGTGACTAGAGGACTGCGACATGCCTAGTAAAAGTGGTGGAATGCAAACAATCTGACTAAATGAACAGTGAAAAATCAAGCAACTATGTTGTGGCAAGGTGACACTTCAAGGGCAACTGGCGTGCAGTTGGGCTAGATGTCTACTGTTGGCAGAAGGGATACTGCTATGGCCAAATGCAGCTGCACAGGATGTATTGCATGAAGCACATGGCTGACCCATACGACTCAGGTGCACACACTCTCACTGGGCACACATACAGAAGCCCTCACACACACCATGCACATGGATGACACACACATGCATGTGCACTCACCGGACAATGCCTCGTAATCAGCCAAATCTCCCACGCCTTGGATCTGTTCCTCCGTGACGTAGGTCCCAGCGACTGACTCATGTGGAGTGAGTTCCGTGTCTACTACTGGAGACCCACCCCCAGTCACTAGAGTTGCGGCATGACTTGAGGCCAGCTTATTCTTTGCCCTGCACTTTAGGTCATTCCAGCGCTTATAGCAATCATTGGCTGTGCGCCTCACGATTCCAAGGGCACTTACGGTGTCCGCAACGGTCTGCCAGTGTGCCTGGCGTTGTGCAGGTGTGGTCTTGGATCCTGCAACAATGACCATCTCGTTGTCATGTGCGGACACATACTCGACAAGTGCATTCAGTTCGTCATCCGTGAAGCTGGGCTTCCTGGACGGGCCGGACTGTGTAGCCGTGTCTGGGGCATCAGCCTGTGCCGGATGAGCACTCTTCCTCTTCCACTTGGAAGGTGGTGGTGATCCTGAGTGTCCTGCGCCGCTCTGGACACTAGGGGTAGGAGCCCAGGTGGGATCTGTATCAGGAGTTTGGAGTTGTACACTCAGCATGGGAGTTGGTGCAGGCATTGGCTCTAGTATGATGGTGTCAGGGGGAATGTCAGCAGCATGGACTAGGACCGACACTGTCCGGGCTGGGTGTGTGAGGGCTGGGGTGGATGGAGCCGCAGCTGCCCCTGCAGCCTCTCCACCCTGCCTACTTGGTGCAGCAGATGACCTTGCTGACCCAGATGCACGTGGCATGGTGACATCAACGTGCACCAGCGCACGTGTCATAGGCCTGCTGACCTGGAAGTCAGCCATGGAGTCATCCTGGTCTGGTGCCACAATGGGCTGGTCCAACAAGGGCTGAGCATGGATGGTGTCAGCCACATCAGCCTCAACGGGAGGGGGGGGGATTATGGGTGCCCTTGACTGGTCCTTCACACATGGGGGGACAGGCTCACCCTGCAAGTAACGACCACGTCCCCTACCGGATCCACCACGGCCACCACTTGTGGCTCTTCCACCTTTGCCACCCTTACGTAATCCTCGCCTCCCAGCCATGGCACTGATGTTAATGTGCGTATGGGAGTGGCTGTAAAATATTGTCCTGGGCAATTGGGGGTCAAAGGGGTTGGGTACCAGATGGTAATTGTACCCTAGTGCTCTTGCAAGGCTGATTGTAACCCCTGGGGAAAGATGACGGGTCACGCTACGCACAGGAGCCCCAAAAAAGGGAGATGACGTGCACGCAACCCCTCCTAGACCACGTCTGCAGAAAGAAAAACCTGCACTACGCTGTGGCACCCAGTAACACAAGAATGAACGTATGCGTGTCACACGCAGCCTAGAATGACCTCTGAAGGGGTAGGCTATACACGGGGCAAGCACAGATGTTAGATATACGTGCGTGACTCACCGTCTGCCAGGAAAAAGAGTGTGAAAAAGGAGCGCGTTTGGTTGGCAACACCCCCGCCAAAAGAAGATTTGTACGCTGTCTGAGGAGACAGGACAACAGTAGAAGGGAACACTGTTTGAGGGAACGGGCCCAGGTAAACCAGTAAAAGAGAAAAAAGAGAAAAAGCTGTCAGAGGTAACAGGGAATACGAACTTGAAACGCCGTGAAGTAAATCGCGTGTGAAACGACAAGAAGTACAGAATTCACCCACTCGCTCTCCACGAAAAGCACGTACAAGGAAGTGGTATTCTACGCGTACCTTTTATACAGGCCCACACGTCCAGCGTCACTTACGCGGCGTGTACGCGCTAGCGCCATTTCCACCAATTACACGCTTTGTCACTTCTGCGTGTAGGGCCATTTCCACCAATCACACGCGATGACACTCTGACGTGCAGTCTTTCCACGTGTGCTCTGTCATCACGTGCTGTGTGGGAAACACCCGTGCGGGTCACGTCACAGACGCGCTCACGCGCTGAGGGCCTTTGGTCCAATAGATTCGCGTATGCGTGCTGACGCGCTTACGCGCTAAGGGCCTTTCCTCGATTTTCACGCTGACGTGCAGGATTTTCACGTGCCAAATCACTCCGTACCAAGCTGGCCACGCGTAAGCACACGGAAGACCACGCTCCTGCCCAGAAGGCCGAACTACTGCCCCCCAGAGCCCCGAGCACGCTCCCACCTGCCATCTGCTGCTGCCTGACTGCCTGCTGCCCACGTGCACTGCCATTTGCTGCCTGCACATCAGCCAGGGGTGCTGTTGCTGTGACCACCCCTGCTGGAACCGAAGACTCCCGACTGGAATTCCATCGCTCCACAGCCCAGCCCCAGGACCCAGTTGCCCACCCACTCCTGCCTCTGGGGTTGTCATGTCGGGGCAAACACCATCTGTGACCACTGACAACCCCCGGCCAGAGAGGCAGAGGGGCACCAGCTTCAGTGCCACCGAAGTTGGTGTCCTGGTGGAGCAAGTCCTGGGGCAGTATGATGCCCTCTTCGGAAGTTCCCGCGCCGACAAGGAAGGACAGACTCGGATCTGGACTGACATCGTGACTGCCATCAACGCGAAGGGGGTGGCAGTCCGGGACTTACAACATGTCAGGAAGCGCTGGGAGGACTTCAGGTCCAGGACCCTGAACAAGGCCCGGCGCCTCTTGAAGGCAGCGGATGCCAAGGGGCGCCGGGGCCACTTGTCGGAAGAACAGATGGGGTCCTGGAACGCATATCCCCAGCGCTCCACGTCCAGGTCCTAGAGAAGCAGACCCGTCTGGAGTCGAGCGGTGAGTGTACATGCATCCTGATTGTGAGCAGTGCGTGTGGTGATTATTCGGTATTGTGCAGGTTGCACATCTGTTTGTATGGGGTCGAGTATGGGTGGGGGTGTACAGGGCCGTGGGGCTGACACATGCGAGGGCTGTAATGTGTGAGACATGGATGGTGCTTGTGTGTGTGGGCTTGCATGGCAAATGCAGTTGTGCGTGCACACATGTTTGGATGAATGTGTATGTAAGTAGACATGTCCGTGATGTCGGGCATGTATGTTTTTTCGGCTGCAAGCATGAGCACTGTGTACATGTGCATGTGTGTGTATTTGACAAGGGTGCAACAGTGATGCAACATGGATGCATGTGACAGCGGTATGTGGAAGCCGGATTGGCAGATGTGACATGGATGCCCGTCTGAACAGTGCGACACTTGGCAGAGGTGTAGACATGCATGCAAGTGTGGTGGTGTGTGTACATGTGTGGTGCACTTCCTGTGTTGCATGTGATGTCTGGCTCCCCTTTGGCTGCTGATGCTGTTGTATGTGTAGGGATGGTGGTGGTTGTTGCGATATGGCTGTGGTATGGCTCATGTGTGCGAGTTGCAATGACATGTGTGTTGGGGATTGTGATGCCATGTCTGAGGTTTGCCTATGCCACTCATGTGCAACTGTCATGTGTGTATGTGTCCATTGTACAGTGCCCTGATGCCTGTGTTTTGTTTCTCCCTGTCTGCAGCGTCAACTGATGAAGAGGGCGGAGAAGGTGCTGTGGAGCACAGCGGCGGGGATCCGACCGCCAGCCGGAGACGCAAGGCCCGGCTCCCCTCCCGTGTTGTCATCTCGTCGGGGAGTGAGGAGTCCGGTGCCGCGTCCCAGGCCGCAGCTGCCGGGGGGGGGTCCAAGAGGCGGAGGTTGCAGTTGGACTCCTCGGCAGCAGAAGGGACAGCTGGGACCCCACAGGGCCCAACAGGGGAAGATGGCACAGAGTCATCCAGGTTGGTGGGGGGTTTGGTGGAGGAGGAGGCCGTGCAAGCACCAGAGACGGGGTCTGGAGGTGGGGATCCCACTGGTGCTAGTGGTGCAGTGCAGGACCAGGGACAGGAGGCAGCACAGGCCGCCGCGCAGGCCGCCGCGGAGGTGCCTGTGTGCAATCCTGTCCCCGATCCTGTCCCTGCATCATCTTGCACCAGCAGGGATGTCTACGTCCAGACCCGTTTTCAGGCAGGGGATGAGCTGACGTCAATTGGCCTTCCTCTGCCTGCGGACGTGGCCATCCAGGTCCAGGTTGAGCCTGTCCTGGCTGGTGTGGCGTTGCGTCAACGGGCCATGCGAGGTGACCTGCAGTCTTTTCATGGAGAGACTGCACGTCATCTCGAATGGCTCGTTGACCACGTCAGCCTGCTGGGACAGGTCACCCAGGCCGGATTCCGCTGTCTGATGGGGCTTGCACCGACCCCCTCCTCAACTGGACCCCCTACACGCCAGTCGTCCTCTGTGCCATCTTCCCACCCATCAGTCACCTGGGTGCCCTGTGGAGCTGCCTCTGACGGTGCGGCCAGGCGGGTGGAGGAGGCATCCCTGCCACAGTCGGGAGTCGGAGGTCCAGCAGGGGTGGCCACATCAACAACTGCACCCCAGCCGGCGGAGGATGTGCAGGCAGCAGGAGGCAGTGCATGGGCAGAGGCAGTGCAGCAGCAGCAGCAACATGGTGGGAGACATGAAGGCTCGGGGCTTTCGACCTCGGAGGGGCAGGCATCGGCCGGAGGGCAGGGGGACCCAGGACAGAGAGTGTCTTCCGTGTGGCAGCGGTTGGGCCACGCCATAGGTGCGGAGCGGCGGCGGGCGGAAGAGGCGCGGCTCACAATGGTCAGGGCGGAGAACTCCATGCGGAGGGCCCTGAGGCGGGCCGAGTGCCTCGAGGCAGTCCGCAGGGGGTTGGAGGAGGACACGGCGTCGTCCCTGCGGACCCTCGGGGCCATGGAACTGGACCGCCTCTGGGACATCGAACAGGAGTTCGATGATGCCCTGGCCCGGGACACCACGGAGTGAGCCGCTGGACTTTCCCGCCGCCTTTGTATATAGTTCTTTAGTTTTAGGTTTCCTTTCTTTCTTATTATGATTTGGAGTCGACGGACACTGCTCCACTTTTTGTATATAGTTGATTTTTAGGTAGGTTTTTTAGTAGGTTTCCTTTGTTCAGTTGGGCTCATGGACCCTTGGTATTTTTTTACATAGTTATTCCTTGCATGGAGATTTTTTTACATTTGACTTTGGACAACATTTTTTGGGATTCTGATTTGCCGTTTTGTGTTTTCATACGGACATGCATCTTTTCTTTTTTCTCATTCACATTGTAATTTGTTTTCTTTCTTTAGCATTCTTTATTTTTTTCAATACAATTTTGTTTCCATACTTCATTGTGTGGTTTCATCTCATTGGTTTCATGCATGTCATGTTGGGTGTTTTCCCATTCAATTGCAACCATTGTGTGTGACAGACATGGGTTCATTAGCTTCATGAACATTGGGGGTGTAACATGTGATTTCCATTTCCATGTGGGTGAATGGGTTACTTGGTAGGGCTTTTTGGCTGTGGAGGCTGACCATTACGCACATGATTGGGGATTGTGAGGACCTGGTGGGGGCTGCCCCTGCACTGCTGGGGGGTGGGGGTGGTGGGAGACATGAGTGGGGGCCTGGTGGAGGCTGCCCCTGGTGGCTGGGGGGTGGGGGTGGTGGGAGACATGAGTGGGGGCCTGCTGGAGGCTGCCCCTGGTGGCTGGGGGGTGGGGGTGGTGGGAGACATGAGTGGGGGCCTGGTGGAGGGTGACCCTGGATGCTGGGGGGTGGGGGTGCAGGGGGACATGAGTGGGGGCCTGGTGGAGGGTGGCCATGGTGGCAGGGGGGTGGGGGTGGTGGGAGACATGAGTGGGGGGCTGCTGGAGGCTGCCCCTGCACTGCTGGGGGGTGGGGGTGGTGGGAGACATGAGTGGGGGCCTGGTGGAGGCTGCCCCTGCACTGCTGGGGGGTGGGGGTGGTGGGAGACATGAGTGGGGGCCTGGTGGAGGGTGAGCCTGGATGCTGGGGGGTGGGGGTGCAGGGGGACATGAGTGGGGGCCTGGTGGAGGCTGCCCCTGGTGGCTGGGGGGTGGGGGTGCAGGGGGACATGAGTGGGGGCCTGGTGGAGGCTGCCCCTGGGGGCTGGGGGGTGGGGGTGGTGGGAGACATGAGTGGGGGCCTGGTGGAGGCTGCCCCTGGTGGCTGGGGGGTGGGGGTGCAGGGGGACATGAGTGGGGGCCTGGTGGAGGGTGACCCTGGATGCTGGGGGGTGGGGGTTCAGGGGGACATGAGTGGGGGCCTGGTGGAGGCTGCCCCTGGTGGCTGGGGGGTGGGGGTGCAGGGGGACATGAGTGGGGGCCTGGTGGAGGCTGCCCCTGGTGGCTGGGGGGTGTGGGTGGTGGGAGACATGAGTGGGGGCCTGGTGGAGGGTGACCCTGGATGCTGGGGGGTGGGGGTGGTGGGAGACATGAGTGGGGGCCTGGTGGAGGGTGGCCATGGTGCCTGGGGGGTGGGGGGTGGTGGGAGACATGAGTGGGGGCCTGGTGGAAGCTGCCCCTGCACTGCTGGGGGTTGGGGTGGTGGGAGACATGAGTGGGGGCCTGGTGGAGGCTGCCCCTGCACTGCTGGGGGGTGGGGGTGGTGGGAGACATGAGTGGGGGCCTGGTGGAAGCTGCCCCTGCACTGCTGGGGGGTGGGGGTGGTGGGAGACATGAGTGGGGGCCTGGTGGGGGTTGGCCATGGTGGCAGGGGGGTGGGGGTGGTGGGAGACATGAGTGGGGGCCTGGTGGAGGCTGCCCCTGCACTGCTGGGGGGTGGGGGTGGTGGGAGACATGAGTGGGGGCCTGGTGGAGGGTGACCCTGGATGCTGGGGGGTGGGGGTGCAGGGGGACATGAGTGGGGGCCTGGTGGAGGGTGGCCATGGTGGCTGGGGGGTGGGGGTGGTGGGAGACATGAGTGGGGGCCTGGTGGAAGCTGCCCCTGCACTGCTGGGGGGTGGGGGTGGTGGGAGACATGAGTGGGGGCCTGGTGGAGGCTGCCCCTGCACTGCTGGGGTGTGGGGGTGGTGGGAGACATGCATTGTTGATCAGTAGTGCAAGGTGACATGTGGGTTGGCTGGTGGGCATGCCCATGGTGGATGGGCTGCCTGCGGGACATGAGCAGGGGTGCAGGGTAGTCCCCCGTGGTGTGGGCTGCCTGCAGGGGCCGTGGAGGTTGTGGAGCGTACACCTGGGAGGACCCACACGGCCAATTCTCCCCAGAACCCCTGAAATACACATTCCCTGCTGAAATCGCGTGTGCAACTTCCCGCGCACCCCTGAAATACACGTACCCTGCTCGCACTGGGACAATCGCGTGTGGAACTTCCCACGCACCCCTGAAATACACGTACCCTGCTCGCACTGGGACTATCGCGTGTGGAACTTCCCGCGCACCCTGAAATACACGTACCCTGCTCGCACTGGGACAATCGCGTGTGGAACTTCCCGCGCACCCCTGGAATACACGTACCCTGATGGAATCGCGTGTGGAACTTCACGCGCACCCATGTAATACACGTACCCTGCTCGCACGGGGCCAGTCGTGTGTGGTACTTCCCACACACCCCTGCAATACACGTTCCCCGCTTGGTGTTTGCTGTCTGCCAGCCCGGTGAACTGGTCCAGGGTTAGCGCAGCCCTTTGCGATGACTTAGCGATTTTGATGGCTTTTCCTTGCGCGAGGGCGTTCTTGGGGGCGTTACTGGCGCTGCTGCAGGGTCGCTGCGATTCTCTGCGCCACGGCTGGTTTGGAAGCCTAAAATCCATGAATACGCTGTGCGCGGAAATCGCACGCGGACACTCTGCGCCAGCCGCTTGCGACACTTTTCTGCGAGATTCTATGAATTACCCTCTTAATTGTTCAATTGTTCATGCATTTCAGGAAAATATTTGGTTAATTATGCATACAATCTTCAATTGTAACACACATCTCGCTCTATACAATTTAATCGTTGGCCCACTGAGTAATTCTGATATTGCTGAGATGATCTCTCTCAAATTGTTTTACATTTTTATTGCGATTGCTTTCTATTTAATCACATAATATTGGAAATGCCTTGATAAATTGTGTTACTTGTCCTGGTGAAATTATATATTCTATATTCATAGAATTGAAAAGTGTTATGTGAAATCAATTCATGATATGTAGAAATATAATGAGAAATTTACATTTTTTATGAACTTTCTCCATTCCCCTGCGAATATGAGCTTTTTGACATATTTTTTGCAGCTACGAGTTATCCTTCCCACCCTCTCTGACTCTCCATGCCGTCTATCATTATTTTATCTTATGAATCCAACAAAGATATACTATTTAGTGTTCATAATTAACACTTATTTGATACTTTTTGATATTCTGTTAATATTTGATACAATTATCTAGTATTTTCTTGTTCAATAAGTACATATTATGTAAGTTAAAAAATGTTAATAACATCATATAGCAGAAAAAAGACTGATTTATTCCCATGTTCTTAAAAATCTTCATGAGCCAGCAAATAACTCCAGTGAGATCTTTATAAAAATCAAATGTACTCCCTAAGCCAAACAAGGATCCCCTTCTGTGTAGTTCCTACAGACTGAGTGCCTTATTAAAAGTGGATGGAACAATGTACACCTGCATACTAACAAATAAACCCGAGGGACTAAGACCAAAGTGTACTTATATCAGGTAGATGAGTGACAGACAACATTTGTAAAATGGTCATGCTTATAGATATAGCACAACATTGTAAATACCTGCAGCACTAATCTCACTTGATGCTGAAAACAACTTTGATAGGGTGGAGAGCCCTTTCTGTTTAAAGTTCGTGAAAAAGCAAGGGCTGGGATGAAAATGTATTAAATCTATAATGGCTATATGTATCAACCTAACAGCCAGAGCTAATATCAATGGATTTCTGAAGGAGGACCTCTCTCTTACCATGATACAAAGCAGGGGTGTCCATTATCACCCCTCCATTTTGCCTTGGAGGTTGAGCTACTGGCACAGGTGATCAGTAAGGAGAGGGATATCAGTGGAATCGATTATGGATGAAAATCCTTTAAGGCACCTCTGTTCGTCGCTGATTGCCCCTGTCAACATCACATCTGGATCAATCCCAGCTTTAATTAATATACCTGAAATTTTTTTTTAGTGCTACGGGTCTTAAGGTTAATTTAGACAAATCTAAAATAATGCATTTGACATTAATCCTTTGGGTATTTGATGAACTATTATCGATAATACCCCTGAAGATAGAACTCACCAGTAAACAACACCTAGGTGCACACTTGACAAGGAAGCTGACTGACCTATACTCTGCTAACTATCCCCCTCTTTTCAGAGTTTTGAAGGAAGTGCTCAAATCTTGAAAATACCTGAAGGTCGCCGAGCTTGGGAGAAAAGCCTGGGTTAAAATTAACCTACTGCCGAGGCTTCTGTATTTGTTTCAGACTCTGCCTACCTTTGTCCATAGACACCATCTCAAAAAGATGGCAAGTAAAATGTTGGCATTCGTCTGGAAGGATAGGAGACCTAGGATTAAATGCAAGATTTTATTTCTTCCACATTCCCACAGAGGACTATCATGCCCGAATATAGAGTGTTACTTTTCTGTAGCTCAGTAGAAGGTGTTAGTAAAATGGCTAGGTAGACGATTAGACAAGGAATGGAAGAAACTGGAAGAAAAAATTGTGGGCAGACTATTAAACAAACATTTCATAGGTGCGCAGGAGCAACTGACCACACTGACCACTGGCATCTTACGAATTACCCTCTACAAAGACCACATTGTTAGCATGGGGTGTGCTGAGAGAAAATGATGGACTCCCACCACTCGTAGGACCTTTGCATCCAATCCACAATAACCCTTGGTTTACACCAGCATATAATGAGAATGATTTCCAAGCCTGGCAGATCGGGGTTGTGAATACGCCACACAGATGTTTCAAGGTAACGCTATTGCGATGTTCAATCGATTCAAGGTGGCATTTGGTCAGAGTGAAAATGAGAGATTTAGATATCTACAGATCAGACATTGGCTCCTTCATCAACGCATTAAGGGTAGAATTTGTAGACCCCTTGCTACATTTGAAGAGCTCATGATTTCACATAAGAGAAGCAGCAGATTAATTACTGAAATGTATGAAGAATTTAGGATTAATGCAACAATGGAACCATATGGTTATAAGAAGGCTTGGCAGGATGATTTAGGTGTAATCAGAAAAAGATAAATATAAGGGGAAATCTGGAAGAGGGTGACATTGGCATCAATCATCACTCTATATAAAGTACATTTTTATAAAATGATATTTAGTTGGTACTAGGTCCCAGAAACCTTAAAGCACCATAAAAAAGGAAAAAACAGACGATGTTGGAGAGGATGCACAGGGACAGGTATGTTCCTCTATGGTGACATTGCCCGAAGTAAAATCGATTATTAGAACAGATTTTAAAGTAAAATAAGGGGCTATAATATACATAAAAACAGAGGTTTGCCTATTGAGAGTACCAGCAAAAGAAGGTTATCCACTTTGAAATAAACCTTGTGAGATACTTTCTAAGGGACTTCTTAGATCGAGATTGGTATTGGGGAAGTTATGGACATCCAGGCAGATACCAGACATAATTGATTGGTACAGGATAATGTGGCAAGTATTAATTCATGAAGAACTGTTGTACACTGTTAAAGGGCATCTGCTTGAATTTTATGAGATATGGGAAAACGTATTGAAGCATGTGCAAAAATGAAATAAGAACCTCACTTGCCCCTCACGGTTTAGGGCGATGGGCTTGTTGAACTTTAACTTATGACTGTTCATTCTGATTTACAAAGGAAATGTGTTATGTTTCAATGTCTTTCAGACTGTATATGAAATAAATATTTGATTTAACAAGCAACTTCCTATCATGCTATATAATTTGTCAGGTTAGGGGTTGACGTAAAAGAGGTACGGCGTGGGGCCGGTTGCTTTTCTATTTTTCTGTAAAGAATACATACCCTTGTGGTGATTCATTGTTATGGTTTATGTTAACAGATAACGGAAAGAAATCATAAAAATATTATAAACAAAAAAAGTTGTGACCTCAAATACACATTTGGGTACATCTGGATTTAGCTGTGGCTACATTTTAATCACTTGGATGCATTTACTTCCTCCTCTGAGGTGGAGGTTGCTTCACTCATTTTTTGGAGCAATTACTCCCAGTTGTTGGTGGAACCTTGGTGGTATTTTCATTTATAATACTGTGAAATGAGGGTTGTGTTGTGTTTTCTGGTGCTAATTTCTATGGAGGAATTAGCACTGGAGGAATTGCCACTATTTTTCAGTGGTAATTCCTCCAGTGCTAATTTCTTCGACGGAATTAGCGTCAGAGGAGTTAGCACTGTTTTTGTGTTGCTTGTAACTTGGCGGTGCAGTAAAAGAATCAGCAATCAAATTACTGCCACGTTTTAACCATTAACATCAAACTCCTAATGAAGTCCCAAGTCCCTAATTGTGTTTTACTGGGGTCCCGTACCCCATTACTAGCCACAACAATGCTGTCCATGTCAATCCTTGTAGTGCAGCCAGTCATTGGTTCTCCGAGGTGCCTGGTCTCATCTGCTGGATGCTTTCCTGGTGAGGTAAAGTAAGGTATAATGAGAAGCATGCCCTGCTTCCTCTCTCAAACTCCTTCTCTTTATTTTTCCAAGGCCTCGGCCCTCTCTACTCCCGTTATACTCTTCCTCCCATTTGGTGTAGCTGCACTTTCTCGTACCTCCTCCCACCTTTTGTGTCTTCCTTGGATTGATCTGGATCGGGTTTGCCAGAACATTCATAGGCTTGTTTGCTAGTCTCACACCTGCTATTGATCTCACAGTATATCCTTTTCTCCCTTTGGGTTCTGCTCACCGAATCTCTCCCACTATCACCCTCTTCACTCCCTTGGGCACAAATGTTTTCACTCTCCAAATCTGAATCTCCATCACCATTTTCACACCTTTGAGGACAACTGTTTCATCTTGAAATCTCTATGCTTTTCACATTCTTCACTCCTTTTGGCACAACTGTACCCACTCACAAATCTGTTGGGGTACTTCTGCAACTCATCTTGAAAGTCCAAGGTGACTACTGCACTCCCTCTTCCAAATCTCAGGGTGACCCCTACATCCCAACCTTTTACCCTCTGGATGACACACTTGCTAAATCTCAGCATGACTGCGAAACCCCAGTCTCCAGATCCCAGAGAGATCCATTTACACACTATCTGTAAATACCTGTATGACACCTGCCCAGAATTCTCTAAATATCTGGGTGACACCTGCACCCCAATCTCCAAAACTGTTTGCAACCCCTGCCCCCTTGTATCCATAACTCTCAGTGGTCTCTGCACTCCACTCTCTAAATCAACTCTCAACAAGCCTCCATTGTTTCCTTGGTTTGGCCTCTGGGTTCTCTCTCCACCAGGGGTAATTTCTTTAGCTCCTCATTGAGCACTCTCCTTCTCCCGAGTCCCTCTCACTCCACTGCTAGCAACTCCTTTGGCAGACTGAGCTGCTGGGTTTATATACTGTACTCTCTACTCTCCATGCATTGAACTCTGGGGAAGGATTTGGACCAACGAGATTCTGGCATGAGTTGTATCTAATTGGCTAATAGAACAAGGATCACTTGAGCCCATTTGATACAGAGGGGGCCAGACTAAAGCTATATCAAGCCCAATGGCCATTTTGAATCTTATTTCCCTTCTGCAACTTTCCTTGTTGATGCCTGCACTGCCTACCCTAAGCTAGAGTTCCCAGTACCCCCAGCATGTGAATTAGAATGAAGAAAACCTGTGATTAGTATGATAAAACCTCTTTCTCTTTTAAAGTCCTCTCCAAGCAGGAAACTTGCAAACATTGTACAAAGACTCTTATTACCTCTGCTTGGTGTCCTGAAATGCTCTCCCATAAAGTGAAAGCTACCTATTTCTGTGCCTGTGGGTTTGGGTCTAGCCGTTCATTATATTTACTCTCCTAAGGATCTTCTAACAGATATTTGGCTAAAAGGGCGGGTATTTTTCCTCTGTGTTTCCCCTGCCTGGGGATCTCCCTTACATCTACTCCAGACCTAGTATCCTGAAGCTTGGGGTGGTACCTGCTTTTTTCAGCCACCTTCCTGACAGTCCACAAAGTTAGGCTGGGGAATTTGCCAGACTTCTCCTCTGACATTTGTATATGTCTACGACCTGTTACAATTGCCAAGAATGGAATGCTTCTTTGGACAGACATTTTATGGAGCTTTTGAAGAGAGTTGATTTTTCTGTCATTTTACTGATACCAACATCCTGCTGCAGGCCACTGTCTTTGCTCAGACGATATGCAGATAAAACCAAATGCATGTTGTAAGTGCAGATATTTTGGGGCTGTGCCTCCTGTGTGTTACTGTTACCACAATGCCTGGATGTACTTCTTCTCTAAATTCTAAAGTAATACGAATTTTGAGTGATTCGATAAGGTTGAACTTTTGATGAACCTTTTAAGAAGTTGAATGAAGGCAATAAAGGAGCACACCTAGTTAGAGGTTACTTTCACTATTAGGCAGAATTCGGAGAGGAAGGTGGTTGTAGGCTTAGGAAATGGGGGAGGGGTTAATACATGGTATGGAGACAGAGTAGTTCAGTAGGAATAAGGGTGGAGACACCAGGATTTTAGAGAGTTACATTTAGGGTAGATTTCGTTTACACTGTCTGATACATTCAGCTATTTGAAGTGGGTGAAAAACATAGATGGCGTCTAGTGAGACCAAGGAGTGGGAATGCCCGAGAGTGAGAGGAGCTTGGGTAACCATTAGATACGCACACATGACTTTCAAATTCGAAGTGACACCTGTAGAAGTTTGGAGAAAATGCCAATGATTGTTGGAGGCAGGAGAAGACAGCAGGTATTCTGTTGCTTTAAGTGACTGTAATCGACACACGTTCCACAAGAAAGCAACCCGTGCCCAGCTTGGTCTTCACACTTGGGTAAGGAGTAGCAGAGATCCCTGGAGGCAGCTTGTGTGAGACTCACTCTTCATTCATTTTTGAGAGAAACAGTAGCTGAGATTCAGGGAGGTAGGAGGTACAGCAGCCAGTGTCCACTCATTGAATTGAGCAAATGAGGCACATGACAAAGGAGGAGCTGCGAATACCTGAGTGCAGAGTATGAGAAAATAACAGATATTGGAGGAGGCGGGAGGTACGCCACTCAGTATCTGACTCTTTATGTGAACGAGGCACCATCAGATGACTTGTGCAGAGGTCGAAGTGGGCGGGAGCGGTGCTCCTCTACTTCTTTTAATTACGTTTTACTGTTCTTATACTTTCATTTTAAAAAGAAACCGTTCCAGAACGGTTTCGTTTTAAAATAAAAGTTTAGGAAGAAGTTGAAACTTTCCCTTTCAGTGCCCTGCACTGGACTAACCCTTAAACTGCAGGCGCATGTGTTTTGGGGTTTGTATTGTGCATGGGAGGGGGCATGGCGATGGGGTTTGTGGGGAGCGGTGCAGACCAGTAGGGAACATAGGTCCACTACTTCTTTTCGCTCACTTCGATCACTGGTCTTGTGCAGGACTCGCGTGCATGTTTTTGTGGGAGAGTGTAGCAGAGATTCAGGAAGATGGGAGATACATCAGTCAAAGTCCATCTCTTGAAGTAGGTGAACGAGACATGTGATATCGGGTGACGATTTGGAGGAGGAGCAAATATTTTTAAGGGAGAAAGAACAGAGATTATGGGAGTAGGGATATAAATGCTGTTTCTTGAAGTGAGTGAAGGAGACATGGACCTTCACGTGTTACTTGGGAGCAGGGGAAGAAGGAAGAAAGATTCCTGGATAGAGGCATGTGGGTGACTGAGCTTGTGTGTTTTATGAGGGTGACGGGGGAACGCAGCAGTGATTCTGGGAGGTGGGAAATGCCATTCAGTGAATGAGTGACATATTGGGGCAACATGTCTGGAGTACCTGCACAAGGCACTTGTAGTGTACATAAAGGAGGCCAGAATTGCATATCGTTAATTGAAGGTATCATCCACCTCACATTCCACACCCCATGTCACAAGTAATTCTGGAGTACATGCACCCAGACTAGCACATTCACAGGTATGGCACCACGACAATGAATGTCCACTGAGATACCCAGAGGGGGTCACATTTTACGTTCCCTCCACTATCCCAGGAGCAGAAGGGGAAGTACTGCAGGTCTTATCTACTAAAGAGCAGGGAAGAAAAACACATTGGGGGGGTAATTTCGAGGTTGGACGTAAGTAACTGTCCTTACCGGCATGGAGCAAATACCATGTCCGTGTAGGTAAGAGCCTGCTATTAGACCGCTATTACGACTTCGCGGGCACAAGCTTTGCGCCATGCCCGAGCCACGTCTCATGTTACACCGACCTAACCTCTTCGCACTCACGCACCTCCAGACAAAAACCAGCAAGCTGAATGAACTTCCTTTTTCCTGTCTGTGTGTCGTATGAACACAAAGCTAGAAAGCGATTCTCTGCAGCATAGGCGCCAGGCCCTGCAACACCCAGTTCAGCACCCTGGCTACTGACTTTGAGCCAGGCCAGCCAGGGGGAGGGACTGAGCCATGCGGGGCATCCCGGCCCTGAATGTGTTTCATCGCAGCTGCCAGGCATCTCAGCATTTTGGAATGAGACAGCGCAAGCCTTGCTGGGCACCCCATCCGGGCTCGCACTGTCCAATTACATAATTGATGATTGCAGCACCGCATGCCCTCCCTCCAAAAGTTGGGAGGGACAAAAAGGCATGCCACAAAAGTTGGGGGGGACAAAACCCCCCATCCTGCCCTATAATTCTGCCCATGAGTCTAGCCCAGTAATAATATACAATAGCATTACTCCTTCTCAGGAAAGGAACTGTTTTTCCCTTAATTTTCTTTTTTTTTAAAACACTTAACTAGTTTGTTAAATGTTAAAATGTATTTCATATATTCACAACACAGCTCTTGGGACTAGTCTCTACTTAAATGGCTTGGGTGTGGAAGAAAAAAATCCATATTCAAAATGTGTTACAGTTTATGCTCAAATTGTGATTGCTGTACCACTTACTTCAAATATCCGTTGTGTGTCTTGCTAAGGCCTTTCTGCGCCATTTGCCCTGTTCATCATCGTGCGTGGCATCTTGCAGTTGCCAGGTTTAGTGCCTCGTGCAGCATGTGATGTATGGTGCGCCCTTGCGCCATGTGTTATGTATTCTTTTGTCAGTGCTGGGCCGCTGTACCCACAATGCACTGTGTGCTGCAGGAAGCATTGAGGTGCGTATGTCGCAGACACAAATCGGGAACAGCAACTGTGGCCGAGCAAGGGGGTGCGGCAGTAGGACACCCTGGGACAGGAACGCTGAACTCGCCTGACAGGAGAGGAAAGAGTGGCACCAAAAGGGAAATACACAATGCAGGCAGTGAAGATCATAACACCCCAGGACGGCTTTGAGCCCAGGGGTTCTCGCAATGCCTAGTTGACATGCTGCACACCCGAATGTCCAGCACAGAGCCCGCAAGGGAGAGGCTCAGGAGCTCGTGTTTAGGACTCACTGCCCCTGCTGAGGGAGCGAGGAGGAAGGGGAGAGCTATCTGAGACCCAAGCGAAAGACTTGTTGGCCCGAGCCCAGCCAGGCGACAGTTTGCGAAACCACGGCTTGACCGATTACCCCCGCTGTGTACGCCTAATGCTTCTTGAGTCCAACTGCGCACACTGCAGGGCCGGCTTAATGGGCAATGCAGTGCACTCCGCGGTGCCCTCTTGATTTTGCCTTAAGCCAGGGGCTTACAAGTAGCATGCAGAGGTACCAAAGAAGCTGGAATGGGTAATGGGTGTAGAAGAGGCGGAAGGAGTGAGAGGAAGAAGTAGGGTTGAGTCGAGTGATCACTGATTAGTGAGATGTTTTTTGAAGAGTAAGGTCTTCTGCTCCTTCTTTAACTGTAGGATGGATGCGACCAGTCTCATCTGCATTGATACCTTGTCGTGGTAACAGCGGGAAGAGACCTGTT
The DNA here is from genome assembly GCF_040938575.1 of Ambystoma mexicanum. Lineage (NCBI taxonomy): Eukaryota > Metazoa > Chordata > Amphibia > Caudata > Ambystomatidae > Ambystoma > Ambystoma mexicanum. The sequence goes on from NC_090921.1 coordinate 307,407,983, forward strand.
CCTATTTTTTTCTTTTGCATTTCTTTATTTCCAGTCTGGTGGTGTTGCTACAGGTGGTGCACTGGCCTCCGGAGATGGTGAGCTTCTCGGCCAGGTAGAAACTGATTGTGTCTGCTTTTTAGGTGATGCAGACTGCCTCGAACATGATGCATGCTTGTATGGGGAGCCAGGACAACTCCTTGAGGATGGGGATGATGTGGTCACATTTTCTCAAGTTCTGTGATGAGGTGTGCTGCAGTGTGATGGATGGTTTTCAGAGGGATCAAGGTAGTGTCTGATACTCTTGCAAGTAGGGTGTTGCCACTGTCTAGGTAGCAGGTGACCAGGGCCTGGACAACAGTTCTGAAACTTAGGTCAGGAATGAAAAAGGCTTGAGGTTGCTGAAGCACATACTGAAACTATGAAGGGGTGGACTGGGAAGCCCTGGAAATAATTTTCAAAGTGGCCCCATATTACACATTTTCAGCAAGCCCAACCTTTTTCCTATAGGAAAATACCACACAAAAGAGGCCCAGGGTGCAGAGGCCCACCGGGAAATCTCTAGAGTTTCCTATGGGCCTGTCCACCCCTGGGGACATGTCAAACATGAGGTGTCCCTTATAGAGCACTATGGTAAATGGGGATTCAGAATAAAGTGAATCAAGTGCTGGAGCCATAAAATTAGCCACCTGCCCACACCTGCTGCCCAAAGAATGTCTGTAGATATCATTTGTGGCGATTTACAATATCAGGTTTTAGTGGGTATTGCTGGATTCTGGTACCTTCTAAGCATTGTGATAATAGCTTTAATTATTAGCCAGTTAAATGGTTCACATCGTATAGACCTCATAAAATGAAGGGCAGAGTGAGCCAAACTGGGTTTCGAACTTGCAAGATGCAGACTGGCCGCATGTCATAGGTCAGAGGCGAGTACTCAACTTGTGAGCTAGCCTCCTGCATGTGGGATAATCAGTGCAGCGGTGCAGTCAGGACAGGTACTCAGGTTGCTGCTCCAAGTTGGCTCTAAAATATTCTGGCAAAGCAGAGCATCCACACTCTAGAGCTATGGCAATACACTAGTACTCCTAGTGTCCCGAGGGAAGAGGTGTGAAAGCCATATATGAAACCCCATGTGGCATACAGCTACTGGCCCATTGACCTGATTTCCAGGTCCTGCTCATTCCAGTTACCCTAATGTCTGTGTCTCACCCTCAACGCAATTCCTTAACAATGCCCGCCTTTCCCCTCATTTCACCTTCCCTCTCTCTATTGCCTTCTGTATCGCAATCTGTCTCCCTTTTCATCGGTTTGGGGGTGTTTGACCGTATGAAAAGACACTGCGGCAAACTGTCCGATAAAACACAGCCCGCATGCAGTCACTTTTCATATGATCAAACACCACCACCCACACTCCCGACCCCCCTTCCCTACTTACCTGCTCGCTCACCGCCTAATCCTCTTCAACTATGCAGCAGCGTCCGATCCGTTCCTCAAACGCAGGTCGGATCCGACGCTGCAGGGTCCCTTTTTCTTTTCTTTTTTTGTCCCCTGCCTCCAATATCGAGCAAGCGGGGGACACCCCCGTACCCCCCAGGCCAATACACACCGAACATGGGGATCAGGGGACACCCCAGCAATCCCTGCTCCACATGTTCTGTATGTATTAGCCAATTTGTTTGCATATATTCGGTCGAATGGTACAGGCCAAATTCGGTCAAATGTACCATTCGCACAAATATATTCAAACAAATATACTAATACCTTTTCATGGTCCTCTCTTTCTCTGCTTTCACTCCTTCCATCTTTTTCTAGCCCTCTTTTCATTTCTTGGCTTGCCTAAATTCACGGGGAGCCCCCAGACTTCTACAACTAGACTTGGAGAGGCATTGGCTCCTTAGACGGTGGGATAATGCTCTTACGATCACCTAAATGCCTCAGGTCTCCTTTATTTTTACATCTCTACCTGGGCTGATGGCATTTGCGTCTTCATTAAAAGTCTGTCTCTGAAGGGATTGGGAGTGCTTGGTGATCATGTCCCAGGTGAATGGATGAGAAAATGTTGAATTCTGCATAATGATATACTTATAGAATGGGACATGTTCAACTTAAAAATACAGTCAACATACTAGTTCCCTATGGCAGCGCACCAGTCCACCGGCAATAGTCATTAAGGCCTTATCAGCCGGGCAACCGAAAACCTTTCTCCTAAACCAGGAACATATAAGAGTTTTGCAGGGAGAGCTTTTCATGCTCAAGGTTCTCCCATAAGGAACTCACTCCCTTTACCCCTTTGCTTGAAGCAGACTTTGTCAAGATCCAAAACTCTCTTTAAACTTTCTCTTGCAGTAGGTGTTAAAATCACTCTTCCCCAGCTCCGATTTAATTAGAATGCCTGCAAGCCTATCTCTGAAAACCTTTGCCATTGCCCCTTGTGCCCCCACATCACTCCCACTCTCCTCCCCACCCTCTACCACCAATGATCTGAGTACTCCGAAGCAGTAATTGGAAAGTGTTGTCACTTACAAAATTAAATAGAAATGAATAAAATGGTACAATTCAAAAATAAAAATCTAACGTATCTTTAAAACTGCCAGAAATGTAAGTAATAAACAGGGTCACCCCTCTGTATCCTTCCCCAAAAATCCGCCATGCTACCATAAAACTATAGTCCCTACTTAAAAAAACATATCTCGTTTTCAACAATCAGTACACCTGTGATGCCTTGTTAAAATACATTCTTGCAAAATTCGAGTTTTAAAAACATAATGCACTCCATTGATAATGTTATTTTCTGATCCTAAATCCTTGCACATTCTATATTCAAAATTTCCAACAATTACCTGTCTGGGTAGCTGCCCTCTTTTAAGAATTTTCAGAACATTGCATACCATTCTCCACCAACCATATCCACGGGAAGACTTTGTTTGCCCACATATCTGAGGTGAGCCATTACTAGGGTAGTTCTCAATAATTTCCTCTTGCCTCATCACTAACATTTATCCTTGGGGGTCACCTCCTCCTCACAGCCTTTCCTCTCATTGATACCCCCTCGCTCATTCTCCAAATTACCCCCTCAAACTGTCTCATTTTGAGCCTTCAGGAATATCTACAGTAATGTGTAAAACTGTTACCATATCCGGTTGTGGAGTGATTCCTAGACCATTTCAAGGTCACTCTACAGTCCTCAGATATAAGAGTGGAACTATTAACCCCTATGTAAATTGTCAAATTGTTCCTGTATAAATAAATGGATTACACTGTGCAGGAACATTTCTAGAAAAATCTGTTTTGCCTGTAACTTTGCTCTACTGGAAGCAACAGAATGAGGCTCTTACAGCGGAAACTGTCTGCTTTTCATCTGCTTCAGCCACAAGGTACCTGGTAGTTGTTGTCCACTGGCTCCACGCTTGGATGTCCCATCTGGTAAACCATGGCAGTGTAGCACACACAGATCGTCAACAGGGGGAGTAGATACACGGCTAGGAAATTGTAGAGGATGAAGGCCTTCTCGTGGTAGATGGAAGGGAAGGACTCGCTGCAGTAGGTCTGGGGCCCAAACCAGTATCCTTCTGTGAGACGGTTGTATATCGGAACAGGGATTGAGACGACGAAGGACCCTAAGGTGAAGAAGAAAGAATATTACTTAACTCTCCCAACATCTGAGACTGCCATAGAATGTGAACCAAAGGAAAGTCAGGGGTAGCTCTAACTCTCACAATTACTGGCATTCATTAGAAAAATTAACATCCATTAGGGAGGAAGTGGGAATATGATTCATGGGGGAATTTATTGGGAATTTATGAATTCATGATTGTTCATATCACCTCACAGGTTTGGGAAAAACATGGAGAACCAGGGAGGCATGTGCAGAGTAATAAATCATAGCCAGATAAAATAACAGAGTCTAAGATCAAAGGACAGGTGAAGTGATCAATGGGCAGGATCAGGGATCAAATAGAAGGCAAGAGATCGAGGAGCAGGAGCAGGCCTTTGTCTTAGAGAGAGCTAAGCATCAAAATGCAGGTTAGAAGAGTAGTAGGGGATCAATCGTGAGGGCTAAGGATTGAATCCAAGGTGAACATGAGAGATCAAAGGTCAGGGCTAGCTATTAAAGGCCGTGATTCAAATGGCATGGTGAGAGACAAAGGGACAGGGAAAGGAAACAAATGGCAGATTAATGTATCAAAGGGCAGAATCACATTCACAATGCAGGACATTGATCAACAAACATTGTTAAGGATTAAAGGCCAAGATCAGGGATCAAAGGGAAAGATCTGCAACCAAAGATGAGGGTAACAGACCAAAGGACAATGTATACAATCAAAGATTGGAGCCAGTTATCAAAGAGAAGGGTCAGGACTCAAAGACAGAGATTAAAGACAAGAGTAAAAGAACAAAGGATTAAATCAGGAATCAGAAGGAAGGGTCGTGGGGATCAAAGGTCAGAATTTATCTTAAGGAGCTGATTAAGAAAAAAAGGGCATGGCCAGAGAGCAAAAGTCACAATCAGGATTCAAAGACCAGGGGCAGTAATCAAAGTGTAGTGTTAGTAGACAAGGAGAAGTGAAGGGATCACAGGCCATGATGAGTCAAATGATAGTGACAGATGAAAGGGCATGGTGAGAAATGAACAATTCAAGATATAAATGTAATAGTGTAGGGATGAAAAAGCTGGATAGGCTTGGCAACGATCAACAGCAAATTCAGAAATGGCTGCCACAAATGACCTCCATTTTTTATTTACTCTGCCCCCCTATTTGCCTTCTTAATCGGGAGAAAAATCATGTCATGCAACAGTGGCCATTGAATTCTTTGCATTTCTGAAATCATCAGCTATATCGGTTACAGGTCAGGCAGCCTCTGAAGTGTATTTTGTATTGACAAAAGAGTGAAAATTCTCCATTTTTTGGTGCAGCTAGACATAGACCAAGACTGTTTTCTCCCCCCAATCCCATAGGTCTCAACCTGCTCCTGGGTTCTTAACAATCACATGGGGAGAGGCATGTGGAGTGTTGAACCCTGTACAGCTTGACACTGCTTCATATTGCTTACACATCCTCATCCTTTAACTGCTGCCTGCTTCTCTTGCCTACTCCTGCTTCTATTCCATGTCCCTACAACACTCTGTCCAGCCTGTTCATACCATGTTTACCTGTTTCCTGCTCCTACTGCTTCCCCTTGTCAATACTGTCTGCAGTTACTCCCTGCTCCTACTTTGTCCTGACAATAAGCCTACTCATGATCACTTCTCCTATTCCATACTCCTACTGCCTCCTCCAGTCAGTACTGCCTCCTCCTGCCCTTCTTTTATTTTTTTTATTTTTTTATTTACTTGTATATAAGCACATTAGCAATTTTTACAAGAATGCAAGTTGTTCTTTAGGAGCTAAGAGATAACGAAAGAGAAAGGAAAAGAGAAGAAGAAGTAGGGAAGATACCCGGAACCGGGGACGTACAAATACGAAAAGACACTAGAAAGGGGAAGAAGAAGAACGTGCAGGCCCCCTCCTTGGGGATTTATTTCAGTCCAAATAAAAATCATTTAGCCGGCTCTCTGACTGGGCAAATGGAGAATTAATCAGTTTTTGCATTGATCTTGTGAAAAACACCTTCCAAAATGTTTGCCGTAGCTATTGTCCAGTTCGTTTTTTCACCTGACATCAGCCTGTTCCACCATATGGCTTCTTCCTCTCCCTGGTGTCCCACAAAGTCTGTGCACAGGCTGTTCAGGTAGGTGGCTCTTACATCCCTTAGCTCCGAGCAGTGCAGCAGGAGATGTCTTACTGTTTCAGGTTGGTTGGTCTGGCAGCATAATCTGCATTCTTTGATGGACATTTTTAGTCTGATAGCCTGGATTTCACGTGTTGGAAGGAGATGTAGGCGTGCTCTCATGTAGGTTTTCCTTAGCTGTTTGTTCGGAAATGTAATACAGAAAGGCAGTGGTACTTTCAATCTGTTAAAGGTTGGCGGGAGATGCTTTGTAAGTTTGTTTGACTGTGCTTTCTCAAGAGTGTCAATCTTGGGCTACCATTTTGGATTTTACTCTTACAGGATTTACTTGCAAGTCTTCTTCTGTGCATGCGATCTCCACCAGCTTCTCTCTTAATTTGTCTACCCAAACATTTAAAGTGTTCAGGTGGCGGTTTGATATTTCTCTCGCAATGATCTTATACATCGGCGGAGAATCGGGTGATGAGGTGTTTCTGAACAGTTGCACAGCGCTAAGGTTTACTGTTGCTTCCAAAGATGGAAGACCTAGCTCTCGCCCGATGAGGTCCATTGAGACCGAGTTTGGAAGTCCCAGTACAGATTTCCAAAGGTATCCTTCTAATGTCCGCCAGATTGTATTTGGCATATTCAGGGCTGCACCCATCCCGTAGGTAATAGTAGGGACTACTTTTCCTTTGTAGAACTGTATGACTGGTATCACTGAGAATTTCCCGTATTTTCTGTCAATTGTCTTCATTTGGGCTGCCAGGACTTTCACTTTTTCCCACAGTGTTGATTGCATTGTAGCTTCATTGGCAGTTGAATCAATAAACACTCCTAGATATTTGTACTTAGGTACCACCTCGATGTTCACTTTGTCCAGAGACCACTTGTTGTTTGCCTTCTTTTTCAAGGAAGTTTTTCCAAGTATAATTATCTTTGTTTTTGTTTTGTTTATTTTCAGGTTGTTTAGTTCCATGTATGAAGCCAAGTTGGTGAGTTGGCACTGGAGGCCTATCTGGGTCTGATCTAACAGAATCAGGTTGTCTGCGTATAATAGGTGTGAAATGTTGACATTTCCCAGCTTTGGCGGGAAGGCTCTGATGGATAGTTCGGCTTCTTTGAAGTCCCCTAGAAAACCGATGAACAATGCCGGGGCTAAGGGACAGCCCTGCTTCACTCCGCAATCTGAGGGTATTTCTTGAGATAGCCGACCTTGGATATTAAGACATACTCTTAGCTTTGTATTTTTGTGGAGGGCCATCACTGGCTCAATCCCTTCCTTTGGGCATTTCAATTTTTCCAATTTAGCCCACAGTATTTGCCTGTCCACTCTGTCAAATGCCTGTTACAGGTCTACGAAAGCCAAAGAAACTGGGGGTGCGCCTTGTTTGACCTTAGCTTTTATGAGGCTTAGCATTAAGATGTTGGCTGTGGTGCTGCCATTTTTTAGGAAGCCCATTTCGAATGGATCGTTGGCTGGTGACATTTTGGGCCAATTGCGGAAGTGGCCTAGAAGGAGGGTTGCAAAGATTTTTCCTATTATGTTGAGAAGTGCAATGGGACGGTAATTGCCCGGTTCTTCCCTGTTCCCTCATTTGAATATCGGTACAATTACTGCTTTAGCCCATGATGCTGGAATGGCTCTTGTTTCTCTGCAGTGATCAAAAAGGATACTAATGAAGTTTGACCATTCCTCCACGTTCTGTTTAAGATCTATATTGCTAAGGCCATCCGGGCCCCGAACTCTTGAATTTTTAAGTTTTGTTATGACCATCTTTATATCCTGTTTTACGGACAGGTCGATCCATGGAGATCCTGTGTCTATTTGGGGTGGAGGTTTACAGGCCACCGGGGCCTTAAAGAGATTTCCCAAAAATGTGACCCACACTTCTTCGCTGACTGAATTTGCGGTGCAGTTTTCCACCGCCTTGTGTGGTCTTTTAATGAGGGCCCAGAAATCGCTTGTTTTTTAGTACTCAAAGCCCAGAGCATTTCCTCTGCATCCTTTTGGTACATTGCATGTCTATGTCCTAGGAGCCAAGATTTGTATTTCCTTGTTTCGAGCTGCAGGTTGCTCCAAGCCGTCGGAGAGTTGGCTATTTTGGCTTGTCTTTTCGTTTTTCTAGGTACTCTTCTTTTTTCCACCACTTCTCTGTTGTACACGTGGACTATTTGGATTGCGGCAGGGTTTCTACCCTTCGTATTTACCCTATACTGTAGTAGGAAAGGTAAGTAGTCCGGGCGTGCTGGCTTTGTTTCCATAGAGCGAGCTCCTCTTTTGTAGGAATCCGTGATGCTTTCAATATTAGAGGCTGTTAGGCGTAGGCGAGTTTGTTGGTTGTTCACCTCTATCGGGTGGTTGTAACTTTGGGTCATTGGGCCTATCGATGACCATGCTATTGCCAGAAGATTGTGATCACTCTCTATGGTTCTGGAGACCGAGTAGTCTTCTATGTACTGTAACAGGCTGTGGGAGATGAAGAAGTAATCGAGAGTTGTACTCTAATCGCCTCTCTCCCATGTGGGTATCGTCACCTCCCATGCTTTCACCGATGCGACGTTGTGTACATTTCTTGATTTCATAAGGGCCATCCATATTGCTCCTCTTGCTTCCGCTGGCGACTGGACTTTCTTCACCATAGTGTTTTCCGTTGTGATGTTACAGTTTGAGTTTAAATCTCCACACATGATTATGTGTGTCTGGGGATCTTCAAAGGAAATATCGTCAACCACCTTTGCTAGTTGTTTGCAAAAGTCTGCGTTTGAAGTTTTCTGTGGGTTCCAATAGACAGTTATGATCGCTATCTTTGCTGTTTCACTCCCCCTCACTCAGCTGTATTTTTGGGTCCATGTTGTTCAAACTGCAAGGATGCCATATGACTCTGTTATTTTTTTTGTGATTGCGATCCCTGACCCCAGCCGAATTGCTATTAGGAGGCCTGATGATGGATGGCCGAACAGCCTTTTGTTGCCGATGAAAATGCAATCTCAAAACCTTCTAGGGATGGCTTTGTTTATTAGCCAAGTTTCCTGGAGGCAGAGTATGTCAAAAGCTCCAAGGTCTTGGTTGTCTGGGTTTGTTTGTGTCAAGCATTTCTTCTGCGGCGTTTCTTGAAGACGAGACGGAGGAGATCGTTTTCTGGGAGCCCCTCCTGGTGATTGCTATTTAACGAGGTTTGAGTTTAAGGCCTCTTTTAGCCATTTCCATGGTCCCTTTGATGCCTTTGTTTCTCCCCTTTCGGAGGGCTTTACTCCCCTTTCCCGATCTTTCTTATGATCCTTCTCTGATTCCGTTCCATTTTCATGTGTGATCAGTGTCTGCGTACATTCGTAGGCTCCTGATCGGTCTCTCCATTGCGAATTTGGTCGCTCTTCCAAATTGGTGCGTCCTTTCTTACATCTGTAGCGTAGATCTCTCTCCCCCTACTGGACTCCCGTCTGGGTTCTCGTTTGATCCGCTCCCTGTACCTGTAGTTTTCCTCTTCTTAATTGGGTCTTGAACCTAGTCTTTTCCGGTTGGGTTTTTGATATGTAGTGGGGTTTTTGTTCACCAGTATCGCTGCTGCTCAAAACCGCTGGATATTGCTTTACTGGTAAGATTTCCGTCAGTGTAAAGCCTGCTTTTTTTAGATCTTTGTATGCCTCGTCGGTAAGTCCTTTGAGTGCCCTGCATTTAATATGCAGGTACGTTTTTGCTTTCTGATCTCGATGGTAGGGTTCAATAAGGATAAAGTCGTCTGTTCTCAGATGTTGCAGACACTCAATTTTGTTTAGAATTTTTAGGACTGTTTTCCTGTTGAGGATCATGTAGTTGCTTCTGCACGATAATTGTTCTAGTTTGAAAACTATGATTTCTTTTGGTTGGTTCTCTAGTTTCGTCGGTCTCTCCCGCCCATGTGTCCTTCTTGTTTTTTCCTCAGAATGTCCCTGAGTTCTTGTTGTTTGTGGGGTTGACGCAAGGCTGTTTTCCATTCTTTGCTGCAACCCACGCTTTTCTTGGAATTTTTCCGATTTTTCCTGTTCAAGGTGGTCTCCTGCTAGTTTGTTTGGCAATGTTTTATTCACAGGGTGTCTTGTCATCACCAATGGTTTCTGAATCTGTATGGGGTCCTTTCGTGGTTCCTTCTGGCACCAGGGTCTGGATGCATTGCTTTTGTGTTTTATGCGTGTATTGCTCTGGTTCCAGATGCACTGATAAGTCCATTAGTGCACTTGCCGTCAGAAATTCTTCCACCATTCTTGTCTATTTTTCTCTGGAGTTGGACTCTTTTTGAGATTCTGAGGATTTCAAATCAGTTGATATTGGACTCTGGACAATTTTGTCTCTGTTGTCATCTGTGTGGGGGGGGGGGTTGTGCAGTGTTCCGGTATGCCCTGCCAGCTGTAGGCCTACTTTTTCTCTTTGATTTAGCGACGGTGTCGATATTTTTAGGTGGGCGCTAGGGTGTTGAATTTGCACTGGTGCTTCTTCACGTCGTACTGTCAGTTTGGATTTAGTGAAGATTGGCTCTATTTCACCTTTCCCCTTTTCTGGTATTGTCTAAGATGCTCTATCCATTTTCCTTTTTTGGGACTTGTTTTTGTGGGTGGCATCCTTGAGTTCTGCCTCCATACAAGCCCATTTAGCCTCCCATATCGCTGTCTGCTTTTCACTTTTGGCTTCTACGGCTGTTAAATATCCTTCAATGAAATCAAATTTTGATTGAATCTTGCATAGGATCGTTGTGTTGTCTTTTGTAGATTCATTTATTGTTTCATAGAGTTTGCCGAAAGGGGCGAGGGCAATCGTGATCGCCGACATAATTGTTGTCATGTCTGTTTTTTTGTTGGGTGATAGTCTTCGCGTATCCTTTGCAATTTCACTATGCCTTATATGCTTATCCGGCGTTTGATGAAAATCCAAGCTTTGAGAAGAAAGGCAAAACTGTGTTGAGATTTCGGGTGGAAAGGACGCCTTTGGTGGGGTTAATGGCGGTGGGCGCTCCCAGTACTTTCTAGTAGAGCTTGTGTTTAGAGCTATTCCGTCTGTGATTTGGGTTATTGGTTTTTCACTCCTGTCTAGATGTTGAAGATGGATTTTTGCCCAGGGCTGCGCGCTCCTTATCACCCTTGACCCCGGTGCTTGGGGGTGTTGCCTCTCACGTTCCTCATTTGGCCTGTCATCACAATGGTTTTCGGGGGGTGAATTGTGGTCTATGGGGGTCTTGTGATCCCTTGTTTCTCTGGAGTTACGGCTGAGTTTAATTGAGATGAAGCCGTCACTTGTTCCGTCTTGTCCTGGTGCTGGGTTTCACTTTCTTTAGGGTACGTTGGAGTTTGGGTGACATTTTCTCCTCGGTTCATCGGACTGAGATAGTTTCCCTGTGGGCCCTCGGTGGGTTTACTAGCCACCTGAGGCCCGCTATCTGCCTCTTCATTGGTATGAGGTTTTGCTGAGTCGGTTTTCCTAGCTTTATTGACAGGTAGGATCCCGTCTACCACTTCCAAGATTTCTGTGTCAGAGAGTACTATATCTGAATTAAGTTTACGCTTATACTGTTGCTTCTTGAAGAAATTGAGCAGGGCGTTTGAGATCAGAGGGTTTGGCAGGGGAGAGATCCCAGCCTCCGCCTTCTTACTTGCAAGTGTTTTTTTTTTAACTCTTTGGATCCCAGGTTTGTTTCTTTGTGTCTGTTCCTAGCGTGATCGTTGGGATTGAATTTTTCTGGCCCTGGTTTTGGAGTCCTTCCTTTTTGTCTTTTGTTGTATGTTGTTTTTATTGCCTTTACAGGGGCAGCCTTTTTAGTATTTGAGGTTATGTCTCCTGCGGATCCGGGCATATCCGATTGGTGGGGATCCATATTGTCGAACGGGAAATCATATCATGCCTCCTTTATTGTATACGTTGGCCTAAACCCAGTCTCTCTGCGAAGAAATCCGCGTTGCAAGGTCCTGACCTTAGATCAGGTTAGCTGCCATTTTAGGTTCATCCGCCATTTTGATTCCTACTCTAAAGTCACCCTTTGTTCTAAGATGGTGGACAGTGTTGTTTTGCTTGTAACATGGTCGTCCTGACCTCCACACACGAGTTAATACAGAAACTGCCCGTAGGCCAAATCTCAGGGTCATGTAATGAGACCTTGTCCTTCGTTGACCTGTGGATAAAGGATTACCTATACCAGCGATACTAATCCATGAACATATATTATGTACAATACTGTTCGAGCATTCAATGTGAACACTTGTTTGACTACATTGTATAAGAATGTATACGAAGGCTTAATGTATAATCCAAAAACACACTGTTGCCATTGCAACCTATTGGAGTATGTATTAAGGATAATCCATAAATGTATAGATGCATAAATTATGAGCGAACTCGGCATGAACCCCTAGCCCTAGGAAATGGTTAACCTGCAAATGGGCTGGACATCAGATTATGTATTGTATAAAAGTCACGACCATTCTGATGTACAGTCCCACTCACTACGCACACCGAAAAGGGCTGATATTTGCTGTGTCGCACTGGGGGCCTGATAGCTATCTGTTGTTTTGTCCTTTGAAAACTGTTCAGTTGTAGAATAAAGATCTGTGTATCTTTGTAAACCTGTGTTGGTGCATTTCCTTTTGGGGTACTCAGCCTCGATATTCTCTTTTTGCTTTCACAGATGGCACCCGAATAGGGACCCTCAATATTGACGCCAGCTCGTTGATGGTTGACGCGGCTATCGGAACGGGATCGGACAGTGTAAAGGGGGCCCCTTTTCTGAATGAGACGCGACACCTCAGCAGCGCTGCACGGATCCCTGGACGGTGAGCACGCGGTCCGAGTCGACATATTGACGAGGATCCACATATCGAGGCGGGCAGATTTGCTGAAATCACCAAACACGAGGTAAACATTGTTAGAAAAATTTGAAATCCAATCGGACCTCCTTAGGATTGATCAGGTCAGTCGTGACCCGATTCTTAAGTATCCTGATAATTTGTTTTGGGGCATTGTTCTTGCAAGTACAATTATTGACCAGGTAACACCAGGAATCTGATATGCCTGAGAAATTGTCTGCCTGCTTCAGGGCATTATTCCGCAAGGACAGACAATCTTTGGAATTTGGCCAACCAGCACCAACAGAGGGGTCGCTATCATGTACTATTTACTGTAAGCATGGCATTGGTAGTATAGTGTTTAATGATATTTGGCACAGACAAACTAGACATGCTTCTGAACTGCAGTGGCCAATCAATGGTGGTTTTGAAATCCCTCATATTGAGTACTTAGAATCTATATTATTGAAGAAAAAGGCTAGACCTGCAGCATTTGACGTATTACAGAATTCGAAGAAAGAAGCTTTGCAGTAGGTTAAGAGTAGAGAAAAGCATGCGCACCGTCATAAGAGGAATGCCAAAAAAGCGTTGTTATATGACCAAAATAAACAGTCTGAGTCAGCTAGGAATATGTTTAGGGCTTTCTCACTTGGTATCCAGAAAATCTATCCTTCTAAAGACTTTCATGTTTCTGACGAACTTATTGATAAATTGTTAACTGAACAAAGGCCTGGTACTACTGCGCCACCTCCATATGTTCCTCTTCCTGCTGGTTTGCCTCTTCCTGCTGTTATTCCTCCTCCTGCCCCTCCTGCTGCTCCTATCGTTCCTCCAGCAGTTCTTCCTCCTCCAGTTGTTGGTCCTCCTTTTGTCGCTGCTCCTCTACCTGCTCCTCCACTCTTGCCTGTTGTACCAGTGATAGCACCTCCGTTGAACTTACCTTCTCTCCCTCTTCCAAGTGGTTCTACACCGCTTGTAGTAGATCGGGGAGTGGGATCGAGGGTTGTCACTCGTAATACTGTACCTCCAGAGAAGAAACGTGACTTACTTGCGTGGGCTAGGCATTGTATGGAGAGGGGTGATCAAGCTAATGTTTTTGCCACACTTTCTAACATGGACAATTTTCCTGAGAAAAATGCTTTTATTGATGGATTAGGGATTCATTTGTGTGTAATGTGCGACAGGTTAAACGATGCAGATCTCCCACAAGGGTTGAGGGATCTGAACACTTTAGCGTTCCCTAGAGACACTGCGGAGAAAGTACACAAGCATGTTGCAAGGGTATTTGAGTATAGGAAGGAGTTGGAAAGGTTACGGAATGAAGATGAAGATGAAGATAGTTTGGACGTTATATATGTACAGAAACGATTCCTTCCTTGTCGGAAATCGATAACTGAGGAAACGCAAATTTGTACAAAAGACACGATTAGGTGGATCTCAGATATGACGATAACTCCCGTTCAAGTATATGACACGTATAGTCACTATACACCAGAAATGCAAAGGAAAGTGATACAGGTAATGGTAGAATACCTACAGGATGAGTGTGTAAAAAGAAAGATTTGTTGTCCCGCAGAGTTAGTGGGTATTTACAAGAGAGCTTTTTCATTTGACACTTCTTCGGCTTCTTTAGCGCTCAATTTGGCTCTGTTGTTTAGTAAGCGTTCGGAGTTGCCTACTTTTCAGTTGCCTATGAGAGAGGTTCCTCCAAAACTTGTCCCAAAAGTCGAGGTTCCAGCGGATATCGGAACAGGTGCAGCTGCCTATGACATTCCTGCACATTATGTGTCAGAGTTCGTTCACGTCTCTTTCTCGAGACAGGAAGTGAACACCATTAGACAATCTATTCCCGACATTAGGAAGAATCTGACAGGGTTCTACAAAGAAATAGAGTCTGTTTTACAATCCTCAGTATTCACTTTAAGTGATATTGATCTGTTATTTCCTGTACTCCTGCCCGTAGATTTGTGGAAACAGGTTAGGACTAGGAGCTACATGGGCCAACATAATTAGACTCGATGGAGAAAGGCCAGCTGGCGAAAGACCGCCTAAGGTGATACTAACTTTGCCTGACAGAATAGTTGCGAAATTGAAAACAATAATTCCCAAAAAGGGAATTATTTGGGACAAGCTTACTGCCTGTGTCCAAGGGAAATCTGAGGGTGCTACCAAGTTCTTTAATCGGTTTGAACAGGTATTTTCGGATTTCAGTGGACAGGACTTAGGCACAGAGTCGGGGAAAAGATTATTTGTAGACAAATTTGTGCGTGGATTACTGCCTGATATCCAGTCGCAAATGATGTCTTCTGAGAGCGCTTGGCAAGCGAAGTCTCAATCAGAAGTACTGCATATGGCTCAGTACTACGAGAATCGTGTCAATAATGAAAAGGAAAATGTCGAAAAGAGGAAAGGTGATTTGAAGGCAAAAGTACTATTACAGCAAATTGTTAGAGGCCCTAGAGGGGGCAATTCACAATTTAGAGGTCAGTATGTTCCACAGGGGAATGCGCCCTTGGGCCCTGTAAACATTAACCAGTGTGCTTATTGTAGACAAGAGGGTCATTGGCGTGCACAATGCCCGATCCTCCAACAGAGGTCAAATAACACATTTGGGAATATGTACAGACAATCCAGAGGCCGCCCAGGTGTAAGTGATCCTGGAAGAGGTCAGTTCTCACAGGATTCGCAGCAACCTTTTTCACAGGAAAAACAAGTATCGAATGTGGATAGTAGAAACATTTCTGATCATCCTTCCGCAGCTTACCTCTCTGAGGAACTTCCTTTTGATGACATTCTGTTTCGTTAAGATTGCCCGAAGCAGGGTTTGGAACCAACGCCTATTCCCGTTAATCAGAAAGGTCCCTACGTTGAAATGGTAGTGGGAAATAGGAAACATCTATTCTTAATAGCCACAGCGGCACAGAAGTGTTCCATTGATCATTCACGGGTTCCAAACATTCCACTGTCAGGGCAAACCGATGTTTCTGCAGGGTTTTCTGGCACACCAGTTGTCTGTCCGGTTTCTTCGCCGGTACCTATTTCTTTGGGTCCGTTTACGGATCATTGTCCATTTCTTTTGATTTCGAATTGTGGAGAGAATTTGTTGGCGTTGAATCTGTTGAAGGAATTAAATGCGGTAATTCATTGTTCTTCTGATGGAGTGCGTTTGACGATTTCACCACAGCAACTTTCTGTCTCTCAATTCTTGACTAGACCTTTGCCACCAGAATTTGGTAAGGTTCCGGAGTGTTTATGGGCTATTGACGACAATGATGTCGGTGTTTTGAAAATTGAACCTGTTAAAATTGTCTTGAAACATGGAGTAAAACTGCCACGTATTCCACAGTATAAGATCTCGGTCGATGGTGAGCAAGCTTTGAAATGCATAGTCTCTGATTTTGTGCATCGAGGGGTGATTGAGGAAATTGCAGGTAGTTTGTGCAATAGTCCGATTTTGCCCGTGTACAAAAAAGGCGACAATGCAATTCCTTTTCGTTTCATAATTGATTTGCGTCCCATCAATAAGATCGTCGCTCCACAATTTCCAATTGTGCCTGATGTGACGACGATATTAACTATGATCCCGGCTTCAGCTACTTACTTTAGTGTTGTGGATTTAAAGAACGCTTTCTTTAGTATTCCTATACATGAAGACAGTAGATACTTGTTCGCGTTCACCTTCACCCGTGCACCGCAAGGTTACACGGAAAGTCCTAGCATCTATAGTAGGGCTTTGAAAGAGCAGCTCGATACCCTTGAGTTGCCCTCCACTTGTACCCTGCTTCAATATGTTGATGACTTGCTTTTAGCTGCTGACTCAGAGAGCGCTTGCAAGGAGGGCACTTTGTTGTTGCTTATTCACCTGGCTAAACATGGACATAAAGCTTCGCTTAAAAAATTTCAATATTGTTGTCAGGAGGTCGCCTATTTGGGCTATCTCCTGTCAAAGGAGGGAAGAAGTTTGACGCCTGAACGGATAAAACTCATTTCTAGCATGTCTGTCCCAAATACACAGAAAGAAGTTAGAGCCTTGATAAGAATGGCTTCTTACTGTAGGCAGTGTATCCCTAACTTTCCATTAGTGATTAAGCCGATGTTGGCTTTGACGAAGAAGGGCATTTCTTCGCCATTGCTGTGGAACATGGAGCACCAGCGTGCATTTGATTTGCTCAAGACTGCATTGTGCTTGGCACCGGTTTTGGGCACACCAAATTATGAAAAGTCCTTTGTGTTGTTTGTGCATGAATGTGATGGATGTGCTTTGGCTGTGTTAACGCAGGAACATGGAGGGAAGAATAGGCCGTGCGGCTACTTTTCGTCAGCCCTTGATCCTGTAGCATGCGCTTTGCCAAGATGTTTGCGAGCTGTCGCTGCTGCTGCTGCGTCTGTAAAGCAGAGTGAGGGAATGGTCCCAGGCCATCCTTTAACCCTAATGGTACCTCACGCTGTAGATGTTCTACTAAACAGAACTCAAACGCAACATCTCAATTCTGCACGGTTGACGAGATATGAATTGATCTTGTTTGCGCCACACATACAAATTAAGAGTTGTTGTGTTCTTAATCCGGCTGAACTCTTACCTTTCCCGCAAGGTACTGCTTGCAGTGACGAAGTGTCACATGATTGCCTTTACACTACCGAACAAGAGACAAAGGGTAGAATCGATCTAAAAGATACTCCTTTGAACAATCCACAAGGGGGGCTGTTTTGCGATGGCTCCTGCTTCAAGCTTCCGGATGGTACATCCACAGCTGCTTATGCAATCACTACATTGAGCACGTTTGTGGAAACAAAGAGAATCACGCATAACTCTACGTAGGCCGCAGATATTATAGCATTGACCCGAGTTTGTGAACTTTCCGAAGGGCTTACCGTGGATATATATACTGACAGTCAGTATGCCTTTGGGGTGGTTCACAACTTTGGGAGACTTTGGACAGAAAGAGGGTTCTTGACTTCACATGGTACAAAGATCCAGCATGGCTCCTTGATAGTACGGCTACTCTCAGCACTTGCACTACCTGCTCAGCTAGCTATCATAAAATGCGCAGTGCATCGGAAGATTGTAGATGATGTAGGAAAAGGAACGCTTTTGCTGATCAGATAGCTAAACAAACTGCCACTGATCCCTCTTCAGATATGTATACTTCAAGGGAAGCCACAAATGCCTGTACTATCGATGAGGGTATTGACTCCGTAAGGGATATCCAAGCCGATGCCACATTAGAAGAGTCCAAGAAATGGGCTGAAGGCTTGGGAAAACTTGATGATGATGGATGTTGGGTGGACAGAGTTGAAGGAAAATGGCTACTCACATGGTCTCACACACATATTTGCTCGTAAAATCACAAAAATGTTGGGGAAGAAGTATGGGTAAATGATAAAAGGTAGCTGAACGCTTTGTTCAAGAATGTATGAATTGTTTGCAGCATAATGTGGGAAAAGGCACATCAACTCCTAGTGGTAGTTTTGGTCCGCTTCTGTCCCCTTCGAGGTCATCCATTTTGATTGTATTGAGATGGAACGGTGTAATAATCTAAAATATGTGTTAGTCGTCCTCTGTGCTTTTAGCAAATGGGTTGAGGCTTTTCCTGTTAAAGACGCTACAGCCGTGCTTACTGCAAAGACTATGTTAAAAGAGTACTTCCCAAGATTCGGGTTACCAAGAGTCATCTGGTCGGACAATGGTCCACATTTTATCGCTGCTGTAATTCTGCAGATATGTGCGGGATTACAGATCGATAAACGGTTCAATTTGGCTAGACACGCTCAGAGTGCTGGATTAGTGGAAAGACACAACGGCATCATCAAAAACAAGCTCGCTAAGACGTGTGCTGGCACCAAACTAAAATTGCCGGAGGCCTCACCGATCGTGTTGTTATCAATGCGGACAACCCCTCAAATTAAGACTGGGCTCTCTCCCTTTGAGCTGGTTATGGGGAGGCCTGCTAATATCTGGAACGTTCCGAAATGTCGTTCTCTGCGAAATTTTGAAAATGTACTTCTTTCAGATTACTGTAGCCAGTTGACTAAAAACTTTATTTGATTTATCACCAGGTGCGAGAAGCTTTACCTGTATGATACGAGGGTCCCGGTCACAGCATACGGCCTGGTGACTGGATACTTACGAAATCCTTTGAGCGATCCTCTTTCCTCGCACCTCATTGGCGGGGTCCCTTCCAAGTCCTAGTGGTCACACAGACTGCGGTGCGGGTGGCAGGCCGGAAAAATTGGATCCATGCGACGCACACCAAGAAGATTTCACACCCAGTGCCACACGATACAGAAGAAGCAGAACCCCTCATCAGTATTGCAACCAACGATCCTGAAGCAGTAAATAGCATCGAAAGTGTGTCGGGGATTATCCCTGATCCCGTGAGGTCTGGGGAAACAGCCATTTCATCCCCACACTCTCCAACCATTTTGTCTTCGGAGGCGATCCCCAATTGTGCCTCTGACCTTGCTTCCACTCATTCGCCACTTCCAGTGGGAAGTGACGACACGTTGTTCACGGATCAATCAGTACCGGGGATCACAAGGCACGATCTACGTCCAAGGAAATAGACTTACGGCACGGTTCGGCTGTGCGCTCAGAGAAGAAAAAAGTCATCAAGGGCTTGTCTTTTTGGCTCGATTAATTGTGTGAAAGGGGATTCTGTTGGCTAGGGTTTGTGGAAGGACTAAGAAGACGCTCGGCCTGGAGGTCGCCAGCAAACTAACATTGGCGCTTTCGTTTGAAGATCATAATGCCTGCTACCGCTCCCGTTCGTACTGGACTGATAAGCGAACGTGTGACCAGCTGTGAAAATGGACAAACTGTTGCATGGGCCCCGAAAACATACTGCTGTTTTGTAATAATGTTAATTGGTTTTATAATAGTCATTGTTTTAGGCTTCTGGTATCTAGAAGAGGTACATCCGCTTGAGAACTTGTTGCCGACTGAAAATGTACCTACTGTTTCTACTCCTTTCGTGCATCTGCACACTCTATCTCCTAGAGACTCTCAGCACAGACAGAAACACTGTAATAATACACTATCACTCATCATGAATGCTACACATGCCATCTTTAACAAGTCCAACAGCTGGGTCTGTTCACATTTACCGCAGCACAGGGTTAAGGGGCTAGGTTGGTATATTCATCCTCTACCTTTAACAACTGCATGCTATGCTACTCTTAGAGCACTATTCTTTGATTGCTGGAACGATAGCATCTCAGGGAACTTTGATGGGACTAATTTTAATCAGCTTGAAAAATGTGTTCTGACTCCCTTGGGATGCTCGCTCTTCGCAAATAGGAGTAAGCTTAATGTTGCTTCTATTAGGCCTTCTGATAGACTGTCTCGTCCATTTCAATCTTTGATCTCATTTAAAATGGCTCCTATAGGCAATAAGGATGCCGTGCCTCCTTCTTACACTATCAACCATAACCCCAATTCAGTTTCTTTCTGCATACAGAGGAATGGTACTCAGTCAATGGGTGATTTTAAAGGTTGCGCCAACGTTGCAAATTTGACTGGTGAGGACAGACCTTTGTATGTAGGCGAACCTGTCTACTTTGTTTGCGGTAATGTAGCATTTCCATGATTACCCAGGGTTTGGCAGGGAACTTGTTATTTAGGGATTCTGTTACCTGGGCTATTCATGGCCAGCACTGTAGAAATTTCAAAGGCTCATCCACGGTGGAACGAGAATGGTGACACTTCAGCACAAATTCTGGGTGATGTAGCTAAATCCTTTGTGCCATTTTGGGGATAAATAATGAACTCAGCGGATATCAGGAAACTAGCGAGAGTACTGGAGAGAACCATCAACCGGACCACTGACATACTCTATAATATGACTTATAATGATCTTGGGGTTGGAAGCTACTTTCGGTCTTGCTGATCATCTTAGGAATTCTGCTGTTTCTCTGCTGTTGTATACTGTCATGATGCCTGCTCCCGAGGAGCCAGGTCAGGCCCAGTGTCCCCGGAAGCAGACTTCATACACACCAAGCAGGACCCAGCAAACCCCTATAGGGGCTCTTTGGACCTTGTCCTGGCGCCTTTGGCGCCAGGCTCATAAAAGACATCTGTCCTGGCGCCATAGGCGCCAGGCTCATCATGGCAGAACATATGGTAATGCTTGGGTGAACTCACCTGAGGCAGACCATGCTGCATACTCACCCGAGGCAGACCTTGCTGTCTGAAGCTCCAAGCCAACTAAGGCTGGGAGGAACTATTTTCTTTCAGGAACTCTTTTCTTACTCGGGTGGGGCCAGTGGAAGAACACTCACCTGAAGCTCTTCCAAGGCTATTAAAACCACGCCCGGATGGCCACACGTGCTTCGCGTTATTCTGCATCTGCAGCAGGACGCTCACCGAGTCGGCTCCTGCATCCTGGCTCCTGCCACGCCCGCCAACACCTGGAACACCTGCAAGGAGAGAAAGGCAAGCATTAGGACATTACCTACCTTCATCCAGCATCCGGATTCTTCACTCCATCGATCCTGCAAAAGAAAGTCAAGGGTTAGAAACGCATCTCATCGCTCGCTGCAGCGCCGCTTCCACTTACCTTCACGTGGCGCTGTCTAGCTCTTCAGCGGTCATAGGCGACATCGGCCACATCCCAGCACCTACGGAAAAGAAAGACAAAAGTTAGAAGCGCTCCGCTTCTCACGCTGCCGCGCCGCTTCCACTTACCTTCACGTGGCGCCGGCAACCTTTTCAGCGCCCATAGGCGACATCGGTCGCATTCAAGACCTACGGAGAAAAAGCAGAAAACAAGGTGAGCAACGAACTAATTGCAAAAGGACAGATTACTCACCTTAAGTCTTACCTGAATTTTGCTGGGACCTCAGTTCCCTTTTCGGGTCGGCGTGGCTTTTCTGGCTTTTCCGTACCCCGGCCCCTATGGGGAAACAAGACACACTCATTAAGGTGTCGGAGCAAACCACTACGGCACACCTTCATTAAAAGTACTCACCTGAGCTTACCTCGCGAATCCATTCCTCCATACGGATTCCTCACCTAGTCCCTGAAAATTAAACAAAGGCCAAGGGATAAATAAGACTTGATCTTTTGAACTATATACTTACGGCAGCATTTTGGTAAAGGCAAGCAGACATCGAACCCTCGCCAAATCCGAGATCCAGTGAAGTAACTGGAAATCTACGCGCCCCTGCGTCAGAAGCAGGATGGAGAGCTCGTCCATACAGAAATTAAGGTGAGAGTCTGCGGAAGGCACAGCTAGGGTTCGAGGAGGGTGAGAAGGGGAAAAAGGTCAGGAATCTCACACACAATCTAGCAGACAGTTAACTCCCTTTTCCCTTCTACAGAAGGTTTATTCTACAGGCCAGAAAGACGAGGTTTGGGGGTCCAGTCCAGTCCATCTTCCAAGCATTACGCTTTACCGTGGAAGAAGTTGTAGCAGTCCAGAACGGGTCGGCGCCTCCGTGGGAATCAGGTGAGCGTTACATATATAATGTCTTCCTGGTATATGTTAGATGTTAGGAGGATGTTGCACACAGGTGATGGGTACATTAAGACACAAGGTATACGCCCCAGAGAAGAACTCCAATGAATACGTGCTGAATGAAATAACTGATCTCATGGCAATTGATATTTCTGATAGTGATTCAGGGCGTATGGACGTTGAGATGTGGAGTTATTCCTAAAGTGACTAGAAGTAGTTTAGCGCTTGGCTTAGACCAAAAGGAGGGTTTGTCGAACGGGAAATCATATCATGCCTCCTTTATTGTTAATGTTGTCCTAAGCCCAGTCGCTCTGTGAAGAAATCCGCGTTGCAAGGTCCTGACCTTAGATCAGGTTAGCCGCCATTTTAGGTTCATCCGTCATTTTGATTCCTACTCTAAAGTCACCCTGTGTTCTAAGATGGTGGACAGTGTTGTTTTGCTTGTAACATGGTCGTCCTGACCTCCACACGCGAGTTAATACATAAACTGCCCGTAGGTCAAATGTTAGGGTCATGTAATGAGACCTTGTCCTTCTTTGACCGGTGGATAAAGGATTACCTATACCAGCGATACTAATCCATGAACATATATTATGTACAATATTGTTTGAGCATTCAATGTAAACACTTATTTGACTACATTGTATAAGAATGTATACGAAGGCTTAATGTATTTATAATCCAAAGACACACTGTTGCCATTGTAACCTATTGGAGTATGTATTAAGGATAATCCATAAATGTATAGATGCATAAATTAGGAGCGAACTCGGCATGAACCCCTAGCCCTAGGTAATGGTTAACCTGCAAATGGGCTGGACATCAGATTATGTATTGTATAAAAGTCATGACCATTCTGATGTACAGTCCCTCTCACTACGCACACCGAACAGGGCTGGTATTCGCTGTGTCGTACTGGGGGCCTGATAGCTATCTGTTGTTTTGTCCTTTGAAAACTGTTCAGTTGTAGAATAAAGATCTGTGTATCTTTGTAAACCCGTGTTGGTGCATTTCCTTTTGGGGTACTCAGCCTCGATATTCTCTTTTTGCTTTCACAGAATCAGTGCTGGACTTTGTGGCCAAAACAGGGTTGACTTCCGTATTGGACGGTTCACATACGGGGTTATCTTCCATGCTGCAAGGTTCACATCCTGATGGAGAAGAAACTGGTGTATCTTGATCATTTATCAGTTTTTTTGCTGGTTGGTTTTGAATGGTTGGCTCTGATTCAGAGTGAATTTGTGCTGTTGTCATAATTGCCAGGGTTCCTGTCTGCTCCAGTATTCCTGGTCTGGGTTCCTGGGGCGGCTGTTGTTCAGTCTCTTTCGGATGGACCTCCAGGGGGTTTCTGTTTACATCACACACATCACAATCGTGGTGGCCGCCCTGGGGCTCACTCGACTTTGTAGACTTTGTAGGTGTTCCCTGGGTCGTTCCCTGGGGGGGCTGCCAGGGCAATAGTGGCATTTGCCAACACAGTAGTCTCTGTTTTATTTTCATTTTTGTGCTTGGACTCGGCGTATGCGGGCCACGTATGTTTGAGGGGAGGGCCGTAGAAAGTGCCAGCCCAGTCTGCCCTATGGCAGACTCCGCTGGCAAACCTCTTGCCAAAGCGGGACTCCGGCCCATGTGGTCAGCAAACAAAACGGGCGTGACACACGCTGCCAGTGCGGGCGTTGAAAAGGTCGTTACCATCGCCTGCACCCCACTGGCAACAGAAGCATATAGTTTCTTGGCTCTACTGTGTATCTCAGAGTCAAGGTGAGTCTCCGTGGCGGGTGTAGGGGCGGCGGTGCTCTTACCTCGCTTAGGTGGTGGCGATCTATCCCCTTGAGGAAGGAGCTTCGAATAGCTCCTGAGACACCTTGCCGGCTCCGCCGAATCAGATGGATCAAATACGTCAAGAACTTCGTCGGTTTCCACTGCTACTTTCTGTCTTCTCTCTGGGGAGCCGATGGCCCCGATAGAGCCAGCCCCCTGTATCGTCTGCTACGGCCGGCAAGACTGCAGGACTGCTCGACTCTACGGGACTCCATGAAGCTCTGCGTTCCGCTCCGCGGATGGCAGCTGGGGTTATGTGGGTCCGCCCACAACGAACAAACTGGAAAGCAGACTCTGCAGGACTGCTCGACTCTATGAGACTCCACGAAGCTCCGCGTTCCGCTCCGCGGATGGCAGCTGGGGTTATGTGGGTCTGCCCACAACGAACAAACTGGAAAGAAGACTCTGCAGGACTGCTCGACTCTATGAGACTCCACTCTTCTACCTTCCTCTACTGCTGTTCCTAATTCAATGTTCTGCTCCTGCTTGCCACATATAACTGTTCACACTGCCATCTCCTATACCTACTAACTCCTCCTGTAATTAATGCCAGTTTCTACTGATGTCTTATTCGACTGCTTTCTCCTGTGACTGATACCTTATTCTACTGCCTGCTCATGCCCCTATCTCCTGCTTCTACTGCCTCCTCAAACCTCCTCATAATTCCTGCACCTACTGAATGGAAAAGGGCAAAAAGAAAGCAGGTGGAATTTTGGGGTAGACTGGTAGGTAGTGACATTGTGATTGTCCTGATCATATAACAATGCCTTTTCAGCATTTGTTTTATGACGGCGCACATGTTTTTCCCTACTTTTAAGCTGCTGCAACGCTTCTCTTTTCCAATTTTGCAAAACATCAAATGCTGCAGGTCTGGCCTTCTTTTTTAACAAGACTGACTCTAAATATTCAATACGAGGGATCTCAAAACTACCATTGACTGGCCACTGAAGTTCGGAGGCATGTCTGGTTTGTCTGTGCCAAATTTTATTAAATACTACACTTCCAATGCCATGCTTACAGTACATAGTACATACCGGTGACCCCTCCTGTGGTGCCGGACGGCTAAATTGCAAAGATTGTCTATCGCTGCGGAATAATGCCCTAAAGCAGCTAGACAATTTCCCAGGCATTTCTCAAATACTCGGTGTTACCTGGTCAATAATTGTGTCTGCAGATACAATGCGCCAAATTCAAATTGTCAGGGTTGAATTAAGAGTCGGGTAATGACTCACCTGACCAAACCTAAGGAGGACCGATCGGTTTACAAAGGACTTACCTAACGAATTTTACCTCGTGTATGGCGATTTCGGCAAATCTGCCCGCCTCAAGAAATTGACCCTCGTCAAGATGCCGTCTCAGACCACACGGCTATCGTCCAGGGAACGGATCGTGCAGCGCTGTTGAGGTGTCACGTCTCGTTCAGTCGGGCCCGTTATGTCACACCGTCCGATCCCGGTCCGATAGCGTGCGTCAACCTTCAATAATCCGGCATCAATCTTGAGGGTCCCTATTCCGGGCGCCAACTGTCAAAACAAGGAAATAATATGAGGCAGGGTAACCAAAAAGGAAACACACCAAACACAGGTTACAAAGGAACATACAAAGCACTTTATTTTATACTGAATCCAGTTACAAAAGAACAGAACAAAATTCAGATAGCTATCGACCCTCAGTACAACACAGCGAACTCCGGCGTGGTTCGGTGTGCTCAGTGAGTGCAAATATTCATTGAAACAGTCAGGCTTTTATACATTTCTCCAGCCTGTTGTCCAGCCTTTCTTCAGGTTAACCATTCCATAAATAAGTTACTGCTCTAGGGTCCCTTGCCAGGTAAAATCTAGTTCATCTTAGGTTTATACATTAACAAGAAGAAATGGTAATAATGTATGCTCTAGGCCTAACATTACAATGCGGGACTTAATTTATACAATATAGTTAAGCAGGTGTTCTCATTCAATTATAGATCAGTTTCGGTGATACAGGTAATCCATTGCACACAGGTCAGCAGAAGGACAAGGTCTCAGCTCATGACCCTAACAAGTGGCCTGCAGGCAAGTTATACATTAGCTGTACAGAGGTCATGACAATCGAGTTCTGTTCTGAATAACATAGGCTACCATTTTAGCTCACATGGTGACTTTATAGAGCAAGAAAACCTAAAATCGCGGCTTGACCCAAAATGACAGTTTACATGGTTTCTAAGGTCAGGACCTTGCAATGCGAGTTTATTCACATGTAGTTTATAAGCAGCTTGTTAGCAGCTTGGCGTAGGCCAATATACATATATTCATAGCAATAGGAGGCACGATATAATTTCCAGTTTGACAAGATGACTTCTGATTTTGAGGTGTCCAGCATCTAACAGTGCAGGGCCATCTGGCTAATGCCTGTGAGGCAGCTACTGTGACGTTCAGCAGTGAGAGATAGTAGGGGAGATCGTAGAAAATGAGAGGACGATCTGTGTGTCATCAGCAAAGAGGTGGTAGTGAAAGCCAAAGGATGAGATGAGCGTAACCAGCGCGTAGGTGTAGAAAGTGAACATAAGCGGGCTGGGGACTGATCTTGGGGGCCACCCATGAGAAAGTATTTGGGGGAGGAGGCATTAGAGTTCCATGAGACTGAGAAGGAGTGGTCAGAGAGATAAGCGCACCAGTTGAGTCCAGTGTTCTTGAAGCCAAGGGGTGAAAGGGGCTTAAGGAGGGAGGGATAATCAAGTGCCAGAGTATGCAGAGAAGTGAAGTAGAAGGATGAGGGAGAATAGGTAAGTTTTGGTCAGCGGTGAGAAATATTGAGATTTTGCTGAGACCAATTTGAGTTGTTTGTACCAGATGCCTGACTGGAAAGGATCACAGAGAACATAAACTTTCAAGACAATTGAAAATGTGGTTAAAGACACCGCTGTCATGGATTTTGGTGTGATTGGGCAGGAGATACATGGGTCTGTAGCAGGAGGAATTGTTAGGGTCTGCATTAGGTTTCTTTATTAGGGGATGACATCGGCTGCCTTGTAGTAGGTCAGGAAGATCCCTATGGAGACTGAGAGATTGAGAGTCTGGAGAAGTAATAGGAGAGAGTGCTTTCAATGTTAAGGGGTCTATGGGAACGCAGGATGGGTAAGTAGAGAGGTGGATGGGTAAGAGCTCAGTGGGCAAGGTGGGGGAGAAGCGAGAGGTAAAGGAGTGGGTGGGGAGACAAGAGCTGAGATGAAGGAGGAGGGTGTGGGAAAGATAAAAGAGAGGAGAGGGTGTTGTCTACTTCTGTGATTTTGAAGAATCAGGAGGCAAAGTAGTTAGCAGGGAGTGTGGAGGCAAGAGAGTAGTTTGTAATGGGGAAACATTATCTGAGGGGGGGACAGTTTTCAGGAGTGTTAGCGGAGAGTGATACATTGTTAGTATAGTTTGAGGTCTTGGAAGAGTCAAGAGCTGTGGCGAGGGAAAGGGGAAAGTATTTGTACGAAGTGAGGGTAGTAAGGGAATGATTCTTGTACCAGCAGCCTAGGTAACATATGGTTGTCTTAAGCTGTTGGATGGCTAGGGAAATCCATGGTTGTATTTTGTATTTTGTATTTATTTGATTTTTATATAGCACTTTACGCCAAAGCGCTGTACATGAGAACAACACAGTACAATAAAATGCTGACAAAATAGGAAACACAGAGGAAATCTGTATTTACAGTAACCTTGTTAACCAGAAGAAAGGAAATAAGATCTCAAAGTGACCCGGAAAGTAGAATAGAGAGAAATAGAATGAGGAGAAAGAAGAAGAGTATTACAGTGTAGAGGGGCAAGGAGAGAAAATGAGCGGAAACGAGACTGAGCACAGGGAGGACGAGGAACAGCAAGAGGCAAATGGGAAGATGAGCCAGGGGCCCAGAAGAAATATACAGTCAAACAAGAGAAGAAAGGTATGCATGTGCGAGGCCATGGAGAGATTTAAAAACTAAGCACAAAACATTTTATTTTAGACGATGATGGAAGGAAATCCCTCCCAGATCTGCCAGGGAGAAACAAATAGAGTCACAGGGAGCTAGAAGAAATAGGACACGAAAAGAGGGTTTGAATACAGATTTCAGAGGGGCTAGGCGAGGTAGGGGAAACCCAAAGAGCATACAGTACAAGAGCCGGGAAAAGATTAAGGCAGACACCAGGAGTTGAGTGGCCTTAAAAGTCATGAAAGGACAGGCTTTCTGAATGTTGTGCAAGTGAAAACGTCAGGAGCGCGCAATAGAGAGATGTGATGATGATTAAAGGATAGATCAGAGTCTAGATGGAGACACAGATTACGGCCTGTAGAGGAGGTAGGTAACTGAGCTGGGGGAAATGATATGAAATGGGGGGAAGAGGAGGTGGAATTGTGGTGCAAGGAAAGAAAATTACCTCAGTCTTAGCAGCATTGAGTACCCATAAGTAGTCATCCAAGATTTAATGGCAAGGAGACAGGCGCTGAGTTTGTTATGAATATCATCAGTGAAGTGGTTGTGGGCGGTCATCGGTGGGAATAAAAGAGCGAGCAGAGTAGTGGCAGTCAAAGGAAGTTTACAAGTGAGTTGCTGAACTTGGTGAAGGTGCGTTCCAAGGAATGGGAAAGCAGAGAGGATAGGACTGAAGGAAGGACTTGACCTGGTCCAAGTATCAGGACTCAGAGTCATGTCTGAACTTTCTTTTGGCGAAAGATGAAGGAGGGGGTTGCAGGTGAAGGTGGATGGAGATGAAGTGAATAAGTGAGTGACCAGAGAGAGAGGGGTCGATAGAGCAGAAGCGGTGAGGGTGGAGGATAGGAAGATAGATTCAAGGGATTTTATACAAGTGTTTGTTGGTGTTGGAAGGTTATGTAGGTTGCTCTGGGAGTAGTGAGTGAGCATGGAGTCAATGTGGTATGTCCGTGCTGATCAATAGACCAACACCACCATCTAAGTCAAGGGAAGTGAGAAAAGGTACAAAGGTCAGAATGGAGGTTGGCACAGTGGCAGTGTCATGCCTTAGAACCAAATTACAATGGAAGCCATCAGAGGCAGTTTAGGGTGATGGATGCCCAATTTATTGTTAATGAAAGACTTTTATTGGCGAGAGTGGGTGTTCTGGGGACCTTTGGTTATGCTATGCTATGTTCAATGGTCTCCATGTGCTCGTGTAGCTCCGCAATGTAAAATGGGGTTGGTTGGTTAGTGATGGAGAGAGGGATGGGATAGAATGTTGTGCTGCCGTCTGTGCTTGTGAAATTCTGGGTGTGCTTTCATTTTTTGTACTGGGATTTGTTTCGGGATGGTCAGTGTTTGTGTTGTTTGGTGTCGGAGGTCATTGGGTTTGTAACTTGGTTAGAGAATGATGTGCGGTTTGCGTGTTTTAAGCATGGTGGCTTGATAGAAGGCCCCACTCTCTTCCCCCTCCTCTCGTGTGTGCTTGACTACTACAGCAGGACTGATCTGCATGAGGATGAACTGAGAAAGCTTGTGCTGCAGCCCCAGAGAGCACTTTCTGTGGGTCCTTTTGAAATTCATTCAGTTTGTGACATTGAGTTTGTGCGTATCCTGCTTATTTTCCCCATTTTATTAAAGCCCGTTTTAAAAGGCGCAGGTGGATGCCCCTCGTTTCAGGGCATTTAAAAGCACTTTCCAATTGTGAATTCGGGCTAAGCTTTTAAATGCCCTGAAACATCCCCTTATATGCACAAAGGGGGAAAGGGGCCTCTGTATGAGCATCTAAAATGCACACATTCAGATGCCCTTTGTGAAGTGGGATGTAACATTTTTGCCATAAATTGCACCAAAAGAAGTTTCGAGAATCTGGTCCTTTGTGTTTGGTTTTTAATCCCTTTCCCATAACATTCCTCCTTCCACTCTAAAAAAATGTTAAAAAGAAACCAATTGTGAATGGAGGATAGCAAAGGGGCAATGTGCTGGTCTTGGAAGCAGACCATGCATAGCAACAGAGGTTCGAATCCTGGACCGCGCTTAGAAGCTAAACTCAGGTATGGGGAGTGTCCAGTGTTTAGGTTTGTGTTGTTTATAAAAAACAATAAAATATAATAAATACATTATTTGTTTTTTGAATGCCTATTCCTTGCACCACCCCAGAAGCTAAAAAAAGAAAATCTGATGTCAAATCCTTTGTTCTAAAGACACTTAAGGACAGTGCTTAATTTGTATACAAAAAAATAAAATCTAGGGCCTGAATATTTTCTTGTGACACTGCAGGTGGGCAGTTTCCCACCCCTGCTGCCATCACCCACAGCTGCTCCCCACAGTGTCACCTGCTTATTGTGTTTGATGGATGCACTGACTATCGCCACTTCCTAATTAAAGTGAGTCTGAGACAATAAGTGCCAGGTCTCAAAAATAAGTGCCAGGGCTGAGCCCTGGCAAACAGCCCCACAAATAAAGCACTGCTTATGAACACATTTGCTTTAGTAACTCCCACAACTGTTCTAGAACAAGTGGATCTCCGAAGGAGCACGCCATCGTTGGGTTAGAAACAGGGTCAGAAGCAGGAAATTAAACAGGAGGAGACAGAGATGGGGGGCCAGGAGGAGGTGGAACAGGAGGAGGCAGAGATGGCAGGAAAGCAGGAGGTGTTACACTTAGGATGTAAAGTGAATTCTATGCCTCCTTCTCCTCTTAAGGTAGGGTAGCCCCGAGACAGGTCCTCCAAGTGAGATAAGAGCCCATACAGAAGCCTCCAAGGAACAATAGTACAGTAAATACCAAATGAAAGGAATGTCTAAACAAGGTCTATAAAAATAAGTAATTTAGTGAAAGACAAACTATTGAAAACACTAACAATCCCAAGACCACCGTTTGAAGTAAGAACACAGATTATTCAGTCCAGATCGGAATAGACTGTATACGTTAGGCAGGCCTCAAAATCTGCACCCGTTATAAGCCATTTATTTAATTTACATTTGGTAAAGCGCTCATACAGCCTGGGAGCATCCAGGTGCTGTTACAGGAATATGCGTTAGTTGCGTATTTATAAAGCTCTTAATACCGAGAGGTTTCTAAGCGCTGACCCAGGGATCAAACCTGTGTTGCTTTGTGTTGTCTTGTTTCCAAGGCGAGCACGTTGCGGCTGAGCTATCCTCCCGTGACAATTATGGGTGAGTGATAATTGACTCCTAGTGAAAAGGAAATGGTGTCCTGTGTGCATGTGTATCATTGAGGGCACAAGTGACTTTTTATTGCTGGCTAGTAGTCTGCAAGTTGAGATGTGTACCCCTTCCCTTGGTATTAGTTGGCAGGAGTGTAAACCCACAACCCTGCTCGGCCACTCCGAAGTAAGGCTTTTTTAATCTATAGTTTTTTGTACAGTGCACTGAATGGACTTTCTGTATACTTTTGAAAGACTTTTTCACATTTTGAAAGAACTTTCTTAAAGGATTGTTTTATATTGGTGAAGGTGTTTTTAGATACGCAGCTGCTTAGGGGTAAGTTAATTGTGTATAGTGTCATGTTTTGCTGGATGAGCGTCATGTACATCGGACATATCGTCTCTGCAGACGGCATCACTGTGGATCCGGCAACAATGGACACGTCTTCTACTGGATAAGACCTCAGAGCCTCAAGAAGTTACAGAGTTTCATGGGTTTCTGTAACTACTAAACCAGGGTCGTTGCAGGATTTGCCAACATCACCCGACCATTTGTGGACCTCACCAAAGGATACCCACTTACCCACAGGAGCTAGATGAATATGGTCCATCCACAGGAGCTCTTTGATAGCGGTGGACTGAGCGATGCCCGCAGGCTGTCGAGGAGCCCAAGTGGACCCTCACCACAACACCAGTCCTGGCCCATGCGGATTTGCAGTTGCCTTACATCCTACATATGGATGCGAGTCTAGATGTATTGGGAGCTGTTCTCTACTAGGAGACCAACAGTTAGATGAGACTGGTCGTTTTGACCAGCCGAGGCATGCACGCGGTGGAAAATAACCACCCAGTCAACAAGTTGGAATTTTTGTCATTAAAGTGGACCGTTACAGAGAAGTTCCAGGATTACCTCTACAGCGCCACCTTGATGGTGTGAGGGAGGACAACAACCATTTTACGCATGTGTTGAAGTCGGCAAAGCTGGATGCAACTGGACACCAATGGTTCGCTGCACTGTCCACATACAATTTCAGTTTACAATATATACCTGGGCGCACTAACATCAATGCCCTCTGACCTCACCCTGAGGCATCATGCTTAGCTGGCTGATACAGCTGAATCCACCTCGTGTGAAGCAGTTGTCTTCGGCAGGGATCAGAGCTATCTGCCAGGCTGTAAGTCTGCAGGAGCCAGACAGAGCCAGGAGCGTGGATTGCTTTGGATCCTCAGCTGAGGCGGTACCCGCCATCTACTGCAACATCACCAGCCTGGAGGTATCTGAGCTACCGCGTCTGACCCGAGATGAAGTCTGCATGTCCCAGCTAGCGGATCCTGGCTTCTCTCTGTTCCTTAAAGCCAAAACCACGGGAGCGGATGTGTCCAGAGAATTCTCTCATGACACTGAGCAAGCTGCATTGCTGAAGTAGTGGAAGGCACGTGTGCAGAAGGGTGGACTCCTGTACAAGGAAAGCAAAGTTGAAGCCCGGCTTCTACATCGCCTGGTGTTCCACAGAGATTCCACTGAGCTGTATTGTATGCACTCCACAACCAGCATGGACTTCTTGGCAGCGACACAACCTTTGAGTGGGTCCGCTCAAGATCTTTCTGGCCCAGCAGCAGATGTTGAGTATTATTGCCAGTACTGCACCAAGTGTGTCAGTAGGAAGACCGCTGCTTGTCCTGCAGACTTTCTTCATCCCCTGCAGAGTTCCGGGAATATGGACCATGTTACTTGGTACGTGCAGGCGTTTCACACCAAAGATCAGCTTGCCACCACGTTGCCCACTGTTAGCCAGAATTATATGCAGTACCCTTTTGGAACACCACACACAATTAAGACTACAAGTGACAGTCCAAATTCACCTTTGGTACAAGCCTGTACTGCACAGTAAAAGTGGTAGCGATGGCTGAGCATCCAGACCTATCTCAAGAGCAAGTGAGCAGTATCAATAGTTACACAAAGGACAGCAATTACTATGATTCAAACAAACACTGACTCAAGGTTTCTGAGTAAAAGAATATACATTTATTTACACATCAGTTGTATAACATCTCACTAAAGTAAAGCAGTTCCAAAATCACACTCTTAATACACCACACCACTCCCAATAGTTCCAGACAAGTTAAGCTCACAAAATGAAGTGGGAGAAAAATGGCACTTTAGTAATTTAAAAGGGAGGGAAAGACAAAGTTAGGCAGAAATTGAGCAGCACCAACAGGTAAGTAAGCAGGGCAATCTAGAAAGAGGAACTACAGTGATGGAATCAAATCAAATAGGCTTAGGGCCAAAGTCAATAGGACAAAAGTCTTTTGCTCAAGATCACACAGTACAGGGTAGTTTGTGTTTAAGTCTTTGCCAAGAGCTAAGAACGAAGTTGGTCAGCAGAAAAGTTAGTTTAAAAATGGAGAAGGACAAGCCATCAGATTGGCGAAAGGTTTCACACACCTTCACCGCGGCTGGACGAAACGAACAACCGGATTTGCACAGTACCTTTAAATGGAGAAGAAGCTGTAGCTGAGGCAGACGTTCCTGGCAGTTCCTGCAGGCTCACGGTTCCTGAAGCGACTGTCGGACTGACATGAAGTAGGAAGACTGGAGGGTCCTGCACTGCCCAGGGAAGAAACCAGCAGCAGAGCAAAGCAACAAATAAAAGGTGCGCTCTTTAAAACCCAAGCAGGGTCCGACCTTCCTGGCTATCCGGCCCACTGTAGCTCTGTACAGAGAATTCGACCAAAGGAGGGAGTCCTGGCTTGTAGTTTGGGCAAACTGGTTGGTCCCACCAGCTCAGGGGAAGAAGATTCTGGGAGGATCTTCCCTGTCGTTGGAGTTCGAGGATTCGGACCAGCAGCAGGGCTTCACTGGGCGGTTCAGTCATGGTAGGGGTTCTTTCATTCCAGTGGCGACTCTGCCTTTCCAGACCCAGAGACCTGCTTTTTATGCAGTTTTCCCCCATTCACACAGCCTGGCCGTCAATCACACAGCAAGGTGGCTGTCCTGTCCGGACAGTCACCTAGCCAATCAAACAGGAGTGCGACTTGGGTTACCAAGGGAACCCATGCAGGGGTCCTAAAACCCCTCCCTCACATACCCAGACTTTCAGGCACCTAAGGAGGGCTTCTGTGTAGAAGCCCGCAAAGAGACGGTAAACAAAGGAACAAAGCTGGTTTGGCGCGCAGAGAAAAACACGAGAAAGACATTTTTAAAAAAAAGGCAAATAAACCCAGCCGGAACCGTATAAAAACGTATATGGTCTAGCGGGTTTAAGTTCGAGGCTACCAAGATAGCCTAAAACAATACCAAGGTTATTTAAGATAACTGCGGTAGAACAATTAGGGTAGTTACCACTGCCACCAGCCAAGTCTTGATAAAAAGGGAGCGAAACAATGCTCCAAGAGAATCCGACAAAAAGGGATAAGTATTAACCATTTCCAGTACTCCATGTAAGATGGTCTGTACTGGGTCTGTGGATTTAAAAAGACTAATAAAGTCAATGGCAACTGTATATTCTGGGAGACAGTAGTCAGTCCCAGAAAAGGGAATCTGAGTTGGGAAGTCTAAAGGACAACCCTGTGTCACTGCACTGAAGGTGCTGTGAAACACCCAGCAAAAATAAGATGATGCCAGTGGAGTAGGTGAGGCTCCACAGTATATGAACACAAACATGTTAAACACACACAGCAAAACACATGTAAGAGTGGGAAAAAAGGTCTCACACTCTTACCAGGTGAACAAAATAAATCCTAGAAATCCAGCAAAGCTACCGAGGGACTCAGTAGGTAAGGGAAATTAGCCATTCTGGTCAATTCTCCCTAACACCCACGTCTTGTGGGAAAAACTTTTGTGGACTCTGGTTGGCCGGCCAGGATTTATACCTACAAGGGACTGGCATTTCAATCAATGCTCATAAAGCAGATGCTGGAGCTGGTTGGCATCAAGAATTCCCATACAACTTCATATCACGGTCACGGGGATGCACAAGTGAGATGTTTAATCAAACCCTTTTGGCAATGCTGGGCACCCTAAGGTCAGAGGAGAAGAATGGATGGAGTCTGCATGTGGCCACCCTGACCCATGTTTGCAACTCTACCAAGAACGATGCCACCAGGTTTACAGTATACTTCTTGATGTTTGGAAGGTATGCCCGGCTGCCTGTTGACCTGTGTTTTGGAGTGTTTTTCGCAGATGGAACAGGCAGCAAGATTTACGCCAGCTATGTGAAACAGCTCAAGCATCAACTAGAGATAGTACATCAGTATAGTGGAAGGTAACGAACGCTGCTAAGATGCCAAGGTCTGGTTTCATGCACTTCAACCTGTGCTAGTCCACATCCTGGGAAAGAGGGGACGCAACAAGCCAGGCGTGGGAGTCTTAGCCTGTCATCATTGAGCATCCGCTGTTAGAGCTCCCCGTATACCCACTGCGAGTGGAAGGTTGGCCAAGAAATATCAAGACCTTGCACTGGAACCACCTTCTCCCAGCCGGGGATGAGGTTAAGCTGACACCGGAGGTGACTGAAGAAGAACCGTCCAAGGGGCAATTAACAAGACAGCAGCAACTCAGTGTTGAAAGGCCCAAAGAAGATACTTCGAAGGATCAATCCCCGGAAGCTTCTCCAACTACCGAGACTGAGACCATCAGAAGGCCAGCCGGAAGCAAGTGAAAATGGTGAGGGCGATCCGGTTGGCATCTACCCAGATCAATGGTTAAATCACACACTACTGTGGGATCCTACACCCACAGATCCAGATGCCACTCCTCCTGAAACCTGAGAGTGTTCTGTCAGTGTTCAATCCAGATTCTGTTCCAATCGCCCCTACTATGCTGGATGTGGTAGAGGAAACCTTACCCCGTTCCTCCACCGGAAGAAAGGGACCCTGACTTGGCACTGCGCAGAATGTCGGGTCAGGAAATCCTAGAAGAGTCCCCGGCTGCTCTCTGTCATACCACCAGCTAGAGCAGACCTGTTATGAAATTAACTTACGATGCACCTGGCATCCAGTGTGATGTTCCCATTGCCCATTCCTATCAATCTGCCGTTCCTTCTTCTTTAGAGAAGGATACTGGGAGTTCAGGGGTACTGTGGGAGGTGCCAAAGATTCAGGGTACTGGGTGGCAACCGGTAGCCTGTCCATCTAAATCATGGCTTGACAGGTTTATAGAACAGGCCAAGGCTATACTCAGGGCAGAGGATAGTTCAAGGGGGCGAGCATGTAATCCCTGTGCAGGGGGCTAGGGTTAAAAATATAAACAAAGAAACAAGAGCCACCCCAGGGATCCGTAAATGAAAATGGATGAAAGGTTAGAGTAAAAGACGCCCATGTGTGGTCGCACAAGTGTTCCTTTACTCTATATAAAAACAGTTGTACGGCGCAAACGGAGTGCAGTGGTCAATGATTTGAACCCTCCATTAAAAGGGTTGACAGGAGCTCCGCCCTATGCCCACTCACTGCTGCTGCCCAGGACTTCAGGTTGACACTCCCCTGACAAGCAGGGGAGTTCCTGAAAACTTCACTGCTGCCCCCTATGTGGCATCCTGTCACTGCCGAGCCCCGGGCACTATTACGTACCAGCGCTCCTCACAGCAGGGGAGCGCCCAATGTTTTTAGCCCTCCTGCGCTGCGTATAATTAAAGGGGCCCGCCCTTACAGACAGCCCACCTGGACTCCCAGGTCCACACCTGCAAGCCGTGGCCCAGGTGGAGTAGTGTTGTGGGGTCCATCACCCCACTGCTGCAGACAATGCCAGGCAGAATCTGACATATGCAGCACGCGCAATTTAAAATAACTTAAAATAAGAGTCTCCCCCTATGCTGCTGCTACCTGCTGGGCTGCTCCTAGCATAAGCATCCAGCCATATAAAAGAATTCCCCCCGACACACTGTAGCTGCTGCCTGCTGCCTACTTCCTGTAAATCAGAACTGCTTGTCAGAACCATCTCAAGAGGGCGTCAAGACCAAGAAGAACGTCAAGAAAGAGCAGCAACAAAGACCTAGCCCCAGCCAGGTGGTCTCAGAAGTAAGGCATTTTTGTATATAGTTTATTTGTACACTGCATTGTATGGACTTTGTATATACTTTTATAGACGTTTTCACATTTTGAAAGAGCTATTTTAAAAGACTATTTTATATTGGTGAAGGTGTAGTTAGATACAGAGCTGCTTGGGACTAAGTTAATTGTGTATAGTGTCTTGTGATGTCCCCTTTTATTTTTATAATTCTCAAAACTCTGCTGGTGCAACAGAAGAGAACAGTGTAAATAAGCGAACAACAACTGAAAGAACCGTACACCAGCATTCCTTTGTCCACCTTTCCTTTTGTGCGTCCGTTACTTTAACCTAGTTTGTTTTTTTCCTTAGAGGTATTTGGGGAATGAACTTCCCTAATCCTTGACCTTTCCTCCTTTCCCCACGTCACAGCGGGGCTCACCGGGGTGCTCTTGGGCCTAGGTAAGCGGGGTTTGAGACAGGTCTGAGGCTGGTCAAGTATTCAGGAGGGGTGTATAATAATGATATTGTGTGCCCACCTACAGCTTTCCCCCTATAGAGTGAATGGTATGATCCCGCTGCTACAGGAGGAAGCGGTCAAGCAAGAAAGAAGAACACAGTGAAAGTCAAAATGATTACTTGGAAATGTCTTTTTAAGGTAGAGCATTGAGCCTTAACTATCTGTAGGGCACAAGGTATCTGTCATGGCGACCAGTACTAGAACATTCTGGTTTGGGGCCTCTGGTCCACTTGAACTTTACTGTAGTCTCTTTGTTGGGTCTCAACAGTATAGAGACAATCGTCGCGGCTCTTTTCCAATGGACGCAGTTAGATGTGGTGATGTGTGTCTCACAATACTGAAGAAAGCAGGTATGTCCTGTGTGTCACCGGCTGGCATATGCGGGCAGGCTTGATAATGCAATATGGGGCTCGTGGAACTGGAAGCAGAAAGGTAGAGGGAGCCTCAGCATCTCGACAGTGATTCATTGATGACTTGACTGGCCCAAAGCTGTCATGCGTCAATATAATGCTGTGCTTTGCACCAGCATTGCCAAAGGCAGCCACTTTGGACTTGATTTACACTATGCGTCCTCTTACCAGTCCCCACAATAAATGAAGGCCCTTCTTCTGCTCTTCTCAGCCAGTCAGTGAAGGATGCTGTTAGATGCTGGCTTTCCGGAGGCCCAGCGTGAGGAGCTGGCTCCGGTCCAGGAGGCCGCGTGGCCTGGAGCGCGGCCTAGGCAGGAGCGCTAAATAACGACACACACACGCTGGCATGCATTCGCCCGGAACTGCCTCCCTCTCCAGGGGGCGGGGCTTTTATTCAGCTGCCCTACGTCACCGCGCTGCGGGACGTAGGGCGGATATAACATCCCTCCTTTATTTCCAAATGGCCTAACAAAACAAACATAAACACCATGCTCAACTATAAACTCCTGCCACTGCTGTTGGCTTAGCATACATAGTCATTCAGCCTCGCAGGCGGTCTCGTGGTCTCTCTCAGACTGTACCGCTTCGCTTGGGGGCTATCCCCGCTCGGTTCGTAAGTCTGCTCACCTTCGCTGCCTGTGTCCTCACTGCTGGGCAGTCTCGGTGATTGCCAGCTGCGATCCCCCGCGGATTCCTCCTTGGGGTCTTGCGCCGGCCCGTCACTGCTTTGTTGCTCGTTGTCATCGTGAGGCCCCTCGCAATCCGTCCAGAGGTGCTGGGGCACGGGCTTGAACCAGGAGGCGTTCCTTGTTACTTCCCGACCTCCCCGTGTGACGGTTATCATGGTCCCACGCCGGTTGCTGATAGTCCATGGCAGTTCCTCATACCTGGTGTCTAACTTGGATTTCGTGGGATTTCGCAACATGATGACTTGGTCGCCCACTCTGTGGTTTGAGGGCCTTGCTCTTCTCTTGGCGCTCATGTGAGCATTGGCCCGTGTTCTCCTCGCTTCCACGCGTGCATGGTCGACGTCGTCAGGGGTTCTGCTTGGATGATGGGGAATCGACGAGTTGATGATAGTACCGAACATAAGGTCCGCAGGTGGTATGCCCGTGGTGCTGTGGGGGGTGACCCGATAGTTCCTTAGGAACCGGAATAGGTCGATCCTCCACGGGCTGGCGTTTGCTTTTGATACTCAGAGTACCTTGTTGATGGTCCTCATGAATCGCTCGACGTCCCCATTAGCCTGTGGCCACCTTGGCATGATGTGGTGGTATTTGATGCCCAGTTCTTGTATGTATGACCGAAATTCCTCCCCTGTGAATGGGGGTCCATTGTCGCTCTTAATGGTCGTGGGCAGACCATGGGTGGCAAACATCTTTTCTATCACCGGGATGACCACTTCCGCGGCAGTGGACTCCAGTATCTCGACCTCTGGATAGCGTGAGTGATCATCGATTGCCACCAGTAGATGTAGACCCTCTCTGATTTTGCAAAAGTCAATGCTGATCGCTTCCCATCGTGCCCGGCCACGCTCGGCCGATAGGATCGGTTCGGGGTCTGGTGGTCCACTCGTTATTTGGCAGGGTAGACATGTGTTCACTAGGTCCTCAACACGATCGTCGATGTGAGGGAACCATACCCGGTGTCTGACCCGTGCCTTTGTTCTTGCAAGCCCTTGGTGTCCTTCATGTGCTAAGGCAACTATCCTGTCTTGCAGCCTTGGGGGTATGATGATGCGGTCACCCCTTAGCAGGAGCCCTCCCTCAGTGATTGAGAGGTCTTGTCGAACCGTGAACATGCCTGCTAGGAACTCCTTGGCCCCCTCGGTTCTGTTGCGTGTGTGCGACATGAAGTCTTTCCAGTTGCCTGACATAATGGCATCTTTTACCAGATCGCAACAGGGGTCATTCTGGGTTTCTGTTGCAATGTCCTCAATGTTTATCGCTTTGGGCCTCATGGTGTGGACCACTTGACAAATGTGCTCCTCCGTTTCTTCGGCGACTAACACTTCCTGCTGGGTGGCTGGTCGTGGGTGTCTCGACAGGAAGTCCGCGGGGTTGCCGCTGCCCGGTTGGTAGACAAGTTCGAAATCATATTGCTGGAGGTGTAGCAGCCACTTGGTGATTCTGGCTGGTGGGTGTGCCGATGACCCAATGAAGATTGGTAGTAGGGGCTTGTGGTCGGTGATCGCCGTGAACTTGCGCCCATATAGGTACATGTGGAAGTGTCGACACCCCCATAGAACGGCGATTGCCTCCTTTTCTATATGGGAGTACCTTTGTTCCGTTGCTGTGAGAGCCCTGGATGCATATGCAATCGACCTTTTTGTGCCCTCTTTCGTGACCTGCATCAGGATGGCTCCAAGTCCGACTGGGCTGGCATCCACAAATAGTTCTGTCGGGAGGTCCGTGTCATAGTAGGCCATCTTGGTATCAGTTGACAGGGAGTCTTTTATGCTCTCAAATGCTTCCTGGCATTCGGGCCCCCAGTCCCACTTGGTGCTGGCCTTTGTTAGCTCACGCAGTGGTTCCGATAGGGTTGCTAAGTTCCGAATGAATCTGCCACAGTAGGTGGCCATTCCCAGGAAACTGCGCACCTCGGTGGGAGTCGTGGGGGGGCTGGCAGCTTGTATGTCCGCCACTTTCTGGGGATCAGGTGATATGCCGGTGCGGTCGAACCTGTATCCAAAAAAGGTTATTTCTGGTTTTAGGAATTCGCACTTCTCTCGATGGATTGTGAGTCTGGCGCTTTCCAGCCTGCCCAGTAGTGCCTTGAGTCTCACGATGTGTTCCTTGGTGTCCGGTGCATGTATTAGGATGTCATCACTCACGTTCAATACCCCTGGTATGCCTCTGATGACCTCCTGGATGGTCTGTTGAAAAACCTCCGCGGCCGATGATATGCCGAAACTCAGGCGCTTGTACCTCCTCAGACCTAGGTGGGTTGAGAACGTGGTGATATAGCGTGACTCTCTGTGTAGCTTCAGCTGGTGGTACCCCGCCTTTAGGTCTACCTTTGAGAACACACACGATCCGGTGAGGTCAGTGATGATTTCATCAATTGTGGGTGTTATGTGTCGCTCTCTTTTTATGGCTGCATTGGGCAGGCGCATGTCAATGCAGATCCGAACTTTTCCTGGTTGTTTGGGCTTCCGGGTGACCACCATCGGGGAAACCCACGGTGTTGGTCCCGTGACTTCTTCAATAATACCAGCGGCTTCGAGTGACCTTAACTCCTTCTCAACTTGTTCCCTCATTTGGAAGGGTGTCCTTCGGTGTCTTACCGCGCGTGGTTGCACTGATTGATCAATGTGTAGTTTGATGGTCTTTCCTTTGAGACAGCCTATCCCCCTCTGTAGCTTGGGGTGTTGCCTGAGGAAGTTCTCGACCTCGGATGTGTCGTCAACGTGGCATATGAATTTGACCACGCCCAGGTCTTCAGCCGCATCTCCGCTCAGCAGGCTTTCAATCCCCGCTTTGACAACATAGATCTTCGACCACAACTTCTGTTCGCCATGCGCAAGAGTAGTGCGGAACCTCCCGATGACTGGTAGAGGTTTCCGACTGCCGTAGGCAAATAGCCGAGTGTCTGTGGATTTTACCTCAGGTCGTGGTGCGAGAGTTTGGAAAACGGTGGCTGGCATGACGTTTACCGAGGCCCCCGTGTCAATGGTCATCTGTATGTCCTGGCTTTGTATGTTGACCATGCATTTACGTCGCCTGGCGGTTCTTTTCGGCGGTGCTGGCCCTTGGTTTAGTGTCGTTACTAAGTACACCTTTCGGCCCTCTCCTTCGTTCTCCGTGCCTGCTGTTTGTCGTAGGGCTGAGAGGTCATCTCCCTCTTCTTCCGTCGAGGAGTTGACTACCGCTACCCTCCTCGCGCTGGCTTGTTTCTTTTTTTTCGATGACCCTTTTTCCTGGGATGCTTGTGGAGGCTGTAGTGGCGTGTTCACTGATCTGCACACTTTCGCGTAGTGATCCTTCCTGCCACATGCTCCGCACGTGGTGCCTTGCGCCGGGCAGTTTCGCCTTCCATGCCTTTGACCACCACACCATCCACATTCGGTTGGTCCTGGCGCTCGAGGCTGCCACCTGTTCTGGGTATAACCGCTGCCACTTTCACTTCTCGTAGATTGTCTGTCTGAGATTTGAGCAACCATCGCTGTGGAAAGTGACGGCTGAAGTTTTTTTGTAGGGTCACTTCCATGTTGGCGGCCCTGGAGTGGGCGAGCTCCCTCTGTCGACCCAGTTCCAGGATGCGTTGTAGGGGGATGCCCTTTTCACTGAGCACGAGACGCCTCAGCTTCTCCGAGTGAATTCCATTTATGATTTGCCTCCTTATCTCCCTTTCAGTGTTCGTAAACTCACACAACATGGCCAGCTTCCTCAGCCTCATGTGGTAGGCGTCGAGAGTCTCATCGGTGGCCTGGATGGTCGTGCAAAAGATAAAGGTTTCATAGGGCCTCATTACACGGTAGGCGGTGAGCCATGGCGCTATTAGCGCCATGGCTCATGCTGGTAAAATACCGGCACCGCCTTGGCGGAAAGGGGATTTACCGCCCCATTCCAAGGTTGGAGGGGCGGTAAATCCCCTTTCCGCCATTGCCCTTCCCATTCCCATTTCTGCCCCATAGGGCTCTATGGAAATGGGGAAGGCGCTAATTACGCC
Source organism: Ambystoma mexicanum (assembly GCF_040938575.1). NCBI lineage: Eukaryota > Metazoa > Chordata > Amphibia > Caudata > Ambystomatidae > Ambystoma > Ambystoma mexicanum. Next base: position 307,450,420 of record NC_090921.1, read on the forward strand.
GTAATTAGCTCCGAGGTCCCTTAGCGGGTTGGATTTTAACGCCTGCAAGAAGCAGGCGTTAATTCCTCCAACCCGCAAAGGGACCTCGTAGTACGGCGGTAAGGGTTAACGGTCACCGTTGCCATTAACGGTGACCGTTAACCCTTACCGCCGTCCGTGTAATGAGGCCCATAGTCTGGATTTAGTTGCGGGAGAAAATGTGCTGTTAGTGCGTCCTTCGCACTCCGGTATGCGTCTTGGCCGTCATCGACATCCAGGGAGTTGAAAATGCGCAGCACCTCGTCGCCCACACTGAGGAGTAGATGAGCTTTCATTTTCCTGGAAGACGTGACGTCTTTACATTCCATGGCCATCTCAAACTTCTGTAGCCATAGCTGCCATCTGGGCCCACTGGACGATGGGTCTGTGAATGGGTCGAATGGTTGGATCAACGTCGACGAACTCCCCTGCGTGCGAGGCGGCGGTGACGCCATAGACAGGTTTGCCGCCATCCTGGACGGTGTTGAGGGTCCAGGGGTAGATGACCCAGTCGCCATGGTATAGCGTGCGCTTGGTCAACGATACTCCGTCCTCTGGGTTCGTGCGCGCCCTGTGGTGAGGCGGTGTCCTACCGGCACTTGTGCTCCGATGGATTGGCGCTTCGTGGCCCGTGTGCCATGCGAGGGGCGTTGTGCAGGTGATGACCGGGAAGACACGAGAAGAGAGAAAAACATTTTTTTTTCCACCCCCTTGAAGATGATGTGTGGGAGGGGAATGAAGAAAAAAAATATTTTTTTTTTTTTTTTTTGGGGGTGGGGGTCACGTGATCGTGGGGGCCCCCACCGGGTGTCCAAAAATTAACACGGAGCGTCCGTGTGGCATCCGCGTGCGAAAATGGTGGTGGAGCGCGTGGATGCTCGCTCACTTCCTCGTCGCCATTGTTAGATGCTGGCTTTCCGGAGGCCCAGCGTGAGGAGCTGGCTCCGGTCCAGGAGGCCGCGTGGCCTGGAGCGCGGCCTAGGCAGGAGCGCTAAATAACGACACACACACGCTGGCATGCATTCGCCCGGAACTGCCTCCCTCTCCAGGGGGCGGGGCTTTTATTCAGCTGCCCTACGTCACCGTGCTGCAGGACGTAGGGCGGATATAACAGATGCCAAAATTCACTTGCAGGTAGTTTGCCACAGTGCAGTAGAATAGTCCTGGGTATAAGTGTATCTCAGCCGCAGGAAGGCCTTTCTTTAGCAGGTCGCCTCACTTGTTCATTAGATGTTGTTAAGAAAGGAGTCTTGCACTGTTCTGGAACTCTTCTCTTAACCTTATGGAATACACTTATGTCAGCTTCAGATCCAACAAGGTTGCACATTGGATTGTTCTTATTGTTCTTATTTTCCAAGTTGACTCAAAAGAAAAAAGGGGTGCTTCCCACTTGTATAGTCAACTCCCAAGAGGGGATTGGTACTAATGCAAGCCTTCCCACCGAGGCCAATCCGCGTTACCTTTATAAAAACTCCCTCCTTTGCTATACCTTACCCAGAGTATTAAATCCCCAGGAAACCAGGTGGGGTTACAAAGAAAGTGGGGGAAAGTATTTTACAAGATGGCTTCACTCTTCTGTGAATTTCTTGTCTCCTGTCTTTTCTGGCCCTCCCCTCACTTCTGACTGAAACATATCAAAGGGTCTTGCTGGTAATTATTCCCCTTCAACCACACTCTCCTTTGTCCTCCAAGTCTCTTTTGAAGTAGGCCAGTTCCAAGATCACATAAGGTAGTTAGCTTTCCTGCAGCATTGGAGATGTGTCATAATTACCCCAGAAAGACAAAGGGATTCCTGGGAGCAGTTACACCCATCTATATTATGGTTACAGCTTCAAACGCTTCAAACGCCTGAAACTTGCAATCCATTTTCATCTACTTAGCTAAGGTTGAAACCAATTCATGAGGCTAAAATACAATTAATGTGGCAATTAATTTAATCATGTACCACTATCTCGATATCTATATTTTGAGATGATATAGCTTCTACTCACCTCAGCACAGTCTTTATTTTATAAGGGACTGTTGCAGGGCCAACAGGTTAATGTGTTTAGTAGGTAATTGAGCAACTGTATGTTATGTTTACGATGCAGATGGATGCCTGCTTTTATGTCCAAAAAGGCATCTGTGAATTTAGGCATAACCTTGTTTCTGGATATACTACAAACAAACCCTTTGGAGGCAAGCTTTCTGATGGAATCTGTGCAGTCTGGAATGGCACAGTGACCATTCTGACTTCTCCACATCGACCTGGCTGTGGTAGCCCCAGGTAAACAAGAGCAGTTCTCTGCAATCAAATCATGGGGATCGGATGGACTGATTCATACACCATTTCCATTGGGATAAACAAGCCAGAACAAAATGGTATGTCTCATATTTTCCTTTTGAGCAAAACTAAAACCCAGACCTGATCCAGAGAGTGGAATTTTGAACCCTGAGGGTGGGCGGGACTACGGGAGGGGTTTTAGTGGTTAGGATTAGGGCAAACCTTACAGAATACCCATTCAGGTCACTTAGGCCTGGGAGAATGCTGGACAATATGTCCCGGGGCTAGATGGCCAAAACCATGTTAACAAATCAAAAGGAATGAGACTACGTCTCCCATATTCCCTTGTTCCCATCAGAGTAAAACCCAAGCCAGAGCATCAAAACGCACTTACAGATTTGAAAACAGGAAGATAATGGGGAACACAGGAGTAACCTACTGGAGGGTTTTCCACCTCACAAAGTGGGCTGTCTTGGGGACCACACACCCAGCACCCATTTGATATCCAGAGTGGCATTGGTAAGCCCAGTCCGCACCCGTACCGTTAATGGGCACACAACCAGATCCCCACTTCCATCCCACAATACCAAAAAAACTGGGAAGAACTCATGCCTCCCTCACAATTGCCATCACAATAGACAGAATCACCTGCAGCCTCCATGATAAGCAAGGGAAAGGATACCAGCACTGCACCAAACAAAGGAGAAATGTTCTTTCCCAAACTCCCACCTCACAAGAGTAATGCTTGAGGCACACCAAAACAAAATTCACAGATGGGAAACTCCCGAGCCCGAGATAGAGGAACAAACGAGCAGCTCATTCCCCACAACCCACAAACATAGACTGAAGAGGAATACAAGATGGTGGCTTCCCCATTTAAAGACTGCACCCATACACTCAGGACTACAAAGCATCACTGCCATAGTGCATGCCCAGGGCAGGTATGTCTGTGACCCCTCTAATCAATCAGTGGGAAGCTGGTTCGTCCAAGATGATATAAGGGCCAGGTTCCATGACAAGAGTGGACGAGCAGTTTGTGGTACAGCGACATGGCGAGTTGTAGTTTTACAGAGGAAGAAGAGTACTGGAGCAGAGAGGAAGGCTGCTGGGCTTGCTGTAAGACCTGGAGTGGAAGAACAAATTGTAAGACCCAGGGAGGAGAGGAGGACTGCTGGGATGGCTGTAAAACCTGGAGTGGAAGAACGAATTGCAAGACCCAGGAAAGGAGGGGAATATTGCTGTGCAGATTTTAAGACATGGAGTGGTGAATGTGAACTCCTGGAGAAGAAAGGCTGATTGTAAAACCTGGATAGGATGAACTGATTATAAAACGTCGAGACCAGAGAAGAAGGAAAGCAGGAGACCAGAAATGCTGAAAAGGAAGGAGATTAAAGCGGAGACAAAACAGTTGGTGAAAAAAACCCTGGCCACAGCCATAGTCAAGTAAAGGGTGGGAGAAGCAAAGGTGGAAGTTGATGTGGGAAAGACAGGGAAGGTGAAGCCAATTGTTCTGACCAAGGGAAAGGCAAAGCAGGAAGACAGAGCAGGGGAGGATGAAGGCTCTGACCAAGGGAAAGGCAAAGCAGGAAGAGGGCGCAGGGGAGGATGATGGCTGTGGCCAAGGAGAAGGCCGGGCAGGAAAGGGCAGAGAAGGGGAAGATGAAGGCTCTGGCCAAGGGGAAGGCAGTGCAGGAAGACAGAGCAGAGGAGGATGAAGGCACTGGCCAAGGGGAAGGCAGTGCAGGAAGACAGGGCAGAGGAGGATGAAGGCTCTGACCAAGGGAAAGGCAAAGCAGGAAGACAGAGCAGGGGAGGATGAAGGCTGTGGCCAAGGAGAAGGCCGGGCAGGAAAGGGCAGAGAAGGGGAAGATGAAGGCTCTGGCCAAGGGAAAGGCAAAGCAGGAAGACAGAGCAGAGGAGGAGGAAGGCTCTGGCCAAGGGAAAGGCAAAGCAGGAAGACAGAGCAGAGGAGGATGAAGGCTCTGGCCAAGGGGAAGGCAGTGCAGGAAGACGGAGTAGAGGAGGAGGAAGGCTCTGGCCAAGGGGAAGGCAGTGCAGGAAGACAGAGCAGAGGAGGATGAAGGCTCTGACCAAGGGAAAGGCAAAGCAGGAAGACAGAGCAGGGGAGGATGAATGCTGTGGCCAAGGAGAAGGCCGGGCAGGAAAGGGCAGAGAAGGGGAAGATGAAGCTCTGGCCCAGGGAAAGGCAAAGCAGGAAGACAAAGCAGAGGAGGAGGAAGGCTCTGGCCAAGGGAAAGGCAAAGCAGGAAGACAGAGCAGAGGAGGATGAAGGCACTGGCCAAGGGGATGGCAGTGCAGGAAGACAGGGCAGAGGAGGATGAAGGCACTGGCCAAGGGGAAGGCAGTGCAGGAAGACAGGGCAGAGGAGGATGAAGGCTCTGACCAAGGGAAAGGCAAAGCAGGAAGACAGAGCAGGGGAGGATGAATGCTGTGGCCAAGGAGAAGGCCGGGCAGGAAAGGGCAGAGAAGGGGAAGATGAAGGCTCTGGCCAAGGGAAAGGCAAAGCAGGAAGACAGAGCAGAGGAGGAGGAAGGCTCTGGCCAAGGGAAAGGCAAACCAGGAAGACAGAGCAGAGGAGGATGAAGGCTCTGGCCAAGGGGAAGGCAGTGCAGGAAGACAGAGCAGAGGAGGATGAAGGCTCTGGCCAAGGGGAAGGCAGTGCAGGAAGACAGAGCAGAGGAGGATGAAGGCTCTGGCCAAGGGGAAGGCAGTGCAGGAAAGGGCAGAGAAGGGGAGGATGAAGGCTCCTGGCCAAGGGGAAGGCAGTGCAGGAAGACAGAGCAGAAGAGGATGAAGACTCTGGCCAAGGGGAAGGCAGTGCAGGAAAGGGCAGAGAAGGGGAGGATGACGACTCTGGCCAAGGGGAAGGCAGTGCAGGAAGACAGGGCAGAGGAGGATGAGGGCTCTGGCCAAGGGGAAGGCAGTGCAGGAAGACAGAGCAGAGGAGGATGAAGGGTCTGGCCAAGGGGAAGGCAGTGCAGGAAAGGCAGAGAAGTGGAGGACGAAGGCTCTGGCCAAGGGTAAGGCAGTGCAGGAAGACAGAGCAGAGGAGGATGAAGGCTCTGGCCAAGGGGAAGGCAGTGCAGGAAAGGGCAGAGAAGGGGAGGATGACAGCTCTGGCCAAGGGGAAGGCAGTGCAGGAAGACAGAGCAGAGGAGGATGAAGGCTCTGGCCAAGGGGAAGGCAGTGCAGGAAGACAGAGCAGAGGAGGATGAAGGCTCTGGCCAAGGGGAAGGCAGTGCAGGAAGACAGAGCAGAGGAGGATGAAGGCTCTGGCCAAGGGGAAGGCAGTGCAGGAAAGGGCAGAGAAGGGGAGGATGAAGGCTCTGGCCAAGGGGAAGGTAGTGCAGGAAAGGGCAGACACGCTGACAAGCGTCAGACAGGTCAGGGCCCTGAACAGAGAAGAGGAAGTGCCCCAAAGGCCGCAGAGAATGGAAGTGCAAACATCCTGGCCTAAGAGACAGAGAAGAAAGTAAAAGGACTAACCCAGGAAAGAACCTACAATGTTCTCGTAACGAGCAGGGGAACACTATAAAAAAAAAAACAATCATCATGAAACCTTAAATATAAAGCAAAAATGTAACTACCCTTGTGGCGCCTTTTGTTACAACTTGTGACATATGTCAGTCAATAACCAGTTGCCATTTGGAAGTTGACCAATTGTCTGTGGCCCTTTAAAAAGTGCAGTCTCATAGCTGTGAAAAATGGGTTTAGTTTCAGCAGACTGTATACGGATGTACACCATAATTTCCAGTCTCTTATAATGTTTGATTAATAAGGTAAAATGTCAACAGACATCTGTATCTAACGTGAAGCTGTTCCCTTAGGGCCAACTACCCTTTTAAAAGGGTACTTACATAAGGAAGGGTTACTCATTTTTTGCATGTGTATAATTCCTTGCTGTGCATACTTTCATGTTAGCTAGTGTGTCCTAAAATCTGCTTGCATGCAAACTAATGATGCCCATCAGAAAGTATATTTGGTGACATGAATATGAAGGCTGGCCAATCAGTTGCGCACCCTGACAGGCCCACTTGGATAGAAACCACCAACACCACCTTTTAAGACACATGGTACATTTTGAAAGTGAAGCTGTTTAGCAAGTTGGACTTTCAGGCAGAGTACATTTACCTTAGCACGTGCATTTCTGAAAGATCTGGCAGACATCTGTCACACAGGGGCAGGACCTATGAGCAAGACAGCTGTACCACATACACTAATGGTATCCATTCAAGATATGAAAGTCACAACCACACCAGCAGTCAATCACTAGAGAGATTCATTTCACAACCACAAACCCCACTAAACAACCCTGCTGGCTTTTCGTGGTTGGATTTGAAGTGGACAAGAAGTTCTCATCACTGGAACTGGTGTATTGACTCTGGCTAGGTGTCTTGCCGTAGTTTTCATCAATATAGTGCTGGTTCATTTTAATGAATGGTCATTTTTCAACATGGGGCCGTGGCTTCTACTAAAGTTAGGTACGATCACCGGGCAGCACTTGAAACTTCCATCATGTAGATATCAAGCAGAAAACCTGGTTCTAACTGTGCATTGGTTGCTTAGGGATTGCATGGTAACTCTGACAAGCGGTGCCGGCCAGACCACAGTGGATTGCCACACCTACTGGTGTGAGATACTTCAAGAAGGCATGCAGCCACCATCTGAGCTGCCGGTGAGCCTGTGTATGCTAGTTTAGTACCTACTCCACTAATACTCTTTATGGACTGACAGGGATGGCTGCCGACCCTGCTACTCTTTAAATGCTACCTTACAGACTTTCCAGGGCTCTACCCTTATATCCCGGCCAGTAATCCTGCAAGTTTGATGTAAGCGGATGACATGATCATTTGGCACCTCACTCTCATTGGCCTCCAAAAGAAACTAAATGGGCTAATACAATACTGAGGCAAAGAAATGTACTGTCACATATGGAGATAAAACAATCATTGTTTTGTGAACAAGTGATTTCAACAATTATGTTGGTGGGACAGGTTCAGGCAGGAGTTGCTATACAGACATTGGGCCTCATTCCGAGTCTGGCGGTAACCCTGCCGGTGCTACCGGCAGGTTGCCACCAGACTTGGAATAATTTGCTGGCGCCTGACTTCACTGTGCCACTGGCTCATTCCGAGTCCAGCAGCCGGGAAGTCAGGTGCTGGTATGTTTGTAAATCCCCATTCCCATAGAGTCCTATGCTACTCTATGCAAGTGGGGACAAGGTAGCTCCATCACTGTTGCTAACGGTGCCGATGCTCCCGTGAAAAGTCTGCCTACCGTGACCGCTGCACCCCACAGGGTCCGACCTGTCGGGCACAGCGGCCCCAGCAGGCAGACTTGTAGTTCGCCGGTCTAGAAACAAGGGTGCTGGTGAGCTTACCAGCACCCTTGTTTCCGGATCGGCAAACTTATAATGAGGATTCTTGTCTACCGTGGAAACATCATTTTCTGGAGTTGACAAGCAAAGCTAAAGCAGTAATGAAAGCCAGGATATTGAAAGATTTGGCGGTCTTCTCTATTGAACCCCTAAGTATGGTATACCGTTAAAAAATTGTGCCAACTTCACAGTATGCTTTTTGTGCTTGGACATGTATAATTCACCCTCACATTATGCAATGTGAGGTTTGGGGCTGGCTCTTGGTGCCATGTCTACCAGGTTCAATGGCCATTGCTTTAATAGGAGTCAATGTGAGACTTATGCCCACTGAGTTGGTAAAGGGAAAACGTGTAATACCTAAGATACAGGCATGACATGATAGGTTATTTATAACGCACTTAATACACAGAGGTTTCTAAGCGTGGACCCAGGGACCGAACCTGGGTTGCTCCTGGTCGTCTTGCTTCCAAGGCAAGCACGTTGGCGCTGAGCTATCAACAGGCTTAGCATGTGAATGAACGAAGGAATTGCGTTTAGGCTCCTGGGTCTCATTGTATGATGGAATTTGTACAAACATATCATCCAATAAATGTGCTATAAATGATTTGTCAGCAGGCAGGTTGCAAGTGGCCATTACCCTAAGAAGGCCTGTAAAAATGCGTTTGGGCATCCGAAAATTCTATATAATTAAAATGAGAAACTATCCCAGTCTGTGCAATCTTTCCACTTAAAGGTTTATCTCAACATATGAGACATGCATATGTAAGCATGCGACCTGGGGATGTCTGATAAAGAGGTTCCGCTAAAGAGGTTCCGCTAGAGAGGTTCCGCTAGGTTAACCACTGGGTTGCACGGCTAAGAAACATGCAAGCATAGCCTTACTGTTGCTGTAATGAAAACCCAATGTAGGCGATATCCTAGATTTCTCCATTGTGGGATCTTCATTGACGCTCATTACCAGTAAATATCTCTGCAGGTTTGCAGGACCTCAGAATACTTCATTAGAGAGCCTAAGCTCCCCATTCATTCATGGCCCATTATAAACTGGTCCAGAATGTCTAGCTGCAGTGAGGGCCCAAAGGTCCCTTCTGGGCAGGATGCCCTTGTGCATCGTCCTTGTGTTCATTGTCAATTGCACATGGCGCCCTTGCAAGAATACTCACGCCCAATGTGTCCAGGCTAGTGGGAAGAGGCCGTGCAGTCGGGCGTGGAGTGCCAAGAACATCTTTTTTGATGGAACAAGCTCATGTCCACTGCGTTCTGTCCAGGACCTTGGCTGACCTCTAACTGCACTAACCCATCCGACCCTTCCTTCCAGGTTGGGGTAAATATCTCGATGAGCAGCAGGAGAAAGGCCAATGGAAACCGCAGGAGTCCTCGCGTCATGACGTCTCCTTGAAAGTCCCGGTACTGAAGCCGGCTGAAGTCTAGGTGCAGATGGGCATCACCATGCCAACTAGCGTTCCTGTTATGGAGGCCAGGTGGAGTCTTAGTGGAGTCTTTCTGCTGGCTCATGGGCTTTATAGGTTTGTAGAAGCTGCGGGTCGCTGTCCGCTTGGATCTGGGTTTGTGGGGGTGGTGTTGCAGTCCGCACTCCTAGGGGGGTGTTTTTTAAGACAATATATTGGGGGGTGGCCAGCAACCTAGTGCTAGGTCTGTGTGGCATTGCTGTCCGTGCTCCTAGGCGAATGTTTCTTAAGATAGTAAGCTGATGAAAGGTCAGTCTGTGGCTGTGCACCCTTTTGTCTTGGCATGCATGTCTCTGTGAACGCCTTACAGGCAGAGAAGTGTCTGGCAGATCTGATTCTCAATGCTGGATCTCTTTGTGGCGGAAAGCTTTGCCAGCAGATACTGCTACCCGAGCTGGAAGGCTTTGCAATGCCTGGGCTGTCGAGATTTCTTGACTTTTTTTTTTTTAATGATTATGATTGGTTATTTACAACGCGCTTAATACCCAGAGGCTTCTAAGCCCGGACTCGGGGATCGAACCTGTGTTGCTCCGCGTGCGTTGCTCCTGAACTATCCTCCCGAGATAAGCCTGAATCTTGAGAATGCTAGGGTCCCAAATGCACCAATCTAGTTCCTTGATCCCCGGAAGAAACCGCTCATGCCTTCTGTGCTAAGTCGAACGGCAGTATCTGGCTTGGTTTTCCTTTCTTGACATTTCATAATGATTTGTCATGGTGAAATTCCCTCTCAGCAGCCGTGTGGGTGCTGGTAGCCTGTCATAGACATAGGCAATGGGGCTGGCCAGTGCATCATTTGCGCGTGTGCACAACCGTTTGGGAAGGCACGTGCCACCTATCAGAATAAGGTGACATGCTCTTTAACTATGTCTGATCTGCATCTTCTGTGTATGCTTTATTTTTCTTCACATTGGTTGTATAGATTCTACACATCATTAACTGGGTCTGGCGCTCACTTTCGGGTTATTATTGCTATTCATTTTGCATAGGAGTTATTTTATAGATTCTATGCATCTACAGCTGAGTCAGCACTTCCTTGCCTCTGCATAATTGCTGTTGCGTTTGCACTAGAATGTGTTGTACGGATTCCTCGTAATTCTCCGGACATCATTGTAAACTCCTTTTGGGCCTTGTATTGCCTTCTCTGTGCTATATAACATTTTAATAAAAAAATAAAAAAAGAAATCCATACATCTTGCATAAACATGATGCAAGACAAAACAAGCATTGGCAATGCCAACAGTTTGGGCTTTTGTGAAGTCTTGGGAAAGACACCAGTCAGGCACATCCGTAGTGATATTAACTGGCTTTTGATGGCAGCAGGTGCAAAAAGGTGTGAGTACCTGGGCATCTAATAGCAGTGTCTGGCAAACGCCTAATACTTATACACAAGTCAAAACTGGTGGCTTTGCCAATGCTTATTGTTAACAGACCTTCTGTGAAGGACACTCGAATGTCTGAAGGTAGACCTGGTTTAGACATTTTTATTTAATCAGCAGCGGGTTTACAAAGTCTTTAACTATCAGAAGGCTGTTTTGGAAAAACATTGACAGGCACTTAAGAGTGCAAAGTTTGATGGCAAAGCTTGATTAAAGTGTGCACAAAGAGTTCCAGGTGAGGAGGTGTTTTGGGCGAAGAGGGACAGGAACTGAGTGGGAATGGCCATAGGGATTAGCATGGCCATGGGCAGCCAATGGGTGGGCAAGTAACCAAACAACACCTACAAGGATGGATGGATTGTTTAGTTTAGTATAGTTTAGTTTAGTTTATTATTTATAAAGCGCACCTAGCCCTGAGGTAACTGGGCGCTAGAGCTTATGAAGAATTACAGAAGCATACATATAGAGTACATATGGAAGAAGTGCTAGTTGATCATAGGTTACAGGTCCATCCTCATATGCCATTTCTCCCTATTTGTACTCTAATGAAATAGTTTCCGCTTATAAATGTCGCAAGCGCCTACCCAACAGCCCCAACTAAAATAATTGAGAGGTTCAAAATCCATTCTGTTATTGGGGTGCTTAGGTTCATCGAATTATTGAAATTCATGTAGCAGATGAACCTCCTTAATGTATTCAAAATGCTTTATACAAATATACTATTTTCGATGTAATGCACAACCTGGGGTTTGCATAAATCCTGGTTGCTTAGTTGGAGATTTTTTTTTTAAAAAAATCAAGTTTATTGATGTTAGTCACTGAAAAAAGCAAAGCAACATACAATAATTCGAAAGATAAAACCCTTCACACTTTATTTGTCCTCTTAAACCCGGCTCCCTCCCCCTGCCTTCCACCTTCCCGTCCAATCCCACTTCCTCACGTTGTCATGAACTTACTGTGGAAAAATTACCATTCTCCCTCCATCCCAGAGATCCCCCCATGTAGTGCAGTGGTTTCCATTCCATTAAGTATATATCCTTGGCTTTAACTCCTCGCAAATTTTCAGCTTTCCAACACATACCCAAGCAGACCCTTTCCGCTACCAACATAAAATGCGCCATATGGGGTAAAACTCTCCAATTCTCTTCATCCCCTTCCAAACCAAAAAGTCCCATCATGGGTTCCAGACTTCCCACCACACCTTCCACCTCCTTCATTCATCCCAACACCTCTGCCCATTACACCTGCACCTTGTTGCACTCGCACCACGTGTGCAAGTATGTAGCTCGATCCCCATAATGATACCAAGAATATGGGCTCACATTCTTGAGAGTCGCACTGGATTGTACTGCCAGCGGTGTAACAATTAGACTTCATGTAATTTATATTGGCAAGCTATGGAGGACTTGTAGGCTCTCTTACACGTGTTCTTCCACAATTGTTCTTCCATTTCCCTTCCTAAGTCACAGTCCCATTTGGAGCGCAGCTCTTCCGCGCTCCCCATAGTAGCTTCAACCAGTGATGCATATCAGTGATATTCGTCCCTTCGTATCCCTATGAGAGTCCAGAATGTTCTCAGTTCGCGTGAAAAGCTGCAGCATTGGATGAGAGGTTTCTACTAGAATGTGTATGCAAACATTTAAAGTCTGTGCCAAGTAAAGATGATATGTCAACTGAACCTGAAGGGTATTCTTTTTAGTACTAACTGGCCACAAGCCTGAATGAGACTGTTCAAGCAGCTTCTTGTGATGGTTTCTCAGATTTGTGTGATTTTCCCGTGGGTTATTCACTTGCGACGGAACTGACCGCATGGGAAATATACGCATTTCAAAAATGTCAGTACATTTCCCATGTGGTCATCCATTTTAAAACAACCCCAAACATACACCCCAATCCATGCCCCCAACACACCCCCAACACTCCCCCACCCCCCTACTTACCTTTTCTTCTGACGCACTGTGTCCCTGCTGCGCCGGTTCCCTTTCACTTCCGTGATCGGGAACCGGCACCGCAGGGTCCTTTTCTTTTCTTTTTTACTTTTGATCGGGTGAGTTGCGTGGATGTTCCCCGCATCCCCCGCTCACTATAGTATAGTGAACCGGGTGTTGCAGAGGACACCCTTGCAGCCTTTTTTTTTTTAGGTCAACTTTTGGTAGTTAGAACTTTTCGTGGTGTGTGTTTTAGGTCTTTGGTGAGGTCAGTAATTTGGGATTAGGTAATTTCGTCCTAACCCAGTTTCTCAAAGATGCCCGATTTCCGAGATAGGCTGGGAAGGCATCGTTCTTCGTTTCCTTTGGAGCTGTGGTAGACTGTGTCCTAGCTCATCAGGTGCTGTGAGAATTCCTTGGGTAAGGCGGATATCGCCAACTTGGGGCCCGAGTTTTCAGAAAGAATTACTATCATTGTTTTTTTAAGGACCTCCTGTAGGTATTTGGCTGGTATTTGTAGAAGCTTGAGGCTGGTGGATGTTGGTGGTGATGAAGAGGTTGGATCAGAGAGAGGTGTAACCATTTCGAGGCATAATGAGTCAAGTTCTGACTTTAGTGTATTTCCAAGAAAGCAGACTCTAAACGGTGTAGATTGGCTTATATAGTACATGTGGGCACACAACATTAAATTGCTTTTTTGGGCTCTTCTTTGCCTGGTCGATTTGGGATGTGCTTTTTAAGTGACATTTTTGTTGGACTGGGGTGTGATCTTTATCACAAACCAACGGACAGAAATACATTATTGCACTATGCGAGTAATCATCCGGCACACACTAAAGATAATTTGCCTTAGGGACAATTTCTCCGAATACGCAGAAATTGTACCTCCACTGCGGACTACAGGCGCCACTCCGAGGCCCTTTCCACCTGTTTAAGAACTAGAGGATACCCAAAGAGACAATTGGAACAAGCCAAAAAAAGAGCTCGGAATACCAATAGGGACACCCTCCTTCAATTGGAATGGGAAGGTCCTCAAACCGCAGAAAACCAGATGACATGCGTAGTTACATTTGGCACTCACACCTCCCAAATAAAGAAAATTATCAACAAACATTGGCATATAGCACGTTTGAACCTACCGGACGAACAATTTCCTAGGTTCGCATACAAACGCGCAAAAAATATCAGAGAACATTTGGTGCACTCCCTTTACCAGCCTGACATAGCCGGCTGCGGCACCCATACTCTCCGCTCCCTACAAGGTCATGTCATGATGCCCGCTCCCGGGGAGCCGGTTCAAGCCCTGCGTCCCCGAAAGCGGACATCCAGTCCCCAAGGAAGGACCCAGCAACCCCATATAGGGGCCCTTTGGACAGTGTCCTGGCGCCTATGGCGCCAGGCTCATAAAAGACATCAGTCCTGGCGCCATAGGCGCCAGGCTCATTATGGAAGTGCTTGGGTGCACTTACCTGATGCAGACCATGCTGCAGGATCCCGGCCTCCTTGAGGCCTGAAAGGAACTACTTTACCTGTGGGACTAATTTACCATCCGGGCGTGGTCGGGGAAGAATACATACCTGATTGGAGGAAGGATACATACCTGGAACTTCTTCCAAGGCTATTTAAACCCCACCCGAACAGCCACACGTGCTTCGCGTTGTTCTGCATCTAGCAGCTGGACGGTCACCGTGTCTGCTCCTGCATCCTGACTTCTGCCACGCCTGCCAGCATCCTGGATCACCTGCAAAGGAAGAGAAGAAGAGAACAGAAAAAGGAAAAGTCCTTACCTGCTAAATCCGCATCCCGGAGACATCTCGCCGACAATCCTGAAAAGGAAGACCTTTATTTAAAAGCTCATCGCGTCGATCGCTGCAGCGCCGCATTCCACTCACCTTTACAGGGCGCCTCCATGTTCAGCAGCGATCATCCGGATTTGCAGTCACGCCCCAACGCCTAGGGAGAAAAAGACCAGAACTAAAGGTGAGAGAGAGAAGGGAATAAGGAAAGCTAAATCCCCATGTTAAGACTTACCTGTTGATTCATTCCCTCTTCATTTCGGGTCCGCGCCGCATCCTGGCATTTCCAGATCCCGGCCCCTAAGGGGAAAAAAGAGACATCAGCGTTAATGAGCGAATGAAAAGACATTACCAAAAAACGCTCATTAAAGACTTACCTGATTTTTACAAGGATTTGACCTCTCATCTCGGGTCGGTGCCTGTTCCCCGGCATTCCGTACCCCGGCCCCTATGGGGAAAAAGACACTAGCATTAGTACATTAATGCATGGACACAAGGGGAACCTCTTATCAAAAAACTTACCTGGAAGCCAAGCAAGTTTGGTTCTCACCAATCCGAAAATCCAGTGAAATAACTGGATACCAACGCGCTCCTGCATCAGAAGCAGGATGGAGAGCTCGTCCTTCCAGACCCTAAGGTGAGACGCTACGAGGAATCACAGAAGGGTTTCGAGGAGGGTGAGAGGGGAAAGTGGGAGGCTGATTGCATTACCCCGCAGACAGTTAATCCCCTATTTTCGCCTACAGAAGGGTACTTCTGCGAGCCAGACAAGCCAGATTTGGAGGCCTGGTCCAGTCCGTCTTCCGAACCCTGCGCATCACCTTAGAAGAGGTCACAGCAGCGTGAACCAGGCCATCGCCTCCGTGGGAGTCAGGTGAGCGTTACAGAACGCAAAGCCTTCCTACAAATTCCCACCCAGGCGCTATGGAAAGTTCTGAGACTGATCAGTTGGCCCAATTACTGTGGGAATTACGGGCCGAAGTACATGCCGCTCGTCAAGAGACTAATGCCCTCAGGAGGGAATTAATAATATCAAAGGAAAGAACTGATGACCTGGCCAGACAGCTTTTGCAAGGTCAAGCTGGGCAAACTCCTCTACCCGGTTCCGGAGGGAACCCCGCTCCTGTGGTTTCCAGTAACCCTGTGCAGATTAATCTACCTGGAAACATGCCGCTGGCTCCACCCGAACGCTTTGCTGGGGACCCCAAACGATTCGCCGTATTCATGAATCAGTGTCGTTTGCACTTCCTATACAGACCTGGGGCCTTCCCTAATGATCAGACCAAGGTAGCCTTTGTATTGTCATATCTCAGCGGCTGCGCTGCCGATTGGTCAGTTCCACTGGTTACTCAAGATGACCCGATTCTCCTTGATTTTCAAAGGTTTCAAGCAAGCATGGAAAGGTTATTTGCTCGACACTCTCAGGGGCAGGCTCTGGATGACGAACTTCTATCCCTTCGACAGGGCACTCAGGACCTCCTATCCTATATTGCAACCTTTAATAGACTAATTGTGGAAACGGGATGGCCAGAGGATAAAAGAGTTATGTTGTTTTATCGAGGCCTACGCGGAGAACTTAAAGATGTCTTGGCCCAAGTTGTAAATCCGCCCCCAGAATGCACAGAGTAAGTATATAGACTTAGTGGTCCAATTGGATCACAGACTTCAAAACAGAAAAGCAGATCGGTCTAGGTTTGAGACCCGGGTGTTGGTCAGGACCCATGCTAATCCCAAGGGAGTTGATGTCTCTGAGCCTATGCAAATTGGAGGGGTTAAAGGACCGTTAACTCAAAAGGAACGTGAAAGGAGGCGGCAGTTAAAATTATGTCTTTATTGTGGGAATTCTGGACACTTTCTACGAGATTGCCTGGCAAAACCGCCCCGAAAGGCGGTAGGAGCCGCTGATAAAAACCATGAAGACTCTGTTTCGGGAAACGAGTCCGCCCGACAAGTGTAGGGGTCCGCTTGCCGAGCTTGAAAACTAACTCTCAGACCTCGCATTTCATTGTGCCAATGGTTCTCGTAGATCCAGAACAGCCTAAGCGGTTGCATGCAATAAAGGCATACATCGATAGTGGGGCTATTGGAAACTACGTGGATCGTGAATTGGTCTCTAGGATTAACCTCCCTCTCCGTCCTAAAACCAGCAAAGATGTCATCACCACAGTCGATGGAACTGAAATTGCCTCTGGACCGGTAACACATTCCACTACTGAGGTGACTCTTATTGGTCCCGACGGCCATCGGGAGGGTGTTGTGGTTGATGTAATCAAGGCTCCACAGTTTCAGGTTATTCTTGGAATCCCTTGGTTAGAGACACATAATCCTCGAATTGATTGGCGAGCTAAGAGAATAACCTTCCCGGATTGTACACAAACCTGCTACCCAGAAAGCCTGAAGATTAATCTAGCATCTGTTACCTCTGCCTCCATGCAACTACCTCCGGAATACCAAGACTTTCAGGACGTCTTCCAAAAGGAACAGGCCAACATGTTACCTCCTCACAGATCGTACGATTGCCAAATCGATCTGGTGCCCGGTGCACAATCCCCTTGTAGCAGGATTTATGCCCTTACCGAACCTGAGAATCTGCATTTGAGACAATATTTGGATCAATACCTAGCTAATGGTTTTATTCGCCCGTCAAAGACCCCGGCATCCTCGGCTTTGTTCTTCGTGCCCAAAAAAGAAGGCGACCTTAGAACTTGTATCGATTACCGCGCATTGAACCAGATAACGGTTAAAAATCGTTATCCTCTGCCTCTGATCCCTGAACTCCTTGACCAGGTGAAGGACGCTTGCATATACACCAAGTTAGATCTCCGGGGGCTTATCATCTGGTACGAGTTAAAGAAGGCGACGAATGGAAAACTGCCTTCCGTACTAAATACGGATTATTCGAGTACCAGGTGATGCCTTTCGGATTGTGTAACGCGCCGGCTGCCTTCCAATACTTCATGAATGATGTCCTTCGGGAACTCATCGATGTTTGTGTTGTCGTATATATTGATGAAATTCTGGTGTACTCCTCTTCGGAATCTGATCACAGAAAACCCGTCAGGGCAGTACTTGAAAAACTGCGCCAACACAAACTAATTGCTAAATTGGAGAAATGTGTTTTCCATACCACAGAAGTCGAGTTTCTAGGTTTCATCCTGACACCCAAAGGAGTCCGAATGGACTCAAGAAAAGTGGATGCCATCCTCAAATGGCTGTCACCTAGCTCTGTAAAAGGGGTTCAAAGCATGCTCGGCTTTGCCAATTTCTATCGCAGGTTTATCCCGGAATTTTCACGCGTGGTACAACCCATTACTGCACTCTTGAGGAAAAATAAACGTTTTGAATGGTCTGAAGAAGCCGAGCAGGCCTTTCACGATTTAAAAGCTAAGTTTACCTCTGCACCTATTTTGAAACATCCGCGTCCAGATCTCCCTTATGTCGTCGAGACTGACGCATCCAGCCTAGCCATGGGAGCTGTCCTGTCCCAAAGAGTTCCCGAAACCAACCAACTGCATCCCGTAGCATTTTGGTCCAGAAAATTCTCGGCACCCGAGGTTAATTATGCAATCACGGACAAAGAACTGTTAGCCATTAAGTCCGCTTTCAAAGCCTGGTGGCATTATCTGCGTGGCGCTCGACACACCATCACAGTGATCACTGATCACCGGAATTTACAGTATTTGAAAACCGCCAAGACTCAGTCATCACGGCAGCTCCGATGGGCTTTGTTTTTCGCTGAATTTGATTTCGTGATTACCTATCGACCTGGCTGCAAGAATGGCAAAGCAGACGCCTTATCCCGAATTGGAATGGGAGAATCTGATACAAACTCAGAACCAGTACCAATAATTCCCGAACAGAGGATTCTAGGCATGACTTCGTTACAGACGCTTGAAGACATTCAAGCCAGAGTGAACCAACTCCTGGACCCTACAACCTTACAGGATTGGATACAAAAGGGATCAGACTTTACCATAGATAATGGTTTACCTTATTTCCAAGGACGCTTAATCCTGCCACATAAGGAATTACAAAAACTAGTTATTTCCGGTTATCATGATGCATTAATAGAGGGACACCCCGGTATTGCCAAGACAGAGGAAAAGGTGAAACAACAATTTTGGTGGCCCTCTTGGCGAAAAGTTGTTAAATCTTTTGTGATGTCCTGTGGTGTTTGCGCCCAAAATAAAAGTCAAAAGAAAAGACCAGCCGGTCTCCTTCAACCTCTAGACATACCGCCCGCACCCTGGCACACCCTATCAATGGATTTTATTACGGACCTGCCTCCTTGTTCGGGGTACAATACTATTCTGGTAATTGTGGATTTGTTTTCCAAAATGGCCCACTTTATTCCTTTGAAAGGTTTACCTTCAGCTTCTGTCCTAGCCAAAGAATTCCTCGAAAATATTGTTCGGCTACATGGATTCCCATCTATACTAATCTCTGACCGGGGAAGCCAATTCATTTCCCACTTCTGGCGCAAATGTTGTCAAATGGCGCAGATCGACGTAAGATTATCGACCAGTCACCACCCTCAGACCGATGGTCAGACCGAGAGGACAAATCAGATCCTTGAGCAATACTTACGGTGTATGTTACAGCAATCTGAAAGCAACTGGAAAGACATTCTTTGGATAGCCGAATACGCATATAATAATTCGGTAAACTCTGGAACTGGCCACAGTCCTTTTTATACTTTGTTTGGGTATCACCCTCGAACCTCAAACCTTGACTCACCTCAGAACCTCGGAATGCCTGCAGTAGAACATCTGCATTCTACAATTACCCAAGCCTTCAAAGAGGCAACTACGCATTTACAACAAGACAAGAGAAAATACAAGGAGAATGCTGATCTACATCGGAGTGAAGCACCTCCGTATCAGATTGGGGATCAAGTGTGGTTAGCTACCAGACATTTACCACTCAAAGGGCCTCAAACTTTTCACCCAAAATATCTGGGACCTTATTCTATTACGGCAATAATTAACCCAGTGGCTGTTAAACTTGATTTACCAGCTAGTATGCAAATTCACCCTGTTTTTCATGTGTCACTTCTGAAACCAGTGGTACCCGGAACCCGACTACTCAAACCTCCAGAACCTATTCTAATAGACGGGAGCCCGAATTCGAAGTGAAGAACATTTTAGACTCAAAAATGTTTAGGTCAAAACTGTTCTACCTAATTGATTGGAAGGGGTACGGACCTCAGGAGAGGTCGTGGGAACCCAGCGACCATGTGCATGCACCTCGATTAGTCAGGAAATTACACCGACTCTTCCCAGACAAACCAAAACCCCCGGAGGGAACAACCTTGGAAGGGGCCTTGGGGAGAGGGCTGTCATTATGCCCGCTCCCGGGGAGCCGGTTCAAGCCCTGCGTCCCCGAAAGTGGACATCCAGTCCCCAAGGAAGGACCCAGCAACCCATATAGTGGCCCTTTGGACAGTGTCCTGGTGCCTATGGCGCCAGGCTCATAAAAGACATCAGTCCTGGCGCCATAGGGGCCAGGCTCATTATGGAAGTGCTTGGGTGCACTTACCTGATGCAGACCATGCTGCAGGATCACGGCCTCCTTGAGGCCTGAAAGGAACTACTTTACCTGTGGGACTAATTTACCATCCGGGCGTGGTCGGGGAAGGATACATACCTGATTGGAGGAAGGATACATACCTTGAACTTCTTCCAAGGCTATTTAAACCCCACCCGAACAGCCACACGTGCTTCGGGTTGTTCTGCATCTAGCAGCTGGACGCTCACCGTGTCTGCTCCTGCATCCTGACTTCTGCCACGCCTGCCAGCATCCTGGATCACCTGCAAAGGAAGAGAAGAAGAGAACAGAAGAAGGAAAAGTCCTTACCTGCTAAATCCGCATCCCGGAGACATCTCGCCGACAATCCTGAAAAGGAAGACCTTTATTTAAAAGCTCACTGCGTCGATCGCTGCAGCGCCGCGTTCCACTCACCTTTACAGGGCGCCTCCATGTTCAGCAGCGATCATCCGGATTCGCAGTCACGCCCCAACGCCTAGGGAGAAAAAGACCAGAACAAAAGGTGAGAGAGAGAAGGGAATAAGGAAAGCTAAATCTCCATGTTAAGACTTACCTGTTGATTCATTCCCTCTTCATTTCGGGTCCGCGCCGCATCCTGGCATTTCCGGACCCCGGCCCCTAAGGGGAAAAAAGAGACATCAGCGTTAATGAGCGAATGAAAAGACATTACCAAAAAACGCTCATTAAAGACTTACCTGATTTCTACAAGGATTTGACCTCTCATCTCGGGTCGGTGCCTGTTCCCCGGCATTCCGTACACCGGCCCCTATGGGGAAAAAGACACTAGCATTAGTACATTAATACATGGACACAAGGGGAACCTCTTATCAAAAAACTTACCTGGAAGCCAAGCAAGTTTGGTTCTCACCAATACGAAAATCCAGTGAAGTAACTGGATACCAACGCGCCCCTGCATCAGAAGCAGGATGGAGAGCTCATCCTTCCAGACCCTAAGGTGAGATGCTACGAGGAATCACAGAAGGGTTTCGAGGAGGGTGAGAGGAGAAAGTGGGAGGCTGATTGCATTACCCCGCAGACAGTTAATCCCCTATTTTCGCCTACAGAAGGATACTTCTGCGAGCCAGACAAGCCAGATTTGGAGGCCCGGTCCAGTCCGTCTTCCGAACCCTGCGCATCACCTTAGAAGAGGTCACAGCAGCGCGAACCAGGCCAGCGCCTCCGTGGGAGTCAGGTGAGCGTTACAGGTCATCATCCCTGTGGGAATTGCGTTGCCTGTCAGTTCACCAAAAAGATGAAAACCTTTTCTATTGGTGGATGCCAATGGACCCTCACAGACCTTACCAATTGCAAAAGTCAGAATGTTATCTATTGCATCGAATGTACTTGTGGGCTATGATACATAGGCCAAACTACTAGGGCAGTTAACATTTTCATATCAGAACTTAGATCCAAGATCAGATGCAAAAATTTAACGGCGCCCCTAGTGTAACATTTTCTGGCCTCCAACCACACCCCTAATGATGTTTTTTGGTGGGTGGTGGAAAAAATCAAGGGAGGTCCGGACATACAACACAGCCTCCTCAGAAAGGAATCCAGGTGGATTCATCGCCTTGACACTTATCACCATGGTCTAAATGAACATTTTCAGCCCTTAATATAACTAATCTGTGAGGGCGCCCGTATGCACACACACCTGCAACCACTGGTACAAGTTAAGATTTGGGATTTTTTCGGGACAAATTGAGACATCAGCACCGAGCCCCACCCCCTTTTGGGGTTGTCTCTCTAGCGTGCCAATTCAACAGACGGAGCTGCGCCCCCTCACGCAGGTGCATACCAATGGCCACCATGCAACCTGTTTATGCATTCATAAACCTGCCCAGGATGGTCCAGCTGGCCCAAGTCACCTCCAACTTTATTTGTACAGCATTTAGGCAAAGGTTGACAAGGTCACACCTACCCATGTAGTTTTCACCATTTGCACTCCTCACATTAATCAATATGTGGGCACAACACGGGACGTGAACTGAAAGCTCCTTGTAGCATTGGCCGCATGTTCTATTTAGCTACCTTTAGCACGGGTATCCATGACTATGTAGGGACAACATCAGACGAGATCACTGTTGTATTGTGCCTGTCTGAGGTGAGGTAGCTTGAGATGTCAGGTGGAATGTTTATGTGTGGATGATGGAATATTCTGAGTGAGTGTTCTGTATAGAGGCAGTTACAGCTGGCTGGCCCTGGGTGATGGGAGCCGGTATTGTCACAGCTTATGTCCTTTATGTCTTCATGTGGATATGTAACTAAGAACTTGGAAATAAACTTACCTGAAGAAATCTTAAAGAGCCTGGAACCTGCTTTTTAACAATCACGGGAGCACGCGCACATGGTTGCCCTGCCTACCAATGCAGGATCGGACTCCAGTCACACAATGGAACCCTGCACGTGCTGTTTCCGTGACGACAGAGTATAAACAACTGCACTGGCCACGCATGCGCACAAGTCTCTCTCGAGACACGAACGCCGGCCAGCACATCTCTCGCCAGATCCACAGATGAGCGCTTGCGCTTATGGCAGGTGAGCTATGGCCCTTCCCCTGGATATCCTTCGTGGGTGCATTTTCCAGCAATGCATTCTAACCTTGAAGCGTGTACATTTTCTGCTGCCCCCGCGTCTCACTGTCAGCTAGCCCCCCTCCACCCTTGTGTATGCGCACATGGTTGCCCCACCTACTAATGCAGGATTGGACTTCGGCAGTGTAGCGGAAGCCCATACATGTGGTCTCCATGATGACGGAGTACAAACAACTGATCTGGCCGCGTGCGTGTACCTGTCTCCCCTGAGACAAGAACGCCGGCCAGCACACCCTTTGCCAGTCTCACAGATGAGCCCTTATGCCAGTTGTACTACAGCCTCTCCCCTGAATAGTTTTCCGGACACTGTCTCCAGCACTGCTCTCAATCTTTGATGTGCACACTGTTTTTGCTGCCGCCACGCCTCATTCTAAGCCAGTCCACTACCCTTGTGTCGCACAAAATGGAGTGCGGCAAGTATACACAAGCATGTACCCTGACCCTCCGCCAACCCATGCACTGGAGGGGATATGTCACGCCCCCAACAAGGTGGCACTGTTACTAGTGCACATGCTCTATTTCCCTAGCCACAAGACATTCTCTTGGACTTCCCCGACTACTTTAAATTTTTCCATTGCCATGCAATACTACAATAATGGTTTTATTAACTCCACACGTGCATAGCGAGACCCACTGACATCTGTTTTCTCTCTTCTCTTGTTGTCTCCTTTGATGCCTCCAGGAGCTAACACCCTGCACACAATATCATCCCTGGGCATCACTACCCGGAGAAAACAATTACACTGCACTACAACTATGCCCTTCCAGCTAGCTGGTATTATACAGTGATGATTTTTTCCTCTCTGTCTGTATCTTGTATATATACAGTACCGAGGCAACCACCGCTTTCCACTGGGTGGTCTGCCCAATGGGTTGCTAGTAACCCCACCAGTACCTTCGCACTTTTCTATCCACACAGAATCTCCTGTGCCCCCACAACCTTCCGGTATCTCACTACCTCTTTGGGATCCGTGTGACCACCCACGCTGTCCGACACCACGCCTCTCTGTGATCGAATCCGAGTACTTGGGATTCACAGCACCGGCAGGTAAGACATCAGCCTGGTACTGTGATAACAGATCTACGACTATAGTGCCCAGTAACGAATGGCACATTATAACCTCTCTCGCCCGAGTTTTCTGTACCTCCCACAGGGTCCCCCACATGGAGCCCTGATGAAGGCGGACTTGTTTTAATTTATCACCGCCGAAACGTGAACAAAACAGGGAACACCCGATCAAGTCAGTCTCCCTGCACACAGACCTTGTTCAGTCAGCTTCTGCCACGTCGGCAAAGATATCTTTTATCCTATGACCCTGGAACATTCATTGTTCAATTGAAATTATGCCCTTTGAAGGAAGACTTTGAAACCCCCTGATATACCGGCACTTTTTCTTTTCTCCCACTTAATACAAAGAACCTCTGTATTTCTTTATCTGTGTCGATGAAGTAACAATCGATTGCTGTATATAACTATGCACATGTATTTGTACACTTTGTAATGCTGTGTTATTGCATCGTTTTATGATGTCATTGCAAGTTATTATTATTTTGTGTTTGTTTAGATATTAATCATGTCACATTCGTCTATCAACATATTCTATATGATCACATGCTAAAGAGAATAAATATTTGCTTTCTAGCATTTAACATACACTCACAGTGAGCGGTTATTACCTTTAGATTTATTCCTTGGATCTCTAATTCATGAGACCACACTTTAGATTTTACGGACAGGCCTAAGACTCTGTATCTGTCCCCCTCAATACCTGTTTTGGTTTGAAATACTGTCAGTAAGGGTACAAATATTTGTTCATATGGATTGGGGTACATACTTCAGGCTTTGAGCATCTGAGACTATAGTTCTCCTTGTAGGATGGGGAAGAACCACTGGGTTTGCATGTTTTGTGTTCATTCCCACATTTCCTCCACAACTTCCAGCTCTTCTCCTCTTTGACTGAATAGGTTAGTGAAGACAGATGGCAGCGTAGTATGATTAAGTATATTTATTTATGTTAGGGTAAATATAAGACCCCCAAACGTGCTCTCACTCAGCAAGGCAAATGCAACAGTTGAAATGGCAGTTTAAGCAACTGTCAAAGGACAACCGTCATCACATAGGTGCGTGCAATGGCATTCCAATTTAGAGCGTAGAGATTCTTTTGAGTGCACCGGTTCAGACAAAACAGTGTCACCTGATAACAATACATCGAAAAGATATGCTTACACCATCTGAGCTGCTGCTGATATTCTACATTTTATTTCACTACCAACCCAATTAATACCTTCTATATGGACTTAGACAGTGTTGCCTGCTGGAGCTGTCAAATGCCTCCATGTGAGGAAGGACACCCTAATCCACTCCTGGTCTTTGTGTTTACCTTAGTTTTACTTCATTACATTTTATTCAACTGAAGTGACCTAGAACTACTACTCCCAGCAGGCAATTGATGACGAAGTCATTTGGTAATAGCAACTTCAAAGTCAACCCATTCCCCACTAGCTTGTTTTTTCAAACATTCTATGTCAAGACGGAGGCGAGCATTAAGCATTAAGCTTTCTCTTCTCTTTAATTTACTCTCCAGCAGTTTCAACAAACAAATCATATTTCCTGAAAACAACATTATTTTTTTTTTCAAAAAACTTCAAGTCCCATCATTCCCTGTAGTTTCAGTCTCTAGTCTCTGTGCCTTAGTCCTTCCTGTTCCTGTGTTCCTCCTCTTCTTTTCCTGCTCTCCAGATAAGTACACGTTATTTCAGAGCTCTGTGAATTGTATGCTTATAGAGTAGGATTGTATCGCATTTAATGATAATGATGGGTTCTAACAGTATGGGGTTCATTGTGTGGCCCAGCTAGAGCGCAGCACAGAGTGCGGTGGAGAAGTAGTTCGTTTCACTGAGAAGAATCGGCGGCTCGGTGCCGCATTACCCGGCACAACAGGGGCCTGCCGATCTCCTCATTCAGGCCCGCAGCGCTCCCCAGCGCGGCCGAGTGCGGGCGGCCCCCACACTTGGAGGGGCGGAGCAAGCAGCGCGAGCGGGAAACCTTTCTTTCCCGCTCGCGCTAGCGATCATAGAGTAGCCCCCACCCTTGTGGGGGCGGAGCGGAGCGCGAGCACGCATGGAAGCTCGCGCTCTCGAAGGGAGGCTCCCGATCGAGAAAGCCAATAAGAGCGGGAGCGCTCGGCTTGAGGAGCCCCCACCCTTGGGGGGGTGGAGTCAAACACACGGCACAGAGAAAACTTCAATTTAGAAGTGATTTCACCGCGCAGTACGGTATGGAGCGTTCATAAGCTCATTGGATTGATGTCACTTGGTTAACACAAATATATTCTCACGCATAGGGCATATATTCTCACGCATAGGGCACAGAGCCTAGCCCTGAGGAATCCTGCACATCAAGAAATAGTGCAGACAGGTGCAGCCTCATAGAGTGGAGCAGTGGACGTGCCCCTACACCTGGAAAGGTATTTGAAAGGCACCTAAACAGCACGATAATATCTAATTTTGAGTGGAGTGATGAGGAGCAAGAGGCAATCTATCCAGAAGATTTAGCCTACAGCTTTAAAGAAGTGCTGGGAGACTCGCTCACAGATGCAGTAGTGCAAGGAGTGAGATCCCTGCAAGACAGGCTACACACCATAGAACTATAACTGAGCACAAAAGGTAAATGCACCGAAGATAGCACATCCACCAGGGTCGCAGCAAAGGACCCCAAGGGGTGTAACAAGTCTCGGAAGAGTAAAGACTCTTCTGACCCCCCGGGCCAAACTGAGGGGGCAAGTACTGAGGCCCCGGAGGCTTTGGACGCTTTTAGCAAACTAAGAGAAGCGTTCATGAAAAAATCGCAGGTGCCGAGCCTCGAGACCCCCTACCCAGGGGATGATAATTTGTGCAACATAGAAGGAGGTTTCCCCAAAGAGGAAATTCCAGAATCCCCTACCTCCTCACAAGAAAAGGCAGACAACGAAGGGGACAAGAGCAGCCAACCTCCGCTGAGGAAGAGGCTCAGAAAGCTCAACAACTTAGAGGAGGAAGAGACCTCCGATATGTTTAATCCTGAAGATATCAGGATCCCAAGATCATCGGAATGGGTACCATCGCCAAGAGTGGCGAAATACATGATGCAGAGATTGCGAAAAGCTTTAGAGAAAGAGGTCAGGCAGAGGATGAGAGCAGAATGCCCGAAACCGGAGTTACCAGGCAAGGTAGCAGAGGCTCCGGAGCTTGACCTGAAAATGTTATCATTTGTCTCAAAATCTAACAAAGATCCAAGGAAAGGCATTGATCGCTCTTGGAAAAGCTGTCAGGAGAAACTTCTTGACATCACGGGACCATTGGCGAAGATCATGGATCTGGCCGAACGAGCGAAGGACACGGGGGAAGAAGTGGACCCAGGAGTCCTAGCAAACTGGACCCAGAGGGCAGTATGCCTTTTAGGCAATGCGAACTGCGCAATTTCTTCTGAACGCAGGAAAGGACTTCTACTTAAGATTGAGCAGAAATTAGGAAACCTATCATCCTATGAAGTAGGCGAAGCCGCCCATGGTCTTCTATTCGGTGAAACTTTCGGCAAAGAAATGGGGAGGTTTGTGGGAACATATACTTCCCTAGAAAAGGCCCAAGCATCCATGAAAAAGATTTTCCTGGGAAGAATTTTTGGAGGGACCGGTCGTATCTAGAGGCCGAGCGGCCGGTCGCTACCAAGCATTCAGGAGGCCACAAGGAAACAGAAGTAATTACTGGGAAAACAGACAGCCAGATGCATTCGTCCCCCCCAGAGGTCGCTTCCCGAGAGGAAGACGTAGCAGAGGACAAGGGAGAGGGCACAACTTCCCCACAGGTGAGAGTTCCAACTTACCCACCAGTTGGGGGGAGAACAGCAGTATTCTTGGAGAACTGGCATGTGCTATCCAGCGACGCCTGGGTTTTACAGACAGTAAAAGGCATGCACATAGATTCTATAGAGACTCCCACTCAAGGTCGGGTACCCCGTCCTCTAGCAAAAACACAAATAGAGATAGATCTTTTACAAGCAGAGCTACAGATGTTAGCGGAGAAGCAGGCGATAGAGCCTTGCGAGACTCCTCCCAAATTTGTGAGCAACATGTTCTTGGTCCATCGAAAGGACAAAGTGAGACCCGTAATAAACTTAAAAGACATGAACAGATGGGTAGCGTACAACCATTTCAAAATGGAAGGAACCCACCATCTCAGAGACACCCTCAGGCAAGACGATTGGTTAGTGAGGATAGACCTCAAAGACGATTATTTGACAATACCAGTTCAAAGAGAATTCCGTCCATTCCTAGCATTCAACTGGGGCGAGCAATTATGGCAGTTTGCCACGATTCCGTTTGGCCTGGCATCAGCGCCTTGGGCTTTCACGAAGATTATGAAACCAGTAGCAGCAGCGATCAGGGAGAAGGGGATTCGTATGATTATATACCTAGACGATATCCTTCTGATGGCCAGCTGCAGGGAGACGCTCCTCTACCAGTCCAGCTGGGTAGTGAATCTCTTGATGTCACTGGGATTCCTAGTGAACCATGAAAAATCGGAAATTAAACCAACCAAGAGAATAGAATTCCTAGGCTTCATCATAGATACCAGGTCAGCAACACTAGAACTTCCAAACAGGAAAATAAGAGACATAAAAAGGGAGATAAGAACATGTCTCAGCAAATCAGTCATATCACTACGCAGGATAGCACGAGTAGTGGCCTCCTGGCAGCCTCAATACAAGCAATATTCCCAGGGCCACTACACTATCGAGCCCTGCAAAGACTAAAGATAAGACACCTTCAACAGGGTCTGCAATATCAGCAGCTAGTCCACATCGACCAGGAATCCAGAACAGAACTGGAGTGGTGGCTAGCAAACATGGAAGCATGGAACGGGAGAGCCATCTTCGGCGATCGTCCAGGCCTGATTATAGAGTCGGACGCCAGCAGAGCAGGCTGGGGAGCCCATTGGGGAGACCTACAGACAGGAGGGAAGTGGAGTTCGGAAGAACTCAAACTTCACATCAACTGTCTAGAACTACTAGCCGGAACATTTGCGATCAAGGCGTTTACGAAAGGGAAAGTGAACTCCTGTATTTTGTTGAAAATGGACAACATTTCATCAGTAAAATACATCAACCACCTAGGAGGGACGAGATCCAAACTCCTGGCAGAGCTAGCCAAAGATTTCTGGCACTCCTGCCTGGAATCAGGGATCTCGGTAGTAGCAGAATACCTGCCAGGATCACAGAACGTGATAGCAGACTGGAACTCCAGGTACCTCTCGGACTCCAGCGATTGGAGGCTGGACCGAGAGGTTTTCCGACAGCTGGAAGAACATTGGGGACCGATTTATACAGATCTGTTTGCTTCCAGACCGAACACACAGAAAGAGAGGTTTTTCAGCTGGAGATTAAACCCAGCAGCTGCTGGAGTGGATGCTTTTCTGCAGGACTATAGAGAACAGATACTGTACGCCTTCCCGCCTTTCCTAATGCTGAGCAGAGTCCTGGCGAAAGCTCGCAGAGAAGCAGCGAATCTGATATGAATAGCTCCAATATGGAAATCACAAGTATGGTTTCTGGCACACATGGAAATGTTAGTAGACTATTCGAGAATGCTACCCCAAGGAGTGAGCCTGCTCACGGACCCGGTCGGGTAATTTCACCCTCTGAGAGTGAAGGGGACTGTAGGGTGTCCTGACCCACGTTTAAGCTACCCTGCTACAACATTTGGTGCTGTGGGCTTAGGAAATTCAAGATGGCGGAAAACCCACATGTGCGCCGAAATCCAGGAAAGCTGCGCAGTTGTGCGCACACCAAAATGGTTACCTAACTTGCCACCCACCAGGGTAAAGAAAGGTCTTTGTTAACAAAATCCACTTTTACTGATGTCAAAAAGTTGCTGAAATCGTGACTCATTGGACCACTTTAAAGATTCAACCCTTTTTGTGGGGTTCCACATAACCATCTTACTGTAAGGAGCCCCATCAAAACAATGTTAAGCAAGGATTTACTACCATGTAAGAACCATTCCTGTTTAGAATGCATTAATCCAAGAAAATCCCAAAAATGGGTGCAGTACCAGTACTCACCACTATCCAAAAGCCGGCGTTTTAAAACCCACTGTGTGTTTTTCTGAAGGCAAGCAAAATGCCTATTTCAAACCTTGCAACATGTGCAAAATATTCACTGAACACCAGCAGACATTTGGCAGAATGGAGTTTTGTGTGCCTACAAAATCTGGGAAATGAAGAGCCCAAAAACAATGCTTATAACAAAAATGCTATGGAGTCAGCAGCTTAAGCCTAACTGCAACTGGATTTAAAACCACCAAAATCGAAAATGTTAAATTAAATGAGTGACCTATGTTTGGTGTCACATGCCTTTGTAACTGTTGAAATGTCATAGTTTTGCACTTAGAATCAGCATTCTAGCTGCATGTGTAAAATGACAAGTTATTTTAAAAGCAACAAAAAGTTAGCTGAAGGTCTGGCTTAAGGAACTTGATTTTGCCTAGCAACGGATCCCATCAGGAGTGAAACTTGAGTCACAACTATGTTCCCAGGCCAATGTTCCTTTTGCTGCTCACACAAAGGATATGCCATCTATCTGATAATTGAATTATCTGTGCTCTGCAAGAGAGTGAACAAAGCCCTCTTCACTCAGGCAAAGGTTTTTATTACCGCAGTCGTAAATTGTAGCTTCCTCTTGGCAGGAGCTGGGAGGAGCACTGCCTGTGAGAAGCAAGCTGGCTTGGCAGAAACTGGAAAGACTGGTTTCTGTACCATGTGACCTGAAAAGACACACCCCTGCAGCAAGGATATGGTTTTATAAAAAGGGGGATAATTCATAGTGCGGACATGTGAAAATTTTATAAATGATACCATAATTCTTGTGATTTTTATGCCCACAGTTTAAGACGTGGTAGGAACCGGTGGTATGTTCAGGGGGGTTTTAGCGGAAAAGTGGATATTACTCTAAATGTGTGCATGTTAAAAATCTGAAACTTCATCAGTTAATGTCCCTACCCCCTGCACACATGTATGTAAAGTTGGGTCCATGTCAGAAATTGCAAAATCAGTTAAAAAGTGAAATATGTGCCAGTTCTGAATGCAAGCTCCCAGGAAGAGCAGAGTTTGAACAGGGGATACATCCTGTAATGCATGATGGGTGCATATGATTTTAAAACAATATGTACCTCTGCAAATATGTATTTGTTTCAAATCTAGATTTGTGTGTAAGTTGACAGGAGGAGTGGACTTTCTGCAGGCTGTAAAATGACATCAATCTGACTCACAGTTCAGTTTGCCAATCAAGCGGAGGAATGGAAGCCTGACCAATGACGAATGAGAGGGGCAAGTCTAGTGATGCAACACACACACCCATTCTCAAGAAACAGATAAAAGCAGAGAGTCAGGACACATAGAGACATTCAATTTCATCTGCCGCTGGAAGCCCTGCCGGAAAAATCCATACTTACCTCCATCAAACTCCAGAAAGCCAAACTAGAGATTTCAATCTATCCAGAGAGAAAGCAGTGCTGTGCCTAGCAGAGACCAGACCAGAGAGAAAGCAGTGCTGTGCCTAGCAGAGACCAGACCAGAGAGAAAGCAGTGCTGTACCCAGAGAGACCTGACCAGACTGAAGTCCGTGACCAAGTCGCTTTCCTGTTTAAAATCTCTTGTGAGTACCGCCAAACTGTACCAAACCAATCTCTTAGTTTAAATTCATCTAATTCAATCTATTTAACCTAAGTAGAACTGCCTCCTAGCTGTCACCTGTCAATTCTAGTAAAATTTGTCACTTGTCAAAGTGTGCGTTTAAAATTGGCAAAACCAAAAACGACCTTTACTAAATTGCTCATATCTCCGCAACCGTTTGGGCTAGAGACTTGCAATAACTTTCATTTGGAACCTGAGATCCTAGGCTTTCCTAGGACCCCAAAACGGTAGAGATAGTCCTTGCGGTTCCTCTGTAATAGCGCTCGGCGCATCCGCGAATTTTGCCGCGATTTGCAATTTCTTCACATGTAAAAAAAACTGCTGATGCCTGCTTTCCATTTGCCAGAAATTCGTTTAACCTGTTCACTATCCCTGCATCATTGCTAGTGTGAGCCTGGACTAATATTAACTAGATACCACTCACCCTGAACCTCTAAAAGGGAATTAAAAGCGTTTCCAGCATATTTCTCATTCATTGCCAGCACATATCAAAGCAATTTGGGCCGGTGATTTCAAAACTCCTACCTGTTTTCTGTTGTCTAATCTTGCGGGATTGAACTGATTACATTGATTGCATTTCTGAGAACTGTGTGCTTTCCTCCCATTCCCTTGCATTGCATAAAGAGGGGGGGAGTGCATAGCCAGAGAAAAGTGATTACATTGTTTGGTTGAAATCATATTGAGTATTTTCTGTACTGCATTCATTGAATATTGCATCCACCTGAGCCTACATAAAGCATCCTCTACCACATTATACTTTTGTTCCTATTTACCAGTGTGCTACCTTATCCATTTCATGTCAACTCATTAGTGATTATAAAGAAGTGTGCTAGTGCCAGATTCTCCGTTGTTAATATTTACCATATCAGATTAAGTGTGATATTCAATTATTAATTTATTAAAAAGTGTGATATATATTTTAATTTATCAAATAAACCTTTTAAACTTGCAAAACAGAATTACTTCTTGGCTCAGTGGGGTCAGGGGGATTCCAAGAGAGGGGTGTTATACAAGGGTAGTCATCCAGAACGCATGAACTGGACCTAAAGATATATCAATAAGGGTTTTCATTCAGTATTCTAGACTAGGCGTTAACTTGGCTGTAGTG
This sequence comes from Ambystoma mexicanum, assembly GCF_040938575.1. Taxonomy (NCBI): domain Eukaryota; kingdom Metazoa; phylum Chordata; class Amphibia; order Caudata; family Ambystomatidae; genus Ambystoma; species Ambystoma mexicanum. The sequence goes on from NC_090921.1 coordinate 307,482,644, forward strand.
CTGAATTGAATCCTCTTACAAAGTGGGGGCTCGAGCCGAGACGTTGGGTTAGATTTACCAGTTGTGCAGCTTAATACAGTGTGCTAACTGACGGGATACATACACCCGGTCGGATCACCACGCTGCATTACGCTGTGAAGCATTCCTCAAAAGGGACACTCCAAGAAAAGTTCTGTTCTGCAAAAATAAAATACTAACTTCTGTAAGTCAGGACAGAGACCAATCTCTAGAATGACGACCTTAGTAGACATGAAAATAGCCAGAGAGCACCTCTTGCATAAGCTATTTGTGAGAGGTGAATGGACCGAACAGGGCCAGGATGTGTGGTTGCAGGCCATCACACAACAGGTCACTGAAACAGGGTCAGATATATATAGAGATCAGGGTCCCTTACATGTGGCCCTGAGTGAACTATATATGGCTCCTAAAGCCAAAGAGGAACACAATAAGATCGCCAGGATAGCAGCATACCTGTACCTATATATGGGAGACATGCAGGATAGATGTGCTGAAAGCCAAAATCTGGCAAATAGGCAACAGATGGCATTACAGAAGGTCCAATCTGATCTGGACTCTTCTGAGCAGAGGCTGCAGAGGAGCCAGGAGTCAGAAAATGACAGCAGACTGTACATTACTAAAATAAAGGAGGATATGGATGTGCTGCAAAAGGAAAAGTCAGAACAGGATACTAGATTTCTGGCCCTGCAGAAGGAGCACCAAGACAGTTTGGACTCCTTACTGCAGAGCCAGAAAAAGCTGGAGCAACAGATCAATTTCAACAGGGCATGCACAGAGCAGGTAGCCACCCTGCAAATCCAACTAGACAGAGAGAAAGAGGAGAGCAATAAACTGATCCTGAAAGACCTGGATACCCAGGCAGAGTTTGATCAGGAGCGCCAGAAAGCTGGTGCCTTCCAAAGGCAAAGGGACGACCTGGCGGCACAAATGCAGGCTCTTAGTCAGGAAAGAGACGCCTTAGGCCAGGAAGTCTGCCATTTAAAAAGGAAAATGGAAGAAAATCACCTGGCCCACCAGGGACTGGGTGACCTCCAAAAAGAAAACCAGAACTTGCTAGAGCACACCAGGAGGGTGGAGGATGCTCTAGCAAGAAAGGAGCAGGCCAATAGGGACACAGCTCAGGAGGTAACCCTCCTGCAGCAAAGACTGGCCCAGTTCTCCAGGACCAACCAGGAAGCACAGAGGGAAAATGAGGCCCTCTGTCAACACAATGATAGGCTCCAACAGCAGGTAGCGATGCAGGAGAGACTGATAGAGTCGAGTAAGGCCTTAACTGAGGAACTGAAGGCACAAATGCAGGCTCTTGCATTGCAACAGGGAGCAGGGGCGGATAGAGATGAGGTTCGCTGGGAAATGGAAACTCCGGAGCATAACCTCAGGAGCCCTAGTACCAGAGGCCCTCATACCTCTCAGTCCCTGGACTCTGCCACCCCCATGTCCCCTGGCGCACATGAGCACAGGGCCACAGGGATGGCAGATTACTATCCAGCCAGAAGCATGGGGCTCATAGGCCAGTACCATCCAGGAATGGAGGGGTGGGCATCCGGGTATGGGCACCCAAGTACAATACAGTTCAGTGGGGAACCCCAGGAGAGTAGGCCCATTAAGGGCATCCTGAAAACCTCTGCCCAGTTAGGTCAGTGGAGGGGTACCCATCAAATCCTGACAGCAAGGAGGAATCTGAAGACTCCTCTGAACTGCGCAGGACACAGGAGACCAGGTCCCCACATTCTGCCAGCCATTCCCAGGCTCGCAGAATCCGGGAAAACCTGGAAGAACAGACGGGAACCTCTGGGAGCAGTGCCTCTGAGTCCGACGAAGAATGGACAAGGGTTACCCGAACCAAAAAGGCCAATAAGGCAAAAAGGGCCTTGCTCAAGGACCCCTTAAAGCAGATTAAGGCGATCAGGAGTGTCATCACGCCTTACCATAAGAACGCTAAGTATTCTGTTTGGGAGCACTTAGAGTTGTTTGAACAAATGATGGAGACTTTCCATTTGAAGGACAGCCAAAGCTGCATTCAATATGTAAAGTGGACCTTCTCCCCGGAATACTCCAGTTTCTTTGCGGGGCTGGAGGACCAAAATCATTTAAGATGGTCCACCTATAAGGCGGCCATCCTGAAACATTTTTCTGTTCACAGAAATCCTCAAGAGGCTCGCAAGGCAGCCTACAATTTGCAATGTGGGGAGGATCAGGCCCCACAAGAATTTGTGCAGGAGTTAAAGCGTGCTTTTGCACAAACCACAAGAAGGGTGCGCACGGATAGCCGGGAATTTGTCAATACATTTTTCCATGCCTTGCCCAAATATATAATGACCCAGCTCGTGAGGGATTTTCACGAGAAAAGATCTTTAGACTGGGTCATTGAACAGGCTACCCGGATCTATGAGGTGCAGAAGCCCATAGAAAATAAAAGCAATGCCCAGAAAAACCCCAAAGCCAACAGCACCCCTGCTGCTGCCAAGGTGGCAGAGGTAAAGGTCACCCCCGTTTTAGATTTGGAGATGGGGGGGCCTAAAAACCTACCTGCACCTAATACTGCTAGGCCCAGAAGGTCCTCGGGCCAGTCACAGACAGGGAGCCAAGGAGGCAGCCCCACAAATGGGGTCCCTCGCTCTCCTGATTATGTAAGTCCCCGTTACAAGGGAAATCGACCCATCCTGGGTTATGTGTGGACTCCTCCAGCCCAAGGGGGGGGATCCAGCCAAGCACCTAACCCAGGGAACTTCCCTCCAAACTTCCCACAGGAGGGCAGAAATTTACCAAACCCTGGGCAGAACTTTTTCCCCAGATATCCTCCCGACTTTCAGCCCCAAAACCATCCATCCTTCTTTCCCCAATTCCCTGAGCCCAGACCACTGAATCCGGGAGAGGGGAGGCCAAGGGTGGAGGGGTACCCAACTCTTCCCAACCAGGGGTACTACCAAAGAAGGGACAGCTACCCTTCCCGGGATCAGCCCAGGGGAGAAAACAGGGCCCCGTATCAGCCTGAGCGGGTTTCCCAGTTAGAGCGCCAGGTTCAAAACATGGCGCGGGATCTGGGTCACATACTGAGGGCTCAGCAGAACCCTCAGATGGGCGTGCCGGCGCAGAACGCACCCAACTCTGGACCTGGTGCTCCAGAACAATGACGGGGGCAGCACCCCGATAACTCACCGGTTCCCAGGGAGGAGGCACAAGGGGAAGGGGGGTGTAAAGCCTTGGAGGAAGCTTCCTTCCTCACTTGTAAACAGCCCCTGGAAACCCAGGAACCGGAACCGAAATCTCTTGCCCCTGAAAGTCTGCCTCCTAAGGAGCAGAGGGGGGGTAGGAGAAACAAAAGACCCAAACAGACTCAGTTTGAGGAGGAGGTACAGATCTTCCAATTTGAGGGAGAGGGATCCTCAGAGGATCCTGGGAAAAGGATCTTCTCCTTCAGAGAGGGGGGAACTCCTCCCAAAGAAAAATGGGTCCCTAGGGATGCAAATCCAGACTGGGGAGATGTGGAGACTGAGCTACCGCCGCCCACCATCTCATCCCAGAACCAACAGCAAGAAAATCCCCTGGTTCAAACCCATCCTGGCGACTGCCTCCAAAAAGGGGGGGGCGGCCCAGAAACGGAGCCAGGGGAACCCACAATGGCTCTGATCTCCAGTTGCAAATTTTTTCTTTCAGATTCCCAAGACTCTCCACAGAATTCTGCCCAAATCTCCTCGCTAGCGATGTCCAAAACCAGAAAATTAGCCCACCAGTTGTCCAAAAATGTACATTATCTGTGCCCCCTTGAGGAGAAGGAGGGAAGATATTATGCCCCGGTACAAGTACAGGGGCAGGGTGCAATCTCAGCACTGGTGGACACTGGATCTCAAGCTACCCTTCTGTCCAGAAGGGCCTTTGACGAACTGAATGCAGGAAGGGGAGAGAATTACCAAATTCCTCTCACCTCTCTTCCTGGACAACTGCAGAACTTTGACGGGAAGGAAATTCCCGTCGAGGGGACGGCCGACTTGGACATTAAGATCGGGCGACATAAGTTGAAACACCCGGTCATAGTTGTGACCCCAGAGGGCACCCCTTGTTTACTAGGGAATGACCTCCTGAGAAGGTTGTCACCCCTAATAGATTGCGTAAACAAGGTCCTCTGGACTCAGACTAGCCGACCCATAAAATTAAAACAGAGTGTCAACCATGTTAGTTTAAACGGCACATGCCACATGGTTGAACAAAAATCTGACCAAGTAGAATTTCACTTCCAGAACAACCAAATTCCAGACGTGACGGTAATAGCAGTAGGACAACAGACTGGTGATGGGGGGTCCTCTCTATTTCTGAAAATCAACCTTCCTTCCAGTCTAAAGTGGTATTCCACGCTGGAAGGAAACACTCTGAAATTCTATACCAATCCACAATCTGAAACTCACACTCCTATAGTCCAGAAAGATGTGAAATCAGCTCAAAGTCTGGCTGATATTCAGCAAATAGGAGAGCAGTTGTTCATCCCTGTCCAGTTAAATGATGGGAAGGACTCTGTTCTCGCTCGAGTGTGTGTGAACAACGGTAAGAGCTTCATCAGCGAAGCCATGTTCCGCCAACTCCCAAAAGATCCAGCCATTCCCACCTTCAAACTGATAGACAAATGGGAAATGGACCTGGAAGCACCCAATTCAAAACATCTCAATACAAGCAGGTGTATGCTCAAAATCTCCATTGGCAACAAGAGCATAGTCCATAATTGTTGGGTCGTGCGAGACGTCACTGCCGCCTTTTACTTAGGCAGTGACATTCTCAATCGCTTTGCCATTAGTTTGGACCTAATAAACTTCAAAGCTTGGTCCCGATTAGCGGATAATCCCATGGGCTTTGATGATCCAGAAAAAGCATTTAGGTCAGCTCAATTGCTACCTTATGCAGTTGAAAATCAGATTAAAGAGGAAGTCACCATCCCAGAAAGGACCCGACAATTCTCCCTGGAAGTGAAAGTTAAAAGAGGACAATATTTGCAAAACCCTGATGCTTACATACATCTAAATGCTTCTCTCCAACAGCAAGGGTTGGGGGTAAACCCGACTCCATTAGTCAACATAGAACATGACCCCATTCTAATAGAGGTGGATAACAGCGACTTAAAGAGTATTACTCTAGCCGCAGGCACCATTATTGGAATGGCGGTTGATGACCGACATTTCTCCATTGATCTTGTAAATGAACTGTTAGGACCCATCCCCAAGGACTGTTTTGACAGTGACAGTGATGACAACGCAACACCAGACAGGATTTTTACCCGGCACGGGGGGAACTTCCTGGTGTACACTTCCTGCCCCTATGGTAAGGAAGATGTGACCTGTGACTTCAGGAGGGATGAGGTGATTTTCCAGGTCCATGAGGGCTGCCTTTCCCACCTGAAGCCTCCGGTCCAAATCAGCACTCTGACCAGGGACTTCTCCACCCAGCTGGAGGAGGCCGCGGAGATAGCCAAACCAGAAGTCTTTCCAGGCTTCAGGCAGATGGTGGAAGAGAGAGTCAACCTAGCTGATGCCTGTGTGACTCTGGAACAAAAGCAAAAGTTGAAACAAGTTTTCTTGGATTTCCAAGATCTCTTTGCGGTAGACTCGTATGACTGTGGTCGCACTGACATCCACACAACCACAATCCCCACGGACCCTGGCATGACTCCTGTGTTTGTGAAGCAATATCGCTTGCCTCTCGCATCAATGGAGTCCCTTACTGAAATAATTAAGAACCTTGAGTCCCGGGGAATAATCCGTCCAGTCCACAGCACCTTCAATAATCCGGTGCTGGGAATATTGAAGCCAAACGGCCAGTGGAGACTCTGCGCTGACCTCAGGGAGCTCAACAAACGGGTCCATACTTCCCGATGGCCTCTGCCCTACATTGACCAAGGGCTGGCCCAGATCCAGGGGTCACAGGTATTCACTGCAATAGACCTGACCAATGGATACTGGACCGTGCCTGTCAGTAGGGAGGACCAATACAAGCTGGCTTTTACCTTTGGGGGCCAGCAGTACACATGGACCCGGACTCCCTTCGGATACCTTAACTCCGGTAATGAGTTCAATATTTTCCTACATAAGGCCATGCCCGACCTGGGTACGAGGGGTAACCTGGCTTATGTAGATGATGTCCTCATCAAAAGTCATCTGTGGAGGAACACATAGCAGAGATCCGTTATGTTCTGACACAGTTGAGGGCCGCCGGAGCAAAACTTTCCTTTCAGAAAGCACAGTGGTGTAGAACCCGTGTTAATTTCTTGGGGCATGAGATTACTCCTCAGGGTCTCTGTCCCCAGGAAAAGAAAGTGGAAGCACTTCAGAAACTGAAAGACCCCACAACTCTGCGGGAACTAAGGAGCCTCCTTGGACTGACTAATTACAGCAGAAAGTTCATTGAGGGCTACGCAGAGATCACCAGACCCCTGATTCATCTCCTGAAGGGGGGGGTCAAGTGGGAATGGGGTCCAGAACAAGCCGAGGCAGTAAAACAACTCAAAAGAAGCCTCTCACAAGCGCCTTGCCTAGCTTACCCTGTCAGAAACAAGGAGTTCTTCCTGGAGACGGGGTTCTCTAATACGTGCTTGACGGCAGTATTATATCAAAAGCATGACAAGGTCAATAAAGTAATCTCCTATGCGAGCAAAACTTTATCCTCTGTGGAGGAAAAATTCAACGATTGTGAGAAGGCACTCCTGGCAACGGTGTGGGCATTGAAGAATTACCGCCCGTTTATCCAGGGGGAACACATCATAGTGGAGACTCCACACCAGCCTCTGCAATATCTCCAAAGTGACAGAATCCGGGCCGGAAATGTGAGTAATTCCCGAATTACTTCCTGGATTCTGTCAATGCAAGGCTTTCCTGTGGAGGTCAGATATGGCCAAAACAAGAAGAGTCCACTCACGCAAGGTCTGGCTGACTTGCATGATTGTGCCAGAGAAAACTGTCTCGAGGACGAAAGTCTAAAAATCAAGGACAACATGGATGCATGCCTTAATTCCCCACACAAAGTCTTTGAAGAAGACAAGTGTGAGGGAATGCCCACTGTCTATGTGGATGGATGCTCTTACCATGTTGACAACGACGGGGAGAAAGAACTGGTGGCTGGCGTAGGGAATGCATGGGTGAATGAGTCCCCAGAACCCTCCGCTGGATACAAAATTGGTCCCCGAAGTAGTCAGGTGGCAGAATTGATGGCTGTGCATCAGGCCATCCTCACTGCTGTCCAGCATCAACTCCACGAACTGGTCATAATCACAGATTCGGATTATGTACGGAACGGGTTCGTGGAGCACCTGGTTAATTGGAAAACCAGAGGCATGTTATGTGCTAACAACAAACCCTTGAAACATGGGAAGTTGATCCAAAACATTGATGATCTGGTAACATCGAATGGGATGACCATCTACTGGAAAAAGATCAAGGGTCATTCCAAAGTAGAGGGACCAGACAAAACTGGAAATGACTTAGCTGATCAGCTGGCCAAAACCGGGGCCATCCAAGGGGATCTAATTGAGATTGAGTCCCTGTTGGGGGAAATCCAGGTCACTGCCATCACTAGGTCCCAGACAAATGCTCACAACGACCTCTCAATTGCACAATGGAGTAAGGAGACCCCTGATGCTGATTTGATTACTGCTCAGAAGGGGGATCCAATGATTGGTAAATTTTACCAGCACCTTGAGGACCCTGAGAACTTTCCCCTGACGGATACCGATTACATTGGGAAAGAGGACCTAAGAGTGTTGATGAAATGTCCCAAAATGTTCCGGATCCAAGACGGTTTGTTGGTAAGGAAATCCAAAGCTGGCCACGATCAGTGGGTGGTTCCTACCTCATTCCGAAGCCTGATGTTAAGTCACGCCCATGATGCGGCCACTGCCGGTCATAGGGGGTTTCACACAACATTGGAAATCTTAAGAGAGGTTGCATACTGGCCACACATGGGGCAGGACCTCGACCAGTACCTGAAGGGTTGCCTTGTGTGTGCACAATTTCAGCCATCATCCCTCACACACCGGGCGCCTTTACAAAAGAGGGGAATGACACTGCCATGGTCAGATTTACAAATCGACTTTGTAGGCCCTGTGATTCGCTCGGCTAGGGGGAATAAGTACATGTTGACCGTGACATGCTTGTTTACCAAGTGGGTGGAATGTCTCCCAGCCCCAAATTGCAAGGCAGAAACTGCAGCGGCCTTGATGATTAACCACATATTTTCCCGTTTTGGTCTACCTCAAAGGATTGAGTCAGACAGAGGTAGCCACTTCACCAGTGAAGTAATGACAAAGATGTGGGAGATACTGGGGGTCAAGAGAAAGCTGCATATTGCTTATAGACCAGCTTCTTCTGGGGCAGTAGAGAGATATAACCAGACAATTGTGAGCATATTAAAGAAGTTTGTGGCAGATTCTGGGCCAAGTTGGGATATCCGATTACCTCTGGTCCTAATGGCCATCAGATCTACCCCTTCATCTGCAACCAAAATGTCACCATTTGAGTTGATGACTGGGCGCAAAATGGTGCTTCCTCAGCATTTGCTCTACAGGACCCAAGAGCAGACACTGATAAATGCCTCCACTACTCATGAGTATGTAGAGAATTTAAGGAAACACCTCCAACATGCTTTTGCTTATGCTCAGCGGAATCTAGAAAGATCGACTGATAGCATGAAGACCCATTATGACCTGAAAACTTCCAGGAAGGAATATCAGGTGGGAGACCGGGTCTATCTATACAACTTCCAAAGGAACCAGGCCAAGCAGCGCAAATTTTTGCCTACATGGAAGGGACCCTTTGAGATCGTCGATAAGATCTCCCCTGTGGCCTACAAGATCCTCATCCCCAAAGGCGGTTCGGCAGAGGGGGAAGACAAGTGGGTCCACATAAACCAGTTGAAATGTTGCCATCCCAGGCACACTCTGCAACAACTGGAGGAATCCTCTGGAATCCTAGCGGGTACTGTATCAGACTAATTCAGTTCCAATCATAAAACCTACCACATCTAGTCTCTAAAATATTGTGATTTACATGAAACTGTCTCTAGTGTTGCTGTTTTTTTTTTTTCAAAATAAGAATGTAATATTTCGTTACGATGAAATGCATATGCTGCCCCACTATCTCAACAGTGGTGGAAAAAAAAATCGTCTATGAGTAGATATTGCCGCTCTTCCTTTATCATCCTAGGAGAGATGAAACCATGAAGGATGACCAAGAAGGACGATCCGGAGACCGGGAGCAAAGACACAACGGGCCCGGGGTACCGCCCAATCTTCCCATCAGGACCGGCGAGGAGAACTGATCGATCTGACCGGATGGAGAAGAAGATGCTGAACTGTGCCATCTACAGAAGAGGAAGAAGATTATGCGGACGGACCGGTGCGTGGGTCAAAACCCTTGGGCACGCGACTCCCCATCGACCCAAACTCAAAGTGCAGTCACGTGGGGGGGCTTGTAGGGTGTCCTGACCCACGTTTAAGCTACCCTGCTACAACATTTGGTGCTGTGGGCTTAGGAAATTCAAGATGGCGGAAAACCCACATGTGCGCCGAAATCCAGGAAAGCTGCGCAGTTGTGCGCACACCAAAATGGTTACCTAACTTGCCACCCACCAGGGTAAAGAAAGGTCTTTGTTAACAAAATCCACTTTTACTGATGTCAAAAAGTTGCTGAAATCGTGACTCATTGGACCACTTTAAAGATTCAACCCTTTTTGTGGGGTTCCACATAACCATCTTACTGTAAGGAGCCCCATCAAAACAATGTTAAGCAAGGATTTACTACCATGTAAGAACCATTCCTGTTTAGAATGCATTAATCCAAGAAAATCCCAAAAATGGGTGCAGTACCAGTACTCACCACTATCCAAAAGCCGGCGTTTTAAAACCCACTGTGTGTTTTTCTGAAGGCAAGCAAAATGCCTATTTCAAACCTTGCAACATGTGCAAAATATTCACTGAACACCAGCAGACATTTGGCAGAATGGAGTTTTGTGTGCCTACAAAATCTGGGAAATGAAGAGCCCAAAAACAATGCTTATAACAAAAATGCTATGGAGTCAGCAGCTTAAGCCTAACTGCAACTGGATTTAAAACCACCAAAATCGAAAATGTTAAATTAAATGAGTGACCTATGTTTGGTGTCACATGCCTTTGTAACTGTTGAAATGTCATAGTTTTGCACTTAGAATCAGCATTCTAGCTGCATGTGTAAAATGACAAGTTATTTTAAAAGCAACAAAAAGTTAGCTGAAGGTCTGGCTTAAGGAACTTGATTTTGCCTAGCAACGGATCCCATCAGGAGTGAAACTTGAGTCACAACTATGTTCCCAGGCCAATGTTCCTTTTGCTGCTCACACAAAGGATATGCCATCTATCTGATAATTGAATTATCTGTGCTCTGCAAGAGAGTGAACAAAGCCCTCTTCACTCAGGCAAAGGTTTTTATTACCGCAGTCGTAAATTGTAGCTTCCTCTTGGCAGGAGCTGGGAGGAGCACTGCCTGTGAGAAGCAAGCTGGCTTGGCAGAAACTGGAAAGACTGGTTTCTGTACCATGTGACCTGAAAAGACACACCCCTGCAGCAAGGATATGGTTTTATAAAAAGGGGGATAATTCATAGTGCGGACATGTGAAAATTTTATAAATGATACCATAATTCTTGTGATTTTTATGCCCACAGTTAAAAAGTGAAATATGTGCCAGTTCTGAATGCAAGCTCCCAGGAAGAGCAGAGTTTGAACAGGGGATACATCCTGTAATGCATGATGGGTGCATATGATTTTAAAACAATATGTACCTCTGCAAATATGTATTTGTTTCAAATCTAGATTTGTGTGTAAGTTGACAGGAGGAGTGGACTTTCTGCAGGCTGTAAAATGACATCAATCTGACTCACAGTTCAGTTTGCCAATCAAGCGGAGGAATGGAAGCCTGACCAATGACGAATGAGAGGGGCAAGTCTAGTGATGCAACACACACACCCATTCTCAAGAAACAGATAAAAGCAGAGAGTCAGGACACATAGAGACATTCAATTTCATCTGCCGCTGGAAGCCCTGCCGGAAAAATCCATACTTACCTCCATCAAACTCCAGAAAGCCAAACTAGAGATTTCAATCTATCCAGAGAGAAAGCAGTGCTGTGCCTAGCAGAGACCAGACCAGAGAGAAAGCAGTGCTGTGCCTAGCAGAGACCAGACCAGAGAGAAAGCAGTGCTGTACCCAGAGAGACCTGACCAGACTGAAGTCCGTGACCAAGTCGCTTTCCTGTTTAAAATCTCTTGTGAGTACCGCCAAACTGTACCAAACCAATCTCTTAGTTTAAATTCATCTAATTCAATCTATTTAACCTAAGTAGAACTGCCTCCTAGCTGTCACCTGTCAATTCTAGTAAAATTTGTCACTTGTCAAAGTGTGCGTTTAAAATTGGCAAAACCAAAAACGACCTTTACTAAATTGCTCATATCTCCGCAACCGTTTGGGCTAGAGACTTGCAATAACTTTCATTTGGAACCTGAGATCCTAGGCTTTCCTAGGACCCCAAAACGGTAGAGATAGTCCTTGCGGTTCCTCTGTAATAGCGCTCGGCGCATCCGCGAATTTTGCCGCGATTTGCAATTTCTTCACATGTAAAAAAAACTGCTGATGCCTGCTTTCCATTTGCCAGAAATTCGTTTAACCTGTTCACTATCCCTGCATCATTGCTAGTGTGAGCCTGGACTAATATTAACTAGATACCACTCACCCTGAACCTCTAAAAGGGAATTAAAAGCGTTTCCAGCATATTTCTCATTCATTGCCAGCACATATCAAAGCAATTTGGGCCGGTGATTTCAAAACTCCTACCTGTTTTCTGTTGTCTAATCTTGCGGGATTGAACTGATTACATTGATTGCATTTCTGAGAACTGTGTGCTTTCCTCCCATTCCCTTGCATTGCATAAAGAGGGGGGAGTGAATAGCCAGAGAAAAGTGATTACATTGTTTGGTTGAAATCATATTGAGTATTTTCTGTACTGCATTCATTGAATATTGCATCCACCTGAGCCTACATAAAGCATCCTCTACCACATTATACTTTTGTTCCTATTTACCAGTGTGCTTCCTTATCCATTTCATGTCAACTCATTAGTGATTATAAAGAAGTGTGCTAGTGCCAGATTCTCCGTTGTTAATATTTACCATATCAGATTAAGTGTGATATTCAATTATTAATTTATTAAAAAGTGTGATATATATTTTAATTTATCAAATAAACCTTTTAAACTTGCAAAACAGAATTACTTCTTGGCTCAGTGGGGTCAGGGGGATTCCAAGAGAGGGGTGTTATACAAGGGTAGTCATCCAGAACGCATGAACTGGACCTAAAGATATATCAATAAGGGTTTTCATTCAGTATTCTAGACTAGGCGTTAACTTGGCTGTAGTGCTGAATTGAATCCTCTTACAGGACGCTGCCATTGATGGCGTGCAGGATAGCAGGAGACGCTGGAACCTCCCGGGCATTTCAGGGCAGGCTGCAAGTCTCATCGCCGAGTCATGGGCACCTTCAACCAAAAGGTGCTACGACGCAGCTTGGAATAAGTGGTCGTCATGGTGCAGAAGGAGAGATATTCATCCCATTTCGGCACCTTTAGTCGAAGTACTGAACTTTCTGGTAGAACTTCTGCAAGATGGCAAAGCATATAGAACCATAGGAGTCTACAGATCTGTGATTTCAGCAGGTCATATACCACTAGATGGAATACCAGTGGGTGAGAACATAGCAGTGATTGGACTCCTAAAAGGAATATGATTTAGGAAACCACCACAGCCTAAGTACAAGGTGCTATGGGACGTATCGGTGGTGCTGAAACTGCTAGCAGACTGGCCTAGTAACAGATACCTGTCACTAGAACAACTATCAGGGAAACTAGCCATGTTACTGTGCATGGTATCATGCAGGAGAGTGGCAGACCTGAAGGCACTGGAGATAGATAGAAAGACATATGGGCCAGAAGGACTAACTTTTAACCTGGCAAAAAGAACTAAAACAGATTTGTCTACAATCACATATCCATACATGCAAGACTATCCGAAATGGTGCGTAGCTTCATGTATAAAAGAGTACGAAAGTAGAACAGCAGAAATGAGACCAGTAGGGACAACCCAACTACTTATGCGCGCAGAAAACCACACAAAGGCGTAGCATCAGCCACAATAGCAAGATGGGTCAGAGATATCATGGGCCTAGCGGGCATTGATTTGTCTACATTTGGAGCGCATTCAGTCAGAGGAGCGATGGCTTCAAAGGCACTAGGGCAAGGCGCAGCCTTATAAGACATCATGAAAGCAGCAGATTGGGCTAGTGATAAAACGTTTAGGACGTTTTATTTTAGGCCAATCAACACGATAGCAGGAGCAGTAGCAAGAAGCTTTGAACAAGCTTAATGCTCGCGCCGTCTTGACATAGAATGAAGATTCCCCCTGCTAATAGCGCATGGAGCTCTTGATTCTATTAAAGACAAGGAGGCGAGCATTAAATTCCCGACCCAGATACACAGGAAATGGGAAAAGTTAATGTAATGAACGAAGTATGCATTGTAAGTAACCATGATGACCATTTTCCTCCCAGAATAGGGTGTGTATTCCCAGCCCTAACATATCTCTATTGTTATTTTCCGATATTAGGAGATGAACAAAAGAATGGCTGAATCCTATTCGAGGAAGTTGGATTGATCAGATTGAATTGCAAGTTCTGAAGCAAGAGATCGATTCCGCTGAAAGCAGGGAATATAAAGTTGTTGGGCCCGTTGGCAAGTTAATGTTACAGAAGATTGCAGTCAAAGAAGAGGAGGAACACAGTAACAGGAAGGAGTAAGGCACAGAGACTAGAGACTGAAACTACAGGGAATGATGGGACTTGAAGTTTTTTGAAAAAAAAAATGTTGTTTTCACGAAATATGATTTATTTGTTGAAACTGCTGGAGAGTAAATTAAAGAGAAAGAAAGCTTAATGCTTAATGCTCGCCTCCTTCTCTTTAATAGAATCAAGAGCTCCCTGCGCTATTAGCAGGGGGAATCTTCATTGTCTATGCTCCCAGCTGTCATTAATTCCGCTCGCCCCCAACCCTATCCCTGCTCACCTTCCCCTTTGCTCTGCTTCAGTCACGAAAACAGATAGGAGAGTGGCGCAGCACGTGCCTAATTAAAGCAAGAACAGAGGCTCGAATAGGAGCAAATGTGCAATTTTCCCATCATGATTAATAATTGCGCATGCCGTTTGGGGAATTAGTCAGGTGAATTAATGACAGCGCGGTCTAAGGCCCATTTCAGGGACCTAATTTAAAATCCCGAAGGCCTCTTGGAGACCACTGAATACCCAGGCGCAATGTGGGCAGTGAAGACGGGCGAGCAGGGATCCACAAGAGAAAAACAGGAAGCAAGACGGGGAGGGAATGAGGCATGAACACGCTGGGGTAGTCCTTGAACTAGGCGCGTGCTGACAGTTGCCCGGAAGTCAAATCTAGAGGGACAGTGGAAGTGACAAACAAAATACAAACACTGTTACTATACCAATACAGTTGACCACTAGATTAATTAGAATACTAATAATAATCATGTGTGTTCTTGTATAGCGCCAGAGAGATAGAGAGAAAGACAAAGAAAAACAAAAAAAAGAAAAACGCGAGAAGTGCAAATATAAAATGAGGGAGAGCAGGAAATAAAATTAAATAGGAATATGTAAAGAGACGCAGAGGTCAGGGAGAAAGGTAGAAAGGAAAAGGCAGAAACAGGGATGAAAGAAAGAAACAGGAATTAGGATAGAAGGAACGTAGAAATAAATGGAAAAGGGACAGAAGCAGGCAGAAGGGAGATAAAGGAACGAGTGGGGAATGAAGGATGGAAAGACATGGATTTGCATGGATGAGTTATAAAGAAAATACAAGTTAGATGGAAAGATGGGAGAAGGAAGGAAAGACAAGTGGAAGGAAAAGAGAGAAAGATGGAAGGAAAGAAGAACGAAAAAGAGCAAGAGAGAAAGAGATATTGAAAAAAGAAAGAAAGAGAGAAAGAAAGAGAGAACGAAAGAGAGAGAAGCTTGCATAGGTGCTGGTCTGGGCTTGAGGGGCAGCCTTCACGGTTTCACCTGCACCACTGACTTTTGGGGAATTTACTTAGGCATGTTAGTCTCTGGTAGTAAAGGAGTGGGCATTTCGAACACGTGATGTAAGAAAAGTGGAGAGGTAGAGAGAGAAGTGATATGGTATAGGAGCACGGGGGGAGGGGGGTGGAGTAGGTTCAGAACAGCAATCAGAGAAAACGAAGATGAGAGGGACACAGAGGTGTGGGGGAGAGGGAGTGAGCAATACAGGAGCAGGAAGTCATGTAACTAAAGGAGAGTCATAGCAAAGAAAGGGAAACCGAGACCCTCACACAGCTATCATGAATAGGAAGCTGTTGATAGTGAATGAGACACAGAAAGATGGACAGGGAAAGAGGGAGAAGGGGGAGGTGGAGGAGAGGAAGAGAGAAAAAGAGAGAGGAAAAGGGAGGCGACAGGAACCTGGGGCTTGTAGGGATAGATGGAAAAAATGTGCAGAGGAAGAGTGAAATGGGGAAAACGAGAGCGTGGAAGCTCTGTAGAATCGAGCAAAGGGAAGAAACTGGGAAACTGCATGAATGTGTTATTAACAATGAAATACTATGTAAGAGTTTTGTGAGATAAATAATTTGGCCTGCAAAAACTTCATCGCCACAGTATTTTAATGGCGCCTGCACACATTACTTTGAAGGAAACCTACTTTGTTATTTGTCCAGTACAACATGGAGAATACTCATCGCTCACCAACTTACAAGAATATTCTCCGCTCAGCAAAGTAGAATAGTTTTGGCTGCTGGAACTGTAAGACACATTTTCAATTATCTGTTGTTGCTTGGAGTGCTTTTTTTGCGGGTGGAGTCCTATGGGGAATGGGGAACAACATTTTCCGGTGCCAGACATCCTGGCCCGTATGTCCCGGTGGCACTGGGATATCAGGTGCCAGAAAAGTGATGCGAGTCGGGCGGCAACCAGCTGGTAGCAACGACGGGTTACCGCCGGACTCGTAATGAGGCCCTTTGTTTTAATTTAGGAAGATTAGGAGGAAGATATTTTATATGAGGAATTAGAGAAAATAAAAAGGGATGAAGAAGAGAAGTTAAGTAAAAGAGGGTGAGGTAGATGATGTTACAAAAGAGACAGGTGAAGAGAGATAGAAGTAGAAGAAGATACTGGGTGGTGGAGAGAGGGAAAGGGTAGAGATGAAGATGGACCATAAGAGCCAGGTGAAGCCAGATCAAGATGCCGACAGAATTAAGATGAGCTGTAATGGTTGGCTGCCTTACCTATCCAGATGCCAAGGCTGACTGCGGCCGCAACACGAGGGGTGCGCTGCCTAAGAGACCGCAGAGGAAAGACTGTCACATACCAGCGGTCCACACTCATGGCAGTCAGCGTCACACACGTGGCCTGCACGGACACCTGATAAGAAAGAAAGCCATGGTGGATTAGAAGGACTCGCCATAACACTGGTACCATCACAAGGCATCTGAAGAGAAGGCCACTGCAACTCCCACTCTCTGACGCTGAACACCTATATGTGGTATCAAGACCCCCAGCGGACAACAGAATCCCTTGCTGCGTAGATCATGTGCAAACATTTCTGTAGTCAGTGAAAGGACTGTGTACTTGGGAGCACACTATGGACATTGGACATTGAAGTCCAATTCATCAACACATATCACCACCATTTAGGCACCAGAATAAACACAATACCTCACTCAATAACCTTATTCGGCCGTAAGACTATAAAAGTACATTCTGTCACATACAAACAATAATAAAACAACACAATATACCATACATTCTTCCGTGTAACGCAAGTACATTTAAATTAACCCTGTTTCCCTCCCACTGGCCATCAGACCCCTAGGTTAATAAAGATATATGCAGGACACTCCGAGGTACATGTTCCCTGATCAATTAGTGTTGCCCAATGCCCTTTTCCCCAGCGGCACTGTATTAACACCAGAGAGCACGGACTGCTGTGAGTGGAATTCAAAGGGGGGTCCAAGGTTAAGGGGGGAGGGAGGTAGGGATGGATTTCAATCATACTGTTTTGTGTTGGACAGAGCCTCATGCCAGTATCCAGTATTCCATGGGCCACTCTCTGGTCTCTAAGGATATCAAAGAGACTCTCCCCCGGTAATGCACAGTCACAATGTCCTCACGGATTACAGATAGGCAGTCATGTACTTCACGGAACCAGTGGGTGCACTTATTTATAAGTGCTCCTCTAGTTTTGTTGGTGATTGGAGGGCAATCTAGGGACCTTGTGCAAAAATATCGAACCCCTATTCAACACCCTTTCGCCTCACTAATTTTCATGCCCATCCCTGGGTGCAGCCTGAGGACTCTGGAGAAAGCACCATTGGGGGCTTGGTTGAAAAGGGCCTAACCATCCCTGCAGCAGACTTATCAACCGTGGGGTTATCACTAGGTGCTCAGTCTGCGTGACGTGTGGTGATCAGGTGGGGTAGTCTCACTGCTTTGGTCGGTTGCCTTGGGGTAAGGGCCGGGAGGCCTCAGTGGATTGGAGCCTGGTGCCCCTTGTCACCATTGATGATATTGGTCTCTCTAGTTTCCACAATGGGCCTCAAGCCGCTATGTTGGTGCTGATCATGCTTCCCGTGGCCTCAGAGTTATGGTGGTCTATCCTCTCTGGTAGTTTCAGGGTCCCCTGATTTTCTCCCCACCTATTTAAAGCCGCTCGCTTGGTGCCCCCTCTTCTGTGAGCTTGAAGGAGGACCAGTAGTAGCATCTCCAGATCTGCTCATTTGGACAGCACGAGACTACCTTTGCAACTACATTACCCACATATGCCCTTGGCCACTGAATTTATGATATGCATTGTAAATGAATCTGATGAAATGGGTGGGCCGGGGGGGGGGTGGTGGTTTGAGCACAAATGGGCACCTTTCAGAGCTCTCGTGCCATGGCCCTTCTTGTTTGCATCTGAGACTGCATGGAAGGGACTGATATCATGGTCGGTACACCATTTGACCAGGATTTCCTCCGTGTACATATCTTCCATAGGTACATTAAGGGCCTCATTACACGGATGGCGGTAAGGATTTACCGGTACCGGTAAAATACTGGTACCGGTAAATCCTTACCGCCTTACTACGAGGTCCCTTTGCGGGTTGGGTGATTTAACGCCTGCTTTTTGCAGGCGTTAAAAACCAACCCGCAAAGAGACCCAGGGAGCTAATTGCGGTACCGCAATTTGCGGTACCGTAATTAGCGCCTTCCCCATTCCCATTGAGCCCTATGGGTCAAAAATGGGAATGGGGAAGGGCAATGGTGGAAGGGGGAATTACCGCCCCGCCAAACTTGGAATGGGGCGATAATTCCCCTTTCCGCCAAGGCGGTGCCGGTATTTTACCGGCATGAACCATGGCGCTAATAGCGCCATGGTTCTCCGCCATCCGTGTAATGAGGCCCTAAGTCTCTACATGTCAGTGATGTTGCGCGGGGATTGCGGTTGGGTCCCTCTGCGGTTGTTTGTTCATCGGCTTTTCTGTCTCTCATGCTACCGTTGCTATTGCTTAGTTGCGCCCCCACCTCTTGTGCGCTATTTGGTGCCGCTAAGAACACAGAATTCTGGTCTTTGCCCGCACTAGATCTGGCTGGGCGGACATCAGAGTTGGCAACATTGGTCATCCTCAAAGTCATATTAGGGACTGGCGTCTCGGAGCGTGTCGTTATTGGGATGGCTGCTTAAACACCCTCCACACGGCCTTCATAGAAATGTGCTCCTCCTGGGGCAGTAGATGGTCCTTCGGGCATTAAAGTACAAACCGCCTTGGTTTTGGTGGTGAAATCGGTAACCCTACATTCCGCGACACGGGTGGCCACACTACCACTGTTACTTCTGCTTCAGTGTAAATTTGCTTTTTTCTTTTCTTTGTTTTCGGACTTGACTCCCCAATCCTTCTGGTTGGCACAGAGGAACTGTTTAATTTCTTTGATTAAAGTGAAAGCTTCTCCCGTGAGATGTATGGGACTGCGAGGCCATTCCTGGGATGTAGCTTCGATTTTAAATGAGGGGGTTTCAGTAAAATGTTCCGCTTACCTTGAAGTATTCTCCTTTTGGGCGCTGTGTGATATGCATAGTCTCTCATGGTGCAGGGTGGCGCTGGGAGGGTGGTTTTACCACCGGCTTCTTACTTTTCGTGGCCCCAAACGTAGGGTAATAATAGCAATGCGAGAAGCAGTATGGTAGGGTACCCCTTTCTCCCAACCCACCCCTCTCTGACTCTCGGCCTCTCTGCCCCTCACCTTTTTGGGCACTTACCAAGCTGTTTCTGCTGCACACGTTGTCTCCACGGTCTTGGGAGTTGCCACCCAATAACACATGCTGAACACTCTTGCCTCGCCCTTTCCCCCGTGGGCTTCACACTGCGGGGGAATGCCTGTGTGCAAATGGAGGAGGAGGCGTGGCAAAGGCAGCAAGTACGGTGGCCCCCCTGGCACAGCTTGCAAAGTAGCACATTTGCAGCAAAAATGGGCGGAACACCCGTGACCTTTTCCCCCGAGTACTTCCTCCATACCTATCTGATTCAGCCTTAAATAATGGTTGTCTATCGTTGCCCCACTAGGCATCTCATGTCATTCTCAACAAGGGTTGAAGCTCCTGAGCGTACATGCCCTGTCCATAACACATTTAGGGCCTCATTACACGGATGGCGGTAATGGTTAACGGTCACCGTTAATGGTAACGGTGACCGTTAACCATTACCGCCTTACTACGAGGTCCCTTAGCGGGTTGGTGCTTTAACGCCTGCTTTTTGCAGGCGTTAAAAACCAACCCGCTAAGGGACCTTGGTGCTAATTACGGCACCGCAATTTGCGGCGCCGTAATTAGCGCCTTCCCCATTCCCATTATGCCCTATGGGGCAACAATGGGAATGGGGAAGGGCAGTGGTGGAAGGGGGAATTACTGCCCCGCCAACCTTGGAATGGGGCGGTAATTCCCCTTTCCACCAAGGCGGTGCCGGTATTTTACCGGCATGGACCAAGGTGCTAATAGCACCTTGATCCATGTGCTAATACCGCCATCCGTGTAATGAGGCCCTTAGTGTGCATCATAGCCACAGCGTTGGTGTGCTGCCAGAGATGTGAACCCTTGCCTGGGAAGTGACCAGTCCTTTGGGCTGTGGGTTTGATCCTCCCCACCAATGATATTCATTTTCCTCCCCATTATTTCCTCTATTAACTTTTAATATAATTTGCTAAGAAAACAGGAAAACCCCCCATGGCATACTGTTACTGCAAAAAAAGGACATACAGAATAAAATACACTATAGGAATGTGTCTTCTTATGTCCTTCAGATAGTTAACGTAGAATATGGCGCCGATTGGTTTGATTGTGACTGTAAGTTGTAAGGTGCTGTGAGGTTGTTTGGGCTTGCACCTGTGCAGTCACCACTTTCTCTAAGACTTTGGTAGCTAAGTTGATCTGCTACATGAATTGCTGTAGATATCGCTTCGATATGGGCTCGATAACAGTGAGTGGGAGCAACTAAAGTAGGCAGAGGGAGGCGTGTTACTGAAGAAACAAATTGATATTGTGATTGTTCGACGATGGCCTTTATGCAGCCCCTTGACAGGTGGTCCCTTTTCTCCTAACTTTTAGCACCTATCCGTAATGGGCACATTTTTTTAAAGACTTGTTTTATTTTGTCGTCAGCCTGTCTACTTACAGACAATAACACATGTTAGGTTATTACTTTTCACAATACAAAAAGTACTGACAAAGAGGTTTGAGCCTGCTTCCCATGGCTGATCCCTTTTCCAAGTTGAGTGCTAACACCTCTACATTAACAATACTGTTGTCATGTAACATGTATTAGCATCAATTAAGTGTAAGAAAAGCAGGGGACCTCACAGTGCCCCAGGCACCATATTGGGGATTGCATTGAGTGATTCCCCTGCAGATGACTTGTTACTGTCATGATTTATGTGGCTAACAGCAGGTGTATGGGCAGTGTGGTTTGCATTCTGTGCCCCACCATGGAGAACGTGTAGTTCAGTTAGTTTGCTTTCAGGCATGTGGGTAATGGGGCCCAGGGGAAATGAATGTAAGGGCTCAATGGGAATTCGTGAATGGTGCCGGTGCATCCGACATGCTCTGCTCGCGGGTGCCGGTATGCCCGCCAGGTCAGGCCTGGTGGGCGAAAAGGCACCAGCGAGCAGAACTCGTAGCTTGCCGGTCTGTTAGTAATGGCATTGGTAGCTTACCGGCGCCGTTACTACCGGACCGGCAAACTTACAATGAGGCCCATTGTCCTAACAGCGGGACAATTTTGCCGTTGGGCACCCTCTTTGAGGTGCCGAATGGGGGAGGTGTCCCAATGACAAATGTCCCGGTGTGGCTCTTAAAAGCGCTACGGGGGGAAGCTTGACCACCCCCTTGTGACTCTCCGCTTGGTACTCCACTGCTTGGAGCCATTTGAACACAGGAAAACATACCTTAATTTTAATCAGTCAGAATCTTGTCGAAAATATCTATCAGCACGTAGACAAGGTGCTGTGCAGAATCCAAGTTTGGATATATATGGCATTTAAAAATCTATACCAATTATACTTGGTCACCCACTGTACTGCATTAACCAATGGTTTCTGCCTTTGAATGAAAGGAAAAATTAGGCTAATTGCTGACATTCCAGTGAATCTGGTCCTTTCGGCCATGGCTTTATAGTTCAGCTAGGTCAAGTCACCATAGCCCAAAATGTCAGGTATCAGGGGGGTGATAAAGACTGGTCTGCTCAATGGACCTTGCACCACTGTTTCCATGTGTTATTCTATATGTACATATAAATATTGTGTGCACACAGTGTATGTCAGTGGAGGTGCTGGGTGCATTTGTGTGTCAGTGAGAGTGTGTGCAAGCATATGTGTGTTGACTTTTGTGTCTGAATGAATGATAAATAACCAATTGTTTGTATGTTCTAGGGAAATTAAGTTTGTGAATGTTATGTTGTGTCAATGGGTGCATGGCAGACCGGCTGAAGATGTGTGGGGGCCCAATTGAATTTTAAAGATGCACCACCAGTCTTTTGAAAGTTATAACAGAGCGTCGGCAATGGACTATTGTGGTGCAGTAGTTTAATGTTATCCCTCAGGGATTTAGGTTGTTTGACCGACGTACAAAATCACGGTGGAATTAACCGTGGTCATTTTTGCTGTGAATACGTTTTTACCTCGGTACAAAAAACCAAACCCATGTCCCCTCAAACCGCCAGTGCACCCATAAACCCCCCACTTACCTTTTCTCCATCTGAAGCCTCTCTTGTAATCTGCAGCGTCAGATCCATCCCTTCAACGCGGGTCGGATCTGACGCTACAGCGTCCCTTTTCTTATTTTTTTTGTTAAGTCCCCTGCCATCAATGCTGAGCAGGCGGGGGACACCCCCGCAACCGCCGAAGCCAAAAATACTGAACATGGGCTGAGGGGGCCACCCCTGCAACCACTGCTCTTCATGTTCGTATCTTCGGCTCCAAACTAATGGTGGTCACCGAATTCGGTCAAATTTACCATTCAACCAAATTGTTTTAACAATTTGGCAGAAACAATCCCTCAGAGCCACCATCCGCCCTCCCTTCACCCCACCCCTCTCCTTCAGTTGTCATGTCCCCCAACATTTTCAGCAAAGTTACTCCACTGAAGTTACCCATACTAGTTATGTCAATTGTTGCTCTTCAAATAGCGGATGTTGGAGATGACTGAGTCCCAGACCATTTATATTCATGAATGGACCTGACCATCCATTTTCATGAGTTTATACTGAGCCAAAAGTAGGAGGTGGCCTCTAGTCCCTTCTGCTTGCTTCTGCAACCGCGATTGGGCAATAAGACACAGATAATTAGTGAGAGTTGAATTGAGGGCTACAAAGATTAGATTCTTTAAATGAACACATGTACTTTTACTCATATTAATATATTTCTGCATCGGTTTGCAGCCAGTCATATTCTTTCTGGTAATATCTGCACTAATTAGGGCTTCTTTTGTGTCATAAGTCCAAACACTAACTCAAACTCAACTCTATCTGGAGCCTCTGCTGATGGTCCATTGTGAAAGTGATCATTTATTCTAACATCTAGACCTATTCTAACACTAACTCGAACCAACAAGCTACTGCAAACTAAAAGGCTGACACCCAAATGTCTTATTATCCTAATTTATTTTTACATTTTGTTTTTTATTGTTTTCATTACACCAACAAAATAAACAGTGACAAGCTCCCCATCCCGCCCCCCTCACCTAACTCCCCCATCAAGGGATCAAGCATTCTCTCTATTTTAGTGTGCATCCGTGGTATACAATTTCTGAGTTGTTTGAACCTCTCGATCTCCCCAAATTATACAACTTTTTCTGCCCTTGAGTGCAAAGTCACTTTTGATTCCTAATTATACAATTCTGGTGCCCGGGGGGGACGAAGGGGGGCACTGGCCAAGCTATATCATGGTCTTCTGGTCTTCCCCCATATCATCTCCCTTCTTATTCTGCAGTTAGCAGCATCTTCATTACTCATACCATCCTAGCTCCCCCCGGAAGGCTTCACATGACCTGTTCGCCCCCTACTTTCCGACCTTCCTCCCCATTAGCATCGATTGATGTCGCAACCTCAATCCTATTCTGGGTAAGCATATTCCAGGCCAGTACATCTTCACTTCTTTCCCTTTGGCCCCTTTCCATCGCTCTGTGCCACACTACTGTTTCACCCATCGCCCATCTCCATAGATCTCCCGACCATGCTTCTACACTTGGGACCCTAGCCTGTTTCCAGGCATGTCTATCAAGTCTTATAACCCTCATATTAGCCTCGCCTAATGGTGCTTCACATGTGGGGTATATTGCACTCTCTACATGCCCGGTCTGGCCCTATGACTTCAATATCTTCGCATGATGTCCCTCCCAGACCCTCCTTCACTGTATCCAGCCGACTGCTGGTCTGCTTTTTGCCATAGGACAAGGTAAACCCTGCTGGGCCGCCTAGGGAAGCCCCTGAGCGCCAAATCAACATGGCGGCCACTACGCTGTTTAGTCTTGCACCCGATGTGTTAAAGGTTTTCTCCCTGCCTCGATCCAAAAACTGATTGGAGCACAAATATTCATCTACATCCGCCTCCAGGAAGCCGGCAGGCGACGCTGGCCCCCTTTAAAGGCAGTCTTTTAAGGCTTGTTGCCTTCTCCCTGACTGGTCCTGTCAGGCAATGGCCGTAAATTTGCCAGCCTGCATGTCTACCAGTCCCTTCACATCTTAAGTAGCTCGCCAATACACAGAACCTGCTGGCACAGTTCGATTCGTTTTTTGCCCAGTCACTGTTCACACAGGGTGAGGTTACCAATGTAGCATGCATGTTCTTGCATTATCACGACTGTCCGCTTAGGTTAGTCATAGTGCTTCCCTGTGACAAACGCAGCCCCAGTACCCTTGGCCTTACCAGCCTCTAATATACTGTTCTTTATTGTTGAACATGTATGCCAGCACTGCAACTTAATGCTATCTCGACTACAATGCCTAGTATCTCTGATGTGGCCCACAGCACCCCTGGCGTGGCCTTACCAATTTGTGATACTGCTCTTCATTGCTGAACTTTTCACCATTCATATAACTAAATGTAATCCTGACTTCTTTGCCTCGCTCCTCTGATATGACCCCGGCACTCCTGGTGCGGCCTTACCGGGGTGCGATACTTCTCTTCATTGCTAAACTTTACACCATTCACATAACTAAATGTAACCCTGACTACTTTGTCTTGCTCCTCTGATGTGGCCCAAGCACTCCTGGCACTGCCTTACCGGGGTGTGATACTGCTCCCCATTGCTGAACATTTCACCATTCACATAACTAAATGTAACCCTGACTACTTTGCCTTGCTCCTATGATGTGGCTCAAGCACTCCTTGCACGGCCTTACCGGGGTGTGATACTGCTCCTCATTGCTGAACGTTTCACCATTCACGTGTCTAAATGTAACCCTGACTACGTTCCCTTGCTCCTCTTATGTGGGCCAAGCACTCCTAGCACGGCCTTACCGGGGTGTGATACTGCTCCCCATTGCTGAACGTTTCACCATTCACATAACTAAATGTAACCCTGACTACTTTGCCTTGCTCCTCTGATGTGGCCCAAGCACTCCTAGCACGGCCTTACTGGGGTGTGATACGGCTCCTCATTGCTGAAGTTTCACCATTCACGTAACTAAATGTAACCCTGACTACTTTCCCTTGCTCCTCTGATGTGGGCCAAGCACTCCTAGCACGGTCTTACCGGGGTGAGATACTGCTCTTCATTTAGTTTAGTTCATTACATTTATAATGCGCACAATAGACCCGTAGGCATGATGGCACAAGACAAGACAAAAACATACATAAAAAACATAAAAAGTACATGTAATAAAGAATAATTGGAGGACAGTGATCAACTGTATAGGTATCCGCACTAACTCTCTCGAAGCAACTATCAGACATTAATCATCAACACATAAAAGATGAAAAGAGAGAGCACAAGGGAGGATTCCCTAAACGGATGTAGCATTTAAAGAATCAGATTACAATTTGAGGCACCTTTGGGCAGATAATTACAACATCTAAGAAAAACAGGTAGGGTGCTGGCCCCACAGCCCACTATGATGCAATCAGTATTAGGTTGCGACCACCAAACTCTCAGATCAATCCTGCGAATGACCATTAAGTCAGATCATCTGACCCCCCAGGACCTGTTCGTTGGCGCAGCCAGGCAAGAGCCTTATTGCCCAAGGCTTCTTTAGTCTCTTTTACATCGGTCTTGGGGATATTGGTTATGATGACATTTCTCTGGTCCATTATAAAGTCATATGTGTTTGTATCCTTTATTAGTGGCATTTGTGACTTTTTTAATTGTAAGTTCCGTGAGAGTGCCCTCTTCAGTTTTATTGTTCAAACTTGTAGACTAACGCCTCCCCCATGCATCGCTGTACTTGCATATTAACTATTTGGATCCGGATGCCTAGCGTTAGACCAGACCCTGCCCTTAGCGGCCCAGTGTTGCCTGTGTTAGTCATTTATTGAATGCCCACACTGCCTTTTTGCCTCTACCCTTAGCGGCCCAGTGTTGCTTGTGTTAGTCATCTATTTGCCCACACTGCCTGTGTTAGTCATTTATTGAATGCCCACACTGCTTTTTTGCCTCTGCCCTTAGCGGCCCAGTGTTGCCTGTGTTAGTCATTTATTGAATGCCCACACTGCCTTTTTGCCTCTGCCCTTAGCGGCCCAGTGTTGCCTGTGTTAGTCATCTATTTGCCCACACTGCCTGTGTTAGTCATTTATTGAATGCCCACACTGCTTTTCTGCCTCTGCCCTTAGCGGCCCAGTGTTGCCTGTGTTAATCATTTATTAAATGCTCACACTGCTTTTTTGCCTCTGCCCTTAGGCGCCCAGTGTTGCCTGTGTTAGTCCTTTATTGAATGCCCACACTGCTTTTTTTGCCTCTGCCCTTAGCGGCCCATTGTTGCCTGTGCTAGTCATTTATTGAATTCCCACACTGCTTTTTTGCCTCTGCCCTTAGCAGCCCAGTGTTGCCTGTGCTAGTCATCTATTTGCCCACACTGCCTGTGTCAGTCATCTATTTGCTCACACTGCCTGTGTTAGTCATTTATTGATTGCCCACACTGCTTTTTGCCTCTGCCCTTAGCGGCCCATTGTTGCCTGTGTTAGTCATTTATTGAATGCCTAGACTGCGTTTTTTGCCTCTGCCCTTAACTTCCCACGATGGCCACTCTAAGAGGCGCCACCCTGACTATGGCAACGGTCCTCCCGTTACTCCACAATGTTGCATCTCAGAACAATACCAGCAAAACCACTCCACTCTACTCAGACCTCCTATCCCCGATAGAATGGATCAACAGATTCCCTCGTCTACCTACACCCTTCACACCATGCCCTACACCCCTCAGAAACACACGTCTAGGCTTGCGCCTCTATCTACCCACTACCACCATCCTGAATACAGCCCCATCCATCATGCATAGAAACGCTAGACTTAGCCTCCGCACCACCCTTAGTCACAAATCCATCAGATCAAACACCAACCTGACTAAGAACCAGATGCATCTGACACCACATAGCGACTCCATAGTGAGCCAAAACCCCACAACACCTCACACACCGCCACTTACGAAAATCAACCTTACTCCCATACCCATTAAAGGCGCTCTCATCAACGCCCACTCCTTGGTAGTCCACGCCCTCGATGTTGCAGACATCATCTCTGCTAACCACCTCGACTTTATCGCTATCACGGAGACGTGGCTCCACCTAGCAGCTGGCCCTACTCTTTCCTTAGCCACCCCTGAGAATTACAACATCTTCCGCGCTGACAGAAAAAACGGAATAGGAGGAGGTGTGGCAATTATTGCCAAATCTAACCTCAACATCAGAGAAGCAACCAACACTACCTTACCATCAGCTGAACTCCTGTCTATCAAACTTCCACTATCGAACACCCAAACCATCCTCCTTCACATTAACTACAGACCTCCAGGCACCCTATCCACCTTTGAAGAGGATATCTCTCTTCTACTCACCACAAACACCAAACCTAAATCACAAATCATCATCATGGGTGATTTCAACTTGGGACTCAATGACCCCAACGACAATCATGCCGCCTCCCTTAAGGACACCATCACCCGCTTGGGCCTCACCCAACACATTAACAAACCTACCCACACTAAAGGAAGATCCTTAGACTGGATAGCAGATGCCAACTGCAATCTATCACTGACAGACATCACACCCTGTGCTTGGACAGACCATCACCTCATCACCTTCTCTCTACCTAGGACTACACCCTCTACGACACCACCTCCCAGGACGTCTCAAATAATCTCCAGAAACAACAGTAACATCACTATGGAAAACCTTAGACCATTTCTCATGCCCATCTCTAAAGCCAACCTTCCCACTAAGAATGACAACCCGTCCACTCTGGTAGATCTCTACAATAATACATTGGAACTAGCACTCAACCAGATAGCTCCACTCAAACAACGTAAAGCCAAACCTATTGCTCACACTAACAAATGGTTCTTAGCAGAACTAAAAGATCTCCGTAACCTTAAAAGAGCTGCGGAAACCAGATGGAGAAAAGCACCTTCTCCATCCACTAAAGACAACCTCACTACAGCTGCCACTACCTATAAATCTGCTATCTTAAACGCCAAAAAAAGAGATTTATAACACAAGAATACACAACGCCAAATCTGGCACGAAAGAATTATTCTCCATACTAAGAGAACTTGAATCGCCACTGCCACCCTCAGAGGATTGCACTAAGGACAAGGCATGGTGCAATAATATCCAACTTGCTCTCTCTAACAAAATTGCCTTGCTTCAAGCAAAGATAGAAGCCAAAAAAGCCAACTTGGTCGCCAAAGATATCCTCAATAGCAAAAATGACCACACCACTCCCAACTGCCCTCCTTTCCATTTCTCTTCAGTCACTGAAGAAGTAGTTAAGATAATCGCTAGCCTTAAACCATCCAATTGTAAAGGTGACTTATGTCCCGCCTTTGTCATCAAAGATGGAGCTAAAGATCTAGCTCCCCTCATCACCTCACTGATCAACTCTTCCTTCAAGAACTCAGTAGTCCCTAATAACCTCAAAGAAGCGTGGGTCCTCCCCCTCCTCAAAAAGCCCAACCTAGACCCTAACACCCCTACGAATTACAGACCCATCACCACGGTCCCTTTCCTCCTCAAAATACTAGACAGAGTTGCCTACCTCCAAATACAACAACATTTGGAAGACAATAACCTCTTAGGCCTGCGACAATCCAGCTTTAGACCCAGGCACGGGACCGAAACTGCCCTCCTGGATCTAAAAATCCAAATGGATGAAGCCAAAGACAAGGGCAACTTGGCCATCCTGCTCCTGTTAGATCTCTCTGCGGCCTTCGACCTGGTTGACCACCAGATCCTTACACAACACCTTTCCTCGGCTGCCGCATTCTCACAGAAAGCCACCAATTGGATTCAGTCATTTCTGTCTGACAGATCGACTAGGGTCTTCGCCCCTTCAGCGGCTGCTGATCCTATCCCAATCCAATGCGGAGTTCCCTAAGGCTCCTGCATCTCCCCCACACTTTACAACATTTTCACGAAGCTTCTCTTCGACCGTCTTGACGAACTGGGTGTCAGCTACACTAACTATGCAGACGACACCCAAGTCCTCATCACACTCACTGGCTGCTACGAAAAAGATGTTGCAAAGCTTAACAAAATCTACCTAGAAATCCAAGCCTGGATGGCCACACACAGTCTCTGCCTTAACGACGATAAGACGGAACTGCTTATCGTAGGCTCCCAGGCCCGCCTCAACAAATTAGATTTTAGGTACAAATCCTTCACCATTGATGGCAACATCATAAAAGTATTCAAAGAGGTGAAAACACTAGGCGTGTACCTCGACTCCACCCTATCGTTGAAAAAACAAATAAATGCCACCATTTCATCTACCACATATAACAACAAACTTATCAATGCCTGTAGACCTTTTCTATCATCCTCCAGCTGCCTCACCCTATCCAGAGCATTGATTTTGTCTAAATTAGACTGTTGTAACACACTCTTCCTAGGTACTACCTCCAAAAATCTAGACAGACTCCAGATCCTCCAAAACAATGCCTTAAGATGTGCTCTTAACCTCCCGCGCAAGGCACACATCTCCACGGCTAGCAAAGATGTCCACTGGCTCCCAATACGAGACAGAATCAAGCTACGAACTCTTGTCATTACACACAAGTGCCTCTCCCTGACTGCCCCGCTATACCTATCCGACAAATTCGCTAGACACAGCACTTCTAGACCCACCAGAACTCCCTACTTGCACCAACTCAGGATCCCTAAATTCAACCTAAAAACAGCAGGAGGTTCCAGTTTCCCGGTTCTTGCAGCTCAATGTTGGAACACCCTCCCTCTTGCAATCAGATCGGAAGCCTCCTTTTGGCCATTCAGAGCCATGGTGAAATCATCTCTCTCTGCCTAAACACGGTGCTACTTACTCACGCACCCTAGGTCTTAACTATACTGTGAAACGGATCACCATGTAACCCGATCCGCTATTTTCTATTGTACTCTTTGCTTATTTTTTACTTCACCATTTGTCTGCACCATTGAATGTATGTACTTTTCCTGCTGTGCGCAACGATATGTAACTATGTTGTCCATATGATTATGCGCCCAGTTACCCGAGGGTTCGGTCGCGCTCTATAAATAAACTTACTAAACTAAACTAAACTGTTTGACCTCTTTGTGGACAGGGTTCGACTCATGTACCAGTGACGATGGCGGGGTTTCCTGTAGACCAGCTATGTTCGGGATAAGGGACTTTTTCTTACCGACCAAAACTGCCCCAGTGGGCTCCAAAGACTCTTTACTGCCGAAGTCGGTTTGAGTGGCTTGATCCGTTGTTTCCCTTTGCATAAGAACTGCACAGGCGATATTCACTCTAGATGCCTGTGGCAGTGCGCCTGGCCCAATGGGGCCGTAGGTCTGGGAGGCGAAGTTCACTTTAAGCGCTGTATGTTCGATGCCCATTCATTTAGAGCATCAGCTAACAAGCCGAGATCAAATGGATCATTACATAAAAGTAGTTCTTTGACAATGCTGGCCATATGCTGAGGCCACAGGGGTGAGCCAATAGACTCAGATTGAACCAGGTTGGGCAAACCCCCCCCTTGGCCGGTAAGGGATGGTAGGGTTGTAGATATCTCAGACCTTAACGAGAGTGGTGCATCTAGGGTCAAGACTGCCATCATTTGGTCTATGGGGCCAGTTTTTTGTCCGCTATCCATGGGTATTTGTACTACGGGACTGGATTTCTCACAGGAGCTACCGAGGTTCAGAACCTGAGATGAGCTAAAAACTTTATGAGGGAAGACAGGGTCTTCAAATAAAGACATTTTTATAGCAGGGAGTTTACTCTGTTTACTTAGTACTCTCAGTTTTCTGCGCTCACTAAGAGTTAAGACCTCCGATACACAATCCCTGTTAGTTGATGGAGAAGAGGCCATAGAGTCTGCTAAAACCCCCCTGGCTGACTTAGTAATAGAGTTTATCCCAGACTTCTTGATTGCAGCCATACTAAAACTCAAAAAGCAGAAGCATGACCATCATAAACATTGGTCTCAAAATGGTCTCAACAGGGGCAGAATAGGACCAAAGGCTACCCTCGTGCGGGGGAGCTGTCACCACAGTGACAATAAATCATGGGACTCTTACCACACAAGATAGCGCCATGCCATGTAGCCCACAGCGGGTCCCAAAAGGTCCAGCAAGTCCCCACGGACACCCCTTCGGAGGTGATCCGTGCTCCTCTCCTCTCCGACAGACCTTAGACAGCGCCAGAATCGCAGTGCTGTGGTCCCAGGCTCCCAGGCTACACAGTCGCAAGACAAACAACGGACGCCGGTGCGAACAGCGCCCGGCACACAGCAGACGTGAGAGTATAGGGGAATGCACCTAGCTTGACGTCAAGCTCTACGGAAGCCTAGAGCTACCGCTGCCTCTGACGCCTCCATTGTAGTACCATTGCTGAACTTTTCACCATTCACGTAACTAAATGTAACCCTGACTACTTTGCCTCTGATGATCCTCTGATGTAGCCCCAGCACTCCTGGTGTGGCCTTATTAGGGTGAGATACTGTCCACTACTGCTTACCCTATTTGCCATTGCTGCACCAAAAATGTGTTATTTTATCACCTCACCCCTTCTTTTCATTGTTGATGTAGCCCTTGTTCCTCTGGGTGTTACTCAACCTGTGCTTAACACTCTATGGCCTTTTTTGTACATGTTGTACATTTGTTTTTTGTATATGTGTTTGGTGCGCTCTCTCTCATCTATTGTGCATTGTATATCGACTCTGTTATAGGTTCCTACCCAAGCTCACTTATCATGTGTACCACATTGGTATTCCACCCTCTCGTTGGAAGTGTCATGTACCATGTGTCCTATTTCCTCACCTTGTAACTGTTTTTGTGGCCATTCAACCTACCTGTAACTATAACTAGCACCTAGATGCCTCAGGACTTTGTGCGCTGCTATAAATGTGAATAAATAAAAAAATAAAAATGTAACCCTGACTACTTGCCTCGCTCCTCTGATGTGGCCCCAGCACTCCTGACGCGACCTTACCGGGTGGAGGGGCGATACTGCTCCTCATTGCTGAACTTTTCATCGTTCACGTAACTAAATGTAATGCTGACTACTTAGCCTCAAACGCTCTGATGTGGCCCCAGAAATCCTGGCGCGGCCTTAGCGGGATGCGATACTGCTCCTCATTGCTGAACTTTTCACCATTCACGTAACTAAATGTAACCCTGACTACTTTGCCTTGCTCCTCTGATGTGGCCCCAGCTCTCCTGGCACGGCCTTACTGGGGTGTGATACTGCTCTTCATTGCTGAATTTATCACCATTCACGTAACTAAATGTAACCCTGACTACTTTGCCTCAGACCCTCTGATGTGGCCCAAGCAATCCTGGCACGGCCTTACTGGGGTGCGATACTGCTCTTCATTGCTGAACTTTTCACCATTCATGTAACAAAATGTAACCCTGACTACTTTGCCTGGCTCCTCTGATGTGGCCCCAGCACTCTTGGCATGGCCTTACCGGGATGCGATACTGCTCTTCATTGCTGAACTTTTCACGTAACTAAATGTATTCCTGGTTACTTTACTTCGTACCTCTGATGTGGTCCAACACCGATGGTGTGGCCCCACCAGGGTGAGATACTGTTCACTAATGCTTATCCTATTTGCCATTCCTGCACCACAAATGTGTTATCTTATCACCTCACCCCTTATTTTCATTGTTGATGTAGCCCTTGCTCCTCTGGGTGTGACTCAACCTGTGCTTAACACTATATGGCCTTTTTTGTACATGTTGCACATTTATCTTTCTGTATATGTATTTGGTGCGCTCTCTCCAGTCTACTGTGCATTGTATATGGACCCTGTTATATGTTCCTACCCAGGCTCTCTGCACTGTAGCTTCATCACTTATCATTTGTACCACATTGGTATTCCACACTTTCTTTTGAAGT
Organism: Ambystoma mexicanum; assembly: GCF_040938575.1. NCBI lineage: Eukaryota > Metazoa > Chordata > Amphibia > Caudata > Ambystomatidae > Ambystoma > Ambystoma mexicanum. The sequence goes on from NC_090921.1 coordinate 307,515,827, forward strand.
CTCATGTACCATGTGTCATATTTCCTCATCCTGTAACTGTTTTGTGACCATGCAACCTACAAGCTATCTGTAACCGTAACTAGCACCTAGATGCCTCAGGACTTTGTGCGCTACTATAAATGTAAATAAATAAATAAATAAAAATAAGTACATTGGGCCTCATTACGAGTATGGAGGCAGCCATGGTGCTATTAGCGCCATGGCTGCCTCCATACCGGGCTCCAATACCGGGTTCCTTCAATGGGGAATTACTGGGTCATTCCAACATTGGAGGACCCAGTAATTCCTCCTTGAAGGAACCATTCCCCATTCCCATTTGAGCCACCAATGGGCTCAATAGGAATGGGCAGAGTGGTAATAACGGGCACATTACAAATGGCCCGTTATTAGCTCCCTCCTCCCCTCGCGGGACCCGTAATGGACGTCTGGTTTTACCAGACGTCTGTTCCGGGTCCCACAAAGGGAACCTCGTAATAGGCGCTCGCATAATGAACGGTGCCGGTCCCGTACCAGCACCCTTCATTACGGGACCGCCAGGGTCGTAATGAGGCCCATTGTGTTCGCACATACTCAGGTGGAGAAGAGTGTTGAAACATTGCATTGATGATAAGGTTTCTTCTTGTGTCGCCATACTCTTTCAATACAAAAAAAATGTATGTCATCAAGTTCATGGGTTGAGTTAATTTCGGTAAGGTTGAGTAGATAATTTAAGTTACTCAACCTACAAGTCTGGACGCATTTTAAATATTTTTCGAGGCCTGTCTCTTGCTCACTCACTTCTCCTGTGCTGTCAGATTTTTTTCAAACCAAGGTTAAGCACTGACTTCTTTCATTAACATGAATGTGGATATTGATAACACCGATTACAAGACTAAGAAGTTGGAGTAGTTTGCCGTTAAGCACTATGTAAAAACGTATTATTATTATTAATAATAAAAACTGGTAGTAGTGGAGAATGAGTCCATGCGACACATTGTAACGGGCACATGTGCATACCTGAAAGCTGCTTCAGAGCACTGAGTGGGAAGTCGCTAAACTGACTCATCCTATGCTCGAGTTGCCACATATAAATGTGGCTTCCATGCAGTTCAGGCTGCTCTGGGGTGAGCTTGATGGTGTCTGAGATTAAGGGAAAGAGTGGTGGGTACTGTACAGTGTTAATTCCTTGTGTTTACATATTTAATTCATTTAATACCGCATAAGACTAGAATAAAGAAGTTGCTGTGATATCTGGCATCGCATGAGAACATCCTGCTTTTTAAATCACTTATACAATAAACATTTCTCTTACTATTGTTTTTTTCCAGAAGGCTCTAATGCAGAGCTGTGACACATATTATATGCTGCAGACCCCCAATGATTAGTTTTTATTAAACATTGGGCCTCATTACGAGGCCGACGGTAAGGGGTTAACGGCACCAGTAAGGATGACGGTGCCGTTAACCCCCTACCGCCGCATTCCGAGGTCCCTTAGCGGGTCCCACTAGGGCCAGCTGGTTTTACCAGCTGCCCTTAGCGGGAGGGAGCTAATAACGGGCCCGCTATTTGCGGGCCCGTTATTGGCTCCTTCCCCATTCCCTTTCAGCAATATGGGGGCTCGAATGGGAATGGGGAATGGTTTTCAGAATGGGTACTTACCGGGTCCTCCAAGGTTGGAATTACCCGGTAAATCCCCATTTCGACTACCAGGACCCAGAGGGTCATTATGAGTTTGGAGGTAGCCATGGAGCTATAGTCTGGTCTGAATGAATGGGGACTTACTGGGTCATTCCGACCTTGGAGGACCCGGTAAGTCCCCATTCAGTAAACCATTTCCCATTCCCATTTGAGCCCCCAGAGGGCTCAATGGGAATGGGGATGGCGCTAATAACTGGCCCGCAAATTGCGGGCCCGTTATTAGCTCCAAGTTCCCTTAACGGGACCCGCAGTGAACGGCTGGTCAGACAAGCCGTTCCTGCTGGGACCCGCTAAGGGACCTCGGAATAGGGTATTAAGGGTTTACCGGCATCCTTACCGGTGCCCGTAAACCCTTACCGCCCAACTCGGAACGACCCCTCCCGGACACAGGTTTGGAGGCATTATTAGCACCATGGCTGCCTTCAACCTCGTATTGAGGCCCATAGTCTTTTTAAAAAAATCATCCTTTCTATATTCGCTTTTATTTTTACATATTTATATGAACAGTTTAACATCCATTTCTAAAAACTAAGTTTGTGTCAAATTGACTAATTTCATTCAGAGGTTCTGCCTTCTTTATGTTACACACACATTTAAAGCAGTGCAAGTCTCTATGTAAATATTTTAAAACTCCCATGGGAATCTTCACTTCTATTAACCTAATGTGAAAATTGCGTGATTTGGCTGGTGACACTCTTTTATATGTAAACAAACAAGTTTCTGTCCTTAATTCTATAGAAGTTTGGACTTTCTTCTCAGTACAGTTAAATATTGTCATGTTAATGCATCATAAGAGGGTGTTGCTAGGTTAAATCTGTGCCACCATGGCTCAATTTGTGTTTTGGCACTGCAAAAGGGGAAACTTCATATTATCAGTGAATGCCTTTTTGCTCTCTAATGATATTCATGTTCACACTTAATTTACATTTTCAAGCAAAGCATAGTTTACTTTACGGCCCTTGTGTGTCCATCTGATAAGAAAAAAATGTATTCTAGAATCCGCTACTCCTATAAATGGAGCTAAAGTTCCAATCTGATAAGAAAGAAAATGGGAGATGAATTCCCTTTCTTTCTGTTGCACAAACTGGAGAACTAAAGCCAAAACTCTCCCCTCTGTATTGACCTACCCTCCAACATGTAATGTAAAATGGTCTTACCTAGCAGTGTTCTGCCATTTTGTTGGCCTCGCTGTGCATAGCACTGTAAACTCTGTAAGCGAATGGGGGATTTTTAGTGGGATAGTATGAGAGGGCGATGCAAAACCTGTGGTGTTGATGGGTGCAGGTCTGAAGTGCCTGAGTGCTGTTCTGTTTTAATAAGTGTGGCAGTGACACATGGGGATATGCTATCACAAGCAGGAGCTCAAGATCTGATAAGTTGAAGTGTTTTGGGACTGAGCTAGCTGCTGGTGTGTGAGGGCGGGATAGTGGTGTGGATGTAGACAACTGAGAGGCCTGCAGTGGCCCTATGAGGTGTGCACTTTCATAGGGGGAAGAGGACAAACAAGGGGTACATATAGATGGGTGAGAATTTTGGAGATGCTTTCCATTGACTTGGCCAGGGGTGTAGCTTGGTCAGGTTGGATTCTGCTCATGTGCTGGTGTCAGCAGAACAGATTCCTGTGTTCCTCTCATGCTGGCTTTAGGTGAATAGCCGGGTTATCAGTTATTGTCTGAAGGGCAGGTGGCATTCCTCTGATCACAGGTGTTTGAGGATACAGTTCCAGAGTTTGGTTGATCGCAGGGAGAAGGAGGATCCCCATGACATTTTCGGATGAAGCTCGGACCATTACTAGTTCATCGTTGTTAGATCGAAGTGTTCTCAATGGCAAGTCATGTGTACACTTCCTTGTGATTGATTCTGTACACCTGCCACTGAAGGTGCGGTGGGAGATGCAGAGAATTTTAAGTGAATCCTCTTTTTGATCAGCAGCCAGTGGAGAGTTGGAGTGCTGTGTGATGTGTTTGTATCTTTTCAGCACGAGGAGCAATCTTTTTATTTATTATTAAAAAAAAGAAAAAGTTTGCATTTGAAACATAACTGGCCAAATTCAATAATATAGCACATTGTTATAAGATGAGATGCAGTCCATTTCAAAACATATTGTCAAGCAATATACCTTCGCTCTTTACCTGGCTTATAATACCACACAGAACAATATCCAATGTTTTAACCGTTCCCCTTTCCCCGTCCATCTTGCCAACATATCCAGTATTCTGTACTGTCTATAATTTATGATCCTGTTAGCAACAGTCTGTATTACAGCAATTAAACCTGATCCAGTGGGTGGATTGGGTGGTACCGGCCCATGGCCCAAGTTGCGTTCAGGCCTTAACGATAGGCCCCGGCACTGCTACCATCTGATCCGAACCAAAAACCTGGGGTGGTGACATCAATGTATTTTGTTTATATGAATGGGGCACGCTCATGGCATTCAAACAAAATACTTACCTTAGATGGCTGGCGGGTAGATGGAAGTCAGGGCTTCATGCAGAGTCCCTCTTCCATTTCCACCGTAGCGCAGGCACCGCCGTCAAAGGAATCAGGTAAGTGGGGTCGGGGGGAGTGAAGGGACCTGAGATCAGAGGGAAGAGGAGGGCCTGGGAAAGATTGCATGGTGGGTGTGAGCAGCTTTCGTGTTGCTTGGAATGTGGGCTTGGGTCATGCGATTCAGTCCACGATCCGAGCAACCTGATTGGCTGGCTACCCTGCCAAGGCTGCTAATACAGCTTCAATCATTTCTAATAATTTGCTCCTCCCATTTGCGCTAGATTTTTGTATGGTTTTGTGGGCATCCTGTTGTTCTGTACACCCTTCTTTCCATGGAGCAACAGCTATCAGCTCCCATCTTCCATTTCTTAGAGATCGGTATCTCCTCCACCCCTCATTTGGTAGTGATATCCCTCTTAGCAACTATCAAGGCTGTTATTACAAACGTTTTCCAATATGTATTCAGATCTTCACCATTCCATATATTCAGTAGCACTAATTTGGGGCACCTAACTATCGAGAAAGATAATGGGCCTCATTACACGGAAGGCGGTGATCCAGGGTGCTATTAGCACCCTGGACCATGCCAGTAAATTACCGGCACCGCCTTGGCGGTAAGGGGATTTACCGCCCCATTCCAAGGTCGGTGGGGCGGTAAATCCCCCTTCCGCCATTGCCCTTCCCCATTCCCATTTCTGCCCCATAGGGCTCTATGGGAATGGGGAAGGCGCTAATTACGGCACCGCAATTTTGCGGTGCCGTAATTAGCTCCGAGGTCCCTTAGCGGGTTGGTTTTTAACGCCTGCAAAAAGCAGGCGTTAAAGCACCAACCCGCTAAGGGACCTCGTAGTACGGCGGTAAGGGTTAACGGTCACCGTTGCCATTAACGGTGACCGTTAACCCTTACCGCCGTCCGTGTAATGAGGCCCAATATTTGCAAATATCATATCCCAATATGGCTGTATTTAAGTGCAGCTCCCTAATGTGTGAACGAACATCCCTATTTCAACCTTGCATCAAGGGCATGATGGATCTGGGGTACAGCCCATCATCTGGAGCGTTTCATCTGGAGCGGTAATAAACCCTACCGAGGAGAAATGTTGCTTCTGCGTTTTCCTCTCTTTATAGTCTGTTGAGCAGATATTGCAAGAGAACGAGGAATGGATTGTTGATATAATCTAGTTTTGATAATACTGGCACAATAACTTCAAGGCTACCCCGGGTGAAACTCAAGTAGGGCATGATGCGTTGGATAGTACAGAGTTGGAAGATGTTTGCAATGGCTTTCATCTGTGGTTCTAGTGTAAAATCGCTGTCCATTGTGGTTGTAAGGTACCTCAAAGTTAAAGTGTGCAGTAGGCCGTTCTTAATATGTCTGGCCAGGGGTATGGTGCAATGTTTGGTAGTGTTGCGCCCAAGATCATGAAGTGAGTTTTGGTTAAGTTGGGTATAGGTCTCTTTGAAGGCATACAATGGGTCCATATGGGCAAGACGAGTGGTGAGGTCAAGTGGGTTCGTTGTTGGTTAATATGAGGATTTGTATCGGATTTGCATGTCATCTATGTAGTTGAAGTATGTGAGTGCTATAGGGAAGGCATGATATCACAAGTATTAACACTGACACAATGGATACAATTTGTAAAACCTTTATTGAAAATGTTGGAGTTGGAGAAACTCCTATTTTGCTCTATAACTAAGATGGGAGTATTCGCAACCATTAAATGATAAACAAAACATTTCTAGGGGAGTCCGTCAAATCAAAATGGCCTATGCTAACAAAATCCTAATGCCTGCCCTATTTCTTGTACAAAAAGTATAAAGAAGGAGAAATGTATGCAAATGGGAAATCAAAGTTCAAATTATAATGTGGCGGAACCAGCTCTCCTCCCCACGCTAGGCCTCATGAGTTAAGGTGATCCTTGTAGGCAGGATGACACACTCTGGCTCGGTTTCCAACACAATACAGAGTTCAAAACCGGGGATCGAGGCCCCCCTGGCCATCTACGTTAAAACTTCTTTCTCTAACTTCAAAAATAAGGTTTCAATCAAAATGAAGATCCCTCTGCTGGGCTCAGACCTTTTTACGGCACAGGTCTCGCAGGTCCCCCTGTGTCGGAATCAGACCTCTCACGATAAAGTTAAACACAAAGTTGCAAGCAGGCTCCCTTCCCCAAGCTTATTATACTTTGGGTCCACCTCGGTCGGGCTCGGACCCCTTTTGGATGTCGAAGTCTTTTGAATGTGCGTGGCTTTCTTTACAGACCCCCGCAGGATCACTTCGACTCAACATTCACTGTTTTACTTTCATTCTTCCCTTCTCTAGTAATTCACTTTACTTTGGTTGTTTGTTCGCCTTTAACTTCAAACATGTACCTTAGATGGAGACTTTCGAAGGGGCTACTTCCTTTCACTGGGCCCCTACATTACTGAGTATCGCTGATCTCACAGCTGCATTTCACGTTAAAATTAATTCTTAGGTCTGCTTTTCTTTGCGTCTCATCCAACCGCATGCAGCCTTTAATTGTGATATAATATTAATATTTCATTCACTTTTATACACACCGGTCTCTCAGGCCGCTTGCCAATTTACCGGTTGTGAGCGCTTATTTCTTGCTTTGCAATTTCCAATTTACGAGTCAAGGTTAGTACCACAGGCATATCCTCCCAACTCTGCTAGGGTCGCTGGTGTCCTTGAAACACAATGCAATCTTCACTTTATGGGATATGGCCTTCTCCATGTGTCTTTTGCGGTCTGTCGGAGGCAATGACCTCCAGTAGGGAAGCCTTGGGGTTTTCGGCCTGCTGCTCTCATCCCTTAGTCCATTGCTCTGCTCCAGTAGGAGTGCCTTAGTCCCGGAAGTTCTAATCATACTCCAGTTGCGCCTGGCTCAGAGTGTGTCTTTAGGTGTTGCCTTTTATTCTTGTGGGGAGAGCTAACTGCTATCAAGTGTATGCACTTAGTGTAAAGTGCCTGACTTTGCCTGACCCGATTAATGGGACATGTCCTGTACGAGCTGAGAGAGTTAGTCTGGTTACTCTCAGTCACCCTCTTCCGCTGCCCAGTGTTTGTGTAACAGGGGGGGAGTGGGGATCTCGGAGTATCCTAAGAAATAGGATGGGGTAGATGAACAAAAAAGGGGGGAATACCACGCCTCACCATCGGCTGCCTCTCCCCCAGTCCCTCAAGACTCCTCACCCAGGTGTTCCTCGCGCACTTGTCCACCCCTAGGATCTGGATCCAAAGGCGATGGCTGTGCCCTGGCCATCTGAGAGAGAGATCCCTGGGGACTAGCGGGTGAGACACCATCTGGTTTCTCACAGTACTAAGTTGCTAATAAGGTTCAGTAGCAGAGTATGATATAAGTTGAAGAGAAGTGACTGTTCTGTTGGCTTGATATTAGGGAATGTAGGGATGGCTTTGTGTATAATAAGTGTGTGATATTCTGAGAGGCATTTTTCAGTAATGAAGAGTAGGACAATGTTGTCCTTGCATAAGAGATCAGAGATGTCCGAAGAAAGTTTGGTGAAAGAACAATAATTGAGGAGGAGGAATCCATGGTGTCCCCTGAGATGTTTCTGGGGGTTGGTCTGTTTGGTGGTAGCTATTGATGATGTGATTATTTGAAGTTCGCTGAGGTTTTTTGAATTTATGTAATTCCCTGTGTATTGAGTTTCTGGCTTGAAGCTGGATTTAGTTGTCAGGTTTGATGCAGGGAGTTGCCAATTAATAATACATAACCATACAGATTGGTGCTTAGCCAGATCTATTTTTTCATAGCCAGATTTATCTTAATTATCCTGATTTATGGTTGAATAGCCAGATGTATTTTACTTGAGCAGGTTAAGTGTGGCATAGCAAGGCCCACTTTAGCCTAAGTCCCTGGGCCACATTAGAAGTTTGATGGTAGCCTTGCCGGAAAAACCGGCAGGCTGCCGCCAAGCTTCAGAAAATGTCTGGCACCCGCGAATGTACAATTGCCGGGTCATTACGGCCCTGCTGGACCAGGTAATTGCTCATTCACGGGCGCCGGCATGGAATGTTCCCCATTTCCATTTGAGCCCCATAGGGAGGCAGCGAGGCTGTTCCAGAGGGAGGCCCCAGCCAAAGAGAGAGATCTACCACCAACTCGCTGCTTGGAGGAGCGACTGACCCTAAGGGAGTTGGAGACGGATGAGCGAAGAGCTCGAGAAGGAAGATATTTAGGAAGAGCGAATTGAAGGTATTGAGGCCCCAGGCCCCAGAAGGCCTTGCGGACAATGAAGAGGGTTTTGGAATTAATCCTCACAGCCACTGGGAGCCAGTGCAGAGATTCAGTCCTGGGGAGATATGATCCCTGGGCTTGAGGCCAAGGACAAGTCTTGCAGTCCTATTCTGGATGAGTTGCACAGGGTGGAGAGTAGAAGCAGGCAGATTGAGAAAGAGGCTGTTGCAGTAGTCCAGCCTAGAGAGAACCAGAGCTCTGGAGACAGTGAGCTTCTGGGGGAAGGAGAGGAAATGAAGAATACCTCTGAGGAGGTGCAGCTGGTAGTGTGACTTCTTAGCGACGTCAGAGATGTGAGGAGAGAAGGAGAGTGTGGAGTCGAAGATGACCCCAAGGTTTTTAGCCTCACAGTTGGGAGCAGGAAGAGGCCCAAGAGAGGCCGGCAAGACAGTGACAGGCAAGGAGGGAGCAGGTGTGCCAATGAGGAGATTCTCAGTCTTACTGGCATTGAGGCAGAGATCATTGGAGGAACACCACTGCTGGATAGCAGACAGACAGTCGGAGACGAGAGAAGAAGTGGTGGATGGGAGCCTGAAAATGAGTTGAGTGTCATCCGCGTAGCACGGACAGTTGGGGCAGAGAGCAGCAATGCGGTGGGCAAAACGTTCCAGGTATTGGTTGTAAAGCTAGGGAGAGAGGTTAGACCTGGTAGGGTCGATCGGAGAGGAAAGAGGTCAGCCACGCCAGGGTCTAATTGGTGATACCAAGGTTATCACAGAGACGGTTGAGCAGGGTGGCATGGTTGACCGTGTCAAAAGCAGAGGAAAGATCGAGTAAGATGAGGACACAGTGGGTGTTGGAATCGATGTTGGAGAGCAGGTCTTCACGGATGTTCAGGAGAGCAGTTTCCGTGCTTCTGGCAGCTCTGAAGCCAGACTGATGGTAGTGGAGACAACCAGCACATTCAGTGTGAAGATTAAACTGGGAGATGGCCAGGTAGGGTGTTATTGCAAATGATATGAGCATCATGACCAATATGCAATACATGCTCAGAAGGGTTCCAGGCTTCAACCACAATCACAGGCATATTTGTGAAATATAACATTTTTGTATTTTTCTTATGTACCAAAATGCTCTTTTATTTCATGCAAAGCAGCTATTTGTTCCCCTCCCCTATCTCTAAGGTGATTTCAAACCTGGTTGAAGATGTATGTCGACCCATTTTGAGGCAGCTCTCTGATGCATATATCATAATGGATATATTTCCTAATGCAATCTACAATGGGGGGTTTCCCCAGTTTTATCATTGAGAGTGAATAACATAAGCCGTATCTTGAGCTTCTTTAATCTCTAAGCATATTCCCTGCCCTGCACCAAAGTGACAAAGTCTAGTTTGTTAAGACGGATGTCCCCTTAGAAAATCTACTTATTTTTTTAATTTATTTTCATGTATGTGATTTGCTCATATTGAGCTTTACACATATAAAATTCATTTACATTTATCAAATGCAATTCTTATAAGTACTACAAAAACACTAATACACACATATTCACGTTAATTAATTCATAGCCATTTAAAACTCATTTTGATTTAAAATTGAAATTCATTCTAATTAACTCTTATCATAAAATGCATTTTAATCTATTATTCATTAATCAGCAAGGTCTCTGTGTGCTTCCATATACGATACAAAGCAATGTGCAGTACTTTGTTCTGGAGTTCAGACAACACTGCCAGAAATTATGCACATACCAACAGCCCCAACTTGGGGATTCATTCTGTGCCAAAATTGTTGCTGAAGCAATGAAAGCAGGGTGCGCGTGGCTACAGATTATCATGGGGCAGGTGCTTTGGCCTCTGCACAGAAGAACAAAGGGAGGCAGTCAGAAGGGAGCCCACACCTTAATTTCCAATTCAGAAGGGCTATCAATCAGCGCCTGAAGCCAGGCATGGGTACTTTTCTTTTTACAAGAGGAGAGTGCTTTTCTCACTGCTTAATGTCTTTGTATACTGAGTGACAAAGTAATTTATTTACAAACTGAGGCAGAGACAGATGCATTTACGTTATACAGCCTGTGTGCAAATAAGACCATCTGCATCTGAGACAATGGGCCTCATTCCGAGTATGGCGGTAAGGGATAGCGGCCACCGCTAACGAGAGCGGTGGCGGTAATCCCTTACCGCCATACTCCGAGTTCCCTTTGCGCCATGGAGGTTTTAACACCTGCTTTTAGCAGGTGTTAAAATCCATGGCGCTAAGGGACCTTGATGTTAATTACGCCACCGTAATTTACGGTGGCGTAATTAACGCCTTCCCCACTCCCATTATGCCCTATGGGGCAAGAATGGGAATGGGGAAGGGTAAATGGGGATTGGGGAATTACCGCCCCGCCAACCTTGGAATGGGGCGGTAATTCCGCCATCCACCAAGGCGCTGCCGGTCCGGGTACGGCGTCAACCAAGGCGTTAATAGCGCCATTGGTTAGCGCCGTACTCGGAATGAGGCCCAATGCCTAGTAACTCCAGCTAACATGTTTGCAGGGTGGCATGATGTATTCTTTGTGATAGACGGCCCTTGCTTAAGGCACCTGCCCCTCCTTCAGGCAATGCCCAGCGCCCTTTGACTTTGAATCACATTTAAAACGCTGCTTGAATTGCATATTTGCACATTTCCTGTGCTCAGAAATATAGTAAAAATGTGTCCTCATGATATATTTTGTATGGTATCCCTCCCGATTCACCAAAAGGTTTGAGGCCACAGCCACTTGGGGACTTGTTAAACATCCACATGGCAACTAATCTTGTCTTTTATTACCATGTATATGTCTTTATCTTTTGCTACTGATTACACTCTGGGCCTCATTACAGGTTGGGTGGTATTCCAGTGCTAAATCTGCCGGAAGACGGCCAAACGGTTTTACCGTTACCGCCACTTTGTCCGGTGGAACTACTGACATGGCGGCGTTAGCTCCCATTTGTGGAGTCCATAGCTCTCCATGGGGATTTCACTGAAATTACCACCGGCGGTCATTCTGTCGGCTTTCATTCCGCCGATTTTGCTGATTTTTGGCAGCAAGGCAGTGGCATTAATGCTGGAGGTTTTTTCTAGCCCCTCGCACCAAACCTATAAAACGGAGGAGGTATGGTAATGCGGAAGAGGATGGAATAAGTGACCATTTGTGAATTTCAATTGGTTGGATCATTTTGAACCCAGCCACTTCTGAGTTCTGAGCCATTAGTAGTAATTAGGAGGGTTTGTGGGCACATGCTGCAGTTGCCACATGGATAATGACTTTAGGTTTTGGGATACCCCACTGTTCAGAAGGAGTCTTTGGGATTGGAGTTTTTTTGTCTCTGAGGTTGTTCCCAATAACACTGTCTCTACAGTTGGTACTGTACTGCAGGCAAGGGAGTTGCAATTGAACTTTTCAGAATTTTGAACTGTTGTCGTATGATGTTTTCAACTCTAAAGCAGCGGTACACGGCCCTCATTACGACCCTGGTGGAAATCGTGGTGCAAAATGCACCATGGAGCACGGCGGAAAGCTGCCGATAGCGCCATGGGGGTTGGCGGATTTACCGCCCCATTCCGACCTTGGCGGGGCGGTAAATCCCCATTCCCCATTTTACCCTTCCCCATTCCCATTTTAGCCCCATAGGGTATAATGGGAGTGGGGAAGGCGTTAATTACGCCACCGTAAAATACGGTGGCGTAATTAACAACAAGGTCCCGTAGCGCCATGGATTTCTCCGCCCGGAAAAACCAGGCGGAAAACGCTCCATGGCGCTACGGGAACTCGTAGTAGGGCGGACGGGTCCGCCGCGAATACCGCTGGCGTAGACCCACTCCGCCAGGGTCGTAATGAGGCCCCACATGTCAAGTTGCAAGCATCTAGCCGTGCACACAAGTCCCCTGACTATTGACATGAATGCCAGCTGTCCACATGCACAAGCTCTTTTATTCACCAAGAGCGAATTAGAACTTGTCACTATCTGTTGAGTGCAAATTTGAAGGCCTTTTCTAAAGACTATTTTCATGTCCTTGTCTTTCAGCTTAGGCTCAAGAAAGTCTTCTTAATTATTGTTTCTTGTGCTTTTGGCTACCTTCTCAATACATTTTTTGGATAGTCTCTTTTTTTTTAATGTATCTAGCCAACCTTCGGCTTCCTAGCCAAAGGCCATCAAATTACTGCTATTTCTTTTGAGGCCCAAGATGTGCCCAAAAGAGAGTTTGTCTCTGGTGTGCTTAAGATGATGCTTGTCATATCTCAAAAGAGAATTTCGATCTCTGGGTTCCTGATACAGTTTAATAAGGGGAGTCCCATTTGAATGTAATACACATATACAAAAACAATCTTCTATGTGGAAGTGAAATTAATCTTTTGTTAATTGCGCCATTGTATGAATGCCAGAGCCTTGGCCTGGGCCCCTGGTGGACAGCCACATGGCACCTATTATTCACCGCCCAGGATAAATGCCTGCCACGAACAGATTGTTTTAATGGCAAAACGTTCTTCGAGAGTTGGCATAAAGATTGGCTACATTTTGGGCAACTGTAGTCCCCACTGCCCCACCTTCAATGTAATTAGTTCATCTTGAAGCTGCAAACAGATTTTAGTCAATACCATCGTGGTGCAGCAATGAATGGATTTGTAGGCAGTTTCTACATTCTATGTGCGTCTGGCCAAAGTATTTAAGTTTACTTCCAGCATAGCTTGCTGCAAGAAGTTAGTATATGGAGACACAATAGCTAGCCCCATTAATACATTTGTGTTGATATTGTCATGTAACTCTTCTATAAGAGATATGGGGCCTCATTAGGACTCCGGCGCTAAACCATGGTGCTATTAGCACCATGGTCCATGCCGGAGTCCGCCATGGCGGAATGGGAAATTACCCCCCCATTCTGAGGTTGGTGGGGCGGTAATTCCCCAATGCCGCCATGGCCCTTCCCCATTCCCATTTTTGCCCCATAGGGCTCAATGGGAATGGGGAAGGCGCTAATTACGGTACCGCAAATTGCGGTACCGTACTTAGCACCAAGGTCCCTTTGCGGGTCCCTACTTTAATGGCTGGTAAAACCAGCCGGTAAGGTCGGGTCCCGCAAAGGGACCTCGTAATTAGGCGCTAGGTGTTTAACGGCACAACAGCCTTTTACGGCGCCGTTAAACACTTAGCGCCTGATTCATAATGAGGCCCATGGTATGGATGGTGTCTTACAACAAAGGATGACAACTGTTGTGTTCCTCCCTGCTTGACCCGGCTGCTAACCAGTGTATTAGTGATGGTCGGTCTGGTGGTTTCTAGAGCCAATCGTTGATGCATCTCTACTCGCCCTTCTCAAGTAAGGCTTGCATTACTATTTAACCTTTTCATTACCAATCCTTGCTGATATCACTCCCTTCTGCAGCCTTGTCCATACCGGTGGCGGCTGCACCCGCGTGTGTTTGGGTTTTCCTTTGTGCAGCATCTTTGAGCCATTCTTTGAGACCATCTCATTATTAACAGCAACAAATGGGTACAACGTAATGGCACTGAATCTTTAAGCTCACAGCACCAATGTGTTAACATCAACAAAGGGGTCCTCTCCTTGGCCTTCTTCTGGGCTTCATCTTGCCCTTATCTACACCCATGTGTGCTCTATCATTTCTTCCTGTTGATGCATTCAGTCCGCTCTGCAATGTCATGGCGGCACCTCACCTCTGATCTCACAGATCTAAACAATGATTTTGAATGTACAGGTGCAGTTGGACATCACAGACAAAGAACTGTCTCTTCTGTGTGGCCTCACTGGTGAGAAACTCCATCCACCTAGAGGCTTCATTGACTTAAGAACCTATGGCCTGCTGACTGGCCGTGCAGCCCAGAAGAGTCTGGTTAGGACTTCCATGAGCCCCTGTCTATCGGCATCTACTTGCTGCTAGGCCGCTTGGGGAATTCCTTGTGAACTGTGCAGTTCCTCTGTCTGTTTTCTCTACCCCTGCCTCCATGGTGTTCTCCATCTCCCCTATCTACTCTAACTGCTTCTCTACCCCTGCCTCCACGGTGTTCTCCATCTCCCCTATCTACTCTAACTGCTACTCCACGGTGTTCTCCATCTCCCCTATATACTCTAACTGCTACTCTATCACCTCTCCTACCTCTCTCTCGAAGCCTGGAAGGAAAAAGTTCAAGAAAGCTGTACTGGTCTCTAACCCATGCCTGCCCATTGCTGACACCTACATCAATGGTTCCTCCAGGCAGACTATCACTGCCATCCTCTTTATCGCCCCCTCTCTGGACCCATGGATAACCCATATTGTTTCAATCCTCTCCCCTTTCTCTTCTTCACCCATTAATGGTGGAACCAGATGGGAAGTACTCTTGGCACACTTCCCATCCTCTAGGTGCATCGTTAATGTCTATCAGAATGGCACTGTCATGGCTCAGGGTTCTCAACCCAACCTCTTCCTTCTTGATCGGCTTTTTCTGTCTCTCATTAACTTTCTCCCTTCTCCTGCCACTCCTCCTTCTGTTTTCCCCCTGGTCTCTTTGCCACCATCGTCGGGCATACCACATCCTCAGAAAACCTTCAAAGATGGCAACCAGCTTCACTTAGCTACCCTCAATTCTCGCTGTGCTGTTAAACACTCCTCCGATATCTGTCTCATTCTTGAAGACTTTGACCTCGACGTCCTCGCCCTTACCGAGATGTGGTTCAATGCCAGCTCTGTCACTGCTCTTGAAATTCTTCTTCCCAAGGGCTATAAGATCCTCTTCAGGCCCAACCAGTCCGGAGGTGGAGTGTCCCTGATCTTCCCTGAGTGGGTCCCTGCTACTATCATCCCCACTCACATCCCCACTCAATCCTACTCTTCCTTTAAATACCTAGCTGCAGGCTTGGTGTCTCTCCTACCCTCTCACCACCATCTACAGATCCCATGGCTCGATCTCCCTCTTCCTTTATGAATGGTCTGACATCGCCTCTCCTCTCCTGATGTCTTCCTCCAAGCTTCTCCTCCTCAGTGACTTTACCATCCATCTTGACTCTCCGGATACAGCCACTGTACTCTTACATGACCTCTGTGATTCTCTTCCCCTCACCATTCTTCCCTCCGGTCTGACCCACTCAGCCCGACACACCTTGGATGTGCTCATCTCATCAGACATCGCTATCTCTAACCCACTCTCTACACCTCTCTCCTGGTCTGACCGTGCTCTCCTTTCCTCTTTCCTGGAGCTCCCGGGCTCCCTGGCTAAGCCGCTGCCTGCACTGCCAGCCTCCTTCTCCGTCATTCGACCGATGAAGCGAGTATCAGTCGCTGGTTTTGCTGCCACTTTTATCCTCTCACCAACCTCTGCTATTGATTCTCCCGCTGACATAGCCCTAGGTAACCTTCACCTCTCCATCTCCAATACCCTTGACACCCTTCCACCTGTCATGAGGATCCGCATGAAGCCTGCCTCCAAACGCAACGGCTGGTATGATTCTGACCTAGCCTCAGTGAAACGAAAGTGCAAAGTTGCTGAATGGAAGTAGCAGACTTTGCACACATCCACCGACAAACTGGCATGTCGTCTACTCCAAAGGCAATACTGTCTTTCCATCCACACCAAGAAGAGAGACCATATGCAAAAAAATGTTGTCTGCTTTTTGAAAGTCTCCTCCAAACAGGTGCTCCTCTGCTCCTCCAGAACAATCAAGGACAACATTTCCTCTCTCGCCCCTGCCTTGGCAGACTTCTGTAACCACTCCTTTGCAACAGTGCCGGTGCTCCCATGAGAACTCTACTAGCAGGTGCTATTCCGCCCGGCAGGTTTGACCCTGGCAGGTGGGACGGCACCAGCCCGCAGAGTTGTAGTGTGCCGGTCCAAAAACAACGGTGCTGGTAGGCTTACCGACCCTGTTGTTTCCAGACTGACACAATTGTAATTAGGCCCAGTGTCTGCTGGTGTGCCACCTGCTCAATCCAATTTTGGTATCTCATGATGCAGAGCTCAAGTGCCTTTAGGCTCCTTACTTGATTTACACATTTGCAGTGAGAAGACTGTATAGGCTCATTCTGTGCCTCTCGCAGTAACAGAGAATTTCCTGGCAAAATGACTTTGCCCAGAAATATTCCCTCTCTGCTTATTCAGTGCCTGACATCATGCAACAGCGCGGCTGATATGCACACATACCTAACATTGCACATAGTAATGCATCCACATTCTGTTGCTCTCGGCATCATCGATTCATTGCATCTGGTTTTTGCTGCAGCAGTTATAAAGCTGGTCCCTCTGGCAAGTTGCATTGGGGAGTGGTGGGGGCCACTAATGCACATCTCACCTGTGAGCATGCCCAGTGCAATGCACGCACCAGGGATGCGACGAGGACTCCACTCAAGTGTTTTGTAAAGAGCCTGAAACATGGGAGGTTCAGCAAAGCATGAGGTGAGGAATCACAGGCAGGCCAGGGAATAACCTCAAGGCAGTTTGCATTGTTCCTCTACTATCGCCATTCCACCTCCAAAATGTGGATGGTAGCCTTGACTTTCTTTGTGCTGGAAAATCATGCAACCAAAACTGTACATTTTTCTCCTCTTCTCCTTTTCTCACATGCCAGCCCAAAAAGCAAAGATCATTTTCTTAAGGTTTGCCTAAAAATATAAATTTCAAGACGGTTATTAGTACATGCTCTGTTTATTGTTCATTAATATTCGACTGCCACAGCATAAGGTCACTCTGTCTGTGCTGAGTCTTCTGGTGGGTGTTGTGTAAGGCTCTCTGTTCTGCTGCCTTTCACAATGGCGGTGGACTTTGCCTTGGACAGAGTGTCTTGGGAACAGAGTAGAATATCTCTGTAGAAGCACCTAGAGATCTGTGCATTGTTCTGGGGCGAAAGAGCTGTCTTCTGTTAGGTTTCTTCTGTGCAAACCACCTGGGCCTCTTTGGCTTGGCCGTGAGGATGGGGCTATTATAGGTTAGGTTCTTATGTATCCTTTCCACTACTTGAACTCTTCCATTGCCTTCGAGGAAAGAGCTATTGGATGCCAGGTTGCCATGAACAGAGGATAGCACAGGGGCAAAGTGCTGGCTTTAGAAGCAAGACCACGCAGAGCAACAGAGGTTCGAATCGTGGATCTGTGTTTAGAAACCGAGCTAAGGTATTAAGCATGTTACAAGTGTACCAAAATAAGTAGTGTAACTGTGACTACGGCGGGGGACACAGTAAGCAGGGAGGCAGCACAGTGCAACACATTTTTCAAGGGTAGCAGTCATGCTGGTTGACAGCCAATTGAGTTATGTTATGTTATGTTATTCAGATTTATAAGGCGCCAAAGCCCGTGGGCATCCAGGCGCCGAAAGACAGCAGCGGTGGAGAAAACTACAGTAGATCCTAATTGAACAGAATGGTCTTTATCTGTTTGCGGAAAAGAAGATGATCCTCAGTTTGACGTATTTTGATTGGGTTGAGTTGAAACATATTTCAGCTTAGCTGTAACTGCCTCGCAGTAGTAAAGTGGAGAAGTGTGCTTTGTTCCGGAATGGTGAAAATGGTTGCAAAAAGTAGTGAAACTGTTAACAGTAAAAAATAAAAGTAGTGGAACACTGCTCCCGACCGTTCCTGCTCACTTCGACCGCTGGTTATAAAAAAACCCTTAAAATAAATGAGTGTGCCACCACTACCTGTACTCTTTGCTATTGGTTTTAAAGATGGGGCTATTTGAAGTTAGGTTTCCCTGTACCAGCCCCCTCTGCCTAGAACTCTTTGCCACTGGCTAAATCATAAAAATGAGAACAAGTCAGATGGTTTGACTATCTGGGAGTGAGATTCCATGAAACTGGTGTGTGGACAGAACAGCTATCCAAGGCTTTAGTGGTGCTGTGCAATCTTTCATTGTTAAACATGGTAGTGGCGCCATCTCAAACTTTGCCTGCATCCACTTATGGCTCTGAACTTCTGGGTTATGCTAATGTGGGAAAATTGAATATTGTTGAATACACATTGTTATGTCCTGTCTCCGCGCCTCTGCACGAGGGGAGACAGAATGCGCAGGGCCTTGTCAGTAGGCCGCAGTGGCGCAGCTCCAGCGGGAGTGAAATGAGACACGCCACACTCTGTTCGTTACTGTTCCTGGAACTGCTCCCCGTCTGCGGGGGCGGGGCTTTTATTGAGACGCCCTGCATCACTGTGTTGCGGGACCCAGGGCGGATATAACATTCCTCCTTTATTTTAATTTAACTTAACATTTACACAAAACATATCAAATACCATTATGCAAACTCTTAAACTAACAAACCCCCGGGTGCCTCCCCTCTTACAGTTCTAATGGGGCAGACTACCACACATAGTCTTTGAGCCGAGCGGGTGGCTTGGTGGCAGTTCTTAAACCATACCGCCCACTTCTGGGGCTGGGCCCCACTGTCTCACTGGGCGCCTCACCTTCCATGTCCGGCTCACCCATGTCCGGTTCGCTCCACTGCTCCCACGTCCTGTCACCCACTTCAACCTCCTCCTGAAGGTGAGCGGGGTCTCCTTCGTTCGACTGGGGATCTTCATCTTCTTGGTGACATTCGCTATCAGTCCACAGATTCCGTGGCACCGCCTTGAACCACAACGCATTTCGTGTCACCTGTCGGCGTCCTCTCTTTACAGTTATCATGGTTCCTTGTTTCTCACTGACAGTCCATGGGAACAAATCGTAGCGGGAGTCCAGTTTGGACCTTGTCGGATTTCGCAGCATGACCACCTGGTCGCCCACCTGGTGGTCGGATGGCTTCGACCTCCCCTTGGCACTCATGTGTGCATTGGCCCCCGTTCTCCTCCTTTCGGTGCGCTCCTTGTCGAAACGGTCCGGGCTCCTGCTGGGGTGATGTGGAATGGAGGACTTAATGACGGTGCCAAACATGAGGTCGGCTGGCGGGACACCCGTCGTGCTGTGAGGGGTGACCCGGTAGTTTCGCAGAAAACAGTAGAGGTCGACCTTCCACGGGCTGGCGTTTGCTCTTGATATCCTCAGCACTTTGTTGAGTGTCCTCATGAACCGTTCTACATCCCCATTTGCCTGGGGCCACCTTGGCATGATGTGATGGTACCTTATGTTTAGTTCCTGCAGGTATTGTTTGAACTCCTCCCCTTGGAACGGTGCGCCGTTATCACTCTTGATTCGTGTGGGTAGTCCATGTGTTGCAAACATCTTCTCCATGGCGGGAATTACCACTTCCGCCGCCGTGGATTCAACTACCTCAACTTCCGGATATCGGGAGTGATCGTCAATGGCCACCAGGAGGTAGAGGCCTTCTTGTAGTGTGCAAAAATCGATGCTGATCGCATCCCATCTGCCAAGGCCACGTTCTGCTGACTGGATCGGTTCTGGATCCGGTGGAGGTCCGCTTATCTGGCAGGGTAGACAGGTGTTTATTAGCCTTTCAACCTCCTCGTCTATCTGTGGAAACCACACTCGGTGCCGGATTCGAGCCTTCGTCCGAGCCATCCCTTGGTGGCCTTCATGGGCTAATGCCACTATTCTGTCCTGGAGACTCAACGGGATGACAATGCGATTTCCCCTGAGTAGCAGTCCTTGCTCTGTGATCAACAGATCCTGTTGTATGGTGAACATCCCCGTGAGGAACGCCTTTGCTTCCGCTGTCCTGTTGTGGGTGTTTTTGATGAAGGACTTCCAGTCGCCTGAGATGATGGCATCCTTCACCAGATCGCAGCACGGGTCCTTGTGTGTTTCCAATTCAATGTCCTCGATGCTGACAGCCTTTGGCCTCATGGCCCGCACAACCTGGCAGATATGTTCCTCGGTCTCTTCGGCAACTTGGACTTCTTGTGGAGTCACCGCTCGAGGGTGTCTTGAGAGGAAGTCCGCCGGGTTTCCACTTCCCGGCTGATAGGCCAATTCAAAATTGTACTGCTGGAGGTGCAGCAGCCATTTGGCTATTCTGGCTGGCGGGTGAGAGGATGTGCCCGTGAAGATAGGCAACAGGGGTTTGTGATCCGTAACTGCTGTGAATCTTCTGCCATAGAGATAGAGGTGGAAATGATGACACCCCCACAGTACGGCAATTGCCTCCTTCTCAATGTGCGAGTATCGCTGCTCTGTCATTGTGAGGGCTCTTGACGCGTATGCAATGGGTCTCTTCTCCCCTTCTTTGGTGACCTGCATGAGGATGGCCAATAGGCCCACAGGGCTCGCATCCACAAATAGTTCAGTTGGGAGTTCGGTGTCGTAGTAGGCCATCTTTGTGTCGATGGACAGCGACTCTCTGATGTTTTCAAAAGCCTCCTGACAGGTGTGCAGGGTTTTGACCCATGCTGAATCAATAGACTGGATAGACATGGGGATTAAGCCGTCGCTGCCCATTATCCTATCCCGGAATAAAAATAAATCAATAGACAGGGTAGATGTGGGGTTGAGCTGTCGCCACCCACATCCACGCCAGGATCTAGGAGAACCGCACAGTTGCGCACACCAAGATGGTCACCCAAGGTGTCACCCATTTTTGCCTATGTTGTGAGCACAGAAGGGCACAGAGCCTAAAATCATTGTAAAATGGGCAATGCTGATTGCCAAAAGCAACCCATAACTGTTGGGAATTCGTTTTCTTCAGGTCAAACATGGCTAATTTATGGGCACAAAATTATTTTACTGCAGAACTACACCAATGCCATTTGTTGAACCAGGACAATATACTTCCATGTAATATCTCTTGTTTGAAATGCTTGAATTCAAGACTGATCCAAAAAAAAATGCATGCAGTACCTGCTTTTGACTGAGGGCGGCGCTAGCGGTCTAAACTCTGACAGGGAAACTGCATGTCAGGAGTTGCAGGAGAGGCCTTTACATCAAAGGCTGGGAGTTAATTAAAATCTTAACCACATGCTGTTCCCAGAAGACAATCTGATTTAATTAACAGGCCAAAGGCTGGGAAACCTCTCACCTCCAGAGATTCACACCAGGAGTCAGAATCTCACATGACCTCTTGATTGATAGAAGGCAGACTGGCTGGCAGCCTCCTGGAGACCACACAATAGGCTCTTGCACTTGAATAGAATATGCTGATGTTGACTGTTGACTGTACACAAAGAGCTCCCAGCAGAAGACACATGTGATCACTGACCAACCCAAGTCTTGGAGGCGGACTCCAACACACTGAGAACTGAATTGAAAGCAAAATATATATTTTACAGAAACATTGATAACTTATTGGGACTAAATGACAGGAATGCACAACTTTGAGTTCCTTAAAATGGAAACTTTGCCTACAATTCAAGCCCAAACTCCAATTTGTGTGATGTTCTGGGGCAAAACCCTGCCATTTATTGATACTACAGACTCTGTGTTTAAGCTAGAGACATGGGAATTTACTGGAGTATGTATGGACAGGCCGTGTATATGTGTATGATTTTTAATGAAAAACCAATATTGCAAAACCAGTTAAAAAATGCAAAATGTTGCCATTTATGAATGTGAGCTCTTAGAAACATCAGAGTTTGAACAGAGTATACCTCATGTGATACGTGATGGGTGCATGTAATTTCAAACCACTGTGTATCTATGAAATATGTCTTTAGGTCAAATATAGATTTGTGTGTAATTTGACAGGGGAGTGTCCTTTCTGCAAGCCATTAAATGACATCATTCTGACATACAATCCTGCTCTCCAGTGAGAACGCAAAGAATTCTCCAACCTATCAGAACTCTGAAGGGATTGGGCCTAGAAAGCTAGCCTCTCCAACCACTTTCAAAACACATAAAAAGAGACTGCTGGGACAGGTAGGGACATTCAATTCCATTTGCTGCGGAGCATGCTGACCGACGACTTCAAATCCATCAATCTCCAGAACCTGTAGCAGTACCCAGAAAGCAGAGCAGTATCCAGAATCCAGAGAGGCTAGACCAGCAGAGCAGAGCTGACCCAGATCACTGTGAAGTGCCGAGACCAGAACCGGAGTCCAGTCCAAAACCTGACCAGATCCGTGGCGAGGCATATTTTCTAAAATATATTGTGAGTACCTAGCAGAACTGTGCAGAACCAATCTCTTAGTTAAAATAATCTAATCTAAACTATTTTAATCTAACCAGAACTGCCTCCTAGAAGTTGTCACCTGTCATTTTTAAAAGCTGTCACCTGTCATTTTCCAGCTGCAAGCTGTAACCTGTCGCTTTGAACTTTTAAAATTTCAAATCCAAAAAACAACCTTCACAAAATCATTCATAACTCCGTAACTGTTTGGGCTAGGAACTTTGTTTAACTTTCCTCTCAAAGCTTAGAATCTTACCTTTCCAACAAGCCTAGAATCGACTTCCTACTCCTTAGGATTTCTCCGCAATCACGATTCACGCATTCGCGAATTTTGCCACGATTTGCAATTTGGCCCGATTTCTTTACTTGTAAAAAGATAGCTGCTTTTGCCTGAACTGCTAAATTTCGTTTGCCTCTTAAGAACCATCCCTGAATCATTGCTAGAGTGAGCCTGAAGTCATATTAACTAGATACCACTCACCCTGAACCTCCTGAAGGGAATTAAAACAACTTTCAGCTTATTCTCACTTCATTGCCAGCACATATAAAAGCATTTTGGGCTGTGTTTCAAACTTCTGTAGTCTAAGCTTGCTGGGGTGAACTGAATTACATTTGATTGCATTTCTAAGAACTGTGTGCTCTCCTGTTCATTTCCTTACATTGCATAAGGGGGGGAGTGGATTGCCAGAGAAAAGTGATTACATTGTTTTGTTGAAATCATATTGAGTATTTTCTGTATTGCATTTTCATTCAACATTGCATCCATCTGAAACTAGATAAAGCATTCTCTACCACCTTAGTCTTCTGTTCCTATTCCCAAGCGTGCTACCTCATCCTTTATACTACTCCTGGGTAATCAAATCAGTTTATTAGTAGAACATTACCCATTGTTGTTAACTGCTCTTGTTCTGAAGTGTGATATTAATTATTAATTTATTATAAAGTGTGATATATATATATTGTTTACATTCTCAAATAAACCGTTTAAACTTGCAAAACAGAACTACTTCTTGGCTCAGTGGGGTCAGGGGGGTTCCAAGAGAGGGGTGTTATATAGGGGTAGTTATCCAGAACTCATGAACTGGACATAAAGATATATCAATAAGGGTTACCATTCAGTATCCCAGACTATGCATTGACTTAGCTGTAGTGCTGGATTGAATCCTCTTACAAATTGGGGGCTCGTCCGGGATGTCTGGGTTAGATCTATCACTTGTGCAGATTAATACAGTGTGCCAGCTGACCAGATACACATATCCGGTTGGATCACCATGCTGTGTTACGCTGTAAAGCACTCCTCAAAGGAACGCTCTAAGGAAAAGGTCTGTTTTGCAAAAATAAAATACAAACTTCTGTAAGTCAGGAAGGAACTCAAATTCCAGAATGATGACCTTGGTAGATATGAAAATAGCCAGAGAGCACTTCTTACATAAGATATTTGTGAGAGGTGAGTGGACTCATCAGGACCAGGCGGTCTGGTTGCAGGCAATCGCACCCCAGATCACTGAAACAGGGTCAGATTTATGGAGAGACCAGGGTCCCTTACATG
This sequence comes from Ambystoma mexicanum, assembly GCF_040938575.1. Lineage (NCBI taxonomy): Eukaryota > Metazoa > Chordata > Amphibia > Caudata > Ambystomatidae > Ambystoma > Ambystoma mexicanum. Next base: position 307,539,741 of record NC_090921.1, read on the forward strand.
TGGCCCTGAGTGAACTATATATGGCCCCTAAGGCCAAGGATGAGCACAACAAGATTGCCAGGGTAGCAGCATATTTATATTTACATATGGGAGCCATGCAGGACAAATGTGCTGAAGGCCAAGATCTGGCGAGTAGGCAACTGCTGGCATTACAGAAGGCCCAATCTGATCTGGACTCTTCTGAGCATATGCTGCAGAGGAGCCAGGAGTCAGAAAATGATAGTAGGCAGTATATCATTAAAATAAAAGAGGACATGGATATACTGCAACAGAAAAAGACAGACCAGGATACCAGAATTCTGGCCTTGCAGAAGGAACGCCAGGACAGTTTGGACTCCCTACTGCAGAGCCAGAAAAAGCTGGAGCAACAGATCAATTTCAACAGGGCATGCACAAAGCAGGTAGCCACCCTGCAAATCCAACTAGACAGAGAGAAAGAGGAGAGCAATAAACTGATCCTGAAAGACCTGGATACCCAGGCAGAGTTTGATCAGGAGCGCCAGAAAGCTGGTGCCTTCCAAAGGCAAAGGGACGACCTGACGGCACAGATGCAGACTCTTAGTCAGGAAAGGGACACCTTAGGACAGGAAGTCTGCCACTTAAAAAGAAAAATGGAAGAAAATCACCTGGCCCACCAGGGAGTGGGTGACCTTCAAAAAGAACACCAGGACTTGCTAAAGCACACCAGGAGGGTGGAGGAGGCTCTGGCAAGACAGGAGCAGGCCAGTAGGGATGGGACTCAGGAGGTAACCCTCCTGCAGCAAAGTCTGGCCCAGTGCTCCAGGACCAATCAGGAAACACAGAGAGAGAATGAGGCTCTCTGCCAGCACAATGATAGGCTCCAACAACAGGTAGCAATGCAGGAGAGACTGATAGAGTCTAGTAAGGCCTTAACTGAGGAACTGAAGGCGCAGGCTCTTGCATTGCAACAGGGAGCAGGGGCGGATAGAGACCAGGTTCGCTGGGAAAGGGAAACTCCTGAGCATAACCTCAGGAGCCCTAGTACCAGAGGCCTTTATCTCTCTCAGTCCCTGGACTCTGCCAACCACATGTCCTCTGGCACACATGAGCACCGGGCCACAGGGATGGCAGATTACTATCCAGCCAGAAGCAGGGGGCTCATAGGCCAGTACCTCCAAGGAATGGATGGGCGGGCATCCGGGTATGGGCACCCAAGCACAGTGCAATTTAGTGGGGAACCCCAGGAGAATAGGCCCATTAAGGGCATCCTGAAAACTTCTGCCCAGTTAGGTCAGTGGGGGGGTACCCATCAAATCCTGGCAGCAAGGAGGAATCTGAAGACTCCTCTGAACGGCGCAGGACACAGGAGACCAGGTCCCCACATTCTGCCAGCCATTCCCAGGCTCGCAGAATCCGGGAAAACCTGGAAGATCAGACAGGAACCTCTGGGAGCAGTGCCTCTGAGTCAGAGGATGAATGGACCAGGGTTACCCGAACCAAAAAGGCCAATAAGGCAAAAAGGGCCTAGCTTAAGGACCCATTGAAACAGATTAAGGCAATCAGGAGTGTCATCACGCCTTATTATAAGAACGCCAAGTATTCCGTTTGGGAACACTTGGAGCGCTATGAGCAAATGATGGAGACTTTCCATTTGAAGGACAGCAGTAGCTGCATCCAGTACGTCAAATGGACATTCTCCCCAGAATACTCCAGTTTCTTTGCGGGGCTGGAGGCCCAAAATCATTTAAGATGGTCCACCTATAAGGCGGCCATCTTGAAACATTTTTCTGTTCACACAAATCCTCAAGAGGCTCGCAAGGCAGCCTACAATTTGCAATGTGGGGAGGATCAGGCCCCACAAGAGTTTGTGCAAGAATTAAAGCGTGCTTTTGCGCAGACCACCAGAAGGGTGCGCACAGACAGCAAAGAGTTTGTCAATACATTTTTCCATGCTCTCCCTAAATATATAATGACCCAGCTCGTGAGAGATTTTCATGAGAAAAGATCTTTAGACTGGGTCATTGAACAGGCTACCCGGATCTATGAGGTGCAGAAGCCTATCAAAAATAAAAATAACGCGCCGAAAAACCCCAAAACCAACAGCACCCCTGCTGCTGCCAAGGTGGCAGAGGTAAAGTTTGCCCCCGTTTTAGATTTGGAGATGGGGGGACCTAAAGCCTGCCTGCACCAAATAACTCACAGCCCAGAAGGCCCTCGGGCCAGTCACAGACAGGGAGTCGAGGAGGTAGTCCCACAAATGGGGTCCCCCGCTCCCCTGACTATGTAAGTCCCTGCTACAAGGGAAACCGACCAATCCTGGGTTATGTGTGGACTCCTCCAGCCCAAGGGGGGGATCCAGCCCAGCACCTGACCCGGGGAATTTCCCTCCTAACTTCCCCCAGGAGGGCAGAAATTCTCCAAATCCTGGGCAGAACTTTTTCCCCAGGTATCCACCCAATTTCCTGCCCCAAAATCATCCATCCTTCTTTCCCCAATTCCCTGAGCCCAGACAACCCAATCCGGGAGAGGGGAGGCCAAGGGTGGAGGGGTTCCAAAATCTTCCCAACCAGGGGTACTACCAGAGAAGGGATAGCTACCCTTCCCGGGATCAGCCCAGGGGAGAAAATAGAGCCCCGTATCAGCCTGAGCGGGTTTCCCAGTTAGAGCGCCAGGTCCAAAATATGGCACGGGATCTGGGTCACATACTTAGGGCTCAACTGAACCCTCAGATGAGCATGCCACCGCAGAATGCCCCAAACTCTGGACCTGGTGCTCCAGAACAATGACGGGGGCAGCACCCCGATAACCCACCGGTTCCCAGGGAGGAGGCACAAGGGGAAGGGGGGTGTAAAGCCTTGGAGGAAGCTTCCTTCCCAACTTGTAAACAGCCCCTGGAAAACCAGGAACCGGAAACAAAATCTCTTGCCCCTGAAAGCCTGCCTCCCAAGGAGCAGAGGGGGGGTAGGAGAAACAAAGGACCCAAACAGACCCACTTTGTGGAGGAGGTACAGGTCTTCCAATTTGAGGGAGAGGGATTCTCAGAAGATCCTGGGAAAAGGATCTTCTCCTTCAGAAATGGGGGAATTCCTCCCAAAGAAAAATGGGTCCCAAGGGATTCCAATTCAGCCTGGGGAGATATGGAGACTGAGCTACCGCCGCCCATCATCTCATCCCAGAACCCACAATACTGAAATCCCCTGGTTCAAACCCATCCTGGTGACTGCCTCCAAGAAGGGGGGGGCGGCCCAGAACCGGAACCAGGGGAACCCACAATGGCTCTGATCTCCAGTTGCCAACTTTTTCTTTCAGATTCCCAAGGCTCTCCACATAATTCTGCCCGAATCTCTTCGCTAGCAATGTCCAAAACCAGAAAGTTAGTCCACCAGTTGTCCAAAAATGTGCATTATCTGTGCCCCCTTGAGGAGAAGGAGGGAAGATACTATGCCCCGGTACAAGTACAGGGGCAGGGTACAATTTTGGCACTGGTGGACACTGGATCCCAAGCTACCCTTCTGTCCAAAAGGGCCTTTGAGGAACTAAATGCAGGAAGGGGGGAGAATTACCGTATTCCTCTCACCTCTCTTCCTGGACAACTGCAGAACTTTGACGGGAAGGAAATTCCTGTCGAGGGGACTGCAGATTTGGACATTAAAATTGGGCGACACAAGGTGAAACACCCGGTCATAGTAGTGACTCCAGAGGGCACCCCTTGTTTACTAGGGAATGACCTCTTGAGAAGGTTGTCAACCCTAATAGATTGTGTAAACAAGGTCCTCTGGACCCAGACTAGCCGACCAATAAAATTAAAACAGAGTGTCAACCATGTTAGTTTAAACGGCACCTGCCACATGGTTGAACAAAAATCTGACCAAGTAGAATTTCACTTCCAGAACAACCAAATTCCAGACGTGACAGTAATAGCAGTAGGACAACAGACTGGTGATGGGGGGTCCTCTCTATTTCTGAAAATCAACCTTCCTTCCAGTTTAAGGTGGTATTCCACACTGGAAGGAAACACCCTGAAATTCTTTACCAATCCACAATCAGAAACTCCCACTCGTATAGTCCGGAAAGATGTGAAATCAGCTCAGAGCCTGGCTGATATTCAGCAAATTGGAGAGCAGTTGTTCATCCCTGTTCAGTTAAATGATGGGAAGGACTCTGTTCTCGCTCGAGTGTGCGTGAACAATGGTAAGAGCTTCATCAGCGAAGCCATGTTCCGCCAACTCCTAAAAGATCCAGCCATTCCCACATTCAAACTGATAGACAAATGGGAAATGGACCTGGAAGCACCCAATTCGGAACATCTCCTGCCAAGCAGGTGTATGCTCAAAATCTCCATTGGCAACAAGAGCATAGTCCATAATTGTTGGGTCGTGCGAGACATCACTACCGCCTTTTGCTTAAGCAGTGACATTCTCAATCACTTTGCCATTAGTTTGGACCTAATAAACTTCAAAGCTTGGTCCCGATTAGCGGATAATCCCATGGGCTTTGATGATCCAGAAATAGCATTTAGGTCAGCTCAATTGCTACCTTATGCAGTTGAAATTCAGATCAAAGAGGAAGTCACCATCCCAGAAAGGACCCGACAATTCTCCCTGGAAGTGAAAGTTAAAAGAGGACAAAAATTGCAAAACCCTGATGCTTATATACATCTAAATGCTTCTCTCCAACAGCAAGGGTTGTGGGTAAACCCAACTCCATTAGTCAACATAGAACATGACACCATTCCAATGGAGGTGGATAACAGCGACTTAGAGAGTATTACTCTAGCCGCAGGCACCATTATTGGAATGGCGGTTGATGACTGACATTTTTCCATTGATTTAGGAAATGAACTGTTAGGACCAATCCCCAAGGACTGTTTTGACGGTGACAGTGATGACAACACAACACCAGACAGGATTTTCACCCGGCATGGGGGGAACTTCCTGGTGTACACTTCTTTCCCTTATGGTAAGGAAGATGTGACTTATGACTTCAGGAGGGATGAGGTGATTTTCCAGGTCCATGAGGGTTGCCTTTCCCACCTGAGGCCTCCAGTCCAAATCAGCACTCTGACCAGGGACTTCTCCACCCAGCTGGAGGAGGCCGCTGAGATAGCCAAACCAGAAGTCTTTCCAGGTTTCAGGCAGATGGTGGAAGAGAGAGTCAACCTAGCTGATGCCTGTGTGACTCTGGAACAGAAGCAAAAGTTGAAACAAGTTTTCTTGGATTTCCAAGATCTCTTTGCGGTAGACTCATATGACTGTGGTCGCACCGACATCCACACCACAACAATCCCCACAGACCCTGGCATGACTCCAGTGTTTGTGAAGCAATATCGCTTGCCTCTCGCATCAATGGAGTCCCTTACTGAAATAATTAAGAACCTTGAGTCCCGGGGAATAATACGTCCAGTACACAGCACCTTCAATAATCCGGTGCTGGGAATATTGAAGCCAAACGGCCAGTGGAGACTCTGCGCCGACCTCAGGGAGCTCAACAAACGGGTCCATACTTCCCGATGGCCTCTGCCCTACATTGACCAAGGGCTGGCCCAGATCCAGGGGTCACAGGTATTCACTGCACTAGACCTGACAAATGGATACTGGACTGTGCCTGTCAGTAGGGAGGACCAATACAAGCTGGCTTTTACCTTTGGGGGCCAGCAGTACACATGGACCCGGACTCCCTTCGGATACCTCAACTCCGGCAATGAATTCAACATTTTCCTACATAAGGCCATGCCCGACCTGGATGCGAGGGGTAACCTGGCTTATGTAGATGATGTCCTCATCAAAAGTTCATCTGTGGAGGAACACATAGCGGAGATCCGTTATGTTCTGACACAGTTGAGGGCCGCCGGAGCAAAACTTTCCTTTCAGAAAGCACAGTGGTGTAGAACCCGTGTTAATTTCTTGGGGCATGAGATTACTCCTCAGGGTCTCTGTCCCCAGGAAAAGAAAGTGGAAGCACTTCAGAAACTGAAAGACCCCACAACTCTGCGGGAACTAAGGAGCCTCCTTGGACTGACTAATTACAGCAGAAAGTTCATTGAGGGCTACGCAGAGATTACCAGACCCCTGATTCATCTCCTGAAGAGGGGGGTCAAGTGGGAATGGGGTCCAGAACAAGCCGAGGCAGTAAGACAACTCAAAAGAAGCCTCTCACAAGCGCCCTGCCTAGCTTACCCTGTCAGAAACAAGGAGTTCTTCCTGGAGACAGGGTTCTCTAATACGTGCTTGACGGCAGTATTATACCAAAAGCATGACAAGGTCAATAAAGTAATCTCATATGCGAGCAAAACTTTATCCTCTGTGGAGGAAAAATTCAACGATTGTGAGAAGGCACTCCTGGCAACGGTGTGGGCATTGAAGAATTACCATCCGTTCATCCATGGGGAACACATCATAGTGGAGACTCCACACCAGCCTCTGCAATATCTCCAAAGTGACAGAATCCGGGCCGGAAATGTGAGTAATTCCCGAATTACTTCCTGGATTCTGTCAATGCAAGGCTTTCCTTTGGAGGTCAGATATGGCCAAAACAAGAAGAGTCCCCTCGCGCAAGGTCTGGCTGACTTGCATGATTGTGCCAGAGAATACTGTCTCGAGGACGAAAGTCTAAAAATCAAGGACAACATGGAGGCATACCTTGATTCCCCACACAAAGTCTTTGAAGAAGACAAGTGTGAGGGAATGCCCACTGTCTATGTGGACGGATGCTCTTACCATGTTGACAACAACGGGGAGAAAGAACTGGTGGCCGGCGTAGGGAATGCATGGGTGAAGGAGACCCCAGAACCCTCCGCTGGGTACAAAATTGGTCCCCGAAGTAGTCAGGTGGCAGAATTGATGGCTGTGCATCAAGCCATCCTCACTGCTGTCCAACACCAACTCCACGAACTGGTCATAATCACAGATTCTGATTGTGTACGGAACGGGTTCGTGGAGCACCTGGTTAACTGGAAAACCAGAGGCATGTTATGTGCTAACAACAAACCCTTGAAACATGAGAAGTTGATCCAAAACATTGATGATCTGGTCACCTCGAAGGGGATGACCATCTATTGGAAGAAGATCAAGGGTCATTCCAAAGTAGAGGGACCAGACAAAACTGGAAATGACTTAGCTGATCAGCTGGCCAAAACCGGGGCCATCCAAGGGGATCTAATTGAGATTGAGTCCTTGTTGGGGGAAATCCAGGTCACCGCTATCACTAGGTCCCAGACAAATGCTCACAATGATCTTTCAACTGCCCAATGGAGCAAGGAGACCCCTGATGCTGATTTGATTACAGCTCAGAAGGGGGATCCAATTATTGGTAAGTTTTACCAACACCTTGAGGACCCTGAGAACTTTCCCCTGATGGATACTGATTACATTGGGAAAGAGGACCTAAGAGTGTTGATGAAATGTCCAAAAATGTTCCGAATCCAAGACGGTTTGCTGGTAAGGAAATCCAAAGCTGGCCACGATCAGTGGGTGGTTCCTACCTCATTCCGAAGCCTGATGTTAAGTCACGCCCATGATACGGCCACCGCCGGTCATAGGGGGTTTCACACAACACTGGAAATCTTACGAGAGGTTGCATACTGGCCACACATGGGGCAGGACCTTGACCAATACTTGAAGGGGTGTCTTGTGTGTGCACAATTTCAGCCATCATCCCTCACGCACCGTGCACCCCTCCAAAAGAGGGGGATGACACTGCCATGGTCAGATTTGCAAATCGACTTTGTAGGCCCTGTAATCCGCTCGTCTAGAGGAAACAAGTACATGTTGACCGTTACATGCTTGTTTACCAAGTGGGTGGAATGTCTCCCAGCCCCAAACTGCAAGGCAGAAACAGCAGATGCCCTGATGATTAACCACATCTTTTCCCGTTTTGGTCTACCTCAAAGGATTGAGTCAGCCAGAGGTAGCCACTTCACCAGTGAAGTAATGACAAAGATGTGGGAGATACTGGGGGTCAAAAGGAAGTTACATATTGCTTACCGGCCAGCTTCTTCTGGGGCAGTAGAGAGATATAACCGAATCATTGTGAGCATATTAAAGAAGTTTGTGGCAGATTCTGGGCCAAGTTGGGATATCTGATTACCTCTGGTCCTAATGGCCATCAGATCTACCCCGTCATCTGCAACCAAAATGTCACCATTCGAGTTGATGACTGGACGCAAGATGGTGCTTCCTCAGCATTTGCTCTACAGAACCCAAGAGCAAACGTTGATAAATGCCTCCACAACTCACGAGTATGTGGAGAATTTAAGGAAACACCTTCAACATGCTTTTGCTTATGCTCAGCGGAATCTAGAAAGATCAGCTGATAGCATGAAGACCCACTATCACCTGAAAACTTCCAGGAAGGAATATTAGGTGGGGGACCGGGTCTATCTATACAACTTCCCAAGAAACCAGGCGAAACAGCGAAAATTTTTGCCTACATGGAAGGGACCCTATGAGATTATAGACAAGATCTCCCCTGTGGCCTACAAGAGCCGCATCCCCAAAGGCAGTTTGGCAGAGCGGGAAGACAAGTGGGTCCACATAAACCCGTTGAAGTGTTGCCATCCCAGGCACACTTTGCAGCAACTGGAGGAGTCCTCGGTAATCCCAGAGGGTACCGCTCCAGAGTAATTCAATTCCAACCCTAAAAGATCCTACATATAGCCTATCAAATTCTGTGTTTCTCAAGTTTATGTGTTCCTGTCTCTTAATTAAAAAAAATGTGCATGTTCATATCTGTTGAGTTCTAAAATATATATGCCACCCCACTATATCAATGGTGGGGGAGAAATGTCCATGAATAGGTATTGCCGCTCTTCCTTTGTCGTCCTAGGAGAAAGAAAACCTGGAGACTGGCCAAGGAGGACGATCTGGAGACCGGGAGCAGAGACCCGAGTGGCCCGGGGTACCGCCCAATCCTCCCATCAGGACCAGCAAGGAGAACTGATTGATCGACTGGAGGGAGGAAAAAATGCTGAACTGTGCCATTTGCAGAATTGGAAGAAGATAATGAGGACATACCAGCGCAAGGGCTAAAAACCTCCATTGCACCCGACTTCCCCTCGATTTGGATCAAAGCGTAGTCGGGCGGGGGGGATTTATGCAGGGTTTTGACTCATGCTGAATCAATAGACTGGATAGACATGGGGATTAAGCCGTCGCTGCCCATTATCCTATCCCGGAATAAAAATAAATCAATAGACAGGGTAGATGTGGGGTTGAGCTGTCGCCGCCCACATCCACGCCAGGATCTAGGAGAACCGCAGTTGCGCACACCAAGATGGTCTCCCAAGGTGCCACCCATTTTTGCCTATGTTGTGAGCACAGAAGGGCACAGAGCCTAAAACCATTGTAAAAGGGGCAATGCTGATTGCCAAAAGCAACCCATAACTGTTGGGAATTCGTTTTCTTCAGGTCAAACATGGCTAATTTATGGGCACAAAATTATTTTACTGCAGAACTACACCAATGCCATTTGTTGAACCTGGACAATATACTTCCATGTAATATCTCTTGTTTGAAATGCTTGAATTCAAGACTGATCCAAAAAAAAGTGCATGAAGTACCCACTTTTGACTGAGGGCGGCGCTAGCGGTCTAAACTCTGACAGGGAAACTGCATGTCAGGAGTTGCAGGAGAGGACTTTACATCAAAGGCTGGGAGTTAATTAAAATCTTAACCACATGCTGTTCCCAGAAGACAATCTGATTTAATTAACAGGCTGGGACACCTCTCACCTCCAGAGATTCACACCAGGAGTCAGAATCTCACATGACCTCTTGATTGATAGAAGGCAGACTGGCTGGCAGCCTCCTGGAGACCACACAATAGGCTCTTGCACTTGAATAGAATATCCTGATGTTGACTGTTGACTGTACACAAAGAGCTCCCAGCAGAAGACACATGTGATCACTGACCCACCCAAGTCTTGGAGACGGACTCCAACACTCTGAGAACTGAATTGAAAGCAAAATATATATTTTACAGAAACACTGATAACTTATTGGGACTAAATGACAGGAATGCACAACTTTGAGTTCCTTAAAATGGAAACATTGCCTACAATTCAAGCCCAAACTCCAATTTGTGTGATGTTCTGGGGCAAAACCCTGCCATTTATTGATACTACAGACTCTGTGTTTAAGCTAGAGACATGGGAATTTACTGGAGTATGTATGGACAGGCTGTGTATATGTGTATGATTTTTAATGAAAAACCAATATTGCAAAACCAGTTAAAAAATGCAAAATGTTGCCATTTATGAATGTGAGCTCTTAGAAACATCAGAGTTTGAACAGAGTATACCTCATGTGATACGTGATGGGTGCATGTAATTTCAAACCACTGTGTATCTATGAAATATGTCTTTAGGTCAAATATAGATTTGTGTGTAATTTGACAGGGGAGTGTCCTTTCTGCAAGCCATTAAATGACATCATTCTGACACACAATCCTGCTCTCCAGTGAGAACGCAAAGAATTCTCCAACCTATCAGAACTCTGAAGGGATTGGGCCTAGAAAGCTAGTCTCTCCAACCACTTTCAAAACACATAAAAAGAGACTGCTGGGACAGGTAGGGACATTCAATTCCGTTTGCTGCGGAGCATGCTGACCGACGACTTCACATCCAGAGATCCAGACTTCAAATCCATCAATCTCCAGAACCTGTAGCAGTACCCAGAAAGCAGAGCAGTATCCAGAATCCAGAGAGGCTAGACCAGCAGAGCAGAGCTGACCCAGATCACTGTGAAGTGCCGAGACCAGAACCGGAGTCCAGTCCAAAACCTGACCAGATCCGTGGCGAGGCATATTTTCTAAAATATATTGTGAGTACCTAGCAGAACTGTGCAGAACCAATCTCTTAGTTAAAATAATCTAATCTAAACTATTTTAATCTAACCAGAACTGCCTCCTAGAAGTTGTCACCTGTCATTTTTAAAAGCTGTCACCTGTCATTTTCTAGCTGCAAGCTGTAACCTGTCGCTTTGAACTTTTAAAATTTCAAATCCGAAAAACAACCTTCACAAAATCGTTCATAACTCTGTAACCGTTTGGGCTAGGAACTCGGTTTAACTTTCATCTGAAAGCTTAGAATCTTACCTTTCCAACAAGCCTAGAACCGACTTCCTACTCCTTATACTTTCTCTAAAATCACGAATCACGCTTTCACGAATTTTGCCGCAATTTGCGATTTGGCCCGATTTCTTTACTTGTAAAAAGATAGCTGCTTTTGCCTGAACTGCTAAATTTCGTTTGCTTCTTAAGAAACATCCCTGAATCATTGCTAGAGTGAGCCTGAACTCATATTAACTAGATACCACTCACCCTGAACCTCCTGAAGGGAATTAAAACCATTTTCAGCATATTCCTCACTTCATTGCCAGCACATATAAAAGCATTTTGGGCTGTGTTTCAAACTTCTGTAGTCTAAGCTTGCTGGGGTGAACTGAATTACATTTGATTGCATTTCTAAGAACTGTGTGCTCTCCTATTCATTTCCGTACATTGCATAAGGGGGGGAGTGGATTGCCAGAGAAAAGTGATTATATTGTTTTGTTGAAATCATATTCAGTATTTTCTGTATTGCATTTTCATTCAACATTGCATCCATCTGAAACTAGATAAAGCATTCTCTATCACCTTAGTCTTCTGTTCCTATTCCCAAGCGTGCTACCTCATCCATACCTGCTGTTTTTGAAGAATGACTTGGCATTTGCGCCTCCGGTGCCTTTTTCTTTGCGTCGCATGTCCCTGATCCTTGGCTGACACCAGGTAGACTTTTCTCCCTTTTTTCCACTGTTCCCTGTCGGATTCATGTTGGGTCCCTGTGACGTCATCCCCTTCTTCCTCAGTCGAAGAGTTTGTCATTTCGACTCGCCTTGCATTGGCTTGCTTCTTTTTCTTGGTCCCGCTCTTCTCTTGAGGAATATTCAGTGGCGGCAGTGGGGCGCCGATGACCGGCCCACCTTAGCATAGTGGTCCTTTCTGCTACATGCCCCACATGTTGTCCCTTGTGTGGGGCAGTTTCGCCGTCCATGTCGCGGTCCACCACACCATCCACATTCCGTGGGTCCCGGGATTTGTGGCTGCCACCTAGCTTGTGCGTAGTTGCCGCCAGCCTCATCCGTTGCAGGCTGTCTGTTGGTGACATGGGCCACCATTGCTGTCGTGAGGGCAGGCTGTAGTTTTTGAAGAGTCGCCCCCATGTTGGCGGCCCTGGTATGTACCAGTTCTCTTTGATGACCCAATTCCGGAATGCGTGTTAGGGAGATGCCCTTCTCACTCAGTACCATCCTTCTCAGTTTCTCCGAATGGATGCCGTTGATGAGCTGTCTCCGGATTTCTTTCTCGACATTCGTGAACTCACACGATATTGCCAGCTTCCTCAGTTGGGTATGGTAGACATCCAAGGTCTCCTCTTCTCCCTGAATAGTGGTGCAGAATATAAAAGTTTCATAATCAGGGTTGAGCTGTGGGAGTAAATGAGCCATCAGGGCATCCTTCGCTTGCTGTTAGATGTCCTGGCCATCATCAATGGTTAACGAGTAGTACCTCGTACCCCACGTTTAGCAACAGGTGCGATCTCATCTTCCTGTCAGTGGTTATGTCCTTGCATTCCATCGCCATTTTGAATTTTTGGATCCATAGTTGCCACTGGGGGCCAACTGATGATGGGTCCGTAAATGGATGAAATGGCTGAATCATCGCAGAGGAGTTCCCATGTGGGCGAGGTTGTGGTGATGACATCGACAGATTGGCCGCAATTCTAGAAGGCATGCCGGGCCTGGGGGTGGACGTGCCAGTCGCCATGGCAGGGCCTCACTGTGTCTTAATGGGGTATGCACGCCTCACCTTAGTGCCTGTCCTCAGGTGACCGTGCCCCTCCTCGGTTGAAAGTCTCAAACTGTGGTGGATGGGCAGCTGCGTCGATCCAGGCGCTCACCATGTGCGGTAGCCTTGAACATCCAAATCTGGACCAAGTGTGAAGGCCTCCCACGCTGTGCCGTGGCGCCTCTGACATCTGGAAGGCGATGTGTGGTTGTTGCACTTCACTATGGGTGTCCTTAGGGAGAGTGTCCCCTCCAGCCGACGGTGGCCTGTGTTGAAGATCAGCTCGATTGGCATGAAAGAAGGAGAGAGGAAGAGAGAAAAATGATTATTCATTTTTTTTTCTTTTTTCGTGGGTGGGGGTTTTGTGTGCCCCCCCACCGGGTGTCCAAAATTTTCGCGTCTCGGCATGAGTCAGCAACAGCTGGCAGAGCGTCGAGCATGTGTGCTGGGTTCCGTTTCCCTCGTCGCCATTGTTATGTCCTGTCTCCCCGCCTCGGCACGAGGGGAGACAGAACGCGCAGGACCTTGTCAGTAGGCCGCAGTGGCGCAGCTCCAGCGGGAGCGAAATGAGACACGCCACACTCTGTTCGTTACTGTACCCGAAACTGCTCCCTGTCCGTGGGGGCGGGGCTTTTATTGAGACGCCCTGCATCACCACGTTGCGGGACGCAGGGCGGATATAACACACATTTAAAAAAAAAAACTGGTTATTTTACTAAAGAGTGTCTGTACCTCATTGGTCCAATTAGAATGATGTCCTCTCCCGATTAGCGAACAGATTGCCAGTAAACCGGTCTTGTGCTGGTTAAGTATATGGAGATAAGAGGATTTGGGGCTCTATCGAGATGCTTTATCACATTAAGTGTCATTACGTGGGGATACAAGTTGTAAGTGGGTTACCCACGTTAAATATGTCCTTACTGAACTAGGATTTGAAGGCCTTTGGGACGACCCTGGGAGAATCACTGAGCAAACCATACGTACCCTGAAGAGGAGGCAAACATTTATACAAAAATACGACGGGAGAGGAAAGCGGCATCCCTTTCATGTGGCCCAAAGAGTACCTGCTCACCCAACAGTTGGGATGCTATAACTAAGATTAGGGATTCTACCAAGTTCATGTTTTACAAGAACATGGACTAATATGGGATCAGGGCCCCCATGTGTTAAAAGACAAATGAAACAATATTGCATTACTTCTTAATCTGCCCTAGTACACCACATTTGAGGCATATTTACTTAAAACCTCTAATAAGAGAGGCAAGAATTTGCTATGTAGGGGAAGCCATCAGGGACGTCATTGCACTGAAATGCCTGGGGGTAGCGGAAGTGACACCACATGGCTCTTGACCGCGGATGACATCACAGGAAGTTATGTCATTTGACCCCGCCCCAAAGTAACAACACGGGGAATGATGGAACACAACCTTTAATCCCTTGACAAAACAGGACGTGGCATCACATAGCGTTATTCCTTAGTACACTACGAAAAATACGATTATGATATCAATGTAATATGATATACATTTCATACAAGAATGGATCACCAAATGTATCCTTAGTATAAGTCTGCCTAGGCCCATATTACCAAATTACTGTGAATACAAGGAGATGACCAAGGCCCCATGATAATGATGTGTTATTATATAGCATTTACGCACTTTACATAGAACAAATATACATACAATATTACCCAACCTGTGCTGGTACTCATTTATCAACCTCAGAAGGATGAAATGCTGAGCTGGCCTTGCTGGGATTCGAACCTGCAAATCACACACACATTGCAGCAGCAAGTGCTCAACCCACTGAGCTATCTTACCGGCTATAGCTATCCTTATAGTAACATTAGCAATTAAATGTCTGAATGTTCTCAATGTCAGAAAGCAAATTACACTCTTTAGTAGATACCATTAAACAGGTAACTGAGCTTTAACAGCAGACCAGTTCATCTGCAGGTCTGGCGCAAAGTTGGCCACATACAAGCCTGCATGGATCTACTTTTCAGGCTTTAGAAGTTGGCAAAATACATACCATTGGGAGGGTTCATGACTGTGTATTAAAGAATTTAGAGCAGCGCAGGGAAAGCAGCAGACTCACATGGCAACTCGTACTGTGGGCACTCGTTGCCACATACATGGAAACATCCTGAACAGCATGCCATGGAGATAGGAAAGATAGACACATTACAACAAAGCATTAATTGTGGCACAATGAAATCAAGGGCCACTTTATGTGCTATGGTCAAACATCTCTACACTGTACACAAGCTTTTAGCCACAAGGATTTTGTCAAGTAACCGAGGGCACAGACATGGAATGTCTTGTGATGATCGTAACAGAGACAACAGCAGAAAAAAACATGCTATAACTGCAACTTGCGAAAAGCAAAATACAGGGTCCGAAATGGATGTGTATTCAACTCTAAATGCTTTTTGAACGTTTTTGTCTGCATTGTGAATTTGAGGTCTTAAAAACAGACTCACCCCCTGAAGTGGGTCTGAAATAAACTTTTGAGTTTAGCAATTATTGTATAGAATTCCAGAAAGACAAATTATGTGTTATTCCTATTCTTTCTTATTTAGGGTCACTGCTCAAATTATTACACTTGTGGAACCCCCCTGTATTTTTAAGAGTCTGAACAAGAAAGCCAGCCACTCCAGAAACAGGCACGCAGTGATGGCCAAAGCCCCGGAGCATCAATTTATTTTTTTTAAATCTTTATTTTGGGGGGTGTATCAAGGGAGGCCTCAGGGGTTGCAGTTGCGACCCGTAGCAACCCCAAAATGATGTGCCTGGAAGCCATGGTATACTTAAGGCAACCCGTACATCAGTGAGTGGTAATTGCAAATGCAATATACACATATAGAGCATGGCTCCAAAGGAAGAGAGTTTTGGAAAGCCCTTCTATAGAGGCTTAGGTCCTTTGCCTCTGAATCCTTAACATTTGGAAAGCAACTAATTGAAGGACTTGAGTAAAGTATGTTGAACCCAATGGTATGCAGGATGAGGTTATCGGAAATTATTCCCTGATTGAATTAGTAAGAGGCTTGAAGCATCGCTATCCTTTATGAAATATGATCAGCTGTACATCTGGGTGGGGTTATTTTAATAATTGCACTAACTGCACACTGTCATTAATAGATTGTAGTATTATTTGCTGAATTTTAAATTGATGGGTGTTTTTATGTAACTTATTCTTGAAGGTGTTTATATCGAATAAAAGCTGTCTTTGACTGACTGACAAAATAAAATTCAGGGCACTTGATTGGAAAGACTAAGTATTCAATTAGTATTCGATTCCCCCCAACAGACGTTAAATAGTCAGCACTGTGGTGTCTCTGGGCAATTAATAGTTATAGTTGCTTTATCCTATTGTACCAGGATCTCCTTGTTTTAGTTACACCCGTTCACGCACAACGTTATGCTTGAACCCCTCATCTTTCAAATTACCAAAGATTTCGGTTCCAAAAAGTCACAACCGTGTGTGATAACATGGGTCTGGGCGGATTCAATATCCTTATCTTCTTACACTGTGTATGTTAGGAAGAGCTCTGAAGAAGAGCAATTGTTTGAAACACGTGTAGGCTCAAAGATCACTATAAAATAAGACCTTAATATAAATAAATGAAAGCATTACAAAGTAAAACCAGTCAAGAAGCAGTTATGTGTATATTATTGTGAACAAAACTAAGGGTGTTGACAGTTATTTGTCAGGACACGTGCAATTAAAAACCATGAGAAATCTTTATTGATTTAGTTGTTTGCCTAAAAGACGTCCAGCTAAGCGTCTTTATCTCTTGGGTGGTGCAACATCTTAATATTCATAACTGCAATAAGTGAGTTCTGAGGCTTTTCTTCTCTGACGTCAATTACATATCTTCACTATTGGCCGTGACAAAAAGACCAACACTATCTCCTGATACGTTTTAGAACCTTTAACAAAACACACACATTCACCTATAGTTAGAATGCATAACAGTGGCATCCTGTATGCAAGTGTATTCCTAGTTATGTGATAAACCATGTTCTGTTTGATATACTGATGTACAAATAACCCAAGACTGATTAACTTTTACTAATCAGCTAGAGCACATTTATCTACAAAAATAAAACTTTATTTTGGGGGGTTATTATGCAAACTAATGTGTCAAAGGCTCACCAAACAAGAACATGGGCCAACCTTAGGGCAGTGTGGAGGCACTCTGCTAGAGCTATCATTGAACCCCCACCTCCCAACAGATATGTACCACTGTAGGGTCACCCTGGTAGAGCTTTCATTGATCCCATGATACATGTACTAATTTGCAGAAAACCGGGCGTGTCCCTCCTTGCCACTCCTGGACACTCAGTGGTGGTGAGCCCTTGTGACTTGGCTTGAAGCCCCAATTTCCTTCAGATCAACCAACATCATGGTATATGCCATTTATTACCCAGAGCTCGTTTTCTGTGAAATGTGCTCTGTGTGTGGAGCGTGAAAGGGGACAGGATAGGCCTGGCTAACAGCCAGGCCTATCCTGTAGCAAGTGGCTATATCCACACTTCTCTTAATGTTTATACTAGTTCCCATTGCTAAGGCCATTCTCAGATGGGAATAACTTTCATTCCTTGAAGAATCTAGTTCTCATTTGTGGTGTAGTCATGTATTATAACGGGTTTTAGATTACTCTTGCTGACAATTCTAGTTCCCATTGGAGAGATGGCCCATTTTGCTTCCACCATGGTCAGGTCCTGCATAACTCCCTCTCTGACTCCCTCTCTTCTCCTCCCCCTCTCCTCCTTCTTCCAGCATGTCTGTTTTCTCATCTGTTTCCCCTTCTGAAGTCTCCTCCCTTCTATCCAAAGCCCACCCCACAGCTGCCCCCTCTGACCCGCTCCCCTCCGTTCTCATCCCTAAAATTTACCCTCTTCTGATCCCTTACCTTACCACATTCTTCAACTCCTGCCTCTCCTCATCTATCTTTCCCTCTGCTTTCAAACATGCAACGATCATTCCTATTCTCAAGAAACCCTCTGCTGATCCACTGCTCACTGCCAGCTACAGACCTATCTCTCTTCTGCCTTTCCTTTCTAAACTCCTTGAACGCCTCACCTACTCTCAACTCTCTTCCTTTGTCTCTACTTCCTCTCTCCTTCCTCCTTTCCAATCTGGCTTCCGTCCCAAACATTCCACTGAAACTGCTCTCACCTCGATTCTCAACTCGCTCCTCTGCTCGCCATGCAAAGCAATCCTCCATACTTATTCTCCTTGATCTCCCTGCCGCTTTTGAGACTGTCGTTCATCCTCTCCTGCTCCACACTCTCTCCTCCTTCGGGTTCAAAGGCCCTGTTCTAAAATGGCTCTCCTCTTACCTTTCCTCTCGTTCCTTTGCTGTTTCATGGGGAGGCCAGACCTCTCCTTCCTTCCCTCTTATTTACGGTGTTCCTCAAGGCTCTGTACTTGGCCCTTTCCTCTTCTCTCTCTATACCTCCCTCATTGCCCCTGTCATCTCCTCCTTTGGCATCTCCCATCATTTCTATGCGGACGACACCCAACTCTTTCTATCTTTCTCTTCCTTCACACCTGACCTCCACCTTAAACTCTCCTCTTGTCTCACAGCCATCAAGAACTGGATGTCCTCCCGCTTTCTCTCACTTAACACCGATAAAACCGAAGTCCTTTTCTTCCCCGCTAACTCTCTTGCCCCTTCTTCTCCTCCCCCGTTCATCCACTTTCCTCCTTCCAATCTCCCTATCTCCACTCATGCTCGCAACCTAGGTGTTCATTTTGACTCCTCTTTCACCTTCTCGCAACACATTTCACTCACCTCCTACTCCTGCAGATACCACCTCTACAATATTTGGAAAATCTTGCCCCTCCTTATCTCTCCTCCCTTCTCTCCTTCTACTCCCCCTCTCGCTCCCTTCGTTCCACTGACCACTTCCTTCTCTCTGTACCTCCTTCCCCCTGCGCTTCCTCCCGGTTCCGCTCTTTCCAACTTCTTGCTCCTCTGCATTGGAACTCTCTCCCCTTCTCAATCCGCTCTTCCACTACCCTCATCTCATTTCGCACTTCCCTTAAATCCTTCCTCCTCCAATCCCCACCTTAAAGCCCCTCACGCCCTCTCTACTCCCCCGTCCTTCCCCTCTTCTAATCCCTCCCCTCCCTTACCACCTTCCCTTTCTATTTTACACTCTATCTCCCTTCCTTCTACACTCACTCAATCCTTCCCCGCCCCTCCCTCTACTCTCCTGTTCCCACTCCACTTCTCCCCCCTCTCAGTCAATTGCTCTTTGCACTGTTTTGTTGTTGAATGATTCAAGTTGCCACTTTGCTCACAATGTTATTTGTTGTTATTACTCTGTATTTTGTTGTTCCATTGTACAGCGCCTTGGTGTAAAGCGCTCTATAAATAAATCAATCAATCAATCAATAATAATGAGTGTATACCACATGAGAGACAAGTCCAAGGATTCATTTTCTAATGGGACATGGATAATTTCACTGCCACCATAGCAGTCCTTGTCTCTGGAGGGTACTATTTAACAGCTGGGTAATTTTTTTTAAATGTTATCATAAGCTTTTACAGGGCTAGACCAATCCCTGCTTTAGAAAAGGATGCTTCTGAACTTTCAACAAAGTGGCAATTTCTTTTTTTCAGAACAGGCTAGTTGCCATGAAACCACAAGCAAATGCAACCCCCCCAAAGTGACGAGAAGAGGAAGAGGAGGGGTGTTGCTATGGTCCGTTTCTCGGACGGCAACCAGACAATAGCCTTCTTTTACGGGTTCCTTCACATTTTAATTTCATATTTATTGATTGGAAGCTAATGTAATTCTTAGTCTGCATCAGTCAAATCTTAGATCTTTTCCCCAAATAATACACCCACCCCTCAATCTCCACTTCCACTTATGGCACGCTACGGCAGGTACACGCTTTTGGTCACGCTTGTGTAATCAGTTTAGGCGTTTATGGGATTCCCATGTCCTTTGTGTGAAGACATGGTATGCCGCTCGTTTGATAGGCCACCTGTGCAAGCTGCCTCAAGGGGGCAGTGTAGGGGAGGAGAGTACATGTAGGTTGTAATACCACGCCAATGGGATTTACAGCTTGTGCTAGTTGCATACTGCCCAATTCCCTATTCGCCTTGACATGATCTGCGCAGGCTTTCTATGTCGGACCGAAACCTAGATGTCCATCATTCCTTTAAAGGAAGGCGTGTTTGTTTTATCAAATTCTTCTACCTTGTTCAGTAGCTGCACAGCATCCACAGCTCGGAAGTAGTGCAAGTGATGGCAGGTTTTTAACCCATAGTGAGGGGCCTGGGAGGTGGCAAAGTGCATGGTGCATGAAAGTGTGATGTTGTGTAGCTGCTTTATCTCTGATGAGGTTTCTGGGTTCGAGGCTCTGTTTCACTGATCTTAAAAGGGATTGATTGAACATTGAGGGACTGTAGGGAAATTCAGGGGCATGTTTATTTATTTATTGTTCACTTGTTACATGCTTATACAGGAAGCAAATACTGTTTCAAAGCGCACACAGGGCAACAGGGAGGGGACAGGGGATGATAGAGAGTGTAAATTACAACAATGTTAAATAATTAAGTACAACGCAATTAAAAGAGACAATGAGGAGGGAAAGACGAACCTACTATGCCTTGTGAGTGTTCAGAACATGCAAGTGAAGAGGGAAGAGGGGTATGGGATAGGTGATGTGGTGCTCATGGAGAGCAGCAGGTGAAGCGCTATGAAGAAAGGTAAGTGCAACCTCCAGTGGTGGAGGGTGAGCCGAGGCAAGTGCAGCGGATAGACAGCAGCTGGGATGATAAGATGTGGGAGGTCAGGGCCCGAGGATGCATAAGGGCCCGCACACCAGTCAAGCTACTGTGTGATTAGCAGGGGAGAGAGGGAGGTAAGGAGGAGGTAAAGAGGAAGGTCTTGATGCTTTTCCAGAATTTAAGTAGGTCCTGCTCAAGACAATGAGGAATGGGAGGCTGTTCCAAAGAAGGAAGCCCGCTCAGGAAAGAGATCGACCACCTGCTCTCTGTTTAGCAAACCGCTTCACACGCAAGGAGTTGGTGCCAGAGGAACACATGTGTCTAGAGGGGGAGTATTTGGTCAGAATGAGCTGCAGATAGAATGGTCCACGCCCCCAGACAGACTTGTGGATGATGCAGAGGGATTTTAATTTAATCTGTGGTGCGATCGGGAGCCAGTGAAGACATTGTAGGGCAAGAGAGATGCCGTCCATGGGTTTGAGGCCAAGGATACGTCTCTCTGCCCTATTCTGGATTATCTGGAGGGGTTTCTGAGTGAACGAAGGTAGATTAAGGAGGAGGCTATTGCAATAGTCAAGCCAAGAGAGAACCAGAGCCTGGGTAACATTGAGTCTCTTGGGGAAGGCGAGGAAAGGTAGAATTCCTTTCAATGGGAAAAGCTGATGTGGTTCTTCTTGGCAATGTCCTGAACATGAGGGAGGAAGGATAGAGAGGAGTCGAAGATGACTCTGCGGTCTCTGGCTTCTGAAGAGGGAGCAGGGGAGAGCCCATGGAAGAAGGACAGAGTGAAGGGAAGAAGTAGGGTGCCGGTGTCCCAATAGGAAGGATCTCTGTTTTGCTGGCATTGAGGCAGAGATAATTAGAAGTACACCTGGCCTGGATGGCTGAGAGGCAGTCAATGATGAAGGAGGGTGCAAGGGCATCTGTTGGAAGTTTGAAGAAGAGTTGTGTGTCCGCATATCACTGGTAGTTGTGGGAGAAGGAGGAAATGAGGCATGCCAGTAGAGTAAGGTAGATGTTAAAGAGCCAAGGCGAAAGAATGGAGCCATGGGGGACCGAACAGGTGGAGGAGGATGTAGGGGAGTATGAGGTGCCCGGTATAACTTTGGAAGAGCAGTCAGTTAGGAAGGAGGTAACCCAGTCAAGTGCCCGCTTCGAGATACCAAGGGTCTCATGGAGCCTGGGTGTCATGGAGCCTTTTTATGAGGATGGAGTGGTTCACTGTGTCAAATCCAGAAGAGATATCAAGGAGGATGAGGACAGCAGGGGAGTTGGAATCAAGGGATGCGATCAGTTCTTCACAGGTGTCCAGAAGAGAAGTTTCCATGCCTCTGGCTGCTCGGAATACAGACTGATGGTTGTGAAGACTGCCAACAAGTTAAGTGTGGGAGTTAAGTTGGAGTAGGGCCAACTTCTCAAGCAGTTTCCCCAGGAAAGGGGTGATGGAGATGGGGGCGATAGTTGGCTGGGCAGTAAGAGAACTGATGTTTGTTTAAGGAGCGGGCAAACAAGGGAGTGCTTGAGGGAGGATGGTAAAGAACCACTAGCAAAGGAGTGGTTACAAAGATCAGCAAGAGCGGTAGCGAGCGAGAAAATGTTGTCCTTGATAGTTCTGGATGAGCAAGGGGCAACTTGTTTGGAAGAAACCTTCATGAAGTTGACAACTCTGGTGACTTCTTCCGGAGAGACAGATGTGAAGGAGGAAAAGGAGGAAAGAAGAGGGTGAGTGGTCAGGGGAGGCAAAAGGGGGAGGGATGGGTTGGAGGAATGTGTGACAAGGCTGTTCAGAATGTCCTGGGTTTTGGAGGTGAAGTGAGTGGCGAGTGCATTGCAAAGGGTCTGGGAAGGAGTAGGGGTGTTGAGGATACTGCAGACGGGTTGGCAAGTTCCCTGCAGATTTTGAAGCGGTCAGCCGTGTTGTTGGACGCGCCAGATACTTGCGCCTGAATGTGGCCCCCTTTTTTAGCATGGATAGAGAGTCTGTAATGCCTTTGGCGCTGACGACAGGCCAGTTTCTCAGAGGCTGAATCTGAAGTTTGCCACTTCCAGTCTGCAGCCCTGCACTTACGTTTTTAATTTGCAAGTTCTGAGTTGTACCAGGTGTTACGCTTGGAGGCAGGTTTCAGGTGGATTCTCATGACTGGGGCCAGGATGTCAAGGGTGTTGGTAATGGAAAAATAGAGGTTGCTGAGAGCAGATTCAGAGGTAGAGTCTGAGTTGGGTAGGCAGGGGGGAATGAAGGTGGAAGTGAAGGAAGCAGCTGACACTCGTTTCATTGGACGGATGTTCGTGAATGAGGTTGGCAGGGCTTTTGGAGGAGTTATCACAGGGCCATAAGAGACCCAGGAGGGAGGATAGAAGATGGTGGACAGACCAAGAGAGAATGGTGATCAGAGGAGATGACAGAGCGGAGTGGATAATGGCATCTAGCATGTGTCTGGCAGAGCTGGTTGGACCAGACGGAAGAAGGGAGAGGGATAGGGAGGTGAAGAGGTCAATGAAGAGGGTGGATGCTGTGCACAGGGAGCCTAAATGGATGTTGAAGTCACCCAGGAGTAGCAGGTTCAGAGGTGTAGACAGGGTAGAGCCTGAGTGGGCAAGGCCCAACCAGAATCTGTATATGCCCTGTCGGCAGCGCTGTGTGGGCATTTACAGATGTTAATGTCACTGTGATATGATAGGATATGGCATTTGTAACGTGCCTATACACCAGTGTTTCAAGGTGTGCCGAGGCACGGAAGGGGTAACAGAGAGAGGATAGAGACAGCTATTTTACTAGACGAAGTGACATTGAGATCGCGCAAGTGCAGGGGAGCGGGAGGGGAAAAGTGTGGGGGGGAAATGGGAGGGGGCAGTGCTGTACATGGGATCAACACAAAAAAAAAGTGTGGCCAGCAGGTGGCAGCTGCAAGGGTAAGTGCAGACAGCAGGTGTCCAAAAGTGCAGGTAGGGGGACTGTAGGGTTATTGATCCAGACCCAAGTGCATGGGTTGCCGGGAGGCAGTGCTGGTGCGGAATTGGGCGGGTAGCGACCTGGGCCTGAAATCAGAGGGTAGCCAGGTGACCAGTGCAGTATCAGACAGGAGAGCAGCAGGGGAGAGGAAGAGAGAAGGCAGAAGCAAAGAGGAAGGTTTTATGGTGCTTCAACAACCGGGGATGGTTCTCCTCAAGTTTCAGAGAGGCAGGGAAGCTGTTCCAGAGCAAGGCCCCAGCCGAAGAAAGAGATCTACCACCAACTTGTCGCTTGGAGAAATGACTGACCCAGATGGAGTTGGAGCTGGAGGAGCGAAGAGCTCGAGTAGGAAGGTATTTAAGAAGAAAGAGTTGGACGTATTGAGGACCCAGGCCCCAGAAGGCTTTGTGGACAATGCAGAGGGTCTTCAACTAAATCCTTGCAGTCACTGGGAGCCAATACAGAGATGTCACTGCTGGAGATATACGATCCCTGGGCTTGAGGCAAGGGACAAGTCTCACAGTCCTGTTCTAGATGAGTTTCAGAGGGTGGAGAGTAGAAGCAGGCAGAGTTGTGGTGGGCCAAACTACATTAGCTTCTGGCCACACTTTTTAGACAATCCTGGCTATGCCTCTGAGCAGGTTGGAGGTGGCAGAAAGTAAAGAGGAACGGAAATCAGCCTACTCAGAGAAAAACAGAGAGAAAGGACCTGACGGCCTGTAAATGGTAGCAATGATCAGGGTTGAGGAGGGAGAGATGACCAATTTGCATACCAGCCTCTCAAAGGACGAATAGAGCTGAGTGGGTAGGATGGAAGAAGGAATCCACTCAGGGAAGATTAAGGAAGCCCCACCGCCAGCCCAGTGAGGTTGAGGCTTGGAGGTGATCGTAAAGCCTCCGGGTAAGAGACAGTCAAAGAAATTTACTGAGTTGGCATTGACCCAGGTCTCAGTGAGTGCGAGTATGTCAAGGTCAGTGTCTTCAAGAAGGCAGATGTTAGCAGAGTGTTTGTTGGCTGAGCGTGCGCTGAGGGTTGCCAGGTGGAGACCATCACTGCCTTTGAAAGTTTTTTTAGGCGGAGTACAGGGGTGTGGTACTTCAGTCAGAGGTGGCGGAGCAGTAGGGAAGTAGGGGGAGAAGTAGGGGAAAAGGCAGGAAAAGGAAGGAAGTTGATGAGAGATGGCAGGATCAAAGAGTTGGAGGTTGGCCTGAGGGCCTTGAACCAGGATTGTGCCCATGAAGCAGACATTAATGCATCAGTGAGATGTGAAGAAGCCTGCCAAGAGGACTTCCCACTTGGTGCCGACATTAATGGTAGTGGAAGAGTAAGGGGAGAGAGTAGAGATGGGACGAGAAGTCCATATTTTCTTTCATTTTTATTTATTTATTTAATTGTATAAAGCGTGCAAACAGCCCAGAGGCATCGAGGCGCGGTTACAGTTAATGGACTTGAAGCATTGATCATACATTTTACATGTGATGAGCTTACTTACATGAGGCATACATCAGACATTTTGTAGGTAATGAACTAAGATATCTGAGGCATGCATCAGGCATTTGTAGAAAACATTTGTTGGGACTTTACATGCATTGTAGAACAGTTTCATTACCTTAGGCAGGGCAGACATAGTGAGAACAATGTGTGCATATAGTTCATTATTTAGGTGAATAGTAGTGTCTTGATGGCTTTGCAGAAGGCTATGTGTAAAGTTTCTGCTCTTAGGGGTGGTGGAAGGGCATTCCATTGTAGGGCTGCTAAGAATGGGAAGTTGGCGCCGCCTGCTCTAGCTCGTTTTATTTTGGGTACAGTGAGCATGTTAGCATACAGTGTTCTGGTTGGTCTGGAGGATGTAGATCTGTGTATTCTTTGGGTCAGATGTAGGGATACTGTTTGATTGATACATTTGTGAGTTAGGGCCAGAGTTTTCGATCTCTAATGGGTCTGGAGATGGGACAGAGAAGAAGTCAGTGAAGAATTCTCTGGAGGATGTACTGACATAGGTGTCTGCGATTGGGAGGCCAGGGTTTTCAGAAAGGATGTAGTTTTTATGTTTTTTCCATCCCGATTTTGTGAGATAGGGTAGATAGAGGATGGTGTAGCAGTTGGAGTAGATTTGGGAGATGGAGAGTGCCATCTCAGAGCAAGAGAAAGGAAGCGAGAGGCAGAGAGTTAAAGAAGGTGGGGTGGTACTGAAGTGCACAGTTCTGGCCTTAACTCACAGGCAGTCAAGTAACTCACAGGCAGTCAAGTGGATGTTAATAGTAATAGACACAAAGTAATGCAGGAAGTGAGCACGCCTACATTCGATTTTCAAACTAACAGACCCAAAACAATGCAGGATGTGGCACACCTAAATTCGATTTTTAAAAATGATGCAGGATGTGAGCACATCTAAATTCAATCTATAATCAAATAGACACAGAACAATGTAGGATGTGAGCAAACCTAAATTTGATTTTTAAAACCATGCAGGATGTGAGCACACCTAAATTTGATTTTTAAACTAACAGACACAAAATAATGCAAGATGGGAGCACACCTAATTTCGAATTGCAAAAACAATGCAGGAGGTGAACACACCTAAATTGGATTTTTAAACTAACAGACACAAAACAATGCACGGTCCGAGCACATCGAAATTCGATTTGTAAACTAACGGACACAAAACTATGCAGGATGTGAGCACACCTAAATTTCATTTGCAAAGACAATGCAGGATGTGAGCACACCTAAAAACGATTTTCAATGTAACAGACAAAGCAATGCCGGATGTGGGCACACCTAAATTCGATTTTTAAGACACAAGTATTGCAGCACAGCAGCAAAGAGGAGGAAGCCATTGAAGTGAGAGCTCAGAAAAGACAATGTCAGAGTTTTTTATTGTGAAGTACAGGGGAGAATTACCAGCTGAGATAGATGAGTGAGAATGTCAGGAAGGGTACAAGCACAGAGCTAAGCGGGATTGGGCAGGGAAGCAGAGCAAACAGTCAGCACTCACGTAATAGCAGTAGGGGGGATATCATAGTCCATGGGCACAAGGAACAAGTACCCAGCATCATAGCTCATTATTTGCCTGCAGATTTTTATGGGGGCCTGCAAAGCCTGGCCAGGCCCGGCCAGGTACAGACAGGCGCCTAGGAGTGGGGCCTTTGGATGGGGGGCCGGTGTTCGCCTGCCGGTGATCTCACTGGCCACAGGTAGCCAATCAATGCAGCCTCACATCAAACACAGTCTGGCTGAGAAGTTTCAGAAAACGGTGCAGCCATGTTTCCGATATCAATTCACATGTGAATGGGCCAGAAAAAAATCCAAAGAGCCACATACTGCAGCGTGCTTTCCCTATATTGACAAATAAATTAATTTAAAAAAAAGAAAGTACAGTGGAGTGCTTACGATCATGAATTGTGGCAGCCTACGGGCCAAGTAGCATGAGTGACGTCTACCCGATGTGGCATTAGTTATCTCTCTCCCCGATGCACATCAGAGCCTCGTGGTGTGGATGTCCTGTTGCAGGCCTGCTGTTGCAGCCAGTCCTCCTCTGGAGATGATGAAATGATGAGAGTGTGGCTTCATGGTTAAGACCTTTGTGTCTGGCCTATGCTGTAGCTAGATATTCACTCAAGCATTTTTTGGAATAATATATATTCATAGTACAATTTGAAAGGTGATTTTCAAGCAAGCTGCAGCTCTGAGGAGACAGCATGCGAGCCTGTATCTGTTAATGAGAGTGCACAGTGCATGTTATATAATGTGGCTGCACACGTGAATGGGAGAATCAATTTGCATTGGGACCTGAGGCCAGTAAGAAGAAGCTCTGATGGGGAGAGAGGGTTGGATTGGATCTCTAAGTCCCAAAATATATGTGCATTCTCGATAACAGTGACACTTACTGGCATTATGGGAAAAGGCAACGTGAGTGTTCTGAAGTGGGGATGCAAGCATATGGTGACACAGTCATTATAGACATGTCTTCTAATAGTATCATTACGGCAAAGCAAATATGGGTATGTCCTTACATGAGGATACTGGCATATATTGGGCGCTACAAACATATACACGTTTAGGCACAGCCAGCATGACAGTGCTTTTTATACTGGCAGAATACCAGTCCATATTGTGCATAAATGCATCATGAAATTGTGTTGGAAAATGCTCCTGTGGATTGCTGGTGACTTGCTGGGTATTCGATTTTTATGTGTGTTACCCTACAAAACGTATTGTAAACATGCACCATTTACCCATTACTTTACATTTTTCCTCAGTGAGAGTACCCTCTGACTCCCCCCTCCCCCAATCATCGTTAGTTGGGGATGCCTCGCTACGCTCAGTTGCTTGAGCGCATTCTTGGGAATTATAGCCCTCTGCTACCCCTGGCCAAAAGTGAAACCATGTCTTTATGCTGGCGTCAAACGCTCCTGGCGGTGGTGCTGCTGCCAACGCCCGCAGGACATGGGCAGCAAGAAGTGATATGGCTACTGTATCCTACAGGGTAAGAATTTCTTTTAACATGACTCATGCTCGGTGAATTGTGACAGAATTATTAAGCTGATTTCCGGAATTGCTGCAGCATCTTGAACGGGATACTGAAGGTCAACCTCACCTGCTATTCTATGGCGCAGTTTAAATAATTAGTCTATCTATGGTTACTGCGTCAGAGCCGGGCCCATTGAAGGTCACTTTCCTTATTATGTGCTCACCTCAAATCCGGCAATTAACTTAATAGATTTAGCGCCTTCGTTAACTATAAAAGTTGAAATTGAAGACCCAGCAACATACAAAGACCCTCGTTCCAATGAGGGCGACTGATTCACTGGGAAGAGGCCGGCTGAATGCGCGCCTGCGCAGTTGTGCTCTTTTTGAATACATCTTGTCAATGCTTGCCGCCAAGAACGGTTGCACTCTCTGTCTAAAGTGGTACCTGGTACCCATGCTCACCTGCATTTCGTTATAATCCCCCCCTTTCCTTGTTTTGAACATTCATTTTAAGCGGCCATCATTCCGGAAATCAAGGAGTCGGTAAAACCATTGCAGCACCCTTTTCCGCTTGAAAATGTCTTACCTGGCAAGAGCCAAAAATCCATCTCTGTATATGGCCCTTTTTGCTTTCAGACGGGCATCTTCTGAATAACATGTGCAGGTACGCAATGCACAATTAACAAATGTTTCCATGTCAACCAACTCAACATAGCAGACTAGTCAGCATTGGTTCACGTGGTGGAGTATACACAGGCTGAGGGGCTTTGGCATGTCAATGCCCCTTCCCACTGATCTGTGACTTGACAGAAGGGGGCCTTAGCACTGCCCAGTTCACACTTGGGTCTGCCCCAGCCCAGTGATAAAAGAAACAGACTTAGAGAATGAACTGGGCGGCCTCTGAAGCCTTCCACTGACATCACCATGAACGTTATGTGAAAGCCCTGATAGGTACCAGCCTGCACCTAACACAAAAGCAACCCTTTTATTAGGATTTCACGGAGGCAGACCTCCTTGAGGTACACCTCAAAACAGCAGCCTTTTCGTGTCTCCACCACTGCCTACTTCTACTCTGCAGCAACCTTACAGCATCACTGGCCGTTCCTTTCATTCCAAGACAGGTAACTACAAGCAGTACACACTTTGATTTGACCTCGTAAAGTAAGACAGTGTTACTTTTATCTCAGCCTTGCTCTCATGTTCTGTGTGTGCCAGGCAAAAGCCACCCAATGCTATTGTGTCCTCTGTACTTCGGTCACTTATTGGATTGATCCAGGGACGTCATTTCACCAAAATGCCAGGGGTAGCAGAAGTGAAATCACACAACCCTTGACCTCTGATGACACCACCGGGCGTGATGTCATTTGACCCCACCCCGAACTGACATCACGGAATGCGATGGAACAAAACCTTTCACCCCTTGACAAAACAGGAAGTGGCATCACATAGCATTGTTTCTAAGTACAATACGAAAAATATGATTACGATATCACTGTAAAGTGAGCTATATTTCATACAAGAAAGGATCACCATATGTATCGTTAATATCAGTGTGTATAGGCCCATATTACCAAGTGACTGTCAATGGCCAAATGACAATGATGTGGTATTATATAGCACTTACGCTTAAGCGTTTCATATATAACAAATATACATACAATATCGCCCAACCTGTGTTGGTACTCATTTATCAACTTCAGCAGAATGAAAAGCTGAGTTGACCTTGCCAGGAGTCGAACCTGCAGATCACACACACACGGTGCAGCTGCGAGCGCTCAACCCAGTGAGCTATCTTACCCACTATAGCTATCAGAAAACCAGCCACTGCTGAAACAAAGAGCCACATGCTGCTGGCCACAGCCCAGAAGCCTCAATAAAAAATTAAAAAAAGTTTTAAAATTTTTTTTTAGGGATATCAAGGGAGACCACAGGGGTAGCAAGGGAGACCACAGGGGTCGCAGGTGCAAACCCTGTCGACCCCTAAAAGACGTCCTTGGGTTGGTCACAAAATAATGGTACACAGCACGACTGGTTATCATTACCCCTTCACTCATTATTCTGCTAAAATGTCCTACCACCAGTCACAAAACTTTCAAGATAAGTTCTGCATGTGTTTCCCCACCCTCCCACTTTACAGTGCATGGCAGTGTCTCCCGGCATGGACCAATTAGGTATGTCTATTTAGCTCCCCCGTGGCCAATACGGCTCTAATTGCTGATTTACCCTCAATTGACCTTTTACTTTGCCCATTTGCGTGTACATTAACGAGACTGCAAGGCTCACACATTACTGTTGATACTGCACGGCTCATATTGCACGGCTTACTGCGCATACACACTGCGCAGAACACAGACTACTCACCCTGCACTGGCCACGCTAATTCCCACAGCCTTAATCATACTGCAGAGCTTCCACTGCATGCATGCTGCATTGCCCATACTGCACTCAGAGTGCATGCGTGCACTGTACTGATGTTGACTGCTGAAGACACGCTGCACTACTCACACTGCATAGCTAAATGTGCACTAGCATGCATTCCTCACACCGCTTGCATGTTCCTTTCCCATTTCAGTCACACTGAGCTGCACACACTTGGCTATTCATAGTACACTGAAACTGTTCTGCTCTCCCTGCATCCACATTGCTTGCTTTCATATTATCAGCATGAAGATTGCACTGAAAGCACATTTAGCCAAAAGCCCAATTCCTTCATCCAGGCATGTCGGGCAGGGTTTCATTGTCATTGTGGGTGGCGCTTACCATGCAAGGTCACTCTTGCGACCCCTGTGATCACCGTTGTTACCCTGCACCATGTGACTTTGTTTCTGGAGTGGCTGGCTTTCTTGTTCAGGCCCCTTAAAAAAAACAGGGGGTACCACAGCAGTGACCCTAAATAAGAAAGAATTGGAATAACAAAAAAATGTGTCTTTCTGGAATTCTATACAATACTAGCTAGACTCATTAAATGTTTATTTCAGGCACACTTCAGGAAGTGAGTCACTGATTTAGTCTATTCTTAAACGCCTCAAATTCACAATGCAGGCAAACACTTCCAAAAAGCATTTAGAGTAGAATAAGCATCCATTTCAGACTACGTATTTTGCTTTTTTTGCAAATTGCAGTTATAGCATGTTTTTTTCTGCCGTTATCTCTTACGATTATCATAGTGTCCTTGGTCACTTGACAAAATCCTTGTGCCTACAAGCTTGTGTACAATGTAGAAATGTTTGACCATAGCACATAAAGTGACCCTTGATTTCATTGTGCCACAATTGATGCTTTGTTGTAATGTGTCTATCTTTCCTATCTCCTGGCATGCTGTTCAGGATGTTAGTTTGCATGTATGAGGTAACGAGTGCCCAGAGTACGGGATGCCTTGTGAGTTTGCTGCTTTCCCTGCGCTACTCTAAATTCTTTAATACACAGTTATGAACCCTTCCAATGGTATGTATTTTGCCAACCTCTGAAGCCTGAAAAGTAGATCCACCCAGGCTTGACGTGTGGCCAACTTTGCACCAGACCTGCAGATGAACTGGCCTGCTGTTAAATCTCAGTTACCAGTTTAATGGTATCCACTTGAGAGTGTCATTTGTTTCTGACTTTGAGAACATTCAAACATGTAATTGCTAATTTTACTATAGCCGGTAAGATAGCTATGGCTGGTAAGATAGCTCAGTGGGTTGAGCGCTCGCTGCTGCGATGTGTGTGTGAACTGCAGGTTCGAATCCTGGAACATGCAAACTCAGCCTGTCATCCTTCTGAGGTTGATAAATGAGCACCAACATAGGTTGGCTGATATTATATGTTTGTTCTATATAAACGCTTAAGCGTGTGCTATATGATAACACATCATTATCGTTTGGCCTTAGAAGTCTGTTTGCATTCACAGTAATTTGGTAATGTGGGCCTATACACACTATTAACAATACATATGGTTATGCATTCTTGTATGAAATGTGTATCACATTACAGTTATATCGTAACCATATTTTGAATGGATTGTGCCCTCCAACGTATTCCTCATCTTTGATATTCGTTACCCAGCTTCAGGTGCTTCAGACTTCTTTCTTTCAGCAGTGGGCGCTGTGCGTCCATGCAGTCGACTCGATGTCCCTAAAGGGCTTCCTTCTCGAGGGTGATGTCATCGAAGGTATATATAGCACGTGCATCGCCCGTTGGCTTCAATTCAGTTTTTCTGAGTAAGCTTACGCTATGAGAAACTACGGTGTGCTTCTAATGTTCTATCCGTGATATCTTCTTCCTCGACAACTACTACCTCAAAGACTGGGTTCAAGAAGTGTCAGGACTGCGGCTCCAAGATGTCGATAACCGACCCACATCGAGTATGTTTGTGGTGTCTCGGTGTGGAGCACAAGACCCCGGTCTGCTCCAAATGCCAGTCGATGACCGGAAAGGCTCTGAAGGAGCGAAAGGGGAAATTGGCGGTAGGTAGAAACCCAAAAAAAAACCATCGACTACCACGTCAAAGAAACCTTCTTCAGATAAATCGAGAGGCGACTCTCCTCGAAGCAAGAAGGTGAAAAGGTCCAGGTCGAGGAGTGGCTCCCACCACTCCTCTTCGCCGTTGAGGAAGTCGAAAAAGAGGAAACCCTGCCTCCTTGCAATTACTTGAGCCTGCCTATTGTACTCTTTCCCCTCCCTCCCCCTAGCACTTCTCCTCTCCCTTCCCCCTCGCACTTGCACAATCTGAATGACACAAGGCCTAGTAAGATAATTTATTTTGCTCTCCCTTTGTCTCCCCTTCCTTGTCTTGTCGTGCCTAGAAACACTTCTGTACAGGCATGTTATGAATGACTTATCATATGATATCCATATATGTGGGGTAGCTAAAATAAAATGTGAACACTTAAGGAGTGAAGACGCTAGATGAATTATGTGCCTGACCTGAGAATTCCATGTACAAATTCAAATGCCTTGTGAAAGGTGTAGGAATGATGTATATTGAGACGAACACCAGATTGTTAAAATCCGTAAAATCCCTGAATCGGAAGTCTAGTTGGGTGCTATAACAGTTTGAGAGGGTGTGAACTGTGGGTGATAGTATTTATAAGGTAAAATAGAAAGGGAAGTTAGATGAACTCATTAATGGGGAAGATGGTCCGTAGGTTAATATGAGGTGTTCAAAGGACATGTGAGTGTGGTGGTTGCAGTTGCGGTTAGTCTTGGGTTTGTTCTGGATACTGGAGAACATGTGTAAGAGGGGTTTGCCAGAAGGAGATACATGTGGCCAGGCCTGTTTCTTGGCCCAGGTGAGGCGGGCGACAGCCTGTGGTACTGAAGTAAATAGCTCAGGAGGAGGGCGCAGGAAGGAGCCCACCCGGCTGGCTCCTCTCTGTTGACTTGTAGATGACTGCGATGTGTTCGTAATATGTAAACAAAGGAATGCATACTCCAAATGCAGCGTGTGAGATGCTCTGAAGTCACACACCGTGTGCCCCTCATTCTTTGTGTTGACAGCCTTTGAAGTGGGCTAATTTATAAGTGATGGCTCACTTAACAAGCCATTGTTTTTACATAGTATGTGCCTAACATTTCAGTGTTAAAAACTGAACATGATGCATCTTTATGCAGAAGGCCAGAAAAAGTATGTTGACCGACTAAACCTATGAATTCTTCAAAGAGAATTAACGTGCCACGCAGAAAAGGTGTTAAACTATTTTCTTTATTTTCATGTCTCTTTATCTAACACACCAACACTTTTTCCTTTGTATACTACTTTTTAGTTACATATAACACATCCCCGGGAAACTGTCATTTTCTTGCTTAAGTTTTCGAGTGGCTGCCATGGGACGGGAACTAAATGTATCTGCTCAGCATCAAAAGTCTTGTCATTTTTTTAAATAAGCCAACCCCAGCCTAGCGCGCACCCCAGATGGCACCTTAATGTGACTTGGCAAATTGATTAGGAAAGCAGGGTTAATTTTGTGTCACCATGCAGACAGTAGTCCATGGCAAATCAATGCAGTGATGTGTGCAGCAATGATGTGTGCGCTGCCAAGTCACCACCCTGTTGGTTAATGGCATCTATGTGGCGCTCCCGTATGTAACAGCACATATGCCAGGAACGTTTTGTGTATGTGGCTCTGACGAGAACGCCATAATGTGCCCACACTTAAGCACATAAAGCAATCAAACAAGGTGCCTCAAATTGTACATCCACTAGGCCAAACACCCTTTCTACACTTGGTAGGGTGACGAGAACTTCTCGACCTAAAATCTTATATACATGTAGAGGATGGAATATTTCTTCAACCTATTTGTGATGGCCAACTTTCATTAATTAATTAGTAAAGAAGGTGCCTACCTTATAGGAGAAAATAATTAAGTGATTAATAGTCCCGAGTGGGCATCTGGGTTGTCTGTAGTGGAACCTACAGTGGAATCTAATAAGGACAGTCTGTAGTTAGGTACTGGTTGCCGCCACGATCATGAAAATAATGCTTTTTTTGAGAAAAGAGTATAGGTAGATTCATCTACATGGTCCTGGTAATCACTTTAGAAGGCTGGAAAGAGATAGAAAGATTGCTTACCAGCGTGATTGTGAATAGTTCCTAATGCGGCCCGTCACGCTGTTTTTAGAAAAATGGCCACTTAATAAAGCACAATGTGCAACGTCATCGCGTGCGGGATGATGTCACGTTAATGACATTTTTTGTTTATATTATTCTGCGCTGACAGCAGTATGTTCTTGTTCATATCTGCAAGGAAATATATATGGTCTGGTGGTTAGTGCATTCATTAACAATAAAGGCATGAAGATGCAGAAATTGGAGTGGGGTTGAAAAGGAGGGATACATATGAAATCTAAGGTCCTCTTTTTAGTTGTCGAACTTGGTGCCTGTTCACAGATGGGGAAATATTAGGAGATATTAACAGGTTTTGTGTCGTGATTTAGTAATGGTGTACATTTGGAAGAGTAGTGCATCTCATTTTCTGTTTTTTTCATTTAGGTGAAGTACAGATATAATACTTGCAGAGATATTTTCATTTAAACACAGCACACACATAATGTTACTCAATATTTAATGAGCTGATGATACATGGGTGTAACTCCAACATTTCCTGATACCAATTCAATTGCAGCGACCATCTTCTCAATACAGTGTAGACAATCTAAATAATACAGACATATCTAGTAGACAGTGATGAATATGAGTTCACAATGATTGTAGATTCAAAAATGTGCAAACGATCAGTACATACATGTGTTGCTTAGTCAGATCTTAATTGTATCTCATGACAGGTACAAGTCATTATTATGTACAGTGCAATAATAAGGTCCTATTGATCAGTGTCAATGATGGTATATGTGTTCATAGGTTTCAATACACATGTTCTAATGTATTCACATGTTGATACATTCGAGTGCATAGGATGATACATTGAATAATAGTTACAATCATACATTTTTAAGTCATACGATTCAGAAGGCAGAATCAACCACATTCCATCTCGGTTTGTTAAGCTCAGGGTAGAATTACCCATAGGGGTTAAGATCCAGAACCTGAACTATGAAATTAGATAATATAAAATAGACTATGACATATCTCTTCGTTCATACCAGTTGGTTCCAGTGAATCCAATTTATGGGTCCAGTACATTTCTAGAAGCACGAGAAGAGCATTGTATATATGAATTTAGGTAGAGAAATTCTCTTCACCCTACCAGGAGACGTGGAATCTGATCTTACAATTGAAAGAATAGCCACCCCCAGGATCTCCAAGAATTGAGCAAGGTGATGTTCTATTGCATTAATTACAAGCTACATTATGTTTATTTACTACCATTGATGGTTATAAGAAAACCTTAAACTAAAGTCACACTGTTGATTTACTTTTTTAGATATATGAAATTTGAAGTTTGAAGGGTATTTTCTACTTTCCTAAGATGTTCTGCTCCTAATGAAGGGACCGGGATCACAAATATCTTTGTATAACTCTAGTTAAACTCTGGGACAGACCAGCAAAAACTGCCCAACTGTGAAGTGTTTCAAAAGATTTAAACTTTGAATCCATGCATCTCAGTATATATACTGTGCAGGGGACGGGAGTGTCCACCAACGAGGACACTACTTCTCTCCCTGCTCACACTGAGACCCAGCCCTTCTTCATCTAAAATACTCCAGAAACAAGAAGCAAAAACCCCTTGTTCCCCATTTGAGTGGCTGATGTTCCTGCAATTGTATACTCACATCCAAAAACGTAAGCTGTTTGAATAAGTATGTATGGTTCATGGTTACAAACATTTTTGGGTGAGTGTTGTGAACCATTATGTGAGCACCAAGCCATGTGTCTGTTATGAATTTAGAGATTTACACATACAATCCTTTTATCACAGTCTTGTTTATCAAATATAGAGATCTCTGATCATTGTTATATTCCTGAAATGCTCTGTTATTCACACAGGAACCCTCATTGGCACTATTTGTCTCCTTCCCCACTCCCATAGAGGTATTATGAAAGATTGCAATAAGAGTGTACAAGACTGTCCATCTTGGAATGATAACCTTCTATCACAAAATAATTAATATGGTTAGTCTAGCATTGCACCTTGCGAAATACAAGTGAGGTGGTACGAACAGAACACTTGCAACACTGGGCCAGTGGTCAGTGGGCCCTCAGACCCCGGCAGGCTGGTAACACAGCATTGTGCCAGTACAAACGGTTTGAAACTGCATTCAGGCAAGGCTTTCCCTAAGAGCAGATGACAGAAAAACCATTTACTTGAGCAGAAACAGCTGTGTTTTCACATTAGATTTCTTCTGTAAAATACTTGAATTACAATGTAATGAAACCAGCTTCATGTACATAGCAATTATTTATTGGTGTTGAGGGGTTTTGTCACACGACACAGAGGTGTAGTTTGGAAGTGATGTGCGCCAGCCGGGGTGTGGGGGAGGGGGCACATTCTAGGGTTTTGCCCTGGGCACCAAGTTGGCTCGAAACTGCCCTGCATATGGGGACTGTAAGACTGTCGTAGATGTTCTGGGAGTGCAAGCATGCCCAGGATTTGAGGGCACAAGCGGGTGAAAGAATGATCCTGGGGACCTGATTTGCATTGGAGAAAATATTGATACCAAGGGGTTATTCACTGGGCTCTTAAAGGATTGTCAAATAGCAGACACTATGGATTTAGAGGGCAGGAATATGTGCAATAAAGGAAGTGCTCAGGAACTGTAAATCAGTGCACAGGCCGCAAGTAGAGGCCTTCCTTGAAGACATAACCCGCAATCCCCTCGCTGGCCACTTTGGAAAAGACCACTTTCTGACTGCACAGCAATTATTTATTTAATTGTTTTTTTATAATGCGCCTATTACTGTACCTGAGTTCGGGTTTCTAAGCGTGGATCCAGGATTTGAAACTCTGTTGCATTGCGTGGTCTTGCATCCAAGACCATCGCATTGTCCCTGTGCTATCCTCCATAGAATATATAAGAGAAAATATGGAAAGATTGAATGGAAATGTATGCTTGATACCTAGAGGAAGAATGGAGGGAGAGTATATGGTATATGGGTCCCCCCAACACCCTTTCGGAAATCCCACCTACCGAAGAAAAGGTGTAAACATGGCTGGTCCTAATTGTATTAGATTGAGTTCCTCACTGAATTGATAGAGCGGAAATACGTGGACACAACGTGTGCTAATTACACGTTAGTGGATTGATGGGAAGTATATTAATTGATTTGACCCCGGATATGTATCATTGGAATATAAGATGCCAATAACATTTTTAGATACTGTCGCTGATGGAACCATAGCACATAGGACTCCCAACATCAGTTGTTAGTGTGTAATTAACGCTTCATCAAGAGTGTCTAAACATAGGCACTTCCTGACACTGTAGATATTTGCAGACAGTTCATATTAAGGGAAGTAAAGCATTTAAACGATGCCTATGGGTGGCCTTCTAAGTGTTACCCAATATCTCATCAACCCCTGCACTCACCTGAGAGCTTGCCATGATCGCTCGGCCGCATGTACCCTAGGGGAGTCCAGGAAGCTTAGTAAAAGTCTGGCTTGCCTCCATCTGTATGCAAACGCATAGGACTAGGGGACGCATCCGCGAAGAGAGGACCCGCAAACACTCCTTCCCTTTCACACACCCATCCGCTGGAACTCTTGCCCGGTATAGCTTGGAATGCCCCTACAAATCACCAATTTCGCAAAAAGCTCTCAAAATGTGGCTTTTTCAGCAACACCTAACCAAGGACTAATCCTAATGGAAGCACAGACTGCAACTCACAGTACTGTGCTACTGTTAAAAGATCGCTGGCTACCCACAACCTTTAGAGTGCTCTACTATTCTTGAGCTAGGCCTGCACGTTAGACAGTAAAATAAAAAAAAAATCATAAGCAAACCTGACAGGTGGGCCCAGACCTGTGGCAATCTGATCCTGATGCACTTGCGCAAAAATAAATGATGCACTCTATTTAGAAAGGGCATCGGTGCGTTTCACAGATCCGCATTCAGTTGCAATTTCCCGGCCCCTTTGCACATTACAACGAATAAGAGGGTCTTTCTTTAGATTTAAATATGCATCCACATGTCAGAAACGGGATGCGCTTTGAAATGCACAGAAATCAAGTGCATTCCACTGCGCTTGATTGTAACATCCGGAGGGGAATACTCAATACATGACAGGGTCATTCATGACCACAGCATGCATTTTTTCTAAGTGGAACAGCAGCGGTAAGAACCACTGCTTTCCCACTTGCATTTCTAACCCTCAGGGATAGAAATGCTTTTCCTTTTATTGAAATTTCACAATGATGGACCCAATAAGGCTCGCAGCATCCACGTGGGTTCCGGCAGTCTGTGATCACAGACATGCAGAGCAGCAGCGCAGCACCATGTAAATATTCAGGTCAATTAAAAAAGTGCCTCATCAGCGCTATTTTTAAAGGTCAAATTTTTGAGAATTGGGCTCTATTTATTTAACGAGATTGTGTTTGTGTAATATGCTATAATCTGAGCCTGCTGTAGACATGTACTCTCGCGAGAGCGGCCCACCTCTCGCGAGAGCATGCGCACAGGAAGCAGAGTGCGACGCGCTCCAGCAGCATTGATGGCGTGGGCAAGATACAGAAGACCGCAGCCCTAGCGCCCCTGCAATGGAGGCAAGCCCCCACTCCCAATTTGCCATCCACCCCTATTACAGACCCTCATGAACACTCTTATGTGTGCTGCCATCTGATCTGACACACAGTGAGTTAACTGTACTGTCCCGACTGCAAGTTGGTAATAAAGACCCCATTCATGCCAGCTGGTGTCCGAGTAATCATTGTGGGGCCACAACATAATTGGCGACGAGGACTCAAGGACGACCCGCGGAAGACAACATGCAAGGCACCACGCCACCACCAGCCTTCCTTCAGTCCCCAGGTAGGCCAGCCATACTGCCTAATGCCGCAGTGGGAACCCATGTTTGAAATGCACTTGGAGGCCATGGGTGGCACGAATTATGCAGCAGCGAGGAAGAGGGCAATGCTGCTAAACGCACTCGGGGTGGAAGGTCAGAGAATCTTTGTGGGACTGAAACCAGAAGCAGTGGAAGGGGACGGTGACAATGTTAACAAAGAGGCGGTGAGGAGAAACACTTAAAAAGGTTTTCGTGGAGCGAGAACATGGTTCTTCACAGAATAGGATTCTACAGTAAGAAGCAAGGACCTGCAGAGCCATTGGGCGATTACATAACAAAGCTGAAAGATCTAGCTGCACTATGTGCCTTTGGAGAGAGGTGGGCCGCTCTCGCGAGAGTAAGTCAATACACCTGCCCATTGACCTTGATCAGAGTACAGACTGTGCGTGCAGCCTCACGAACAAGAGATTAGCCAGTTATTCTGGAAAAATCTTTGTTCTGCTAGATTTAAACTTCTTGGGATATTGAAGTGGACCCTCTTTGATCTTCCCGCACCCTCTCTGGGGTTTACAGACCAAAATTCGAAATGTAGCTATGTGGCAGCTCAAAACAGTAAAGTTAACTGCATGCACTGTCAAACACTGGATACCAAAGGTACACTTGCAGCTGCTGATTGACAGGTTTGATTATAACTGAGCCTCCTCTACACAGCCTTGCACACTAATGGTACCTGCACTTGCTGGGGCACAGCTCAAAATGCTTAAGGTAATTGAGCACGCCATGCTATGGCTAATAATGATGGAAACAGCTTTGCCTTCAGAGTCGCAGTCAGGGACTGTGGAATTTTCTTTCGGGCCCTTGGGCAAAGTTATATTTTATTGATGGTATGAAGGCAATCTTTGCTAGTATCATACCTGCCAGGTTGTCCTGTGTCATGCGTGCCACCTCAAGCCAGTTCTGGTTTCATCGCAAGCTGGGATTTGTAGGCTCATACTTACAACGGGGAAAACAAAACTACAAGTCCCAGCATGCAATGGGAAAACTGGTGCCACCTCTTGGTGTCACTCTAGGTTGGCACTTAGTCTTACTTTAATCTCCCCCCTTTTCCTCGCACTTCTGTCTGTACACTTCCATGACCTAAATGTACTAGGACTAGTACGTTCTTTTGTCCTGTACCCCGCCCTCTTTGTGCTTCCTTCCCTAGCCTGAATGCGCTTGAAACACTTCATGCACTTGCACTAGGAGAAATGCCGTCAGGCCTAGTATGCTAGTTTTCTGTTCGATCATTCGTAAAATTCAAGGCCTAAGAATGACTACTGTACTCTCTTGATCCCTTCCCACATCGAAGCTCTTTGAAACACCCCACTTGTGTGTAAGCGCTGTATAAATAAACAATTACAATTACTTTTCCCAAGAGCATAATCACATTTTGGGGCTGGCACGAGGGCAATCTTTGCCACTTGTTGGAACAATGAGGTGCTCTCTGTTGGTGGCATATAGTGGTTCTCTGCCCTAGAACAGACTGTAGTCACAGTTGGTAATAATAAAGCTGATTGGGCCACCTGAGCTGCAGCTTTAAGTATAGGGAATTATGAAAATCTTTTGGCAGCGCTGAGATATGCATTTGTACGATGGAATACGAATTCACAGCTGAATCGTACTTTGGATGAAAGCATCACTGCAGGAGGCCTTGGAATCATCAAACCATGAAAAGTTAAAGCTTGTATCTACGAGCAGAGGACCTGCAATGGCGGATTTCTGCATGTAAGCCTTCAGTAATCTGGGGGCACGAGGAATCGCAGGAAGACCAGGGAAGTACATTATCCAAACGATCCAATGGTTCCTTATCGCTCAATACATTCTGTTGTATTGTGGAAAAGACTCCTGCTTAAAAAAACTGAAAAATGAATTTTATTACACCACACAGAAATGCACTCCTAAAAAATGTACACAGAATTAAAGATCAGAAAACTTGATGCCTAATTAGAAGCCACTAAGAGAGTTTGAGAAAACTTCAAGTGTCAGTTTCCACCAAATGTCACTGCAAATCTTTCAATGGTGGGTTCCGTCGCAATATGTTTTGAACCAGAATAATCAGCCAGAATAATTAGCGTAGCTGTTTCACCTAGTTTCATTAATAACATCTGCGACAAAGATGCCCATTTAACAAAGATGAGGCACCCAATGGCACTCTTATCAGAATAACCCTTCATAAGAAATTCAATACCCTTTTTTTAAACTCAATTAAGCAAACACAGGGTCATTAATAATAACTCTGTTTCTTTATAACTCAGGAATTCACATCTAATAGTTTTTCTTAACAAGCACTTGCAAATATATTCAATCACAACATTCTTCTAAAATTATTAACAAAATAAACAAATAAAATTCCATCAATCAACAGTTCTACTTTAAGACACAGGTCAACATCTTTATAAATCTTCCGTCCTTTTTAATTCTGATGCTTTTCGGATATAAATGATATCCTTCGTCAGGGGAATAAGGACTGTCTTCCTAAAAATATAAATAGATACTAAATTAACCATTAAACCCTTCGAGTCTTATAAATCCCCATAAATGATGAGAATATTTAAATCCCTAACCTTAGGCTTTTAGTGTGACTTCTAGGGATCATATATTGCCCAACACCTGAAGACATGCATTGGGCATATCTCAACGATTGCGATCATGGAAATCATTAAAGAATCATCCGAAATGTGTGAAATAAACTTGTAGCTTACCCTTATTGGATGGAGTACTGTGGCCAAAGAGCAAATAACACCTTGACACATGTCGTTAAACAATCTCTTTGACCCTCAATCAAGAATCAGCAGGATTTGCTCCTGCAAGGAAGCTAGCATGGGTCCTTGTAACACAATGCTAGAATGAGTATGGTGAAGCCACCCTAACCAGTAGTTAAACCTTTACTAAATCCTTCTCTTATGAAATCCTATTGACGAACCGCAAGGACAAACTAGCCGGGAAAGCAGTTTTGTTAAACTGGCCATCTTTTATGTATTCATTAATAACATCCTCAGTAGCGTTGAGAGCTGCAATACGATTTCCCATGACAGATGAAATGGAAAGGGGATTTACGTGTAATCAATATGAGGGTCATCTATTCCGTCTTCTTTGCTGACACCCCTGCTTCTGTTGTTTTAGATGTAATTTATTTATTTATTTTATGTATTTATTTCAATGTATAAAGCGCCCAGCGGCCCGGAGGCATCGTGGCGCTGTTACAGTATATTCACTTAGTACATGTTCATTTTCAGAGCAGTGATACAGATTTATGACTGATATCTACATAGGCAATAATACAGGTTAAGTGTATTGTGGGAGTGGTTTAGTTAAACAGATTCGTTTTTAATACTTTTCTGAAAACTGTGAGGGACTTTTCGTGTCGTAGGCTGGCGGGAGTGCGTTCCAGGCTTTTGGGGCTAGTACCTCAAAACTAGAGCCGCCTGCTTTGGCTCTGTTGAATACTGGGACTGATAGTAGGTGGGAGTATTGGTCCCGTCTCGGAGCATGGTGTATTCTTTCAGTTAGGTAGGCAGGGGTAGTCTGGGCAATGCATTTGTGAGTGATTGTGAGGGCTTTGAAAGTTATGCGTTCTTTGATTCAGAGCCAATGGGCATTTATTCTCGCCTGAGAAATGTGTTCTCTCTTAGGGATGCTAAGGGCTGCTCTGTGTTTTGCTGTTTGCAGTTTGTTAATGTTCTTTGCGGAGGTGCCTAGGAGTAAGATGTTGCAGTAGTCAAGTTGTGCGCCAATAGTGGCTCTCACAATGTTAAGGCAGTTGGTTGGTGATAGGTGAGGTTTTACTGCGTTTATGATTTTAGTTGTGAGTGCGGCTGAAGATGAGATGGCGCTGACTTGTCTGTCCATAGATAAGGTGGCGTCCAGGTATACCCGAAGGGTTTTCACTGCAGTGAAAGCTGTGATAACAGTATTCTCAATACTGAATGAACTGTACTTGTCGTCTAGATTTTTTAAGGATTCTTTGGGGACTGTCAGTAGGATTTCAGTTTTTTCCCCGTTTAGACAGAGACCATTAGCTGCCATCCAAGCTTGGATACGAGCATATGTCTTCTGAAGTGTGTTGAGGTCTTGTTAGTAGTTCCCTGTAAGGGGAAGAAGGATTTGTGTGTCGTTGGCATAGTTGGTAAACGTTAGGTCGCTGAACAGTGGGAGTGTGAATAAATTGTATAGAGTGGGGGAGGTACAGGATCCTTGTGGCACTCCACACTCAATGGGGGATGGAGTACAGAGGCCTGGTCGTAGAAGACCGTCATCACTCGGCCTTCCAGGAAGGAGGTTATCCAAGCAGTGGCTTCTTGGGAGAAGTGGGCGGTGTCAGTGAGGTGTTTACACAGGATCTTGTGGTCAACCAAGTCAAAGGCAGCCGAAAGATCCAAGAGTAGGAGGAGTGAGGATTTGCCTTTGTCCATGACTTCAAGTAATTGATTCTTGAGGTCCAGAAGGGCTGATTCTGTGCCATGACGAGGACGGAAGCCGGATATAGCATTATATACCAAGTGAGGGGGTAATTATTGTGGAATAATGACCCGCCTCCAAATAATGGCCTGAGGTGAAGCAGATGGGCATAAGTTGACAAAGGGTTATTATCTCATGACAGAGTGTCCCCTCCTAAGGTCTATAAGGCTAGTAGCACATAATGGTAA
Source organism: Ambystoma mexicanum (assembly GCF_040938575.1). NCBI lineage: Eukaryota > Metazoa > Chordata > Amphibia > Caudata > Ambystomatidae > Ambystoma > Ambystoma mexicanum. Next base: position 307,583,772 of record NC_090921.1, read on the forward strand.
TCGCAATATATGTTTTGGAGTTTTTGTAGTCAAGTTAAAATTTTACTTTAATACTGAGTAAAGTAAATAGTCAACTGTGTTAGGGCCTCACCACAAGTCCAGCGGTAACCCTTAAAAGTGGTGGTTACAGAATTAGTACAGCCAATATCGTTCCGGCAGATCATGAGTCGGCGCAAATACCGGCAACTGTAAAATCAGATGGCGCTAATACAGCCGACGCAAATACAGGCAGAGCTATTATAGCCGCTGCTATTATAGTCAGTCACAGAAGGGGCAAACACAGCCACAGGTGTACACCTGGTGGCCTGGGTGTGGGCGTTGCTTTGGCCCAGCTCTGCTGCAGCATTACGCCCCAGGACATCCAATTGGTGTGGCCTGTGTGGGCCTTTGCGGGATGGTGGTGGCAGACCTTGAGGGCCTGGTAGCAGTACTCCCTGATGGGCCTGCATCCTCCTCCTCTGATGCCTCTGGTGATGCGTGTGTGCCGGTAGGAGACATAGGAAATGTTGTCAGGTATGATTCCCCCACTTGTGTTGGAATGCAAGGTGCAATTGCTAGGGTACAGAGTGTGATCCCACATATATGGACTAATGGGCATGGTTGGTCATGGGAGGATGCATGTGGGCCCAGCGTCATGGGGTTGCTTGTAAAAAGCGGTGTGTGACCCATGGTCTGTTGGTCTTTGGCCTGTGTGTGGGTAGGGCAGGGTGTCCATGCTGGGGCAGCCTATATCTGGCATGCCTGCTTGTGGTCCTTCATGGCCCTACATCCCCTCCCTGGGTGGTAGTCACATTGTGGAGGGGGTGGCTTAATCCATGGCACTTCCATGGCATTATGTGGCATTGCTCTGCAGGCTGCTGGGCTGCACTGTGGTGCACAGCGATTGGCAGGCTGGGCACATGTCGGTGTGTGGTACGTTTGCTTCCCTGTTATGTGTCTGCCATGTCAACATAGGGCAGGTCTTCTGGGCCTGCAACATGCTGGTGTGACCGCTGCACGGTGTTGTGGTCGCTCACACACCTCAAGCACGCTGGCACAGGGTACACCAGTAGGGTTGTGGTGCTCATGCCATTTATTTGATTCACTTGCCTACCCTCCTTGCTGCTGTGATGTTCAGGGGTGCCCTTGGTGCTCTGCCCCATGGCTGATGAGTAGGGTGGCTGATGTGCCACCCCATCGCTCTGCCCTGTTGGCATGCCCAGCTTCTGGGTCTGCTGACTTGTGTTCCTGTCCACTGGGGCATCATATGCTGGGCTGCCATGTGTGCATGCATTTGTGCTGGGAGGGGTTGACTCACATCCTGGCTGCTGGCACCCGCCTCAGCACTGCCATCTCTCACTATCCCGTCGAGGTCCAGCACCATGCTGCATTTCTCCTCCCAGGCGGTGAGGTGCAGTGGCTCTAGAGTGCTTCCTCCAGTCGCCAGGGACTCCTGGCAGTGTTGGGACAGCAGTCCCCACACCCAGAACCTCATTCCACCGGCTTGTAGCAGTCCTCTCCATAATGGGGTTTGCTGGAAACTGCTATCACCTTCTGGGAGATGGAAGTCCAGACCGCTGTCCTGCACTACCGAGCAGCCTTCCATTGGCTATTTCCATAGAGTTCCTCACAGTGGGAAATTACCTCATCTGTGAGGACCAACAGCTCCCACTTGCTAAATGTGGGTTTCCACAGGCGATGTTCAGCCACTTTGTCTCTCATCCTCTCCTTGGACATTTATACTGCTTTCCAGGAGCGGATGGCTGAGGAAGTGGAGATATTTAATGGATTGTGTTTCTGATGGTGATAAATTTCCGCTGGCGTTAATAGCGCCGGGATCGCTGTCGGTGGTGCCACTTTCTCGAGGGTGGCCCTTATTTTGGTGCAGTTGGGGGCGCATTCACGCCAGGTTGTGATACAGCACTTATTCCGCCACACGACTCGGGCGCTAACGCTATTTGTGCTCGGCTGTAATTGCGATGGATTACCCTCGGACTTGTGATGAGGCCATTAGTAAATTAAAAGTGGTTTTATTTTGAAATACTGAAAAAACGTGGTTGTCAGCATAAATTAAGCATTTTTTATTGCAAACTTGTTTGAATTGAAACATGAGCGTTTGGTGTCATATAAAGGATTCCCTATAAGAATGCATATTCCCATGCTTTAGCTTCCTTTTCTTGTGTTAAATAGGATGCTGCAGCACAAAAAGATCGTCTGAGAGAGGAAGTGTCTTGTTGAACGAAATCTTGCCTAAAATTGCATTGTTGTTTCCCTGTCTGCTTTAGAAGACAGAATGTTCAGTGCAAAGTCAATACCAGTAGTTATTGGCTGCACTCTAAAGATTTTGGTTGGCTGAGAAGAGGTCAATAACAAACTCCAAGTACTAATTACATTTATTTTAAAGGGGTGTTCCTACTGACAGTTCTCTGATGTTTTTAACAAGGCCCTAAGCACTTTTGGTGTTTTTGCTAATTAAACAGAACCATCAATACAGAAGGGGATGGGAAGCTTAGTTTCCACAATCTTAGGAACATCGTAAGGACAATACTCTTCACTTTTTTGTAGCAACAGCCTTCAGTGCCCCCTCTTCCTTCTTCATTCATGACACCTCATCGTTGGCAAAGCACCAGAGACCAACAGCCCCAAGATCTTTTGCTGGGCATCAGACTTCAAAGTGATGCATCTTACCCATGACGATTGCCTGTTGATAAGACCATCGCAGTAGGTGCAAGCTGCCAGATTAGGCCCATCCTTAGTAGGGCTGCTCATATTGTCTGTGACCAGGCAACGTTCTTTTGCAATGTTAGGGAGGTCTTGGTAATGGCCTGCCAGAAGAAGTTCTCTAGATCTTTGTAGAAACTCCCACAGGGGTCTATCGTATCTCCATCTTAAGTCTCTTGCGCATACCTATCCAATTTGCCCTCACTGCAAATTATTCAAAATGAGGCTGTCAGATTAGTGAAAGGTTTAAAGAAAACTGCACATGTGACAGAAGCCAGAAGATCGCTTCACTGGCTAGCTGTTTCCCAGAGAGATTCTCATAAACTCCTAATGCTAGTGCATAAATACAGGGCGGGTAATGCCCACAAAACTCTTCAGGATCGTTTGCAAGAGGTGCCTAGAGTGGAGGAGCTCTTGTCAAATGGAAATGATATGATATGGCATTTATAACACGCCTATACACAAGTGTTTCAAGGCACGATGAGGCAAGGGAGGGGGAACGGGGGAAGACAGACAGCAATCCTACTAGGCCAGGTGTCATTCAGATTGTGCAAGTGCGAGGGAAGGGGGAGGGGACAGTGCAGTACATGGGAAAAGAATAAATAACAATAAGTGACAGTAGGCCAGCAGGTGGCAAGTGCAGGGGTAAGTGCAGGCATCAGGAGTCAAGTGCTGGTAGTGGGACTGTGGGGATACAGAAAACAGTCACCAGGTGTGGGGGTTGCCAGGAAGGTAGTGCAGGTGTGCGACAGGCTGGGGAGGCACCGAGTTCAGAGGGTGACCAGGTAACCAGTGCCAATTCAGCCAAGAAGTCAGCAGGGGAGAGGAGGAGAAAAAGCAGAAGCAAAGAGAAAGGTTTTGAGGTGCTTCCGGAACCAGAGATGATTCTCCTCAAGTTTCAGGGAGGCTGTTCCGGATGGAGGCCCCAGCTGAGGAAAGAGACCTCCCACCAACTCGTCGCTTGGAGAAGCAACTGACCCTGAGGGAGTTGGAGGTGGATGAGCGAAGAGCTCTAGAAGGGAGATATTTAGGGAGAGAGAGTTGAAGGTATAGAGACCCCAAACCCCAGAAGGCCTTGAGGGCAATGCAGAGGGTTTTGTACTTGATACTCACAGCCACTGGGAGCCAGTGCAGAGATTTCAGTCCTGGAGAGATACGATGCCTGGGCTTGAGGTCAAGGACAAGTCTCGCAGTCCTGTTCTGGACAAACTCTACCCGGCACGGTGGAAGCTTAAGAACTTTGATGCCACGAGTTTCGGTCACTGTGCCCCAAGACTCTGGAATGAGCTACCAGATGCTTTGCTGGAGATCCCTAATCTCTTTAGCTTTAGGAAAGCTACAAAGACACATTTGTTCAATTCTAATGACTAAGCTAGCAATTCAGTTATGCGTGTGGATCTGCTGGTTCTTAACTTATGTTCTTCCTGCTGGCTTCCTTCTGTGGTGTTTGATTTTGTCCTGTTTTTATGTGCACACTAAGGCCACTAGAAGTGATGCGCATTACAAGAAATAAATAAAATAAAAAATGAAAATAAAATACAGCTCTCAAAATAGTAGCTGCTGTATTGTAGACACCTCTGCCTATTAATTCCCTACTCCTGCCTTCCATATCTGTAAGGGCTTAAGATCTAGTATTCGGATACTGTTTTTCTTACTGTAATATACTGTAAATAGAAATTAACAAAATATTTGACCTTATTGAGTCATGGATGAATCATAATAAACTAGCACTCAATAAGGAGAAAACCGAGTTGATGGTAATTGGATCTACTCGTATGATACAGAAATTGGGCACGGAATATGAAAGCTTTCATATAGGAGCAGAAAGTTAAAACTCTTGGAGTAATACTTGACCAACATCTCACTATGAGACCCCATATAAGCACTTTGGTATCATCATGTGCATATTATATTAAACTGCTGGCTCACTTAAGACCTCTGATTTCTCAAGAAAATGCGGCAACGATTGCCAGAGCTATCATCGCAGCAAAAATCGATTACTGCTCCAGTCTACTCATAGACATTGATAAAACCAGTCGGAATAAACTTCAGGTCTGTCAGAATGGAGCCGTCAGAGTAATAATGGGGCTTAAACGTGGAGACCATGTTACATCGGCCAGGCGGTCCCTACACTGGCTCCCGATTGAAGCGAGAATTCGATTCCGAATTTTAACGATCGTCCAGAAATGTAGATTGGGTATGATGCTGGAATACCTACAGCAGCTATTGGTGACAAGATCCTGTGACAGATTACTAAGATCTAATGATCAGAACTTTTTTACCATCCCAAAATGTCGCACGGCCAAAATGGTGAACACACGCTTTTTTATGTTTGCTCCTAAAGTCTGGAATAATCTTCCTCCAGAGCTACGAAGTTTGGAAATATTTTAAAAGAAATTGAAAAGCCTTCTGTTCGCATAGGTAACTTAACTACTGACAGTTGGAAATAGGATTCCCCTAGGGCCTACTTGTATTTATGCTGAGTGTGTCTTGTCGTGCACTAAAGCCCCAGGGTCCAAGGATGTGCGTAATAAATGTTTTTAAAGTAAAGTAAAGTAAAATTTTCAAAATAGGGATCAGACCCAAGAGCTTTGTATTTTGGATCCTATTGTGGCTTATGCGGAAGAGTAAATAAATTATGCACGATGGGCTCCTCAAGGCCTGACACTAAATCAATGGATGAGTTGATTCTTTGGGATGGGTGCCTCTATGTGTCCAGTCAAAGGATCGAAAACAAAAGGATCGAATACAATAGGGTTGAGTCAAAAGGACTGAAAAAAAAGGTTGAATGCCTTTTTTAAAATGTATATATTTTATTTGGTTTCTGTATAGGAATAAAAAGTGGTTTTTACAGCAAAAACAGGTGTTTGGGGTGGGAGGAGCAAAAATAAATAAATAAATAATTAAACCAACCTTTTTTTTCCGGTCCTTTTGACTCGAAACGATTGCATTTCGATCCTTTGTATTCGATCCTTTCACCCATAACCGTGCCTCTATACTACAGACATTTGAGGATGAGACACTGATGTGCCAAATATCAATAATGTAATGTATATTTAAATAGTGCTTCTCTTTAGTTTGAAGCACTTGCCAGACCCTTCAGGATATAGCGGTATGAAATTGAAGATTTTGCAGCATAACAAAACAATTTAGGAGGCACAAAATTGTATTTATTACAGCATTGTTTTGGCACATTTTTTATTGACTGGAGGGTGTATGATTGGCAGGCTGCAAGAAAGAGGGAATATGTGAGGCTACACGAGAGACAGGTTGTTATTGTTTGAACTTTTTGTTTCAACTTAATAGGAAGAGCCTCAGGTGTCCCAGGCTTAAGAGAACAGTGTTTATTTTACTTTACTTGTATGGTTTAATGTGTGGGCCTAATTTATATTTTCACCTTATTGATCATTTTCATTTGGAAAGGTTAAAATATTCCCCTTTTAGGTTCTATAGTCTCCATAGCACGCACACACCTCACTCATCAACACCCCCCCAAGACTGACTAATTCCACATCACAACTTACACTCCTAAACCTCTCACTCTGCCAGTCATGCGCACACCCACATGCTCTGTCACACTACGAAGTCACAACTCTCACTCCCCAGTCCCTGCTACATGTCAAACCATACTCGAAACTCACAACTTAGGCATCCCCACTTGGACCTGCAGTCTACAGTACTTCATTCCTTCTCACTACTTCTGCATCGTGCATCCTTTCTCCCATTTTATCGCACACTGCAACCATCCTTTCGCCTACCTCTTTCCGGCCAACCTCTCCCTCTCTACTTTCTGGCCCATCGCTACCTCTGTAGCCCACTGCTCCCTCTGCTTTCTGGACCTTGCCCCTCATATTGTCACTATTTTATGTTAACATTTTAAATGTACATTTTGGACCATTTCCACAAAATATGGAGCATGTAAAAATAGAGCAAAGGTTGTGTTGTTTTTAGATGCCCCATTTTTGGAACTAAGCAACCTTATTCTTAATGGTGACCTCTGTACTTTCAGGGGGCTGAGCTGTAGCACAAATGATGCGCTGGCCTGCCGCCTTGAATACACTAATGTCAGCCGGGCTCACCCGACACTAATGTGCCACAAGCTCAAACCGCTTTTCACCGTGATGGGCCCTGAAAGGCCATGTCACTGTAAAATGTGACACAAAAGAATATGAATGCAAGTGAAAAAGCGCCAGCTCATACCTCTGCTGTCACACTTTAAAACATAATTGCATGTCAGGGTCAGGAAAAACCCTGTCATGTAAAGTACACACCCCTATTTCAATTCCAAGCAGGCACATGGGGTTGCCTTAGTTTTCTGCACATTTAAAAGCGCTTCCTGGTGGTCAATTTGGAATGCGTTTTTACATGAGCATAAACAAGCCCAGAATTGTGCAAAGAGGTAGATAAGGCCATCTGGATATGCCCGTTCTGATGTCCATTCTGGATTGGGTGGCTGCTTTTTTTGGTGCAAGTGATGAGATGTACTTGTGCATTTTATTACTTGCATCCAAAAGAGATTTTGGAAGCTGGCTCTTTGTCTTTTTTCTTTTAACTGTTTTCACCAAAAGTGATGCTTTCACAGCTGTTTTTTGCATTTTTTTGCAGCATTTTACAAGATCGCGAAATCACGATAAGCTGGAGTGTTTGACTTGCCCCTCTTAGGTTAATGTTACCTTTGTAAATAACCTGTTTTCTTATTTATGTTTATTTGTTTTGTTTTGTCCCTGGTATATGTCCCACCTTTTGTACACCCTCATGAATTGGCTCACCACTCGTTCTCATCTTTGTGCTATTGTACCGTCAGCCTTCGTGGGAACGCCTCTGGCATCTGTAAATGTGTTATTGTTAGTTAGTTATGTAATATATCTTCACAATAATATAATTTGAAAATAATGAATTTTATTGTGAAGATATATTACATAATATGTGATTCCTCTTTTTTATGATCAAAATAATAAAAAGAAAGATGAATTTGGACTGAGACATGTATTGGTATATGTAAAAAGATAAATGCATGTGATCTGTCATCCTCTATCCTATCGGTCCATTGTTGTTGTTGTTTGAAGTACTCAGCCCAAGCAGTCCATGGAAAAGGGGCGATATAGCAAGAACCTGTCAAATCTCTCACATGTGAGAGCAGTGTGTTTAAAAAAATCATTGACAGGCATCAGGCAGCCGCCACAAAAGTACAGTGTAAGAGGACAGCGGCCTGCTCTGCCCATATCAATATTCCCTGATGATGAAGTCAAAGGGCCGCATTACAAGTTTGGAGGCAGCCATGCCCTTAAAAAGGGCATGGCTGCCTCCAAACTCGGGTCCGGGTTCCCTGAATGAGGTATTTCCTCCTTCAGGGAACCCGGACCTTCCCCATTCCCATTCGAGCCCCCATAGGGCTCAATGGGAATGGGAAGGGAGCTAATAACGGGCCCGTTAATAACGGGCCCATTATTAGCTCCCTGGTCCCCTCGCGGGACCCGCAATGGACGTCTGGTCTGACCAGATGTCCATAGTGGGTACGGCAAGGGAACCTCGTGATAGGGCGGAATGTGATTAACAGCGCCGGCACCATTACCAGCGCCGTTAAACCCATTCTGCCCGCCTCGTAATGAGGCCCAAGGACTTTACTGCTTTCCTAAGCTTTTAGATGGCTCCCACCTTCAAAGATGAGCATTTCTTTGTGAAACTAAATATCGATAAATCGGTTAATGAACCTACTGTACAGATATGTAACCTGCAGGCCAAACATCCAGTTCCTGGTGAGATACTGACACATGTTTGCTTTCTATGCAGGGACCTGCAGCCATCACATCACCTCGAGAAGGTTCCCCTTCTAGTAACCCACCAGCACTGACTCCTAGGCGTCACTTCTTTGCTCAATGTTTCTCAGGTCATTTGGGAGCATAGAGACAGTTTATGCATGCTGAGGGTCACCAAGGCCAGCGTGCACAAAGTAAAGACACAATTGATAGTAGGCATCCAGGCACTTGCGGTGGGGTTGAGGAGGGAGCTCTAGATATTGGGTGATCACTCATCGTCACACTCACTTCCTGGTTTTCAAAACATTCCTCCAGAGTCCAGACCACCAAAAATGTGCTGATGGGTCATATTTGTGTTGCCATTTTATTTTGAGGATTGGCTCGCGAGCACGCACACACACACACATACATGCGCACAGACACACACACACACAAAATCACTGAACACATACTACCCTCAGCACTACAAATACACACTGCACCCTGCAATGCATTCACAACCCTGCCCTAAGATTGCCTAGAGACACTGTCCTAGCATTGCACTGCACATACTCCTTATCCTGGAATTCTGACCCCCAGTGCCCAATCAGTGTATTGTATTCACCCGTCGCTCCTGTATTGCACATCACCCTAGCACTGCACAGCGCATGCACATTCACTGCCAACAGTACAGCACCTATGCTGACCCCAGAGCCAACACATAAACCAGGCCTCATGGAATCTGACTTTATAGCAATTACTGAGAATACTAGTATCTGGTAGTACTCTTCTTGCTGTCAAAAAGGGTACATGGCTTTATGGTGATGACAGTAAATAATGCAATCTGTCCTTACTGTGCTAAGTGGGCATAATGTCTAGTATCACCGTTGTAATTGGGTGTAAGGGAATCAGGTACTTCCATACTAAATCAAAAACATTGAATCTAGTGCTGCTTTCATGACTAGTCTTAATGATATCCGGTCCTGCTAAGTGGGCACAGCTGAACTGGCACTGCTCTACTAACTGCACATATCATTGACAATGGTGTTAAAACCTGGGCATTGGATGGTAACAGCACAGGTAGCTGGAGATTTTCATGGCAGTACATGGCAATAGTGTGAGTGTCCACGCTTTTGACATCATTACCTGGTCCATGTTAGCTCACAGCAATACCTGGCATATGATTTGAGCACCAGAGCATATCACTAGCTAGATATGACACCAAGGCATGCAGTCCCTTTACTATGTCTATTACTAGTTTGATATTTTTTATTTTTATTACTTGATTTAACTGTTTTCAGCAGTTTTTACAAGAGACGATCGTCATTCCTTTAGATCAGTGTTTTCATTGTTTCTCTTTCCATTTTAGTTCAGTTTGTCCTAGATGGCAAGCTTTCTCCAGTAGTTAAGTTTATGTTCTAATGTGGTTGAAAGGAAACTACTTACACAGGATTTGAAGCACATGGCAATAACCTCGTCCACCTGGAAAAACATAAGAGCTGTTAGATTGAGGAACCAGCAGTATAAAAACTTGCTCTTGTGTCACAAAGCAACCCTGATGCAGCAGGATGCAGAATATATGTTACAATTGATGTGTAGAATGAAGGGAAGAAATGAAAATTGTTTTGTCATTGCGTACATGAAGTGAGAGCATATGGAACGGTCCGGAGATACTTGTTAAAATTCCCTAAAAATTACTTTACAAATCAATCTTAGGGTAAGAATGAATGTATTCTTGACAAGGGAGGTACTTTCAACTTATTCAGGATTAAGGAAACTGGCTACGGAGTGTTGACTTTGTAAAAGAGAGACAGAGCGAGAAGCACTTGTGTACAGGCACATTATAAATACCAAAGCATCTCATATCATAGCATAAACCCTTAAACACCTTCTCTTGTCACGCAGGGGTTTAACCCATCAGAGGACTGTTTATACGGGTACATTTCCTTGTGAACTGTATCAATTGAAGAATGCTGGCCGATTTAATGAGCAGTGGCAATGTACACCTGGTCTTAGTTACTATAAAAAAACAATATATTTTAGGAGAAATCAATTATTCATATTGTTTTTCTTTTTAGAGGAAATAACTGCATTGATGAAGTGCAAGATTGATTCTGATTTTGATAGATTTTAAAATGTTGATTTTTCTTTTTTTTAACTTGTGTTTTGAACTAGCTAAAAGGTTTGTGATAAGCCAATGCTTATAATAAAATAAAAAAAGAAACAATTTAAATGTTATGTGTCTACTTTCTTTTCTGGAACTTTTAAAGTAATTACTGGGTATGTAGGGTTAGACTGTTTAACTGTATTCATGCCTATAAATGTAATAAGCAGTGCATAACTGTAAATGCCTAAACTATTGGCTGTGCCAATGCTTGTTCATATACTGTGTAATTTGTGTGCTCTGCCTGTTTCCAGCTACTGACAGTTTGGGCTAATAAGGTAACTAAGTTATTTGCACAGGATCGAAAAGTGTGAATACGTGAGGATGTGGAGATTAGAACTCAGGTCTTCTGGCACCACAGTAGGCAAGTCGGCAACTGGGCCATACCTCAATCCGGTTATCGTTGACGAAGGGACAGATAAAACACAAGTGGCTTCTCCTAGCCCTAGCATCATTTCACCAGCACCTACCTACTAAAAAGTCTTCCCATTTTATCTACTGGCTATTAGGTGTCTGGCCAAATCCAATCTTCCTGCGACCGAGCCTCTTCCTGGATAAATGGCCGCATCAGATAAAGAGCCAATTTGGCACGGCCCTTCCTTGCCGCGAGGACACGATTGCTGTTTGCAGGAGCAAACTGTTGTATTGTAGTACCCACACCCTACATTTATGCGTAGAATTTCCTTGTTGCTGAGCCAGGCTGCTGAGGGCATCCCACATGAACCCCTATCTCAAGAGCTATTACGTAATTTTCCAAAATTGACTGAATTCTGCCTGAGTTATCACACCATATGACACAGGGCTGGAAGCTTAAATGCAATCTGGTATCGACTGATATACAGCGGCCATTGATCACACTTGTGTCCCTCAAATATGTCCAACCTCTCCAGTTAGCCCTTAGTGCGACCTTCATGAAATAATTTCAGTTTTGGGACCAACAAGAGCTCCTGTGGTGATATATCCTATTGAGTCCTCAAGTAGCAGCCATACACTGAAGAGACCTTTTCCTACCTTTGATGTTAATATGGCCCACAGATACATGAGACTGACACCAAAGGCACAACCATCCTCCACTATCAAAATTACTTGTTCCCACAACAGGCCAATCTCATCAGCTCTCCTGTTCTGACAAATTGTCAAATTCGCTTTTCACTTCTCAAGCAAATAATTGGACTGGAGAAGGGAGGTTTTCAGGCACAAGTAGGGTAATAACAGAAATAGAAATGATAAAAATGCGAACGACTTTAGTGAGGTGGGTGCAGGAGGTGGTGAGGTGGTGGCCTGTAACAGAGTAGAGCAGACAGCAACGGCACTGGAGGGGAGGGAGAGAGATACACAGAAAAAAAGAGATAAACAGAGAAAGAATTGGCGAAAGAAAGATATAGATGCAAAGCAGAAGGCAGAATGGAACAGGAAAGAGAGAGATAGTGGGAAAGAGACCAGTAATGAGAGAAGGATTCGGAGCAAGAGAAAGGGACGAGGAGGGCGAGAGACAGAGATGGAGAAAGAAAGAGAGATAGAGGAAGGTTTAGGGAGAGAAAAAGGAAAAGACGGGAAGATAGAGGGATGGAGAACAAGGTTTGGTTAGAGATAAGTAGGGAGCAGAGAGAAAGCTGACAGAGAAAGTTGGACATTAAGACAGATAAAAGAAGATGGTAAGATAATTAGAGCTATGTAGGGAGAGAGAAAGTGAGAGAGGACTGCAGAGAGACAGGAGTAGACATCGAAGGCATTTCATATTAAGAGAGTAAAAGAAATACCAGAGAATGAGTGGAATGAGAGAAGGGAAGAAAGACGGAAAGGAAAGAGATATACCCATGCAATTGGTTTCCAGCCATGACTGCACTGAGATGACTTTCTCGCTATGTTATGGTGTGCTTGTTGTCTTTTATTCTGCACACACCTCCGCCATAGTGGCCTTAAGGTGCCTATCCTTGTTCGAGGAGAGGTGCCATGTGACACTCTTTCAGGGTGCAGCCAGATCATGGTCTGTGGGGTGAAGCGGAAGAGGAGACAAGGAGCATGGGAAAGGGGAAGAGCGGGAAAAGTCAGGGAGACGAAGATGTACAGACTTAACTCACAACATGTAGGGAAATGAAAACATCAGAGGGGGGGATAGTGATCCCCCACTGTACGTTTAAAGGATATTGCAGGTCACAGAGGAGTTCTGTGACCATATAGGGGAATGAGGCAGAACTCTGAGGTGACCTGCAGCACTCTTAGAATGTACAGCATGGGATATACCATTCCTTATGCTAGATGGTAACACTATAAGCCCTCGTTTAATGCTTGCTCTCTTCAATGGTATGTGGCAAGACATATTCAGTGTATTGTTATGTTGAATCCATGTAAAATCTGAGAGCTGGAAAAATACACAAACATACAACTTTTAATATGTAACAAAGAAAAAAAAGCGAGTTTGTGTTTTAGAATACGTGATGTCATGCAAATAGGCTCCTGCCCCCCTTTGCTGAGGCCCACCGGTGCACTAAATACATGTTCTTCCCTTAGTGCCTCCATATTGAGCAAATTATGAATGCCTGTTGACAAAAAATCAATTTAAAGGAAATTTATCTGAAAACCTTGACATGTCTTTAGTTATTTACTAGCAGGTGGAATGTGCCGAGAACTGCCTGTCACACACTGTGCAGGCATTGGCAGTAAACACTGGGATGTCGCAAGCACAGCTCAATTATAATAGGTATCATGATGTATTATCCCCAACAAAAATATCGCCGTATGTATGGCCGTCAGGAACGGCCATAGGCACAATCACAATATGTAATATTATCCCCAACAAAAATATCGCCGTATGTATGGCCGTCAGGAACGGCCATAGGCGATATTTTTATTGGGGATAACATTTGGGGTTTTTGGGAGCGCGGGTTGTGGGGATATCATCCACAGGTTCCATGCCTTAATATCGCTGCAAATATATGGCGATATTTTTGTATGACGATATTTTTGCGGGTTATTAACACATGGAACCTTATAATAGGAGTAGTGATGTCCTTCTAAGCCAAAGAAGCTGAACTGAAAACATTGTTTTATGGCGGGCTACCAAAATGCTACACCACTGATTAATATATTTGTTTACAAAAACATATTTAAGGACCTACATGTTTCGATTATGAATGCAATCATCTGTAATATACCACAGTCTTCTTCAGGGTCGGATTCATTTTAGACAGTCATCCACAATATAGCTTGTTTTTATTGCTCAACATATAATATTCGACTCTTTAATGTGTTACCGCATTATTTATGTAAACAACCGTCACGGTATTTCAGAGCAAAGTTCTTAAGATTTAGGTTACATTTGATTTTAACAAACTCATTGGTTGGTGCTCGACCATGAATGGCTTGAAGTGAAAGATTATGTAGATTTTGTCATAGCGAAGTTACAACACTTAAGCATCTAGCAGGGCCTGCAAAGCTCTGGCCTCCTTGAGAAAACAAATGTTTACAAAACGTTCGGAATATGACGTCCTTTTATCACAAGATTATTTATCAAACAGAATGATGAACTCAAATGAAATATCCTTAAGTATTACTATTTTAAATGTTAGTGATACAGTTTTAAAAGTTGTGTAACAGGACGGTTATATATGTTATGCATATATGCATTTAATTGTAGCTATGTGTATCATGTAGTTGTGTATTTTTGCTAAAGGTTAAAATGTGAACCATAATGCAAATAAATACAAATACATAAATAATAAATAAATATAGCTTTTTTCCACGTCAGTCTAAGACGTCAACCTTCTCTCTATTTTATGATGGCTTCCATCTGTATTTGAATTAAGTGATATCGCCCTCTAATATGTGGGAGGTCTAGATTTTTGGTTGCATTTTTGGTTGAATTAGGCTCAAAATCATACCTCATCAAAATAATGGCAAATTCGAGCGGTAATCAAACGGTTATACACAAGACTAACAGATGAGACACCTGGAAAGGTTGCCATGCTCCTTTGTTTAAAACGTTTGTGCTCGCTTTGGGAAATTCACATATGCCATACAACTGTTACAAACTAGGCTCAATGTGGCTGTGTTACTATAGGACAGCATCCTAATGTAAGAACACTAACATTGGCATTGCTCATAGTGCCAGCAATAATGCCATACTATTGTAAGAACATGTCCATGCTGGCTGTGCCACTATAGGCCAGAATAACCACGTAAAAACATTCAGTTGGCTTTGCCCATGATGTCAGCAATAATTGCATACCACTGTAAGAAAACACGCCCCTGCTGGCTGTGCCAAGACATGCAGTATCCCTGCCTAAGAACACATGTGAAGGATTTACCTATAATGCCATGACACTGCAAAGCATGTGTGCATGATACTGCGTGCTGCTCCTCTACCCCTCCATGTCCGCAAACGTGTGTTATAAGGCGATTTCATTCCCCTCTCCCCTCTTACCTCCTCCCTTGTCCAGTAGCTATTAACTTGTATCGCAATCATTCATTCATACCCATACACATACACATACATGTGCTCACACATAAACACACACACACAGTCACATCACATATTCACACAACATTCCAACAAGGCTCAGGTATTCGTCCAGTAACTTGCAGACGAGCTTTGGAGACCCCGACACTCGAGGCACCATGACAACAGCAGCCTATCCAGGGCATACTGAACCAAACTGAGTTGCTCTACTACTCTGTGCCCAGATCCTGCAATTGCCCATGAAATCCCATTTTAAATGTGCAGTTTGCCCCCAATGAGCCCACATGATACATAAACGTGGTGAGTGGTGGATGCAGGTCGGCGTGTTCTTCAGCATTCTTTAATTGCCAGCATCCTGCCCAGCTCAAGGCATGTCACCCACCAGACTCAGGATATCTTTGATCTTTGTTACATGGCACATTCCTTAGAGACTGGCTGTGCAGCATAATGCTTCTCCTGTCCAGCATTATACAAACATCCACCCTTAGCTCGACGTGCTGCGCCTCCATGTTTCAGTAAACTCCCAGCACTTTCACCCTATAGAAACAAAGAAATGACTGCAGAATTTGCAGCCAGTGTTGACCATTAAGGTTTGGTAATTTCATTCTTATGTAGTGTGAACGCACACATGTACTATACCAACTAAGAGGATATCACATAACTGTACCAATCAACAAGGGAACATAACACGCCCTTTGAAGATACATTCAGGCAGAGGCGTTGCTAGGGGGGATAAAGGGGCTATAGCCCCGGATCTTTTGGTTGTAGCCATGGATAGAGGCTCAGGAGGTACAACCAAAAGGCTAGCTAGCCCCGAATCCCACCAGTCCCGACATTATCGTATCCCCAGATCTTTTCCAGACCTAGCAACACCCCTGCAATCCAGGAGATGTCTACCCAGCTTAATCATGTCCACTGGCACTTGCAAAGTGACCGCTGCAGTAATAGGGCTTTCAGAAGGACGCGATATTCACGCGTGACCGCGCAGCTGACGAACACCGCACCCCCTCTCTTAATGTTTCTTCCATGGCAGTTCCTGATAGTCAGACCTAAAAAGGAAGGAACTGCAGCACAGGGAGGGAGTTTGGGGCGGAGCCCTGTATGCAGAGGACTGGCTTAATAGTGGACCTATCTACACAACATCACTGGTACCCACAGAAGAAAGCTGGCATTAAGAAGAGGGCCCCAAGTAGAGCTGTCACAATACGGTCAGTTGGGTATTCACACATTGAAGCTCACACTTGCATGAGCGCCTCTGTCTGCAAGGACCTGCCTGAAAGCCAATGAATAAGAAATGGTGTTTAGGACTGTAACTTTATTTGGTTGCCAATCCAGAGCCTAGGGCCCAGCAACTGCAACTAACTAGACTGCACTTGTGGTGTGATGCAGGTTAGTTTGTAGGCAAGAACCCTGTCTTTCTGGGTGCAACGGCAAGTGTATACACGACGAGCAGGCTATCCCTCTCCAGTTAGTAACGCCAGGCCACATTAATCACCCTCACTGCGCTTGGGCCTTTAACTCTGCCTTCAGGGCTGATGATACCCAGTAAGGCCTTCGTCTGGAATCTGCAAAGCTTAAATGCATTTCTTTACAGAGTGCTTGATCAGTCCCAGCTAATCAAGAGTCTTCGAATGTGGGCAATAACCACGGGCATTTGCTGGTCATTCTGAGGATTCCTCTGGCTGCCGCTCTGCCAGCATCGGCTTCCCAGGAAGTGGATAACACCAATCTGCCTGTGATATGCGCCAATAAAGGACTTCCTTGTACCTCAATGGAGCCATTTCCAGCTGGTTCTAACTTGGGCCGGATAACCTTCAGTTTTTTTAGAGGCTATCACACTTGGTTTGGGATCTCTAATTTGGGCGTGGCCCTCTATCCCAGGTTAGAATCTGCCAGAACGTACTACAGTGCTATGCTACAGTTTTGAACTAATACTGTGCATGACAAGTCTTTTAAACCTCTTAGACTTTAGATTCCTGTACAGCACATGTATTATTATAATTTACCATTATGGATGCAGGACTACAAGTGCCAGAATGCAGAGTGAAGTGAGCCAAAAAGCCAGGACTGAGAAATCATCTCACACCAGATAGAGAGCACTTCGAGATCACGACAGAATATTCTGTGTGTTTTAATAGTGTGATTTAAAGATACAAAAAAGCACACAAACTAACAAAGGACATGCAACCTTTTTATAGTCTTTGTTGGACAAGGCAGGTGGTTTGCTGTTAATTGTGAAATGTATGAGGGTTTTGGCATCATGTTAATTAAAAATATATTTTTTTAATCTGTTTATTCAGTTTAGTACAACAAACATGTCCTCATCACATAAATACATCCAGCGGGTATCCCGCCTCCATCCAGGCATAATCACAATAAACAGCATAAAACAACTACCCAAATAACATTTTAACTAACAGCTTGCATAGCATACAACCTGGAAAATCTGGTTAGGCAATTCTTTTTAAGTTTATATCGGTTGCCCAACAAGTGCTCAGGTACAAGCAAGCAAGGGAGGAGAGACAGAGGGAGTACAGGACAGAACAAACTTGCTAGGCCTAGTGCATTCACGGTCATGCAGGTGCACAGACAGGAAGTGTGAGAGTGGGGATAAGTATGCCCAGACCAGCAAGGGCCTGGGTTAAGTACAGAGTGGCTGCCCCTCTCAGGGAGTGTATTCCGAGTGTAGTAGTGCCAAGCAGACTGTAGAGGCCCGGAGGCAAATGCAGGACTGCAGGGTGAGCCTGGGACCTGTGAGGCTCTGGAGTGCATCAGACGACGAGAAAGAAGCAAGGAAGCAGGAGAGAAGAGAAAGGAGGTCAGCAGGGGAGAGGAGGAGAAGAAGAGGAAGAGAAGAGGAAGGTCTTGAGGAGTTTCTGGAACTTAAGGCGCTCCGGCACAAGATGGAGAGGGGCAGGGAGGCTGTTCTATAGGGAGGCACCTTCAGAGAATCAGGATCTAAACACAAATCTTTGTTTGGAAAAACTGCTCAACCGTAGACAGTGGAGGAGGCCAAGTGGAGGGCTCTAGAAGGAAAGTATTTAGGAAGAGAGCATTGTAGATAGTATGGGCCCGGCCCCAGAAGGCCTTGTGGATTATGCAGAGGCACTTGAACTTGCTCCTTGCAGCCATGGGGAGCCAGTGGAGAGATTTCAGCGCCAGCAAGATGCAGTCCCTGGGCTTGAGGCCAGGGATAAGTCTTGTGGTTCTGTTCTTGATAAGTTCAAGAGGTCAGAGAGTAGCAGTAGGAAGATTGAGAAAGAGAATGTTGCAGTAGTCCAATCTGGAGAGAACCAAGGCCCTGGTGATGGTGAGCCTTTGGGGTAAGGGGAGAAAAGGTTGAATGCCTTTGAGGAGGTGCAGTTGATTTTTGGAGATGTCTAAGATGTGAGAAGAGAAGGAAAGAGTAAGTCGAAGATGAGCACCAGATTTTTTGCCTCACTGGTGGGTGAGGGTGCAGGACCAAGAGAGGCCGGCCAGAGTGAAAGTGGGAAAGCGGGAGCAGGGGTCTCAATGAGTACGATCTCGATCTTACTGCTATGAAGGCAGTGATCATTAGCAGCACATCAGGACTGAATTGCGGACAGTCAAGAATGAGCTAGGAGGAGAAGGAGGCCACGGGTAGCCTGAAAGAGAGCTGTGTGAAATCCGCATAATACTGAAAGTTGGAGGTGAAGGTAGACATCCTATGGACCCAAGGGGTCATGTAGATATTGACAAACCAGGGAGGTAGATTAGACCCCTGGGGAACTCCACAAGTAGAGAGAGTGATAGCGGAGAGAAAGGACCCAAGTTCCACCTGGGAAGGATGGCCAGAGAGAAAGGACTCATCTGTGATGCCCAGGGTATCACAGAGACGGGAGATCAGGATCTTGTGGTTTACCGTATCGAAGGCAGAGGAGAGGTCAGGAATAAGGAGGACAGAAAGAGAGTTAGAGTTAAGGTTTGAGAGCAGGTGTTCACGGGTGTTCAGAAGAGCAGTTCCGTGCCTCTGGATGCTCTAACGCCAGACTGATGGTCATGGAGACAGCCAACGGATTCAGTGTGGAGGGTAAGCTGAGAGATAGCCAACTTCTCCAGGAGTTTGCCAAAGAAAGGAGTGAGAGATCGGGGGATAGTTTGCCAGAATAGAAGGGTCGGCAGAGGCTTTTTGGAGAAGAGAGTGTACAAGAGAAAGCTTGAGAGGAGTAGGGAAAATTCCAGTGGCGAAGGAGAGGCTGCAGAGGTCTGCCAAGGCTGGAACTAGAGAGTGAATGTTGCCTTTGATGGTTTTGGAGGGGAGGGGATCCACCTGTTTGGAAGAGGCTTTCATAGACCGGACTTGTCTAGAAACCCTCTCAGGTGTGACATGGGAGAGGGAGGAGAGAGGGCGTGGTGGGGACGGCCAAGTTGTGCCCAAGAGATGATGGTGCAAGAGTGGGTGTGGAGTAGAGAGAGGACAGGATATCCTGTGTTTTTGCAGTGAAGTGTGCAGCCAGGACTTCGCAAAGGTCCTGGGTGGGTGCAATAGAGGACGAGTCTGCATTAGGGTTACCCAGTACCTTGCAGACTTTGAACAATTCGACCGTGTTGCTGGATGCCACATAAATGCAGGCTTGCAAGGATGTCAAGAGTATTTGAGATGGAAAGGTGAAAGTTAGATAAGGGTGTGGCAGGGTCAGAGTCAGCCACACGAGTAGGAGGAGGAGAGAAGGTGGAGGCAAAGGCAGCCACTGACACTTTTTTCATGGGTCAGGTGACCCTGGAGGTGGGAGGCAGTCCAGGGTGTGCCAGTGCTAAAGGAGAAGAACGTGTCAAGTGAGAGGAGAGAAGAAAGTGATTTGTCCATGAGAGTGAGGTAGTGAGAGGGCTAGAGAGAGGGATGTCTGTGGAGCTAGGAGCATCCAAGGTGTGTCCAGCAGTGTGTGTCGGACCAGAGGGTAGAATGGAGAGAGAGAGAGTCGCATAGTTTGCAGAAATGCCTTGAAGAGTCAGGAGAGTCAAGATGGATGTTAAGATCCCCCAGCAGGAGAAGTTGGGAGGAGGAGGAAAGGAGAGAAGATGCCAGGTCAGCCCATTGCGTGAGGCAGAGGGTGGACTGGCCCGGCGGCAGATGGAAGGTGGCCAGAGTAAGAGAGGAGACAGTAGAGAGAGAGAGAGCCTGCAGACCAGGCAATCAAAAGAGGAATAGGCCTGAGTGGGTATGATGGAAAGATGGATCCACTCTGGAAAGATCAGGGCACCCCCCCTCCTGGCCTGTTGAGCCTGGGCTTAGAGAGGATCTTGGAACCTTCAGGGAGAAGTGTGTCAAAACTCGTGACAGAACTGTCATTAAACCAGTTCTCAGTGAGAGCAAGAACATCAAGGTCCAGGTGTTCAAGGAGGTGTTCAAGGAAATGGCAGATGTCGGAGGAGTGCTTGACTGCAGAGCGAGAGTTAAGCGTGGCAACGTGGAGCAGATTGCCTTTTTTGAAAGACTTACGGAGTGGGGGTGGTGCAGGGGACAGAGGTCCTCCTGTAAGCGGCAGGAGCCCTGAGAGATGGAGGCCAGAGAAGGCAGATGGGCAGAGGGGAGTGCAGGGAGCTGGGGCAGTGGTAGATGTCAAGGAAGCCAGTGGAGGAGGCGCCACAGGGGGGCAAGGGAGCCCCAGATGTGCTGACAGTCGGTGTCAAGGGCACCAGAGTGGGAGAGGCTGACAAATCTGTCGGTGCATATAGTGTAGGCAAGGGTGCCAGGATAGGAGAAGACATCAAAGGAGCCATAGTAAGAGAGGTGGTGTGACCAGGTGGAGGCAAGGTAGCCAAGGTGTGCCTAGTAGGCAGGGAGGCCATAGGTGCAGTTTGCGAGGGAGCCAGCGAGGAGGAAGTTGGAAAGTTGATAAGACAAGGGAGGAACCTATCAAAAAGAAGGAGGTTGAGTTGAGGCCCCTGTTCCAAAACAGTAGCATTTCGATCGACATTTATGATGACCCTGGAAGTCAAGGAGAAGGCAAGAAGGACCTCCCAGCGGGTGCCACCATTGATGTGTGAGAACGAGTGGGGAGAGAGCAGAGCGACCATATGTAGAGTCCATAAATCGGGAGAAGGAAAGACAAAGAGGATGCCAGTGAGAGTCTCATTGGCGGATGCACTGACCTAGGTGTCAGAGATAGGAAGGCCTGGTCTGGAGCCAAGTGTGCCCTTCTTAAGTTTCTTCCTGCCAGACTTAGTGAGCGGTGAAGGATGGAGATAGAGAAGCAGTTTGAGAAGATAGGAGAGACATAAAGCGCCATTGTGAGGGGCACATAGTGTGGTACGCTTAATCAGGCTGAGCAGCTAAGGCACAGGGGAGGGAGTAGACAGGAGGGTGCAGGTGCACAAAGGAAGCACACAATTGGAATGGGACAAAGCAGTGAGAGCTAAAAAGTGGTGGTGGCGTACAAGGGAACAAGAAACAGAAAACTGTATGAAGGGTAAGGGAGTCAGTTGAATTTATAACAAGCAGAACATAACAAAGCAGGATTAAAGCACACCTAAATTTACACACCTAAATTTGCGGAGTAGTGGCAGAGTAGCAGTCTTGGCAGCTACCCCTTCCTCTCTACCTGAAGTCTATTTCCTGTGTTAATCGCCGCTGGGGGAGGAGCACTGACAAGCACTGACAAAAACCATTTGCAGCCGCGGAGCAGTGGCAGAATAGCGGTCTTGGCATCCATGGCTGCTATGGCTGCTCTGGACACCACAGACTCTGCCGCTCTCTGCACTGTCATGGGGGAGGAAGGCCGTCACCTTCGGAGCTCGCATACTCGCCGCAACGAGAACATGAGGAAAACCGAGTCAGGAAATGCAAATAAGCCCCTTTCACCATCAAACTTGTTGGGATTTCCCACTCTGTGTACATCAATCTCCCTCGTCACACCTCTTGACAAAACTGAAGCAAGAACTCTGGTCGGAAAAGTTCCACTGTATCCCCCATTGCGCCCCCCTTTACAACAAATTCCAGAAAATCTGCCGTTCCATCAGGTGAGAGCTGTGAGAGTTCTGTATGATGAAAACGCCATGTGTCCTGCACATACACCACGCTATGCAAAAATGGGAGCAACTTTAACCAATCGACAGACCCCGTTCTACCCACTAAACATCACAAAGCCGCCCCCGTGATTTTCTCCCCTGCCCCACCCCGGTCCCGCGGCCCCCATGTCCTTATCTGGAAGCAGCGAACCTGACCCGTCTTTCAGAGGAGAGGTGGTGTTGGTTGCAGTCGGTGAGGTGGGTTTGGAACTGGGTGGGGACCATAGAGAGGTGGCGCATGCAAATGGCTGGCTGGGAGCTCTAGTGGGGCAGGAGGAGCGTTGTACGAGCGGGACACTGTCTTCAAATCAGCGACACCTGACACGGCTTCCGTCCCCCTCTCTGGGCAACTGACGGCCGCTTTGGAGGCAGCAACAGGGTGTGAGGTTAGAACATCAGCCGCCCTGTAAAAGGGGATGTCTTCAGAAAAACCATATCCAGGCAAGGTCCTTTTTGATGTTCAAATACAAGTGAACGCAAGGCCCCACGAAAAAGACCTGCAAAGCACTTTGAGCTGTGACGACGAGCTCAGTTTGGGACAAATAAGCCCCAACAATGACATTCAGAATTACTCTGCAGTCTTTAGTAGCTGCTGAGACAGTACCCCCTCTAAAGACAATGAAGGAAAAGAAAAAGGGTCACTGAATAAAAAGCTTCCGCTGAACGTTTTACTGAAAAAAAGATCTTGGAATCAAACGGAATCCTCTCACTTGAAAAGGAAAAGGATCCCGAAGAAAAAAGCGAAGCATCTACTTTAATAACTAAAAGCTTGAAACAACCTAGCCAAATCATTAAACGGAAAAAGGAAAAACAGAAGATCTGAAGAAAATGGGCTCCTGTAAACCGTTGTCAGCAAATGCTTTAAAGGAATTCTTCAACAAACGGTCAAAAAGAAAATTCGACAAAATAGCAGAACTTTCGGACGCTGAAATGTTAGAAGCAGTACAGGAACCTCAGACCCTCACAAAGCACTGGAAAACTGACGATACATCAGCTCCTAAAGATCTAAGTCTGCAAAGAAATATCCACTCTACCCCATTTTCAACAGAAACAAGATGGCACTTTGGAAAGCCCACAGAAACCTCTAATGTACCACCTGGGCACTTTTTGCAGAAGGCCCTGCCCTTTGCAGGCAAAGACGCACAAAATGGCAGGGTTGTGTCTCCCTCAACGAGCAAACTGTCGCTCCAAAACTTGGGGCCATCACAGGAATCAAACCAGATGACTTCTCTATGTGAAGGCATGCCAGAGCTGGGAAAAAACAAAAGTCCTCTTCCATGGGAAGAACCGCCCACTGAAGAACTGAACCGGCCCTCCCGTGGAAAAACCACAGAAAACAAATGACCAACTTTCACTGATGAACCGGTTATTGGCAATGCAAGCGCACTCCAAGCCGATCTACCGAAGAGGGATAAAGACGTTCAAATTCAAATCCCAGATCTACATTCACCCAAAAATATAACGCCCACAACAAGTTTACCTTTACGGAGGGACTCGCAACCAACGTTTCCATCTTCCCCTCCCATAAACAGAAGACAAAGCAAACTATTACATAATCCACCAAAGGATACACCGTCCAAAAAACCGGACATTTTCTCGGTAATGTCAGCAGTAACAATAGCATTACACCCTTTTAGCAAACTGTATGAGTCGCTTAGTGACACATTAAAAGTTCACACTACGATCTCGGCAATGATGCATACAAAATTAAGATACCTGGAAGGGTATATAACTGCTATGGAGCAAAGACTTAAAGACCAAGTATCCTCATCTCAGTATGCTCAGCCTCTACTTACACTACTGTCCAAGCAAATGAGGGGTGAAAAACATCTCATGCCCAGGAACCAGTAATCCTACTTGAGACAGGCACTCAAACTCCTACAGATTTATACGATCACCACCAAAAAGAAAATTTAAATTATCAAGATAGACAGCAAAGCAAGATCAGCTCAAGCAGCTCAGTGGGCCACTGCATGACGGCCCCTTTGTCTGTGCAAAGCAAAGAGAAGGGAACTTGGAAGTAGACCCCCAACTACAGCGAAGTCAACAGACAATGGACTTCAAGTAGTAAATAAAGGACAAATCGCACTGAACAAATTTGTGCGTGACGAAGAAGTGATTCTACTTTCAGTGGAGCATGCGAGCAACACCAGCAATTCTTCTAAAGATAATCTTAACAGAAACTTTGCTATCTTTGAACACTCCAAACTCAAACCAAAAGAAAACCCTGCAAATAGACGACAACCCATGCTTCACTTACACTCCTCCGAGGGGACAAGACCTGAAGTGGATGAAAGAGAAAACGACTGGACACCAATACCTACTCCGAGAAGTACTCAACAAAAACTCGCAAATAACGAAAAAGGCATGAAACATATAGTACGCGGATCTAAAAATAGTTGCACCAAGTCATGAGGGGCACAAAGCCATATCCTATTTGCACATAGCTTCTCCAGTTGTGGAAAAAATGATAAGGGATGCAACCAAAAACCTCCTACGGATGGAATACGACCTTATAGAGGTCAAAGTGTATGCTACTGTCTCGCCTTGTCAAACTAAAGGCTCTACACAACTTCCAAGAGCCCACAGACGTAAATCTAGTTATATGAAAAAAATAGAAGAGCCATTAAAAAAAAGAGGATCTAAGGACAGGTCTCAGCACAAACTCAGCCCGAAAAACATAAAAAACTATCCAAAAACAACAACTAGCAAAATGGAAAGGGTCTTGAAGATAGGACTTTTGAGGTCACTCAAAAAATCTCCACCTCGATCTATGAAAACAGATAATATTGTCTTCAATGACTCTCTTGAGATCGGAAGATTTCCAAATGGCCCGACACTAAAAATAAAAAGGACAATTACACAAGTCCTTCAACTAACAGCTCCAAAACCCCAAGAAAAGGAAAAAGCTGCTCCCCTACAACAACTTTGGGCTTGGATTCCAAAAGCATTGATGTCCCACATAAGAAAGTAGCAATACGCAAGCCCTCAACGCCAAGGCCAAAGGTTAGAGTACACTGACCATCAAAATCCGACTCCTATGGTATTGAGGTTAGGTTCTTGGAACACGCATGGTTTCCAACATCTGACGGTCCCCGGTGGTGTGAACCTGGGAGCTTTTGAGATACTCTGCCTGCAGGAAACCTGGTTGACAGAGAAACCGATTTTGGGCAGATGTGACCTTGCGAATTCACCAGCTAAAAAAGGGGATAAAGGCCATCCTTCTTCAGGCTTACTACTTGAGATCCGTTTGGGCAGTGGTTTATACCTGAAAGAAATTCCGATAGCAAATGTATTTTTGCTGGTAATACTTGTAAGCTCGGAACATCATGACAGGAAAACAGAAAAAAAGATTTTCACATCCGTGATAATTATGAACACGTAATGGAAACCCGAAGCGCTGGCAAATAATAGTTACCTCATGATGATGGAAAATGCAATTGATGAAGCATACATTGAACACCAAGTATAACACATAGGCATTTGCAGAGACTTAAATGCCACATTCCGGAAAAAAGATCTAACACAGACATTGGAAGGAAAACGATCTGCAGCAGAAGAGAGAGGCGCCTCATGGTTAAACCTCATGGCCTCTAGAGAACTTTTAAACCTAGACTCTTTGTTCAATTGCTCAGACCACATACCAACATGGGAAAGAGAAGAATCTTCTGCAACAATCGATTATATATTCGTATCACGCGCAATGCTTCCGGTAACTGCTTCCTTTGTGGTCATAAAAACAAACTCGAGTGACCATAATTTATTGACTACCACATGGTCATCGACCTCTACTCAAAAATCAAAAACGTCCTCTCAACCTGAAACTAATACTCAGGGCAACCGACTCAAGTTGTACTAGAAACATTGAAGAACTTACCAAAAATTACAACAAAGTAGAAGGTGCCAAAAATCCAAATTGGAAACCCTTATCAATCGACTATCGGCCCCTGCTTGCGGCATATATGACAAATGTGAACAAATCGGGGACACCATCAAAACCTAAGAAGCACAAGTTTGACAAAACTCTGGTAGAATAAAGAAGAGCCCTGCAAAAAATTAAAAGAATGGCCACAAGACAAAACACCCAAATAAACACGGATATGGTGTCCGAATCAATAAAGAAATATAAGGCCTGGTTGAAAGGATACCGACTGTCTTTATACTCGCAGGACTCCGAGGAAATGTTGAGATTTCTGGTCTCTGATAATATCTACAGAACTTTCAACCAAAGACGCACTCCTGAATAGCATAGTAGAAGCATCCTGGGTGAAACATTTCAAAAACGTATTCCACTTTCCGCCTACTGTTACCCCCCCAATGCAAAATTTAACTAACACATTGTGGGCAAAATTACATGATATTTATACCATCGTAGATGTCATTCGTAAGCTGAAATGGAATAGCCAACACCGATATCAAGAACCATCCTGAGGAATGGGCAACCTTCATTAGCTCAGTCTTTAAAAAATGTGTAGAGTCCAAGGAATTACCAGCATCCTGGACCCCATCAACAGTGGTTGCCATTTTCAAAAAGGGCAACAAAGATGACTCAAGAAATTTCTGCCCCATTTCATTATTAGATGTAATTGGGAAGGTAATCGGTTCTCTACTACTAACCCAATTTCAAGCATGGGCAAGCCAAGCACCGTGTTCTCAACCTTTTCAGGCGGCTTTTATGAAAAACATTGGAACCACCGCAAAAATCATGTTTATGAGTATCCCTAAGATCAAGATTATGAAAGGGGGCCCTAGGGTATTTATCGCGTTCATTGACCTGGCTCAAGCATTTGATCAGGTCAATACAGTGAAACTGTGGAATAAATTGTCATCTTGGAAATGTCCCCTGGAAATCCTTGACCCAATAAAGACCTTACATACAAACATCAGAATGATAGTACGCTTGGGCCATCAGGGCTTGCTATCTGCTGAAATACCCACAACAAGAGGGGTAAAGCAAGGCTGTCCCCTCGCTCCTGCACTATTTCTAGTTTATTTAGGGACTTCAAAAACACAGAGGGAAGTGTAAGAGCATTCCCACCAACAATTGGTCAGGAAAAGACATCACGACTCTTGTATGCATATGGCATGATTCTATTAAACCACACAGCAATTGGTCTACAGAGACAACTTGACAACTTATCAAAATACATTGACTTCAATAATTTGGAGATTAACAAAGGAAAGACCAAAGTCATGTCACTAGAAAAATCAAGCTGGATAACTGAAAAATTAAAATGGCATCTAGAAGAATAGAAAAGTGAAAGAATTCAAATATCTAGGAGTGACACTCAACAGCTCAAATTCGGAAACATCAACGCAGCGAGTTTTACAGGAGAAAATAAGAAAGCTAAGATCAGAAGCAAAAGCTGTGGACAAAAAGTTTGGCCGATTATTGCTGTTCCCCATCATCAGCTTCTACAGAATGAAGGTAGTACCATCTCTGACTTATGGCGCAGAAGCAATGTCATATATACCAAAAAAAATATGTCTGCCATTGGAAAGCCACTTCTGGAGAACCATCCTTAATCTGCCTAAATCGACTCCAATGGCATTGATCAGATAGGAACCAAGACAGCTGTCACTGTAAGCAATGATCGAGCGCAACAGCATGATGCTCTATAGGAAAACTCTATTGCACGATCGCCCTTCGATATGATCAACGTGGAAATTACAGGAGGTTGTTGCAAAATGCTCAATCTGTGGCAACAAGAATTTAAGGCAAAACCGGTGGAGATACAAAGCTCTGAAGAAAAACTGAACCAGAACCTGTCAAAGGTGAAAAGGAAAATGGAAGATCTAGACTGGATTTGTACCTCAGATATAGCAACAAAGTACAAAATCACAGTTCACCTTCCACCGCAGACGAGGAAACTAAACCAGATGCAGACATTTATGAAAAAATACCCGAATAGAGGTCTAAGAAACATCTTCATAAGAGCACGTTTGAATCTTCTGGAGACAAACGAAATTCTGGCGATCAGAGGTTTTTCGAACTCAAACAATTGTAGATTTTGCGAAAGTCAAGACCAGATCGAAACAATAAAGCATCTCCTGCTGTCATGTTCGGGAACTCAAAAAAGTAGATTGCCATAGGTGAACAGTCTCTTTCCCTCATCATTTATCTTACAGGAAGATTTCTGGTGGACACGCCTGATCAGCGGATGAAAGACTTCATGGGTAACAGCGATGGCTAAAATCATGAAACATGTCTTGCCAAATGAAGAAGAAAGGAAGGCCTTAAATCCACAACCTCGAATTGACAACTAAGGAAACCGCGTCGACTGGAACTGTTATACAGAAGAAGCTAAATTTGAAATTTAAATTGAAATTGGAACTGAATGAACTACTTGCTTTTTGATCTAGCAGACACAAACAGTACAGGATGAAGGCATACCTAAATTCAATTTTTGAACTAAAAGTCACAAGCATTACAGGAGGAAAGCACACCTAAATTCGATGTTTGAACTAACAGTCACATCATTGCAGGATGAAACACACCTAGAAGCGAATATTGTGACACAGGTATTACAGCAGAGCAGTACAGAAGTGGGGGGCAATGGGGTGAGAGCTCAGGAAGGTACAATAGGACATATGTCAACAGAGATAGGGCAATGGGAATGCCTGCAGAGGCAGAGGGTAAGAGTCAAGGAGAGTTGAGACAGGTGACTGAGCAACAGTCAGCACTTACGTCAGCCAGGAGTTTGCAAGGTGAATTCTGAGCGTCTGGGAACAACTTGTTTTGCAGGACAGGAGGGCAAAGGATAAGTAATGATTAACTGAGCAGATGGTCAGCCGATAAACTGGTGAGGGTGTTTATGGCCTGGTAGTATCACAGAAAGCAGATGTAATCTCTTTTAAGTGCATGGGATCTTGCAAAGGGATCCGGACATTTGTTTTGACCAAAAATAAAAGTGGGGTGGAGTGCCACTCGAGGCCAGAGTGACCAATACTCTGTGTGTTCCAATTGTTTTCTCAGGATGTGGCCAAAGGCCATGAGTGTTGAATTGGTGGTCGTATAAATTGAAATGTTTGAAAGACGCCAGTAAGCCGGGGTGGGTGAGATGGCTATCGAAAGTTCACAGGGAACCTGTTTATTATGCTGCTCTTCTTCATGTTGTTTGAAGTACCTGTGCAAACCATGTGCAATTACATGTAGGCTTAAGAGGTCTCAGACCAGCTGTGACTTGTAATTAATTATATTTGTATGTGAACGTGTAACTGTGTGATGATGTCATGACCTGCCACAGACGACTTGTAAGTGACTCCAATCAAGCAATCCCACTAAGTCAGTGCCTTGTCTGGGATGCTCAAGGGAAGCCCTTATTTATATATTTTTATGGCAAGTTATAATCTGGATAATGAACCCTTGTATAACACCCCTCTCTTAGAATCCCCCTGACCCCACTGAGCCAAGAAGTAGATTTGTTTTGCAAATTTAAAAGGTTTATTTGAAAAATTAAACAATATATATATATCACACTTCTAT
Source organism: Ambystoma mexicanum (assembly GCF_040938575.1). Lineage (NCBI taxonomy): Eukaryota > Metazoa > Chordata > Amphibia > Caudata > Ambystomatidae > Ambystoma > Ambystoma mexicanum. Next base: position 307,613,345 of record NC_090921.1, read on the forward strand.
AAATAAATTGATAATGGATAGCACACTTGTGAATATGAGCAGTAATCAGCAATAGGTAACCCTACAGTGGCACAGTTCTTGGTTACTTATGAATAGGAAAAGAAAAATAAGGTGGTAGAGAATGTCTTTATGGCTTCAAGGACAATGCAATGATGAATGAAATGCAATACAGAAAATAACTGGATATGATTTTAGCAAAAGATAATATAATCACTTTTTCTCTGGTAATTCACCCCCCCTCCTATGCAATGTAAGAAATGGAAGGAGAGCACACAGTCTTCAAGAATCCCAACAAAATGCAATACGAAACGCAGTTCCCCCCTAGCAAGCTTAGAGAAAAACAGGTATGATTTTAAAACACAGTCCCAAAATGCTTTGAATGTGATGACAATGAAGTGAGAAATGTGCTAAAAATGCTTTTAATTCCCTCTAGAGGTTCAGGTTGGGTGATATCTAGTTTATATTGGTTCAGGCTCACTTTAGCAATGCTCTATGAGTAACTAGCAGGTTAAAACGAATTTTAGCAAAGGAAAGCAAAGAGCTGCTGATTTTTACACGTGGCTGAAATTGTGCAAAATGTCAAATCGCGGCAAATTTAATCGCGTGCGTCGAGCGTAATTATGGAGGCCCTATAAGGAGTCGGTTCTAGGTTCGTTGGAAAGCCTAGAATCTTAGCTTTAAGATAAAAGTTAAATTCCGCTCCTAGCACAAACGGTTCCAGAGATACACACGATTTTGTGAAGGTAGTTCTCCGGATTTGAAATTTAAAAGTTCAAATTGACAGGTGACAGTTTTCAGCTTTAAAAAGGACAGAATGACACACACGATTCCTATGAGGTAGTTCTAAATAAGTTAAAATAGTTTTAATTAGATTATTTTAAACTAAGAGATTAGTCTGGCACAGTCCTAGAGTACTCACACTATCTTTTGGACAGGAACGGCTTCGTCACCGATCGGGTCATGATTGGCTGGACTTCTGCTGGCGGTTCTTCACAGCGATCTGGTCTCTGGTTCTGCTCTCAGCACTGCACAGTTCTGGTCTCTCTGGGTCTCTTGTCTCTCTGGATCTCTGGTGTCTGGAGGTTGATGGATTTGAAGTCTGGAGTCTCCCGGCAAAGCGTCCCGCAAGAAAGTGGAAAGTGATTGTCTCTACCTGGGTTTCAATGTTCCTTTTATGTGTTTTGAAAATGGGTGTGTGCCTGGGCCTAGCTAAGCCGGCCCATCTCACTTATCATTGGCCAAGCTTTCCTCTCTCCCTTGATTGGGGGGAAGAAATGGATTGTCATCATGATGAGGTCTGTTTATGGGTCAGAGGATCCTCCCCTGGTCAATTTGCCCACAAATCTATATTTGATTCAAATACATATTTCCCAGATACACAAGTGGTTGACATTACATGTACATATTACAGATGAATTAAGACAGGTCTCTGTTCAAGCCCCATGTTCCTGCGAGCTGGGATTCAGAAATGACAACATTTTGCGCTTTTTGGTCGGTTTACCAATATCGGATATTTACCAAAAATTACACAAATGTGCGCAAGGAGTATGGACATTAATTGATGAAGTGTCAGATTTTTAACATGCAGACATTTGGAGTAAGATCCTATTTTCCGCTAGAAACCCCCCAGAATACACCAGAGGGTCCTAACACCTCTTAAAATGTGCACAGAAAAATCCCAAGAATAATGATATTATTTATATAATTTTGACCAGTCCGCACTATGAGTTATCTATCGTTTTAAAATTATGCCCTGGTGAAAAAGGGGTGTGGCTTACCACATCACATGGTGGAATAACTGGTTTATCCACTTCCCCCAAGCTCAGCTGGCTCTCACAGGCACTACCCCTCCCAGTTTCTCCCAAGAGGAAGCCATTTTACGACCCCCCCCAATATAACATTTGCCTGAGCCCAGGACAGGGCTTTGTTCAACTTCCTGCAGTCTGCAGGTACCCCTCCCTTAATTCAATCAGAGAGGTGTGATCTCCTTTTGGTGGGGGCAGCAGGATGCAACCAGGCATGGGAAGAGTTGTTGAGCCAGTTCAACTCCCGTCGGGGGTAGTTGTCAGGCAGAATTCAATTTCTTTAAGTCAAGCTTCAGCTAAATGTCCTGTTTGTTCCCAGTTTAAATCAAACTTACAATTTTTACACATGCAGCTAGAATGCTGATTCTAAGTTCAAAACCATGACATTTAACAGTTGCAAACTATGTGACACTCAAAAGTAGGTCACTCATTTAATTTAAACATTTCGATTTTAGTGGTTTTAAATCCAATTTCAATTAAGCTGCTGACATCCACAGCTCAGCCAGTTTTGTTATAAACATTGCTTTGGGCTCTTCTTCTTCCCAGATTTTGTATGCACACAACACTTCATTCTGCCAGATGTCTGCTGGTGTTCAGTAAAATTTTTGAATATCCTGCAATGTTCTAAATAGGCACTTTGAGCTTGCATTCAGGAAAACAAAGGTGATTTTAAGGCGCTTTTGGTCTAACAACACTGTTATTTTTCCTTTGACACCACCTTTCACCCCTGGCGCTTTCGGTCCATCATGCTGGCACTGGTGGGTGGCAGGTTAGACAACCATTTTGGTGTGCGCACAACCACGCGGTTTTTCTGGTTCTGGGATGGAATGATGGGCGGCAACAGCTCATCCCCACATCCACCCAGTCTATTGATTTAGTTTTGTTCTGGGATAGAATGATGGGCGGCGACAGCTCATCCCCACATCTACCCCGTCTAATAATTCAACATGGGTCAAAACCCTTGACAAACCCCCCTGCCTGACTGCACTTTGAATTTGAGTCAAGGGGGAGTCGGGTGCAAAGAATGTTTTGATCCACACGCTGGTATGTCCGCATCATCTTCTCCCAATTCTGTAGATGGCACAGTTCTGCATCTTTTCCTCCATCCGGTTGGATCGATCGGTTCTCCTCGCCGGTCCTGATGGGAATATTGGGCGGTACCCCGGGCCCCTCGGATCTTTGCTCCCGGTCCCTGGGTCGTTCTCCTTGGTCAGTCTCCATGGTTTCATCTCTCCTAGGATGATAAAGCAAAATGGCAATACACATTCCTAGACATTTTTCCACCACTATTAATGGTGTGGCGAACATATACATTTTATAAATCAGAAGATATGAACATATACATTTTATTTTTTTAATTAGGAGACAAGAACATATATATTCAAGAATCACAGAATTTTATATGCTATATCTGGAATATTTTAGGGTTGGAACTGAATTACTCTGGAGCGGCCCCCTCTGGGATTCCAGTGGATTCCTTAGTTGTTGCAGAGTGTGACTGGGATGGCAATACTTCAGCTGATTAATATGGAACCACTAATCTTCCCCTTTTGCCAAATTACCTTTGGGGATGCGGATCTTATAGGCTACAGGGGAGATTTTGTCTATAATTTCAAACGGTCCCTTCCACGTAGGCAAACATTTTCGCTGTTTGGCCTGGTTTCTTTGGAAATTGTATAGATAGATCTGGTCCCGCACCTCGTATACTTTCCTGGTGGTTTTCAGGTCGTAGTGGGTCTTCATGCTATGAGATGATCTTTCTAGATTCCGCTGAGCATAGGCAAAAGCATGTTGGAGGTGTTTCCTTAAATTCTCCACATACTCATGAGTTGTGGAGGCATTTATCAACGTTTGCTCTTGGGTTCTGTAGAGCAAATGCTGGGGAAGCACCATCTTGCATCCAGTCATCAACTCAAATGGTGACATTTTAGTTGCAGATGAAGGGGTAGATCTGATGGCCATTAGGACCAGAGATGTCGGATATCCCAACTTGGCCCAGAATCTGCCACAAACTTTTTTAAGATGGTCACAATGGTTCGGTTGTATCTCTCCACTGCTCCAGAAGAAGCTTGCCTGTAAGCAATATGTAGCTTCCTTTTGACCCCCTGTATCTCCAACAACTTTGTCATTACCTCGCTGGTGAAATGGCTACCTCTGTCTGACTCAATCCTTTGAGGTAGACCAAAACAGGAAAAGATGTGGTTAATCATCAGGGCAGCTGCTGTTTCTGCCTTGCAGTTTGGGGCTGGGAGACATTCCACCCACTTGGTAAACAAGCATGTGACCGTCAACATGTACTTATTCCCCCTAGCGGAGCGAATCACAGGGCCTACAAAGTCGATTTGTAAATCTGACCATGGCAGTGTCATTCCCCTCTTTTGGAGAGGCGCCCGGTGTGTGAGGGATGTTGGCTGAAATTGTGGACACACAAGACACCCCTTCAAGTATTGGTCGAGGTCCTGCCCCATGTGTGGCCAGTATGCAATGTCTCTTAAGATCTCAAGTGTTGTGTGAAACCCCCTATGACCGGTGGTGGCCGCATCATGAGCGTGTCTTAACATCAGGCTTCGGAATGAGGTAGGAACCACCCACTGATCGCTGACAGCTTGGGATTTCCTTACCAACAAACCGTCTTGGATTCGGAACCTTTTTGGACATTTCATCAACACTCTTAGGTCCTCTTTCCCAATGTAATCGGTATCCGTCAGGGGAAAGTTCTCAGGGTCCTCAATGTGTTGGTAAAACTTACCAATTATTGGATCCCCCTTCTGAGCTGTAATCAAATCAGCATCAGGGGTCTCCTTACTCCATTGTGCAGTTGAAAGATCATTGTGAGGATTTGTCTGGGACCTAGTGATAGCAGTGACCTGGATTTCCCCCAACAGGGACTCTATTTCTATTAGATCCCCTTGGATGGCCCCGGTTTTGGCCAGCTGATCAGCTAAGTCATTTCCAGTTTTGTCTGGTCCCTCTACTTTGGAATGACCCTTGATCTTTTTCCAGTAGATGGTCATCCCATTCGATGTGACCAGATCATCAATGTTTTGGATTAACTTCCCATGTTTCAAAGGAGACATAGCATGCCTCTGGTTTTCCAGTTAACCAGGTGCTCCACGAACCCGTTCCGTACATAATCCGAATCTATGATTATGGCCAGTTCGTGGAGTTGATGTTGGACAGCAGTGAGGATGGCTTGATGCACAGCCATCAATTCTGCCACCTGACTACTTCGGGGACCAATTTTGTATCCAGCGGAGGGTTCTGGGGACTCATTCACCCATGCATTCCCTACGCCGGCCACCAGTTCTTTCTCCCCGTTGTTGTCAAAATGGTAAGAGCATCCATCCACATAGACAGTGGGCCTTCCCTCACACTTGTCTTCTTCAAAGACTTTGTGTGGGGAATTAAGGTATGCCTCCATGTTGTCCTTGATTTTTAGACTTTCGTCCTTGAGACAGTTTTCTCTGGCACAATCATGCAAGTCAGCCAGACCTTGCTCGAGGGGACTCTTCTTGTTTTGGCCATATCTGACCTCCACAGGAAAGCCTTTCATTGACAGAATCCAGGAAGTAATTCGGGAATTACTCACATTTCCGGCCCGGATTCTGCCACTTTGGAGATATTGCAGAGGCTGGTGTGGAGTCTCCACTATGATGTGTTCCCCCTGGATGAACGGGTGGTAATTCTTTAATGCCCACACCGTTGCCAGGAGTGCCTTCTCACAATCGTTGCATTTTTCCTCCACAGAGGATAAAGTTTTGCTCGCATAGGAGATTACTTTATTGACCTTGTCATGCTTTTGGTATAACACTGCCGTCAAGCACGTATTAGAGAACCCTGTCTCCAGGAAGAACTCCTTGTTTCTGACAGGGTAAGCTAGGCAAGGCGCTTGTGAGAGGCTTTTCTTGAGTTGCCTTACTGCTTCGGATTGTTCTGGACCCCATTCCCACTTGACCCCCCCCCTTCAAGAGATGAATCAGGGGTTTAGTGGTCTCTGCGTAGCCTTCAATGAACTTTCTGCTGTAATTAGTCAGTCCAAGGAGGCTCCTTAGTTCCCGCAGCGTTGTGGGGTCTTTCAGTTTCTGAAGTACTTCCACTTTCTTTTCTTGGGGACAGAGACCCTGAGGAGTAATCTCATGCCCCAAGAAATTAACACGGGTTCTACACCACTGTGCTTTCTGGAAGGAAAGTTTTGCTCCGGCGGCCCTCAACTGTGTCAGAACATAACGGACCTCCGCTATGTGTTCTTCCACAGATGAACGTTTGATGAGGACATCATCTACATAAGCCAGGTTACCCCTCGCACCCAGGTCGGACATGGCCTTATGTAGGAAAATGTTGAATTCATTGCCGGAGTTGAGGTATCAGAAGGGAGTCCAGGTCCATGTGTACTGCTGGCCCCCAAAGGTAAAAGCCAGTTTGTATTGGTCCTCCCTACTGACAGGCACGGTCCAGTATCCATTGGTCAGGTCTATTGCATTGAATACCTGTGACCCCTGGATCTGGGCCAGCCCTTGGTCAATGTAGGGCAGAGCCCATCGGGAAGTATGGACCCGTTTGTTGAGCTCCCTAAGGTCAGCACAGAGTCTCCACTGGCCGTTTGGCTTCAATATTCCCAGCACCGGATTATTGAAGGTGCTGTGTACTCAAGGTTCTTAATTATTTCAGTAAGAGACTCCATGGATGCGAGAGGCAAACGATATTGCTTCACAAACACTGGAGTCATTGCAGGGTCCGTGGGAATTGTTGTGGTGTGGATGTCGGTGCGACCACAGTCATATGAGTCTACCGTAAAGAGATCTTGGAAATCCAAGAAAACTTGTTTCAACTTTTGCTTCTGTTCCAGAGTCACACAGGCATCAGCTAGGTTGACTCTCTCTTCCACCATCTGCTTGAAGCCTGGAAAGACTTCTGGTTTTGCTATCTCAGCGGCCTCCTCCAGCTGGGCGGAGAAGTCCCTGGTCAGAATGCTGATTTGGACTGGAGGCTTCAGGTGGGAAAGGCAGCCCTCATGGACCTGGAAAATCACCTCATCCCTCCTGAAGTCACAAGTCACATCTTCCTTACCATAAGGGCAAGAAGTGTACACCAGGAAGTTCCCCCCAGGCCGGGTGAAAATCCTGTCTGGTGTTGTATTGTCATCACTGTCACTGTCAAAACAGTCCTTGGGGATTTGTCCTAACAGTTCATTTCCTAAATCAATGGAGAAATGTCGGTCATCAACCGCCATTCCAATGATGGTGCCTGCGGCTAGAGTAATACTCTGTAAGTCGCTGTTATCCACCTCTATTGGAATGGTGTCATGTTATATGTTGACTAATGGTGTTGGGTTTACCCCTAACCCTTGTTGTTGGAGAGAAGCATTTAGATGAATATAAGCATCAGGGTTTTTCAATTTTTGTCCTCTTTTAACTTTCACTTCCAGGGAGAATTGTCGGGTCCTTTCTGGGATGGTGACTTCCTCTTTAAGCTGAATTTCAACTGCAAAAGGTAGCAATTGAGCTGACCTAAATGCTTATTCTTGATCATCAAAGCCCATGGGATTATCCGCTAATCGGGAGCAAGCTTTGAAGTTTATTAGGTCCAAACTAATGGCGAAGCGATTGAGAATGTCACTGCCTAAGTAAAAGGCGGCAGTGACGTCTCGCACGACCCAACAATTATGGACTATGCTCTTGTTGCCAATGGAGATTTTGAGCATACACCTGCTTGGCAGGAGATGTTTGGAATTGGGTGTTTCCAGATCCATTTCCCATTTGTCTATCAGTTTGAATGTGGGAATGGCTGGATCTTTTGGGAGTTGGCGGAACATGGCTTCGCTGATGAAGCTCTTACCGTTGTTCACACACACTCGAGCGAGAACAGAGTCCTTCCCATCATTTAACTGAACAGGGATGAACAACTGATCTCCAATTTGCTGAATATCAGCCAGGCTCTGAACTGATTTCACATCTTTCTGGACTATGGGAGTGGGAGTGTCTGATTGTGGATTGGTAAAGAATGTCAGAGTGTTTCCTTCCAGTGTGGAATACCACCTTAAACTGGAAGGAAGGTTGATTTTCAGAAATAGAGAGGACCCCCCATCCCCAGTCTGTTGTCCTACTGCTATTACTGTCACGTCTGGAATTTGGTTGTTCTGGAAGTGAAATTCTACTTGGTCAGATTTTTGTTCAACCATGTGGCAGGTGCCGTTTAAACTAACATGGTTGACACTCTGTTTTAATTTTATTGGTCGGCTAGTCTGGGTCCAGAGGACCTTGTTTACACAATCTATTATGGGTGACAACCTTCTCAGGAGGTCATTCCCTAGTAAACAAGGGGTGCCCTCTGGAGTCACTACTATGACTGGGTGTTTCACTTTGTGTCGCCCAATTTTGATGTCCAAATCTGCAGTCCCCTCAACGGGAATTTCCTTCCTGTCAAAGTTCTGGAGAGTTGTCCAGGAAGAGAGGTGAGAGGAATACGGTAATTCTCCCCCCTTCCTGCATTTAGTTCATCAAAGGCCCTTTTGGACTGAAGGGTAAATTGGGATCCAGTGTCCACCAGTGGCAAAATTGTACCCTGCCCCTGTACTTGTATCGGGGCATAGTATCTTCCCTCCTTCTCCTCAAGGGGGCACAGATAATGCACATTTTTGGACAATTGGTGGGCTAATTTTCTGGTTTCGGACATGGCGAGAGAAGAGATTTGGGCAGAATTCTGTGAAGAGCCTGTAGAATCTGAAAGAAAAAGTTTGCAACTGGAAATGGTTTCAGGTTCTGGGCCATCCCCCCTTTTTGGAGGCAGTCATCAGGATGGGTTTGACCCATGGGATTTTGGTATTGTTAGTTCTGGGATAGAATGATGGGTGGCGACAGCTCAGTCCCCACATCTACCCAGTCTGTTGATTCGGTTTTAGGTTCCCCTGGTTCCGGTTCTGGGCCGCCCCTACCTTTTGGAAGGAAGTCACCAGGATGGGTTTGAACCAGGGCTTTTGGTATTGTTGGTTCTGGGATAGGATGATGGGCGGCGACAGCTCAATCCCCACATCTACCCAGTCTGGATTGGAATCTCTTGGGACCCATTTTTCCTTGGGAGGAGTTCCCCCATCTCTGAAGGAGAAGATCCTTTTACCAGGATCTTCTGAGGATCCCTCTCCCTCAAATTGGAAGACCTGTACCTCCTCCACAAAGTGGGCCTGTTTGGGTCCTTTGTTTCTCCTACCCCCCCCCTCTGCTCCTTGGGAGGCAGTCTTTCAGGGGCAGGAGATTTTGTTTCCGGTTCCTGGTTTTCCAGGGGCTGTTTACAAGTTGGGAAGGGAGCTTCCTCCAAGGCTTTACACCCCCCTTCCCCTTGTGCCTCCTCCTTGGAAACCGGTGGGTTATCGGGGTGCTTCCCCCGTTATTGTTCTCGAGCACCAGGTCCAGAGTTTGGGGCATTCTGTGGTGGCATGCTCATCTGAGGGTTCTGTTGAGCCCTCAGTATGTGACCCAGATCCCGTGCCATATTTTGGACCTGGCGCTCAAGTTGTGAAACCCGCTCAGGCTGATACGGGGCTCTATTTTCTCCCCTGGGCTGATCCCGGGAAGGGTAGCTATCCCTTCTCTGGTAATACCCCAGATTGGGAAGATTTGGGTACCCCTCCACCCTTGGCCTCCCCTCTCCCAGATTAGGTTGTCTGGGCTCAGGGAATTGGGGAAAGAAGGATGGATGATTTTGGGGCTGGAATCCTTGTGGATACCTGGGGAAAAGTTCGGCCCAGGGTTTGGTGAATTTCTGCCCTTCTGTGGGAAGTTTGGAGGGAAGTTCTCTGGGTTAGGTGCTTGACTGGATCCTCCCCCTTGGGCTGGAGGAGTCCACACATAACCCAGGATGGGTCGGTTTCCCTTGTAGCGGGGACTTACATAATCAGGGAGCGAGGGACCCCATTTGTGGGACTACCTCCTCGATTCCCTGTCTGTGACTGGCCCGAGGGCCTTCTGGGCTCTGAATTATTTGGTGCAGGTAGGTTTTTAGGCCCCCCCATCTCCAAATCTAAAACAGGGGCAACCTTTACCTCTGCCACCTTGGCAGCAGGAGGGGTGCTGTTGGTTTTGGGGTTTTTCTGCGCATTACTTTTATTTTCTATAGGCTTCTGCACCTCATAGATCCGGGTGGCTTGCTCAATGACCCAGTCTAAAGATCTTTTCTCGTGAAAATCTCTCACGAGCTGGGTCATTATGTACTTGGGAAGAGCATGGAAAAATGTGTTGCTGAATTCTCTGCCGTCCGTGCGCACCCTTCTGGTGGTCTGCGCAAAGTCACGCTTCAATTCTTGCACAAATTCTTGTGAGGCCTGATCCTCCCCACATTGCAAATTGTAGGCCGCCTTGCGAGCCTCTTGGGGATTTCTATGTACAGAAAAATGTTTCAAGATGGCCGCCCTATATGTGGACCATCTTGAATGGTTTTGGTCCTCCAGCCCCGCAAAGAAACTGGAGTATTCAGGGGAGAATGTCCATTTGACATACTGGATGCAGCTACTGCTGTCCTTCAAATGGAAAGTCTCCATCATTTGCTCATAGAGCTCCAAGTGTTCCCAAACAGAATACTTGGCGTTCTTATGATAAGGCGTGATGACACTCCTTATTACCTTTATTTGTTTCAATGGGTCCTTAAGCAAGGCCCTTTTTGCCTTATTGGCCTTTTTAGTTCGGGTAACCCTGGTCCATTCATCCTCTGACTCCAAAGCACTGCTCCCGGAGGTGCCCGTCTGATCTTCCAGGTTTTCCCGGATTCTGCGAGCCTGGGAATGGCTGGCAGAATGTGGGGACCTGGTCTCCTGTGTCCTGTAACGCTCAGAGGAGTCTTCAGATCCCTCCTTGCTGCCAGGATTTGATGGGTACCCCCCCACTGACCTAACTGGGCAGAGGTTTTCAGGATGCCCTTAATGGGCCTACTCTCCTGGGGTTCCCCACTAAATTGCACTGTGCTTTGGTGCCCATACCCGGATGCCCGCCCCTCCATTCCTGGGTGGTACTGGCCTATGAGCCCCATACTTTTGGCTGGATAGTAATCTGCCATCCGTGTGGCCCTGTGCTCATGCGCGCCAGGGGACATGGGGGTGGCAGAGTCCAGGGACTGAGAGAGATGAAGGCCTCTGGTACTAGGGCTTCTGAGGTTATGCTCAGGTGTTTCCCTTTCCCAGCGAACTTCATCTCTGTCAGCCCCTGCTCCCTGTTGCAATGCAAGAGTCTGCGCTTTCAGTTCCTCAGTTAAGGCCTTACTAGACTCTATCAGTCTCTCCTGCATGGCTACCTGTTGCTGGAGCCTATCATTGTGCTGACAGAGAGCCTCATTTTCTCTCTGTGCCTCCTGATTGGTCCTGGAGTACTGGTCCAGTCTCTGCTGCAGGAGGGTTACCTCCTGAGTCCCATCCCTACTGGCCTGCTCCTTTCTTGCCAGAGCCTCCTCCACCCTCCTGGTGTGCTCTAGCAAGTCGTGATGTGCTTTTTGGAGATCACCCAGCCTCTGGAGGGCCAGGTGATTTTCTTCAATTTTATCTTTTAATTGGAAGACTTCCTGGCCTAAGGTGTCCCTTTCCTGACTAAGAGCCTGCATCTGTGCCGCCAGGTCGTCCCTCTGCCTTTGAAAGGCACCAGCTTTCTGGCGCTCTTCCTGAAATTCTGTATGGGTGTCCAGGTCTTTCAGAATCAGTTTATTGCTCTCCTCTTTTTCTCTATCTAATTGGCTTTGCAGGGTGGCTACCTGCTTCGTGCATGCCCTGTTGAAATCTATCTGTTGCTCCAGCTCTTTCTGGCTCTGCAGTAAGGAGTCCAAACTGTCTTGGTGCTCCTTCTGCAAAGCCAGAATTCTGGTATCCTGGTCAGCCTTTTCCTGTTGCAGGATATCCATATCTTCCTTCATTTTAATGATGTATTGTCTACTCTCGTTTTCTGACTCCTGGCTTCTGTGCAGCCTCTGCTCAGAAGAGACCAGGTCAGATTGGGCCTTTTCTAACGCCATCTGTTGCCTATTTGCCAGTTCTTGGCCTTTAGCACATTTGTCCTGCATGGCTCCCATATGTAAATATGAATATGCCGCTACCCTGGCAATATTGTTGTGCTCATCCTTGGCCTTAGGGGCCAGATATAGTTCACTCAGGGCCACGTGTAAGGGACCCTGATCTCTCCACGTATCTGACCCAGTTGTAGTGACCTGTTGTGTGATCGCTTGCAACCATACATTTTGGTCCTGTTCAGACCATTCACCTCTCACAAACAGTTTATGTAAGAGGTGCTCCTAGCTATCTTCATATCTACCAGGGTCGTCATTCTGGAATTTGTGTTCCTTCCTGACTTACAGAAGTTTGTATTTTATTTTGCAAAACAGACCGTTTCCTTAGAGTGTTCCATTGAGGAGTGCTTTCACAGTGTAAAACAGCGTTGTGATCTAACCGGATATGTGTATCCGGTCAGTTGACACACTGTATTAAGCTGCACAAGTGGTAATTCTAATCCAGAATATCCCGGCTACGAGCCCCCACTCTGTAAGTGACTCCAATCAAGCAATCCCACTAAGTCAGTGCCTTGTCTGGGAAGCCCAAGTGAAGCCCTTATTTATATATTTTTATGGCAAGTTATAATCTGGATGATGAACCCTTGTATAACACCCCTCTCTTAGAATCCCCCTGACCCCACTGAGCCAAGAAGTAGATTTGTTTTGCAAATTTAAAAGGTTTATTTGAAAAATTAAACAATATATATATCACACTTCTATAAATAAATTGATAATGGATAGCACACTTGTGAATATGAGCAGTAATCAGCAATAGGTAACCCTACAGTAGCACAGTTCTTGGTTACTTATGAATAGGAAAAGAAAAATAAGGTGGTAGAGAATGTCTTTATGGCTTCAAGGACAATGCATTGATGAATGAAATGCAATACAGAAAATAACTGGATATGATTTTAGCAAAAGATAATATAATCACTTTTTCTCTGGTAATTCACCCCCCCTCCTATGCAATGTAAGAAATGGAAGGAGAGCACACAGTCTTCAAGAATCCCAACAAAATGCAATACGAAACGAAGTTCCCCCCTAGCAAGCTTAGAGAAAAACAGGTATGATTTTAAAACACAGGCCCAAAATGCTTTGAATGTGATGACTTTAGCAATGCTAAGCAGGTTAAAATGAATTTTAGCAAAGGAAAAGCAAGGAGCTGCTGATTTTTACACGTGACTGAAATTGTGCAAAATGTCAAATCGCGGCAAATTTAATCGCGTGAGTCGAGCGTAATTACGGAGGCCCTATAAGGAGTAGCAAGTCGGTTCTAGGTTCGTTGGAAAGCCTAGAATCTTAGCTTTAAGATAAAAGTTAAATTTCGCTCAAACGGTTCCGGAGATACGGACGATTTTGTGAAGGTAGTTTTCCGGATTTGAAATTTAAAAGTTCAAATTGACAGGTGACAGTTTTCAGCTCTAAAAAGGACAGAATGACACACACGATTCCTATGAGGTAGTTCTAAATAGGTTAAAATAGTTTTAATTAGATTATTTTGAACTAAGAGATTAGTCTGGCACAGTCCTAGAGTACTCACACTATCTTTTGGACAGGAATGGCTTCGTCACTGATCGGGTCAGGATTGCCTGGACATCTGCTGGCGGTTCTTCACAGCGGTCTGGTCTCTGGTTCTGCTCTCAGCACTGCACAGTTCTGGTCTCTCTGGATCTCTGGTCTCTCGAGGTTGATGGATTCGAAGTCTGGAGTCTCCCGGCAAAGCGTCCCGCAAGAAAGTGGAAAGTGAATGTCTCTACCTGGGTTTCAAGGTTCCTTTTATGTGTTTTGAAAATGGGTGTGTGCCTGGGCCTAGCTAAGCCTGCCCCTCTCACTTATCATTGGCCAAGCTTTCCTCTCTCCCTTGATTGGGGGGAAGAAATGGATTGTCATCATGATGAGGTCTGTTTATGGGTCAGAGGATCCTCCCCTGGTCAATTTGCCCACAAATCTATATTTGATTCAAACACATATTTCCCAGATACACAAGTGGTTGACATTACATGTACATATTACAGATGAATTAAGACAGGTCTCTGTTCAAACCCCATGTTCCTGCGAGCTGGGATTCAGAAATGACAACATTTTATCGCTTTTTGGTCGGTTTACCAATATCGGACATTTACCAAAAATTACACAAATGTGCGCAGGGAGTATGGACATTAATTGATGAAGTGTCAGATTTTTAACATGCAGACATTTGGAGTAAGACCCTATTTTCCGCTAGAAACCCCCCAGAATAAACCACAGGGTCCTAACACCTCTTAAAATGTGCACAGAAAAATCCCAAGAATAATGATATTATTTATATAATTTTGACCAGTCCGCACTATGAGTTATCTATCTTTTTTAAATTATGCCCTGGTGAAAAAGGGGTGTGGCTTCCCACATCACATGGTGTAATAACTGGTTTATCCACTTCCCCCAAGCTCAGCTGGCTCTCACAGGCACTGCCCCTCCCAGTTTCTCCCAAGAGGAAGCCATTTTACGACCCCCCCAATATAACATTTGCCTGTGCCCAGGACAGGGCTTTGTTCATCTTCCTGCAGTCTGCAGGTACCCCTCCCTTAATTCAATCAGAGAGGTGTGAACTCCTTTTGGTGGGGGCAGCAGGATGCAACCAGGCCTGGGAAGAGTTGTTGAGCCAGTTCAACTCCCGTCGGGGGTAGTTGTCAGGCAGAATTCAATTTCTTTAAGTCAAGCTTCAGCTAAATGTCCTGTTTGTTCCCAGTTTAAATCAAACTTACAATGTTTACACATGCAGCTAGAATGCTGATTCTAAGTTCAAAACCATGACATTTAACAGTTGCAAACTATGTGACACTCAAAAGTAGGTCACTCATTTAATTTAAACATTTCGATTTTAGTGGTTTTAAATCCAATTTCAATTAAGCTGCTGACATCCACAGCTCGGCCAGTTTTGTTATAAACATTGTTTTGGGCTCTTAATCTTCCCAGATTTTGTATGCACACAACACTTCATTCTGCCAGATGTCTGCTGGTGTTCAGTAAGATTTTTGAATATCTTGCAATGTTCTAAATAGGCACTTTGAGCTTGCATTCAGGAAAACAAAGGTGATTTTAAGGCGCTTTTGGTCTAACAACACTGTTATTCTTCCTTTGACACCACCTTTCACCCCTGGCGCTTCTGGTCGGCACTGTGGGTGGCAGGTTAGACAACCATTTTGGTGTGCGCACAACCACGTGGTTTTCCTGGTTCTGGGATGGAATGATGGGCGGCGACAGCTCATCCCCACATCCACCAGGTCTATTGATTTAGTTTTGTTCTGGAATAGAATGATGGGCGGCGACAGCTCATCCTCACATCTACCCCGTCTAATAATTCAACATGGGTCAAAACCCTTGACAGAATCCTAAAAATGGGTGTGTTCTGAATATGATCTGAAGATGATGGTTAAGATAACGGTAACCAATGAGAATGGGAGATTTGGAGAAAGATTTGATTTCTTTTGTATAGGACTTGTCCAATCACATGTGGGGGTGGATTGTAATCAAATATATGGGAGTGTTTCAACTGTTGCACAAATGAATATAATGTGTCAATTTATGTGGTTTGGAGAGACCCTGGTTAGTTTGACTCTACAGCATCATCTAGCTCCTCCTTGGACGATGACGATTGTACAATAAACTTGCTTTATGAATAGCACGTGCACGTGGTGGGTCCGCTTTGGATTAAGGTGATTAGGTGCCCATTTCTACACTATCCATGTCAGTAATGGTCATTGTCAAAACATGCATGAAGTCGGGCATGGGAACACAATAGAAATCAACATTGTTCTGCCCCCCCTTTATCATTTTATGGTGGGGGCAGAGAAATACTGATTGTTATTGTTTCCTTCAAGGGCACAGCATCCAAAGGACTGCTGGCAGAAGGAAAGGGGACATATTAATGTTAAACCTTGCATCTGATCAACTAAAATTAATGCTGAAGGGAAAACACAACATCAAACAATGCCTATTTTTAGCACAGAAAATAATTTTAAGACATTTACTAAAAAGGTGAGTTAAATCAGAAAGTACATATGAACTTATGAAAGGAGGCGTTCAGAAGGCAGCATTTGACGAGACTTTGCACAATGGGTGTTTTACCCATTTTCTGTGGCACAAAGAAACAGGCACGTTCGTTGTGTGTGCTATAACAGACAGCTAAAAAAAATACTTAAAGTCATGCCGGTCAAGTGGCACAGCGAGTAAGCCCTCGCTTTGACATCCGTACAGAGCCTGCTAAGGTTCAAATCCTGGCAGGGCCTAACTCAGCCTTTCATCCTTCCGATACACTGTGGGTAATAATAAGCAGCGCTCAGATACCTGAGGATTCGTAGTGCTATATAAATGCCAAATTATTATTAATGCTTCCATGTGAAGGGGTGATGGTGTTTTAAAACTGGGTCATAAAATGCCTCATTTATTATTATGAACTGTATATGAATCAGTAATAAATGCATCAACCCCACAGGGGGAGAATCAGATCTCTCCCCTCCTACCCACCCCCCCACTCCCCGGCTCAGCCACTGGTAGAAGGTTAAGGAAGCAGCAATATTCAGGGGATTGAGGAGTTGGTAAATCCCCCCTCCGTGGAGCCTATTGATTTAGTAAAGTGTTTGCAGGCTCTGCCAGGTGCCCTGTGCAGATTGTGATAGGTCTTTCCTGTGGAACATCAGTTCCCATTCACAAAAAACAATGCATGTTTTCATTTGTCTGGTTTCCCACTATGTGGGTAATTCTGGGTATAGACAGGCCTCCAGATATTACTAAAACAGAAACAATCAAATATGTGTATCCAAAGATTCCGGTTCTATGTGACTATAACGAATGAAAAAACAGAGAGGTATGGTATCACGAAACCTTTACAACTAAAAAGTACTGATTTTTAATTTTTTTATTTAGCCCCCCAACCTCAGTTTCCCTATGTTTGTAATCCCACCCAGACAACTCCCCATCCGTGTTAACCCCTTACCCCACCCCATATATATATATTTAATACAAATTAGGTATTTTTTCATTGTAAAGGTTTTCGTTATTAAATACCTCTCTGTTTTGTATTCGATATAATCGCTGGATACCAAGATTCCAAGAGAGAGTCAAGCTTTGACTCACATGAGTGGATGACGTGATCCCATCCACTGCAGTGGAATTCCACAGCAGCACTGGCTTCCCTTCACAACATTGGAAAAGCCTTCCTCACCCAGACAACTTTCCTAAGGCATCTAGAACCGGACGGAGGCTGCCAATTCTGAAAAAGCCCACTCTTTACCAGCCATTAAACCCCCCTGCGAGGGACTATCAACTATAAGTACCCCGTGACCATGATCACAAGGAGCAGCAGTGTCCCTGGATTCTAATTTGGAGAGAACAGAAAGAGGGCTGTCCATTCCAACGTAATGCGGGAAAAAGACATTGGAAATTGACAAGTACAAGAGAGAAGGCCTGGGTGTGATATTAGAACGAGGCGATGCGTGGAGGCGTGGAGGAACGACAGAGGCACGACAGAGGAGATGGAAGGACTCAGGCAGAAGATGGGTTTGCCAAGGGGCGAGAAGGACCAGAGACAGTGGCAGCCAGCGGTTGTAGGCAGAGTATACAGAGTATAAATCTATAAGAGTTTTACTATGTTTCAAGCGCAACCTAGTGTGACGTTAGATTGGTTAATTTGAATATGCGTTCAGCTGTACATGAAAAGCGCTTATTTTTAGATAATTCCTTTTACATCCATACGCTTTTTTGTTCGAGATTCTTTAATTACATAATTACAAAATATGGAGAAGTGTTTGTAAAGTACACAACAGAGAATTGTTTACTATGTTTATGAATGCCAGTCAGTGAATTTAAACTTCATTTCCGGAATTGTAGAGAGTTCCGAAAGTCTTACAGATGATGTGATGTGGTCTATAAGATATGACTCCACAATCTCTATATGCTTCTCATTGCAGGGAGCACAATACTAAAGTTCAGGACTGCTAATAGTTTGCCAGCATTAAATTATCCCTTTTGTGATATTGGAACCTATTGTCTGATAAAAGGTAAATTACATTGTTAGAGAACCCACATGGTGCCTTCGAAATTTAAATATAGTTTTAAAAAAACACACACAATTAGTGTTGGCTTTAATCCCATTTCTACAGTAGGGTATCATATGTATGACATTGAAATTGTATAAGGTTAACATATATAGGATCTTTTTCACTTTCCCGGAGAAAGTATATATATATATATATATATATACATTATTTTACGTACAATATTTTGAAGTATGAGTATGTATTCACAACAGTTGAACGAATCATTGCTTTTAATCTTTATCCACCAAGAAATGCTTTCGCTTTGACAAATCATTCTACTTAAAATACATGACATGTGTTGGCAGTCCTTTCATTTTCAAGTAAAGAAGTAAAATTACAAAACGAATTGCTGAGAGAAGAAATGTTGTTGTGTCCACATATTCAATATCAAGGTCCTCCTTGCTCAATTGAGAACATTACCTTGTTTTAATTGTTCACCAAATACTAACTATAATTTCAAAGATGTATGTGGTTAGGTTTTTAACTACATCAGCAAAACCATGAGATAGTCATTAATAAAAGGAACGTATTGTCGGTTTGATGGGATCATCATTTGTAGAAGAAATGGGGTGTTGCTATCTACGTAGCTGCCGTTTGACTCTATGAAGAGCCTTGGAATGTTCCCAAGAGATGTTTTCTATGTTTTTGGTATGCTTATTTTACTTGCCTGCAAGCATAAGCTAATTTGGGGTTTAAATGTTTCCTCTTAAATTGTTATTTTTATAGGAAACACGGCAAATACCATTGTCTATGTTTATGTAAGCAACCCATGTTTTAAACGTCACTTAGGGAATTGTGGACTTTTCTGCTAGCTATTACCTACGGATGATGTGATGGCTTTTCTAACACACCGACCGTTAGCGGAGTGGCAAAGTAATTGTGGTAAGAACTGTTGTTATTTATCATGTCATACTTTCGTAAATATTTTAATTCATGGTTGATCAAGTATTGATTAGGTTATTTTGAATGTGTGCTTGCCGCACTCTATCTGGAGGAAGGCTCAGCCAAAAATGTTGTACAAATAATGCAATTGGAGTCCACTGTGAAGATTAATGATTTATGTAGAAATCATTGTGACATATTTAACAGTGATACGAAACATTACACATTTTCTAAGATAGAATAAAAGACTTGAAGAAATATAGCAATTATGCGTATTATTACATGCCCTTCAATAAGCAATCGTGAAAAATCACAACAATCGTGAGGGTGTTCTATCTTTGAATTTCCATGATAACCATGGTTACCAGACACATCTCCACTATTGGATCAATTAAGGTTCTGAACTTTGCTTCTTGCAAATCCAACCCGCCATCTTGTTTTCCTGAATTGCTCAAATTTACTCATAGATTCACGTACACAATAATGCTCTTACACTCTTTTGTGATATATATTTTGATATTTGCACTTGCTAGTTTGGTGCCACATTTCCATACAAAGCACTTTAACACTGGTGACACGAAACCACGTACAAGTTAAATGGTTTCATGTGATTTCTTCGACAAAAATCACTACGTAGGTAACATCCTAGCATTTTTGTTCTTTTTTAATGGGGGATCACCCATGCCCCTCCTTCTACCCACCTACTCACACCTCCCCTTGCCCTACCCCTCTACATATACCTATCTAATGTTTTACCCACAACTCAGTAATGTCTGTCGGCGAGACCACAGTCCACCATTATAATATGCCGTGAAAAAACATAGGCTACACACTCACTATTATAAGAGCCCCAGAGATAACTAGATAACTCCTTCTTTGTGTCCTATTATTATTTGCATGCTTTTATTGAAGACTGTACTGTGTTTATTGCTTTATGGACTACAGGGCAACAGGTTTGTGTGTGTTATATGAATCCCACATAAGAACAAAAGCAACATGTTTGATTGGACTTGTCTTTCCATGAGCAATCATTGCAGAGAAGAGGAGAGCAGGTAATCCCCCGGTGGTTTCAGAAGCTGTTCACATCATGAGATCCAGGACACATCTCAGAAAAGCAATAAGAACCGCACTTCCTGAAGCGGTCCACAAATGAAGCCAAGCAAACATAAATCATGCTTCAGACTTCTGTGCAGGAAGTGGCCCCTAACTAATGACCTGCTCCCAGTGGAGACCCCACACATAGGCAACTAATGACCAATGAAGGAGCGGGTGATGATAGCTTGGGGTGTGGATCAAGCAGAGGCAGACGCGCAAGAAACAGAACAACTGAATCTGACATCAATGTAATCATCAGCTACCCACAATCTGCTTCAGATATAAGACTCGGTTTCAAAGGAGGGTGCGATAAGGGGCACGGATGTGCAAGAGAATGAGAAGGAACGAGTATAGCGCAAGGAAGGAAATGATTAAGAGCAGTGATACAAGTGTACCCAAAAAGTAGGTGAACTGTGACTCTGTGAGGGGACAGAGGAGGAAGGAAAATAGCAACATGCAACACATTTTTCAAGGGTTGCAGGTATGCTGTGGACATCAATTGAGTTGAAGCAGATTTGAGATTAGCTGTAACTGATATTTGTGGTAAAATGGAGAGGTGTGATTTAACTTCACAACGAACAGTTCTGGAATGGTGAAAATGGTTACAACAAGCAGTGGGGCTGTTAACAGTAAAAAATAAAAGTAGTGGAGCACGGCTCCCGACTGTTCCCACTTTGACCACTGATGAGAGAGGATGCCATCGATAAAGAGCAAGAGGAAATATGAGTGAGGAAGGTTGAGAGTGAGATGGTAAGAAATAAAGCAAGTGGGAGAATGGGGTAGAGAGTGGGGGGTAGGGTGGGGGTAGAGAGAGAGTGGTGGGTAGTGGGGGTATGGTGGTGGTACAGAGAGTGGGGCAGGTTAGCGGTGGAGAGAGAGTGGGGGTAGTGTGGGCAGAGAGAGGGTGGGGTAGTGGAGGTTGGGTGGGGGTAGAGAGAGATTGGGGGTGGTGGGTACAAAGAGAGTGGGGTTAAAAGAGGCGTGGGGTAGAGAGAGAGGGTGGGGGCATGGGGGTAGTGGAGGTAGAAATAGTGGGGGCAATGGAGGTGTGGGGTAGAGCGAGTGGGGGTAGGGTGGGTGGATGGCATTAGAGAGAGTGGGGCTAGGGTGGGTGGGGGTATTTAGAGAGAGTGGGGGTAGGATGGGTGGATGGAGGGGTAGGGTGGGTGGGGGTAGAGCAGTGCAGGTAGAGCAGTGAGGGAGGGGTGGGTTGGGGTAGGGTGGGTGGGTTCCGAGAGAGCGGAGGTAGGGTGGGTGGGGGGGTAGAGAGAATGGGGTTAGGATGGGTGGGTGGGTGTAGAGAGAGTGGGGGTAGGGTGGGTGCGGGGTAGAGAGTGCGGGGGTAGGGTGGGTAGGGGGTAGAGACAGTGGGGGTTGGGTGGGGTGAGTGGGGATAGAGACGGCTTGGGGCTTTGGAAGCAAAGATGAGAGGGGGTGCAGTCAATGAGTAACAGCGTTATTCTGGAGAAAAATCTCACTAAAATGGAAACCCAGAGATAAAGCCTTAAATAGGTTCACTAATCATAGCAAAAATCTATCCATATTATCGTCTTACCACTACATATTTAAAAAAGTGACATAACTCTTCTCTACACGGTGTCCTCGGTGTAGATAATTGGCATGGAATTGATATTGCTTTCAGGCCTGATTCTTCTTTATCTGTCAGCCTGGATCCCTGTCACATTTGCTTGCAAGATAATTACACAGCATATGCAAACATTGCCTTCGTTCTTGGTTTTCGAGGGCTGTCATTCATAATGGTTACCACTATGTCTTTGACAGTAGGTATTTCCAGTGTATCTTAATAAAATACAAGCAGGCTGATAAAAATCAATGTCTATTCAATTATCTAATAGCTATAAAGTGGCTCTGTGTTCAGATGACAAGAAAAAGCTTTGACTCATCGTTCACGGTATTTAAAAACAATGTAATCTGAAGGCAACATTACAACATACATTTCTGCCATTTCATGATGTGAAGTTATAAAGTGACTTAAAGGTTATTATTCATCATGAGCACCCGGGCTGGGGTGCGCAACCAATCAGGTTCCGCAGAACGCGGCTGATATCTGCAATCTCAGCCCACGTTCCACGTAACCACAGGCAGCCTCCCCCACCATGGGCCGTCATCTCACCCTTCCCCCAAACCCTCCCGTAACTTTTTTTTATTCTAACAACCACTTACCTGACTGTTGCAGCGGCAGCAGACAATTTCCCTTTTCTGTTCTGAACGCCATGGTCATAGAAGAGGGGCTGCGTGGTCATCTTGGTAAAGTATTTTGCTTCATTCAGCAGTGCGTTGAAATGGTACAATTTTACAGCATATGTAATGCTAAAAATTGGGTAAAACTCCATATTATTTAACATTAATTATGTAGGATAACTTGAGAAAATCTATTTTTGTAAGGAACTTGGGGTTGGTCACCCTGAGTTACCTGGGGGAACCCAGTCGTGGACCCCTTGCTCACTGCGCTCAGAGAGGCAGAGCTGCACCTCACAAGGCTGAAACAGGCGTATGAGGTTCTTGTTGGTACTCTTGTTCAAAGGAGGTTTGCCTGGCATTTCGGTGCTGGATTGCCCTTGTGGGTGGGACAAAGACTGCTATGCAAATGGATATTCCTCCTTTGTGAAAAGCACAGTGAGTTAAAAGCGATGGCTGTGGACTCTCAAAGTGGGAAAAAACCACAGAACAGGTAAACAAGCCATGTTCTTTCTAGAGAGGGCTGCCTGCTAAATTTTTTGTAACTTCAGAAAATCCAAAAGGTGCCACGTCACGATACATGCTAGCTCTGCCGCTGTAAAGCCGATGTTCGTTTTTACTGGCCTTACGCTATAGGCCATCATTTCCACTGTGAATCATTTTATCAATACTGATGCCAACAGTATATAACATTGTTGCCATTTTAAATTGTGTTCATGATACTAGTGTCCCAATATAGATCATCATTGTCACTTTAGAACATGTCCATGATTCTGTTTGCATCATTATATGTCATCATTGCGACTTTAAATCACAATAATCTTAATGTTGTTCCTACTATATGTAATTAATGCCATGTCAACGAATGTGATGCCACCAACATGTATCATCAATGCCACTTTAAATCATGTTCATGATGCTATTGACCCAAATACATATCATCATTTACACTGTAAACTACGTTCATGATGTTGGTACTCACAGGATATGTCTTCATTTCTACTTTAAATCACGTTCATGTTGTTGATGTCCCCAATATGCCATTATTACCACTTTAATTCATGTTAACGTAGCCGGTACCACCAATGCATAACATCGTTACCACTTTAAATCGTTTTCATGGCACTGTCTCCAATAAAGGCCAGCATTGCCACAGTAAAACACTTTAATTATGACACTGGTGTCTATAATATAGGCACGCAGTGCCACAGTAAAGCACGTGCATTATGCTTTTGTCCACAACATATGCCATCAATGGCACTTTGAATGTCTTTCATGATGGTGATACACACACTTTCTTGATGTGAAAATCAACACCCCTTTTTCAATCTGCCTCATAATTCGTTAAATTAACTAAATGGCGGTGCCTGATTTACTGCCTGACAATGGCCCTAGTGACTGTCAGAAATGCAGGGTAGACACTGGAAGGGCATTCTTCTTGCAAAGATTCACTTTTGCATTTTAAAACAGCTCAAATAGACACCTGAGAGATGCACACGTCTTTAATGTATAAACGAGGCATTTCTCCAATGGCAGCCCCATATCTGATTTACAGAAGACTCAAGGACATTTCCGTTAATTAGAAAAGTGTCAGGGCCTGATTCTCATCATGGCGCAGTGAACGTGCTAAATAGCACGATTCCCTGTGCCATTTCTTGACGCCCAGGCACCACTGCTATTCTGAAGTGGGCCTGGGCGTCATCGGAAAGCACGACAGTGCTTTTGCTGTAATCCACCTGTTTTTAATGGAAACAGGCGGATTGCAGAATCTCGGCAGCATTTTTTTTAAATAACGAGGGAATCGTCATTTTATGAAAATTCTGCCGATACACCAAAGTGAGCAGCTTCAACATTGCAGGATGTGGAAGCTGCTTACTTTGGTGTATAGGAAAGTGTTCATATACACCCGTGTGGTGTATATGAACAATTTAATTTAAAGCGAGCTGCTTCAACGTTGCATCTTTCAATGTTGAAGCTGCTGGCTTTGGTGTAAATGAAAGTGTTCATAGTTTTTAGAAATGCTTTCAATGACAAGGGTGCACACGCTGCTCCGACAATGATAGATTTGCATACCTTTTGCAGCTAGAGAGCACAACCTATTTCCTCCTGTCCAAACTCTGAATGGTGGTGTTGAAAACTGGAGGAGAGAATGTCAGCTTTCCACACTGCCTTTCCCTGGAGCTCGGAATTAGCAACTTGTCTCTGCAGGGACATTCAAGTCACACAGCACCCGTTTAGGAAGTGTAAAAAGTGCAAACATTTGGTACCTTCATGTAAATGTGGGACTTGTTGCTGGTGCTTGGCAGCGTAGCACGATACATGTGGATATGCCCCCGGGTGCTTACCTGCAATGTACTGCTGTGAGCGGTGCCAAAATGGGAGAAAGAAATGCTTCTTCCTTTTGCGTATATATGCACTACTCCCAAAGTTCAGCATTCCTAAGCTACGCCACATGTCACATCCAAACACAACTCCACACACGGCCCTTACTGGTGCTCAATTCTGAGTGTGCGTATGGCTTGGGGGTCCAATCACCAGCAACAAATATCATGTTTATATTGACAACACCTCTAAGGGTCTGAAATATTGCACCTTTTTACTATTTATTTATGTATTGGTCATTTATATAGCGCCTACACACTTAACAAGCATTTCAAAGTGCTCCAACGCAGCGAGGGAGAGTAGACAAGGAAACAGAATTGACATTCTTAATAGGCATTGGAACATTCAAAATGGGTAAGAGCTATGTATTTGAAGGTACAACATAGAACAACGAGGAATACAAACTGATTCCAACATATGACATAATTATGGTATGTGCCTGCCGGTTGTTTCAATAACGCAAGAGCTATACATAAAAAGAGGAAACAAGGGGTTGGGGGAGGGTAGGTTAAGACGAACAAGGCAATGAGTCCATCATACGTGCCTAATAGCGTATCTGATAGTGATAAGGGCATGAGACATGAAGTAGGAGTGGAGGGGGGAGGGGTAGCAGGGAGAGGCACACTAGGCAAAGAGAACGAAAGTGGTTGCAGATGTAAAGAAGAAGTAGAAAAGGGGGGTCTGCACTGCATAGTCCTGGCCAGTCTTTAGTAGGCCTAGTAGATAAGGAGGGCACAATTGCAGAGCAATAGTTGGAGGTGCCAAGTCTGTATGCAAAAGGATCACAATGAATGCAGCGCATAAAATCGGTGATAGATGTAAAAATCTGGCTACACTGCTGCTGCAAGCCGATAATGTTCTCGCAGTGGCAAAGCTGCACCTACGGTGGTCTCCAAATGTGTTCCTATGCCATAAAGTGCGGACCACTGACAGCCCCAAAAAGTGCCAGACAGCTTTTCAACCCACCACTTTTGTAGTGGTGCAGTATATGGAGCGTACTGGGAAAGTAGAAGGACACGTTTTCACTTTAGCATGAAGCCCAGAGTTGGGCCCTGAGAGACAACACAGAGGGAACTGATAGCAACAGGGAGTGAGCAGTGAGTCAGGAGGGTACAAACAGTGAAGAGAGCTCTATAGAGCAGCGGGATTGAGGAAGAGAAAAGGAAGGTAAGAAAAAGAACTCGAGATAGAGAGAGATCACACAGAACCAGAATTAGGAGAGGAAATGGAGACACAATGGGAAGAATCGAGAAAGAACTGAGCAGAGACAGAGCAAGCAGAAGAGAGGGGGAAGTGAGACAGGGAGTGTATCAGAATGTGACAGACAGACCTGATGAGCCAGTTTCAGGGGGACAGTGCTAGTTTTTCACAACCTGTCCCCCTGTCACAACAAGCTTTTGCAAAGCACTGAAATGTCCCCGTTTTAAGACAAGTCTTTAAAGCGGAGCATTTTTCTGATAAAAGTGCCTAGAAGAGGGAAGAGACTGTGTGAACATCAGCATCTATTACTGCTGGTGGAAAGTTAGATGGATACAAACATAATGTAGAACATTACGAAAACAGATAAAAGACATTGGGCCACATTATAAGTATGCTGGTCTGGTAACAACAGTGCCGGTAAGCTACCGGCACAGTTGCTACCGGACCGGCATTCTACGAGTTCTGCGAGCGGGTGCCTTTCAGGCTGCCATGTGTGACCTGGTGGGCAGAACGGCACCCGCTCTCAGACCTTGACGGATGCCCCGGCACCATTCATGAATGGTGCCAGTGCATCCGTCCTCCCCATTCCCATTGAGTCCAATGGGACTCGAATGGGAATGGGGAGCAATATTTTTTACCGGCACGGCTACTGCTGGATTCATAACGAGGCCCATTATGTACGTGTATTGAAATGCAGTAACCTGTCAGAAAGCTGCACTAAGCGTCTTACATGCGTTGCAGCACATTATAAAATCTCACTAAATGAATAATGTATGATGAAGAGATGAAGGGACAGACAGTGAATTTAAGGAGAAAAGACATAGGTTGGTGTTCCGCTCAGAATTGATCTTCATAGAGCCTTCTAGGCTGAGTGAGGGGTCATTATAAATAAATAATAATAATAATAATAATAATAATAATAATAATAATAATAAATAATAATTGCAGTATAAAGACCCACCACCAAGTTATGACCTGAGGCTTTGTCGCTGTCCATAAATTGGGGAAGGGTCACTATCCCAAGTGATAATGACCACTCCCGAGGTCTAGAGAAGGCTATCAACGCATGGTGGTAGTAGCAATGAATGAATATTGCGACGTTTTCGTGCTGAAGTAAAAAATTGTGCTTTAAGAGTGAGTGAAGTAAATAGACAAACGGAGTTAGCAAATTAAATCTTGTTTCTTTTGTAGCATTTAAATAACAGTTCAACTTTTTTGAACTGGAACAGGTGTAACTTGACCATACATAACGTGGCATGTAAAAATAAATGGTTTTCCTATAAGAAAATGATATCATGTTCAAGAGTTTTACTCTTTCTCTTGTGTTTATTAATTAGCATGTTGCAGCAAAAAAAGATGCTTCCAGAAAGGAAACATCTTGTTGAAACAAAATCTTGCATGGAAAATGCACTGTTCTTTCTCTGTCTGCTGCAAACAGAACTTTCAGACTGCAGTCAATGCAGGTAGTTAATGACTGCACTCTAAACATTCTGATTGGCTGAAATGAGGTCAGTAACGATGTCCATGTGCTAATTGTCATTAGTGCACTGAAAAGAATTAAACTTTTCAAAATGTTCATGACATAGTTTGAAGAATCCTAATATGGCAATGAAATATGCTCAAGATAATTGAAATCGTACAGAAATAAAAGGAAACTTAAGTGTCAGGTGGGTCTCCCAAGGAAAAAGCGGGCCTGGCAAGAGTAGCTACCTGTAGGAGTCCTGGGCGAGGGATACTACTTACCGCAGGCATGTGCATATGTGGACCCAGGGGGGAGGGTCTTTACTGGCCCTATGGGCTGTCCAGCCCCACTGGCCAGCTGCCCTATGGTTGTAGCAGGTCAAATAAATAGTCCAAGTCTGATGAGATTTTGATAGAGTACCACTCCTTCTTTATATAATCAGTTAAAAGAACAATAATTACAACTCAGGGTTCCCAGGTTTTAAGACAGTTACCACCTCCGGTAGTACAATTGCTGAAATGTCTTATAGTCTTACATTCTCACATCTGCCTCCAATAATTATACTTTTCATTTACCCCAGTTTAACACTGGAGGATAGCGGTACCCTTCAAAATGGGATCCCACCACAGAACTGTTTACAGTGGGATCACTAAAGACTTAATTCCAGTCTCATTTGAATAAACACATAACTGGTTCCTTTAGGTGGCAGCACACTCAGCCATTCTGCAGCACATATGGTAAGTAACCAACTGCGTTGCAGCCAATCAGAACATAAGCTAGTAAGAATTATACAAGAGGTAGCAAACTAACACTTTACTTTCACTGTCAGCCAGTTAAGCGCGTGATATATGTATCACTTATGATAGCCCCACAGCTATTTAATTGCAATGGTAATAGGGATTACTTTCATCTGGTAACTGGCAGACGCGTTTTACTACTTGCAAGGTACTTGCTGGAATATACTTGCCACATAGATAAATAACCATTCTTCACATCAAGGGAGACATTGGTGAGCATGGTTTTACACATTAGACAATTTAAGCCTCTTTCCCTTCATGGGATACATGGGCGAATATGGGTTGATCCATAAGGTAAGTAAACCCTCTTTCACTTTATGAGGTACACTGGCACACCTGGGTTGACACATTAGATAGGTAAACCTTCATTCACTTCCTGGGGTAAATTGGCAAAATGTGGTTTAACACCTTAGGTAAAGAAAATACTCTTTCACAGGTTGGGGGCCCTTTTCCAGAGACGGCCGGCTAACATTTACGCCCTCTTATAAGGTGCGCACTCCACTCCAGTTGATCCCTCTGCAAGATACGGAGCCCCTCGCGATTGGCCACCTCCCGCTGTGTCGATCAAAAAACAACGAGGGAAGGGGACAGAAGGACTAATATGATGCAATGTCCGGCAGAGGACCCTGACGCAAGCTCAGAGTTCTGACAGAAACTGACAGACCACTTCCTCTCCCAACAGCCCGAGCTGAGCTTTCTCACTTCCACGCCGGGCGCTTCATCTGCAATGAGGAGGGGAGAGCGAAGGCTGGCCAGGAATGCTCTGGGGAACCTCGCCAGCACGGAGGGCCGGGAACACGCTCTTCAGGGCGATGTTCTCTCTCTCGCTCAGCTGCTTGCCGCCGCTATATCTTAATCATGGTCCAGTCCACCTGTGCCCAGGGTGGGTGTCCAGTGACAGGATGTTACTCAAAATCACCTCAGGCACACACAAGATGCCCCCTGGGCGGACCGTACCAAGTCCTGCCCCCATCCCACCCCCCGACCCCCAGGTCCCTAGAGCAAAACAATAACACAGGACTGAAAGCATTCACATATGAATCCCCTTTCATTTAATACAAATAAAACTCCCAAGCTGAAATGGGTGGGGGTTTACACGTATATCTTATTTCCTTCTAATTATGTGGGATAAGCCATTTTGGTCTGCCATGTATATTTTTAGACTTTGGTCTTCGATGACTATTGAACTAACAGAAAAAATGTCCGGCTTGGAAAATCTGGTCACCCTAATGACAGCTCAAGAGAAGGCAGGGGATAGTGTGTGTTCAGTTTAAGGGATCGCCATGCAGGAACTGCACAGGACAAGTCCATGCCAAGACTGGGAGCGGACAAGCTCTTAAACCGAGAATATTTTGATTTTGTTACTGTGAGCCCGCACCCCATAATACTGAAATAGTGCACCCCTCACTTGCCGCATCTGTCTGTCAAATGATTGTGTAACGATCGTGCCAGCCAGACAGCAAAGTATTGTGTCTTCGACAGGCAGTGATAGGAGAGCTATGTGTTTTTCATCCAAATGAGTGCAGACCCAAAAGTTCTACCGACTTTCGAATGGTCTAGTGTACGCCTTCCCTTTGCTTTTTTTAAGCTCTTCACCCCACCTCCGATGCTTCCATTGGACTTCCACCCTCACGACAGGCCACGCCCGCCCACCCTGCATGGTCCTTCCCCCTTCCCCTCAGCATAGCCCGTTTCACTGTGGCAGGAGTCAAGTTTGAGTCTTGCGCCCTCTGGTTGACGGGCCTGCTTTGCCTCGAGGCCTCTGGACGCTTGCTTGACGCACCTGTCACTGGAATGAGATGTCTGTTCGCAGGTGTGTGTGTGAGGTGTGCAGCGATGAGGAGGCAGCTTCTATTTGGTTCTATACAAATTGTTCGTATTACAACTGTTCGAATGACAATTGACCTTTTCACAATTGACCGAATTGTGAAGGTCAATTGTAACATATATGCGGGGGGGGGAACCCCCGCAACCCCCCACCCAACCCCGAAACCCCTTATATATATATATATATCTATATATATATATATATATAGATATATATATATATATATATATATGGTCAATTGTGAAAAGGTCAATTGTTCCCCTTTAAATTCGGTCAATTGTTCATTGGAACAATTGTAAAAGAACAATTTGGGTAATACCTTCTATTTGATGGTTTGCTGTGAGGGTGATATGACATGTGAGGCGCTTGAGGCCCGGCTGAAGCTCCATTGACAGCTGTGGGGGTTGGGGGCAAGGCTCTGTCACCAGACAGAGATGTTGTCGTGTAGTTTCTGTCAGCAGGAAATGGCGGGGCCTGTCATTGTGTGAATGATGCACAGTGAGCGTCAGGGATTGCTTTCGAGATCTCTATAGGGACGTGCTCGAGAGCTTTTCAGGTGGGAGCGGCTGTCGCTATAATTGGGAGCGCTTCTTGGGGTTGGTGAAGCGTGCGGGTGGGGCACAGCTTTCCCGCCGCCCAGGGACTAACTTCCGAGCTCGTAATAGAAGCGCTCTGGTCTTCCCTGTCTACTTTCGTTTTGGATTTGAAGCACAAATAAACATAATTATAACCTACCTCTTTCTGATTACCAGAACATTCAAAATGGAAGCAATTAGTGGCCGATGGCTGCAGACATAGCAGTGCGTGGCTCACAGAGGGCGACTATAGTCTATAGTATGTCTCCCAGTTTATCCCCTTATCACACACTTACATTCACTGCAAGTTATTAAGCCGCGATGAGGTTTGCTTAAGGTTCACGTTACTGTGCATGCTGGTACAGGTAGACTTCCGTTTACAAAAGGATGACGTTAACAAAGCTACAATCGAACTCTTCTTCTCCCTCACGTTGCTACATAGTTGTGTTATTTGTCAGGCTGTGTATTATGTGATTTATGTACTTCTTTAAGTTATTTCTGCAGCACAGAACATTACTTTAGCTCTTGAAACCCAAACATTAACACATGGCTGCACTAACTAGACCTGGGAAGTTTGACAATGTCCCCTGCCTCGCTCTTAAGGTGAAGGGTGGGGTGACCGTGGGGGGCTTCGTGCTGCCACCTGCTAAATGTTTCAGGGCCTGAGGACAGTATGCAGAGGCCACCCTTGTCCACTCCACCATGACCAGGATCCATGGCAGGGGCATTGTCACTGGGCAGAACCTATGATACTGGCCCTGCACCATTATTCCACAAAGGTAGATATTGGGTCTGCTATTCTCTCATGGTCAGGTGCCCAGAAAGAAAGTCCAACCTCAGTAAAGTACAAGATAATTAAGGGATGGGAAATCTAAAATACTAGCTCGAAGCCAGTAAGATAGCTCAGCTAGTTGAGTGCTCTCTGGTGAGCTCTGTGTATGATTTGAAGACTGAAATCCTGGTAGGGCCAGCTCAGCCCTTCATCCACCCACTGTTGGTAAATGAGTACCATCCTCAGATGGGTAATAATAATTGTATATAAAAATATTCTATGTACCGCTAGATAAATATAAGAAAAAAATGTTATTATTAAGAGCACCATGGAAATCTTTACTGCATTGCCACAGAGAGCGGAGCGACAAAGGGCTTCATTATAAGTTTGCCGGTCCGGGAACTACAGTACTGGTAAGCTTGCCGGTGCCGTAGTTCCCGGATCAGCAAACTACGAGTTGTGCTCGCTGGTACCTTCCTGCCCGCCAGGCCGGACCTGCCGGGCAGAGCGGCACCCACGAGCACAGCATGTCGGATGCACCGGCACCGTCATAAACGGTCCCAGTACATCCGACCTCCCCATTCCCATTCAGCCCTGTGGGGCCGATTGGGAATGGGGAGAATCTTTTTTCCGGCACCCGTAAATGGGCAATTACTGGGTCCGGCAGGGCCGTAATGACCTGGTAATTGCTGATTTTCGGCCGCTGTAAAAAAAATGACAAGGCGGCACACAAGCCCACATTGATCGATCCGGTAACAAGAGCAAAAATCATACATATCAGACAGGGGGAGGGCCGAAGCTGTAATAATTGAGGAGGTAGAGGGAGGAAGTAAGGAGGCAGAGAATGGGATGAAAATGCAGAAAGGCCAAGAGGTGAAAGAGGGGCAGGTGGTAGGGTGAAACCAGAAGATAAATAAAGCTAAGATACAGAGGTTGGAGAGGGATCCTGTGAGGAAAGAGGTGGAAAGCGACGCAAGCGAGAATAAAGAAACACCAAGAGGAAGAGTGAAGGGGGCAGGAAATGCCCAAAGAAAGTGTAGCGAAGAGAGGAAAGAACCACAGGACCCTCACACTCATGGTAGATCAGAGTGGACAAGGGGAAGAGGAACAAGCATTTGTGAACTGTTGAGGGGGTGTCAGAATAGACAAGTGAGGACCAGATCAGAGGTGTAGCCAGGATTGCCTAACAAGTGGGGCTTAAAGCTAATGTAGTTGGTGCCACCGCAGTGACATGAACATCTGTAAATGCCCACACAGCGCTGCTGAGTGGGAAATGTACAGATGTTGGGTGGGCCTTGCCCGCTAAGGCCCTACCCTGTCTACCCCTCTGAGTGCTAGGAGATGGGAAGGAGAGAGAGGGTTTCTTCGGGAATGAGATTGTCCTGGCATGGCAAGGAGGTGAAGGGAGCACGTCAATTGGGCGAACTGAGGCATGGCCCTAGAGAGGAAAGGCTATAACACACCTAGCCTGCCAGACAGTCCCAGTGGCCCGGCACTTGGTGGAAGTTTTGGGCATTGACCTGGCAAGGGGAATCCCTCCCACTGCTGCTTTGAAACTCAAGGCTGTGGGTGCACCTTGGCCCAGAGAAAGTGAACGTATGTTTTTCTTGTACAAATTGCTACAAAAGTGAGTAAAGTGAATAATAAGGCCAACAAACCATATTTGGGGCATATCCAGAAATAATTATTAACTCTGGGTTACAAAAGCTGGTTTTAAAATCGTATAAAAAAATGGTGACCATGTGCGCCATACACTAAAATTATAAGTAATTTGTATACAAAACAAAAGCAATGTTCAGTAGTTATAAAGCAGACATTTTTCTTTAATCGATTGCTACCAACACGTGTTTTGACCTTTAATAACAGGTCTTCTTCAGGGCTACAATCATATACAACAAAACCAAATAATATCATGAATAAACCACATACGTTTTCACACCAGAGAATAGAACGGATTATACATTATCACCATAATAGAAAAAGAAAGCCACGTGTCCCGTTACATCCATATTAGTTTAAAACACAAGGATCACATGCGATTCCCAGCGTGGTTTTCACGGAAAAGGGAGAAACACATATATAAAGGTTCATATTAGTACCCATTGCAGATAATACATACAGTAATATCCCTGGGCATTACAAATGCTATTTACAATTCTCAAATTCACAAGACATATTGAAACAGCTAGAGGCTTTTTCGAAATGCTCTGCAGTAGAGTTACTGTCAAGGCAGATTTGACATAAATGAGAGATTGGTACCAGATTGTTAAGGTATTTAACCTTTTGCATATAATGTATAACATCCAATTTTCAAGTGAGCTACAAGTGTGCTGTTGAGCTGTGTGGAGCACGGTGCTGTGAATGCTGTTTTTCTGTTCAACTATCCATCTCCAAGCGTATATGCACAAGGAAAAGTACTGCTGCCACCAGTGGTCGAAGTGTGCGAAAAGAAGTAGTGGAACTATGTTCCCTGCTGGCCTGCACCCACTCCCCACAAACTCAATCACCACATCCCCTCCCACACATCATACACACCCCCAAACACTTGCACCTGCTGTTTAAGGGAACGTTCAGTGCAGTACACTGAAAGTGCAAGTTTCAATTT
The DNA here is from genome assembly GCF_040938575.1 of Ambystoma mexicanum. NCBI lineage: Eukaryota > Metazoa > Chordata > Amphibia > Caudata > Ambystomatidae > Ambystoma > Ambystoma mexicanum. Next base: position 307,647,041 of record NC_090921.1, read on the forward strand.
CTTCCTACACTTTTATTTTAAAACGAAACCATTTCGGAACGGTTTCTTTTTAAAATAAAAGTATAGGAGCTGTACAAGGTAATTTAACAAAGTAGAGGAGCACCGCTCCCGACCGCTCCCGCTCACTTCGACCACTGCCTGCCACTAAAGAGGTGAAACACTACTGACGGACCTTTCGTGGACTTCTCTAACCACAACCCACTGCGTGATCTAACTACGCCCCTTAAGGCACCCGGAAGTGCTACTTCTACACCTGATGCAGCACATTCAGAGCACACATTCAAGTGAGCTACAGCTGTGCTGTTGATCTGTCTGGAGCACCGTGCTTCGAATGCTGTCTTTCTGTTCTACTATCCATCTCCATTCGTATATGCACAATGAGAAGTGCTGCTGCCACTAAAGAGGCGAAACGCTACTGACGGACCTTTCGTGGACTTCTCTAAGCACAGTAATTGACTTTACCGTCATTTGTCTTACGGAGCGAGCAGTGGGCTGGGCTGGGCTTTTCCAATTTCCCTTTCCCCAAGTGGCCTGTATGCTCACCGTGCCCAGTATTCACTCCTCCCTGGTATTTGCCTCGCAGACCCACTGCGTGATCTAACCACGCCCCTTAAGGAAACCGGAAGTGCTACTTCTACACCTGATGCAGCGCATTCAGCGCACGCATTCAAGTGAGCTACAACTGTGCTGTTGAGCTGTTAGGCTGAGAGGGTGAGCGGGTGCTGTACATCTATACCTTGATTTATAGTCAATTAAGATATTATTATACAACAACATTTTTCAAAGTTTTTGCTTTTTGGATATTGAAGTTAGCCATTTCTTGGAAATTCCTTTTTTTCTCATTTTCTTTCTTTGGTTGCTCTCCTGCGAAATGGCTACTGGATTACGTAGCGGTCGCTGCATTGATACAGCGCCGCCTGGTGTAACATGCAATACCATTGATTTAACTGTTCGTCCGGGGAATACCTCCTATGTTGATCTCATGTCTTTAGATGTCACCATGTTAAAAGAAACTAAACAGCCGCCTCCCTTAAAAAAAGAATCGGGCACTCCCATTAAGCCCTCAGTAGATATTGCCCAGGTTCACAGGACTGGAAACAATGGCGAACTTGGATAGACAGGTTTGCCTGTCCATTGGAATTTTAACCCTATTAGTTGCGAGGGCATTGGAGAGGGCGCCCCAACCAACTACGTCCTTTGGTGAGGTCTCTTCTTCAACTCTCTCTCAACTACAACCTCACGTCAAACATAACATTTATCGCATGAATGACGACATTAACAAAAAAAGCATTTGTGAACCACTATGCTACTCACCTGAATTAAGTCAGCCTATGAATAACTACAACATGCAGGAGTCTCCTTTAAAGGTCCACTCCACCTTCAACCCTGAAGAGGGAAAACCCTACACCTTTCCGGTGATAATTAGGATCTTGGATCTATTAGATAAAGGACATGATTTATCACATTTGGAATTAAGAGAAATTAAGGGTTCCATGAGTCAAATGTTTTAAAAAATTGACAGAATAGAAGGATTCATACTAGCTAGGGAGTCCTTTATGACTCCGAATCCACTGCCCTCCAATGTACCTAGTTTTCCTTTCAAGCAGTCTACTTGTGAAATGAGCACTCAGTTTTGCCCTTGATTCCCATGTAGAAACCATTGCTACACCCGCGCACATTTCTGATTCCCACCTTAACCTTAAAGACTCTACAAACTGCTCATGTAGTATTTTTGGAATCAATGTGGAGTTAAAGGCCTTGAGGGCCACTATGGATGAACTAAAGCATAATATTCCACTGCTTGAAAATAAAGTGAATGTCTCTTTTATCCAAGAAACTGAGCATCCCGATAGTCCATCTGCACTCCTGAAGGTAATGGAGCAAATAGAAAATGACAATACCTCATTCTTAGACACACAAGATAGTGTATTTTTTATGTCACGTCGTACAAAAAAAATCCACTTACGTGCTATTAAACGGATGGCAAAAAGACAGAAAAGAAGCACTGCTTTGTTCTAAACAAGGAAAAAATAAACGAACAGATGCTAATAATTCGGCCATTGATAATCCTATTTGTTCCAAAGAGTTGCATATGGAGAAACTAATTGGAGTTATTGATGAAGAGCCCATTGATGTGGCTCAACTATCGGTAGAGAGCCTAGCGGTGTTATTACCTGCAGTCACGAAACAGACAGAGCGTCCAATATTATGGGGCGGTAGCAATAAAATCGCACCTCCTGCCCCCAAATTCCCCTTGAATGCCTCGCAAAACATTTCATGTGCTAAGGGTATCAATGGCACCAAATGTAAACCCTGCTACCGCCCTAGTGAGCTTAAAGACACAAAAAAACTTAAATGCCTATTTCCCAATGAATGGAAGGAGCTGTACCTCTGCTGTCTTGACATTTCCCATTAAAATACTGCCTGAGGTGCCCACTTCGGTTAAAATTCCACAAGCGCTACCTGAAGCATACGACATGCTTCAGAATAGAAAGTCCTATCTCGAAACATGCCTAGAAAACCAACGCATGTGTCACCTTAATCCCTCTTCTGATCATAGGGACTTTATTATAATTAATGGCGCTAGAAAAGTAAGGAATTTATCAGAAATATCAATCAATTGAACGCTGCTGACTCAATCAACCTACAAGGAAATCTTATGACCTCCCTACTGACGACCAATGGTGACCATGATATCTATTCACACGAGTCAGGAGTCTCCAAAGATTGTACTAACATCCTACCGAATTTTACTGATACCGAAAATCGCTCGCAAATTTTAAGAACTTTGAGAAAGCCTTAGAAGAGGGATCGATCACTTCCGAAGCTGTAATCAAGGAATTTGCATTAAAAACTCATGCTGAATTATCTCCATCTTTTCTGGTGAATCCAATCCTTCTACTACTTAATGCGAACACAGCCACAGTAGTGGACGACACTCCTACCACAGAGCGCCCGATTACAAATACCACAATAAATACTCAACTAACCTCAAATGAAGTACATATCATCGGTTTAGAAGGCAATGCAAACTCCTTGGAAAGGCTTGTATTAATCGTACATACTTCCTTGGGGTACTATCTCGCATTCCGCAGCTGAGAAGCCTTACAACCGCAAACCTTATAAGGATCTCACTGGCTAGGCATAACAATTACAGAATGATATGTTATCATCCGTCTGCAACGATTTTGAAATCTATTTGGTCATGTAGAGCTGAGTTAAAGAACAAGGGCTCTCTTTACTCACTTTCGGTAATGAAAATAGTGCACCAGAATTTATATCTCAACTATTACCAGCTCAAGTCTCCAATGTGGGTAATTTTTTAGAATGTAAATCTAACACTAATGATGGGAACCAATCTTTTGCTCATTTGTTGGAACTGGCTGGGAACAACAAAGATATGATATGGGTCGAACCAATGTTAAGAATGATCTTGAACTCCAAAATGGCATCACCAGTACCCTAGCCATCCGTAGAAAGAGAGTTTAGTATCATTTCATGGAACATCCTGAGAAATGTAAATTCTGTTGCCTTGCCAGAAGAGAGAGATTTTTCCTTAGCTTTGGAAATAATGAACTGCAGATGTGTATATTCCAGAAGCAAAATGATGAGAGTACGTAGCATGGGATGATGAGCATGAGCAGATTTGAGGGTTCCAATTCTGTGCGCTCTTTTAATGTTGAGGACGATGTCCGGTGGAATATGGAGAAGGGCCAAAAGCATTTTCTGTAGGAACAGGATGGTGTAATTCCCGTCACATTCCTCCGGCAGGCCTGTGATATGGAGGTTGTTCCTTCTTCCTCGGGTTTTTGAGTTCTTCATTGTGTTTTAGGAGTTCTTTGATGGTACTTTCTATTAATGTTACTCTAGGAGAGAGATTTCTACCATGCTAACTCTTTTTTCCACCTCCTCCATTCTACTTTCATATGCGCACCACCTGTCGTCAAGTTGCTGTAGTATTAGGCGTTCCATGTCTTGTCATCAAAAAATGTTTCATCTAAACATTTTCCATCGAATATTTTCTAACGCAAAAATATTAATCGAACGCATTTTGTTTGTTTGTTTTTTGCCCCCCACACCCCAACCTCCTGTTTAGGATCCTTAAAAACCCACCCAAACAATTTGCAAACAAAATTAACCCTTTACACTGTAAAAAATGCATTTGATGAAAAAAATGTCATTAGAAAATATTAGATGACATTTTTTTCGATGAAACATTTTTCGATGAAAAGACTGGATACCGTTTTGGGTTGGTTGTTTCTATAAAAGGCTTTAGAGACCTTATTTCCTGTATTAATCATTCCATGCTGGGGTCAGAGGAGTTAGATAGGGAAGGGGAGTCACTTTTGGGCCTTTTTAATGTGGCAGGGAATGAGTCTGACTGGAAGTCATTGTAGACCTGCGCAGGCTTATGGCCACTTTTTCCTGAAGCCATGATATATCTCTGTATGGTCATTTGTGAAGTTGAGAAATATTAGGGTTTTGGCCAGGGCAAGTATCTGTGATAGTATTGAGATCAATAATTAAAAATAAAATGTAGAGGAGGTGCCAAGCTCGATTCACACTCCAACCGCCCATTTTGAAGTTCCAGGAACGGTCAGGCCGAGAAATGTGACGTATGATGAACAAATAAAAAACCAGTTGAGTACCAACACCTAAGAAAACCTGGACAGTAAGGTACCCATTGAGAAAACCTTATCGACACATGAGACAGAATGACAATTGTCAGAATGCAATCCCCGAAGAAGCTAAAAAGATACTGAAGGAAGACAAATGGTGACGTCACAAGTTCTCGGACTGACCTACATATAGAAGATATGATGACCTGTGAATGATGAGAAGAGATGAAACATCATGTTCATTTGTTTCGCACCAAACAAATTGAGAATTAAAGACGGAGAGAAACCCAGACGAAGATAATCATGCCAAGAAGCCAAGGTCGTATCGGCTGAAATAGACCATCAGTGGATACAATTTATCAGAGTATCCTGTTCAGAAAGGTCAAGATAAGCCACAGATGGCAGATGGCTGGCAGAATTAAATCCAATACACGAATTGCATAAAGAATAAGACGATTTCACTGTGTCGAAATCACGTGACCAGACGAGCAAGAAGGGATGAAACTTTCACACCTATGCATAGACCTGTGCCATGCACAGACGCCTTAGCTTTTCCAGACCAAGATGCAGTCTCGAGGCCAAACACAAAGAAATAATTGACACATGACCACTGAGGTGATGATTGATTGTAGCAATAATTGGAGGGAAGCTGGGGGTGCAGACGAACTCCCTGCACCTGGCCAGCTATTCTGCACGCTGCTAAGCAAGTGGAAAAGTATAAGCGGGGTTGATGCCAACCCAATCATAGTGGACCAAGTAATCTAGGGTCCTATAGTTAGTAGAAACAATGAGACGTCATACTTTTAGTGACATTTACAGCAGCCATTTTGAAGAAAGGGCTTAGCTGCCCCACCTGACAGCGTTTATCCAATCCCCACTCCCCATTACCATATACAGATATAGTACCTATATTAAAGTTACCTTCCTATAACCAATAGAATTGCAAGCTAAGTTTTGAGAGTTAGACATCAGTGATGACGAGTTTTTGTTATAAATACTATGTTTTTGCTGAAATTTATTGGAGTTGAAGCGAGGAGGAAGATCGAGCAATTGCTGATATTCATGAACTCCCCGTTTTTGTACTTGTCATTAAATGGACTCCCTTTGCCAAACTATCGAGTTGTCATTATTGATTTGATGCGAGAGAATTAATCTGCATCCCTAGCCATCTCAAGGCAGCTGCTGCTCATCGTAAAGTGCTGTTGGGAAACCCCCAGCTCTGTAGGCCAGCTGGGCTCCTACTGCACAAAAATATTGGTCAAGTTTGCAACACAATGGATCAGGAAGAACGATGAACAGCTGCACGAAAATAAAATGGGAATATAATTTTTTTTTAAAATCGAAAGTTCTCTCCGCAGCATGGTGCCATTGTAGTAAGGCAGTATTAACTTGTCACTGCATATTATTCCTTTTCTTTTCACTTTATTTGCAGCAAACTATTGTTTGTCCAGCAGGTGGCATATGTAAAAGGTCTGACCCGGAAACTTGCAGTGTTTCCTGAAAATGTTGCCGAGATTCTCCTCAGCTGCGTCGGCTCCTGTCGGCTGAGATTCACGTCGGAGCTCCGAAGCAGAAAATGTCAGCAAAAACATCAGTAATATGAAAGAGAGTGGTATATCTGTGGAAAGCCCAAAGGAAATGCAGTGTCGTGCAACAATGTGGGCTTTTAAATAGTAAGCATGTTGCCGTGGGCGTTTGAAGAAAGGAGTTCTGGGTGGGAGGTGCTAAATCATGCAGCCATCAGCCTCAGCGTCAAGACACGCCCCCTAACCTTGTATTACTAATCAGGAATACTGTCACATGTGCAAAGACTAGATCAGCATTAGGGACAGAACATGTCACAACTACAACTAATGCAACAGGGCAGGTGTGCCTTAATGGAGACTATTTATTTGTGAACCCTGGCACACAAACTCCTCCAACCTTTTGAAATAGATACAATTAGCTTTTGCTCCCCAACTAATGCCATGGCACTACTGTTGGAGTGCGAAAAACAATGATAAGCACGATACTATATGCATTGTGCATTGTATATTTGCACATTTGCAAGTATAACACACACATCACCAAATAATGTGTCCCCACTCCTATTGAAATTGTACTCAAATTAAAAATGAAAATAATTCATCCATGTAACAGTTTTGAACCTTTGCACAGCGTTCTCCGGGATGGAGGAGCTAGCACTGAGCTAAGTGGATCAAGCACAAGTATGTTTCTCAGCACTGTCGCAAGCTCACAGTGCCAGACACTGTCTTCTTGCCATTCTTCTTTAGTGACACCAGATATGAATACACCATCATAGATTTTCTGTGGATCTCCATCATGGCATTGGCCAGAAGCTTGCATTATGAATCAGGAATGTTATCGTAGGCACAAAAAGCAGATTGGTTTCAGAGACACACCATATAGCATCACATAACCAATACACTGGGCCCACTTGCCACAGCTGACACTTTGCATTTGCCAATTTTGCTACTCAGTATCTCCATCTGTCAAGCACGAATACTCTTAGCTACTGCACAACTATTGCAGTGTTTTTTCGAAGCAGCCGGTGAAAGTGTCTGAAAGTTGGTGCATGCCAAGCCAACTGCATGCAGCACGGCGCTGTGTATAATGGCAGATACAACACATCAGCTGAGAAGGGATGCATTTCCATGTTTACTGAAACGTAAACAAAATGTTTCTTGCGCATAAAGGATTTCCAACCATGGGATGCTCTGGTTTTACATCAGAGGCCAATGCCACCGAGCAATGGCGGGAGATGCGACTAGGCTGCTTCCGGGACAGTATACCACCGTAAGACATCCAACTATGTAAAGTCTTTGCATATTATCATTACGTTTGTGACACTCGATTTTATGTGCGAATGCACCACCAGCAGTACACTTGAAATTAATAGATTCAGTAATCAACATTTCATTATGACTCTGCCACATGGTGTGCACTGCAGTAGTACTCACCACAAGCCAGCTTTAGAGAACCAACATGAGGGTGAACCAGAGGGTGTCTGTGCTGCACAGCGGAGGACTGAAGAAGCACGTTTCTTCGGAAGCAGCCATGTACGGCAGCTGAGAAAACACAAACGCTAAAGGACTGGTGGCAACAGGCAAGATGCGTCCTTCAGCCTGTGCAGGGTTGCTTTGAAGAGAAGCGGGCAGCAGCCTGGCTTGCATTACAGTCAGGATTCTGCAACTAAGGCAGTAGGACATGAGTACATGCTGTGCCTGTGACAAATACACACGGAACCTGAATTGGCACTCGCCACACTAATCCTACGGAGACCGTCAGACTCGTGGCAAAGACAGTCAAACGATTACGGTCGGATTCGGAAGGAAGGAACAGCCATTTAACGGCAGCAGTCGGTCGCTCGTGTTACACAATACCCCTTACCTTTATTCTAAAAAGTGTTGTTACACTACGCTCTCCTCATGTCCTACATAACCGTTAGCACCATATTGCACCGGCAGAAATCCACTTTCGGGTACTCACTGCTCCTCCCATTAACACTCTGGGTGCTTTCAGATAGGGTCTTTTGTCCTGTGAGGGGTTGTCCAAGCCACCGCAGGGGGCGCTAGAGGGACATCCCATATAGCGGGACGCCCCTCTGGCCACCCCTCCCACAGGAAGGGGGGGAGCCAGTTCTCAGGGCACGAGCTTCCGGCTCGCCCTGGGGACTGCTTATAAGCTGGGGAGGGACTGGAGCCCAGTCTCTTTCCAGTGCCTCTCCAGCTTGAATTACCACCCTCCATCACCCTTCTGGAGCAGTTAGCAGCACCTACTGCTGGGGGGTAGAATGCTTTGGATTCATGGCAATTTTCTTTGCAAACTAAAGTAAGGAAAAGGAGCCAGTAGAAGGGAGGTCAATAGCAATATATAGGAAGGGGATTGCTGTTTCCAGTGGTTTCAAGGTTTCAAGGTGTAAGTAGTTGTATAATGTTTCTTATCAGTGGTTTAAAAATTTTATAACGTTGGTATATAAAGAATGTAGAATGTTTTCTCTAATGGTTTTATCATTTTCAGCGGATTTCGAGGTGTAAGTGGTCAAATGTTGTTTGCTCATGATTTCTGTATTATGTATTAATTGTTCCATTTCTGTCACAGGCGGAGTTCGGGGCAGTCCTAAACCAGGGAGGAGAGTATGCCGCGGCTTGAACCGTGGGCAGGTTTCCCGATGGCCGCACGCGAGCCAAAATCGGACGAAAGGCACTGAGTCCCTTAGGGACACTTGAGATTCCTCACCTTCAAGATTCAGTGGCCCGAGGAGGAAGTACTCCGTGCAGTACAAAGCTGGAGCGTAAGTCCGGTGCCTTGCAGAAGCCAGGGGCGGCAGGGGCACACTGAGAACATTCAGCAGTAGAACCTTGCCCTACTTTTGGGCCACTTTGAAAGTATGGTTGTGAACCATGATGTTTGTGGGCTGGGACTGCCCCCTGTGTTGTATGCTCCAATAAATTGTGACCTGTTGTTTCCAAATGTAAAACCAGTGTCTGGCCTTTGTAGTTAGTATGTAGGTCCCTAAGTATGTTTCTTCCTCACAACAAGAGGGGGAGGGGTGGTCTATGGGGGCTGACACCGCTATGTAACCTGTGTGCGACAGAAAGATTGCAATCCCTAAATGTGGCATTTCGTTATTCTGCTCTGCCCTTGTACACATGAAGACGTTTGAGCCCTGTCTTTGCGCAACCGTGCAATGAGCTAATTGTGTAAGGTTGTTTTGGGGGCACCAATCCAACAATGCATATACAACATGAGGCCCACATCACACAGCATTGTGCAGCGCCCGACTTAAGTCATATGGTCTATCCATGCAACGGGCCGCCATTTGCCATGGCCGCCTGTCAGAGCTTTGTGTAAACTGATGCAATTTGGTTACCATACCTGTCAGCCCGACAATATGGTTGATTTGTGATCTGTTGTCCACCTCTACTCTTTGAATGATCTTCATTGGATTAGCACCCTGACCATGAATCTATGTATGACCCAATACTATAGACTTTGACATCATTTGTACCTTCCATTTGTCAACATCTTCTCTGATGTCTTTTGCTGACGGAAACTCTGTTTAACCTGTAATGCCAGCAATTCTGATCAACTAAATTGTCGCCCAATTTGACTCTATTATTGACCTCATGACTTTAATTACTCAGTAACCCTTTATTACACTCTGTAAGATATACTATGATTGAACAGTACTTGACTGTGTATCTATATCCAGATCATATGTAAATCCAAAGTCACCTCCAACATGTCTCGAGCATCTCTGAACTTTACAGTACCGGGTTTATTATCTGGATTTTACTCCTATGCAGCATCCAGAGTCTTGCATTACTTACCACATACATCTTTTTTTTTTACCACGTACACCTTATGACTACTTTTGCTTTTGAACATTATTTCTCTCAAGTTCATTCAATATCAATTACCACAGTATCCCTGGTTTATTATCTTCTACTACTTTCCCTCTGTATTGACTCACACATGGTTACATTCTCACCACATTGACTCTACAAGCTCTTTTCATCCACTCCACTATGGCTGCCTTGACATCATTTACTTGACCCGACACGACATTCCAGTCCTTTATTAGTGTTTACCATTCATACATTCACTATGCAGTGAATGCGAGGGGCGCGCACACGGGAACCGGCGTCTCTCCCCTAGCAACAGTCTCTAGTGGTTACTCCCGACAAACCCTACCTAACGGATGAGATTGCCTCTGCACTTTCGTCCGCAGACGTACATATCCACCGGCTGTTTTACATGACACTTGACCAGAGTGTAAGTTACTTCCTTGCAGCGCACACGATGCACTAACGAGAATTCTGATGTATACCTGATCTCTTTTTTCCAACTCTTTTTGATCCCTTTTCCGTTCCCCTGACAGCTTGCGAGTTAACACTTTTCACCGCCCTTTGATGGCAGCATTATTGCATGGCATTCCTCGCTCATGACAGTTTACTAAAAAGTAGTCCATAGGCGCCCCTCTGTGAGAACAACCCAACTAAATGTCCTGTTCTTTGGGAAGGTACCCACTCGAGAGTCCACAGCCACAATTTAGCTCGCTGTACCTTTCACAGAAGGGAGATAACCATTTACATATCAGTCTTTGTCCCGCCCACATGGGCAGTCCAGCCCCGAAATGCTACGGCAATTCTCTTCTGAACAAGAGTACCAACAGAAACCCCAGACACATGTTTCAGCCTTGTTGGACCTCATCAGTGAGGTGGAGCTATGCCTGTTCTTTCTTGCAGGGGGGCGCCCTGACCTCTTTTTATATGTAAAAGTAACTTGGGGTTGGTCATGCTAGGTTACCTATGGTTATCCAGACGTGGACCCCTTGCTCACTGTGTTCAGAGAGGCACAGCTCCACCTCACTGGTGAGGCATGACTATGCCGAAACACGTTTCTGTGGTTGCTGTTCGTACTCTTGTTCAAAGGAGGATTGCCATAGCATTTCGGTGCTGAACTGCTCAAGAGGGCAGGACAGTGACTGATATGCAAATTGATTTACCTCCTTTGTGAAAGGTACAGTGAGCTAAAACATGTGGCTGCAGACTCTGAGTGGGCAAATTCCAACAGAACAGGTTATAATGCCGTGTTCTTTCTTGCAGAGGGGCACCCTGACCTCTTTTTGAACTCTAGATGCATGCTGATAGCATTTTAGGGTGGCAATATGCCGTTATTTTTATTCCAGTAACATAATTCATATTTTGTCTTAAATAAGTCTTTTAATACCTCATAGCCACCGCTAGAATTCCAATTCGGGTACCAATTTATGGTTTTAAATTTCAATATTTCCAAGTCATCAAAACTGTCCCCTCTATTGGAGCAGTCCCTCCACAATTGTTAACCAAAACTTTCAAAAAAGGGCATGATGGGTCTATCTTAGACTTTACATACAATTCACCCCTCTTCCCCTCAACCTATGTCCCCAGGGAGATCTGCCCTAATTCCAAATGGAGGAATTACATTGATACTGATGGTCTAAGTTGCAGGATCTTCCTGCAAAATGCACCCTCCACTCGATTGAGCCAACTAAGATCTTTAATTCTCAATGCCTCGAGACCGTACAAAATGGCAGGACAAAAACACTGTTTATATAAGACCAATATTCCCTCAAGGGAATATCCTGAAGTCTGATACGCAAATGTATATAAAAGATGCTTTAGTAGGCCGGCTTTTACATTTTCTTTGTTCCCATAATGTGGGTGTAGTCCGTTGCTGCACTCATCTCTAGTCCTAGGTACGGATAATGATCAACATAGTTTATGATTCCCACTGTAGAACTAATTGCTATTATGCTGATTTTTTTACAGGCTATCCGTAGAATCTGGTTTTTTTTCTCACCAGCATAAGTCACTAGCTCCTCCAGCATTGATTTACATCTGGAAACAGTGTGATCAAATATAACGAGGTCGTCGGCATATAACATGCTGGCGATCTTCATTTTCCCAATCCTAGAAGGACAATTTGAACTGGTCAGCATCCATTCTGGCAGATCTATTAAATAGGGATTAAACAACAGCGGAGCCAGCCAACAACCTTGCTTGACTCCCATGTTGATCTGCAGCAATGGAGTTACATTGCCATCTTTATCTAAATGTACTCTGGCCCCCGTGTCTTTATGGAGCATCTGAATTATGTCTAATAGCCAGCCCGGACAACCCAAAGACTTAATCTTGTCCCAAAGCCTTGCTCTATTTACTAAAGTCAATAAATGTCACAAATGTCACATATAGGGCTGGGGCTTCCTTTTGCGTACATTCGATGATCAGGCGATCCAAAAATCAAATATTATGGATCGTTGAAGAGCCTGGTCGGAAGCCCGTTTGGAAGCTGTGAAGGATGTTGTTTGCCTCTACCCAAGCCTGGAACCTCCTTCAATATCAGACATGAAAACAACTTGCCGGTTACGTCCAGCATGGAGAGCAGTCTTTAGTTTTCCAGAAGACTCTTGTCTCCTATTGTATAGACCAGAGTCTTCCATGAGACCAGTATTGTCTGCTCGGTACAGACCTTATCAAACAAGACTTCCAATAGGAAGGCCCGACTTCCCAGGTCTTTTTTAAGGATTCTATTTGCTAGGCCCTTGGGGCGGGGGGCCTTCAAACCTTTTAATTTGTCAATTGCTACAATTATTACCTCTCGGGCGGTATCTATGGGACAACGCTTGGGGTACTATACAGCATGTAAAGCAGGAATTATGACTCTGACTTCGTCCTTTCTCCAATGTAGCTTAATGTTGCCTGTTCACCAGTAGGGTTTATGATCTGAGTTTCCCTCTGGCCCTTGGCTAAAGATAGTAATTGCCATATTGTCTGGGAATACTTCCCACGAAGAGCCCCTATCATCCTCTACCACTGCATGTTTTTTAACTGAAAATGTTCTGTTGTGTAGCCAAACTCGATATTGATTCTTAATCCTATTTGACTCAAGATGCTTCTCGGGTCCAGAGAGCCCAATCTCTCTCAGGCTCCTAACCTCCCTTCGCATCCGTCTTTTTGCGTTACAAATTGCGATTTTCAATGGCTTACTAGTGCCCCTGCCAATAGCCAGTAACCGTAACAGTAACAGAGTTCGATCCTCTCCTCTCATAGCAAAAGAGTTGTTTCATATTGACCATAGAGACATGCACGCCAACAGCAAGAGCAGTCTCTCAAAAACGCTAAAGGACTCAACTGTAGTCTCACAGCATAGGATGTGTTTCTTCTTGACAGTAGAAGCACAAAGGTTAAATGCAAGAGTTGTCGCTCTTAGAGGTAGGTCCCCTGATAGCAGTAGAGGTGTCGCTTATCATCTGCAGAGATAAGCATGCTGACAGGAGATCTGCTGTCTCTCACAGCGCTAGGCTCTGGTGCCTGATGCCATAAGAGGTGTCCCATAGTAACCATAGAGACTTGTACACAGACCGTCAGAGTTATGCACCTCTTCTGGTAACACAATGACTCTTCCTGACCACAGAGACACTAACATCTAGCAATGCCTCTCAAAGAGTTAGGGCACTTCCTCTGATACCATGTGTGTCTCTTAGTAAATGTAGAGATGCTGACACTCTATAATGATTCAAAATCAAAGCAATTGCTCTTTTAGAGTTATGTGTAGTGCTCTGTTTAAGTGTGTTATGTTCCATGAGCTTTGAGGCTGTTTGGAATTATATGTTGCATGTGAAACCTGGTGTACTGGGAATTCCTGGAATGGCTGTTCCAACACTGTTCCGACACTTGGAGAGAGACAGAGGAACTTGAAGGATGCTTATGGACTACTCTCCTACTTCTAAGCTACAATAAACAAGCATTCCTTTTGTACTAATCCTGGTCTGGAGTGGTTCCTGATTCATCTATGACTTACCACATGACCGAAGATACTTTATTTGGCAATGAGTTGGTCTTCTGGTAGGTTTGCAGTTCCCACACCAGTGCCACACACAAAGTTTAGAGGAGGCATGGCGTAAAGAAAGGAGGACTCACCTGTGAGTTTCGGCGCAAATCAGAGAAATTAAATCGAGCAAACATGGGCGTAATATGAACGGCTGCCTTGGAGCAGTCCTTGCGACTCTGCGCAATTTCTTCTAGGTGAGTCAATTCGAATCAAGAGCGCGCTGGGGTGCTCAGTACTGCGCTGCCCAGACACACACTTATCTGAGTGTTTGGAAAAATAATTGTGTGTGGGGGTGGGAATGAAAAAGCCAAAGGATTTTGTTGGATTTCTGAAATAACTGAAATGTACACTTTGTGTATGTATTACAGGAGTTAATGTTGGTGTTGTAATAAGCAATGCACACTTTGATTAATACAAAAATCCACTCTTCATTTGAGAACCACCTCCAATGCAGAATGGCGCTAAGGTGACGTTTTCCTGGCAGGCATTTTGCTAACCGCCTTAACTGTGTTTATTGCGTGGTAACTATAAACATCAATGCTTGCTCTGTTCATGGCCGTCTGGCAATGACGCCTGTCTCGGTGAGCGCACAACCAATTTACTGTGACTCATCTCGTAGCCTGTGCGGGAGGCCGATGCAGCAAGGGGCCATGGTCAAGCATGTGAAAGCTAGGAGCCAGAAGGGATATATTTCACAATCAATCTGCTAAACAGGAAGTGGCAATGCCAGCAGTTTCACCCTAGGCCTGGAGGTGGAAGGCCCAGGCACTTAAGTCGGGAGGTGGCCATGAAGATAGGAAGTGCCTCCTCCCGCCCACAACAAAGGGGGAGAGGAGGGCACGCAGAATGCCAAAAGGCACATCTCCCTGTCATGCCAATGTGTGCGGCGAGAGGACCTGCGCACAACAATGGAGTCCCTAGACTCCCGGGCACCCTGGCAGTAGGGTGGCCAAATGTCACAATTTGTGCTCGAACAGAGCAAGTCAGCAGTCACAATTAGGCATGCTGGGGGCTGGGGCCGGCCGCTGCAGGGCGCTGCCTCACAGACTAGCTGACACTTGCCAGCCACTGTTATTCCCATTTGCAGGAAATGTATGTATATGTATATGACGTGGAGGGGGTCATATACATACATTTCCCGCAAATGGGAATAACAGTGACTGGCAAGTGGCAGATAATCTGTGAATAAGAATCCTATTGCATTGCACCCGCAGCTGCTAAGTGACAGGCCTGCATGCCTGTCACGTCAGCAGCTGCGGGTGCAATGCATTGATTCTGCCCGGTAAATGACGCTGTGATGTCATCATCGCCTTGTGTCCCGCAAAAGGATCTCACAAAGTTGGCCACCTTACCTAGCAGGGAACAAGGCAGGTGTCACATACCTGAGAATGGCACTGGTGCCCTGGTGGCAGAAGACCAATGGTCGGCCTCCCTGGATAATGCAGGGTCCAGGGCCCACTGGGGAAGAAACAATGAGGCGCTAATATGGCCTCGGGCTGTTTTGGCCCCATAAGAGGAGGAGGAAGGGTGAGCTCAGCCACTGCTACTCCTCAGTGCAACAGTGGCACAAGCCACGCTCAACGGTGCGCAGAAGAAAACCTCCCTTCCCACCCAATAAAACTAAAAAAAGGGGCTTAACATAATGGTGAATAACATAGCTGGAACGCAGGGCACGGTAGTTTGGGCTACAAAAAAGAGAACATTAAAATCATACAGAGAACAGCACAGCAGGAACGCTGGGCATGGTGGTGTTTTGATCTACAATATAAGAAAATGAATGAAATAAAAGGGCAGAGCTCATCAGGGACACTGGGCACGGTGGTGGCTGGCCTATAATAAGGGAACAAAATAATTACATGAAAGAGAAGAGTACAGCAGGAACGCTGGGCACGGTTAAAAAAGAAGTGCACGGGAGAAACGCTGGGCACGGTTAAAAAAGAAGTGCACGGGAGGAACGCTGGGCACGGTTAAAAATGAAATGCACAGCAGGAACGCTGGGCACGGTATTTTGCAGAGGAATAGCATAAAAGAGGAGAAATATAAAAGAGAAGAGCGTGGCAGGAACGCCGTACATGGCTTGTCATGAGCTAATAAAGGGCGGAAAGGATCAGCCTCGAGTTGGGACTGCGATGGAGCAGGGCCCCCGCTCACCTGATCACTGGTCCCCCAAAACATTTATTTCTGATTTTGTTATCTATCTTGGTTTATGGTTTGTGTAATAAAGCTTACAGCCAAATCTTTTACACCTTTCCTGGTTTCTCGTGGCGATTATTCCAATTCCTGTTATGTCAGGGGTGGTCGGGATGGTTCTCTAGCTACACCTACCTACTTATTATGCCACTCGTCTGCACTATGCCACTTGCAGGCTAATGGGGTTTTGTGTAGGCATGGGGGAGGCACTTGCCAGGCACTGCCATAGTGATATTAACCGGCCATCGATGGTAGCAGGTGCAAAATGGTGCAAGTACTTGAGCATCTAATAGCAGTGCCATGCAAATGACTAATACTTATACAGAAGCCAAAACTGTTGGCTTTGCCAATGATTGCTTTTAACAAGACTAAAGTGAAAGACAGGCAGTGTGCCTATAAATCGAGTGGCTGAAGGCAGACCTGCTTAAGAATTCATTTGTACACCAGTAGCGAATTTAAAGCCCCAATTAAGTCATTCACTCTTAGAAGACTGCTTTAAAAAACACTTGCAGGCACTTTGATTGGAAAGTTTGATGGTAAGGCTTTAATAAAGCAAGCCCAAAGAGTTCCCATGAGCAGGTGTTTTGGACAGGGAGGGGCAAGAACTAGGTGGGAATGGCCATCGGGATTTGCAAGACCATGGGCAGTCAATGGGTGGGCAAATAACTAAGCAACACCTACAGGCTGTGTGTCCCTCCTCACATGCATTTTCCCTAACTATCCTATAAAGCAATAGTTTGTGGCAGGATACTTGGTATTGCAGCATGTGGCAAAATTAATTAAAAGTGGGCAAAGAGAAACTCGTTGCCCTTGAAAGTGTAGTTGGACTTGCCCAAATTCCTACTGCTGACCATCAACACTAAGCACCCTGACATCCTGACATCCATACCTGTCTCTTCACTATGAGGCATCAAGTGCAAGATACCCCAGCTGACCAACTGCCATGTCTCGGTTCTACCGTAGACAAAAACATTCCCTTCAAGAAGCACATAGCAAAGTAGACACACACACACAAACGAATTTGTGTTAACTTTTCCTACTGTGGAAAATGAAGCCTTTCAATCCAGCAATGTCCAATGGAAGGCCTTCCAGCGACCACCCTGGCACTCTTGAGATGTGTCCTCATGCTGGAGCATGACCCATCGAAGGATTCAGCAAATTCAAACACACCACCCCAACCCTCATTAAACTGCACTGGCTCTCGCTGCAAGCATGCATCACCTTCAAATCCTGCTGCATCACCTACAAGGTTGTTGCCCTCAAGTCCCAAAGCGGCCTCACTGGGTAACTCAGCATCACCGGAGGCCTACAATCCACCAGATGTAAGGACATGTGCAGACTTGAACTTCCCGGTGCAGGAAGGAAGGAACCAGAAGACAGGCATTCTCTATGTCTCCAGAATCTAGAACCTCCTCCCTGTTAACACAAGACACACCCCTTTGGTGGTACGTTACAGGAAGGAGCTCAAGACCCTCTTCTTCAAGGAAAGGCTCTTCCCTAGCACCTTGGTCCACACATATACTTCACCTAACCGGAGACTGGCCGTTCTGCTCCCCCAGCCCTGTTTTCTCCCCTAGTTTTTGTTAATCCCTTGCTACCAAATTACGTAAATGTTGTTAGCTTCCCCCTCTCTTCTCACCTTCCCTCACTGTGCACTTCCCACTATGACTTGTAAAGTACTCCATTGCTTCCTGAAGACAGGTCTGCGCTCAGTAAATACAATAATAATAATAACAATAATAATAATAATAATAATAATAATAATAATAATAATAATAAAAATAATAATAAGAATTATTATTATTATTATATGCCCCATTGGCCTACTTTGCTTGTGAGAGTCATGTTTTGGACCCTTCCATGATTTCAGATTCAGGTTTGTCTTTGTGGGGTTGCTCCCTCAGGGTAGTCATGGTGTGCAACCTTCCACAACAGTAGAGCGTGGATCATAAGATTTGGCTGGTGTTCACTGAGGGATTGGGTTTTGTAGTTCCCATGTCATTTGAGTGTGATTTGTGGTGTGGGCATGCCCGTGCAGTTGGTCTTTGCTACCAAATGCCACATTTTAAATATGGTTTCGGCCTATTCCAGCAACCCATTGTGGGTTGTCTATGTGGGCCTTCAGTGTGGGCCTTTTCCCTCAAGGCGGTTGTCTCTTATAACCTTCAATGTCACTTTCACCCACAGCTGCATCATTAATGTTTCTTACCTGCAGTCCCTGGGATTGTGAACTCTGCTCTGGGTTTGCCATTGAGTTCAGCATGTCGTTGACATTCAGAAGAGATTACACCTCTTCATTAACAGCCAGAAGAAGCAAATTATTGAGCTCAGTCTGGTCACTGAAATGTAGTGTCACTACTCAGTGGTAGAGCTTGTAGTGGCAAGACTGGCGACTGCCCGCCTGGGCCTCATCCTCACTTCCCATACGCACTGGAAGCACCACTTCGGTGGTGTTCCATTAGAGCAAGTGGCATAGCAATGTGCCAAGCATTACTAAGTCAATCTCATCACGTTGCGTTGTATGCCAGGCATGGATATGATGTCTGAAGCATCCTATTCTCGAGAGGCAGTGAGCATGGAGCCATTGATTTTGGTGCGAGAAAGGTTTCAGGGTGAGGCTGTGAGCAGGAAGGCAGGAGCACATTAAGCGCCTGCAATCTGATGCAGGAGCATCGGACCAGAGGAATGGGACAGCATACCTGCATGAAAAGCTAAGAGTGAAAAAAGTGTTTCTGTGCAAGCATGCCTGTTGTGAATGTAATGCATTTGTGTGTTTTGTGAATGAGTATGCATCTATGGGCGTGTGTGACTATGTGCCTGTCTGAGAGTAAGTCAGTGGCTGAGTGTGTGTGCATGAGTGTGTTTATGGGTACAGTGTGTGTGTGTGTTTGTGTGTGTTTTTGGGCGAAGGTTTGAGAATTGGCAGTATGAATTTGGCTTGCTAGCAAGGCATAAAGAGCATGGAGGTGTTTGAATGGCGGCAACCCAGGCATTTATTTGTCACAGCCAGTATGGAACTGCTTTAGTGGCATGATGGCATATATTGGTTGTAACCAGCATAATGTGTGTTTTTGTAGTGCCAATACTGGCATTTATTGGACATAGTCAGCTTGAAAATATTTTACAGTGACAATATAGGCTTATAGCAGGCACAGACTATGTGAAAGCATGTTCTTACAGTGGCACTACAGGAATCTATTGGGCACAGTCAGCATGACAATGTTTTACAGTGACAATACTGGCACATTTGGGCACATGCTACGTGAAAGTGTGTTCTTACAGGGACAATACTGGGATTTATTGGATACAGCAAGCATGACAATATTTTACAGCTACAATACTGGTACATTTGGGCACAGCTACTATGAATGTATGCTCTTAAAGTGGCAATACTGGCATTTATTGTGCACATACAGAGTGAAAATAGTCTAGAGTGGCAATACTTTCAAATCTTTAGCAAACCCAGCCTTAATGTTTTAACAGATCAGTAGCAAAACATACAGTTGCAATGCTGACATATTGTGAGGGCACAGCATTATGCAAATGTTTAACAATGGGAATAAGGGTATACATTTTGGGCTTAGTGATCATGAACGGATTTTACAGTGGCAACATAGGTTTATATTGTGGGGTTAGGTGTCATATAAATGTGTTGTACAATGTTCCTTTGTGCTTTCAGTGACCTTGCAAGTATTTGATTTGTTCATGCGTTACCCTATAGAATCGAGTTTATTATATATATCTTTTTTTAATTTTCTCAAGAATTGTCCTGTAAAGTGCATAATTTCAAATCATTATTTAAAAAAACTGAGTGGGAGTAAGCAACCCAAACAACCTAGAATAACTACTTTCGCTTGATCACACTCATTAATGATAAAGTAATAATGAACCTTCACTGAAATATATCACATGCTACCACTGACATTTTATTTTATATTTTATTGTTTGAAGCACGAGCCTAGTTCAACAGCAGCCGGCTGCTGTACAGAGTGTGGGTAGCCGGTATTTGGGCTGGCATCTTTTAACAGTAGGGAAGTGCGTTGAGGTATGTGTGTTGGTATGTGCGTCCATTGGAATTAGTCCTTAGTCAGGTGTTGTTGAAAGAGCCATGTTTGAGAGATTTGCAAAATTGGAGAATTTTGGGGACATTCCGAGCTGACACCGGGATCGAGTTCCAGAGGGTTGGTGCATGACTAGAGAAGGATTGTCTGCAGGTCCTCTTTGCAGACAAGTTGTGATTGAAGCTGTTTGGTCGATTTGCTGCATGAGGAGCATGTGCCACCAGATATGTGGAGCTTAGCAAAGTGTATTTTTGCAGGGCAAAGTGACTTTGCACCAGTGAAAAGCGACTTTGCACTGCAAAAATACACATTGCACCTGTCTGGGAATCAGGGTGTTTGTTGGCATTGCAAAGTAACTTTCCACACCACGCTAAACAGAGCGGTGCAAAGTGACTAAATGTTCCATGGATCAGGCCCATATCTCTTCATTCACCCAAGCGAGTGGGTTACGTTCTCCTAAACTCCCAGAGACTGAGATATTTTACAGTATTGTACATTATAGGCCTGATTCACAGCGACATTTTATAATGGTGAAATCCTGTTGCAAAACAATCTGTGAATCAGGCCCTCTATGTTTCAAAGAACACCTTATATGCAATTGCAATGTTTTTCCCTGGTGGAAAAGGCATCTGACAATAGGCCACATAATCAACATGAAGAATCAAAACAGTTTCAAACTGCTAATGGTCACTGCGCTGACATACTTTCTTCTGCCACAGACAATTATTTCTTTGTGGTGGCAAAAATGAATAGGGTTTTTATTAGACTCAAAATTGCTCAGTTGGCCGCTTCTATGCAATCAGCAATGGCGTATGCTTTCCCAATGGTCCGTCTGCGTTGTTATGTTTTTCGATCGATCCTAAAGCAGTTGGCGCGTGGAAGCATCGGTTGGCTTTAACAAATTAATGTGCACCCATTCAGCGTAGACTGGGAGCAGCCCCGATTCTTGGCCTGGGCGTGTCGGGCTACGTCCCGGGGTGGAGAGATAAACAGCTCAGGAGGGGGGCGCTGTAAGCCCCCCCCCCAGAAAGCTGACTCTGATCTAGCTGGACAAAAGATTTAGCAGCATGCTGTGCAGGTGGGTGCTCCTGAGATGTTGAGCTGGCTGCTCTCTGCCGACTTATGGATGACTGCGATGCGTTCGGAATATGCAAACAAAGGAAGGCATATTCCAAACGCAGCGTGTGAGATGCTCTGGAGTCACACACCCTGTGGCCCTCATTCTTTGTGTTGACAGCCTTTCAAGTGGGGCAATTTACAAGTGATGACTCATTTAACAAGCCATTGTTTTTACACAGGATGTGCTTAACATTTCAGTGTTAAGAACTGAACATGATGCATTTTTATTCACCAGGCCGGCACACACATCAGTTAGCTGGCCAAACCTATGCTCTCTTCAAAGAGAATTAAAATGCCACACACAAAAAGTTGTAAACTATTTTCTTTATTGTCATGTGTCTTTGCTTGACACACCAAAGCGTATTTTTTGTATATTCCTTTTTAGTTAAATATGGTGCATCCCTGGGAAGGGTAACTGTCATTTCTAGTGGCTGCCTTGGGACATGGACTAAATGCATCTTCCCAGCATCAAAAGGTCTTTTAATTTTCTAAACAAGCTAACCACTGCCTAGTGTGCACACCAGATGGTAAAGCAATGTCACTTGGCACCTTGATTAGGAAAGTAGAGATCATTGTGTGTCACCATGCAGACAGCAGTCCATGGCAAAACCCACCGTCAATTTTCAACACCTAACCGACAAACACTCTCTAGCTTCATGAACACACCCCAGAAAGACACTTGCCTGAACCTTCTCCAGATACACACTACAACAAGTTCTGCCCATACACTACACTGCACCAGATATCCACTTCCATCTGTGCCTTGTAAGGAAGGCATGGTATCAAATTAAGACAGACACTGGTGACCACAGTTCAAGGATGTTTATCGAACTTTATCAATGGTGTGATAATCGCCTATCTAAATCTAAAATGGGAGCAAGCTATGACCATCAAATAATAACGCAATTCTAGTTGAGTCTCGTCAAAATAAAAGGGCCTATACTAAAACAATCTATTGCCAATCCTTACAGCTAATTTATAAATAGTGTGGGGAAATGTTCATGACAAAAAAAAAAAAAGTGTTCACAAAATGATAGGTCAGGATTTTCTGGCCTTTGGCCTCCCCTCCCACTTTTTCAGCACAGGACAAGGCGGTTAACTCGAGCATAGCACACTATTGGGCTTCTTTGGCACGAGGACACATTTCCATTACCAACATCAGGGCCTTCTGTGCCCAAGCTCTTAAGTTATCAAAGTCTCTTGATTCAGAGGTACTGATGTACCAAAACAACAAAAAGTTCCTTTACAAATATTCAAGTCAGTCGATTCACTCTTCACCCTGGATCC
Source organism: Ambystoma mexicanum (assembly GCF_040938575.1). Taxonomy (NCBI): domain Eukaryota; kingdom Metazoa; phylum Chordata; class Amphibia; order Caudata; family Ambystomatidae; genus Ambystoma; species Ambystoma mexicanum. The sequence goes on from NC_090921.1 coordinate 307,669,695, forward strand.
CCCTAAGCCAGGCTCAGATGCATTTTCTACTACAATCTTTAGTTTACCCCAGATACCCATCTTCTGGGCTACGATCCTCTTCTCCATTGCTTATGAATATGTTTTCTCGGGTGACTCATGGCTCATCCCGGATCCCCCTCATCCGGGCTCAGATGGCTTTTTTACAATTTGTCTCCCTCAACCAGGCTTGGACCAATTACAGTTCGTATTAGGCATCAAAGACTTTTGAATGTGCACAGGGTTTGGCTTGACCCGTTGCAGGACCACTTTGATTTCACAGGTCACAATTATACAATCTCAGTTGGACACCTAACAGAGACCTTTGAATGAGCACCCATGTGGCTCCAGACCACTCTGTATATGGCATCTACTTTGGTTTCAAAAGTTTAGTCACTCCATGGATATTCAATTATATCAGTGTCACTCATCACATACGCCTTACACTCTGTTTATGGCAGATTTCTTCATGCAATGTTGCCGCTTGCAACCTTGTTTCTAACACAGACCGGTCTGCTATCAGTCTCCCTGACTCACCGGCTGTGCTGACTTTATTGGAGTGGCTTTGTTGTAGGAACCAAGGACAGTTCCACGGTGGCAGTCGCCCCTCCCCACCTTGGTTATCGATGCGGGAAAGCCCCGGGAACCTTCGACACACAATGCACCTTTCTTCAGCTTTAATTGCTGGTCTTATGTTTCTTATTCTCAAGGGCTCTTGAGAATAAGAAACATAAGACCAGCAATTAAAGTGGAAAGTGGCAGGCTTCTCCCTCTGAAAAGACCAAGGACACTTGCTTCATTGCAACCCTTTCTGGTCTAGCCATTGATCTCCTCGTATTAAACTGCCATTCGGAACTGCTGCTTAATTGTGTGTTTGCCTTGCTCAGAGTGTGCTTTTGTGCTCCAACCTTTTATCCTTGTGGGGAAGTGTGATGGAAGTCAGGTGTGTGTAATTATCAGTAATTTCCTGACTCTGCCGACCCTTGCGTTGGGACATGTCATGTATACGGCTCCGGGTGTTAGTCAGTTTTCTCTCACAATGAGCTGTTCATGAAAAAGTGTTTGTGTCGGGAAAGGGGGTGGGGGGTTTCAGTTCCTAGGTATCCTACCTGTTAGGATGGGGAAAAGATGTTACAAGGAAGGAGATACTGCATTTTACCCATCGGTGTCCCACTTCCACTCCCTGAGGACCCCTCATCTAGGTGATCCTCCTGCTTTGGTCCACCCCCAGGAACTGGATCCAAAAGCGATGGCCATTTCATGGCCACCAGGATGACAAATCCACGGGGATTAGCACTGTGATGCTGGAAATGCATTGGAGGGACAGGGCCTCCATGTCCTTGTCCAGTAGTCCTTTTTCATTTGTGTTCTGTATTGTTTTATGCCCAGGAGTCCATATGGGACTCCTGGCAGTGCAGCTCTTCCTGTTTTTGTTTTGGTGTACAGACCCATGGGATACCCCTATGGCACCCATGGGAGTATGTTTTTGGGCACCTGTATGTGGCCCACAGAGCAGGGTATGTGCTGGTGGCAGCTCCATGCTGCATTTGAGAGGTGCTCTGAGTATCCTCCATTTTGGGATACCCAGGCCCTGCCATTTGGAATCAGTTGATTCCTGATAGGAAACAAGATGGCCCCTGTGGGCTTTTGCTTTCTATTGCCTTTTACCTTGTTTTCCCAAAGTCCTGGGAAGCCTTGGCTCTGTCCCTTCCCCCTGTCTGGCTGTTGGTTGAAAGTTCCATATATGATACTGTTGTGAATTCCAGGCCAGACTTGCTGGAGCCTTCCCAGTGATTGTATGTTGTCGGTACACCCTGTGGGTGGGACCTGGGTGAATGGAGTGTGTGACCAATATGCACTTCTTGTTGTGGATTTCTGGTTTCTGGTGTTTGACACAATAACTGAGACAGCCCTGCCTGAGACTGGTATGAATGCAGTATGTAGTGTTGAATGGCTGGGTACTTGTCCCAATACACATTTCTTGTTGTGAGCGTCTGAGAGGGAGGAGAATGGCCTGAATGCACTGTATGCCTGACTGGCTGACTGACTGCATGAATGCCCTTCTGTATGATTGGCTGCTGAGTGTTACCCAGCAGTGTGGATGAGAGACAGAATAGTATATTTGGGACCTCTCACCACTGGAAATTGTTCAGAAGCTGAAGTCCACTACGAAGAGTAACTGGAGTAAAACTGAAGCTTCACCTTGAAGCCCTGCTGGAAGAGTAGAATTGCTGTTGCCCTTCTTCATCAATCTGAAAGCTGCTGTGTCTACAAGGACTGACCCAGAGAGGACCTGGTAAGGCGCCCTCTTCCCGAGCTATGAGGGACCATTGGGCACCAGCTGATCTTTGCCAAAGATCCCTGGTAGACAGACCTACAACAGGCTGCCGACCGGAGATGGGGACTGACGCAGAATCCGAAAGAGAAGCGCCCGGACTGGTGTCCGCCACTGTCGATGACCGCCGTCACCAACCGGAGCCGCCGTGCTCCTATTGCCTAAAAACTTTTGATTCACGGACGCTCTCGTCCGCACTGCAGCCACCTTATCCCGCCGGAGAAGGCCAGGCAATCGACACGCTGAGGAGCATCCGCCGGTTGGTTTCCCGCCACCCAAAGACCACAGAGATGGCGACGACTCGATACCCTTGCTGGACCACAGTTCTTCAAACTCTTTGCGGTCCAGAACTATCGACATTGAGGTGCCCCGCGCGCCTCTTCCTGGCAGGGCGTTTACGCTTACCTGTCGACAAGCACCGCTAGGAACAAAGCTGCCACTTCACCGCCGTAGTTCACTGTGTTCATCGCTGGACGTTCGATGACCCGTGGCTCCTGCCTTAAAGGGAGTGCACTCAAGAAGCACCGTCGATTTCCAGACAAGGAACTCTAAAACACCAGGTACTTTGGGGTTGCTGAACTATTGGAAAGATTCTTGTGAACAATATATGGACTGGGTTTGTGATATATCTTTACTCTACAGGGTGCCCAGGTGGGGGGAGCTCCACACAGAGCTGTGTCTAGGAAGCAGGGCCAGTATTCTGCCTATTGTTCTAACCAACTGCTTTCCTCTTATATCTATTGTTGGTTTCCTTTACAAACTGATTTGTGTGACATTTAACCGTACAGTTGATGCACTTTAAGGAGATTGAATAGTAATTGTGGTACCACGTAGAACTGTATAGATTTGCCATTATAGATAGCCGAGTACAAAGTGAGTTATCGTGATATTGTACATAACCATGAATATTAATTATACAAAGACTGTGTTTTAGCTAATACAGTGTGCGGACATTACTTTGTGGGTGCTTGGGGACTACACTGTACTTAAGAACCAGCCTGCATCACCTCCCGAGAAGCTAGGCCTTGATTGCTCGACCAAGTACCAATAATAGAGAATCTTGGCTGGGGTCCCCTTTGCCTCTCCTCTACCATATAGACAGCAGAAGTACAGACACGCCCCTCCAGTCTTTACAGACATCTTTAGGTTTCTCACAGCCTGTAGGACAAAAGGATCATGAGCAATAGACTGGGATAATAACAAGGTTGGGGAAGGGCCCTTCAGGGAACATGAACCCACCAAAGTTCAGCTACCTAGAAACTGACTGGAACACAGAGACCGTGGAACCACATGGTTGCTGGGAGCCAGTCATACAAGGGTATCGGAAGCACGCCACGGACAGTGATGGATACAAAGGGGTTGGCCAGCACATCTTTGCGCTACAGTCAAGCCCCAACTGAAAGGCGCAGTCACCTTTGTGAATAAGGTGACCTGTGCTTTTTTACAATGAGCGCAAATGATAAAAGTGCATCCTAAGCGCTTTTATTTAGCGCTCATTTTTGAGAATCTGTCCTCTAATCGCCATATAACCTCTTGCCTTGGGAATGCTGTGATTCTCCTCGGGAAACCTTCCACAGGTTCCTGGATTTTCTTTTCCTTGCCGTGGAGGAGGGAATAGAAGCAAAGAGAAGGGATTAACCCGTGTTCTTTAGTAATAGTGTCCGTCATATGACCAAACCTACCAATCATCAAGGGGAACACGTAGGGATCACGTCCTTGGACCTTGCATACTCAGAAGAGGTATCTTTCCAATATCCCCATCTTGTGCTCCTTACACCCTGAGATGATCCAACACCCTTGCCCCTTCTCTGGAAAGGAGCTAATCAGAGGATTATTTTGTTTGATATCCGATAGTTTGGTGGGGAGGGCGCTGATCTGGAAAGAGCCACAGACTATCTGCTTTGGGGTCACCACAACAGCAGCTTTCTCCTAAATGTGAGTCTTTGCTCTTTCCCTTTCCCTGATGTGTGATAAGAATCTCACACACGCTGTGAATAAGTGAATACGTGAAAGAAAAGGATGAAAGTAGCTTGGAGAGATTAGGCATAAAGATGATGATGGCATGATCTTGGCATGACCACTCTTGAGCTAGGGGTCAATGGTGTGGTGTGCCTCATGATTTATTTCACAGGAGTTAGATATAGAGTATTAGTACCCGGCGAGGGCGCAATCAGAATGAAAGAACCATTCTGATTGGCCCTCCCCCACGGCCTTTGTCCCCGGCAGGGGGCGTGGCAGCCCGTCAGCCAATGAGGATGCTCGAAGTGGGGCCATCCCCGCTCCGAGCCTCCCCAAGGCTGAGAGGCTACCTTCGCCCCCCGCCGGTGACAGATGTAAAGCTTTTTTTTCCTTCCCTCCCTCCTCCTACCTCTCTGCCCACCCCACCCCACTTACCTTCTATGCCTTGGTCCCCGGCGGGGTACGATGAAAGCCTCCAGCCGTGTGAAGACTCGGAGAGGGGCCATCCCCGCTCCGAGCCTCCACACGGCTGGAGACTTCCATCGTCCCCCGCCGGGGACCCAGGTACGTTCTTTTTTTTTCTTTTTTTTTTCTTTCCCCTCCCTTCCGCCCTCCCAACCCCACTTACCTTTTTTTTTTTTTGGGAGCGGACGTGCTGGAAACGCTTCTGTTTCCAGCGCGCGCCGCTCCCAATCCATGGAAAGGGAAAACGGACTCCGTTTTCCCTTTCCATGGCGGCTATTTTCTTTGACGTCTTTTTTTTCCCAAAACGCTGTAGCGTTTTGGGAAAAAAATAAAGCTTTTAGTGCCCTGGTCACGCAGTTTTTGCTGGCAGGGGTACTAATACCTAAATGCCCCTCGCGGTGGGGTCTTACCGACTCTGGTAATGCCCAGAGGCCTTCGATAAGGCCCTCGCCGCTCGGGGCATACTGCTTAAGTGGAACCCTGTTAACTATTATAACAGCCCTGGAGAGTTAGTGATTAGTGCTGCAGCTACTATAAGGATTAATATGCAGGAATTGTTTAGCTGGTGCCACTGTGCTTTCACATGCATGATATATCGTGTCCATAGTGTTTGTGTACGCTTTGCTTCCTTATTTTGCACATTTGTTGGTATATGAAATCACATGCATGATATAATGCGTCTAAATTCTCTGTGTATGCTCTGCACCACATTTTTGCAAATTTGTTGGTATACCCTACCAGTTTATCCAGCGAAGTAACAGATAAACTATACATTTTATTATAGGATGCACGCATGTGTACATTTTTCATAAATCTGGATGACTAATATTCTTTAATTTTTATCAATATTTGCTAGTTTGAAGAGTGCCCCATATATTTACACATTCAGTGTTTTTTTTTAAAATATTAATTGTTCCAGCAAATAATGTTCAGGGTGTTCCGTTAATGTTAATGTTCAAGGACATTTGTAGCGCGCACTATCACCACCAGAGCAGTGCTCAGAACCTCCCATGGTATTGTCGTCAGAGTTGTGGTGCCTGCTTGGAGAGGCGCACATACCTGCTCTGCAGATGTCCCGGAGTCGTCCATGTCTCTAAAAGGCTGCCAGTGATGCTGCTGTCACTCTGATGGAACTGGCATGGATGTGCAGAGGTTTCTATGAAGGCCTCACGGGCTCAGGACGAACGAGAGCGCGTTTCACATCAAGATTATGGAGAGTGTCGAAGATACTGAAAAATGGAATGGAGTCAAATCTACTAATTCTGATGAAACTCCCTTCACAGCATCTTGAAGCTCACCTCTGACTTGCTGTGGTGACTAGTTGAGCTTCTTTAAACCTCAACATTCTCTGGACTTAAAAGGCTTGTCCATAAGACGTGCAATGCCACTGGTTGGATGTTTTTTTTTTGCTGGCATGGAAAGAGGGAGGAAACTTGTAGGGTGGAACTAATCGATGGAGCTCAACTCCTCCCTGAGAACTGCTGCAAGGAACATCCATTGTAAAGTGGTTGGGGGCACAGTGTGCTTCACCTCATTTGCATACGTGCCATTCTGCACAATTCCAATGCCCAGCACTTGCGACTTGCCTCCTGGCTTATTCCCTTCAGTAAGAAGGCCAAATGGGCGATGATCACAAAGTGCATGAAGTACATACATGACAGTGTCACGCCTTCTCATTTCCATGCACACACCCCTTCTACTGAAACTTCAGAGACTTCCATTAACCAACCATGTGTCACTCCCGATGACATCACAGGAAGTTACATCACATGACCCAGTTTTTGTCATATTACTTAAGGTACTGCCCCCCATATCCAGGTATAGTGCTGTATTTGGTTTTGAAGAATACATATTTACATCTGAAGAACATTCTTGGTGCTAGAAGGAAGGGATGAATAATGAACGCATTACAGGGGAAATGCAGGCTACAAAAGTCAGATTCCAATATGGGGGTGGGGTTCGCGGACGGCTAGCAGTTAGGGCATCTGTGTGGTCGCACGAGAAAATGGCTTTCCGTTTTATAGCCATGGACATTGATTCGGAGGAGGGTAAGGGTAGCCTGATGAAGTTCTCCTTGAAAGACAATGGTTCATTGTCGTCTGCCAGTTGACCAGCAGGTTTGACGGATTTTGTATCCAGGGAAAGCCAAGGGAGACAGACATGGAGCGATAGGCAGGATGAATGCTAACATGGTCCCGCTATGCCATGTCAGGGAAGTGTATGCGTTGCCAGGACCTGCTCCCGGACAATCCATCTGCTCCAGTGCAATGGTTTCAATGGTCCTGCACCACAACGCCAACCTCAGCTCCATGTCAGGTGCTAAGTACATAGGAATGTGGCGGATGGAAGAGGACAGGATTCATGGGTGAGAAGGTAATTAAGACACAAAAGAGGCCCAGGGTTCAGAGGGCCACCGGGAAATCTCCAGCGTTGCCTGTAGGCCAGTCCACCCCTGTTCTAGCATCACTGTGTCTCTAGACTCTTCCTATAGATTGGCGAGAGGCAGCAGTGTAGGTGCAGAGTCCAGAGCTATTTAGCAAGGGTCGATAAAGTGCTGCGTGAACGTCGTCTTTTTGGCGTCACCAAGGGATCTATATGGTATACCTGGCTTTGCCTTTGATACCCCTCAAGCTGCTGTTTTGAGGCTGTGCAAATCTGTGAACATGCACATATCTACTGAGGGCTTGTTGACCAAGACAATTAAGGCGGCCTACTCTCCACCTTCAGCTTCTTCAATGACGCTGGCATCCACCAGTTTCTTCATCATGACATGACCTTGTCTCTTTTGAGGATAGAAATTGTATGTTTTATGGGCGTTGCTCTTCTTCCGAGTCTTATTAGGTGCATGAAGTTCTTGCGGCAGCCCAATCTTGCCATAAAGACTTCAGAGAACATGCTTACCAATCCCCTTGCCAATCCCCTTGCCATGTCCCACTCACTGAACTGGGCTTACAATATTTTGCAGACGTTTGCGTTTGCAATCTTCACCTTCAAGGCAGCTTGATGTCACCATCCTAAAAACAACTGCTTCTGTACCAACTATGTAGACCTGGGCAAAAGTGTGTCAGTATTCCAGTAAGTCAATCTTGTTGCCAGTGTAGTCACGCAATTGTATTTGAGAAGTGTCCAGGTGGCCGTTGAATTTGCCCTCATACAGGTCCTTCTCAAAGATGGTGAAGGGCAAACCTGTGTCGAAGAGCATGACAACATCGATCCCAATGCGTAACACTGTTTCCTTGGATAGCTCACATGTTTGCCATTCATCCACGTATATGAAAATCATACTTTTTGTGCCTTTGTTTTCTGGATCTGGGTTGAAAGACCGAGGTAGAAATGTTCCAGGGAGAAAAGACCAAAGATTATTTTTTCGAATTAACTTTCGGTCTTTTCTTCCCTGAACATTTCTGACTTGGCCCACACCCCTACTCACACCCCCAACAGACCCCTAGCCACACCCCAAAACACCCACAGCCCCACCCCCCTACTTACCTTGCTTCCCACTCGCTGGCCCCTGCGACGGCTTTTCCCTTTTCACTTCCGTGATCGAGAACTGGCGCTGCAGGTTCCTTTCCTTTTTTTTTTGGGACAGCTCCGGGGGACTCCTTGCAACCCCTGCTCACAATATAGTGAGCAAGGGTGTGGGGGACACCCCTGCAGCCCCCAAAACTTGAATGCGCGATTTGGCCGAACTTTTCTGGCCGCTTGGAATGGCTAAAATGCGGCCAAATAACGCATTCAGTCATTTTTTTCCTGCTCATTTTGGGTAATTCCTGTTTTCTTACTCTTGTGGTTCTATTGGGGTTTCTGTTGGGACAATTATCCTTTTTTGATTGGTACATCTTAGCAGCTTGGCCGTTCTTCTCACATGGTTCACAGTGTGAGCCATATGAAGAAGGCTGCCACATCTAAAACAATCCTATTTCTTGTTGGGCAGAGGTTTGGAAACAAGGGATCATTCAGAGTTTGCCGGTATTCCGCCAGTAATTCCGCCAGTAAACCGACAAACGGAATTATCGATACTGTAATACCATCTGATTACAAGTGGCAGTTTGCCATTGTAAATCGCCATTTAATTGAGTCACTAGGATTCAATTAGGTATTTTTGATGGTAATTTCTGCCAGTATTAGCAACCGGTAATACCGGCATTGTAGTTTGGTGGTGCAGGAAACATGGAGGTAAATGAAATTACCTCCTGCAGCGCCAAACTCTTAATGACCAAGGTTCCTTACTGCACTTATGTCTTCATCTGGGTAGCTCACCGGACCCACTGTGGCCTTGGGTTTGCTCTTGGTTATTTGCTCTTCACTAGGGCCATAGTTTGGTATTAGTCGGGTTTTCCACTATGGTTCATCCAGTGATGCTCTTTGTCTATGCAGCAGGTGTACAGTCAACTGGTCTCTCGAGACCTTGTTGAGGAAATGCCGAACGTCAGGTGCCCAGGTGAGGTCTCTGAGGCCGGCAGTATACTGTCCAACTGTCAAAACTTATTTTTGGTAGCGAACATAGAAGTTCCATCTGGCAACAACACCTCCTAAAATGTGTTACGGTCGTCCTTCGGCTCTACTAGTATTGGGTGCAATTTGTGGAAGCTGGTTTTGGCGGCAGAGCTCAAGTTGTGCATGAGGGTTGATGTGCGCCATGGAAGGGGGCAGGTGAAGTCACCAGTGGCGTCAAAATAGAATACAAACTCCTCTTTCCAAGAGGGGTTCTTCTTGGGCTTGTAGGAACTTGGGGGAAGCGGGTGGTTCCATTGACTGTGTTGTTGCAGGATGCTGGTGTACAGTGGCAGCACTCCGTAAGGGGCCAGGAGACAGCAACACCATGGAGTAACAAGTGTAATAGTGTTGCTTTGTGGTGACCTAATAATACTGTCTTGAGGAGGGAGTGTTGACAGTCTGGTATTGTCTGATTTCACAATGTTGTCTCTAGGCGCCAGTACAATAGAATCACTGATTGTAGCAATGCCATTTGTTAGTGCACTGTACTGTGGTGACGTAACAATGCAGTCTCTGGATTGACTGGCTCTACATGAGTTCAGTTGAAGACATGCAGTGTGACCTCACAATCCAGGCTGTCGAATTATCAGAGCATTATTATGCGGCAGTGGCTGGTGCCACTGGTAGGCGTCTCAAGACAGGGCACGTACACATAGTCCAACCTCTCAGGCCTCGAAAGATGCAAGGGCTGGGGCGGAGCAAGTGCGAGTTCAGGTGCTGCCCCTGTGCGAGGCGGGGTGCTCAGAGTCCAGGACAGCCACCCATGAGTGTTTCTGGGGAGGCGTGGAGCCAATTTTACCTTATCGCGCTGGCATCAGTGGTTCCTCAGAAGTCCTCTGGTGCCACAGAGGGTGGCAGGCTAGTAAGACCTGTTGATAGGAACATTGAGACCGGCAAGAATGAGTCCAGGCACCAATTGCAGGTAACAGAGGTATTAATAACCAACAGGAGATAAGACCTTGGAAGGCTGTCTGCCTCTAGCCTGGTATGTTCCGAATGCTCAGCCCTTACAGTTCTAGATGTTGAAGGCAGCTGCCTTTCCCAGGGTGGCATACAATTCCATTATGATTTGATATGCCCAGAGGTGATGGACCGACCCTCTAGGTAACGGCCTGCAGCCCAAGTTAAGGGCCCGATCACAGCGACGGTCCCTTAAAGAGGGTGGTGGTGCCGTTATCGAAAGGGTTGGCACGCCACCAAGGGCATATCACGATTAGCACCAGTGTAGTTTTTCAGTTTTCTTTTTTTTAAATTGAAAACTTGGCTACTTGCTTAAATCCCTGAAACTAAGGTAAGTTCCTTTTTCACACCATTAGCGCCCGTGTAGGAAACTACACGGGTGCTAGGTTTTGAAGAGGGAGTGGGGACAGGAAGGCAAGCACCTTAAAGCAATGCAAATGTTCAGAGCAATAGCTTTCCTTGGTTAATAAGGCCCGCATTCTGAGAATGGTCATTGTTTTACGGCACTGCGCAGGGTAATAATAAGTGATAGTCTAGAAGTAACTTAATGGTTACGAGGTATACCTGGCAGCATGGGCCTGCCACAAAAGTTCAGATCATAGAAACCTCACAGAAGTATAACTTAAAACTGAGCCTTCCTGGTTCCCCCTGATACAAATTTGGCTTTATTTCATTTATTTTATTTAGGCAGTTTTAGAGCACGCAAAACCCTAGGGCATCAAGGTGCTAGAACATACTTTTAAGGCAAGCATGGTAATGAATGTGAACAGTTGCTTAACAACATGAATTGTCGACTTGCAGGTGTCGTGAAATACAAAGCGCCAAATTTGCCAATTAGGGCTTTAAATGACTGCATTATCAGCTGAAACCCAATAGTTTATTCAAAGTATGTGCTAAATGCTGAAAGTAATGTGTGGTAGCGCCTCCATTACGCATTAGTGAGCTACAAGGAATATGCATGCCCAGTAGGGGTGGAAGGTCACATTATGCATTGTGCATAGACAGGCAGGGCAGAGGCCCCAGTTCAGTAGCTAATAGAGACATTATTGGAGATTTTGGAGCTTTATAGCACCTATATAGCGCTGAGATAGTCAATCTCTGAAGCGCTATGGACACTAAGCTATGAGTGCAGGCCTGGTAGAGCTTGCTCACTAGGGGTTAATTGATTTCAGCTTCTCTTAGAATATTCTGCCTTTGCAACTGCAGCTCTGCATGGCATCGTAAACAAATCCTCTTTCCCTAAGAAGGCCCACACGCTGATAAGACACATTCCAGTGCTTTCGCAGAGAGGGCTCCAAGGGAGGGGTAGGAGCAGGGAGCATCTCAGAGAGAGGGCCTCATCACGAGTTGGGCGGTAATGCCGGCACTATTAGCGCTGGTGTTAATAGCCCTACCGCCAAACCCCCCAGCTCTTTAACGCCGGATCACGGGTTTGACGGAAGGGTTATTGCCCATTCCCCATTGGGCCCATTCGGGAATTCCTCATTCCCCATTGGGCCCAATGGGGAAAATTCACGCTATTACCGCCGGCGGATTTCCCGCCGGCGGTAATCATGCCGAAAATCGGCAATTTTGATGCAGATTTCCCCCCAGCTCAGAGCTGGGGGGAAATCTGCCAAAACCATGATCTGGCGGACCCTTAAATGCGGCAGTAATAGCGCTACCGCCGCATTTAAGGGTTAACGCCAGACTCGTGATGAGGCCCAGAGTTGGGTTTTTCCATCGGCAAACCTATTTTTTGCACGACGAAGGTTCTGGAACTGTGCGTCATGTTGATTGACGGCACAAGAGAACAAAAGGTGCGCGCACCCAGAACTGGGGGAGATCGATCCGCGGACTTTGTTCAAGCAAGAGCGAGTGCCCGGAACAGGCTTCTGCGGCCCCCTGCAGCACTGTCATCTGAGCAGGGTTGGCAGCAGTTAGCTTAAGATGACCAGGGTCTCCAGCGCTGATTAATGATACCATTTTAAGGGGCGTAAGACTGTGTTTCTCTAAGGTTTGTGTTTCTCTAAGTTTTGTGATTCCTCTAATGAGTTTTGTACTCTTCTCCACATTGCTGCTAAATTTACTGTTATGCTTTTTGTCTAATAAATGCTACATTTATACTGACGCTGTCATTTCACTAGCATGAGTTCACTGCTTGGCATGATAGGACCTGTATTTTGGGCTGAATTGGGTGATGTATGTTAATAAGGGCTGGTCCCAAGGAAGAAACACCCCTTTTCAAGAAAGCAGGATAGTACAATAAGGCAGGTAAAGAACATTGAGCCTCATTCCGAGACGGATAGATACCAGCCCTTAACCAGACTGGCCAACTACGGGTTTGCCGGTGGGGCACCTGGGTTACCTCCAGCTGGAGGTAAGGCAGGTGTCCTACCGGCAAAAACAACCCTTATTGCCAGTGCCGTTAATGGGCGCAAAACCCCTCATGGAGTCCTACGGGATTCCATGAATGGGGATTAACTCTGTCCATTCGGCCCTCGTTATCCGGTGGTAATGCCGCCGGATAGAGAGCCGAAAATGGTAACAGACTTTGCAGTGGGTTTACCGCCAGGATACCGGCAAGGTTGGAATGAGGCCCATTGTCCTTAGAGCAAGATATCACAACAACAGTGGATTTATGCTCCCGCAGCCTATCGGTATCCCCTCTCCATATCCTTCTAACTGTGCTCGTAATTCTGTATCATTTGAATTGTATCTATATTATTTGATCTCATAACTGCATTCCCTTGATGTACAGTGCTCTGTTGCTTCCCAGGTAGGTCTGCAATACATAATACCCAATACACCCAATACAGGAACCTTCAGAGGTATTCTTCCTTTCCTCTCCTTCCCCCAGAAGCTCACCGTCTCCAGAGCCCTGGTTCTCTCTAAGCTGGACTATTGCAATAGTCTCTATCTTAATCTGCCTGCCTATACTCTCTGCCCTCTGCAACTTATCCAAAACAAGACTGCGAGACTTGTCCTTGGCCTCAAGCCCAGGGATCGTATTTCTCTAGGACTGAAATCTCTGCACTGGCTCCCAGTGGCTGCAAGGTTTAAGTTCAAAACCCTCTTCACTGTCCACAAGGCCTTCGGGGCTGCAATACCTGCAACTCTCTCTTCTAAAATACCTTCCTTCTCGGGCTCTTCGCTCATCTGCCTCCAACTCCCTCAGGGTCAGTCGCTTCTCCAAGTAACGAGTGGGTGGTCGAGCTCTCTCTTCAGCAGGGGCCTCCCTCTGGAACAGCCTTCCTGCCTCCCTGAAACTTGAGGAGAACCATCTCCGGTTCCGGAAACACCTCAAAACCTTCCTCTTTGCTTCTGCTTTCTCTGCCTCTCTCTCCTGCTGAAATTCCTGGCTGAAACTGCACTGGTTACCTGGCAACCCTTTCTGATCTTGGGTCCAGGCCAGGCCCCACTTTTGCACACCTGCCCTGCCCCCCTGGCAACCCATCGCACCCGGGGACTGTTTTCTGTATCCCTACAGTCCCCTACCAGAACTTATTCTGCTCTTACCCTGCACTTGCCACCATCTGGCTGCTTTTATTTATCTTATTTATTCTTCTATCCCTTGCACTGCACTTTTCCCCTCTCCCTTCCCCCAGGCACTTGTGTTTTCCCCCTACCCATGCACTTCCCACTGTTTCCGCTCCCTTGCCTCGTCGCGCCCTGAAACACTTGTGTATGGGCGCGTTATAAATGTCATATCATATCATATCATATCATATCATAACCAAATGTTCCTTGGACTTGTTGTAGGTAAACACATCAGTCTGTTCATGGGTCATTTAGGGTTTACTGACTGCTAGGCCTGGAAAGGCTCACTATAAATCTTCATGGTGATTTAAGACTGGGTCTGGTTGCCCCATGGAGTTGCTCATGTTTTTGGAAATGTCTACCATAGCTCTCCAGGGACCTTGACGGACCACCCCACATGTACTCACCTGCTGAATGTAGTTCACAAACTTGCACATGAATTCTCCGAAGATCCAGCTGGGAAGTGGATACAGCACGGCGGTGAAGGGTACGCAGCACACCAGGAAGATGATGTCAGTCGTGGCCAAGTTTGCTGTGAAAGGCAGAGATATGAGACAGCTTTAATCTTTGCCAATTGTCAAGGAAGGCTTGAGGCCACACACACACAGATTACCGTGCATCACAGTGTTTTAAAGAATTCCCCACACCTCAATTAGACAAAATATTGTGCGTCATATGAACTGTCACTCATGCACATTATTGTTGTTTACAAAAGGCTGTTGTCTTCACAGAATGTGTCAGATGCACCACAAACTGTTGCCGCCATGTTTTCTAAACTGAGACTCAGGGGAAACTGATTTTGCTGATGAGTGTTGAGCTTGCACGTGGGTTGGGAAAGGGTGATTAGAGCTTTGATGAAGTGCTCCTCAGGAGGCATCAGTGGAGGTGGACTGTGTGTTGTGAGGAGATCTAGAGGTTTGGTAAATGGCTTTGAGAGAGAAGGGAACTTGTGGGAAGCAATAGACGACAGACAAAATTGACCATTAAAAATGGGTTGATGGAAAGCTGTTAGAGGATGCGAAGGAATCAGTGATTGAGTCTTGTTTGAAAACTGAGTATTGAAAGAGGTCCAATATTTCTTTGTGGGTTGAGGAGGAAAGAAACGTGTGGTTAGTATGAGGGGGGAGGAAGTAGTGAATCTCGAGGTTGGATTGGAAGAGGGTTCAACGATGGAAGAGAGGGTAAGGGCCTATGGGATCTCGCTTGGTTGTTAGGCCTGCAGGGTGTAGACCACTCACAGACGAGTGTGCGACAGTGGGGCACTGCTTGCTGATGGTTCTTAGCATTACATTAAATGTTCTTGTACTTATTGCTCCTTATTCTGGGCTTTGCTTATGACTATGGCTACAAGGATCATTGGATTCCAATGCCCAATTGGATGAAAGGCACACCTGCAAATGCTTTCTTAACAAGGCTTCTCTTTCTTACCAGCAGTTCAGAGCAGCATCCACACCATCCTCTCCACCAAAACTCAGGACCACACACACATAAACATTCTACTCTAACTCACTCTTTGTTAGACTTTTTTGTTGACCAGAGGATACCACTTTCCTAACTCTAACCTGTCTTCCTCTCACCTGTCCTGGAAGCTTCTTTGTATGGTCCTAAAAGGCTAGTGCATGAGTCTGCTTCCTTTGACTCGCCAGATGTTTTGAACTACAACTCCCATCAGCCCTAGCCAGCATTTAAGGTGAGGGTTCATGGGAGCCAAAACATCCAGAGAGTTGCATGTTGCAGACCCCTAGTCTAATATAAAGATCAGACTGTTCAGTAAAATAATGTTTTCCCAAGGCTACTCTGGGGCCACCCCTTTCAACATTACCAGCAAATCCAGGACAGTAAGAGTGGAGTGGTGCATATGTTCAGATTATTTGCAGAGGGAGCTCAGGAAGAGTTAAGAATGGCCCAGTCCCAGGCAAGAGCTGACCAGTTTAATAATGGCCCAGTCTCCGTCCAGAACATCATTAAGCACCCACAGGATGTTGCTGACCGCTGGCAGGGCATGCCGGTGCTTTGCACTCAGTGGCAGAAAACCTGAAACCTGAAGGCACCCTCACATGAAAGTGAACCGCTGTCCTGTTAATCATTAATTCCACCTATAAAACGGGAAGACCATAGGTGTTTGTAGATCATGGAGATGGGAGAAGACTGCTCTCAGCTCCCAGTGCAGTACCCTCGATTCACTGAGGCTTTTTCTCTTCTCCACGACTGTGTGATCCAGGCTTTGTTTTGGCATTTCTGTATGCCCAGTATTGCAGAGTGGATAGAAGTGCGTACGGCATCATATCAGTGCTATACAACACTCTTAAACAAACAGTTTTCTAAGGAGTTGAGCTGATGTGTCAATGAAAGGACACCATACATGGAAGTACATGAAAGGGATCAGTTTATTGAAATAATGAATTTCAGGAGCTGGCATAAAGGTTGAACCTAAAGCTTTAGCAAGTAGGTTGGTGAAATTTATTTGTGAGTATCTGGTGATGTTGAATATGAAGAGAAGGTGTTGCAAGAGAGCTCTGGGTGGTCTGTGAGGTTACATACTGTTGGAGTTAATTTGCTGGGAGGACATTTGGAGTGACTGGCCAGGTCATAGTTGAAGTTTGTTGTGAGGGGAGTTGGAAGTGTTTGGTGAGGGTACACTTTAAGCAACAGTGACTGTAGAGAGTTCCGAGGGATTAGTGAGGAGACTGTGGGGGACAATCTGGAATTGAAAATTGGATGAACTCCCCTAGTATACTGCTGCATTATAATATTGAGAAGGTACTGTAAACTGCCATGTTTAAACAACTGTTTCGTGCTTGAACGAGGCAAGAATATTAGCTTTCCTGCATGCTTTGTCAATAATTGCTCTTTGCCTATTGGGTAGCAATGCTTGCCTTGTCATATGGAAGCATGTTTTAGGCTCCCACTTTCCTAGAAAAAGCAGCTTTAGTCGACGGAAGTCATCATACTATAAGCAAGCTCCCTTGCTTTGGACTGTGTGTAAACCTTTGAGGAGTATATTCAGCCTCACTAAATGTATCATTTTGTTATTTATTTATTTATTTATTTTTATTTATTGCATTTGTTACACGCACAAACCCTTAGGTGTCATGGCGAGGATACAGACAGCTTATTTAAGGCATTTGGTTAGGAGCCATTACAAAGTAGAGACAGTGTTACAGGATGCATAATATTTACAGGAGACAAAGTACAAAACTGATGCAAAAGTTATTTACAAGATCTAAGGTGGCTGCTGTGTTAGTATTGATTAAATAACCAGGTTTTTAGTACTTTTTTAAAGCCTGTGAAAGTTTCCTCTTGTTTGATGCTCAATGGGAGGGAGTTCCAATGTTTGGGTGCTAGGTAATGGAAACTATTGCCCCCTGCTATAGTGTTTCTATAGCGGGGCATTGCTAAGAGTTTGTTCTTGGATCTCAAGGTTCTGGTAGACTCTTTTTTGGTTATGGCCCTATTAAGGTAGTTAGGGGCTTTTTCTTTGAGACATTTGAAGGTGATGCAGAGAGTTTTGAAAATAACTCTGGCTTCAATAGGCAGCCAATGATGATCTCTTCTGGTCTTAGAGATAAGATCATATTTTCTGATTCCTAGGGTGGCTCATAGAGCTTTGTTTTGTATTAGTTGTAGTTTTTTGATGTAGGAGGTAGAGGTACCAAATGGCAATATATTGCAATAGTCGAGTTTTGTTAAAATTAGAGCCCTAGCCAATGTGTTGCAGTTGGTGGGAGGCAGGGAACTTTGGCGGTGTAGGAGGTGGATGAAGACAGAGTACTGATATGCTTGGTCATTGTGAGGTTTGCATCGAATAGAATCCTAAAGTTTTTACTTGCTTCAGAACAGGTATCATGGTACCATCAATATTAATGGAGGAGTAGCCTGAGTGGAGCGCAACTATTTTAGACTGGGAACCCACAATGAGAATCTCTGTCTTCTCATCATTGAGGCAGAGGCTATTAAGTGCCATCCAGTTTTGTATTATGGCATAGATTATGTTAATGGCCAGTGTGTCTTGGGGGTAGTTACCAGAGAGTGGAATGAGGATTTGGGTGTCATCTGAAAAGTTAGTGTAGATGACACCCATATCGTCTAAAGCTGAGAATAGCAGCTTTGTGTATGCATTATAAAGGGTAGGGGAGAGGCAAGAGCCTTGGGGTACTCCAATAGGGACAGTAATGGGGTCTGCAGCTTCTTTGCCTATAGAGACTCTGGAGGTTCGTTCTGCTAGGAACAATTTAATCCACACGGTGGTGTCAGTAGAGAAATTTAAATCTTTAGCTAGTGTGGCGCAGAGATTATTGTGATCCACAAGGTCGAACGCTGCAGAAAGGTCCAACAAAAGGAGAATGCAGAGTTTGCCTGTGTCTCTGATAGTACCCATCTGGATTTTTAAGTCCAGCAGAGCAGTTTCCGTGCAGTGGCTGCTCCTGAAGCCAGATTGTCTAGTGCCCAAGAGCTGGTTGTGTTCCAGATGGGCTTGGTCTTGGTTGTAGGCTATTTTGTCAAGAATTTGTAGTAAAAACAGGACTGTTGTTATGGGCCGATAGTTAGTGGGCATGGTAGGATCTAGGGAGTTTTGTTTTTAGTAGGGGTGTAACCCAGGCTTCTTTAATACTGGCTGGGACGAGTTTAGCCTTGAAGGAAGCACTGGCAAAATTGGTTATGATGGGAGTGAGTGTGTGGGCGCATGATTTGACTACTTGCACTGGGACGGAATCTCCTTTGCAGTGGAAGCTTTGAGTTTTGATATGGTGTCAAACACTCATTCTTGGGACACTGGAGTGAAGAAGAACTGGGGGTTGGTGTTCACAATTGAGTCCAGGATGTGGTTACCAGTGGTGGATTTGTCAGCTAGTAGTTGCTTTTCAGTTGTTATTTTATTTTGGAGGAGGTCGATCTTGGCGGCTAAGGCATCTTGAATCGTGGTACACCATTCTTTATGATGTCCTTCCTGATAACACCACCTTACATGTAAGAACGCAGCTGATATTAAAGACTTAGATAGAGGGGCTTTGTTGCCTGTTTGTTTCAGTATGATTCCTTGCCATGTCTGGACCTCCCCTTCCATTGAAATGCCTGTCTTCCTTTGGGTATAAGAGAACAGTGCTTGGAGAGAGGGGGGATCTCACTTGCGTCATAGTCTTGTATTGTTGTTAATTTGTTTTTGTCCTGTTGCTTGGTTTTTACTAATACATTGTTCACCAATCTACTGGAATAGTCAGTGGTAATTCTTTACACAACATGTTTTGTGTCTGCGACGTTGGTTTCACGCTGTCCTGGGCCAAGCCCAATAGTCATACCAGTGATCCTCATGGGTCCAGAAGAGATGATTTTGTCAGAGGAAGAGTGGCCTGGAGTGCCCAGAGACTCGGGGAAGATAGACAGAGCAGATGGGGAAGAAGAGTCGACTAAAAATCGTGGGTTGATGAACACAGGTAATTGCATCAGTGTATTGTATAGTATTGTTTCAAACAGGCCAAGGTAAACATGTGTCTCTGGTTAAAGAAATCTGAAAATCTGTTCGGATAAT
Source organism: Ambystoma mexicanum (assembly GCF_040938575.1). Taxonomy (NCBI): domain Eukaryota; kingdom Metazoa; phylum Chordata; class Amphibia; order Caudata; family Ambystomatidae; genus Ambystoma; species Ambystoma mexicanum. The sequence goes on from NC_090921.1 coordinate 307,688,954, forward strand.
CCAAGAATACAGGAGGGAAGGTATCATATGTGAATAGTGAAAAGTAAAACTGATTGCCTGCCGTAAGTTTAGAAAAGAAAGTAAAAGCAGTGCATTCATGATCCCTATGGACTTAAAAGAACATTGGACTGCTGCACTGGTCAGTGTAGTGTAGTATTGATTAGAGATTAGGAGGCATCCTCTCTATTTGAGTGTGAAGAAAATAATTTGGATGAGAGCCCCTTGAATTGTCCAGTCTTAACCGGTAACTTGATACTTGAAATCCTAAATGTGCAACTCAGTTGTGACCCTGCTATATATTTCACAGTCTCTTCCCTCATAGCACGGGAGGTGCAACACGCTTTGTTTCTACCGATTATGTACCTTATCTTTGACTCTCGCCTACCCAAGTGTCTGAAACAAGCTGAAAACCGCTCTGCATTGAGGGTAGTGTAATGGGAGATATAGGCTGTGAACCAGCAGTCATTTGAGACCGACCAACACCTGCGACTGTCACTGAAAATTCTGTTCGAGGAGGAACTGAGGTCAAGTGGTGAAACCTGAGCCTCCAGATAGATATGGCAGAGTGGTCAGCTATGAGCCGTACCAACTCCACCAGCCCCAGGACACAGTAGCATCACGAGGCAGACACAGTTAGGAATGGACCTAAATCCGTAGTAAGTCATACCTTGTTTTACCCCTGAAGATATGGGTTCAGGGCAGTCTAGACAAGTGCCACTTCCTCCTAAAGGAAATCAAGCACACTTCATGTTTACTCACTACTCGCCCAAAGCATGTAAGAACTAGGATGAATGTCATGAATATACACAAAGTGAGTTACCTAGACATTTTCCTCAGGAAGGCACATTTGACTTAGATAAGATAACACACGTACATAAGTCATTAGAAAAGAAAGGTGCACGTGTACATCAACGGCCATGGCACAGTTATCTAGATTGGTATACAGAGACTACTAAGAGACAGACTGAGTCCAAGACGCAGGAACCAAAAGATACCCAAGAAAAGCTCCAGGAGCAAGTTAAGTGCCTGAAAACTAAGTACTTCAACCTGCAGGTACCGGCTCATAAAGCCGGGTACAAATTATTATATCCCCTTATCCTAGGGGAGCCCCTGTTAACAGAAACCTGTCGTCAGAATAATTGGCTCCCAACCTACGATAAAGTCCTCCTAAAAACTCTATCGCTAACTCACAAATCTCTCAACAATGCCGCACCTATTTACCTGGCCGAAAGATTTTATAAGCAGACGTCCACAAGACCAGTAAGACTTGCCAACAGAGATCGACTCTCCATACCAAATTATAAACGATCCACAATTGGAGATAACAGCTTCCCGGTAATAGCAGCCAAACTCTGGAATACGCTGCCTCCCAGTCTAAAAACAGACCAAACTTACCACAAATTCAGATCCAACACCATCACATGGCTGAAATCCAACATCCAGCACTCATAACTACCATCCTGCAATTGATTAGCCTCTGCCTTGGTAACTACCATATTACCTAACACGCTCACTGCTATGACAGTATCTCTGCAATTACCCCTGCACCAGACTCTATCTGTATATACCCACTTGGGAATTGCCTGTGTATTCTCATAATGCATAACATGCCTGAAAAACACCTTCTCTGTATATACACCCTTGTAATTTCTATTTGTATGTAATCTGTATATACCTTTGTGCAACCAAGCTTCGCATATACTTGTAACTATTGCATCCTGTTACCCCAGGGTATGATGCACCTTATAAATAATAAACAAACAAACACACAAACAAACACCATCTCCGCTTCGACCAATGTTTCTTGGCCTGGCTCCAATTCCAGCACAACTACCGACTCCTCCATCAGTGATGCTGCCGGTTGCTTGCCAATGTCAGACTCTTCCAGTGCTGTTGGAATGTAATGACCAGTACCAGAATACAAGGGTACGGCCCCCAAACACTCAGTATGCTCATGTGCTGAACCAGGACCCACAACTGCTGAATCTCTTCTACACAGTGAGGTCACCGTGGGAGCTATTGCAGAGGCTCCTTCATCAGACAGTCAAAGTCCCGCAGGAAACAACCCTAATTCAGACCTCCCTTCTGGAATACCACCTTCAGTGCCTGACCCCTCTGGATCTTGCAACTCAGCCCCCAAAAGGTACGCATTGTGATCCTGTAGAAGAGTTCTCAAGAACCAATAGGGCTGAACAAAGTGGCAACTGACCAGGTCACTCGCCCCTGGATTTGTCCCCTCCACGACAAGGTATCCCCCTGAGGTGGCAGTGCACTGGCAAAAAGTAGAAGCCCCCACTGTTGATTCACTGATACCTGGAAATTATGGCACCTGTTGCTATCACCTGCATGTCATTCTTTTCATTATAATGACCCATGTATGCACGTGGCTCTGAAACTTCAGATACTTGCATTATTGTCAGACTACTGATATATTATCATTTCACTGTGACTGCTACTTACAGCACTACTTACCTTGAAAATGATGATCACTCTGCACATCCCTTGGGTTCACAATGAAAACACTTATCTGCACCTCGCCTGAAAACATGTCTGGATGTGTAATCTTACTGACTGCCCAGGACCCTGCATGGATGCTCATGCTCACTTGGGCGTTACCGCTTCTCTGAATTTTCTTACCCCAGATCAAGTACACATTAAGCCAGCAGCACTCCATCTTTCTTTCCCGGTAACTGGTTTAGTATCTTATACTAACCCGGGTCCTCTATTTATAGGAACTAGAAAATGTCATTATTACTTGTCCACCAACACCAGTGTAGCGATTAATAATGCCACATTTGCCATTGACCCTGATTTTTCATTTTCCAGTCTGGGTATGCTATGTATTAAGGAACTTATTACATTGGTGGGGACAGAGCTTATTTCTGGCTATCCATTAATTGGGGAGGGAGTTGTTACATGGGGTATAATTCTGCCTGCAATGTGTCATACATTCACCACTCAGCCCTGTCTCAGGAGAAGCGATGCCTGAGAAAACATGCTGGGGTCGGATATTTTATTCCAGCTCTTGAAATCAAGATAAACAAGGACCGGTTGTCTCAATTGTCATGGTTAGTAGTGGATATAACGCAAATTCTACTGCGTCCTCCTTGACTCTATTGTCCTGAGAACAAGTAGCTATCCGACCCATGGTGCTTCAGAACTGTATTGGTTTAGATATCGTTCTAGCCTCACAAGGAGGTGTTTGTGCAATTGTGAAGAGTGAGTGCTGTAATTTCATACCCAGTTATTCAAGCAATGTCACTGGCATCGTCACCCACATTCGTCACACTGTAATCCCTCTTTACACCAGTCTGGATGCTCCCTGGACATTTGGGTCTCGTATTGAGGATCTATTGGGACTTCTGGGTGCGTCTATTTGCCAGATCGTACTCATATAACTGGTCATAATTCTGAATTTGTCCTGCTTGTCAATGGTTTGTAAGTGTCTCTATGTCATGCTCCCACTGAGGTCAGCCCTCGGACATCCTGTCCTGGAAGTGTACTTACCTGTATGGGGTGGCTGGAGATTGTATCCTAGGTGGTGTTGCCGCTATGGCGGTGGCAGGGCCATTCGTGAACGAAGTCCGTTCCGTGGCCGGCGCCGGTCTCAGTGGTTGGTCGTCACCATTCTTGTCCTGAAGCGCATGCGCAGAGACCTCAAACCCTGTCTCACACTCGTACTCATGTCCATTGTTGGCGGTTGCTTGGCATCCAACAGCAACAAGGAAGATACTGATTTCAGGCTAAATAAGCCTCGTTGAGATTATGCTCCTTCTGTCTCAACACCTTCAGTTGTGTTTAGCCCGTTCCCGTTCCCTCTTTCCTCCATTTCCGCTCATGGAGCTCTGGCTCTGTGTCTCTGCCTTCTTTCAGCCTGTATCCCTGTACTTTCTAAAGCCCAAGAAGCCATGATTAAAGGCATTGAGGGCCAGCCTTCGTTCTCTGGCCCCATTTCGAGGTACTCCTCCTTATTACCTCCTCCTTGCCTAACTCTTGTGTTCTGCTCCTGCCTTGCTCTCTGCTCCTAGCAATCTCTATTCTGCCTTCTGACACATTGATATCTTCGGTGCACCACATCTTGCCAGAACATCATTTGTTGGTGCAGGGAGACTGGTATAGGGTTCTCTATGTGTGTCATTCAAGTAAGAGGGTGTTTGGGCTGTCTTCCTGGCTATCAACGTTCACAAGCCATGAAGCTCTGGTACTTTTGGACAACCTGGCACAGTATCCTAGCCTCTTCAACTGGATATCAGGTACAAAGTGTCAGCACACAACAGTGCATGATAGATTGAGACGCCCAGAGAGATAAACGCAATGGAGACGGATCGAGAGCCACATATCTCAATACTGACTTTCGGCACCAGCACCATCTTCTGTGCCACCTAGTACCTCAGAACCTGAACCTATGCATTTAGGGGTTCTATGAGGTCCATTATCCGATGCTGAGCAGAAGAGGTGAAGAACGAATAGACTGTGTTTGTACTGTCTTAAGCAAAACAAAAGTGGTGACGGCTGGCGGGTTTAGAAATAATCTTAACCTCTAGCATAGCTCTGGACAACACTCCAGCCCACTGTTGTTTGCCTACCAAGCATTGCAGAATGTAGAAAGAACACATGTAAACAAGGCTTGGTCCCACCTCAAAAGAGGCAGTCTAGCCCAAACTCCTTTTGCACGATACCACAAGCACCACAGGTATGTTTCAGGTCCCACTGGGTGTCATCAGTGACTATAGCCTGGGTCACTAGGCCCTGCAGGCTTTGGGTCCAAGTCTGGGCATACCAGCCTCACTCGGGGAGACTAGATCAAAACAAAAGAGGTGATGGCTGGAAGGTGTAGTGTTAATTTTAACCTCTGGCATTGCTCGGGGTCTAGCCTGAACTATTGTAAGGCAAGGACAGACGATTGCGGAGGGCATTAAAAAGAGAGGGGAGGATGAGCACGGTATTAAGACAGACGGGTCGGGATTGGAAAAAAGAACTCATCTGTGGTCGTTATCCTCCATCTGTTCACATTTCACTTTGAATATTTCTTTTAATTCCTCTGACTGGATTTCTGTTCTGTGTATAATTTCATTTCACTTTTGTGTAACATGCGTGTAGCCTGCTGCGAGGGCCGCTTAAGCCCTGTAGGATTCTGTTCTGTGCCAGTGTGCCATTAATCACCTTGAATCGACTCTACTTGGAGATTTTTTGTTACGTGCAGTGACTGAATAAATACACTAATTCTGAAGCGTTTTCTGAATGCGGGATGTCACAAGTCGGGTCGCTCTCTCACTTCTACTGCTGAGATATGGCTTATCTTCACAGACCTGTCACTTACGTACAATGGCGTCGGCGACGTGTTTCGTGCACACGTGGCTCTTGTTTGTTGTCAATGGCTCCGAGGGCGTGCAGCGGGAGGCCAGTTCGGAAAGTGACACAATGCCAAGCGCACTTCAGGCAAGGCAGGAGGACGAGCAGCAGGACATATCTGAAGCCTGTGCTGTATTTTTAGAAATAGTAATGGGCAGCGAAACGTTAATGACACTTCAAAGGAGTCAGTGAAACCGCGTGAGGCAATTAAAATGCAGCAGGCAGGCTTCAGAGACCGCGCTCTATGTGTGCCAAGCGTGTCTTGTGTGCACAATGACCTCGTGCAGTAAAGTGGACAGTCATTGTTTTAAGTAGGGTAAGAAATTGAGTTGGGGGGCTCATTTGGTAGTGCGACTTGCCTGACGGCCATGCTCTAAGACTTGAAGGGCGTGACCTAAAGAAGAACATGTAAACATGGGTGGCCTTACTACATAACTAAGTGCATATCGCAACACCAAAGATTAGCCCAATGCTAATGTACGGTGCTGTTCTCTGGCAGCCCGGTAACATGGCGGGTGTGTCCATACTGGAATCCTTTTTACTTAAGAGGTTCCTCCGACTTCCTACTCGGACTCCCGTCCAGACCATCTTCTTGGAGTTTGGGATTTATTCCTGCATGGCACGATGGCAGATGTCCTCCCTGAATTTTCTTTGGCAACTCGCCAATGCGGAGGCTGGTACTCTAAACTTCGCTATCTATTGAGCCGGCTGCTCTAATATCCATCGCATGAAGGGTAGTGTCATACATAGCTTGGTCACAATTGGGAATTAATGGTTGGCTCTGGTCCCGGGCGTTACCTTGAGGTGCCCATTTCCCCAGTTCAAATCCGCCATGAGGGTGGCTGTTTACAGCCATTTTCGTGAGCAATATTTGTGCAATTGGCTTCCTTGTCAAATAGTGGTCTGTTCTTCTAATACATTTCTGTTCGTCCAGGGCCCTCTAATTACATCAACCAATTTGTGGACAACACACTGGTCTGGGACTACCTTAAACTCAAAACTAATTCTGTTAAGAGTTTTGAAATCACGGGGGCCTGGATAAACATCGCCAGACCTGCCAGGGTGCCCTAAGGTCGGGTCAGCGCTTGTTAATCCATTGAAATTCTTTCTGTGGGATAAGGAGAGCAGCATGTGTGGCCGTGGGCATACATTTTGACCCTATTGCTGAGGATATTTGGGCTTTATTCATGGGGGGGAACCATGAGCCTTGTATTATTTTCTTCACCCTCCTTTGGCGGAAGATAGCTGGCATTTTGGATAGCCAGCAATAATCTGTTGGGAAGGTGCGCTTTTTCTCCTTGCCCATGATTGGGGTTGGGCTTACACACTGTAATTGGTATTAGTACTCCATTGCATTATTGGGACAGGTAGTGGGAATGATGTTGGAATTTTAACCAATGTATTGTGTCTAATTGTGTTTGCGGTTGACCAGCCGTTGTTTCTTTGAATTGATGTCTGTGCCCAAAGCTGTTGAAATTTACAGCTATATGACACAGAATAAAAAATAAAAATATTGCAACGCAATCTGCTTGGTACAACCAAAGTGTGCGATCCTGGGCATATCATTTAATTGCACTGTGTCTTATCTGCAGCATGATTCTGATTAACTTATGTTAATATAGCATGCAATTTTAAAAAACCTAACGACTATACAGTTGCATTGTGGGACTGGGGGGCCCCGGCTGGGCCCCACTTTTTGGAGTCTGCCAGTGCTCGGCCCCGGACAGCACCAGCCCACTTAAAGCCCTGGTCATACCCTGTATATGCTTCATGTCTTCACCTTTCATGTTTGATGGCTTCCAATAAAGACTGTGCTCTGCCCACCATCTGCACCCACACTTTGTGAGCTCTATTAGAAAAGACACATGTTCCATGCTCCTATGCAAACTAAAAGGGTCCTATTGGGCCTACACGGCAGGGGGTAGCTTCCAATAGAAATGCCCTATGCTCTTCTCGCATAGCCCTAGAGCATGGAGAATACATGGAGGATGCGTTCCACAGACTTGGGTTCTGGAACACAGGGCAGTGCAGCGAGTTAAGAGGGACGTAGGTAAGATTCACTTGAAGGTAGCGTCTCAGACCATATATGCCTGCCCCTCCCGATAGACACGAGAAGGCAAAAAAGAAACCTGACTGGAGGTGTGAAAGAATGGACAAGAAGAAAGGAGGCAAAGGAAATAATGGAAACCAAAGAAGGAGAGATAGGACGTAAAGGGGGAGAAGGGAGAGGCAGTCTGGAGCGAAGAGAAGTGGAAGGGGGTAAAAGAAATATGAGGAGGCAAATGAAGTCTGATAAAGAAACGAGGTAGCGAAGAGTGGGGGCAGAAAGGGAATAGAAAAGGAAGGGAGAAGGAAAAGAAGCAGAGAAGGGAAAATGAGGGGAGGAAAGACGAGAGAAATTAAGAGGGCATTGAAAGGCGATAGGAGAGAGAAGGGAAAGGAAGCAGGACTAGAGAAAGGTGCAGAGTGGATCAGCGAGAGGAGGGAGAGAGAGAAAACAGGGGGAAAGGACATAAGGAGAGAGTGCGAAGGAGAAGCAGGTAGTGCTGTGGGTGGCTATTTAGTTAGATCGGGAAGTTGGGGTAACAGGTTAGATCCTGCTTGGATGTGTGAGGCCTCGCAGCCAGTGGATTGGTGAGAGGTGTTGGTGAAGATTTGGGAGGACCATGTGGAGCCAAGGATTGGGAATGGTCCGTGTGTTTGGAAGAAAAAGGGAGAGTGGGTGGGGTGTGTGTTTGCAGAGGGGAGCAGATGGATTTTACTCCACTTTCCCCTCCAGAATTACATTTCTCATACCTCAGCCCTTATTTTTGACCTATCCTCCAGAAGGTAGATAATGTGAATTTAATGTATAAGGTACTTCAGTTGGTTGATGCACCAGCTGTAACGAACTGTGTGCAAGCTGCGGGTTACACATTTGTATCCTGGATGTGCCGGCAAGTCATTGAATCCTTCGGAGGCTGATACAGTGAGTAACACTGAGTAGGCCCATGTCCTTCCTACCGTAAAGGAGTTTACCTATGTCCCCCCAGCAGGCAAAGTGGGAGCAGCAGGAGGCACCCACATGACCTGCATGGTGGAAGAGTGGGTAGAAAAAGCATAAAGCAATGTATGAAAGGTAGAAAGCTGCTGGATTAGGCAGCAGCCCGATGCATAAAACTAGTTTATTTTCTAAAACCCATTTCACAAACTGTGTAGCTAACACAGAAACCATGGCTAATGACCCTAGGCTGAATGGGGTGGGAGTGCTAAGATTAAATTCAGTTATTTGGAGTGCTTACACATTTAAGGCCCTGGAAAGCCCACCGCCAGCCAAACATTGTAGTACTTAGTTTAACTTTTGTCAGTATACATAGAACCCAAAACAATCAACTAAAGCATGAGATGCTGACAAGTGTCTCGCATGTGATTCAATTGTATGGACAAGTAATGCGCTGATAAAGCAAGTGAATAGGTGTCGTCTCCTGTAATGGACAGCACCTAACGTCAGACAGGGAGACTGCCTCAATTTAAGAAGCAGCGATCCTGGAATAATGCCTTGTTTTCGTAACAAGTGTAAATATTTTTTTCAGTTACCACAAAAAGGATGTACCTGTGGTATGCAGGCAGTGACTTGCTTCCAAAAGAGACAGTGGGAGTCATTATGAGTTTGGAAGCAGCCATGGCACTTTTAGCTGGGTCCGGGTCCGGTCTGGCTGAATGGGAGCTTACCAGGACATTCCGACCTATGCGGACCCGGTAAATCCCCATTCAGTTGACCATTCCCTATTTCCATTTGAGCCCCCATAGGGCTCAATGGGAATGGGGAAGGCGCTAATAACGGGCCCGCAAATTGCGGGCCCGTTATTAGCTCCAAGGTCCCTTGACGGGACCCGCAGAGAACGGCTGGTCAGACCAGCCGTTCCTGCTGGGACCCGCTAAGGGACCACGCAATAGGGCGGTAAGGGTTTACCTGCACCGGCATCATTACCGGTGACCGTTAACCCTTACCGCCAAATTCGTAATGACCCCCAGTAACTTTCTATATTGAGGAAATCAGTACCTTTGTTAAACTAAACAAAATGTAGATTGGAATCTACAAGCAAGAAACGCCAGTGATGGGCAGAGTTGCATTGTCTTTCATCAATAATTACCTTTCCTCACATAACTCATCGAACCATGGCAGCGGAAAATGTGAAATCTAAGTTTGAGAACATTTTATATATACTGCCATATGTGGATGTATTCAAAGTTGCAAATACCTTATTATGTACATGGAAAAATATTGTGTTTTATATTGGCTTACACTTTTTCTTTACCATAGAAGACAATAGGCCTTTCAGGCATACAGAAACATCATTCTCTGTTTGGCTTTGGGCAACATTGGTTAGTTGTCCAGTCAGATCACTGACAAACTCACTTCTCCATACAGGTTCCCATGAGGGGATGTTTAAACTCCCATGAGACTTGACCATCTGCAATATACAACCTGTGTTTGCCTTTAATCAAACAAATAACATCAGAGTGCCAAAACTAAATGTCCTGTGAACAGGCCCTTTGAGTTAACAAGCAGCCCCAATTTGGGAAATCATCTCAGAAGATATTCTTATAAATGCAGCTTAACTTCCACAAATGCATTTTCTGTGGTGCATTGGCAGATCATTATTAAGCATGTTTTGTGACGGCCTAGTTTCAAACAGACCTTCTTGTACTTACAATTTACACCTTTGAACTCTGTACCTTATAAAACCAACCACGTGGCCAGCCTAACGAGAACTAGAGACCTTTATCAGCAAATGGAGGTCAATTAATAATCGAAAGGCATGCTAATCATGGGTTTTACTATACCAAGAAAACAAAACCTAAGATTGTAACCTTGCATAAGAGAAAAAGGGGCATTGAAAGCAACAATACAATTGCATGTAAAAATGTTTTTGAGATTAGTCCACAACCAAATTACTTGGAATAAAATGGTAGTGTGCATCATGACTGTGGAACTGCCCTTTAAATATTGAATCCAAACACAATATTGTCAGGATTGTTAAAACGTAATTAATGAATATTGCTAACTTTATGAAAAATAATGCCAAACATTCATGCTGCATAGCCAGATCTGTGTGTGGCCTGGTGGGTAACAGAATTCCACATTTCATTAATGTGGCAAACACTGATTTTTCATTCAAACGTATTAAGAACAATGCAGCCTCCATTTTGTTTTCTAGTCACACGTATAGAAATTATGATTAGCCAGTGAAGAATGGGGGTGTTTATTCTAGAGGAATGTTTGACTATTGAACAAGCAAATGGAAATATTCGACCAACCAAAAAGTGTGACTTGATCATGGGAAAGCATGGGAATATGAGTGATTATTAAAGGAGGAACACAATGGGAGTTGCAAGATCGCTCTTGGATTGAAATCTGCAGGGAAGAAAACCAGCTGTTCCCACTGTGCGAGTGCAGAATTGGGATTCTGATTGGAAAATTGGACCTTGACAATGAGGGATTCTGAATCAACTTAACCTGAGGCAGGCCTGCTTTCCTGAAAAAGGGTGGAAGGGAGCAGGATGGGCCTGCTGGCTGGGAATTCCCTGGGATCACTTGAGAGCCTCTGCTGGTTCTGAACCTTAAAAGAAGCATCCAAAGTGAATATAAAATAAATCCCAAAATATAATCAGATAAGTCCCCTAGAATCATTGGCCTGCTAAGTCCCTGGAGTGGGAGGGAATAGGTTGGTGTTTTCACTAGGGGGTTCCCTTCGCAAATAGAATATCTTCACATTATAGTGGACAAATGAGCTGTGCGTTTCACTGTATTTAAGGCCAAGTGAAATTTGACTTTTGTAGAAAACATATCATTTTCTGCGCAAGGAGCACAGAGGTTGATAAAATATTATTGACAGAATGAGAATATAATATTGTAGTTTGCTAGTTTGAATTACATCTTGTTTTCCGTGTACTTAAAGCTGTGGGGGATTACATTTATATAAATACAAACTTACTTTCTCTGTGCTCTATGTTAAACAGGGAACACTCGCCAGCTCTGACAGTGTAGCACTTTACAAGTGATAAGTAAACTGGATCCTACGATATTCAAAGATATTGAGGCTCATTACAACTTTCCTGGTTCAGTAACAGCATGCCGATAATTCCATTTTCTGGCATGTTACCTCTGGTACCCTAGTGGCAAAAATAGTCGGTATTACTGTCACCAGTATTACCGGTGATGGTAATACTGGCAAATCTCCCCATGCAGTCCTCTCGGACTCCATGGAATGGGGATTTACCACCTTCACTGGCACATGTAATCCGGCGCTAATTTCATCGGACAGAGAGCCGGTATTCTGGTGTTATTACAGCCAGGATACCGGCAACCTCGTAATGAGGCCTATCGTCTAATACTTTGGATTGTGAATCAATGACCTGGCATCTAAATGAAAAATTGCTTGATAATTCCCCACTTGTGACTGCCATAGATTTTTATAAAAGTGCATGTGAAGGGAAAGGAAGTCGAGCCATCCTAATTCCATTCCTATGGAAAATAATCCCGATATGAAAACACCATCTTCTCACTCTTGAAGTTGCAAAGTAGGGAAAGTGCCTTGCAACAGTAAGAGCAGACTCGCAAAGTGAATGGGAGGGGTGCTCCTCTTTGTATTTGAAAATCACTAAGCCATTTTACAATCTTGCGTGGCTGGACTGGCATCCTGTGCATTCTAAATTGACAGCACTGCTTTTCAAACCAAAACTAGCAGAATTCTGATGCAATTAATTTTAGCCAGCATTTAATCACACGCACATAGATTAGAAATTCACAACCCTACATTCAAATGCGCGGAAAAAGTGATGTAAATATGTTCATACACATTTCTGGTACTTGTTTTTGATACTGGAGAAAATAAATGATGCTGGATTTGTGCTGGATTTGCTGTTTATTGGTCAGTATTTCCAAATTCAATGGGCCTCATTTTAGGTTTTCTGGTTCGGAATTATCGTGTCTGTAATTACGTTCACTCTACCCATTAACCACTGTATTTTTCAAAGGCACCCTCCACCCGGGGACTGCCTCTGTCTTTTGATACTTTAGCTTGGGTAAGTTATTTCTGTTAGAAATGATATCCTGACTGTCTAAATAACTAAATACGGAAAATAAAATAAAATACTGCCATGATCTGCTCGCTCCACTCGTGTTGGGCCAAGCAGGGCTGTATGATGTACTGTGATAATGCACTCCTCCAGCACATCCACTCCCCAGTCCGCTCACCTTTGGGGGAAGCATAGAACTGTAATAAATAACCAGTGGCCACAGGGGCGTTGCTAGGGGGGGGGTAAGGGGGCTATAGCCCCTGATCTTTTGGTTGTAGCCCCGGATAGAATCTCAGATGCTACAGCCAAAAGACTAGCCAGCCCCCAGTCCCAACCGTTCCGATATCAGCGTAGCCCCGGGTCTTTTCCAGACCTAGCAACTCCCCTGAGTGGCCATGAGAGCTGGGCCTTGGAGCCGCTTCTGTCACAAGGGACATCACTTATGACTTACAGGGTTTAAAAGGTGAATCTTTACTGTAAAACTGTCCGTTTCCTGTGAAAGCGGACAATGCACACCTTAGCTATAGGTCCTCACGTGCGCTTTGTCAAAATTAGACATGACAGGGCTAGCTCTACAGGGTCTTCCTGCCCCTTGGGTTCTGCTAATTTGAGGCAGTTGTAGGAACAAATTGTCTCTTGAATCTAATTCCTCATCTGCTTTTTTAAGGAAAGAAGCAAAGGTGGGGAGATTTTTCAGGAGTTTTATGAAGCCAGTGGTTCAAGTAAAACGAAGAACCTTTCCAGGAATCCCTCTTCCGCCTCCTCATCTGGTGAGTCATAGTCTTGTCCGTTAAAAGTAGAGACGAGGATCCAAAAAACATATCTCAATAAGAAAGCTGACCAAACTGTTCACTTCTGTGGTGGAGCACATGAACTTCACAAAGGTCATAACTGTACAAACGTCAAAGGAAGAGAAGAGGAAGTTAAGAAAATATGAAATGGCGGCCCCAAGGGATTCCCTGTTGTATCCTTAGTAAAAAATACAATTCTTAAGGAATGGAGGGAAGCAGACCACATCATAGTCCCACGCTTGACAATGAAAATGTAGCCTTTGACAGCAGAGGATCATACCTCGGCGGTTTCACTGGAAAATTGATGCCATACTTTCCCTTTCGAGGGGTCATATCTTTAGAGGATGCTACCATCATGAACCCTGTAGACAAATGGTAGGAGTAGGGTGACTAGATTTTCCAAACCAAAAACGGGTGCAATTTTACAATCTCCTAGCTAGTAATAAATTGAATAAAGTAGACAGCGAAGAAACACATCACACCCTATCCCCGAAAATCTATTTGGCAGACCAGAATGGGTAAGCCACAGAATGTGAGTATGGGAGGTTTTTTATTTTATTATTTCTGTTTTATTTGAAATTCATTATCCTCCTTCAGGAGCATTTTGGTGTTATTTCAATAATTGTAGAACAGTGTTAACCCTTCTCAGGGATATTTTTCTTTTCTTTCTGAAGGTTATTGATCATCTCTTCTAATGCGAAACGCAGCACGGGACTGATTGTCCACTTCTGTGCCATTCTCTCCTTGCACCCACTGTATATTTAATTCACTTTTTATTTCACCCCTTCTCTGCCATACAGTATAATCTACATTTACAGCTTCTTTTCCCCATTTCTGCACAACTCTACCATTGTGCCCCACGAGGAGAAGCACAGGCTAAGATGGCCGCCCTGCATTCTTAAAACTGCGCTCTCAGCCAAACTTTGCCTGGTCCCTGCCACCCGACGCCCGATTGGATAACACCAGCATTTATCCTCCAACCAGATGCTGCAGGCATTAGCCGGCCTGCCGATCAAAGGCACTAGAACAAATGTGCTTGTCCCGAGCCCGTTTGAAGAGACAGTAAATCATTGACCCATGTTATCATTCAAAAGTCTGTATATTCTTGTAAGACAATGGGCCTCATTCCGAATAATGAGGAAGCCATGCTGCTATTTGCGGCATGGCTACTCTCATACCGGGTACCGGGTCCGGGTTCCCAGAATGGGGAAATACCGGGTCATTCCGACCTTGGAGGGCATGGTATTTCCCCATTCAGGGAACCCGAACCTGGTACATCCCCATTCCCATTTGAGCCCCCATAGGGCTCAAATGCGAATGGGGAGGATGCAAATAATGGACCCGTTAATGACGGGCCCATTGTTTGCATCCTGGTCTACTCGCGGGACTCACTAAGGACGCCTGGTTTTACCAGGCATCCTTAGCGGGTCCAATGAGGAGACCTCGTAATGAGGCGGTAGGGGGTTAACGGGCCTGGCAGCTCTACCGGCCCCGTTAAACCCCTACCGCCAGGGTCATAAGACGACCAATGTCTATTTAGCTGATCAATCGCACAGTATAATTCCATGACATTGTTTACTTTGGTCGGATTCACGACAGTCCGACCTACAGAGTATAGTTATTGGTAGATATTGTTACATTATACTGTAAACTCACTATTGCAATTTAACCATCAAAGGTCCTACAGGTTTCACCGATTTCATGCCACTTCTAGCCGCACAGTGCTGTCATATCACCCGGCTAAGTATTTATCAGGAGCACAACAACCCGCTGTTTTCTAATTAAGTACCTATATGCCACTACTTTGTACGGCTACTCCTGTAAAACTGAAATCTAAATGCTCTGAGGCTTGCCGCTCCAGTATGAAATGTTCAGTCCCTGCAAACAACTATACATGCTACTGCCCAGTATCTGTGTTATGCATTGTAGAACTGTTGCTATCGCCCATGACCTCTGCGTGGAACTTTGTTTGACCTACTAATTACTCCAGAACTGGATTTGGCGTAGTCGCTACACCCCATGTGTATCTTGTGCCTTTGCCACAGTTCCTGGGATATCACATACTTGCCACGCTTTGCATCTGCATCTCACGCATGTGACATGATTTACTCACATATATCCTGCATCTGCAATGCCACTTTACCTCCCAGCTTAATACTGTATGAAAACTCTCGGCGCTTAGTGCCCTAGACTGTCTGCACAGCCACCTCACCACCCCAAAGTATCAATAAGCGGCTCCCCATATATGCTACAAGCCCACAGCAACATACCCATACTACCCGTGCTCCGATGCCGGAGACAACAAACTAGCCTTTAGTTCCCACCCAGCTACCATCCACACCCGACTTTACTGTCAGACATATCTAGCCCTGCAAGTATGTACCCATTCAGACTCATTGATGATGCCACTCCCTACTCAGGAAGAGCATTCTTCCCAGGAGAGAAAGGCCTGGCCAGACTGGGATGTCACTGACACCATACCATACCTTGCCCTACCCCATTTCTACCCAATACCCCCCCATTCCATTTGACCGGGGCCCAGAATATTACCCAGGTCACCGACAGTAACAACAAACCCGCGATGAACACAGCTAGACCTAGCAAGTTTGTGCTAAAATTAGAGTGTCACCCCACACCTAACAACACTGGGGACCCTCATACCATATCAAGGGCCATACCCTTGCTACCATCCTCCATTACCATGTGCTCCATTCAGGGAACCACCAGGTTAAGTAGACTACGAGCGCAAACCTGCCAGCAAGATCCTACTAGTCTCACCATAAAAGTCTCCAGAAACTCCCAAATGCAAATGTCCTGTATTCCTAGTCCAACAAAAAAAGAAATCTCAGCACCCCTCTAACACTCCCATGTGAATCAATATTGCATCCCAACACAGCACCTGAACAACGTACCCAGACTTTGAACATACAGCCTCAGCCGACTATTACTCCTCAGTCCATCTCTGAACCTATTCAAAGCTTTAAAGGTGCACTTCTCAATGTTCGCTTACCTTATACTAGACCATGAACTGGACTTACTAGTGGTAACAGAAACCTGGCTGCACCAAGCCTCAGGTCCCTAACTAGCACTCAACATTCCATCAGAATTCAATATCATAAGATCTGATAGACCCAATGCCCAGGGAGGCGAGTAGCCATAATGGCCAAAACCAACTTGCACCTCAGCTTGTGCCCACTTGACTCCATAGAAGGATACAAATTACTCCTTGTTAAATTCATGACAAACCCTAAAATGACCGTTAACATACTGGTCATCTATAGAGCACCTAATAATAACACCCATCCCGAACTGAACATCCCTCTCCTCCTTACCACCACCTCTAACCGAACACCAAGTTTATAATCCTTGGAGATATCATCCTAGGTTTTAATGACAAACATGACCATAAAGCCAATGCCTTCTACGCCTCGCTCACAGAAATGAACTTCTCACAGTTAATCAATGCCACCACTCACAACAAGGGTAGAGTATTAGACTGGCTACTGACTCCAAACATTCATATCAATGTAGACTCTATTGCACCAATTGATTGGGCAGATCACCATCTTATTAGTTTCACTCCAACTAGCAACGAGAAGCTGCATCCTACACCTGTTTCATTGAACATGGTGGAGACAAGAAACACTCGGAAGTTAACCGTAGACAGCATCACCCCTGTTCTGGAAGAAGCCCTCGCTGCTAATACCCTCTTGAGGGACAACCCCAGCTGCCTTGCAGACACCTACCATAAGTGCTTATTAACTACCATTGACTCATTGGCTGTTACGCTCACCTGGTCTCTGCAGAAGGGTCGGGGCATGGTTGCAGCCCTCCCTGAACTTGAATCACCCCCTTTAGGCCTCTCCCTCAGTAGAAAAGCTGTGAGCGGTGGTACGTGGTGATACTGCTCCTACGTGGAGATAAGAGTGTGTGAGTAGGCCAATCTGTGATTGTTGTACCTCTCGAACCCTTCACCCCAAAGTACAGTTTCTGTGAGCATACGTCAGCCATAAAGCTCACCTGTGAATTATGGACGATAAGTTCTCCATCCTGCTACTTCTGGCAGGGTCGCGTTGAATGGGATCTAGTTCCTTCACTGATACTTGATAAGGATTAGTCCAGTCCAGCTGCAACTATGCTTCTTCTTATGATTGGTAAGTCTTTCTTGAGCTCTTGTGATGCTGTTCGTTCTGTTTAATGTCTTTATATGTTAGTCCTATTTATGCTGGCAATAATGTCGTTCTTCTGTTTTCTTCTCTTAGATGGAAATGCGGGCTCACTGCAGCTGTGAGACATGAGGCGGCCGGATGGAAGATGGATGCTGCCGCAATGTTCGACAGCAGGTAAGTGATGGTTTAAGGAAAGTGTGAAGTATGGCAGAGCGCAACCTTAAACTGACTGTTTTTTCAATGTTTATCCTTTTCTTCTGTTTTTCCTTGCAGGCGCTGCTGTCGACGATGGAGCGTGTCATACTGCGGTGCCAAGATGAAGATTTCGGCATTCCGGAAAGTGTAAAAATGAATACTTGGTTCGCCGAAGAGATGTACAGATAAGAACAGCTTCCCCAGTTGGTAAGTATGCTGGCAGGAAGCAGGATGTCCAGGAAGCAGGATCTTCAAAGTTAAGTCTGACCTCAGGCGACAGTGAGCGTTACGCTGCTTGCAAGTGCAGAATAACGCGAAGCGTCTGTCTTGAGGGTCGGGACAGCTTATATAGCTGAGATCATGGGCACACCCATTAGGGCTGGCTTACAACCCACACCATGCCACTCCTAGAGAGTGAGCACGTGCAAAGGCGATCTATTAGCAGCCACACCCAAGAATACACTTGGGGCTGCCTAATGGATGGAATGTTCAAGGTTAATGCATCCTGCTTAATGGATGGAATGTTCACGGTTAATGCATCTGAAGTGCTATGTCTATAATAAAAGCTTTTTGGTGTTAAATGGATGTTCTTGTTTACTTTTATTCATGAGCCTGGTGCCCAAGGCGCCAGGACAGTGTCCACCCAGGTCTCCTGTGCATGCGACCCCTGCATGCCTGTGCCCCTGACTTCATGACCATGACATTAGCCCCACTCACAACTAAAATGCGACATCCAGACAAACGCTCACACTTCTGGTTCAATGATGACCTAGTGCTACTTAGGCGTGATAAAAGGTAATTGGAACATATCCACAAAAAAAACTTTCTATTGACACCACTAATGCATACCTAAAAGCTAACCAAACATACAAAGCAGCTATCATAGCACACAAAGCTAATGCCTTGAATAGTCGCATCAACAACGCTGCCTCAAACTCCAAAGACTTCTTCACAATGCTCAGAGAATTGGTGAATCCCATCCCATCTACCACAATGGTTAATTCAAGCAAAGTTGGGTGTACAACCAAACAGAATGCTCTTGCTTCTAAAATTCAAGTGCTTCAAACAAAAATTGCCACCAAAACAAAGCTTTTGGCTAATAAAACCTCACCCCCACCAACCATTGACAGAACCAATGACAACGCTTATACCCAATTCAAATTTTCCCCAGTAAGCCATAACCAAGTGTTAGACACTATATCCAAACTTAAACCTTCAAACTGTGAAGGAGATAGCTTCCCAGCTCACCCAGCTCACTTAGTCAAACTATGTGCCCTTACACTTTCTCCCATCATTACCAAATGTGCCAATGCCTCTTTTAGCACAAACATTGTCCCCACCAGCATCAAGGAATCTTGGGAGACCCCACTGCTAAAAAAAACCATTGCTGGACACAACAGTCCCCATGAACTATCACCCCATAACTACGGTAGCGTTCTTGCTTAAAATAATTGACAAAATAGCCTACTCTCAAATTCAATCTCACCTTGAAAAAAAACACCTCCTCGGAGCCAGACAACCACAGTACCAAAAAATCCAGATGGATTGCATAAGAGACAACGGTAAACTATGCATTCTGCTGCAATTAGATCTGTCTGCTGCGTTCTACCTAGTCGACCATGACAAACTATCTGCCACACAAGCCCAAGACTTTCAGTTCTCGCAAGATGCTACCTCCTCGGTTAAATCCTTCCTTGCAGATAACCTCCCGAGTTTCCATTGGCAAGGAAGCCGCAGACCCTATCCCAGTACCAATAGGAATTCCACAAGGATCCCATCACATACACTATACAATGCATATATAAATCTATTAATTGCTGCCCTGGATGCATGGGTGTTATCTATATGAATTTTGCGGATGACACCCAGATCCTCATCCCCATCACGGGCATCTATGACCAAGACACCATCAACAAAATCTATGAGATACTTCAGAATTGGATGGCTATCAACAGTCTCTGTCTAAACGATGATAAAACGGATAGTCATTGTGGGCTCCCCAGCCAAAATCAATGCCCTCCACTCCGAGTATGCAGCAATAAATATTGATGCATCTCCCATCCCAGTTCTACGGCAAGTTAAAACTCTAGGTGTGTATCTAGATGCAAACTTGACAATATCCAAACATGCGAATGCTCTATCATCTACCACCTCTTACACATCCAAATTGATTGCACTAAGCCGACAACACGCCGGACAACTGTACCCCCCTAGTCCGGGCTCTCATCTTATCAAAGCTAGACTGTTGCAATGTACCATTGCTAGGTAACACCAATGCTAAATTGGCTAAACTGCAATATCTGCAAAATAAAGCCCTGAAAGCAGCCCTCGGACTCAAAAACTCAGACCACATCTCCACCACCAGGAGGGAAGCCCACTGGCTACCCATAAAACTTAGAATCATATTCAAAACACTCTGTGTCACCCACAAATGTCTAGCAAAGAAGGCACTGACCTACCTAAACAACATCGTCACCCTGAATAAGATATAGAGAGCTCTCAGATCTAGCAAATATGCACACCTCTCGATCCCACGTTACAAATGTTCCAGAGCAGGGGGAAGCAGTTTCTCAGTTATGGCTCCTAAAATCCTCTCACCAGTGCTTCAAGAAGTCCTTAAAGACGTGGCAATTTAATACATTTTAGCCAGCCAACTGCTACTCTCAGGGCACACCATCCGGAGGAAGTGACTTTGTCTGACTGTAATGTATAGTGAACCCTCGGATTCCAGGTGCCAATGTCTTAACTGAATTTGTACTATTGTAACTGTATCCTCTCACAATGTTCTGCCTGCAAATGTATTGATTGCTAACGTATGCATTCATGCAAAGATGTCTGTAACTATGCCGTGACACCACAGGATTTGGGCGTATTATAAATGCAATAAATAAATAAATAAATAGCTGCGTTTTTCTTATATTCCATTCCAGCACTTCTTCAGAAGGGGCCTCATTACGAGTTGGGCGGTATTCTGGTGGTAAATCTGCTGAAATACCACCCAGCAGAATTATCATTACCGCCACTTGGTCTAGCAGAATTACAAGTGGGCGGTGGGGGAGTAAATCCCAACGTTTCCTTCCATTGGACTGTATGGGACTTTTTCAGCATAATTACCACCATTTATCGACATGGTAATTCTGCCGATTTTTGACGATTTTTCAGAAGACAGTGGGAGGATTTTTCTCCAGCATGATGCTGGAGATAAATCCCCTACTACAGGGCCATACTCGTAGTATGGCAGTGCAAGAAAAGTGGCAGTTATTCTGTTACCCCCATTTTATACCTGCATCACCATACTTGTAATGAGGCCCAATGTCTTTAATCTCTTGTAACAGCATTTGCTATTCCGGCAGAAATTAGTGATGCTGAAGTATACACAGTCCCTTTCCTCACACATCACTAGGCTATAACTCGGCCTGCATAGAAAAGTGAACTGATAAATATCTAGCTTTAAAGCCTTATTTTCATACTGAGGCATTTGTGTGTTTTGCACAAGTTTGTTGGAGTGTTCTTAAACAACGGGTTTGTCCCCCCAAAAGCAAGACCTCTAGTCACCCTACCTATAAAACATATGTTCATCTCTGGAAAATACATTGAAAAATGATACTACAGGTGGCCTCTGTTCCAATGCCAATACATTTGGGGAAAGCTGAAATAATTAACTTCACTGCTCAGTTATGCATTATGAGAAATAGATTGCACAAAATGGCCCACGTGCTAAATTTGACGATATCCCGCTGGGGCTACCGGTGGCACACTGGCAAACTGCCCTTACCGTCTCTGCCGCTCGATATCCCGGTATTACAGAAATATTACAGGGGTATTAGACTGGCAGAGAGCCAGTAAGTTCCCATGGAGTCCCATAGGATTGGGCTTTCCTGAATCACTGGCACCATTAATAACAGTGCCGGTGATTCAGCCATTTATTTGCTGGTAAGGGGCTGAACTCCTGGCTGAACTCCCGGCTGGTCAGGCCTGCCTTTAGATCCGCGGCCCCTACCGGCAAATTTCAAGTGTGCCCGTCTGGAAAAAATGCCAGACACGATATTATTGGCATTGTTTCTGGTATTTGTTTGTGGACCGGCACACTCATAATGAGCCTTCATGTTTCTAATCTAACGGCTGACTACATCAAATTATTTTGAAAATGCAAAACAGCTCAATGCAGCAGCACAGTTTTGTGGATGCAAGAGCAGAGTGGACAGTATTGGCGTCCGCAGCTAGGAAGTCTGAATACAATATTCATTTTGCAAACCCTTGTGTGTTGCAGTAAGAAGGAAGTGTGAACCTGATGTTGCCTCGGCCACTCACAAGGAAATTAATTGAATTATACACTTGGTCGAAGGGCAGGGCCCCTAAAGGCGATATTGTTGTTTTATCAAGATGTTTTCTTTACTATGCTCCATTGAACCAGGCTCAAGTTTGAAACATTCTAGGCTATTGTATTCTTGTTTATAGTCTAAGCTAGTGGTCTTCAAACTGGGGGGTCCGAAGGATGTCTTGGGGGCGGGGGGCAGACTCTTTGAAAAGTGATTAAGATGACTGTTTTTAATATAAAAAAGGATTAAGTTGCTTGCTTTTAATAGAAAATATAAACAGTAGAAAAGCTTCTAATAAATCCTGAGGCTGCCCTGGACATCCTTTGGGTCCCATATGTGAGGCCAACCCCTAGGCGGGGCCCCCAGAAACAATATTTTTAAACTAAAGGGAGGGGGTGCTTGGTATGAAAATGTTTGAATACCCTGCTCTAGGCTATTGTATACAATCCTTAAAGCACAATTCAACTAAATGCGCACTTCCATTGTACCAGAACACAGTGATGAAGTGGAAAAATCTCTATGAATTTCACTACTGTACTTTCAAGCTACACAACAAACGAAACTGTGTGATAAGATCACCTTCTTTTAGTCATTGTTTAGACAAGGGAGGGAGCTTGTTGGTGTGTGACATGTGAGCAAAGATGAGAGGTGCTACCAAAATAAAAAGCAAAGCATTTATGTATGTCTAGCAAGCAGACATTATGGAAACAAATCAGATTTTTTAAAAATGGGGTTTACTTTTTTATTCAATTTGTTTTCTTGCAGGATTAGATTGCTAATTAGAGTTTGGGGATGGGGCTTTGAGCCGACATGGACCAAGTGCAAATCACTCAAACATCAGCAATTACTAGAACAACTTGTCAAAGGCAAAGGGGGAAAATGCACTGGTTGCCAGTGAATACTAGTAGCATCGCACCATTTTAATAATACATGCGACCATTACCCAACTAAATGGCATTCATTTTATCAACTGTGCAAACATAAAAGAAAGTGCTAGCCTTGGCAGGCTTTAAGCATATGCATGTTTTGCCCTCTGATGCGCACCCGTAGGTAACTGCTGAAGATGGGAATTCAAAAGCCTTAATGCACATGTCTGTTTTCTAAAAATAGGCCAAACCTGGCTTGCTATCCATCTTGACGTTTGTGTTGAATGCCATGTTGTATTTCAGTACAGCAATAAATGCATGACTACATTTACCAGGATGCAATGTGATGTGAACCCAAAAGCAAAGACTGTTTTATTACTTCACACCTGATATGGCAAAGTTTAAGATCCTTACAAACGGCATTATGCATGGCTGTATTACTTTCAGACTTACACACAACCCTATGCGACAATCACCTGCATATAGTCATTGTTTGGCAAAGAGAAGTCTCTTGGTGCGACGTATAGTGTATGTGCCATTTGCAGCTCTATAAATAAAAGGTGGTAACTCCTTTCAACAGACTCTCAGCCAAAGCCTCTCACTTGGGTATGTGCTGGAAATATCGCCTTTATTACTGGGCCCTATTCGTGTTTGGTTTAGCAGCTGGTTCTTTCTACAGAGGCGCCTGCTGATTGATTTTATAGCAGAGGGATCCATATGGGAATGGCTTTGTAACATGGATAAGAAGCTCTTGTGCACACGTGTATGTTGTAGAATACGTTTCTAACACGTCCTGCAGGCAGAGAAGGAAAATACTTTCCAATTATATGTGTGGTTGGTGCTGTGCCCACGCTCCAATTACATCCATTTACGGCTGCAGACAGGACTCTGTTGAGTTATTTCCCTCCTGTATTTCCCTATTAGATTGTGTTTGACTACTTTTTTTAGTGTGTTGATTTATCAGCTCACTGTGAGCAATATTCCTGTTAACTCATGCACAGAAGCAGCCTCCCACTCCACAATCAGCCTCACCCCTGCATGCAATGTTAAAGGTTGGGGATGGAGAAAAGAGGGCAGGCCTTGCCCCTCAGCCCACAGCCTGCCTACGCCACTAGCGACCACTCTTACAGTCGCAAACCACTGATTGGTTACCGAGGGCTCAGTGCCGGCAGTGACCATCCATAACGGGTTCCATGTGTTAAAATAACAGCAAAAATGGCAGTTTACACAATCACTGCAAAAAGGCTGTGGTTTTGCTGCCGCTTGCGGGGGACATCCCCGCAGCCCCTGGACCAATTATACCATTTAAAGGCTCTGAGGGACACCCCCACAAACCCAGCACCCCTAATGTGTACATTTTTACCACGCAACACCACAGCATATTTGCTGCGATTAATTTTACAGGTGACTTTTTTGCTACGCTTTTATTACTGCACACCCCACAGTGTGTAAGCGGTACTTTGAGGAGTGCTTACACTGTGAATTCTGCTACTGGGAGCTTTGACGGTGGAGGCAGGGGTCTCGAGAATCTGTTGCTGGCCCCCTCGATGTTTGCTGTCATATAGTCACATGGTTACGTACTGTAACTGCCGATTCTTTATGTGGCTGTGGTCGCAATGTGCTCTCCCTACCTGAAGCAAATGCAGGAGCCGAATCCTGTTGTCCATCCCAGGCCCTCGTCCCCGCATTCGCTACTGTTTGCAATGAGGCGCACTTGCTGGGACAGTCTCGTCAATATTCAAGAGCAATGAGGCAGTACGTATGTGCCTCTTTATGCACAGAGTCTTTCCCGGGTGAGCGACTTTTAAGTTGGTCGCGCACAGGGCAAATTATTAACTGAGGGCCCCATTCTGAGCTCCATGTAAAATAAGAAAAATGTCAATCCATGACTGAATGACACTTTTCTTATTCGCGGCATAGTCTGTGCCTATGTTTATAAAGATACAGATTAAGAAGAGTCCCGTGCCATCCCGGGATGACGCGTTTCCTATTTACGCCATTTTCTGTGCCCATGTTTATAAAGATACAAAATATGAAGAGTCCTGTTCTATCCCTGTATGACACTGTTCTTATTCACCCATATTCTCTGCAAATGTTTATAAAGGTACAGAAATCAAGAGTCCCGTTCTATCACGGGATGACACTTTTCTTATCCGTACCATATTCTCTGCAAATGTTTATAAAGGTACAGAAATCAAGAGTCCTGTTCTATCCAGGGATGACACTTTTCTTATTCACGCCATATTGTGCCCATGTTTATAAAGATACAGAATATGAAGAGTCCTGTGCCATGCCGGGAAGACACTTTTCTTATTCACGCCATATTGTGCCCATGTTTATTAAGATACAGAATATGAAGAGTCCTGTGCCATGCCGGGAAGACACTTTTCTTATTCACGCCATATTGTGCCCATGTTTATTAAGATACAGAATATGAGGAGTCCCGTGCCATCCCGGGAAGACACTTTTCTTATTCACGCCATATTGTGCCCATGTTGAATATGAAGAGTCCTGTGCCATGCCGGGAAGACACTTTTCTTATTCACGCCATATTGTGCCCATGTTTATTAAGATACAGAATATGAAGAGTCCCGTGCCATCCCGGGAAGACACTTTTCTTATTCACGCCATATTGTGCCCATGTTTATAAAGATACAGAATATGAAGAGTCCCGTGCCATCCCGGGAAGACACTTTTCTTATTCACGCCATATTGTGCCCATGTTTATAAAGATACAGAATATGAAGAGTCCCGTGCCATGCCGGGAAGACACTTTTCTTATTCACGCCATATTGTGCCCATGTTTATTAAGATACAGAATATGAAGAGTCCCGTGCCATTCCGGGAAGACACTTTTCTTATTCACGCCATATTGTGCCCATGTTTATTAAGATACAGAATATGAAGAGTCCCGTGCCATCCCGGGAAGACACTTTTCTTATTCACGCCATATTGTGCCCATGTTTATAAAGATACAGAATATGAAGAGTCCCGTGCCATCCCGGGAAGACACTTTTCTTATTCACGCCATATTGTGCCCATGTTTATAAAGATACAGAATATGAAGAGTCCCGTGCCATGCCGGGAAGACACTTTTCTTATTCACGCCATATTGTGCCCATGTTTATAAAGATACAGAATATGAAGAGTCCCGTGCCATGCCGGGAAGACACTTTTCTTATTCACGCCATATTGTGCTCATGTTTATAAAGATACAGAATATGAAGAGTCCTGTGCCATCCCGGGAAGACACTTTTCTTATTCACGCCATATTGTGCCCTGCTCTATCACGGGAAGACACTTTTCTTATTTCACATGGAGATCAGAATGGGGCATTTAGCCGCAAGGCAGCTCTCTGTTTTCACAGCGTGACCTGCAACTTGGTAGTGCAATTGGTGTGTCAGCTTCTATTAGACACACTATTTTGGTCAAGTAATTTAGGTTTTTTGTGCACAGAGACCAAACAGAAATATTATATTTGTTTTTTAAAGATCATCCGTGACCTGAACCTGGTTGCTCCAGCGAAAAAATCAATAATACAGTCACACTATCCATATTCTATTAAAAATTACCAATACATCCTGACCCCCAAAACAGGTATTACATATATTTTTTCAAAAGGGAAGTTTATTACTGTTTGCACTTACAGAAAAGTGGGTTTACAAACAAAACCTTCCATCTTGATAGGCCCATGTCATATCCTGCAACAATACTATCCGCCACCTTCCCCAATCCCACCCAGAAACCACTCCTCCCGCTCTCTGCACCAAACGGGCAACAAAAATGAGAACCCAATAGTCAACACAAAACGTTCACAGAAAGCCATTCAAGTTACCATACTTGTCGAAAAAAGGGATCCACCCCGACTCTATGTTTTCCTTAGACTCGTCAAGCAAGTGTGTTAGATATTGCATGGAGTATATATCCAGAACTTTCCGAAGCCACTCCCACTTCGTTGTCGCAGGCGACCTCTTCCGTTGCTGTGTGACACATCCCCTGGCTGCTACCAATAGAGTAGGGGACATATGGGTCAACCCCTAAATTTCTCCGCCTTCATCTTCAACTCCCAAAAGTACCAACAATGGCGAGTGACCCCTGACTACACCATCAAGTTCCCTTATCCATGAGAGAACATCCTTCCAGTATTTCTGAATTTCTTCACAGCCCCACCACGTGTGCCAATAAAGCACATTGGCAAAAACACATTTCAAACAGTCAGGGTGTACATTTTAGCCAATTTGGTAGGGTGATAGTGCCACCTATGTAGCAATTTAACGGTCTGACATCTATATTGTAGAGATACTGTTGAGTGAGACACTCAATGACAAATGGTGGATCAAAGCTTATCCGAAAAATTCCTATCGGGATCCTTCTCCTACTTCGTCCGTGCTTTGCTTATACCGGGCATTTCCGCCAAGAGCAATTCTATATACAAGCTGGCGACTAAGACCCTAGATCCTGTCCTACGGATCAGAATGCTTGTGAAGGGAGGAGTTTCCTCCATACATTATCCCCCAATCCCGAGTCAGTAAGTTCACCCTTCAGCTGCAGATATAAAAAAAACTGAGATACTACCAATGTTAAGGTACTCCTGCTCTAAAGACAGGAATTGTCCCTTCTCCCGCATCTGTCCCGCCTTGTCCAAAACTGCCTCAAACCATCCTTGGAAATTCAAGTGCTTGTCGTTGACATCCCATATTGGAGGGGCCCAGATGCAGCTGAGTGGCGAAGGCCACCTTGTGAGCCATCTCATATGACCTCTTTCCACACAGTCCACAACACGGCTAAAACCAGATGCTCCAAAACTAGTTTTGGTATTTTCGACTTAGGGGCTCACAACCACTCCCCCAAAGAGACTGGTGCCAGCATTGCATTCTCAATACTCACCCATTTCTTGGAAGTCAAGAGATCAATATGATCCACCACTACCTGTAGTTGGGCTGCCTTATAATACCTACCCAGATATGGGAAACTGACCCTCCTACTTCACTAGGCAATATGAGAGCATTATATGCAATCCTTGGCCTTGCTCCCTTCCAGAGAAACCTCAAGAGAGCCCTTTGCACCTGCGCTAGAAGGTTTGGTGGGCACCACCATCGGGAGCATTGAAAACTGTGATAAAAATGTAGGCAGTAGCGCCGTTTTTACAATAATCAGCCTTAAATAAATTGTGCAGCCTATGTGGGATATTCACCCCTAGATACCGAAACCCTTCATTGTTAACAACAAACGTTAGACTCGAACATAGTCTAAATCAGCACTATATATTGGCCCTGCTGGGAAGGCTACCAGCAAGCTCCTCAGATCTGCCACATACAGTAACATGTCATACGTGAACAGGCTCAATTTATAGGATCTGCCCCGGATCTCCAACTCTCTAAAAGATCCATCACCCCTGACACTGACCACTGTAAGGAACTCACAGTGGCAACAGTAAAGACAGACACAAGTGATCAAAGTTCAAGGGTGTTTACTAAACGTTATAAATAGGTGAGAAAAACACCTAATCTAAATCTAAGATGGGAGCAAGCTACAGCCATCAAATAATGTAAAGGCAGTCCTTGTGGCTTCTTGTCAAATAAAAGGTCCTATGCTAAAAAATACCTATTGCCAATCCTTACCGCTAACTTTACAAAAATAGTGTGGGAGAGTGTTCACAAGAAAAGAAAGGTGTTCACAAAAATGTTAAGTCAGGATGCTATGGCCGGAGTCTCTCTTCCCCACGTTTTTAGCACGGGACAAGGTAGAACTCATGAGCACAGCACACTCCTTGGCTTCTTCAGCACGAGGCTACAGTTCCTTTAAGCCCACAGCCAGGCTTTCTCTTAAGCCTCCAGTCATACTTCACACAGTTCGGGTATCACATAAGGTTCCCCTCCGTCGGGCTCAAACCTTCTTCAGTGGCTTTTGCGCCTTGGCTTCCCTTTGTTGGGCTAGAGCCTCTTGGCCTTCTAATGTTTGCTGGGTCCGAGATTCTCAAGTGGGCAAAGGACCTTTACGGGAACCCCAGCCTGACCACTCTGACCATTGTTCCGCTCTCTTTCTTCCTTTTGTACGCTTCAGCCGGGCTTGAACTGTACGTGTTTTCACCTTTATCCCAATGCCTTTTGGGACTTGTAGTTGCTTTATATTTATTCTGGGATTCCCTTTCTCTCTTGTTTCCTTGAGATCCCCTCTCTCGATCAGGCTCGGACCCTCAACTCACTGCGGACACCCCTCACTCGGGTGCATGCTTGTCCTCACAAAGTTTAGGGGTCTTATTTATTCTCGTGGTTACGGGTCAAAGACTTTCAATGGGGCAAGGGATTTTACTCAACCCTTGTATGACCACTTTGACCTCTTACGTCGGGCTCTCCCAGGGCCTCCTGCTTTCTGTAGTTCAATGAAAGGGGACCAACCAGAGTCTTTCAAATAAGTGACCCCGTGGCACCGGACTACTCTGCAGTTGGTCTTCCCCTAGCTTTCAAAAGTTCATTAAGACACACAAGTTCTTTGTTCACAAGCTCTTTCAGTTCATATCATGTTGCCATTTACACCCTTCGCTCAACGCAGCCTGGTCTGCTATCAGCTCTCCCTCCGACTCACTGGCTGAGCTGAACTCCATGATGTTTCTTGTTTCTGGAGTCAAGGACGGTACCACGGAAGTAAGCCCTTCTCTCCATCATGGTTATCAGGGTGGGAGGCTGCCGTGCACCATTGACATCTGTTGCACAACACGCAAGCTTTCGTTCCCGGTTTTATGATTCCTTTCACTGAGGTTTTGTTGGTCTGGGTCAAAAGGGGCAAGGGAATTTCCCCCCTTGTCATCTTTCAGGTTTCGCTGCTTTTCTCCTTCTTTTGAATTTCCCTCCTGTAACAGCCACCTCCTGGTGCATTTTGCCTTGCTCCAAGTGTGCTCTTGTGCACCACCTGTTATCCGTTGGGGAAGGGAAAGGGCCGTCAGGTGTGTGTAGTTATTGTCAATTGCCTGACTCTACCTGACCCTTGTGTTGCGACATGTCAGATAAACGGGCATGGTTTTAGTCTGTTGTCTTTCCTGGTGTAAGAAAGTGTTTGTGTTGGAAAAGGAGGGGATGGAGTTTCTGAATATCCTAGAGGTAGGATGGGGAAAAGGTGTTATAGGGAAGGGGTTGCTGTTTCTCAGCTGTCGGTGTCCCACTTCCACTCTCCGAAGACCCCTCATCCAGGTGATCCTCCCGCACTGGTCCACCCCCAGGAACTGAATCCAAAAGTGATGGCTGTGTCCTGGTTACCTGGATGACAGATTCCTGGGAACTAGTGGGTGAAACACCTTTAGGTTTCTCACACCGCCCAAGGCTCCATCACCAATGCATGCAATAGTGACAACATATGACAACCCTATCTAGTACCTCTCCATAGGGCAAATGCAGAAGACTCCTCCCCATTTACCACAACCTTTCCAGAAGGGATTGAGTACAGCGCTGCTAACCATCCCATCCATTTACTCCCCATACCACTTTTTCGCAGTTTAGCCCAGAGAAATGACCAGTCATCCCGGTCAAAGTCCTTTCGGTATCCAGGGATAGGACCAGGGCTCCCTCCAAACCAACTTCACCAGATGTCTACAGATCCAGAGTTTTTTGTAGATTATCAGACCCCTATCTGTTTCGGACGTATCCCGCCTGGTAAGGATGGACCAGTTTAGGTAGTACAGCATGCAGTATAGACTCAAGGACCATAGTAAAATTTGTTGCATCAACATTAAATGACCTATACACTGTGCATTGGGTTGGAGCCTTACTCTCCATCTGGATTACCAGTATGAGGGCCCCTAGGAATGAGGGGGGAATATCCCCCTCACTCCTGACATCACTGATGACTGCCACCAGGACAGGAGCAAGAAGATCCACGTACAACTTATAAAAGGTTGAAGTAATGCCATATGTACTTGGAGCCTTCCCCAGGAAGGATGGCCTTCTTAACCTCCCATGGCCCCTGAAGTATGAGCCTCTAAGGTATCCCGATCAGCCGGATTTATGGAAGGAAGCAGCACATCTTTCAGGTGTCCCTCAGTCTCAGCCTCTGGCACCTTGTTTTCTCGACTATAAAGGGCTTCTTAGAATTCTGCGAAGCAATAAAAAATCCCTTCAGAGGACCCAGTCATCTGACCCTCTTTATTAACAATTCCATCTACCCGAATTTCCTTCCTCACAGCATGCGTCCAATTGGCCAGCATGGTGCCAACCCTATCCCCTTTCTCATAGTATCTCTGCTTGGTGAATTTCATGTTCCTATGTACTTGTCCCAGTGATAAGGGGTGTAATTCCTGTTTCTTATCCCGAATGGAGTGTGAAATCTCACTACCTTCCCCTTCAGCCCGAGGCAGCTGCTCCTTAAGATCATCAATGTCCTTCTTTATCCCAGATTCCAGTAGATTCCTCTCTCTTTTCTTTGTAGCCCCTTCTGAAATAATGAGGCCTCTAAAGGAGGATTTAGCAGACTCCCACAAATGCTTCCGATGAACATCACCCATATCATTTACTGCAAAGAAACACTTGAGCTCATGTTCCATAACACTGTCCCTAAACACTGTGTCTCTAATCAGGGAATTGTTACACGATAAAGATAACAAACCTGCTGTCCCCCTTCCAAGGATAGTGTCACATGCATCATGTCATGGTCCCACCATGCTAAGGTTTCCACCTGAACAGCCTTCACAGATCGGGAGCACTCCCTAGACTGCTAGACTGCTAGAACAAGTAAATTCAGGAATAAGGAGTCGTGCGGGGCTGAACAAAAAGTATATCTGCCAAGGCTCCCCATGCATACAACTCAGTACATCCACCCAGCCATAGTCTTCAATAAGGCTTTTGAAAGCCACATAATGCCCAATGCGTACCTTCCCAACCCCATTCCTCCCCGTTTTCCAATCCAGGGACGGATCTTGAATCATATATAAAACCAGCACCTAACAGGGTAATACCTTCAGACTACTGTCCCGCCATCTCCAGCCCTGTCTCAAGAAAAGACATGTGACCACTGTTAGAAATGTAGAGAGTAACCTGGATAACACAGTGTGCCCCCAAAGTGCCCTTAACCATGAGCAACCTGCTCTCCATCTCTTGTTTAATATGGACCTTATGAAGCCCAAAGGCCCAAAGTAGAATACCTACTCCCCTTTTTTTCTGTTCCCTCTCTGAGGCCCAAAAGAACTCACCCACAGACTTGACAAGCAATCGAGATTCCACATCCTTTTCTAAAATGCGTCTCCTGCACAAACATCACAGAGAGCCTCTGTTTCTTGAATTCTCTAAGAAACAGGGAACGTTTGTGTGGTGAATTCAATCCCTTTACATTCAACGTTGCAATTCTAATACCAACCATGGTCTAGAACAGCCATAACACTCTTCATACATATCGTGCAACTTTGAGATCCCCGAACATTGTCCAACAACCCCTGGCCCTGAACAGGAGAATGACTCTCATCCACATCCCTACCCGCCTCCCAACCCACCCCCATGTCACTTTCCCCCCAACTAAAAAGAACACAAACTTCAATACAATGAGGACACACAAACCCTGAATCATTGAGATACACAGCTTAAACCAGGCCACCAGGAAATACTAGTCTCCATCTGCTGTACGCCAACAATTAGAACATTTGTTGTGACCCCATGCCTCAACACTAGCATAGATAGTTCACCCCAAGCAGGACAACCCGAAGAAAGACCATAGAATCTGACACCATCCGGTGCATCCGACAGGTCACCTTCCCAACTGAGATGAGGGAGTATTCGTTTTTCTGGAACTTGCCATCATTTTACCATCATTTTACACACTGACGGTTGGGTGGTTGGGAGCTGTACTTGACCCTCACTCACTGGGTTCTGTTGGGACCCCTTTAGTTCTTGCAATAACTGCTCAGCCAAGTCACCATCTTTTATAACAAACTGTTCCCCACGCACCTCAAAAGACAGCGCAATGGGATAAAACCTGCTATATCGGAACTCTGACTCATCTCTGTTCCATTGTGTAGCTTGAGAGGTCCTGATATAACGGAATCAGGGCACCTTCCCAAGTACATCAATTCCCTAGCCTTGAGTAGGATCTCCTCTTTATCTCTAAAATAGTGTCACTTCAAAGCCACTGTTCTGGGCCCCTCATCGGAGCCTGTTCTTCGGTGGGTCCTGTTGAATGCAAATTATCGTGAATCGTCTGTCTCCACTAGTACCCTGAACATTGGTTTGTTCCAAATTCCTGAGTGTTTCTCCGTCGGCCAGAGGCAGACTCCACAGTCTGATATTGCTCCTGCTTTCCCTGTTCTCAACATCATCAACCTTACTCCAAACCTCCTTCTCCCTCTGCTCAAGCTCTTTAACTCACAAATCCAGCTGGTTTTGCAGATGACAATGAGGAGTTAATTACTTTCCAGGGCCTCAACTGGATCCTCTACCTTGTCCAACTTTTCCTTTAGTGCCTCCATGTATAATTGCACCTCACTACTGAGAACGCTTATCTCTGCGAAAACACTAAGGACATCTGACTGCAGGACCTCCAAAGCCCCTTCCTTCTGGGGGCCACCATCTTGAGGCCTATGGAAAAGCCCTGATATCACAGTGCAGAAAATATGACCAATACTTCAATTGAGAGGGCCTCCTCTGGGCAACTTATTCACAATAATAAAAGTCTGCAGTCAGAATCCACGGACATTAACCAAAATTCCACACATTGGGCATGCCCATCAAAAACTCTTCCACGTGTAGATCACCCACCGTTCACCAAATGCAGGGCTCACCGGCCTCCTAACATCTTCTCTGGGGCATAGGGTGTCTTTCCAGGGGGGAGGATGAAGGGGCCCCTGAACACTCAGCACTCAGTGTTCTCAGTGAGCCCCTTGCACCACATACTGAAGTCCCCTTCCGATCTCCCCTAGTGGCTCCTTCCTCTGACTCTTCTCCGCTCGGGAGCTGATCTGGGCCGCTCCTCAACGGATGTTGTGGGATGTTGCTGCCCAACTCCCGCTGGGTTCTCGCCATGCATTTTCACAAGCACCTCAGTGACCCCTGTGCTCGAAGACTAGCGCACGGTCAGGGTCTGGGCTGCGCAACCACTGGCCCGCCTTCCATCCCATCTCTGACGAAGCCACATTGCAGGAAGGCTGACGGCCTTCAATTCGATGTGTTGAGTCCAAAGCGGTCTTCCTTCTCTATCGGTGACCAGGGGTCTTTAACATCAATCCTTCACACTCCTGACAACACAAAAAGTGGGCCCCTGGGACACACCACGGCAAGTAGGGTCAATCCCCTCTTGGAGAAATGCAATCACATCGCATGGGGGCAAGATGAAACTCTGAACATGGCGTTCTTTGTCAGAGCGTGCCATTCACGCAGTCATCTTTCGCGCACACCATGGTGGTCTTTGCATATCCTGTTTTAACAACATTTGTGGTCATGCAGAGCGAAGTCAGGGATAATATCCAGGAAGCCACTTTCTTTCAAAGCATCATCATTGGGGTGTAATGCGCAAGGGGAGGCCATATTGTTTGCCATTTGAGGTGTTTGTCATCCAATTTATTGATTTCAAATAGCAGATCAATATTAAATCCTCAAAATATGAAAACTTTCATTTCCTGCTAACATTTTGTATTAGAGTAATAGGGTGGCTCCTTCAACCAGAAGCACCATACATAGTACAAACAGGGTTGCATGAAATATATAGTGACAGAGGTAGGGCGTCTAAATGGGTACAAATGACAACAGAGTCTGAGAGGTTGATCAGAGAAATGGATTCAACTAGACAGTTGAGGGATATGTCAAGGAAAGATTGGAAAATAAGGAGCAGAAACATGAAGGGGGAGCAATTTGCCATAGAGCACCGCCGGCGTGGTGGTAGAATGCAGAGGTGCGAGAAGATATAGGTAGCTTGTGGATGATGCATATGGCAAGGTTGAGTTTTATGTTGAGGGTGTGACAGAGAAGAAAGGTGACCCATGGTTAGACTAGAGCAGTAAGTGGTCCATTCTACTTGGGACCTGGGTGGAGATGCGTGCCTTGGGATGATTTATCTTTAGTGATCGATGAAGGAGGGGAAAGAGAGCTTGAATGGGGACAGTGATGGTGAAGTGAATGAGGGAGTGATCGATAGGAGAGAGAAGACAGGACTAAGGTGGGAAGGAGAGGAAGATGAGGCCTGATGCGGTAGTTTTGTTTAGGCAGGTTGTGTAAGTTGACTAAAGAGTGGTCAGAGAGAAAGCAGTCCACTGGTAGCCTGTGGATCTTGGTCATGTTAGTGAGTTCGAGCCCATTCATGATGGTGTCAGGGGCCTCAGCTCGGGTCCAGGTCGTGATTTAACATTCCTGATCGGCTGGTCTCCCTCCAAGCTTTTGTAATATCCATTATCAATCGGCCATACGCCCACGTTGTTGAACCTGCCTTAAAAGTGTGCTGACATTAATAAAACTAACATGATTTTAACATCTGATCTTTTCAAATGGGTATCTCTAGAAGAATATTTTCACGTTTTAATTCCCACGGTTGCAAGAATAAACATCTCGGCTTCAGGCGTCTGCTATCTTCGGCTGCATGAAATCCATGAATGATATATGATGTCCCATGTTGCGGTTCTTCTCTGTAAAACGCCTGCTTCTGATTCCGTTCTCTAGGCAACACATTCGCTGATTGTTCTGTTACAGTTTATTTCTTCATGGTGTTGTCCTCTTTCAATTTCAGCTGCTCGTCCTACGCGAGGACAATCTCACCCTTGCCGATCTCATCTTTGGTATTCCCCGCTATCTTGCCTTTGGTGCCCACTTGCATCCCCTTATCTCTCATCTGTAATTTCGCACCTCTGCATCTCCCCTCCCCCTTAAGTGACACCCCCATTTCCTCCCCCCATAATCTGCACCTGTGTCTTGCTATTCGTACGCCTCCATCTTGCAACGTTGATTTAGCTGCCCTCCTGCCAAGTAAAGCGCGTCTCCTTCCTCTCCATGACTCCTGAATGCTTCAATGTCTATATCAAATGCATCGCGCACCCCCTGGCCTTTGTGTAGTAACCCTACTCTAGATAATATGGGTTACCCCGTAGGCAGCCTGTATCACTTTCTGACCTCTTGGGCATCTCACATTCCAGGTAGTTTTCTCACCCTGGGACTTCCGGGAGTGGCCTTCCGGTTGGGCTATTCTGCTGCACGATCCTATTAAGCTGGGGGTCCTACTAATATGTTTACTTACTTCATTTCATACTGTTTTTATTCGACATTTTGTCATTTAGCCAAAAACACAGATCACAATCAAATTAAAAGGGGATTAGGAACAAAGTGAGTACGGACATAATATAGTGATCAATACAATATATTACACATAGCATAGTGTCATATTTCCAGAGAATGAATAAAAAAAATTAACAACATTCTAAAACAATTAAAACTGTTAAAACTATCCTTTGCAATGTATGGTGCAAAATGGAACCGTCTGTGCAGGGAGGTCAAAGCAGCAATGCTACCTCCTAGCGTTATGCTCGGACCTGACGCGATATGCAAAAGTGCATTAGTTAATTTGTTAGACACGTCATCGGAGTGTGAGGCCAGAGAAGTATCCGATTGTATGCCCATTCCTGGCGGATTGTGCAAAGATTATATAAAGTGCATTG
Organism: Ambystoma mexicanum; assembly: GCF_040938575.1. Classification (NCBI taxonomy): domain Eukaryota; kingdom Metazoa; phylum Chordata; class Amphibia; order Caudata; family Ambystomatidae; genus Ambystoma; species Ambystoma mexicanum. The sequence continues at coordinate 307,725,320 of NC_090921.1, forward strand.
GACAAGATATAATCAGCATTTTTTAAAGTGCAAAAACAATAGGGGCAGAGGAATGTCCAAGTTTGTGCCCAATTCTGGCAAGTTGTGCAGAAGTTGCATAAAGTGCATATGGCTAGATATTAAAATAAAAAGCAATAAGATGCATGCTGGCTTTCGTGGATAATGGTCTGAGTGTTACCATAGTTACTTATTAGATCCCACGTTCCCCAGCGTTTAGAATGTGTGCTCTTATACACCATGCTTGGGGAATAAAGCGTACTTCAAAAAATACTACATGCATGGTGTTGCTTTGCCTAAAGAGCAGTAGGGCGTCGCATCTTCGACGTATGCCCTGAGCATTACCTATTGTCTTGAGGAACTTGCACCTGGCCACTCGATAGCCTTGACAAAAGAACACAAAATGGCCAATAGATTCCTTACCAAGGCCACACACCAAGTCATTTCAAGCTGGTTCCAATTTTCTGGTGCGATAAGCTAGATTCAATTGAGAAAACCTGAATTTCAAATACAGAGGGTGTGCCAGGGCGGGGTTGACAAGGTCTAGATAATTTTCTAACCCCAGAACTGGCTTGCTCCCCATATAGGTAACGCCCATCGCCAGCTCACTGCAGGTATACCCTAATTCAACCTCCGCTATGTCCCGTGAGGTTCGTTTCACTTTTTCTCCATCGCCCGAGGTGGTGCCCTGAGGGTTATCCCAGAGGTTTCCCATATCCATATCCACCAGGGATCTTTTAACATGTGTGAACCAGGGTAGGGATCTACCACCCTAGCTTTCCAGCATGTGTGTTAGGGCCTCACGGTCAATCTTGAGTTCGGATGTTAGCCAAAGTCTAAGCCAATAGGATTCTGGTCTGAGGGTGGCATCTCTTTAAATTTCTCTGAGGCCTAGTACCAAATGAACAGGGTTTCACGGGCATGCTGTTGGGAGCCCAAGCAACCTTTTCAAAAAAGCTCTTTCAGCCGGGCCCAATTTGGTACTGGTTGAGTGGCCCCAGATCTCTGCCCCATACAGGGCAGACAATTTAGCCTGTGTTACATATTTTTTAACGTCCGGGGAAATAGCACCCTGAGGATGGGTAACGAAGAATCTCCATATTGCCCCCAACTTTGATTTCACGTTCCCTGGTCATTGAATGTAACCCCAAGATAATCGCAACAACGTACCTGTTCCAGGGGGTTGTCATTAACATTCAACTCAAGTTTCGTAAATGTTTTAAAAACAAGTGATTTTCTTTTACCAGTGTTGATCTCGAAGTGCAGCTCTGAGCATTTCTCTATAAATGCGTTGAGGGTAGTTGCAAGTCCCTTCGCCGAAGTAGATAAAAGGACTGCATCATCGGTGAAGAGAATCATCGGGATCGCTTCATGGCCTATTTTCGGGTGATCCTGGCAATTCAATCTTACATAACGTATGGCCTTGTCAATGTATAGCAGGAAAAAGAGGGGGAAAGGAACCATCATTGCCTCACTCCTCTGGTTACCCCAAGGGGGTTGGTTAGTTCGCCCCCTAATCCCCAACGTACAGTAGTGCTGTTGTTAGAGTAGAGCTGCACTATGATGTGCAGCAAGTTGGCTGGTACCCCCTTCTTTACCAATATGATCCACAAGAGCTCCCACGACACACAGTCGAAAGCGGTCCCGAGATCGATGAACACAGAAAACACTTTAATCTTTTTCAGGACCGTGTATTTCTGTGTGACCAAGTGTAGTTGGAATGCCTGGTCCATAGTGCTTGTTCTTGCCCGGAACCCTGCCTGCAGATGGTCAATCACATTTTCCTCAGCCACCCATGCTGGAGATGTTCATAGATAGCTCTGGCAAATACTTTCCCCACGCTATCCTATAGGGAGATTGGTCTGAAAATCCCCAGATCTTCCCACCCTTCTTTTTAAAGATGGGAACTATTGTGGCATTTTGCCAAGGACAAGGGACCTTGTTCACTCTAAGAATAGTATTAAATAGGTGCCATAATACAGGCACCAGACCATTGGTTCCTCCTTGATGAGACCAATTGGTAGGAAGTCTGCTCCAGGGGCTTTTCCCAATTTCTGGGAACAAATAGCATTATTAATCTCTTGTAGATCAAATTGGATTGGGGCTAGAGAATCTCCTCTGTCCCAGGTTTGGGGTCTGGTGCCCTCGGTATTGGATGGGGCATCCGTTCCATACAAGTTTAGGAAGTGCTTTCCCCAATTGCTTGGGCTCATATTAGCTACAATATCCGCATCCCGCTCTTTGTTGCCACTAAACAGCTTCCAAAATACTGAATGACGATCAATATTCACCACTTGGAAATGACCTGAATTGGTTTAATGTTTTCACTTTCCTTCATCCCTTTCCTGAGTGTAATTAAGGGTGCCCCGCTCTACCTTGCCCGCCACCCGGGATACGGGTCAGGCCGGTGAATAACAGAGCCTGGAGACTGCGTGTGTTTCAAAATCTTTATTTTAGCAGAATGCCTTTTCCTTTCCTGTTCTTCATCACTTCCTTGTCCCGCCCCACACCTCAAACTGGTCCCACCCATGTAACAAGGCCAACGGGTCTCCTAACATCGTGACACCCTCCCCCTTATTAAACACAAAGCAGGGCTCAGTCCATTTCTTCAATCAGTCTTGTAGGCTTTATCTCGACCCTCACAGGCCGCCCTGATGACTGGTCTATAGGGCTCATCCTTGTAGCAAGTTCACAAGTGTCCTCCGCCGTGTCCCACTCTTCTTCCGACTCCTCACTGTCACCCCAATAGAACACATCAGAATTTCTTGTGATTCTTCATCCGTGCTGCTCTCCACTCGTGCTTCATCCCTTATCTTCTTGAAGTGGGAGATATTTCAGGTGATGGACCACCCTTCTCCATCATTCGCCGCAATCATAGTTCCTTTCTGGTGTGGTGCGGTAAGGGACTTGGGAATGAAAGAGGAGTCTTCGTTCTTTTACTTAGCTTGTTTTACCAAGACCAAGACCCAGTTCCCAACATCCAAAGTCGATGGTTTGGGCCTCTCCTCGCGTCAGCCACTTCTTTTATTGTTTGCTTTGCGGCCGCATCTCGTGACTTGATCACACGGTCATCGGGGCGTTGCAGGTTTTCGCTGAGGGTTATGTGGTAGTCGTGTCCTGATCTGCTGGTCGAACACGATGTCTGCTTGACATTCGACAATGGAGGAATGCGGGGTGTGTCTGTACTCTCTTGGAATTGGTACAACATTTGTTCAAATGGCTTTCCGGTGACTTGAGCAATCTGTAAGATTCTTTGGATGCTAGACATGAATCTTTCTGCCATTGCCATTGGCCTGAGGCCAGAGTGGGGTTATCTTGGGATTCTTGAACCCCATGTAGCCTGCAAAGCATACAAATTCCTGGCTCGTGAAAGGTGGTCCATTGTCTAACCTGATGACCTTCGGGATGCTGTATGCTGTGAGCATTCAGTCCAATGCGGGGCTCACCACTGTGGCTGCTGTAGGGGGTATGATCTGGCAAACGTGAGTATTCATCAATCAACACAAGTACATAGGATTCATCTCTCATGGGATCAAAGAAATCAACTGCCAGTTCCTCCAAGACACCCTTGGGAAAGTCGGACATCTGTAGCGGGTGAGGTTTTGGCAGAGGGGCCACTACTCTGTATATGGCGCTGTTTTGTAGCGTGGTTTCAACCCTGCTGTCAAGTTGGGGAAACCATACATTCTGGCAGAGTAGCTTCTTCATTGACGCTGTACCTCTAAAGCCTTCACCGGCAGGATCAATAACCGTTTGGCATAGTGACCTGGGTAGCAGGATTTTGCAGCCCTTGAGGATGATGTTGTCTTCTGTGACAGTGAGCCCTTCTTGAAACAAACACAGGCTTTGTATGTCATCTAGGATTTGTTGTTACAGGTGTTTGGCCATGACCTTGACATGCCTCATCCCCTGCCCCCCGGATGCATTGAGCCACGATGTTCAGGGCCTGGTCAGATTCCGATTCATGCAGGAGCATTGTCCATGGGATCGGGAACAGTTTAATTTGGTGGATGACATAGTTCAGGTATTCTTCTGGTATCCAGGGTGCCTGTGTGGTGGCCCACTGTGGGTGACATGACAGATAGTCAGCAGGGTTTTTTATCCTTCCCAGGCCTATGCTGGATCGTGAATTTATAAACCTATAAGAGACCCCACCTGGCTATATGCGGGGGCATCCTGGCGTTCAGACTGCCATAGATTGTGAGATGGCCTGGTGATCGGTGATGATGGTGAAAGCCTTGCCATATAGAAAGAAGTGGAAATGCTCACATGCCCAGACTACTGCCAGGCTCTCTTTCTCGGCCTGGGACTATATTTGTTCTGTGTCAGTAAGGCTCCGGCTTGCGTAGGCGACCAATTTCTTGACATGTGGTTTCTTTGGGTCGAATTGCTACAGGAAGGCTCCGAGCCCCACCAGACTGGCATCCACTGTCACCTCCATGTCCTTAAAGTATCTAAAACAGGCCATATCTTGTGCAGATGCAATTTTTGTGAGAATGTCCTCGAAAATGGACTTGCACTCTGGTGACCGGATGAATGTCTGCCTCTCTCTGGTGAGCTTCTGGAGGGGTGCACTGATGGTGGCATAGTTTTCTAAGTATCTGGCACAGTAGAGGGCTAGTCCAAGGAATGACCTGAGGTCATAGACGGTGGTAGGCCTGGATGTTTCAGTTAGCGCCACCACTTTTTCAGGGTCAGGTCTCATTCCTTGCTCTGAAAAGATGTGTCTAAATAATTTTAGGGTGTGCTTCCTGAATTCACATTTGTCTATGTTCAATGTTACTCTGGCGGCTTCCAATGCCATCCAGATGCGGCGTAGAGTGTCATCATATTCTCTCGGGGACTTGCCGAAGACAAGGATGTCATCGCTGTAGCTCAAGCAATGTGGTATGTGTTTTATTATCTGTTTTTATTCCTCCTGGAATAACTCAGCCGGCGACGAGATACCAAAGTTAAGCCTTGTAACGCAATAGACCCATGTGCGCTACAAAGGTTGTAATGTAGTTGTAGTGTAAGTTGGTGGTACCCCTTATTAAGATCAAGGTTAGAGAACACCAGGAGCTGTTGAGCAAATGGATCATGTCAGTGATCTGGGGTGCCTGGTGCCCTTCTCTCTGAATGGCTTCATTTGGATTGTGCATATCGATGCACAGGTGGATGGACCCCTCCGCTAATTTCTTTTGGTACTGGGACTATTGGAGAAACCCATGGTGTCGGGCCTCTTGCCTGCTCAATGATGTTGCGGTATAGCAGTCGGTGCAATTCTTCCTCCACCTGTTTCTGGATGTTGATAGAGATTCCCCTGTAGTGTTGGGCAACTGGTTTGACAGGGGGGTCAATGTGCAGTTTGACCTTGCAGTTCTTCAGTTTCCCCGGGGCTTTGAACAAAATTGGGAACATTTTGACCACGTCACCGTCCGGAGCCATGTACTTATGCGCCATAATGTGATAGAATATGTTGACCAGACCCATTTCACTGCTGTCTTAAAGCTCAGTATGCACCCATTGTTCGCTGACATGGAAAGAACATTCAGCGGTGTGCAGGCCGTGTGTGATTGTAGTGAATGCCCCCTTGCAGTGCTTTGGGGGCTTCGGAAGCTTGTTGTAGGACTCTTCGTTCATGACATTGACAGTCGCCCATGTGTCGATGAGGAATTCTGTTGACCCATTGAGGACTTGCAGAGTGAGTGTTGGGCTATGTTCTTTGGCGGTGGTTTTATGTAAGGCCCACACGCAGTCTCTCTTCCACTGGTCACTTGATGACCCTGACAAATCACTTTTGGATTGCGGGTTCGTAGCCACATGTCTCATATATCATCACAGGTGGCGCGATATCCTCCTTTCCAGAGATCTGTGGTACTTCCGTTCATAGTGCTTGTCATGGTCCCCATCTGTAGGTCTGTACTTCTTGGAGTCATGGGTGTTGGCGTATCTCATGGATCGCCTGCCACCTGGCAGTGACGTATTTCGCTGCATTGGGTGTGGTGCGTTTTTGCATACTGCTCGGAAGTGGTCTTCTCCTTCACAGGCTGCACACTTCTTCTCCCAGGGCGGGGTACGAGCCTTCATGCTGGCATTTATAACCACACCAATAGCATGTCATGTTCAATTTTCTGGTGCCATCCCCTTGTGTGGGTGATAACCTTTGGACAGACTTGCGGTCTTTGGTTGAGGATATGATTTTGAGGTTCCCTATGTTCTGGACTTGTAGGGTTTTGGTGAAGTCTGATCTGGCCCAGGCCAGGATTTCATCCAGCAACCTTTGTTTCTGTAGTGTTTTTTTTTTATTCTGGTGACTCGCACCCAGATATTACTTGGGATCATAATGCCTCGTCTTTGGAGTAGCGGTGAAAGGCACAATGTTTCATGCAGATTTGTAACCTCATTAAGATGTTGTCTCCTGCTGTCACGTTGATCACCTTCCGCCCCCTGCTCCTCACCTGAAGATTCTTCTTGGCTTTCTTGGACACTGGATGGCTTCTTCCGTAGTACCTTGGGATGTTCCTTAGATGGTTTCTCCTTTGACTTCCTGTCATGCAAGTAAGGCCTGGCTCCCTCGGAGGCCACCTCGACAGGGAATGGGACCTGTCTTGAGGGGGGCCCCGAGGAGCCAAGCCCCAAAAAGACAGGGAAAAAGCCGATGGATGGCACAAAAAACCCTGCAGACTGTTCCAGGAAGGATACTCGAGTCGAGTATAGTTGCAAGAGGCAGACCGGTAAAGTTCTGGGGTGACTTTCACTTCTCAGGATCACATAGGAAGCAAACCGGCAAAGCCCCAGGAATAATATACCAGCAAAGAGTACGAGGTATTGGGAGAAGTAGAAGAGTACTGTAAGCTGTCGCAGAAGGATCCGTAACAATTTCAGAAGAGAGCGATGGAAGCAGAAAGGATAGAAAGAGAGGGAGAGACTAGATGCCTGGTATAGTCCCAAACCCAAAGGATAGACAGAACCCCGAAGCTAATAGAGGAGAACGCGAGGAGGCGCGAGAGTGGCGGAGGAGACCGCGAGTCGGAACGGCAAGGCGCCGAAGGTAAGGAATCAGAGTGGAATGATGAGCGGCAGACGCCGCAGAAAGAAGGAAGCAAGGTAAATATGTAGGCAGGGCAAGTAGAGTGAAGCGCAGGTAGAAAACGGTAGAAGGCTGGGAGGAGGCTACTCGGAGGAGTAGCCGAGCGAGCGTATCGTTGAAAATCACAGATACAACGCGCAGGTAAGTGGGTGGGGCTGGTTTAAGTAGCGGTGGCCGCCATGTTGGTTGAGGGCTAGGCCGTTACTGTCAGGTTCTTCGTGGCAGTGCTTTCCAATCGTGCCCTAGCTTCCAGGGGCGGATCGTGACACCTGCCTTCCTGGGTCATTGTGTGGAATACATGTCTTTCATAATCAACATTTGTGCGTGGGGCAAAGTATGTGGCTACGGTCTCCTGGATCTCTTGGAATGTTGTCTTTTCTTCATCAACTAGTTCCTAAAGAATATCTCAGACTGCTGCACCTACCGCTAGTGTCAGCAAGTCCTTCTTTCTTTCCTCCTCAACATACCCCATGGCACCTATGTATACTTTGAGATCCTTTGCCCACCGGGCCCACGTTGGGCCTGGATAGCTTGTGTTGATGAGATCGAACGCCACTTGAACTTGCCATGAGATGGTGTTGCCTTGGGTCATATGAAATGTCGCTGAGGGTTGGTCTGGGACAGTGGCTGGTATGTCATCTGATGACATGGTTGTGCGCCCTTCTGGTCACGTGCAGCATTGACACCCTGGAGCAAGATGTGCTCCCTTCCCTCGTGTGAGATTCCCTGGGCTGTACCTGTCCTCCTGGGCCACAACCCCAGGATACGGGTCGGGCTGGCAAATAACGGCGGCTGGAGACTGTGTGTGCTTTCACAATCTGTATTTTAACATACTGCCTTTTCCTTTCCTGTTTTACGTCACTTCCCTTGTCCTGCCCCACACCCCAAACTGGTCCCTCCCACATAACAAGGCCAACGGGTCTCCTAACTTCGTGACACAGCTTTTTCTAAATGTTGTAAAATGCAATACTGTTAATATGTTCTAACCGAATGGTACACACACACCCTACCCACAGCACTGCACACATACCGCCCACATGGAGTCTCGAACCCATTATGCTTGCTGGTCACAATTTCTATATCTGCCTTTACTGTGATCACTACTGAAAAGGTGCCTCACTGTGCTAAGTGGGCATAGATTGTGCCATATAAAGTGGCCTTGCACAGTGCACAACTCTGCCATTCTGGCGGCCTCGCTACGTGGGGCTAAGCAAGCAGAGAGGTCAGGGGAGGGTTTGTTAGTAGGATTGAAGGGAAGGGAGACAGGGTCGGACTGGGACAAGAAATAGGCCTGGTCACCCCAAAAAAAGTGGCCCACCCCTCGCCTCAAAAAAGTGGCTCACCCCTCGCCTCACGACACTTGGCCTCTGATGACATCACCAGAAGTGATGTCACTTGACCCCCACCCCAAAGTGACATCCTGGGAAGCGATGAAACACGACCTTTCACCCCTTGACAAAACAGGAAGTGGCATCAAATAGCATTGTTCCTAAGTACACTAAATGACTGTGAATCCAAGCAGACGTCCAAGGCCAAATGATAATACGTTATTATATAGCACTTACGCTTTAGCTCTTTTTTTATAGAACAAATATGCATACAATATCACTCAACCTCTGTTGCTACTCATGTATTGACCTAAGAAGGATGAAAGGCTTTTTGATGAAAAAAAAATAATTTGAAAAAAATATATATTTTTTTTTGCAGAATTTTTTTTTCTTCCAAACTGGCCAAGGCATGTCCAGAAACCGGCCCCCACTCCCCAGGGACGATTTCATCCCGGCCATGGGCCGAAAGGCCGAGGGGCCAATCCTACCCTGAAGGGAGATGTAAATCCTGTGGTGCCGATGCTTGCAGTCTGGAAGTACCAGAGTCTTGAGTGTCTGTGGGACTCTAGGTGGGCAGTGGCACCATCCAGAAATGGGAGCCCAAGCTAGATGACGTGAACGCTGGGCTGTGAGCGCCTGCTTAGCCATTGGTGTGCGCAGGGGGGTGCGATGGGCCTAGAGGAGTGCTCAGTTAATGTGGATATTTGTATGAGGTTACTGTATTTAGTTAGGGGCAATTTTTTGCCACGTCTGTTTTCACTGTGGTGTTTTCAACCCTGCCATTTTGTCCATTTAGAACATTTTAAAAAATTAAGTTCGTATATATGTTGTGTGTTTGTGTGGCAGTTTGGGGGGTTGCTGAGGTGGTGGGGTTGGCATGGGTGGGCAGCTCCCCCAATTTCATTTTTTTTTATCCCCAAAACGGCGACGTGAAAACAGACGCGGCAAAAATTGCTGCATATTAAAAACACGTGAAACCTTTGTAATCCACTTGCTACTGTGGGCGAGCGTTGATCATGTGAGTAGCGTCAGGCCATGAGATAGGAAGACATGAGTCGATTCTTAATGTGGGAGAAGAGGGGAATGGTGTGTTGAAATATTTGGTTATCACATCTGATGGTTAGGTGTCTTGTCAGACGCATGGAGACAAACCCAAATGAGACCAATTTTCCATATTCCCTGGCTAATGCACAATGGAACCTGTTATTGCATAAGCATAATACAATCCTGCACTACTATGCTCGCAGAGCATGACTGGACATGGTACTTCTTAGCTAACTGGCCATCATCGGATTGGGCATTGTTTTGCAACTGGGTATAGGGGAACATGACACTGCCGTGCTCACTATGCATAACCCGTGCATCCGTCCATTTAGACCCATTGCATAGTACATGCTCATTCAACTTCTACCCTCAGAAATGTGTAGAATGAGTCTTGTTTTTGTTTTGGTATAAAGTGGCCGCAGATTTATTTTATACACAATATCATGAAAAAACACACTGCACACATTAGTGGAAATAACTGTGAAGATGCGGCGACTGCTACGTGTCCCACAACCTGCTTCCCCCATTTTTTTCCAAAAGTCCAGTGTAGGCCCAACTCTCCCAACCCTTTGCGCCTGAGCCTCGCCTGCCCATGCAGGTGTTCCTGGGCGGGGAGGGTGCCGTTTCCTTGGGAGAAGCTGAGCCCTTGTTGTGCCGCCCAGACGCCCCTGCTGCTTAGGCTCCCAAGGGGCGCTGGTCTGAGAAGAATGAAGACCCTTCCGGCTTTCTCCTGGCTCATCCGGAGTCTGTCTCTTGTGCTTGGTCGCCTGCTTTCTCCTGGATATTTCGACAGCTGCGTGATTATCCGCGCCTCTCCACTCTGGTCTCGGGATTATTTCTGACCAGATAATTTCCGTTTCTCCCAGTTGTCCTGCTATGTCCTGTAATGAGAACATCATTTCTCTCATCAATGCCCCTCTCCCCAGACTTGTCAAACCATTCCCTCCCAGATGTATGACCAATATGCCTGGCTTTTGCTGCTTCCACAGCAATTTGCACACCTGCGCCTGCAGTTGCGCCCATTTCATTCCTGGCACACCGTGCCACCCAATCCTGAACTCGCCGTCCGTCAACTCCTCCCGTTCCGCCATCCAGCTTGCACTTGCCCTAGACTCAAATGAATGTCCTATCACCCAGCCAGATCTCCTTCTCCTCCCGCTGGTGCTAGTGGGATGTGAAGGCAGCATGTCAACCTTACACTTTCTCTGGTCTGATTTATCTCTTAAAACACCCAGACCTCCATCTCCCAATCTGCTTGATCTCTACTGCGCCCAGGCCTATGGTTGTGGCTGTCGGGGCTGCCCCTATCCTAAATGAATGTGTCCCAAACACTCCCTTTGTTTCCCCAATTTTCCCCAAAGCCATATCCATAACCCTTCTAAACTGGAAGGGACTCAGTGCGACCCATCCCTGTGAATGTGCAGCGGACTCCCCCCCCCCCCGAAGGCGGCCTCTGCTCGAGAAAGCCCATCAAGGCCCTGACTGGGCAAATTATGCTCCCTACGATGGGTGTAGAGCCACTGTGCACCCCTTCCCCTCCTGATCGGTTTTTGATTTCCTTAAAAACATGGTTAACTGCCCTTATGAACAGTGTACATCACCCAATTGTAGGAACCCCGTACCCTTGGCCCCCTTGTTCTCCGGTACCAGTTCGCTCACCCTGAATGCCCCAAAGAAAGCTAATGTGGAGGCCGCCTTGAACAAAGCCACCTCAAATCCATCACAGCACACCTCTTGCAAGCATCCTACCAGTTTGTGCAGCTTAATGATGTCTATGGGCCGACTTTCATCTGACCTTTTCACGCCCTGCTTGGCCCATCCCTTCATGGCCATTACAATGTAGTGTTCTTTTGTGGGGTCACTTTTACCCTCCAATTTAAAATAATGGGCGATTGCAGCCAGGTGATAGGACAGCCATGATCTGGTCTTCCACTCATGCAAACACCATCCCACAAAGGCCCTTACCGGCAGCTCCCTCTGCCCTTCCACCAGCACATCCGTTTGGAATGCCAAGAACCGTTCCCAGCATGCCTTGTATCTACTTGCCGTGTCCGGTGCTAGCGCCGTGTGAATCAGGGAACTCAGATTGCCCCAATCAGGTCCCACCACTGAGGTTTGAACAGGGTCATCACCTGGTTTGCTCCTGGACAACTCCCTCTGAATTTTTCTCACTCCAAATGGGAGAGAGCATCAGCGGCTATGTTTTTGACCCCAGGTATAGGTCTCACACTCACCTCGATGTTGAGTGCCAGCAAGCTTTTGTTGAGCTCTCTCAGTAAACGCAACACCCTTGTATTGCTGGCTGACCCTTGATTTATGATCTGGACCACTGCCAGGTTATCTGACCAGTGCATCACCTTTCTGTCCTTCAGCTGTTCCACGCATAGCTTAAACACTATCACTATGGGGAAGAGCTCAAGCAACATGATGTTCTTGGTGATACCTTGCTGGTGCCACTCCACGGGCCATGCCATGCCACACCAGCTGTTGTCCAATATTGCCCCAAACCTCATTGCTCCTGATGAGTCTGTGAATAGCTTGAGCCTGTCGTTGGTACTCCAATCCCCCCTCCAAAGTATTATCCCGTTGAATTTGTCAAAGAAATTGGCCCACATCCATAGGTCCTCCTGTACTTCGGTCCCCAACCTGACATGTTGCCCCGCATGCTGCAACCCCACTGGTTTGAGCTTGATGCTTCTCGTAAACACTTTACCTGCCGGGATGACCTTCCCTGCAAAACTGATATTACCTGCCAGCGACTGGAGTTCTTTCAGGGTTGCTTTATTCTTACCCCTCAAACCTTTGATAGTCTCTTTCAATTTCCTCACCTTGTCTTGCGGGAGCCTGCACTCTCCTTTGACTGAGTCATTTATATCCCTAGGAATGTCAAGCAAGTCACTGGGCCCACTGTTTTACCTTTGGCTAGAGGGACCCCCATCACTCCCATCAACCCCTGAAATGCACTCATGAGGTACCCACACTCCTTGGTCCCTTGTTTGCCTATGAACAAGAAATCATCTAGGTAATGAACTACAGCCCCTTCCTGACACTCCTGCTTGACTACAATCTCCAGGAAGCTGCTAAAAGCCTCGAAATAGGAACAAGAAATGGCGCACCACATAGGTAAACATTTATCATAGTAATACTGGTCATGCACCTTGAACCCGAACAAGTGTTGACCTTCTTTGTGAATAGGTAACAACCGGAATGCCGACTCTATGTCGGCCTGCCCCATGAGGGCCCCCCTTCCCGCCGCCTTCACTACTTCCACTGCATCCACAAAAGATGAATAATGCAATCGACACAGCTCCTCGGCAATACCATAGTTTACTGATTCACCCTCAGGAAAGGAGAGGTGATGGATCAGGCGATACTAACCTTCCTCTTTCTTAGGGACCAGACCCAAAGGAGAAACTACCAAATTCTTCATTGGTGGATACGTGAATGGACCGGCCACTCTACCCAACTTGACCTCCTTGTTTACTTTAAGTGCCACCATCTCCGGCATCCCAGTGCTGACCGCAAATTAAGAGCCTCCTTGCCCTTCTTAACCTCTGTTCATGGGATTTTAAAACCCCACCTAAAACCTTCCCAAAGCAGTTTTGCATCACCACAGTTGTGATATGTATTTAACCAGGGAGTCATTGCTTGGAGGCTAACCGGTGTGTGTAGACAATTTTTAATCATATTCTTATACATCCGTGGGCATGTTGCCTGTATCATGTTGGTTTTAACCTCATTCCCTCTTGACCTTCTCCTTTGCTTTGGGGCTGCTCCACCGCTTCCCTTCACTGACTGAAGAGTTGCGGTCCCCCGCACCTCTACCCCGTGGGTGTCTGAAGCGGCATGTTTTGCCAAAGGGGCAAACCCCTTCAGTATTAACCCTCTAGCATTCCGCTTGCTCCCCCTGGTAGCTGGTTCTGTTGTTCCAGGAGGAGTACCCGTGAAAAGACCCCCTCCCCCGATGGGCGCATCCTCCCCCACCCCTCCAAACCTGAGTCTTTTCCCCTGGGGCCTTCTCTCCCCTTCTCCTGCGGGCATCATTTTGTCTAATAATCCCCCAATGTCCATCTCATTCCAAGACAAAGCTGGCCACACTTGCATTTTCAACAGGAATCCCCGATCATATTGTAATCACCCTTCCCCCCCATGCTTCAGATATAGATCGTGGATATACTGTTCATACGCAATCATTGCCAATGCATCCTAAGGATATTTCTCTAGCATGATTGACATATACACTTTGAAAACCTTTATCGAGGTGTGTATGGATGGTTACACCTTGGGTTTCTCCCTGTCCCTCTTCTCCTTCTCTTTTTCTGACAAGTGCTTTATACCTTCTCCAAGAGGTTCCATCGCCACAAAATCCAAGATTTCTATAAATTCTTTCCTCCACACCCTCTCCTTGGTGGCCCCTGGTATGTGCCACGCTAAGGAGTTTACAGACACCCGGACCGGGGCAAAACCTGGCATCAACCTCCCGCACCGTGTCATATTAGGCCCGCCATTGGCATTGGTAACTGAGTTTACCCCTGGCCCTGCTGCCCCTTGACCCCACCAGGCTGGAGCCTGAGTTGCCCCCGTCAGCACTGCACCTTCCCGGATCATTGAATTACCCCCCCCTATGGAGTTTGCGTTGGCCAGTGCTGTGACCTGCTGTCCCGGAGTAAACTGTACCATCCCCAGGAAACCAAGTGTTGAGATAATTACCAGCCCCCTGGCCTACCCCCCTGACAAACCAGTATTGGGCGGATTACCTGCCTGGTAGCCTCCTGAGCCCAGCCCCCCTGGCCACAGAGTCACCCCTCTCTGCTGGACTACCGCAGCCTCACTTGCAATTTGGTTGAAAGCATTCACATTACCACTCAATAATTGCCCCTTGCCCCCATTGCCCCATGCCTGCATACATTGCATTATCATACCTTTTACTGCCTCCAAGGATGCAGGCCCATCTTTAGTGACTACCACCGGTCTGGTTGTAGGTGTGCTGGGTGGACCATGGTTCCCTGGAGCCTTCACAGGTGTAGGTGCCGGTACGGCTGCAACCTCCTGTGCCCTTACTTTGCTTCTTGCCCTGTTGTCCCTGGGCTTTTTGCCAGTCCTGGCTTCTTCCTTGCTAGCCTTAGCCTTCTGTGTTATGGTCCTTTTTCTATTCGTGACCGGCTCCTCCTCTTCCTCGCCATGTTCTTCTGATTCTTCTTCGCCATCCTGACCTTGCACTTCTGTCAACATTTCCTTGTTGTCTGGGAACATCAAAAGAGAAACTGGCCTCTGACTGGGTCCAGCCTGTTCCTCTCCTGGCTGTGGGATCATGGCCTCCATACAGTTTGGCCCGTGTTTGGCTGCAGCCTGCCTGGCCATTGCCATAAATGCCTCCAAATCCATGTTTAAACTGTCCCCCCAAAAAGGGCTGTCCAACACTTGCTTCTGTGGCCTAGGTTTCCCAGCTCTTGCTGAGCAAATAAAGCACACCTGCGCGCTACTCCTCCGCAGCCCGCTGCCCGTGTAGCACAAGCTGATCAGAGTCTCCTGTGTTTGTGGTGATGCAGCTAGCTCATGTGTAAATCCAAGCACCTTACGTGCTTCTTCCTGACCTGCCAGGCAAGCGCGAGTCAGTGTGTGTTCACGAGTGACGGCCAGTATGGGGCTTGAACCCATGTTATTCACCCAGGCGGGCCCGGGCTTCTCTTGCCTTTATGCTCGGTATGCCTGACTTCAGCCGGGCGCCGCAAGCTCCTTTCTCGCGGCAGCCTCACCTGTTAGGCCGAGTCCTACGCTTCCCCCTGGTCTCACCGGCTCCTTGCTGGGGGGGGCTCCGCCTACAGTCCTCCGACGCCTCTGGCTGTCCCGATGCTTCCTCCTGACGGCAATTCTCGCGTCCTTTCCTACTTCCGCTATCCCGCTCCACAGCCGGCTGCTCTCCCTCTCACCGCTGGCTGCTCTCCGTCTGCTCGCGGTTCTCTGTCGCTTCGGCGGCCTTCCTCATTCCTGCGGTGGCTGCTCTGCTCCTTCCCGGATCTCAGTCCACCTCGGTTGCTGCAGCGACCTTCCGCTGCTCCTTCCCCGCTCCTGGTCCGCTCCTAGTCTCCGACCGAGACTCCGGCCGGGCAGCACTTCGAGATGCAGTGAGAGCTGCAGAAAAATAAAACGAATTCCACTCCTTGGCAATACGGGCGGGCGTCCTTCTGCAGAGGCTGGATGATGCTTGCAGTAAGGAGCCTGTCCGTTATAAAGGGGTAGCCCCGCCACTTTTCTCTGTAGCCCTTCGCAGGCTTTTTCGATCTCTGCTGTGCTTTTTGCCAACACCTCCACCTCGTCCGGGGGGGGGAGGAAAGGAGGAGGACACCACCCGGGTTATTAGGATGCCTCCTCCATTTTCTTTGTGTCTCTCGTCGTCACCTGCATATCCTTAGTGCTCACTATGCATATCCTTAACAACGGGTGAGATTCCCTGGGGATAACTAAGTGAAAGTAATGAGAACCTTGGATTTTAGACAAGAACCCTTTCAAATGGTTTGAGTATTGAGACTTTGAAGGGATTAACTGGTAAATACTGATAATACATAGAATATGGCATGACTCCCCCCACGTCCCCTCTCCTCGGTGGTTGGGGAGGAAGGATAGCTCAGCGGCAATGCGTGTGTCTTGAAAAACATAACAACGCTAACACACAGGTTCTAATCGGGACCCCACGCTCAGGAACCACTCGCTGGTATTAAGCGCTTTATAAATCTAAAATAACAATTTGAAAAAAGTCAATTACATCGTAATTGGCACATACCATGTATTATGGCAATAGCTGGTGAGCACATGGCAGAAGAAAACAATGCCTAAAGACCTTCAACTATTGATTTTGCCGATGCTTATTTTTTCGGAGCAGGAAAACCGTCACATACTTCAAAACTACCTGTCCTAGCTTGCAAAGTATCATGCTGCTGGCATAAAGGTGGGGGGAAGTGGGATGGGGCAATGGGCAAAGTGGCCACGCCACTTCACAATACTTTGTATTTTTGTGTAACACGAGTGCTTTTGTTAAACGATACATACGAATTCAATAAAACGATGACATTTAGTTTGACTCCACCGTTCCACGGCCGTATGGATTTGCTAAGTGATCCAATCAAACAGGGATCGGAGAGAGTTGAACCTTTTTGTAAATCTTTTAGGCTCTTCCAAGTCGCATCACAAGGAGGCGCTGCACGCCCTGTGCAGTTCTTACTGTTGCACGCCAAGATTATGCTGAAACAACATAATAAATGCCTGCAAGCACAAACAAAAACAATGATGGCGAACCATACAAGAACATTACTGTAATGAACGAGGATAAGAAGAATCCCAACAGCCAACAAAGGAAGCAATCAAACAAACATTTGTGTCTGAAATGGCGAGCTCTGGAAAAGAACACGAGTGATGAAAACCTCAGCTCAGTGTGCCCTGGGGAAAGGGAAGTGTGATCTAGCTCTGCTCTCCGTTTTCCATTGCCTGCGGTATGTATCCGTGGCGTCGTCAGAAATCAAATTTAGAGGGGGCACAGAGGGGCCAAAGACAAAAGTAGGGTGCACACCAACTACCAGACCCCACTGCATTTCCCCTCACATCAAACCATAAAGTCACTAATGACCCTTCATTCACAGTTTTGTGGCTACATTCTGATTGGAGGGGCAGGTCCTGACGGCAGAGGGAACTTAACAGCTCTTCGTTGTTGATTGCGTCACTGTGCGTGTGCCGTGTGGGCGAACAGAGCACTGCAGACAGCGCAGAGTGAGTAGCGCAGCTGACATAGGGGAGGCCCAAGGGCAGCCCAGGATTACAGAGGAGGGGCCCAGTCCCTCCCTAGCGACGCCACTGGTACGTATAGAGGCCTTCAGGCTTAAAGTGGGACTTTACATTGGGGGCTGGGGCTTCCCTAACAATCTCAGGACATTATTTGTGGGAGGAGTCTGAGAGGGCTGTGGGGCTGTGTAAGTAAGGAACTTTTAGATGAGGCGTGGTCTATGTAAATAAAAGATGAACATATACCGTGGATATATTCATTACCAGAGAGAAATGGCATGAAAGGTATAAAATATATTTAGACAACCTGTCATGGATGGCACTAAAATCACTCCAGTTCTAGGGGTTTAATTGAAATGCCAAGAGGCCCTATGGTCTTCCCTTCCTCTCTCGTCTCAAGGCACCTCCTCCCTAACCCAGGCGTCCTGAGCCCCAAATTACTAAATGGCAATTGTTTCTACCTCAGTATGCTAATCGCTAAATAGGCTGAGATGTTAACCTAAGGACTCTTGCCCGTATCGCTCTAAACCGCCTCGAGGACTTCCTAACTTTCCCTACTCTAGCCAGTCGTTAGTGGTCTTAAGGGGTATGGGATTTGTTCCTTACAGAATCCCTGCTTGATTCGGTCTTCTTTGTTCACGTTCACACTTCCCTCTCATGTCTTGTCTTTCCCTCTCCTCTCTCCAGTTCCGCCTTTTCTTCACACTCCTCCCTTCACTTCCTGTGCCTATGATGTCTCTCGTGCGCCTCCACCCTTTGATGTTACTACCTACTCTCTGAAGTTACTATTCTCTCATACACCACTACTACTCCCGTCTCCACTCCATTACTCCTTTCTCCACACCACTACTCCCTCCTCTCGCTACTATTCCATCCTCCACACTACCACTCCCTCCTCCACACCACTACTCCTTCCTCCACACTACTAATCCCTCCTCCACACCACTACTCCGTCCTCCACACTACTACTCCCTTCTCCACATTACTACTTTTCAGACATTCACCTATCATTCAATACGATACGCTAACTCTCCAAACTCCACTTGCCACACTAACACGCACATTCACACTGCAGTACTACTCACTAGCCAATACTTCACCTTTCTCCAGAAAGTGCCTCCACGCTCTGCTGCTCCTTCCTCCCTCCTCCTGGTCTCTTGGTCTTCCACCTCCTCCTCCTCCTTTGACCTCACCTGAATAACCCACACTTCCTGCTTCCTGTGATCTCTTTTTATACTCCTCCCCCTATCCTGGGTGGCTCTCTGTCTTTTGCCAATCTGGCCCAGTATTTCCTACCCTTGGTGTTTTGTAGGTGGCAAAAGTTACAAATAGTGGGCTAAACCCGAGCCACTTCCCCCGCACATGCCTGCTGCGGAACAAAAATGGTGGCCTGGGAGGCTGCATTTTCAAGTTCATTCCTTGTGTCCCAAAGGTAAGTTCCATTGTTAGGGGGCGTTTGAATAACCTGCATTAGTCCCTGGTGGTCTAAGTGCTTTGGTAATGACTTTGGGGGCTAATCCTCGTTGTATGGCAGCCACACACGGCTTCTCTGTCATGTGCTGGTGGCGCTGCGGTTCTATTTTTGCTTTGCCCGTCTCTTTCTGTTGTGAATCACACAATCCTGAGGGGTTGGATACTGGTGGTCGGGTTGCTCACTGAGTGTGCCTTGCTAGCTCTTAGTGGTTTCATGATGGCACTATGATAAACCCGAAAACACTGGCAAGTATCTTGTCAAGGAGGAATGGTATGAGGAAAAGGTGGACTGTGCAAAAATAGAGTGGCATAAGGGTGGGGCAGGAATCGGGGCAATCTCAACTTCCACCAGCCACCGCATGGGTAGGACTAGGACTAGATTTATCCCTGGTAGGCCTCCCACCCCAGGCAGAGAATGGTTCCTGTGCCCTCTTGACAAGGCCATGGTACTGGCTTTGTCACAAAGCATTCGTAAATCTCATTTCATTTTACATTTAAAGGCATGAATTTCTATTGGTCCTAAAAAGAATGGATGCCGATCAAAGACGTGATTGTTATCAAGTGACTACGATTAAGTGAGCTATTAGCCTGTGCTGGCTGATCTAAACATGTCTAGCATTTTAGATCAGCCGTTGAGGCATGAAGCCTGCAGCTTGCACAGGTTGTTATGAAGGCCCATAAAATGCTTTTGATATCCATCCCATCCAGCACATCATCGTCAAATTCGCAGCACACCTGTTTTTCCCGAATTACTTGTGCTGTAAACTGTATACAAAAGAACAATATAACTCCTAACAATATGTTTGATACAGGGGCAGAAAGTAGCACTGTACCAGTCCAAAATGATATACAGATATGCCAGTAAGATAGCTCAGTGGGTTGAGCGCATTCTGAGTATCAACTTCGGTTGGGTGATATTGTATGTAAATATATTGTCTGTAAAGCGCTTTGGCGAAACCACTATGTAAAATAGCACATTTTCATCATTACATAATAATTAAGATGTGTTATAGGGCGGTGTTGCAACCCAGGACTAGATAATCCGTCTCACCTAGGCCAACAATGCATCCACATTCCTGTAGACATGCTCATTATAAGTAGTGTAAGGAAGCTCCGGTAGCATGTATGTCAATGCGCATTCCTGGCAGCGAAAGGTTGGAGCAGCATTTATGCCTTTCCATTTACTACTGAAAAAAGAGGATTAGCTGCTCCACTAGGCCCTTGATTGCTAATTTCACACTTCATAACAGAGCTTAAGTTCCATGCATAATTCCAACCAATCAGTTGCAAAATGGAGGCATAGCAGACACACGCTCATTTGCAGGCTTGCTGTGTAATTTCAGCAGAGTGGAACACATTTCTTGTAAATGTCTTCATAATTTATGCTTAGAGCGCCTTGCCTCCTGACACACTCTCCAAACAGCCTACAATGCTTTAATATCCTCCCTTTGCACTATTTCCCTCTCGACCAGCACCACGCTTCCCAGTGAGATGAAGAGCAAGAGAGGTGTGAGATCTAAAACTGGCGTTCGCCGCCATGAACAGGGAATTGTTGTGGGAGTCACTGAGGAGGGAAAACCTGAGGTGATTGTGGGTGGTGGTACTGGAGGTGTTTCGCGATTGTAACGTGGCAAGAGTCAGATACGGTCTGAATGGAGAAATGACATGGCACTTTTCTGTGGGGATGGGTGTCGTACAGCGGTGTGTTCTAACCACCACCATATTTAGCCTGTTCTTGAATGATTTAGAGGAGGTTCTGTTTGGCCTACAACTGGAGGTGCCTAGGCTGGAAGGCCAGGCCGCTCCATTCTTGTTATTTGTGGCTGGCATGGTGCCACTCAACCGAACGGAAATATCGATACCTAACCTATTGGGCACCTTTTGTAATGACTTAATTCACAAGAATCTGTTCATTAATGAGAGTAACACAAAGGCAATGGTGATGAGCCTCAGGAGGAGTTTTGTTGTAGATGGTAAACGTTTACGGGTAGTCAGTGGCGGCTGTTGACTTTGAAATTTGGTGGGGCGTAAATATAGCAGGACGAATTTAAAAGCTCAGCGTGCGCAAGCCCCACTCACATCAAGGGGCTGCAGGGAGGTCCCGCCCCCAACCAAAGGTTTGGAAACATGGCTTCCAAAATGTGCAATTTACTGTCCAAACCCGCACAAACATGACCTAAAAAGCATTAGACTTTAGGCACTAACGATGGTACATGATTCTTACGTGTGCAAGTGTGGTGGTGTATTTTACAGCAGATTGTATTGAGGATAGCTACAGATGGTTAGTCAACTTAGAACCCTTTGTGGCCTGCCAACAATTACTGAGGCCGAGGAGGAACAGCAGGCATCCCAAAGGGGCTGTGATCCGTATGTGACTTGCAGGTTCAAAGCCCGGCAAGACCAACTCAGCATTTCATCCGGGGTGGCAGAGTTTCAACTTCGTAATATATGTAAATATGTTCAATCA
Source organism: Ambystoma mexicanum (assembly GCF_040938575.1). NCBI lineage: Eukaryota > Metazoa > Chordata > Amphibia > Caudata > Ambystomatidae > Ambystoma > Ambystoma mexicanum. The sequence continues at coordinate 307,746,474 of NC_090921.1, forward strand.
AAAACACTTTGGCGAAAACGCTGTATAAATAACACATCATTATAACATCAAATGCAATTCTTTAATGGAGCCTTTGTACTGTAAATGGTGATAATCTTAAGCAGGCATGCGATAATGTGTATTTTCTTTTACTGGGGATTGTTCCTTCCTTTCTTTTATTGAACACTTCTAAGCAGTAAGTGCCTGTCTGTGTGGGTTACATGTGTTATGCAGCACCCCGTATGTTAATGTTAATGTTAAAGGACATTTGTACCGCGCACTATCACCACCGGAGTGGTCCCCTGGCGCTCTGGTGGCTCTGAAAGAGGAGGGGAGGTTGAGTTAGTGGGAGGAGGCAGGAAAAGTGGAAGAGAGCAGTGATGTGCTGTTGGCAGCCTTAGCCCGGTGGGTCCGTTGGCTAGGCCTGGGGTGTTTGCGGCCGGTAGTTGTCGTGTAATGTTGTGCAAGACTATGTGTGTTTTTGTTTTGTTGTTGCAATGTAGTGAAGTTTGTGTGGTTTGTTGTTCTGTAGGTTTTGGTTGTGTTTGGTTTGGAGTTTGAGAGGTGTATGCAGAAAGGGGAATTGTTAGTAGGGTTGGTTAGTTTGCGTCTCTATGCTGAATTCAGGCGCTCGGCTTGCACAGTCTCCTCTGGTGCGGCTCTGTCCTGATCTGGGTCTGATGGCATACAAGGTCATGACAGTATGCATTGAAATGTGAATCGGAATGTCCTCGTTCTCCTGCAGCGCAGTCTGATATAGTCTGTTCGTGTTTCATGCCTCGTGGAAGTACGTTTTAAGCCATTTACTTCTTCACAAGCCACAAAAGGGAAGCAGTGCTTTCTGAGGCATAAAAAACAATCCTACCATGCCAGGCTAAAAATTCAATATAGATGGGAGGGACTGATCAGAATTTTGTTCGGCACCGAGGAGAACCACTAAACAAATGCTGATCAGGTAGTGAGCTGCACACGCCTTTTATTTGACTGGTTTAGCTATCTATTCAATTGGGCCACAGATCTCCAAGTGTGTGCTTGGAAAGTCCTCATGCAGTAATTCCGCTCACATGCAAAGCCTAAAACGGCGGCTTGGGCTGCAAAAAGCATAATGGAAGCAAAAGTCAATATTTCAGTGTCCACAGCTTTATTTACTTTCGCCATCATTATGTATCATTGATTTGGAATAACAATAACACCTGCCTTCCGTACTTTGAGGCTGCAAGCCTGACGCAGGAAGCACTATAGACACACACACGTAGCTGCATATGTGTCGATGCACACATCTTAGCACTTGTGTGCACCTAGCGAGATATTTGGAACACAGCGTCACTCTCTCTAGCATTGAGGGGAACAGTTTGCAAGCATTTACTGTATAAGCAAGCTGCAAAGTCACAGGACAGAGCCTTATCAAAATATGCTTTCTGCAGTTAGTGATGTTATGTTACTGGGATTACAACCTCGCATGCTTGGAACATGAAATCTCGTGAATTTTGACATGGAAGATGAAATGTGGAGAACCCATCTTGAAAGTTCAGTACGTTAGAATTGTGATTCTAAATAATTGTGATTGTGAAATCATTCTTTGCAGTGTCGTTGTAATGCATGACTATGAACCTTTAAATGTCCATCCAGAGCAAAACCACTTGATGGCATCTAAACACAGCTAACTGTGATGTTTGAGTGCTCTTATCTAATACATTATCTGAATAGGTATGAGAGGTGCCAGGTAGAGAGAGTAGCAATGAAAAAAGCAGATGTGACAGATTGTTAATTTACAGTATATGGTATGCAAAAGGATACTGTATGATGCTGTTTGCCAAAAGCGATAAATCACCCTGTGCATTAATTGTGCACTCACAAGTATTGTTGGAAAACACAGACATATGTACTGACCCTCACAGGCCTCAGTTACATCACCTGGACTGCAATTAGAGCAAGTTTAAGAACAGACCAATCAGGGACGTTATTTCACCAAGATGCCAGGGGTAGAGGAAGTCAAATCACACAACCTTTGACATCTGATGACATCACAGGAAGTGACATCATTTGACCCCATCCCAACTGACATCACGGGAAGTCATGACACCCAAGCTTTCACCCCTTGACAAAACAGGAAGTGGCATCACATAACATTGTCCCTCGGTACACTAAAAGAAATATGGATACCATATCACTGTATGATGATATACATTTCATACAAGAATGGATCACCATATGTAGCGATAATATCAGTTTGTTTATGCCTAAATTACAAAATTACTGTGAATGTAAGCAGACGTCCAACACAACAACCTCGACTATTGTGCTTCACTCGGGCTAAACTGTAAACAGACATAGCATCTTGAAGAGGCCTAAACCCCAAATCACAGACATTCAGTGCCTTCCAAGGTTATGGCCACAATCTGGAAACAGCAACTGACCAACACAAGTCCAACCAGAAGACAATGAGAGGGTGTACCACTTCATGCTTTTACACTTGGACTATACGTGCAGGGATTTTCTTGTCAATAGAGCATTTTGCACCAATGCAAAGCAACCCACTCCCCACATATGAAACACTTGTTTACAGGTGTGTTATAAATACCAAATCATATCATATCAGTCACCCAGAGCCAGAACATCCCCCAACCATCTTTACCACAGGCACCCCACCATTCAATACGAGTCGCTAAGGGCGGTCCGTCAACAGCTTTAATTGTTTGGCACCCACTCCCGCCCTCCAACACCTTACACCTCCAATTCCTTGCTCCAACACCTCATATTTACACAGTGCCACCCTCCAGCAACTTAAGTCTTCAGCATTTTACAATACCATCAACCTCAAGCAAACTAGCAACTTAGGTCTCCAGCACCCTCCTTCAACACCCCAACAGTGTGGGTCTCAATTACCCCCACACATCTTATATCTGCATTCAATGCATTTCAACTCTCTTACAACACATTATGTCTCAAACACTCTCAACATCTGTATGTAGTAGTACAACATCTTAAGCCTCCAGTATCAGCCTCCATAACATTGAGCCTCAAGTACACACCTCAAACCCAGCGCTGTGCCAGTGGTTCTGAATGATTTGAAACCTTCCATCCACCACCTTTCTGATTTGCTTATTTGGTAAGTAACCCACAGTTTATTGTGTTGGGTGGGAGATAGAGAGGAAAGATGCGTTGCAGATCACACAAATTGCAGTTTCTTTTTGTTTAAAAATGCAAGCAGCAGCAGCAGCTCCATGACATCACCCATAGAAAAGGCCCATTTTATTATTTTCCTTGGTCCTTTAAATGGTGCTTAATGTCAGCCTCCTCCTGCTTCTAGACACTGGAACAGGAACTGTACCCATGTTGCACTGCACCCTCTTGTTTCCAAAGTAAGTGCATTGCCCCTGAGACACATTTAGCTTCATTTACAACTGCCCTTTTCAGGTGCAACACATATATGTGCTGTTGGCACTGCCTCTTTGTCCAGTGGCCCAGGGCCACAAGGACAGGTTTAGGAATGATATGATAGGTTATTTTTAATGCGCTTAATACCCAGAGGTTTCTAAGCGCAGACCCCGGGATCAAACCTGTGTTGCTCTGTGTCGTCTTGCTTCCAAGGCAAGCATGTTGCCCCTGAGCTATCCTCCCGAGAATAGCAGAGGGACAGCCAGGGGTAGCAGGTGCTACCACTGGCAACCCCCAAATGACATCCCTGAAACAAATCACAGCATTATAATTATAATTACAAGTGTGTCTGTTGTCAACGTGCGTTATAGAAAGTAAGCAACAAGAGAAGAATTGCAAAGAACAAGAATAGGCACTTTGTGGACATCGACACGCAGAATAGTCCGGTTGTTATGGTACACCGTATGCAAGCTCGCGAGCTGAAGCACACTCTACTAAGGAGTAAGCAAGTGCATATCTAAAATGCAAGCTGTTATTAGGCCGGCTGTCCTGTAAAAGCGAAGGCACAAAGGAATGCACTGTAATGGAAGTAGAGTGAAATAGCGTGGAGGTCTGCTCATCAGTCCTCACTCCAGCAGTGTTCGGTTGTCACACAATGTGCCAATGACTCAATAGTTACAACAAAAATGCTGTCAAACAGACTGCAAATCTGCAGGAGTGATTGCAAGCCAAATACTGTGATCTCATACAGAGAGTGTAGACCTAATCCTGTCATATGAAAAATGATGGAGCATGGCCCACTATGGACCACCAACAGATGAGAGCGACTATGGGTCTGATTATGAGTATGCCGGTTGTGTATGTTGTTATCGGACCGGCATACTCCGAGTTCTATGTGCGGGTGCCTTCCTGCCTGCCAACGGCACCCGCTCGCAGACCTTGACGGTAGCACCAGCACCATTGTGAAATGTTAAGCGGCTTCACTTCAACACTACAACTAAGTCAATGCCTTGTCTGGGATGCTGAGGGAAACCCTTATTGATATATTTTTAGGTCCAGTTCATGTACTCTGGATGACAACCCTTATATAACACCCCTCTCTTAGAATCTCCCGGACCCCACTGAGCCAAGAAGTAGGTCTGTTTTGCAAATTTAAAATGTTTATTTGGACAATTCAACAACATATATCTATCGCACTTTTATAATAAATTAATATCTGATAGTACACTGAGACATATGATGTGGATCCACAATGGTAATGTTACAGTGGTACACTTGATTACTTAGGAGTAGTATAGAGGATGAGGTAGCTGAAAATGCTTTATGGTTTCAAGGAAATGCAAGATGGAATAAAATGCAGTACAGCAAATAAACTTGATATGATTTCAACCAACAACAATGTAATCACCTTTCTCTGGCAACTCACTCCCCCCATTTATACAATATAAGGAGATGGAAAGGAGAGCACACAGTCTTCAAGAATCCCAACAAATCACACTTGATAATGCAATACACTGTTCCAGTTCCCCCAGCAAGCTTAGAGAAAACAGGTATGAGTTTTAAACACAGGCGAATTACTTTGAAATGTGGTGGCAATGAAGTGAAAAGATGCTAAAATTGCTTTTAATTCCCTATAGGAGGTTCAGGGTGAGTGGTAGACACTTTAAATCAGTTCGGGTCAGCCCTAACAATGGTTCAGGGATGGTTATTAGGTTGCAAACGAATTTTAGCAGTTCAGGCAAAAGCGGCTATCTTTTTACAGATGACGAAATCAGGCCAAATCGCAAATCGCGGTAAATTTCGCGAGTGCGTAAATCACGATTGCGGAAAAAGTATAGGGAGTAGGAAGTCGGTTCTAGGTTCGTTGGAAAGCCTAGAATCACAGCCAAATGGTTCCGGAGATACAGACGATTTAATAAAGGTAGATTTTCGAATTTAAAGTAAAACTCAAAATGACAGGTGACAGTTTGCAGCTTTAGAATGACAGATGACAGCTCGCAGCTTTAGAATGACAGATGACAGGATTACTAGGAGGCAGTTCTACTTAGGTTAAAATAGTTTGGATTAGATTATTTTAACTAAGGGATTGGTTCTGCACAGTTCTGCTAGGTACTCACAATATAAATTTGAAATAGGCCTCGTCACGGATCTGGTCAACACGTCCAGCGGCAGTTCTCTCTGCTCGGCGGGTCAATCAGGCACCGGTTCTGCTCACAGCGATCTGGGTCAGCTCTGCTCTGCTGGTCTAGCCTCTCTGGATACAGCTGCCTCTGGTTCTGGATACTGCTCTGCTTTCCGGTCCGGATCAAGTGGATTCTGGATGTAACACTGCTTTCTGGGTACTGGCAAAAGTTCTTGGCAAAAGAATTCAGACAGCTCGCCCGGCTGTGGAATAGTTTGCAAATGATTTTAAGGATGCTGAGGCCTGCTGAGAAGAGTTCTCAGTTTGTGGGTTTAGGCCCTTGCTTTAAGTTCTGAAGTCAATTTCTGGTCTCTGAAGATTGATGGATGTGAAGTCTGGAGTCTCCCGGCAGAGCGTCCCGCAGAAAATGGAATTGAATCTTTCTACCTGTCCCAGCAGTCTCTTTTTATGTGTTTTGGAAGTAGGTGTGTGCGTGGCATAACTGAGCCTGCCCCTCTCTACTTGTCATTGGCCAAATTCTCCCCTCTCCCATGATTGGGGGAATTGGGTTGTGAGTCAGAGTGATGAGGTCTGTTTATGGGTAAGAGGATCCTCCCCTGGTCAATTTGCCCACAAATCTATATTTGATTCAAATACATATTTCCCAGGTACATGTGTGGTTGACATTACATGTACATATTACACCTTGCTTAAGGTAGTCTCTGTTTCGCCTCTGGCGTTTCTAGGAGCTTGCATTCAAAAATGCAACTTATTTTCGATTTTAGTGGATTGTGCAATATGGGATTTTCATCAAAAATTATACAAAAATACATTTCCCTTCCATATATATCCCAGTAACTTTCCATGTCTCTAGCTTAAATACATTGTCTACAATATTCATAATTAGCGGGAATTTGCCCCAGAACATGGTACAAATTGGAGTTTGGACTCAAATCATGAGGGCATTTTTCAAACTAAGACTCTCAAAGTTGTACATTCCTGTCATTTGGTTACAATAAGTTATCACTGTTTCTATAAAATATATATTTGTTGCAATTCAACTCCACAAAGTGTTTGGGTCCACATCCAGAAGTCTGGGTGGGTCAGTGATCACATGTCTCTCCTTGCTGGCAGAGGGCTGTTGACAGGAAACACTCAAAATTAACATACCCCATTCAACAGAAAGGGGCTATTGTCTCTCTCCTCCAGGCTGAAGGGGAAACCCCCTCCCTCTCACTCAGAAGGGCCATGTGATATCCTGCCTCCTGTGGTGAGTCTCTGGGGTGTTAAGAGTTCTCAGCCTCTTGGCCTCTGGGAACAGCAGGTGGCTAAGATTTTCAATTAACCAACAAGCTTTGAAGTCCCTGCCCCTCTTGCAACTCCTAAATACAGTTTCCCTGTCAGAGTTTGGACCGCTAGCGCCGCCTTGGGGAATTTGTCGGTACTACATCCTTTTTTGAGTTGTCTTGAATTACTGCATTTCAATAGAGTGGTCTTTTGCTTGATAGTATAGGACCCTTGCTTAACATTGTTTTGATGGCATCCTTACAGTAGAGTGGTGATGTGGAACCCCCCACAAGAAGGTTGTATCTTTGGAGTGGTCTCTCGCCAACTGCGCAGTTCTCCTATTCTGGCGTGAATGTGAGCGGCGATAGCTCATCCCCACATCCACCCAGTGTATTGATTTACTTTGTTCTGGGATAGAATAATGGGCGGCGACAGCTCATCCCCACATCTACCCAGTCTAAGGATTCAACATGGGTCAAAACCCTTGACAGAATGGTGCCAGTGCTACCGTCCTCCGCATTCACATTTGAGGGACTCGAATCTACCCAGTCTAAGGATTCAACATGGGTCAAAACCCTTGACAGAATGGTGCCAGTGCTACCGTCCTCCGCATTCACATTTGAGGGACTCGAATGGGAATATGGGGTATTTTTTTCCGGCGTCCGGCAATGGGGAATTACTGGGACTGCTGGGGCTGGAAAATAAATGACTGCGGTGGCAGCAATGCCGTTTTTACCGGCATGGCTACAGCTGGGGTCATAATGAGGCCCTATCACTCTTAGCGCCTGTGATCTCGGGTGGGCTCCGAGTGAGACTGCAGCTCAATTCTATCAGCCTTTTAAAACATGTTGGAAAATTAGCATGTGTATCTACGGTCTAGTCGCCCAAGTGCCGACATTGTTGGCACAGCACAGCCTCTGGAAAAGGCGGACCATTACAAGTTTAATTTGGCATTGGTGAAGACCCTCCTTGTGCTTCTCTGTGCTAAACAAAAGTAAAGGAACATACTCTGGATTCATTGAGCTCTCCCGTTTCAAAACAGTGACATTGAAAGCCATAATTATTCCATGCTCTCTGCCTGTACAATAAACGTGGCCCACATCCATTTAACTTCACTCCGGCTGACACTACGAGGCCCTAACCACATTCTTACACTCCCGCTTGTGCTCTCTATTGCCTGCTTGAGTGCTTAATTCATTGTGCAGGTTGCACGCCGGTCTGAAGCGATAACTGAAATCCAGTGACTAAATAATGCATCTCTTCGAGAGCCTGCTGTGCTGGATTCCCTCAAGACCTGCAACGGTCGGCGGAACAGGGCCTGGCAGTGTCTCAACCAGGCTCAAAGAAAGGAGGCATAATTGAGTGAGGAATCAGCATTAAGCTGTTATATCGCTGGTATGGGGCGCTGGGAGGTCATGCGAGGAGTACACATGGACCTATTTGTGGAAGTAAGTTCTGAGGGAGCCACAGAAGAACCTGAGAGAATGGGGGAGCTGAGACTAATGGGAATGGAGGCCATACTGCGGCTGCTGGACTACTGGTCCATAGTCCAGCCACTGGCCCGGGGCACAGTTCTCTAACGTTCAACGTACCAGTACTACTTACCGTTTCAGAGTCTGACAGTAAGTCACCATTCTGAATGGTGCCTGTGCATCCGGCCTCCCCATTGCCATTGAGCCCTATGGTGCTCAAATGGGAATGGGGAGCATTTTTTACCAGTGCCCAGCAATGGGCAAATACCAGGTCTGGCGGGGCCGTAATGACCCGTTAATTGCCCATTCTCGGGCGCCGGTAAAATTCGCAAGTTCGGCGGCAGCCTGCCGGTTTTACCGGCAAGGCTAGTGCCGAACTTGTAATGAGGCCCAATGTTTAGTAAATTAAGTGGCAAACAGTGCATTTGTTTGCATAAATCGTGCAAAATATTCAAAAACATTGCAGGATGTAACAAAATATTTGAGTAATTGGAGTTCCCTCATTGGACATTTTTAAGAGGGACATTGTTTGAACAGTAACATTGACTCCAAAATATAAAGGCTCGTTTTGGTGCCCCATTAACCCCCCAAATGGATTGCCTGGATCTTTATCAGGGAATTGTGCATTTTTAGGAGCAGAAGATGAGTAACAGTGGACAGAATATGGTAGAATGTAAAGATCATTTCAGCCAGGCTTTGGCTGGGGTGAGGGTTTTCTGCTTAAGAAATGTAGAAGAAAATAGTGCTTTATAAAGCACTCTAGGTTTGTTACATTGAAGATAAGTAATTAGGAACAAAAAACATTTTTCGGTTGGGTTTGGGTACTCTTTCCCCAAGCAATCCTCTGGGAAGTACAGTTTTAAGTGGTGCATTTTTAAGCATATTAGTGGGTCAGTAACATTGGTCACAATTTGGAAGTTTTGAAGACCACTTGACAGAAGCGGGTGCGTTTTTTTCCTTGATATTGTACACATTATTTATTTATACTTGTTAAGTGCTCACCCTTGACATGGGGTCAGCCTGCACTTCGCTAGTTCAAACCTGTGGCAGGGTCGACTTAGCCGTGCATCTTTCGAGGTTGATGAATTCAGTACATTACAATGGGCAGGATTTAGAAGCAGGATTTAGAAGCAGGAAGAATCTAGCAAGAAACACTATACTAAAGTAAAAATAATGACTATCTCACTAAGAAATGATTTCAGAAACTTAAGTGAATTGCAATTGGTAGCTACACTAATTAATTGAGCAAAATGTGGTACTCTTTCCCCTTAAGTGCCCATTAGCCACTTGCCAGATAAGCAACGAATCATACAAAGAAAATGTTTGCACCAGGCACTTCAATACAAGTAGTATGTTACATTTGGGTCAATTATTTTGCATGGGTCCCACAAAAACAAACTTCACATGTAAAGAAAATGGCATAAGAAAATTGTTTTAGAAGTAACGTTTGGGCATGGGCGCCACTTATTTGTCCAATTTGCAAGTTCCAGCACAGACATTGGCACAGAAGTTGGCAATTGCCATCAGAACACAAATACAGGCATTTGGTTTGATAATTGGACAAAGAATCAGAAGATGAAAATATCTTCACAAAGATGATGCAATTAGTGTGGAACATTTTGCACCAACAAATTGCACTCTGGCACCAAATGCAAATATTACATGTACAAAAGAAACTTATTAGTACTTCCTTGACTGTTGGGTATTCAAGTCACTTATTGTCTTACTTATTTCCTTACTATTTGGCAACACTTCTTTACTGTCTAACTGAGTGCAGCAGGTGAAGGCTCAGTTCGTAGCAACATTTTCTTCGTAGATTCTGTACTTCATTCAGCCAGCGGTGCACGTCATAGTGTACCATAGCTCCACGTGGTGCAGAAGACTGACACTGTTGTAACAAGTGGGTATTCTAATGGATGACCAGGGCAGCGTAGTTTCTGTGCTTCAGGTTCTCTTCAATCACTGGGCACCATCTCATCTGAAGCCCCAAGAGATTCCTTTCCACAGCCACCCACTTGCTCCCTGCACCCATCAGGACTTGCACACCAATCAGACCACTCTACTGATCCTTCCACAGCAAAAGCTTCAACAACTAACAGTATGTCATGCCTGTCAAAAAGTGCAGGCTGATTGGCTAGCCTTCGCATGCAGACCTGGCTCAGAGTACACTGCGATGAATGTTTCAGCCCTGAATGTCCTTCTTCTTGGCTGCCACACAATGGCGTAGAGCAATTGGCGAGCAACATTTTAGGGTCAGGAGAGAAAAATGTTTTTTGGGAGCTACACATTGGGGATCACTGGATTAGGGTGTAAGGCAACCAGCTGCTGGAGTGTATCAAGCCACTTTGAAAGGTAGTTTAGGCTTGGATGCTTGTATGAAGATCCATTTGCTCGTCTGAGCTTTGGTACCCTGTGGAAGTCTCAAACTATAGATACTAGGGATGCGTTATTTTGCTATATGTGAAGGGATGTGATATTGGGACCCAAACAAATAGGCCATGATGTCCTGGTCATTGAAATATGAGTATATAGGAAGTTTGGAGGATGATGTGGCCTCAATTATACTAAAGACAGGCAGGAATCCCGTTATGCTATTCATGCAGTTAGATTTGGATCTCTCCCTTAGAGGTATCCAACTGCTAAGTGTAGCAAGGTGCCTATGGCTGGACTCTGTGATAAGACTGTTGAGCCCCTGGTGCACTTCCTACTCTTATTTATTTATTTTATTTATTTGCACTTTTAAAGCGCTCACACAGCCCGCGGGCATCGAGGTGCTGTTACAGCAACATGTTTCTCGATAAAGGACTATGACAAGAAAGACTGTGATGAACGACTCAACAACAGAAGGACTATGTCGAAGAAGAAGAACTGTGATTAAAGAATGTTATGAATGAGAAGGACTGTGGTGAATAAGGACTGGGATGAAGGAGGACTGTGACAGGCGTAAAGGAAAAGGACTATGTCAAAGGAGGAGGGCTATGAAGAATGAGAGACTGTGATGAAGGGGACTGGCTATGATAAAGCAGAAGCAATGTGATGGTGGACTACGAAGAAGGAGAAGAAATGTGATGGACTGATTAAGAAGAATAAGTGTGATGAAGAAAAATCAATTTCATGAAGAATGACTGTGACAAAGTACTGTAATGAAAGAGGATGACTATGCGAAAGGACTGGGGCAAAAACGAAGGACTAAAATGGAGGAGAAGGGCTGTGATGAAGGACTGTGAGGAAGGAGAATGACTGTGATGAAGAGACTGTGATTAATGAGTAGGACTGACAAAGGACAACACAGTTACAAAGAAGAACTGTATAATAAAGTCAAAGGATTGTGATGAAGGGCTGGACTTTAATGGAGGAGAAAGACTGTGCCAAAATACTTCTTTGATGAAGCCGAAGGTTTGCAATGAAGGAAGATTGTGATGGAGGACTGTGATGACAGAGAAGAATTGCGACAAAGGAGAAGGACTGTGGCAAAGGAGAAGGACTGTGACAGATGACTGTGATAAAGGAGACACAATGACAAAGGAGGACTGTGATGCAGGAGGACTGTAGAAAAGGAGAAAGATTATGAAGTATTAGAACTATCACAAAGGAGAAGGTTTGTGGTGAGGGACTGTAATGAAGGAGTAGGGCTTTTACTAAGGATTGTGATAAAGGAAAAGGAGTATGATGAAGAAGGACTGCGATGAAGGAGAAGGACTGTAGTGAAAGAAAACACTATGAGGAAGGAGTGTGACTGTGAGTAAGTAGAAAGACTGTGACAAAGGACTGACGAAGCAGACACTCTTTGATGAAGGACTGATGAAGGAGAAGGACTGTGACTAAGAAGGGCTGCAACTAAGAAGGAATGCGATGAAGGAGTAGAACTGTGATGGACTTTGTTCAAAGTGAAGAACAGTATGAAGGACTGTGATGGAAGTGTGCTGTGACAAGCAACTATGACGTAGGATACAGACTTGAATAAGGACTTGTTGGTGGACTATGATAAAGAATAAAGGTGACAAAGGAAATTACTATGACAAGAAGGACTGACAAATGACTCAACAGGAGAAGGACTGGGGGGATTGTGATAGGGGATGACTATGATGAAGAAGGATTGTGAAAAGTAGAAGGACTATATCAAAGGAGGAAGGCTGCGATGAACAAGGAAGACAGTGATAAAGGAGAAGGTCTATGTCAAAGCAGAAGAGCTGCAATGGTGGTATGTGAAGAAAGAGAAGACTGTGATGCACAGATTAAGAAGAAGAACTGTGGTGAAGAGCAAGAAATTTGATGAAGGATGACTTTGACAAATGGCTGTGATGAAGAAGGTCTATGACGAAGGAAAACTGTGATGAAGTTGAAGGTATGTGATGAAGAAAGCCTGTGATGAATGTGGACTGACAAAATACAGGACTGTAGCAAATGAGGACTGTGCCGAAGGCGATGGTCTGTGATGAAGGGTTTCCCATTAAAGAAGGAGGAAGATTGTGACAAAGTAAGACTCGGTTGGAGCACTATTATGAAAGAGCAGGACTGTGACAATAGTCTAATGATGGGGAAGGACTCTGACGAAGGAGAAGAATTGTGATAATGAAGACTTGTGATAAAGAGGGGCTGTGAGGAAGGACAGTGACAAAAAGAGTAGAATTGTGAAGTAGGAGAAGGACAATGACAAAGGAGAAGGATTGGGGTGAGGGACTGTAATGGAGGTAAAGGACTGTGACTAAGGACTGTGATGAAGAAGTACTTTGATGAAGGAGAATGACTGTGATGAAAGGAAGGGACTGCGATGAAGGAAAAATGAATGTGATGCAGAAATACCCAGATGAATGAGCAGGCCTGACAAAGGACAAGACTGTAACAAAGGAGAAGAACTATGTAAAAAATGAGAAGGACTCTGCCGAAGGAGAAGAGCTGTATTTAAGGACTGTGATGACAGAGATGGACTGTGAAAAAAGGAGAACGATTATAATGAGGAAGTATTGTGACAAAGGACTGTGAAGAAGGAGAATGACTGAGATGGATTGCTGTGATTAAGGACTTTTACGAAGGAGAAGCCTGTGACGAAGGAGAAGCCTGTGACGAAGGAGAAGGACTGTGACAAATGAGAAGGACTGTGATTATGGAAAAGGACTGTGATGATGGAGGACTGTGATGGATGAGAAGAAAAGTATTTGATGAAGGACTGCAGTCAGGTAGGACTGGGATGACGGGTAATGGCTGTGTTGGAGGTCTGTAACAAAGCAGAACTATGGTGAAAGCCTGTGATAAAGGAAAATGACTGTGATTAAGGACTGAACAAGGAGAATGACTATGACAAAGTACTTTAATGAACGGCTAGTGATAAAGGACTGATAAGTAGGACTGTAACAAAGCAGAAGGACTGTGATGAAGGATTGTGATGAAGAAGAAATGTGATGAAGGAGAGCAACAGTGATGAAGACGATGGACTACAATTTAACATCCCTTTTTACTCTCTCGTTTCTGTATCCTTGTTTTGGCCACAAGATGGTGCTTTTATGTGCCAAAATAAAAATATAAATGCCTGCTAGAATGCATACACTAAGCTTGGATGCATGCATACAAGGAAGGAAAAAGAGAGGTACATTACAGTCTATCCTTACACCCAGGCCTCTAGATAAGGTGCGTACTAGGCCTTTTTACACAAGAAAATCTTGTAAATATGACAGCTTTATTATTTAACTGTGTACATTTACACACAGGTTTAGAGAAGAGGGCATTGCAAAGGTCAGGTTACTTGAAAGAAACCAGAAGGCTTCTTTTGATTTAGATCTACAAGGATATAATTGCAAGCCATCTCTGAAACAGAATGTATTTCTCTGAAGCCTTTCAAAAAAGAAACTGCATACTGTGATTAAAGGAATGGTTTATTTCCATTCAGCTTCTGCTGTGTTGAATCTCATGTAGCAAACAGAAGCACTGTGCGTATTTATTTTCCTAGAATTTTAGCATTGTATCATTAATAAGATGTAAACTAAGTTGCAATTGAGAATTAATTTCGGTGCTGTGTGCATAATCATGCGGAGGCAGATCATTTTTACACTTAGAATTTAATTTACACTAATGATAAAAATTGTGCAAAATGATGACTATGAACAGTTCAGTTTACATCCATTCAACCTTGCAGTAAATGGGGTACATTACTATAAATGGTCTTTGCTCAAGGGTGAGTGATTGTCATTACACCAAACACAGGTATTCTAGCCTCTCACATCTTCAAGACTACAATTAAAACATCCAAAACCTGACTCTCCTGGAAGTGCAAGTGCTGTTCAAAAACAAATGAAAGTTACATTGGTAATTGAAATAGAAACTCTGCAAAACCTATCCCTGTGATAATCCAGATAGGTATGTAACTTCATGTAGTGCTTCATAAATGGTTCGTCCAACATCTAAGGACTGTGATTATTACACCTCAGTCGATATTCAGTTAACCGACCTCTGAAGGATTTTAGCCAATAAGATAGCTCATCCGGTTGAGCACCCGTTGCTGCAATCTGTGTGTGATCTGTAGGTTGCAGGTTCGAATCAAAACACACTATAAAATTCATGTTTGCTTTACTATATAATTGTGTCATTGGCTAGGTTTTTGTGATTTCAACATTTAAATATATACAGGAGAGATGAAATGGCTACACCTTAGAGAAAAAATGAAATGTGTATTCTGTCACAATGCAGAAAGCTGTCTCGTAGCAATGATTTCCATACATTTTATGCACTCGTCCGCTGGATGTCACATACAGTTTACTCTCTTCCAAAGGAGAAAAGTCATTTTTACTCTCTTAAAATCACATTTACTCTCAAAGTTTAAAAATAGGGAGTAAAATACTCCCACCTCAAAATCCATGCATTCAGCCACTTCTAAAAAGGTACTTAAAATTAATGTCATTAATTAACAATCAAAACACTAACATAAAAAGTATTAAGATAAAAAGATTGAAGCAAATGAAAGTAGGTCGATGTATGTTAAATCCCTGTAAGAAAGATCATTGTGATGCAGTAAAATAGGTGAACAGTGTTCTACATTCCATATGGGTGCAACATCTCCAAAGTACAGGCAACCTGTGGCTCTTCTTTCACTAGTCCAGCCCACCCCCATACCACGAATAATATATTCTATAATGCGCTGCTCATGGATGGAAAACCCAACAGTTGAGACAGAGAGGGGAAAGGCAGCGAGTCTTGCTCATTGAGACGGAAGATGGGTCATCAACCACGGTTACTTTTCCCCTCCACAGAGCGGCTTCACCCCCAATGCCTGGATGCCTAGACCCGGAAAAGCAGCCAATTTGAGACATTGCGCTCTCCGTCTGCAATAATCAACAAACACTAATTATAACTTTTGCAGTTCATTGCCTGCAAGCAATGACAGTTCAGTGTCACTGTGGCAGACATCAGCACATGGGGGGAGGGGAGATCTGCCCATAGTCTGGCAGTGGTGAGGCCGCAGTTTCCGGTCTCAATGCAGAAGTTAAAACCATCCTGGTGCCAGGGTCAGACTGGGGCATAACATTCGCTCGGGCAGTTTTTAAAGCGCTGACGCAGCCCAGGGGCATCGAGGCGCTGTTACAGGAAAATGTCCTGTTGAGTATTTAAAAGGCACTTAATATCCAACGGTTTCTAAGCGGGGACGGGGATCAAACCCATGTTGCTTCGTGTCATCTTGTTTCGAAGGTGAGCACGTTGCCGCTGCGCTATTCTCCCCAGACAGTTGCATATGGCAATTTATTTCTATCATGACAGACTGTCAGAGTAGTACCCGAGGGCAGGTTTTCTGTAAAGTGTGTTGCAAATTGTGCATTTTAAAGGATGTTTTTCATTAACATTGGTCAGAACTACCAGTCATATAGTAAAGTAACAACCCACAACTGGCAACCCACGGCAACCCACTTTACTGTCACCATGCTCTGTCGTGCTTACACCCTATCACAACCTTGATAAAGACCCCTGGTCGAAACTCGTGTTGGCTTTTTCTCATCATGCAAATGTACCAATACCTGTTTGCAAGACCCTGACAACCTATTGCCCCTTAAACAACCATTTAAAATGAGCAACATTAATACCTAATTGTGTCCAGCAGCGATTGCATGAATCTACCCACAGGCATCACCTCAATATGTGACAACAGTCAAATCAAGCCCCATTAACATCAGGGATCCAACCACAGCTTATCCTTACTCGCGTTCCATAGATTAGCAATGTGTTAGATGCTCTTTGAAGAGATGTGTCTTCAGCCCTTATCTGCATTACAGGTAAGTGGGGGCAAGTCGGCTGTCAGGTGGAATTGTTCCATGTTCTCGGTGAGTAGTTGGAGGATGCATGCTCCCTGGCCCCTTCCATGTTGAAGTATTGTCAATGCTTCTGGTGTTGCATTGGGCTCAAGAGGTAGTCATTTTGTTGGCCAGGTAAGCAGTGGGATTGGTGTTAGGCATTAGAGTTGAATTCAGGGTATCTTGAAGGTGATTCGAATCATTAGAAACAGCCAATGTTGCTCCCTTAGGGTCGGGGTGATATTGCCATTGTACTTCTCAGTCTTTCAGGGGGTTTTGACGGAGTCCCATGTTTAGGATATGCAGATGAGGAAGGCGGTAGGAGGAGAAGACGTGTGGCATCCCAATGTTCCCCAGCACATCTCCAAGCTGTGATGTTCATCCCATCATCTGGTTCCTTCCCTGTGTCCGGCCACCCCCTGTGGAACACCCCTACTCTCTCAACACCCTGCTACACATCAAATTCTGCTGGAGTTAAAGTGCCCCTTTGAAGAAGATGCTTGGGGTACAAAGAATTTTCCATTGAAAATCCCTTGTCAAGCTGAAATTGACATGTGCCATGTTCACAAGAATCTCCAGCCAGGTCAGCGGGATCCGCGGGGGAATCAGCAGCAGCGGGGTCTCGTGGCCCCCAATCAACAGGTACTCAGTAGTATGAAAGCACTGTTGAATATCTATGAATTGGGGACCACGGGAACCTCTGAGTGCTTCCCTCTGAGAGACTGCAGAAATCACGGGAAACTACGTGCAGGAGAGGAGAGGCGCAGGGACAGTCGATTGGCAGTCATTGAGGAAATAAGAAACACAGCAGCAGTTACCAAAGCCATGTGAGAGGCAGGATTCCATACAGTGGAGGAAGGAAACTCAAAATCAGACAGCCAATCCTTGTGCTCGATGCCCATGGCGCCGCAGCTGAGTAAAGTTAACGGTTTGTGGCTTAGGAAGTGGGTCGTTCTGCTAATAAAGTTAGTCCCACTCAATGCTGGACGTGGGTGTTGGAAGGAGGAAATCCCTGATGATAGGCGCCATGGAGGAGAGTATAGGCAGGAGGGCGTATCCCAGGCTCACAGCAAAGGTTCCCTGCGCACAGTGAGATCTGGCAAAGTCTGAGCCAGGTTTTGCAGAAGGTGAAGCAGGCTTTGACTCCTCCAACCTGGCAGATGGAAGGCTCTATCCAAGATCTCAGCATCCTTGCCAAGCGGATGATAGGGGAAAGCATCAGACAAGCCAAGAAAGAAGTGCCAGGGATACCTGGCACCCCATTGACTGTGAATGACTTTCATTTTACTGCCAAGAAGCAAAACCAAAGGTAAGTCAGGGGCCAATTGATGCTCCCCAGTCTTTAAGCAAGCTGCAATGGCTCCTGTCTGCTTTCTTTGAAAACTCCTTATTCATTTATGCAGTCCAGCCAGAGCCCTGTGCTTCTTTGTGTTATTGAACACACGTGTTTGCAACCCATTCCTGAAGTTCTGATTTCTCTGGCCACACCAGTGGTGAGGGCATTGCCACCATCCATGTGAGAGATGTCTTGTTTAGATGATGGCCTTGCGGTTCTCTTCCGAAAAGTAGGGTGTAAACTCTATGACAGCGGAGATTTGGTACCATGCCGTTTCACTCTTCATGCTGATATTTTTTTATTTGCATTTTTAAAGCGCTCACACAGCCCCCGGGCATCAAGGCGCTGTTACAGGAATAGTTTGTTTTTTAGTCATGTAAGTGTTTTTTTTTGTCTTAGTTGCGTATTTATAACGCGCTTATATACCCATAGGTTTCTAAGCGCGGACCCGGGGATCAAACCTGTATTTGCTTTGTGTCGTCTTGCTTCCAAGGTGAACACATTACAGCTGAGCTATCCTCCCGGGACGATATGAGTCTTCAGTGGGAGGTCACCGTCATTGTATCATCCTAGTTATTTGGTGTGGTTGGGCGGTATTGGGGTAAAGCCGGTAAGCTTCATGTCATCATTTATTCTCTTCAAATTGCTTTAAAAAAAAAAAAATTGGTGCTGCTATAAATATGACCGTCCGTCAGTAAGACGGTTTAGCTCTCAAAACAAAGAACAATAATGAGGGTAATTTTACATTTTTTAGCCCTTAACAGACTTAATTTAGGTGGAAGGCAATCTTTGATACCTGCTGTGACTGGTGTAATAAAGGCTGCCCTGGTCTATGCCAGTTCTGCAGTCGCTCATGATTCCGGAGTATATGATTTTATAGAGAAGTATGAAATTGAGGTTTTATTTATAACAGAGACTTGGTTGACAAATAGTTCCCAAGCATCTTTTCGCAATCTGATTCCTGATGGATTCTTAATACAGTTTATAAACCATGAGAGCACAAGAGGGTGCGGTATAGCAGTGATTTATAAATCATCATTGCATATTTTTCATCTAGATTTACTAGAGTGGGATGGGGACTCATCTGGAACACACCCACTTCCCCTGTGAACATCGTCTTTGGGTATAGACCACCTGGGCCAGCAAAGGCTTTTTTAGAACAGTTAGACTTGTTTCTCTCTGTTTCAGAGGTTCCATGTGTTAATATCCCCGAAAAAATATCCTCATACAGAAATATTGCCATATTATTGCGGCGATATTAAGGCATGGAACCTGCTGGGGACACCCCCGCAACCCTTGCACTATTTTTAAAGGCGCGTGGGAATCCCCCGTAAACACCGCTTCCAAAAACCCCAAAAATGATCCCCCCAAAAATATCCCCTTTGCCGTTCCAGATGACCATATATACGGCAATATTTTTGGTGGGGATAATATGTAGTGATACCCTATCAGGAACGTTTTTAGGGGATTGTAACGTATGTTTAGATGATCAGACTAATTTCGAATTCAAGGTACTCTTGGAGATCATTCATAAGCATGGCCTTTCATCTCTGACCACTTCTCCCTCCCAGATCAATGGTCATTGCTTGGATATTCTATTGTTAAGAGGGAATGGGGTGGCCTTGACTGATACGCTTTCAGTTCATTGGTCATTTCACTATGTTCGGCTTTTTCTGCAAGATGCTAAAATGTAATCTCTGCCCAATGACTCAGAATCAACCCAGAGAGCTTTTTCCAATTATTTCAAATCCCTGTCACCCAAGGTGCACCTCCTCTTCATTGACGCAGGCTAACCTATATATTACATTTTTAAAGGAAAAAATAGAAACAATTCAAGGTAATATTTAGTTGAGTCTTCAGTTTTCCCCTGACACAGGCCTTAATCAGATTGGGCATAGTACCCTACGGCAATTGGTTGTCCTCCAATGCACAGTGCCTTTTGATTTGAGCCCAGTATCAGAGGATGAAGTATATTTACACCCAGGTGTTCATCAAAACTGAGGATGTTGACAAAATATTTCTTATGGTGAATCAATGTCTCGATTAAGTTATTTGCTGGATGTGGGCATATCAGCTGCAATTAAATCCAGCTAAGACTGAAGTTGCCATTTTTGGGCTGAAACATCTTCTCACTGCTGGGAAGTATCACCAAGACTCACGCTTCCTGGGGGCTGAACTTAAATTACTTCCAAAATAAAAAAAACGTGGATGTATATGGCAAGACAATCTTGGCAGCGAAAGCCAGGTCAGTGCCAAGGTTCAGTTTTCTATTCCCTTCGCCTATTGTGACAATCTTGCCATTTATTCCAAGCAGTGACCATGCTGTTGCAGTGGGTTATTTAATTATTTTACACTTAGACTACTGCAACAGCCGTCTTGCTGGAGTTCCGGCTAAACAACGGCAGAGACTGCAAAGGGCTCAGAATGCAGTCATCAGATTGATTTGTTGTCTGAGCAGACCAACCCATCTCTCGGCTGCCCGCCAGACCCTCCATTGGCTGGCTGTGGATGACAGAATCAAGTTGCCTGTTTGATTTTTAAGAGCTTGAATGGGTCTGCTCCAGCATATTTAGAGGACAAACTCAGTCGATATCAACCGACTAGGTTGCTACGCTCAAGGGATCAACTGTTGTTGAACATTCCTCGGTCCCACTGTGTTACAAGTCGAGACAGAAAATGTGCTGTTTATGGCCCTAAGTAGTGGAATCGTTTTCCCCAAGAAATTCAGACTCTTGAATCGCTTTACCAGTTTCAAAGAGCCCTAAAAACCTTCCTTTATAGATAATAAGGATATTAGATGCTTTTCATTTTTTTTAATAAAGTCCTTTTGACAAATTGGCCCTTTTTGATGGATGTTCTACTCTGCTACACTTTTTTGGGCCACCTGCGCCTCTATACGATTTTGTGGGTCCTTGTGTACATTTTCTAAATGCCTCAAATCAAATCAAACACAATATGGATCTTTTCTTGTTTCATGTTGTTGTCAAGGAAGATGAATTCTGTATCTTTGAGCTGAGTTTCAGGTACACTGTAATCATCCAGTCTTAAAGGCAATATACGAGTCTTCAAATATAGTTGCCTGATATCAGCATATGAATTACCCTATGTTCCCAGTTTAGCTGGAGCCAACCTTTGGCTGTCTAGTTTTGAATGGGATACAGGCAGAGAGACCCAGCTGGGAATATTGCTCTGAGGATTTGGAAATGTAGATATAAACCTGTGCATTAAATGCATTTGAGATGTTAAATTGTTAAATGACTGTAAAGATGAGGGGAATATATCAGTTCAACAGAAGGAGTGATAGAGGGGACCTTTTATTTATTACTAGCATACTTATAAGGTGCCTATACACAATGAGTTTCCAGGCGCCACAAGACAAAAAAGGTGGGGGAGGGGGAACAAGAAGATACAAAAAACAGTAACGGTCCTACTAGTGCTTGTGACATTTGGATCTTGAAAGTGCAGCAGCAAGAAGTGCAAGGGGGGAGTAGGGGAGTAGGGAGGGGGTATGAGAGTGGGGAGGACAGGGGGAAGGAGGGTTCAGGGTTAGGAAAGTGCTAAGGGGAGCCCAGGAGGGCAAGTGCCAGGGGATCACCATCAGGTGTGGCGAAGGGGTGGACCGGACTCAGGAGGGGTACCAACCCTCCAAGCTGGTCCGGTAGGGGGCCCAGAAGGGCAGTGATATATTGGGCGGGTACTGAGATAGACTGGGTGAGGGTGACCTGGTGCCCTGTAGGACTCAGAAGGGACCAGGCCGCCAGCCACAGCAGGCAGACGGGGGCCTTAGCAATGGAGGGGAGAGGGAAGGAAGTAGAGAAAAGTAGGGCCTTGAGCAACTTCCAGAACTTAACGAGATCCGGCTCAAGTGTGAGAGGGGCAGGGAGGCCGTTCCAGAGGGAGGCCCCTGTGACGATAGAGAGAGAGAGTTGAATGTAGCGGGCTCCCAGGCCCCAGAAAACCTTGTGGCTGATGCAGAGGGGCTTGAATTTGATCCTTGCAGCCACCGGGAGCCAGTGGAGAGATATTAGGGTTGGAGATATGTGGTCCCTGGGCTTGAAGTCAAGGATAAGTCTTGCAGCCCTGTTCTGGATTTGTTGGAGGGGGAGAACAGAGGAAAGAGGCAGATTGAGGAAGAGGCTGTTGCAGTAGTCCAGCCTAGAGTGCACCAGAGCTCTGGAGACATTGAGCTTCTGGGGGAAGGTGAGGAAAGGGAGAATGCCTCTGAGGAGGTGGAGCTGAAAGTTGGCCTTCTTGGCAAGGTCTGTGATGTGAGGGGAGAAAGAGATGCTGCAATTGATGGAGGGAGTAGGAGAGTGCAATGAGCATAAAATCACTTGTGATGACCCAGCAAACAGGAAAGAAGAGAACCTGTGGGTAGCGGAGAGGGTCTGGGCTGAAACCGTGGTTCTCCTCTAAAAGGAGAGTGAAGCGCCATACTCACTGATGCCTGCCCGTTGCCTCTTGTCACCACCACTGACCCGGCATACTTAGTTACTGGTGTGCCCTGTGAGGACATGTGGCACCCAACATCATCACCAGTTCCCGGGCTGCAGGATGGCAAACAACGTAGCTCTCCTGGTGAGAGGTAGGGGAGCGCTGCGTCAATCATAAAAAACCTGCCCCCTGCCAGGCACACACAGACTTCTCACAGCGCTGTTGGCAGACACAGTCCGAGTTGAGTGAGCATTTGTGGCCCTCCGGTGCTGCAATTAACGCCGGTCTGCCACTGACATGATATGATAATGATATGATATGATATGATATGGCATTTGAAACGCCCCTATACACAAGTGTTTTGAGGCCCGACGAGGCAGGGGGGTGAACACAGGGAGACAGACAACGATCTAACCAGGCCAGGTGTCATTCAGATCGTGCAAGTGCAAGGGTAGAAGGGAAGGGAAACGTGCAGGGGGGAAAGGGAGAGGGGAAAGTGCGGTACAGGGTTAATAGCATACAGGATAAATAACAAGGGCCAGCTAGTGGCAAGTGCGAGGTAAGTGCAGACAAGTACTGGGAAGGGGGGCTGTAGGGATACAGACACAGTCCCGCAGTGCAGGGGGCGCCAGGGAGGCAGTGCAGGGGAGAGTGGCTTGGCCAAGGACCGAGAACGGTGAATTGCCCAGTTGCAGATTCTGTGCAGTTTCAGTAACTTTAGCAGGGGCGAGGGGGAGAAAAAGCAGAGGCAAAGAGGAAGGTTTTGAGGTGCTTCCGGAACCGGAGATGGTTCTCCTGAAGTTTCAGGGAGGCAGGAAGGCTGTTCCAGAGGGAGGCCCCTGCAGCGGAGAGAGATCTGCCCCCAACTTGTTGTTTGGAGAAGTGGCTGACCCTGAGGGAGTTGTAGGCGGATGAGCAAAGAGCTCGAGAAGGGAGATATTTAGGAAGAGAGAGTTGAAGGTATTTTGGCCCAAGGCCCCAGAAGGCCTTGTGGACAATGCAGAGGGTTTTGAACTTGATCCTGGCAGTCACTGGGAGCCAGTGTAGTGATTTCAGTCCTGGAGAGATACGGTCCCTGGGCTTGAGGCCAAGGACAAGTCTTGCAGTCCTGGTCTGGATGAGTTGCCAAGGGCGGAGAGTAGAGGCAGGCAGATTTAGATAGAGGCTGTTACACTAGTCCAGCTTTGAGAGAACCAGGGCTCTAGAGACAGTGAGCTTCTGGGGGAAGGAGAGGAAAGGAAGGATACCTCTGAGGAGCCCGGTCAAAAAGAGACTATAAAGGAGTCCCCAAGCTTCTGCCAAGTGCTGGGCTGTACCTGGCATAACCACACCAGCTAGAAAGGACTCTGGGGCAGAGGCGTGGACAGGGTAGGGCCTGAGCGGGCAAGGCATAACCCAAATCTGTAAATGCCCACTCAGCAGTGCTGTGTGTGCATTGGCGGATGTCAATGTCACTGTGGTGGCCCCACCTACATTAGCTTCAGGCTACATTTGTTCGTCAATTCTGGCTACGCTTCTGCTTTGGGGTCCCACATATGTTACTGCTGCCGCCTTGCCTACCAATACAGCATGCATAAGGAGCAGAAGAAAGAACTGCAGCAGAAAGGACCTTGCAACACACCTGGCAAAGCTGTCTCCCAAGAAAGTGCTTTATACATGGTTACAGTGCACTGTAAAGAGACTCTTTTGCATATTTTTATAAGGACTTTATTTTCTTTTTAAAGAACTATTCATATTTTTGAAAGGACTATATTTAGTGTTTGTAGTTATGCAGCTTCTTAGGTAAGTCAATAGTGCACATAGGGTCACGTGATTCCCCCTTTTGGTGCACTGGAAGAAAGAAAAAGGTCAATGCCAGCTAAAGAGCCCATGCACCAGCATTTCACTGTCTGCCTTTCCTTTTGTGTGGCAAATTATTGTAACCCAGTTTTTCTTCCCTAGGGGTTTTGGGGAATCCCATCCTAACCTTTGTCCCTTCATCCCACGTCCACTTCCCACAAAAGGCCCCAACATGATTCAGGACCCAGGTAAGCGGGTGTTGCTGGAGACAGCTTAGAGGTGTTTTACGCTTCTTACAAGAAGTGTTACGATGAGTATGGGCATGCCTACCTACACCTGTCTCCCAATATGTGTGTTTAACCATCCCCCTTCTACATAGCTATGCTTCCACACCTGCTGGGAAGGAGAGCTATGGGTCTGTAATTAGAAGTGTTAGTCAGGGTCCATAGAGATTTCTTAAGCCCATGCAGCTGGAAGGGAAAGAGAGGAGGAGGAGCAGGATGAGGAGGAGGAGGAGAAGGAAGAGGGAGAGGAGGCATTGACGAGTTTGCATAGCCCAGCTGGGGCCATTTTTGGGAAGTCATGGATCACCTACGAGCTGAACCATCGAGGTAAAAAGAGTCTCCACTGGCTCCAAAGAGACCAGGGGAAAGTGGAATGGATTGAAGGAGGCGGGTGGCAAACTAGCAACAGAGAGTGGCGCAGCTACAGGTCAACCTCCTGTGTATCAGCTACGCAGAGGGAGGCCCACATGTCTGCAGCTTTTTTTTTTAGAAAAGGCTAAGAGGAGTTTTTCAGCAGTGTGTAAGGGGAGATGTATTATAGGCTTCATAAGGAAAAAGGGGAGATGAGGTCGTGCATGAATTCAAACGTTCCCTCACTTTATAATGATCATGTTGTGTGCTCTTATATAGAGTTTCATGCCAGACCCCTCCAGCTACTAAGCACTCTAATAACAGGAGTTATTATCCAACGTTTGAATGGTACTTGATTTATCGAACTCGGAAGGATACAAGGACAAGGCTGCAGTGATGGGTTGCAGGCTGCTTTCATGTCAGAGTTACCGTATCCAGCCTCGGCGAGCCTTGTTTGCAGGTGGAGGGAACCTCTTGCTTTGCTTTAAAAATCACTCATGATAAAGGGCTAGGAAGGCCAGTTTATTTGGCTCAAAGTAGTATTACCACCACTTGATCCTCAGGGCTGTGGTCGCGGTTGTTCATTTTTTCAGGTGCTCATTAATTCACAGAGTGAATAAGAGACAGAATCAATCGGGACAGTTTTTCTCTAGAAATGTTGTATTTGGTTTAAAACCAGTGAGTCCCATTGAAACCAGGGCCATGTGGACCGCTGCCAGGGTTTATAATGCCAAAGGGACGCAGGCAATGGTTGCACAAGGCTAAGGGCTGCGAGAGTTTGCAGGTTCATCGTCTGGTCCTTTGATTGAGTAGCGCCTCGACAAGAGAAACGATGATTGAAAGTCTTCGCACATTTCCTGAAAGCCTCTCAAAGGCCAGTCATTAGGGATACCAGATGAATGTTAACGTCACTTAAGATAAGAGACAGCTCAGAGATGCAGGGGGGTGGCTGACAATCATGTCCACTTGTTTTACGGGGAAAAGGAGTTGGCACAGAGAAAGAGTAGGGGCAAAGCTTGGTGGGACAAAATCAGATAGGTGGGTACAGGGTGTGACACAGGGCATGGAGAGAGAGAGCGGGTGGGAGATGGGTCACAGAGGAAGAGTGAGACTGTAACACACACACACGCTGCAGCGCACACCAACACCCCCACACACACACACACACAAACCACATCGCACACCAACACACACACACACACACACACACCACTCACGACCACACACACACCCCACATTGCTCACCAACACACACACATACACCACACACACACAATACACACGCACACACCACAAAGCACACACACAACAGACACACCCACAACCATGCCCACACACACCACACACACAACACACACACTACAAACACAACACATACAGACTTCCCCTCCTCCTCCATCAGACCTCCTTGAGGCACGGAAAAATGAGAAAGACAAAATAGAGAAGGAAATAGAGGTGGAAACAGAGAAACATTGAGACTAGGCACAGGAATACAGAGAGCAACATGGCGGCGATAGCTCACAGGAGGGAAGGATTGACAGACAGCTGGGCGAATAGGGAAAGAGACGCTGTAAAGGAGGGAGGGAGAAGAGGGTAGAAAATGAACACAGGGAAAGATTAGCGAGAAAGAAGAGAGGCAGGAACGGAGAGGCAGAAAGACACAAAGGATGAAGGGGCAAATTAGACGGAGAGGAAATGTAGACAGAAAAGGATGGAGATTAAAGGGGAAACTAGCAAGTAGAGAGGCAGAACTGGGAGACAGAAAGGGACTGGAATGTTAGAATGACTGAGACACCACAAAAGAAAGGCGACTGGAGAGAGCGGGAGACAGAGAGGGTAAAAGGGTTGGCTGGACGGCAGACGTCATATGACACATTAATTAACAAATACATATTCTGTGCACAGTGAATGGTGGGCAGGATTAAACAAGGGGTATACACGTGACAAAAAAAAAGCTCAGACAAAACCAACAGGTTTGCCTTTTTTGCCAGAGAAATACATTTGGGTGCGAGCATGTCTTGTGAGGGCAGTTCTTTTAGACTGTTTGAGTGTGAACAGTGCTTTAAATGGAAGAAAAGGAGTGCAGGTACCAGGGGAGTTGCTAGGTCTGGAAAAGACCAGGGGCTAAGCTGATGTTGGAAGTGTTGGGACTGGGGGCTAGCTAGTCTTTTGGCTGTAGCTCCTGAGATTCGATCAGGGGCTACAACCAAAAGATCAGGGGCTATAGCCCCCTTAGCCCCCCCCTAGCAACGCCCCTGGCAGGTACGAGTCTAGACTTCAAGTATGCTGGGGCTCTGCCTGGAGAGTCTCCCGGCGGATCCCAACCAAGGGTCATTGACCCAGTTCATTTAATCACACACTGCCTCTTGTTCTCCAGCGTCATTCTCTTCGTTCTCCACTCGTCTCGCTTCTATGTGTGCCTCGTTCTCTGTGCCCGTTTCTATATTCCCTACTCCCCACACACCCACTTCAGATATGTTTGCACACCCTCTTTATCTTTCTGTGGAGGCTGGCCTCGGGAGAGAGCTCTGCTGGAGCATCTCAGTGTTTCCAACCAACGTCTCAGTATAATGGCTGACTGTTAACTCACTACCTTTAAATTTGATTCTGTTAGCCTAATGCAACCATTTCCCAATGACCCGCATCAATCACAGACTGATTCTGACCGGTTGAGACACCAGTATTGTTATGTATAAAAGATGGCAGGCTATGAAAACTCAATTGGAAGAATCCGAGTGGGCACCACATGGATAAGTGTTTTAGCTCTAATTTAGTTGAATTCTGTGATCATGTCACCAAAAGTGCCTCCTTTGCACTGGAGAATAAACTGACATGTCCATTGCGGCCTGCCTGTTTACACAGTAGCTTGGATGGACCTCTTATGCAAAAGGATAAACATGGTCGATTTAAAGTGCTCAGAAATAATGTCAAGTGACAGTTCCTAGTCCATCTTGCGGTATGGAGTGAGATGGTTCTTCAAACAAGTATTTCATCAGAACAAATTGTTCTCATTTTGGCGACACAGGCAGAAAAAGAACCAGCTGAGTCCAATGCATTTCTGATGAAAAGTCCATCTTCAGAGAAAGCATTCTGCCTGTTCTGATTGGATCTCTGTCCTCAAATATGAACCTGCGGTGGATAGCTGAGGTGCATATTAGCTAGAGGTTCAGTTAAGGCCTCCTTATATGTCCTAATACTCCTCTGGGGAGTATGATTCAAGAGTGTGGAAGCCACAGAGTAGCTGTCACAACTGCCTAGGCTTTGAGAACTCCCAATGCTAACAGGCAATTCACGGTGGGATTACATTATTTGCCAAAGATCACACACTTTGATTAAGCAGTGTATCAGGGATTCCTTCACACAAATTTCCAGTTTGTTATGCATTGTGTTAAGAAAATTTAAATTAGAATATCCATATAAGGTGAGACTTTCTTTTTTGTGTCTCAAACTAGCAGATATCATAGCTGCAAGCTAAGCTTTTAAAGGGGAGTTTTTTTATTCCTCGCTTTCATTGTGTAATAATAAGGAATGTGGAAAGTAACTGTGCAGTGTGTGGGTTTTCAGTCCAAAACATTCCATTGCAACTCCAAAACATTCCATTGTAACTCCAATTAATTAAACATGTATATATTAAAAAAGGCACTCCTAATAGCAAAGAAACATTTAAAAAAAGTAATTGCCCATGATTTCCAAACCAATCCATGCTCCATACGATGCATAACAGGTGAAGCCCACCTAGAGAAATGGTGTTCTGTGCCTAGTGTGTTGCGAGCTCAGGGGCTGCATGTCTGCCTCTCCTTTTGTTCTGCAGGGTGGGCCCTTGGGGTCCAATATGGGCCCTACGGGAGGTGTAGAGAGGAAGGAGAGGGCACTGTTTCCCCCAGTAATGGCTGCAGGAGCTTGCTCCTGGTTTATCATTGCCATAAAGTGAAATGAAAAGCTTTCATCTCTTACTAAGATGCCAAGGAGTGCGTAACAAGCGCGCTCTTCACCTGGGTCGTCGCTTCGACGAGGAGGAATGTTGGAACAACTTGATGAGTGGTGAGAAGCCCAGATGGATTATCACTGTAGTGGGCTTTTTCGAAGGACTTGGCATTCTAAATCGCCCTGAACCCCGGATGTCGACAAAAGGAAAGGAAAAACAATCTTAGACGCTCTGGGGAGGTGGATCTGATCAGGTTTATTTACATAGACAACAGACTGGGAACCAGCCTCTTCTCGCTTCCGTCCATTGTCTTTCGTAGACCTCCTTTCTTCCTTCTTCACTTGACCTTCACTCGGGAATCTTGTAAGCATTGTTTTAGTACAATTGAACCAAGTAAATAAAAAAAAAAATAATAAAAGCTTTCATTTCTTTCAGCTATGAAAGGGGCACGTGCTGCTCAAATGCTTGCTCAAAACAAAAGGTGCAGATACTGAGAGCCGACTGGGAGCCACCAATGTAAAGCACAGACTGTGAAGAACATAGAGTGACTTGTTTTTAGTCTCGGAAAATAGAGAACAGGGTCACCTGGCATGCAATCCTCTTTCTTACTTTACCCTTATTAGCATGTACAATTCGCACTGAAGGGAAGTGGGGCGCGCTGACAACACAGCTCTGCATTAAATTGGACATTACCAGCACTTATGAGCAGGGCTTTCATCTTTTTTACACTCCAGCAGCCAGCACTTTTCCTCAGGGCTAGTATATTCTTAATGGGAAAATGCTGGCACGTGTCAGCAGAGCGGCAAGGCTTTTAATGAGACTGTACTCGCACTTATGAGCAGGGCTTTCATCATGCTGACAGTCCAGTAGCCAGCACTTGTTATCAGGGCTGCTATACTCTTAGTCGGACAGTGAGGGAACGTGTCAGCAGAGCTGCAAAGCTTTTAATGCGCCAGTACCCGCCCTTATGAGCAGGGCTATTATCATGCTGACAGTCCAGTAGCTAGCACTTGTCATCAGGGCTGATATACTCTTATTAGGACAGTGCTGGCATGTCAGCAGAGCTGCAAACCTTGTAATGCGACAGTGCCCACCCTTATAAGCAGGCCTTTCATCTTTCTGACAGTCCAGTAGCTAGCACCTGTCATGATGGGTAGTATTCTCTTAGTGGGACAATGAGGGAATGTGTCAGCAGATCTACAAGGCTTTTAATGAGGCATGAACGACATTTATGAGAAGTGCTTTCATCATGCTGCCAGTCCAGTAGACAGAACCTGTCATCAGGACTGCTATACTCTTAGTGGGACAATGCTGGCACATGTCAGCAGAGCTGCAAGGCTTTTAATGAGATAGCACTGGCACTTATGAGCAAGGGTTTCATCATCCTAACAGTGCAATAGCCAGCACTTGTCATCAGGGCTGCTATACTATTATTGGGACAGTGCTGGCACGTGTCAGCAGAGCTGCAAGGCTTTTAATGAGAAAGTTCCCACCCTTGTGGGCAGGACCTTCATCATGCTGACAGTCCAGTAGACAACACTTGTCATCAGGGCTGCTATACTCTTAGTAGGACAGTGTTGGCACGTGTCAGCAGAGCTGAATGGCATTTAATGGGACAGCACCCACATTGATGAGCCGGGCTTTCATCTTGCAGACAGTCTAGTAGCCAGCACTTGTCATGATGAGTAGTATGCTCTTAGAGGGACAATGATGGAACGTGTCAGCAGAGCTGTACGGCTTGTGATCAGGGCTGCTATACTCTTAGTGGGACTATGCTGGCATATGTCAGCAGAGCTGCAAGTCTTTTTATGCGCCAGTACCCGCCCTTACGAGCAGGGCTTTCATCGTTCTGACAGTCCAGTAGCTAGCATTTGTCATCAGGGCTTCTATACTCTTAGTTGGACAGTGCTGGCATGTGTCAGCAGAGATGTAATGCTTTTAATGGGAAACTACCAGAACCGTTCAGCAGGGCTGCTATGAATGTTAGGTCAATGTTTATTGAGTGCTTTTTCACCACTAATACGTCCTTTTGCTTATATTTCGCAATTAAAACTGTAGATCATGCTAGATTCATCTGGGTGCCCAAAGTGTCGTAATATAAAGTGACCATTAAGAGGTTATTGCAGACTTAATGCTTGCTGGGGGCATATAGTGTGCCCTTATACATAAAGAAAATGAAGGCCAGTCTAGCTATTAGTAATCTGGCATAAAACATTGGCACTAAGAGATTGTTTTCAAATGCACCAATTACCTCCCTATTTAAACCACTTGTGAGCCTCTTTTTCAAGTTGACTCAATGAAACAGTGCAGGGCAGCATTTCTAGAACTACCTGGGCAGTGGAGGACTGTCCTCAACCCACCGTTCCAAACGTATACCGTGATTTCCTCAGGATCACCCAGTTTTGGTCAGGAGGGGAAGCTGGGTTGGTAACACAGGTTCCCTGATTCTAAATTCTATATTTGCTCCTATAGTTTGACACAATAATGAATTGTCAGAGCAAGTAAACTCAACATTACTACACTCACACATGCATGCAGGCACGCATAAACACGCACACACACATACTCTATCCACAAATATATATATATATATTATATGGCCTGCGGTAGCGGCCATGTAGTTATGGTCAAGTTGCTAAACCCATAGGAAGAGCACTTTTTGGGCGCTTATAACTTTGCTCCCCCTAGACGAATCCTCACCAAACTTTGCACAAAAAGTATATGGCCCACTCTAATCTTTTTTTTGCAAAGATTGGTGAGGTTTGGTCAAGGGGGGCAAAGTAATAGGGGGGGTCCCAAAATGTCTTTTTTCCCATAGACATAATGGGAAAAAACTGTGCTCACGTCTACAGCCCAAACCGTTGGGCGGATTTTCACCAAATATGTCGCAGGAGTGGCAGCTTGGTCCCGAAAGCGTGCTTTTGTTAATTTGGTGTAAATCCATCCAGTAGTTTCTTTTAAATGACCAAAACGTAAGGCAAAAAAAGTTGTGCGCTCCGCGGACTCACTTGGGCAGAAAAAATCACTGACTTTCGCGTGGCTAGCAGACAGCCGGATGCGGCTGCTGATCGGGTGGTGAGAAAACGTGAAATGCGTCGGTTTCACTGAAACGCCCGCCATTTAGGATTTGCAGACAATCTCTGGGAATGTGGTGGGGGGTTAGGTTTGGATTGGATATTGCCATAAGAAGCCAAAAAACGGGATGTTTCACCCCCGAAAGTCTGTGATCACTCCAGATGTCCTGGGGCAGTCCTGTGGTGTTTGCGGACACTTTAGATGTCCTAGGACATCTGTTAGGACATCTGTACCTATTTCTGTATTACAGTGTTGGGGAAAAGCAGTTTTTGGATGGCTTATAACTTTTGCGCCACTCAATGAAACTGCATGTAATCGTTCTGCAAAGTTTCGTGGGATTCTGTCAAGAGGGGGCAAAATTAGAGGGGGGTCCCACAATATTGTAAAGGCATATAAATGTGGTATCATTTGACGAATCTGCACAACATTTGGCAAAATGATTTTGGATCTAGATATAAATGGTTTTGTAAAGTTTGGTGGGATTTTCTTAAGAGGGGGTGAAATTAGAGGGGGGGTCTCAACATTTTTAGATGGCTTATAACTTTGTTACTAAAGTGCTTGTGGTAATATGTTCATAGGGTGTTGCAGGCTTCCATGGCAAGGGAAGAGGGGCTGTGTACAAAGTTTTATATATATCAATGAAAAAACTTTGTTAAAGGGACGTTATGGTTAAGTTGCGCTACTAAAACCAATCAAATTCAGTGAAAAAACGTTGTTAAAGGGACGTTATGGTTTCAAGTAAAACTAAAAAACCCCGGAAATTCGCCAGTTATGGTAAGCTAGGCAACCATAACTCGCGCCACCACCGTGCACTGCTAAGAATAACACCCATGACGTCAAAGATGACATCACAAATATGATTGATGACATCACATGTGCATTTAATTTTCATAGGAAGTGAAAATGTGAATGTAATGTTGGCAAAAAAGTGTCAGGGGTCATCTGGAGATGTGTCATGAACTTCATACTTGATTATGCAATGTATTGCTCCAAAGAACATTCCATTGCAATGTTGTTTCTAGAACAGGAACCTACTTATACAGAAACATAGGCATTGGCTGCAGCATACACCATAGAGATGTAATATTTCTAATTTTCCCATTTTGGATAGTAAAACAGTGAATGCCTCTGCATCACACTTTTGCATACTGTAGGTAATAATGCATCACTTACTGCATACTTGTACTACTACACACAGCACATTAAGAGACCACAATGTCTACAAATATGGGGCTTATACAGGGAGAGTAAAGTAAGTAAACAAGGGTCAGTATCATGAGCCACTGTGTATAACCAACATGATTATCTTTACGCATAGAAATGATTGCTGTGTTTCAGGCCTACTTCTTCCCCTATGTATGTGCATCATAAGATGCAATTGAATTCTAAGGAAAGTACTGTAAGAACATGTGAGAATAGCAATGTCTACAAATGTAATACCTTAATATCTAATGTAGCACCGTAGCAAGTACCTTCAAGTACCGCTTGGCAGCTGGACTCTGTTCTTCCTTTTTGGATAAAGACTCTTTCTCATAAGGACTTGCTATAAACTGCATTGTGCCCATCAGGCACATCAGGCACTGCTTTGTACAACGGGAACGCCCACCTTTAAGGCATGTATAAATACAGCAAGGCGCGCACACCTCGCGCGCGCACCGTAGCAAGTACCTTCAAGTACCGCTTGTCCGCTGGACTCTGTCCTTCCTTTTTGGATAAAGACTCTTTCTCATAAGGACTAGCTATAAACTGTATTGCCCATCAGGCACTGCTTTGTACAACGGGAACGCCCACCTTTAAGGCGTGTATAAATACAGCACCGTATCAAGTACCTTCAAGTACCGCTTGGCCGCTTAGCCGCAAAGCTGTGGCGCTGCAGTAGAGAAATATAACCTTTAATACTTGCAACAATTCTAATGCTTTCCTTTATTTGATTCCATCACGTTAGGCTAATTTTATGTAACACTCGTGCTCTCGCGACCGCTTGCAAGCAATTAGTCAAGTGAAAATAACACTCCTGCATGGGTAGCAGAACACTGAAGTCTGGTTGTCTCTCATGCGTACTTATACACTTAAGTCTAACATGCCTGAGATACCTGAGCTCCCATTAACCCCCAGGAGTAATCCCTCCAAATCTGCTGGAAAACCAAAACGCTTACGCCTGTGCCAAAAACTCCTCTTTCCAATCAAGATATACGTACTTTCTGTGCCTTACCGAAAGGTAACGATCAAGTTTCCGCCCCCGACTCTATGAGAACGGATGGACCTTGCAGCTCCAATACAGAAAATCTACAACAGCTGCAAAGTAAGGAACAGGTTCCCGCTACTGATTCTAGGAGGACGGAGGAGGAATCACTCAGCTCCACTACACAAAATCCACAACAGCTGCAGAGTAAAGAAAAGGCATCCACCTCTGCTGTTATGGGAATGGAGGGATTTCCCGAATCTAATCTAGAAAATATACAATACCCGCAAGACAAGGAACAAGATCTCGCACACAACTCTTTCCGACCGGGGAGTCTTCTTAACCTCAACATAGAAAATACACACCAGCTACAAAGCAAGGAACAAACTGTCTCAGACAATACTATATTACAAACAGTAAAATACCCTTGCCTGAATCAAAAATCGATGGTACAGCTATCTTTTGTAGCTGAAGAAGTGGAGAATGATGACGTTTTTCCAAACATATCAATGGGAAAGTATTGCGAACCTGAATTCATCGCAAGTGCCAATATCACCTGACTATCGAGCTCCTTGCTCAATGGATTCCAGCGCATCGCTTGTGGCTTCCTTTATCCAACCGACTCCAAGACGTCGACTCACAACTACAGAACCTTCAGCTATATCCACTAATAATGGTCTACTCGAAATCACTCTAACAGCATTAAATACAACGATTAGAGGTCTCCATAGGATGTTTGAATCGCTTGAACAAAAAGTAGTTCACCAATCTGTGCAAATTGAAGAAATCGCTACTTGGATAAAGTCACATTCTCATGTGATGAGCTCGCAGGATTCCAACAGAGACCAAAATACAAGCATAAAAGACAAACATCCACAGACAGTACCAACAGACTTTACATCGGCAGTACCCACCTTTTCTCAAATAATACGTTCCGTGGAAAGCCCCATTCCTGCTAACACTGAGCCTAATTCTTCATGGATCAGCATGGATAAACTGCCATCCAGCCCGCAATAATCGCCGGTGGTGGAAACATATGATGTCTTCAGTAAACAAGCCCATCAAATGAATCACCCGAGACATCTTATCTCGAAACCACGTCTAATAGCCTCTAAATCAAGGCGTATAGCGAAGGTGAAATCACGACTCCCAACGATTGATCTCACTCAAAAACCTACACCTGAAATTACTCAAGCGATTGCTAATAAACAATTGGTGGACACAACAAGTCAAACTTATGCACCGTCAAGTGAAACGCAATTGACAAGTGTACTTACTGTGGCACCGATTCAAACGCCAACTTCAACAAGTCAAGTCATAAAGGCGCACCGCGAGATTCAAACTGTGAACTTTGCAGAACAAACTGGAAGTCACTCATCGTTGAATGCCTTGGTGACGCTCTCAGAAGAAACAGGGGAATCCCAGTCCGGCACAACTGCACCGCTAAGGAATGTCACGACAAATTAAAACCTAAGTGCTCCATCACAGCCGAGAGCCTCACCAAAGAAAGCGACAAACCGAACCTACATCACTGAATGCTCGGATCAAATTAAAGCAGCAGTTGATGAATATTTATCTCAACGCCTGAACAACTGTAATATGGCTAACATCGTGAAGGAAGCAAATCGGGAAAATCACAAAAATATACAACAAACAGCACAATTTCCAACTTTTAATCATGAGGCACAAGCAGTACAGCAATACCTTTTGAATTCTAAGTTTTTGACTGTCAGTGAATAAACTCACCTGGCCTACATATGTCAGTGAACCGAAAAAGAAGGGGCTAGACATGTGATGTTATCAGTGATGTCATCAATCATATTTGTGATGTCATCTTTGATGCCATGGGTGTTATTCTTAGCAGTGCACGGTGGTGGCACGGGTTATGCTTGCTTAGCTTACCATAACTGGCGAATTTCAGGGGTTTTTCGGTTTTACTTGTAACCATTATGTCCCTTTAACAAAGTTTTTTCACTGAATTTGATAGGTTTTTAGTAGCGCAACTTAACCATAACGTCCGTTTAACAACGTGTTTTCACTGAATTTGATAGGTTTTTAGTTGTGCAACTTAACCATAAAGTGCCTTTAACAAAGTTAATTTGAATTTCATAGGTTTTCATTAGTGCAACTTAACCATAACGTCCCCTTAACAAAGTTTTTTCATTGAATGTCATAGGTATTTATTAGTGCAACTTAACCATAATGTCCCCTATGAATTTCATAGGTTTTCATGAGTCTACCTTAACCATAACGTCCCTTTAACAAAGTTTTTTCTGTGAATTTCGTAGGTTTTTATTAGTGCAACTTAACCATAACGTCTACAAACATCTGACTTCATTGCAGACCTCATGGACAGTGCCACATGACCATATGCTGGCGCGCGGCATGATGATGGGCCTCATTAGGACCCAGGCGGATTTCGCGGTGCTAAATGCACCGCGAAGCATGGCGGAAAGCCGCCGATAGCGCCATGGGGGTTGGCGGATTTACCGCCCCATTCCGACCTTGGCGGGGCGGTAAATCCCCAATCCCCATTCTGCCCTTCCCCATTCCCATTTTTGCCCCATAGGGTATAATGGGAGTGGGGAAGGAGTTAATTACGCCACCGTAAAATACGGTGGCGTAATTAACAACGAGGTCCCGTAGCGCCATGGTTTTCTCCGCCTGGTAAAACCAGGCGGAAAAGGCCGCCATGGCGCTACGGGAACTCGTAGTATGGCGGAGAGGTACGCCATGCACTACGCTGGCGTAAAACCCTCTCCGCCAGGGTCCTAATGAGGCCCGATGTGTCCGAGAACCCGCCACACTTCACGATAAGATCCGTGCTTCGTGGACAGTTAGGAGCTGCATTTTCTACTGATCTAGGAACTTTCAACTTCAAAATTTCCCTTGCACAGCTCCAACACCTATTCCTACTCATCCATTAAAAATCTTGTACACAGTACATACTTTTAGCAAAATTGCTATTTATCTTAAAAAGGAATCAGCTAATTTCATCCCTCCTTCCCAAGAGACACCACCACTGCTGTAATCAAGGAGCATGAGAAACACTGTCCCCTACCTTAGAAATAACATACGCGCAGCATTTTCCCCTGTCGACCTGCCCCTCCATATTAGTGTTTTGTGCCTCTTCTCTCATTTCCCTCCCCACCTTTCGTTCTAAGCTCTCCTGCCAAAAAAAATGCATCCAAAAACAATTAATGAAATGTTCCTTTAGGAACCACCTTTCACAGTTAAAAAATAGAATTAAAAAAAACGTATAGACTCCATCTACTTTATTTTTCTCAGTAAAGTACATAGGGCCTCATTACACGGATGGCGGAGAACCATGGCGCTATTAGCGCCATGGTTCATGCCGGTAAAATACCGGCACCGCCCTGGTGGAAAGGGGAATTACCGCCGCATTCCAAGGTGGGGGGGCAGTAATTCCCCCTTCCACCATTGCCCTTCCCCATTCCCATTTTTGCCCCATAGGGCTCAATGGGAATGGGGAAGGCGCTAATTACGGTACCGCAAATTGCGGTACCGTAATTAGCTCCCTGGGTCCTTTCGCGGGTTGGTTTTTAACGCCTGCAGAAAGCAGGCGTTAAATCCCCCAACCCGCAAAGGGACCTCGTAGTAAGGCGGTAAGGATTTACCGGTACCGGTATTTTACCGGTAAATCCTTACCGCCATCCGTGTAATGATGCCCATCTTAATAAGATTTTCCAACATTTCCATTTGCATTTTGTGTTATGCTAATGGCTATATTGTGACGTTTATCCCCCGTTCCAGACGATACCGGCCTGGCAGCCCAAGTTATCAGCCCAAGCGAAGCGAGGGGGGATAACGAGGTTCTGGACCATTATCCCCCCATTCCAGCCCTTGTAATGGGGGATGAAGGCCATTAGCACCCTTGGTTCCCAAAGTGGGAACCCGGGGTGCTAAAAAAGGCTTTTTCTTCCTACACCGTTACACCTGCAGCGTCCCGGTGTAGGAAGGAAAATCCTTTTCCAAGATGGCCACCATGGAAATGGAAGGAAGGGTTCCGTACAGGGCCCCTCTTCGCTTACCATGGCAGCATGCAGAAGGCGAAAAGAGAACCCTATGACCAGATTACCACAAGCACATTTTTCTTCCCTTTCAAGCCTATCCCAATTTCAAATAACTTTACCACAAAGCCAGTCCCAGGTGGACATGGCCACTTTAACCCCATGTGTTGTCCCTCGTGGTCATGGCCAGTAGCCTGATTGTCCGGATCATGACCTTATTCTATGACCCGGACAATCTGGCCACTGCCCATGGCCACATGCTACACCTCAGTTACCAAAGGTAAATCATTATTTTTTGTGCCTACATTATGACACTTGTCAAAAAACAAAATCCATTCAGACTTTACAAAAACATGTATATCTAAATCTATAATCTTTTTGCAAACCTTTGTGTAGATTTGTCAAATGGCACCACATTTATAAGCCTTTATATTATATTGGAATCCCCCTCTAATTTTGCCCCCATGACAAAATCCCACCAAACTTTGCAAAACATTAATATCTAGTTCTATTATCAGTTTGCCAAATTAAGTGTACATTCGTCAAATGGCACCTCATTTATAAACCTTTACATTATTTTGAGGCCCCCTCTCTAATTTTGCCCCCTCTTGACAGTATATCACCAAACTTTGCAAACACATTCGGAATCAGGGCGGGAATATAACTGCAGAATTTTATGCGGTTTCATTGAGTGGTGCCAAAGTTACATACCATCCAAAAACTGCCCCCAAACATCTGAAGTGTCCCCGATCTTCTCAGGACCTGTTCGCGAACAACCGGACTGTTCGCAGACTTTTACAGCAAAAAACACCAATTCTTTTGCTTCTTGCAGCCATATTCCATCCCATCCTCATCACCCCTCACCTCCCCAGAGATTATTTGATAAGTTTGACAGGTGCAATATTTTGTGTTTATTCATATTTTTTTACTGCGATGTCTGCAGACACCTACCGATGTCCACCAATCCAAGATGGCAGGCGTTTCCAAAAACCTGACACACCTCACGCTTCACACCAACCAATCAGCAAACACGTTGACGCAAGTCTATTAGACAATCAGTGTCCTGTCCGTGGAGCGAACAGGGAAGTGTGTCCACGGACTTTGCCCCCCCTTGACCAAACCTCACTAAACTTTGCATAATCATTCAGAGTAGGCTATATACTTTTTTTGCTAAGTCTGGTGAGAATTCGTACAGGGGGAGCGAAGTTATAAGCCACCCAAAAAGTGCTCTTCCTATAGGTTTAGCAACTTAACCATAACTACTTGGCCGCTACTGCAGGACATGTAATAATATACCTTGTGCACTAGTAGAAAGGATTGCTATCACATTCCTTGTTAAAGCCGAGGACAGGACGCAACATATTTTCCATTTGTTTGTGTTTATTTGTATTGATTGTTAGTGTTGTCCATTGGAGACTCAGGCATCAGTGGTGCTCTCAAACCTACATAGTGGTAAAGTGTTAGTCCACTTTCTGACTTTTCTGTGATGGATCTGTTGCTCAGTCGCAAGTGAAGTTAAAATGGCAGGGTGAGGACACTGTGTAGCCTGTGTTGTACACTCTATAGACGGCCATGTATGAAGTCACACTGCAGTATATATTTATTTATTAACTTTTGGTTTATAATTTAAAACTTACAGCTATTTATCAAGAGAATGCATGACATAACCATGATAATAGATATCTGATAAAATTCAGTAAAAAGTAAACAGGCCCCTGCTTAGAAATCAAAAAGAAAAGAAAAAATCACTCATCGTCAGGGGAGTGGGGTTCATGGCTCCCACCATTCCATTCCAAAAGACAACGAGAGAAGAAGAAATCAAAAACTAACAACAACATAAAAAAGAAAGGAAACCCAAAAAGTTACTAATAGGCAGCAAGCATTCACTGGCTAAAGGTCTTAATTTGTTTCCAAAACCAGAAATACTTCCTTCAGAAATGACAACAGCGCCAGTGTCAATGAAACTTGCTCCCCTTGCAGTATAACAGACCACCATTCGGCGGAGCTCAGAGTTGTACAATGCATACATTATTTGCCCAACCACCTTGTTCTTTGAAGTTTCATCTCGGAACATTCCATATTCAGTGGAACAGTGTTTCTAGCTTTGTTTCACATAATCGGCATTCGTATTTCCTGATGTTTACAGCCTTTCTCACTTCTGTAATCTTTCGTGTTGGCATTAGGTTTAGTCGGAATCATAAAAATGTACTTCTGAGGAATGCATTTGGCAATGTTTACAAGTATCCTGGAATCTTTCCTCTTGGTCTATGTTCCAAGCCTTTGTGGGCCCCCCACCAAAAATATTGCCGTACATATGGTTGTTTGTCTTGCCATAAGTGATATTTTTGGGGCGGATAATTTGTGGGGCCAGGGGTTGCGGGGATGTCCCCCGCACATTTAAAATAATGCAGGGGTTGCTGGGGTGTCCCCCGCGGGTCCATGGCTCAATATCGCCGAATAAATATGGCAATATTATTGTATCGCAATATTTTTGCTGGGATATTAACACATGGAACCAGATTAGGTCGTCCGCATAAAGCAAACGACTAACTGGCTCCTCTGCGACTCTAGGTTGAAAACTTCTGATGTCATTAAAGGCTGTGGAGACATCTGAGAGGAATTGGTTGAATAATGCTGGAGCCATGGGGTTGCCAGTCAATTTGTCGAAAAAAATTGGTCGACCAGACAAATGGTCTAAGCAAATTGGTCGAAAACCATTTCGTCGAAATTTTTTTTTTTCTATTTAACCCTTTATTTATTTATTTTTTTGGGGGGTCCCCCCCAACCCCCCTTTTTTGCCTTAAAAAACCTTTTTTTGCCTAAACGAACACCCAAAAGAAATTATATAATTTAAAAAAAAAATTCGACGAAATGGTTTTCGACGAAATTGCGTCGACCAAATGTCATTCGACCAATTTGAGGTCGACGAATTGACTGGACACCAGCCATGGTACACCTCTGTATCAGCCCTTTAGAAGTTTCGATGGGTTTCCGAGAGATTGACGGTCCAGTCCAATCTGACTTGTAAGATGGTATTTGAATGCAAGGTAGTCAATACTTCTCTAACATCCCGGGGGAAGTTCTTATTGTTTTAGCTTCATCCAAAGTTTCTCTCTTTCAATAGTGTCGAATGCCTGGGCGAGATCGACTGAGGCTAAGTAAACTTTACCCTTTGGCTTCTTCTTGACTGTTGCTTTTATCAACCTGATTATGAACAGATTTTGTGAAGTTCCTATGCCTTTAAGGAATTCTGCCTGCCACTTATCAAATCTACCCGTATTCTGACTTCACTCATTAAAAGCTCTCCGAAGGAGAGCTCCAAAAATCTTGCCCATCACATCAAGAAGGGCGATAGGCCTATAATTCCGAGGATCTGACCTGTCGCCCTTCTTAAATATTGGATCAATGATGGATGAACACCATGATTTTGGTATCCTGTTAGTGCTTTTGATTTCCTTAAACAAGTCGTACATTACTCCTGACCATTTCTCTGGGTCTTCCTTTAATTTACAATTAGGAAGGTTGTCCTGTCCTGCCACCCTTGATTTACTAGCTAAGCCAATAAGGGACTCTATGGCTGATCTTTCGGTTGGAAAAGACCATACAGCCCCAACTTGTTTTGTTCTTTCCTGCCTTGCCGATCTGATGCAAACAGGACACTGAAGTGCCTACACCAGGCCTCAGCTGTTATTCCATTCGCAGTCAGGAAGGCTTGTGTGGCAGACATGCTATTAAGCACCCTCCGGATTTAGTATGTATTTTCAGAAGCAACTAAACGCAACATTGCTTCAGCATCTAGTTGGTGTAACATCCACTTGTATCCTCGTACCCAGTTCTTATACTGTTGTTTTAACTTGTTCACATAAAGAATATCATTAGGAGCTTTCCTGAGCGAATCTCTTACCTTTTTTTTTTTAAGCTCCTTTTTTTTTTTTAAGGGCAACTGTTCTATTTTACGAGTGATGCTTAACAAAGCTGCAACGATGCGTTGGGCCCTCCAACTCCTTAAACACTATTAGGTTTAAGCTATTGTCCTCTCCTTTCTCCCTAACGTTAGCGATTTTAACCCTGTTGCGTGCTGTTTCAACTTCGAGATCTTCATGCCTTTTTCCAAACCTCGATCATGCCCAACTCTTTATGGATACCGATAAAATATCATGGTTGCTTGCAATCGTCTGCTTTATCCCCATATTGGTAAAAGTAGCATGCAAATTCTCAGAGGCGAATATATAGTCAAGGATTGTTTCCTCCTTCCCTCTCTTCCATGTAACTTTGGACAGAATGTCACCATCCACATGCCCATTGGTGATGTAGATATGTTTCTCATTCAATTCTGCTCTCCAAGAGATCCCTCTAGC
Organism: Ambystoma mexicanum; assembly: GCF_040938575.1. Taxonomy (NCBI): domain Eukaryota; kingdom Metazoa; phylum Chordata; class Amphibia; order Caudata; family Ambystomatidae; genus Ambystoma; species Ambystoma mexicanum. The sequence continues at coordinate 307,788,740 of NC_090921.1, forward strand.
GACCTGTTGGGATGCAGTATTTTAAACCATGCATGGACGCAGACGTAGCTGCAGTGCACGCTTAACAACATCACCTCCAAAGGACATGAAGTGATTAGAGCATGATGACATCAATTGGTGACATCAGGGAGCTGGGATTGATCCCAGATTCCACACTTTGTAACTTGGTAGTAGATTCTGGGCCTCATTACGAGTGCAGCGGTAAGGGGTTAATGGCACCGGTAAGGATGCCGGTGCCGTTAACCCCTTACCGCCGCATTCCGAGGTCCCTTAGCGGGTCCCACTAAAGCCGGCTGGTTTTACCGGGAGCCGCTAAGGGACCAGGGAGCTAATAACGGGTCCGCTATTTGCGGGACCATTATTAGCTCCTTCCCCATTCCCATTGAGCCCCTGGAATGACACGGTAAGTACCCATTCTGAGAACCCAGACCCGGAAACGACTTTGGAGGCAGCCATGGTGCTAATAGCACCATGGCTGCCTCCAAAGTCGTAATGAGGCCCTATGTCTTCTTCCATCCCATCTGTAATTTATAAGGGGCCTCATTGCAGGTCGAGCGGTCCGGAAATAACAGTGGCGTAAACTGTTAATTCCGGACCGCCCGATCCCGAGTCCTGCAGACGGGAGGTGGCGTTCCCGCCAGGTCTGACCTGGCGGGTTTACCACCGCCCGCCTGCAGGCAGATGAGGAAACACCGGCACCATCACGAGTCTCAATGGGAATGGGGATTTACACCAGTCCGCCTCCGGAATTCCCGGGACACCGGGGTTGTAATGCCCCGGTAATTCCGGGAATCAGGGAGGCGGAATGGTAATACGAGTCCGGCAATAACCAGGCAGTTTTACCACCTCGGTTACCGCTGGACTCATAATGAGGCCCAAGGTGTCCAGTGATAAAGTCACCTGGGAAATGGCCGCCAGGGGGTGACATTTCCCCCAAAACGCAACCACAGTAAAATCAAACACTTTCCCCAAATATTTTAGGATTTGAGTTTATAATATACAATGTTACCCCTCCTATAATATTTGGGGAAACTATTTTAGGTGTCAGGAAATGAAAGTTGCAGACCTGGCAACTTTTTCCAGGCGACATTAACACATGGACCCCCGTGTTTAACAGTGTACAATGCTTTCTCTATAGCTGTTCTTTAAGGACTCATCTTTTAATCGTTGAACAATAAAGCACACTACAAAACAATAAAACACATGGAAAATCAACCAGACAGCATGAGATATCCTTATGGAAAGATGTTGGACAAATCAAGTCTGATAAATTCCAGAATGAAGAAGGTGTGAATTATATTGCAAAACTAAACGCACACAGGCTGCAGAAAAACGAACAACATACACACACGGCACATCTTTTTTCACAACTCACAACTTTTTCATCCTAAGGCAACAGAGTGTGATTAAACCTTTTTGCTCCGTCGGTGGTTGATATAAGTGCAACAATTTTGTCCGGTTAAGCGCCACCCCCCCCCCGCCCCGCCTGGCATGACACTTGTCAAGTGTGAATCCCACCCCAGCAGGATGAGGTCGCTAAATTGAGTGCCATTAATGACAGATATTCAATACACCTTCAGATGCTTGATTTGTGCAATTTCAAACTGATTCAGTACATCCCCCTTCTTGCTCTCTGTGCAGAGAAAAATAGTCAATGTTTCAGTAAGCACAAATAAGATGTATTTATTTATTTATTTGCATTTATAAAGCGCACTGGCAGTCCAGGGGCACCGAAGCGCTGGTTTTAAATCCCAGACATGAGAATGCCCCAGAATTGCATTCTCTGACCTATTTTGCAAGGCCAAACATTCTGAGAATGTATCTGCGTTGCTTTTGCTGCTTCCCATGAGAAGTAGCAGCTTGTCTTCTGTATTATAAACACCGGATTGCACTAGGCTTTTAATAGCAGGCCATGGCTGTTTTATTTTTTGGGTGAGTGGGAGGGGATGGAGCAGTTCATATGGTGAGGCATGCAGTACATATGGGATAGCTGTTTACATTAAATAATTAATTAATCTGTTCTGATGCACTTAATACCAGGGACCAGTCTCTAACCGCGGGACCCATTCAAACCTGTGTTGCCCAGCGCTGTGTTGCTTCCAAGACAAACGTGTTGCCCCTGACCCATCCTCCCGGCCCTGAATGTGGCAACCTGAGGATTGGGAGCAGCACAACGTGCATCTAATAGAAGCAGGAGTCGTTTCAATGAAGACCCTGCCACCTGTGATGAAGTCTCATTGCACAGTCCTTCCTTGGGAACAAGACGGCCTATGGGAAATAGGGGTGCCCACCGGCGGGGCGTCGGGCTACACGGAGGTGGTAGGTGGGGAAATCCCAGAACCCTGCCGCATTCTCCATTCCCTGGTGCTGCCCACTGATAGATGGGGATGGTAGATTAAAGTTTGGGGAAGAGGACCGTATCAGGCTTCCACTAGACATGGACAGAACAACTCCACTAAGGGACCATAAGCAACCATCAATCCCAGCAGATGGAGCGGTAAGAAACCCCCGTTCCAAGCGCTAAAGCCCATACTAAACTTCTCAGTTTCATCCTCACTGATCGAAGGAATCATGGAGGTAGAACCCAGGAGACGTGCGCACTTGAGCGAGCAGCTTTCCACTCAAAAGCCTCGTATGCACTTTGACGATGGCTTGTCGATGGGAGAAACACAACCTTCGTGACTTGAAACTTCAGCGCAGTTCAGTGTAGAACTGTCATGGCCACAGTGCACTCAGACGCATACCCAATCACATACCTCTGCCTGACTCTTAGATGGCAGATGGGGGAAGTTAAGCCCTTGGCAAACATCTGGCCAGCACCAATTCAGATTAAGGACCCGAAAAGAGGAAATAAGCAAATGCAGCTGAGAGGACAAGTAACTACACCCGATACAGTGGGCATGGAGGCAAGACTGACCCAATCACGAGCCAAGATGGGAAAGAGGATGGGTAAACACTAGTCAGAGACCTCATGGGTTAATCAGGGTAATCAAGACCACTACAAAATTCCCCAACGTGCTGAAGGGAGTGTGAATCCCCCCAGCCTGCTGAAGGGATGTGAATCCCCCAGCCTGCTGAAGGGAGTGTGAATCCCCCCAGCCTGATGAAGGGCGGTGAATCCCCCAGCCTGCTGAAGGGAGTGTGAATCCCCCCAGCCTGCTGAAGGGATGTGAATCCCCCAGCCTGCTGAAGGGAGTGTGAATCCCCCCAGCCTGCTGAAGGGAGTGTGTATCCCCCCAGCCTGATGAAGGGCGGTGAATCCCCCAGCCTGCTGAAGGAAGTGTGAATCCCCCCAGCCTGCTGAAGGGAGTGTGAATCCCCCCAGCCTGCTGAAGGGCGGTGAATCCCCCAGCCTGCTGAAGGGAGTGTGAATCCTTCACTCAGCCTGCTGAAGGGAGTGTGAATCCCCCAAGCCTGATGAAGGTCATGTGAATCCCCCCAGCCTGCTGAAGGGAGTGTGAAACCCCCCAGCCTGATGAAGGGCGGTGAATCCACCAGGCTGCTGAAGGAAGTGTGAATCCCCCAGCCTGCTGAAGGGAGCGTGAATCCCCCCAGCCTGCTGAAGGGATATGAATCCCCCAGCCTGCTGAAGGAAGTGTGAATCCCCCAGCCTGCTGAAGAGAGTGTGAATCCCACCAGCCTGCTGAAGGAAGTGTGAATCCCCCCAGCCTGCTGAAGGAAGTGTGGATCCACCCAGCCTGCTGAAGGAAGTGTGAAGGAAGTGTGAATCCCCCCAGCCTGCTGAAGGGAGCGTGAATCCCCCCAGCCTGCTGAAGGGCAGTGAATCCCCCAGCCTGCTGAAGGGAGTGTGAATCACCCCCGCCTGATGAAGGAAGTGTGAATCCCCAGCCTGCTGAAGGGAGTGTGAATCCTTCACCCAGCCTGATGTAGGGAGTGTGAATTCCCCAAGCCTGATGAAGGAAGTGTGGATCCACCCAGCCTGCTGAAGGAAGTGTGAAGGAAGTGTGAATCCCCCCAGCCTGCTGAAGGGAGTGTGAATCCCCCCAGCCTGCTGAAGGGAGTGTGAATCCCCCCAGCCTGCTGAAGGGATGTGAATCCCCCCACCCCACTGAAGGGATGTGAATCCCCCCAGCCGGCTGAAGGGAGCGTGAATCCCCCCAGCCTGCTGAAGGGATGTGGATCCCCCAGCCTGCTGAAGGGAGTGTGAATCCCCCCAGCCTGCTGAAGGGATGTGAATCCCTCCCGCCTGCTGAAGGGAGTGTGAATCCCCCCAGCCTGCTGAAGGGAGTGTGAATCTCCCAGCCTGCTGAAGGGAGTGTGAATCCCCCAGCCTGATGAATGGATGTGAATCCCCCCAGCCTGATGAAGAGCGGTGAATCCCCAGCCTGCTGAAGGGAGTGTGAAACCCCCAGCATGCCAAAGATAGGTGTACCGACCTGGAGAAAGGAAAACAGAAGGAGCCAGGAGTGGAACACCACAACATCCTCAAACAATGGCAGAGACCAGATCAGCTAAAAGTTATGCTGATCGCCTGCTAAGAATTCTGTTTCGGACACTGGATGAGACTGAAAGAAGTTTACAGCCTGAAGAGGTCTATATCTGAGACACTGTCTGGGACCACACCGAAATCCGGAGAAGAAGCATAATGCCCGCTAAGTACTATATCCCGTATCACGACTAAAGCCAAGTATAGGAGAATAGAATATTGAATCACGACTAAAGCCAAGTATAGGAGAATAGAATATTGAATGACCCCGTAGGCACCTGCCAGCGAGCTGAGATATGGTTGATCGCTGAGAATATCACAGCTTGGTAAAAGCCCTAAGCAAGGGGGAGGAAAAAGTTTCTAGTATGAGTATGCAGAAGGTATCATTGGCCCAGTATGGTAACCTGTGGCTAGTGGAACAGGCTATCCTCACCAGAGGCTTGCAACATTCAGCTCTCCAGATTCTTTGAACTACAGCTCCCATCAGAGCTAGTCAGCATAGTCCATGATGAAGGATCATGGGAGTCATAGTCTAAAACATCTGAAGAGCCACAGGTTGTAGACCTCTTATCTGTGGCAAGTACTACCCTAAGCAAGGAGGGTACTTGCTGGCAGAACCCAGCCAGGAAGGGACTTGGTGCTATAGTCCTTTAACTCTGACGTCAAGGAGCGAGCTGGGCGCTATAACCCTGAATGCACAAGCAAAGAAGCAGGCCAGGTGCCATATCTTGGACCCTAAACGTTTGGACCAAAAAGCAAGCCAGGCACTATATTCCATAGACTGAGTATTTGATCAGGGATTCATGGAAGGACTACTGGCCTCTAGACAGACTCTCGAACCCTTTGGCATTATTCCATCTAGGAAGCTTTACTAATAGTTTTGACTAATTCTAGTAATAGTTTGACTACTTCAGGAGACTTTTCCCAAAGCTGGGAGTAAAAGGAGTGACCCAGCTGTACTATTAAGGTTCTTACACCTTTTGATCTGTCCATCCTGACACCTCACGTACAGGGATCCCTTTTGAGTTTTAGTTAGGGCTCCGGGCACTCTGCAGTTTCTTCCACCCAACATGTTGCATATACAGAACTAGCTGTGTCTAAATGGCACCAAAACCGAGGTTTTGTTGGCCGGATCGCCTAGGGCGTCTACCTTGTGGATGCTGGATTTTTGCCCCCATCCCATGGGGCTCTACCAACTCCGGTGAGCACTGTGAAAAATCTTGCCGAAAAAATCTCAGCCTCCCTTTCTATGAAGGCACAAGTAAGTGCGGTCTGCCAAAAGGGCTTCTTTAAACATAAGCTCCTGCAAGAAATGCTCCCCCTATGCTGGTTTGTGGTTTGTTTCCATGCAACAGTGGCTTCTGCTTCCATGTCTGGAATTTTGGACTATAGTAACTGTCTTTACTTCTCTCAGCCGGCATACTTATTACACCTCTTGCAGATACACAGAACTTTTCTGTTGTTGTGAGAGTTGCCACCTTAACCCCTTTGCGGGCCCATATTTCACCTGTCCGTCGCCATCTTCATTAGCTTCCAGTTGCCAGACGAGTAGAATTTAAGGCACTTTGTATTAATATGCCATGCCTTCTACCAGTTTGGCCCAGACTATCTGCAGGAAAACATGTGCCACTAAAATGGAGTGTTAAATGAAAAAGTAACATCAGGCAGAATGCTGGGTGATGACTAGTTACTCAGAAACAAAAGGAGAGACTGGGCCCTCAAGCCCTCCTACTGTTTCAAGTACAGAGACACCAGCAGCAGGCAGACCTTTCATTCAAGGAGCCGTAAAGTAGGCTCCTTAAATGAAAGGGCTGTCTGCTGCGTGCGAGCTGGGGCACACTGGTGTCACACCTTGTGGTGCCCCCAGCCCCTTCTTTTGTTTAAAAGGAGAGACTGGGCGCATCAAAGGTAATAATGCCAGTGTGTCCAAGCTCCACCTCTTTTACCAGCCACCCCCTGCACTTAATTGAGGGGGGGCTCTTGTTAGGGGGCTTGTCCTTAGGCCACACCCCCTAACTAGAGCCCACCCTCGATTTCCAATCCCACTTAAAGCACTGCCCTTAAGGTTATATTTTAGGTTTTCTGCACTGGAGCTAGGCCTTCCAAAAGAAGCACATTTGTAATTCTCCACAGTTGCTAGCCCCAACTGTGGTATCCACAGAGGGCCCCTCCCGAACATTAAATAGGTGCAACACGAACACCTGGGCAGGCGCTCCCATCACAGCGCTGACTCTGTGAAAGCAACTCTACTGTGGCAAGAGAACACGGATCAAGAACCCACTCAAACAGTGATTAGACTGAAGTAATGAGGCTCACTTTGGTATCCAAAATCACCCCCGACATTTAAAAACTGTCAGCAAGATGAAGAGCGAGCGTGCCTGAGCAAGTGACCGCAGCGAGCAAGGAAACACTTTTCAATTTCTTCCATGTATGTTAAAAGAAATGGTGGGTTTTAAAGCTAGCGTTAGTCAAGTGTGCATGTGTGTCCTCTGGCTACATCCAAATAGAAACGAGTGGAGGGCAGAGGCCCGAGGGTAGGGGTTCAGGGGAGGGCGAGACTTGAACTTAGGTATGCAATATTCACTGGCTCAAAGGTTTCACTGCACTGGGGGCTTGGCAATATAACGCCTGGAGTCACTACCAGAATGCATTGTGATGGCAGCCTGAATGCCAGGTCGAGCTGAGTGAGTGTCTTACACTAAACATGGGACAACTTGAGATGTCTATAATGTCTATGGGCTGCAAGTGTGCAGAAACAAACCCCAAACATACAATAAGAACAGAAGTCAATTGGTGTTTTTTAGTTTAAGAAAATGGTTTACATTTTAAATGAGGATGGAATACACGGTTAGAAGGAGCAACACGTGCTGTCTGGGACTAATATTTGTATTTAATTTCACTGGTAAAATTCTACCTGAGAAACCAACATTGAACAGCTGCACCAGCCCCAGGAGGCGGTGATAGAGGTGCAGCTGGCATAGCTCGCTGCCCCGTCCGCCCTCAGATTTCACAATGGGAGTCCGTAAAAGGAACGGCAAAGCCAGGTAGGACCGGGTAGGCTGAGAGTAGCCTTTCCCGCCCAGGGGGGCCCTTTAATTCCACAGTTGCACAGACGTTCACCTCTTTATTTTGGCAGCTGGGATGGTTCAGGGCGGTTTAGCAGGAGCAGCAACAGGTAAAGGGACTCATTCTCCGAGACTGGGCCATGAAGGATGACTTGGAGGAAACCAGGAAGGGGTTAGCAGACCACTTCCAGGCGGAATCCAGGAAAGTCATGTTGCGTTCCAGGGTCGAGGAACTTGAGAAGGACGAGAAGTGTAACTCGTACTTCTTCAAGAATCTACACTCCACTGCCACACCCTTAGTGGAACTCAGCGACCCAGAGGGAAACCTCCCAGGTGGGAAAGAGGAGGTCATGAAGGTCATCACTGACTTTTCTTGGCAGCCTCTAATTACCGAAGGTGTCGGAAAGAGACCAGGCAGACATGCTCCTGGCTGGGTTCTCAAAGACACTGGGCCCTAACGAGAGAGCTGGCCTGAATGCCCCTTTCACGCAGGGGGAGCTGCAGCAGGCAGTCATGTCCTCCACGTGCATAAAGATCCAAGGCTGTGACAGTCTCCCAGTCAAACTGTATGTCAAACTCTGGGACCTGATCGGTCCGAACATGTTCGCGCTGTAGGAGGAGATAGCTGAGAGGGGTAGAATGCCCCAATCCCTAAGAGAAGGCATTATCTCACTCTTGTACAAACAGAACAGAGACAGAGAGGACCTCAAGAACTGGAGGACCATCTCCCTCCTGATTGTGGACTACAAGGTCCTTGCAAAACTAATAACTAACCATCTGAAAAGGGTGATCAGGAAGATAGTCTCCCCAGGATAGTGCCGTAGGATACCCGGTTGCCAGATCGCAGACAGCCTGACCCTGATTAGGGACATGATCGAGTATGTCAAGGATCAAAGGGTCTGGGTGGCTCTGGTGAGCTTGGATCAGGTAAAGGCTTTTCACTGAGTCTTCCACAAGGTCATGGACCGGACCCTGTGGGCCCTGGGGCTGTTTTTATTTTCTGTGACATGGTGAATGTAAAGTATAAAGACATCTTCAGCACTGCTATGGTTAACGGTTTGAAAACTCCCTCTTTCCCAGTGGAGTCAGGGACTCGACAAGGGTGCTCACCTCTTCTGTTTGTTTGTGTTACAGAGCTCCTGACAGAACACATAAGATGGAACAAGGACATCAGAGGGATCAAGGAACGAGGAAGCAACGGCAAAGACGAGGTGAAGTGCTCCCTCTACATGGACTATATGTCTTCACCAAGACCCTCATGGATCGCAGATGTAAGCTCTGTGAGGGCCTTGGTGAAGACCTGCGAGGACTTTGGCAAAACATCAGGGGCTCAAGATCAACTGCACAAAGTCAGAGGCCATGCTCTTCGTGGACTAGAAAGCTGCACATGAGCTGCTGCCCTTCCCCAACAGGCTAGTCCATATGAAGATCCTGGGAGTATGGTTGGGACATGAAGGCACCGTGACTAGGACGTATGATGACTGAGTAGTAAAGGCCAAGCAGAAGCTGGGACTCTGGAGCCTGCGGAAGCTAACCATCAAAGTGAAGATGCTGGCACTAAGGAACAACATGCTTCCAGTGCTGCAGTACGTGGCCCAGGACTGGCCCCTGCAGAAGAGGACAGCAAGAACCATCCCCCGGATGGTGTTCTACTTCATCTGGAAATCCAAGATTGACTCAGTGATGAGGGACTAGATGAACAAGGAGCACAAGAAAGGAGGGAAGGTAGTGCCATTCATCCCCACCATTGCCTGAGGAGGAGGATCACACTGAAGAGCAGCAACGAGAGTCATGTGGGATTGCAGATGGCCCGCTTCTTCCTCCTGTCACTCTGGTGAAGACTGGGGTGGGCAGAGTTGAACACTAGGATTACAGGACCACGCCTTGGTACTACGGAGAATCAGAGGGATTTGTGAGGGATTTGCAGCTGGAGGCGGCAACACCGGAACAGTAGGAGATGGGGGCCATGAATGCAAGCATCCATGAGAGAGACGTCTGCAACCAAATCAGTGCCCTACCCTCAGCGACAGCAGAACACGTGTGGGAGAACATTTAATTTAGAGAGACTGACAAACAAGCACAAAGACATCACCTGGATGGCAATCCAGAGGGGTCTGCCAGGGCGAGCGTTCATGCACACCAGAGGACTGAACCGAGGGGATGTACCCCAGATGAGATGGAGTACCACATCTTCTGGGACTGCCCCTACACCACAGACCTGGTGAGGGACCTGGCCACAGAGATGGGGAGGCTGATCCCTACAACAAACATCACTGCTGTATCAGTATTGCATGGTTTGTTCCCAGGCTCCCACGCACAGCGAGATATCAGGCCTGCTTGAGAATCCTATGCTGTTTTAAGGATATGCTTCTCTTTTCCAGAAACCGCCTAGTTGGGGAGAAGAAAGTAACTTCAACCAAATTCTGCCGGCGGTTGATACACAGCCTTCTGAGGACCTATGACATCATCAACGGATCAGACGATGACAGCGACGAGGAGGAGTGACCAATGTACACATTTTTACCTGTTTTTGTGCTTTCTCTTCCAGGAACCACCTAGTGGTGATGAAGAAAGAAACATCGACCGAACCCTTTCGGCAGTAAGATGAGGATGTGTAAGTAATAAGCACCTAACATACATGACCTTTTCCTTTCACAGGCAAAGATCAACAGCTAAGGCTTGTACACATGTTGTGGATACTATTCTTGAGACTGATGAATAAAGTGGGCGATTCGGCAAGTGACGATCTACCATATCTGAACGGAACAATGACAGTATCCCAGACAAAAATACTAAATAAAAAAACAGGTAAGAGTGGAGTGGTGGGGTAGGGTACATTAGGCACATTAGATGCTGTCCCTCGCCGTGAATGGCCTCATTGATCAGCACTGGCAGAGCTTCAGTTAGGGATGTATGATTGGAACGCTTTGAGGAGTTGCAGCCTGTGTTTGTGTTTATATCTCAGTGAAGCGGGCATCAGAGGAGGGCGACGATGAATTAAATTGCTTATTGTGTACTATACCATCAGTTTTAAAGCTGTTAGGTTCAATGATGAATTTTCTATTTTAACCAATTCTTTGATGTTTGAGGTAATGTTATATAAGTGTCAATTCATGAATGTTCTGCTATCCTTTTCTTCTGTATACATTTTAATGTGAAAGGTTGATCAACCATATGCACTCAAATAAAAAAAGAACTTTAAAAAAAAATAATATACGGTTGCCCTGGATAGTCACGGCCCGGTATTGTGTGGGCATTGTTAGCTAGGATATCCACAGAGGTAGTGGCTTATGGGCTGGATGCAGGAACCTCAATGCTGCTGATGATGTAGCTAAACCTGCTGTTCTGCTTGGATGTTTGTAGCACAGAGTGCGTGGGTACGTTAGGTGTTAGGCTGTTGAAGACGAGTGGAAATTCACAAAATGGCGTGGATGAAGCTGGGTTAAGAAAGAAGTATAGGTTTTTGTTTTGAAGTGTGTTTCACCATGTGGCAAAAGAGTAGTAAATAAAGCTGACAGGTGTCTGGAGAGCTCGGGATACTAAAGGCATACGTGGTGGAGAGGATGGTGCAGTTAGCACACCAATGTGGCCGCACTATTTTAGGTTCTGCATGGAAGACATATTGGGCGTGCAAATTGATTTATTTCAAAGGTAAAAGAATGGGGCAGCAAGGACACATCCCATCTTGCTCCTATGGTGGAAATGAATTGGAAGAGGTGGCCTGAATTTGTAAATAGCACTTGAAGCCTGGTGAGTCCAACAAAAAATGGTTTTTGAGGATGTAGGGTTTCACAGGCATGTTATACTGCTTAATCCCTCAGGATGCTCCCACTTTGCTCATAATGTTGGAAATGGATTGAGGAGGGTGAGTTGAATTAGTAGTTAAAGGCTGTGAGCCTGGCAATCACTTTGTGTAATTAAAGGGAATTGACGTGTTCTAGGATCCCGGGATGCCCAGGTTTGCTGCTATGCTAACTATAAAGTGTTTTTAAGGAGACATTGGAACTGTATGTATAACGCTGGTAGCAATTGCTCTAATGGTAAGTGATGTAGTTAACAGTTGAGGTTTTCCCTGATACTGTCTAATTGTTCTATGGATCTTGGGATGATTGGTTGGCTGCGATGTTAACAAAGGCTTTCTATGAGTCAGGGGAGGATGATCATGCCTAGCAGCCTCACGGAGTACCCCACTCAGACACCCACTAAACACTCCACTCCCACCCTCATCCACCTTCTTGACCACCTTGGAGTTGATTTGTTCGCCATTTCAACAGATGATTCCTATGCCCAAACCCATTCCTCATTCTGCTCCCATGGAGTCCTCTAACAACACATGCTCGCCAAAATCAGATACCCAACCTACCAACAACAGCCCAGCCCTACACCCCCACACCTTACCACCCTTAGCACCTACAACCACCACCATGGCTCATATCAGCTGTACCAAACTGGTCGCCCCCCACTCTTCCATCTTGACCCGCCTCATGCCTAGTATTTGGCCCATAACCCCTTGTCTAGGATTGCTTTGCCTTCACAGACTCTGCTCTAGATTGACTAACAAACCCACCCCCATCAGGACCAGCCTCCTTGCCTGCACAAGCACCTCCAGACTACAACACCTCCGCCACCATGGGAGCCACTATGGCCCCTAGTGTGGCAAATTTATATGTCGAATTTGTCGAGAAAAAGTATATTTACACCAACAATCCATTCGAAAACCACCTAAAGTCATGAGCGAGGTATATAGACGACATTATAGTCATCTGGAAGGGCACAAACACAGAGGCTAACCGATTTTTAACATGGCTTAATCAACGCAATCGCCCCCTACAATTTACGATGACGATTAAAAGAGAGGAAATCAACTTCCTAGACTTGACCATTTTTTTACCAACTAGGAGCACTATTATTTTGATCTTATCATAAAACAACAGACAAAAATGTCCTCCTACACAATCATAGTCATCATGTTAAACACCTGAAAAACAACCTGCCTTATGGCCAATTTCTGTGGCTAAAAAGAAATAGCAGCACAAAGGATGCCTACAAAGAAGAATCAGGTGCTCTCTCTAAAAAACGAAGACATCGAGTGTATCCTAAAAAACTCATAAGAAAGGCAGCTAAAAGAGACTACAACAACAATCGAGAATCCTTACTTGAAGATAAGGTTATAAAACCTCCAGAAGAAAGAATAGTGAATGTAAATACATTCACTAACCTTAGTTTATCCATCACTAACATAGTGAGAAAACAATGGAAGATTTTTGATCAATCTGTCAATAAACTTCCATGCCCACTTTTTGCTTATAGAAATTCTACCACCATTGGAAACAGGGTTAGTAGTAGCAAATTCAGAGGCAAACAAATAGAGCTAGAAAATGTAAGTAAAACATGGCGGATGAGCCCAGTGACTGGTCACTACCCTTGTGGACAATGCTCAGTATGTAAATTCACCAAAAAAACGAAAGAAATCGAGATAGGTCTAACTACACCCTGGAAACAGATGCAGCTGATTAATTGCAATTCAGATTATGTTATATACATGATAACATGTCCGTGTGGTTTAAACTACATAGGCAAAACTATCCAAAAAATAAAAACTCGAATTATAGAACACAGGAGCTGCATAAGAAATAAAACTCTAATGGCACCTATGGTGAAACATTTCTTAGAACACAACCATTCAAGTGAAGATCTAATAAGGACCACCCTACTAACAGTTAAAGGAAATGATATCACCAAAAAGAAATAAATACTGCTAGAAAAAGAACTAAGACTCATTTTCCAGACTAAAAGTGACCAAGGAGGGCTCAACGAAGCCATAGAATGGCACAAAATCTAATTGTATTATCACTACCCTACAGACAACGATCAGCTATACTATACCGATCTGGACACCACAGAAGTCAAGGATTAAATTCAACAATAAACGTCTGTATAGACAGCTTAACTCTGAGCATTTCAGGATTGCACACCAGACGAACACTAACCTTCTAGTCTACACCGCCTCAATGGATTTTCTTGATATCTATCCATTGAATCAGTCCGACTATATAGCCAGTTAAGTAGTATGTAGGAATAAATAGTTGTAAGCCATCCAACACTATGTCTATTCAGTTACTTATAATTATTCAATTAGTGTGTCCTCTCCACTAGGGCTCTATAACAAATAACTTTTAACATAATCCGCTATACATCAAAATACGGTTCCATGAGCAATATAATCAATATTATAGACCAGACGAGAGCCATACTAATGTTAGCATTTAATCGATAAATACTTTCATTCTAAACAGCCTCCACCGTGCCAGGCCGATGACAGTAGAATATAGAGGGTAATAATAACTAAAAAAAGGACTATGCGTCCTTTATAGCGCTCTCCACTCAAGATGGCGACTGCTACTAACATCTAAACGGCGTTCAGCGGCTCTCGCTATATGTTGAAAAACACAGCTCTTTACCATAGATAAAGAGGAATAACAGTTCCGACTGTGTTTTCTTAATGTCCTCCCCAGACTCTAAATTCTGCTACTATCCGGCTTCCACATCTAAGAAGACCAAATAAAGAAAACCCACGAGGGACTTCTTATCGCCTTGGTTACTCACCGCTAATAAAAACGTGAGCCTGAGCATGACGATAGTCGCTGTGTTTTAGTCTAAAGTACTACGAAACCTATCCTAAATAAGTAACAGTAGGTGACATTCCCTTTAGGCACAACACAGGGCCTCCCTCCTTATTGAGAATTTAGACCCACATGAAGGACTGACCACACCCGATGTACAAAGAAGACCATCTTCAGTAATCATACTCTACCATGTTAGAGAGCCTCTTGATAAAGAGGTAAGTTACCATCTATTTCACCCCTTGCGTTACATAGGAGTAAGCCTGCCTACAATGACAGTATGTCAATTAATCAAAGCAAATTAAACTTGCAGGTCCTGGTAGACTAACTTTGAAGCCAACTACGGACCTTGAGGATAATATCCTGCTCCATACAGGAACCAACCTCCTAAAGATCCACTCGCCCTGACAAAGCTAGGTAATAATTCTACCAAGCCATGTCAGATAAATTAAATTTATCAAAAAAGAATTAAAGAGCACCTATAGCTTCCATTTCCTTTCGTATCTCCCTGTTCTATATCAACAGCTGCAAAATAACACTCAAGTTCGATATTTAACTGCCAAGAAGAATCATCAACTCTTGAGCTATGCACTGATAGCACGCTCTATTTGTTGTTGTTGTTTTTTACTGTAATATTATTAGATACAGTGACACCACACCTGAAGAAAGTTCTGCAAAACAATTAGAGAACTGAAACATGTTGAGTTTTCTCCATCTAGATAAATAACTACTAGACTGATGAAATAGTTATCTAAATACAGATTCCATGAACAGTGCAAGACAGCAATTGCTCCCTGCATTGGTCACTGAATCACATACCTGTCAACTAGACAGATGCTACTAGATTGTTTCTAAGTCTAAGTGTCACGACTAAATTGTCTGTTTTTAGACAGTGTGCTAATGTTTTATTTGAAGTGGATGGGATTGGCCCATTGCTTTTTTAAGCTATGAATGTGTTTTTTCCTATGAAATTGATTATTAAAAAACAACTCAATATTTACCTTTTACAGCACTAATGTAATGAAGGTTGACTGTAAGTTGTTGATATGAGCTAACCACCTCTAATGTTCATTACTATCCCAGGTCTGACAGAGTTGAAAGCCAAGGTGTTGGAGTCACAATCATCTCAAAAACCTCCATCCCTATCAAAGGCTACCTCTCCCTCCCCTGCCAGGTTACACATTCCTTCTTGCCAAAGTCGAGCCAAACCCTCAAAGTACAATCAAGATCCTTCTCCTCTATCGCCAACCCAACAACCTTGGCCCCCCTGACACCGACATACCCCTCTTAATTGCTCCCTTCCTGAAGCTCAACACTAAATTTGTGCTCCTGGATGACTTCAACCTAGGATATGAGGATACCACAGATCTGAAATCTACCGCCCTCACCACAGCGTTACATGAGATTAACTTTACACAGGCAGTCGCCACCGCCACTCATGCCAAAGGCAAATCCTGGACTGGATCCTATTCTTCAACACTCTCACCCAAGTTGCATCCATTGTCCCGGTATCCCAGACTGATCACTCCATGATTCACTTCACTATATCCCTTGCGCCCACCCCCACTAAAAGCCATTCTCAAGGTCTACAACACCACACTCCTCAGTAATCTAGACCTGCATTCCCCCCTCAGAATGATAACACGTAAAAAAAGAATACACAGCCACAACTGGTTTACTGAAGAGCTTTCTTCTTTCCTCAAATTGAAGTGTGCCAAAGAACACATCTGGCAGAAAAATCCCACCCCTCTAACTAGGGGGGCTTCAGCAACATTTCCACCTCCTAAAAACAGCAATTAGCAACACCAAAGCCAGCATCTATAACACCTGAATAAATGAAGCCAGCTCCAACACACGAGAACTCTTTAAAATCCTTAAGGAGCTCGAGACTCCAGTCCCCCACCTACACCTTTCCCAAAGACAAAGTCCAATGCTCCCATATTCAATCTACCCTCACCAACAAAACACTTAACCTCAAAAACAAAACTGTCTTCAAGAAATCCCTGTACTCCTCCTCCAAAGACGAGGGCCACACACCCATCATCCCCCCCTTTCCACTTTCACACCGTCTCCAAGAGAGACCCACCATCCAACGTCTCAAACTGCACTGGTGACATCTCCCCAGCCCACCTCATTGGGGTGTGTGAAGAACCCCTCATTTCCATCATTAATACCTTTATCAACACCTCCTTCAACTCCTGCACAGTGCCCAGTTTCATAAAGGAAGCTTGGGTCACACCCCTCCTAAAGAAACCCTCCCACGACCTGACCCTCCCTACAAAATACCGCCCCAGTACAACAGTACCTTTCCTCCTGAAAATCCTGGACTGCAAAGCCTATTTACAACTCCAATCGCACCTAGAAACCAACAACCTACTTGACACATGCCAGTCATGGTTCAGAATCCGCTCTCCTTGATCTGAAGATTCAGCTCGACCATATCCTCCTCCCCCTGGACCTCTCGGCGGCCTTCCATCTCGTCGATCATAATATCCTCTGTCACCACCTCACTAATACCTTCAATCTCTTCCCTGAAGCCACCGACTGCATCAAATACTTCCTAAGCGAACAAACTTCTAGAGTCTTCACCGGTCCCTGTCTCCTACGGGGTGCCACAAGGGTCCTGCCTCTCTCACATGCTGTACAACATGTACACCAAGCCCTTCTTTGATCACCTGGACAGTCTCAACATCCCTTATACAAACTTTGCTGATGACATGCAGGTTCTTCTCAAGCTCACAGACCACTACGAGTTCGACTCTGCCAGCATCAGTCGTGTCTATAGCATCATTCATACTTGGATGGCTAATCACCATCTCTGTTTGAATAATGAGAAGATGGAACTGCTTATTGTTAGTTCTCCAAATCACCTCAAACAACTCGACCCCGCCTTCTCCAACTCCTTCATCGACGGGAATACCATTCCCATCTCACTCCACGTCAAAACACTTAGGGTCTATCTTGACTCCTTGACTCAGACCTCAACATGCACAAACTTGTCAAAGCCATAGCCTCGACCGTAGCACACTCGACTAAACTCATTAACTTATCCAGAATGTTTCTTACCCCCAACAACTACCCCACGCTAGCCAGAGCCATCATTGGCAGCAAATTAAATATTGCAATGCCATCTTCGCAAGCACCTCTGCAAAAAACATTAACAAACTACAATTGATCCAAAACAATGCCTCAGAGCAGTGTGGAACCTGAAAGGTTCAGATCGCATCTCTCAAATTAGATGCAAAGTTCACTGCCTTCCCATCAAGGCTCGCATTGAATTCAAGATATTATCCATCACCCATCCAGCCCCTCCCTACGCATCTAAAAAGAATCCCATCCACGCAACCTGTGCTTCTCCACAAGCACGTCACTGTCCACCCCCAGATTCATCAGAAAAGGAGCAGGAGGATCGAGCTTCACTATCATTGCTCCCACCCTTTAGAAATCCCTCCCAACTCCATCCAAGAAGAACCCTCCGAACTGACTCTCTGAAAAAAAGTCAAAACAGCTCTGTTCAACTAATTGGCCCCAGACCCACAGAGTGGATCGTCTGTTACCATAAGAATACCTAAAACCACCTATTTGTCATCATACTGGCTTCCATAATGGATTATCTGTAACTATATCGATACCGAAAAACCTTGTACTTGCCCGATGCTCAGAATGTTTACACCTAATAGCGCCGTGATACCTCCAGGTCCTGGGCGCCATCAATACATAAAATAAATAAATAAATAAACACATTATATAAATGTGCTCTTAGCTCTGAAAGAAAGTTATGAACTGTGGGTGCCCCATTCAATTCTTTGCATACATAGTTGCTTTGAAGTTACTGGTTAAAAATGCTACCACAGCTCCGCGAACCCCTGTTTTGCACCCTTGTTTTTGTGGAAATAAAGCAGTTTTAATGGATTGGTAACTGCAGTTCCTGGGGGACTTCAGGGATGAGAGTGTAACGTGCTGCTGGCTCATATGGCAGACAAGCTTTCTTAAGAAGCACCAGGGATATGTGCAGAGCAGCAACACCCCAATATTCGTGCAGAATGAAGCATAAACATTCGTACACATGGGTAACATACGGCTTCAGTACACAAGTTTCGCAGAGGTCACCGTCCAGTACTAGAGTAGAACCAGGCTAAACGAGAAGGTAAGGTTACATCTCAAGAGTTTATAGGTATGGCTCAGTGATTAACCGCCTGGTTTAAAAGGGGCAGGACAGGACTGGTAACAAAAGACCTTCCTGTACGCCAAACAGATCTTTTTTCACGACATGTCTGGGGTGTGCGTGAATTTGGTGAAAAACAAGATTGCTAACAATATCAGCGCTGCCATTTTGTCAGCTATCTCACAGGAGAAGAGGCTCCATTCCATTGCGAGTGGCAGTAAAAGCCCAGAGCTCGGTATCAGGTATCAGCCCTGGACGTGAAGATGGTAAGAATCAACAGGCGTTAAGGAGGTAGAGTGAATTTTGAAGTACGTAAGGAAAGGATAGGAGTCCTTCAGACAACCGGTACTGTAGAAGGAGGCTCCAAGAATTGACTAAACCGCTCTTCGTTTATGCCAGGCGTAGAGGACATCATGTCAATTGAAGGAGCGCTGAGTATGTTCTCCAGTGGGCGTGCCATGGTGGAGTTGCAGGGTGACATTCAATTTGATGCTGCGGGAACTCCTGAGTTTTGGGCGCTGGCCAAGGAAAGGGTTCATAGCAAAGGGACAAACTGGGCTTACAGATTTCTGAAGGGACAGTTGGCAGGCCAGCTCTTGATAGCCCGCCGGTCACCCAGAATATGGCCAAATCGGACAATAAAAGTAAGAGGGCACCATGACAGCTGAAAGGGAGGATAGCTCAGGGGCAATGCATTTGTCTTGGAAGCAAGAAAAAAATGCAGAGCAACACAGGTTTGAATCCTGGTCCAGTGCTTAGAGATTGCTCTCCGGTATTTACCGCGTTATAAAAGATTAATTCAATATTATTTTTTAATTAAAGGGAATTTAGTTAGTGCTGTTCCCCATCAGGAGGCAGGAGGTGAGCTGCTCAGGGCAGTATTGCCTGAAAACAGTAGCGCATCAGGGGCGCCAGCAGCTCAGGCGTAGTCGGTTCTACAACAAAAGGCAGCAAACAAAGATATTGGTAAGCTCATGGAGGATATGTTTACGATAATGCAAGTTTAGTAAAATTGGCAGAGGGGGTAGGCATACAGGAAGGACCCAGAGGTGTGTGGGGGGGGCTGACCCTGCCTGTACCCTTGGAGAGCTCAGGTCCTGCACAGGCAAGAATTATACCTGGTTTTGAGAACAGTGCCAGTTCCAATGTCCCAGCTGTTGCAGCCATACCTTCCACAGGGGAACAGCAAAAGGGGTCTGCAGAGTTGGAGCATGCACAAACGTTAGTACCAAGTATAGGCGGAAGCTCAACGGTAGGGACAAGGTCTTCAGTGGGGTTGCCAGTCACCTTTACATCAGCGACCCGGATAGTTGTGAAGGGGGCACTGCCGGGACCAAGAGCGAAGACAAATACCAATGAGATAGGCATGGCCCTGACTAACATGGGGCCGTGCGGGCCAGACCAGCAGGGAAAAGAAGCGCTACTTACGATAGCCCCCATGCTATCTGGTTGCTCCAGATGTAGCTGCGCTGGCACGGCCCTTGACCAAACAAGTTAAGAATCGTATTTGGGATATTTGTTCCCTTTAATCCATGGACACAGCTGGCTAACAATAGGCGGAGAAGAGGAGAACACAAGACAAAAGAGGTACAAGCCAGAGAAGACAATAGAGAATTGGACCAAGGCTTTTCCTTATTGTCCACAGTAGTTATGCAGAAGTTCCCAGAGCAAGGGGTGGTGCTCTGGAAATACACAGATACCATTGTTGAGGCACATAGGAAATATGGGAAAATACGGTGGCTTGATTACAATAGGGAGTTTGGTCCATGTTAGCACAAGTACCCGAGATGACATGGGATCAGAAAGACAAGGAAGCATAGGTAGCAAAGATGGGGGCAAAGATTCCAGGACTCGAGTGACAAAACTAGAGGGCAGGTGTTGGCATGGTCCAGCAAGAGTCCGTTTGGGAAGAAAGAGGGGTAGCAGCCCTGGGCCGGTTGGGCAAACATTAAAGGGTGGTTTCCCAACAGGGACAGGGGTGTCTTTCACAATAACGGCATGAGACTGCCCGTCAATAGCAGCGGAGGTGACATTTGTTCAACAGCGGATCATAACACTGGGTGTACATTTTCCCATGAGTGTGCAAAGTGTGGCACACATCACCTGGCAACTGTGCGCCGCAGGGCCCAGGGACGAGCATGGGACAGAGGTCCCTATGATGGGGCAAAGAATAAATGGTGGGTGAAAGAACCATCACCAGTTGACAGGCATTGGTTTCCCTGTTCCCTACCCCCTTTACAGACTGCAACATCAAATCTCTTGGTTATCTGCTCTTCTCCTTCCCTGGGGCACAACGCAAATGTTGTATTGTTTGTTCTTTAATCCCGATGCTACTCCTACGACATTCCTATGACATTTCAATCGCGGTCTTTGGGCGCCATGTCTCTTACAAACAAGTAAAAGATGATGAACACTGGCGCGGAAATCGCAGGGTCCAAGATTGCCCACTCTGGTCCGTCCTTCCTCTCATATCAATATTCTCCGCGGCTACTCTCCGAAGTCTACATAGCACGCGTCTCTTCGCGGCCTTTCTATTTGACTGTCTTTGGATTTTCTCCCTAATCACTATTATCTCCGTACGCGGAGTGGGAAATCAATATCCGCCTTCTGCTATCTCGTGGCAGCCCGTTCCCCAGTAGCCCTATTATGACTGTGCATCCATGCCGCCGGCGCCAGAGTTATTCCACCCCGAACACATTTCTTCAATCGCTTTCTTATATGACCTTCTATCACTGTCTCCAGCCTCAATTGCCTGGAGTACGGCTGGAGAATCAACACAAGTTATTGCGCACTCTCTGCGACTCCATGAAGCCTCATGTTGCCATGTTAGGGCCATTAGATTGCCTGTGCACATGGATACATTATCCACTAACCTCCCGATCAAGCATCCCTCGCTTTCCTGGAATACGAGTGCCATGCCCATCTTCCTCGCTCGCTAGGTCCTCTGGTACATCTGCAACCACATGCGGTCTTAGATAAGTGTGTCTACATTTCATACAAGATTTCTCCCACTGGGTGATTGACACTTTTGCCTGCCACTTCATGCATTCTTTTGTGCTCGGCATGCTTCTCTGTAAATCCAGCGCCAAGCCCCTGCCGCTTCCTATATGGTGCCATTTGACACAGATGTTATTTTCCCGGTAATTATTTGTGATGTTCTTAATGGTGCCATGGCTTGGACTTTACTATAAGTTGCTATTTTTTGACTTCCTGAATCTAAATGTTTTTTTGTGATGTCTTTATTTAAGCAATGCACCCTGCTTAACCCGGTGCCGTAAATACCCCATCAAGGTGGTTATAGAAGTGATAACTCTGGGGCAAAAGTGTTTGGGGGACCAGGGAAACTAACAAGGGCAGATGCAGTAAAGCAAGAGGTGATGTCAGGATGGACTGGCAGGGTGGAAAGAGGTGGTCGCGTCCCCACAAATCAGCATTGACAGAAGGATGCAGAGAGGGGACATGACTGATGGACCAGGCTGCTGGCCAGCAACAGGAGAGAATTCATAGAATTTACAAGCCTTATTAGGTGAGGCTCTCCATCCAGACAGTCAGAAGGCCTAAAAGCAGAGACCTGGCTACTAAACAGGAGCACCGTGACAAAGTAACTTCGGACGAGGGCGGGGTAATGCATCAAATGGTAAGGGAAAGGAAGGGGCTACCGTTTCAGACTTTGGGCAGGCGGGAATGGGGCATCTTGGATGATGCCCCATTCCCGTTCTTCCAAAGGAATGTTTTGGGAAACGTCTGTCAAATTAGCAACCAACGGTGAACTTGGCAGTGACATTGCACAAATAAAATTGAATGTTTTAAATACAAAATACACATGTGGATGGGAACTGTCAGTCTAGTATTGCTGTGGTTGTGTTGTGTGGTTGGATTTGCCAGTTGGTAGTTCATGATGCATACATATCCAGCCGTGTGTACCATTGCCACATGTAAGACTGAGCTGCGCTGCAGGTGCATTTTCTTTGAGGTGTCAGTGGCAAGTCAAAAGTGAGGTCTCAGGAAACTGACTAGATACTGTGGTCCCTGCATTTGTGTCATGACATAGTGTCAGCTGATATAGAATCCCCCAACCAAACAGCATATCTCAACACACAACTACAGTTGCAAAACAACAGAGGTTACACAATGGAAAGTACACCAACTGAACACAAATGTCTACACTAAATATTTCCCTTAGATACACAGACACAAATCTCCACTCTCCTTAAACACCACTATGATGGATACTACAGTAAACCACACAATTTACGTCAGTAGCCTGGAACACACATTAACCACTGCTCTAGACAAGTAACAAAATAGATGAAACTTGCACCCTACAGACAACCTTATCTTTTTAGATCTGCCCTCATCAAGATTGCAATGAAGCATCCCGCCCTGCTGTGTGTTAGTCTCCTAGCCCATCACTTACAGTTCCTTAAGCTCCAAGAAACTGTGAAAAAGGAGGTGTGTTATGCAAGACTTAATAGCATAGCACAACTGAGTATTGCAAAGAACTTCACGCATTCTCATTTGCGGTAATACGCTGAACAGACCAGGCATCTTCGGAGACTTGCAGCAACAGGGTAGGTAACCAAAGTCAGTCTCCTATGCTATCATCTCTGATGCAGTAACTGGCTGGTGAGACTATATCTGTGCTTGTCAAATTAAGTGATATGGGATCTGAGGGATGGTCATTGCAACAATAGCGCCACAGTGGTCTCGGGAGCCACTGATGGAGGAGCATAATAAGACACAATTGTACCCCTAAATTCAGGAAATCTTCCCCACTATAAGGCTATCTTCTTTAATAGTGAGAACTCAATGGGCCTCATTACACAGTAGGCGGCCGAAAAGTACCGGCACCGTTCATTACGGGCCACCACATTACGGGTCTGCTTGCGGGTGGCGGTAAGCATGTCCGGTCCATCCCAGACGTGCTTACCGCCACCCGCAAGCAGACCAGGATGCTAACAGGGCCCGTCATTAACGGGACCGTTGTTAGCATCCTCCCCATGGGAATGTACTGGGTCTGGGTCCCTGTCCCGAGAATGGGAATTATTGGACCCGCAAAACTCGGCATGGCCCCTAATTCCCTATTTTTGGGACCCGGACATGGTACCTGGTTTGGGGGTAGCCATGCCGGTAAGTACGGCATGGCCACCTCCAAACTCCTAATGAGGCCTAATGACTTCTAAAAACTCAATGCTCTGCAGCCAGGTCACGGTGAGATTATACCCTTGGTTTAAGCAGTGGATTTGGGATTTTAACCGATTGTGCAAATCAGGCACTTGAGCAAATACCTTCTGAGTTCTATTTAGTACACTATTTACATTTTGGCTCTCAAGGATTACAGTAATACTGTCTTATAGAGTTTACCTGAAAAATACACATACCGCATAGAAAAGCAACCTGACAGTATGAGCATACTTATAGAATAAGCCAAAAGAATATCAATTAACCTTTATCTTCCCCATCCTGAGTGGAAAACTACAAGTCCAAGAATGCAAAATAATGATAGCCTGAACAATCTCCTATTCTACAACACAGCGTTTTCAGCACTTTAAGAAAACAGTGGGTCCTTTTACTCAAAAATGTGAATTGCCTTGAGGAGACCTGTTAGATTTGCCATAGCGTGCACACCTGTGCTTTGCATGCAATTCTAGTCATTTGCACTATGAAGTGCAACACAAAGGTGTACATGCAGTCACAATCACCTGTACGCCCTTGTTTGGCCACTCTGCAGTGCAAATTGAGCAAGTGCCACTTGCTATTTATACATGGCAGGCAGCGTTTGCAGGGGATTTCTTTGGCATCAACCTGCTTTTAGGTGGTGCAAAAATCAGTCAGATCCCAAAAGAATCGAAAGCATTTGCGCTAGCATGAAAATGTCATGCATGCTTTTGCGCCTTTGTGGGACGAAGAGGATGGGGGTTGTGGAAAAGGCAATTTCGTTACACGACCCGCTTCACCATCTAAATGAAGGAAAAGATGGCGCAGCATGAAAAGCAAACGTACAACTTTTACGTATACATTTGAAACATGCTTTTTATGCTACGTGATAATAAACATGGCCTTCACTCTAAAAGAAATTGTGTAAAAGGGTAATATATATCACAAACGTCCAGCTAGCTGTAATGCATGATGTTAACGGCATTTCATATCCTCATTAAAGCAAACCCTTTTTTTGCATGTCAAGATGGAGGAAATCTTGGCTATAAACTAATCTGTTTTTAGCACACCCTTCCTGGAATCAGAAACGGATTTGCTCGTTAACTGGAACTGTAAGGGGGGGGGGGTCCTTCAGGCCAAAGAAAGGGACTTCATAAAACAACAGGAAAGTATTTGCGCAGACGCAGACTGCATTCAGCGTTTGCCTTTCCTCCTTGTCACGACCTGCCGAAGTCTCTTCAGTTATGGGCCCGAATTTCGGGGGGAGGGAAGGGGACCGGAACCCAATTAGACCAATTGGGTTACGGCCAGGCTACTAAACAGTAACAAGTGATTATTTTGACCACCCCCATATCGTGCTTATCACTGACTTTAACAGATAGCAACCATAGTCAATGGGAATGGGGTGGCATGGCTACCCCGAAACCGGGTACCAGGTTCGGTTCCCAAAAATAGGGAATTACGGGCCATTCAGACTTTTGTGGGCCCGGTAATTCCCATTGTCCGACCAGGACCCAGACCCGGTACATCCCCATTCCCATTAAGCCCCCATAGGGCTCAATGGGAATGGGGCGGATGCTAACAATGGACCCGTTAATGATGTGTCCGTTGTTAGCATCCTGGTCTGCTTGCGGGTGGTGGTAAGCATGTGTTGGATGGACCAGATGTGTTTACTGCCACCCGCAATCAGACCCGTAATGTGGCGGCCCGTAATGAACGGTGCCGGTACTTTACTGGCACTGTTCATTCTGCGGCTGCCTACCGTGTAATGAGGCCCATTGCGTTCTCACTATGTAGCGCACAATTGGAATGCTTTCTCTTTATATTCTATGAATTCAATTTGAGATGGCACACAACCCGTCTCACACCCCTTTTTTCAAATAACCCGGGTCACAATGCACCAGGAACCAGGCCAGTTGGTGTGAATGCAATATTTATTTGTTTTTAAAATTCAAAGGAAATCATACACATTTTAATATGGGGCAGCAATCAGCAATGGGGTAATAATTACAATGGAAACTGAAACAAGACACTTGGTTAACCTTCTACAAGAACATATACAAAGCACAAATGACTAGGAACACTTTCTTTTTGGGTAGATAGCATCTGAGTTAAGATTTCCCCCTGCAATGCTCTCCCAAACCCCTGGGTATCGAATTTGGAGTGGACAGAAAGAAGCAGCCGGGAGTCAGGGATTTGGATTTTAAAGCCCTTTGCAATGGCACAAAATGACACTTGGAAATTGACAAATAAATAATTAATGTGCAATTAAATCTATGAGGCAAATATGATTTCTCACGATAGCAGGAATGGATAAACACTAGCAATCACAAGGCAAGTTCTCAACAAAAGACATACAGTTCAATAACAATTTGAAAGTAAGAACACAATACAGCAAATCACATGTTGGCAAGTTGCATTTTACACAGATGCAGTTTTAAATGCCACACATGGTTTTTATGAAAAACGGGTGAAATATTCAGATTTGGAATGCATTTTTTTTTTGGGCTGGAGAATACATGTATATCACAGGGACAATATAAGAGTGAAAGGATGGTTGTAGCTGAAGATTTGGATGAGATTTGCAAGATCAAAGGAGGTTCGATTTTGGCAAAATGAAGCAGTGAAAGAGAGAAAATCATCTGGGAAAGAAAGACAGATTTTACTTGAACTAGATTATTAAGACTATATTGTTAAAGAAAGACATGGTAGGATCCCGGGTTAATTTTCAACTTAACTCTTTCACCCCATGTTCAGATCTATATGGGAATTAATTTCAATTATTCCAAATATCGCTAAGGAGTTACAAGATGGGGTGAATGAAGGAATGGCGCTAACACTAGGAAATCACAGACGAGATGCACAAATAATTCTGACAGTAGGACAAATTAAAAAGGCATAGATAGGATGGCTTATAGAGTGGAATAAAGATAAAAGGGTCAGAATGGGTAGGCTAGGTGTTTCTATGGGATGGGAAATACTATCAGTCCATGCTTGAGTTTTGGGATTTTGGAACAGTCAACCAGGTCTGGTCACCGCACAGCGGGTGCCCCTTACAGCAAACAGCTGGGGAATTATGGTCACTGGATGACACAGGTACAGCTGGATGCAGTTAGTGGGCAGCAAGCCATTCTGGTCACAGAATGCTAAAGGTACCACAGCTTTTCCCCTGGTTCATGAGATTTTAGTGGGATTTCTAGATCAAGGCCTTGCTGGAATGGGTCAGCTATGCTTTGGCCTGGCAGTGGAATTTGGAATGCGTCAAGATGGATGTAGAAGATCAGGAACGCAGGCGCTGGAAATTCAGAAGAGAGTCTGTCTATAGTGCTGTCAGCCAACCTTTATATAAACCATGGTGACATCACAGAATTATATGGTAGGGCAGGCTTAGCTGAGTATGCTCCTAAACAACTGGATTGGTCAGGGGTGATTGTTACTGCCTTATTTTTAACTGTAGGGACTCTTAGAGACATGACATCAGCTTAATGATGTGGGTTTACTATGTACAGAACCTCCCACAGTTAATTTTGCCACAACCCAGTTTTGACATAAATGGCACATACAGTTGTGGCATCTAAACAAATCACATGGGCAGATTACATATTTTATGTAGAGCATGGCAGTCCAATTCTCACAGTTGTAGGACCTTGTTTTGTCCGTTTAACAATTTTTGTCATTTTCAGTGATAAATATTCGGCCTAAAATTCTATAACTCTATACATGTGTATAGATTATTATTAGGCATATCAGTATTGAATTTCACAATGGCATCATGTACACTTTCCTCAGAATGTCCACTTCTCTGCCATTTCTGTTCCCAACATGGCAGTGAAAGCTACCACGTCTTAAACTGAAAACCACAAAATTACATTTACACTGTTAACCTTTTACATTTTTGCAAAGTCCTGTTGCAAAGATAAAAGTCTTAACATTTTATTAATAACATAGTCTTTGGAAACAAATGGGGCAGGCTTTGTCCTTCATTGCTCATTTCTTTCTCAGCTACCACCAACTGTCATTTCAGTCCCGGGTGGGGATGGGGGTTTCCCAGTTTGATTGAATGTTTATTGCCACTTTTCCACTTTACATGTTGGTGTCCCAGAATTTATATTGTAAGAGGCCTCAGCCCAGACAAAGGTCTACCAAGGTAGCAATGATCACCCATGTGTGCCCTAGAATCTACTGTGAGGGGCCGTCTGTTGCTAGCAACCCCCAAGCAGAAACCTGTTTGGGGCTGATTTCCACCATGTATTCAATGCAATTTAAATCCTTATTTTATTTATTTTTGTTCTGAATCAGAAGAAACCCTGTTGAATAAAACCTCCCATATATGTTTCACAGCACAACCCCCTTTACATTGCTAGATAAGGACAGGGACTTATCCAACATACTCTTTTAAACAGGTATTTTTTTTATTTGCAAAAGTACATTTAAACATGTGGTGACTGCTTGCATTTTCCTTTCAAATTCGGTTGTTCTCTTCCATCTGAATTCCCACATTGTTCTGTAGCCATAATTCATTTCTTGTATGCAGCAATTTGTTTGAAACACAGAGGCACTGAAATTGACATAGGCCCAGAGAGCTGGGGTTTCTTTGAAGCATTGATCTTATTGACATTTTGTGACTCAAATGTCAAGCGTTTTTTGCGGCTGAAAATGAAGTTTCTTTTGATTTTTTTTCAGATTTGGCTGGCACAGCCTGTCATTCAGGGATCATGTTTTCTTCTGCTGAAGCACAATGTGGAATGGATGGGCATGGCAGGGTCTTTTTGATAAAAACAATGTGATGTGGAATAGTTGAAAATAGTGTCAGGGCAGCATCCTTTTCAGTGTAAAATATTCCCTTTTCAATGGGAACTTTTTGCAAGCAGCAGAGCAGCGCTGCTTTGATTCGCTTCTATTGGGTGCACCCAAGAACACACTTGCACCTTTCTCGGTGTGCCCCCTGTTCCAACTCACCCAATAGGGGTTAGGTAAAATGGTGCAGCCATCCTTTTGTTGCTGCAAAATGAAGTTTTGATGCAATGGTGCTCCAAGGAGCCAGCACAGCCATTTTGCTGTTGACTGCAAAAGCGCAGATTGGTTATGAATGGGAATTCTGCTGAGTGGGTCAATGTAGCACACAGTACGTCCAGTCTTTCTTAAATCGGCAAATAAAATAAATGGTTTGCTGTAACCATGCTTACTGAAGCAAGAAGAAAGGTGCCAATGGGCACAACAAGGTAAAGAAAGTGCAAGTGTGTATGAGAAAGCAAGAAGGATGGTGCACGTGGGCACTAAAAGGTAAAGAAAGTACAAGTGTGCAGGAGGGGGAAAGAAAGATGCAAGTGGGCACAAGATGAAAAGTCAAGAAACCAGAAGGGAACAAAAAGGTGTGCAGAAAGCCCCTGAAGAAAAAAGTCAAGAACAGGAAACCAAAGAGAGGGGTTAAAGTCGAGAGTCATTGCGCTTGGGAGGAGTCTCTGATGCTAACCCTTGAGAGTACTGCATATGAAAAATAAGGTGCATCCTGACAAATTGAACTCATGTTTTCTTTTAAGCTCAAGAGTGGCCTAAGCTTGGGGAAGGGGACCCTGAGAGGCCTAAGAGCTGTACTGGTGTTTGAACTTGAAAGAGGCCTGAGCTTGGGGAAGGGAACCATGAGAGGCCCAAAAAGTGTATTTGTGTTTTAACGTGAAAGAGGCCTGAGCTTGGGGAAGGGAACCCTGAGAGGCCCAAGAAGTGCATTTGTGTTTGAACTTGAAAGAGGCTGGAGCTTGGGGAAGGGAACCATGAGAGGCCCAAAAAGTGTATTTGTGTTTTAACGTGAAAGAGGCCTGAGCTTGGGGAAGGGAACCCTGAGAGGCCCAAGAAGTGCATTTGTGTTTGAACTTGAAAGAGGCTGGAGCTTGGGGAAGGGAACCCTGAGAGGCCCAAAAAGTGAATTTGTGTTGTGGACTTTGAAGAGGCCTAAGCTTGGGGAAGGGATCCCTAAGAGGCCCATCAAAGTGGAATCTTGATTATTTTGTGTTACTGAAGGAACTGAAGCTCATGGGAGGGAACCTCAAGGCGTTAAATACATTGTTACTGTTTGAACTATGAAGAAGGTCCTATGAATAGACCCTTTGTGATTGAACCTATCCTTTTGAAGCTGTCCAACTTACATCCAGGGAGAAGACCACCTGAAACCAATTCTGGTTTCCTATTTTTTGTTGAACCATCACCTTTTGCTTTTGAAAGACGTTGTAACACATTTTGGCAAAGAGTGAGGGCAAGCATAGTGTAGAGGAGGAGCCAAAAGCCTCCACTGGAAGTCCCGCCCCTAAGATACCTATATGATAGGACCCGGAAATGGTGACAAAGAAGACACCTGTAATGATGCCAGTAACACAAGCAGATTTTGAAGCTAGGTATCCATTGAGAAAACCTTTCTTTATGCATCCCCAAAGGGCTGACAGTCTCTTAGGAAAGATCCCTGAAGAACTAGAGAAGATGAACGAAAGAGCAGACTGGTGATGTCACATGACATAAAATGACAAACTGAGAAGAGATGACAGAAGAGAAATTAAAGAGAACATATAGACTCCTGTGATGAAGTAAAGGATCAAATTATCTTTTTTTACGTACAAAATGAAGATTACACATGTGAGGAGTACAGAAGAAAATGAAAACCATTTTATAATTGTACAGATGCTGGAAACGCAAGTAGACTAAGTAATCATAAAGGCTGGCTATACATAGTGAATAGATTGCGGCGATGCATCAAGGTATATATATGTATGTATAGGAAACCTGGATGTTCCACATTGTGTTTTAGCAAACTGAGACCCCATGAACATGGAAGCCGAATTTGTGGCGCAGTTTAATAAAAATAGCTGACGAGCAAAGAAGAATTCAAGAGTGCTTGTCTGGCCCAGTGTCAAAAGGCCAGTGCAGCCGGGAACTGGTTGTCTATCTTCAAAAGAAACAATGAATGCAAAAGCGGGGCCGAGCCCTGCCAAGGTACAGGAAAGGACAATGAGTGCCAAGTTTTATTCATTTTAAAACCATTAAAGACAGCAAAGAAGTTCAAAACGTGGTCTCCAGTCATGTGACCTAGATGAAAATAGACTTGGGAAGATGACGTATACTCATACTCACCTTTATTCCCAGTTGTGCAGCGTACATGGCCATGTTGAAAGGCTAATTGGATGACAGATAGTAAGACTGATGATAGATGTTGGGTTAATTGGGTGGGAAGGGATGGCCAAGCCCTACCCACACACACCTGGGGTACCAGCTTGCGTGCTGCTAGCAAGTGGAATATTCCCGGAGGGTACAAGCATATAGAGGGCCACGTATCAAAGAGCACTATAGTTTGTGAACCAATAAATCGTTGTGTATTTTATGATGATGAAGATGACTTGCACTAGAGGAGAGCTTAGTTGCCCACCTGACAATAGAGATCCTATCACAACCCCACACCCCACAGAAAGTATATGTAGATGTTTCACTTAGACCTACCACAATCCAGTTTAAGTTTTACAGTTTGCCACGTAGTGTGACATCACTGATGACAAATATTTACTGTATAAATGTGTTTTTTATTATAATCGGTAAGACCTTGCCATGAGACATCCATTGATGTCCGTTGTACTCCCTGTTTTAGATAATTGTTAATAAAACTGCGCACCCTTTGACAACTTTCTGAGCAGATCTTTTTATTGATGTTTGAGCAACTTCTGCATCCCCATCCTTCCCATAAAAGCGCCACCTTGTCTTCAAGTGCAAAGAGAGAGAAGGGATGAGGGAGTGGGCGAGCGAGGGAGTGCTATGTGTACCAAGAGTGAAGTGCTAGGCAGTGAGCAGCTGTTAAATGACAAGGTGAGAGTGGTCAGCTGTCGTTAAATAGTAAGTGCATGCCTGTGGTAGCTTAGGCCAGTGGGTGCCAAGGCAAGTGCTGGGAGCATACAGAGGCTGAAGAGAAATGGGTGTGGGAGGCTAGGACCCAAGAGTACACATACGGACCCAGGTAACCAATCTCAGCAACTGTGGGATTAGCATAAGAGGGAGGAAGGGAAGGAGGAGGTGAAAAGGAAAGTCTTGAGGAGCTTCCAGAATTTGAGGAGATCTGGCTCAAGAAGAAGAGAAGGGGGAATGCTGTTCGATAGACGGGAGCCTGCTGAGGAAAAAGATCAGCCACCAGCTTGCTGTTTAGCGAAGCGCTTGACACGCAGATTGTTGGTGTCAGAGGAGCGTAAAGATCCGGAAGGAGAGTATTTAGTGAGAGCAAGTTGTAGATAGCGAGTTCATCGGCCACAGACAGCCTTATGGCTAATGCAGAGGGATTTGAATTTGATTCTTGCAGCAACCGGGAGCCAGTGGAGAGTTGTTAGGGCTGGAGAGATGTGGTCCCTGGGCTTGAGGCCAAGGCTAAGTCTCACAGCCCTATGCTGTATTAGCCGGAGGGGTGGAAGAGAAGAAGAGGGTAGATTAAGGAAAAATATATTGTAGTAGTCTAGCCTAGAGAAGCAGAGCTATAGAGACTTTGAGCTTCTGGGGGAAGGGAAGGAAAGGAAGAATTCCTTTGAGGAGGTAGAGTGATCCCTTGGCCATTACAATCAGAGAGAATGTGGGTATTAAGGGTATTTGAATTGGGGACTGTGCTTCTACAGTGCTCTTATACTCTGATGACCTTCTAGTTTTACTTTAAGACCATGTGCCTTTATTTAGGGAATTGCTTTTGACTTTACAATTATTTGGCCAGTTTTCCGACTATAGTTAATGTTGCTAAAACACTGGTCTTTCCTAACTCGGTCGTGTGTCACAGGGGACTCCAGTATGTATTCACCAAGTTCCCTCTTCCTCTCTCTTTCAAACTGCTTTGGTATATAGGTAGGGTTTTCAGCAATTTCTTATGTGGTGAGGGTGGGATATCCAGGACCACAAAACATATTCTTATAAGGCCTGTACACTTGGGTGCTTTGGCCTCCCTAACGTTAGTCTTTATCATACCGCCTCCTCTTACGCACCTTGCATATGTGGCTAAGAGATGATCTGGCTGGCTGTACTAATTAGGTTGTTATTGAGAGTGTGTCTGTCCGCTCTGTCCCCCTGGATTGCCTGCTTAGTGTGGAAAAGAAACTGACTGTTGAGCAGACACCGCCATTTGTTAACCACGTCTTGAAGGAATGGAAGAGGAGCTGTGAGACCTGTGGTGTTAAATATCTTTAAGTGTAGAAGACTCCAGCATTACGGATTGATAACCATACTCTTTCCTGGTCTTCATGTCAATCAGCAGGTATTTGGAGATTGGTGCGAGTTCACGGCTGTGTTTCCACGCTTTCCTTTACAGTTTTGCAGTTCAAATACAAGTTGGGAACTTCGGAGGCCCCACACTATCGTATGCTCTGTGAACTTTTTAGGGTTTTGTTCTCGCCTCTGAATGCCTCACTGCATAGTGTTCCCCACAGTTTTACACCTGGCCAAGAGCCTGCCTCTTTCGGCTTCATTCTTGTACAAGCTTCTTGCGTTAACAAAATCTTAGCACTTTATCTGACCATGATAGGTCTGCATGGTGTCCGGATCTGGAACTTGTGCTCGCTGATGGTGAATGGGGTCGCATATATACAGGACTATCTAGATGTAAGCTTGACCTTGATCTGAGGTATACCCAACAGTGGATTTCACATTGTATGTATTTGTCTCTTTGGAAGATGAATCAGTGTAAGCTTAGTCGGGATACCTGTTGGAATTGTAGAACAAATGTGGGTACCATTCTGCATATGTTTTGGTCTTGCCTGAAAGTCAAATGCTTTTGAGAAGACGTTCTCCAACGTATGGACCTTCAGTTTGCTCCCCCGTACCCAGTTACTATGTATGTTGGGCTTGTTTCCGATTGGGCTTAATCTGTCTGTCGGCTTACTCTTTTGGGACTATAAACCCATATTGGTGGCCAAGAGCAGATTTTAAAATTCTGGAAAAGTGATCTTAGGGCCTCTGTGAATGGATGGTTGCTTGACTTGTCAATTCTCTCGGGCAGAGAGAGGGTGATCTTTCAGGTTAAGAAAAAGATGGACAAATACATTTGAGGCGTCTTTAATGAGTTGCATGTTTGAAATTAGGTTTGTTATTTTCCACCCCTCTCTTTTTTCTTCTCGTTTTCTCTATATCTTTATACATGGGAAATGGTTTATAGTTCATAATAGGGTTTGTTCTTTTTGTCTAAACACTTATTTGCTTGAAGCTCTTTTATTGTTGATTGTATTATCTTGAAAATGTAATAAGCAGATTTAAAACAAAAAAAAAAGCTTTTAGTGGAATTCCAGTTGGCAGGATTAAGTATGTTTAGCTTGTCGGATGAACTAACCTTCTTTGACTATTTTAGCCTTAGTGCCCTGTTTCAAAGGCACGAATGGAGACCAAATCCCTGAAACCCACGTTAACAGTTCAGAGCAAACCAAGGGGCGTTAGCAGAGAACTAAGACAATTAACCTCATTAGTGCCTTGTTCACAGGGAATTCATGCTGTAAAAATGTGGGCCAGTAGAAAAAAAGGCTTTCATGACCACAAAGGGGGCGCAACCATGAAAACCTGATGGAACACATTACGATAACAAAAGATAGCTTTAATGTACAGACAGTGCCCAATTACACAAGACCCGTCACATGAAAAGTAGAAAAAAGGTAGACACAGACTCACAGCAGAGAGGAGGTGCTGACAGCAGGGAAAAAGACAAGGAGAAGGGTAAGGAGGGGCGCTGGTGGGCGAGGGAAACAGATGCACTTGCAGGCTGAGCACCCCAAACCGTATGATCATCACTAGTCCTTTCTCCTCTGGAGCAAAATGCATGATTATCAGCTAATTGCCTACCCACAATACATTGCTCATTGACTATTCAATGGAGAAAAACCTCCAGGGATGCCTCCAGGGTGATACTGTGGTTTGGTAGATGAAACGGGCTATTCTACTCTCGCGTTTCAGGTGGCAGGTTTTTTCTATGCATATGTTTAAAACCCACAATAACATTGATGGTTTTGCTAAACATACCCACATATTCGAGTAACAAGGATGCCAGGTTGACCCTACACTGACCCTACACTGATGGTACTATGGGTCTAAAGACTGATTGGTGCTGTAAAAAGAGCAGGATGTGTAGTAAATGTATCTATTTTTCCAAAGCTTTCTAGGCATCAGTTCAGGGAAATTGTTGTAAAGGGGTGCTATATAAGCAGATTATTCTGTCCAGCAACTGCTTAAGTAGGCCCAGTCGTGACACTCATCTAAGGTTTGTAGTCTGGGCCAGTGGTCGAAGTGTATGAAAAGAAGTAGTGGAACTATGTTCCCTGCTGGCCTGCACCCACTCCCCACAAACCCCATCCCTGCGCCTCCTCGACACACAATACACACACCCAAACAGTTGCACCTGCTGTTTAAGGGAACGTTCAGTGCAGGGCACTGAAAGTGCAAGTTTCAACTTCTTCCTACACTTTTACTTTAAAACGAAACCATTCCGGAACGGTTTCTTTTTGAAATAAAAGTATAGGAGCTGTAAAAGGTCATTTTAAAAAGTATAGGAGCACTGCTCCCAACCGCTCCCGCTCACTTCGACCACTGGCAGCAGGCTCAGCATTGTATCGTCAGCAGGGAACCTGCATACGGAAAGCCATCCTAACCCGGACATGTTTTTCGGCTTCACTCACTCATCCCTACTATAGAACTGGTCACTCTGGGGCTCAGAGGCCCCCCAGTGCTGATCTTTGAGTGCACTGGTGTTTACATTGTTGACTAGCAGCCTTATAGATTTCATCCCCACTCCTCAGTCCCGTGAAGTAGCCTTACTGTGGCAGAAAGCACTGTACGAACAGCAAGCAAGCCACAGCCTTGGATAACAGTCATGTAACACACACAACCCTGTTCAACAAATGCACTCTTAGACAATATGTTATTATAACATCAAACGATTCCCCTCCATCTGAGTTCCAGGCTTGCAACATATCCTAGAATGTGTCTACAGATACGTAGCAGTCCGTCCTACCCTTTTGTTCTCCAACTACATTCACCTTTGACACAGTCTATCCTCGTCCAGTTCACATTTGGCCTCCCAGCTTGGCAGCCCTGAAATGCTGTTCGGTTGCTTGCCCCATGGAAAACCTTGAAAGGAAATCGGGGGTCAAAAAAGCTAGTACCATGATTTTACTCGGTGGCTGGAGCACATGACAAGCCCATCATGCAGCCAGATACTATGTCTTATTTACTACATATTGCCCCACTAATCTGATCCACCTAAAGAATCCTTTTGATGCCAGACACGTTTTGAACATGCCTTCCTTTCTGAAAACCCGATACATGGTACACTTAATTGATCCACATATACCCAAGGTATCACAGAACATTTGTTTTTCCTTCCTGCATGACACCACCCCTATATCTGTTCACCCTATTTCCCATCCTCTTATTTTCCCCTACTCCTTTCCCTTCAGAGCCTAAGGGTCAGATGCCCCGGCAAGGGGGGAACAATATTCCATTCCCCAGACAATCCTCATATTAGGAAAGCACTGCAGTGGTGATTTGGCAAAGCACAGCCCTGTGACATAACATAACATGCCTAATACGTTGCATGATTGAGAGCTGCTAGCTTGTCCTGTGAGAGAAAGACAATTTTCTGGAGCAAAATAAATGCATGCTTTTCATCCTATTTGCAAAGCCACAATGCATTGCTCAGTGACTCCGAAAAGGAGGTGAGGTTCCAGGGATGGCTAGGGGGTGGTGCTTTGGCATGTGTGGCTTATTAGAGGGAAACTATATATAGTTACATCGAACTTCAACTGGACTGCACCTACCATGAATGTCACTAGCCTATGAGTGCACTCTAACAGGGTGGGCTGTGTGTTTTTTTCTCTTTTTTGTCTTTAGTTCCACCAACCCCAGCCCCACTTACACCAGTGTACCATTGAAACCTTGAATACTGCAATGTGTGTGTGTGTGTGTGTGTGCTGTGGTGGGTCTAATGCATTCATCTAACTACAAATCAGGTACAGAGACAGGCACAGATGAGGAAGAAGGGGCTATTTAAGCATTGATCTTGTAATGTTTTGAAAGGGTTAATTTCATCGATTCCTGAAGAATTGGTCGAAGACCACAAAAGCTTGCAAATAAATGATTTTATTGGGCATATTGAGGTATTGACCGGTTGTTTTCTTTTGGATTAACACTTTATCATACCCTTGGCTAAAATGAAACAAGTGACCTGAACACTCTCTCTCTCTCTCTCTCTCTCTCTCTCTCTCTCTCTCTATATATATATATATATATATATATATATTATATTAAGACACTCCGATGGCCTCAATGCATGTGAATACTTTTTACATACCAGATCTTTGAATTATCTTCAACATGGGCAAATGATACTTGAGATGCTCTCACTCTGCTTAACCAACACCTGCTTTCTTTTCAACAAGCAGTTGTTTATGCAGCTTCAAGGCACTGCTATGGGCACTACCTTTGCCCCCCCTATGCAAACTTGACTATGGGCTGGTGGGCGAGATTTGTGGTATGGCACCCTAGAAACAGTAAATATACATCAAAAATTGCCTTATGGCTATGATATAGTGATGATCTGTTTGTTATTTGGGAAGGCACCAGTTCGGAATGGTTGGATTTCATCACAATTCTTAATATCAATGATTTAAACCTGCAATTCACTGAGAGCCACCGCAAGACTGCTATCACATACTTGGATATTCTTGTTACTGTGGCTCAGGGTGAATTGACTACTAGCTTGTATAGAAAACCTACGAGCTCCAACATTCCACTTCATGCCAAAAGCAACCACCCCACAGCCCTCAAGTGGAGTAGTCCATATGGGGAATTCATTTACATACGCAGAAACTGTTCAAAGATCGATACCTTTGATAGTGAATGTGCCCTTATGGCAAATAAATTCAAACATCGAGGATACCCTAAAAAAGTATTGGAGAGAGCCTTTTTGAAAGCAAGAGACACAGACCACTCCCTACTACTGGTAGCAGATACTTTGAAACACAAAACCACAGACATGGGTGAGACACGGCCTATGGAGATGGCACTTACAACATCCGCCAAGTCATTCAGAAACATTGGCATATCCTTAAATCAGATGAACATCTTAACAGTATTTTGGGAGATCGTATTAATATCACATTCCATAGATCTACCTTGTTTAAGGATACCTTAGTAACGAGCTTCATGAGTCCGATTGTCAATGCATTGACTAATGGTCTGATGAACACTAAACCATTGGGCTTCTATAAATGTTCAAAATGTAAAGCCTGTACATATGCTGTCACCAAGACGTGTTATACGCATCCCATCTTGGGTAAAAACATCAAGATCACGTCAAGGATTACATGTGACACCGAGTATGTGGTTTATGTGTTGAACTGTCCTTGCAACATGTGGTATGTGGGAAGCACGAGAGGGAATAAAAACTAAGAATGCTTCAACACATCAGAGCCATAAGAAATGCAGATCCAAACTATCCGATGGCCCTGCATTTTCAGTATAAACATGGCAGTAAACTGGAGGGCTTTGCCTTCTTTGGTATCCGGTGAGGGCCCAAATCGCCCAGAGGTGGTAATCGTGAGCTACTGTTGAGACAATTAGAATCAAAGTCCATTCTGGATCTTGAGACGAATCTTGATAAAGAACTATATACGTTCCTGGGCACCTAAAGTTTTTTTGAACTTCTCTTTAAACCAGTTGCTCTTTTATGACCCTGCATATGTCCAACAGAATGCCTTTGTTGCCTTAATCATTATCTCTACATGTCTTTGTATGATTATTTCTCTGCTACGCTTCATTACTTACCTGAATGTAGCATAATACCTTTTTTCTTCCCTTTTTTTCTTTTTACACACCCTTCAGGTTGTTTTCTTAAGATTTTCTGAAGCTTTGCTTGTTTGCATATGTTTTTAGAATGATTGTTAGGTAGGATTTTAAAGTGGACTCATTATGATAATCTTTTGCACAAAAAATCGTTTTGACTCTTTATGTACTCTTTTGTCCTTTTGTCAGAAATTGTCACTATTTATCTTTAGGATGTTTATTATGGTCACAAGGCAATACACTTTTTTTCAAAAATGTTTTGTTTGATTAGCCTTCTACCAATTATTGATATGGACATGCAAATTGCTAACATTCCTTGATGAGCAGCACTAGACACTTTATCATAGCAGCACTGATATGCACGTTTGCACTTTAACATGAGAATTGTTTCCATGCACTAAGCACTTTTGTGTTGATAAACTTTATGTTTATCCTCCTGCAGTCCATGTATGCACTTCTTATTCTATGAATTTTACTTTGAAGATAGGATCACTTTCAACATATTCGTAATATGCCATCTTGATTGTTTCCTATCTTGACTACCTGGACATCAATTAATTTGTTCCAAGATGTAAACATTATATTGTTATATTATTCATCCCTTAGCATACATGGACGGAGAGCACTATGCACTTTATTAATACTGTTGAGAGTACTTTTTGCTACTAGGCACTATGCACTTTATGGTTATTATGTTGAAAAATGATTGCTGCTATGTTTATTTTGCATACTCATTTTTGACTGTGACTCTACAGTGTCCTTGCATGGTTGGGATTAGTAGTGACATGACAGCGTCTCTGACAGCCATCCATAACAGTGCAATCGGTTGTTGCATTCCAAAATTGAGTTAATGACATAGTTATCTAGTAACCTCCGGCACATACGTTCCTGTCTCCTCTTAGATGAGGGTATTGACATGGACGTTGCCCCCAGGCATAATTCTCAAATTTATGATTTACTTTTATTCCTTAAATGTCTGAGTTAGGTATTTTGCACACTCAGGTTTTACCACCCCTGCGTTTCAAATTAGGCTAACCCTACAACGAGACATAATATTTATTGGCACATTACTAAGTATGTCTAAGCCTTAGATACAGGTGGTTATTTACACACTTGGCCTTATGGTAGCGGTGTGATCAACTTTCCTTTTTTCCTCAGTTTGTGGAATTGGAACAATCGCAAGATGTTTAAAAAATATTTTTACTTTCTCATCGTATTATTACATACCTGAGACTACCGAGGCCATTCGGCTTTATAAATGCATATGCACTGTGTTATTTCAGCATGTTAAAATATGGCTGTCAGGCGCTCGCAATTAGTGCTGACATAGGACTCAAGCTACTCTATGCACTTACCATAGAGTTTTACATGGCTTTAAAATAGAGTCCCTTTTCTGTGTTTTTTCCTACCTACGTGAACAAGCGGTTAGAATAAGGCACGCGTCGTCTGTCATCCAGGCTTTTCCTTTCCTGATGCACTTTAAACAATAAAGAAACTTCTGTGCTGCCTGGATATGCTTTCGTGCCTTTTCTCTGCTGAGTTTTGATTTACATCTCCCAGCTGCTTTCAGGAGTGCTGCCCGCCGGACTTGCCTTTCCTTAAAGGCTTTTCTCTTTTTTTGAGGAAAAAATAAATAATAATAAATATATATATAGAAGTTCCTGTAATTATCATGAGAGATTTGCCACGATGTAACGGACAATGTCTTTACGGACACTACTGAAGAGACTTACATCGTTCTCTATCACCCACATTACTACAAAAGCACTTTTTTGTGTCACCCACATTACTTCAAAAGTGAGTGCCGCTAATGTCAGCTAAAGTGCTGATAGTGTGGAAAGTTTGGAACAAGGAACTGCTGAGGTTTTCATGAACTGCGGAACTTTAGGAACAATGAACGTAGAACTATGGCAGAACTACGGCGTGGGGAGCCATATGGCAGGGGTAAGCATTACAGACCGCTTAAAAAAATAATAATATGAAAATGGTATATATTTTATATTTGCTTCATTGTCTACATACTTTGAAACCTACCCACATGCCACATTGCAGGTTTGTAGCATTTTGGATGTATGCTGAACATTTCAAACAGACACACGCACATTGCGAAGCATTGTAGACTGCTTAAATAAAAACTGCTTAAAAATAATTTGAAAAATATAGATTTGATAAATTTTACATTATCTACACCATGGAACCTGACCACATGCCAAATTCCATGTTTGTAGCATGTTGGGGAGTATGCTGAACATTTCCGG
Organism: Ambystoma mexicanum; assembly: GCF_040938575.1. Lineage (NCBI taxonomy): Eukaryota > Metazoa > Chordata > Amphibia > Caudata > Ambystomatidae > Ambystoma > Ambystoma mexicanum. Next base: position 307,829,281 of record NC_090921.1, read on the forward strand.
TGCGTGCGGCAGTGAGAGTATTACTGAATTTAAATCTAGCAAAGCCTCAGTCCACCATGGGATTCACACGAGGCTCTGTGCAAGAAGAACCCCTTCATGCTACAAATGGGACCGCGTCCCATAAGATGCCGGCTGCCCTGAGGAAAAGCACCCTTCCATCTGTTGCCATAACGACAATCCAATTGCCCAATGTCGGATCAAATTAGCTCCTTTACATGCAGCCTACAGGCAGCCAGCAGGCGGTGCCGGCTGCCTACAAAATCCGATTTCTAAGGCCTCAGAAGCTCTCTGCCACTCCACTTGCACAGACAGCAGAGCCTAAGTCCACCGGTGTACTCACACCAGGTTCTGTGCAAAAGGAACCGCTTCATGCTACAAATGAGACCGCATTCCCATAAGATGGCTGCTACCACCGCTGTGAGGAAAAGCAACAATGCCTGAATCCGATTGGGCAACGTTGGATCAAATTAGCTCCATTATGCACAGCTTGCAATCAGAGCCGGCCACTCCCAAAGGCCGATTTCTTAGGCCTCAGAAGCTCTCTGCCACTCTCTGACATTTCCCGCCACCGTCGCTATCATATCATCCTGCACCGCTGTCGGATGCCTCGCCGTACAAGGTAAGCCTGATGATATCAAATATTCTACTGGCTCCTGCGATGTACTAAATACCTGCCTGTCCTGAAACTGTACTGTTGTGCCAATATCCCCCCTTCTCCGTCTACCGCCCTGAAACCCACTCTTTCTCCCATATTCCCCACCACTACCTGCCTGCAATCCACCCTCCCCTCCATTGTGCTAGCGAACTTGCCAAAGCTTGCTATAGCACGCTCAGATGTCGCTGCATCAGGCCAACTACCTTGAGCTCACCTTCTGGCTCTGGACCCTGCTGCGGTGCCGTGCGCACTACCCACCCACCTCACAGCCGAACGGGAACACCAGCACACAGCTTCACAGTGCTCCCCTCCATCTGCCCTGCAAACTTATCCCACCACGAGACACTCCTCACAGCGTGACCCCGGTCAGCCAGGCCTACCCACCCCCCAGCCAGCACAGCTCTGGTATATCCTAGAACTTGGCCCCACCAAACTATCGTGTATCCAGGTCAAGCCTGCCCTACACTGTACTTGCCCGAAGAGCATACTTCATCCTGAGCTTTCCAATACTGTAACCAACCCCACAGCACAAAGCAATTTAACACCACTCCCAACTAACATCAAACATGAGAACTCTACACCTCTTCAAACATATCCCATTTCTGACAAGTAATTCCAACACTTTGGGCACATGAGGTGTGTAGCAAGGGAAGGCTTGCTTTCATGATCTGTGTTCTAGAATATCCAGCCTGGTGATACAACTCCTCCTGTGATAAATTGCCCTCTGGAGATGGTTAGTTTATCAGCCACGCTACAGGGAGCTTTTACTGTTATGTTATATTATTAGACTGTATAGAGCGCGACGCTCGCCCAAGGTCACCTTGAGGTTGAGGGCAGAACCAGGAGGCAGAACAGAATGGCGAAGGATCTGAACAAATGGGTTTTCAGGGCTCTCCTAAAGGAGGAAGGACGAGAATTCCATATTTTGGCAGCACCAACAGAAAAGGCCCGGCCGCCATTGTGCCTGAAGAACAACTACTAAGCACAGGTGAGTGGACCGCAGCGCTCGGGCAGGGGTATAATGCACACATGTCTGTTGCAGTTACCCTGCTCCCTTGCCACAGTAATCCTGAGGCACTAGGCACTGTCACAGCCATGTCTGTGATGCAGGCCATCATGAAGGGGATGTAGGCCTGGAGGAGAAACCAGTGCATCAATCGAGGATGGGCCTAATGTGGTTGAATTTCTTTGTGCCTGTGAAGAGAAATGGAAATGTGGGTTGGGTGGGAGGGCCACTGCGGTGACTGGGAAACGTGCAAGGGAAGAGTTTCCGCCATTCCAGTGAGAGAGGATTAGTGCTTGCAGGATGGTTTTGTAAGTCAGGGGATGAATGGCTTGACCTTGTGCAAAGGAGCGAGTTGTTACCAGGCCGTTTGTTTGCTTTTTCTTGGAGCTGGGAGCCTTGAAGGAGAGATTATTGGCAAACCCAATGGCTGCTGAGGCGAGCATGGAAATTAAACCATCAGGCTTCATTTTTTCTGGGGTAGCATTGGACTTGGATGCACCCAGTCGACATCTCGAGGAGGCGTAATTTGGTCTTTGTGGGGTTCAGTTGCAAGTAGCATGTGAAATGGGGGAGGGGGTGTCGACGACACAGTTGCCCATTAGGAAGAGCGATTTACTATCAGCATGGTGGTCTATCATGATTCTGTGGTTGTCTAAGAGTTTTCTGAGGGATCCCACGTAGAGATTGAAGATGATTAGTGAGAGGATGGAACCCCTTGGGACTGAGTGAGTTGTTGGTTGGATCGATTGATCCCATCTGGAAAGGTTGGTGTCTGTTTGACAAGTAGGGCGAGAACTATCACTGGACACCTTAGTCGACACCCATGCAAGAGGTTTCAATGTTCAGAAGTTCAAATGCTAAGTCACACCGCCAAAGATGAGGCCTGTATCTATTGTTTGTTGTATCACAGACCTACCTAACTAGGTTGCCTGTTAGTTTGCAAATGGTGCTTGTTAGCTTAAAGCCTTGGTGAGCAGACTTGGGTGAGGTGCATGTACCCTTTCGAGGTACAGGCAGGTGAGCTCCCATGGTGGCCTGGAAACGCCACCCAAGCAGGTATCAATGGTAATCTTATTTGTGGGCCCCACTAAAAAGCCTGATACCAGTGAATAGTCCAAGAAGGCTAGCGATTTGGGCAGAAAGACAGAAGCAGAAATAAGGCACCATGACAAACCTTTAATTTGTAACACATCATGGTCGGAAAATGGAAATGAACCTGTATAAACGGCAAAAGCCTCAATCTCCTGCTGCAGGAGAATTCCCAGGGAATAGCCTTGCCGCTGATAGACCCCTACCCCATGGATGCTTATGTCGGATTCAATGTATGCATATAGTTTTCATCTGCAAGGAGTTCTATAAAGAGTTTCCTCCTGAAGGGGTGCAACATCTGTGCAGTGAATCTGCATTTTCTCCCTATCTTGCCTAGCCAGGGAACATGCTGGACAAAGTTAGTTGAGTTAGGGCCATCTCAGTGCTGAGCCAGGGCTCATGTGTGGTCAGGGTGCACAGTGAACAGGGATATGTGTGTCAGGGCCTTTCTCGTGCCTAATCACGATGCATGTGGAACAAAGACAAGACCTTCTCATTGCTCGGCTCTGTGGTATTCCCAGGCGGGAAGAATGTTTGACAGAGAGAACTGACCAATTACAATGCCTCTGCTCTGCTCCAGGATGGGCACTTCTTATAAGACTACCATTAACACCGCTATTCTTGCCATACAGGGTTACTGACTCCATCATCTTAAGCATCATACATCACAGCTACTGTGAAAGGCAAATGCATGGTTTAGCCAACAGTGGTCTTAGAATGCAGCTGAAGAACAGGAGACTCGTCAAGGAGCTAAAGAATGAGGGGACTGGTCAGGAAGCTGAAGAATGAGGAGGATGATCAGGAAGCTTAAGAATGAGGGAGCCTAAGAATGAGGGAGGTGGTCAGGAAGCAGAAATGAGGCGGCTCATAACAGAGCTGAGGAATGAGGGAACTGGTGAGGGAGCTGTGGTATGAGGAGGAAGATCAGGAAACTTAAGAATGAGGGAGCTGAAGAATGAGGGAGCTGGTCTGGAAGCTGAACAGTGAGGGGGCTGATCAGGGAGCTGAGGAATGAGGGAGCTGGTCAGGGACCTGAAGAATGAGGATGATCATGAAGCTTAAGAATGAGGGAGCTGAAGAATGAGGGAGCTGATCAGGATGCTGATGAATGAGGGAGCTGATCAGGACGCTGATGAATGAGGGGGCTGATCAGGGAGCTGAGGAATGAGGGAGCTGGTCAGGGAGCTGAAGAATGAGGAGGATGATCGGGAAGCTTAAGAATGAGGGAGCTGAAGAATGAGGGAGCTGATCAGGACGCTGATGAATGAGGGGGCTGATCGGGAAGCTGATGAATGAGGGAGCTGGTCAGGGAGCTGAAGAATGACTGAGGTGGTCAGGGAGCTGAAGAATGAGGGGGATGATTAGGAAGCTTAAGAATGAGGGAGCTGAAGAATGAGGGAGCTGATTAGGATGCTGATGAATGAGGGGGCTGATCAGGAAGCTGAAGAATGAGGGAGCTGATCAGGATGCTGATGAATGAGGGAGCTGATTAGGACGCTGATGAATGAGGGAGCTGATCAGGACGCTGATGAATGAGGGGGCTGATCAGGAAGCTCATGAATAAGGGAGTTGGTCAGGGAGCTGAAGAATGAGGGGGATGATTAGGAAGCTTAAGAATGAGGGGGCTGATAGCGGAGATGAGTAATGAGTGAGCTGGTCAGGCCACTGGTTAGGGAGCTGAAAAAAGAGGGGTCTGATCAGGAAGCTAAATAATTAGGGGCTGATCAGGGAGCTGAAGAATGAGAGAGTTGAGGAATAAGAGGTGATCAGGGAGCTGATGAATGAGGGAGCTGAGGAATCAGGGGTGATCAGGGAGCTGAAGAATGAGGGAGTTGAGGAATAAGGGGGCTATCAGGGAGTTGAGGAATGAGGTGGAAGTGGTGAGAAGAGCCAGGTGATGCTAGAAAGAAACCAATTATTCAGCGGCTTTAGTCCCGAAGCAATGGCTTCTTCTCACCAGGCTTTGGTGTTGCCATGGCATTTATGTGACTACACTGCTCCAAAAAGCCATCACCTGAGTAGTCATTTAATCCAGAAAACATTTTTTAAACCGCCTTTACCCCAAGATTCAAGTGCCCCAACCAGCACGCCAAGCATCTATTACCCCAAAAAGCTGTAAGTCCAAACAGCCATTGCCCCAAGCATCATAACCCAAAGCAGCCATTGGCCCTAGCAGCCATAACATCTCCAAAGCACAGTGGTTGAAGTGAGCGGGAGCGATTGGGAGCAGTGCTCCTCTACTTTAAAAAAAAGTTATATTTTCCCTATACTTTAATTTTCATTCTGGAATTGATTACTTTTAAAATAAAAGTGTGGAAGAAGTTTAAACTTGCACTTCAGCGCACTGCTCTGAACATTCCCTTAAATAGCAGGTGTATTTGTTTAGGGGTTTGAATTGTGCATGGGAGGGGGCGTGGCGATGGTGTTTGCGTGGAGCGGGGGGTAGGCAAGCAGGGAACATAGTCCCACTACTTCTTTTTGTTCACTTCGACCATTGCCAAAGCAGCCAATTTGCAGTCATTCTGCAAAGAAACCTTGCTTCAGCCAAACATTACCCAGCATACATTAACCCTTTAACAGTTGTCCCAAGCCACCATTACCCAAGCAACCACTGATGCTGCAACCATTGCAACCATAAACCCAAAAAGCACACATATTGAATGAAGATTTTACAAACCATAAATATATACCACTACCGAAACATGCTCCTCGCTCCCTTCCAAGATACCCCAAACATACCTCACACAAACTAAGAACCCAGTCTCATCTGACACAACCACACAACCCACACATCCACCATAAGAAACAACTAACACAAAAAACCCAGTCACTGGATGTTGTCCTTCCGGACACAATAACCCCAGTGTGCACAATCCACACACACTTTGAATGCCGACTCGCACAGACGCCAGTTTCTCCTGGTTCTACAAGCACCAACAGAAAAGAACAACCGCTATTCTATTCCCTCTTCCCTCGCTAACCTACTCAACACACTTTCTTACCACCCCACGTGAGCGCCTGGGAACCATGCAAAAGGTAACGGTGTGTGGTATAAGTCAACTTAACCTAACAACATAACATAACTTACAAGTCATGAATCTCTTTTTGGATTGTTGTTTCGAGTCTTCAATTAACGCAATAGTTATAATTTCAGAATGTTATGTGAAAGGTCTTCAAACAAATCTAAATGCTAATATTCTGAAGTGCACTTGTGCCATGGCGGGCAAACTCGCAGCTGGAAAATCAAGTTGGGAAAATATTTTTTTAATTAAATGACAATTTAGCAGTTCATAGCAGACAGTTTGCACTATCCTTCAGTAAACAAGACCTTGGAGTTGCTCAAACTTTCTCAGAGAAAGAGGACATTTTGTGTCGGGAGGGTCTCCTCTTCTGGTGGTGCACTAGGCAGTTGTATAATGTTGCCATGACCCAGAAACAACATTAGCGTGTGGTTTGGGGGAGGATTCCTGACGTTAAGGCCGATAGTATGGATTAGCGCTGGACGATATATCGACTTTTGGATATATATTGCTATATTTTCAAAATTGATATAGGATGACACAATATCGTCAACATCGAGATACATCCATATATATACACATTATTACATATACTATAGTTTTGTATTTACATTTTGATATTTACACAGCTGTGTGTATTATCAAACACGAGGAGGATCCCTGTATTTGCACTTTATTTTGATCAATGTCTTATAAATAAAGGTGTTTGTGAAATCTCACATGTAGTTGGCGGCTTACAACTGAGCATTTAACCCACATAAAACAATATATATATATATATATATATTCATCGTATATCGCCATTCGGCCCACAAATATCGCAATTTGACTTTTGCTCCATATCGCCCCTCCCTAGTATGGATGGGTCATGGGGCAGCCCAGCACAGCTGAGCTTTAGCCAGTAATCAGGGTTTGTGATGGACAATTGGTATTTGTCCTAGTGTCTCCAAGTTGGTTAACATTCCAAATTCAAAATCTTTAAAGACTTTTTAAGAGTTGGTTCTCAAGACACGTTTACAGAGAAAGGGGCGAGGGGTGCCGCGCTTCATTAAGTGCTTTTCACAATTATTTCTAAACGGACGGATTTAGGGAAAGTTACATTGATCCTGAAGGGTTTCATCGGGCCTGCAAAGGTACTAGGGAGACCTGTGGTTCACTATGAAACTGAAGGCCCGACCATGACTCTCTTCCATCTTGAATTGCTTTTTTTGAAAGTTGGGTGGGGTGTCCGGGGTGACTGTGGTAATGTAAGATACTGCCTTATCTTGGGAGTGCCTGCAGAAGAAGGAACTCACCCTGGGGTTCCTATTGTGTATCCTGAAATTCAGAGCATCCATAGTATACACTAAAAGGTGGTCTAATAGCGAACTAGCTGTGGCCAGAGCAGGAGGAAGGAGAAGCAGAACGTTCATCAGGTTGTTAAAGGATAGGGTGGGCAGCATTATTGGAGCTATTAAATGGGTTAGCAGTGTGGCGGTTGGCAAGGAAAACCAGTAGTGCAACCGCTTTCAGCTGCAAGATTGGCGTACTCATTTGTGGGCAGCAGTCCATGAAGTAAAAAAGTGGGTTACGCCACCTTTTCTCGAAATGTGTTGGTAATATGGGAGCGACATGTGCAGAGAACCGTTGAGTTGGGAGTTGGTCAGTAGAAAAACCTCATATCAGCATCAAGAAAGTATTCAGCCTGTGCCGTGGGCCAGGGGTGTTGCTCGGTCTGGAAAAGATCCGGGGCAACACTAATGTTGGGACTGTCAGGACTTGGGCTAGCTAGCCTTTTGGTTGTAGCCCCTGAGATTCTATCCGGGACTATTGTTATTGTTATTGTTATTTTGCATTTATATAGCGCCTTATATACCATTGGTATGGTCTGAAGGCGCTGGTAGGTTGAACGCCCTCGGGAACCGAAGTTCATATCAGTAGAGAGAGTAGAGAGAGTCAAAAGGTGCGTGTGAGCACCAGGTATGTGTACAGCTCGTGCAGTATCAGTGTAATAGCTGCTTTCTAGCAGTAGGTGTGGTGGTTGAGAGGTCAGGAGTATGTGTTCGTTCTGGCAGGATTAATCCAGATCGGATGTGGCTGCGTTAGGCCTGAGTGGAACGCCTCGCTGGGGGGTGTGTAGCCAGCAGTGATTATTTAGAATGATGTGGAGTGAGCAGCGAATGTTGATATGAGAACAGTTATACCGAATGGTGTCATAGTATCTCTGTGTTCTAGATTGGGTGGTGATGTAAGGAGAGAGTAAGCGTGTTGGTGAGATATGATGGGTTTCATGCACTTTCAGAGACTTCTAATTCACAGGGAGGCTATTGGGGACACTTCTAAAATCAACTTTTACGGAGAGGCTATTGGGCACATTTCTAAATTTGACTTTTCACAGAGAGGCTATTGAGCACAATTCTGAATGCAACATTTCACAGCTATTGGGTGCACTTCTGAATTCAACTTTCTGAATGCAACATTTCACAGCAATTGGGTGCACTTCTGAATTCAACTTTCTAAATGTACTTCTAAATTCAACTTTTCACAGAGAAGCTATTGGCTACACTTCTAAATGCAACTTTCTAAATGTACTTCTAAATTCTACTTTTCACAGAGAGGCTATTGGGCACTCTTCTAAATTCTACTTTTCACAGAGAGGCTATTGGGTACACTTCTGAATTCCACTTTTCGCAGAGAGGCTATTGGGCACACTTCTGAATTCAACTTTTCCCGGAGAGGCTATTGGGTACACTTCTATATTCTACTTTCCACAGAGAGGCTATTGGGCACACTTCTAAATTCAGCTTTTCACAGAGAGGCTATTGAGCACAATTCTAAATGCAACATTTCACAGCTATTGGGTGCACTTCTGAATTCAACTTTCTAAATGTACTTCTAAATTCTACTTTTCACAGAGAGGCTATTGGGCACACTTCTATATTCTACTTTTCACAGAGAGGCTATTGGGCACACTTCTAAATTCAACTTTCCATAGAGAAGCTATTGGGTACATTTCTAAATGCAACTTTCTAAATGTACTTCTAAATTCCACTTTTCACAGAGAGGCTATTGGGCACACTTCTGAATTCCACTTTTCACAGAGAGGCTATTGGGCACACTTCTATATTCTACTTTTCACAGAGAGGCTATTGGGCACACTTTTAAATTCAACTTTCCATAGAGAAGCTATTGGGTACACTTCTAAATGCAACTTTCTAAATGTACTTCTAAATTCAACTTTCACAGAGAGGCTATTGGGCACACTTCTAAATTCTACTTTTCAGAGAGGCTATTGGGCACACTTCTAAAATCAACTTTTCCCGGAGAGGCTATTGGGCACACTTCTATATTCTACTTTCCACAGAGAGGCTATTGGGTACACTTGTGAATTCCACTTTTCACAGAGAGGCTATTGGGCATTCTTCTAAATTCTACTTTTCACAGAGAGGCTATTGGGTACACTTGTGAATTCCACTTTTCACAGAGAGGCTATTGGGCATACTTCTAAATTCAACTTTTCACAGAGAGGCTATTGGGCACATTTCTAAATTCAACTTTCCACAGAGAAGCTATTGGGTACACTTCTAAATGCAACTTTCTAAATGTACTTCTAAATTCAACTTTCCACAGAGATGCTATTGGGTACACTTGTGAATTCCACTTTCACAGAGAGGCTATTGGGCATTCTTCTAAATTCTACTTTTCACAGAGAGGCTATTGGGTACACTTGTGAATTCCACTTTTCACAGAGAGGCTATTGGGCATTCTTCTAAATTCTACTTTTCACAGAGAGGCTATTGGGCACACTTCTAAATTCAACTTTTCACAGAGAGGCTATTGGGCACACTTCTAAATTCAACTTTTCACAGAGAGGCTTTTGGGCACACTTCTAAATTCAACTTTTCACAGAGAGGCTATTGGGCACACTTCTAAATTCTACTTTTCACAGAGAGGCTATTGGGCACACTTCTAAATTCAACTTTTCACAGAGAGGCTATTGGGCACACTTCTAAATTCAACTTTTCACAGAGAGGCTATTGGGCACACTTCTAAATTCAACTTTTCACAGAGAGGCTATTGGGTACACTTGTGAATTCCACTTTTCACAGAGAGGCTATTGGGCATTCTTCTAAATTCTACTTTTCACAGAGAGGCTATTGGGCACACTTCTAAATTCAACTTTTCACAGAGAGGCTATTGGGCACACTTCTAAATTCAACTTTTCACAGAGAGGCTATTGGGCACACTTGTAAATTCTACTTTTCACAGAGAGGCTATTGGGCACACTTCTAAATTCAACTTTTCACAGAGAGGCTATTGGGCACACTTCTAAATTTAACTTTCCACAGAGAAGCTATTGGGCACACTTCTAAATTCAACTTTTCACAGAGAGGCTATTGGGCACACTTCTAAATTCTACTTTTCACAGAGAGGCTATTGGGCACACTTCTAAATTCAACTTTTCACAGAGAGGCTATTGGGCACACTTCTAAATTCAACTTTCCACAGAGAAGCTATTGGGCACACTTCTAAATTCAACTTTTCACAGAGAGGCTATTGGGCACACTTCTGAATTCAACTTTTCACAGAGAGGCTATTGGGCACACTTCTAAATTCAACTTTTCACAGAGAGGCTATTGGGCACACTTCTAAATTCTACTTTTCACAGAGAGGCTATTGGGCACATTTCTAAAATCAACTTTCCACAGAGAAGCTATTGGGTACACTTCTAAATGCAACTTTCTAAATGTACTTCTAAATTCTACTTTTCACAGAGATGCTATTGGCCGCATTTCTAGATGCAACTTTTCATAGAGAGGCTATTAGAGATGCCATCTAAGTGCGGCATATGCTAACAATCACATTTCTGCCTAGATGTGGCGCAGGCTAATCAGTGTGGTTCATCAGTGTGGTTCTCTAGGGCAATGGTGCTGGTTAACATTAGACTGCAGGCCATTGAAAGGTAAGTGAGAGTGGCAGGAGCTTTCTGGAGTAGAGTAATTGCTCTACTCCCCACCCAAGCCAGCACTTACAGTTTTGTCGGTGTCTGGTGGCTTCCTTGGCTTCCTCTGCGGACACCTGCTGACACTTCCTGGAGCCGCCCTTGGCCTTGGGGCCCTTAGCCGCTGGGGCTGCCGGGCAGAGGGCTGCCATGGGAGGACCAGGGATGAAGGGCTCACGGCCCAATCAGAGCGGGGATGGGCGGGTTGGGAGGCGGGAGGGGAGCGGGAAACAGGAAGAGGGTGCGGGGTGGGAGAGGGACGCTCGGAGGGCCTGGGGGCCCAGTTGGCTCCCAGAAATCGGCGGCATGCCCGGATGGGCTTCCTTACCTCGCGTCGGCTGCCTGCAGTGAATGCAGGGGCCGGTGCGAGGAGGGACGCTAGACCCTTTCAGCTGGGGCTCACGGCCCAATCAGAGCAGGGATGGGCGGGTTGGGAGGCGGGAGGGGAGCGGGAAACAGGAAGAGGGTGCGGGGTGGGAGAGGGACGCTCGGAGGGCCTGGGGGCCCAGTTGGCTCCCAGAAATCGGCGGCATGCCCGGATGGGCTTCCTTACCTCGCGTCGGCTGCCTGCAGTGAATGCAGGGGCCGGTGCGAGGAGGGACGCTAGACCCTTTCAGCTGGGGCTCACGGCCCAATCAGAGCGGGGATGGGCGGGTTGGGAGGCGGGAGGGGAGCGGGAAACAGGAAGAGGGTGCGGGGTGGGAGAGGGACGCTCGGAGGGCCTGGGGGCCCAGTTGGCTCCCAGAAATCGGCGGCATGCCCGGATGGGCTTCCTTACCTCGCGTCGGCTGCCTGCAGTGAATGCAGGGGCTGGTGCGAGGAGGGACGCTAGACCCTTTCAGCTGGGGCTCACGGCCCAATCAGAGCGGGGATGGGCGGGTTGGGAGGCGGGAGGGGAGCGGGAAACAGGAAGAGGGTGCGGGGTGGGAGAGGGACGCTCGGAGGGCCTGGGGGCCCAGTTGGCTCCCAGAAATCGGCGGCATGCCCGGATGGGCTTCCTTACCTTGCGTCGGCTGCCTGCAGTGAATGCAGGGGCCGGTGCGAGGAGGGACGCTAGACCCTTTCAGCTGGGGCTCACGGCCCAATCAGAGCGGGGATGGGCGGGTTGGGAGGCGGGAGGGGAGCGGGAAACCGGAAGAGGGTGCGGGGTGGGAGAGGGACGCTCGGAGGGCCTGGGGGCCCAGTTGGCTCCCAGAAATCGGCGGCATGCCCGGAAGGGCTTCCTTACCTCGCGTCGGCTGCCTGCAGTGAATGCAGGGGCTGGTGCGAGGAGGGACGCTAGACCCTTTCAGCTGGGGCTCACGGCCCAATCAGAGCGGGGATGGGCGGGTTGGGAGGCGGGAGGGGAGCGGGAAACAGGAAGAGGGTGCGGGGTGGGAGAGGGACGCTCGGAGGGCCTGGGGGCCCAGTTGGCTCCCAGAAATCGGCGGCATGCCCGGATGGGCTTCCTTACCTCGCGTCGGCTGCCTGCAACCAAAAGACCCGGGGCTATAGCCCCATATGCCCCCCCTGCCTCCTAGCAACGCCTCTGCCGTGGGCCAATCAAATGGATGAAGTAAGCATTACGCAGAGCGAAGGGCAGGTAAGCATCACTACAGTGAGCTACTGCCAACAGTGGCGACTGTGCATTGATGCAGGGGGCCGCATAGAGACACTTAAGGGCCTGATTCATGGAATTATTTGCACGCTTCAAAGTGACCTTGCACTGCCGACACAAACCCTGATTCATGGAACTGTGCAAAGTGTATTTTTGCAGTGCAAACTCGGTGAAAAGTCATTTTTCAGCAGTGCAAAGTCGCTTTGAACCGTGCAAATAATTTCATGAATCGGGCCCTAAAGTCGTTCCTTGACTGGATACGATGGAGCGAGTACAAGCGGGACATTGTGGAATTGCGTAAAACTGTGCAATGTTCGATTTCATGGGGCATGTAGTGGTCGCTGTATGAGGATATTGTTTGAAACAGTGGTCTTTATTGCGTTGCAGTCTACAAGAACACCTTTCAATTCTCATTGCCATAGGTTTGCCTATTGCATCTTTCATGATCCAAGCAAACTCGTGTTCAACAATAAAATATCCTCCCCTAAAATCATCCTGCAAAATCGACGCCCGTGGGTAAAATGGGAGCAACCCCTCGAGTTGGTTAGAAGTAAAACCTCATATCAGCATCAATAAACTATTCAGCCTGTGCCTCGGGCCATTCAAATGGATGAAAATAGTATTATGGAGAGTGAAGGGAAGGCTAATTCTCATTATAGTGAAACACTGTCAACAGTGCTGCAGGAGAGTGCATAGAGACACTTCTTTGACCAGATTTGATGGAGCGTGTACAAGCTATTGTGGGGCCGGCTGTGGGCACACGGCTGGCCTCACAGGTGCGGGGGGGTCCAGCATCCTGCTGGGTTTGCTGGGTCACCCAGGCTTACAGGTGGTTGCCGGGCGGGACCCTTGGTGCTAGGGACACCATGGATAGCGGAGGCATCCAGGTGGAGGGTGCCAGGGCTGCATGACAGTGATCACATGGTGGAGGCCTGCAGGCCCATAGTGAGAGATGGAGGCAACAGATCCATGCTTGGAGTCTGCAGCCGTTCTGAGGCACGTGCCTGCAGTTGCTCCTTTGATTAGGTTGAGCCATGACAAAGTCATGGCCCATCTTAAAAGGGCAATACACTTGGGAGGGATACACCATATTAAAAGGGCGACACACTAAGGAAGACAATACTTATACCACTTGGGAATTGTAGGTTAGACAAATACTAGGATAGACCACTGATATATACTTAAAGACTCAGATAGTTATGATATGATATGATATGATATGGCATTTATAATGCGCCTATAGACATGTGTTTCAAGGCACGACGTGGCAAGGGGGGGGAACAGAGGGAAGACAGCCAGCGATCCTACTAGTCCAGGTGTCATTCAGAACATGCAAGTGCATGGGAAGGGGGAGGGGGGAAAGTGCAGTACATGAGATAAGAAAATAATAAGTAAAGTACGGCCAGCTGGTGGCAAGTGCAAGGGTAAGGGCAGACATTAGGTGTCAAGTGCTGGTAATGGATCTGTTGGGATACAGAAAACAGTCCCTAAGTGTGGGGGTTGCCAGGAAGGCAGTGCAGGTGTGCGACTGGCGGGGGGAGGGGACCTGGGCCCGAGATCAGAGGGTGGCCAGAAACTCAGTGCAGTTTCTGTTTCAGCCAGGAAGTGAGCAGGGGAGAGGAGGAGAAAACGTAGAAGCAAAGAGAAAGGTTTTGAGGTGCTTCCGGAGCCAGAGATGGTTCTCCTCAAGTTTCAGTGAGGCAGGGAGGCTGTTCTAGAGGGAGGCCCCACCGAGGAAAGAGATCTACCACCAACTCGTTGCTTGGAGAAGCGAATGACCCTGAGGGAGTTGGAGGCGGATGAGCGAAGAGCTCGAGAAGGGAGATATTTAGGATGAGAGAGCTGAAGATATTGAGGCCCCAGACCCCAGAAGGCCTTGTGAACAATGCAGAGGGTTTTGACCTTAATCCTCGCAGCCACTGGGAGCCAGTGCAGAGATTTCAGTCCAGGACAGATACGATTCCTGGGCTTGAGACCAAGGACAAGTCTTGCAGTCCTGTTCTGGATGAGTTTCAGAGGGCGGAGAGTAGAAGCAGGCAGATTTAGAAAGAGGCTGTTGCAATAGTCCAGCCTAGAGAGAACCAAAGCTCTGGAGACAGTGAGTTTCTGGGTGAAGGAGAGGAAAGGAAGAATACCTCTGAGGAGGTGCAGCTGGTAGTGTGACTTCTTAGAGAGAGATGTGAGGAGAGAAGGAGAGTGTGGAGTCAAAGATGAGCCCGAGGTTTTTAGCCTCACAGGTGGGAGCAGGAAGAGGGCCAAGGGAGGCCGGCTAGAGAGTGACAAGAAAAGAGGGAGCTGGTGTCCCAGTGAGGAGAATCTCAGTCTTACTGGCATTAAGGCAGAGATCATTGGCGGCAAACCACTCCTGGGTGGCGGACAGGCAGTCACAGATGAGAGAGGGGGAAGAGGTGGCTGAAGGTAACCTGAAAATGAGCTGAGTGTCATCCGTATAGCACTGGAGGTTGGGGAAGAGCACAGCAATGCAGTGGGCAAGAAGTGCCAGGTATTGGTTGAAAACCAGGGATAGAGGCTAGACCCCTGGGGAACACCACATGTAGAGATAGAGATTGAGGAGGGGAATGACCCAAGTTGAACCTGGGAGGGTCTATCAGAGAAGAAAGAAGTCATCCACTCCAGGGCCTGACCGGTGATACCCAGGTTAGCATGGAGACGGTTGAGCAGGATGGCATTGTTGACCGTGTCAAAGGCAGAAGAGAGATTAAGTAGGATGAGGACACAAGGGGTGTTGGAATCAAGGTTGGAGAGCAGATCTTCACAGATGTTCAGGAGAGCAATTTCCATGCATCTGGCAGCTCTGAAGCCGGAATGATGATCATGGAGACAGCCAACAGATTCAGTGTGAAGATTGAGCTGGGAGATGGCCAGATTTTCCAAGAGTTTGCCCAGGAAAGGAGTGATGGCGATTGGGCGATAGTTAGCCGGGTAGGACGGGTTGGCAGACGGTTTCTTAAGAAGAGGGAGCACAAGGGAGTGCTTCAGGGGGGTAGGGAAGACTCCAGTGGTGAAGGCGTGGTTGCAGAAGTCAGCCAGAGCCGGAGCCAGTGGGTCAATGTGGTCCTTGATGGTTTGGAGGAACAGGGATGAACCTGTTTTGATGAGACTTTCATAGATCAGACTTGTCTAGAAACCTCATCTGGGGAAAATAGGGGAAAGACAGAGAAGGAGGGAGGAGAGGTGGCTAAAGAAGGGCCAGAGGAAGAGCAAGGAGTAGAGGGAGGAAGGGGAGAGGAGGAAATGGAAGACAGGATGTCCTGAGTTTTAGAGATGAAATGAGAAACTAGTGCCATGCACAGGGCCTGGGACAGGACAGGAGCGGTAGAGACTGCGGCAGGATTGGCCAGTTCCTTACAGATTTGAAAGAGTTCAGCCTTGTTGTTAGAAGCCGCAGAGACGCGGGCTTGGATATGAGTTGTCTTCTTGGTGCGGACAGAGAGCCGATATTGCCTATGGAGTAGACAGCAGGCCAGCTTGTCAGAGGATGTACATGAAGCATGCCATTTTTCTCTCAGCCACCCTGCACTTGTGTTTTGCGTTTAAGGGTGCCGAGGTCTGAGTTGTACCAGGAGTTGCACTTGGCTTTGGGCTTCAGGCGGATCCTCATGACAGGGACAAGAACATCTAAAGTGTTAGATATAGCAGAGTGGAGCATGGAAAGGGCTGTGTCAGGGTGTGAGTCAGCCAAGGGGGGGCGGGGGATGAGAAAGTAGCTTCGAAAGCCTCAACTGACACGTGCTTCCTGAGTCGAATGACCGAGAAGGTGGGTGGCAGTGATGGAGTTGGCTTGGCCTGTGGCTAGAGAGGTTGAGCTGGGAGGAGAGGAGGAAGTGATCACTCCAAGAGAGAGGAGTGGTGAGAGGGATAGAAAGGGGAAGGTCTGAGGAGATCAGAACATCCATAGTGTGCCCTGCAGAGTGAGTTGGGCCAGAGGGAAGAATAGAGAGTGAGAGAGAGTTGCGAATGTCGCGAAAGAGTCCAGAGGAAGGACAGGAAGCATCCAGGTAGATGTTGAAGTCTCAAAGAAGGAGGAGTTGAGTAGTCGAGACCAGGAGGGAAGAGGAGAGGACCGCCCACTCAAGAGGAAGGAGGAGATCTGACCAGGTGGCCGATAGATAATAGCTACAGTAAGGGAATGGCTAGGAGAGGGAGAGATCCTGCAGACGAGGCATTTGAAAGTGGAGTAGGCCTGCGTAGGAATGACAAAGGCAGGGATCCACTCAGGGAAGAAGCGGGCTACACCCCCTCTGGAACTGTTGGATCTGGGTGCAGAGAGTATCTTGCAGATTTATTAAGGGTGCCGAGGTCTGAGTTGTACCAGGAGTTGCACTTGGCTTTGGGCTTCAGGCGGATCCTCATGACAGGGACAAGAACATCTAAAGTGTTAGATATAGCAGAGTGGAGCATGGAAAGGGCTGTGTCAGGGTGTGAGTCAGCCAAGGGGAGCGGGGGATGAGAAAGTAGCTTCGAAAGCCTCAACTGACACGTGCTTCCTGAGTCGAATGACCGAGAAGGTGGGTGGCAGTGATGGAGTTGGCTTGGCCTGTGGCTAGAGAGGTTGAGCTGGGAGGAGAGGAGGAAGTGATCACTCCAAGAGAGAGGAGTGGTGAGAGGGATAGAAAGGGGAAGGTCTGAGGAGATCAGAACATCCATAGTGTGCCCTGCAGAGTGAGTCGGGCCAGAGGGAAGAATAGAGAGTGAGAGAGAGTTGCGAATGTCGCGAAAGAGTCCAGAGGAAGGACAGGAAGCATCCAGGTAGATGTTGAAGTCTCAAAGAAGGAGGAGTTGAGTAGTCGAGACCAGGAGGGAAGAGGAGAGGACCGCCCACTCAAGAGGAAGGAGGAGATCTGACCAGGTGGCCGATAGATAATAGCTACAGTAAGGGAATGGCTAGGAGAGGGAGAGATCCTGCAGACGAGGCATTTGAAAGTGGAGTAGGCCTGCGTAGGAATGACAAAGGCAGGGATCCACTCAGGGAAGAAGCGGGCTACACCCCCTCTGGAACTGTTGGATCTGGGTGCAGAGAGTATCTTGCAGATTTATTACACAGATTGAACAATCTACACATATTCAGCGGGTGACAGTCGTGGTTGGCGAACTGTTTGTGGTATGTTGGCAGTTCTACCATATTTTAAGAGACCCTCTATTAATCTGGAGCATGTGGCATTTCAACCACTGAATGACACTATTGTCAGCTACTGGCACTACCCAGAGCGTACCAACAATCTGCAGGAGTACAGTTTCACACAACCACTTTTACTGCAGCCTCTTTGAGCAAATACGTGACATGCAGATGCAAGCCACATAAAGCATGCACACTGAGTCCACTTTAAGCATCTTTAAGCATCTGCAGGGCTGCAGGAAGACCAGTTCAAACGTGTAGCAGTAGCTGTTCAGGAGAGTCGATAGCATAGTTCCGCATCTGGCAAAGCCGCACCGGGGAGCACCAGGGGCCACATCCTTCATGATGGGGCAGGCAGCGAGACGCAGGTAGCAGACCGTCTCGGCTGCGCCACATTCAGGCTCATAATCCAAGCAAACTCGTTTTCAACAATAAAATATCCTCCACTCAAAGCACCCTGCAAAAATGTACTTCTTCCGAGGAAGCCATGCTCACCATTGCGGCAGCCCACGGGAATCAGCGCAATTTTAGCAAATGCCATTAACAGTCCCAGACCAGTGTCTGTAGAGCACAGTACAATTTTGTTTGCAAAATGGCAGTCACGTTCATTGCACTGGAACATTGTGACAGAGGGAAAAAGGAACACCTTATTCACATGTTTAGCAGCGCCACTAGATTCTGGTACAATTGTTGTCACTAAGTCTTGGTGTTTTTAATATAACATAGTAGCTCTAGTATGAGACACGTGTTTCGGCAATTGCTATGCTTTTTTCAATCAGGGCAATGACTGCTTGCATCTCTGGTAAGTCTGTCAGTGGTTGTACGGGTAGGTTGCACTGTGAAGAAGGGTTACATCCCACCTGAAAAGTCCATCTTTAGTCTACGAGCGTCGGCAAACATGTGACAGAGGGTGCACAACAAAATAAATGCGGTATGTTGTCGGTTGTATCAGCCGAGCATTACCCATGGGAACTTTCCGTGGGGGTCTTATCTGTGGCTCTCAGATAATTCCTATTGAGAGCGTGGACACAGTAAGTCCTGTTTGTGTCTCACATGATCATATACAGCCTTATATTGGCCACGTATTCTCAAGCGAGTTAGGTGGTGCAACAAAAAAAAAATAAACATTTCTTGGTTCTCTGTGATGCCCCCCTCTGACCCTAGCTGGTATTACACCAAGTTTAGTCACTGGATTTTTCTGCACCTCAGGGAAGGCGTCCTTGTTTGTTTGGGGTGGCTAGGACCGGCCTTAAGGGCAGCAGCGCCATGGGCGAAATAGCGCCCCCCCTCACCCACCATGCGCCCCTGGTTAACAGGGGGCATGGCAGAAGGGGGCGGGGCCTGGATGGGCAACTGTTTATTGTTTTTATTTTTTTTTTAACCTCCTCGCATCAGCGAGGAGGTTAAATAGAGCGTGTTAGCACCCCATTGTCATTGAATGAGCCGCCGCTGCGGGTGCATTCAATGACAATGAGGCGCCTGCCACTACGCCAGCTCGGGGGACCCCTTGAAAGACTCCCCTGAGCTGGTGTGTCAGGGGCTAATGGTGCCCCGGGGGGGCGTGGCGCCCCAGGCAGTCACCCGGCTGGCCTCCCCCAGGCCGTAAGAGCCCTCTGAGGGTGGCAATTCAAAAGAAGTGGAGCCTCGTTATGTGCATAGTGGTAACGCCAAAAACGGTAGCTAGCCATAATATCATCCCGAAAAAAGATATTGTAGGGAGAAAGATACTTTTGTTCTCCAGCTATCCAGTACTTGCTACATATTTTTGGTTTTGGTGAATATCTGGTTGGCATAGCAAAGGGCAATGCCATGGCATGAAACTACCAAAGCACTCAAATCTCTTTTTTCAAACTCCTATGCCGTGCTAACTGATGAGGAGCAAGTCGGGTGCTGCGCTTTCCGTTTCCCGGCTACTCAGTGATTTTATATTCGTCTATTTCTGGGCTACATTCGACTGCAGATTTGTATTTTTGTCTTCCTTTCTACACCCAAAAATGCCCGCTATCTCCACCCTCCTCTCTCTACCCCACCCACCCCATTCCCACTCATTCTATTCAGACCGCCAACCCACACTACGCTTGGGCTGGGTGGGTTTTGTTTGGGCTATTTTGGGCTACTTTTGACAAGTCCACCGGAGGCTGCTTTGTTCTTCATGGTTTTTGCCCCAAACAACTCCCAGCACCCACCCACAGCACCCACCCAGCCCATCTGCCTGACGCCGACGCACCCAATCCCCTCATACTCTACCCTCAACCACACAACCTCACTCTCTTTACCACCACACACCCATCCTAACCTTAACCTTGTCAGCCACCACCCATCCAGCCTGCCCCACCCTCTCAACTCTCAGCCACTCATCCCCACTCTCTCTACCCAGAGCCGCCCCTTCCCCGCTATTGCTACACCCACCCACCCCATCTTCTCTACCTACCCCACCCACCCCACCTCGACTCTCTCTACTCTCACCCACCCCACCTCCACTCTCTCTACCCGCACCCACCCAACCAACTATTTCTATCCCACCCACGCTACCTCCACTCTCTCTAACCCCACCCATCCTACCTCCACTCTCTCTAACCACAGCCACCCACCCAACCTCCACTCTCTCTATCCCAAACCACCCACCCTGCTTTCACTCTCTCTACCCCCACCCACCCTACAGCCACTCTCACTACCCACACCCACCCTACTGCCACTCTACCCCCACACCATCTCTACTCTCCCTACCCATGTCCACCCATGCCTACCTCTAATCTCTCTACGCTCACCCATCCACCCCATCACTACTCCCTACCCACACCCACCCACTGTTCTCCCACTCTCTAACCCCACCTATATTACCCCTACTCTCTACCACCCAGCCTCCTACCCCACTCTCTCTATCACATTCACCATACCCCCTTCACTCTGCCCCCACCCACTGTAGACCCACTATTTCTATTCCAAACACCCACCTACCCCTGCTCTCTCTACCTCTCCCACTGTACCCCCACACTCTCTACCCCAACCTACCCTACCCACACTCTATCTACCCGCATCCACCATCCACCACCCTACTGCTGCTCTCTCTACCCCACTCTACCCTGGCTTAACGCTACCTGAACCCACCAACCCTACCCCTACTCTCTCTACAAACACCCACCCTACCCCCACTCTTTCTACCCCCAAACACCCACCCTATCCCCAACTTCCCTACCCCATCCACCCACCCTACCGCCACTCACTCTAGTCCACCCTCACCCTACCTCCACTGTCTCTGCCTGAACCCACCAACCCTACCCCCATCTTCTGTACTCCCACACAAACCTGCACTCTCTCTACTCCCTCCCACCTACCCCTACTCTCTCTACCTCACCCACCCAACTCTTTCTACAGCCTACCTAGCCATCCCCCCTCTCACCGCCCTCTCATCCTTCCTCTCACACTCTCGCTTTATTTCTCACACTGTCACTCTTAATCGCTCTCGCTCAAGTGTCCTCTTGCTCATCATCGATGAAACCCTCTATCATTTGTTTCCTCCCTTGCTCGTTTTGTCTTCCTTCTCATTCTCTTGCACACCCCCGTAATGCATTGCGCTTTGAAACTTTGCCCTCGCCTCCTTGTCCCCTGGTGCCTATAAGTGCAAAATGCAAAGAACAGCAGTAAACGCCAAAACTATTGGCTTTACCAATATTCTACCTGTGCTTTGACACACAATTTATTGATATACAGGCGCCTTACTAAAGCCCAATAAAAATAAAGTAAATGTTTGTCTAGGATTGTAGTTTGTTTATATAATCATACCAGTCCTGGAATATGTCGAGAGTGCTGTTTAATAGGAGGAAAACAAATATTGTTGGTCCCTAAAATATGTTTTCAAACGATAAAATGCCTTGAAAAACATGTGGCCCACCTAATTATATGACGGGTTCGCAGGGGACATTTACTGCATGTAGTATTTAGCAAACATTTACCCAAAGCAGCACTTTCTGTGCATCCTATAATTTCTCATGAAATCCCAATTCCTAACTGGGCGGTATATTCAAAATAGGAGATATTTACTGCAGAGCACACATGGAAAGTACAATATGCATTAATTAGCCCATGTTTACCACAGAATACTTTCTGTGTACCTTTTGCAGTAGATATTCCATATGATTTCAATTCACAGTTAGGTGGTACAACAATTGGAGGTATTTAAAAGATGATACGTTTTACCACTGACACTATCCTCATAATGAGGCTGCTAATTTTAAATAGGTATTTTTGAGAAACCCTCTGATTATATGTTTACGTTGTATTGCATATCTACAGCATGACTAGATAGAACCTACTGAATATGGTAAATAACCTAAATTACCACAGGCAGTACTTTCTGTTTATCCGAAAATGTACCTAACAAAATAAGGTCCTAACTCATAATTAGGAAGCCATTAAAAATATTGGACATTTTAAATACTGCACAATTTACTTCTTACCACAAACTCCCCGCAAGCAGAAAAAACATGGGGTAGCATTATCAGCACATATTTGACCACTTACCTTCATTTAGAGTTATTGGATAAAAGTCTATGTGGTAATTTACAGAGTAATTACATATGGCATTTAAGCCTTGCGAACGGTCCAAACCGAACTGAAGCTGCCAACAGGACATAGCAACTCTCCTTTCCCTGTTCCCACTACACCCTACTAACCTCCCGATTCCCCCCTTTCTTCACACTCTCCTTTTCAGATCCGCCAGAGCGTCTGGGGACTACTTTGGTGGTGACGGTGCACGGTACAAATACCTTTAACATGTTAGCATGGCATAATTGCCTCTGAAATATCACGTGCCTTAAATCCATCTCATTAGCAGCTCACTACACCATGCAAAAAACAAGCACATTCCCCCAAAGGGTGCTATTTCAAATGCCTCGTATTTTTCTTACCTCCCAAATTATAAATAACAACTTATGGGGTATTTACTGCATGCAAAAGTCATAGGAGTGCTGCATGCACGAAATACCACGTGATTAGGGCAAGGAGGATAGCTCAGGGGTAATGCATTTGTCTTGGAAGCAAGGCAACACATTGTACAAGTCCAACTAAAGTTGTAAACCATTTTTTCCTGAACTGAACGCATACACAAGTGTGAACAAATTATGTAGTGATACACAGAGGGGATGAAAAGCAGGCTCCATGCCCCTTGCAATGCAATGCACTCCTGAACTCCAGACACTGCACTCATCCCTACGTCGGGTAGCGCGCAGGTGGAAAGAATTGCAGCTCCCATCACATCCTCTTGCTCTTTCCTCTCTGCGTTCTTCGTATTCTTCATCACTTGCCATAGCAAAAACATCCTATGACTCTAATCTCATTCTGTCTCTATCATCTAATCCCCGCCTTCTCTTCCAGCACACTAAATCGTTTTCTTTCCCCTTCCTCACCTGACCCCTCTCTCAACTCTTCTCTTACTCCTTCTGACTTGGCTTTCAATAGATTCTTCTGCTTCGAACATCTCTTCAGTCCTCTACTGCACCACTCCACGTTCCATCCTCTTCTTGTGCCAGCCCTTCTTCCATCTGCTCTCTTTTACCTCCTCAACTGACGCTGACACCTCCAATTTCACCACTAGGGCTCACCCATCCGCTTCTCCTCGGGACCCCACTCCCTCCTCTCTGATCCCTAAAGTTTTCCCTTTCCTAACTCCCTATTTCACATCTTTATTCAATGTCGCACTCTCCTCTTCTTCCCATCTTCTTTTAAACGCGCCGTTATTCTTCTTAGTCTTAAAAACCTCACTGGACTCATCTGTTCCTGCTAACTTCAGGCCTATTTCTCCGATACTATAGCTATCTAAACTCCTCCTGGAATGTATTGTTTATTCTCAACTCTTGACATAGCTTGATCACAACTGCCTTCTCTCCCCATTTCAATCTGATTTTCATCCCCTTCATTCAAGTGAGTCTGCTGTACTTGCTGTCACTGATTCTTTTCATGCTGCTTATCACACTAAACTCACCTTCATCCTCATTCTCCTTGATCTCTATGCTGCTTTCGACATGATGGATCGCTCTCTTCTTCATTAATCTCGTTCTTCTCTTGGTATTGCGGGTACAGTCCTGAACTGATTTTTGCCCCTACCTCATAGATCGTACTTTCTCCGTTTCTTGGTTGGGTAAACATTCCTCTCCTCTTCCCTTTCTTCATGGGGTTCCTCAGGGCTCTGTCATTGGCCTCTTCTCCCTCTACACGTCCCCACTTGCTCAAGTTATTAACTCATTTGGGCTCAACTATCATTTTGATCCGGACGACACTCAGAAATATCTTTTTTTTCTCCAGCTTTTTCTTATTCCATTCACAAGAACATCTCAACCTGTTTACAAGAAATTCAATCCTGGATTCACTCTCGGTTTCTTAACTTAAATCCATCCAAATCTGAAATTCTCCCCTCCCCTTCTATTCCCTCCTCTCTCATTCTCCTCCATCTCTTTCCCTCCCTCTTAAATCCCACTTTCTTCATCTGCTCATAACTTGGGGGTCATCTTTGACCACAAACATTATTTTTCCTTGTTCATTGCTTTTACTGCCCATTCATGTCGTTTCAAACTCTTTACTATCTGTAAAATTCATCCCCTTCTTACATTCCCAGCTACTTAACTCTTAATTGCTTCACTTGTTCTTCCTAGAGGAGACTACTGCTCTGACGTTCTCATTGGACTCCCTGGCTATTGTCCCGCTCCCTTGCCCTCTATCTATAATTCAGACATCCGCATTCTCTTTCCTCTCCTCCCACAGGCCTCTGTCTCAAACATGTTTCTCTCTATCCCCTGGTTATCTTTTGAATGCTGCGTTCTTGCCCATTTTCTCACTATTCTTTTCAAATGCTCTCATGGACTTGCTCCCACCTATGATTTGATATGACATTATAGGTTATTTATAACACGCTTATCCAGAGGTTACTAAGCGCAGACCCGGGGATCGAATCTGTTTTTGCTCTGTGTCGTCTTGCTTCCAAGGCAAGCACGTTGCCGCTGAGCTATCCTCCCGAGACTATCATCCACCATCTCTGATCTCCTTCTATTGCCCTTCCCGATCCTTGAGGTCCCAATCCCTCTTTCTCTTAACTATGCCCAAACCTCCATGTGCATCCTCACGCTTTCGCTCTTTCTCCATGCTTGCCCCCAAATGTTGGAACTATCTTCCTTTTTCTGTCAGCTCAGCTCCTTCCTTGTCTCTTTTTCGCTCGTCTCCCCCATGACTGCTGAGATTTAATCAAGTCTATGCAAAAAGGACAAGCAGCGAAAGCGTGTTATACATTCAATAAAATGAAATGAAATGAGCAAAGGGGTGAATAATGACCATTCTCTGCATTATTGCAAACTGTACAGTAACAGTATGAACCACTAAGTGAGGGCGGGGGATACAGATACAGAAAATAAATAGATTATGAAGGGAAGGGCAGTATTGCGTGCAGGAATGGCAGCCCCTTAAATTCAAATTGATGGCCAATTTCGGGTTAGGCCAAAGGTTTTGCCAGCTATGATGTGAAAAACGCATGAAAGTGCCATCTTTTGTGAATTGGCCCTTTTGAGCCAGACCTCGTGCTCTAAACATGGTCAATAGGCCACCTGGAAGGCATTGGCAATACATCGAAATTTTGTGCATACATCTGAAATGGATGCCATTTTTGTAAGGCTTGGACTGACAAAGGCATTTTTATTAACGCAGTGACCAAGTGCCCGTATTACGACTATTTAAAGCAGCTCAATATCTGGAACATTTTGGGGCTTCCAGAATTCAGAGATGGCATCCCGCTATCAGCAGCAGATGCCAACTAAGTAGGTGGCGGCCATATAAAACATTGGGCTCGCTGGCTATGATCAAGAATTAAATCAATTTGCAATCAAGTGTTTTACTCAAGTATAGGGGTGGCACATGGGCAGAAGGATGCGAACTTGCTCATCAAGTATCAGTTTAACATGGTTATTAAGCTGATACTGTGGAAGGCAGTGCTAGACAAAATGACAACATGCATTCAGCTGAGTTTGGGAGTGGCCCTCTAGACGCAAAGGCCTGCTTAGGGGCAGGCACTATGAAGTCTATAGAGTGCTGCAACGCCAACTCCTCCGAGAAGTAATGGAAAGAGGGATCTACTTGAAAATACAGCATCCATCACAGCGAACCCGAAAATGTAGCATTTTTTGTATAACTGAATTATGCAAAAATAAATGTGGGGGGAGATCCCCCGCAGCTCACCCCCACATCCACCCGCTTTAATGAATACCCCAAGCCCACCTCCATCTACATTTTCCCATTCAATGAGTTTTAAAATATGAAACATTTTCAGATTCACAGTAATGGGGTGATACCAGAAATAGTATACATGTATGTATGTATGTGATTTTTAATGTGCCAAATTAGCTGGGAAGACACTGAGCACTGTACATAAGGGGTGTCCCAAGGGGTCGACAGGGAGGTTGTGGGGGAAGCAAAGCTTACAGGGTAGATAAGTGGGGCATGGCAAAGATGAGCTTTGGTGGGGGGGCTTAAAGGGAACAATCAGCGATTGGGAGACTGTCCCTTGAAGGGTAAGGAACCCAGGTCCTTCCTGAAGTATAGCATCGAGTTGGCCAGTCTGAGTTGTATATTTGGGAGGTCAAGATATAACATGCTGGGAGTAGGCAAGGATGACTCTCTCATAGTGGCACCACTGGTCGCTACAAAAAGGATAACTTTTGAGTTAACACCCACTATGTTCGTAAAGAAGCCAGTTCAACCTTTTTGTTTGAAATTCTTTACTAAAAGATTAACTTAGAGTTAAGAATGTTTTGAAGTGAAATGGCATCGTGTTTTAACAATAGTGGAACTGGAAGAAAAAAAATAGTGGTATTCTGGCTGCATCAAAAAAGTAGGGAGCAGCGTGGTGGCAAGGTGGCCTTGAGGGAGGGGCGAAGGGCAGGGCATGGCAGGAAAGGGAAGGATGGGCTCGACAATTGGTCTGCAATCCTTATTATATCTTGTAGCATTGGGGCTTGACTAGATAATGCCCGGGGTTATTAAACAAATGGCGCCAAATTCACCCTCAACAGAACTATCCAAACAACATATCAATAAATAGAAATCTTTGATCCAATTGTTCATGCAAAATAAATAACGTACTGTTTGACACAGATCTCATTAGAGTATGCATATTATTGCTATCTTTGAGGCATCATTTACACTAAAACACACAATCACAACCATAGTTTAAACATATTGCGATTGGCATTAAATTAGAACCTGAATAAGGCTCAAAATAGTGTCAGTAGGTGAAAAGGGATATTTTGCCTTCTCTACAGAATAGGGTGTTCAGCCATGATAGGTGACACTTTATTATTCATTTTATATTTTTACTGTACTGTGTTGAGCAAAACAGAAATTCTGTACTTTAGGCAAGCCCCTACATGTATCATAAACTCACTGCACTTTGTAGTTACCAGTAATCATCTGGCTACAGTTACTTCAATTGAATAAAATGGACGGAAGTAAAACGGATGTAAAAGCAAAGCTCAGGATTGGTGTAGGGTATCCTGAATGACATGGAGTCATCAGGCAACCCTAGTCCCTTGTGAAATGCTCCTCTCGTCTGACACCTCTTGGTTCTGTCTTTCAGTCACCCTCCTTGCCTTTAGCAGCTCTGTTCATTTGCTCCTCTAGTCCTGGCAGCTTTCTTCTGTCTCCATCCTGTTGCTTGGATCCTAGATGATATGTGTAGGGGTCAGTTAGTGAGCCAGACCATTACACTCAGATGAGGCAGCAAACAATGGTAATGGGCGTCACGTGGAGAATACAGACAATAAATGGCTAGTGCACATTACAAATAGAGATGCACATTCTTTCAGTAAGCACATGTTTAAAATGCTAAAAGTTCAAGGTAAAGAAGTCAGCTGTCCGGTTTGCACTGTATACATCCTAATCTAAACTAATCCATTAACATCCGTTCTCATTAACTTGGTCACCTGTCCTTAACAAAGCAGTGCAAAGCAGACCCAGTTGACAGGTAGAAATTGAAGTGCTTTTTCTGCAATGGATTTAAAACATGCAGGCACAGTTTACTGGCTGTGATTTCATTACACAGACTGCAAGGAAAAATGCACTGTTGAGAAGGCACTATTGTATGCTGCAAGAAATGATTGTTGCAAATGTATTTGCAAAGTTCTTCTTCAAGGGAAAAATGCTGAGACTAGATCGGGTGATGATGCATGTCAGGAAAAGAGGCAGGTTTTGTTGAGTGACAGGGATAGACTTTAAAAGGAAGAGATCCGGGGGTGTGGGTCAGACTGACAGAGGTTTCCATGCGGACGAATAACAGCTGAGCAGAAGGCAGACGATAGACGGGGGAGTGGTTATCCTTGCATAGAGTTTGCATTATCCCTTTGGGCTGTAGGTCGCGACTGCAATTGCTGCCAACTGACACAGTTTCCCGTGATAACAGCGCAGAAATCTCACCCATACTCAAAGTGCGGATATCACATGGGTGAATGCATTTTCAGACAGCCAGAGAGATTTTTTTAATGTAAAGAATTCACCACATTTCAAATGATGTTCAGAGAAGTTACATGTTTGTGGTATTAAGCGTGGATCCTGCCAAGTTTCACGACCCATGGTCAAAGCGGGTTAAACACATGCTACTTTGTCATTGAGCTGAGTTCATGTTGACACTTTTTTTCCTTGCTGTTTATTCTTGCTGACCCATATTCACACGTTTAATTGTATTGCTATTCAATGTTGCTCTTCATGATCGGTAAGTCTATTTGCCAAGATAAATACACACAACAAAAGTCACTGCGTGTTTGATACATTTTTATGGTGTTTGGGTTGTGTCATCTGATTCATTGTGGGTGATGTAGATAGACAGAGTGTGAGTGCGGTGTTTCGGCTGTGCATGCTTACAGCCGAACAAATCTGGCAAGGGCAGTAGTCCAGTCTCATAGATAAATTGCTGGGGTGGCAGTTAGCACTGTCAAGATTCTAAGTGTACAAAGCCTGATAATCTGTGTTTAGAGTTCACCCTAAATAGGATACAGGTATTAGAGGAGAGTTTTGTCTCACCACATAGGGCATTACCATCATAAATTGATAACACTTTACCACCATAAGAGAATACCACGAGATTAGGTATAGCCCTCTGACAAAATCCCTAACAGATGCAAGAAAAAATAAAATGGAGCCAAACATTTTTCTGTTTGCTGTTGTAGCCTAAAATGCACTTTGAAAGCCTCCAAATTCCCATGCTTGCATGGTGTGTCCATGTAATCGAATTTGGGACTGTAAAAAAGCAACCTTGCCCTGCTTCACCTGCTTTTACATTAGGCCCCTACCCTACCTCTCTCTTGCAGAACCTGGAGCTTGCAGAAACCGGGAAAATAGCAGAAGGAATCTGTCCAAGATTCAATGACGTAGCATAAGAGGGCATAACAAGAGTTTCACTTCTTTGGGGCAGCGCACTGGACGCCCCCTAAGGCGGCGCAGGCAACTTCAGTGATGGGCAGCAGAGAGGATATGTAGTTTGGTCCTGCTGAAGTCTCCCCCCCTTTCTATACTTTAATCTCTCGTGCACAGAATGTCTGGTGAGACTATACATAGCTAAGGTATACTGAAATATTGTCCAGAGGTTGTTTTTTAATTTTTCAAGGTATTAAAATGTATTTACTGAGATACATCATTTTCCACAATGAGTTAATCATCAATTAATGCACACATTACATTACAAAAATATTACAGGAGAGCATAATACACCAGATTATGAAAAACCTAACACAACCATCATTCCTCAAAAATCAAATCATCATTTGCAACTCACATCAATCAACCTCATTCAATCACAATTTGATAAAAATTTAAACTATTAGTACAATATATATGTAGTGGCATTTCATTAATTAACCCCACATAATCTTTGTCATTTCATCCACATTGAACATAAATCAACACAATGATTGTCAAAAATGTGCTCTGTTCCACGCAATGGGTACATTCAACAAAAAAATGGCTTGTCCCATCCCCGGATGTTCTTCTCTACCGGTTTCGACGTTTGAAAGCAATTGGAGCAACGTCTTCATCAGGAGAAAACAATCAATAAACTACAACAACTGAAAAAAACACAGAAATACAACAATTATATGCAATAATCCACTTGCCTAAACTGGCTATCTCAAACTGACAACATACAATTGTTTACACCAGAAGTTACAAATTTAAATTGAATTAGAGGAACCGCGTGGGGGTGAATCCCAAGGTGTCTCTACTGTTCCAGAGTATCAATGAGGGTTTGTGAAGCCCTAAAACCCTGTGTCTCAAGCGGAGCTGCACCAACACCGTGGCTGAAAACCAAAACACAAAGACCAATGCCACACTAACCTGACTCCCAGGGTCGTATGCTCTCGATAACCAAACCCGTAAGTATTACTCAAAATCAATTTAACGGAAATTCTATATCTGAAAAGACATATTTGACGTCCATAAGATAAAACGTTTTTTCAATTGAAGTGCTGCATTTAGCCAGGGCACTCAAATGTGTTAGTCCAGCAACTCACCTCGAGCAAGGAACGGAGGATGTTCCAATGTTCGAAAAATGATTGCAGTGTATACCGCCGATGTTAGTATTCATTCAGCTCAAAAGAATCGAAATTCGAAGTTGTCTATACGAAGCAAGACAATAAATGAATGGTTACCCAAGTATTATAAATTTGTGCTGTTAACTATAAAAAGTTCACATAGCGGTTACAGAACCTATTGGTTACAGAATAGCTATAGCCACACCATGTTATGAACAGGTGAACACGAGTTTACAATAATTCACAAATTCCTCTCAGTCTTTACGGACATGCAGCCATCTAGTTGAAACTTTCTGCTCCGTTATGAGGCAATAAATTGCTGGGAAATTGACATTAGTGTCACATCTAATAAATACCGAATTCGATTACTTACAACTGTTAACGGTGAAAACAACAACACGCGCTACGGGAGACATGATCCGATTTCAATGGCGAGTGTGCGTTGCGTTGGCAATTCGTAGCAATGGCTAATACACATTTGACTTTAAAAAGAACGGAAGTTCCTCCGGGAATTTCCTTGACTAAACGTAAGAGTACAGATTGCGTACAAGCGTGGAGGCGTAGCATGTGACTGAACTCCGTTAGCAACCATGTGATTGCTATGGAAGCCGATCACATGAGTCGGGACCGTGTTGTTGCTTAAAGGGCCCGTCTTTATTTGACAGTGCCGTCAAAATGATGGTATTACCCGAGGGGTTATACTGTATGTTATATGTAGGAATCCCTAAATGTGCACATGTCCCAACTCGTCTTCCTGCTGCTGGAACATCAATACGAATTTTCAAATTGCAAAATGGTATGGTGCAAAATTAAATGTAATTAAAATGTAATTAAAACATGACTTGCTTGAACTTAGTCATTGTCATACATTTGTTGTTGTGGGACATCTCACTAAAGAACTCCAAAGTGGATGTCACAATTTGTACGAAAACAATTGCTGCATGGTATTAGAGCCATATGCAAAGGGAACAAGGGATTCATGTCAACGTGAGTTGAACTCCCAAGGTTCCAGCGTGTTAAGACCCTTGTCTAACGTTTTAAGATTAAAGATCCACAATTGTTCTTTATATGTCAACTTGTTCCTGGTTTGGACAAGGTCCACTAGTGACAATTTTCTCAACACAGAACCACGGTAGATCTTCCACACTATGGCCTGTCTCCACAAAGTGAAGAACCATAGGAGCATTAAGGTTACAAGTTCGAATTTTTGAACAATGTTCATTAATGCGCACATGAACCTCTCTTGAGGTTTTTCCTATATACAACATGTTACAAGGACATTGGACCGCATACACCACATTTTTGCTTTTACAGGTGGTGAAGGTAGGTAAGTCCCATGTTTTACCTTCACCCACAAAGGTGGTCATTTTTCTTGAATATTTGCAAGCTGTACACGACGTACAAGGATAATACCCTACTACTGGGTTCAAATTGATGTCTCTAATAAGGTGACATTTGGGTGGAAGTCGATTTGCACAAGTTAGTTTTTGTCTCAAATGTTTTCCTTTCTTAAAGGCAAACAATGGTTTTTGAAGTTTCATTCCTGTCAAGTTCAAAATTCTCCAGTTTTTTAAAATGATACCTTTGATCGTCTGACTGTGCTGGCAAAAGTTGGAAACACACACCAGCTGATCTTGATCAGAAGTCTTAGTCTGCGGACTGAGAAGTGCTTCACGGTTCGTACACCGTACTCGCTTCCTGGACTGTTTAACTCGTTTTTTGTGGTACCCTCGTTCAATGAGCCTAATTTCCAAGACCTCTGCATGTTTATTGAAATTCACCACGTTTGAGCAATTCCGCTGAAGCCGTAAAAACATTCCATGTGGGAGATTCTGTAATAGGCTTTTGGAATGTTGGCTGGAAAATTGCCAACATTCTTTCTGTTGTTTTCCTAAATAGCTCCAATTGTAGATGGCCTGATTCATTGTAAATAGAGAGATCCAAAAATGAAATTCTCGTGGTAGAAAATTCAAAAGTAAAATGTAGATCGTCATCTATCTGATTTAATCAATTCACAAAAAGGCCAAGTGTGTCAGCATTGCCTTCCCAGATCAGTAAGATATCATCTATATATCTTTGATATAACTTGATCTGTTTAACAAATGGGTTGCTATCATGTAACAGTTTGTTTTCTTCAAATAGGGCCATGAAAATAATCGCCAGGAGACTGTATATAGCTGCCTGTCAAATGAAGCAAAATGGGACTGTTAGCTAGTGCCACTATAGTTTAATTCTGGGGGACAGCCTTGTGAGCCACTAACATAGGAGCACAAGGATCACTATTATTTCCTCAAGAAAAGTGTGATCTTAATTAGTTATAAGGACTCCAATGTTTGCAGTTGAGTTAGGGTGAGGCTACGTTATTTGCCCAGTACAACACACTTTGCCTAAACAGAGAAGAAGGTGTTTTAAAGAACTCTGCAATGCAAGCTCTTGACCACGCACATTCCAAGCTTTATTTGGTACAAATATGTACGTTTTGGATTTCAATGCTGACAATAATACTGTTCTGTGGAGTTTAATAGCAAAATACCCCAAATGTAGCAAACCTGGTAACATATACAGCCATATAGGAATATTTTAAGCCAAAAAAATATCAATGTGGCTTTATTTACCACTTCCTGAACGGGAAACTATAAGCCCCAGAATGCAACATAATGCTGAAACATTTCCTATTTAACACCACTCTACTTTCACCACTTTCAGATGTGCACTAAAGTTGTGTCATAAGCTGAGGTATGGGGATATTTTGTCACAAACTTCCAGCTCATTGTCATGCATAATGAAAAGAGCATTTGGATATCTATACTATTGTGCATATAAGCAAGGTGCTGTTTGGGATCTTTCAGTTAGAAACGTCCCGGCGATCAGCATAAGAAGGGCTTTGCTGATAGCAAAATAAAAGAGTTAGCGAGATTATTAGGGTGCTGGGTGCACAGCCATGGAAAAGGCAGAGCATTTCTCAGCATGACCCTGACTTGGGAAATGGGCAGTGCTAGCCAAGCTAATTCTAAATTTGGCTCAGAGAAAGAAAATGCACCAAGCATACCCGATGATTTCGAGTATACTTCCAGCTCTGCATGTCCAACATACCTAACACAACATAAAGACAAGGGGCTAGAGCAAGCACAGGGACCACGGTCTGAAGTGGGCTAGTTCAGTTGGCCTCCATGCTTAACCTGAGGCGACCATTAGAGCAGGTGAGATTCAAGAAGTGCAGAGGAAAGGCAGCCAGTCATATTCGGTGGGGATCCCAGGGCAACCGGGAGGCTGCAGTCAGAAGCATCATCATTTGGGTGCACTCACAAGGGAGTAGTGAAGAGAAGAAGTGGCTTCTGGAATGCATGGTGACAGGTGTACGCACGTCACTTTGACATTTTGACAGCTGTTAAATAAAGCATGTTTAAAAAGGGAGGGATTGAAAGAAATCCTGCGCTCGAGGAAGCGGAAGGGATGTGAAGTCAAGTGGATCATTAATTAATCAACCAATTAAACTCTTGCTGTAATCAACCTCGTGGTGTACTAACGAATTTCATTAGTCACTTTCCTATTCCTACATGCTGCGGCGGGATAATGCATGTCAATTTCCTCTATATGCACCAACAGCGTAGCTGTCACCTTGTGGGTTCTGAGGCACTCATTTTTCCCTGTCGTATTGGGGAACCCCTGCTCATTGGGATGTCTCCAAGCCTCATATCATCACCTGCCATGATTCTCTATGAAGTGATATGTGTTTTGTCTTTGACTTATCAGTTTCAGCTGCACAAGTAGGGTTACTCCAAAATAATCCCATTCTGCATGAGATCTGGGGATGATCGGCAGTCTGTCCGTGCAGTACACTGAGATTGTGTAATCTTGCAGTTTGCTGGGCATTTTAAACCGGGAATTTACTGGGAATGTGAATGCTAATGCAAATGCCAAACTCGGAATTTACTGGGCATGTGAACATTACTGGGCATGTCAAACTCCTATCTTACGAGGGATTTCTAGCTTTCTTGGAATGCCAAACTGAGAGCACACTGTTAAGCGTAGTGGTATCAAGCGGGGAGCATTCTCAAGCTTGGAATGTGCGTACAGGGAATGCATAGCTTAAAAGGCATATCCAACTGAGGGTTTACTAGGAATATCAAGCTCACAAGAGATGTCAGACTCATAACTCACCAGGAATGCCAAGCTTTCTTGGAATGCCATACTGTGAGTACACTGAAAACGTTAAGAGTACTGAGAATACGAAACAGTTAGCGCCCTAGGCATTTCAAGCTCACTCTATGCTTACTGGGAATGCACAGTTAAACGGGTATATCAAACAGAGGACATACTGGGAATATCAATCTTACTGGGAATGTCAAACTGGGAGCTTACTTGGAATGTCAAATTGGGAATATTCTGGGATTGCCAAATTTACTACGAATACCAAACTGTAAAGCATTTTAAGAATGGTGTTGGAAGCATACCAGGAATGTCAAACTGTGAGCTTGCTGAGACAGTAATCTCATCACATGAGATTCCATGTCATATCACACCAAATCATGACATGATAGCGTATAGGGTGACATATCAAGGCATAGAACATGACATAGCATGAAATAATATAGTATGACATGACATTTGGCAAATGGGGACATGGCACGTTGTGAATTCTTAGATCATGTTATATGTATACCAGGGTTGTCCGAAATGAGTGCCTGGGGCTGCTATTATGGTAGGCCATATACATTGGCTCTAGAGTCAACACAATCCCCAGGTTTGATCTGGTCTTAGACGAGGTGCAATGAAAAGATGTGTATGCTTGTTGATATGGCACAATGACCACAATGGGCTGGTGTCAGATCCAGTGCACATGTTGGCATTGCACCACTGCGAAGACCAGCCATATTTGGTTATTGTCGTTGGGTTACAATTCACAGTGCAGGTGAAATCGCCCAATGTCCTTAGTCCTGAAGCAAAGCCAAGAATTGTGCTAATCCTTAATGGTGTAAATCCTGACATTGCATCATTGTGAAGCCCAGAGGTATTAATTAATTTGCCTGGCACTACACAATATGCAAATCCAGTCACTGCTTGAGAAGCAAGACCAGTGCTAAGTGGGTGGCCTGCTGATGTCAGAAGTAATGTATGGTACCATACAGAGATTCTGCGAGAGAAGTGCTGCCAGGGAGCATAGATGGCCTATATGCTTGTAGGTTGGCAAGGATCGTACAAGCAAGCCTGTAAACGAATAGGGGTACCTGTGCCACAAAGTGCACCAAGAGAGGGGCACAAGCAGTCACTGCCTTGTGTGAAGTGTCTTTACTGCTCTGCTCACCTATGGCTGCAGCCTTAATAAAGGGTGAAGCCTGAGACCACCAGCAGCAGAGGGTAAAGCCTGATGGAAGAGGGCAATTCAGGCCAGGCAGTAATGGGATTGTGAACAAAATGGAAATCGACCATGATTTGAAGCCTATAGCAAAAACTGGGATTCATGTGAAAGGTTGGCAACATGACAGCTAGAAATGATAGTCTAAGTGAATATTTTGGAAATTTGTCATGATACGACAACTGGACATAATGGAAACTGGCAGGAAACTGCAAAGTGGGTTTGCAGTAACCTTCTAAGTGGGGATAACGAAAACCTCTAATGATGTGCTAAGTCAATTTGCTGGAAATGGCCAATGGCATGCTAACCAGGCATAATGTAAACTGGTTATTATTAGTGTCAAATATACTTATACGGGGAGGACAAAATGTATTCATCAAAAATATGTGACACCTTAAGGTTTCATTGCCTCTTTGATTAAGTCATTTATATTTGGTGTCTGTTAGGCACACGCTTTGCTTCAGCAAGTAGCACAGTTCTGTGCACGCCATTTTCTATGGTGTATTACAGAGAAGCAATTCTGCAGATGAACAGGTGTCGCCAGTGCTTTAAGAGCATTGGGTCACTCTGGGTTCTGTACCAGGCACTTTTTCAAAAAAGGATGCTCAGGCATTTGCCGCTATGTCGCAATCTACTGGGTGTGATCATCATAGCCTAGGGTGCATTATTAAAGTTCTCGGATTTGCTCCTGTTTTCTGCTTGCTGGCAAAGGTGCAGGTACTAATTTCTTTGCTTTTAAGCAGGTGACAGGCCCCGAGTCTGGTCCTTCCTGCGAGCACTATAACCCCTTTTGCTTCAAACTCCAGGTCTCCTTGCAAAGATAGAAAGCTGCACGCACGCAAAGCTGGACCATTACTGTGTAAATATGGGTCTGTAGCCATGTAGCACGAGACTGGTTTTAAGCAAATGCTATCTTATTGCATATGGATCATGCTCTCCTGTCTTCTGACCTGGACCTCCTGGGTCCCCCAGCTAAGCCCCCGCCCGCACTGCCAGTCTCCTTTTCCGTCATTCGACCAATGAAGCGAGGGTCAGTTGCTGTTTTTTTGCCACCTTCACCCCCCACACTTCTGACACTGACTCTCTCACACACAGCCATTACTAATGTTCACCTTTCCATCACCAACACTCTGGACATACTTGCCCCTGTCATGAGGAGCCACATGAAGCCTATCTTCAAGAGCAACACCTGGTATGATTCTGACCTAGTCTCGCTGAAACACCAGGGCAGAGTTGCTGAGCAGAAGTGGCGGGCATCAGGCACATCCTCTGACAGACTGGCCTGCCACCTTCTCCAAAGGCAATAAAGACTCTCCATCCGCTCGAAGAAAAAGGTTAACATCCAAGCTCACAACTCTGGAGCCACTAACAACATGGCTGAACTTTTGGAACCCTGCAAGGAACACGCCAATCCTACTGCAGTCTCCATTTCTCCTCTGCCTTCCAGAGCCCTCTGCGCTGTGCTGGCCTCTCACTTCATGACTAAAACTCAGGACATCCTGTCCTCACTCTCCTCTACACCATTCCCTTCTCCCTCACCCACTCTCAGGCCTCCCTTGATCTCCCTCTCCCCTTCCCACGTACTCTCCTCCTTCTCTCCTGTTTCACCTGATAAGGTCTCTAAACACGTTCTCTCTATGAAAGTCTCATCCAAACATCTGCTCCACTGCTCCTCCAGAACTATCATGGAAAACATTGTCTCCCTTGTCCAGTCTTGGCTGATTTCGGCAATCACTTCTTTGCCACTGGTTCCTTCCCGCTACTCCTCAAGTACTCCCTTGTGCTCCCTCTCTTCAAACAGCCTTATGCAGATCCCTCCTGTCTGCCTAACTACCAGCCTATCTCCATTCTTTCAACGGCGTTTGACCTGGTGGATCATGCCATCTTTTCCAGCAGGTTAAAGCAGTATGCCCAATTCTTAGACCAAGGCTCTGAATGGGTGAATTCTTTCCTGTCTGGTAGTCAGACAAGAGTAGCAAGTGAGTCGGCAGAAGCTAAACATATCCCCTTGTTATTTGGGGTCTCAAAAGGGGGCTGTGTATCCGCTTGTTTTTACGACATTTTTATGATTCCGTTCTTCTACATGTTGGAACAAGAGGGAATTTTCTTTGTAAATTATGTGGATGATACACAATGTGTCATCCCCATCATAGGCTCATACAAGGAAGACGAATTAAACATCAATAGGTTTTATCAAGCCATCCAAACTTGGATGATTTTGAGCGGCATGACTCTGAATAGTTCAAAAACTGAGCTCATGTTAGTCGGGACTGATCCAAGATTGGCTAAACTTGATCCATCATACAAAGACTGCAGTCTAGATAACTGTACGATCGAGGTTATGACAAAAGTCAAGATGCTGGGCGTCTACTTGGACAAGAATCTGACCATGAAGGCCCAGATCAATGGCTTAGTCTCATCCTTGTCATATTTCATCAAATTGCTTAGGCACCTTCGTCCATTCATCTCAGAGAAGAATGCAGAGATGCTGGCTAGAGCCATTATTGGTTCTAAATTGGACTATGACTGCTGCCTCTTCGTAGGCATTGCATAGTGTGACCTCTGCCGTCTCCAGGTTATTCAGAATGGAGCGGTGAGAGCGGTGAAATAACTTGGGCGTAGGGATCATATCGCTGATGCCAGAAGAAGCCTTCATTGGCTTCCAGTACAGACACGAGTACACTTCAGGCTAATTGTCTTCACTCGAGATATTAGAATGATCGATTCTACAGAGGCCTTCAAGTCCTTGGGTACCCGGTTGTGCAATACACATTTATAAACATAAACAAACATAAACATTCTTGGGCAAACTCTTGGAGAAACTGGTCATCTCCCAGCTTATCCACCACACTGAATATGTTGGTTGTCTCTACGACCGGCAGTCTGGCTTCAGAGCAGCCAGATGCACGGAAACTGCATTCCTGAACACATGTGAAGACTTGCTCTCTAATCTCAACTCCAACTCTCTTTCCGTTCTCATCCTTCTTGACCTTTCCTCTGCCTTTGATACGGTCAATCATGCCACCCTTATAAATTGGCTCAGTTATACCCTTGGCATCATGGACCTGGCTCTGGACTGGTTGACCTCCTTCCTCGCTGACCGACCTTCCCAGGTTGAACTGGGCCATTTTCTCTCCTCCATCACAGTCTCCACCTGTGGTGTCCCTCAGGGCTCTATCCTCGTGCTGTGGCTCTTCAACATCTACCTTGCCCTTCTATTCTGCCTTCTCTCCTAACTTCCAGTGTTATGCAGATGGAACGCAGCTCTCCTTGAAGCTTCCCTCTACTGCCTCCGCTTCCTCCCCTTTCATTCCTGACTGTCTGACTGCTATTCAGACATGTTGCGCTGCTAACAATCTCTGCCTTAAAGCCATTAAGACTGAGATCCTTCTCATTGGGACCCCAGCTCTCTCGTTCCTTCCTACTCTATGGCTTCCCTCGATGGGCCCTGTTCCCTCACCCTTCTGTGAGGAAAAAAATCTTGGTGTCATCTTCAACTCCTCTCTCTCCTTCTTTCCTCACATCACATACCTTGCAAAGAAGGCACACTTTCAGCTGCACCCCCTCAGAGGCAATCTCCCTTTCCTCACCCTCCCCCACAAACTCAATTTCTCCAGAGCTCGGGTCCGCTCCAGGCTGCACTACTGCAAAAGCCTCTTCCTCAATCTGCCTAATTTCTCCCTTTGCCCCCTTCAACTAATCCGGAATAGGACTGCGAGATGCATCCTTGGCCTTAAGCACAGGGACAGGGACCGCATCTCTCCAGCCCTAAAATCTCTCCACTGGCTCCCGGTTATTCTGAGGATCAAGTTCAGGACCCTCTGCATCATCCACAAGGTTGTCTAGGGCCTGGGATCCCGCTTCAGCCAACTCTCTCTCCCTTCGGTTTTCTAGCTTCAACTCTCTGCAGATCAGACACTTTTGCAAGCAGAGTGTGGGGATTAGATCTCTCTCCTCTGCAGGTGCCTCCCTCTGAAATGGCCTCCCTGTCCCTCTCAGACTTGAGCTGAAGCTCCTTAATTTCCAGAAACTTCTCAAGACCCTATTTTTCTCTTCCTCCTTCCCTCTCATCTTCACTTGCTAATATCCCCCTTTGCCTCTTTTTGACTGGCTGCCTGGTTCCTTCTGATTCTTACAGGGGACCAAAGAATCCTCGGCCAATCCCTCCTGCACTTGGTTTCCCCTGACCCCCTGCACCTAACCTGCACTTGTTCTTCTGGGCTCTCTACCCTCACTAGCCTGGCTGCGCTTGCACTCTATTGAGCCCTTCCAGACCTGTCCCCCGCCTAACCAATGGGCCCTTTTTCTGCCCTGACCGTCACTTTCCCCTTTCCCTCTCCCTGAACTTCTTGTTACTGCTCTTGCACGATCTGAATGACACAAGGCCTAGTAGACCGTTTTTGTTTTTCTTCATCCCTGTCCCCCCCTTCTTTGTCTTGTTGCGCCTTGAAACACCTTTTGCTGTATAGGCACATTATAAATACGCAATAAATACATACAAATAGATAATAGCTAATTCAGTAGTTTAGCACCTCTAATATTATATGAAACTATTGTTTATTTCATCAAGGAGTTGTTAGATCTGACCATGTAGGCTTATAGTAACCATAAAGCTTTACAAGCGGCACCGGAACTACGTGACTATGAGAACAGGAAATTAACATTCGAGCCGTAATTTGTCAGAAACCGATTCTCGAACAACGCAAAAGGCAGACCTTCACTGCAGTCATCTATATACAAGTTTATAGAACAAGAAACATCAAGAGAGGTAAGCCTGACAAATTAATGGTGGAGGGAACGCTTTCAAGATATCGAGTTTAATGGTGGAGAGAACACTCCAAAGAAATCGAGTTGGTTAAAACTAGCCCTGACAATCGTGAATGTTTTTTATTGTAGATATTAATGACTACGCGACAACAGTGAAAGATCACACCAGCTACACCTATTTAGAAGGAGACACTTGTACGGTCAATGAACTGTAAGTAAAACCATTTGTTTTTCAACACGAATAGTCAACCTCAACAACTATAATATCAAGTGGGGAGACTAGTCGGTTCATTGTAATGTTTTCAAAACAGATGATGCCGTAAGAGGTTTTCCAGACACTGTGTGCTACACAGAATCAGGAGATACCGCGTAGAGTATCGAACACGTGAGTAAACTTACATGTAGTAGAACATCTAAAAAATTTAAAAAAGAGGAATTAAAGAGCACCACAATAAAAAAGTTTTTTTTTTGGTTCATAATGCATGCCATTGAACACGAACAGTGAAAGGAGAGTGTAAATATGGTGGAGAAATAGCAAGGTGTTCCACCCACATGGTCTAAAATGTTCGGCTGTGATTTAGGTTATATGCACAAGGGAACACCTTATTTAAAGAAGAGTTTCCCAATACTAAGGTGCACGTAATACAAAGGTAGCATGCAGATACTGTTGTATTGAATGCCCTATGTTTAGTGACAAGGCAATAGACAAATACATATGAGAGTGGAGTAACAAATACACACAGAACTCACAAAACTGGAATCCACAAGAGAAATCATGATAGGATGATGAAAGAGAAAGAAAACTTCAATGTAGTAACAGAGAAGACACACTAGACATTGACAGTGTTGAGATAAACCAACAAGCGTGTCCTGAACTGCACCCTGTTGCATAAGACAAATATTGTTTTTTTATCAAGCCCCAGAAGAAGTTCCAATGATTAGTTCTGTAGCCGATGAGGAATGAAACATGTTGGCCAGGCTAAGATTTGTATTTTTAATAAGATAGGTATTTTTCATGCAGGATTAGATTTGTAAAACTTTATGTATGTATATATGAATGTATTGTGTAGAATGACCCACGTAAAGGTATGTTGGGTAGGCATTTGATATCTTGTATATTGTAATATCTGATTTTTTTTATGCAAGATAATTAAGGTGCTGTAATAATTGGAATTATAGCAGAATATTGATTTTATTTCCACTAATACTGTAGCCACTAGACAACAAACTGTATTTATTAAATAAACTGATGCAACACTGACTTAGACAGTGCATTGATTGTCTCAGACACATGGGATGTTTTGTTTGTATTGAAGTATATGCCATGGGAACCCTAAGCATCTTTTCCCCTGGGGCCTTTATTTTTTGTATAGTTTGGTTTAAAATATAACACAAAGACACCATGTTACTATTATTATAACACAAATTAAGCCATTTGTTCTAAGATAAATATCACACACTATACAAAATTACAGATCAAAGGACAAAATCACACATCGTTAGCTGGCCATTCAACAATGGGTTTAGATTAAACATGCAATGTGCTTATAAAATGCTTCTCCTCAGCACTCAAGGCAGCTGTACATCTTGAACGTCTTGAACAAGTCTCTAGCAAACTTTGAAACTAGGGCCCCCTAACATCACCCATAAAAGGTGCGGTCCGATAGCACAGTGAGTAGAGCGCTCGCTTTGACATCTGTGTAGATCCTGTTGCTGCAAGTTCGAATCACTTCGTGGGTAATAATAAGCAGCACTCAGATTCCTGAGGGTTCGTAGTGCTATATAAATTATATATTATTAAAAACCCAATATGTGGTGAAACCTCGGCTGGCCACCCGTTTTGGCACAAGTCAAGACCCTAAACCTATTGTTAATGACGTGGCACTTACTTTAAAGAATCAAACCTTCCTACTTACAACAACAACTTTCTTAATTCTACTAAGAAAAATCAGATACACCCTCCAGTTTCTTGCTTTCCCTCACCAGGTAACAGTCATTAACTCCCTCATATCCTCACGACTGGACTATGGCAATGGTTGCTATCTTGGGTTGCCAAAACACTCCACAAGACTACTAACGAAGACCAGGAAATATGATCATATCAGCCTAGCGTTACCATCACTGTCCTGGCTGCCAATCCATAACCGGATCATATTTAGAAGCATGTGCATTGTCCATAAAAGCCTCCACCATCCCACGGCCACCTCACTGGCAGCAACATTCGTCCTATATAGATTGCGTCGCCCTCTTAGATCCACTTTGGACAAGAAAAGTATCAATGCGAAATACGAGAAAGAGAGACAAGCCGGTCACACCTTCTTGGTTAGGCATCCAGAACTGCGAATCACCTCCCAGTCACACTTCACAACACACCCAATCTCCTTCAATTCCGGAAACTGCTTAAAACATGCCTATGTGATTTGACTCTTAGCGGACTGCTGCTAAAAAAGCTGAGTATATGCTGGCAAGCTAGTTCAATAGCGCCATGACACCTATGGGAAATAAGACACGCTCTACAGAAACACTTGTGTATAGGCGCGTTATAAATGTCATATCATATCTATAAAACCCTCATAACATTACATTTCCCTTGTGGCTACGTCCACAGTGACTGGAGTACGTGAACATAAAGCCTAATTTAGAGAGACTGGATACATGAGTATTCCGTCGTCCTTTTCTCTTCAAAGGCTTATTCCCAGAGAAGAGGGCTGTCCTTACCTCCACGATCAGGATGCTGGCATTCCAACATTAGGCATAATGAGTCTTAATAAGTCCTTGTTGACAAAGGCACTGCAGATTTGACCAATTCCTAGTTTGAGACAATGCTCGTTATAGTGGAAAGGGTCAGCATTGCACAGGGAAGCAGCCAATCATAGTTTCCTCTAGAGAGGATTCATGACATAATTCCAAGCCATTTTTCTAGGGGCAAAAACTTCCTATACAATTATAATGTACCATTCATTTGTATTGCCATTCCAATACTTAGCTCAGAGGCAATAACATGACACCAGTCACAGCAGCTTCTGCCAAGCTGGAGGATGTCTTACTAGCACCTGGTACCAGCCCCCCGCCCCCCTAGTCTCAAGTGGCTTCATTTCAAGAGATTCCGCTGGGAATCATGAGGCGTAAAATGGTTTCTCCAGCTGTTCAGCTCACTTGATCCCCCCCTCCGAATAACTGCTTGCATTCCCACTAACATCACAACCTTGTGTTTTCTGAGCTGCTAAAGCCCAGCAGATATGATATCACATGGTCCCAAGGGGATTTCCTAGTTTCTGAGGTTTCTACATGTGGACATGAGGCGACTGACGGCATCATTTATTTGTGACAGCTACCACCACCCCTTGCTGATATAATTCACACAATATTCCCTGAGCTGCAGCTTCCATTAGTGATGCAGGCACTTCTCATTCAACTTATAAACAGCAATGATGAAAACATTGCACTGGTGCTGAACACTGTCCACAGGTATAGAAACACGTGAAATTGTAAGATCAATCAACTGAGGCTTTGATCCATCTTCACAGCTGTGGTCAGAGCTAATGAGGTGAAATGAAGGAGAGAAATGAAGGAGGGTGAGTTATAATGAATGGCATTATATATTGTGCTGATTGGAGGGGATGGTATGTGGGCAATGTGTGGTCTATTGGAGTGTTTACCTCATTAGTAAGTACTGTATATGCAGGCAGGATGGGGAAATGGGAAGGGAAGATGAGGCAAAAAGGCAGAGGAATATAATCCTACACTAGGAAATAGAATGTTACACTAAGATATACATGTGTAGGAAAGACCGCTGAGTGGGATGGTGGCAGAGATCTACTATGGGGCAGTTTTGTACAAGAGGGACTCAAGTCCTCCACAGAAGGTGGTAGAGTGGTAACTGTTTGTTTACCCTTTTGCTCCCCCTCCCTGCACTTGCGCAGTCTGCATGACACAGGGCTTAGTAAGATCGTTCTTTTGACCTCCCTCTGCTTCCCCCTCCTTGTCTTGTTGCACCTAGAAACACTTATGCACAGGTGCATTACAAATGCCATATCATATAATATCACTAGAGAGTGAGGGATTTATCAAGAGTTTTTTCAGGGTCTAAAAAAAAGAACACACAGGAGCTCATGTTCTATGGGGGCGTAACAGTAATGGAAGGCATATAAAAAAGTCTTGAGCAAGGGTTTTGCACCTTCCGTTAAGGTTACCCCCCAGTTTCATTCATTTTCATGGCAGGGAGGAGGGGCAGAACTCAGGAACGCTGATTCACCAAAATGCTAGGGGTAGCAGAAGTGACATCACAGACCTGATGACATCACAGGAAGTGCTGTCACTTGACCTGCACCTAGATGGCATCAGTTCCTAATTAATCCTAGTGACGTTACA
Source organism: Ambystoma mexicanum (assembly GCF_040938575.1). Classification (NCBI taxonomy): domain Eukaryota; kingdom Metazoa; phylum Chordata; class Amphibia; order Caudata; family Ambystomatidae; genus Ambystoma; species Ambystoma mexicanum. The sequence goes on from NC_090921.1 coordinate 307,873,817, forward strand.
GAAAGTGACTTGCAGGAGTAAAAAAGTACATAAATATAAAAATGTTAAAGTGTCAAATACGTACTCAATCAGACAAGGATATTTTAAATATCCACCACATTTTAACATGGGTAATGCATTCTTATGCTATGGATGGGGTCTTCATATAATTAGGTTAGGCCCAATAGTATAACAAAGGCTGGGGCAATATTGGTTCCGCCATCGGGTTCTCAATTTCAAGATTTGAATATATCTTTAAGCAATAATTATGACAAAGCATTGTGCAGTTTTAGGGATTCATGTGACCCGATTCTTGCTGAAATGGACACTGACACATTTACATTGATTGGAAGCTCAGTGTAGATATGAAACAAAATAAAAATTGTAAAATGGGGAAAGATATACCAGAATATCATTGTGTAAACTACAAAGAGATCTAACCACACACCTTAGGAAATATAAGGAGATGCAGTCCACCTTGATGAGATTCCCAAGGCAGAAATATTATTACATTTATATGCGCTTTTATCTCAACTTACTAGGCTCCCTACAAAGATGGGGTCCCATAAAATGGATATTTTGGCAAGAGAGGAATTGTCGGCTCTTTAAAAGTCCAGGGGCAGGCAGAAACGCACATTGGCTGTAGCCAACACTAGGGCTGAGAACAATGTGGTTGGGAAAGTTCATAAGGAGATTAGAGGATTTAAAAAGTGAAGTCATGTGGGCTATGCTCTTGTATGGATACTCTCTATCAATGACCTTTTCTTTAGTGAATATTTGAATAATGATACACAAAAGGTTAGGGGAAAAATGTTCTCGACTAGGCCACCAATAATGAATTAGGGAAGGGAGTAATGTGTTGGATAGGTGGAACATGTAATCTTATGGGTCTGAAAGGGAGGCCTTGATAGGTATATAGTATATGATATATTGTATTGTGTTGCGTTGGATGAATTCATTTCTGTAATGTTTGTTTTAGAATGTTGTGTCTGAACTAATTTATTGTCATTTGTAATAAACTATGAGTTGTGAAGTATATGATAGAAAATGTGTTACAATTTTTAATAAACTATAAACAAATTTAGAAAAAGGCAGCTGCAGTGTCATAGATATTACATTGTATGGCCAGTTGATTCCACATTATGTCAATTATAGGAATTAGGTGCATGTCGGGTATTGTCATTATATGAAAAGTAGATCCCCTACCTTGCCAGTTACTGCGATAATAAAGTATCCAAAAATTCAACAGATGCAGGTCACTTTCAGTGCACATGAGCATTAATGATTTAAAGATAATGATTTGCTTTTTATATAGTGCTTTAGCCAAAGTGCTGTGCATAGCACATATTTACATATAATTATCATCCCAACCGAAGTTGGTACTCATTTATTAACCTTGGAAGAATGAAAGGCTAAGTTGGCCTTGCCAGGATGTCAACCTGTGATGTGCAGATGACACACAGATCACAGCAGCGAGTGCTCAAACCACTGAGCTACCTTACCGCTTTGCTATTAAAAATGCAATGCCACCATAAGAAAGCATGTCAAAACTGGCTGCACAATGTAGGCCAGACACTTAATAACACTTGCCATCTTTGCTGTAGCCTTGATGATGCACAGTAAAATATGCCATGCCATAGTAAGACATAGCTAGACTGGCAGAACCAACATGCCAATATAACCATGTAATAACACTTATCATGCTTACTTTATCATAACTGCCTAGAAAGATGTACAATGCCACAGTAAGGATTGACTGAACCCAAATGCCAGTCTAACCTGGTAATTGCACTTATCATGATTGCTTTATCAGAGATGCCCACTTGGTCCCTGGGGGGTGGACGCCTAGACCGATGTGCATTGGACATTTTGGAGTCTGTGGGCCTAATTACAACCCTGCCGGTCCGGAAAGAACAGTGGTGGTAAATCCACCACCACCGTTCTTTCCGGACCGGCTGATTAAGAGTCCTGCAGGCGGGAGGTGTCACTCCCGCCAGGTCTGACCTGGCGGGTTTAACACCACCTGCCTGCAGGCGGACATGGAAACACTGGCACCATTACAGCATGGTGCCGGTGTCTCCACTTCCCCATTCCCACAGAGTCCTATGTCGTGGGAATTCATAGGACTCCCAAGGAGTCCTATGAATTCCCATGGAGTCCAGAATTTGGTAAATCCAATGGGGATTTACCGAATTCTGCCTCTGGAATTACCGGGTCACCGGGGTTGTAATGCCCCGGTGATTCCGGGAATCACGGAGGCGGAATGGTAATATGAGTCCGGCAGTAACCTGACGGTTTTTCCGGCTCGGTTACCGACGGACTCGCATTCTTTTGTGGATGCCCCGTTAAGGACTTGACAGAGTTTATCAATGGGAACACAGAGTGATATATAAAGAACCATGTATAATGTGTTCAAAATATAGGAAAATAAACTCATGAACTTTATGTGGTTACAGACAAGAGATTGTTCCAAATTTCGATATGTATCCACATTTCATAGATCACACAATGATGCCACTAAATTAACTCTGTGTAAAATAATGCCATGTAAAATGATCTTGTATAACACACACACACACAAAAAGAAAAATATCAGAGATGCCAGTACAAAATGTGAAGCCACTGTAAGGAATGGCTAATCAAGCGGCAGCAAAATGCTAGTCTAGACATGTGATAGCACTTATGAAGCTTACTTCATTACTTTATCATAGAGGTCCTGTAAAAATGCCATGGCTTGTTAAAAAATGACTAGACTCGCTGTGCCAGAAGGCGAGTCTAAACTCTAATAACACATATCATTCCTGCTTCATCATGGATGCCCATTATGTGATAGCGCACCCCCTCTGCTCCACCCTCCTGATTCATTCCCCATCCCTCCACCTCCAACCTCAAACTCAGCCCGTTGGCCCAGAATTACCTCCATGTCCATCTTTCTCGTCACAGTACTTACGTGTGTGACTAGGTGCTTCATAGGCAAGTAATGAGGTGAGGAAGTCTAGGATTAGGAGTAATTTAAATTACTGCTAAGTAATCTAGGTTTTGAACACAAGCACAGAATTCACATGCTCATTTACACTGCACCCTTCTACCGTGCACTAACACACCCAGCCACCCATACATTATGCACTCACTCGCACACACACACACATTACATAATATGTATACATACACACACCCCCTTTCATGCACTCATGCACACACATTTACAAACAAAAAAAAACACTCTCTTACCTTTTTCCAAATCCATTACTGCCCTGAGAAACCCCTACGCAGGCAAGCCTCCCTCCCATGCTCCATGCATGCAAGGAACCTGCTCTGGTTCCTTTCATGTGCAGAGTAGGGGAGACAGAGCCTTCCATGTCCAGTGGGGAGCATGAGGAGAGGGTTCTTTTGGAAGTCAGTCTAACTTCAAAAAGAAATGAACTGTAACGGAAATAATATATTTTTGAAGTAAAGAGGACTCTCAGATGAGACAGGGTCACCAGGGGTCGCGGAGGCAGAGCTAAGGGTCGCACAGGAGTTGCCAAGGGTTGCAATTGTGACCCCTGACGACCCTTAATCGATGTCCCTGCTGGAACGCAACTTGCATTTCTGCTGCCTTTCTTCCTCTCTGTCATAGAAATGCTCCAGCATTCATGTCAGCATTGATTTTCATGCAGGCGCAAATGCTGGAGATCCCTGTGGGGTTCGCCATCTTTATGCATGAGCATATAGCAGACAGACCCCAGAGGGATCCATTGTACATGCTGCCTTCAATGATCAATGACAGGCAGCATGTATAATTACAATTAAACACTACCTGACATTTAATACTAATTATGAATACTGCTTACCGTGTGTGCAGGGCAAGCAGTGTTCACAATGAAAATTAAATGCTGCGCGGCATGCTGGCAGGATGAACAGCGTTCAATTGTAATTGCAAGCGCCGTTTGTCATGAAAGCATGAAACCGCTCCTCACATTTAAACGTAAATGCTGCCTGGCATGTGAGCATGCCAGGCAGCATTCACTCACTTTACACGGCAGAGTGCAAAAGTGCAGGGCAAACGTGGGAGTACATAAATGTATGCCACATTTTGCCCTTCACATTTGCACTCTGCCGTGTAAGTGACAAACCATCTGGGCGGTGGGCAGCCACTTCCGTGTATGTCAATGTAACGACTCTCTGCTGCCAAATTACTCATTTGACAAAAATGAGCTCCACAGGAGTCATCATTATGTTTTTCCATCTAGTCTGGATGCTTTTAGCTCTTATAGGACCTCGGGACTCAAACTAGAACAACAAAGGATATTAATACTAAAGGTGTCAGGATGGAGTAACAATATGTGATGCAGAGAACTATCTGTGGGAGTGTGGGCCTTCCCTAATATTCTCTAACTCAGAGATCTAGCTCCCAGTACCTTTCTTGACTAAAACATAAAGTTATATAACACACACATATTCTCATTGATAGTCTCTTGGTCCGATATTCCCTTCTCCTTGAGATATCTCTGAATTTACCCTTCTAATTCCTGAAATCCTGATCTATGATCTCTTTTGGCTGGATCAGCATGCACCCATGCCCTAAAAAAAATGTTCGTCCTTTACCCTGCCCCACCCATGGTCTGGTTCTCTATTTTTCCCTCTGCTCTCCACATGTCCTTGTGCCCTTTTGTAGGGAACTCAATTACTCTGATGGTACAAATTACTCCTTAAAAGGTTTTTTCAGTGGCAGAAATGGTTTTGGTGCCACAGGATGGGGGTAGGTCTTGAAAGGGGCGCCAGGATTCTTAATAATTCAAGGTCAATCACAGCTGCTGTTCTCCCCTCAAGAACATTTTTAAAATAATGTGTTGAAATGGTACATTTTGCAGCCCAATTCTTGAGAAAAATGGATTAAAAAGCCACACAATTTAGAATTGGTAAATATAGGTTAAAATAAAATCCTGTTAATGCAATGTCATCAACAGTACACAGAAACATGTTACAACATTTTCATGAAGCTGCGGATACAATCTATGCCAGTAATGGTCACTGTTGCATAAAACTGTGGCCACAATTTATACCAATAATGCTCACTGTAAGTTACTTAGATGAGGCGGAAGCTACAATCTATGCCAGTAATTGCCACTGTAAATCACTTAAATGAGGCTGCAGCCACATTCTATCTATGCCAGCTATGGCCACTGTAAATAACTTGCATAAGGCCACAAACATAATCTATGCCAGACGTAGCAGTGATTAGCAGTGACCATCAGTGGAATAGATATATTGTGGTAAACGCTTCATTAAAGAGATATACAATCTGTGAATCATCTGCATGACACTATGGGGTCATTCTATTGATGCCAGCAATGGTCGCTGTAAATCACCCTCATGAAGCTGTTTATCTATGCTAGAAATTGTCAAGGTATATCATGAGGTTAGGCCACAAACTAGCTATTTTAGTAAAGGTCACTGTAAATAACTTGAACAAAGCTGTTGCCACAATATATTTATGTCAGAAATGATCACTTTAAATAACTTGCATGAAGCTGCGGCAACAACCTATCTGTGCTACTCATGAAAGTGATTTACAGTGATCAAAACTGGCATAGAGAGATTGTAGTCACAACTTCATGAAAATAAGTTACAGATTGTAGATCGCTTTACTGTAACTCGATGCCAGCACTGGGCACTGTAAATCACTTTCATCAGGCTGCTGCAAAGATCTATCTATGCCAGCAATGGTCAATGTAATCACTTGCACACAACTGCAATCATTAGAAAGTCTTGTCCCCCACACCACACCACCATAGACACACACACACACACACACAATCCACACATTACATTCACACCATGCACATATACACAGGTAGATACGCACATAGTCGGGCACAGACACACACGCACACACTCTCTCTCTCAGACACTAACAAATACATACATAAATACATGCACAATCTCACTTAAAACTCTTGCATGTGCACACACTTACGATATGCATTACATTCAAACACACACCAATGCATGTAATATAAACACTTTTTATTTAACTTATTAATTTCAACTCTTCTCTTCTGTATTCTTTTTGGGCTAGGAGCATGCATAGAGCAGGCCACAGGTAGGAACGAACTGAGGCAGCATGCCCTTGAAGCGCCTGAAGATGTGGATGCACCAAGCACTCCTTGTTAGCTAAGCACAACCTAGTTGCTTAGGAACCTGGAGGGCAGCATGCGCACTGCACCAAACCTTCTGGTGCACAGATGCTTTTGTTAGAAAGTTGAAAAATTAGATGAGTGCCAGCCCTGTGGGAGACACGGGGTGTGCACGGGGCAATAAGCAGGGTCTCATGGAGGTGGCCGAACCCATGAAGCCCTGGCTCTAACACTGATCAGCCCTTTGCTCTTTCGAAATCCAATCCCAACTTGTTATTCCCTTTTTAAACTCTGGCCCTGACAGATCTTTTACAATGTATCTGATTTCTCCTCCCTCTTGGTAGTCTTTCTCAATTAAACGGTCAGCAGCAGGGACTTACTATTGAACACGTTGCAGCACTATTTTGAACTCGGGTGGAAGTGAGTGCAAATGGATGGCAGAAGATAAATGTTTCTGTGTGCGTTGTATGTTGCAAGATGTGTTTGCTGGACGAGGCCCGGAGCAGCAGATCAGTAGTTCCTTTTAACACTCAAAGGCCCAGAGAGGCAACCTCCTTATTCCTGGGCCTCATGAAAAGAGAAAGAGAAAGAAGCTCGCGATCTCAGTCACGTGGGTGCTCTCAGGGAATCATGAGAGGCCATGTGGCAGCCCCAAGTGAGTACACAGAAATCGGCGAAGGAGACTTTTTCAGTTTCTTGTGCAGAAACAACTCAGTTGGTGGCCCCCGTGATTTTGTGAAAACACAACGCAAGATGCAGGACACTGGCTTTGCCGCCCCCACTTGGGATTGTGACCAAGAGGACAGAAGAGAGGCTTCAAAATATTCAGCAATCTATTGGGTCAGCTTTTAGACACAGTTGATCGAGTGTACAGGAATTACTTGTTAAAACCAGCTCACCCACAACTAACACGTTCCGCCCAATGAGGCGAAGTGAGAATGTTCTGTCCTTTGTGGCAAATATGCCAGAAGAGAACAGAGGACAGATAGCCATAATAATTATTCCACTGAGTGAAGCCATTATCAGCCCTTATAGTATTAACAAGAACATGTTCACCATTAACATTCTACCTGCTGATGTTCAGAGACATGCTCTGTCTGAAGGGAACAGGTTCAGCTGCGTGATTGCAATTAATTCCAGAATCTCCCTCCAGGCGAGAGGCCCCAGATTCAGCATATTTGATGAAGAGTTACACAGAAATGAGTGATTCATGCAAGAGCTACAGAGTGCAAGATAATTGTCAATTTCTTGCCCTCGTCTAGGAGGAATGTCAGGTCTCGCACATCTCGAATGTCTGTTTCTTTTATGAGGACTAGGGCTGCTAAACACAGGTTCACAATTGTTTCATCCAGGTCATGAGCCTAAAGATGAGGTCAGGATGCACAACTTCGTTCTGGGCTCAGTGCAAGGTTCTGGATTTATAACGCTAATCGTCAGGCAGAGCCGAACAAAAGCAAAAGAAAGGAAGCGTTCATCTTGAGGCAGCAGAATACCTGAGAAGCCCTGGCTTCCATTGCCTTGTGATTTGCTGAAAACAATTCCCTATTTGCAAAAGACACAGATCAATCAGGCGGTGCAAGCTTACTTTGTTCAGTTGGACAAACTCCCGTAAATGATATGTCCGAATAGATGAGCCACGACCATAAGCGTTCTTATAAAATCAGTATTGGCTGCACATGACACCATAGCAAAAATACATGCGTAAAACGTAAGAAACACAGAATGAATTGACAGGTCTCCACCTTCCCAGAAAACATCCAGCCTGATTCCCTTCCTAAGAAACAAGGTGCTGACCCCACCTAGCCAGCATCCTATTGTTCAATTTCCACTCTCCATTTCAAGGCTAAAGAAAGAGCTGCCAGTAAATAGCTCAAGGTCTGCATTGAAAGTAACACCCTCCTCCACGACAAGCAGCCTTGGTGGTGGCTGGGGGCAGGCACTGAGATTACGCTGCGTGATACCAGAAAGATGTCCATCTGAACTGTGACTCCAATAAACCGATGGTAAACATACTCCAAGAACTACCAGCAGTGTACAACACTGTAGATGTTGTGCAATGTTATCTTGGATAAGTTAAGCCTAAGTTAAGTGAACCTTATAGGTTGCTGTTGATGCAAGTTGCTTTTCTGGCTCTACCCGAAAGAGAAGAAGAGGCAGTATTATCCCCAAAACACAGAAGTTAAATCCACACCATAGATAGAGCATTATGTCTTTCTGCCAAGGCAAGAAGTCGTACTGAAATGGACGGCATTGTGTCTCAAATATTCTTCACCCAGGATGAAATGGGGACTTCCTCTTTTCATGTTGAGGGTCACAGTGTTGTTCACACTCTGCATATTTTTTAAATGTTTGCACGCATCCCTTAACTAAAGTACTAGACTATTTCAGCATAGCATTTAATATATATGCCATTGACACTGAGTTGAGAGTCCACCTATACACTGACTGCCCTCCCAAGACATTGATGACTGCTGCCTGACTCGCCTACCTTCAGACCTGGATATCTGAGAGACAATTATTCCTAAACCCAGTAAAGAATGCAATCTTTCCCTGCGGTAATGCCCACATTGCCGCCATTTATTATTTATTTTTTATAACGTGTTTATTTTTTAAACGGTTGCACATTGGAAGCAGTCGATAAGAGTGATAAAACATACATTATCTGACATGACATTTTTTTTAAACAATCAGGTGACTGTACAGCCAATTTCTTGATCCCCCAGTGTGTTTCCCCACACCCCTCATTTGTTGATCATGTGTCCCGCTGGCTGTCCCAGCTGGGATCATACGGGATCAGTTCCATAACCTCGTGTCGGGTCAACATGGCCAACCGGGCCTTATAAGATTATGCAGGAAACCTTTGGTCATATTTCATAAGAGGGGCCCAAATGTCAGTGAACCGGTGTAGGAGGCTGGCCCTAGCTGCAGTAACCTTTTCTGCCACCAGAATATCCCACAATTTGACCCACCACAAAATCATGGCGGGGCCCTCCGTGGATTTCCAAGTACGGGCTGTTGTAATTCTTGCCACTAGTAGCATTTGTGTGAGGAGTTTGGCCGTTTTCCCGGACCTGGGATAGGATTTAGGTACCGTAGCACCCAGCAGGACCACTTCGGGTACACTGGGCACTGTTACTTGGGTGATTTCTTTCATGGTGGCGATATAGTCGCTCCAGAAGGTTTGCATTATGGGGCAGGTCCACCACATGTGGAAATTTGATCCAGATTGTGCACAATTACGCCAACACAGGGGGCTGAGAACTTGGTTGAACTGATAAAGGCGTGTCGGGGAGTACTACCAACGAAGGATCAGTTTATAGGGGCATTCTCGTTTGGTTATGCAGAAGGAAGATGAGTGGGCTCTAGTCCATATGTCCACCCAAATTTGGTCATCTAGTTGGTGACCTAGCTCAGTTTGCCACTGCAACATATATGGGGGCCTGGAGGAAAGAATGTCATCCTGTAAGAGTTTGTAAAGCTTGGAGATCCCGCCCTTCATCGGCAGCTCCTGGAGGGTAAGTTCCAGAGTGCTGGGGTTTCGTGTGGCTTCCTGCCGGATCAAAGGGTGAGAGCACCAATGTTGGAGCTGTGCATAAGTGAATCTTTCAGATTCGGCTACTCCAGATTGTGCACAATTACGCCAACACAGGGGGCTGAGAACTTGGTTGAACTGATAAAGGCATGTCGGGGAGTACTACCAACGAAGGAGCAGTTTATAGGGGCATTCTCGTTTGGTTATGCAGAAGGAAGATGAGTGGGCTCTAGTCCATATGTCCACCCAAATTTGGTCATCTAGTTGGTGACCTAGCTCAGTTTGCCACTGCAACATATATGGGGGCCTGGAGGAAAGAATGTCATCCTGTAAGAGTTTGTAAAGCTTGGAGATCCCGCCCTTCGTCGGCAGCTCCTGGAGGGTAAGTTCCAGAGTGCTGGGGTTTCGTGTGGCTTCCTGCCGGATCAAAGGGTGAGAGCACCAATGTTGGAGCTGTGCATAAGTGAATCTTTCAGATTCGGCTACTTGGAAAGATATTTTATATTCCTGAAAGGTGCAAGGATGGCCATTTTCATAAAGCTTTCTCAGGGATTCCAGTCCTCTCTCTACACAGTTCTGGAAGCTTGATGGGTGAAGTCTCGGGGAAAAAGCTGGATCATGAAAGACCGGTGAGTATGGACAGAGGCCCTGTGAAATCCGCTTAGACCTATGTGCCCCGTCCCACATAACCAGGGTAGATTCAGTGGAGGCCAGGATCCTAGTCCATGGTCTTCGAATCGAAGTCAGGACGTGTGGGAGAGAGCGAAGGGGAGTGGGAGTTGTGACTGTTCTAGTTTGACCCATTTTGGGGGGGCATCTGGTAGGTGCCATGCTCGGAGGTGCACCAGTTGAGATGTCATGTGGTACTGTCGAAGGTTAGGAACCCCCAGACTCCCCAAGCACGGGAGGCCCCTCATGACCCTCTGGGATATCCTTGACTTTTTAACCTTCAATATAAATTTGAGAATTTTCCTCTGCAGTCGCAGGAGGGGAGGCCTGGGGACTATCGTGGGAAGGGAGGTACAGGTGTATAAGAACCATGGAAGAAGGTTCATTTTACAGGCCGTGATTCACCCAATGAGGGATATTTCTTGAGAGGACCATCGTTCAAAGTCTTGTTCTAACTCTTTGAAGAGAGGGGGGAAGTTCAGTGGGAATACATCTTTCGGGAGGGCTGGGAGTTGGACCCCAAGGTATGGTATGGATTTGCGTTCCAATGAATCGGGCACAGGGCTCCGAGGCCCTCCAGTTAGCTAGAGTTCATTCCGCCCTAAGGCTGATGATTTCTCAAAGTTAATGGTAAATCCCGCAACCTCCCCAAATCTACACAGTTCTTTGAGGGAGGCTAATAGCGAAGGTCAGATTTATGTGATGGACAGGAGCACGTCGTCTACATAAAACGAGACCTTATGCTGCGAAGCGCCCACTAGGAGTCCCTTGACCTTTGGGTCCTTTCGGATTTTTTGGGCAAATGGCTCCGTTATTAAAGCAAATAGAAGGGGGGATAGGGGACAACCCTGTCTGGTGCCACAGGACAGAGGAGGAATGGGGCCTAACAGGTTATGGTTAACCCGGAGCAAAGTCTTGGGTGAGCGGTAATTAGCTAGGACCATGTCACGGAAATTGGGACCAAAGCTAAAGACTTGACAAGAATGTGAGTTGTAGGAACAACCAATCTACTTTGTCAAATGCCTTGGAGTCATCCAAGGACAACAGGGCCAAGTTGTGGGAATCCTGGGTAGCTATAGCTATCAAATCAATGGCCCTTCGGATATTGTCCCTGGTTGATCTATTTTGTATAAATCCCGTCTGGTCTGTGTTGATTAATTTAGGAAGGATCGCTGGCAAACGGTTAGCCAGTATTTTCGAGTATATATTAGCATCAATGTTTAACAAAGAGATAGGTCTGTACGAACCGTTATCTCTCCGATATTTACCAGGTTTAAGCGACAGGACAGTTATTGATTCCTGCATAGAAGGTGTGACAGAGCCAGAGGTACCAAAGGAATTAAAGAGAGCTGTCAGTGGGGCAGTCAGTTGTGGGTGAAACAGTTTGTAAAACCATGTTGTAAAGCCATCCGGACCCGGGGCCCTAGGTCTCAAGGATTTGATAGCTGCTTCTACCTCCTCACCTGTGATGAGGGCATACAGCTCTTCCTTGTCCGTCTGTAGGAGCCGTGAAACGGCAGCGTCTTGGAGGTAGACTGCTTATGCCTCTCGGTCACAAGGCGTTGCTGTCATAGTTTCGTAAAAGTAAGCGGCTGCTAATTGTAGTTTTGTACGTTCTTCATACTGGCTGTGGCCCTGAGAGTCTCGCAGGCCTATGATGGTATTCCTTCTTCCTGCCTTGGTTAATTTGTCCACTAGTAGTCTATTTGCCTTGTTTTTCGCATAATAGCTTTGTTTAGTTTTGGCCAACATATGTGCTGCCTCGACTGCATAGTGGGCCTCCAGTTTTTTCTGAGCTATCTGCAATGCTCAATTTGTTTGGGCGTCCAGCATTTCTGCTTGTGGCGAGCATCAGCGTTTTGGATCTCCTCCTCTAGTCCCATGCAAATCTGTCGCTTCTGCTTATGATATGCTGCTCCATGGGCAATTAGTTCTCCCCTAACCACGGCCTTCATAGCGACCCAGGTATTTGCTAGAGAGGTATCTATGGCTGGATTCTCCTGGAAGTAGTTCCGAATTACTTTGGCTATGGAGTCCCTTAAAGGCATGTCATTTAGGAGCGGGTCGTAAAGGTTCCAGCTGCGTCAGGGAGGCGGATCTGGGTTGTGTGCCTGCATGGTTAGTTTGACAGGAGGGAGGTCTGATTGCGCCCTCGTCTCTTTTGTTATCCCATCCACAAAGGTAAGAATCTGTGGGGAGGTTAGCAGAAGGTCTATTTGTGAAAATGTCCAGTGAACATGTGAAAAGAAGGAGAAATCCTTCATGCCTTGATGTAGGACCCTGCGGGCGTTCACTATCCCTAAAGTACGAAAGAAATGGAGGAGACTGATGGCGATTTTAAAGTCTATAGGGGACGGAGGGTGGGATTTGTCCCACTGGTGGTCCGGGTCCCCATTAAAGTCCCCCTTGATGATTATTTGTGAGTAGCGTTTCCCCCAAGGTTGTGTAGAATGATTCCTGTCCGTCGTTAGGGGCATACACCGAGACCAGTGAATAAAGTTGTCCATATATAAAGCCTTTGATCGCTGTGTATCGTCCTTCAGGACAGCATAGCGTAATAAAATGCCCTTAATTGTATTTCTTTGGCCAAGAAAATCGATGTCCCCCCTTTTTAGTCCCGCTGGAAGCCATGTATTGGTGGGGGAATTGTCTTTGTCAGAGACGTGTAAAGTCGATTGGGAGCAAGTGTGTCTCCTGCAGGAAGACCACGGACCCCCTCAGGTCCAGGAGACGCTGTAAGATTGATTTTCACTTGGAGGGAGCGTTCAAGCCATTCGTGTTTAGCATAATGAAGTTCACTTTTTGGTGTGGTGAGGTCCCTCTAACATGCCAGTATCTTGTAGGCTGGGTGGGAGAGGTGTCAAATGTGGTTCAGCTGCCATTCATGTCATCCTTCATCCTGGCTCTGTGGTGCAACCGAGTTTTCAAGTTAGGCTTCGAACTTGAAGCAACAGCAACTAAGTTAGGGGGCACTGAACATTTCTTGTCAACGATGCCCCCAACAAACTGTAACAGAACTATCATCATACTTCTCCAAGGGTTCACAGGTGTCAGTCACCTTGGAGTTGAGCATTGGCCGTGTGAAGCCCGCTCAGAAGAATTGAGTTCTTGTGTGTTCCCCTCTGTTGCAGTAGCCTTTAGCTCATCATCCGGAACCATCAGTCGAGTTTGATCACCTGGGTTGCATGCTTACGTGCCACAAGCCATTAGGCCGCTAGGCCGCCAGGACCTGCATGTGCATTATTTGACTCTCCGGCTCCTCTGGACCTTTGTCCAAGCCTCCCGTCTCGGCTTTGGGTAAGGAATGTCTATGGCTCCGCTAGGGGAGCTGATGGAGGGGCTCCCATCGTGTTCAGGCAAAGTAGGATGCAGGATCATCCTGGCGTCTTCCAAGTGCCCAATCGTTTGGGGACCCCTTTGTAAGAGAACTGAAGTTCAGTTGGGAATAGCTAACGATACTTGACTTGTTGATCCCGAAGAAACAGAGTCAATGGCCTCAGGGGTCTCCGTTTTTCTATCGTTGCGAGGGATTGGTCTTGAAAAGTCTGTAGCGGGGATCCCTGAAATGACAGTTCATCCCGTGTTTGTCTTATCACCATGATCGCCTCTTTGGTTGTGAAAAAATGGACCTGGGTGATCACAACTGCGGGGGAGACTGTGTCCACTCCCTGGCGGGGGTGCATTCTATGGGTGCGGTCCAATTTGAGTTGGGACTTTTCAAGATGTGGGAGGAGAGATTGAAACAAGTCCCCTACATATTCTGCTAGCTTTTGATCTGGGATTGAGGAGGGCACTCCACGTATGCGCAGGTTGTTTCTCTGGGCCCTATTTTCTAGGTCCTCCTGCTTGTATTCCAAAAGTTCATTCTTATTACTAAGAGTTTGGAATTTGTGTTGCATTTCCGTTGTGTGTTCCTGGGTTAGGTCTTCCACCTCTCCTACCCTGTGCTCCACCTCCAAAACCCTTTGATCAGTCTTTTCCAGTTTGGTTGTAAATTCTGCCATGCAGGATCGGAATTCTGACTTACTGTCTGACATGAAGGCCTGGATGTCACTTTTGGTGGCTAATTGATTGTTATTTTCTGGGGACGTTGGAGGAATAGATCTGGAGGACTTGGGCTTCTTTCCTTTATCTGGTGGGAGCAGCATTGTAGAGATGTCTACAGTTTTGGGGGGTTTGATATGCTTTGACATCTCTGGCGAATTTCAGCAGTGTATCAAGGCTCCTTCCCGGGGGTATAGTGGATGAAAATTGGAGAGCACATCACTGGTTTGGAGGAGTGGGTCTGCGATGTTGAGTTCCAATGACCCTGCGTCCTGAGAATATGTTCCTCTGGCAGTGTCACTGGCCCCAGTCCCAAAGTTATTTTAGGTAGGAGATGTTCTTGCTTAGTTGGGTAGAGTCAAGTCCCAGTCGGTGTATCTACGCTTCACTTGTGATTTAGGAGCGAGGTGGGCTTCTTTTTGAGGTTTGTAGTTCCCCTCTACAAGATGACTGCCGGGAGATAGTAGGGGGGGCGAGGGCCGTTAAGCTTAATTCTCAGGAATTCCCAGATTGGAGTGCAGCATTTATTGAAACGTGCTAAAGGGTCCCATTAAGGATCTGCGCAGTCATCAAGGGGTGGTGATTCTTCTCAAGTTATGGGGGGGGGGCAGTTGATTTTCTTCATGGAGCACGCTTATGAAGGTGCAAGCCAGAGGTCACAGGAGCTAATGCAATCCCATGAGTCCAGAATATTCTTTGGTGTTGGGGGTCCCTCCCAGTGTAAGACTCAGTTCTGCTCACCTCATTCAGGTGGTAGGCAACCTACATTGCAGCCCACAGTTATCAATTTCACCTCCCCAGGTCGCTGATGTAGGTGATGTAAGGCCACAGATGATGGCCCTTAGAGGCTGGGGCCAAAGAGGAAGGTGCCAAGACCCTGTGCTCCACCAGGCTATTCATAGTGGTGAAATCTTCTGTTGGTACAGATCAAGGCAGATCAAGGGCAAGGATAATGTCCCAGCAGCACATCATGCGCCTCTATTTGGATTGTTCACAGGCTACTGCTGCAGTGTGGCCACGGGACCCAGTCCGGAGTAAGGGCTGTGCAGATAATAGAAGCAGATGTGTCCCCACAGCAGTTGAGTGCACCGTGGCTCACAAGGCCCCCAGGGGTGGCCGGAGTTAGCCGGGGGAGGGGGGAGTATTGACCCAGGCTCCAGAAGCATCAAGAATACAGAGGAGGAACGAGCCCCGGAGGTGCTGGTTGGATTGCGCTATGCGCTCTGTCCCACAGCTCTCCCCACTCGCTGCAACACAGTGTAGGTGAGGTGGTCCCGTCTCCGTGGCAGGAACTGACAGGTCCATCCAGGGCTGGTCCTGTGTATCTGCAGGGACCGGGTGTGGTTTCTGCAGGTGCGGTAGGTTGGGCAGGGATCCATTCCACTCACCACCGTAACAGAGGAGCGGGAAGACGGCAAAGTGACTCCAGGCAATCCACTGTTCAGATCAGCTGGGACGCACGGTATGCTCCTTCGTTATGCGCTGGGTCCACCCGCCATTTTAGAGGTTAGTCATGTTGGGCAAGCAGGAGAACCATGTCAATATTCGTAGTGAGCAGGGATCAGAGGCTCGGACTGCCACAGGATGATGGCCGGACGTTCCAATCATCTCATATTTCTTTTTTTCTGGTCTGAAACCGAACGGGAACAGAGTTTCTAGGCCAGTAAAGCGGGCTTCACACAGAGGCCATCACAGGAGCAGGTACATCAATGGCGTTCCAGGACATGCTCCCATTGCCACAATTTCTAAGACATGGCCCAATGACTGATGGCCATCCAGAAAATGCAATAACAAAAACCAAGAACTCTGGAGCAATCTTTGATCAGTATCTTTCCTTCTTCCCTCACATCTCATCTACCATGAGAATCTACCATGATAATCTGTCAATACACTTTTAACTTGTTTCGTAAGGAGCTCTCAGACCTGGATATGAACCAAATAATTCAATTTGTCTGGAAACTGATACTTTCAAGACTGGAATATTGTAACAGTCTTCCAGAGGCATCCCTAAAATAGAGATACTACATATAAGACCATCCAATATTGTTATGCCTTCTGCCTCATGCCTTCTGCCTCATGAAATATGACTATGCCCCTAGGGTCCTGAAAATCTGCAGTGGTTACTGAGTCAATTTAGTATTGACTTTATATGGCTTCAAATTCTGCCAAAAGACTAAAGTGAACTGCCCTGCCCACGTTGGACCTAAAAGTTCAGAGCATTGAACACATTGTAGACTGGCAGAGAGAGGCCAGCAATTCATTTTCAAACCGCAAACAGGAAAACGTTGCTCCTTGGATAAAACCGAAAGGCCCTAGAAATGTGGGCATTCTGTAGATTGAAGACCAGGAACATGGAATATGAACTACACTGCAGAAGGGAATTCAACAGCAGCGTTTCATTCTCAACTGCTGCATCAAAACGCTGTATCCAGAGAAATACTATTAAATGGGCCCTGCATTTGAGTGACTAGCCCAAAGGACTGAAACTACTTTCCATCACATGTGACTGATGTCTAACGTGAAGCATTGCTGACACAGAGAGCAAAGAATGAAGGTTAACTTTGCAACAATTAAAACAGTTCCTATGTAAAGGTGTGCCTTTGCAGCTTAGAACCATGAACACATGGTAAAACCAATCTCCAAGTGCCAAGGTCATGTGAATATATGTTAGGATGTAACATATATGAACATTGAAGATGATCCTCAACTCTCTATCTGAAAGACAATGGGCCTCATTATGGCCCTGCCAGTCTGGAAAGAATGGTGGCGGTAAAACCACTGCCACAGTTCTTTCCGGATCGGCTGATTCAGAGTCCTGCAGGCAGGAGGTGTCACCAGACCTGGCGGGATTTACACCACCCGCCTGCAGGCGGACATGGTAACACTGGATCTGTTATAGACAGAACAGCTGTTTCCATGGTCCCCATCCCCATGGAGTCCATGGGACTCTATGGGAATGGGAATTTACAGAATGCCACCTCTGGAATTACCGGGTCACCGGGGTTGTAATGCCTCGGTGATTCCAGCAATCACGGAGGCAGAATAGTATAACGGGTCCGGCGGCCGCCTGCTGGTTTTTCCGGCACGGCTACCGCAGGACTCGTAATGAAGCCCAATCTCTTTGCAGCTGCGAAGGGAATTTATGGTGGGCACATCAGCAACTGGGTACATAAAGAAAGCCATTAAATGGGTTGAACTCTTAAAAATACATGGATTTAAAGGTGTCACATGGTGTAGCTCCAGACCTAACTTACAAGTGATGGGGTATAGAAAATGACCCCTGAACATGGAGGTAGGGCTTGTCTCTCTACTCTCCAAAATAAGCAATAGACGATCCAATACCTCTGGGAGAAAGAATGTAAATGACATAATAGCATGCTTGAGTCAACAAAGGGCAGGCCTGGACTTGCGAACAAAAATATGGCAATTCATTGAAGGGAAAATATGCATGTCAATAATTGTTGAATGGACGTGTATGCAGGATCATATTTTATTCACATTGTCAGGAACCATTAGCTGGACAATAATGGGACAAATATCACTGTAAAGCTTAGGAAAAGACCTATCTGTTGATTTAAAAATGTTACCTTGGGAGCAAACATTATAACCTAAAATGTCTTTTTAGACCCCAAGAAAATGTCAAAAAGCAGATATTCGGAGAGACTATAGCTTAATAAATAAGATATCGGTATAGGCAATTTTGTGTTGAAAGCTGTTATTGTTTTTTATGTTTTATTGGTTAAACAAGTTAACCTTAAAAAAATGTCAAATAGTACCAAGTATTAATTCATCAGATGCAAAAGAAAAACCAGTAAAAAACGGAATAGAAAAAATAAGAAAACAACAAATAAAAAGTCATTTAAAAGTACTATTTCAACATCTATTCTACATTTACAGAACCCTCAATGTCAAGAGAGTACAGAAATGCAACCACCACATTAACGGTAGCAGTAGCATTAC
Organism: Ambystoma mexicanum; assembly: GCF_040938575.1. Lineage (NCBI taxonomy): Eukaryota > Metazoa > Chordata > Amphibia > Caudata > Ambystomatidae > Ambystoma > Ambystoma mexicanum. The sequence continues at coordinate 307,892,120 of NC_090921.1, forward strand.
CAGACAAGCATGAATGCCAGATTAATCCAATGCTCTCACACCTCATCCGATTGAATTTGTACAAGTTCTTAATCCACATTTATAAGATGGGCTGGACATTCCAAAAGCAGATCTTGTGCTGTTTCTCTAACCATACAATTCTTGCAAAACCTGCAACATGACTCAGCTTCCGTAGCCAAACCATATCTCAGAAACGTCTCTCTAGTCCTTAATAGATATAACTGGAATCTCAGAAAAGTAGAGCCTGCCGCCCTATTGGCATAAATTAACAGATAGGGAGCCAAACAGCCCTGCATTTTATGGTCATAAGTAAGATGGTTTACGATAGTGTGCACATGAAATTCATCTACTGTGTGCGCCCAATCAGCCTTAAATAACAATGTTTTCACCCTGTCTGGGATATCAATCAAGTCTTTCTCTGAACAGCCTCCAGCAGTGACAAGTGGGAAGTGGGTGAGCTCTTTTGATTCGGCCAAGGCAACTGGGATCCTCCCAACTGGGATCCTCCCAACCGATGCCTCACCAAACAACTCCCAGAGTGAATATGGGGTTGGGACAAGCATCTTCCTAAAGAATGACGTCTATTGCCACAATGTTCGGGCTTTAAGGGAGACAAGGCCTATTTTGTATCTAATACTTGAATGGGGGACAGAAGAAGGAAGGTGCAACACTCTTTGCCAAATAAGGGTGTCCGAAGTCGGCAGATATTCAACTAAAGCAAGATTGTTAATCTCAATCCCATAATGTAATTTTGGAATAATCATAGCACTGGAAAGTTTAGCAGAAAATGGAAATACAGTAGGCGAGAGTTGCCAGGGATTGCTTGAAATGCCAGGGTGAGAGGTTAGACCACTGGGGACACCACCGTTGGAGAGGGAGATAGAAGATAGGAAGGAACAAAGTTGTACCTGGGAGGGTCAATCAGACAGAAAAGAGGTCAGCCAGGCCAGGGCCTGATCAGTGATGCCCAGGTTTTCGCAGAGACGATTGAGCTGGGTGGTATGGTTGAGCGTGTCGAAGGCAGAAGAGAGATCGAGTAGGATGAGGGCAGAGGGAATGTTTGAGTTGAGGTTGGAGAGCAGGTCTTCACGGATGTTCAGGAGAGCAGTTTCAGTGCTTCTGGCATCTCTGAAGCCAGATTGGTGGTCATGGAGGGAGCCAACAGAGTCGGAATGAAGATTAAGCTGAGAGATGGCCAGCTTTTCAAGTAGCTTACCCAAAAAAAGGGAGTAAATAGAAATTGGGCGATAGATGGGCGGACAAGATGGAGGCAAAGGAGAGGTTACAGAAATTTGCAAGGGCCGGAGCAAGGGTGTCGATATGGTCCTTAATGGTTTTAGAGGAACAGGGATGGACCTGTTTTGATGAGGTTTTCATAGATCGGACTTGTCTAGCTACCTCATCAGGGGAGAATAGAGGAAAGGAGGAGAAAGGGGGGGAGGGTGTGGCTGAGTGAGGGTCAGCAAGCCAAGAAGGAGAGGGAGGAGGAGGGGGAGCGGAGGAGAGGGTGGACAGGATGTTCTGGGTTTTAGAGATAAAGTAAGAGGCAAGAGGGCATTGCAAAGAGCCTGGGATGCGAGAGGAGGGGTGGAGACTGCATCAGGGTTGGCCAGCTCCTTGCAGATTTTGAAGAGTTTTGAAGAGTTCTGCAGCAGACCATGAGCACTAGTCCTAGACCAATGAACGTTAGCAGCAGAGCATGAGCATATTCCTAGACCAACGAATGTCAGCAGCAGAGCATGAGCACTATCCCTAGACCAATGAGCGTAAGCAGCAGAGCATGAGTACTATTTCTACACCAATGAGCATAAGCAGTGGGATATGAGCACTATTCCAAGACCAAGTAGCATAAGCAGAGTAGCATGAGTACTATCCCAAGACCAATGAGTGTAATCGGCAGAGGATGAGTAACATTCTGAGATCAATGAGCGTAAGCAGTGGCGCATGATCACTATTACTCGACCAATGTGCATAAGCAGCGGTGCATGAGCACTATTACTAGACCAATGAGTTTAAGCAGCAGAGCATGAGCCGTATTCCTAGACCAATAAGCATAAGCAGTGGAACATGAGTACTATTCTTAGACCAATGAGTGTTAGCGGCACAGTATGAGTACTATTCCTAGACCAATGAGCATAAGCAGTGACGCATGAGTCTATTCCTAGACCAACGAGCGTAAGCAGCAGAGCATGAGCACTATTCCTACACCAGTGTGCATAAGCGGTGCAGCATGAGTACTATTCCTAGACCAATGAGCGTAAACCGTGGTGCGTGAGCACTATTCCTAGAGCAATGAGTCTAAGCAGTGACACATGAGGACTATTCCTATATGATATGATATGGCATTTGTAACGCGCCTATACACAAGTGTTTCAAGGCGCGAAAATGAGCTTAAGCAGTGGAGCATGAGCACTATTTCTAGACGAATGAGCGACAGCGGTGGAGCATGAGCACTATTCCTAGACCAATGAGTATAAGCAGCATAGTATGATTATTATTCCAGACCAATGAGCGTAAGCAGTGGGATATGAGCACTATTCCTAGACCAATGAGAGTAAACAGTGATGCATGAGCACTATTCTTAGACCAATGAGCTTAAACGACAGAGCATTAGCTCTATTCCTAGACCAAGGAGTGTATGCAGTGGAGCATGAGTACTATTCCTAGACCAATGAGCGTAAGCGGCAGAGCATGAGTGATGTTCTAAGACTAATGAGCACAAGCATTGAAAATCTATTAATATGTGCAGGCAAGTATTACACATTATTATAGGCCTTCGATAGGCAAATACAAACAATTTCAGCAAAACCCCACATGAATTCAAAGGTGTAGGCATGGATATAGATACAGATGCGGGTACTTGGAACTATTACTGTCCCTCATAATTTTGCAAACAATTTATGTATGTTAATATTTTCTGCAAAAGTAGTGGAGCGTTCTGTATGAAGTCACATTGATTCCATGATTTAATAAAATGTAGAAATACAGCAACACTTTAAAATGAACCTAATAGGTAAATGAGTACAAAATAAAAAAAATGTAACCTGAGGAAAATAAAAAGATCAGAACAGAATGGCCGAATATACTAATCACTATAAAAATAATGTTTTTAATTTTTTTTATTAAGAAGTTGTTTTAATCAAGAAAACTTGATTTTTCAACATATACATTACACATTCTTTAAAACAAGAAAACTAATTCAAGATGAGATAAAAAGTGAAATACAATGTACATACACATCGAGTTTCAAAAGCGGTAAGAGAGAAAAAAACTTATGTAAAGAATAATTCAAACATCCATAAGATAATATAAAAGAAACATTATTCAACAATAAGTTTACAAAAACAATAAACATAAACAGAGGGCAGAAGCCCTTGATTGTAAATGTATTAACATGCTCACAGTTTGCTGTGGTTTGGGCTTATGACTAGGAGTTTCAAACTGTAGACATAATTCAAAATTGCATATATAATCAGTTGAAAGTTAGAATGAAACAGCAGTTCCCAGAATTTTTCAGTGGTTGTTATGACATAATTTTGTAGTAAAGGTTTAAAATGCAAGATTCTTCGCGTAAGTAATGAAGGGCATTCTGTACAAAGATGTTTCATGGATTCAATGGCTGATTTACAGAATCTACATGGAAGGTCAGCAGTCGTTATTATTTTACGCTTATACAATATTTCATGCGTTGGCCAGAAATTCCAACGAAAGCGCAGGAAATCATTTCGCAATCGGGAATCAGGGAAAATCACCAGGTATTTTTCAGTAGTGCCATAACGTTTCATATTAAAGGGATTGTCGGTGAATGAGCAGTATTGATTACACGTACTTCTAGTTTGTATCCAGTCAAACTCCCATAAGCGAATCTTGGCTTCATTTGGATTCTCTATTAAGAGGGCTGTAGATATACCCGATTCGCTAATGATCTCCTGTGCTTTTGTTCTCCAGGTCAAAGGAAACACATCCTTTGAGGATAAAAGGTACCTTGCAATGATATTAATGAGTCCGACCCTGTCATCCGCCATTAGGCATCTTCTGTAAAAGGAACACATTTTCCACTTGTGCATAGCATACATGGACAGCAGGCCCAACTCATGTCTTACAATGCAAATAGGTTGTGATAAGGGAAGGCCCAGGACTCGTTTCCAGAAACAACCCTCGATTACTGACGAGTAACTGTACGATTTTTTCAGGACAGCTTCAGTACCATACGTTATTACTGGGACAAACTTATGTTTGTAGTAGCTTATTATTGGGAGCAAGGAAAATGTACAATATTTGGCCTTAATTAAACGTGCCTGTGAGACTGCTGTCAATATTTTTTGCTTAACTCTCGGTTCATCGGCATTTAAACTGTAACTGTTTGTAACAAAAGTGCCTAAATAGATGTAGAACGACACTGTGCTTGGGGTTGTCGATTGAAGAGGCCATAGGTGTTCAGTGCAACATTGTTTTGATGTTCCAAATTGAATCACTTTGGTTTTCATTATGTTAACAGTTATACAGTTTACTGATGTATATCTGTGTAGGATTTGTAGTAATGCACGAAGACCATTTGCAGTCTTTGAGAGAAGCACCATATCATCTGCGTATAGTAGATGTTTAATCTGGGTATTATTGATTTTAGGTGAATCTGTAACAGCAGATTCAAAGTCTTGCCTTATGTCTGTGATAAAGAAATCAAATATCACCGATGCTAACAGCCAGCCTTGTTTTAGGCCACGGGCAGTATGTATCGCTTCAGAGCGTAAACCTTCATTATCCAACCTAATTTGTATGGAGGTGTCTGAGTGCAGTTGGATGATCCAATTCAGGACGGACCAAGGACAGCCTTTGTCCATAGGTTTTTTATATAAGATCTCGCGGGGGATGGCATCAAAGGCCATTCGGAAGTCAATAAAGGCCATATATAGTACTAGTTTTCGCTGGCGGGCATGCTGAATGATACAGTTGAGGGTGATGACATTTACCGCAGTGCCCAAGCCAGGAAGAAATCCTGTTTGGAATGGATCACGCAACTTGCACTCGTCCAACCATATATTGAAGTGTTTTAATACTAAGCATGCAAACATTTTGCCTGGGCAATCGAGAAGGACAATGGGGCGATAAGCTGAGGGATCTGCTCTGTTGCCCTTTTTGAAAATCGGAAGAAGAATAAAGCGTTTCCATGAGTCCGGTATTCTACCTACAGTAAAGACCTGGGAGAAAATTTCAATGAGTATGGATGTCCATTCATGAGGGTGGTCTTTTAGCATACCATTATGTAGGCCATCAGGACCAACGTCTCTTGAACGGCTCGGATTTTTAATGCAGAGAAGGATGTCTGCATAATTGAGTGGAAATGCGTGTGATGATATCATTTCTAGAGAATTCCAGTGAAAGTCTGGGAACGGGGATTGATAAAGGGCCTTAAAATGCTCACACCATTTGCTGTTTGGTACAGCTGACGTCAATGCAGCGGCTTGATATTTGAAGGTAGCAATATTTAAACAATTCCATATACCACTCGTTGATTTAGTAAGTATCTGTTTCAACATTTCTTCTCCGTTCTTTTGATATTGGAGGAATCTGTGACTTTTCAACAAGCATCTGTAGGTGGCTTTCAACTGTCTTTTTAGCATGAATCTATTAACTAAAGGTTCAAATCTAAGATTACGGATGTCTTGCCTAAGCTTGTTTTTTTTTTGTTGAAGATCAGGGTTGTATATATGTTGATGCTTGAATCTGATAGTGGAGTCTGGCATTCTGATTTGCCGAAAAAGAATTACAAATACAAACTTTAAATTAGATGATATTATATTAGCTCTAATTTAATAATATTGCAACTAATTGTCGATATAGGAATCGTCCTATGGTAGAGGTTTCCTAAAATGAGACACGACTGGAGAAAAAGCTTGATTTGCCATCCTTTCATGTCTTAACCCGCCAAGGTCGGGCTTCCTCACAGCTGTTCACCTAATCAACCTGCAGCAATGCTGTAAGTGGGAACAAAACGGTGCAGGCGTTTAAAGCATCATAGGAGGTGGGACTCAGGATGCGAGTGTTGCCACCCTAGTAAAATATTTGCATGTGCATTCCTGGCATCAACCTTGCAGCCTGTTTAGAGTGTGGCACCCCCATCCATGCACATTCGATATACACAGTGTTCCGCTTACACATCACGTCACGACTTGATCATAGACCATGGTTCCGATACCTCGAGCACAGGCAAAATACGCCATTCGGGCATGCTTCAGCGGCTCAGCAGTATTAGACTACTGCAATGGTGAACTACTACCGTACAACATACCTTTAACATAACATAGCACTGTATTATGCACACTCGTTTATGCACTCTATTGCTACGCTTCTATGCATTTCAGTTTCATCCAGAAAATAGATTAGAGTATGAATGTATTTGGTGATGTGCTCAGTATCACACCATGTGGGCTAGTTCGGAATGCGGGTCCAGCACAAATAGGTACATTTTAACATTGCCAGGCCAATTTTGGGGTTTTGCACATTTTGATGGCACAAAGCGCTAGTATATATGGTAAAAAAAACCTTGCTAGACAAAAGAGAGAGAGAGAAAGAGAGAGAGAGAGAGAGAGATAGAGAGAGAGAGAGAGAGAGAGAGAGAGAGAAGGGGTACTTGAAACCCCCATATCTGTTTGGCCTGGTAATGCTGAAGGCAGGAAATGGAAAAAGTACAATTAGTTTCTTTAAGTGACCTTTTGCAATGGCCGAGGTTTTCGCATTTATTAGGCCAATTGGAAAGGCAAGTCATTGCCTTTCAAGTCATGTGCTTTATTCTGTTTTAGTGCACACTGAGTCTTCATGTGTACCTGCTCCTGTGCCTGCACCTGCTCTAGTCCCACCATAGCACGTAGGAGAACTCTGCCCCGCTCCATGTGACTTTTCTGCCTAAACTCCACCCAGCCCACAACTCTATGGACATATCCGTACGAGAGAGGGATGAGAGATGAGTCCTGGCCGATCGCTCTGCTGTTGATAGAAACTTACCTAGGTCCGAACCTACCCCAACACTAGTGTTATCTTTTCACACGTGTTCTGGGTGTCTTTCTAAGGGCATTCTGACTTGTTTTCAACAAACAAGCACACATTCTCCTAGAAAAAGAACTAAAACACATGTAAAAATATAGCAATAGAGAGGATAGTGATGCAGGGAAATGCAGCCACACAAGATTTCCTTTTCTTCTTATAGTCTCCAGTGGAGATATTCTTCATTGGGGGCAATGGGGCAAGGGTGCAGGGTGCTAAGTAGGGATATTCTGATGTGGGGAGAATATTCACTATCACACTATTCCACAACACAATTCCATGCCACCACTCTGCACCAACAAGACTGCAAATGTACACCTTTCCGTCACTGCAGCTCCACACACCCAATCACAACACCCCCACTCCACACCAAGCTCCACACTAGCACGACACTCCACATAACCACCAATCTACAGAATCCCTGTACACCAACACTATAATGATATGATAGTTTGATATGATAGTTTATTTATGAAGCCCCTATACACAATGTGTTTCGAAGCGCTTCAGGGCAATGGAGGGAACACGGGAAAATACAATGACATTCTTACAGGCCATGAACAGCAAGGATGTGAAATTAACTATCGTACTAAGCCTGACGACTTTTCCGGTAGAGCCAGAGAAAACAAAAGGCGAGGGAGAGGGGTGCAGAAAGGGAGGGAGCAACAAAACAAGCGACTATCGTACTAGGCCGGGTTGAGATAGACAAGGTTGCTATCATACTAGGTCCAGGGACAATTCTGATAATAATAGTAAGTGCATAGAAGAAAGTAAGGGGAGGAGGGGAGGAGATAGGAAAAGGGAGAAAGTGACAGGAGGACAGAACAGAGAGTAATCAGTCAAAAAGAGTGGAGAAGCAAGAGGGGAGAGCGAATACAATTGCAGAAGTTAGTAGCAACACATAGGGCCTTATTACACGTTAGGCGATAAGGGAATAACGGTACCGGTAAGGGATTACCGGTATCGCTAAATTCCATAGCTAATCACGACCCGGACTGGCCGCTATTAGTGGCACCGCTAAAAATGGTGCCACTAATAGAGGCCAGTCCGTGGGCGCGCGACCCCTCATGTCGCAAATAGCGGCATGGCGCTAATAGCACGCCATTACAAGGCATGCGGACATGCCAATAGCGGCATGGTATTGGCCGAAGAAGCTCATACTGGCAAGGAGGAAATACCGGCATCGCGAACCACACGTTAAGAGAGCGGAGTAGTGTCCCCACCTGCCACAGGTGGCCACAACACCAGAGGTGGAGGCAATGGAGACTGGGGCAGCACAAAAGGAGCACATCACACCCCTTCCCACACCAAGATGGTTCCAATACTTGCAGCATTACATGGGCTGGGGGACATGATTGCATTGCAGCACCAACAACAACAGGCAGCACAGAGGAGACGCAGGAGGAGGAGTATGGCGATACTGGCCCAGCAAGCCACACCAGTGCACCCAGTCATACCACAGAGGCAGCCAGCAATCCCCAGGATTCCAGCCATTCCATTCAACCTAACCCCTGAGCAGATACACACCCTGTGCCGCCTGGACCGGGATACCATCACCACCATGGTGGACATGAATCACAATGACATAGTGAGCCACATACACATCCGTACTGCCATCCCCCCTCTACTGAAGGTGGTAACTGTGCTCCACTACCTGGCCACAGGCACCTACCAGCATACGGTAGTGCAGATGCATGGCATTTCATAACCAGTATTCACACGCACGCCGACCCAGGTGCTCGATGCCCCCCTGAAGTACACCAGTGAACACATATCGATGCCACGGGCAGCCTAGGAGATCTCCAACGACAAAGTTGACATCTATTCACTTGCATGCATCCCAAGTAGCATCGGGACAATCGACTGTACCCATGTGGAATGGTGCACCCACATCACAATGAAGCTGTCTACCGAAACAGAAAGCATTACCACTCCATCAATGTCCAAATATGCGACTCAAAAAAGAGAACAACAGTTGTGACCGATACCCCTGATCAACCCATGAATCAATGGTCCTGCGGAACTCAATGATATCACGCAACATGGAGCGCCATGCTGGACAAAGTTTGTGGCTACTTGGTGAGTAGCAGGGTAGGCACATGGCAGTGTGATGTGGGGTGTGTTTGGGGGGGAGAGATGCATACTCCAACTGGTTGTGGACTGTCGTCCGTACAATAAAGGGACATACAGATGTACGGCAATGTCCACCAACGTAGCACACAATGGAGAGGACACAAAACCACATGCAAGTAGTAAAATGCACAACAAAGACATCAATCCATAACGCAATATATGACACATCTATCCACATGCACATTGCACATCATACCATACCCTACATGACACAAAGCTACTACATGCAGCCAATATGCATAATGTAAATGTGCGTTGAACAACATCACAACAGATAGGCGCCCTTGAGTGCATGCAAAGGGATCACCTGTAGCCATTGTACAGAACCACACCCGGACACCACTACTTCACAGCATGGGGACATTGGAATCATAATGCCAGTACATTAGCAGTGTCGTACAAAGGTTGCTTGGGCCCAGGAACACCTAGGACCTATCCACACCCAGGACATTGGAAATACTGCCAGAGGCATGCATGGTGCACGTCCACTTGCAGGGACTAGCTTACCTTCTCACATTGTAGTTACACTGATCGCCTCCATGCATGCTGGGATTTGTGGATGCCAATCAGAATGCTAACAGAATTAGTGTGAAATGTCCAGGTTGCAATTGAGGTGACTAGTAACAAGGCCCCATTGTTCCAGCCATGCAGGTCATGCTGGCTATCCCCTGAAGAGTTGGCTCCTTACCCCTATACGGAACCCACAGAACAGGCACGAAGAGGAATAGAACCTTGCACAGAACCGTACCCGCGTCGTGATTGAGCAGGCATTTGGCCTTCTGAAGACACGGCTTCGGTGCCTAAGCTGGCCGGGTGAGGCTCTCCTGTACGGCCATGACAAAGTGCCGAAGACAACCATGGCATGTGTCATGCAGCACAATATGTGTATCAGACGGAATGTGTCTATGCCCCCTGACATTGACATGCAACCACCTGACCTCACCAGTGGAATCGTGCTGAAAATCTAAAATGCATATGAGATGCATACTGCAACATTGTATACATTATTTATGACCCATTAGGCTATTGTGATGAGCACTACTCCCGAGGAGCCAGGACTGGCCCAGCGCCCCCGGAAGCAGACCCTTCTTCCACATCTCCGGACCCAGCAGACCCATACAGGGGCCCTTTGGACCGTGTCCTGGCGCCTTTGGCGCCAGGCTCATAAAGGACTTCAGTCCCGGCGCCATAGGCGCCGGGCTCATATTGATAAACTGTGTAATAATGCTTGGGTGGACTTACCTGAGGCAGACCATGCTGCATACTTACCCAGAACAATCCAGTCTGGCTGAAGTCCCCAGCCATCAGGGCTGGGAGGAACTATTTCCTCTATTCAGGAACTCTTTTCTTACCTGGGTGGGGCCGGTGGAAGAACACACACCTAAAGCACTTCTCTGCTATTTAAACCACGCCCGATGGAATACACGTGCTTCGCGTTATTCTGCATCAGCAGCAGGACGCTCACCGAGTCGGCTCCTGCATCCTGGCTCCTGACACGCCCGCCAGCACCAGGAACACCTGCAAACAGACAAGAAAAGAGAAGGCAAGCATTAGAAATTATACTTACCGGAATCCGGCCTCAGCAATCCTACCTCCAACGATCCTGCAAAGGAAAGGTACAAGATTAGCAGCGCTCTCAAACGCTCGCAGCCGCGCCGCCTTGCCTTACCCATCCGTGGCCTCGCCGAACTCCACCGCGGCCATGACACCGGCAGCATCTCGGCACCTGAAAAACAGAAAAGGACAGTCATTAGAGGTGCCCGCTCTAAAGCGGCCACATTTCTTCCACTTAATTAGGTGCCTCATCACGCGCGACAGCGGCTGTGACGCCGGCAGCATCTCGGCACCTGTAAGCAGAAAAAGACAATCATTAGAAGTAAGCAGTCGCTTTTCTTTCACTTACCTTCCTCCACCGCGGCTACGACGCCAGCTACATCCCAGCACCTGCATAAGAGGAATACATGGTGAGCACTACTAAGCACGGAGAACAAATACTCACCAAGAGACTTACCTGCTTTAGGTTTCTGGGCCCCGGCTCCTGTGGAGAAAAGACACTCATACTTACGGCTACCGCAGGAGAGACGAAAGGACACAGTGTCCGCAACTATTTCCCATCCAGTGACATAACTGGATTCTACGCACCCCTGCACCTGAAGCAGGATGGAGAGCTCATCTTTACAATACCTAAGGTGAGAGCTCGCAGAAACCAAGTTGGGGGGTCAAGAAGAGTGAGAAACGGGAGATTGGTGGGAACACATATCCACCCCAGCTGGTAATCAATCCCTTTTCTTCCACCTTCAGAAAACTTACTCTACAAGCCAGGCAATCCAAATTCAAAAGCCCCGTCCAGAGCATCTTCCGGGCCCTGCGCCTCACGATAGAAGAAACGGTAGCAGTCCAGTTTGGGTCAGCGTCTCTGTGGGAATCAGGTGAGCGTTACAGCTATACATTAATTCTTAATGTATTATAACGCGGCGTTATACACTTTCCCAGACGTACAGAGTTAATATCATATAAAAATGTTTGTAGGGCATAAGTTGGTCCGGGAAGTAGCTTTTCGTCAAGCTAACCAGGCTCTTCCAGGAAAAAAACCTTTTCACAGCGTGTATCTGGCCCATCCCACTGTCTGGATAAGACGCTTGATCTTATTCTCCCCTTCCCATCGTCTAGTCTGACCATTTTCTTATTCCTTTCTCTTGGAATCTTCCCTCCCCTCCAGCTGTTGCTAAGTCTTTCTCTGCCCCCTGCCGCAACTGACGTTCTGTCTTTTCTATCAGGATATCAAACCTGTTAGAGGCCGACTGTTATAATAACCCGGTCATTGACCTCAGTACCATTGCCCGTGCGTTTTCCTCAGTTGCAGAATCTGGCGTAGGAAATATGATTTGGCTTACAAAATCACTTTCTGCTCAATTATACATAGCTACCATAAAGCTATTTTCACTGCTAAGCACTCCTATTTCTCACGTTGGCTACATTATTCAATAAACCAGCCTAAAGAGCTGTTTAAAGTTGTCCGCTCTTTATCTACAGTTCCTTTTGAACCAATCCTGCTATCTCAGTCTCTGTGATCTTCTCATATTATTATGTGGAGAAGGTTGTCAAAATCCGCAAAACTATTGGATCCTCTGGCCTCTGCTCCTTTGCTCTTGACGCTACAGCTTGCAGCCACTTCCTGCCTATTCGTGGTCTGTGTTTCCTATTTTTACTATAGCCGAAATTCTGTCAGCTGTTTCCAAGTTGAAATTGACATCTCCTACTGCGCCCCCCTTCTAGATACCCTGAAAGATATCTTACCTCGCATTAGCCCCCTGATTACATCAGTCGTCAATATCTCTCTTTCTATGGGGCTGATTCTTGGCCTCCGTTAAGCACTCCCTGGTTGTTCCTCTTTTGCAAAAACATTGCCTCGATCCTGTTGTTTTAGCTAATTATTGTCGTATCTCTCTTCTCCCTTTTCTAATGAAGTATCCTGAAACTCTAGTCGGTCCCCTCCTGAGTTCCTTTCTTGAAAAGTCTCTTTTTCACACATCACAATCTGGCTTCCGCCCTGGTTGGGGCACTGAAAGCATGTTGGTCTTGGTGGTCGACAATCTTGCACTCCTGTATGATGAAGGCAGGTCGCAGCCTTGTTTCTCCTTGGCGGTTCCACTGCATTCGGCCCAATTGACCACGCTGTCCTACTTGATCGTCTTGCCAGGGCGGATCTTTCTTGTACTGTCCTTTCTTGGTTCTCATCCTTTCTTTCAAATAGGACTCAATTTGTATTTTGTGTTTTGTTTATTTATATAGCGCACAAGGCCCGAGGGAAACCGGGCACATTATTTAGTTACAGGCAGGTTACATACTTAGTATCTCTTCCTGCCTGCCTTTTGCTCTTCCCCCACTACACTCACATGCAGTGTCCCTCAGGGTTTGGCCCTCACCCCTATTTTGTTTAATGCCTACATCCAACCTTTGACCAAGCTAATTTTCTCCCACTGCTTCTGCTGTTATTCTTATGCTGATGACACCCAAATCTTGGTCAGTTTAGATCTGACCCTTCTTGACACAGCTACTAGATTTCAGCTGTGTTTCTAAGCTGTGGGAGAATGGACGTCAAACACTGACTTAAACTAAACGCGGTGGAAACTGAGGGGCTGGTGATAGGACCTCCATCTGCTGCGTTTTTCTGAACTCCTGCTTTCTGGCCACCTCCAAGATCTTGGATTAAAAATATCTGCGTCGTTATCTGCAGACCTCCAAATTGGTACTATTTATCAGAAAGTGTATTTTCAGCTAAAACGTCTGAGTACAATTCTTCCCTATCTTCCCTCTAAATTTCAAGCTCCTGTGGTATCCTCTCTCGTTATGGTGACTATGGATTACTGTAATGCCTTATTCTTCGCACAACCTGCTTATCTTTTGCAGTGCCTTCACGTTTTGCTGAATTCTGCAGTGAGAGTTGCCACCTCCACGCTGAGGTGTGCTCATATCTTCCCGGTACTCTGTCGTCTTCACTGGCTTCCTGTTGCCAAGCACACTTAATTTAAAGGTATACAGTCTGTATATCGTATATTTTATAAAGAAAGAACATATTTTTAAAATATTTTATAATGAACATTTTTATGGAGAATGCATTTAGGGGTGGGGTAAGGGTTAAATATTTTTGGGAAACAGTTGGGGTGAGTTTTTAGGGTGGGAAACAGGGGTTTTGGGGGACCCCCTCCAAAAAAGGAAGGGGAAAAAGTGCATTCTCTATAAACCGTTTCGTTGTAAAATATTCGATATATGTTCATTCTTTATAAAATATTTTGGTATAAAGACATGAACCAATTTAAAGCACTCTGTTTGGTCCACTGTTCGTTTTATGGCTCTGGCATCGAATATTTGCAGGCAACATTTTGACTGTATATTCTGGCTCGCCCGCTTCGCTTAGCTGGTTCTGTGCCTCGTTTGAAGGTCTCCAGGAATGGTGACCATGCTTTCTCAGAGGATGCAGCTCAGCTATGGAACTCTATTTCTCAAACTCTGTGAACCATTGAAGCTCCTCACATTTTGTCGGTCGTTGAAAACTTTTCTTTTCTAGTCCCATCCGGTCTCATTCTTGTTTTTTAGTGCACAATGCCTTTGTTGGCTACTGTGCGCTCTATAAATGCATGTTAACATAACGTAACATAACAAGCAAGAGCCCCATTTTGAGGTCTCCATTGTTTTGTTTGTGGTCTGCTGTTTGCTTGATCACAGTTCTACAGCAGCTTGTGGAGTGTTCTGACGCCAGGCAGCAGGAGGAGATGAGAGAACTAGAGTAAAATGAAAAGGTAAGCCATGGCCTGTCACTGTCAGGGGTGCCTTGACAGGGATTCAGGAGTGAACAGGGAACCCTAGAAATAATGTTCAAAGTGGCCCCATATTACACTTTTTCAGCAAGCCTACCCCTTTCCTATGAGTGTACGCAATCAACTACATCTGCAAGCCAACACACACAGAAGCCAGTTTCTCCAGGTTCTTGATATATCATATCAGTCTACCCTCACTAGCCAGCCCTGTTCTCTTTCTTGCAGAGCCACCTGAGCGCCTGGAGACTACCCCTGAGTGGTAGCGGTGCCCGGTATAAATCAACATAACATAACATAATATAACATGAAAGCATTTGGAAATTAAATAGGCTATTGCACAAAGGAGCCCATGGTGCAGAGTTCCCTATAGGCCAGTTCACGCCTGCAGGGATCCGATTGCAACAATGGGTTACAGTCAAACAAAGCAGGGTACCTAGGACCAGTGCCTTGAAAGCCAGGCAAGCACATTTAATGTGAATGTGAAAATGCAGCGGGTGAAGATGAAAAATAACAGGTGTGAGGGGATCATATATGTGCATAACCCTCAGCAAAGGTGATGCAGACTGTAAAACAGATTTTAAATGTACACGATGTAACACCTTTAACTCAGGTAATAAAACACCCCCATACTGTTTATAGATTTAAATTCTTGTGAGTTACAGCTGGGTATAAACGCATTGAGGGCAGAAAGATGAAGTACTGTGGCTGCTGTACTAAAGGCTAAATGGCTCAGCTCCAATTCACTCAAGGACTACAATTTGCCAATACTTTGTCACCCAATGGTTCAGACCTGATGACTAGATGTTGCTCAATGTTCCATCTAGGAATTTCAAGGGTCATGAGGTCAGATGCTTCACAGTGTCTGAATCCTGTCTCTGGCACATTGCCGTGGGCTCTGTGCTCGAGCTGGTCACCAGCTTGGGGGTGCTTAAGCCCCCCACAATAAGGAATGTATAGCCAAATGAATGGCCGCACTCTGCACTGGCATTCCCCTTGGGCGTTGATGGGAAAGGAGCTCTACTGCAACTCTCCTACCTGTGAGAGCAGACTGCTTAGATGTACACCATCATTTACAGGCAGCAGCAACACATGCATAATGGCAGAGGATGGAAGCCCAACATGCTCATGTCAATACTGTCCCAACTTAAGTGCCCTGCTCAGCTTTCAGTGGCACAGACCTACCAGTTTACATTGTCTAGTGAAAACTAAATATCCTCTGAGTGGGGGGTCAAAGTTGGACCTAGCGGGCCAAAGATACACATAACAGATTTTCAGCCTCCTGGTTTTACGAGGAAAGGTGGCGGTGTTGACAGGTCAGTGGGCAAATGCACCTGGTTAAGCGGTTGATATGTAGCTGCAGGCCACACATCCAGTTCCTTGTGAGATACTGATACTGGTACTGGTTTGCTTGCTCTGCTGGGACCTGCAGTCACCTCACATTACCTCGGGAAAGTGCCACGTTGACTATCCAGTACAGATAGCCTATCAGCTCTGGCCCTTTTGCTTCCCTTGTTGTTCCCTCAATGCTTTCAAGACAGTTGGGAGCAGAGAGAGCTTAGGTGTGAGGGTTACCGAAGCCAAAGTACACAATGTAAAGGCATCATTGATTGTGGCCATGCAGGCAACTGGTGGAGCATTGGGTATTGAGTGATCACTCAAGTCCACACTTGCAACCCGCTTTTTAAAACTGTCGTGCAGCCTCCCCAAAATGTGCCAGTGGCTCCACCCCTGAATGGTAGACCTCTCTTGAGTCTCTCATGCAGGCTAGAGCATCCCTAAAGATGCTCCTGTTATAATGAATTCCTTCCTTGGTTCCTTTTCACATCCATTGCTGTGGGACAATAACGCTCCTAGGCCTACCTTTTCCTCACTTCTGTGTTTGCTTTATTAATTTACTCTGGATACCAATCACTGTACTCTCACCTGATCTGCGCTGCTTGTGTGACAGCTCTTGGCCGTAGTTGTTATGGAACTAAGCCTCGTCTTCAAGGAACCTTTTATTGATCACTGACCCCCCTTATAGTGCTTCTTCTACCATGCCCTCCCTCAGCACATCCAAGACAAACCCACCTATGCACTCTTCCATAAGAAAGTAAAAACCTCACTGTTTAACAAATATCTGCAATAACCCGGACTTCCCTACCTACTCTGAACCCAACTCACGATCTATGATGTAACGCAACTACCATACCCTGTATGACTCAAGTTCTATGATATTTGTATTTACCTTACTGTTTTCCATCAAGTCCTAACTATGTACCTTGGCGCCGTGATAAGTCTGTGTCTGGGCGCAATCAAGAAATAAATAAAGAAATCTCTATATGCCCCCACTTTTTCATACAGTGCTCCTTTGCTTGTTACCTAGTTTTTGCCCGATTGGTATTGTGCTAGGAAGATGTCTGTGGTCGCCTGTATGGTATAAAATGTATAAAGCGCGATCTAAGGCCAACAGGCATCTAGGCGCTAGGGAGAAGGCAGTTTGGGAGACTGTGAAAGGAGCAGCCAAGCCTAGAAAAGATGTGTTTTCAGAAGCTTCCGGAATCGAAAATGGCCTACGGTATCTCGAAGATAGACAGTGCATTTGTGGAGAGTGAAAGTGAACTGGCCAGGTTAGAAATTAAAAGACCATTTACTGCTGAAGGAGAAGAGCAGTGAGCTGGCATACTGATGAATTACCTTGTCCTTGCTTAGGCCTGCTAAATGAGGAGAACAGCAGTAAACTGGCATATTGATGAATGGCCTTGTCCTTGCTTAGGCCTGCTAAATGAGGAGAACAGCAGTGAGCTGGCATACTGATGAATGGCCTTGTCCTTGCTTAGGCTTGCTAAGTGAGGAGAACAGCAGTGTACTGACATACTGATGAATGGCCTTGTCCTTGCTTAGGCCTGCTAAATGAGAACGACAGCAGTGAACTAGCATACTGATGAATGGTCTTGTCCTTGCTTAGGCCCGCTAAAGGAGTTTGCATACAAATGACATCCATTATTATTAAAAAATACGGACAATATGGCTCAAACAGTGAACATAATAGGGGTGATTATTCCCCAAGCACGACACACAGTAGCATTGGATGAACACTACTTGATTGGGAAATCTGCACGCAAACTTTTATCTGACCCTGTTTTGATGAAGTAGGGATTAAATCAGGTGGTTGGTCGATCACAGCAGATTAAGGCAATGAGGTTGCCCAGAACATCCTACTCTGCCACAAGACGCGCCATTTCTGAATATATTAATGTATACACGTCCGGTGACCTGCCTCAAAAAGACTGCAGTGTGTTCTAACGTGTAGAGACATTTGTTTTTGCAGACAAATGTGTGTGTGTTCATGTTCCTCTATGATTTTGCCGCACATCTGGGCCTTCACTGAGGAAAACTGCTGCTCATTGCCACTCGAGAAAATGGAATCCAGGCCCCTGCCCTCTATGTATTCCCTCAAAAAGAAATCTGCATTGAAAGGGAATTAAAATGCAATTTTTACAATCATGAAATGGTATTTCAATCACTTCAAAACCAGTCATCTTACTGTATTGCTATCACAGAAACCTAGCTATCCTCTCAATGGGCCTCATTACGAGGTGGGAGGTAGCCATGGCGTTCTTAGCGCCATGGCTGCCTCCAAAACCCTTCAGACTCCGGCCTGGTGAATGGAGTAATTACCGGTCCATTCCGAGGTCGGAGGGACCGGTAATTCCCCATTCACCAGGGCCATTCCCCATTCCCATTTGAGTACCCATAGGGCTCAATGGGAAGAGGGAAGGCGGCAATAACGGTACCGCAAATTGCGGTACCGTTATTGACCCCGGTGTCCCTTTGCGGGTCACGTCCTTAACGCCTGCAAAAAACAGACCCGCAAAGGGAACTCGTAGTAGGGCGGTAAGGGATCCCTTACCGCCCACCTCGTAATGAGGACCAATGACTGTGCTACACTAGCGGCTCTCCACATTGAGGCTGCTACCTTCTCCCACTCTCCCCAACCTATTGAGAAAGGTGGTAGTGTGGGGTTCCTCATCAGTAGGAACCTCACCACTGCTCTCCTCCCACCCTCTTCCATCATCTCTTCCTCTTTTGAATATGCCACTATTCAATTCCTCCCTCCTTCACCTCTCACTGTTCTGGCTCTCTATCGACCCGTTGGTCATCCTACCTCCTCCTTGGCTGAACCTTGTCCTTGAGTCACTTCCTACTGGTAAACATATTGTCATGCTGGGGTACTTTAACCTTCCCACACCCACCACAGCCACCATCCCTGAACGTATCCACTCTGGTGGGAACTCTCATGTCTTTGTATTTTTTCTACTTCACTATTCTCCTCTGACGTCTCCATTCACCCCTCTCGCTCATCAGTCCGTTGTTTTACTTTAATATCTCAGTCCCTCAACCCTCTACTCCTTCTCTACTCTTCAATGACCAAGAGGAGCTTAAAGCAGGACTCTCTTGCCCTTACCTTGATGGTGTGAGGACCCATCTCCATTCACTCTTCCCTATTAACGCCTCTTCCTGTGACCAGGCTTTATGTGACTTTCATTATGCACTTACGACTCTCTTCGACCAAAACTGTCCTGCTTGACATTCACATCCCCATCCTCAGCCCTTGATCACATGTGAGAGTCACACCTTAAAAACAAACATGCGTCATGAAATATGATGCTGGCACAAATCACCAACCCCCCACACTACTCCTAGACTACTGAAATTCCCTTGCTATCTTCACCTCTGCATTGGATTCTTCCAAATCCTCCTACTACATACACCTAACCATCTCCCTTCACAATCAACCCTGCAAACTTTCATCTACCCATCAACCTTTGCACACACCTCCCAAGATATTATACATTGTCTCCATGCTTTCTACATTCTCACAACCCTCCTCTCTCTCCCCCTACCAACCATCTGTCCACTACCTCTCCCCTTTCCCTTCTACTCTCCACTACGTCCCCCCAAAAGCTCTGACCAAATTAGCACCCATCCTTCACAGCACAAACCCATCCACCTGCCCAAATCCCTGTGAGCTCTTCAATATCCCTCTCTCCACTGGACTCACCCTGCCTCCTTCCAATCTGGATTTGTCCTACCCCTTTTAAGGAAACCCTCAACTGACCCAAAAATGTGAGCATACAACTGCACAGTTTCCCTCCTTCTCCATTATTCACAGGTCCTTGAATGGGTGATCTTCAACTGGATCACTAAATATCTTGAGGATAAGTGCCTTGGCGATCCACTTCATTCTGGCTTCCATGGTAAACACTCCATTGAGACTGCCCTCATGCATGTCTCCAGCATTATCTCTGATGCTCACCACTCCACACTCTCTTCTATACTTGCCCCTTTTGACCCCTTTGCTGCTTTTGATACTGTTGACAACTCATCTCTCCTCTTGACTCTCCAGGGCACTGGGTTTTGCAAATCTGCTTCTACCTGGATTGCCTTCTACCATACAGGTGGCTCTTTAAAATATACTAAACTAGCAAAAAAATGAACCCAACTCTCTCACTATCATTGCCCCCAAGGATAATTCCTAGGGCATCTACCCTTAACACTGTATACCTTTGCTGTAGGAAGACATATTGCCGTCTTTGGCTTTCTCTATCACCTCTTTGCTGATGAAACTGTCATCTTTCTTCTTTTCCTTCTTCACCCCAGCCATTTCAGAACAGTTTGCCAGCTATCTCACTGCAATCAACGGCTCTCCGCTGCCTCAGGCTGAACTTTCCAAAAATGGAAGTCATCTTTCTCCCCGCTTCCAATGCCATCCCGATTCGGCTCTCTCCTATCTCCATCCTGCCTGACCATTTTGCTCCCTCGCCCAAGGCTTGCAACCTTGGGACCCTGATTTATAGAAACCTCTGATTTCAACAATGTATCACTACCACTGCCTCTACTGCCTATATTAATTTTCTCAACATTCGGAAAATGTGTCCTTTTCCTAAGCTCCATTTTATGAAAACTGTAATCTCCACCCTCTTACTCAGTAAACTTGACTACTGCTCGAACCTACTCCTTGGCCATCCTGTCTACTCCTTCCACTAGACAAAGTACTCAACATATCTATTCACACTCTCTGCTACCTACTTAGATCCTCCCCACTTCAAAGTACCAACACCATGCTGGTTGGCTCTCCATGCACAACCTCTTCCATTTCAAGTTCCTTCTTCTAGTCTACAAAGCTGCCATTCATTGTGTTCTTCAGTACCTGCCTGATCAAACATCTACTCAGGATCTTGTTCCCTCCGCTCATCCTTTGCACTCAATCAAACTATCCAGCGCACACCTGTGATTCCTCTCACTTTTGCTCTTTCTCCTTACTAGCCCCGCTTCATTGGAACCCACTGCCCATCACGCTCAAAGCCGGCCTGACTGTGGATCTCTTCAACGCCTTGCTTAAACTTCACTAACTTGACCAATAGGCCCATTTCCTCTGCCCTCTCTCCCATCCTTCCTACCTGACCCATCACTCCATCAAGTGCTGCTTAAAAATGTTTTTTGATTATTTGTAGAATACTCCTCTTAAATTTAAAACATATGTCCCCCCTCCTGATGAATGTTTGCTTTGTACATTGGGTGCTTCTTATTTTTTTAATTGTTTATTATGTTTTCTATCCAGTTTATGGCGCACGTTGTTCATGCCCTCACCAACTGACTCACAACTTGGTCTCATCTACTGGGGAATGTTGCCACCATCTATAAATGTGTTATTGTAAGTCATTTCTGATCGAAACTGACATTCCTGTTGTTCAAATACATACAAATACAAATGTATTTGTCTTATTTTGGTTTAATGATGCCAAAATATGGTAATAAGTCATCCATATTGTTTTTTGTTTTTTTAAATCCAGAAGCAATGTAATCTCCAAATAATAAATTGGATTATTGGGGGTTTACTTGGGTCTTTATGTTTTTACTGCACCTTCTTTCATCACATTTTCTTTTTCCGGGCCAGATAATGTTTACCACAAAAAATGTGGGGGGAGACCCTGTGCACAGTTCCTACGCGCACCCCATATTTACTTACCCAAAAATAACCCCCTACATTTTGCAGTAAATACACTCAGTACAAAAAATCCGCAAGAAAAAAAGCTGAAATGAAAAATATACAGTAAACAGACTGGATATCGTTTACTTTTATCTTAATGCACAAACATATGTTAGTCATTCTTTTAGGTTGAGGAGTTTAAAAAAATCCATAATAAATGCAATTCCTTATTAATGCTATCCAAATACTTCTGCATTATTTTGGCCTTACTTTTGGCTTAATGTTCCCATACATAATGCATCCAAATAGCAATCCTTAATTTTTAGGAGTTCATAAATCAGTGTTCATTATAATGCAGAAATGGCCTTTAAAATGAAAGTGTTAGTATTTTGGAACACGCATCCGATGAGGTTGAACATGTGTAGAACCTGACGAGAATCTCAAATTGGGCTTCATAGTAACAAGAAGGTTGAAGCAGAGGTACGCTCACCCATGTTCTGCCCAAAAAGCCTGCGAAGCAAATACTGGTGAATCAAAAGGGTTGTGGGGAAGGGTATCGGGTAATAATTTCCCTATATATGTGGTCGGCATACATAACGTCGCCGGGAAAAGGTTGTAGCGACATTATATATGGTGACCATATACATGGGGTCAAGAGGAGCAGGGGTGGTGAGGGTGTCTACCGCTCCCACTGGAAAAAATGGGTTTTGGGACAACAGGGGGGTCTCCTGCATGTTCAATGGAATAATGTCCCCGCAAAAGCAAAAAACCGCGGGGACATTATTACATGAAACCTGGGGAAGATTGTGATTTGGTGTTGCCAGATGTGCGGTGCTATCCCGTGCCATGGTGGTTGCACACTGCCATCTGGATAGCTCTTAACTCTCCTGCATTTGGTGGGTGTCACCCAGCGCGGACACATTTAATGCTCACGGACATGTCCATACTCATCCATAAACGTCAATAGGCCCTCACTCACCCAAAACCAAAATATCTGATTTCACCCACAATGGCGACCCAAAGTGTTGCGATTTATGCATATAGAACACTGCCTGCGTTACAGCCTTTGAAGTGGGTGTTGGGCTATAGTCACTGGGACAAGGACTCTTGTCTGGCTAAAGATTTAACTTGATTACTTGGCTAGGTGCTTCTGAAATCAGAATTGGGTTAAGGACTCTTGCAGGTTCTTTGCATCACTTGCAGGCACATGGGGTGAGCTTTGTGGCATTGAAGAAACAAGGCTTACAGTTCACTGATGCACACGTGGGCGGGTTGGGGCCTTTCTTTCTTTTGCATTTAATTCTCAATGCTTCTTCTTGAACCTGTGGCCCCATTAGCGGCTGCTTTCTGCTCATAATCTGGCTTTGTGCGGAAGCATGCAGCCCAGGCTGGATGCAGGCTGCATGCACCTTTCTTCACCAGAAGCCTCCTACACACAGCTTCCAGCCTCCAACAATGGCGATGAGGCGCTCGAGGAGGCGGCAATGATTGGCCTTGGGGAATAAAGAACAAGGACAGTCAGCGAGCAGGAAAATGAAACAGTGAAGGGGCTGGGGGGCTTAATACACAGTTCGTGGGGACTGTGGGGAGGGAGAGATAGAGAAAGGTGCAATGGCCTTTGATCTCAGACTGATTGGTAGATTCTGATGTAGTGTCTTAATCGGTACGAGTTTCCCTGGAAGCTGATGACTGCAAAGGACAACTCTCCCTGCTTGCAGCCAACCACGCTACCTACGCCAGGAAACAGCGTAATAGAAACTGACTAGAGACGACTTTGCTGTGGAGTCTGGTGACCAGATGAAAGTGATCCCAAGGCAAGTCAGCAGTGCCCAGATGACTCAAGATCAGTGGGCTCGAGGGTACTTAGCCTGCTGTGCATATTTACAGGAATCTTTACCCACTCGCAAGTACCAAGGATTCACCAAGAAGGAGAACCGGACAAAAAGCTAAAGAGAACCAGCAAAGGATCACCCCAGTGCCATGCGCCGGCTTCATGAAGGGGACACTTTAACGGATCCCTGAAAAGGTTTTGGGCTTGTGTGACCTAAGTCTTATCGCAAAAGCAAGTTCTCGCCTGCAGGTGCCCAACTTCATGGAGGCAGACTTTGGATTTACCCTACTGTGAGGTGTTTGCCCCATTCGAGCAACTTGGTCATTTTTTGTTTTAGCTATAAACTGGCGCTGAAAGTACTACCTTTAAGCAGAAACGATTGTCATTAAAATAAGAGCTTTAACATAAGAGCTTCACATATTGGCTTTGAATGAGGCTCTGTAATGCTTTTCAATGGAGATGACATTTGTGGAGGCATACACAGTTGTTCAGTTATTGAATCCCTCCTATTCCCCGCCCCTAGACATGTTAATCCCTATGGACAATCCCAATCATTCCTGGCCATCTCAGAACTCTTTGAGCTCTGAGCTCTTTCATGGAGGCAGCCATCTTGGATGACTGTCTCCAAGGCCATCGTAGAATGGTAGATATCCAAATAAAATGATACATTTTCATGCAAGTGCTGCATGTTTATCATTTATATTTTCAATTTCTATGTAGAGCTAATTTCAAATATATGTAAGATACGATTTCACAATAGCACCCTTAGTGACCGTGTTGCCCTCCGTGGTTCCATGTTTTGTCATCTTTTAATGAGTTAAATGATCTAAGCATACACAAACAAACTTTTTTTCTTCCCGGTCTGCGAGGACTGTCACTCGAGGAAAGGGGCAGGTGCGTGTTTCTAAACTGACAAAAACTAAAACAAATGTCTTCCTGCTATGCGAGGACTCGCACTCGGAGAAATGGGTGGTTGCATGTTGGCGGGCGCAAGCCGGTATTCCAAAGAAACAGTGATGGAGTGTGGCAGGAGGAAGCAGGAACTTGGAGCAAGGGTCGGCACGATCAGAAGGGGCAGGCCTTGCCCGCACTGCTTCCAGGCTCAGTCTTGCCTGCAAAGTGAACTTGCGGTCTGTGGCTGAGGTGGTAGCGCACCTGGTCTGTATCATTATTCTGGAGCTGTCGACGCCGTTTTGATACCCGCCATCACTGCTGGTAAGCAACTTTCCAAGCCTGCATCCACGCAGATTACATTGCCAAGCCTGCGAAGGTGGGGGCTCAGCCACTGTGCGTGCGCGGTGCACACAGAGCAGATTACTCTTTCTGCACTGTGCTTGCACAGGGCAGATTAGATCTCTGAGCCCCCACCTTGGTGGACTCGGAGTCTAATCTACCCCATGGTGCAAGCCGACTGTGCACACTGCACAGAGTATTTTAGTTATTTTGTACTCTCCACCTTCACACAGCTGGTCGGGGCTCTGGTACAATTAGACCAATAGATGTGCTAATGAGATGGGAAGTAGTTGGAATATTGCGTGAGCCTGACCGAAAAATATGCAGCTTGATATGTTAAACATGCCAAATAAACAAGGCAAAGTAAAACAGAGATGATACGTTTATTATGCTGACTTCTATTTAAGACTTTATGGCTTTGAAGACTGCATATGTGGTTCCTTAGGGAAGGGACCTAACTGTGGCTGAAATCTTGCAGACATCAATGTTTGCTGACGATTAAACTACGACTCCTATGGCCCCCTACCTTCGTCTATGATAATGCTGATGGGATCTGTAGTCCAAAATATCGGAGAATTCACCATTCCATAACCTGAGTGGCAGCTTCCAACCTCTCTGCTGTCCCTTAGGAGGAGACTGGTGTACTTGGAATGAGGTCTCTGAGATAGCCAGGACGCTTGTTAGGCAAAGCTTGTTTGCACCCACCAGGTAGGCTAACACAATACCACTGGTTAATAAGAGCTACCTCAAAACATCAATAAGGACGAGATCGCATCTACTTCAAGATAAAAAAACCTCTACGACAGCCTCCCATTTTCCTAACCAGATTTATCACCACATATAGTACCAATAACTACATCATTAAGAACATCCTATATATATATATGATGCTTTTGTCAGTGTGTTTTCTACTTTCTATGTAAACCCTAATAAAATGTTTAATTGAAAAAAAAAAGAACATCCTAACTAAAAATTGGAACATCCTACAAATTGATGAAGTCCCTCACACTACCAAGCACCAACGTACAAAAGAGTACTGACACCAACAACATGGCTACAGGCTCCTCCCAAAGGCAATTACAAATGTGGCCAATGCCAAATCTGTAAACATTCAGAAAATGGAAAAAGAACGGTAGAACTACCCACTGGTGAAACCAAGGAGATCCAACAACTCATCAACTGTAACAGCACCTTTGAATTTTTTGCCATAAGGTACACATGCAACAATGCTTATATTGGAAGCAGAACTAGACAAATAAAAATAAGGATCGGAGAACACATATGATCAATAAAAACAACGATACTCGATCACCATTGCCATGTACTTTATGGATCACCACAAAGATGAAGATCTAAACAGTTTAAGATTTTATGGACTTGAAAAAATCAAACCACCACCAAGAGGAGGCAATTTCGAACTAATTCTGCACAAACATGAGGTAAGATGGATATGCCTTATGGACACATGCCATTCAGGTCTAAATTCAGACCAGGAATTACACCACTTCTTATAAAGTCATCTTTAACTTATTAAAAACAATAACTGAATGTCACGATGCTCAGCTGTACCATATAGGAAAAGATAGCTACACTTAGTAACCACCATATTCATTATGTTTCAAATCATGAGGCTAATATCCTTTTTCTTCCCAAGGTTAACGGAACTTTAACCAAACACTACCACTTTCTCATTGTTCTACATTAGAAATAAACAACTGAAAGCCAAATCTCTTAAAAAAAGTCAGCCACAGAAAACTCATCATCAAATATCTCTAACTACATACAGGGGCTAGCTCGAATCTAGAAAGGCAAACACAACACTAGTTGGCCACAAGCGAGATTGCACCTTTTCTTAAATAAAACAATAGAAATTAAAATTATTTCCTTCACAATTATATAGGTCCGTTATCGGGCAACTTAACTAACCCATTGAAGCCCAAACCAAAATGGCGGCCACGACGTAATTACGTTATGATGTCACTGCGTGAATCACGCGATGACGTCATCGGCATGCGCATCAGCATTCAAAGATGCAAGGCGCCGAGTATCCAGCACCCTGAATACCCGAAAACCAACTACAGATTGCGAGGAATCGAGGACAGACAAAGGTAAGCACACCAGGCATACAACTCCTAAAGTAGATCCCCAGCACTGTTACTTACTGTTTAATAAGAATAGAAATATTTTACCATATACTCATGTTAGCTCAGTCTACTTTAGGATACACCATCATCAAGAATATTTACCTAAAAAGCTGAATCTTAAGACAACTTTTCTGAAGCGAACCAGTAAGGATTGGCCCATCGATTCTTTTGCTAATGTAGCAAATGCCAATTTAAGAATTAGATTAGCTTAAAACTATGCCTTTTAATTATACCCCATAATTTATCCTAAAGGTAACTCATAAATTGAACAGAAGAACAGAATTCTCTCCCCTGAATAAACGCCCCCCCCCCACCCCACAGGGGCAGGGAAACACGTGTCAGGAGCTATCATTACAAATTGAAATTCAATGTACTCCTTGCAGACAACAGACAGTGATGCAGCTCTTTTTCACACACAGCACAAACTGAAGGAATAAACAATACCTCAAGAGCGGGAGCTATTATTACAAATCAAAATTCAATGTACTGCTTGCAGACAACACAGTGAGGCAGCTCTTTTTCACACAGCACAAAGTGAAGGAATAAACAATACCTCAAGAGCCGATATCAAAAATTAGCAGTCCGCAAGAAAAGACTATGACCTAGTGAAGTAACTATAATCAAAGGACAAACTGCTTAAACGGAAATTGCCTAAATACAAATACAGAAATTGGGATATGACTGTAATGGACTATACGGCTGCAACTGATTACGTCCCAGTGAAGTAACTGGGACCAAGCAACAAATTGAACAAAAGGACTTTGCTGTGCTACAAGTTTGAATAAGAAGAAACAATCCCCCACAAAAAACTTAACTGAGAGTGATTATGCGGCAAAGTACAACAGTAATCAATGATATCCTAGTGAAGTAACTGTGACTACTAGCACAAACTAAACAACAGGAAATTGCCTATAGAGCAAATGTGACAAGTTTAAATGAGAAGGTAAATGTGTGAAAGAATATGCACTACCACTAACTTGTGTTTCACCAATTGTACAAAATAAAATGCACAAGTTGAAATTTACAACAACCGGCCAACAATATTGTAAATTATATAAAGAAACAAGCGCTATCATGGCTAACTCTTTCGTTTTACAGTAAGACAGACTCCAAATATTTCTCTTACCTAGGCCAGTCGGTCCCGACTCGGACACCTCTGGTCTGCACCCTTTGTTCACTGCTCTGTGAGACATTTTATCGAGAACAAGTCACTCAAAACCGTATAGAAAAAGATGGACTGATGAGCCGACACTTGTCTTTCTTGGCCTCTTGGGTAAAGTTGTGTTTGTGACCCTCAGTTGAGAGGCACGCTCCTCAGACAGGTTCGGCAGGGACAGGGGACTGCCCTGAGTTATATTTTCCACTGCAGAAGCTCAGGTCCGTTTCTCACTTGAAAGTGTTCGATTCCTGAGGAGAAGCGTGTGTCCTGTTGCACTTCTCTTCCACTCACCTATACCAATCATGCCAACATAGGGTAGCTTTCTGGGAAGTCGGGTTTGATGGACGTTTGGTGTGGCTGGCTCGCCTGAGGGTCGAAGGCTTCTCTGAAAGTGGTTGTTGGATAGTCACAGTATCCTTACGTTGTGCTCACACGTCCTTAATCCTGACTGCAAGCCCTACCCCAGCGCTTGCTGTTTGCCTTCACACCTCATCACATGATGGGACCCCAAAGCGGTTTTCAAGTGGTAATGATATCATATTTTGGGTGCACCAGTGCCATGGAAGTGGTTCAAAGTGGAATTGATATATAGTTTGGAAAAGAAGCAGCATGAGGTCAACTGCCAGCTCTGCCCCCTCCAAACTCTCCATCTGCGGACTCCGCCCCCACCTTGACCCTTGTGGGATCCCCCACCACATATTTTCATTTCCACCACTGCACTCTTGCAAGGCCTTTTTATCTTCAAATTATTGAAACAGGCATTTTCTTCGGCTTAGACGGCATTTCTTCTACTGCCCCAAAAGAACCGGAGCTATCGATTTGGACAAACATGTTTAGGTCCCAGCTCAGTTTAGATAAAGGCTTGTATTTGCTATGTCATTTCCCGCTATCGACCCTACACAGGACAACAAACGCTCTTACCATTTTCCCTCCCCTTTACCCGGTCATCGTCGGATCTCTCCTCTTTCCTATCCTTATCTACCTATCCGTTTCTTTTATATTTTGTATGTGTTTATGCACTCCACTGTACCACCCAGTTTGTCATCTCATAGTTCTGTCATCTTCTGCCACACCTCAGACAACGTGGGTGATCTTGGTCAACTAAAGGAAGTCAACGGACCTCCAGAATATGGTGCTTCACACACCTTTCTATTGAAGGGGCAGCTTTCCCGCATGCTTTCAGACCTCAGTGAATATGAGTCTCTTTCTAGAGTATGGTAACCCCATATCAAAGAGCGCTCCTGGTGTAATTCAGTTTCACTCTGCTTTCCTGATGGTAGCTGTCAATGCACTAACCAGCAAAGGGGTGTTGTTTTTTTTAACACATGCGCCCCAGCTCTGCTCTCTAGGGGTGTGAATGTGATCAAGAATGGAGGTTCACCCTCACCCACGCGCACACTTGCACTATCTCCCTAGGTCCACAATGAGCTCTTATCTCCCACAAGCAGCCCCCCACCCCAAAACACCAGGGCTGCAATCACCCCAGCTCAGCCCTGTTAGATAGAGCTGGGAGGTGGGCGAGGAGAAATGGAGGCAGGCCCTGACCCACACACATGCTTTTAATGGCTCTTTAGTTTCAGGGTTACCTTTGAGCACGGCTTCTCGGCTCCCAGGCACCTCTCCATCTCCAGAGGGGCATGGCCTTTGACCCTGCCCCTTTGCTTTCACCCAGCTCCTAGACTCTGCTGGCACCAACCCCGCTCTGAACTTCATCGTGTTCCACTTGAAACGCTATTGATCCACTGCATCCTTGCACAGTCAGTGAGGGATTAGGAGAGGAGTCAGGATAGAGCGGTGGCACTTCTGAGCAATGCTGCAGGGCTGGCCAAAGCGAGGCAGGGTAACTACTGGTACCATCCAGCAAGCATGGGAGAGGGGCAGCTGCCTTCCCCCCAAGCCTGCTCCCCTCTCCCCTACAACACAGAGACACGCAGTCTCTCCTCACTACAAAGTGCAGGAAGGGTGAGGTGTGAACAACACCTCACCCTTCCACAAAGCAACAAGGAGTACAAACACCTGCCCCCCCCATCGGGGGGCCATGCAGTCGGCTACGGCCGGTCTGGGGGCTGGGCCAGCCCCCACAGCTACACATCAAAGACCCAGGGCTACCCCTGTATCTTATATAAGAGCTGCACAACTCACAGAAAAATACAAACTGTCTGTGGACCCTGAATGGGGACCCAAACAGTTAGGAGGTTCGCTGTTCACTCAGCAACCTCCACTCTTTCTTCTTTTCTTTTGCCCTGGAAGTTTGCTGTTTGCTTGACACCTTCCTACTTGGCAGCCCTAATTTTCAAAAAGTTCACCTTTTTCCGTGCGTCTTTTTTTCAAATTGAACATTGTCGTGTTCAAAGAATATTCCTTCCGTTGGGAGAACAGCGAGCAGAAAGGCACAAGGAGCCTCATCCGGAGGACACAGCAAAGCCAGAATGTGGGACGCTGTGCTTTAGTCGAGCGAGCGGCGGGAAGAAACAATCAGGCAGCCCGGGCTGCGAAGCATCGACAGGCTTCGGCCGGCCATTAGCTAGACAAACCCCTGGAAGCAAGCCAACATGGAACACTCTGCAAACATTAGCCACGCATATTTGCTAACTGTAACAATAATTTTGTCATAGTAAACATTATCACCGTCCTAGAAAAGCGTTTATAATGAAAACAGAGGGATACCTACGTATTTAAGCAGACGAGAACGATGCGTTCACTGAGCCCCACCCACATTTGCTAAAAACTGGTGCAGGAACCAAGAAGCGACGCGTAACGTCAGCGGCACAGCGGTTAAGGAGCAGGGCTCGACATCTCAAAGCCCTGAGTTCGAAACCCTGGGGAAGCGTTATTATGATATCAATTAAACAAACCGCAGGAGCCAGTCACACAGCACAGCAAATAAGGGCTCGCGTTGACACCCGTGCAGAGTCTACAAACGCAGGTTCAGATCCCGTCTGGGCCAACACGGGCCAATAATAAGCAGGGCTTGTTGCATGCAGCGCGAGATAAGTGCTAAATTATTACACGAACAACCCAGCTTACAGACAAGGTATAACAGAGGGGCACAGCACGAAATAAGCAGGGCCCGATATCGCAAGGCTGTGAGTTTGGATCCCCCAAGGAACGGGTACAATTGCGAAAAAACAAAACAACAAATAACACTGGCTGCCCCACGTGTCATTCACAAACGCTGTAAAATTTTAGCAAACGAACAACAAAGGAAAGAACGTTACATAGACAACAAACTAATGCGATGAAGCCACTGCGGCACAAGTTGCAATGGGCATTACAACAGCCAACAGTCTCATTGGCGCAGTCAGTAAATGGACGTGGCTGGCACAGGAAAGGTTGAGGTTTAGGATCTATCCTGTAATAGAGAAAAATCTCAAAGTAATGTGTTGTTTACAAGTGCAAAAGTCAAAACGAAAAGTTTAGGTTATGCTAACATACGTAAAATGTTATATTTGGAGAATTACACAAACACCATTGTGAAACACATGGGAAAAGACAAAGTTACTTCGGGTGACAAAATCTTCGTTTAAATTTAAAAAAATCTTCGTTTAAATTTAAAAGCAGCCAGTCGCAGCACGTATAAGGTGACCTCGTTAAACGAACCTGGTTACAGATCTCAGACAAAGGCGGCGCAGCTGGGTAAACGACTATCAGTGCACGACGCCCGACACAAACAAATCTATTTGCTTCATCAAAACGGTATTCGTGAATTTATATGAAACACACAGCCTATACCGCGGGGGAAAAAGAAGGAAATACCTGAAAGCAAGTTTTATACAAACAAACGCAAGGAAACTATTCCGTTAGCACGAATATTTAGCGAGCGGCCTATTTACCCACCAGACACCCAGACAAGCAATACCACATAATGAAATACGGCAAGCCTGCGGGACTGCAAGCAGCAAGCCAAAAGAAGTTGAATACTTCAAATGCAAGGATGAAAGAACCACACGCCTGCACGAACATAAAACAAACTTTCCAAGGGCGCATCAGTTAGAGAGTAAAGAGAAACATCTCCCTTGTATCTCAGAAAGTAAACATGGTGAAACCTCTGAATAACACCCTGATACGGGGTGCAGCATATCAGTTACCAGCCAGGTGACAAACATGTTTCTGATCTCCGATCAGATAAGCGCAGTGAGTAGAGCGCTCATGGACATCAGTACAGAACCTCTTGGTTGCAGTTTCAAATCCTGGCATGGTACATAAATTCAAATACTGTCTAGTATTTGCGGTGTCCCCCACCACCCCAGAGCAGGCTGGTGAGGGGCAACCATCCATAAAAAACAATTGCGCCTGTTTTTATGTGGGGAAAAATAGCAGCAACAGTCGCCATATACAGAGTAGCGCACAAACTTCACTACAAAGGGGGGCAACACCGGCTACAATGCGCCCCATTTGAGAACGCTGGAAGCATGACCAGTAGCGGCAACCCAAACCTTTCACCTAAAAGCGCTAGGGGGTTGCCCAATAACAAACGGTCAGACCAGGGGTCGATCAGTAACAACATGCAGGTGGCAAGCCACCCACAGACAAACGAAAGCAAAAATGACAGAGGAAGTCCAAAACCGATATTCAAACCAAGAATAATCACAAACGGATCATGTTTTCTTGCACAAGCACTACAATTCAGTGTAACCAGCCATGAGACAAGTCTATATCTACAACCCAGTACCCTGATTCGGGGCACAGTAAGACGTGGAACATGCCACCCAACAAAAGGGGTAGTCCATGGACAGCACGCAACAAGCCAAATTACCAACAAACATGGCAGTTTCTCGAATTGCCGAAGTGTTGCAGCACAGGCAGCGACTAAGACACAAGCCTCCCTCATAACACAGGAAGTTTGAGGGTAGAGCAAGGGACAAGACGACACCTTAGATCTCAGGAACGAATTGTGAAACAACCCGTACAAAAGCCAGCATGTGCACTAAAATTTTGTACACCCGAACAGAGCATACTGATGCAGTTTGAAGCCTGGCAGAGACAACACACAAGCCAATGCGTATCAGCATCAGCCTGAAACAAAGGCCATAAAAAAGAGAACCCGTTGAAAGGGATCTCCAACTAAATACAGCTATCCAAAACGGAGCTTGCCAAATATTTCTGTGTACGCAGAATAAACACAGAACCCTGAAACGGGGTCCAAAACAACACACAACTAAGGAAAACCTGTACTCAGGGGACCCAGTTGCAACAAAACTACTGAAGTAGTGCAACAGATCCAGACCACAGGCACGGAAGGGGGCAACGACAATACGGCAAAAGAGCACAGAAGCATTGAGGACATCGGGGGCTAGCGGTAAGGTGCCAGGTGAAGAAGGGATGATGACACCAAAGTCAACACAGCAAGGTAAGTAAGATAGCACCCCCGCAGAGCACCAGAAGACACAGATTCCGCACACCCACCAATGGTCACCCAACCAGCCATGGTCCCCAAAGAAACACATATGCAGGCAGACAAATAGCGAGCCAGCCCCACAAACAGTTCAAAGAGCTGAAACAAACAGCTAGGACAGGATAGACAACCTAACAGTCAAGTAACATAGCGAGCAGAGCGTTTTGCAGCTCATAACCCGCACTAGAGGGTGGTTCCAGAGCCCAGCCCAGCCCATACCAAACACAGCCCACAGAAAGACAGAGCCGGGCCATTTAGCACAACTATCGCCACATCTTAGGGGCAATAATAAATACGCATAACCAAAGTGAGAGCCGAACGATTATAACAAAACCCAGAAACTAAGGCGCCAACAAACGAGAAGTGTTCCAGACCATCAGGACCCCCCGCAACATGCAGGTAGTACTCAAGTGGATGACCCGATTTCCCAGCCGCTTGAGGTGGCCGAGATTGGAGCATAAACAGCATCAACACAGAACATGACAAACAAGCACAAACCAGGAGCCAGAATAAAACCCCAGGCTTGCCGCTAAGGGCAGCCAAGGTAACAGATAGAGGATATATTTCCAAAATATAGTCACACCCTCCAAAATGGTAAAGCGAGTCAGATAGCGCAGCAAGTAGAGCGTGCACTTTGACATCAGGGCAGAGCCTGCTGACGCAGGGTTGAACCCCGGCAAGGACGAACTCAGCCTTTCATTTTCTCCAAGGTCGTTAAATGAGCAGCATACACCGTGGGAAATTAGCAGCGCTCAGTTGCCTGAGGGGCCGTAGCGCCATATAAATAACAAAAACAAAACATGTGATGCATTTGTTTCCAGAACGGAGTAGAGAAGGAAAACAAAAGAGGTAGCGGAACATACAAGAGAGAAAGGTGTATGTTGTAAGACACAAGGAAAGACCATTAACACATGGGTAGCATCACAAGTCAGGCGGACAGTACATCAAGACGACAGAGAATAAGGTGACACAGCCTACCAGGCAGCAAAAATACGCAGAGGAAAATACAAGCAAGAAATAGAAGAAGGCAAAAATCCAACAATCGCGGGCTGATGCTTGAAAACTGCAAGTAACACTGAACCCAAAAACTGGTTCTACAAAAATGATAAGCAGTGGGGAATAAACACCACACAACAAAACAGGCCGACGCCCGAGGGCCATGGCCAAAGTGCTGCAAGTAGCATGGAATGTGAAAACGGGTTAAACGATATCAGGATCCAGTGTGGAAAAAACACCACATAGCACAATAGGCCAACGCCTGACGGCGGGGGCCAGAGTGCTACAAGCAAACCCGGAACTGGGAAACAGGTTCAACAAAATTAAAAAGCAGTGGGGAAAAAGCCCCACATAGCACAATACAACAGGCCAACAGACGCTCGAGGGGAGGGCCAGGGAGCTACAATGTAGCTCGGAGCTTAAAGGCAGGTACAAAGCAATCTTTGTTAACAAATAAGAGTATAACAGGGGTGGACTGTCCCTTAGAAAACCCAGGAAATTCCACAATGGTTCCACCAAGAAATTCCAGCAAGCCCGGGGCACAGGGAAGAGTTACCTACACATATAAGATAAAGGTGCCTTACCCGTCTTAAACATGTCCACGGGTCAAATTTGAACAATTACTCCTAGGGCTCCCCTACCCCTGTTCACAAATCCACCCCGGGTGGACAAAACACCTCACAGCAGAGGCAAACAGGCTAAACGCCGCAAGGGCTGAGGCCATGCTTCTAAAAAGCATAAAAACTCAATAAAAGTTTTTTTTTAAGATAAATAATTAGGCAAATGCCACAAAGGGCTGCGGCCACGCTTCTAGAAGCCCAAAACTATAATGTTTTTAATAGATAAACAGGCCAACGCCACAAAGGATCAGGGACACGCTTCTAGAAGCCCAAAACTATAAAGTTTTTTTATAGATATACAGGCCAACGCACCCACAAAGGCCAGGGCCAGAAAGCAGCCAAACTAATCAGATTAACTTAAAACTGTTTGAACGTATGAGCAAACACTGGAAACAGGGGAACCAAGCAGGGCTCCCCGTGAACAGGTGCAAAACACTAGCACAAGTTGGGAATCGAAGTATAAAACAGAGACAGCGTATGGACCAGAAGGCTCCCCCTAACTGGGCCATATTAAGTACTGCACCTGGCACGATCAAAGGAATAGCCAAACTAAGGGGAACAGACAAGGCAGCTAGGATAAAGCAAGCAACAACTTTTGGGGGAAACCTGGACAGCCGGTAACCCATCCAGGTTGTGGCGGCACAGGCCAGAGGGGGTAACCTCACCCGGTGCCCAAAAGTATGACATTATTAGGATATGCGATTATTGTTATTGTTTCCATAACCATATCTGTAACAATAAAATCCTATGGCCTTTTATTGCCAACACTTGACAAACGTGTGGTCTAATCTTTCTCTGGGGAGGGGAAAGGGTCCCGGCAGCCCACAATCACCGTTAAGAAAAGCACTAACGTAAGTTGCGTGCATATGGGTCCAGAAGTTACAGTAGAAGGCACAGGTGAAGATCTCCAACATCCACTGCACCCTCCCACGTGACTTCTGCTGCCTGTGACTGCAACCACGTATCTTCTATGAGAGGAGAACTAACCGAAAGAGTAGAATTCAGATATTCCTGCGAACAGCCCCATTTGCCTAAACGTTATTTTTCTTCTCCATCTCAAGGACACCCACCAATGAAAGTCCAACATTCAGAGTTGCTTCCAGTGAACTGCTCCAGAGAGCCCTTGCAGTCAATACCTCCGATTGTTCTGATGCCTTTCTGTTGCTTGGCGTGCAGGTCAGGCAGGAGCAGCTGTGACTGACAGAAGCGCCAGCGCAATCCAATGGCTGGCACTTCTGTCACCTACAGATGTAGGAAAAGCAAACTGTAACTTCCTCTTGTGACCCCTTGAGCGGGGTCATGAAAGGAAGTTACAGTCCTCACTGCATGACCCTCTTTATTTATGTGTTTATATAATGTTTGTCAGATACTTGAACCCGGTTTATTTATGCAATGTGTGTGGGCTACCTGTATCCGACAAACATTGCATAAATAAGTAAATATCTACCTCTATTAACATTGAAACTTTCCCACACGACACAGAATGGGATCACTCAACTGCTTTCAGAGGTGGGCCGCAGGAGTTGTGCCGGGTGTTCCTTAAGGCGATCAAAAATCAGCATGTTTTAAGTTTAAGATTAAGATTGAGGTTGCAGGACAATCCCTCGGTTTGGACGAATGTCCCAATTCATTCTGGTGAGCGAAGCCTTAATTAATACCCATGAGACAACCTTGAAAATGTACTACGACTTTGAAAGCCAGATCTCAACTACAATGTCCCGTTTTTGGGTTTTGGAGTTAATTGCCTCTCAGGTGTTTTCTGTTCAGCTCTTCATCTCACTGGACCACCCATGAGCACTCGTTTTCTTTAAGCACCCTGATTTCCTGTTTAGTAAGCCTCACCCACATAGTGCTAGCATTTGTCTGTATGCAGAATGGTAAAGGAAAACTACAGTCCGAAAGTCCAAAGTGATGTCTTCTAAAAACCCAGGACTGGCCGATAGTGACTTTCTCCCATGTCTGTCTGGTTGGGGTAGTGTGGGTGGGCCAAAGCGGGGCAGTTTAATGAGTTACACACTGTGCAGTTGGTAGTTTTGTACAATGCTATTGACCAAACGTGCATTAAAAAATACACTAGTGCCAACATATTTTACAAAAAAATGCCTTCTAAGGTAGTACGCCCACTGCCATGAAAAGTAACAAATTGCCTTTTCTGATTGTCAGCCACTTTCTTATTGGTGTCTGGGACATTTGTACATGTTCTTTTTTTAGGCCACGCCCGTCAAGTCTTGGACCACGCCCATCATGCAAGCCATGCCCCCAAATGAGACACCCCCTCAATTTCTTACCCTACTTAAAACACTGCCTCCAACCCTCATATTAGGACTATATGGTGGGGGAGGTTGTTGCTGTCCACCGTTAAGACACGGTTTGAGGATCCACTGCTTTCTATCACAGACTGGGGACCTCTCTCAGTGCCACTAAATCTCATAACTGGGTAGAATTACCCCCCACCCTGCAGCCCCTCCACCCCCAGATACTTGTACTATCAGTTTAAGGGTCCAGGAAACCGGAAAGGCATGAAGAGGAGGCACTCGGGCTTCCGTAAGCCTCCGCCTGATAGAATGTTTTTACTTCTAGTTCTTGATTATATTTCTATCTCCCGCCCACCCACATCCACTTTACTCAAACAATGCGCACACCTGTGTATTTGTATGGGGTCTCTCTGGGGCCTTTGGGGTTAGATGGTCATGGAAGCATCATGCTCTTATTGCTCTCTGTAACAATATGCAGAGCGGTCAGTACTGCAGGTCGGGTCCACCTCAACTACAGTCTTAGTTCTGAAAGTGGTCATCATGCTGAGCAAGGATGGCCATAGTACTTACCACACAGTCTCTACCCCCACTAATACCGCGATGGATCACGACCAAAGGTACTACACTCTGTAATTCTGGGCAACGTAGAGGGATACGCTCACTGGGTACCAAGTGAGTCATAAGTGAAAGTTCCAGGAAGGGGCTGTACTCCGGGTACGTCTTATGCAGCGCTGCGCCTGGTGAGAGTGCTTAATACAGTAGACCACCCTACTCCCATTCGCTCTACCCCTACCAACCAGACCAACTCTCTCTACGCCAACCTCTCTACCCAAACCGTTCATCACTCTCTCTACCCCACCAACCCTAATCCCAAGACTACCCCACTCTCTCTACCCACCCAAACACACCCTACCCTCACGCTCTCTACCCCCACCTCCTCTATCACCATCAACCCATCCTATCCCCTCTTTATCCCCTCTCACTCTACCCACTCTCTCTACTCTACCCTCACACATGCACACCTACCCCCTCTAACTCCATAGCTCTGCCAAACGTATACCCTCTATTCCCACACCCACCTACCTTACCTCCATTCTCTACACCTTCTCATCCTTCCTCTCACACTCTTTATTTATTTCTTACTCTCTCACTCACTCATATTTCACCTTGCTCATCATCGATGGCACCTTCTATCAGTACCTTCCTCCCTAGCTCTATTTCATTTCTCATTTTCTTGCACACCCCTTATCACACTCAACTTTAAAATGTTGTACTCTCCTCCTTGTATACCCGGGTGCCAATACATGTATAATGCAAAGAGCAGTAGTAAACGTCAAAACTATTGGCATTGCCAATGCTTGTTTCATAATACCTGTGATCCCATTGACTCCAACAGTACAAGAGAGATTATTTCCCTTTTATTGGGAGTTATTTTCCTCTAATCAGGGTAATGAAACAATAATATTGGCTTTTTAATCAATGGATTTGAACAGTAACATCTTTAAGTTTATTTTCGTGTTCAGTTGTTTAACTGGTTGAACATCTCATGTTTTTTATAGTTAAGCCTTGAACTCAGTCCGCGTTACTAAAGAGAAGTCAAGCCATACCATTTGGGTCTGTTGGTTTGCATCTCAACCACACACCTAAAGTCAGTGGTTGCTTGCAGGACTTCACCCAGAGAGAGAGGGAGTGTGGGAAGTAACGGATTTGACCCGTGATTCGCTCAGAGAAAGGGGAGAGAGAGCAGTGAAAAGTGGACTTCCCATACTCAGATACGGAAGGAGAGGGTTAACTCTGAGAGCAAGAGAGTGAGACACACACACTTAGGCAATAATGGGGGCTTCACTTACTGATGGAGGGAAACAGAAGTGTGTGAAGGGAGAGAGGGGGGGAGAGAGAGAGAGAGAAAGAGAGTGTGTGTGTGTAAGACAGAGAGAGTCGTGCGGCAAGGGAACGTCAACTATTCAAACATGTAAGCAGGCGCAGTGTGGACAATTAGAAACGAAAGAGATTTCTTGAAAGAATTATGCCACTTAAAGCCTGTGGGACGGCTGTGGAGTGGGTCAGAGGAAAGTCTCCTTCGCACAGGAGTTCTCTATTTTGCAGCATGGTGAAGGCTGCAGGTCACATAACTGAACAAACAGTTGAGTGATCTCTATTCATCTGCATATAGGTACCTAGCTGTCAAAATATATTTAAAAAAAATGCTTTTTAATGTAAACAGCTGGATGTATGATCAGTACCTGAAAGCACTAGATAAACTAATTGCATTCATAGGAAACGGAAAACCACGTTTGCTTCTACAGAGCATGTTTGCATTGACAGCACAAGAAAAGCAATGCAAAATTGGAAATGCATTATACCATTTTTTTTATTAAGAGTAAAATTGACTTAGACTCAGAGTCAATTACTTAGGTTTTCTTTTAAACAGAAGCTGTTGCGCAATTTGTGATCTTGGCTGCGAAATAACGACTCATGGGATGTGTGCTACTTTTGCATTTGTTTGCACGTTATTGGACCTGTGGAATATTGTATATTAGTGATTACAGAAAGGTTTGTTTTCAAATCACGTGCACAAATAACTAAATCACAAAATAAAAAAACCAGGGAAGGTAACACACGTCTCCCCAGAGGCCAACTCTTTGCCTCAAAATCGAGTTGTAAAGCTTTATGGCGCCACATTTACACACGTGACACTTCATATTTTTCTTGTGCCTTATTATAATGCATGTTATGCTTCCTTTGGATGTGGTTGTTTTTTGGAGAACGCTGTGAAGCTTTACTTGTAACTCATGAACTGCTTTTACCTTTTTAATTTGAATTCGTGAGTGCTGCTTTTAATGCTACTTTTATAATATGCAGGGTTTTAGTGTTAATCAGGGATGTCAAGTCACCAAAACCACATGGAGCGGTGGGAGTGACGTCACTCACCCGATGGCATCACCGGATGTGCCATCACACATCTTTGCCCCAGTGACATCACAGGACATGACATCACCGATGCAAAAGAAAACGTCGAGATTGTTCAAATAAACACCTAGGAGTGCAAAAGGTTACTCATTGACTAACACTATTGTTACTGGGGTACTGCATCAGTATGTCATGAGTAGTTTCAAGATAGGCCAGAGGTGCACACCGCAGAAGCATCTGGGGTTGGAGCACTGTCACACGAATGCACAGGCTTACATGGCCTGTCACTGTCATCGTGTCTCAGTGATAACCTCACACAGCAGGTATTCTAATGAAATGCTTAAATAGACATCTAGGCCCTGATGCATGGAATTATTTGCGTGTAACACGGGGATTTGTGTGCCCGCAAATCCCTGCACGCAAATCCCCGTTTTGCACGAAAATAATTCCATGAATCGGGGCCATACTGTATTTTTAACGTGGTCACTTTCCTCATTTACACATTCATCGTGCATGTTTCAGCATGGCCGTTTTGGTCGAATTCTTTAAAATATATATAGGTTGTTTTCTTGAGGGTAGGGGTTTGGGGTGGGTGGGTGTGAGGGTGAGGTGGTGGGGGTGGATTAGATGGGGAGATTTGGGGGAACCCCCATTTTTAAATCAATGCATGATTAATGTGCAAACGAGGGCAGTGTCCACATTAAAAACACATACAACCTAAATAGCGCCCCACATTCTTAAGCACAGCTTAATATACCTTAGGATGCTGGGCCTGATTCACAAAGCATTTTTCAATGAGTAAATCCCATTGAAAAATGCGTTCTTAATGAAGCTAGGTGAATGTTTTCTCTGATATGCTGACACGGACCTCTTAGGCCAGCTGTAGCCAAACAACCAGGTACAGCCATAATATGCCATGTGTGGTCTCAAATGCCGCGGACTAACATTTGATGTCAATGAATGCCTCACATACCTGGAATACATGACGTGTACGGCTCAGCCTAACATAACCATATATATATATGTATATATATATATGTCAGGTGCAGCCTCAGATGTCAGATCAATGCCACCCATTGCCAGATAAAGCTGGTATTCCTCCCTTTTGCAGAATGGCAACTTTCCTGAATGCATTTTCGCTGAATTTTATTACCCCTTTTCTTTACCGGAGATGGTAATTATGTGTATGGTATATAACAGGGCATGGGGACTGGATCTGGGGGGTCTCGCCCTGTTTTCTGTGGTTTAAGAAAGAGGTAAAACACCAAAAAAGAAAGAGGTGAAGTTGCCATTCGGCAATAGAAATCAGCAAAACCTAGTAGATCCATAAAGCCTCCTAGGTTTGGTGTAGTCAGCATAAGTCACCTCGTCCTATGCTCAGGTGCTGCTGCCATATCCTAAGTACAGCACATCATTCCACAGTCCTGCCATATGCAGGCAGTTAGCACTTCATATAAACATTGTAGTCATCGTATGTAAGCTATTGCCTTACATGTCGATCCCTCAAATGCTGATGTAATGCCCGTTAATGACTTTCATACCTGACATAGTCAATATATATAGGTTACAGCCTCATTTGTCTAGATGATGCCATTGTAGTCAAAGGGCCGCCCCAACTGGCTCACAAAATCCATCTGATGCCAGGTATATGTAGAAAGACGTGACCCAAAAGCTGTATGTTAATAAATAATTAAAAAAGGCCAAATAACTCAAATAACTGGTGCACGCATTTGTATAGTTTTGTTCTATGCAAAGGTCTCAGATGGTCCCGTACAACTAAACTGACACGGAGCTCATCACGCTGCAAGAAACTACAGGTTATATAGCAGAAAACTGTATATTAGCATGCAAAGGTTACAAAGTCATCCCACCACCCTCATTGCCTGCCACCTATTTAACATGCTAATGCCTGGACTGATTGTCTACACATTATCTAAGCCCATTGCACTATGCAGGTGGGCCACTACATCGTCACTATTAAATCCTAACACGTGATTGGCTAATAGGTATATTCATACACTAATACATTTTGACCATCATGTGATGTGCACCCCTCAGACCCAGACACATTCAAAGTGAGACTCGCGAGGCCAACTCTGCTTTGATAAGACAATGTGCCTTCTCATTATACGAGATGCCGCGGCACACACAATCTGCACCCCCGATCTTGGACTGACCGTACTCGCATCATCGCTGTTCCTTCTATCACAATTCACAGAATGTTCCAGACACAGCTACCCCTTATCTCCTTCAGACCCCAGGTGCCCAGTAATAGCGTGACTAAGGCACCACTCTTGGGCTTGATTTCTGGAATGTATTTGCTTTGTTTATGCATCTACTTTAAATTCAAAAGGGATGACCGCTCCTTGAGTGAGGGCAGTAAGGCTCTAAATCTTCATTTGGACTATTGGCATCACAGACCCTCATGCCCTGTTATTATGAATTTGTTCTTTGTCACAGGATATTGCACAGCAAATGCCAGGTAGGGAACTCCTCACCCTACAATGAATGTGGCGCACAATAACACTTTTTATCTTTAATATACTACAGATTCTTTTGAGTAGGCCTCCAACCCGTCTCGCACCCAAACTCCACAAACACCCCGTGTCACAATGGACTAAGAACCAGGCCGGTGTGTATCAATAAGATATTTATTAATTTATTATTTAATGAAAAAGGAAAATAATCAAAATACAGCAGCCACCAAAATTGCGGCAACACAAATGCAATATCCTATCTAGAGTGACCAAGTGGAAATGGGCTGTTACACTCGCTTTAGTTTTAATGACAAAACAACAAAATAACAATTCCACACAAAGTGATAGCCCTACAGTTTAGTACACCTCCCTGCAACACTCCCCCCCCCCAACATCAATTAAACTTGATTCCTTTGATTGGAAGGCAGTTGCAAGGAGTAGGAATATTGGGGAAAATCAGATTTGGGGTAAAGCCCACCACTACAAGATGGGAAGTCAGCAAAGAAAGGGAAAAGCCATTTTTGGAGCAAAATGGAAGAATGGGGTTTTGATTATTTCTCACAACTGCTAGAGGACAGAATAGAAGAACATTCTTATTTCTTATACTTAGGAGAGTTTTAGAGAATATTAATCAGCACACCAGGGCAAAATAGACATGAAGCAGGAAAATCGTTTTTTGGGAGAAAGCAAATGCAAAGAGAAAATACAGTGGCTAATGGAAATTCGTTTATACTGGGGCTTACAATGACAGGCAGCTCAGGGAAGAGGTTTAGCCTACAATAGGAAAATAGGCAGGATTGATGAACATTTTGTTTGAGAAAATTATAGCAGAGGGCCATATCCCTGCCTCATGGCAAGCTGCCATACTTATTCCTGTATTCAAAAAGGGTCATACAACCGAACCTGGTAATTATCGGTTGCTTTCCATGTTGGATTGTACCGGTAAAATTTTGCCTCCCTATTGCTAAAAGAACTCCAGGGATGGGCTGATAGAGCCAGAATTTTAGACCGCTTTCAGAGTGATTTTAGGGTAGGCTTTTCTACTTCTCATAATCTGCTTATTATGGACTCTTTGAGGTGTAAGGCCTCACAGCTTGCCAGCCCCCCACTTTATGCCCTCTACATCGACTTCAAAGCAGCTTTTGATTCTGTTAACAGAGCCATATTGTAGTGCAAATTAAGAGCCTTGTCTGCCCCGAGGCTCTGTTATATTATCTTGAGTTGCTTCACACTCACACCATGGTACGGCTTAGATTAGACAACCGCGGATCCATGACCGGTTCCTTTCTGAAGCTGAGAGGGGTAAAGTAGGGGTGTGTAACCGCCCCGACATTGTAAAATTGATTTGTATCAGATGCCCCTGAGTATATGCAGGGAGTTAATAACTGTCCGCCTAAAATTGGCTTAAGACACTGTACAATCTTAGCTTATGCGGACGATCTTGTGATATTTTATCATACCTTTAGTGGAATTCTTACATCTGCCGAGCGGCTTTGGCAATATGAAGAGGTAAGTGAATTGGTTATTAACCATAGTAAAACAGAACTGATCCTATGTACATCTGGTTAAGTCGCACGGCCCCGTATGCAAATGGGAATGGCTGAAATAAATTACACCCACTCATATAAATACTTGGGAGGGGACTTTGATAGTAAGGGTAATTATATCACATGTATACAGGCCCCTAAAATAAGCACATTTGACAGCTATGATCTATAAATTTACGTGAGAACAGAGTGGATTTTCATTTGGGCTGCTCGCCAATTATACATACAATCATTAGGACCCTGGCGGAGTGGGTTTCCGCCAGCGCTAATCGCGGC
The DNA here is from genome assembly GCF_040938575.1 of Ambystoma mexicanum. Lineage (NCBI taxonomy): Eukaryota > Metazoa > Chordata > Amphibia > Caudata > Ambystomatidae > Ambystoma > Ambystoma mexicanum. The sequence continues at coordinate 307,936,428 of NC_090921.1, forward strand.
GGACCCGTCCGCCGTACTACGAGTTCCCTTAGCGCCATGGAGGTTTTCTCCGCCTGGTTTTGCCGGGCGGAGAAAACCATGGCGCTAAGGGACCTCGTTGTTAATTACGCCGCCGTACTTTACGGCGGCGTAATTAACTCCTTCCCCACTCCCATTATACCCTATGGGGCAAGAATGGGAATGGGGAAGGGTAAAATGGGGATTGGGGATTTACCGCTCCGCCAAGGTCGGCATGGGGTGGTAAATCCGCCAACCCCCATGGCGCTATCGACGGCTTTCCGCCGTGCTTCGCGGTGCATTTAGCACCGCGAAATCCGCCAGGGTCCTAATGAGGGCCAATGTCTTGTACCAATGGTAACTTGTGGCCTTGACCCGTTGATAAATGTGAATTGGGGATGGCTCCAGTTAATAGAGGGTAAGTTCTGGAGAATAATTCTTGGCCTTCTGCAATGTATCCCTATGGCTATCCTTAGGTTGGAGCTTGGGATTATTTCTCTAAAAAAAATTGTTCTGTGAAAGAGAGCAGAACTGTATGTTAAAATCAAGAACAACCCTACTAATCCATTGGTAATGACTGTTGATGAAGATCTTCGTGCTGGGAAACAACATAGTCTACTAACTCAAATGGAAACATTATTTGAGGCAATATGTTGGTCTCCGGAATGGGGACAAGATAATGACCACTTGCTTCAACTTTTAAATAAGCGTACAGATCTGTGGGATTGGCAGAACAATTTTGTGCATTTAGAGAACTTGAAAAGTTATAATTTTATCACCCATGTTTTATTCACATACAAAAAGCCCAGTTATATGTAAATCTGTGTCCCTCTGAATTATTAAGGCAGTTTATTTTATTACTACGCATCAACCATTTGCCAAATTTGGAAACCTTGGGCCCAAAAATGGGCTTATTAAAATTTGAAAGATACTGTAGAATTTGTGAGCTACGCACAGAGTTAGAAACTGCAAGGCACGTTCTTACATAATGTTGTCCGATGAGTTTAAGTCGTGAGAAATACTTGGGGACATTTGTCAGCGGAGTTAGATGCTTGTGACAAGCAGAATTGTGGCATCACTGTATTAACATACTGAATCCCAAGCTGCATTTAGCCTTTTCAAAGCGTGGTCTGAAGCCATAACCCTTATGAGCCACTGCTCAAAGGCAGGCCTGTTGGCTCTGCATTCCCCCGCCCCCTTTGAAAAGAATCTTAAAGGTAAAGTTGTAATCTCAGGATTTGAAATGTAGAACTAAAGTAGGCGAATAACCTGTTTATATATTTATTGTAATTACCTATTTGGTTTATTATTTCTAATATCGTTACTTTGCTTATTCTTACGTTTTTTTATCTTTTTCTGTGTGTTAATTTTATTGTATTTGAAATGATGAAACTGTTTATTTGAATATGTAGTTGGACGTTTTATGATAATCTGTTATTTTATATGGTTAATTTATGTGTAAAGTTTTATTTGTTTATAAAACTATATCACATTAAATGAATAAAATAGGAAAATCGGTTTTCAGTGACAAGGACAGAGGCACATAACTGGTAGACTTCTAGGCAAAAGGATTGCTCACACTAATGAACCCAGTTATGGTATAAATTGACAGATGGAAATAGGAATTCATTTGGTAATGCACACGATACAGGCACAAATTCGGATTTTAGTTACAAGGAGAATAATTCTTTTGAGGAAACACTTTAATGACTATAATAATTAAATAAAAACACCAGGAACAAGATGGTTGATTTCGAATTGCAACAATCTTGTACCGTGAATTTTAATTGGGGAATTAATTGATTTACTTACAAAAATACTAAGGATTTACACAGACAACTGAGAGGTTTTTTAAAAGGAGATACGCTAACATGCACCGGCAAACAAGAGATTCTTCTATGAGGAGATGACTGGGCTACATGGGCAATTAGGGTTTTTCAATGGGAATCATTGGATGTACTACTACAAACATGAAGGGTTTAAGCAATTTAGTGCTGGGGTTATATGCTACTTACAAAGCAAGCCTTGGTTTAGGATTCAGGAAAGCCAGCTGGATCTCAGGACACTCTGGACAGATAGGGCAAGGGGTCTGGTCACTGCACTCTCAGAGATGGTAAGGTTCATCAACCTTCTCTCCATCCTCCTTCTCCTGTCTCCCGTTTATTTTGTGTGTGTTAAGTCCTAGTACAGTCCCCCTTATATATCAGAAATGACATCACTAATTTTACAATCTAGGGGGAGTACCCTGTATTATCCCTGCCACCAGGATTGGACAGTTTCTCTCTGTCTCTCCGCCCCCATATAGGATTGGATCAGGGATTTTGGAGCACCATCTGTATTTCCCCTTTTTTTTTTTGTTATCAGCTCCACATTTTGGCAAAAACGTTTTATTTATCATAACTTTATAATTATACTAGCAACTGCCATATGAAATAGATACTACTTTGTGGGAGTGGGGTCTTGGGATATCAACATGAACTGCCCTGTGCCCAATGAGAAATGTGTCGCATTGCTGTGAAAGTACAGAGAATTCCCATTGCTCTGTTGTAGTCAAACAAATCGGAAAAGTCTTTCACACATTGGCAGCTCCACTGTAGGAAAATGAAACTGCTGTAGTAGTTGCTGTGTGCAAGTATTTCACTTTTTTATTTTAATTTAACATGGTGGCCCTTCGTTGAGACACGTGCTTCGGCACATGCTTGTGATTTTTCTATCAGGGCTATTGACAGATATGTTTAAATGATAGTAATTCCAACAAATCAAATGTAACAAAACCACATATTATGTTTGTTCCATTCATGCATTATACCACAACACAATATATATATATGCACAATTATACAGTCCAAAAAAGTAAAATAGTTATTTGCCACATAGATTTGGGATGGGGGAGTGAGGTGGATGATGAGGTAAAGAGATAACACAAATGTAAAAAGTAACAAAAAGGGAGAGAAATAAATAAAAAGAAAGACACCATAAAGGTTACCATTAGTTCCGGTATGATTTGTATGAAATGCCCTTATTAGAGGGCCATGTCTTGTCACATCATTATGTTTTATTACTTGTATTGTTTGTTTGTTTTATTACTTGTATTGCGCACCAGACCCAGGGGTAACCAGGCGCATTGCATATGACAATTTACAGCTTAGTTACAGAAACACAAGGGCACATATGGAGACAAAAATATATACAAAGGCAAAATAATGGTACAAGTATTTACAGTCCTACTCGGACAGGCGGTAAATGCTGAGAGGTAGGTATGTGCAAAAATACAAACAGTGGAAGGACATGCGGAAAAGGTCCGTGCAGTTAGTAGTCTATTATTTGTCCACGTCTTTGATCCACCTTGTAAGGTTATGTCAGAAAGTGGGGTATGGTTGATCTTTCCGCAAGATGGATGGTAGGGAGTTCCATAGTTGGGCTGCTTTGAGATGGAAGTTACAGCCACCAACTCTGGACAATTTAAATCTAGGTGTTGAAATGTTGTTGGAGTTAGAGAATCTGGTGGGTCTTGTTGGATTTATTCTCATGAATCTCGTAGAAAGGTAACATGGTGCGGCATTGTTTAGACATTTGTGAACAAGTGAAGCTACTTTTAGCTGGATTTTCTCATGAGTTGAAATCCAGTTATTGGCTCTTCTAAATTCAGTGATGCAGGCTCTTATGGGAATACCTAACGCTACTCTAAACGCGTTGTTTTGCAAGATTTGAATTCTTTTGATAACTTCCTTACTGGCCCCAATGTAGAGCGAGTTGCAATAGTCCAACTTTGATAAAACGAGAGCTCTAGCAAATGTGATGCAGCTATTGTTGATAGGAAGGGTTTGCCTGCTCTTATCAATTTACAGGTGTAAGCGGTGGCAGAAGCCATTGCGTTGACCTGCTTGTTGAAAGAGAGGGTAGAGTCCAAGTAGAAACCCAGAGTTTTGACCGCGTGAGCAGTGGTGATTTGATTGTTATCAATGTTAAAAGAGGAATAGTTAGGACTCTGTTTTTTGAGGGTAGAGGGTGTGCCAAGGATAATGATTTCAGTTTTGTCGTCATTCAAGCATAGTCCGTGAGTGGCTATCCATGCCTGGATGATGAGATACACCCTGTTCACCAAGGCCAAATCCTTGTCGTAATCACCAGTAAGTGGTAGGATAATCTGAGTATCATTTGCATAATTAGTGTAGGTGATACCAAGAAGGTCCAGATCATCGAAAAGGGGCTTTGTGAAGATATAGAGGGTGGGAGAAACAAAAGATCCCTGGGGCACGCCGCATGTGATGGGGATGGAGTCTGCTGCCGCTGTGGTGGAGAAGACTCTCATGGTCCTATTATTGAGGAAGAATTGGATCCATGCTCCGGCTTCTTCAGGGAAGTGCGCAGCCATGTCCAGATGCCTACAAAGGACCTTGTGATCAACAAGGTCGAATGCAGCTGATAGGTCCAGAAGGAGGAGTAAGGCTGGTTTCCCTTGATCCCTCAGCTCGTCTATTTGTGCCTTTAGGTGTAAGAGGGCTGTTTCGGTCCCGTGCTGAGGACGGAAGCCAGACTGGCGTGCTCCTAGCAGGTGCTTAGTTTCTAGGTGTTTCTGTATTTGTGAATACGCCACTTTATCTATGATTTTTAGAAGGAATGGCACGGTAGTGATTGGGTGGTAATTCGTGGGTATGGCTGGGTCTAGGGTCTGTTTTTTAAGCAGTGGGAGTACCCAGGATTCTTTTAGGTTACTTGGTATAGACCCTGTTGCGAATGAGGCATTGATAAGTTTTGAGATGAAGGGAGCCAGGTACAAGTGACTTCCTTACCAATATTGGCTTTCAGTTTTTGTTTATGATCGTGCCGATCTTTCATCAAAGATTGTATGATGGTTGCGGGTTAAATCCCTCCTAAGAGGCAATATAGTACAACTCAAACATGGTCTGTGTACAACGTTAAAATTCCTTTTACATTATAATGGCATGAATTAATGGTGTATCCCTGTGTGCATTATTTTTCTGTTTGACTAGTTTTAATATCACAGTTCTAATACGGTACAGTAGACTGAGTAATGTCCAATGTAAGTCTTGCATATCTTATCCGTGCATTGATTTAATCATGTGCTTTGCATGCGAGTGGAAAATCATGTCTTTTGTATCCCCGTGATCGCTGCGTTATTGCCTACGAATAGTATGATCCGCTCTTTTATCTTTACGAGCTATCCCCATTCTATTGGTTTGCAAGCCTATTACTAAATATGTGGAATCCTCACATCTCTCTATCTGTCCGTTAGGGCTTACCTGCAAACTCTCTAGACAGTCCTCTCACGTCAGCACCAGCACGTTTAGACTCAGTGTTCTTTTTTGTCTCCCAAAGGACTAACGTTGCCATGGCAACCTTAGTCCTTTCTCGGTTTAGATTACCTGACATTTCTGTGCACCATGTTTTGGGCTCAGAATGCCCTATCTAGTGTCAAATTTGGTACTCGAGTTCTAATGACATATACGTTGTATTCCTAATAAATATAATTTAAGTAGTTGTTCCAGTAGGGGAAATGTACACATGTTTATTTACTCGCTTTTTGTGATTCCCTCGACTTTTTTGATTAAAAAAAAGGGGGGTATACATTTTTCTGTTGTCTTTTAATTACTCAGTCACATTTTTGAAGCATAGGACTTACGTATTATTCTGATTTAAACAAGCACTACAGAGCAGCAATAACTATGACTGTCCATATATCGTAGGTGCTGTATTGGCCATTTGAATGTATCTCAATGGTCTTTGAATCTAGCAATGGTATGTTTAGTACCATTTTTCATTTGTATTTGGTCTTTAGATCTTGCCTGTTACGGCAAACACTGTTACATCCCTAGGATTTACAATTATTGTATTGTGTGAAGCTTATGCAGAATTCGGGTGACACATACTTGCAAATACGCTTTTCTAGTCTCCATTTTCAGTGCTCCTATTTGGTATATCGTAGTTTCTGAGTCTACGGGTAATAAGCATTTGTTTGTGCCATTGGCTAAAGTCATATACTTCAAACATTGGTTTATCCTGCTGTACAATAGCACATACTTCTTCATTATTGTCAATGCCAAAAAGTGGTAAGGAGGGAATTTAGTTATACAGACTGGTCTATTTGTTCAGAGTATTGTACAAAAATGTCTTTCTAAAATCTTTCGGATCCTGTGTCCTTTGATTGGTGGTTATTACAGAAATATCGCCATCTCATTGTCTGTGTTGAATCCCACTTCTACAGATCTGAATCTGCAAATTATCCGTGCTTCTTCTTGTCTCAGGAGCTTTTCTTTGTAACCTCCCTGTCTTCCTAAAACAACCTTCCTTAGTCCTATAAATGTAATGTCTCTTTTGTCACTCATTTGGTGATGTCTTTGCCAGTGTAGAGCCAGAGGCAGTGTTTCATCTTGGCTTCCTATTGAGGACAGGTGATCTCATGTTCATGTCCTCAGTTCTCGGATAGTGCTCACTATATAGGTCTTACGGCAGGTGCAAATTATGGCATAGATCACACATTTTGATTTGCAATTTATGCTTTCCTTAATCGTGATGGTTGTACCTTCGTTGTCTTTGAATTGGTTTGTATATTCATGAGCATATTTACACATTGTGCACATGCCGCACTTACTGAAACCTGTCGGTGTTGTTTGCAACCATGTGGTATCAGATTCCTTCTTGTCTTCCGGTAATAGTGAATGACTTATGTTCATTCTAAGGGTTGTGGCTCTTCTGTAGATAACATTAGGGTGGTTATCTATTGATATGTGTGTCCAACTTAAGTAGATACCAGTTTTTTCATAGGATTTTTCTTAGTACTTCATTATTGTTGCAGAAAGTGGTAATTCATGTATTAAAACAGCATGTAACCAAGCAAAAGCAGTAAGAGAAGATAAAGAAAAGGTGAAATTAATTACCACTTTCAGAAAAAAAACATCAGCGCTTTTCATTTCAACAGCTACAAAAAGCGCCAGGCGAAGATTGCTGTTCCGGGCATTGTTTGTCCTTTATGGGCTTTTAACACTACTGTGCCTGCTTCCCTAGAGCCTCCTGCCCTTTGTTTGGCCCTCCATCATGGCAGCCGAATTTTCGCCTGGATTTGTGTTTTGCCTAGGTGTTTTCTGGCCTGGCCTGCTCCCCCTCCCTATTGGTTGCTCATGGATTGTTAAGCCAATCACTGCAACCGGGAGCCGGCCCATCCATACAAGGCCCACCGCGAAGGCCCTGTTTACCACTGTCCACCACGGTACGCTGCCTCGCTGCCCTCCTCTATGTGTGCTCCCTCTGCCCCACTATGGTGTGTTTGTCCCCTCTGCCCCCCATTATGGTGTGTCCCCTCTGTTTCACCCCATCCCTCCCATGACTGTCTTTGTTTGCCCCCTTCCATCTCCCATGCCCCCCCACTATTTTCCCTCCTCCCCTCCCCTCCTTTCAATTTTCGGCACTACCCCAATTTCCGTCAGGCATAGTAATTGTAGCCGCCTGTCTTTCGCAGTCACCCTGCCCTCCCCACCTGCCCTCACCCCCACCTTTCTCTTTTATGTCAATCAGCACTTACTCTTATCATTTGTCCCGTGACCTTTGATAGAAGTTTGTCTCCCCCCTTCCCTCCAGTACTATTCAAATGTGTCTTTGACCTTTTGTGATAGTTGCTTGTTTTGCTCCTATCCTTCTCTCTCACTACACTCCCTCCCCCCTCCTCTTGAATACTCATGCACTACATCAAGTGTTGTCAGGCATAGTAATGTTACTGCTTGTTTTGTCTCATTTTTTCCCTTCCCCTCTTCACCTTAATTGTTCCTGCACTTGCACTATCTGAAATGTCGCCAGGCTGATTATGACAGTTATTTTTCACATTCTGATTTGTTTTAAGGACCTGTAAGAATGTAACTGTACTTTCCCATGTTCCCTCCCTCATTGAAGCGCTTTGAAACACATTCTGCATAGGTGCTATATAAATAAACAATCAATTCAATTCAATTAAATTCAATTCAATAGTATCTCCCTTCCTGTCTAGGTCATTTGCTCTTCTTTTCTGCTCTTCAGCACAGAGAAGTAGACTCTAGCATTCTGGGCATATGATGTTTTTAATGTATATGAGAGTGGATTAGTCATGGTACTAGTACGAGATTGCTCATGAAAAGTAGGAGCTTCGGTACGCAGTCTAACTGTGTTTAGTTAGTTTTCCATTAAATATTTTATGTGCAGCGGCGCACAGCATTGCAACTTTACAGAGATGCGATCAGTTCCCGTACTCACTTTGGAGTGCCTGCAGGGGCCTGCACACCTCCCCGGTCGCTTCGGAATCTTCACCTGGCTTGGGTGGGGGTTTCTGGTGCTGAGAGTGGACTGGGAGTGCAGCATATGCACAGACCCCGTATCCCCAATCAAGCACGGGATGATTGCAAAAAGCAAGTGGAGAGCGGCACAAGCACCAGCTCCAACACAGTATCCCCCGCGGGCGACGCGAAGAGCGAATCACAGCGTAGGAAAACACGCTGATCACTGAGGCGGCAGCGAGCCTCCAAACACCGGCACGCACACCAGTGCGATATTGAGGACAAAGCCCATGTCCATCAGACGCAGCATAGAGTCCTAAAAACCATCTCTCGGCCACAAACAAAAGATTTTATAAAGGAAGATGAGCAGTGATTAAGAATACATAAAATAATCAAATTTTAAACAGAAAAGGTTTGTGAAAAGCCCCCTATAGTCTTGCGGGCATGCCGCGCATCATGCAGATCCAGGCATTGGCACAAACAGCACACGATTACTCCTTAGCCCCTGGGATTAGCCATACAATTGACTTTCGATTATGGAAGATTATGACTTGAGTAAGGGCACAGACACTTAGGCAGAGAACAAACTGGCACTCAGTTTCAAAAAGGTGCTGGGATACTTGTTGGTGAAGGTTGTGGCTCAAGGGGGTACATCCCTTCCAGGAGAGATTGGGCAATTTGGAGACCCTTATAGGGAAGGTTAGCAGTCGATACCAGAGTGACAAAAAATAAAGAAATGGGCGCCATGGTCTCTGCAGAAGATAGTGACAAACAGGGGAGTAACAAGACCCGGAAGAGATAACACTCTTCTACTCCTTAGGAGGTCAGGGGCAAATAGTGTACCCCAGAGGCTGAAGATGCATTTGGGAAGCTGAAGGAAGCTTTTCTTAGAAAGTCAGCCATCACTGGAAGCCATCCACAAGGGTGGCCCTATATATGGCTCAGAGACTGAAAAAGCCGCTAAAGAATTAGTCTAGGCTACATATGTGGTCAGAGTGTCCAAGACCAAAATTAGCAGGGAAGGTGGACAAAACTCCTGCAATGGACACGTTGATGATCACTTTCGTGACTAGAGCATCAAAAGATCTTTGCTGGGGCATGGACAGGTCATGAAAGAGCTGTCAATAGAAGCTCTTAGATCTAGAAGGACCAATAGTTAAGGTTATGGTCCTCGCAGAGAGAGCCAGAGACACTGGCAAGCCCGTAGACCCAGACATGCGATCCAGCTGGGCGCAGAGGGCACTTTGCTAGCTGTGCACTAAAGGGGACTACTCTTCAAAAGTGACAGCAAGCTGGGGCACCTAGCATCTTATGAGGCAGGAGAGGCAGTGCAACGGCGGCTGTTTGGAGAGGCTTTTGCCAAAGAGATGGGAAAATTCATGAGCATGCATTCAGCCCTCGACAAAGCCCAATAATCTATTAAGAAGATCTTACCCAATAGGGTTTTTGCTGGGACCGGTCATTACAGGGGTCGACCGATCGGTCATCATGTCTCAATCAGAAGACCTCACGGTGCCATGGCCCAGAACTGGGTGTCACATCACCAAGACCCATTCTTTCCATCAAGAGGACATAAGACAACAGGTCGTAGAGGTCGAGGATACGGCAGATCTCAGGGAGTGCAGTCAGGTGAGCCACAACTATGAGCCTTATCCCCCAGTAGGGAAAAGGACCAAGAGTTGTATTCACAAATGGCACCAGCTATTGGGCGATGCTTTGGTATTAGAAACAGTGACAGGTTTTTCACATATAATTCATAGAGAGTCCCCCTCAAGCATGTGCCCCTTCCCAGATCCCTGAGAGAATCCCAACTGCTGTAGTGCGAGTTGCAGCAACTCTACGTAAAGGAGCCATAGAGTGCTGTGCCATGGGGAGAACTACCTTCATCAGCAATATGTTTCGGTTCACAGAGAGTACAAAGTGAGACCAGCCATAAACTTGAAAGTGCTAAACGGGTGGGTCGTCCACAGGCATTTCAAGATGGAGGTCATACACCTCCTCAGGGACATTATGAGCAAGGACGATTGGCTCGCCCGTATAGACTTGAAAGACGGTTACCTCATGGTAAAAGTAGTGCAGGAGCACAGGGCACAGCTCAGCTTCAAATGGCGTAATAATATCTGGCAGTTCAAGACACTGCCATTCAGGCTTTCTTTGACGCAATGGGCCTTTAGCAAGCTAATGACTCTCAGCAGCTGTCAGAGAGCAAGGTATCTGGACGATAGTCTACCTTGAGAATATTCTGTTTCTAGCGGAGAACAGGGAGGGACTAGTGGACCAGACACAGTAGATGAGGGACCTTCTAACATCCCTTGGATTTCTGATCAATCTAGAGAAATCAGACTTCAAGCCCAGCAAGAATCTGGGATTCGCTGTGGACAACAGGAAGGTCACACTAGAGCTGCCGGCAAGAAAGATGCGTGTCTCAGAAAGAGGGAGATTTCTCTGCTGACTCTAGCAGGGATCGTAGGGTTATTAGCCTCCTCCATCGAGGCCATATTTGCTGGGCATCTACACATAAGGGCCCTGCAAACTTTAAAGACCAATCACTTGCATCAGGGACTCCTGTATCACCAGAAGCTTCCCTTAAATCACAAGGGGAAGACAGAGCTACAGTGGTGGCTCTGGTACATGGAGGCATTAAACGGCGTGGCATTTTTGGAGACATGCCCAATCTATTCATAGAATCGGATGCCATCAGAGCCGATTGGGGGGGTCTGGTGCAGAGCCATAGAGACAGGTGGAAATGGGCCCCAGAAGAGTTAAGCCTGCATATCAATTGTCTCGAAGTGTCAGCTGGATTGTACGCTATCAAAGCTTTTACGAGAGACAGGGTGAGATGCAGAATTTTCCTCAAGATGGAAAACGTGTCAGCAGTGTGCTACATAAATCATTTTGTAGACACAAAATGCAGGTTATTGGCAGAGTTAGCCAAAGACTTCTGGCACAATTGCCTGGAGTTTGTGATTTCAGTCATGGCAGAATATCTTCTGGGCTCCCTGACTGCGGTGGCAGACTGGAACTACAGATATCTAACGGATGCTAGCGACTGGCGTTTGGACAGATGAGTATTCCAGAGAATGAGAGAGCTCTGGGGCCCAATGGATATCAACCTGTTTGCCTCCAGACTGAATGTACAGTCTGACACATTTTTCAGTTGTAGGTTGGACCAGGTACACAGCTGGCAGGGGAGTCAACAGTATGCCTTCCCTACTTTCATAATGCTGAGCAGAACGTTAGCAAAGATTCAAAGGGAGAAGGCAGAGGTAGCGAGTGTAACCCCCGCCTGGAAATTGCAATTTTCCTCGAGCACTTCCTCAGTACCACGATCTGTTCACAGACCCAGCTGGGAGGTTTCAAGTAAGGCTTTTCGAATGATAGGAGTATACATATCAGCCATCTCAGTAGGGCATTAGCTCATTGACGAGAAGTTAGTGGATCACCATGCAGTAGAAATAACAGAGAGTGAGTCTGATTACCCCTCTTTCCGTTGCCCTAATGTATCAGCGTGACGCTCACAGACTAGACGCATCCCATCTTACTACTAAAGGACATCATGAACCCAATACTGGCACTTAATTAGAAAAAATAAATTCACTTTTAATATTTGTGTGGGTAAAAGCAGGGGGCGACAAATGCTCTACAAACAACATTACACAATTAAACAATTAAACAAGACATAGTTTGTTAAAAAAACTTTGTTTCAATATGACAAAACAAGGTGCAAAAGTACTCATGGAACACGGGGGTGCAAACAAGCACAAAATGCTTTATTTGTATATGAATCCCACAGTTAAATCATCAGGATAGATGTCCACATGTTTTGGCCGTTTTTTTGTTTCAGACACTATCTCTAGTGTCTTAGATCTCTCTTTTCTTAGGCCATCTTCAGGACGCGATTCCTTCAAAAGGTCAACAAAGACTTTATACCCCAGAGTTGATCAGCATAACCACTTTTTGGGTGATGTAAAAACAAATTACATATTGGTCCCAGACCCAGGTGTGCCAACTACCACTAGGGACCTTGTGTCTTTTGTACTTATTTAACACACGTGTCACAACTGGGACAGTCGCTTAGCACTGATGTGCAAGAGTCCCCACTCTGATAGCAAGTGACTGCAGTGCAAGAAGAGGGATAATGATTGCCCTAGTTCAAGTGGGTGGTTTAAACACACCCTGTGCGTTTTTCCGCCCTGTCTCCCATGCTCAGTATGAGGAAGCTATAAATCCATTAGCAATCCAGGGAAATGCAAAAATCATTTCACGAAGCTGCTATTATTCATTCTCGAATGCCGAGTGTTTCAGTGTGAATACTGGAATGTTTCTTGCCCCAGTTGCGAGGAAAAGCTTAGTCACACCCTGTTGACTTGGTGCTGGCTGCCATTCGCAGAGTCAAGAGACTCGAGTGAATACAAGTCCTCTTCACGAAGCCGCAGGGCAGTAGCCAGACAGATTAAGGGCGTAAAGTTCTGCTCCCCGCCACTCCTGAAATACACACATCTCTTGGACATACACTTAGTCCTACGTTTTCTCAGCAGGAATCCTCCGAACAAGCATATATCATTAGCTCAGCTGTCAGGGAAGCTAGCGTTGCTGCTATGTCTGGTTTTGTGTAAAAGGGGCTCAGATGTCAAAGCCTTGGAGATTGACATCAAGATTTATGTTACTGATGGAGTCGCTTTCACCATTGCAAAGAGAAATAAGACTAATTGTTCCCCAGTTTTCTACCATTACTTGCTCAGATACAAACATTAAAAAGTACGAGATCAGGATGGCAGAGAAGAGACCAGCCGGTGAGATGCATTTATTGATTGCAGGAAAGAAACCATTTAAGGCAGTAGTGGTGGCAGTAGTGGTGGCCACCATAGCTAGGTGGGTGCGCAAGGTCATGGCTGTTCCACCTCAAGCTGACAGCATCAGTGGAAGTGGGGATAGTTCATAGCTTTGAACAAGCATAATGCTCACCTCTGGTATTGACATAAAATCAAGATTACCAGCACAACCGTTCCGGAGGTAGATACAGTGGACTGAGAGGTCGAGTTGGTTGACTTTCGTCTCAAGTTGCCTAGATGAGACTTTGATGAAGGAAGGTGTCATTTCGGAGCATCTAAGAAGAGGAAAGGACCTAGACAGGAAGGGGGATGGTGTCAGGGTCAGGAAGAAGGAGGTCAAAGTAAGGACTACAAATTTGAAGGGACTAACAGGGACTTGTAGTTCCCTAATTTATAAAAAAGAGTTTTTCAAAGTTAAAGATTTAAACTGATGACGAGTGTGTGATAAAAGAAGTTGAAGTATAATGCTTGCCCCAGTGTCTTTACTAGAATCAAGTACAATCAATAGGGCTCCTGGCAATTCCCTGATCTAGCCAGGTAAATCAAGTAGTGAAAGCAGAATTGATCAGGGCGACCAAGTGATAACACCCCACCCAAATATTCAGTGAGTCATATAACAAATGCCACTCTTCTAGTGTTTAGCAAATACATTTTAGTTTTTCAAACAGGTGATTAGATCCATTAAATTAATGACAAATGAATGTTTTCACAGGACAAAAGGTGACTCCACCGGCATACTCGAACAAGCGGGGGCTGTGTGTGCTCAATGTGGAAGAAGACAATGACTGACCTTCATAGTTACGAAGGGCAGTCAGTGTCTTCTTCCACATTGAGCACACATGGTCCTGGCATGTTCCAGTATGCTGGCAGATTCACTGGATCTCCAGGGAGCAAGCAATCCTGCCAGTGACAAGATCAATCATCGAAGACCTTTACTGTTGCATTTTGATCGGAACGCACCACTCATTTCAGAGTGTATTCCCAAATATACTGTGTTGAACAAGCAATACACGACAAAGACAACACTCTACATTCAATGTTCCACCACCACACTATTCTCAGTTGTTTAAATCAACTTGTTTTCTCTGAAGCAGATTGCATGATCCCACAAGATCAAGGTGGACTTTTTTACTCTATGTTTGTCTTGTACAAAATGTATTGTATGTAGAGTGTATGTACCACATGTACTGCTACTACACCTTTTGTCCTGTAAAGTTTATTTGTCATTCATTTAATGTATCTAATCACCTGTTTGAAAAAGTAAAATGTATTTGCAAAACACTAGAAGAGTAGCTAGAAGAGTGGAATTTGTTATTTGAATCACTGAATATATGGGTGGTGCGTTTTCGCTTGGTCGCCCTGATCAATTGTGCTTTCACTATGAAATAGAACCAAGACTCCCTGAGCAATGAGCCTGGATAATCTTCATTGCCTTGGCCTTCTGCTGAGAGAAGCCGTTGCAATGAGTGAGCCATTAACGTGTGTGGGGAATGCCTGTGAATTGTACAGCGTAGCTTAGCTGTAGCACCTCTCAGAATAACTCAGGTGGGCAGGATAGGTGAAACCAAAGCCTAGCACTCTTCAACACATGGCGAGTGTGCTGGCTTTTACTGTGCACAACACATTTGTCTTTTTGGGATGACATCCACTTTCTGCCTCATGCCTCTTCTAACCCCAGTGATGTCTTCCCACACTCGGGAAGAGACCCTGGAATGACAATATAAAAAATAGATTTATTGCAAAAGAATAACATATGGTTCATTATATCAAATATGGGCACATATGGGTTGCTGTGATAAAGGCATCATGTTCTCGTATGCATACGTGTGAGACCTGCTTGTTAGCTTCATCTCTAGTGAGCCCATCTCTAGTGAGCCCACTGTCAGGGCTAACAATGGTCGCCACATCTGTTAATCAATGGTTGTGGCTGATGGTTTTCCACCACGGGCTTGAGAAGTGGGGGTTTCATATTAGGCTCTGAGCCTATACCTGTAAAGGCCGGCACTGCCCTTAGTGGTGGCACCGACCTTCGGGAGAAAGAATGATACAGCATGGCAGGGGCGTTGCTAGTGGGGGGCTATAGCCCCTGATCTTTTGGTTGTAGCCCCGGATAGAATCTCAGGAGCTACAGCCAAAAGACTAGCTAGCCCCCAGTCCCAACAGTTCTGACATCAGCTTAGCCCCGGGTCTTTTCCAGACCTAGCAACTCCCCTGCAGCATGGGTGGGGTATGGAGGCAAGGGGTGGGAAAGAAGGATTCAGCAGAGATGGGTCATCCAGGGGGCCAGGCTTTGTCTGCAAGCCTGTGGGAGCACCATAGGCCCAAATATTGGGGCAGTGAGCAGATGAGGGGTGGGATCTAGGCCTGTCTTCCCGGCAAGGTTTTTGCACGCTCCAGCCCCATCCAGCCTCCAGACGGCAATTGAACACAGGGGCCATGGGGGCTTATGGGGGTGGGAGGTCCCAATCATAGGGGAGGGTGTTTTGTTTGCAAAGTTAGTTTTCTCTGCAATCAATCAGGGATTCCTTGCCACAGTGTGTCCGACTCCTTCTTTTGACCCACCACAGTGGACACTGGTATAATATCTGCATTGCTGAGGTGTTGATGGCTACGGGTTCTGTTGGCCAGGCTGATCATGGCCCGCAATCCCAAATTGATAGGTCCTTAGAAAGTTACAGCCATTAGGCCCGCCCACCTCCTCCCTTGTTGTCAGCTCCCTACTCCCTTGCGTCTCTGCTTCCCTCACCGTGTTCTTCCCACTATGATTGTAAAGTGCTCCGTTGCTTCCTGAAACTATGTCCACCCCTAATAAATACCTTAATAAAAAAAATCATAAAAGAAGGCTAAGGGCTGTTGCTGGATGGGCTGGCTTAAGGATACTAAAGCCATTAGAGAACGTTGGAATCCTGTAGGCGAGTCTGGATCTGTGGCTTTCGGGCAACATTTGCCATTGACGGCATGGATCCGATGGACTCTCAGGTTTCTCATGTTTGTGTTCCCTCCCACTGCTCTTACTGCTGGTCTTGCCTCTGCTCCCAAATAGGCCCTCACACACACCCTCTTGCCTTGCCGAGCACATACTTGCTCTTTCTCCATGGCAGGCGATGCACGCCTGCCGCTTCAATGCTAGGCATAAAAACTGAAAAAGGACAGTTGCCCTCAGGCTGCTGTATGTCTGTTTCTTGTGAGCACTTCTGGAAGGTGATTTTCTTCATGGTTTATTTTTCCACAGAAATAGGTAATGCTTGTTCTACTGAGCGATTCAGGAAACCCACTATATATGCTAAAGGGCATCACGCGGACAGAGCTGTAATTTCCTAGTTTGGGGATATTATGTTTTGGCATCAGGTTTAGAATCAGCTATGATGTTCAGCTGTTTGAGGCAGCGTTTTGCTATTTTTTAACTCACTCGCATAGAGGAGATTATGTGTTAGACATGAGTGGTGTGTGGAAATAAAATGCCTGCGGCGTGCTTTGTTTGTCAAGAGTTAACCTATGGGTGCTCCGTGTACATGATGTCACAGTGACAGAATTCTGCTCAGCGCTGGCATCCTGGCTGTGCTGGAGAAAAAAATTCTTGGCCTCCTCATCCGGTCACCCGGGGAAATGGCCTCAAGGTCTGCTGCTCGAGCACTCCTTTCGGAGGCGGCAAAGCTCCCTGCCGGAACCGTTGACCGACCGCTTCTCTCACTGAAATGTCTAACTCGTTACTTTACACACCTCTAAAACATTCCAGTACCCTGTGGCCACGACAGAGTTATTGTACCCCTGGGTGCCATGCTCTAATGATTGGCTGCACTGGATCCTTGTGGTCTCAATTGGCACTTTTTTCATGCATGCACCCTGTAACTCTGCTAAGACTCGTAGGTGGCTAGCCATAGCGAAGAGTCTCTGCCTGCACGCGCCATGCCTCCCCACACACCACCAGTTCAGGCACAAATGGAAGAACTGGCACATTATCCAAGATATGGGCTTTAATGTAAAGATGTCAACAACAACCATAATATCCCAACATGTCATGGATACCCATGCGCAGAAACAAGGGGCCACTATCGGACAGGTGGACACGGTCGTCGGCGAAGTAGCCAGGCACCTAGAGACTGATAAGGGGGTAGCGAACCCAAGACATTCCCATGATTCCCAAGAACATTCCCAATTCCAAGTTGCCTGGATATTTCTATTGCCTGTTGAGACCTGGCCCCCCTCCAAAATTGTTGGGGAATAATCGCCGACCAAGCTATTTCTACCGCTGTTAGGACATTGCCTAAGTGGATCGGAGCTCCATTTATTTTTTGGAGCAGAGTCTTCCTCCCCATCAGAACCAGGTTGTTGCACCCGAGATGCAGTCGCAAGATATCCGACTGCCCAAAGAAGCGCACGTACTGGCACACTTTGTTGACCAAATCTTCCCAACGCATGCCCCCTTTCCCTATGCTGGTATGCTGTAGACCCTGGTTGCTGCACAAAAGGGATACCCTGGTTCCTTTGGCAACCTGAGAAACAAACAAGTGCGCCATGACAACCAAAACGCACCGACCTGAAAAAGAACATACAATTATTAGGAACCTCAGATGCCAGTGACTACCAATGTGTTGTTTAGAAATGGACAAAACAAATGTCGGTATTCAGCAACCCACACGAGCATAATATGATTTTGTAATGTAATGTTTTGCTGTGGGTACCAAGAAAATTGATTTTAAAAATGTGTGCATATGTTAAAAACTTGAGAGCCTGCAGTAGGCCTTTTTATATGTGATGACAAATAAAATTGTGTTTTTTTGTGGAACAAAAAAGTGGTGATCTGCTAAATGAGAAATACAGAATAATTTAGTGATATGTTTGATGTGGTGTGCAGCATACCTGCAAGTGTGAAAGGGAAGGGTAGCCTGAGTTTTTTCAATACATATATACTGTAGAATCCCTCATGACACAGGCTCCTCGCAAACAAAAAAGAGGGCTTTTCTACCCCACTGTGTAATTTGAACTAAATTAAATAGGCCAAGAGAATGCCTTTCTTAACCTGGTCTTTTCTTCCTCTTCACAACAATTTCTTCGCTTTGTTTATGTCGGGCCTCCAGCATTCCACAGTGGCGTTCTTCATTCCCCCGAAGGTCGCCGGCTCCGTGACCTGCCTCGGCTCCTCCTCCACCAGGCATGATGACGTCAGGGGGCTTCCTCTGCATACAACACTCTCCTCCTCTCCATCTCTAACTCGTCCCACTTAAATGCACGTCCCTCCTTAAAGAGACATCTCCTTTTTCATATTGGTTTCTTGTAGCATTGCCTTCAGCCAAATGTAAAGAGGCCACATTGTTCCTTACAGCAGACAGTCCCATATAGGCGGCTGTGGTAAGTGGACTAGGGAGTTCCTCAAAGTAATGGGACTCCTTGTCTCGAAAGGGTGAGTCTCTCCCAGTGAGGTGCCTCTTGCCTCATCCCCCAGGGAGGGTCTTGCATGGCAGGTTCACCGCCCTAGCGGCAAAGGGGAAGAGTGCCCCTAGGGGAGAAGGACGAATACTTACAAATCGTCACACCACAAAATGCACAGTACACCAATAATGTTCAAGATTTAACAAATATCCACAATCCTGCAGCAATGTGCAAATGTGTTAGTTCTTACAATGTTCAGGAAACACACATTGTTAGACCACTGCGACACATGCAGCAAATGCACACAGTTAGACCTTACTGATAGGCAACACACAGACACAAACCCATGTATTGGGGCAGGGGCAGGCACATACCTACACCGGAACAGACTCACACATCCAGGTACTCTGAAGCACACACAGGCCAGCTTGTGAGACCACAGACACAAAATCCCCCAGACACCTCAACCCAGTGCACATACTTATCTGACATATTTAGAAGGGAACATTTCCATTGCTTTTTAGCATAACATACAGAGCAATTCTTGATAAAAACAATTATCAATGCACCTTGCCATTAGCTTGCCATATGGGAACTGAGTTGAATGGTGAAATAAGAATGAGGCATGTAGACACAATGCTGAAATGAGAGGTGTCTCTGTATTTGATATTTAATTGACGATGGTAGAAGAGCTAGTTTTTATGAACAGGGATGGGAATGCATATGACACCCAGGAGAGAAGGGGGCACCTTGAACCAGCTCAGATGGGGAGTGAGACGCAGACCCAGAACAAACCCTGGGGAAGAGCATAGGGGTGGGGACAGAACCTATACAGGTGATAATGTGTGTTATAATACTTGGGTCAATGATACGGAACGACTTCCGGGTGTGGATTTTCTGAATTCTTCGAATGAGCTGTAGGACCGCAGCATGCGTGCCCATGCTGTCTAGGATCCTAGCCTGTACGCATCTGTGTGTACGGGCACAACGTGTGTGTGTGTGTGTGTTGATGCCAAGCATGTGTGTGACTCAGTGTCTCCTTTCCAAACATGAGCTTTTCCTTTGGAATTCATTGGAATCAGGTGCTTAAGGTTGTTCCTTCGATAGACATTAACCAAGACTAGAACTTCCGGAATACATTATTTTAAATGAAAGCCCAGAACTTGAAAAATGTTGCCTCGAAGAACATGCGTGCCTGTACATCGTACATGAGAGGTTGGTGTACCCTCCCTGGCAGTTCCCTCAGCTCTCTTTGACTATCTGGAGGGCATCATCTGTCACCGCAGGGGGCCATTACAACAGCTCCCTTGGACACTCCTTGCTTGACTGGAACTCCACACAGATACATTCTTTGCCCAACTTTTAATACCTATCGGCACCTTGGCAGAGGAGTTGCTGATCAGATTCCTTCAATGCTGGCATGCATGTACAGTAACAACCCGTCTTCGAATGAGGGTGCTAGATCCGCAGCGCTATTGGTACAATTCTACCCTTGCAGTCGCTGGCTGACACTAACAATGGTCCTCCTCCCCACCTGCATGCCCCCTCTTCCCATCCCCAATGCTCCCCATCCCGCTGCCCACACTTACCTGCATCTTATCACCATGCTCCCAGCCATCGCATACCAGCCTCCATGAGCAGAGACAAGGAACTCAGTCCCAAGCCACAGTCGCATCTATGGCAGCCATTTTCAGACTGGTCCTACTGCCCTTTGAGAAATGGGTACACGTTACTGCACACTACTTCATCAAAAGGAACGTTTCTTTTTGTTTCAAATACATTCTATTAGCACTCGGAGCTATCTATCCATATCTATATATTCATATATTTGGGCACTTGTAAAGCGTCGTTCTCCCAACAGCATCTAAGTGGAAATACTCAAGGAAAAGGCAATGAATAGCGTGGCATTTTCCTCGAAGTGGTGAGTTGTTAGGAGGCACGATGTTCATACAGGAGGAGGTTCCAGAGCTTGATAGCCTGGAATTGTAATGACCCGCCCATCGCTCTAGTTCGGTTGAAGCGAACGGTGACTAGAGACAAAGCATAGGCGGACCTAAGGCAGGGACGTCATTTCACCAAAATGCCAGGGGTAGCAGAAGTGACATCAACCGACCCTTGACCTCTGATGACATCACAGGAAGTGACATCATTTGCGATGGAACACGACCTTTCATCCCTTGATAAAACAGGAAGTGGCATCACATAGCATTGTTCCTAAGTACACTACGAAAAATATGGTTACAATATCAGTTTAATATGATGTTCATTTCATACAAGAATGGATCGCCATATGTAGCATTAGGATCAGTGTGTATAGACCCATATTACCAATTACTGTGAACGCATGGCCAAATGATAATGATTTGTTATTATATAGCACTTACGCTTAAGTGCTTTATATAGAAAAAATATACACCCAATAACACCCAACCTGTGTTGGTAATCATTTATCGACCTCAGAAGGATGAAAGCCTGAGTTGAGGTGTTTAAGAACAGACTAAATCGGTGACTCACCCACTGAAGTGTGCCTGAAATAAACCTTCAATGAGTCTAGCAAGTATTGTATATAGAATTCCAGAAAGACACATTATTTGGTATTCCTATTCTTTCTTATTTAGGGTCAGTGCTGAAAGTGTTAGACTTGTGGCACCCATGATCTTTTTCTTTTGTTTTTCTTTCTTTTTTTTAAGATGCCTGAACAAGAAAGCCAGCCACTCCAAAAGTAAAGAGCCACATGCTGCTGGCCGCAGCCCAGGAGCTTACATAAAAAAAAGACTTTCTTTTTCTTTTTTTTTAGAGGTAGCAAGGGTAACCCAGGGGTAGCAAGGGAGACCTCAGAGGATGCAGTTGCAACCTCTGGCGACCCCTAAATGAGGTCATTGACCTAAGGGTGTGTATTGCACAATAAAACAATACAGTTGTGCTACATGTATTTACGATCCAGCCCATGGAGAGCCTTAAAGACGAGGATGAGTACTTTAAATATAATTCTCGCCACAACAGGAAGTCAGCGCAATTTCCTTCGGACAGGTGCTATGTGTGCTGTATGATGTGCCGGGCTATCATGTAATGAATTACTTGATTACGGTTTAATACATATTGTGGTGCCGCATACTTCTAAATTCGACAGGAAGGAAGAAACTAAACCAGCTGTCACTAGAAAACTACAACGTGGGGAAACGCTTGTTAACAACTTCGTCTAATAAACCATCGCTGTAAAACATACATAAAACAACAGGAACGGGGTTCTATTGTTTTTTCAAGTGCCTTGCCCACACTTTATAATCAGCAGTGGGCAGAAGGGAAATTCGTAACCAACGTTTAACACACTAAAATGGCCCTAACTATACTGACAGAGTTCTGTAATAACACCCTGCAGTCGTCACTGGAATTTCCACTGGAGATAAGCCAATCAACACATGAAGGCGTAGCAAATGGGGCTCACAGAAATACCAATTTTCGTCCTGAAGAAGGCTGGTGCCATCTGAGAACTAGACTGAATTGGCTTGCACTGTCCAGCCGAAACATGTGTAGATGACGTTATTGTTGTTGAATAAGTGTCACACCTAATAAATAATAGGGTGCACAAGAGGCAAAACAAGTACTTCACTATATGAAGCCTCGAACTATATGAGAGGAAGATTAGGAATAAGAAACAACATTGTGAGAGCGTTAGTATGAGTGAATAGACATACTCCTGAGCAAAGAGGTTGAATGTCTTTGGGAACAACGAGTATATAGATGTGTTTAGGAAATTAAATATGATGAAGAAAACTCTGATATTACCAGATGTTACTAACTGAATGTGAAGAATAACACATGTCTATCGTTGTATGATATATATGGGTACAACTGTCTATAATTTGTCAATGCCCGCCACTCTTTGGTCTTGAACAATTGTGTTTTGTTATGTACTATGTTCAGGATTAGAAGGCCAGCTTAAAAGCTTACTAGTTTATCTGCTATTTTACTTTTGATATTTTCTGTTTTAGCTTGAAAAGCTAGCGCAAGGGAGTTACACTACTCACGTGATTATTATAATAATTATTAGCATGCTTATTGAGCGCAGAACTAGTTTCGGAAGGCAATGGAGTGCTTTCCAATCATAGGGGGAAGGTCAAGTTTAGGGAGCAGAGAAACAAGAGAGTTGGGATCTAACAAAAAGGGAGGGAGGGAGGGCAATAGTCAGCAATGGATCTACAAGTAACTAGGGGAGGAAACAATGGGGATCAGATCAACCAGTCTCTTGTATGGTGGGGTGTGGACAGTGTATGGACCTAAGCGGAAGTGAGTAGCAACATGATGCTGTTACATGCCGTTGGGAGCTAAATTGATGTTGTATTTTAAAACATTTTTTCGGTGCGGATTCTGCCATTTCAATTTGATTTTCAACAAAGCTCTCTTAGCTTTAGCAATAGTTAGTTTGTTTTACATGCACAGCTATTTCAGAGCACATTTTGCGCTTGGTGAGGGGTCCTTTCTCCACTTTCTCTCAAGGGACCTAAGCTTGTTTTTAATTTGTCTTAAGTGGTCATTGTCCAAGTTGTTGTCTTTGAATCCTAATTTATGGGTTTTTGCATATTGAGATGCCATATCATTAATTATTAAATTTATTTTAAGGTGATAACAATCGGCTAGATCGTCTATTGGTAACGCTTCATCGATTGTTTAGAAACCTTGTTGAAGAGGAAATGTTCAATTATTCTAATTTAGAAGAGGAGAGTTTCTACACAGGATCTGTTTTGTGGATTTTTGTTCGGAGGATTGGAGAGAAGAATGTCAAAGCAGATTGGGATATGTGGGTACCATTGTTGTTGAATGGGTCAAACTTTCATGATTTTCATGTTTCTATGGAGCACCCAGTCTAGTATTAACCCATTAATTGTGTTGCGTAATCAATAGCTTGTTCAAACTCTAATGCTGGCCGCATAAGACCTAGTTGTGATGTAACTCTATCTATTGGGTCCTTAAATCCTAGGTGCTGGGTTGATAATAGCGATATTGTCCGTAATTGAACACAGGCTTGGGCATTAATTGCCTCAAGCCCTCGCCAAGGCTCGAGCAGCTGGCAAAGTTCTTTAACGGCCAAGCCGGCTCCTAAACCCCAGGCATTAACACCATAGTACTATTCTGTGTATACTACAAAGGCTTCCAACACACATCTGTAAGTGACTTCAATTCAGCACTCCAACTAAGTCAATGCTCAGTATGGGATGCCCAATTGAAGCCCTTATTTATATATTAGTTCTTTAAATCTGGATGATGAACCCTTATATAATGCCCCTCTCTTTGGATCTCCCTGACCTCACTGAGCCAAGAAGTAAGTTTGTTTT
This sequence comes from Ambystoma mexicanum, assembly GCF_040938575.1. Taxonomy (NCBI): domain Eukaryota; kingdom Metazoa; phylum Chordata; class Amphibia; order Caudata; family Ambystomatidae; genus Ambystoma; species Ambystoma mexicanum. The sequence continues at coordinate 307,960,221 of NC_090921.1, forward strand.
GCAAATTAAAAGTTTATTTGAAGAATTAAACAATATATATATATCACACTTTTATGAATAAAATAATATCTGAATAGCACACTTATGAATATGACAATGATCAGCAATGGGGAATATTACAATATCACAATCTCTTTAATCACTTAGGAGTATGAATATGGAGGATAAGGTAGCAGAGAATACTTTATGTGATTCCAGGAAATGCAATAATGGGAAAGAATGCAACACAGAAATAGACTCAATATAATTTCAATCAAAAGATAATATGGTCACTTTTTTCCCTTGTGACTACTCACTCCCCCCCCTATGTGATATGAAGAGATGGAAATGAGGGCACACAGGTTTCGGGAATACAATCAAGAAGGCAGTTCAATTCCAATTCCCCCAGCAAGCTTAGAGAAACAGGTATGATTTTAAAACAGGCAAAAATACTTTTGAATGTGATTGCAGTGAAAGTGAAAATACGCTAAATTGATTTTAATTCTCTAAAGAAGATTCAGCACTAGTGAGAATTACTTTAGATTGGTATAGGTCAACACTAGAAATGATTCATGAATGATTATCAAATTGAAAACGAATTTCAGCAATTGAGAACAAGAAACAGCTATTTTGACAGAAATTGAAACTGAGCCAAATTGCAATTCGCGGCAGTCTTTCCGCGTGCGGAAATCGCGATTACAGAAAAAACTATAATGAATTAGAATGTCGGAAAGCTTAGTATCGTTGCTTTAAAATGCCAGTTAAATTACAGTTCTAGGACGTGCAGTACAAAAGTTACGGAGGTTTTTGTGGAGGTAGATTTTCAGAAATAAAGTCAAAATTTAAAATGACAGATAATGCTTTACAGATATGGAATCAACAGGATGAACACAGGATTCTATAATGCAGTTCTGAACAGGTTGAAATGGATGGAAGAGGATTACTTTAAACTAAGAGCTTGGTTAAGGACAGTTCTAGAATTGATACTCACTTCTAGGCTTTGGAATGGAATGTGCCTCGTCAAAGATCTGGTCAAGGTTTTGACTTCACACGCCACCGGACAGGTCTCAGTCACTGGGTTCTGCTCACAGTACGGCCTCTGGTGTGCTCGGTCCCTCAGACTGGATCTGATGGTCTCCGGATACAGCTCTGCGTTCTGGGTCTGAATCTGGGTTCTAGCACAGGGTTCTTAGGTAGAATAGGACAGCTCAGCCCGGCTGTTGAAGGTGAGAATCAGGTTGCTAGATTCTGCAGGCCTGCTGAGAAGGGTTCAGCTTTGGGTTTAGGCCTCTCTGCTTCAAAGTTCTAGAGTTTGGATTCTAAGTTCTGGTCTCTGGATCTAGATCTGGAGTCTGGAATCTCTGTCTGGATATCGTCTGGATCTGACTGGTCTGGCAGGGTGCTTCGCAGGAATCGGTGAGTAGTGGAAAAAAGTGTGTTTTTCATCTGTCCTAGCAGTCCTTATTTATATGTTTCTAAAGTGGGTGGGTAGGCTAATTCTATATGCCCAACCCTCTAAAGTTTTGATAGGTTAGAGGATTCCCTGTCCCCTGACTGGAGAAAGGATCAGCGTGTCAGAATGAGTCAGAGTGATGCTGTGTTTATGGCTTAACTGAAATCCCTTCCGTCTGCTTTTACATAGAAAATCAATTCTCCCAAAAAACATATTTCCCAGATACACAAGTTGTTCATAATACATATAGACATCACAGATTAATGAAGGCAAGCTTGGGTTCAGAAATGACCACTTATTTGCACTTTTGGTGGGTAACCCAATGTTGGTTCGGCACCAAATTGTACACAAACATACACACTCCATCTGAGCTTATCTCTGTCATTTCTTATGTTCATAGCCAAAACTCTGCAGCTGCGATATTAATAAATTCCGGGGTTTGGTCTCAGAACATCACACAGCGTCCAGCTTAGTCTTTAATTGTGAGTGAATTTTTCATTTTAACCGTCTCAAAGTTTTACATTTTTGTCAGCTTGGTACACTTTGTTATAAGCAATTTTATAAAACATATATTTGCTGGGCCATCTGAATCCACAATGGTTTGTCTCCGCCTCCCGGATCTGGCTGTCTCAGAGGTCACATGTCCTATCTCTCCCAGAGCAGTTGTTGACCAGTTACGCCCAAATCAGCATATTCCTATTCATCCCAAAGCCCCCATTGTTCCTTCCTCCAGGCTGCAGAGAAAATCTCCTCCTCTCCTGATTTACATGTCAATGCGATATCCTCTCCTGTTGGTGGGAAGGTCCAAGGTGTGAAGGGTTCTCATGAAAAGATGGCCTCTTGAAGTTTTAACTAAATCAGATTGCCTTCTGGTCAATTGCAACATAGTTCCTTGTTAAAAAAATACATTTATAAACTTACAATAAGCAACATATCTTCAAATTAAGTATTTTTCAACAATGAAATCACTGTGTGGCACACTATATGGCATTTTGATGGGATTCTCTTCTTTGGGATAGTTTGGAGTTCCATGTTCAACTTTACCCAAAATAGTTTTAAAACGCCGGCTTTCTGGTAGAGGTGAGCAACGGTACTACACCCATTTTTGACAGCTGTCTTTCCATCAGTATCTTTAAAAGGGGATTTTGCTTGATAGCATATGATTCTTGCTGACATTGGGCCCCATTACGACCCAGGCGCTAATGGGTTAACGGCATCGTAAAAGGCTGCGGCGCCGTTAACCTATTAGCGCCTAATTACGAGGTCCCTTTGCGGGACCCGACCTTAACGGCTGGTTTTACCAGCCGTTAAAGTAGGGACCCGCAAAGGGACCTTGGTGCTAAGTACGGTGCCGCAATTTACGGCACCGTAATTAGCGCCTTCCCCATTCCCATTGAGACCTATGGGGCAAAAATGGGAATGGGGAAGGGCCATGGCGGCATGGGGAATTACCGCCCCGCCAACCTTGGAATGGGGTGGTAATTCCCCATTCCGCCATGGCGGACACCGGCATGGACCATGGTGCTAATAGCACCATGGTCCTCCGTCAGGGTCGTAATGAGGCCCATTGTATTGAAGTGGATTCTTGCAGTAGAGTAATGTGGAACACCCAACAAAGAGGTTGGATCTTGTAGGTGATTTGTGAGCCAGGATTTTAGCAATTTTTGACAATCAAGAAAACTCATTTTTGAAACTAGCTCTGTTTCTTTTGCAATCAGCATTGCTATTTCCAAGTGGTTTCAGGCTGCTTTGTGGGTAGCCCAATGGTGGTTTTAGGCAGTGATCTCCTATGCTCACTAAGATAGGCAAAAGTGGATGGCAGCCTATTTTTCAGGTTTTCACTGTGCATTTTCTTGTGATTTCTAGCGAGCAGCATGCTTTCCAGTGGCCATTATGATGTTTCTGTTGCCAGCAATGCACAGTGATGTTGCAGGGCCTGGATGTGTGGGTTGATACATCCCACACTATACGCTCTTGTAGTGAAACATTTTTACATTTGCTATCCAGAATTTCTCACTGAATTAAGTAAACTTTAGTTTTTAGCAATGTATTGTAAAACCTTATGTATTCTTAAAGGTTGTCTTAGTGTCCAGTCTGTGAGTGGAGGGGGGTGGCTTCCACATCCGTTGTTCTGTGCCAACAGGAAGCATCCTGTAGTTTCTGGGATTGACCAATCATGCAGTTGGTAAGATAGCTCAGAAAGTAAAGCCCTCGCCTCGGATATCAGTGTGTGACCTGCACTCACAGATCCACATTGTCGGGACTTTATCTTCCTGAAGCTGATAAACTGAGTACCATTCAAATAGGTAAGAATTACTAACACTATTACAGGGCTCCGAAATAGTAACAGTCAGGTATGAAAGGCTTTATAAAACATATTGTTATGCTTGGCATACTATGGACCTGGTATGACTCTTGAAGAAGAAGTGCCAGGTATCATCCACACTCCAGCCAGCCCTTTGAAGTGCCAGGAACGTTCACGCCAAAATGTGTGACGTATGGAGAGCAGATAAACCAGCAGCGAGCCGAAGTTGAGCTCTGACCAGTGCCTATCGGAATAACAGCACCTATTGAAGTACCAACACCTAAGAAAACCTGGACAGTAAGGTACGCATTGAGAAGACCATATCTACAGACAAGACAAAAGGACGTTTGTCAGAATGAAATACCTGAAGAAGGCAAGAGGATACTAAAAGAAGACAAATGGTCACGTCATGAGAAAATCGGGCTGACGCACATATAGTAGATATAATGACCTAACAGTACTGACAAAGAGACGAAATACCATGGATAAGTGACATCTTGAGCCAAAGGTGAAACAGTTGATGTCAAGATGAATAAACTTATGCCATGTGCACAATGAAGATATTCAGTTAGTTTAAACGTGTACAGGGGTAGGAAACTGCAAGAAGCAAAGAAATTGTGAAGCTGGCTTATGCTTAGTAGTAAAATAGATTGCTGCAAGCACCAACTATACATATATCTAACTCAAAAAGCACTTTATAGATGAGTGAAAATCCACCACGAACATGAGCAGAACTGAACAGAGGTTACTAAAGGTCTCAAGAGGAGAGGGCCGCAGCACACAAATCAAGAATTAAGACGGAGGGAAACCCAGCTGAAGGTAACCATGCAAAGAAGCCAAGGTCGTATCAGGCAGGAATAGGCTAACAATTGATACAATTCAAGAGAAAAAGACCAGAGTATCCTGTTCAGACAAGTCGAGAAAAGCCACAGATGGCAGAGGACTGGCAGAATTAAATCAAATACACGAAAATGCATGAAGAAGAGGCCAATTTCACAGTGTCTGAATCACGTGACAAGGCAGGCAGGAAGGGATGAAACTTTCACACCTACGCATGGAGCCTACTCCTTAACTTTCTCAGACCAAGAAGCAGACTCAAGGCCAAACAACAAGGCAGTAATTGACACACGACCACTGAGTTGATGAATGATTGTAACATAATTGGAGGGAAGCTAGGGTGCAGACTTACTCCATGCACCTGGCTGATTATTCTGCATTCTGCTGAGCGCAAGTGGAAAAGTATGAGTGGGATTGATTCCAACCCAATCATAGTGGACTGTGTAACCTAGGGTCCTATAGAGAGTAGAGCCAATGGGACATCGTACTTTTAGTGACATTTACAGTGTCCAGTTTGAAGGAAGGGCTTAGTTGCCCCTCCTGACATTGATTATCCAATCCCTCTCCCCGTTAACATATACAGATATAGTACCTATGTGAAAGTTACCTTCCTATAACCAATCATGTTGCATGTTAAGTGTTTAAGATTATGTGTCAATGATGATGAGTTTTTGGTATAAATATTTTGTTTTTTCTGAAATTAGTTGCAGTTTAAGCAAGAAGGAAGATCGAGCGGTTGCTGATGTTCATTGAACTCCCTGTTTTCAGTATTTATCATTAAACGGACACCCTTTGCCAAACTATTGAGTAGTGTCTTTATTATTTGGTCCAAGAGTACGAATCTGCATCCCCATCTCTATCTCAAGGGTGCTGCTGCTCATCTTAAAGGTCTTGTCACACACCATCACGGTCTATAGAGAAATTATTCTGTTCAACATATCAAATATATATAATCTAATAGCATCTAACACACAAAGCAGTAAAAAATGAATTCGTTATTTTTTTATTTTTCACTGTATCTCAGTGGGCTATTCCCAACATCGGTAAATACACCACTTAACAATAGCCAAAAGAAAAAGGATGAAAATACCCGTCTGCTTTTTAGTACAATTGTGAAACATACAGTTAAAAATCAATCCCAAGTGTTTGAAATCAGATAGGCATTTTACATTAGATAATGCCTAATACTTAGAGTTTTTTAGGGCTATATCTGCACTACAGTGTATAATTGCTTTATTGGCCAATGTAGTGCCAGCCACTAGAAAAGTCTAGCAACTTGTACTGATAACACACAATACATCAAAGGAACCTAAGCTCTAAGGTCCTCTTACACATATAAAAATGTACAGACAAAAGACTTAGTGAGACCCAGTATAAAGTACAGATCTAAATGAATTAAATAGGTCTATGACTGATTATTCTGTACACAGATTATAAAAGTGCATGAGACCCGCTCATGCTATATCAAGGTCGACCGGTTTCATAACCATGTCTTATTTTGGTCATCTTCATCGGGACTTTATTCAAAACCAAAGGGTGTTGACTTCCTGTGGGGATAAGCCACTTGCTCCCAATCGTGTGTTTTCTTATTCCTATGACCGCACTTAGTTAACGCCATCACTGTATTTCTATGTCTGGGAGAGCTAGGGGGCTGTTAACTCCTGTTTTTCAGCTCTAAGATATAAGCTGAAGTATGCTTAAATGGTGCACTGCGAGTGGAAAAATGCCACGCTTGTGGCTATGGCGCTGACTCTAAGGCAAAAAACCCGAACTTCTTGCGGGTCGATGGCGTGTATCTCAACACATCCGGATAGTTGCTGCACTCGTCGGTACTCTGCGATTAGATAAGACACCCATTGACTGTCGACAAAACTAACTTCGCGACCTCAGCAATATCACAAGTCCTTTGCCATCCGGCTGAAAGAACGCAAAGCTCCCCATAGAAAGTGGATAGTTTAATTAAAAACCCTGCAGGTTAGGTCTGAAGGAACCTTTGTTTTCTCCCAAGAACCCCTACCCACTTCTACGAGAAGCTGATCGGACGAGCAGCACGAAAAGGCGGTAACGAAGGCGGTGATCCCGAACATCCGGAGAGAAAAACATGCGAACAGTGAGTGAAAAAGACTGAATGCTTTGGCAAAAAGTGCATGCCTTAAAACAAAAAAAGGGAAGGTAACGGAGGGAGGTGGGGCAAAAATAACATCAGAGTATAAGTATAATGTATATATAAGGGGAAAATATTGACTCGAAGGTGGCCGAGCAATAGGGAGAGATACCGGGAGTGACCGAGGAAGAGAGTATACACCCATTTTCCTAGGGTTTAAAGAGCGCTAGAAGAAGCCTTCATTTAAGGTCCTGAATTTATAGGATGACGTAGGAGACCAGAATTGATTAAAGATGATCTGAAAGAAATTGGCTTAAATTCCATGTCGGAATACAATTAGGGGCAGAATACATCTGAGGAAGCAGATGGCATGAGATCTGTGTAGCCAGCTGGAGTCTGTCTTGCCTGTTTTATGTTTTTTTTCCTATGACGTTAGAAGGTAAAAACTTTTTAAAAGAGGAGCATGAAAATTGCGTGATTGAATAGATAAAATGTTGCATGGCATGAATTGATGGGTGTTGTTTGTAAAAAGTAAAAGTACATTTTTATTTTTTAAAAACGTGGTTGGAGCTTGCGACGATTGGTGCTCGCTCATATTGTTGATCTTGTTTGTGAAATGCAAAGCACAATAAAGTGGTATACAAAGATAAAATAAACAGGTTAAGCATGGAAGACATTACCCCATTGGCACACATGTGCAAACAGCTGCCGAAACATGCACCTAAGCTTAAACAGTACACTGCAGAATGGGCTAGAGGGACCGCAGACAAAATGTTTATGCCATGGCCCCAAGGAGGATTGCTATCTAAAACGATTCTACAGCACATGACGACATATTTGCACGCCACATACACGGGTAAAAAGTTAGATAAACGCCTAGCTAGTTTGGAACTTTGGAAGATTTACCAACAAGAAAAAGAGGAGGAGCCACCGTTAGATTGGATACTGAATATATGCACAGAGGTGGGTAAAGAGCCTTCTGCGACACGCGCCTCCTCCAAAGCGAAAAGCGAAGCTAGTAAAGACAAAGGATTATACCTGTTGAGGGAACTTAAAGCAGCCACGGGATATAGCAACCTGTCATATGAGTAACCTACACAAAGTAGTGACGAAAGCACAGAGGAAGACAGAGATATTACCTCCAAAGTCCCGAAGGACAAGGAGAGGCGTGAAAAGGAAAAATACCAAACACAAGCAAGTACATCTCTAGATACGGGAAGAGAGGGAAAGGGATGGAAAGAAGAAGAAGATGGGATGGGAGGTCAGATTTTATTGAAACTCGATGGTAAAGGCATTGAGGATATGAGACAAAAAGGAGAACGGGACGAATTAGAAAGGAAGGAAAAGGAAAACCGATTGAGAGACGAAGGGGCTTAGAAAAAGGATAGACAGAAACGAGAGCAGTTATGTCATGATGAGCAGGTCAGAAAATAGGAAAAGGCAAAAGAGCAAATATTACGCGATCACAAGCAGAGAACAGCTGATGATCGAGATAGACTAGAACAAAGGAGAATAGAAGAAGAAGAACAATAGATACGGCAGAAGAGAATAAAAAGACAAAGGGATGAGGGAATGCGAAGGGCAAATGAACAAAGAGATGCGAGGAAACAAGAAGAAGATAGGCTCAGAAAGGATGCGAGGAAGCGTAGAGAATTTGATGATGACATTGAACATAAACGTAGACAGAGAGCATGAGATTTTGAATATCTGGAAAGAGAGGTTAAAAAACCAGATTCAGTTGTAGGCTGGGAAGATATAGAAGAATTCTTCCCTCAGTACAATTCAGTAGCAGGCAAGTCTAGGCAAATATCGAAGATGACTTCGACACCAGAAGCATCGGAGAGACGATCGATAGAATATATGATGAGATGGGTCTAGAAAAGGTACCCCAAAGGAAAGGAGAGGATGAGCATCTTGAGAGCACTCAGTTGTATGCTACTGAGGACGCCTCCCAAAGTAGCAGAAATAGAGAGCTGTCATTAGATAGGCTGACTGTAACCAGAAATGAGGAGGATGAGAGAAGTTGCACGAGTTGGGCACAGACCATATCGGACGCAGAAAGAGAAGAATGTGAAGAAAGAGAAGATGAGAGAAGACGCGAAAAACGCTTCTCTAGGGGAAAGGGAATAAGATGGTGAGATTCTAGAGAGTCTGCACCTAAGACATCAGAGTCAGCCACACAATCAGATTGGCATGAAGGAGTATCATACGGTCAGAGGTGGGTGTCTCTACCACCCTGTGTGAGCGGACTAAGGACATTGCCAGGTAGAAGATCATCAAAAATGATGAGAGTGGAAAAGGAGTGTCATGTGTCACAGTTCCGTTTATTAGAAAAAGGAGTAACGAGGACACAATATATACCCTGGCCTCACATGGACAGAGAAAACCTGAAAAATAAGTTCCCAATGTTGACATCGGGAGCTGGAAAATGGATACATGAGTTAGAAAAAGTGAGAGGTGGGAACACGTTAGCTATAGGGGATATTAAGGGTCTTTTAATCACCATACTTGGTGATAGAGCTGACCATGTGTGGACACGGGCAGGTTACCCTGGAGTGACTATAGTTAATACCGCACATGACAGAGCACCATTTAACAATTGCAGGACCACAGTAGGGAAAGGGATATGAGTGCTATACCCGGACACTTCTGAAATGGGTGCTATAATGACACATAAAATGAAGGAGTCTGATGATCCTTTGCATTACATTCAGAGTTTCAAAGATGCCTGAGTGCTGGAAACTCGTGAATCTTGGGGGAAATCTATACCCGTGTTTTACCATATATTATGGCAAGGGCTGCCAGAACAGGTACAGAAGCAGCTCAAGAAATTGGTAGGGTTTGAGGCTAATCCATGGTCTGAAATACAGTTCACCATCGTGCACTATTGCAGACTGCTACAAGAGAAGAATCGCAAAAAGGATGCTGCACGAAAAGGTGAAGAGGCTAAATTGGTGCAGAACAAATTATCAAAGTATGCCATTGAGGGGGCAATGATAACTAATACAGACGGATATAATGCGCAGCAGATCAATAATCAAAGGCAGTTTGATCAAAACAATAACTAGTGTTACTCAAGGGGAAGAGGCTTTCGAGGAAGAGGATGGGAGAGTTATCAGGGAGGTTTTCAAAACAATCAAGGAGGTTTTCAAAATATGCAAAATGGAAACCAGGGTATGCAAAATGGGCAAATAATCAGACCACCACCAACATGTTGGACGTGTGGAATGACAGGGCATCTAGCACGCACATGCAGAAGTCAAGGCATGGTGAAAAATGACCAATTCACAAGATGAGGGATGGTGAATCCATCTGCGTTCTCACAGCAGGGTGGAAATGGAGTTGTGCAGAATCACACGGTGCAGCAGCAAGCACTGGGAGTACAGCAAAGTTTACAACCCCAGAATGTGACACATTTTCCACAGGGACAGTCTCAACAGTTGCAAATGCAACTGTTACAAAAAACAGGTACAGGACAGATACTGAATTCAGGAGTGAGAAATGCCACAAGCGACCGGGGAAATCCATTCATGCAGAATGGGACAAGATTATATATAGACTGGGACAGCTCACTGGGAGACCTGATGTGCTCTATCCTATCAGTGACACCGAACCCTCACGAGGAACCAAGGGTAGATGTCTGTATAGGGGATAAAGAATATTCTTTCTTAGTTGACACAGGTGCGACACGCTCGTGTATACGTGAAGGCAAGTTTTCTTTGTCCAACAATGCCATAAATACTCAGGGCTTCATAGGAGCAACAAGTCGTGTTCCTTTCACAAAAGAACTTCCAGTCTCCATGGGAGAATGTGACATGAATGTGCCACTGCTATATTCAAGGCAAACCCCGGTGAATATATTGGGACAAGACCCAATGACAAAGTTAAACATGACAATCTCATTCACGGACAAGGGCATAGTATGCTCAACTCCAGGAATGCATTATTTGAACATATGTGAAATTATTAGTGCTTACGCAGGACAATTGGCTATGAGAGCTATTTTATTGGAACCAGAAATATTCGCTTATGGAGTGCGCGTATTAATGTTATGACTACCAGGCCTTGCAGACAAAACCATGAGAACCCCAGATGAGTTTTTATTCAGACCGAGAATACCTATGCATGAGGAAAAGGGACAAGTGTTTCCCTTGACAATAAAAACAGCCATCGTGCGAGGAGAGATGGCTCTGCTTGACGGTTGTGATGATGAAGGCAGACAATGGTGTGCAGTAATCGCCATTAGGGAAAGCTACAGATTGACTGATATCACTGATGATGATCTGTTTGAAGAACAAACAAGTGAAGAAGAGATGACAGTTTAGGTTAATCTCATCTATTTGGTGAAAATGATCAAAAGAGAAGTTCCTCAGAGAATGATGCTGGCACAAAAACATCCTGAATATTTTGAAGATGACATGGCAAAGGTGCCTGGCTCAGTATGGAATACATGCCCTTATAATGTAGGCTTACTTAAAGGAGTCGGAGAAGTGAAGATTAAATTGAAACCAGGAGAAATTTTACCAAAAGCACGACAGTATCCCATGTCTAGGGAAGCAGATGAAGGGATCTTTAAGATAATTTCTGCCATGATGGAACAGGGCATCTTAGTGATGTCAGAGTCATCATGCACTACTTTGATTTACCCAGTGAAAAAAGGGAAAGGGGGGTCTTGGAGGCTAGTGCAAGATCTATGCCCGATAAACCAGATAGGCGAGGCTGAGTTCCCTCAAGTCCCTAACACGTCCACGATCCTATGTAATATACCCGTTGAAGCGCAGTATTTCACAGCATTTTTCTCAATCCCATTGCACAAAGACTCACAAGATTTGACATTGTTTACGTTCAGACAAGTTCATCTGAAAAGCACAAGGCTGCCTCAAGGGTACTGTGAGTCTCCTTCGATTTTCAACAGAGTCCTGCAGATGGACTTAAGCAATAGCGCATTAGAGAGCGTTGTCTTGCAATACGTGGATGACATTCTAATTTGCAGCATGGCAGAGGAAAAGTGCAGACACTATTCTATTCAGCTATTGACTACACTGGCTGAGAAAGGATATAAAGTTGACAAAGAGAAGTTACAATATTGTCAACAAGAAGTGCTGTATATAGGCCAGCTAATCTCACATGAGGAGAGAAAGGTTACACCTGAAAGAGCTGAAGCCATTCAAAGACAGCCAAACCACACACGATAAAATAAATGCAGAGATTTCTCGAATTATGCAACTATGTCAGGGCATGGGTCTTTGACTACAGTTCCTATACCAGACCCTTGTTACAAGCCTTGAAGAAAGCACAGGCAATGAAAGAAAAAAATGTGTGGACCGAGACCATGGAAGAAGGGTTTGTTGACTTAAAAAAAGCCATTTGCACGGCACCAGTTTTAGGGATTCCCAATTATGCAGATGAATTGCACCTGTTTTCACACACGAATGCTAGTGTTATGACAGCATTACTCACACAGAAAACCACATTGGGGTACAAACCCTTGCATACTACAGTGGGAATTTAGACCCAGTGATGAGGGGTCACTTCCCGTGCGAACAAAGTTTGAAAAGGCTACAACCATTGTAATGGGATGGCCAATGACGTTGTTTGTCGAGCACACACTATTTGCCATTTTAGAGAAACCAAAAGGCACATTGACATCACAGACAGCTTCTGCTTATGAAGTCGTCATATAAAATCCAACGGTTAAAATAGTTTGATGCAAAATAGGGAACCCAGCTATGTTTATAGCAGAGCCAGTCACTGAAGGAGAGCCAATACATGATTGTGCGAACTATGAAGAATTCTATGATGAGATTCCCAGAGTGAAAGAAAATGCATTGGCTGAAGGTGAAATTATCTCAGTTGATAGTTCTTCGAGGATCAATCAAAATGATGCACAGAGATATATAGGTACCCCTGTGGTGAAGCATACAGCAAATGGGGAATTTAGAGTACTCATTACTGCACGACTACCCTCACACTATTCAGCACAAGCTGCAGAATTATTGATGTTGATACTCACACTCGAGAATCACGCAGACCAGGAAGTGACGGTGCACAGGGACTCCACCTATGTGACGTCAACAGTACACGCAGGCCTAGCATGCTGGAAAAGAAGGGGATACCTCAGAGCGGACAGCACGCCAGTGCAACATGCAGCCTTATTGGACAGGCTCATTAAGGCACTACAGCTCCCAGTGGGCATAGCGGTTGTGGCATGCACTGCCCACACGAAAGGGACAGATTTTATCTCACGTGGAAATCAAGCAGCAGACACTGAAGCCAAGCTTGTGGCGACTAAAGACGAAATAATCATGAGAGTGGAAATATCTGATGTGCATGAGGGAATGATTGTTGCACGAAGTGAGCCTGAAGGCTATAGCAATATGGCAATAACTCAGTTAGTGGAGCTCCAAGGAGAGGCACTATAGGAAGAGAAGAACCTATGGAAGTGACAAGGGTGTTCTTTAAACCCCTCTGAGAGCTTGTGGTGACAAGACAGCACTGGTAAACCGGTGATGCCTATAGCCTTATTAAAGACCAGCTGTCCCGGCCACGCGTTGCTGTGGCTTAGTCTGGTTAAATGGAAAAGAAAGAAAATAGAAAGCGCACATTTCTAATATGTTTAATTTCACAATGCTGGTGGGTAGTTTTTAATGGCTCTGGCGGTTCTCCAAGTTGAGACAGTTTAATTTTCCCGACGGCGCAACACATTCCTTTTGTTTCTCCACTAAATTTCAGAGCCTTGCAATAAGGACATACTTCAGTCATGGGGCCGATGAGAACATGACGGCTCAAACTATAATCATCAGCTGGGTTGTACTGGAATGCAAGGTGATTGTAATCACGTGATTGCTGAGCACAGAGCCGTTTTTGATGCTGATCTACTGTTAACGTTGACGTCTTTCAGCCACTCTCAGCCTGACGCGTTCATTCTGTTGAGAACGAAGCAGACCTGAAGTTGCAGAACGCGATGCCATGCTCGCAACCATGCATCCTGAAGTCTGGCTGCACGTCGCTCTGGTGCTTCCTCAGCACGTATTGGAGCCATTCTAAATTGGAAACATTGAAATGGAATTGTAAAATATTTAGTATAGCGTATGTTGTTTTTACGTCCAACAGATGGGGCTGTTTTTCAGTAAAATATTTAGTATAGCGTGTGTTGCTTTTACGTCCAACAGATGGTGCTGCTTTTCAGAGGTGTGACATCTATGTATAGTAGGAATATAAAAACACGTGCCTATTCGAGTTCAACGTTGTGTCAAAATTTCTAAGCAATCGGTGAAGAACTTTCTGAGATTTAAGATTTTGAACAAACAACCATTTACATGTTTATTTATATAGATAGCACTGGAACAATTACACTCTCCAGCGCACATGACAAAGGAGAATCTAGCAGCAGCAATTGCCGAAGACTGGATCATACCAAACTTGGCAGAACACGTTGCATTTTTTATGGTGAACTGTATAATTTGCCATCAGTTCACGGCTGGGCATACAGTACGTGTGATTAGAGGAGTTATCCCAAGGCCTAATGGGCCTTTTCAGCACTTGCATATCAATTATGTTGATATGATTTAAGTATGTAATGGGTACAAGTACCTAATTGTTGTGGTGTGTCCATTCTCTAGATGGATAGAAGCAGGTCCATGTACACACCCAGACTCTACTTGTGCGGCCAAATTCTTGGTGAGGCAGGTGTTTCCCAGATGGGGAGTGTGTGAAGTCATGAGGTCAGACAATGGTCCTCATTTTGTTAATGCAGTATTTGAACAGATTAGCTTGTTGCTTGGTATAAAGCACAAGTTTTCTTCGGCGAATCATCCTCAAGGGAATGACATTTGTGAGAAGCTCAATGGCTTGTTAAAGGAAAGAATAGCCAATTTGAAGCTTAGTCTGAAGAGGGATGGCTACACTGTCTTCAACTGGCACTGTATGCACTCAGAAACCAGCCTGGTTCTGACCATCATCTCACACTGCACAGAATCATTACAGGCAGAAGGATGCGCATGCCATGGACACCTCAAAATAGAGCTAGATGTGATGCACAGCCAAGTGTTAGGATTGGAAATGCAAAACTACTTGAATTTCATGACATCTTGTGTTACTGTAATTTGAGGACAGCTGCAGCGATGTCAGGAAGGGTACAGGGCAGCACAGAACACAGAAGGAGATGCTACAACAGACCAAGTTCCAAAATTACGTGTTCCTCCAATATTCCCTGGGGACATGGTCCTGGTGAGAAACCACACAAGAAAAAAGTGGGACGAGCCGAGGTTCAACTGCCCCTTTAGAGTGGAGGACGTTACACCCTCTGCAGTCAAGCTACAGGGAAGAAGAGCTTGCATCTTTCTGGGTGACATCAAGCCATTAATCGGAGAAGACCCCCTGCCCACACCCCACCGCGTAGAGACTACAGAAAACAGGGAAGAACCACAGCACGTGCAGACAAGATCCATGACGAGGAAGAAGGACGCATGACCAGCAGAGACAAAGAACATTTTGTGCAAGTTGTGGTTTAGTTTTGTACACTTCCTTTGAGCAAAATAAGGGGGAAAAAGGGACATAAAAACACGGACACTCTTTGCATCCTAGTTGCCGGGTGAAGAAGAAGAATTGCACCTATAAGGCACAAAATAGCTTGTGGATTTTGGACTTTGGACTGAGGCACAATGAAGCCTTGAAAAGAAAAGATATGGCAGATGTTGATTGAGGATACGTAAATTGGAAGAGAATACAGTATCCTGACTCTTTTGATACAGAAGCCTTACTTGGACTTACTCATGATGTCACGCAATAGTGACCTCACCAAAGACATTCTGATCTATTTCGAGTTAGTATTGAGGTCATACCCATCATTGGTGGGAAGAATCACAAGCATAACAGAGTTTCTTCAAGATGCTGAAAATGAAAAGACAATAAGGAAGCTGCTCACAGTGATTGCAGAGCAATTTCTTTTGCTTCTGGAATACAGCAAGGACAAGACAAATGTCTGTGTCACAAGAAGATAGCAGACTAGCTAGTAATATATTTTTGGGCTTGATTGAAGACTTTCCGGAACTTGTGGGGAGACATGCCAGTGTTGATGTCCTGACTTTTATTAGAGACCCAGCGAACTCTACACAGATGAGTATGCTCCTGCATGGTATCATAATGCAGGTCGAATTTTATAATCATCAGCAGACTCACTGGAGAAGATTGTAAACTTTCCTTCGAGGGACAGATCGTGAACGTGTTGCCAAGGACTTGACTTCACTGTATGCTGAAAAAGGAGTGACATATCGTCTGGAGTGAAACAGATAAGAGGCATTGACTGGGAACTGGTCTATTTTGAACACACAAATTAAGACTTGCTGTACTTATCACCTCATTTGGAACTTTTGTTAACAGAAAAAGAACTGTTTCCAGTGACAAGAGACAGTTTATTACTCAGTCTCAGTATCTACAAAGAGGATAATCAGTCCAGCACTCGTGACCTGCGAAGAGAGGCAGCAGAATCCAGATAAAAGTGGCAATGCTTAGAATATATTAGAGTTAGTGTTGCTTCCTTAGATGATCGAGATGGGAAATCAGAACAGTAACGTTGTCCTCCCTCATGAGGAAAGACGTTCATATTGGCCAAGGAACAAATGCTGTAAACTAATTTACAAATGTATTATTTACATATGCATAGTATTCATTATCATATTACTGTCATTGACGATTAGAACTGCATTTTCCATTGGTGCACAAAGCGTTCAGGTTCCCGTGCACCCACCTAATGATGTACACATGAAACCTACAAGGGTACCTAGACCTTACATTGTCATTCCAGTTCCTAGAAAGAATGACAGAGTGACTGAACTTGAGATGGATGTGATAAATAATGACACACGCACAACACTTGGGGTAACAAATGAATTGCAACGCCGGAGACAGGGCTGGCAAAGTAAACCCGAGAAGGGGTTGAGGAAAGGTACACATACACAAATAATGAGTACATACACACCTGGTCTAGTGTCAATGAGTTCAGAATCGCATTCCAGAGAAGGGGGAAGCTTGGACAATCAACAATGAGAAGTTCCACATCAAGAGAAGTTGAGAGACAAATGGAGAAAGCTGAACTTTTAAAGAGACAAAATGCTTTAGAGGATAAGCAAATGGAGACAACACCTGCAAGCACACCTGAACCCGCAAGTCATGAGATCAGGGCAGTGCCTGGAGAGAAATCTAGAGCATAAATTACAAGAGACATTTTCATGCCTGGTTGGTATATTGAAAGGATGAAGCAAATTGCGCAAACTCCTGCAAGAATAAGCCAGCATATGGACATGCCTGGGTCATTGATGGAGATACCTGAGAATCCTCCAGCAAGAAGATGTGTTTAAGGATGTGGTTATAGCAAACTACACGAATAACTTAAGAATTAGAAGGAACACACAAGAAGACAGTAACAAATTGAACGATTACTTGGACAGCACAGCACACTTGGGAAACAACATATGGTACCAACACATGAAGGAAGTTGGAAGGCGAACTTCAGAGGAAGAATGCTTTGTATGTGCACTCCTACCTTACAGCATGGGGAAGTCAAAAGTCTTCATAGCTGTTGAAGTAGATGTGCAGACAGCACACTGTCTGTCACATATAGCAATGTGCACGACCAGAGGCCAGTTCATGGGGAGTGATGCTTCACTCAAATGGGCAAGTGAAGCGACTGATCCAGATGAAGATGATCATGTCCAAGACATGAAGACAAGAAACAATGGAAAAAACAAAGAACATTGTGATAATATATGAAAAGCCTGGAGTTAAAGGAGCAGCGATCAGAAGAGAAACAAACAAAAAGCTGAATGTCAAAGGGAAATCCCTAGAAGAAGCTTGAAGATGAAAGAACAGAGGTCAAATGCAAATCTGGGGAACAGGGCTTTCACCAGACAGATGGGAGAAAGGAGTAGAGATCTCCAGAGCATGGATGATCATTGGATACTATAAGGAAACCATTGAAAATGCACAGATGGTAGGCAAACCATTATGACCGAGACTGGCAAGACTGCTAACATGGGTCGAAGACAGAGGAGGACAGACAGAGAAGGACCCCTATAGAAAGTGCCATTGGAGAATTCCAAACTGTGCTTTAGAAACAATGGTACAAGAAAAATGGGGGAAAATAAGAACTGTGGACAAATCTTTGATGCTACAAGAATGGTATATGGTATTGCAGTGATCATGGATCATTATTGGGCATGTGGATCCAAAGCATATATCAAGTTGCCAAAGTATTGGGGAGGTATATGCACATTGGTGAATGTCCATGTTCCAGCATTGGTGATTCCAAAAAGTGATCCGAATATTGACAGTTTCCCGAAAGCAGATGCTCATATGAGGAAGAAGAATTCTGTGGAACTGATGAGCTGAATGAAGAGAGAGAATTACTTCTCTGCCAAATCAGAAGAAGCCTTTCATGCAATCCCATATGAACACAGGTTGTTCAGCTTGACCTCATCAGTGTTCACGACAATCCTGATGCCAAGAGTTCAGATTGGAGCAAATACTAAATTGTTGCAGATAACCAGATGGGAGTTACTGCAGACCATCAACACAACCATAAAGGGATTCAATGCAATCAAAGAAGAGTTAAGAGCAATTCGACTAATGACTCTCCAGAACAGATATGTCCTAGACATGATCACAGCTATGGATGGAGGTGTTTGTGCACAAATCGGAGAATCATGTTGCACATTATACCGTCACACGATAATGAAAATGGAACCTTAACAGAAGCCATAGGTATGCTGACAAAACTACAGAATCAGATGATGATGAAGTTGACAAAGTTGATGATGACAGTTGGTTTGGATCACTGTTTTCATGGGTTCCACAATGGATGGCAGACACATTCAAGTTCCTAGGAGCCTTGTTGGTGATGATATTGCTTGGATTCTGTGTTCAAAAGATAATAATCTCTCAGTGCCAGAAAACTGCAAAAAAGGCCATAGGGATGAAAATCATGATTGGCGTTGAGTCAGGATGGAAGCCTAAGGACATGACTGACGAAGAAATGAGAGACATTGTGAAGGCGAGCATTTATGCACCAGAAGGAACAAAGTTTGGGTGTCCGAAAGAAACATAGAAAATATGTGGGAAAATGGATCTATTGCAATCCAAGTGGAGAATGTTAACTAATGACATGGAACAAAGACGAGCACATAAGAACAGCAGGGTGTTAGAAGGGAGTGATAAAGATATGGACCCCAAAGGAACATTTATGCAGACCTAGATGTCTAGATCCAGAGGATGACAGAAAAGTGAATACAAAGAAAGAAGTAAGAGTGGTCAATAAATCGCCCAGAGGGGGGGAGTGAAGAGGAAGTGCCAGGCATCATCTGCACTCCAGCCACCCCCTTCGAAGTGCCAGGAATATTCACGCCAAAATATGTGACGTATGGAGAGAAGATAAACCAGCATAGAGCTGCAGTTGTGCTCTGCCCAGTGCCTATCGGAAAAACAGCACGTATTGAAGTACCGACACCTAAGAAAACCTGGACAGTAAGGTACCCATTCAGAAGACCATATCTACAGAAAAGACAAAAGGACATTTGTCAGCATGAAATACCTGAAGAAGCCAAGAGGATACTAAAAGAAGACAAATGGTAATGTCATGAGAAAATCGGGCTGACGCACATATAGAAGATATAATGACCTAACAGTACTGACAGAGAGACGAAATACCATGGATAAGTGATATCTTGAGCCAAAGGTGAAACAGTTGATGTCAAGATGAAGAAACGTATGCCATGTGCACAATGAAGATATTCAGTTAGTTTAAACGTGTACGGCGCCAGGAAACCGCAAGAAGCAAAGAAATTGTGAAGCTTGCTTATGCTTAGTAGTAAAATAGATTGCGGCAAGCGCCAACTATACATATATCTACCTCAAAAGCACTTTATAGATGAGTGAAAATCCACTACGCACATGAGCAGAATAGAACAGAGGTTACTAAAGGTCTCAAGAGGAGAGTGCCACAGCAAACAAATCAAGAATTAAGACGGAGAGAAACCCAGCTGAAGGTAACCATGCAAAGAAGCCAAGGTAGTATCAGGCTGGAATAGGCTAACAATGGATACAATTAAAGAGAAAAAGAACAGAGTATCCTGTTCAGACAAGTCGAGATAAGCCACAGATGGCAGAAGACTGGCAGAATTAAATCAAATACACCAAAATGCATGAAGAAGAGGCCAATTTCACGGTGTCTGAATCACGTGACAAGGCAGGTAGGAAGGGATGAGACTTTCACACCTACGCATGGAGCCCTGCCGTACCCATACTCCCTAACTTTCTCAGACCAAGAAGCAGACTCAAGCCAAACTACAAGGTAGTAATTGACACACGACCACTGAAGTGATGAATGATTGTAACATAATTGGAGGGAGGCTGGGGTGCAGACTTACTCCCTGCACCTGGATGATTATTCTGCATGCTGCTAAGCGCAAGTGGAAAAGTATGAGTTGGATTGATGCCAACCCAATCATAGTGGGTCTTATAGAAAGTAGAGCCAATGGGACGTCATACTTTTAGTGACGTTTACAGTGGCCAGTTTGAAGGTGGGGCTTAGTTGCCCCACCTGACATCGATTATCCAATCCCCTCTCCCAGTTACCATATACAGATATAGTACCTATGTTAAAGTTACCTTCCTATAACCAATCAAGTTGCATGTTAGGTTTTTAAGATTACGCATCAATGATGATGAGATTTTGGTATAAATATTGTGTTTTTTCTGAAAGTAGTTGGAGTTTAAGCGAGATGGAAGATCGAGCGGTTGCTGGTGTTCATTGAACTTCCCCTTTTCTGTACTTGTTATGAAACGGACTCCCTTTGCCAAACTATTGAGTTGTCATTATTATATGGTGCAAGAGTACGAATCTGCATCCCCATCTATCTCAAGGGTGCTGCTGTTCATCTTAAAGGGCTGTTTCGAGACCCCTGGTCTTATGGGCCGGCTGGGATCCATCCAGTTCACTCTATTAAAATGCCCACTCTGTAGTGTCTATATTGAATACTATAAAAGTGAGTTTAAATCCAGGAGAAACCCAGGGAAAAAATAAAAAACATTTTATAAACTAACCCCCTTTGGTCTCTTTTTCATTCCATGCAATAACTTAAACATTACGCTAAACGTAGATCGAAATATGTCACTTTTAAATGTATACATACACTATCAAAAGTCATCATTGGTCTTGACTTGCTATCCATACCTATCAATGCACCTACATACAACTCACTAAGGGACACATTCGCAGTGCTATGTCAAAAGCAAGGACACAGCAAGTAAAAATCAATATTAAAAAATCTGCTCCATACGTTTTTTGAAGAAGGTACCACTACATGTTTCGCTTCCCAGACAGTATTGGAGCTTCCTCAGGGAATAATGTGAAGGTATAGAGAGGCAAAGGGTGTATCCTGTGAGAGAAGAATATGAGGGTCTGAAAATAATGCTTGCTGTGAAACACTTGTCTCAAAATCACACTATAAATAGCAGAGGGGGTTACATTTACCTCGATTGGATGCTGAAACAACAAAGAATAATCAACTGTTACTCTTAAGGAACCTGTTAAAATTTGGAGTGTACAGCCAAATTGAGTTTTGTCCACAAGGCCATTATTGCATATCCTAGTGACACACTTACAGTGTTGAATAAAATCAATGCTTTGCAGTAATCTCCATTGGTGTATTTGAAATATGGCACACATTTATTTCTCACCTTTGTTATTGTTCTACTACTCTCTTCGTTGTTCCTCTTTCCTGTTTCTCCCCTCTTAAATCAATTGTTAACGCTTCTATATGTCTTCTCTACCAGTTATCCCATCCTGACTACATTTCACAATCTCTGCCTTGACTTTTTCCTCCCAGAATTCAATTTCTGTGTATGGTGTTCAAATCCGTCCACGGTTTTGCTCCCTCTTATCTCTCATACTTGGTCTCCTTCTGTGTTCCCACTCATTCCCTTCGTTCTCCATCCTAGTTCTTGCTATCAGTTCCTCATCCACCCGGTGCCCAATTCCGGTTCTGCTCATTCTCTCTTCTTGCTCCCTACAATTGGAATTCTCTCCCCTTCCCCCTCTATTCTACCACCTCTTGTCCTGCATTTTGTATTTCTGTAAAGAACTATCTTCTTCAATCTTAACTTCCTACATCTATTTGCTTTTAACCAACTAATTCTAACTTGATTGTACCTAAGTCTTTACCTGGAAACATTTTGTAATCTACCAAAGTTCACTTTATTGTACTGTAACCAATTTTATGTTCAGTGCATTGAATTGAAGCGCTTAATAAATGCCAAATAAATACAAATACCAATACAATATATATCACCGGGCAAAGAGCCGGCCTCATAATAGAAGGTCCTCCCTTGCACCTATCTAAGTAAAAATGGTAGCAATGCCTTAGAGTTCTACTTGTACAGAAGTCAGAAGAACTCCCGGGTTTGGGAAATAAATCCAGAAATGTTTGTTGAAATTCAGAGGATAGGTAGACTACGGCGATCCCATATATGTGTATATCGGTCCTGAAACAAGACACTCCTGAAATTAAAAAGGCCTCTTGGTGGGTCCCATTGAACTGCTTTTCTTGCCCATATGTCTTGGCAACTCAATGTTCAGGCTGCAGCACTAGCGTGGCAGTTCTTAGGGATTGTCTTTATTGCAAAGAATTCGCAAATCCAAAAATCCAGTTTTTACGGAGAGATATGCTCTATCGGACATTACCTCACTGGATTGTACTGCGTTGGTAATCTAACTCAGACTGCAACACAGTAGCCATTTTGAGGGGCTAATAAAATACACTTTAAACAGTGCTCTGAAGGGTCTGCCACCAATATGCATTCCCTGGTCCAAATACTATGGATTGTTGGTTGTAAATCCATAAAAAATCCTTCATGTGGATGGTGGTATTATCTCTAGCAACATAGTATCATTGCCACCACTGGTAGTACCACGGGTGCGAATACCTCATTTTCACAAGGAAGTCTAATGGGAATTCAGAATGGGGAATACATGAAAACTCCATTTTGTAGAGACATAACTGTTACCATTAGTGGTGACGGTAGTTCATTTTGGAGTTAGTTGCACCCTTTGGACTCATTACAAGGTTGGCAATGTGGCAAAAAGTGTCGGTAATTCCGTTACCAGCTCTTTATTGGTTGTATCAGAATCATCAACATACTCATTGAATGCCAAAACCAGAGCTTGACCTTGAAGTCGAGGAATTACCGTCACTTCTAGTATAGTATTTCATCATTGACCACTTTGAGGTAAATAAATGTCCATCAATATCCCCATGGGTCCTATGGACTCCACAAATGGCAATCAGCACTGCTGTTCCACCACTTGTTATCCTGTGGTAAACCTACAGGACCAAGTGGAACAGCGAATGAGTTCAGCGTTGATTTGGTAGATTGTAAAAGTGTCATGTGAGATCCAATACACACTTAAGAATAATGGTGGCTTTTCAGACCCCCTAGAAGCTTATGAAGCTTAGACCTGTCCGTGCCTTCAAGAACCTCACCAGATGGTAACTCTACCTGGCCCGACAGCATAAGTCTCCTCAGCCCTCTTTATTAGTTTGGTGCTTATGGTAAAAACCTAAGGCAGAACTTCAAATGCATCATTCTTTATGGCCTGCCAACCATAAGTGACGCTCTATTCCCTACATGTGATAATCTTGATAAATACTGCATACGGTAAATACTGCATGAGTATAAATTGGAAATCCGTATTGGATTTCCTCAAATTTTTACCTCCACTGAGAAAAATTGTAAAACACCCCCAGAAGTAAAATGACTAATGCCCTTAATGTGAAGGGATGTACTTGTGCATCCGTTCAAATAAAGTCAGGGGACACAGTTTATCTGGGGGAGCTGCAGATGGTGTGAAAAGGTGGGCACCTGAGGTGCTCACCCCCTCACCGCCTTCGCAATATAATGTACAAAAGCACTCCAGGATGATTCTACACTTTATTTTACAATAGACAGCTAGAGGTGGTATCACCCGTTACTGTATACAATCTATTTCTATATGCAAAACAGGGGTGGACAAGTATTTAAAAAAGAAACCTGCCGAGTCCAGGTTCTAGGCACGGGACCACGATTCGAACGCCTGCGGCTCTGCGTGGTCTTGCGTGCAAGGCAAGCACGCTGCCCCTGAGCTATCCTCCCTCTAGAAGCCATGTGTACTGGCACTTCGAAAACTCCACCACCCTTCCCACTTTACTGGCACTATTGCATAATCAGGCACAGTTCCGAAAGGTCTGACTACCGTAATTACTTCATGCCACAAGCATGGGGACACGCCTTGTGAAGCTATTACGTGGGCTTTGCTGTCAATGTGAGGAGTTTGGGGGTATACTTATTCCTGGTCTGCGATCAGTACCCCAGATCTCTATTCCTCCTATATCACTCATACTGGACTCTAGTATTCAGGAATGTGTTGCCTATTCCAAGATCTCTGCCTGGCTCAGGGGGATAGCTCATGGGCAACGCGCTTTCCTTGGAAGCAAGACGACACAGAGTACCACAGGTTCGGTCCCGGGGTCCGCATGGAAATCTCTGGGTATTAAGTGAATTATAAATAACCTATCATATCGTATATCTCGACCGACGTTCTCATTTTCTCTTACATCAATCACTTTTTTTTCCCATGTGCTCGACTGTAACCGCTTTCCTGTATTTCACGAACCTACTATTGCCTGTACGACCTGCTAAGCTTTCTTCCTTTCTCATGCACCCCTCTACCTCCTTTTGCACCACTGACCACCCCACCATTCTTAGTATGCTGTCCAATTTGGGCTCTGTTGTACGATGGATCCGCTCCCAGCTGTCTAACCACACCTTGTCAGTCTCTTGCGTTTGTACCCGCTCTCCCTCCCTCCCACTTCAGTTCAGTGTCCGTCAAGGTTCTGTCCTTGGTCCTCTCCTTTGTTTCCTCCACACCTCTCCCCTTTCCTCTATCGTTGCCACGTGTGGCTTTCCATCATTTACTGCCTTTTCTGACACTGTTCCTTCCTCTCTCTCTGCTTCTCTACTCGAAATACAAACTTGGATGCTGTCGAGCATTCCTCCAAAACCGTAGTACTTTTCTTTCCATCCTGAACTGTTTTCAGCTCCCCCACCTCTGTCTTTCCCGCCTGCTGTTCTTCCCCTCTCTCTTTCTGTTCATAATCATGGAGTTCTTTTCAATCAGTCTCTCTCCTTTTCCTCTCACTTTGCTGAGGTCTCTCGCACCTGTCGATTTCATCTGTTTAATCTTTGCAAAATCATCCATGTCTTTATTTCAACGATACTAAAATACGTATCTCTGAGTTTATTTTCATCTGTCTCTTCATCTATTCTGCTCTACTCTTGTGTATTCCCGCTAACCATCTGTTAGGTCTTCCCGCCAACCATCTATAAGGTCTTCCCACTATTCATCTATAAGGTCTTCCCACTAACCATCTATTGTGTCTTCCTGCTAACCATCTATAAGGTCTTCCCGCTAACCATCTATTGTGTCTTCCTGCTAAACATCTATTAGGTCTTCCCGCTAACCATCTATAAGGTTTTCCCGCCTATTGTGTCTTCCCGCTAACCATATATTGTGTCTTCCCGCTAACCATCTATAAGCTCTTCCCGCTAACCATCTATAAGCTCTTCCTGCTAACCATTTATTAGGTCTTCCCGCTAACCATCTATAAGTTCTTCCCGCTAACCATGTAGAAGGTCTTCTCGCTATCCATCTATAAGGTCTTCCTGCTAACCATCTATTAGGTCTTCCCGCTATCCACCTATAGGATCTTCCCGCTAATCATCTATTGTGTCTTCCCGCTAACCATCTATAAGCTCTTCCCACTAACCATATATAAGGTCTTCCCGCTAACCATCTATAAGGTCTTCCTGCTAATTATCTATAAGGTCTTACCGCTAACCATCGGGCTCCCCTCAGATCTATTTTCACATTTTTAATCCATACTCTCTTCAGTCTTTTTCCCCCTCCTCTAGCTCTGCATTACTTAATTCTTTGTTCCAGCTCTCCTTTGTGTCTACTTCAACCATTGACAACTAAATATTCTGCTTCTCAACGTCCCTTCCCTTCTTCTAGCTCTGTAATTTTGTTTTGGCCACAGGGTGGCTCTGGAGTGCCATCCCATGCGCCAAAAACAAAAATACATTTAAGGTGACATCCCCTCAACAGGGAGCTGTCTCCCCACTAACAGCTTGGCACAAGATTCAGAAACTTGAACATTCATTTGGCACCCACTAATCAGTGAATTTTCAGTCTCTGTCTGGAACGGGTGCTACCACTTCCCTCGTTCTACTTGTGCCTTCTCAGGCTGACTCTCAGGAGCTTATGACCTAGTGCACAAACACAGACCGTGTTGAGTACTGACATATTCTCTGTTCGATGCTATTCTCTGTATCAGTCCTTTCTTTGGTCTTTATCACATTGCAGTGTCGCAGGGCGCTGTGAAGCTGCCATAATGCTGCACGCCAGCACTCCAGGCAGCACCAATGCAACCAATCCACCCCAGTTCCATCTTGCCTCATGCAAGGATGGCCCTTCCGCTGGTACACTTTTATATGGATCATTCTGGATTATTGACCAAGGTGCACTACAATCCTTTTACTACAGAATGTCCGTATAGTGCCAGCGGCATCTGATCAGGAGCAGTAACACCAAGACGAGAACCATGGAGATTGAAAGACATTTTCTACAAAGACAGAACACATTCAAAGGAGTTACCATCGTAGGTTACCTTGCTATAACCATCCCTGGACACAAGGCACCTGTCAAAGTGGTCAAAAGAAGCTCTGAACCAGTGGCAGGTGTCTTGGCAGGGAACTTTACAATCTCTGGGGCTGATAGCACTCCTCAGCCGAATACCCTGAGAACAAAGGTCTAGACCTTCTTTGTGAGGGATTAGGCAAAAATGGAATTCATTGATAGCGTTAAAAAGATATTTTGGGGAATCAGTGTCTAAATCCGGCAAGCTTACTCTCTGGGACTCTGCTGGAAGCAGACTTCGGGTATGACATCCACAATGCCTTGCAAAAAAGGGCAATACCCTTCTGTCAGGGTTCTAACTGGGCTGGACTGCACCAAAAACCGCTTCTGAGCCGGGGAGCTCCCACTTCCCCACTAATTAGCAGCAACAGTCCTAGTGCTGGACATTCTTCCTACTGCGTTCTTAGGGATCGATGAACACGGGAAGTCTGTACTTGTTCAAGCAAGGCAGCCAATCCTCACAATAGGCGCCTGAAGGTCTCAAAATGTGTATATATGGTTCATGCTCACAGACGTTTTACTCTATGGGTGAGTGCCATTACAAATCAAAGGAGCTCCAAGCCCAGTGTGCATTCTGAACTTAAAATGGTTGCATGCTCGAATCACTATCACAGATATATTTGTCAAAAAAAAGAAAAATGCGGTCAGTTATATATTCCCAAACTGCTCTTTGAGTGTATGCAAAAAAGCCAGGGACCTTGATTAGAGGCTTTTGCCCAACTCCCATTTCTCATAGGTGATTTCTTTTTACAGAATCAGTATGATTTGCTCAATGACTGAATTGCTTTTGTACTGAGTGAGAGTGTGATTTATTTCCAAGAAAGAACGAGAGATGTATTTAGAGTATGAAGTCTGGATGCAAAAAACGACCCCAAGATTATTACTGAGCCACCAAAAACACACATGTGCAATGTCTCATGATGTATTGTTTGTGGACAGGCAGACTTTGCCCAGGCCTCTTGCCTCCCCTAACTGAATCACGCCCGGAAGACACACCCTTGTTTTAGCCTCCCCTCGATCTCACATTGCAGTTAAAGCACTGCCCACATGGCAAAGCTAATTGCAGCCAAATCTCTAGTGATACATGTTTGATGAAGAATTTGCCCCGTCCCACATCTGCCCAGAACCAGAAATCATCCATACGAGGGAGAAAAGGCTGCTTAATATTAATATGCACTCCAGCACCAGAGCATGATCCAATAAGAACACGTGATTCATTTAATTGGAGTGTTGTCTACATGGAATGGATACACACTGAACATTGCACGTGTTTCATGTAGTTAAGCACTCACACTTAAGATGTTTTGATCACTTACTAGCATAAATTCTGTAGACAGAATTATGATATGATATGATATGATTGATATGATGTGATAGGGCATTTATAAAGCGCCTAAACACGTGTTGCAAAGCGTGGCGAGGCAAAGTAGGGGGAACAGAGGGAAAACAGAGACAGCGATGTTACTAGGCCAGGTGACATTGAGATTGCGCAAGTGCAGGGGAGGGGTCAAAGGGAAAGTGTGGGTGGAAGGGCAGTACAATACATGAGATCAACAGTAAAAAATAAATTGAATAAATAAAAACAGTAGGAAAAAGTGCAGCCAGCTAGTGGAAAGTGCAGGGGTAAGTGCAGATATCAAGTGTCAAGAGCTGGTGGGGACTGTAGGGATACAGAAACAGCCCCCCAATTGCAGGGGTTGCCTGGGAGGTAGTGCAGGTGTGCAGCTGGTGGGGGAGGGGACCTGGGCCCGAGATCAGAGGCTAGCCCGGTGACCAATGCAGTTTCAGTCAAGAGTTCAGCAGGGTAGAGGAGGAGAGAAAGCATAAGCAAAGAGAAAGGTCTTGAGGTGGTTCCGGAACTGGAGATGGTTCTCCTCAAGTTTCAGGGAGGCAGGGAGGCTGTTCCAGAGGGAGGCCCCAGCCGAAGAAAAAGATCTACCACCAACTTGTTGCTTGGAGAAGGGACTGACCCTAAGGGAGTTGGAGGCGGATGAGCGAAGAGCTCAACAAGGAAGATATTTAGGAAGAGAGTTGGAGGTATTGAGGCCCCAATCCCCAGAATGCCTTGTGGGCAATGCAGAGGGTTTTGAACTTAATCCTCACAGCCACTGGGAGGAAGTGCAGAGATTTCAGTGCTGGAGAGATACGATCCCTGGGCTTGAAGCCAAGGATAAGTCTTGCAGTCCTGTTCTGGATGAGTTGCAAAGGGCGGAGAGTAGAATCAGGCAGATTTAGAAAGAGGCTGTTGCAGTAGTCCAGCCTAGAGAGAACCAGAGCTCTGGAGACAGTGAGCTTCTGGGGAAGGAGAGGAAAGGAAGAATACCTCTGAGGAGGTGCAGCTGGTAGTGTGACTTCTTAGAGATGTCAGAGATGTGAGGAGTGAAGGAGATAGTGGAGTCGAAGATGATCTTGAGGTTTTTAGCCACACAGGTGGGAGAAAGATGAGGGCCAAGAGACGCCGGCCAGACATCGGCAGGACAGGATGGAGCAGGTGTGCCGATGAGGAGAATCTCAGTCTTACTGGCATTAAGGCAGAGATCATTGGCGGCACACCACTCCCGGAGTAGCAGAAGTGATAACACTGATCCTGTAGGTCGCTGTTCTGATTCGCTTATCGCTTGATGTGCTTTGCAAACTGAAGTAAACTGCACTGAGAATGGACGCGTGTGGCTGGCTGATATACCCCGGAGCAGACCTTGTGGGGAGGCGAGAGTTGGTGTGCTGCTGCATACTGGGACCATCTGTGTTCTTTCCCCACCTGTCGCCTCACCCTGGCATGGTGCAGTTTGTTGTGGTGCATTGCAGTGCAATTGTCTTGGAAACCGAGTATTCTGTGGCCTGCACCTTGAGTTTTGTTCTTTGTGTCAGGAACGGTCCTTTTACAAGCACATTGATGTTTCACCTATTTTGGGCATCCATCTCATGTGTGAAAGTGCTGAAATCTAGGGACGGGGAGGGGTGTCCATATGTCAGTAGCTAGTAATGTCCAGATGGTCCTAACAGGTAACAATGCAAAATGTGGTGCAGATTGGTGAATGGTGTGGAATTTTATAAGGAACTGCGATTCGCCAAGCCACAAACCCAAATCAAATTGTGACTTGTGTTGAAATCTGGGGAATGGTGTGGGTGTTCAAATGTCAGTAGCTAGTAATGTCCAGATGGTCCTAACGGGTAACTGTGCAAAATCTGGTGCAGATTGGTGAAAGGTGTAGAATTGTATAAGGAACAGCACTTCGCCAAGCCACAAATC
Source organism: Ambystoma mexicanum (assembly GCF_040938575.1). NCBI lineage: Eukaryota > Metazoa > Chordata > Amphibia > Caudata > Ambystomatidae > Ambystoma > Ambystoma mexicanum. Next base: position 307,989,935 of record NC_090921.1, read on the forward strand.
CACAAACAAATTGTGAATTGTGTTGAAATCCGGGAACGGTGTGGGTGTTCAAATGTCATGTAGCCAGTAATGCCCGTGGGTCCTAATGGGTAACTATGTATAATTCGGTGCAGATTGTTGAAACGGTATGGAATTGTATAAAGAACAACACTTCCCCAAGCCACACATTTTTTTGACTTGTGCTAAAATCCAGGGAACGTGGTGGAGTGTCCAAATGTCATGTAGCCAGTAATATCCGGAGGGTCCTAACAGGTAACTATGAAAAATGTGGTGCACATTTGTGAAACAGTGTGGAATTGTATAAGGAACAATGCTCCACCACAAACCCACACCTTTTTTTTTACCTTTTTGACTTGTGCTAAAATCTAGGGAACGGGGTGGAGGGTCCAAATGGCATGTAGCCAGTAATGTCCGATGAGTCCTAACAGGTAACTATGCACAATTTGGTGCACATTGGTGAAACAGTGTGCAATTGTTTAAGGAACAATGATTCACCACACACCCACAAAACCACACGTTTTTGGTTGTTGTTGAAATCCAGGGAAAGGGGTGGTATGTTCAAATGTCATGTAGCCAATAATGTCTGGAAGGACCTAATAGGCAACTATGCAAAATGTGGTGCAGATTGGTGAAACGGTGTAGAATTGTATAAGGAATAACACTTCGCAACAAATCTTGCCACAAACTAACAGATTTTGGGCCTCATTACACGGAAGGCGGTAACCATGGCGCTATTAGCGCCATGGTTGCCGCCGGTATTTTACCGTGTCCGCCTTGGTGGATGGCGGAATTACCGCCCTACTCCAAGGTGAGCGGGGGCGGTAATTCCCCATTCACCAAGGCACTTCCCCATTCCCATTTCTGCCCCCATAGGGCATAATGGGAATGGGGTAGGCGCTAATTACGGTACCGCAATTTGCGGTACCGTAATTAGCTCCAAGGTCCCTTTGCGGCACCCTACTTTAACGGCTGGTGAAACCAGCCGTTAAGGTCGGGTCCCGCAAAGGGAACTCGTAGTAAGGCGGTAAGGGTTTACCGGTACCGGTGCCCTTACGGGTACCGGTAAACCCATACCGCCTAACGTGTAATGAGGCCCTTTGACTTTTATATGTATAGATATGATATGTTTGATTACTACTTATTAAAAACATATTTTAGAAACAAAAATCGTTCTATTCTCAGTTGCTACATGCTTACACTTAACTAAGTATCTACTGATAACATGCGTTACATGTATTTAGTGATTATAGATTGATTCTTTCAAAATGTGTATACATTTTTGTACACATGAAGAGATGTGTGTTTTCATTTAACAATGGACTAAACGGGGTATAATATTTTCCTTACCATTCTTGTTTGAACATCCTATAATACCTGAGCTGAAAACTTTGTCTGCAGCTTTTTAAAAATCCTTTTGGAATCATTGTTCATACTTGGGTTGGCCTCTATTTTGTGACCTCTCTTCCAGCTGTGAAACTGGACCTGACATGCATGGGGGGAGATGTCGTTGGGAGGGAGAGAAGTCTGCAGAATCATTTCAGGAAAACAAGATGCCAAATAAAAGCTTGCATGTTGTGTCTTGAAACTCTGCTGCCGTGGCGGACACGCTGATCACACTTCTGGATGTCATTTCCTCTTTCAGAAAATGAATGCAACACACACAATGGAGGGCAGCCTTAGTAAGACAAAGGGATAACAAGTAAACTATTTCATAGAGGGAAATCGTTTTTCAATAGGGAATTGGCAGAAATGAAATAATTGAAAGTCGGGAATACAATATTAAATCTTTTGTGAAAATGTCCCATTTTAGAAGAACCGTGTGGTGGAGTGTGCTGCAATACTAAAGGAAAGATGGCTGGGGAAGCCTTGCATTTGTAATTCATTGCAATAAATTGTGTCATACAACCATCTAGAACATGCACAGAGTGGTTAGCTCTCAGATTGAGGTCTTGCTGGAGCTAAATCCTTGCATCTTTCTGGGGTTGATAAATTGAGTACCGTTATACATAGTATTAAGAGCATCTCTTATTGCAACACTTAAAGCTGCAGGAACATAGCACAAAGCACAGGAAGACACAAATGGCTTAGTAACAATATTCTCTTTTGCAGATAATCAAGCCCTTCATCCCAGCAAACAACTTCATATCTGCTGTGTAAGCTGGTGCTGGAAGGAAAGAACCAGAATACAGGTCTTCTCTGTCTACGTTCGAAGACCCTAATCCACGTCAACATCTGACTCGCCACCTCCCTTTTACAGTTCAGGAAGGAGCTCAAGACCCGCCTCTTCAAGGAATGGATCCTCCCTAACACCTAGGTCCACGCACCCGTCACTCTCCACCATAAGTTATACTGGGTGATCGGCTCCCCACTGCTCCCCCACACCCCCCAGTTACTTGTAGATCCCTTGCTGCCACATTGTCTCCCTCCTCCTTCCCTGTTGTTAGCTCCCTGTACCCTTGCTTTTCTGCTACCCTCACAGTGTTCTTTCCCCTATGGTTGTAAAGTGCTCCATTGTTTTCAAAAGCTAGGTCTGCTCTCAATAAATTTGATAATAGTAATAATGATAATAAGATGAGAGCTTTCAGAATAGCTGAGGTTGAAACACTGTAGACACAACAGCAGGGGACTGAATACAAATGTCAATGCACCAACGAGTTTGAGGGAAAATATTTTGCAAATTTGTACTTCTGCCCGCAGGGTATCAATGCCAGGGCAAAATCCCACTGGAGCTCATGAAATATTCAGGCAACTGGAACTATCGATCCATGACGGTATTCCTTTTATCCTTTTATCCAACCAATTTTGAGTGATATTTAAAATAACTGCCACCTTCGTGATCGTAGCCAGGAAAATAGTAAAAGCAAAATGATTCAGCTCTTCCAGGTGGCCATATACAGACACATTGATGGTAAAGACTGCAGGGGGTGTCTGTACTCATGCTCTCTATATGGCAGAGGAGAGGCACAGATGACCCCAGCCAAGATTCTCTATTGTTGGTAGCAATGGACGAGCAATCAGGCCTAACTTCTCAGGAGGTGATGCAGGCTGGTTCTTAATTACAGTGTAGTCCCCAAGCACCCACAAATGAATGTCCACACACTGTATTAGTTAAAACACAGTCTTTATATAATTAAGGTTCACGATTATATACAGTATCACGATAACTCACTTTGTACTCAGTTAATCTACAATGGCAAATATTTACAGTTCTACGTGGTACAACAATTATTATTAGATCTCATTAAAGTGCAGAAACTGTACGGTGGTCAAATGTCACACAAATCAATTAATAAAGGTAACCAACAATAGATATAGGAGGAAAGCAGTTGGTTAGAACAATAGGCAGAATACTGTCCCCGTTTACCTAGACAAGCTCTGTGTGGAAATCCCCACATCTGGGCAACCTGTAAGATAAAGATATACTACAAGCCCAGTCCATATATTGTTCACAAGAGTCTTTCCACTAGTTCAGCAACCCCAAAGAACCTGGTGTTGTAGAGTTCCTCATCGGGAAACCAATGGCCCTTCTTGAGTGCACTCCCTTTAAGGCAGGAGCCATGGGTCATCTAACGTCCGGCGATGAACAGGGTGAACTATGGCGGAGAAGTGGTAGCTTCGTTCCGAGCAGTGATCGTCGACGATGGAGCGTAGACGTTCTGCAAGGAAGAGGCGTGTGGGGCACCTCACCGACAATAGTTCTGGACTGCAAAAAGTTTGAAGAACTTTGGCCCAGCAAGGACATCAGGTCGTCAGCGTCTTTGTGGTCGTCAGGTGGCAGGAAAGCCACCGGTAGATGCTCCTCGGCGCGTCGGGGGCCTCGACTTTCTCTGACGGGAAAAAGTGTTCATCGGGGCAGACAAAAGCATCCTTGAATCAAGTGTTCTTAGGCAACGGGAGTGCTGCGGCTCCGGTCGGCGACGGCGGTCATCGACAGTGAAGGACAACAGTCCGGGCGCTTGGGATTCTGCAGCAGTCCCCGTCTCCGGTTGGCAGCCTTTCGTAGGTCTGTCTACCAGGGAGCTTTGTCAAAGATCAGCTGGTGCACGATGGTCCCTCGTAGCTCGGGAAGAGGGCGCCTAACCAAGTCCTCTCTGGATCAGTTCCTGAAGACACAGCAGCTTTCAGATCGGCGAAGTAGAGCAACAGCAATTCTTCTCTTCCAGCAGGGCTTCAAGGTCAAGCTTCAGTTTTAACTCCAGTTTCTCTTCAGCTTCTGAACGAATTCTAGCAGTGAGAGGCCCCCAGATATACTGTTATCTACTATTCATTCTGCTGGGTCACACTCAGGCAACCAATCACTCAGAAGGGCATTCATGCAGGCAGGCAGCCAATCAGGTGCATAGTGCATTCGGCCATTCACTTCTCAAGTTATGTGTAATCGGACAAGTACCCAGCCATTCCACACTCCACACTGCATTCATACCAGTTTCGGGCAGGGCTGTCTCAGTCTTTGTGTCAAACACCAGATACTAGACATCCACAAAACAGAATGCGTATTCGTCACACACTCCATTCACCCAGGTCCCACCACAAGGGCGTACCCACAACATGCAGTCACTGGGAAGGCTCCAGCCAGTCTGGTCTGGACTTCCCCACAATATCATACATGGAACTTCCACCCAACAGCCAGTCAGGGGGAAGGGACAGAGTCAGGGCTTCCCAGGACTTTGGGAAAACAAGGTAACACCCAATAGAAAGCAAGAGGCCACAGGGGCCATCGTGTTTCCTATCAGGAATCAACTGATTCCAATGGTAGGGCCTGGGTACCCCAAAATGGAGGATACTCAGAGCACCTGTCAAATTCAGCATGGAGCTGCCACCAGCTCATACCCTGCTCTGTGGGCCACACACAGATGCGAAAAACATACACTAGGAGCATAGGGTTGTACCCCCACCCATGGGTACCATAAGGGTATTCCATGGGTCTGTACACCAAACAAAAAGAGAGAGCTGCACCGCCAGGAGTCCCACATGAACTCGTGGACGGAAAGCACGACTGAACACACAATAAAAAGCAGTAAAGGACAAGGATACAGAGGCCCTGTCCCTCTCATGCATTTCCAGCATCACACTGACACCTTACAAAACAATGAAATAAATACACTGAAATGAGAGAACAGACTCCCGCAGATCAGTAGAGCCACTCAATTATGAAAATGTAGCCACAAAGGACTGATGACGGCTCTGCCTCCAGAATATCATACATCCATCTTAGAGATAACCCTGATCAAAAGGGGGAACCAAGCAGGTCCTGGTAAGGTGACCCTGCACTGTGAGATCCACTAAGTAAGCCAGACAGTGACATACTCTTCCCAGATCTGCCCAGCGCCACCCTGCAACAGACAGACCACCTGCATAACCAGTTATTGCCACAACTGCCTTTGCATGCTGCTCCTCATAGGTAAAAGGGGTTGTTCTACTGGGGGACCTGACTTTTCAGAGGGGTTGACAATAGCCGTCAACCACCGGTATAACCATGGCAGTTCTGGAAAACTATGACTAATACTGCCACCAACTAATAACTCCCACAAGGCCATCTAGGCAAGGTTATTTGACTAGGGGAAATGGCTACAGTATGGCTTCTGAGCATGCCCATCATGAATAGATGTTAATTCAGGATGAGGGCTGGGCTGGGGAAAACTGCAGATGGTGCGGGAAGGAGAGGCTCCACCTTTGGTTCGTGCTGCATGCTGATAGGAAGCAGACCCTGCCTCCAGTCTGCATGTGCACGGGAGCTGGCAGGCTGGAGGGAAGACAGAGTGTCACTCAGCCGAAATAGATAAGGAAACCTTTTTAAAATGTTTATGTGTGAGAGTGTGTGCCTGTTTTGATTGTGTATTTAATGGTATGCATGTATGTTTATGTGTGCGTCCATGTGAATGATACATACATTCATGGGTGGTGAGTGTGCCTGTCATGTGATAAGCAATTGCCCACTGCATCGCCGCCCTCTGCCCCAACTTTCAGTGCTATGCGAACGATACCCAGCTCATTTTCAGGCTACCCTCTGCCTCCTCCTCTCCTACCCTCATCTCTGACTGTCTGTCTGCTATCCAGGAATGGTGTGCCGCCAATGACCCCTGCCTTAATGCCAGTAAGACTGAGATTCTACTCATCGGCACACCCACTCCCTCCTTTCCTGCAGCTCTCTGGCCGGCCTCTCTTGGCCCTCTTCCTGCTCCTACCTGCAAGGTCATCTTCGACTCCACACTCTCCTTCTCTCCTCACATATCTGACGTCTCTAAGAAGTCACACTACCAGCTGCACCTCCTCAGAGGTATTCTTCCCTTCCTCTCCTTCCCCCAGAAGTTCACTGTCTCCCGAGCCCTGGTTCTCTTGAAGCTGGACTACTGTAACAGCCTCTATCTTAATCTGCCTGCCTCCACTCTCCGCCCTCTGCAACTCATCCAGAACAGAACTGCGAGACTTGTCCTTGGCCTCAAGCCCAGGGACCGTATCTCTCCAGGACTGAAATCTCTACATTGGCTCCCAGTGGCTGCAAGGATTAAGTTCAAAACCCTCTGCATTGTCCACAAGGCCTTCTGGGGCCTGGGGCCTAAATACCTTCAACTCTCTCTTCCTAAATATCTTCCTTCCCGAGCCCTTCGCTCATCCGTCTCCAACTCCCTCAGGGTCAGCCGCTTCTCAAAGCAACGAGCTGGGGGTAGATCTCTCTCCGCGGCAAGGGGCCTCCCTCTGGAACAGCCTTCCTGTCTCCCTGAAATTTGAGGAGAACCCGGTTCCGGAAGTACCTCAAAACCTTCCTCTTTGCTTCTGCTTTCTCTGTCCCTCTCCCCTGCTAAATTCTTCATTGAAATTGCACTGAATCTGCAACTGGCCCACTCTCACCGACCTCGGTCCTGGGCCCAGCCACTCTCCACTTGCACTGCCTCCCTGGCAACTCCTGCACTGCGGGACTGTCTCTGTATCCCTACAGCCCCCCTTCCCAGCACTTGTCTGCACTTACTTTGCACTTGCCACCAGCTGGCCTATTTATTTATTTATTTAATATATATTTTTTTTATTCTACTTACTTGTACTGCACTTTCCCCCTCCCCTTCCCAATTGCACTTTTCCCTTCACCTACCCCTGCACTTACACGGTCTGAATGATACCTGGCCTAGTAGGATTGTTGTCTGTCTTCTCCTTGTTCCCCCTCCCTGCCTCGTCGCGCCTTGAAACACCTGTGTATAGGCGTGTTACAAATGCCATATCATATCATATATCATATCATATCATATCATTCAGTTTATGTGTGAATGTTCTCGGTGCTCGTGTGGAGAATGCAGTGTGAGTGAATGTCAGAAGATGTATGGGTTAGTGACTGATGGGTGAATTTTATACATGTGATTGTGTGTGGAAATGTTCTGGGAAGGCGCTTACATGGAAAATTAATTGTGAGTGAATGTGAGAAGGTGTATGGGTGAGTGACTGTTGGGTGAATGGTATGAATGTGATTGCGTGTGTGAATGTTCTGGGCGGGTGCTAGTGTGGAGAATGATGTGTGAGTGAATGTGAGAAGGTGAATGGTGGGTGACTGGTGGGTGAAAGGTATGAATGGGATTTTGTGTATGAATGTTCTAGGTGGGCACTAGTGTGGAGAATTTAGTGCGATTGAATGTGATGCAGTGTATGGGTGAGTGACGGGTGGGTGTATGGTATGATTGTGATCATGTGTGAATGTTCTGAGGGGGAACAAGTGTGGAGAATGTATTGTGAGTGAATGTGAGACAGTGTATCAGTGAGAGACTAGTGGGTGAATGGTATGCATGTGATTGTGTGTGAATGTTCTCGGTGGGCACAAGTGTGGATAATGTAATGTCAGTGAATGTTAGAAAGTGTATGGGTGAGTGACTGGTAAGTGAATGGGTATAAACGTGATTTTGTGTGTGAATGGTCTGGGTTAGTGCCAGTGTGGAGAAAGAAGTGTGAGTGAATGTGAGAAGGTTTATGGGTGAGTGACTGATGAGTGAATGGTATGAATGTCTGGAGATGCTGGAGAGAAATGGAGAGTCAAAACCAAGCAAATTAAAAAACATGAGTGTAGTCTTGGCAAGGCACGCCCAGGTAGTTGAACCACATGAGAAAACCTGGCAAAGGCAAGACCCCAGGTAATTAAAGGTATATGAAGTCCTGACAGGAGGGTACACCAGGCAGTTGAAATTACATATAGAGACCTGGCAGGGGAGTATACCAGGCAATTTGCAAGGCTTCCAGAAATACTAAAGAAAGACAGTGTTTTCTAAACCAGGGAGAAATTGTGTTAAAGAAAGACTGTTACTGTTGCTTAAACAAGAACCTTGTGAATCAAGGAGAGACACAAAGGAACTGTTAGTAAAAGAGACATTTGCCATCCTACCTAGGAATCCAGGGGAAGAGGTCCACCCTCTGGATCCATGTACTTCCAACTTTCCAACTTGGAGAACATGTTTGTTGGAGCTATTCTTATTTTTATTTGTGAACACATTTTGCCAATATCAAGTTGAAGACGTTTCCTTGCACATTTTAATTGTTTTATTTTGTAGCGTTTAAGTTATTGACATCCTGACACAGACATATCCTTAGTTTTGGTTTTAGGTAGGCAATTTTTAACCCATTTTTATTTAATAAATGTCTTTGGATGAAAACATGACAACCTTGTTTCCGGCTCTAATTTCTGACCCCTCACAGTACTCACTGGGTACTGTGAGAAACCTGAAGGTGCCTGCCTGGCTAGTACAGGTGGCTAGGACATGACCATCACCAATGGATCCAGTTCCTGGGGGTGGATCATTGAGGGAGGAACACCTGGATTGGGTGTCCTTGGGGAGTGGGAGTCGGACACTGATGGGTGAGATCCAGTATTCACTTCTTTCCACACCTTTTCCCCATCCTACCATATAGGATACTCCAAGACACTGTTGCCCTTTTCCCGCATGAACACTTTCGCACAACACGAAAGACAACAGACTAACACAAGAGTCGTTTACCTGACATGTCTCAGTACAAGGGTCAGGAAAAGTCAGACAGTTGACCAGAATCACACACACACACCTGATGGCCCTTTCACTTCCCCACAGGGATAAAAGGTGGAGCACAAGAGGAGAAATGCAGACTGCACAACGTGAGAGCTAACTCAGCATGGCAGTTCAAGAGGAGGAGAAAGATGGCGTATGCCGAGAGGGTGACAAGGAGAGAAGCAAACTTACTCTTTCCTACCAAGGCCCTTGAAACCTCTGCAGAAGGAATTATAAGGCTCCGAAAAATAGCATGTCTTGCAGCAGATGTCTATGGTACACAAGACCCTCCTTCCACTGAAAACCAAGCCGGGGAGAGAGCGCAGGGCTCCGTGGTACCAACATTGACTCGAAGGAAAAGAAAGGCAAGCGGTTCATCACAGCCAGTCAGTCTAGGGGAAAACCGATAAGAAACCGAACTGTGTTGAACGAAAAGTAGTCAATGGCTTATTTGAACTTTGAAAGGCTTAAATATACGATTGATGGAAAAGGGGAAAAATCAGTAACAGAGGAGTCTGGCACCACATGGGTGTTCAAGCAGGAAACTCTGTGCAATTACGCGATGGTGGAAACTACCATAACCAGAAGCCCTGGGGAAGAGGCAAAAAGAGGTCAAAGTGTTCTTACAGGGGTCTTGTAAAATCATCTGTACCGTCGAAAGTTGTTGATATACAGATGACAGAAAAGGAAAGGGAGGTGACGTATGGTGAAATTAGTGCATGAACTGTGTGTTGTAAAGGTTGGAAGAGTGAAGCCGGCGGAGGGATGCTAACGTGAAAGGGTGAAGCCTAAAGTCAGAGAGAATATGTTGACAAGAGTGTACCCAGTGGAGGGATGTCCATAACAAACTGCTTGGTCAAATTTGGCAAGAGTGAACACAGCAGAGGGATGCTAACAAAAGGGGCAAGGTCTTAAGCGAAGGGTGTTCACAGTGAACTGTCTGTAAAAGTTGACAAGAGTGCACTCGACAGTGGGAAGTCGACAGAAAAGGGCAAGGCCTGAAGAATTGTTTAAAAAGACAATGAGATACGTGAATGCAAGAAGTATTGAAAGGCCAGGGGAAATGAACTGTCCACCTTGTCATTTGCGTTTGAGCCCTGCAGTGGCAGATCAAGGGGTGGAAAGTTATCAACCAAAGTTCATTGGAAAAAGGAAATGTTTAGTTGATTTGTTGCAAAGGATTTGTGAAGGGTCTACTCCCGGAAGAGGGGGATCCAGGGGTGAAGCCATCACACAATGTTTACGTGCAACAAAACTTTGGGCCTCATTACGACCCATGGTCCATGCCAGTGTCCGCCATGGCGGAATGGGGAATTACCACCCCATTCCGAGGTTGGTGGGGCGGTAATTCCCCATACCACCATGGCCCTTCCCCATTCCCATTTTTGCCGCATAGGGCTCAATGGGAATGGGGAAGGCACTAATAACGGTACCGCAAATTGCGGTACCGTTATTAGCACCAAAGTCCCTTTGCGAGTCCCTACTTTAACGGCTGGATAAAACAGCCGTTAAGGTCGGGTCCCGCAAAGGGACCTCGTAATCAGGCGTTAAGGGTTTAACGGCTCCGACACCTTACACAGCGCCGTTAAACCCTTAACGCCAGGGTCGTAATGAGGCCCTTTGTGTTTGTTTGTTGGATACATCAGGCAAAGGCAAGATACTTTTTACTGAAAAGAGACTTAACCATTGAAGAACCTGATAGCTGGTACGGAACTGTCATCTTGTGCTGGGAAAGCTCGAGTATGTGCTGTGCTCAGGATATCCACCTTGCATGTGGGGAAGGAAGACCCCTGGCAATCACAAACTGACTTATTATTTGTGAACACTTCTTCCTTTATTGAAAACCATATCCCACAATCTTTTTGTAATTAGTTGTAAGGATTTGGCAATAGGTTTTATTTAGTATAGGCTTTTTACTTTGACAAGACGTCACAAGGACTGCCTTATTTTTCATTTGATGGTCGACACTTGCTCCCATCTTAGATTTTGGTTTAGGTGGGGCATTTTTCTACCCTGCATTAATTGTTCAATAAACACCCCTGAACTGTGATCACTTGTGTCTGTCTTTACTGTTGCCACTGTGAGTTTCTTACAGTACTCTACTCCTTAAGGCTTCATTGTTGATTTGCCCACAAGTTCGTTGGTAGGTTTTTATTACCAGGCTGCCACATTAGCTTGTCAAATAATGACCTCACAATCTCTGCGATCCCTGTTGCACCTTGCCCCGATAGGTATACCTCTCATCTCAAGCACTCTTGAGCAGCAGAAAATGGGCGGGAACAGCTTTGCAAATCCCTCAAATATTAGAAAAAAAAACGATTTCTTCCAATATGCCAAATGCCTCCTATAGACTTCAATAGGACACCACTGCCCCAAATTTTGATAGTGTCCAAACGTGTTAATTTGCATTGACATTAATAGGATCACCCTTTCATAACATCAAACTTCCCTCTCCTTGGAGAATCAACATTTTTTCTAAAGATTCAGAAAGTAGACATGACCTTGAAGGGGCGGGTAACAGGGCTGGGGAACTTTTTTGATGTCGTTTTCTTCTTTTCCTTTGAAATCAACAGGAGATTTTCAGATGTGTGTTTCTATTTTTTAAATGAAGCTGCTATGAGAAGGTATGTTGACAATTTCAACTCAGTTTCTTTCTCAGTTTCCTGCCTTAAAAAAGGGAACATATGTTGGTGGAGAGTGCAATTATATTTTCAATTGCAGATACTAGTTGCATATCTGATGAATCAAGGTTATTCGTCTCTTCTCCCCAAGGGGGAACAACCCCTTTGACGCTAGCAGGTGAACCCACTTTGCATGACCACGTGGGACCTCACTGGGAGTGACTCCCCCTTAGGGGACAAGGACTCTCATTCCAATGAGGAACTCCCTAGACCAAGCACAATATCAGCATATATGGGCTGCCTGCTATGAAGAATAGTGCCTCCTCTTACATTTGGCTGCAGGCAATGCTGAAGCGAGCCAGTCATCAAAAGGAAAAGAAGATTTCTCTTTGGGAAGAGACGTGTATTTAACTGGGACAAGTGGATTACGAGGAGAGAGAGAATGTATAGTGCGCTGGAGAAGCGTGCCTTGGAGAGGCAGAGCAGAGGCAAGCCGTAGACCCCATGACTTTCAGAAAGGCGAAGAATTCCGAACTTGAGCGCTGGAGGATCAGCGAGTCCAACAACAGAGAAGCCGTTGGCAGAAGGAGAAGAGGAATCCCATGCAAGGTGGTGGTGTGATCATGATCGTATCATGGTGGACGAGACACCTGGCTAATGATGCAGAGAACATCGTAACTGGGAGCGTTAGCAGTACAATACCACCACCAGCCGTAGATGGCAGCAGCCTGCAGGGAAGCCTAGAAGGGATTATTGGCAAAACCAAAGGCTGAGAAGCCAGACAATGAAGTCGATTACCAGCGTGAGTGCCGAGCAATGCAAGGCTGCCTTACATACACTAAACTACCGGGGAGAACGGGAGAAGCGGGAGGCCGGCAGGGCAACAGTATATGAGTGGATAAACTCCTCCCAGTCATAAGGACGATATATCAACAATATACCAGCCTAACTGGAGTTGTGAGGAGCCAATAAAAAAACATAACGAATAACCCTGTATGGGAAATAAAGAGAGACTCAAAACAAATACCCTGGGAAGAAGGGGAAAGGCCCCGTGAGTACAAGGTGGAATAGTGCAGTGAACAAGCCACAAATACATGTAATAAGTGTTGTGAAATAAGTCGGTCAAGTGAACAGTTAAGAGAAGTAATAATTCACTACACAGAAACCAAGAGAGGGAGAGACTAAAATTGGATAAAGTCATATCAAACCTAGGAGTGGTTACATTTAAATACTATGAGAGTTATATGAACAAAGACAAGAATTTGAGAGAGTGTCTCAAGGAAAGCTATCATAAGCTTATCACTAAGGAGAGTACACGATCCAGGAATGATTTGGAAGATCTACACGAGCTCATAAAGGAAATATGAAGAGAATATCGAAGAAGATTGCCTTAAGAAATGTATATTTCTCAAAAGAAAATATGAGGAGACAAGAAAAGAGTTAGGTTTAGACTGAGGACATTTATTTTGGATTTCCTGATGACAGACAAGCACTTTTAGTTATTTAGATAGGCAGGGTAACCCCTTTAGTGATAGGGAAGGATAGGTGATCTTCTTATAGTTTAAATAAACGATCCCATAAAATGTCCTTAAACCGCTGACTCCTTCTGACCCACCACACATAGTAGATGCCCTAATGTGTATACCAAAGTTGTCAACTACATGCATGTCAAGTGTACGCATTGGTTGGTATGCAAATAAAATTAGCCTCATTACAACTTTGGCAGTGTGGTAAAAAGGTGGTGGTAATTCTGTTACCACCACTGTTTTTAGCTGTAACAGAATTACTGGCATTTTCACTACACCACCAAATTCTGAGTTTGACCTTAAAGTGGAGGATTTACTGCCACTTAAAGGTAAGAAATTGTCAGAACTACTGCAGTGGAATTAGTGCTTGCAATAAAGCTGCTAATATCCCCATGCAGTCCTATGTACTCCAAAAATGGGGATTAACAACGCCCTTTCATCACTTGTCATACCATGGTAAATCCACAGCCCCAAGTGGTGGTAACGGTAAATGAGTTTAGCTGCAATTTGGCAGAATTACTGCCAAATAAGCACCGAACCTGCAATGTTGTTCATTGTAATTCAGTTCTCTTTTTCCTTCCAGTTGTACCTGGATCAAAGCTTAGCGTATGCACCTATTCTTGCTCTTATTGATTTTGGAACACAAGCTCCACCTTGTGTCCAGTACAATTCGACAGAGGTGAGTGAGATGGAAAAAGACGTTAAGAAGCAGCCCATCTTCATTACAGTCATTTGTCACAGTCATTCTCCTTCATCACTCCTTCGGCACAGTCCTTCTTCATCGCAGACATTTGTCACACTCCTTTTCCTTTGTTACAGTCCTTTACTGCCCTTCTCCTTGCTTTTAGATGTTCATAATCCTTCTCCTTTCTTAAAGTTGTTCTCCTTCCTCACAGTCCTTCTCCTTCACATTCCTTCATCACAGCCCTTTTCCTTTTTCAGTCTTCCTCAAAGTCTTCATTGCAATCCTTCCTTCTCCTTCATTACAGCCATCCATCATCACGTTCCTTCTTCTTCATCACAGTCAATTGTGATATTCTGATCTACTCCGCTGTCACTGTTCTTTTCTATCATCATCATCAATATCTGTCATAGTCCATCTCCTTTGTTACAATTCCTCACGACAGTCCTTCAACTTTATCATTGTCCATCATCATAGTTCTTCATTCTCCTTCATCGCAGTCCTTCCCCTTCAGCACAGACCTTCTCTGTCATCATAGTCCTTTGTCGCAGTCCTCCTTCACCACAGACTTCTTTTGTCATAGTACTTCTTCATTACAGCCCTTCTCCTTCATCACAATTCTTCATCCCAGTCGTTCTTCTTATCACAGTCTATTGTCATTGTCCTGCACTTTTTTCACAGTCCTTCTTCGCCATAGCCCTGTTTCATCATTGCCCTTCTCCTTTGTCATAGCCCTTTGTCACAAATTGTCCCTATTGCGATAGTCCTTTCTGCTTTGTCACAGTCACTCTCCTTCATCACAGTCCTTCATCAGAAGACTTCTCCTTTCTCACAGTCATTCTCCTTCATCACAGTTCTTCCCCATTATAAATTTCCTTTTCACACTCCTTCTCCTTTGTCACAGTAATTCTCCTTCTTCATTAGTCCTTCTCCATCATAACAGTATTGCTCTTTTGTTACAGTCCTTCACCTTTATCACAGTCCTTTGTATGTCCGTCGTGTTTGTCACATTCTTTCCTTATTGTCACAGCCTTTGACACATTTTTTCTATTTTGCCACCGTCCTCCTTCATCACAGTTCTTTATCCCTGTCCTTTTCCTTTTTCACAGTCCTTTGTCTAAGTCCTTCTCCTTCCTCATAGTCCTTCTCCTTCACCAAAGTTCTTCTTTTTGCCCCAGTCCTTCTCCTTTGTCCTTGTCAGTCAGTCACATTGATCGATTCCAGGTCAGTAGCAGTCATAGTTTCCATAGCGACCCTCATCACTTCATCTACCTTGTCTTCCTTTTCCCTCTATATTTTCTTTTTTGTCTCTCTCTCTCTCCCTTGATGTATCTCTTGCCCTCTTTTTTCTTACTTTCTCTCTGTATTGACATCACTTTCTCTCATCACCAGCTTCTTATTTTGCGGCAAAAGCCAGCATAATATAACACGATACAATATCGTCATAGAAATATACACTAAATACAATATCATCATAGATATAACACTGAACCTGAAGCAACACAAATGTTAACATTCCAATAAGACAATCCCACATCTCTTCCTCACAGTTCTTCCCAACTCTCTCTTAGCAAGTCCCCCAAATCTAGGAAGACAGGGACCCTCTTCTTTTGTGCCAAGCTGCGGGTAGCATTCCAGAGCCTTGTTACATGTTGTCAAATTGTTGGACCTCAAGAGGGATAGGAGCCTAAGAAGAGTACCCTGGGCTGAAAGGTTTTCCTATCACATTCCCACAGCCCGGACGGCTGCGTCTTGTCCCCTTAGCACTTTTATAGCCCAGATGGAGGCACATCAATCACCAGCACATGAAGGGATTACGGGCCTCCATGTGTACACGTGAGAGCACATAAGCCTCCATTGCTCCTATATCCTTATGTTTCAAATACCAAGGCAGGAGCAGTCATTTGTCCCGGTTACCCAACATCGCCTCACTTATAAAAAACAAAATCTCACCCTCACTATCCCCAGGAATCGTAATTGGAGACCCACATGCCATTCCAAAGACAATTGCAGGCAAATTGGGGGTCATCACAAGTTGGACAGAGTGGTAAAATGCAGCGGTAATGCTATTATGGCTGCATTTACTGCTCTGCCCAATCCCGAGTTTCGGGGGCATTCACCTCCAGCTCTGAGCTGGTGGTGTATGCACTGGCTTACAGGCCTTTTTCTGCGCTATTAGCGCTGGCTGTAACAGCGCCCCCACACCCGATTGGGTCCAATAGACCAAATGGGAATTGGGACTAACCACCCCGCAAATCGTGATCTGGTGCTAATAACGCTGGACTGAGTTGTGGTAATGATATTAGCATTGGGTGGTATCCTGGCACAATTATCGCCGGGAAACCGCCCAACTCGTGATAGAGCACAAGTGTTCTTCCATCAGGCCAGCCAGGGGACCTTCATTCAAGCATCTAGGCCTAAAATATCTTCCCATGGGGATTATTATAATCCGACCTCCTGGTTACCCCATAGCCTAATCTAATTTGGAATTGCAGGAAGGTTGTACGATCAGCGATAGGACACTACCTGGTCTTTAGATGAAGAGATCTGTAGGGTGTTCCCTTTGACAAAGAAATGAGTCTTTTAAGGAAGGTATTTTAAGCTACACTCACTGCAGCACATGCTGTATAGCCCCAGACTTCACAATATGTAGCTGCAGAAACTTCCTTTGAAAGACATCAAGGACCTGATGAGCAGATTTATTCCGCTCCAAACTGCCTATTGAACCTCAGAATTCCACCGGCCAATTAATTTGCTCTCCTTTCCACTGTCTCTAAATACCGAGCAGCTCCATAACACTCCCCCTGCGGCATTTAGCTGGGCCCATCACTGCTGCCTGATTTGCACTCCTTCATGGCTAGCTTCATGACATTGCAGTGATTACACAAGGCACCCAGCAGCTCATGCATTCATGCTCCGCTGCCAGAAACTGCCCTGCCTCATTCGGGAATATGCTAAATAGGGTAGGAATCAGCACGCACCCATGTCTGGCTACCCATCCCTGCCCACATTTACTCTGTCCTTTCTGCCTTGGGGCCATAGCTCACTCTTGCCATGTTACCATCAGGAAGCACCTCCATGTACCCTTTCCTCCTCAGTAACTCCAATATCCTGGAAACAGTAACTCCCATATCATGGAACCCCCTCTCACCCTCCCCCCGCCCCCCCGCATGCTCTTCATCTCCCTGGGCAGTGTAGTGCTGATTGGAATGGTACTACAGCAAGAGAAGGCGATGAAAGATTTAAAGGCTAAATGGAGAGCTTTTAAAGGGACGGGTTGCTGAGCATGTCACTCTGTTGTGCTGAAATTACCCAGGACCCTCCTAGGCGGAATATTATTAGGTGTGCTCCATTTTGCCTCTGGGAACCTCGCCTTTTTGGAGGGGTTTGAAGTTCGCTCTTAAGGTGCAGCTACTTCACCTTTTGTACAAGTAAATGGTGAGGCACGAATGTTACTCAAATATTTCTCAGCTGGAAATGGGGACATGCAATTAACACTAATGGCTCTTCATTACATTATAAGGAGCATGTAATTGCAATTGGTTATTTATAACGTGCTTAATACCCAGAGGTTTCTAAGCGCGGACCCGGGGATCGAACCTGCGTCAGTTTGCTTACAAGGCGAGCGCAAGCACATTGCCCCTGAGCTATCCTCCCGAGACAATGGGCCTCATTACGAGTCTGGCGGAAGCCGTGCCGGAAAAACCGGCAGGCTGCTGCCGGACCTGGAACGATTTTCCACCTCTGCACTTGCCAGATTTACCAGAGCATTACAGCCCCGGTGATCCGGTAATTCCGGAAGCAGAATAACGTTACTCCCCATTCCCATGGAGTCTGAGTCCTATAGGACTCCATGGGGATGGGGACCATCTAAACACTGGCACCCTGATTAACGGTGCCAGTGTTTCCATTTCCGTCTGCAGGCGGGTGGCATTACTCTCGCCAGGTCAGCCCTGGCGGGTGTGACACCACCCGCCTGCAGAACTCTTAATCTGCCGGTCCGGAAACAACAGTGGCGGCGAGTTTGCCTACCAGCAGGGTCATAATGAGGCCCAATGACTGGTAAATGGGTGCTGAGACTAAGCACAGCACAGTATTCTCATCTTGCTGGAGGCTGTGGGCGTCAGCTGCTGAATTAAAATGACAGACGTCTTTAATGAGCCTGTATAGGCTAACAGATCCCATAATAATAGTCACGTGATGGCCAGCACTTCAGCTGGCGTGCTCTATGATCCCATTCTTTATGGGGCTCGCATAAAGGCATGCCTACAAATGTAAAATGCAATGAAGAACTGCTGAACCCCAAACTATTGGCTATGACAATGAGTTATTCCTTGCGTTCTTGTGGGTGTAGTTGTACCTTCACATTATGCAGGCAGAGGTACAAGATCCAGAATTCAAAGAAAACAACAGGACTGGATTGGCTAAACCCGACTGACTCGGGTCTAGTTGAGAACTATGGATATGGCGATGCGCCAAGTACAACATGATTTCTTATGGCAATGCTGAGAGACAAGAGGGGCACAGGGTCTCAGTCGAGTCACTGTGCAGTGCTTCTGTCATAACCAACAGCACAGTGGTCAGAGGATGCAGCAGTACTGCACGGTACCCACACACAGAGCAGGTACAGAACAGAACTATAGGTTTGAGTGCTGCCCAGGCAGCACGAGTGCAGCCCAGGCAGCACGGTGTGCAGCCCAGGCAGCACTGCATCAGGAGTGCAGCCCGGGCAGCACTGCATCAGGAGTGCAGCCCGGGCCGCACTGCATCAGGTGTGCAGCCCGGGCAGCACTGCATCAGGAGTGCAGCCCGGGCAGCACTGCATCAGGAGTGCAGCCCGGGCAGCACCGCATCAGGAGTGCAGCCCGGGCAGCACATCATCAGGTGTGCAGCCCGGGCAGCACCGCATCAGGAGTGCTGCCCGGGCAGCACCGCATCAGGAGTGCAGCCCGGGCAGCACCGCATCAGGAGTGCAGCCCGGGCAGCAATGCATCAGGAGTGCAGCCCGGGCAGCAATGCATCAGGAGTGCAGCCCGGGCAGCAACGCATCAGGTGTGCAGCCCGGGCAGCACCGCATCAGGAGTGCAGCCCGGGCAGCACTGCATCAGGAGTGCAGCCCGGGCAGCACCGCATCAGGAGTGCAGCCGGGCAGCACCGCATCAGGTGTGCAGCCCGGGCAGCACCGCATCAGGAGTGCAGCCCGGGCAGCACCGCATCAGGTGTGCAGCCCAGGCAGCACCGCATCACAGCCCAGGCAGCACTGCATCAGGAGTGCAGCCCAGGCAGCACCGCATCAGGTGTGCAGCCCAGGCAGCACCGCATCACAGCCCAGGCAGCACTGCATCAGGAGTGCAGCCCAGGCATGCAGGAATGCATGGTCTCTGTCTCTCTCTCCTGAACAAACTGAGCACATTGAATTGAAGCCCATATCAGCAAGTGGCTGCTCAGGGCTGGAAAGGTGGTGTGCGTGCCTATGCCATTATGCCATGACGCCCCCCTACTCATACACAGAGCAGGTACAGCACCGACGGCAGCAGTGCAATAGCTTCCTGCAATAAGAGAGCCCGAGCAAAGATAGCAGCCAGCAGGGTTGGCACATGCAGGTCTTATAGAATAGATAGGTCTTATTTCATGGGTTGCGGTCCACTCCTTAGCTATGTATGTATATTTCTACGATAGTATTGTTTTGTGTTATATTATATTTCCCCAGGAGCTCCCTAAATAACCTCTCCACTGGGTTCACTCAGCAGATTGACCCAACATTAGAATTCGACCTGTCATGCTCAGCCTGTATTGCGGTTATTTCCGGCAATTACGCGATGCGTGTCTGTATGATGACTAGAAAGTTCTATGCGATACCTGCTTTGATGTCGCCATTTCTGTACTGCACAATTCTATATTGCTTTTTGCTTCCAGCACTTTAATTGTGACAACTCGCAACAATGTAACTACAACCCGCTATGCGTGTTAACTGACAAGAAAAGCGCCTAGATGCCTTCGGGCTATGAGCGCTATATATATAACCAAATAAATAAATAAATGCTGGCATTTGCTACAAAATAAGGGCATGAATGCACTTGTTTTTTGTTGTTGCTTTTGCTCTCTCTGTCTCTCCCTCTCTCGCCATCCGATTCAATTAAATTTAGTAATTCATTATTGTGATGACTCATGGAGGCATAAGCAGTGCCAAAGCTTGCGGATTATCCATGGCACTGCACAGTTCATTACATGCAGGATCTCGAGGTCCTGGTGGCGTTGCAGGCTTCCAGGTATTAAGCAGGGTTTTCGCCTGGCTGGATTGAGATGTGTTCTCATCTCTGAGCGTGTCTTGTTGATCTTTCTGGAGAGTTGTTCATGGAATTATGTGCCAGCCCTTTTCCCTGTCTGTACTCTGGTCACTGACCCTCTATTGGGTCATTGCATGCATATGCTGCTAGGGCAGTGGGTCATTCCATGTCACGTCTGAGGGGTCATGAAGCTCTGTTTCCCTAGAAGGTGTAGGCACCGGGTAGCGGGTCATTCCATGTCACGTCTGAGGGGTCGGGAAGCTCTGTTTCCCTAGAAGGTGTAGGCACCGGGTAGCGGGTCATTCCATGTCACGTCTGAGGGGTCATGAAGCTCTGTTTCCCTAGAAGGTGTAGGCACCGGGTAGCGGGTCATTCCATGTCACGTCTGAGGGGTCATGAAGCTCTGTTTCCCTAGAAGGTGTAGGCACCGGGTAGCGAGTCATTCCATGTCACGCCTAAGGGGTCATGAATCTCTGTTTCCCTAGAAGGTGTAGGCACCGGGTAGCGGGTCATTCCATGTCATGTCTGAGGGGATCATGAATCTCTGTTTCCCTAGAAGGTGTAGGCACCGGGTAGCGGGTCATTCCATGTCATGTTTTGAGGGGATCATGCATCTCTGTTTCCCTAGAAGTTGTAGTTGGATGATTCCAGTTCCTTTCATTTCTCTATTTGATGATCGGGGTGCAGGGGTGAGCGGGGTCTTTGCTTCTTATATGTATGCAGCTTCTTTGGTGTTTTGGTAATTTTGTTGGATTTTTGGAACGGTTTAGAGAGGGTGAGATCAATCTCCAATTCTCCTTAATATCGTTGTGACCTCAAACGCGACACCACCCAGTGTCCTCTTGCTACTGCATGTCTCGTAGCTGCATTGGGCCTTAAGTCATGTCCCTGAAGCCTCACTACATGGGACAGGTAAAACACAGTACACAGCAATATATGATTCCTGCACCCAAATAGATTAAGGCTTTGTGATGTGCAAAAGCTTTCTAATACTTGTATTTCATTATTGCATACTTGCTTGATTGTCGGAAGCGGCGTTAGAGTCTGATTCGGAGTACGGTGCGGTTTGACAGTCTCGCCCTGTTCGTGTCAGTGATTGTGCAGCTCTGAACGAGAGGCCCTTTCCTCTAGTTCTCCCGCTGGTCCTCCAGCTCTATCAGTGCTGAGTGGGGGTTGTTGCGTGTACGCCGCGCAGAGCGGATGCGGCACTGCTCCGGTGGAATCGACGAGTGGTACCCGTGTTTGGAGCCGCAGATTTGCGTTCTTCCCGCGACTTGTTTTCGCCCGCAGTAATACGTTCGGCTGGGCATCTGCACGGTAATTATGAAATACGATTAACCAGCTCCTCGCCTCGCATGTTGTGAGGCTTAAGCTCGGCTGGTTCTACGCAGAAGAACAATTAAGCGGTATCAGGGGGTTAAGTGTGCCCGACAAAAAACTCAGCCGCACTTGTGTAGCGGAGTGAGTTAATGTGACACGTGGGCTACTGAGGTTTGTCGGATTTGGCTCCCTTCCTCCTTCTCCTCTCCCCCCTGAAATTGTTCTTTTTAGGCTAACTTCGTAGTAGAGGTGATTTTATCATTGGACAGCTGCAGTTCTTAATATCGAGTGGTGTTCTCCAATTTGTTTAATAATGCCCGGAAAAGCACGGGGGCGAAGTAAACAATATAATTTACGTAAAAATAAGCCCTAAGGAAAAAACGCCAAATCCAATACTGTATCACAGTGTAATGATTCATTGCTCAGTGGTGACAGAGCCGAGAGGAACATTCGACCTAAAAAAGCAACCATACTTCCAGGGAGATCTCCCATCCAAATTACTGATTTTTTTAAACCAGATGATGCCACGAACAATGGAAATTGCCAAGAAACGATTGCCCAAGTACATGCCAAAACTGGATTGGGCAATTTGAGTGTAGCATCCGTTCCTTCTTTTGGGCCAATAGATGATAACTCTTTACTGAATTTGTGTTATCTACTATGTGGATCCAACCAACGTGCTACTGAGTAATAATTACTTGAGCCAAGTGGCAAGTGGCCTCCATAATGGTGGAGCTGAAAAAAGAACAGAGTACACAACAAGAATCTGATAGATTATCCAGTACTCCTTCTATGTTTCCTTCAAATGATATACCTGAAACAATTTCCAATACAGGAAGAGAAGAAGAGAAAGTAAACAATGCGTTGAATCAAGAAGGAACAGCAAATAGTGGAACAGATAATATAAACGGCCCTACAATTAGTATTTCCACTCCCTCATTGAACCTGCTGCATTTTGCCCTTAAGATTTTGATTAAACTATGTGATAACATTTACTCTCAGACACAAGTACATAGCCAATATCTAAATATTTTAATGAATAATGTGAAGACAACGCATCAGAACATAGATAAGGCCAATGATGTTCAAGAAGTTATCGCCATAGATGTGAGCAGTAGTCTGGGAATGAATGATGATCCTGGTAAAGATTTAAACCAACTCGATGAAAAATCGGCTCCCAGCAGCCTTCAATCAAAGTCCAAGATAAACTATCAACCTAAGTTAAAACAATTTAATGGCTCTAAAAGGATTGAAAATGCCAAAGAAGATGAGATTGTCCCCTGTCATCCTCTTAATTCTACAACAACATCTTGTAAAGATCAAAAAGCCAATAAGATGCATGCCCGTAAGCGGGCTAATCGGAAAAGAAGAAGACAGAAAATGAAATTAGGCATGCTCACAAGTTGGCTACTTCAGAATAATAAGGCTAATGAAAAAAAAGAAATACCATTGGAAGAGGAAAGTTCCGACTCAGAAAGTGAGCTGGAAGGGTCTTCAATTAGTTCTGTGGCCACACATTCTGATATAAGAAGGAAAAGGGAAGGTAAAAGGGGGAAGGTTCATGTGGAGAACAAGTATGCCCCCCTTGGTGCTAAAGAAGATAAAGATCATGATTCACGGATTGTTACAATTAGTGAAGAAATAGATAAAAGAACGAAAAATCCTATTAACAGACCTTCTTCACTTACTTTATTTGCTAAAATTCCAGAACTGAGATTGTTTACAACATGTGACTTTGAATTTATCGAACCACTCGGGAGACAGTTTGGGGCAATATCAAGAGTACAATGTGTTATACCTACCACTGCTAAGGTAATAAGAGCTCAGAGCGAATCTCTGGACTTCCTTGGCTATGATTTGGATTTAGATATAGCTGAGGAAGAACAGCGACTTATTTGTCAGGGGTGTAATATTGGGAAGTTAGAAGACCAGAAGAAAAAAAATAATAATGTACCCAAAGAGGACACAGAAAATCAAATTGGAAAAGTTGTAGATATGATGAAAAAAACCTGTCCCTGAATATGCAAGATTGTGTCTTGGAATACTAGGGGACATGCCCATTTTATTAGATCAGGGCAATCATTAAAATCTATTCTTAACCATCAAATATTCCTTTTACAAGAAACCTGGTTAATGAAAGAGTTTTTTGTAGACTCCCATGTCCTCTTCCATAATCTTGCGAAAAAGGGAATTAAGGGAAGGCCATTTGGTGGACTCATTATTGGTGTCAGTCATGAATTTGAATCTGAATATCTTTTACCTACTGAAACTAATGATAATGTTCTTGCGGTGGTTATTAGATCGAAACAGCAATCCAATGTGGTTAATATGTTGATCATTAATGTATATGACCTCCCAGGTGGGAGTAAAACAATGGGCATATTCGATACAATTGATGAATTAATTACCACTTGGGTATCTGATGTTAATAATTCTATGATTCTAATAGGAGGAGATTTAAACGCACAATGCGGTATTCTGACTATGAAAGCTACATTTCAAAATCTGTCTGTGAATAATATGGGTTTGAGCTCTAAATCTAATACTCTTGGGAGAGTTTGGAAAAGATATATGAACGATTGGGAATTTAATTTTCTTAATGGCAGAACAGCTGGAGATACTCCGCGGAAATATACATGGTTGTGTGGCAAGAAATCATCTACGATCGATTATATATGGGGTAACACTGAAATGCTCGATTGTATTAATGACTATGAAATAGGGGAGAATGAATATAGCGATCATGCAATGCTGGAATTTGGTAATGATTATAAGATACCAATGAGTTCCACAGGAGGTATTTATACTAATCATCGGGGTACAAATATTAAGTGGAATACAAAAAAATGTAAGATTATGTCACACAATCTACGTGATCTCTTTGAATTAGTATTTAAATATGCCAACTCCCTGAGAGGCAATGGGATGTATGATCAAAGCCATCACGGACGCGGTAGAACCTGTGAAGGGAAGCCCCAAAATAATTTCTGGAAAAAGGTACAACTCATCTTTTGATGGGGAACTGTTGGTGGCAAAACGTAAATATCGACGTTCCCTTCGGCATTTGATAAAGTCTAATATGGGGACCATTGAAACTATCAAAGAGAAAAAACAGTTAAAAAATTGATTTACTAATTGGTGTAAACGTAGAAAATGGTCTAAATTAAACAATAAATGGCAGACCATGCTCATGACTCTTCAGAGAAAGGAATCTAGTGCAATTTGGAAAATCTTGAATAATGTAAGAAGCGTGAATAAAGCTAGTATTCTGAACCCGATTGGTGAAAGAATATGGTCTACGTATATTAATAACACCATGTATAAAAACATTGACACACATTTCTCGAGACCCTCTTGTAGGGAATGGCCCCTCTCATTCTCCATTAAGATGATTGAGTCTATAATTACCAAAATGAATAAATCTCGTGCTCCTGGACCTAATGGGCTTGCCACAGTTGTATTGAAATACAATCTTGATATATGGAGCAATGTATTGTTTAAGCTGTTTACCAGTGTTTGTCGGGATTGCTGTATTCCTGACTCGTGGAAGAAAGCTATCCTTATTCCGGTATTTAAAGCTGGTAATAGATCTCTTCCTGAAAACTATCGACTGTTGTCAATCTTGGACTCTACCGGGAAAGTTTTTTCAGCCATTGTTCTAGAACATTTAAATGCCTGGGCTCACTCTAACCATATACTTCATCATCTGCAAACTGGGTTTCGACGTGGTACTAGTACTACCCATAACATCCGTGTTTTAGGTGCTATAACTAATCACGCCAAATCCAGTATTGGGGTGTCGGTATATGTAACCTTTGTTAATTTTAGAGCAGTGTTTGACAGTGTTGACCGTAATAAACTGTGGAATATTTTACTGACACTAGCCTGCCCTAGTTGGCTGGTTGACATACTTGTTAATCTTCATGATAACAACACTGTGCAAATACGGTTGGATAACAAGGGCAGCCTGACGCAGCCCATTAATGTAAACAGAGGAGTTAAACAAGGCTGCCTTCTGGCCGCCCTCTTATTCAACCTCTATTTAGCAGACCTTATTAGACGCCTTGCTATTAAAACTAAAAGTCCAGCGAAATATGAAAATACGTTTATATCTGCTATGCTTTACGCAGATGACTTGGTGATTATTGATCACATAATAACTGGCATGAAGGCCATGTTGGAAGAACTTGGCTGTTTTGTAAAAGAACATGACCTAACAGTTAATTTCCAAAAAACTAAGGCAATGTTGTTTTCCCGTAAGAAAGTCAATAGAGTTAAAATAGAAGTATCATGGGGTATTGTGGAATACATCGAGGAATACAAATACCTAGGTGTTCTTTTTAACTGTAAAATTGGATACCAGGACCTTATTGAGAACAAATTTAGGAAGACCAAACAAATCACAATGATGGTATATAAGTTTGTGAAAGAATATGCTGGTTACTCACTAAAAGGTATTCTTACACTATGGCCCTCATTACAAGTCAGGCGTTAAGGGTTTAACGGCGCCGTCGGCGCCGTTAACCCTTAACGCCTGATTCACACTTTAACGCCTGCTTTTTGCAGGCTTTAAAGTCCAAGGCGCTAAGCGACCTTGGTGCTAATTACGGCACCGTAATTTACGGTGCCGTAATTAGCGCCTTCCCCATCCCCATTATGCCCTATCGGGGCAAAAATGGGGAAGGGCAAATGGTGAATGGGAAATTACCGTCCCACTCACCTTGGAATGGGGCGGTAATTCCGCCATCCACCATGGCGGAATCCGGCATGGACCATGGTGCTAATAGCACCATGGTCCACCGCCTGACTTGTAATGAGGGCCTATATCATCAATGGTTTATCCCGACTTTGATTTACGGGTTAGAAGCCATAACTTTACTTGACCTTTCTTTTCTTGATAGAATCAAGGTATATTTTAGTGTACCATTTTGAGAGTCCCTCGCTCGTGCCCCATCCAATATATTAGAGTAGAGCTTGGCCTCCAATCGTTGAGTTCCATTGTGCGTCAACAACGTGGCCTACTTTATTTGAAAGCAATATGCCATCCTGAAAGTGATCTGCTGCAAATTATTGGAACCAATGTGGCCAAACTAGAAGTATCTTCTTTAAGGAGTAAATATCTATCTAGTTGTTGTCCATATTTTTAAGAATTACAGTGGGAGGTTAAAAAGAATTACTATGGATTCTTTCCTGCTGTAAAAAAAGTGTTCAAAGCTAAAGCAAAAAACGTCGATTGGGAAATGAACTTCAATCGAATGTATGAATTGAAAAATGTTAAATATATTGGATGGATTGTACATAAATATTACATGCCTCAAAGATATTTAATACGATGTCCTGACCCCTCTCTAAGACATTTTAGACTTTTAATGCACACCAACCAAGTTTCCGGTAAAGTCTACTTTTGGCGCTCAGTTGAAGATTCCCGAAACTGAGAGATATTGTCGAATGTGTTTGGACATAGATAAATGTGAGACTGTTAGGCATGTATTGACTTCATGCTCAGAAAGACAAAGTCATTACATATTGAATTATGGTCGATTTGTCCATAAAATGAGTTAAATTAAGTGCAGTGCAAACCACAGCAGTGAAAGATACCCTCACATATTGAATAGTACAATACAGACACCAGCATCAAAAGACGGATTCTGACAAAGAACAGGTACATCATAGGCAGAATCAGTGACACATTGATGGAACAGCACAGACAGATGCATTGAAATATCCCTCAAACACAAAGCTGGCATAGCACATACAGATGCACTGAAATACTCCCTCAAACGGATACTGGTATAGGATAAGCAGATGCATTGAGAGACACAATGAAATATCCCTCAAACAAATAGTTGGCACAACACAGACGGTTGCATTGAAATAATCCCTCAAACGGATAGCTGGTACAGGATAAGCAGATGCATTGAACTCATCCCTCTTACATTTAGCTGGTATAGTACAGACAGATGCATATAAATAATCCCTCAAATGCATAGCTGCTTTAGCACTGGCAGATGCATTGAAATTATTCCTCAAACACTTAGCTGGTATAGCACAGACAGGTGCATTGAAATAATCCCTCAAACATTTAGCTAGTATATCACAGATTCATTGAAATAATCCCTCAAACGCTTAGCTGGTATGGCACAGACAGATGCATTGAAACCATCCCTCAAACACTTAGCTGGTATAGCACAGACAGATGCATTGAAA
This sequence comes from Ambystoma mexicanum, assembly GCF_040938575.1. NCBI lineage: Eukaryota > Metazoa > Chordata > Amphibia > Caudata > Ambystomatidae > Ambystoma > Ambystoma mexicanum. The sequence continues at coordinate 308,017,574 of NC_090921.1, forward strand.
CACTCCCTCAAACACTTCGCTGGTAATGCACATACAGCTAAATTGAAACAATACCTCATACACATAACTGGTATCACACAGTCAGATGCATTGAAACTATCCCTCAAACACATAGCTGGTATAGCACAGGCAGATGCATTGAAATCATCCCTCAAAAACATAGCTGGCACAGGACAGAAAACTGCTTTGAACTCATTTCTGAAATACATAGCTGGTACAGCAAACACAGATGCATTGAAATAATCCCTCAAACAGTGCATGCATCCCAACAACACAAAGCTTGTACGTCATAGGGAGAGGCATTGCAATCATCTCCAAAACAATATGCTGGTACAGCACAGACAGATGCATTGAAATCATCCCTCAAACTCATAGCTTTTTACAGCACATGCAGATGCATTGAAATCATCCCTAAAACACATAACTGCTTCAGTACAGACAAATGTATTGAATTCATTGCTCAGAGTCAAAGCTACACCGCACAGACAGGGGCAGTGAAATCCGACCTCAAATACAGAACAAGGTCCAGCAGACACAGCAGAAGTGAAAGTGTGCCTCGGGCATAATACAGGTACGCTCCAGGCAGTAGCAGTTAAAGTCCCCCATTCATAGCAGTATAAGCCTCCCTCATGTACAGAACAGGTACATCACAGAGAACAGCTGTGAAAGCCAGCCTCATGCACAAAGCATTTGCAGTCCAAGCAGATTCGGAGAAAACATCCATCACATACAAAGTAGACACAGCACAGGCCGCGGCTATGAAAGCCTCCGTCTCACACAGAACATGTAAAGCACAGGTAGCAGCGGGGAAAACCCCCTCTCACACAGAACAGGTAAAGCACAGGTAGCAGCAGGGAAAGGCTCTGTCTCACACAGAACAGGTAAAGCACAGACAGCAGCAGGGAAAACCTCCCTCTCCCACAGAACAGGTGCAGCACAGGTAGCAGCAGGGAAAGACTGCCTCTCACACAGAACAGGTGCAGCATAGGTAGCAGCAGGGAAAACCTCCCTCTCACACAGAACAGGTAAAGCACAGGTAGCAGCAGGGAAAGCCTCCCTTGCACACAGGACAGGTAAAGCACAGGCAGCAGCAAGGAAAGCCTCCCTCTCACACAGAACAGGTAAAGCACAGGTAGCATCAGGGAAAGCCTCCCTCTCACACAGAACAGGTGCAGCACAGGTAGCAGCAGGGAAAGCCTGCCTCTCACACAGAACTGGTGCAGCATAGGTAGCAGCAAGGAAAGCCTCCCTCTCACACAGAACAGGTAAAGCACGGGTAGCAGCAGGGAAAGACTCTGTCTCACACAGAACAGGTGCAGCACGGGCAGCAGCGGGGAAAGCCTGCCTCTCACACAGAACAGGTAAAGCACGGGTAGCAACAGGGAAAGCTTCCCTCTCACACAGAACAGGTAAAGCACGGGCAGCAGCGGGGAAAGCCTGCCTCTCACACAGAACAGGTTCAGCACAGGTAGCAGTACGGAAAGCTCCCTCTCACGCAGAACAGGTAAAGCACGGGCAGCAGCGGGGAAAGCCTCCCTTTCACACAGAACAGGTAAAGCACAGGCAGCAGCAAGGAAAGCCTCCCTCTCACACAGAACAGGTAAAGCCCGGGCAGCAGCAGGGAAAGCCTCCCTCTCACACAGAACAGGTAAAGCATAGGTAGCAGCAGGGGAAGCTTCCCTCTCACACAGAACAGGTGAAGCACAGGTAGCAGCAGGGAAAGCCTCCCTCTCACACAGAACAGGTGCAGCACAGACAGCAGCAGGGAAAACCTCCCTCTCACACAGAATGGGTACAGAACAGGCAGCAGAAAGGAAAGCCTCCCTCTCACATAGAACAGGTACAGCACAGGCAGCAGAAAGGAAAGCCTCCCTCTCACACAGAACAGCTACAGCACAGGCAGCAGCTGAGAAAGCCTCCATCTCACAAAGAACAGTGTACAACATAAGAAGTAGTAAAAGCTTTCCTGCACAGAGTGGCGGTGATTGCCTCTCAATCACTGTAAACGGGTACAGCGCAGACAGCAGCTACTAAAACTTTCCACTCAGACAGAACCGATAAAACACAGGACACAGAGTGAAAACCTCCCTCAGCCACGGAGAAAGTACAGCACAAACTGTGATATTGAAAGCATTCCTCAGACAGGGCACAGGGACAGCTAATACAAAAGCAGAGAATGACTTCCTCGCATACAGAGGGGGAACCGCAAAAACATCCCTTACACAAGAAAGAAAAAAACAGTGTTGGTGGCAGCAGTAAAGAACACACACACACCACGTGCGCGCGCGCGTGGGAGCCACAGTGGTGAGCTTCAGTGCAATGGATGTCCCTGCACTGCGCACTACGTACCGCCTGCAGTGTCAGATTGATCGCGAGCGGCAGAGCTATGAAAGCCAGGTCTGAGCGAACGCCGCTGCTAGCCTCTTGGGAGAACTCAGTTACTGGGTAATCTCTCGAATAACATTATATGCCCACTCTGCCCCTACAGGAAAGGTGTGAGCGCTAGGATTACGTTTCTACGTGGACAGAGCGAGATAGAGAGCTCCGGACCCGCTAGCGTTGTGAGGTGGAGGGTTAGAGAGTGAGTGATATAGAAAAAACTGAAACAAAGAGGTGATGGTTGGAAGGTCTAGAATGAATGTCAACATCTGGCATTGCTCTGGGCAACCCTCCAGACCATTGTTCTTCACCTGCCAAGCCATTACAGAAGAGAAAGACCGTATGGTCTGGATGGGTCTGGAGGGTTGCCCAGAGCGATGGCAGAGGTTAGGATTCATTCTAATCCTTCCAGCCATCACCTCTTTGTTTTTGTGATATAGAAAAAGCCATAGAGCCTTGCACCATCCAGTGTGATGTGAAGGTGGTGTGCTAAGTGGGCGTGCTTTGAGATTTGGTGGAATCGGTCTACTGCCCGGCATCTACTTAGAGCTTGAGCTGCTTGGGCAGAAGCAGTCCCAGGCCAGGTCTGCCAACAACCCTCTCAGCCTTTTTGGGGTTTCCTCTCTGATGGGACGGATACACTGCCTTAATAATAGTATGGCGATGGCTCATGTCCTGCAAGGGCGGGCAGTAGCCATTATGCATGCATATCTAAGCCGCGGGGATGGTTTGAAACCCTCTCCCCAGCTAAGCTGCCCTGCCACTTACTACAGATTGCAAAGCGCAGTAGCTATTGTGCGTTGATTGCAACCTAGCACTTTGCATTTGTGAAGCCTGCCACTTTGAGTAGCACTGCCTTTGCCAATGCAATATCCTTCGGTACCTTTGGTCCCTGCTTTTTAATACTCTGTTCTTTCTGGCGTTCATTGATTTACATGAAGATCAATAAATGGAACATGGCTGCACGTTATATTAGTGCTTTGTTTTTTTTGGAGCGGAACACATGTTTCTCAAGTTTGGAACACGACTTATTAAATAAAAAAACGTTTTGGCTTTGGCTGAATACTTGACAACCTATTTCGAGTTGGTCCGAATACTCAATATGCTACCCGGCACACCCCTAATGAAAACAGCCAATCACACTCACTCTCCAGCAACAAGAGCATCTTCGAATCTCCTTCGGCATCTCCCCAGATCGGGACCAGTCTAGTTTCGGGAGGATAGCTCAGGGGCAACGTGCTCACCTTGGACGCAAGACAACACGGAGTAGCAGGGTTTCGATCCCCGGGTCCGCGCTTAGAAACCTCCCTCTGGGTATTAAGCGCGTTATAGATAACATATCATATGATATTGTGCACTCCACCTCCCTCTGCCCCTCTTCCCTCCTTTCTGGGCACTGCATAGAGCGTGGTAGTACCTGCCGCCTGCCAGCAGGGGAGGGAAGGTCAGGGAAATGCTGGGCACCATCCCGAATCCAACCCAAATTGCTCAGGTCAGAGTGCTTCAGCCATTATGTTACATAAACATGAATTTTGTTAGATTTATTTAAATGAAGAAGATATTAAGACACTTGTAAATGCATGTAGTGTGTCTCTTCAAACAGGTTTTATTGGTTCATGCTGTTTTTTTAATTTTTTTTAATCAAGACTAAGAAAAGCGCCGGTCCCCCACCCCATCAGCGAGTCACGTGACACCATCCCCATTCGTGCAGGGAATTATCCAGCATGTGGCTGACTGGAGAGAGATGCTCACTTTGATAATTCTGAAAACAACTATTGAAAGGAACATGGGAGGAAGGTCATGCTGACATTTCTTCTGTGCGATTAACACCCTCTCCAACCTCCCCCTACCTCCCCATGCCCTTCTCTGCCATGTGCGGATGCTAATTGGCAGGGGAGCAGATGCTTTGCATTTCAGTGCCCATGGGAGCCAAATGAATCTCTCTTTACCTGTGACCTTGGGACAGCACTGGAAAAAAGAAAACCGAGTGAGCCCACCGCTTTTCCGCCCAGAAATGTGTGTGTGGGGGGGGAGGGGGCACACGCACCCCACGCACCTCATTTCCTATATTACTGTTTCTCTATGTCGCCGTCAATTCCAACAGCCAACTATTGCAAGGACAGGTGGCGGCACATTCTCCAGGTCTGCTCATTTACCTGAAATTAAAATGGAACCTGGACATCCTGGGCCAGGTGGTGCCCTGCTTTTGGGTCACATTGGGACCTGCAATAAGGGATGCAGACGGTATCCAGTATCCCAACCCTATTCACGTGTGAGCATCAGCAGGACCTCATGCTGGTCTAGCACTCCTTTTGTACACACTGGGCCTCATTCCAAGTTTTCCGGTCTGGTAGTAATGGCGCTGGTAAGCTACCAGCGCCGTTACTACTGGGCCGGCAAACTACGAGTTCTGCTCGCAGGTGCCTTTTCTGCCCGCCAGGTCTGACTTGGCGGGCACCCGCGAACAGAGCATGTTGGATGCCGGGGCAAACCGGCACCCGCGAACAGAGTATGTTGGATGCCGGGGCAAACCGGCACCCGTGAACAGAGCATGTGTTGGATGCCGGGGCATCCAACATCCTCTGTTTGCGGTTGCCGGTTTGCCCGCCAAGTCAGACCTGGCGGGCAGAAAAGGCACCTCCCGATCCGACCTCCCCGTTCCCATTGAGCCCTAATTATTACCTGCACCCGGCAATGGGGATGTACTGGGCTTGCCAGGGCTGGAATGCATCGGTACATCCCCATTGCTGGGTGCGGGGAAAAAAACAACTCCGGTGGCAGCCGTGCCGGTAATTACCGGCACGGCTACGGCCAACGTCATAATGAAGCCCCCTGTCTCTTTGTTTTAATAAGTGCCTTTCTAATATGAATTTCTTTATTGGGACTGCAGTAGACACTGCAGACAGTGCTGGATGGACATTTGTGTGTGACCAGTCACAGTTTCTGATGAGTGCCGATGTTTGGGACGTTAATACTTGAATAGAGCCATCACCTTTCCAAGTCCCCAATTGCACAGCTCTGAACTAGATCCATGCCCCCGCAGTCCTTTTTCTATCATTTGCATTCCGGACGTTATAGTTTGCTTTTTCCATTATAAATGGAAGACTAAATGCTCAAATGTGCGAAGAAAATACAGGACTGGATGAGCTACTCCTGCCTGACATGGTCTAGTTAGGAGTTGTGCAATTATAGTTGTAGTCCATCTCTACTCCAAAGTAAACTAAGCCACAAAGGAACAATCTTTAAAAAGAAAACCTGTATATAGCTGACTGTCTACGAGGTTTGCTTGTTTGATGCAAAAAGTGCTCACATTTGAATGGAATTTCAAAATGTATTCATGTTATGCCTGACAACGAGATGCACGTCTGTGTCAGAAGAAATTACCACACACGGGTGACTTAATCAGACTGAGCCTCTTCTGGGTGTATCTAATTCTTGGAGATTTTTACAACCCACAAGACGGCTTGCAGAGATCTCAATGTGCTTCACGTAAAAGAAATATTCATCCACGTATGCCTGTGAGGAATTCAACCATCCGTACAGGGGAAGTGCGCCTGATTTTTTATTTATTTAAAAATATGAATGATGTGTGATCAACCTCTGGAAAATATGAGGGGCCATTCCCACACATATTTTCCACGCTCACCGCACAGCAGAAAAATAGTCATGTACTCTGGGAGGACACTGCTGATAAGCGCTGCCCTCCACTGTCTGTGTAGCTAACATCTGACAGCTGTAGATACATCAAACGCCTCTGGCCGTGGGCAGCCTGATTAGCATTTCAAGGCCCCATGGATTAGCACCTCCATTGTTACACCTTGCTGGTGGTGGCAAATACTGAAGAATGTTAATTAGCAGGCCTCAGGTAAGGCCTGCCTGCAAGAAGTAACAATGGAGAACAGAGACCAACACCTCTTTGTAATGGAATGTGTCAACTTGATACTAACACCCCTCCTTGGTATGAAAGGGCAGTAAATGTCTTGTCTGGAACCATTCCTCTCAGAGCAGGGAAGTATGTGAATTGTAGAAGACGAAAGTCTGCCTGCAACCCCCTACTTCAAAGGAGGCCCATGTTGTGACCAACACCGCATATGGCTCAGTTAATTAGGGAGACACTTTGATGTACAGCAGACAGGAAGATGGGTGGGACTTAGAATGTTGTCATCCTTCCCCTGTCTGTTGTCAAGCACCCTGATTCTGACCTGTAGCATCACTGAAGATTGTTTGTGGGCCCCAGGATTGGTTCATTATGGTGGGCTTAGCCTACACCAATTATTAGGGCCCATTGGGCTTTAAAAGAGGGCTTAGTCCTTCACTGATCAGATCATCTGAAGACTTCGCAAGGAGTAAGAAGGACACATTTGGACCCGAACTGAAGGTACAGTCTACCTTACATCTTCTGCCAGTGAAGGAAGGCCAAGAGCTCCAGGAGTGAAGCAAGATCCCTCACCTAAATATGTCTTTGGAACAGAGGGAGATACTGGATTCAGAGGATCCGCCCAGCAGCTCCAAAACCAGTACCCAGCCAGCACACAGCGTTCCCTGCTAGGTTCTGACAGCAAGTTTCCTAGGTGGGAAGTGACAGAGAGTCTCTGGACAAAGGATAAGTCTGTTGTCTGCTAACACCCTCCTGAGCTTTGGGCTGTCCGCCTGGAAATGACACAAACCCTGCAAAGAAGCTAAGAGGAGTGCCACTCAAGCATCATCCAGCGTCTATCATTTTAAGGACAATTTTGAGACAGTCGCGTCCCGAACCGCATCCGGCTGCACTGCTGACTGTTGTCATGACACAGTCACCAGAGCTTTCCGAGACGCCTCAACCAGCATTCCAGATCCATCAACCAACACAGACACAATGATCCTTGGCCTTGAGCTGCAGCGCCAGACAGCCTGCAAACATCCATCCAGCCTTGCTTGCCGGACTGCCTGCCGCCTGGTACCCGCAAGTGCCCCCTGACACTAACTCTGTCTCACGTGCTACGAAGTGCCCTGGAATTGCCTCGACGCTGTGGAGCGCCAAGAACTTCTTCAGCACCAGGTACATTTTGATTCTGCCCCCATGATCCTTCTCTGAAGGCCCTTAGAGACAGTTATGACACTTTGCCCCTTTGATGATGAAACCAAATAACCTTGAACAGTAAGACTGATTGCTTTACCAACTACCGTCCTGTCAGTATCCAGAGTGCATCCCTTTCCTTTGTGAAACTGTCCTCTGTGTTACTTTACAATGTGGGTTGTAATTGTAGTGTGTTAGAACTGTATGTTGTATTAATAATAACGTAGATATTTATATACAACCTCGACTGGACAGTCCCTTTTTATCATTGGGTAATGATTGTATTTTCACTGTGTTGTAACTAACCAACGATCCACGACCATGCAGAGATAAGCCTGCTGTTACGTCCATGTTACACAAAATAGGACAAGGAGGTCTTGTAATTTACATGTATTCGAATATGTTCAGATCCGTTCTGGTGTACTAGAGGTGTGCGGTTGATGGTTTACCAACTGATATTCATCCTATGACCACTGGTGCCCCAGAAGTTGATTCATCACAACGCCTCTTTACACATCTGCTCGAAATTAAAGGCATGCTGTTTTATTAACATATTGTCCTATTACTTGAGGTTTCTGTGCTGATATTGATCACTTCCAGGGTGATACTTTTATAACCCTATCATGCACCAAACACATTGGTTATGTTTTATTAAATCTGGCCAGACTGTAAGGGCCCAATTCATAGAATAATTTGTGTTGTAAATAGGGAACATGCGTGTCTAACTGCATTTGCGAAATCTCATTGGTCGATTCATGGAATCGAATGTGTGGGGCTTCACAAGGACTTGTGTGGAGTTTGCGCAGGCATGCCACCTCTCTGCGAGCTGTCAAGCACCTTGCCCGAGAATCCTGACAGACCATGGGTGTGGCTTGCGCAAAGGGCTGGGACGGGGCGGAACACAGAAAATGGGGAAGAATATGTGAAAAAGTAGGCGTTCCAATTGACAAACCGCATGCGGACCCTCGCACGCCCACAATTGCACCAAACGACACGTATTCATGGAACCACCACTGCCGTCTCTCAGCTTAGAAATGGCCATGCAAATCCCTCGATCTCTATGCCACAAGTGCGCATCGGAATCGCATTACAGAGGTGTGTTTGCAGGTCGGATTCAGGGGTGCATGTACGTAACCGGGGTTTGATCTAACTTTGGGGTGCATGTATGCAGTGTAGCAGGGTGCAGGAACTGTTTACTGGAGTTCGCAGGCAGATTTTCTGAGTTTAACATGAGCTACGAATTTTCATATACATGTTGTCGGGGTGCTGGCAACAGTTACGCGGAACCTTGCGCAGGGTCTGCAAGATGCAGTCCTGCTTGCGGGAGACCCCACGCACTGTTTGAGGGGTGCGTGTATTCGGGCCCGTGGAAGCATGCAAAGTCAGCTGTTCTGGCTGTTTATGCTTTGCGTTGGGCCGTGTCGGGGGCGTTCCGGGCGCAAATTGCAAATGTGGTTACTTTGCGCAGTACATTCCATGAACAAGCGGGGCACACGTTTTTTTATACTGTGCGCAGGCTCGTGCAGTGTCGATCTTGGCATGCGGCAACTGCAGGAGAAATTTGCACTTTTCCATGATTCGGGTTCTAAAGGATTTTGAGGTCAATTTTAGGCAATAGAGTGACCAGGATCCACTGGTTCTATATTTTTTCATTCGGTTCATAACGGTGAAAGGAATACTAACTCAGCACAGTTGCTAACTCTAGATCTGTGATCCACTGCTCCGATTTGACCACAGATTCAAGTACCCATGCTAGCATTGTATGTAAAGTTACTTCTGTTGTTTGATTCCCCAGGTACTTCTTGATTCATTATATGTCTATGAAAATTCAGATGAATTGATGAATTCATATGTAACTAAATCAGGCCGTGCGCTCTGTAAGTTCAGTACTAAGATTAATGCTTGGTTTGACTGTGAGTGTAAAGCAGCTACGGACTGAACGTTAGATGCTTTAAAATATATTAAGGGTAGAGCTATAGGGGATGTTCATAGGTTAAGAAGTAAATATAAGCACCTGATCAATCCTAAAAAAAGTGAGCTGGAGACACTGAGAGGGAAATCACTGAAGGTGGTAGACAAGTCGAGAAATTCCAGTGCCTTACCACAAATAATGTCCCAGAGAGAACAGCAAGGACATACCTCTGCCATCCCATTACCAGGCACCCACCCGACTATGGCTCACAAAGGTCAGGCTAAACACACCCTCACTCAACGACGCTCATTCAAAACCTTCCCGGTCAATGAGCTAGCAGCAAACTTTGCAGACTTCCCACAACAGGGAATGCTTCAGACCTCCAGGAACTATTCAGCAACTCTGTTATGAAACTGGTGAACCCTCATGTCCCCCTAAAATCCAGCCAGGCTAAGACCAAATCATCTGCTCCATGGTACACCCCTGAGCAAGCCTCCAACAAACACACAATCAGAGCCCTAGAGAAAAGGTGTCGCAAAAAACGTAACTCGGAAGACCTCACTAACTTCAAATCGCTAAGTGCAAACCATATGGTGCTTACTGAGGCCAAAGCTGCTTACTACTCCACCACGTTTGCGGTAGCCTCAAACAGGAGCAAAGCCCCCTATGAAGTAGTAAAGCATTGTACCAAAGGTTCACCCGAACCCCGAGGTACCGGCAACTCCAATCACAGGATAAGCAGCCCCTGCACCCTGCAAGCGCACTGTCCCTTTGGACAAAATTCTCTCCTCTCTTTCCCTCGGATATCATAAAAATGATTGCCTCCCTCAAACCTACTTCTTACTCTGATGATATAATTCCGGCTCCATCATTAAACAATTGTCGGGCAGAAAATGCTCCTCAGCATCCTCAATGCCTCCCTCAGAGAAGGATTATTCCTGGACACCCTTAAGACTGGTCTCATACAACCTCTTTTGAAAACAACAATCCTAGATCCAGGCCACCTGGCCAACTATAAGCCCATTGCAAACCTCCTGTATTTTGCCAAAATCTTGCAAAAGTAGTTGCTACACAACTCCTTGCCAGAATTGAACAACTCCACCTCCTAAATGACTATCAGTCAGGGTTCCACCCAAAGTGTAGCACTGAGACATCCACCATCCAGCTGGTGGATGGTGCTCTCCAAATCATGGATACGGATGAATCAAGCCTCCTCGTCCTCCTGACCTCTCGGCTGCATACAGCACAGTTGACCACTGCATCCTTCTCTCCCTCCTTGTTGACAGGATAGGATTCTCTGGCACTGTCCTGAATTGGTTTACCTTCTCTACCTCTCAGGCAGACACAAGGCTGTCCAGATTAACTCCTTGCATTCTAACTGACTCCAGGACTCCTGTGAAGTCCCCAGGGCTCCATCCTCTCACCAATCCTTTTTAACTAACATGGAGCACTGGACACTCTCCTCAAAGATCCCAATATAGCCATCCACCAATAAGCAGATGATACTCAGTTGTACATGAGAGTAAATAGCAGGCAGGACATCATTCGTCTCCATGATTACCTTGCCATCATCCACTCCTGGATGTTCACTGCCTACCTCAAATTAAAACGTTCCAAAGCTGAATTCATACTCATCGGTTCGCCCGTTAAAAAACAACTTGTCCAACAATGGCTCAATGATATATGCCTAGAAGGATTTGATCTCCAATTCTTAGATCAGCAAAACTCTTAGGCTTCAGCATTGACAGCAATCTTCCCTTTCGGAAACACATAGCCAAGAAGGCCCCAATAGCCAAACTCAGAATCTCTCTCCTTCAAAAAATCAAACCCTTCATCCTACTGCAGGATTTGCGGTCTGCAGTGCAGGCCCTTGTGTTCTCGCACATCAATGGGTGAAATGCTCTCCTGACAGGGCGCCCAGCTGCTCACTTGGCTAGACTAAATGGTCCACCATGCTGCAGCACATTTTATTACGGGAGCACAGAAATGTGACCGAATGACCCCCACCCTGCGCAAACTACCTTGGCTTCCACTCCAAGCCAGGATACTGTTCAAGACTGCATATATCATTTACAAAGCAGTCACGAGTAGCACACCAGCATACCTGGTGCCTAAGCTCCACATATCTGGTGACACACACTCCTCATTCAACAAATCAACTGGCTTGAATCACAACAGCTCATCCGCAAATAGAGGACCCGCAAACAATCCTTCTATTGTCATGCACCCACCCTCTGGAACGCGATCCCGTGCTGGCTCGGAATGTCCACACAATTCTCCGGTTTCACTTTCAACAACACCTGACCCAGGACTAATTCCAATGGATGCACATAGCGATTCACAGACCTCACAGTACTGTGCTACTGTTAAAAGATGCCAACCCAAATGCCGGCTACCAGACTGCGTACAGCGCTCCAATTAGCTAGGCAGCGTTTCAAACAATAAAATACATACCAAAAAAATTAAATACGGTTCCATTAACAGGAGTCCCAGGGGGAAGTGGCATGGACCTTTTAGACAGCTTTAGCTCTTTATGTTGCTGAAGTTTGGGGCATCTGAAACTTAGGACCTTATACTCCTCGGGTATTTATTGGCACTTCCACCTAGTACCCATCTTATCCTTTCTGAATGGAACTGGGGATCCGGGGACTAGCCAATGCTGATAACCTGAAACCAGAGGTCGAAGTGGGCGGGAACAGTGCTCCCATACTTTTTATTTTTTAAGTTTCACTGTTCCTACACTTTTATTTTAAAAAGAAACTGTTCCGGAATTGTTTCGTTTTAAAATAAAAGTGAAGGAAGAAGTTGAAGTTTACACTTCAGTACACTGCACTGCACAGTCCTATAAATAGCAGGTGCGATTGTGTGGGGGTTTGTATTGTGTGTGGGAGGGGTCGCATGGATGGGGCCTGTAGGCAGTGGGGCAGACCAGCAGGAAACGTAGTTCCACTACTTCTTTTCATACACTTCGACCACTGCCTGAAACCATTTCTAAATTGGATCATGATACTGACAGTCCACTTTGTAGGCACATTCAGGAAACCCTTCATCAATTTTCCTTGTTATCATGGATCAAGATCCTTGCCCTCGTTTAAATGAATAAACAAATGGTATTATATTTTTGGAAAAACCCCGAAAATGTGGACCAATACAATAAAAATGAATTGTGCAATTGTTCTTACGTAAATTGATTACAGGTCGGCGAGGGAACACTTTGTTATATACATATTTAAATATCAAAAACATGCTGGGTCCTAAGTTTTAGCTCAGCATTATTGAACATTCCGTATCTAAATCCCTGCATATCAAAATGCTTGTAGGGATTTTACCCCTGGAATTTCTTTCTTCTTGCGGGAAGACTAACCTTGATAACGCATGTTTGCATTGTAATGAACCAAAAGTGGATCTGATGTGCTTCTTCTTTCAAGTCCCAGCCTATTTAGGCTTGAGGGAAAAAGAGGGCCCGGCAGCTCTTTGGGTCACTAAGAATGAGAAAAACACAGGGAGCCCTCTTTGCTTCTGCAGTGTTTCAGGTCTAGGAAAGTAATAACTTACTGGGCCTCATTATAAGTATTGCAGAATGGGTTAACGGGTGCCGCTAATGGTGGCGGACCCGTTTAACCCATTCCGCAATATTATGAGGTTCCCTCGTGGGACCCGATGTGGACATCTGGTTTTAGCAGACGTCCTTACCGGGTCCCGTTGTTAGCTCCCGCGCCCATTCCCATTGAGCCCTATGGGGGCTCAAATGGGAATGGGGAAGGTCCGGGATGGGGTTCCCTGAGGGAGGAATTACCGGGCCCTCCAAACTCGGAATGGCCCGGTAATTCCCCATTCAGGGAACCCGGACACGGTTTTGGAGGCAGCCGTGCCCTTACTAAGGGCACGGCTGCCTCCAAAGTCGTAATGAGGCCCACTGTCCAAGTGTATCCAATTATGCTACTTCTGGGTAATATATTATTATTTTTAGTAGTCATATAGTCAGACTTTAGGACAGTAACTTGTTATGAATTTGAAATGCTATTTTATCTAATTGTTAGTGGCTTTGTGTGCACTTAAGAAAATAATTTAGTGCATTGGCTTACAAAGAAACTTTTACACATCCACTACATAAATCAATCACACCAAAACAGGAGGAATAGAAAATTACATAACACCCATACATGCAATCACATAACATATAGAAATGCTCAATTATAAAACCATAGCATACAAACATACATTTCTAAATAATCTTTCTTATTTCTTCCCAAATGTGATAGACTGCAGTAGTCAGTATCACCATTTCTGCTGAATATATAATACCCCAAATTGGTCGGTTTTCCATTCGTTCAAGTTTGCAGGCAAATTCGAATATCCTTTTTGATACATATAAAAAACTTTTTGCAAGATGTTAATACATGACGTTTCAATTTCTAGTTGACAAACACGACATGTCCTAGCAGCGTAAGACACCTTAGTTCAAGCACCAATACGTACAAAAACGGGAAAAAGATTAAAAGGTAATCAATTGACGAAACATCTTATTTGAGGATTATTCACTTTTAAAGATAATCCAATGGTTTCCTGATAAGAACCTCACTCATTATTCAAAGCATTTGCACGACTATACACCAACAAGCGCGTTGGCGGCAATTTGGGTTGTAATAGTATTTTTCCATCTTAAGACAGGTATTTTTGTGGCACTCCACCACTTTCAAATGTGCGCTAAAGTGGCGTACATATACGGTACCATTTCGGTGCCAGTATTGTGGAAGTGTGGTTGCAGTGCAGGGTATATATGAACACTTTCCTGTACACCAAAGTAAGCAGCTTCAACATTGCATCCTGCATCCTATTTTACAAAACTGCGCTGCTTTCTTTGGTTTATATGAAAGTGTTCATGTACACCTGTGTTCTCAGCAGCAGTTTTGTAAAATAACGAATATGAATGTGATAGTTTTAGCTACATAGGCAGAAGGACTTGTTGGCTCATTGCAATTTGAACTTGTGGACCATTACATGCCGGGAAATAACATTAATTGAATTCATCATTTTACAAAGCTTCGGCTCTTAATCTCACAATAAATTGATGAAATCTAATTGAGTCCTTAGTGATCACACTATGCTTAGTTGTAAACCGCTGATTGAATTTTAGAGACATAATTGTCTTACAATGTTTATTTATAAGGTAATGTATAAAAAGTCGTATGACTATATTATACTAATAAAAATGTAAAAAAGAAAAATAAACTGACTATCAATGAGTTCGGTAATGGAGCATCTTTTACTTACAATGCCGTGAAGCTACTTGCCCGCGCTAATGCAAGGAACCTTCCTCAATAATTGAGTTGTCAGGATTCCAATGGCTAGCTCTCCCTCTCTTCTTCATTCACACTTTTGGGACACATAGATTCTCATAAAAATGAGGACTTTTTTACATAGCTCCCCACTACCCTTCTGCCCCCTCCCCCACTCTTGCCATGATGGCTTTTGTCCTGCCAACACTGCGTGGCCGTAGAGCACCACTGCTCTTTATAGTTGTTACCTAAAGGCTGAGAGCCTATATTGGTGCCTACACATGAGCTGTCCCTTCATTGCCTGCACATTTTATCTCTCTTTGTTGCCTGCACCCTCAATCCCTCCCTTCAAGGAGGAGACGCATGTTTCTCCCCTCCTTGTGTGCAACCCCCTTCCTCCTTTACTGACTGCAAATATGGCTTCTCCCTTATTTGCTTGAACTTGCAGTCCATCTCTGTATTAACTGTTCTTTAGCAAATTTTTGGATTTGGTACTTGTGTTTCACCTTTAGTGTCACCCTGTGGCCAGGAAAAAGCTACCGTGAGAAGAACCAGGGTGTTGAGAAGACGAATATTTGGTTGGCAGAGCACCCTGCAATGCATTTGGCATAAATTAATTGAAATACTTGTTATGTTTTGAATTTTCCACCATGGGAATCAGCGCTGGAGAATGTTTTCAAAATGTGTTCCAATCAGTAAATAGGATGTAGGAAATGCCATGGTTCCTGCTGCTCAGTATCCTTTCTTCTGCCAGATTGTCTCAGCACAGGCAAGAGTATCACCATGAAATTGTTTTTTTCGATATATCACCTCCATAAAACTCACGTGAAATCGATTCCTAGTTTCTTCGTGGCCAGCTCGAGTTTCGGCTATCGTTGGGTAAAACGTTTTTAATGCAACCCAGCCTTCCTCAGGGCAGTAATGTTTCATCTCAAGGGGAGAGAGAAGTGGGTTCTTCCTACATAGATAGCAAATGGTTGTTGGTCACATGATGTACCGATTTAAGCAAAAGAACCCGAGCGGCGGGGGCCTTACCAGAGTCGGTAAAGACCCCGCCGCGAGGGTTCTATTGCTATTAGTATCCCGGCGTGCAAAATTTGCGTGACCAGGGTACTAAAAGCAATTTTTTTCTGTCCCGAAACGCTGCAGCGTTTCAACGCTGCAGCGTTTTGGGACAGAAAAATAAAATGACCAAGAAAATGGCCGCCGCCATGGAAAGGGAAAACGGAGTCCGTTTTCCTTTTCCATGGCGGCCATCGGGAGCTGACGCGCTGGGAACACAAGTGTTCCCTGCGCGTCCGCTACCGAAAAAGGATCCAAAAAAAGGTAAGTGGGGTTGGGAGGGCGGGAGTAGGACGGGGAAAAAGAAAAAAAAAAAGTACCTGCGTCCCCGGCGGAGGGACGAGGGAAGCCCCCAGCCGTGTGGAGGCGCAGAGCGGGGATGGCCCCGCTCTGAGTCTCCACACGGCTGGAGGCTTCCCTCGTCCCCCGCCAGGGACGCAGGATCAAGAAGGTAAGTTGGGGGGCGGGTGGGAGGGAGGGAAGGGAAGGGAAGGGAAGGGAAGGGAAGGGAAGGGAAGGGAAGGGAAGGGAAGGGAAAAATAAAAAATAAAAAAAAGACTTACCCGAGTCTCTGGCGGGGGGCGAATGCAGCCTCTCAGCCGCGGTGAGGCTCGGAGCGGGGATGGCCCCGCTTCGAGCTTCCTCATTGGCTGAGGGGCTGCCACGCCCCCGGCCGGGGAAAAAGGCCGTGGAATCCCAACGGAGGGATTCCCGGCCGGGTAGGGACCTGGCGAGAGCCAATCAGAATGCTTGTTGCATTCTGATTGTCTCTCGCCGGGGTACTAATCCATTATAACATCACTGAAGGCACCCTTCACAAGCCCTGTATCAGCATCACAGGATTACCTGAACAGAAGGGACGAATCCCCTTGTTTCCGGGATGTGCCGTGCATTAATGGAAGTAAAACGTGTTAATGGAAGTAAAACAACAGAGGCCCTCCCCTGGGGTAGTGAATCCACACTGCTAGCATGCAATTCACACCTGTTTCACTCTCCCTTTGTGATAAAATATTTTTGCCCTGAGGAAGACTGGGGTGCATTAAAACTATTTTTACCCTGATGGCTGAAACTTGAGTTGGCCATTAAGTTGGCCATGAATTGATTTCACGTCCTTAAAATAGCACATAATTTCGGTTGCCTTAGGGGTGATGCAGTGTTGACGGCCTAGCTAATCTTGTAATAATGGCACATGTTTCTTTGATGTTATTGGCAGTCCTGTTTTACAACCATTGCACAAAATGCGATGGTTTGGACGGTATCTTTCTACTTATGCACATTCATGGGTGTCCTGTCTTGTTCTATGTAGTGTCTTGTTTGTCACAAGAGGATTGGACCGTACCATTGTGTATACGGTCACCATTTGGGATGCTTTTTAATGTGGTAGTTATATGTGAATTGTGAGATTTTAAAAAACTAAACCTTTTTGTATGTATTTCCTTTCTTTTTACTCATGCAAAAATTGCCCTTTTCACACAATAAATTATTCAGATTCATGAAATGATTTACTGAATTATCCTGTGGAGACAGTGATTATTTTACTTGTGCGATTGCGACTGCTGTTTAGTTTCTTTGTCAATTTAGGTATAGGATCCTTTCTTGTGTATATATCCAGTTACACAATGTCACATTCCCTATATGCCTCTTAATCCCAGTCTAAGTCCCAGTCTCGGACTCTCAAATTCAGTCTGTCAGTCTCACCGTCAGTCTGAGCCTCAGTCAGGGTGTCTCAGTCTCAATCATAGTTACAGTCTCTAGGTCTCAGTAGCTCAGTTTCAGACTCTCAGTCACAATCTCAGACCCAGACTAATCTCTCCAATTAAGCCTCTAAGGCCCCGATTCAGGGAAAAGGGTGCATTAATCCCACAAAGGCAGCGCGTCAAGAATGACACTGCACGATCCTGCACTCAGACGTTTTTCTGTGCGCTCTGCGTATTCATGGAATTGTCAGCGCAAAGTAACCATATACGCAAGTTGCGGCTGGAACGCCCCTGACACGCTTCCACACAAAGCAAAAACAGCCAGAAACAGCTACCTTTGCATGCTTCCCGGGCGCAAATACATGCACCCTCAAAACAGTGCGTGGGGTCCCCTGCAAGCAGGCCTATATCTCAGGGACCCTACACAGGGTCCCCATTAACTGTTACAGGCACCCCAACCACATGCGTATGATTTATCATAATTCAGGTAAAACTCAGAAAATCGGCATGTGACACCCTGTAACCCGTTCCTGCACCCCGCTGCACTGCCTACACGCACCCCTAAGTTAAATCAGAACCCCACCTGCATACACACACCCCTAAATCTGACACCCAATCTTACCTCTGCAAAGTGAATCCTATGTGCAAGTGTCTGTATGCCTGCCTTCAAGTGGCAGATAGTATGAGGGCTTTGCATGGCCATTTCCCTGCCAAGAGGTTGCGCCGTCGGATCCATGAATACGTATCGTTCTGCGCCATATTGGGCGTGCGATGGACTTCTTCTGGCCCATCCCTCGTAATGCCCACTATCTCGCATGTTCTTCCCCATTTTCTGTGTTCCGCCCCCCTTCCCAGCCCTCTGTACAAGCCACGCCCACTTTCAGGGGCATGGCAGGCCGCCGCGAAATCCACACAAGTCCCAGGAAAATCATAACATTCAATGCCATGAATCGACGTATGGAATTTCGCACACAGTTTGGCACACAAGTTCCCTATTTCCCACACAAATAATTCCATGAATTGGGCCCTCAGTCTTTCAGTCTTACTCTGCATTTGAGTGTTAGTCACAGTCTAGCAGTGTAAGTCATAGTCTCTCTGTCTCAATCTGAGTCACTGTCTCTCAGTCTGAGTATCTCAGTCTCATTCTCGCTGTCTCATTCTCTCAGTCTCAGGGTGAAAATAGCAGGAAGGAAGGTGGAGGCTGGCTGCATGGAGAGTTTGTAAGGGGCTGGATGCTAAGTACAGAATGTGACACAATCGAAGAGGATGTTGGTCTGTTATGCCGCAACAACACCTTAAACCTGCAAATGCATCTGTGTATGGCATTTGCACATTTGAAAACATAAACCTTTTTTCCCTCTTCTGGGAAAGTCGAATCTTGGTGTTTTTGCGCATCTCTCTCTCTTCTCTCATCCACTTCTCCTCCACCTACCTGCATGCACCCCCTATGGTGCTCTCTCTGTCTCCCATCCTCTCAAACTTCTACTCTATCTCTTACCCTATCCATCTCACTAGGTCTGGAAGGAAGACGTTCATGAGGGACATCCTGGTCTCCAACCCAGGCCTCTCTATCGCTGATACCCAGACCCTCCAGACAGACTCTCACTGACATCCTCTTTGTCGTCCCCTCTCCATTCCTATGGACACTTCATATGGTTTCTGTTCTCTCTCCTTTCTCCTTCTCTTCCATTAATGGTGGCACTAGGTGGGAGGTCCTCTTGACCCCCTTCCACTCCTCCAAGGCCATCATTCATGCCTATATGAACTGCATCATCTTGATTCAGGGCCCTCAGCCCAATCTCCTAATTTTTGATAGGCGTTTCCTGTGTTTTATCAACTTCCTCCTTCTCCTTCTACTCCTTCCACCACCTTTCTGGCACCCTCATCTTCCTACTCTGCCCACCCTCGGGCCCCTGTACCACCTCCGCAGGGTGTACCTCAATCCTGTACCCCTCCACAGAAGTCTTTCAAATGTGACAACCTGCTCCACGTCGTTACCTTCACTTCTCGCTCTGCTGTCAAACATTTCTCTGACATCTGTCACCTCCTCAAAGAACTCGACCTAGATGTCCTTACTCTCACAGAGACATGGTTTACGGCCAGTTCTGTCACATGTTTTGACACTCTCCTCCCTGTGGGCTACAAGATCCTCTCCAAACCCAGAACCAACTGTCCTAGAGGAGGAGTAGCCCTGATCCTTCTGGAGTGGGTCCCGGCATCTGACATCCCTACGCAGGCCTACTCCTCCTTTGAATGCCTGTTCTTCAGGCTCTCTATCTCTCCTGGCCTCTCTCTAACTGTGGCCACCATCTACAGGCCATCTGGTCTCCCTCTCTGAATGGGCCGACCTATCCTCTTCTCTCCTTGCCTCTACTTCTCACCTTCTCATCCTCGAAGATCTTAAATCCACCTCGATGATACTAATCCCTCCTCTGGGCTTTTCCACAACCTCTGCAACACTCTCTCTCTTTCCATTCTGCCCTCTGGCCCGACACACTCTGCTGGACATACATTGGAGGTTCTCATTACCTCAGACATTCCCCTCTTATCACTGCTCTCTCTTGGACTGACCACTTTCTACTCACCTCTCATCTGAAACTCTCTATCCCTCAGGCAAAGGTCCCCTCTGCCCCCAGCGCTACCAGCTACCTTTTCAGTCATTCGTCCCATGAAGTGTGTGTCAGTGGATGCCTTTGCCTCTACTTTCTCTGCTCCTCCTACTCCTGCATCTGACTCACACCCTGACAAAGCCCTTTCTAATCTGCATCTTTCTATTTCCACCACCCTGGACATTCATGCTCTTCTCATGAGAATCCGTCTGAAGCCTACCTCCAAGGGCAACTCTTAATATGATTGCAACCTCACCATCCTGAAATGCAAGTGCAGGGTGACTTAGAGGAAGTGAAGGGCTTCAGGTGCATCCTCTGATAAACTGGCCTGCCGCCTGCTACAAAGGCAATAGAGACTCTCTGTCCTGTCCAAGAAGAGTGCACACATTCAAGCCTGTGTTTCTGTGGCCTCTAACAACATGGCCAAAATATTCAAAATCTGCAAGGAACTGGCCAATCCTGTTGCAGACCCTGCCTCTCCTGTTCCCTCCAAGGCCCTCTGTATGGCTCTGGTCTCTCACTTCTCTGCTAAAACTCAGGACATCCTGTTCTCTATCTCCTCTTCCTCTCTCGGCCCCCTTTTGGCTATCTCTCCCTCTCCTCCTCCTTTCTACTCTTTCCCTCTGACACCTGATGAGGTTTCTAGACAAGTTTGATCTATGAAAGGATCGTCCAAATAGTGCCCCTGCTCCTCCAAAACCATCAAGGACCATATTGACACCCTGGCTCCAGCCTTGGCCGATTTCTGTAATCACACTTTCGCCACTGGAACGTTTCCCT
Organism: Ambystoma mexicanum; assembly: GCF_040938575.1. Classification (NCBI taxonomy): domain Eukaryota; kingdom Metazoa; phylum Chordata; class Amphibia; order Caudata; family Ambystomatidae; genus Ambystoma; species Ambystoma mexicanum. The sequence continues at coordinate 308,038,348 of NC_090921.1, forward strand.
CTCCCCTTAAGCACTCCCTTGTGCGCCCCCTCCTCAAAAAGCCATCTGCCGATCCTACCTGCCCGGCAAACTATTGCCCAATCTCCATCCCCCCTTTCCTGGGAAAAATCTTGGAAAAGCTGGCCATCCCATAGCTTACTCTCCACAGTGAATATGTTGGTTGTCTCCATGACCATCAGTCTAGCTTGAGAGCTGCCAGAGGCAGGAATACCGCTCTCCTGAACACCCGTGAAGATCTGCTCTCTAACCTGGATTCCAACATTCCCTCTGTCCTCATCCTCCTTGATCTTTCCTCTGCTTTCGACACAGTCAACCATGCCTTCCCGATCAATTTACTCTGTGTGAACCTGGGCATCACGGATCAGGCCCTGGAGTGGCTGACCTCCTTCCTCTTGGACCACCCCTCCCAGGTCCAACTTGCTCCCTTTTTCTCTGCCACCTCTCTCTCTACATATGGCGTTCCGCAGGGCTATATCCTCTCACCCTGGTTTTTCAACCTCTACTTGGCCCCTTTGGCTTATCTGATCTCTATTTTCTCTTCTAGCTTTCAGTGTTCTGCGGATGACTCAGCTTTGCTTCAGGCTCCTCTCACCCTCCTCTCCTCTCTCGCTCATTCCTGACAGTCTATCCGCGATTCAAGATTGGCGCATGTCCACTGATCTCTGCCTTAATTCCAGTAAGTCAGAGATCCTTCTCATTGGGACCTCTGCTTTCACTCTCTCACTCTGGCCGCCTGCCTTGGGCCCTCTCTTTCACCTTCCTGCAAGTAAAAAAACATTGGTGTCATCTTCAACTCCACTCCCTCTTTCTCTTGTCACATCTCGGACATCGCCAAGAAGTCCCACTCCTTCCCTTTCTCACTTCCCCTAAAAGCTCACTGTCTCCAAAGCCCTGGTTCTCTCTAGGCTGGACTACTGCAACAGCCTCTTTGTCAATCTGCCTTTCCCACTCTCTGCCCTCTGCAACTAATCCAGAACAGGACTGCAAGCCTTATCCTTGGCCTCAAGCCCACAGGTCATCTCTCTCTAGCCCTGAAAACTCTCCTCGGGCTCCCGGTGGCTGCAGGGATCAAGTGCAAGACCTTTTGCATTGTCTACAAAGCTTTCTGGGGCCCGGGCCCGCACTACATCCAATGCTCTCTTCTAAAATATCTTCCTTCTCAGGGCCTTCGCTCAGCTACCTCCAACTCTCTAAGGATTAGACGCTTCTCCAGGCAGAGATTGGGGGGTAGATTCCTCTCCTCTGCAGGTGCTTTCCTCTGAAATGGCCACCCTGGCCCTCTCAACCGTGAGCCAAACCACCTGAAGTTCCGGAAGCAGGTCAAAAAATTCCTCCTCTGCTTTCTCTCTCTCCCTCCCCCTGCTGACCTACCTGTCTGCTGTACCGACTGGTTGCTTGGCTACCGTCAGAGTCTCACTGGTACCAGGCTCTTTCTTGATCAGTCACCCATCACTGCTTCTGGACCTACCACACACGTAGGGGCTGTAACTGTAACCCTACAGTCCCGTGTTCTCCTTGCACTAACCAGAGCCGCACTGCCCTGGCTGCACTTACTCAGAGTACTGCTGCCCTGTTTTCCCCGGCCCTCTCCCTTGCAGTTCCCCTATCGCTTTCCCCTTGCACTTCTCGTTCTCGCACTTGCACGATCTGAATGATACTAGTAAGGATGAGGCCTAGTAAGATTGTCTTGTCCTCCCTCTGTCTTCCCTCCCTTGTCTTGTCGCGCCTAGAAACACGTGCGTGCAGGCTCGTTATAAATGACTTATCATATCATATAATTTGCTTTTCTGGAAGGTTTGGGGTTCGCATAGGTAGGCAAAGAGCTTAAGTTTCCCGGGAAAACACTGGATACAGCAGCGGCTTCAGTTGTGCCATAAGAATTTGTACGTTATTTCTTTACAATGCGCTTACGCCTAAAGTAAAGGGGAGATGGTGAATGCTTTTCCAATGTTTCTCACCTAGAAATTGGCATATGGGCTTCACACGACTGCATCTTCCTTACATCAGTTATAACTATCATGTATACATGTATGACTGCAGAAAAGCACAATCATACAATAATTATTTGTGCTCCAATTAGTAATTCGTGTAATTATTTTCTTATTAAGATAGATACATGAAATTAACTTTTCCTAATGTAATTAAACAATAAATACACGCAGCATCACTTATCTTGGCATGGAAAGGTTTTTGCTTGGTTGCATCACTTAAAAGCATTGCTCGGCCTACACATGTTTGACATCATTGCTTATAAAACATATTAGCAACCCACTAACAGTGAGCTTCTTCAGGGCCAGTACAACTGTGTCAATAGAATCTTCAAAATGTAGTTTAGTTGCCCACATGTAAGACAGCTGACTAATCGTGGTTTTTATCAGTTATTTCAGGAAAACGTTGCTTTATTGCCTGTACCCTGATCACACCCTTAGATTTCGCTATCCTGAAATCTTATGCTATTTCTTGCATCTAGAACCCATGTTCATTGTGCATTCTATTTGACCCTCATCCTGTGGACTGCACATGGTCCCTGTCTTCGTTTCGTGTAAATCTTGACTCTAGCATGATTGATTGCACACCAAAACCATCTCGCTCTCCTGGACCCTGGATTTAATGCCAGTCCCATGATCCCACATTCGTTTCTCGCTATCCTGGACCCTACCTTTAATGCCTGCACCAGGATCCCACCTTCATGTCTCACTCACCTGGACCCTCACTTTAATGCCTGCACCAGGATCCCACCTTCATGTCTCACTTTCCTGAACCCTCACTTTAATGCCGGCACCAGGATCTCACCTTCAGTCTCACTCACCTAGACCCTCACTTGAATGCTTGCACCAGGATCCCACCTTCATGTCTCACTTTCCTGGACCCTCACTTTAATGCCGGCAGCAGGATCTCACCTTCAGTCTCACTCACCTGGACCCTCACTTTAATGCCTGCACCAGGATCGCACCTTCATGTCTCACTATCCTGGACCCTCACTTTAATGCCTGCACCAGGACCCCACCTTCATGTCTTCCTCTCCAGAACCCTCACTTGTATGCGTGCACAAGGATCTCACCTCCATGTCTCGTTCTGCTGGACTCCCACTTTAATGCCTGCACCAGGATCCTACCTCCGTTTCTCGTCACCCTTGACCCTCACGTGCTGCACCCTTGCTCGACTTACATCCCTTGCCCACCTTCCCCGGCACAGCCCTCTCCTTACTGCTTGCCCCCAGTCCCTGCCTTTACTTATACTTCCCGGGGACCCTCACTTTATTTGACTTGCTCCCCGATGCCATCTGCATTTCTTGCTCCCAGGACCCGCACTTGCCGCCCCCCAGTCCTTGCACCCATGTATCCCCCACCTGGATCTTAACTGTGTTGCCGTCCCTCCAGCCCCTGCCTTTATTTCTCATATCCCTAGACACTCACTGTGTCTCTTCCACCCCGATACCAAATCCATGCGTCGCTCTCCTGGTTGATTGCTGACACCTCCATCCCATTCAATGCTGGCACCCCCTAGCTACCCGTCCCATCATCTTCATTGCTCCCTGCCTCCTTCGCCAATGCCCGTAGTCCACCCATGCGCCTCGCATGGATTGCACCCATTTTCTGTTGCATGCCCCCCCTTGTCGCTCCCACTCCTGGTCGTTTCTGTCTTCGCCACTCCCCCCTCTCCACCGGCCCACACTACACTGCTCGCACCCCAGTTCCTTCCGTTCCCTGTCACTGCTCGTGCCCGGCCGGCACCCTTCCTTCGTATACCGCCCGCCCCCCTTCATTGATCAGACCCCACTCGGCGCCCCCTCCCGCACCCCCCTTACCTATGTAGAAGTTGGTGACGGTCCGCATCTGCTTGTGTTTGGAGATGACGTAGATGACCAGAGAGTTGCCCGCCAGCCCCACCACCATCAGCATGGCGAAGAAGAGGGGCACCAGCCAGGCGTCCACCAGTCTGGGGGGGCTGCGGGGGTCGGTGCTGTTGCCCTCTGGCAGGGCTCTGCCAAGGCACGACTCGTTCATCAGAAAGGACTCGTTGCCCATCTCTGGGCTGGCAGAGGCTTCCCACATGCTCTCCGTTGGGATGGGGCTTGCTGCGTCTGGGCAGTGCCCACCTCAAAGGCTGGCGCAGAATAAGTAGGTTGGTTCAAGAGGGCCCAAGGAAGCTGCAACGGGATAACGGGACTCTGCCCCAATGAAGGATGGCAGCGGTGAATGCAGAGGGCAGGGGCAAGAAAGCTGATACGGGTCCACTGGCACGGGAGGCAATAGAGTGGCACAGCTGGGGCAATGCTAGCAGAGGTTTACGAGAGGAAGGTGGGTGGCACAGTGGGCGCAATTACAGGAAGGATACTCCGGGGGAGCGAAGGTGTCACGGGCAGAGAAAGGCTGGCACATGTAGCTTGGCACACACGGAGGAAGGCTGGTAAAGATGAAGAATGCTGATACCGATGACTGAAGACTGGCAGATGTAGAGGGAAGCTGGCACGGGGAAATGAAGGGTGGCATAGGCATTGAACGATGTCGCAATTAATGAAAGGATAGCAGGTGTGTGGGCCGGCTGTCGGAGCGGGATGAAAACTTGCACACGTGGAGGACGAGTGAATGAAGGCTGTCACAGAGAGAGAAGGGCTGGCACGTGCTGGGAAGATTGGCACAGATATACGAAGGCTAGCACTGGCAGGGGAAGGATGGCTCAGCTAAATGACGGTTGGCACAATTGTATCCAGGCTGGGGTGGATGGAGAAAGTCGGACACAGGGGGAGGAAGGCTGTCACGGGTGGAGGAAGGCTGGCACCGGCGGGGCAGTTGGCACAGGTGGGGCCTTTGGGAGAGGTGACTTACGTCTCGCACGGGTAGAAGAAGGGTTCCACAGCTTAATGGAAACTGGAAAAGGTGGAAGGGTGGCACTACTGAATAAATGCTGGCAACTGCGTGGGATGATTGGCACAGGTGGAGAAGACTGGTAGGTGAGGGTGGAACTTCAACACATGAATTTAGGCTGGCACAGTAAAATGTAGGTGGCAAAGGTAACCATTAGGCCAGAAGCACGGGTAAATGGAGGCTGGACATCTGGTTGGGGCGGGTAGAAGTAGGTGGCTTGTTGCTAGCACATCGGATAATGGTAGTCATCGAAGCGCTAGAACAGGTGAACGAAGGCTGCTACCGGTGAGATAACTTTGGCGAATTAGAATGAGTCCCATGCAGCTGAAGACTGGGGCAAGTAAGAGGCGTGAGGTTGGCACAGGGAGGGGAACGATGGGATCAACGAGTGCTGGTGAAACAAGACTGGCTCAGGTGACTGCGGCTGTAGGAAGACTGGCACAGGTGACTTTCCATGGAGTACAGTTGACACGGGTGACTGAAAGCTGCCACAGGTGGGTGCGGATGCAGGGAGCCTGGCGCGCGCCACTTCAGTCGGTGGAAGGTTGGCACAGGGGAAGGGATGCTGGCACAGACGGCTGCAGGTGTGGGAAGGCAGGCAATGGTGGATCCAGGTGGAGGAAGGCTGGCACGAGATGAAGTAGGCTGTACAGGTAGGTAAGTGTAGGCGGAGGAGGACTGGCACAGATGGAGCAGGTGAAGGAAGCTGGCACAGGCAGGTGCAGTCCAGGGGAATCAAGCTGATAGCAAGCTGCCGGCCTCTCCTCTAAGCCCCCTCACCACTTGGGGAGGGGCGCGCTGGACACAGATTTTAACTCTGGGGTCTCCCCTTTCAGGTGATGTGTAGGAGTGTTCTCTCCGGGAGCTGTCCACCAGCGCTCCCCACACTCACTCCCTGTCTACCCCTCAGCCTGGATCCTTCAGCTCCGGCACGTGTCTCGAGTCAGGAGCATGTCTCTGGAGCCGTAAACTGAGCTGTCTCTCACGCTGTAGTCTGCATCTTCTGAGAGACCTCGCTGCGAGACGCAGATCGCCGCCCCTTCCCTCGCTCTCACTCTCTCTCCTTCTCGTCTACTTGCCCTGTTCCACGTCTCTCTCTACACCCACTCTATCTGATGCTCTCTGTTCGTTCGTCTCTAGACTGAACACCCTCTCCTCGTGTCTCACTCCCTGCTCCCCACCTGCCTATCCTCGCTCCCCCTGTCATTCTATTCGTGCTTCCTCCCCCTTCTCCCTCTCGCTCTCCCTCCCTCCCTCCTTCCCCTCTCTCTCCCCCTCCTTTCTCTGTCTCTCTCTTTCTATCTCTCTCCCACTTCATCTCTCTCTCTCAACCTTTTCCTCCCTCCTCCTCTCTCTCCCTCCCTCCTTCCCACGCTCTCCCCCTTCCTTTTCTGCCTCCCTCTTTCTATCTCTCTCCCTCCTCCCCTTCTCCCTCTGTCCCCGTCTCTCCCTCCCCCTCTACCCCCTCTCTGTCTTACTCTCACCCTCTCCTTCCTGTCACTCTCTCTCCCTCCCTACATCCCCCTCTCTGTCCCCCCTATTCCTTTCTATCCCTCTCTTTCCATCTCTCCCCCACTTCCTCTCTCTCAACCTCTTCTTCCCTCCCCCCTCACTCGCCCTCCCTCTTTCCCCCTTTCTCTCCATCTTCCTTTCTCTGCCTCTCGCCCCCACTTCCTCTCTCTCTCAAACTCTTCCTCGTTCCCACTTTCCCTCTCCCTCCCTCCCCCTCTCTCGCCCTCTTCGGTTCCCTGCCTCCCTCTATCTCTCCACTACCTGTATCTCTCTCAACCTCTTCCTCCCTCCCCCTCTCTCTCTTCCTCCCTCCCTCCTTCCCCCTCTCTCTCCCTTTCTCTGTCTCTCTCTTTCTATTTCTCTCCCACTTCCTCTCTCGCTCTAAAGCTCTTCCTCCCTCTGCCTCTCTCTCTTTCTCTTACTCCCTACTTCTCCCTCTCCCTCTTTCATTCTCTCTCTCTCTCTCTCTCTCTCTCTCTCTCTCTCTCTCTCTCACGCTCTCCCTCCATGCTGCCCTTTTCCCTCTGTCCCGGCCTCTCTCTCTCTCTCTCTCTCCCCCTTCCTTCCTTCTCTCTTGCCCTATCTCTCTTTCCTTCTCCCGTTCTCTCCCTTCCCTCTCCCCCTTCCTTCTCTCCCCGCTCCCCTCTCTCCCTCTCTGTATTTTGATCTCTACCTCTCTCTCCCACTCTCTCCCTGCCATTTCCTCTATCCTTATCTCTCTCTCTTTCTCTCCCATCGCCCCTCCAATCACTCTGGTCCCCTCTCTCCCTCCGTCTTCGCTCTGCCTCTCTCTCCGTGCCTCTCCCTCTTTCCTTCTCTCTCGCTTTCTCTTCCTTTGCCCCTCCCTTACCCTCTTCCTCTCTCTACTTTCTTCTCCATCACCCTCTTTTCCCTCTCCCTCCTCTCTCCCCGTACCCTCTCTCTCTCTCTGTCTACCTCTACGCCTCCCCCATTCTCTCTCTGCCTCTCCCTCTTTCCTTCTCTCGCTCTTGCTCTCCCTTCGCCCCTCCCCTCTCACTCGCTCCCTCCCTCTGTCTTCCTTTCTGTCTCTCTCTCTTTCCTTCTACCTTGCTTTCTCTCCCTCTGCCCCTCCCCCTCTCTCTCACCACTTCTCTCTCTTTACCCCTCCCTCACGCTCATGCACTCTTCCCTCTACCTCCTCTCTCCCCACCCCATCTCTCTCTCCCCGTCTTCCTCTCTGCCTCTCCCACTCTCTCCCTGCCTCTCTCTCTTTCCTTCTCTCTCTCTTGCTCTCCCTTCGCTCCTCCCCCTCTCTCTCGCTCCCTCCCTCTGTCTTCCTTTCTGCCTCTCTCTCTTTCCTTCTACCTTGCTTTCTCTCCCTCCGCCCCCTCTCTCTCACCACTTCTTCTCTCTCTTTACCCATGCCTCACGCTCTTGCACTCTTCCCTCTACCTCCTCTCTCCCCGCCCCCTCTCTTTCTCTGTCTTCCTCTATGCCTCTCCCACTCTCTCGCTGCCTCTCTCTATTTCCTTCTCTCTCTCTTGCTCTCCCTTCGCTCCCCCCCTCTCTCTCGCCCCCCTCCCTCTGTCTTCCTTTCTGCCTCTCTCTCTCTGCCTCTCCCTCTTTCCTTCTACCTTGCTTTCTCTCCCTCCGCCCTTCCCCCTCTCTCTCACCACTGCTTCTCTCTCTTTACCCCTCCCTCAGGCTCTTGCACTCTTCCCTCTACCTCCTCTCTCCCCGCCACCTCTCTCTCTCAGTCTTCCTCTCTGTCTCTCCCACTCTCTCCCTGCCTCTCCCTTTCCTTCTCTCGCTCTTGATCCCCCTCTGCACCTCCCCTCTCACTCTCGCCCCCTCTCTCTATCACCCTCTCCCACACTCTCCCTGCCTCTCCCTCTTTCCTTCTCTCTCTCTTGCTCTCCCTCGTCCCCTCTCTCGCCCCTCTATCTATCACCCTCTTCCTCGCTCTCTTTCTCCCCCCCGCCTCGCTCTCTCCTGGTTCAGGCCCCAGTTCCCCCTTTTCGAGTCCCTCTCTCGTGCTTGGTTTTCCTCCTGCTGCCCCTGCAGCCAAACTATGACTTGGAACCGCCTTCTGATTTGAACCCCTCTGCAGCTGCCCCCTTACTTTTCCCTGAAACCTTTTTTTAATTTCTTTATTGTAATTGCTTTATTCAAACCTTTACAAATATTTAAGTCAGCCATAATGAAATAATTTGTTCATAAAATAAGAAAAATAAAATATAAAAAAGAAGGAACCATAGATCATTAAATTCTCATTATACATAAGCAGAAAGATTAATAAAAAATAGAATAGAGAATACATCTGATAAGGTCAAAAGGAACAGAATAGTGTAGTATGAAAAGAAAAAAGAAATGATCAAATATTTATACAATTAGATAAAAAAACATACATTTCCAATATTTCCATTAATAATAATAATAATAATAATAATAATAATAATTCTTTAATGTGATATAGATTGAAAATAAATTCAAACTTTACACATAATACAAATTGCATACATTAATATCATCAATCAAAACAAATAAGCAACAAGTGTACTATACCAACAGAATAAAAGCAGAAACTAAAGTTAATTAAATACATTTAGATAAGCAAAATAGAGATAAATCATGTTAAAATACGTATTTATTACTATCTTTTCTCAAAGTTCTATACGTTCTTAGCAACTCACAATAATATGATATGATATGATATGATATGGCATTTGTAACGCGCCTATACACAGGTGTTTCAAGGCGCGACGAGGCAGGGAGGGGAGGAAACAAGGGGAAACAGACAACGATCCTACTAGGCCAGGTGTCATTCAGATCGCGCAAGTGCAAGGGTGGGGGAGGGGGAAAAGTGCAAGGGGAAGGGGAGGGGGGGAAGTGCAGTAAAGGTAAGTGGCGTAAAGTAATAAATAAATAGGGCCAACTTGTGGCAAGTGTAAGGTAAGTGCAGAACAAGTGCTGGAAAAGGGGGGGGGGGGCTGTAGGGATACAGAGACAGTCCCGCAGTGCAGAGGGGTTCCAGGGCATCAGTGCAAGTGGAGAGTGGCTGGGCCCAGGACAGAGGCCGTTAAGAGTGGTCCAGTTGCAGAATCAGTGCAGTATCAGTGAGGAATAATTGGCTGTTCAGCAGGGGAAAGGGAGAGAGAAAGCAGAGGCAAAGAGGAAGGTTTTGAGGTGCTTCCGGAACCGGAGATGGTTCTCCTCAAGTTTCAGGGAGGCAGGAAGGCTGTTCCAGAGGGAGGCCCCTGCCGCGGAGAGAGATCTACCCCCAGCTCGTTGCTTCGAGAAGCGGCTGACCCTGAGGGAGTTGGAGGCGGATGAGCGAAGGGCTCGGGAAGGAAGATATTTGGGAAGAGAGAGTTGAAGGTATATAGGACCAAGGCCCCAGAAGGCCTTGTGGACAATGCAGAGGGTTTTGAACTTTATCCTCTCAGCCACTGGGAGCCAGTGTAGAGATTTCAGTCCTGGAGAGATACGGTCCCTGGGCTTGAGGCCAAGGACAAGTCTCGCAGTTCTGTTCTGTATGAGTTGCAGAGGGCGGAGAGTGGAGGCAGGCAGATTAAGGTAGAGGCTGTTACAGTAATCCAGCTTCGAGAGAACCAGGGCTCGGGAGACAGTAAAGGAACATCTTTCCAAAGGGCTCCTTATCTCAGAATCATGTGACAAATGAAATAAAATTTGGCAAAAGATCTACTCCCACTCAAGGTGAGATGTATATTCTTGACACTATCATTCTCAGATAACTAAAACAGGGAGCCCAAACTTACTTCAATCTGTTGCCAAACATTGTACAGTGCAATAAACAGGTGTATATTGCAGGTGTTAGTGCAATAAAGCCAACATGATGTTTCACAGATGGTTAGAGGATTATGTACAAATTCACCAAGATGTAATAATATTGTGGGATTTAATATCTGACATTCAGTTAGAAGATGTTTGGCTGTCTCCATATATTCTGGGAATTTGCACAGGCGACAGATTCGCTCTTTGGCCGGAATATTCTCCCTAGCTCCCAGGTTGCTCAACGTGGGAAGTTGTTCTAGTTTAAACACGATGATGAAACGTCTGAGCCTTTTAGTAGGGCAAAGATACAGATATGCTTGCGGTTTCATAAAAGTATATAATCTGTATTTTACAAATTGGTAGGTCTTAAGAGTGCTCAGATTTGAGAAATTCTCGAGCCAATCCCACAAATCCACCTTTTCCCCAAGTGCATTTAAAACTTCCTTGGTAAAGGTTACTCCTCTAAGTGTCCAGCCTATGTCAATGAGGAATTTTGTCATGGCTTTTAGTAGGGGTGAAGTGGTATGTTTTTTAAACACTTCCTGGTGAATCACAGACAATAAGGGGTTGGTGGGACAGCTGGTCATTTTAAGATAGAACCCTGCCCTCCTTTTGAGTACCAAGGATTTCAGTGAATGAAGGCCCAATTCAAGTCTAATCAGGGCCATCGGGACTCCCGGGGGAAACCCCAATATCCGGCGCCAAAATTTGCCCTCCATCACTTGCAGCCATGCTAGATCAAAGGAAAGAAGGGACTCAAGGCCATATATGATCATGGGGGCAAACACTTGAATATATAAGTGTTGTGTCCATCACAGAGTAAAGCCACCCTGCTTATTAGTGAATGCAGATATCAGTGCGGTAACTTGCATCGCCCTGGTTATACGTCCCTGTCTACAGTGTAGGTAATCGCCACAGGGCTCAATATCCACTCCAAGATACCGGTAGGAGGGAGCATACTGCATGTGATTTTGATGCACCATCAGGTTCACTCGGGATGCTCTCTTCTTGGTAAATCTAATCACCTTGGTCTAATCTAGGTTGATTGTCAAGCCATTAGTCCTAGCATAGTCCCATAGGGTGGCTGCAGAGTGCCGAAGTCCACTTATGGTGGTATCAAATACGACCAGGTCGTCTGCATACGCCAGGACTACACACGGTGCCTCTCCAATTTTAGGAGAGCAATTGTGGGCCTCAGCTAACACTGCAGGGATGTCATACACATACAGATTGTAAATGAGGGGTGCAGTAACACATCCCTGTTTTACTCCTCTGTTTTGGATCAAATTCTTGGTCATACTGCCTTCGTGGTTTAATCTAAGACGGGCGGAGGTGTTCTTGTGCAAGAGTCTCAGATAGTATAAGAGACCTATAGGGCATCCCATTGCTTCAAGCTTAGCCCATAATCTCGTTCTAGGGATAGAGTCGAAGGCTGCCCTGAAATCAATATAAAGGGCATATAGTGGGGGCTGCCCCTTGCTTAGCTCCCGTGTACAAAGTATATCCATCACTAGTAGGTTATGTTCGGTGGAGAAGTCCTGCCGAAAACCACACTGCAATCTGCTAAGTATATTAGCCTCTTCTACCAATTTCTGCATTTCACTTAGTAATAATGAGGCAAAAAGTTTCCCTGTGCTGTCAAGCATAGAAAGAAGCCTATAGTTATTCGGGTCAGTCCGGCTACCCTTTTTAAAGACGGGAATGAGGATGGCTGTTTGCCAGGTTGGGGGAATTATCCCCTGTGCTAGGATCTTTTTGAAGAAAAGGGAGAGTAAGTCGGCCCAAAATACAGGGTTGTTCTTGATTACTGCATTAGCCAGCCCGTTAGGGCCAGGGGCTCTAGAAGACATAAGAGCGGTTATCTTGTTCAAGATGGCCTCTACTGAGACATCAAAGGGAGGAAGGGTAGGGGCCATATTCGAGGATATACTAAAGAACTCCATCTCCCCTGAATTATGGCCTAACAGAAATTTTACCCATACCTCCTCGCTAATAGGGTTGGCTAATGGGCCTTTGACCTTCTCTCTATTCTCATTTAGGAGTGACCAAATACTGTGGGAATTCCTGCAACAGATAGTCTGCACTAGCCTTTGATATATATTGTTCCTTTCTACTCTCTTTATGTTCTTAATGCTAGCTCTATATCTGTTTTTAGCTTTTCTTACTTTCTCGCAGTAGAGGCGTCCCGATAGGCTCTGGGTCTTAAGGCGCCGGCCGGATCTCTGCTCTCAGCCCTCTCTTGGATTCCCTAATTCCCTTATTATAGGGAGTTTTAATGCACTCAGTTCTTAACATGTACCCCATTTTAGCTGTGGCGGGTTTGCCTGAGAATCCCAGGATCCAGTCTTCTATTTCATTTACTTGAGATTGAAGTCAGGAAGACCCTCTGCAGCAGCGGGGTTAAGAGCTGCAGTAGCCGATCTTATATTCTTTTCAGACCAGACTATTCTTGATCCTGCACTATTGGTTTTAATACTGCCAATATTCGATTGGGCGGTGGGAGGGATTGGGAGGCGGAGTGAACAGTGAAGCGACGCATGATCGCTCCAATTATTCGCGGTCACATTCATACCAACAACTCTAGTCAGGATCACAGGGCACGTAAATATGTAGTCCAGAGTGTTGAATGATAGTCCATTTGACCACGTATGCTTCCCAGGCCTGTCTCCAAGAGTACGGCCATTGATCATCGTGAGGTCCCAGGAATCGAACGATTGAAGCCCGCCAAATCCCTCAACCTCCCTTTTTCCATGGATCATTAGACAATTTGCACTAAGATTAGCATTTGAGGATATCAGTGCATCACCTGTCATATGGCAATTAAAATCCCCCATCACAGCAACCGCAACATTACCAGGCCTCAGGGACCAAGAGGAGAGTAGGTCCTGTAGTGCATCTTGTAAGAGTTCTTTCACTACTGCTCCTGGAGGGTTATAGAAATTAATGCGAAGAAACCTACATAGGCCACCCTCCTCTTGGTACTCCACCTCTACCGCCACAAGATGGTCCTCTGCCCCACACTGAATCCTTTGTGATATGGCCGTGTTAACCACCCCTGTGAGTAAACCCCCAAATGGACGACCCTTACTGCCCCGTTTAGCAGGAGATTGATATATAACATAACCATCTAGCAGTAAAGGGTCCAATGACCAGGTCTCTTGAAGACAAATGCAACTATGATTAGACAATAGGTCAACAGAGCCCTCCGACCTCAAAACATGGGCAAAGCCTCGACATTTTCAGGTAAGAAAAAAAAAACATCAATGGTCCTGTAGAGATCTCAGGAGGGCTTCCAAAAGTGACTTAAGAACATGTTGTAATTCGGTCAAGACAAGGTTTTCCCCTGCCCCAGGCTTAGGACAATTCAATGTGGGGACAGGAGTGACAGTGGACTCTGGTACAGGGCAGATAACATTCTCATACGGGTCCACATCAATATCAATGTCCACTAATCTCAGTTCCTCTTTATATTTCCTAATCAATCTTGCTGTAGACAAAAAAGTGCAATGTAAAGCAGAGACATGGGAATTAGGACCATTCAGAGGTTCAGCAAACAGGAAATCATCCGATTTTAAGACACGAAGTTGAGGAATGTAATAGAGTCTCACTAGTAATTTGGAGCGCGCCAGCCAGGAATTTTTGCCACTCAAGTATAAATTCTTGATAAAGCAAATGCGATTCTCAGTAGTGTTCCTGGCTACGCTCTTCTGGTCAGGCAATACAGGGACAGATTATTCTCCCTCCATGACTGACCCAGGGGATTGCTTTAGGCATATAGACAGACTCAGTACAGGGCCCTGCTCCAAGTCCACCACAGAACCTTCATCTGAGTCCAGGCAGATGGCCATCTCTTCTGACTTCTCTTCCAGCACAAGCCAGTCTGTAACAAGCCCTTTATTCATTGATGCCCGTGCAGCCGCTCTCGCAAGTCTTTTCCTGGCTTTTATTGAGCGTTTATCTGGGGCAGACCGTGGCCCAACAGTCGGAGGAGGGGCACTTATTTTAGGTTTTTTATTTGTAAGCGCCTTCCTTGCCAATCTGCATTGTTTCCGCAAAGGGGGAGCCAAAGGGCTTTGTACAGGCTCGTGCTCATCTTCAAGCTCCGATGTTACATCCTCAACTACAATACTCATGAGGGATGTGGAAGGCTTCACTGCCACCTCTACCATGTTTTCCTGATCTTCAATCCCGTCGGCTAAGTGCAAAGCGGTGGATAGATTAACTTCTGCTTCTTCACGAGAAAGATCCTTCAGCTCTAATGCCACAGTGAGGGTATTGGTGTTTGTCAGGATACGACCTGACATTTGCAAAAGTATCTTAAGCGCAAATTGAATTGCAGCAATCGATGATTGAAGCTCAGCTATCTCAGTTGAGCCTGGGTGCATACAGATGTTATCCTCAGCCTCTTATCAGGCACGTCCTCCATAGATGCCATTGCTAAATTGGGAGAAGCAGACAAGCGGTCATCGCTTCCATCGGGATTATGCATACCAGGAGGAGTGCTTGTGATGTTTCCATTCAGAGGCGTTCTGCTACTCGTTTCCATCTGAGGTGTTTGTGATGCCATTCCTCTCTGTATATTCAAGGAAAGATCTAAGAGGGAATTATTGTCAATTTCGTCAAAATTGGTGGTATTTAAAGAGATGCTCTACTTGGACCAGGGGGGGCAATTTCCTCTATGATAGTGGAATTTATTTCAGGGGGAGGATTCACAGGAAAGAACTCCGTGATGGCACCTTGCACCACCGGTTTGGAGTATTTTGCATTCTTCTTGGGTTTGGTGCCCTTCATACTGGTCTCCTTGCACTCCTTTAAAGGTTGAGACTTGATTTTCCGCAAGTTATAGATCGAATGTGAGGACCTTTTTCCTCGCTGCATATCTGTAATGCCACACACTATCCGCCAAATGTTTACTTGTCAGCATAAAATAGGGCTTAAGTGTAGGATATGATAATAGTAGTTGCTGTGGTCAGAAGAAGAAGGGGTAAAGTCCCTCCGTCCTCCTGTCCACCTAAATGGTTCCTGTCACCAGACAGCCCTGGACTTGTTCGCACAGTGCCTATGCTCAAACGCCTCGAATCAAAGGCAGATAGCCCACAGTCTTCGGGACGTACTCACTGAGTCTAGTTCTCCTCAAACTCGGCCCCAAGCAAATGGTATATGAAAAACACAAAGCTGTAGAGAGGTAAGACCAAGGCTATGCAGTCACTTTAATGGCTTAGGCACTATTCATATATTTAGATTACACTTATGGAGTGTATATGACCGGTGCATCCCAGTCAAGTTCTACGTGCCAATAAGATGAAAAGACTGCCGCCCTCGGATCTCCCCTTGTCTCACAGTTTAGGATCAGGAGACAGAGGACCCTGTAAAGCGGGTCAAGCGAATCACGCCACCCCTCACTGCAACGTACAAGCACTACGTTGCAGGAGGCTGCCTCAGCTCAAAAAAGCTTGCTATTGGGCAAGCCTACTATGCGCGGTGCTAATAATGTGATATACCTAGTATATCACATTTGTTATGTTTGCACCCTTTCCCGCTCCCTGCACGCCCCGTCCTCCAGCACTACCTGTTCCCAGAGGTACCAATAGCCCAGCATCAAGCTTCAGGCTTACCCCTTTGCCGTCTGCCAAGGATGGAAAGTGCCGCAAGCTCCTCCTCGCTGGTTCCTCCACCACACGCGCAACAGTGGAGTGTCCTTTTTAGGCAGGCAGGCAGGGCAAGCCCGCAGGGCAAGCTGGGCGGGCCTCCTCAGATAGGCAGGCAGAGCAGGTAGGGGAAGGCAGGGTACACAAAGCCGCCGTATGCGACTCTGCTTCCTTCGCTTCTCTCTCTCTCACTCGATCCGACACGTACCGGAGCAATCAGCGATCAGAGGAAGGGACCTCTGTACGTGTGATTGCGTGTCAAGCCGCACCTCAGTACTCTGTTCCAACGTTCACCAACAACAGTGGTGCGATCAGAGGCTGCTTCTGGCACATTCCATTAATACATTAAAAAATAATTAATAGTAATAATAGAAAAAGTTAATAAGACCTAAAAAAGCATTCACATGGAATTAAAATCAAAGTCAAAATACATTTGTATCACATAATCCATATAAAGTCAAACAGAGTGCAATAAATGCCCATACAATTGCTTGTTGATATCCAAATCTACAATTTCAGTGATTTGATAAAGCCCGACAGGGCCAACCACTCACGAATATATTGTGAATTTCAAGACAGCGCTTCCATACCAGATCTTCATCAAACATTATTGGGTTCACTGCTAAAGGCCCCAGATTCTGAGCCTTTAGGCCCTGTAATGATACACACTCAAGCACCAAATGTCTTAAGGACTCCAGTTTCTCCATACAGAACCTGCAACAGGCAGAATCAGCCGTAAATAGGCAGCTCCTTAATTGAATTTCCCTGGTCAGTAGTAAATCCCACCGGGCCCTTAGTAGAATACCGCTGTAGAATCGATTTGGAAATTGAAGCAGTATCTTAGTTAGGGAGCCTCTTCGCCTGTGCTCATGTCTCAGGTGACTCAAGGAGGAATAGGAGTGAAAGGCATCAGTGGTCTGAATCCAATCATAATCAAACAAGGCTCATTTAGCCTTCATAAGATTTGAGACCAAGGTCTCCAGAGTCACCCCAATCTCATTCAGGGCGTATTCTGATCTCACTCGAAAGGTAATTAGAAAATAAAGAAAGACGGGCCCATTTTACCCGTGCCCAAAGAGACACAGTCTCCAATTCAAAGCGGAAAGCTGATAACGGTACCACATTAGAGACCCCAAGGATTCTCGTCCATATTATTCCCTCAATTCTGTTCAAGGTTTTATGTACATTGTCAGATTTTAATTCCAGACCATAAATCAGTTTAGGGACAATTTTCCTTCATAAAACATCAGTGCAGGTTTAAGCGAGGATCTCCCAAACTTTCGGTCTATCTTGACAATCTGGGCTTCCAAGAGTTTTGCCGTCTACACCAGGGCCTGCGTAGCTATCTTAGACCCTTTGTAGGCAGACAAATTGAAGCCCAGATACCAAACAGTCTCCGAAGGCTTCAGGGGCATACCTCCAACACAACAGGCAGGGCCTTGTGTCTTTGCCCTCGCTTTTCTAAAGGAGAGGATCTTGGTTTTAATCAGATTGATAACCAATCCATTATCCTTGGCATAGTTCTCAAAATTATTCAGTGATCTTTGTAGCCCAGCCTTAATAAGATCAAAGATCAGCAGGTCATCTGAATAGGCGAGCCATGTCATTCTTTCTTTTCTAATCTTTGGAGCAACCAGCCCATCATTAGCAAGTGATAGCGTAACATCGGAGAAGTACTGATTAAATAACCAGGGGGCCAAGACACAACCCTGTCTGACCCCTCATAGGACCGTATTCTCCTCGAGATATCCCCTTTTAGGCTAAGGCGAACCTGTATTCTGCTACTTTCATAGACCCCAATGACAAGTCTCAGCAGCCCCTCAGGCAGCCCCCATTTAGCCAATTTGGTCCATAGTCTACCCCAGTCCACATAGTCAAATGCGGCAGTTAGATATATCAAGGCCATATAGGTACATCCCCTAGTTTGAAACCAGGCCTCTTCCTGAACACATTTGAGGACAAGGCCATTGATATTATTAGATTGACCCTCCCTAAAACCAGTCTGAAATTGGTCCAGCGGATGAGTGGTTCTAGCCCAGTTTCAAGGTGTGAGAGCAGGAACACCGAAAAGATTTTACAATCGGCATTGATAAGCGAGATTGGTCGATAGTTGCTTGGATCCGTCCTGCCCCCTCACTTGAAGATGGGGACCACATGAGCCGTATTCCAAGAGCTAGGTGTAATCCCTGCGGTAATAATATTCCTGGATTCCAGATAAAGGAGAATCGCCCATATATTTTGATATTCTTTAAAGGTGTTATTTCGTAAGGCCATTAGGGCCTGGGGCTCGAGATCTCTCGCATTTGGTAACCAGGTCATAGATGGTATCCATGTCCAGTTGGGGATCCCAAATAGTGGTTCCAGCCTGTTCCGGGACCGTCAAATTAGCACTCGATGGGGGCCCAAACCGATCCTAGCAAAACTGTACCCATTCCTGTTCTGGGATTAAATTGAGTTGGGAGATTGCATAGTTAGGATCTTGCCCATTCACTAGATGCCAACAGGCACTCACTTCAACATTAATCAGAATCCCCAGCATCATTTCTGCGTCTCGCTGTAGGAGAGAATGTTTCAATGATTTACAATAATTCTTATAGGATTGTTTAGCCTTCCTAATGAGCTCATTACGAATAACTTGATCAGAGTTGGTGTGATTAATAATTCTTAATTCCCTCCTCAGGGTCCTGTTTGCATCCACTAGTTCCGCACTATAACAGTGAGTATGTCTGGCGGATCGTTTCCCCCGATAATCAGTCCCTGCCGCTAGCCCTGGAACTTGTTTGTATTAAAGTTATTAAGTTTCCACTCAAAGGTGGATAGGCGGAGTGAGTTTCTTACATTCAAGTTCAAGGGACGGATATTAAACTCCGTCCACCTTACTGCGCTGCTGGCAGCATTAGCAATAACTCGAGGCTGCAGCTGGAATTCTCTAGTGCACAGTACCCAATCAAATGAAGCTGTTAGAATAGAATGATCACTCCAGTCATTTCTCAAAACATCAAATGACTGGCAGTGATCCATTAGGAACGGTTCAACATAAATGCATTCAATAGGGGAGGAGCTATGACCTCTAAGCCACATTTGCCAGTCCAGAGCAGAATGACAAACAACCTTCCTTCCAACTAGAGGTTGTAGTCCCCAACCCTCAAGCCCTACTTTCCATATTTGGCCCAGAAATCTCTTTTCTGAGTGCCCGCTACTTGGCTCTTTAAGATTCCACAGAAGTTGCTGTGAGTCACAGTCAGCATTAAAGTCTCCTACCACAATCATTCTCCAATTCACAGATCTCCTAGAGCAATCATCAATGACATGGCACACCTTCTCCACATAGGCATTCAACAGTGCAATGCCCTTGTGCCAATATATGTTAATAATCAGTATTTTGACCTTGCCATCTACAGTACAGAGCTTAACCCCCAGCACACTAAATGGCAAATTCACTGTTTTTGTCCCAATTAAGCCCAGAGTGTTTTCAATTGCAATTAGTAAACCCCAGAGGGCCTGCCACCAACACTTTCTTTAGAAGACTGCGCAAATACACTAAATCCATCCAAAATTGGAAGAGAAGTCACCCACGTCTCTTGTAGGCAGATACAGTTTGCAAGTCTCAGATTGTCCATACAAAATGGGTTGGAGAAAAGATGAGACTTAGCGCGAGTGTTCCAAGATTTCAAACTTTGCAACATCTCCTCATAGGCAGTTCCAACACCAGGTTGCCTTTCACGGGACCAGTTTTTGCCACAGGGAAGAGATGATCATTGCCCAATCCATGTCCTTCCCTCTCCCATTGTCAGCTCTCTTGCTTATATTCACTAGGTCAGACATTTGTGCCACAATATTAGAATAGTCACCATTAGAATTCAAACCCCCCTTCTTCCCATCCATCAGCTGAACTTCAAATCCCAGAGTAGACAGAGCTTTATTTTGAGTAAGGATAAGCTCCTTTACCAGCGGGGAGATCAGGCTGATAAAACTAGTGCCCATGTGATCTTTCTCTGGGAAGGAGACTCTCCCAATATCAGACGAGACCACGAAAGCCAGGGAGGGAATCACAGAGAAATTTGTAAGGATATTGGGGCAATTAAGACATACCTTGTGGCTGGGCTCGAGATTGCTACTGATTTTAATTTGATGGAGCCTATTGTTAGTGCCCTTGTCCGTCGTCCGCAAACCCAATGGACCACTGGGTTTAGACAAGTTCGGGCCGATTCCTTGGATGTTAACTAGGGGCAGGGATTTAGGGCAGTCCCTTGGGGTATACCTGGCAGGGTAGTGTAACTGTTGAAGAAGATGCTTCACCCCAGAACAAACCCGGGGATAGTTGGCCTCAGATGGTAAATCCACCAAGACCTCCAAATGCCTTGATTTCCCACTACCACATCCTGCCTTCATATTAGGGGAGCCAACCCCGAAGGATTGGGGTGGACAGTAGGTCCTCCAATGGACCCGTCTCCAGATCCCTAGGTAGATCCTGCTGGTTAACTAAAGCCTCCAGCCTTTTACAACTAGGGACCGGAGGAAAATTGTTTGGCTCCTCTTTCTGGCCGAAGGCCATGGATCTACCAGCCCCATGTTTGTACATAGTCTGAATTGAGGTAGAAGCCCCCTCACAAGGGCCCCAGATAGATTCAATATGGTCAAGAATTTCTCCAGGTGGGTGCGCTGATACAGAGCCCCCACCTGTTGCTCTCAAGGATAGTGGTAGTACAACTTTTTCCCTAAGTCCCAAAGCAGGCCCACCATCTTTCAATTCTGTACCCACCGATAATGCCCCACAATGCCCCAATCTAAAAGAAGCCTGTGAGGCAGGGTCCTCATTGATTCTTCCATGGTTCAATCCTCCCACCCTATCAATAGGGTTGGGATCCGTTTGGACCATAGAGTCCTTTTTTAGGTGGAGGCTCCAAATTCATAGTTCCATGCTCAACCACTGGGGCAAGTCTGGTACAAAAGAGGGTTCGATGGGCAGCTCTAATAGAGAGGGTCCGATTCTTTCTAACACCCAGTTTAGATTGCAGCAGTTTCCCTCTAGCAGCAGTAGCATGTTTGATGGATATTGGGGGGGCATTTGAAAACTCCTCATCCCGACCCAACCCCTCAATCTCTCCCTCAACCTTAGGTAGCTCATTAGTAAGGTCAATAATGTGGGGGACAGGGACCACAAGGCCAGAAGCAGGGGAACTAGTAGGGATAGCGCTCGAGCCAGGCGCTGGGTCCAAGGTCAGGTTAGGAAGGCAATCATTCATAGAGACATCGTCAGACATTTCTATAATGTCCACAGAGTCACTAGCCAGAGGGTGAGGTGCAGGCTGTGTAGATAAACCCTCCAGCACAGCCTCCCCCTCCCTTGGACCTTGGCCACATTGGCCAAATCGGACGTCAGCCCCAATCGCCTAAAGTTTAATTTAATCGTGACATCAGCTAGCGCTGCATTTGTGGACTTTAGTTCAGCCCAAATGTTGTCGTAAAGGGAGACAAAGGAGCTCAAAACCATATTTAGTGCTGACACAGTGGGATGAGTCAAGCGGATGCGCTCATCAATCGCTCTCAAAGTATGATGCAGTGCCAATGAGTCATTCTAAGCCCCTGAGCCCATCAGAGGTGGGGATTGTGAATCGAAGTTCTGTTCATGTTCAGTGATGTTCAAAGCGAGCATACCGACAAGAGGAGTCGGTGAGTCCAAAGTAGAAGTTTCATCACCCTGCTGAATCACATGTTCAGCAGATTTAGGCTGATTTAGATTTAGGCCATTAGTTCGGATTCGGCTTGATCGGCAAGTTAAATGAGGCTGATATCGATAAGATCCCTCAGTCCAGAAAAATTTGGCTGTGCGGACATTACCGAATGATCTAGCACAGCTGTGCCTTTCATAGCTGCAAAGGTTTTGAGTTCCGTGCTAGTGGTGGCTGACTTGATGAAATAATGATCCATAATACGTTGCCCGGAGATTGGTCTAGTACCCGTGATAGAACTAGGTGTCTTGTGCATCAGGGCCCACACTCCTTTGTCAGTATAATGGCATTCAGCTTGGATAGAAAAATGTTGTAGGGGCGGGGGAAATCTTATAGTAGTCCAATAAGATTGGTGCTGGTTGTAAACCTGGCCCAAACGGGCCACAGACTTTGTTCACACCCTCATCATTCTGATTAATCAGCGTAGGGCTAGTAGTGAAGTGAGCCCTACACAGGGTGGTCGGCGGTTGAAGGGGGACTTCATTTAGGAAGGGTCGCATATCTAGGCCCCCTGACAATTCCTCAAAACTTTTGCACACACTATTTGACACCAGTTCTTCCGTTATTATTGAATCTGCCACCAGATCTTGTGTATTTGATGGTCCGGCAGGCCCCGCTAAGTAGTCTGGACCGCATTCTGACTGAAAGAGCTTACACTGTTAATCCAGCAAGTTGGGTAGGTAGCTCCCAAGAGAGCCACTGCAGTAGGAAGTAGAAGTGCTCCGTAAATAAGTCCTGGGTCAAAGAGGAAAGCCAGACGGCAATCCCCCACAGTCCCCAGACACAGAGACAGTAGCTTACACTCCAATCCACAGGCCCCAACCAGTAGTAAAAGCAATGATGGAGAGGGAGCGTGAGGGGAACAATGTAACAGAGGAGCAGAGGAAAGCAAAAGAGTCACGTTTCAAAGGGCTTACTGGCTGGATGCCGCTTGTGCAGCTAATGGCCGCTAACTGCCAGTAACTTCTTCGACTCTGCTTTCTCTCCGCTTCGCAGGCACAGAAATATTTATTAGAGCTGCCTCCAGTAGCGCAGACAGCAAAGAAAGCTCTCTCCTGCACAACATTCTGCCAGTAACTGCCTCGACTCTGCTGCCGACTCTGCTTTCGCCCTGCTTCGCCCCGCTTCGCTCCGCGGGCACAGAAATATTTATTATCTCCGCCTCCAGTAGCGTAGACAGCAAAGAAAGGTATCTCCTGCACAACGTTCTGCCAGTAACTGCCTCGACTCTGCTGCCGACTTCACTTTTGCTTGCTTCAAACCTTTCAGTTCCTCCGGGAAGCTGAGCCCCTCTCCACTGCCACCCGCCCCCTTCTTTCGGTGCATCTCTCCAACCCACCTCACATGAGCAGGTATCTCACTAGAACACCCCGTGTCAGTCCATCCCCCACAGGCCCCAGACACAGAGACAGTAGCTTACACTCCAATCCCCAGGCCCCAACCAGTAGTAAAAGCAATGACGGAGAGAGAGCGTGAGGGATACAATGTAACGGAGGAGCAGAGGAAAGCAAAAGAGTCATGTTTCAAAGGGCTTACTGGCTGGATGCCGCTTGTGCAGCTAATGGCCGCTAACTGCCAGTAACTTCTTCGACTCTGCTTTCTCTCCGCTTCGCAGGCACAGAAATATTTATTAGAGCTGCCTCCAGTAGCGTAGACAGCAAAGAAAGCTCTCTCCTGCACAACATTCTGCCAGTAACTGCCTCGACTCTGCTGCCAACTCTGCTTTCGCCCTGCTTCGGCCCACTTCGCTCCGCGGGCACAGAAATATTTATTAGCTCTGCCTCCAGTAGCGTAGAAAGCAAAGAAAGCTCTTTCCTGCACAACGTTCTGCCAGTAACTGCCTTGACTCTGCTGCCAACTCTGCTTTCGCCCTGCTTCGGCCCACTTCGCTCCGCGGGCACAGAAATATTTATTAGCTCTGCCTCCAGTAGCGCAGACAGCAAAGAAAGCTCTTTCCTGCACAACGTTCTGCCAGTAACTGCCTTGACTCTGCTGCCAACTCCGCTTTTGCTCCGCTTCGCTGGAACAGAAATATTTATTAGCTCCGCCTCCAGTAGCGTAGACAGCAAAGAAAGCTCTCTCCTGCACAACATTCTGCCAGTAACTGCCTCGACTCTGCTGCCAACTCTGCTTTCGCCCTGCTTCGGCCCACTTCGCTCCGCGGGCACAGAAATATTTATTAGCTCTGCCTCCAGTAGCGTAGAAAGCAAAGAAAGCTCTTTCCTGCACAACGTTCTGCCAGTAACTGCCTTGACTCTGCTGCCAACTCTGCTTTCGCCCTGCTTCGGCCCACTTCGCTCCGCGGGCACAGAAATATTTATTAGCTCTGCCTCCAGTAGCGCAGACAGCAAAGAAAGCTCTTTCCTGCACAACGTTCTGCCAGTAACTGCCTTGACTCTGCTGCCAACTCCGCTTTTGCTCCGCTTCGCGGGAACAGAAATATTTATTAGCTCCGCCTCCAGTAGCGTAGACAGCAAAGAAAGCCATCTCCTTCACAACCATCTGCGAGTAACTGCCTCGACTCTGCTGCCGACTCCGCTTTCGCTTGCTTCGAACCTTTCAGTTCCTCTGGGAATCTGTGCCCCTCTCCACCGCCCCCCGGACCCTCTTTCGGTGCATCTCTCCAACCCACCGCACATGAGAAGGTATCTCACTAGAACACAGCGGGCAGTTGGCAGTCGATCTTTTCGTTCCCTCTATCTCTCCCCTGGTTTTTTTCACAGCCATCTCTTGCCCTTCTCTCTCTCTCTTAAACAGCTGTCTCTCTGGTATGCTCTTTTCTTATGTCTCTAACTCTAGCTAGTTTCTTGCGCAGTCCCTCAGTGTCTTGCTTTCGTCCACTCTCCAGCAGTAAAGGATTCCCTCTTCCTCCATTTCTTGCTCGCCACTGTCTCTTTGAAAGCAGTTAGCCTAAGATTCTATTTTCCGCTGCATCTCGGACTCCCCTGTCTCTTTGACAGCAGTCTGCTGGGGGTTCTGTCTTGCCGCCTCTCTAGCTCTACCCTGTCCTTTGTGATGTTCCTCCGTTTCTAACTGTCAGCCACGCATGTGTAGCTGTCACTTTGAATGATCTCTACCTCCCTCTCTAGCACTTTTCAAGTGTGTCTGACATTGGTTAGTCCGGGATGCTCTCTCACTTTTTCTTTAGCTCTCGACCGTCTCTTTGACAGCAGTCGGTTAGAGAATCGCTCTTCCTGTGTCTCTTTGGCAGGAGTTGGGTATTGTCTCTTTAGCAGTTGTCACTTAGGGAGTCTCTTTTCCCCTGCTACTAGGCCCCCTGTCCCTTTGGCCGCAGTCAGTTTGAGATTCTTCTTCGACAGCTGTCACATAGGGATCTGCTTCTCCCTGTCTCTAGGTCTCCCTCTGTCTTTTTGGCAGCAGTCATTTGGGGATTCACTCTTCCTGTGTCACTTCGACAGTGTTCACTTAGGGATTCCTTTTCCCCTACCTCTCCTCTGTCTCTTTGGGGGCAGTCAGTTGGGGATTCTTCCTTCCTGTGTCTCTTCGACATCAGTCTCTTAGGGATTCTCTTCCCCCCCACCTCTAGGTGCTCCCTGTCTCTTTGGGAGCAGTCAGTTGGGGAATCCTTCTTCCCGTCTCTCTTCGACAGCTATGGGCGTAATTTCAGGGGGGACGGGGGTGTTTGTCCTCCCCAACTTTCATGGCACACCATTTTGTCCCCATTCATTTGGCTGGGGCATCTTTTCTTCAGATGTCATGTCCCCCCAACATTTTCAGCAAAGTTACTCCACTGTCAGCGGTCACTTAGGGATTCTCTTCCCCCCACCACCTCTAGGTGCCCCGGCTTTCTTTGGCAGACGTCAGTTGGTGATTGTGTCTTCCTGTCTTTCTTTGACAGTGGTCACTTAGGGATTCCTTTTCCCCCCGCCTCTAGGTACTCCCTGTCTCTTTGGGAGCAGTCAGTTGGTGATTCTTTCTTCCTGTCTCTCTATCCTACCCCTGGTCTCTTTTTCTCTTTCCTGCTTCTCTCCACCTTTCTGTGCCCAGGTTCCCTCCATGCATCTAGTGGCACTCCAGTAACCCCCACCCCTCACTAACCCCAGCCATCAACCCTCGTCCTTCTTTGCCTAGCTGTGCCCGCTTCCTGGACACGAGGTTGTAAGTGATGTGATGTTATTTGGAGTTGTGCCATGTACCATTGCCGCGCTCATGATCTCTGGGGGCTCTCCTGGGTCTGAAACAGAAATAAACGGGGGAGGGAGTCTTTAGGGGTTTAGCGGGTAAAGAAAAGATGTTGTGCTGAACTGTTGGTGATGGTAGTGCAAGGAGCAACTGGGGTCTGTGTGGGTGAGTTCTCTAGGTGGTTCGTGGTGTTTGCCCAGAGGTTAATGTGTTCAGATTTTAGGGCAGAGGGGGATCCGTGTATATTGGGCACAGGTTTTAGCAGTTTATTGGAGGGGTCTAGCCATTTCTCCAGATAAGATTTGGAAGTCAGAGTATTTGACTCCCTATTTTATAAAGTTGGCAGTAAAATTATGTTTTAGGGAGTAAAAACGCAAGGAGTAAAAATATGTTTTAACTGGAAAACTGAAATGTTTTCAACACATTTAATTATTTGCACCTAGTTATTCATGTACTGTAAAATATACATGTTTACTTCTCCCAATCAGGCAATTCAAATTGTGTTTTTTTTCCTCTGGTACTAAGAGCACTACTGGTCCAAACACATCCGTGGAGCTGTGAGGGTGAACGCAGGGCCACACGATTCTACATATTTTTTCCCTATATTTTGTTGGGAGTATTTGTACTCCCCATTTTAATTTTTTGGTAGTGTTTGCCAATATTTAGGGGGTAAAAGTGGCCGATACACTCCTTATCAGTAGGGCTGGGTGTAGCGTTCGGCTAAGGTGTGAGTGCAGCGCTGGCCATCCTGCCTTAGAAGATATGAGCTGGCAGGGGATTTTAATCAAGGGGTGAACTGGTGTTGGGGTCCCAGGAGCAGAGCAATAAGTGCAAGATTCCCTGATGCCCCCTTATCTCCAGGAGGTACAGTGGAGCATCTTTTGGTATTAGGAATTTTGGTGGATCCAGGATTTTTAAAGGGGCCCTGTGACATCATGCAAGAAGCTGCCAAGTGTGATCCCAAACCTTCCAGGGAAATAAAACACATTATGTAAAAAGGATGACTTATTAAAACTTGTGTTGGCAATACATTTTCCGAACGAGGTATTTAGGTAGCAGATGCAACAACCACTCGAGTGAATTTTTCCAACCGGCTGGTGATTCTGGGGGTCCCATAGAGTTGTATCTTACTTGTGGCTGCTTCCCCTGCTGCCCTTTCAGCATCTGAAAGGAGTATCCTGATCAGACGTTGTAGATTTGCCAAGGACAACCCATCCCATTGAAGAAGCTGGGAGAAATGCACAAGGCCGCTAAAAAGTTTTGATATTTTATCATTAAAAGCATAGCAGACCTCTGAAAAGTTGTGACATTGCACCATTGAAAGCACAGCAGACCTCTGAAAATGTGTGATATTCTATCATTGAAAGCACATCAGACCTCTGAAAAGTTGTGATGAAGTACTTTGTAAAGTAAAGCAGCACTTCTGAAAAGTCCAGGGGCTGTCCCAATAATAAAGCAAAAAACATGAAGAACTTCCTGGCACTCTTCTCTTGGGAAATATGGCAGCCCTGATGGCAAGTTTTGGTACTGTGCTACAAAGTGTATAGCAACCCTTATGACTAGTACACGTGTGGTCCCATTAAAACAGTATAAGAGTGCTTCTGACAAATGCCAATTCTGGGACAGTAAACATACAAATGGGCCTGCTTTTTAAAGCTCACACCTTCCAACTAAACATACAGCTGTTTTACTGAGAATTTATGCTACTTACCATTAAATATATGACCGCCCTACTCATACCTTTTGATAGTGTCCCATAAATGCTATTTCTTCTCAGTCCTCTTAAAGGGGAAGTTTACTCAAACATGTTATTGTTTCAAAAGATGGCCATTATCAAAAATATATGTAAAATATATTTTAAAGAAAGTTCCTATATAACATTTTCAGGAAATGAGGTTTAGAATTTGGGCATGGGGGCATCCTTTTTGTGAAATTAAGCAGCCTCTTCTGTTCTCGTTAAGCTCTGCTCTCACGGCAATAATCAAGCAAAAGCCAGCGACTGGGAGCTTTTGCTTACTGCTGCTAGAGAGCAGAGTTTACCATGAAGAGAGAAGGCTGCCACAGTAACTGCCTTAACTTTCATTGTATGTTTCCTGTGCTCCCCAAGCCCAGGGAAGCACAGGAAAATGTCAAATGAAAGGCACAGCAATTATAAATACTTCCACAGCCGCCGGTGAAGTTTTCATAATTGCTGTGCCTTCTTTTCTAGTTTCCAGAGCATGAGAAACTAGAAAACTAAAGTTGTAGCAATGATGAATACTCTGCCGGCAGTCAACAAAGTATTCATAATTGCCTGGACTTAAAACAAAAGGTGCAGCAATTGTAAATACAACATGTTGTATTTATGATTGCCATGCCTTTCTTTTTAAGTTTCCTGGGCTCCCCTGGCACGGGGGAGCTCAGGAGACTTGCTACAAAAGGCATAGCAATCATAAATACAATAACATTGTATTTACAATTGCTAGCACTTTTGCTTTTAGTCTCCTGGGCTCCACTGAGCTGGGGGAGCCTGGGAGACTTAACAACAAAGCCTTGGCAATCATGAATACAACAATGGTGTAGGCAAGAATATCAGACATAGTGGAGCAGATCTCCTCCCAGAATTGAGCCAGGCACGGGTAGTACCAAATCATGTGAATTTATGTTGCATCGCCAGATCCACACTTGGGACACATGGGGGGGGGGGGTAATCCTGTGAAATGCGGTGCAGTCTAATCGGGGTGTAATGATTTCTATGCAAAATACTAAATTGAATTAATTTAAAAAGAGAGTTAAATGATACGTTATGGGTACGGGCACATGTCCGAACCCAGTTTATCCATCATGTCAACTTCCAAATCTTCCGCCCATGAGCGTTTGAGTTTATCAAACGAAGGAGTAGCCCTGACCTGCAGTAAGGCATATAATCTGTAAACCTTTCGCCTGGAAGCATTGGTATTCAGGATTTCAGCAAGTACAGGGTCATCAGGAGGTATAGTGGGGAAGTTAGGGTATCTCTTCTTGAGGAATCGGCGGAGGCTCAAGTATTGGAGTCAGATGGATGGTTTCCACCATATGGTTTCAGGTAGGTCTGGCCATTCTAGGATGTTACCTTGCTTGAAGATATTTTTAATAGGTTCAAAGCCTGTGACAGCCCAATGGCATACCACAGGCAGGGGAATTCCGGGGGCTTCCGGGAGGAAATTCCAGAGAGGTAGGCTGCTATGGTAGAGACGAGAAGCATTGGGTAACTTCCATATTTTAGACAGAGCTAGGGACGTAGTGCCTACAGGGTCAAGTGGACCTCACCCGTGACATTGGGGAGAAAGAACCAAGGAGCGGATATCACGCCCCTCGACCGCAAGGCACTCAAGCCTCGTATGTGGGGGAGGGTTTGTAACATTGAACCAGTGTGACGCGAATTGTGCCTGAGTGACCAACCAATATCTACCAAAATTGGAAGGACCGAAGCCGCCACTCTCCATGGGAGCAGTTAATGTGTCAAGTTTAAGGCGAACTGCACTGGAGTGCCACAGGAATGTGTGGATTGTGCGGTTTAGTGTATGAAAAAAGTTCTCCCCGGGCCATAAGAGTATGTTAAGGAATCGATATAGAAGTTGGGGAGCACAATCATTTTTAGGATACTGATTTTGCCGGCTAGGGAAATTGGGAGTTTCACCCAACCAAACATTTCCTGGTAAGCATAGTTAGATATTCTGATAGTTAGCCTTGAATACCAAAGTAGGCTGGCGGGCGACCACCACCCTGAGGTAGGTGATTTTGGTTTGTGACCAGGAAAATCCTTGCGGTTTAGAGAGGTGAACTGTGGCCTCAGTGAGTGGGAATAGAGTCGATTTGGAATAGTTTACCCTGAGTCCTGATATCTGTCCGAAGCGGATGACATCTTCCAGGATAGGAGCAGCGTTGTCTGCTGGTGAGCGAATAAAGAGTAAGGCATCATCGGCATACAGGGAGATAATGTCCGGTGATCCAGACAATCTCAGCCCCCTGTGAGCATGCATCTGCTGCATCTTGTCCGATAAAGGTTCTATGGCTATGGCAAAGATTAAAGCGGAGACGGGACAGCCCTGTCTCATGCCCCTGGCTATTTAAAAAAGAGGCGAACATCTGTCTTCAGTGCGGACCCTGGCCATAGGCTCAGAGTAAAGTAATTTAACCCAGTACCGAAAACGGGGTCCGAAATTGCACTTCTCGAGGACTCACCAGAGGTAGCTCCATGATACAGAGGCAAATGCCTTCTGCATGTCAAGGGTAGCCGCCACTGCCTGAGTATTCAGGTCAATTTGACTGAATAATAATAATATTATTATGATAATATTGAACAGATGTGGTAAAGTAAGGGAAGTGGACCGTCCAGGAATAAATCCAGCCTGGTCTGGGTGGTGATGTAAGACATGTACGAGGCCAATCACAGGGCTAATATTTTAGCATAGATTTTAACATCACAGTTAATGAGGGAATGGGGATGGTATGACCCGCGTTGAGTGGGAGGTTTGCCTGGTTTAAGTAGAACAGATATTATGGCCTTGTGGAGGGAGGGGGGTAGTATACCCACCTCACAGGACTCCTCCCAAAGTTTTTGTAGTTGAGGGACCAGGCAGGATTTATATTGTTTGTAAAATTCCACTGGGAGGCCATCGGAACTGGGGGCCTTGCTTGAAGCTAGGGAGTCAATGGCCTTTGATATTTCTTCAGCCGTAATTGGCATATCGAGGCATCTACTAGTCTCGTCAGAGGGAATGGAGAGAGGGAGACTGTCTAAGTATGCATCAACCTTAGCCATAGGGACGCTATCTGTATTCGAGTACAGGGATTCATAGAAGGAGAGAAATTCTGCATTAATATCTTGAGGCGATAGGGCCAAGGAGCCATCAGGTCTCACAGTCTCCTGGCAAAGGACCCTAGCCAGAACGTGGCCAGGTCGCTCTCCCTCCCTATATCTCTCAGCAAGGAGGGGTTTATCAATACATTTCCTCTCACATTCTGCGTGAAAGTGGAACGCACCCAGTTCTACATCGATATTAGAAAGAGTATCGGGGGTCTGCGACAGGGCATATTGGGACTCAAGGGAAGACAGTGTTGCTTCACTCATTGAGATGTCCCTCCAGATTACTCCTAGGATTCCAGCTCCCTTGGATATGGCTATGCCCCTTATGTATGCTTTAAATGATTCCCAGAGGGTGGCCTGTGTACAGACTGAACCAATATTCAGTTCAAACTAGTCATCTATGGCACTTTCTAGTTTGGTCTTGAAGGCTGTGTCCAGCGGGGCTGTGGCTTCAATTTCCATGATCGAGTTTTGTTGTAATCTGTACCCCAGCTGAGTGAAATGGTCACCAGGCAGTGATCAGAGTGGGTCCTAGGGAGAATTGACATATGTGTGATGTTTCTAATAAGTATGTCTGATATGAGCCATCTGTCGATCCTTCAATGCGAATCGTGCACCGAAGAAGAAAAGGAATATGTTCGGGGATCAGGGTGTACCAGTTTCCACTCATCAGGGACCGCCAGCTGGGTCTGAACATCAAATATAGGTTTAGCTGCTTTGGAAAGTTGATGGGCCTGGAGCCTGACCTATCCAAATCTACGTCTAGAATCGTATTAAAATCCCCTCCACATAGGATCAAAACAAGGTGGAATCCGGCATGCAGGGAAGCCAGGTGTGTATAAAACTCAGGGCCATCGATGTTGGGCCCGTAAATGTTAAGTAGCACAACCTCTTTGTTTTGCAGGGTACCATAGAGCAGAACATATCGACCCAAGGGGTCCACGTGAGTCACACTGGGTTGAAACTTGATACTCTTGTGGATCAGGATCATGACTCCCCAATTTTGGGTGGAGTATTCTGCGTAGTATCTCTGAGGGCCCCATACCTTAGCAAATCTTTTACACCCCTCTGTGAGAGCATGTGTCTCTTGTAAGAAAAGTATTTTCCCACCATGCTGTTCAACATATAACTGTAGATTCCACATTTTTCTATAATGACCCCGTCTCCGTCCATTCCAACTTATGCAGACCAGGCTGTTATCAGCCATTGAACTACACAAGGCACATGAGTATTACAAGGTGTTGAATAAGTATTGGGGGGACCGGTTCTGAGACACAGTAGCCATGACTATTGCCAGAATGCAAACATTGTAGCATAATCACACACTCTACTTCTTCCTTTCATGTCAAACATTTGCTAGCATAACTCCCCTTTTCACTCACTCCCACCCACAGTCCTCTCCCAAACAGTGCAGAACCAAAAGCAGTGGCATCAATGCCTGGGGGCCTGTGCACTAGCCCTGGGCAACAATGCTTCCAAAGCTGCAGACATCTTGGGGGTTTTGTGGCACTTGGCACAAGAGGTAAATGAGACAGGTGGTCGAACCATAACAGTGGCCTTTAACTATAACAGGAAAGTAATAACCAATCAATACGAGGCTGATCTGAAGGACCTCCAACCACCAGAATCTGGGGGACACCTGGTTCTAACATACATGCCTTGGTGGATTGCGCAATGTGGTTATAGTTACAGGAGTAACCAGGAAAATGTTCATCAATACATTTGGAAGCCTCTTCCAGAATAGTGAAGAAGAAAACTTGATTCGTGTGCTCGATCCTAAGACAAGCTGGATACAGCATTGAATATTTGACTCCAAGCCCCCGTATTCTTTTCTTAGCTGCAAGGAAGGTCTTACGTTCCTGTTGGACAGATACTGAAAAGTCGGGGTACAGGTGGATTCTGGAGTATCCGAGATAGAGTTCTCCTTTAGCCCTTTCCGTCCCAAGTAATGTATCACGATCACAGTAATTTTAGACTCTTGCAATGATAGGGCGCGGAGGAGCACCTGGCTTCGGTTTTGCCGTCAGAGTGCAATGGGCTCTCTCTATTGCGAATTGTGGAGAAAGCTTCAGCGAGTCTAAGAGTGTGTACAAAGTGCGCTCGATATATTCCCCCTTCGAATCTATCTTCAGGGACCCTAATGATGCGAAGATTTTTATGCCTTGAGCGTGATTCAAGATCCTCGTTCTTTTTGGCAACATAAAGTACCTGTCTAGAGAGTGTAGAGACCTCCGCACCGAGAGCAGCTATGTCGTCTTCAGCAACACCCTCTCTAGACTCAACCTCCGCGACCCGGTCTTCATTCTTCTCCATGTGAGCTTTGATCGACGATATGGTTACATTCATATCATCTAGTTTGTAATGAAGGGTGGTGAACCCTTCTCGCATGAAATCCATCATTGACTGCAACTCAGTGGGTTTGGGAGGTGTTGATGTGGTAGGCTCAGATTCCAGGATGCCTTCAGTTGGCCTACCTGGGGCTTTTGCAAACATGTTGATAGAGCTTTGTTTTTTGTTGGCTCCCTTTGTCATGGTCTCAGCAGGGTCCTCAATCAATGAGTAAACTATACAGGGGGAGTAGTGGTAACCTCGTCTAGCAGGTGCCTCACTCCGGTTGGAGATCGATGCCCAATCCAATGGATTGGTGCATATAGCTAGTAAACAGTGGACTTTGGGTAGTGCATCAGTTGTCAGTC
This sequence comes from Ambystoma mexicanum, assembly GCF_040938575.1. Taxonomy (NCBI): domain Eukaryota; kingdom Metazoa; phylum Chordata; class Amphibia; order Caudata; family Ambystomatidae; genus Ambystoma; species Ambystoma mexicanum. The sequence goes on from NC_090921.1 coordinate 308,071,531, forward strand.
CGGCCACAGTGAGTAGATCTGGGCCTGGAGTCACAGTATATGCCAGAGCGGGGCCACGGCCCGAGATCAGGGGGCCCGAGAGGCTTGTGTGCATGTCCTGTATTAGGAAACAGACCAAGGACTCCGGAAGGGGATAGGTGCAGCATTCCTAGGGCCATTAGTTATTACAGGGACCGGTGCTAGGATGGTTGTAAAGTGGTAGGGAGGAGGCGAGCAGGCTTGAATTAAGTTGTATAGACACTGTAATATAAGTTAAGTGGACTCCCAACCAGTGACGATGAATTAATTTCTAAAGCGCATGTATCCAGAGTCATAAGAAGAACAGTTGATGTGGCATGATCAGTTGCCGAGAACCCAAGCAGGTATTGTCCTACACAAGCAGGTTCAGCTTTATCCCGGTTGGGCTGTATGAAATGAGCCTCCAGCACACTGGGTGGAAGCCTAAGGGCCTGGGCAGACTACTAACTCCTCCCCCCCTGCGAATCCTGGATGGTAGTCTTCGTATGAACTTAAATTGACTGGTGAAGTCCACTAGAAAGCTGTGACAGATCAAGTATTATTATACACACCAGCAAGCTCCACCCGTGTCAGACTGGACTGTGTTCTTCCATGTATTATAGAGGGAGCGCAATGCCTCAGTGTGCATACACCCACAGGGGGCCGACTCCGCCAGAATCGAGGGTCGGTTCAGGGCAAAGCCGCTTCTCGGTTTCTCCCCAGCAGCGAAAATCTTCAGTTCGGAATGGAATCTTGGTCTGAGGTTTGGATGGTGGAGGACCTTCAGTAGCTGATCACCAGTATTTCTTCAGTAAAAACCGTCATACCTTTGCAGATATTGACGAGGATGCAGTCCCCCAGTACGGAGCTTTCTCTCAGGTGGCCATACTCTTTCAAGTGCAACAGCGCCCCTTGATAACTGCCGGTACTTAATAAGTCTCCCGGGCTCCGCTGATGCGGGGGAGCCGGGAGACTTAAAAAGAAGGCCACAGCAATTATAATTATAACAATGTGGCAGCTCGGGAAACTTGAAATGAAAGGCATGGCAATCATAAATACAACAACTTTGTATTTATAATTGCCTGGACTTTCGTTTTAAATTTCCCGGGCTCCCCAGCTAAGGGGAGCCCGGGAAAGCAGGAAAGAAAAGAAGCACTCACCAGCAACGCAGAGCAGGAAGGAGCCTGACAGCATTCTCTGCTCTCTGGCTGTAATGAGATTAAAGCTCCCAGGAGGGGGCTTTTGCTTCATTATTGCTCCGAAAGCAGAGCTTAACACAAGCACAGGTGGGTCATTCCTTTCAAAAATGGATCCCTCCTAGTGTTTGAAATGTTTTACTTTGTGCCGCATAGCCTAAAAATTGTACATATGAGCGTTCTTTAAAAATATTTTGTATATATGATTTTATCATGGCCCATCTTTTTAACAATACAATTTTTGAGTTACCTTCCCTATTGCAAGTGGGGCGAGCCTGAGGGCTAGTCTGGGGAAGTGCTACCATTCACACTGATAGTGTAACAGTAGAGACGTTTCGACACTAGGCTTTGACGCAATTTTGCGCTGTACTTGAAGATTTCTGGTGGGAAGAGGTTAGATGGCTGAGTTGTTGCCCACACCTTGTGCTAGGATTTGAATGTGTTTGGACCTGGATATTTTGCACTTGAAATAATGACTCTTTACATTCTTGATCATGTGTGCATGTTATTTGTGTGGTTTGGGTGGTCAGCCGACATGTGTTTCGACCCCTCAGGGACTTTATCAAGGCTAAAACATGGATTTTTGCTGCCTGGTGGTGGTTCTTCGTTGGATGTCAGTTTTCACTGCTTGTTCCCGTGGGTATCACCTGGTTGGGAAATTGTCTGGCCTGTTAGACCGGTCTGCTCTTCTGGATGCTCAGACACTGAGAGGAGTAAACCTTGCCAACAGGCCAGACAATTGCCCAACTGGGTGATAACCGCAAGGACAGTGAAAACTGACGTTCATGATAGTGTAACTGTCCTGCTTATTAATTAGGCGTCTTGGAGCTTTTCAGGCTGCCCAGCAGGTGTCATTATACTGCCTCACGGTGGAAGAAGGGGGCTCCAGACTCTCTGCCCAGTCAATCCCTGTACTCTCTACTGAGACTTTTAACAAATGGCAGGGCCGGTTTATACACAAGCCAAACTATATTATGCAAGTCATAATCATTTTCAACACACATAAGGCGCCCGCACTCTCCTACAGATCTGCAAGGCTTATTAAAGATGCACTCCAAATCGCACATCCCCTCGTAGCTTTATGGTGGTTAGTTAGCGGCACTGTCCATCTCGCTTCCCTTTACGGCGCTTTGCAGTGGGTACTTTACGGGGAGGCGTCCCCGTGCTCTGGGAATTTCTGCTGTGCCAAGAACGCAGGACTCTTTCCTCGGCTGTTCCGCTAAACTAAATTCCCTCTCTGGGGAACCTGCCTGCCGAGTGCAGAGCACGTGTGAGACGCCGGGAGCTGTCCAGCAGCACCGCTCACTCTCTCTCCATCCTCCCTCACTGGCCGTGACTCACAATCATGTCTCTGGGCCCTTGAGTTCTGTGCCTGCCTTCCCCTCAGAGGCCTCACTGTGTCTCGGGCATTCGCCACTCCTTCCTCTCTGTTACGTGCCATATTCAATCTCTCTCCCCGCTGCCGTGGAGGCTGCTCCTAGTCTAAACAAGTGGGTGCTGTACTGCCTTGGGTCCCTCCACACCATGCAGTCCAGGGGAATCAAGCTGATAGCAAGCTGCCGGCCTCTCCTCTTAGCCCCCGACCCCTCGGGGTAGGGCGCGCTGGACTCAGATCTTAAATCTGGGGTCTCCCCTTTCAGGTGATGTGTAGGACTGTTCTCTCGGGAGCTGTCCAGCAGCGCTCCCCACACTCACTCCCTATCTACCCTCAGCCTGGATCCTTCAGCTGCGGGCCGTCACTCGAGTCAGGAGCATGTCTCTGGAGCCCGGGACTCCGCTGTCTCTTGCGCTGCAGTCTGCATCTTCTGAGAGACATCGCTGCGAGCCGCAGATCGCCGCCCCTTCCCTCGCTCTCACTCTCTCTCCTTCTCGTCTACTTTCCCTGTTCCACGTCTCTCTCTCTACTCCCCCTCTATCTGATGCTCCCTGTTCGTTTGTCTCTAGACTGAACACCCTCTCCTCCTGTCACACTCTCTGTTCCCCACCTGCCTACCCTTGCTCTCCCTGTCATTCTGTTCCTGCTTCCTCTCTCTTTCTCTCTCTCTCTCACCCTCCTTCCCCCTCTCCGTAACCCTCTCTCTCTCTATGCGTCTATCTCCCTTTCTCTCTCCCCTTCCTTTCTCTCTCATTCTCATCCTCTCTCTGCCTCTCTCTTTCTCCTACTCCCTACGTCCTCCAAACCCTCTTTCCCTATCGCTCTATAGCTCGCTCACCCTGCCTCCCTGCCCCCGCTCTCCCTCTGTCCCTCTCTCTCCCCCTCTCTCTCTCTCTCTCTCTCTCTCTCATTCTCTTTCTTTCTGCCCCCTCTCTCACTCTCCTTCCATCCCCACGCCCTCTTTGCCTCTCTCTTCGTTCCTTCTCTCTCTCTTTCTCCCCCATTCTGGTCCCCTTTCCTCTCCCTCTCTCTCTCTCCCCTCCCCCTCATTCCTTCACTCCCGCTTCCTTCTCTCTGTCCTCCTCTCTACCTCTCTCCTGCCTCTCCCTCTCTCTCTCCCTCCGCCCCCTCTCTCTCCTCTCTCACCCCATCTCTCTCTTTCCTTCTCCCTCACCCTCTCGCTCTCCCTCTTCTCTCCCTGACCCCTCCCTCTTTCCATCTTCTTCCTCTATGCCTCTCCCATTCTCTCCCTGCCTCTCCCTCTTTCCTTCTCTCTCTCTCCCTCCGCCCCCCTCTCTCGCCTCGTCTCTCTATCACCCTGTTCCTCGCTCTCTTTCTCTACCCTCTCCCTCTCGCTCTCCCCCGATTCAGTCCCCAGTTCCCCATTTTCGAGTCCCTCTCACGCGCTCGGTTTTCCTCCCGCTGCCCCTGCAGCCAATCTATGACTTTGGAGCGCCTTCTGATTTGAACCCCTCTGATGCTGCCCCCTTACTTTCCCCTGTAACCTTTCATTACCTGCGGGAATCTGAGCCCCTCTCCACCGCCCCCCCACCGCCCCACTCTCTTTCGGTGCATCTCTCCAACCCACCGCACATGAGCAGGTGTCTCATTAGAACACCCCGTGTCAGCTGTTTAGGAGTCTCTATTCGCCCTCCCCTCTCTCTGTTTAACAGCTGTCGCTCTGGTGTGCTCTTTTCTTATGTCTCTAACTCTAGCCCGTTCCTTGTGCAGTCCCTAGGTGTCTTGATGTCGCCCACTCCCCTCCAGTCTTCACTGTCTCTTTGACAGCAGTCAGTCTAAGATTCTATTTTCCACTGCTTCTCGGACTCCCGTGTCTCTTTGACAGCAGTCTGTTGGTGGTTCTGTCTTGCCGCCTCTCTAGCTCTACCCTGTCCTTTGTACAGTCCCTCCGTTTCTAACTGTCCGCCACGCTTGTGCAGCTGTCACTTTGAATGATCTCTACCCCCCTCTTTAGCTCTTTTCAAGTGTGTCTGACATCGGTTAGTCCGGGATGCTCTCTCACTCTTGCTTTAGCTCTCGACCATCTGTTTGACAGCAGTCAGCTAGAGAATCTCTCTTCCTGTGTCTTTTTGGAAGCAGCCAGTTGGGTATTGTCTCTTCAACAGTAGTCACTAAGGACGTCTCTTTTCTCCTGCCACTAGGCCCCCTGTCCCTTCTGGGATTCTTCTTCCTGTGTCTCTCCGACAGCTGTCACGTAGGGATTTAAATTTCCCTGTCTCTTGGTCTCGTCTGTATTTTCAAAAGCGGTCCCGTGGGGATTCTCTTTTCCCCTATCTCTCCCCTGTCTCTTTGGCAGCACTCAGTTAGAGATTACTTCTTCCTGCCTCTATTCAACAGCAGTCACTTAGGGATTCTCTTTCTCCCACCCTCTTGGTCTCCTCTGTCTCTTTGACAGCGGTCACTTAGGGACTCTTTTTTTCCCCTGCCACTCGTGCCCCTGTCTCTTTGGTAGAAGCCAATTGGGGATTGCGTCTTCCTGTCTCTCTTCGACAGCGGCCACTTAGTGATTCCTTTTCCCTCTCTTTAGGAAGAGAGAGTTGAAGGTATTGAGGTCCCAGGCCCCAGAAGGCCTTGTGGACAATGCAGAGGGTTTCAAACTTAATCCTCATCGCCAATTGGAGCCAGCGCAGAGATTTCAGTCCTGGAGAGATACGATCCCTGGGCTTGAGGCCAAGGACAGGTGTCGCAGTCCTGTTTTGGATGAGTTGCAAAGGGCGGAGAGTAGAGGCAGGCAGATTTAGAAAGAGGCTGTTGCAGTAGTCCAGCCTAGGGAGAACTAGAACTCTGGCGACAGTGAACTTCTGGAGGAAGGAGAGGAAAGTGAGAATACCACTGAGGAGGTGCAGCTGGTAGTGTGACTCCTTAGAGACGTCAGAGATGTGAGGAGACAAGGAAAGTGTGGAGTCGAAGATGACCCCGATGTTTTTAGCCTCACAGGTGGGAGCAGGCAGAAGGCCAAGAGAGGCCGGCCAGAGAATAACAGGAAATGAGTGTGCAGGTGTGCCGATGAGGAGAATCTCTGTCTTACTTGCATTAAAGCAGAGATCATTGGCGGTGCACCACTCCTGGATGGCGGACAGACAGGAGGAGAGAAGGAGACGAGGTGGCGGAAGGGAGCCTGAAGATGAGTTGAGTGTCATCCACATAGCACTGAAAGTTGGGCCAGAGAGCGGCAATGTGGTGGGCAAGATGTGCCAGGTATTCGTTGAACAGCCAGGGAGAGAGGTTAGAACACTGGGGAACACCACAGGTAGAGATAGAGATAGAGGAGAGGAAGGACGTAAGTTGGACCTGGGAGGGTCGATCGGAGAGGAAGGAGTTCAGCCAAGCCAGGGCCTGATCGGTGATACCCAGTTATCACGGAGACGGTTGAGCAGGATGGCATGGTTGACTGTATCAAAGGCAGAAGAGAGATCAAGTATGATGAGGACACAGGGATGTTGGAATCGAGATTGGAGAGCAGGTCTTCACGGATGTTCAGGAGAGCAGTTTCCATGCTTCTGGCAGCTCTAAAGCCAGACTGAGGGTCATGGAGACAACCAACAAATTCAGTGCAAAGATTAAGCTGGCAAATGGCCAGCTTTTCCAAGAGTTTGCCCAGGAAAGGAGTGATGGAGATTAGACAAGGCAGGAAGGGTCGGCAGAGGGTTTTATAAGAAGAGGGTGCACAAGGGAGTGCTTCAGGGGGGAGGGGAAGACTCCAGTGGCGAAAGAGTGGTTGCAGAAATCTGCCAGAGCAGTAGCCAGGGTGTCAATGTGGTCCTTGATGGTTTTAGAGGAACAGGGGTGAACCTGTTTTGATGAGACTTTCATAGATCAGACTTGTCTAGAAACCTCGTCTGGGGAGAACAGGGGAAAGGCAGAGAAGGAGGGGGAGAAGTGGCCACATAAGGGTCAGAGGAAGAGTAGGGAGCAGAGGGAGGAGGGGGAGAGGAAGAGAGAGAGGACAGGATGTCCATAGTTTTAGAGATAACATGAGAAGCCAGGGCCGTGCAGAGGGCCTGGCAGGGGACAGGAGAGGTAGAGACTGCAGCAGGATTGGCCAGCTCTTTGCAGATTTTATAGAGTTTGGCCGAGTTGTTAGATGCCGCAGAGATGCAAGCTTGGATGTGGGCTCTCTTCTTGGTGCAGACAGAGAGCCGGTATTGCCTTTGGAGCAGGCGGTAGGCCAGTTTGTCGGAGGATGTACCGGAAGCACGCCATTTCCTCTCAGTCACCCTGCACTTGCGTTTAATAGTGACGAGGTCGCATTCGTACCAAGAGTTGCACTGGGCTTTGGGCTTCAAGCAAATCCTCATGGCAGGGGCAAGAACATTGAGAGTATCAGATATAGCAGAGTGGAGCATGGCAAGGGCTGTGTCCGGGTGTGAGTCAGCCAAGAGGTGAGGGAGGGTGAATAAGAGGCGGCAAAGGCTTCGACTGACACACGCTTCATGGGTCGGATAACCGAGAAAGTAGGTGGCAGTGCTGGAGTTGGCTTGGCTTGAGGGGTAGAGATGGTGAGATGGGAGGAAAGGAGAAAGTGATCACTCCAGGAGAGAGGAGTGGTGAGAAGGATCGAAAGGGGTGTCTGAAGAGATCAGAACATCCAGAGTGTGCCCTGCAGAGTGCGTTGGCCCAGAGGGGAGAATAGAGAGTGAGAGAGAATCATAGAGGTTGAGAAAGAGTCCAGTGGAAGAACAGGATGCATCAAGGTGGATGTTGAAGTCTCCAAGAAGGAGGAGTTGAGTGGTTGAGAGTAGGAGGGAAGAGGAGAGGTCAGCCCACTTAGAGAGGAATGCGGATATCTGACCAGGTGGCCGATAGATGGTAGCCACAGTAAGGGAATGGCCAGGAGAGAGAGAGAGCTTCCAGACAGAGGCAGGAATCCACTCAGGGAAGATTAGGGCTATGCCCTCTCTGGAACGGTTGGATCTGGGAGCAGGGAGGATCTTGTAGCCATCAGGGAGGAGAGTGTCAAAGCTCGTGACAGAGCTGACCGTGAACCATGTCTCGGTGAGACCGAGGACATCGAGGTCAAGTTCCTCCAGGAGGCGGCAGATGTCACAAGAGTGCTTGACAGCTGTGTAGAAGAAGCCAAAGGGGGTGGGGGAGATAATAAAGGAGGCTAGAGCAAGGTAGCCAGGGAGGAGACAACAGGGGGAGGCAAGGGAGCCGTGGAGGGGAGAGAGGGGACAGCAGGAGAAGAAAGGACATTGATGAGGCGCGGGAAGCATCTATCAAAGAGAAGAAGGTTGGCTTGAGGGCCTTGGACCAAGATGGTGCCATCCAGGTAAACATTAATGATTATTAATGAAGACCTTAGATGAGTGGAAGGAGGCCAGGAGGCCCTCCCACCAGGCGCCACCATTAGTGGGAGAAGAATAGAAAGGAGAGAGCACAGAGACCATATGTAGAGTCCATAGGTCTGGCGAGGGAACGACAAAGAGGATGTTGGTGAAAGTTTTCCTGAATGAGGCACTGGTATAGGTGTCAGCGATAAGGAGGCCTGGGTTGGAGACCAGGATGTCCTTTTCAAACTTCTTTCTACCAGATTTAGTGAGGAGAGCAGGATAGTCAATAGAGAAGCAGTTAGAGAAGATAGGAGAGACAGAGAGCACCATAGATTAGGTAGGAAGAGGAAAGAAGAGGAAGGTTGTGGCAAGGGGACAACACTAGGGAAGGACACAGGGCAGAGTGCATGCAGACGAGACAGAGAGAGATGAGACAAGGTGACAATTGGGCAAGACAACCAACACTTAGATTTTAAAGACTTTCGGATTGCAATTTAAAACAGGAGAAAACACAACTAAGATTGAGAGTCCTGAATAGTGGGGAAAAAGCCTAGGTTTCACAATGCAATTTTAAATAGTTTTACAATGCAATTTTAAAACATGAGAAAACACACCTAATTTTGAGAGTCCTGAATAGTGGGGAGAAAGGCCTAGGTTTCACAATGCAATTTTAAATAAGTTTACAATGTAATTTTAAAATAGGAGAAAACACAACTAAGTTTGAGAGTCCCGAATAGTGGGGAAAAAGGCCTTGGTTTCACAAAGCTATTTTAAATATTTTTACAATGCAATTTTAAAACAGGAGAAAACACACCTATGTTTGAGAGACCTGAATAGTGGGGAGAAATGCTTGGGTTTCACAATGCAATTTTAAATACTTCTACAATGCAATTTTAAAACATGAGAAAACACACCTAGATTTGAGAGTCTGCTGTATGGACAGGTTTGCAGGGTAGAGTGAGGTTCATTACCTAAACCGGGCTACTCCTACCTTCCTTAGTCGCAGTTGGTTGACTGCTGGCAACTGGCTTCCCCAGCTGACACCTGCAGACACAATCCGGATCCGCCTAAGTGGGAGCTGCCCTTTAACTAGGGGCCCTTAGCCACGGGGGCTGCTGGTCAGATAGCTGCCCTGGGAGATGGTATAAAACCAACAATTGGTCCAATCACAACACAGGGGTGGGCTGGGAGGCAGGAGGAGGGAGGAAACAGGAAGACAAGCAGGGCAGGGGGGTCAGGGCAGGGTGGGTAACAAGGGTCTAGGGGCTCTCAAATGCGAAGGAGACAATCACAATGAGCCCAGGAGGGTCTCTGGTGGTAAAAGGACTCACTGGCTTGTAAGTGATTTCAATCCGGCACACACCCAAGTCACACCCAGCATGTAGTGCGCAAATGAAACCCTTATATATTTTATCTATAAATTCAATATTCTGAACGATATACCACTCATATCACACCCTTTTCCTGAGACCACCCCGGTCACACTGAACCAGGAATCAGGCTGGTTTGCAAAGGTAAATATTTAGTTATGTATTTCAAATTTAGATCACAATGGGGATCATTCCGAGTAGGGTGGTAAGGGTTAACGGTCACCGGTAACGAGACCGGTGACGTTAAACCCTTACCGCCCTATTCCGAGTTCCCTTTCAGGGTTGGTACTTAACGCCTGCTTTGTGGGATGTTTTCATCCACGCATCCAAGCCCTACCTCAAAACTGTGCAGTACTGACATGGAAAACATCATGATGGCCAGAGCTTCCCAGAAAATGCACAGGGAAATGCATGAAGAATAGGCTGCCACTCATTTTTGCCGATGTTATGGGCACAGAAGGACACTGCCTAAAACCACCATTGGACTACCCACACAGTAGTCTGAAACCATTGGGAGTGGCAATGCTGATTGCCAAAAGCAAACCCATAACTGTTGGGAATTCATTTTCTTAAATCCCAAAAAGGGGTGCAGTACCAGTACTCACCACTATCCAAAAGCCGGCGTTTTAAAACCACCAGATTTTACTTTTTGTAGAAAACTGAATAAATGAACCCAAGGCAAGCCAAAGAAAGACTTACTGAGAGGTGGTTCCAATGTAAAGTTATATTCTGAAGTGACTTGAAGGTTTATAACAAGACTGGCTGAGCTGTGGATTTCAGCAGTTTAAGTAAATTTGGACTGAAAGAGACTAAAAATCTAAATGTTTAAAAGAAATGAGTGACCTATTTCTGAGTGTCACATAGGTTGCAATTGTTTAAATGTCATAGTTTTGAACTTAGAATCAGCATTCTAGCTGCATATGTAAAAAATTGTCTTGACTTAAACTGGGGAACAAAAAGTGACATTTTATCTGAAACCTGGCTTGAGAAACTGAATTCTGCCTGGCAACTACCCCCATCTGGAGTGAAACTTGAGTCACAGCTGTGTTCCCAGGCCTATCTGCCTTTTGCTGGCCACACTAAGGATATGCCATCTCTCTGATAATTGAATTAAGGGGAGCCCCCACAGAATACAGGAGCTCTGAACAAAGCCCTGTCCTGACTCAGGCAAATGGTTTATTGCAGATGTCGTAAATGTAGCTTCCTCCTGGAAGGGAAGGGGAGGGGCACTGCCTGTGAGAGCAAGCTGGCTTGGCAGAACTGGAAAAACCAGAAATTCAACCTTGTGCTGGGGGGAAACCACACCCCTTTGGGGCCAGAACATAACTCTAAAAAGATGGATCATTCATAGAGCGGACATGTGAAAATTTTATAAATGATACCATAATTCTTGTGATTTTTCGGTGCATATTTGAAGACGTGTTAGGACCCGGTGGTATGTTCAGGGGGGTTTTAGCAGAAAAGAGGATATTACTCAAAATGTGTGCATGTGAAAAATCCGACACTTCATCAACTAATGTCCATACTCCTTGCGCACATGTGTGTAAATTTGGAGTAATGTCCGGTGTTGCAAACCAGTTAAAAAGTGCAAAATATTGCCATTTCTGAATGCAAGCCCCCAGGAAGAGCAGAGTTTGAACAGGGGATACCTCCTGTGATGCATGATGGGTGCATATGATTTTAAAACAATATGTACCTCTGCAAATATGTATTTGGTTCAAATCTAGATTTGTGTGCAAGTTGACAGGAGGAGTGGACTTTCTGCAGGCTGTAAAATGACATCACTTTGACACAACTTAGCTTCCCCAATCAGGGGAGAAATGAAAGCTTGGCCAATGATAAGTGGAGAGGGGTAGAGCCTAGTGATGCTGCACACACACCCATTTTAAAAAAACATAAAAGCAGACAGACAGGACAGATAGGGACCTTCAAATCCATTTGCAGCTGGAAGCTCTGCCGGGAAAATCCATACTTTACCTCCATCAATCTCCAGAGAAAGCTGTGCAGAAAGACCCAGAGAAAGCAGAGCAGTATCCAAAACCAGAGAGAGCTGAACCGGAGTGCAGTCCAAAACTTGACCAGATCCGTGGCAAGGCATATTTCTAAATATATTGTGAGTACATAGCAGAACTGTGCAGAACCAATCTCTTAGTTAAAATAATATAATTCAATCCTATTTTAATCTAAGTAGAACTGTCTCCTAACTGTCACCTGTCATTTGTAAAGCTGTCACTTGTCATTTTCTAGTTGCAAGCTGCACTTGTCTTTTTGAACTTTAAAATTACAAATCTGAAAAACGACCTTTATTTAATCGCTCATATCTCCGTGACCGTTTGTGCTAGAGACTTGCAGTAACTTTCCTCTGAAAGCTGGGAATCGTAGCTTTTCAACGAACCTAGAACCGCATTCCGATAGTTTTGCCGCAATCGTGAGAAACGCACTCGCGAATTTTGCCGCGATTTGCAAATTTCTTCACGTGTAAAAATCTGCTGCTGCTTGCCTTTCATTTGCCAAAAATTCGTTTAACCTACCAATTACTCCTAGATCCTTGCTAAAGTGAGCCTGGACTAATATTAACTTGATTTCACTCACCCTGAACCTCCTAGAGGGAATTAAAAGCATTTTAGTATATTTTTTTCTTCATTGCCAGAACATTTAAAAGCATTTGGGCCTGTGTTTTCAACGTCTGTAGTCTAAGTTGCTGGGTGAACTGAATTACATTTAAATTGCATTTCTGAGAATTGTGTGCCTTCCTTCCATTTCCTTGCATCGCATAAAAGGGGGGGTGAATTGTACAAGAAAGTGATTACATTGTCTTTGCTGAAATCCTATCAAGTTATTTTCTGTACTGCATTTCATTCCACATTGCATCCATTTGAAACCATAAAAGTATTGTTGCTATCTTATCCATCCTATAACCACTCATCATTGATTATAAAGAAGTGTGCTAGTGCCAGATTCTCCGTTGTTAATCTTTATCATATCAGATTAAGTGTGCTATTCAATTATTAATTTATTCTAAAGTGTGATATATATATATCTATTGTTTAAATTATCAATTAAACCTTTTAACTTGCAAAACAGAACTACTTCTTGGCTCAGTGGGGTCAGGAGGATTCCAAGAGAGGGGTGCTATATAGGGGTAGTCATCCAGAACGCATGAACTGGACATAAAGATATATCAATAAGGGTTTTCATTCAGTATTCTAGACTAGGCGTTGACTTGGCTGTAGTGCTGAATTGAATCCTCTTACAGCTTTTTGCAGGCATTAAAAAAACAACCCGCCAAGGGACCTAGGAGCTAATTACGGCACCGTGATTTACGGTGCCGTAATTAGTGCCTTCCCCATTCCCATTGAGCCCTATGGGGCAAAAATGGGAATGGGGAAGGGCCCATGGTGAATGGGGAATTACCGCCCCCGCCAACCTTGGAATGGGGCGGTAATTCCGCCATTCACCATGGCGGAGTCGGAAAAATAACAGTGTCAATCAAGGCGCTAGTAGCGCCTTGGTTAACGCCAGGGTCGGAATGAGGCCCAATATATTTTAATAGGTAAACAACAATCACCAATAGGGTGACAGAACACTGAATAATGTCTTAAATGCACTATGAGTCCAATAATGAACACAAAAACAAATGCAGCGCGCAAAAGAATACTGTTGTGTTGGTTTGGAACAGATAGCACTATGGTTAGCGGTTTCCCCTACAATGCCCCTCAACCCACCAATAGGCAATTAAATAGATATGAGGAGAGAGCAGGTGTTCAGGAATATCACAAATCAAACAGAATATCACTCCCACCTTCCCCCTTCAAACACCAGAGAAAAACGGAATTGACTTTTCAACTGTCAGTATGGCTTTGAAATTGTCTTTGGAATTGGCTGAGCGAAAATATCAACTTTAGTCAAAAAAATAATTAAATTATTATAAATTCCTATGGGAGCCGCTTTGAACAGATGCAAACAATCACCAGCAATGATTTAGTCAGCATAAAATATTTGAAATCTCAAAGTCCAAGTGGGAAATAATTTAAAGCTACTTCACACGTGTAAAATTTCTCAGAATGTCAAATCACGGCAAACTTTTCCTTATGTGATTTTCACTATAACGGGCCAATCACATTGCGGCTTAGGGTTCTGTGGATAGCTAAGGCTGTTAGGTACAAGTAGGAGTTGAAATCTCACTTCTATCATAATAACTGAGGGAGTTATAGAGGTTCTAGTAAGAGTCGTTTTTGCAAATTATGCGCTAGAATGAAAACAGCAATGTGCTTTTGAAAATGACAGATGGGTTTGATTACACTATATTATGACTATGAAAAAGAGAATGCCACATATGGATCTTACAGTCAGGTGATCAGCATAACCCACCTATTGTGGATACTCTTCTTCTTCCTGGGATTTACTTTAGTTATTCAAAAACACTAGGGAATTAACACAGGAGGAGACAATCTGAGTGAGAAAGATTCTAACAATGCTATGGTTCAGAATTAAAGATGGGATGGGTTGGAGATTGGGATCATACAAAACAGATATGTTACGGGTCACAGTTCTTCCTATTGATGCTTACAGAATAAGTTATTAAATTGGACCGTCAGTTCTGGTCATGGATTTGGTCTGTCAAGGAAGGACAGCACATCAGGCGCGGGACTGGATCAGCTAGGCTGGTCACCGGATTTGCACAGGATCTGCCCTTCTTGTTTGTGGGTATTTCAAATGAGCTGGATAGCGAGTTCCTCAGGCAAGCCTTGTGGTAGCAGGCCAGAGATTTCCATGATCCTAGTTCAGAAGGCCTTCCCAGACCACAGCGCTACACTGGGTTGTGAGAATAAGTTTGAGGATTTAGCCCTTGATGAAAATCAACAGTTCTCTCCTGCTTTGCAAGAGTCTTGGCTTCTGGGTCTGGAAGGATGTTAAAGCTGGATGTAGAATGCTTGATCAGAGTGCTTCGCCGGAATCAGGAAAGTGAGTGAATCAGTGAGCCCCTATATTTTGTCAGCTGTCTCTATTCTTTCAAATGACATCACAAAATGGGTGTATGGGCCAGCGTAAGTGAGCTTGCACCTTTGAGCTGGGATTGGATCAAGACCTCATCTCCACCTTGCACCTGAGTGATTGGTTCAAGGCCGGATGAGGTCACATTCATGGTTTAGTTTTACAGTCCTTAGAAACCTCCCCTTAACCACTAGTACCAGAATCAGATTTTATCCTAAATACATATTTCTACATTGTCACCTCTACATAAATCACACATAAAGGTTCCATATTTTATGTAGCATCTGCTCATCAAAATCCCTCAGTTGTGGGATCTTGTTTCACCTTTCCACAGAATTTTGTCCTTTTCGTCATGAACACATTTTCCAAATATTGTGCAACTTTCCACAAATGCTTGTGTTTAACGTAGGGATGTGTGTGTAAAGTTGTACAATTTTGACATTAACACAGTTCCCATAAGACCACGTATATTGCCATTCCTGTCCAGAATATGTTACAGTTTTACCACCTCTTAAAACGTACAGTCAAATATTACACTAACAGATCTGTCCTTTGTATATTTTTCACCACTTTGAATCACAAGTTATGAGTCTCTAAAAATTGTTCATTGTTCATTCTTAACAGCAAATGGTCAGCCTTTTGTCTGTCTCTGGAGTGCAGGAACAGCTCCCTCCTTTGGGATTTCCTTCCAAGAGCAGTTTACAACCCTTTCACACCTCTGTTTCCTGGGCTGAAGGATCTGCCATTATTCATTCTCTTTCTGTAGACAAGAGTATGACCTAACCCACAATTATAATTTATCAGTGAGTTTCTGCTGAGAGAATTTCCCTCCCCTTGGGAGAAACCTGTTTTTCCACTCGTGCAGCTCAGCCAGGCTAATTTATTCTTAATTCCTTAAAGTCCAGCTGAAACCAAACTTGTTGCATCAAACATAAATACATTACTTTCTTAGCCTTAAATCTGTGGGATCAAAAACACAACTGAGATCTGTATTCCTTTTGGCAACAATCCTTTTATGTTTGCTAACCCGGCAGACTTTTAGTTTAGATACTTTGAAGTTTCATCAGGAGCTCATCTGACAGCTGTCATCCATAGGTAGCCCAGTGTGCTGCACACAGATTTTGACAGGAGTTGTCAGTTTACAGACAATCCAGTTCATCTGAGGAAATATTTTGCTCTTTACACTTTAGGACTTTGTATATTCGTCGTTCTTCATTAGATAACATGAATTTTAGCACCAAGCAAGATTTTGAATGAGAGGTGTTGTGTATAGGCATTTTGGAGTTTTTAGCAACAAAGCAAATGTCATTTAAAGGCACATTTTGGAGTTTCATTTGCAAAGCACTGCTTCGCTCTCTGCACTGTGTTTGCTGGTCATGGAGCCCACTGGCACATTTTCTGCAGTGTGTGCTCTATCCCACCACGCATGCACCATTGGTGGCAGGTTGTGCATCCATTTTTTGTGCATTTAAACACGCGGTTTTGGAGGTTTTCGGCGCACACAAGAGTTTTGCCGCCATTGTTGCTGTTTCTTTCACCATACTATCAGGGTGATGCAGCATAAAATAGCAGAGTGGGTCAATACATCCCACAGGCTTCAAAGCTGCATGTAAAATGAAGCTCGGAGCAGCGCGGGCAGAGGACCTCAAACACCAAGGACTGAAGCACCAATCACGGCACGGGGGATGGCTGGGAGGAGGGGGGGAGAGAAAACAGGAAGACAAGTAGGGAAGGGGGTCGGGACAGCATGGGTTAACAAGGGCCTAGGGGCTCTCAAATGTACAGGAGCCAATCACAATGAGCCCAGGAGGGTCTTCCATGGTAAAAGCACAGATGGCCTCTGAAAAGTTGGGATATTCTTTCATTGAAAGCACATCAGAACTCTGAATAGTTGTGATATTGTACCACTGAAAGCACAGCAGACATTTGAAAAGTTGTGCACTATTGTATTGAAAGCACAGCAGACCTTTGAAAGGTTGTGATATTCTATCATTGAAAGCACATCAGACCTCTGAATAGTTGTGATATTGCACCATAAAAAGTACAGCAGACCTCTGAAGGTTTGTGATATTGCACCATTGAAAACACAGAAGGCTTCTGAAAAGTTGTGATATTCTATCATTGAAAGCACAGCAGACCTCTGAAAAGTTGTGATATTGCACCATTGAAAGCACTGCAGACCTCCAAGTTGTGATATACTACTGTTTTAAGTAAAACAACCCCTCTGAAAATTCCAGGTGCTGCCCCAGTAATAAAGCAAAAAACAAAAAGAACTCCCTGGCCCTCCTCTCTTGGGAAATATGGTAACCCTGCTAGCAAGTTTTGGTACTGTGCTACAAAGTGTATAGCAACCTTTATGACTTGTATGAATGCAATCCCATTAAAAAAGTATAAGAGGCCTTCTGACAAAAGCCAATTCTGGGACAGTAAACACAAAAAGAGGCCAGCTTGTTAAAGCTCACACCTTCCCATTAAACATACAGCTGTTTTGCGGAGAACGTATGTTACTTTCCCATTAAACATATGGCCGCACTGCTCATAACTGTTGCTAGGGTCCCATAAATGGAATGTCTTCTCAGTCCTCTTAAAGGGGAAGTTCACTCAAAAATGTTATTGTTTCGAAAGTTGGGCCATAATCAAAAATATATGTAACAAATATTTTGTATGAAAGTTCCTATGTAAAGTTTTCAGGAAATGAGGCTCAAAGATTTGGCATGGGAGCATCCATTTTGTGAAATTAAGCAGCCTCCCCTGTTCATGTTAAGCTCTGCTCTCTCTGCAATAATCAAGCAAAAGACCTCTACTGGGAGCTTTTGCTTACTGCTGCCAGAGAGCAGAGCTTAACATGAAGCGAGGAGGCCGCCACAGTAATTGACCTGACTTTCATTTTATGTTCTCTGTGCTCCCCAAACACAGGGAATCACAGAAAGTGTAAAATGAAAGGCACAGCAATTATACATATTTTGCCGGCTGCCAGCGAAATTTTCATAATTTCTGTGACTTTCTTTTCTAGTTTCCCGAGCATGGAAAACTAGAAAACGAAAGTCACAAGAATTATGAATACTCTGCCGGCAGCCGGCGAAGTATTCATAATTGCCTGGACTTTCTTTATAAGTTTCCTGGGCTCCCGTAGGCACAGTGGAGCCTGGAAGACTTAAAACAAAAGACGTAGCAATTATAAATACAATGCTGTTGTATTTATGGTTGTTGTGCCTTTCTTTTTAAGTCTCCCAGGCTCCTTCGGCTCGTGGGAGCTCCGGAAACTTGAAACAAAAGGCAAGGCAATCATAAATACAACAACGTTGTATTTACAAATGCGGCACTTTTGCTTTAAGTTTCCCAGTTTCCCCCGACCCGGGGGAGACCGGGAGACTTAAAAAGAAAGCCACAGCAATCATAAATACAATGCTGCTATATTTATAATTGCTGTGCTATCTCTTTAAGTCTCCCGGGCTCCCCTGAGCTGTGGGAGCTCGGGAGATTTGAAACAAAAGGCATGGCAATCATAAATAAAACAATGTTGTATTTATAATTACTGGTACATTCTTTTTAAGTCTTTAGGGCTCCCCCAACATGGGGGAGCCCAGGAGACTTAGAAAGAAAGCTACGGCAATCATAAATGCAATGGTTTTTTTTATAATTGCCAGTACTTTCTTGTTAAGTCATCCAGCTTCCCCAAGCCAGAGGAGCCCGGGAGACTTAAACACAAAGCCACTGCAATTATAAATACAACAATTAATTTTGTGGGGTCTATTTACAGGCCCCAAACAGAAGTCCCTTTCACATAAATAGCTGGCATTTAAACACTGCAC
The DNA here is from genome assembly GCF_040938575.1 of Ambystoma mexicanum. Taxonomy (NCBI): domain Eukaryota; kingdom Metazoa; phylum Chordata; class Amphibia; order Caudata; family Ambystomatidae; genus Ambystoma; species Ambystoma mexicanum. Next base: position 308,089,570 of record NC_090921.1, read on the forward strand.
CAAAGACGGCCTAGCTTTTGCTTTTGTTGTCACATGAATGGCAGGCATTTAAACACTGCAACAAAAATGGCCTGGTTTTTGCTTTTGTTTTCCATGTAAAGTTAAAGAGCCATGTGGAAAGGGGTCTACAAATCCTGTGACATGGAAAACAGTATTTTTAAACATTGAAAGCAAAAACTGCCTGCACAAGTGTTTGTAAATAAAATCGGCTTTAAAAAGCCAAGATGGGAAAAAATATCACTGCTCACAGAAAAATGTCAGGAAAGCAAAACATGATGTGAAATGAGATGATATTGCATTTATAACGCGCCTATACACAAATGTTTCAAGGCGCAACAAGGAGAGGGAGGGGGGGGCAGAGGGAAGACAAAGACAATGATCTTACTAGGCCAAGTGACATTGAGATCATGCAAGTGCAGGGGAGGGGAGAGGGGGAAAAGTATGGGGGGAAGTGAGGAGGGGGCAGTGCAATACATAGGATCAACAGTAAAAAAATATAAATAACATAAGTAAAACAATAGGTGAAAGTGCAGCCATCACGTCGGAAGTGCAGGGGTAAGTACAGACACCAAGTGTCAAGAGCTGCTAGGGGACTGTGAGGATACAGAAACAGCCCTGAGGCATTGCAGGTGTGCAACTGGTGGGGGAGGGGACCTAGGCCCGAGATCAGATGGTAGCCAGGTGACCAGTGCAGTTTCAATCAGGAGTTCAGCAGGGACAGAGAGAGAGAGAGAGAGAGAGGGTAGAGAGAGGGTAACTCCAATTCTAGCAGCTGGGATTATTGTAGGGTAGTTCCATTAAATTGTAAAAATTGGTGATGTCATTTCTGCTATATAAGGGGGACTGTACTAGGACTCTGACACAAAATAACTTGGGAGACAGAAAAAGGAGAATGGGGAGAAGGCTGCTGAAACTTACCATCTTAGAGAGCGGAGTGACCAGAGCCGTGCCCTATCTTTCCAGAGTGTCCTGAGATGCAGATGGCTTTCCTGAACGTTAAACAAAGGCTTCCTATGTAAGTAGCAATAACCCCAGCTCTAAATTGCATAGCCCTTCATTCTTGGAGCATTGCATCCAATATTTTTATTGATTGAAAACCCCAATTGCTAGTACATTTTAGTCATCTTCCTCATTGAAGAATACTTCGTTTGCCTGTGTAGTTCAGTCATCTCCACACTGAAGAATTTCTTGTTTGCCTGTGCATGTTAGCATATCCCTATTGAAAAACCCCTCATTTGTCTGTGTAAATCCTCAGTGTATTTTTGTAAGTAAGTCAATTAATTCCCCCTTTGCTTTTCACAGGATCGGAATAGGTGGAATTCGAAACCAGCAATCTTCTTCCCAGTGTTTTGTTAATTTTTATACTTATAAAGTGTTGCTCAAAAGGATTAATCCTGTTGTGATCTGAGAAACAAATTCGTCCCTGTGTTTAAATTGAGAGCTGATAAACAAATTTCCATTTGCCACTGTATTTTCCCTTTGCATCTGCTATCCAAACCCAAAATTGATGTTCCTTTTTGTGAGCTAACCCCTTTCCCAGAGCCTACCTGTCATTTGCAGCCTCAGTAAAAAACGAATTCCATTTGCATTTTCTTTTCCATTAAAATTAAGCTTAATATCCCAAAATCCGATTTTCCGCTTCTGTTCCTCTTTCCCTATTGCATGGTGAAAACGATTTTTCATTTGCATTCCCTTTCCATTGCCCGTGTGTTGCATATTCTACAAATCAATTTTCTCTTTGTGTGCTGATTAGTATTTCCTAAAAGCTCTTCCTGTCTTTCAGGGGTGAGATATAAAAATGTAAAAACCCATTCTTCCAATGGTGCTTTTCCTCTGCTTTGTTAGCTCCCCATCTTGTTTCTGAGAGCACCACACCAAAACCGATATTTCCCCTGTATTCTTACTCCCTGCCACAGTCTTCTATTCAAAGGAAACAAGTCCCATTGATGTTTGGGGGTTGAGTGTCGCTGGCATGGCTTTCGTAAGAAAGACCAGATACTCTTTTTGCCCTAATGAAAGTGTGGCGAGCCTGTGGGCTAGTCCGGGAAAGTTCTGCCATTCACACTGATAGTGTAACAGTAGAGGTGCTTGGGCACTAGGGTTTGACTCAATTTTGCGCTGCACTTGAAGATTTCTGTTGGGATTAGGTTGTCTGTGAGGTCACGGGTGGGGGGGGGGTTACCCACACATTATGCTAAGATTTGAACGCGTTTGGACCCAGATACTTTGGGCTTGAAATAATTACTCTTCACATTCTTGTTTGCAATGGATTGTGTGCATGTTATTTGCATGGTTTGGGTAGTCAGCTGCCACCTGTTTCAACCTCTCAGGGTCTTTTCCAAGGCTAAAGTGTGGATTGTTGCTGCCTGCTGGCGGTTCTGCGTTGGATGTCAGTTTACACTGTTTGTTCCCGTGGGTAACACCTGGTTGGGCAATTGTCTGGCCTGCTGGCCTGGTCTGCTCCTCTCAGTGTCACTGAGAGGAGTAAACCTTGCCAACAGGCCAGACAATTGCCCAACAGGGTGATAACCGCAAGGACAGTGAAAACTGACGTTCATGATAGTGTAACTGTCCTGCTTATCAATTATGAGTCGTGTAGCTTTTCAAGCTGCCCACCAGGTGGCATTATACTGCCTCACGGTGGAAGAAGGGGGCTCCAGACTCTCTGCCCAGTCAATCCCTGTACTCTCTACTGAGACTATTAACAAATGGCAGGGCCGGCTTATACACACGCCAAACTATACACAAGTCATAATCATTTTCAACACACATAAGGCGCCCACACTCTCCTACAGGCATCTGCAATGCTTATTAAAAATGCACTCCAAATCGCACATCCCCTCGCAGCTTTATGGTGGTTAGTTAGCTGCACTGTCCATCTCGCTTCCCTATACGGCGCTTTGCAGTGGGTACTTTACGGGGAGGCGTCCCCGTGCTCTGGACATTTCTGTAGGGCTCTTTTCTGCCTGCCGAGTGCAGAGCCCGTGTGAGACGCCGGGAGCTGTCCAGCAGCACCGCTCACTCTCTCTCCATCCTCCCTCACTGGCCGTGACTCACACTCATGTCTCTGGGCCCTTGAGTTCTGTGCCTGCCTTCCCCTCAGAGGCCTCGCTGTGTCTCGGGCATTCGCCACCCCTTCCTCTCTGTTACGTGCCATATTCCATTTCTCTCCCCGCTGCCGTGGGGGCAGCTCCTACTAAGCCCCCGACCCCTCGGGGAAGGGCGCGCTGGACTCAGATCGTAACTCTGGGGTCTCCCCTTTCAGGTGATGTGTAGGACTGTTCTCTCGGGAGCTGTCCAGCAGCGCTCTGCACACTCACTCCCTGTCTACCCCTCAGACTGATCCTTCAGCTGCGGGCCGTGACTCGAGTCAGGAGGATGTCTCTGGAGCCCGGGACTCCGCTGTCTCTCACGCTGCAGTCTGCATCTTCTGAGAGACCTCGCTGCGAGACGCAGATCGCCGCCCCTCCCCTCGCTCTCACTCTCTCTCCTTGTCGTCTACTTGCCCTGTTCCACTTCTCTCTCTACATCCCCTCTATCTGATGCTCTCTGTTCGTCTCTAGACTGAACACCCTCTCCTCGTGTCTCACTCTCTGTTCCCCACCTCCCTACCCTTGCTCTCCCTGTCATTCTGTTCCTGCTTCCCTCCCTCTTTCTCTCTCTCTCCCCCTCCCTCATCCGCTCTCTCCCCCTCTTCCTTTCTCTGCCTCTCTCTCTTCCTCCTTCTACTTCTCTCTCTCTCCTCCTCTTTCTCTCTCTAACTCTCTCTTCATATCTCTCTCCCCCTTGCCCCCCTCTCTCTCTCAACCTCTTTTTCTCTCTGCCTCTCTCTTTCTCTTACTCCCTACTACCCCCTCTACGTCGGTCTCTCTGTTTCTATCTATATCTCTCTCACCCATATCTATATCTCTCTCACCCACCTCCCTGCTCCACTCTCCCTTTGTCCCTCTCTCTCTCCTCTCTCTCTCTTATCCTCTCCCTTTCTGCCTCTCTCTCCCTTCCCCCACCCCCTCTCTCTGCCACTCCCTCTTTCATTCTCTCTCTCTCTCTCTCTCTCTCTCTCTCTTACATCTCCCTCCTTCCTTCCCTCCCACTCCCCCTCTCCCTCTCTCTGTCCTCATCTCTACCTCTCTGCCTCTCTCTCCCTGACTCTCTTTCCTTCTTTCTCTCGCTCGCCCCCTCTCTCTCCCTCTCTGCCGCTCCCTCTTTCCTTCTCTCTCGCTTTCTTTCCGTGCGCCCCTCCAATCCCTCTGCCCCCCTCTCCCTCCGTCTTCCTTCTGCCTCGCTCTCAGTGCCACTCCCTCTTTCCTTCTCTCTCGCTTCCTCTCCCTCCGCCACTCCCCCTCGCTCTCACCCGCTTCCTCTCTATCTTTCCTTCTCTCTCACACTCTCGCTCTCTTCCCTCTCCCTCCGCTCTCCCCATACCCTCTCTCTCCCTGTCTTCCTCTAGGCCTCTCTCACTCTCTCTCTCTGCCTCTCCCTCTTTCTTTCTCTCTCGCTTTCTCCCCCTCCGCCTCTCTCTCTCACTCACTTCCTCTCTCTCTTTCCTTCTCCCCCACGCTCTCGCTCTCTTCCCTCGCCCTCCTCTCTCCCCTCCCCCCTCTCTCTGTGTCTTCCTCTAAGCCTCTCCGCCCTCTCTCTGCCTCTCCCTCTTTCTTTCTCTCTCTCTTGCTCTCCCCCCGCCTCCCTCTCTTGCCCCCTCTATCACCCTCTTCCTCGCTCTCTTTCTCCCCCTCTCTCTCCAGGTTCAGTCCCGAGTTCCCCCTTTTGTAGTACCTCTATAGTGCTCGTCCCCACACCCCAAGCCCCCTCTGCTGCCCCTGCAGCCGATCTATGGGCCTCATTCCGAGTGGGGTGGTAATGGTTACCGGGCACCGGTAAGGAGACCGATGCCGGTAATCCCTTACCGCCCTACTACGAGTTCCCTTAGCGGGTCCCTCCTTTAACACCTGGTTTTACCAGTCATTAAGGACGGGACCGTTAAGGGAATTCAGAGCCAATAACGGTACCGCAGTTTACGGTATATTTATTGGTGCCTTCCCCCTTCCCATTGAGCCCTATGGGGGCTGAAATGGGAATGGGAAAGGTTTTTTCAATGGGGACTTACCGGTCCCGCAAAGGTCGGACTACACCGGTAAGTCCCCATTGAACGAGACCGGTGTTGGTACCCTTATTGGAGGCAATCATGGAGCAAATAGCGCCATGACTACCTCCAATCTCGGAATGAGGCCCTATGACTAGGGAGCACCTTCTGATTTGAGCCCCTCTGCAGTTGCCCCCTTACTTTTACCTGTAACCTTTCAGTACCTGCGGGAAACTGAGCCCCTCTCCAGCGCCCCCCGTCCCCTATTTTGGTGCATCTCCCCAACCCACCGCACATAAGCAGGGATCTCACTAGAACACCCCATGCGGCTGTCTCTTCGTCCTCTCTATCGCTCTCCTGGTTTCTTTGACAGCTGCCTGTTTAGGAGTTTCTAATCTTCCGTCTCTCGCCCTCTCCTCTCTCTCTTTGACAGCTGTCTCCCTGGTGTGCTCTTTTCCTATGCCTCGAACTCTAGCTCTTTTCTTGTGCAGTCCCTCCGTGTCTCGCTCTCCACTGTCTCTTTGACAGCAGTCAGTCTAAGATTCTATTCCCCCCTGCATCTCTGACTCCCCTGTCTCTTTGACAGCAGTCTGTTGGGGGTTCTGTCGTGCCGCTTCTCTAGCTCTAGCTCTACCCTGTCCTTTGTACAGTCCCTCAGTTTCCAACTGTTCCCCCTGCTTGTGTAGCTGTCACTTTGAATTATCTCTACCTCCCTCTCTAGCTCTTTTCAAGTCTGTCTGACATCGGTTAGTCCGAGATGCTTTCTCACTCTTGCTTTAGCTCTCGACCGTCTCTTTAACAGCAGTCAGTTAGAGAATCTCTCTTCCTGTGTCTCTTTGGCAGCAGCCAGTTGGGTATTGTCTCTTCAACAGTGGTCACTTAGGGAGTCTCTTTTCTCCTGCCACTAGGCCCCCTGTCCCTTTGGCCGCAGTCATTTTGGGATTCTTCTTCCTGTGTCTCTTCGACAGCTGTCATGTCGGCATTTGCTTTTCTCTGTCTCTAGGTCTCCCTCTGTCTGTTTGGCAGCAGTTATTTAGGGATTTACTCTACCTGTGTCTCTTCGACAGCGGTCACTTAGGGATTCTCTTTTCCCCTACCTCTCCTCTGTCTCTTTGGCAGCAGTCAGTTGGGGATTGTCTCTTCAAAAACAATCACCTAGGGATTCTCTTTCCTCCCGTCGCTAGGTGCTCCCTGTCTCTATGGCAGGCATTAGTTGGGGATTCCTTCTTCCTGTCTCTTTTCAACACCAGCGACTTAGGGATTCTATTTCCCCTGCTTCTTGGTCTTGTCTGTCTTTTCAACAGCTGTCACCTAGGGATTCTATTTTCCCCTGCCTTTAGGTTTACATTGTCTCTTTGGCAGAAGTCAGCTTACAATTCTTCTTTCCTGTGTCTCTTTGACAGCGGTCACTTAGGGATTCTTTTTCCCCCCACCTCTAGGTGCTCCCGGTCTCTTTGGCAGCAGTCAGGTGGGGATTCTTCCTTCCTGTGTCTCTTCAACAGCAGTCACTTAGGGATTCTCTTCCCTCTGCTTATAGGTGCTCCCTGTCTCTTTGGCAGCAGTCATGTGGGGATTCCTTCTTCTTCTCTCTCTTCGACAGCGGTCACTTAGCGATTCTCTTCCCCCGCCTATAGGTGCTCCCGGTCTCTTTGGCAGCAGTCAGTTGGGGATTGGGTTTTCCTGTCTTTCTTAGACAGTGGTCACTTAGAGATTCACTATCTTCCACCTCTAGGTCTCCTCTGTCTCTTCGACAGCAGTCACTTAGGGATTCTCTTTTGCTCCACCTCTAGGTGCTCCCGGTCTCTTTGGTAGCAGTCAGTTGGCGATTCTTTCTTCTTGTCTCTCTTCAACAGCGATCACTTAGGGATTCTCTTCCCTCTGCCTGTAGGTGCTCCCTGTCTCTTTGGCAGCAGTCATTTGGGAATTCCTTCTTCCTATCTCTCTTCGACAGTGGTGACCTAGGGATTCTCTTTTTCCCCGCCTCTAGCTGCTCCCGGTCTCTTTGGTAGCAATCAGTGGATTGTGTCTTCCTGGCTTTCTTAGACAGTGGCCACTTTGAGATTCTCTTTCCCCTGCCTCTAGGACTCCTCTGTCTCTTTGGCAGAGGTCACTTAGGGATTATCTTTTCCCCCACCTCTAGGTGATCCTGGTCTCTTGACAGCAGTCAGTTGAGGATTCCTTCTTCCTGACTCTCTTCGACAGCTGTCACATAGGGATTTGCTTTTCCCTGTCTTGAGGTCTCCCTCTGTCTTTTTGGCAGCAGTCATTTGGGGATTCACTCTTCCTATGTCACTTCGGCAGTGTTCACTTGGGGATTCTATTTTCCCCTACCTCTCCTCTGTCTCTTTGGCAGCAGTCAGTTCGGGATTCTTCCTTCAAGTATCTCTTCGACAGCGGTCACTTAGGGATTCTCTTCCCCCGCCTATAGGTGCTCCCGGTCTCTTTCGCAAGCAGTCAGTTGGGGTTTGGGTCTTCCTGTCTTTCTCCGGCAGTGGTCACTTAAGGATTCTCTTTCTCCTGCCTCTAGGTTTCCTTTGTCTCTTCGACAGCGGTCACTAAGGGATTCTGTAATCCCCTGTCACTCGTGCCCCTGTCTCACTGGTAGCTGCCAGTTGGGGATTCTCTCTACCTGTCTCTCTATCCTACCCCAAGTCTCTTTTTCTCTTTCCTGCTTCTCTCCACCTTTCTGTGCCCAGGTTCCTTCCATGCCGTCTAGTGGCACTCCATTAACCCCCACCCCACTCTTACCCTCGCCATCAACACTCGTCCTTCTTCACTCTTTCGCTAGCTTTGCCCGCTTCCTGGACACAAGGTTGTTTGTTATGTGATGTTATTAGGAGTTGTACCATGTATCATTGCCGCTTTCATAATCTCCCTGGGCTCTCCTGGGTCTGACACAGAAATGAACAGTTTAGACATTAGGGTGGAGGGGCATCAGTGAATATTGGGAGCAGGTTTTAGCAGTTTGTTGGAGGGGTGTAGGCAGTGCTCCAGATAAGATTTGGCAGTCAGAGTATGTGACTCCCAATTTTTTAAAGTTGGGCGTAAAATGATTTTTTAGGGAGTAAAAATATGTTTTAACTGGAAAACTGAAATGTTTTCGTAATATTTATTTCCTTGCACCTAGTTATTCATGCACTTTAAAAGATACTGGTAACCTCTTCGAATCAGGCAGTTTAAATTGTGTTTTTTTCCTCTGGTACTACGAGCAATACTGGTCCAAACACATCCATGGAGCTGTGAGGGTGAACGCAGGGCCACACGATTCTACATGTCTTTTCCCTATTTTTTGTTGAGAGTATTTGTACTCCCCATTTTTGATTTTTGGTAGTGTTTGCCAATTTGTATGGTATAAAATTGGCCGATATACTCCTTTTCAGTAGGGCCGAGTGTAGCGTTTAGCTAAGTTCTGAATGCAGCGCTGGCCATCCTGCCTTAGAAGATATGAGCTGGCAGGGGATTTTAATCAAGGGGTGAACTGGTGTCGGGGACCCTGGAGCAGAGCAATAAGCGGCAAGATTCCCTGATGCCACTCTGAACCTAAATGCCCCCATCTTTCGACCATTCGCTCTCCATGTCCTTATCTCTAGGAGTTGCAGTGGAGCATCTATAAGTATTAGGGCTTTTGGTGGGTCCAGGATTTTTAAAGGGGCCCTGTGACACCATGCAAGAAGCTGCCAAGTGTGATCCCAAACCTTCCAGGGAACTACAACACATTATGTAAAAAAGATTACTTATTGAAACTTGTGTTGGCAATACACTTTCTAAAGCAGGGATCTAGACGGCAGGTGCAACAACCCCCAAGTGATATTTTCCAACAGACCAGTGATTCTGGGGTCTCATAGAGTTTTATCTGACTTGCGGCTGCCTCCCCTGCTGCTCTACCAGCATCTGAAAGGAGTGAGCTGAACAGATGTTGTAGATTTTCCATGGACAACACAAGTCCATTGAAGAAGCTAGGAGAAGGGGGGCCCCGGGGAGCACAAGGTACGTGTTGCTCCCCAGGGAGGTTTTGGGTGCTGCACCGACCTGCGAGTTGGACGGGGGACAGATTGTCCCCCTTAACTGATATATACGGGTGCCTGCAAAGGAGCAGGAACTTTTGGCGGTTAGCGCCATTGTGTTGCCCGCCCACCCGCCCTATCAACTTTGTTTTGAAGGCAGTGTTTTCCTTCTAAGGTTGTACAGGTGAGGTGAGTGATAAGGGGAGTAGGTGGTTTCTTTTGGTGACTGGTCAGGGCAGTTAGAAAGAATGGAATATTTGTACTGTGGTGTTTCTTGTTGCTGATGTGGCAGGTCAGCATGGCTTTTATTGAAGAGGGAATTTGGTGGTAAACTTGGGGTATCTTCAGACAATGGGGAGATAGGGGATAGTGGGGCATTAGCGGGGACACGGTTGGTTAAATGATGGTTGGTTGAAGCCGAAGGATTATTATCGCGGAAAGGAGGGTGGGTAGTGCTGTTTGCACGAACAGGCTATCCCGAGGGTACAAAGAGGGGGAAGAGGTATTGAAGAAGGAGGGGCGTGGCCTCGGGGAGAAGATGGGAGAAAGCAGGAATGAAGGTTAAGAGGAATTGAGGGGAGGGAGCAAGGGACAGGAAGTGACACATTTGAATTGTTTATTTATTTAGTTGTCTTGGTGATTGTTAATTGATCTGTTAGGCTGTAAGGCCTGGGAGCCAGGTTAGCGTGTTTTTTGTAAGCCAAGGCCTGTCACATTAAAGCAACCTTTTCCACTAACCACGAGCATGGGTATTTTGTGCAGTCAGCCCAAAGTGCCTTGACGAGCATCTACCAATGTCCAACGTTTGGTGCCTTTTTGAGGTTAGTATTGCTGAGAAAGGAAGAGGCACTAGCTAAGGAGAGGGAGAGGAAGAGTTCAAGAGAAATACTAGAGTGAGAGAATTAATGATGGGGGCATGGGGTGTTAGACTCTTTGCTCATTCAGTCCTTCAGTCCCCTGCTTAGACTACCAGCGAGCGTCAGCACTGAGCCATTCAAAGCACAACAGACCCCTGAAAAGTTGTGATATTTCACCATTAAAAGCACAGCAGACTTCTGAAAAGTTGTGATATTTCACCATTGAAGCCCTCTGAAAAGTTGTGATATTCTATCATTGAAAGCACAGCAGACCACTGAATAGTTGTGATACTGCACCATTTAAAGCACAGCACACCTCAGAAAAGTTGTGATATTCTATCATTGAAAGCACAGCAGTCCACTGAATAGTTGTGATACTGCACCATTTAAAGCACAGCACACCTCTGAATAGTTGTTATATTGCACAATTGAAAGCACAGAAGACCTCTAAATAGTTGTGATATTGCACTATTGAAAGCACAGTAGACGTCTGAATAATCGTGATATTGCACCAATGAAAGCACATCAGGCCTCTGAATAGTCGTGATATTGCACCATTGAAAGTGCTGCAGGCCTCTGAAAAGTTGTGATACAGTACTGTTTAAAGTAAAGCAGCCCTTCAGAAAAGTCCAGGGGCTGCCCGAGTAATAAAGCAAAAAACACGAACATCTCCCTGATAGGAAATGTTGGCACTCTTCTCTTGGGAAATAGGGCAGCCCTGCTGCCAAGTTTTGGTACTGTGATAAACAATTTACAGCAACCCTTATGACTAGTACAGGTGCGGTCCCATTAAAACAGTATAAGAAGTTTTCTGACAAATGCCAATTCTGGGACAGTAAACATGCAAAGAGGCCTGCTTGTTAAGGCTCACACCTTCCCACTAAACATACAGTGTTTTGCTGAGAACTTATGCTACTTTCCCATTAATGCCCGCTCTGCTCATAACTGTTGATAGTGTCCCATGCATGGTATGTCTTCTCCGTTCTCTTAAGGGTATATCAGTCCCAATGATAAGAACTGCCACAGTCCCATTAAAAGTACAGTAATACTGTTCAGAGGTCCTGTCACTGCCCTATGAAATGTGTTCCAGTCCTGAGAAGGGTTCGTTTTGTCATATAAGGCTTTGACTGCTCTGATTGTAAATGCTCGCAGAGGCCCAGTAAAGGCATGGCAACCCTGCTTAGATGAACTCTTTATGCACTAATGCAAGTATGGCAAGCCTGTGAGCTAGTTCGGGAAAGTGTTACCATTCACACTGATAGTGTAACAATAGAGACGGCTGGGCACTAGGCGTTGACTCAATTTTGCGCTGAACTTGAAGATTTCTGTCGTGATTAGGTTAGTTGGCTGCAAGGTCATGGGTGGGGGAGGGGTTACCCACACCTTGTGCTAGGATTTGAATGTGTTTGGATCTGGATACTTTTGCGCTTGAAATAATTACTCTTTACATTCTTGTTTGCAATGGATTGTGCGCATGTTATTTGCGTAGTTTGGGTGGTCAGCAGACACGTGTTTTGAACTCACAGGGTCTTTATCAAGGCTAAAACGTGAATATTTGCTGTCTGATAGCAGTCCTGCATTGGATGTCAGTTTTCACTGTTTGTTTCCGCGTGTATCACCCATTTGCAAAATTGTCGGGCCTGTTGGCCCGGCCTGCTCCTCTCGTCGCTGAGAGGAGCAGACCAGGCCAAGTGGCCAGACAATTTTTCCAAACAGGTGATAGGCATGAGGACAAACAGTGAAAAGTGACGTTCATGATAGTGTCAGTCCTGCTTATTAATTATGAGTCTTGTAGCTTTACATGCTGTCCACCAGCTGGCATTATACCATAGAAATGCATGGAAACAAAGAAGCGCATGGAGAACACACACCAACAGTAGAACAATACGCAGAGAAAAAACACAACTACTAAATGGGAAAATTGTCTGGAAAGATGACGGAAGAAGGCGAATGAAAACTCACTTATAACAGCAATTGAATGAGAAGAAACAGAGATTAAATATATGTTCATGGAACACCAGAGGCTTGGTGCATTTATTTAAGAAAGAAAACAACGATTTACTGACCTACAAAATAGTATGCTTACAGGAGACTTGGGTATCCAAGCAACCGTCATGCGACGGCTACATGATTCACATTAATCCTGCGTTAGTAGGGACAAAAGGACGTCTCATGACATTATGGAAAACAGAAGCAAACTTCGAACTGCGTGAGGCTCTCAATCCCAACCACTGGACCCAAATAACGGTCCTAAAATACAAACAAACTAGTGAGACAGACCACTTCAAACCATATGATCAAAAAGTAATTGCCATCATAAATATATATTGGAGTACTTTGTCTATGAGCAACGAAATGTTCATTGAGGCGATTCTAACTAGCATAGATGACCTTCAAATGAAGTACAACCAAATGGAACCGATCATTTGCGGTGATCTGAACATTCATGTATTCCATGCAAATGGCATGGAAATAGCATCCAATAACCTCAATCTCAAAGCTAAATTATGGACAAAAGAGATGAGCAGGAGAAACCTATTCTTACTCAATGGGAGAACAAAAGGAGATAAACTAGCTAAACCAACTTGGGCAAGAGCAGGCCTGAAAGGACATCTAGCTTATATCTTTGTCTCGCTTAACATATGGGACAAAATCTCGAAGCTTGTCATAATTCCGGCAAGACAGAGCGACCACCATAAAGTTGCCATGACCTGGTTCGCCCTCACCAGCCCTTACGAAAAATTCAATCGACAAAGCTGGACATCAACTCTGGACTCAACAGGCTACGAATCACCGAACACCAGACAAAAGGTTCGGAAGAAATCTTCGTTAAGTCGAACAGATCCGACAGAGAGAAAATCGATTATGAGTGGATACTGATTCCTTACACATACCAGGTAAATAGCAGAGCTAATCAAAAAATGGAGCACACTAATTTCTATAATGAAGCAATCACTAAGAAACATCTCTGAAAGAAGTCAAATGCCGCGCGCAAAATGGACAATGAAGAAGCAGCAAAAAGGACAAAAATGTTAAAACTAAAACATCAGAATTGGGTGAAAAAGACGAGAGTCGCGCTAGCCCAGAATGATGCTGACTCTATGATGAAAGTACAAATACAAGAGATCTATGTAATCTGCTCAACAGTAAATTTGCTAATCAACAGTGAATGGTCATAGATGTACCTGAAAAAGAGTGGGTAGATTATTTCTCTCGGCTCTATAAATCTCAAGCTGAGACAACAGACCAGATAACAGCGCTGCACAATCAAAGGAAAAGTTGGTACAAGAACTGGTATTATGAGGAAACACTAACTTACATCAAGCGCCTCACTACTTCAAGAGCCTCTGGCCCGGACGGCTTAAGAAACACCCTGAAGAGTGGGCAAAACGTTGTATACAAATCTTCACTTTAATCTCCAAACATAACTACATCCCAAAAACATGGAAAACAGCAACCCTGATTCCCGTCTACAAACAAGGTGACAGAAAACAACCCCAAAACTACAGACCATTATCCATGCTGGACCCAATGCAAAATATTTTTGTTTCTGTCCTCGTAAAAAGACTGACAGAATGGGTGAAAAAAAATGGAAATCAAGATACTCACCAAACTGGTTTTGTGAGGAAAGTAGGAATCAATATTAACCTAATTATTCTAAAACTACTAAAGCAAGAAGCAATAAGATCACAAATACAAAACCACGCAGCCTTCATAGATTTACAACCGGCATTTGATAGTGTCAACAGGACGAAATGATGAAACAAACTCCAAAATAAGAACTGCCCTGCTGAACTGCTAGAACCAATAAAAGCATTGTACACAGATACTACAATCAGAGTTCGACCCACTCAAGATGGTGTGCAATCATCTGAGATACAAACAGCAAATGGACTGAAACAAGGATGCCCATTAGCTGCAACACTTTTAATTTCTATCTCCTAGACCTGGCAGAAAACCAAAATAACATCTTAGCCAATCCGCCGTAGTTAAATGCTACTCCTATATCCTACATTCTGTTTGCAGATGACATTGGGCCTCATTACGACCCGGGCGGTAAGGGATTACCGGTACCGGTAAAGGCACTGGTGCCGGTAATCCCTTACCGCCCAATTACAAAGTCCCTTTGCGGGTCCCTACCATAACGGCTGGTTTTACCAGCCGTTAAGAAAGGGACCCACAAAGGGACCTTGGAGGTAATTACAGTACCACAATTTGCAGTGCTGTAATTACCGCCGTCCCCATTCCCAATGAGCCCTATGGGGGCAAGAATGGGAATGGGGAAGGGCCAATGGTGAATGGGGAATTACCGCCCCGCCAACCTTGGAATGGGGCGGTAATTCCGCCATTCACCATCCGGAGCAAAGAGTTAGTCTTAGCCCCGGATTGAACGCGGAAACATAATACGAGCTTGTCTCTGTAAATAAAGAGATAAAATCTCGCTATACGGCAACTCAGGTTCCTCAACACCAAGTCTGACTACTTGCTGCACATGGAGTGACAATCCCTTCATTCAAGATAACTCTGAAGTGCTAACTATTCTCAAAAAGGGAAGCAGCAACTGCCAATAGAAGAGCATGTATCCAGTTTTTGCATTAGAGCAACTCCTTTATAAATCTGGTGGAAGACAAGACCCGGATTAAGGTGGACTACCCCAATATTGAATAGGGGACCACACTACTCTCGAGGACATCTCTTGCTTCACTCAAGTTTGTCTTCTCGACGAACTCCACACATCAGACCAGTTACAATGCGTTTCCTAATAAAAAGGAAACATTGTTCACACTGTTTACAAGACGCGGGAGAGAAAAAAAAAAACTCCAGAACGGTGCAATAAGAGCAGAAGTTTTATGTTTTTATGAATAGCATGTGACAATTACTCCTGACGAAAGTTCCTAGATCAAGTTAAGAGAACTAAAACATGTCGAGTGTATAACAATGATATATGTCTGATCCATTAAAATTCCAGAGTGATTTAGATAATTGACATTTTCAATTTAGAGAGATAGTTTAGTTTCTCTATAGACAAAATCATTAAGGTAGATTTAGATCCTAGCCTATCTTAGTAGGTACTGCTTGTCACAGTTTTTTTCATTGGTAATTTTATATACACTGTTTTTTTGTCTGAATAAAGTAATATTTTTATATGTCAATATTAACAGTTGGATTTTAATGTTTGTAACTGTTGATACAAGCTTTCTATCTCTTGTTTAAATTTAATGGAATCCGGCATCAACCATGGTGCTAATAGCGCCATGGTTAACGCCTGGGTCATAATGAGGCCCATTGTCATTTTCGATAAGACGCAAGTCGACCTACAGAAAAGAGTGATGACATTAGAAAAGTACGTCGAAGAGAACGACTTGAAAATTAACTCCAACAAATCTCAAGCGATGACTCTGGGTTCCCTAAGAGATCAAAAACCAAACCATTATCAATATATCTCAAAGGAAAACAACTTGAGGTAGTTAAGACCACCAAATAGCTCAGCATTTCGCTTAATCAATGTGAAACGGGAACGGAATGGTCAGACCTGTCAAGGGTTTTGACCCATGTTGAATCCTTAGACTGGGTAGATGTGGGGATGAGCTGGCGCCGCCCATTATTCTATCCCAGAACAAACTAAATCAATAGACTGGGTGGATGTGTGGATGACCTGTCGCCACCCACATTCACGCCAGAATCCAGGAGAACTGCACAGTTGGCACAGGACCACTCCAAAGATACAACCTTCTTGTGGGGGGTTCCACATCACCACTCTAATGTAAGGATGCCTATCAAAATAATAGCAAAAATCTCCTGTCAAATTCAAGACAACTCAAAAATGGATGCAGTACCGACAAATTCCCCAAGGCGGCGCTAGCGGTCTAAACTCTGACAGGGAAACTGTATTTAGGAGTTGCAAGAGGGGCAGGGACTTCAAAGCTTGTTGGTTAATTGAAAATCTTAGCCACCTGCTGTTCCCAGAGGCCAAGAGGCTGAGAACTCTTAACACCCCACTCACCACAGGAGGCAGGATATCACATGGCCCTTCTGAGTGAGACGCAGGGGGTTTCCCCTTCAGCCTGGAGGAGAAAGACAATAGCCCCTTTCAGTTGAATGGGGTATGTTAATTTTGAGTGTTTCCTGTCAACAGCCCTCTGCCAGCAAGGAGAGACATGTGATCACTGACCCACCCAGACTTCTAGAGGCAGACCCAAACACTTTGGGGAGTTGAATTGCAACAAATATATATTTTATAGAAACAGTGATAACTTATTGTAACCAAATGACAGGAATGTACAACTTTGAGAGTCTTAGTATGGAAAATGCCCTCACGATTTGAGTCCAAACTCCGATTTGTACCATGTTCTGGGGCAAAACCCCGCTAATTATGAATATTGTAGACAATGTATTTAAGCTAGAGACATGGAAAGTTACTGGGATATATGTGGAAGGGAAATGTACCTTTGTATAATTTTTGATGAAAAACCAATGTTGCAAAACCCACTAAAATCGAAAATAAGTTGCCATTATTTAATGCAAGCTCCTAGAAACGCCAGAGTCGGGACAGGGACTATCGTTAGTAATATATGATGTGTGTATGTGATGTCAAACAACTGTGTACCTGGGAAATATGTATTTGGATCAGGAATAGATTTGTGTGCACATTGACCAGGGGAGTGTCATTTCTGCAGGTCATAAAAATGACATCACTCTGACACACTATCCCTTCCCAAATCAGGGACCAAAGAATCTATTGACCTATCAAATCAAGAGAGGGGCAGGCTTAGTGATGCTAGCCTCTCCACCCACTTTTTAAAACACATAAAAAGAGACTGCTGGGACAGGCAGAGACATTCATTTTCCATTTCTGCGGATCATTTTGACGGCCGACATCCCATCTAGACAGAGACCAGAACCAAGGACCCATACACTACAGAACTTTGAACCTAGAAGGCCCACTGCAAGCAAAAGTATTCTCAGCAGGCCTTCAGAATCCAGCAAACCTAACCAAACTATTCAACAGCCGGGCGAGCTGTTTGAATTCTTTGCCAAGAACTTTTGCCGGAACCGCAGACCAGTCCTAGACCACTGTGAGCAGAAGCAGAGATCCGGATTGCTGTGAGCAGAACCGGTGCCTGATTGACCCTCAGAGCAGAGAGAACCGCCGCTGGACGTGTTGACCAGATCCGTGACGAGGCCTATTTCAAATTTATATTGTGAGTACCCAGCAGAACTGTGCAGAACCCAATCTCTTAGTTAAAATAATCTAATTCAAACTATTTTAACCTAAGTAGAACTGCCTCCTAGAAATCGTGTCATCTGTCATTTTAAAGCTGCGAGCTGTCATCTGTCATTCTGCAGCTGCAAGCTGTCACCTGTCATTTTGAGTTTTACTTTAAATCCGAAAATCTACCTTTATTAAATCATCCGTATCTCTGGAACCTGTCCTAGGAACGAGATTTAACTTTCCTCTGAAAGCTTAGAATCTAAGCTTTCCAACAAGCCTAGAACCGACTTCCTACTCCTTATACTTTTACCGCAATCGCGATTTACGCACTTCCGAAATTTACCGCGATTTACGATTTGGCTCAATTTCTCCACTTGTCAAAATAGCAGCTCCATTCTTTCCTTTGTTAAAATCCGTTTGCAACCTGGTAATAACTCATAGAGCATTGCTAAAGTGAGCCTGAACTAATACCAACAAGCATCTCTCACTCACCCTGAATCTCTAGGGGGAATTAAAATCAGTTAGCACATTTTCCCATCCGTTGCCATCACATTTAAAAGTATTTTGGGCCTGTGTTTCAAACTTCTACCTGTTTTCTCTAAGCTTGCTGGGGGGGAACTGAATTTCGTATTGTATTTGATTGCATTCCTGAGAACTGTGTGCTCCTCTTTCCATCTCCTTCCATTTCTTACATTGCATAGGGGGGGGGAGTGAATTGCCAGAGAAAAAGTGATTACATTGTTGTTGGTTGAAATCATATCAAGTTTGTTTGCTGTACTGCATTTTATTCCACCTTGCATTTCCTTGAAACCATCAAGCATTTTCAGCTACCTCATCCTCTATACTTCTCCTAAGTAATCAAGTGTACCAGTGTAACATTATCCATTGTGGATCCACATCATATATCTCAGTGTACTATCAGATATTAATTTATTATAAAAGTGTGATATATATGTATTGTTTAATTTTTCAAATAAACCTTTTAATTTGCAAAACAAACCTACTTCTTGGCTCAGTGAGGTCAGGGGGACTCTAAGAGAGGGGTGTTATATAAGGGTTGTCATCCAGAGTACATGAACTGGACCTAAAAATAGATCAATAAGGGTTTCCCTCAGCATCCCAGACTAGGCATTGACTTAGCTGTAGTGTTGAAGTGGAGCCGCTTAACAGAGTGGGGGCTCGTAGCCGGAGATTCTGGGTTAGATCTATCACTTGTGCAGATTAATACTGTGTGCTAACTGACAGGAGACATACATCCGGTCGGATCACCACGCTGTGTTACGCTGTAAAGCACTCCTCAAAGGAACGCTCTAAGGAAACTGTCTGTTTTGCAAAAATAAAATACAAACTTCTGTAAGTCAGGAAGGAACTCAAATTCCAGAATGACGACACTGGTAGACATCAAAATAGCCAGAGAGCACTTCTTACATAAGCTATTTGTGAGAGGTGAGTGGACTCATCAGGACCAAACGGTCTGGTTGCAGGCAATGGTGCAACAGTTCACTGAAACAGGGTCAGATATATGGAGAGATCAGGGTCCCCTACATGTGGCCCTGAGTGAACTATATATGGCCCCTAAAGCCAAAGATGAACATAATAAGATTGCCAGGATAGCAGCATATTTGTACCTATATATGGGAGCCATGCAGGACAAATGTGCTGAAGGCCAAGATCTGGCAAATAGGCAACAGATGGCATTAGAGAAGGCCCAATCTGATCTGGACTCTTCTGAGCAGAGGCTACTAACAATCCGAAAATCTACCTTTATTAAATTGTTCGTATCTCTGGAACTGTTTGTCCTAGGAACAAGATTTAACTTTCCTCTGAAAGCTTGGAATCTAAGCCTTCCAACAAGCCTTATCAATAAGGGTTTCCCTCAGCATCACTCACTAGGCATTGACTTAGCTGCAGTGTTGAAGTGAAGCCGCTTAACAGACCATCTAAAAAACAAGGCTCGATCTCTTGCAAGACAAGGGTTGACCATCACAAACAATATAGCCATTATTCTATGAAACCTGTAATAGCTTTCTACAGACAAAAAGTGATTGCCATACTAGCATATGAAAGTGAGGCCATGCTGAACATCTCTCGACACACCTGGAACCTAGTCAAAGGTATCTCCTGGTGCAAAATACTCTCTTTACCAGCAGCTTACCCAATTCCTAGGATTCTATATGAATTGGCAATCCAATCGATCAAGTCCATCATCCATTGGAAATACCTGGATATGTATAGAAAAGTAATTGATGACGAAGAAATTCCATCAATTGAAATAATGAGAAAAACAAACAATCCTCGAATGAGACAGCTTTAAATGCTTGGAAAGAATCATGCCTTCAGTTGCTAAGCAAAAATGAAATGACAACGGAAACTTTGATAAATAGACCAGAAGAGGTTAAAAAACAAATCAAATTAAATGACTGGATAAAAACCATAGCTGAAAAGGACAAATATCACATGTCCATAAATTCTATAATGGAAATAAGAGGGATAAACGAAAGTCTGCAATATCTGACAAGATTCCTATGCCGTCAAATGAGAGACACGTTTCTTAGACTTCGCCTCAGCATACTCCCAAATCGGGAATATCTTGTAACAACCAAGCAGATCTCTGAAGAGGACAAGAATTGCAGATTTTTCTAACAACTCAACTAAATTGAAACGATGCACCAGGTCATATGGAATGTCCAGCACTTTCCGAACAGAGGAAACTTTTCGGAGATATGCTGCCCCCCAGAAAGAATACAATATGAAGTAGAAGAAAGATGGACTTAGATAATTTCCGGTTACATCAAAACGCTGATGTTCAGGAGGATCCACTTTTGGAGAAACGTCATGCCAAAGGGTAGCTATAAATAAGAAGTTCGATTGACAATATTTAGAGTTTCCAACGTGGTTGCAATGTAACTTAACGATAACAAAAAAATGTCAAACAGTTTGCATGCAAACTATATTACGACAAAAAAAAAAAATAAATAATAAAAAAATATATATATTTATATATATATATATATATATATATATATATATATATATATATATATATATATATATTGCCTCAAGGTGTAAGAAGGGGGCTCCAGACTCTATGCCCAGTGAATCCTTGTACTCTCTGCTGAGACTACTAACAAGTGGCATGGCCGGCTTATACACACACAGACTATACGCAAGAGATAATCATATTCAACACGCATAAGGTGCCCACACTCTCCTACTGGTATCAGCAAGGCTTATTAAAGATGCATTCCAAATCGCTGATTCCCTCACCAGCTTTATGGTGGTTAGTTAGCTGTACTGTGCATCTCAGCTTCACTATATGGCAGTGGGTGCTTTACGAGGAGGCGTCAGCGTGCTCTGGGAATTTCTGCTTTGCGAAGAACATACGACTCTTTTCTCAGCTGTTCCGCTCCACCAAATTCCCTCTCTGTGGAACCTGCCTGCCGAGTGCAGAGCCTGTGTGAAACGCCGGGAGCTGTCCAGCAGCACCGCTCACTCTCTCTCCATCCTCCCTCACTGGCCGTGACTCACAATCATGTCTCTGGGCCCTTGAGTTCTGTGCCTGCCTTCCCCTCGGAGGCCTCGCTGTGTCTCGGGCATCACCAACCCTTGCTCTCTGTTACTTGCCACATTCCATTTCTCTCCCCGCTGCCGTGGAGGCTGCTCCTAGTTTAAACAAGTGGGTGCCGTTCTGCCTTGGGTCCCTGGCCACTCTTTTCAATACCATGCCCAACCCTGCCCTGAACTGAAAAACAGCGGCAGCATGTCCGTGTGTACCAACAGAATGCCTGCGCCCCTGGGCCTCGCCGCCAGGAAAACTCTTAGCAGACATACTGGGCAGCAGCTGCCCTCTCTCATGCAACGCAGCTGGACCCATTGTCCTTTCCCAGCCTAGTCTGTCTTTGACCTCTTCAGCAAAATGGCCACTTCATGCCCCTGCAGCTCCACATCGGTCTCCCTGAGGCTGTCCTCGCCACACCCTGCCTTGCTTGCCGTCGCCACCTCGCTAACCCTAAAAGCCCAAAAGAATGCTAAACTGAAAGCCGCTCTGGAGAGGCTGGTCTCATAACCTCCTTTGCATACGACCCTGGCCTCGTTCATTATGCCTGCCAGTTCTTGTAAGGCGATCGGCCGCCTGTGGTCTGGCTCCCTCCCTTCCAGCCTCCCCAATCTGGTCCTGGTGAAGAAAGCAGCTGCTAAGGTGGTGACTGCCGATGCCCTGCTTCTCCTGGCCATGCATGCCTTTGTTATGAACTTTAACACATCCTGTTCCCCAATTGCCCCATTGGGCTTTGTTATTGCCAGAAAGCTCCTCCAGTGCCCCTTGTACTGCTGCAACGCACCTGGTGCCACCGCATTGTCCACGATTGTCCTTCGAACCTCCTTGCTATCCCAAAGATCTACTCTGGCATCACTGACATCTCCTCTTCTGCCCACAGCGCGAGCAGACGGAATCTTTGCCACTGTGAACGAGACAAAGCGTTAGCTATGTAGTTATGCATGCCTGGGATCTGCCTCACCCTCACCTCTCTGTTCAGACTCAGCCATGTAAGTGTTAATAACCTTAGCACGGCAAGCACTAACAGGCAGTTAGCTGCACCGCTATTCATTTCCTGCACTACTGCCTGGTTGTCACACCACAATTTGATCTTCTTATTGACCAACCTCTCCTGCCATACGTGGAAGCTGACTGTGATGGGGAACAGCTCCTGGAATGTTGTGCTCTCCGTCAGCCCTTCCTCCATCCATGCTCCTAGCATGTGCCCACGCACCAGCTCCCTGCCAAAAATTCTCCAAACTCCATGCCACCTGAAGGGACTGTGAGCAACTCCATTTCCTGTCTGGACCGCCACTGCTCCCTCCATACTGACACCCCATTGTAAGATTACAGGAAGCTCTCCCACACTTAGAGGTCTCTCTTCACTCCCTTACCCAGACGTACGTGGAGGAGTTTCTGCATCAGCCCTATCATCTTCTGGGCCATTTTCCTTGCGAATACCCTGCCCGTTGGGATCACCTTGCCTGCAAAGCTGAGCTGCCCCATCAGTTTCTTCAACTTCACTAGGGTTCTTGGCCAGCCCCCCTGAACTGCTCTACTTTTGCTTCTGGTAACCTGGTGTTAATCCCAATACCCAGGAAAGTAAGGTTCATGTTTGGCTTAACTATTTTCTACCCGGCTAGCAGGACACCCAACTTCTTGGTCAGTTGCTCGAAAGCCCTTAGTGCAACCTCACAACCTTCCTAGTTGCTCCTTCCTACAAATAGCATGTCATCATGGCAGTGTGCCACTCTGCACAAATTTTCCTAACTGCCCACTCGAGCAAAGTATTGAACAGCTCGTAATAGTGACACAAGACAGAGCAGCTTATAGGCATGCACTTGTTGAAGTAGAGGTTGTCCTGGAACTGGAGCCCCAGCAACCTAAAACTTTTGTGGTGGACGGGGAACAGCCGGAATGCCGACTCAATGTCTGCCTTAGCCAGCAGGGCCCCTCTGCCTGCCTTCTTCACGAGGTCTAACGCCTCGTCGAAGTGATTGTAATCCAATGAACACTGGCCTGGATCTAGCCCACTGTTTACGGATGCTCCCTTAGGGTAGGAGAGATGGTGCACCAGCCTACATTTCCCCTCTTTCTTCATGGGGACTACCCCTAGGGGGTAAACCATGAATTCTTTGAACAGGTGCTCTGAAAATGGCGCCTCTATCCTACCTAGTTTTATCTCCTTTTTCAGTTTCAAATCCACTGTCTCCGGTTTGACGGTTGCTGTTACTTGGGACCACCCTTCTTTGCACATTGATGGTAGGTATCCTAAAGCCCTCTGAGAAACCCCTTAAAAAGTGTGATGGCTGTGGGGGGAGCTGCTGAGCAGCAACTGGAATGGCTCCACATTCACAAATAGCCTGTCAGCATTATCCTGCTTTTTAAGGACCCAAATACATGGGATGTCTGCAATTTTGGAGTATACTCCTGAGTATGTAGAGCAACATTGGAGTGATTTCTAGCACTATACCCTGTGGAAAGATCTGGCTCCATTCTTCATGAAGCCTTCCTAGTCTGTCTGTGGACTGGCACGTCATCCGCGCCACCTGTGTGTGACTGTCGCTGCTGAGCTACACCCGGAGCTGTCGCCTGGAAGGAGCTTGGTGTGTTTCTGACCTTGGAGTAGCCCCCCGCTGGGCCTGCATGCTCCGCAGTGGAACATTCGTTCGGTCTCAGCAATGCCATACTCTTCTTTACATCGACCCACGCCGAGGCTCAGTGAGGCGCCGTTAAACAGCACGCAACCTGTGGCCCTGGGCAAATGGCACTGTTGGCGATGGCGGAGTGATGGTGGTGAGTTTATGGCCCTTTAGGAAAGTGCATATGTAATGTATGGGATCACACCAGAGTAATTCTGAGTCCCAATAATGAAACCAACTCAAGAAGATGGCATAGTACTGTTTTATTAACACTTATATAAAACAGGGAGGTTACAACGAACATCAATGGACATACGCTCAGTCTCTCAGTGATCTTCACACAAAATAAGACTTTTATACACAAGATGCGTCAGAGTGAGGTTATGCTATGTGGCAATAGTAGAAAACCTATCAAGGGTCGTGATTGGTTAAGAGAGACATCTAAGTATACTTTTCTATAGGAATTAGGATTGTTATTGGCTGTCCGTTATCAGGTGGACAACTTATGCCTACCTCTACAAAACATGTAATTACAGGAAAATTAGATACACAGTTTATCATTGGTTTTCGAACTATACGCTCCTTAATTCTATGGATTGATATAATTGGTTGGCATGCTCGTGCCACGTCAGGAACATTTGGTTCAGTTAGCAGCACGTAAGCCCAGACCCAGGTGCAAGGAGATAGGGCATGTAACTACCTCACCACCCAATTAGCCCAGCATCTCAAATCACCCACACCTCTAGCCATGAAATTGTCTTTGTACTTGGCTTTGTAGAACATCCTTGTCTTTGAGAATGTATGGGAGTGCTGGCACTCTTATAGAGGAGCAGCTGCATGCCTCTGCAGGAAATCACGCCCCATAGCCTCCTCTATGTTGGAAGTTGGAGACTGCGCCATGTTTGACACCAGCAGTTGTGTCAATTCCGCAGCAAGTGTTTGAGAAAAGGTATCCTCTGAGAAAACCCTATCGAATGTATCCCTGAAGAGATGACAATCTGAGGGAGGAACTCCCTGAAGGAATATGAAAAGGAGTAAAAGAGAAGCCAGTTACATCACAAGAGACGAATGTGATCAACTGAGAATATTGGCTGAAGAGAAGGGGTGGATCTTGCGGAAACTGATGACGAAGTTAAGAATCAAGGACTTTTAATATGCAGAAAAGAAGATTGCACACATGCGAAGTGCTATAGAAATTTGACCATTCAATGGGCCTCATTACACGGACGGCGGTAAGGGTTAACGGTCACCGTTAATGGCAACGGTGACCGTTAACCCTTACCGCCGTACTACGGGGTCCCTTAGCGGTTTGGAGTTTTAACGCCTGCTTTTTGCAGGCATTAAATACCAACCCGCTAAGGGACCTCGGAGCTAATTACGGTACCGCAAAATTGCGGTGCCGTAATTAGCGCCTTCCCCAGTCCCATAGAGCCCTATGGGGCAGAAATGGGAATGGGGAAGGGCAATGGCGGAAAGGGGATTTACCGCCCCTCCAACCTTGGAATGGGGCGGTAAATCCCCTTTCCGCCAAGGCGGTGCCGGTATTTTACCGGCATGGTCCAGGGTGCTAATAGCACCCTGGACCACCGCCTTCCGTGTAATGAGGCCCAATGATTCAAAGTGTTCATAGAAGCTGGCAATACGTAGTGAATAGACTGCAGGCGAAGCCGCCATTGTATAGAAGCTGGACATTGGTGTCATGAATTTTAGTAAGCTGAAACCCATGAAGAAGAAATGCAGAGAGCTGTGTCGCAGCAAGAATAAGCTGAGATTGCGGAAACTGGCAAGGCTGTCTGGCCTGGCATCAAAGCTGTAGCAGCCAAGGTTGGTTATCTATTTTTGAAGACAGTGAACATGCAAAGCTGAATCATCCCTTGTTAAGGTGCGAAGAAAGAACAGCAAGTGTGGCAAGTTTTATTCATTTAAGACATTTAAATGCTGCAAAATGGACCAAATCGTGGTCTCCTGTCACATGAGCCAAGGATGGAACTAGAGAGTTGAGCGTCGAGTCCTAGAACAATGATAGTGAGGGCTCGCACTCCCATATATTCCCAGAGATAAGAATACTTTGCAAGGAAAAGTTCAAAGACAATCTTCATGGCAGAAGGCATGGGTGATGAGAGATGTTGGGCTAATTGGGTGGGTAGGTAAAGTCAAGTCCACCTCCTGGCATCTGGGCCTGAGCTTATGTGCTGCTAAGTGAACTGAATGTTCCAGACATGGTACGAACGTGCCAACCAATTATAGAGGGCCGTATAATGAACGGCCACATAGTTTGAAGAGCAATGATAAACTGTGTACTTAATAGTGTTGAAGATTACATGTTCCCTTTCATTCTGATGATTACTATTGCCATCCCCAATTGACTCTCTTCCGGGGTCCTGGGAGGCTTCTATAGTAATTATCCATCAGTAGGGGATTGATGAGATGCACTAGAAGTCACTATTTTATGTCCCCTATTCATAGCCTCTTGATTCTCCGCCATATTCAACCTTAGTAATTTGCTCAGTGAGTCTGACAGTTTGTCTGGTAGTAAGGTTACTTCTGAAGCCAGATTAACTACAGCCTCAGATTGTTTACGCAATTCGGACAGGATTAGACGATTAAATATTGTCATCATTACAGAAAATTCGGAGTTAGAAGAGTCTGAGCTCGTGGTCACGGACTTATCCCTTCCGAATGATGTATCGTTTGAAAGATCCAGTAAAGCATCATAATTTACATTACTTTTTCAAAAGAGAGAGGCCCCTGATGTATGTTAAAGTTTAGCACCTTCAAGTTAACCTGTGTGTTAGTTTGTATATTATCCTCTCCAAACAACAGTAGTTATAGAGGGATCAATAAAGTCCTTGCTCTGTTTGCCCAGCAAGGAGCGTTCCTCTGCGCAGTTAGTGAGTTCAGCCTCTATAGAGAGGTCCTTGTTGGCTTCACTCTGTTTGTCCAATAGGGAACATTCTTGTGCACATTGGAGGAGTTCAACCTCATCATCATTGGCCTCGAGCAACGGCAAAGCTGCAGCATGTGCGAGACTAGCTCTCCTCGTGCTAACCGCTATAAGAAAGTCTGCCCTCACATCTTTACGAAATAGCGGAGCTTTATTCTTCCCCATTTTATGACAGGGACAGTTTATTTGTATTTCTTTTTTCAATTTCAATGATGTTTCAACAAATATGGCACACAAGATAACTGCAATACCTATTTTTCCCAATTTCTGTAAGGATTCAGCAAGTATAGCACATAGAGTAACTGCAATACGAGTTTTCCCAATTTCAATGCAGTTTCAACATGAGCCATACACAAGATATCTGTAATGCAACTACAGCACACAAGGTACCTGCAATACCAAATTTTCTCAGTTTCAATGCGGTTTCAGCCCTGACAGTACACAAAGTACCTGCAATACAAATGCAGCACACAGGATGACTTCCTCTTGCCGACGGCTTAGATCCAGAAACAAGTTGCAGGAGGGCAGAGTAAACAGCCCAACAGCTGCACTTCCCAGGCACTTCCGGATGCGTGCGCCAGATGCGCAAGCCCGTGTGCAGATAAGGAAGTGGCTGGAGGCTTGTGGGCGGGCTGGGAGGCGGGTCCAAAGATGCGGTACCGCCGAGAGTCAGGAACAGTCAGTAGTTCGTGCATTTCGTGCGTCGACCAGTCCAGGGGCTTCCTCTTGCCGACAGCATAGGTCCAGAAACAAGTTGCAAGAGGGCTGAGTAAACAGCCCAACAGCCACACTTCCCAGGCTCTTCCAGATCCGCGCCGATGTACGAACCCCCAGCTTACAATGGTGATATTAGTCTAGAGGAGAATAAGAGAAAAGAAGAGATCTATAAAATAATACAAGACAAAGAAGAAACGAGTGAGTGGTTGACATTGCCAACAGATATAGACAGGGAAATTAGGAGATGGAAAGGAGAGAAGGATAAAGCTGGTGAGCTAGTGCTCGTGCAGAGCGTATGGATGGGAGGACAGCTCTTACTTAAAATAGATTGGAAGCGTATCGAGGAAGTTAGGCAAAGAGACGACAAGCATGAACAAGAAAGAAAGGATAAAGAACGAAAGAAGAAATTGGGAGAAGATGAGCAAAAAAGCAAGAGCAGAGAGTGACGAGAACAGATATACCAGGAGGTGCAAGAGAGAAGAGAACAGGCAGAAGAACAAAGAAAGTATGACAATAGACAGAGAGTGATAGAAGAAAGAGATAGAAAAGGAAGAAAGAAGAGGAGGAAGCACAAAGACTAAGTGCACACGATTAAAGAGATAAAGGGAAGAAGAGGAAAGAAGGGAAGGAATAAGGAGATGGGAAGAACAAAGGCAAGAGGAAGAAAGAATTAGAAGGGATGCGAGAAGGCAAAGATAGATCGATGAAGAAGTGTGACGAAAGAGGAGGCAACGAGTTCTTGATACCAGTCTCACTCATAAAGAACCAGTCGGGCCAAGCCCAGAAATACGAATGGATACAATAGAAGAGTTCCTACCAATAAAGGAAGCAAAGTCAGGGGCATCTAGAGTTGTGTTAGACGAAGACAGGTTTGATGCAGAAAGCATTGGAGAAAAGGTTGATAAGGTCTATCCACAGTTGAGATGAAATAGTGAGTATGAAACTCGAGGGAACGATGATCGATCCCTAATGCATTGAACATGAAGAGAGGAGGGAAGCTTGTTCAGTGATGAACGTTGAGCATTGTCTTTAAGTAGATTGAATATAGATAAGGGTGAAGGGGATGATAGTCACACTAGTTGGGGAGAAGACATGTCAGATGAGGAAAGAGAGTCTACCCTCAAGGTAGGAGGAGGGAGTGTGTGTGCCCCTGAAGGAAGGTTGCTAATGGATAAAGAGGTGAGAGGTTCTGATCTAGAACAACCATCGGATAGGATGCCAGATCCCATAGCATATCCTAAGTGTCCCTGAGGACGATCGTACAGTGAGAAGGGATAGTCATCACTGTATGTGAGAAGGTTAAGGTTGTTACCTACAAGCAGGCAGACAGGGATGACCTTCCCTGACAGGGATGGACTAATAGTGGGATCCGACTGTGAAGCAGGGTTTACGCAGTTTCCCTTACTGGAAAAAGGGGGAGCAAGACCACAGTGTATCCCATGGCTACAGATGGACAAGGATAATTTAAGGTGTAAGCTCCCGAGTTTGATGGGCGCTGGGAAATGTATATATGAACTAGAAAATATGACAGGAGGAAACACGCTGGCCATAGGGGACATAAAAGATCTCCTGGCGGCTATTCTTGGGGAAAGGGCTGATGACATATGGAGGAGAGCAGGATATTCAAGTGTCACCGCACAGAATACAACGCCTGATGGTGTGCCGTCTAATAACTGTAGAGCAGATGTTTGGATTGAGCTCAAGGTACAGTATCCTGACACATCAGCTATGGGTGCAATTATGACACGCAAGATGAAGGAAGATGAAGAGCCTATTGCTTACATTCAGGATATTTAGGAGAAATGGCAACTTGAAACTCGCGAGCCATGGGAAAAGACAGTGGCATTATTTTACCACATTTTATGGCAGGGGTTGCCTGAGCCAGTACAGTAGCAAATAAAAAAAACAAGTGGGCATGGAAGCAAAGCCTTGGGCTGAGATACAGTTGACAATAGTATGCCATTGCTGGTTATTACAAGAGAGAAATCTGAAGAAAGATGAGAATAGGAGAATTGAGGAAGCCAAGTTAGTTCAGAAAAAATTGTCAAAATCTGGCATACAAGGGGCAGTATTGACAAGCGGAGAATGATTGGGAATGGAGCAAGCAGTGGGTACATCACAGGCAAGTAACTTGCACCCGATGAACCAAGGTGGATATGGGTTTGTGCCACGAAGCAGAGGTATAGTATATAGAAGAAGAGGAGTATTTCAAAATAATGAAGGTGGGTTTCAAGGCACACAGAATGGGAACTAGAGCACTCAAGGTAGGGCTTGGCAGAAGGGCACCCCCAGTGTGTTGGACTTGGGGGATGATAGGGAACATTGCATGTGCATGTGTATGTGGGCGCAAAGGGAATGCACAGAATGGCCAATTTTCAAGAGGGGGGACAGATTATCCTCCACCATATAGTACACAGACTAGAGAAGGGTACAATCAATATAAGACACTGTATCAGACACAAGCGCCACAAGTGCAGCAGGTACAAAAGCAAGAACGAGTGTAAATGAATCCACTGCAAGGGCAGTTGCAAGAAGCCCCCATGCAGACACAGCAGTATGCAAACACAGGACAAGTACTGACACCCAGAATAGGAGGTGTCACTGTGGTAGAAGGGAATGCTTTCACAGGGACGGTGATGACTGTGACAACAGACCCCCAAGAAGAACCAAGGGTCGATGTGACGATAGGAGGCAAATCTTTTTCTTTTCTTGTAGACACTGGAGCTAATCATTCATGTATAAGAGAAGGACAATATCCAATGTCAGGAATTGCCATAAAGGTTCAAGAGTTCTCTGGAGCTACGAGTTGTGTTCCTTTTACTAATGAATTACCAGCCTCTATAGGAGAGTGTAACATGTCTGTTCCTTAGTTATATCCAGGACAGATACCGGTTAACATTTTGGGAAGAGATTTAATGACAAAAGTTAACATGAAGATTTCATTCACTGATCAATGGATAGTGTGCTCCACTCCAGGAATATACTATTTAAACATGGGCGAATGTATACTGGCGTTTACAGGGCAAGTTGCTCAGCGAGGCGTTTCAGTAGATTCAAAGATTTTTCTGTATGAGTGAGCATTCTATTGACATGGCTACCTGGCTTAGTGGGAAAAATTGTGAGGATACCTGATGAGTTCTTGTTTAGATTGTAAATACCTTTGGATGAAGAGGGGGCACAGACTATACCTATAGAATTGGAAGCAGCTATAGTACGAAAAGAAATGGCAATGCTTGATGGAGTAGACCGTGAGGGTAGAGCATGGAGGACAGTAATAGCTCTCAAAGAAGGGTACAGATTGAGTGACATCACTGATGATGACAAGTTTGGAGAAGACCAAACAGATGATGAAGTGGTGTTCTTTATGAGGATAACATACTAGATAAGAGTAGAGAAAAGGGAAGTTCCACAGCGAATGGTGATAATGCAGCAGCGTCCAACATTTCTTCAGGAAGACTTGGAGAAGGTGGCGAGTATCCTTTGGACCACAGGCCCTTATAACATAGGTTTATTTAAGGGAATAGGAGCGGTTAAAATAATGCTTAAGCCAGGAGCACTTTTACCTCAAGCAAAGCAGTACCCCATATCTCGAGAAGCTGATGAGGGTATATTCCAGCAATGATGAAACAAGGAATTCTGGTGCCATCAGAATAGTTGTGTAATACTGTGGTGTATCCAATAAAAAAATCTAATGGAGGGTCGTGGAGATTTATACAAGATATGAGACTGATTAACCAGATTGTAGAGGCAGAGTTTCCTTTAGTTCCCAACCCGGCGACGATACTGTGCAGTATGCCAGTGGAAGCGCAATATTTCATGGTGATCGATTTGAAGAATGTGTTTTTCTCGATCCCATTGCACAGGGACTCACAAGACTTGACAAAAATTACGTTCCACCAAACTCGACTGAATCATACTCTTTTGCCCCAAGGGTACTGTGAGTCCCCATCGATCTTTAATAAAGTCCCACAGATAGATTTAGGCAATATTGATCTTAAGAGTACAGTGATACAATACGTAGATGACAGTTTAATTTGTAGCATCACAGAAGATGAGTGCAGACAGGATTATGTTCGGTTGTTGACTATTCTAGCAGACAAGGGATATATGGTAGACAAGGTGATACTGCAATATTGTCAAAAAGAGGGGTTATACATAGGTCAATTGATTTCACATGAAGGAAAGAAAGTGATGCCTGAAAGAGCTGAGGCGATTATGAAAACACCAAAACCAAACACAGTGAAACAGATGCAAAGGTTCTTGGGGTTATGCAACTCTGTCAAAGCCTGGGTGTTTGATTACAGTACGTATACAAGACCACTTTTGAAAGCTTTAAAGAAAGCACAGGTGGAAAAAGTTAACTTAGAATGGACTGAAGAAATGGAGGAAGGAGTTGAGGACTAAAAAAAGCAATTTGTTCATCCCCTGTTTTGGGAATTCCCAAATATGCTGATATTTGTTTTCGCACACAAATGGGACAGTCAGGACAGCAGTACTTAAACAAAGATCTACATTGGGGTACAAACCTTTAGCATATTACAGAGGGATTTTAGACCCATTTATGACAGGACACTTTCATTATGAACAATCTGCAACATGGGCTGCTCTATGATTCTCTCGTGGAGCATGCTCTGTTTGTCATTTTAGGGAAACCTAAGGGTACATTGACATCTCAAAGAGCTTCAGCATATGAGGTAATGATTTTGAACCCAACAATTAGAATTGTAAGATGTAACATAGGGCATCCTGCCACGTTTATAGCTGAACCAATAGAAGAAGGTGATCATGTGCATGACTGTGCTAATTATGTTTAGTTTAATGATGATATACCCAGCGTAAAGGTGAATGCTTTAGCAGGAGGGGAGATTCTCTTTATTGACAGTTCTTCGGAAAATTGATCAGGCTGGTGTGGAAAGGCAGTCAGGCGCAGCAGTAGTGAGACATAGATTGAATGGAGAATTTGAAGTTTTAGCAAGTGCAAGGCTACAGTCTCACTTTTCAGTGCAAGTGGCAGAATTGGTAGCGCTCATTGTTGCTCTCGAGAAACACGAAGGACAGGAAGTGACAGTATACATTGACTCGCCTACGTGATGTCAACCGTACATGCAGGGTCAGCATATTGGAAAATGAGGAGCTACCTCCGTGTGGATGGCACTCCAGTGCAGCATGCATCCTTATTGGACAGGCTTATTAAGTCACTGCAACACCCAGTGGCCATATCGGTCATTAAATGCACAGCGCATATGAAGCAAACAGATTTTATTTCTTGCAGGAATGAAGCCGCAGATGAAGAAGCCAAGCAAGTTGCATATTCCCCAGATATTTCGAGTTTTGATACTGAGAGTATTAAAAAAAAATAGTTACAACCACGATAGTGCAAGAAGGGTTTAATAAATTGTCGATAACCCAATTAATGGAGATTCAAGGGAGTTCATCACAGGAAGAGCAGGAATTGTGGAAACGAAGGGAGTGTTCTCTATCCCCCACAGAATCATTATGGCGACAAGACAATGCTGGAATTCCGGTGATGCCAGTAGCATAATAAAAGGTTGCGCTTGAACATCTGCATTACCCCGTGCATGTAAATAGGGAGAGTCTTGCTGCTACAATTGCGGAAGACTAGTTCATTCTGAATTTGTTGAAGCATGTTGCACTATTTATGGTAAACTGTATTGTGTGTCAAAGGTTTACTGCTGGGCATACACTGAGAACAACTAGAGGGGTAATACCTCGACCAAATGGTCTGTTTCAGCATTTACGTATTGATTATGTCGATATGCTGCAGGTGTGTAATGGATATAGGTATCTATTAGTGGCGGTGTGTTCCTTTTTCAGGTGGTTTGAGGCAGGTTCAAGTACACACCCTGATGCCACTTGCACAGTGAAGTGTTTAGTGCACAAAGTCTTCCCGTATGAAGTGCTGAGATCCGACAATGGGTCACAATTTGTTAATGAGCTATTTGAACAGATAGGGCTTCTATTGAACATTAAACATAAGTTTTCTTCTGCTTATCACCCTCAAGCAAACAGAATATGTGAGAGACTCAATGACCTCCTTAAAGAAAGGATTGCCAAGATTAAAATGACTTTGAAGAAGGGATGACTATATTGCCTACCTTTAGCCTTGTATGCCCTTCGGAATCAGCCAGGATCAGACCATCACCTCACCCCTCATGAGCTAGTTACAGGGGGGCATATGTCAATGCCCCTTACACCTCCATCTAGGAGTAGAAGTGATGCTCAGAGTGTAGCTAAAACTTTAGGTGATTTAATGCATGATTATTTGACATATATGACCTCTACCATCTCTCTCATTTCAAATCAAGTCAAGCGCAAGGTGGGTTGGTCTCAGAACAGGGAATAAGACAATTCAACAACCAACACAAGTCAATTATTATCGGCACCTAAGTTATATGTTGGAGACCTAGTCCTAATCAAGAATTTTACTAGAGGATGGCATGAGCTACGTGTTAATGGTCCCTTTTACATTGAGAATATACCTCTGTCAGCTGCCAAAAACCAAGGGAGACCAGCTTGGCTTCACTTAGGGGATGTGAAGGCCTACAAAGGTGAGATACACCCTCCCACCGTTGCTGATTCAGAAGCAAGACAAGAAGCATGTGTAGACCCTATCAATGATGAAGAAGAAGGATGATAAAGCAACTACCAGTGGATAATACAGATTTATCTTGGACTGAAATTCAAAGTACACTCCTTATAGATATTTTAGTCGTGAGTGAAAAGACTTGCATAGAATTCCATTAGGATGATAATGAACATTAGAAATACACATTGAAGCATTAGAGTTATGCCTAAACATCTGGTCTTGATTAGAAATTGGAAACAAGACCAGTATCCAGATTCATTTCATGGAGAATACTTGTTCTAAGTAGTTAATCATATGGTGCTTACCCACAGTGATGGTCATCGACTTGTGCTTGCCATCTTTGTGTTTATACATCAAGCTTATTCTACTCTTGTCAGAAGAGACGTTGATATTCACACTTTTTTACAGGATCCTAAAAATGGCCCAGTGATAAGAAGGCTTCTCATCAGAATAATTGAGCAGATTTTACAGTTGGAAGTATAAAGAAATGTGATTAAAGATGAGAAATGTAGAAGCCTGAACGGTTCTAGAGAATGAACAAGTACAACAAGTACCTTGATGGTGAGAGAAATGGATGCCTATGTTTTTGTGCATAATATATGACTGCAGGATTACTCTCTTTGTCTTTCTATCCCTCATTTTTCATGGTCTCTATCATGTTAGTACTTCCACTGAGGTAGAGGTCCCTATGGTTCTTCCTACACTATGGGAGCTTCCTTTCATATACTTCATGAATGGTACAAGGCTTCTAAAAGACACAGGAGAAATGCAGAGGAAGATAATGAGGGGATAAATACCTATCTAGACAATGCATCACACTTAGGTAATACAATGTGGTTTCAGCACATGGGTGAAGTAGGTGAAAACCATCTAAGGAGAGTTGCTACATCTGCACTCTCATCCCCTATACCATGAATACAGTGCAAACTCTCATCTCCAGAGAAGT
This sequence comes from Ambystoma mexicanum, assembly GCF_040938575.1. Taxonomy (NCBI): domain Eukaryota; kingdom Metazoa; phylum Chordata; class Amphibia; order Caudata; family Ambystomatidae; genus Ambystoma; species Ambystoma mexicanum. Next base: position 308,124,118 of record NC_090921.1, read on the forward strand.
CCCAGAACACGGTGCCAAGTGACTCATTCACCTTACAGCATGTCTGAACAGAGGACAATTTCAGGGAAGTTGGTACACTTTACGATGGAGATCGAAATGGTTGTTTCCATTCCAGGATGATTATATCAAGACCACACAGATGGTGGAAAGGGAACCTGGATGGGAGAGTAATATGCCTGTGTATCCTACAGCAGGACAGAAAGAGGTAGTCATTGAAGACATGAAGAGAATGGATGGCCCTGACATAAATAGCTGGATCACCTGGATGTTGGGAACAAACTAAAGTCTTAGTCTATGAACAAGTGAAGTCCAAGAAGGGTTGGGAAGGAGGATTGATGTCCTGTGAAGCTCATCTACTGAAGTCAGAATATGTACAAGAGGTGCAGAGAGTGAACAATACATGTTTGAAGTCATGCCAAACTACTGACATGGGTAGAAGATGAATCAGGTCCAATGGTTGTGATTCCATTGGGGAATGTGACATTGTGCTTCTGAAGATACAGAAAGAATCATGTGGGAGATAACAAAGGCTCCAAAACTACTGTTGACGTTTCCAGGATGCGAGAAGCGACAGCTGTCCTTATGGATCGATATTGGACTTGTGGGTCTAGGGCCTACGTGAAGTTGCCCAAGGATTTGGGTGGAGTTTGCTCCTTGGTGCTTATCCATGTTCCAGAATTAGTGATTCCTCAAAGTGACCTGAACATTGAAGAATTTCCAAAAGTAGATGCCCATTTGAGAAAAAGAAGATCACTTGAATTTCGCAAACGAACAAGAAGAGAGTATTACTTCTCAGCCAAGTCAATAGAAGCATATGACTCCATTCCTTATGAGCACAGGTTGTTCAGCAAGACTGCTTCAATATTTATGACTATATTCATGCCTCGAATCCAGATGATGGCCAATGCCAAGTGGTTGCAGATTACGAGATGGGACCGCTTGCAGATGATCAATACCACCATAAATGGATTCAATGCTATCAAAGAAGAGCTGAGGGCCATACGACTAATGACTCTGCCTAAAAGAGGAGTTTGCGTCAAAATTAGGCCTTCATGTTGCACATTCATACCTTCTTGTGATGATGAGAATGGGACTTTAACAGAGGCCATAAGACGAGAGTGAGGACATTACAGATGGCAGTTGGTTTGCCTCCATATTCACATGGACACTGGGAGACAAGAAGAGCTGAGGGCCATACGACTAATGACTCTGCCTAAAAGAGGAGTTTGCGTCAAAATTAGGCCTTCATGTTGCACATTCATACCTTCTTGTGATGATGAGAATGGGACTTTAACAGAGGCCATAAGACGAGAGTGAGGACATTACAGATGGCAGTTGGTTTGCCTCCATATTCACATGGACACTGCAGTGGATATCAAACATCTTCAAGTTTCTTGGAGCAATATTGGTCATGGTGATGTTTGGATTCAGTTTGATCAGGATTATAATTGCACAATGTAAGAAGACAGCAAGGAAAGGCAGTAGGAATGAAGATCATGAACAATGTTGATTCAGGGATTGGACCCAAGGAATTGACAGATAAAGATGTCAGGAAATACATAGAGGCTAGCATTGCAGCACCCAAGGGAACGAAGTTCCTGTATCCCAAGAATCACAAGAAACACATGGGATGATGGGTCCATTGTTATCTGAATGGACAGTGCAACTATATGACCTGGAGAGTGGATGAACATGTTAAATCAGCCGGCACCCTGAGGGGGGTGCTGAAGATCCGGACTCAAAAAAAGCACTTTTTCAAGAGAAAATATCAAGATGTGGAAACCATTGAAGAGGTGGTCAATGACTCGACTAGAGGGGAGAATGTAGAGGAGCAACTGCATGCCTCTGCAGGAAATCCCAACCCCCTGCATCCTATATGTTATGAGTTAGAGACTGCACCATGTTTGACACCAGCAGTTGTGCCAATTCCGCAGCGAGTGTTTGAGAAAAGGTATCCCTCTGAGAAATCCCTATCGAATATATCCCAGAAGAAACACAATCTGAGTGAGGGACTCCCTGAAGGAATATTAACGGGAGTAAAAGAGAAGCCAGTGGTGTCACAAGAGATGAGCGTTACCCACTGAGAATATTGGCTGAAGAGAATGTATGGATCTTGCCGAAAGTGATGACAAAGTTAAGAATCTAGTAAACTTTAATATGCAGAAATGAAGATTGCACGCATGCAAATTGCTATAGAAATGCGGCCGGTCAATGATTGTACAGATGCTGAAACGCAAGTAGAGTAAGTGATCATAGGAGCTGGCTACACGTAGTGAATAGGCTGCAGGCGAAGCGGCAATTGTATAGAGCTGGACAGCTGGACATTGGTGTCATGAATTTTAGGCCGCTGAAACCCATGAAGAAGAAAGGCTGAGAACTGTGTTGCAGAAAGAATAAGCTGAGATTGTTGAAACAAATGGCAAGGCTGTCTGGACTTGTATCAAAGCTGACTCAACCAAGGTCGGTTATCTATTCGTGAAGACAGTGAATGTGCGAAGCGGAATCATCCCTTTTTAAGGTGCAAAGAAAGAACAACAGGTGTGCCAAGTTTTATTCATTTAAGGCATTTAAATGCTGCGAAATTGACCAAATTGTGGTCTCCTGTCACCTTAGCCAAGGATGGAAATAGAGTTAAGCGTGGAGTCATAGAACAACGACAGTGAGTGCTCGCACTCCCATATATTCCCAGAAACAAGAATACTTTGCAAGGCCAAGTTCAAAGACAATCTTCCTGGCAAAAGGCATGGGTGATGAGAGAGGCTAATTGGGTGGGGAAGTAAAGTCAAGTCAAGTCCACCTCCTGGATCCTGGGTCTGAGCTTAAGTGCTGTTAAGTGAATCGAATGTTCCAGACATGGCACGAGCGTGCCAACCAATTATAGAGGGCCGTATAACGAAGGGTCTTATAGTTTAAAGACCAATGATAAACTGAGTACTAAATAGTGTTAAAGATTAAATGTTTTTAGAGGTAGGCATAGGTTGTCCACTTGGCAGTGGGCAGCCAATCACAATCCTAGTTCATATGCAATGTATACTTAGATGTTCCCCTTAAGCCTATCACAGCCTTTGATAGGTTTTCTATTATTTTGTCACATAGTATGACATCACGTCTGATATATTTTTTGCAAATAAGAATGTTTTTATGAGATATGCACTGAGAGCTTGAGCGAAAGTCTGTTGATGTCCGTTGTAACTGTGTCACACCCCTGGAGTATCGCACAACTCCTTCCTAGCCACGGAAGACAAATGAAAATGACCCCTCCCACCTTGGTTGGCACGGGATCCTGATCTTGATATTTACAGGACCATGAGGCAGCTGAAGGGGGGAAGAGGGTTATGGAGGGGTTGTGGATAGGTGGGGGCATTAGGGTCACCGGATAGAGGTTAAGAAACCTGCATGAGGATAGGGAAGGGAAGTAGGGAAAAAGACACACATGAACATATATCCTGAACAACCTGAACCGAATCCTTCTTAATTAGGATTCAACCTGCCACTTGTATTCCTAGATAATGTCTCCTGTATTCCTAGGTACCCCTGACATAGCAACAAACATAAGCACATGGAATGTTATAGATGGCCATGGATAACGAATAGCAACAACATGCAAAACATATAACATAAGACTGTACAACAGCATATCACTTGAGCTCAGTGGGCATGTGCATAACATAATTTCTCTCCTGCCATGACCACCCAGAGCAGATACTTAGGTTATGACCAGAACTGACTTGATAACAAACATTTACAACAAAAGCAACCAGCCACGTTAAAGTCAGCAACCTCCTTTTCCTCGTGACAAAGTTCAATCAACTTGTGCTGTTTTTTGAGCCTCAAAACTGCTGGGTCGGAGTTAGCCCAAAAGAGTCTGTATTCACTAGAGTTGCACATGCACGTGCATTCTTGGGTAGTCCCTATTTACTCTCTCTCGCACGGAAAATGTAGCATACGTTATGCAAATTAGGGAAGAACACAGTGCGACCACACTCTAAAACAAATATGCACATGAGGTTTTAAATACACATGTTTTCCACTTAACTGAGACCTGGGGGGGGCGTGCCAGCTCTCCCCAGGCAATGCGTAGTCCAGTGTTGGCAGTCCCACCGCTGCATGTGCCTCTCTGAGAGGCCGTGTGTGAGATGAGCGTCCTTCACCACCTGGTCCCCGCCCGCAGACCGATAGCATGCCTGCGCTAACCCCTCATAACAGAGTCAGCAGCCTGCTGTCACCGCCGGGCCCGGACTTCCCAAAAAGCTTCTGCATGAACGTGAACGCCAACCTCCTCTGGCCGTTCCTGCATACCAAAATCTCCAAAGAGCAGCACGGGCTGGGGAGAGGCTTAAGTGCTCTCCTAATTACACACACCTGGCCACAACTGAAAAGAGGCTCATGGGAAATGTAGTTTCTGAGTCATTTTCCTGTTAACAGCTGCCTTTTTACTGATACTGAACCCATTTTCCTTACAAACTCCCTGTTTTAGATAATTGTTAATAAAACAGCACCTTTGTCATCATCTTCCTGAGTTGGTTCTATTATTTGGTATCAGGGTTATTCTGCATCCCAATCCATTGCATGCACGTTACTAAAAGGTCCATATGTTCACTCGCTATCGTGTCTGGAACTCCAAGTTCAAACTCTATTTCCATCCTTGGCTCAAGTGACTGGAGACCATGATTTGGTCAATTTTTCAGCTTTTAAATGCTCTAAATGAATTAAAGTTTGGCATCCTCTGTGTTCTATCTTGCATCTTAATTTGAAAAGGTTCATCCTCCGCATAGTCGTTCTTCTTCAGAATAGATAGCTGACCTTGGTTGTTTCAGTCTTGACTTCAGGCCAGACAGCCTTGCCATGCAGCTCCATGAGCCTATTATTCTTGCTGTGACACAGTTTTCCATTCCTGCTTCATGGGCTCTTTCTTACTAAAATCATGATACCAATGTCCTGTTTTCTGTGCAATGGAGGCTTCGCCTGCATTCTATTAACTACTCATAGCTAGCTTCTATGGTGATTTAATCTACCTTGCGTTTCAGTGTCTGTACATTTGTTGAACAGTTGTTTTTCTGCAGCACTTTGTGCACATGTAATCAGTTCCATGTGATAATAACCCCGCAAAAATATCGCCATACAAACATTTTGCCATATTTTTGCGGCGATATTACCCCATGGAACCTGCGGGGGACACCCCCGCAACCACCCTATATTTTTAAAGGGAGCGGGGGACACCCCCGCAATCCCTCCACCCCTTTACCCCATAAGTTATCGCCACCAAAAATATCACCTATGGCCGTTCCCGACGACCATATGTACGGCGATATTTTTTGTGGTGATAATATTACCTGATACCATGTAATCGTCTTTCTTTACATTCGAAAGGTCACTCAATTCTTCACTTTAGTGTCTTCAGGATCTATACATCATCTTCAGCCGGTACCTCAGGACGTTGTACATACTTCTTTATGACATCATCAATGCATTGGTTGGATTCCTTTCATACTCCTTCGGGATTTTCCTCCTGTAGGTTATCATCACATTGAGGGTACATTCGGTAGGGTTGTCTCAATCTGTATCTTCTTTCAAACACTTTCTGTGGTATTGGTACTATGGCTGGGGTAAGGCACTGCATGAGCTCATATTTCCAATACATGGAAGGTAGGGGGGCGAATATCCTGCAGATTAACACAGCTGCTCCTCTACAGTGGGTTTTTCCTTTTTGTTATTGCCTACGGATGATTGCATCGAACTGCAGAAAACACAACAAGTTGTGTTGGTGTGTCTTATGATACTGTGCCTGAGCTTAAAATTAGTAAATAGTCATCAATAACCCTTGGAGCCACACTTCTTGCTGAGACTGGCGGGTCCACACCAGTCCCATTTGTAGGCATTTTTCTAAGCTCCATCTGTAACACTCATTCATCATCCTCGGCCAGTATTTGCCCTTTGCAGAGGCCTTGTAAGATTCTACAAGATATGACCCCAGGAGGAGCCAAAGGGGGTAAGAAAGGTCCCATGGATGCTTTTACAAATAACAAACGACCACATTAAGAGGTAGAGAGCATTTCAAACCAACAAGCAATCCCTCAATTAAAGGGTAGTACCCTTTAAAGAACAAACAAACAGAGCTGTGGTTAAAGCTTTTCGTTTAACAGGGAAGACATTCACAAGTTCAGTCTTGTTTTAGGCATCAATGACCAATAAGTAAGGCTACATGCAGGCTTGGCTAACTAGCCATGGAATAGGACGTGCCTTCGTTTGCAGCTCCTTCCGATCCGACGATGATCCTTGAAATATGCCTGGAAAACAACACCTGCGCTCCATAATCATAGATATGGACGTCGGAACACATGCCCTGCAGCTATCCTGAAAAGTACGAGTATTGCTCCAGGGACTTAAGAGAAAACAAACTTTGAAGATGCGGCCGCGAGGATACAGTGTTGCCAAAATGGCAGACAACAATGGACTCGCAGCCTTGGGAGAAATAATGGGATGCAGCTGAATGGCATCTGTATAGCACAGCCTGCAAAAGAAACTAGCTGCATGAAGTTACGCTACTCTTTGCCTCCATTGTGAAGCAACATTGTGACACTAAGCTCGGGCTCTGAGGGAGCGGAACGTGCACTTGCCGAGCCACGAAAGCGAGTTCCTGAAGTTCGCACGGCTCCCAGCCGCACATAAGCTGCACAATAAAGTGCAGCAGGCGGCGCGGGAACCTATGGAAGACACCGGCGAGCGGAACATGACTGACGGCAACGGGGCCCGCATTATGGATGCGGGCCCCTGAGGTGCGTGCGGTTCATAGCCGCTCATAGCAGGCAGCAGTGCAGATTTAAAGGGGACACCGGCCGCGAATGAATCGCACATAACAGTGCGAAGCCCGTGACGTGGAAGCGGGCACCGGGTGTTTGTGTGTCTTCCATTTGTCTACGCGCCGCACAACGAAGGATGGCAGGTGGCATTGTAGTACAATGAGGACACGGACCGCAAGCGATCAGCTTACAACGGCGGTGAGCCCTATGTTACAGAGGCAGGCGCCTGATGCTTGCACAGCACCCAGCCGCTCATAAACAGTAACATTAAACATAACAGGCAGTGGATGGATCAGCTGATAACATTGGTCACAAGCGGTCCATGAATAATTGTGGAGGGGCCCTGGAGTGGTGGTACAGTGGACGTTAAAGTGCAAACAAACAGAGTACGGGCGGCAAGTGGCACAGGGTGAGGAGGACGCTTGGACTTGCAGTGGGCATTCTCTCACTCCTGGAATATGCAACAAGCACAGATTGGCTCGCCCCTGTTAGGAAGAAGTGCCACATGAAACATAGTGCTGCATGAATAGCTGCCCCTTCGTGACAAGGCCCAGGGACTGATGCAATACTGGGGGCCCTAGGGACCTGAACAAACTACAGTACCCGTGCGAAATCATTCACAAAGGTGGCCAGAGCATAGACGTGGGAGGACACAGCCCACTCGTGACACTACTTTATGCGCCACTGGGCAGGGCAGTCCAATGATGAGGACACGCTAGCACGAATCTGAACTGCATACAACACAACAACATTGTCAGTCTAGTACCAGGTGTGGAATAAGGACTGCAGGATGTCGATGAAAGGGCCGAAAGCCAGAAGTAAACAGCCCACGATGGAGACCTACGCAAAAGCACAACTGGCCTCCTCGACCCCAACACAGAGTGTGGTGGCGGCCCGGGAGGGGATAACCAGCAGATCCTAGCAGCCATAACAGACCTGAGTTCTAAGTGGGGTACAGCAATGGTTGATCTGCGGACGGCCCTAGAGAAAAAAATAGACGCGGTAGGAATTGAAGTCACTCTGCTGCGACAAGATGTCAGAGCGTTAGTAGAAAGGACTAGTGGTCTTCATAGCGCTGTAAAGACCAATGCGGATGTAAGCACGAACAATGCGAAAGAGGTCCATGTGCTAAAACAAGTGGCCAACCTCGAAAATCGAGTGGAGGAAGCAGAAGGGAGGGCCAGACGGAACAACATCCGGGTGGTCGGCCTGCCAGAGGGGGAAGAAGGCCAGGACCCCACAGACTATTTGGAAAACATGATTTTGCAAGAAATAGAAGCAGATAAACTCTCGCAAGGATTCACAGTAGAGCGGGCGCACAGGGCCCTGATGAGGAGACCACGACCTGGGGCACCACCGCGGGTGATAATTGCGAAAATCTTGAACTATAAGGAGAGAGAGAAGATCCTGGAGTATTTTTGTAAAGGTGGAACAATAGACAGAGCTTCCTGCAAGATCACGGCATACCCGGACCACACTATGTTGGTGAAAAGCACAATGAGTGAGGATACGGTATCATGTACGATGCAGTGATAAGCGGGAGGGAAGTCTTAGCAAGATGTTTTGTGACATTTGACTTATAATCTGTACCTCTTGACTTTATGATGCTATTGGACTAGAATATAGAGAATTAAAATTGCAAGTGAGCATAGTAGCGCTGGGCGCAGCAAATTTGGAACAAGCAGGAGCGGCAAGTTGGCAGTTATCTACCCCCGAGGATTAGTAGTAAGGCGGCCACTAGGGCGACTTTGCCCTGCTGAGCCGTGAGTACAGGCTTTTGCCGGAAAGGGCTAGATGCGGGGGAGCCTGAAATCCAGGGATGGAGCTGGGCAACAGTTGGGGTGGGTGTTGTTTGGGGAAGGTGGGGAGGTGGGAGGGGGAGTGGTGGGAATTAGGCGACTGGAGCCGGATTGCACGAGTGGGGGGGGGGAGAGGAACACAGATGTGCCATGGGGGACCTTAAAGTAGTCACCTGGAATTTCAGAGGGCTCAAAAGTTACTTGAAAAGAAATAAGGTTATGCTATACCTACAGAGACAAAAAATAGATATCGCCCTGTTTCAGGAGACACACCTGACGCGAGATAAGACGGAGGTGGTTAAGAGGAAATGGAAGGGAACGATGGTGGGTCGTCATATTCGGCGTATGCCAGGGGAGTGATAATTTGGGTGGCGCCACACGTTCCGTTTCAGCTATTACAGACGCTGGTGGAAACGGACGGGAGGATGGCTGTGGTGAGAGGATTGGTGGAAAATAGGAAAATAGGGAAATAAGCATTATAAGCACGTATGCCTCGAACCAAAATACTGCTGCATATTTTAAAACATTGTGTAACAATCATAGTTTGTGTATGGGGAGTGCAGTGATCTGGGGGGTGACATTAACTGCATTTTAAACCCTAGAATGGATAGGTCAGATGAGAAGTTGGACAGACCAGCCCCATCAGCCAAGGCGTTACAGACGCTACTGCAGGATTCTGGGTTGGAGGATGCATGGAGGGTGCGTCATCCTTATGAAAAACAATATTCGCATTACTGTGCCCTGCAGCAACTATATACTAGGCTGGACTACATTTTTGTTACCCCAGAAGTATTGACGGAGATTATGCATGTTGAATATAAAGCAAGGGTCCTCTCGGACCACTCGCCTCTGATCCTTGGATGACAATATCGTCCCCCGAGAGCAAGAATCCCGACATGGCGCCTCAGAGCAGAGGCGCTCAGGGACCCCCTCTTTAGGGAAGACATGAGAGATGAGATAATTAGCTACTTTGAGACAAATATCGGTAGCGTGGATTCAGCGGGTACACTGTGGGAGGCCTTCAAAATTGTGATAAGGGGAGTGGCCATAGCAAAATCCAAAGGATTACAGGGATATTGGCGGACTTAAGCAGAGGGAGAACTGGAAAGGGCTCTTAGAGGAGGAAATGGCGCTAATCCAGACAGTGACTTAATACTAGAATTGCAACACAAGTGCGCGGGGCACTGGGAAAGGTTGTGCAACCTCAACTACAAAAAATGTATAGAGGCAGCATGCTGGGGGAGATAAACCAGGAAGGATGTTAGCACGGTTGTACAAAAGCGAGACCCCTAGACCCCCGATTAGATCAATAATAAGGGAAGACGGAACAGTGGTGGATACCCAAGAGGGAATTAATCAAGAGTTTGCAGACTACTATGGACTGCTATGTGGAGATGAAGGGGAGGATGATTGCGTGATGATTGCAGAAACGCTAGGAGACATAGGATTGCCACAGATCAGTGCAGAGGACAGAGAGGAGATGGACGCACCGATTACCTTAGAGAAGCTAGAGTAGGTGGCGAGACAGTTGCCGACTAATAAAACCCCAGGAGCAGACGGGCTCCCAAGTGATTTTTATAAAATATTTACGGGTGAGGTACTCCCCCCCCCCTGCTAGACATGTTGAATGAAGCGTACGAATTAGGTAGACTGCCGCAGTCACTCAGGGATGCGATTATAATACCACTCCCCAAACCGAATAAGCAAGCGCATAATTGCAGTTCTTATAGACCCCTGTCGATGTTAAATCAAGACAGTAAAATTTTGACTGCCATTTTAGGAAATAGATTAAGAAGAGTAATAAGCAAGTTGATTCACCAGGTTCGGACCGGTTATGTCCCAAATAGTGATGAATCCAATAATTTGAGAAGGCTCCACAGAGTCATTGAATATGGGCATGAAAGCGAGGATGAATTGGCAATTGTGTTGCTTGACACCATAAAAGCCTTTGATTCGGTCAAATGGACATGGCTGTTGGCGTCCCTGGCTAGCTATGGGATGGGTCCGGGATATTTACAGTGGGCTAAAATGTTGTAAAGTCAGCCGCTGGCCAGGGTTAGAACAGGGTCAGTGATCTCAGAAAGATGGAAGCTGGGTAGAGGAACAAGACAAGTCTGCCCATGGTCCCCTGTGCTCTACCTTCTAGCTTTAGAACCCTTAGCGATCTACCTAAGGCAACAATACGACATGATAGGCATTCTGGTGGGGGGGGACGACATCTGATATCATTATACGCTGATGATATACTATTATATATACAATACCCAGAAGAAAACATCCAATATATTTTGGAGGTGATGGACAGATATGCAAGGATGTCCGGAATAGCTGTAAACCCTCAGAAATCCAATATGTTCCCATTGGATGGATACAAAGGGATCCCCCTGGAACAATTGCCGGTACTGCAAGTACCATGGGCAACCAGTACATTTTGCTATCTAGGTATAGATATATACCACACGGTGGAAGCAGTGCATGAGCGCAACACAGAAGCAGCAATGGCCAAAATAGAGAACAGCATGCGATTCTGGGTAAAGCTGCCTTTGGCAATGATGGGACGCAGCGCAATGTTAAAGATGGTGGTCTTGCCCAGGCTCCTGCACTACTTCGGGAATATCCCGTATTTGATACCTACGAAGTTCTTTAGCAGACTGGCCAGCATCTGTAGAGATTTCCCGTGGCATGGGACACGGAATAGGGTGGCCCTCTGGAAACTGCAGAATACTTACGAGAAGGGAGGCATAAAATTGCCCAATTATGAAGATTACTATGTTGCCCGTCAGCTGCACTATGTAGCCAAATGGCTTTCAGAAGAGGTGACCCCAGAAACCAAGCTGTTCAGACAATCCAAGCCCATGCTCCCCTCAGGTACCGCTGGTTGTACTGGCTAGTGAGGAGGAGCAGCTAATGAAGTTAATCAGGAATCACTGGGAGCCGGTTGGAGTAGTAACAATGGAGGACATCTGGCGGGAGGGCGCCATAGTGGATTTTGAGGAGCTGAGGGCAGAAACTGGGCTACACACCGGCCAGCATATCACGTACCGTAGACTGGTGCCAAAGATCAAGTTAGCGTGGTCTGAGGCGGTGCTTGTGGAAGAACCGGATGCTACTGTAGACATAATAAATGATATAGCAGAAGGGGGGCACGAGATTTCTAGGATATACGAGATGATGATGTCTAAAGTAGGGAAAGAGGTTGCACAATTGAGACTAGATTGGGAGAACGAAGTGGGTACCCCGATGGAAGATGGGATGTGGGAGCGACTTCAAGGGTATCACAAGAAGGTGTCAAGGAATGCGAGACTTAAGCAGATGCAATTGTATATTAGCATAGGGCATACTTGACACCCCAGAGGATAGCCAAGTTTAAAAATGCAGGACGGCAAGCATGCCCCAGGTGTGACGAGCAGAATATGGGCATGGTGCATATGTTCTGGTCATGCCCGATCATTGCACGCTTCTGGGGTGAGATCGCACATAAACTAGCTGATAAGGGCATTACGATCAAGGTGGATACGGTGTGGGCTTGTCTTCTGGGGGGGTTCCACAGGCCAAAGAAACTTAGGCATGTAAGTAAACTAAAGGCCCTGGCATATGCGCTTGCGAAAAGAAGAATCGCCATTGGGTGGAAGACTTGTCACAAACCTCGCTTAGAGGTGTGGTGGAATGATCTGCAGAAGTGGGTGGAAGTGGAGACCATGGTGTGACAAGAAACCGGCAATGCTGGGGGGGAGGAGGAAACGGAGACCCTGATGGCCTGGAAACTGTTGATAGCAGAACTATTTGGGTCTGTGTCAGATTCAGCAGACCTCATGGACAGGAATCCCCCACCACAAGATGCAGAATAGAATAATGGCGAAGTAGGCTCGTAACAGGGGGTGGGAATAGGGATGCAGTGAGCGCGATTGAATAATGTAAAATTGACATGTCATTGTATGTACTGCAAGTTTGGTTTGTATTGTTTGGTTAAATAGTTAATAAAATAAAAACTAAAAATTTAAAAAGTAAGCCAAACAAGATACAAAAATACATATTTTAATAGCTATTCTTCACATTTACAAAAAAAGACATACAATGTTCTTTCAGCCGACATTTCATCAAGCCGGTAATCACACTAGGTCCAAGGTGGACTTGTACAAAACACATTAATTTCTCAAGCAATTTCCTACAATATCTTGCTACTAAAGTGACTCGTGCTGTGCAAATTTGCACTGGACATACCTCATTCAGCACTCCTCCACTTGCATCCCAGCCATACCATTCTCATTCTCATCATCCCATATACATACTTAATACATAAAAATCTATACAAACAAAAAGGCCCAACATGTTTCTTTCCTAACAGTTTCAGTGAGTCAATCAAAGGAAATTCATCAGGGGCTAAAAGGTTTTGTACAAGATACATAATTCAATTACACAAGCCATCTTGGCCACTAGTTAGCTTCCAAACGCCTAACGTAGTTGGTCTGTCAAGTCTTCAATCCTTGAATCAGACTGCAGCTAAAGAGACTGCAGATGTCTTCCCCTATAACAAAACAGCAAACATAAGGAATTCAATGTCCATATGTATACAAGTTTTAGTATCAGTTAGACTTCCAATAAATCAATATAATAGTCATGCTTTTCATTAGCATCCATCATCTAAAAAATGCATCTCTTTTACTCAACTCTGAAAACTCCACATCAGTTAAAATGCCTCTCCCATATCATTTACTTAGGGTACAGCATATGTGGACCCGAGTAACATCCCAACTTACTCACCTAGCTTTTAATTACATTCGAAATTTGACAGTATCCACCGGCGCCACACTACTTGCTGAGATTGGCGGGTCCACACCAGTCCGATTTGTAGGCATTTTTCTAAGCTCCATCTGTAACACTCATTCATCATCCTCGGCCAGTACTTGCCCTTTGCAGAGGCCTTGTAAGATTCTCCAAGAAATGACCCCAGGAGGAGCCCAAGGGGGTAAGAAAGGTCCCACGGATGCTTTTACAAATACGCCTCGACCTGACTCAGACCCCTTCTGCTCTCAGGACCTCGTTGCAGGTGCCACCACCCCCACAGACATGGCCATGGACCCCTATATAGCTGTGATACAGGCTGGTTTCACTTCAGTAAATGCTAAGCTGGACGGCATTGTCTCCACAGTTAACTCACTAACAGCAAATCTTGAGAAAGAATGTGGCTGTATTTCATAGGCTGAGGATCAAGTAGGAGATCTACAAGATACTGGGCCTCATTACGGGTTTGGTGGTAGCCGTGCCCTTATTAAGGGCATGGCTACCGCCAAACTCGCTACCGGCCCTGGCACCCGCAAATTGGCCATTACCGGCTCATTACGAGATGAATGGGCCGGTAATCGGCCATTTGCGGGTGCCGGTATGCCCGGCCTCCCGATCCCCATTCTGCCCAATAGGACAGAATGGGAGTCGGGAGCATGGTTGCACCGGCACCGTTCATAACGGTGCCGATGCAATCACGAGTTGTGCTCGTGGGACCAGTCTGCACGCCTGGTCAGACCACACGTGCAGTACGGCCCCGGCAAGCAGAACTCGTAATGTGGCGGAGAGGTAACAACGGCACCAGTAGCACTACCGGCACCGTTGTTGCCTTGCCGTCACATTCATAATGAGGCCCACTGTGTCTACACACAGTAAGGACATTGATCACATTAAGAAAGAAATGAAAACTGCCCGTGTGAAATGTGATGACCTGGAATCGCTGTCGCACCGAAATAACATTAGGGTGGTGGGTATGATGGAGAAGCCCTTAAATGTCCCAGTGGAATCTTTCATGGAGGACATGCTGCACTCCTTGTTTACAGAGGCACAATGTTCCCCTCAATTCTTGGTGGAGAGGGCCACCGGTCTCTGGATCCACTGCCCAAACCAGGAGCCCCTCCCTGTCTGATCATTGGCCACTTGCTCAATTCCGCATCCTGATTCTCCGATTCTCACGTGAAAAGGGGTCCTTTCAGTTTGACTCAACCAGTATTTACATCTACCCAGACTTTTCAACTGGTGTCCAAACAGCCCAACGAAACTTCGATCAAGTGAAACGTGCCCTACGCGACAGGAAAATTCCATATGCTATGATTTTTCCTGCCAAACTTAGAATACAACATGCAGGCAGTGAACATTTCTTTGAATCCCTGAAGGAAGCTTTATCGTACATTGAGTGATCCATTCTGATGCCTCCCGATACTGATTGACAGAACCGACATGGCAGACTGTTATTATTGGAACACTACTGTTGATGTATCACTCACACCCCCTCATGGAAAAACTCATAGTAAATTTTGCCGACTCGACCAAAAGGGATTAGTCATTATTGAGCACGGATGACTTTCCCTCCAACACTGTTGTAATGATTCACTTTTAACGGTCAATTTATTTCTGACTCGAAAATATGACCTAGGACTGTACCTTGGAAACTTTCACATCATGAAATGTTCCAATGTTCTTGTTGGTGTTCCCATGGTGCCTCCCACTGCTTAATAATGTTTTTTTTGTTTATGTGGGAACACTTTCAAGTTTGGTGTACAGTGGGGCAGGGGGTTGGCAATTTAGATGGTTGATAATACAAAAGGTTCACAGTCATTCGTGGATCATATTTTTCAGAGCTTTTTTATTTTGGTCAGCTGCTGCAAAGTCACATTGGAAATGGGTCTCTTTAATGCAAATGATGGGGAGTGGTAATCAGTCAGTTAGGTTACTGACATGGAATTTCCATGATTTAAATAATCCTATTAAGTCTAGGAAAATACAGTTGTATGCTAAAAGACACAAAAGACAAATGTTGATGTTGCAGGAGACCCATGTTTTTAACTAGGGGGGCTGAGTCTTTTGCCTGCAACTGAGGCCATCGAAAATCTGACACTGACTATTTCTCATAGTCCAGAGGTGTCATCATTCTCATTCATCGTACGTTGGGATTTCAGGTTTCCAAAACCATTGTAGACCCGCTCGGTAGATATGTAATACTATGGGCAAACATGTATGGTCATAGCACTGTCCTTATCAATTCATACGGTCCGAACGTTGGTGACGCTGATTTTCACCTTGAGATAGTGGACTTGATTTCCCCATTGATGATACCCATGTACTGTGGAGCAGGGATTTCAGTGCAATCCTGAACCCTGTAAGTGGTAGAACCTCATAAAACCATCATGCTTTAACCAGATCAGGTCATTCTATAATGCAATCCTTGAAATACCTACCCCTAGTCGACATATGGCGGGAGATACACCCACGCAGTGAAAAATTAAATTTCCACTCCTCCGTTCATAACTCGGTATCATGCATTGCCTTTTGGCTAGTTACACCTGACTAGATCTCATTCACTATTGAATGCTCCATCTTCCCCCGCACAATCTCAGATCATTCTCCCGTACTCCTAGTTATTGAACGAATGCAATTTAACAGCAGTCCCTCACTCTGGAGAATGCCCCCAGCCTTTTTGCGTGACTCAATAGTGGTTGATACATTGCATAGGGAGTTGACAGACTCTTTGAATGCAACAAGGGTTCAGTGGGATCCTACTCCATAGTATGGGACACCTTTAAGGTTTGGCTCCGGGGTCAGACTATGTTTAAGACCCATGGATCCTGTTGCATCAGTCACGCTCTCCAAATGACGGAATCTCGATTACGTTCACTAGAAAATAGCTATGCCCTACTACCCAGGTAGTCTATGCTTTCTTAAATTCATACACAACTGGATACGTTTTATGAAATTGTTGAATGTGAGACTGTGTATATTACCAAACCTAGCCATGTGAGAAGATATGTTGAGGGGGACAAGACCAGTATATCCCTAGCCAGACTGATAAAAGTTGAAAATCTAAGACAGTCAATCACACGTGTTTGTGATCACAACAATGAGATTTGTGTGGGCAAAACTGCAATTAACAAGGTGTCTGTTGAATTCTATTCTTCATTGAATCCTAATAAAGATTCTGTATCTCATTTTGACCTCACCAACTATTTATCTGCGGTCCCACTTTCCTTTTTGTCTGCCGAGTCGTGTGCTGTTCTGGAAGCTCCTCTGACTGCTGATGAGATTATCCTTGCAATTAAAGACCTGGCCTCTGAGAAATCCCCTGGGCCAGATGGATTAGGCATGGATTTATACAAGTGCTACTCTCTAGAACTCGCCCCTAAACTCCTCGTACTATGGAATGAAGCCCTTACTGTAGGGACCCTTTCCCACAAATTGCGAGAAGCAGTCATTTTCGTTTTACTTAAGCCCAATAGGCCCCCACAGGAGATCGCCTCATATCGCCCACTCTCCTTAATTAATTCAGATGCAAAAATATTTGCTAAATTCATTGCAAAACACTTATTACCATTTATGACCCATCTGGTACATTCGGATTAATCAGGATTCATACCCACTAGATCTACTTCCTTGAACCTACATAGACTGTTCGGCATTATTGCTCAATTAGACCCCAACCCCAGAGTCGTTGCAGCAAGATTGGATGCCGAAAAAAGCGTTTGACTCCGTCTCGTGGCATATATGTTTGCTGTCCTTACATGTCTTGGGTTTGGTCCAAACTTCCTGGGTTACATTCAACTGCTCTAGACTGACTTTATTACCATGGTCCAGACTAATTATAGACTCTCAACTAAGTTCCCCTTATGCAGGGGTACTTGACATGGATGTCTCCTCTCCCGCTTATTATTTGCACTCAAAATTGAACCTTTAGCTGCACTAATTTGGTCAAGCCATGTAAATAAAGGGGTTAGGATTAGTGGCCCTCCCCAATTTATTTCTTTGTATGCCGACGACACCTTGTTGTATATTGTATATGTCTTGGGTTTGGTCCAAATTTCCTGGGTAACATTCAACTCATCTATACTGACTCTATTACCATGGTCCAGACATATTATAGACTCTCAACTAAGTTCCCCTTATGCAGGGGTACTTGACATGGATGTCTCCTCTCCCCATTATTATTTGAACTCAAAATTGAACCTTTATCTGCACTAATTCGGTCAAGCCATGTAAATAAAGGGGTTAGGATTAGTGGCCCTCCCCAATTTATTTCTTTGTATGCCGATGACACCTTGTTGTATATTCGATATCCTAAGGTTAATTTGACCCCGATTATTAGAGATGTACTTGACTTTTCTTTATATTCTGGCTACGGGATAACAAACACCAAATCTGAGCTGCTCCCACTTAGACTCGCCACAACACAACCTAGTAACTTGATGGGCTTCCGCTGGTCCTCTACATCTATTCGTTATCTACGGGTCGCTGTATCTATTGACCCCCAATTGCTGTATGCCAATAATTACAATCCCTATCTGCATCAGCTAGAAGCTAAACTTAAAATCTGGAACTTCTATCCAGTTTCAATATATGGGCGAATATCATTGTTAAAAATGATTGTTTTACCATAATCATTATACGTGTTTAGCAATCTACCTATATGGCCTGGCAGGGCATTGTTCTCTAAGTTGCAGTCTATAATTTCCTCATTCATTTGGAATAATTGGGTGCTTAGAATTAGCTTGGTGAAGATTACTGAACAGTACGATAATGGTGGCCTATCGGCACCTGATTTTGAGCTTTACTATGTGGCTGCTCAGGACCAATACGCTGGACACTGGTTCTCTGATTATGATGATTTTGCTCACCTTCATGTTGAGAGATATGCCACCACCACTACAGATCTCCGTTCGGTTCTATTCACTGAATGTTACATTGACCCATGCTCTTTTGACCCAGTTAGGAGTACAGTAAATACATGGTCTAGAATATTAAGAGGCTTGGCATTGATTTCCCTTACACTAGTACTGCTCCCTTGTGGTGTTTTCCTGGGATAGCTCCCACTTTCCCGTCCATTAAGAACTCTTGCGATACCAATGGACAAATAACTCTTTGAGAAATGTTTCCAGATGGGAAGTTCGTATTGCTTGCTGATTTCTTGTCCTAATTGGGCCATGGACCCCCCAGGGTTTTCCAATATCATAGGATGGGAGCTGCTTTTCGGCATCTGTGGCCTTTGTTCCCAGATGAACCAATAACACATACATTTATCCTGCCCGTCATGTTACCTAAAGGGGTCAGTTGTAGTACCTCCAGATTGTATAAACTGATCCAAAATCATGCCCCCCAACAATGTAGACTCCTTCCATATGTATTGGTCATGCCATCTGATTCTAGAATTCTGGAGTTCAAGTACTTTTTTAACATTTTGGATATCCCCTATCAAATATCTGCTCGGGGATATAGAGAAGACACCTATCAGAATGCACAGGTTGTTTAATGTAGCATGTGCAGTGGCTAAAAGAAAAATCCTTAAATGCTGGAAATACAGAATTACACCTACCCTGAACTATTGGATCAAGTATATTAAAATATGTAAATGAATGTGAAGAAGGTTTTATTCAAACTGTCTCCCCCACAAGCTGACCCAAAGACATCTGGTCACCATTTAGAAGTTTCTTGCCAAATTCGATCATGTATCCTCACCTGAAGCTTGATGACTATTCTGCTTTATGAATGTACCCAAAATGTCCTAGAGAAGCCTATAGGATCTACATGACTTATGCTGAACATGCATATTGTGCTCTGTGTCTTGACCGTCTTATAAATAAAGTGTTTTATTTTAAGTGTACTCCCTCCCTTTGGCTTTGATTGCTCCCTCTGCTTGGGGATCTGTTGCTCCTTACTTCTGCACTGAGCGGCTGTGCGGTCCCCGCCGCATTTGCTGCACGTGTGCCTGTACTTGTAGTTGCCTCCCCAAGTGCAGTTCCCTTTTTCAGATTTCCAGCAGGTTTTTTATGTGTTTCTGAGAGGCATAGCTCCACCCTACTGATGAGGTCCAACCAGACCGAAACACGTGTCTGTGGTTGCTGTTGGTACTTTTGTTCAGAGGAGAATTACCTAGCATTTCGGTGCAGGACTGCCCCAAGGCAGGACAAAGACTGATATGTTTTGGATATGTCTCCTCAGTGAAAGATAGTGAGCTAAAGAATCTGGGTAAGGCTCTTGTAACCAGGGCTAATGTCTGGCAGAGGGACTTCCCAGAACTCGCCTTTTTTTTTGCATAATCTAAGTAGCTTTGGGTCTCACTCTAATTTACTAGGGGAATCCAGACGTGGACCCCTTGCTCACTATGTTTAGAGATGCACAGATCTACCGTTCTTAGAGAGGCACAGCTCCACCCTACTGATGTGCTCCAACTAGACCTAAACATGTGTCTGGGGTTGCTGTTGGTACTCTTGTTCAGAGGAGAATTGTCTAGCATTTTGGTGCTGAACTTCCCCAGGGCAGGACAAAGACTGATATGACTGATATGTTTGGATAGTTCTCCTCCGTGAAAGATAGTGAGCTAAAGAATCTGGGTAAGGCTCTTTAACCAAGTCTAATGTCTGGCAGAGGGACTTCCCAGGACCCCCCTTTTTTGTGCAAATTTAAGAGGCTTTGGGTCTCACCCTAGGTTACTAGGGGAATCCAGACTTGAACCCCTTGCTCACTATGTTTAGAGATGCACAGATCTACCCTTCTTAGAGAGGCACAGCTCCACCCTACTGATGAGGCCCAGCCAGACCGAAACACGTGTCTGGGGTTGCTGCTGGTACTTTTGTTCAGAGAAGAATTGCCTAGCATTTCAGTGCTGGACTGCCCCAGGGCATCCATGGATGGATATTTCACCTCTATGAAAGATAGTGAGCTAAAGAATCTGGGTAAGGCTCTTGTAACCAGGACTAATGTCTGGCAGAGGGACTTCCCAGGACCCCCCTTGTTTTTTTGCATAGTTTAAGTAGCTTTGGGTCTCACCCTAAGTAACTAGGGGAATCCAGATGTGGACGCTTTGCTCACTATTCTTAGAGAGACACAGCTCCACCCTACTGATGAGGTCCAACCAGACCGAAAAATGTGTCTGGGGTTGCTGTTGGTACTCTTGCTCACAGGAGAATTGCCTAGCATTTTGGTGCTAGACTTCCCCAGGGCATGCCAAATACTGATATGTTTTGGATATTTCTCCTCTGGGAAAGATAGTGAGCTAAATAATTTGGGTAAGGCTCTTGTACCCAGGACCAATGACTGGCAGAGGGACTTCCCAGAACCCCCTTTGTTCTTTGCATAAATTAAGTAGCTTTGGGTCTCATCCTAAGTTACTAGGGGAATCCAAACATTGACCGCTTGCTCACTTTTCTTAGAGAGGCACAGCTCTACCCTACTGATGAGGTCCAACCAGACTGAAACATGTATCTGGGGTGGCTGTTGGTACGCTTGTTGAGACCAGAATTGCCTAGCATTTCGGTGCTGGACTGGCCCAGGGCAGGACAAAGATTGTTATGTTTTGGATATTTCTCCTCTGTGAAAGATAGTGAGCTAAAGAATCTGGGTATGGCTCCCGTAACCAGGACTAATGTCTGGCAGAGGGACTTCCCAGGACCCCCCTTGTTTTTTGCATAATTTGAGTAGCTTTGGGTTTCACCTTAAGTTACTAGGGGAATCCAGACGTGGACCCCTTGCTCACTATTCTTAGAGAGGCACAGCTCCACCCTACTAATGAGGTCCAACCAGTCCGAAACATGTGTCTGGGGTTGCTGTTGTTACTCTTGTTCAGAGGAGAATTGCCTAGCATTTCCGTACTGGACTGCCCCAGGGCAGGACAAAGACTGATATGTTTTGGATGTATCTCCTCTGTGAAAGATAGTGAGCTAAAGAATCTCATTACAGCTCTCGTATCCAGGACTAATGTGTGGCAGAGGGAATTCCCAGGATCCCCCTTATTTTTTCCATCTCTCAACTATTCACTTTCCATGTCTTTACCTCCAGTGGTGTACAGGACAGGGGAGCTTCAGGTGCAGCTATTAGAACTTCAACACTAATTGAACCATAACTAAGCTATCCCTTCTAGCCCTATTATTCTTTCCCCCACATTAGTGGTTAACCAGACATAAAATGATGTAGTCTACCAGATCTCGTCTCTTTCCTTCCAGACATATTCCTGAATCTTTTCAGCAACCCCATAGAAAGCAGATTGCCAAATAGGAACTCAGTACTAACCAGATCCAGCCATTAATTCCACAGAGTTTGCATCTGCTGCATCTGCAGTCCCACTAATAAAATTCCTTTTTTTGCAGAGCCATGCATAATAAGGCCAACAAAAATGATAGAAGGGCTATATACAAGGCTTTGTTACTACCATTACATTACATTACATCTCAGTGATCGCTGTGTGCTCACTGACCTCAGTGACCTTGGCGATCTCAGTGATCTTAGTGCATTCTATGCCCTCAGTGATTTCAGTTTTCTAAGTGCTCTCATTGACTTCAACACAATAAGATATTGTAGTTCCTTCCATGCCCCAAGTCATTTTAGTTCCTCCAATCATCTAAGTGCTTTGTATGCCTCAGTTCACCCAGAAATGCCAGTGCCTCCAGTGACCTCATTGCCCAAAGTGTCATAGTGATCCTGGTTATCTAAGAGTCTTCAATGACCTCAGTGACCTCAGTGTTCTTACTAACCTCTATATCCTCCGTCGCTCAGTATCCTCAATGATCTGAGCAATCTTTGTCACTGATTTGCCCTGAGTAATGTCAGTGTCCCCTGTGCCCTCAGTGGCTTCAGCAATCCCCATTCTCTCAGAGGACAAAGTGATTTAAGTACCTACCATAACCTCAATGATATCTGTCCCCACTATGCCCTCAGTTATCTCAGTACTTTAGGTGACTTCATTGCCCGCAGTCATCCTAATGCCCTCAGTGATCTCAGTACCATTATTCCCATCTTTGCTCTCAGTGCAATCAGTGACCCCAGTGCGTTCAGAGATCTCAGTGGCCACAATGCTCCCAGTCACCTCAGTACCTTCTGAACCCTCAATAGCTGAAGAGATCTCAATTGTCTCAGAGAGCAAAGTGATCTCAGTGACCTTCATATCCTTAATAGTATCCATCCACACTCTGCCCCCAGTGACCTCATGACATCTGGTGATCACATTGCCCTCAGTGATACCAATACCATCAGTGATCTTAATCTCATTATTCCCCTGGTTGCTTACAGTGATGTTGTGCAATCAGTGACCCAGTGCCTTTAGAGATCTCAGTGTTCTCAATGCCCTCAAAGATCTCAATACCCTTGGTGCTCTCAGTACACTCTGGCCCTCATTGATCCCAGTCCCAGTTCCCTCAGTGAGCTCAGTGCCCTCAGTGGCATAAATTCCCTCAGTGATCTCAGTGCTTGTAGTTCACCCAGTGATCACTGGGTCTTCCGTGACCTAAATGTACTCACTGATCACATTGATCTCTATGCCCATAGTGATCTCAGTGACCCAAGCTCACAGAGAGCCCTCAGTTCCATCTGGCCCTAATTGCCTTCAGTGACCTCAATGCCCCAAGTGATTACAATTATAATTATAATAATTTATAACATGCTTAATAGCCAGAGGTTTCTAAGCACGGACCCGAGGAACGACCCTGTGTTGCTCCACATTGCCTTGCTTTCAAGGTGAGCGCGTTGCCCCTGAGCCATCCTCCCGAGACACCTTTGATCTCAAGGCACGTAGTCCAATCTATGCACTCACTATGCTCTCAGTGATCTTAGTACACTCTGTGATTGCAGTGCCTTCTGTGATTTTAGGGCCTTGTACCTCCTCAGCTATTTCAGCACCCTCAGGGATCTCAGAGATCTCAGTGATCTCAGTGCCCCCAGTGATATCAGTGTCTTCTGCAATTTGAATGTCTTTTGGTCCCTGAGTGACAGCAGTTATCTCAATTCCTTCAGTGATCTCAATGCCCTCTGTGCCGGCAGTGATCTCTGCACCCCCAGTGATCTTAGTGCCCTCAGGGTCTTTATTGATTTCAGTCTCCTCAGTGATCCTAGTGTGTTTAATTGGGAATGTTATATCACTGCGCTCAACATTTGGTCTCAGGAGATTTCGTCGCCTTTTTCGAAACTCATTTTGTGGGGGATGGGTTTAGGGGAATAATTAAGGTGTGCGTTTAAGGGGTGGAGCTGTGGGGGTCTCCCCCTGCATATATATGCAGAAAAATGCACCTTATTAAAAAGAAAAATTCAAACAAAATCTCCCGTAACCAAAGGTTTTCCATCAAATAACCCAAACCGTTCATTTTACTCAGTGTTTCAGTGCTACCAGGCTGCAAGGGAACCACATAAAGGTGGGAGGCAGCGGAGAGGGCTCCAACACATTGTCCCTGCACCTCAAATAGTATACTACTTTCAAACTAATTACTCAGAATTGTATTTTTCTATATTCAAAAATACAAATGTGAAACAGTTGTGCATAGTGATTATCAATTATCTCCAACACATTCTGTCAGTCAGTGACATGCGGCTGTCAAACATCTGCACCACACTAGTTAGTGCAAGCCCATGCATGGTCCAGATGATTGTCAACATTGCAATAATCCCCCCATTGGTCGTGTTTTGTGCTCAGATGGGAGACTAAGGATCTGTGCTCCCCACAGGTATAGTAATTGTGATGGGTCTGAAGTAGATGGGAGTCCACTCATAACATGTCGGTGCATCTCCACCACGCCAGCTCCTCCTTCAAAAGCCATATCTTTCTGACCCTAAAAACCCACACCTACAGAATGAGCCAAATATGGTAGGGAAGCCTTCTGCAAGTATGCCCCGCGGCCAGGACCCATATCCAAGCTAATATCAGCCTCGACCATCACTCCTGCACCATATCCATTTGGATATGAAAAGCCACCTCTGCAAACCACACCAAATCAACTGCAGAAAACACAAAACACCAAATCAACCGTGGATAACGCACAGCACCTAATCAACCATGGATAATGCTCAACACCAAATCAACCGTGGATAATGCACAACCCCAAATCAGCCGTGGATAATGCACAACCCCAAATCAACCGTGGATAATGCACAACCCGAAATCAACCGTGGATAACACACAGCACCTAATCAACCGTGGATAATGCACAAACCCAAATCAGCCGTGAATAACGCACAGCACCTAATCAACCGTGGATAATGCACAACCCCAAATCAGCCGTGGATAATGCACAACCCCAAATCAACCGTGGATAACGCACAGCACCTAATCAACAGTGGATAATGCACAACCCCAAATCAGCCGTGGATAACGCACAGCACCTAATCAACCGTGGATAATGCACAAACCCAAATCAGCCGTGGATAATGCACAACCCCAAATCAACCGTGGATAACGCACAGCACCTAATCAACCGTGGATAATGCACAACCCCAAATCAGCCGTGGATAACGCACAGTACCTAATCAACCGTGGATAATGCACAAACCCAAATCAGCCGTGGATAATGCACAACCCCAAATCAACCGTGGATAACGCACAGCACCTAATCAACCGTGGATAATGCACAACCCCAAATCAGCCGTGGATAATGCACAACCCCAAATCAACCGTGGATAATGCACAACACGTAATCAGCCGTGGATAATGCAATAGAGCTAATTAACTGTAGATAATGTATTAACATGACCTACAAGATTGCTCCAGCACCTGCACCTTCTCCCAGTTATGGGCATTCCTTCAGCTCGGCTCCACCCCTCTCTAGTCATCTCTCTCAACATCCTCCATTCCACTGGCACAGCTCTCCATGGCCCTCGAGCTTATTTCGTTCAGGATAAATCCAAAAACACAAAACACTAATAACAGTTTTAGTTAAATAAGTAGGATGTCAGGGACTGAGTTTAATTGTATTCTTCATCTCAGTTATCATTTCACAAATGCCGCCTTCAGGTATTCGGCTCTGGCTGGGTAATCCCCAGGGCTGAAGACATTGTGCACACTTATTTATGTATGCATTCCCGTTTACCTATAGCACAGACCAGGCCCCATATGGCACTAGATCCCTGTACACACGTGGAATTCAATATAAAGCAAGCGCAAGGGAGGGCAACAGGATTCTGAGTGCATAAATGTACTACAGTGACATGAAACGAGATTACAGGGGGCCCATAGAGATGAGGGCAGAGAGTACACACTCATGTGGACAGCCAGCAAGGTTGTGTTTACAAATGTGGTTCCTGATCCATAAGGATTTGCACTAGGGCTAGGGCCCAGGAGCATCCCGATGTCTACCTGCCACTTTATACATCATTCACAAATCCTATAACTGAAGCAAATCCGGGGATGTCTGGAACATCAAAGCAAAGAACTGCGAAATAATTGCAAAGAGTTTATCACTAAGAAAAAGAGCACTGCCATGGAGAGGGATAGGATAGATTTCAGGGTTGTTACTGTAGCTTGTGGTACAAGGAATGATGGGGTCTTCGTGGCTTGGGCATCATGAGTTACTTCCCAGGGCTTGTCCCTCTAACTGACCAGGGAACCTGGTTAACCCATTTCCAGCAACGCTTCTAATTGGATATCAACCTGAGGGATGTACATTCGGAAAGAATTGTGTATTCCTGTAGGGATTCAGCATGGCACTGTGCCTCCCCTTCCTAGAGCGGGGTCCAATGGGCTCTGAGATCCCAGAAAGTCAGTGAAGTGGTAGGATAAGATCCATCCCTGCAGATCTATTCCAGCAAGCCTCCAATCTTGGACCAAGTCTAGAACTCAGCCATTGACATGGAAAAATCCACTCTCCATGGAGATTAGGGAGACTATGCTATCATTCATGGATGGAGAGTCGACTGTATAAGTAGCTACAGATCAATTTCCATTAGAGGTCCACCCATTAAAGTAATTGGCATAGTCCTAATTAATATGATTTAGATCTATGCAGAGGATAATGACATGGGCCCAATCCAACCGGAATTTAGGAAAGGCATCGGCTCGGTGGAGCAGTGCTTGCGACTCGTCTTACTCATCAGTAAGTGAGTGCCCCTTAAAAAGGGCTCCCTATTTCTGCATTTGCTTGACCTTAAGATTTATTTTGACTCAATCGACAGAGGCATGTTGTGGGTAAGTCTGGGCAAATAAATTCTACGGAACCCCAAATCACCCAAATTGTGACTGCATTTAGGGTTCACACGGTTTGCTGCATTTTCAAGAGATTCGGGTGACAGATCTGGGGTAAGCTCATGACAATTGCGTGGTTACGAAATGTTGCTGTAAACGGTAGGTTAAAGAGGATAGACTCTTTCCAGTGGCACGTGTTTAATGCAAAGTATAAATCTAATGGAAAAGGTCAAAACCTTTCCTGCAAAGGATGCCCAAAAGAATAAAGGCCTCTGTCAGGAGCTGGGCGGTACCCACTGGAATACCGCCCAATGCAATTACCATTACCGCAGCTTGATCCAGCGGTATCAGCTCCAGATCACAAGTTGCGGTGGCGGTGTAGTTCCCCATTTTCTTTTGAGGTCATCGGACTCAATGGGCCTTTTTTGGTGCAATTACCACAGAGGTAATTATGCTCCGATAATTGCACCGAAAATGGGCCGAAAGTCAGCGCATTCACCTCCAAATCAGAGCTCGAGGGGAATCCTCTGACTTTCCCCTAAACTCGGGATTTTTACTCCACCGCATGGTAAATCTGCCGGAACACACGTGCATACCACAATTACCGTTACCCAACTTTTTCTAGCGGTGTTAGCACCGGATCACAAGCTGCGGTGGCACAATAAGTCCCCATAGGACTCAATAGGGTATTTTTGGCGCAATTATAGTGGCAGCAATTTCACCACAGTAATTGCAGCGAAAATGGGCAGAAAGTCAGCGCTTTCACCTCCAGCTCACAGCTGGAAGTGAATCCTCCGACTTTCCGACAAAAAAGGGATTGGGCGGTGCTGTAATGTAGCTGTAATACCGTTACCAATGCATTTTTACTGCACTACCCAACTCCAGATGAGGCCCAAAGTGCCTAATTGCCTAATGGCTTGTACCTGACTTTAATATAAAAGTCAACATGAACTCTCTGTTTTCAGCTGACAAAAATAGTCTTTTTTTAAAAAAAGCGTATTGAAGAGATGTGTTCTGTGCTTTTTGCCAGGTACAGAGCTCATAACATTGTAATATTACCCAACTAAATGGTATTAATTTAAGCAATGTCAGAGGTGACAGTCTGCATCATGAAAGCTGGCATCCCACTGGCTCTTCCTCAACTCTACTGGCCTTTACGAGATTGCTGATTTGCAAACATGTACTCTCCTGATATTAAAATAATTAGCCCCAGTGGACCTCATGCAACAAAACACAGCAGAATGAAACATCATAAGCTTTTCAGTGGTCCATGTCTGCTCTCTGTCACTATGCCTTATAGATGTCTCTAATCCAGGGAATTATGAGGAGATAATGGGACAGGCAGTTCACTTTTCATGTCTAATCAAAAGGGACACTCCCTGAAGGGAATACAAACTCCTTCCATGAGGGGTCTGGTTTGTGATGTACACTATCACTGGGTTCTTCATGAGTCCCCAACTATTAAGACTTCCTCACAGTTCTGTTAGAGTATCTTTTTTCATGAATGGATCTAATATCGCTGGTAGGGGACAATATGATCTTTTAAGGGATAATTAAGACTTTCTGGTGTTTTGCTCTCTTCAGATGATCTCTTAGAGTAATCGCCCTTGGTTTGTCTCTGTGCCTCAGTGGAGGGAGTCTCCCATAAGGTTTCATATATTAGGTTTCCCACCAACTCACTCCTTCTGATCCTAACTGTGGTAGAGGAAATATTCAAGAGAATAAACCTCAATTCACCTGCACAAGAGAGGAGAAATAATACCTTCAGTTCTTTATTTCTATGAGGAATCACAGAGCTACCCCAGCCAGAGGCGAAGCTTATTTGTAACTCCTCCCGACCCACTAGATCAGCTCAAATTCACAGCCTAACCTTGCCCAGATTTAAACTCCAAAAAGCAAAAAGAGCTTCCCTGTCCTAGCTTCCAAACTCTGGAACACACTGCCTACCTCCATCAGAACTGAGCCTTCGTTCCTAACTTTCAGGAATAATACCAAATCTTGGCTGTTCATGCAGAACCTATGAAGCTCCTTCATTTAAGATTTGCTACTGACTTGTAATACATTTGTGTATATACGTTATTTTGTACTTGTATTATAATTTGTAAATTTGTATTTGTGTATACTTTTATATTGTAACCTGTTTCTAAGAATATGCGCCCGGTTGCCCAGGGGCCTGGCTGTGCTTTACAAATAAACTAAACTTCAAACTAACAGGAATGTGATTTTGTCTTTTCCTGGCACCAGATAATCTTGGGTGCTAAAATGATAGCAGCTATTCCCTTCTACAATTGTTCTCACTGGAAGAATAGTCTGTGAGGTTAGTGGTTGACACATAACCCCCATTCTAGTGCTTGGAGAAGTGAGAGGTTTGTGGCTTCTTGGCAGATCTTGCCCTTGTAGTTCTGCGACAAGGAAGAGGGTTTTGATTTGCCCCTGATTTCATTATAGTAATTTTGGGATTAGGGTCATGAAATCCTGTTTACTGTTTATGTGGAATCCCAGTTTGTGTCAGCTGAGCCGAGCCCCACTGCTAACACCTTATATGATGAACCAAGAATGAGGCGTGAACACAGAGGACTTATTTCTGTTGTTACAAACCGTTATTAAAATAATAAAGGGGATTGAGAAAGGCCTCACTGTCTCTAGTCTAGGCGGTACTTCCCTACCTCAACCAAATACTAAGGATCTGTCCCATGTCAAGATGTCCAAAGCAAACTGTTCCTGTGTCCAAAATCCAATTCTACCCCTCTCATTCTAAAAGTAGATATGTATTGCTAAGGGTAATGTCTTGGGCTTGGAAAGTTCCCAAATGGTCAAGTTCAACAAAAAGGTCAAAATCCAATAGTGGTCTCCAATGGATAGTGTTCACAGTTCCAGGGAATGGTTCTTTTCCCTTGGTTTCTCTCCACCAAAACAAAAGCTCAAAAGAAGTAACAAGTTCTTTGTAGCCCAAGAGGATAACCCTCTCCTCTTCGTGTTGCAACGCACTCCCGGTGAAATTACTTCCTTCCCCCGGTTTTTTCCACATGCAATACTGTTTATGTAGGATGCCCAGTTTGTGTCAGCTGAGCTGAATCCCACCTCTTACACCATGTAATGTATTGTATTGTAGTTGTCATTTATATAGCACCATTTCCCCCCCTTGTATGGCCTCAACGTGCTTTGTGGTTGGAACGCCCTTGTGAACATACTAAGAGTTTACTTTAAGATCCATGGGCCTCATTCCGAGGCTGGCGCTATCCATGGAGTAAATAGCACCATGGTAAGCAACCATGGAGCTATTTACTCCATGGAAATCCGGCATGGTGAATGGAGTAATTACCGGTCCATTCCAAGGTTGGAGGGACCGGTAATTCCCCATTCACCATACCGGTTCCCCATCCCCATTCCTGCCCCCATAGGGCTCAATGGGAATGGGGAAGGAGTAAATTACGGCACCGTAAATTACGGTGCCGTAATTTACTCCAAGGTCCTTTTGCGGGTTGGATTTTTAACGCCTGCTAAAAGCAGGCGTTAAATGCCAACCCGCAAAAGGGAACTCGGAATATGGTGGTAAGTGTTAACGGTCACCGTTGCCATTAACGGTGACCGTTAACCCTTACCGCCAGCCTTGGAATGAGGCCCCATGTGTGCATTGTGCCGAGTTAGGACTTAGGGGGCTGGTTGGGCACTAGAAACCAACCTGGAGTTCGGGCATGTGGGTGGGTGCTGTCGGTGGTTAAATATAGAGTGGTAGCGCAGGACATTCGATGTGTGCTCATATAGACTGAATTTGTACATAGGTTGTCGCTGCATACGAATGGCAAGGGTGTTGAGGCACATAAGGGGTTTCTGTATGGACAGCTATGCAAGCTGGCAGACCAGATTTAACATAGCCATAGCTGCATTCTAGAGTTCATGGCGGGCATGGATGGGGAGCCATGCATGCAGCATTTGTCCACAGGCATGGTGTGATGTATACATACCTTAGACTCGACAGATTTTATTAGCAATGTCGTTTTTTTAGGTCTCTCATGGCTTTGGACAGACCTGGCTGGTGGCATTTTTAGTGCAATAGGTAAATAAATTAAATAGATCTTGCCACCTTTGGCCTGAGAGCAATTGTATAGTTTCCCATCCTCTGGGTGTACTAAGCTCAATAACTTAGCTGGAGGCCAGCCTCACCACTACCACTGAAACTAGACTCATGAAAGGGAAGAGAAAATATACCACTAATAGACTACCGACAGTAAATAGATATAAAGGAGCAGGTGATTGATAAAATACCACCACAACTATACTAGAGGAAACATTTCCCGGACCTGGGAAACAAAGGCATTTTATTTGCTCTAAACCAGTCTCTGTATCACCTCAGAAACAAGACAATCAATAAACCAAGATAAAATATACCTAACCAGTATGACAACCTGATATATTATTAAACTACAAGGATTATGAGACAAAACCCACTAACCAAAATGTCAAATTTCTGCATACATAATTCAAACAAAAACCCCCCCAACCACCTCTCTTGCAGCAAACCGCACGGACTTCACCACACCGCAACAACACATAATCAACACATAGATTGCAACAACAGCATGCAAGGACTCGCTTCGATCCCATATGCACTCTCAAGCTCAGCGCACAATGAATACCGAACTAAAGCTGCCAACAGTACACCACCTCTCACTTTCCTATGCCCTCTTCACCCACTAACCAACCCCCTACCTTTTGTTTACAGATCCGCCTGAGCGCCTGGAGACCAACTCTGTTGGTGACGGTGTGCTATATAAATACCTTTAACATTAACATTAACTTTAACATTAACATTAACTTGTGTGCGATGAAATACCTTTAACATTAACATTAACTTTAACATTAACATTAACTTGTGTGCGATGAGCAATCAAAGCATAGAGTGGAAGAGGGATTTCAAGACGGGGGAGGAAAAAGACAGGTTTTGAGGAACTTTCTCAATAGAAGGTGGTTGTTGATGCTGCAGATGTGAAGGGGCAGTGTGTTCCAGATGGTGGGAGCTTGGAGGGAGAAGGAGGATCCACCCAGTATGGTGCAGTTATATTGGGAAATAACTAGGAGAAAAGCTGCACTGGATATGATTCTCCTCGAGGGTCGGCAGCATGTGAGTTGATTCTGAGTGGCACCTGAGTGGCAGGTGTTATGGATGGCACAGTGAGTAATGCACATGGCTTTAAAGTTAGTTCCTCGACCAAGAGGGAGCCAGTGAAGGACTCTCAGTGTGGGGTTGATGTGTTCTCTCAGTGGGAGGTGCAATGAGCAGGCCGGCCACAGCGTTTTGGATTATTTGGAGTTTCCTAAATTGGAACGCTGGTGCGCCTAGATAAAGGCAGTTTGCATAATCCAAGCAGGAGAGGATGATGGTGAAGATGGCAGAGATTTGATGTGGATAAGTGAGGTAAGGGAAAATACGCCTGAGGATGCGTAGGTGGAAGAAGCAGGTTCTGGACACGGAGTTGATGTGTTTGGAAAGTGATAGATTTGTGTCCTGTGTGCATCAAAGATTTTTCACTGAAATGGAGGTTGCTGGGGGTGGGTCTAGAGAGTGCGGCCAGGGGATAGGCAGGGGAAGGAGACAGTTTTTTCCATAGACTACGATTTCTGTTTTCCCAGGGCTGAGGATGAGGTGGTTGGTTGTCATCCAGTGGTCAATATATCCGAGAGGCATGATAGCAGACTGGACGAGTTGAGCCTGGCGATTTTGGGATTTTGAGGATGATCTGGGTATCATCTGAGTAATTGCAGCAGGTGAGATTGTGGGAGCGCATGAGTGTGTGAAGCAGGCTGAGATAAATATTGGATCGGAGGGGAAAAAGGGATGCTCCCAGTGGGACCACTTTTGGCACTGGGTGGTATGCAGAGGTGAAAGGGTGCAGGAGCATGATTTGTGAGCAATAAGAGATCCATGTGAGGGCACTGTCTGATTCCTGAAGCATGTAGCCAGTCTAAGAGAATAATGTGGTGAATAGCATTGAAGGTGGCAGAGAATACAAGGAGGAGTACTATGCATCCTTCCACATCTGCTGTTCTTTTAAGGTCGTCCCAAACGGACACTAGGGAGGACTCAATTCCTGAGATGGTTCTGAAGCCGTATTGGACAGGGTCAAGAAGGTTGTTAGTTTCTGTGAAGTGTCAGAGTTGCTTGTATTCTGTGTGGCCCATGAGTTTGGCCATGAACCAGGTGTTGGAAATGGGTTGATCGTCCCGGGGAATGCGTGGGTGGAACGTAGGTATATTCAGGAGGGGTTTGATATAGGAGGTTTTGAAGACTACTGGGACAGTTCCCAATGTGAAGGAGTGGTTGAGGATTGAGCGTGCAATAGGTTGATGGTAGGATGTTTTTGAGGAGAGTGGGCAGGCAAGTGTCCTCAGGGGATCCTGATGGGTGGCTTTGTGCAAGCAGTGAGAGGAACTCCTGGTGTGAGATCGGGGAGAAAGAGGCAAGGTTTTGCATCGGGAGGAAGGTGGGAATGGGGACAGGGTGGGCACTATTTTAGAGATGATCGAAGTATGTCTGTGGATAGCGATGTTGTGAAAATGTTCAGATAGGGCATCGCATAGGGTGTGGGTGTTAAGTGGAGGAGGGATTGAGCAGCCTGGTGACTTCAATTCAGATATGATTCTATGCAATTCCTTACTTGGGTTACGAGAGTTAAAGATTCTCTTCCCATAGAATGCTTTTTTGGCTTTTATGATTTCCATTCAGTAGGCACTTGCCGGTTCTCTCCACACTCTGGAAAGAGACGCCCTCTCTGACTCTCAGCTGGTGCGCGTTTTGAACTCCCACTTCCAGGATGTGAAACGGTTTGAGACAATCATGTTAATTTGACAACTAGACTGCATCTTGCAGTTTGCAATCTTTTTTCTATCACTCTTTGTGTTAGTACATCTTGTTAGATTGGACTTCGAATAGTCAAAGGCTCTTTTGACAGGCCCTCGTACTTGGTAGGGATTGGTCACAATATGTCATAAAGGCATGTGGAGGGAAGAGGTATCCCTAAAACAATGTGCCACATGAGAATGCCTCACACTCCCGTTTACAGTTGCCTCCCTCCATCTGACATTCCCTGGCATAGTCAGGATCATGTAGTGGCTACCACCCCTTGGCCACACCAGGAGAGGCTACCTCTGGGATAGGAGTGAATACATCATTAGATTCATCACAAAGTCCATACACATCCACAGCAGAACGTGTGTGCAATGTTGTGGGAAGAGCAAGCATGAAAGAAATGCTTTAGAAGATCAACTAATACACTTGCCGTTTACATGAGCATAAATGCAATAAACAGTACATGGCTCAGAAGGCCTCAGAACTCTGTGTCAATAATTAGCAGAGTTCCATGACAAACTTGAAGCCAATGCTGCAAATGAGTAGCAGGCTACATTAGTTTATGTGAAAAGAAAGCCCTCACTAAACAAGAAAGCTGACGGAACCCGTTACAGCTGCTGCACTTTGAAGCGCTACTATAAAACGGCCTTATTCCGAGTTTAGCGGTAAACAGCTGATGCTGCCGGCGGGTTGCCGCCAATTTTGTAACAATGTTCCTTCACCTCATATCCCGGGGCCCCTGGGACAAGTCTCGACGTCCCGGGAATCAGCTGGCGGAAAGTGTAAGGGCCTCATTACGAGTCTGGCGGTAACCGCGGTGGTAAAACCGCCTAGTTACCGCCGGACTCGTATTACCATTCTGCCTCCGTGATTCCCGGAATTACCGGGGCATTACAACCCAGTCTCGTAATGCTGCCGGTGTTTCCTCGTCTGCCTGCAGGCGGGCGGTGTTAAACCCGCCAGGTCAGAACTGCAGGAGTTGTGATCACTTGGCATGGAAACAATGGTGGCGGCGGGTTTACCGCCACCGTTGTTTCCATACCGGACGATTTGTAATGAGGCCCTAAGTCTCCATTCGAGAATGGTTTTCACAGAAGCACCGGCACCGTTGCTAACCATGCCTGCAGGGGCCAGTGCCACCGGCATGTCAGATCTGCCGGGAGCAACGACCCCTGCAGACATACTGGGAGTCTGGCAGTCCGAAAAGGGTGCCGGTACGTTGCTACCGGCACCCTTATTTCCGGACCGCCAGGCTCGTAATGAGGCCCAAGTTGGCAGAGCAAGTCTCCCTCATGAATCCTAGCTTCAAACCAGCTGAATGCATTTGTAAGGCCTTGTTTCAGGCCATAGAAGTAGGTAGACCTACACGTGCACTATTGTTTTATTAAAATGAACTGTATTTTCTATAGAGAATGGAAAGAATGCCTATTACACACATGGCAAAGGTTACTTGATAGTGTCCGCACAGCGAGCGAGGAACGTGTTGCTTAAGACACAACATTCCACATGCCAGCCAAGATTCAAGGCCAGTTGTAAATAGACAGAGCAATGATCCTGCGTTAATGCACTTGCTGCTAATTAACTGAGCTGAATGCAAAGTAAAACATGTATGGTTTTTTGGTCCTAGAAATCCCTGTTCACAAGTTTTTTCTCCACAGCACTAAAGGCCATTGTGCATACACTCCATTCTGGATACGCAATAAAAGCCAGTTATTGAAATAATGAAACAAATATGAGAGAATGCGCACCCTAGGTAGTTCAATGCTAGTGATGATGTTCTATCATTTCGAGCTCCTAAGGCTCACTATAACCTAATGCGTGTTAAGGGTACGGGGAGAAAACAATGACTCTGGCATCAAAAGTCAGTACAATAATGAAAACAGTAGAGCACCCATGGTCAATGGGAACTCCCGTCCCCTGCACACCTGTATACAATGGAACAAATTTCCAATCAAAAATAGTTGCATTGTTATGGTAAGAACATCAGTAATTAAACCAACACAATTTGTTAAATCATTTCACTTACTTCAATTATATATACTTTAGGATCAAAAAAACTTTATGAATGTTTTATTAAGCACATTTCATTCTCGTAGAATTACTAGCTCAAAAAATAAACATAACAACTAAATTCGGCAGAGTTCTACGCATTTCGTGTCTCTCTTCTTCAGGAGCAAAAATGAGATTTCACATAAAAATACAATTTTACACGTTCATAAATGTTTCAAATAATATGTGCTACTTCTAAACAGCATATTCAGCACACTAACAAAGAATTGTTGCTGCTATGTTCCTAAGTTTTGTTGTGAATTAATGCAAAGGTCATCTATTGTTGTCCCAATTTGAGAGAGCGTTCTACTTTTCAACAGGAGATGAATGCCTGTGGATAATAAGTTGTGTATGCGTTAGTAGGTGTAAGTAACATCTAGGAATGAGCAATCTATCAAGTATTATTCAATGCACGGCTAATGAATCCTGTTACCTGATGGTAAATTGGCTCTTCCTCTCTCTGTTATATGCTGGACGACTACTTCCCATGTGGATTGGATTGAGGTTTCTGTCTCCTAAAATATATTCGTAAAGACCATTACCGTCTATTCACTTGTAATGTTTAACGGAGTAGAATTCACAATAATGCTTTACTCACCCTATGGCCCTCCTTCTCCTCATGCGCCTCCGCTGCATCCTCCGCCTCACTGCCTCTTCAATCAGTAGCTGTCCTCCAGCTCCAGTAGTGCTAGTGCTAATGGTAGCATTGTGGATTTGGAAGGGGTGTGCAGTGTGGGGCTATCCCTTTTGTGCTGTGGCACAGCCCATTGGTTACACCTGTGCTGATTTTGAGCACCTGTGGCATGTTTCAACACCAGAATCCACTTAACGTCTGGTCCGCGATGTCAGTGCTTCCGGGATCATTTTCACGTTGTTATTGGCATGTCCATGCCGGTGGTTGCGTGTCTGTGCAATCAGAATGTCAACTTACTTACTCCATGCCGGTGTCACTGGCACCGTAGTCGCATGTCTCGGCAGAAACCGGCAACGATGTTGCCGGGCACGGCGGGTACCTGGCGATGCCGGTGCTACCGGCCTCACTACTTGGACTACACCGGTCCGGAAAAAGGTGCTGGTATGGATTTACTGGCAACTATATTTCTGGACCGGCATACTTGTAATTAGGCCCTTAGGCTCAATCAGCATATTCCACATAGCAGGTGCGAGCTTGCTATCTGAGAATCCCCACATGGGGTAAACACATTACCTACAATCAATAATACACACTCATAACACATGCACACTTGCAGTTTAACACTGCACAAAACTGCATAAAGTTTTGCACAATCAAATTTTGATATTTCCTATTGGACAAGACACAGTGCACATGGAAGATGAAACAGGAAGATAACCACACATTGCATGTGTAATATGCAAGACAAAGAGAATACCACAAAAACAGCTACCCGCCTACACACGTGCCAGGTGTGTCTAGTTGCACAACGTGCTACCTTTCATGTTGGTCAATTATTTGCGACAGAAAACATAGAGAAATACATATTTTAATTCATGGATACAAAACACAAATTTATATTAAAACAAGAGGGACAAAAATGCATTTTGTTTACACATAACATTCCATAAAAGAACCTATACTGAAAATCAATTATCTTGACCAGTTGGTTTGAACTGAACACATTCGTCAGATACTGCTGATGTAGTGAGGTTAATATTATACATTTTTCTAAGTGTTTTGTATCCATGAATTAAAATATGTATTTCTCTATGTTTTCTGTCGCAAATAATTGACCGACATGAAAGGTAGCACGTTGTGCAACTAGACACGCCTGGCACGTGTGTGGGCGGGTAGCTGTTTTTGTGGTATTCTCTTTGTCTTATAGATTTATAGTAGTCCTTTGCCACACAGCCCCTAAAAAAGAGGACTCCGCAGCTCTAACTGCTTCATTTCACAATGTGTAATATGCAAACAGACATTTAAGCTTCATTATTTTCCCACATCTGACAAATGTGCGTCACGGTGTGCATTGATGTGGAAGACACCCTGTGGTTGCCAACATGGAGGAAGCCTGTACCTCTTGTGTACATACAATTGCAAGGATACACCTCATGTATATTTTAGCTTGAGTAGGTTTCAATTCAAACCAGAGATGCTAATAATTCTACCAAGAGTCTACAGATGTAACAGCAGCATCACTGCTGAATATGGATAAGTGCATTGACCAACAAGCCATAACAGATATTGAAGATAGCAGAGAGCACTGAACAGACCTCTAGATGCAGCTTGATCATGTGAAGAGAATTGTTACATGCTAAGTTATATTCCTAGGCCTAACAGAGGTATGTTCTTGTGCTGAACAACGCGGTTGATGATCTGTGATCTTTATGTTATCCATAGCAAGGTTTAAAATCAGTTTTCTAATGTTTGGAACCTGTGGTCAATAGTGGAGGTGATATTTGCTGAGCTAATTATTGTCTCTTTTATAAAAGACTGCATATGCAACTGGGATTAGATCCACTTAGATTTGAGGTTGGTGGACCAGGCCGGAATAGGTAACAGGTTTGTTTGAACACCTTGCCATCCTTTCCCCCCTGCTGACAGGGACAGAGCAACACAATTAGATTCTTCCAGAGAGGAAGAATGAATATTCATATATAATCCTGACAGTGAGGCCTGCTTCAGAAATACTGAACATTAAAACTTTGGTCTGGGTGCTTTCAATGCACTGAGTAGTGGTTACATCCAGATATCTGATCTCGCACAGAAGACAAACTTGCAAAGCCAAACAGGCTGGTCTAGCCTGTTTGAATGAACTCACAACATTAACATGCAAGAAGAGATCATGAACAATCCTGCAATAGTCAAATGGAGAAGGAGAAAACTGGCATGGGGATGTCTAAGCACAGCATTGGGGGGAGACCTGATTGAAAAGTTCATGCCCCATTATAGAATGGCTATGGAACTAACCAATGCCAGAGGTTCCTTTGATGAGAAGATGATCAGTAAGCGATTCCCCTTTAAGATGGACCATTCTGACAAGATTACCGATCTACGCCTTCTCAAACAGAGGGAGTAGGACCCATGACAGGAACAGACAGAGGTTTGACCCGGACTTTCACGTCAATCTCCATCATGGACCTGAACTGTTCACCTGCAACCTGACAATTCCAATGCATTAATGGTTGTTGGGACCGTTTTTCTAGACTTCATAAAAACGAAATCTGAGGCAGTACATATGCTCCACTCTTAGTATAAGGCTTTACCATCTGAGGATGGGGTAGGTAGCATGGACAGAGCAGCCAGGCTTATCTTAGGAGGGAGAGAGGGCTGTAGCTTGTTACAAATAAATTGTAACATACATATGATCTAAAGAAACACTGAAACACAATGTATTGTAAAAAAATAAATAGTTCATTTAAATTCAAGTAGGCACAGATAGATCTTGGGGAAATAAGTACTATAACATATCATACAAACACAATTATACCAACCAAGTCAATACTTAAGGGATACAACCCAAAGTATAACTTTATTAAGAATAGCAATCAGCAAAAAGGTGAGTCAAACCTATGTTATGTTAAGTACGTTTGTGTAAGTGCACCTTTGCCCAGGGGCATCTTGGCGGTGAGGAGGCCAGGTAGCTACCGTGGAGTAGTTAGAAAAGCAAGATTTTTAATTTACGGCAGAAAGCAAGGTGATCAATAGTATCAAGCAAAGAGAAGGGTAAATTGTTCCAGGCCTTAGCGGCGGCAACCAAAAAGGCGCAGCCCCACCTTATGAGCAACTTAAAGCGAGGTACAGCTACCCGTCTGGTGTATGAGAGCGGAGAGTAAGAGTTGGTTGGTAGGGAGTAAACGTGGCTCGCAAATAATCTGCTCCCACACCATAAAAAGCCTGGTGCACAATGCACATGGATTTAACCAAAATCCGCTGGGCGACGGAGAGCCTATGCAGTTGTCTCAACAAGGGAGTCTTATGGGCTCCAAACGGTGGCCGAGTGATGGATCTAGCAATGGCATTCTGAAGCAGTTGCAGACGTCCAGTAAGGTAGCTGGGTTGTGCGAGATATAGTGAATTACAGTAGTCCAGCACACTGAGAACTAGTGCTCCCACCACCAGTACCTGGTTAGCTACAGGAATAAACGGGAGGACCTTCCAGAGAACCCTGAGTTTAAAATGGCCAGATT
The DNA here is from genome assembly GCF_040938575.1 of Ambystoma mexicanum. Taxonomy (NCBI): domain Eukaryota; kingdom Metazoa; phylum Chordata; class Amphibia; order Caudata; family Ambystomatidae; genus Ambystoma; species Ambystoma mexicanum. The sequence goes on from NC_090921.1 coordinate 308,163,664, forward strand.
TACAGACCGCGCTAACCTGCTCATCCATAGTCAGAGTGGCAGAGAATCGCATTCCGAGATTCCTAACTGATAGGACAGGCATGGGGAGAGGACCCAGTGACGAAGGTCAAAAGTCCGATGTCCAGTACAGCTGAGGAGTAGAGGTCCCTACAACCAGGACCTCCGTTTTACTACCTTTCAGCTTGAGCCAATTCCATGTCATCCATGTTCCAAGTTTATGCAGGCATGTTTTTAGCCTACTGGCTGTTTCAGATTTAGTCAGGTCCTGACGGACCAAAATCTGGGTATCATCTGCATATGAATAAAAACATAAAAACGAAATCCATGCGATTGAATAAGAGATATCTTATGTAGACATTGAATAAGATCGGAGACAGTGCTGAGCCCGGAGGGACTCCACAGTAAAGAGGGGCAGACGCCGAGCAGAAAGAGGGAAGAGAAACTGACTGTGAGCAATCAGTCAGAAAAGCTCTGAACCATTCAAGAACTTGGCCAGAAATACTTGCTTCCACAAGCAGGGAAATAAGAAGAGAATGATCGACGGTGTCGAAAGCAGCCGACAGATCTAATAGCAGGACTGCTCCAACACCGCCCTGGTCAACCAGGCGCAGAAGGTCATCCATTACTGAATTAAGAACGGATTCAGTGCCTCTGCCAGGCCGGAAGCCAGACTGAAATGGGTCAAGAAACTGGGAATATTCCAGGTACGTTGACATCAAAGGGGATACCAGTGCTTCTAGAATCTTCATCAAGAAGAGAAGAAGTGAAATGAGCAATATTTGGCCATCACTTCAGGGTCCAAAGAAGGCATTTTGAGCAGCGGGATCACTAAAGCATGCTTGAGTGAGCCTGGAATTGTTCCAATGGAGAAGGAAATATTAACTGCTGAAGTTATATGGTTAATCAAATCGGCAGACGTCTCCTGCGGAAGAGCGAGTGGTATGGCATCTGTAGGTGAGGTGGATTTAAGTTTTTGAATAGTGGAAAGAACTTCTGCATTGGAAAAAAGGGGAAAGGATGACCAGGACCCTCCAGTAAGGGGGTATCACTGGCGCCGGGAAGGCATTAATTACTGCAGACTCAGTTGTAATGTTGTCCCGAATGATGGTAATTTTAGAGAGAAAGAAAGTAGAGATGGAGTCACAAAGCTCTTGGAAGGGCGGGACAGCATCCTGTCCTATTTTAGGCATGGAGAGGGATTGGACTAAATCAAATAAATCCTTTGTTTTATTAATAGCTCCCTCCACAGTCTGAGCAAAGTAAGCTTTTTTGGCAATTATCACTTCTTTATGGTAAGCAGCAAGAGTGCTCCGATAAAGGGTTTTAGAGTTGGAAGAGTAACTAAGACGCCATTTTCTCTCAGTCTACCTACAACAGAGTTTGCTGTCCCTGAGTTTTTGAGAAAGCCAGGGTTCTGGAGGGCGACTGCGTTGTTTGCATAATTTATAGGGTGCCAATGCATCAGCTGTCATAGTGAAGGCATCTTGTAATGTGGTAAGGGAGCAGCTTTCCACTGAGTTACAATGAGATTGTAGCAGATCAATCAGTTTGGGTTTAGGAACACCTTTCCAATTACATCTATGAATAGAAAGTTTCAGCGTAGCAGGGAAAGGGGCTTCAAAAGGAATAGAAAAAGGAACCAAAAGGTGATCTGACCATATAAGAGGGATAGGAGTAACAATATTGTCAAAAGAAAGAGGAGTAAAGATAAGATCTAAAATGCTACCACCTCTATGAGTAGGAGCGAGAACCCCTTGATAGAGGCCTAGGTCAGCCATCACTATGGTGAAATTGGCAACCACTTTGGCAGTAACAGAATTAATAGGCAAGTTAAAGTCACCCAGAGTAGTCAGATCAAGGTATTTCACTTGTAATTCCGTTTACCTGGAGGTCAATAGACCAGCAGAACTGTAAGGGTGGAGGTCGGAGAAATTGAAATGTAGGTTAAAATGCATTCCATTTTGAGTGAGTGCTTGGGGACCACACTTGTAACTTTATAGTTGGTCTTGTAAATCAAAGCTACCCCTCGTCCCCCGGATGGAGGGATACACAATCCTCATGCACTAGCACGTAGTTTTCAGGAAGAGATTGAACCAACACCGGCCAGATGTCTCTCTAAGCCATGTTTCAGTGAGGAAAAGAAGATTAAGCCCCTGACAGGACAGGAGGTCATAGCAGTCCATACAGTGAGCAACTAGGGATCGTGCATTGAGTAAAGCACACTGCAGTGTAGCTGAAGGTATTACTTTCCTAATATTAGGGGCTACCCCAAAGCCTAAGGGCCACTTTGTAGTAACTGGAGCATGGGATAGCAGTACACTGTGTTTAAACCAGCCAGCAGTGTCTAATATTCCCAGAGAGTGCTGCCCCTCCTGCTCCCTCCGCGTACAGACGGGCATACACAGGCTTGCCTTACACGCACCTTCGGTGTGCTGACGGCATGTCCGTTGCGCCCACCCGCTGTGCCGGTGATATACATGGCACATAGATGCCGAAGCGTGGAGGGGAGGGAGGCTAAGCCCGCCCCTCAACAGTCAAAGAAAGAGGAATGTTCGTAAGCAGCGTCCTAAATAGAACTCCAAAGGAGTCAAGTTGCAATAAGCACAGCCGTGTCACAAATGCTCATTTAAAATAGTTCTAACAACATCATTAAAATAAAGTTAAAATAGTGTTAGCAGCAATCACTTCAATAGAAATTCTCTCAGAATGTAATCAGATATTCTTGCAGAGTAAAACCAGGTTAGACATACTTTAAGAATACAGTTAGTAATTCAAGTGTAGTAAACCCTGTCAGTCATGCAGTGACACTCAGTTATGAAATCACATAATGAACCAACCCTGTTACGAGTATATTCCTTGCAACATTACTTTTTAGAACTCAGTTCATAGTTAGTAAATCAACTCTCAACTCTTAAGCTACTCAATGACAAGTATTAACATACAATACCTATTTCTGAATGCACTCAGCAATTCAAGGAAAGTAAAACTCAATTACACTTTGAGAAAGACTAAATGTATTTCAAGGTAAGTCATGAAACTTATGACTATTTTGGAAATGCGCTAGGCAGATTCAGGGGAGGCACAACCCAGTGTTACAAGTTTAGAAGAGAAGCAGCTTTTTAAGGTAAGTCAGGAACCATATATTCTTTAAGAGGGGCTTCAAGCAGATCAAAGGCACGTATTAACTCAAGGACTGTTTTAGGTCTGTATAAACCAGATCAGGGAAAGTAACACCCTATGGTACACTTTAAGAAGAACACAATGTTATTCAAGGTAGTGTAAGAAACCTGAAGGTGCTCTCCCATCTGGGATCCTGTGTTCAGGTGGCCAGGGAATAGCCCTCGCTTCTCGATCCCGACCCTGGGGGTGGACAAGCGAGGGAGGATCACCTGGGTAGAGGGTCCTTGGGGATTGGAGATAGGGTACCTGAGGGGGAGACATGGTATTCCTCTTTCATAGTACTGACCTACCTTCCCCTGCCTTAGCCTTTACGGGCTACTGTCAGGCTCAGTCCATTAGTCCTTATGACTTTCCTTTAAGTACTGAGAAGAAAAAGAAGCAACTAGGAGTAATGCAGATTTCCTATTGTAAGTACCACTCTGGTACTGTGACGAAGAAGAGAGGTCAGGCGTGCCACTCACAATAGTTGGCCTGAACAAGGGCAGGCAATTAGAAATACTTTTTCACCTGCAGCCCATTGTGAATGAACAAGAGTATAAAAGATGGAATTCAGAAGTGTCAAAACAGGTAAGAAAAGTACGAGTGATACAGGTGTAGCCGTGTGAGGAGAACAACAAGGGGTGGCAATGCCCGTAGAGAAGAGGCCAAGATGCTGAGATGCTGCTCAGAAACCCAGGGTAACAAACAGGAACGGGAGTCATGCGTGAGTGAAAGCAAAGAGAAGGCGTTGCGGAGAAGAAAAGGTGGAGCCTGAGGCCGGCATTCTTGGAACTAAGCAGTCGGCGAGCCAGCGAGTTGATTTTCCTGAGTAGGAGGGAAGCCACAGTGTGGAGCACAGTAACCGGTAAGTCTCTAGAAGGGCTTTGGTACTCCGGGCACTCCGAAGGGCTGTCGAGCCCATATAATCTGAAACTTAGCATTATTGAATGCCGAATTCTGTGAAGAGCTGTTAAGCTTGTATAAAGTGAACCTTAGCCAGGGCTGAAGTCGAGGGTACGCGAGGGGGGACAGAGTCCCCCCACTTTATTCAGGGGGTGGTCTCAGTCCCCCCCAGCTAAAAGAGAAACATTGGATGTCCTCTTTGAATTTATGAATTAAAGCAGACTTCAGGGATAAAACCACAGTCGTCAGGTTCGTAGACCGAACACTTCACCACTGTACTATATAACCTGATCAAAAATAACAAACAACTAAAGGTGAAATATCCCATATCGTTTCTGCAAGTCCCAGGGAAACCATTTGTATTGGTTCTTGGCGTTTAAAACATGCACACATTTTAACGTTTTCAAAAACACTATTAGAAGAAAATATCCTCTTTGTTTTGTGTGTGTGTTGATTATACGAAAGGCAAATGCTATTCCTCCTGTTCAATATGGGTGGTTATGGAAAGCCAATTTAATGAAATGCGGATATTTCACCTTGATATGCTAATTTCTGGTGACGTCACATCCCATTGCGTTTGTAGATGAGTCCCCTCACTTTAATTTTTAGGACTTGACTCCTGACCTTAGCATTATTTAATGCCAAACTCTGTGAAAGGGGCTGGCCTCAAGCCCAGGTACTGTACCTCCCCAACCATAAAATCTCGCCACTGACTCCCGGTTGCTGCTTGGATCAAATTCAAAACCCTTTGCATCATCCATAACGTATCTGGTCCCTGGGAACACACTACCTCCAGCTCCTCTTACTAATTACTCTCCTTCCAGACACCTTTGATCTTCTGGCTGAAACTCTCAGCCTATCAAATGTTTCTCCAAGCAGAGATATTATGGCAGATCTCTCTCCTCAGCTGGAACTGTTTCCCTCTCTCTCTCCGTCTTGACCCAGACCACCTCAAGTTCTGTAAACAACTCAAGACTTTTTTCTTCTCCTCCTTCCCTCTCTCCCTCCTGTGCTAACCATTCCCACAGTCGCTCAGATTGCTGGCCTGGTCCCTCAACAGTCCAATATGGTCCTGGTCTTTTGCCCACTCACCTCCGGCACCCACCAACCTGCACTGTCCTCTTGCCCACTCCCGTCTGTCGGGTGGTTTGTCCCAACCCTGCACTTACCTGTTGGGCAGCAGAACCCCCTCTTTGCTTGAGACGTCTTCACCCATTCACTTACCTATTGCCTCCCCAACAGGTACCTTTGCTACCTCCCCCTGTGGGGCACCCTATAGCACATACACCTCCGTCCTCTGCCCCCTTTCATTTTCACTCCACTTGCACATTACGAATGTCACAAGGCCCGCCTAGTTGGACCGTTTTTCGTTTTATAACGTATTTGTTGCCAACTCCATCATTTTTTGTTTCCTTTGCTCCCTTCCCTTGTGGCTTGTGGTGCTTTGAAACACTATTCTTGTTATACAAGCACCTTATAAATATCCAATAAAATAAAATAAAATAACAGAAGGAAAGGTCAAGTGGACCTAATACTCTTTGATGAAGCAGAAGGAAACACATCAATAGTTGAAAGTTCATCTTGGGAAGGGAAATCCAAGATCAGTGTTTTGTGAAATGTATTGCCTTCATCTTGGGTAAAGGAACTCCAAGATTACAGTGTTGTGTACAGTGTATTGCCTTCATCTTGGAGAAGGGAACTCCAAGATCACAGTGTTGTGTGAAATGTATTTAACAACCACACGAATTACCCACTCAGCCTCACAGGATACACACCAGACTTAAGGTAAGTATTACCCAAGTGCACACACTACCTTACGAGAAAAGGAGAGCTTCGAAGCAGGTTCCTTCGGGCTGCAGCCTCACAGGACCCGGTACCTATATTCTTGGTCTGGAGACGAAAGAGCTGGTCACTGGATGAGAACTTGCAGCAGCAGTCATTAGAGAAGGCTTCCAGCAATGGATACTTCATGGATTCTCATGGCTCTGTGAATTTGGCACCTTATTACAGCAGCCAGAGGAAGAACGAATATCGCTGTTCGGATTCTCTTCACTCTCTGGGTCCTACACTCTAGTGAGGGGACTTTAGGGATTCAGATCGTGTCTCTGACATGCCAGGAGGAGGCACCAAAGTTTGGGATGGATTCAGACTTTGAAAGACCATGTATACTACAATAGCTTGAGGTCCCAAGGTATCAGGGTATTTCACCCCAACAAGGTTGCTGCATGTCATGGGGTGACTCAAAATGCAGGTCTTCTTGAGCCAAGTGGATCTCACTAGCTTCTGGGTTTGAGCCATCGGTTTCAGGACCACCCCAGATCGATTGGAAGGAAGGGTTACATCAGGATTTGGTTACACAGCAGGTTATCCGGTTGCTGGAAATCTCTACAGATGTCCTTTTTTCATATTTCTCTTTGGTTTCAGCTCCAGTGGTTGGCTTGTAAGCAGCTTTCAGGATCACCATTATTATCAGGAACTACTACCCAACTTCTGCAATCTCTTTCTCTTCAGTTTACAGAATGGGGAGGTCTGGCTGTCCAACCAGGAAAGCCAGTCCCGACTGAGACTGGTTTCCTTTCAGGCAAGGTGAAAGGCATTGGGCTGCCATGTTTTGGACTCCCCCCTCGCTTCCTGCCTTCTCAGACACTCTGCAGCCTGGGTGGGGAATACAAAGGATTCCCACCAAAGACAAAACTTCCACTGAGGTTGTTCCTGCCTAGAATGGCAGGGGAAGACCTCAGAAACTGCAAGCAAATGAGAAATGGCAAATGGCAAAGAATGGTGACCTTTCTTGGCATTAACGTGCTGATTTAACAGCCCGCGAGTAATACGATTGAACAGTCACTACAGTAAAACCACTGCCACCAACCATTAAAGTAAACTCGCAATGGTAACAAAAGATGCTACAGGTAAGTATGCAAGGGAAAACATTGTATCCCCAAGCACTCCGCATAGGTGGGGTGTGCTGACTCACTATATAAAATGCAAAGGGGGCCGAACATCCCTCTTTACCCCTTGGGAACGGTAGTTCACCCAAGCACAATATAGAGAAATTAACAGGGAAGCCCAAAGTGGTAACCAAACCTAATCCCATGACATATAGGAAACTATAACCCACTCACCTAGCGACAAGGAGAAATAACCCCAAGGCAAGCAAAAAGTGCTAGGGTTGACACAGGTCAGGATGATTTATCACAAATATGAACATCTTACCTACCAATGGTTGTTCAAGAAATGTGTCTGCAAGGGAATGAACTGCTCTGTAGGATTGAAGAAGAAGAAAGCATTTCCTTCAGCTCAGGGTGCATGGACTGATCCTGTATCTTTGTCTTACAGCCTGGGAATCGATGAAGACATGTTTTCTGAAGACGAAACCTTCATAGATGCATCCGCCATCGTCAAAGTTGACGTCATATATACTAGTGCTGGCAGAGATGATAGCGAAGATGAGACATTAACTGTTTTAGAGAACCATCAGTAACGTAATGAACCATCCCTGCAGAGTAGCGATGCAGGAAATCCAATAGAGGAGTCGGATGGTGTATTAGTCCCTGACATAGCTGATGCATCCAACATTGTTGACATGAAGAGGCTATCTGTTTTGAATGTTGAAGATGATAATGATGATATAAACCTGAATTTGTTTTTCTCGGGAACAAGTAGAGAGCCTCTTTTAGAAGAAGACAAGGATCTGGGAGAGAATGTGAATGCTGAGACGGAACAGGGAGCATGTGCTCCCAGAGAGAAACATAATACATTTTCGATTCACCACAATTAATACGCAATACACATTATGTAGTGACTAGATACAATTCGTTTTTTTGGTATAGGTAAACGCCTGACTGGGTACAACTAGTTTCTGATGTCGCTAAACTCCCTAAGAAGTTATGTGGATCAGTGTGTGGATTAGTAAATCACACAAGGGAAGAAGACACTTGATGAAGTGATATTTCCTAATGGATATAGATAGGTAGATGTGGTTCTGGTCACTCCTCCATTAATGGCCCCTCAAGGGGAGATGACGTAATTTGACCCAGTCTAGCCAAAAGAGCGGTAATGAGTGTATGAGGTGCCATTCCTGTCGGCCTTCCCCTCTTCTTCAAACTAGATAGGCTTGGGAGTTTCTAATGAAAGCTTCCAATGGTGTCTACATTCTTGCTATATGTATATGAATTATTCAACCGAGCGCCTTGTGATTCAAACACTACAGCGCATTGCATAGACAGGTAACTACTGAAAGCATCATACTCTGGAAGAGTGCTTCACACACTTGCAATATAACCTGCACCTTTTAAAATAATGTCCCTCTTTGAGATCTTGCAATATTAAAACGTACACCAAGCAGTGACTGGAAAATCATTGTTTTAATGCCTTTTAAAAAGGGACCTTTACAGTGGCTTGCAAAGGAAAGCAATGTCAGCTCGTCTTTGTGTCCTTGACCCCCTGTACAGAGTAAAAACGAGTGGTGGAGTGATAACGTATGCCACCTAATATTGCCCATCGAAATCTCTCCAGGGACATGATAATGCACATTCCCTATTGGTCGTCTCTTGCTGAATTGCAGACAGGGCTTGCATCAGTTGAAGTGACATCAGTGAAAAAACATGCAACAGAACTATACATTGGCTGAACACATTTTAAGGATTAGGGGCATGACGATTTCGACAAGTTAGGGTATCAGAACCTTTGCCTCGCAGCATTGCATTGCACAGACAGCTGCCCATCACTGCCCATCAAATAACCAAGAAGGTATGAAAATGGCCAGCAGCTACATTCAACAAACTGGCAGGCAAGCAAATTGGGGGAGGACTGCCCTGATGGGCAGAAAGCAGTCCTAATGACTCTGTCATTCAATGACAGACTCCCAGGGGGGTCTCTGCTAAAAGAGCAGGGATTACACATTAAGTAATCTGCTGGGCATAGGCTCTTGAATTGTTCAATCACTCATACAATGTTTTCATTTGCATTATGAACCTGCATTTCTGAATAACACATGTTTGAAATGGAGAGGGGTGCTTCCAATTTCCATTGCTGATGCTTTATTAGATTCAGGGCATGCTTTTGCCCTACATGTTGAATGTTTTTGCATTAATCTGCATTGTTTATTTACTGAGCATTTTTGAAATAGAGCGTAGTGCACACTCCTGGTTTCCATTGCTGATGCATTGGTTTTAATAGGTTCACTAGTAAAGGCAACTGCCTGATAGGACATGCTATAATTTGAAGATTGCTTTCTTTAGCATTGTGATAAGGTTGTGGTTGGCCCATTGTGGGCGTCTGTGAGGGAGCAGCTAATCGTGTGTTAATAGAAGAACTCCTTTTATTTTTTTAGCACCTGCTCTGAAAGTGATGAGAGAATTATATGCACAATAATTACGGTTAATACGCTGTGAAATGTTTCAATTGCATTAGAAAAGATTCTTTGACTTTTTGCAGTTTTCTTAAAGGGTAGGCTGAGAAGTGGCTTTTATCTTTATAATACAATGGGCCTCATTACGAGTATGGAGGCAGCCATGCCCTTAATAAGATCATGGCTGCCTCCATACCGGGTCCCAGTACCGGGTTCCTTCAATGAGGAATAACCGGGTCATTCTGACTTTGGAGGGCATAGGGCTCAATGGGAATGGGGAGGGAGCTAATAACGGGCCTGTTAATAACGGCCCGCTATTAGCTCCCTGTTCCACTCGCGGGAACTGCTAAGGAAGCCTGGTTTTACCAGGCGTCCTTACCGGGTCCAGCAAAGGGAACCTCGTAATAGGGCGTCCCGTAATGAAGGGAGTACCTATGTTATAATGAGGCCCACTGTATCAAAATGCAATGTTAATAGTCAGCGCATTTATTGAGTCCATGCTAATTTCTTGTTATGTTGGAATGACAAGCTGAAATGCCATTTATTCTGTTAAATGCTGTTTTGTTTTGCTGATGAAATGCATTGCTCATTATATGAGGTACCATATTGAAAGGCTTGTCATAAAGCTGCTGGTGCCCATTTAGGGTTGGAGGGGCTTAATGTGGGATTTGGGGATAAAATGACATTTCTTACTATGTCAGATGAGATCAAATGCTGACTGGACTCACAAACTCACATAAAATAAATAAGTTGTTGTAAGCATAGAAAGGGTTGTGATCACAGGCCAATGTAGACGTCCATTTGAATCTGTGCCCAATAACCTGTGCTGCCTGTCGCATTAGAGAGGATGCCAGGACCCTTCTGTTATTTTATTTTCAGCTAGCTGGTATTTCCAAAAAGGAAAACACGAGAGGTGGAGGTGGGCTGTGATGGCATGACTTCTCATGCTGGTGGAAAAGGGGGCATAGCCTGGGAGGAAGGGATGCTGTGGGATGCAGTCTTGAGCGATCGGGAGAGGGTGGGGCTACAGGGTATGTAGACGGGGCCGGGCAGGTGTAGGGTGTGTGTATTTGTGTTGGAGTGCCTGGTCATGCTCACAGTGTTTGGTGCAACCTGGCTGGTAAAGCGGTGTGGGGTGAGGACCCCCAAAAATGGGAAACTTTGAAAATGGCATTCTGCTAGGCATCCTTCATGAGGAATTGATACATTTATGGAGCAGCAAAGCTGGCATTTGCAAGGCAGCATTAGTAGAGCGGCATGGAAGGGAGCAGCAGCATTCCAAGAGCAAAGAAAAGACATCCAACTGCTGTTTCGCTGTCAGATAGATATAGCACCCCAGTGTGGTGCCTTGTTTCTTTTCTGATTACAGTTTCTCCATTCCCAGTGGGTATCTTGTAAGAGGCACTACAGTCCCCCATACTTGCACTTCTGTCATCTGGTTCTCTGCGCTTAACCCCTCACTGCCACCTGCTGGCCGCACTTCCTGTTTCAATGTTTAATCATCTGTCTTGCACTTGCTCCTCCTCTGCTTCCACTGGCACTTCTCACCCTCCCTCTTCCCTGCACTTGCACAATCTCAATGCCACTGGGCCTAGTAAGATCACTGTCTAGTTCCCTCCTGTTGCCCTCTCTTGCCTCGTTGCGCCTTAAAACACCTGGGTATAGGCGCAATATAAATAAAATACCATATCATATCTTTCAATATGCTTTCAAGTGCGTTCTACATATAACCCATGTTCGGGTTACCTGGCACTTAGTATAGTTAATTAATTAAACCATCTTTTATTACAAGCTTTACTACTGGAGGGCTGTCTCTCTGCGTGGGACTGCGATTCGGCTGTCTTGCTTCCAAAACAAGCACGTTGCCCCTGAACTATTATTTCGGCCCTCAGTAGTATAGATAAACTATGGCAACTTCCAAGACCTTTCCAAGGCTTCTCCCTCCTTAATATGAGCAAGGAATCTATTTGTGTTTGCATTTGTATTTGTTTCTTTATATAACGCTTAAGCCTTAGCGCTGAACAAGATTAAAATAAAAAGAGTAAAATAATGTTAAACAAAGGCTTGTCAACACAAATTTAATATCGAGAAGAGAGTAGGAACGATTTAAGTCTCAGACAGAATAATGGCAAAGACGTGGAAGAACAATTCAAGCAGGAACGAGAATTCCAGTGTTTTGGTGCCAAGATCCAAAAAGTGTCAAAGCAAGATTGAGAAGGGAGAGGCTTAGACACAGCTGTGCGTCTAGTGATTGAACGCAGAAAGAATGAGGAGGAGAGCAAAAGGAAATTAAAGAAAACATATAAGCGGAGCGAGCCCATTAAGACACCTGAAGACAATACAAAGAACATGGAAAGGAAGATGAGTTTCAAAGGAAAGCCAAGAAAGGGCGTGAAGAGAAGTAGAACCGAAAAAGTGACCTGGGAGAGAGAGTAAGATGCAAACAGAAAGATGGTAGACTGAGCAGAGGGGAGAAAGCCGATAGGCAGAAAGACCAATAAGAAAGGAAGAACAGTGAAAAAGACAGGCAAAGACAAACAGAACGATATTGCACAATGGCGAGATACAGAACTAACATGTGAAGAAAAAGAGAAGAATACAAAAAAATAAAATTGCGTGTGGTATTCTTCCTTTCTCACTTTCCCCCAGGGGCTCAATGTCTTCAGATCCCTGGTTCTCTCTAGGCTGCACTACTGCAACAGCCTCTTCCTCAACCTGCCTTCCTCTACTCTACGCCCCCTGCAACTAATCCCAAACACGACTAGGAGACTTGTCCTTGGCCTCAAGACCAGGGACCGTCTCTCCAGCCCTGAAATCTCTTCACTTGTCCCGATGGCTGCAAGATCAAGTTCAAGATCCTGTGTATGGCCCACAAGGTTTTCTGGGGCCAGGGCCTGCATTACATCCAACTCTCTCTTTCTAAAAATCTTCCTTCTCGAACCATTTGCTCAGCTACCTCCAACTCTCTGATGGTCAGACGCTTCCCCTGACAGAGATTTGGAGGTAGATCTCTCTCCTCTGCAGGGGTCTCTCTCTGGAATGGCCGCCCTGCCCCTCTCAATCTTGAGGAGGATCACCTCAGGTTCCGGAAGCAGCTCAAAACCTTTTTTTTGCTACCACTTTCTCTCTTCCTCTCCCTTGCTGACCTTCCTGATCTTCTGCACTGACTGGTTGCCCAGCTATCCTCAGAACCATAATGGATGCACTGACTCTGGGCTTACCACGCACCTAGGGGCTGTATCTGTAACCCTACAGACCCCTGCCCTCTGCACTTACCCTGAGCCAGCTCCCTCGGCTGCACTTCTCAGAGCAATGCACTTCATTGTTTCCCGCCCCCTGGCACTTCTCCTCTCCCTCTCCCCCTGCACTTGCATGATCTGAATGATGCGAGGCCTAGTAGATCATTTGTTTTTGTCCTCTCTACCTTGTGGTGTCGCGCCTAGAAACACTTGTGTACAGGCACGTTATAAATAACTTATCATATCATATCATAGGATGGAAGTTAGATGGGAGCGAGGGTGTAAGGCAGGTTTTTCAGAATTCGAAGAATAATTGCTTGCTTGAAATTAGACGGAAAGGGTGATGAAGAAAGGGAGGATTTAATTAAGGTCATTAGATATGGAAGAAGAAGAGAGAAGACTTTGGGAATGAGATAGGACGGTTGTCGATAGTCAGGAGAGGCTGACGAATGAGCTCTGCTGAGAAGCTCAGCAGTGCCAAAGTCATTGGGAGGTGAGAAAGAAGACATAGATTTGGGGGAAACAGGAGGTGTCGAAGGAGGGGGCAACTGCAGGGGATGGAGGGGAGGAACAAAACCGAGGGGTTTCAGATGAAAAATAGTTGGTGAGATCAAGTGCATAGAGGGAAGAGTGGAGATGGATTGGGAGTAGGGAGAGAAAGTAAGCAGTCGATAATTTGGAAAACGGTTCTCAACATATTTAAAGACTGGAAAGTGATGCTCCCTTACATCTAAGGTCCACAAGTAGACATTAAGACAGAAAGGCACATTCTGCTCTGTAAGCTCTGTAAGCTTCATGGGAAACAGCCCCAGAGGAGCTTCTGAAATGATGGTTAAACCTAGGAATCCCACCAGAAGCTACTTGTGGTTACTAATTGGCTGCATTCAAATGCCTTGTACTAAGAAAATAAAAACAAGGGGCATTGCTGATTGCGAAAACATCACATAACCTTCCCACTAGCCAAGCCCAAAGCCGTCACCTTGGTTTTCTGTTGTTGATAATTATTTCTATTTTTTTGCTAATGCAATCAGTGTCAGCTGCTACAGTAGAGTGGGGGTGCCTGACCATCTTGCACCTGCCACTAATGAGAGACATTTGTCTGTACTGCAAATGTGAAATGGGAAGCCAACCTCAAATGCATCTGCATAGTACACAGTTTGTGCAGTGTGGGTTCCGCAAGCTGGGTGCAAATGGTTGCTTGGGAGCAGTAAAATTGAAGAACCCCCAGACACTGAGAGACACAGATTGCAACCTCTATTATATTTGTGACACAGGCTTGAGCAGGATGAACATTTTATTTTAATATTCTTTATTGGTTTCATGGAATGACAGCAAAACAAGTGCCTAGGGCAACTATATTAGAACATAATAAATACATAACAGCATAAAACAGTTGCCATATAAGAAGAGACGAAAAAAGAGAAAAAAAAGAAATGGGAGGGAAAAGTGGATGGCAGATTAGGAACCAGTCATATAATTAATTAAAAGCACTCCAAATGTCAGTGTATTTATCTTGTTACCATTTAATTTGAAAGGACACTTTCTCTCTGTGCAGCCAGTTGCCAACAGTAGGTTTGACGTCACTCTTCCAAAACTTTTATGAAATGTATTTTAGCTATCAAAAGTGCCTTATAAACCCAGAAGAGCTTACCAGCAGACAAAGTAATGCTAGCCGGGAATAAACCCAACACACAGATCATAGACTTACGAGGGAGAGAATGACCCAACACAGAGCGATATGTTGAAGGATCTCTCCCCAAAACAGTTGAACTTTCTGACACAGCCGAAACACGTGTAGAGTGGTCATCCTTTTTTGCAGTCCCAACAAATGTCGTCCAGACTTAATTTACAGGTCCATATTTTCCACAGGGACCTGTAGATATTGGGCCGCATCACGAGTTGGGCAGTAACACCGGCGCTAATAGTGCTGAAGTTATTAGCCCTACCGCCAAACTTGCCGGCGCTATTAGCGCGGATCACGGGTTTGGTGGAACGGGAAATCCCCATTCCCCATTGAGCCCATTTAGGAATTCCCCATTCCCCATTGGGCTCAATGCCAAAAATCGGCAAAATCTCGACGGATTTCCCCCAGCTCAGAGCTGGGGGGAAATCAGCCAAAGCCGTGATTTGGTGGACCCTTAAATCCGGCGGTAACAGCGCTAGTGCCGGATTTAAGGGCTACCGCCAAACTCGTGATGAGGCCCAATGAGTTATCCTTTTCTTAGTGTACCTCAACTCTAAGCCAAACCATGAATCTGCTGGGACCTGTGCACACACGATTCTGCTCAGTATCAGACATCCTACATCCTAAATCTAATTCCCAAATACCTCTGCCGTGTTGAGGAACCATCTTGACTCAACAAGCATAAGAAGTGTGTAAAGCAAGAAGGCAGAAAGTGGCATACTTTTAGCTAAATGTAAAATCAGAGGTGGGCCAAGGCAAAACAGCATTTGGGGGCAAAGAAAATACATCAAAACATTTTCTGATTGCCAAATAGCGATGAGCTTCTGACGACCGTAGCTTATACTTGAAATAACAAAAAACTTAAAATCAAACATAGATTGGCCATCATGAACTTGCTCTAATCTCCAAATACCCGCCCTTTGCCAAGAAATGGAAGAAAGAGAGTGATTATCAATCTGTACAGATGGGTTATTCCATAGACAGGAATCCGCACCAAGCAAGAACCTCTCACCACTGACCGCGTTACTCTTTTTCCATTCCTGTTGACATTTTTAATAAACAGTGGAGTCGAGGTAAGTGGCAGTATTTTCTCCATGTAGAGTAAACTATGAAACAGGGTTGGAAAGTCAGATTCTTTTTCAATGGAGACCCAGGTTGGACAATCAGTATGGTCTAACATGAGCCAATGACATAAGGTATGCAGCATAAAAGTAGTGTGATAATGTCTTATTTTAGGGAAGCCAAAGCCTCCTAAATGTACTGGTCTCATACGGATATCTTTTGGAATCCTCGATTTCCCTCCTTACCCTCATAAAAACGCAGTGGACAGTTTATTTATTTCCAGTGCTAGTTTAACCAAAGGCGGAACAGGAAGCATGCTAAAGACATACGAATTTGGGACGCACATTTTACCCCAAAGTATCAAATTTGATCTTTCCCACTAAAGAAAAAGCACTGTAAGCAGATGCCTGATTTTAGATCAAGAACAAATCAACATCTCTAGTAATCTGAATACCCAAGTATCTAAAGCCACCATCAGCCCAGACATCCCACACTACATAAAAGAGTCCCTGATGGCATGAAATCGACATCGGATCAGAAACTTGACCAAACAACCGCAGTGACGTTATAAACTCCTAAAAGGAACATTCCAGGTCTGTAATCAAAACCAGAAGGTCATCAGCATACAAGAGTACCTTAGAAATTCAGTCATCAAACGAAATACCCTTTATGAGCCGGTGTGCTCTAATCGGTTCTATAAAAAAATCCAATAATGATGGCAACAGAGGGCAACATTGATGCACACCCCTCTGAAAAACAAAATGTTCCAAAGGGTAGCCATTAACAGGCACCCGCAAATGAGCCTGATTTTACTGAGCACTAAAAAGCAGCAAGAATTCAACCTGCTTACAGTAGAATAAGCACATAAGCATCGGCAGAATATTTTTTAAGTTTTTAGGTAAACAACATTCATCAGCTCCCTCAGAACTGTGAACAAACACTGTTTGATTTTTATGGACCACTTTTGGCAGAAAACTATTGAGCCTCTTAGCATACATTTTAGCTAAAAGCTTGACATCTGCGTTCAATAGGGATATTGAGAGAAAATTATTACAATGAGAATGATCGTTGCCTGGTTTGTAAATTACGGTAATCAAAGCAGCCTGCATAGAGACTGTAACCACTTAAAGTTTGATCATTTCTGCATACAACTGCGTCTAAAAGGGGGCAAGAGTGCGAATGAAGGCTTTATAGAATTTAATCAGGAACTCATCTGGACCTGGACATTTGCCAGCAGACATTGCCTCAATAGAGCCTGCAATTCCTTGAGCGGTTACTTCTACATCAAGACAAAGTTTGTCATGATCATCCAAATGAGGAATAACAACCCAACACAGATATCCTATAGATATTCAGACACTTCTGACTCAGTAATATGTCCATCATAATTATACAAGGAAGCATAAAAACTGCCTTAAAAACATGACAAATATCCGAATTTCTTTGCAAAAAATACCCCATTTCATTTTTTTTAAAAATTCTTTATTTTTGTTGCACACAGTTAATACAAACAATTAGCTGTAATATTAATATGTTCATACATTGTACAATTTCAATTACTGTTCAGAGTCAGAGTGTTCTTGCTCGGTCTTTTCAAATAGGTACAGTTTGTATCTTTCCCAAATATTCTTTGGCCGGGAAACAGGCAGTACCGAGTCTATGTACAGTTCCTCCATGTCGTTTGCCCCTACCATGTCCCTGTCCCAATCTGCCTTGGTTGGGGGATTTGCACTCTTCCATTTGAGCAGAATTGCCCTCTTGGCTAGGAGCAGACTTAAGTTCAGTAGTTTCCGCCATATCGGGTTAATTTTCTCGACTACCCCCAACAGGCACATCCGTGGGGTCCATTCCACTGGTTGATCTGCATCCCATCCAATGCTAGACACACCTCCTCCCAATATCCCCTCAGTTTAACACACGCCCATAACATATGGTAAATGTTTGCATTTTCAGCATGGCATCTCGGGCAGTTCCCAGTCATGGCCGGGTATATGCGCTTGAGCTTCATAGGAGTGTAGTGTGTTCTTTGTATTATCTTGTAGTGGATTAGCATGTATCTAGAGTTACAGGAAATCTGTTTGGCGAGTGCACAGTGTCGGGACCATTCATCGTCTTCAATCTGCTCACCCAAGTCTTGTTCCCACTTGGCCTTAGTTGTGCGTTGCTCTATCGGGCGTGTCTGGAGTATGATCTTATACAGTGCTGCTGCCGTTATCTTTTGAGATCCCCCCATGAACATATATCCCAATCCCATGTTAAGTGGTGGTTCATTAGGAAAGGTCGGTATGCTTTGTATGGCTGCCCGTATACGGGAATATTGTTGTCTGGTCCCATACGTATTCCCCACTACATCCTTGATATCATCCCACTGGGTAAAGTGCCCATCCGTGAATAGTTGACCCCATTGTGATATGCCCCTGGAGGACCAATGGCGGGCTACATCCCCCTCTATACTGAAGGGAGTCTGGGGGTCACCCAGAGCGGCATACTCGGGTGGTATATCTTATCCGTGCAATATATCTCAACTATTTGGGCCCACGCCGTGGTTTCAGGGAGTTATAATGCTTGGAAGTGGGCCCCGTAAGTTGGTGGAGCGCCAAAACGGCCTCTTTTTCGGGCTGGCTCGGTACAGGGCCCGCTGGGTTAAGAAATGTTGTGGCCCACTGAGTGGTATGCTGTGCCTGTGCAGTCAAATAGTATAGTTCGAGGTCTGGTGCCAGCAGACCGCCCTTTGGGTAGTCATCAGTAAGTACCCTCCAGCTCACCCTAGGGTGACCACCCCAAACAAATGAAACACATGCATTAGACATCTTGGAGAATAAGGCCCGCCCCGGCCAGACCGGTACCGTACTAAATAAAAAAAACAGCTTTGGGAGAATTATCATTTTCACTAAGGCGATCCTACCCACCATGGAAATGGGGAGAGCACTCCAACGTTTTAACTTCATACATAGAGAGTCTACCAGCAAGTTATAGTTTAATGCCCGAGACAACTGAGCCGTCCTGGCTATACATGCTCCCAGATACAGAATATGTGTCGGGCACCATTAGTAGTCCATGCAGGTCATGGGGTTTACTCGTGTTTTCAGTAATGGGGAACACTTCTGATTTGTTGGGGTTAAGTCGTAGGCCAGAGAGTCTACCAAATTGTTCTACTATTGACAGGACCCTCCCCAATGTTCTGTCTGGGTTTTTTAGGTACAGCAAGATGTCGTCTGCATATAGATTTATGATGTGTAGTTTGTTCCCTATCCTTAGCCTGTATGCACTGTAGCGAGCCCTCAATATGTCCGCCAATGGTTCAATTATTAGGGCAAACAGTAATGGTGACAATAGGCAACACTGTCTAGTGCCCCCTCGCAGTTCAAGCTTTTCTGTTAGGGTTCCATTAACTCTAACTCTGGCCAAACCCATAATTTCGTAAGACCCCGAACAGGAAGGGCCAGGATGCCGTATCAAATGCTTTGCGCGTGTCTAGTGACACGGTTATGGCTTGCTGGTCTGGGGGTGTTGTAGTCAGGATCTCATGGCATTTTCTGACGTTAGTGACTGTGGACCTGCCAGGAATGAACCCTGACTGGTCCTCATGGACCATGTATGGCATCAAAGGTGTTAACCTAGTGGCGAGTATCTTTGCCAAGATCTTTGCATCTGTATTAATTAATGATAGAGGTCTATAAGACCCGCAGTCGTCCAGGGGTTTCCCCGATTTAAGCAGTAACGTTATTACTGCTGTGCTTGTAGTCTCGGGGAGCTCTCCCCTGTCCGGGGCTTCGGTCCACATCGCCAGTAGTCTGGGCGCCAGAAGATGTTTAAACTCCGTGTAGAACTCTGCGCTAAGGCCATCGGTGCCAGGGGCCTTCCCGTTGAGGAGTGCCTCAATTACCTCCACAACTTCCGCCTCAGATATCAGAGTCTCCAACAACTCTCTGGTATTTTCCGCCAGTAATGTTGTTGGGATCTGGGAGAGTTATTGTTCAATCTCCGGATCCGTAGCGTCGGATTGAGGTGACTAAAGTTCTTCATAGAATGCGTGAAATGTGTCACGTATCTTACCCTGATCTGTGGTGACCGATCCGTCTGCTGTTTGTATACATGGGATATCTGTTGATCCCCTTTCTCCCCTCACTGCTCTGGCTAACAACCTCCACAGGCGTTTGCTTTCACCGTAGCGGCGTGCAGCCGCCGGTCTGTCAAAGTAGCGGATCTCTTGGTCCGCTGTGTCCGTATATTCGTCTAGCTTGTTTTTTATATCTAACGTGAGTTGTGGTGTCTGAGTGAGCACATATTGGGCTTGTATTGATGCTATTTGCGCTTCTAGTCGTTGCAATCTATTCCTAATATCTTTGAGGATGCCACTTTCCTTTGATATGGATTCGCCCCTTATATACACCTTAAATGCTTGCCACAATATCACGAGAGAGGACACTGAGTTCTCATTGATTTCAAAAAATTCTTGTATGTGCTGGTCCATTGCATTTCTGTAGACCAGATCCCGTAGCGCAGCCGGTTTGAATCTCCATGGGGGCATGCCCACCGCATCGCTGGGTATTCGCAATGCCATCAGTATGGGGGAATGATCTGAGTATGTCCTGGGGAGTATCTGAGTGTCAGTGACCCACGATAATACTGTGTTATCCAGCAACCAAATATTTATCCTGGAGTGCATGTCGTGTACTGTCTAGTAATATGTGTATCCTCTCACAGAGGGGTGTAATGTCCTCCATGCATCCTTCAGTCTCAAATCTGCCATGTGAGTGATAATTGTCTGTGCTGCTTTGGATAATGCTCTCGCTTGTGTCGAGGTACGGTCGATGTTCACATCAAGAATGGTATTAAAGTCCCCCCCGCATATCAGAGGGGCTGTGGGGTAGTGTGCCAGTTTCCCGAAGATTGTGGAGTAGAATTCCGGGTCATCTATGTTTGGCCTATATATATTTAGGAGGACTATGGGCCTCATTACACGGTAGGCGGTAAGGGTTTACCAGTACCGGTATTTTACCGGTACCGGTAAATCCTTACTGCCTTACTACGAGGTCCCTTTGCAGGTTGGGGATTTTAACGCCTGCTTTTTGCAGGCATTAAAAACCAACCCGCAAAGGGACCCAGGGAGCTAATTACGGTATCGTAATTTGCGGTACCGTAATTAGCGCCTTCCCCATTCCCATTATGGCCTATGGGGCAAAAATGGGAATGCGGAAGGGCAATGGTGGAACGGGGAATTACCGCCCCTCCAACCTTGCACGTGAACCACAAGGTCTTGTGTAACAAGATTGCTGTACCTCTAGCTCTTTTCAAGTAAGTTGTGTAATATTGGTGTGTACCCCAATTCGGAACCAGCTGTCCCCCCTGTTGTGGCCCATTTGTGTCTTTTGTAGGAAGAGAATCTTGGGAGTCTGTCTGTTAATGTATGCTATAATTTTCCATTTCTTAACTCTGGAGCCTAGACCTCGAACATTCCAGCTCATTACTTTAATATCTTCAATGCTTGTTTCAGCCATTCCACACAAAATGATTGTGAATGTGTGTTTGCAAAAATTGCTTTACAATGCTTTCAGATTTGCCAGTGTACGTTAGCTGTGTGCTTTTTGCTTTCTTTGCCAACATAACATAACCCCCTCCCAACGTGTCAAACTCCCCTCCTCCCCCCCTCACAGTTCCCCTAACTTCATCTGTGCTTTTAGGATCCCAACCATTCCCCTCTTCCAACTGCATATGCACCTGCTACAGGGGGGCCTGCGGCGATTCCCAGGGCCTATGCTTTTCCAAACCTTGAATAAGGGTAACCGGTTCCATACGTTGCTCTCACACTTGTTATTGTCAGCGGGGGACATTGCAATGCAGCTTATCATACTCATTGATACATTCCCGCCCCAACTTAAATCAAGCCCCAAAAGGGGGAGCCGATGCTACAGGACTAATTCATCATTGGTTGATCGTTCTGTTAATGTGCGCTCATGAGGATTATCCTTGTCCGTTAACTTCAATGTTCCTCGACGGAGTGGGGATATGTGTCTCTATGAAGTTGGTGGTTTACTCAGGGAAGGTGAAGAAGTGGATCTTGTTCTGATATTGAATTTTAAGTCTTGCCGGATAGAGCATGGCATACTGAACCTGCCGTTCCCGGAGCAGTTTCTTAACCCCATTGAATTGTTTTCTTTCTTGTTGCACCGCTAGTGTAAAGTCTGGAAAGATCCATATCACGTTGGCTTCCCATCTCAGCTCCTGCTTTTCCCTTGCCGCCCTCAGTGTCAGGTCCCTGTCCCTGTAGTTCATCACACGTGCTATTATTGGTCTGGGATATGCTCCCGGCTTCGGTTTCGGGGCCAAAGATCTGTGAGCTCGCTCAATAATGAACATAGGTGACCACCCGGGGTCCCCCAGCAGTGTGTGCATGAGGGCCTCAACTCCTTTTTCCATGGAGCCCTTGATCGCTTCCTCCGGCACCCCCACAATGCGAATATTGTTGCGTCTTGACCTGGCTTCTAAGTCCTCGCATTTAGTCTTCACCGTTCCTAGTTCGATCGCCATCGTGGATACCGTACTTTTCAGGGCTTCAAGAGCATCTTCAGTGCCCGATATTCTTGTTTCCGCTTCCATTATACGTGTTGTCGTTTTGTCCAATTTTGATTTAATGGACGCCACGTTTGCGGTGATCCCGTCAAGTTTGTCGTTCAGTGCTGCAAACCCCTGTTGCATTGCGAGGAAGACCGCTTGCGGGTCCATCAACGTGGTTGGCGGAGCCTGCTGGTCGAGCGGGATCGTTACCTCCTCCATCTCAGACGTTGGATCTTTTTGGATAGTCGTGGTATATTTGTCGATAGCCCCCTTGTTCTTCTTAGGACCAAAATTCTTGGGCATTATCCCCTTTTTTGTTGATCGATTGTTCCACAGGATGAATGTGCTTTGCCTTCGCCGATCGGCATCTGGCGGTAATTTCTATGTGTGGTCGAGGTGTGCACAGCCGACAGCGGGCCTGGTCGGGCCAACACAGTGCTCGTTCCGCGGAGTTTTATCAGCGGTGGGGGGGTCAATATGCTTGTTGCAGGAAGTGCATAGTCGTAGTGCGTGGTCGGTATCGCAGCACCGGAGCCGTAGTAGAAGGTCGACACGGCCTGTCGCGAAGTCTCCCGGTCGCTATCTATGAAGATACAGTTCTGAGAGTGTCCCTGAGAGGCCTCGGTTCCCGCCTTCGTATACACTGTCTACGACACACAGTCCAAAATTCTTTCTAATCGTTTCTGTCTGCTGTGTGTGTTTGTAGGTTGGTCACCCTATTTTACCTGGGGGAAACCAGACGTGGACTCCCTGCTCACTGTGCTTAGAGAGGCTCAGCTTCACCTCACTGATGATGCCCAACTAGGCCGGCAACACGTGTATGGGGTTGCTAGTGGTACTCTTGTTCAGAGAGGAATTGCCATAGCATTTCGGTGCTGGACTGTCCATGTGGGTGGGACAAAGACTGATATGCAAATGGATATTTCCCATCTGTGAAAGGTACAGTGAGCAAAAAGCAGATGGCTGCGAACTCTCAATGTGGTTAACAACCACCCAACAGGTTATCATGCCTTGTTCTTCCGAGAGAGGAGCGCCTGCTACCTTTGTTGAACGTGTGTGTTTGTAATTCGCCCCAAAAATATTGCGGGGGCCGTGGGGGTTCGTGTCTTGTGCAATGCTGCCACCTCCCTCTCGCCGCCCCACTTATCTGCGTTGTTCTCGCCGAGAAGGTACCGCTCCAGCAGTACGTCGGTGGATTCTTGTCGCCGGGTAGGGGCCGAGTGCTGGCCGTTCAGTGGTGTTTGAAAGAGGGGGATAGAGGGGGCCAGCGAGGGGGACCCGGCAGGTGCTCTACGAGGAGCGGAGCACCCGCAGCAGGCCCCAATAACGATGGGCCTCCAGTGTCTTGGGCGCGAAGCGTGCCTGTTTCCACCGAGCTCCTCCCCTCGAGTTCTGGCTCGACCTCAGGCTCCGATCTCCGCTGTTCGTAAACTGCTATATCTCGGAGAGTTGTTCACCGTTGGCTTCCAAATTTCACAGCCCTGTTCAGTAGCGATTGCCATTCAATCCATGTTTCATAGAAGTAGAACCGGACCCGTTGAGCAGTTATATTTGCATTACGGCCCTGGTTCACTCTGGAGCTCACACAGGAGCGGCCATTTTCTCCCGTGGGCAACAGTGCCCACTCCCCATTTCATTTTCAATAAAGAGTACTTTCCTCCCCGTCTCCTTAACTCTTAGCCGGCTAGCCCAACAGCATACCAGACATGTCATCACGCTCCCAAAAAGCTTGCCTAGTGTAGAACAAATATTTCTCTGCCTTAGAGTGTAACTCATAATCGAAAGAGCCCATAACACCCAGTATAGTGTACATGTTAAGTACAGAAAGAGTATGATTGTATTGCTCCTCTGCTGGTTTGTATGCACTGTGACGTTTAGCAAGTTCCACCACACTCTGTTTCTAATTCTAATCCCTTTGCCAGTCTGTGCACTAGAAGGCAGGGGAAAGGGCTAAAGAGGGTAAGCCTGGGCTGGGCCACCCTCTTCCTAGTCAGTGCAGGTCTTTAAGCCCTATTCAGGATGGGTTTGAGAGAGAGAGAGGTTGTTTATGAGTGTATGCGTGGGTTAGTCTGGGCCATTTGGGAGGAGAGCCATGGTAGATCTGCAAGACATGTCACCTGATTTTCTTTGGGAACACAATGCATGAAAATGAGGCTTATAGTTGCAATGCTGCCCTTTAAGTATGATACCGTCAGATGCTTTTCTTTGAGTGCAAGGAGCATGACATTTTTTTTTACGGGGGCAATATTGTAATTTATTGTTGAGCACATGCAACATGAATATTTGTTTTACATTGTCCTCTCAGGCCTTTTTGTCGACCTAGGACCCATTATATATCCTTAAGCACACACAAAATATTAATGTCATTTGGGGTGGTAATGCTCTTATATAATGTTGGGGCAAGACACAGGATTTTTCTTAGGCGCAGGCAGCATTAAAATGTGTTCTACAGTGGCAATGTGGGAATATATTGTTGAGCCACGCCTCGTAGTTTCCTTTGGCTACATGAAGCAGGAAATTCTTTTTTACGTTGGTAGCCTAACAATATATTGTTGACCCTGGACACATACATCATTTTTATTTTTTGGCAAAGACAGTATGAAAGGGTGCAGCCCTGCTATAGATTGTACTTTCATATGCCAAATGTGGCCATTGATGTTCCATGAATGCATTCCTCCTGAATGCCACCTACCACCATGCTGTTATCATAGTCACCCATTTTTGGGGAGGTACCCCACAGCACCAAGACTGTGCCCCGCTCCCACTGCGATCATGATCCACCATCCCAACACACAGGTGCACATACTGTAGAATGTATTGATGGGGCGACAAGGAATTCAGCGTGTTTTATTTCCCCCACTCAAAAGCACCCATAAATTGATCGCTTAAAGAGATTCTTGGCTAACTCTGCCTTTGATGCATATATCACCACTGTAATCCGTAACCCCTTCTGCAATATATAATCCATGAACCGGGCTGGTGGTCAGAAAGAATATATTATTATTTTTCCATAATTAATAGATAAAGTCCTTATTCACCAAAATTATCATCAAGCAGCACACCACTTCACTCTGTGGCACACAATCTTTCCTTCCTGACAATTACAAACAGGTTGAAACCACTGTTTCATTTTGATAACACTAGTTCACATAATTTATAAGACACAACCACATGTACAGTTTCCATTTCTGGTCTCTATGCCCCGTTAGTCGCATATACAGAGAACACAGGTCAAATGAGTACCTCTGATAATTGGGTCGCTCACAAGAATACCCCTAATGTGAAGAGAATTAATGCAACACCCTCGAACATGACAGGATCATTTTGTTTGCAAGGTCATTTGTATGTGGCCTACTTAAATAAAATGGAAAGCCCATCTGTTTAACCAAAGCACATCAGCTCGAAACGCGTTGGACATTCTATTACAAAGAAAATAATGGACACCAAAGGACTGAGTTTGAAGATGTGTTGTTCAAGAATATTTTTATGATTTATATATATTGTGCACAGATTTGGCTTATTACTTTGAACATTTAAAACTCTACTCATATCAAGTAAATTCGAGACCACTCATTCTACCTTTATATCTAATTCTTAGCTTCCTAAAGCCAGTAATAGTGTGCAGGGGATGGGAGTTCCCCAACTTTGGGAACAGTATCATATGAAGGTCCAGCTTGAAGTCAGCTCTGATGAACATTAATGGTGATTTTTAAAATGCTGCATTTGGTTTCCACATGAGGCCGGCACCAATACCTTGCATTAAATAATATACATTTTGCTCCTGCATCATGCCATCAGTGTGCTACATTACATTACAATGTATCTTTAAATTACTTTGGCAATGGAGTTTTCATCTTTAATATGTTCACTGGTCAATCAATCTGCCAAATTCAGAGTTTTTTTTTTTAGTTCATTCTTTTTTTTAAAATTATTGTTGATTCAGTAAATCAAACCTTTTACTAAAATAGTTTTTTTTTTAGATTTTACATTTTGTTTTGACAAAACTGTACTCCAGTGTGTCAGTCATCTGTTTTAAAAAAAAAAACACGTGTCTTCTTACCCTGTCGCTGAACTTTGGTCTGCAGGCCAACAGTTAGTGTTCCTGATTTCTGCACCTTTTGGCCTCACTTAGCCTGATGCAGTTTGTCTATAACCTGGGGCTGGAAATACACCACAAACTGTCCCCCTTCAGCTCTTCTTCTCACATTGGAACTAGAGTGAAAAGGCAGGGGAGAGTGCGGTTTTCATTTTTTTAAAATCAGTCCCACGATCTTTCCTTTCAATTGAGAACGGTCTGTTCACGCTTTCTCTTTTGGGAGTGGGTGCTCTGGTTTAAATCCATCTCATGGGTTCCCATGCTGTGGAAGGGGTCTCCTTCTGGATTTTCAAGATTTTTCCAGGTTTCCGGGGTCCTCTCTGGAATCCTCTTCGTTCGGTACCCAGGCTGGAAGGAGTTATAATTATTTTTGTATAGAGAACAGTAAAAAGAGCTGTTAAGAATGTATGTTCAAACATAATTTCCCCAGGCAGACATCTCGCAGCATTAGAACATTTGCAATCACAACAAAATTCATTTTCAGACATCAATCATGGGTTATAATTATAAATGTAATTAATCAATGGTTATATATTTCAGTTTCCATCTTGGAGTTTTGATTTTACCTTTCATTCCTCAGATTGTTTACAGGCTCTAACTTTGGCTCCTCAATCTCTCTTAAAGCTAGCCTGAGATGACAGCCTTTCAACTGATTGATATGGATCAACTTCTCTTCCATCTGTTCTCCATTTGGGATGTAGATATTTTAGGCAACAGGCAAAATGATACCCAAAATGGCAAAACTCTCATGCCAAGCCTGAAGGAAATTCCATTCTGTGGTCTGGTTCCTCTGAAAAAGATAGAAAATACACCTTTTTACCCACCTCATGGTCTTCAAGTCATAGTGTGACTTTATCCCTTCAGCCCACTTCTCTAAGTTGCACTGGGCAGAAGCAAAAGCGGGCTGGAGATACTTTCTTAGGTTCTCAATATACTCATGAGTGGTGGGCACATTTATCAGAGTCTGCTCCTCAGTTCTATAGAGCAGATGCAGCAGTAACACCATTTTTCATACGGTCATCAGTTTGAATGGAGACATCTTGGTTGCAGAAGCAAGGGTAGACCTAAGAGCCTTCAGAACAAGTGGTAATCAAATGTCACAACTTGGTCCAGAGGTAGCCAATGTTCTTATTGTATCTCTCAACACCTCTGCTCGATGTTGGCAGTAATCTATGTGGAGTTTTCTTTTTACCCTTGGAATCTCCCACATCTTGGTCATCACCTCACTGGTAAAATGACTCCCTCTATCCGACTCAATCCTTTGTGGAAGGCCAAAACAAGAGATGATGTGGCTGAGCATTAGAGTGGCATATGCCTTTACCTTCATCATCAGCTAACCAGAGCTGTCTTGTCCTCTTTTTAGGGGCCGTATGGAAAAGGACTACAATATATCACACAAAAGCACCCCACAAGTACGGCTTCCTCCCTTTAGGTTCTAGAGCTGTCTGTGACATCAGGCTAATACATACGCAAACCACCCTTTTTGCATTCATGTAGACACACAAGGTAGTTAAAATAAAATACATATTTTAATCTCTATCACATAAAAACATAAAAATACAAATATTGTGTTTATCTATACTAGACAACATTTCATTGGACAAGGTATGCATTTTAACACATGGTGGCATATGCAAATCTCCACAAGTTGGTTCTATACACGTATAATATTCCCCATTAGTAAGGAATATGGTGTGTATGCCTTTACCTTACAATTTAGGGCAGGAAGACACTCTACCCACTTTGTAAAAAGCATTTTATCATCAACATGTATTTGTTGACGATAAAATCAGCGAATCACTGGTCCGGTGAAATCTAATTCCAAATGTGACCTAGGCAGTGTCATTCCCCTTTTCTGTATGAGTGCTTGATGTGTGAGAGAACTTGGTTGGAACTGAGCACACACAAGACACCCCTTTAGATATATCTTGAGGCCCTGGTCCATATGTGGCCAGTATGCAATGTCTCATACAACTTCTACTGTCTTCTAAAACCCTCCATGATCAGCAGTAGCCAGGACATGGGTGTTATTCAACATCAGGCTCCGTAATGAGGTACAAACCACCCATTGGTCACATCCAGATAGTGATCTCCTTACCATCAACCCCCGGAAATCCTCTTTTCCGGTATAAATCTGTTCTGTTAGACGAAAGCTCATTGGGTCTTCAATATGTTGATAGACTTTTCAATAAGAGGGTACTCTTTTTTTGCAGTGATCAAATCTGCATCCGGGGTATCTTTACTCCACTGAGCAGCTGAGAGTTCACTGTTCACACGAGTTTGGGATCTTGTCACAGCTGTAATATGGATTTTTCCCAGCAGAGATTCTGTATTTATAAAATTCCCCACTAGAGCTCCAGTATTAGCCAACTGGTCAGCCAGGATATTTCCAGTCTTATCCGGCCCCTCTATCTCGGAATGACCTCTGATTTATTTTCCAGTAGATGATCATCCCAATGAAGGTCACCAGATCATTAATGGACTGTATAGATTTGCTGTGTTTTAGTGGTTTATTGTTAACACAAATCATGTCTTTATTCTTCTAATCAAACAGGTGTTCCACAAACCCATGGCTTACATAGTCAGAGTCAGTGATTATCACCAATTCTTTGAGTTGGCGATGTACCGCATTAAGGATAGCTTGATATATGGCCATCAATTTTGCCACCTGACTACTTCGGGATCCCATTTTGTAACCCACAGAATGTTCCAGGGTATAATTAACCCATGCATTCCCAATGCCAGCCACTAGTTCTTTTTCCCCATTGTTGACAGCATGGTAGGAACACCCGTCCACATAGACTATAGGTATCCCTTGGCAAGTGTCTTCTTTGTAGACCTTATGTGGGGACACTAAACATGCCTCCAGATTGTCTTTTGACAATAAACCTTCATCCTTGAGACCGTTTTCTTGAGCACAATCATGCAAGTTTGCTAATCCTTATGCTAAAGGACTCTTCTTGTTTTCGCCATACCTGATCTTCACAGGAAAGCCTTGCATGGACCGAATCCAGGAAGTAATTCTGGAATTAGATGCATTCCCAGCACATATTCTGTTACTTTGTAAATACTGCAGGGGTTGGTGAGAAGTCTCTACAATGATGTGCTCCCACTGGATAAATGGGGCACTGATTTTTCAATGCCCATATCATTGCCAGGAGTACCTTTTCACAAAAGTAGAATTTTTATCCACAGAGGGAAACGTTTTCATTGCGTAAGAGATAACTTTGTTAGCCTTGTCATGTTTTTGATACAATTCCGGTGTCAGGCAGGTATCTAAAAACCTGATGTCTAAGAAAACTCCTTATTCTTAATGGTGTAAGCCAAACAAGGAGTTCTAGAAAGGCTTCTTTTCAGTTGTTAACTGCCTCAGATTGTTCCGAACCCCACTCCCACTTCCGACCTTCAATAATTGGACCAGAGGTTGAGTGACCCGTGCGTAGTCCTCAATTAACTTTTGACTGTAATTAGTAAATGCAGGAAGGCATCTGAATTCTCACAGAGCAGTAAGGTCTTTTAATTTCTATAATGCTTCCACTTTCTTCACCTGGGTGTTGGGACACTCAGGGGTGATCTCATGCCCTAGAAGGTTCACTGTGGTCTTACAACATTGTGCCTTCTGAAAGGATAGGTTTGCTCCAGCTTTCTGCAATTGGGCCAGAACATAGCACATTTTTGCAATATGTTCTTCCACCGTTGAGATCTTGATCAACACATCATCTACATAGGCCAGGTTTCCCCTCTCGCACAAATCAGGCATGGCCTTATAAAGCAATATATTGACCTTATACCCAGAGTTTATGTCTCCAAAGGACGTTCAGATCTACATTTATTGTTGCCTCCCAAAGGTAAAGGCAAGGTTGTTCTGTTGTTCCCTACTCACGAGTGTCATGGGACAAGGCAACAATCATGGTAGCTTAGCACTGGGAAAGGGGCAGAGACTACTGGTAGCCAGCACCACCAAGAAACATGCTTCTGTAAGTAGGCTCCTGCCTTACAAAAGGCTCCTATGTGCTTTCTGCAGGAGAATCGGCTTACAAACTACATTTCTCAAGCACCCCCGGGCCAAGAACTACTCATTACCGCCCACGTCGGGTGGGGCACGTGCGCGCATGCGCACAAGATCAACAAGAGCACGAGGCTTGTGCTCAGAACAGCAACGAGTGAAGACGCGTTCTCTGGAGCTCCGAGCAAGGGCAAGCGAATGAGGGGCCACGCCCCAGCCATCCTTCACCCGGGCCCCTCATGTAATTCAGATAAGTGCCGCAAGCCATAGGCAGACCAACCAGTCCTGGGGGAAGGCGTGCAGCGCTGTAGCGCATCATAGAGAGTCAAGAGATTTTATCAGTAGCTGCGGTCGAGGGCACGCGCAGGGGGCTCAGCCCAAGATTCTCATGTCCCCTTGCTCTGACAAAGCTAAGTGAAAATGTCCAGATTATCAGTGCAGTAGTTTCTGCAACCCGAACTACGCACAGTCTTAGGAGTCACGCAGCGCATAGCTGTGCATGTATTAACCCACTAACTGCTGCGAGTTAACCTACAGGAAGAGAACGCTCTTGTTAATACGCGGCTTCCTGAAGAGTTACAACTTGATTCGTGTGAAGCACAACACGAGCTTTTGCTTCACAGGAACACTCTTAGTAGAACAATTACTTTGGCCACCAATAGACGCAGAGCCACGCGCGGCTGTAGCCCGCTCGTGAAGGGGATCATCTGGGCAGAAGCATGTGCCTAACTACCTGAGCATGACGCACCTAAAGCATGTTTAGGGTGCAATTAACCACTTGTGTGAGAGTGTGTGAATGTAAGGTGCAGTGTGTGAGGTAACACGCAGTCGGTAATTCCCACTCTCTTTTCAGCAATAACACTGCTCCGGATTCTGGACCTGAGAGTGCGCAGGCAGGAGGCCAGCACTCACCCATTGAAATAAATCTCTTTCTGGCTCTAGCCTTCGTTGTGGGGCGTGGGGGGGAATTGTGCATGCTGTGAATGTGCAAATATTGTATTGTGTTATCCTATGTCCCCTTCCCTGTCCACCTCCCCTTTCCTAGTCCTCTCACCGGTTACCCTTGCTACGGAACCCATCCAACCAACGAGACCCTAACCCGCTTTCCCCGCCGGGGTCACGGAGGCTTGTGTAAGTCTAAACTTGCAGGCACCAAGACCCAGGAGAGGATGGTTGGTTCGTGCCACTTCTGAGCCTGGAAGCTGGAGCCCTGACAACGAGTACCGTCCAGTAATCATTGGTCAAATCAATGGCTGAGTAGACTTTTGAAGACTGGATCTGTGCCAGTTCTTGATCCAAGTAGGGAAGTGGCTATATTGACATTTATTGTCACACTCAATCACGGTCTATAGAGGAAGTGGTTTTACAAAACATAGTTTAATATGCACAAACATTTCATCTGGCTATTGAAGCAGTAAAGACAATTCTTCAGTGTATAAATGATTCTTTTCAACATCAAAAAAGTGTCCATTAAATCATTTCTAAAAGTTAAAATACAGTACCAAGTGTATAAGTCACAAACGAGTGAATGCATAAGGCATTTTACATTAGATAATGCCTTTTCAGTGGATTGTTCTAGTGCTGTATCTGTACACCAGTGTATAAGTATTTTAATGGCCACTATAGTGCCAGCATATAGAAAAAAAAACCCCAAACACTTGTACTATTATCACACAATATTAAAGTACCACAGGCGCCTCACAAGAGGGGTCCTGTTTAACACCTAAAACCTATTATATAGACAACATACACAATATGATGTCAACTATATATAACACAGTCTATGTCAGCAATTTATTGCATAGATCTAAAAAACATGAGACCTGCTCATGCTAAATCAGGGTCGACCGGTTTCATAACCGTAACTTATTGTGGTCATCTTCATCAGGACTTTTAATTGAGAAGGTCTTGACTGCCTGTCTAGGGTCGCTGTCTTGCACCCCTCCGTGTGTGTTTCTATTCCTATAGATTATAGTTCAAAGGAAACAAAAAAAGGGGGATGGTCTTAATATGTGCCATTCAAACTTCTACGAGTCTATACTGCTATGCATATATTGCTTTTAAATTGTATTCAAGAATATCATTAGGCTTTCTTACTACTGGACAAATGATTGTGTCCAAGACATGTGCCTATTATTACATTTAACATCAAAGGGAGGAGGGGGAGGGGGGGAAAGGGGAAGGGGTAGGTGGGGGTTGGTTGTGTACAAACATGCATGGGAACATCTCCACATTCTAATCATTTGGTTGTAAATGGAGGTGAGAAAAGGGGGCTCCCCGTGGTGAAATGACCTTATAGCCCATATCAATCTGTGCGTTAACTTACCGCACTTAGCTGAAGAGCGTCACTGCTCTTGGGTGTCTAGGGACTAAACGCTTCCTGGCGTGGAAGTACTCGATGTCATGCTCTAAGGTTATAGAGTAGATTCATGTACACCTTATAAAAATACATGATGCTTTTATTTATGAAATTTCCACTCGAAAAACAGCCGTTTTTTTAAAAAAAACGGCCGTTTTTTTTAAAAAGACAATGCAAGACTTATAAAATGCTGTCTCTTACCTTGCTAGCTCTGTTGAGTGTCTGTATCAGTGCTTTAATGCAGCTGCACCAAAAATCGTGGGCTGGTAATTGCTTTTACACTCTGCACCTGCCAAGCTAGTACCTACATAGGAAAACGGCGCTCTTCGGGCCATGGAAAACTCTATGCCCGGTCGGCCATTTTAGTGCAGGAAAAACGAAGAGGCCATATTGAGTCGGGCTTCAGAGATGTATGTGTCCGAGGGCCTCCCAGTATAAGAGGTTCCTTCTGATGGCAATCGCTATGATTTTTACAAGTGAAACAGATGGATACAAGTCCATTGTTGTAAAACAATGAATTAATGTATTAATATATTACTATATAAGTAAAAAAATTTTAGTAAAAATTTAACTTTTTGAATTTAAGCGCTCTCACCGCTGGTGGCATATCGTGCTGAAAAACTACTACATCAGCGTGATGTTATATGCGCCGTTATTACTAAAGCAGGAGGGGGGGAGAGAAGGGGGGGACGGGGGAAGGGAGGGGAAGGGGGGGGAGGGGAGAAGGGGGGGGAGGAAAAAGAAGGAGAGGCATCTGAATATGGCCCGTGATCTCTCTGCTCATATTTTCAATGTCCTAAAGTGGTGTCTAATGTACTATTTATTCATATTGGTACTGTATCTTTCAAAAGAAGTCCAGCATTGTGCAATCATATTATTTTCCTTCCCATAAATAAGACTGTTCAAAAATGAAGACAAAAAGGAAAAAAAGCACTTTTTCAATTTCAATCTCAAGTATAAACACAAAAATCCAATAATCTACAGACTGCTGATACCTATTGATGGACACTGGCAATACATGTGATACATTGTTATTTCATGACTAGCAGACACATTTATACTTTCTAAAACAGGACACCCAGGCTCAATGACATAGTCAGACTCAACAGTGTGGCATGTTCCTAAATACAAATGTATGTTCAAAATATTATTTTCTACATCATACATTAATTGAGATCATGTCTCACAGGTTTCCTGTATTTTTGACTTCCAGATAGTTATGGGTGCTGTCTACAAGGTGGATAAAACTAAATGCATTCAATCCTTAGTTTTGCCGTAATAAGGGCTCTGTGATGTATAATGCTTTTAGGTGGGAAGGACAGCTAGCTCATTCCACTGGATGAATTCATTGAGTCCTTTCTTATGGGTATTGAGCCTAAATATCCAGTTTTGCTCTCTCCTAAAGAGTATATTCTGGAAATTACCACCCCATTTGGGAATATTGATTTTTTCAATTATTGTCCATTTAAATGATTCCGGGCTATGTCCTTTTGTAATAAAATGATTTACCATGGGCGCTGTCAACTTTTTAGTCCTTAGGCACGAGCGATGTTCAATCATGCGCTTCTTAATGGGTCTCATAGTCATCCCTACATATTTAAGATTGCAGGGGCATTTGATGAGGTAGATCACTCCCGCGGTGTTACAATTGGTAAGTTGTCGTTGTATCCAAGGAGTGCCGAGCCCCACATCTATTTCTTTTGTGCGCTCGGTTTGTGAGCACATTGAACAAGAGCCACATGGGGAGTGTCCTGTAGGAGCTGTTCTTTGCCATATTGTTACAGGGTTGTTATCTCTTTTGTCTCTGAAGGTCTTGACTAACTTATCCCGGATATTACTCCTCCTTTTAATGGCAAATTTAGGCTCTTCCAGATGGTGTTGGCCTGTGTTCAGAATTGGCCATAGGTTCTTGATTTCCTTTTTTAGTCTGTTCAGCATAGGGGAGTAACTCATGACTGCCATGATGTTATTTTTAGCCAGTGGTTTTGGATGTTGTTGAAGAGTGACACTCCTTGGAATGTTTCGGGCTCTCTTGTATGTAGAGTCGATAATCCTCTTGGGATACCCTCTGTGGGCCAGTTGTTTTTTGAGGCCTTTTCCTTGTTCTTCATAGTCTGAAATCTGAGTACAGATTCTTCTATGTCGGAGAAATTGTCCAAATGGAAGGTTATCTTTTAATGCCTGTGGGTGATAGCTTGAGTAGGTCAAGAGTGAATTCCTGTCTGTGGCCTTCTTATATACTCTTGAGCATAGTTTGTCTTGTACCACCATAATATCAAGATCCAAAAAATGTATAGTGTTTTTATCAAATTCTATAGTGAACTTGAGAAACGGATTAAGTGAATTAAGCCACGTGTGAAATCTGTGTAGTTCCGCTTCTGTGCCTCTGAAGATCATAAACACGTCATCTATATACCTCTTCCATAGGATTATTTGATCCAAGTAGGGATTAGTGGGAGGATAGATGACATCACATTCAAAGGCATTAACAAAGAGATTAGCCAGGCTTGGCGCAAAAGTGGCCCCCATAGCAGTTCCAGAGATCTGCTGGTAAAAAGTTTCATTTCAGATGAAATAATTTCTGGTAAGAGCTATTTCAGCAAGTTGTATTATCAACCCTGAAGGAGTATTATGTAGGTCGATGCCAGATTCCAGTAGGCGTTGTACCATGGAAAGTGTAGCTTGTTGTGGTATTTTCGTATACAACGACTCTATGTCCATGGTAACTAGCCATTCTGTCTCTTGGTTGTAAGTAATGGAATCCAGGAGATGTAGCATTGCTGTAGAGTCCTTCACATATGCACGCATTTTTTGAACTTCGTCTTTGATGAAAAAGTCAACGAATTGAGAAAGAGGTTCTAGAACTGACTGGATGCCTGATACTATAGGTCTACCGGGAGGTGGAATTATTCCTTTGTGAATTTTTGGAGTAGCGTAAAAGGCTGGTATACGAGGGTGAGGCGGTGTAAGAAAAGCTGCTTCTTTTGCGCTTATATATCCCTCTGCTTCTGCTTCTTCAATTACGATGTTAATTTGACTTTGCAGTTGCTTGGTCGGATTGCTCGGAAGTATGCGATAACTAGTGCGATCTTGTAAGAGCGTCTGGACCATATTATCATAGTCAGCCTTATCCATCACAACAGTTGCTCCCCCTTTGTCCGCTGGCTTAATCACAATTGATTCATTATCTGCCAAGGTTTTTAATGCAGCTGTTTGTTGTTTTTTGCAGTTGGAGTCTCGTGAAAGGAGGCAGCACTACAATAGCATATTTCCCACAAACACTGTCACAAAAATGCCAGTGCCACCAGTAAACCCATGTCAGAAACAAGTCACAGCGGAGCAGGCGGTAACCAGGCACAGGTATGGAGGAACAGGCCACCAGTGCATCCAATTGACCCAGCTGCACACAATAAGCACAGGGTCTGCTGAAAAAGACCACACACATCTTCCAACACAACCATACTGCCACTCGTAGCAGCAGTCATGGACATGGAGGTGCTGCATGCAGGAGTGCAGCTCCATGAGCAGGAGGTCAGCGTTGTCAAAAGGCCAACAGGGAGTGGAGGAGGAGGATGAGAGAATGCAGAGGAACAATGGGCAACAAGTTGTGCCACAGAGGGGTACACATACACAAGGAATCAGCATACAATCATGCTCACATCAGAATAAGGGCCACAATTGAGCAGACCTTTGGACTATTGAAGGCACGGTTTTGTTGCCTCCCCTGCTCTGGTGGGGCACTGATGTACAGGCCAGTGAAAGAGGGGAAGATATCCCTGGCCTGTGCTATGCTATGTTGCACAAAATGTGCATCCAGCGGAACATTCCACTTTCCCATGGACAGGGACATGCCTCTGGCGGACGATGATAATGATGTGTTATTTATATAGCGCCTTTATCCAAAGCGCGTTACAGAGCACATATTTACATACAATGGGCCTCATTACAACCCTGGCGTTAGCACCATGGTCCATGCCGGATTCCGCCATGGTGGATGGTGGATTTACCGCCCCATTCCAAGGTTGGCGGGGCGGTAAATCCCCATTCACCATGGCCCCTTCCCCATTCCCATTTTTGGCCCATAGGGCTCAATGGGAATGGGGAAGGCGCTAATTACGGCACCGTAAATTACGGTGCCGTAATTAGCACCAAGGTCGCTTAGCGGCTTGGACTTTAACGCCTGCAAAAAGCAGGCGTTAAAGTGTAAATCGGGCGTTATTGGTTTAACGGCGCCGCAGCCTTTTACGGCGCCGTTAAACCCTTAACGCCAGGGTTGTAACGAGGGCCAATATCACCCAACTGAAATTGGTACTTATTTAGCAACCTGGGAAGGATGAAAGGTGAGTTGGCCTTGCTGGATTCGAACCTGCGACCTGCAGATTACGCTCCGATCGCAGCAGCAAGCGATCAACCTGCTGAGCTATCTTACAGGCATGATGATGACAGTGACGTGGATGCAGCTGCAGATATTCACATACACCATCACAGGGATGACAGGGAGGGGCGTGCTGCCCGCCAGGTACTAATACAGAACTACTTCTGAGCACTCAGCCCTGCACACCACCCATGGCACAGACTCGTGATGCAGTGCAAAAATAAAGCACTCCAGTACACAAATTGAATGACCGGACGTGAATTCATATGCATAACCATGTGTACTATTGCATTATCAAACAACAAGAAAAACGTGTGGTCCTCTAACCCATCCCCAATAATCCCCAATGCCACCTAATACCCTCCACTAACCCACTCACACTAATCCACACCAACTGACCCACCCCAATTAACCCTCCCCGACTAAGCCTCCCAAACACACCGTCCCAAAAACACTCCTTAGGTGGCATAAGTGTCACTTCATGTCTGGAACTGGCTCACTTCCGTGGCTTCTTAACACCAGACCTGCCCTTCTATGGTTAGCCTGACAGGCACAGGGATCAGCGCCTCAGGCTGCTCTGTTGTGAGCTGACAGGCGTGGTGATAGTTGAGGGTGGGCCGGAACCTGCCATGTCCCTGCGCTCTAGTGGCACCTGCAGGGAAAGGTTGAGGGACTTAGCTAGTGCTGCAATTGCCTTGTTCCCTTCCTGGACACTCTGTGTGAGCGGGACTGTTGCGCATGATGAGCAGTCCAGTGCACGTGCACAGCATGGGCCAGTGGCCTGAAAGCTTTCCCGCAACAACCCGGTCTCCTCCCGCATTAACCTGGTCTCCTCCAGGTGCTGGCGCACAAGTCCTGCCAACTGCTCATGCTATTCTTCGATGCGCCATATGCTTGCATACATGTCTCTGATGCTGGGGATTGGTGGCAGAGGTTGGCTGTGGAGGGTGGGATGGCTGAATGAGGAACAGTGAGAGGGGGTGTGTTCTGGTGTCCCCTCGGTTGTGTCCCCAGCCTCCTGCCCGGCAGTCTTTGTAGTCGACCGGTTTCAGCGGAATTTGTATTTTTCTCTGCTTTCTTCAGGACTTGTCCCTGATGTGCCTCATAAAGGTTTAATAATCTTTTAAAAAAGACAACATAATTATTCTTCTCTCAATCTTCATCTTCTAGTATGGGGAATTTGTCTCTTATTTCTTTATCAACCGTCTTATTCTTTGGGCTCCCACTACTTGGTATTGGTGTCTTCTTTTCTTTTGTTTCTCTCTTTTTTCTTCTTCTTTTCTCTTACTGCTTTGTTTTTCTTGGGCTTCTCGCCCTGCCTGATGTGTCAAAACGTGAACTTCATCGACTTTTATGGACTTCTGTTTACCATATGAGTCATAGAATGATTGTTAGTCACTCTGTCTTTTCTTAGTGGAGCCTTCTCTCTTGTAGCGGTGTCGTTCTTCTCACTGTTTGCGTGATATTGACGCTTCCCCCCATTCATTTGCAATTCGGAATGAATGGGGGAAGTGTCGACCAACAATCATTCTATGACTCAGATGGCCACCAATACCAAGTAGTGGGAGCCCAGAGAATAAGATTGTTGATGAATAAACAAGAGAAATATTCTCCATAATAGAAGATGGACAAGAATAATTATGTTGGCTTTTTTAAAAGATTATTAAACCTTGACGAGGCACGTCAGGGACAAGTTCTGAGGAAAGTGGACAAATACACCAATTCCGCTGAAACCGGTTGACTACAAAGGCTCAGGGTGATGACCTGACCCACAATACAGGCATACAATTGGCTAGCTCGGAAAAGCATATCATTTTACTGTACTGATTAAATCTGTTATAAATAAGGTGGCGACCATAGATCCACTTTTAAGAAGACAAACATCATCAATCTTTGACAAAGATTGTTGCTTTTTTACAAAACAAATGTTGGTAATTCTAGTTGATAAGACACACTAAGTTATCTTATTGATATGTCAACACAGGGAATGATTTCCAAAAGATTTCCAAATGATTTCCAAAAGTTTTAGACAGCATTCGCGAGACTGAGCTCATGTACACATCCTCAGCACAGGATACACGCTAATACAGTCAGTTGTAATACGTGTAATATAATATTAAATTCAAAAATATATGAACAATGTGTTTATTTTTTTATTTAAATGTTTTATTGGTTAATACATTTTAAACATTTAACATTATTCCATCTAGTACTTAAAAGTACATTTCATCATTGCATAGTTCCAATTCCAAGCTACATCTCCTCCTTCTTATTCTTTAATCATGAGTGCTTCTTCCATTACTTTCAAGGCCGCAATTATTATACCAATTTTCTCTGCTGTCATTATCCCCTCCCACCACATTTCATCTGATATTAAGGAATGGAGCTGATAGTAATCTCCAAGCAGTTTTTCTCGTTGTTGAGGGCATGATATTATAAGATGTTTTATAGTCTCCAAATTTCCATGAATTCCACAATGACGACAGCTTGAGTCTTTCAGTTCGATTTGTTTTCTCATAAATCTGACCTCACCTGTGGAAAGAATATTCAATCTACATTTTTTAATTAGGTCTTGATAGTGGTCCGAAGGGAATTTATTTTGATATTTCAGTGGCATATTTAGCTACTTTGATGCCCAGATGATATTATTGCACAATTTATATTTGTGCCTTTGCTCTGAAGTATCTAGAGCATTTGTTTCCTGGAGTTTTTCTTTTACTTTGAGAGGATTCACCTATAGGGTCTCTGCTTCAATGTTATTCTCTTTAAGAAACGCATTACATAGCTTTTTCCACTGATTCAAGTATATATCATTGCCCATGTGTTGATTATTCAAGATATTAAAAGGTTCCGGTGGGGAATCCATTATATATTTCCTGTAGAGGGAAATAGTTTTCCACATAGTTATCGATAGCAGTGATTGGAGTTGCAGTTCGAACCTAATCATGTAACCCGGGAGAGAGTTAGGGAGTCCAAATACCTTTCTCCAAAAGTATCATTCACAGATATATCATACTTTTCAGTACAGATTTAGAAGTGCCTCTGCTCCATAAAACAGGACTGCCACCATCTTTTGCTTATAGAACGTTAGGATGGGGATCATGGATTAGGCACCATA
The DNA here is from genome assembly GCF_040938575.1 of Ambystoma mexicanum. NCBI lineage: Eukaryota > Metazoa > Chordata > Amphibia > Caudata > Ambystomatidae > Ambystoma > Ambystoma mexicanum. Next base: position 308,203,573 of record NC_090921.1, read on the forward strand.
GCGATTGTGAAGTGCTCTTCGTTGATTTGTCAACTTTACTAGCTTCTCTTTGATCAGTTGGTAGTGGCTATACTCATTTAAGTGTTTATTTATCCTTACTCCCAGGTATATAATTGAATTTACTATTTCCAGCTTTTGGTTATTAAGAAACCAATTACAAGGTTATTCCTTCTTTTTATTGTCACAAGCAGACTTCAAGATCACAATCTTAGATGTTTTAACATGTGCTTTCATGTGATTTTCTTCCAGAAAACTTTGGAAAGTATTCCACCGTCTTTGCAGACCAATAGCTGTCTGGTCAATAAAGACCAGATCGTCTGCATTCAATATCCACGGGATAGTTCCTTCATTAATTTCTGGAGGGAAAGCTTGTGTTTGCTTTTGGGACTCTCCCATGTGTATAATATAGAGGAGAAACAGCATTGGCGGTTAGGCACACCCTTGTTTTATTCCTCTATGTGTGTATATCTTTATTGAAAGGGAGCTGTCTTTAGTTAGTCGGATGTGAATAGAGGTACCCGTCTACAAAGCTTGCATTGCCTCTATTAAATCCTTGGACAGCCCCATTTTTCCAATTTGTTCCATAGGCGATCACGGCACAAAGTGTCAAAAGCCTGCTCGAGGTCAATAAATCTGAGGTAGATTTTTATCTTGGTATTAATTGCCTGCTGTTTCAACAAGTTTAGGATGAATATATTTGGTACTGTTCCCACTCCCGCGAGAAATGCTGTTTGTCTCGGGTCTAATATGCCAGCCAAGCTTGCCCACCGTTTAAGATCTCTCAACAGCACTGAGGCAAATAATTTGCCAATTGAATCCAGCAGGGCAATTGGGCTGTAATTACACATAGGTTGCATATCGCTTAGTCACCTTCGGTATTTCATCATGTTTTATTCTCAATTTATTTAAGCCCAAGCAACTTCGACTGCCCCAGTCATCCGCTTTTCCTTACTGAAAAAATTTATTGATGTTTCTATTTTTAGTAGATCGTGGTAACTTGCTTTTTTCTTTTTTACTACAAACCCTTCAATCCAATACATAATTTTTTCAGAGATAAAGCAATAGTCTAGGCACACACGGCTTTTCTGCCGACCCCACATGGCAGAGCAATGAAGGTCACCATTTATTTGGCCATTCAGCATTCTCATATCTCGTATTGCCATTTTATTTACCCAGCGTTGCGCACTGCCTTTTAGCTGGGATTCTGTAATTCGCTTCCCATTTTCGTTAATAATTTGATATTTAAGTCCCCACCGATCAGGAATAGTTTATTTTTCCTTTAGCATCGATTGGTCTATTTCTTTCATTATATCGTTAAGATATGTCTCTGATGAGGGCATTTTTTTCACTCCAGTAAGTGTTGATTATTAACAGTTTAACGTTCTGGCCTTCTAGGTGTTTGTTAATTTTGAATACCTGTACGTAGGGATTTGGGATGCTAAAGTCAATTACCTTTAGATCACAATTTGTTTTTATTAAGTTTAGCAAACCTCCCTATGGTTTGCCCTGTCTTCCTTTCCTTGCTGGATTAATAAATATTTCATATTTCTCGCATAGTGTTTTTTTTCTTACCCAAGTTTCTTGTAAGCACAGGATTTCATATTGTTTGAGGTAGTCATCCTCCCCTCAGAACAGATGTGCAAAACCACAGGTATTCCAGGAGGCACAGGTAAGCTTCCTCGCTTCCTCTATCATCTCAATCTATTTTTTCTTTTATCCAGTTAGGGCTTCTGCCGTCCAGGACCAGTCACCAGGCCCTGCACCATCTTGTTGTTTTGTTTTCGTAAGTTTAAGATGTTTCCTCGAATTATTGATGGTGAATCGCAGATTTTCCCCAGATCTTTTCCTTCTTTTAAGTGATGCTCCTTTCCTCCCTGGGTTTCCTTAAGGAGCATGCTTGCTCCTTTTTCCTCAGGTAATCTTGGATCCTTATCAATCTTCTTTAATGTTATCTCTAGATTTCATCAGCTTCCCCTATCAGATTTATTGCCAACAGATTCTCTATATTCTTTGTGACTTCTTTTTTGGTCATTCATTTTCATTCTCTTTGATGTTATTTTTCCTTTCTCCTTTTGAATGTCCCAATCATAAACATCACACAATGTATATCCTAAAAAGGCTATTTTTTCCCGTGCTTCCATGAGTGACTCTTTGATCACCTGGGATTTCAAGTGGAGCATGACCCAATCCATTCTTCTTTCATTTACAAATTCCACTATCCGCTTGTCTTCCGACAGGGTGAATCTTGTTGCTTGAATTTGTTGAAAGACTTTCATCACTTGTTCCCTATTTAAAATTAGTCTTTTAGGCACCTGCATTGTTCTTTCCAAATTTATTTTGAAGCTCATTCCTTCTATCCTTTTCATTTGTGGTTGTTCCTCTCTTTTTTTGTTATTGTGGTATTGGCTTTTCTTCATTCTATTTGACTTTCCACTGTCATGTAGATCTTCATTCCCTATTTTTATACTTTGTTTTTTTTTATTTTTCTCAGGTGATTTATTGGGCCTCCTAAGGGTCTTCCTTTTCTCATCCATTGTTTTAAATTGGTCCTGCTTTTCGGCCCTTATGGCTACAGCATTTCTTTTGCGACTACCGTTACTGCTTCATCTTGAGTTGAGCTATCTTTTCCTCTCTTTTTTTCTCGATTGAGGGCCATTTTCCTGGTCTTTAATCGCCAGGTTTTGCACCTTTTTTTCTATTTCCTCCCATTCTGAGTCACTGAGATTTCCCCATTCTTCATCATCATTGTTCTCTTCTATAATTTGGATGATGTCACTCAGGTCCGCATCAGACTCATCCTCACCTGGACCCCCTTCAGCTCGATCTTTATCTAGTTGGTATCCCTACATATTATCCCCAACAAAAAATATTGCGTATATATGGTCGTTTGTCTCGCCATAGGTGATATTTTTGGGGGGATAATTTGCGGGAGCGGGAGTTGCGGGGGTGTCCCCTGCACATTTAAAATTAGTGCAGGGGTTGCAGGGGTGTCCCCCGCAGGGTCCATGGCTCAATATTGCCGCAAAAATATGGCGATATTTTTGTATTGCAATATTTCTACGGGGACAGTAACACATGGAACCATCTAGTTCAGCTAAGTCTTCCAGCTCTTGCGTTTCTTCACATTCTTTCGGTATAGTCATTTGTCTGCGCGCTTTCTTTGCACATTGTTTTAACTCCTTTCTCGGCAAGGTCCTTATATTTCTTACAAAAGACCTGGAGCCATGTATTTCCTTTTAGCCAGTTGTTTCATATTTTTTGATTTTTTGGTTTCATTTGTTTTGTTTTCCAAAATTAAAGGCCTTACTTCCTTTTCAGAAGGTTTTAATACTTCCATCTTTTCAGGGCCTTGGAAAATTGAGAAGTTTGTTGGTCTCTGGTTATCCTTTGCTCTTGAGTTTATAGGTTCCTTGTCTTTTTTTAGTTCCTAGCTTATTTTTGGCAGCTCTATTGTTGATGTTTCCAAGCTCACAGCCGGGTCCTCTCCTTTTCCCTCAGCGTCTCTTTCTCCAGCTGATGATGATCTGTAGTTTTCTTATCTCAGTGCAATATCGAAGCTTGTTTTATTTCTGCCTTTTTAAACTGATGTCTCATCCACTTACAGTCTTCTAAGACGGCTTCAATTAGGAAAGCCTTATCATTCGATTCACTTCTAGTGAGATCACATTGGCAGTATTGCCATGAGTTCATAAGTTCAGCTTCTTTATCTAATCGCTGTTCAAGTTTCTTCATGAAACCTTCTACTTCATGCAATTTCAGGGCGGCTTTTGCATTTCCAGTTGCAGGTCCTGGAGTGATGTATTTATGCTCTCATATAACTTTAGAAAAGGGGCCACCAATATTGCTAAGGCTGCCAGGACCAAACTATGGAAATGGACGAGTTTGTTACTTTTATCCTTATTGGCCACCTCTTCTCTATTCCTTTCCATCTCTTCTTTTTTTTTTTCTTTTACATATTATGTTTGTCGCAGCACCTCTCCTGGACCACTGGTGGACCATATGTATATTCCTTTCTTAATGGTGCTATTTGGCTGGAGCCTTGTGGTCGAGGAATGGTAAAAATGTCCTATAGCTGCCCATCTCTTATTTTCTCCCCTCTCATTGGGGATGACGTTAGCATTTTGCAATCCAGTGCTGCAATTTTTTCCGTTATAAGTGAAAGGCTTAGCTGTTTTTCCCTGGCTATTTTTCCATTTAATGCAGTTATGTACTGCATTAATTTTTCCGCAACCATTGAATTTGATACATTTCCCAAGAATTGTACACTGGACTGCTTTGGTACTAGTTTAACTTCTTTTCTTGGTCTGTTTTCTGGCCCCTCATCCAATCCAACAATTGTATGGTTTTGTGGTTGAAGTGAGGCTGAACTTCTTTCTTAAGTTCTTATCACTTATGAGACAAGGAAGGGGTCTTTGTGTCTTATAGGGAGATCCCTCCCCTCACCACCTCTTACTTCTTCTGTCTCGTTTAGGTCTTCCCATATCAAATTTTCTGTATCACTGATATTCAAAACTGTGGTCCATGGCTCCGGACAAGTTATCACTCCAGCTAATTCCCATGGGTCTTTATTTCTTAGCTGCTGATTATGTAGGTTTACCCCACTAACGCCTATACTGAGCACTTCGGCCGGATTGTATTCTAACTCCTCCTTTCCTGGTTCCAAGTCTTTAGTTCCACTTGGGGCAGCAGGGGAAGTAGTGTAGGGGATAAGCGGATCTTCTTTCTGCCCTGCTTGCAATTGCATCTCTGTCATCCCCAAATCTTCCTTCTCCTTTTGCCCTACTTCACAAACTCCCCTTTCCAGATTTTCTTTCAGAGGGCTTGACTGGCGGGATTAACTTTGAGTTTGTGTATCCTTTCCCCTTCCTTCCAGCGTTTGGTCTTTTAAATCGTTCATTTTGCCAAGAGAAGACTGCTCTAGGGACAGCGTGGTTAACGGGGCCTCATGTCCTTCTAACACATCAGTGGCTACCAAGGGAGGCTTTTGTTTTTGGATTTTTTATTCGCCCAGTTTTTCTTTGGGTGTTGTTTTTGTTAGCCCCAATACTGCACTTTTCAGTGCTAGGGTACACACTCTCGCATTTCCCAGTTGCTCCTGCAGCAAATCTTGCTTGTTGTTACAAAGTACTATTTTTACTCCTATCTCAGTCTCTGTCAATTTAGGTATTATATCCTCAGTCGTGCCCCATCGACTCTAAATGTCCTGGGTGTCCAACTACTCTAAATGCGTTTCTCCTCATTGTTTATTCAGTTGCAGCTCTAATGCCATCTCACCTCTGGTTTGGCTCTCCAGTGAGAGGGCGCTCACGGGTCGCAAACAGCAGGTGTGATTGTTTCAACAAGTTGTTTCCTGCAGGGAGAGCTGACGGGGTCGGTAGCGAATTTAATCTCTGTCTCACCTGATTTCTCGTTCGAGTCCCCGACATCTCTTTCGTCAGCTCCCCTTCTGCAGCGCTTACTTCCGCCATCTCGGTCTTCGTCGGCGTGCAGCTCCTCTAATGGATGAACTCATGCGGCACTCCAGGGAACACCAGTGAACAGCACTTATGTACCACTTCCACTCAGCTGCCACGGGGGAAGGTGCTTATAAAGTGGAAGTGACACGGCCCAGCAGTCACACGGCCCGGCAGCTCCACCTCTAGGCTAAAGGACCAGTAGTTTCTCTCCAGCAACGTCCGTAGCTTACAACCGCCAGCACCAGTGAACACTACTTACGCACCACTTCCGTAATATGTGTCATGGAAAGCAATTTTCAGAATGACTACTGATGCTTATATATACAGAGACTCAGGATGGAATATACAGTGTGTTTACTATTGAAGAAGATGCCGTCGCCTAGCTGTGATGTTATCACAAGGGCCCGGCAATGACGTAGACAACATAAATAGGACTTTTAAAATGGCAGCCACGATCCAACGCGTGGAACCCCAGCCCGTTTTGAAAGAATACATTGTTGCAAATGCATGTAAGATACAAATAGGAAACTAATGGTGACAGGGTAAATGTCATGACAGAAAGGCTAATGAAAGACTTCTATTTGTGATGCAGATGCAAGTTTGGAATCAAATCCAGAAATGTCAGAGCTTAGTGGTCACTAAGGCATTACAATACGACAAGAGTTGGGTGCTCTGTGCGCAAATTTAACCAGGGGGTTATTTCCCAGAACAATCTTGGTTAGGATTGGAGGATACCAAATTCATATACGTTGTTAACAGTTGCCCCACACCTATTCTTACAGGAAAAGTGTAATTTACATGCAGCAACAAAGAAGTCTTCTAAACATGCCTCGGTCAGTGAATGTTCAGGCATATCCCACCTCGATGCAATAACATTGTTACACAGTGTTGAAGATTGGAAGGCAAACAAATGTATTAATTTAGTAATAAAATATGAGTTTGGGTTACTAGCCAGTAGCATCTGTACCAATGGGCAACCATGCTTTGAATTGGTGGTATTTTTTGGTTACAGCCAATCATTACAACTCCTGGAATCGTGATTTCAAAAGAACATTTTAGAAATATTTAAGACATCGAGTTAAACCAATGAACCCTAACAGTGGGGCAGCGTCAAGGAACATAATCATTTGATGTTTGAATGCATTTTCTCGGTTAAAGCCAATTTTCACAAGTATTAGAATTCTTGGGGACAAGTTGAGCTCGTAAGAGAATACTTTAGAAATAGGTAAGATATTAAGTAAAATAGATGAACCTCAAAAGAGAAGTAACATCAATGAACAGAATATTTTATGTGACCCGTGAACACTGTTTTGTAGATTGCTTTTGCACAAACGGAATAGAGTGGTACTTACACAGTAGTATTTGTAAGAATTGCTTGTAAAGTGCATTTAACAAGTTTTCACGTGTCCCTTTCTCTCTTTTTTTCATTCTCTTCTTTTTTCTTTTGCTCTTACACAGGTAGATTATGTGTGACCAATCAATGTACTTTTGGTTCTGTAGGTTTTGAATAGAAATAATGTTTTGGCCCAGATGAAGCCTTGACAGGGCAAAACATTTGACCGTGCACCAGTACGTAGATGCTGGCACAAGATAGAAAATGTGGCTATGAGCTGTGATCTGTTAAAGTGGACTTTAGGCATTTACTGCCATATGCTTGTTTTTTGGAACAAATGATCAAGATAATCACAATATTTGGTAGTTATTAGACATATTTGTAAGAAATTATGAAGTTTAATTCTTGATTTTCTTTAAAAAATTCTAATTGTGCGCACCAAGACCAGATTTTTTTCTAAGTTCATATTTAGGCTGCTTTTGTGTTACAGCTTCACTTGAACAGGTACAACCAGTCTCTCAGAAAAGTGAATCTAAGGAGAATGTTTTGTATCTTTAAATTAATGTTATATTAAGACTAGGTTGGCGCTGTGTAGCTCAAGCAGTGTGCATATTTCCTGAACTTTTAATAGTAACGAGGTACTGTGAGGTTTCTGCATACGTATGCGTCCATTGGAATTAGTCCTTCGCCATGAGTTGTTGAAAGAGCCATGTTTTGCGAGATTTGTGAAATTGGAGAATTGTGGGCGCATTCAGAGCCAACACTGAGATCAAGTTTCAGAGGGTGTGTGCATGACTATTGAAGGATTGTTTGTGGTCCCTCTCTTTGCTGACGAGCTGTGATTTGAGCCGGTTGGTTTATTTGCTGCACGGGCTGCCTGTGCCACCAGATATGTGGAGCTTAGCTGCCAGGTACGCTGGTGTACTACTTGTGACTGCTTTGTAGATGATACATGTAGTCTTGAACAGTATCCTGGTCTGGAGAGGAAGCCAATGTAGTTTGTGTAGGATGAAGGAAATATATGTGCTCCTGTAATAAGACGTGCTGCAGTGTAGTGGACTGCTTTTAGGGGAAGCAAGTGAGCAGCTGAGAGCCCTGTCAGGAGAGAATATTCCCCATCGATATGTGAGACCACAAGAGCCTGCACTATGATTCGGTAGTCCTGCGGCAGGATGAAGGGTTTGATTTTTCAAAGGTTAGTGTTTCAGAGCCAGCTTCTTGGCTATGTGTTTCTGGAAGGACAGGTTGCTGTCAATGGTGAAGCCTAAGGAAGTTGCTGAGTCTGAGAGTTATGGATCAAATCCTTCTAGGCGCATATAATTGAGCCATTATTGGACTAGTTGTTTTTTCGTGGGCGGACCAATGAGGGCAAAATCAGTCATGGATGGATCTAGTTTAAATTAGGCAGTTGACATCCAGGACTGGATGGTGGCTAGGTAATCACAGACATTAATAATGTCCTGTGCACTTTGTACTCTCATGTATAACTGGGTATCATCCCCACATTGGTGGATGGTTATATTGTGATTTTTGAGGAGGGCGCCCAGAGACTCCATGTAAAGGTTAGAAAAGATTGGTGAGAGGATGGAGCCTTGTGCGAGTCCGCTGGAGAACTTGACTCAGCTAGAATGCAACAAGTTCCTCTGGACAGCCGGTTGTTTGCCTGAGAGGTAGTAGGTAAACCAATTCAGGACAGTGCCAGAGAATTCCATGCTGTCAGCAAGGAGGGAGAGAAGGATGTAGTGGTTGATTTTGTTGAATGCAGCCGAGAGGTCGAGGAGGACGAGGAGGCATGAGGTGTCCTTATCCATGATTTGGAGGGAATCATCCATCACATGGATGGTGTGGTGGCTGTTTCGATGCTACACTTGGGGCAGAACTCTGAGGAGGGGGAGTTGTTCGATTCTGGTGAGTAGTTGTGTAGCAACTACTTTTTCCAAGATTTTGTCATAGGAGGTTTAGTAATGGGCCAGAAGTTGGCCAGGTCTTCTGTATCTTGGGTTGGTTTTTCAAAAGAGGTCCTATAAGACCAGTCTTGAAGGTGTCCGGGAAAGACCCTTATGTGAGGGTGACATTGATGATGCCGAGGAGCGCATTGAGCATCGGGCCGTGATTATATCGTAAGAGTAAGACATAGGTTTGGGGTAGGCAATCATGTTTCGGAGATCTAGGGAGAGAGAGGAGAGAATCCAGTCCAGAGGGGCAGTGTGCATGCCAGGGTGCAGTGGGCGCTAATTCTCTGAGAGGTTGATTCGATGGTCTCTCAGATTTTGTCTATTTTGTTATTACAGATGTGTTTATTCTGTCACAGTTTTACTCAGTTGTCGGTACCTCAGGTCAGTTGAGGGTTTGGTACAATGCGGGTTTTGTTCCTGTAAGAGCCTACTAAAATGGTGGTGTAGTAGTAAGCAGTTTGCCCTAAGTAATCCGAATCCTGACATTGTTACGGAGGGATTTCAGGTTGGTGAGGTCTCCCGGGTTTTGAATTTTCTGCCACCATTTCTCTGGGGCGGATGGTTTGGTCTTAGCCTGGCTGGGTTTTAGGGGGGCATGAGTGTCCACCAGTTTCATAGCAAAGTTGGTGAATAATCCCAGGAGGCCTGAGGCATTCCCTGTCGTGGGGGAGTCTGCAAAGCTTGCTTCTAGCTCATTGATCAGGGAGATTTTGAATGAGCGGCATTCAGTGGGAGGGCATTTAGTCATACCTCTGTAGGCTGTAGTCGAGTGAGTAACTGATAATGGAATGGCAGCATGGTCAGACGAGTCAAGTGCTTTTGTGTCTGCACAGGTTATGTAAGGGGATGATGTGAAGACTAGGGTGTTGCCTTTGTTGGGTGTGGGGGAGAGGACCATTTGCTTAAGGTTCATGAAACCTGTCAGTGCAAAAAGCATGCTTTGAGTGTGGTTGGCAGCCTGCGACTACGGGACTTTAAAATCTCTGTCTGCCATGTCTGGGTGTATTATGGTGACAGATAAGAGCACAGTTATCCAAGTCACAACGATTTAATACCATTCAAGAGTCATCTCTGTGAGCCCAGACTTGCCATATGAATGCAACATATATTCATGACAGCCTAGCCCTCCACACTGCTCACAATCTGACAATAGGCATGATGTTGTTGCCTTTAATTCCCCAGGAGGCATACGAGCTCACGCTAGTAGATCCCCTGGGAACCCTGTTTCGAAAGCGTGTTCATATAACGAAGTCCAGCTTCACACCAGGGTACTGCACACCAAAGGGCCTTTGAAGTTACAGGCATGGTCATGGGGCTGTGTTCGAGTAGCCATAGAGGGTAAAGTGGTCCTGAGAAAGAGGTCCCCCACCTTGTTTTTCTGTGGGGCTCCCTTTCCATCCCGTGCTTTCTATTTCCTGAGGAACAAGGCACTCTGGGTATGATGCAGGGAGGTGACAGTCACTTGTTACAGCAACAGAGATTGGAGCCTTTACAACAGTCTCACTTCTGTCCAAACCCAAGTGACAATTTGCCTTTAGAAGGAAGTGGTCTCTCACTCCTTCCTTTATTATTTTCTCAACAGATAGAGGAATACATCTTTGGGTCCCTGTTGGGAATGAGGTTTATTCCAAGTCCTGTGCCATAGAGATGAAGACAGGTACTGACCAAGACAGGGGAAACTATGCTCCCTAATCATCCCCTTGGCACATTGGGGGTGACAATTTGTGGACCAAGGCCTGCCACTCTGACGGCTGAACTGAGCCAGGCTCCTCACGGGCGATGAAGTAAGCCCTGCAGGTGCCAGCCTAATTCCGTGGACTGGGAGAGCAAAGTAAGAAGGATTCACCTTGCCTTGGAGCAGCAACCAGAAGCCCAACAGCAGCGGCAATCCTGTTTGCACAGGTATGAAACCCTTTCCAGCTAACAAAACCCAGGGGCTGGTTTTGTAACGCCATAACTTCAAACTGCTCTCCTGCATCTTTTTACCAGCTCTAACCCACATCGCAGCAACAGCACTCATCATCACCTTGGTTCAAACATTGGTTCACCACTGTGAAAGCCTTTGTTTAACTTTCCAATTCTATGAGCACTGCATCAATCCAACAGATCCTTGCTTCAACCAGATTCAAACCTGGACTTAAACTTCTGGAAACCATCATGTGACGCTTCAACTCAATCCAGCAGTAACTTTGTCTCAAACAGATGCCTCCTGCCAACGTGAACCTGTTGTACCCTTCGAATCGCATCACTTTAAGCGATGGATTGAAGCGCACAGAGCCCGGTCTAAAAGACGACTCAGCGCTTACTCATTGCCTGGATCAACATGACTCACCACATCTTACACCACGGTCAACTACAAGGACAGCGCAGAAAAGTCCAGGTGGACGATATCTAACAATCCAAGAACAAGGTACTGCTTAGAGGCCCAGTCCCCGTGCTCTACTTTCTGGGACCATGGTGACTTTTAAGCCCCTTTTCCGCACCTTTTCTTGAAAAGACTTATCCTTTTAAACAGTGGCATGGCTGCAAATATTTGCCTCATTACCCTTGTTTATGTACCAAGAGTGCCATTCTATACCAGTTCTGCATTCTTGAGTTCTCTTAGAAGGGTGGGATTTTGCTTGTGTTTTCTAGATAGTTATGTGCATTTACTGTTTTTTTTAAGTACATACATTTTCCAGAACCATGATTGGACATCATTTATTTTGGCATCTTTGCTTTTTGAGTTACTCCTGTTATCTCTCCGCAACCATCCTTAGAGTATAACCTGCCCTCCACCAACATTACCACAAATGGCGAAAGAGATGTACCTGTCGGGCTGCGTCTGTTTCACCTTTATGAGTGGGATCACTGCTGCTTTGGTAATAGTGTGCAGCGGATTTGGCCGTTTAGCCATTACTCCTCCCTGTGCTCCTGCAGAGCAGTGGTCATTTTGCCACAATGTTCTCTTCCTCTCTTTTGATTTTTCTGTTTTACTCTCTCAGATGTACCTCTCTGGGTGTTTTCAATGCTCAAGCACTTCCCTTCACTCACTCTCAATGGAGCTCAGATTCATGCCCCTTGTAATTTGGTAGCCAGGATCTGGTATGTTTAGACTTCAGCGTAGAAGGGTCCCTGCCACCAAATTTTCATCATTTGCACAGCAGAGTGCAAAAGAGTAGAGCAAAAGGCAGTGTGCAAACGTGCACGCCGTCTTTTGCCCTCTCCTTTTGCAATCTGCCGTGCAAATTGAACAAACAATGTACAATGGATCCCTATGGATTCCACTTGCTTTTTGGTGGGTTTTTGCTTGTTTATGGCGGAGAGGAAGGGAGTGGCAGAAATTAAATTGTGCTCTGCCCCTCCTCTCCAGTTACAAATGAATGAAATTGGGTGCACTGCAAATGAGAGATATAAAAAGCTATTGCGAGGCTTTTACAGCTTTCATTTCTGGTACGCCCAGCTCAAAATGAGCCTCAATATGTGTCCCTCAATCACAAGCTTACCAAGTCACGCTCAATGTGTGCCCCTTGCAATTAGCTTCTTTTTTTCATTCCTATTTCTCGATGCATTTCACTGACTGTGTCCCTTTCTATTTATGATATGATTATGTGGTGGCATTTATAACGCGCCTGTGCACAAGTGTTTCTAGATGCGAAAATGTATGCGCCTTTCACTTTTCCCCCTCGCCATTTGAATTACTCTCTGTCTCTCTTTGAGCCACTCTCTAATTGTGTCTTATGTGTCCCTCTCCATCTGGGCCCCTCTCTATTTGCGTCATGCTCTCCCACTCTTACGCCCTAGTCTCTGCTTGTGTTGTGTGCCTGTCTGTGTTCTTTGCTGTTTGATCTTTGTAGCTCTGCCTTTCTCCTAGTTTCTTTTTACAGCCTCTCTTCCGCTATCTTCGTCCCCACACACTGGGCCTCATTACGAGTCCGGCGGTAACCGTGCCTGAAATTCCGGCAGGTTACCGCCAAACTCATATTACCATTCCGCCTCCGTGATTCCCGGAATTACCGGGGCATTACGACCCCAGTTAACTGGGAATTCCGGAGGCGGAATTCTGTAAATCCCCATTCCCATTGAGTCCCATAGGGCAATGGGGAAGTGGAGACATCGGCACCATCTCGTGGTCAGACCTGGCGGGAATGACACATCCCACCTGCAGAACTCGAGATCACCCGGTTCGGAAACAACGGTGGCCACCATTATTCTCGTAATGAGGCCCACTGTCTTATTCCCACTCGTTTTCTCTCTCTTTCTCTCTGTGGGCCTGCATTTTCATTCGCGTCTGAGCAGAGATTCGTAACCTGGCTGCGAACCTGCAGTGCTCTTCCTGACCCAATGCGTTGAATGGCCGATTTCAGTCCCAGAAATTCCACTGAGCAAAGTGTTTTACGAGCCCTGCATGCAATTATATTCTCTCATTCAAATCATTCAAAGGCAGACGAACACTAAAGGGGATGCTCTCTACTTTACAGTCCCGGGGTTCTGTCCATGCTAGCCCAGGGGAGTGGTGGGGGGCAGGGCAAGGTTGGCCTCTGCTTTTGTCTTACTGCGTGGGCCGAGCAGAAGAATTGGACGGAAACGCCGTGGCTGGTAGAACGAGGAGGAAGGAGCGGGCTCGTCCTCCCACAGGAAGACTGAAGGAGCGTTGTTATGCATCCCATTGCTGTTTAATGATATGTTGAACTCTAGCGTTAACAGTAAAAGCAGGTCGACTGTCGAATGACACTTATTTTTAACATGCACCTGATTACAAGCTGATTTTCGCATGAGGTATTTAGCACATGTGGAATAGAAAAACACATGCATGCGGTATTTGGAAGACACCAAATTGGTAAAATAATACATGCCGTGTTTTCTGCAAACTGCTTGTGAATCTACCCCTGCTTTATGAGTTATGAAAACTGTATGAACACCCCTGAGAGTACTTCCCCATTTTGAATCCAGCCACAGGGCAGTAGTATTGGCTGCCAGGTGAGGCGAAATGCAGCGTTGAACAATATTATGGCCTTAGGGGGCTACAATTCCTGCATTGAAAAAGGCACTTAATGACCAATGGCCAGTCACACATGGAGGAGAAAGGGGTAGCCCCCCCATATTATACCCAAAGAAATAATCTCAACATTGGCAGGGTATTGAAGAAGACTCCTGCAACCGAATCCTGGCGATGACTTGACCTTTAGGCAACCACTTGACAGAGGATCCAGAAGACCAGAGTCTAGGAATCAGGCCATAGAACAGCATGTGCAGGGCAGACGAGGTGAACAGGCACATGCTTATGAGGGCCTTTGATGGAGCGGTGGTGGAGCAGATCCAGAGGAAGGGGCCGCTGGACCAGAGGAGAAGAATGCAGAGGGGCCCTATCACATGGGAAACAGCCTCTCCCTGGCAGCTCAGCCACAAGAAGGTCTAGATATTGCACAGGATGGACAGCGAGAACACCCCCTAGATCCTCCGGCTTATTTGGGATAACATAGGCAGTGGCATCCTGACATATTGCCTCTACACAAGCTGAGGTCATCTCTGCATTTCTGTTCCATGGGGACATTTCAACATACCAGTGGAATGCTGCATGGAATGCTATGGCCAACATTCTCTGTCATCCTGAGCAAGGTCTTGAAAGCCGTCTTTGCGTGACCATGTTCTGACATCTGCCTCCTCACCAAACAGGCTGACGATCACAGTGTCAAAGTCAGCTTCCTTGGCTTTGCTTGCTTTAGCAGGGTTCTGGGGGCACTGGAATGCCCACACATTCATTTGGTGTTTCTAGGCAAGTGAATGGGTTTTCCGGATCTGGAAACAATAGCGCACAAAAGGCAGCACAGACTCTCTGTCTTCTCTAAGAAGAGAGCCTACATCCAAGCTCGCATCTCTGCGGCATCTAACAACTCAGCCAAACTTTTCAAAATCTGCAAGGAGCTGGCCATTCCTTCTTTGGTCGCTACCTCTCCTTTTCCCTCCGATGCCCTCTGCACAGCCTTGGCCTCTCATTTCACTACTAAAACTTAGAACATCCTCGACCTCCTCTTCCTCCTCCTCAACCACTCCTGGCCCATCTGAGGCTGTCTCTCCTCCTCCTTTCTCTTCCTTTCCCCTGTTCACCACTGACAATGTTTCTAGAACGATCTATGAAAGTCTCATCAAAGCAGGTGCTCCTATGCTCATCCATAACCATCAAGGACCACATCGATACCCTTGCTCCAGCCTCGGCCGATATCTGTGATCACTCCTTTGCCACTGGAGCTTCCCCTCCCCCTTCTGAACCCCCTTCTAAAGAAGCCCTCAGCCGATCCTTCCTCTCCAATTAACTATCGCCCGATTTCCATCACTCCTTTCCTGGACAAACTCTTGGAGAAGCTGGCCATCTGCCATCTTAATCCACATACTGAATTTGTTGGTTGCCTCCATGACCACCAGTCTGGCTTCAGAGCTTACCCATCTGGGCGCATTACTTACAGTTACATAGAATAGATATTTTACAATTGCATACAGAAAAGTGTTTACAAATGACAAAGGGCAGTTGTTTACATAGTGAGAATACAGTTAAGAAGTATACAGTGAAATTAGCAAGAAATTACAGGTTGATCTGCAGGTCAAGTAAGACAAAGTGTAAAGTAAATACAATACGATTTGCAGGTAAAGGAACGTGTACAAGATTATATCCGTGTGATTCATTCAGTGTGAGCCAGGTTTTTACATTATTTCTGAATATGTAGAAGGAGGGTTCAGCTCTGATGGTTGCAGGTAAGGAGCTCCACATTTTAGCTGCTAAGACCGGGAAACTACTGCCTCCTGCCTTTTGGAGCTTGAACCAATGGGTGATTAGGCAGCTAGATTGTGAAGATCTAACAGATAGGTCCGAAGATTTTCGTATGAATTTGTCGCACAAGTATTTGGTGCTAGATTGTTTAGGCATTTGAAGGTGAGTGACAGAGTTTTGAGACTGATTCTTTGGTTAACTGAGAGCCAATGGATGCCACGTCTCAACTCTGAGATATGATGTGATATGGGGTGGTTAGTCGCTGATCTGAGTGCGTTTTTCTGGAAAATGTGTAACTTTATTAGGTTGTATTGGTTGTTACCTAGATAGAGGGCGTTGCAATGGTCGATCTGTGATAGGATTAAAGCCCTAGCTATGGTAAGGCAGTTGCCTGTAGTCAGAAATGGTCTGCAGGAATTAATTAGCTTGCATGTGTATGCAGTGGTGGAGGCAGTCACGTTAATTTATTTTGTCAGTGAGATGGAAGAGTCAATGGAGATGCCTAAGGTTTTTACATCTTTGGAAACCGTGATATTATTGCCGTCAATATTGAAAGCACTGAATTGTTTATCCAGTCTGTTGAGTCTGGCTTGGGTGCCTACGAGGAGCAACTCAGTCTTGTCGTCATTGAGGCATAGTCCATGTTTGGTCATCCAAGCTTGGATGATAAGGTAAATGTCGTTCAGGCGTTTAGAATCTATGTTGTAGTTGCCAGAAATCAGGATAAGAATTTGGGTGTTGTCCATGTAATTTGTGTAGGAGACACCCAAATGGTCTAAATCGTCAAAGAGGGGCTTGGTGAAAATGTTGTAGAGCGTGGGGGAGACACATGAACCCTGGAGGACTCCGCAAGTGACAGGGACAGGTATGGCGGATTTCGTAGGAGCAAATACTCTAGTAGTTCTGTTGTTTAAGCAGGACTGAATCCAGGTGGTGGCTTTGTCTGAGAAATGGGTTGTGGATAAGAGGTTATTACATAGGACTTTGTGGTCAACCACGTCAAAGGGGGCTGATAGATCTAGTATCAAAAGGAGAGCTAAGTTGGCTTTGTCTTTTATGATCTCCATTTGTGTTACTAGGTCTGACAGGCCTGTCTCCATGCCATATCTGGGTTGGAAACCTGATTGATGGAGCCCTAGTAAGTTTTTGCTTTACAGGTGATTCTGAATCTATAGGTAAGCAGCCCTGTTCAGAATTTTAAGGAGGAAGGGCACTGTGGTGATAGGTCTATAATTCATTGCAATGTTGGGGTCAAGGGAAGACTTCTTGAGGAGTGGCAGGTTAGTTGGTACTGTGCTGGTAGCAAAGGATGTATTGGTTAGTGCTGTGATAAAAGGCACAACATCCTTTGCTATTTCTTTAATAATTGTTGCTGCGCAGGCATCGCGTAAGCATCTAAATGCTTTTAGACTCATGATTATGTCCTCGACATCCTCAGTGGCGAGGGGGGAAAACTTGAACAGGTCATCTTCATCTGGTGAGGGTACTTGAGTTACGAAGGGGGTGTGTGATTGTTGCCAGCTTTCTGAATATTGGTGCACCATGTGAGGTCTTTGGTGCAGGTTGGGGGTGGGGTGGTGGGGGATTCAAGCTCTCGAAGAATGCTGAATAGTTCTTTTGTATTAGATTTAGCTCTAGTAATCCAGTCTTTGTGGGAGTCACTCTTGGCTTGGATGATTGCTGTTTTATAGTTGGAGGAAATAGTCTTTGTTAGATGTTGAGGGGAAGCTTTTCCATAAGGTTTCTGCAGCTCTTTTGTCCTTATGCAAGGTTCTGAGGTGAGTGGTGAACCAGGTGTTCAAATGCGAGCTTGGTTTGGCTTTCTGAATTTTTAAGGGGGCGTTCTTGTTAATGGCATTAAGTATAGTGGTGTTGTAGAAGTCCACTAGGGAGGCTGAGTCATCATTTGAGGTGGTGAAGTTAATGAGGGGCTGAAGAAGCGGGAGTAACTTTTGAGCAGTTATGTTGCGTGCATTTCTTGGGATTCTGGGAGGTGCCACAGGCCTATCTAGGTTAGGGTGGTTGCCTTCTGCAAGGTGAAGAGTGTGGTGTGATGGTCGGACCAAGCAAATGAGTGGTTGGAAAAGATGTTAATGTCACAGTTGATGTTGGTATTCCAATCTAAAAGTCTGCCTTTATCGTGGGTGGGTTTGGAGATGCGTGGAGTAAAGCCTAATTCAGATATACTGTTAAATATCACTTGAGATCCTGTCTTTGAAGTGGCTGTGAGAAGTAGGGTTGTATCTTCCTCAAAGGTGGATAGGGGACCTAGTGGCCTATACATAAGGTGAATGGTAATGGTTTGTGTAGGTGACATAGGTACCTTGATCGAACGGATTTCTCCAGAGGGGAATGTTTGATTAGGGATAAGTCTCAGTCCTAGCGCTGTTTTTGCAATAAAAGCAACGCCTCTGCCTTTTGCGGACATCCTATCTTGTCTGATAATGGTGTAATTGTCTGGGATGGCAAGTGAGAGCAGGGGGCCAGAGGTGGTCTGGAGCCAAGTCTCTGTAATGGCAAGGAAGTCTTGGTTGTTTGATGTTATGAGGCTGCAGATGTCAAGAGCATGGGCTGTTAAGGATCTTGCATTAATGAGCCCCCCTTTAAGGGAGGTTATGCCCTTGGAAACTGATTTAGCTGTCAGGATGTCGTTGCATGGTGAAGCAGTCTCTGCTTGCTTTGGGCACATAGGTCTAGCTTTAGAGAGAGTTTTGTTGGTGCTCTTAGATGATGAGTGGTTGACTCTGGGGAGTCTATAACCAAGTGTGGAGTTTCTAGTTTTAGTAGGGTAGGGTTGGTTGGGTGTAGGTCTGGAGGCATATAATTTGATCCACTGGGTGGGCGTTGGTAGCAGGGCACAGGTGGGAGTGGGTGAGGTAGAGTTGTAGAGTTAGTGGCTACTGGTGAGGTAGAGTTGTAGAGTTTAGCGGCTACTAGGTCAAGTTGAGGCAGGAAGGTAGTGGGCGTGACACAGTGCGATGAAGGCAGTCTTGTAGCCATGGATACATTGAGAGTATGTCTCCATGGTGAAGTTTGGGCATTAAGTTGTGGGTGTTTGCTGTAGTCAGATACAGTGGTGCTAGCAATGGAAGCAGCCATAGAGCAATGAGTAGGTGCGGTAAGGCAGAGAAGTAAACATATGAGACTTAACGTGGTCTGGTGCATGGCTACAATAGTCAATTGGTACGGACTAGATGCGAGAATCACAACGCAGTAATGAGGTGGGCACAGGTCAGGTACAACAATTACATAGGCAACACAGGCAGGTAGCAGTAGTCAATTTGGCACGGGCTAGATGCGAGAGTCACAGGGAAGTAATCAGGTGGACACAGGTCAGGTACAATAATCACATAGGCAGCACAGGCAGATAGCAATAGTCAATTAGGTACAGGCTAAATGCGAGAATCACAGGGCAGTAATCAGGTGGACACAGGTCAGGTACAACAATCACATAGGCAACGCAGGCAGGTAGCAATAGTTAACTGGGCACGGGCTAGAAGCGAGAGCCACAGGGCAGTAATCAATGTGGACACAGGTCAGGTACAGCAATCACATAGGCAGCACAGGCAGGTAGCAATAGTCTATTGGGCACGGGCTAGAAGCGAGAGCCACAGGGCAGTAATCAATGTGGACACAGGTCAGGTACAGCAATCACATAGGCAGCACAGGCAGGTAGCAATAGTCTATTGGGCACGGGCTAGATGCCAGAGTCACAGGGCAGTAACCAAGGTGGACACAAGTCAGGTACAGCAGTCAAATAGGCAGTACAGGCACGTAGCAATAGTCAATTAGATACAGGCTAGATGTGATTGTCACAGGGCAGTAATCAAGGATACACAAGCTAGGTGCAGTAATTACAACACGCCATCACTTTGCAGGAATCAAGTACAGGTTGATGCAAGAGTCTCAAGGCGCAGGCTAGTAGCCGTAATCGCCTGAGCACAGTTGTCGTGCTCAGTATTAGTATGGAGGCAAGGATACAGGCATAATAACAATGTACCTTACATAGCAAGTTTGACGTCTTCATACAGCGCCTGTGTCTAAAAAGGTGCAGGTCGCAGTACTTTGCCCAAACATTCTACAAGCAAATGGACCGAGGTGGCAGTCAAGGTAGTATCATAAGGGAGCAGTTCTGTTGTGTTTGTGGATACTGAGCAAAATGGGGCTATGCGGCTAAGCAGCCAGTAGAGGCCATGGCAGACACATCAGAGTAAGGATTTCAAGGGTGCCACTATTGGTGGTTGTGCGTAGGGTGCACAATCTGAGGATGCATAATGAGTGCGGGCAACAGAGTAGGGGATACATGCGGCTGATGTAGCCAATTACAGCAAACAGTTAGTGTTCTGGCGGTGTTAAGGCGAAGAAATAGGTGCATAGGTGGATGCTGTGGGTCATATGAACACTGAGGCAATGTGCTCTTACTGTTGCTGGGTGGAGGGCAGCATGCAGCAGGCCGATGCAGTGTAGATCAGCTTGAGGGAGATCCACAGCTGCAGGATACCGTATGTCGGGCGGGTGGAGGTGGCAAGTGGGGCAGGGGGGCGTGGCCCGAGGCCCTCAGAGGCCCGGACAGGCTCAGACAGGGGTGGCCTTGTGCTAGGGTTTCCTTAGGAATTGATGGGCCGGCTTTTGCCTTTCCTGTTCTCCTCCTGGCCTCTCAAGACAACGCTGTAGCAGATTGCTAGGCAACCAATTGAAAACAAAATTGTGCGCTTGTGGCAGCGGACATTTTAGGGACCCTGTGGCTTACTGCGATGGTCCACGGAGTCACGGCTCCACGTGGGGAGATCCTGGTATAAGGCTAGGTGGGTCTGGGCAAAAGTGGGTGAAGAAGGTGTGGGCACACAGCTCGTGTGTTTGTCCTAATTCTCCTCAATCTACCCTCTGCTTTTGACATGGCCAATCATGCCATGCTGCTCAATCGCCTCCACGACAACCTTGGTATTACGATCAAGCCCTGGCCTGGATGACCTCCTTTCTCATTGACTGAACCTCTCAGGTTCAACTGGGGTCTTTCCTCTCTTCTGTCTCTCTCTCTCTACTTGTGGTGTTCCTCAGGCGTCTAACTTCTCTCCCTCTTCAGCCACTACCTGGCATCTCTTGCCCACTGCATCGCTACTTTCTGCTCCAATTTTCAATGTTATGCGGATGACACTCAGCTCTCTTTTAGGCTCCCCTCAGACACCTCTGCTTCCTCTCTCATACCAGAGTGTCTGGCCGCAATTCAGGAATGGTGTTCCTTCCAATGCCCTCTACCTTAATGCCAGTAAGACTGAGATCCTTGCTCTGGGACACCCGCTCCCTCCTTTCCTCTCTCTCTCTGGCCGCCCACACTGGGCCCTGTTCCTGCCCCTTCCTGTGAGGCTAAGAACCTTGGTGTCATCTTCAAATCCACCCTCTCCTTCTCCCCTCACTTCTCTGACATCTCTAAGAAATTAAACTATCAGATGCACTTTCTCAGAGGTATTCTTCTTTTTTTCACTTTCCCCCAGAAGCTCACTGTCTCCAGAGCACTGGTCTTATTTAAGCTGGACTATTGTAACAACCTCTTTCTAAATATTACTGCCTCTACACTATGACCTTTCCAACTTACCCAGAACAGGACTGTAAGACTTATCCTTGGCCTCAAACAAAGGTATCATATCTCTCTCCAGCTCCAAAATCTTTTAACTGGCTCCCTGTGGTGGCAAGGATCAAGTTCAAGAACCTCTCCATCGTCCACAAGGCTAACAGTGATTAATATCTCTACCGTATTGACAGGATGAACAATCAGTGACTATGTTAGACTGGATATTCGCATGATCTATTTTGCAGATGTGTAATATTTTGCACACTATCCATTTAAATGAGGACCTCAAGTTAGAGATAGTAGATCTATTAATGTAGGGGTGGACATCTATGAAGCATGACAATGTACCACATTGCACACTATTCAGGTATTTTTTTTAAACTAAATTCCCTAACATTTTGTTGACAGAATTAGTGACAGAATGAATAGTAACTGACCATACACCATTCCATTCTTTGCTAATTGGTGATTTTAGTTATTCATTATTCTATTTAACTAATAGTGTTCAGGATCAATCCTTAGGGACTGTTTGGGACTACAACATGATGCACCTACGGCATGCAATAACGTACAATAAGATTGTGACATCATGGCATTCTCATGCTATGACGTTACACGTTATAATGCGGCCTATTTGTTTTGCTGCAATTCCCGGAATCAGTTACAGAATTAATAATACCTGGCCATACACTTTTCCATTCTTTGCTAATTGGTGATGTTACTTCTTCATTAAAATACTATTTTAATAATAGTGTTCAGAATCAATCACGCGGGACCGTTTGGGACTGCAACATGACGTATTTATGACGCACAATAATGTACAATAACATTGCAACATCATCGCGTTCTCACACTATGATGTCATACATTATAATGCAGCCATTTTATTTTGCCGCAATTCTCGGCGTCTGTCAGAGGAGATGAGTTAGATCAAATCTATCTACAATTGGTAAGTTGCGACTAGAAATATGTCATAATGCCAATCTTTAGTCTATTGACTACAATGGCTTGGTGTACCAGCACCTGCGATTACCTAATTTGAGAAGATTTTTTGTTATAACCCAAGGTATAATTCCGAATACATCACTTGTCACTTTCTGGACATCACGCCATAGGAGCAATCAGTTCTAACTCCTATGAATGGATTTGGGGTAAGATCTTTAACATCTTTTCACACTATGGCCACGTGACTGTTACATCTTAGAATAAATATCAGGTGTTAGATGTTCTACATATTTTCTTTATCTCTAGACACAACGCAAGATCATAATTAGGCTCACGCTTATTTTGGAAATAGAGGATATTCTACATGAACTCTACATGAACTCCAAGACGGGGTGCCACTACTACTCAATGTGATCATTGTGACACACCACTCTGAGGTAAAGAGTAGTTGCAGTTTTAAATCTAGATATTTCAACAGTTCTTTCCAATAATCGCCTGCTGTTTACCATGCTTTACAGCTTGATAGGTTGTGTTTACTAATTGATATATGCGAGCTTTCCTAATACACATTGTAGATATACCAAAGACACAGAGAAGAGGGTAAACAACTCCTGAAGAAGGCAGATTCATCACCCCGAAACGTGTAGAGTGAAACAGATAAGGATCAGCTGAATTACATATGATTTATGAACTTTTTTTGCATATGCACTGAAGGCTAAAAATCCAAGGTGTTTAATTGTTTACCTGTAGGAATTACACTATATCAAGGGAAAGTGACTGAAGAACTTGTTCAGATGCATAATTTGGAAACAGTTTTGTTTGTATTACAACAACAGTATAATTCTGTGATGAACAATTTAAGATTTATGTGAATACTATGACCTTATTATTTTGTACACATATTGGGTCAGAAATTACTTTATTGAACAAACAATTAAAAATCTTGAGAAATTGGTTGTGTATGCAATAACTTCAGGGTGTACAGGGGATGGAAGAGTTACACAAAGTTGTGGACATCTGTTGTTCTTACATCAGTCACCTCTCTATGGTGTGATAAATGCAAGGCAGAGAGAGAATGGAGGAGAAATCCTACCACCTTGCACCATACTGCTTATAAATATTTAGCTGCCAGTCTCAAACAAGATATTCTTTCTGCTAAATCTGACAGCCATATTACTAGGATTGTGTCTGCAAAATCCAACTTGCGTTAATTATTTACAATCCTGAAGGAATTTGAAAGTAAATCTCAACCGAGCATCAGTATACAAATGGATGCTGATTGGTGTCAGATACACAATGAATTTAATCAAAAAATATTGGGGTATAAAAAAACTATTGACACTCAAGTAGATCAAACCTCACACACAACATCGGATCAGTATAACGGGTCCAAAACTCCCACACAGTCTTCTAACAGGGGTCCAACACAGATGTCTTTCTACTTTAAGCCCTCTACTGAGGACCAAATATGTAAAATTGTATCTGATAAGATACCTACTTCCTGTCTAGGCGACTACTGTCCATCTAGCCTCTTTAAGGACTGTATTGAAACTTTGGCTCCATAGGTTGTCCATCTTGTTAATAATGTCATTCGAAGAAGCCAATGTGCCTATGGCCTTTAAGTAATCATGAGTAACTCCCCCATTGAAAAAGAGCAATCTGGATCCAAATAACCCTACAAAATTATCGACCCATCACAAATGTGCCTTTTATGCTGAAAATCCTGGATAGGGTAGCATATCTACAGCTGCATGAGCACCTAGAAAGCAATCAGCTCCTTAATCCCAGGCAGTCTGGTTTCATGGCCAAATATGACACTGAGACGGCACTATTAGATCTCAAGTCAAACGTTGCGGGCATTGTCGATGGGGGTAAACCAGCACTACTTATGTTACTTGACTTGGCGTTTGACTTGATCGAGCATTGTCGACTGGTTACTAGACTTGTTGATCAGGCACATTGTTCCCTGCTGGCCTCACAGTGGATCGCATCTTTTCTTGGTCCTTGATATGCACGAGTAGCAGTTTATACTGTTAGCTCCATCCCTGCACTTGTTACCTGTGGGGTAGCAAACTGTTTGAGTATTTCACCCACATTATTTAATGTGTACACCATGCCCCTTCTTGTGCTACTTGAAGACCTGGGTAACCAGTTTACTAATTATGATGATCCTGACACTCAGGTCATAATTTTACTATAAGGAAATCTTCTTAGCAAGACCAAAACCATTAACAGCATCTATCAAACCATTTAGGCTTGGATGGCCACTAATTCACTTGCCCTTAATGCTGAAAAAACTGCACTTTTGATTATTGCTTCCATGAATAAAATTATATTGTACTCCGACTATGATAGTTTTATCATAGCCCATAATACTATAAAAGTAGCCAGAACAGTTAAGACCTTGGCATCACAATTGATGCCGAACTTACAATGAAACCACAGGTTGCTCAGGTCAAAGCAACATGTAGCTATGTGACTAAACTTCTCAATCACATTCAACCATATTTCTCCATACAAAATAGGTCACTGCTCGCCACAGCATTGGTTAATTCACCACTCCATTGCGATAATAGTACTGCAAAGGCAAATGTGAATACGTTGCAAATTACACAAAACAACGCCGTTAGAGCAGTATTCGGTCTGTCTCATAGAAATCACGTGTCAGTGGCCAGATAGATACTTCACTGGCTACTGGTGAAACAGCATACTACGCACAAATTTCTTTCACTGACTTATCTATGTCGTAATTCCGATGCGCCCCAGTATCTGTCCGATCGGTTAACCGATTGTAGAGTGGGTCGTTCACTGCGTTCCTATGACCCTTCTACACTTGCAAAACCTAGATTCACTGGGTTCGTTGGAACTATGTTTGATGTTCAGGCTCCAATAGCCTGGAATGAGCTCCCGATTCACTTGAGCCATGGCAACTCCATTTCCGACTTCAAGAAGGGAGTAAAACCCACTTATTCAAGCATGATCCTCACTAATTTTTATCATGGCTCTCTCTATATTCACTTTCACAGTTTTTCTTTCCTGTTTTGTCCGTCTCGTTTGTTTATCTGTGTGTTTCGAGGCCCAGGGGCGATTTAGCACGTTACAAAAATTAAATCAAAGACAAATCAAATCTATCTAATTTAATACAGAGTGGCGCACAGGCACACTATTCACTTTACCTTCCAAATACTGTTCTGAAATAAATACAAATGGCCATAAATCAACGCAAAATTCAGGAATTTGAAAGGTGGGTTTCTCTGAGTTGCTGCCTCTGTAAGTATAAGGGTTGATGGGAACATGTCATTGATGATTTCTCTCCCTGCAAAAAGTAGCACCAGAAGTTGAATTGCACAGCAGTTGTTAAGAGGGCCTCGTTACAGGGGTTAAAGTGCCCTTCCATAGGGGATAAAGTTTTATTAACATAGGATAATATACTTTAAGTCTGATCATGCTTTTGATACAATCCAGCTCTTACATGTCAGAATGTTCTGTTTCGGCGCAGTATCCATTTTCTTTAAAGGATATGCTCGGCAAAGAGCTTCAGAAAAGCTATTTTTCAAAATAATTACTGCCTGATTCTGGGCTTTGTACTACTCCCATGCGACAACATCTAAATAATTTAATGAGGCGCTGTGTCATTTGGCATAATGCAAAATGCATTTACTGATGTTGGTTAGCCCCAACGTCTCAGTTCTCTCTATGTAGTAGGGTCTATTAATTTCAATAAGGCTTTCTGATTTTTGTAAATCATGGGAACAACTCGGGTGCAGGCCTTTCATATGGGCCCTCCAGATCATTAATGACCATTGTTAGAATGGATTTCTAAACTCTGGCCTGGTGGACAGAGTTTATGAGGCCTCCCCTGTTATAGTGAAGGAACAATTTCTGGGAGTTTAACTAAACCAATCAAGGTAACATGGACATGACTAAATCTCAAGAGCGGTGAGTGGTGTCAGGTGTCCACAATGAGGCCACACAGTTTACACTTAGAAAGTTATATTTAAAAATACTATATTTATTTTAGTCCCAAAAAACACACTATCAAAAATGACTAATGGCAAGTAATTTTATCACACAATATTAAACCATATATACAGTCACTGTATTTGGTGGAAATTAAACAATCCAACACCCCTCCCCGCCCCAATACCTGTAAAGGAAGGTAAGTGATTAGGTTAGTACCAACTGTCCACGGGATTTGCAATCCTAGCTTTAGAAGTCCAACCCTAGGTTGTGTGGGGCTTTGTGCCCAATTGTTCACAAAGTTGGAACCAAATTAGGAGCAGGATCCTGGGGTTGTGAAGATGGGTCCAAAAGGTAGATGAAGGTGTATTCTAGCGAATAAGAAAGTTCCCAGCTTTTGGAGGGCTTTTGGCAACATATTTTTCCAAAGCCAAACAAAGGTAGATGTTTTAAAAGTTATACAAACCTTTCAACTGTGTAGACAGGGGGTATGTGAGCATTGCTACAACTTACCACCACTACTCCAGTTTCTCTTCAGGCTTGGTAGGTCGTCAGAGGGTTGCCTGGGGTACGTTTACCCCCTTTGGTTCTGGTCGCTGCTGTCCAGGAGCTGAGGGTGCAAGAAGAGTTCCGATTGTGGATGGAAGCTTGGTGCAACCTCTTCTCGATGAACAATACAAGAACCACTTCTACAGCACTCCTCAGGGCACTCGGGCAGGCGCAGGAAAGCATGTTACAGGGACAGTCACCATTGCATGGCAACACTATGCATTACAGTTGTTGCGGTCGAAGAAGTATCCTACCCCTGGAGCCATCCGTGACAGGGAGCTTAACTCTTGCAGGAGGACCTCTTGTTCCACATGCTGAAGACCCCTGGAGTTCGGTCCGAAAATCGGAGCGATGATGCTTCTATCATAGTTTCCCAATCTGGGTCTGGTCAGCCCACTGGGTGGTATGGGACACTTCTGTGGGATCCAACTTGGTTGGCTACCAGAAGGCACCGGAACCAGTTGTTCCTACTGGTCCAGAAGGTTGAAGCATCAGGAAGGGTCTTCAAAGATCAATAGTCAGACAGGGCTCCACCAGGACTGCAGCGAGATTCAATCGCCAGGCCTCTTTCACAGTATTAACAGCTATGGCAGGATGCTTGGCTCTTCTTCAGATCTGCTGGAATGGCTGAAGGATGCCTCTTCTTATCCCAAAGTCAGGTGAATAATCAGACTCAGCCCTCCAATGGCAATATCTGCTCCACACATGCACACCAGCAGTGGTCCAATCAGGGACCACTGTGTGTTTCACTCAAGCACGCACACCAGACTCTCTGGCACCAGTATGTGGATTGTGACCAGACAGTCCCAGCCCACTTTCTGGGACACCACACAAGTGGTATACACTAGAACATGAAAAGCAAGCCTTTCCCATGCAAGTACATGACCATAAAAGGGTTTTCCTGTCCTGACTAGGCACTGAGAATGCCAAAGGACAAGATGGCCTAGGAACAAGCAAAAAGCCTTGTGGCACGGCCATGTTGGGACACTAGCCACTGTTAGTAGCCAAACACAGTAAACGCTGTTAGGCTAACAATACATACAGTAAAAAGTATGAGCAAGTAACTGCTGCCACCAGTTTGTCCTTAGACACACCTTAGGTAAACCAAAAAATACCTTTGAGTGGTGCTAAAAAGAGAAAGCTTTCCGAACAACCATGAAAGATTCTGAAGCTGGATTCTGATTGGATTACTTCTGATAGAGTCGCATCCATAAGAGGTTCTTGAGAAATCACTTCAGTCCCTTCCCAAATGATATCGTCTGCTTCAGAAGGATCAATGGATCGTAATTGATTCCCTCCAGACTAGGAGAGAATGCTTCATACAGGATCTCTTCCTCCACACACTGGATCTCAGGTATGGAGCCAATAACTGGGCTTGTCAGATCCAGTGTTAATTATCACTAATAGCGAATACAGTTTCACTATCCAGCGCTAGAAGATGTTAATGGGGTTGTTATTGCTGTCCCAATTCAATGTGGTAGTGGATGCGACATAGATCTCTATCTGCTGTGACATGAATCGGGAGGATAGCTCAGGGGCAACATGCTCGCCTTGGAAGCAAGACGACAGAGAGCAACACAGGTTCGATCCTGGGTCCGCACCTTGAAACCTCTGGGTATTAAGTGCGTTATAAATCACCTATTACATCATATCATGAAGCTCCGTTCATCTGTTTCACCTAGTGTCTGCCCACCCCTAATATATGAGGTGATCAGAAATTGTTTAATATTTTTGGGGATATACCAGTGTATTTTCAGTTTGAGCGGTGAGGCATAGAGAAGTGATTGTGGAGACTTGAAGGCTTGCTGACTAACTGTGAAATCCATTGGGTTTTCTACAAGGGAGCATAGGTTTTTATGGCTAATTCCCAGTACTAGAGCCAGTGTAGGCTACATATAATTTGCGAGATAAACATTGCAACAAGTATCTTTACATGGCCAAAAACTGCAACACAGGGCTTTGATTGCTGCAGTAATCTTTGGAAAACATCAACATATATGGTTTACATTTATTAATTAAGGTCTTTCCAAGTGAACACCTATATTCAAATAGCGGGCCAACAAGGCCCCCTCCTCTTTACTGGTGCTTGCGAAATGAAACACTAAGGTAGTCATTATGGGATAGGGATGGGCAGTATTCCTGTGAGGGATATTGCATGTGGATATTACCACTGCTGCATGAAGCAAGCTGAGGTGTTTACTGATGCTAGCAATAGCATGCATGGGTTTACAGGTGCTTGCACTGCAACGCTGATCCAATGAGCAGAAGGATGAGTATTGAGCCTTCTGTGCATTGCAAAGTGTGCTCACATCCATCAGAATGTGCACATATAAGCACCCTGATGCTCTTTCGGTGCTGCATTTTCCACAGATGTGAAGTGATAAGGTACTGCAGCATCCCTTCACTTATGCCTTTTTTTAAAATGCCACCGTTCTTTAAAGCTGCCCGCACCCAGTCAATACAATAAAGAAGCCATACCATGCCATAACCAGATGGATGGCAAAAGTAGGCGAATTTGAAATACTGCATGCTTTCACCGCTACTGCTGATTCCATAGTGACCCGCTAAATGGTCCAATGTAACACTTTGTCAGCTGGAATATTTTCCTAAACCTACACCTTCTCAAATACAAATAGAAAAATCTTAAGCTAGTGCAGGTAGAATCACACAAATTCAGGCTCATTCTGAGTTTGGCTGTGAGGAATTAAGGTGCCGGTAACAAACTCCAAGTCTGCTGGTTGGGGCTGTGATCTACCGGCAGGCCTGACCTGCTGGTAGTTCAGGACCCTGCCGGCAGACAATTGCCACGGTCGCTGACACAGATATTAACGGTGAGAGTGATTGCGGTATCCCATCCCACGGAGTCCCATAGGAGTCCATGATAATGGGGATTTACTGGCATCTCCGCCACCCGTAATATGCCAGTAATATCGAGATATCGGGCGGTGGAGACCGTACAGTAGTCCCCTGGTATCCTGCCAGAATTACCAGGGGGATACCGGAGGACTTGCAATGAGCCCCTAGAGAGGTTTGGATGGGCCTTGGAACAAAAATGGCATACGCAGCCTGGCACACTCACTGGGGGTCATTACGACCCTGCCGGTCTGGTAACAACAGTGCCATTAGGCTTATCGGCACTGTTCTTACCGGACTGGCAGAGTACAAGTTTGCGGGCTGAATGCCCCCCACCCGCCAGGTCTGACCTAGCGGGTGGAACGGCACCCCCTCACAGACTTTCACGGTAGCACTGGCACCGTTATGAATGGTGCTGGTTCTACTGTCCTCCTCAAATGGGAATGGGGAGTTACATTTTCTGGTGCCTGGCATCACGAACTGCCGGGGCTGTAATGCCCCGGTGATTCCCTAAAGCCAGTTGCCGGAAAAAAGCACATTCTGGCAGCAGCCTGCCATTTTTACCGACATGGCTGCCGCCGGAGGTTGTAATGAGGCCCACTCTCTTTATTTTCCCACACAGAAGACATAGCTGCAGTGTCTGTTTTTCTTTAAACTGAGAAATGTGCCAGATGTTGTGGTCTCGCATCAGCATATGCCTCATGCAGCTAGGTGGGCCGTGTTGTGTCATTTGCCTAATGTTCATTTCAAAATGAACATTTTGTAAAGCAGTAGCAGCAAATGTCGTGCCTGTCCCAGATTTGGAGTGCAGCAGATGAGAGCGATATGAAGTTATTGGTGATATGGTTCTTATTTTATAAAAAAAATGTTTTGAAGTCTTCAGGAAATGGCTGGATTGTTTCGAGCCCTCGTCCTAATGATGTCCATTGAAACATCTGCGTGAAGCCCAATGTGTTCCCTGGGAAAACCCAGCGCGTGGGCTTTCTTTTGTCATCAGAGAGGTCTGTTAATTAGACCCTTAATGAGGGAAGGGAAGGGCTTCATTCTGCAAAGATGGCATCACTGTGGGACGCCACCTGCATCCCAGGGGAAGGATGATCAGTCACAGTCGACCGGAAGTGGGGAAGAGAGATATATGGAGGCTGACTTAGGTATTGCCTACACAGCAATTCACAGTAGCCCCTAACCAACTCACAGAAAGTGTGTGTGATACCCACCCCCTTGTAAGTGGACACTGAAAGTAGCAAATGGTTAGTAAGCAGGCTTGACATATACATTAAGGCGTATCCCATCCTCTCTAGATACCTCTCTCCCTGGCCGATCTTCCATATCTTTCCTCTTGTGCTATCTCATTCTCTGCCTTGTCATTCTCTGCACTTGTTCTCCTCGACTCCC
This sequence comes from Ambystoma mexicanum, assembly GCF_040938575.1. Taxonomy (NCBI): domain Eukaryota; kingdom Metazoa; phylum Chordata; class Amphibia; order Caudata; family Ambystomatidae; genus Ambystoma; species Ambystoma mexicanum. The sequence continues at coordinate 308,234,333 of NC_090921.1, forward strand.
TCTCCTAGGTCCTGTGTATCCCATCTTTTTTCCTGTTCTCCCTCTTACTTTCTTACCATTGCCCAGACCATTGCCCACAATTCCATCACATGCTCTAAATACCACTCCTCTGTTCTGTCTCTTGCCGTTTCTCTTGAACTTCTTCCGTTTTCTTCTTTTCATTGCCCCCACTTGTTCTATTTCTCTCGCCTCTGTCCTTTATCTCATGTCTTTTCTCCTGTTCTTCATCATGCCCTTTTCTGTGCCCGCCCATTCTTTACATGCCCCTCTCATATGTTCTGGATCTCCTATGTCTTGTGTCCCCATCTCTCTTCTATTTCTTGCATGTTCCCATGCCCTAAGTCCTGCTCCTCTGTACCTTCTCTTGTCTTTTCTCTTGAACTTCTTCCATTTTCTTCTTTCCATTGCCCCCCACTTCATCTATTTCTCTTTACCCTGTCCTTTATCTAATGCCTTTTCTCCTGTTCGCCATCATAGCCTTTTCTGCAACCACCCGTTCTTTACATGTCCCTCTCATATGTTCTCAATCTCCTATGTCCTGTGTATCCCATCTTTTTTCCTGTTCTCCCTCTTACTTTTTTTGCCATTGCCCCAATCCTCTAAGTCCAGCTCCTCTGTCCAGTCTCTTATCTTTTCTCTTGAACTTCTTCCATTTTCTTCTTTTCATGGCCGCCCACTTTCTCTCACCTCTGTTCTTTATCTCATGCCTTTTCTCCTGTTCTGCGTCATAGCCTTTTCTGTAACCGCACATTATTTACATGCCCCTCTCATATGTTCTGGATCTCCTATGTCCCCGACCTTTATAATTGTTCTCCCTCTTATATTTCTTACATTGCCCCATCCTCTAAGTCCTGCTCCTCTGTCCTGTCTCTTGTCTTTTCTCTTGAACGTCTTCTTTTTCTTCTTATCTTTGCCCCTCACTTGTTCTATTTCTCTCACCTCTGTCCTTTAACTCATACCTTTTCTCTTGTTGTATGATACCTCTTCTCTTCCCTTCCCTTTCCTGTCATTGCCCTCCCACACCCTCGCAGTTCTCTCAGCTTGCTTCTCCCTCGTCCAGTATCCCCCATGCCTCTCATTCATGGTCTACTTTCCAACCTGCGCTCTGCACTTTCCAACCTGTGCTCCTAATGTCTGTTAATTCACAGGTCCCCACGCAGCCCCCTTTACCTTGCCAACGCCTTTTGTCCCTTTTTTGTGTCCCTCCCCTCTTCACTGTGTCCCTGGCACGTTTTCCAGTCGCTTCATATGCCATGGAATCTTTCAAATTCCTTCCCCATTCGATACTCTCCTGGTCCATTGGCTACTTCCTTGCTTCCTCGCTTCTCCTCTAGGCCTTCCTGACATTCCTAGATTCCCATCTCCAGCTTTACCTTTTCTGACCATCGTATTCATCCAGACTTTATCTCTCTGCTGCTTTCCTTGTTTAATTTACTCACCATTTTCGAATCTCGTTGTCTTCTATTCTCTCCAACTTCCTTCCTCCTTTCCTGACTTGCCGCCCTTTTGTTCATCCTCTCATTTGCTTAGGTGCTCTTCCCGATCCCCTTTTATCTGCCTAACGCGTTTCTTTTTTTTCTGATTCAATGCATGTGCATCCTGCCTTCCTTCTTCCTTTCCTCCCTCCCTCTCTCCATCTTCTTATTCCTGTATTTCTGCCTTTACTACTTCTGTTTTTTGTATCCCTCCCTCTCCCTCCACCTCCCCACTCCCTTTCATTTTAATTTCACTCGGTTGGCTTTCATCCTCGCTCGCAACTTTCCAGACCAACTTTTATTCCAATCTCTCTTTCCCTCTTTCTCTCTTTCCCTCTTTCTCTCTTTCCCTCTTTCTACCACTGCCCGAGAAACTAGAGTGAATCACAGTTCTACTAACAAGGAAAAAAAGACACATCTGACCATTTTAGATTAACCAGTAAATAGGTTATTCCAATTATGTTACACTTTTCTTGCTGCTCTGGACCCCCATCTTCATCATTCAACAAATCTCAATGTTATTATTCCCTCACCCAATATCGTCTTTCAAGTTCTGTGTTTAAGAGTGTCAGGTGGGTCAAAAATGTCCCCCCTCTTATGAGTGACAAATTGTCTCTTATTTCAGGATGCAGTTCCTTTGCTAGACTATGGAAAAAATCAAATAAAATAACACTTCTGTGAGTTCCTTTACTGTGCGTTTTCAAAGTAAGTAAGCTCCCAGTCCACTCCTCGAATCTGCTTCAGTCCTGAGGACATATTGGACACTGATCGGTGTGAAGGAATAGTGAAAAAAAATAACAAGTATAACAAATGAAGTTCTTGACTCTGCTCCCTCGATCTGTCCCTTGGCGGAAGGCTTTTTTAGAATGTCCTCACATAGCTCTTCTGAGGGTTAGAAAGTTCCACTTGAAGCATGAGTCCATGCAGGAGCATTCCCATCTGTGCGACATTAGCTGAATCTCTGATGAATGTGAGGATGTCAACATCAATAGGTCTCCCCACTAGCTCTGGAAAGTCAGTGACTAGGCAAAAGAGGACATTATGTGCCAATCTCCTGTCTTCTGGTGACAGGGAGATCTATCCTGTCTTGCTGGGTTCAGGATTATATGTTTTTTCCTTGATGTAAACAATGTCTGCACTGTCCAGTCGCATGGAGTGCCACTAGAATTCTGATCTTGTATAAACAGATGGCTTAAATGTGTGGTGTTTGTTGGGTCTCGAAGAAACGTGAGTGTGTCTGTTGTTCTCCCGATAAGAGTTGGACAGTCTTCAATTATGCGGAAGGACAGTGTGTTGATAATCTCATTTATATCTGCCTGTGTTGGGAACATTCAATTAATTCTCACTGCACTCAGGGAGTAGGATAAGTTGTTCGGCAATGACAGTGAGGAGTTGTCTTATTATCTTTTCATTTTCAGGATCTTGTAAAAAGTCTGTGACACTGGTTAGCCTCCCTACCAATGACGGGTATGATCCTAGCACTTGCTCAAAGTAAGTGACCAGATCCTTTGTGATGTCTCTACTGTGGGACAGCATAAGTTAGACCGAATACTGTTCCGGTGTGGAACGAGTCGATATACTGTGCTCGCTTCCAATGTAAATATTGTTGGTCAAAATTTGGCATATTCTTTTCTCATTAAGGCTTAAGTGTGCCTCAGTCCAAAGTTCGGCAGTCACTAGATTATGTTGTGGCTTATACGTGCAATTTTCCTTCTTCACCCTGCAACTAGGATGCACAGAGTGTCCATTTTTTGTCCTTATCCCCTTTTTGGCTTAGAGGAAGTGTCCAATTTAAACAACAATTTGTAAAAATGTTCCTTGTCCTTGGTTCACTGGTCATGCGTCCTTCTTCCTCGTCATGGATCTCGTCTGCACATGCTGTGGTTCTTGCCCATTGTTCGACGATTCCTCTCATTGGGTTGCAGGCAGGGGCCTTCTCCGATGTAGGGTTTGATATCACAGAGAAAAATCCAAGCTATACTACCTTTAAGCTTCACTGCGGATGGAGTGCTGTCCTCCACAATAAAAGGACAGTTGAATCTTGGCTAATCCACTTTTTCCTTGTATGGTTTTTCACAAGGACAGAGTCTCCAGGGAAGATGAGTGGAACACGTAGACCTTGAACTGGGTCTGTTGCAGTGTCTCCTTCTGTGTTCTTTGGTGCGCAGCACCCTTTTCATCGGCGTTGCAGCTGGTCTGAAATTACAGTAAGGCAAGATGTCATGCAGTTCAGGTAATTTTGCATTTCAAACCCTTAAACCTAGCCTGGTTGGTTCCGGAGAGCATACAGTGCCAGTGGAAGGCAGTGCAACCATCCCTTCTTTAGAGTAAGCTTCAACTTGGCTCTCCTCTCCTTTAACAAGCCGCTGAGCTTCTCACAGACACAATTACCTTGCAGATGATACGCCGACGAGAACTTGTACTTTATACCAAGCAGCAAGCTAATCTGCTCAAATATTGAATTAACAAAGTGAGGGCCATTATCTGATCTCATGACTTTGCATACCCACCACCTTGGGAACAATTCCCTCACTAAAAATGTGGCTGCACAAGTAAAGTTTTGGTGTGTACATGGACCTGGCTCTATCCATCTATAGAATGGACATGCCACAAAAATTAAGTATCTGTACCCGTTACATACTCGACATGCAAGTGTTGAAAAGGGTCCTCGCATTACCTTTAATGTGTGCCCAGCGGTGAATTGCTGGCAGATTATGCAGTTCACCATAAAGAATGCAACATGCTCTGCTAAATTCGATATGAACCAGTCTTCCCCGAATGTTGCTGCTAGATTCTCTTTTATCATATGCGCCAGATAATGTAACTCTTCCAGCACTATTTTTAGTAGGGCTGCATGCATTACTGGTTTACCAGTGCTGTCTTGTTGTCACAAGCTCTCAGAGGGGTTTAAAGAACACCCTCGATGTTTACACAGGTTTTTCTCTTCCGGTGGTGTCTCCCCTTGCAGTTCCATTAGCTGCGTTTGCCCAAGACTATTATAGGCTTCAGGTGTTGTTCATGCAACCATCATTCTTTCATTTGTAGGGGCGATTTCTACTTCCATAATCGTCTCACTTTTGGATGCCTCACGCTTGGCTTCCGTATCTGCTGCTTGATTTCCATGTGTGATAAAATCTGTCCCGTTCGCGTGGGCAGCGCATTTCACGACCGCTATGCCCACTGGGAGCTGTAGTGCCTTGATCAGCCTGTCCAATAAAGCTGCGTGCTGTACTGGCGTGTCGTCCGCTTGGAGGTAGCCACTCCTTTTCCAGCGTGCTAAGCCTGTTACTTCCTGCTCTGCATGATTCTCAATGGCGAGTAACAACGCCAATAATTCTGCAGCCTGTGCTGAGTAATGAGATGGTATTCACACACTAAGAAGCACTCGAAATTCTCCATTTGCTGTGTGTTTCATTACAGCGACGCCTGTATATCTTTGTCCGTCACTTTGATCGATCCTTGAAGACCCATCAATAAAGACGATCTCTCCTCCTGCCAAGGCATTTTCTTTCACCCTGGGGATTTCATCGTAGAATTCTTCATAATTTACACAGTCATGTATTGGCTCTCCTTCAGTGACTGGCTCTGCTATGAACATGGCTGGGTTTACTATCTTACATCAGACTATTTTTATCGATGGATTCGATATGATCACTTCATAAGCATAAGCTCTCTGAAATGTCAATGTGCCCTTTGGTTTATCCAGAATGGCAAATAGTGAGTGCTCGACGTACAATGTTATTGAGCATCCCATTACAATGGTTGTTGCCTTTTCCATGGTGAACGCTGCGGCAGGTAAACTTTGTTCGCATGGGAAGTGGCCTCTCATTACTGGGTCCAGATTCCTGCAGTAATATGCCAGGGACTTGTATCCCAATGAGGTTATTTGAGCGAACACTGCCGTCATTACGCTGCCATTTGTGTGTGAAAACAGGTAAACTTCCTCTGCATAATTGGGGATCCCTAGAACTGGAGCTGTGCAAATAACTCTTTTGAGTTCAGTAAACCCTTTCTCCATGGACTCAGATCATTCGATCTTTTCTTTCGTCACTTGGGCCTTCTTTAGGGCATGAAGTAAAGGCTTAGTGTAAGAGCTGTAGTCGAAGACCCATGCCCTGATATAGTTGCATAGGCCTAAAAAGCTCTGCATCTGCTTTATCGTGTGTGGCTGTCACGCTCACCTGATTCCCACGGAGGCGCTGGTCTGGCTTCGAGTGCTGATGCTTCTTCAATGATGAAGCGCAGGACTCTGAAGATGGACAGGTAGGGCCCCTCTACTCTGGCTTCTCTGGCTCGTAGGAATATTCCCCTGTGCGTGAAAAGGGAATATTACCTACTGACGGAATAATGCTCAAGCCTCCCACTTCCTTCCAACCCTCCATGATACCCTTCCACGATTCCCCGTGAAGTCTCACCTTAGGGTCTGGAAGGATGAGTTCTCCATCCTGCTTCTGATGCAGGGGCGCGTTGAAACCCAGTTACTTCCCTGGATTGAGGTTTGATGGAAGTTCAAATAAGCTTGACTATTCAGGTAAAGCGCTGTAAGAGTTCTGTTGCAAGTTCAAAAGTTCAAGCTTAATAATAATGTTCATTGTCTTATTGCAGCAAGCGCTAACGCTTATGTCTTTTTCCCCTTAGGGGCCGGGGTCCGGAATGCCAGGAAGGGGCAGGACCCGAAATGAAATGGGAATGACCCAACTGGTAAGTCTTAGAAGGAAACTGAGCTTTTCCTATTCCCTTCCTTCTCTCACCTTGTGTTCTTGTCTTTTTCTCTCTAGGCACTGGGAAGTGGCTGCGGATCCGGATGATCGCTGCTGAAGATGGAGGTGCCCAGGAAAGGTGAGTGAAATGCAGCGCTGCAGCGATCGAAACGAAATGCTTTTAAAAATGATGTCTTCCCTTTCAGGATCGTCGGTGTGATGTCTCCGTGATACAGCTTTAGCAGGTAAGGTCTTCTTTCTCACCAATTCTCTCTTATCTCCCTTTGCAGGTGACCCAGGATGCTGACAGGTGTGGCTGAAGTCCAGATGCAGGAGCTGACACGGTGAGCGTCCAGCTGCGAGGAGCAGAACAACGCGAAGCAAGTGTTGCTGATCGGGCGTGGTTTAAATAGCTTTGGAAGAAGTTCCAGGTATGTATCCTTCCACCGATCAGGTATGTATCCTTCCCCGACCGCACCCAGGTGGAAAGTAGTCCCACAGGTAAAGTAGTTCCATTCAGACCTCAAGAGGGCCTGGATGTAGCAGCATGGTCTGCATCAGGTAAGTGCACATTGAAACACTTGAACACATGTCTAGCTTTATGAGCCTGGCGCCTAAGGCGCCAGGACAGGGGTCCAACATGAGCCTGGCGCCTAAGGCGCCAGGACTGTGTCCAAAGGGCCCCAGCTTGGGCCCGCTGGCACTTCCATGGGGGGAATGATGCCTGCATCTGGGGTTGCTGGGTCGGACCTCCTTGGAGGTAGGCATCATGACAGTACCCCCCCTCAAGGCCCCTCCCAAGGTTGTTCCCTCCGGGGGTCTTGGCTTGTTCGGAAATCTCCGGTGGAACCTTTGTATTAATCGAGGTGCGTGAACATGGTTACTAGGCGCCCACGATCTCTCCTGAGGTCCATATCCCTTCCAGTCAACAAGATAGAAGAGTTTTGACTTTAACACCTTGGAGTCTAAAATATCTTTAACTTCGAATTCTAATTCCCCTCCAATTTGAACTGGGTCTGGAGGCTTGGACAGTCGGGTCCCTGGTTGCACTGGCTTCAAAAGTGATGCATGAAAAACTGGATGAATACGCATGTTGGACGGTAAATCCAGTTTAAATGCCACGAGATTGATTATAGCCTTGATGGGATAAGGTCCTATGAATCTGGGATTGAAGGTTCGCGGGCCCTTGAGGGGTAAATGTTTCGTTGCTAGCCATACCTGGTCTCCTACTTGGTAAGGAGGAGTTTTACTTCTGTGCAAATCAGCGTTTTCTTTATACTTTTTCTTGGCTTGCTGTAAATGAGTTGCAGCTTCTTTGAAGGCTCGGGTTATTGTGGAATGCAAATGATTTACTGCGGGCATTTCCAGGGTCAGAGGTGGATCTAGGTCAGAGGTGCGAGGATGGTGACCATACAAAGTATAAAAAGGAGTTTGTTCGGTTCCAGAATGCACTGAATTGTTGTATGCATATTCTGCGATCCAAAGGATGTCTTTCCAATTTAACTCAGATTGGTGTAACATGCACCGAAGATATTGCTCGAGAGTCTGATTGGTTCTCTCGGTTTGTCCGTCGGTCTGGGGGTGGTGGCTGGTGGATAACCGCACATCTATTTGTGCTAGTTGGCAACACTTCTTCCAAAAATGGGAGATAAATTGACTTCCACGATCCGAGACTAATATGGAAGGGAAACCATGTATGCAAACTATATTCTCCAGAAATTCCTTGGCCAAGGTGGAAGCTGAAGGCAAACCTTTTAAAGGGATAAAGTGGGCCATTTTGGAGAATAGATCCACAATTACAAGAATAGTGTTGTAACCAGCACAAGGAGGCAGGTCAGTTATAAAGTCCATTGACAAGGTGTGCCATGGTGCCGGTGGAATATCCAAGGGTTGAAGTAGGCCGGCTGGCCTTTTCTTTTGACCCTTGTTTTGGGCGCAAATTCCGCAAGACAATACAAAAGACTTTATGTCTTTTCTCCAAGAAGGCCACCAGAAGTGGCGTTTGATTTTTTCCTCCGTTTTAGCGATACCGGGGTGTCCTTCCATTAATGATTCATGATGATGGCCAATAACAAGTTCTTGCAATTCTTTACTTGGCAGAAACAACCGCTCCTGGAAGTAGGGTAAATCATCCTTAACAGTGTAATGAGGACCCTTTTGACTCCATTCCAGTAAGGCTGAAGAGTCTAGAAGTTGTTTTACTTGCGTTTGGATGTCCTCAATAGTTTGCAATGAAGTTAGGCCTAAGATTCTTTGTTCAGGTATGATTGGCACAGGTTCTAAACTCGAATTGGGTTCTTCCATGCCAATCTGGGATAAGGCGTCCGCTTTACCATTCTTGCAGCCTGGGCGATAGGTAATTACAAAATCAAATTCCGCAAAGAATAGAGCCCATCGGAGTTGTCTTGAAGATTGAGCTTTGGCCGTCTTTAAATACTGTAAATTTCTGTGGTCTGTAATTACGGTGATGGTGTGTCTTGCCCCGAGAAGGTAGTGACGCCAAGCCTTGAAAGCAGATTTAATAGCCAGTAACTCTTTGTCGGTAATTGCGTAGTTAATTTCAGGAGGAGAAAATTTCCTGGACCAAAAGGCCACTGGGTGTAGTTGGTTAGTTTCTGGGTCTCTTTGCGACAGGACAGCTCCCATGGCCGAACTGGATGCATCGGTTTCCACAATATAAGGGAGATCTGGGTGCGGGTGCTTTAATACAGGTGCAGAGGTGAATTTGGTTTTCAGGTCCTGAAAGGCTTGTTCCGCCGCAAGAGTCCATTCAAAGCGTTTGTTTTTCTTTAGGAGAGCTGTGATGGGTTGGACTGTTCGGGAAAATTCCGGGATGAATCTTCGATAGAAATTGGCGAAGCCGAGCATGCTCTGAACTCCCTTCACCGAGCTAGGAGATGGCCATTTGAGGATGGCGTCCACCTTTCGCGAGACCATTCGGACTCCTTGTGGTGTCAGGATGAATCCGAGAAACTCAACTTCTGTGGTATGAAAAATGCATTTTTCGAGCTTTGCAAATAGTCTGTGCTGGCGCAATTTCTCAAGAACTGCCCTAACATGTTTTCTGTGATCGGATTCTGAAGAAGAGTACACCAGGATGTCGTCAATATAAACAATGACACAGACATCGATAAGTTCCCGAATAACATCATTCATAAAGTACTGAAAGGCGGCAGGTGCATTGCACAAACCGAAGGGCATCACCTGATATTCGAAGAGCCCAAATTTGGTGCGGAATGCAGTCTTCCAGTCGTCGACTTCTTTTATACGTACCAGGTGATAAGCTCCTCGAAGATCTAACTTGGTGTACACACAAGCGTCTTTCACCTGGTCGATAAGCTTAGGGATCAGGGGCAGAGGATAATGATTCTTAATCGTTATTTGATTTAGGGCGCGATAGTCTATACATGTTCTAAGGTCGCCCTCTTTTTTCGGCACGAAGAACAAAGCTGAGGAGACAGGAGACTTGGACGGGCGAATAAAACCATTGGCTAGGTACTAATCTAAATACTGACGCAAATGCAGGTTCTCAGGTTCCGTAAGAGCATAAATCCTATTACAAGGTAGTTGAGCATTGGGTACCAGATTGATTTGGCAATCATAAGACCGATGGGGAGGTAACGTGTTAGCCTGTTCCTTCTGAAAAACGTCTTGGAATTCTTGGTATTCTGACGGTAGCTGTACAGGGGTGGAAGTTGCTGAGGCTAGACCCAGAACTGGATTTCTTGGATAACAAGTTGGTTCACAATCAGGAAAACTTATTTTCTTTGGTCGCCAGTCTATTCTGGGATTATGTGTTTCTAACCAAGGAATTCCAAGAATTACTTGAAATTGTGGGGCCTTGATCACATCAAACACGATTGTTTCCCTATGTCCATCCTGACCCACCAGTGTCATTTCAACAGTGGAATGCGTTACAGGCCCTGAGGCTATTTCGGTTCCATCTACTGTAGTAATGACATCTTGGGTTACTTTCGGGCGGAGAGGGGGCTTAATCCTGGAAGCCAATTCACGGTCTATGTAATTTCCAATAGCTCCACTGTCGATGTATGCTTTTATAGCATGCAACTGCTGAGGCTGTTTTGGGTCCACGAGCACCATTGGCATGACAAAATGCGAGGTCAAAGAATCTGTTTTCAAGCTCGGCAAGCGGACCCCTACGCTTGTCGAGCTAGGTCGTTTCCCGAATCAGGTGTCAATAAATCGTTATCAGTGGCTCCAACCACCTTCTTAGGTGGTTTAACCGGACAATTTCGAAGAAAGTGACCGGAAGTCCCGCAATACAGACAAAGTTGCATTTGCCCTCTTCTCTCTCGTTCCTTCTGCGTTAATGGTCCTTTAACACCGCCGATTTGCATAGGTTCGGATACGTCGGTACTCTTGAAGTTGGCGTGGGTTTTGATCGGTACTCGGGTTTCGTACTTGAACCGATCTGCTTTTCTATTTTGAAGTCTGTGATCAAGTTGAACCACCAAGTCTATGTAGTCTGCGCAGACCTGGGGTGGATCTACTATCTGAGCTAGAACATCCTTAAGCTCTCCGCGCAGGTCTCGATGAAACAATGTGATCCTTTTGTTTTCTGGCCATCCAGTTTCCACAACCAGTCTATTAAAGGTGGCAACGTAGGACAGGATATCCTGATTACCTTGTCGTAAGGATAGCAGTTAGTTATCAAGGGCCTGTCCTTGAGAGTGTCGAGCAAACAATCTTTCCATGCTGGCCTGGAAACCCTGAAAATTCTGGAGAATGGGATCATCCTGATTTACCAATGGAATAGACCAATCGGCAGCACTGCCACTGAGGTAAGATAGTATAAAGGCTACCTTGGTCTGGTCGTTAGGGAAGGCCCCAGGTCTGCATAGAAAGTGTAAACGACATTGGTTCATAAAGACGGCATATTTCTTGGGATGCCCCGCAAAACGTTCAGACGGGGCCAAAGGCATGTGTCCAGGTAGATTGATTTGTACCGGGTTATTCAAACCCATTGATGTGGAAGTACCTCCGGAATTAGGTAAAGGAGTGTGCCCTTCCTGGGCCTGCAATAACCTTTTGGCCAGGTCATCTGTTCTTTCCTTGGATAGGATCAGTTCTCTTTTGAGAGCGTTAGTCTCCTGGAGGGCTGAGTGCACTTCTGCCCATAATTCTCCCAAAAGCTGCGCCAGCTGATCTGTCTTGGAAGTCTCCATAGCGCCCGGGTGGGAAATTGTGGGTAGGCTTTGCGTTCTGTCACGCTCACCTGATTCCCACGGAGGCACAGGTCTGGCTTCGAGTGCTGATGCTTCTTCAATGGTGAAGCGCAGGACTCTGAAGATGGACAGGTAGGGCCCCTCTACTCTGGCTTCTCTGGCTCGTAGGAATATTCCCCTGTGCGTGAAAAGGGAGTATTACCTACTGATGGAATAATGCTCAAGCCTCCCACTTCCTTCCAACCCTCCACTATACCCTTCCACGATTCCCCGTGAAGTCTCACCTTAGGGTCTGGAAGGATGAGTTCTCCATCCTGCTTCTGATGCAGGGGCACGTTGAAACCCAGTTACTTCACTGGATTGAGGTTTGATGGAAGTTCAAATAAGCTTGACTATTCAGGTAAGGCGCTGTAAGAGTTCTGTTGCAAGTTCAAAAGTTCTGCCCATAATTCTCCCAAAATCATCAATATTTGCCCTAGATGTGCCTGGTAATGAATCGTACGCAGGAAAGAATTCTTCAATGTCTTCCCAGTCTACAACTGGAGCAGGTTTTTTAACCTCTCTCCCCAGATATTCAAGATCGTGTACTCTGTGTCTTCACTTGCGTTCTACGTCGTCATCAAATTCTTTGCGTTTCCTCCCCTCTTCTCTGACCCTATCTTCTTCCTTTCACTTTTCATTTCTACGTTCATCTGTCCTTCGAATTACCTCATCTCTTCGTCTCCTTATTCTTTTTTCACGTATCCTTTGCTCTTCTAACCTTTGCTGTTTCTGTCTGTCTTGATCGTAGGCTGCTCTTGGGTTGCGATCGAGCTGTCTCTCTTGCTCTTCACGATATAGCTGTTCTCGCCTTTGTCTGTCTTTACTTCTTATCCTTTCGTCTCTCAACTCCTTTTCTTTCCCCTTCCTCTGTGTCTCATCTAACCTCTCCTTTTGTTTCGCGTCATCAACGCCTTTCCCATCGAGTTTTAGTAAAATGTGTCCTCCCCTCCATTCGTCTTTTGCGAATGCTATCTCATCAGTTCTATCTTCGCTCACTTTCCATCTCTTCCCTTCTCTCTCCTTGTTGAGAGATGCACTTGTCTGTGCCTGATCTTTTCTTTCGTCATTGTGTCTCCCCTTGCCCTTTGGGACTGTGGAGGTAATATTCTTGTCCTTACCTTTCCCTTGATTTTCATCACTACTATGTGTAGATGACTCATATGCGGGTTGCTGTACCCCGTAGCTGCTTTAAGTTCCCTCAACGGGTATAACCCCTCAACCTTACCTTCTTCAACTTTTGTTTCGGGTGGGGCAGGTGGCACGGTAGGCGTCTCACCCCCCTCTGTGCATACATTAAGTATCCAATCTGTTGGCAGTTCTTCCTACTTTCCCTGTTCATACATTTTCCATAACTCGAGAACAGCAAGGTGTTTTTCTAACTTCTTGCCTGTATATGTGGCATGCAAATATGTCGTCATATGTTGTAAGACGGCTTTAGATAAAGACCCATTTTGTGGCCACGGCATAAACATCTTGTGGGCGGTACCTTTAACCCACTCAAAACTATTTTTCTTTAGCTTGGGTGCGTGTTTTGGCAACTGTTTGCATAAGTGTGCCAATGGAGTCATGTCTTCCATACTTAAATCTGTTCCCTTTCCTCTTATATAACACTTGTAAATGCTTTCGTGTGGTTTAAACAACTTCTAACAATATGAGCGAGCACCAAATATCCCAAGTTCCAATCCAAATTTCCACAAAATTTTATATCTTCCGATTTATTGAAAAAACATCAATTCACATGCGATTTCATCTCAGCTATTAAATCGAACAACTTTAAATCAGTTCGCTAAGAAAAATATTTTACATATGATGTCACAACAAAACATGTAAGACAGACGCTTGACAGACTAGACGGACACCAGCTGGACACAGATATCTCTGCCTCTAATCATTAACCCTTCATGGAGTGTAAACGTACTCCTTTCACGACGTCTTTAAATGTTGTGGTAGTCTAATTGTTCCCCATTATATGGGACTCTGGGTACACGTTTCTTCTAGCCGCTATATTAAAAGAGCAGGAATAAGGCGAATCCTCTCACTTCTCGGGTGTCTGCCCGGTAACCTCTCTCTTCTTGGTCCTCCCCAGTAACCTTTTATTTACTTTTTATTACTCTCAAATCATTATCACCACCTTTGTTACCGCCTGCTTCAGCTTTTCGCACTCTCGGCTGACCGTAGGAATGGGAAGGGAAGTGTGGGGAGCACAGGTCCCTTCAGCCCTCACTGCAGGTTTTTTCTACCTACCACTGTCTACAGGGAGCTTCACGGTCTACTCAGCAGAATGGCAAAGGACCAGGGGTGGACTGGAGTCCAAAAGAGGTCCGGGAAATAATTACTGGGGGCCAAAAGAGACCCTGGAAATAATGTTCAAAGTGGCCCCATATGACCCATTTTCAGCAAGCCCAATGCTTTTACTATGAGAAAATTTAGAAATGTCACACAAAAGAGGCCCAGGGTGCAGAGGCCCACCGAGAAATCTGCAGAGTTCCCTATAGGCCAGTCCACCCTTGCAAAGGACTTGTGATATTGCCGAATACCTAGAGTTACTTATGTCGATGGTCAATAGGTGTCTTACTTGATTCAATAATCAATAGTCCATAACCATCCTTTGCTACCAAGTGTACTGGGGAGACCCCCGGCCGGCCCATAGAGCCGGGGTTTGCTCCGGAGTACTTTAAGATGAGATAGCTACACCTTTGAGATGGATGGGGGTGCAGGTTTATTACTCCAACACCAATCAATAAGGAAACTGAATGGTTTAGCAAAAGGAGTCTGTTTAATGACAAGTACAAAAACGGGGAGTCATGGAAATCAACAGTGAAGCGATAGTCTGTCTCGCTTCAACTCCGACGAACTTCATACAAACAGTAACATTTATTCTCAACACTCGTCATAATTGACCTGTAACACTCAAAAGTTAATATGCATTTCTCTTGGTAAGGAAAAGGTAACTTTATATAGGTACTATATCTGTATATGGTAACGGAGTGAGGGGAAACACTATCAGGTGGGCGTCTAAGCCCTTCCTTCAAACATTACCATTGTAGACATCTCTAAGAGTGCGACGCCCCATTGGTTCTGCAATCTATAGGACCCTGGATTATTTGGTCCATTGTGATTGGGTTGGCTTCAGCCCCATGCATACATTTCCACTTTACTTAACAGAACGCAGAATGGTCAGCCAGGTGCAGGGTGTGCCACGATTCACCCGGCCTTCCTTAATCCATCATTACTTTAGTAGCTTTGTGTCAATTAGTTAGCTGTGGTTGGCCTCGAAACTGCATCTTCTTGTCAGGAAAAGTTATGATACCTCTGTCTGGGCGGCTGCCAAGCGTAGGTGTGAACCTACGCTCCTTCTCGCTCGGGTGGTCACGTGCTGCTCACACCGTGAATTTGCTGAGTTTCCATCAATTTGTGCATTTAATTCTTATTCGGCTTGCCACCTGCCTTCGCTTCCTTATCTCGACCTTCCAAAGACAGGCATCTTATGTTCTTCAGTTTCCATTATGTGAAGCTACTGTTCGTTCCTTCTATTGGTCTGATGTTGGCTCTTCCTGGTGCAAGTTGCATCTACTGAGTTTCGATTCAGCCATCTCTTCGCGTTTCAGCTGGAATACGAATCTTGTCCTGTTTGCCCTCTAGTAACCTGAGTTGATTCTGCTTTTGTGTAAAGTAGACTTGCACTTATAGTACTGTGCTTCGTTTTGAGGTAGATTATGTATAATGGCGCTTGCCACTCTATTCTTCTACTTAGCATAGCAAGCCGCACTGTTTTCTTGTCTTTCTTGCGGTTTCAAGCATATGTACAGGCGTTAGCTGGTTGAATGACTTCATCCTGCTTTACAGCTTAAGCTTCTTTATATTTCAACATCGTTCTCTCATTTTAGGTTCACGACATCCTTATTCATGGCATGTCGTCTCTTGTGTCATCCTTGTGTCGTCATATCTTCTATCTGCGAGTCTGTCCGGGCCTCTGTGACGTCACCATTCGTCTTCCATTAAGGTCTTTTTGGTTTCTTCCAGGACGGTGCTTAGGCAATCTTCATTTCGTCTTATTTGCTGGTATGGTTGTCTCAATTGCTACCTTACTGTCCATGGTTTCCTGGGTATTGGTACTTCAACAGGTGTGGTTCTTCTGCTAGGCACTGCACAGAGCCCTACTGCGGCTCTCTGCTGGTTTATTTGGTCATCATACGTCACATATTTTGGTGTGAACGTACCTGGTACTTCAAAATGGGCGATGGGAGTGCAGGCTTTATTTGGGACCTCCTCTACAATTCATTAAAGTCAGCCACAGTCTTGGGGGAGTTAAAGTGTCCCCGACACTCTGTTGGCCTGGGAGGGGCCTGATCCTCCGCATCAGTGTCTTGGCTGTGTCAGTTCATGGATTGGTCTCCAACGCTCATTGTACCGCTGTTCCCTGGCGCCATCATGTGTATCTAATGGCAAGGTACATAGTTATCTCTCTTACTCTAGGGATCATCTGTGCTTGAATCCCCTTCCATGAATAACTCTATTAGCCATTGCCCCACTACCTGGGTTGGTCCTCATAGACGTCTCCTCCAGCTACCCGGGTATTATCTCAAAGAGCTTGGGGTAGTGCACATGGTCTGCTCATTGGCACCCTAGCCTGGCATCAAACCTGTCTTTTCTCCCATTGCTAGTAGCTGTGATAACACGTTCCACTCAAGCTTCCAATTTTAGGCTGTACAGTGACTATATTAGGATCAGCAACATTGAGGGGAGCCAGTGCCCCTGACTTGCACAGAAACTTCAAGGGGATATTGCACACCTGATTCGCTCAACAACCTTAAGGGCATATAGCACTCATGACCTTAAGGGGATACAGCACCTGGCCTAGATCAGTGACCTGAAGTGGATATTGAGAGCTTAGGTCAATAAGCAACCCTGCTAACACTCTTGGTCTGGCCTATGAGTGCTGGTTACCTCAGACTCTCAATGATTTAATTCATGGCCTGCCAAGGCACTTCTTGTTAGCTTCAGGCAGTGGTGTCCTTACCCAGTGATTGGCCTGCCAAGTCCAAAGGTAACTCGCTCCTTCAAAGGGGAATTCCGCCTGTCAAGTTCATTCAGAACTGGATCACCTGAACATTGCATCTTTAACTGAATGTTGCTGGTCACGAATGTCTGAGTCTGCTCTTGGCTTTGTTTTAGAGTTCAGTCCATGACCCATCTCAGACTTGGGTGAAGGCCTGGAATACAGTGCTGCACATGGACTTGCGGATGTCGGGCAGGGTAAGTAGCACATGCGTCTGACGCTCCTTAGCTGCCTGTGTGTGTGTTGCTGTGTGCGGGAGCCTCCTAACCTGACTATGGACTCCCCACCAGCTATCTGTAAGAGACAGGTGCCAGCCTTGGAGGTCTCAGGGAACTATATGCGACCACCCCCCCCCCCCATTTACTTCCTCTGGGAGTGTGTAGTATCTGGTATCTGGTTGTATCTGCTCTGCATCAAGTGCAGTGATGCCAGCAGCAGAATTTAGTGAGGTAGCCTGGAACCTAGTGGGGCTCCAAGGTTCCAGGACTGGCAGTTGATCATTCAGGATGGAAGACATGGCAAGAGAGGATGCATATTGAATAGCTCCTACCCCCCTCTTACTAGCTTTACCTGTAACATGAATAAAGCCTACTTTCCTTTTATACTAACTTGCCTCCAGCGTCTTCATGGAACCTTGGAGCCCCACTAGGTTCCATGCTACCTCACTCCATTCCGCTGCCTGCATCAGTGCACTTGATGCAGAGCAGATAACCAGATACCAGATACTACAGGGCCACATCACATTGCAGGGACCTTCCCCTACACCCTGTGTTCCCTAGCCTCATTGCTCTTCATGACATTTAGAACATTTCACTTCCTTGTAAAACATGTATTGTGTTTTAGACAGACTGAAATGGGAAAGATTTGCTCATTTTAATTGCGCTGGAAATTTTAGAATTTGATATATTTTATTGCAATTTGTGTATATTTTATGTTACCTAAAGTCTCTAGGTCGAATAAAGGTTTATACAACAGTAAAGATATTTACAGCTCTTTGAGAAAAGCTTTTTGGCATGAAAAGCCTTGCCTCAAGGGGGGAGAGAGACTGCAATAACCCTTCCATGAAGTAGAAAACTCTGAATACTTCAGTTTAGCAGGGTTAATAGAATGTTAAGTAGTCTTTATAAAGGCCAACCATTTCCATTTCCACAGCCTCTTAGCACTAACGATTACCTGGGGGAGTGTGGCAGTGTCACCTGCTGCAGGATGAGTGAATCACTGAAAGCCAGCCCCCAAAGGGGGAATAGATTTTGCACCACAACTCAATACCTCAGTTTGTGTCAGAGGATCCTCTGCTAGGCGTGGGTTTCCCTATGAATGGCATGTCCGTAAATGTGTTGGGCTATGCAACCTGCGCCAACACTGATGTGTGTGTATGTGAGCACGCACATGCGTGAGCATGTGCATGTGGGCTTGCCCATGTAATTGCTTTTCTACACTTGTGAGTAAAAATATTGTTGTGAGTTAAGTGTATCAGCATCTACATAGCAAAGTGTAAACAACTCTAAAGTACACTGTAAAACAGTCAAGCCCACATCCTGTGTTTTCCTCTCATAGTGAGGACCTACACCTGCCATCACTAGTAGGTTGTGTTTCAGCTAGTTCTACTTTGGCGTATTACTAGTGAAAGAGGTCCCCACTTCAGCTGTGGGAATTCTTATGAGGTCCTCGAAAGTACACAGATGGCAGATTATGTGAAAGCGTGTGTGCGTGTGCATTCGTCCATGTGGGTGTATGTGTGAGGTTCTGGGAAGTATGGAGAAGACTGCTCAGGGTGGGTAGTGGCATGTGTAGGCGGTATGGGCGAATTTCCATTTACCAAATTCGAGTGAGCAATATGTAAGGTTGTTATGTATGCTGTGACTGCAAAGTGATATTCAAACCCATGTGACGCCTGGGTACTGCATTTCATAACAGCGCCATTAAATTCACTTCATCACTCCATTTTGATGTTTAAATTTAACATTTGCTATGTGATTAACATCATGTGTTTCTTATCTTCTGGCACTATGTCAAGGCAAGTAAGTCTTAGCATCAGTAACAAAATGAATACAAAATGTAAATGATACATTAAAAACCACATATTTTCCACACAGTGTATTACCATGCGAGGTCTTGTAAAATGCATCCAAATTCGGAGATCTTGGGGGGATGGTTCAGGGGCAACGTGCTCGCCTTGGAAGCAAGACGATACGGAGCAACACAGGTGCCATCCCCAGGCCCGCGCTTAGAAACCTCTGGGTATTAAGCGTGTTATAAATAACTTATCATATCGTAACCATGAGTGCCGCAGTGAAACCTGCATTTTCCAACCCCTAAATTGATGCAGACATGGCTTCATGATACCACATAAATCATAGAATCATGTTGGAGAATATTTCATAAAATTTATTTGTATATTGTAGATGGCACTTTATTATTTTATCTCAGTTTTTAATCTTGCAGACTGTCCAAGTTGATATGGACATGGACGGCTGCATGGCGATGGAACAACGGGTGTGTAGGGAAAGAGGTTGCCTGGACAAATTCATAATAAATGGATGGAGACCAATTAAACTCGGCAATGTAGGGCATGCACAGGTGGCACGTGGTGAATGGGATTCATTATGTGCTACTTCTCTATTCTTTTTGTGCTGAGTATGCTGTTTGATCATTTGTTTTTTGAAAATGTGATAAAAACTGTTAATAAAAAGTCTGTAGTGCATTATTTAGTTGTTTCTATGTTAAGTTGCGTATGTCATTGAGCCAGCATCAGTGGAAACGAAGTAAGCAAGAAGTCACTGGTGCCCTTATGCAAATACTAATCTGGGTACCATCCTGTGGTGATGCTCGGAGTAGTATTGCATCTTGAAAATCTGGAAGCCTTTGTTGTTATGCAGTTTAGCATGGTGGTAAAATCACTTTACATTTTCATGAAACTAATATGATCAATGTATGTGACAACATTTTTTTATTTGTGTAATACATAATTTTAGCAAAGG
The DNA here is from genome assembly GCF_040938575.1 of Ambystoma mexicanum. Taxonomy (NCBI): domain Eukaryota; kingdom Metazoa; phylum Chordata; class Amphibia; order Caudata; family Ambystomatidae; genus Ambystoma; species Ambystoma mexicanum. The sequence continues at coordinate 308,253,776 of NC_090921.1, forward strand.
TTTCCCATGTCAATATTCAGAAAATATTCAGAAATATTCAGGATATTTCTGAATCCACACTGAGATCATCATTAATGCTCTTCATTATGCAAATCCAGCCAATTTCAGCGTTATTAAATATGTTCACCTTATATCTGACTGGGTCGTCCTTGAATGTTCACAAATCTTTTGTTTTCAAAATCAGGCTGTTTAATCATTTTATTGCAACTCTTTCTGATCAATGTTTTTCTTAAACCTCCCTTTATTTAATGAATTTACTCTGCAATCATAGGTATACATTGAATTTGTGTACTAGGTAGGCTAGATCAGGGGCAAGACGACGCTGAGCAACACAGCAGATCACTGGGTCTGCTCTTGGAAAACTCTGGGTATTAAGCGCGTTTTAAATAACCCATTACAATTACAATTATTTTGTGCTTTCAAGTGAGTAATCCTGAAATAAAGCGTTTGCCTGACTGACAGGGCTGCTATACCTTGAAATGGTGCCTTTGTCTTTGTGATCTAAACATACTTTGGTCTATTCATTGATTTCATCGCATGTATAACACCTATACCAGAAGCGCTTTACAGAAAGGTTCCAAAGGGCTTGCCCATTGAATTTCTTAGATCTGAATTTGGTATAATTTCAATAGAATCTCTGCTAAAGTATAAGAGAGTGAGATATGCATGGAGAATGGCTAATGAACAATAACTCACTCTCTAGAAACTTCTGCATATGGAAGTTAGCAAGTTTAAGCAATTTGCTATTAGAACTGGTATCACACCTGAAGACAGATTAAAAGGGGGTTCAAGGAAGGCATATACCCAGTGGACAGGCTGCAAGATCTGATAAACCTGGCCACTAAATCTTCTAGTTATGATTATCTGATAGAAACATTTGAATATAAAGGCATGTATCTTTATCTGAAAGAGTTTCTGAATTCCTATTTGCAAACTGAAAATCTGCAAGTCAAATCAACCTAGTAAGTGTGCGTGATGTGCTGGGTGCAAGATGTGGCATTCCTAAGATTCGTCATACTTGCAGATTGTGCTGGCAGGAAGTAATAGAAACAGCAAAACGCCTATTGATTTATTGGCCAGAATTTGAACTAAGCACGAGAGATGCTTTAAGGGGAGGCTGCTATCACTGATGGAAATGATATGGGTGAACTTGAAATTGGGTAGGATTATATGAAGGGCAATCAAATTTCCCTGATCTAGCATCTTACCAAACTATGGATCAATATTAAAGGAAGTATATAGGACCTTGACTAGGGGAGAGGAATCAGCGTGTAACTGAAGGGACAGTTGGAAAGGCAGTTAAAATAGCAGCACTGCCAAGCGCTCGTTGGGTAAAGGATCTGATAGGGGAATGAGGTGTTAGTTGTTGGTCATTTATTCAAGAATATTAATCTACTGGTAATGGTGTTGGAATTTGGGGATTGCAAATATATATATCTACATGTGGGGAATGTGGGAATATCATAATTGTATCTTTTGTGTATTTTACTAGGTTTGTGTGTTAATTGTTGTTATGTGTTTGTATCTATAAAAAGCCATTTTATGGCTGTATTATAATGATTCCTTTTTTTTTTTAAAAAAAGGAAGGATAACAGTGCAGTAAAAAACAAAACCATAGTAACGACCCCAATAATTACAGCATGGCTGTAAAAATGAAAAATGGAAGGACAGCAAAAATTTAAGAGGACAATGATTTTGATAGCAAATTATCTTTCAGCCATTTTTTAAAGACAGGATTAAGAGAGGAACACACGTCAAAGGGTAAAGAATGCCACAATTTAGGAGCCAACAGTTGAAAAGATCAAAAACGAGAAGAAGCAAAGGGTGGACGTAAAGTGGAGAGGAGATATTGGGAAGCTGAGCAATCGGAAGAGTAAGATGATATAGGAAACCGAAAGGACAGATATAACTATGGTCAAAATCACGGACAGATTTTAAAACAAAACATAGAAAATGGAAATCAAATTGAGCAGGAATAGAAAGCCAATAAACTGGGCTAAATAAGAACAAACTGAGGAAGAGTAGTGAACAGAAAAGAGGCTATCAGGTACCAAATGTAAAATCAAATTTAGAGTGAGCACAGCATAATGAGATAGACTGACATAAGGCGACCAATAGTATTGCAACTTCCATAACACAAGAGTTTCTAAGAGTAACTTAATAGTGGAAAATATCAGACGGTGAGTAGTATAGAATGTGAACAGTAGAGCCCCTAAAACGGAACCTTGGGGAACAACAAAGGGACACAGTACAGAAGATGAAAATGTACCATTCTAGGACAGAAAGAGAGGAGTCACCTAGATAAGAAACAAACCAGGATGCAGCAGTACCAGAAATACCAAGTCAAGAAAGATAATTTAATAGAGCAATGTGATCAACCATGTCAAATGCAGCACTAAGGTCAAGAAGAACCAGAATAGAAGAGAACTTGTGATGATACATGTGTAAAATGAGAGTGCTGTCTCCGTAGAATGATCAAAATGAATCCCAGTTTGATGAGGAACAAATAAACCATGAGGATTCAGTTAAGAAGAGAGTTGTACATGGATCAGTTGTTCCAAATATTTTGAAACATATGGTAAAAGAGAACTGGGGTGAGATTAGCTTTTTTCAGAAGGCTATTACTATGACTAAGACTAAATGATGACCTTTTTTACAGGATTGGAAAAAAAATACCAGATTGGAGAGAGAACTTTAACAGAGAGGCTTGCTGACAAACACGAAATGGAAGAGTACTTTTAATAAGAGAAGGCAGTAAAGGGTCAGAAGCCTCAGTAATTGATTATAAATATGGGTTGTATTTTGGGTGCTCTCACTGCATGGGTGAGCATAACTTACCTTCAGGATTCATAGTCTTGTCTTGAACTGGGGTGTCTGACCCAGTGTCATGAGCACTGTTTCCAAGGAGTCAGGACAAGCCCAACATCCCCGGAAGCAGGCTCACAACCCCCGCCCCTGGTCCCAACCGACCCCTATTGGGGCCCTCTGGACCATGTCCTGGCGCCGTTGGCGCCAGGCTCATAAGAATCACCAGTCCCGGCGCCAGAGGTGCCGGGCTCATACTTTGGATAAAGGTGCTTGGGTGGACTTACCTGTAGCAGACCATGCTGCATACTCACCTTCACAAGTCCTGGCAAAATGAAGCCCCAGCCTTTTGCTGGGTGGGACTATTTTTTCCGAATCTGGAACTACTTTCTTACCTGGGTGGGGCTGGCATCACTCCTTGACTCTGGAACACAGGAACTCTATTTCTCTTGGGCGAGGCTGAGGAGGAAGACACCTAATCACCTCAACACTATTTAAACCACACCCGATTGGAAGAATGTGCTTCGCGTTATTCTGCATCTGCAGCAGGACGCTCACCGAGTCAGCTCCAGTCTTCTGGTGATATCTTCTGCTCCAGCCTGTGAAAACAAGTCAGATCTTCACTTACCATCCAGGGATCCAATCTCCGGCTGCACCTGTCAGCAAAGGAACATCAGGTTAGCAAAAGGCAACGCTTTAGCAGCCGCGCTTACTTACCTGAAACCACGGCATTTTCCGAATCCCGCAGCCTTTACCTGCAAGACAAAGAACTCCGGTCAACGTTTTAGCAGCCGCGCTTACTTACCTGAACCCACGGCAGCTTCCGAATCCCGCGGCCTCTACCTGCAAGACAAAGAACTCCGGTTAGTGCAGAAAAAGGGGGAAATTGGACGCAATTATATTTTCACTTACCGGAGCTGTGCGCTCCTCGCCATCTCCGCTTCTGTTGCATCTCCGCACCTGCAAATCAAGAAAAAGACATTAAGAGGTGCTAATAAACTTGTCAGCAAGCACATTACTTACGTGCTCCTCCACGTGCACGGACCTTCATACTTACGTGCTTCCGTATGCTCAGCATATAGCATTTCGGCACCTAAGAAATAAAGGCAAAGACTTCATTAAAAGGTGCTCTCGAACTTTCAAACCAACCAGCATCCGCTCGTGCAGAAACGACGGCATCGCTTCTTCAGCAGCTTTAAACCTCTGAGGCTACAAGAGACTTAAAGCAGTCCCAGTGAAGTAACTGGAACCCAGCGCCCCTGCATCAGTCGCAGGATGGAGAGCCCAGCATTTACATATCTAAGGTGAGAGCTCATTCAGACTTTGGGCCTCAGGGAAAAGAACGAATAAGGAGGAGAAGCTCAACCAACAACCAGCCATTAATCCCTTTTTCTTCCGCCTGCAGACACCTTACTCTACAAGTCAGACATTCCATAAGAGGAGGTCCGGTCCAGAGAACCATCCGAGTCCTGCGCTTCTCAATTGAAGACACGGTAACTGTCCAGCCAGGATCTGCGCCTCCGTGGGAACCAGGTGAGCATTACACCCAGCCCTTTAAAATGAGGTAGCAATACTTTGAGATGGATGAAGATGCAGAATATACTCAAACATCATTAATCAAATTAACTCAGGAAGGTGGCAAAGTGTAACTGTTTTATTGTCAATTATCTAAAACAAGGAGTTAGAACGAACATCAACGAATTCGCTCGATCTTCACACTCAACGCATTTCATGATAAAAGCAAATTTTATACTGAAAACCTGTTATCATTGACGTCAACCTACGTTGCAAACTACAAAAACCTACTTGGAAAAGGGATAGGATTACAGGGAACATCTAGGTATACATTCCATACTTGTTGGGAAGGTGATTGGGTCTCTAACATGAAGTGGGGCAACTAAGCCCTCCCTTAGTGCAGGTCACTACGAACGTCATCAAATACACAACGTCCCATTGGATATACAAACTATAGGGCTCTTTATTATGTGGCCCTCTATAATTGATTGGCACCCTTCTGTAATATTCCACCTATGTAAGCAGCACGCAGGCTAACATCCAGGTGCTGATGGGCTAGTCATAAGCATAGCTTCTCACCAACTAGCCTGTCATCTATCATGACCCTTACAGTGTGCCAGTCAATTAAGCTTTGAACTTAGCCTCGAAAATGTTCTCTGAGCTCAGAAATATGAGGGAGTATAGGCATGCCTTCTTGGTTTCGATACAGCTCGTCCCAGTGTCTATTTTCATCCAACCATATGACTGCAGACCATGTTTTCGAGTCTTTCTGCAATTAAAATACTATTAAACGATGAACCTCTGACATCTTCAATGTTTTCACTCCTCACCTAAGACAGGAGTTTTGTTCTTTCACACGTTCTGTAACTACTGTATTGACATTCATGCCCAAGGTGGTCTTGACTTCTTGGTGTTGAGCCAGCCAAGTCCTTCCTTGCTTCAACTCCATGGTTAAGTTTCTGATCTCTAACTGCGACATACTGAAAACCTTCCTTTTAACTTGATCTAGCTCTGCTAAAGTGCATTGTGGAATCATCCATAGTTCATAAGTTTCCTATGCATCTATGTGCATATACGTTGGTGCATCGCTGTAATCTAGTCACTACATGGCTAAACTTTAAGAATGCTTTGTCTACTTGCGTTACTGCTTCTGTACAATTGTAAAACATCTTGATATCTTCATCATTATTTCTGTTAGCATGAGCATCTTCATCTCAAGCCCAAAATGTTGCTCATCTCTGACATCTCCTCTTCAGAGTGTCTATAGAATGTTTATGTTCTCTCGTCTCTGCATCTCTTCTGGGTGCGTCAGCACTATTCTTTATGAAGTCACCAATCTTCTCATTTGCTCAGTTTTCACAGTTCTTCCAGATTTTTTTTCAAATGGTCATCAAATTGTCATGTATGCATGTATGGCTTTCTCAATGGGAATCTTACTTCCAGGATACCTCTCCGGTACTGGTACTCTTACTGGTATTGCACGTGTCTCACACTCTGGCTCCCAACATATAGGCAACATGGGAGAGGAGCTTTGGGTGAGGGTACTTGGCTCCACCTCTACAGTCTTGATCCCGTAACTTCGATAGCCACATACAATGTCTACACCATTGGGCCATCCATATTTTTCTCTCACTCTATGTTCAGTTATTGACACTCCTAAATGCTATTTACTAGCTTTGAAAAGTATACTTTGCCTTACACCTCTGGGAGGCATGACCTTGCCATCAATGAATAACACTTCCTCTGTCAAAGATATTTTAGAGCCACATTTCAGTAAGGTTGAAAGACCACTGAGAGGCACCTATCACCTGGTTATCCTTCAGTCATATATTATGCCACTCTTTGATGTCTTTCTACATAGCTTAATTGCATTCATTTTTGCTTAAGCCATCTGTATTATCACTCACCACATCTTCCATAGATAGTAATAAGGAAGTTTCCTCTAAGAAGGTGTTTGTTGCAGTTTCTCCACAAGGGATGTCAGGACTGAAAGGCAACTTTTCAATATTTCAAGCCGGGTAAGTACTCAACCTTGAAAGCGCATGGTGGTGGTCATTATGTCCCTAAAACTGAGCTTATGCAATAGGGGCTTATGATTCATCGTCCCAAGTATGTATGCTCTAAATTATCCTGCTGCCCATGCACATGCCTACATCATTTCTTCACTCACAGTTTATCTCTGTGCATGCTTGCTGTTCAAAGCAAAAGTCAGCAGATGTTCAACTCCTTTTATGTTCCGCAACATGGTAGCTCCAAACACCATACTTTTGTGCACTGCGATCTTGCACCATTCTATCTCTTCTTCTCACTGGTCCCCTCTAAAAGACTATTTCCTCTGTTTTCAAATGCATATTTCACTTGTTTAACTCCTCCTTACAATGTCCCCCTCTCTTGGTTGTACTTCTCTCCTGCCTTGCCTTTTCTTTTTCCTCCTCTCGCCAACTTGCCCGCTCTGTAGCTCCACCTCCCTCATGTTTGCTCTTGTCTCACATTCCAACACCCACACTATCCATCCATTTATCATGCAAGATGGATCATGGATGGCTATTTTCTATATCATGCCAAAAAAAATTCACTACATTCTCTGAATGCCACCAGGAAGCCTCATAGTCTCAGGGATAAACTGCATATTTGAGACTCTGTCAAAATATCCAGATACTTTTGTGAAACACATACTAACAAGGAAGTCTCACGTAAAAGACATCTAGCATATGATCAACACATTGGGGAGGATGGACTTCAACCCAGGCAAACATCTACTCGCCGGACTACGTATTGAATCCCTGTATATGAGCAGCCTCAAACAAGCTGCCATAGAATTTGTACACAACCATCTAGAAGAGCGTGAAAAATCTGTGAAATCATTGAGTGGTGTGTGGAGACATTGATGAAGAATATCTTCTGGTTCAACGAAGAATTACCACCAAAAAGAAGGCATAACCTTGAAAGCTCGCATAGCTCCTAATGTACTCAGATTATATGTGGCATATTTTGAAGAAAAATACATTTATACCACTGAAGACACACAACAGCTATCCTTGTCTGTGGAGACAATGTATCAATATATTCATAATATGGGAAGACGCTATAGAGACCAGCACCTGTTTTGTGGAATGGCTTGACACACTGGATACTCAGTTAAGGTATAGCCATACCATCAGAAAAGAACACCTCAACCTTTGGTCATTACTATTCACACAGAAGACAAAACAAACTGAAGGTCTGACCAAACTCACTGATAGCAGCTATCTGCTCAACTAGGTGTTTCCACTCTAAATCACAGACTGACAACCTTACCTTTGGACAATATCTTCACCGCAAGCGTAACAGTACAGCCACTAATGATTTCAAGCAGGAAGCCAAAACAACTATCTGAAACATCAATGCAGAACTGCTACCCCATACAAATAATACATCGATTCAAAAGAGCATTGAATAATACCTGCATGGCTCTTTTGGAAGGGAAAATGTAAAACCAAAAAGAAGAATCATGGGTCTGTGCCACTACCTTCACTTTTATCAAAACCAAGCAAATTACACCAGCACACTGCCATATTTTGACTGCAGTCCCCAACAAAATAAAACCACACATTTGTTTGTAGGTTTGTTGGTTTGTGGCTTGGTGGAATGTTGTTCCTTATACAATTCCACACTGTTTCACCAATCTGCACCAGATTTTGCATAGTTGCTTGTTAGGACCTTTCCGCACATTGCTGGCTACATGACATTTATACCACACCCGTTTTCCCGGATTTTAGCAAAAGTCAGAATGTGTTTGTGGGTTTGTGGCAAAGCATTGTTCCTTATTCAGTTCAACACTGTTTCACCAATTTGCACTACATGTTGCATAGTGCCCTATTGAGACCCTGCGGACATTACTGGCTACATAACATTTGAACCCCCCCCACACCTTTCCCCAGATTTCAGCAGAAATCAACATTTGTTTGTTGGTTTGAGGGTTTGTGACTTGGCAAAACATTGAGCCTTATACAATTCCCCACCGTTTCACCAATCTGCACCACATTGTGCATAGTTTACTGTTAGGGCCCTACGAATATTACGGCTACATGAGATTTGGACACCCCACCTTATTCCCCGTTTTTCAGCACAAGTCAAAATTTGTTTGTGGGTTTGTGGCTTGGCGAAGCTTTGTTCCTTATACAATTTCACACTGTTTCATCAATCTGACCAGAACATTGCATAGTTACCTCTTATGACCCTCTGGACATTACTGGCTGCATGACAATTGGACACCCCACCCCACCTTCACACACGAGACGGTTGCCTGAATTCGGCAAAACATCAATGTGGTCAAAGAAGGACTGGTCCCAATACAAGGAGCAACACTCGAGTCCAGGCCCTAGGATGCAGTTTCCAAGATATTTGCACTACAATGCACTGGAGCACTAGGGTGAGGTGAGAGGTGGGGAGATAGCATAGAAGGTCCTTGTAACTCCGGGTCAACTCCGGGTTATGTCAGCCAGCCACACATGCATGGGCTGGAAATGGTCTCAGTGCAGTTTACTTCAGGGTGCAAAGCACATCAAGTGATAAGCAAATCGGAACAGCGACCTACAGGATCAGTGTTAAATGTCTGCATAAAGAAAACGTTTGGAGAATGGGTAATTCTTCTAGTTCTTAATAAGTCTCTCTCCTCTTCTGGACATATTACTCTAAACAAAAAAAGTCCAGAATCAGTGGCCAACCAAAGTTCGAATCATATTCTTCAAAGTCCTGCTTGCCTCATTGTCAAACTAATTTAGAAACACAAAGGTTCAAGGTTCTGGACAACAGAATGTGTGTATATATTATATCCCTTATGTGCCACACACCTCAGAGACTCACAGTGCAGATCCATTGCTCAAGGTTCTTTTGGATTCATCTTTTAGATCTTGGATTCTTCCTGTTTCTATGGAGATTTCTTCGTAGACCTATTCTTTGGATTCTTTCTTGGTTCTCTGCAGGTCTCTTTTCAGACACATGCTGCTTTTACTTCTTCTGGAACTCAGGGATGAGTCAGGGTCCTTTTCAGGCAGCCAGTTTTCTTTTGCCCTCCTTCCACGGGTCTCATCTCCTAGGGTCACTGGTGGCAAACCCATTGCGCCCCCATGTCAGTTCCTCGAGAGTTTGAGAGGGGCTGCTGTACCCATCTGGTCAGCCTGCCTGTCCAGCGCCTCCAAGGTTTAGCACTTCTCCTTCCAGTCTCTCCAGGCTTGCACTGCCTTCCTCCAGGCAGAATGCCTTCCAGCACTCTTCCCTGCATCAATCACCCCTTCTACCCATGGAGCCTCAGCCTGCAGGCCTGCTTCCTCTGGGTCAAAGACACTGAGTGAACATTTCCAGTGCTTTTATACCCATGAGGCTGTGGGGCATTTTGTAAAACTGACTTTCATTAGTTCTTCTCCTCATGTCCTTGTATTCTTTCCCGGAACTGGCTATTCTCCCTAGGTGCCTTACATGCCCAAATTATGGGATTTTTAGTTGAGGTCGGTGATTAGTTCATGGGGTAATGTGTAGTGATCTGTTATTTATGTAGTGATCTGTTATACAAATTTCTAAATCATCACTGTTATTCATGTACATGTATTGGTAATATTTTCAATGTTTTCTATGTTACATTTTCTATGTCCTCGTTCCATCTTCACGAGCTAGCTCTAAGTTCCATTGAGCTTGTGAAGGTGGAATGCGGACAACAGCAGTTTGTTTATGAAAAGCCGGTGGGCCCGTTACTTCAAACTTACCTAAAGTCATTCCGTTGTCCTGCCTCTAACTTTGCATAATGCTTTCTACTGAGTTTAAAATGGAACCGCAAGGATTAATAAGTGACCGAAACATCTTGTGCCATCTTGGAAACCTGTTGGTGTTCTGTGGCTCTGTGGTGTTCTGTGGTTTCCTGGGGTGATGTTTTCTGGAGTTAGGAGCACTCTCACTTAATTCCTTATTCACACTCCTGCTTGTTTTTCCCCTGTATCATGGAGCAGGCCCTGTTCATCTGCAGCATCATTGTCTTATATGCATTTGTGGTTCTCTTTGGAACTGAGCTGAGTGTTTGCGGGTACTAACCGGTTTCATTTTGCGGATCTCTGAGGCTCACAGATTGGGTGGTTCTTTGCTAATGTCTCCTTCAACAAACAAGTTGAGGAGGGGGGCGCTGTTGCGCACGGAAGGAAATGGCTGCCTCCATGTGAGCTCCGGCTGTAGCCAAGGCCGAAAAGCCTCATTTATCCATTTATTCTCTCAAGTTTGCTGCGATTTCTGCTAAGGATGTGTGATCATAGCTTCCACGCAAAGTTTGGACCCTAGTGGTGGAGCGAGTGCCGAGTCGTGGACCCAGGAGTAGTCCGAGGCAGCGCGGGATGCACCCACTGAGAAGCGAGGGGAGGGGCCCGACGCCGAAACAACTTCTGCAGCGGCAGTGACAGTCGGAGCCACCTACCTTGAGAGGGAGAGTCACGGGCGCTCCGCTCCTCGTTGAACGCCTGCGGACACCCTCTGCCAACACCGCTGCAGCATCACGTATGAAGGGAGGAATCACTCACCCGCGCCCCATCGGCCGCGGTGGTGAAGGTAAGCCGGGCCCGGGCCCGATCATTGTGCATGATGCCGCGCCATCCGCTCGGCGTACGGACTGTGCTGTAACTACCGGTGACAACGATTGGAACGCACTGGCGGTCCCCCCCCTCCGCCTCACTGAACCCACCTCTGGGTGGTGGGTGCTCTGAAGGACCAGGCTCCCCCACCCCTACAATCCACGCCCGGGCCTCCTCCTCCCTACTCTCCACCGCGGACTTATAGTGGCTGGGGACCACACAACTAACTCATACGCAAAGAAGGTGGAACTACTTTCCCGCTGCTCCTCCGCATTTGAATCTTTAAAAACATTGAAACCACTCTGCAGAGCACTGGATAACAACAGCATTTGGGGTGACCTAGACACCCGAATAACGTTCATCCCTCCCCTCAGGAACAGAAGGAGCAACAAATCAGTGGTCCCAACGTGAAAACGGAATAACGACATAGGGCAAGAAGATATCAACCCTCTGAAGGGCGTGAATATAGATACCCACACTCTATGCCACGACGGAACAAGCCCCCGGACAACCCAAACCATCCTGGTAACGGAGGGGCATCGGTAACGAATCACTAAACAGATAGCTGGTGGGAACCACCTCCAGTGTCCCTCTGCCATAGACACCAATTGGGCTACTACAAGCAAGCATAACAGTACAAGATATAACGGTAACTAGACAGTGAGCCTCATTACAAATCAGGCGGTCCGGAAATAACGGTGGAGGTAAACCCGCCGCCACCGTTGTTTCAGAACTGCCTGATCCCAACTCCTGCAGGCGGGAGTTGATGTTCCCGCCAGGTCTGACCTGGCGGGTTTAACACCGCCCACCTGCAGGCGGACGAGGAAACACTGGCAGCATCACGAGATGCTGCCGGTGTTTCCATGATCCCCATTCTCATTGAGTCCCATAGGACTCAATGGGAATGGGGATTAATACCATTCCGCCTCCGTGATTCCCAGGAAACCGGGGTTGTAATGCCCCGGTAATTCCGGGAATCACGGAAGCGGAATGGTAATACGAGGCCGGCGGTAACCAGGCGGTTTTACCACCTCGGTTACCGCCGGACTCGTAGTGAGGCCCATTGTGTCAACCTATGCCACGCACTCTACAACCTGGCCTCTGAAATATAGTGCAATCACAAAGCAACTGGCGAAGGTATTCATAGGAAAAGAAACTCCTCCTCGTACACGCTCCAGACCCGGAACGATGCCCAAAAACTTTGGCCCTAAAAAGAGCAGAGGAACTATTGATAAGTTCACGACCGCAATGCAGAAAGACACCAAACCCAAAAGAGAGGAAGCAACGCTTGCACAGGTGGTACAGACCCACCCGGCCTCCATGATGGATCCTCAGGCTGTCTTCCAAGCCATGCAGCAAGGCTTCGCAGCATTAACAGACAAGCTAGATGGCATCACAGCTAGTGTCACGAATATAAAAACGCAACTTGACAAAACAACAGCTCGCATGACAGAGGCGGAAAAAAGAATATCAGGCACTGAAGATGTTATCGAGACCCTGAAGTCAACGGTATCAACGATGGCCATCGAGCTAGGGACAGTAAAATCAAAGTTTGAGGATTTGGAAGCAAGATCCCGAAGAAATAATGTCCGTATTATTGGTGTCCCAGAGGGAGCCATTAAAGGATCAGTGGAGAAAGCGGTGGCGGATCTTCTGCGTACACTACTGGGGGAACCGGGATGGTCACCTGTGTTCATGGTATAGAGAGTGCACAGATCTTTGGCTCCTAAGCCAAAACCCGGGGCTTACACCCATCATAGCACGCATACTAAACTACAGGGACAGAGACCTGATCGAGAAACAGGAATTAAAATGGGAAGCCAACACTATATGTATTTTCCCTGACTTCACTCTGGCTGTACAACAAGAGAGAAAGCTATTCTCAGGAATCAAGAAAATGCTACGTGAACGTCAAGTACAATATGCAATGCTCTACCCCGCCAGACTCAAAATCCAACATCAAAATAAATCATACTTCTTCACATTTCCGTAAGAGGCCACAAGCTTCATTGAGACAAATATCCCCCCCATATAATGGACAAACCTGAAAGAAGGGTTATCGAAACAATCATAAGGCAAGATTATCGACGCAATGTACAAGAAGTAAGAAGGAATAGCAAAGATATAGTCTTCCTTGGGAGCCCCACATTGCAGATGATGAAAAACTATGGCTCAAAACACATTGAAAGCGTTCATCCAAAGAAGTTGTAATAAATGAGAGTAACAAGCCAGAACCGGAGGTAACGTCCGCAAATGATAATGGCTTGGGCACTGGATACGCCGCAGCCCCCCTGTAGCAGGTGCTCACAATATTGTTGGGAGGGGAGAGGGGGAGACTCAAAGGCACAGTTGAAGTTGGGGGAACTGTGAGGGTGGGGTGTGGGATTGATATGGGAAAGTTGGGTTCTTGCTATGCACAGAAGGTTGGTAATACAAAAAGCACACAGGTTCTAAGCACGAAAAGACTTAAGCATGAAACAGAGAAACATTGGGGGACATACACATTCAAAGTCCCCATAGATAATGGCTAAATCTGAAAAAGGCAGTATTAATGTGCTGAGCTGGAATGTGAGTGGGCCAGGTTCCAAGATCAAGAAAAGGAAGATCATGGCCTATCATGAACAGACAGGCCGCTAAGATAATCTTCCTCAATGAGACCCACACAGTACCCCGACATGGTGAGCGGCTGATACCTAACTGGGGGACTCATCAGTACTTCACAACTTACTCCAGCAGAGCGAGAGGGGCTGCAATACTAATACATAAAACGCTACCCTTTGCTTGCATCAAAGCTGAATGTGACCCAGACGGGAGGTACGTTTTGCTTCATGGAAATCTCTATGATAGGGAAATAGTATTCCTTAACCTTTATGGACCAAATATCGATCATCCAGATTTCTACTCCTCTGTATTTGAAAAGCTAGCAAGATACCCTACGGCCTGGGTGTTATGCGGGGGAGATATAAATACAATTCTGGATGCACAATTAGATCGCACATCACCACAAAATAGAACACTAACCAAAGTAGCACAGACAATACTTACACACATGACAGATCTACATTTAAGGGACGTCTGGAGAACACTAAACCCCAGCAGGAAAGAATACACATACTACTGCACTGTCCATGACATGCACTCCACAATTGATTTATGGCTAATAGATACGGATAGCATGTAATGGATAACAGACTCTCACATACACCCTAGGACCTATTCAGATCACTCCCCGATACAATTGACACTGCAGATCCCGGCCAGGATTAGTGACTGACCACCTTGGAGATTCAAACCTGTGGCCTTAAGAGACCTAGTGTATAAAGACTCAATGGCGCAATATATACAGGACTATTTCGAGATCAATAAACACTCGGGAACAAGTCAGGCTATACTGTGGCAGGCATTTAAGGTATGCTTAAGTGGTCAGTCGATATCCACAGAGGGGGGACTTCTCAAAGATATTCAGGCTAGATTGGCCAGGTTGGAAACACAATTAACATCACTGCAGGCCCAGTATGCTCTGTCCTCTTCCCCCCACCTGGGTATAGAAATAAAGACTAAATTAGATGAGTTTCGAGAAACAGCTGACCAAGAGATTAGATACTTTGATAGACCCGCAGCAGCGCGTAGATATGGAGAGGGGGAATGCCTGGGAAACTACTAGCTAGAATGGTGCGCAGAGAGAGAGGCCCCACGAACATACCCTGCATACAATTAACAGATGGTACGATGTCAACAGATCAGAATAAATGGAAAGAGACATTCTACACATTCTATAAAGACTTATACTCCCCCCAGTGTTCTGTATAGATGCTGAGATAGAAGAGTACCTCTCCCAGATACCGACAACGCTTATAGCAGAAGCGACTAGGGAATCGCTGGAGGAACCTATAACAGTGGCTGAAATAAGTGAAGCAATAAAAGCTCTCTCCAACGGGAAAGCCCCGGGCTCCGATGGGCTGGGAGCTGAATTCTATAAAGAATTCAATCAACTACTGGCCCCCAGACTACATGCCGTCTGGATGGAAGCACTGGATAAGGGCGAACTCCCAGAAACTACTAGAGAAGCAATAATTACACTTTTCTTAAATCAGGGAAACCCCTGGGAGAATGTGGTTGTACCGGCCATTATGCTTAATAAATACCGACGCCAAGATCCTAGCAAGAATACTAGCGACTAGACTCACACCACTGATGCCATATATGGTACATGAGGACCAGGCGGGATTTATAATGGGTAGATCCACAGCAACAAATATAAGAAGATGTCACCAAATAATAGCCACGATCCCCCGTGCAACTCAAGGTATAGCTGTCTCCCTAGACATGAGGAAAGCGTTTCACACAGTCTCCTGGCCCTTTCTCTTTGGAGTGCTACGAAACTACGGGTTCGGCCCACAATTTATAAAATGGATCCATATACTATACACACGTCCCTACGCGAGGATCAGAATCAACGGATCCCTCACAGACATACTGGAACTGTTGGGTGGCACCAGGCAGGGTTGCCCACTCCCCCCATTACTCTTCGCTCTGGTTATAGAGCCTCTAGCAGACATACTCAGATCACGTTACAGCACGTTTGGGTTAAGGCTTGAGGGCAAACTCCAAATTATAACATTGTACGCGGATGACATTCTATTATATCTTAAGAATCCGGATTGTACACTTCGCAGGGTACTGGCAGAGGTGGGAAAGTTTGGTGAATACTCAGGGCTCACAGACAACACTCCACAACCCCAAAATCTACATGGTCTTATATGGAGCCCGATACACATTATCTATTTAGGAGCTCACATAGCCAGAACTGGCCAACTTTCCCGTGCACTGAACTATACTACATTAGCAGATGCACTATGTGTAAAACTGAACCGTTGGAATGCGCTTCCCATATCATTGGCCGGGAGAAGATAGCCTTGATTTAGCACGGTTCCAGTATGGCCCGGCCACGCTCTGTTCTCCAAAATTAACAGCGCCTGCATAACATTTGTATGGGGAGGACATCCTAGACTGAGTTGGAGGGTATTAACAGACACATATCCCAGAGGCGGGCTGATGGCACCGGATATGGAATTGTACTACCTGGCAGCGCAGGCTCACATGCGGCTGGGTGGGCCACATGCTTTCTTAACCCTGACCCCCCACCCCCCTCATTAAGGGAGCGCGAAGCAATGCTGGTTCTGCCTAGGATAACTAAGCCCGCCCCTAAACAATACAACACGACAAACCCATCCAAGGTTACTATCACGGCATGGTCCAGAATTGCCGATTTATTCAGATCCAGTAAGCTATATCACCGGAGTCTGCCAATATGGCGGAACCCACATACACCATTCGCCATTGACAGTGAAATGGTAATACATTGGAGTGCTAGAGGAGTTACCCACTGGGGACAGTTGTTCCCGGATCATAGCTTCCTCCAATGGAAGGACATTAAAGATGTAGTAGGTAACACAAATGCGCATAAGCAGCAATACCATAGGGTGGTGGCTCTCGCACAACATATATTCCCAAAATTCCCGGAGGAACCTGAGATAAACATGGCACTAGGTTATATATTCACAGGAGGGACCCAGAAAATAACTGCCTCCGCTCTTTATAAAACTATAATAGAAACACGCCCTGTGGTAACTCACATAGCTATGGGCAAGTGGAAATGCGACCAGGGGCAACTGATAGAAGACCAAGAATGGTCCCGGATCTGTGCGACGACTAAATGGATATCTTGTAATTCAAGATTCAAATTGATTCATTACAAAATAGTTCATAGAACACATTACACACCGTCCAGACTCAAGCAAATATATCCCACCTCGGCGGGAACCTGCCCAAGATGTAACTCGGAAAATGCTAACATATTTCACATGTTATGGGACTGTGCTGAGTTGAGACAATACTGGTCAGAGGTTTGCGAAGCATTGGATAAGATGGCAGACCAACAATGGTATGGACACCATGGATCTGCATGTTGGGGGCAGAAGGGAAAATGGAACCAACGTAGCAGAAATTATTGAACCTAAGCCTGCTAATAGCGAAAAGGGTCATTTTAATGAAATTGAAGAATGCGCAATCACCCAAAATAGAGGACTGGAACAGAGACATGGTGTGGGTTAACAATACTGAAGAACTGTACATAGACTCCGTCATGCCCCCCTGTAGACCCAGAAACATATGGTCGGGATATAAGCAATATCTGGCAGAGCTGACAGACCTCGAAAACCTGAGCACTGAGGAAAGTTGACCTGTATATGTTTTATGCTCGATTAACCGAATGTTATAAATGTATGTGCATAACCGGTGTGAAAATATAAATAAAGTTGTTAAAAAAAAAAAACAGGTTGAGGATTGGAGTGAACACACCAAACTACCCAACCTGCCTTCACAGACCCATAGGCTTTGTCAAAAGTTGTGGGTCACCACACAATTGGAGGATGTGTGTTGAGGAACTAACCATACCACAGAAGTAGATATGAGTTTGAAACATTGATAGAAACAAAATACCTATAACGACTGCATCACTTCTAAGGTTACTCACCAGATAACATGTTCATGTATAGAAATATACATGCGAATGATACAAATGTGCATAACTGAGCACAAAAGTTGCATCCATACAAAAGCTAGGACAGCACACCTAGTCCCAAACTTAACTGAGCTACAGCATAGTGAAGGAAGATGATTTTGAGTAAACTGTGTTCATGTATTTCAAGAATGGATGAACTCAGACAGGAGGCTCCACGAGAGGGAACAGAGGTTAATTTATAAGACTAGAAGCTATGCAGTTGGTCTCAATGAAGACATCTAATAGGCCTAAATCCTTGCCCACAAGTAGTGTTAATACCAAATCCATATGTGGTCCAGATTGGTATCCAGCTCAGTTCATATGAAAAAAGACTAGGGGCCTCATTATGACCTTGGAGGGCCCGGTATTTCCCCATTCAGGGACCCCGGACCCGGTCCATCCCCGTTCCTATTTGAGCCACCATAGTGCTCAATGGGAATGGGGAGCATGCTAACAACGGGCCCGTTATTGATGGGCCCATTGTTAGCATGCTTGGCCGCTCGCGGGATCCGCTAAGGACGTCTGGTAAAACTAGGCGTCCTGAGCGGGTCCCGCAAGCGAACCTTGTAATAGGGTGGTAAGGGGTTAACGGCTCCGGCACCTTTACCGGTGCCGTTAGCCCCTTACCGCCTTCTTCGTAATGCGGCCCTAGACCTTCATATTCCCACGCACTAATGTACCCATAATATTCGCGCTAATGTACCCTTCATAGGTACCCAGCAATAGTTCTCTCTTCTTTAGAGGCATATCTCCCTGCTTTATTGCATGCATGGATGAATGCATGCATGGATGTTTTTGTCCAATATTGAGATAGCAACTATCGTTCCACAACATGGCCCTCCACGCCTTACTGCAATAGCAATATGGCGGCCTCCACAAACATGAAGCCTTTCCCAAGATGACCCCCTTCCAGTCATGGTTCTTTGCCTTCCTGGTTCATGATGTGATAGAGGATCCTAATGAGTCACTGAAACCAATGACGGACTGCAATCATAAATCAGCCCATTGTACTTAAGAACATTCTTTCCCCGTCCTCTCCTCCACATAGAGATGCCTGGTGCACGGTGGAGGAACGTCTCCCTCATCCTTCAGCAGAACCCAAATGATCCAAGGACCACTAAAGAACAAAGGTACTTCTTCTTCCGAAAAGGCTCCCATAGCTTCACCCAGAGCCACACCACTAGATGCAGATCAACACCTGACACAAATTACCTTATCCTCGTCATTTATTTGTCAGGGATCGTTTATTCAAAATGCCCCTGAAAGAGTCACTCTGCACAAATTAAAAGGAAGATGAATTGGGTAACACCATACATCAACTCTACATGATTCCTCTACTATTGTCAATACAATAACTTGCAATTGTATCAACAATGGCTAAACGTGAATACCCTCTATGTTCTGTTAATTCCATTTACAAGTTCCATATGCAGTGTCCTCCGAGAGACCCCCGGACGGCCCATAGAGCTGAGGTTTGCTCCGAAGTACTTTAAGATGAGATAGCTGCACCTTTGAGATGGATGGGGTGCACATTTATTACTCCAACACCAATCAATAAGGACAACTCAATGGTTTGGCAAAGGGAGTCCGTTTAATGACAAGTACAAAAAACGGGGAGTCATGGAAATCAGCAGTGATGCGATAGTCCGTCTCGCTTCAACTCCAACGAACTTCATACAAGCAGTGACATTTATACTCAAAACTCGTCATAATTGACGTGTAACACTCAAAAGTTAACATGCAATTCTATTGGTTAGGAAAAGCTAACTTTAATATAGGTACTATATCTGTATATGGTAATGGAGTCAAGGGATTGGGCAAACACTGTCAGGTGGGTGTCTAAGCCCTTCCTTCAAATAAGACTACTGTAGACGTCACTAAAAGTACAACGACCCATTGGTTCTATTAACTATAGGACCCTGGATTATTTGGTCCATTATGATTGGGATGGCACCAACCCCATGCATTAATTTCCACTTTGCTTAGCAGCACGCAGAACGGTCAGCCAGGTGCAGGGTGCCCCCTAGTTACCCAGCCTTCCTCCAATTAAGGTTACAATCAATCATCGCTTCAGCAACTATGTGTTAATTATTTTACTGTGGTTGGCCTCGAAACTGCATCTTCTGTCTGGAAATGTTCTGATATCTCTGCCTGGGTGGATGCCAAGCGTAGGTGTGAACCTGTGCTCCTTCTCGCTCGGCTGGTCACGTGCTACCTTCACCATGAATTTGTCTAGTTTCTCTCAATTTGTACATTTAATTCTTATTCAGCTTGCCACCTGCCTATGCCTCCTTATCTCGACCCTTTCGAAGACAGGATATTCTGTTCTTAAGTTTCAATTATATGTTGCTACTCTTCGTTCCTTCTATTGGTATGACCTTGGCTCTCCTGGCACGAGTTGCATCTGCTGAGTTTCGATTCATCCGTCTCTTCTCGTTTTGCTTAGAATATGAACCTTGGCTTATTTGGCCTCTAGTAACCTGAGTTGATTCTGCTTTTCATGCAAAGTGGAATCGCACTTACAACATTGTGCTTCATTTTGAGGTAGATTATGTATAATGGTGCTTACCACACTATTCTTCTACTTAGCATAGCAAGCCGCACTGTTTTCTTAGCTTTCTTGCGGTTCCAAGCATATTTACAGGTGTTAGCTGGTTGAATATCTCCATCCTGCTCACAGCTTAAGCTTCTTTGCATTTCACCCTTATTCTCTCCTTGTGGGTTCACAATATCTTTATTCATGGCGTTTTGGCTCTGTGTGTCATTTTTTGGTTGTCATTTCTTACATATGTGAGTCTGTCCGGGCCCTTGTGACATCACCATTCGTCTTCCATTAAGGATTTTTTTGTTTCTTCCGAGATGGTACGTAAGCACTCTTCATTTTGTCTCATATGCTTGTAGGGTTTTCTTAATGGATACCTTACTGTCCATGGTTTTCTGGGTACTGGGACTTCAATAGGCATTGTTCTTCTTATAGGTACTGGGCAGAGCCCTACTGCGGCTCTCTGCTGGTTTATTTGCTCATCATACATCACATATCTCGGTGTGAATGTTCCTGTTACTTCAAAATGGGCGACTGGAGTCCAGGCTTTATTCGGGACCTCCTCGACACTCCCCTCTCCGGGAGATTCATCAACCACTTTCACCTCCGTCTTCGGATTCAACGTACTTAATTCTTCTGTGTTTATTTTTACTCCATCGCCTGGGTTTTTTCCTTCTTCAGCTTCTGGATCTATACATGATGGTTTGAAGAAGTGTCTCTTTGGAGTCCATATCTTTATTACTCCTTTCAGGCTTCCTGCCATTCTTACGTTTTCATCTTTATTCCATGTCATGAATTGACATTGTCCATACAGTAAACCCATCTTCCCACATAATTTTTGTGCTTCCTGGGATAGAGAAACTTTGTTCCTTCTGGTGCGTGAATGCTGGCCTTCACAAAGACTCTTTTTTTTCTTCATCAGTCAGGTCTTTGGGCTTCAATCCTGACTTGACATCAATCATGATCTTCATCCCTATGGCTTTCGTCGCAGTTTTTTGGCATTGCGAGATTATTATCTTGATAACACAAAATCCTAGTAATATCATTACTAGCAGGGCTCCCAAGAACTTGAATGCATCTGCCATCCATTGTGGAACCCACGAAAACAGTGTTCTAAACCAGCTGTCATCATCAACTTTGTTGGTTTCATTGATCACCTGGTTCTGCAGGTTTGTCATCATACCTATAGCTTCTGTTAAAGTTCCATTTTCCTCATCGTGAGAAGGTATAAATGTGCAACATGATTCTCCAATTTTTGCACAAACGCCTCCATTCATGGCTGTGATCATGTCAAGGACATATCTGTTCTGGAGAGTCATCAGTCGGATGGCTCTGAACTCTTGCTTAATCGCATTGAATCCTTTTATGGTCGTGTTGATCGTCTGCAGTAACTCCCATCTGGTTATCTGCAACCATTTAGTATTTACTCAACTTGGATTCTTGCCATAAAAATTGTTGTGAACACTGATAAGGTGAGGCCAAACAGCCTGTGTTCATACGGGATTGCATGAAATGCTTCTTCTGATTTAGAAGAGAAATAATGTTCACTCTTCATTCGCGTCAGCAGTTCCATGGATCTTTTCTTCCTCAGGTGAGCATCTGCTTTCGGGAAACTGTCAATATTCAGGTCACTTTTCGGATCACCAATGCGGGAACGTGAACGTTCACTATCGTGGATATGCCTCTCCAGTCTCTTGGTAGTCTGATGTATCCCTTGAATCTGCATGCCCAATAATGATCCATAATTACTGCAGTTCCATGCACCAGCCTCGGAGCATCAAAGACTCGTCCACAGTTCTGATTCTCTCCCATCTTTCTTTTGCCGTTATTTCTGAAACAGAACTTTGGGCTTTCCAGTGGGACTGTCGACAAGGGTCCTCCTCTGTCTTCTACCCATGTTAGTAGATTTGCAAGTTTTGCCCATAATGGCTTGCAGCCATTCTGAACAATATCAAGTTTCTTTGTAGAGTCCGGTGATCATCCATGCTCTGCAAATCACCACTCCTTTTTCCCATCCGTCTGGTGAAAGCACAGTTCCCCAAATCTGCTTTTGGGCTCTGTTCTTCCACTTTCGAGCTTCCTCTGGAGTTTTTCCTTGGACATTTAGTCTTGGGTTCACTTCCCATCTTATTCCTGCTCCTTTAACTCCAGGCTTCTCGTACCTGATCACATGATTCCTAGTATGAGCTCTGTTTCTTGTCTTAATGTCTTGAACATAATCATCTTCATCGGGATAGGTTGTGTCAGTTGCCCTTATTAGAGAAGCGTCACTTCCCATGAACTGGCCTCTAGTTTTGGACATGGCTACGTGTGAAAGACAGTGGGCCTCATTCGCGGTTTGGAGCTAACCATGGAGTAATTAGCTCCATAGTTGCCTCTGAAACCGTCCCAAATCTGGCATGGTGAATGGAGTAATTACCGGTCCATTCCAGGGTTGGAGGGACCGGTAATTCCCCTTTACCTTTTGCCCTTCCCCATTGCCATTTCTGCCCCATAGGGCTCAATGGGAATGGGGAAGGAGGTAATTACGGCACCGTAAATTACGGTACCGTAATTACCTCCGAAGTACCTTTGCGGGTCCCGTACTTAAATCCTGCTAAAAGCAGGAGGTAAGGAAGGACCCACAAAGGGACCTCGGAATATGGAGGTAAGAGATTACCGGCATCGGCACCCTTACCGGTGCCGGTAATTCCTTACCTCCAAGCTCGGAATGACCCCCAGTGTGCTGTCTGGACATCAATCTAGACAGCTACAAAGATTTTGGATTTCCCTATGCTGTATGGTAGGAGGGCACAAACAAAGCATTCCCCTTCTGAATTCCGTCTTCCAACGTCTTTCATGTGCTGTACCAAATGTTGTTTCCCAGATGTGCTGTGCTGTCCAGGTAGTCGTTCAGTTCATTGTCATCTCCATGCATGCTTCTCTTTATTCTTAGTGTTTTCCTGTAGTTGGCTATGACAACATCTCTGAATGCGTCTGTATGGCTCTTTCTTGCTGGAGGATTCTCAGGTATCCCAGTCCATGGTGCAGGCCTCCTCATCTGCGCCATTTGAGTTGACCGAATTCTGGAAGCTCTCTCCTGTTCCTCAGGTAGTTCCTTCTTTCTGGCTAGGAATGTTCGGATCCATACTGGCATAGGTCTAGTATATTGTACTGTGGAACTGGTACTTGTCCCTTGTGTTGGAATATATGCTTGGCAATACAGTCTCTGCGGTTTTGTTCTTTAGGTCCTCTTGTATTTTCCTTGCTCTGGCTATGAACGGAAATAATGAGTCTACTATCAGTTGTGTCCGTGCAGAGAGTTTCTCTGAGTTGGTTCTTAATTTCTTGAGGGTTTCAGATACACCTGCTTCTGTTGGCTTTCGTTTGAACTCTTCTCGTTTTCTCACAACATCTGCTGTGGAGTTTCTTATGGCAGGCAGTCTCTTCTTTTCTACTGTTTTGGTTTGTGGTTCTGCAGTCATTGACACTAGGCCTGTTTCGTGTGCATTCAGGGTTTGCGTGCGTGTGGTTGTCAAAAATCTTTCTCCATTCACTCCTTGCCGACCCTGTCTCCGGCTTTTCTTTTTGTTTGTTACCACAAGTGTGTGAGTATCATTGCTAATCACATCCACATCAAGTTCATTCATTCCTCCATCAGATCTTCTAGAGACTGGAATGACTATATAAGGTCTGGGTGCTTTTGTGCGTTTAATGCGTGCATCATTAGCTGGGTGCACTGGAATTGGAACACTTTGTGCACTAATGAAAAATGCAGTTCTGATCGTTAATGACAGTAAAACAATAATGAATATGATACACAGATACATTATTCCCTTGTATGTCAGGCGGCAGCATTTACTTCCAGAGAAGCGTGGTCACCTCTCCTCCTGTGGGAGGACTAGATTGCTGCTCTGCACCCCCATCTTGATCATTCGCCAAATGTCAAATTTATTGTATTGCCTTGACCAATATCGTCTTCAGAGTTCTGTGTTTAAGAGTGTCAGGTGCTCCACAAATGTCCCCCCTTTTGCGGGTGATGGATTGTCTCTTATTTCAGGATACAGTTCCTTTGCTAGACTATGGAAAGAATCAAATGAAATAACACTTCTGGAATCCTTTTACTGTGCATGTTCAAAGTAAGTAAGCTCCCAGTCCACTCCTCGGATTTGCATCAGCCCTGAGGACATATTATGTGCAGATCAGTATGAAGAAAAAAGGACAAAATAATAACAAGTATAATAAGTGAAATTCTTGACACTGCTTCCTCGATCTGTCCCTCGGTGGAAGGTTTTTAGAATCTCCTCAGATAGCTCTCTTGATGTTTTGAGAGCTCTATCTGTAACACGATTCCATGCAGGAGCATGCCCATCTGTGCAACATTAGCCGGATCTCTGATGAATGTGAGGATGTCAACATCGATCGGTCGTCTCCCCACTACCTCTGGAAAGTCAGTAATTAGACGAAAAAGGAAATTGCGAGCCAATATGCTGTCTTCTAGTGACAGGGACATTCGTTCTGTCTTGCTGAGGTTCTGGATTTTATGCTTTCTCTTTATTGTAAACAATTTCTGCACTGTCCGGTCGCATGGAGTGCGACTAGGATCACTATTCTATTTAAAAGTTGGCTTAAATGTTCTGTATTTGCTGGGTCTCAAAGAAACATGAGTGTATCTGTTGTTCTTCCGATAAGAGTTGGACAATCTTCGATTATATGAAAGAACAATGTGTTGGTAAACTCATTGATTTCCGACTGTGTTTGAGACATTTGGTTTCTCCTCACTGTACTCCGGAAGTAGGAGAAATTGTTCCACAATGACACTGAGCAGTTGTCTTATTGTCTTTTCATTTTCAGGATCTTGAAGAAAGTCAGTGACATTGGTGAGCCTTCCTACCAATGATGGGTATGATCTTAGCACTAGATCAAAATAGGAGACCACATCCTTGATGATGTCGCTACTGCGGGACACCATAAGGGATTCCGAATAGGGTCTCGGTATGGAATGAGTTGGGATATTGTATTTGCTTCCATTGTAAGTGTCCTCGGTCAAAATTTGGCATATTCTTTTCTCATCAAGGCTTAAGTGGGCCTCAGTCCAAAGTTCAGCAGTCAACAGACTGTGTTGTGGCTTATATGTGCAATTTTTCTTCTTCAACTAGGATGCACAGAGTGGCCATTTTTTATGTCCTTATCCCCTTTTTTGCTTAGAAGACGTGTCCAATTTAAGCCACAACTTGCAAAAAGTTCTTTATCTTTGTCTGGCTGGTCATGCGGCCCTCTTCCTCGTCAAGGATCTTGTCTGCAATTGCTGTGGTTCTTCCCCGTCGCTCATCGATTCCTCTCATTGGGGTGCAGGCAGGGGGCCTTCTCCGATGTAGGGTTTGATATCGCTGAGGAAAATCCACGTTCTCCTTCCTTGTAGTTTCACTGCGGATTGGGAGCAGTCCTCCACTGTGAAAGGACCTTTGAATCTTGGCTCGTCCCACTTTTTCCTTGTATGATTCCTCACAAGGACGGCATCTCCAGGGAAGACGGATGGAACACGTAAACCTTGAACTTGGTCTGTTGTAGTATCTCCTTCTGTGTTCTGTGCTGCCCTGCACACTTTTGTCATCGCTGCAGCTGGTCTGAAATTACATTAAGGCAAGATGTCATGCAGCCAGATAGTTTTGCATTTCTGACCCTAAAATTTCTCCTGTTGACTGGGCATCACATCTAGCTCTATCTCGGGGTGTCAAAGGAGTTCTCATTCTTCTTTCTGTGGCTATCTCGTGTGGCGTAAAATGATGATCGGAACCGGGTTGGTTCCGAAGTGCATACAGTGCCAAAGGAAGGCAGTGCATCCATCCCTTCTTTAGGGTAAGCTTCAACTTGGCTATCCTTTCCTTTAACAAGCTGTTGAGCTTGTCACAGATCCCATTACCTGGTGGATGATACACCGATGAGAACTTGTGCTTTATACCAAGCAGCAAGCTAATCTGTTCAAATATCGTATTAACAAAGTGAGGGCCATTATCTGATCTCATGACCTCGCACACCCCCCACCTGGGAAACACTTCCCTCACTAAAAACGTGGCCGCACCGGTAGAGTCTGGGTGTGTACATGAACCTGCCTCAATCCATCTAGAGAATGGACACACCACAACAATTAAATATATGTGCCCGTTACATACTTGAATCATGTTGACGCCCATTTGGCCTTGGGATGACTCCTCTCATTACTTTTAATGTGTGCTCAGCTGCGAATTGCTGGCAAATTATAAAGTTGACTATAAAGAATGCAACGTGCTCAGCTAAATTCGGTATGAACCAGTCTTCAGTGAGCGTTGCTGCTAGATTCTCTTTTGTCATGTGCGCAGGGTAATGTAACTGCTCCAGCGTTACATTTATAATGCTGTCTTGTCACCACAAGATGTCCAAGGGGTTTAAAGAACACCCTCGACGTTTCCAAATATTCTTTTCTTCCTATCGTGCCTCCCCTTGGAGTTCCATTACCTGTGTTTCCCCCTAAATTACTGTAACTTTCAGATGCAGTTTGTGTAACCACCAGTCTCTCGTTGGCATGGATAACTTCCACTGCCATGATCGTCTTACTTTTGGATTGCATACTCTTGGCTTCTGTGTCTGCTGCTTGATTTCCGTGTGAGATAAAAATCTGTCCCTTTCATGTGGGCGGTGCATTTCATGACCGCTATGCCCACTGGGAGCTGTAATGCCTTTATCAGCCCATCCAATAAGGCTGCGTGCGGCACTGGCATGCCATCCGCTCAGAGGTAGCCCTTCCTTTTCCAGTGCGCTAAGCATGCATGCACTGTTGACGTCACATAGGCGGAGTCACTGTTCACTGTTACTTCCTGGTCTGCGTGATTCTCAATGGCGAGTATCAACACCAATAATTCTGCAGCCTGTGCTGAATAATGAGATGGTGTTCATGCACAAAGAAGCACTCGAAATTCTCCATTTGCGGTATGTTTCTTTACAGCAACGCCAGTGCATCTTTGTCCGTCACCTTCATAGATTCTTGAAGACCCGTCAATGAAGATGGTCTCACCTTCTGCAAAGGCATTTTCTTTCACCCTCTGAATTTCATCATAGAATTCTTCATAATTTGCCCAGTCATGGATCTGCTCTCCTTCAGTGAGTGGCTCTGCTATAAACATAGCTGGGTTCACTATCTTACATCGGACTATTTTAATCAGTGGATTTGATATGATCACTTCATCATAAGGAGAAGCTCTCTGAGATGTCAGTGTGCCCTTTGGTTTCTGTAGAATGGCAAATAGTGAGTGCTCGACGTACAACGTCATTGAGCATCCCATCACAATGGTTGTAGCTTTCTCAATGGCGAACGCTGCGGCAGCTAAACTTTGTTCGCAAGGAAAATGACCTCTCATTACTCGGCCCAAATTCCCACTGTAGTATGCCAGGGGCTTGTATACAAACGTGGTTCTCTGTGTGAGTACTGCTGTCATAACGCTGCCATTTGTGTGCGAAAGCATGTCAAATTCTTCTGCATAATTAGGGATCCCTAGAACTGGTGCTGTGCAAATGGCTTTTTTGAGTTCAGAAAATCCTTTCTCCATGGTCTCAGACCATTCAATCTTTTCTTTCGTCACTTGGGCCTTTTTTAGAGCCTGAAGTAAAGGCTTAGTGTAAGGGCTATAGTCGAAGACCCATGCCCTAACATAGTTGCATAGGCCTAGAAAGCTCTGCATCTGTTTTATCATGTGTGGCGTAGCCGTGTTCAGTATGGTTTCAGCCCTTTCTGGGGTCACTCTCTTTCCCTCATGTGAGATCATTTCTTGTTGACAGTATTGTAACTTTTCCTTGTCAACTTTACATCATTTCTCAGCCAGTATAGACAATAGCTGAACAGAATCATGCCTGCTTGCTCTTCTGTGGTGCTGCAGATTAAGATGTCCTCCACGTATTGCAGGATGACACTTTCTAATGCAATATTGCTCAAGTCCATCTGCAGGACTCGGTTGAAAATAGAAGGAGACTCACAGTACCCCTGTGGCAGCCTCATGCTTTTCAGACGCATTTGTCTGAAGGTGAATGATGTCAGATCCTGTGAATCGTGGTGCAACGGGATTGAGATAAATGCATTTTTCAAGTCAATCACCGTGAAATATTTTGCCTCAACGGGTATGTTACATAGAATTGTAGACGGGTTAGGGACTAGAGGGAACTCGGCCTCAATAATATTGTTTATTGAGTGTAAATCCTGGATTAGCCTCCAAGACCCCCCTTTTCTTTTTTTCACAGGGTAAACTGACGTATTGCATGATGACTCTGATGTCACTAAGATGCCTTGCTTTGTCATAGCCAAAACTGTCTTAAAAATCCCTTCATCTGCCTCTCTAGACATGGGATACAGATCGTCATCGGTGATGTCAGTCACTCGATATCCTTCTTCAATTGCAATTATTGCGCACCATTGTCGGCCCTCGTCCTCATAACCGTCAATCAAGGCCACTCTCCTTCGCACTGCAGCTGTGTGTATCATCAAGGGAAATACTTGTCCCTCCTCCTTGTGCATCGGTATTCTTGGTCTAAATAAGAACTCATCAGGGGTTCTCTCTCATGATTCTGTCTGCAAGGCCTGGCAATCCTGCAATAAGCACACACATACCACATGCTAATATTTCTGGCTCTAATAGTATAGCCCTCATGGCTGTGTGTCCTGCATATGCTCTGATCATTTCTCATACATTTGAATAGTGCATTCCTGGAGGTGAACATATTATGCCCTCCTCCGTAAATGAGATTGTCATGTTTAACTTTGTCATTAAATCTCGACCCAAAATGTTTACTGGGGTCTGCCGTGAATATAGTAATGGCACATTATTTCACATTCTACTATGGGGACTGGAAGTGCATTTGTTTTAAGTGCGATTCCACTTTCCACGAATAGCAGAATCAACTCAGGTTACTAGAGTCCAAACAAGACAAGATTCATATTCTAAGCAAAACGAGAAGAGACGGCTGAATCGAAACTCAGCAGGTGCAACTCGTGCTTTCAATTAGTTTAGTGGTACTGTTGGAAGATCACTTAAAAGTTGTGTTTGCACTAGTTGTCTTTTACCAGGTTTTCCTTTTTGAGGAACAGGGTACATTTTTTAAATGGGTGTGTATAGTGTACATATTCTATTGTATTGTACGATGGAAGGAATGTCAGCCTTGACTTTGTTTGTATCAAAATTGACTAGAAATAGTCCTTCAAGTGTACATAGGTGTGACAGCACTATGTAACTCATGCCTTCTTTAAAGACTGTGATGCCAATGTCAATCAATGCCTGATCTAGGCTTAGACCTTGCGATTTATGTATAGTGACTGCATATGCAAGAGACAGAGAACTGTTCTCTGCGTACATACATGTCTTTGAAAAGAAGGAACTGGGCTGTTGAGCATCCTATCCTTTTCACTTCTGAAAGTTTGTCAAAGTGGATGTTGACTAACCGAATGTTGTTGTCACGTGGGTATGTCTGGAAGCCAACAACTGTACCAAGCGCTCCAATAACTAAACCTTGCTCCATGTCAAGGTTATGCTTTAGCATTACTCTACAGTTTAAACACAATGGGCCTCATTATGATACTGGCGGTAGCCATGCCAGTAAAACCGGCATGGCTGTCACTGGTATAATTTTTTTTCTGACACCTGTGAATTGCCAATTTCCGGGTCATTACGGCCTTGCCGGACCTGGTAATTGCCCATTCAAAGGCTCTGGAAAAAATTCTTTCCATTCCCATTTGAGACCCATAGGGCTCAATGCTAATGGGAAAGCCGGATGCACCGGCGCCATTTTTGAATGGTGCCGGTGCATCCGACATGCTCTGCTTGTGGGTGCCGGAATGTCAGAACTGGCGGGTGAAAATGCACCAGTGAGCAGAACTTGTAGTTTGCCGGTCCGGTAATAACGATGCTGGTAGCTTGCCGGCGCCATTACTACCGGACCGACAAACTTATAATGAAGTCAAATGTTAACATTTTCTCCAAACCAGCAGTGCTGGAAATAGAGTTTTCTAAGCTATTTAGTCATGCTGTGGCTTGTTGACACATAGGCACTGTCATACCGTGCACGTCGAGTTTTTGCACTATTGGTTGCATTTCTTTTTTCAACATTGTTTCATTGAATTGTGCACAGCTTGCTAGGATTGGCATTAATGACATGCATTATACATTTTTGTATGCTAATTGTTCCATGACATCAGTAGCAGATGTGTTATGCCCATATAGCTCATGGATGAGTCTGCTATTTAAGATAGACTGTGCTTCATTAGAAAGCACACCAATCTGAATGCATTTTAAAAATGTTAGCATAGGTGGGATCTGCAGACTGACACATTTTTTGAGTTAGTTCTCTGTATTGCAAATGTTGCCAGAGATTTACATTTCCTATGCTGCTAAGTGTGGTACGGCACAGTTTGTGTCCTAACGTTTTAAAATAGGTTCACATTTCACTGGTGTTAATTGAAGAAGATCTCCAAAAACAATAACTTGGTTTCCCTCAAAGGACCTTTTGCAATCTGAGATGTATCAAAGCCAACCTTAGGTTGGAGACCATGCTCACCTCATCTATTAAGAGCATTTTCATTTGTTTCAGAATTGTACGTAGCTCCATAGCAGCTTCTGCTGAAAGCTTGTGTAGTCTAATTTGTTTTGGTGTTTTGGTGTTCTACTGGAAGGAGTAGCAATCGTTGTAAAGTAACTCCAGCTAAACCTCTGGGGGCAGATACAACCGTTGAAAGCTTGTTGTTTGTAAATTGTTGGAGGAACTTGCTGATGTTTTTCTGATGATTTTTTTTAAGAATGTTTTGCCTGAACCAGCTTCACCGCTTAAATACATGAGTAACAGTTTTATAGTTTTGACAGCTACAAGTATTATTTTCGTGCTGCACACTATGTTCAATTTCCAGGAAAATGCTACACTGTTCATCATTCAGTTGTGATTTCAGTAGAGCAAATTCTGCCTCATTTACAATGAGTGGCTCTCCAAGTGGTTCTTGGCTCCCTGTAAGAGAAGGTTGGCTGCTCTCAAGAGTGTCTACATTTAGTTGAGCTTGAAGTTCTTCTTCTTGTTGGCGTTCATTGTCCAACATGTTTTTGTACTGCTTGAAATGCATATCTGTTATAGTGCTTTCTCTCGCATTGAAAGCATCTTCATGGGAGGCATGGGTGTCCAATAAATCTTCTTCTTTTCTCCATGTTTTAAAAGGTTGCAGTAGGGACATGTGGTAAAGTTCTCTATGTTGAGGAGTTTTAAATGATAGCTTCATATGATTAATCAGGCTGCATTTGGTTTAACCGGACTGCCCTCATAACTTTAACTATGTATTTACCTTTTTTCTCATTTGGTTTAATATTATTTTTGTATGAGAAATGTTAGGCTATGTGGTATAGAGACATGGGGGCTCATTACGATCCTGGTGATAGCCATGCCGCCATTTGCGGCATGGCTACCCCCATTCCGGGTACCGGGTCCTGGTTCCTGGATTGGGGAAATACCAGGCTTTGGAGGACCCAGTATTTTCCCATTCCAGGAACCCAGACTCTGTACATCCCCATTCCCATTCAGGCCCCCATAGGGCTCAATGGGAATTGGGAGGATGCAAACAACGGGCCCGTTAATGACAGGCCTGTTGTTTGCATCCTGGTCTGCTCGTGGGACCCGCTAAGGATGCCTGGAAAACCAGGCATCCTTAGCGGGTCCCGCGAGGAGACCTTGTAATAAGGCTGTAGGAGGTTAACAGGGTCGGCACCTCTACCGGCCCTGTTAACCCCCTACTGCCAGGGTCGTAATGGCCCCATGGTTTCCAAAGCAATTTTCCTGTTTGGGTAGTATGTGTCCGATACATTGTTTTTCAAAATGTCCTGGCTGTTGGGATCGTTTTTGGCTATTGTTTCTATGTCTTGGTCGGATTTCAGAACTCTTTTTCTGGATGCAGCAGGACCAAGGCTTAGCCAGACTATGTTTTCATATTTCCCATATAAGGCTGTTTCGGTTAAATGGTCTGCGGCTTCGTAGCAACCACATTCTTTATGGGAGAGCATTTTTATGCCAAAGCTGTATAATTTTTGTGGCAGTGTTTTGTCAGATGATTTGTCATCCCAGAGGTCTTTTAGCTCTGTTTCTCAGCTTTGTTTCAGTAGGCTGTGACATATCATGCAACTGCAGTGGAATTGTCTGCAATGTACTGCACATCTATCTTTGCATTCCACAGGAGGGCAATGATTGCATTGTAATCATTGCTGTACTTTGATGCTTCACTTCCTTTAATGCAGTATGCATTTTTAAGCAATTTGCTTTTCACACTGTGTCTAACAGAAGATATGGAGCTGTTTCCTTGTCCTTTTGCTGAATTTGGTCTAGGGAAACCTTTAATCCACAAAAGCATGTGGAAATGTGGTGCTCCTCTGGATTAATATTCTTTTCTCCAAAAGAAGTGTTGCACTTCTCCTAGGGAAGGAATTGTTTTATTTACAGATGAAGTGCAGCATGGCAATAAAGCAGTGATGGAAGTATCTTGACACATTTACAGGATCGAGAGTTTAGACTTCTCCTGGTATTCATGTCTATCCCTGCTTTGTTTTCATTTGCTATGCCTAGGAAATTGTGCAAGTCTTCCCATGCATACACAGCACAACTTAAAGTGACAAACCATGTGTGTGGGCCAAGGTTGCGTAGCATACACTGTACATCTGCGTGACATCAGAACCATTATTATTTCGTACCATGCATGTTTGCCAAGAGATTTGGGATACTGGACTATAAAACTTAATGTTTCTCTTGCACCTTTTCAAGTAGCTGCATATCAGACATGTTTAAAAAATTGGAACCTGTTTTTAATGTGTGTGCAACTCCGTAACATAGAGTTGCTAGTTCACTTTCAAACAGGAGGTGGAATAACATTCTTTCTGAATCTGGGGTCTTCAGAATACATTTGTAAAGAGTGGTATTATGATGCTTTTATTTGTGTGAATCTTTCATCATACCTTCCACCTTTTCTAATAGGAAAGAGTAGAGGAAAGCCTTGTGCTTCCAAACTTTTTTCCGATACGCTGATTGGAGATCCTTTGGCTTTCCACATTTGATATGTTTCTAGTGCATCGTCTATGCTGTCTTTGGAGTGCAGTGGGTGAATTGTATACTGGTCTAAAATATTGAACGCCTTAGTAGGATCTAGAAGTTCAAATTGACCAGTTGATGAGGAATCCTGAATTATTTCAGTGGTTTCTCTCGGTTTTCTTCAATGTTTATTTCTTTATAGTATTCATTGTTCTCTTTAAGAAATTGTAGGGCTTCTCTAACTTTAGTCTACTAGTCACTGCCAAATTGTTTTGTCTTTTGTAGGTACACCATTCACTAGGATAATCAAAGATTGATCTAGTGGCTGTTGCACTCCCAGAGTGTCCAGGAAAAAGGGCACGTGGCTAGGCCCTGATTTACCCAGGTGAGTACACAAAAATATAATAACAAATAATCAGGGTGAGAGAAGCCACACAGTTTTATGGTTATAGCCTGTACAAATAAAACATTGTCCTTGAGTATTTTGACCCCCATAATACTCAAGAACAATGGTTATTTTGTACTCCCAGAGTGTCTACATTTTCTTTAAGATGTAATGGCAAATAAACTACTTTGCCACAAATGCATTTCAGTAATTCAGAGGGAGGCAACTTGGCTCTTTTTCGGTTGAAGACATATTATTCAGGGTAATTCATGGAATTAATGTGTGCTGATAAGGGGAGTGCAAGCATGAAAATAGGAGTGCATGTGTGCCAAAGCTGTCCACGCAGCCGTTTGTCGATTCATGCAATGAGCTGCGTATGCCTTACCTGATGTGCACTGAATCCACGTGTGGCGCACACGTCATTGCGACATCCCGAAGGCTGTGCGTGAGATGGCCAGTGAAGGCGCACACAGGGCAGCGTACACACCTAAAAAAGGGGTGGAACACGCGGAATGGGGACCAACACATAAAAATGTGGGCATTACGGAGGAAGTACTGCTGCCAAATCCTCGTAACGCCTACACGTGCACTAACAAAACATATTCATGGAATCAAACAGGGGAAACCCGTGCGCCACAAGTGACACACTAATCCAGAAACACGTACGCCAGGCGGAAGCAGGCGGAAGTAGCCCTGCGCAGCATAAATGTCTGCGGAAAAAAAAAACAAGCTCATACACTACGATGAATATACCGTTCCTCACAGCAGTGGCCGTGGGACACCGCAGGAGGAGGAGGATAGCCAGGCTCCGCATTTTTCTACCCAGGACCAGCCTTTTTAGGATGCCTGATGATGAGGTGTACGGCAGGTACAGGTTTCCACCCCATATCATCCTAGAACTGGTTGCTGAGTGGGAGGATGATCTCACATCACCCACCCTGTGTTACCAATCACTGAACCCCTTGGAAAAGATTGTGAATGTACTGCATTTCTTGCCTACTGGGTCATTTCAGTGGACACGTGCGTGACTCACTGGCCACGCAGTCATGATGCCTACACCAGGTGTTGGCAATCATGACTGCACGCCCCTCAGTCCGCAGGCACATATACATGCCCAGAACACCCGCAGAAAGGCAGGCTGTGGTCCAGGACTTTTACAGGGTGGCACACTTCCCCAAAGGGCTAGGTGCCATTGATTGCACCCATGTGACTCTACGTCCTCCTAGGGTCACTGAACACATCAATCGAAACCGCAACCACTGGCATTCCATCAATTTGCAGGTTGAATGTGATGCCAAGGGAATCATCACCTCTGTATATGCCAACTCTCCGGGGTCTAGTCATGATAGTTTTATTTTTTATTTATTTATTTTTTTTTTATTTTTATTGGCATAAATGCCTTTAAAAAAGGAGAACAGATATTTGCAGTGCAGTCTATTCCCTCTTCTCTCCTCGAATGAATTACCAGGTGGCTCTCGTCTGTTTGCACCTTAACAGCGTATTCGAATGACCAGGTGGCTCTCGTCTGTTTGCACCTTAACAGCGTATTCGAATGACCAGGTGGCTCTCGTCTGTTTGCACCTTAACAGCGTATGATAGTTTTATATTCAGAATGTCAACCTTAAACCGGGACCTTTAAAATGAAAAATGGCAAAACCCAACTAATGACAACCATTATCACCTCCCCAGGGGACAGTGCCTACCCTCTGAGAACCTACATGATGACGCCGATACGGAACCCAACCACACCACCCCAGGTGAGATACAACGCAGAATCATAGTGGCAGCATGTGTCCTGTACAATGTTGCAACCCGGTGGGGCGTGCTGGTGGACATGGTGGTGTCCCCACATCCCAACCCCAACGTGGTGAGGCAGCTCGTACCCAGCTTGTGGCAACTTTTTTCACCTAAAATCCCACCCATGTGGAGTGCACACAGGCCTGGCACATACCAGCTGACAATTGATGATGACAAAAGGGACAGTCAACTGTCACAACCATACCACCCTGAGATTGTTTTACTGGAAGTGCTACATTGTGTGCATCCCTAGCTACTTAAACAAACCCAATGCTGTGTCAGTAACACTGCATGAAAATTATAGTTTACCTATGTTCTTAGATTGGTAAACCCTTGCGTAACCTCAATTTTGCAACACTTTACACAGCTATTGTAAACATTTTGCAAACATAATGTCTACATGCAGTTTACACAACATTTGAATGAGTGTACGCTATGTTTGCAAACATTTGATAACAATGTAAACAATGCGCAAAACCTTGGGCCTCATTACAACTCACCCGGTATGGAAACAACGGTGGCGGTAAACCTGCCGCCACCATTCTTTCCATACCGGGAGATCATGACTCCTGCAGGTGGAGGCATCAATCCCGCCAGGTCTGACCTGGCGGGTTCAACACCACCCGCCTGCAGGCGGACGAGGAAACACCGGCATGGTGCCGGTGTTTCCAGGAACCCCATTTACATTGAGTCCTATGGGATTTACACCATTCCGCCTCTGGAATTCCAGGGTCACTGGGGTTGTAATGCCCCGGTAATTCCGGGAATCACGGAGGCGGAAAGGTAATACGAGTCCGGCGTTAACCAGGCGGTTTTACCGTCTCAGTTACCGCCGGACTCGTAATGAGGCCCATTGTGTTTACAATGGTTTGCTTGTTTGTAAACCATACGGAACCTATGGTTTGAAAGGTTTACAAATGTTCTGTAAACCATTGACAAAAGATTTACAACAATGTTGCATACCTTTTGTTTTAATGGCTCATGAAAATGTGTAAACCTTTCAAACCATAATTTTGGTTAGGTTTACAAAAGAGCAAATATTGTGAATGTAAGGTATTGCATACAGTTTGCATGTTTGTTAAACATTGGCAAACATGGTGCATGCTCATTTAAATATTGTGCAAACTTAAGTAAACCATTTGTGAAAGGCTTAAAGGAGCTTTGTAAACAGTTACAAAAACTGAAGTTAAACTGAGGCTATTGAATGGCAAAGTGTAATTTTTATTGGAACACAATGTCCTTTTCAGCTTTAAATTGAATCAACTGTCAAAGAGAGACATCATGCACATGCTAACAATATGCCGAAGTCTGGTGGCAGACCTCTCATTCCTGTACTTCGCAGTACTCATAAGCCTTAAAAACATAGAATGAATTTTATTGATATGGGAACAAAAGTACTGAATATAAAGGTTATGTGTTTATGGTGCTGCAGCATTCTCAGGTGCTACCAGATATGATGATTCCCAGGATCTCATCACTTTACCCCAGAGGGGAGACCTTCTCTGTGAGACTAGGGAGTGTGCTAACCCACTACACAATATTCTGCTAGAAGTGGCGGTAAGTAGGAGCTCACAGGGAGAGACACCTCTCTAAGGGATAAGGACTCTCATTCCCCCTCTTTTGAAATGATTGCCCTCACTGAAACCTGTATGTCTCCCACGATTCTGCTACACTTGCTGCCCTCAATTACCCCAATATAACTTCTGCCACGCTCCCGGCCTCATGGGTAGGCATGTGGGTGTGGCTCTATTTTCATATTCCAAAGTCCCCATCTCTGCTTCACCCAATCCCCTAACAATTCTCCCTCATACACTACCTCTACTACCGCTGTACTTCACCTCCGGTAGGCCAATTATTTGACCACCTCTCCCACTAAGCGACTCACTCTCCAGATCAAGATCGCATTGCCTTAGAGGACTTTAACCATTACTCTCGCTCCACGGCCACATCCACTGACTTTACCTCCCTTCTTCATCATCACTCTTCTCTTCCATCCACTCCTTGCCCACCCACGCTACGGGGAACTCCCTCAATCTTATTCTCATCTCTACTCTCAGCCAGCAGAATCTATACTGCACCCTCTCCATCTAGCCACTCAATAGTCTTTGTCTCTATCCTGAGACCCTTCTCCTGCCTCTGAACTCTCCATCTTCCTCTCCGACCTACAACACTTGCTTTCCTCATTTGCTGAACTCACCTTCCCAACCACTGATGAAGCCTTCTTTAACTTCAACACTGCTCTTCAGGCTCCTTGCTGTGCTCATTTCCCTCTATCCCCTTTCAGCCTTAAACCCTCCCTGCCATGACCATGGATTACACCTCTAACACGCAGCTTGAAAACAGCAATGTGAAAACAACTTTGACTAGGCAAAAATCTAGACTTACAGGTTAGCTCCAAATCTACCTTTCCGCTCTTTCAATCTACTCCATGGCTCTTGACACTGCCAAAAGTGAATTCTACTGCTCTCTTATTTCCTTTCAATCCTAACAACCTTGACACCTCCAAAAATCTCTAAACTCTATTCTCTCTCTCCATAAATCCTCCACCATCTCTTATAATCTCTCTCTGTTAATGATGTCACTGTCTGCTTTGCTTCTAAAATACCTACCATTCAAGATACCCTCAAAAATGACCTGACCACTATCCTACACTCTCGCCACCATGTTCACCTTCAACCCCACTGACACTGAAGAGATGTATGCAATTCTCCATGCAGCAAACCCTTTTTGTCCCCCCACTGACCCTCTCTCCCCTCAACTAGTGAAACGTCTAGCACTCACTGTTTTCTTGTTCCATACATCCCTCTTCAATGCCTCCTTTGACATTGCCACTTTCCCTTCCTCTAGCAAATCGGCCAGTGTCATCCCCATTCTAAAACCCGAGAATTGGCCCTAACAGCCCTGTCCATTTTCATCCTGTCTCCCTTCTACCTCATTACTACAAAATCCTGGAAAGAATTGTATTTAACTGATTTTCCTTATTTGTGGATACACAGAATCTTCTGGACCTACTGCAATCTGGCTTCAGACCCCTCCACTCTACTGAAACAGCCCTTCACAATGTAAACAACATAATTTCCTCCACTCGCCATGCCAACCTGTCGTCTATCATTCTTTTTAACCTCTCAACCACCTTTGCTACTGTCGAACATTCTGACCTCCTAGCCACACTGTTTATCCTTTGCACAAAAGATAAAGCCCTTGATTGGATATCATCCTACCTTGCCCCCAGACATATTTCCAGTGTCCTGGAACAACCTCTCCTTGAAACACTTGTGTATGGGTGCAATATAAATAAAATATCATATCATATCTCCAACTCACCCCCCTTATCACTGTTGAGGTTTCCCACAGGCCAGTCCTAGGTCCTCTTCTCGTCACCCACTATACCTCTTCTCTCGGTGCCCTCATCTCCTCCTATGGCTTCTCATATTAGTGTTTCGCAGATGACACCCAGATATTCTTTGATTTTCACTCCCTATCTGACAAACTGAGAGACAATATCTTACACTGTATCACCACCATACAATATTGGATGGCATCTCACTCACTCATGCTCAGTTCCATGAAAACCAACGTTCTCTATGTCCCTACGAAATACACAATCCCCCACTCTCCTCCTCCCTTATTTTTCTTCTGTGACTACCATCCTTACTCTCCTTCTGCTTGCAAACTTGCTGTTGCATTCGCCCCACCTCACAATTTTTTTGTTCTTTATCTTGAAAGCTTCTACAGCCGACCAGACAAAACCTCTTGAATAACTGCAAAATACACAATCTCCTTCCTTTCAACACTACCAAACACCTAATAACTGCTATAGTCCTCTCTAAAACTGATTACTGTGCTAGTCTATTTTACGTCCTTCCAAACTATGCTTTCTCTCCATTGGACAAAGTCCAAAACTTTGCTGTCCACACACTTTTGAACCTTCCTTGATTTACATCTACCTCCTTGGCCCGCCACTAAATTGGTTGGTGAAATGTAGAGCTAAATACAAACTTCTTCTCATCATCTTCAAAACGATATATGTCTGTGCCCCTCCTTACCTAACTGGCCACCTAACCCTCTACTCTCCCTCTCGCACTTTAAGATCATTCTCGGCCCACCTTCTGGACACCTCTCGTGCCCCCTCTGCTCCTTCTCATTTCTGATTCTTCTCTTTCTCACTCCCCTACTCAGGAATGGTCTTCCTGTCTCGCTCTGCTCAATTCCTTCTCTACCACTATTTAAGAATAGTCAAAGTTCTAACACCTCTTCACCTATCCTGCCTCTCTCCTGATGTATCTACACAATGCCCACTGTACTTTCCCTGTCCCCTTAACCCCATAAGGTTGCACTTTGTGCGCTCTCCCTTTTCTGAATTGGATGTGAATTGGATGTATAGAGGAGGTCCAAATAAAGCCTGCACTCCAGTCGCCCATTTTGAAGTACCAGGAACGTTCACACTGAGATATGTGATGTATGATGAGCAAATAAACCAGCAGACAGCTGGAGTAGGGCTCTGCCCAGTGCCTATCAGAAGAACGATACCTGTTGAAGTACCAATAACCAGATAACCGTGGACAGTAAAGTATCCATTGAGAAAACCCTACCAGCACATGAGATGAAATGAAGATTGCCTAAGTACTGTCCCTGAAGAAACCAAAAAGGCCTTAATGGAAGACGAATGGTGACATCACAAGGACTCTGACTGACTCGCAGATAGAAGAAATGACGACCCAAGTATGACACAAAGAGACGAAATGCCATGAATAAAGATATCGTGAACCTAGAAGAAGGGACCGATGCTGAAATATAAAGCTTAAGCTGTAAGCAGGATGTAACACCTGCACATATGCTTGGAACCGCAAGATAGCTAAGAAAACAGTGCGGCTTGCCATGCTAAGTAGAAGAATAGAGCGGCAAGCACAATTATACATAATCTACCTCAAAACGAAGCACAGTATTAAAAGCAGAATCAAATCAGGTTACTAGAGGCCATAAGAAAAGATTCATATTCCAGCAACACGAAGAGAGACGGCTGAATCGAAACTCGGCAGAGGCAGCTTGTGCCAGGGAAGCCGAGGTCATACCAATAGAAGCTATGAACAGTAGCTACTGTTAATTAAAACTAAGAACAGAATATCCTGCCTCTGAAGGATCGAGATAAGAAGGTGAAGGTAGGTGGCAGGTGAAACGAAAATCAAATACACAAATTGAGAGAAACAAGGCAGAATCACAACGTAAGTAGCATGTGACCAGCCAAGCGAGAAGGAGCACGGGTTCACACCTACGCTTGGCATCCGCCCAGACAGAGATAACAGAACTTTTCGAGACAAGAAGATGTAGTTTCAAGGCCAACCACAGTGAACTCATTGACACATAGCCCATAATGTGATGATTGATTGAAGGAAGGCTGGGTGAATTGGGGGACACCCTGCACCAGGCTGACCATTCTGCGTGCTGCTAAGCAAAGTGGAAATTTATGCATGGGGTTGATGCAAACCCAATCACAATGAACCAAATAATCTAGGGTCCTATAGTTAGTAGAACCAATGGGATGTCATACTTTTAGTGACGTCTACAGTAGACATTTTTGAAGGAAGGGTTTAGATGCCTACCTGATAGTGTTTACCCAATTACCCTCACTCCGTTACCATATACAGATATAGCTCCTATCTTAAAGTTACCTTTTCCTAACCAATAGAATCGTTTGTTAACTTTTGAGTGTTACACGCCAGATTATGATGCGTTTTGAGTATAAAAGTGATGTTTTGTATGAAGTTCATTGGAGTTGAAGCGAGACGGACTATCGCATCACTGCTGATTCCTATGACACCCCGTTTTTTGTGCTTGTCATTAAACGGACTCCCTGTGCCAAACCATTGAGTTGTCCTTATTTATTGGTGTTGGAGTAATACATCTGCACCCCCATCCATCTCGAAGGTGCAGCTATCTTGTCTTAAAGTACTTCGGAGCAAACACTGAATCTATGGCCGGCCTGGGGTCTACCCACTACAGATGTGTTGTGAGACAGGCATGGTATCAAAAGAGGCACAGACTCTAGGTTGTTCATTTTAAAACCTTTATTTACTAAGGTTCCTGGGTTGGTGTAATGTCTGTCTGGACCTAACTATAAAGGGATGTTTCCCTTAACTGATGCTTCCAATTGCCGTTGCTGGGTAATAGTCTAAAATAAAAGTCTGTGTCTAAACCTATGCTTGCCCTCAGTCTTTACAAAAATGTGATAGGACGTCTTCTTGAAAAAGGAAAATAGTGATAAAACAAAAAGTGGGAAAGCAAGGATGGTTTCAGGTGGTCTTCTCACCAGGTGACGTTTGGTCAATGTCACAAAAATGAGTTCAATCAACAGGAATGTTCGTAAGACCTCCACAGGGCCCTTTCTGTGATTTGAAATACCTATAGTTTCTCTGAGTTCAACTTATTCAAGTTCCAAACACTACAAAAGAAATGTACCACAGTCCCTTTTACAGCTTCTCGGGGTTTCCTTCCCCATGCTTCACTCCTTTCAACCTTGAAAAGACAACCAATAAGTCTCCACCTTGGTTGGGCCTCTCAGGGTTCCCCAAGCTCAGGCCCTTCCAGCTTTCAAAAACAAAATCATTTTTTATCAGGATTCACTTTTTTTTGTTGGTAGCCCTCTTAGGGTTCCCTTCACCCAAGCTCAGTTCTCTTCCAGCTTTCAACACAAAACAAAATATATCACAGTTCAATTTCTGGATCTAACTACCAAGGAAGGTTCACACAATTCAAGGTCAGCTTGGGTTCTTTAATACACAAAAGACCTGGCTGTTCAACAAACCTTAACCAACCACTGCCCCGTCATTACGATCCAACTCAAATGATGACACCGATCCTAAGCCAACACACTGCATACTACATACTAATGCAGGACGTCAAACAC
This sequence comes from Ambystoma mexicanum, assembly GCF_040938575.1. NCBI lineage: Eukaryota > Metazoa > Chordata > Amphibia > Caudata > Ambystomatidae > Ambystoma > Ambystoma mexicanum. Next base: position 308,295,926 of record NC_090921.1, read on the forward strand.
ATAATAGCATCTCACCCCACACTAATATTCCATTTAAGAATTGCTTATCAAGGCGCAGCTTTTATGGAAGCATCCCCACAGAATAAATAGCATGAAGTTGCGAGGTGTCTCCCAAGGGGGTCTTGTTTAGTACAACATTCTGGAGTAGTCCCACTGTAATTCCGAAGTTTTGAATTTGGCCCTAGTTGCCCGGTGTTACTCTTTACCTTACAAAGGTACACCACCACCAGGACATCACCCTGACCGCTCTAGATTGTAACGATAAATGCTACACTCTGTTAAACACTACTATGCTTTTGGACAAAAACATCTTTGGTTATTGCAGATGCAATTTCAATGATGCAGGCAGCTTTTCAAGAGATCTCCTTCCTGATTTTAATGTATTACTTTTGTGGAAACTCTGGCTGAGGTAGGGTTCTGGGGAGAGCTTTGGTGGTGGGGTAATAGCGTGAGGTGCTGGCTGAGGTTGGGCGGTAGGGTGCTGCAGTGGTAGGGACAGTGGGCTGAGGTTTAGCTTTGGGTGAACTGCGCTGCGAGGATAGGGTGAAGTTTATTGGTGAGGTTGGTGGTACTTGTTTGTGCTGCAGTGAGTTTGGATGTCATGGGGTGCATGGGTGTGGTTAGTTGCTGGGGTGGTATTGGTTGATGGGGCACTGGGGTTAGGTGCTGAGGAGTTTGTGGTGTAGTACTGAAGTGAGGTTCTTGGCGAGGTTGGTGGCAATGCTTTTCCTTTGCAGATGGGAGCAGGTGCAAGTAGATGTAGGTCATCTGGCTTAAGTACCACCCACCTTCTTAGCCCTGTATCTTCCTTCCTGCTCTTAACTCTTAGATCAAGGGTGTCTCTCGCCCGGGCGTCCGAAGCAAAGGGCTGATGAAGAAAAGGGCAATTCCTGTTCGGACCAGGAGGATCTAGGGCCCGAACCCCTGCTCAGACAGCAGGTAAGCATGCACCAACATGTGTTTACTCCTTCTGTCCCTACAGGCCATCCCCAACCCCTCTGGTCCCCCTGTGATTTTCCCTTGTGCCCCCCTCCATTCTCGCACACAGATGTTGCCTGTTTTGCTTTTTTCATCTACCCTGCTCCCCCCGGACTCCAGCTTACTTCTGCAGGAGTCTGTCCTGATACATTCTGGCTTCACCATCACCATCTTGTGGCCAATGCTGGTTTTGACTTTTATGGACTTCATTGATTCACAGTGTGTCATCCTTTCTCAACTCTCACGCTGGACTTCCTTTGCATCATGTACTGATGGTGGCCCTGAATCATGCTGTTCACATCTTCATCTCGTATCCTGGCGTGCAACATTATGTGTTACTACTTCTGCAATTATATTCACTCTCCCCTCCTGCTTCTTCACTCTTTTTGACTGCGTACTCTCTATTCTCTCATCCATTCCTTTTCTCCCTTTTCCTATCTCCTCACCTCCTCCCCTTACTTTCTTATATGCACTTACTCTATCAGAATTGTCCCTGGACCTAGTATGATAGCATTCTCGTCTGTCTCTTCCCTAGTACGACAGAAGCTTGTTTGTCCCCCCTCCCTTTCTGCACCCCTCTCCCGCACCTTTTGTTTTTCTCCGGCTCTACCAGAAATGTCATCAGGCCTAGTACGGTAGTCGCCTGTCTGTTTCCATTTCCTTCTCGCTCTTGCACTATCTGACATGCCATTAGGCCGAGTACAATGGTTAATTCGACATCCTTACTGTGCATGGCCTGTAAGAATGTCATTGCATTTTCCCTTGTTCCCTCCCTTGCCTTGAAGCGCTTTGAAACACATTGTGTATAGGCGCTATATAAATAAACTATCATATCATATCATAACAGTCTGAGGCACCTGTGGGGTGCATACATTATAGTGGAGAGAAAGAAATACATCCAGGGGTTAATACCCGCTGATTTTCACGAGATGGTCAGCCAGGGGGAGCTGAAACACTAAATCTCCACAGAAAAGCCACAAATCCTTCTTTGTTAGCAAGTGGCTGATGTGGAGAAACCTGTGTTAAAGGGAAACGAGGTAATAAGAAAACTTCTGTATATCCCAAGGGAAGTGACGGACAGAAGGGCTCCAGCAAGCACAGCTTATAAGGCAAGCAATGAGAAGCATACATTTAAAGCCCCAGAATGAAAGTAATATAGAAAGGAATATATTTCCATTTTATAAGACTGATGACTAAAAACATGGGGCAGTTGCTGGGAGCCCAGCTGACCGCCACCACAGCATACTAATCAAGGACCAGTTGGACGAAGGACCAGAAGTGAAACACCAAAAGCCAATGATGTGAAAATTCTAATTTTCAGAAAAATAAAATGCATTTTTAATAAATCCCTTTTTTGTAACATAGTGTTTTCTCTATGTTTATTCTATTGTGCATAGTTTCTTACTGTTGCGACCCACCTGCAGCGTTTACGGTGTGTGCTTGCATTTTTCTGTTTATTTTGATGGGAGTCTGCTTGTTTTGGGCTTGTTTCTGAAGGAGATACAGCTTGTTTTATTTCCCTTTCGAGCTGGAAACACTGGACTCCAACAATGGCGGTGAAGATTCCAGCATGGGGCCGTCTACAGTGAAGGTTTAACAACTGTTTCCAATCATTCGGGACGACACTAGCACAGAAAGAATAACTGAAAACATGAACTCTTTTAGAGAAAATTTAATGTTCGAAAATAACCAGAAGGGAAGAGCCTATTAATATGTATTCCTTTTAAGCATGTGGGGTTTCTTTTTAAGTCCCAGTGTTTTGTACTTAGTAAGGGCTAGTGGCGGCGCTAGGGGTGGCCTGGGGTTGGCCAGGCCCCCCCGTGAGACCCTGTGCCCCCCTTGACCCCCCACCTAAAATGAGCAGTGACCATGTTCTCCCCCTACATTTGTCTGTGCCCCCCTACTTTTGTCTTTGGCCCCCTCTGTGCCCCTCCTAAATTTGATTTCTGGCGACGCCACTGGTAAGGGCGCCTGGAGTCCGCAGTTTCAATTTCGAAGGCAAAGCCCTCCTGTTAAAGCCTAGCCTAGGGTGGCCAACTGTCCTGGATTTCGCGGGATTGTCCCGCAATTAGGGACTCTGTCCCGCCGTTTGCAGAGGGGCAGTGCGGGACGCAGGTTGTCCCGACTTTCGTCAGGACAACCTGCCTCCAGCACAGCCACACTGCAAACTGAAATGGGCATTTATACAGCACGGCGCTGCCACCTGCTGCTTTCTTTCCGAGGGCGGCTCTGCAGCCCTGGCTCCTTTTGAGCCTGCAGGTCGAGCTGAAACGCTCGACACGGGTAGTGATGGTTATGTTTGCAGTTAAAAAACGTGACCATCACCTCCCAAGGACAAACCATTTGCATTTCAATGAAACCAAGAATTACGAGCCATTAAAAAAATGTAAATAGAAAAGGGGGTGATTTCAAACATGAATGACGTTGTGACATCATCGCCGCCTTGTGGGGAAGTGTCCACGAAATACGATCAAAGAGTTGGCCACCCTAGCCTAGCCTGTTCGTGGGCCTGTGCGTCCTTCCTTGGCCAGGGGGCAGGCTGGAAGAAGTGCTCACTTCCGGTAATTTGCTGGTGAGGGTTCCGACGAGGGGCTGACCTGGAAAGAGTTACCCGAGCAGGAAGACGGTTGAGACGCGCTGCCTACCTGTCGATGCTTCAGTTAATAATATTGATAGCTTAAGGATTTGTTATATGTAATGTATTTATAAGATGTGTTCCAGGGGCGCAAACTGCCCGTGCGTGACATGGCAAGCGAGTTCATGGACAACAACTGCTCACTCTCCTCTGACCATCTCATCCCACGTGTGCCTGTGGCTGTGTTATCTGTAGACGAAAGGCACCATCGGAGCGACCTCGGCCACTTAACGGAAAATGCAATCCTCGGGCAGAACTTGGCTTCATACTTGCAGCAGCGTGGCCCATAAAACAGAGTCCAGAGTCCATGGTTTGAGGCGCTCGAGGAGGCAGTGAGGCATCGGTTCAGCAGCGACAGACCGTGACAACTATCGTTTATAAACTCACAGAGGACTCAGGGCTGATTCCCAGGGTCCCTGGTAGCAGTATGGCTTTGGAGGAAGTTGTACAGGAAACAAACCTCGATTCAGTATTTCTCAAAACCTCATTAAAGCTGGCCGTACTCAATAAAAAACACAGGAAGGGAAAGGGCATTCTGTGACTTTTAAAGCATATGGCCCATCTTCTCGTGCTGCAGAAACTCCGGGAAACTCAAAGAATGTTCTTCTTGGGGGTTTAGTGTAGCATGTGAGGAACCCTTAAGCTTCTCAGCGGGAATCTGTGTGCAGATGGGCACAGAGAGGTTTAATCTGTATGAGCAGTGCCTGCATTTTCTGCAACTGCTTGAAAATCAGGTGCATCCCGTGGGAATCTGTTGTAATGGCAGCTGCTTCCAGATCTCATCTTGAGAGCTCTGTAGAGAGCCAGGTCGGATTCAGCATATGATGAGGTGGCAGCATACCTGCCTCACCTCCCAGATTTTTCCCCGGAGACTCAGGAGTTTTAGCAATTTCTCCGGGGCTCCAGGAAAGACCCTGGAATTTCTGGAATTTTGATGGGGGAAAGCTTTCACTGGTTGCTTTTTTTTTTGTTTTGCTTGCAGGACTTCGCCGCCAGGACTCCCTGCCTGAGTGTGGCTTTGTCTCTGCAGCAATATCCGTAACGCTTCGAGCACATTGGCAAAAATAATGCAGGTGAAGCAAAATAACCAGCGTTTATTTTGCTTCTCCTTTCATTCTTTTTTGCCGACTTTCAATGCGAACGCGCGTTTATTTTGCTTTCGTTTTTTTTGCCCAGGTTAGGGTGGACTCAGCCCCATTGAACCACAGTCATCAGGTTTGCAGTCTGTACAACTCACCACTGCACTACATAACCTGATGAAATACAACTGCGGTGAAATGTCCAATTACGGTACTACAAAATTCAGGGACAACCTTTGTATTGGTTCTCAGAGTTTACATGTGCACATTTTAACGTGTTGATTTTATGGAATGTGAATGCCTTTTGTCCTATGCAATTTGGGTGGTTGTGAAATGGGCAGAGTTTTGTGTGACTGTGAGCGGGGCATACATCTCAGGAATTTTGATTTTCAAATGTAGGCAGGTATGGCATGGACCGGGGATCTGAAAAAAAGGCTAAACTAAGGTAAGGAGATGATGCACGAAACGTTATCTTGATTTTACGAGGCAGACCTGCAGGCAGGGTCGTCATTGAGTTTAGTTAGTTTAGTTTATTTATTTGTACCGCGCACCGAACCCTGGGGTAGCTGGGCGCCGGAGACTTAGAAACAGCATGGCAAAAATATACAATACAGACTGTGATAAAACAACAACGGTGTAGCAGACCGGGTTACAGGTGGTCAACAGAGGCATGCAGAGAGGAAGTGCATTAAGCAGCGTTTTTGTTGGAAAGCCATGTTTTTGTTTTGGCTCTAAAAGTCCAAAATGAGGGTTCTGCTCTAAGGTATGGTGGCATAGCGTTCCATAGTTTGGCAGCTAGGACCGGGAAGCTGGCGCCACCTGCTTTTTTTAGGGAGAATTTGGGAACGGAAAGGCAATGTGCGTATGGTGTTCTAGTTGGTCTAGTTGAGGTGTGGTTGTGGAACTTGTCTGCCAGGTATTTGGGTGCGTCATTAGAGCGGCATTTATGGACGATGACGAGGGATCTGAGGGTGATTCTGTCTCGTACTGGGAGCCAGTGAGCATCTTGTCTGAAGCTGGAGATGTGGGCGTTTCGTGGGATACTGAGGGCGGCTCTGATGGCATTATTTTGAAGTACCTGTAGTTTGTTCAGGTTGTGTTCTGATGAGCCAAGAAAGAGGGTATTGCAGTAATCAATTTTTGAGAGCACTAACGCTCTGGCTAGTGTAATGCAGCTGGAAGGTGATAGGAAAGGTTTGCAGGCGTTGATGAGCTTATTGGTGTAAGCTGTTGAAGAGGCAGTTGCGTTCACCTGTCTTTTGAGCGAGAGAGTAGAGTCTAGATAAACCCCAAGGGTTTTAATTTCTTTGGCTACTGTGATTAGGTTACCGTCTATGTTGATGGACGCGTAACGGGGGTCTAGTTTGTTTAGTCGATGTTGGGAGCCGACAATGAGGAGCTCAGTTTTCTCGTCGTTGAGGCATAGGCCGTGCTCTGCCATCCAAGCTTGGATCTCTAAATAAAGGTTGTTGATTCTGGTGGAGTCCTCGTCGTAGCACCCTGATAGGGTGATGAGAACCTGGGTATCGTCAGCATAGTTTGTGTATGTGACACCTAGGTTATCTAGGCGGTCAAACAATAGCTTTGTGAAGATATTGTATAGGGTCGGCGAGACGCACGAGCCTTGAGGAACGCCGCAGGTGATGGGGACAGGGAGTGCTGATGCCCCTGGGGAGAAGACCCGGGTGGTTCGGTTGGTTAGGAAGGACTGGATCCAGGCAGTCGCCTGGTTAGAGAAGGCCGCTGAGGTCATCAGATGTTCTGTGAGGATCTGATGGTCGACGAGGTCGAAGGCAGCTGATAGATCTAGCAGTAGGAGAATGGCTAGATTACCCTTGTCCTTTGCCTCGTCCATCTGGATTTTTAGGTCCAGTAGGGCTGACTCTGTTCCATGCCTTGGCCTGAAGCCGGATTGTCTGAGACCCAGGAGGTTGTTGTCTTCCAGGTGCTTCTGTATTTGCAGGTAGGCCACTCTGTCTAGGATCTTTAGGATGTAGGGAACGGTGGTGATTGGCCTGTAATTAGTTGGGTTATTGGGGTCTAGATTAGGTTTTTTTAGAAGTGGCATGACCCAGGCCTCCTTGAGGCTGCTGGGCACTGAGCTTGATTTGAAGGATGCATTGATGAGGGCTGTTATGAAGGGGGCCAGAGTGTTGGCGCCTTCTTGGATGATGGGAGCTGGGCATGAGTCCCCTTGGCATCTAGAGGGCTTGAGGCCCTTAATGATGCTTTCTACTTCTTTAGTGGAAACTGGTGAGAAGGAGAAGGGGGGGCAAGTAGGTGTTTTTGGGGTGGTGGGCGGAGGATGGTTTGTTTTTTTGGAAAGGCTGAGCTTTTTCTGTTCGATTTTGGATTGTAACATGGTGATTTTGTCTGCTAGGGCTTTTTGAATCCTCTCACACCAGTCTGCATCTTTCACGCAGGTTTCAGCCAGAGTGGGGGGGGATTCGAGTTCCCTGAGGATATTGAAAAGCTCTTTTGTTTTGGATTTGGCGCTCTCAATTCTGTTATCATATGTCTCTTTTTTGGCCTTAAGGATAGCAGTTTTGTAGGTGGTGGCTGCTATCGAGAGTTGAGTTTTGTTGGAGAGGTTGGGCATTTTTCTCCAGGTGGCTTCTGCGGCTCGTTTGGAGTTTCGGAGGATTTTTAGCTCTGGTGTGAACCATTTGTTCATATGGGCTGCCGGTTTGGCTTTGGTGAGTTTGAGTGGGGCGATGGTGTCTACTGCTGATTCTAACGTTTTGTTGTAGAGGTCAGCGAGTTTCTCCGCATCTAGGTTGGCGTAGTTTGTAGGGGTACAGATATTGTCTATAAGTGGGCAGAGGTTTTGTAAGGTAATGTTGCGGTTGTTTCTGGTGAGGGTTTGGGGGATGGTAGGGGTTGGAGAGTTTGGTTGTGATTTCCCTTGGATGGAGAAGGAGATGGCGTGGTGGTCAGACCAAGCAGTTTGCTCGTTTTTTGTGATGGTCGTAGAGCAGTTGAGATCCGCTAGCCAGTCCAAGGTCCTGCCTTTGTTGTGGGTAGGGTCTGTGATTCTGAGCTTGAACCCTAGTTGGGAGATGGTGCTTTCCAGGGAGAGTGCATTGGTATCGTTTGGGTCGCCGAGACCGAGGTTGAGGTCACCAAGAAGGATAATTTGAGATCCTGTTTTGGTGTTGGTGGTCAAGAGGTCAGATATCTCTTCCTCAAATGTGGTGATGGGGCCTGGGGGTCTGTAAAGGAGGTGTAATAGTATGGTTTGTGTGGCAGAGAGTTGGAGCTTTGCTGACAGAAGTTCTGCAGATCGGAAGCTGGGCGGAGGGATTAATCTAAGTCCAAGGGATGTTTTAGCGATGAAGGCTACTCCTCCTCCTTTACCTAGGTCCCGGTCTTTCCTTAGTATTGAATAACCTTCTGGGATGGCGAGGGATAAGGCTGGGCCTGCTGCTTGGTGCAGCCAGGTTTCCGTGATAGCCAGGAAGTGTAGATTGTTGATAGAGATGAGGTCTGCGATATCTAGCGCATGGGCGACCAAGGAGCGGGCATTGACGAGGGCGCCCTTGATTAGTGGCTGTTCAGATGTGCTCAAGGGGGCTGATTGGGTGATGTTCAAAGTTTGAGCGGAGTTTGCTTGAATGTGTGTGGGATGAAAGGAGTGTTTTTTGGCGAGTGTCTTGGGGGTTATGAACCGAGAGCCGAGTCTCAGGTTTCTGTCTTTCAATGTGCATGGGTTCCAAGGAGTGGGCGGAGCAGCAAATCGGCGGATCCATTCTATAGGACTGAGGGTGTCAGGCTTGTCAATATGTTGGGTCTCCAAAAAACCCATAGTATGTTGGGTTGGGAGTGATTGCGGACGGGGTTTGTGGTGGGTGGTGTTGTTGTGGTGGAGCAGGGCGAGTGTAGCCGTTAAGGTGAGCGTGGCTAAGTAGAAGTTTGCCATGGGTGGTCAGAGTAAGACCCGGGTGTAGTTGGCCGAGGTTGACTAGGTGGTAGTTATAGAGTAGTTTGAGGTGAGGCGGGAGCCGACTGGGTCGGGATAGGCAGGATGGCAGGTAGTCAGGATCAGAGTGGGTACAATGGGCAGGCACGGTGGTCAATGGACTAGGCACAGAGGCTAGCAGATAGGCACATTCAAGGTGAGGCACAGTGGTCAACCGACTAAGGCACGGTGGCTAGCAAGTAGGCACATTCTAAACTGAGGCGCATAGGAAAAGTACATGCTAAATGCATGCACCAAGGCACCATACAGCGGTCTAGATGGTCTGTAGGCGACCAGAAGGCGCAATATAGCAGACTAGATGGTCTGTGGGCGACCAAAAGGCACAATATGGCAGACTAGATGGTCTGTGGGCGACCAAAAGGCACAATATAGCAGACTAGATGGTCTGTAGGCGACCAAGGCACAATATAGCAGACTAGATGGTCTGTAGGCGACCAAAAGGCACAATATAGCAGACTAGATGGTCTGTGGGCGACCAAAAGGCACAATATAGCAGACTAGATGGTCTGTGGGCGACCAAAAGGCACAATATGGCAGACTAGATGGTCTGTGGGCGACCAAAAGGCACAATATGGCAGACTAGATGGTCTGTGGGCGACCAAAAGGCACAATATAGCAGACTAGATGGTCTGTAGGCGACCAAAAGGCACAATATAGCAGACTAGATGGTCTGTGGGCGACCAAAAGGCACAATATAGCAGACTAGATGGTCTGTGGGCGACCAAAAGGCACAATATGGCAGACTAGATGGTCTGTAGGCGACCAAAAGGCACAATATAGCAGACTAGATGGTCTGTAGGCGACCAAGGCACAATATAGCAGACTAGATGGTCTGTAGGCGACCAAAAGGCACAATATAGCAGACTAAATGGTCTGTAGACGACCCATGTTGGAGGCTGGGAGCACATTTCAATGGAGTCGGTTACGGTTATAAACATACAGTGGTGTCTCCGGTGCTGGCATGTACTTACAGTACGTTTTCATTGTCCGGGTGGTAGTCTATCGGTTGGAGAGTAGAAAAATTGTGCAGGGGGGTGGCCACGCCGCGCTTCCATGCGCGTAACAGGCACACAACAGGCCTTAGTATGGCCTTCGACTGGCCGGCGATCCGCCTGCCGGCGGTTCTTCCTGGTTAGATCGAGGATTAGCCTCGATTTCGTGCCGCGATGCGCCCGGCATGGGCGAGTCAGGCACTTGCGTGGACAGGGTCAGGCAGGCCCTGATCCGATGCACGCTTGGGTCCTCAGTTCGATCCTCTGCTGGGCTGGGGGGTTGGGGGGGCTCCTGCCCTCACCCCTCGAGGTGGATGTCGGAAGTGGGGGGACCTGGGCACACAACAGGCCTTAGTATGGCCTTCGACTGGCCGGCGATCCGCCTGCCGGCGGTTCTTCCTGGTTAGATCGAGGATTAGCCTCGATTTCGTGCCGCGATGCGCCCGGCATGGGCGAGTCAGGCACTTGCGTGGACAGGGTCAGGCAGGCCCTGATCCGATGCACGCTTGGGTCCTCAGTTCGATCCTCTGCTGGGCTGGGGGGTTGGGGGGGCTCCTGCCCTCACCCCTCGAGGTGGATGTCGGAAGTGGGGGGACCTGGGCACACAACAGGCCTTAGTATGGCCTTCGACTGGCCGGCGATCCGCCTGCCGGCGGTTCTTCCTGGTTAGATCGAGGATTAGCCTCGATTTCGTGCCGCGATGCGCCCGGCATGGGCGAGTCAGGCACTTGCGTGGACAGGGTCAGGCAGGCCCTGATCCGATGCATGCTTGGGTCCTCAGTTCGATCCTCTGCTGGGCTGGGGGGTTGGGGGGGCTCCTGCCCTCACCCCTCGAGGTGGATGTCGGAAGTGGGGGGACCTGGGCACACAACAGGCCTTAGTATGGCCTTCGACTGGCCGGCGATCCGCCTGCCGGCGGTTCTTCCTGGTTAGATCGAGGATTAGCCTCGATTTCGTGCCGCGATGCGCCCGGCATGGGCGAGTCAGGCACTTGCGTGGACAGGGTCAGGCAGGCCCTGATCCGATGCACGCTTGGGTCCTCAGTTCGATCCTCTGCTGGGCTGGGGGGTTGGGGGGGCTCCTGCCCTCACCCCTCGAGGTGGATGTCGGAAGTGGGGGGACCTGGGCACACAACAGGCCTTAGTATGGCCTTCGACTGGCCGGCGATCCGCCTGCCGGCGGTTCTTCCTGGTTAGATCGAGGATTAGCCTCGATTTCGTGCCGCGATGCGCCCGGCATGGGCGAGTCAGGCACTTGCGTGGACAGGGTCAGGCAGGCCCTGATCCGATGCACGCTTGGGTCCTCAGTTCGATCCTCTGCTGGGCTGGGGGGTTGGGGGGGCTCCTGCCCTCACCCCTCGAGGTGGATGTCGGAAGTGGGGGGACCTGGGCACACAACAGGCCTTAGTATGGCCTTCGACTGGCCGGCGATCCGCCTGCCGGCGGTTCTTCCTGGTTAGATCGAGGATTAGCCTCGATTTCGTGCCGCGATGCGCCCGGCATGGGCGAGTCAGGCACTTGCGTGGACAGGGTCAGGCAGGCCCTGATCCGATGCACGCTTGGGTCCTCAGTTCGATCCTCTGCTGGGCTGGGGGGTTGGGGGGGCTCCTGCCCTCACCCCTCGAGGTGGATGTCGGAAGTGGGGGGACCTGGGCACACAACAGGCCTTAGTATGGCCTTCGACTGGCCGGCGATCCGCCTGCCGGCGGTTCTTCCTGGTTAGATCGAGGATTAGCCTCGATTTCGTGCCGCGATGCGCCCGGCATGGGCGAGTCAGGCACTTGCGTGGACAGGGTCAGGCAGGCCCTGATCCGATGCACGCTTGGGTCCTCAGTTCGATCCTCTGCTGGGCTGGGGGGTTGGGGGGGCTCCTGCCCTCACCCCTCGAGGTGGATGTCGGAAGTGGCGACCCTGCCTGGCGACCCTGCCTGCCTGCAGAAACTCCGGGAAACTCAAAGAATGTTCTTCTTGGGGGTTTAGTGTAGCATGTGAGGAACCCTTAAGCTTCTCAGCGGGAATCTGTGTGCAGATGGGCACAGAGAGGTTTAATCTGTATGAGCAGTGCCGGCATTTTCTGCAACTGCTTGAAAATCAGGTGCATCCCGTGGGAATCTGTTGTAATGGCAGCTGCTTCCAGATCTCATCTTGAGAGCTCTGTAGAGAGCCAGGTCGGATTCAGCATATGATGAGGTGGCAGCATACCTGCCTCACCTCCCAGATTTTTCCCAGGGACGTCATTTGGGGGTCGCCAGGGGTCGCAACTGCGACCTCTGTGGTGTCCCTTGCGACCTCTGTGGTGTCCCTTGCGACCTCTACTAAAAAAAAAAAAAAATTTTTTTTTTTTTTTTTTTTTTTTTAAAGTTATGCAAGCTTCTGGGCTGTGGCTCTTTACTTCTGGGGTGGCTGGCTTTCTTGTTCAGGCCCCTTAAAAAAAAAGACTTGAGGCACTTGTTCTTATTTTTCTTCTAACACTTTCAGCACTGACCCTAAATAAGAAAGAATAGGAATACCAAATAATGTGTCTTTCTGGAATTCTATACAGTAATTGCTGGCCTCATTAAATGTTTATTTCAGGCACACTTCAGGGGGTGAGTCACTGATTTAGTCTGTTCTTAAACGCCTCACTAAGCCTAAGCCGTTCATCCTTCTGAGGTCGATAAATGAGTACCAACACAGGTTGGGTGATATTGGGTGTATATTTTTTCTATATAAAGCGCTTAATGATGTGTTATTATATAGCACTTACGCTTATCATTTGGTCATGGACGTCTGCTTGCATACACAGTCATTTGGTAATACGGGCCAATAAACACTGAACTTAATGATACATATGGCGATCCATTCTTGTCTGAATGTACATCATATAGTGATATCATAACTATATTTTTCATAGTGTACATTGCTATGTGATGCCATTTCCTGTTTCGTCAACGGGTGAAATGTCGTGTTCCATCGCTACCCGCTATATCACTTTGGGGCGGGGTCTAATGACATCACTTCCTGTGATGTCATCAGAGGGTCAAGGGTCGGGTGATGTCACTTCCGCTACCCCTGGCATTTTGGTGAAATGACGTCCCTGATTTTTCCCTGGAGACTCAGGAATTTTAGCAATTTCTCCGGGGGTCGTCATTTAGGGGTCGCCAGGGGTCACAACTGCGACCTCTGGGGTCTCACTTGTGACCTCTGTGGTCTCCCTTGCGACCTCTAAAAAAATAAGTTATTCTTATTATTTTTTTTTATAATGCAAGCTCCTGGGCTGTGGCCAGCACCATGTGGCTCTTAACTTCTGGAGTGGCTGGCTTTCTTGTCCAGGCACCTTAAAAAAAAGAAGAAAATTAAGAACAGGAGTGCCACAAGTCTAACACTTTCAGCACTGACCCTAAATAAGAAATGATAGGAATACCAAATAATGTGTCTGTCTGGAATTCTATACAATAATTGCTATACTCATTAAAGGTTTATTTCAGGCACACTTCAGAGTCACTGATTTAGTCTGTTCTTAAACGCCTCAACTCAGCCTTTCATCCTTCTAAGGTCGATAAATGAGTACCAACACAGGTTGGATGATAGTGGGTGTATATTTTTTCTATATAAAGCACTTATGCGTAAGTGCTATATAATAACACATCATTATCATTTGGTCATGGACATCTGCTTTTATTCACAGTAATTTGGTAATAATGGCCTATACACACTGATCTTAACGATAAATATGGCGATCCATTCTTGTATGAAATGTACATCACATTATAGTGATATCGTAACCATATTTTTCGTACAATGCTGTGATGCCACTTCCTGTTTTGTCAACGGGTGAAAGGCTGTGTTCCATCGCTTCCTGCGATATCTCTTCGGGGTGGGGTCAAATGACATCACTTCCTGTGATGTCATCAGGTGTCAAGGGTCGTGTAATGTAGCTTCCACTACACCTGGCATTTTGGTGAAATAACGTCCCTGTCTGCAGGGATGCTTTCCTGTTCGCCAGTAATCAGCTTTCAAGGCATTTCCTGCGGAGCAAGGGCAAGGACATTCCGCCTGAAAACATTTCCATAATAGATAATCGTGTTGAGTCATTAACGCTAAGTTCATTTAACCCCCCGTTTTGAAAACACGTATGAAATCAGATTGAATCTGTGCCTGCAGCTATTTTTCTAAACCAATAATTAAGTGGATATTTGAAGATGTGCTGCTTAAATATATTAGAGTAAAATGCATTGCGGCGCTTGATTGGTAGAATCCGCTTGAAATTCCAGCCTTAAGAGTCCGCTGTGGGGGGGAATGAATGTGTGTCAGCCTTATCGTTACTCAGGAAGGGCAGAGTGCTTGCAGTGTTGATGGAGAGGTGCTTTGGAGCAATTGAGTGCTCACGGGGCAAGGGCAGTAACATGCAGAATTTGCCCACTCCGAGCCCTGTGTGGCACATGTAGCTTTCTGAATTCCTTGGGTTTTTACTTGTAAGCAGCGGGCTAGGTCGGTACAAGCGCATTTACCAAAGCAACGTTTTCTCCTCGGATTCACACGCATTCCTGCATGGTCCCCAACACCCCCTTTCCTGCTACACTGTCTCCTAATCTTTCCTGCATAGCACACACTATCTTTTCGGAGATCAGGAAACAGGAGCTTACAATGGAATTACAGACACTGCCAGAGAAAAGGGCCTTCCAAAATAGTATGAAGACTCCAAAATATGTCTAACTGCAGTTGCTACTGGACATTCTATATTATTATGAATCTAGACTAAGTGCAAGGTTTGGCTGCCTTGTACTTCCATTTTCCAAACATAACGTGCAATTACAAGTTCTAGATGTCTGTTTTTGCTCCTGAAACACGTGTAGATATTTACGGCATTACATGTTTCACTCAGTAGATCTGCTCTTTCTAGTGGCAGCAATTACTCTCTCAGTGACGAAGATTCGAGTGTGGGCTGAGGATCAAAAAACAAACGCCAGAATAAGGTAAGGAGGTGGTGTACAGATTTTAAGCTAATTTATTTCTGAGTGAGGCGTTTGGTGCACATGCTGTTTATCTGCGTGTCTCTCAGGGCCAATTTACAGTGAAATTTGAAGCACGTGCATGTGTCAGCATAAACTCCACTGTGCGCCTACATTCTCTGCTGAAGATGTACCAAGACACAGGACGTTGGGGGACGGGGGCGGGGGGGGTTCTTCGGACCTCTGCAGTTTGCGTGAACTAGACTCGTTTGGAAGTGTCTTGCTGATATCCGAGCTGGGGGGTTGGGGTGTTGTACAAAAGCTTGGCAATTAGCATGTTTGTTATATCCCTTCCCCCAACCAGTTTCACAGAGCTTACCATTCATTTGTGGTCAGTATCGGATTTGAATTTATTTGTATAATAATTTAATAATAATAATTTTTATTATTATACACAGTTCACTTTTCCAATCCATGACAAAACCAGCAATTCTAAGGACCGCACAATGCACACTCTCATGCACACGAGAAAAAGTGGGACTGCCACGAAATGACAAACTTACTGTGCAAAATGAAACCTTAACTTAAATGACATTTCAGAGGTCCAAACACAAGTACATGCATACAAACAGGCTCGCTCCAAAACGAATCACCTCAACTCTCTGCATTCATGGGTGGAAATGCAGCTGAGGTTTTGTGCACATCCACATTTAAAACAGAAAGAGAGAAAAGCTCAGCCAGGGAAATAAAAGGCAAGTTCAACTCGACTCTTGAGATTGAGGTGGTCTGCGGAATGTCCCCAGGACAAGAATTTTCAACCTGCTTGAAAAAGCATGAATCACACCCTGTCCTCAAACAATGCAAACTGCGGGGTTCATGGGAATGCGGCCTCTGCTGGAATCGAGCGCAGGAGCCACTTGTGTTTCAGAGACAAGGCCAGGGCGAAATCGTCCATTGTTTGTTTGCATTCCTTGTCTTATGCAGGGAAGTGTGCGCCTCGGTCTGATTTCAGGTTTGGTTGGCTTGTTTGGGGATGCCATGAGCACAGGCCACTTTCCCAGCACAAGTTTTCCGTAATTATTTCTGCCCAAGCACCAAATCTGTACTCGCCATCCTCAGGGTTGGAGGTTCCCAGCGCACAAGGTCGCAGTCTGGCTTGTTGCCAGAGTGTGCAGAGAGATGGTTCACACAATTAAACATGCTGCTCAAACATTGCTGCTTGGCGCACTGAGAACCATTACCATGTGGTTGGTGGGTGGGTTGGGGGTGAGTCGGCGAATACGGTATTATGAACCCCTCTTTAAACCTACAGTTTCATACATTTTCTGCACAGCTGTCGACTCATATGAAACCATTATGGAAATCCAGCTTTAGGCATTGCCTTTCTCTATCCGACCCCTGTGCCCCAACACCACCCTGTTCTGTGCAACCATTGCCCCACCACCCGTTTGCACCCACACTTGCTGTTTGATTTGCCTCTACTGCTGCCTTATTTTCCCCCCTGTCACCCCCTCTGCATTTCTCTGGTATCTAAATTGCATTAAGTATTTAAAATTGCATTGTCAAACCTAGGACTTTTTTCCCACTATGCAGGACTCTGACTTAGGCGTGTTACTGCTGTATCTAAATTGCATTATGAAAGTAGTGCCGTCTTGTGGTTTTTGCCTCCTAGTCAAACTTTCATCTAGCAAACTTTTCTACCTTTATCTAAACCCCTGTCGTCTTGTCTACTTGTCTTGTCTGCTTGTGCCCCGCCCTGTGGCCTTCCCTAGTGTTCTCCCCACCCCCTCACACACGTTACCACTCCCTTACTCTTCTCCCCACCTACTCTATGGTGCTCCCTGTCTCTCCTATCTTTTCTAACTGATTCTCTATCAACTATCCCGCTCTCCTCACTAAATCTGGGAGGAAGAAGTTTAATAAGGATATCCTGTTCTCCAACCCAGGCCTCCCTATCGCCGATACCTATACCAGTACCTCCTCCAGGCAAACCCTCACCAACATCCTCTACCTATGGTCTCTGTGCTCTCTCCTTTCTCTTCTTCTCCCATTAATGGTGGCACCTGGTGGGAGGCCCTCCTGGAATCCTTCCACTCCTCTAAGGTCATCATTAATGTTTGCTTGAATGGTAACGTCTTGGTCCAAGGCCCTCAAGCCAACCTTCTTCTCTTTGATAGACGCTTCCTGTGCCTCATCAATTTCCTTTCTTCTCCTGCTGTGCCCTCTCTCCCCTCCACGGCTTCCCTGCCTCCCCCTGCTGTCTCCGTCTTGGCTACCTTGCCCTCTCCTCCTGCCGCTTCTGCTCCCCTTCGGGCTTCTTCTACACCTCCGCAGGGCATACCTCTGATTTGTACCCCTCCCTGGTCAAGGATGGCAACCTTCTCCATATTGTCACTCTAAACTCTTGCTCGGCTGTCAAACACTCCTCTGATATTTGTTTCCTCCTTGAGGAACTTGACCTTGATGTCCTCGGTCTCACCGAGACATGGTTCAAGGCCAGCTCTGTCACCAGCTTTGACACTCTCCTCCCTGATGGCTACAAGATCCTCTGCGCGCCCAGATCCAGGTGTAGCCCTGATCTTCCCTAAGTGGATTCCTGCCTCTGTCATTCCGACGCAGGCCTACTCCTCTTTTGAATGCCTTGTCTGCAGGCTCTCTCTCTCGCCTAGCCATTCCCTTACTGTGGCTACTATCTATCGGCCACCTGGTCAAGTTTCTTCCTTCCTCTCTGAGTGGGCGGACCTCTCCTCCTCCCTCCTTGTCTCGACTACTCAACTGCTCCTTCTCAGAGACTTCAACAACCACCTGGATGCTTTCTGTCCTTCCTCTGGACGCTTTCGTGACTTCTGCAACTCTTTCTCACTCTCTATTCTCCCCTCTGGCCTGACTCACTCTGCAGGGCACACTCTGGATGTTCTGATCTCTTAAGACCTTTCCCTTTGATCCCTCTCACCACTCCTCTCTCCTGGAGCGATCACTTTCTCCTTTCCTCCAAGCTCACCCTCTACCCCTCAGGCCATGTCAGCTCCAGCACTGCCACCTACCTTCTTGGTGATCCAACCTATGAAGTGTGTATCAGTTGAGGCTTTTTCTGCCACTTTCTCACCCCTTCCTCTTCCCTTGGTTGACTCTCACCCTGACACAGCCCTCTCCATGCTCCACTCTGCTCTATCTGATACTCTCAATGTTCTTGCCCCTGTCATGAGGATCCGCTTGAAACCCAAAGACAAGTGCAACTCTTGGTACGACTTAGACCTTGGCACCCTTAAACGTGAGTGCGGGATGGCTTAGAGGAAATGGTGTGCTTCAGGTACATCTTCTTACAAACTGGCCTGCCGCCTTCTCCAAAGGCAATACCGGCTCTCTGTCCGCACCAAGAAGAGAGTCCACATACAAGCCTGCGTCTCTGCGACATCTAACAACTCGGCCAAACTTATCTGCTAGGAACTGGCCAATTCTCCTGTCCCTTCCCATGCCCTCTGCACGGCCCTGGCTTCTCATTTCATCTCTAAAACTCAGGAAATCCTGTTCCCTCTCTCTACTCCCTGCACTTCCCCTGGCCCTTCTTCGGCCACCTCTCCTCCCTCCTTCTCTGCCTTTCCCATGTTCTCCCTAGACGAGGTTTCGAGACCAGTCTGATCTATGATCTGTTCCTCCAAAACCATCAAGGACCACACTGACACCCTGGCTCCTACTCTGGCTGACTTCCTCAACCACTCCTTCGTCACTGGAGTCTTCCCTTCCCATCTGAAACACTCCCTTATGCACCCTCTTCTTAAGAAACCCTCTGCTGACCCTTACTGCCTGGCTAACTATCGCCCAAACTCCATCACTCCTTTCCTGGGCAAACACCTGGAAAAACTGGCCATATCCCAGATTATTCTTCACACTGAATCTGTTGGTTGTCACCATGACCATCGGTCTAGCTTCAGAGCTGCCAGAAGTACTTAAACTGCTCTCCTGAACATCCATGAAGACCTACTCTCCAACCTTGATTCCAACACCCCTTGTGTACTCGTCTTACTGGATCTCTCTTCTGCCTTTGACATGGTCAACCATGCCATCCTGATCAACCATCTCTGTGATAAACTTGGTATCACTGATCAGGCCCTGGCTTGGTGGACTTCCTTCCTCTCTGATCGACCCTCCCAATTCCAACTTGGGTACTTCCTCTCCTCCATCTCTATCTCTACCTGTGGTGTTCCCCAGGGGTCTAACCTCTGTTCAACCAATACCTGGTACTTCCTGACCACCGCATTGCCACTCAATGCCCCAACTTTCAGTGCTCTGCTGTTCATTTTCAGGCTCCCTTCTGCCACCTCTTCTCCTTCTCAAATTCTCTGTCTGTCTGCTATCCACAAGTGGTTTACCGCCAATGATCTCTGCCTTAATACCAGCCTCTAAGAAGTTGCACTACCAGCCTCACCTCCTCAGAGGTATTCTTCCTTTACTCTCCTTCTCCCAGAATCTCACTGTCTACAGGCTGGACTAATGCAACCTCCTCTTTCTAAATCTGCCAGCCTCTACTCTGCCCCCCCGCAACTCATCCAAAACAGGACTGCAAGCCGTGTCCTTATCCTCAAGCCCAGGGATCGTATCTCTCCAGGACTGAAATCTCTGCACTGGCTCCCGGTGTCGGCAGGATTAAGTTAAAAACCCTCTGCATTGTCCACAAGGCCTTCTGGGCCTGGAGCCTCAATACCTTCAACTCTCTCTTCCTTAATATCTACCTTCAAGAGGTCTTCGCTTATACACCTCCAACTCCCTGAGGGTGAGTTGGTGGTAGATCTTTCTTCTGCTGGGGCCTCCCCTTGCCTCTCTGAAACTTCAGGAGAACCAACTCCAGTTCCAGAAGCACCTCAAGACCTCTTTGCTTCTGCTTTCTCTCTTCATCTCCCCTGCTGATCTACTGGCTAAAACTGAAACTGCACTGGTTACCTGGCTACCGTCTGATCTCGGGACCAGCTCCCCTCCCACCTGTTGCACACCTGCACTGCCCCCCTGGCAACCCTTGCACTCGGAGAATGTCTCTGTATCCCTACAGCCCCCTGCCATCACTTTACACCTTATGTCTGCACTTAGCCTTGCACTTGCCACCAGCTGGCCGCACTTTTTATTTATTGTCCTTATTTATTTTACTGTTATCCTATGTACTGCGCTGTCCCTCCCTCTTTCCCTCTGCACTTTTCCCTTCCCCCATCCCCTGCACTTGCGCAATCTCAATGTCACCTGGCCTAGTAAGATCGTTGTCTGTCTTCTCTCTGTTCCCCCTCCCTTGCCTCGTCGTGCCTTGAAACACTTGTGTATAGGCACGGTATAAATGCTATATTATATATATTCCTAGAGCCCCCAACGCGTGCCATTGAATTTGCGATACCTAATAATGCCAGGCGCTGAATTTTCCTCCCAACTTGAACCCTGGTGCAATACTATGACCCCCCCGCTTATCCCCACAGTTCGCTTCCACCTACCCGTACTAATAAGCCTTCCCAATGTTACATTGGCCACTCCCCCATTCCACGAAATGTTGACCTTGATCTCACTGGTAAGTGGGGCAGGGGCAAGATATTCCATGCGGCCATTAACGAGGGAAAGGCCAGGCTCACGGGACCCAACCTGCCGTGGTGCTGCGGGCAGAGGCAGCCACGCCCCTTGATGACGCGACTACCCCCCCCAACCATACCCTGGGAGTTGAGTGCAGAGGCCCCCCTCTCTTTAGCATAAGCCAAAGTGGGCATCCCCGCTAAGGGCAGCCCCACCAAGAGGCTGTTTGCAGTGGCGCGGAAGCCTCGTAGAGTAGGGATGACTGAGTCCAGCCATGCGCGTGTATCTGAATGACTGTGACTGACTGGCTGTGTGTCTAATATTGAGTTACTGACTGAACGTGACTAAGTGATGGTCTGACTGCATGAGTGGCAGGGTGATTGAGTGACCCTCAGACTGGCAGACTGAGTCGGAGAGTGAGTGAGTGAATTACTGACTGACTGACTAGTGAGGGAGTGAAGAGTTGGTTGAGGGAGTGAGTGGGTTAGTGAGTGACTGGTTGGCTGATTGACTGGTTGGCTGGAAATGTTACAAAAGCCTGCAACTGGCCCAAGCAAAGGTTATTTCTGACATATTGGAGGTAATTACGACCCAGGCGGTAAGGGTTAACGCCGTCGTTAACCCTTAACGTCTGATTCCAATTTTAACTGCTGCTTTTAGCAGGCGTTAAAATCCATGGCGCTAAACCGCCTTGGTGCTAATTACGGCACCGTAATTTATGGTGCCGTAATTAGCGTCTTCCCCACTCCCATTATGCCCTATGGGGCAAAAATGGGAATGGGGAAGGGTAAATGGGAAATGGGGATTTACCGCCCCACTCACCTTGGAATGGGGCGGTAAATCCGCCATCCACCATGGTGTCAACGTAGTTTACACCATGGTGGTAAAGTTGGTGTACTTACCGCCTGGGTCGTAATGACCCCAATTGTATGTATGGGGGTGTAGAAGGGTAGGGGCATAAGGGGAGGTATTTGGGGAAGAAGAGCGCTGGAGCAGTTGGGGGAGACGAGTAGTGGGGGCAGTTTGGGTAGAAGGGAATTTGGTCACTGGTCACAGCACTCACTATTCACCTCACAAACTGTCTCAGTATGAACTAGCCGAAGTGGCAAGCTTGCTGCACCAGTTCTAAAGCGAGTGGCTGAAGGCAGACTTGGTTAAGACGTTTTTTATTACACCAGTAGTGGGTTTAAAACTCCAATTGATTAATTAACTCCTCTCAGTAGACTGCTTTTAAAAAACACTGGCAGGCCTGTGCATGGTTCAGTGTGTGCCTAGAGGGCTAATTGTCCCTGCTGGCTTGGCCCCATGTCAGAGGTGAATATTTTTTTTTAAGCATGGTGTTCAACAAATTTGAATATCCAGATAAAATGAAACCATTTGTGTCAAACTAAAAGCCACCATAGTTAGTGAGCTTTATTTCTTTTGCTGACTTTCATTGCCCAGGAAGAAGTGCTATTACAATGTGTAATATTAATGTTTGTGCTACTATTTCAGTGTACTGGGATAGAATGCCAGCAAGCAGGCAATCGAACACTGCCTGGAACTGGCTCTTCAGTGAAAAAAGAAGGGGACCGGAACCACCAGTTGTCTGATCCCAGTCCTGGTTCAGCAACCCCATCAGAAGTAAGCACCCCTTGAGTAAAAAAGAAAGTTGGTTGACGCCCCTCAACTCTCGTTCTCTGCTGTTGAACATTCCTCTGATATCTGTCACCTCCTTGAAGACTTTGATGACCTTGACGTCCTCACTCTCACCGAGACGTGGTTCACTGCCAGCTCTGCCACTGCTTTTGACAAACTCCTCTATAAGGGCTAAGTCCAGGCCTAAGATCCTCACCTGGTATGATTACGACCTAGCCTCGCTCAAACGCAAGTGCAGAGTTGCTTGCTTCAAGCCCATACGCTGACAGACTGGCCTGCTGCCTGCTCCAAATGTAATACAGACTCTCCATCCATTTAAAGAAGAGGGCCCATATCCAAGCCTGCATCTCTGGGGCCACCAACAACACGGCTGAACTGCTCAAAATCTGCATGGAACTTGCCAATCCTACTGCAGTCTCCTCTGGCATCCCAGTCCCTCTGCACTGCACATGCCTCCCACTTCACAACCAAAACTCAGGACATCCTGTGCTCAATCTCCTACCCCCCTTACCTGCTCTCAGGCCTCCCTTAGCTCCCCTTTCCTCTTTCCTCCTATTCTCCTCCTTCTCGCCCATAGCAACAGATGCAGTCTCTAAACATGTCCGCTGTATGAAAGTCTCTTCCAAACAGGTGCTCCCCTGCTCCTCCAAAACTATCAAAGACACCATTGCCTCACATGCTGCAGCCTTGGCTGATATCTGCATTGACTCCTTTGCCACTGGCTCCTTCCCACTACCCCTCAAGCAGTCACTTGTGTACCCTCTCCTTAAAAAGCCTTCTGTCGCCCCTTGCTTCCCTGCTAATTACTGCCCTATCACCATTACCCCTGCCTGGGCAAACTCTTGGAGAAGTTGGTAATCTCCCAATTGATCCAGCACACTAAATCTGTTGGTTGTCTCTACGACCACCACTCTGACTTCAGAGCAGCCAGAGACATGGAAACTGCTCTCCTGAACACCCATGAAGACTGTCTCTAAAATCTCGATTCCCGCTCTCCCTCCATTCTCATCCTTCTCGATCTTTCCTCTGCCTTTGACATGGTCAATCATACCACATTTATAAATCGGCTCTGTGATACCCTTGGCATCAGTGACCTGGCAATGGACTAGTTGACCTCCTTCCAATCTGACTGACCTTTCCAGGTTCAACTGGGCCCTTTCCCCCAGCACACTGTCTACCTGCGGCGTCCCTTAGTGCTCTATCTTCTCGCTGTGGCTCTTCAACATCTACCTTGCTCCTCTGGCCCACCTGATCTCCACCTTCTCTCCTCTATTCCAATGTTATGCAGATGATATGCAGCTCTCCTTCAAGCTTTCCTCCACTTCCGCTTCTTCTGCCTCTCTCATTCCTGACTGATTGGTATTCAGGTATGGTGCGCTGCTAACAATCTCTGCCTTCACGCCAGTAAGACTGAGATACTTCTCATTTGGACCCCTGCTCCCCCTTCCCTCCTACTCTCTGACCATGCTCCATGGGTCCCCTCCCATCACCCTCTTGTGAGGCTTAAAACCTTGGCGTCATCTTTGATTCCTCTGTCGCTTTCTCTGGTCACATCGCAGACCTTGCCAAGAAGGCCCACTTTCAGCTGCACCTCCTCTGAGGCATTCTAAATTTCCTCACATTTTCCCAGAAACTCAATGTCTCCAGAGCTCTGGTCCTCTCTAAACTGGACTACTGCAACATCCTTTTCATCAATCAGACTTTTTCCGCCCCTACCTCCTTCAACTCATCCGGAATAGGACTGAGACTTATCCTTGGCCTCAAGCCCATGGACCACCTCTCTCCAGCTCTAAAAATCTCTCCACTGGCTCCCTGCTGCTGCGAGGATCAAGTTCAAGACCCTCTGCATCATCCACAAGGCTTTCTGGGGCCTGGGACCACTCTACATTCACATCTCTCTCCCTAAATACCTCCCTGCTAGAGCCCTTCGGTTTTCTAGCTCAAATTCATTACAAATCTGATGCTTTTCTAAGCAGAGAGTTGGGGGTAGATCTCTCCTTCGGCAGGAACCTCCCTGTGGAATGGCCTCCCTGCTCCTCTCATGCTTGAGCCAGATTTCCTTAAGTTCCGGAAGCTTCTTGAGACCTTCTCTTTTATTTTTCCTTTCCTCTCCCCCTCCCCTGCTTATGCCTCCCTGTGTCTCCTGGACTGGCTGCCTGGTCCCTTCTAAGTCCTACAGTGCACCAGGCCCTCCTCACCTAGTCTTCCCCAGCACTCCGGTCTCCTTAACCTGCATTTGCCCTTCTGGGCCCCCTTCCCCTCACTAGTCTGATGGGGTGTGCATCCCTACTTAGCCTGGTCCACCCCCGTCCTCGTGCTTAGCATGTGGTCCTCATTCCCTGCTTTGCCTGGCATTTGCCCACCTGGCCTCCCCTTGGCTAGACCAATGAGCCCGCCTATTCCCCTCCTACCGCATGTACTAGTGTGCCCCCACTCTACCCCATACTTCCCTCTAATCCTAGAATCCCCCTACCTGCACCTCTCCCCACTCTCCTCCCCCTTGCACTCCTTGTTATGGCACTGGCACGATCCCAAGACCTAGTACAACCGTTATTGCCTGTGCCCCCCCCACACACACACACTTCTTTGTCTTGTGGCACCTCAAATCACCATTTGATGTATAGGCGCTATATAAATAAGCAATAAATAATTAAAATATTTATTTTGCATTGGGGAAAGTGAAAGGCAGCAAGTGAAATTGCTGGGAGCTATTTATCTCATGCTTGTAGATTCAAAGAGCCCAGTTAGCTTGACACCAAGCAATACCATGAGCTACAGTTCGACTCCATAGTCAAACTGGTGCCATTTAAATATACCTATGTGAAAATAACCAGTTTTGAGAATGTGTATAAAGGGACATTATGACACATATAAGACATTTAAAAGTAACATGCAGCATATTAATAAAACCTAGTGCACACCTTAAAATAAACTTTCCACAAAACAAACACAACATAACAACAATGAAATGATATGATATGATATGTTTATTTATATAGCGCCTATACCCAATGTGTTTCAAAGTGCTTCAAGGCAAGGGCGGGAACAAGGGAAAATACGACAACATTCTTACAGGCCATGAACAGTAAGGATGTGAAATTAACTATCGTACTCGGCCTGACTACATTTCAGATAGTGCAAGTTCTGAGACATAGATAAAGAAGGGAGCAGGAGTTTGGGAAGGAAATGGAAACAGACAGGTGACTACCGTACTAGGCCTGACAATATTTCTGGTAGAGCCGGAGGAAAACAAAAGGTGAGAGAGAGGGGTGCTGAAAGGGAGGAGAGGAACAAAACAAGCGACTATCGTACTAGGCCTGGCAACTTTTCAGATAGTGCTGGAGGGAGGGGGGAACAGTAAGGGGATGGGGGAGCGACAGACGAGGTTGCTATCATACTAGGTCCAGGGACAATTCTGATAGAGTAAGTGCATAGAAGAAAGTAAGTGGAGGAGGGGAGGAGATAGGAAAAGGGAGAGGGGAGGGGAGGACAGAATAGAGAGTAAGCAGTCAAAAATAGTGGAGAAGCAAGTGGGGAGAGCGAATACAATGGCAGAAGTCAGTAGTAACACATAATGTTGCACGTTTGGATACAAGATGAAGATGGGAACAGCATGATGCAGGGCCACCATGAGTACAAGATGCAAAGTCCAGCATGAGAGTTGAGAAAGGGTGACGCACCGTGAATCAATGAAGTCCACAAAAGTAAAATCTAGCATTGGCCACAAGACGGTGATGGTGAAACCAGAATGTATCAGGACAGCCTCCTGTGTCCAGGAAGGGGGGGGGGCACAAGGGAACAACACAGGGGGACCAGAGAGGGTGGGGATGGCCTGTGGGGACAGAGGGTGTAAACACATGTTGGTGCATGCTTACCTGCTGTCTTAGCAGGGGGTCGGACCCTGGTCCGAACAGGTCCAAACAGGAATTGCCCTTTTCTTTGACTGCCCTTCACTTTGGACGCCTGGGCAAGAGACGCCCTTGATCCGAGAGTTAAGAGCAGGAAGGAAGAGGCAGGGATAAGAAGGTGGGTGGTGCTTAGGCCAGGGGACCTAGATCCACTTACACCTGCTCCCCAGCTGCAAAGGAAAAGAGGCTGGAGGGCTCCTTAAGTAGGGATAAGAGCGGCAAGCAGGAAGGCACCAGGTGGGTGGGGCTTGCTAAGTGGTGAAAAAGAGTGGCAACCAGGAAGGCACCAGGTGGGCGGGGCTTAGGCCAGGTGACCTAGATCCACTTACACCTGCTCCCCAGCTGCAAAGGAAAAGAGGCTGGAGGGCTCCTTAAGTAGGGAAAAGAGCAGCAAGCAGGAAGGCACCAGGTGGGCGGGGCTTGCTAAGTGGTGAAAAAGAGAGGCAACCAGGAAGGCACCAGGTGGGCGGGGCTTAGTCAGTTGACCTAGATCCACTTGCACCTGCTCCCCAGCTGCAAAGGAAAGAGGCTGGAGGGTTCCTTAAGTAGGGAAAAGTGCGGCAAGCAGGAAGGCACCAGGTGGGCGGAACTTGCTAAGTGGTGAAACGGAGTGGCAACCAGGAAGGCACCAGGTGGGCTGGGCTTGCTAAGTGGTGAAAAAGAGCGGCAACCAGGAAGGCACCAGGTGGGCTGGGCTTGCTAAGTGGTGAAAAAGAGCAGGAACCAGGAAGGCACCAGGTGGGTGGGGCTTAGGCCAGGTGACCTAGATCCACTTACACCTGCTACCCAGCTGCAAATGAAAAGAGGCTGGAGGGCTCCTTAAGTAGGGAAAAGAGCGGCAAGCAGGAAGGCACTAGGTGGGTGGGGCTTGCTAAGTGGTGAAAAAGAGTGGCAACCAGGAAGGCACCAGGTGGGCGGGGCTTAGGCCAGGTGACCTAGATCCACTTACACCTGCTCCCCAGCTGCATAGAAACAATATCAAACACGATTGTAATCACATTACAATGAAGCACATATAAAGGACAATAGTTTGGATCTCAAATGAAAGTTACATTTGTGGCATGCTATGTACTAGCTGCTAGTTCTCCAGATATGTTTCCTATACATAGGTGATGCCAGATAACTTGGAGCTGCTCCTAGGTGCTCCTGCCCATCAAATCTTTAAATATATTAGTAGGAACATGTCCCCACTCACAATCACATAACCTCATTGCTGGTAATAACAGGTAGAAGATAGATGACTTGAGTTATAAGCCAGATTGCCTTTAACCCAGTCTGTGTTCCAAGAGTTACTTCTATCCCATTCCAGCTTCCGGGTAAGAGAGCTAGACAACTGCTAGTGTAAGGATGGGTACTTGGAAATAGATGCAATATAGTTGCACGCCAGGGTTTTCGCCTGCTGCATTTTACAAGCAGGAGTTGGGTTTCGGGATGTCTGATTAGGTCAGAGGGAACAGCAGCAACACATAGACTTATGTTGGTGATGAATTTTAATGCTAACCAGGATTGGTAATAAATAAATCCTCTTTATTTTGGGATGGCTATTCGAATTTGGGTATACGTTTATTGGTAGCTGTGGATATAGTGCTTTTAATCATCTTTCACTGAAGAATGTTTAACGTCTTGAAATAAAGGGGCTAAGGGGAGTTTGTTTGAAGGGTTAGACGATTTTAGACTTCACACGCATGCAAAGTAATAAACGGTTATTTTAATACAAGGCTGCTCAATGTCTGACAGTGCATAGGCATTTACGCTTAGTGATTTAAACTGCACCACTGTCCCAAATTGTGAACATTTTTAGACCAGCATTTAAAGCAAGCTCGGTCTTGTTTGTGCCCTCCTTGTGCGATTCTCTCACCTCCAACTTGGGATTCTCTGTCCTCCTTCCACTCCCTTGGATCCCAAATTAAAATCTGTCTCTAAGCAGTCTCACACTATTCTAATGGTCATCTTCTTCCTTTCTTTGAATCAGAGGCACTGTGGAGGCGCTCGCTCCAAGTGGTCTGCCACTCATTGCTAATGGTTATACTACTTTCTTACAATCTGCCATGGAGGAGGCACTCGCTATAAGCGGTCTGCCACTCTGTGCTAATGGTTGTCTTCCTCTCTGCCTTTTTCTTTCTCCTCTTTTCTCTTTCTCCCTCTTTCTTTTCCTTCCTTCCTTTTCTCTCTGCCTTTTTTTCTCCCCTTTTCTCTTTCTCCCTCTTTCTTTTCCTTCCTTCCTTTTCATAATAAGCACTAAGTCACAATTAGCTAATGGTCCTCGTTTTGCTTTTTTAGAATTTGAGTTATGCATGTGTGTGTGATCATTCACACCATGCTAATTTCATACCCACGTTCACAAGGGGGATAGAGGGCTTCACAAAGTGGCTAAGGGAACCTTAGGTCTATGATGAGGGCAGAGAGAAGTAAGACCTTCACAATGGGGAGTCCAAACTTTACAAAGTGGGAACGGGGAGCATAGTGTTGTGGACACCTGGATCTGAAGGCGTAAGTGATATGCCTCAATAAACTGGAGAATTAGCAGACTGTAAGTCCCCAACTTGACAAAACTCTGATCTTCGCTAAATCACTATCTTTAATGCCGTTTATGCCACAACTGATGTTGCTTTCCAACAGGAAATATTCTTCTGAAAAACTATTGAATAATCTCTACACTTTAAGACTCAAGATGGAATGTCTAGCTATTTTTGTTTTGTATGTGGTTAATATTACTATTTTATTAATTCTGTTGAATAATAAGTGGCTGATGTAGAAGCTAAAATGACTATATTGTTGCTGCTGCAGGGAATTGGCAGAGCAGATGCGTGTAACGGACCAATAGGTTTGTTTCTATATTTCTAATGACCGCATTCAACATGCCCCAATACCTGGAAGGCTTATTTGTACATCTACTCGACCACAGTCGCACACATTGTAATTGCCATTATTCTATTTTGAACGCATGTGCCTTGTAAATTGCTTGTGTTTTAGTCAGATTTCCCTACTCCAATCAAAGGATGTGAAATGATGTTGGATACTGTCTGGGATTAGAATTGTGATTTTGATGAAACCTCTGGGAGGTGAGAGCTGGTGCTCTGCATCGAAGCAGGGTTTAGGTACATACCAGCACTTTAGCATGGGAGAAGCATGTGCTGGTCTTGTCTAAATATAGGACCTTGTTTTTCAAAATGCTGTTATTGTGGGTTTCCAATATAGCATACATTAGCTTCACCTATAGTTCCCTTATTTGTGGTGTAGGACCTCGTCTGACTTCATCAGTGGGGTTTTTTAAATTACATTTCCCAGTGGTCACTATATGCCTAATGGCCAGCATACAACAGTTTCTTTTAACTTTTAAACCCACTGACCTATTGGTTCACATGGCTGTAAACATGATTTGTAGCTGTTGCGTACGTTAATTTGTCCTGTGAAAGTTATTTTTGGTACTCTGGGCACTGAGGACATTTATGACAATTGAGCGATTGGTGAATTTAGATTTAAAAAGACAGGTAAAGAGCCATAACTGGAGGATTAACCAACAATTCATAAGACATGTAGGTGATGTAGGTATGGTGTAGCAAGAGTATAGCGTCCACGAGAAAATTGGTGGTTGCAATTTCAACGGTTGAAATTAGGATTTCTTGACCAGGAGCAAAATTCAGCTCTAGTGTATCAGACATCACCAATTAGGCCGGAGCTATGCCGGGAGAATCAGGATCTAGTGCATAGAGCACAGCAAATGTAACC
The DNA here is from genome assembly GCF_040938575.1 of Ambystoma mexicanum. Classification (NCBI taxonomy): domain Eukaryota; kingdom Metazoa; phylum Chordata; class Amphibia; order Caudata; family Ambystomatidae; genus Ambystoma; species Ambystoma mexicanum. The sequence goes on from NC_090921.1 coordinate 308,325,338, forward strand.
TTTGCGTAAGACACACACTCTTAACTCATTGTGTATTTATATATTATCCAATATGCTTTAAATGTCTCTTAAGTGTGTCCATGATTCTCTTTTATACACATACCTAAACCAGCCCAGTTAATATTACATTAATGAGTTTGTATAGCAGCACTTGCCTGGGGTGTCAGAAGTAGCTCCTGGTAGCTCTTGGTTTCAAGGTAACCAGGCTCTCCTTGGCTATAACCAGGAGCGAATTAATTCCTAGCAGTTTTGATCCCTGCTATTGTTTTGCATTTTTTTGTATGGATCTACATCTTATGTGATGTCTGCAGTGTAATGTTGGCATGCAATCACATGGTTGAGAGTCTTTAAATATTTGTATAACCTTTTTTTAGGTGTGCTGCCAGTGATGCACAATCGAATAGTTTTCTTCAAATCATATGTGCCTTTTCTAGGTCACTGCAGAGAGGGGAGAACAGCTACTGCAGTAGATTCCAGGTCTGTATTTACGGGGTTTCATAAGTAAACTCCTAAAACACAACCTTTAAAACATTGGCCCTCATTACGACCCTGGCGGAGATCGTGGTGCAATATGCACCATGGAGCACGGCGGAAAGCTGCCGATACCGCCATGGGGGTTGGCGGATTTACCGCCCCATTCCGACCTTGGCGGGGCGGTAAATCCCCATTCCCCATTTTACCCTTCCCCATTCCCATTTTTGCCCCATAGGGTATAATGGGAGTGGGGAAGGCGTTAATTACGCCACCGTAAAATACGGTGGCGTAATTAACAACAAGGTCCCGTAGCGCCATGGATTTCTCCGCCCGGAAAAACCAGGCGGAAAACGGCTCCATGGCGCTACGGGAACTCGTAGTAGGGCGGAAGGGTCCGCCGCGAATACCGCTGGCGTAAACCCACTCCGCCAGGGTCGTAATGAGGCCCATTGTGTTTTAAGGGGTATACATTACTATTTAATAAAGTAAGAGTGCACTCAAAAGACTGAACTGAACACTATTTGAAAAGGTTTACAAACTTTGTAAATTCTGTAAACCAAATGTTTCCTAATATTGACAGTTTTGTGGTGTACACTAGGTTTACAAACAATAGTAAAAGTGTAAACCAAATTTTTACAATTATTGACACATTTGAGGCGTACACTAGGTTTGCAAAGGTTTACAATAAGTTTTCTTTGTAAATGAAATGTTCAATTGTGCATGAAACATTAAGTGTAAATTAGGTTTACAAAGTATTCATGATTTGTAAACCATGGCAAACTTAGGGTTTACAAATCTCTGGAACTGTAAGTCCAAATGGACTTGCATAACTACACAGTTTACTTATGTGTAAACACAATGTAAACCAAAGCTTTACAAAAAGGTTTCAAACACTCGTAAACCTTATAGTTTGTATAGGTTTGTATGCAGTTTACCAAATTTGTAAACCATGATTTTCATGCAGTGTAAAAGGCACACATTCATGCTGCATGAAGGACTATCCCCTTGCAAAACAGCACACCCAAAGAGTGGTATGTCACCCAACCCCTTCCTAACCCCATCTCAGCCACCCAAGACACCATGGCATGGCATGCATTGTCAAAGCCACCAAATTAATGCACAACACATCACACAAGTGTCACAAAGTGCACCGTCACAAATGGAAACAGGCCACAGACAATTCCCTCTCACCTATGAAAATGAAACAGCACACACAAACAAATACCAGGAAGACAATACATTAATACAGGACCCAACAGTGCCAACGTATGACAGTACCCAATCACAATAGTGCAAGTGTCACAACCTGATAAAGGCTGCACCTCAACCCCTTCCATCTCCAGTGTGTTGCTGGTAGGTAAATGTGGCAGGGTACTGCATACAACATGAACTGCATCTGCAATGGAGACAGGCAATTTAAGATATGAAGAAGCTACATGCAAATATGCATAATGGCCAGTATGGAATACAATATAAAAATTAAACATCCAGTGGAGGTATCATCAGCAATCCCCACTAGGGGTGTATACACAGTTTGGACTACAGACTGGGCACACAACTGACAGAAGCCCATGGCTCTGTGTAAGTTACTGTCACACGTGACACCCTTGCGAGCCCATGGAAAGGGGAAGCAGGAGTGGCATATGTGTCCGGACCCCAACCTTCAAACACAAACACAGGACAAGCCTGCATGGGCCGAAGTTGAAACACAAAGTGGATGCCTACGGATGCCACACAAAGTAACACATTGTACCATGAATGTACAATACCTAAAAAACATTTATCAACAAAAAAGGAAAAGAAAACAAAAAAAATGAAAATGAAAGTAAAATGAAAATGAAAAATTAAACTTAAAAATTCAAATAAAAAATGAAAATGAAAATGAAAAATTCAAATGAAAAATTCAAATGAAATATGAAAAGAAAATGAAAATGAAAAATTAAACGTAAAAATTCAAATAAATGAAAATTCAAATGAAAAATTCTAATGAAAAATGAAAAATGTGAATTCAAATTAAAAATGAAAATGAAAAATAAAAATTAAAAATGAAAAAGAAAAATTCAAAAATGAAAAAGAGAAATGAAAAAGAAAATGAAAAATAAAAAAAAATGAAAAAGAAAAATGAAAAATAGAAAATGACCCTGGGTCGACCAGGGCCGGGGGGACCCCCCAGGAAGGAGGAGGTACAGTGTGCACGCAACACCCACATGCGTGGATGTTGAGAAAAAAAAAACTCCATGAGCTCATGGCCTGCACGGCTACCCGATAGTGGGAGAACTGCCGTCGCTGTCGTCATCCTCTGGTGTTACTTTAAAAGATGTGCGTGGTATGGGAGGCAGACCATGCAAAGCCCTGGCATGCTCCTCCATGGCAGCAAGCATGCGGGTCTGAAACGTTTGTTCTGCAGGATGATGGTCCGGTGATCCCCATGCAGCACCTCACGAGTAGGACGGACTTCTGCCTGCAAGGCCTCACGTGATGCACAGATCTCCTCACCGGTTGCCTGGAGCTCAGCTGAGATTGTGCAGTTTAGCTGCTCCAGCTGCTGTTCTGACCTTGTACTCTGGGACACCTCAAGTGCACTCAGAGTAGCTCTGAGGGAGGTGTTTACTACCTTCAGGGCATCCCTGTGGGCCCGTGCCTCTGCAGATATGTTTGCGCACAGAGCCTGCAGTTCAGTCCGTCAGTCTCTGTTGGCGGGCAACATGTCCTCCCTGTGTGAGCGGCACGTGGACTCCGTTGCCTGCTGCTGGAGCTCCACCTGCCTTTCTGGGGGGAGAATGGAAGTGGCCACCCTATCCACGGCCTAAGCCATCATCTCACATGATGCTCCCATTTGTGCTGCAATAGCATGAATGGAGTTCTCCCACACAGTATTGCCCAGTGGTGCCCAGCCACCACGTTGCCGGGCACGGCACTTGTTTGCCCCAAGGTGATGTGCACCTTGCTGTGCTGGCAATGCCTGGGGCTGCAGGACTGCCTTCCTCCTTTGATCTGCTGCCTCAGGAACAGGAGCAAATATTGGGGAGTGTGACCCTACCTCCATAACCACCATAGGCGGACATTCCAACACTGAATCGGCCATTGAGGGGTCTACCACCAATGCAGGTGTGTTGGACAGAACAGCATCCCTGCCAGAAACACTCACCTGCGACGGGACATTTGTCTCAATGTCAGATTCAGCACCTGAGCCATAGAGGTCTTCGGAGGTGTACCCAGAGACACCCGTGGACAGGATGGTCTGTAAGACTAATGGATTTTCCTGCACCACCGCCCCACATCCTCCACTGGTGCCTGGTTGGGGCTCTGAGTACTCCTGCCCCTGCGCCATCTCCTCCTCCACAGCATCTAGTGCCTCATCACTTGCACAAAAAGAAAAGTAATGAAGACACGCATGAACAGCATAGCTGACACACATAGGCATCTACACATCCAATACATTAATGAGACATGTCACATATGACACAAACTCTGGCATGCATGCAGTGGCAATGAAGTGGAAGGGGACCCTGAAAGCAGACACTGAGGACCCCAAAATCGAAACGCAACACATGTGCTGCATGGTACATAGCACCTGCATCACACATTAACCTGTTAGTGGCATGGACAATCCACAAACATGACACATGCCAACACACAGATGGCACGTAGCATAGCCATGGCAGAACTGACAGGGACACCCAGATGGTAGTAAATCAGTACTGTCCCCCATCCATGTGAGATGCACATCGTCAAATAGAACATGCAGAAGAGTGTGACAAAACACACATGTGTCACATGCTGCAACAACACCATTGTGTTCAAATACAGTCATGGGAGGCACATGGATACAACAATGATAAGTCACTTGGCCAAGGCACAATTTAATTGGCATGTTGAACATGCCAACAGGGCTCAGAAGTAATCGGGTGCAGTGCATGTGTAGGTGCACAACAGTCAATCAGTCATAAAAAGTAAAGAAATGTGGGGCTTTGTCCGGGGAAATCCCTGTCTGAAGTATAGTGATTTTGGGGCCGAACGGCACACAAATTTGCTTTTATCATGCAAATGATTCCATCAATCAGGCAGAGTGAAAAGAAAAACTGTATAAAGAATGTTGTGGCATGATGCCAGTTGAAGGACAAGTGCAGTCGTAATGTGCAAAGTGTTTTCAGCGGTCAGTGGGGATACTGTGAACCCAAACCCAAGAGTGGGCGATGGCTTGGAGGCACCACATGGGTCACATATAGCAGTCATGACTACACAGCCTGACCTGGCACTCAATCAGAACACATCACCCAAGCAACATACACATGGTATGGAGACACACGCATGAGCACTCACCAGACATTGTCTCAAGATCTGGTAGGTCTCCCATGCCTTGGATCTGATCCTCTGCAATGAACCCTCCAGCGATTGCCTCATGTTCTGTGAGTTCATCCTACTCTGGTGGAGACCCACTGCCAGTCTCCACAGTAGAGGCATAATTGGAAGCCAGCTTGTTTTGTTTGAGGTCATTCCAACGCTTTGAGCAATCATCAGCTGTGCGCTTCACAAATCCAAGGGAACTAATCTGGTCCGTGACCACTGCCAGTGGGCCCTACGCTGAGCAGTCATAGTCTTGCACCCTGCAGTCACCAGCATGTCACGGCCATGTGCCGACACATAGCCCAGAAGTGCGTCTAGTTCCACATCATTGAAACTCTGCTTCCTTGACGTGCCAGAGGGGCAAGCCGTGTCTGAGGTCCCAGTCTGTTCTGCAAGAGCACGCTTCTTCCTCTTGAGAGGTGGTGCGGACCCTGAGTGGCTTACGCCACTCTGGTCTGTAGGGGCTGAAGTGCAGGTGGACTGGCCACTGGAAACAGGCAATGGCACAATGACCAAAGGTCTCACTGCAGGCATTGGCTGCTGGGTGCTGTTGCCAGGACCAAGCGGCACAACTGCCTTGGTGTGATGCTCTGGGACCAACACTGTCCCGGCTGGGTGATTCAGAGCCGGGGTGGATTGAGCTGCAGCTGCCACTGCAGCCTCCTCACCCTGGCTACTCGGGGCAGCACATGACATTGCTGCCTCAGATCCACGTGGCCTGGTGACAGCAAGTTTCACCGCCACACGTGGCGTTGACTTTTTACACGGAAGTCGGCCTGTGAGTCATCCCGTGCCAGTTCTGTGACCAATCCGGGATGGGTTAACAGGGCCTGAGCTGGGATGGTGTCACCTGCATCTCCCCGACCCACTGGGGGCGGGGCGTAGGTGTCCGTGAATGGTCCTGGACACACTTCCCTCTTAAGCCACCCTGCCCACGTTGCTCACCACTGCCACCTTGGCCACCCTGCTCATCCTGGCCAGGTCCCCTACCGCGGACACCTCTTTGAGGTTGGTCAACTTTGCCTCCCTTAGCACTTGGTTGCCTCCCAACCATGGCACTGATGTTCTTGTGTGAAAGGGAGGTGCAGTAAACAATTTTCCTGGGCAATTGGGGTGAAGCTGGCAGGGTACTAGATGGAATACGTACCCCTATACCCAGCAAGGCTGTCTGTGACCCCTGGGGGAAGATGATGGGTCATGCAATGCTCAGGCACCCCAAAAAAAAACTTAAAGTGCATGCGACTCCTCGGTAGCCCACGTGCATGGAATTAAGCACCTGCAGTACGCTGTGGCACCCAGAAACACAAAAAACATACACATGGTAAACGCAGGCTACAATGACCTCTGAATGGGTACGTGACACACGGGGGCAACCACAGTGGAAAAATACGTGCGGGACTCACCATCTGCCTGGAAAAAGAACATGAAAAAGATGCATGTGGGCACATTGGCAACACCCCGCCAAAAGAAGAATTGAACGCTGTCTCAGTAAACAAGGAGTACGCACTGCAACCGCTGTGAAGTAATCGCGTGTGAACTGACAAGAAGTACAAGAATCACCCACTCGTTCTCCACAAAAAGCACGTACAAGAAAATTGCGTCCTACGTGGACCTTTAACACCAGCCCACAGAACCGCCTATGCGTGCCACGTCACTTACGCGCTTACACGCTAAGGCCCTTTCCTCCAATTACACGCAGTGACACGCGGATGTGCTGTTTTTTCACGTGCTGATTCACTATGCACCCGTGCTGAGGGAAACGCCCGCGCGCATTATGTCACTTACGCGCATACGCACTAAGTGCCTTTCTTCGAATTACAAGCTGACGTGCTGTTTTGTCACGTGCCAAATCACTCTGCATCAAGCTGGCCACGCGACAACACATGGAAGACCATGCTCCTGCCCAGAAGGCCATTTTCCTGCCCCCCAGAACCCTGAGCCGCCTCCCACGAGCAATCTACTACTGCCTGCCTGCTGGCCACGTGCCCTGTGTTTTGGTGCCTGCACGTCAGCCATCTGCAGGGGTCCAGTTGCTGGGACCACCCCTGCTGGAACAGAAGACTCCCGACTGCAGTTCCATCGCTCCACAGCCCAGCACCAGGACCCAGTTGCCCACCCACACCTGCAACGGGGGTTACCATGTTGGGCCAAAATCCATCTGGGACTAGTGGCGATGTAACGCTCACCTGACTCCCACGGGGGGCGCTGGCCTGGTTCGCGCTGCTGTGACCTCGTCTAAGGTGATGCGCAGGGTTCAGAAGACGGACTGGACTGGGCCCCAGATCTGGCTTGTCTGACTCGCAGAAGTATCCTTCTGTAGGTGAGAATGGGGGGTTAACTGTCTGCGGGGTAATGCTATCGGCCTCCCACTTACCCATTGCACCCTCCTCAAAACCCTTCTGTGCTTCCCCGTAGCGTCTCACCTTAGGGTCTGGAAGGACGAGCTCTCCATCCTGCTTCTGATGCAGGGGCGCGTTGGTATCCAGTTACGTCACTGGATTTTCGGATGGGTGAGAACCAAACTTGCTTGGCTTCCAGGTAAGTTTTTCTATAAGTGGTTCCCCTTGTGTCCATGCATTAATGTTCTAATGCTAGTGTCTTTTTCCCCATAGGGGCCGTGGTACGGAATGCCGGGGAACAGGCACCGACCCGAGATGAGCGGTGAAATCCTTGTGGAAATCAGGTAAGTCTTTAATGAGTGTTTTGGTAATGTCTTTTCATTCACTCATTAACGCTGATGTCTTTTTCCCCTTAGGGGCCGGGGTCCGAAAATGCCTGGATGCGGCGCGGACCCGAAATGAAAAGGGAATGACCCAACAGGTAAGTCTTGACATGGAGTTTTAGATTCCCTTTTCCCTTCTTTCTCTCACCTTTGTTCTTGTCTTTTTCTCCCTAGGCGCGGGGGCGCGACTGCGAATCCGGATGGTCGCTGCTGAACATGGAAGCGCCCTGTAAAGGTGAGTAGAATGCGGCGCTGCAGCGATCGATGCAATGTGCTTTTAAAATAAATGTCTTCCTTTTCAGGATTGTCGGCGAAATGTCTCTGGGATGCAGATTTAGCAGGTGAGGCCTTTTCCTTCTTCTGTTCTCTTGTTCCCTTCCTTTGCAGGTGATTCAGGATGCTGGCAGGTGTGGCAGAAGTCAAGATGCAGGAGCAGACACGGTGAGCGTCCAGCTGCTAGATGCAGAACAACGCGAAGCACGTGTGGCTGATCGGGTGTGGTTTAAATAGCCTTGGAAGAAGTTCCTAGAATGTGTCCTTCCTCCAATCAGGTATGTATCCTTCCCCGACCACGCCCGGGTGGTAAATGAGTCACACAGGTAAAGTAGTTCCTTTCAGGCCTCAAGGAGGCCGGGGTTCTGCAGCATGGTCTGCATCAGGTAAGTGCACCCAAACACTTTCTTCATGAGCCTGGCGTCTATGGCGCCAGGACTGACGTTTTCTATGAGCCTGGCGCCTTAGGCGCCAGGACGCTGTCCAAAGGGCCCCTATAAGGGGTTGCTGGGACCTTCCCCGGGGACTTGATGTCCGCTTTCGTGGACGCAGGGCCTGAGCTGGCTCCCCGGGAGCGGGCATCGTGACAGCACTCCCCCCCAAGGCCCCTCCCAAGGTTGTTCCCTCCGGGGGTTTTGGTTTGTTTGGGAAGAGTCGGTGGAATTTTCTGACTAATCGAGGTGCATGCACATGGTCATTGGGTTCCCACGACCTCTCCGGAGGTCCGTACCCCCTCTAATCAATTAGGTAGAAAAGCTTTGACCTAAACATTTTTGAATCTAAAATGTTCTTCAATTCGAATTCGGGTTCCCCATCTATTTGAATAGGTTCTGGAGGTTTGAGTAGTCGGGTTCCGGGGACCACTGGTTTCAGAAGTGACACATGAAAAACAGGGTGAATTTGCATATTAGCTGGTAAATCAAGTTTAACCGCTACTGGGTTAATTATTGCCGTAGTAGAACAAGGTCCCAGATATTTTGGGTTAAAAGTTCGAGGCCCTTTGAGCGGTAAATGTCTGGTAGCTAACCACACTTGATCCCCAATCTGATACGCGGGTGCTTCACTCCGATGTAGGTCAGCATTCTCCTTTTATTTTCTCTTGGCTTGTTGTAAATGCGTGGTTGCCTCTTTGAAGGCTCGGGTAATGGTAGAATGCAGATGTTCTACTGCGGGCACTCCGAGGTTCTGAGGTGAGTCGAGGTTTGAGGTTCGAGGGTGATGTCCAAACAAGGTATAAAAAGGACTATGGCCAGTTCCAGAGTGTACCGAATTATTATATGCGTATTCGGCTATCCAAAGAATGTCTTTCCAGTTGCTTTCAGATTGCTCTAACATACACCGTAAGTACTGCTCAAGGGTCTGATTTGTCCTCTCGGTCTGACCATCGGTCTGAGGGTGGTGACTGGTCGATAATCTTATGTCGATTTGTGCCATTTGACAACATTTGCGCCAGAAGTGGGAAATGAATTGGCTTCCTCGGTCAGAGATTAGTATAGATGTGAATCCATGTAGCCGAACAATATTTTCGAGGAATTCTTTGGCTAGGACAGAAGCTGAAGGTAAACCTTTCAAAGGAATGAAGTGGGCCATTTTGGAAAACAAATCCACAATTACCAGAATGGTATTGTATCCCGAACAAGGAGGCAAGTCTGTAATAAAATCCATTGATAGGGTGTACCAGGGTGCTGGCGGAATGTCTAGAGGTTGAAGGAGACCGGCTGGTCTTTTCTTTTGACCTTTATTTTGGGCGCAAACACCACAGGACATCACAAAAGATTTAACATCTTTTCGCCAAGAGGGCCACCAGAATTGTCGTTTCACCTTTTCCATTGTCTTGGCAATACCGGGGTGTCCCTCTATTAATGTATCATGATTAGCTGAAATAACTAGTTCGTGTAAATCCTTGTGCGGCAGGAATAAGCGTCCTTGGTAATAAGGTAAACCATTATCTATGGTAAAGTCTGATCCCTTTTGTATCCAATCCTGTAGGACTGTAGGGTCCAGGAGTTGTTTCACTCTGACTTGAATGTCTTCAAGAGTCTGAAACAAAGTCTTGCCTAGAATTCTCTGTTCGGGAATTATTGGTACTGGTTCTGAGTTTGTATCAGATTCTCCCATTCTAATTCGGGATAAGGCGTCTGCTTTGCCGTTCTTGCAGCCAGGTCGATAGGTAATCACGAAATCAAATTCAGCGAAAAACAAAGCCCATCAGAGCTGCCGTGATGAGTGAGCCTTGGCGGTTTTCAAATACTGTAAATTCCGGTGATCAGTGATCACCGTGATGGTATGTCGAGCGCCAAGCAGGTAATGCCGCCAGGCTTTAAAAGCGGACTTTATGGCTAACAGTTCTTTGTCAGTGATTGCGTAATTAGTCTCTGGTGCCGAGAATTTTCTGGACCAAAATGCTACGGGATGCAGTTGGTTGGTTTCAGGATCTCTTTGAGACAGAACTGCTCCCATGGCTAGGCTGGATGCGTCAGTTTCGACGACATACGGGAGATCTGGACGTGGGTGTTTCAATATAGGTGCGGAGGTAAACTTAGCTTTTAAATCCTGGAAGGCCTGCTCGGCTTCTTCAGACCATTCAAATGTTTATTTTTCCTCAAGAGTGCAGTAATGGGTTGTACTATGCGTGAAAATTCCGGGATAAACCTGCGATAGAAATTGGCAAAGCCGAGCATGCTTTGAACCCCTTTTACAGAGCTAAGTGATGGCCATTTGAGGATGGCATCCACTTTTCTTGAGTCCATTCGGACTCCTTTGGGTGTCAGGATGAAACCGAGAAACTCAACTTCTGTGGTATGGAAAACACATTTCTCCAGTTTAGCAAATAGTTTGTGTTGGCGCAGTTTTTCCAGAACTGCCCTATTGTGTTTTCTGTGATCAGATTCCGAAGAGGAGTACAATAGAATGTAATCGATATAGACGACAACACAAACATCGATGAGTTCCCGAAGGACATCTTTCATGAAGAATTGGAAGGCAGCAGGCGCATTGCACAACCCGAAAGGCATTACCTGCTATTCGAATAATCCATATTTTGTACGGAAGGCTGTTTTCCATTCGTCGCCTTCTTTTACTCGCACCAGATGATATGCCCCCCGGAGATCTAACTTGGTGTATATGCAAGCGTCCTTCACCTGGTCAAGGAGTTCAGGAATCAGAGGCAGAGGATAACGGTTTTTAACCGTTATCTGGTTCAATGCGCGGTAATCGATACAAGTTCTAAGGTCGCCTTCTTTTTTAGGCACGAAGAACAAAGCCGAGGATGCCGGGGACTTTGACGGGTGAATAAAACCATTGGCGAGGTATTGATCCAAATATTGTCTCAAATGCAGGTTCTCAGGTTCGGTAAGGGCATAAATCCTGCTACAAGGGGGTTGTGCACCGGGCACCAGATCGATTTGGCAACCGTACGATCGGTGAGGAGGTAACGTGTTGGCCTGTTCCTTTTGGAAGACGTCCTGAAAGTCCTGGTATTCCGGAGGTAATTGCATGGAGGCAGAGGTTACAGATGCTAGATTAATCTTCAGGTTTTTTGGGTAGCATGTTTGTGCACAATCCGATAAGGTTATTCTCTTAGCTTGCCAATCAATTAGAGGATTATGTGTCTCTAACCAAGGAATTCCAAGAATAACCTGAAACTGTGGAGCCTTGATTACATTAAACACAACTGCCTCCCGATGGCCGTCAGGACCAATAAGAGTCACCCCAGTAGTGGAATGTGTTACCGGTCGAGAGGCAATTTCAGTTCCATCGACTGTGGTGATGACATCTTTGCTGGTTTTAGGACGGAGGGGGAGGTTAATCCTAGAGGCCAATTCACGATCCACATAGTTTCCAATAGCCCCACTATCGATGTATGCCTTTATTGCATGCAACCGCTTAGGCTTTTCTGGATCTACGAGAACCATTGGCACAATAAAATACGAGGTCTGAGAGTTAGTTTTCAAGCTCGGCAAGCGGACCCCTACGCTTGTCGGGCTGAGTCGTTTCCCGAAACAGAGTCTTCATGGTTTTTATCAGCGGCTCCTACCGCTTTTCGGGGAGGTTTTGCCGGGCAATCTCGTAGAAAGTGTCCAGAGTTCCCACAATAAAGACATAATTTTAACTGCCGCCTCCTTTCACGTTCCTTTTGAGTTAAGGGTTCTTTAACCCCTCCAATTTGCATAGGCTCAGAGACATCAACTCCCTTGGGGTCAGAGTGGGTCTTGACCAACACCCGGGTCTCAAACCTGGACCGATCTGTTTTTCTGTTTTGAAGTCTGTGATCCAATTGGACCACTAAGTCTATATATTCTGTGCATTCTTGGGGCGGATTTACAACTTGGGCCAAGACATCTTTAAGTTCTCTGTGTAGACCTCGATAAAATAACGTGACTCTTTTATCCTCTGGCCATCCCGTTTCCACAATTAGTCTATTAAAGGTTGCAATATAGGATAGGAGGTCCTGATTGCCCTGTCGCAGGGATAGAAGTTCGTCATCCAGAGCCTGCCCCTGAGAGTGTCGAGCAAATAACCTTTCCATGCTTACTTGAAATCCTTGAAAATCACGGAGAATCGGGTCATCTTGAGTAACCAGTGGAACTGACCAATCGGCAGCGCAGCCGCTGAGATATCACAATACAAAGGCTACTTTGGTCTGATCATTAGGGAAGGCCCCAGGTCTGCATAGGAAGTGCAAACGGCACTGATTCATGAATACGGCGAATCGTTTGGGGTCTCCAGCAAAGCGTTCAGGTGGGGCCAGCAGCATGTTTCCAGTTAGATTAATCTGCACAGGGTTACTGGGAACCACAGGAGCGGGGTTCCCTCCGGAACAGGGTAGAGGAGTTTGTCCAGCTTGACCTTGCAAAAGCTGTCTGGCCAGGTCATCAGTTCTTTCCTTTGATATTATTAATTCCCTCTTGAGGGCATTAGTCTCTTGACGAGCGGCATGTACTTTGGCCCGTAATTCCCCCAGTAATTGGGCCAATTGATCAGTCTCAGAAGTTTCCATAGCGCCTGGGTGGGAATTTGTAGGAAGGCTTCGCGTTCTGTAACGCTCACCTGACTCCCACGGGGGCGCTGGCCTGGTTCGCGCTGCTGTGACCTCGTCTAAGGTGATGCACAGGGTTCAGAAGACGGACTGGACCGGGCCCCAGATCTGGCTTGTCTGACTCGCAGAAGTATCCTTCTGTAGGTGAGAATGGGGGGTTAACTGTCTGCGGGGTAATGCTATCGGCCTCCCACTTACCCCTTGCACCCTCCTCAAAACCCTTCTGTGCTTCCCCGTAGCGTCTCACCTTAGGGTCTGGAAGGACGAGCTCTCCATCCTGCTTCTGATGCAGGGGCGCGTTGGTATCCAGTTACGTCACTGGATTTTCGGATGGGTGAGAACCAAACTTGCTTGGCTTCCAGGTAAGTTTTTCTATAAGTGGTTCCCCTTGTGTCCATGCATTAATGTTCTAATGCTAGTGTCTTTTTCCCCATAGGGGCCGGGGTACGGAATGCCGGGGAACAGGCACCGACCCGAGGTGAGCGGTGAAATCCTTGTGGAAATCAGGTAAGTCTTTAATGAGTGTTTTGGTAATGTCTTTTCATTCACTCTTTGTTCTTGTCTTTTTCTCCCTAGGCGCGGGGGCGCGACTGCGAATCCGGATGGTCGCTGCTGAACATGGAGGCGCCCTGTAAAGGTGAGTAGAATGCGGCGCTGCAGCGATCGATGCGATGTGCTTTTAAAATAAATGTCTTCCTTTTCAGGATTGTCGGCGAAATGTCTCTGGGATGCAGATTTAGCAGGTGAGGCCTTTTCCTTCTTCTGTTCTCTTGTTCCCTTCCTTTGCAGGTGATTCAGGATGCTGGCAGGTGTGGCAGAAGTCAAGATGCAGGAGCAGACACGGTGAGCGTCCAGCTGCTAGATGCAGAACAACGCGAAGCACGTGTGGCTGATCGGGTGTGGTTTAAATAGCCTTGGAAGAAGTTCCTAGAATGTGTCCTTCCTCCAATCAGGTATGTATCCTTCCCCGACCACGCCCGGGTGGTAAATGAGTCCCACAGGTAAAGTAGTTCCTTTCAGGCCTCAAGGAGGCCGGGGTTCTGCAGCATGGTCTGCATCAGGTAAGTGCACCCAAATACTTTCATCATGAGCCTGGCGCCTATGGCGCCAGGACTGACGTTTTCTATGAGCCTGGCGCCATAGGCGCCAGGACGCTGTCCAAAGGGCCCCTATAAGGGGTTGCTGGGACCTTCCCTGGGGACTTGATGTCCGCTTTCGGGGACGCAGGGCCTGAGCCGGCTCCCCGGGAGCGGGCATCGTGACAGGCGACCCCCCGGTAGAGAGGCCGAGGGCTGCCAGCTTCACTGCAGGAAAAGTTGGCATCCTGGTGGAGTAAGTCCTGGTGCATTATGATGCCCTCCTCGGACGAACACGCGCCGACAAGAACGGACGGAAGAGGATCTGGATGGACATCGTGGTTGCCATCAACGCGGAGGAGGTGGATAACCCGTGACCTACCACACGTCCATAAGTGCTGGGTGAACTTCAGGTCCAGGACCCACATGAAGGCCCGGCGCCTCTTGGACACAGCAGATGCAGTGGGGTGCGGGGTCTGCCTTACCACCGACCAGATGAGGGTCCTGGAAAGCCTTCGCCCAGCACTTGACCTCCAGGTCCTCGAGAGGCAGACCCATCCGGAGTCGAGCGGTAAGTGTCCATGTGTACTCATTGGACGCAGTGCATGTTGAGGTGTGCCAGGAGTGTGCAGCTTGGACATATGTCTGGAAAGGCCCAGGTATGGATGTGTATGTGCAGGGACATGACCGTGCTGCATGTGAGTCCAGTCATGTGTGATGCACATCAGTGGTGTATGTGTTCCAAAGCATGATGCACAACTGCATGTGGAGACGCACACAATAGCATTTCTGTGTATGCACTATGCCAAGTTTGGTGTGTGACACATGGATGCTGGTTCCACTTTCATGTACATGCATGGTGTACATGTGCGTGTGTGTGTGTTTGACATGTGTGCAACTGTGTTACGCCATGGATGCATGTGACACAGGCATGTAGGAACCCGATTGGCAGATGTGACATAGTTGCCGATTATTGCACTTTGACAGGTGGTGGAGATGTACAGATGCATGACTGTCTGGTGGAATGTGTGCATGTGTTCGGCACTCCCCATGTTGCTTGTGACGTCATGCCAACCTTCGGATGTTCATGCTGTTGTGTGTGTATGGATGCTGCTGCCTGCTGCACGATTCCTGTTAATTTGTGCATGTGTGTGGGTTCAAATTATATGAGTGCTGGGGGGTATGATGCGATCTGAGAAGTTTGACACTGCCACTCATGTGCAATTGTCATGTGTGTATCAGACCATTGTACAGTGCTCTGATGCCTGTGTTCTGTCTCTCCTTGTCTGCAACGTCGACTGATGAAGAGGGCGGAGACGGTGCTGTGGAGCACAGCGGCAGGAATCCCACCGCCAGCCGGGGACGCAAGGCCCAGCTCCCTTCCCAGTTAGTGATATCTTCCGGGAGTGAGGAGTCTGGTGCTACGTCCATGGCCGCAGCTGCCGAGGGAAGGTCCAAGAGGCGAAGTTTGGAGGTGGACTCCTCGGCAGCAGTAGGGGCAGCTGAGCCCCCACAGGGGCCTACGGAGGAAGATGGTGCAGAGTCATCCATGTTGGTGAGGGTTTGCTTGAGGAGGAGGCCGTGGAAGCCCCAAGCACGGGGCCTGGAAGGGGGAATTCCACTGGTGCTAGTGGTGCAGTCCAGGGGCAGGGACAGGAGGCAGCACAGGCTGCTGCGGAGGTGCCTGTGTGTAATCCTGTCCCCGATCCTGTGACCGCATCATCCAGCACTAGTAGGGATGCCTCTTTCCAGACCCGTTTTCAGGGAGAGGATGCGCACACAACAACTGGCCTTCCTCTCCCTGCGGACGTTGCAATCCATGGCCGGATTGAGCCTGTCCTAGCTGGGGTGGCGTTACGCCAACGTGGTATTCGGGATGATGTGCAGGGTTCTCGTCTGGACAAACCACATCATTTCGAATACCTCTTTGGCTGCGTCGACCTACTAGGACATGTTGTCGGCACTGGGTTCACCTGTGTGCTGGATCTTCTTGCGACTCCCTCCTCATCTGAACCCCCTATGAGCCAGTCATCCCCGTGCCATCTTCCCACCCAAGTATCACCTGGGCCCCTGTGGAGCTGCCCCTGAGCCAGTGGCCAGACTGGTAGAGCACACATCCCTGCACAGTCATGAGTCGGGGCCTGCTGGCAGGTTTCCGTCACTGGGGGTGGGGTGGGGGACATGAGTCGGGCCTGCTGGCAGGTGTCCATCACTGGGGCTAGGGGACATGAGTCAGGACCTGCTGGCTGGTGCCAGTCAAAGGGGGTGGGGGGACATGTGTCAGGGTTCCCAAGTGCATGGTGCCATGTGGCCTGCCTGTGGGTCATGGTCTGGGGAGATGGGCTGCCTGAGGGGCATGGTCTGGGTTGATGTGCTGCCTGTGGGGCATGGTCTGGTGTGATGGACTGTCTCCAGGGCATGCCCAGGGGTGTAGGATGCTTCCATGTGGTGTGGGCTGCCGGCGGGGTATGGGGAAGGTGAGAGGGCCACACCCGGGAGGGCCCACACTGCCAAATCGTGTGTGAAACTCCCTGCGCACCCCTGGAATATGCATACTCCACTCACGCCAGGCCAATTGTGTGTAGAATTCCCCACGCACTCCCGGAATACGCGTACCCCGCTTGCACCAAGCCAATTGCATGTAGTACTGCCCGTGCACCCCCGGAATATGCGTACCCTGCTCGCGCCAGCCCAATTGCATGTAGAACTCCCCACGCACCCCCGGAATACGCGTACCCCACTCGCGCCAGGCCAATCGCATGTAGTATTCCCTGCGCACCCACGGAACACACCTACCCCACTTGCGCCAGACCAATCGCATCTAGAACTCCCTGCACACCCCCGGAATACATGTACCCGTTCGCGCCAGGCCAATCACGTGTAGAGCTCCCTGCGCACCCCCGGAATACGCGTACCCCGCTTGTGCCAGGCTAATCGTGTGTAGTACTCCATGCGCACCCCCGGAATACGCGTACCCCGCTCGCGCCAGGCCAATCGCTTGTAGTACTCCCCGAGGCACCCCCGAAATACGTGTACCCCGCTCACGCCAGGCCAATCACGTGTAGTACTCCCTGTGCACTCCGGAATATGCGTACACCGCTCGCGCAAGGCCAATCGCGTGTAGTACTCCCCACGCACCCCCAGAATACGCATAACCCGCTCGTGCAAGGCCAATCGTGTGTAGTACTCCCCGCACACCCCTGGAATATGTGCAGGCAGCCCATCCACCCTCCCCATGCCCTGCAGGCAGCCCATCCACCCTGACCATGCCCCGCAGGCAGCCCACACCACAGGTGACCACCCTACACCCCTGGGCATGCCCTGCAGGCAGCCCATCCAGCCTGACCATGCCCCGCAGGCAGCCCATCACCCTTGAACATGCCCAGCAGGCAGCCCATCCACCCCGCCATGCCCTGCAGGCAGCACATCCACCCTGACCATGACCTGCAGGCAGCCCATCATCCCTGGGCATGCCCTGCAGGCAGCCCATCACCTCAGACCAGGACCCGCAGGCAGCCCACACCACAGGGGACCACCCTACACCCCTGGGCAAGCCCTGTAGGCAGACCATCCACCCTGACCATCCACCCTGGCCATCACCCGCAGGCGGCCCATCACCCCTGACCATGCCCCGCAGGCAGCCCATCACCCCAGACCATGACCCGCAGGCTGCCCATCATTCCTGACCATGACCGCAGGCAGCCCATTACCCCAGACCATGTCCCGCAGGCAGCCCATCATCCCTGACCATGACCCGCAGGCAGCCCACACCACAGTGTGGAGTACACGTGTTCAAGGGGGTGTGCAAGTTGATTTCTACACATTTTGGCTGCAACGAGCGGGGTACGCGTATCGAGGGGGGTGCGCAGGGATATTTTCACACGTTCTGGCTGCCGAGAGCGGGTTACCCATATTCAAGGGGGTGCGCAAGTACATTTTCACACGTTTTGGCTGCCGTGAACGGGGTATGTGTACTTTTTCACACGATTACAGTGTAGCGGGCGTGTGAGCTGGTCAAGGGTTAGCGCGGCCCTTTGCGCCGTATTTGGTATTACAATGGCTTTTCATTGCGCAAGTAGTGTTCTTGGGGGTGTAACTGGCGCTGCGGTATGTTTGCTGCGCCACGGTTCAAAATGGCTTGGGAAATCCATGAATACACGGTGCGACAGAATGCTGTTTAGCGCACATGGCTGGCGCACGCTGGCGTACACTCCCTCTCTGCGCTGCCCGCGTTTGCTGCTTCTGCGCTGAATTCTATGGATTACCCCCATTATCGCTTGAAACGGGTGTACTGTTTGTATTACAATGCTCTCATACAAATTAAGCTGTTGGAGTCGTTTTGGAAGTGAGAATATTTCCAAGTTATTAGTGATAGCCGTGAAGGGATTTGGTTATTATCAAGCTGTGCAGTGCACTATGTGCAAAGTATTGAGGGGTTAGTAATTTCATATTTGTTTTCTGCTATAAGGTAGAGAGCTAATTAGAACCATTGGGATTCCTCATTGTCTTCTATTTTGTATGCTACATCTACAGTTTTGGTGCATTTTGGTGCTCTTCGTATAAAAATGTATGCGGCAACATAGACATACTTGGTTTGGTACCTCAGCAGATGTGCTTTTGAACTTTTCTATTTCTTTTTTGTACGTGTGTAATAGAAGGTTGACATCTGAAAGGTTGTCGCTACTCTGTTCTAAAGTTACTGGATTTTGTAAGTGCTCTTCACTTCCAAAATATTTGCTTTGGAAGTGGTCTATTTCTTCTAGGAGTTCTTTGGCTGTGCCATGTAGGAGAATGTGATTTGAATGCTACAGTGCTAAAGCAGGATTTTATGCATAGTACAGACTCTGAACAAGATTTTGTAGAGAAGAATCGTGTGTTGCTAAAATTTTGATGTGGTGGAAGGTGCTTTTACAAGCAGGCCTGGAAATGCACGCTAATGAATGACCTCGCAGTCCTGTGTATTTGCACTCTGGACAAGAGTCCATGGTTTGTAATATTTTCATTTTTCATTTGTCTTTGGCTTTCACATACTGATTGAGGAATTGCTATAAAGATTTGAAGGATTATTTTTGTATGTTCCACGTTGAGGTTCACAGCCATTTGTAGATGGGACGGATTGGTTCGGTGGAATGGAGAGTTGATTGTAAGTTTGTTGGGGATATTCTTTCAATCAGCTTTTCTTCTGCCATGTCTACTTTTTCATACCCTCGGCCACTGCTATGTATGGCAATAGGGTTTGTTTGCTCTTGCTTGTACGCCTCTTCATTGAAATATGGTTCTGTGCTGGTTGTGTGAATCCACTCACCTTCACATTTTGTAGTTTACTAATTAATTTTGTTAGTGGTTTCATTCTGTTTAAAAAAAAAATATTTCCCATTTGTGAAAGGTAAAGTGAGCAAAAAGCATGTGCTGCAAACTCTCATCTCAGAACAGGTTATCATGCCATGTTCTTTATGGAGAGGAGCGCCTGCTACCTTTTTTGAA
Organism: Ambystoma mexicanum; assembly: GCF_040938575.1. Lineage (NCBI taxonomy): Eukaryota > Metazoa > Chordata > Amphibia > Caudata > Ambystomatidae > Ambystoma > Ambystoma mexicanum. Next base: position 308,344,752 of record NC_090921.1, read on the forward strand.
ATATTTGCAAGGAACTTAGGGTTGGTCACCCTAAGTTACCTGGGGGCAACCAGACGTGGACTCCCTGCTCACTGTGCTCAGAGAGGCACAGCTTCACCTCACTGATGAGGCCCAACAAGGCTGAAACACGTGTATGGGTTTGCTGTTGGTACTCTTGTTCAGAGAGGAATTGCCATAGCATTTCGGTGCTGGACTGCCCATGGGGGCGGGACAAAGACTGATATGCTAATGGATATTTCCCATCTGTGAAAGGTACATTGAGCAAAAAGCATGTGCTGCAAACTCTCATCTCAGAACAGGTTATCATGCCATGTTCTTTATGGAGAGGAGCGCCTGCTACCTTTTTTGAAATTTTTGCAAGGAACTTGTGGTTGGTCACCCTAAGTTACCTGGGGGCAACCAGATGTTTACTCCCTGCTTACTGTGCTCAGAGAGGCACAGCTTCACCTCACTGATGAGGACCAACAAGGCTGAAACATGTGTATGGCGTTGCTGTTGGTACTCTTGTTCAGAGAGGAATTGCCATAGCATTCCGGTGCTGGACTGCCCATGTGGGTGGGACAAAGACTGATATGCACCTTTGCATATTCTTAATGCACCTTTATCATTGCAACTTGTGTTAAGTGACACAAGCAGCTCTATCCCCAAACTACAATGTCTCAGCTTATTATAGTGCATTCACAGTTCTGCATAAAATCACAGATTTTATCACGCATATATTCATTCATATCAAGAGGGTTTCTTGTACACCCTATTGTTATTCGTGCTTCCCATGCATATTCATGTCACAAAGATGGTTCACAACCAGGGTCCACTTAGTCTGACAGTGGGTGCCGCTGCCTCACGTCCCACATGGCTGGGGTATCCATGTGGGACATGACTTGTGGCCCAAAAGCGAACCTCCCACTGATCACCTGAGATTTGGGGGGACTTCCACCAGGGAAAATTACAAAAAAAACAGGTAGTTGACCTCTTCATTGATGCCCCCTAGTTTGAGGGAATCAAGACAGTCAATCCAGTCCGATTCCTGTTGGTTTAATCGTCTTCCAAGGTCTTCATGTGGATTGCGTTGTTTTATTACCTCCAGGACTTGTATTCTTATCTGGCTGATATTGTGTTTAATCTGGTTCTAATGCCTGGCTACCGCAGAATTCAAATTATTTGTTTGTATACAAGATCTGTGTTCATTCCAATGTAATTTGCCAGGTCTTTTTGATTGACCAACGTAGTAAATGCCGCACGGGCACTTAATCCCATATGTGATGTTAGGTGTATCACATGTTGCGTAGCTTTTGAGGTTAATCTTTTCTCCTGTACAGGGATGGTTGATGGTATCCCCTTTTGTTATTAAGTTACAATTGCTACAATGTAGACATGGGAAAGTTCCTTTCCTTGTAGTCTCTGGTTTCTTCATCTCGGGTCTGGTCTTAAGCAGTTTGTCACTTAAATTGACACTTCTTTTGTCATATGCTGTCACTAATCACAAATCACAAGGTTGAACCCTAGATCAAGCATTGATTTACATTGGCAGCACAGTCTTTAAAGAAGGTATGAGTTATGTAGCACTTTCACATCTGCGTACATTCAATGGTCTATTCCTAGTTAACTTTAATGCAAGCATGGTCAATACTGGCATTCCTTGCATCCTGGAATACAACAGGCTACGGGCACTATACGCCCCCCATCTAGATATGTACCCTGTACCTCAGAAAAAGAAACCTTTAAAAAGACAAGTAATACAAACAGAATATATAGCAGATCTCCCAACAATAGCACTAAAAAATACTGACCAAATCCTTCTGCATCAAACAATACAACCACAAAACTATCTAGTACAAAGTCGACCGCATGTTCTTCAGAAAGGAAAGACACAAATGTCTCTTCTCTAGAAAGATCTGCAGACCCATTAAACGATACACAAACAGAACTCTATGGTCCATTTAAATTCAGCAACAAACTTGAGTAAATTGTTATGCTAATTTGACAATTAATCTGTTCACAACATGTACTTAAACGGCTCAGACAGTTGTGTTTGCAAATACTCGTCCTTCATAGAAAAGCCACAAATAATCCTGACTACACATGTGTCTCAGGTATAAGGCAAGAATTGGACTACTGTGCAGAATGGTAAAATTTACCATAAACACACAGGAAGTTTTACAAGAATTCCTAATGTATGTACTACAAGTACTGGAAACCAAAAACATCACTATAAATTAAATCTTCCTGATTTCATACACATGAAAACATACTTGCACTCTGCAACCATGTTCACAAGACCACATCCCTAATGAACGATTTGTATATGTGTCCACACCAAATTCTGAATTCATTCCATTTCACCAGCTTCTGCAGAATGCAAATCTTGGCATATTTTGCCCTTTTTTTCAATTCAGACAATCATTCCACCATACAAATAAACTTGCATAGCCAATATGTCATACTACTGCATCTAAGGTACAATGCTGCTGGTCGAAAAAATAACTGTACTTTTACAGGCTTCCCACACGGCCAAGTATCTCTTGGAAAGAAACCCTATGGGGCAGAATTGGGAATGGGGAAGGGCAATGGCGGAAGGGGGATTTACCGCCCCTCCAACCTTGGAATGGGGCGGTAAATCCCCTTTCCGCCAAGGCGGTGCCGGTATTTTACTGGCTTGAGCCATGGCGCTAATAGCGCCATGGCTCACCGCCTACCGGGTAATGAGGCCCAATCTAATTATAATACGCCAAACAGGTACCTAACTACTTGAAAAATACCTTTAATCACAACATACTTCAGACAAACATATTACTCACATAACCGTGGCCACAATCCAGACAGGCTTTGCCAAAAAGTTAGCTGCCCACCGGACAAAAATGGAAACATTTTGGCAGTCTGTTGGTTCAAAGGCTACTATGTGGTGTGGCCTCAAGTAAGATCCCTAATAATGATATGTTAACTCTTGTTTTCAATTGTAAACCCATCACTGAGAAGGATCTGATACTGATTGTTAATGAGTTCAAAACTACAAAGTCTCAAGGGGATATTTGTCCAGCTAGTCTTGTTAAAGATCCCCTTTCAGTTTTATCTCCGTTAATCAAGAAAATTGTTAATTCCTCCTTTGCTTCTGTAATTGGGCCCACCTCACTCAAAAATGTGTGGATTACCAAATTATAAAAAAGGACTATCTTGGCCCTAGTATTTCTGAGAACTATCGCTCAATTATTATATAATATATATATATTATATATAATATGTGCAGTTCTCATTAAAAAATATTGGATAGGATCACATATGTATAGCTTTAGGATCATATTTATACGCATCATCATCTGTAGGAACTTTTCATTCAGGATTCCTGGCTAAGCATGTTACCAAGAATGCCAAAATTGATCTGAAGGCTAATCTTACCAGGATTGTTGACTCTGAAAATGTTTGGACAGAGATATTACTAATTATTTTGTACCTACTTGTTGAGCATTTAAAAAAGTCTATGGGATGGATTAACACCGAATTTGCAAAAGCCTGCTTTCGGGACCAGGCCACGCCTCCTCGTGCAAGTTTGGTGCAAATCCATTCAGCAGTTTGGTTGTAGCCATGAGCAAACATTTTTTGCATTCATGTCTATCCAGATTTCAGAACTTTTGGGACACCTCCTATGACTCCATCATCCTTGACATAATCACACAAACCTTTGCAAAATAATTCAGAGTTGGTGGTATACTTTGTTTGCAAAGTTTTGTGAGGATATGTCGAATGTCGCCAAAGTTACAAGCCACTCAAAAACTGCTCTTCCTATGTGATGAGCAACTTAACCATAAACCATAAGTACAGGGTTGCTACCGCAGACCCTGTTATAAAAGACAATGGGCATGATCACGACTTTGGCGGTAATGCTGGCAGTATTACCGCCGGCGGTAATAGCCCTACCACCAAACTCCCCGACGCTAATAGCGTCGGATCATGAGTTCGGTGGTAATGTAATTCCCCATTCCCCATTGAGCCCATTCGGGAATGCCCCATTCCCCGTTGGGCTAAATGGGGAAAATTCGCGCTATTACCGCCAGCTCAGAGCTGGGGCGAAATCCGCCAAAGTCCTGATTTGGCGGACCCTTAAATCTGGCAGTAATAGCGCTACCGCCGGATTTAAGGGTTACCGCCAAAGTCGTGATCAGGCCCAATATCATTTGACTAAAACTGTGTACAAGCTCACATTGATTTCTTCTAACATATGCGTAGAATTCATCGGAGAAATTTCTTTTTCACTAATCAGTATCATAAAAAGAAGCCACTGGTGCAAACGGGTGCAACAAATATTACCATTGACGATATTGAAGCTTGTACTAGTTTGATGCATTGAGAGAATCAACTGGGAACCAATGACACACAGACCATTGTGGATTGGGAGGAATTAGACATTAATACTGACTGGTGTAAAAAATAACAGTTCCAGTGCAAGTCTAAGTTTAACCCCCTGCACCATCTGATGGCTACATTGAAGATTTTCAAAGTCTGGTCATCCAGTGCTCTAAAGAATTGAGGAAAACAACAACATGAAATTGAATAATGTGAACACAAAAGCAGGGATGGCAGTGAAAAGTTACAAGAGCTTTCAAATTGTATAATTAAACCCTCAGATAAGGGTAGGACCATAGTCATGATAAACAGTAAGGACTATTTTCGAGAAGCTAATCGACAACTGAATGACACTGTTTGTTATTGTATACTGTCTAGTAACACTATTGTTGAAATGGGAAGTGCATAAGAGGTTTTTCTAAATAATTGGAAAATGCATGGTTTGCTAGATGGGAAACATTGTATATTTGTATTCACAAAGCACTTAGTAATGCCGACGATATACTTTCTCCCAAAAGTGCACCAGTCAGACCTATTGTTATGTTGGTTGGTTCATTAAATGAGAATGTTTCAAGATTGGTGGACAAAGTGCTACTTCAAATTTTTTCCACACTACCTTCATTCATAAGAGACACCAAGGGCTTCCTAGGTAAGATTGATGACATTCCTTGGGAAGATGACTGTATCTTTGCCACGCAGGATGTGGTCACTTTATATACTTCCATCCAACACGAGATTGGTTTGAAAGCTTGTAAAGACTATCTGAATACTAGATCCCCTAATTTCTTAAAAATGTACTAAGATTATTTTAGGTATGATAGAGTTGTGCTTGAGCAATAATGTGTTTTTGTTTAATGGGGTGTACTACATGCAATTGCAGGGTACTGCAATGGGTTCAACATTTGTGCAATCCTACACAAATTTAACCATAGGGCGGTTTGAAAGGTTTACAGTATGGTCAGAAGGTAACATCCAATACACAGATAAAATCATATTATGGTCATGGTTTATACACGATGTGTTGGTCATCTGGAAGGGGACAGAGTGAGAGTGGTTAGTATTTGGGAACTCTTCATTAAAATGTAAAATTCACTGAGTCCCATGGCCGCAGCAATGTGGTGTTTTTGGATGTTATAGTCAAAAAGAAATCAGGAAAAATTGAAACTGACTTGTATAGAAAACCCACAGGGTCAAATGCTCCGCTTCATGCTACTAGCAGTCATCCCAAGAGGTTGATTTGGAGTATACTTCATGGAGAATTTCTGAGGGTGCATAAGCTCTTATGTGCAGTTATTTGATGCACAAAGTAAAAATACTGCCAAAGGTTTCAGAGATCAAGCATACCCTAAGAAAGTAATAGAGCATGCATATTTAAAAGCCTGCAATATGCAAAGGGAGGGTCTCCTCACGACTAAACATCAGATATCTGAATCTAACCAGAAGCCAGTTGAGTCTAGGTTTATTAAAATGTTTGATAGACATTCTAAGAGTATTACAACTATCATAAACCATCACTGGCATGTTCTTAAATTGGACACAGATTTGGTGAAAAAATTGGCTAAAAAACCCAGTAGGAGATCTACTTCATTTAAAGACATGTTGGTATCTAGCTTTCTGCAAAAGATCAGAACGTGTATCACGTTTGAGCATCCAGTGTTGAAACACACAGTGAAAATCAATTGTAAGATTTCATATAACACTGAATTTGTGGTGTAGGCTCTTGTATGCACGTGCAATAAATTGTATGTAGGCAGCACTGGGATGTAAGTTAAAAATGAGTATACTTCCAAACATCTGTGCAATAAAGAACAATGAGCAATCATATCCCCTGACAAAGCACTTTAGAGAAGTACATGGAGTATAGTTGGCGGGTTTTAGATGTTTTGGTCTAAACAGTATACCCCCATCGAGTAGAGGTGGAAACCGAGAACTGTTACTTAAACAGCACGAAACAAGGATAATATTAGATCTTGCAACACAATTGCCGATGGGACATAGTATAAATGAACAGTTATATACCTTCCTATAGGAAACTGTTGATAGAGAATAACTTGTTGGTACTGAAATTGGATACTGAATAAACGAAAAAATGCACACATTGAAAACATGGTTTTAGGTTATTTGCTAATTTATTAGTGTTCTTTTTTCCCCAGTTCAGTTTGATATGTTAATGGCTTACATAAACAATAATTGTTCTTATGTTTTTCTTTTATTTGCTTCTTTCTTGCTTGCTCTTTCAGTCACCACTGATATGTAATTAGGGGTTTATTGTATTGATATTTGTTTTGTCATGGATGATTTTTCCATCAATTGTTCTTTGTGTTAATGTTATGTTAATGTGTGTGATTTTGTTTTTATGAATGTGATATTTTTGATGGGTTGATTAAATTGGTGGATTCTATCATGGATTATAGAAGAGATTATGGGCCTCATTACGAGTATGGAGGCAGCCATGGTGCTATTAGCGCCATGGCTGCCTTCATACCAGGCTCCAAAACCGGGTTCCTTCAATGAGGAATAACCGGGTCATTCCAACATTGGAGGACCCGGTAATTCCTCCTTGAAGGAACCATTCCCCATTTCCATTTGAGCCCCCTCAGGGCTCAATGGGAATGGGGAGGGAGGTAATAACAGGCACATAAATAACGGCCCGTTATTAGCTTCCTGTTCCCCTCGCGGGACCCGGAAAGGACGTCTGGTTTTACCAGACGTCTGTTCCGAGTCCTGCAAAGGGAACCTCGTAATAGGCGCTCCCGTAATGAAGGGTGCCGGTCCCGTACCGGCACCCTTCATTACGGGAGCGCCAGGGTCGTAATGAGGCCCTCTGTCTCTACTACTAGTGTAGGGGTTTGTTTTGTCGGTTTCTATTCTCGTGTTTATTCTGAAATACCGCATACTATCATATTGTCCATGAGATGATCACATGTAGTTAATATGTTTAGCCATAAATGAATGGTTATATCCATAGTAAAAACCATTGAATATGAGGTGTAAACATTAGGTTAAATATGCTGGGCAATGGCAAGTGATTGAACACCATTATAAAATCGATTGCAAGCTGCCTGTTGTAGAGAACTGTGCACTTTATAGTCTGTGCATTTTAGATTCCATGCACATTATGCTTACAGCGTATTCTCTTTTTTCATGCAAATCATGGTTTTCTTGGTCAATATTCTGTGTTTGCAGTTTAAAGCACTATGCACTTTACATGGAATTGTCAAAGGATAATGATTTTTAGGAATTGAGTTGTGGGTATGTGTATGGGTATTCTAATATGCAATGTATTTTGGGAGATATATGAATGTACTTCAGAACTTTCTAAGGTGTTATGCTTAGTGGCAAGCACTAAGCACTTTATATCTGTTTAGTAAATAACAATCCCATGTGTCCACCTGACTATGGCAAGTTTGCATATGTTTTGGGAAGGAACTAATGATAACCATTAGCAATTACAATAATGGCACCCTTTGATGTCCATAGAAAATGTGCTGTCAACTGATTTCTTTTTGTTTGCTGTATATTTCAATATGTTTGAGAGAAAACATATGGATGGGGATGCAAGAAATAGACAGCTTACTTTTCAGCATTATGCATGTGATATTTAAAGTGTTGTTAACATTTGTTTATTTCTTTATTAATACACTATGTGAGTGATCTTATGTTCAAACATCATGCATTAGTAAGTGCATTGATTAGGAATCAGTGACTTAATCATTTGGGGGATGCTTCAATATGGCCAACCTTTTGTAGCATTGCTTGTGGTATGAATAACAATTGCCAAAACAAAGCTTGCACTATGATGTGACATGGGGCAACCATAGAGATGGGATAAAAACTGGGAGAATATTGTTGTCATTTTTATGTGATCAAGCAACCTGTACTGAAAGAACAAAGAAATATCGAGACTGAGTACCACAAAGGAAATACACCAATCATGGGCTAAAAAGATTCACAGATATTTTATTACTGTACAGTTTGCAAAGCAAAACAGATAGCTATCTGGCTCCCAACACCTCGCAGTGTGTATCAGCCGACAAAGACAGGTGAGAAAGTGCTGAACAACTAAACACTAGAGTTTTTATACATTTCATACAATATTTTCTAGCCTCTATTCATGTTAATAATTCGTGGTCTAGAGTTCGTGCCTAGTTCACAAACAGATTTTACAATATCATGCGAAGGATTACATAGTTTGTATTTCCATGAAGACACAATAGTGGTATATGTTCTCAGATCCCGCAGTAAGCCTTATTCCAAGTTTCTTCACAATGTAGTTCAGCTAAAGCATACGCTTGAGGTTTGTTCTTCATTGTCCCAATGTTTATACAAGGATGAGGCTTGTGAGCGCAGACAATACTAGAATAACAGTTCATATGAAGCACAAGGTCTCTTTGCTCAGTTTAAACAACCGGCTCTCGGACAACCTAAACATTAACAGAACTCAAAGCTCGGAAGGCTTGGCTGCAAGTCTAAAACATAGTCCACCATTTTAGAACGTAGAACACATGAGTGGAAATCAAAATGGTGGATGAATCTTAAAATGGCGGCGAAGTTAACCCAAAAATCAGAACTTTGCAACATGGTTTTCCGTGTAGCACGAATGAGTTTAGGCCAATATAAACACTAAGGAGGCAGTATATAATTACAGTTTAACAGTACATTGTGAAACACATTATACATCCTCTTCTGTGTCAGAACCTGTCATGGGGATTTTAGAACAAAGTACCAAGTTACCTGCAAACTTGAATGCGTTGCCATTGATTTTGGGTGAATGGTGGTAGTGCATGTGCGAGGTGCTGTTGTACCTTTTTGGAGGATATATATATATATATATATATAATATTTATAGAGTAGGTTCTCAAAAATGTTATCCATATACCAATGTCTGATTGACTTCCTACTGTACCTTCCTCACAGTCAGCACCACCTGCTACTTATTATTGTATGTATTTGAAATGAACTAAGCTTTGTGTAATGCGCCCAGATATCTCAGGGTACGGTGCGCTCTATAAATCAATAAAACAAACAAACAAACAAAAAACAGACACAAATCCGGAATCTGTTTTTCAGACAAGATAGAAACATTGAACATGTCTTTATAGATTGTGTATGTTGTATTGGTCTGTATACAGATTTCTATGATCATGTCAAATGTATGGGTGGTTACACAACAGATGTGGAAAATATGCAAACAGAGAGCATTCAGACTAGGAATCTGTTACACATGTGGATCTATAAACATATCTCTCATTTGCACAACAGAGTCTAAAGTGATTTTGTTTGAATTTTAACCCTAAACAGGGGACATTACCACAGAGGTAAGCTAGATGCCTTACATCATGGAGAATATGGTCCATGCTTTGCTGAAATATTAAAGATTGGACAGGCACGGTTCGGTTGAACATCCGCCCAATTTTGAAATGCAGACTATGGGGTAATTGGCTGCCCCAATCTCTCAGGTTAACTTCCCAAAGCCCCAAATAATCCTAGTGTGTTCGAATCACAGACACTAGGACCTCTTAGTGAGGGTCCCTGGGCTCACCCATTTAGTGGTCTATGCTGGTTCAATCAGTCTACTCTTTTCCACCTTCGTGTGGAAGTCATTGAGAGCCTGTCTGGCTGTGGGAGATACAGGCCTTGCTCTGTGCGTGAACGGTATAGCAGCACCTGGTCATAGGCATATTATGAGGGTGAGAAGGCACTCAGCCAATCAGGTGGCTGGCAATGGAGGCGAAAACTGCCAGTGTCCACCCACATTCCACTAGCCACCTGCACCCCTTCCCCGGGTGGCATCAATGCTTCGGTGCCGTTGCACCCAGTTCCTCCCCCAGACACCTTTCATGCACCCCTGGACTACACTTCAACCCAAACAACCCCCCATCCCCCCACTACGTCCCACGCTGTGTTCTGCACTGAGCAACGCTGACCATTTCACACATGCACGGCACTGTTGCATCAAAAGCACGATCCTCTGCTCTCCTATCTCACCCTTGGCCCTCCAGCTCTCCAATCAGTGCCATGCTCTGTCTTCGTGAGAGACAATGTTTAATTCATTTGCATGTAGTCCATTTGTACATTCTTCGCACTAGCCTGTCATTTTTTCATCCGCACTTGCCAGAGTAAGTAATGAACGCTCTTTGGCTTGGGAGAACCTATCTTGACTCCTATAATTAATTGTACGAACTATCAGCATGTCTCTGATTATTTTGTCTGTAGTTTCGCCAAAGTCACACTTAGCAGCTTATTAATGCAAGCCGACCACATAATCATGTTCTGCCTCTTCAACCCCATGTACTGTACGGGAGAAATTAAGGTTTGGTACCATTACATGTTCAGTACTATCAAAACGTTTAGCTGGTCTCCTTTTAGTTTCTTTAAACTCATTGTCATCATTCTCACAATTTTTTGGGGGCCCTTCTATCAGTCCATTGAAATGACTTTGGCCTCCCACTCCCAGAACATTCAACAGCATTGCTTTCTTTCTGCCTGCGACATGCGCAGTTGCTCCCAGCAGTTGCTCCCAGGTCCTCTATGAACCTCTGAAATAATGACAGCAGTTGGTCCAATAGGATCTGAGTATTTTCGAGATTCACTATAGCTTGAGGGCGTGGTGTGGTTCCTTGTAAGCATGTGAGTGCAATCATAGAATGCGAGGTGATGGAGATGGTTTTGGAATCCTGTCCTCGTGGCCATTGTAATATTGTCAATAAAGAAAGAGCCTGGCGACAACATGTCTGAGAAACTACCGTTCAAAGTTTAACGTCATGAAATGTCTAGTTGCAGGGGGCCAGAAGGAGACTTTGCTGATGGGGTTTAAGGGGAAGAGCACTACTCCTCGCGCCATCTTTCTCCCTGGTTACGCTCTTCTTCGCACCAAGACCAACGCGGCCTGCTTGCCTCACATCATTCTCTCTCGACCACATATCAGGAGGGAGGTGTGTCGAACTCTAGACGCCACCACAAGGGATCGCAAGGGAAAGTTAGTACTTCAGGTCCTTTCATTGTCTCATATGTCGAAATACCCACATTCTGACACATGTGTACAAATGGGGAACTAGGCCTTTATTGGGAAGTTCTTTGGTGCCTAAAAAATTGGCAAGGGGGTATAAATGAGCTCTGGCAATGCGTAGAGCAAGGTCCTGCAAAATGCAGCTCTTAAAATGCTTTGGACTACTACACCAATGTTCCCTCACCAATGAATATGCTGGCTAGGGATGATGGGAGTTGTAGTCCAAAATGATCTGTAGAGATACAATTTGCAAACCCCTGACTGCAGAGATGTACATCATTTTTAAAAGTACTGCCCCTGAGGATAGGACAGCAGGGTGTATTAAGACAAGCTTGAAGTCTGAAGCCTGCACAATGGCTCTGCATCTCTCCTTATGACACCCGCTATAGTGGGGTATCTGAGTGACCCAGAGACAAACCCCATAGGGCAACCATTTGGAAGCTAAGCAGCCTCCCAGCATTCCAAGACCTCATCCCGGGGCAGCTAGCCTGCAAAAGCCTCAGTCTCTTCCAATTGCTTTATATATAGTTCCTACAATGATATTTGGGAGCTCAGGCGAGGATGTAATTTCTAAATAATTGCCCAATTGAGGACAGTGTACCCCTAATCAGAAATGTTAACAAATGAGAAAGAAACCAAGGACATGTAGGCCTGTGGGTAACAATATGAACATGGTTCTCACAGGCTCCATAACTGAAGAGGGGAGCACAGTAAAAGGATGCGATGGAAGGACAGCAGCATTTGCTATAAATGGATCAAAATCCATTTAACTTGCATCGAGGACATTTTGATTCCACTTTTAGGGAAACAGTCATGGACTGGGCACCAGCACCAATAGGAAAATCATATATGTTCACTTTAAACAGGGATATGGGGAAACCTGGGGGGTAGGAATAGACAGGGCGGGCGTCGTATTGAAAGAAGCATTGGCTATTCCAACAGTGTGGGCATTTGGGTAGGCATGGGAATGGTACGTGCGAGGCACAGCTGTAGTGGTATTAACTGTCATTGATGGTAGCAGGTGCAAAATTGTGTGAGTACCTTTGCCAAGGCTTGTTTTTACAGGACTCCAGCGTAGGACATGCATAGTGCTTGTAAATTGAGTGGCTAAAGGCAGAGCTGGTAAAGATATTTGTATCACACCAGTAACTGGTTTACAGCTCCAATTAAGTCATTCAGCCTCGTTATGAGTTTGGTTGTTTTCTGTTGGTAAATCCGACAGGATACCATCAAACGGTGTGCAGTGCATGCTAGTGCTTCCTCTCCTCATGGGCGTTATTATAGGAGGGAATGGGGGGACAAGTCTCCCCAACTTTTGTGGCATGCCAAATTGCCCCCCCCCCATCTTTTGGCAGGGGCAGAGCAGGGCCGGGGGGGGCGCATTACAGCCGCTGCATCAATTAAGTGATTGGACAGTGCAAGCCTGGCTGCCCATTATATAAAGCGGGCGGCATGGATACCCTGCGCGGCTCAGTTCCTCACCCTGGCTGGTGGCCCGACTCAAAGTCAGCAGCCACTGCCTGGGTACTGGACTGGGTGGAATTCATAGTATTCATCAATAGTATTCATATGTTCGCATATAGTGTGTTAAATACATTTTTTTGGGGGGGGGGATACCTTTGTCAAAAGATGCAAAAAGATACCATTTCACATTATCTTTTGTTGTGTTTGCCTACAAGCCATTCTTTATTATTTTGTAGAATTGCATTCTGGTATTTGTAGTCTTCAAGATGGGGTGAAAATAATGCATTTGTACTCTTATTGTTTGACATATTTCAATGAGGATTCCTAGATTGCTGGAGTACTTTTATTATGATGTGTGTATGATTTATAAAACAGAGTACTGCTGAAAGCCAAACATCATGGCGAGGAGGGGAAAGGATCTGAAGGCACATTTGTTGGGATGATTACCAGGTCCATGGATGTGGGAAAGAGAGGTTGCTCATTTAAGATGTTCTCCCTGGTCCTGTGTTGATTTTCAGGGTACTAATTGAGATTACATGTAGGTTGACTGCGTCCGCTCACTTTTTTCATAGTTCCGACTCATGTCCCTTGGGTGTTTTTGAGGCCAGCATGCAAAAAAGGTTGTTTTCTCAAGTTTTCGCCCACCAGGATTTTAACCCACAAAACCACATAAAAGTGTCCCCAAAGCACACGTCCTGTATTGGTATTTTGCTTTCCATAGAATATTTCAATATATATTTTTGGGTTAAAAGGTGCACACCTTTTATACTTTGCCAGCAGTGTACTAGGACAATATCTACCTGTTTGTTTCTCGGAGTATTGATGGTTCATTTTGTACAAGACAATGTTCATTTCTATTTTGAATTTTCTTCCATTAGGAAAGGCCAGTTGAATTAAATTTGCGTATTACACTGTAGGATATGTTCAGTCCCTGTGCATATATTAATGAACCCCAGACTTTTTTTCTGAACCTTGACACCTATTGATGACCTATGAAGACCTGCAGAATTGCCTACTCTGACTGCCTCAGTACCTTTTGGGTAAATAGGATTTGATACGATTGCACTATCCTGCAGCAAAAGTACTTTGCCTTGTCTGGCCCACAGCCAATCCCTGCCCTTACATCCTTGGAACATGCAGTCACCTTAGGTATGTTTGGATTACTTACCTTCATTACTCTTTGCCCTGCTCCTACTCATCACAGCATTTTCTTTTGAGGTCCCCAGCTCTACAAATGATTCAGCTGACTCGGTCGGCTACTCCAAAATAAGTCTCGCTCCTGTTATTGCTACAACCGTAATATTAACAGTACAATTCAGATATTAAGCATCAGTTTAGCTGATCCCTACGGATATCAATGTCATTTTTTTTACATCATTTTCAACGAGGGGACCCACACATCGTTTGCTGCCCAGGGCCTCGCCAACCCTAGGGGTGGCCCTGACTGCAGGCTAACCCTGTAGTGAGGGGCTAACTTTTAGAGACTGCAGGAGTCACCGGGAGAGGGGCAAACTTTGTGGATGCATCTGCATATTCTAAGGAGTCTATTCTAATCAGCATAAATGTTAAAAGCTGTTGACTCTCTGTGTCAGAAACACACACTTACTTAAGAACTTTGAGAATTAGCTGCCTGCTGTCTCCCATGTCCTGCTTACTCCCGTGACATGCAAGTACCAAGTCACTCATCATGATTACAATTGCCTCAAAATGTATACATATAAATTCAGGTGCTAACAATGCAATGTGCTAAATTATTACTAATTACCTAGCCTTTGCTAAAATGCACCCCCCCCCCACCCAAACACTGTTTGTCATGTCCTGTCCTGCTGTGGCATTGTAGTTCAGCCAGGTCAAGTCAACGTAGCCCAACATTTCAGTTTTGTCAGGGCCAGGGGGGATAAAGCATGGTCTGCTCAATGGCTGTGTGCCACTGTTTGCATGTGTTATTGTGTAAGTAGTGTACATATGAATGTTGTGGGCACACACTGCATTGCAATGGAGATGCTGGGTGCATGTGTGTGTGAGTTGGTGAGTGTGTACAAGCATATGTGTGTTGACTTTTGTGTCTGAATGAATAATAAATAATGCATGGTTTGTTCTGGGTGGAATTAATTTAGTGTTGTTGTGTCACTAGGTAGGTGGCAGGCAGGAATGAAGATGGGTGGGGCCCATTTGCAACATGATGGTTAGGGGCCCCCTGCTTAGAGCAAGAACAGTCTGAGGCACCTGTGGGGTGCATACGTTACAATAGTGACAAAGATAAAATCAATTGCCACCAATTATCTCGATGCGGGCAGCCAGCTAAATGCCCATTGAAGAGCTCTAAACCCTTCTTTGACAACAAGTGGCTGATGTGGAGAAACCAGTGTTAGAAGGCAAAGTGGCAATAACACTTTGGTGTATCCCGTGGAAGAGAAAACGCAGTTTGTAATGCGAGTGCTGCAAAGTGCACATTTTAAGCCCCTGAATTAAAGTAGAGAGAAATGAATATAATGCTGTGTTACAAGACTGCTGAGTGCTGACTGGCAACATGGGGGCAGGTGCTGAGGGCCACCCCTAAGGCTGGAGGCCTCTTTTATTTGAAAAGGTTGAAATGCCCCGCTGCCGTCCATGGTGAATGGGTATGAATTTTTATTGTGTATGTACGTATGTATATGTGTGCACGAGAGGTGCTTGGCAGGTGCAGCACTTGTTTATGGGCATCGAGAAGGCAGATATTAAATATTACATGGCTAGACTCAGACTGCGATTTTGGGGCAGCCAGTCTAGCCCTTTTTCACTGTGACATGACTTTATTCTGGGCATCTTGATAAAGCAAGCATGGTATGTGTTATTAATTAGCTAGACTGGCAATTGTTACTGTTGTCAATGCAGTGAATTGTAAAGACACACCATGGTGTTATGAATTTCGGAAGACTGGCTTGTCTTTAGAGTTACATTTTAAAGATACGGCAAAAGTCTTATGCAAGTTATAAAAGAGCGCTGGCAAGGGACTCTTGTGGTGTCGTAGTTTAGCGTTATCCCCCACAGCCACCATCCACCCTTCCTCCACCGCGCCCCTTTCCTTCAGTTCTCATGTCCCCCCAACGTTTTCAGTAAAGTTACTCCACTGCCTCTCCTGAATGAAGCAACATCGTGTTGCTGTTACTAAAACGTAGTCCCAGAGCGCTGCATAAAAGAGATTTACAATCCATCAGAAAACCAAATTCCAAGTGCCAGACTAAACAAAACAGTATGCAAATGTTTGGTTTACTGGAGAACTGTGACAGGAGAAATCCTTTGTATTTTCTCCAAAAAGTGCTTCTTAAGCTTTAGAATCAAGACACAAATTGTTTTCACACTGAGAGGGAACAGTGGCAAATTGGCCTTAGCAAAGCTCTGACAATGTAAATAGATTTCATCAGCTTTATTTCTCACAGGGGGATCTTATATCTTTCTCGGAAAGTCGTTTTTAAAAAAATTGTTGTTCGGGTTTATAGATCACTTAGACACTTGTCCTCGACCTCTCTTCTCCTGATCTCGACATTTCTCTCACTCCAGTGCCAATCCGGTGCTTTAGCAGAGTCCGACTGGGGCATACACTTGTCTCGGGCACCAATGAGAAAGGGGCCCAGAGTTGCAATTGCAATTCATTTGCTTTCTGGCAGACTGCTTGAATAGTACACAAATGGGGAGTTTGGGATAAAATGTGATGCAAATTGCGCATTTTAAAGATATGTATTCAGCAACACTGGTGAAGTGACTCATCAAACTGGCCACATTGGCCAAAAAAGTGGCCCACTTTGACCTAAAAAACGGACCCACCCCAGCATTTTGTGTTTTTGGTTCGGGCATTGCCCTATTGCCCTATAGCCCAGTCCGACCTGCTTTACCGATTCCAGCACCTTTTCCGTTCTAGGCACTTTGAGATGTTCACTCCTTTCAGTTCGAGGAGCTGAATAGTTTTTAGCACCCCTTACTTCTAGGCGCTTGAGAATTCTCAAAGATGCAAAATCAATCTATGGGTTAAGCAAGAGGCTATTGACACAGCTATTTATAAACTGCTCCTCAGCAGATAATTATTGTTTTGTACAACTCCCATATTTTGCCTATTGACTTCCCCCTCGTGCACTGCTCTCACTGGGCCTCTCTGCCCCTTCCTTTTCTTCCACTAAAGTACCATTTGCGACCTTTTTTTTGTACCCCAAGCTTGCTTATTTCTTCAGCACAACTACCTAGTATCGCCAACAGACCTTTCCTATAAGTGATGGAGAGCGGGATTGTTGCGTCTTTTTATTTTTCGTCTATGCTGTTTTGCCAGGCCTGTGGGCCCGCTTGCGCCTGCAGTCAATTTGACATAGCAAGTCATGCCCTTCCCTCCTGGGTATACAGCTGTGTCTCTCAGTGCCCGCCGTTTATCAATGGCACACCCCTACTTGGGTGCTCCTTCGTCTGAGCCAATCTGCACCCAACCGGCATTCAGCCACTCTAGCCACGGCTGCCTTCCTGGTTCAGCAGTACCAGGCAACTTCAAACAATGATTGAACTATGCTGAGCCATATCAGTCTTTGTCCCGCCCACTTGAGCAGTCCAGCACCGAAATACAATGGCAAACCTCCTTTGAACAAGAGTACCAACAGCACCCCCAAATACGTGTTTCGACCTAGTCAGGCCTCATCAGTGAGGTGGAACTGTAACTAAGGTGGTTCATGTCCTTAACAAGAGCCGAGAGGCCTCAATGCACAGTTCCAGAGCCTTAGGCAATATGTTGGCCCTCCCAGGGGAGGTGGATCTATCACCCAGTTTTCTTCTTCCTCGAGTCGTTGCTCACATGAACGGAAGAGAGGTGGACCCTAATGACAAGAGGTGGACACTCACCAAAGTATTGCCAATTGCTCAAGTGAGAGAGCTGAATGCTTGGGCCAAGTCCCCAGGTGCTGTCTTGTCCCATTGGGGCTCTGGCATGGCCTGGAATACCTGCCCCAATATGGGTAGTGTGCCTCAGGGTACAAGTAGGGGCTCTCCTCCGGATGCATGTTATACAGTGGCTGATTATGGCGACGTTTCCTTGAGACATGAGTGAAGTGGCTTGCAGGAACGGGTCTCAATGCTCCTCCGGAGTTTCTGGGAGTAGTGGTTCTTCATCCTCTTCACATCCGAGATTTACTAAGGATCTGCTCAGTATGTATGATGAAAAAATGATATTATTGATTGGCTTACAACTTTTGAGTATGCTTGTGAGATGCAAGAAGTAGGCGAGCCTGACAAGATTCCTTGGTTGCTCAGCAAACTACCCAATTCTGGCTGCAGTGCCATTATGGATATGTCTAAGGCTGATAGAAAGAATTTTGATAAATTGAAACAGTTACAGATTCTTTGAAAAACTTGTGTGGCTGAATCGAAGGCCATAAAGTAACCATTGCTGCTGATCTTTGGATCTTTTTTCTTACAGAACATAGCATATTACTAACATTATCGGCAAGGCTAACATGATGAGTGTTCTTATGTGGGGATACCGGCATATATTGGTGCAGTCAGTATGGACATGTTTTCTTACTAATACTATTACTAATACTAATGCTTTGGAAGGCATGATCCACCTGGTCATGCTGGAACATATTTTTGCCACTTGCTCTCCTGAGCTTAAGCTGGTTTCTAAGCAGCTGGCCATTGCTAGTCTTTGGATTGCCCATAGAGTGTCCCATAAGGACAAGCATGCTTCTGGTAAGCATGGGGGACGGGAGGGCAAGAAATAAAGAGAAAGAGGATAGATGTAAAACCTCTTTCCATACCATAAACCCACAAAAAGTTTCATAAGGGGAATAAGCCACAGGAGCATGGAGAGGGTAGTGGGCCTAACTATCCCAAGCATGGGAGTGGGTACTCTAAGCCTCCCTACATGACCAGATCCAGTGGATCTTGTGTAGCCTGTGCAGTGACCATGTGAAGGGGACCCCAGAAGTAACGGTAAGACCTTGGGGGTCGACTCTTTGAATCTGGCACTTCCTTATGAGGAGGAAGCAATACTCACAGGGGCATCCTCATCCTCAGATCCCTTGCCCTGTGGGATGGGATCTAAGGTTCTTTTCATTTCCCTAGGAGCCTAGAGTTTATAGAGGCTGATAACAGTAATCATTATTGCAAGGATAGTATGCTGGTAGACACCTCTGCCATTAGTGACACTGGGGCCAGTCGCACTGCAGTGGATTCTATTTTGGTAAGTTCAGAGGCTCTGGCCAGAGCTGCACTGATACCTAGTAAGTTGACTGATGGTCGCCCTCTCAGGTTTCCAGTTATGCCTGTCGTTGTAGCTGTGCCGAGGACTGGGGTGTGGGGTGGCACATCCTGGTGTGGGGCCAAGTCACAAGGCCAGAAAACATTTGGAATTCCTTATTTCTTTCTCTCATTAACATCATCATTTAGATTACGAAAAGAACATATGCTTTGTGCGTGCATGCCTGCTTGCACATTTGAAAATTACATTGCATTGGCAATGCCAACATTTTGTGCTTTTGTGTAGTCATGGAAAAGGCACTTGCCAGGCACTGCATAGTGGTATTAAATGGTCATTGATGGCAGCAGGCGGTAGCAGGTGCAAAATGGTACAAGTACCTGGGCATCTAATAGAAGCGCCTGGCAAATGCCTAATACTTATACTCAAGCCAAAACGGTTGGCTTTGCCAATGCTTGCTTTTAACAAGCCATCAGTGAGGGACATGCAAAGTGCTTATAAATCGAGTGTCTCTAGGCAGAACTGGTTGACATTTTTATTACACCAGTAGGGTGTTTACAACTCAAATTAAGTCATTGGGCCTCATTACAAGTTTGCCGGTCCAGTAGTAATGGTGCCGGTAAGCTACCAGCACCGTCGCTACCGGACCGGCAAACTATGAGTTGTGCTCGCGGGTGCCTTTCTGCCCACCAGGTCTAACCTCAAATGGGAATGGGGAGTAATGGGTACCGGCACCCGGCGATGGGTAATTACCGGGTCCGGCGGGGCCAGAATACCATGGTAATTGCCCATTGCCGGGTGCCGGTATTCTCACGAGTTTACCGGCACGGCTATCGCCAAACTCGTAATAAGGCCCATTGACTCTCAGAAGACTGCTTTAAAAAGAAACACGGGCAGGCCCTCTGAGAGCAATGTTTGATGGTAAGACTTGGTTAAAGGAAGTTGAAAGTGTTCCCATGAGGAGGTGTTCTGGGTGGGGAGGGGCAGGAACTAGGAGAGAAAGGCCATAGTGATTAGCATAGCCATGGGCAGTCAAAGGGTGGGCAAATAGCCAAACCACACCTTCGAGCTTTGTGTCTCTATTCATATACCATTTTGCCGTATATATACTCTAATGCAATAGTTTCGGATTATAGGTGGCACTACAGCACAACCTTTGTGGCAAATTGCATCTTTCTTTGGGGAATTAATTAATACACTGTCATTATCAAAGTTGAAATGAATATTGATAAGTTTGAGTTCCACCATGGTGAAGAAGATAGCTCAGTGAGTTAAGCACTTGTTGCAGAGATCTATGTTCGTGTGCTGGGGTTCATATTTGTGTATATACATGCTGTTTATAGGAGCACTTACTGTACTACTAAACAACATACCTACAATAAAAAGAATTAGTTATTTAAACTAAATCAGCGTTATTATGGTGCTGTTCTAGTTAGTGGTGGTGCGTATTTTTCCTCACACCAATATATTTCATAGAAAGAACAGCATTGAAAGATAAACGATAGCTGTTATATTTGTCAGTGTCATTACTTGTTTATGCAAAATGTGCAATGGGAAGTGATGTAAGCATTTCTCAAAGCCCCTTATAATAACCCTAGTCATCTCTTCTTTACTTGACATTAATTTGTGCTTTTTTTGAGATGTATCTTTCATATAATGTGTCTCCTTTGATAAATGTCCTGTTTTTTTAATCAATTCCGGAGCATGACATATGTCAAATTTTAGAATGTACACAGTCTGAAGAATTGTCATCTGTCAAGGGTGCAAAGCCCTGGCTTTTTTGATTTTTGTTAATACATAACATTTTGCAGGTAATTCTCCAAAAGGGTAATATGTCAAACAGATTCCCCTTTTCGTCAACTCCATGCCAGAAGCATAGTGCACTTGTCCCTGCTGCATCAGTAGGCTGATCGGCAGCACCTGCTCGGCTCGTGGAGTAAAGCAGATTCAACAGTCACAAGATGCTCATTTGACAGCCGCAGTGACAATCAAGTGTCTGCCGCACACTGGCAGCATTTAAGATATGCCCCCGATACCAAAACTACAATGATCATGAGTAACCCATGCTGGTATCAGGGTAATCTCTAAATAAAGCAATGCCTAAAATGAGCCATGGTGCATGGTACTACTTATGATCATGGCCACTACATACCAATTGATATCACACATGTCTCTTATGTGCTCTGCTGTGCAAGGTGATGTGTATTCTGGTCAGCTGGGTGGAGACTGCCAAATGGCAGGACAGGAACTTGAGACTCGGCCTCTTCTTTGATCTCTTTGTGAGGACATATAACATCCTCCATCAGAAGCAGCTGTCCGGTGCCAGGGCCTCAAAGGAGCACAGCCATTCAAAAGGAGTAGCCCCACACTGAGGTGCTGCTTCTCTAAGGCTGTAGTTCTTAGTGGGAAGGAAAGGGGCGGATTAGAGTAGGGGCCCTGGTCAATGGAAAGAGACTTCCACCATCTTGTTTCTCTCTGTCACTCTTTCGCTTTCCTTTCCCCTCCACTTCCTCTGGAGCAAAGCACCTTGGTTATGACATCAGAAGGGCAAAGTCCACTGCGTTCAATAACAGGGAGTGTTGCACTAAGTCAGGCTAGCTTTAGTCCAATCACATGGGGACTTTTGCGTTTAAAAGAAGGGGTCTCCTACCCCTTCTTTATATTCTGATGCTCTCAAGACATGAAGATTCACCTGAGCAGAGCTCACTGCTTGAAAGTTATGTTTTCCAAAGCCCTCAGCCTGCAGCGAAGAAGTAGCCATCTCAAGCAAAAGGAAGGTCTGCCCCACACCTACTCCCTGGACACATTGGGTGTGATCTTTGATGTGGACCAGGACCTACCACTCTGCTCAGATCTTGAATGGAACCATCCTATCCTCGAGTCCCCCTGACTGGGCTTCACAGCAGTTGGAGGGCCAGATCAGCCGAACCTTTCTATTCTGCCTAACCGGTCGATCCGTCTTTATTGCTCTGTGAACAAGAGGGGAGGTGCCGGCGCTGGCCTTTGTGCTTGTCCAACAAGTTGAACTATTGCTTTCACTACGAACTTAACGCTGCCTCGTGCCCTAGGTAAGCCTGTCACCATCTAGACCCGAATCAACTGCTTGATGCCCGGACCTCATCCGAATCACTGGTGAGTCACACACCGACCAGGGGTTACCACCATGGCTCAGCCCAGCTAAGCCCTAAACGGCAGCCTCATTGACCTGCACATCAACGCCCCCAAAGTCACCACTACGATGACAGTAGCCCGAGGAGGGGAACTGCTGGAGTGTCACTCATGGACACCCACCAATGGCTAAAGCCTGCCTTGGCCTGGCTCAAATGCGAAGCAATCCTGGGACCCTCTGACCTGCGCCAATGATAGCACCCCTTCTGCTGCAGAGAGAAACCACATTCTCTCCTACTCCGTGCCCACCAAGAACTGAATCCCGGTACTGTTGACCCTGAACTGCCCCCTTGGTTCACTTGGGCCCTAGAGACTAGTTAGGTCATGATCACACCTGTTTTCAACTTTGACATATACTTCTGTGGCAAGTAATCCTTCTACCAACCCTGGAACCACGCTCACAGTGCTAGTTTCATATTTCATCTTCCCTGTTCTTCCTTCAGGGTGGGATTTTGTACAGTATTTTCTTACCGTTGTATTACAGGTGGTGCGTTTAATTAAAGTATATTCATGTTTATACACCCTTGATTGGACATTCCCTTTATTGTGGACTGTGATTCTGTGTTGTTTGGGTCACTACTGGTTCACCCACCCCTCTTAAGAGCATATCCTTCCCTCGGCCCACGTTACCACGAAAGGCGAAGGAGGTACATCTCTTAACTGTCCCAATTTTACCTTTATGATTGAAGCCAGATTGAATTAGTTGGCTCTGTTAAGCATTGAGTCTGGAATGGTTCAATAGATAAGATTTTCTGACAAAATTAATGATTTTGCAATGTGCAAATCTAAATGGAAATATATAGTTTAATCGTGGCAGTGTTTCAGGCATATTAGCCATGAGCAGTAGAAAGCATATATTCACTGGGTACTTCCCATCTCATTCTTTCTATGATTACGTTAATGTGTCTGCTGTGTGGGCATGAGCTGAAATGCTAAGTGAGTTTTGATGTTTCTGCCTTTTTGTTTTCTCTGCTGCCTAGTCATGTAATGTATTCCAGGGCCATGTACTTTGGACACATTGATACAGAAACAAATGGTCAGGTTGAGCTGTTAGGTAATCATTTTATTAAATAAATACTTGCTTAAAAATAATGTTCCTTTAATTTCTTGCAAAATTAACATATTATTCGAAAAACAAAGTGAAAATGTCTTCAATAGCACCCTCTTGGGAAATCAGGTCACAGCGATGTGTAACGTTTATATTTTATTAACAACTAGATAATTCATTTAAAGCCTAGACAAGTTTATATTGAGTTTCACTAGAGGTATGTAATCCCTTCACTTTGCAGATTGGGAGGGGCATAGGTTTTAGGGGAGGGAGAGTCATATGGATATCAGGGTGGGGTGGGAGGAGGTCATGGGGTCAGGGGAGGACCCAAGAATGTCTGTGCCCCAGTCCCCAGCAACTGTTAAGATGGCCCTGAACGTGAGTGCCCATCATTTGAAGGCCTCAAGAGACAGGCCTGTTCCCAGTTGGAGAGAAGCACAAGATGTATTATTATCGTATATGAAGCCTAAAGAGTCCACTGAAGGAGAGCACACAAGTTTGGGGTTTCCCCTTCAAGTGAGACCATTCCTCCTCCAATTGGCACATGAGGTCCCCCTTGCAGGTCATCTTGGTATCAAGAAGTTTAAAGAGAGGTTTAACATGCAATTCCACTGACCTAAGACGGGGGACCCCCGTACAGGTAGAAAGTCATTGCAGGAGTTGTGCTACTTGTCAGATTTCTTGCAAAAGTGGTGCAATAATCCTGGATCCATTGGTACCACTACCTGTAGTGGGTATACCATTTGAGAGAGTAGGGATTTACGTTGCTGGTCCCTTTGACCATTTTACATCCTCTGGCAGCAGGTTTATTCTTGTGGTCGCTGATCATGCCACAAAATATCCTGAGTCCATCCCACTGAAGACTGTGATGGCCAGGGCAGTTGTAAGAGCACTGCTGGGCATATTTACTAGGGTTGACTTCCCTAAAGAAGTTGTGTCTGACAGAGGCAGCAACTTCATCTCCAGGTATATGCGGGCCATGTGGAAGAAATGTGGGGTGTGTGACAGGACCAATGGTATCGGCCCAGCCCGAACTGCTATGCCAGGTCCCCTCTGCACGGAAACACAAGCAACCCCCTCATTGGTGGCAGTACCTGACTGATTCGCATATGGCTGGACCCCTTTTGCAATGGGGCAGACGGGCTAAAAAACGCTGGTGTGGAAGGTTGCCCAGAGCATTGCCAGTGATAAAGATTTTTTCAAAACCTTCCACCCATCACTTTTGTGGTCACAGTTTGTCTCACTATGTGAGAGAGTGTATGCTTGCTCCCTTGGTCCCTTGCTCGCTGCGCCATAGGGAACCATACTGCTCCTCACTGAGGAGGCCCAACAAGGCCGAAACATGTCTGGGGTTGCTTGTGTTTCTGTGCAGAGGGGACCTGGCCTAGCAGTTCGGGCTGGGCTGCTATCATTGGTGGCAGTATCTGACTGATTTGCATATGGCTGGACCCCTTTTCCAATGGCGCAGACTGGCTAAAAAACGGTGGTGTGGAAGGTTACCCAGAGCAACGCCAGTGGTACAGATTTGTTCAAAACCTTCCACCCATCACATTTGTGGTCACGGAAGGTCCTACCTGCCTGCAGGAAGGGAGTGTGTGTGGTTGGGGACAACTCATGGAGTTCAGATGACTGAGGAGGTGCTGGTCCCCCTCCAAGGAAGTTACTTTCGTGTTGAGGCTATCATCTACCTCTCCCTCAATTACCACCCCATATGTGGGGTTTTGAGGGTGCGCTTGAGTGGAACTCAGGGAAGAAGTTAGGAAATTAAAAGTGATTTTGTCACAGCATTAACTTCACATCCCCCCATTACCAGCACTTGACCTCCCACACCATATTATTCTCAGCAGATGATGCAGTGTGTAGACAAGTAGGTGGAGGAACTGGGAATGAAGGGCAGGCCACTCTGGCTTCGAGTATGCGAGCAACATTTCTTTTGGTAGGCATGAAGGGAAAGGCTGGCATGCACCTGATGGTGAATGTAAAGGCATTTGAGGGGTGCCCAGTGATCTCATTGAGGAGTATTCACCACACATGTTGGATCTATGTGATCTGCCATTTCCCACATGTTTAAGTGCAGAATATTCCCTGTAATGAAATCCACTGATCGTACATTAATTGAATAAAAAACAAGTAGTGAGTTTGGGAAAGGAGATATTAATTGGAGAGAGGTGGGGCAGGTTATGGGAAGAGAACTTGGGATGTTTCCCCCTACATGTTGAAGCTACGTGGAGGTCCAAATTCGTGAAACAAATTAGCAGTAAATAAATTGCGCTAAAAACATTATCGATAGGAACGCATATATCAAATGGAACATCTTTGTCCCTACCCGCACTCAAAAATGGAGGGTGTTTTCCTCCACAAGGATAGCCTCCATTTTGGGCTAGGGATTGGTTGGTGAAGCTGCACATCAAGGACACGTATTTTACCTTTTTCAAAGGAGTGGAGGATCGCCCTTTGCTTTAGTTTCTTTGGGGTGGCGAGAGGGGGTAGTACACAGGCACAGCCTCAAAGCATTTCAACTTTTTCAATTGAAATGGGCTTCGAGCCTCAGGAGCCACAGAAACTGCCCCCATGTTGCCAGCGCAGTCTTATGATGCAGCAATCTATTCCTTTCTATGTTACTTTCGTTCTGGGGCTGTAATGTGCACTTTGCAGTGCTCCCCTCACAGGTTGCATTTGCTGGAGCCCCTCCGGGTATACAGAAGTGTTATCACATCGTTGACTTTTAACACTGGTTCCTTCACATCAGACATTTGCTGACAAAGATGTGTTTATAGCTTTTCAGTGGGAGTTTAGTGTTTCAGCTGGCTGATGGCAGGTTGTCTCGTGATAATCAGCGGCTATTATCCCCGAGCTGTTTTTCTTTGTCTCTGTTATAATGTATGTACCCCACGGGGTGCCTCAGACTCTTTTGCACTCTAAGCAAGGCGGGGCACCAACCATCATGTGGAAATGGGCCCCCATACATCTGACAGTTCACCTCCCGTCGTGTTGATCTTTGTCCCACCCCTGAGCCCTTATCAAGGTGTTGAGAGTGGTGGTGACCTACCTTTGGATGTGCAGGGTGCACCTGATCATCTACCTAGATAATCTCCTGGTCATGATCCAGCTCCGGGCCTTGCTGCAGGATAATGTGCCGGTCAGAGGGTTGTTTCTTCCATCTCTGTATTGTTTTATGAATACCGACAAGCCAGTTCAGTACCCGTCTCAGCGCCTGCAATTTCTGGGTTTCCAGAATGACTCTGCTGCAGGCCTGCTGAGGCCACCATCCACTCGGTTGTGTCACTGAGGCGGGAAGTCTTCTTGTTGCTGGATGACTCTTGCCCCCCGCTACTCTTGGCTCGCTTGCTCATCCTTCTAGTGGCTTCAATTTAGGAAGTCTTTCTGGAACAATTAAATTATGGAGGGCAACCCCATCTGGCTGTCACAGGTGGGCGAGGTACTGGCATGGTGCCCACTCAATTCAGAGACATGGATGGACCTGCTATTTTTGGAACACTTCTGGACTTCGTCCTGGGAGCAGATGCTTTTCGGGCCCTTTCTCTCTTTGGAGTTTAGCCAGGGGTGCTGACTCCTGCCCAATTTTGTGGTGCAAGGACAACGTGTCAAATGACTTCTATGTCAATTGCTTGCAGGCACAGGATTCTGTGCACTGTCAGAGAAGTCTATGGAAGTCTGTATTATTACCTTGACTGAAGAATAACTCTCGAAGCAGATCTTAGAACATGTTAGCAGGCTGTCACTCTTGTCACAGTGAAAAGCGTCAGCAAGGCCATGCTTTGCGGCACTGCCTATGAGGAGGAGCCCATTATGGCAGGACCGCTTTAGCTCTTGCATCTCTTACCGCGGTCCCCGTAGTTCAGCTGGTCTTCAGACCCTCTGATTGGTGCCACCAGTGCCTCACTGAAGTTCTAGAACACAGGGCGTCTTTACCAAAGTCTGGGGGAATCCTCAGGTGATACTCACCTTCATCAATTCTAGGCCACTCTGGTTTTAGTGCCAACCTTCTGGACACTTCAGTAGCAATAAGCGGCCCTCCTGGAAGTGGCTGTGGTGACAACCACTCTGCAGGCATGTTACCTCGATCGCCTGGCATGAAAGGATGTATCACCCGCTGATGGTCACTGGCACATTGATGTTTCTAGTTCGGAAGCTTTCTATGAGCTTTGTAGACTTTCATCTGTAGTCTTGAATGCCAGGCAATCAAACTGCTGTGACAGCTATAGCCAACTGCCTGGCCTCCCTGTGCTAATTGCAGACGTGCTATGGGACTGTGACATTGACATGAGCTAGTCAATCACCTCTTGGGTAGGTGGTGCTCCCTCATGTCACCATGTGAAGTGTACGAGAGGATCTCCCGCCTCCCCTGACTTGAGGTATGCCCCATTCTGGGATGTGGCTCTGGCCCTCCACCTGGTTAGAGACTGTCCAAACAATGGGGATCTGTGCATTTGGCATTTGACTCGGGCATTGCTTTTCCTGATTTCCTTCAAGTGGGTGTCCGACTTCAGAGCCCTGGTATGTCTCTGAATCCCTCTTGTTCTATCTGTTCTGTGCTTCTTTTGAATCATTTGAAGGAACCCTTTTGTAACCCAGGGTATGTAGCTTGCATGGTGCTTTGTGGCGTGTCAAGGCTAGTGGCACTACCTGGTATATCTTTACCAAAACAGAGTAAAGAGAGTCGGGGTGGGAGTGGCTACTATCAGAGCCTGACAAATGGAAAAGCTCATTAATCACCAACAAACACATTTTCCTCTTTTTAAAATATTGTTATTAAATGTACCCCAACCTCATTTTTTACATTGGTGATTTTAGTGGTCTGCAGGCTGCCTTGGTGCAAAACATTCCTTTTTGGACCTCAAGGTGGAACTTCTCAGTGACCTTCAGAACAGTAATAATAACATTCGATTCACTGCACATTCATAATTTGAGTTTAAAGACAGTAATGTCATTCAGTACTTCCTAAACAATACAGGAACATGATGCTTCTCGTGGAGGTTTCCACTCCCACTCATACACATGGCCAAACTCTCGGCAAGGTATGCACCTTGAACCTCAGATGCTCTCGTACTATTGTGACAAAACAATATGGAACAGAACACTACCTCATCACAGCAGGAAAACTCACTTCTACAACACCAGATAAAAAAGGACGCTCCCAGACCCCAAAAGACCCTTTGGTGACGCATCAGACTATATTGGATATGGAAAAAATCTATAAGACCTTCTCAAATGGACCTAACTGCAGAAACAAAAGAAAACTGCCCTGAATCATTGCTCCAAGAGCTGACCAGTGGTATGGACCAGCTTGTCTCCAGAGCCTGGAGGGAATGCAAAACTGCATTAAAAATCATCAACAAATGATACAATGCCGAGGTAGCCATGCTAACCTTGAGAGAAAATGAATAGCCCATAGCGGCAAGTTGAGAAGGAGCACTAAGCACATCTATTTTTCCCAACAAGATTCTGATAGTGCACATCAAAAGCAGATAACCGCATGCCAACCCAAGAGACCTCACTATCCCAAAACAAGTCATTGCTAAGATAATACCTTCAAAGCAATTGGCAGAAAACGTACCTCACTTCTTTTAAAGCAATATCCAAACTTTACAGGCGGCTCCGACTAGTCGCCTCAGCCTTACTGTGACACACACAGTACCTCCGCCTAGCTCTCCTACCTTGGAGAGATTCAGGCTAGTCACAGATGAGGATGCCATTAAGCTAGTTAATACAGTCAAGACCTCCACTACCCAATGCAAACCAGGTCAGGCCGTGTTAATTAAAGATCAAATCCAAACACTTGGATCTTGACTTACTAAACTGATGTACCTCTCCCTTCATCCCTAAAACATGCTTTGATCAGACTGTTGCCTGAACAGAGTAGGGATGATCTTGCTATAATTATAGACCTGTATCAAACCTTCCATTAATCATAAGTCTCCTTAAACGTTTAGACACCGCACAAATCCAAAACAATAATGATGAACATAATATTTTTCATGATGAACAATCTGGGTTTACATCAAATAAGAGCACTTAAACCATAAACAAACCAATCCTTAAAATGATGGACACAAATTAGAAGGCAGGCCTTATCCTACTGGATTTGACAACAGCATACAACACATTAGTTCACAATGTTCACTGTGACAGATTTGGGATCAGCCAGAACATATTGGACAAGGCATGAAGCAGGATGGGATTCCTTCCTCAAGAATAGAACAGCACAGACTCAAAAAGAAAATTTATGTCCTTGCAAACATAATTGGAAGGAATAAAGATGCACTTAGCCAATATAGGAAGGCCTGAGATTAGGCAAATGCTGTGGGTGTACCGGTTCCCTGTAATATGAAAAACGCTAGGATCAGGTTGAACCCTGCTGCTGTTTTGGTGCCACAGGTGGTTACTGTGGGAATCCCAACGTGTCACAGGTTTCGCCCCTTCTCACCTGTCTGTGTTGTTTGTTCGTGATCTTCGAAGATGTCTTCTTTCACACTGTTCAGGTTTTGTATAACCCTGTGCGTGGATCCTCGGGTTCCAGCGTGCAGTTTGTGACCCGACTCCAGGAAGCGTTCAGATGTCTGGGGAAAAAGTCCAGGAATGGCGAGGAGCGCACTTGGAGATACGAATGCGCTGACAATCCAGGAAATGCAAGGTGAGGAAAAAAGGGAAGGATGAAGGAAGAGGAGATTCAGGGAACTGGGAACCAGGAATTAGAAGTAATCGTTGTACGAACTCCAGCCGCACACGTCTGACTACTGCAAGCGGTTGCGTTGAGACACGCAGGTCCGCAGGGCCGTGTCTGCTTTGTAGAACGTAGTGTGTACGATGCAGAGACTGGCAAACAGCATTCTGCGTTCAGCGGCCATGTTGGTAGTACTGCTGAGTTCAGTCCCCTATAGGTCAGGTACCACGAAGTCCAGAAGGGACGCGTACGGTGGTTCATTACACAACGTGAACGAGTGGGTAAAAACGAGTCAGTAAAAACACATACATTTGCAACCCAGGATCCATAATATAGAGCGAAGACCACGGATGACAAAGGGAAACGTACCACTGAGGCAACCCAGGCTAGCGGTCCCAGAACAGGATTATGCTGCCTGGTGTTAAGGAACTGTCCTTCCCAAAGACGTTCTGCATCTACATTGGTGTGAAATCACCTGCATACTCTCCAAACCACCAATCTATGGGGAGTCCGTCTGCCGGTGCCACTCGTCATATGGCAATAAGATGCGTGCCACGTGGTGGACCTTGTTTATACGGTCGCCATGGAGACCCCACTCAGAATAAAGAGGCCTGTAGAGGAGGAGCCAAGTGTGAAAGGGGCCCATAGGGGTCCCTTGCGATATGGAAACAAGGCAATAACCATACACGAAAAGATGCGCCAGAAACGAGGTTCAAATTCCCAATGCTAGGGTTTATTGCAAGCAAAAATAGTCCCAATTGGCCAACTGTGGTCTCACGCCCCGCGACGTGAGTTTCCTAGACCTCGAGGGACGCAAGAGAGCGAATTACGTACATCAGTTACATATATACAAAATGCATATCATACAATCAGCTATGTCATGTTTAACACCCTCCTTTATTAAGTTTCTTTGAACTCGGGATGACGATGGACATTTCCGACGGGTATGACAATTATGACACTTTCGATGTCTATTCTAGTAACAATGTGCAATTAGAAAGTGCGGAGGCATCTTTTAGTTGTTGAACAGAACACGATGGTTCTGTTCTTGGAAGCAAGCTGCACACGGGGGAAGAGTCACATTCCAAGCTTTGCTATCTATGAGGTTCGTGTCCTGGGAGCCGACACACTCTAAAGGGTTTTGCGAAGGGGAGCCGTAAGAAGAGCATAATTCAAGCCTTTAGCTTCTTTATTGTAACATATTCTACCACAGTACGAGGCTGGCTGGCAGCTGTGAAATGATTAAATGCCCTGCAGCTCTCCCTCAAGGCTACAGAGAGGGAGCGTGGGCATTCCTTTCTGGGCTACTCATGAGGCGTTTCAACGAACTCCTCAGTCCCGCGACCTTGCCCTTTCATATTCAGACAACAATGTTAACAGTTGAGCAGAGTAAGCAGAATCCGCAAGAATTGCAAGCTGCAAAGCAGTTTTAGACAGAAAGCAATGAGCAATGGTTAACAAGCAAAATGGCGATTCTTGCTACGTTTAAAATGGCCGCTTGTTGGTCAAGCATAGCAGTCTATATTTCTATAATTCGGTGCATAAAACGGTTGGCCTACGGCCATCAAGTTACGTCTGTCATTCAAATGAAGGGTATTCACTTTTCCAGATTGACAAGTGGCTCTACCGATAGTCCTGCCCCAATTTTGCCTATATGTTGGAAACCAGAAATTGCGACATGTGCAACGCCAGTGATGGTACTGATACAGCGAAGAGTCCTTGAAACAAGGTATCCATAAGAAAACCGTATGTGATGTACCCGCAGAGAAATTACAGTCTTCTGAAGAAAGTTCTGGAAGAAGTGTGAAGATGAATGAAAGAGAAGACTGGTGACATCACATGAAGCAAAAATTATGCACCCAGAAGAGATGCCAATGAAGAGCATAATAGACCTTATAGAATCTGATGGCAAAGTAAGGAATATATATATATATATATATTTGTGTGTGTGCATAGAATCTGGATGTTCCACAACACATTTTAGCAAACTAGGATCCCGTGAACAGAAGGGCTGAAAATATGGTGCAGTTGAATAAAATAGATGACGGCGAAGGAAGATTCGAGAAGGTGTGTCTGGCCGAGTGTCAAGGGCTGGGGCAGCCAAGAAACTGGTTATCTATTTGAGAATATACAATGAATGTGAGAAGCGAGACGAGCTCCTGTTGAGGTGTAATGAAAAAACACTGTAAGTGCCAGGTTTTATTCATTTAATAGTGTTAAATGTGAAGAAGGAGCTCACAACACGGTCTCTTGTCACATGGTTAAGTTGAAAATAGACTTTGGGAAAGCTACACTGAGATCAGAAGATAAGGCCATGCTCACACTCCCTTTGATTCTCAGGCACAGTGATCCTTTACAAGGCCGAGTTCAAAGGACTAATTGAATGGCCGGCAGCAGGAGTGATGATGGATGATGGGCTAATTCTGTGGGGAGGCATTGTCAAGTCCAATCCTCCAGCACCTGTGCTGCTAGCGAGTGGAATATTCCAGAAGGTTACAAGCAAGTCAACCAATCATAGAGGGCCACGTAGTAAAGAGCCCTATAGTTTGAAAGCCAATGAAACATTGTGTAATTCATGACACAGAAGATGACTTGCACTAGTAGTGGGCACAGCTGTCCACATGACCTTAGATATCCAATCACATTCCAGTTCACCATAGAAAGCATACCTAGATGTTCCCCTTAAGCCTATCATAAACCCCTGTAGGTTTTCTTATTTTGGTCATAAATATGTGTTTTTTTCATGTGAAACCGTGAGAATGCTTGTGCAGCGTCTGTTGATGACCATTGCACTTCCTGTTTTAGATACTTGTTAATAAAACAGCAAAAGATTTGCCAACTTCCTGAGTTGGTCTGATTATTGGTGCGAGAGTAAGATCTGCATCCCCATCCGACCCAGATAGCGCTACCTCATTTAAAAGGGCCTACGGGTTCAGTCCATTTCCATGGTGGCCATCTTGTAAGCTCATGGAGCCAACCATAAGTAGTCCTAGATCAAATAATAGCTGTTGCAGGGGCAGACGATTTAAACAATTTGAAGGGAGGAAATGTGTGTCACAGCACACCCCCCGTAAATTGTGCAATTAGAAAGTGTGGATACTTACTATCACTACCTGCCTTTACTGTGAGGGTATAGGGAGGGCCTGGGGGTCACTTGCAATACACAATCTGTGTCATGCCCAACAATAAGGGGTGACATATTCATGTGGATCGCATATTGCAGTACAAGTGACGGAATGACTCAAACAGTATCTTACATACAGTTGCCAAATAAGGACCATGCACCCATAACATATTAATTAATATGGTGCAAAATGTAGCCTCTGGTTAGCATACATCACAACAGAGTTTCCACTTAATATAGTAGAGCCAAATGTGCCCAAGATCTGTGCTGCAACAATTGGCATAGCAAGCTAATGTGCCAAAACATATTACAGCCATCTTATAGCATGGTATGATACACAATGACATAATACTTTTCAGGGCGCAGGTAGGTGCAAACAGTATCTGAAATGCTGTATCCGCATGTCGACCAAAATATTCGTAGCTTTTTGTTTATTAAGAAGCAGGATAATGTGGCTAGCAGGAGGCATGTAATGCCGTTGTGACCTGTCTAAATATCTTTCAGCAGTGTCAGCAATCATTATTCATCGGTGTTTCACAGTTCTCATGAAAAGTAGGAGGGATATTGTAGCACTTGGTGTGGCTTGGACTTGTGTTACAGGAGTGTGTACTGTGAGCATTCTGTGCATCCTAATTGTCAAGTGTGGGTAGCCCCAGCCCTGTTAGGAGATCAGGCTGTTCCACTCAACTGAAATGTTGAGACCACTATTGCCGGTGTCCAGGCGCTATATCCACCTCTGTTCTAGCTTGCCAAGTTGTTTTTCACTGTTACCTCCTCTCCTGTTAGGGATGACTTCGAACACAGGGTAGACCATTGAATGAAACGTCATCTCAGTCTCATGTCCTGATGAAGGCCGATATAACTACAGCACCCTCCGACTGCTATACTGCTGAAAAACACAGTTGTGTCGAAAACCCATAAACATATGAAATGTTTAACCCCAAAACTGTAGAACGAGCTGATTAATGGAGCATGTACATTTGTATACAGCCCCAAGAAAATGTAAAGGGAATGCTTCATAGTGATATGAATTACCTTTTGTAGAACACACTCTAAAGTACTGTTAATTGTTCAAATACATGCAATGTATGTCCTATGTTTTCCTGTGCCTTAGTTGTATGCATTGTATCAAATTTTATTGTTGAAATTACTGGCATTAATTTTGGTGAATGGATTAAAAAAGTGGGTCACACCATATCCTGGCTCGCTCGGAACCTTAGCACATATATACACATATTGCTACGTGGGTAGATCAGGGAATTGCCAGGTGCCCTTTAATATTGTCACAGACAAACTATGTCTTAACGCAGGAAGCATGCAAATCTTATATTTAAGTAGTGCCCCATTCACAGTCATACCATTCAACTGGCCAAATGCACTAGGGCCTAAACCCTAAGTTATAAGTGCTGCAAAACCCTGATAATCATTACTGATTCTAAGTTATTCTTCAAACAGCATTTACATACACACTTAAAATGGCACACCATCCCTTCTTCAACACATTAGGCTGCAATTGTCTTGGTAATGACCTGACTTAAACTAAATTACTGTAAACCCTTGATCTGGGATTACCAAAATGCCTCATTAGTCAATGCCAGATGGCCCAGAACAAAGCAGCAACCAATTTCTTTGGCTTACAGACACACTTCCACGTGCCATCTGGAAACTTGAAATGGCTTACAGTAATCCAGTTGTGAAATTAATCATCCTAAAAACACTGTGCAACACTCACCATATTTACTGGAGAAAGGCCCAGTATTGCACTGCTTACCCAGGTCCTCGTCAGCAATAACACTCTGATGAAGAGATGGATGACAAAGCAGTAGTAGTAGATGATATCAAAGCAGTAGTAGTAGATGGCGTCCTCTTTCCTCATCAAGTACATTTTGAAAGGTAGACACACCCCTTTGTGTCTTTAGTCCTGCTCCCCTTTGATATGGTTTTGATATCAATTTAATATAAAAATGATATCAAAAAGATATCAAATCGATGCCAAATTTATATCATATTTATATAAACGTCTATAAAGTGTGTTGGTGTGTTTTTATTAGGGGTATACCGAACTTCGGCTTCGAATAAACAATCAGCCGAATTCTGGCTGAAACCAGCTATTCGGCATTCGGCTGATGCTTACTTGAATTGGTACTCGAAGCCGAAGTTGCACCCCTCTCCTACTGAGCACAAGCAGCAAGACGGCCAAGAACACATATAGCACTCCAATGGCGGTAACCTTCTCCAGGATGTAAGGACTCCCACAGTTAAGGGAGTGTTCATAATGGTGTTGCGAAGTTAACCTTTGCAACCTTTGTCATCTGCCCCATCCCTCAGCCGCTCACTGTCAGCAACCCCTCCTGAGCGGCCTTCCTCTGCAGCATAGAGGATAAAAGGACTTTTGATTTCAGTGGGTAGCACCGATCTGCCATTGGATTAGGGGGAGGCTTTGTCAGCAGGATAACTGCAGCAGCCCGGGGGCGCATTTAAAGGTATGGTGCTGCCCTAAAACGGAGCCCTGAGGGGAGCAGGGATCTCAGGGAAGTAGGCCCAGGATGCCACAGTTGCACCCCAACCATTCAACTGCAGGGTCAGAGATTGGACTGGACGCCTGCAGGACGTCTGCAGGATGCCTGCAGGATGGAGCATCGTGCCTCACTCCCCAAAGACAACACACCTTCGTTTTCATTTACTGAAACATGCCACCAACCTATCAGGCAGATAAAAGGGTTGAGTGCCTGCTGCGGTCACATTATTCTAGCATTGCTTCTGCTGTCAATCCCACGCGCAGCAGCGGGCTATCACCTTTGTGCTGATGCTTTCTAATTCAACATTCTTCATGATTTCTCATGTTAGGACGTGCCCGGTAATGTCCCCTATCTCACGAGGGCAGGTGGGAGAATGTATATTGTATGGTCCTTTCCACCACAACCACCGCTCTTAATAAACTTCTCGTCAATATTATAAATTTGAGTTTACACGGCTAGTGCCAAGAGAGTGCACAACGTATTATTATTATTAGACAGACAGTCCATTATCCCAATAACCGACCTGCTCTATACATTTAGGCACAATTTAGCTATTGTGTATATGCTCTTGCCGATATATAACATGTCATAAATACCCCCAAAACCCCACACACACACACCACACACATACACACACACACACAGCATGTGTGCATTCGTGTCTCACATCCACTAATAGTGCTTCCATGCCCGGTCCTGGTTCTTTTCACTGCGTAGTGAAAGGGGACTCACTTATTGCAGTGAATTATCACTATGCCCACCCCTTATTCATGTTCTGCTTATTTTTAGAGCACTTCAAATGCCTGCCTGTTTCCCTTGGTGGGCTCAGGGCTATTATTCGCCCTTCCTTTGGGGCAGCCGCATTTTGAAATCACTGGTGTTGTAAACACTGGGGGTATGGGGGGCAAGGGTCTGCAATTGATTTCTCATAAAGGGCCGATGAGGCCAGTCACCCAATGCCCCACAATGGCCGAGGTCTCCACAAGCAGCAATGGAGGCCCTTGGACGCAACACACCAGCTGCCCCACGTTGCCAAGCTGGTTTAGGGCTTCACCTGACTGCTGGGGAGCAAAATGGCACCTGGACAGACCCCCAGAGCCTTTCGGAGCAGATATCCTGGTTCAAAAAGCAGTGCTATTTAGTGGGGTGTGTGGCGAATAAAGGCATACGACCCAAACGGACACCTCATGCAAAGGTGCCATCTGAAAGGCTACACTCCCCACAAACGGCTCTGCTTCTCAATCATTAGCCCCTCATCGAATGAAAATCTGACTGCTGCCCTGCTCCTGTTATTCACTGATTTACTTCCCTGCCCCCCCCACCTTCCAGTAAAATAAGCAAATACGGAAAATACCCCATTTTTGCTGTAACTGGTGGCCGTGCACCAACTCATCGCAAGCTTAGCGCCTGTCAAGGCCTTCAATCCATTTCATGTAAAAAGAATCACATCGCTTACTCTCCCACCCACCCACAGGTCCCACCCATGTCCACATTTCGCTAAGGAGGCTTCACTTTTCCCTTGATGGAGCAGGGACTGATTTGGAAAGACTGGAAGATTACTATTTAAAGTTATTTCTTTGTTATTAGCTGTGTCATATTGTAATATGTAAATATTTAAGTAATTGGAGTTGTGATGGAACGTTTTATTGGGAAATGAAAGCAAGCAATAATAAAACTTCCCTTCTAAAGGCTAGTTACAACTATAAACTATTTATAAGTACTATGCATGTCCTTCAGTGAAGTCCTGTTAAAACAAGCATTGGCAAAGCCAACAGTTTTGGCTTGTTATGCATCTATTGACACATTTCTAGTAGTTAATTACTATTCAGTTCACTATTCAGCTTCGGCCGAATTGTTCAGCCAACTATTCGGTATTCAGCCGAATGGTAAATTTACTATTCGGTACACCCCTAGTTTTGATATGTTTTGATATCAAAAGGGTTTCATTTATATCAGTTTGATATGAAGTGTATATTAAAAATGATTTTAAAATGGGAGAGTGCGTGTGCGCTGTTGCTTGGTGGAGTGCATAGTGAGTTGTGAGGAGTTAGGTGTTGGTGACGCTTTGATGGTATGATGTCATCATTTTAAATAAAGCTTGCATTGATTTTGATAAGCCTTTGAATAATTGTATGTAATCTTTGAATAATTGTATGTAAAGCTGTCCGGCATTTTGATACGGCTTTGAATAATGTTTATATCAAGCTGTTGGGGATTTTGATATGACCTAAATAATGTTTATATAAACTTTATTCATTTTATATAAAGTGGGCAGGGTTTTTGATAAGAACCTAAATAATGTCTAAATAAACTTCATTCATATTTTATGTTATTTTTATATGAAGGTGGTGGCCATTTTAAGAAAGTTTGATATAAAATTGATTGAAAGGGCCAGTTTAAGGCTAGGGTGACACAGATTTGGGCTTTAGAACCCGACATATAGCTTTTTGCAACAGGGTGGAAAACACAGCATTGTTTGAGCAAACCAAAGGCTATTCAGAAAAAGACAACTATGATCAGCTATAGCTACGACGAGGGGAGAACAACGCCAGGAACCCTGATTTATTTAATGGTGCATGATGGGATGGAGGATGCTCAGAATTTAATGGCCAAGTTATGAACCTGATGAGTTTTGGAGCAAGGACTGTGAAGCTATGACGCAGCAGGCTGAGGCGGCTTTGACGCCAGAGACGGAAGCCGCCTCCCGAAACCATGAAGAAAAACAAGGTTGAGTGTGCAGGGATGGGCTGATCGAGGCGGTGGCAAAGACTATTAACACTTATTGTGTTGGTTGTTCAAACCAGCCTAAAAACACAGGTTACTATGAAAATAGCCTGTGTAACACCTGTCTTCTGCTGCTGTAGACGGATAAACTTAAAGACAGTGCTATTACTCTGTGTTTGTCGTAAAAAATAAATGTAAAGCCTGTGGGATAACAATCTGTATAAGGCCTGTCTTAAGCTAATGGAGACTGACATTGACACAATGACCTCTCTTCGCGCTGATATTTGAGCCGTTCAGGGGGTCACGGCCATAGTGGCTGAGGCGTGTTTAAAACAAAACTTTTACAGATGGTACTACGGACATAAAATAAATGATCCCCAACAGGATGCTCATGAAAATCTAGAACTATCTTATACAGATAATTCACTACATAACTATGTTTTGTATTGAGCCCTAAACACATTGTAGATTTGCTGCGCTTGACGCAGCCATTGACACAGATAAGGATTGGTGCTGGGACTGAGCGTTGTGTATCTAAAACATTATGGGCTATAGAATCTGCGAATAACCCACTCTTGAAAATGAAGCACTTTAGACGCAATTCCCAATTGGTCAGGGATAAAGTATATATAAATGAGCGCCTACTGGAATGTAACATGATCGCTTCACAAAGCGACTGCAGGGCAATGTGTTTGCCCAGTATTCACGTGTAATATGGATTCTATAACAGGGCCGATTACTGTAGTATTTTAATATGAATATATTGAATTGAAATGACAGTTTTAAATGCAAATAAAATCTGTTGTTTTATGAAACTTTGTTGTGTCTTTTTATAATGAACGGGTACGGAGGGCAAACACGGCCTGTATAAAACTGGCACAAATATATGTTGACATAAAGAGGTCAAGAGTTTATAACAACACATGGGAAAATAAAAAAGTAAACATTTGAAAACAACTGAATTCTACAGCACAATTAAAACCAGTCTCTCTAAAGGTTGATGGCCCCAAGCACAAAATAGCATTATACGTATGAACTTTTAAAAGTGATGTGTGTTATAAAACATATAGTAAATAGGACCACGTAATAAAGAACAAAACCAGTTTATGAATTGTAAAAATATTTTATTTATAAAAAAGATACACTTAATACACAAAGGAAAAATACATGGTAAAAAACATTTAATGTAAAGAAAAAATAAACATACAGATGCAAAGATTCAAAATCTCTGAAATTTCTTTTTGAATTGTAATAATATTTTATTCATAAAAAAGATATACTTAATACAGAAAGGAAAATACATATGTAAAAACATTTAATGTAATAGAAAAAATAAACTTGCAGATGCAAATATACAAAATCTCAGGCTCTCAAATTGAAGGGACTTCTCACAATGACAACTACAGAAGCGGTGTGAAAAAGCGCAGGGCTGGTAGAGGTTCTTGTTAAACTATTTAATAGCCAATTTTTTGTAGCCGTGTTCTTCTACATTCAGGCTTCCGCTTCTAAAGATGTGCGATAAGCATATTTTTTGGGGCCAGCGAATATGAACTCCACAATGTATAGTTCAGGATCTAGCTCAGAATTCAGATTTCCTAGATAATTGATAGTGGGTGGGTTGACATTCCCAGGGGAACTGACAAAAATAATGGTATTGGTATCGTGATACAGAACCTGTTATTGTAATTGCTCCATTACAGCAAATAGTTTTAAGCAGGCGTGAGCAGTTGTGAATGCCGTTATGAATATAATTGTGTTGTCTGAACTTGTTGGATATTCTATGATAAAGCGCCAACACAGACAAGCATTTTCATCGTCTATGAACATGCAGCTGCTCACGTCATAAGAATGATCAAATAGATAGGCGTGAAGCATTTCAGGGTCTGTGATGCTGGATGTATTGGGCAAATTAACTATTTGCACAAACTTACCCGACAATGAATTAAGGCATAGTTTTGCCAACAACCGCTGAGCGAGGTTGTCCTCAATGTGTTCCATACACAAGCATATGCCCTTATGTTTATAGTAATCATCAATGTAAACTCATTTGCTGAACCACTGCATAGCCATCGGACA
This sequence comes from Ambystoma mexicanum, assembly GCF_040938575.1. Classification (NCBI taxonomy): domain Eukaryota; kingdom Metazoa; phylum Chordata; class Amphibia; order Caudata; family Ambystomatidae; genus Ambystoma; species Ambystoma mexicanum. Next base: position 308,385,118 of record NC_090921.1, read on the forward strand.
AGACTGTCCATATAATTTTTCACCACCGCCAGTTAGGGCATGTTGTATAGAGATGTTCTCTGTTTTTGAGCTGTATGAGAGCCACTGAATAGACAGCGTTGAATAATGTTTTTGCGGATATGAATCATGGGGCAGTAGCAAGTGTTTCAGGTTTTAGATATAGCTGGTTGTGGATCTGCATACAACAACTATCCAGTGTGATATTTTGAAAAGGGTCAAGGTATGACACGTGTATTCCACCCTTTATAGGTGTTTCATGATGAGTCATCTGAATAATTCCACCCCTGAATGAATTACAAGCTTGTTTTAAAAGGTTCACATCTTCTTGAAAGTAGGCCCTTAACTCTTCGCGAAAGTGAAAGATGCTGTGTTCATGATCCTTATACCGTGTCATAAACTGTTCTTTCTCGCTAGGTATCATGTAATGAACGCCGTAGTGGGTCAGGGTTGGAATCGGTACCAGGTAGTTTCGGTTACCGGCTGTGTTAAAAAGATGGGGAAGAAACCCTTTGAACCGGGAAATCTAAATACCTTTGGAAGTTTGCTGAGTTTCATGGGTAAAAAGTTCAAGGAATCAATAAAACCTATTTGTAGAGATACCACACAGAAAGCCATTAGCTTAGCACCTTGGGTGCTAGGTTTCATTTGAATTTTTTTCCCAAACAAACTGTCTCAACACAACGTATGAATCATATCCTTTGGCATTATGGGCTAGAAAGGTGTAGCCCATGAATTTGCTTATAAAGGTAGTCACACGGGAGTCCTCTGTATATTCCCAATGACTATACTGTTTTAGATGTCTGGCATAGATATAGTTCAGTTGATGGGCTATATTCTCTTGGCGGGCCTCCATGTCATATAATATGTAGTTCTCTGTTTTATTCTGAGATAGCCAGCTTGTTATGCAACACAAGTGTTCAGCCATTTTGACAAAGGAAACTTTACACATCCTACAGATTATTCCGGTACAGCTGTGGCTCGCTGGAAGACATTTTTTACATGTTGGACAATCAGTGCGTGGCTCACACACGACCGCCCACTAACCTGCCTTTTGAATTTGTGTGTGTCTAGATAGGCCCGGGACCTCACAAACCTGTGACACTTAAAGCATTTTTCAGGTTTTTCCTTATGTGTTTGACATTCCTCTCTTAAACACAGACAACAGGAATATTGACAACTATTTCTAGGTTTGTTTTTGGAAATGAGATGACAATTCTGAAAGATGTTTAGCCCAGAAAACCTTTTAGATTCAATACACTGTAGAAAGGGTTGTCATGCAGTTTGCAGGAAATATCGCCACACCCTGTTGTTAAATAGAGTATTTTGATGGGTATATTAAAATTCTCCTCAAAGAGATTCCATTGTCCAAACCCTACCGGAGTGCCTGATGGTAGTTAGTTTTAACTCTTTGTGCACTTGCAAAGCTTTTACACATATATCTGCATCTGTTAGGCTTTGCGGTTAGATTAAACCTATAAGACTAGATGCCAGGCAGTGATTTAGGGAGCCGTGCTCGAAGTTCAATAACCAACGACCTTTAGATTTTATGATGTGGCTTTGCAGAATCTTGCTCGAAGGCTTATAATCACAGCCGGAGCGTGGCATGAAAACTATCCCAACTATTTTCAGCAGTGCAAAGCACAAAATCGAAGTCTTACTCTGCAGAAGTCTTTGTACATTTTCCAAAAACTGAAAAACGCAAAAATGTATCACAATGTGATCACCTTGTAAACAAGGGTCTGTTTAAACCATCAGCCTCCATTCTTATTTGAACAAAATCATTGGGACCAACAGTTTTCAATATTTGCCAGACTACGGCTTCCACAGTCTCCATTATAACCATTATTCTGTGACCTACAGAGTGTAAGTGGACCAAGTTTATGAATCTAAATTCCACGGCTGCGAACGTGTTATAACTTCTTTGATAAGTTTGCACCCTTTCCAAATACACTGGGGCATCCAGTGTCGGGGACATTGTGAAGTGCTGTGTGGCAGCTCAATCACATCTGGACATAACCAAGCAGGGTGTTTTCAAGATTTTAAATAGGTGCTGTCTCTGAGCTTTCGATCAGACTCATTTTAAGTTTTGTCTCCTGTCTTTAGAGCTTTGTCGAAACAGATGGCTGCCACCACTTTGGACAATCACTTTCACTGGCTGGTGCAGTGTGTTCAACAGCAGGGGTCTTGTTTAGCGCAGTAGTGAGCTGCGTCTCTATGCATCTTTCATGAAATGTCGTATATGACCCTGCTATAAAGATGGTTTTGTGTTGAACAACCGGACCATCATCTATCATAATATCTACCTGCCTCCCTAAAGCTAATTCACAAGCCTTCACCGCTAAAGAGCTAGTATCGCCCCGGATGATTTAGTATCATTTAAACAGCCCCTTTTTCATTTTCAAAAGTGCTCTAAACCAAAGATTGTACAATGTGCGTCTTTTTACAATAGGGTTTTAAACTTATCAACATGCTCACTATTTTTTTTAATTTTGTTTTAAATTGGGATTTTATTCTTTGTTCTTTTGAATAACTGCTACATGCTCACATGTACCTGTATCTGAAACATTAATGACCCCAACATGGCCCCCAGCTCCCACACCTACCTTTTGCATGTCTGTTTCACTATCCAAAATTATAATGGGCTCATCGCGAGGTGTTTCAACAGGTGTATTGGTGTTAGTTTATGTTGTTGATGGAACCTCGGAGGTATCAATGACCTGTGGTTGAACACTTTGCACAAGAACATTTGAAATAGTAACAACATCTTGATTGTAGACCTCTTCATCATTGTGCACACCAACCCCTTGATCATAATCTGAAATATCAATAACATCCTCATCATTATCCACAGGACCCTCCTGAACACCAACATGCGTTCCATCCCCACACCCAAGCACACTTCTCGCTTGAACGCCGACAAAAATATATGAAACATCCTGCCATGAACATCATCAGAGGCACTACTGAAAGCATAAACATTGTGCGCTAACCCTTCCTGAACATCAGCAGAAATATTATCAGGGCTAACACTGTAGTCACCTCCTTTCCAATAGACACAGGCATCTTGGTTATCAAGGGGAGCTGTATTAAAAGCCCCAATATTTTGAATCATAACCACATTGATATGCATACCCACTTCATCAACTGTATTAACAATGCCAGAATCCTCTAAAAACACCTCCAGAGATGCAGGGTTGTTAGTAAAATCTGGGTCTCACTGCATAACGAATATTCGTTCAATTACCATACTATCCTGCATAACGGGTGTAGCGCCATCCTTTATATATGTCATATTTCCCTCATTCATAACCGTCCCACTGTCTTCCTGCATAAGTCTTATAGGAGTGTCCATCTGCTCAATTAAAGGATGCAAAAATAAGTACTTACTGGGGTTTACTACTACATTAAATAGGTTGTCTCCGTCTTTACCAACATATACATTCTCCAGAACATATTCTAATACATTTGTCTCATTGTTGGCCATCACAATCATATCGCTTGGGTGAACCCTCAACTGTACAGTCATGTTTGTACTACCCTCACCCCAGGCATTATTTTTCTTTAGTCGCCATTTAACCCCCAGCCCATGGCTGTCTTACCCCAGCTGGAACAATCTCAACATTATACGTTGTATTTTGCAGCTTTAAACATTCCGAATTTACACCATCAACCTTACAACCCTGCTTCAAACCGGCACTGAATGTACATTTTTAAGGGAGGCTTTCAGCCCAGAGCCATCGAAAGATCTGTCTGAAAATGTGTGAACACCCACTCTTGCACACACACGGGATGTTTGAATATTTAAATGGCCGACGTGTTAAACGCTGTCTTGAGCTGGCAGAACACAGCGGGATAACCTACGTGTCCGGACCCTCTGTTAGAGAATCATTTGCCAGACCATTTCCAAGTTTGCTCAGGCACACGGTTCAATGCTGGAACAGTAAACAACCTTTGCGGCCTTACTATCTTTATCGCTCAATGGCCCACCAGATACTTCAGCGGGCATTGTAAAAACTCCAGAATGAACAAGGGCTGTTGATGAATTCACAAAATAACTCTGGGGCATATGCCCCACAGATGTCACGACTCATTTCCTTGAACTCCCCGGGCAGGCCCATGGGCCAGGAGGGGTCTCGGTTCGGGCCCCCAACAAGTTTAGGCATCCTTGGCCAAGGCCCTCTTGGGGCAAGTCCTGGCACCTTTGGCGCCAGGCTCATACTTAATGACACTTGTGCTTGGTGCTGAGGACTACTTTTCCAATGCCAGTCAACATGGAGGCATCCACATAGCTTGGCTCCTGGGAACCAAGCTATGCGGTATAGTGTTTTGGGTGTGGTAGCCTAGGGACTACTTTTCCTGGACTATTTTTCTTGAGGCTATTTAAACCACACCCGATAGGAAGAACATGCTTCACGTTACTTTGCGATCCAGCAACGTGACGCTCACCGTGTTCTGCAGCATCTGAAACCTCGGATGAACCGCACCTGAAAGGACAAAAAGGACATCGTTATTAGCAGCAGCTTACCTGAGATTCCACCGTTAGCTGTCCACTGCTCCTGTGAGCAGCATCCAAGGAACAGCGTGCCTCCTGGATCGTCGAACCTGCAAGAAAGAAAAGAGACATTAGACAATACATTTGAGTCAGCAGCTTACCTCAAGTCACCTCTCGATCAGCACCGCTCTGGAACTCCTTGCTCCGGTGAACACCACAATCTGCGGGAGCAAAAGACAACAGGTTAGCAAGGCAAGACATCATCATAGCGCTGTGCAAGCACTCACCTACCGCATCAAGGCGCTCTCGAAACACTATCACTCGCCGGTGAGTCCAAATCCAGCCAACGTTCCACAGTGGACTTCCGCACACCTAAATAGAGAAAAAAGACATTAGTAAATCGAGGAAAGGCTTACAGGATATAGTAATAAGACCTACCTGAGAGACTCTAAAAGGGCAGCATTAGTGAAGTAACTAGATCGCATTCGCCCACAGAGGACAACGGCCCCTGCCAAGAGGCAGGACGGAGAGCATGCCAAAACCCAAAACAAGGTGAGGAAAGGTCCGGGAGGGGCCACGGGTATACCGGGTGTTGGGAGGCTCTTACCCTGTTGCCCAGACTTGAACATTGCCCACCTGTTTTCCAGGCAGAACTTCCCTGCTAATAAATCCAGGGAGCGACCGAGAGGGGTACCAGAGTCCCGGCAGCTGGGTGGCGTCCCCGTGGATACCAGGTGAGCGTAAAAACAGATCCATTGGACTTTACCGCTGTAACAACACTGTTGGACCCCATTCATGGGTCATTTAAACATTCCAAATCTGTTGATCCATGCAAAACCATTCCATTGAGCATTTCAAAATCTCCAGAACCAAGCGGTTCCGGTGATGATTTCACAAAAGACATTTGAAGCAGTGGGGTCCCCAAATTCACCGGCCGTTGCTGCTGTAACAAAAACGTCAGCCCTATTCCTGGGTCATTTAAACAGCCAAGGTTTGGTGATCTAGAAACAACAGGCAGCCCCATTCCAAAGTCTCGAGTTGTCTACTGTGGCACACTGATTTTCCAGAAGCGGCCTGTTGCAACATCCAATTGTTGAGAGCCATTTCTACAAACAAAATCTAGAATCAGTACATTACAATATTAATATTTACTCCCCGAGACAAAATATAACATTCTAAATCTTGGTGACCTTATACATTTTCAACCAACTGTGTGATCTGTGACACACAGGCAGAAGCCTCATTATTTTTATAAAAGTTGCAGTTAGGTTAAATGTCTTTTCATCGAAAGATGTACATTCAAGTGATGGTACATAAGATCTTTTTAGTGAAAGATGTTTCAACAAATTTCCATACATGAAGTGGAAAATGTTTATACATTGAAACCCTTTAATTGAATACGTTTTCGTTATATAAACACTTTTCTTTTTTTGAATGGAAAGTAGCTGAAACATGCTTAACGTTATAATGTTACAGGGAGCTGTCCATCACTGAAGTCGAGTACAAAAAGTAACAATGTAATCCAGCACTGGAGAGCTCACTCTAACTTGTGTAGGGTCAGCAAGTGCACTTGATACTTTTATTTTATTTTTTAATGGGGGGTCCCCCCACCAATTCCCCAATAAAATAAAAGTGCCCAGTCCTGAAATTACTTGCTAATACTGCACAGGTCAGAGGGAGCTGTCCAGTGCTGAAATTGATTCAATACACTTACAATGTATTTCAGCAAGGGACTGCTCCCTCTAAGTTGTGTAGTGTTTTTATTTTTATTGGGGGGTCCCCATGCAAACCCCCGTTTTCATAATTGAACCCTTTCTCCCACCCAAACATCCATACAACTATTTTTGAGAAAAGAAAAATTCTTTGAAAGATATTTTCTATGAAAAATTATTTCAATTAACATGTTTCGATGAAACATCACCTCGATGAAACATCTGTAGATGAAAATACTGTATAACTTGCAATTATATTCTCAGTTCATGGCACAAACTAAATACACCCACAGTGCAACTCTTACATGTTTAAAAATATTAACACACTAATTCAGCCTTCACATGTTTTCCAAACACCCCGATGTAAAAATTAATATCATGTATTTCAAACAAAACAACGGGCACAAGACCGCCATGGACAATAAGGCCTCACAAGTCACCAGAATCAATAAAATGGACCAGACCAATTTATAAAATGCATCTACAACCATATACAATCAGTGATTATAATATTCAACATATCTCAACATTAGGATTTACACCCTGAGTGAAAATATAACATCCTGAATCTTAGCAGCCTTAAAAATGACAGCCACCCGTGTGATCTGTGACACCCTGGCTGAAGCCTCATTATTTTATAAAAGTTGCACCTATGTTTTAAATTCATGATGCACAGTTAAGACAACAACAGACACAGGGACAATTGGACCATCACGGACAGCTGGAACAGATTTCATTTTGTCACTGTGCTTACTTTAAACAAGGCTCACTATGCCTATTTGCTTTGTTAAGGGGCCACAATTAGAAAATCACACCTCACATAGTGCCTATAGCTTGTATGCACAACTGCTTTGCTAGAACCAGGAGTGTAGTGCACTTTCTAAATACTTAAATATAGGCATTTTCATTTTACACATAGAATGCCCCCTGCTGCCTAGAGCTAAAAATGCTGATAAGATTACATGTCTAATAGCCTGTTCAACCAAAACAAATAATTGTTCTAAAAGAACAAATGTGTTATAAAATAAACACGTGTCTGCTTTAAGCAATCTGCCCTATGTCTATATAAATGCCATGCTGTTGGGTTTGTCAATTGCTAAAATATGTTCATTTGCAATATTGTTTAATTCAGCATTTTCTTTTTTACTGGTGTGCCATAAAAATAGTGGGATTTTCTTCACAATGCCTCATGTGTCTTGTGTGCATACTCAGAGCGCGGCATTTAAAAAAGTGTAGTTGCCTAAAACCAAATGAATATTTACAGAGGTTTATGACTGGCATGCTGTGTGGTCTGTGCATGTAGAGATAAACCCTAGCACCAGTTTTCATTTACACAAAGAATGGCCCCACTGCCGAAAAACTTCCTAAACGAGCTCTCTAAAAATGCTGATAAGGGTTAAATGTCAAAGAGCCTCTCCAACAAAACAAACATAAAATGCGGATTACAAAATGACCCTATATCACCTGCGACCTGCTACAGTTTCACATGTAACTTAACCCTTGCCTGTCAATGTTAAAGCACACTTTAACTTCCATATGACAATGTAGGTTGGCAGTTAATCCTGCCTGCCCCAAAGAATAAACACATTTTGTTTTAAATTTGCTGTTTGCCCCATTAAACAAAAATGCACAGAGCTAGATTCTAGAACAGACTTTAAAGAAAATAGCTGTAATATCATGTTTAAAAAGCACACAGCACCAGTGACCCAGCATTTCAACAAATTTGTGCTGGTTAGCCAAAAACTCACTTTTGTTCCACTAGAAAATGAATATATTTTGTTTATATTGCACATTAAATAGCTGGGGTTATAAATACTTAGAACTGCAGAGTCAAAAACACATGTTAGGGCCTTGAGACACTTTCTAGCACTGGAAATATTCTTCTTGAAACTTAAAGAGTATCAATATTCTAAACTTTTAAAATAGCTGGGCTAAAAATACTTGGAATTTCCACAGAATGTGCAAAGCTTGCGAAATCTTCAGTGCTATTTTAGCCAGCTACCAAAGCATGGGTTTTAAAGACATCCATCCCTTGTATCAGAACATCCCCCATACTACACATGCTACCTGGAGATTGACCTTACAATGAATGGGCTAATTAAAATGCCATTCAGAACCACCCAGCACCTGACATCTTGAGATTACACGCACCTCAGGGCTTCAGTGACTTTACAATGAATATGCTCATTCAAATGCAGTTTACACACAACTAGCATATGACATCTGGAAATGACGCATGCCTCGGGGCTTCAGTGTAAGGTTGCAGCGTTCTGATGGTGGTTTCAAATATTTTAATACTTAGCAGCTGATGGGATGAGTCATCAAATAACTGAGCCAGAGGCACAGGGGCGTGTGTGTGTGTGTGTGTGCGTGTGCGTGTGTGTGTGTGTGTTTGGGAGATCCTGCCAGCAAACATAGCCGTGTTAGCCTGCTGTGTTTTTTATAAAGACACTTTTGGCTGTCTAGCATATACAGAATTTGTCAGTCTGTATAACTATATTTTACACAGTCATAAGCAATAGCTTACAACTTTTATATCTCAGTTTTCAATGATTTCATGCTTGCCTATGGGCATCTGGCTGTGTGTTTGTGAAGACTGTGTTTTTAGAAATGACAAAAGGTGCACCCCTGAATATGATCTTCACTTTTCATTTGAAAAACCCTTATTTTCATTCTGTCAACTATAATGTTAATAAACTATATATTCCCTGTCCCTGCAATTCAGCTGTTTTTTTAAACCTTAGTTCTGCTTTGCCTGTCTATATTTTCAAGGTTTTTATGTTTGTTCAACAGCTGGGAAGACCCGCTTCATAAATACAACATGCCCAGGCCGCCACGTCTGGACGACATGCATTGTGTCCACACCATTGTAAAATCATTTTTATTCAGCTTTTGTTGGTGTTAAAATATCCACAAGCCTCCTAAACCTATCCTTCACATTATAACATGATACCGGCATGCCTAGAAAATCTGTATACATTTTATATAAACATTATTTAGGTTGAATCAAAATCCCTGCAAACTTTATATAAACATTATTCAAAGGCTTATCAAAATGCCTGCCAGATTCGTATAAAATTATTCAAAATGTGAGGGGGCGTGGCCATGCGCATGGAGTGAGGTCGGTGTTCGCCTGAGCTCCTGCCCAAGATCCTGAATCGACAGCAGTTACGGTGCTTAATTGAGAACATACGAGGCTACAAACCTGGTCTAGGGCAGGGGAACCCATTTGCTGCACTCGACCTCATTTTCGGGAGAAATCGGAGCCTGCAAAGGGAAAAATGAACCGTCAGAAGAGGCTCCCCCCCGGCGGGCCCAAGATGGCGGCCTCCGGCGCTGAACTCAACTGAGCGCGAAACACAGAGAATCGGCAGACCGGGTCTCTGAGCGGCCCCAGCGCAGAGCCTTTGGCGCCGGCGTTGTGTGCCTGATACGGAGGAAGCGGGGGAAAGGATCCCGCACCGAGGACAGCTTGTTGTCTGGGGGGGGCCTGTGGGGCCGAGCGGCGCTGGGACCCGCGGATCGCTATCAGAACACTACCCGCAGCCCTTCGTGGGACTCCGGAGGACCCAGACAGCAGTGACCTGGGGACGGAGAGGGAGAGTCCCCTTCCACCGCCCTTCCACTGCGGCGTGGGGCTGGGTTTTAGGGAACGGGGCACGGGCTCCGAGCGAGAGACTGGAGGAGCCAGGAGAGGCCCCGTGGAGCATGTCGACAGACTCCGATGTCAGCGACCCGTGAGTAGCGGCCCCACATCTTCCTCCCCCCCCCGCGTTGGCAAGGATAGCCACAGGAGAAAATATAAAAAACGAAGAGGAAGCGCCCCTGTTCCCTCTTTGTGGTGGACGGGCTGAGGGCCCAACCGCTGGGTCAGGCGACGGACTGGCTTAGTTGGCCTAGCTGGCGGACGGAGGTCTGTTCTACGGGGGACACACTCGAGGAGAGGTTTTATAGCCGGCCCAACACAGCTGTCCAGCATTCACACAGATACCCGCAGAACAAGGCGGCAGGCACCCTGGCCCTGCGAGACGTGATGTCTCCATCTAAAACTAAACTCAAAAACACAACAATGGACACTTACACAATGGTCAGATCTAAACAGCCGCAGCTGCCCGGACCTACAACTACGGGTGAGCCAGCACACGCAGGTGTGGCACCAGATAACACGCAAGTCCTTCAAGCCATTGCAGAGCTCCGCACCTCCATTGAAAACAGGTTTGATGAAATAAAAGTGGACATGCAACTCATGCGCCAAGACGCACGCAACTTGACGGAAAGAGTAAATGTCAATGAGACCGCTCTACTGGCTAATGTCGAAAACACTGCGGATCTGAAGAAGCGAGTCCAGGAATTGGAACAAAAAGTGTTGAGGCTGGAAACACGATCCGAGGATGCAGAAGGTCACGCTCGGCGCAACAACATCAGGATTCTAGGGGTTCCTGAGGACATGGAAGGCCCGAACCCTACGGAATTCATAGAAACGTTGTTACAACAAGAAATTGGGGCAGGGAGGCTTTCGCAAGGGTTTTCAGTGGAACGCGCCCACAGGTCTCTTCAGAAGCGTCCACCTCCAAGCTCATACCCAAGACCGATTATTGCCAAAATCCTAAACTTCCGCGACAGGGAGATGATACTGAGATATTCCAGAATGGGTGGAGAAATCAAGAGGCAGGATTCTACAATTGCCATATACCCGGATTACACCCCTGCAGTACAATATGCCAGGAACTCATTTATACCGATTAAGGCGAGGCTGCGCAAACTTAACCTCAAATATATGTTGCTTTACCCTTCTCGCCTCAAGGTCCTTTATAAAGGGAAAGCAATTTTCTTGGAAACTCCGGCCGTGGCAAATATGTGGCTTGGACACCATAACTTAGCAGACGATGGCGAAAAACTGTCTCAAGCTGAATAATAGATGTAACAAGAAGCATCAACCGGCAACATTAACCGCTGATCTTGCACATGAGGCATGAATTGGTTGATCAACCGGTAGCTACGACCGTAATACTCGGATAGCAATACTGGGCAGAAGAGCAAGACACCACACACGACCAAGTCAATGGCAAACAGGCCAATGGCCCACCCCTACGAGACACGTGCAGGTCACACTCCTGCACACCGCCCACGCCGGAAAGCCAGGAGAGGCTCTGAAAGTGTGGGTGCCCCTGAGTGCTACAGGCTCACTGTAACTGCTGGAGGCAGTTTGCAGTTATGCAGTCCGAACTGCTTGTTCGTCGGACTGCCAGTTCACAGAGTTGTTTGTTTAAGCTGCATTCGTTGTTGCAGCAGTTCTAGTTCAACACCACAATCTTTATGCAGAACGAGGAATAAAGAGGGGTGGCCTGGACATTCAAGATGCAAGACGGAAGGTGAGGAGGCGGGGGGGAAACGAAGCCCCGGGAGGAAGAGCCCTAAATATGGCAATGCAACTTAGAATACTAACCTGGAACGCGATAGGGTTGGGGTCATATCTACGCCGGAACAGGATCAGGTCATACATGCGCAGGAAAAAAGTAGACATTGCACTGCTCCAAGAGACTCATCTCTCGGTGGAGGACCAGGCAAAGGTGAAGGAGCACTGGGGAGGACAAGGTCAGGGGGCCCCATATTCCAAGTTTGCTAGGGGGGTGTATACTTGGATCAACCCAGTGGTGCCCTTCCAGATGACAAGAACTGAAGTAGATCCGGAGGGGAGGTATTTGATCCTGTGGGGAGTGCTGGAGCAGGTAGAGATCTGCATAGTCAACACATATTTTCCAAACCACTGCATTCCGTCTTACCTAGCTAGGTTGCAGATGAAACTGGCGGGGCACAGGGATGGCCTGTACATATGGGGAGGGGATCTTAACTGTGTGAGGGACGTGGACCTAGATAGATCTGAACCCCTGCAGAAGCAATCGGATAGAACCTCTAGGGTGCTAAACAATCTGCTGGAACAGCTAGACTTGTCAGACGTCTGGAGGGAACTCCATCCCACAGACAGAGGATACTCACATTATTCCTCCCCACACAATCTCTACAGGAGAATCGATTACATGTTTATAGACAAAATGCACCTGGCTCAGGTGGAATCAATACAATACTTGGGTAGATCGATTTCGGACCACTCCCCCCTGTTAATGCACTGGGCTTTGAAGGGCCCTAGACCCCCTATTCCGCTATGGCGAATGCCCACAGAGGCTCTGACAGACCCAATATTTAAGGAGGAGCTGGGAGACATACTGGTAGAATATGTCACCAACAACAGTGGTAGCGTGAAGCGCTGGAGCACGGTATGGGAGGCCCTAAAGGTGGTAACGAGGGGAGAGGTTATAGCCAGGACAGCGGGTGTCAGGAAAATGCTGAGGAGGGAGCTGGAGGAAAGGGAGGAAGAAATAAGGCTGGGAGAAACTAACAGCTCCGGCACTAGGGAGGAGGAGGAACATTTGCAGGAGGCACGGGCGAACTGTCAGCAGGCATGGGGACGGCTAGCGAAGTTTGACTACACAGCACGCACTACCAGGGCACACATACAAGGCGACAAGCCAGGCAGGTTACTGGCTTGGCTTTGCAGGCGAGAACACCCACAACACCCAGTGACCGCGATAAAAGACAAGACAGGTCTAAGGAGAACAACCCAGCATTCGATCAACACCACATTTGCAGACTTTTACTCCACACGAGACAACACTGGTACCATTACTACACGAGGTATTTCAAGAAGCTTACGAGACAGGAACCTTACCCAAGACCATGAGGGAGACTCTTATAGTCCCAATACCCAAACCACAAAAACCAACCGAAGATTGCGACTCTTATAGACCAATAGCAATGCTGAATTATGACAGTAAGATACTGACCACCATCCTGGCCAACAAATTGTCCAAATTGATAGGCTGTCTGGTTCACGAGGACCAGAATGGCTTTGTGCCTGGCCGCAACACAACTGCCAATTTGCGACGGCTACAGCACATATTAGCACACACAGCGGAAGGCCAGGAACAGATGGCAGTGATGTCATTGGACGCCATAAAGGCATTTGACTCCATCTACTGGGAGTGGTTGATAGAGGTGCTAAGGGAGTTCGGATTTGGGGAGGGATTTGTGCGTTGGGTCAAGATATTATATAACAATCCCACAGCTAGAGTGAAAACGGGCAAGTGTGTATCGGAAGCCTGGGATATACAAAGAGGCACCAGACAGGGCTGTCCCCTCTCCCCCATGCTCTATATACTGGGGTTGGAGCCAATCGCTATCTATATAAGGAAACAATTCTGGGATGCTGGAATAAGAGTAGGTGGGGGGTTTCACGTCATCTCGTTATATGCGGATGATGTCCTAATTTACCTAACAGACCCAAAAAATAACTCCCCTACAATTCTGGAAGTACTGGATAACTTTGCATGGTACTCGGGGATACACTTTAGCAGACAAAAATACTGTATGTTCCCACTGGCAGGCCTGAGGGGGGTAGAAATGGACAGCCTACCGCAGGTTGGGATAAAATGGCAGCAGGACATGTTTAAATACTTGGGGGTCAAGATCCGACACACGCCTGAACTCACACACGAGCAGAATACACAGGCGGTATCTCAAGGGCTTCACAACTCAATGAAATTTTGGTCAAGGTTACCACTCTCGATGATGGGAAGGACTTCGATAGCAAAAATGATTATATTGCCACGTTACCTATATTTCTTCCAAACCATCTGCCACTACATCAGGCCACCTTTCTTCCGAAAGCTAGAAGCTCAGGTCAGAGACTTCATATGGGGAAAAACACGCCATAAACTCACATTGAATGTTTTAACCCTCCCCTACGATAAGGGGGGCATACAACTCCCGGATTTTGAAAGGTACTACTTGGCGGCCCAACTCAGCCACATCACTAAATGGCTATCAGATGAGGTCACTAATGAAACTGGCCTACTGAGTGAGCTTGTCAAACCCATGTATCTCAAGGAGATAATATGGGCGCCCCCGGACCGTGCCGGAGGAGCTCCCTTACTGGCCAAACTGGGTAGACTGGTATGGGAAAGAGTCAAGACCATCACACATCTAAAGAACCCCTACTCCCCTGATCTGCCAATAATGGCGAGCATGAGAACGACTCCAGCCGTGGTTAACATACTTAGGCAATGGGAGGGATGGGGTATATACGCCTGGGGAGACATGTACGAGGAGGGAGAATTTAGGGATCTGGAATCGCTGCACGAGAGGGAGGGTATACCAACGGGTCAGTTCTTATGGTATCAGAAACTCAGACATGAGGCTAAGGAGAGATGGGATGGCTGGCCAGAGGAACCAGCAACGACCCCCCTAGTGACAGAAATGTACAACCTAAGCGACGGGTGGAGGCCAGTGTCGAGGATCTATGCGCAGCTAAACGACAGGCCCAACCCCCGCGGTGCCACGTTAAGGACCAAATGGGAGACGGACATCGGTGAGGGGTTATCCGACAATGAATGGGAGAGAGCACTGAAATTCCCAAAGTCAGTGTCCAGAAACGCCAGGTTCAGGCTAATCCAAGCAAACGTGCTATACAGAACCTACATGACCCCAAAAAGGGTAGCAAGCTTCAAACGGCAGGCAGAGGCACGCTGCCCATGGTGCACTAGTGATGAAGCAGGCCTAATACACATGTTTTGGGAGTGTGCAAAAGCGGGCAGATTTTGGGCCAACGTTAAACAAGCATGTGAGAAGGGCGGAGTAACCCGATATGAATGGACAATGAAGGAATGTCTGCTGGGCACATACCCCAGGCTAAGCAAAATAAAACATATTGTCCGGGTGATGGACATGGCCTGCATACTAGCAAAAAGGGAGGTGGCAATGTCATGGAAGTCCAAAAAAGGCCCCCAATAGATGAGGTGGAAAAGGGAAATGGAGCGATGGACGGCTGCAGAGACAGAAGCCTGGGGATCGGGGACTGTGGGGGGTGATGGGGACACCAACGCTAAATTTGAGGCATGGAAAGCTGTGGTGAGAGATATGTTCCTACCATCCGACGACATGCCCCCATGAGGCCTAGAAATGTGATGAACAGCGCTCAGCCGCAAGAAATGCATAGCTCACAACAAAAAGAAGGGGGTGACGAGTCTCAAAGGGAAAGAATGCCAACCCCACCCGTCTCCCACCTACAGGGACATGGACAGGCCACCAACTTGAAATAAGGTGCTACAGACTCCATAATCGTTGAACATGAAGACAGTTTATGTTTAGTTAATGTTGTTATGTTGTCCTGAGGGATGTTTCCTTCCAGGAAATAATCGAATATGTATCATAATTGCAGAATGTCCGAGATAATCAGTTGGAAGGGAAATTGTTACCGATGTAAAGTATATCTTAAAATGCCAATAAAAATATTTTGAAATAAATAAATAAAATTATTCAAAATGTATATAAAATTATTCAAAGACTTATCAAAATCCCCACCAGCTTTATATAAAATGATGACATCATACCATCAAGGCCACAACCCACTCATGCATCATCAAAGCATCACCAACACCTAACACCCGCTGACTAACTCCTCACAACTCACTATATCCTCGACCAAACAACAGCGCACACGCTCTCCCATGTTAAAATCATTTTAATATAAACTTTATATCAAACTCATATAAATGATACCCTTGTGATATCAAATACATCAAAACACACAAACACACTTTATAGACGTTTATATAAATATGATATAAATCTGATATCGATTTGATTTCTTTTTGATATCATTTTTATATTAAATTGATATCAAAATCCTATCAAAAGGGGCGGGACTAAAGACACAAAGAAGGCGTGCTCACCTGTCAAAATGTACTTGATGAGGAAAGGGGACCCCATCTACTACTACTAGCAGTCAGTGGGTACTCAAGCCAGTTGGAATGAAATTGACCTGAAATTGCTCTGGATTCAGAAAGAAGCTAATAGGTGACTAATGAGAGAGACCCAGGACACTAAATGTAATAAAACTCCTAACTCCTAACAGTATCATACCCTTCATTTACAATTTTCAGAATGCTATAACCCTGTGTGTACCCCTGTGTAACCCGTTCCCCTCTTTGCCAAATATTCGTGTCTACCTACTTACCTCTTATGCTTCTTTCTTGCGCCCTGAAGTGAAATGCACTGTTTTTGCATTCCCCACAACTCTGTATGAATCCCAATGAATACATGCATAAATAAATAACATCTATCCATGAGACAGGTTACGGGATGATTCCCTTCCAAGCCCTTCCATGGCCCAATTTACTTTAGGCTGTACGCCCGGTGCATGGCATGTTGCTTGCTGGAGTCTAAAATATGATGATGTGACTGCACCTCACATGTCCCATAAAGTGGATAAGCACACCGTAATAGAGAATATTAAGTGATATGACTCCTGCACTTCTGTGTGGGTGTGATTACATTTATCCACCAATAACTATGAAGCCCCCTGAATAATACTCATTTCTATTTATACAAACAATCTATTAATCTTAGGCAACAGAAAAACGCTTGCGCCATGTGGTTTGCTGCTAGCGGGTGCAATGTTCTGCTAATGGTCTCAAGCTTTACTGGTTGTACGCCTGCCCATCGCCCCCCATTTCATTCACAGGGTTGGGAGTAGTTGTCAGTTCTGTGGGCAAGGTGGTGAGGGGAGGGGGATTTGTCACTTGTGGGCGGGACTAAGAGGCAGAGCTAGTTGTTGAATAATGTGGGGGCCCTGAATATAGGACGCTGGCTACTTTTGGGAGCATAAGGATGACCACCAATTTATCAAAGATGTATGTGCTAGTAATACAAACTGCATTTCTTCTGAGCATGAAATGCACACTTGGTATGATGCTCTTTTCATCTTCCAGAATAGTCACCATGACAGTAAAATGTTTCCAAAGCATGAGACATGTACAGCTTTGGACTGTTTCATTGCTTCAGTGTGGTCTGTACTGATGACGAAGTCGCTGCATAAGCCACTCGATTTGAGACTCCAAACGTTCAGGAGAGCCGTGGTAGTCAGGGGCAGTCAGGGGCAGATAGCTTCCCCAACTTGGTGGGGTTTGGGCCTGGGGTCTACACTGAACAGCTCTTCTGCAAGACAGTTTGTGCCTTGTGCTGGCCCGATCCCTTCCCTGATCATGATGCCTCAGTGAACTTATATGGCTGCTACTATATTAGCTTCACAAAACCCATGCTTCTCAGAATGTCACTTTCTGTCTGTAGCACGATGGTTTGCTGGCCAACGACAGTGTGTTATTCCACAATTACGCTGATGACTTTCAACAGTTTGGTTTGACGTGCCAGGGACCCTCTCACATGCCTTAGTCGTGTCTACCTTTTATTCAGTTTCACAGTAAAATGGATGGAAACAATTTAGTAGATCCTAAATAAATCAAAAACAGACTTCAAAGTGGTGTCTACTCAGCACCTCCAGGAAACCACACATTTAACTTGACAACACAATAGCAGATGTGTTTTTGGGTACACAAAAGCAGATGAGATTGCTTGTAGTCTTATTTCACTCCACACCATGTCAACACTTTAGTAAGTTCCGCCAATTACAAGACAATGCTGTGGCACCAGACTCTCTCTTTTCTTTCTGAGGCCAGAAGTGCAATTATTGCCCGGACATGACAGACACCAACCACGACTATTGCAACATTTTGGGCCTCATTACATGGATGGCGGTAAGGGTTTACTGGTACCGGTAAGGGTACCAGTGCCTGTAAACCCTTACTGCCTTACTACAAGGTCCCCTTGTGGGACCCTACCTTAACGGCTGGTTTTACAAGCTAATAGCGCCATGGTTACCGCCGTCCATGTAATGAGGCCCTTTGTTTCTCAGGGCAATTCAGAAACTGATTTAATGCCCACCAGTCCTCTTGAATACACCATCATGACTGCGGACGCACTGACGGCTTTACAATTTGAATACAGGGCCCAACAGGAGCCAAGCTGTCACTGACAGACTGACAATGCCAACCATCCCAGGACCCCACAGGAGGCATCTGTCGTGTCGGCTGACCATAACTGGGACCATGAGCCCACGCAACAAATAACCTGATGAATACAAATTTCCTTTGCATTTATCACCAAATAAACGGTGTGGAAAATCTTTTTCTGGAAAAAATGTACAAACCGCGAGGTATTCAGGGTATTCATTGATCATTGCAGATATGAATACCCCTAGGAGAGGCCACGTCTCTCCTGTTCTGATAAAAATGGGCTGCCTTTGCAGTATTACATGTCTTTCAAGGCTCTTGCCTTTGTCCATAAAAGTTTCTAAGGACCTGCACCCCATTATTTAGGATATAGAATTGGGTAGGACCGCCTTAGGAGGTATCTACATTCCAAACATGAATTCAAACAACACCAAAATTAATCCAGCCAAGCCAGTGTAACCACTCACTCTGCTATCTCGCAGGTGCTGGTCGGTGTTGTTTTTTTTTTTAAATAGACAGCTTCAGAATTCAGTGTTGGAAATGGAAAACATGTAGAGGGGGATCCACCCCACAAGAGCCAGGGTGGGGGCAGAGTTTGCAGGAGGGTCGGAGCTCCGAGCGGACAGAGGTCAAAGGATATTTTTAAAATAATAGTTTAAAAATTGTGCAATTTCTTTTATGCTGCCACATTCCCAACTCCACACGCTACATCAATTCCATTATAAATCACTTTCATGACGGTGGTGCACCCAAAATACTGTTGGCGATGCAGTGATTTTTAGTACATTACGGGATACATAGATACGCTGTACAGTAGAAGGCCACCAGGTTAGCTCACCAGGTTATATATTAATAACTGGTTGTTCATCATATGGCTTTTGCAATTCCTTATACAAAACAAGTAATATAAAATGTATTTGGCCTGGGGTTGGGTTGGGATAGTTGCATGCTTATAGTAGCTTGCTTTTGTTGGAAGCCTGCTCTGCATTTGAAATCAGTGAATCTTGACTCTCAATACCAGCAAGAGAAGCAGCATTCACAAGCAGCCTCAAAAACTTCCTGTGCTCACCAGGATAACCCAAACTCAAGGAATAAAACGGTCCAAAGCTGTATATATGTCTCGTGGTTTGCACACATTTGACTGTCATGG
Organism: Ambystoma mexicanum; assembly: GCF_040938575.1. Taxonomy (NCBI): domain Eukaryota; kingdom Metazoa; phylum Chordata; class Amphibia; order Caudata; family Ambystomatidae; genus Ambystoma; species Ambystoma mexicanum. The sequence goes on from NC_090921.1 coordinate 308,404,375, forward strand.
TGACTATTCTGACAGATTAAATGAGCACCATATCAAGTATTCATTGCATGTTCAGAAGGAATTCTCATTTGGATTACTATTACAAACATGTTTGATAGATTGGTGGCCATTTGTATGTTCCTAAAATGAACTTTGATTTTATACAAAGCAGCCAGCATCCTATATTCAGTGCACCCACATTATTCAGCTCCTAGCTACATCCTTCAGTCCCTCCCACACCACTGGAAATTGGCACCCTCACCTACTACCTCCCCCTCTGCGTTTGAAGGGTGGAAGGTGAGTTCCTCCAGTAAATTAAGTCCATTTCCAGCACTGGTTTTGTATACCAATTCCTATTCAGTCTATTGAAAGAAAACAGTGCTTATCCAGTACCTGCAAGATAACACATTGAGATGTTACACTGGCTTGGCAATCACAAGCAGTCACAGAGTCCAGCTCGGCAGTGATCTGCGTATGAATGCAGACATGACATCTATCCCAATTTAACCAGGAGACTCCCGATTCTTTAATTAAAAAAATGTTGCTGTTTTTACTTTCTACCAGCTAAAATAATTCATATCCCAATGCAATCCAAATGGGGGATAATTCAATTCTCCTGCTTTTTGTAGCAGAAACTCCCTCCCGGGTGCTGAAAAATCCTATGCCCATATAGACTCTTCTTCATTTGCACAAAGCCCTTTTCCAGCATCTCCTGACTCTTCAAGTATGTGAATGGCTATAGACACAGCGGTCTTTGCAGGTAATGTACAGGGTGTGTGTGGCTATCGTCATGGGCGTGTTCCTTAGGAGGTGTGAATGGTGTTTGACTGAAGGGGGGTGCTGGATAAAGCTGCATCCCATGGGGTAAAATGTCCCACTAATGATGGTCATTTAAATGCATATTCTATCATTGAGTTTAACTTGTGGGGGTGCAGGTAAGTAGGAGGGCAGAAGGTACACTACTTTTTTTTGTTATACTTTGACCACTGTGTTCCATTGGGTGCAACGGACCACAAGTCCACTCCATGACCACCCACAACTGCTGCTGCCACCGTGCACTGACCAGCAGCAATAACTGCTCCAGTGCAGAGTCCTCACAGCTTTTTCTAGGTTCCAGTACCCACACCACAGCACCACTCAAGGACTGGTATCAGTGAGGTAAGGTAGGTGGCTTGTTTGAGGGGGACAGGAGAGAGCGAGGGGAGGGTGCAGGATGGTATAGGGTTATATTTTGGGGGTTGGGAGACAGAATGAAGGTAAGTGGCCTGGTCTTTGGTGGTAGGGAGGCAGGGTGCCAGGTATGGGGCCTGTGTTCTGCCGGTGGGGAGACTGGGTGCCAGGTATGGGACCTCGGATCTGATGCTTATCTTATGAAGGTGTAGATTAGCAGGTAGATGCATAGACCTCAACTCCCGCCCCCTCAATGCCGTTATATTGGAAAAGCAGGAGAAGAGCTGCATGTGTGGGACCCCTTGTGTTGTCCCTATATCGCATTGAGTGTATGAGAGATGTCATGCACTCAGACAACCATACCAAATGTACCCGCACATTGCATGCACCATTAGACATCATGGAACGTTGAGTGGCATCTGACAAGGAGCAGAGTTTTTTTGTTTGTTTGTTTTATTATTTGTAATGCGCGGGCATACCCTAGGGTATCAGTGCGCAGCATTTACATGAATTTGCAAGGCTTAGTTATAGCAAACTAAAATATATACATAAGCACAGTAATCGTAAATAGCACTATCATATACAAGTATACAAGAAGGTAATATATACAAAACACAATAAGCGTAGGTAGCAGGATTATATACATGTATATAAGAGGGCACAAGTGGTTACAGTATGTGCAGATGGCAAGGTAGGACAGACTAGGCAATTGGATGTGTTAGGAGGCCTATGTTTTCAACCATGAAACTACCTTGGATCGGAAATTTTGATCGGGCAGGTCTATTCTGAGAGTTGGCGGTAGGGAATTCCACAATTTAGTTGCTTTCACTGGGAATCTGTTGCCCCCTGTGAGGACCATTTGAAGTTGGGCACAGAAAGGCAGTCTTTGTAAGCTATTCTTGTGGGACTCAGGGAGAACTTTCTATGGAATCTGTCGATCAGATAGATCGGGGCAGCATTGTTAAGGGATTTGTGAGTGAGTGATGCCGTTTTTAGGAGGATTTTATTTTTGATGGAGAGCCAATTGTTCTGTTGACTGTGTCCTGTGATATGCTCTCTTCTAGAGATGCCCAAAGCCGCTCTGAGAGCGTTGTTCTGAAGAGTTTGTAGTTTGCTGGTGGTAGCTTTAGAGGATCCCAAATAGAGAGCATTATAATAGTCCAGGCGGGACAATATAAGGGCTCTAGCGAGGGTCAGGCAGCTGATGTCAGACAGGAAAGGTTTGGCTGTACGGATCAATTTACACGTGTATGCCGTGGAAGAAGCCGGGAGTTCACTTGTCTGTTGAAGGAGAAGTTAGAGTCCAGGTAAAAACCTAGTGTTTTAACCTCCTGTCCAACTTTGATGAAAGAGCAGTAAGCAGGGCCTTGCTTCTTTAGGCTGGAGGTAGTGCCAAGGATGATAAGTTCAGTTTTATCATCATTCAGGCATAGTCTGTGTGTGGCCATCCATGCCTGGATGATGATGTACACTCTATTCACCAAGGCCAAATCCTTCTCATAATCTCCGGAAAGTGGAAGGAGGATCTGGGTATCATCTGCGTAGCTGGTGTAGGTGATACCGAGATGATCCAAATCATCGAAAAGGGGCTTGGTAAATATGTTGTACAATGTGGGGAAGACACAGGAGCCATGTGGCACACCACAGGTGATAGGTATAGTGATGTCATGAAGAAGAGTGATGTCATGAAGAAGATACACAAGAATATGTCGAAACAATATGAAAATATGGAAGAATGGCGATGTGACTGAAGCGTAAAGAGAAACATGTATGATAAAGCAATTATGTATGCTTAAGTAACGTGTGGATCAATAAGTGTAAACACGCAGTAACACAAGGTAGACAAGACAAATAGAAGCTTGCTATAAAGGAATAGATAACGTGGCAAGGATGGCCATGATTGGAAAATGTATGTCGGCTTGTGTGAATATTCATTCTAACTACCTCTGAAATAGATCAGGACTGAAGAGTCAGGAGATGCTGCAAAAGGGCTTTGTGCAAATGAAGAAGAGTCTATATGGGCATAGGATCAAGGAGGCTATTTCAAGATATAACTGCAGAGCACAACGGGAGGCAGATGGATAACATCATGAGCGTGAGACACATTTCTCTTAGATTACCGAAGAAGAAAACATATGTGAGAGCCAAGTATTGGAAATTAACAGTGAGTACGGCTCATACAAGATGGAGTGACCAAGTCTTTAGATGCTAAGGGAGCAATGACACCCAGCTGAACTGTATCAAACAGTAGTAAATAGAAGGTACAAATATACACATGTATTGTCTCCTCACATGTGAAGCAGAGGACGAAAAAAGGGGCTGTTCCTTAAGCTGCGGTTGAAGATAAATGATGTGCTCACACTCCCTTGAATGTCCTAAACCACAATGCATTGGCAAAGTCAACTACAGACGGGAAACTCTGGCTCATGGTCAAACTATTGAGAGATGATGGCCTTATTGGGAAAGTGGGGAATAATCTGGCATACCTCAAGCACCTGGGTTTCGATTTCCCTATGTGCTGCTAGCTAGCGAAAGCCCAAGGTTGTGTGGGATGCCAACCAATTAGTGGGTCTATGGGACAACCTGCTATACAATGTTGCATTGACCAATCCACTGCCATTGTGTCTGCTAGAGGTCATTCGAGGGGTGTCTTACAGATAAGTGACCGCCAATTAATTACTAACCCGTATACTTTATATATAGACATGTTCCCTTGACCAATTCCTCCTGTCAGTAGGTTTTATGGTTTACCATGAAGGATGATGCATATTGGGGTATAAGAACTCTATGTAATCAAGAGAGAGCGAGAGAGAGAGAGAGTGTGTGTGTGTGTGTGTGTGTGTGTGTGTGTGTGTGTGTGTGTGTGTGTGTGTGTGTGTGTGTGTGTGTGTGTGTGTGTGTGTGTGTGTGTGTGTGTGTGTGTGTGTGTGTGTGTGTGTGTGTGTGTGTGTGTGTGTGTGTGTGTGTGTGTGTGTGTGTGTGTGTGTGTGTGTGTGTGTGTGTGTGTGTGTGTGTGTGTGTGTGTGTGTGTGTGTGTGTGTGTGTGTGTGTGTGTGTGTGTGTGTGTGTGTGTGTGTGTGTGTGTGTGTGTGTGTGTGTGTGTGTGTGTGTGTGTGTGTGTGTGTGTGTGTGTGTGTGTGTGTGTGTGTGTGTGTGTGTGTGTGTGTGAGAGATATCTTTTATTGGTAATTTCATCTAGCACAAGAGACGTTTCAAGGTGCTAGAGCCCAAAGGTATCATCTTAGTCTTGCAGTGTTAACTTTTTTCCATCTTGCCCTACAGCATATTTGCTACTTGTATTTTTTGTTTTTGTTACAGATTGTGTACTTTGGTTTGTTATGAAATACTAAACTAATACATGATGGTTGTTAGCCCGTCTGCATCATTCACCCTTGCCCTTCCTTAATTGGAGGCATAGATTTTAACATGGATACAAATTAGGATTTCTTGACCGGGAGCAAAAAGCAGCTCCCTGGTAACGAGCACCCGTTAGGCAGGAGCTACCTTTGGGAAACCAGGAGCTAGTACATAGTGCACAGAAAATGTAACTTGCATGTAAGGTGAAAACTACCTTTTTTTGGTAATAGATATTATTGTATGTGTGCCTTTGTACTTGGAACATTTTATAAGGATCTTGATATCAGTCTTCTTATTTTGATGTCATTTCTTATTATGCAGTGTGTTTTATACCTTTAGATGTTTACAGGTGAATAAAGGAACTATGGTGATGATGTTATCCAATATGCTTTAAATATCCCCCAAGTGGGTAGTTGGTGATTTCAGGCTAACAAGGTTCCCCTTGACTTTAACCAGGAGCGAAATAGCTCCCAGCTCCTGGCAGTTCTGAACCCTTGGTTGTATAATTGGTGGCAAATTATGCTTTTTTAGCACATTAGATGCTTAAAAAGCATAACTTACAACCAATTTCACAAAAACATACTTTGGGTTGGAGAGATGAGGTAAGGGTAAATGAGTGAATTGTGCCAATGGGCCTGCATTTTGAACTGTACTGAAAACTTTGTATTTTATATTAGACCTAGTTGGATGGCCCTCAGTTAACAATGTTGTGTGGATTCGTTGCGTTGAATAAATGATACACATTTGTCTGTGTACAGCAAACTTCCTGGATTCAGATCCCATTATCTCAAATGCAGTGTAGCATTCACTTTCAGGTATTACTGGCCGAGACCAACATGCTGAAAGGCAATCCATACTGCAGACCGTGACAGCAAAACAAATGTCGGCACATACTTTTATGTCTTGATAATCTTCTAAAATATTTAAACATGGTTTAGGCACAATAGAATAGTCGGAGGGTGTCAAGGTTTTTGTAATTATGGCTTGCAGTGGCATTAAAACCCCATTGTGTATTGCTGCAGAACATAGTGGATAGGAAAACTGCCTATCTATGAAACTGAACAGATGGGCAATGTTCTTACATAAAATGTTCTCTTAGGTGTTTTAAAATGAAATAATAGGACACTCTGTTTTATATCAAAATGATTGTTGCAAATTTGGTTCTCAAGAGTCATGAGTAGCTATTTCAGTGGTCCAAATCAATATTGAAGTGCAGTTAATTTGTGTTCACTGACTGCTTCTAGTGTGAGCAAATGAGCCATATTAGGATATACATTTGAGGATGGATGCAAGAAAAGGAGTGTGGGAGGTGGTTCTCCATCTCTGCTTTAGAATGTGATTACCAGTGAGTGAGCCACACATGCTGGCTACTTGAGCAAATGAAACAATCTCTTTATTGATTTCACTTGATAGGGAGACAACCGCCCCAGAGATGGATAGCCGGTCCTATTATTCTCCTGTGACTCTGAAGCAACCAACAGATAATGCTATACAGATGCAGCAGCAATACAAGAGGGCAGCTGAATGAGTCTTCTGTGGATGAGGTTGAAGTGTTTTAGAGGGAAGATGTGAAATATATCAACCCTATGAGCACTGACGCTCTCTCAGAAGGTGCTAAACCATCATCCATGCTTCAAGCCTAATATCTCTACCCACCAACCAATACGCTGCTTGTGGAAAACTTTGCAGTGACTTTCATCGATCTCAGAGTGAAGTGCTGTCAGGGGAAAGGCACCACCAGCTACCAGTGAAATCAGCCATTGTGCTAGTGAAGGGCCTAAACAACCTGTCTTCAAAACATTTCCCCAAACAAAACTGGGCACATGTCTTGGATCATTCAATTTGCATTGGTTTCAGGTGTACACATGGCTAGAATACTCCATGACCCAGGATGCAGCATACTGTTTTCGATGCCGATTTCTTTCTAGGTCCAAATCTCTTCACGGGGGGAACTTAAAAAAAGTAGCTTTTATTAGTGCTGGCTCCACCAACTGTAAATATGCTTTGCAAAATGATAAAGGAATATTGCAGCATGAGAAGTCTGCTTCCCACAGGGAATGCTATGTGAGATGCGAGGATTTCAAAAGAAACATAAAAGATGACACATCAATCATGAAAAGTCTCAGTGAAAGCGGCTTTACATTAAAACAATTGCTTAAGTGTATGATTAACTGGCAAAACTAAAATTGCCCAAAGGGAGCATTGCTGCAACTCTGATGACATCAATCACGGACATTTGAGAGATATATTGTATTTACTTGCTGATAGAGACAGTATTGTAAAAAAGAAACGTAATGGGCCGTACACTGAAAAAAGGGACTTCTGTCAACGATGGCTGCTCTTGTCAAGCATGGCATTTTTGAAAGCCTTAAAGGAAGCCCATTTTCTATTCTTGCTAATGAGACTAAAGATCCCAGCAAAACCGTACAGCTAAGTGTCTGTTACTGTGAAATACTTCCATAATAATTCTGTCCATGAAAGATTCCTGGAAATCTATAAAGCAGATAGCCTTGATGCAGAATCTTTAACATGTTATATATTTAATTTCCTGTCGTCATTAGACATTGATAAAAAATGAATGTGCTGTACAAGATGTATGATGGGGCCTCAATGATGAGTGTTCAGCTTAACGGCGTGCAAGTACAGTATTTAGTTATTGTTGACATGGTTAAGAACGTACGTGCAGCAACTGCAGTTTTTTGTAAAATTGGAGAAGTTTTATGTGTTTTGCAGTGCTTTTGTTGTTCACTCTGTGTTTGTAAGTGTTCAAACAGAAATGTCAAACAGGTCATGCAGTTAAAACACTTGCGTGATACAAGGTGGGCATGCCAATATTCTTCCTGCAAAGCTGACCTAACAAACCCTTGAGTCTCTCTGAAAACCCTCAATGGACTGGCAGAAGGGAGACATACAGAGCGAGCAATAGAGGCAAATGGCATTCAGCAGTTCATTGACTTCAGCTTCATTCTACCCCTTGTGCTGTTTGAAAACACATTCAAAAGGGTCCACACTCTATCACATATGTTACAGCAAGCAGATCTTTACTTGGCCTCAGCTGTCTTCTATGTACGGACAGTCACACAAGAATTTAGGAAGTGTGTAATCAAGCCTTGGATGCAACATACAAAATGTCTTGGACGAAGGAGTCCACCTGAGCAGTAAGTGTGGATTTATAAATGATGAGGCTGAACTGCCTTGCAAAAAGCATGATTGTTGATTGCCTTTCCACTCAAGAATTAGTGCCATAATGGAGACTGTGTGGCAGCTACCCAGACTGCACAAAAGACGATTTCACAAAAATGTTTGTGTATGTAGTTGTTGACCGAATAATCTCAGAACTACAATCTCGCTTTTCAAAAGATTCTTTGCTGGTCATGGAAAATATAACTAAATCACAGATCTGATTCTTTTCTCAGTTTTGAGAAATTGTCACCCATGGCCATATTCTATTCCTGTGACCTGGAGAACGTGCAAACGTACCTACAGCAGGCACTGGTAACCCTGGCAAGGAAGAAGGCATACAATGCCGTTAAGGTAAACACAATTCTGGAGTTCACAAACTTTCTTGGCTCCTTACATTGCTCCATTCCTCGAACTGTACTGACTGTGTAAAATCGCTTGTGCTTTGCCAGTGAGTAGCGCTTCAAGTGAAAGAAGCTTTTCTGCCGTAAAGTTCTAAGTCTTATCTGCTCACAACAACGACCAAGGAAAGGCTGTCAGGTTTTGCCAAAATGGCAAATGAGTCCAGACCTGCTGCTCAAATAAACATGGATGTTGTAATTGACTGGTTTGCATCGAGCCACAGGAATTCACGTTTGACTCTTAATTGATGTAAATGGCTTTCTGTAATTTGTGACCACAAACACGTATGTTCAGATTCAATCCTACCTTTAGGATTTTTGTCTTCGAAGTTAAGTTACATGTTGCAAATTGAGTGAGGAAAAACAGCAGAAAATAAATTGATTTGTAAAAAGAATCTAAATTAGTCCAGTTCTGTGTTTGTATGCCCTCAGGAGAAGTACTTTCTGCAGTGATGCCAAAGCTTAAACATTGGTTATTTAGCAAGTCTATGAAGTCACTGCTGGAGGGCATTTGAGACTCTACGTTGTATATGATGGCAGCATTTGCTGCAAGTCTACACCTTTTACATGGTGACTTACCAGACATGTTAAGGGGCATTTGAATGTACACTTAGAATATGATGTCAGCACGGGGCATTGCCTGTGAGGCTATACCTTACATATTGTGACTTTCAACATGTCTTAGGTCATTTGAGTTTGAATTTGTGGGGCTTTACCTTACATATGGTGACTCTACCAACAATATAATACTATTAGTGGGGCTTTTGAACTTGCACTTTGCACTTCTTGTGACTCCTGTTATACATTACATATGGTGCCTATCCAGGCATGTGATATTTGTATTGGTGGATTTGAGGCTGCATTTACATCAGAACATGTCAGACAGGGGCTGGCTTGGGCAAGGCTGGCATGGCATTGTTGGAACTGGCATGTTGACTGTGGTTAAGTATTATGCTAAACTGGCAGGCTGGCACATTGCGCTGAACACTTCAGTATTTAAGAGAACTATGGCGTATTTAAAAAATAGCCTAAGGCATTTGGGCACTTTTATAAGCAACTGCCTGTAATTGACCAACACATGTCACTGTAAATTACCACACCCTGCAGCATTTGATCAACACTACTTGCGGCATTTGGTGGTAACACCTTTAAACCAATTCTATTTTTTTGTATTCTGGCAATTCCAAACCCGATGCTGTGCACTTCATTTTCTCCTGGGTCAATATTGAAACTAGTGTAATTTCTACTGACCTATGATTCATGACATTCTGCTTACATTTGATGCCCTGGCATCAGAAGTATTAGAATGTTTAATGTCTTTCTAACATAATTGCTTGCTGTATAAATGCATGATTTTTATCTCCTTTGGGCCACTTTGGACTCCTTTGCCCATGTCAATTTGGAAAAAAGTACACAGATTACCCTTTTATAGAAGCCAACCTACTCTTGTCTATGGCCCCTCTGTGCCCCCCCTAAATTTGATTCCTGGGGACACCACTGGGGATTAGCATGGCCATGGTTAGTCAACGAGTGGGCAAATAACCAAGCAACACCTACAAGCTGTGTGTCCCTCCTCGTGTGCCATTTCTCCCTATCTGTACTTTAATGCCATCATTTTGCCTCATAGGTGGCTCAAGCGCCACCTAAAAATCCAAAGTAATAAATGTCCACAGTTATGAAGAAGCATTGAAAAAAGAACAACACAGGTACATCGGATTTTCTTTCCCCCTTAATTGATCAAACACAACTTTATTCGGGTGTTGGTGCCGTAAAAGCATAAAACAATACATTTCATGAAACCTACATTAAAATTAATATTCTGAATGTTACATCTCAGATTTCATCAGCCATAGATAATATATAGACCTCAAATATTCAAAAGTCCCACAGTCGAAAACGTAATATATATTACAGCTTAGTGTGTGACCGTTTACAAAGAATAAAAGAGGAGCTATGCAAAGGATCTTAAGATTCAACCCAGGACCATGTGGCAAACCGTAATCATAACACGGGACTACTTGAGTCTTAGCAACCAGGCTCAATGTAACCATTTGGATACAGCAAACACCGCAACCGCGTCCCTGGCATTCAAACAAAGTTCCATGGTTTCCTCGTGTCGCCCCATAGTCCTAATTTTAAAAAGGGAATCACAGAAGATCAAACATGTATTTGATGTCTTTAAAGTAACGCTCAGAGGGAACGTAATGTTAAGAGATGACAATCACAGCCATACACGAATACATATTGCATCTAACAGAACCTTTACGTGAGCCTAGAGAAGTGGGTACAGCATTGCAGTTCCAGTGTGTCTAAAGGCATGAGCAGTCGGCAGGAGCGCTCGAGAACAGACGGTAGAAGAAGGAATGGCCAGCAGCATGCACAGTGAACCTGGTGCAGTGACTGGGGCCTTACAGGAATCTCATGAGAAAGCATTAAGGTACAGCCTCAAAAACTGCAAAAAACACATTGAAATTCAAGGCTCCATTAAAGGTAGTTCTCCCATAACATTTGGTAACTATTTTGTTTCCATTTTTTCACTTTTACTGATTTTGTTTTGAATGTTGAATATCTGAGATGTTTTGTGCGTACACCCTGCAGCCCCTCCCCACAGCCTCTAATGTGTGGTGACAATTAACTGCAAAAACACAAGCATTTGGACAGGCTGTATGTACATTCCATCTCTGATGGGTAGGGCTTGTGTCACAATGGTTCAAGTGGATGCTATGTGATGAGTATCAACCACCCCAAACTACCAGGCGTGCCCCCACGTTTTTGGCTGCATGTAAGGCACTGCAGCGTGGCGGTATGTAAGGCACTGCAGCGCTCTTGGCAGAGGGCTGTGTAAATGCACTCCCCGTAGGACCCCTGTCGCCCTCCCTTGTGCCCCTGAGAAGTGTCCTACACACTGCTGCATGACTCATCAAGAGTCTACGCAGACACAACCATAGCACTTTGGCCCTCATCGACTTTCGCTGGCTACCATTGTATGCACGAAACACCTTCAAGTTTTGCTACATCATTTATATGGCAGTCGCCCTCAAATCACCCAGCTACCTTGCAGAGAAACTCAGCATCTCTGGAGGACAATGGACTGCTAGATGCCAGGACACTTGCATACTTGAAATTCGGCTGTTGCAAAAAGGGAAGCACCAGAAAACAAGCCTTCTTTGCCTATGCCCCAAGACTATGGAACCCCCTCCCTGCCAGCATCACACTCACCCAATTCAGAAAAGAACTCAAGATCCACTTCTTCAAGGAATCTATTCTCCTCAACACCCAGGCCATCACACCGCCCCTCGCGCCACCTGACTCGCTAGATGCGACCCGCCCATCTCCTCCCCGCCACCTGGTACATCTGTACCCCTCCTCTGTGCCCCTCTGTATACTACCACCTGCTGTATATCTGTTTTGTTGTATACCTCTGTAATGCTCTCCATCATGTATTTGTATTGAATAGGTCTGTAAAGCACTCTGTTGCTTCTCGGAGCTAGGTCTGTGCTCAATAAATAAAAATAATAATGCATGGCACTGGCCAAGGCACCTCGGGGCCCGACTCCAGGATCCGAAAAGACTTTTCTCGGAATCCTGAGGAAGGACAAGGCAGATGTATCACTTGACCCACAACGTCGTGGCGTCACCCGTGGCACACGCAAATCACCTCCCTGCTACGATGATTTAAACCCTGCTCTCCAGAGACCCAGCACTTCTGAAACTGGCTGCAGGGTTGTCTAACTCCAAGCCTCGAGGGCCAAAAATATGTTTTCTTTAGGACACCACTAAATATTCTTATTTGCATACAATGATTGTAAATGTAGGCACATTTCTGCACGTGAATATCAATGAGGGATATTCTGAAAACCCATCAGGATTCTGGCCCTCAAGGCCTGGAGTTGAGCAACCCTGGCTGCTAGAGCCGTGTGAATGGCGTTTGTTTCCTGACTTCAATGGATATTTGTGGCGTTTTTTTACCTACCTCGGCATCCGTCTCAATGGATTTCTTTGTCTTCACGGATTGCGTCTTGGTACTAGGTATTAATTGCTTGGATTTCTTTGTATTTTTGGTCTCAGGCCTGGTTACTGGATTGCACTTGTACTTTCCTTTGTTTTGCTTTGGTGTTATTTCGCTTTTGAACACTGGAACTTGCCCTTGGATTACACTGGTGTATTATTGACAGCGGCCTTCTGCCCACATCACCACTTCCAACCCCCCCCATTTTGTTCTACTCATGCTGCTACGGTGCCTACCCTTCATCCCTCTAAAAGGCAGCGAAGCACCCCTACTTTCTGTATCAGGTGAATCATATCTGCAAGCGGGAATATTCCATGGGGGATTTCTTGGGGTGCTTCATCCGGTTCAGTCTGGCTAATGCTGTATTTGCTTACTTGACAGTTTGGGAGCGAGAGCCCGCCGGTGTGCCTCCTTTCCTTCCTTTTGCGCAATCCTCTGGTTAGAGCTGTCCTTTCAAACTGGCCGATTGGTCGATTGAGAAGGAGGCTGCTCAGTTACCCTGAGAACCCATCTCCTGACATGGCATCACCTCTCAGGCATGATAACTCCAGACAGTCCTGGCTTTGCCAACTTTGGGCCTAATTCATGGAGAGTTTAGCACGATGAAAAGTGACTTTGCACTGCCAACAAACACGTTGAACCGGCACTAATTCACAGAGCGGTACAAAGTGTATTTTTGGGGAGTACAGTCACTTTGCACTGCAAAAGCACTCTTTGCACTGTGCTAAATGGGCATGATTCGGGAAAAAAGCATTAGGTCCGTGCTGCCTAACTGCTTTTCTTTTTAATAATGCCCTTTAAACGTTGCAAAGAGTACTTTTAATTGCAAAGCGACTTTGCTCTGCAAAAATACACTTTGCACCGCTCGGTGCTTTAGGCCTGGTTCAACACTCTGTGAACTAGGCCCAGTTCAACGTGTTTGTTGGCAGAGCAAAGTCACTTTGCACCGCGCTAAACGCTCCATGAATCAGGCTCTTTGACTCTTTCTGGGAGACGAACTTACTTTCGGCCCATTCCAACCCATAACTCCCAATCTAGGGCTAGAGGAACCTTATGGTATGGTGGCCAAGTCCGTAACGTGGATTATACTATCAAAGTCTGGTTTGTAACCCCCAAGTTTGTATTTTATTCAGTGAATCTACATCATCAGCGAGCTCTACGCCTGAGACTGTGCCTATTGATGCAAGCATTGAACTTATTAATAGTAACTGAAATGTGCTCAGAATTCGTTTTCTGGACTACCTCTAGTGGAATTCCAGCAATCCCAACCCTACCAGTAGAAAACTGTGAAACATTTTTATCATATTTTGTGAATCCTTTTCCACCATCATTTTTATGGTGTAAATGGATAATGTTCAGTGGTGGTTCATAACACTTCTGTACATTTTTTGAAATACACAAAATAGTCATTTCTGACCATCGTCTGCGGTGTATCGAAAAGGCGGTCAAAGGCGGGAATTGGGGATGCTCACTCCCTCATCCTCTTCCACTGTCGCAGCGTAAAAGTGTTACAGCTGCACTGAAGGAAAGCTCTTACACTTATCTTCTAAACATCTAAAAATCTTTTGGGGGGACTTTTACAATTTGTATCTCCACCTCAAGAGTGGAGGCAAAAATATTTGGACGTTACCTGAAAATCTGCCCCTAAAATACCACCAGCGTTATTATATCCAGAGTTAACAAATGCCACCAGGTTTGCCATTACAATTCAAGCTGTGATGGCATTGACCATCTAAGTGTGGAGACAGACGGCATGCCTTCTAAGTGCCTGAATAAACAGCAATTTTCTAAGAAATGCGTGAAAAAGCTGTTTATGAAAGATAGAATACGGCAATTGCTTAGCGTGTTTTTTCTCCGTTTTGTTTCTATTGCAGCTACATTAGTAGATCGGTGTTATTTGTATTAACTATGCTGTCAACACGTCTGTGGAAGCGTTTGTTGCATATGTGATAATTACCCCCTATAATTAGCAATTTAATTGCTCTTCATCAGAGACAGCTGTGGAATGTTTTAACACATGTAGCATAAATAACACGCCCCGAAAAAGAGTGTGCGAGGGTGCCCGACACCCCCAGAAAGCCTGGGTGATGTCTTCTCTCAAGAACACTTTTTAATTCATGCGTGGAAATGCTGCGTTGGAAATCACCGTACAAAGAATTCAGTAACTGTAAAGCCGGGGTCTTCCCAGGCAACAGAACACATGAGAGATATTCCAATACTGCAGAGGCGAGATCCGCTGGACAGCACACTGCATCATTTCTCCACAGGAAATGACGCACAAGCCCGTTGTAACCTTAGGAACAGTGGATGCACGGACTTCACTGTTTATTTATTGATGTTCAGCAACGCACTATATTCCAACAGAATCTCTTGAAAATGTGGGAGTCCTGAAGATGACAAGGTTATTATCCTGAAAATCGCATTCCAGGCCGAGAAGCAGGCAAGGAAGGAACACGGAGAAGATTGAGGAGCACTCGGACATTCACAGACTCTACAGAAGCCTATTACACACATTATGAGAAGTTGGGGAGAAGGAGCTGGAGGAACAAGGAGAAGATGGAGGCGTCCTTGGACATTCACAGAAACTACAGAAGCCTATAACACACATCCTGAGGAGTGGTGGAGGGACACAGGTGGGACAAGAAGATAGAGGAGCACCCGGCCAGTCACAGAAACTACAGAGGCCTATAACACGCATCCTGAGGAGTGGCAGAGGGACACAGGTGGGACAAGGAGAAGATGGAGGAACGCCCCGGAAATTCACAGAAACTACAGAGGCCTATAACACATATCCTGAGGAGTGGCAGAGGGACACAGGTGGGACAAGGAGAAGATGGAGGAACGCCCCGGAAATTCACAGAAACTACAGAAGCCTATTACACACATCCTGAGGAGTGGCAGAGGTATGCAGGCGGGACATGGAGAAAATGGAGGAGCACCCCGGACATTCATCGAAACTACAGAAGCCAATTACACACATCCTGAGGAGTGGGGGCTGGAGTGAAAAGGAGAAAATGGAGGAGTGCAAGGGACATTCACAGAAACTGCAGACACCTATTACACACATCCTGAGGAGTGGCGGAGGGACGCAGGCGGGACAAGGAGAAGATGAAGGAATGCCCCAGACATTCACTGAAAGTACTGAGCCCTATCACAGATGCCAAGGAGTGGGAGAAGGTACAGGTTGTAGAACAAACACACGAGGGTTGGTTAGGCAAGGATGCAGATATGGATCAGAAGGAAGAGAGGCAGTAGCAGGGTGAGGTGCAGGAGTGGCATCCGGTGGACTAGGAGGCAGTGGAGGCTGACTGAGTTGCTGCTGGTGGCTCCCATACAGCAGTCATGGCACGACTGGCCAGAGGAAGGGACAAACCGTGGGGTGCTGCCCCATCACTTTCCACAACAAGCTCCACGTGTGTGGGGTTCCGCTTAGTTCTCCTGAGGGGAATACGCAGGTTGAGGAGTGTACAGTTGTGTTAAAGTGCCGTAAGTAGAAAGTGTGATATAATAAGGCAAGACGAGTGAGTATCATACATTGGGCATCACTGTGCGGCTCCATTTCTCAGTGGCATGAAGTGATGTGTAACACTCATTTGACACCCACTATGCCCACCTCCATGGTTCCCTACTCTAGTGGAGCAGAGGAAGCATCTGACAGCACGTCGGGAGATGCAGGTCAATTCATGTTTATTTCAGGAATCTTTAAACATAAAATTAATACACACAAAAATAATTACATCATACATATGCTAAGTCAGATCAAGTCATATTACAATTAATAACACCCAAATCTTTAAAAAACTCAAATAAAAACTAAAAATAACATTTATAATTAACATGTATTAATGTTCCCTAAACTTTTTGCAATACTTGTTAAAACAACTAGTACATGACCAGTGTACCAAATATTAATGAAATATCATAGTCTTAATTCATCCTAATTCCTATCTGCTATCCAAATGTAATTAATACATTCAGATGCTCGAATTGGTTCAGTCTTAATGTTATTGTTAAAGGACATTTCTACTGCGCACTATAACAACTGGCCGCTCTGGCGGCTCTGAAAGAGGAAGGGAGGGTGCAAGAATGCAGTGATGTGCTGTTGGCGGCCTCAGCCCGGTGAATCCGTTGGCTGGGCCTGGTGTGTTTGTGGCCGGTAGTCGCTGTGTGCTGTTGTGCGAGTCTATGGGCCTCATTCCGAGATTGGAGGTAGCCATGGCGCTATTTGCGCCATGGCTGCCTCCAATACTGGGTCCGGCACCGGTCTGGTTCAATGGAGACTTACCGGTGCATTCCGACCCTGGAGGGACCGGTAAGTCTCCATTGAACCAACCATTCCCCATTCCCATCTGAGCCCCCATAGGGCTCAATGGGAATGGGGAGGGTGCTAATAACGAGCTCGCGAATAGCAGGCCCGTTATTAGCGCCCTGGTCCCTTTACGGTTCCCACTAAGGGGCCTCGGAATTGGGCGGTAAGGGATTACCGGCACCGGTTTCCTTACCGGTGCCCGGTATCCCTTACCGCCCAACTTGTAATGACCCCCTATGTGGTTTTTTTGTTTTGTTGTTGCGGTGTAGTGAAGTTTGTGCGGTTTGTTGTGCTGTAGGTTTGTGGTTGTGTTTGGTTTTGAGTTTGAGAGGTGTATGCAGAGGAGGAAACTGTTAGTGGAATTGGTTAGTTGTCATCTCTATCCTGAGTTGACGAGTTGGGCTTGCACAAACTCTCCCGATGGGGTGCAGGGCCCCCTGTGCCTCTGGTTAGGTCTGGGCCCGTCCTTTATTCAAGGTCCCTTTCAAATCTTGCTCCCCCCTCAACCAGTCTCCCTAACAACCCTACCTGTCCTTTCTTCCCACTTATATGGCCAGTGCACCTGCCAGAGACCACAACTCACTGTGGTGATTGGTAATATCTGGACAATTTCAAAACACGGGGGTGCCTAGTTAGCAGCTAAGGGGCGAGTGAAGATGTTGGATCGGATTGACTGGGGTTGTTCACTCCGTCTCCATGGGTGTCGCCTGTGTTCCACTCTGCCCGGCGTCACCCGTCCAGGTGCCGTGGGTGTTTCTCGGTCTGTTCTTGGGGTATGTCAGTGTCCTTCTGGTTTAGTCATTCTTTTTTCTTTCTGCTGTTTTGGGTTTCAGTTTGAGTCTGTGGTGTTGAACAGCAAGGTTTTTAGTAATTTTCTGAATTTTAGGTGGCCTTTGGTGTTTCTTATTTCTTTTGGGATGTTGTACCAAGTTTTTGCGGCTAAGTGGTAGAAGGCGGCGCCTCCAAGTTTTTTCTTAATATATGGTTTTAGTTCCAGGCGGATTTTGCATAGGTGAAGTGTGAAATACGCCATCCTACTGGAGAGGCACGGGAGGGGACCTGAAGCGGTTTGTCATTGTTTAGGAGACCTTCCACGGCCACAAGACCAATGCTGGCCTCTACGGAATCCCTGTGAGGCTTGTCCCTGGTTGTTACCCCAGGAAGAGCCTGACTTTGTCCATAACTTGAACCGATTTGTGAGCTTTGACCACTAAACAGACAAATACTGCTTCTGCCTCTTTGGCCTGGTGGCTTGTTCATTAGCTGGCCTAGATATTTTAAAGTATCACACTCCTCCTTAGCAGATTTTAATGTCTTTTCCGTGACTTTCCCAAATAAGCATTAAACCATTACCAAATGAAGAATTCAAGTGGTCCATACCCATATACCCTGAAGCTCTGCTTTTCGACTGCTCAGCATGCATCCTAACTGTTTGAACACCACCCCATCCGTGCCCCCTTGTGACTGTCTTTTTTTAATATAAAGGTTTTGTAGCTTTGCACCAATGAGTTGCCTATTTTTCATGTTTGAAACCAGATTGGCTTAGCCATGTGTGGCGTTTAATGGTACCTTCGACAATGATCCTGCCTGCGTTGTCTGTGGCATCTAGGTTGTTTTTTAAAATTCAGCTGGATACTGCCTGCCTTGCCATCTGCTGCTACAAGGGCCAGTTGTGATTTGAGGGTTTCATGATCAGAAGGTATTAGTGTTGCTACCTCGTCCCACTTGTGGCAGTTGTAGCTTGCAAGTAGTGTTGTGTTATTCGCAAGCCTTGTTGTACAGGCTGCTGAAGTGGCCATTTTTCTCCCCATAGTGTAGATATTTTTGCTTTCCTTATTGGGTGTCGCTTCCGATGAGGCTAAAGGTGTTCCGGCCCTTTTTCGAGTTGTGGTTATCACAAGAGATTCTGGTTTGAGCTGCCCCCTGATGTAAAGTCGGTCCGACGGTGCAGGACGGAAACGTTTCTCAACAAGTGGGTTGACTGCCAGAGTTGGTTTGGGGTCTCCAGAGAAGGTTGCCTCCCAATTTATCTGTCATAAAATCTTTATCCAGCGGAGTCTCTTGGGTCTGTATTTCAAAGTGGTCAGATGGCTTAATGAGCATATTGTTATACAGTGGTTGATTGTCAACTGGTGAATCTGCCACTGGTGCGTCCTGGTTAACTGAAGAGGGTAAGTTGTACACATCCTCATCATTATAATAATGGTCTTCCTGTATAGTATCATTGCCCTCAGTGTCTTTATTTGGCTCATATAGATCACCCTGGACAGGGTCCACCTGAGGTGAAATAGGAAGGGGGTCAGGGCGTGGTCTCTTGCCTGGGAGGATGAATCCTCAGTAGTTTGTGGTATTATTTCGAAACTTTGGATAGCCTGGGGGTATTCTCCTCAAAGAAGTTAGCCAAAAAAGTAATTCTCATAACCCTGTCAATGTCTTCAGCTGACCATATCGCTGAACTTGGTAGGGCACCAGGGTATTGAGGTGTAATGTGTGTCTGAGGAGTAGACTGGGCCGGAGGATTAGACTGGCCTTTGTTCCTCAAGGCCTCTATTAAAGTCCCATCCTTCTGGGGTGTTTATCCCTGTGAGGTCTGCTAGATTTCTCCTTGCGAGTGACTCTTGGAGGAGGGTTTATTTGAAGTTTTAGCCTTTAGGAGGCCTTCAAGGACATGTTTTTGCACCAAGTGGGCTAATCCCGAGCTCTTGGTGCCTTTGGCCGATTTCAACATGCAGTGTCAAATTTCGGCGGTGGAGCAGGCTAAAGCCTAGTCTTCAGACGATCGGCAGAGGATTTGGACACAGCATCCGATGTGTCTTTCGATTTATGGGGCCTGTCGTGAGGCGATCAGGACTTCGAGTGCTCAGAGGACAGGGATTTGGTGGACCACCCCCTTGACACAGTGTGTGGGCGTTTGGTCGACGACGGCATCCATTCTTGGCCCTTGGCTATGTGCTGGCTATGTGCTTAGTGTTGGGAGTAGTGCGAGTGCTACCGCCACCCGGTGTTGCCCCCGCAACAGAGCGGCCTGTCTGTCTATTGGGGTCAGGGTCTTGCACTTGAGAATCTAACGGTTCCCAGTCGCCTGTGCCGTCCGAAAAGAGACAGTGATGCTGCCTCGCTGTAGGTTCCCTCCACTTAAATGGAGGCCTCTGCCTGCTTGGCGGGATGGGCCCAGCGCTTTGTCTTTCGTTCCTGAAGTGTCTTTGGCTTGATGAGCTTGCAGACAATATCCCTCGTTGTGGTCTCATGCTATAAAAAGATTGCACACTCAGTGCTTGTCTACCCAGGGGAATGTCTTATTACAAACGGGGCAAACATTTAAGTGTGTGTTCTCCATAGATAAAGGAAACTGCAGCCAGGCGAGGAAAGTGTGTAAAGGGGAAAATGCATTCTCTAATGCCCACCCCCCACTCTCCCTATAATGATAAAAGCCCATATAAAACATCCATGCACCTTCAACTACAAGTGGGGGGGTGGTGGGCGCATGTCATACTAAGCAGATACAAGCATCAGAAATATGATCACAGTGAGTAAAGTAACCCTTCTGAGGCTTGTGGAATATGCTTAAATCACATGCTGTGCATAAATTAGCGAGCAGTGTAAGGAGAAGGTGGTAGGTTGTTAGAAGGTCCAGCAGCAAATCAATGTTTTAGAACTGCTTGTCCGCTTGTCCCACCAGAGTGTGTACTGAGCTCCATGTAGATGCTTTACAAATGGCGTCCAGCGGGATGTTTGCGATAAAGGCCAGAGTCGCTCCTGTACTCCTTGTGGAGTGAGATCTTGGTGTGAAAGGCAGTGTTTTGCTTGATAAAGAGTAGCAGAGCTGTATGTATCCAACTATCCATCTGGAGATAGCATTTTTAGAAATGTGGTCTCCTTCTCTGCCTATTGCTACGGAGACAAACAGTTGGTCTGATTTTCTGAGTGGTCCAGTCTCATTTACATAGTAAAGGACCGCCCTCCTTAAATCTAGTTTAGGGAATTTCTTCTTATTGGAGCTTGTTGGGTTCTTAAAGAATGCCGGTAGCTCGATGGATTTGTTTACGTGGAATTTTGAAATGAACTTAGGTGAACACAGAGGGTGTGTTCTTAAAACCAATTTGTCTTTGTGGATAACAAAGAATGGGTCCTGCACTGACAATGCTTGAAGTTCACTGACTCTATGGAGGTGATCGACACCTAGAAAGCCGTTTTATATGTGAGATGTTGACCGCTTGACTTATGCATAGGCTCAAAGAGGGCCCCCATGAGTTTTGCAAGTGCCACATTGAGGTCCCAGCCTGGCGGTGGGTTTGAAATAGGAGGGTGGAGTCTCTTTACTGGCTCCATGAATGCCATACTGACCGGAACCTTCCACCAGGATACTTTGCTGTGAGAGGTGGTGTATGCGGATAGAGCCGCCAGGTGAACCTTTATAGAGTTAAAGACTAACCCCGAGTCTAATAAGTGAAGCATGTTTAGAAGAATGTGAAATGAGTGTATTTCATCGATTTTTTTGACTGGCACCAAATCAAATACTCTCCACTTATCAAAATAAAAGTGTTGGGTGTTTGGTTTTCGTGCCTCCTTGAGGATATCCATACACCTTTGAGGTAAATTAAGATGTCCAAACTATGACCTCAGGAGCCATGCTGCCAAGTTCAGTGAGTGCGGTTGAGGGTATAATCATGTCCGTCCCTCCGCCCACCATGCAGGGAAAGCAGGTTGATCTGGTATGGGACATAAAATAAAATGATAACTTACACTGCACAGATAAATCTAGTTTGCAATCATAATATATCTAGAGATTTCAGGTACCATTTTTCCAACTCTGATTTTAAGGGCTTGGTTTATAAAAACATTAGTCTGTGCAGATGCTTAGGATTTTCAAGGGTTAATAACAAAGATTCCTCCACCTTTTGACAACCTCGCTCTCATAACTGTGGGCATAAGCCAGTGTTTACTAAATGCAGTGTACCAGAAGACAAGCAAATGTTGCCTGTGTCTGATTTGTGCAAAATCATTGTTGCATACCACGTCTGGAGATGCAGGCCATTCCCCAGCACAAAATAGAGCGTGACAGCAAGGGCAAGGGGCCCAACCGCAGCCATTGGCACCAGCTAGAGCTGACAGGGCAGTGTTGGATTCCCACTGCTATGGAGGAAAGGATGGCTGGACCTTTATAAGGGAACAGCTGGCATGATGGCCTATTCTGGCAACTATGCCCACATTGCTGACAGGTCAAGTGGAGGCTCACCTGTGAGCCAATTACCTCAACATCCCTCTCCACTAAAGCAAGCAATTGGTCACAGAAGGATTTACAGTGGCTTTATTAGGAAAGAACAAAGTAGCAGCTTTCATGTATTAGGAATAACTGTGAATTATTATGACAAAGCATTAAATTATTTGGATGTGTAGCTAATTCATTGTAAGGAGACTCTGTGAAATAGTAGCCCGTAGAGTCACAGAAGAAGCGGCAGGGAGACCCTGAAAATGTATCTTCCTGGAAGCTCCCAAATAGTGGGGGGAAAGCCCAGGTTGGTGCCTCTTGTGTAGCAGGGAGAACCCAAACTGTTCTCAGCTGTGGAAAACAACAGTAGTATCACAAGAGCTAATGGAATCCCGTCATGATATTAAAATCACTAGAGTTATGTTTCACAACCACAAAACCCACTCAACATTTCTATGTCCTGCCATAGTATTCCTCTATATAGCACTGATTCATTTTAATTAATGTTAATTGCTCAATGTGGGACTCTGCAACGCTTCTTCTGCGGTCAGAAACTGTAACCCCTGAACCAGTACTGTAGTGGATCATCATCCTTACCCAAGCAAGATGCATCAAGCAAATTAACATTCACCATCCGAGCTCCTGAAGGTCCGCTGTATGTTGTTGACCCAACCCCATTGTGGATTTCCAACTGAGTGGGCAGTGTACCTTTCTGGTGCTCTGTCTCCAGCCTATCACTATGATGAGATGGGCTTAAAGATGGGTAGTTTAGGTGGTATAATACTACCATACTCTCTCCACTGACCTGGACTATTGTTCCCAAGTGTGTTGAACCCAAAGGGCTTTGAGGTCATACCAATGGTACATAGGTCGCTATATAAATGCACTGTAACATAACATACATAACATAACATAACATAACAATAGTCTTCCTGCAGTTTAATTTCCACTTACCCTATCAATACATCTTAGTACACTTGAACTGTCTCATTCTGTTGTGTCCTCAGAGCTCTCATCCATCACATGCAACTGAAAAGCAGTTACTTTTTTATCATGAAATGTGGGTCACAAAATGATGCCTAGATGTATTTGGATGTTATCTTTCATTGATGACATGAATGTATCCGCAAACATGGGCCAGAGCAAGTACCTCACCAGCCACATTGCATCGACTTCTCTGGTCAAATCAAACACCTTTCTCATGTATGAAAGGTTGAATTCGAGCAGGTACACCAGTGGCATTACCTGGGTGATGCACTATGACTAATAACATGCTTGGTGGCATACAAGAAAGGCGCTAGCACACCACATACCTCAGCTGCCATTGTATTGGCATAACAAATACGTGTGACTGTTGCAATAAACAGTGAGGCACTGTATTGTTTACTCAGCCACTCCAGCATATGCACATTAGAATCCATGGTGTGGAAAATGCATTCTTCAACATGTGTTGTGGCAACTTGTGGCACACCTGCAATTGGTGATGCACATTTCTTGGACCGAAGGTTTGGCTAAAGTGTGAGCTGATCTTCTGGAGAACAACAGCCATTTTCTTCACAGGGTGACAATTGTGATATAATGTGTCACTACAAGACAGAGCCTGCAAAATCTACTAGCCCACTTGCATTGGCGAGGAGATTCTATGAAGGGTGAGTACCATTTGCATGGGGATGTGTTAAACCTTTATTTGACATGTACTGCAAACAAAGCTTGTTGGCTGGCTTGATGACATGGTATATTTACATATTGTGGAATAAGACTTTTGTAGTTTGCTTTAAAATACTTAGCCGACCTCTGTAACAGTACCATGAGTTGCAGGCGATAATTAGTTGGGTCATAATATTTATCTTGCACATTATCATCATCATCATTCTTATACTCATTGAATATTGGTAGTGGTGAAGGTCAGAAACAACCCATAAACTTCTGTGTGGAATTTCAACCATCCGCATGGGGAGTGTGCGCTCGCCTGGGCTTTTTTGAAGTTTTGCAATTAAAATGAATGATGGGAGATCAACCTCAGAAAATGTGTGGACCAAATCTGCACACATTTTCCTCTGCTCACTGCCCAACAAACACATAGGCCCTCATTACGACCCTGGCGGAAATCGAAAAACGATGGCGGAAATGCAATACCGCCATCGAATAGCGCTCGGTGCGATTATGACCCGTCACCGTAAAGTACGATGCCATTAGCGACACCGTAGTGAACGCCAACGCTAACTGCACCAAGTACGCGCACGCGCGCCATGCGAAACCGTAATTACCACCATGGCGCAACGGTACGCGAATTCTGACCCTAGCGGACATTTACCTAACGCCATCAAGCATGGCGGAAAGTACCATTCCGCCATGGTGAGAAGTACGGCATCGCGAACCAACCGTAAAAGGCCCTACTGAGTGCCCGTACACCACTCCCTGGCCACATTGCACAACTCCTCGTAGGTGCAATGAAGTCACACAATGCAACCAGTGAAATGTACAAGTCACCCATGCATGCCAACGAACAAAAGAATGTAGGGGCTCCAAGTGCCTTGTGAGTGGCCATCCATATTTGCCATGGCACCATTGCCGTACTGATGCAGCACAGGCATGTGAAGGTTCAAGTACAACAACATGAACTGAAATATGAGACAAACAAAAACAGGCCCCCCATCGCTTGACACCAGTGTAAGGCAACATTCAAAGCAATATCTTGAGTGAGACTGCACCAGCCCTGTACTCCTGCCAGTAAACAAACCAACCATCAGCATAAGCATGTACCACACAAGTTGGCAGAGTGACTGAGCAGCCAGGCTCATCTCAAGAGGGGCCAATGGGAGCTGCAGGGCACAGATGGCACGAATACAGAAGCGATTCCAATGGACATGACCTCAGTCTCCCTCCAAGAAACGCACGCAAACACAGGCACCTGTGACCAGCCATATTCTGATAATCACATCATTCCACCAATCCACCTGGCTGACCGGCATCTGTTACACAAAAGCTAATCCCCCGCCCCTGAGCATGACATCATTAAAACAGTCATAATGGCAGCCCCTATCCCTGACCTCACTGGGCTTCGTAGGCAAACGCGCCCAGTACAGTACCACGCAACTATACTCAGAAGCCGGAACCCAATGCAGATCTTCTCACAATACATCGCTCCACAAATAGGAATATGCTACATTACTTGCAAAGAATAACGCTACACGGTCAATATCATAATCAAAATTTAATGCACAACAAAATCACCAAGCCCATACAGCTATTAGGTCATGAACTCCAAAATATATTTCATCATTGTGGGCTGCATCCGCAATAAATGACCAGCCTCTTCTTGTGTGACGCCCTGTTCCTTCATGGTACACAGGGGCTACATTCACGTTCAAAAAGGCAACATGGAAGCGCCTAGAACCGCAGGGCCGTCCCATTAGGTAGGCACTAGTCCAGCTGAAAGGTCGATATGTTGCTCCTAGCCACTAGTACTGCGTAAGGGCATGTGGCCCATTGGCGATCGTCCCATAAGATCGTAATGGTGCTCCACTGATTAACACGAAGCAGCAGGTGTCGGGAGTAAAAGCCATCTGCAGGAGTGGCATACAGATGGCAGCGGCAAAAGGGGAGGAGATACCTGTCACCCAAATGAAATGAAAAAGAATAGTATGGGCATCAGAACTTCATTTGAGTTACTCACTTCAATGATCACACTAAATCCACAGCCATATGCATGCTAGCCCACTCAAAAGGATTATTCCCACCCAAAAATCACTTGCGAATCATAACTATATAAATCGAGGTGAAAACACTATTACAAACGAGTGTTTGTGTGCATGCGTCTGTTAAAACAGATTCCATTAGATGGGATTAGTAACGTGCATAGACACAAGTGTTTGAAGGCGCGTCGAGACAGGGAGGGTTCAACAAGGGCAGATAGACGATGGTCCCACTATGGCAGCCCTGCATCACATAGCGCAGGGGAAGTGGATAGATTCCAAAAAGCCATGTACATGGCAAACTCTCTATTAAATCATCTGTCCATGCATCCATACATCATTCCCTCATCCCGGTATGAAAGTGCCTGATTATTTACTCACATAACATGTGAAATTTCCATTGAGTCTGTGCGTAATGCAGTCTGCAAAATCCACTGTGCTCCAGCCCGGAATTCCAGTGTTGTGAAGTAACATGTATTTGGGAACGTCCGGCCTTATCGTCCACTACGCTATTGCGCATCCCATACTATTCATATCAATCATTGCATTCTCGCCATGGCCCCTGTCCGAAGGACATTAAACAATAGAACTTTATATCTGCAGTCAGACCTGTGGGCGTCTCCTCGCCGCTAGCTGAAAACCGAAAGCGCTGTCCTTCGAATTCCTCATTTGCAACATCACGTCGAAAAGGCATCTGTGACCGCTTGAAATCACAAATCCATCCATGTAGTGCGGCAGTGTGTGAAAATGGCAACTGGCTTCACTCACAAATGGGACGCCCCGCCCGTCGGTGAACCGCGGTACAGTGCTGCATGAGGGTCCACCGTTAATCGAGTACTACATTCCACTGACCCTTCACAAGTTTGTTCGCGACTGCAAAGATAGTATGTGAAACAATGGGACCATAGCAGAATGAACATATGAACCAATATTTCACTGCCATCGGGATTAAATACATGATTGTAATAGCAAGATGCCATGCGTCGAATTGCAGCGTTGTGTGCGGGACGTGCTCGCCCAAAGGGGATTGCAGCTTGCACAGGTGGAATGAATCACCACAGGTGGAGGCTATACAGCCTGAAAACACATAAATTGCACACCCAACCCCCTCCCACAACCACACCCACTCCAAAATGCTACCGGCAGGACTAGCGATGTTGGCCCTGGGGGACCTGATAGCACTGCAAGTACTCCAACTTCAAGAAGAAGACGAACACCAACTACTACAACAACCGGCCGCACAGAGGAGACGCAGGAGGAGGAGGAGGGCAAGGCAGGGCCAGCAAGGCCCACCAGCACAGCCACTACCACCACGCAGGCAGCCCGCAATCCCACGCCTCCGAGCACATCCGTTCAACCTCACTGATGAGCAGATCCACACCCTCTACCGTTTGGACCTGGACACCATAACCGCCATTGTGGACATGACACACGCTGACCTTGTCAGCATGATAGATAGCCCAACCGCATCCCACCCCTACTGAAGGTGGTGTCTGTACTCCACTTCCTGGCCACAGGCACCTACCAGCACACAGTCGGACAGTTGCATGGCATTTCACAGCCACTGTTGTCACGGACACTATTGCAAGTGCTCGATGCGCTCCTGAAGCACGCAGACGACTACATCTCTCTACCACTCTCGGAGCAGGATATTACGAACACAAAAGTGGGATTCCATGCACTTGCCGGCATACCGGGTTGCATTGGTGCCATCGACTGCACCCATGTGGAATTGGTTGTCCCACATGCCATGGAGGCCCAGTACCGCAACCGAAAACAATATCATTCTCTTAATGTACAAATGGTGTGTGACTCCAACAGGATCATTACACATTGTTGTGCCAGATTCCCTGGATCAACCCATGATTCTATGGTCTTGAGGAACTCTACTATACCACGCTACATGGAGCGACACGCAGGGAACAGATCCTGGCTACTCGGTGAGTCTCATTTCATGCATGATAATGTGGGGTATGTGATGCGGCAATGACCTGGCAGGAAGGGGGGGGGGATGCGTACGTAGCAATGTCATTCCACAAACATCCTTTATTGTCCACATACAGGTGATGCTGGGTATCCACTGAAGAGATGGCTCCTTACACCACTCCGGAACCCACAGAACCAGCATGAGGAGGACTACAACCATGCCCACTCACGTACCCGTGTAGTCATAGAACAGGCATTCGGCCTACTGAAGGGTCGTTTCCGCTGCCTCAGCAGGTCTGGCGGGGCACTCCTGTACCGCCATGAGAAGGTTGCAAAGATGGTCATGGCATGTGTCATGCTACACAACATGTGCGTACGTAGAAATGTGCCCATGCCCCCTGACGCAGAACTGCAAGCACCTGAAGATGGTCATGATGAGGGTGGGGATGTGGCAGCACCTCAAGGAGTCCGCGAGGCACAGGAGGGCCGTGAAATTCGTCAGATTATCATAGATTCATGCTTCTAGCACTCACGCCTGGTGGCTGATACATGGACACGGGACTTGTGGCACTGTGTGTGTCTGGAACATGCACAATATGGACTGTACGCCTATAAAGGCCTCGTACACAAAGATCAATGTCCACACATCTCATTGGATGATTGTGAAATGTTTATAGCATATGTGAAATTATGTTACACACCCCATCAACCCGCCACCCAAGTAAGCCCAACACACCCCCTCCACCCTCCTACCTCCCCCCCGAACACCAGTGTCCAAAGATGCTCATTGTCAGTGGGCAGACGCTATTGCAAGCCCCCTCTCCGGGTATCAGGGGCACCCCTGCCTGTGGAGCGCAGGTTCCTCCCAGATCTACGTTGGGGGCTGCCCTGGACGGAACTTGCAACGGATGATGTCTCTGCCTGCTCACGTCCATGCATGTCCCTAAGGGTTTGTGAGAGCTCAGTGAGCACACGGCGCACAGCGGCAAGTTCAGCACATACGTCTTTGGACGTCGCATGCAGTTCCCCCCTCAGGCTCTCGGTGCTTCTCTCCATTTGTACTCTAAGGCTCTCGGTGCTTCTCTCCATTTGTACCCTCAGGCTCTCGGTGCTTCTCTCCATTTGTGCCCTTAGTGTCTCTGTACTTCTCTCCATTTCTGCCCTAAGTGTCTCAGTAGATGTTTCTATGGCTGCCTTAGTACCCCCACATTCATCAGCATGGTCCTTGAGGAGCGTGGCCAGTTGCTGCTGTTGCACGATCTCCTGGTCGAGGGACTGTTGCCTCTGCTGGGCCATGGCCATTTGCGGTGGTGTCACAGAGGGGCTGATCACCTCATGTTGCCTTGACACAGGGCTTGTGGGGGATGGCCAGTCGTCGTCTTGTGGGTGCCCCTGCGTGGTATCCTCATGGTGTACGGGATGAAACAAACAGGGGGATTGAGACAGGTCATGGATGGATCCTACATCGACATCACCGTTTTCTGTGTCGGAGCATGCTGCCATTAATGCAGTGTCACCTATGGTGCTGCTGCCACCAGAAGCAGTGCCTTCTGTGGCATCCATTGGGGGGACCTGTGGTGGTGCTGTTGTGGGCATGCTGGCTGCTGGGGTGCCTGTTGAAGTCCCCTCCTGTGTGCTGCCACTTGATTTGTGCTGCTGCCGTGTCTTGATCCGTGCAGCTGAGGTGGAGGGTCTTTGGCCGTTGGTCTTGGCCCTCTTTGCAGGTGTGCTGGTAGGGGTGTCCTGGAGCTCGTCGTTTGAATCGGACCCTGTGGTGGAGTAAAGGAGGGCGAGCGTTATTAATGGGTCTGTGGAAATTGGAATGGCAATGTATCACATGCATTGGGGTGGTACCTGAGGGTGATTTGGGTCAGGGCCTTGGAGGTGGTTTCATTTTTGTGTGGATTGAGGATGCAGTTGTTTTGCAGCCTGCAGTTAGGGTGTGCCTGCTGCACGTGTAGAGGGTGTTTTTAGGATTTTTAATTATTTATGTATTTAATGTGACTTTTAAAGTGCGCTATCAGGCCAATGTATGTGGACGTTCTCCTGGACATGTGTTTCTGTTGCACTATGTGGACACATGGTACTTCACATGATTGGACATTGTGGATTTAGCATTGTTTTATTTGGCCCACCTACCTGATTCTTCGGATGTCTGCACTCCTTTCTCCATCCCTCCGACTCCCTCTATACTCTCCATTCCAATGGTGGAGGCACAGATTTCTTCCCAGGGGGTCAACTTGATGGGTGATTCCTATCCTCCCCCGGTAGCTGTGGCAATGTTACGGTTGGCGGATAGTATGCTCCGTACGCGTATCCGCAAGTCGTCCCATCGCTTTCTGCATTGCTGTGGGTTGCGGGGTGCGGTCCCCACCGCACTTACCCGCTGTGCCACCAGGGCCCATATGGCCTTCTTGTTCGCAAGTGCCGTCCTGGTCATTTGCGTCGAGAAGACGACAGCAGCATTCTCCTGGAGGGTCTCTGTGAGCACGGTGAGTTCCTCAGGGGAGAAGTGGACCTGCCGCTTGCGGTCGCACGCTTTTTTCGCTACTTTTCCCATTTTTATTGTTTTCACTAGGGTGGATGACGGGTTGGGATGTGTCTCAGGTTGTGTAATGGTTGTGTGGGAATTCTGATTTTATAGGTGTACGGCGTGCTGTTTCCCGTTCCGGGAACATGTTTTTACTTCCGTTTCCGTATATTTACGGTCACCGTATTTTCCGATTGCCGCTCATTACGGTGACCGCTATGATGGGTGGCGGAATTGCACCTAGGGCGCCGTACGACGGCGGTGAGGGGCGTTTTGGGGACATTTCCGCCATCGCGGACTTTGCACTTCCATGGCGTAGTGCTCGTGCCCGATGGGTCAGAATTGGCCGCACTTTACTCCGTCGTGCAATGGCGGAAACGCTATTTACGCTATGGCGGTCAGGTCAGTTACTTTCCGCCAGGGTCGTAATGAGGGCCATAGTCATGTGTACTGTGGGGGGGGCACAGCCTACAGGTGCAATACTCCCTGTCACATTTAGCTGCAATATGACAGCCACAGGTACATCAAAGCATCTCAGGAAGGGGGAAGGCAACACTTTCCTCCAGCCAAGGCCAGCCTAATTAAAATATCAAAGGCAAAGTTCTGCTGGTGGCAGCGCATACTGATGAGAGTTAATAGAAAAAGGTGTGCGATACGCCTGATCGCAGAACTGACAAAAAGGACAGGAAACCCTAACATCTCTTTGATATACAATGTGCCAACTTTAAGCTAGATCCTACCCCTCTGAATGAAGGGCAGTGAATGGCATGTCCGGGACACCTGTTTACAGTAGGCAATCCCTGCAGGGTGACTCCTTTTCATAGGAAAGAAGTATGTGATTTGAGGGGGGCAGAACGTCTGTTCTCACCACAAACTTCAAGGGAGACCGGTGCTTTGAACAGGAGCCACAGAGAGGACAATTAATCAGAGAGCCACTTTGATCCACAAGAGACAGGAAGGTGGGTGGGACTTAGTAGTACGTGTTGTCTCTCCTTACCTTTCCTGATGCAGATCACTCTGGTTATGACCTCACGCATAACAGAAGATTGTTGGTGGGGACCCAGGATTGATTCATTAAGGTAGGCTTAGCCTGCACCAATCGCGGGGGACCATTTGGCTTTAAAAGAGGGCTGAGCCCCTCACTTAGCAGATCTTCCGACGACTTCAAAAGGAATAAGAAAAAGGACTCATTTGGACCCTGACTTAAGGTACAGTCTGCCTTACAGTTTCCGCCAGTGAAGGAAGACCAGGAATTCCAAGAGGGGAGCAAGATCCCTCCCCTAAACATCTCCGAGGGAACAGAGGGAGATACCGGACTCAGAGGACCCGTCCAGCAGCTCCAGAACCGGTACCCAGCCAGCACAAATAATGCCCTGCTAGGTTCTGCCAGCAAGCTTCCTAGGCGGGAAGTGCCAGAGTGTCACTGAAAAAAGGACAGGGCCGTTGCCAGAAAACGCTCTCCTCAGCTTTGGGCCAACCGCCATAAAGGACAACACAAGCCTTGCAAACAAGCTAGGAGGAGTGCCACAACAACCATCAACCAGCGCCCATCTTTTAATTACATTTTCGAGACAGTCGAGCCCTCGAACCGTGACCGGATGCACCACTGACTGTTGTCATGCTCCATTCACTGAAACTGTTCAAGACGCCTTGACCAGCATTCCAGATCCGCCAACCAGCAAATCAACAGCGATTCTTGACCCTGAGCCGCCGTGTAGGCCAGCCTGCAGCCATACGTCCAGCCTCACTTGCCGAACTGCCTGCCACCAGATACCTGCTGCTGTCTCCCATCTTGAACTCTGATACAGGAGCTGCAAGGCACCCTGGAACCAACTCGACGCTGTCGAGCATCAAGATCATCTCAAGCACCATGCACAATTTGTTTATGTCCCCTGGTCCTTCTCCTAAGGCCCCCAGTGACATTTACGACCCTTTGCTCCCTTGGTGCTGAAACCAAATAACCTTGAACAGTTAAGACTGATTGCTTTACCCTCCTGTCAGCATCCAGAGTTCATCCCTTTCCTTCGTGAAACTGTCTGTTCTCTGTGTTCCTTTACAGGGTGGGCTGTATTTTGTAGTGTGGTAGAACTGTATGTTGCAATAATAATAAAGTAGATCTTTGTACACAACCTTGACTGGTTTAAGCCCCTTTAATCATTGGGTAATAATTGTATTTTCGCTGTGTTGCAACTAACCAACGATCCACGACATTGTGTAGATAAGCCTGCCGTTCCAACCACGTTTCCAAAATTGGACAAGAGGTTTATAATTTACTTGTGTTTCCAATCTGTTTGGATATCTTCTGGTGTACTAGAGGTGTGGGGCTGATTGATGGTTTAGAAACCGATGTTCATCCCTGGACCACTGATGCCCTGGAAGTTGATTCGTCACACCTCCTCCTTCACATGTGTGTTGTTTTCCTGACTCGTCGTGCTCCTCTGCACTGTGTATTGTTCCCCCTGGGTCATTAATGGACAATCTGCACCTCTCATTCACTGCACTAGAGCCAGTAGACTTAACCTTCCCTTCTTCTTACTGCAAAACCTGATTATCTCAGATTTTATGTCAAGACTCAGAGGATCAGATTATGCTCACTCTTCTCTTTACTTACTCGAGCAGCAATTCAAACAACAAACATGAAAACACAAATAACCAATAAAAACTACAAATCCCAACAAAACTATCACATTTGTAGTCTGTTTTTTCATAGGTTATCCCAATCACGTGACTTCCTCATCCAATACACTTCTCCTGTCCTTTATAACACTAATTGCTCCCATATCCTTCCTCTTACTTTGCTGCTCGAACAGCTGAGATAAGTGCTTAATTTACTTGATACGAATGTTATGTATATTGATGGTTAATGTTTGTATTTATATGTGCGTGTACGCGTGTTTAAAGTGCATAGGGCACGCAGCGCATAAGCATTAATTGGCAGAGCATATCTGCGGAAAGGAGACGCAACAGGACTTTTGTTCCGGCGTCATTTCACCCCATTAGGAGGCACTACAACAACAGAAGTTCGCAACGGCGCAACAAGACTCTTTGGGTTCCGGCACCATTGCAAACTTGGAGTTTTGTGTGCAGCAGCATTCGGTGTGTCTGGAGGGAGGATCGGATTACTGATCCAAACGGTCGATTGAATAACAGCATTATACTGCTGCATCTTGGTGAGAGCAGCAAGCAGCTCTGCCGAGGGAGCCGCGGGCGTCATCTTGTGGTGGAAAGTGGTACCACAGGCTGAAATAGACTCTGATGCCATAAAGACGGGCCCAGCCCAGGTAAAACTGAGTAGATCCCTTATTGTTCTGCCTGCTGGGGAGGAGGCATTAAGGAGATTGCTGATTATCTCATTGACGGGCTCAGTCCCAAGTAAAACTGCTACTATATACCGAGACTCGCTAAGCTACACTGTACTATATATTTTGATGGGGCAGCCCAAGTAAACTGCAAACATATTTAGAAGGCACTATACAAGATGAGTGATTACTCAGAAGGATCAGAAGGTCCTCACGTAAGCGGCCTGCGTAGGAGCGAGGCAGTCCAAAGAATGAGACCTGGCTGCTTTGTAGCAAGACAGGGCACACAGCAAAACAGGTGGAAGTAAAGATAGAACCCGCAGGGACCGTAGCGGCCAGACCCTCCTGGAGTCACCTTGCAGATCCAGAGCGGGGAAAAGGAAGGCGAGATCTTGTGAGAGGCGAGTCACAAGCTCAAGTGATTCTGATGACGATTACTGCAGGAGCAGGTCAAGATCTGAGGAATTCAGTTCATCAGAGCCTCAGATCTCCCCAGAAGAGGATGAATGGCAGCCTAAAAGCAAAAGAGGCAGGAGGGAAAAGGAGGACCCACTCAAGGATGAGTTTGACCCTAACAACCTTGTCCATCCAAGGTCTAATGAGTGGGACCCTCTGGAAAAAATTCCGGAATACATCAGGAGACGGTTGAGGGCACCACTGAGCAATCAAGCAAAAAGCAAGCTAAAAGCAGAGTGCCCGAGACCGAGGGTTCCGGACGGGGTAGCTGAGACCCCTGAGATCGATGACAGGATCCTCACGTTCCTGGGCAGATATGGCAGGGACATGAAGAGGGGCATTGACAGGTTCTGGAAGTCCTGTCAGGATAAATTGCTCGACATGTTATGGCCGATTACAAGAATCTGGCAGTTGGTGGAGGAGGCAAAAGCTAAGAAGGAGCCCATGGATCTGGACAATGTAGCTGGTTGGGCACAAAGGACCCTCTTCATGTTGGGTAACACTAATACAGCACTAGCCACCGAGAGGAGGAGGTCCATTCTAATGAAATTGGACACCAGGCTGGGTGAGATGGCGACATCATAACAGGCGATGGCAGCGAAAGGCAAGCTGTTTGGGGACCTGTTTATTAAGGACATGGCAACATTCGCCAGTACATATGTATCTACGGACAGAGCTCAATCCTCCTTGAAGAAAATATTTGGCCGAAGGGTTTTTGACAGGGCTGGAGGAGGAAAGGGCCGCTTGTCAAGACGTAGCCAGTATAGAGGCTCCAATAGAGACAGATCTAATTAGAAGTAAGTACAGTAGAAAAGATGGCTGTGAGTATTCCTCCAGTAGGAGGGAGTGTGAAGCTACATGTAGGAAAATGGGAGGAGTTGTCCTCAGATGCATGGGTGAGACAGACTGTGCGAGGTTTTCAGTTGGAGTTCTGGTGAGAACCATATCAGGTGATGTTGCCGAGGCAAATAAGGTTCAGCAACGAAGACGAGGAGCTGCTAGACAGAGAGGTAGAGTTACTCAGGGCAAAGAATGCAATAGGTCCAGCCTTAGAGGGTCTGGAAGGTTTCGTAAGCAATCTGTATTTAGTAAAAAGGAAAAACAAGGTAAAACCGGTGATAAACCTGAAGGGTTTGAATTACTTCCTAGTGTACAGGCACTTCAAGATGGAAGGGATTCATCTTTTAAGAGATGTCCCCCAGAAGGAAGATTGGTTGACAAGGATAGATCTCAGAGATGCATACTTAACGATTCTGATTCAGAGAGATCAGGGGAGGCTATTACAGTTCGTATGGAAAGGACAGAAGTGGGAGTTCAAATGTCTTCCGTTTGGACTGGCGTCAGTGCCATGGTGTTTCACCAAGCTATTGAAACCTGTAGTAAAATATCTGAGAGAGCAGGGGATCAGGATGATCATTTATCTGGACGATATTTGCCTGAGGTGTTAGGACAGGGAGATTCTAGTAGAACAGGTTCGGATCACTACTGTTTTGTTGAAACAACTGGGGTTTTTGATAAACTGGGAGAAGTCGGAATTAGAGCCAGTGCCAGAGGCAGCAGCTTCGGTCCCAGTGGTGCTCGTCGATGAAGAAGCGCAGGCGTCCTGCAAGGAGGAAGAGGCGTGCCGGGTACCTCGATGTCGATTGTTCAGGACCGCAAAGAGTTTGTGAAGAACTGTGGCCCAGCAAGGGCGTCCAGTCGTCCGGCGTCTCTACGGTCGTTGGCTGGCGGAAAACCCACCAGCGGATGCTCCTCTTTGCGTCGATGGCCTGGCCTTCTCCGGCAGCATAAGGCAGGCGGCGGTGTGGACGAGCGCATCCGTGAATCAAAAAGTCTTAGGCAAAGGAGCGTTCGGCTCCGGTTGTCAGCGGCATGACGTGAAGCGGTCCCCTCTTCTGGGCAACATGGCTTCGATGGGCCTCCAGCGGTTACAGCAGACTTGCAAACCCTGGGTCGACGACGGTGGACGGAATGTCTGGTGCTGGTCTTCGTTCTCCTCAGCGGTCCCAGCCTCCGGTTAGCAGCCTTTTGAGGGTCTGACTTCCAGGACGCTTCGGGTTAGCAGGGCTCGATGGTCCCTCGGAGCACGGGAAGAGGGCGCCTAACCAGGTTCTCTCTTGGATCAGTCTCTACGGCTTTCGGATTTTGGCAAAGGGAGAGACCAGTCAATCTTCTTCTTCAGGCTCGGCTTTGAGATTAAGCGTCAGTTTCAACTTCAGCTTCTGAACGATTTATAGCAGTGAGAGGCCCCTAGATGTACTAATTGATCTCCCATTCATTCTGCTGGGTCACACTCAGGCAACCAATCACTCAGAAGGGCATTCAGCAGTCAGTCAGCCAATCAGGTATACAGTGCCTTCAGGCCATACTCCTCCCTCTCAGACACTCACATCAAGGAATGTGCATTGGGACAAGTACCAAACCATTCAACACTACACACTGCAATCATAACAGTTTCGGGCAGGGCTGTCTCAGTCATTGTGTCAAACACCAGAAACCAGACATCCACTACAACAAGTGCATATTGGTCACACACTCCATTCACCCAGGTCCCATCCACAGGGTCTACCCACAACATACAGTCACTGGGAAGGCTCCAGCCAGTCTGGCCTGGACTTCACGACAACACCATATATGGAACTTCCACCCAACAGCCAGTCAGGGTGGAAGGGACAGAGTCAGGGCTTCCCAGGACTTTGGGAAAACAAGGTAACAGGCAATAGAAAGCAAGAGGCCACAGGAGCCATCTTGTTGACTATCAGGAATCAACTGATTCCAATGGCAGGGCCTGGGTATCCCAAAATGGAGGATACCCAGAGCACCTGTCAAATTCAGCATGGAGCGGCCACCAGCCCATACCCTGCTCTGTGGGCCACACACAGGTGCCC
Organism: Ambystoma mexicanum; assembly: GCF_040938575.1. NCBI lineage: Eukaryota > Metazoa > Chordata > Amphibia > Caudata > Ambystomatidae > Ambystoma > Ambystoma mexicanum. The sequence goes on from NC_090921.1 coordinate 308,440,783, forward strand.
AAAAACATACACTAGGGGCACAGGGTTGTACCCCCACCCATGGGTGCCATCAGGGTATCCCATTGGTCTGTACTCCAAACAAAAAACAGGAAGTGCTGCACTGCCAGGAGTCCTACATGGACTCCTGGGCATAAAACAATACAGAACACAAATGAAAAAGGACAGGGAGGCCCTGTCCCTCCAATGTATTTCCAGCATCACACTATTCACATGTAAAATCAGTCCCTCTCTCACCTTTCATGCTACTTAACTCTTAATATTCTCCCTCAATTTTTCTCGCCTCCTCTATTGTTCTTCTCTCTTCTTAGGTCTCCCCGCTTCCCATTTTGCCCCCCTCAAATCCCTCTACCACTCTGCCATCCACACCCTCTGTCTTCTCTCCCCTCATGACTCTATTCCTAATTTCCTTTCTTACTTAGGTTGGCTTCCTTTCCACTCCCAGCTTAAATTTCACTTCCTTTGTCTCGTCTTTAAATCTCTTCACGACCTTGCTCCTCCTTATCTCACCTCTCTTCTCTCATTCTACACGCCCTCTTGCTCTCTTCATTTTGCTGATCTTTTCTTACTCTCAGTCCCCCCACCCCTTTGTGCCTCCTCTCGTTTCCGCTCTTTTCAGCTCCTTGCCCCCTTACACTGGAACTCCCTACCTTTTACTATCCGCTTCTCCCTCACCTATTCCTCCTTCCGCTCCTCTTTGAAATCACTCCTTCTTCATTCGCCTCCCTGAATTCCTTCCCCCTCTCACCCTTCTCTCGCTCCCTTTAATACCCTTCCCTTTGTTCTCTTTATCTTTCCCCTTCTCTTCTAAATTCTCCTTCCTCCTACTACTCACTCTACTCACTACTTTCTCTCCCTCTTCCCTCCTTCAACACCCCCTTCCCCTCCATTCCCCTTTTCTCATGCAAATTGTTCTACATGCCGATTTTCTGGTTTCATTCATTTTTACTGTTATTGCTTCTACTGTTCCATGTTTATGTGTTCTTGTTGTTAACTGTAAAGCGCCTTGGATTAAGGCGCTATATAAAACAATACATACAAATACACATGTGTCATGTCAGTTTCAACTTAGGCCATCCTAGTTTTGCTCAAGATAGGCACATTGCCCTGTTGGTTTCTACAGTCCCACATGCAAACTGTCCTGCCATATTCAACTGTAACATGCTGGTTTTGCCACTGTCACAGTGAATCACATTAGTACATACGTTTCTACAATGCACCCAGGAAATTGCTATGCCAGGTTCACACTGGTCCCATGAAATGACCATATACGTTTCACCAGGGCCGTTCCAGGTAAACATATAGCCATCCTAGATTTTACAGAGTCCTTGAAAATGACCAGGCCAGTTTCACACTGCTGCAGCCAAGCACAGTGCACTGTATTTGTATTTGTATTTATTTTATTTATAAAGCGCGGCCAGGCCCAAGGGCATACGGGCGCATAAGTTAGATCTGGTTACAATTGCAATTGAAGGCATTCAATAGGGTTACGTTACAATGCAGTTACAGGTGGGTACAAACTTAGTCATGCAGATGCATATATACAAGTCTAGTATAATTATATTAATTACCCGAGTGTATAGTGACAGTTGATCATGCTAGGATCAGGCAGTTAGGCTGTCATAGAGTCCATGTTGTGAAGCCAGCGCTTAGTGTTATGTTTAAATAGGTTAAATGAAGGTTCTGCTCACAAAAGTGCTGGTATTGTGTTCCATAATTTGGAGGCTTGTACAGGGAAGCTAGCACCGCCCGAATTGTGAAGTTTAAATCTCGGTATGGACATAGTGTTAGCTTGTGCTGCTCTAAGTGGTCTTGATGAAGTGTGAGGTGTAAGTTGGTTGGTGAGGTAGGCTGGTGCAAGGTTGGCCCTGGCTTTATGTGTGAGGGCAAGAGTTTTAAGGGATATTCTGTGCTTGACTGGAAGCCAGTGTAGCTTGCGTCTGGTCTACATTGCTAGGTTCTACATTGTTCTCCGCGAGGTTGCCATTGCAGTTTCACATTGAAAATGTCTATACCATATTTAGGTAGCCGCAAAAATATGAATGCCGATTTCAAACATACTGATCAAATGTTGCCATGGTTAAGCACATTGTTGTGCTTTCTTTCCACAGTAAATGCCAGAAAATGATCATGCCAGTTTCACCTTGTCTGAGTAAAATGGCATGTTGCATCAGTGCCACACTGGGCTACTCCCCGCCCTCTGTTCAACATATTTGTCCTGCTAGTTTCTGTATTACGCCCAGAAAATGTCTGTGCCAGTTTCATAATGGCCACAGAAAATGCCATGTCAGATCCAAGAGTCTCATGACAGTGGGTCCCAGTATAAAAGTAGTGAAACTACGGTCTCGGCACGGAAGAGGGGAGGTGGAAGCATAGTGAAACATGTGACAAGGTGTTGTGGCTGGGGAATTGCAATAGTGGGACTAGAATGGACAAATCATCCATACAGAATGTTGAATGTGGTCCTAAAAAGTAGAGGAATGGTAAACAGAAGAAAATATAAAAGTAGTGAAACACTGCTCTTGACCGTTCCCGCTCGCTTCGATCACTGCGTGTCTATATTGCCCCAGAAAATAAGCATCACATGCCTTCAGAAAAATCTCATGCCAGTTTCAAAAGTGTCACGCCAGTGTTTCCCCAATGAAGCATATTGTCATTTTGATTCCACATTTCCCAGATAATTACCATGTTGGTTTTACATTGGCACTTTCACATTGGCCCCATAATGTCGCTGCATGCCTATGTCGCCCGCGTCACTTTCAGATTACCCTGTGCTTCCTTCACATTGCCCCTAGAATAGCCCTGTGCCACTTTCATACATGCCATAGACGATGCCCGACGCCATTTTCTGCATTGCCACAAGAAAGCTGCCTTTACTAGAATGCACAGACTTGGCCCATGCAACATTCACATTACCCCTAGATATTTCCAATGGACTTTCACATTATCTGGACAATTTCCCTGTGCCACTCTTGTAATGCCCCACAAACACTGTTGTTGTACAGGCTCTCTGTTCTGTGCTGCACATTCATGATTGTTGGGCAACGCAGGGTGCCCATGACCCATGCACATCACATTGTATGGTGTTAAGAGGGTTGCGATTGTGTGTATTTACATTTTCTAAAAAGACAGCACACTGAATCTTAAATTGCGGTGCATAATGAGTGTGTGACAAACTCTCTCTCTAACGCATCTTGTTTTGCACTGCTGAGAGCTGGAAGAGTTCCAACAATGTTACATTTGGCGGCCTTCCAACTCAAATCACCATCTGCTACTCAGAAATATCCATTACTGGCTCCGATCCTGGTGCTTTCAGCATCCGCACCAGAAATCCTGCTGACCCAGGTTACTTCATTGCTGTGTGCATCATTAGTCCAAGTAATTCCGGCTCGTTGGTGAAAGCGGCTTCTTAAAATACAGCACAGCTCCCGTGGCGCTCCATGCGTTTCCCTGGCTATTGGAAGTAAGCACAAACTGGAATGTAAATGGAGACTTCATTACAATGCCAGCCGATTTTACAGACATGTTATGTGTCTGTCAAAAAAAATGAAATCCTCGTTTGTCACAAAAAGCACTATACAGCCCGGAACGCTAACTTCTTTAAACCTTCTCAGACTACACAGAAACCTATGAAGCTCTCATTTTTTCATCCGTCATCTGTCCAGGCAATGATAATGTGATGTTGTTTCTGATCTCTCTCTCTCTCTCTCTCTCTCTCTCTCTCTCTTTCTCTCTCTATCGCTCTCTCTCTCTCTCTCTCTGCACCTGGGTAGGTCTCTGAGGTTGCCCCACTCGACCACTGGTGCCATCTCCCACTTTCCCTGGTACCTCGTCCAGCAGGAGGGAGACTGTGTGGGTCTGGACCAGCTGTGAGGAATTCGACCATCCGCATGGTGGGTTTGCACTCACCTGGACTCTTTTGAAATTTTATTTGAAATTCAATAATGGTAGATGTTATGGAGAATTTTCATTTTGTTTTTTAATTCCTCCCACCCTAGAGACCCCCAGCTCTTTTGCTGCTGAACTCTGGGATTTTGTGCTGTTAATTCTATGTGTTTCCGGTGTTTCTTTTGGTTTTGGAGTCTGACAAACTCCATGTTGTCACTGTGAAAGTCTATGTTACAACCCTACTGCTCACATGGACCCCTCCTGAGATAAGCCTGGCTGCTCAGTCACTCTACCAACTTGTGTAGTACGTGCTTATACCAAAGGTTGGGTTAACTATTGCCAAGAGGACAAGGCAACAGGGTACTGCATGCAATCCTGCCTAATAGTAGATCAACCTCTGGAAAATGTGTGGGGCTAATTGCACACATTTTCCTATGCTCACCGCACAACATACACATAGGCCTATATACTCTGGATGGACACAGCCTACAGACGCAGTCCTCCCTGTCATATTTAATTGGGATCTGAGTGGAGTACACAATGCATCTTTGATGGGGGAGGGTCCAAACCTTCCTCCTGCCATGACAAGCCTAATTAAGTATCAAATGCTCCAAGGATCCGGCCTGTTTGTTTACTATCTGCAGATGGTGACAGAAAGTAACATAATTAACATACTAATAAAGTATACTTCAAACAGGCCTACATGGGACCAGGCTGCAGAGGTTTAACAAAGGAGACAGAAAACCCCATCAACCTTTGATATGCACTGTGTCAACCTGAAGCCAGCTCCTACCTCTCAGTATCAAGGGTAGTGACCTGTCATGTCTGGAACTATGTATTTACAGTGGTCATCCTCGCAGGGGGACCCCATTTAGAAGGTACGAGTATGTGGTTTGGCAGAGACCAAAAGTCTGGTCCAGTTGCAACATCAAGGGAATCGCAGACAGCTCAATTGACTAGAGAGACCCTTTGATCCACAACACACAGGAAGAAGGGTGGGCTTAGTATTACATGTTTTCACCCTTTGCCTTTTCTGTTGCAAAACACTCTGGTTATGACTTCATGCACACAGGAGATTGTTGGTGGAAACCCAGGATCGGTTCAAGGTAGGCTTAACCTACAACAATCATTTTGGCCCATTTGGCTTTAAAAGAGGGCTGAGCCCCTCTTTTTGACAGATCACTGTTGTGACTTGAGTGTCATGTAGGCAGAAGAAGCCTCTGTCCCCAAATGCCGTACAGAGAGAACCTAAAGCCACTCTCTGTGCAGCCGTTGAGGCCACAGGCGAAGATGTTCAAGTCCGGGACCGCGAACCTCTGGGACCCCACGCTGCTGCAAGAAAATGCAGATTAAGTACCAAGCAATAAACAGTAACCACAGTGTTTAGGAAAAACGGAAAGGTCTTACCAATAAGGGTCAAGGAAGAGGTGGTGAACCTAGTGGAGAGGTCCGGGACCCACGTGGACTGAAGTACCCCAAGAGGAGTAGTCCTCAGCTTGTTCGCCTGTTAGCAGGAACTGTGGAGCTATGAGACAAGAAGTCCAAAGAGCCAAGGTGCAAGAAGGAGATCCGGGAGGCAATCCAATAACAGTCCGTGGTCAAGAGCCGAATATCACTATGCAAACAAATCCAAAGGGTAGATCCAAGAAGAGTCCAGTAGAGCAGGCCAGGTCGATTCCGTGAGTAGTCAGTGATCCAAAGGTACGTAACGCCAAACAGGATGCAGAGCACAGCTGTGAAGCAACGAGTACCTGGGTTTCCGTGTTTAAGTACTCGCGCTTCTGATCACGTGATGCGCGGCTGAGTCACGTGATCGGGCAAGAGCGTCACGTGACCTTACAGTCCTGCGACGCGGAAGCTCAATGCTAGTCCTTCGCGATCCTAGGCGCCAAGGTAACTGCCAGTGAAGAACCGGCCGTAGCCTGACAGCAGTCCTGTTACGGACCAAGCGCGGGCGCGCGCGCAAGGCGTGTGAGTATCCACGTGAGTCCCGGAGAGGGGAGGGAGAAAGGGATGAGTGAGACGGGGCGGGGGAGCACCTTGGGACCCCTTGATGTATAGGTGTGTGCGTGGAAGGGATCGTGACAATCACCTATAGACTTTTCAAGGAGTAACAAGAAGAACGAATTTGGACCCTGGCTGAAGGTACAGCTTCCACCAGTGAAGGAAGGCCAGGATTTCCAAAGAGGGAAGCAAGATCCCTCCCCCAAACATCTCCCAGGGAACAGAAGGAGACACTCAATCCAGAGGACCCTCCATCAGCTCCAGAACTAGTACCCAACCAGCACACAGTGTGTTCTGCTGGACTCTGCAAGCACGCTTCCTAGGGGACACCTGCATTCTCACCACCCAAAGGTTGTTTCATGTGTAAGGAGCTGGGCCATAGGAAAGGGGATCCTGCTTAGAATCAACCAATATGTGTGTGATCTGCCCGTGTCCCCAGGGAGGTCTGCTCTCAGATTATTTGGTAACAAAAACCTTCCTAACTACTGTATGGCGAGAGAATGGGACAGTCCAGGGGGGATCCTTTCACCTAATTTCCCCTGCAGCTAAGAACAGGCCCATACTTTATCCAACAGCATTGAAGGCCCATGAGTTGATGTTCAGATTTCATGACTGAAAAAATTATACCCACATCCTACTTACCAGACCTGCACCAGTCAATGCCATGCTTTTCACATCCAGTAATCGCAGTTTGCAACACTGCAAAGTTTGGAAAACTAACTGACCTAAGAAAGTAAAAGAGAATACAAAAGGAAATGGTGTCAGTGTGGTTCTGCATCATATATGGTGATGTGTCGCATTGCACTCACCATGTCCAGGAATGCTCAGACGCTTGTCTGCCCTCTAAACTATCCAAGATTCTAGATATCAAACCATGATCTTTTCCTTCATCAAAGAAAGAATTCAAACACAGTTTGACAGGCGCTCCAAAATAATTGTTTGTTTGATTTAGATTGTTTTAAGGATATCTGTTATCTTCACAGAATCAGAATTTATTTTTTGATTTTCACATGTTTAGCCCTCAACACGTGTTTCCCCACTTTGTATTTGGTGGTTCTTCAGGAGGTAAATATGCATATATTGTGATCAGCGTATTCTTATGACTTTTGATGGTCAATGGTTGGATTCCTGTGCATCTTAATAGATAACGGATCTTGCTGGATTTGTATTTCTTATATTAGTAAAGGTCAGTCACTGGATTTCTCCTTTGGTGCGATTAAGCCGAATTGGGGATCATAGCTGGAACTGCTACTCTTTTCCTTCCCTAAACTGAATATGATTAGCATCTGGTTGTCAAAGAGAATAGCACTTCTGAAATAACTTGTTAACTGATAAAAATCATTCTTTGGACTCTTCAATCCCACTAAGTTCCATGTTGTTTCCAACTGCCCTTTATTGGGAAATGATTTGGAAAGAGTAATTGTAGCCCATCTCCAAAGGCTGTAACATTCTGCCTGCCTTAGAAGCTCGATGGTGCACCCGGTAAAGGAGCATTCTTGATCTCATCCTCGGATGATCCACGACTGGTGTTAGACAGAGGTGGCAGAGTTGCGATGATTTTGCTGGACACTATAGCTATGCTTGAAAAAGCTGGCCTTGATATCTTGATCAGTCTTCTCTCTGAATTCAGCATCTGAATACTCCATTGGGATGGTAAAGCTCCCTGTTGGGTCGTCCTTCTGCCATCCACTTGCACACCTTCCAGTCCGACTTTCCTCATTGGCCTCATGAATTGCGTTCTAGAGTTGGATCGTCCAAGGTTAACGTTCTGTGCTACAAGCAAGCATATTGGAGTCCCTTGACAAGCTTCAAGACACTGCACTGTGCTGATCACATAGTCCCACAAATTAGCTCTAGCATCCTAGTAGCATACCATACTTGGATCCTTTGGATTAAAAGTACCCAATTAGGTAGACGACAACCAACTATAGGTAAATCTGTTACAGAACTCAGAGTTGCATCTAAAAGACATTCAAAAAGACGTTCAGCCCCATCTGCAGAGGTGTTGTTGGGGAGGGGCGCACTGAAGGGGTTATAGACCCCGGATCCTTTGGTTGTAGCCACTGATAGAAGTTTAGGGGCTACAACCAAAAGGCTAGCTAGCCCCGAGTCCTGACAGTCCTGACATTAGCATAGCCCCAGATCTTTTCCGGACCTAGCAACACTCCTGCCCACTGCAAGGCTTTCGATGAATGGATGGTAAATTATAAACTTAAACTGAACCTGACAAAGACAGAGGTGATTGTCTTTGGAGCTGAAGAGACCTTTGGAACACAGTCATGTTGCCTACGTATTTTGGGATGCGCTTCAGTAGTCATCAATGTTGGTCACGTTAAGTACATTCTCATTCACGTTTCTATGTCACCCCAGAAAATGGGCATCACGTTAATTTACAGAAATTGTCATGCCAGTTTCAATAATGCCATGCCAGTGTTTCCCCAGTTAAGCACATGATCATGTTGCATTCCGTATTTCCCCGAAAATGACCATATCAGTTTTAAAGTTGCCCTTTCACATTGGCACCATAATGTTCCATATTCCTCTTTGTTATCCCCTCGCAAAAAAGGCTGCATGCCACTTCCAGTTTAGCCCATGCTTCCTCTAGATTTCCCACAATACATTGGGTCGAACCACTTCATATTGTCCTCAGAACATTTCTCCAAGCCATTTCCACATTGCCGCAGCGTAGTCCTGTGCCGCTTTCACATTGCCCAAAGGTGGCTGTCCGATGCCATTTATTGCATTGCTCAAGAAGGCTGCATATCCCACTTTCACATTGCCCCCACAATTGCCCCAGAATATATACAGTAGCTATGTTATTTTCATTGACATGGTTGTGGCATTTTAATCCCTGATTGCTGCCCTTTCCAAGTCAGCCTGTTGATGTTTACACTTCCCAACGCAGATATTACTTTTACCTTGGCTTCATTTAATTGATCGGTGTGAAAGTGCCATTTGTCATCTCTAGGCTCTGTTATGCTGGCAGTGCTTACTTGGGTAATCCCCAATAATTGAAAAGATGTTTGAGGAGGTCCAACAACGCCCACGACTACTTGTCCTCTGTCCATGTTATCATCTCTCTCCCTGGGCATAGCCTATTCCACTTACCTACAATTACCACGCATATGCTCCATTAGCACAATATTGCTACTTATGCTGCAGGCAAAAAGGGATAACTCAGAAGGGTGATTCTTCCTCCATCTTGCAGCCAAGTTATGGAACAAGATACCATTCTTTCTTTTTTTTTTTTTTTTTTTTTGCATTTTCTAGTTTCATACAAACTTTTATTACAATTTTTTTTTCCTTTTTTTTTTTTTTGTTTTTTTTCCAACTTTCTTCCTCAGTCACTTCACTTTTGCAGTTTTTTTTTTTAAAAGAGTCGACATCAGGGATTTGGCAACTCATTAGTTCATAATTTGCTCCAGAAAGTTTATAGCTGCACAAGTCAAGTGAACTGAGGTCCCGCTTAAAATTCTCAGCCACAGTTCTTCCATGCAATCGGTTCGGGGGACGAACTTAAATAGGTGGAGAGACCTTGTGTCCTTGAGCGAGTAACATTCAGTCATTATATGTTTTAGCGATTGTGGGTGATTTCCACAGAACCTACATGAAGGGTCTTTTATATTGTCGATGTGTCGGAGAAAGCACATTTATCTGGTCTTATAAATGTTTGTTCTTAATCGCAGAAAGCTATCTCTGTGATGACGAGATGGAAATATACTCAGGTACTTCGGTAAGCAATCTAATTTATTCGGAATCATGCTCAGGTCTATGGCAGTCTTTAGTTCATTGAGTTTTCCCGTGTTGTCAATCCAGAGCTGACGTCTCAATTTTTTTTTTGCGTTTTGGGGTCGTTCTATTAGCATCTCCATGGTGACGTTTACAGCTTGCATGATTGATTTGACTTTTTCGGCCCATACTTCTTGTAAGGTATTCGAATTTGAATTTTTTTGTAAGCTGAACAGTTTAAATGCTGGCTCAACCTTCTCTGACGACATCTTTCGTAGTAAAATCATTGATTTCCAGATGACAGCTCCATACATCGGTTTGAGTCCCAATTCATAGCGGATTGCTGATACTGACAGGTATTTAGGTAATCTTAGCACCCGACGCCAGAATAGACCCTCAAATTTAGACCAGATCTTAAAGTCAATGTTCCAGCCTGTCTCTGCTCCAAACGTTAAAGATGGTATCACCTTTTGTTGGTAGAATGTTCGTACTGGAATCAGAGAGAATTTTCTGTATTGCGAGTGTATCCTTGCACCTTGTAGGGACAGTGTTTTTATTCTTTTTTCGAGTTCGGACACCCAGCTCCATTCTCTTATTGACATAGAGAATGGAATACCCAAGTATCGAATCGAGGTCACTTCCTCAATCGGGACGTTGTTTATTTTCCATTTAAAGTTCTTATTTCTGTGACCCTCACCATGACCTAATTTCAGAATTTTTGTTTTTTCCACATTGATTTTTAAGTCGTTGTCCATCATATAGGTGTTCAATGTATTTAGTAGCCTCTGTAGCCCTATTTGCGTTTTGTCAACTAGGACGAAGTCGTCGGCGTAGATCAAATAGCTTACAGGATTGCCGTTAACTTTGGGAGGAAAGCAGTGAGTATTTGTTAGTGTATCTGACACGTCTGCAATATATAATTTAAAAGTACCGCTGCTAGAGGGCAGCCTTGCTTCACTCCCTTTTTTGTTGGAATGGCTTCAGAAAGAACACCACTTTCATTTAACCTTATTCTTACTGATGTAGAATCATGTAAGGCTTTTATGGGATTCAGTATGTTGGGTGGACAGTTCCAATTTTTCAGTTTTCCCCAGAGTTTTTCTCGGTTAATTCCGTCAAAAGCTTGTTGCATGTCTATGAATGCAAAAAACAATTTTCCCTTTCTTCTCAGAGCTTCCAACTTTAGCAGATTAAGTATAGCAAGGTTGTTTTCAGTACCTACTCCCTTTGTAAAACCAGTTTGTCGTACATCGTTTAATCCACGGCGGCGAGCCCAAGCTGAGATCTTTTCTTGTAAGAACGAGGCAAATACTTTCCCGATGGTATCCAATAACGCGATAGGGCGATAATTGGCAGGTGCATCTCTATTGCCTTTTTTGTAAATCGGGACAATAATAGCCTCCAACCAGGATGATGGAATTTTCCTGGAGGAGGCTATTGTCACGAATAGGTCAGCTATGAACTTGGCCCATACTTGAGGATGTTGTTTAAGCATGATGTTCGATATGCCATCTGGGCCAGCTGCTCGGGAGTTTTTTAACTTTGTTATAGCGCCTCTTATGTTCTCCACGGTCTCCACAGTGTCCCAGCACACGTTTTCGACGTTTTTTTCATCCACTGACGTATTGCCACTGGATGAGAAAACATTTCCAATATATGCTACCCAAGCCGCCTCGGGTATACCATTAGCCATGATTACAGCTTGGTTTGTGTGGTCCATGTTTAGAATTCTCCAAATGTCTCTGGTGTTCTGAGATCTTATCAAGGACAGCATCTCCTCGCCGCGTTCTTGGTCACGTTGGAGGGCGAAAGCTTTTGTCCAGTTTCGATATATTTGTTTACGATGTTTAATTTTTGCGACTCTATTTACACCAATCCCAGCTCGTAGTTCCTTCAGATCTTTCCTCAGTTTCTTCTTCTCGTTGTTCTGAGATACGCTCCATGTGTGTTTATGTTTGGGCACTGACGTGTTCTTTCTTGAATAGGAACTACCCAAGGTTAGGAGAATGGCGGGATAGTCGATAAAGACTATCGATGCTTCATTTCTTGACTGAAAATCGGCCGTGAGGTACTGTATCTGTTTTGATGACATCCGAAGTCTATTGCGACTGGCATTCACCTCTAATTGGGTGCATGCCGTGCCACTTAGACGCTTACAGTGAGGTTGCCAGTACATTTTCAACGGAAAGTGGTCGCTGTTCTTCGTAGGCGTGATCTGCAGGTTGGTAATTGTCGGCATCAGGTTGTTTGAAACCCAAATGTAGTCCAGTATTTTCTTTAGTCCCATGTTCATCCACGTAATTTGCGGAGGAGTATCACCCGGCACATTGCCGTTTAACATGGTGCAGTCTCTGGCTTCCATAGCCTCGAGCCATCTTGCTCTTTTGGAAGAGTCCTTGAGATCTTTATTACAGCGATGATTGGTGTCCGAGTGGTTTCCATTGAACCAAGATATATTTAAGTCACCGCACACAATTATCCACAAGTTGTAAAGATTTCTTAGGTTTGTGTCGATTATTGTTGTTATTGATTGGATAAAAACCCCTGCCGAGATCTTTGCAGGGTTCCAATATACATTGACTAGCAGAAGATGTTGAGGTGGGCTGGGATCTTTTCTGGATTCGCTGTTTTTTCTTACGAGTAATATTGACTGTACATGACCATTAGGATTTAATGTATCCGCCACTTCCCAACCTGTTCCTATTTTTATCATTGTCAATAATCCTGAAGACGGACGACCTCTCGCATTTTTGGTTGCAGGGTTTATTAGTATGTGGTAACCGTCTTTTACGGGAGGCTGGCGCATCCAGCTCTCTTGCAGGCATATTATAAAGTTGTCCTGAAGGTCCACTGGAAAGTTGTTATGTAAGTGGCCGAATCCTCTAGTGTTCCATGAAATCAGGGTGTTAACGACCTCTGATCCATCGTTGTCTAGTTAGTGTTTTCTCGTGTCGTGTTGTGAGGGCCTGTTGGTCTTAGCAGATATCAAATTTGAATTCAGATGCCTTCGAATCTGCTCACACCGATGACTCAGGGTGGTTTTTTGTTCATATTCCTCCGATAGATTATCTCTATGCTGTTTAGCTGGTTCAAGATGTTCAAGAATTTCAAAGCCAAGCCGTAATATGTCTTCTCTTGCCCCCATCATAGATCTTCTGACTGCTTGGGAGTTGACATGTAGTAGTACGCAATCGACTCTTTCTTCGGAGTAGTATTCGACAATTTGAATGTCATCAGATGAAATTGTCCTTAAGGAAGGGACTGAATGTAGGAGGCACATCACATTTCTACGATTCAGATTTACATCAGAGTCGTCAGCCAACAAATTGGTCAGTTTGATTTTCTTTGATGGTATGGCAAAGTGTTGCCCAACAGTGGTACATTTCGTTCTTGTGTCCCTGAATTTATGATTCTGAGCAGTTGTGCACTTTGGATTTAGGACAGTGACTAGCTTTTCCTTACTCGTATTTAAGTTAAGAAGTTTTCCGCCGACCATTTTGCTGTCGGACTTTCTTATATCTGATATGCATTTCTCACTCAGTTTTGTTGACAACCGTATTTGGTTTTCTTTTATTTTCCAAGGATTGTGGTATGGTTTAATGTGAAGCTCGAGGGGGGTCTTATCGATGGTAGACATATTGTCATCGAGGATACGGCTACAATCCTCACTCACTTCTTGTGAGTAAGTGGACAGGTTGCAGAGTTCCTCAAGATCATTTACGGACGAGTCGCTGCCACAATCCGAGACGACCCTCCTTCGCTTGTTTGGATTTGGTTTTGTTGGCTTAATCTGCTTGAGGTGTATTCCTGATCACCTGACATTTAGGAGATTGTTTAAAACCTACTTATTCTACAAATTAAAAGGTCATGCTACCTCAGCGTTCTTAAGTCACATCGCTTGTCAGCGGCAAGTGGCACTCGTTGCACTTTCAAGAGCATATTCAAAAACACCATAAAAAGCTACACAACTTGAGAAATCTATTCAGTCTAAGGATACATATCAAGCCTTACAGGCAGTGGCAAAAGGGCATAACACCAGACCTTTGAAGCTAAGTTCTTTTAAGACAATTCAGAGCATGCTGTAGTCTTCTAGGTGTGATTTTACTGAAGAGAGGGTCCTGGGAATGTCCCTCCTAACACTTATGACCATGACATCCTGAAGAGTCAAGATCGCACAGGTCACTCATTATTCGGACAACCCCCAGGAGCACCATTGACTGACACGTACGCAAAGAGGTATTCTCTCAGGCAGCCATTCCAACCTTATTCAATGAATGTCTTTATGGATGCAGGTGCCTCAACAGTGATCATGGATCCAAATACCATAATGGACAGCATTGGCTAAATGCTGAGAAACCACTGTGCTGACGTCACTATTGACACCACGACGTAGCAGCGTTAGCCAAGAAGTACACTCGCAACCATGCACAGCTTACACCAACACACACTCGTATACACAAAGAATGCACTTACAACGTTCTGTAGAGGACAGATACATATACATACTGTCAAAGCTTTTATTATTTTCTCATTAGCCAAGCGCAGCAATGCAAAATGCAAGGCAAAAAATAGATCCAGAGCAAGCTTGCAGGTGCTTATGGCAATTTACCCTATGGAACTACAGGAGTATTTAAGGAGCCTGGTTGGTCCAGGTACGACTAACTTATAGTAAATATAGCATATAATAAGTGTGTAAAAATCATACGATAAGTCCAATGGAAATAACAGAAGGCCTCAAACTACAGGACACAAGACGTGGGAAGCAGAACCTGGCTGCACAAAGCGGGAAGGTCAGAGCTCACAGACAAGGTCAGAGATAAACAAGTACATTCCAAAGTTCAAACGGGGGCCAGCTGGAGAAAAACAGAATAAGTCTTCATAATTACAGGCCAAGAGAGCTCGATTCTGTGGTCCACAACCACGTGATGTGGCTGAGCTAGACAATGGGTATCCACCCGCAGTCGGAAGACAAACAGTTGTCAGCAACACAGACGAGAAGTGAAACTTGAATAAGTTAACAATGATACAACATGGAGCACACTCCCATAGGCAAACGTGGTCTTGCTATCTTATGCATTGGGAACACATAGTCATTTCACATCACCTTGAAGAGGTGCACAGAGGGCTGAGAATCAAACTGGGTCCCAGGCCTGGGGAGACCGGTTCCAGCGAATCAGGGGGTTCAGAAATCCAGGGTTTAGATGGCAGAGGGCAAGGGCCAATGGTAAGTCTGCGACCCTGCAACAATGTAATAGATAGTTTCTTGGTGACAGGGCAGGTCAGCCACCTGACATTCAAGGTCCAGTAGACTTAGATGTATACTGGCCATCCATAGGGTCTACCACTCCGAGCCCCCAATAAATGTGAGTGATAGGCTTTTGGGGAGGGCCCAGGTGATGATGCAATCTTGTATCAAAAAAGGGAGACACATTTTGTGGAATTGGAGATTCTGGAGAACTGTGATTGTCCTGTATGATCTTTGTCTGTTTCTGTATTAAAAAACAGTTCTAACGTGCCCTTGGCTGAGTCCTCTGTTTGTTCTGGGAAAGGGTATTTTGGCCCTTGGGAGCTGAACGGGTGAGCTTGTAGTAATCCCTAGACCTCTGGCACACCGTGTCCCCACCAACACTACTCACAGACGCAGGACTGTGTTCCAAAATTTGACATGGTACCCAGATTATCAGTGGGACCTTTGAACCCAGGAAAGCGGGGGGCTATCCTGTTATGGGCAAATAAAGAGGCTCTGCATCCAATCTACATTCTTTGTGCAACTCCATCAAACTTGATATCAGATATTCTGGTGCTGTGTTTTGGTGGGTAGGTGTGAATTGAAGAGTAGCATCAGCATCGCAACAGAAAGTCTATTTACTACAATTCGAAAAGGACAATTACTGGCAAGAAGGATGCTCCAGCTGCCAACCTATAGCACTAATAAATGTGGATTCAAAACACCATCTCACGCCGCTAGTCAACCATCTCGACAGAGATCCCTTCAAATGAGTGAGCATCAGTTAGGATTCGGCAGTGGAGGATGCGAGTTGCACAATAACAGGTTACTTATGGACATTCAGAAGTTCTCTTACCAGGCTGCTCACATTTACCTAGAGCCTGAAAGATATAGCATTTGTCAGAATCAGACTGAAGCTTATTTTGAACAGCATGTAGAATTATGGCGTCAAAGGCACATTTATTAAGATGATAAAAGCCTCTTATGAAGCAGGTGTTCTGGTGCATAGAGTTAAGTAATCCTTCTAAATAATGGCACAATGCAAGGATATTCACTCTCCCATGCTATGGGTGATTCCTCAGGACAAACCACATACACACCTTTGGTCTAGTTTTTCTGAAGTTCCTCGGAATGGCTTAAAAGGAGATGCATAGGTGAGGGCTGGAGCAGTCTTATGATATTTAGAGAAGTTATAATAAACTGGAGTGTATTTGGAGTAGTTGTAGGAAGAAGGGTAGGGAGAGGTAGTGAGCGAGCGGACCCAAGTCAAAGAGTGAGATACTGGGGTAGTTTCAATTATCCACCACTGTATGACACATTCAGTATTGTTGAGTGGGTGAACAGCACAAGTGACATCACCAGAGATTTGAGGAGGTGGGTTATAGAGCAGTCAGTGTCCATCTCTTGTAGCGAGTGGGTGACATGTGCCATTCTGTGGCACCTGGGAGAAGGAGAAGGCGGAGCCACAAGATGCTGAAGGCAGCTTGTGGATGGCTAACTTATCTGATTTTTGCTAGGAGGGAGCAATAAAGATTCGAGAAGGCAGTGGGTGACACGCCAGTCAGTGCCCATCTCTTGAAGCAAGTGGATGTGACGTGTACTATCAGGTGAAGCCTGGGAGGAGAAGCAGGAAATTCCTAAGGGTAGATTGTGGGAGAGACAGGCTCGCCTGATTTTGGTGGGAGGGAGGAACAGAGGTTTGAGGTGGGGCAGGTGACACACCAGTCAGTGGCCGTCGCCTGAAGTGAGTTGGCGTGACACATGGTTTCCGATGACAGAGAGGAGGAGGAGCTAGTAATCTCTGATGGCAACCTGTGTGAAAGTCACGCTTGCCTAAATTTGTTGGAGGGTGGGACAGAGTTTCTGAGAGGCCGCAGGTGACACAGTCAGTGTCAGTCTCTTGAAGCAAATGGACACCACAAGGCAAGTGCCATTGGATAACATTTGTGATAGGGCAGGGCAAGAGCCGGGAATCCCTGTGGCCAAATTGTAGGAGTGTCACGATAGCCTGATTTGGCTGGGGGAGCAGCAGAGGTTTGGGCATGCCGCGTGTGGCACATGGGGATGAATATAGAGCACAAGTAAGCACCAAAACGCGCCTGAGTCAGGGAGACGTGCAGTTCATGTTCTTTTCACTCCTAAAGCTGCGCGTTCTGTGTGCACCGAGGATGCGAGAATTACATGTGGTCAATTGAGGATACCATCCAACTAACATTCCTGTTGCAAGTCATTTTGGGGTATGTGCACTGGTATTAGAAAATGCACAGGCATTGCACCACGACAATGAACATACACTGAGACTGACAGAGAAAGATGCCCTTTCAGTTCCATTCTCTCAGGGGCAGTAGGGGGAGGGATGCAGATATTACCTACTAAATATGAGGAAAGACCAATAGAGTACTTGAACAGTGGGAGGATATTGAAAATCTCAGGGAGGTTTGAAATATTGATGAGATGGATGATGATCAAGAAAACGATTATGTTTCAACACAGTCAAGAAGGGGAATAGGCATTGATGTTGGAAAGGACTACTCCGAAATGCTTCAGCCAGGGCGTCTATAAAAAATTATATGAGCAAATAAAATAGAATTGTTTCTGACTACAGACAACTGAAGGATTTTCACAGTTTATTTCTACAAAGACTATAATTTCAAACCTTTAATCATCATTTGAAGTAGTTTTTACTACACACCAGGCATCTCCAGGCTCAACGAATGTTTCACTGAGCATTTTCTCCCTTTGGTATGTTAAGACCTTACAACAGTAAGTATACACCGCTCACCTAGTGAGTAGACAATGTAAAACTGTTTAGAGATGACCTTAAATGAGACAATATCTAGTCTTAAGGTGCAGGGTAGAAGATGCGATCCTGGCAATTTGGTCGTAAAATATACAGATAAACAAAATTCCCACGATAGGGGAACTCTCGTCCCCTGCACACTATCAATGGCTAGCGTAGCCAAAATTGAAAGGAACATTCATAAAATCAACGAAAAGATAAAACAAAAATGTCAAGTTTGTAAACAACTCAGTATTGTGATTCAGAAAGAACAACTATTATTGTATAATATTATGTACATCATTTGGGTTTTTTTCAATTAGCAATGTTTCTCCAGTCCATCTAAGCGTTGAGTCCTGTAATGTCCATCGTTTTTCTTTTTATGGAAATACCCAATGCGTTTCGCGCTAAAGAGCTCTTCATTAGGGGATCATAATAACTTCAAAAAAATCTTCGTATATCTGTGTTGTAACACACAATAAAACTTAGTCAGTCATTATCTATAAACACAAAACCTAAGCAAAATCAAATGCATCAAATATCTAATACAGTGCATTCAAGTTTAATTAATGACCTCCTTCTCATAACGGATTAACGAGCGTGTGGATAGTGGTGCATAAATGTCTTTCTATCCAGACAGTGTCTGTAAAAGTAAATGATGGGGGTCACTACCTGCCAAAGTTCTAACCAGGAATCCATGAATAAAGTCAACAGTGTTCTGTTCTCACCTCTATAAGATGTGCACCAATCACTGCTTGCCACGGGCATGCGTATGCACCATGTTACATGTGTTCAAAAGCATGAAATCTCATAATTCTAAATGGAAAATGAAAACGTGAGGATGGAAAGTATCCAATCCTTCCAGAATATCTACCGAAACGTCCAATGAATGGAGGTGTAAGAAATCATAATCAATAGCTCACATTGTATTCAGGTCCAGGCACATGGTGGTGGCGAGAATCTCGAGAAGCTTAAGCACGTATTCAAACTCCTCCCTCCGGTGTCTGTAACCTTGTCAGTGGCAGCTGCTGTATAAAGTCTGATCTGCACTGCAGACCTTCGAGGAGGCCAGTGGTGGTTTAGCTGTCGCAACGCATCCCTGCGTGGGGATTTCATTCTGTTGTACCTGCTTGCTGTACCACACGTAGTGTGGCCTGTTGCTGAGCATATGATGCAGATATATGGCACCGCGGTCGAGGGACCTACATTCAACTTTTCGTGGTAATTCAGGGGTAGTTGGATTTAAAAGTAAGGTTGAGCACCCAGGAACGTCATTTAGGGGTCGCCAGAGGTCGCAACTGCGACCTCTGAGGTCTCCCTTGCAACCTCTAAATAAAAAAAGGGGGGGGTTTCTTCTATTTTTTTCTTTTTGTAATGCAAGCTCCTGGGCTGTGGCCAGCACTATGTGGCTCTTTACTTCTGTAGCGGCTGCCTTTCTTGTTCAGGCCCCTTAAAAAAAAGAAGAAACACAAGAACAGGAGTGCCACAAGTCGAACACTTTCAGCAGTGACCATAAATGAGAAAGAATAGGAATACCAAATAATGTGGCTTTCTGGAATTCTATACAATAATTGCTACACTCATGGTTTATTTCAGGCACACTTCAGGGGGTGAGTCACTGATGTAGTCTGTTCTTAAACGCCTCAACTCAGCCTTTCAGCCTTCTGAGGTCAATAAATGAGCACCAACACAGGTTGGGTGATATTGGGTGTATATTTTTTCTATATAAAGCGCTTAAGCGTATGCGCTATATAATAACACATCGTTATCATTTGGTCATGGACGCCTGCTTGCATTCACAGTAATTTGGTAATTTTGGCCTATACATACTGATCTTCACGATACATATGGCAATCCATTCTTGTATGAAATGTACACCACATTATAGCGATATCGTAACAATATTTTTGTAGTGTACAATGCTATGTGATGCCACTTGCTGTTTTGTCAACGGGTGAAAGGTTGTGTTCCATCACTTCCCGCAATATCACTTTGGGGTAGGGTCCATTGTCATCGGGGGTCAAGGGTCGTGTGATGTCACTTCCGGAACCCCTGGTATTTTGGTGAAATGACGTCCCTGTGAGCACCTGCTGGCTTCCTTCATGGACCCACATTTCAAAGTGAAGGTGTCTGCATTTTCATCCACATGTCTCAGGTGGAGGACTCGCAGAAAGTTTCACAAGCCCGAGACACTGTGCAAATGTTGGAGGATGCTTTGATGCACTACTTGCAACATCTGTTGGATAAAGAACACAGGCGTCAGGAAGAACACCAACCAGTGTTCCCTGAGTCCTGGTTTCGGCCAACTGTAGTGCCTGGATTCTACTGCCCTAGCAAGCCATTAGCATAGGGATACGTAGGAGCACCTCCTACATCACAATGGCCAGCAGTACCACAGTCAGCAAAGCCAATGGGTCATGCATGGTTTGGGAAACAAAATGTTCTGACCTTGCGTAGCCCCATGGGCTGGGATACTAAACTCAAGGGAAACCAGGTTCCCTACACAATACATGCTGTCCAGGAACTCAACCCAATGAAGATAGGGTTCACGGTCTAGAACGCATCATAAAACACAACCATACCCTGAACTGGCTGACAGACCTGTGTAAGGAATTCATGGTATCAAACAGTGAGACAGACAAAAGTGATCACAGTTCCAGGGTGTTTATAGAACTTCAATTGTGTTTGAAAAAAGCCTATCTAATCCTAAATCTAAAGCTTGGAGCAAGCTACGATCATCAAATAATAGTATTTCAGTCCTAGTGGTGTCTTGTCAAAATAAAAGGGCCTATACTAATAAACCTATTGCCAATCCTTACTTCTAAATACAAATAGTGTGGGAAACAATGTTATGCAAAAAGAAAAGTGTTAAAGAAATGATATGTCAGGATATTCAAGCCGTTGGCTTCCCTTCCCTGCATTTTTTAGCACAGGACAAGGCAGCAAACTGGAGTTTAGCACAGTCTCTGGCTTCTCTAGCATGAGGGTGCAGTTCAGAACTTCAACAACGTGGCCTTCTGGGTCAAAGTCTCTTTGTTATTCAAAGTGTCTTTTTCAGAGGGCCTGATGCAACACGATAAACATCAAAGTGCCTTTCTTCTTAGGATTTCACATGTACACATTCTCGGGTGATTTTTTGTTCACCCTGGGTCCCCCACTTCCGGGCTCAGACCCACTTTAACACAAAATCTTCTTGGGTGATTTTCGCTTCACCCCGGGTCCCTCTACACTGCACTCAACCCACAAAGCTTTCAGTTGATCTCCCTCTGCCGGGCTCGCAACAACTTTATCTACTTTGCCTCAAACCTTCTTTACTGTATCAAAGTCAACGACTTTTGACTGTGCGCGGGATTTAGCTTGACCAGTCACAGGACCACTTTGATTCACAATTCTCTACAACTCTTTAACTTTTCAGCTGGATACCTTAGACAGACCTTTGAATAAGCACACACGTGGTACTGGACCACTCTGTCAAAGGTATCGTATCTTGGTTTCAAAGTTCAATCACTCATCAGCAGTTTAACTTTACTTGAATCTTTTATCACACATATTTCAAACAATGTTTGTGTCAGTGCTCGGCATACATTGTTGCTGCTTGCAACCTTGGCTTCAACACAGACGGGTCTTGTATCAGTCTCCCGAACTCACCGGCTGTGTTGATTTCACTGATGCAGTAATTGCCTAACCTTGCCTGATCATTGTATTGGGACAGGTCAGGTATACGGCTCGGGTCTTAGTGCGTTTTCTCTTATAGTGAGCTGTACATGAGAAAGTGTTTGTGTTGTAAAGGGGGGGTTAGAGTTCCCAAATATCCTACTTGATAGGATGGGGTAAAGGTGTTATAGGGAAGGGGATACCACTTCTCAACATCTGGTGTCCCACTCACACTCCCCAAACCCCTCTCGCCCAGGTGATCCTGTCCAAGCAACTGGATCCAAAACGATGGCCGTGTCCTGGCCACCTGGATGACAGATCCTCAGGAACTAGTGGTTGAGACACCATCTGGTTTCTCACATGCCCTTCCCATATGCGATGTAGCCGCATCTGTTTCACAGCGAAACCGAGAAAGGATATCGACGTTCACCTGGTCTTTATCTTTTCGGTGCTCACAGTGAAGTAGTAGGGACACTGCATAGTATGTCCCAGCCCACATTCTCGAAGGTGCTGGACCAAGTCCTAAATGCCCTTATGATTCACGCACCTCAGCACATCTCCATGCCCATCACCCAGGAACAGGTGCATGCAGCCAAGGCAAAGTTCTACAAAATTGGCCATTTCCCCAACAGCATTACAGCATTGGATTGCACCCATGTGGATTTGGTACCCCTTCCCAGGCAACAGAACAGGCATACCGCAACCGTAAACAATATAATATGATGAATGTGCAGATGACCTGCAAAGCCAACCTCACCATCAGTCACTGCTGTGCCCAATATCCTGGGGCTACACATGACTCACTGATTCTACTCAACAGCACCCTACCTGCATACATGGAAAGGCACAGAGGACAGCACACCTGGCTCATGGGTAAGTAGCACAAGACTGCTAAAAGCACTGACACACACCTGGGGTACGTAAGCAATACCAAATTGAATGAACTACAAGTACCATGATGCAACAACACTAATACACAGAATAGGCCAAGCACCCACCCCAGGACACAGACTTGAAACATGTGATTATGCACGGCATCCAGTCATGCAAGGCAGCACCTGCAAATCAGGGCTACGTACAACCCATGTAAGCATTGCCATGTAACCTACATGGCATATTGCCACACCATAGTTGACCAGTGCATTGCCAGTGTCACAGCAGTGATAGCCACAACATGACTGCCAATGCCCACAACGTGAATGACTGCTAGTGAACCATGTAGCCCATGTCCCCTCAACCTCGATGCAAACAAGGTGCACTGTGACCATCCACTGAGTCATCCATATAGGGATATACACGTCAGGCCAATTTACTTGTTCCCCCGGGCAACACACTGCCATGTCTCACACAGTCCACTCATGTTTTTCAGGTGACACTGGATACCCGCAGTTGCCATGGCTAATGACCCCTATGAGAAACCCTGCTACACCAAAGCAGATAAGCTATAATGCGGCACAGAGTAGAACAAGATCATGTATCAAGCTGACATTAGATCTTCTGAAATCCAGGTTCAGGTGTCTACAACACACAGGCGGTGTACTGAGGTACAGCCCCGAAAAAAGCTGGGAAAATAATAGTGGTCTATACTATGCTGCACAACATGTGCATATGTAGGAATGTTGAAATGCCTGCAGATGAGGACAATGACCCCCCTCTAGCTCTGATGAGGAAGAGGCCGGAGGAGGGAACAGAGCACCACAGACCATACGTGGGGAAGTAAGGGACGGTTGGATGGTCTGCCAAGAGCTCATGGAAAAAATGTTTTGACTCTAGAAACATGCCAGCCAAACATGCAATTAATGCATATGTCTAAATTGCATTGAACGAAAACCCTCAAACTGATCACGATTCAAGTGTGTTTAATTCTGACAAAAAGAAAACCCCATTCCCAACACCAACTGCCAACCCCCAACCCCAGCACCAACTACCTCCCCCTGACCCTATCCCCAAAACCAACTCCCACCCCCATCCCCAACATGATCATCTACCTCCCAACCCCATCCCCAACACCAACTACCACTCCCCCATCCCATCTCCAACAGCAACTCCCACTCCCATACTCACCCACAGCAACACAAACTACTCCAATTAGCGCTTGCGCATATCCCCCTTTTCCGCAGGCTTAGCAGCATTTGATGCATTCCGTTGTGAGCACCTGCCCGGGATGCTCGCCAATGACCCCTCAGTAGTGGTAGCGGACTGTGAACTCCCCTGCTCCCTCCCATGTAGCTGGTCCATGCTGAGATGTATGGCTCTGGCCATGGACCCATGGCCTCTGGCTTGTGAGACACAGGTTTGCATTGCAATTCACTGTGCTCCTGCAAAGACGGTCCATTGACTTTGACAACTGTCTCAAGGCCCCCTGGATGCATTGACGCATGGCCTCAGCATACCCCAAGTGTCACTGTGCAATGGCGTGCATCTCCGCCTACCTCTGTTCCATCCGGGCCAGATGGTCCCAGGTGGCCTGGAGTGTGGGGACAGGCGTTGGGCACGGTGCATGTCCTCGGTCATGTTCCTCATGCTGCCCTTGACGGCAGGAATTCCTGGTCTGCTCGTCGGATGAGTCCTCTGCATAGCGTATGGCAAGGCGGGAATCAAAATGGGATGGTGGTGTGTGCATTGGGTAGAGGCTGCCTAGGGGGGAGGACTCAGGTTAAAATTGGTGGATGGGTTAGTGTACATTTGCTGGATGCAGGGGAGGCATCTTCATACTGCTTGTCTTCCGTGCCTGCAGTGGCCTGCTCTGGTTGCTAGCTGTCGTTCACACTCTGCCCCACCTGTTTATCCACAATTGGACCTGCTGTGGTCATGTCCTGGCTTGTTTCTGGTGGCACAGATTGCACAATTGGGGGCTGTGGTGGCCCCGCGGGCAAATCCATCTGGACGGCCAAAGCGTCAGTTGGTGGCCTGATGGCCTGGTGCCTCTTCTTGGTTGGCACACTCCAACTCCCTGAACTGTCTTGGCCTTGCTGCTTGCTGGTAGTGGTTGGTGCAGGTGTCATGGAGTGGCCAGCCTCCTTGCTCCATTCCTGGGTGTCCTGCATTCCTGTTGAGGCAAATCGACATGTGCATTACCACATTGCTGATGAGGTACTTTGCAAACCAACCTTCAATGTCACTTGTACTATGTCGTCACTGTGTTTTGGGCCTCCTGGGGGGGCTGGCTGGCATCGTGTGTATGCAAGGCATACATTGCTTCTGGGTGGCCAGGTGTGGGTTGGCCAGCTTAATTTGGTGGTGCATCCCTTGGATGTGTTAGGCTACAGGCTGTCCTGTCCAGTGGTTCATCAGAACTGTTGGTGACAGATATCGAGTGGAGCAATCAGGTTGGTGCAGTGCATTTTGCTGTTTGTGGGTCAGATGGGCATGTTTCAAGATGTGTACTCCTCAATGTGTATGTACATAGGGCATTGTAGTTGAGGGGCTAGTGGCTGTGATGCAACTATCCATTGTTGTGCATCCATGGGTATGGACACGTTGTATGGTTGCATGTTGACTCTGCATTGTTGTCATATCAGGGGGTTCCTGTAGCCACTGATTAATGCCATTGTGGCCTGATGCCTCACATGGATAATGATTGCTTGCTAGTGTAGATACGCAGACCCTCCCCCATTCTTGATTACAGACGGGTAAATATGGTAATTAGGGCCAGCACCCCTCTCTCCTGTCATGCATTGTAAAAATCAGGAATATTGTTTACTGAGCCAGCTAGGCTGCCCTTATCTAATGCAAGTACATTGGAAATATGCAACATTACACACTCTTATTTAAGGCACCATAGGACAATAGGACATACAAGTATGCTTACATTACACACAACATTAACACAAAAGATAGATTTCTCATGTAAAATATAGGTTAGTAAAAACCATTGTATTATACGTGGCTGCAGGCCTCAGAACCCCATAAGTGTTTAAAAGAGCAGACACAGAAATGTAGTGTTGTGTGCAGAAAAGGGAGCATGTTGGGCAGAAAGCCAAGAGACAGTGAGGTGGCAGAAATCAAATAACAGATTTGTGTGGAACACAGACAGATAGTCACCCAGCCAAGGGTTTCGAGATAGGAGAAGGGCCTGACACATGGATTTTGGCAGAAAAATAAGCTATATTTGTCATCCAGAACAGCTTCAAAACCAGGTGCACCGTTTGGCACATTTAAATAGGAGAAAATGTGATTTTTAACAGTGTTGTTTACAAATGAAACTGGCTTACAGTTAGAAAAGATAAGATAGGGGAAATAAGCCAATAGAAAGCCAGACAGGTTATTTATGTCTTAGAACAGAATGTATTAGAAGTCTGAAAAAATAAATGCGTCTTTTCTAGAACTTGTTTTCGTGCAGTGCAAAGATTGCAACATATGTCAATGACTCAGTGAGATTTGGGAAACTACCCAGTCTTGCTCATTTGCATAGAGAGTCATGTGCTTCAGGAAGTGTTTATGTCCAATGGGTCGCAAGTGATGTTTGACCATTAAGTAAAATGGGCAATTAGAATATGTTAAAATCTAAGGTTCAAATTAGCATAAATTATTGCACAATCTCTTGCCATTGTATAAAACCCATTTGCCCTCATTCCGAGGTTGGTGCTAGTCATGGCGCTATTAGCGCCATGACTAGCACCAATAGCGGTACCGCCACCGATGTGGCAGTATGGGGACTTACCGGTCCATTCAGCCCTTTGCAGGACCGGTAAGTCCCCATTTCAAATGCCATTCCCCATTCCCATTTGAACCCCCATAGGGCTCAACGGGAAGGGGAAAAGCGGCAATAATGGTACCGCAAATTGCGGTACCGTTATTGACCCCGGTATCCCTTTGCGGGTCTCGTCCTTAACGTCTGAAGACCAGCAAAGGGACCTCAGAATAGGGCGCAAAGGGTTTACTGGCACCAGTGTCATTACTGGTGCCTGGTATCCCTTTACGCCCGGGTCGTAATGACCCCCTTTGTGTATGTGTTATAAAGCTGAGACTTTCCTTTTTCAACTCTAAGAGCAGTGATTAAAGTAATTCTCTCCCAGTTGGCAGTTTCTTATCTCTCTGTTTCACACAACGTATATGCTTCCACTGTGTGGGTCATGGCTAAGGAAGTGACAACCTATACATATGGTACCCAACTTATTGGACCTTGAGCCTTTCATAGATTACATGGACAACAGCCCTGATCCTTCTTGTTGGTTGGGGTGCTGACGAGCACAGGGAATTTTCAGAAGATATGATAGGTGAGAAAAGAAAAACTGCAGTGTGACCTCGTTTATTTGGAATATGTTCTTGTGCCTGGCAGCACAACGCACATGAAGGCCAGCTCCATATATTTCTGCTAATGTACGCATTGTGTAGGAGACAGAGATAAAGAAAGGGGAAGATTGCAGTGTAAATAAGTGACAGGATTTTGTGTAGAACATAAACACCTGGATATCCTATCCTGAAGGAGGTAGAAGGAAATGCTTCAAATTTAAGATAAGAGAATACTTATGGTCAGGACCGTAAAGAGTTGTACTTCAAACTTCTGGTTGAAGTAAAAATATAGAGGCAACATGAGGTTAACCATTGTTAGAGGGATAAAGCAATATGAGATGATCCCAACTATTACTGTGCACGGTTTGTGGGGTTTATTGTTATTGACATATATTTTTATTTGTGGTCGTTTAGGTTGTAGATTGAAACTATAGAATGATAGTAATAGTCAGTTGACCTTCTATTAACATTTATACGTGGTTGATGCCAACAGTAGGAGGGAGTGCATCAAATATTACACTGATGAACACATTGAAGAAAATATAATTATGCAGGCCTAAATTGAAGAAGAATATTGTAAGCATGGGTGGCGTTTTGGTGCCTGTCCAGAATAGATGGTTTCTAAACATAGAAAGTGAAAAGCATTATGTGAATATTCTTTAAGTGTTTTGGCTGGCTTATTTATATGTGTTTTGTGATGAGTTATTGTCAGTCTGTGGTGAATGAGACAGTGTTTATGTTTATGTGTGAAGATTTAGTTAGGTAATTCATAGCCAGGCAGAGATAATAAATATTTTTACTGTGCTTGTGTGCAACAAAAAATATGACAGTCCGCAGTCTTTAGGAAAATGACGTTTGTTTGTGAGCCGTGTTTGAAGAAATAACAGAATTACATTCCTTTCATTAGTACGAAGATAGCTTTGGTAAATATACTGTTTGAAAATAGCTTTGCTTGTGGGGAAAGAGATTTTTTGTGCAAACAATTCAGTTAAAGATTGCCACAAATGTAGGGCCTTGACAAGCAATGATAAAATTCCTCAGCCTACCGCACAGACTTCAAACAAGTGGGCAAGAGGCATGGCAGAATATATATAACAGCTAACAGTCTTCAATAGAAGACACAAAGGGTGGGGGCTCAGAAAAAATCTGGGCACAGAACGCAAGGTAGCTCAGCTTGTTAAGGTATCGGTCACTAAGTCTCCCACATTGATTGCAGTAATATGCATTTAAAGTGCAAACGTGTTTGGTTAGACATGTTAGTAAAGGTGGGGTAAATGACAGGTGAATATTTATGCAGAAGCTTGGAGGAATGATATGAGTGTGTTCGAAGTATGAGACAGAAGAAGGAGGTATTTTTTAATTTTGACTTGGCAAGGGTAATGGTAACACTCATGTGTATTAAGGAGCTATGTAAATATCACAGTATATATATATACATTGAGTTATGCTAAAATGCGAGATAGAGGAAGTGTATTTAAAATGATAGTTATTGGTTGATAATTTGGATATGAGAATGACACAGAGAGGTTGTGAAAAAGTAGATACTGGACCTTTATATGAGGTAAAGAGTGGTTGGTGTAGATATTCTGAATATATGAAGAAAAGGAGCTATAAAATGATTAATTGTATAAAATTAATCTTTTTTAAATTGTTTGATCTGAAACCATGGAAAATATACATATGGAAAATACGTTGGAGGAATATGGAATTCTGAACTATAAGAGGTACGAATAAGTAGGGCTGGAGATGATATGGATGGCCATGTATATAATTAATGTAGATGTGAATAAAGGCAGGTTTTCAAAATGTGTAATTGTTTTTTTTTTAAAGAAATACTGTGCCTTACATAGTAGTAACGTGAGTTTGGATTGACATTGGCAATAGAGAATGATTGTAGTCAGATATTTTGAAATAAATGTATGTTTCACACAGAGCTTTAAGTGAGCAGGGGCTCAGTGCCACTCTTATTGAAAAAGTATGTAGTAGCCAGGACTCATTAAATTGAACTTTTATTTTTGGTTTATGAGATATATCAGTAATAATGGTGCTTGTTCATTAGAGGTCAGTTGTAGTTTCATCTAACAAAGCGATCTGAAAAAATGCAAGATTCTGTAGATTTTGATGAGAAAATATGTTTTATATTTGTTACATGTTATGTTTAATTGATGTGCTTGGGGAGTACGTGATCAGAATATTTGGGACTGTGGGGTGGGTAAGCCCTTGGTTTTGATTTGGTGAGGGTCTATATTTAAATACTTTTTGTTTTGGCCAACAGGTTATGTATGACTAACCATATTTTGAGCACATTTTTTACACTTCAATTTGTCCCCATTCATTAGCCATATATGGATTAGATTGTTCTCATTAGATCACTTTCTTAGAATTACACAAGCCACTTCCTATTTATGGGTTATATTTTGGCCTATCTGCATCACTCCCTTCTTGGGAAAACTCTGGGAGAAGTTGGCTATCACACAGCTGGCCTCCCACACTGAATCTATTGGCTGCTTCCATGACCATCAGTCTGGCTTTAGAGCATCCAGAGGCACAGAAACTTCTCCTCTGAACACCTGTGAGGACATGTTCTCAAATCTTGACACTAACACTCCCTCTGTCCTCATGCTCCTTGACCTCTCCTCTGCCTTTGACATGGTTAACTACAATATCCTGATCGCACGGCTGACCAACACCCTGAGAATCACAGGGCAGACTCTGGCGTGGTTAATCTCCTTTCTCTCTGGCCGCTCATCCCAGGTGGAACTCTGAGCCTTTCTTTCGACTGCTGCTCCCTCAACCTGTGGCGTTCCCAGGGTTATAACCTCTCCCCTTGGTTCTTCAATGTCTATATGGCTACCTTGTCACGTGTGATAACCACTTTCACCTCTAACTTTGAGTCTTACGTGGATGACACGCAACTATCTTTCAGGCTACCCTCAGCCGCCTACACCTCCTCACTCATATCTGACTGTCTGTCTACTATTCATTCATGGTGTGCTGCAAACGACCTCTGCCTCAACGTCAGTAAGATTGAGATTGTTCACATTGGGACTCCTGCTTTTCCACTTACACTTTGGTCGGCCTCCCTTGCTTGGTCCTGTGCCTGTAACCACATGCGAGGCAAAAAACCTGAGAGTCTTCTTTGACACCACTCTCTCCTTCTCCTCTGACATCTCTGAGATCTCTAAAAAGTCTAACTCTCAGCTGCATCTCCTCAGAGGTACTCTATCTTTTCTCACTTTCCCCCAGTGGCTCACTGTCTCTAGACCCCTGTTCTATCCAGGCTGGACTACTGCCACAGCTTCTTCCTCAACCTCCCTCCTTCTGTTCTGCGACCTCTGCAACTAATCAAGAACAGAACCGCCAGACTTATTCAGCTTCAAGCCCATGGACCACATCTCTCCAGTGCTGAAATCCCATCACTGGCTCCCCGTGGCTGCAAGGATTAAGTTCAAGACCCTCTGCACTGTGCACAAGGCTTTCTGGGGTCTGAGGGCCTACCTACCTGCAACATTGCCCACCTAAATGCTGTCCCTCATGAGCCCTCCGCTCATCTACCTCCAACCTTCTATGAGTGAGTCAGTTCTCCAAGCAGAGATTTGGAGGGAGATCCTTATCCTCAGCCGTTGCCTCCTCTGGAATAGCTTCCCTGCCACCCTCTGCCTTCAGCTTGACCTTCTTAAGTTCCGGAAACTCCTCAATATCTTCCTCCCCTGCAAACCTAACTCTCTGCTCCATTTGCTATCTCCATCTCTCCCTCCTCTTCCTTACAGCATGCTTACTGATCACCTGGTTTACCTCAGAGTCTCATCCGCCCGGGTACCCTCACCAGTCTTCTCTCGCACTTGCCTCAGGGCCCTACTCCCACCCACCATCACAGCACTTAGAAATAACCCAAGAGAGAGGCTCTCTCTGCACTTACCCCAGTCTTCACTGACTGGGTTCTCTTGGACCTACCCCTCCCTACGCACTTGCATGAGCCAAATGCAACATGCCTGAAGATTGTCTGTCTGTTCTCCCCTTAATTGCATGGTTAAAACTGCAGAATCGCTGCAGGCCTATTTGCTGTGTCTCAATTGTAAAATATATGTTACACACTTACTCTGCCTGTGCAGTCTATTATCGTCTCCGTATTTCAAGGGCTCTGAGCGACTGTTGTTTTTTCCCCTCGTTAACACCCTCCTTGAGCGGTTTTGAAACAGTTTCCTGTGTATAGGCGCTATATAAATAAACAATACAATACAATACAAGTCATGCAGGGGATTCGGTAAATTGCTAACGCTGCTGATGCTTCTGTAAAACTCTTCCTGCAGGGCCGTTGCACCTGACAAGTTTGACCCTCCCAGGCACAACAGCCCCTGCAGGCAAACTTGTAGTGTGGCGGTCCAGAAACAAGGATTCTGGTGACCTTACCAGCACACTAGTTCTCCCGACCACTACACTCAGAATGAGGCCCTCTGTCTATTGTGTTGATACCTGTGGTCCTTGTGTCTCTTCCATCTCGACCGCTTCAGTAGTAGACTCATTGTACATAAAATCACATGCAATAAACATTAGATTATAAATAGCTGTTCGAATGTTAACTTCTTTGATAACAAAACTGCATCTTGATAAGTGACCTTGTATGCATGAGGAATTTCAACAATTGATGCAAAGACAAGATAATGTTATTGAAAAAGAGGCACATTGAAAGAAGAAACATTTTTTATGAAGAGAAAGTAAACCATTATAATTAATTAACATTTTGAACAATAATTCATTAGGAAACTTCACTGGTGGCATAGGATATTGATGTTAGAGTTAGTCCAATGCTCTCTTCCTTTAAATAAAATGAGAATAATTTTTTTACAGCAAATATATGTATTATCATAAAGTTAATTTTAATGTCTTACTCTTTAGCTGTAGAGTATGTAAATACATACATAGAGCCTTTGGAGAATAACAGAATTCATGAAATTGATCTTGAATCATATGTTTATCTAGGGGTCAATCTCAAAGTTGCATGTTGGAAGGTGTATGACAATACATTCATGATTGCATGCATTCATATTTTTTGATATTATTATTCATTGTAACCAACAAATCAAACTTTCAATTTCCACAATCATAGAGAACTTGTATTCATTTCTTGTACATTTTATTATTTTGAATACAATTGTTCCAGTTTAACTGAATTTCATTCAATAATGTATCATGTGTCATACCTGCATGACCGGCTACTAATGAAGATGAGTAAGGTTCCGAAATACCAGCATCCTCCTGTATGAAAGATTTGGCTATTTATAATTATAATGTTTGAAGAGAAATATGGCAATATAAATTAAATTAAAATCAATACTGTTGAAAGATGGTAAATTCAAAATATCATCAAAAGACAAATAATAATATTGATGTCTTGATATGGGCCAAATCTTCCTCGGGACCAGCCCTCGGGAGCAATAATTACCCAATACAGCCCAAAATACAGGTTCTATTGTGCTGAGCAGTGATCTCATGCTAGTGACAAATGACACCTTCAATCAGTTTTAGTATTTATTCTAAACAGTGAATTTCATATACATTTGGGATTCAAGTTAGAGAAGATTACAAAGCACACAACTTAGAGAAATGCAAAATATAGAGAAACATAGAACTTAGATAAACATAGAGAAACATAGAGAAACACAGTCTTACGCCCCTTCAATCAGCACTGGGATTCCCTGGCCCTCATAAACTAGCTGTAACAAGCCGCGCTCAGAGGACAGCGCTGTTGGGTGCCGTCAGAGCTCCAATTCCGGGCACTTGATCTTGCTCGAACCAAGTCCACAGGACGATCTCCCACCTGAGTCATGTGAGCATGCATATTTTATAATCTCGTGCTGCCCGTCCATGACGCACAGTTCCAGAACTTTCCCTGTGCAAAATATAGGCTGGCTCATGGAAAAAATCCAACTCTGTTAATTTCCACTGTGCTTCTTCTGAGCCCCTCCCTGGCTCCCTGGAGCCCATCTGCGCGAAAGCTCAGGAATGTCTTATCAGTGCCTTCCCAGAGAAAAGGAGATTAGCTTGGGCCATGCAGGGCTACCGTTAGTGAGGCAGAATATTCTAAGGGAAGCAGGGATGTATTAACCCCATCTGCAAGCTCTAAAAGGCATGCACTCATAGCTTAGTGTTCATAGCGCTTAAGACTGGCTATCTAAGCGCTATATAGGTGCCATAATGTTCCAAACACTCCAAAAATGTCTAATAGCTACAGAGCTAGGGCCCTCTCCCTGCCTGTCTATCAACAATGCATAATGTGACCTATCACTCATACTAGGCCTGCATATTCCTTGTAGCTCACTACTGCATAATGGAAGTGCTACAACAGACTACTGTCAGCATTTTTAGCACATACTTTGAATACACTATTGGCTTTCAGCGGCTAATGCTGTCATCTAAAGCCCTGATTGGCAAAGTTGCAATTTT
Source organism: Ambystoma mexicanum (assembly GCF_040938575.1). Taxonomy (NCBI): domain Eukaryota; kingdom Metazoa; phylum Chordata; class Amphibia; order Caudata; family Ambystomatidae; genus Ambystoma; species Ambystoma mexicanum. The sequence continues at coordinate 308,473,740 of NC_090921.1, forward strand.
GTGTATCACTACATTCCACCCCTATTCAAAGTGTGTGCGACAATGCTGACTAATACACATCAATATAGTATTTAGTGCAGTGATAAAGACCTTGGGGCTTTGCAAGAGGTTTAAGCAAACTATCTTCTAGCGGTTAGTCAGCGTGGCATGCAAGGTAAAACACTACCTAAACAAAAATGTACACAAAGTGAGCAGTGACATATACCCTTGCCAAAACCTGGCCTACACAAAAATACCTACACAAAGTGAACATGGACATTTACTCTAGCCAAAACCTGGCCTACACAACAGTACCTAAATAATTATTGTATAACTGATTGTCAGTTAAAAAGCAGCATGCAGTTAGAATGTCAAGGCAATCCAGTGTAGTCTAATCTACAATGCACTATTGCATTTATGTATGGTTACCAACTCTAAACCTGGCAGCCTTTCACTCTAAGGGCCTACCCTCCCCCTGATCCCAGGGCATTCAGACGTGGCTATGGGCTGTGTGATTAGACACTTCCCCCATGTATGTGGAACCCAACCAGAAACCATCTAATTTCGTGAACAAGGTGAACCCATGGGCACCAGGTTATCTAAATAAAAACAATTCTACTAATTTGCATCAAAGCATGGCATGTGTTATTCATGCAATCAAAAGCAAGCAATTTGATCCATATGTATGCTGGTAACTGTAGCTCTGTGTGCCAGTGTGTGGAGGATGGTCGCCCCCACTCAGTAAAAAGCCAACACCTGCTGATTAAACAATGTTTGCCATACAATGCATCGTGTGTATTTAGCAGTCTTGTTGACCTGCCCTATGGCAGAAAAAATGTCTTCATACCTAATATTCTGCCATCTTCAGTGGTTGCCAATACTTCTAGCAGTGTTGGGCGTATCAATGAACCCCACTAGGCTAGAAGTTCTATAGCAGAGCTGGCATCAGAACCCATAGTGGCTAGCTTATTGTGCACAGTTTCTATGTCACAAGCATATAAAGCTCCTGCAATTAATGAATCTAGCTCCCTAGCTACGCGCACTCTAGTGATGGGCCATAGAAATGGACTCCATTTGTAGCAGCTTGGTAGTACTAAGGAAACATTGCCTCATGATAAATCTATGTCTAAGTGTATCACTGTAATAATGGAGGCGTGCATTATCAGCCTACAATTTAAATGTTGCCTTACTACTGGAAAATCTAATATGTTCACAGTGTCTACCTATTGTGACTTGGAGAATATCCTTCTTCAAGTGGGATATCTACCATATATAATATTAGTTTTAGCTACAAACACCATACTACCATCCGGCAGTGGCTGTTTCATCACACCATTGTGTAAAATGCATTTAGTCAAATTATAGTCCATAAAATCTTGGCGAGAACACTCGCTGCAGTTCTTGGTCAGAAAAAACATCCCATTAAACAAATTAAACAAATCGTTGTATCCATTCAGTGACAAAAGATGTCTGACAATGTGCCAGGCCAGTACGCTAGCAATTCCATGTGGATACTCATTTGTAGCGCTTTTCCAAAGAATTATTCCAAATGTGTACATTCAAAAAGGTGACTCTTTGCATTAGTGTGCTGGAGACAGCTGTCCCCACAAAAACATGAAACTGGTTGGTTTAACAAAAACCGTGTCACACTATGTGTCATAAAATCAAACATCAAGTCAGTCATGGTTTCATTTACCCGCCTTAAAGCTGGCTGTAAAAGTATCCAGTGTTTCAAAGGTTACCATCTCAAATTAGAGCTCACACACTTGGCAGCATTACTTCAATTAAGGATCTTAACCTACGCACAGGTGACTTTGATGTGCGCACTCATCTTATCTCAAAATAAATTACGCTCCTGCTTGCATAATTCTGCTGCCCCAACAATTCATAAATCATTTTCCTGCCTACGTGCAATGTAGAAGTTTTTTTTTTTTTCAAAAAAGCAAAGCATCTCTGGTTAAAGCAATTCAGTTGGAAGAGCAAAACCATTTCGTTTTTTCAGATTCATCTCAAAAAGTGCATTTAAAAACCATGTTTTCAATGTGTTAGCATTCAAGTGCTGTGTCTCACAGCTGTTTGTGGTGCATGATGTTACAGTCCACAACTCATTGTCCACAGTCCTTTAAACAAGAAAGGCAAGACATGTCAATTAAGTTATTTCCAGCAACTGAATCATTTGAATGTGCAGCATCAAATATTTGATAACTAGCCAAGTCTGCACCGTGCCAGTTCAGCAAAAGTTATTACTCTGTTGGACACCTTTCGCAGGTTGCAGAACAAATGTCCTCATACGTCATGCATGTTAGCAGCATTGAGTGCGGTGCAGGACACGTTCAACGTGACTCGCATATTTCATCACGCAGTGACTCGCTTTCTCTGAGAATGCGTCTGCTTGACTGATCAGTGTCACCCGCAAATTGAACACATCTACTTCTGTTATGGCACGCAACTGTCTTGCTTTTTTTGCCTAGGCAAAATACAAACAGAAATGTTAGGATGCCATCAAAAGTAAAATGTCGTTATTATTCACATTAGGATGTCGTCAAAACTTCAATATCAGCGTTATCCACCCCTTCCCATAACACCACCCCCATCTTCAGAAGTCTCATCAGGTAACTACACACTTTATCATTGCTACTGCAATTATTTATCACCCTTCTGCATGTTTCTGGGGGCTTATTTACACTCAACCATACGGGGTGTAACTGCCTAATCACAAACTCATTTGTGCAATGCGATCATAGTTGGTCAATGGTACCTCAGATTGATCTGTGCTTTTACAAAAGCCATATAATAAGTACCCAGGTCGCACAATGCTTTTCTACCAAAGCGATCACGAATGCCAGGCGCCAACTTGCTTCCAGTGTCTCATGATCTTGATTTAGTTTGCCCTGCTGGCATCACTCCATATTTCAAAGGTAAAGTCCTTCAGTCCAATGCTGCCTGCAGTTGCACAAGCAGCTTTGTTTATTTTTCTCCATACGCTAGTGTCTTCCAAGCCTCTGGTTTTTTCACTTATCATTTTCTCAAAGGGTGTTTGCTGATTTCTTGGCCCACCCCTTTGAGCGCGATAGTCTAAGTCAGTTTCTTTTGTTGCTTCAACAAATCATTCATTCTTGCACTAAGCCGTGAGGCTTCTGGATCATGGCTAATGTGCAGTGTTCATGTTGTCTCTTGCAAAACGGCTAAGCGCTTTTGTCAGTTTTGCTTCCATCTGGAATGCCATAATGTCTTTGTCAGTTACTCCAGCCCTGGCAATGTAGCTTGCATTTTTAAACAGCTGTGTATTTTCACTTCTCAAAGCGCCTAGAGGTTTCTTCTCCAGTGCACAGCGCTTTACTTCAGTTGACATCACATGGAGCACTGGAATGCAGCTTGCACAGCAATGTCGCTTCACTTCACATCACATCACATGGTGCATGGGAATGCAGCTTGCACGGCAATGTCTCTTGAAATGGGCAGCTGTCTTTTCTTAGCCCATTCACAGATGCACAGGTTCCCCAAATGTTCAGATGTGATGTGCCCATCTGGCATCCTGCATGCAGCGTTTGTTTTCCTTCCAGTGTTGATACTGGGCAAATTCTTTACTTCTGATCAGCATTTCTGTCTTTGCACCCCCTCTCCTCAGTTTTTTGCTCACACTGACGGTGTCTCTCACAGGGGATGGAATGCAGGAATGTCATTGTTTATCTTTCGCGCAGCAAGCTTATCTCTTTGCTCTATAACTCTTAAACTGTGGCGGCTTCAATGGAAGGCACTCGTTTCAGACAGTTCATCCAGATTAACTCTTTCTTGCCCTGCTTTTCTCCAGCAACTCAGAAAAGCTCCCATATCTGAAACACCATTTTACTAAACAGGAGCGCAGTATTCTGCTTTTGTCTGCCTTCCTCCAACAGTTTTTTTTTCTTCGTGCACCTCGCCTAAGACAGTGCAAGTTATCTTCAAGGCACAAGCTCTGCACACACAGCAAGACTCTTATTTTCAAAAGAGGCACTTTTTCTTGTCATCAGATTCTACTCCATGTAATTTTGCAAAGTGTCAAAGTGTCTTTTAGCCTGTTTTGAACTGATTAATGTCCCATTTAAAAGCATACGTTTTTTTTTTCTCTTCTTCCTCGTAACCTTGTAGTTTGGCTTCACGAGCTCACTCCAATGCAATGTGCGATCTTTCAAAAGAACCCACAACCCACTAAATCTTTGTGCTGTCTTATCACACACAGATTTTTCATTCTGTTGTACCATTGCCAGAATATAACCACTTATTTCAGTGCATTTAAAAAATGCCATGTTTAGTGCAGCTCCCTACACGTTTTTTTTCTGCAAGAGCAACCCACACTCTATATTGCTTGTGGGCTGTTAACCGTGTCAACAACATTTTTCACCATGTATCACAGTCAACAGGTCACTATTTCCAAACATGCATCACTTATAAGGCAACAGTACAAATCCATGGCATAGCGTGGGAACAGTCAAAAATACTCCAGGGGCAATTTAGAGGCAATTTAGAAAAATATAAATTGTTTTTTTCCCCCAAACCATTGCAAACTGATTCTGCAATTTCAAATCAATACACAAAAATCGAAAATCCAAATAACATCACTCACTTTCTTTTTTAAGTGAGTCTCTCACCCATTATAAGCATGGCACAGCTTAAAATGCAATATAACCATTTTAGTGTGTTTCCTTTAAACAGAATTTGCCACCAGCACATGGAATTTACAGTTGCCAAAAGAAAAACAAACCCTTTAGGCTCTCAACAAAGATGTTACTCTTTCTCCTAAGCATGGCTCATTCCCTACGTTATCTTCAGGAATGTCAACACTTCAAAAGCATACATTAAAAAAGCGAACCTTCGCCTCCGAAAATTACAGCCCCCCCACTCGCTAGCACACTGGGGCTGAGTCAATGGTTGAATTACTGTTCACAATTTTAATGTCAAATCCTCGCAACTATTTTTCCCTGCCCTCATGACAGAATAGAGATGAGAACTCCGTCTCACTTTGCATTTCAAATGACAACTTTAAACTGGGGAAACCGCACGATAAAATTCTTTCCTAATTGAACATACATCTTTCTTGACCATTCATCGGAGCGCTTTAAACAAAGCCATTTCCCGCTTGTTTATCGCCTTGTACTCCCTGGCTCCATTCCCAAGCAATAAGTCAGTCACGACTGATTTACTGAAGGGAGTCTTAACCACACAAGCTATCGGCCACGGCAAGCCGACACAACATTGCTGTCTTTTGAAGTCTCAGAGCTGCAGTGAGACCACCAAGGAAATGCGACAGCCTGCTCCTCACTCTGCACTGTGTTCTCTCACACAATTTGTCATTTCACAGCAAGGCACTGCTCTGCACAAATCCCACAAAGCTGCCACCAAATGTCTTGATATGGGCCAAATCGTCCTCGGGACCAGCCCTCGGGAGCAATAATTACCCAATACAGCCCAAAATACAGGTTCTATTGTGCTGAGCAGTGATCTCATGCTAGTGACAAATGACACCTTCAATCAGTTTTAGTATTTATTCTAAACAGTGAATTTCATATACATTTGGGATTCAAGTTAGAGAAGATTACAAAGCACACAACTTAGAGAAATGCAAAATATAGAGAAACATAGAACTTAGATAAACATAGAGAAACATAGAGAAACACAGTCTTACGCCCCTTCAATCAGCACTGGGAGACCCTGGCCCTCATAAGCTAGCTGTAACAAGCCCCGCTCAGAGGACAGCGCTGCTGGGTGCCGTCAGAGCTCCAATTCCGGGCACTTGATCTTGCTCGAACCAAGTCCACAGGACGATCTCCCACCTGAGTCATGTGAGCATGCATATTTTATAATCTCGTGCTGCCCGTCCATGATGCACAGTTCCAGAACTTTCCCTGTGCAAAATATAGGCTGGCTCATGGAAAAAACCCAACTCTGTTAATTTCCACTGTGCTTCTTCTGAGCCCCTCCCTGGCTCCCTGGAGCCCATCTGCGCGAAAGCTCAGGAATGTCTTATCAGTGCCTTCCCAGAGAAAAGGAGATTAGCTTGGGGCCATGCAGGGCTACCGTTAGTGAGGCAGAATATTCTAAGGGAAGCAGGGATGTATTAACCCCATCTGCAAGGTCTAAAAGGCATGCACTCATAGCGCTTAAGACTGGCTATCTAAGCGCTACATAGGTGCCATAATGTTCCAAACACTCCAAAAATGTCTATTAGCTACAGAGCTAGGGCCCTCTCCCTGCCTGTCTATCAACAATGCATAATGTGACCTATCACTCATACTAGGCCTGCATATTCCTTGTAGCTCACTACTGCATAATGGAAGTGCTACAACAGACTACTGTCAGCATTTTTAGCACATACTTTGAATACACTATTGGCTTTCAGCGGCTAATGCTGTCATCTAAAGCCCTGATTGGCAAAGTTGCAATTTTGTGTATCACTACAATTGATAAGTTAGTTAAAAGTTGAACTTGACCCTAGACATCAGTAGTATACTTGCAGACAAATTTAGAATTTGTCTGCAAGTATTTAAAATAATACATCAGATATGCACAAAACATTCAATAAAACAGTACAAAATATAAAACAGTACAAGATATAAAAAATACATTGATATTTGGTACATTTTCCAATTACAACATGATAAAACGACAGCTGATATACATACAAAGTAACCAGTTTATACCTCATGACACATATATTTATAGATGAACCTACACTCACTTCAGAGCTCAGTACTCAGCTTCTTTTTCCGTGAATGAAGTGCAGATTTCAGAAATGCGAGCAGAGATTAGCCCACACGCAGTGACTCTGCCCACAAGAAATACATCAGTGCAGGCCGGTACTGCACAAAATCCAATTCCTGCATTAGGGGCCGTAAAAACAAACCTCTGGCCTTTGCATATGCTGGACAAAAAAATACCAAGTGTGCAAGGTCCTCGGATGGCACTTCGCACATGGGGCAAGACCTGTCCACACTCTCCTCAGGCCATGCTGCCACCACTGCTAGCAGGGTAATGTTGTTGTTGATAGCCATTAGCCCCGATTCTTGGGTTTCTGCAATTCCATGTAATCTTTCTTCATTCACACAAACTCATAAAAACAGGCAGACCACAATTTTATCTCGGCCCGAGAGAGCATGTGTCCACCTGGTGGGTACAATTGTGTGATGTTAACCATATTCAACTGTTTCCTAAAATGGCACAGCCATGGAACCTTGACGCCCCAGTCTTTGGAGCTCATAAAAAGTATCAGTTATTGCGTGAGGCTTGCTTTCTCATTGCCCCATAGCCTGGGCCAGTGGAACATAGGCTGCAGAGACATCCACATCCCCAATCGGCCTGCACCTCAATTCCATGTATACCCCAAAGTTCGGGGCTGAATCGAGCAGGCCCAACAATTGTTTCAGAAAATGGTCCTCATCAAACTGGATAGATTTAACATTGGAAAAGCCCCAGAGTTCCATCCCAAATCTAGTGACCAAGGTCACCTTGTCCCTATACAGTTGCATCAGTTGTTCGATCGGTCTAGTTCTAAACATAGACATTGCCCTGGTGACCCCCACCAGAGCCTGCTTGAATCGAGCAGCCTGCTTTGCTACATGGGCAGAGGCTCAAAGGTTAGTGGCAAATCTGACCCCAGCTAGTGGGAGTAGTAAACACCCGGGTAATAGTTGTCAATGATGAAGCTTGATCCTTTATCCAATTGATATAATCTAGACAATAGTCAATAGAAAAATATTTTATTTCTAAAACATAGACAAATGAATTCGCCATAAAACACTTTCTGTGCATGTCACTAGGGCTCATCGTTTGATTAATGGAAGTGTCCGTTATTTCTTCAGAGATAAGTCTGAACTTCCATCAGTGTGGTCTACGTAATTACAGATATTTTAATCAATAAATTAGGAAAATAAGTCAAAGTACAGACACTGCTATTATGTATGACAAAAACTGTCACATTGCAGTGAACAGTTTTTGTGTCCAAATATGAGGAATATATTCCAGATATTTAAGACATGTTTAAATTCAAACATAAATAAACATTTGACAATAAATACAAAAATATACCAACATTTTGAAACAAATTCCAGCCCATCATCCCATTAGCATTGACACAGATGCTCAAGAGATTGTGCACATATAAACTCAATAATCATTCATGGTTACTACTCACCTGATTGTAGGTGATCAAACACAGTTGGAACAGCATTGGGAAGTAACAGTCTGGGGTGACAGTTTTTTTGTGAACTTTGAAGTTTCTTACATATCTTCTGAGAAGTGCAGTCTGTAGACACGGAATCACTTACCCCTCATGTCCTTGAACCCAAAACAATGCATGAAGACATTGGGCCACATTACGACCCTGGCGGTAGGGGGTTAAAACAGCAACATTTTTTAAGGTATATATAAACTACAAATTATACTGATCCGGGAGTGGTACCTTCAGTAAAAATCCAGTGTACTGTACGGAGGCACTAGGAAATTATTCATGGATCGCTCGAACGGCAAAGGCAGGTACGCTGAAACTAAGCAAATCTAAACCACTTGCCCACCTCAACACTTGGTTCACCCCAAGCCTAAAAGCCCTACGTAAAGAAAAAAGACAAGCAGAAGCCTGCTGGAAAGATACCCTTCTCCACAGAATAAAAATCTCCTCACTGGCCTCACTAATAGTTACAAAAAACAAATCATTCAGGCAAAAAAAGAGACCTTTAATGACAGAGGGCCTCATTACGAGTATGGAGGCAGCCCTGCCCTTAGTAAGTGCATGTCTGCCTCTATACCGTGTTCCAGCTCCGGTTTCCTTCAAAAAGGAATAACCAGGTCATTCCAATATTGGAGGACCCGGTAATTCCTCCTTAAAGGATCCGATCCCCATTCCCATTTAAGCCCCCATAGGTCTCAATGGGAATGGGGATGGAGCTAATAACCGGCCCGTTATTAGTTCCTTGGACCCCTTGCGGGACCCGGAAAGGACGTCTGGTTTTACCAGATGTCTGTTCTGGGTCCCGCAAGGGAACCTTGTAATTGCGCATCCCGTAATGAACGGTGCCAGTCCCGTACCGGCACCCTTCATTACGGGAGAGCAAGCCTCGTAATGAGGCCCAGAATCAAAAAAGCTAACTCTAGCGCAAGGGAAATTGTCTCCATTCTCAAAGAATTAGAATCCCTTATCGCACCTGTAGACTCCTGCACCAAAGATAAAATTTGGTGCACCAACATTCAAAATGCCCTATGCAATAAAATCACCATGTTACAAAACAAAATTTCAGCCAACAGAGCCTCCCTCCACAACATTGCACTCTCTACTCAAGAAGCCATCCTACAGGAGCTTGCCGTCAACCAAACTAAACCGCACAACCAATTCAACTTTAGAGCCATCTCCATTGTAAAAGCTAAGAACATCATTACATCTCTTAAACCTTCTCGTTGTCTTGGCGACAGCTGTCCAGCATCAATTATCAAAGAAGCTGCATAAGAACTAGCCCCTTTCGTCACCTCCTTTATCAACTCATCCTTTAAATCATGCTCTGTGCCTACCAACTTTAAAGATGCCTGGATATTACCACTCTTATAAAAGCTAATCTAGACCCTAATGTCCCCACGAACTACAGGCCCATAACGACAGTTCCGTTCCTCCTTAAAATCTTAGATAAAGCTGCCTATCTACAGATCCAATCCTACTTGGAGATTAATAAGATACTGGGCTCAAGACAATCTGGATTCAGACTGAGACACAGAAACGAGACAGCTCTCCTTGATCTCAAAAACCATCTAGAGGAGCGGAAAGATAGAGGACACACCTCCATTCTTCTACTCCTAGATCTATCAGCCGCATTTGACTTGGTAGATCATAAAGTACTATGCAACCATCTCAAATCGGCTGCCAACTTCTTTACTAAGGCCACTGCGTGGATACATTTATTCCTAAATAACAGAACCATATGAGTCTTCTCGCCCACCTCAGCTGCTGACCCAGTTCCCATCACCTGTGGTGCTCCTCAGGGGTCATGTGTCTCCCCTACTTTGTACAATATTTTTACAAAGCCACTCTTTGATATCTTGGACAAACTGGGTGTCTCATATACTAATTATGCTGACGACACCCAGATCTTCATCCCAATCCAAGGAGACTATGACAAAGACACCAATCTCATAAATAAAATCTATCCAATCATTCAAACCTGGATGGCCACACATGGCCTATGTCTTAACGACGATAAAACCAAGCTTTTAATCATTGGATCCACCAGTAAACTAAAAAAACTATCCCACATGTACAAATCCATCACCATTGACAGTATCAAAATCAATGTAGCCAAGGAAGTTAAAACCTTTGGATTCTACTTAGACTCAGCTCTCAACCTCGACAAACAAGTAAATGCCACAACATCACAAACCAATTACACCGGCAAACTAATTCATGCATGTAAACCTTTTCTGTCTACAGACAGTTGCATCACCATTGCATGTGCCCTTATCCTTTCGAAACTAGACTATTGCAACACACTTTATTTAGGCACTAGTAAACACAATACCAATAAACTCCAAACCCTGCAAAACAATGCCCCTAGAACAGCACTAGGCATTCCTAAAGGACAACACATATCTGACCAAAGAAGAGCCGCCAACTGGTTGGCCATCAATGACCGAATCAAACTTAAAACCCTGAACATTACAGACAACTGTCTCAATAATCAAGCACCCGCATACCTCTCAGAGAAATTCACTAAGCATACATCCGAACGCCCCATCAGAAAGGCCCAAACTAACAGTATCAGAATCCCTAACTTCAATCTGAAAAGATGTGGAGGCTCAAGTTTCCCAGTATTGGCAGCTGAACTATGGAACTCTATCCTGGATTCTCAAAAAGCCACTCCCTTCTTTCACGAGTTCAGAACCAATGCTAAACTCTGGCTACTCTCCAACGACTGCTGACGCTTTACCTCTGAATGACCGGTCTCCACCACTTAGTGATGCCTCTTGCTGTTTCTCTTTGTTATTATAAACATAATTTGTAACTGATACCCTGTATGGAAATGCAAGATATTTATGTAACTGTAACATAAGAAATGTAAGATATTTATGTAACTGTAACCTAAGATTCTCACAAGCGCCCAGTTGCATAACGGCCCGGTGTGCTCTACAAATAAATAAACAATGCAATACAATGCATCGTCGAACACGGATTCCCAGTCTTTCAGAGACACAGGGCCTCATTACGAGTATGGAGGCAGCCATGCCCTTAGCAAGGGCATGGATGCCTCCATACCGGGTTCCACTACCGGGTTCCTCCAATGAGGACTTACCGGGCTATTCCAACCATGGAGGACCCGGTAAGTCCTCATTGGAAAAACCCATCCCCATTCCCATTTGAGCCCCCATAGGGCTCAATGGGAATGGGGAGGGAGCCAATAAAGGGCCTGTTAATGACGGGCCCGTTATTAGCTCCCTGGTCTCCTCGCGGGACCCGCTAAGGATGACTGGTTTTACCTGGCGTCCTTACCGGGTCCCACAAGGGAACCTCGTAATAGGGCGTACCGTAATAAAGGGTGCCGGTCCCGTACCGGCACCCTTCATTACGGGAGCGACATGGCCGTAATGAGGCCCACAATACTTAATCATTACTAAAAGCACGAGTGTCAACAGTTCCTATAAGTTCATGCATCTGCATGATCAGCATTCTCAACATGGATCTGTAAGGCAGGCTGCCCTAAGTCTTGCAGCTGGGTGACACATAGCAGTGGAGGTTCTTTTTTTGGCTATGTGGGCCAACAGCTAGGGTGACACATAGCAGTGGAGGTTCTTTTTTTGGCTATGTGGGCCAACAGCTAGGGTTTCCAACGGAAGTTGGCATTACTTCACAACAATGGCACGCACAACACGGCTTTCACTTGATTCACCATCTTTTCAGCGACTTTCTCTTTCACGCATTTCATCTTCAGTATACTCAGGCTCGTAAAGGTATGTTTGAATTGAGGCCATCATTATTGAAAATTCTACGAAGGAGAAAATCAACTGTAGGAGAAAGAAAATATTTAGTAATTTTAATAAAATGTTGCATTGATGTTTTATTATGTATATATACATTATGAGGAGACGAAACAGACATGTTATAAAATCCCATAGTGCAAAGGCAGCACGAATAGGCCCAAAGTTGAAAAGTTCTCATTGGCCAATTTAAATCTGGTTTACCAAAGACATTTGTCAACTTAGTGATCATTATTGAAAGTCAAAGCGCTTCTGAAGAAAAATCATTAGAGCTAGTGTAAATACCTTTTTCAGTTCTATTCATCTAGAGCTAGTGTAAATACCTTTTTCAGTTCTATTCATCTAGAGCTAGTGTAAATACCTTTTTCAGTTCTATTCATCGTCGTTGTTAGGTAGCTAAATTGTTAGTTAGCAAATCAGAGCAAAAAGGAGTTGCGGAGGCACGGAACGAAACAGACAGACACAAAGGCAAGAGAATCTCCAGTGTTGTCTCAGGCATCTTGGAATTTCCATGGAGACACGTCAACAGATTGCGCACTGAGGACGCTCGAATGAGGCATGGACTGGGGTAATAACAGAATACACCACAAGCTAATGTGGGGCTAAATGTAGCAGCTGCTTATCGGTATCTGCTAATGTATTTCCTGACAAATGACGGTGGATTTAATCTTCATAATCCTACTGCTATAAATCCACGCATGCATTATTCATCAGGCAGATCTTTCGGAGAAAGAAGCTAGCATGCCATGAAGGGTTGCTTTGGTAACAGAGGATATGAATGGTAGAAACCGTAAATTAATAATAATATGGAAAGATGTATTTGATAGAAATAAAAGGCTACTGTCAATTGCACACGCCAACAGAATACATGTACTAAAATGTTTAATGAGGATCATTTCTTGCCTCAATGTGCCCCCATCATAAGGGACCTGGGGACAAACCTGAGCAGAAATGCAAGAGGGTAAATCCCAAAACAATTACATTGGATAAACTCATCACATATAATGTGCAGGTGCGCTCAGATGAGCCTGAAGAGAAATATGCTGTAGATATAGGTAAAATTGCATTCTGTGATCAGTGTGGGGTCATATGTGATAACTGTCTGTGTTGCGTGTAGAACAGGTATCTGCAAGCATTGTCTCTCCAGATGCTAGAACTCACATCAGCCCTAGCCAGCAAAGTCAATGGGGAGGGATCATGGGTTTCACAGGTCATGCCACAGGTTACACTCGCATACTCTACAAGCATGGACCAATTGATGGCCTGAGCAGGGGTCGGCTGTACAAGGTAGGCAGAAAGAGAAATGCAGCAGTGCATTAACTATGGATCCATCTGCAGCACAACGCAATAATATCCTGAAGACCATTAAAGATGTGTGCATGCCACAGAAATCATGCAGAAATCCTTCTGTCGGACTTATTGGATGCCCTGCAAATGGTGTATGCTAGAACTGTGGCGCGACGCAACGCGACCCAATGCGAGGCGCGCTCGTCAACAGGCCCTGGTTGCATAAAAGGTAGTGCTCTTTGGTGCATAAAAGGTAGTGCTCTCTCGGAAGGAAGAGCTGCAGGGGATCCGATTAACCCTTGACAAACTGGCTGCATTGAAAACAATGATGGCCTCCTTAGACACGACATCCACATACGTGTATTTTACTTAATGCGAAATAAAGTTGCGTTTGAGAGCAATAATCTTGGGAAACATAATGATCATTTGTTTTTATATAGCGCATTCGCCCGAGCACTGTACATAGAACATTTACATGCAGTTCTCACCCAACCCACCCAGTTGGCACTTCTTTATCAACCTCGGCAGGAGGGAAGGCTGCCTTGGCCGTGCCTGTATTATGAGATTTGTAATGGCAAAGACATTCGGAAAAAGGTGTGTGGCTGGAAAAGTTGTGAACACTGGGATATTTAGGGGAAACATCTCAATCAGCAAAAGACAATATTAATAAATATACAAGGATTTTGATAAGGTTTATGGGAATAAATGAAACATACATATGTGTGTGTTCTATATATATATATATTCGGTCATTTTGTTTCCCCTTCCAGTATTGCTTTCTCCTTCTTTGCTTTCCCTTTAACCATTCCATTTGCAGTAATGCACCCCTTGCGTTCGTTATTTTTCTAACTAAATGCTGGACAAGCAAAGTCAAACAAAAGGAGTGTAAAAATGTAAGTTATCAACTGTAAAGCAGCTTGAATAACTGGATTACTTTGAACAATATGTTTCAACTGTGATTTGTGTATCTGTGAATGTACATTTATTATCTTTTAAAAACAACAAAAGACCATTTCAGAAATTATGCAATACTGCTAAAAATTGAGATCAGACATTGAGGATTCGTCTAGTGAAGTTGTGTCAGGAACATATTTGCTGTTCTATGTTTGTATGCGGCTTGTTGCAGGTCGCATGGCTTTCATGTCACCCATATATAACACAGCTCGGAGAAGACTGCCGTTTGGGCTATTAGGTGGCGCTCAAGCGAGGGGCACACAGCTTGTGGTTGTTTGGTGATTTACCCACTCCTTGACTGTCCAGGTCCATGCTAATCCTTATGGCCAATCCCACCCACTACCTGCCCCACCCCTGCCCTGCCAAAAAACATTCCCCTGGGATCTTCAGTCTGAGAGTTAATGGCTTAATTGCAGCTGTAAATGGCTATTCATGTGATAAAAATGTCTTATCCAAGTGTTCCTTTAACCAGTTGATTTATATTTCCTCAATAAACTCCAGTTAAAAAATAAAAAAATAAAACATGCATTGCCAAAGCCAACTGTTTTGGCTTGCGGTATTAAATAGGCATTTGCCAGGTACTGACAACATATGCCCAGGTAATCACAATTTATTTCAGCTGTTGCGCTATTAAGTCCAAGTAGTACCTTTATGTAAGTGCCTAGCAAATGCCTAGCCCATACCTACCCAAAAGCCAAACTGTTGGCTTTGCCAATGCTTGTTTGTTTTGTACTAGGATTTCTATGTAATGGCACCAGCTTGTTTGCTGCTTTGATTTATTTTCTGTGCCGCCCCCCTGTGGGTACCTTACTGATGCCACTTTGTACTTCTACCACTCCCATCCGCAGCCTCTCATGCTATGGGTGACCTCCCCATAAGGTGGCCCGTGCACCTCCCCATGGGCCGCCTTTCGCTGGATTACCTCGCACTCCTTCTCTTGAGACCACCCCTCCACCATCATACTTTTCCCGAAGTCCCCCTTTGTGTGCTGTGGTGAGTGTGTCTTGTAAATAAAGGATGAAGGAATTGCTGTCAATCTTTGACTTCCTTTAATGTCGTGCAGATATCAACTCCAATTACATGGGAGAAGGTTTGAACTGCAACAAAAGGGAGAAAGATCTCTCCATGTCCTCTGCAGCTGCCCTGCTCCTCCACATACTCAGGCTCCCTCGCCTTCTGCCTTCACGCATGCTTCCCGCTCTGAAATCGAGTGAGTCTCCAGGGGCCTCTGTGGCTCGTGTGGGATCAGAATATTGCACGGATCCTTCCCCAGTCACATTTCTAGAGTCTTTCTGCAATATGCTTATTTCATAGTCAATATATCTTTCGGGGAGCTTCCCTGTTCTGCGAGGCCTCCTGTTCACCAAGTCTGCGGCAGTCCCTTCTTTGTTTCTGATATATCTTCGTTGTGTCCACCCTCCTCTGACGTGGGTCTCATGGGTTCTGGGGCCTCTTTCTAGGCATCATGCCTCTTTTCAGTGATCTGAGGGAATGCCATTGATCAGGTGTGCCTCTTAGTCGACTTCATTTGTGGCATCAGTTCTCTGCTGGTGCATTCGGTCTAGGCTCTTCTGTACCTTGCTCCGTCTTCTTTTTGTTGGGGGTTAGGCTTGTACCCTGCTACCTGCTCTACAGCCTGAGCTCTGTCGTCATCGCTCATTAAATGACTGAAACCCTTCTAGATGACTCGCATGGGCTCACTGAACCACGCATGCTTGTGCTTCAATCTGATCTTCACCAAATCACAATCAATCACATTCTCTCACAGTCGAACCTCTGACAGCTTTCCTTCTGTAATGCCAGTCCTTTTGATTTCTTTGTGCTTTGGAGAGGCACCATAGCATGGTTTTCACATTGATCAGGGTAGCGTCACCTACATTAGGAAGCCCTGGGCTGATGACGGGGAAGCAGGCTCTTAAGCATCAAATAACTTGTAGAAATGATAACCTGGTGGAGGTGTTTGGGGTGAGGTGATGGGCTGCTATCGGCTCAAGCGCAGTTGTGGCTGAGTCCTAATGAGAGGCCAATGCCAACTTTATGGTCCCTTTTATAAATCCGTTGAGCCATTTGCCTGTGGGTGGTGGAGAGGTGCTTTTCATTGCCTGAAGTTCTGCATCTCAT
Organism: Ambystoma mexicanum; assembly: GCF_040938575.1. Lineage (NCBI taxonomy): Eukaryota > Metazoa > Chordata > Amphibia > Caudata > Ambystomatidae > Ambystoma > Ambystoma mexicanum. The sequence continues at coordinate 308,490,066 of NC_090921.1, forward strand.
CGTGAGTCACTTGTTGTTGCGGGATTTCTCCTCGGGGAAAGATCTGCATCTATGCTTCTATTTCTGTGCCTATCATTTGGTCAGTTCATTTGAATCAATAGTCGACCATGACCACACCGTAGCGACCATGTCCTCCCGTCATCTCAAACAGTCCTATAAAGTCCAAACCTACCTTCTTAAAGGTGCGTCAAGTGTTTCGACAATGGTAAGGGGAGCTTGGAAGGTCAAATCTTGTAGTCTTGCTGCTCGGTCTGCTAGATTCTGGTGGTAGATGTTTTGGCCCCACAACAGCTTAGATGAACTAATGATGCTTGGTCCATAAGTATAAAGAACTGTGTACCCTGTATGTATGTGCTGATGTTTTCTGCTGTCCACAGATAGTCCAACAGCTCTTTCTCGATCACAGAGTAACTCCGTTGAGCTAATTAAAGGATTTTCATTGATTAAGCAACCACCCGTTCTTCACTTTGGTGCCTTAGTGTGGCAGCGAGACCGTAAGCACTGGTGCCTATGGTAACGTATGTCCTCCATTCAGGGATAAAAGTGTTTAGATATGGGGCTTTCATTGTGCTGGCTTTAACATCTATGACATCAACTTTTTCTTCTTCAGACCAAAAGGTTTTCAACTTCTCTCTGGAGTAGTTGGTTGATGGATTTGGTGCATTCTTAAAAAGAGGGGACAAACTTGCCATAGTATTCTGCAAGTCCTAATAAAGATCTGAGATCATCTTTGCTGTTTGGTTCTAGACATTAATTGATGGTTTTGAAGAGTTCTAATCCCATTGACCGTGATGACATAACCTATGCACTCCATAGTGGCAAACCTAAAAACACACTTCTCTCTTCTGGTTTTATGCTCCTGTAGCTTAGGAGGTACCTTGTCTAAAGCAGAGTCAAGAAGGTCAAGAATCAGCTTGACGATGCCAACGAAGCATGAAAAACTTTCTCTCCTTCTCCTCCTTGACCTATCAGTGGCCTTTGACTTAGTCAACCACCAAACCCTCTGTGGCCACCTCAATAGGGTTGCATGCTTCTCCCCGGAAGCAGCCAACTGGCGTGCTTCCTTCCTGGCCAACAGATCCTCCAGAGTCTTTGATGAAGTTTCAGCCATACCCACTCATATATCCTGCAGTGAGCCCCAGGGTTCATGTGTCTCGCACACTTTGTATAACATTTACACCAAACCATTATTTGACCACCTTTATACTCTGGGTATCACATTCACTAACTATGCCGACGATACCCAGATCCTCATTCCCTTTTCGGGTGATTATAACAAGGGCTATGCGAGCGTAAAAATAATCTACGAAACATTTCAACATTGGATGCCCACATAGTTTATGTTTGATCGACGAAAAGACAGAGCTACTCCTAGTTGGCTCTCCACCCACCTTGGCATGCCTCAACTCAGAATTCAGGTTCTTCACCATTTACAGCCATACAATTCCAGTTTCCCCATCTCTAAAGACCCTGGGGGTCTACCTTGATGCCTCACTAAGCATGTCATGCCAAATTAGCCACATCACCTCTTCTGCAGCTTACACTACCAAATTGATACGAGCAAGCAGACCATTCCTATCAACTGATAACCGCCTCACCATTGCACGAGCCCTTGAAGGTTCAAAGTTGGACTATTGTAATGCCTTGCTTTGCAGCTCCTCTGACAAAAGCATAAAAAAGCTCATGGTCATACAAAACAATACCCTCTGGACAGCACTGGACCTAGGCATATTTTACCACATCTCTGTAGCTCGGAGATCTGTACACTGGCTCCCCGTTAGAGAGAGGATTATATTCAAAATCCTCTCAAATACGCATAAATGTTTATCCAACAATGCCCCATCTTACCTAACCCAGGAAATTAATCCTCATACATCATCCAGACCTCTAAGAACCACCCAGAGCCACTGTCTGGTCAAACCTAAATTCAGACACAATAGAGCCGGTGGCTCCAGCTTTCCTACCATGGCAGCCAATCGCTGGAACAATTTCCCCCTGCATATACGCTCTGAACATTCCTATCTCATGTTCCGGAAATGCCTAAAGACCCATCTTTTCAATGAATCTTATGAAAATGTACCTAATATGTCTGTAATCAGCGACTAGATGCCCCCGGGCTTTGTGCGCTCATACAAATGAAAACAAATCATACGTTGTCAGTTCCACTCAAGATCGCCTGAAGGAATTTCTGAATACAGACAAGCTTATGGCAGACCAAGCGGCATACGCGTGTACCGGAACGTACAGTACGGCATCATGAAACCTGATGCCTTTATGCTTTTTTGCAACTTGACTTGATGATAGGCATCTAGCCTGTCTAGCTTTGAAAGTATAATAAAGTATTTAGTAAAATCAGTTCTGTGATGCTCAGTAGCGGGCAGGTGTCGCTTATTACTTTTCTGTATTGCACTGAAGATAAATACATACTCTTAATTTGTAGGATGCCGCTTTCTTATTTAAACTATCAGGGTGAGTCATTTCTAGGCTTCTATCAGATCACTTGTACTTTCTTCTTGCATCTTGTGATGATTGCGTGGATGTGGCTGGAACTGGATGCCCTTTGGGTGTGAGCAGTAGGCCATCAGGTTTGAACTTTATTTGATGCACGTAACTCTTTATGCATCCTAAAACTTCAGTAAACAAAACAGTACCATATATTTTTGGAAAATTCTTTCTCGAAAGTTCTCTTTATTTTCTATTGCCAGTGCTTGTGTTTCACCGACAGGTTAGAGCTTGGCATTGAGCCTGGTGCGTGCAAGGGCGGTCTTGGCGCCACTGGGGGAGAGAAGCCGCTGAGCATTTTCTTGCTGTTGTTGTCTGTGGCCACGCCCCCCACTATTTAAAATCATTCACTGCACCCCGGAGGGTCGTAAACCCAGTGTGTGCAACGGCCGTATTGGCGCCGCTGGGTGTTCGTGCCGAGGGAGGTGAGTGCTGAGCCTAGGCCACTGAGCTTGTGGACTTCAATTTTATCCAGTCGTTATACCATCTAAGGCTGCCTGTCAGACTGTTAAACTATTCAGAAGGATTTTATAAGGTGCTTCCTTCAGCTGTCTCAACCTGCAAAACCAAGATCACAAGTTTACCCACGAGTGTAATGAGCCCCATAGGTATTACAGAAGGACTCGCTACCTGGCCTGGAGGAGAGGACACCGAGGTCACTGAGGTGTACTCTGAAGGTAACGGGCCACAGAGGGAGAGCCTCGGACTATGCGTGTTCCTTAAGCCGTCGCCGCGCCTCTCTGGCTTAAGTGATGAGCATAATGCCTATTGGTTTCTGATAGAGGGATTCGGCAATACCACTGTAGGGTCTGGGGGTGGCATGTGTTCTTTTATCAGACATTTGCAACCTGTATGGTTTTGGACATGGAACCTTTTACTGGATCAAATTATTGATTTAACATCCAGCTAGCTTAAACTACATAAAGTATTGATTACTTGTGATTTTAAAATTTGCTATATTAATGAAATGCTCATGCATTGTTTAAGAAGTGTTTATGAAGTACTGTGGAGGTATTGCCCTATTTTTAGAGGTTTTATTTTGAAAAATATCGTAATATCTAAAGATGCAATTTAATATTTAAAAATTGTTTTTACATAATCACGTTGATTGACCATCCCATTGAGCTGATTAAAGGATTTTCATTGATTAAGCAACCACCCGTTCTTCACTTTGGTGCCTTAGCGTGGCAGCGAGACCGTAAGCACTGGTGCCTACGGTAACATATGTGCTCCATTCTGGGATCAAAGGATGTAGATAAGGGGCATTCATTGTGCTGGCTTTAACATATATGACATCAACGTATTCTTCTTCCGACCAAAGGTTTTCAACTTCTCTATGGAGTAGTTGGTTGATGGATTTGGTGCATTCTTAAAAAGAAGACATTTATGAGGGAACACTTCGATTCATTTGCTGTGGATATAGCCCTGTTAAAGAAGAGAATGTACAATAAACCACCTATGGTGCCCCCGAAATCACTGACCCCACAATGTGGCGTTGTAACAATCAGCCACCCAGGCCTTCCCAGGTGGTGTCAGGGCCGTGCAGAGGGCCACAGCACAAATGCGCGACCCAATCTAGCAGTGAGGGAGATGGGAGACATGGGGGGGGGTTACAGTGGTGACTCTCTTGGCTTATGTGGTAGTGCACTCCACAATTATCATGGCAACCAATATGACCTGAGTAAAGAGGTAGGGCTACAACAGGGAGCAATGATGGTCAATAACCAAAAATCAGTCTCCCACTTTTCTCAAACCATATGCCCCAGTGGCCACCAATCCCTCCCAACCATTTGCCCCCTTGGCTGACAACTCCGTATGCTATACCAGTGGGGCCTAGGCAGGGGGAGAGAGTTGGATGGGTCCACACAAATGAAATTGATAATAACATCGGCCTGCCAGTTACCCTGCACGATGTTTGGAGATTAACCCCAGGGTTCTACGAATCGCAAGAATCACTCATTTATTTTAGATTTACAAGGGAAGGCAAACCTATTATCAGAAGTGACATAGCAAGCTTTATGAGGTATGCCTCACACCATAATGGGGATGACACAATAGTGTTTTTTTTTTAAAAGGTGATCGGCTAATGGAAGGGTTATTGGCTATAAAGTCCCGAACTTATCCGGCTCTGGGTTTTAGAATATCCATCAGGCCAGTAGCCATTACTTGACCTAAAAGTAACTGGCCCTATATGGTGCCAACCCCAATGGTAGCCAAAACACAAAGGATGGGGAGGTTGTACAATGAGTGTGCCGGGGGGGACTGTATGGACCTTGAAGACATAGAGAGATACATGGCCAGATGCCCCAGCCCAGAGTGAGAGTAAGAGAGATCAGTCTAATCTCCTGGAACATAGCTGGTCTCAAGAAACACCTGGCTGATTCCGACTGGTGTGACTGCATTCAGGGGTATGACCTGATATGTTTTCAGTAAACCTGGGAAATTGATCCCATTAATTCCAGAGGGCTATGAGGTATATTGGGAGCCAGCCCTGAAGGGTCAAAAAGGAAAGATTGTTTGGGAAGCTGGCTTTTTGGATCAGCACAGCCCTGGATTTCCAAATCATCAAGGTTGACAGTGATACCCCTGATGCCCAGTATCTGGTCTTGAGCTCCCATGGATCTAACCCCATATCCCTTTGTAATGTTTATAATCAGGTGGCTGAGCAAACAACTTGATTGAGGAGATTGGGCATAGAATAGAACCTAGCTTGAGTCATGATGAAGTAAAACATCATGTAATATCGTGGGGTGATATTAACCTTCAAATAGAACCCTTGATGGATTTAGAGGGGGCATGGGATGATTTTGACGAGGCATGGGCCATTCCATCTGTAGTTCCCCCCATAATGGCGAGACCGCATCATATGGCCCGATGTTGTGCAGCCAGGCTGTTGAACCTGGGGCTAAGGGCTTGTAACGGTTGATTTGTTATAGATCAGCTGTCAATACATACATTGAGAGGTCCTAATGAAACGTACCACATTGATGACATCTTCCTCTCAGCTGACTCATGGGGTAAAGCACTTGATTTTGAAGTCACAAACATTCAGGCCAGCGATCATAGGACCCTGACACTGAAGCTAAACTGGCAGATTGGAAATCGGGAGGTTTCGTTAGATACCCGTAGCCTCCCTGTGCACCTACAGGGTGTATCCAAGCAGTGGGTAAAATGGTCAGATTGTGACATTAGAGAAGTGAAACCCCACATTTACAAAGCAATTGTTCCTGTACTTGAAGCAATTGCTACAAGGAAACTGAGGATGGTGAGATGTTTTCCTCCTTTAAAGAACTGGTCATGATAATCAAAGCCCTTTTCTCAAAACCATGAAAAAAGGTAAAAAACATGTAATCAAATCCCAACCTTGGTTTGATGTAGACTGCAGATTAGCAAAATCTGACATATTAAACTGCTTAAAAAAAACTGTCATCGGCCAGACAAACCCGAGCGGAGAGCTTTTAGGCCTTTTTATAAAGCTTTATTAAAAACTAAACAAGAAGAGTTTGTCCGCTCGGAATGGGAGAGGATGCAGGTAGCAGTTCAAGCAGGGGATGCATGCACATTCTGGAAAATTGTGAGCAGTTTAAACGAATGGCGGGGTGGGTCAAGACTGATATAAACCCAAATACTTGGCTGACCCATTTTAGGGATCTGTATGGTGGGGGGGCAAAGCAACCCTGATGGGGAGAACAAGTTGCATTGAGAACACAACCCCTCTCCTATTGGAGTTAAAGGATGTAAGAAAGGCGATATCCTCACAAAAGTGGGGGAAATCTCCCGGGCCACCTCTTTTGCCCATTGATATATGGAAAGATGAAATGGGAGTAGGGGTATCATTCTTAACGCTTCTCTTTAGCACTTGCCTCACTCTGAATAGGGTCCCCACTCATGGTCAAATGCGATAATAATCCTGATATACAAGAAGGGAGGAGGGAGAGTCCAACACATTTTAGACCCATCTTCTTTTAGATGAGGTTGGTCACTCAAAGTAAAGCCATAGACCACCTACAGGCTGGATTCTCACCTAAAATAAGTAAAGTGGACCAAGTATTTCATCTGCAGTTGATCACGTCCATGTATGCAGCCTTGAGAAAGATGAATATCTATACTGTCCTTGTCGATCTCAAGACTGCCTTCGATGCTGTTTCCAGGCCTAAACTCTGGGAAATCCTGGTTAGAAGAGGGATTCCACAGTGGCTGCTGCAGACCATAACACACTTGTACACAGACAACACAGCCTCAGTCTGCTGGGGGCTGAGGGGAACTAACCAAATCTTATAATGTGAATAGAGGTGTTAGACAGGGTTGTAGCCTGGCTCCACTGTTGTTCTTGTTATATATAGATGAGTCAAAGTTAGGGCAAAGTGCTTAGACCCCCCCAAGCTGGGTTAGGAGAGAGATCTGCCCGATTTAACTTTTTTTCAGATGATGCTGTGTTATTATCTACCTCAGTGAAGGGTCTCATAGCCACCTTAGGGTCCTTCGCAGAGATATACTCAGAGTTGTCAATGGAGAGCAATATGGAAAAGACCAAATTATTGATTTTACGGCCAAGATTTACAACCTATAAAAAACATAGGTTGGCCATAAACAACATCCCCCTGGAACAGGTACAACAATATGAATACCTGGGGGTGAGGTTCAATGACCAAGGGAACTGGCCTCTAAAGACGGCAAAATCTTGTCTGTCACTTGAAAAATATGGAGGGGGATTTTTAAGGTTCCTCTATTCACATGGTCAAGGACCAATTTCACCAGTGGTTACAATGTAGCGAGCCAATGGTAAGGCTGCTGCAATATACGGGGCTCAAATCTGGGGACACACAGACAACAATAATTTGGGTAGGGTAGATAGAACTTTCTTGAAAAGGTTATTAGTCCTGTCCAGATAATGTCAAAACATACCTGTCTATTTAGAAATGGGCCTCAGACCATTTGAGAGTGAGATTATCTTTAAACTTGTACAGTATTGGTTAAGATTGTGGTCTGGAACTGAGTTATATGTCTACCAGGAAACCATTGCAAACCTTGTGGAGATCGAGGGAGATAGATCTCTGCCCTGGCTCCAGCATGTGAAAAGTATTTCCCAACTCTAAAAGCACACTATGCTCGTTCCATGGCTGACCATGTGTCTCTGGCCAAGGTGCTGGACAGCCTCGGGGCAACACATACACGTGCAACACCTATAAGAGGACTGACTCCCGACTCCATTTTGTAGATCACCGACTCCATTTTGTACGATCACCGACTCCATTTTGTACTGGTTCTGGTAAGCCTTGCAGAAGCGCCGGCCTGCAGGCCTGCACCTCTCCCCCTGGGTCTGCGCACAGTTAGCCAGCTACACTCCCTTCCTCCTCCCCTGTGCCGTCTTTGCAGCAAGCCCGTTCTCACGTATGCCTGAGTGTAAAATGTAACACTTCAAACACTGTATCTTTTGTCTTCCTTTTAATTCACTGCACTGCGAGTGAACTGGGCCACAGCTCTGACTTTGAAAAATCACCCATCTCCATAACTCTGAATCAGCACCAACAGACCCCCAGGTTCAGAAACACGGCCCCAGCCCCTTGACCCCAAATTCTGTTTAATGTGCCAGTTGTGTGCCCTTCAACCAAGTACCACCCCAGCTCACCCCGAACGTTCAAATGCCAAGAGGCAATATATCCCCTCTTGTACTAACACACAATTAAACTGTCCCCCAATAGATCTAACAAAGTAATTGATGTAGATAGCCCAATAATATAACCTCAAGATAAGGCACCTGGACCCATGGAGTAACCCTTCTTATTGTGCATAATTTGTGGTTATAAGATATATTGGCTGTGTAGAAATGTGCCAGTCATTGTTAGTGTGTGTGTGGCCGAAAGGTCATTGTAAGGTAGAATAATTTGTAACAGCTCAGACACCGCCTGACCCTGTGCTCCACCCAGAAGAGCCCAGCTGACCCGTGCACCCCGCGCCGACACCACATGGACTTCCACCAATCCTAGAGCACCGGGCCTACAGATACTATAGTGTCCAGTCATCTTTGCCCAATCCCATCGATTCATGTACCCCCTATATACCACGTCATAGATGACGTGATTCTGTAATAAATATGTATGTTTTCCATTGTCTGACAGAGCGCTCACAGAGTGTACAGAGTCCTTTGTATGCCCTATTTTACTCAGATAAATTGGATCCCTTAGCTTCACCCACACTTGGTCCTGGTCTCATTCCCTACTGGGGTGTGTCCGTTATTGACTCTCATTGGGGAGTTTTTATTGTATTTTGGGGGACTGGTCACTTTCATTGGTGACCCTGACGTGATTGCATTCTTTCCATTCCTTCTGTCGGGGATGACCCCCGGCCACAGTAGAGACCCAGGGTGCACCCCCTCAAACCCGTCCACCTACGGCAACCGGTACCCTTAATCGTGCGCACGCAATAGGACGAGAGGGTCAACAGGTCCCAGCTTTGCAAATACCCACTGTACCGCTCGCCGGAGACGGGTGTGGCCATTGAGTGTGGGGCGGCACCTGGACAGACCGGGTCCGGAGGGTCTCGGATCAAGATGGACACGTGATTATCAAGTGCAAGCGACATTAAAAGATAATGGGGGAGAAACAGGAAAAGGGAGTCAGATAAAAGGAACTGTGGGACTATATGGTGGGGAAAATAGGGGGTGACAGTATCTCAGGGGAATTTGTTTTCTAGCTATTCTTACTCTTTTTTGCATATGGCCATTAGGTGAAGTATAGAGGTTACAAGGTGAATAGAGGTACGGGAACCTAGCTCTGCGAGGGGGTAGAAGGCGGCGCCACATTAGTACTATCTCGACTAGTACAGGGGATAACGAGGAGAAGAATTGAAAACGGTAGGAGTCTCATACAGAGGAGAGGACTCAAAATAGAATGTATAAATGCTTCTTTTCTTTCTTTCCTTTTAAAGGGACACTGGTAAATAAGGGGGGGAGGTACGCAAGAACCAAAACAAGGTAGCCGCTATTTAGGTTAAAGATTAATGATAACAGCGATATTGCACAGTTATTTAATTACACATTCTGTCAAAGTGAGTACAGCAGTGACATATGCAGTGGTGAATTATTGTATTGTATTGATTAAGTATATTTGAATTGACCCATCAAGAAGTAAAGGTATTGCTAAGGCAGGGATGGTTGTAGAAACACCACTCTCACATGTTTGCCAGAGTTTGCCAGGGTATGCAGATAGGATTAAGAAGTACCATAATCAATGGATCACAGAGCTGAAAGGAGGGTCATTTGATAGAAATGTATTGGACATGGTAGCGATGTGTTTGTTTGTAAAGTACAAAGGGAAACAACTACAAAACAGGAGAGAAATATTGGATTTGTGAAGGCTGTTCAAGGAAATACCCCCGAATAAAGGTAAAGGGCAGGGTGCATCTCCCCTGGCTACAAATAGCGATGAGAAGGAAGGGGAAAGCAAGGAAGGGAGAGCTGAGGTAGAACGGTTATACCCACTCCTGACTAAGCTGGCTGAGGGATACAGTGACCCAGAGTATGTATCCACGCCCACATCCCCAACTGCGCCCCTAGCAGCCGCCGCACCGCCCCCATATGATCAGCGAGGAGCAGTTGGACAGGTGAGTACTCCAACTGTAGACATAGAACAATTCACCCAAGATCTAGACTCAAGGCTAACAATGACCCAAACCGAATTGACACAATTGAGAGATATATGCGAGCACAGCTGTTTGCCCACACCGAGGGCAGAATGGACCAATACCCCAGACACCCAACAGGTCAATGGAGGAGTTTTGGAAAAAGGGAGAAATACTAGTCCGAATTAATGACACCCCCACAAGAGTCATAGAATTATATCAAGTAGAAGGACAGGTGAGTCTAGAAGGTGAGAGTATAGCATAAGTGAGGGAAGAAGAATATTGGTGTGATATAGAAGAACAAGAAGAGGAAGAAAGGAGACTGGAGGGGGATGCAGGGGGGCATTAGAAGCAGAACAGTCCCCCATATGGAGGGTACTGGAACGGGAGTGGCAAGGGAGGTTGAGGACTAGAGCAGGAAGAATGGCGGTGTTAGGAAAGAAGGGAGCAAAGGTAAGTACAGGGAAAATAAGGAGCAAGTTACAGCTGCCATTAATACACAAAGGGGCGGGAAGGCCACATTATGTCCCCTGGGACCAAATGGACAAGGCAAACCTGTTAAAGACGTTGCCCTCACTTTCAGGAGGGGTGAGTAAGTGAATATATACATTTGAGAAAAATACTGCTGGGGTCCCCCTAGCAATTGGTGATGTCAAAAGCCTGCTAGTATCCGCAGTAGGTGACCAAGCTAACCGGGTGTGGGCAAAGGCAGGATTTCCCAGAATAACACTGGACTGTGACCACCATGATGGGGCATCATTTAACACTGTAAGGGTGAGAGCATGGGATGCCCTGAGAGAAACATTCCCAGACACCCCCGATCTGCAATCAGTGATGCAATGTACAATGGGGGAGGAAGAAGATGCAACTGCTTACATTCTTCGGGTGCAGGAGATGTGGAGAGCTGAGACAGGCACTGGTTGGGACCAATCCACGTCCCTGCTTTATTTTATAATTAAAAGAGGGCTCCCGATGGAAGTGAAGAAGGCCCTTGATAAAATATCTGGGGTAGAAGCCAAGGGTTGGCCAGAAATACAGAGCTTAATAGTGCAAAGGAAAACGACCTGGAAATTAACATCCAAAAAAATGAAAGTGCTAATTTTGGAAAAACATCACAAACCAAAGGAGAGCTTAAAGGGGTCAATTGCTGGACAAAAGGTGGAAAAAGTCACCTCCTTTACTTACTTAGGAGTGAACTTCAACTGTAGAAGACAAGAAACTCAAATGCAGGAAACACTGTGGGCAAAAACAAAAAACTGTGACGCACAAACAAAGAAAGTAGAGAGGAAATACGGCAGGTTCACGATACAAGCTACAATCAACTTCTAAGTCGAAAGCAATCCCGACCATTTTATATGCCACAGAAGCGATGCCCGAGATACAAGACACAATCTGGTCAAAACTGGAAAGCTTCCTCTGGAAAAAAACACTACATTTACCACAATCAACCTCAATCGTGGCCTAAGAAGAGAACTCGCACTGGTCTCGCTGAAAGCAACAGTCGCAATAAACGGCCTGATGTTCTACCGGAAAATCAAAAACTCCAACTTTAAAACCTTCGTACCGATCAGAGAGTAAATTGAGAAGAAAAAAAACAAGATGCTGACAGCCTGGGCAAAAAAAAACTACAATCTCCTCACAGAAATAGGAAGCTCAGAAACAGAACTAGAAGAAAACCCAAACAAAACAAACGTGGAACTAAAAATTTGGGATCGGATTCAAACCTTAGAAGGTGCAGCAAAAAACAAACTCACCCTGCACCTCCCACCGAATTCACAAAAAGTCAATGAGACGATCGACTACTTGAAAACATTTCCGAACAAAGGAACGCGATCAACTTTCATAAGAATCTGTTTAAATCTCCTGAAAATGAACTAAATACTCACCATACGAGGGAAATAACCTAACAACAGCTGTCGCTTCTGCAAGACCAAAGAAATCGTGGAAACCCTAAGACATCTTCTCCTAGCATGCAAAGGAACAACAAAAAACAGAGAATCCCACATGGGCCACCTATTCCAAGACACGATGATACTAGAAGAGCAATACTGGTGGGACCGCTTGATGAGTGCCAAAATGACAAAAGCGGTTATTGCAGTAGTCACATTTTTTTCAACAGTTTACAACTTGACACATTAACCACAATCTCATAGGAACAGGTACAAACCTCAAAAAGGACCACAAACAACTAAACCTCAAAGGAACAAAACAAAAATCGGATATTTAAAGACAACCCAAATCTTGTAAAAACTGCAACGATCAGTTAAATCAAGAAAGAAAAAATAGTGCACCATTGTAAGAGGATCAAAGAAAGAGAGAAGGAAATAGCACAGGGAAGGTTGGCAGACAAAGTGAAGTTGGTACAGACAAAATTGGTGAAGGTCGCAGCAGTGGTAGCAGCCCTGCCCACAGACAGAGAACGAGAGAGGGAGGAGGAGCAGGTGACTATACAGGCAAGAATGGCAGAAAACTGAGCAGTAAATGGACAGGAGCAATGGGCCAGCGAGGAACAATATGGAGGGCCCCAATGGCAAGGAAGGAGTGGAAGAGGAGGGAGAGGTGGGTACAGGAGGTCTAGAGGGGGTGGGTATGGATATGGAGGACAAGGCCCCCACTGAGGAGGACAGGGGACATGCAGGAACTGTGGGAGGTGGGGACATTTTCCACGAGAGTGCCAAAGCCGTCCCATGGCCCCCTATCAAAATGAACAACAGTATGGTTACCCCCACCCAGGCAGTCCGTACCGCATGCCTATGGGCGGCTTTAGGAGGGAAGAGCAACACGACCCAAGGTACATGCACAAACAAAGGGCGCATTCTCAAAATGTACAACAACACCCGCAATGTCAGGAACATATGCCCCCGGCACGCAGAAACTCCTTTGCCACCCCAGCCAATGGTGCACCCGCACCCTTTAGGGGGGCAGCAATGATAGGAGATAATGTCTTCAGTAATGGTGAGACGATGAGATACTCAGCATAGGACAGCCCACAGAGAGCACTTGCGTATCCAGTCCTGTCAATGACCCTCAATGCAGCTGATGAACCACTGGTGGGGGCGGAGATAGGAAACAAACAATTAATCTTTATGGTGGATTCAGGAGCAGAAAAATCGTGCCTAAAAGAGGGCCGGTTCCCGTTATCGAATAATAAAATGGAGATGCAAGGGTTCTCTGGGGTGGTGGTCGAGGTTCCGTACACAGAAGAATTGGAGGTAACGTTAGGAGGGAAGACAGTGCGAGCGTCTCTACTGTATTACGAAGACTCGCCCATCAACGTGCTAGGCAGGGACCACCTCAGTAAGCCCAATATAACCATATCTTTCACAGAGAGAGGAATAGTGTGTTCAACATCAGGAATATGTGCCATGCGCACTATGTAAGTGATCCACACACAAACCACTGCACAACAAGTGGTGGGATACCAGTTGACCCAGATATGTTCATACATGGACTGAAGGTGTTGGCACGTGTGGTGCCGGAACTCACATGACACGAGTGGCGGGTACCATCTGAATTTGTGTACCGCCCCGGGGCAACCCCGGAGTTGGTAGCAGGGTCAGTAGTTTCTATAGACCTACACAGAGTGCAAGTGTCAACACAACAAATTACTGTTATTGGTATAGACATGCATGGATGTGAGTGGCGAACAGTGTTGTGTATCATTGTGTATCAACCTCAATATAGCACTACGAGATGTTTCAGATGAGGAGCTGTTCACTGATGCTGACACTGATGGGGAAATTATAATGGAAATAGCGATCCGCTGTGAAATAATGATCCAACACAGACAAGTGCCACTCCCCATCATGGCCTCATCAGTGCACCTCCAGCATTCTTTAGTGAGGGCATGCAACAAGTACCACCAGTGTTGTGGATTACTGGCCCTCATGATGTAGGGCTGCTAAGAGAAGTGACCCTTGGTGCCCCGGGTGAACAATACCCCCTATCAAGAGAAGCAGAAGAAGGAATAAAAGAGACAATACATGCACTATTGTAGCAGGGGATCATCGTACCATCAAATTCTCCTTGTAATACTTGTATTTATCTGATTAAAAAAGCAAAGGGAGGTTCATGGAGGATAATACAGGACCTACACCCTCTCAATGACGTCATACAAAAAGAGTTCCCACTCGTCCCAAACCCTGCATCAATATTGTGTAGTATCCAAAAACGGCTGCATGTTTCACAGTGGTAGATTTGAAGAATGCTTTTTTCTCAATACCACTGCACCCCGAATCACAAGAGGTATGAACACTGTAGATTGCCGTAGGGATATTGTGGGAGCCCAAGTATTTTCAACAGAATATTACATGAAGACCTCAGCAACACTAAGAGCACCATCATTCAGTATGTGGATGATTTGTTGATTTGTGGAAAGAATGAGGAAGAGTGCAGAAAAGATTCAATATCACTACTTACCCAGCTTGCATACAAGGGATATAAAGTGGACAAATAAAAACTGCAATACTCTCTAGCAGAAGTGCTGTATCTGGGTCAACTGATATCAAAAGATGTTAAACGGATAGTACCCGACAGAGTAGCAGCAGTGCAGGCAGTAAGTAAACCCAAAACAGTGAAGGAGATGCAAAAGTTTCTCGGCATGTGCAACTATTGCCGTACCTGGATACTGGACTATGCAGCGTATACCAAACCTCTACTACATGCACTTAAGGTAGCACAAAAAGAAAACACTGTCTTGAGTTGGACACAAGAAATGCACACTGCCTTTAACACATTAAAAGAATTGATCTCTACGGCACCTGTCCTGACAACCCCAGATTATGACCACAAATTCTAGCTGTTTTCACACTGAGATGGAATGCTAATGACCGCCGTGTAAACTCAGAAAACATTGCTGGGCCATAAGCCGCTGGCATATTACAGTGGCACTCTTGATGCAGTTATGCAAGGACATTTCACCTTTGAACAGGCACTCACAGCTGCAGTGTTCGCTATTGAAAAAAGTGCCATGATTGTGATGGGGTGCTCTGTGACCCTGTTCGTGGAACACTCATTATTTTTGATACTTGAAAGATCAAAAAGCACGCTAACAACCCAGAGAGCTACTGACTATGAGATCACATTATCCAGTGCGAACATACACATAGTACGGTGCAAGACAGTGAACCCAGCCACTTTTCTCACAGAAACATGCACAGTAGAAGACATGCAAAATCATGATTGCACCACATACAGGGGGAAGATGAAACACAACCACATCACCCTCTCCAGTGAGGGAGAGGTATACTTCGCAAATGGGTCAGCATCAATACATTGTGAGACAGGAGAAAAACATGTAGGGGCAGCAATGGTGTGACTAGAGGAAGGAGAGTACGAAGTGATTGTACCAAAAAGACTGCCTGCACATTTCTTGGTGCAAGCAGCGGAACTGGTGGCACTAATTGAAGACCTACATACTGCTAAAGGAAGCGCAGTAACAATATACACTGAATCAGCATACATGACAACAACAGTGCATTGGGGGCCGCCATGCTGGGGAAGGAGAGGATTTAGACGAGCAGACGGGTCACTGGTTCAGCATGCTGAACTACTCATGGAACTAATTGAGGCCCTAAAAGTACCCACAGTGGTAGCACTGGTAAAATGCCAAGCCCACATGAATAATTATGACGTCATCTCACTAGGGAACGCAGCAGCAGATGCTGCCGCGAAAGAAGCAGCATATCTTACGAAAGAAATGCCTGGCGAATTTGTATTGC
This sequence comes from Ambystoma mexicanum, assembly GCF_040938575.1. Classification (NCBI taxonomy): domain Eukaryota; kingdom Metazoa; phylum Chordata; class Amphibia; order Caudata; family Ambystomatidae; genus Ambystoma; species Ambystoma mexicanum. The sequence continues at coordinate 308,505,908 of NC_090921.1, forward strand.
AAAGGCATGTAGAGGAAGAGCAAGGGGAGGGATATAATTTGATGCCAGTTTCGCAGATAATTGAATTACAACAAGAAGCACCACCCAAAGAGAAGGAGTTATGGGGTAAAAATGGGAGTAATCAGTCAGCAATTAACCTCTTATGGAGACAGAACAATACAGGTAAAATAGTGATGCCAGTAAAACTGTTAGAGATAGCATTTCAACAGCTCCACTTCCAAGCCCACAATGCAAAACAACATATAGTCACAGAAATACAAGAAAATTGGTTTGTGTCAGGACTGCACGAACACGTGTCTAAAATGACAATAGAATACACGACATGTCAAACATACAATTCAGGGATGACGCTATGAGCACTGAGAGGAACACTGCCTCGGCCCATTGGACCATTCCGTGAATTACACATTGACTATGCAGACATGGGAGAAAGGTGCAATGGATCCTGATATTTGATAGTGGTGGTCTGCCCGTTTTCTTGTTGGGTGGAAGCAGGTCCCTGCGCACACACAGATGTGAATTATGCAGCAACATTTTTAGTAAGGGAAGTGTTTCCCTGCTGGGGAATATGCGACGTCATACGCTGTGACAACAGAATGCATTTCGTCAATGATCTGTTAAAAGCAGTGACAACAATGTTGGGTATTACCCACAAATTGTGCTCGATTTATCCCCCACAAGCAAACAGCGTTGTGAAAAAAATCAACGGCCTCTTTTAAAGCCGATTATCAAAATTATGCCACACCCTAAAGAAAAACTGGGTGTACTGCTTGCCGTTAGAACTGTTTGAATTAAGGAACCAGCCCAGCAAAGACCACCACTTATCCCCACATGAAATAGTGACAGGCAGACATATGCACACAGCCCTCTTCCCCCTGCAAAAACAGTTAGATGCGCACAGGAGTGCAACGGTGTTGGGGGTAAAATTTCAGGAATACTTAAGACAACTGACCAAAGCAGCAAGGATGATAGTGAAACAGCTAGCTGCTCCCTTCACACAGGAGAATGAGAGTGACACTATGACACCAGTCACAGATAGCCCAAACTGCCAGTTGATGCCTAGGGAGATATACGTGCGTAGCTTCGTGTGATGGTGGAATGCACCCAGGTTCCATGGCCCTTATGAAGTAATATATTGCACACCCACAGCGGTGAAAGTGAAGGGCCTAGGATAGTGGATCCACTTATCCGACGTACGAAGGGCTTACGACAGTGTAACGCCAGAACAAGAGCAGGAAAGTTTAGAGAGAAGTACGAAAATGTAAGAAAGAGAAAAAGGGAAGGGGGAAAACACTGAAATGGAAAAGCGATTAACACAAAACTGAGAAGCATATGTATACAAGAGGGAAATGTGAAACATAATAAATAAACTGAATGTGAAAAGTAAAATATAAATTGCAGACAAAAATGTCTACTGCTCTCTCTCTTTCTCTCTCTTTCTTTTCCTCCGCATTGTTGTAAATTTTAATGAATTACGAAGAGTACCGTAAAAACAAAAAATGAAAGATAAAATATGAAATAACAAGCGAAAAATGTGTACTTAACCCCTTTATATCTCACTCTGTAGGATCATCAATGGCAACGACGGGGGCCCTCAGTGCCAACAGCATAAGTCAAGATAGAGATAGTAGAAGAATTAATGGTTTAAGATTATATTCGTATAAGTGTGGATTATGCTGTAGTGCAATAATTTTCTTTTCCATGATGTTTGGACTTGTATTGTATTAGGCCATATCATTTACATCAATAGATATAAAGGAGGGGGGAGGAGGAGTAGACCGTGTAAAACAAGGGTCACATTTTGAGATTTAGATTGATATTTTATTTCTATCGCGCTCGTACACAAGTGTTATTTGATATGGGATGGCTTCAAATTCATTTGGGCATACGAACCTACAAAAAATATCACACACAATGAAAACTACATAGCCCTTATTCCTGTGCTATATGGTTCCATGGTTGCCTATAATGATTCTGAGTTCAATGTGTATGAAATGAATGACCCAGTTCCCTCTGCATTTCCGTGGCCCAACAATGAGCTCTATACAGCCACACAATCTACCTCAAATGATATTAGAAGAAACGATGAGTGGGACACAGGGAAAATGGGTGGGAGGTTTGCAATAAGATACGGGGAAGAAAGGGAGACATCCAATAGCCCAGGGGGAAACAGAAGAAAGAAAAGGGGGGCAGGACGGGAGAAATATGATGAATATCATGGATTGGGGTTAGACACAATAGAAAACCCACAGCACCCACATCAGTCTAATAAATGGTACGCAGACATGAGTACAACGGCAAAGCTGACCACAAACGAGAGCTGTTATGTGTGCTCATTAATACCCCATGCCTCAGAAACTCCTAAAGTTCTGTTACCACAAGAGTCGCCTATTGCAGAGGCCCAGTGTCTAGTACATCTTGCACTATGGATAATAAAAAACACTTTTCAAGCACAGACAGTTTCATTCGAAATGCTGCAGAACGGGAACACGTGTTACCACAAACCAAAAGGTGTGGTCTGCCTGAAGAGCCTTTTCTTGTTATAAAAGGAACATTGTTTTTGGACAATAAATGGCAAGAAGAACAAATAGTGTGCAAAGCAGAAGCACAGCGAGGACTCTCAGATGAAAAGTTGCAGTGGATTCAAAGAACATGCGCCCCGATATGGCCATAGCATATCACAAAACTAATGTGGATTACAGCCCTTGAAAAGCCATTCAAGCTGCAAAGAGAAATATCGTATGAGTTATGTTTCCATGGAGAAGGAAGAACACATCTGGGTACAAACAAGAACTGTAATAAAACCCTCATTATTCCAGACATGAAAAAGGCCACTGCTGCACTGAAGGACACTTACTGGGTTTACGGCAAATAGGCATACCTGCACCTTCCAGAGTCTTGGAGGGGCACGTGTGCCCTGGCAATGCTGCATTGCGCTTTAATGGTGATACCTGAGAGCCACATCCAAGGGGGGAGGGGACTGCCGGCAACTAAGTATCCTGAGCCCCTGTCAACAACTGAAGAACCACCCACCCATGTCTTCTCTGAGGAACAGCTGCAAAGCACGGTCTCACGAAAATGAAGATCAGCAAACTACATCTCCAAAGCATCTGCTGAACAGTTGGCCCAAGTTCCTAACCGCTTCAAACTTTTTACGTCTGCTGAGATGTTTTTCGTGTCCCTGATCCCAAGCATCCTGGCATGAGCGAATGCAAAATGGCTCCAGATCACTCTCTGGGAGCTGATCCAAATCACCAATGACACAGAAGAGGGGTTCAATGTAATAAAGGTGGAGCTACGGGCCCTGCGGCTAATGACAATGTGGAACAGGTATGTCTTAGACCTGTTAACAGCAATGGACGGTGGTGTTTGCCAAAAAATCAAGAGCGCATGTTGCACATTCGTAACCTCTGCAGAGGCAGACAACGGAATACTATCCCACGTAATAGCAGCAGTACACAACCTTGGTGAACAGATGAAAGAAGAAGAAGGAGTTCAGCCCAGCACAAGGTTTGACAATCTGTTCTCATAGGTTCCATCCTGGCTCGGAATGACTGAAAAGTTGCTGATAGCAATCATAATTTTTTTCCTTTAATTTTTTGTGCGCCAATTAGGACTGAAGTGCAGTACCAAACAGTGCGATGATGATGGTGACAATGAGATGTGCAGCAGGAGTGGTACAGTTGACACATGAGGCGCAAGTTCAAACAGGAGATGACTCAGAGCCAAAATATAGAATGACAGCTATATATAACACTGGGTACATTGTAGATCCATTATATCACACCACAATCAAAGAACCCAGTGAATTGCAATGGTACGATGAGGTTTGGGTACACCTAGAAAGGTATGGGGGTTGTATCTACATGACATGCACCCCTGATGAGTTTGCACGAGCAGGGGAAAGCCTGAGAGCAGTATGCAGGGCTTGGATGGCACGAAAGTGAACACCTACATGGGATGAAGCAATAGCAGAAGAAAATGAATGTAAGAGGCTGGGGGAGTTACAATATTCATTACTTAAGTAACAAAAGGGGGAATGTATGGGAGAAAGTGTCTTCGTATCCCCATCCCCTCCATTCCCGCCACACTAAAAGCACACTATGCTTGTTCCATGGCTGTCCATGTGTCTCGGGCCAAGGTGCTGAACAGCCTCGGGGCGACACATACACGTGCAACACCTAGAGGAGGACTGACTCCCGACTCCATTTTGTACGATCACTGACTCCATTTTGTATGATCAAGAACTCCATTTTGTACTGGTTCTGGTAGGCCTTGCAGAAGCACCAGCCTGTAGGCCTGAACCTCTCCCCCTGGGTCCACGCACAGTTAGCCAGCTAAGCCCCCCTCCTCCTCCCCTGTGCCGTCTTTGCAGCAAGGCTGAGTGTAAAAAGCAACACTTCAAACATTGTATCTTTCGTCTTCCTTTTACATCACTGCCCTGAGAGTGAACTGGCCCACAGCGCCAACTTGGAAAAGACCACCCATCTCCATAACTCTGAATCAGCATAAGCAAACCCCCAGGTTCAGAAACACAGCCCCCAGCCCCTTGACCCCAAATTCTGTTAGATGTGCCAGTAGTGTGCCATCCGACCAAGTACCACACCAGCTCACCCCGAACGTTCAAATTACAAGTGGCAATATATCCCCTCTTGTACTAACACACAATTAAGCTGTCCCCCAATAGATCTAACAAAGTAATTGATGTAGATAGCCCAAGAATATAACCTCAAGATAAGGCACCTGGACCCATGGAGTAACCCTTCTTATTGTGCATAATTTGTGGTTATAAGATAAATTGTCTGTGTAGAAATGTGCCAGTCATTGTTAGTGTGTGTGTGGCCAAAAGGTCATTGTGAGGTAGAATAATTTGTAACAGCTCGGACACCGCCTGACCCTGTGCTCCACCCAGAAGAGCCCAGCTGACTCGTGCATCTTGTGCCGACACCATGTGGACTTCCACCAATCCTGCAGCACCGGGCCTACAGATACTATAGTGTCTAGTCATCTTTGCCCAATCCCATCGCTTCATGTACCCCCTATATTCCACGTCATAGATGACGTTATTCTGTAATAAATATGTATGTTTTCCAATGTCTGACAGAGCACTCTCAGAGTGTACAGAGTCCTCTGTATGCCATAATTTACCCAGATAAACAGTGTCTCTTAACTTCACCCGCACTTGGTCCTGGTCTTTTTCCCTACCGGGGTGTGACCGTTATTGACTCTCATTGGGGAGTTTGTATTGTATTTTGGGGGACTGCTCACTTTCAGTAGGCGAATGATTGCACAAAACTTGTGATGGGTACCTTTTACTTGTCAAGCAAGCTAACAAAGGGTTACAAGAATTATCTGGATTATGTTGGACCCCTGTTGGCTCGCACCTTGTATATTAAATGTAGGTTTAACCAACTGCACCTGGCATCCCCATCAATAAAAGTCAGTTTTGAATGGAAATGAAATGTGCCCAACTTGTGGGCTTGACAGAGAAACTTTAAATCACTTTTTGTTCTTCTGCAGGTGTTACCGGGTGGCACGTTATACGTTTTTAATAACCATCTGTAACATGCATGGCACACAACAGATAAGGTGGTCTACTTTGTAGCAAACATTTCAGATCTGGAATGGCGCAAAAGAGCCAGAATAATGAAAACGGGTCTTGTGATCCAAGGAGTGATAGCCACATTGTATTGACTAATGTGTGTGGGAAGCCCAACTTATCAGCCAAAACAAAGTTGCCTTATTTAATTTAATTGAAATAATGACCATGGGCCTCATTACACAGTACGCGTTAAAATCCGTCCATTACTGGCATGGTGCTAGTAATGCGTCCAGCTTGGCATGATGCAGCTAATTTCGTGGCATTACGAGTATGCAGACACGAGCACAGCGCCATGCCGGTAATGCCCCTACCGCCATGCGCCTAAAGACCCCAAAAAGACCCTTTGCGGCATCGACGAAAGCGCTGATAGCACTTCCGACATCCTGCAACATGCAAATAGCGGTCACCGCTAATAGCTGTGATCGCTATTAGCGGTGACCGTAAAATTGCGGAATCGGAAATAGCGTCATCGCACAGGAACGGGAAAGAGCACGGCGGCCATCTTTAAAAACACAATCCATTGCCATCCTCGTCCCCCAGGACCTGTTTCCACACCACTCCAACACCAAAGCATCCGGATACCCTGACAACGCCAAAGGTCATCAAGAAAGGCGCGGATCGGCAGCGCAAAGAAAATTTCACCAGCGAAGAGCTGATCATGTTAACTGAGACCCTTGCCGCAAATGCTAATGTCGTATTTGCGAATGACATGCGGTGTGAGACACTTATGGAGAAAAAGGCCATCTGGGCAGAGGTGGCCCATAAAGTCAATGCGGTGGGCACCACCACCCGCACTGTCAGGGACTGCAGGAAGCGGTGGGACGATCTACGGCTCCGGGTCTGCAGCATACTGACTGCAAATCGCAACCTGGCCATGGCCACGGGAGGTGGTGCTGATTCCCCAATCAAACTCTGTGGGAGTGGGAGGAGACCTGCGCCAGCACAATTGGCGTAGAATGCATCGAGGGAGTCGGGGACATGGAGACCGGTGATTAAACAATGCACTGTGAAGGGTGAGGGCCCCCCCAAATGTGAGTCCAGAATCAGACCATGGATCCAGCCACAAACATACATGCACACAACCCTGCCCATGTGAGTGTCACACCTCAACACACACACATGCACGCATCACCACATACATATGCAACACAGATCCATGCATGCATGACCCACCCGACATCCCCGTTACCAGATGCCCAACTAAAGAGGTCCTAATGCATAGAGCGGCATGACGTAATTATTCGGCATGAAGCACGTTAAACCATCACCGATGCTATTCCCTATTTTTGTCCCCCACAGGCTCACAGACAGACAGTGATGAGCAGGGCACTGTGTCACAGGCTCCCCCAGCCAAGAAAAAGGCCAGGGCACAGGAGACAGGGGACACCGCCACCACATCAAGGGGCACTGGGAGGAGTGAGCACCAGCAGATGGGTAAACGCAGCAAGAGCGCCAGTTCACCAAGGCCTGAAGCCATGGCTGCTAAAATTGCTGCTCCCACGGCAGTGTTCCCCCCATCATTGGAAACAACCACGGAGGGCCCGCTCTCTGCGGCCACCAGTTCGACTGGTGAGGCAGCAGCCACTGCGCCGCTTTCAGACGTGGAGGACACCATTGACCTGGAAACGCAAAGGCCCCCGCAATCCATTGAGGCAAACCCACGGCCACCATCTTGATCAAGTAGCCATGGACAATCTGGCAACGAGACCATGGAAGGGAGCCGGAACCCTCAGGTGTCCTCACTTGATGGCCGAGCCATGGACCAGGGCGCAGCAGCCACCCCAAGAGCTGGACGCAGTCGCCATGACCTGTCAGCCTTCAGCCAGAGGCAGGTGGAAATAACAGCGCTGGTTGGTCAGCATGTGGAAGAGGCAGCCCGTCTGAGGGAGGAGGTTAGGGCCAATGCAAGCCAGACAAGAGAGGGCATGGAGGCCTGCACAAACAGACTATGCAAGGAGATGGCCCAACTGAGGCAGGTCCTCATCCATATAGAGGACGCTATGGACCAGCAATATCCCCCCCACCACAGGATCAACCACATCTTCCTCTGCAAGTTGTCAGACAAGCCCCCGCCGCTGATCCTTGCGCACCAGGAGGCACACGCCATCCCAACCTCCCAATGGCGGTGCTGGCCATGAGAAGTAGGGCCAGCAAAAACTAGCTGGCACATGTGCAGCAGGACACCTACGTACTACAAGCTAAACATGGGAGTGTTGTGGGGGGAGGGGGAAAGGGAGTTTTTGGGAGTGTTGTGGGGGGAGGGGGGAAAGGGTGTTTTTGGGAGTGTTGTGGGGGAGGGGGGAAAGGGTATTTGCACAGTTGGGGCCATGCACTTTTTGTTCACAAATTCATCTTAATACACGGTTGACAAGTTCAAACACAGGCTTGGTTTTCATCATTGTGTATGTGTACTTCATTGGGCACAGGGCCCATTGTGCGCTTCACCACATACACCAGGGCAACAATACCCATATCCATCCAAAAGAGTTGAACCATGTCTCTCAGAATATTTGATAGATCAGATGCTGACGCACATCGTGTCACTCCAGGCCATCACTTCTTGCATAACCTGCCGGCCCATTTGCCCCATCCTTATCCCCATCATCATCCTCATCAGGTGGTTGCATTTCAACGTCAGGGGGAAGTGGCACATTCCATCTGATACACATATTGTGCAGCATGACACATGCCATGGTTACCTTAGGCACCTTGTCATGGCCGTACAGGAGAGCCCCACCCGACCAGCTTAGGCACCGGAACCGTGTCTTCAGAAGGCCAAATGCCTGCTCAATCACGACGCAGGTGCGGTTATGTGCAAGGAAGTATTCCTCTTCGTGCCTGTTCTGTGGGTTCCATATAGGGGTAAGGAGCCACCTCTTCAGGGGATAGCCAGCATCACCTGCATGGGTGGAACAATGGGGCCTTGTTACTGGTCACCTCAATTGCAACCTGGACATTTTACACTAATTCTGTTTGCATTCTGATTGGCATCCACGATTCCCAGCATGCATGGAGACGATCAGTGTAACTGCAATGTGAGAAGGTAAACTAGTCCCTGCAAGTGGACGTGCACCATGCATGCCTCCGGCAGTATTTCCCATGTTCTGGGTGTGGACAGGTCCTAGGTGTTCCTAGGGCCTGACGACCTTTGTACGACACTGCTAGTGTACTGCCATTATGATTCCAATGTCCCCATGCTGTGAAGCGGCACATGAGTAGTGGTGTATGGGTGTGGTTCTGTACAATGGCTACAGGTGATCCCTTTGCATGCACTCAAGGGCGCATATCTGTTGTGATGTTGTTCAACGCACATTTACGTTATGCATATTGGCTGCATGTAGCAGCTTTGTGTCATATAGGGTATGGTATGATGTGCAATGTGCATGTGGTTAGATGTATCATGTTTTGCGTTATGGATTGATGTCTTTGTTGTGCAGCTTACTACTTGCCTGTGGTTTTGTGTCCGCTCCATTGTGGGCTGCCTTGGTGGACATTGGCGTACATCTGTATGTCCCTTTATTGTATGGACAACAGTCCACAACCAGTTGGAGTATGCATCTCTCCCCCGCAAACACACCCCAGATCACATTGCCATGTACTTGCCCTGCTACTCACCAAGTAGCCACGAACGTTGTCCAGCATGTCGCTCCATGTTGTGTGGTATCGTTGAGTTCCGCAGGACCATTGAATCATGGGTTGATCAGGGGTATTGGGCACAAATGTGTTGTTATCTTGTTTGAGTCACATACCATTTGGACATTGATGGAGTGGTAATGCTTTCTGTTTCGGTAGACTTCCTCATTGTGATGTGGGTGCACCATTTCCACATGGTACATTTGATGGCCCCGATGCTATTTGGGATGCCTGCCAGTGAATAGATGCCAACTTTGTTGTTGGAGATCTCCTGGGCTATCCGTGGCAGGGATATGTGTTCACTTGTGTGCTTCGGGGGGCATCGAACACCTGGGTCAGCGTGCGTGAGAATACTGGTTGTGAAATGCTATGCATCTGCCCTACCGTATGCTGGTAGGTGCCTGTGGCCAGGTAATGCAGCATAGTTACTACCTTCAGTAGAGGGGGGATGGCAGTACGGATGTCTATGAGGCTCACTATGTCGTTGTGAATCATGTCCGCAATGGTTGTGATGGTATCCCGGTCCAGGCGGCACAGGGTGTCTGCTCAGGGGTTAGGTTGAATGGAATGGCTAGAATCCTGGGGATTGCTGGCTGCCTCTGTGGTATGACTCGGTGCACTGGTGGGGCTTGCTGGGTCAGTCTCGCCATCCTTCTCCTCCTGCGTCTCCTCTGTGCTGCCTGTTGTTGTTGGTGCTGCAATGCAATCATGTCCTCCAGCCCATGTAATGCGGCAAGTATTGCAACCATCTTGGTGTGGGAAGGGGTGTGGTGTGCTCCTTTTGTGCTGCCCCAGTCTCCATTACCACCACCTGTGCTGTTGTGGCCACCTGTGGCATGTGGGGACACTACTCAGCTCTCTCAACGGGTGGTTCGCGATGCCGGTATTTCCTCCATGCCAGTATGGGCTTCTCTGGCCAATACCATGCCGCTATTTGCATGTCTGCATGGCTTGTAATGTGTGCTATTAGCCCCATGCTGCTATTTCCGACCTGAGGGGTCGCGCGCCCACGGACTGGCCGCTATTAGAGGCAAACGTTCTTAGCGGTGCCGCTAATAGTTGCCAGTCCGGGTCGTGATTAGCTAGGGATTTTAGCGATACCGGTAATCCATTAGCGGTATCGTCATTCCCTTACCGCCTAATGTGTAATGAAGCCCCATGACTTTTTTAAGGTTACAAGTTTAAAAGGGGTAATGGGACCAGTGTTCAATGTTTTAGTTCAGGGTTTTTTTAAATAGTTCACTGTTTCACTATCTGATATATCTTCTACATTGTTATTTTATATTTTTTGATGCATTTTACGGTAGCCTTGCTATTTCTGCTTTGTATCTTGTAGTATATTATGTTGCTTCAAATTTTGTAAAATGACTTGTGATCTCATGCATATACGCGTATGCGTAAACAAGTGTTTACTCCCTCTGTCCCCTCGGGACGTCCCCATTCCTCTGGTCCCCCTGTGATGTTCCCTTGTGCCCCCCCTTCCCACACAGAGGTGTTGCCTCTTTTGCTTGATTCTCCTACCCCCCCCCCCTCTCCAGCCTACTTCTGCAGGAGTCTGTCCTGATACATTCGGGTTTCACCATCACCATCTTGTGACCAATGCTGGATTTGGCTTTTATGGACTTCATTGATTCACGGTGCGTCACCCTTTCTCATGGTGGCCCTGAATCATGCTGTTCCCATCTTCATCTTGTATCCAGGCTTGCAACATTATGTGTTACTACTGACTTCTGCAATTGTATTCGCTCTCCCCTCTTGCTTCTCCACTCTTTTTGACTGCTTACTCTCTGTTCTCTCCTCCTCTCCCTTTCTCCCTTTTCCTATCTCCTCCCCTTACTTTCTTCTATGCACTTACTCTATGAGAATTGTCCCTGGACCGAGTATGATAGCAACCTCGCCTGTCTCCTCCCCCACCCCTTGCTACTCACCCCCTCCCCAGCGCTGAATGTTGTCAGGCCTAGTACGATAGTCACTTGTTTTGTTTCTCCCCTCCCTTTCTGCACCCCTCTCCCTCACCTTTTGTTTTCTCCGGCTATACCAGAAATGTCGTCAGGCCTAATATGGTAGTCGCCTATCTGTTTCCATTTCATTCGCACTCTCCCCCTCCCTTCCTTATCTATGTGTTAGCTCTTGCACTATCTGAAATGTCATCAGGCCGAGTACGATAGTAATTTCACATCCTTACTGTTCATGGCCTGTAAGAATGTCACTGTATTTTGCCTTGTTCTCTCTCTTGCCTTGAATCGCTTTGAAACACATTGGGCCTCATTACGGCTTTGGCGGTAGCCACGACGCTACTGGCGGCATGGCTGCCTCCAAAACCGGGTCCGGCTCCGGCTTCCCTGAATAGGGAATTACCGGGCCATTCCGAGTTTGGAGGGCCCGGTAATTCCTCCCTCTGGGGACCCAAGCCCCGACCTTCCCCATTCCCATTCGAGCCCCCATAGGGCTCAATGGGAATGGGTGCAGGGAGCTAACAACGGGCCGATTACGACCGGCCCTTTGTTAGCTCCCTGGTCCCCTCCAGGGACGCGGTAACGACGCCTGGTTTTACCAGGCGTCCTTACCGGGTCCCGCGAGGGGACCTCGTAATCAGGCGGAATGGGTTTAACGGGTCTGCATCCATTAGCGGCACCCGTTACCCAATCTGCCAAAGTGGTAATGAGACCAATTGTGTATAGGCGCTATATAAATAAACTATCACATCATATCATGCCATATAATATATACATGTACAGCAAATGACGTAAAGTCGAATAAAAACTATTTGATGATGATGATAGGTTCCGACTGATCATCCCAGCCTAAGGCAACTGGGCATTCTTCTGCAAAGTATACACTTGTCGTGGCTTTCCATCCTTTCAATTCTAGGTTGCTATCTTCCTGTAAATCCTAGGTTGCGATCTACGGTCTTGTGGCATCCATATGCTGCGGGCTCTATTTTGTTTTACCATTCTGTCCAAATGTATCATTGGCTCATAGGAGCTGGTGGGTATTCTAATCAGATCTGAACTAGAGTCAGACATGAGTCTAGTCACTATGCCATCAATTTCTAGTGAGGCTGGGGCCTGTTGCCCTTCAGCATCCACACAGTTAGGTCTTCGGACGAAGCCACTTCATCTATGGTTGGCGATATGTCAATGCTTGAAGCTTTTGTGTTCTTTTGTCTCCACTCTTTGGCAAAGTTGTTGGTTTTGCACTAAAGATATAGGGCCTGGTTCATGGATTTCTTTACACGGTTCAAAGTGACTTTGCGCTGCTGAAAAGTGACTTTACGCTGCCGACACAAACCCTGATTCATGGAACTGCACAAAGTGTATTTTTGCAGTGTAAAGTCCGTGCAATATTAGTGCATGGTCATTTGTGCAGTACAAATGACTTTGCACGGACTTTGCACTGCAAAAATACACTTTACATAGTTCCATGAATCAGGGTTTGTGTCGGAAGTGCAAAGTCACTTTTCAGCAGTAGAAAGTCACTTTGAATCGTGCAAAAAATGCCATGAAGGGCCTGAAAAGTGCACTGCTGAAAAGTGACTTTGCACTTCGGGCACAAACCCGGATTCATGGATCTGTACAAAGTGTATTTTTGCAGTGAAAGTCCGTGTAGTCAGTGTATAGTCATTTTTTCACAAAAAAATACTTTTCATTGTAAAAATACACTTTTCAGCACTAAAAAGTCACTTAGAACCGAGCAATAAAAGTCGTGAATCTGAAGTCTTTATGCTTGTCAGGTTACTACAAGAGATCGCTCGCTAAGTGTTTGTGGCTGCCAACTTTTGATTTTCGCTACAGGTGCAACTTTTGATTAGTCACTATAAGGGCAAACATTCACACATCAAGCGAAATCAGGCTGTCGTACCCATCCCAAGATAGAAACAACACTCTTCACAGCACATTTTGCTGCAGGAATTCTAAAAAAGCTATACGATTTACAAGCAGGTTTAACACCTAACCTGCTGATCTGTCTTTGCAACCTTCTGCTTTAGAATTCCCTGCTTCTGCTCGGCTGAAAGCAACTTTGGCCTTTCCTGTACTGTACCCTCCCCACAAATAAGGATGAGGGGGGTCCATTGATGAGGCGGCCTTCCCGCTTTGAAGTGAGCAGCCCTGCAACACTTGAATAAGCCTGAGCCAGGCAGGAGAGGAGTCAGAAGCCCTGCCTTGCCCGGTTATTTTGAAGAGCATTGCACCCAGTCCAATGTGTGTCTGTTTTTGGTTGCTGAATCACAATGGGGACAAGGGACACTTCTGTGCCTGTTGTTCAAGGAGAACGGGGGTAACTTCAGCCTCTGACCCCACTTACTCGGCGCTTGTGGCTGCCACACCTGCAGCACTACACTCTCTCCAGTGGTCTGCTTCTATTCCTGCCTGTATTTCTGTTCCTAGGCTCCCTTTCTGTTTTGTTTGTTGTCTCGGGGCAACTTCTCCCACATCTTGTGCACTCAGTTATTCTCTCCCCTGATTTTGACAATGTGTGTGGCTTCATCGAATGAAAAATCCTTTCCCCTGGGAATATTTGTCTTGCGTTTTCTAATGTGGATGTGCCCTATGCACATGTCACTGACCATGTTTTCACCACTAACGACGAAATTGGACAAAGCTGCCAATTTCAGGAGTCTTATTACGTAATGACGTATTCTGCATGGCCTCGGCTCCTCGTGCAGCATTGGCTCCAGTGAAGTATTATGTTTTCTTTGTTCGAACCTCTGAGCCATCCTGGGCATTGCTTCTGCATACACGTTATCATCGTCCATCTCCGCTAGAGGAGGGCATGGTTTTATACTGGCAAATTACCTAGAAGTGTAATTTTTCTTAATGCGGGATATGCTGGCCCTCCAATAGCTTCTACATATGCTAGCGATCAGGGACGCATTATCTTCAGAGCCTGCGGGGGAGGGACAACCATACTTATGTGGGGGCATCTAACTTCTTTACACATCTAATGTTACTACTCTAGTGCAGCTTCAATGTTACAAGCAGTTAACTCTCTCCTTTACATGTGGAAAAGACATGAGAATGAGCAGTCTCCTGTCCCCTCCCACCACCAATGTCCCCACCCTCCGAACGCTTCCAATCACTCACCTGACATAAAAACGTATGCATACGAATTCAGGTGCTAACGAGGACACGTTTTACACTATTCATTTCTGGGCCTTTGTTAACTGTGAAGCTGCAGACACTGCTTACTGTATTTGACCTGCTCTGTCCTGCTACAGCTCTGTAGATCCGTCGGGTGAAGTCAACATAGCCCAAACATTTTGGGAAGGGTGGGGCCAAAGCCTGATCTGCCCAATGGTCTTTGTGCCACTGCTAGCTATAGAAGGAACAGCATATGTTGTGCATAGTGGGCCTCTGGCACATTGTGAACTATTGGCTCTCATGGATACAGGTTCTCAGGAGAACTTGATATCTCAAGTATCATTGCATTATCCACTAATCCCCCCCAAAAGAACTACACAATTTCTAAAAGAAGATTCCAATAAATATAGATACTGATTTGAAGCTCAAAATACGGCAACATACTCCCACAGGCAGCGGTAGACGTGGCTCCTGAGTGCACATGTTTCTTACTGGGAAACGATTCACTTTGAAGACTTTTGGATTTTATTGCATGAACCTGGTCCTTTGGACCCAAACACAGTGGACAAACAGATTTAAAAGGAGTGCCAAATGCATCCATTTGAATTGTACTCACCTGTTTAAAAAGCATTCAGACCCAATGAAAATTAATTTCCAAGGTATTCAAGTCCCTGCAATCACTATCATATCTGTGAATGTAGAAGAGGATCATGAGGGGACTTCCATGAACCCTTTAAAAATGAATCTTTCACCAAATAATGAGTGGTTTTCCACGTTGGATTGAAATACATTGACGCTCGATCCAAGACAGACCCCAACGAGGGTCTTGGTCAACCAGGGGCTTCTTCGGGAGATAAAAGTCGCAGTGTAGCTACGATACAAACACAATGCAAGCTCATAATCTTCACATTCAAATGAATGGAGGAAACATCTGATTCTATCAACGTCTGACTCAGGAAAGAAGTTCCAACAGTGAAAGAAACTGCTAAGACAAATCCAAAAAGAGCAGAATATTCCCACATTTCATTAGATAAATGGGAATCTGCCCATGATAGGAAACTGCATTAGTACCAGGTTTATGTTGAAGATTACAATTGAAACCAAAACAATAAATCATAATTTCTGGGTGGTGAGAGGTGGTATTTCTCATGTTTATGTCAGCAATCACATACTACATCGATTGCCAATTAATTTGGATTTTAAAAGCAAACTTTGGCCCAGAATTGGGGGAGGGGACCTTTCTTTCTGAAACACAGCGGACTTGCAAGGATGACATGGAGTCTTTCCTGCTTCCTCAGCTTGCACGTGCAGCTCTTTCTATATACTGGGGTAAGCCTGGTTGTTGCACTGCTGGCGCCTGTTGATGCGATAACTTTCTTGGGCAAAAATGAAAAATGAAAACTAAATTGCAAAATCGCTTTTAATTTTACCAGCATTTAAAGTGTACTGCGAGGATTCCTTTTGCAGGACAGTGTGTGTCCTTTCTGGCTATTCCTCAACCTAGGCCAGTATCCCTGCAGCCTTTGCCTATTGTTCTGCGCCTTCTAACATGGCAGCTCTCTTTACTTTCTTTACCATCTGATCTGTTCTTGCCTGGCCTGCACCCCCTCCCATTGGGTGCTCACAGCTTGTTAAGCCAATCATTGCAACTGGTAGGCGGGAGCCAGCCCATTCCCCTAATTTAGGGCCCACAACGAAGGCCCCTGTCTGCCCCCTGTCCGCTACCAGAACGCTCCCTGAGGTATTTTCCAGTCACCTTTGTACCTGAACTTCCATGATTCTGATTTGGGTTCTTACATAACCCACCTCCATAACTATGGGTTAATTCCCTCCTTCTGGACATATGTCTACCCTCTTCTGACTCTTAGTTTCCTTCTCTGCTTGTCTCCCTTGTTTGCACTTCTGATTGCACCCGTTTTTGCACCCACTGCTAGCTTCTGATTCTGGTTGGTCTTCAAATCTGGCTATGTTTTTATGCATTTAACTTAGTTTCACATTTGGCTGTGTTTTTATGCATTTAACTTAGTTTCACATCTGGCTGTGCTATTTGCGCAGACCCCTGACCCAGCATTATGCTTGTGATGCCTGTTTGCCTGCCTGTTGTACTACACTCCACCCTGCTATATGCTTGTGTTGTCTGTTTGCCTGTCTGTTGTACTAATCTCCCTCCCTGCTGTATGTTTGGGATGCCTATTCGCCTGTCTCTTGTACTTCGCTCCCACTCCCCCTCCTGCCTTCCTCTTCTTCTCTTTCGCCTCACGCACCATTTTCTCAGTTTTCTCTTCCTCTCTCTATCTTTTCCTGCTCCCCTTTCCCCCTTCCCCTTACTATTTTCTTTGCACTTACTCTATCCGAAATGTCATCTGGCCTAGTACGATAGTAGCTTGTTTGTTTTCCTCCCCCTCCCACCTTCTTTTTCCTCCCCCTCCAGCACTACCTGAAATGTCATCAGGCCTAGTACGATAGTCGCTTGTTTTGTTTCTCTTCTCCTCCCTCCTCCCCCAACCCTGCACCTCTTGTCAATTTCTCCAGCTCTACCAGAAATGTCATCATGCCTAGTACGATAGTCGCTTGTTTTGTTCCTCTCCTCCTCCCTTCCCCCCACCTCACCTCTTGTCAATTTCTCCGGCTCTACCAGAAATGTCATCAGGCCTCGTGTGATAGTTGCTTGTCTGTGTCATCTCCTACCCCCCCACCTTTAATTGTCATAGCTCTTACTCTATCCGAAATGTCATTCAGACCTATTATGATAGTAGCTTGTTTGTTTTCCTCCCCCTCCCTCCTTGTTTTTTCCCTCTCCCTCCAGCACTACCAGAAATATCTTCAGGCCTAGTACGATAATTGCGTGTCTGTCTCATCTCCTACCCCACCCCCCACTTATCTTTGTCATAGCGCTTGCACTATCTGAAATGTCGTCAGGCCTAGTACGATAGTCGCATGTTTTGTTCCTCTCCTCCTCCCTCCTCTGGCTCTACCAGAAATGTAATCAGGCATAGTACGATTGTTGCTTGTCTGTCTCATCACCTATCCCCCTCCTTATCCTTGTCATAGCTCTTGCCCCACTCCCTTTCCTTGAAGCATTTTGAAACACATTGTGTATAGGCGCTATGCAAATAAACTATCAATCAATCAATCAATTGATTTCAATCATCTGGAGAAAACGTTTTGGTATCCACAATTGCAACCTTATTCTGCTGAAGTCCAAGTAAAGAAATGATGTATTACTCCTGGAAATACTCGACAATATTTTGCGTATAAAGAACAGAAAATGAAGAAGCTTTTATTTATTTAAATAATACTCTTTAGTAAATAGGACTTTAACTCTGAGTACAGTAGCCTATTTAGAAATCCTCTAATTTCATCAAACACATCAAATATAGGTGTTATAACTATACAGATAGTATCAGATGTGTGAAGTCTCTACAATCAACCATGGGGAATTTCATGGTGTACTTCTGTGCCTTTACAGGGCGAAAGACATTACCTGTGACACTTTGGAGAATTAAATGGTTTTCCAGTTACCAGTAACTACCTTTATTTTAGGATCCATATGTCTGGGTAAACAACATAGAGATCTCTCTACTTAACTTGAGGATACTTCAGAAATTTCTACATTCTAAACATTTCCAGGTTTCTGCGAAATAGCCCAAGAACAGATCAGTCTGGCCGACGCATTTGAGATAGATCTACAAAATCTACATTTGAGACAAGTGTTTCTGGACTTCCAAAACATTTTCTCTGTCAATTCATATGACTGTGGTCACACATCTCTACATTACACAACCATACCTATGAACCCTAATGTGGCACTCACATTTGTTAAATAGTACAGTTTGTCTCTCGCATCCATGGAATCACTTACAAAGATTATTGACAATTTTGAATCCTGTGGGATCATTCATATATTCCATTGTACCTTCAGAAAGCCAGATAATGGATATTAAAGTCCAATGGATAATGGAAACTCTGGAACTGAACAAGAGGTTGCACAGGCATCGATCAGGGACTTGCAAAGATCCAACATTCTAAAGTATAGTCTGCTTTCGACTTGACAAATGAATATTAGGCCATCTCCATACTCCATGAACAACAATATAAACTTAACTTTCACGGGCAGCAGTATGCGTGGAATCCTACGCTGTTTGAGTATATTTGACAGTGTAAATGAAATCAGTACATTTCTACATAAAGTCTTGCCAGACTTTGTAAAAAGAGGGAACTTGGCATCTGTCATTGTTCTACTGAAAAAATGTGGTTGACCTCCACTAGGAGTCAATCCACAGATTTACTTTTTGACACAATTATGGAATGAAGATCTAAAACTATCACCCCGTAAATCATAACGGAAAACAACCAAATAAACTTTATAGGCCATGCAATCGAAATCACAGCTGAGTTCTTAATGCTCAGAGGAAGAAGGTTTAGGCTTTAAAACACAAGACCGCAAATCTTTGTGAATTCCAAGGTTTCTTGGGATTCATCAGCTACAGTCATAAATTCATCAAGAATTATATAGAGATCACTCAGCTATTAGTCCATTTATTGAAGACAGAGGTCAAATGAGAGTGGGGGAACCAACAAAGAGAGGCTGTGAAACAATTGAAAAGAAGCCTTTTGTGAAGCTCTATACATTGGCTAATCCCATGAAAAAATGAGTTTTTCCCTCAATATTTTGACACCTGTTTAACTGTGGTCTTGACTCAGAAAAATAGCCAGGTCAATATGGTAATTTCATATGCAAGTAAGACATCAACTGTTAAAGGCACATTTTATGAGTGTGAAAAAGCACTCTTGGCAATGATGTAGGCACGGAACAACTACTGTGGATCCGTAAGGATCATGCTATAGTGGAGACCTCCCACCAGCCTCTACAATATATGCAGAGCAACTGGATATGCACTTGGAATGCCTCTATTTAAAGAGCTACTTCATGGATTCTTTCTCTGCAAGTCTACCCTACATAGATCATGCATGGCTGAACTACAAATATTCCAATGGCTCAATGATTATCTGACCTGCACGCCTATGCTGCGGATAACTATTTAGAGGATGAATATGTAAAAAAACGAATAACATGGAGGCATGTCTAGCTTCTCCTCACAAGGTGTTTGAAGAAAAGACATGTCAGGAAATGACCACAGTTTATGTGGATGTTTGGTCTTACCACACTACTGAAAATGATGAGAACGAATTACTAGATTACATTGAAATGCTTAGGTGAATGACAACTCTAAACACAGAAACGAAAGGGGCCCTAGGCTTATTAGCTGTCGGTGCGGGCCGCACACCCAGAAAACAACTCCTTGGTTGTCAAAGATTAATTCATGTAACTAATGTTCGAACTGTGCCTGTAATTGAAATATGAAGCGCGAAAAATTCCTTCAACTTTAATTTGGTGAGCAGTATTTCTTCCTTTTAAATGAAAATTATAGTAGTTGCAAATGCAAATTTCTGCCAATACATTTTGGACCGAAAATAAGGGCCTTCATCAGGGCATTAGTACTTCATCTGATCAGAAAAATAAACATTCCAACCCAACAATGTATGTTGTTATTGTTATACCACAAAGTACACATTTAAGGAGTGTTCACACAAAGTAATAAAGTGTAACACCAACAAGTATACCACATAGTTATCATGCAAGTGTGTAAACGATTGGGGCATCAAAATGCATACATCAATTGTCAGAATACAAATAATAAATTGGCCACAAGACATACAGACACAAAACAACAATAAACAACATATAAAGAAAAAAGGTACAAGAATCTCATAAGACATTATACAACCCAGCACGTTAATGAAGGTGTGTTTGTTTGTTTGTTTGTTTATTATTTATAATGCGCAGGGTATCTGGGCGCAATACAAGACAGCTTAGAAAACATGCATACAGGAGCATATCATGGCATGGCAAAGGATACATTAATGCATATTAGTAAAGTACATGGAGCAATGCCTCATAATGAGAGGCAGGACGATGCTTAACAGTGTATACATATGTCTGCATAAGGTAATCATGAGAAAAAAATACAGCATTGGGATTGACAACAGAAAGAGTCATAAGTGCAGGTAGATGAACATGGAATTGTTAGCTTACTGTTCATCGGCAGATGAGGCAGAGGCATCATTAGTAAGCAGCCATTCTTTGGTGTTAAATCTGAAGCTGTGGAAGGTTTGGTAGGTCCTTAAATTGAGCGGGAGGGCATTCCAGGCTATGGCCGCTTGAACCGGGAAGCTAGAGCCTCTAGCTCTCTTCAGATGAAAGCGGGGTGTGATGACGCAACCAGAGTTCGCTGATCTGGTAGGTCTGGAGGAGGTTTTTGGGATGATTTTGTCTTTCAGTTATTGAGGGGCAGCATTGTTAAGGCATTTGTGGGAGATGGAAATGAGTTTAAAGTAAATTCTGTCCCAGATTGATAGCCATTTGTGGCTACGTCTTATTTTGGAAATGTGATCTTTCCTTGGAATATTCAAGGCTGTTCTCAAGCCGTTATTTTGTAAGGTTTGTAGTTTATCACTTGCTTGTTAGCTCCTGCATATAGTGTGTTGCAATAATCGAGTTTAGACAAGATTAGTGCTGAGCTAGTGTGATACGGTGGCAGTGATCCTATTGTTAAGAAATAAAAATCATTCTGTGTCACGTTCTTACTAAAGAATACAACGTGATTAATGGCGTGAAATTAAATATCATGCTCACTTTTACACAAGCACCCTCGTGAGGTTCTAGTACATGGTAGCTCAATGGGTGCTCTTCAAAGTAAAGTCAGTGATAAGCATGTGCTACTTGTCAGTGATAGGTTTGCAATAGGCATACGATGATTAATAAATGATGTGATGGCTGGAGAAACTAACCTGCCCTGTCAGTAAAACTGCACCGACTCCAGCTCGAATGTGTGCAGAGAAGGCAGCGTCACTAATCAAAAAAACATAACAACAACACTGCTGTCAGTCGGGCTAGCTTGATGGATAACTATGCCTCATAGAAAATAGAACTGATAAAAGGAATCGCTGACCTGGTCTCCTGGGATATTGGAATAGACCACCGTGTCTCTATGAGTGATTTGCATGTTCGTGCGAACCATAATGCTGAACTGTAGAGAATATCAACATTCCGTTTCTATGGAAACTTGTTTGGACGAAAACTCGTCATGGGCTGGAAAACTACAAGCCTCACATTTGGCCATCTTAGAATGGTAATATGCCTGAGGATAGTATCAAGAAAACGGGAAGGCAGAAGTGCAGAGCACCAATGTATTGCAAATATATTTAATGAATGGTCGTTGATAAATAATGTGAGAGCTGTAAAACTTTCAGCTCGATATGAAAATATCATAACCTAGATAATTGATAATCAAGGCCAAATGTAAAAAAAGGCATAGTGTGTTGACCATAGCAACGGTAAAATCACGTCCTAAAAAAAGTGTACTATATATATATCGTAACTCTTAACCCTCAGCCACTTATACACTTAGTCGCTGATATAACCTGGTCGCAGAGCTGATGACCACATATCAAGCTGTCCTTACTGCTGGAAATCATCACCATCGGGAACTGGTGATAATTACCAATTTAGATTATGCCAGAAATTGGTTTGTCAAACATTTGACAAATCGGAAGGCCAGGGTATGCTGTGTGCTAACAACAAACCCTTGAAAAATAGAAAACTGAATCGAATAATAGAGGATTTGGTGACGTCAAACAACATGACAATTTATTGGAACAAGATTAAAAGTCACTGTAAGATTGCCTGCCAAAACAAGAGATGATTTGGCAGCTTAATTAGCCAAAACCAGACCTTAACTGCCAGAATTCACTGATATGGACCGCATACTGGGGAAAACCAAATAACAGCACTGACTCGATCTCAATCCAATGTTGAAAGTTAACCTATCACCGTTTGTTAGGGAGAATTCTCTGTTTAGGCTGAATTTCCTAACCTAGTGAGTCCCCCAGCAGCTTTGCTGGATTTTTGGGGTTTATTTTTTTCTCCTGCCAAGAGTGAGACTCTTTTACCCTCACTAATGGGCATGATTTGCGTGTGTTTCTTTGAATCTAGATGTGTTTAATGGGCTAAGGGCTCTTTTACCCCATAGGGCTTCATGTGTTTTTGTGATGTGTGTTACACAGCCCTCAGTGCAGTAACACAGGGGTGTCATAGTGACCCCCCAGGATAGACTCCATACCCTGGGACTGACTACTGTCTCCCAGAGCATGTAAAGTCACCATTGACTTTACTAGTCTTAAATTCTGAACAGAACCAGTACAAACCATCATATTGTGGACGTACTGGCTGGGGCAATTCAATTGCCCCGGGATCTGTTAGTCGAGGGGGCACGTCTCCGTCCCCCCTGATCGAGTTTTGGCTGGTGGCAGTGGATACTACTTTTTATATTCAACCGCGAATATTTTTCTATGGGATTTCCCATTGTTTTAGGCTACTATCTTTATTTAATTATTTACGGTAGCCTCGAAACATACCGCCGGTTTATTTAATTAATATTAATTCTCCGGTTGGTATTTTTTGCCAAAACTTGATTCTAAAATGGCGTTTGTGTTCTCTTCTGTGACTCCAACCCAAGTCGAGCCCTTTGTTCCACTTTTTGGCGCGCTTCTCCACAGAAGCCCTCCAAAGTGGTGCCACTCTGTCTGGGGTACTTAGGAGGGGTGGAGGGGGATTTAGGCAACCTGGACTGAATTGCCTAGGCAACTCAAGTCGCACTCCATCCTGATTGGCCCAAGTGGTGAGCCGGCCGGCTCACCACTTAGCATGTTTGAGTGACAGCTAGGCTGAGTGAATGGGGGTTTGCTGCATAAAAGCAGGGCTTTGGGGACTGGAACTTCAGAAGTCGCCACAGGACCTAAGAATCCGACGAGGGAGAAGCTGAGCCGACCTGCCACGAGACCACCACCGGTGGAGCCCTGCTGGACTGCCTCACCACTTTTCCCAACGACAGAGGAGATCTCCCGCCGGAGAGTCTTCTTCCTTTGACTGGTGGGGATAACCAGTTTCACCGTCTTTTCGCTTTCCCGACGTACCTCGTGGCCGCCTTGCCCGTGCTAAGCACCCCGGCAACCGGGATACCACGTTTTACCACGACTGCGAAACAAAGGTACCACCTTTAACCGGAAAACTCTGCGGCTGGTTTCTTCCCTGGTAGTGCAACGACCTTCATCTTTCCTCCAAATCGAGATCTTCTCTTCCCCTGGACGACGACGCAACTTGCACCCACTACCAGGAACAACTGCCACCGCTGGAGGATCCTTCCCACTTAAGGTACAGTGTCCCGCCTGGCTTCCCTTGCTACCGTCTGTACGGGGTAGATTTAGCCCCCGGCTTTCGAACCTGGGCTAGTCTGGGGCACCCTAGCTAAACTTTCTTAAAGCCTCTCTAAACCCTTTTTGAACCCTCTGCAAGACTTTCTAAGCTTAGTGTAACTGTGTGATCTTGGGCGCATTTGTGCTCTGCTCTCTCTAAGAGTGGGCCCAGCCTTTGGACTTTGGCTCACCAGTGACTTTTTGCTCTTTTGCCTTGCTAACCGTGTTCCTGAATCTTAGAGTGGTGTACCTTTTCATATTCTGTCTTTTTCCCTCGCTTTCTCACAAACCTATCGGAGTGCAATCTAGTTAAGTGCTCACCTCTGTATGAAAATAAGTGGTGCTTTACTGTAACCTATCTGATAAGGAAAAAGGGGTGTATATATTACAATAGTAACTGTGTTTAGAATATTTTACAATCAGAGTGCTGGAGTGTTTCAACTGTGTGTCTTTAAATAAATAATTATATACTTTGATACCAAAGCTCTGGTCAGTGTTTGCTTGTATTATTGTATCTGGGTGCCTATTGTGTATACTTTGCATACTGCCTAACTCTTCTTGAGGGAAGTCTGACTGCTCAGCCACAGCTACCGGGTAAATCTGGGTGGTGCAGACTGCTACCAAGTGGGTTTACTGCCAACACCTGTAGTCTTAAATCTTTTGCAGTCGTCCCTAAGGGAACTGCACAGGTTTCTGCCTAACACTGGTGTACAGCGGTGGGATTTGTATGGAGTATACACTTTAGAGTGCTCGAGGATACCTTAGTACAACTAACCACAAAGCTTAGCACTGAAAAATAATCTTTCTAACATGTCAACTATGGAAACTTATAGTCAAGAGTCCCTTGCTACAAAAACTGCTGATTGTTTAAAAGTATTATGTAAGCATAAGAACCTCCTGACTAAAGGCATGAAAATGGAATTAATAGAAAGGTTGTTAGCTAACCAAAGTCTGGATGATGGGTCTGAGGAACCTACCATGCCAGAAAATGTAGATAACAGTATAGAAATTGATATTGATCAAAAAATTGATAATCTTGAGGAAGAGTCAGAAGAGGAGGGTGAGGCTGCTGTGACTGTCCCCCCTAGGCCTCTGTCTGCTCTACCTGCTGTACCTACTGGGCCTTTGCCAAGTCCCACACTAAGTCCTCAATATCTCGAATTAGAGAAAATGAAACTTGAACTAGAGTTCAAGAGACTGAATACTCTGGCTGAACAGAGACATCAGGAAATGAATCAAGAACTAAGGCTAAGGGAAATGGAGCTCAAGCATGAGCTACAAATGAAGAAATTATCTGTCGAAAATGCTTCTCTCTCTTGCTCCTCTAGAAGTTCCAGTCCTAAAAGACCCCAGATGCCTAAATAATTGGTTGGTATGTATGAGCCTAAGTTGGATGTGTTGGATTGGTTGTCTCTGTTTGAATATAATCATGGGCTCCAGAACATCACAGGAAATGACTTACTCACCTCGTTGTTCTCTAGGCTTCCCCCTGTGGCAACTGGTGTGGTAATGGAGTTGGGGGAGGAGGATAGGAAAGAGTATGAATGTGTGAAACTAGCTCTGATAGCTAAGTTTGGGAAGACCCCTTCCCAGTATCTTAAAAGGTTTAGGACCCTCAAAAAGAACGATGGTACCCCTTGGGCTACCTGGGTGAGTGAATGTTCAAAAAACTTAGAGGGATGGATTAAGGGTTACAAGGTGAACACTTATGAAGGTATGAAGAATCTTTTTATGTTGGAGTCAATTTATGATGCCTGCTCTCCTGAGCTCAGACAGCACTTGGCTGATTCGAAGGAATTAGATTCCAGAAGACTAGCTAAGGCTGCTGACTTGTTGGTTGCCAACAGGGCCACTCACAAGGATTCAGGGGCCACTCAGAAAAAGGATGAGGGAAAGCAGCCACCTCAAGTGAATCCAGAGAATTCTAATACCTCCCATACCATAGAGGGCCACAAACAACAAAATAACCAGGGTAAGCCCCAGGGTAAACCGAATCAGGCTAGTGTACCTTCTGGTCAACAACCAGAAGGAGGTCAGAACAAGCCACCCTTTCAGAGAGCATTTGGACAATGCTATATCTGTAAGGCTACTGACCATATCAAAGGGGATCCCAGATGCAAGGGTAAACCTGCAGGGATCAGCACAGTCTCCTTAGCCTTCACTCCTGAGGATGAAGTACAGATGGCTAGTGCCCACTTTGAACTCTTTGCTGAAGAACCCTTGGGTCTTCAAGCAACTGTAAACTTAGAGCCTATGGGTCTGGTTAGTCCCCAGAATAGGGTTGTGTATAACTCCCTACCTGTTAACTCTAAGGTGTATTATGTGGACAGTGTTCTTGTCAATGGCCAGGATACTCCTGCCAGGAGAGACACTGGGGCCAGCAGAACAGTAGTGGATGAAAGCTTCTTTCAACCTGAGGATGTGGCAAGAGCACCCAAAGGTCCCACTAAGATGTCTGGAGGCCCTGTCCAGATGGTTCCTATTCTACCAGCCCTCATTCAGTGTAACAACATGACAGTGAGGATCCCTGTCAGTGTTCAGACTGAGGTGCCTGGGAAAGTCCTGTTGGGGAATGACCTGAGAACTCTATGAGTAGTGTCACATACCCCCAGGCCTCCCAGTATGGAGAACCAGAACCTAACCAAATTGGCTAGGGAGGCCACCTTAAGGGACCCCTCGAACCTGTAGGAACCTCTACTGAGACCCCCACTACAAGCCCTGGTGTTAGTAAGTTGATCTCTAACCCAGGCACATTTCAGGCTAGTACATTAGGGAAAGGGGAGCCCCAACCAAGCTCCATCATTGTTCCCCCAGTTTCAGAGTCTGTGACCCCCCTGCTTCTGAGGAAGAGGAGGATAGACCTACTGGACCCTTACCTAGGCCTAAGAGAACGGGTAATTCTCAATGCTGGTGGAAAACCAGGAAAGAAAAGTCTAAGGCCAAAAACCTTCAGACTGTTGGACCTTCTACTGAAGACTCCAACCCTAATGCTAATATTAGGGGGGAAACTCCTAAAGTAGGTAAGGTTAGATCTAAGAGGAAGGGGAAGCAGGTACATTGCCTAACCCCAACCCCTCCAACCAAGAGGCCTAAGACCCAACCTGCTCCCACAAGAGAGGTGGTGAGGAACCTTGGAGGCCCCTCTAGATCTAAGGGAATCCTTTATAAGGACCCCTTGAAAAAGCCTAACACAGGTTCAGAAGTTGTACCAACTTCTGAGGGACTGGTCAACCAGATCCCCTATAACTTTAAAAAGACTGATGTTCCTCAAAGGGTTTGTAGGTCCTATAGCTTACAAAGGAAAACCTTTGATTGGGCCATGGAACATAGGTCAAGGTGTCACCATCAAAATGCTGATGGACTCTCTAGGATGTATGTCATCGACTAGAGGTATGAGGTTCATCCAGGAGTGGATTAAATCCTCCTGTCCCTTAGTCTGGGGGGGGGGGGCGAGTGTTAGGGAGAATTCTCTGTTTAGGGTGAATTTCCTAACCTAGTGAGTCCCCCAGCAGCTTTGCTGGATTTTTGGGGTTTATTTTTTTCTCCTGCCAAGAATGAGACTCTTTTACCCTCACTCTTGGGCATGATTTGAGTGTGTTTCTTTGAATCTAGATGTGTTTAATGGGCTAAGGGGTCTTTT
Source organism: Ambystoma mexicanum (assembly GCF_040938575.1). NCBI lineage: Eukaryota > Metazoa > Chordata > Amphibia > Caudata > Ambystomatidae > Ambystoma > Ambystoma mexicanum. Next base: position 308,533,179 of record NC_090921.1, read on the forward strand.
ACCCCATAGGGCTTCATGTGTTTTTGTGATGTGTGTTACACAGCCCCCTCAGTGCAGTAACACAGGGGTTTCATAGTGACCCCCCCAGTATAGACTCCATACCCTGGGACTGACTACTGTCTCCCAGAGCATGTAAAGTCACCATTGACTTTACTAGTCTTAAATTCTGAACAGAACCAGTACAAACCATCATATTGTGGACGTACTGGCTGGGGCAATTCAATTGCCCTGGGGTCTGTTAGTCGAGGGGGCACGTCTCCGTCCCCCCTGATCGAGTTTTGGCTGGTGGCAGTGGATACTACTTTTTATATTCAACCGCGAATATTTTTCCATGGGATTTCCCATTGTTTTAGGCTATCATCTTTATTTAATTATTTACGGTAGCCTCGAACATACTGCCGGTTTATTTTTACTAATATTAATTCTCCGGTTGCTATTTTTTGCCAAAACTTGATTCTAAAATGGCGTTTGTGTTCTCTTCTGTGACTCCAACCCAAGTCAAGCCCTTTGTTCCACTTTTTGGCGGGCTTCTCCACAGAAGCCCTCCAAAGTGGTGCCACTCTGTCTGGGGTACTTAGGAGGGGTGGAGGGGGATTTAGGCAACCTGGACTGAATTGCCTAGGCAACTCAAGTCGCACTCCATCCTGATTGGCCCAAGTGGTGAGCCGGCCGGCTCACCACTTAGCATGTTTGAGTGACAGCTAGGCTGAGTGAATGGGGGTTTGCTGCATAAAAGCAGGGCTTTGGGGACTGGAACTTCAGAAGTCGCCACAGGACCTAAGAATCTGACGAGGGAGAAGCTGAGCCGACCTGCCACGACACCACCACCAGTGGAGCCCTGCTGGACTGCTTCACCACTTTTCCCAACGACAGAGGAGATCTCCCGCCAGAGAGTCTTCTTCCTTTGACTGGTGGGGATAACCAGTTTCACCGTCTTTTCGCTTTCCCGAAGTACCTTGTGGCCACCTTGCCCGTGCTAAGCACCCCGGCAACCAGGATACCACGTTTTACCACGACCGCGAAACAAAGCTACCACCTTTAACCGGAAAACTCTGCGGCTGGTTTCGTCCCTGGTAGTGTAACGACCTTCATCTTTCCTCCAAATCGAGATCTTCTCTTCCCCTGGACGACGACGCATCTTGCACCCACTACCAGGAACAACTGCCACTGGTGGGGGATCCTTCCCACTTAAGGTACTGTGATCCGCCTGGCTTCCCTTGCTACCGACTGTATGGGGTAGATTTAGCCCCCGGCTTTCGAACCTGGGTTAGTCTGGGACACCCTGGCTAAACTTTCTTAAAGCCTATCTAAACCCTTTTTGAACCCTCTGCAAGACTTTCTAAGCTTAGTGTAACTGTGTGATCTTGGGCGCATTTGTGCTCTGCTCTCTCTAAGAGTGGGCCCGGCCTTTGGACTTTGGCTCACCAGTGACTTTTTGCTCTTTTGCCTTGCTAACCGTGTTCCTGAATCTTAGAGTGGTGTATCTTTTCATATTGTGTCTTTTTCCCTCCCTTTCTCACAAACCTATCGGAGTGCAATCTAGTTAAGCGCTCACCTCTGTGTGAAAATAAGTGGTGTTTTACTGTAACTTATCTGATAAGGAAAAAGGGGTGTATATATCACAATAGTAACTGTGTTTAGAATATTTTACAATAAGTGTGCTGGAGTGTTTCAACTGTGTGTCTTTAAATAAATAATTATACACGTTGATACCAAAGCTCTGGTCAGTGTTTGCTTGTATTATTGTATCTGGGTGCCTATTGTGTATACTTTGCATACTGCCTAACTCTTCTTGAGGGAAGTCTGACTGCTCAGCCACAGCTACCGGGTAAATCTGGGTGGTGCAGACTGCTACCAAGTGGGTTTACAGCCAACACCTGTAGTCTTAAATCTTTTGCAGTGGTCCCTAAGGGAACTGCACAGGTTTCTGCCTAACACCGTTCAATGGTGTAGACATGCTCCCGATTTCGAATTTAATTACTGCTCAAAGGGAAGATCCCATTATTGGAAATTGTTATGAATAACTGCAAGACCCAGAAAAATGTCACCTATCTGAACACGATTACCAGAGGAAGGAAGATATGAGAGTATTAATGTATTTTCAAAAGAAGTTTCAAATTTAAGATACATTATGTGGAAACCCCAATCTGGTTATGATCAATGAGCCATACAGAAGTATTATTCAGAAGTACCTCATTCAGAAGTACTATTTTAAACCATGTTCATTATACGGGTACTGCCAGTCATACTGGATTTCAAAAGATAGTGGACATCCTATGTGAGGTTGTTTATTGGCCACAAAGGGTCAGGCATATATAAACCTAGACATATATTTAAAGAGGGTGTTCACAATTTCCGCTGAATCCTCCCAAACACCACGGTCCCCTAGAGAAAGAAAGAATTAGATAGTCTTGGCCTGATTTAAAGATTTACTCCATGGCCTTGCGGCAAGTGCGCGCGTGTAAACTTTACTGGGTCCGGGGTCCTGCAGCAACGGATCTCAGCGAGGGCGCACCCCACTCCTTTAACCACTGAATGAGCCTGCAGACAGAAGCCCGCGGCAAGGGCGTGGGTGATAAGCGCAGTCAGGGTGTACAGCGCTGGAAGGGGAAGGCCACTGTGATCAAACCCTGCCTTACACCTGGGTCCTGTAGCCGTAGGTCTGGAAAGGACACACTACAGAGTTAGTGGAAGCAAGAGTTGCGTCCGAAGCATCTGAATGAAGGCAAAGCAGGGTTGCGGAAAGTTACACCAATGCAGGTACAACGACTTCTTTGGACGCCGTTTGCTCACTGTCTCCTTTCATTCGCTCTTCCTAGTCAACTAATTTACTATGTTAAAATAAAAAGCCCTGACAAAACTCTTCCCAACCTTCCCGGCACAGCCAAGAAACGGCCTTTTAGCCCCATGAGACCTGCAGGGGATGCAAACAACCTGATCAGCGACATTAACCAGATCCTGGTTCTCATAAATGACTCTGCTATCTCAGAGCCTTGGAGTGAAATGGACGCTAAGGCTGAACTGTGCAACAGCCGCAGTGCCAATATGTGCAGTTCCACTGTGGACTCGTGCTGTGTTCCTGATGTTCCTGCTGATTTAATGACGCTTCCATGGCTCAGGAGCTTGCCCTAGCTCTGCCCTAGGTGGAACCAACCCTGTGCTGTTGTAGGGGATGCCAATGACAGTTACACAACCACCATACTTTCTAACGCTCCGACTCTAAGCAAGGGTACGTAGGACATTTTTCAATCAACAATTCAGACATGAGAGAAGCATTACAACACAACTGGTGTCCAGACATTTGGTCGAAAGACATTTGGTCGAAAGACAAATGGTCGACGGAATTTGGTCGAAAACCAAATGGTCGAATTTTTTTTTTATTTATACTTATATTTTTTAGGGTTTCATTTAGGAAAAAAAAGTGTTTTTTAGAAAAAAAAAAGGGGGTTGGGGGGGGGGACCCCCCGCCAAAAAAAAAAAATAATGTGAAAATACAAAAAAAAAAAAATTCAACCATTTGTCTTTCGACCAAATGATTTCGACCAAATGTCCTGTCGACCATTTTTTTTTCGACGAAATGTCTGGTAACCCAACACAACTGTCATTGTCCATACGTCGAGTTCGGGTGAAGGCGAATCCGTGCTCCCCGTGGTTAGCATTGGCCCTCTCCCTCTGAATGATGTGCAGGGTGCGGTGTTGCCGATTAGTAGAGGCTTCCAGGGAGACTGTGCAGATGAAGTGGCCATTGCTATTCAGGGCATGCTATCAGAGTATGTAATCCCGATTTACAATAGATTTGTTCCACTTAGGGAAGATGCGGGAGGTGACTGCAGTGTCTGTGCTGATACGAACCTCATCACTATGTGCCCAGACCAAAATAAGAAAGGGCAACTCACACCTATAAAGTCTGGGCCTATGTCCTGTACCTGTCACCCTTGTTCATCTACCACCGTCAGTCCATCTGCAATATGTATTGCTGATTTAGCTGGAAAGGGGGTGAATGTTGCCAGTAGGTGTAAATGTACATTGTCCCGACTGAGTTGGTAGCAATAAAGAGGTTACTCTTGTTTTTTTTTTTTTAAAAGCTCATGGAAGGAGGGCTGGTACATAAAGTAGTGTGGAGGGTGTTACAGAGGCTCCTAAAACATAAGCTACCCCAAACCTCCAATGCCAGTACTAATACAGCCAGCACTTTCATGGCCGGCTTGGGGTCCATTTTTGACAACAGAGAGTATAGAGATTGACATTGTCAACTTTCTGCTCTACTATGATAAAGGGCCTCAGGCTTCAAGTCATTTAGCCTTCCCCGCCCATAACCCAAGTTTACTGCATCCCACAGATCCATCACTCCTACCGTTCTCGACTGGCAGGTGGATTTCACATTAAGTGCTAATACTATGGTGTGCAAGCTAGCTAACAGAGTGGGGAGTTGTACATCCAACTTCATCTTATACGGTGACTCCCCTGGAGTCCCTAGACCACAGTCTAGGCAGGGCAAGAAAACTAGTCACGGAACAGGGTGACGCATCCGGGGAGTGGGGGGGGGTCCTATTCTTGTACATGGTTCCCAAATTGGCCCAACATCAGTTAGAAACCAGAGAAATGAATACCAACTGATTCTGTGCTGTGCGTGGCTTTTTATCCGTGATAATATCTTTAACTGTACCAGGTTGCATTTTCAGAGGAAAAGTGCATTTGATTTTATACAGATAGAATTCAAGGAGCTGAGAGCGGCTAATGGTCTATTAAGCATTGATATAAGATTGTACCCCCCGCCTAATTGCACAATAGAAATTAGAGCCCATCTCCCGCTGAATGCTGATTATTTCTTTGAAGTTAGACCCCAATGCCCTGTTCTCTCTGAAGCTAGCACAGTGCTGCTGAGAAAAGGAGATTGGGCAATTCCACCTTCTCTGAGTAATCACTGATGCTACTTGTTTATGATCTTGAAACTTTGCTGCAATCTGTGTGCTCAGGACATGGCGGAGCTTGATGGGCATCTCATCCTCCTGGATCATAGGTCTCTCCATGCACCTCTCAATGGCACCCAGCAAGTCATTTCACAGGGTGAATACAAATGAAGATACTGCGTGATTTTACATCCCAAGAGGCCCTTAACAGGGAATGGACGTTGCTCGATATCTGTTGGTGATTCATTTACTTACCTTGGGGTAAGTCTTAAACTACTGTTCGAGATTGCTATGTTTTAAGGTTGCTTTAACTGTTTTAAATGCAATGTTGGGGGAATTTTATTTAACTGGTTTATGTTGCTTTGTATGTGTCAAGATGTTCTTTTATGGCCTCAGGCCCAAACAAAGTTACTGATGATGATGATGATGATGATGATGGTTTACTCCATATGCATGTTGAGTATTAGTTGCCTATTTCCAAAGTAGATGAACTGTTTCCATCCACAACTTGTAAGGAGGAGACTGCCACCACGTATTCATCAACCCCATCTTTTCTAGTTGTCACCTAAAAGGATTGAGTCCAACCAGCGTAGTTACATTACTGAGTTGGAGTTCATCTACCCAGGTAAGACCCAGCGACCCATCCTGTAAGTCCCAAAAACTTTTTTGGGTGGTCGTACACCCTTAGTGCTGCCTTTGTCGCTTGTATCCCTCAATACGTTTCCTCCTCCCCACTCCGCCCAGCTCCCATGCAGCCCCTTGTTTGATTGGCACTGCGAACACCAGGAAGTGCTGTAACCATTGGGTTTTTAAGTAATTAGCTTCTACACCGAGTTGGAGTCCATCTGCACAGGTAAGGCCCAGCAACCCCTCCTGTAAGCCCCTAAAGATTTTTTGGGTGGTAGTGCACCCTTTGTGCTGCCCTTGACGCCTGTATCCCTCAATCCATTACCCTCACCCCACTCAGCCCAGATCCCGCCCAGCCCCTTGTTTGATTGACCCTGCAAACAGCAAGAAGTGTTTCTTAACCGGCAGTGTTAGGGCAGCTTTGCCTGGTGAGCCCTCGGCTAATGGCAACAAGGCAAAGGGCAGCTCCCGACTGAGCAGCCCCACCCTGTGTTCTCCCGGGCAGCTTGCCGCAGTCAACCAGCAGCAACAGCTAAGGTAAGTGTGGTCTGGGCAGGGAGTACAGCCATTACTGCAGTCCAGTAAAATCCCACCACTCTCACTACCTAATAACATATACCTATGCATTTAGCCTAAATTGTGTACAGTAGCAATATTTTGCATTTAGACTAAATTGTGTAGAGTACCAATGTTTTGCATTTAGCCTAAATTGTGTTGGATAGCCATATTTTGCTTTTGACCAATTGCATAGGATGGCCCTGCTTTGCGTTTGGCCTGACTGGATGAAGTAGTCATAGTTTACATTTGGCCTAGTTGTGCAGGGTGGCCGTGTTTCGCACTTGGCCTAAATTGTGTAGGGCTGCCGTTTTTTTGCATTTAGCCTAAAATTGTGTAAGGTGGCTCTCATTACCTAATATCATAGGCCTACCTTCACTTAGCCTACTTGCATAGATTAGCATTATCTTGCATGTAGCCTCATTGTGTAAATTACCCAAATTTGCACACACCCTTTTTTGGGTAGATTAGCCATATTCTGCATCTGATCTAGATGTATAGGCTAGCTGTATGCTCCCTGTGACGCCCTGAGATAGGAATTGTGTGACATCTTTACCATGCTGGACTCTGCTCCCTCAGATGGATTGTTTGGGATAGGAAATGTATCAAACCTAGATGGATTGTTGGGGGTAGGAAAAGTATCACACTTGGATGGATTGGTGGGGTGAGAAGTGTGTCACAGTTGGAAGGATTGTTGGGGGTCGGACATAGAACACACTTGAATGGATTGTTGTTGTTGGAAATGTATCACACTTAGATGGATTGTTGGGGGTAGGAAATGTATTGCTACTAACTAACCACACTAAAAACCCACCATTCTGCATACTCACCATCAGACTCCGAACTGAACACAAGCATACCTCTACCGCACCACAAACCACACACACTTCACAACATCCAACACCCAACATAAAACCAAACTATACACAATCAGACCTCAACACCCCATGACGGCTAATGATCGAAAAACGCTCTTTGAACGATTTCTCAGAACAGAAGCTACCAACAGCACATCAAAGCTCTCTTGCTCTCCTCCCTCTCAACCTCACCAACAAAGCCCCAACCCCATCCCATTGCAGATCCGCTCCTCCTCAGAAGCAGGGTATGGAGCCCATTCGGACACCCACCATGTAGATGGGAGTGTGACCCGGGCTCCCGATGCTGCTGCACACACTGTGCCCGCTCTGCCAAAGCTAGCATGGAACCATCGACATGTGGGAGCTCAACAGTCACCCATCGTGAGGAATTTGGTGTTGGAGCTGAACGGAAGAAGCCCACAGCGCAGAAGGAAATCAGTCAAGCACCCCAACAGAAAGGGCAGCCGCGCCTGCCCACAATCCACCGCGGGTTTACGGACTCACAAGGCAAAGGCAATTACGATGGTCGGATGTTGGACATGGGTGGTTTACCTACACCTAAAATGGCTACTTTCTAATCATATGGAATGTTGGATCTGCATTCTCGTACATATGTTTTCTTCACTTGAACACTACAGCCAGATATAAATAGCAGTTTTTCTGACTGTGAAAATGTTTTCGTGGATAGAAAGGCCAAGACATGGCACAAAGTAATTGATCAGCTCCCAGTCATTGTTTTCACATTTTTAAATGTTCCTAGCTATATTAAAAAAAACAATTAAATAATTACTGCTGTCGAAAGTATTGTAAATTACTTTAGATATTTTAGAAAAAGGTTCTATTGACATGATTAAATGTATCATTTTATTTGGAAGATGCATACTATCTTTCCCATTCAAAGACGGCCACTAGTTTCGGGTTGTTTCCAGAGAGCTTCCTTAGAGACAGTTATCCAAGAGGGCTGCCTCCATGGAAGGGTTCACGCAAAATCAAAGGGTTCCGAGATGTGCAGGAATGGGTGGGATACACCATAAGGATTAAATTTGCTACGGGTAGGGAATGGAAGGAATTACAACTGTGTATCCCTCCTCAAATGTCATCCCTATTGGCAAAGCATTACAGACCCTCATTCAAGGCCACATTTGAAGCTCTTATGTTAATGACAATAGTTTCGGCTGTTAAGGTAGTGCTTTCAGCACCACCCAATAGTCGAATCTAAATACAGGAAGGGGATAAGATAGAATAAACCTGATCAACTCTTAGGCAAATAGAAGAAACCATTTGAACCCATATCTGAGGTGGCCTATGAATAAACCTTGCGTATGACCAGAAAGAATAGTGAATTGAAATCGGTATTTGAATGGTAAGTAATGATGTTTAGCTGAAAGCATGAATGATTGGATTGTATTATTAAAACTGAACTCTTAAAACTATATATATCCTGTTTATCTATGGCCTATGCAAAACTAGCCTTTCCACCACACGCTCACAGAGTTTCCAAAGTTCAGAGATGCAGACTTGGAGAGGGTGCATGGATTACCCCATCTTCAAAGAAAAAATCTGGAGTGCAAGAGCAAGAAAGGACCAAATTAAAGGTATAAACTACAATCCAAGTAAAGCAATGAGGAACATTTTGGAGTAAAGCAAGCTAAAGAAAGATTTCCAAAACTTAGTTTTTGATACCCATGTTTGTTAACCACTCTAAACGCCAAATAGAACTGCGATACTCCCAAGAACATATAAATAACCCCAAATCAAAAATGAATCTAAAAAAGAAAATGGAGATCATTGAGAGCTCATTTGTCCCTGTCATTTCTCCTTCGGGATGTAGCACAAAGGGGTGGGTGAACTGGATAAACATTATTGAAATAAAGACAAACATTGTTCAGAAGATTAGGCATGTTTGATATGATTGGAGCTGCAACATGATGAACATGTGATTTTTACTTCATTGCAGTTACAAAGGAAATGCAATAATTAATTGAAATCACACCAGATTTATAGTTACATGTAGATAGACCAAGGTATTGCTTAATCATTATTAGAAGTAGTAATGATCTAAATTGAACATTTTCTCTTTGAAATGTGACTGAATGCACTTTGTACAGCATCAAGACCCTGAAAACGTGTTAACAATGAACATCGATTGAACTGAAACCATATGTTCTGTACAAAACATCCATTAGGACGCTCTCATTAATCAAGAGTTTAGAGATCTCTTTTAACCTATCACTTCTATTAATGCATGCAGGATAAGCAGAACTGCTGTGATTATTCATGTGAATATGTCTTTGTTTCAAATGCAAAGATCACCTCAAAATACAAGCATTATGGATTGAAATTCATCTTAAATACAGTCTTCTATTTCAAAGCTAGTTACCAGAAAATTATTAAATTAACACATTACCATGTTAATGATCAGATGGAAATATTCTCAGAAACAGAAGCATAGAGAGGTCAATTAGCCCATAACCTTAGGAAACATTGGGTGCCAAAAATAATGTGCACCTGTTCAATTGAGCTTTAGTTAAAGGGGAATATATCACTAAATTATACTTTTGGCCATTTAAATAGGTTTCTAAGCTACAGATGACTCTTACTGGTAACAATCATCCCACACATATGAAACCTAGCCTATATACAGTAAAAATTGACTTTAAATGTGCACACAACAAGTTAACATTGGAAAATGTGTGTTCATGTATATCTTTTGAACCATTTGCCTCAATATAAAACCAAGTACAGATCTAAATTCAGCTTAAAAGGGTGGATAATATGTGCACAATGGCATTTGCTTTAAATGTATGCTTTCGCAGAAAATCTGTGTATATTGATAACTCCATTATGCACTAAGTAACAAGTTACACATCACATTCAGAATATTCTTACAGATTTCAATATATAATTGTCCACAATATCACATAGTTATGTAAATAATGATACTACTAAACATTAATATTTCAGTTCAGTGTCAATTCTCGCTCTGGGCACTTCCCATCCCCATTCTGACATATCAAATTCAGTAGGTCAATGGAAGAAAGGAGGAGGGCTTGTGTGAGTGTGAGCTAGAGGAGGGAATAAACCACAGAACTCTTTCAATACAAAATGTAGTGTAAAATGATGCTATATGGGTGGGGTGAACCTACTCAGTAATAAATAGTAAAGTTCCTATGGAAAAAAGGTTAGAGGATTACTTTTCTGACTGTCTTTTATACAAATAATTGCAGAAGGTGAGTAGGACTGGGCCCAGAAGGATTTCCATTGGAGCCAGAAGGGCACCAGAGCAGAGAAACACCTCATAATATGGGTCAAACAGGGTAATGGAGAATCAAAAGACATGTGTATGTAGTGCCTCCACAGCTTCAATCAGTGGACAGTACCATCCAAAGAAGGACCTTCAGACATTCCATATGCCTCATTCCTGTCCATGTGATAGAATTCAACAAACCAAAAACATAAGTCAATTGTGCCCCACAGTATTTAAACATAATTCCCTTAGCAATAGAATTCTAAAAGGGTGGGATATTTCTATCCAAAAATTAAATAAAACAATTAGTTCCCTTGGCTTGTTTCATAACCTGCAGCACCTCCTGTGATCTACAACGTCCAGATCCAATTAAACAAGCCTTTTTTTTGTTGAAAAGTCATGATGTAAATTAACTCTCAAAGAATGCAAAATAAAAAGGTGGATTTTGACAAATAATTACAAAATCCCTTGAACCTGGTATTCAAAGCATTTAATTACCTTCTAGCCTTTCATTTATGAACAACTTTGAAATCCAAACCTATTGCCAATTCACTGTCCATGTGTTTTGAACAGGAGCCCCTTTCATCCTTTAAAGATACAATGAAGCCATGTGCATTTTATTTTTAATCACAACTATGTAGATGCGTGTTCTAACTGATAACTTCTGTGGGGCTGTGCAATAGAAGTTCCTTCATATTTGGTTTGAGGTCATAATTGTCAATTGTTAATTTTGTATAAATTGTGATAGTATTTAAAACCAGTATTCAGGTGTGAACTGTACAGCAAAACATGTGAGCAAATTCGTATTTGTTTTTTATGCATCAATGTTTGTGCAAACATATAAAGTAAACCCGGCATTTTTTATTAATTTTTTTATTTGTGTATGAGGCACATGCACCTTTACAAATACATATATAAAAATATAAATGTTACAAAGAAATAAAACACAACTTTTCTAAAAAAAATGAATATTCATATTATTTCTTTTAACATTTTTGAAACAGCCTTAAAGCCAACAATTTGTGAAAAGATAGATGAGACTAGCAGGGTAATTCATAGAATTTCGCACAAAAGTGGTGCACACGGCTGGCGCACAGTGTGCGCGTGCGAATGTCTGCGCCAGCCGCGTGTGCTAAAATCGATATCCGCGCACAGCGTATTCATGGATTTTAGCCTCCAAAACCAGCCGTGGCGCAGAGTGGTGCAGCGATCCTGTAGCAGCGCCAGTTACGCCCCCAAGAATGCCCTTGCGCAAGGAAAAGCCATCAAAATTCACAATTCAGCGCAAAGGGCTGCGCTAACCCTGGACCAGTATACAGGGCTGCCAAACAGCAAACGCCGAGCGGGGAACGTCTATTACTGGGGTGCGCGGGAAGTGCCACATGCGATTTCTGCAGGGTATGTGTATTTCTGGGGTGCGGGGAAGTTTAACACGCGATTACAGCAGGGTACGTGTATTACAGGTGTGCGCGGGAAGTTCCACACGCAATTTCAGCAGGGTACGTGTATTTCTGGGGTGCTGGGATGTTTAACACGCAATTTCAGCAGGGTACGTGTATTAATGGGGTGTGCTGGAAGTTCCATACGCGATTTCAGCAGGGTACATGTATTTCTGGGGTGCGGGGAAGTTTAACACGCGATTACAGCAGGGTATGTGTATTACAGAGGTGCGCAGGAAGTTCCACATGCGATTTCAGCAGGGTACGTGTATTTCTGGGGTGCGGGGAAGTTTAACACGCGATTTGAGCAGGGTACGTGTATTACTGGGGTGCGCGGGAAGTTCCACACGCGATTTCAGCAGGGTACGTGTATTTCTGGGGTGCGGGCAAGTTTCTGTGCGAGTGGGCTACGTGTATTTCGGGGGTGCAGGGGAGTCCTACACATGAATTGGCAGTGTGGGTCCTCCCAGGTGTTCCCTCTACCCCCTCCACGGCCCCTGCAGGCAGACCACACCACAGGGGACTACCCTGCACCCCTGGTCATGTCCCGCAGGCAGCCCATCCACCATGGGCATGCCCCCCCAGCTAAGCCACATGTCACCTTGCACTAGTGATCACCAACGCATTACCCCCTTGCACCCCTACGCCCCAGCAGTGCAGGGCACCTGCCAGCAGGCACACACTGATGTCCCCCAGCACCCCCACCCCCCAAACAGTGCAGGGCACCTGCCAGCAGGCCCCCACTCATGTCCCCTTGCACACCCACCCCCCAAGCAGGCCCCCACTCATGTCCCACTCATGTCCCCTTGCACCCCCACCCCCCAGCACTGAGGGGCACCTGCCAGCAGGCCCCCACTCATGTCCCCCAGCACCCCCACACCCCCACACCCCAGCAGTGCAAGGCACCTGCCTGCAGGCCCCCACTCATGTCCCCCAACACCCCCAACACCCTCACCCCCCAGCAGTCAGGGGCACCTGCTAGCAGGCCCCCACTCATGTCCCCTTGCACCCCCAAGCCCCAGCAGTGCAGGGCACCTGCCAGCAGGCCCCCACTCATGTCCCACTCATGTCCCCTTGCACTCCCACCCCCAGCAGTGCAGGGTACCTGTCAGCAGGACCCTACTCATGTCCCCTTGCACACCCACCCCCCAAACAGTGCAGGGCACCTGCCAGCAGGCCCCCACTCATGTCCCCTTGCACCCCCAGCAGTCAGGGGCCCCTGGCAACAGGCCCCCACTCATGTCCCCTTGCACCCCCACCTCCCAGCAGTGCGGGGCACCTGCCAGCAGGCCCCCACTCATGTCCCCCAGCCAACACGTCATCACAATCTAGATCCCTGGCCCTTATGGCCAGCCTCCACATGCCAAAGACCCACCCAATTATTGTATCCACCCACACAGAAATGCCAATTACATGATACAACCCCAATGGCAAGTATGTAAATGAACACATGTCCGTCACACTCACACAATGGGTGCAAGTGAATGTCAAAACCCATATCATGACATGCATGAAACCAATGAGATGATACCACAAATGGAAGTATAAAAAAAAATATTAAAGATAACATGAACGTAAATTACATTACACACACAACAATGGGAATAACAAAAGAAATGGTCCATATCCGATAAATTATGAAAATCCAGAAAACATAAGCAAAAGAAATCCAAAAAGAAATGTTGTCTAAAGTCACAGTTCAAAAAATCAAATCCAAGGGAAAATAAAAAGTAAAAACCAATGCTCCATGGTGAACACAAATAAAATATTAAAAAAGATGAATCCAATGTAGAACTATGTACAATTGAAGAATCCAGGGTCCATGAGCCCAACTTAAGAAATGAAACCTACCAAAAACTACAACCTAATAAAAAAACTATGTACAAAAATGTGGTCCATTGTCCAAGCAGTCCAAAATAAAGAAAAAACGAAAGGAAACCTAATACTAACTAACTATTTACAAGGGCAGCGGGCAAGTCCAACAGCTCACATGTTGATGTCTCGGGCCAGGGCATCATCGAACTCCTGCTCGATGTCCCGGAGGCGGTCCTCTTCCATGGCCCTGAGGGTTCGCAGGGACGATGACATCTGGAACTCCAGGTCCCTGTGAATGGCCTCGAGGCACTCGGCCCGCCTCAGGGCCCTACGCATGGAGTTCTCCGCCCTGACCATCGTGAGCCGTGCCTCTTCCGCCCGCTGCCACTCCGCATCTATTGCATGGCCCAACCGCTGCCACACGGAAGACACTTCCTGTCCAGGGTCCTCCTGCCCTCCGGCCGATGCCTGCCCCTCCGATGATGAAGGCCCCGAGCCATCATGGCTCCCACCTTGTTGCTGCTGCTGCTGTGCCGCTGCCTGTGCCCTGGCTCCTGCTGCCTGCACATCCTCCTCCAGCTGGGGTGCAGTTGTTGAGGTGGCCACCCCTGCTGGACGTCCGATTCCCGACTGTGGCAGGGATGTGACCTCCACCAGCCTGGCCGCAGGGTCAGAGGCAGCACCACAGGGCACCCAGGTGACACATGGGTGGAAAGCTGGCCCGGAGGATGACTGGTGCATAGGGGGTTCAGTTGCGGAGGGGGTCGGAACAAGGTCCAAAAAACGGAGGAATCCGGCCCTGGTGAGCTGTCCCAGTGGGTCAACGAGATCAACGAGCCATGCGAGAAGACGTGCGGTCTCCTCATGAAAAGACTGCAGGTCAGCACGCTTGGCACGTTGACGCAACGCCACCCCACCCAGGACAGGCTCAACCCGGTGCCGGATAGCAGATCCGCAGGGAGAGGAAGGCCATTTGGTGTAAGCCAATCCCCTCCCTGAGACCGGGTCTGGACGTAGGTATCCCTGCTGGTGCAAGATGATGCAGTCACAGGATCAGGGACAGGATTACACACAGGCACCTCTGCGGCGGCCTGTGCTGCCTCTTGTTCCTGCCCCTGCACTGCACTACTAGCACCAGTGGAATCCCCACCTCCAGACCCCGTCTCTGTCCCTTGCACGGCCTCCTCCTCCACCAAACCCCCCACCAAATTGGATGACTCCGTGCCATCTTCCTCCTTCGGGCCCTGTGGGGTCTCAGCTGCCCCTTCGGCTGCCGAGGAGTCCAACTCCAACCTCCGCCTCTTGGACCTCCCCTCGGCAGCTGCGACCTGGGACGCGGCACCGGACTCCTCACTCCCCGACGAGATGACAACCTGGGAGGGGAGCTGGGCCTTGCGTCTCCAGCTGGCGGTGCGATCCCTGCCGCTGTGCTCCACAGCACCTTCTCCGCCCTCTTCATCAGTTGACGCTGCAGACAGGGAGAGATAGGAGACAGGCATCAGGGCACTGTACAATGGACTCATACACACATGACAGTTGTACATGGGTGGCACTGTCAAACTTCAGACATGGCATCACAATCCCCAACACACATGTCATTGCAACTCACACACATGAGCTATTCCACAGCCATATTGTAACAGCCAGCACCATCCATACACATACAACAGAATGAGCAGCCAAAGGTGAGCCAGACATCACATGAAACACAGGGAGTGCACTAGACATGCACACACGCCACCACACTTACATGCATGTGTACACCTCCGCCAACTGTCGCAGTGATGAGATTGGCATCCATGTCACATCTGGCAATCAGTCTTCTACATATCAGTCTCACATGCATCCATGTTGCATCACTGTTGCACCCATGTCAAATACACACACATGCACATGTACACAGTGCAGATACATGCAGCTGGAACCAACATCCATGTGTGACACCACAACCATGCCAACTTACATACACAGTAATCCAAACATGTGTGCTCACACATCTGCATTTGGCCTGCATGCTTACCCACACATACACCATCCATGTGTCTCATACATGAAAGGATTTTTATGTGTCAGCCTCACAGCCCTGTACATACACATCCATACATGGCCCTACAAATCCACATGTACAACCTGCACACTACTGGCACACCACCACACGCACAGCTTCCAATCAGTATGCATGTACACTTACCGCTCGACTCCAGACGGGTATGCCTCTCAAGGACCTGGACGTGGAGCGCTGGGCATATGCGTTCCAGGACCCTCATCTGATGTTCCGACAGGTGGCCTCGGCGCCCCTTAGCATCCGCTGCCCTCAAGAGTCACAGGGCCTTGTCGAGTGTCCTGGACCCGAAGTCCTCCCAGCGCTTCTTGATATGTTGGAAGTCGTGGACTGCCACCCCCTCCGCGTTGATGGCAGTCACGATGTTCGTCCAGATCCGAGTACGTCCTTCCTTGTCGGATGCCGAACCTCCGAAGAGGGCATAATACTGCCCCAGGACTTGCTCCACCAGGACACCAACTTCGGTGGCAGTGAAGTTGGTGGCCCTCTGCCTCTCTGGCTGGGGGATGCCAGTGGTGCCAGATGGAGTAGTGCCCGACATGGCAACCCCAGAGGCAGGTGTGGGTGGGCAACTGGGTCCTGGGGCTGGGCTGTGGAGCGATGGAATAGCAGTCGCAAGTCTTTGGTTCCAGCAGGGGTGGTCACAGCAACAGCACCCCTGGCTGACGTGCAGGCAGCAAATGGCAGGGCACGTGGGCAGCAGGCAATCTGGCAGCAGCAGATGGCAGGTGGGAGCGTGCTTGGGGCTCTGGGGGGCAGTAAATCGGCCTTCTGGGCAGGAGCGTGGTCTTCCGGGTGTGAATGCGTGGCCAGCTTGAGACGGAATGATTTGTCATGTGAAAATCTTGCACGTCAGCGTGTAATTCAAGGAAAGGCCCTTAGCGCGTAAGCGCGTCAGCGCACGTACGCGATTTCATTGGACCAAAGGCCCTTAGCGCGTAAGCATGTCTGTGACGTGACACGCGTGGGTGTTTCCCTCATAGCACGTGATGACAGAGCACACTTGGAAAAGCTGCACGTCCGAGTGTCAGCGCATGTAATTGGATGAAAGGACGCGTACACGCGTAAGTGACGTGTACGTGTGGGCCGGTTTAAAAGGTACGCGTAGAACGCCATTTTCTTGTACGTGCTTTTCGTGGAGAGCGAGTGGGTGAATTCTGTACTTCTGGTCGGTTCACATCCGATTACTTCACAGCGTTTCAAGTTCGTACTCCCTGTTACCTCTGACAGCTTTCATTTTTCTACTTTTTTTGGGCCTGTTTCCTCAAACAGTGTTCACTTCTCCTTTTGTCCTGTCTCCTCAGACAGCGTACAATTCTTCTTTTGGCGGGGGTGTTGCCAACGCGCACACGCGCATATTTTTCATGTTCTTATTCCAGGCAGACGGTGAGTTCCGCACGTACTTAGCAACTGTGCTTGCCCAGTGTGTCGCACTCCCCTTCAGAGGTCATTGTAGGCTGCGTGTATTACGCATACGCTTATTTTTGTGTTTCTGGGTGCCACCACGTAGTGCGGGTTCATTTTTCCACGCACGTGGTCTACGAGGGGTTGCGTGCATGTTTATTTTTGTTTTTGGGCTGCTGTGTGTTGCGTGACCCGTCATCTTCCCCCAGGGGTCACAGACAGCCTTGTTAGAGCACTATGGTATGAATTCCATCTAGTACTCTACCCATTTGACCCCCAATTGCCCAGGACAATAGTTTACTGCTCCTCCCATACGCACAACAACATCAGTGCCATGGTTGGGAGGCGACCAAGCGGTAAGGGAGGCAAAGGTGGACGACCTTCAAAAGGTGGACGTGGTGGGCGCGGTAGGGGGCGTGACCAGGATTTGCAGGGTGCCCCTACAGCCCCATGTGTGAAGGACCAATCAGGGACACCCATGCCCCCCCCATGGTTGAGGGAAACGTGGCTGAGACCATCCCAGTTCAGCCCCTGTTGGACCAGCCCATTGTGGCACCTGAACTGGCACAGGATGACTCCCTGGCTGACTTCCAGGTCAGCAAGTCTAGGCCACGTGTGGCGGTGCAAGTTGTCACCAAGGCACGTGGATCTGGGGCAGCTATGTCATCTGCTGCCCCTAGTATGCAGGGTGGTGAGGCTGCAGGGGCAGCTGCAGCTCCATCCGCCCCAGCTCTGACTCTCCCAGCCAGGACAGTGCCGGTCCTGGTCCATCATACTGATGTTCCCCCTGCCAACATCACACTTCAGACAATGCCTGCACCAAGTCCTATGGTCAATGTGCATTTGCACACTCCAACAACCCAGTCCACCGGTGATTCTGCCCCTACTGACCAGAGCGGCGTTAGCCACTCTGGCTCTGCTCCACCTTCTAAAAAGAGGAAGAAGGGTGCTCTGGCACGACAGGCTGAGACCCCAGGCACGGCTACACACTCCGGCACGTCAGGAAGCCTTGCTTTAATGACACAGAGCTTAATGCACTTGTGAGCTATGTGTCGCAACATAGCCACGAAATGGTGGTGACTGCAGGGTCCAAGACCACACCTGGTCAACGTAAGGCACACTGGCAGACCATCGCCAACCACATAAGTGCCCTTGGATTTGTGAGGCGCTCAACTGATGATTGCTACAAGCGGTGGAACGACCTGAAACGCAGAGCAAAGGACAAGCTGGCCTCAAATCATGCCGCTACTCTGGTGACTGGCGGTGGGTCTCCACAAGAGGACAACGAACTCACTGAACATGAGTCTGTTGCTGGGACCTTCGTCACAGAGGAACAGATCCGAGGTGTGGGAGAACTACCTGATTACGAAGCATTGTCCGGTGAGTGCCCATGCGTGTGTGTGTGTAGTGCATGTGTATGTATTTTGTGTGACGGGTTCTGATTGAGTGCCAGGTGAGGGTGTGTACTCTAGAGTGTTATGGGTCACCCATTTCCTTCCTCACATGGGATCACGTGCCTTGTATTTGGCTATGACTGCATCCCTTCTGCCCGCAGTATCCTAGTAGGTCCACAATTGTGCAGTTGACCTTGTACTGCCATCTTGCAACTACATTGGTCAGAATTTGTAAGTGTGCCTTCAGGATAATATTTTCCACTCTCCCCTTTTTTGCTAGACATTTATCAACCATATTGTGACATATGTGATATGCTTCGGTCATTGTTTACTGGCCACACTGGGGCAATGCTTTACCTGGTTGTGTAGACAATGAGACCATTCAGGCTGATGGAGTATTGGCCAGCACACATGTTTAGATGAGTGCCTGTTTGCATGTGGAAAATGACAGATGTTTCCTACGATGTCAATGTGACGAAAAATAGATCAGCCAACTATTACTGTATTCTTGTACCTTGCATGTGTTGCAGTGAGTGGCACATGTGTACTTAGTCCCAGTATGCAGCATTTTTCATGTCATCATGTCCATCTCACATGGATGGGGGACAGTACTCAATCACTGACATATGGCTGTACTTGGCAAATGTACCATGGCTATGCTAAATGCCATCTGTGTGCTGCCATGTGTCATGCATGTTTATTGGACATGCCACTCACAGGCCAATGTGTGATGGCAGGGCTACCCAGCATGCAGCAAATGTGTTGCTCTCCCATATTGGTGTCATCAGTGTCTGCCTTTTGCCTCCCCTTACTACTCAGTGACAGTGCAGGCATGGGAGGGTTATAGTCATGTGGGACATGTGTGAATCATGTACTGGTTCTGTAGCTTGACAGGCCTATGCGTGTGCTATGGTGCTAATGCCTGTTTCCATTTTTTCTCTTTCATGTTTTTGCAGGGGATGACGCACTTGATGCTGTTGAGGAGATGGGGCAGACCCAGGAGGAATCCCAGGCATGACCGAGCACCAGCGGGGGACGTGGTGTGGTGGTGGGTGAGAACCCAATCCTCCTGCAGACCATACTTTCCAGGGGTGTCTCTGGGTGCACCTCCCCAGACCTCTATTCAGGTGCTGATTCGGATGATGAGACCTATGTGCCGTCACAGGTAAGTGTTTCTGGCAGGGATTCTGTTCTGTCCAACCCACCTGCACCAGGGGTAGAACCCTCTATGGGGATGTCAGTGTTGGTAGAGGCGCCTTTGGCAGTTACGGATGCAGGGTCACACTCCACAGCATCTGATCCTGTTCCTGGGCCAGCAGATCAGAGGGGGAATGCAGTCCTGCAGCCTCAGGCGGTGCCAGCACAGCAAGGTGCACATCGCCTTGCCCCAAACAGGTGTGGTGCCCGTCGACATGGTGGCCGCACGCCACCAGGCAATAGCGAATGGGAGAACTCCATGTACGCTATGGCAACCCAACAGTCAGCATCAGTTGAAATGATGGCTCAGGCAATGGAGAGGGTGGCCACTTCCATTATCCCCCCTGAAAGGCAGATGGAGCAACTACAGCAGGCAACAGACTCCATTTGCCAATCACACAGGGAAGACATGTTGGTGTCCAACAGGGACCGACGGGCGGCACTGGAGACTCTGCGCCAATCCATCTCAGTAGAGTCCCAGGCCCACAGGGAAGCCCTGAGTGAAGAACTCCATAACCTCAGGCAGACTCTTCTTGAGCTTGAGACTTCTGCTAATTTTAGGGCAGAACAGCGGCTGTAGCACCTCACAAGTCGTTCTCAGCTGAGATTCGGGCAACTCGGGAGGAGATCCGGCCATCACGTCAGGTGTTGCATGGGGATCTCCACACTATAATCCTCCAGAACGAGACCTTCCACACCCGCATGCTTGCTGCCATGGAGGACCATACCAGGGCTTTGCATGGGCTGCCTCCCATAGCACCACCACCTCCTGATGCAGCAGCAGAGGGTCATGAGAGCGACGGCAGCAGTTCTCCCACATTGGCATAGCCGTGCAGGCCATGAGCCCATGGAGGTGTTTTTTTTGTTCCCAACATCCACACAGGCCGCTGTTGGTGCGCACCCTGTCCTCGGACCTCCTGGGTGGCCTCCCCCCGGCCCACACATGGCCATTTTTGATTTTTGATTTTTTAATTTTAAATTTAGAATTTTGATTTTTTTTTAAATAATTTGACAGTATGTTGCCTTGTGTGGCTCCTGTGGGCTTCCACTGTATTCCGGCTGGGCACATGCAGGCTTGTCCTGAGTTTGGGTTAGATGCTTGGGTTCATGAGACACACACCCCTCCTGCTTCCCGTTTCCATGGGCTTGCAAAGGGTGTGACCAAGTGACAGTGATGTACACAGTGATGTTGGGCTCCCATGCGCTGTGTGGGCAGTCTGTAGTCAATACTGTGTAGACATTCCTTGTGTATATTGTTGTTGTATTGTACACTGCATGGTGTATTAATGTATGATTTTGCTTCCATGTATCCCTCTGAATTTGCAGGTTCATTCCTCATGTCTTCACAAGGCCGTCTACTTTGGAGATGGAGTTCATGTTGTATGCAGTACACAGACCAGTTTTGAAGGCTGCAAGACTACAGTTTGAAGGGGGCGATGTGGTGGCATATTCAGGTTGTATGACTACGACTTCTTTAACTTAGTACTGTCATGTTTGAACTTGTCTAGATGCATTGTTTAGTTGGTAAGTATTTGGTCATGTGTGTTGTTAGTTCAACATTACTAGGAGCATATTGCGTGTGGCCAGTTTCCATTAGGGTCACTGTACTTTGTGACACTTGTGTCAGGTTTTTGGGATTGCTTTGTTTGCTCTCACATAGCATGCCATGGTGTGTTGGGTGGCAGTGCTGGGGTGGGGTTGGGTGACAAGGCACTGTTCTCATGTTGTATTTTGTAAGGGGGTCATGCATTTTCCAGCATATGTGTCTTTTGATGACCCAGCATTGGTGGTATTTCTGTAGGTAGGAATGCACACATTGTGACACTTCCAGGTGCCCAATCTCAGGATGGTATGGTTGTGACAGTTGACTGTCCCTCATGTCATCATTATTGATTGTCAGCTGGTATGTGGCAGGTCTGTGTGCACTCCACAGGGGTGTGATTCTAAGTGAAGTAATTAGCCACCAGCTGTGTTAGGGCTGCCTCACTCCGTGCCCTTTCCCCTCCCATGCGCAGCGGGCGTGCATGTGGTTGGGGATGTGGGGGCACCACCATGTCCACCAGCAGGCCCCAGGGCGTGTTGCAACGTTGTGCAGGACACATGCTGCCACTATGATCCTGCACACTACTGGGGGAGCGTATAACATCTGCCCACCAGAACGGTCTAGGGAGTGAAAGCGTGACTTGAGCACTCCGAATGTGCGCTCCACTATGCCCCGGGTTGCAATATGGGCTGTGTTGTATCTTACCTCGGGTGGCGTGGTGGGGTTCCGAATTGGCATCATAATGTGGGTGCTCAGAGGGTAGGCACTGTCCCCTGGGGAGGTGGTGATGGGTATCATTAGTGGGGTTGTGACATTACTCAGTATCTGGCATGCATGCATGTGCTGTGGCATTTATACTCACCAAGCAGCCATGTATCGCCATGCCGCCCAGCTTCTAGGACCCGGTTTAGGGTTGACATTCTGTAAATGAAACTGTCGTGGGTGGACCCTGGATAGTTGGCATATATTGAGGTGATGATTCCCTTGTGTTAGGGAGAATTCTCTGTTTAGGCTGAATTTCCTAACCTAGTGAGTCCCCCAGCGGCTTTGCTGGATTTCTGGAGTTTGTTTTTTTCCATCCTGCCAAGAGTGAGACTCTTTTCCTCCCACTCTTGGACATGAATGTGTGTAATTCCTTTGAATGTCAATATGTTCTATGGGCTATGGGGTCTTTTACTCCATAGGGTCTCATATGTTTTTCTATGTGTGTTACACCGCACCCTATGTGCCATAACACTGGGGCGTCCTAGCGGACCTCCACCATAGACTCCATACCCGGGGACTGACTACTGTCTCCCCGGGCATGTAAAGTCACCATTGGCTTTACTAGACCTAAATTTACTAACAGAACTAGTACCAACCATCTTATTGTGGACGTGCTAATAGGGGGTAATTCGATTACTCATGGGTCTGTTACTCGAGGGGGCACTGTCCCGTCCCCCCTCGTCGAGTTTTGGCTGGTGGCAGTGGAAACTACTTGTTATGTTCGACCCCGGACATAACCCTATGGGATTAGTACCATTGTTGGAGATTGATACTTTTCCTCGTTAATCTCTAACGTACCACCGGTCTACTTATCTTAAATAAGTTTATCGGATGGTATTTTCTGCCAGAACTCGGTTTTTAAAATGGCGTCTGTGTTCGTCTCTGTGACTCCTAAACCAAGGCCTCTGTACAGAGACCCTCCAAAGTGGTGCCATTCTGTCTGGGTTACCACAGGGGTGTGGGAGGGGGTTTAGGCACCCTGGACCGAGTTGCCTTGCCAACTCGGGTCGCACTCTGGAGTGATTGGCCCAAGTGGTGAGCCTCCCCGCTCACCACTTACCGAGTGTTGATTGACAGCTAGGCTGAATGAATGGGGGTTTTCTGCATAAAAGCAGGGCTTTTGGGACTGGATCTTCAGAAGTCGCCACAGGACCTAAGAATCAGACGAGGGTAACGCTGAGCCGACCTGCACGACGACACCTCCGGTGGAGCCCTGCGGAACCGACTCACCACTTCCCGACGACAGAGGAGATCTCCCTGCCGGAGAGTCTCTTCCCCTGACTGGTGGAAACAACCAGTCCCCTTTGCTTTTTCTTCGCCTCAGGACGCGGTGGTCGAATTGCCCGTGCAGAAGCACCCTGACAACCGGATAGCCACTTCCCCTGTACCGCGACCAAAAGGTGGTGCCTTGTGATGAGCACTCCGCGGCTAGTCTCTTCCCTGGTGGAGCACCGGACTTCACTTTTCTTCGACGACGAGATCATCTCTACTCTTGGCAAAGACCCGTCGTGCACCCACCACCAGGAACAACTGCCCCCGCCGGAGCTGTCTCTCCACAAAAAGGTACCGTGTCCGCCTGGCTTCCCTTTCGATCGGTTCGAGTGAGGTGTCTTAATCCTCGCCTTTCCATTGGGTCGCCTCCAAGCTTTTTCTCACGTATTGTTCTGAACTGGTTCAATCTGCCGATAACAATTTGCTACAAAGACTCGGACGCATTTCCACTAGAGACCTTTTGGAACATATCGCCTTGCCTCTCTCCGAGTGGGCCTGGCCTCTGAACTTTATGATCTATTGTGGTTCTTGCCTTCGTGCCTTGCATTTTATCCGTGAAGTAGTGAACTGTGTTGATTTCGTAACCTGCCTATCTTTCTCTCCCGTCTTAACTAATAGTAGAGTGCCATCTAGGTTGAGGTATGCACCTCTGTCTGAAAATAAGTGATACCGGTAGAACCTAGACTTGTCGAACTATTGTTAGGGGGATTGATCATTTTCTTCTGCGTAGACTAATTGTAATTGAAGTGTTTGTCGTGATAGTGCCATAGTGTTTTCTATAGATGTTCCGTTATAAATAAATACCTTAATATCTTTACACTGAAGCCTTGTTGCGTGTTTGCTTGTCTTACTGTGAAGAATTGTCCTATATTGTATACTCCACATACTGCTCAACTCTTCTTGAGGGAAGTCTGACTGACTGCTCAGCCACAGCTACCAAGTGAATCTGTGTGGTACAGACTGCTACCAAGTGGGTTCACCGCCAAACACCTGCAGTCCTAAATCTATTGCAGTGGTCCCAGAGGGAACTGCACAGGTTTCCGCCTAACACTGGTGTACAGCGGTGGGATTTGTATCGAGTATACAGTTTACAGTACTTTTCAACGCTTTAGGATAACTAACCACAAAGCTTAGCACTAAAAAGCAACTTTCAAAAACATGTCTACGATGGAAACTTACAGTCAAGAATCCTTGTCAGGTGAAAATACTGAGAGTTTGCGAGCTCTCTGTAGGCAAGAGAATCTTTCCGTAAGAGGCAAGAAGTTAGAACTAATAGAGAGATTGCTGGCGAACCAAAGTCTGGGTACTGGTTCAGAGGAACCAATTTCTCCAGCAAATGTAGATAACAGTGATGGTGTTGATCTGAATCGTAATTCTGATGATAGCGATGAAGAGGCTGACGAGGACGGAGAGGCTAACAAAACTGTCTCCCCAGCTCCTCTACCTGTCTTACCAGCTGTACCTACGGGGCCCATACCAGGTCCCACAAGTAACCCTGCTTATTTTGAACTTGAAAAAATGAAGCTCGAATTAGAATACAAACGGTTCTTGGCTCAATCTGAACGAAACCAAGAGCTCGAGTTCAGACGGATGAATGCCCAGGCTGAGCAGAAGCAAGCTGAGTTAAGACTCAGGGAAATAGAACTTAATCACAAGTTAGAAATGAAAAAGCTGTCTATGGAAAATGCTTCTCTCTCCTCTGGTTCCTCTAGGAGCTCCAGTCCCAAAAGACCCCGGATGCGAAGGAATTAGTGGGTATGTATGAACCGAGATTGGATGTGTTGGATTGGTTAAAACTGTTTGAGTACAATCATGGGCTCCAGGACATCACCGGGAATGCTTTACTTCCCTGGTTGTTCTCTAGGCTCCCTCCTGTTGCGACTGATGTGGTAAAGGAGTTGGGGGAGGCGGATAAGACGGATTACGAAAGTGTGAAACTAGCTTTGATAGCTAGATTCGGGAAGACCCCTCCCAGTATCTTAAGAGGTTTAGAACCCTCAAAAAGCATGATGGTATCCCTTGGGCTACCTGGGTGAGTGAAGGGTTGAAAAACTTAGAGGGATGGATTAAGGGTTACAAAGTGAACATTTATGAGGGTATGAAGAATCTTTTTATGTTGGAGTCGATTTATGATGCCTGTTCTCCTGAACTCAGACAGCACTTGGCTGATTCGAAGGAATTGGATTCCCGGACGCTAGCTAAGGCCGCTGACTTGTGGGTTGCCAACAGGGCCACTCATAAGGATTCTGGGGCAACTCAGAAAAAGGATGAGGGAAAACAGCCTAAAAAAGACTCAAAAGAGAATTCGAATAACTCAAATTCCAAAGAGGGCCCCAAACAAAACCAGAAGGGTAAGCCACCGGGAAAACCACAGCAGAATAGTGTGTCTTCTGGTGCCAAACCGGAAGGAGGTCAGAACAAACCACCATTCCAAAAAGCGTTCGGTAAATACTTTGTTTGTGGCTCGACTGACCACGTGAAAGGAGATCCCAGATGTAAGGGTAAACCTTCAGGGGTCCAGCTTGTCTCCTTAGCCTTCGCTCCAGAGGAGGAAGTCCAAATGGCAAGTGGAAACTTTCTACTGCTAGCTGACGAACCCATTGGAGTCTCAGCCAGCGTTTCTTTAGTATCTCTGGGGTTGTGGGAACAACAGAATTTAGATGTCTATAATTCTATCCCCGATAATACTAAAGAGTATTATAAGGACAGTGTCCAGGTGAATGGCCAGGAGACTCCTGCCATTAGGGACACTGGGGCCAGCATAACTGTGGTGGATAAATTGTTTTTTCAGGCTGAGGATGTTGCTAAGGCACCCAAACGCCTCACCAAGTTAGCTGGAGGACCTGTGCAGATGCTTCCCCAATTACCAGTTCTCATCCAGTGTAACGACATGACTGTAAAGATACCTGTCAGCATACAGAGTGAGGTACCAGGACGCGTACTGTTGGGTAACGATTTGAAAACTCTCGGAGTTGTATCGCATACTCCCAGACCTCCTAGTAAACGGTTACAGGAGCTAACCAGATCCGCAAGAGAGAGGACCATGCGCGGTACTCTCCAGGAGATGATGAAGACAGAAATCACTCCTGCTCCACTAGAATTGTCGGCAGCTGTCTCCAAGAAATCAGAAGCGAAAGGGAAACCTAAGACTTCTATCCCGAAACCAGCAGCCAGCATTTCAGTGCAGCCAACACGGACTTCCCCTCGGTTGTCCAAAAGTACACCCGTAACTCCACCTCCAGCTGAGGCGGACAGGGAGGTACAACCCTGTGTGGTAGAATTAGACTCTGAGGAAGAGCTAATGGAAGGCCAGGAACTCATTGGAGATCTGGATCCTGTTGACCATCCTGAGCTGCAGTCTTTACTGGCAGAAGGTGGACCCAGCAGGGCAGACTTCAGTAAGGGACAAGGAGAATGTCCAACTCTGGAAGGTCTTCGCCACCAGGCAGAAGCTCAGGCTGAAGGGCAAGAGCCTGGGAAATACAGGTTGCACTGGGAAGATGACCTTTTCTACAGTGAACCGACCGAGTCTACACCTGGAGACTACAAACGACTTGTAGTACGCCAAGAGAACAGACCACAGTTCTTGCAGTTAGCCCACAAGATTCCTTTGGCTGGTCACTTGAGTTTCAAGAAGACTAAGGAAAGGCTCTCTCTCTACTTCTATTGGCCAAAGATGGGGGCAGAAGTAGAAAAACACTGCAGGAGCTGCCACACCTGCCAGACCTCTGGTAAGGTTGGCTCCAAGAATGTGGCACCTTTAGTGCCTCTCCCAGTTGTGGGAGTCCCATTTGAGAGAGTAGGGATTGACATTGTTGGTCCCCTTGATCCTCCAACCTCCTCAGGCAACAGGTTTATACTTGTTGTAGTAGACCATGCTACTAGGTATCCTGAGGCAATTCCTATGAGGACTGTTACAGCTCCGGCTGTGGCTAAGGCCCTCCTTGGTATTTTTACTAGGGTCGGGTTTCCTAAGGAAGTAATCTCTGACAGGGGGTCAAACTTTATGTCCCACTACATGAAAGCCATGTGGAAAACCTGTGGAGTTACTTACAAGTTCTCAACAGCTTACCACCCCCAAACCAATGGGTTGGTAGAACGGTTCAACCGAACCATGAAGACCATGATAGGTGCTTTAGAAGAACCCCTTAAGCGTAAGTGGGACCTGCCATGCCTTCTCTTTGCTTATAGAGAAGTCCCTCAGGAGGGAGTAGGTTACTCTCCCTTCGAGCTTCTCTATGGTCATCCCGTCAGAGGTCCATTGGCCCTGATTAAGGAGGGGTTGGAGAGTGCTCCTTCCCCCAAGCCAGTCAGAGTGACTGACTACGTGATAGGTCTCCGGAGGAGAATGTCGCACATGATGACGGAAGCAAGCGATAACTTGAAAGCTGGACAAGCATTGGTCAAGCACTGGCATGATCAAAAGGCTAACATGGTTGAGTTTGCTCAAGACCAGCTCGTTCTCGTTATGATCCCAACAAGGCAGAGGGCCTTGCAAGATGAATGGATGGGACCCTTCAGAGTCGTGGGTAAACTCGCAGAGGTCAACTATCTGGTGGACTTGGGCAATCCCAAGGAGGCTCCGACAGTCTTCCACACCAACCGCCTTAAAGCGTATGTCTCACGACCTGATGTAGGAGCATTGCTTCTAGCATCATCCGAGGAAGAAGAAGAGAGTGAAGCTCTTCCGGATCTCCTCAGAGGCTTACCTTTAGACGAACAAATTGAAGGAGTAAATCTCTCCTCCAATCTGACACCCGAGCAACAAGAAGAGTGCAAATCCATGTTGAATCAGTTTGCCTCTCTGTTCTCGCTTTCGCCAGGCTTAACCCCTTGGGGCCAGCATGACATACTCACTGGTGACTGTCTGCCAGTCAAAAGCAGAGGATACAGAATGTCAGAAAACGTACGAACCCACATCAAAGGTGAGGTCAGCAAGATGCTTGATCTCGGGGTATTAGAGCCCTCTACTAGTCCATGGGCTAGCCCAGTTGTGTTAGTACCAAAGGCCGGATCTAAAGAGCTTAGATTCTGCGTGGATTATAGAGCTCTTAATGCAGTCACCACGACTGATGCCCACCCTTTGCCAAGAACAGATGAGTTGGTGGATAAACTTGGTGCCGCCAAGTTCCTCAGCACATTTGACTTGATGTCAGGCTATTGGCAAATAGCCCTGACAGACCATGCCAAGGAGAAAACTGCATTTTCTACCCCCGTTGGCTTATACCAGTTTAAGGTAATGCCTTTCGGATTGAAGAATGCACCTGCTACGTTTCAACGGATGGTAAACCAGGTTCTGAATGGGATGGAGGACTTCTGCATGGCATACTTGGATGACATCGCAGTGTTTAGCAATTCCTGGGAAGAACATGTAACCCACCTAAGAGATGTTTTGCAGGCTCTTGGACGAGCCAATCTGACCATAAAGGCGAGTAAATGCCAAATTGGACAGAGTAAGGTAGTCTATCTTGGACATGAGGTAGGAGGTGGAGAAATAAGGCCTTTGCTCAGTAAGATTGAAGCTGTGCAAAATTGGACAACACCTACTACTCAAACCCAAGTGAGAGCCTTCCTAGGCTTCACTGGGTACTACAGGAATTTCATAGAGAACTATGGGACCATAGCTTCTCCACTGAATGTCATCTCCTCGCCCAAATTTCCTAAAAAGGTTAAATGGAACGAGGAGTGCAATCAGGCTTTTGAAAACCTGAAAAAGGCTCTTTGCCAAGCCCCAGTACTCAGAGCTCCTGATTACCGCCAACACTTCATTGTGCAGACAGATGCTTCCAATGTAGGGATAGGTGCCGTACTCAGTCAACTGGATGGGAAAGGTAGGGAGCACCCCGTTTGCTTCATCAGCCGTAAGCTGAAGGATCCTGAAACAAGGTGGGCAACGATCGAAAGAGAGTGCTTTGCTATCGTGTGGGCTCTGAAGAAGTTTAGGCCGTACTTGTATGGTTCTACTTTTGTCATTCAGACTGACCACCAACCCTTGAGATGGTTAATGCAAATGAAAGGGGAAAACCCACAACTATTGAGATGGTCGATCTGCCTGCAAGGGTTTGATTTCACCATTGAGCACAGGTCAGGGTGTCACCACCAAAATGCTGATGTTCTCTCTAGGATGTATGTCATCGACTAGAGGTATGAGATTCACCCAGGAGTGGATTAAATCCTCCTGTCCCTTAGTCTGGGGGGGCGAGTGTTAGGGGGAATTCTCTGTTTAGGCTGAATTTCCTAACCTAGTGAGTCCCCCAGCAGCTTTGCTGGATTTCTGGAGTTTGTTTTTTCCATCCTGCCAAGAGTGAGACTCTTTTCCTCCCACTCTTGGACATGAATGTGTGTAATTCCTTTGAATGTCAATGTGTTCTATGGGCTATGGGGTCTTTTACTCCATAGGTTCTCATATGTTTTTCTATGTGTGTTACACCGCACCCTACGTGCCGTAACACTGGGGCGTCCTAGCGGACCTCCACCATAGACTCCATACCCGGGGACTGACTACTGTCTCCCCGGGCATGTAAAGTCACCATTGCCTTTACTAGACCTAAATTTACTAACAGAACTAGTACTAACCATCTTATTGTGGACGTCCTAATAGGTGTAATTCAATTACTCCTGGGTCTGTTACTCGAGGGGGCACTGTCCCGTCCCCCCTCGTCGAGTTTTGGCTGGTGGCAGTGGAAACTACTTGTTATGTTCGACCCGGACAAAACCCTATGGGATTAGTCCCATTGTTGGAGATTGATACTTTTCCTCGTTAATCTCTAACGTACCACCGGTCTACTTATCTTAAATAAGTTTATCGGATGGTATTTTCTGCCAGAACTCGGTTTTTAAAATGGCGTCTGTGTTCGTCTCTGTGACTCCTAAACCAAAGGTTGAGTCCTTTGTTCCACTTTTGGCGGGCCTCTGTACAGAGACCCTCCAAAGTGGTGCCATTCTGTCTGGGTTACCACAGGGGTGTGGGAGGGGGTTTAGGCACCCTGGACCGAGTTGCCTTGCCAACTCGGGTCGCACTCTGGAGTGATTGGCCCAAGTGGTGAGCCTCCCCGCTCACCACTTAGCGAGTGTTGATTGACAGCTAGGCTGAATGAATGGGGGTTTTCTGCATAAAAGCAGGGCTTTTGGGACTGGATCTTCAGAAGTCGCCACAGGACCTAAGAATCCGACGAGGGTAACGCTGAGCCGACCTGCACGACGACACCTCCGGTGGAGCCCTGCGGAACCGACTCACCACTTCCCGACGACAGAGGAGATCTCCCTGCCGGAGAGTCTCTTCCCCTGACTGGTGGAAACAACCAGTCCCCTTTGCTTTTTCTTCGCCTCAGGACGCGGTGGTCGAATTGCCCGTGCAGAAGCACCCTGGCAACCGGATAGCCACTTCCCCTGTACCGCGACCAAAAGGTGGTGCCTTGTGACGGAGCACTCCGCGGCTAGTCTCTTCCCTGGTGGTGCACCGGACTTCACTTTTCTTCGACGACGAGATCATCTCTACTCTTGGCAAAGACCCGTTGTGCACCCACCACCAGGAACAACTGCCCCCGCTGGAGCTGTCTCTCCACAACAAGGTACCGTGTCCGCCTGGCTTCCCTTTCGATCGGTTCGAGTGAGGTGTCTTAATCCTCGCCTTTCTGTTGGGTCGCCTCCAAGCTTATTCTCACGTATTGTTCTGAACTGGTTCAATCTGCCGATAACAATTTGCTACAAAGACTCGGACGCATTTCCACTAGAGACTTTTTGGAACATATCGCCTTGCCTCTCTCCGAGTGGGCCTGGCCTCTGAACTTTATGATCTATTGTGGTTCTTGCCTTCGTGCCTTGCATTTTATCCGTGAAGTATTGAACTGTGTTGATTTCGTAACCTGCCTATCTTTCTCTCCCGTCTTAACTAATAGTAGAGTGCCATCTAGGTTGAGGTATGCACCTCTGTCTGAAAATAAGTGATACCGGTAGAACCTAGACTTGTCAAACTATTGTTAGGGGGATTGATCAGTTTCTTCTACGTAGAGTAATTGTAATTGAAGTGTTTGCCGTGATAGTGCCATAGTGTTTTCTATAGATGTTCTGTTATAAATAAATACCTTAATATCTTTACACTGAAGCCTTGTTGCGTGTTTGCTTGTCTTACTGTGAAGAATTGTCCTATATTGTATACTCCACATACTGCTCAACTCTTCTTGAGGGAAGTCTGACTGCTCAGCCACAGCTACCGAGTGAATCTGTGTGGTACAGACTGCTACCAAGTGGGTTCACCGCCAAACACCTGTAGTCCTAAATCTTTTGCAGTGGTCCCAGAGGGAACTGCACAGGTTTCCACCTAACACCTTGGCATCACATACTACCTGCAAGTTGATGGAATGCCAGTGCTTGCGGTTTCTATAGATGTGCTCTGATGCCCTGGGGGGACGTAGGGCCACATGGGTGCAATCAATGGCACCTAGGACTTTGGTGAATTGTGCCACACCGTAGAAATCCTGGACGACAGCCTGCCTTTCTGCAGGTGTTCTG
Organism: Ambystoma mexicanum; assembly: GCF_040938575.1. Classification (NCBI taxonomy): domain Eukaryota; kingdom Metazoa; phylum Chordata; class Amphibia; order Caudata; family Ambystomatidae; genus Ambystoma; species Ambystoma mexicanum. The sequence goes on from NC_090921.1 coordinate 308,564,777, forward strand.
GGCAGGTATATGTGCCTGCGCACTGATGGGCGTGCAGTCATGATGGCCAAGGCCTGGTGTAGGCAGCGTGACTGTGTGGCCTGTGACACCCCCCCCACTATGGCACTTGTCCGCTGATATGATCTGGTGGCCAAAAAGTGCAGTACATTGAGGACCTTCTCCAGGGGGCTGAGTGCTTGGGAGCAGAGGGTGGGTGATGTGAGGTCATCCTCCCACTCACTGACCAGGTCAAGTATTATGTGAGGTGGAAACCTGTACCTCCCATACACCTGGTCATCAGGCATGCCAAAAAGGCTGGTTCTGGGTGTGAAAATTCTGGGCCTGACTATCCTCCTCCTCCTCCTGCGGTATCCCACGACCACTGCTGCTAGGAACGGTATGTTCATCCTGGCGTCTGAGCTTGCTTGTTGTTTCCGCGCACGTTTATGCTGCGCGGGTCCACGTACACCTGCTTCCTGCTGGCATACGTGTTTCCGGATTAGCGCATCTTTTTTGGCGCGTGCGTGTGGGCATTCCGCGCATTTGCCTCCTGTACTTCCCCGCCCACCCCAGATTTACACGTACCCCGCTCGCACAGGCCTAATCACGTGTAAAACTTCACCCGAGCCCAACTTCCCGCGAGCCCAACTTCCCACGAGCCCCTGAAGTACACGTACCCCGCTCGCCCAGGCACAATCGCGTGTGAAACTTCCCGCGCACCCACGAAATACACGCTATTGTTGACACAGCGGGTGTCCGTGTTTGTCGCGTACCCCTTTGCACGTCGTTTGTCCTAGAGGGCCACAGTATGGGAAATTAATCAGAGCTGTATATACGTGCTTTTAATGTGCAGGCATGCTACCGCCTGCCTTCGTGTGGCGGACATGTGTTGATGTACATAGTTGACTTTTGGTTTGTGTCATGGAATCGCCATTTCACTGCTGGGGGGTGGGGGTGCAGGTGGACATGAGTGGGACATGAGTGGGGGCCTACTGGCAGGTGCCCCTGACTGCTGGGGGGTGGGGGTGCAGGGGGTCATGAGTGGGACATGAGTGGGGGCCTGCTGGCAGGTGCCCCTGACTGCTGGGGGGTGGGGGTGCAGGGGGACATGAGTGGGACATGAGTGGGGGACGTGCTGGCAGGTGCCCCTGACTGCTGGGGGGTGGGGTGCAGGAGGACATGAGTGGGACATGAGTGGGGGCCTGCTGCCAGGTGCCCCTGACTGCTGAGGGGTGGGGGTGCAGGGGGACATGAGTGGGACATGAGTGGGGGCCTGCTGCCAGGGGCTCTGCACTGCTGGGGGGTGGGGGGGGGGCAGGGGGACATGAGTGGGGCATGAGTAGGGGCCTGCTGGCAGGTGCCCCTGACTGCTGGGGGGTGGGGGTGCAGGGGGACATGAGTGGAACATGAGTGGGGGCCTGCTGGCAGGTGTCCCTGACTGCTGGGGGGTGGGGGTGCAGGGGGACATGAGTGGGACATGAGTGGGAGCCTGCTGGCAGGTGCCCCTGACTGCTGGGGGGTGGGGGTGCAGGGGGACATGAGTGGGACATGAGTGGGACATAAGTGGGGGCCTGCTGGCAGGTGCCCCTGACTGCTGGGGGGTGGGGGTGCATGAGGACATGAGTGGCACATGAGTGGGGGCCTGCTGGCAGGTGCCCCTGACTGCTGGGGTGTGGGGGTGCAGGGGGACATGAGTGGGACATGAGTGGGGGCCTGCTGGCAGGTGCCCCTGACTGCTGGGGGGTGGGGGTGCAGGGGGACATGAGTGGGACATGGGTGCCCCTGACTGCTGGGGGGTGGGGGTGCAGCGGGACATGAGTGGGACATGAGTGGGGGCCTGCTGGCAGGTGCCCCTGACTGCTGGGGGGTGGGGGTGCAGGGGGACATGAGTGGGACATGAGTGGGGGCCTGCTGCCAGGTGCCTCTGACTGCTGGGGGGTGGGGTTGCAGGGGGACATGAGTGGGGGCCTGCTGGCAGGTGCCCCTGACTGCTGGGGGGTGGGGATGCAAGGGGACATGAGTGGGGGCCTGCTGGCAGGTGCCCCTGACTGCTGGGGGGTGGGGGTGCAGGGGGACATGAGTGGGACATGAGTGGGGGCCTGCTGGCAGGTGCCCCTGACTGCTGGGGGGTGGGGGTGCAGGGGGACATGAGTGGGACATGAGTGGGGGCCTGCTGGCAGGTGCCCCTGACTGCTGGGGGGTGGGGGTGCAGGTGGACATGAGTGGGACATGAGTGGGGGCCTGCTGCCAGGGGCCCCTGACTGCTGGGGGTGGGGGTGCAAGGGGACATGAGTGGGGGCCTGCTGGCTGGTGCCCCTGACTGCTGGGGGGTAGGGGTGCAGGGGGACATGAGTGGGACATGAGTGGGGGCCTGCTGGCAGGTGCCTCTGACTGCTGGGGGGTGGGGGTGGAAGGGGACATGAGTGGGGGCCTGCTGGCAGGTGCCCCTCACTGCTGGGGGGTGGGGATGCTGGGCGACATGAGTGGGGGCCTGCTGGCAGGTGCTCTGCACTGCTGGGTGTGGGGGTGCAGGGGGACATGAGTGGGACATGAGTGGGGGCCTGCTGGCAGGTGCCCCTGACTGCTGGGGGGTGGGGGTGCAGGGGGACATGAGTGGGACATGAGTGGGGGCCTGCTGGCAAGTCCCCCTGACTGCTGGGGGGTGGGGGTGCAGGGGGACATGAGTGGGGGCCTGCTGGCAGGTGCCCTGCACTGCTGGGGGGTGGGGGTGCAGGGGGACATGAGTGGGACATGAGTTGGGGCCTGCTGGCAGGGGCCCCTGACTGCTGGGGGGTGGGGTGCAAGGGGACATGAGTGGGGGCATGCTGGCAGGTGCTCCTGACTGCCGGGGGGTGGGGGTGCAGGGGGACATGAGTGGGACATGAGTGGGGGCCTGCTGGCAGGTGCCCCTGACTGCTGGGGGGTGGGGGTGCAAGGGGATATGAGTGGGGGCCTGCTGGCAGATGCCCCTGACTGCTGGGGGGTGGGGGTGCTGGGGGACATGAGTGGGGGCCTGGTGGCAGGTGCCCTGCACTGCTGGGGGGTGGGGGTGCAGGGGGACATGAGTGGGACATGAGTGGGGGCCTGCTGGCAGGTGCCCCTGACTGCTGGGGGGTGGGGGTGCAGGGGGACATGAGTGGGGGCCTGATGGCAGGTGCGCCTGACTGCTGGGGGTTGGGGGTGCAGGGGGACATAAGTGGGACATGAGTGGGGGCCTGCTGGCAGGTGCCCCTGACTGCTGAGGGGTGGGGGTGCAGGGGGAATGAATGGGGGCCTGCTGGCAGGGGCCCCTGACTGCTGGGGGGTGGGGGTGCAGGGGGACATGGGTTGTTGATCATATTGCAAGGTGGCATGTGCCTTGGCTGGGGGGCATGCCTATGGTGGATGGGATGCCTGCGGGACATGACCAGGGGTGCAGGGTAGTCCCCTGTGGTGTGGGCTGCCTGCAGGGGTCGTGGAGGGGGAAGAGGGGTCACAAGGGGGGACCCACACTGCCAATTCACGTGTAGGACTCCCCGCGCACCCCCGAAATACACGTTCCCCGCTCTGACAGCAAAATCGCGTGTGAAACTTCCCGCGCACCCCTGAAATACACTTACCCAGGCCAATCGCGTGTGAAACTTCCCGCGCACCCCAGATTTACACGTACCCCGCTTGCCCAAGGCCAATCGCGTGTGAAACTTCACGCGAACCCTGAAATACACGTACCCCGCTCGCCCAAGGCCTATCATGTGTGAAACTTCACGCAAACCCCTGAAATACACGTACCCCAGCTCGCCCAAGGTCTATCGCGTGTGAAACTTCCCATGCACCCCCGAAATACACGCACACGCTATTTTTCACACAGCGGGTGTCAGTGTTTGTCGCGTACCCCTTTGCATGTCATTTGTCCTAGAGGGCCACAGTATGGGACATTCACCATGGCTGTATATACGTCCTTTTTGTTACCGCACATTTTGGTGCACATTTCTTTCATGCGCAGGGACGCTACCGACTGCCTTCGTGTGGCGGACGTGTTTAGGCCTGTGCGTGTCTTTGCCCGTGCGCTGGTTTGCCCTATTCGACCCATGAATACGTGTTGTAGGCGAGTGTGTGGGTGTTCCGCGCACTTGCCTCCTGTACTTCCCCTGTGACACCCTCATTTTCACGCGTTGTTCCCCATTCCGCGAGTCACGCCCCGTGTTACGCCTACTTTTGTTGTGTGCGCCGCGCTATGTGCGCTTTTGCTGTGCGCTTAGCGCACGCGGTTTGAAGACGTGTGCGCCAGCGTGCGCCACGCAGTATTTTGGCACACATCCTGGAATTTCCTCGCACACCGACTTCCATGAATCGCTGTGCGCGGATTTCGCTGCAATTTTCGCACTGGCACTGCGATTCGCACGCTTTCGCACGCTTGCGCCAAAAATTTCAGCGCACATTATTTCCATGAATCGACCCGCTAGATCAGTTACACAGATGAATAGTAAATGAGTCAAAAGAATGCCTTAATGGGAAAAACTTAGAATGCTCATGATTCTTGAAGAGCCATTTGTTAAAAAAAAAGCCAAGGACAGGGATGTATAGTAGCACAGTTGTAACAATTCATTGAACATGTGGTCTAAAACTACATCTTTGAAGTGAAGAATGAAACAAATAAAAGATGAGATACCTAGTCTTGAAGAACAGTAAGATAAGAAACTTGTACAAAGATAATTGTTTTGAATTTCTATGAGCAGCAAAGAGCAAGACAATGGTGCTAAATATTAGCATATGTGACAGTTCATATTGGAATGAAGGCACACAATTGCTGTTATTTACTCCTCGAACTCCTTCAGTTTATCCTGAACCACTGTCAGGAGGTGCGCTAGGGAAAGAATAAAGGTGGTGCTACGACCCCACATACAAACCAACCACAGTAATTCACAGGAAAAAAACGAGTAATGGAGCATACTATTTCCTAGCATTAACAATCTTTAATTTTTGAAAAATTTACAAAATATGATCAGATACTTCAGTGTTTCTGGTTCAATATTATTTCGGCAAAAACAGCAAAGGCCATCCCTTGTTGCCCCCTTGTGTTTCCAGTACTTTATACGTATGCTAGTATGAAAAAGGTTTAACCTGAATCCCATAAAGCGATTTCTAGATTTATTACAGGAAAAACATGTAAGGTAAGCCATACGAGGGAGTTGTTTGACATATTCTATGTAAGATTGGTATGTTTCAATAATATCCGAAGTGTGGGCCCAATTGTTATAATTTATGTTTATGAGCTTATGCTCATAACTGGATGTAGAATGTTGTGGGTGTCATCCTGTGGAATGTGAAGGCTTAGTGGTTCTATGAGTGACGGTTGGCCCTAGCAGTGAGCAAGGGTGTTAGTGGGGTGTGGGGCTGTCCCAGTGTTTCTCCCTCCTATCATGTCTTCTGTGTCCCCCACAATCCTAACGTATGGTGAAGGTGCAGGACCTGGACATGAAAGATACAGTAAACTTACCTCGAGTCCCTGGAGACCTTCTTTATTACACTGGCAACTAGGATGGGATTGTGAGGGGACTGTCGTCTGCTGGGGGCGGTGCAGCGCCTTGTCACCGGAGAACACTGCCCCCGACGGAAAGCCCCGCACCCCGAGCGAGTTGGGTTCGGTAACTCGCTTTGGCTGCTACGCGAGTCTTGCCAGGAACTCCTACCTGGAGGTTTGGCGGAGCGGAGCGGAGTGAAGCTTGGTGATCCTGGGTTTCTTGGAGTTGGCAAGCGAGATGTCCTGGCGCTGGTTCGGGGGGCAGAGCAGCTTGCAAGCACCGCTTGGAGGATGGTGCTGTCTCTGGTCCTTGTGGGCTTCCAGTGAGCCGACTTGGAGAGCCTTGCCTGCAGCCTGGAAAAGTCCGGGAGAGGTGATGGACAGAGAGAGTGGATCCGGGGGTTGGTCAGGGGGCCGGCGGTTGTGGACACCTGGTACCTCCCTTAGTTGTGGTTCCACGTCTGGGAAGGTATGTGCTACATATCTGGGACAATCCACGGGGGAGATCCTTGAAGGTGCGGGGAGCGTTGTGGACGTGGCGGAGCCGAGGGAAGGAATGATGACATTACTCACGTCCTCAGTTCCGCGTGCCAATCACCGTTTCGGCCGTTGATGCTCCTGTGGTTCTTGTCCCACACCACGCTGGCATTGAAGTCAACGCAAAGTTGCGCAATTCTTTTCTGGATTCCACCAGCGATGTTCACTTGATACAGAGGTACGGCGACGTGAAAGATACCATGGATGTTTCTTTTCCGGGCCGAGTGAAGTCAGGGGTTGTGGACTGTCCTGGTCCTGGTGAGGTGTGCCAGCAGAGGACAGTGCACTCCGTCAGAGGTGATTCATGCTGTTCTGGTTCTGGTGACGGTAGTCCAGCAGAGGACAGCGAATTACAAAACAAGAGTTCTTGTGCCGGCGCTGGAAGTCAAGTGAGTCAGTATCACTTCCTGGATCTGGCGTTGGGGTATTTCAAGGAACCGTGTGGATTGGAACATGATTAAACAACGGTTTAGACCAGGTTAGTGTCGTCAGTGTAATAAAGAAGGTCTCCAGGGACTCAAGGTAAGTTTACTGTATCTGTTAGTGGCTTGGGCCAGTGTGTTGTTGTGTTGATGTTGTGGCCCACCTTAGGGGTGCAAAGTATAGCTTCCGGGTAGAGTAAGGGGCTGATGTGTGTACAGGCTGTTGTTCGTTCCCTGTGGTGTGTTTCGTTGTGGCCTCCTAGTTTTTGGTAGGTTGTGGGTTAATTCAACCTTAATTTCCATTTGTTAATTTGTACTTGGAGGGATTCCATTAATTACGTTTTTTTTATAGCATTGGTGGGTGGTCCTTCCTTGCTTTTGAGGTCGTGTCGGACTTGAGGGTGGTATACTTGGGTTTGGTGTTTCAAAGCAATGGAAAAACGGGTTGGTCGGACTTTGGGTGGAGTGTTCGGACTGGGTTGAACTTGAGGGTGAGTTAACATCTTTCATGAATGATATTAATCCTGATGTCTGTTTAAAATGCAATCTTATATGTCTGCTTATGCCTTAATATTCATGTGTTGTCATGTTACCTGAACCATTTCTTTGGCTGGGTGGTGTGATTTCTAATTTGAGATAAGGTGTGTGGAGTGTGTGAGTCCGTCTACAAGTCTACACATGATTGTGGTATGCTAGTGTGTTTTATGTTTTGTGTGTAGTGCATGAGTGCGCGTAGTGCGTTTACGCTAGGGCTTTATTCAGGATTCAATCCTCAGATTTTCACTTCTGCTGCTTTTGCATGAACGCATGGATGACCGGGTGGGTCCACGGGCTATGCAGGACTGAAGAGTTGAAGTTTGTGTTTCTATGAACCTGTGGATGGCCGGGTGGGCCCACGTATTATGTCAGTATTAAAAAGGATATCATTGAGTTATGGATGCCGGGCGGATCCACAATTCCATGTTTGGAGTTTTTGCTGCTGAGGGTTACCGAGCGGGTTCTAGCGTTTGGCATGTAATGGCAGGTTAGTGTCAGTTGCTGTTTTTGCCAACGTGGGTGGATGCCGGGTGGGTCCACAAGTTTTGTTGTGAGAGGGTGTGCAAGGGTGGTGTTGTTGCTGCTTAGGGTTTAGGGGCAGTTGGGGGTGTGCGAGTGTGGTGTTGTTGCTGCTTATGGTTTAGGAACAGTTGGTATTCCGCGGCGAGTCTGCGTTCTGTACGGTAGCTATTGTGCTCTGGTTAGGGGACAAGCTGTATGTACAAATTATGTAAATGGCCGGTTGTGTATAGGAGTAGATGCGTAGCGTACACAATAGGTGCTCCAGTGCCATTTATGTGTCCTGTCAGTTGGACGGGTGCCCCCATGGTTGTTCTACCTGGTGTGGGTTGGGGCGTGTTAACAGTGGCATTATGTCTACATTCCAGTTCTGATGCAGTGGTAAGGTTGTTAGCAATGTTGTTAATAATGTCTCGGTGGAGTTGAAAGGTATTTCGTAGTTGTATGGTCCCTCGGTGGTGTTGAGCATTTGTTGTGCTCTGTTGAGATGGTTTGTACTCAGTAGTGGCAGTTCCGAGATTCTGGGGGAAGACCAGTGTGGGAGGATGTTTGTGCGATGGTGGTTTAGGGTTTGTTAGGTAGTTATGTTCCTTTAAGGATAGCTTGATCTGGGAGTGGCAGTCCTCGGTTCCGAGGGGCAGCTCGGAACAGTGGAAGTGCATTTTTTGTTATTTTTGTTCCTTGTAGGTTTCTATCAAGGGGCTTGAGTACTGGCTGTGGGATAGTTGAGTTTTGCAGTAAAAGTGGCATTGGGCTTGGAATTGGGCATTCTTGTAATGTAGTGGTTCGAGTGGTAGTTCGACATTTCGGTAGGCGTCTGATTGGGCCTGTGGTGCTTTTTGGTAACAATCCGGTTGGCCCTGTGAGTGTTTTCCTGGTGTTGGGTGCTGTGATTGCTAACATGGACGGCCGCCGTGTTCACTGGTTCAGTGCTGGTCTTGTGATGACTTGAGTAGAGTGCTGGTCATATTTCCCTCGTTTTTGTTTGTTTCCCCAAGGGAGAAGGAAGTGTTATAATGTATGTTTATGAGCTTATGCTCATAATGGTACACTGTTCCATCATGGTACACAGAGCCACATTCACGTACGAAAAGGCAACATGGAAGCGCACAGAACCGCAGGGCCGTCCCAATGGGGAGGCACTAGTCCAGCTGAAAGGCCGAAATGTTGCTCCGAGCCACTAGTACTGCGTAAGGGCATGTGGCCCATTGGCGATCGTCCCATAAGATCGTAGAACGTTGTGGGTGTTATCCTGTGGAATGTGAAGGCTTAGTGGTTCTATGAGTGACGGTTGGCCCTAGCGGTGAGTAAGGGTGTTAGTAGGGTGTGGGGCTGTCCCAGTGTTTCTCCCTCCTATCATGTCTTCTGTGTCCCCCGCAATCCTAACGTATGGTGAAGGTGCAGGACCTGCTCATTAAAGATACAGTAAACTTACCTCGAGTCCCTGGAGACCTTCTTTATTACACCAATCCTGTTGAAAGAGCTTTTTTCTCGCAAGTGCAGTGCGTGATAAGAGATCTTGAGGCTCCATGGCAATCATAATAAGTACAGATTGCTGTTGATTGGTGAAAAGCGCAATTGAGGGCGGTGAGAGTTTGGTAAGCATTGCCGCAAAGTCCTCATAAAGACAATTTGGCAGAGGAGGTATCATTTTGACAATTATTGAGCCTATGCCACTGACGTTTAGATGCCCATGAAGACAACCCAAGTTTATGAATAAGGAAGACATTGGGCAGGCTTTTTGGAAGACCAGGAAAGCATAGATCTAGCCCGTAATAAATGATTGCCTCTACTTTCATGAGGTAGAACTCTATCACTGGTGTGAGTGAAAATTTGCAGTGTCTATTGAGAATATGTTTCAGTGGGCTATCAATGGAGCAATTTCGATGTTAAGAGTGCTATGCCACATCTTTAAAGAGTTGTTATTTGTGAGATTGTAGCCCAAGTGTATCATTTCCATGGTATGCTGAATTGTCTTGCATTGTCTTGCACAATGCATTGGGTTGTCTTCGATGTTCCATTAAAATGTGCATAGTTTTTTCTTGTTAGAAAAGACCAGAATGTTAGATTTTGTTGCATTGGTAACCAAATTGTGTTGTTTGCAGAAGATATAAAAGTGGTAAAGTTTTTATTGCAGACCAAAGGGGGTGCAGTCAAAGAGAATGACACCATCAGTGAATGCAAGCCAATTAAGACGTAATTCTCCCAATTTTGCCAGAAAACTGCTGAATATGGGCCATATTGAATCGATGTCAGCAAGGTACAAACCCGGCATTTTATATTAAATCAAAATTTTAATGAGACAAAACTCAGCAGGCTGCAGTGTATTCATTATACCTGTGGTCTGAAAGTATTGTCAGCATTATAAGGTGGCTTCCCCGCATGTTAGCTAGGAGATCACCTATATATCCCGGATGTATTATTTTCAATAAAGGAATATTTTCTGAATAAACCAGCTAGTTTCTTTTCCCAGACTTTGTTGTGAGATAATTACAGTGAAGGATTTAATTCTGTGTTATTCCTCTGTAATAAACAAACCACCATAAAAGTAAATCTATATTCCTTAGATATGTATTGCATGTTATAATTATGTGACATTCCATGTTGAATAGTTGAGGTTGCTATTGGAATTGTAGTTACTCATAATTTCTACATAGATTGGTATAATGCAGTGGTATGGCCAAGCCAGAAATACACCAATATCAAATCACATGATAAATATTATAAAAACAATACTTTATCCAGCCAACACTAAAATAACAGAAGACATCATCCCAATCGCCTTTGATCAGACAGCATTTGCAGATAACCTAGTTGTAAATCCCTCCTCTAACAACAAGCTAAGCAACAAACAAAACCCTTTTTTGCCCCAATACATGTTGCAGTTAGTACAACCCCACAAGCTGGATTTTACCACAAAACAGATCATATTCCATAACCTATTATTCTCTCTTTTTTGGTTTGCATGTTTTATCTCCATGCATGTATTTGAACCCATTATCTTTTACTTAAATATGCTGTGTTTCATTTTTCAATAAAAACATATGTTTATGAATGCACATGACATTAAACACAAAAATCCACTCCAAAAAATGCTCTAATATATACATTGTATTCATACTTAATAAAATCATTAAATGGTAGGTAAATGGTTGTTCATCATATAGAAAACTCTTTTTGCATTACACTGGCCGAATTGAGTTGCTACATTCCACTATCTCAATTTGACAACTTTACAAATGTACACCAAATCCTCAAGTATCCACTAGTTATCACATTCACACTCTCAAGTTTCGAACCACTGATCCTTGACTTTAAGATGAGCAGGATCGTGGCTTTCATGCCCGCTCAGGAGGTCGGTCATGGCCAGTAACATCCCGCCAGCCTTAGCTAAGGCAAGCCCGAGCAAAGCGTGTATGAATGCCATGAGATGGGAGGTGTGCCGGGACCAGAGCACAAAGCTCCTGTCCTGCAGGTAAGTGTGGATGGAGAGAGGAGCTGCCAAATGGTATCTCTGGATTTTGGGGGCCGGTGGAGCGGGAAGGCAACAGGAGGAGGCTCCCTGTTGCCTCCACACATTAACAAAAAACACACAAAAAAGGGCGCCACCGGCAGAGAATGTCTATTTTCGTCTGCTGTTCCAGCCAACTGATTGGCTGAGCACCCTCTCCCGGGTGCGAATCGGAAAGAAATTCTTACCAAAAGTGACATTACAGTACCAATAGAGAAGGAAAAAAGTCTGCTTGAAATATGGGGGTTGAATAAAGCGGGAGGGCCTGCCTCCTGCAGAGACTGCAGGTGCTGCAGCTCCAGACAAAGAAGCAAAGCATGTGATTTAGGTTTGAGGACTCCATTGCATCAACAAGCATTTACTAACTGTAACACTGCTGTGGTGGATTGTGCTATATATGGTGTCCATGTTGCCTTCTCTATATAGGAAAAACTGAGAGAAAAATTCAAAACAAGAATTACAGAGCACAAGAGCTGCATTAAAAATAGCATTACCACAGCTCCACTAGTAAGTCATTTTGTATTATTCAATCATAAAGCTGATGCAGTTCAATGGACCGTGGTATACAAACTACTGAAAAGTTGAGGCACAGGTCTTGATAAAGAAAGGTTAGTGAGGAAATAACAAGAGGTGATATTCTTGACCCAAAGTGATAAGAAAGGACTTAATGAGAATATGGAATGGTTTAAGCTGAAAGGACGATCAGCTTTACATCTATCAGTGGTGGCTAGTAATGCATATGTGAATTGGACAAGTAAGGTGAGCTATCCCCTAAAAAGTATGGGTACACACTGCAGATGAAGCTGTCCAGTCCCTGTGTGTCAGATGGAGCACACTGCATGAGGGGCAGATCTCAAATAGTGTGCTGATAGGAGTTGTGAGCTTACCATGCGGATAGATAGTAACAGGTAAGTCCTTTCTTTATAGTTGTGGCACGATGTAAAGGCACATCCAAAGGATGGCGCTGTAATGCGTCAGCACATTGATACTGCAATGACGCTTTTAAGGTAGAAGGGTCGCTGCTGATCGGTAATAGCTGCATATGAAGACGGGCATATAGCTCACAGATGGATACTAAATACCCAGCAGATATTGGTAAGTTCATACGGTGTAATAGCAATCTGTATGAATGTGGCTTTCATGCCCGTTCAGGAGGGTAGACATGGCCGGTAATGGCCCACCCGCCCGAGCTAAGGCAGGCCTGAACGAAGTGAGGAACGAAGTGAGGAACGAAGTGAGGGCCTGAGCTCGGGCTATGGACACAGAACGTCAATCAGAGTGATGAGAAGCACAAAAGACGTGCAAACTGAAAAGTGCTGCATGCACTTCTAAGTAAGCCTTTTGCCCCTCCTTCACTTGAGGAGTGAGTTGAAACGTTTATTTAGACTCACACATACTGCTTGATACTTCTTGACAAACAGATTACTAATGAGTGTTATATATGTATTGTTGTAGATGTCTGCAACTGCAAGAGCAAGATATGCCTGATGTTGGTTGCATGGGACAAGAAAAAGATGCGATCAGATGCCTAAATCTTATGCCAAAGTTGGTGATTGGAAATGAAGTGTGGAAAAAAATCAGGCATTCGATGTAATAGACAGCACAAACTGCTGCGTCATTTTGGGGACATTGTGCATTTTTTCGAACGGTATAAGATGGCATGGATGGAAATGCATGCCCTTAGCATTACTAAAAGATAAGACATTTGCCATAATAAAGAGTCAGCACAAACTGCTGTTTTTCTGCACTTTGCACATAGTATATTGGTACAGTATTGGAAATAGATGCCCTCAGCATGACTGTGGTGATGATATATTTTGCCCCTGATGAAGTTCTTGTGATTCAGCACCATGCCCTATAGAACGAAACATGTTGGACAGGCTTTTTATTAATGCTAAGCGCAACTCAACATTCAGTTGAGGGTGTTATTTATAATTGAATTTGAGCTATATTTGCTTGTATTGCACATTAAGACATTTTACTAAATAAGCACTTTAGGTATGTTTGAGAGTATCAATGTGATGACTAGTGGGCACTTTAGGATTTTGGATATGTTTTTAATGTTGTTAAACTTATATGGTGGAATGTATCAGCTCAATTTGGCCAGTGTAAGACAGAGTTTTCTATATGATGAACAACTAGTTAATGATGCAATTAAGTATGAATAAAGCATTGTATACATCAAAGTTGTTTTTTGAGTGGGTTTTTGTGTTTAATGTGGTGTGGTCTACTCCATGGGTAAACCACTCTTTCTGCCCGGGTGCCTCCTAAAGTGATTTTCGTGTTTGAATGCACATACACATTAACATGCATTCTATTCATACCAAATGTCGGAATATCTAATGGTTTATGACAAAGACTATTTGAATGTTAATTGTAACATTTTGCATTGCAAAGAGCCCTGAAGAAGAGCAGTAGCTTGAAACACGTGTGGGCTCGACTACATACATAATTTTAAGTTATATTTATTTCTGACTCAACCCTTAAAAGGTACAGAGTGAAAGAGGAAAATATTTACCAAAATGTATATTACTAAGAAATGCTGTAAATAATCAACAAGCTTTGGAGCAATTACGAACAAAGGGGCATACATTTCTGAGTTTAATTAAATACCTCTTGAGACGGTCAGAGAAACGGCTTAGGGCCCGATTCTCAAGTTGATGTTAATTACCAAAAATGTCGTAAAAAGTGCTAACGACATTTTCGGTAATTACAACCTATTCTGAAGGTGGCACAATCTTCCGAAGTCGGACTGATTGTGCCACTTTCGGAATATGGGTGCCGGTTGCTAGGAAGGGCTGAAAACCGATTTAGCAACCGGCACTTTCGTTATCTCTCCTTTACCATGGGTATATTCTTGTGGCACTCCTTCAATTTCGGAACTGCCTGAAATTGGCGCTGAAATATGGTACCAAATTGGTGTCGTGCAGAAGGAGTGCCACAAGAAGCACATGAAGTACACAACTGTTTGGGTGTGCAGATGGTGACAGGTGTGTCTTGCACTGCATCTTAGTTTGCAGAAGAGTGCATACTGCCATCCATGGTTCTACTATGGATGGCAGTATGCACTCGTCTGCAAACAAAGATAAATAAATGCAGTGCAGGACCCACCTGTCACTATCTGCACACCCAAACCGCACGTGCTTTTTTGTTTTCATCTCAGCAGCATTTTTGTTAAATAACGATTCCCTCGTTATTTAACGAAAATGCTGCCGAGATTCTGCAATCCGCCTGTTTCCACTAGAAACAGGCGGATTACAGGGAAAGCACTGTCGTGCTTTGCAAAGACACCCAGGCCCACATGAGAATAGCAGTGATGCCTGGGCGTCAAGAAATGGTGCAGTGAGTCGTGCCATTTAGTACCCTCACTGCGCCATGATGAGAATCGTGCCCTCTGTCTCTTTGAAATTGCGACACCGCACAAATAACACCACCAATAGCGCAGTCTGAAGTTTTCCACTGGCATTCATTTCTCCTGTCTGCTTCCGCCTGATGCCCAGTATGAATGCCATGCCACAAACAGCATCCCCCCACAGCAAGATCAGAGGTCCTCTCCACTCTTAGACACTCAGCACAGAGCAGACACACACACACACACTCCCATTCTCATTCACACAACATACACTCGCTCATTTACCAGTAGCTCACACAACATTCATTCTCTCAGCAACCAAGCATTTATACATTCACATAACATACAATCTCTCCTTCCCATCTGCATTCATAAAGCAATCAGACAATTCCTGTGCATCCTTGGAAGACTGGTCGTTTGGAGGAGCGTTTGTTTGCACAGAACTTGTTGAACTGTACCAGCACTGCGAGACAGGCGGGCTCTTGCTGAATACGCTTCCTGGTGGAGGCGGGTCCGGTGACTAGCACGTGATAGATCACGTGACTTGCAGCCTCGATTTCACCCCAACACAAACGCCGAGCGGTGTATCCTGTGCATCCTTGGAGGACCGCTCGTTTGGAGGAGCGTTTGTTTGCACAGAACTTGTTGAACAGTACCAGCACTGCGAGCCAGGCGGGCTCTTGCTGAATACGCTTCCTGGTGGAGGCGGGTCCGGTGACTAGCACGTGATAGATCTCGTGACTTGCAGCCTCTATTTCACCCCACCTCAACCACCCTTGCGGTGTTAAGCCCGTCGGAGTCAAGGGTGCTGGCTGTTGTGCAGCTGTTTGGCGGTGGAGGAGCGTGCACCTAAGGTTGGTGAAAAGTGAGGAGAAGTGTGAGCTCTGGTGATCCTCGTAAGCAGAGGTTGCTGAGGCCCCTTGAATTGGCATTTTAGTATAGCCGCACACATCAGAGAAGACGGTAATTGATTGTTAGTAAATAACCTGACCAACTCAGCAACCTATTTTAATTTTACTGTGGTGCTTGTGTGCTCAAAAATAGTGATGGCGGGAGACTGCATTTGGAAATTTGGAAATTTGGGCCTCAATCCTCTTCAAAATATTCTCAGCCATTAATCAACATCAAACACTACCAAAGACTTGGACTGAAGCAATCACAATGCCTTTTTATAAAAAAGGTGATCGCCAATAACCTGGGAGCTATCATCCGATTTCACTGTTAGATGCTCCCAGCAAAATATTTTGTAGAATCATTTTGAAGGAGCTCAATAAGTGGGTGTCCGATAGTCAACTAAAAGATCCGCTCCAGTCTGGATTTGTAAAAGGAATCGGAACAATCCCTAACATCATGGCCCTTTCAATAATTCAATCAAAACAAGTAGATGGTGGTCGTCCATTGCATTTAGGTTTTATTGACTTTAAGTCAGCGTTTGACTCGATAGACAGATCAATACTTGTAGACAAACTTAAGCAACATCATTGTCCTCCGTCTTTAATGAATTTGTGATGCAATTACATTTGAACACCTCTATGTGAGTGAAACTAAATTTGGAAGGCAAATTGTTGCCCCCGATTTTAACACACAGAGGAGTGAAGCAGGGCTGTGCTCTTGCGTCATTTCTGTTTAACTTCTTTATTCTGGATCTGGGACCTACATTGATGAACTGTACTACTGACGCGCCTCGCATTGGCCACCAAAAGATAGCATATTTATTATATGCAGACAATTTGGTCTTGCTTTCTCAGACACCTACTGGCTTACAAAATATGCTGAAACAATTAGAAATCTATACAATAGCTAACAATTTAATTGTGAATACCACCAAATCGCAAATCTTAATTTGCAATAAAAGTTTAAAGAAATATAATTCAAGGTGGTTTCTACATCAATGTGAACTATCAGTATTCTTAAGATATAAGTATCTGGGAGTCTACATTGAACACCAAAAATCTCTAAAAATCCAAACCTGTGAGATTAAATCTAAGTTAGGACCCTTGATCTCACAGTCAAAGATACTTCTAAGACAATATGGGAAGTTCTCACTAAAACATGTTATAGCCTTTTACAAGTCAAAGGTAGTTCCGATTATATTGTATGGGGTAGAGGCTTTTGCCCCGCAAGAACGTTGGTTTTGGGATGGTTGGGAAGTAAAATACTGGAAAGCAGTTCTAGCATTGTCACCCGGGACACCATTGGCGCTACTGCGATTTGAATTAGGTTTAGCATCTTTGCACTCTCAAGTATTATGGAAGCAGTGTGACCTGTTGCGAAAACTATTAGAAGGGTTGGAGAAGCCATCTCTCTTGAATGTTTTAGCCCATAATCTACTTACATCCAATGATGGCTTATCGAGAAAGTGGCGGAACCATACCCTAAATGCAGCAGCTGATGTCGCGGTAACAATTGAGCTCTTGTTAACCAACCCAGATCGTGCGAAAAGAAAGATCTATGAATATGATTGGGTTGGTAACATGGCAAAACTTAAGGATTTCAACTCCAGCGCATTCGTCTTTAAAAGGTATGGTGTGATAGCTCACTATCTAATAAAAGTTCCATCTCACTCATATCGTCGAAAACTACTAAAATTCAGACTGAATCAGCATGAAATGAGAGCCATCTTGTGTAGAAGGCGATTAATACCAAGAGAACAAAATTATTGTCGATTCTGCTTGGTCAGGGAACAGAGGGAAACTCTACAGCATCTTGTAATCGAGTGCACTGCATTAGAGGATATAAGAGCTAAATGTTTTGGAAAGAAACTCATTGTACAGAACTATGTAGATTATGATCAAATTTGGAACGTGCTGTTTTCTAATTCGAGATTAACTGTTCAGATTGCCATTGTGCAATTTTTAGATATACTATTGCCTGGAATTTGAGAGTGTAAAGTGAGAGCAATGCCTTTCTCTTGTATATGAAAAAATTAATTTTTTTCAGTTTATCATGAATATGAGGAGTATTACAACTCATATCACTTTATTCTTTTGCAGTTTGTTGATGCATTGCATTAATTCTATTATTTGTTGATACACTGTATTGTTGAAGATTTAATATTTGAAAAGTTGGTGTATCAACTGTAACAAATAAAAAAGAAAATTTAAAAAAATTCCCAGCATGCACGCAAAATAAGAATGCCCACATTCACACGCAGAGACATTCCCAAAAGTGCTGTCAGACAACCCCACTTGCTTCCACGCATACATACAAACACATTACACAATACACAAAGCACATTTGGATTTCACTTACCTCCTGCTTGCACCTTCAGCACACCGGCTAGCCCCACGCAGATCACTCTGACTGACAGGCGAGGAGTGTCCTTCTTTCCTGTCAGTCAGCACCTCTTATACTAGTAGAGCAAGCATGAGAGGCAGAGGGTCTGACCTCTCTAGACAGGACTTGATGAGTCAGTTCACTCCCCCTTTTCCCTTTTGTGACCTCATCATGAGGATAAGATCAACAATTCTTGCTCTTCTAACTAGACTCCAAATATGTGACAGTTGAAAAGACACTCCTTCTTTGCTTTGGGTGTAGTATTATGTTTTAATTGCATGAACAATGCCAACCAGTGTCATCATTGAGACCCTCAACTCTCTGACACGCTGCACTGTGTGTCCTATGTGTGGGTGCTGTGACAACAGGAAAGTACACCCCCTGCCGTGTACACTGTGATGTGCTCACAAGGTAGTACATTCTTTAGGACTTTGAGGGGGCTGGGGACCATTAGTGCCCACCAACTAGATGAAGTGTTTCCTTGAACAGATATACAGAGCCTCTCCTTGTGTCCTGGGTCATCATGTCTTCTAACATCTGGGATTGATGCTGAACCATCTACACACTGCAGCCAGGGGGTAAGACAGATCAGTAAGCTGAACATTCATTTTACCACCATGGTGCCCTCCCTGATACAGAGGACCTAGGCATACCCACCTCCCAGAATACATAATGAAATGGCCCCATGTGTAACAAACAGTCTTAGCAGCCCTAAAGAGATTTTATGAAGGACAAAGGGAAATTACAGTAGCACAGTCACAGACCAAACACTGCTCTAACTGCCCAAAATATCGCTCAGCTGCTTCTGCTCAGTCCCCAATGGGAGGGGAAGTAACTTGCAAGCTGAAGAACGAGTCCATGAGGATCCTGAACACCCGGGTGAGATTCAGGCACCAGCCACTGAACCCTTTACCAGAACAATGACTTCCAACTGTTTCAAAAATGGCTTTACAACCTTTTAAGCCTTTGTATGCTGGTGCGCAGAGACATTGGTTATATTTATGCACCGGGCACTGAGAATCAGCCATAATGGGAGACATTTAGGGGATTAGGATAAACGTAAATCAGAGGGAGATTGGAAAGAGTTGATTATCAATCCCTAACAGGGTTTCAGGAGAGAAGTGTGAAGAGGAGTGCCCGGAGAGAGCTGTTTGGGCTGGGAAGTCTACTTCTTTGTCACTGAAGCCACGAGTCCCGGCAAACACGCAGCTTCTTTCCTGTTGTAAAGTTGGTTTGCTCACATTAGATTGCTGGCCACGCCCCCTTGCCTGACTCCAAATGGATATATTTGCGCAGCACACGCACCAGCACGCGCGCACCGAGGAGTGCCCAGAAATTGCTGTTTGGGCTGGGAGGTATACTTCCGTGTCGCTGAAGCCACGAGTCCCGGCAAACATGCAGCTTCTTATTTGTTGTAAAGGTATAGAAATACCACAGACCTAAAGGCATTTGGCTGACATTTGGAGACCATTGGACATTGATAACATTCTGTGTACTTCATCTCTTTCTTAGTTAGTTTACTCACATTGGATCATTGGCCACGCCCCCTTGCCTGACTCCAAATGGATATATTTGCGGGGCATGCTAACCAGCATGCACACGTACACCCCTGAGGAGTGCCCGAAGAGTGCTATTTGGGTTGTTTGACGACTTGGCGGCGAGGCGGTAGGTGGCGGGAATAGTGCTCACTGTACATACTTCTTCTTGTATTCAGCTTTACATAGTTGTTTAACCATGAGGAAAAAAGCTAAGACACTGCCCGACCCCCTGACCGCACCTCTTATTTTTTCCTCACGCCGCAATAGTCTGGCCCTAGCTGTAGATCTACTGCTACCCCCATCTCCTATCAGATTGTCAATATGGGATGATGTTTGCATAATTGAAGGGGGAGACATGGTTGAAGGTGTTACTGATGAGGGCTCCGTCCCAGTGGTTGTTGTAGGGGGTAGAGGGGATCTGTCGCTTTGACAAAGGAAGCACTGTCACTTAAAAGGGCAACTAATGAGCACACCTCAACCCCAATTGACCATTTGAGTGGCTCATATTTGAATGCACCTCCAATATTCTGTGTGGGGGAGGTTTCACTCTGTGGTGGCCAAGATAAGGCCCCCAGGATCCGAGTCACAGCACCATTTCTGTGGTGGCCAAGATAAAGAGCCCTCGGCCAGCCTCAGTTTGCAGCAAATAAGGAGATCAGACAGCTGGGTGGCAAATACACTGCATACAGAGTTGTCAGCAGGGTAAAACAGCATGCAGCATGCAAGTGTTTAGGCAGTCAACATAAGGAGCTCTCTCTCTTGTCCCCCCTCCTGCAGGTTTATATAGCATATTGTAGGCAAACACTAATATGTTTCTGTACTATCACAATGAGGGTGTTACTTGGTATGACATTACAGACAGTTGGCAAGAACTGTTGACACCTTCCTTGTGACCTTGTGACACAGTGCTGCAGGGACTTTGTGTTGTATTATGAATAGGCAGCATTTGCAGAAACCCTTCTGATATCTCCCATAGATGGGGCTAATGCTAAACTTGTAGAGAACAAGCAGAAGGGAAGGTCTGACGTGCCCTCTGCCCAAGGAGGGGTTTGGGCCTGTCTGGGTGTTGTGTAGAGCAGGCCCAGGGAGGCCAAGGGAGATGCCATGGAGTATCTGAGGGCTCACTGTATGGGAGAGCCTAATAGCATTGCATAACATAGCATAGCAATCCTGCACATCATAGCAGAGCAATCCTGCACATTATAGCATAGCAATCCAGCATATCATAGCATAGCAATCCTGCACAGGATAGCAATCCTGCCAGAGTGTAGGCCACAAGAAGCAGTATTGGGGTATAATCTTAACTAAAAATACCCAGGTTTATTTCTCAGGGAGAAATAAAGATAGCGTGAAGAAGCACATGGATTTCTTCTGAAACAATGTTGTTCCTAGAAACAGAGATTGTGGACCTAAAAGGTTCCTAATTCAAAACTTCAGCCCAATTGGTGTTGCACATTTGAAATGTCCATAATTTGAAGCTTTTCTATTTCAAG
This sequence comes from Ambystoma mexicanum, assembly GCF_040938575.1. Taxonomy (NCBI): domain Eukaryota; kingdom Metazoa; phylum Chordata; class Amphibia; order Caudata; family Ambystomatidae; genus Ambystoma; species Ambystoma mexicanum. The sequence goes on from NC_090921.1 coordinate 308,585,441, forward strand.
TGGCAGCAGTCTGGCCTCGATGGGCCAGTAACATAACTGTCTAACACAGCCAGACAAAAGGCAGCGAATAAGAAGTGCTTGAATGTGGTGAAAGAGATCAGAGCATAACCTATTGGTGCAGCTGGGGTAGAAGAATCCACAGGAAAATGGATGGGTCATCTTGGGACAAGAAGAGTCATTGATAAAGAGGTCATAACACCATTCAGCATAATTGAATGGGATGGGTAGGAAGGGAAAATCCCCCACTGGCATACATAGGAGTGTGGGAGCATATCTAGCCTTTAGAGGCATTTATTAGGTCTGCATAGGCCCGAAAGAAATTGAGAAAGGTGTTAGTGTCTGGGTGTAAGATGGTGAATGTAGGGTAAGACAGAATCAATACCATGGTAATGACCAGTCACATTTACTAAGGTAGTAGCAGCACTATTTTTAGATTTAGCAGTCGAACATTACGCAGATTGGTGCCTTATGCCCAACAGTTCGAAAGAGTGTGAGTTATTCCAGGAATGGGTAGACAGGTGTAATGCTGATGCAAAATTTCAGGATCCCTGCCAGGATGATGATGATAGATGCGTAGAGCTGGAAGAAATCACCTGTGGTGCTGGTCCCACCAAGCTGGTCTCCAAAAACCCATTATTTCTGGAGCACTTATGCGCCTATATTCCAGGTGTGCAGCGTTACTGTGGCTGCTTGGTGACAAAAAGCTTTGAGAGCGATGCTCCACCTGCAGGAGACAAGGATAGCAAACATGTGAGAGCAATGGGTCACCTGCCGGAGACAAATGTAACAAAACATTTGAGAGCGATGGGTCACCTGCAGAAGTGAGGAGACACTGGTGTGTTAGCCGCCAGGAAGCCTGTGGGATGTTGAAGAGGGTTCTCTTTCTCCAGTATCCCTACAGATTGCAGCTTTGCTGTGTCTTTGGGGGTGTCGGACGACAGGTTGTCTTTGTCCTGCCCTTCTTGCTGTTTATCGCCAATGAATGGAGGTGCTGCTTTCGCATCCTGGCTGGCTTGCAAAGCAGTGTTGGTTGTTAGGAACTTTCCAGCAGGATGAGGGACTATTTTCACTGGAAGTGATAACTGACAACGAGCATTAGTCTTTTGCAATATGACACAACAATATCATCATTCAGTTGTAAGTCACAGAGCTCAGGGGAAAGTGGTGAAGTAACTGGCATTCGCATTGGGCTTCCCCATGAGAATCTCATGGGGTGAGAGACCCTGTCAGAGTTTATAGAACTGGAATGGCAGGATGGAAAGAGTTTATAGGGAGGTCTGCAAATCATAGGAGAAACATCGGCTCATCAACAGGAGCCTGAGGGCCATGGAGGGTGCTGTCAGAAACTTGAGTGTGGGCCGGCACTTCCTAATGGCGTACTCTGTATGTGGCAGAATTGCAATAAGCGGTGCTTCAACATAGGGTGCATTGAAAATGGGGGTACCTTGTTTAGTTAGGAAAGCTCTCAGTTTCCAAAAGGTTCTGTAGTCATGTGATGTATGAAAAGCATACCATGAATCAGTGTATATATTGGCTGTGCGTTATATGGCGACCGTGCAAGCCCGTGTTAGGGCAATGTTGTCAGCTTTTGTAAGGAGAAGGGCAGCGGCAGCTACCGCTCTGAGACCTTTGGGAAAGGCAGAGGCAGAGTCGGGGAGGGAGACCTGAAAGGAAGGTGATGCTAACAGTAGGTCATCCATGTATTGTATCACAGTGGAAACCCCAGGAACATCCTGGAGGTCTTCCTGCAGAATCTGTGAGAAGAGAGCTGGGGCATCAATAAAGCCCATTGAAAGGGACCGGTCTGTGAGTTGACATCCCTCGTAAGTGGATGCACCAAGGTACTAGTAGTCCTGGTGGATGAGGACAGAGAAGAAGGCAGAGGCAAGATGCAAGTGAAACCTTTGCTGTGGGATCCTGGAAGTCTTAGTACAACACACATGGAAAGCTGCAGGCCTCCATCCTACAGAGCCATGTGGAGAACAGCAGTCAGAGTATGTGTTGGTGGAGCAGTGCTTTTGAAAAAAAATAAAGGAGGCGGAGAGCTGTAGGAAATGAGCAGTCAACAAAAGGAGGAGATCTTAAAAGAAAAAAGTAACATCAGCAGAACACATAAGAACACTAGACAAGCAAAAGAAGCTGGTGTTGTACAGAAGAATAAAGACACAAAACAAGGGGAGGATACGACATGCAGACAGAAAGCATGTTAATCAGAAATAAGAGAGCTAGAGGAAAGGCCAGACATAAGAGACAGAGACAGGAAATAAGACCCAGAGAAACGGTGTGACAGAGAGTTTCTGGAGACCGAGGATCATCAGGATCCAAAGAACACAGAGGGAAAGCTTGCCTGGACCAAGCAAGAGAGGCTGAATCATTGGGGAGGAGAATACACAGATGGGGCGAGTCAGAATCACTGAGAAGAAACAGAAATAAGACACAGAGAGATCGCTGAGTGTTCTGGACACATAGGGCGAGGAGGAATAATAGAAGTGAGTGAGTCTGGAAATCAAGAGAAATACCATAAATAAGAGAAATGTGAGTATGGGGTGGGGAGAGATTTTGGAACCAGGATAAAAATTAATACTCGAACGAGAGGCGAGAGACAATATGGACACTCAGAAATAAGACCAGGGATAAGCGAAACAGAGTCCATCCTAGTCTGCACGAAGAGGGGAGAGATGACATGCTTGATACCCTCCTCTGCTTGAGGTGATATTCCGTTCTCAGGCACATGTGTTGAGAGGCACCCCTGGATTGAGAGTCATGTGAACATGTTAAACAGAGATAATGTGCCACCAGCACTGAGTCAATAAGGTATTGTACCTGTGCAGCGTGTGCAGTTGTTAGTAGTGAAGGAGGCTCTGTAGGAGTCTCCCTGTGAGTGGAGTGTTGGAGGCGAAACCAACCTTCAGCTCGCCTAGATTGTGGAACCTCAAGATAAATAGCATCATGAGAACAATCACTGGTACAATGCATCTTGCATTGCAGATCAATACAGAACACCTTAGTAGGTGAGCAAGAGCGTAACAGAAAGGCGTGGTGTAGCGTGATATGACCAATGAAAACAGATAATCCAGGTGATACTGGGTGTGGGATATTGGTGCTGGATATGCCAACAGCATTGATAATTTCCTTGGAGACATCTACAACTAGAAAATCAACAGCTGGCAGCGTGGAGCACCTGGCACCAGTGTCAAGTAGAAAAATATAAGGGGGGTCCTGGGAGTCACTCTGCTGGACATTAGTCCCAGTTATGAGAGACTTACCCAGAGTCTTTCACAGAGGAGAAATGTCTAAAACATATCAGTCTTTGTCCTGCCCTAGGGCAGTCCTGCACCGAAATGCTAAGCAATTCTCTTCTGAACAAGAGTACCAACAGCAACCACAGACACATGCTTTGGTCTGGTTGGACCTCATCAGTAGAGTGGAGCTGTGCCTCTCTAAGAATAGTGAGCAAGTAGTGCAGTGTTAGCAAAACAGCAGACCCCCTGGCAGGATACCTTTTGCAAAGTCATTGTTGACCATGCAAGATCTGAATGTCCTGGTTGCCCCGTTCGGAGGAGGAGGAGGTGGAGGGGTAGGTGGTGTGGGTCTAGGGTAGCACACAGAACTGTTTGGAGGAATTAAATCACTGCGAGCAGTAGTGGGACCATATTTCCATTGTCTGGAAGGCTTGGTAGGACATTGTTGGATGAGATGACTCCTCTGCTTACAATATCTGCAGAATGTTTGCTCTGTCAGGAGTTGCTGGGTAAGCAACAATGGGTGTGCAAAAAATCTGCAGTGGCTGGTGGCCCTGGTGAAAAGGTGGTGGAGGGTTCTGTTGGGCATATGTTTGGCGTGGAGAACTCAGGTGTCCCTGGCCCCCAAGGCACTCTTTTGTTGAGCATGCTGTATTTGCGAATCCATGAGGTAGGTAGCCACATCTTGCTCCTGGCGTTTGAGTTTATCATAGAAATCTTGAGCTGTTTTTTGTGCTTTTTCAATAAAGTAAGCTTGCCTCCCACACACCCACCTAAAAATGGTTTTGTTAGAAATTTCCGGAAGTAGACTAGTCACAAAAAAACGTGGGGAAAAAAATCAGTCAGTCAAGATAGGCAGTCACAGGGTATTCACATTGCTTCAGTTTGAAAGATGCAGTCTTTGATCAGTCTTTCATGAGGGTGGGAAGAGCGGTAATATTCGCTGTAATATTCTGCCCTTCCGCTAGTGTGTGTGACCATTGCAGTTTATAATTAATACATTTTTGCATAGCATGTATTTGAGAACTGCTTGTAACAGTTGCTTTAAGGTCCCCAATGGAGCAATCATAACGGGCAATCACTGTGTCCAAAAGTCAAATAAAAACGGTGGTAGTTGTCAGGCAACATGGGGAATTGTTATAAGTCAGTGGAGCTCCAGGGAGTGTGAATCCTCATAGGTTCTGCATCAGTATTATCCTGAGGGAAGGAGCGCATGGGCATGAGGGTGGATGGAGATGAGGTTGTTGAGGCGTCCAGAGTGGGTAGCGAGAGCCATTCAGACATAAATTAATGTGACAATTGAATATCTTGCCTGGTAAGCACTGGGGTTAGACAAGGCAGTTGATGTACATTGAGGTGGGAACCTACTTTGCTGGGAGCAGTTCCAGGGTGGCGTGTAAATAGAGGCAGCTGGCAGTGTAAGTGAAGGCGGGGGAGGGGGAGGAAGATGAGGTTATGGCGTGAGAGGAAAATGTGGTGGCTGGGGGTGCAGACGGGGTGTGAGAGGTAGGGGAGGCTGGTGGGGGCAGCTTGCTGTGGCTTTGGCAGTGGGGGGAGTGTGAAAGTTGGCCATGGGGTGGCGGGTGGAGGTGGGGGCTGAAAAGGAGGCCCTCATGTGAGGTGAGTTCATCTTAAACTCTACAGGTGGCGCTATCGGTACCTCTGAACTGGCATCTCTACTGGTGTCTGCAGAAACACTTGGGTAGAGGCCTGTGTTGCTAGTCGGTCTACTCTTTTGCTGGCCGGCTTTTGAGAGCAACCTGTTCTGCTCTAATTCTTTCTCCAACCTAGCCTGAGAGTACTTAAGCAATCTAGTCTGACTGGCGCGCAGTCGGCCCATAGACACATTGTACCATGCAAAATAAGCTGACCAATGACCATCAGAAACCTCACCCTTTCTTTGTTCCAAGGCATCGCGCAAGACAACAAGGTGGTCTGCCTGAAACGACCCCTCCAGTGGCCACTGAAACCGTGTTTGAATCCCAAGTCAAAACATTCCAGCCTTTCAAATATTTACAGGTGAATGCCCCATACGTCGAAAACATGAAGAAGGCATGTGTCCCTAGTGCAGCAGTAAGTTATGTTGTGGAAATCTCAGAACCCATAGCTAAGTCTAGAAATCCAAAAGAGCGTGTGAGACACAAAGGGAGGCTAGACCCGCAGGTACTGCAGATCAATAGGGGTGTTGCAAACAAGCTCCCGGCAATTGGTATTTGCAGGTGGTGACAGCTTAAAGACAGACAAGAGAGGTGGTACACAAAGGGGAGACAGGAGTAAGCAAGTATTGCTAGTCCGATGAATATAAAGCTAAAGTCATAGACGAGAAGGACCAGAGGAACCTTATCCGGCTTATCTCACCAATAACATATGCAACTTAACTATAAAATGGAAAAAATGCCCTTTACAAAGGCTCTATAGTTGAAATAAGAACACAGATATGGACTGCAGGGCTCTGAGTGTTGTGAAAAGTAAAGCAATGAAAGTGGGAGGCCATTCACACAAATTTAGTTAAGCAGGAACTTGTTTCTTGTCAATCAAGACCTCCCTCTGACTGGAAGAAAAGCATGTAGGTATTTCTGTAGTAGTAACTTGTCTGTAGCATGGACAGTGTGCTGGTGAAAACTTGACAACACCCACAGTAAATCAGGGAATAAAATTCATCACAAAAATGACAATTTACAAGTAACCTCAAGGGAATATGGCAAATCTCTAAACAAAACCGGCCGGCAGGCAGCAATTTAAAGACGTCTGGCGTAGATCAAGTATATGTGTGGTAATGCATACCACAGCGCACTTTGATTCAGTGGCAAATGTAAGCCATGGTGTGGAGAAAGTCAAAACTAACTCGGCAACAGAGAATAGTCACAATGTCAATCAATCAGCTGTGCATCACCATAACAAAACAGCGATGGTGCACTAACACAAAACACAGACACAGTACTCCTAATAACCAGCAAAGGAAATATACATCCAAATATGCGCACACTCCTGTCCAATGATACCACCAACCAAGGACCAGAATCGTGGTACCTGTGGCGATAATGAATTAACAACTCACTCAATATGGGGGCAGCAACATGTCCCATGTTTTTGTGAACACCAGCAATAGACTGTGAAAGAAAACAAATAAAACGGCAGTGGAGAGAGAAAGGAAAAAACACAAGACAAATCCTGTCAGATGCAATGCTGGAAACTGCAGCCCACAGGAATGTACAACAATAAATCTGAGAAAGTACCTTAATAGCCACCCAGTGACAAATGCATCGCAGCCTGGGGCCATGTGACAACACACCTGGACCCCCCCCACACCTAGCTACCAACCATGTTTATGTGAGAACACACAAGGACCCCCAAACCTAGTCACCAACCATGTTCATTTGACAACACACATCTTAATTCTCCAAGGACGCCACGATGTGGGAGAAATCCTTCCTGGCAGAACGCCCTTCGAGAGTAGCCATAGGCAAAGAAGCAGCCTACACAAAGCTCCTCTTTTCGGCATTAGATGATATGGTTGTCATCTACACTAACTTTGCTGATGACACCTAGATCCTCTACGACCAAGACACTGTGACCATTAACAAAATATATGCCATCATTCAAAACTGGATGGCTTTAAATAGCCTGTGTCTCAATGATGAGAAGACAGAAATTCTCATTGTGGGGTCCCCAGCCAAAATAGCCACCCTCCACTCAGAATACGCAACCATCAACATTGATTGGACCTCAATCCCGATACTCAAACAGGTGAAAACCCTTGGTGTTTACCTAGACGCCAACCTTAATATGACCAAACACATCAGCTCCATCTCATCATCCACGGCCTATACATCCAAGCTCATTGCTCTTAGTAGGCAATTTCTGGCACCTACTGTCTCACCCTTGCCAGAGCCCTTGTACTTTCCAAGCTGGATTATTGCAATGTGTTATTGCTAGGTACCTACAACACCTACCTTGCCAGATTGCAGCTCCTGCAAAACAAAGCCTTAAGGGCAGCACTAGGGATAAAAAAATTTGATCTTATCGCCAAGGCAAGAATGGAAGCCCACTGGCTCCCCATTAAAGCCAGAATTATCTTTAAATCTCTCTGCATCACTCACAAATGTCTAGCCAAAAAAGCCCCCATCTACCTAAATATCGCCCTACAGACAAAAGAGGTTTCAAGAACCCTCAGATCCACAGACAACTGCCTGTTAGTACCCCCCCCCACTGCAAAACAACTAGGGAAGGTGGCAGTAGTTTCCGTGTGCTAGCACCCAAACCCTGGAACACCCTCCCTCTCAATATCAAGAAAGAGTCATCTTTCCCCGGCTTTAAGAAACGACTAAAAACATGGTTATTTAAGCAATTTTAGCACATCACCATGACAACTTAGGGAAAAAGAAGACTCCCAGTAGTAATTTGCAAATTGTGTAAACTAGGCCTGTGAATGTACCGCATAATTTCTTCTGTATATTTTTCTTGTTTTATGTCATTGTAGTATGTACAACTGCTTTACCAATGCCCAAAACTGTCTGTAACCACGCTGTGATACCCCAGGGTCTGGGCGTGTAATAAGTGAAATAAATAAATAAAATAAATGAAAATATACCATGGGCTCAGTGACTCTCAACCCACTCAACTAGGAGACAGCATCATGTCTCACTGTCTCCAAAATCCAAATCAACTGTGACAGCACACAGCCCCTTTCCTAAATCACCAGAAAATGCAATCAGTATCTAAACATTGTCTTCAGTGTGAGCAGCAAAACGAACTGCAATATAAACAGTTAAACCTAACATGACCAATTTGTAATCCAAAACAGCCAGTGCAGCAAGTAATACCAAATGTATCACTTTTATAAACAACAACACTTCCTTTATTCTTACACAGAACGGGACAAACAGACAGAAATTACATTACACAATAGATTAGTTGTTTGTCAGAAAGGCCCTTTGAAAAAATGTTGACACCTCTCTTGCTTTTGTAGTCCAGAGCTTGACTTTTTCTTTGTTTCATGTTTGTCGAGAACATTTGCTGAAACATTACAAACTGAACATTAAACATTCGGCTTCGATGTTGAGCTGTGCCAGCGATTTCCGCTTTCGGATAGTGCTGCACTGCTCCAAGGAAGAGGAGGTCATGAGCAAATGCAGGGGCACTGCTCTTCTGTGCTAACCTATGGGACACTATGGGACACTATCTGTTTCTCTATTTGCCTGCCACAAACTGTACACAAACTGTAACACTATGTATCTCTCAATAAATGGTTAATCAAAAATAACAAATCCTTACACGCAGGATAGCCTGCGGCACTCAATCTTGGTTATTCAATTTGATCACTACACTGATGCCAGCCTCTAGCATCTAGAAACACATAACAGACATTTAGACAGACAGACCGCAGACAGACAAACATATTGCATGCACTCGACAGAGCTGAAACTCTCTGCCGAACTGCTATCATATACAATCACTCAACACAAAACATCAGGGTCTTTAAGGAATGAGAGAGATGAAAAAAATGTAAAACAGTAAGACATGGCAAATCCACTTCAGCCACAATAACATGTTGTGCCTTGAAAACACAGTGCCATAAGCAGAAGGTTGATATTTACCACTGTGTGTGAGGAAAATCAAAATGAGTTCACGTTCATGGTCTGCGACAGAAATTTTCCGAAGGCTACTTCCCAATCACACCACTGAGTTTGGCATTTTTGCAGATAACAGGTGTGCCAATGCTTCTTAATGGCACCCACAATATGATGAGGACCTAATTTAGTCAGCAACAGTGATGGTCGATGGCAGCCCCCAGAAAAACTCCTGCGCAGTTCTGACCAGAGTCATTGCATCATTTCTGACTTGGCCAAGATAAGGCCCCCTCGGCCAGCCTCAGTTTGCAGCAGATACCAAGATCAGACAACCGGGTGGTAAATCAAGCTTCATGTATTTATATTGCAAATGCACAGCATACAGAGTTATCAGCAGGGAATAACAGCATGCAGCATGCAAGTGTTCGGGGAGTCCTCACAAGAAGCTCTCTCTCTCGCCCCCCCACCCCCACCCTCCTGCAGGTTTATATAGCATATCATAGGCAAACACTAATATGTTTCTGTACTATCATAATGGGGGGGGGGGTGAATTGGCACGACATTATAGTTGGCAAGAACTGTCGACATCTTCCTTGTAACCATGTGACACAGTGCTGCGGGGACATTGTGTTGTATTATGAATAGGTGGCATTTGCAGAAACCCCTTCTGATATCTCCCATATATGGGGCTAATGCTAAACTTGTAGAGAATAAGTGGTAGGGAAGGTCGGCCATGTCCTCTGCACTAGGAGGGCTTTGGGCCTGCTGGGTGTTGTGTAGAGCAGGCCCAGGGAGGCCAAGGGAGGTGACATGGAGGGTCTGATGCCTCACTGTATGGGAGAGCCTAATAGCATTGCATAACATAGCATAGCAATCCTGCACATCATAAACACAAAAACAGATCTTTGCAACAAGTATTTAACTCACTGAGTTATATTTTTCAATCAGCTAAGCTTTCTTCTTATTAATTTAATTTCAACTTCTATTATTGCATCTCTTTCATATATTCCCCAGCGAAAGATTGCCACAAAGGTTGTGCTGTAGTGAAAGCATAAAATGGGCATTTAGAGGTTCAGTTGATGTGATCTGAACTTGGTTGTGACATCTCATCATCACACTAGGCATTATCATAATGTGTTTCAGTCTTAAATAAAGTGTAACAACTTCTTTCCCGGGTAGCTAGATGGAGTCTCCTCCCACAGTGTAACATCTAAATGTATGCAGACAAATATATCACACTTGTCCTGCCTTTCATCGCTCTCACTTTGTTGTTAGCCATCACCTTTGCTAGGCCTTGCTGTGATGCTTGAGCTAAAACATGGCGCAGGTGTGCAATGCATTCTGGGGGCACTCAGAGCCATAATGGATATTTATTCCATGCCTCAGTGAAAGCTGCACTTGCACGCATATTTTGCTGAAAAACATGTTTTCAAAGTTATTCGTTGCTGAGACTGGCATGCATTCCTCAGCCAAGGACACGGTGCTGGTACCCGATAAGGTTTGTTATGGTTTGCTATGCCCGTGGCAAGGTTGAGGATGAGTTATGGAATTGTTTTCCGTGGTGCCTTAGGAGAGGGAAGCGCTTTGCTACTTGGGGTTACTGTCGGTCGACCCGGCCGGCAACCAACGGCAACTCATCAATGTGCAAGCGCTAATGCCAGAAGGTTCAAGATATTGCCACCCCTTTTGAGGAGGGCATATAATGCGGAGCTCTGGAAAGGTCAGGTGAGAAAAAGCACAAAGACCTCAGTCGGAGGGGGGATACCTTGTTCCGACATACTCGTGGGCTGTTGTGCTCTCGGCCTGGCTGTTACCGGGGTCTTCCATCCGCTTTTGGCGAGATGAGGAATTCAGTTCCACCCATGGTGATGTATTCTTGTTAGCTTATTATTTTTTCTGTGATTTATTCTGTTACAACTTATTGCTTTATGTATGCTTAACTATGAATAAATAGCCATATAAGTGCTACTTATCTTCTAACTGTGCGTGTGGGTGTGAATCATTGCTTCTGCCTACCTGCGTTCAAACTATTTGCTCTGCTATGCAATGTACTGGTGATAGTGCACTCTTGGCGAACAAGACAGTTGCTCAGATTTACAAGTAGCTAATGGGAGTGGATGCCAGCCCTGCATCAAAGATTAATTATAACAGGTGTGCTGCACAGCGCACACTTGCAGAGAAGTAGGCATGTCAGTGTTTTTAGATTTTCAAAACAATTGCCAACATTGAGCTGCAGGGACTAAGGGGCTATGGTTTAGACTTGGCCCAGTATATGACTGAGATAGCATTCTCCCAGCCTTTGTGTGGTACAGGGCGCTACAGAATTAGACAACAAAGGCCTTCATTACGAGTTTGATGGTATTTTGGCAATTACCATTACCACCATGGTGGTTGGCAGTATGCCTGCAGACTCATAAGTAGGAAGGGCATGCACCATCATCGCCAGTAACAGTAATTCTGCTGGTGAAATTACCACAGAAAACACAACTCCTAAGGTAATTCCGTTGAAAATTGGAAAATCAGTGACATTACTGTTATCCTCGCACATATGCCGGTGGAAACAGTGTCATCGCCAGAACAGGAAGCACTCCAGCAGGCATCTTAAACACAATCCATTCTATATCTGCCTGTAGGAAAGCCATCCATCTTTGCAGGAAAGGCACCATGTCTGGAGGGAAAGTCAAGGGGAAGGTATCGGAAATGCATCTGAGAAAAACAAAATTCAGAGGCCAGGAGCTGTCTGTGATAGTGGAGCAGGTGGTGGCCAATTCTGAGGAGTTGTGTAGGTCACAACATCGTAAAACCATCCTGCAGCAGAGGAATACCATCTAGGCGGATATAACGGGCAAGTTGGTGGGTGAAGGCCAGGTCCCATGGAACAGTGAGGACATGAGAAAGAGGTTGTATGACATCAAGGCACAAGTGCACACATGCATCTCCATCCGCCGCCGGGAGAGAAGTTTCATAGGCCCTCATTACGACCCTGGCGGAAATCGTGGCGCCAAATGCACCATGGAGCACGGCGGAAAGCTGCCGATAGCGCCATGGGGGTTGGCGGATTTACCGCCCCATTCCGAGGTTGGCGGGGCGGTAAATCCCCATTCCCCATTTTACCCTTCCCCATTCCCATTTTTGCCCCATAGGGTATAATGGGAGTGGGGAAGGCGTTAATTACGCCACCGTAAAATACGGTGGCGTAATTAACAACAAGGTCCCGTAGCGCCATGGATTTCTCCGCCCGGAAAAACCAGGCGGAAAACGCTCCATGGCGCTACGGGAACTCGTAGTGGGGCGGACGGGTCCGCCGCGAATACCGCTGGCGTAAACCCACTCCGCCAGGGTTGTAATGAGGCCCATAGACCTGCTGCAGCTGACCCCATGGGAGGAGACGGTCAGCACCATCCTCCACAAATGGTGGGCCTGGAGGTTGTGGGTTCAGCAGAGGTCAGAGCCAGCAGCCAGGACAACCTAGTGAATACATGAGTGAACGATGACCCCATTGCACAACAGCCCCAATAGCATGTTAACATACACAAACTGCCATGCATCCAGAAGACAGTAACCTCGATAATGCATGATCCATCTATATGACACCCCAGGCCATTATATCATGGGTCATGGAAGCCGTGAACACCTTCAAACTGCTATGAACTCGACGGTCCCAAATTTGCCTGACACATCACCACTACTGTTTGCAGACACAATGACCACCCATGTACTGCCAAACTGGTACCAAGGATGTTTTGCATGTCAAGCAATGAACACCACTAGATGTGTGTCTCAGACTAACAACCAATGCAACAGACCATTTGCATCAGGGCCCCCATGGAGACTGTGTCCCCTGTAATGTCATTACCACACCACCACAACTAGCAGGTCTCCCCCCACCTAACACTATAATAGGATATGCAAGCAACCTGTCCTGCCATTTATGTGTAAACCTGACCCTGTATGTAAATGATTCTCAAATGACTCCATGGTCCAATCAGGGCACAACTTCCACATAACCATCTGCACGCACATCAGTCAAGGTAGTGATCCCACATACTGTCAGACACATGGAGTATGCTTCACCAGAGTCTTAGCACCCTGTAACACCAGGGTACACACACCACTACTTCCTGAGGCTCTTCTGGGAACATCAATCAGGAAGAAATCGCCTCATCTCAGCAACCCCATGGACAATATCAGAGGGATCAACCACTGATGGACTACGCAATCAGGTGACAAGAGCGTGTGTCATCCAATCAGGTTTTTTGGCTTCACTGCCTGGAACTTCACTGCCAGTGGCCACCATGGATTGGTGACTGACATCAATTGCAGTGGCCATCTTGGATTGGTGAGAGCACTTCCCTTGGCCATCTTGGATTAGTGACATCACTTCCAGTTGCCATATTGGGTCAGCGCCATCTCCAGCCGAAGATCAGAAGAGGCTCCTCTGGGAACAGCAAAAGCAATGACAATATCAGAGAGACGAACCACTGATGGACTAAGCGTTCAGATGACAATAGCATGTGTTGTCCATTCTGGTTTTAGGCTTCACGTTCTGCTTGGCACTTCACTGACAGTGACCGTTTTGGATTGATGACATCACTTCCTGTGACCATCTTGGGTCAGTGATATCACTTCTTATGGCCATCTTGGATCAACCCCATCTTCAGCTGAAGGTCTCAAGAGGCTCCTATGGGAACACCAATCAGAAAGAAATTACCTCATCCCAGCACCACCAGGGATAGTATCAGAGAGACCAACCACTGATGGAATGGGCGATCAGACGACTAGAGCGTGTGTCATCCCTTCTGAACTCTCGAGGCGTCCAGTCAGGGGCATAACAGTGAAGGGTGAAGACCATCTTCTTTGCCTAATAGCCTTTGCTTTTGCCTTTCTCCCTGATGCACCTGTGAGTACCGCAAGCTTCCTAATTACTGTATTGTCTCTCCACACTGTGTTAATCACCTATAATTCATTCACTTCTGTTCCTCCTGCTGCTCCTCCTACTCACTTCTCCCTACTCTTTCTCCAGTCACGCTACAACTGCCTCCTTTTCTAAATTACATTAAAAACAATTCTAAACATTTACAATTAATACAATTACAAAAGCTAGAAAATAACACCAGAGCAAAATGTTCATATCTTCTTCCTCATACACCACAACTAAAACAATATCATGAACCAATTTTACAATTTACAATTGTGCAATGGTACATTTTCTATATTAGATAACCAGTTAGCAACAAGGAAAAATGAATTACACCTTGTCCACGGGCACACACTTAGGTACTTCAGGTAGATTTAGGGCTTGCCTAAAATGTACCATTGCTATATTCATTCCAGTTTTGTGATTATCAAACAATGCCCTACACGGTAGTTAAGTGTCTAGAATTTGATACGCCTTAAAATAATGTTGGCAGAATCTAATTCTTAGAGTAGTCAAAGCTACACATTCGGAGACCAGATGCTTAATCGTCTCGGGTTGATTAATTTTAAAACAATAGCTGCAACTAATGCTTGGGCTGATTTTGCAGTTGTACAAACACCTAATAAGTGGATCATAAATTCATCCTTAGTCTCATATACAGGTACCACAATTTAGGGTCAGGGAACCTTAACAAGTAAGGCTCTGGTGTATTTGACTGTTTCATCCTAAATGCCTGTTCCTTAAACAGACACAATTTGGAGCAATTTTCTCTACGACGGATCCAGTCACTCAACCAGATCTTATTTTTAACCCTGAACAGATCGGCAATCAAGAGGCTTTCTTGTATACCCTCTAATTCCATAAAAGCCTGAATTTTACATCTCCATAGTTGCATTTTTATACTCTTTGTTGTCATTACGTATTCAGATAAGATATTCATAATGCAATTCGGAGCGACAGACATCAAATATTTACTATATAAGGATAGAAGCTTCCAAATATACAAGGCATAAAGGGAAAGAGGTCCCAATTGGTGACATATTGCAAACATGGGCACTGTTTGCGGTTAACCCAGTATTGATCTCCAGAAAGAGCCCTCCATTTTTTGCCAGACTAATTCCGGCTGCCATTGCCTCGTTTTCACCCCATAGGTCAGAATAGATGCTACTTTTTGGATAAAAAAAGATGTGTTTTATCGTTCATATTGGGGCTAATAGAAAGGGCCAAATATTTATATTCTTGCACAACCTCCAATTTAGTATCCTGCAAAAACCAAGGAAATGCCTTGGATAGGTTCTTTTGATTCCCACCAGTTACCATGATTTTACATTTTGCCTGGTTGATCCTCAACAAGTTCGCTTCGACATAACCACCAAGTTGCGCTAGGACGGGTCACAAGCCCCTGGGAGTTCTAGCCAACAGCACAAGGTCATCGGCATAAAACAACCAGGGATCGCTTGCCCCTCCAATTTAGGTGAATCTGAAACCACATCTCCGAATTCAGTAGACATATCGCTGACAAAAAAGTTGAGAATGGAGAATTTAAGCCCCTAAAGGTTTTAATGGGCTGTGAAAGAGTGCCGTCCAATGTCAACCTAATCTGAACGATGGTCTGTGAATGCAATTCTTTAATCCAATTTACAAGGTTTTCAGGACAAGCAGCTTTTTAAAGTTTTTCAATCAATAACTGTCTACATACGGAATCAAATGTCACTTGAAAGACAATAAATGCCATATAAAATGGCTGCTTTTTAAGATGTTCTTGCTGTTTTATAGCTTCCAAGACATGCACATGTATGGCTGTTCCCAGACTTGGCATTAAGCCGGTCTGATGGGGATCCCGCAACTTGATTGTATCAAGCCAGCGATTAAGGTGCCTAAGGATCAACCTGGCAAAAAGTTTTCCTGGCACATACAACAATGTGATTGGTCAATAATTCCCAGGGTTTGACCGATCAACTTTTTTATAAATTGGTAAAATGTTGGATTTCCACCAGGAAGGAGGCAAGAGGCCTGTCTAAACTACTTGTCTGAAAATTGCCAGAAGAATATTCGCCCAAGCTAGTGGATGCTGTTTAATGGCAGTTCGATAAGCCGTTTGGGCCAGGTGCCCTGGAAGTACTGATATAATATCCTCTCAGTCAAAATCTAAGTTCCCAGGCCTAGTAACCTCATGTACTTCCATGCTACCAACCAAGGGGTGGAGGGTTACAGTATGAAGTGTCTCATAAAATTTGACCCAGACTTCCTCTGGGACTGAGTTAATTTATGTCACCAGATGGACTTGGCCCTGCCCCTGATTCAAAAGACACCAAATTCTAACAGAACTTTTAGAGGCTAGTGTTTCAAGCATCTTTTCTGCATCATGCTGCAAAATCAGTGCGCATCTCACTTTTAACCAGTTTTTATAACTTATAACGGCACTTGAGGGATCTCAGACTACCCCATTTTGTACTATCCAATAATAAGCGCAGTTTCCTTTTTTCCACCTTATAGGCGGATTTCCTCTCCCCTACCTCAGGATCATAAACATGACATTTATTTTTTAGAGTGTAAGTAGAGGGACTCTTCTCAGTCACAAAAATTCTCACAACATCTACATAAGTGGCAAAATCAACCTTATCAGACTGATTGAAATCATCTAAGAGGGATAACAATTTTCGATGAAAATTCTCTAAAAGGTAAGGTGTCCAATAGACTCTATTTTCAGCACTATTCAGAGTCAGGCCAGTAACAGAGGAATGAAGGATTTGTTTTCTAGGATTGGACCATGCCCATGATACTACTAAGATATCATGATCGCTGGCAGCCTGTGGCTGTATCTGAAAATTGGTGACAAGATTGAATAAGCCGCCATCTGTAGAAATGTAGTCAATCAGGACCGTCTGTGAGCCTCTATGCCAGGTATTAGCGTGTGGAATATCGCCTTGGACCCCTCTGTTTAGCATATACATCTGCCGCTCCTTCATCAATAAATTCCATCGTACAGCCACTGGTGATAACTGTTTAGCTGGATGCATCAAACACGGGATATTAAAATCCCAGCCAAGATGATAAGCTTACAAGTTGGGTCCAAGGCTATCATATCAAATAGATTTTCCAAATCGATAAAAAATGTGTCATCTGAAATACCGATATGATTCCAATAGGCATTGATATGGGTGAGGGAGTACCCGTTACATCTGATATTCACCATCTGCACAAAACTATTGGGAGTAACCCAAGGTTCCAAGTGTAGATACACTGATGACTTAACAGCAGCCATAGGCCGTCCAGTAACCCGAACAATACCCGGTAGCAGGGAAATGTCATATTGATCCCACAGTGGCAGAACTGAGAGTCAAATCTCCTGAAAAGCGATAATGTCATAATTCTGGAGAAGGGCACCTTTAGTAGGTGTAAGATATTTAAAACCCCTTGTATACCAGGAGGCTAAGGAGATTATGGTTGGTTAGGTTCTGGCTGATATGATGTTTGTGGCTCCTGCCTTTTAATAGTGCACTGCGGCACACCTTCCCCAAGTGATTAACCACCGATATAGGAGTCATAGAACCTGCATCATTTTGGTGCTCACTCAAATGCACTAGATCGTCCAAAGAGACATAAGCCAGGTTCTGTCCCTGATCACGCACCCTAGTCTTCTGAAAGGTCGCTTTTCGACTTTTATTAGCAATTGAGGCACATGCTATGCCCGCGGCCGATTTGGGAAGTGTTAACTTTTGAATGAACTGTTGCATGCCTGTGAATCTTTTCCCCAATCCTACTTTATTATTTTTAGATTATTTTGGCGGGGAGCTCACCACTAATGATTTTGTTTTAGAATCAAATATAGTATAATTGGAAGCAGGCACTGATACAGCATTACTATCCGCTGAGGAGCACCCACTCCCAATATTAATCACAGCGTCATCTACTCCATCAGTACATGACCGCTCCACATGTTTGAATTTTCGCTTTTTCTTTTTCAAACATGGCTGGCCTTCTTGACAGAGTGAATCAGTTAGATCAATTCTACTGCTTGTAGGCTCGTTAAGTGTTCCCCTGTTGTCACAGACAGAAGAGGTCACGTGCACTGATCTTGTTGTTTTAGCCTGCTCACTATATTGCAATATCCTAATTTGCTGGGCAGGAGAACAGTCTATCAGTGACACTTGTTGGGGGATTTCAATCATCGCTGGGACGCGAGCCTGCAGGCGGGCAGGCGACTTGGCAGACAGTAAGCTTTGTTGTATACCTATGAACTAGCTGTTCTGTAAGAGTATATTGTGCATTCAGTTTACTATCCAATGTTTCATACAATCGTGTTAAAGAAAAAAGAGCTGCATTCATAGTCTGTAAGGAAGTGTCCACTCCCACCACGTACTTCCCCCCACAGCCCTGACCATCCCCGCCATCGGTGTCGTTTTGCGCCTCGGTGTCGGTTCTATAAACGATACAGACAGGGCGGAGGAGGTCCTGGCCATGGGGAAAAACATAACCAGGGACTGTGAAAGCTCCCTGTTCTGTTGGTGGGCAGCTGCAGCTTTTAAAAGTGCAACCCGGAACACCTCGGGAGTTTCATGTCCCATGCAACCCAGGGTATAGCCAGTCACATCTTCATTTCCACCTGCATTGTCGGCATCATTAGGGTAATTAGCTTTGACACTCTGATCGTTTGTCTCATTGGCCCTCATTACAACAACGGTGGTAACCAATGGCGCTATTAGCACCATGGTTGCTGCCGGTATTGTAACGAGTCCGCCATGGTGCAATGGGAAATTACCACCCCATTCCAAGGTTGGCGGGGCGGTAATTCCCCATGCACCATTGGCCCTTCCCCATTCCCATTTTTACCAGTAGGGCTCAATGGGAATGGGGAATGCGGTAATTATGGTACCGCAAATTGCGGTACCGTAATTACCTTCAATGTCCCTTTGTGGGTCCCTACTTTCACGGCTGGTCCAGACCAGCCGTTAAGGTCGGGAGCCGCAAAGGGACCTCGTAATTAGGCGCTAAGGGGTTAACGGCGCCGCAGCCTTTTATGGCGCGGTTAACCACTTAGCGCCAGGGTCGTAACGAGGCCCATTGTGTGGTAAATCGGTCATCTGAACCAAAGCATCTTTCACATTCTCACGGCCTCCACAGGCAGAGACTTACACTGGCTGCAGAGGCATTATCAAAAGCGCCCCCGCCTGTACCAGTGATTTTGACGGCCTATTAGTTAAGTCCACAGTAACCGTGTCTATACAGAATTCTTTAGAGGTTTCTGGTTCCATAATGCCATCAAAGGTAGTTTGTTATAAGGCGTGAGGCTTCGGCCCTTTCAAATCAACAGCATACATTTTCCATATATCTGCCGTCGGCGGCAACACACAGACGTTTGTAACAACCTTGCTACTACGAGAGAGATGTTTAACTCTCGTTATCGAGTCAGATGTTAAGGCGGTTGCCGCATATGCTGTAATGACGTTCTTATCCGGCATACCCGTTGTCAATGAGAAAGGCATCGGATTGCAGCAGCGTAATTATAAAAACACACGATCAAATGATTATAACACAATATAACAGAGTTTTGCTCAGGCCGCCCTAAATAGTCGTTTAGAACCGCTCCCTTCAGAATACAATTATCACAATAGTCACCTGGAGCCGAGCGTCCAAATCAATACAAGAGCCCAATACAAACAAAAATAGTACAATTAGCCGCCAAAGTCAGGTGCCATACACAAAGTTGCAAATTGCCTCCCGCAGCCCTCAGCCTTCTGACAGCTGATAGCACTTGGCAAAAGCAGTTGCCCAAAATAAAGGCGCGCAAAATGCGCGTGCCACAGTTTAAATAGAATTCTGGGAAGGGAGGCGGGGTTAGTGGTAATCCGCTCTAAAAAGAAAGAAAATCGTTGTAATGGAGGTATATAACAACTGTTTTGGATAGTTATACAAATAAAAGTATACAGCAATAGTTCAGCATTTTCCTTATCTAATGTCCATACCAGCCAGGTATTATTTCAAGGAAAGAAATGACAGCAGTCATCGGAAGCAAACCTCCAAAGCCGACAGCACTTGGCAAAAGCACTTGCCCAAAATGCGCGTGCGCAAAATGAGAGCACCCAAATGTTTAAATATAATTCTGGGAAGGGAGACGGGTTAGTGGTAATCCACTCAGCCAGGTATTATTCCAAGGAAAAAATGACAGTCCTCGCCAGTGACCCTCCAAAGCCGACAGCACTTGGCAAAAGCACTTGCCCAAAATGCGCGTGCGCAAAATGAGAGCACCCGAATGTTTAAATATAATTCTGGGGAGGGAGACGGGTTAGTGGTAATCCACTCAGCCAGGTATTATTCCAAGGAAAAAATGACAGCAGTCCTCGCCAGTGACCCTCCAAAGCCGACAGCACTTGGCAAAAGCACTTGCCCAAAATGCGCGTGCGCAAAATGAGAGCGCCCGAATGTTTAAATATAATTCTGGGAAGGGAGACGGGTTAGTGGTAATCCACTCAGCCAGTTATTATTCCAAGGAAAAAATGACAGCAGTCCTCGCCAGTGAGCCTCCAAAGCCGACAGCACTTAGCAAAAGCACTGGCCCAAAAGACATTCTTACATGAGGACTCGGAGGACTCAGAGCATTGCTAGGGTCCATTTCTTGGATGGGAGTAGACGCTACTACATCTCCCTTATACCTGCTTTCAACAAACAACGCCGACGAGCTAACCATACATTTTCCAACACCTATCCACCTTCGCCTCTCTTCCTCTGAGACTCAACTTCTCTGCTATTCTTTACCTCATCGACTGAACAATGTGCTCTGGAATGCTCAGTCTGTATGCAACAAAACCTCTTTAATCACTGACTACTTTCACGCCAGCTCTCCTCCCATAGACCTTCTTGCTATCACTGAAACCTGGATTTCTCCAGCTGGCACTGCCACTCTGGCGGCCCTACACGACTCAAATTGTCTTTCATTCACTCTCCTCGACTGACTGGCCCAGGTGGAGGCATCGGACACCTACTATCTTCCCGCCTCAATGCCTCCTAAATTTCCAACGTCATGTCCTCTCCTACCTCTTTTGAATTCACCATCTCTACTATTGCTCTACCTCACTCGGTTCACATCCTCTCCATCTATAACCCTCCTGGTCGCGCTGGACCATTTTTGGTAATCTTGGGCAACTCTGTGATTTTCTTTCCACCAAACAACACCACATAAATTTGACTCTTCCCTCTCCAACCAGTACTCAGAAATCTGAACTTCATTCTTTTCCCAGTGACCACGCCCTCTGCTCTATCCATAACCTACCTATCCACACACGAGGTTACTCTTTGGATCTCTTATTCATCTCCACCGCTCTCTCAGCCACTAATACTACTATCACACCATTCATATCTGATCACTCAAATGTTTCCACCGCCATCTCCTTTCCACCCTCTGACCTTTCCACCCCACTTACTTCACCTATTATTAAAAGGACATTTAAACCTTCTACCATTCCCCCGTTCCCTCCGACGTACAGTTCTCAATCTCTTCCTTCACACCCAATGCCACTTCCACCAACACAGCATTTCCAGCTTCCAGTCCCTACTATATGCACACATACATACTGCATGCATGCACTATTTATTTCTCTGACCATTTGCACGTAGCAGGACTGCGTTCCCTGAGAGCATTCAACATACAGCATGTTGAGACAATACCAATGGTGAAACGCGCAATATAAATGCCTATTAACATAATATAACATAAAATAACCTATGACTCATGCTCCTCTCACTCCACACTGCCACTGATTACTTTCACCCCCATGTCTCAGCATCCTCCACCATGGGTCATCCCATTCATACGCTCTCTCCGCACAGACATGCGTCGACTGCTTTGAAAATGGAGGCATACCCACTCGCATGAGGACTACAAGACACCCTAAACTCACTCCTCACTCCTCCAAACGCTATGACTATCCACTTGACTCTCATAGCTAATGACCTAGCTGAATCCTTCGCAGCAACAGTTTCCAAAATTAGAGACTCTTTCCAGACCTTCCTCACAGTCCCTCCTCTTACATTCTCCACTCTGCCTACTCTACCATCTTCCTCTGCCGCTATCTCCAACTTTAGTCACACTAATACTGACAAAGTGCTATCTCTACTGATAAAGGCTACCTCCTATTCTGTCCCATCAGACCATCTTGCTTCTCATCTAGTCAAGTCTATTCACACTTTTTTATTGCCTCTCACCTCGCTGAACTCTTCAACCTGTCCTTCGACTCTGATTGCTTTCCCTCTGTTTTCAAAACAGCCACGGTCATCCCTCTCCTAAAAAAGCAGGGGGCTGACCCGAACCTACCGGCTAACATTTGCCCTGTGTCTCTCCCCATTACTACAATGCTTGAAAGGGTTTTGTTCAACTGTCTTACCAATTTCTTAACCAGCCACAACCATCGAGACACGCTACAGGCAGGTTTCCGCTCCTATAACTCCACAGAAACTGCTCTCATGAATGTGTCCAGTTTCATCGCCACTGCTAAGCACTCCAATTTATCTCCCATCCTAATTCTCCTTCACCTGCCGCTGCCTTTGACACTGCCGATCACTCTGATCTCCTTAATTTTTTTTTATTTATTTATTTATTTATTGTTTACATTCATAAAGCACACAAGCGGCCCGGCACCATTGCGCTGTTACAGCAGGCTTACTTAGTTACATGAGAACAGTAGTATCACCTGTCTGTGGTTCTTAGTTACAGTGAACCAGATAAGAGACATTGGGCCTCATTACGACCCTGGCGGTAATCCGCCGTCATTACCGCCATGGCGTAATGAACGTTAACGCCGTGGGACGATGGCGTAAAGTGCGCCATATTAGGACCCATCGCGCACGAGCATTACGCCATGGCGGTAATGTAAACAGCGCCATGGCGGTAATGCCCCCAAAACGGCACCTACCGGCATCGTATGCGGCGCAAGGTGCACCACCGCCACCGCCGTACATAGCGGTGACCGTAGTTAGCGGTCACCGCAATTAGCGGTGACCGTAGATAAGCGGAACCGGAAGTAGCGTCACCGCGGCGGAACGGGAAAGAGCACGGCGGCCATCTTTAAAAACACAATCCATTGCCATCCTCCGAAACCACTGGACATCCGAGCCTGAGACCCCGCCAATACCGGCTTCAACCTTCTACCTGCAGGAAGATGCCCAAAGTTTTGAAAAAAGCCTGTGACCGCCAGCGGCAAGACCGCTTCTCCAGAGAGGAGCTTACCATTCTAGCGGAGACCCTCCAGGAGAACGCTGCAGTGGTATTCTCCAACCAACTGACAAGACCGGCCATATCCAAGAAGAAGGCCATATGGGCACTGGTAGCTCAGCGGGTCAGTGCCGTGGGAACAACACCCCGCAATGTCAAACAGTGCCGCAAGCGGTGGGACGATCTCCGGCTCAGAGTCAGGAGCATACTCTCAGCCAACATGAACCTGGCAATGGCAACTGGGGGAGGATCGGAGTCCCCTATAAAATTGCAGCCATGGGAGGAAATCTGTGCCTCCACAATCGGAATGCAGAGCATTGAAGGAGTAGGAGGAATGGAGAGAGGAGCCCCGACATCGGGCGATGCAGGTAGGTGGCTCAAATCAAGGCATGCAAATCTCACCTAAGTCCATTCATGTGAAGTACAATGTTGGCCCATAGTGTGAATGCAACACATCAGCAGGAGACTGCCCACAGATACATCCGATCTGCACCCTGTACACATGCAGCACGCACACCCTAACTGCAGGCACCCACATACCTCCATGCTACTTCCACACAAAAGGGAGACAACTTTTTTCCCCTGCATGAAATGTGCCACATGTACTAACTGATGAGATGCCAGTCGCCACAATGCCCGGCCAATGTCCGCAGACCCATCAATAACACTCTCCCTCCTCTGTCCCACCACAGGCTCAAATTCCGACCTTGAGGAAGAGGACACCACAGCCTCCACACCCACCAAGAGGGCCAGGCCAACTGTGCCAACGCCACAACCCTCCACCTCTGTCGTCCCGAGGAAAACACCACAGCAGGCAAAATCCATGCAAGGGAAACAGGACAGGGCACAGACAGCCACCCCAGCAGGCAGTACAGCAGCAGCAGCAGCAGCAGACATCACACCAATCATGCCCACAGAAGCCACAGCCTCTGCTGCAAGCAGCACAATTGGGGAGACTGCTGCCATTGCTGCCTCCTCCGATAGCGAAGCAGGGATCTTTGAGGAGAGTGATGTCAGAAGCCCCACAGGCCACCCTCATTCCCCCTACCTGTCCCTAAGCAGCCCGCATGCGGATGCCACACAGGGTCAGCCAGAGGATGACGATTGGCCAGCCACTCCATCCCCGCTGCAGGGGCAGATCAGCCCAATGGGAATACCACTGCCATTAGCCATGGGCCAGAATTCCAACCATTCTCTGGAGGCGATTGCCACCCGGCAGCAGCAACTTTCCTCGCTGCTCGAAGAACATGTTGCTGAATGTGGGGGGTCAAGTGCAGCAATGGAGAAATGTGCTGAGACTGTGAAGGCAGCTATAGAGTCGTCCACAAAGGACATCTGCGCGGAACTAGCTGCTGTGCGGCACGCCATCACTGACCTTGTGCAGACAATACGGGCCATGCGTCCAAATGAGCAGGCAGGATCCTCCTCGGTTGCCAGCTCGACACCGAGCAGCCCCATCCGCCGATCGGGGAGGAACCTCCGCAGCACAGGCAGGGGTGCCCCGGGGGCCAGTGGAGGGGGCTGCCAATAGTGGCCGGACAGTGTAGGAATCCTACTACTGACACTGCTGCACAGACCAACTCACACCTTTGTTGGGATTCCAGGGGGGGGGGGGGGAGGGTGGAGGGGGGAGTGGGTGTGTTGGGGTGTGCAGGGGGGTGGCGGGGTGGTGTGTTGGGGAGTTAAGGGGGGAGTTTGGGGGGGTGTGTGTGCAGGGGGGAGGTGGGAGGTGGGAGGGGGTGTGTTGGGGTGTGCAGGGGGGAGGTGGGAGGTGGGAGGGGGTGTGACACGACAGTTCATAGTTCAAATACACTTTTTTCGTTTCAAAAAAGGAAATGTGTGGACATTTTCATTGCGTATGTGTGCTTTATTGGTGTCCAGTCCTCAGTGTGCATGCCCCAGAGTCACACAGTGCCCCAAGTGCAGTCTCCATGCGATGAACACCAGCCGTGTGTGCTAGAAGCAGTGGTTGATGATACTTTGGCGCATGGCACGCCCCTCCTGTGCATCGCCTCCTCCATGTGGTGGCGCCCCTTCTGCACCCTCCTCATCCTCATCCTCATCGTCAGGTGGTTGCAGTTCTGCGTCAGGGGGCAGGGGCACATTCCGTCTGACGCACATATTGTGCAGCATGACACATGCCATGACGATCTTTGCCACCTTCTCATGGCCATACAGGAGTGCCCCACCAGACCTGCTGAGGCTTCGGAACCGTGCCTTCAGGAGGCCGAATGTCTGCTCTATGACCACACGAGTACGTGTATGTGCACGGTTGTAGTCCTCCTCGTGCTGGTTCTGCGGGTTCCGGACTGGCGTGAGGAGCCACCTCTTCAGGGGGTAGGCTGCATCACCTGTATGTAGGCGAGAATGTATGTGTCAGTCATGTTGTCTGATCAGGAACATGATGTCCCACCATGGCTGGCATGGAACTGTTACCTTGGCTCACTTCTACATGCACTAATTGATTCACACTATGCAACCAGTATATGCTCATTGCTGCCATGGCCTGTTTTGCATGCCATCACCCTATGTATGCAGAGGGGTTTTGTGCATTGTGAGTGGCCTTCCTCTGTATCCGTTCTCTGTGTTACTCACAGCCAGGTGGAGTATGCATCATCCCCCCCCCCCCTTTCAGCCAGGTGGAGTATGCATCATCCCCCCCCCCTTTCAGCCAGGTGGAGTATGCATCATCCCCCCCCCCCTTCAGCCAGGTGGAGTATGCACTGGTACGTCATTCCCATGCCCACTTCCATGACATCGCACTCACCGAGTAGCCAGGATCTTGGGCCTGCATGTCGCTCCATGTAGCGTGGTATTGTGGAGTTCCTCAGGACCATGGAATCATGGGTTGATCCGGGGAATCGGGCACAACAATGTGTGATGATCTTGTTGGAGTCACAGACCATTTGCACGTTGACAGAGTGGAACTGTTTCCGGTTGCGGTACGGTACCTCCATGGCACGTGGAACCACCAATTCCACATGGGTGCAGTCGATGGCACCAATGCAACCGGGTATGCTGGCTAGTGCATGGAAACCCACTTTGGTGTTTGCAATCTCCTGGGCAGTCCGTGGTAATGAGATGTGGTCGTCTGTGTGCTTGAGGAGGGCATCGAGCACTTGGATGAGTGTTCGTGAGAATAATGGTTGTGAAATGCCATGCAGGTGCCCCACTGTGTGCTGGTAGGTGCCTGTGGCCAGGAAGTGGAGTACAGCCACTACCTTCAGTAGGGGGGGGATGGCGGTTGGACTTTCTATCATGCTGACGATGTCGTTGTGTGTCATGTCTAGGATGGCGGTGATGGTGTCCCTGTCCAAACGGTACAGGGTGTGGATCTGCTCAGCAGTGAGGTTGTTTGGATTGGCTCTGATGCGTGGGATTGGGGGCTGCCTGCGTGGTGGCACTGGCTGTGCTGGTGGGGCTTGCTGGGCCTGCCTTGCCCTCCTTCTCCTCCTGCGTCTCCTCTGTGCTGCCTGTTGTTGTTGTTGTTGCTGTTGCTGTTGTAGTAGCACATGCATTGCTATCAGGTCCTCCAGCCCCAACATTGCTAGTCGTATTGGCATCATTGTGGAGTGTGACTGGGTGTGGGTAGGGGTGGGGTGTGCTCTTTTTATACTCCCCTGAGTCTGTATTGCCTTCACCTGTGCTGTTTCTGTGCACCTGTGGCAGCTGCATTCACTTGAATTGGCCCTTTACGGTTGGTTCGCGATGGCGTTATTTGCACCATGGCGGTAAGGTACTTAGCGGCCTCATTGATGGCGTTAGGTGCATGTCCGCTTGGGTCGGCATTTGCGTGCCTTTCCGCCATGGCGCTAAGTACGGTGTGGGCGGTCGCGTGCGCGCACCCTTAGCGCAGTTTGCGGCAGCGTTAACTACGATGCCGCTATTGGCATCGTAGTTAACGGTCACGGGTCATGATCGGACCTGGCGGAAAACGATGGCGGTAAGCATTTACCGCCATCGTTTTTCGCTTAGCGCCAGGGTCGTAATGAGGCCCATTGAAATAGTGGTGAAGGTTACAATGCAGAGAAAAATAACACAAGGGTCTCCACTGTTCCGTAGTTACTGAAGAGCACAGTGATCCTTCCAAATTCCTGGAACCGCTGTATGCGTGGGCCTAGTATGGTAGGGTGAGCTAGTTGAGGAGCTTTGTTTTGAGTGCTTTGCAGAACGAAAAGTGAGAGGGCTCATTCCTGATGGTTGTAGGGAGGGCAGTCCAATGTTTGGGAGCTAGGAATAGGAAGCTGGAACCTCCGGCTTTGGCCCTTTTGATAGCAGGGATGTTAAACTGATTAGAGTGGTGATAGCGTTTGGGTATGGAAGAGGTGGCTCAAACTGATTTTTCAGAGAGATATGTGGGTTCTGAGAGTGAGAGGCACTTGTGGGTTATGACTAGGGTCTTGAACATGATACGTTCTTAGACCAGAGGCCAGTGGGCATCCTGCCTTGCGTGAGAAATATGCTCCCTTTTGGGAATGCTCAACGCTGCCTTGAGAGAATTGTTTTAAAGGATCTGCAGTATGTTGAGATTTTTTGCCGAGGTACCAGCAAAGAGGACGTTACAGTAGTCCAGTTTTGCCCCAATGGTGGCTCTGTCTACGGAGGGGCAGTTTTGCGTGGATAGGTTGGGTTCGACAGCATTGATCAATTTGGTTTTGAAAACAGCGGAGGATGCAATGGCGCTAACTTGGCACGTCATGGAGAGAGTGGAGTCGATGTATACCCCCAAGGTTTTGACTGCTGATGTGAAAGTGATTTGGGTGTTGTCAATGTCAAAGGTGCTATATTGTTTGTCAAGTTTGTTGAGCGTTTTCTTGGGGCCTACAATGAGGATTTCATTCTTGATCCCGTTGAGGCATAGTCCATTGGCTGCCATCCAAGCTTGGATGGTGGCATATGTTTTGTGCAGTGTTTCTGCATCTTTTTTGTAGGAGCTCGAGAGTGGGAGGAGGACCTGAGTGTCATCAGCATAGTTTGTGTATGCTATGCCGAGATTGTCTAACTTGTTGAAAAGGGGTAAGGTGAAAATATTGTATAGGCTGGGTGAGGTGCAGGAGCCCTGAGGGACTCCGCAGTGGATGGTGATGGGTGCAGCGCATGCTTGGTCCGAGAACAGCTACATGGCTCTCCCTTCGAGGAAGGAGGTACCCATGCAGTGTTTTCGGGAGTGAATTGGGCCGAGTTTATGAGTTGTCTGCAGAAGGTCTTGTGGTCCTAAAGATCAAAAGCTGCATATAAATCGAGGAGGAGTAGCAAAGCTGGGTTGCCTTGGTCCATTATTTCCCCTAGTTGTTTTTTTAAATCTAGTAGGGCAGATTGCATCCCTTGACCTGGGCGAAAGCCTGATTGCCTCTTGCCTAGGATATTGTTATCTTCCAGGAATTGTTGGATTTGGATGTATGCCGCTTTGTCTAGAATTTTTAGCAAGAATGGTACAGTAGTAATGTAGTTGTTAGGTGAGGCCGGGTCCAAGGATGGTTTTTTTAGGAGTGGACAAACCCAAGCCTCTTTAAGGCATGGTGAGACAAGGCCGGATGAGAACAATGCATTTATGAATGCTGTCAAGAATGGTGCTAGTGCATCTGCGCAGTCCTGGATGATGTTGGCCGGGCAGATATCACCCTTGCAATTGGACGGTTTTATGTGTTTAAGGAGGGCTAATACTTCAGTTTCTGAGACATCTTTGAAGGAGGAGAACGTCTTCTCCTTAGAGTGGGAATTTTTAGTTGGCAAGATGGGTAGGTCAGATTTGGGCAGGGCATTATAGAGAGCCTTACTTTTATTCTGCAGCAGGTCTATTTTGTTGAACATGGCAGTTTGGATGCTTTCGCACCACAAACCGTCTTTCACAAAGTCTTGGGTGCTGGGGGATGGGGTAGCCAATTCCTTAAATATGTTGAACATTTCTTTAGACTCTGATTTAGCATTCGTAATTCTAGTGTTATAAGATGTGGATTTAGCTAGAGTGATGGCTTTTTTATATTGGGTGGCAAGTTATTTGTGGGCTTCTAACGTGTTCTGTGAATCTGATTGCCACTTGAGTGTGTAATTCTTGGAGTTCTCCTGTGTACCAAGAATTGGCATGGTTCTTTCTGTTTGCTTTCTTTCTCTCTTGAGGGGCAATGGAATCAATCGCTTTTTTTAGCGTTAGATTATATTGTTCTATAGAACCAAGGGGTCATTGGAGAATGGTGGCTTGAGGGCTCGAACCTCTAGAAACGGTAGGAGCTTGTCTTTAGTTAGGTTATGTGCGCTCCTGGCTAATGCTGGCGGCGATGGAGTGTTAGGTTCAATGGTTTTGGTGGCATTGGGGATGGAGAATTTAATGAGATGATGGTCAATCCAGGGGTAAGGGGTGTTGGAGCTGTTGTTGGCTGTGCAGTTGTGGTTGGCTACCCAGTCTAGGATCCATCCTTTGGAGTGAGTGGGATTGGTGACTCGTTGCCTGAAATCCCAGGTCCTGAAGTGCTTTGGCAAGAGATTTGTTTTTTTTTGTGTTTCGGATCATTGAGACCAAGGTTTAGGTCACCCAGTAGTATGGATCTGGTGGTAGTTTTTAGGTTTTCGCCTAGGAGATGGAGGCGGTTTTCCTGGATGTCAAGTAATGGGCCTGGTGGCCAGTAGATACAATGGATGGCAATCGTGCCAATTAGGCGAAAGGGAGAGTTTGACAGTCAGGGAGTCTGCGTTGCCCCCTAGTGGAGCATTAATTTGCCTGAGAGAGAGAGAGATTCTTTTATTATAAGTGCTACTCCCCCCCTTTTCAGAGTAGTCTGTCCTGCCGGAATAAGGTGTAGCCTGGTGGGAGGGCAAGGGAAGTAGCTGGTGCAGCTGCTTCCTGCCACCAAGATTCTGTGATAGCGAGGGCGTAAAGATCAAGGTTAGTAAGTGTGTCACGGATCTCAGTGGCGTGGGCTGGGAGCAAGCGTGCGTTAATGAGGGCATATTGAAGTGAGGTGGGAAGAATATTAGAATTGGTAGTCGGTATCTTAGGCAATGAGCGTGGTAGGGGCCTCTTGGTCGCGTGTTGAGCGGGGAGCATGTGTTTTGTAGGGTGTGGGCGGGGTATGTCTGGCTTTTGTTTAGAGGCGGCTGTGAAGTGCGATGAGGGCAGGCCTAGCATTTGATTTCTTAGAACGGTCGGCCCGGGACAGGTTTGGTGGTGGTGGGGCTCAGTACGGCACCTTAAGATGGATAGCCTACATGCTACAAGCGTTGATGGACCTGGGTTGCATGACGCAGAAGTGCTGTGGGTGCAGGTGTGGACATAGGTGGAAGAGCTTATAGGAAGCTAGTTTGCTCAATATAGCACTTGTGTGAGTATCAGATCCCTTGGCAGTGGGTTGGACTAAGCAGCTTTGTGGTGGGTAAAGCTCAATACAATCTGTTAGGTTAAACAATGTGGTATTTCACAGTAGGGTTAGATAGGTTAAGCACAGTGATCATTCGCAATATAGTCTGATAATTCGCAATATAGTCTGATAATTCGCAATACCGTCTGATAATTCGCCTTACAGTCTGATAATTCGCCTTTCAGTCTGATATTCACAATATAGTCTGATAATTTGCATTATGATCTGATAATTCACAATGCAGTCTGATATGCGAAGTAATGTGATAATTCATGTTAGACAGTGTTACTGTAGAAAGGTTAGAGTATGCATAGCTGCATAGAGTTAGTGCTGAGCAATAATGTAAGCAGAGACAGACAAGCGTTATAATGCACCTATTTGGGCTAGATTAGTGTTTCAATGGCAGCCTGGAGTGAGCACTTAGAATTAGTGTGGAACAGCATATTAGGCAGATACAAAGTGAGCGTTTAAACTAAAAATCGTCACAATACTTCTAGTTGAGCAGAAACGTTTCAGTGGTAGGCTATAGTAGGTGCAGTTGCATATAACGAGTCCCCGAATAGAGCTAACATTGATTAAAGCTTTACAAGTTACAAACTTAGCTTGGAATCACGTGGCGGCAGAGATGAATATGATTGTGCTTCGTGGCACGCTTCCTTTGTGTCTCTTTGGGAAATGCTGGGCGGCGTACAATGTACTGAGAAGGGACATCCACCCGTGCAGGAAAGGGTTGCACTGGATGACAAGTCTCTGTACCTGCCACACACCGTGGGGAGAGTGTGGGTGTATGTGGTATGGGCAGAGATCCTGCGTGGCAGTGCTATGTAGTCAGCAATATTACGTGACACTACGTACCTATTAGAGCGGAGGCCACATCTCGAAGCAGATACGTTATGAAATGCTGGGGCTAATTCAGGCGCATTAACTGATTACATGCCTTATGTGGTCTTCCATGTCGTTAGGGCTTCAGGTGGGAGGACACATTTACTGAGGCGGCAGATAAGAGAGCAAGAAGGCGTAGCTCGCTCAAAAGTACTCACAGTGGAGTTTTGTTGGTCACTTCTGGGAGGCGGTTAGCACAGGGACGGTGGATGCGAGCCGAGGCAGCGTGTCTGGCTCCACAGCTCCCGCGACTTCCGCCTGTCGGCGTTAGCAATTGGCTAAAGAGGGAGTAGGCGGCCAATCAGGACACAGGTGGAAGGAGCACAAAGGCCTCTCAGCGAGGTGAGGTAAATGCGGCAGCCATTGTCGGTTTTGCTGCGATGATTGCAATAAGGAGGGAAAAAAAGGCGATTCCAGCAATCCTTTGTCGTTCTGCGGGCTGCAGCTTGAGGAGGCAGAGCCCTGGGTAGACCACAAGAAGAGAGGCTTTTTTGCAGAAAAAAAGGCACAAAAACAGCAGTGACCATGCGTGCCCTCTATTCTCACCCAGCGAATGATGGGGCTCGCTTCTCCTAAAGCGAGACATGGGTCCTGGGGGAGAGGGCTACTGCCCTCTCAGGATGATGTAGTGTAGGAATAAAAAAATAATTCTTTCTTCTTGGGATTCACGATCAAGCCCTTGCTAGGATTGAATCCTACCTTGCACCTCGACAGTTTTCTGTCTCCTGGAGTAACAACAATTCTCTCAACTCCTCTAACTGTTGGTGATCCACAAGGCTATGGGCCTCATTACACGGATGGCGGTAAGGATTTACCGGTAAATCCTTACCGCCTTACTACGAGGTCCCTTTGCGGGTTGGGGGATTTAACGCCTGCTTTTTGCAGGCGTTAAAAACCAACCCGCAAAGGGACCCAGGGAGCTAATTACGGTACCGCAATTTGCGGTACCGTAATTAGCGCCTTCCCCATTCCTATTGAGCCCTATGGGCCAAAAATGGGAATGGGGAAGGGCAATGGTGGAAGGGGGAATTACTGCCCCGCCAACCTTGGAATGGGGCGGTAATTCCCCTTTCCGCCAAGGCGGTGCCGGTATTTTGCGGCATGAACCATGGCGCTAATAGCACCATGGTTCTCCGCCATCCGTGTAATGAGGCCCTATGTCTTGGGTCCACTCCTTTTCACACTCTACACCCCTGCTCTTGAGGCACTAATCTCCCCCTTTGGTAACTCATACCAACTCTTTGTGGATGAGACCCACATCTTCTTCCAGTTTCCTGAACTCTCCTCTGAAAATTAACATTTCCAATTGTCTCTCTGCCATTAAATATTGGATGGCTTTGCACTCTGAAGTTAAACTCTACCAAAACAGAGGTGCTCTTCTTCCCTGCCAAAAGCTCTCTCTCATCTCTTCCTTTGCCTATTCAGTTCCCACCTGCCACTCTCCGCTACTCTTCTTCAGCAGGAAACCTCAGTGTCAGCGATCACCCTTATCACCCCATTTCTACTTTCATCTCCGAAACTGGAACAGCAGCTCGCCTCAATCTCCTAAATATTAGGAAAATCAGGCACCTCCTTCCTTTCAACACTGACAAGCATCTTTTAACAACTCCTGTTTTCTCTAAACTGGACTACTGTGCCAGCATCCTCTTTGGACAACTATGCTTTTTGTCCTCTCAATAATATCATTAACCTCGCTACCAGCTAGCACTCTCTTTGAACTCCCTCACTTCATACCTACTTCCTCATTCCGTCACCAGGCTGGATGGCTGGCGATGCAAAACAGTGCAAAATTTAAATGTCTTCTCCTGGTTCACAAATCTATCCATGGTAAGGCATCACTGTATCTATCCTTCTTTATATGACTCTACAGGCTTTCTCGTAATCTCTGCTCTGCCTCTTGGACTACTCTTGTGGCTCCTCACCCTCCTTGTGCTTTCTCTCGCTTCCGCTCTTTCTCTCTTCCTGCTCTACTTGCATGGAATTCTCTTCCCTGGACATCCGAGAAACAGTCCATACTGATCTGTTCAAAATAAAACTAAAAGCCTACCACCTTACCTCTGAGTTACCCTCTTTACCTACCTCTCATCTGCCTTCTAGCTAACATGCTCCAACCTGCCTCTGTCCCTCACTTCCTCTGCATCCATTGTAGCCAGCCCTTAACCCATCATGGTCACATCTCGAGCACAGCTGGCCGTACCGCCTACCTGCACTTAAAAATATCCAATGTTGGTTGTCCTTAACCTATGTATGTCCACTTATGCATTGTCCCTGGTGACTGTTCCATTTACTGCCCTCCACAACCTGGTCAGAAGGTCCCTCAAACTCACTCCATTGCAAGATGCTCACTGCTTCCCATCAAATCTGATTTCTTATCTAGTGTAAATTCTTTTGTGATCAAAAGAACATTGTTCCTCCAGTATATAAAAAAATAAATACCCTAAACTATAAATAAATAAACTATAAACTACTTGACAATACACCTAACACATGCCAATCAGGGTATTGACATGTCTCCCAACAGGAACACAAGACACCCAGGATCCCTTGGAATCTGCCAGTACCTCAGGCACACCTGCACCACCAAGCGCGAAAATGTCACTGGCCATCCAAAATCTAGGTAGGGGAGTGCCCCAAGAAAACACCACTCCGAGTAGACAGCATTGGCAACCTCCATGGGCACAGGCACACCCGCGGCAATTGCTACACCTATCCTGGCCATGACAGAGGCTGCTGCTTGATCCACAACAGAGTCCCCACCCAACACTGCAGGTGACTCAGGGGAACTGCACACCCACCCAAGTGCACACGACATGCTGATACAGGCACAGCCCACTGTATCCACTGCCACCATGCAGTCTGAGTCTGCCTCCAATGACTCCAGTTCTGCAGCATGCCCTACCAGGCAGTTCTCCCAGGAATCCTCCCCCATGCTCAGCATCTCACCTATATGGTCATCCGCTCTCCCTTGTCATCTGACTGTATCCTCCGCTTTCACCACTCAGAGGACATGGATGACCACGGGGAGCAAGCAGGCCAGGTCAAGACTGAGGACATGATCTCCCAACCATTTCCGGGACCAGTGCAGGGCCCTGCATTACATGCCATAGGGCAGCACTTTCGACATGATGGAGCCATGGCAAGCGGGGATGCAAGCCATCACCCAGGAGCAATTGGCCATTTCTCAGGTGATGCACAATACAATTCGGAGAGCCTCCAAGTGGGTGGCTGCTTCCATTAACCATCTGTGCCGGCATTCAGTGCACTTAAATGCCACTAACACCCTTGTCAGTCATAGGGTGATGGAGCTTGTGGAACAAATCTTGGCTTCACATGAGACCATGGCCAGGGGCATAAATATGACCATGCAACAGGTCTGGGGCAGTGAGACAGTGAGTTCTGTGTCTGCCACCCCTACCGAATCAGCCAGCATGCCGACAAGGCACTCCCAGTGCCGCACTACTCATGCTGCCCTACCCGGGCAAAAAGGGACAAGAGGAAGCGCTAGTGTTCTCTCACATGGGACTAACCTAACTGTACACCATGGGGTTGTGGGGTGGCTGATGGAGTTGGGGATGAGGGTGTTGGGTGGGTGATGGAGTTGGGGATAAGGGCGTGCAGTGGGTGATGGATTTGGGGATGAGGGCATGGGGTGGGTGATGGAGTTGGGGAAGAGGGTGTTGGGGGGGGTTTGGGGATGTGGGTTTGTTAAATTGACATTAAATTTCTGTTGAGTCTAGTCTATGTTTACAGTGTTTATTCAATGGTGGTGATACATGTGCATTCAGTGAATCATCAGTGTCATGAGCGGTGCATATGTGCGGAGTCAAATACAATTGTCCATGAGGTCCTGGTAAATAATGGATCCTTCCCTCACCTCCTTGCAGATGTGATGAGGATCCCTGTTTTCACCTGCAATGTATTTGTCATCAGAGCCAGGGGGGAATAGTCCTCCTCTGGAGGTATTTGAAAGTTCCATCTTATGCATATGTTGTGCAGCATAGCGCATATGATAGCAGTTTTGCCAAGTTTCTCAGGGCTATACATGAGTGCACTACCTGTCCTGTGGATGTACCCGAATCTAGCCTTCAGCAGTCCGAAGGTGTGCTCAATGCAAGTCCTGGTCCCAGAGTTCCCCACAGGTGTCATCAACCAGGGTATCTGCAGAGAGCCTGAGTCACCGATAAGAAATAGGATGTACAGTGCGAGACATGGCTGTTTGTTGATGTACATGTATATTGTTCTTTTGTGCCGTTGCTCTATGTGCGCTCATCTTTGCATGTGGATGATGCACCTTGCATCAATTGTGGAGGAGGAGCATTGGCCTACAGAGTGCACTTGTATTCATTAATAGTGTGTGCAGCATCATTAATCATGTGTTTGTCTATGCGCTGACATCCACCATGCAGCTGACACTGTGGCGATGGTGCTAGGCCATGTACCGCCCTATGATCATTCAATGGCAGGGAATGGCTTTGACAGGGGACTGCTTGGTGTTACAAATTGTGTGTCTGCTACTTTGATAGGCAGGATGTCCTGTGGAATCACCTGAGTTCAGTAAGCGGACTACGGTAAGTCAGTCTTGGGCCATTGCTTATTTATTGTTTTCTTGGTGATGCATTATGGGACTTTTAGTTTGCTCACATTTGTTCTCATTCTGTTCTCCATGTGTTTCATTGTGCTGTATCTTTGTCAGATTGACTACTACTACTTACCCAGAAGCCAGGTACGCTGTCCTCTGTGTGTGTACATGTATGTTGGTAGGGTGCTGTTCCTCAGTATCATGGCATCATGTGTGGCATAGGGAATCAGACGCAGCAGTGGCCGATGGTGAGGTTGGCATCACATGTCATCTGTATATTCATAAAATGGAACTGTTTCCTGTTTTGGTATGCCTGCTCCACTGCCTGTGATGCTACTAATGCCACATGTGTGCAATCCAGTACCGCTATGGTGTTGGGCTACTGGGTAATGGCATAGAACTGTGCCTTGGCTGCGTGCACATGCGCCTGGGTGGTGGGCATGCAGATGTGTTGATGGGCATGCGTAGTGAGCTCATCCAGGACTTGCTCCAGCACGTTTGAGAATGTTGGCTGGGAGATTCCATGCTGTGTGCCAACAATGTGCTGAAATTCGCCCATGGCAAAGAAGTGGACAGACACAACATTTGCCAAGGGGGGTGGCAGTTCTGATAGTGATTGCACTCTGGAGATTAGCCTTGATCAGGCTCAGCAGGTCTGTGATGATGTGCCGGTATAACCAAAACAGTGTCATAAATTGGTTGTGTGTCAGTGTCCAAGGGGATGGGCAAACAAGTGGTATGGGTGGCCTTCAGAGCACACGTCTCCTGCACCGTTGTGGTGCCTGTCTCCTTCCCTGCTGAGGTGCAGCATGTTGCTGTATCTCAATGAATAATTCATGTCGCAAATCCAATAATCGACGTCTGGTTGTGGCTGCATGTTGCTTGGATGTGTGTGTGGGGAAGGTGTGTGCCTTATATACTCCCTCTGAGTAGATTGAATGCACATGTGACTTAATTTCCATTACCTGTATGCATTTACCTCCACCTTTTATGTGGCGGTAACTGCACTTTGTGTTTGGCTGAATTACCGCTGAATTTCGGTGGTAATTCAGCTAGATTTCCTCTTGTAATACGGTGTAAATACCATTAATGTTATTGCTGGTAATTCCACTGATGAAATTATCCCTGCTGCTAATTCCGCTAGATTCCAGTGGTAATTCTGCTGGTGGTAATTCTGTCCGTGGAATAAGCAACTAGTTTCTTGAAAGCATAATATGATGCTGTGGTAAAAGTGGCAGTTATTCCTTTGCCACCATTTTATCCACTTACCACCAAATTTGAGACCCTTCATTCAGCTCTTCTGGTATGCTGTACGAAAACATACTCAGTTGCTTTCAGAATTGTTGCCCTCTCTGGCTCTACATCCCTATTTTCTGAAATGGAGGAGTCCCCTCACTGTGTGCCTTTCAGAATCAAGGGCTCATAGGGGGCTGCCACACCAGAAATACTTTCCACTAAAGTGAGGTCCGTCCAATGCCCTGCTTAGGCTCCCACCCCCAATGTAATGACCACATTTCATCCTCGGACAAGCATTTTTAAAAAATCTATGAGCCTTGTTATTCCGGGCTCTTTAAACTAACCTGGTGCTTAAGCAATCAAGAATTCACTGGTCAGCTAAACAGTACTCATTTTATCCAAAAGGTTGAAAGTCGGCCCTGATGGGCTTCTGAAACAGTGTCCTCCAGGTTACAGAGCTCAGTGTCCCATTTACGTTTCCTTTAACTTTTTGTATATTTTCAGCACTCTGACCAGGTTAGTTCAAGTTCAAGGCAATGTAAAGGGTGAACTGTTACTTTCCCTCTCCCGTATCCTGCTGTATAAAAACTAATATGTGTGATAGATGGTGGCAGGGCACTATCAAACATGCTCTATTGCTCACACAACAATCTGGCCTTGGCGCTGTCGAGCCCAAATTCGAGGATCCTAGAAGTGATGGGATGATATTTGCACACAGCAGCACAGAAGCTGGTGGCTAAAGAGTCACATCACATTCCATATAATTGCACTTTTAGGCATGGGGCGATGCAAAGATTGGTCCAAAATAAAACAGTGATGATCAGGTACTGGCACCCCTTTGTGACGGCCCTGCATGGTTGATGAATGTACAGATGAATGTACTTACCTTCCCCAATTTGATGACCAATCATCTCCTTCCCCTCAAGCCTTGAGGTGGAGCGACTTGAGGAAGAGCTCCACAGACTCCTGGCTGGCTGTCCTTCTGTGGTAGGAAGGCTGTAAGCAGAAAAGTGAAAGTGCTGATCATGGAGGGCAGACAAACAGCAACAGTGGTGGTGACCTGCTACATCATGCACCGAGGGAGGGCATAGCAGCCACCTCAGGCAAGCTGCTCCAGTGTGACACCGCACAGGAGGAGGTGAAGCATCCAATCCATGGTAGGCCGGAGTTACGATAGAAGTCAGGTCCTGCTGCCTCTCAAAGCATGGGACCTCATGCTGCTTGGATCTGAGGATCGCACAGTCACACTCACTTGCTTTTACACCCACAGCCACATCCAGCTGTCAGAGAAGGCAGAGAGAACAGTGACAAATGATTGGGTCACTGCAAGTAGGGGAGGAGCCATCAGACAACACAAACACCTCTATGTCAATCATCATTACTGTTTTTTAGTTTGGGCTATTAGGTGTCATTTTAGCACCACCTATAAACCAAAACTATTACATTAGACTTTAGACAGGGAGAAATGTCATATATGGAGGGACACAAAGCGTGTAGGTGTTGTTTGGTTATTTGTTCACCCATTGACTGCCTATGGCCATGATAATCCCTTTGGCCATTCCCACCCAGTTCCTGCACCTGCCCGCTCAAATCACCTCATCACAGGAAATCTTTCAGCTTGCTTTAATCAGGCCTTACCAGAAAACTTTGCACTCAAAGCACCTACCAGTGTTTTTTCAAAGCAGTCTGCTGAGGTTTAATGTCTTAATTGGAGTAATAGGCGTGCTACTCATGGAATAAAAATGTCCTTACCAGGTCAGCCTTCAGCCACTCGATTTATAAGCACTATGTGTGTCATTCACTGATGTCCTGTTAAATACAAGCATTGGGAAAGCCAACAGATTTGGCACGTGTATAGGTATTATGCATTTCCAGGCACTGTTATTAGACTCCCAGGTACTGGCACCATTTTGCACTTGCTACCATAAATAGCCAGTTAACACCACTGTGGCAGTGCCTGGCAAGTGCCTTTCCTATGACTACACAAAACCCCAAACTGTTAGCATTGCCAAGGCTTATTTTTAAATCTTTCTAGTTCCCACCTGCCGTCCCCACTCTGGTGCCAGCAATGAGCAGCATGTGTCCAATCAGCAAACTGATTGGTTGCCGTGTGATGAGAGCTGCATGGTCAGGGAGCAATGAGTCATCTCTTTAGTTTGGACTATAAAGTGACAGAGCTACCTGTAAGCCAAAACTATTGAATTATCATACAGAAATGGCCAATGAGGAGGGACACAAAGCTTGAAGGTATTTTTTGGTAATTTTCACACCCATTGACTACCCCTGGCTACGCTAATCCCTATGGCATGCACACCTAGTTCCTTCCCGCTCTCCGCCCAAAGCAGCCCCACATGTGAACTCTTTCAGCTCCCTTTAATCAAGCCTTAGCATCAAATGTTTCCCTCAAAGTGCCTGCCAGTTTTTGTTAAAGCAGTCTTCTGAGAGTTTAATGACTTTATTGGAGTTGTAAACACACTACTGGATCATGGAATGGGACAACCCCACCTCATCCGGTGGGGACACCTTAGGCTGTGGGAACCTGCTGCCTGCTCCGACGATATCGTTGTCGTCGTCTTTCATTGTGCCCATTTCCGTCCCAATACCGGTGTCTGGGTCTGCTGGGGGGGAGGGGGCATGACGCGGATGTGAAGGTTGAAATTGGGGCATCAGATGGCGCTTCCTCCTCTTTGTTGGCAGTTGGTCTGGGCTCCGGGGGACCGTTGGAACAGGCCTTTGTGGCATCCTTCTCTGGATCCCTGAAACCAAGGTGTGGAGGGTTGATAATGTGTCCAGAGACACATCCCTCGTTGTCGCCGTCGTCCTCTTCCACGTCCTCGTGGTCCATGTGTAGGGACTCCAGGCCCTTGTCGTTTCCATGGCTTGGGCCACGGCCTGGGACTGATCCAGGGCCTCCTTGCTCTCCCCTTTTTTCTACCCTGAGGGGCTGGAACCGGGGTCTGAAACAGTGGCCCCTTCTCCAGTGTGCAGGCAGACCTTGTCAAAGTCACCACGGAGGCCTCGTGACTCGGAGGGAGGGATACCTTCAGTGCTGTGTGGGCTACCTTGTTAGGGTGAGCCCCATTCACCTTTGTAAGAGCAGCCGCCACCAGCTCTATCATCAACAAAGACTTCTCCTGTGCTGCCTAGGCCTTCTTGGGCAGCTCAGCCTTCTTATTCTACGTCCACGGCTTCTCTGGCTTCTGCTGTAGTTTAGCCTGGTTGGACGACTTTGTCTTCAAGGAGGAGCTTGAATGCCGGCTAGCAATGGAGGTGGAAGGCGATGTCGATCGTGCCCTGTCTGCCGTGTGACTCGCTTCCGCAGCACCCCCTGTGGACCCAGACTTGTGGTTTTTGGTCTTATTTGGGGCCCCCACCGATGAGTTACCCTTACAGGACTTAGAAGCCACTCCTAGGACTGACCGGCCTTGGGTGAAGCATGCCCGTGCTCGGAGCACTGGCCAGAGGCTTAGGCATTTAGCCATGGCGCCTGTCTACTGTGCCTGTCCTTTGTCATCTTCTTGGAGAATCTGCGGCAAATCTCGCAATCTCCTTCCTTGTGGTCCGTATGCAGGCAATGAACAAACACATTCCGAAGCACATATCAACAAAAAAAGGGGAATGATTTTTCAAAACTAGAGATATATACATAATGTTTTTTGTGTATGAATGTTATCAATTGCATGTTATTTGTTACTTGACAATTAATATCAAGGTAAAATCATGCCCAAATCATACATTGATTATAAAAAAGGAGGGTGTGTAGGGAAATACTTTTCCCATTTCTGAATTTCAACAAGGTAGCTCCACATTTCATCATCCACATTTTAGCAAATGTCTGAATTTTAACTAGGGTCAAGGGTGTGAGACTCATGTGTGTGACTTGTATGAGACTCGTGTTGAATCTAATAGATGCCAATGTTGGGAATGCACAAAACACATGCTAGAAAATGATCACTTTGCTCC
Source organism: Ambystoma mexicanum (assembly GCF_040938575.1). NCBI lineage: Eukaryota > Metazoa > Chordata > Amphibia > Caudata > Ambystomatidae > Ambystoma > Ambystoma mexicanum. The sequence goes on from NC_090921.1 coordinate 308,626,391, forward strand.
ACGATACCAAAGTTGTGGGCTGAGTTGCATTAAAAATAAACTAACATGAAACTAACATACTAATTTACCTTATCCATTTAACATATAACAGATTCCCATACTAACCTTCAGTGCAAACCAGTCCATGATATAAACTTAGTGAAGACTGATGGAAATGCATGGGGAACTGGAAATTAAATAAACTAAAGGTACAGGCTTAAAGCTGCTCTGTGTCGTAAAGTGCGGATGTGAGATCTATGCTGCTCAAGACATTGCATTGTTTCAGAGCAGGAAACAGCGCCGGATGAATGTAACATTTTTATTCAACGCTGCAGCTTGAATCTTGGTCAAAGGCACAAAGGAAATCATGTGCTATTTAATAGGCTGATTTGTCAAGGGGAGGTTGTCTTTAAATGACACATGAGTTTGAGAAAAAGGCTTGAAGCAGAAAGGGCTGGGTCACTCACTCACTGGCAAGGAGAGCAAAAAGACTGGGCGAGAGTTAATTCCTGCGCAGACCGACTCTTCTGTGTTTGCTGACAGCGCTGCAGGCTAACTATTTTGTTGCCAATCTGTCTCTCTCCTGAGTTGGCAGTCATTAGAAGAGTTGCAGTCTTGAGCAACCTTATCTTTGGTTGACCCCTTGTGGTGTGGCAAGCAGAAAGGCTGGGGGAGGACTTTGTGGGTTACTTCCAGGCTGAGTGAGGGAATAACTCCCACTGAATCTAGGTAATTATGGAGTAATCGAAGAACGTGTTAAGTGATTGATTGATAATTAAGCAGCTTAAGGTAAATAACTAATTTTTAGGCACTGCATAATAACAATTGAAATGTGTATATAGAACTGTGCTTATATTTCTCCAGGTTTGCTGCGATAAAGCTGGGAGTGTCAGAACTGTACCCTACCAATTTGTTGCAAAGTTCAAGGCCAATGACAGACAGAACTCTGGGCATTATTGCAGATAGAGTGTGGAACCCCATTGCAGGAAAGACTTTGCTTATGTTTGAATTACAAAATGGATGCACGTTATTCTGTGTAGCTTGCATATTTCCAATTTCGGATGAAAATCCGCAAAGGTGACTTAGTCTCTGAATTCTCATTATGCATCTGAATTATTTTGTTAGCAGATAGGCCGAAGTCCAACAGGTGGGAAGCTCATTTTACTGCAGGCGGTAATTCACATTACCACATGTGGTAAACATAAGATAAATTGTTTTTTTTGTGAGTTGAGTTTTTCAGAAGCATCATGCGTGTGTGTGAGTACAACTATTTTGTGATGTGAAATGATCAATGTATTTTGAAACACAGCCAAAAGGGCATAAAGTGGTATTGTACATAAGATACCGTAAGCAGATAGGAGTGTACTAAGTCCAGTAACTGTTTACCATCAGTGACCCTGGTAAAATATTTAGTAGGTTACATTTTAATATTAGTCTCACCACTAAAAAGATAGCCCAATAAGTTTACTACAATATATTACTAAGAGCTAACAAAAATACTACCACACCAAAATACCACAAAATACCATGAGATACTAAATATATCCCAAAAAGCTCTCTAACAGTGAGGTACGTCCCTGCACAGAGCACAGACCTTGGCATTCAGCCGCGCCACCAGTCTACTGTGACTTTTCTTTGTCGTCTTCTTGAAGAACTACAGCAACTCTCACAATCTCCTTCCTTGTGGTCTGGATGCAAGCAGTAGAGGCATTTCAGGTGCTTGGGGACTGTGGAGTTACAGATACAGACCACAAGTGCAGGGGGTTCCAAGAGGGAGTGCAGGTATGCAGCTGGATGGGCAGGGACCTGGGCCCGAATTCAGAGGGTAGTCGGGTGACCAGTGCAAGTGTCAGACAGGGGATCAGCAGGGGAGAGGAAGAGAGAAGGCAGAAGCATAGAGGAAGGTCTTGAGGTTCTTCCAGAACCGGTGATGGTTCCACTCAAGTTTTAGAGAGGCTGTTTCAGGGGGAGGCACCAGCCGAAGAAAGAGATCTTTCCCAACTCATTGCTTGTTGAAAGAGCGAAGGGTAGGAGGATATTTCCATAGAGAGAGTTGGAGGTATTGCGATCCCAGGCCACAGAAAGCCTTGTGGACATTGCAGAGGGTCTTGAACTTGATCCTTGCTGCCAGTAGAAGCCAATGGAGAGAATTCAGAGATGGAGAGATATGATCCCTGGGCTTGAGTCTAAGGAAAAGTCATACAGTGCTGTTCTGGATGAGTTGTAGAGTACAGAGAGTAGAGGCAGGTAGATTTAGAAATAGGCTGTTGCAGTAGTCCAGCCTAGAGAGAACCGGAGCGCTAGAGACAGTGAGCTTCTGGGGGAAAGTGAAGAAAGGAAGAATACCTCTGAGGAGGTGCAGCTGGTAGTTTGGCTTCTTAGAGATGTCAGAGATGTGAAGAGAGAAGGAGAATGTGGAGTTGAAGATGACCCTGAGGTTCTTAGCTTCACAGGTGGGAGCAGGAAGAGGGCCCTCAGTGGGCGGCCAGAGTGACAGGAAAGGAAGGTGGTAGTGAGCCGATGATGATGATCTCTGTCTTACTGGCATTAAGGCAGAGATCATTGGCGGCACACCACGCCTGGATTGTGGACAGACAATCTGGGATGAGAGAGGGAGAAGAGGTGGTTGAGGGGAGCCTGAAAACGAGCTGAGTATCATCGGCATAGCACTGAAAGTTAGCGCAGAGAATAGCTATGTGGTGGGTGAGAGCTGCCAGGTATTGGTTGCAAAACCAGGGAAAAAGATTAGACTCCTGCGGAACACCACAGGTAGAAAGAGAGATAGAGGAGAGGAAGGAGCCGAGTTGTATCTGGGAGGGTCAGTCAGAGAGAAAGTATCACAAACAGAAGAGAGATCGAGTAGGATGAGGACAGAAGGGTGGTTAGTATCCAGGTTTGAGACAGGTCCACGTGAATCCACGCTAGATCCCATGCTGGAGAAGTAAACAAACTGTTGGTGTAACAAAATTGTCAACCAGGTCTGCCTACAGCCACTTGATATATAAGAAGTCCTGTTAAAAATAAGCATTGGCAAAGCCAATAGTTTTGGCTTGTGTATACATATTAGGCATTTGCCAGGCACTGCTATTAGATGCCCAGGTACTCGCACCATTTTGCACCTGCTACTATCAATGGCCAGTTAATACCCTATGCAAGTGAATTCCCCATGCCTACACAAAAGTCCGAACTGTTGGCATTGCAAATGTTTGTTTTCTGTGAGTGTTAAATGTGCCTGCAGGCATGCACACATTAAGGATATGTTCTGGTCATTGGGCCTCATTACGACCCTGGCGGTAGAGTGATACCGGCGCCGGTATTGCTGCTGCGTCGTTATCACTCTACCGCCACATTACGAGTTCTGCTCGCGGGGCCTCCCTGTACGCCTGGTCAGACCAGACGTGCAGAATTGCACCCGCTAGCAGAACAGGATGCTAACAACGGTCCCGTTATTAACGGGACTGTTGTTAGCATCCTCCACATTCCAATTGAGCCCTATGCTCAAATGGGAATGGAGACGTACCGGGTCCAGGTCTCGCGAATGGAAATTACCGGTCCTGCAAAGGTCGAAATGGCCAGGTAATTCCCATTTTTCGGGACCCGGACCTGGACCCGAGTCTGGGGGCAGCCATGCTGCTAAAAACGGCATGGCTACCTCCAAACTCGTAATGAGGCTGTCTAAATGATGATGTGAATAAGAGAAAGAAATAATGCAAAATGTTTTCTGTCCTCGTGACTTGGCCCCACACCAAGAAGTGCCACACACACACTGCCAAGCTGTGCCAACCTCCACCCCCTATGCCCACATCCACCCTCTAGTTAGGGAGCAGGTGGGGCTCCCCCCAAGAGATGGGGCTCGGGGCACGTGCCCCATTTGCCCACCCATAAAAACGTCTCTACATTTCGGCGGGGTGCCAACCCTTCAAATGTTGGGAGAGGTATTAACTTCATAGGTGAGGGGGATAGGAAAACCTATTTGTGTGGGGGCATCTAACTTCGTTATGCATTCTAATGAGACTATTCTAATGCAGCTTCAAGGTTACAAGCAGTTAACGCTCTACTTTAAGTCTGAAAGTACCCACTTATGAAATGTGTGAGACTAAGCGGTCACCTGTCCCCTCGCTACACTTCAATTCACTTCCGTGGCATGCAAGTACTAAACACACACCAAGATTTCAATTGCCTAAAGAATTATGCATTTGAATGCAGGTACTAACAGTGATATCCTTTATTTAGGTGCTGTTTAACATCTGTGTCCTGTTCTGTCCGTCAAGGGTTCTGTAGGTCAGCCAGGATGAGTCAACATAGCCCACAATTTCAGGGGTGAGTGTGGTGGGGTGGGGAGTTATTGTAATCCTCATTAATCATACCCCTATTCTTTCTTGTCGCAGTACTTGTGTATGAGGCACTTTGCCTGTTGCGATTGTTCGGGCTGGGGAGGGATGGGGATTGTTCGATACATCGTAATGGTCATCCATGTCCAGGCTAAGCAGGCATTGTTTGTGGTATTAGTGGCTAGAGGGGCATTTTGGTGCAGCCAGTCTAGTCATTTCTTATTTTGGCTTGACTTTTTTTAAACTGGTCATCTCTGATAAAGCATTCCTGCTAAGTGTAATTACCTGGCTAGACAGACACTTGGTGCCGCCAGTCTAGGTATGTCTAAATGTGGCCTGGCATGCTTTACTGTAATATGTTAGTAGGTGTCGAGACTGGTCTACATTGTGCAGCCAGTTGGACATGTTTTCATTGTGGCATGGCATTTTTAATAGCAAGGCATTACATCAAAGCATTCATGTTCCTGTGCACTGTTGGTGACTTGCATGCATTGGATTTTTGGATTGTTGTTGCCCTACAAAACAAGTGCAAATGCTCTGGCCTTTTAGCCAATTTTTCTCAGAAAGTGTGCTGTATATGGCCGAAATCATCCCTGGGGAGTGGGGGCCGGTTTCTGGCTATGCCTGGGCCGGTTTGGAAGAAACCAAATGTGAAAAAAATATGTATTCTTTCAATTTATTTTTTCAATTTTTTCCTCCAAAAAGCCTTTCATCCTTCTTAGGTCGATAAATGAGTACCAACACAGGTTGGGTGATATTGTATGCATATTTGTTCTATAAAAAAAGAGCTTAAGCGTAAGTGCTATACAATAATATATTATCATTTGGCCTTGGACATCTGCTTGGATTCAAAGTCATTTAGTGTACTTAGGAACAATGCTATTTGATTCCACTTCCTGTTTTGTCAAGGGGTGAAAGGTCATGTTTCATCGCTTCCCGGGATGTCACTTTGGGGTGATGTCATCAGAGGTCAAGGGTTGCGAGGCAAGGGGTGGGCCACTTTTTTGAGGCAAGGGGCGGGCCACCTATTTTTGGGTGACCGGGCCTATTTCTTGTCCCAGTCCGACCCTGGCTGTATAATGCATTAAAACACATATTTATTTATTTCTCCTAGTGCAGTGTGCGGCGGACCCCTGCAGCAGCACGTTCATGCTTATTGCGCAAGCGTGGTAATCTAGGCCGGCCCAGAGTGTGGTGTGACCCATGATTTGCTGCAGCGTTGGGAGGGGGGCACTCAGCATGGCTTGCAGGGGGTCCCCAAATGTTGTGTTACGCCACTGGTGACTGACTGGTAGTTAGCAAGGTCCTCTGTATCCAGGATAGAATTTTTAAGGAGAGGGAACATGCCTTGACTGGTTGAGGCACTAACTATTTGGAGGAGAGGGAGATGGCATAAGGTAGGATGTCGCTGTGAGACGGCACATTTAGTGAGGTGATAGGTTCGTAGATAGCCTTGGGAGTAATGGAGGTGGAGCGAGGGAAGGCCAGGGTTGGGATATGCAAGGTCAGTGCTCGAAGTGAGCAGGAGAGGTTGGGAGCGGTGCTCCTCTACTTTTATTAAATTAAGTTTCACTGTTCCTATACTTTTATTTTAATAAGAAACTATTCCGGAATGGTTTAATTGTTTTTCCTTTCAGTATTTACACAGTGGTGGAGGTGGAATGAAGGAAAGGCGGGACCCAGATTGGGGTTTGTATTGAGTGTGGGAGGGAGTGTGGCAATGGGGTGTGTGGGGGCGGGTCTCCAGGGAACATACTTCCACAACTTCCTTTCATACACTTGGACCACTGTGCTAGGTGGGATAGTTATTAACGGTGAAACTGATTTAGATGCATCAATGGCCCTCATTACAACTCAGGCGTTAAGGGTTAACGCCGTCGTTAACCCTTAACGCCTGATCCCAATTTTAACGGCTGCTTTTAGCAGGCGTTAAAATCCATGGCGCTAAACCGCCTTGGTGCTAATTACGGCACCGTAATTTACGGTGCCGTAATTAGCACCTTCCCCACTCCCATTATGCCCTATGGGGCAAAAATGGGAATGGGGAAGGGTAAATGGGAAATGAGGATTTACCGCCCCACTCACCTTGGAATGGGGCGGTAAATCCGCCATCCTCCATGGTGTAAACATAGTTTACACCATGGTGGTAAAGTTGGTGTACTTACCGCCTGGGTCGTAATGACCTCCAATGTGTTGTCTTGTTGTGTCAATTTAAGTAATAAGGAAATTAACTGTGGAATCGCAGTTCCATGGATTCATTTAGTGGCTGAAATGCACGGCTTGATTTCCAGATAGTATAAAAGGGTTGCAGCTCTGCAACTGAAGACTCCTTCTGGAGTAGCGCGCATAGATGGACTTCTTCAATAGCAGTTGTGTCTTTTGGAGGAACCCACACTCCAAGCACCTGGTCCTTGGCACTGCAATTGCCCGTCTCTAGGATGTCAGTGGAGAAACCTTTGCTGATGTTGAAGTAAGAATCCGGTGCTCAGTAGCCATCGAATGCCCGAGCAATGTATGATGTTTTTCCGATAAAGTGGACAGCGAGAGCTGTGTCAAGGACTGGACACTGAGATATCGATTTCTCCTACCTAGCTTGGACAAAATAAGCACTGTTCCCCATAGCTTTATTCCCATTCAGAAAACACCACAGAGGACAGCAATCTGTCTGCTGGAACAGGTACCCAATGGGGGTCGAAAGCAGAAAGAACACACATACACTGGAAAAGAGGAACAAACAGACTGGGAGCCTGGCCATCTGGGTCTATGTAACAGGAAGACGGTGTGGCTGAATTTGGTACCATTTTGGGACGGGATAAGATTTGCTCACACTACACGTTCGACCATTTAGAGATCATTTCAAATAATTGACTATGGCAGACATCTTGAAGCAATACAATGGACGTTACTGCGGGTTTTTCCGTGTTTTTTCTTATAAATACCGTCCAGCTCTGTTACCTTTGCTGTCAATCTGTCCGGCAATAAATCTGCCAGTTTATTAGTGGTGGATTCGATGTGTTAATCCCCATTCGTAGAGGCCATATGACTCCATGAGGGATTTAAAGATTTTCTGCAAGGGTGGTAAACACTCCATTTTGTTCAGGTAAAATATAACCTCCAGCCAAGGGTTCTCCCTCCACTTTCCCTCAACACTTGGCATTTGGGGGTTGGGGTAAAATGTCAGTAAATCCATTGCTGCCATTTTACTATCATTTCTTACTACACAGTCAAACTGGTAGTCAGGTGCCCTTTTCTGTTACTAATAGGAAAGCCCAAACGCCCCATTTCATATCTAGCAGAAGTGTGAGATGAAGCAGAATAGTGCAAGAAGCCCAAGTCCTAGACCGCTGTGCTGCACCTGATGCAAAAAAAAACAATCAGGCAGGTCCCAAAGATCCATCCTGCCACACTCGTTCCCATGCCTGGTGCTACCATACTGGTTGTGTTGCCTCCTGGTGCCACGCATTTCCAATCACTCCACATTGTCACGCGGCCCCCTTCAGCTGCCTAATATCACTGTACAATTTGGGGCTAGTGAACAAAAGAAATATAACCCTTGTAATAGAGCAACTACTGAAAATAACCGAGACAATCTAAAACATCACACATTGTTGAGCTTTCAACCTTCTCAGGACCGTCAGCTAACGGCGGGGAAATGCAACAACAGAGTACTGCCCAAGCGTGTTCTAGAATGTTCAACTAAGGCCCATGAACCGCGTGGAATGCTGCATGTGTCCGCCAGTAAGCAGGCAACTTAAGTCAAACAGCAACATGGTAACCAATATGCTCAAAAACAAATGTGCCAAACAAGAGGTGGAGGATTCTACAGGCAAACAATGGGCCAGAGACAACAATAAAAACAACCAAACTTTGTTCACTACAGAGTATTTCAGGTGAAGATTTCCAGAACATCTAGAACAGCAGCCACACACGAATGTATGTTTCCCATATGTGCTCATTGTCTCATATGTAAGAAAGAGAAGTGGGTACCACTTATTGAGGTGGAACCAGATCCAGAGAAAAGTGAGGAGACATACCACAAAGAGAAAACAAATTCACAGCAATGTAGTTGTCGTTCCCCATTGTGTCACACGGAAGCAAATGTGCATGACAAGATGTACTGCTAGGCTGAATTGATACCTCACAGATACATATGTAAACAAATATTGATGTTTGCCAACGTTGACCAGGATGGAACTGTTTTTCTGGCCGGTGATAGCTTTCGGGACATGTTCGGCATAGCGGAGATCTCGGTGCATCACACCACGCATGTGCGTGTGAACACGCAGTTCACATTCTATAGTAGAGTAGCTCGGTGTCTTTAGGCCACCGATTGAGTGCAGCTGATGAAGATGGACAGTTCCGTGTATCCCAACATTATGGCGAGGAGGGACATTCCGTGGCATGGATCTTCATTGCTTGTTTCCAGATGTATTGGAATGTTTTCTAGTGGCACCTCAGTACGCACTCAGGGATATCGATGCAGCGTACAAGGCTATGATATAAAGGATTTGTTTGGTGTGATTTCTTTTCGTGAATGTCTCGACAGTGAACTTTATATTGCTCGACCATTACTGGAAATGGTGGTGAGGATGCCTGGCGTCTAGTGCAGAGAGAAAGTGTTCAAAATGTGATTACATTGCATTGATTTGGAATGAGTGACACTAGGACTGGTGGATTTCTTTGCTTTTCTTTTCGTTCTATTTTTGTTCTTTGGTGTCATTATTCAGACTTTGAGAGTCTTGGAAGGTAGACAATCTTATGCAAGTTATTTCTACATATCAATCTTTGGCATTGTGTTCCTTTTGCAGTATATAACCTGGTGTAATGTTACCTCCCGTGGCTAGATATATGCCCCCACACCCCTACTGAGTGATCATTTGAACATATACCATTAAAGTCACCCATAACCATCATTGGGATTCTGGGGTACACGGTTTTCCAATCTTCTAGAACCTCTTTTTTCAGGTACCAATTTCTGACCGATAATTCCTGGCCTGGTGGGTCCTATACATTTATTATGAGCAATGTGTACTACAATTATTAGTTGGAATGTCTATGGTAGCTGCTTCCGCATAGAGACAAGTCACTATCAGTTTTTTTTGATGGTTTTCAAATTGTTCTCATCACAAATAATGAGGCCACCATTCGAAACCTTTAATTGCAGGTTCCTGTGTTATTGTGAAGCCATCTATATTAAGCTACTCACCGAGCCAACTTCTATGCAAAACAATAATGACATGTTGACGTAAACAAGTAAGTCTTCTCCCTGGAATGAAAAATGAACATTTCTCCTAGTATTCAAGCATATAAAGTTAATTTCATCATCTTATCCAATAGAGACATTGTAGCATCTCAGGGTGCAATACCCCAGCTAGCCAGAAGCAATCTGGTGACTCCCCCCTCGGCTTACTATGGTCACCCTTGTTACTGAAAACTAGTAACTGACACTGGCTCCTGCAGGCTGACATGTGATCGTTATGTGTGCTAACATTTGTACAGGAATACCTTCAGGGTACAAATGACAGTAAATGATGACATGTGTTTGTCCTTTAATCCTGATGGTCACGTTCTAATTACACACTGTACCACATTCCCACATCAAAGAGGGCTCATTTGTTATATGAAAGTGCACTTTTACTATTGAAGCATTTTCTGTTATTATGAACCATTGTTCCATTTTTTATGTAAGCATATTGCCAAATGCAGAAAGCAAATACAGCAAAACTCAACTCCTTACTCAAGGAAATGGACTCAAGCCATCCCAATCCACCTCACAAGTGGAGCATAGGCTGTCCTGTAATATTCTGTCTGGTGGGGTCCTAACAGTTCTGTGTTGGTATCAAACCTAGGTTGTTGAGAACTTGCTTAGTCTCCATGCTGAAGAAGAGTCAGGTACCACAAGCCAATGGGGACTTCCTCGAGAGATACAAAACTTTGGCCCTCATTACGATACTGGCGCTAAACCATGGCGCTATTAGACCCATGGTTGGTGCATGTATCGTAAAGTGTCCGCCATGGTGAAATGGGGAAATACCGGCCCATTCCAAGGTTTGCAGGGCGGTATTTACCCATTTCCCCATGGCCCATCCCCATTTTTGCCCCATAGGGCATTACGGGAATGGCGAAGGCGCTAAGTCGGTATCGCAATTTGCGGTAACATACTTACCGCAAAGGTCCCTTTGCGGGTTCCTACTTTACCGGCTGGTCTAGACTAGTCGTTAAGGTTGGGTCCCGCAAAGGGACCTCATAATTAGGCGCTAATGGGTTAACGGCGCCGCAGTCTTTTATGGTGCCGTTAACCCATAAGCGCCAGGGTCGTAATGAGGCCCTTTGCATCCATTCAATAAGAGCGATTCGGGACCGGGGGTGGTCTCAGATTCACCATCGCCACTCGGGACCCGTCTTAAGATCACCACCCCAACTTCCAAGGTACTTTCCGCTGCCCACTCTGAAGTTCACTCCGAACGTGCACATTTGCAAATACCTCCTGGTTGGAAAGCTCCAAGTTGTAAGATTTGGCCTTTCGGGGCAGGATGAGGTTTTCTCTCCAGGCAAGGTTCATGCATTACCGGAGAAGTGTTCCTGCCTTGGCACTGTCCTCAAGGCGGAGCGGTCATTCTCAAGACTGCTAGTCCTCGAAGGTGAAGCCTAGATCCCTTCTCCTGGAGGGTATCTCTCTTCAAGTCCCTGGTCAATGTTGCCTCTAAATATGTTCTTGCAAGTGTGGAAAAGGATGGTTTTCAAACGCCCATTATTTCATATATTCACAACTGACGTGCGAGGTAAGTCACTTTTTGAGCATGTGTAGTTAGTGAGCTATGACCTATAAAAGGAAGATTGGAAGGGAATTTTCCTCTCCCAAAACACTGCGAAAAAGGTGAACCTTACAGCACATCTTGCAAATATATTGGCTGAAAGCAACAAATGTTTAATGCGATTAAAGCTCAGAAACCAGTCGTACTTCAAGACAAGCCACAGTACCTAGAAAAATTATTCTTGCGTACAGCAAGATACATGTATTTACAAAAATAAAGCATGGTTATTACCTTATCAAGTGGCAAACACTGCACAGAGGCAGTGCATTTTTACATTCGGGATAAAAATCACTCATGTTCATCACACCACATTTGGCAGGCAGAAAATTCAGACAGTGTACGCGAATTCCCAGATGGAATAATGGCAACCAGACGAGTGTAAACACATCTAGCATACTCTGCCAGAAACTCTGTGAACCCTTGTGTAACCTCACATTTAATTCACAATAACAAATTCACAATGCATTCAAAGATAATTCATGAATATTTGATCCAAGAACCATTCAAAAACGTCTTGCATAAAACATCATTTACTCGTTAGCAGAGACACAGACGTGCGTTGAATGCATTTGGGGTATGCATCCTTCGTCATGGCAATGTCTGCCTTGACTGCCTCCAAAGAGCTGAAAGAATCTTTGAAATTCTCGGTACTTAGTTCTGGAAAAACAGAATGACCAATCCCGAATTGGTACACGAATATCAAACATTGGTAAATCTAAACACAAGCTCTGATAAGCATATTGACTAATTGACCTCATGGACCAACAGTATAAGGGCAACCAGAAGAAGTGTGCCATAAAACATGCCAATAAGAGTTCATGTGTGACCTTCATGAAGCAATTCAGGGGCCGGAAGAACACGCCTCTCAATTTGTCTCCAGAGAATGATTGCATCATAATTGCTGCACCAGAGTCAAATAATCAGAATTCTTGTGCCACTGCTTCCCATCAACATTATATTGCCCTGGGAAAAGGAAAAAGTATCTGCTCTAGAGTTAAAATACATTTCCACTCACCTGAAAACTAGCTAAAGTGGCAATGGAAATTACATTTTTACTCCCTGAAAAATCATGTCAATACAAATATGGGGTAAAGACCTAGCTATCGGAGCCCTGCTTGTAACCCTAGGAAGAGTACTGACAGTGCACAAAATCACCCTACCTTACACCAGTCTAGACAAAATTTAACAAGCCTTTTTGAAGTGCATTATGGAGCCCCTTTGAAGATTATAGATTTTCCTTTTTATAGCAGCACTGCTCAGGGGTATAACACATGTATTGCTTTGTACAGGGCCGCCTGTTCTGCAAGTCACTCATCAATTAAACAAGATGGATGGAGAAGCTAGAGGATCTTATCACGAAATATAGGATTGTATTGAAAAAGCTCTGAGCATCAGAGGATAGATAGAAAGAAACACTATCGTTTCCTAAATTGTTACTAGAGTTATCGATCCTTTACTAATGCAAACACCAATTTTCTTGACCGTACTGTACTGAATTATTAGAGATAAAGCACAACATTCACATGGTTGCCTCATTGTTAAAAAAAAGCCACCTTCCTCCACACCACTGCTGCTCCACCCTCCTCACTTTGCTACCCTGCCATGTCCGGATTAAGTCCTGAATCCTTATAACCATCTTTGAGATTGTCTGCTTAATCTGATACCCACATGGTCCTTATGTCCGTTGAAAATAGACTGCTCGCCTTTCCTATTATATTTTCGTTTTTTCTTCTTTGTAGTTGGTGATATTTCACATCCTCCTATCTTAATTCTATAAGGGCAAATATGCCTTCTTTAAACATCACCCAACAACTCTTTGTTTAGCCATCACTTCTAAGCATATTGCAAGAGTGTCTGGATTGCCTGATGACTTTATTCCCTTTGTATTTCGTTATTATTATTTTTTGCTTATTCTTAGGTATGTGCGAGTGAGACATTGATTTCTGGTCAGCGGATCTGTGTCCTACTATTGGGAAAAAACAAATGCTATTGTGGGTCAAGCTCCTGACCTCTGATGGTATCAGTTCCACAGACCCAGACTGACTCTCTATAGCTTGTACAATGTATCCTGGGTCCTTCCCTATGATATTTCCACTGCCCTCAGCTTCTAGACTAAGCTATTTATAGATAAGGGTCTCGAGGCAGAAATAACACACTGGTTACTTACCAGTAATCTTCATTCCTCCTACTCATAATGTTTATCATCCCAGAACTCACTCATGATGGATATTGACCATCCAACAGAAATCTCTCCCAAAAGGTCGGTCTTCTTTTTCCTACCGGGGTTATAAATACCAATTCTCACAAACAGGGAGTGAGAGGCGGGAGTCAGTATTGGGATGAGGAAAAGTAGGAATAGGAGTAATAAACCTGTAAGTCTAAAGCAGAAGACTGTAGGGGTAGAAAGGAGAACCAAGAGATGAGAACCACACAGCCTGCCGACCCCATCACTAAGCTGACTGTGAAGACTAAATTAACAACTCCCTTCATAAAATCAGGACTCATGGAAGAGCCAAGTGGAAGGAATTCCACACCAAGAGGGCTGACTCCAGAGAAGGAACCACATTTGGTGAATCCTTACAGGCAGACGACATCCTCCCGAAGAGCAACATCAAGAGTCACCCAAACTAAACGAGGTAGCACCAGTGAAACAGTGAGGATCACCACTGCAACTCATCAAAGAGCCATTGCCAAAGTGAGAAGAGACTAACAGCCAAAAGCATACAGTCAACCACAGAGAGAAACATCTCCCTTGACAACGGTGACCACCGCCTCACAGAAAGGGTCAACCTGTCTAGACAACATTGGGCTAACACCCATCCAGGCATCTAGCAAACAAGAAAGGAGAAAACCCTGTGTAGGGCAGAATCCCACCAAACCTCGCTACATAATGGGATACACTTAAATCCACAAGGCATAGAGTGGGTGAAGTCAGCCCGGACACCAGCTCTCCCTTTCCCAGGACACACAGTTCCTTGACCCAATCTCAACTACAAATCACAGCTGCAAACACAAGCAAGGGTGTCCATAGGGGGACCCAAGCAGGGAGAAACTTGTAAAGAGTGGACTTAAGCAAACACCTCAAGATAGGGGGAAAGTAGAAAACAGCCTTGAAATCATACTAACGAGGAACTACTGTCTCTAGAAGGTAAAAGTAGGAGTAGCAACTGGGCCCCAACTTCAGAAAGCAGGCAACAGACTATAAGAGGGGGTGAAGATCACACCCAAAAGCACCTACTCACTCAGTAGGACTGACATTTTCAGACCCACACCAAGGGCATCCTCCCTGCATAGTAGGAGACCCAAGGACTACACAAGGTAAAGGATAGCTCAGGGGCAGTATAGCTCAGGGGCAATGCGTTTGTCTTGGAAGCAAGACAACACGGTGTAACACAGGTTTGAATCCCGATCCTGCGCTTTGAAACCTCTCGCAGGTATTAAGCGTGTTTTAAATGAACAATAAAATAAATAAAAATAAAGCCATATCAACAAATAACCAAGCACACAAAAGTAGACCTGCAGACTCCCAGAGCAAAGAATGGGTTTTTTCAAAGAAAAATACAAAATAGCACACCTTGGGTAAATACACCATGTCCCCAGGAGAGACTGCAAACCACAAACTCACAAGTCTCATTTAGGAAGGCAAAGAAATTAATTCCCAACAAGTTTACACAACACCAGGCATGACTGTGTGGTTATGCAACATGCTACCTGATTAATACTGGTAGTAAAATAAAATGCAGCTGTCACTGATAGGCCTGAGTTTGCAGGGATGCAGCATGCTACTTGCCCGGTTTCTATGGGGCTGTGCTAAAAATACAGCAACTGTCTGTAGTGCACTAATATGGGATCTGCGTAATTTTTCCATCACGGAAAAGTCTGTGACGGAAAAGTTTGCATGGAAAATGTACGCACCACCAAAGGTTTGTACATTTCCCATGCGAACAAACACTGCAAATCACTACATACCCACACCCAAACCCACAACAAACCCACGACAATCCCCCACCCACACCGCCAACATAAACAAACCCTACTTAACCTGATCGGGAACCGGTGCCGCAGGGTCCTTTTCTTTTTTTTTCTTTTTTTTTACGGGCAGCTGCCTGGGTTTCCCCCGCAAGCCCCGCTCACTATACTGGCATTTTCTGTTATTATGAACCATTGTTCCATTTTTTATGTAAGCATATTGCCAAATGCAGAAAGTAAATACAACAAAACTCAACTCCTTACTCAAGGAAATGGACTCAAGCCATCCCAACCCACCTCACAAGTGGAGCATAGGCTGTCCTGTAACATTCTGCCTGGTGGGGTCCTAACAGTTCTGTGTTGGTATCAAACCTAGGTTGTTGAGAACTCGCTTAGTCTCCACGCTGAAGAAGAGTCAGGTACCACAAGCCAATGTGGACTTCCTGGAGAGATAGAAGACTTTGGCCCTCATTACGATACCGGCGCTAAACCATAGCGCTATTAGCACCATGGTTGGTGCTGGTATCGTAACGTGTCTGCCATGGTGAAATGGGGAAATACCGCCCCATTCCAAGGTTTGCAGGGCGGTATTTCCCCATTTCCCCATGGCCCTTCCCCATTCCCATTTTTGCCCCATAGGGCATAATGGGAACGGCGAAGGCGCTAAGTCGGTACCGCAATTTGCAGTACACACTTACCGCGAAGGTCCCTTTGCAGGTCCCTACTTTAACGGCTGGTCTAGACCAGTCGTTAAGGTCGGGTCCCACAAACGGACCTCATAATTAGGCGTTAATGGGTAAACGGCGCCGCAGTCTTTTACGGCGCTTTTAACCCATAAGTTCCAGGGTCCTAATGAGGCCCTTTGCATCCATTCAATAAGAGCGATTCGGGACCGGGGGTGGTCTCAGATTCACCATCGCCACTCGGGACCCGTCTTAAGATCAACCACCCCAACTTCCAAGGTACTTTCCGCTGCCCACTCTGAAGTTCACTCCGAACGTGCACATTTGCAAATACCTCCTGGTTGGAAAGCTCCAAGTTGTAAGATTTGGCCTTTCGGGGCAGGATGAGGTTTTCTCTCCAGGCAAGGTTCACGCGTTACCGGAGAAATGTTCCTGCCTTGGCACTATCCTCAAGGCAGAGCGGTCATTCTCAAGACTGCCAGTCCTCGAAGGTGAAGCCTAGATCCCTTCTCTTGGAGGGTATCTCTCTTGAAGTCCCTGGTCAATGTTGCCTCTAAATATTTTCTTGCAAGTGTGGAAAAGGATGGTTTTCAAACGCCCATTATTTCATATATTCACAACTGACGTGCGAGGTAAGTCACTTTTTGAGCATGCGTAGTTAGTGAGCTATGACCTATAAAAGGAAGATTGGAAGGGAATTTTCCTCTCCCAAAACACTGCGAAAAAGGTGAACCTTACAGCACATCTTGCAAATATATTGGCTGAAAGCAACAAATGTTTAATGCGATTAAAGCTCAGAAACCAGTCGTACTTCAAGACAAGCCACAGTACCTAGAAAAATTATTCTTGCGTACAGCAAGATACATGTATTTACAAAAATAAAGCATGGTTATTACCTTATCAAGTGGCAAACACTGCACAGAGGCAGTGCATTTTTACATTCGGGATAAAAATCACTCATGTTTATCACACCACATTTGGCAGGCAGAAAATTCAGACAGTGTACGCGAATTCCCAGATGGAATAATGGCAACCAGACGAGTGTAAACACATCTAGCATACTCTGCCAGAAACTCTGTGAACCCTTGTGTAACCTCACATTTAATTCACAATAACAAATTCACAATGCATTCAAAGATAATTCATGAATATTTGATCCAAGAACCATTCAAAAACGTCTTGCATAAAACATCATTTACTCGTTAGCAGAGACACAGACGTGCGTTGAATGCATTTGGGGTATGCATCCTTCGTCATGGCAATGTCTGCCTTGACTGCCTCCAAAGAGCTGAAAGAATCTTTGAAATTCTCGGTACTTAGTTCTGGAAAAACAGAATGACCAATCCCGAATTGGTACACGAATATCAAACATTGGTAAATCTAAACACAAGCTCTGATAAGCATATTGACTAATTGACCTCATGGACCAACAGTATAAGGGCAACCAGAAGAAGTGTGCCATAAAACATGCCAATAAGAGTTCATGTGTGACCTTCATGAAGCAATTCAGGGGCCGGAAGAACACGCCTCTCAATTTGTCTCCAGAGAATGATTGCATCATAATTGCTGCACCAGAGTCAAATAATCAGAATTCTTGTGCCACTGCTTCCCATCAACATTATATTGCCCTGGGAAAAGGAAAAAGTATCTGCTCTAGAGTTAAAATACATTTCCACTCACCTGAAAACTAGCTAAAGTGGCAATGGAAATTATATTTTTACTCCCTGAAAAATCATGTCAATACAAATATGGGGTAAAGACCTAGCTATCGGAGCCCTGCTTGTAACCCTAGGAAGAGTACTGACAGTGCACAAAATCACCCTACCTTACACCAGTCTAGACAAAATTTAACAAGCCTTTTTGAAGTGCATTATGGAGCCCCTTTGAAGATTATAGATTTGCCTTTTAATAGCAGCACTGCTCAGGGGTATAACACATGTATTGCTTTGTACTGTATCCAGGGCCGCCTGTTCTGCAAGTCACTCATCAATTAAACAAGATGGATGGAGAAGCTAGAGGATCTTATCACGAAATATAGGATTGTATTGAAAAAGCTCTGAGCATCAGAGGATAGAAAGAAACACTATCGTTTCCTAAATTGTTACTAGAGTTATCGATCCTTTAATAATGCAAACACCAATTTTCTTGACCGTACTGTACTGAATTATTAGAGATAAAGCACAACATTCACATGATTGTCTCATTGTTAAAAAAAAAGCCACCTTCCTCCACACCACTGCTGCTCCACCCTCCTCACTTTGCTACCCTGCCATGTCCGGATTAAGTCCTGAATCCTTATAACCATCTTTGAGATTGTCTGCTTAATCTGATACCCACATGGTCCTTATGTCCGTTGAAAATAGACTGCTCGCCTTTCCTATTATATTTTCGTTTTTTCTTCTTTGTAGTTGGTGATATTTCACATCCTCCTATCTTAATTCTATAAGGGCAAATATGCCTTCTTTAAACATCACCCAACAACTCTTTGTTTAGCCATCACTTCTAAGCATATTGCAAGAGTGTCTGGATTGCCTGATGACTTTATTCCCTTTGTATTTCGTTATTATTATTTTTTGCTTATTCTTAGGTATGCGCGAGTGAGACATTGATTTCTGGTCAGCGGATCTGTGTCCTACTATTGGGCAAAAACAAATGCTATTGTGGGTCAAGCTCCTGACCTCTGATGGTATCAGTTCCACAGACCCAGACTGACTCTCTATAGCTTGTACAATGTATCCTGGGTCCTTCCCTATGATATTTCCACTGCCCTCATCTTCTAGACTAAGCTATTTATCGATAAGGGTCTCGAGGCAGAAATAACACACTGGTTACTTACCAGTAATCTTCATTCCTCCTACTCATAATGTTTATCATCCCAGAACTCACTCATGATGGATATCGACCATCCAACAGAAATCTCTCCCAAAAGGTCGGTCTTCTTTTTCCTACCCGGGTTATAAATACCAATTCTCACAAACAGGGAGTGAGAGGCGGGAGTCAGTATTGGGATGAGGAAAAGTAGGAATAGGAGTATTAAACCTCTAAGTCTAAAGCAGAAGACTGTAGGGGTAGAAAGGAGAACCAAGAGAGGAGAACCACACAGCCTGCCGACCCCATCACTAAGCTGCCTGTGAAGACTAAATTAACAACTCCCTTCATAAAATCAGGACTCATGGAAGAGCCAAGTGGAAGGAATTCCACACCAAGAGGGCTGATTCCAGAGAAGGAACCACATTTGGTGAATCCTTACAGGCAGACGACATCCTCCCGAAGAGCAACATCAAGAATCACCCAAACTAAACGAGGTAGCACCAGTGAAACAGTGAGGATCACCACTGCAACTCATCAAAGAGCCATTGCCAAAGTGAGAAGAGACTAACAGCCAAAAGCATACAGTCAACAACAGAGAGAAACATCTCCCTTGACAACGGTGACCACCGCCTCACAGAAATGGTCAACCTGTCTAGACAACAGTGGGCTAACACCCATCCAGGCATCTAGCAAACAAGAAAGGAGAAAAACCTGTGTAGGGCAGAATCCCACCAAACCTCGCTACATAATGGGATACACCTGAATCCACAAGGCATAGAGTGGGTGAAGTCAGCCCGGACACCATCTCTCCCTTTCCCAGGACACACAGTTCCTTGACCCAATCTCAACTACAAATCACAGCTGCAAACACAAGCAAGGGTGTCCATAGGGGGACCCAAGCAGGGAGAAACTTGTAAAGAGTGGACTTAAGCAAACACCTCAAGATAGGGGGAAAGTAGAAAACAGCCTTGAAATCATACTAACGAGGAACCACTGTCTCTAGAATGTAAAGGTAGGAGTAGCAACTGGGCCCCAACTTCAGAAAGCAGGCAACAGACTATAAGAGGGGGTGAAGATCACACCCAAAAGCACCTACTCACTCAGTAGGACTGACATTTTCAGACCCACACCAAGGGCATCCTCCCTGCATAGTAGGAGACCCAAGGACTACACAAGGTAAAGGATAGCTCAGGGGCAGTATAGCTCAGAGGCAATGCGTTTGTCTTGGAAGCAAGACAACACGGTGTAACACAGGTTTGAATCCCGATCCTGCGCTTTGAAACCTCTCGCAGGTATTAAGCGTGTTTTAAATGAACAATAAAATAAATAAAAATAAAGCCATATCAACAAATAACCAAGCACGCAAAAGTAGACCTGCAGACTCCCAGAGCAAAGAATGGGTTTTTTCAAAGAAAAATACAAAATAGCACACCTTGGGTAAATACACCATGTCCCCAGGAGAGACTGCAAACCACAAACTCACAAGTCTCATTTAGGAAGGCAAAGAAATTAATTCCCAACAAGTTTACACAACACCAGGCATGACTGTGTGGGTATGCAACATGCTACCTGATTAATACTGGTAGTAAAATAAAATGCAGCTGTCACTGATAGGCCTGAGTTTGCAGGGATGCAGCATGCTAGTTGCCCGGTTTCTATGGGGCTGTGCTAAAAATACAGCAACTGTCTGTAGTGCACTAATATGGGATCTGCGTAAATTTTCCATCACGGAAAAGTCTGTGACGGAAAAATTTGCATGGAAAATGTACGCACCACCAAAGGTTTGTACATTTCCCATGCGAACAAACACTGCAAATCACTACATACCCACACCCAAACCCACAACAAACCCACGACAATCCCCCACCCACACCGCCAACATAAACAAACCCTACTTACCCTGATCGGGAACCGGTGCCGCAGTGTCCTTTTCTTTTTTTTCATTTTTTTTACGGGCAGCTGCCTGGGTTTCCCCCACAACCCCCTCTCAATATACTGTAAAGTATAGTGAGCGGTGTGTTGCAGGGAACATCACCGCAGCCCCCATTTTTTTTTTCTTTTTTTCTCGGTTGTGCTACAGGGCTGTCCACCGCAACACCCCGCTCACTATACCACACAGTATATTGAGCGGGATGTTGCTGGAAGCACCCCCGCAGCCACGTTTTTTTTGTACTTACCTACAATGCATGCCACCAAAGGTTTGAACTTTCGGTGTTCGGACCTTTGGTTTTATGCATTTTCGGACTTTGTGTACAGTCAGACTTTTTTTTTTCGATCCGATCGTACAGTTCCCTAATATGTAGTACCTGCTACCTACGTTTTGCTGCTTCACAGCACTGTTCATTCTACTAGCCATTATTAAGATACACAAGGAATCAACATAGTGAAAACAGGAGTGTAGTGTGTGAACCCAGATCTGAGCCACACGCTTATGGTTCCTGCAGATGTGGAGTATAAACTGCCTTCCGTGAACCCAGATCACTGTAGGAGGGAGGAGATTCAGCAGTAGGTTACCTGAGTTTGTAGGGTGAGGAAGGAGGGTGTAATTTCCAAGGACAAGACAGATACAAATTAGCAGGGGACTAGCACCGGAGTCCCCAGTGTGCAGTCCACTGGGAAAAACACCTGCTTTGTTAACCTGCCTATTAACCCTCGAGCAGCTAGCAAAGGACAGCCTACTTTGCCCGTGGACAATCAAGCAATTCTGCTTTTACATAGAGAATAGAGAGTTCCCTATACAAGTCGTGCCTGCAGAAGTACCCAATTCTCTCAATAGAAGGTGGGCAGGACAGGAGAGTCTCACAGAGGTGTTTACTATCAATGTATGCATTGCAAATAACTACACTTTGCGTTAATGTGGAATTCTCTGAATGGATGAGAGTGTGACCAACATGTCACCACCCGGTCGGTATTCTTTGAATGTCTACCCTCCAAGAGCATCAGTTAACAGAGAGTCGGTTGTGTGGAGTAACACTATCTGTTTTAAGTTATCAGACCCCGAGTTCAACAGTGCAGGTTCCTGAGGAATCCCACATGGCTATATCATCTCCAACCACATGAATCATTGCCAAGAGGATGAGCCTGCCAGTGATACCCAGGCTAGCTCTGTAATTTCAAATAGAGTTTCCTCTATAAATATGCTAGGAGCTCCAAGCCTCCATTGTTTCTCTGTTGGGCCCCTTCTGCAGGTAGATGTTCAGAGAGTTTTACTAATGACTTCAGGACCATGTAGGTGGAGGCTTGAGAATGTGAATTTCTTGATTAGCGACAAACTCCGGCTTAATGAGTTGTGGTAATATGGAAATGCAATGCCCTAATCGCCCTAATTGTAAAGGGAAATACAGGCTGTGAGAATTCTAATAATGTGAGGGCTTCTGCCATTGTAATGTTGTTATTGTTGCCATGTTGTTTTAATATCTCTGCCATTTTGGATTAGGCCTACTTTCTGCCACATCCAAGAGAACTGTTCAAGTAGTAGAGTGCGGAGCTGGATAGCAAGGCAGTGCACATATTAGTCATATTAGTTATTGTTTCAGGGATGAGTTGCTGTTAACCTTTCTCATGAAGCTTTTCCCAGGGAATGTGAGCACATGGAATAATAACGATTTATGACTTTAGCATTAGTCAGACAAAATAGAAAGTTACAAAAAACGTGTTCCGGTGTGAGCTAGACCTTGGGTTGAGGCACTGCCAAAATGCTGAATCAGGCTTCAGATCAACTGCCCTGTAGTTAAGTCTTGGGACTGCCATGTTTGTGGCAAAGTGGCTTGGTAGCACAAAGATATATGAGAACTTACTTCTCAAGAGTGGGGCCTCCATTACATTTTTTCATGCGAGATGAATGTCCTGCAAACTAACAGTTTCTGTCTCTAGCCTAGTTAGAAGGATGAGTAATGGGGACAGCAACATGTGTCAATGTGGTGTACGGTTAGTATGAATACCAAACATACTACGCTGACAACAATACACAACAATAATTAGCTAACTTTTAGACATAATAGGTCAGAGTACACGCTAGGACCATCCTTGAACCAATGGACAATATTAATGGAGACCTATTCATCACATGTGTCACACACACCATGATTGACCCAGAATGGTATCATGAATCAGAAGGCACTTATTTTATGATTCAGCCAGAATGGCACTCGTCATTCAGAGTCTGTAAGCGTGTTCTTCACCAATTACACCATTGCGACATGTCCTTACCATCTGTATAGCAATGCAATCTTACTCTATTATGTTTGATTATCTCCATTTTCTCTTCCCTTCCTTCCCCTTTATGATTTTTTGATCTTTTCTCAAATGCCTTTCCTTTTCATTTGACTGTGATATACTGTGCCTTGATACAATCACTATTGCTTGAAACATACAATGAACTACACATTTACTAATGTTAAGCCTTGATGAACACCTTATTGTAGAAACAAGTGTTGGTTAGGCATGACACTCCATGATTTTGGGAGTACTGGAAAACTGTAATGACGTTTCAATATTAAATTCTAAAAGAAAAACATTGGGCTCAGTGCAGAGTGATTGGTGTTCGCTCTAATCTTACACTATTTCCTTAAGAGGTTAGGGCATTACCTCTTGAACATCACAACATTCAGCAACCAACTCTAGTATTTTTCTATCACTCCTACACCTCAGCGCGTAAGACAATTGGTTGCCCTTAAAGTTGTCTATTTATGTGTCAATGTGGTAGTTGCAAAGGTATGCTTCACGGTGAGGAGTTTGCAAGGTCTGGGAATGGTCTAGGGTGCCAAGATGTCTGGTGTCATGGGAAAGGATATTAGTCTAGCTACTATTGTTGCCATGGGGTGCTGACTTCACTTTTTTACTAATTGCCTGTTAGGTCATCTGCAGGGATGGATTTGGAATATCACATGTAATGTACTAACCAATAGAGTAGGGTAAGGTATGTTGTTCTTACAGTTTGTAAATGGCAAGAGCTAGTAGGAGACTAGGGATCTGCATTTGTTTTATTCCTGGAATATATTGTATTTTTGTGTTTTTTGTCTATAAATACTGTAGCGCGGATTGAGAGTTCTCAGCCTTCTGGTCACTTGAGACTGACTGACCTCCCGGCTGATAATTGCATGCATTAAAAAGCCATCTTTCTTCAAATTGTCCACCTTGTTATTTTTTCCTAGATTTATTGGAGTCAAACAGCTGGTGACTCACTGAAACATTTCTTTTCATTATTGTGGTTGAATTGCTATTGTTTATGAGAAGGCGGGCAAAGCTCCTCTAGACGAGGAAAGACAATGGGGTCATTATGAGTATGGAGGTAGCAATGGAGCAATTAGCTCCATGGCTGCCTCCCATACCGTGCCTGTGTCCGGTGTTGTGCAATGGGGACTTACCGGTCTAGTCCGACCCTGGCGGGACCAGTAAATCCCATTGCACAAACCATTCTATTTACGGGCTTGCTAATGGTAGGCCCGTAATAAGTGGCCTGGTCCCCTAATGGGACCCGTAAGGGACGTGTGGTTCTACCACACCTCCCTTGCGGTTCCTGTTAGGGGACCTCGGAATTGGGCGGTAGGGGATTACCGGCACCGTCTCCTTACTGGTGCCTGGTATCCCCTACGGCCTGACTCGTAATGACTCCCAATTTTTGTACAATATTGCATGAATATTAACAATGTGTTGAGGTGAATCTCCCTTGATGTGGGGAAAGATGATGTCATAAAGTGATGAAAAGTGATGCATTAATGTGCAGAAGCTCCTCTTAAAATGGGGAAAACAAGACTCATTATAAAGTAATGGTTCTATGAGGAAGGGAAAGGTTATCCCTCAGTGGTAGAAGTCAAGGGAACTTGAGGAGGGTTGAGTACCCTTGCTTGAAGTAAAGAGTTAGTGGAAGGATCTTCATCATTGTGTTAGGAAATATGTTTTTAATGCAGGTATTGCTACAAGTTGTGTAAACAGAGGCATTCATCATGTGGCATTTTTAGCACATTGCGCATATAGAGGTGATTGTGAGTAAGGAGTCTTTGGAAATTGTACAATATTCCTCAATATGAGGAAAAGGTTTTAGAATACCACAAAGAATGGGTGATGGGAACAGTGGGTAAACTGTTTGAACCATGGCCTGGAGAGGGCACCCACAATAAGAATGCACTAGAACATATGCGCATGTATTTGCTGTCAACATATAATGGGAAAGAGTTCAAAAATAGACCAGGCATACTTGTCTATGGAAGATTTTTGTAGAGAAAGAAAATGTCTGCGAGAATGGTAAAGAGGAATCCAGTCAAGTGCACAGTCAGGCCACCTCCCCACACCTTATGGGTTCTACCCCCTACAGCCTGCCGTACGATACTGTAAACCCTAGTTCTCACCCCCAGCCAAAGACAGAAAGGGAACATTAGGGAAACCCAAGGACAGCACCAGAAACCCATTGATTTTATAAATTGAGAATAAGGCTCACCAACAGTTAGAAGCTGCATTACAGAACACAGAGGAGAAGCTGGCAAAAGCAGCACAGGGGCAAGCACAAATAAGAGAATGAAAATTACACAACATAGATTTAAGAGGGCACATCTTACATTGTGGTGAGCTGCAAAATATGCCTACGAGTGAGTCTGTGTCAGTCCAGGGCCTAGGAGTTGAGACAACCGCAGCACAGCTACCAAGAAATGACTGGTTGCCAGGGTCAGCATAGAAAGATAAATAGAAGAACTCTCCAGCTCAGAGTGAGGGATTGCAAATCAATGGGGCGAGGGAGACGTGTAGAACAGAAAAGAACAGAAATAACAATGATGCACAGCTAAGTGGCGCATAAGTAGGGGACTGTGAAATGGGAACAGACACAGTCACATAAAGATCTCACAGCTATGGGCAAGGAAAGGTGGGGCACATAGACCTAGTTAAAGTGATGAAGTCTCATAAGGAAATTATGAAGCCATTACAAAAGATTCTAATACATCCATTGAGGAACATTTTGATCAGGTCATAAAAATGTATCAAACTCTAAATGTCCAAAACAGCAGTACATTTGATTCTTCCAGTGGACAATCAACCCTAAGTGTTGAGCAATGGTGCTCCGTTTAACAACTGTCAAGCATAAACATGGAAGGTGTTGAGAGACATGTACCCCGACAGACCTGACATAAATGTTTTCTTGGCTCACACGGTGAAGATAGATGAGAGGTTTGGGATACAAATATTGCTGTTTGTTATCACCTGCTGCGCAAGGGTCTGCCCGCAGAGGTACAAGCCGATTTGAATAAGGTGGTTGGGATAGAATGAAATGGATGGCTTGAGAAACAGGTACACATAATACATTATTACAGACAGAAAGAAGAGAAGGAGAAGGATAGGGCAGAGTAAACCCAGATGGCAGAAGAAAAGCCAGTGCAGAAAAAACTGGCTAAGTTGAGCATGGAAGGGTCGGTAATTACACACACCCTGGAAGGGGAACCTGAACATAGCCCCATGCAGGGAAGGACAGAAGGGCCGAGAGATGGTAGAGTGGGAAATGGGAGGTTTCCAGAGTGGAAGAGGAGGTTTTCAGAGAGGTCGAGGTGGTGGATTTGGGGGCATGAGACCTAGATCTGGCGTACAGTGTTGGTTCTGTGGGAAGACAGGACATTTTGCATGAGAATGCAGAAGTAAACCGACCATGCCTCACCACCCTAATGTCCTAGGGCATCAATGCACCTTTTACCCATAACCCCAATTTCTCCAGAACCAATTTGCCCCACATGCTCCCTGTCCCATGCAACAACAACCAGTGAAATACCCGCCACCAAATCTCATCCAGCCACATATGCAGCTGTCACCTTCTCAGCTGTGGGAGAAGAATCCCTTATCACACGGCCTGATAATTCACTACACAGGGGCAAGAGTGTTTGTGAGAAATCCCTTCCCGCACCCAGGTACGAATGGCCACCCACAATAGGACATCCCACTGAGAGCTCTGATGTGCCCAGAACTATTAGTAGCTGCTGACCCGGATGAGGAACCCTGAGTGGGAGTGAAGATAGGAGATCGAACATTTTCATTTTTGGTCGACACAGCGGCTACCAAGTCCTGTATTGAAGAAGGGAAGTTCCCTTTGTTGGACAAAATAATGTGCATGTAGGGATTTTCTGGTGCTATTGTACTGACTCCTTTCACCGAAGACTTACCCATTACTGTAGGCCCACAAGAAGTGTCAGCACCTTCATTGTATTCACAAGATATCCCAGTCAACCTCTTGGGCAGGGACTGCATGAGCAAGCTGAATGTGACCATCTCATTCACAGAGGAGGGTATAGTGTGTTCTACCCCAGGCACATACCAATGGGAGGGCTGTAGCACTAATATAAGCGCACTGCATTCACAGCGTCCTGCGTGGCATACCGCTCGATCTAGATTTGTTCCTTTATGGGGTAAAAATTGAGTTAGGTTAGGTGCCAGGGATTAAGGACACAATTTGACACATACCTGTCTAATTTACATTCAGACTAGCTGTCCCCCAGGAAATGGCACCAGTGTTCCGGCGCCCGCTCTTGGGGATTAGCACGCCTGCCTCTGTTTACCCTTAGAGATCTCGCTCACCTGCCTACTCCATTAGGAACTCACCGTTCGGCCCTGTCTTGGCAGCTCAGTCCCTGTTGGCACTCCCTGTGGGTCCTTTTATGCGGTCATTATTACATCTGGGGGCGATTTTCTGTTCGGACCGGGCATGCACGCACAGCCGTGTTCCATGCTCCATGCATGCACAGTGCACCAGTTCTTGCAGAAATTACTGCTTGCTGTTCAAGCCTTGAGCTACTTAAGCGTCCAGAGTATGCCGGATCTCTGCGTCTTAAAGAGGTGGGCTGCTGAAACCGTGCATCGCTCTTGAAATTCTGTGAGAATTCCTGTTCAATTTTTTCCTTCTTTGCATTGCTGTTCCCAGCCCTGCCCTGTTCATATCTGTCTCCTTCTGGCTCCTTCCATGGTTCCCTTGACTGCCTCCTGTCAATCTGTCTGTGCATTCTTTGCTTCCTGCCAGTACCATACCGCCTCGAGCCTGAGTCCCAGTCCTCCTTCAGCCTGCTCCCTTGTCTGCCTCCAGTTTATACCTCTGCTTGATACCAGCCTGTGTTCTTATCTGCCCCTTACCTGTTTCCAGCATGTAAAATCACCCACTGACATCTGGATTCTTTTACCCGGAAACACCATCCAGTCTGCCCATTTGTCAGCCTCCAATAATATTTTTGCTGCTTCTTTGATACTGACTGCTGGGATACCATTGTGGACAACAGAATCAGCATGGCCTCCATGTCAATGCTTGCACTGTTCCTGCACCACCAAAATATGAGAAGAATTGTCCCGTGGTGTGGGGAGTTGATTCAGAAGAAATCAGTCACATTCTGGGGGGTTTTGGATTAGTACCTCGCATCATACTGACAACGATATCACTGTCATCGACAGTCTGGAAGCTTCATCGCAACCAACAGGAAGGACAGGTATGCAGCGCTTGCTGGACATCTTGCTCAACAACCAGGTACCATTAACAAGATATATTTGGAATCACTGATCACCAAGGCAAACATTGCAATCCTGGCCAGTTTGAACAAAGAAGATTTTTGAAAGGCACAGCGTTCTATGCATTGACCCAACACAGAAATTGAGGGATGTGTATGATGAACGGCTGTTCAAAGATACTGAGAATTTGGGAGGAATGATATCTCAGATGTCCATACCTTGCCAGATAATTGTAGAGCACAGAGAAGTCCCCACATCATGCTACTTGCCAGGACAGAGATTGAGAAAAGGTGCCCAGGAGTTATGGAACAGTAGTCCCCACAATGTAGGGCTGCTAAAGGGCAAAATGGTGGTTCATATCAAATCAAAACCAGGTGCAATATTGCCCAGAGTATAGCAGTATCCCATGTCAAAAGAGACAGAGGAGGGAATCTATGACACTATATTAGCTTTAAGGCAGCAGGGCATAATATAGCCATTAATATAGCCATTAGAATCACCATGTAACATGGCTGTATACCATGTCAAAAAAACAAGAGGGTCGTCTTGCATTTGTCTCCACCCCATTACATCCCGAGTCCCGGCCCCTCACAGCATTTACTCATAGGGGCCAGAGATTCCACCACACTCATATTCCCCAAGCACATTGGGAATTCACTAGTATTTTTAACGCAGTATTGCAAATGGTCTTAGGAAACCTACACGTACAGAGAACAGTCATTCACTATGTGGACGACTTTCTGGTCTGCAGCCCAACAGGAGAACAATATAGAAGAGACTCAGTCAAATGACTGACTTTATTGGCAAGAAAGTGCTAGAATGTATACAAAGAGAAACTGCAGTATTGCCAGCAAGAGGTTGTGTACTTAGGACAGATCAGGCAGGGAAAGGAGTAACACTAGAAACGGCTGCAGCAGTGCACCACAGCCAACCACAGTTAAACAGGTAAAACATTTCTTAGGGTTATTTAGCTACTGTGAAGCAAGGCTCTAGCTGCCACTGCCTTTGCTATACGGAATTCATCCACGATCACTGTGGGAAGTCAGTCACCTTATAGGTGGAACATGCAGTTTTTGCAATATTATAAAAATAAAAAAAACATTCTCACTACACAACGAGCATCAGGGTATGAGGTCATTTTGTCCAAACCCTCAATTCACATTGTCAGGTGGCACACTATCAAACCAGCAACATTAATTGCAGAGTCCATACAGCCAGATGACATAGTGTATGATTGCGCTACATATGAAGAGATTACAGACGACACTATTCACATTAGAGAAGACACACTCACAGAAGGGAAGATAGTCTGTGTTGACAGTTCGTTGATGACCAATAAGGTTGCCACAAATAGACACGTGGGAGCAGAAATGGTAAGCCTTGAATCAGGAAACTACCAGGTGTTAGCAAAAGGATGACTGCTGTGCTCTACTGTGCACAGGCATCAGAGCTTGTAGCACTCACGAGAGCATAAGAATTACTCAGGGTGTACTGCCACTATTTATTCACATTCAGAATATGTCACCTCTACAGTAGATTTAGGTCTATCCAAATGTCATAGGCGAGGATTAAAAAAATCAGCTGGAATGCCAGTTCAGCATGCAGCTCTACTCTACAGGTTATTTGATGCATTAGCACTCCCTACAGCAGTGGCAGTAGTTAAGTGAGCAGCAAACACAAACAATACAGACCCACTGGCTTATGGCAACAGTGCAGCAGACCTAGCAGCAAGAAAAGCAACTTACCCACACACTTCCAATGCCATTCTATCAACTGATGCAGTGCTACAGCAAGTAGAACTCACACTTCCTTACAATGCAATCCTTTTGTCATGGGAGCTAGGTTAGGTCGAACTGTTCAGTCTATTTCATACCCAGTTCATAATAGCACGAGGGGAAATCAGCCGGGAGCATTATGGGTAAGAGCTTGGAGGGCAAGGACAGGTTGATTTCCATGTCTCCATTAGGAACCGCATACCCCCAATTGAATAGCAAGGGACTTCCTGTTCCATTTCAATGGATTCCTTTTGTGCCAATCTGGGATTTATGCAACAATCTAGTCTTTGGGCGAGGCTCTCTATAAAAGCCACGCCCAAAGAGCAGGGACTTGCTTTGTGTGTTTTATCTGTGGCAGTGAGCACGCGCATTCTTGTTCAGTCTCCGGCACAAATCCACAGCTTCTGCAGACCCAATCTCCGGCCGGACAGCATCCTCGCGTCTTCGAGCTCTGCATCTGCAAGAAAGAAAACAACAGAAAGCATTAGCGAACTTCATTTCTCTACTCACCTGTTTTTGGGCGGGTCAGTCTGTCTATTCAGCTCCATCTTCATCACGCGGACCATCTGGCCTCAGCAGCTCATAGGATTTCCCATCTGCCGAGGTATTTCTGGACAACACCTGTTAGGAAAAAGACAAGACAAAGGCTGATTAGTCGCTAGAGACAATTCAGGTTTCAAGTACCCAAAGGACAAACTTTTCTCCTTACCTATGCCTAGTGAAGTAACTGGGCCTCAGAGGACACTTGGGCATTGAACTCTCACACCCACCATATAAGGGCCAGTGAATTAACTGTCCCTGAATTTATTCGGACGGCCAGAACTTTCCAAGGACTCAAGGAGGCGGTCTTGTGTTTTCTCCCCCCGCAAACCACACAAGTGGGGGACAGCTTCCATACTGCACAAAAGCCATCTGGCCCCACACCGTAGCACCCCTGCAGAGCCAGAACGGAGAGCACGCTGTACCAAATTAAGAGGTGAGCTCCTAGCACCGCGCTCTCTCCGGGAGTTGGGAGGTGGGTTGTTATCTGAGCCAGGCACAGTACTTAACCCATCCTTTACCTATCCTTGCAGGAAGACCCCAGGAGAAGGAGATAGAACAGAATTCAGAGGTTGGAAGAGCAGAGGTTGAGAGAATCCATCGCTCCTGCGGAGTTTTGAGGTGAGTATGAAACTTTTGGCCCAAATTATCAAACTACAAGCACAAGCTCCCCAACAGGAAAAAGAGGCAAAGAGAGGGTGTTCAAGTCCCCCACAGATCTAATACGGAGACTAAATATTTCAGGGAACCAGTTATGCCCCAAGCATTAATTACAGTTGCCTTCGAACAGTTGCACTTCCGTGCACACACATCCAAATAGTACATTTCAGCAGATTTACAGGAAGAGTGGTTCAATTGAACACGTTCATTATTTCATATCCAATTGTATCACGTGCAAAATGTACAACAT
This sequence comes from Ambystoma mexicanum, assembly GCF_040938575.1. Taxonomy (NCBI): domain Eukaryota; kingdom Metazoa; phylum Chordata; class Amphibia; order Caudata; family Ambystomatidae; genus Ambystoma; species Ambystoma mexicanum. The sequence goes on from NC_090921.1 coordinate 308,657,669, forward strand.
GGGTCGCACACCCAGGACCACTCAGGACCCTGAAAGCAACATTGCCTCGCCCGTCTGGGCCTTTTCAACACTTGCACATTGACTACATTGACATGGTTAACAAGTGCAGTAACTTTCGTTATCTAATTGTTGTTGTGTGCGCATTCCCCCAATGGCTTGAAGCAGGTCCCTGTGTTTACCCTGATGCCAAATCAGCAGCCATATTTTTAGTGCGGGAATATTTGATGTCCTGAGATCAAATAATGGTGCATACTTTTCAATTAGATGTTTAAAGAGATGTCCTCTTTATTGGGCATAAAGCACAAACTTTTCAATTTACCACTCCCAGGCCAACGGAAAAGTGGAGAGTTTAAATGAAGTATTCAAACATCAACTTGCTAAATTGTGTGATACACTGGACAGGAACTGGCTACACTGTCTGCCGCTCGCCTTGTTTGCACTGAGAAACCAGTCTGGTTCTGATCATTACCTTACACCGCATGAGATAGTGACTGGCAGGACACTGCATACACACCTCAAACCCACATTCAAAGCCTCAGATGCACATCATTCTGCTAACATTCTAGGTGATGAGTTTTGGGGGTATTTTAGGGAGCTAACAAAATTTGTCAGATGTATATCTCACCAGATTGTGCCCAACCGAAAAGAGCATGCTTCACCAGTGACCAACTCATCGCAGCAACATCAAGAATATTTGCATCTACAACCACTACAGCTCTTCCCAGGTTATTGTTGTTGGGTATGGAACGTACATAATTGGGAGGAATCTAAATTCAAGAGACTGTAAAACATCATCTATGCCATGCCTATAGACATCAAAGTCACCGGCCGGAAGGCATGGATCATGAAAAATCAGGGATATCAGGAAAGAGAAGAGCTCCACCTTGCCTCTCCAACAGGATGAAGAAGAGGGGGGAATAATAAGATGAGTGACATTCCTTTAATGTTTTTAAACACAATATGTCCATTTGGGTAGTTGCACAAAAACGTTTTTCCACAGCCTCCAAAGACTACGGACAATATTACAAAGTAGATGCTTTACATTGTTCTTCTCTTCTGCCTTATGTCTTTATCTTTCTTCATGATCAAATTCATACGGTTTCTTTCTAGGGGTGGATCCAGTAATGGTATTAACATTGCACATATACCAGTGAATATAAGTATTTCTATGACTAGAATTAGGAGGGATATTTTTAACCTAAGTGTTATTTCAGGATGATCTAAGGATATGCATCACCATACAGATGACAACATGTGGTATCGCCACATGAGGGCAGTGGGAAGAGAGAAATTGAGTGAACCTTTTTTTGTTTGTTCATTGAACCCCATGCAACAGCCACACATAGATAGGTAATATCACAAGAAATACCACCAGAGGTGGCGCTGTTTTGAGTGCACCTGGCCTTAAGGTGCACGGGTTGATTTGGGGTACAAGTACAGCGGGTAGAAGTAAACACAACAGTATATGAAGATAATTATAGAAAAGTGAAAATAATAACAGTGAAAGATAGTTTGAAGGATACTATACTCAGCTATCAAACAATGGAGAGGGGAACAATGGGGTTATTTTTTATGGTGCCACCCACATTCCTGTGTTTGGAAAAAGTAGGACAGGGGCAGCTTCACTACAGAAGAAGACATTGGTAACAAATGAAAGGTGCAGTTTTCTACAAAAATGAATGGGTCGAAGGGCTGATTGAGTGCAAAGCAGGAGGGATGTTTGTGTTACCAAAAAGTGCTGTACTACAAATAAATTAAACCTGTTTTGCAGTCTGGAAAAAAAATATGTCAAAGGTTGGACTTGGATAGATCAACATAAACACAATGCTCCCTGGATTTTATAGGCAAAGGCAGTGTGTTTGTTGGCACCAACAAGCACTGTAATATGATGGTCAATCTCCCAGACATCCAAGGGGTACAGCAGCACTCATGGACATTTATTCAGTGTGTGGAGGGATGGTTTATACGCAATTACCATGTTTTGTGGGAGGACTTCAAGCCCCCATGTTGGTAATCTCAGATGTTGACTTCACAATAATCTGCAAACACCCACTGGCCAAGCCTGTGTACTTAATGCATTAGCGGGTCCAATGCACTTTGGGTCTGCAACGTCACCGCCGGAGCAACTACCTGTCTCAGGACTCCAGTGATAGGCTTAATGACATATCCGACATATCCGAGGAATATAGATTTTTTAGCAAAGCAGAAACGTTTTTGCATCATATTTGACTCCTGGAATACAAACAGCGGCTAATGCCAAATGGCTCCAATTTACAAGCTGTGAATTGATACAATGGCTAATGAAACCGAACATGGGCTGAATGATTAGGTTGACTGCTCTTCAGAATCGCTATGTTTTAGATTTACTAACTCTAATAGAAGGCAGTGTTTGTGCAAAACTGGGCACTTCCTGTTTTACTCATTAACCTTCCAACGACGCGGACAATGGACCAGGTAATACATGCAATATACAATTTGTGCACGACAATGGAGAAAGAGGGTGGGGTGAAAGAAAATGACTGGCTTATGCCAAATTTCCCATGAGGGCCCTCATGGATGACCAATATTTTCAAAATGCTGATTTCTGTTCTTGTTTTGCTGCTTGTTCTTTTTTGTACTTGTCAACTGATTGTGGGATGCTCCAAGAGATAATGTTAAAAGAATGCCCATGATGTCACTCATTTGACTGAAACCTGTCAATGAAACTCCCTTTTTGAAAATGTTCACACCCAAACAGAACAATGGACTGGTGATGATCCGCCTCAAATGGTTAGAATAGAGAGTCTAATTGCTCTGCGAGGAAAATTATTTGATCGCCTGAATGACCCTGAAAACTATATTGAAACTTATGTTGATTGCACAGGGGATGAGGAGTGCTGTTTTTTACTAGGCAACCCTGAAGAAAATGGAGGAGATTTGTGTAATGTCAGTAAAGTGTGGGTACCGAAAACTCCTTTAGAGAAGATGAACAAGAGAGGGGTGTAGTTAATAAATTATCTGGCGGGGGGAATGTTAACATGCAAAAGCAACACCCTGAATGTAAAGGGAAATACAGGCTGCGAGAATACTAAAAGCGTGAGGGTTTCTGCCATTTTAATGTTGGTATTGTTGTTTTAGTGTTTCTGCCATTTTGGATTAATCATCGTTTCTGTCGCATCCAAGAGAACCTTTGAAGTTGCAGAGTACATGGCTGGATATTAATGCAGTGCAAATGCTAATCTCATTAGTTATTGTTTCAGGGATGAGGTTCCTGTTATCCTTTCTCATTACGCTTTTCCCAGGGAATTTGAGCAAATGTAATTATGCTGATTTATGGCTTCAGCATTAGTCGGATGAAAAAAATCATAGTTACAAAAAGACATGTTCTGATGTGAAGTAGACCCTGTTGGGTTGAAGGACTGCCAAAATACTGAATCAGGCTTTGGATCTATTGCCCTCTTGAGAAGTCTTAGGACTGCTGAGTTTGTGTTGGAGTTTCTTGGTTGTGCACAAAAAATACTATACATTTCTTCTAAAGAGTGGGGACTCTGTTAAATGATGAATGTCCTGCAAACTAGCAGTTTCCGTCCTTGGCCTAGCTACAAGGCTGAGTAATGGGAGCAGCAACATGTGTCAATGTGGTAGTTGCAAAGATATGTTTCACAGTGTGAAAGTTGCAAGGTCTGGGAATAGTCTAGCGTGCCAAAATGTATTGCTCATGGGAAAGGATGTTAGTCTATCGACTATTGTTGCCAAGAGCGGCTGATTTCACTTTTATACTAATTGCCCTATTAGGTCATTTGCACTGGGATGGATTGGGAATATCACATGGAACATACTAACCAAGAGAGTAGGGTATTGTATGTTGTTCTTTAAGTTTGTAAGTGATGAAGACCAGTAGCAGAATAGGGATTTGCATTTACTTAATTTCTGGAATATATTGTCATTTTGTGATTTTTGTCTATAAATACTGTAGCCTGATGTGGGTGGGTAAAGAGTTCTCAGTCTTTAGGTCACTTGAGACTGACTGAACTCCTGCTTGATAAATGCTTGCATTAAAAGCTGTCTCTCTGCAATTTGTGCACCTCGTTATTGTTTCCTTTATTTATTGGAGTCAACAACAGCTGTTAGTGGAAAACCTCTGGCGCATTGTTCTTCTTTCCTTCTGTGACCTTGCCATATCTCTTCTAACAAAAAAGATCCCTGGAAGAGTTCATGTAAATTAAGAACAGCTTGTTGAAACCTGGTACAAGTTGCTTCGTCCTCAGTATTGCTCCCTTCTCCCACTATTCCCTCATTAATAGAACATATTCCACTGTGTATTCTACTTGCTAATAAAGCCATCTGCAAATATATACCTTCATAATTATTTTTGTCTTTTCTTCGTTAACCAGGTTGTTGGTCTCAAAGTGTGTTTCATTACAGAAATTGCATAGATTACATGTGCTCCTGTGAGCGCAATGGAGTGTGTAGTTCCTTGGAGCTACAGATATGCCCTCATTAGTATGTTATTATTAGTCCAAGCACTTCAATAGTTTGAGTGCTCCACAGGCCATACCCTCCAATTACGTAATCCATTAGCCACATGGTTCACAAGGACCACCCCTATTAAAGCTCCCTTTATAAAACACTGGATATACAATTAATTAAGAATCAGGAAAGAACTAGACTAAGAGCATGAACAATGTTTATAAGAAAGTCACAGAAGACATGAAGAATGAGCGGCCCACCAACTTACTTGTGTGTTAAAATAGTTGTATTCATCATCCAGGATCAGCACTCGTGACCATGCCCAAAGTGCTGTGCCTTAACTCGGAGAACATTTACATGCTTTGTGAATACTACAGTGGTGAGTTGACAAAGTATAAATAAACAAATAATGATAACAATAGCAAAAGGGCCAGTAAATGGTGCCTGGCAGTTGGGTGGTGTAATGCTCTGATTACTGACCGGGAGGGGCAGGAGGATAGCTCAAGGGCAATGTGCGTGTCTTGGAAGCAAGACAGCATTGATTTGATACTCGGTCCAGCATTTAGAGGCTGGACTCCGGCATGAAGCATGATAATAAATATTTGAAAAATCTTCATTCACAGTACTTACTTTATGAAGGCATCTGCCTTCTGGCAGATCCCATTCCATATATATTTTTTTCTTTGGACCCTTCCCTTCATAACCTGGGGAACAAAGCACCTGACCAGTAACATATTCCTCATGACTCTAGCAATGTAGCCGGGACGATCCTACCACTGAGAAGGGAGAGGGCGTCAGTTCTCTGACGAGGAAGAGTACTAGATGTAATAAAGATTACTGCTAAGTAATCAGAGCATTACCTTCACATCCTCTCTTCCTCATCCCAGTACAAAAAAGTGCCCTCTTTCATCCACAGACAGTGTTTGGGTACCGACAGAGAGATCCTCTCAACCATGTTCCAATGCTCAAAACGTGACACAATACGACACTGCAGGAAAAGGCCATTTGTCTTCTGCAGGGAGAAGGTAGACAACCAAAGGGGGCCAGACTTCCCTGCCCTTACCATCATCATCATGGGAGAAGAAGATTGGGAAATATTGGGGGTAACCAAATATACAAAATATATAAAAAATATATATAAAAAATAAAAACTTTTCCGTGTGCAGGTTGTCCGAAATAATGCTGCTCGCATTGTGATGGGGTTGGGCAGAGCAGATCATGTCTGGTTAGCCAGAAAGGCTCTGCACTGGCTGACAGTGAATATCTCTGTCCTGTTCCGCATGAACTGCATAACACGTTGATGCCTATATGATCTGGCCCCAGAATATCTGGCCAAACATCTTCTCTGGTTGCCAGCCCACAGGACACTGCGTTCAAACAACACCTCCCTTCTGGAGGCGCGATACTCCAAAAGCTCCTGTTCGGTAGAAGGGTCAGATCCGCACGCAGCGCCGAGAGTGAGCTTCCTCTCCACCTACGAGCTTGCACACCCTTCTCTGTCTTTAAAAAGGGCTTGAAGACAGCACTTTCTCCTGATTACCTGTTTGCTGATTTCCACTTTGATTAGACTGAGCCGAGCTGTTTCTGACAGCATCTGTTGTGTATGTACGTCTTATCTAGCGCCTCTATGCCTGTGGGTGCTATATAAATAAAGAAATGAAGGAAAAAAAAGTTCAGTGAGTCTGCCTCACCTTCCACAGTGCCAGATGACAATCAAAGGTTATACATTACTGGGGTCACAATTGGCTTACCACTCCATAAACCCACAATGTTAATGGGTCCACTACAAACTGCCTGCTTGGGTACCGCTATACCTAACGCACAGCCGGACAAGGCCACTTCCATGGCTCAAGAGCAGTGCCTGTCATGACCCACATAGTTCTGCTTCTGCCACAGGCAGAATGGTTCAACTCTCAGGAACTCCAGAGCCTCCAGGAGCAGCGTAGACCAACCGAAGGACATTCCCGAACAAAAGGCCAGGGTCAGGGAAGTCCTGAGAATTGCGACCCTGTCCTGACCACTACCTGGAAGAACCAACCAACCTAGCTGGTTGGGTTGAGTTCCGAAGGCTGCCCAATTCACAACCAGGGTACTTCATGGACAATGGACAACCTCGAGACAGACAGGGGGCAACTTGTATCAGTGACACCCATCACCACCCAAAGTGAGAAGGAGGGGAGCACCTCACACCCCTGCACCCATATCTCTTTTCGGCAACTGGAGAAGGGTAGGTGGCGGATTCAGAAGCACTCACAACTACCTGAAGTACCCTGCTGCAACTTACAATAATACCAGCAGACAGCCCGGGCTCATCACACAGACTATTCAGCAGGTGCCAAAACCTGGCATAAATCCAGCACCTACAGCACAGTCAGTGCACGTATCCCCTTAAATAAGAATGCTCCAGGCCAGTAATATCAGACCATCTACCTTCCCAGGGCTATGCTGCCTCTTATCAGCTGGAGCCCTGAGGTCCCTCCCCACTTCCGGTGATAACGCCTCTGCAATCCTTACATGATAAGCAGGTACACATGGTGTGCATGGAAAATGTCCTCTGTGCGCTTGTTTTTGTGTTCTTTTTAAGAAGTAGGGTGCCCACTTTCAATCCCTCTACTGAAGGTCATCACTGAAGGCTTCCTGCCTGCTCCTGCAGTCCCAAAGGTTGTAAAGAGGTTGGCAGATTTTTGTATGTAAGCTATCTTGTTCAAACACATCAAAACTAGTATCTAAGTTGTGTCACATTCTTTTTCTTTATTGAACGGCTTAGGAAAGCAGGTTGGTATTGCCACCTCCTAGGAATTGTGAAGCTTTGGAACAACCTTAGGGAGAATGGAAGGGTTGCATTTTAGTGCAATTGCTTAAGAGAGAGCAGTTGGGCATGCAACGGGCTCAAAAGAAGGGCTGGTAAGTCTTTTAATACCAACTGCAAGTTGCTCACATAAACTCTTAAACAAATGATAAATCCTATTCTTGGGCCAAGCGGTTCGGGAGTCTCAGGAGGATAGCTCAGCGGCAATGTGCTCGCCTTGGAAGCAAGACGCCACAGAGCAGCACAGGTTCGATCCCGGGTCCCCGCTTAGAAACCGCTGGGTATTAAGTATCATATCATATCATATCCCTCCCACTAAGCTATGAAAGTCTTTATGGATGCCCACTGAATCGTAAGAGGGCACACCACCAATCCCCCTGCACACACTCCTGGAGGGAAAAGCATCACTGCTGATAAAATATGGATCATTTCACTCTAGGAAACCACGTGTCCCTAATGCCTGCTGCAAGTCTTAGTCATGTAACTCCAGATCTGCATCTTTGTTGTACTGTTCATGCTAACTGCTCAGAGAGGCCCCTTTTCTGTGGAATTTCCTTTTGGAGTTCCATACCCCTATTTCCTGTTGTCGAGGCCCCTTGTCATCTTCTGCTACTGCGACAGAAGGTGGAATTGGGGATTAACCCAACCGGTTCCATTGCCATCTCCAAAAAGAGGAGGAGACAAGGTCCCCTCTGCCTAAAGTGAACCACTAACATGACCTCTGGCCATGAAACTCAGATCTTTTTTGTAGGACCCTGGATATCAGTGGAAATGGAGGGGGTGAGAATAGCATAAAGTAGGCCCCCTGGCCATGTCACTGAGATCCACCTCCAAGCCAGAATGGGAGCAATACATATTTCCCTGCACCCAACTCTCAGGATCCCCTGTGCTCATTCGTCACCTGTGATTTTTTCCCCCTTCTTTTCACATTCCTCTAGCCTGACCCTGTGGGGCTTTTGCAAGCATTGGGGTCTTTGCTTCTAAGGTAATGCAGGCTTGTTAGTAGTGAACTGGACTTGGTTCTATGTGATCTGAGTGAAAGGTTTTCATTGAATTTCTTCATTTTCACTGGCTGATTCAGCTGCAAATAAATGCGGGGGGATACCCCCTGCAGCCTCCTTAACTCCCCTACATTAATAATTTTACTAAACCCACCCCTCACATATTGTTGGGGCAAAATCCATTGGAAACAATGCGATGAATTCTTCTTCGATGAAAACTTCTGTGGCCAAAGCTCCCTGTCCCGCGTGGGCTTATTGCCAGCATTCTGCACACATCTTTCTTTTAACAACTCTGAGTGCTATGCCTTTTTAAAGTACTTGATTGATATGATATGATATCATAGGTTATTTTTGGCATTGCATGGAGCTTTTCTACATGGTTATCATTCCAAACACCTCTGTACTCTTTTTCTTCTATGTGGTCCCGGAACAGAAGTGCTCCTTCAGAATGCACCCACTTTGCATTGTATTTCGGGGTCAGGTCTGAGTGGCACTCTCTAACATGTATGCCCCTTCTGCCTGAAAGAGATGCCCCCATTGTTACTGCTGCTGCTTTCACTGGTTCCATGTGAAAAGGTCCCCTGGGAGAAAGTCGCCAGGCAGGCGACTTTTTTCCCTGTAGCCCTAAGAGCCTCCCTCCACACATCCTATGACAGGTCGCATGTTCTATTACAACTCCAGTCCTCGACTATTTGGGGAAAGTGTCTGATTTTCGTGCGAGTGCACATTTGGGGAAATGTCATCCCTGGTGACTTTATCACTGGATACCCTGTCACCATAGCAAATGCTGGATCCACCAGGAACCCTACCAGTCGTTAATCCCTGCACAGTAGGGACACAGTCTTCGCCCCAATCAATTGCCCTGTCCAAGCTGTGGAATCAATTGGCTACTATATTTGATGTGCAGGAGGCATATACTGAAGACCGTTAGGATAAGTGAGCTCCTGCGTTGAGTTTTTCAAGGTGTTGTCCACCTTTCACCCACTTGGTCTCTAATCATGCCTTCATCCGCTGCAGAGGACCAACCCGCCAGTCTTGGCAGGATCTGGTCTAGCAAGATGCTCTCCGGCATAGCTTTCTCCTCCCCTCCACGTGGATTTACCGAAGACCTCAACATGGCTATTTTTTCTGGGTTTTTTCCATTCTCCAAAAATCTTTGATTACTGCATGGCCCCTCACTGCTGTATGCTTGAAATGAGGGCTCGTTGGGAATCCATTGCATTCCGCCCCAATGCTTCTGTCATTTCTATCAGGTCCTCTGCCACAGCCTCGCTGCTGAGGTATTTACCCTTGAGATCCACTGTTTCTGAGAACTCGTTTGAAGAAGGTGCAGATGTGGGAGAACTTGAAGATGAGAAGGAAAAGGGTACAGCCCATTTTTTGTGTGTTCTTTTTCCATGCTTCTTTCCCTTTCTCATTGTCTTTTTCACCAGTGTTGATGACTATGTTGATGAATATTGCTTTTTCATGTTTTCTAGATGGGCTTCATTTCCTTCGGGCATGAGAGGACAATAGGCTTTCTTTCCTCCCTCGCTTTACCCATGACTTGTTCTTGAACGTGCCTCTGATGCACTGTAACTGTTGCACCCATTCCCAACGTTATCTACCCGTACAAAACCTTTTTCCCATTTCAACATGGCTGACCGCCCTGTGAATGATGTCACTACAGAGTAAAATATCACACTACCCCCCCTGTGCAAACTCCCGACAAAGATCAGATACCTTCTGTCTGTTCCGCGTCACGTGCATTCTCTTATCCACATGCCCGTGCCCCACTTATGTAGGGGGATTGGGTATTTTTTTGCAGTGCATGCCAGCAGGAGGTCTGCACATCCACAGCGCCTACCTGCCTCTGGACGCGGGGCACTCATGGAATTTCCACCAAACTTCTCCTGGGTTCCTCAACCTACGGGCACCCAGGGAGATGCCCACCCTTCGGCTTGGTCACTTCCAGGCAAGGATCTTCCATTATGGGGAACTGGCAACTGACGCTTCTTTAGCCCTGCCATAAGGAGATGCCACACGCCCTGCATATTGCCCCTCTGCTTCCTGTCTTGGAGAGAGGACATTAAAATACTGGTGAAAGCCGAGATGTGGGATATATACATAATATGTTACTCAGAGGGTCGGGAAACTAAGGAGAGTTTGAAATCTTCACGATCAGTGTTGCGCAAAGGAAAGCCACTGTGGGAAACCTTTTTATTTTCAATCGACGTCTGTTTAGTGCCTCAAGGGCAGGAAAGCTGCAGACGCTTTCAGAAAATGGACCCGAAGATTGCCTTTATGTTGTGGATATACATTAAAATCCCCTGATTTATGTTACCGTAGCAACACAGTCTTATTCTGCCGTGAAAAAAAATGACAGAATTATTGCTTTCAAAGAGCGAAATGACTACTTGAAAAGAAGCTGGGATTACTGATGAGGGCGTAAGAGGAGGCTAGAGGGAGCAAGAGGGGAGCAGGTGGGGGCAAAGACTGAGGAAGGACGAGAGCTACAGGGAGGTCGGCAGGGTAGGGGGTGCTCATGGAGGAGGGATAGCTGGAGGATGCCTCGAAAAAGCGAGCGGCCAGCCACACGAGGCGGTGGTGGGTGGACGGTGGGCGATGGGTGAAGGTGCACAAGAAGCAACATCTAGAGAGCTGAAGCTAAGGCACGGAAAGGATTGGGAGCTGGAAGGTGAATGGTGAAGTGAGATAAACCAGGGTAAGACGCAGGGAGGATGCAGAGCTAGAGGATGCACAGTGAAGCGAGGAAAGCCAGGGTAAGACGCAGGGAGGATGCAGAGCTAGAGGATGCACAGTGATGCGAGGAAAGCCAGGGTAAGGCGCCGGGAGGATGCAGAGCTAGATGATGCACAGTGATGCGAGGAAAGCCAGGGTAAGACGCAGGGAGGATGCAGAGCTGGAGGATGCAGAGTGAAGTGTGGAAAGCCAGGGTAAGACGCAGGGAGGATGCAGAGCTAGAGGATGCACAGTGACGCGAGGAACGCCAGGGTAAGACGCAGGGAGGATGCAGAGCTAGAGGATGCACAGTGAAGCGAGGAAAGCCAGGGTAAGACGCAGGGAGGATGCAGAGCTAGAGGATGCACAGTGATGCGAGGAACACCAGGGTAAGACGCAGGGAGGATGCAAAGCTAGAGGATGCACAGTGAAGTGAGGAAAGCCAGGGTAAGACGCAGGGAGGATGCAGAGCTAGAGGATGCACAGTGAAGTGAGGAAAGCCAGGGTAAGACGCAGGGAGGATGCAGAGCTAGAGGATGCACAGTGACGCGAGGAAAGCCAGGGTAAGACGCAGGGAGGATGCAGAGCTAGATGATGCACAGTGACACGACGAAAGCCAGGGTAAGGAACAGGGAGAATGCAGAGCTAGAGGATACACAGTGACGTGAGGAAAGCCAGGGTAAGACACAGGGAGTATGTAGAGCTAGAGGATGCACAGTGAAGTGAGGAACGCCAGGGTAAGACACATGGAGGATGCAGAACTACAGGATGCACAGTGGAGTGAGAAAAGCCAGGGTAAGACACAGGGAGGATGCAGACCTAGAGTATGCACAGTGAAGTGAGGAAAGCCAGGGTAAGACACAGGGAGGATGCATAGCTGGAGGATGCACAATGAAGTGAGGAAAGCCAGGGTAGGATGCAGGGAGGATGCAGAGCTAGAGGATGCAGAGTGAAGTGGGGAAAGCCAGGGTAAGACACAGGGGGGATGCAGTGCTAGAGGATGCATAGTGAAATGAGGAACGCCATGGTAAGGCATCGGGAGGATGCAGAGCTAGAGGATGCACAGAGAAGTGAGGAAAGACAGGACAAGAAACAGGGAGGTTGCAGAGCTGGAGGATGCACAGTGAAGTGAGGAATGCCAGATGAAGAAACAGGGAAGGTGCAGAGCTAGAGTGTGCAGAGTGAAGTGAGGAACGCCAGGCTAAGACACAGGGAGGATGCAGAGCTAGAGGATGCACAGTGAAGTGATGAAAGCCAGGGTAAGAAGACAAAGGGAGGATGCAGAATTAGAGGATGCAGAGTGAAGTGAGGAAAGCCAGGGTAAGTCACAGGGAGGATGCAGAGCTAGAGGATGCAAGAGAAGTGAGGAACGCCAGGGTAAAACACAGGGAGGATGCAGAGCTAGAGGGTGCACAGTGGTGGGAGGGAAACCAGGATAAGATACAGGTCGGATGCAGAGCTAGAGGATGCACAGTGAAGTGAGGAACGCCAGGGTTAGAAACAGGGAGGATGCAGGACTACAGGATGCACAGTGGAGGGAGAAAAGCCAAGGTAAGACACAGGGAGGATGCAGACCTAGAGGATGCACAGTGAAGTGAGGAAAGCCAAGGTAAAACACAGGTAGGATGCAGAGCTAGAGGATGCACAATGACGTGAGGAAAGCCAGGGTAAAACACAGGGAGGATGCAGAGCTAGAGGATTCACAGAGAAGTGAGGAAAGCCAGGGTAAGGCACAGGGAGGATGCAGAACTACAGAATGCACAGTGAAGTTAGGGAAGCCAGGGTAAAACACAGGGAGGATGCAGCGCTAGAGAATGCACAGAGAAGTGAGGAAAGCCAGGGTAGGATACAGTGAGGATGCAGAGCTAGAGGATGCAGAGTGAAGTGGGGAAAGCCAGGGAACACACAGGGAGGAGGCAGAGCTAGAGGATGCACGGTGAAGTGAGGGAAGCCAGGGTAAGACACAGGGAGGATGCAGAGCTAGAGGATGCACAGAGAAGTGAGGAATGCCAGGGTAAGACACCGGGAGGGTGCAGAGCTGGAGGATGCCCAGTGCAGTAAGGAAAGCCAGGGCAAGAAACAGTTGGTTGTAGAACTATAGGATGCACAGTGAAGTGAGGGAAGCCAGGGTAAGACACAGGGATGATGCAGAGCTAGAGGATGCACAGAGAAGTGAGGAAAGACAGGACAAGAAACAGGGAGGATGCAGAGCTGGAGTATGCACAGTGAAGTGAGGAAAGGCAGGGTAAGACACAGGGAGGATGCAGAGCTAGAGGATGCACGTTGAAGTGAGGGAAGCCAGGGGAAGACACAGGGAGGATGCAGAGCTAGAGGATGCACAATGAAGTGAGGAAAGCCAGGGTAGGATGCAGGGAGGATGCAGAGCTAGAGGATGCAGAGTGAAGTGGGGAAAGCCAGGGTAAGACACAGGGGGGATGCAGTGCTAGAGGATGCATAGTGAAATGAGGAACGCCATGGTAAGGCATCGGGAGGATGCAGAGCTAGAGGATGCACAGAGAAGTGAGGAAAGACAGGACAAGAAACAGGGAGGTTGCAGAGCTGGAGGATGCACAGTGAAGTGAGGAATGCCAGATGAAGAAACAGGGAAGGTGCAGAGCTAGAGTGTGCAGAGTGAAGTGAGGAACGCCAGGCTAAGACACAGGGAGGATGCAGAGCTAGAGGATGCACAGTGAAGTGATGAAAGCCAGGGTAAGAAGACAAAGGGAGGATGCAGAATTAGAGGATGCAGAGTGAAGTGAGGAAAGCCAGGGTAAGTCACAGGGAGGATGCAGAGCTAGAGGATGCAAGAGAAGTGAGGAACGCCAGGGTAAAACACAGGGAGGATGCAGAGCTAGAGGGTGCACAGTGGTGGGAGGGAAACCAGGATAAGATACAGGTCGGATGCAGAGCTAGAGGATGCACAGTGAAGTGAGGAACGCCAGGGTTAGAAACAGGGAGGATGCAGGACTACAGGATGCACAGTGGAGGGAGAAAAGCCAAGGTAAGACACAGGGAGGATGCAGACCTAGAGGATGCACAGTGAAGTGAGGAAAGCCAAGGTAAAACACAGGTAGGATGCAGAGCTAGAGGATGCACAATGACGTGAGGAAAGCCAGGGTAAAACACAGGGAGGATGCAGAGCTAGAGGATTCACAGAGAAGTGAGGAAAGCCAGGGTAAGGCACAGGGAGGATGCAGAACTACAGAATGCACAGTGAAGTTAGGGAAGCCAGGGTAAAACACAGGGAGGATGCAGCGCTAGAGAATGCACAGAGAAGTGAGGAAAGCCAGGGTAGGATACAGTGAGGATGCAGAGCTAGAGGATGCAGAGTGAAGTGGGGAAAGCCAGGGAACACACAGGGAGGAGGCAGAGCTAGAGGATGCACGGTGAAGTGAGGGAAGCCAGGGTAAGACACAGGGAGGATGCAGAGCTAGAGGATGCACAGAGAAGTGAGGAATGCCAGGGTAAGACACCGGGAGGGTGCAGAGCTGGAGGATGCCCAGTGCAGTAAGGAAAGCCAGGGCAAGAAACAGTTGGTTGTAGAACTATAGGATGCACAGTGAAGTGAGGGAAGCCAGGGTAAGACACAGGGATGATGCAGAGCTAGAGGATGCACAGAGAAGTGAGGAAAGACAGGACAAGAAACAGGGAGGATGCAGAGCTGGAGTATGCACAGTGAAGTGAGGAAAGGCAGGGTAAGACACAGGGAGGATGCAGAGCTAGAGGATGCACGTTGAAGTGAGGGAAGCCAGGGGAAGACACAGGGAGGATGCAGAGCTAGAGGATGCACAGAGAAGTGAGGAATGCCAGGGTAAAACACAGTTGGGTGCAGACCTAGAGGAAGCACAGTGAAGTGAGGAAAGCCAGGGTAAGACACAGTGAGGATGAAGAGCTAGATGATGCATAGTTAAATGAGGAACGCCATGGTAAGGCACTGGGAGGATGCAGAGCTAGAGGATGCACAGTTCAGTAAGGAAAGCCAGGGCAGGAAACAGTTGGATGCAGAACTACAGGATGCACAGTGAAGTGAGGGCAGCCAGGGTAAGACACAGGGAGGATGCAGAGCTAGAGGATGCACAGAGAAGTGAGGAAAGACAGGACAAGAAACAGGGAGGATGCAGAGCTGGAGGATGCACAGTGCCGTAAGGAAAGCCAGGGCAAGAAACAGTTGGATGTAGAACTATAGGATGCACAGTGAAGTGAGGGAAGCCAGGGTAAGACACAGGGAGGATGCAGAGCTAGAGGATGCACAGAGAAGTGAGGAAAGACAGGACAAGAAACAGGGAGGATGCAGAGCTGGAGTATGCACAGTGAAGTGAGGAAAGCCAGGGTAAGACAGAGGGAGGATGCAGAGCTAGAGAATGCACAATGAAGTGAGGAAAGCCAGGAAAAGACGCAGGGAGGATGCAGAGCTAGAGGATGCACAGTGAAGTGAGGAAAGCCAGGGTAAGACACAGGGAGGATGCAGAACTACAGAATGCACAGTGAAGTGAGGGAAGCCAGGGTAAAACGCAGGGATGATGCAGAGCTAGAGGATGCACAGAGAAGTGAGGAAATCCAGGGTAGGATGCATGGAGGATGCAGATCTAGAGGATGCAGAGTGAAGTGGGGAAAGCCAGGGTAAGACACAGGGAGATGCAGCGCTAGAGGATACACGTTGAAGTGAGGGAAGCCAGGGGAAGACACAGGGAGGATGCAGAGCTAGAGGATGCACAGAGAAGTGAGGAATGCCAGGGTAAGACACAGTGAGGATGCAGATCTAGAGGATGCATAGTTAAATGAGGAACACCATGGTAAGGCACCGGGAGGGTGCAGAGCTAGAGGATGCACAGTTCAGTAAGGAAAGCCAGGGCAGGAAACAGTTGGATGCAGAACTATAGGATGCACAGTGACGTGAGGGCAGCCAGGGTAAGACACAGGGAGGATGCAGAGCTAGAGGATGCACACAGAAGTGAGGAAAGACAGGACAAGAAACAGGGAGGATACAGAGCTGGGGGATGCACAGTGAAGTGAGGAATGCCAGGTCAAGACACAGGGAGGATGCAGACCCAGAGGATGCGCAGTGAAGTGAGGAAAGCCAGGGTAAGACACAGGGAGGATGCATAATTAGAGGAAGCACAGTGAAGTGAGGAAAGCCAGGGTAAGGCACAGGGAGGATGCAGAACTAGAGGATGCACAGAGAAGTGAGGAAAGCCAGGGAAGGATGCGGGGAGGATGCTGAGCTAGAGGATGCAGAGTGAAGTGGGAAAGCCAGGGTAAGACACAGGGAGGATGCAAAGCTAGAATATGCACAGAGAAGTGAGGAATGCCAGGCTAAGACACAGTTGGGTGCAGAGCTAGAGGAAGCACAGTGAAGTGATGAAAGCCAGGGTAAGACACAGTGAGGATGCATAGCTAGAGGATGCATAGTGAAATGAGGAATGCCATGGTAAGGCACCGGGAGGATGCAGAACTACAGAATGCAGAGTGAAGTGAGGGAAGCCAGGGTAAAACACAGAGAGGATGCAGAGCTAGAGGATGCACAGAGAAGTGAGGAAAGCCAGGGTAGGATGCAGGGAGGATGCAAAGCTAGAGGATGCAGAGTGAAGTGGGGAAAGCCAGGGTAAGACACAGGGAGGATGCAGAGCTAGAATATGCACAGAAAAGTGAGGAATGCCAGGCGAAGACACAGTTGGGTGCAGAGCTAGAGGAAGCACAGTGAAGTAAGGAAAGCCAGGGTAAGACACAGTGAGGATGCAGAGCTAGAGTTTGCACAGTGACGTGAGGAATGCCAGGGTAAGACACAGGGAGGATGCAGAGCTAGAGGATGCACAGTGAATTGAGGAACGCCAGGGTAAGACACACGGAGGATGCAGAACTACAGGATGCACAGTGGAGTTAGGAAAGCCAGGATAAGACACAGGGAGGATGCAGAGCTCGAGGATGCACAATGAAGTGAGGAATGCCAGGGCAAGAAACAGTTGGTTGTAGAACTATAGGATGCACAGTGAAGTGAGGGAAGCCAGGGTAAGACACAGGGAGGATGCAGAGCTAGAGGATGAACAGAGAAGTGAGGAAAGACAGGACAAGAAACAGGGAGGATGCAGAGCAGGAGTATGCACAGTGAAGTGAGGAAAGGCAGGGTAAGACACAGGGAGGATGCAGAGCTAGAGGATGCACGTTGAAGTGAGGAAAGCCAGGGGAAGACACAGGGAGGATGCAGAGCTAGAGGATGCACAGAGAAGTGAGGAATGCCAGGGTAAGACACAGTTGGGTGCAGACCTAGAGGAAGCACAGTGAAGTGAGGAAAGCCAGGGTAAGTCACAGTGAGGATGAAGAGCTAGATGATGCATAGTTAAATGAGGAACGCCATGGCAAGGCACTGGGAGGATGCAGAGCTAGAGGATGCACAGTTCAGTAAGGAAAGCCAGGGCAGGAAACAGTTGGATGCAGAACTACAGGATGCACAGTGAAGTGAGGGCAGCCAGGGTAAGACACAGGGAGGATGCAGAGCTAGAGGATGCACAGAGAAGTGAGGAAAGACAGGACAAGAAACAGGGAGGATGCAGAGCTGGAGGCTGCACAGTGCCGTAAGGAAAGCCAGGGCAAGAAACAGTTGGATGTAGAACTATAGGATGCACAGTGAAGTGAGGGAAGCCAGGGTAAGACACAGGGAGGATGCCGAGCTAGAGGATGCACAGAGAAGTGAGGAAAGACAGGACAAGAAACAGGGAGGATGCAGAGCTGGAGTATGCACAGTGAAGTGAGGAAAGCCAGGGTAAGACAGAGGGAGGATGCTGAGCTAGAGGATGCACAATGAAGTGAGGAAAGCCAGGAAAAGACGCAGGGAGGATGCAGAGCTAGAGGATGCACAGTGAAGTGAGGAAAGCCAGGGTAAGACACAAGGAGGATGCAGAACTACAGAATGCACAGTGAAGTGAGGGAAGCCAGGGTAAAACGCAGGGATGATGCAGAGCTAGAGGATGCACAGAGAAGTGAGGAAATCCAGGGTAGGATGCATGGAGGATGCAGATCTAGAGGATGCAGAGTGAAGTGGGGAAAGCCAGGGTAAGACACAGGGAGATGCAGCGCTAGAGGATACACGTTGAAGTGAGGGAAGCCAGGGGAAGACACAGGGAGGATGCAGAGCTAGAGGATGCACAGAGAAGTGAGGAATGCCAGGGTAAGACACAGTGAGGATGCAGAGCTAGAGGATGCATAGTTAAATGAGGAACACCATGGTAAGGAACCGGGAGGGTGCAGAGCTAGAGGATGCACAGTTCAGTAAGGAAAGCCAGGGCAGGAAACAGTTGGATGCAGAACTATAGGATGCACAGTGACGTGAGAGCAGCCAGGGTAAGACACAGGGAGGATGCAGAGCTAGAGGATGCACACAGAAGTGAGGAAAGACAGGACAAGAAACAGGGAGGATACAGAGCTGGGGGATGCACAGTGAAGTGAGGAATGCCAGGTCAAGACACAGGGAGGATGCAGAGCTAGAGGGTGCACAGTGAAGTGAGGAACGCCAGGGTAAGACACAGGGAGGATGCAGACCCAGAGGATGCGCAGTGAAGTGAGGAAAGCCAGGGTAAGACACAGGGAGGATGCATAATTAGAGGAAGCACAGTGAAGTGAGGAAAGCCAGGGTAAGGCACAGGGAGGATGCAGAACTAGAGGATGCACAGAGAAGTGAGGAAAGCCAGGGAAGGATGCGGGGAGGATGCTGAGCTAGAGGATGCAGAGTGAAGTGGGAAAGCCAGGGTAAGACACAGGGAGGATGCAAAGCTAGAATATGCACAGAGAAGTGAGGAATGCCAGGCTAAGACACAGTTGGGTGCAGAGCTAGAGGAAGCACAGTGAAGTGAGGAAAGCCAGGGTAAGACACAGTGAGGATGCATAGCTAGAGGATGCATAGTGAAATGAGGAATGCCATGGTAAGGCACCGGGAGGATGCAGAACTACAGAATGCAGAGTGAAGTGAGGGAAGCCAGGGTAAAACACAGGGAGGATGCAGAGCTAGAGGATGCACAGAGAAGTGAGGAAAGCCAGGGTAGGATGCAGGGAGGATGCAAAGCTAGAGGATGCAGAGTGAAGTGGGGAAAGCCAGGGTAAGACACAGGGAGGATGCAGAGCTAGAATATGCACAGAAAAGCGAGGAATGCCAGGCGAAGACATAGTTGGGTGCAGAGCTAGAGGAAGCACAGTGAAGTAAGGAAAGCCAGGGTAAGACACAGTGAGGATGCAGAGCTAGAGTTTGCACAGTGACGTGAGGAATGCCAGGGTAAGACACAGGGAGGATGCAGAGCTAGAGGATGCACAGTGAATTGAGGAACTCCAGGGTAAGACACACGGAGGATGCAGAACTACAGGATGCACAGTGGAGTTAGGAAAGCCAGGATAAGACACAGGGAGGATGCAGAGCTCGAGGATGCACAATGAAGTGAGGAATGCCAGGGCAAGAAACAGTTGGTTGTAGAACTATAGGATGCACAGTGAAGTGAGGGAAGCCAGGGTAAGACACAGGGAGGATGCAGAGCTAGAGGATGAACAGAGAAGTGAGGAAAGACAGGACAAGAAACAGGGAGGATGCAGAGCAGGAGTATGCACAGTGAAGTGAGGAAAGGCAGGGTAAGACACAGGGAGGATGCAGAGCTAGAGGATGCACGTTGAAGTGAGGGAAGCCAGGGGAAGACACAGGGAGGATGCAGAGCTAGAGGATGCACAGAGAAGTGAGGAATGCCAGGGTAAGACACAGTTGGGTGCAGACCTAGAGGAAGCACAGTGAAGTGAGGAAAGCCAGGGTAAGACACAGTGAGGATGAAGAGCTAGATGATGCATAGTTAAATGAGGAACGCCATGGTAAGGCACTGGGAGGATGCAGAGCTAGAGGATGCACAGTTCAGTAAGGAAAGCCAGGGCAGGAAACAGTTGGATGCAGAACTACAGGATGCACAGTGAAGTGAGGGCAGCCAGGGTAAGACACAGGGAGGATGCAGAGCTAGAGGATGCACAGAGAAGTGAGGAAAGACAGGACAAGAAACAGGGAGGATGCAGAGCTGGAGGATGCACAGTGCCGTAAGGAAAGCCAGGGCAAGAAACAGTTGGATGTAGAACTATAGGATGCACAGTGAAGTGAGGGAAGCCAGGGTAAGACACAGGGAGGATGCAGAGCTAGAGGATGCACAGAGAAGTGAGGAAAGACAGGACAAGAAACAGGGAGGATGCAGAGCTGGAGTATGCACAGTGAAGTGAGGAAAGCCAGGGTAAGACAGAGGGAGGATGCTGAGCTAGAGGATGCACAATGAAGTGAGGAAAGCCAGGAAAAGACGCAGGGAGGATGCAGAGCTAGAGGATGCACAGTGAAGTGAGGAAAGCCAGGGTAAGACACAGGGAGGATGCAGAACTACAGAATGCACAGTGAAGTGAGGGAAGCCAGGGTAAAACGCAGGGATGATGCAGAGCTAGAGGATGCACAGAGAAGTGAGGAAATCCAGGGTAGGATGCATGGAGGATGCAGATCTAGAGGATGCAGAGTGAAGTGGGGAAAGCCAGGGTAAGACACAGGGAGATGCAGCGCTAGAGGATACACGTTGAAGTGAGGGAAGCCAGGGGAAGACACAGGGAGGATGCAGAGCTAGAGGATGCACAGAGAAGTGAGGAATGCCAGGGTAAGACACAGTGAGGATGCAGAGCTAGAGGATGCATAGTTAAATGAGGAACACCATGGTAAGGCACCGGGAGGGTGCAGAGCTAGAGGATGCACAGTTCAGTAAGGAAAGCCAGGGCAGGAAACAGTTGGATGCAGAACTATAGGATGCACAGTGACGTGAGGGCAGCCAGGGTAAGACACAGGGAGGATGCAGAGCTAGAGGATGCACACAGAAGTGAGGAAAGACAGGACAAGAAACAGGGAGGATACAGAGTTGGGGGATGCACAGTGAAGTGAGGAATGCCAGGTCAAGACACAGGGAGGATGCAGAGTTAGAGGGTGCACAGTGAAGTGGGGAACGCCAGGCTAAGACACAGGGAGGATGCAGACCCAGAGGATGCGCAGTGAAGTGAGGAAAGCCAGGGTAAGACACAGGGAGGATGCATAATTAGAGGAAGCACAGTGAAGTGAGGAAAGCCAGGGTAAGGCACAGGGAGGATGCAGAACTAGAGGATGCACAGAGAAGTGAGGAAAGCCAGGGAAGGATGCGGGGAGGATGCTGAGCTAGAGGATGCAGAGTGAAGTGGGAAAGCCAGGGTAAGACACAGGGAGGATGCAAAGCTAGAATATGCGCAGAGAAGTGAGGAATGCCAGGCTAAGACACAGTTGGGTGCAGAGCTAGAGGAAGCACAGTGAAGTGAGGAAAGCCAGGGTAAGACACAGTGAGGATGCATAGCTAGAGGATGCATAGTGAAATGAGAAATGCCATGGTAAGGCACCGGGAGGATGCAGAACTACAGAATGCAGAGTGAAGTGAGGGAAGCCAGGGTAAAACACAGGGAGGATGCAGAGCTAGAGGATGCACAGAGAAGTGAGGAAAGCCAGGGTAGGATGCAGGGAGGATGCAAAGCTAGAGGATGCAGAGTGAAGTGGGGAAAGCCAGGGTAAGACACAGGGAGGATGCAGAGCTAGAATATGCACAGAAAAGTGAGGAATGCCAGGCGAAGACACAGTTGGGTGCAGAGCTAGAGGAAGCACAGTGAAGTAAGGAAAGCCAGGGTAAGACACAGTGAGGATGCAGAGCTAGAGTTTGCACAGTGACGTGAGGAATGCCAGGGTAAGACACAGGGAGGATGCAGAGCTAGAGGATGCACAGTGAATTGAGGAACGCCAGGGTAAGACACACGGAGGATGCAGAACTACAGGATGCACAGTGGAGTTAGGAAAGCCAGGATAAGACACAGGGAGGATGCAGAGCTCGAGGATGCACAATGAAGTGAGGAATGCCAGGGCAAGAAACAGTTGGTTGTAGAACTATAGGATGCACAGTGAAGTGAGGGAAGCCAGGGTAAGACACAGGGAGGATGCAGAGCTAGAGGATGAACAGAGAAGTGAGGAAAGACAGGACAAGAAACAGGGAGGATGCAGAGCAGGAGTATGCACAGTGAAGTGAGGAAAGGCAGGGTAAGACACAGGGAGGATGCAGAGCTAGAGGATGCACGTTGAAGTGAGGAAGCCAGGGGAAGACACAGGGAGGATGCAGAGCTAGAGGATGCACAGAGAAGTGAGGAATGCCAGGGTAAGACACAGTTGGGTGCAGACCTAGAGGAAGCACAGTGAAGTGAGGAAAGCCAGGGTAAGACACAGTGAGGATGAAGAGCTAGATGATGCATAGTTAAATGAGGAACGCCATGGTAAGGCACTGGGAGGATGCAGAGCTAGAGGATGCACAGTTCAGTAAGGAAAGCCAGGGCAGGAAACAGTTGGATGCAGAACTACAGGATGCACAGTGAAGTGAGGGCAGCCAGGGTAAGACACAGGGAGGATGCAGAGCTAGAGGATGCACAGAGAAGTGAGGAAAGACAGGACAAGAAACAGGGAGGATGCAGAGCTGGAGTATGCACAGTGCTGTCAGGAAAGCCAGGGCAAGAAACAGTTGGATGTAGAACTATAGGATGCACAGTGAAGTGAGGGAAGCCAGGGTAAGACACAGGGAGGATGCAGAGCTAGAGGATGCACAGAGAAGTGAGGAAAGACAGGACAAGAAACAGGGAGGGTGCAGAGCTGGAGTATGCACAGTGAATTGAGGAAAGCCAGGGTAAGACAGAGGGAGGATGCAGAGCTAGAGGATGCACAATGAAGTGAGGAAAGCCAGGAAAAGACGCAGGGAGGATGCAGAGCTAGAGGATGCACAGTGAAGTGAGGAAAGCCAGGATAAGACACAGGGAGGATGCAGAACTACAGAATGCACAGTGAAGTGAGGGAAGCCAGGGTAAAACACAGGGAGGATGCAGAGCTAGAGGATGCACAGAGAAGTGAGGAAAGCCAGGGTAGGATGCAGGGAGGATGCAAAGCTAGAGGATGCAGAGTGACGTGGGGAAAGCCAGGGTAAGACACAGGGAGGATGCAGAGCTAGAATATGCACAGAGAAGTGAGGAATGCCAGGCTAAGACACAGTTGGGTGCAGAGCTAGAGGAAGCACAGTGAAGTGAGGAAAGCCAGGGTAAGACACAGTGAGGATGCAGAGCTAGAGTTTGCACAGAGAAGTGAGGAATGCCAGGGTAAGACACAGGGAGGATGCAGAGCTAGAGGATGCACAGTGAATTGAGGAACGCCAGGGTAAGACACACGGAGGATGCAGAACTACAGGATGCACAGTGGAGTTAGGAAAGCCAGGATAAGACACAGGGAGGATGCAGAGCTAGAGGATGCACAATGAAGTGAGGAAAGCCAGGGTAAGACACAGTGAGGATGCAGAGCTAGAGTTTGCACAGTGACGTGAGGAATGCCAGGGTAAGACACAGGGAGGATGCAGAGCTAGAGGATGCACAGTGAATTGAGGAACGCCAGGGTAAGACACACGGAGGATGCAGAACTACAGGATGCACAGTGGAGTTAGGAAAGCCAGGATAAGACACAGGGAGGATGCAGAGCTCTAGGATGCACAATGAAGTGAGGAATGCCAGGGCAAGAAACAGTTGGTTGTAGAACTATAGGATGCACAGTGAAGTGAGGGAAGCCAGGGTAAGACACAGGGAGGATGCAGAGCTAGAGGATGAACAGAGAAGTGAGGAAAGACAGGACAAGAAACAGGGAGGATGCAGAGCAGGAGTATGCACAGTGAAGTGAGGAAAGGCAGGGTAAGGCACAGGGAGGATGCAGAGCTAGAGGATGCACGTTGAAGTGAGGAAGCCAGGGGAAGACACAGGGAGGATGCAGAGCTAGAGGATGCACAGAGAAGTGAGGAATGCCAGGGTAAGACACAGTTGGGTGCAGACCTAGAGGAAGCACAGTGAAGTGAGGAAAGCCAGGGTAAGACACAGTGAGGATGAAGAGCTAGATGATGCATAGTTAAATGAGGAACGCCATGGTAAGGCACTGGGAGGATGCAGAGCTAGAGGATGCACAGTTCAGTAAGGAAAGCCAGGGCAGGAAACAGTTGGATGCAGAACTACAGGATGCACAGTGAAGTGAGGGCAGCCAGGGTAAGACACAGGGAGGATGCAGAGCTAGAGGATGCACAGAGAAGTGAGGAAAGACAGGACAAGAAACAGGGAGGATGCAGAGCTGGAGTATGCACAGTGCTGTCAGGAAAGCCAGGGCAAGAAACAGTTGGATGTAGAACTATAGGATGCACAGTGAAGTGAGGGATGCCAGGGTAAGACACAGGGAGGATGCAGAGCTAGAGGATGCACAGAGAAGTGAGGAAAGACAGGACAAGAAACAGGGAGGGTGCAGAGCTGGAGTATGCACAGTGAAGTGAGGAAAGCCAGGGTAAGACAGAGGGAGGATGCAGAGCTAGAGGATGCACAATGAAGTGAGGAAAGCCAGGAAAAGACGCAGGGAGGATGCAGAGCTAGAGGATGCACAGTGAAGTGAGGAAAGCCAGGATAAGACACAGGGAGGATGCAGAACTACAGAATGCACAGTGAAGTGAGGGAAGCCAGGGTAAAACACAGGGAGGATGCAGAGCTAGAGGATGCACAGAGAAGTGAGGAAAGCCAGGGTAGGATGCAGGGAGGATGCAAAGCTAGAGGATGCAGAGTGAAGTGGGGAGAGCCAGGGTAAGACACAGGGAGGATGCAGAGCTAGAATATGCACAGAGAAGTGAGGAATGCCAGGCTAAGACACAGTTGGGTGCAGAGCTAGAGGAAGCACAGTGAAGTGAGGAAAGCCAGGGTAAGACACAGTGAGGATGCAGAGCTAGAGTTTGCACAGAGAAGTGAGGAATGCCAGGGTAAGACACAGGGAGGATGCAGAGCTAGAGGATGCACAGTGAATTGAGGAACGCCAGGGTAAGACACACGGAGGATGCAGAACTACAGGATGCACAGTGGAGTTAGGAAAGCCAGGATAAGACACAGGGAAGATGCAGAGCTAGAGGATGCACAATGAAGTGAGGAAAGCCAGGGTCAGACACAGGGAGGATGCAGAGCTAGAGGATTCACAGAGAAGTGAGGAAAGCCAGGATAAGACACAGGGAGGATGCAGAGCTAGAGGATGCACAATGAAGTGAGGAAAGCCAGGGTCAGACACAGGGAGGATGCAGAGCTAGAGGATTCACAGAGAAGTGAGGAAAGCCAGGGTCAGACACAGGGAGGATGCAGAGCTAGAGGATACACAATGAAGTGAGGAACGCCAGGGTAAGACACAGGGAGGATGCAGAGCTAGAGGATGCACAGTGACGTGAGGGAAGCCAGGATAAGACACAGGGAGGATGCAGAGCTAGAGGATGCACAGAGAAGTGACGGAAGACAGGACAAGAAACAGGGAGGATGCAGAGCTGGAGGATGCACAGTGAAGTGAGGAATTCCAGGGCAAGAAACAGTTGGTTGTAGAACTATAGGATGCACAGTGAAGTGAGGGAAGCCAGGGTAAGACACGGGGAGGATGCAGAGCTAGAGGATGCACAGAGAAGTGAGGAAAGACAGGACAAGAAACAGGGAGGATGCAGAGCTGGAGTATGCACAGTGAAGTGAGGAAAGGCAGGGTAAGACACAGGGAGGATGCAGAGCTAGAGGATGCACGTTGAAGTGAGGGAAGCCAGGGGAAGACACAGGGAGGATGCAGAGCTAGAGGATGCACAGAGAAGTGAGGAATGCCAGGGTAAGACACAGTTGGGTGCAGACCTAGAGGAAGCACAGTGAAGTGAGGAAAGCCAGGGTAAGACACAGTGAGGATGAAGAGCTAGATGATGCATAGTTAAATGAGGAACGCCATGGTAAGGCACTGGGAGGATGCAGAGCTAGAGGATGCACAGTTCAGTAAGGAAAGCCAGGGCAGGAAACAGTTGGATGCAGAACTACAGGATGCACAGTGAAGTGAGGGCAGCCAGGGTAAGACACAGGGAGGATGCAGAGCTAGAGGATGCACAGAGAAGTGAGGAAAGACAGGACAAGAAACAGGGATGATGCAGAGCTGGAGGATGCACAGTGCTGTAAGGAAAGCCAGGGCAAGAAACAGTTGGATGTAGACCTATAGGATGCACAGTGAAGTGAGGGAAGCCAGGGTAAGACACAGGGAGGATGCAGAGCTAGTGGATGCACAGAGAAGTGAGGAAAGACAGGACAAGAAACAGGGAGGATGCAGAGCTGGAGTATGCACAGTGAAGTGAGGAAAGCCAGGGTAAGACAGAGGGAGGATGCAGAGCTAGAGGATGCACAATGAAGTGAGGAAAGCCAGGAAAAGACGCAGGGAGGATGCAGAGCTAGAGGATGCACAGTTAAGTGAGGAAAGCCAGGGTAAGACACAGGGAGGATGCAGAACTACAAAATGCACAGTGAAGTGAGGGAAGCCAGGGTAAAACGCAGGGATGATGCAGAGCTAGAGGATGCACAGAGAAGTGAGGGAATCCAGGGAAGGATGCATGGAGGATGCAGATCTAGAGGATGCAGAGTGAAGTGGGGAAAGCCAGGGTAAGACACAGGGAGATGCAGCGCAAGAGGATGCACGTTGAAGTGAGGGAAGCCAGGGGAAGACACAGGGAGGATGCAGAGCTAGAGGATACACAGAGAAGTGAGGAATGCCAGGGTAAGACACAGTGAGGATGCAGAGCTAGAGGATGCATAGTTAAATGAGGAACACCATGGTAAGGCACCGGGAGGGTGCAGAGCTAGAGGATGCACAGTTCAGTAAGGAAAGCCAGGGCAGGAAACAGTTGGATGCAGAATTATAGGATGCACAGTGACGTGAGGGCAGCCAGGGTAAGACACAGGGAGGATGCAGAGCTAGAGGATGCACACAGAAGTGAGGAAAGACAGGACAAGAAACAGGGAGGATACAGAGCTGGAGGATGCACAGTGAAGTGAGGAATGCCAGGTCAAGACACAGGGAGGGTGCAGAGCTAGAGGGTGCACAGTGAAGTGAGGAACGCCAGGCTAAGACACAGGGAGGATGCAGAGCCAGAGGATGCACAGTGAAGTGAGGAAAGCCAGGGTAAGACACAGGGAGCATGCATAATTAGAGGAAGCACGGTGAAGTGAGGAAAGCCAGGGTAAGGCACAGGGAGGATGCAGAACTAGAGGATGCACAGAGAAGTGAGGAAAGCCAGGGTAGGATGCAGGGAGGATGCTGAGCTAGAGGATGCAGAGTGAAGTGGGAAAGCCAGGGTAAGACACAGGGAGGATGCAAAGCTAGAATATGCATAGAGAAGTGAGGAATGCCAGGCTAAGACACAGTTGGGTGCAGAGCTAGAGGAAGCACAGTGAAGTGAGGAAAGCCAGGGTAAGACACAGTGAGGATGCATAGCTAGAGGATGCATAGTGAAATGAGGAATGCCATGGTAAGGCACCGGGAGGATGCAGAACTACAGAATGCAGAGTGAAGTGAGGGAAGCCAGGGTAAAACACAGGGAGGATGCAGAGCTAGAGGATGCACAGAGAAGTGAGGAAAGCCAGGGTAGGATGCAGGGAGGATGCAAAGCTAGAGGATGCAGAGTGAAGTGGGGAAAGCCAGGGTAAGACACAGGGAGGATGCAGAGCTGGAATATGCACAGAGAAGTGAGGAATGCCAGGCTAAGACACATTTGGGTGCAGAGCTAGAGGAAGCACATTGAAGTGAGGAAAGCCAGGGTAAGACACAGTGAGGATGCAGAGATAGAGTTTGCACAGTGACGTGAGGAATGCCAGGGTAAGACACAGGGAGGATGCAGAGCTAGAGGATGCACAGTGAATTGAGGAACGCCAGGGTAAGACACACGGAGGATGCAGAACTACAGGATGCACAGTGGAGTTAGGAAAGCCAGGATAAGACACAGGGAGGATGCAGAGCTAGAGGATGCACAATGAAGTGAGGAAAGCCAGGGTCAGACACAGGGAGGATGCAGAGCTAGAGGATTCACAGAGAAGTGAGGAAAGCCAGGATAAGACACAGGGATGATGCAGAGCTAGAGGATGCACAATGAAGTGAGGAAAGCCAGGGTCAGACACAGGAAGGATGCAGAGCTAGAGGATTCACAGAGAAGTGAGAAAAGCCAGGGTCAGACACAGGGAGGATGCAGAGCTAGAGGATACACAATGAAGAGAGGAACGCCAGGGTAAGACACAGGGAGGATGCAGAGCTAGAGGATGCACAGTGACGTGAGGGAAGCCAGGATAAAACACAGGGAGGATGCAGAGCTAGAGGATGCACAGAGAAGTGACGGAAGACAGGACAAGAAACAGGGAGGTTGCAGAGCTGGAGGATGCACAGTGAAGTGAGGAATGCCAGGCTAAGACACAGGGAGGATGCAGAGCTAGAGGATGCACAGTGAAGTGTGGAAATCCAGGGTAAAACACAGGGAGGATGCAGGGCAAGCCGATGCATAATGAAGTGAAAAAATCCAGCGTAAGTCACAGGTGGATGCAGAGCTAGAGGATACGCAGTGAAGTGAGGAAATCCAGGGTAAGACACAGGAAGGATGCAGAGCTAGAGCATGCACAGTGAAGTGAGATACTTCATTGTAAGACACATGGAGGATGCCGAGCTGAAGGATTCACAGTGAAGTGCAGAACGCCAGGCTAAGGCACAGGGAGGATGCAGAGCTAGAGAATGCACAGTGCAGTGAGGAAATCCAGGGTAAACACAGGGAGGATGCCGAGCTAAAGGAGTAAATGTGAGGTGAGATAAACTAAATTAAGACACAGGGAGGATGCAGAGCTAGAGGATGCATATTGAAGTGGGGACTGCCAGGAAAAGACACAGAGAGGATGCACGGTGAGGTGAGGAAAGCCAGGGTAAAGAACAGGGAGGTTGCAGAGCTAGAGGATGTACAGTGAAGTGAGGAAAGCCAGGGCAAAACACATGGAGGTTGCAGAGCTAAATGCGTACATGTGAAGTGAGAGAAGCTAGGGTAGGACACAGGGAGGATGCAGAGCTAGAGGATGCACAGTGAACTGGGGACAGCCAGGGTAAAACACAGGGAAGATCCAGAACTAGAGGATGCACGGGGAACTGGGGACAGCCAGGGTACGACACAGGGAAGATGCAGAGTTAGAGTATGCACAGTGAAGTGAGACAAGTCAGGGTAAGACACAGGGAGGATGCTGAACTAGAGTATGCACAGTGAAGTGAGGAACGCCAGGATAAGATGCAATGAAGATGCACAGTTAGAGGATACATAGCGCAGTTAGGAAATGCCAGGATAAGACACAGGGAAGATGCCGAGCTAGAGTATGATCAGTGAAGTGAGGAAAGACAGGATAAGACCTGCAGAGCTAGGGGGTGATGCACAGTGGAGTGAGAAAAGCCAAGGTAAGACACAGGGAGGATGCAGAGCTAGAGGATGTAGAGGGAAGTTAGAAAATCCATGATAAATCACAGGGAAGATGCAGAGCTAGAGATAATACAGTGAAGTGAGGAAAGCCATGGTAAGACTCAGGGTGGGTGCAGAGCTAGAGGATGTACAGTGAAGTGAGATAAACCATGGTAAGACACAGGGAGGATGCAGAGCTAAAGAATGCGCAGCAGCAGGAGGAAAGCCAGCGTAAAACATGGAGGATGCAGAGCTAGAGGATGCAGAGTGAAGTGAGAAAATCCAGGGTAAAAGCACAGGTGGATGCAGAGCTAGAGGATGAAATGTGAATTGAGATAAGCCTTGGTAAGACACAGGGAGGATGCAGATCTGGAGGATGCACAGTGAAGTGAGGAACTCCAGGGTAAAGCACAGGGAGGATGCAGAGCTAGAAGGTTAAATGTGAGGTGAGATAAGATATGGTACGACATAGGGAGGATGCAGAGATGGATGATGCACCGTGAAATGAGGAAAGCCAGGTTAAGATGCAGGGAAGATGCAGAAGTAGAGGATGACATGTGAAGTGAGATAAACCAGGGTAAAATACACGGTGGATGCAGAGCTAAAGGAGTAAAAGTGAGGTGAGATAAGCTAGGATAAAAACAGGGAGGATGCAGAGCTAGAGGATGCACAGTGAAGTGAGGAAAGCCAGGGAAAGACACAGGGAAGATGCAGAGCTAGAGTATGATCAGTGAGGTGAGAAAAGCCAGGGTAAGACATGCAGAGCTAGGTGATGATGCCCAGTGGAGTGAGAAAAGCCATGGTAAGACACAGGCAAGATGAAGAGCTAGATGATGCTCAATGGAAATAGGAAAGCCCACCTCCAACTCTCTGAAGATCATATGCTTCTCCAGGCAGAGTTTAGGAGGCAGATCTCTGCCCTCGGCTGGGGCCTCCATCTGGAACAGCCTCCCTGCCTCTCTCAAACTTAAGCAGGACATCCTAATGAAGACCTTCCTTTTTGCTTCCGCTTTCTTTCTACCTCTCTCTTGCTGATGTCCCTGTCTGCTGCGCAGACTGGTTACCTGGCCACCCACTGTACTTATGGGACCAGACTCCTGCACAAACTCAAACTGCCTCCGGACATCCCAACTACTTATGGGACTGTATCTACAACCTTACAGTCCCCCGTCTCACTGCATTTATGGGCCACCTCCTGGAAGCACTTACAAGCTACTTTACACTCTCCCCTCGCCGCCCCCCCAGCGCTTCGACCCCTCTGTCCCCCCACACTTGCCTGATCTGAATGACACAAGGACTAGTATGGTCATTGTTTTGTCTTCCTTCTATTCCCCCTTCCTTGTCTTGTTGCACCTAGAATCTCTTGTGTACAGGCACATTTTAATTCACTTATATTATATCATGTCTTGATAAAATATAGGGAGGATTCAGCGCCAGACGATACACAGGGGAGTGAGATAATCAAGGGCAAGACGCAGGGAGGATGCAAAGCCAGATGATGCACACTGGAGTGAGAAATCCAGGATAAAACACAGTAAGGATACACAGCTAGAGGATGCAGAGTGAAGTGAGGAAATTCAGGGTGCGACACAGGGATGATGCAGAGGTAGAAGATGCATAGTGGAGTGAGAGAAGCCAGGGTAACACACAGGGGGGATCCGCGGCTAGGGGATACAGAGGGAGGAGGGCGGGTGTACTCACTACAGAGGGATAGCTGAGGGACACATATGGAGGAGGGGTGGTTTAGGATAAGACATAGAAGGTGAGTGGGTGGGGGTAAGACATGGACAGTGTTTTTTTATTTGTTTTATTATTAAACAATTGTATTTGGTTCATAAACCTTACAAAAAATAGAAACATATTTAACATTGAACATTAACTTATTTAATTCAATCTGATGATTTCAATTTACAATTTACAATTTCACATTTGTTATTTTAAAAACTGCATGTGTTTACATTTACAATTTCATGGTTATTGCTTAAGAACAGAAGGCAGTAAAACAACCAACAATCAAAGAATATAAAAAAGAAAGAAATGAGATTTACAATGAACATTCAAAAACACACCACCCATACCAGGTTTGAGTGCATATAAACCTAGCAAGTCATGCATAGTTTACTCCACCTCACAATCTTTCTTTAAAAATGCCAACACTCTTAACTTTAGGGACATAGAGTCCCTGTGTAGCATAGATAACCACAAGTACCTTGGTTCCCATTCCGGGTTACTAACAAAAGGCTTAAAGTATTGTAGTGCTCCAGTTTCCTCCACACAGTCCATTGACACCACATACACAGTGGGGGGATCTGAATGCCCGAAAGTCTCTGTAGACAACTAAACAACAGTCCCCCACAATCAGTTCCCATTTGTCTTCTAAATCCCATTTGATGATAATCTAATATTTCATTATCAGAGCACCACACCTCTATGTTTGCTAATAGAATGGTTGCAAAACATCTTGAGTGTACGTCCATAAAGGCATCTATAATTTAAAGGAAACAATCTAGAGATTTTCTTAAAAATAGGTATAACATACGAAATATGTCATGAGTCAGGAATACATTTAAGGTTAACAATGTTGGAGAACTGTATACATAGAATCCTGGCCCACAGATTCGAATTATGTTTCAATAATATATTTGTTAAATTATTGGGGCCACCGGCTTTGGATGACTTGGATTTAAATGTCTACATTCCAATCAAATGTGGCAACATCAGTCCCTTCTCCCACAGAACCAGGCTTCTTATAGATGTTCTGAAAATGAAGCAACCAGTCCTTGTCTGCAATGGGATTGTTTACCAGCTGAGATTGCGTCACCTCGGTCTGGTTGTTTAATTCCTAGAAACGTCTTGAGTTGTTACCTTTTAAAGAAGCCATCATCCTGTCCCCATCTTTTTGATATAATATAGAGTGGTGATACTTAAGCCAATTCTTGTAGGATTGTTTTAGCTTGCGCACCTGCTCATGATTCTTTGTGGATCTTTCTAATTGCTTTAAGCAATTCCACTTTGGGTTCTTTCACATTGGAATCATACACATGGGTACATTTATCTGACCTTCCCATCCGCCTCTTTTTGGGAAGCTTCAGCTTTACCATGTTTCTCCAAATGTGATGGAAAATAGGACAATTAATAATTGATCAACTTATCTTCCATCAATGTCAGCATAAAGTCTACCATAATGGTATTGTTGAATTTTTCTGTCTTGTCTGCAGTCCACTTGAGTCTATTTCCCCTCACATTCACAATCACATCTTTCAAAACTAGAAGAGGCTTTCCCTCCTGTAGGACCCACCACAATTGCAAACATAACTGGGAATAATCACTGTGCTGCGTGGACCTTATCTCAAAATCCAGTATTCTAGAGAACAAATGATGTGAGAGAAAGACATAATCAATGACAGAGTTTGGCCCACTAGCAGACCACATAGGGTTATCGTCTTTGATTCAATACAGGCCCCAGCTTTCTGCAAAATCCAGCCATTGCACACCGTGAGCAATTTTCCTTTTATGGGTCACAATATTCGGACTCATTGTTAGATACTAAAAGGCATTGTTAGCCTCCCTACAATCAGCGTTTTGGTCTCCCACTAGTAGGATCTCTCCCTCTTGCCAATTGATGTTTATACAAAAGTAGGGATGTTATACCTGATAAATTGTGTATTTTTAAGTCAGTTGCAAAAAACAACTCCTGAATCCACCATTCCCCTATTTTTGTAAAATTGCACCCCCCCCCACCTCACAGTCTAATGGCAATGGCAGGATGCCCATGCAATGTCCCCTCAGCCCTGGGCATGCTGGGAGGCTAATGATCTCATAACCATCCAGTATTATGCAGTTTTTTGTCAATGTCAAATTAGGTCAAAGCTTTCAAGAACCTAGCATAAATCATCACTGGACAGTAGTTGTCTATAGCCTCGCAAAATCCATGATACAAAAGAGAGGCATTGGTTGACCCTAAAGTGGCTGGCTCAAGGTATTTAAATGAGCAATCAAGTCCCTCAGTGATAGTGCTAATCAACGCCAATTCGCACCCTCTATTGAGGATCCTCCTTGCTCTTGAGTCTTGCGCCTTTCCATCATCTCTTTCCCTTTTCTTGTTTTTTCCATATTGGACCTATTCCGCCAGTATTTCCTCAAAAGGAGCTAGGATACATGATCTATGTAAGGAGTCCGGCCCTCCTTCATCATACAGTTTAAGATCACACTTGGCAGTTCAGGAAAAATTGGTTCTCTTAACCTGGGTTGGTAATCCCTTATATCCTTCAGGTCTACCGATCCCTGCCATGATTTTCTTCAACACTCCCACCGGCAGCATTCTTTGATTGAACATGCTCCACCCCTTCTGTATCTTTTAGTGAATTAAAGTGCTGCTATCTGAGTGGTGGTATATGATTTCTGTAAGCAAAGCGTCCTGATGATTCCTACCTATCAATCTTTTCAGGTTCAATTGTGCACACTTTAGCCAAGATGTTGTGCTTCATACTTCTCACCTCCGATTCTAGAACGGCATGGGCTTGTCCCCTTGCATCTAGTTCTTCTACTCCAACAGACTGTATCTGAGGATCATTGGCATTACACTGAGTCCCAGAATTTGAATTGGACCAAACCCCCTCCCTCTTTCCCACCTGGCAAAGTAGCAGGACTCAAGCTGTATATTAGTTCCAATTACCGTTGGACAGACCTCCTTCACAGCACTCACCTTTTCCCCCTTACTTAGCAGCCTCTCACTACTTACCTCTTTGGAGGTCAATCTCTGTGGCAATTGCTTGTTAAATATGCTATAGGTTTGGTTTACTAACTCAGCCTCATTCGTTGATTTGCTGGTGCCTCTTCCACCCATTTGATTTTGTTTCAGGGCATCGGTCAGTCTCTCATTGCCCTCTTCATATCCAGGGCATACAGCCATTAAATCATTGGGGTCCAAAACTTCTATTTGTGGACCACCAATCACCTCATAGTCAATCACATCTTCACAATCAGCATCACTCCCCTCCCTTCCCACCCCTTCCTTTGACCCTGGCTCCACCCATCCCCCGAAAGTGTTTCCTGAAGGGCAGTTGTCCTGTATGTCCTGAAAGGTCACCCACACAGGTATTTGCAGGACGAGGTCTTCGAGTCCCTTAACTCCAAGGCCATTTTGTGCTTCATTTCTTTTTTTGTTGTTGTATTTTTCGATGCAACAATGCAAAGGACCTCTGTCCTACTTCATCTCTGGTGCCCAAGGGAGTTTCTCTTACAGGTGAGGTGAACACTTCTTCAATTCCAGAGATTACATCCTGTCCCATCTCACATCCTTTCCAGACAACGTCCATCAACACAGCACAAGTATGAACGGCTTTGAATATGTTACCAAGGCCCTCCATGAGAGCATCATTTTGATTTAAGCATATAGAATTGAGAGAGAGGATTAGATCTTTCAAGTAACCTGTATGTAATTGTAATTCCTGCAACAAGGAATCTTTCAAGTTTACATTTGCCTCCATCATCGGGTTAATGTCCTTTGACTTTGCATCGGGAGGTATTGTTGATGCTATAATGTCCTCAATTCCTTCTTCCACTGCCCCTTCCTCCCTTAGATGTTGGGACAGGGCCAACCTAGTGATTTCGCCACTTAAGAAAATAGGACAGTTATTGATGAAAGAACAGTTGAATTGCACCCCTTTAGATGCAACAGTTGTAACTTACACTGAGCTGATTGTGAAGTCCCCTAGAGCATTTAGCTCCATGTCTTCAACATATAAGGACTGAGAGTGAACCTGTCCGTCATGGGTCTCATACAGCCCATTTGTGTCTTTAGGGCTACTTGTCATTTCACATCCCCTCTCCACACACTCTTTTTGTGGGGATGGTGGCAATGGCATAGCCATTGCCCTGGATAAGCTATCCCTTCTACTGCTGAAAACCAGATGGGCTGCCAGAATGTCTTTCAAACTGGCAGTGTTTTTTTCTTCATTTTTCAATAGGGGTACACAACTAAAATTCTCCCCTTTCACCAGACGCCTAAACAATTAGTAATTAATATACAGATCTTACAACATTCTTTGTGATCACACACCGACCGACGCACAGAAAGAAATTCGACCCACACCAATTACAATGCCAACTACTTTAGTTTAGTTTGTTTATTTGTAGAGCGCTGCCGAACCCTTGGGTAGCTGGGCGCTAATTCTTTAAGTACAGCAGTGGTTATAGAATGTTGCACATACAAGTCGGTGAGAATGGTACATTCCAGTGTGGTTCGAAGGACCTGGTTACAGAATGGTCCTGGCAGAAGCATAGTATATTATGACAGGGCGGTTCCAATTAGGTTTGCAGTACGCATAACATACATTCGATTGGTCAGGTAGATAATAGAATAGTTTCAGAAACATAAGTGCAGTATTGGATCCGTTAAGGAGGTCTAAGCCTTAGTCTGGTTATTGTTGGGTGCTAAGCAGTTCCTTGACTTTGGCTCTAAATGACCAGAATGAGGGGTCGGCTCTCATAGCCGTGGGCAATGCACTCCACTGTTTGGCTGCCTGTACGTGGAAGCTAATTCCCCCAGCTGTTTTCAGGTTAAACTTTGGTATATTGAGTTGGTGAAGGTAAGGTGATCTGGTAGGTCTGGAAGAGTTCTGTCTCGTGTATTTGGCTGAGACATAGCATGGGGCAGTATGGTATAGGCATTTGTGAGTAATGACCAATGTCCGTAATTTAATTCTATCACGGATGGGGAGCCAGTGGGATTCCTTTCTAAGTGTGGTAATATGTGCCTTGCGTGGGAGATTGAGAGCGCAGCAGAGGGAATTATTTTGGATTATTTGTAGTCTGTTCAGGTTGTGGTGTTGCAATAGTCCAACTTGGACAGTATGAGGGCTCTAGCCAGTGTAAGGCGGCTCATTGGTGGATAGGAATGGTTTGCAGGCATTTATGAGCTTGTTGGTATGGGCTGTAGCTGAGATGGTGGCATTAATTTGCTTCTTAAGGGAAAGTGTAGAGTCAAGGTACATCCCCAATGTTTTGACTTCTCTCGACACTTTTATGATGTTGCCATCAATGGAGAAGGATTGGTATCTTGAATCCAGTTTGTTGAGGTGATTCTGTGATCCGACAATAAGCAGTTCTGTCTTATCGTCATTTAAGCAGAGGCTGTGGGTGGCCATCCATGCTTGAATCACTAGATAGATCTCGTTCGGTTTAGCAGCATCCATTACCTGTGCTAACTAGTGCTAGCCATCCTAATGGCACATGTAAAATCACAGAGGAAGCCATGCTAAGCACACAGATCATTACACAGTCTTTTAACAATGATGTAAAAGATGGATGGCATCAGTCTCGGCCAGCTGCCCGCCTGTTCAAGAAAAACGCCCGCTTTATTCACTAATTTACTTACACTGTCTGGGCTGGGCGGTAACGAGACTATAGCGCTAGCAAAGACAGTGTTGTGATCGCCCGGCATGGAAACAACGGTGGCGGCGGGTTTACCGCCACCGTTGTTTCCATACAGGGCGATTTGTAATGAGACCATAGTCTTGCAAAGTGTGTAGAGGCCAACAAAGTCCAACAAAATATGGAATGGGTTTCGTGCTTCGTGTGGTGCGTTGCCTCCAGAGCGGCCCCAACACAGTGAACAGCTCTCTCCCCGCACTTCACAAATGTGTGTGCGCCAAAATGTGCATGAGCTCTTGCTTTATAGGCGGGATTCACTGGGAGCGGGGCTAATCTAATTTTTTGAAAATATAGCAGAATCACTGGCGCGGCCCAACACAGACAACAGCACTCTCCCTGCACTCTGCCAATGCAAATGCGTCAAAATGCACGCAAACACTTGCTTTATAGAATGGGATTCACTGAGGGCGGAGCCAATCATGTTTTTCACCTTCCCTGCACTCTGACAATGCACACCTTTTGTACTAATAAGGTCTGCGTTATGACGTGCTGCTAAATTTCAGTTGTGAACAATGTTCCCTCTAACTATATTATTCGATAGGTGCGGAACCGGTTGGCTGTCGTGCACACATTAGTTTCCATGTGCGCAACTGACTAATGAGGTAAGCCACTTTGTGAGCATGTGTAATTAGTGAACTACCATCTCAGAAGAGAGTTTGGAAGGAATTTCCTCTTCCCAACCACTGCAATTCTTTACAAATCTGTGTAAAAAGGGCATTATCCAAAAACACAGGTTAAACAAAATATGCTATATGTTATAAGGAGAACTCATTAACCAATCCTACACTTCATCATCTGCCAGAGTAACTTGCAAATGTACTTCTGTGCAAAGAAAAATGTGTGTTTTATGCCACTAGAAAACACAACAAGAGATATTTGTTTTTGTAATACACATAACGATCTGCCTGTTAATTAATGCAGACAGAATAGAACATTTGCAGATTGATTCATGGCAGTCAAAAGCAATGTGTCAAAAAAATGCCAATAGGAGTTGCAGTGCCACTTTAGTAAAGTAATACAAGAGCCAGGAAAACATGCTGCTAATAATTTGTGTAGGAATGATAATTGCATCAGAATAACTTCACCTCTGAATATGATGATCAAAATTCCTGTGCCTCTGCCTACTATCCACATTAGGTTGTTCTGTGAGTTGTGATAACACCAGTCTTACAGTTAAGATTCATATACACAATATCCATTTTACGCCCCCCCCAAAAAAAGGAAAATGTGCCTGTTTTGAGACTTCCTTTGTTTTGCTAACCAACTGCATTAGCTGGTTTGTTCCAAGATTCTCTACAAACTCTACAACAGGTGGTTGCTTACATTGGGCACTTTTATTTTTATTTGCTCTACTTCTGCGTTCCTTTCCTTGTATGTGTGCTGTGTGCATGTGTGCATGAGTCTGATGGAGAAGCTCTTTGTCATTGTGTGTCATTGTGCATTGACCTCTTGCAATGATTTGATAAGGCTACTTTACTGTTTGTATACTACTACAATGTGCTTCAGATCAGAGTACAAAGTGGGCTACTTGTGACGAGAACCATTATTAATAAACAAAATGCCATAAACTTGCAACAGCAACTTCTTTTCTAAATCTAACCTTTAAGGATTATGTATGTTATTTGAGTTCCAAACACACAGGGATTTGTCAGCCATTCTGCCTGTTATTCTTTGTTCAATAAATGGATATTTGTAGGTAGAATGGTTTAGAAATCAATGCTTGCTTTGGTGCCCAAAAAAACCAAATAACCCATGCAGCCTCTTTGAGGAGTAGTTACAATATAAAGGTAGTACTGTGCTTAATATTTTTTGCAAGATGACCAGGTTTCTTCGGATATGTCATCTGCAGTGTAGATGCTGTTGATTCTTAGGAGAGTAGACTTCACTGCGATTGAAAAAAACAAAATCAATTACTTTGTGTTTTTAAGAAGTGATGATACTGCACACATTAATTGTGCTTCTTTTGTCAGAGTATTTTACTTTCATATTTCAACCCAGTGCGTGTGTGCACTTCACTTCACTCTGTGCAGTGTTTGCATGGTATTTGCAATATGGTACTTGAAAGTCCTTCAAAATTGCTAACAATT
Organism: Ambystoma mexicanum; assembly: GCF_040938575.1. NCBI lineage: Eukaryota > Metazoa > Chordata > Amphibia > Caudata > Ambystomatidae > Ambystoma > Ambystoma mexicanum. Next base: position 308,696,529 of record NC_090921.1, read on the forward strand.
TTAAGGTTATGGAACTGCCTTGTTTTTTACAAGGTGCACTATGCATAGGAGAGAGGTTTGTAAGCGATAGGGCACAGTAATAGATGGGGAAAAATGTTCTACTTGCAAACTAAAAGCACAATGCCGACACATCGGGAGACCCTCAGGGGGAGATGTCACCACAGCAATCAGGAGTGCTTACTTTTCTCATACGATTACATTGCAAGTAGCATTACTGTAGGCCGTACACAGAACACAACTCCAACATTTCCACATACACAATTGAGTTCCGGCCTAAATAGGCATGCTTGCAACGTATGTACAGGTTATGCGGAAGACAGTAAGCAGTCGTGCGGTTTGTCAATGACAAATCGGACATCCTGCACTTGAAATGGGGAGCGTTCGTATGTTTTGCCTATGCACCTTAAGCGGCATTATTTTGTCTAAATTAAATCATAAGGGTTGCACATGTTCTCTTATTAAAATATACATACCTGTACTCTATACTCATGCATGTGTCCATGCATGGAGCTGTACGTAGAAATTTGCAGTACTTGCACAGTAGCTTGTGAAGTAGGTGCTTTGCAATGATATGCAACTTCCATTCAGAATCATCAACAGTAATTTTGAAGTGCGCAATGTTGATGACGGAGTTAGAATTAGTAATGTTTAATGTGATTGGTGGATGGTTGTGCAACTACTTAGTTGTGTCCAATGAGGGACTCGATTTGGTACCACTGTGGAAAGGGTGGAAGGACTGGGTAAGAGTTACGTGCCGCACATAGGCAACGCTTGTCCGCAGGTAGGGCGTGTCACATACGGGTTTCTACAGCTAATCCTGCATGGAAAGGGGACTGTAGGCATCAGCCAATCAGATGTTCACATTACTCTTTTGTGTCGAAAGACGGTGCGCACACTGAAGATGGCAGAGGTGGAGAGGGTCAGGGTTCTGGTGCTTGGAGACATTTTTGTGCATGGCTTACACTATGCCGAGAGTAGGCATGTGGCACACCATTTCGATGTTAGAGGAGTGGAGGTTGTGTGGAGCGTGGACACTGATGCCAATGCTGCGACAATTCTGCAAGTTTGCAGAGACATGCGTACAATGACCACTCCTAATGTGGTAATTTTGCACTACAGTGCTTTCCATTTGGGATACGTGAGTTCACATACTTTGTTGGCAGATTTGGCACAGTTGGTTGAAGCACTCATGACCATCTTCCCAACAACGAAAGTCATTTTTTCTGCTTTACTCCCTAGAGTAAAATGGGACAACAATTTTGTTTTCTGTCAGGGTCAAAGCATTGGGAGGTGTAGCATCAATCGCGGCATGCGTGCATTCATGCTACGAGCTGGTATGTTTTTCTGTAGCCACGATAACATTGCTCCAAGCAATGTGGATTATTTTGAAGCAGATGGTGTTGCGCTATCTTCTTTTGGAAATGCAATGTTCTTTTGGAACGTAAGGCTTGCTTTAGAGAAGGTTCTGTAATGGTTGTAGGAGCAAAACAAGGACAAAAATACAAATAAATAAATAAAATAACAGAGATCTGTACGGTATCTGGCCAAAAATAAAAAGAAAGCGGTTATGAGCCCACCTTAAAGGGGAAAAGGGGGAATATTACTTTAATGTACCGTCATGACCTTCTGATCCAATACATGTCCGCGAACATCGCGGTAGTTTGCAGCCACCGCATATCACCAACGGGGATTCAGGGGTGGAGACGCATGCAAATGAGAATAAGCGGAGCTAGGGATTGGTCCATAAAGTTCAGTAGGTGTGTTCTGACCGGCGCACTTTAGTAAGACCGACTTCTCCCTGACAGAAGACCACACAGCTATGGCTTTCCATGCTCGAAAACAGATTATCTGGATTTTGGGAGACACATGGATACATTGGTTGAAGGTGGCTGTAGAAAGCTGCCATTTATCTGCAGATCTCGGATTTCCTCATGTGGAAGTGCACTGGCATGGCGTGCATGGCATGAGGTGGCTGGACTTGCAACCTCTCTGTGTTACTTTACTGACAGAGCGCCCTCCAGATATACTGATCATTCATTGTGGAGGAAACAGTTTAGGTCATGTCTCTGGAATTTGTTTGGAATTTGCAATGAAGAAAGGACTTGCGAAGCTCATGGACATGTTTCCAAATTCTCAAATACTTTTTTCCCGTATTGCGCAGAGACAAATATAGCTGCGTTCTTCTGCTTTTGGTCCACAAATGGAGAAAGCAAGACGCAATGTGAATAAGGCTGTTTGTGCCTTTTTAAGAGATGTTGGCATGTCCTCTTTCCACAATGAAAACATGATGTTTCGCAGCTCTTTCATTTTCTGCAGAGATGGAGTCCACCTCACATATGATGGCAATCAGATTTTTCTTCGCAATGTACAAAATGCATTGCGACCTCTTTTGAAAACACACTAACCTATCTGGCAATCCGTTTTCTCCAATCCACAGTTTTTGACCCACACAACACACCACCGAAAGGCTCTTTTCAGACCCACCACTTACTACCAGCGTACACTTCATTGTGTTTGCTCCGCTTACACCCTCCCCTACGACTGTCCGCAATCTTTTCCACAACTCTGCGGGGGTCTACGACCGTCATTTCATAGTTCTATTGTTAAACTGAGAAAGGCGGCTCTGAAAAGAGCCTTTTCTGTAACTTTTGTTGTTTTCACATTTATTGCTTCACAGCACACGATACACTAGGAGAGGTGGCCAAAGGAGGGTAAGGAAGGGACACCAGCCACGGAGATAAGAAAGAGCAAGTGAACAGAGAAAGATATAGGGTGAGCTTCATTTAGGTAAGGAGCAGATCTTCTGGTGCTCTGTGACTGCAGCCTCAAAAGCACTTCGAAAACTCTCCCCCCTGCAGAGTACTGTTTCACAATACGTACACACTAATGTCACCTTTGAAAGGTAAGGGTCAACAGCATTGCGAATGGCTTGTGAGGCAGCTGGAGGGAGGCGCTCCCCCACAGGAGTGTCTCTTGTGGTGGGAGGATCGGACACAGAGGATGCTGTGGAGGAACTCAATCGACTACGCTCTTGCGAATGTCCGCAGTGTGGAACAAAGTGAGGTGTCGCTTCATGGTTGTTGTACCAAAGCTGCATGCACCAAGTCTCCCGCGACTCAGCACCACCTCGCACTGGTTACACTTCACCAGGTTGGCACGTGCTTTTGGTACATTCCCATAAACGGAAAACAACCGCCACACCCACGACTCCCGGCGAGTGCTCCTAGTGCGGAGTTCCTCCACTTCATTCTCTTGCTCCTCTTCTTCCTCGCTCTCTACATCCTCACCCGTATATCTCTCTGCAGGCCCTTGGGGAGGTGGTGATGGTGGTGGGTTTGAGGGTGGTGCAGAGGGTAATGACCCAACAGCAGCCATGGAAGCCATACCGATTAGTTTCCTTTTGGTGACTACAGCAGTAAAGGCAGTACACCTCAATCTGCTATAGGTAGAAGGACAATGAAGATGCGCTCGGGGGTGTGGCCATTTGTAGGGGTGGAGGGGTGTGCCTCGTGACCGTCTTCTTCCCTGCAAAGCGGTACAAATATTTTACACACAAAGTCCTGAGGTCAGCTCTTGTCTGGGATATGTGAAATTACATTTTTACACTCTACAATACTTTGCCTTGTGTCTACAAGTTCTTTTGTACTGCTGCGGAAGCACACAAACTGTGCAAATTAGTCCACACGCTCAGCGTGGGTGCGGTCACATGATGACGTCCTCAAGACATCCGCACCAGAAATGGGACTCCGCTTGAAAACAGCAAATGCAGATTACCCAACGTGCGTATGCGCGCAAGTGTCCTACGGACAGTGTGTGGGTTCTCCAACTAATTCAAAGTACGACACACGTGAGGCGGACAGTTAGGGACAGGCGCGATGTTCGTTATACTTACGGTTGTACTGCACATGTGCACACATGATATGTTCACTGTACGGACATAGCTCCATTTTGTTTGCCTCCGAACTTGCCGGCCACCGCCCCTGTTCTACGGACGGCACCATTTTGGCTGCGCCCAATACGGACAGGTATACTGTCCTTCACACACTCCCATTTTGCTCATTTACACCCTTTCCGGACATTTGGTGTGTTCTATGAACATGTTTCATCTCGTTTGCAAGCGGTGCAGTGAGGTATAATGTCCTTAGGACGCCTCTTTCTGTTTATGTACGCACAGCTTCTACAGATGGTGCAGTCAACCATCAAATCCATCTTCCTTGACATTAGTAAGGGTAGGTGTACTGCCTTCTTAGCACCCACATTCCATTCCTTGCGGGTAGGTCGAACAGGCGCTCTATTCTCAAACATTTTACGTCTTTTTTAAAAAAATATTTTTTACTCAATCTCTTTCACTACAACTACTGTACAAAAACATTCCAAACACCCACACACACACTTCAGTCCAAAGAAATAGCGGCGGAAGCGGACACTGACACAAATATGGGGGAATTAGGATTCAACACAGGCTGGTTATGAGGAGAAGATTTGTGAGGGGAAGAAGGGATGGATATTTCGTCAAAACGTCTATTTTCCTCTTGAAGCTTTGGGGAAGGTTCACTAGGGAATGGAGAAGCAGGGCAGGTACAGGTGGGGCAATGGTAACAAACTTTTCCTCTCACACAGTCCTCCACAAACTCCCGTAAATTTTAAAATGTTTGTTCAATATGTCAATTTTCTGCTCAGTCCTTTTTATCCTGTCTTCCTCTTTCTCGTTTGTTGGCCTTTCTTCTTTTTTTCCTGGTCTGTAGAAAGAAAATATGCATATATTAAATGCCTATCAAATACTGATCAGTATTTTGCCTACACAGAGCAGTGTGTACCATTATTGTCGCTGTCTTCAGACATTTCCTCATGCGGAAAATTCTCCTCCAGCCACTCCAAAGTACTAGCCATTTCTGTGACAAAACAACAGAAAGAAATTATTATTTCTGCACCACATACTAAAAATATTACACACACATACAAAAAAATGACCTTCACTCACTATTTTGATGTAATTTCCCTTCGTCCTACTGCGTCCGTCCACTGTCGGTCCAGGCTGCAGAGTTTCTGTGAAGTGCTTACGATGGAGGCATCCTTTTTTATTTATGTTACCATCCATTTCATTCTACATGGTTATTAAATGTGTTGTTTTCATTTCACACCTTTAGGTTTCCATATTTACTTATTACTACTTATAATGTCTTTATGTCCTTCTTCTACATTGCAGATTTTTTGTGTAAGACAATAGTACATTTTTAGATACCCCATGCATCTTTGGGTAATGTTCATCCCGTCCTCCCCCTGTCCGCAAACAGGCACTCAGTCCGTCCCTTTTTAATATCAATAGGGAGGGGGTTCTGTATGTTCTATGTTAAATGTATATCAAGTATGTACATTATACTACATATCTCCCACAATCACATGATGACAATGTATATTCAGCACAACAACTTCATTGACATAATGTTATGATTAAGTTCCCCTTCCAAAAACCTGAAAAATTCAGATATACAGCACCTTTTCAATTTTTATATTGTGAATGTCAGTGAATAAAACCACCTGGCCTAGATTTGTCAATGCACCAAAATAAGTGAGGCAGACATGTGATATCATAAGTGATGTCATCAATGATATTTGTGATGTCATATGTAATGTCTTGGGTTTAGTTTAGTTTAGTTTATTTATTTGTATTGCGCACCAGACCCGAGGGTATGAGGGCGCAAGAGCAGCATGGTTATTCAAAGCTTGGTTACAGGTTGCTTATACATTGCATTACATAATTACAGTGTGACAATGAAGGACATGTGTTCAGTTTGGCAGGAAGGAGATAACGCAGTACATATATTTAAAGATTTACATATATTTTATATATTTACATATAAACATTGCGGAAAGCAGCAGTGTGGTGTTAGAGGTGTTAATGGTTTGTGTTCTTTATCCAATGGATGTAGTTGCGTCTAAAGTGTGAGTAAGATTGGGGTGTTCTGAGAGATGGTGGTAAGGAGTTCCAGTGTTGAGGTGCTTTCACCTGGAAGCTGTTGCCGCCCATTTTGGTGCATTTAAACCTGGGGACAATGAGCAGGTTTGCGTTGGAGGTTCTGGTGGGTCTGTTGGGGGTGTGTTTGCATATTCTGTCTACCAGGTAGCCTGGGGCAGCATTGTTCCGGCATTTGTGGGTGAGCGATGCTACTTTAAGCAGGATTTTGTCTGATGTGCTGAGACAGTTATGGGATTTCCTGATGTTGGAAATATGTTCCCTCCTGGGAATGTTGAGCGCTGCCCTAAGAGCGTTGTTTTGTAGCGTCTGAATTTTGTTGGTGATTTGCTTGCTGGCTCCTATGTAGAGGGCATTACAATAGTCCAGTTTGGATAATACCAGGGCTCTGGCTAGTGTAATGCAACTCTGGGTGGATAAGAAGGGTTTGGCTGCTCTTATAAGCTTACATGTGTAGGCTGTGGAGGATGCCATCGAGCTAACCTGTTTGTGGAAGGTTCGGGAGGAGTCGAGGTATATTCCTAAAGTTTTCACTTCTTTGAAAACCTTGATTAGGTTCCTGTCTATGATGAAGTAGGTGTAGTTGTGGTCGAGTTTGGTTAGGTTGGAGGTGGAACCAAGGATGATGAGTTCAGTTTTGTCATCATTCAGGCATAGACTGTGCGAAGCCATCCATGCCTGGATGATGAGATACACCTTGTTCACCAAGGCCAAATCCTGATTGTAATCTCCCGTCAACGGGATGAAGATCTGTGTATCATCGGCGTAGTTGGTGTAGGTGATACCCAGGCCATCTAGATCATCAAACAGGGGCTTCGTGAACACATAGTACAGAGTGGGGGAGACGCAAGAGCCCTGTAGGACTCCACACATGATGGGGATGGGCTCGGCAGCGGCAGAGGAGGAGAAGACACGCATGGATCTGTTGTTGAGGAATGACTCAATCCAGCTGATGGCTTCTTGGGAGAAATGGGCAGCTGAGTCTAAATGATTGCATAGGATTTTATGGTCAACTAGATCAAACGCCGCGGAGAGGTCTAGCAAGAGCAGTAATGCAGTTTTCCCGTTGTCTCTAAGGGCGTCTATTTGGGCTTCCAGATCTATCAGGGCGGTTTCAGTCCCATGTTGGGGTCTGAAGCCTGATTGTCTTATGCCTAGGAGGTGGTTTGTTTCAAGATATTTTTGGATTTGTCGGTATGCTGTCTTGTCTAGTATTTTGAGCAGGAATGGGACGGTGGTAATCGGTCTGTAGTTGGTCGGGATGGACGGGTCGAGGGAAGGTTTTTTGAGGAGAGGGAGGACCCAAGACTCTTTGAGGTTACTGGGGACTGTTCCTGAGGGAAATGAGGCATTGATGAGTCTGGTGATGAATGGCGAGAGGTCTCTTGCCGCATCTTTAATGATTTGTGGGGGGCAGAGGTCACCGTTGCAGTTGGAGGGTTTAAGGCCAAGAATGATTTTTTCTACTTCAAGAGTAGAGACTTTGGAAAAGCTGAAGCGAGCAGTGTTGGGTGTGTGGTGTGAGGGTGCAGGGCTCGAGTGGGCGTTGATGGGGTTGGTGAGTTTGGTGAGGGAGTCTTTCTTGTTTTTAATTTTAGTTTGAAGGCCGGTGACTTTGTTGTTTAGTGCATTTCGGACGCTGGTGCACCATTGTTTGTTCTTAACGCAGGTATCTGGAATTATCTGGGTGTTAATCTTAGCAATGCACGTAGCTGCTGCAAGTTATGGTCTCCGAGCTTACCATAATGGGGGAATGTGTAGGGTTTTTTGGTTTCACTGTGAAGTATAACATCCCTTTAACAAAGTTTTTTTACTGAATGTACATATATATATGTGGCAGGGAACGAAAACAAAGGGGCCAAACATGATGTCGTCAGTGATGTCATCAATAACATTTGTGATGTCATCTTTCATGTTCTGGGTGTTAGTGTTAGCAGTGCACAGTGGTGATGGCATGTATGGTGGCTTAGTTTACCATAACTGGCGAATATAAGGGGTTTTTGGGTTTTAATTTGAACCATAATGGGGAGGTAGATTTTTTTTTTTTAATGAAGTAAGCAGGTTTTTGGTAGGGCAAATTAACCATAACGTCCCCTCAACAAAGTTTTTTTTGTAGTGAATATATATATATATATATAGTCAATGAAAAAACTTTGTTAAGGGGAAGTTATGGTTAAGTTGCACTAATAAAAACCTTTGAAATTCACTGAAAGAAATTGTTAAAGGGACGTTATGGTTATGTTGGATTAATAAACACCTATGAAATTCAAAGAAAAACTTTGTTAAAGGGACATTATGGTTTCAAGTGAAATCGTAAAACCCCAGAAATTCAATAGTTATGGTAAGCTAAACAACCATAACTCGCACCACCACCATGCACTGCTAAAACTAACACCCAGGACATCAAAGATGACATCACAAATGCCATTGATGACATCCCTAATGACATCACATGTGAAACAAATTGTGATGAATAGTCCCGACAAGGATTTGTGTTTATATTGTTGGTAACAAGATGTCAGGGTTGATTGGGAGACCTATCATGAACTATTAATCTATTAAAGAATGAACTCATCTAATATCATTGTATTGGATTGTTGTCATTAATACAGAAACCTAAACATATATAAACATAGGCAATGATTGCAGCATGCACCATAGAAGTACACTATTTATAATCTTGTAATTTCAGATAGTACAATAATGAATGCTATCGTATCATAGTTTTGAGCAATGGTAAACATGTAATAACTAGCTAACAATTCAAGACTTATTTAATTATTTATTTATCTTAATTCTTATAACGCGCTGCATGCCCGTAGGCCTCAGGGCGCATAAAAAACAGAGACATAGACAGGACAACAAGAGAGAGCAAGCAGGGTCAGAAAGGGGTCATAAGGATTACTCCATGTTAAAAAGGTAGGTTTTTATGGCTTTTTTAAATAGGTAGTTTTTGATTTGTCGTAGCCCTGCCGGCAGAGCATTCCAAAGCATTCCAAAGTAGAGGGCCCTGAACGTCAAGCGTGGTGGCTCCAAATTTTGCAGTCTTAAATCTGGGGGAAGCAAGGACTGTGGCAGAGGATGAACGAATATTTCTTCCATTGCTCTTGATGTTAATGCGTTCTGACAAGTAGATGAGACTGCTAAAAGAGAGGCATTTATGTGTCGTAGTGAGCATTTTATGTGTAATGAGATGTTTGACTGTTAGCCAATGAAACTTCTTCCTGAAGATGGAGATATGGGAGCAATGAGATTGAGTGAAGATGGTCTGCACGGCATTGTTCTGGGCCACTTGTAAGGATTGGATAATTGCGGCAGTAGTACCAGACAATAGGCTATTGCAATAGTCCAGTCTGGAGTTTATCAACGCCGTGGATAGAAGAGCACAGTTTTCGGCTGTAAGAAATGGACGGATGTAATTGATTCGCTTATTGATCAGTCCCAGCTAGACCTGATGTAAGAGACATGCGGCTTTATGGATAATTCATCGTCTAAAACAACTCCCAGAGTTTTTACCTTCCTCTGGACTGTGATGATGTTGCCTGTAATAAGGAAGTTCGAGTAATCAGTATCTAGTTTGCTCTGGGTGTTCTTGGAGGATACTATCATTAGCTCGGTTTTATTGTTGTTTAAGGCTAGAGAGTTACAAGCCATCCAATCCTGGATGGCTTTGTAGATGTTATTTATGGCCTCAACATCATTTCTCCACTGACCCCTAAACTGTATGACCACACGTGTGTAGTCTGCGTAGTTGGTATACTGAACACCAAGTTTGTTTAAGAGGTCCAAGAGAGGGCGAATGTGCAAAGTAAAAAGCAGTGGCGACAGGCAGGAGCCTTGTGGGACACCACAGGTTTGAGAGATAGGAGTGCAGTGGTGACTCCCTACACAAACCCTATCCATGCAAGGGCCCAGAAATTTAGATGCCATCGAGGAACAATTTGCGACCTCTCCGAGCCTTGTCACTAGTAAGCTGTGATCTACCACTTGTGCTGGTACAAACAATACATATGAAGAACCACAATGCATACACATCTGAGGCACGTACAGGGAAACTCAAGTAAGGAAGAAAGAAACTGCATCATCAGAAAATTTTAATGACATTAAAGTTCATCATCATGTATACAAATGAATTGTGTGTTTGAGGCCTGTTCATTTTCCCATGTATGTGCACCATGAGCTGAGACCAAACCCTAAGGAAAGTACTTAAAGAGCATATGACAAGGTTAACGAGTAGATATATAGCACCTTTTTCAATTTTATAATTCTGACTGCCAGTGAATAAAACCACCTGGCCTATATAAGTCAATAAACAAAAACAAGTGGCCCAGATATGTGATGTTATCAGTGATGTCATCAATGACATTTGTGATTTCATCTTTGATGTCCTGGGTGTTAGTCATAGCAGTGCACGGTGGTGGCGCGAGTTATGGTTGTTCAGCTTACCATAACTGGCGAATTTCTGGGGTTTTTCGATTTTACTTGAAACCATAACGTCCCTTTAACAATGTTTTTTCTTTGAATTTCATAGGTTTTTATCAGTCTAACATAACCATAACGTCCCTTTAACAAAGTGTTTTCAGTGAATTTCAAAGGTTTTCATAAGTGCAACTTAACCATAACATCCCCTTAACAAAGTTTTTTAATTGAATTTAATAGGTTTTTATTAGTGCAACTTAACCATAATGTCCATTTAACAAAGTTTTTTCATTGAATTTCATAGGTTTTTATTAATGTAACTTAACCATAATGTCCCTTTAACAAAGTTTTTTCAGTGAATTTCATAGGCTTTTACCAGTGCATGCTATTTTCCTACAACTTACTAATATCATACTTACCCAATATAGAAATGTTTGTGTCCAATTTACAAAGTGTCACCTTAAAACTCTGCCATTTCCCACCTTCTGGAATCATTTTTAACACTTCCATACACTTTTTGCAACTATTTCAACTAGTTTTGTATCCGTAGACGTGTACGAACATCTGACTTCATAGCGGACCTTCAGGACAGTGTCACATGACCATACGCTGACCCGCGGCATGATGACGTGGCCGAGAACCCGTCCCACTTCACGATAATATCTCTTCTTCGTGGACAGTTCGAACTGCATTTTCTACTGATCTAAGAAGTTTCCACTTCGAAATTTCCCTTGCACAGCTCCAACACCTATTCCTATTCATTATCCATTAACAATCTAGTACACAGTACATACTTTGAGCAAAACTGCTATTTATCTTAAAATGGCATCAGCTAATGCCATCCCTCCACCCCAAGAGCCACCACCACTGCTGTAATCAAGGAGCATGAGAAACACTGCATCCTACCTTAGAAATAACACACGCGCAATAGTTTCTCTTGTCCACCCACCCGTCCATATTAGTGTTTGGTTCCTCTTCTCTCATTTCCCTCCCCACCTTTCATTCTCAGATCTCCTGCCAAAAAAAATACATCCAAAAACAACAAAAGACATATTCCTTTAGGAACGACCTTTCACAGTTAAAACATAGAACTAAAAAAAACATGTATAGACTACATCTACTTTATATTTCTCAGTAAAATACATAGACTCAATTAGATTTTCAAACATTTCCATTTGCATTCCATGTTATGCTCATGGGAATATTGTGGCGTTCATCCTCCGTTCCAGGCACTGGAACGGTGGATATCAGCCCAACAGCTCAAGTTATCAGCCCAAGCTAAGAGAGGGTGGATAACAAGGTCTCTGGACCATTATTCCCCCATTCCAGCCCCTGAAATGGGGGATGAAGGCCATTAGCACCCTAGGTGCTAAAAAAGAGGATTTTTCTTCCTACACCGGGTGCGGTGTCCCGGTGTAGGAAGGAAAATCCTTTTCCAAGATGGCCACCATGGAAAGGGAAGGCGAGGGTTCCATACAGGGCCACTCTTCGCTTTCCATGGCAGCCTGCAGAAAGCAAAAAGAGAACCCTATGACCATATTACCACAAGCACATTTTTCTTACATTTCAGATCTATCCTAATTTCGAATAACTTCACAACAAAGCCAGTCCTAGGTGGACATGGCCACTTTAATCCTATGTTTTGTCCCTTGTGGTCATGTCCAGTAGCCAGATTATCCAGATCATGACCTTATTCCATGACCCAGACAATCTGGCCACTGCCCATGGCCACAGGCTACCCCTCAGTCACTAAAGGTATACCGCTATTTTTTATAGCTACATTATGACACTGGTCAAATAATAAAACACTGGCACATTTTCAAAACCATGCTTGTAGGTCCTTGCCAATGCTCCTTACGCAAGTTTGCTGGAAATCCACCCATGTTTTATTTTTTCAAAAGTATCAAATGTATGCACATACAATCATCATATAACCTAGCCCCCACTTGAAAAAATCCATTCAGACTTTACGAAAACATCTATATCTAGATCTATAATCTTTTTGCAAACCTTTGTGTAGATTTGTATAATGGCACCACATTTATAAGCCTTTACAATATGTTGGGACCCCCCTCTGATTGTGTGCCCCACCAAACTTCGCAAAAACATGTATATCTTGATCTATCATCAGTTTGCCAAATGACGTTTAGATTCGGCAAATGGCAAATCATTTATAAGCCTTTACATTATTTTGGCACCCCCCCTTCTAATTTTGCTTCCTCTTCACAAAATCCCACCAAACTTTGGAAAAACATTCATATCTCAATGTATTATCAGTTTCCCAAATTAGGTGTAGATTCATCAAACGGCACCTCATTTATAAGCCTTTTGCATTATTTTGGGACTTTAATTTTGTCCCCTCATGACAGAATCCCACCAAACTTTGCATACTCACTCAGAATCAGCTCAGAAATATACATGCTGTTCCATTAAGTGGTGCGAAAGTTATAAAGTATCCAAAAACTGCATTTCACCAACCCTGTAATTCTGAGGTGTCTGCAAACTTTTTCAGGACTCTTTGGGAACATCCGAACTGTTCACGGACTTTCGTGGCAAAAAACACCCGTTTTTTTGCTTCTTGAATCCATATCCCATCCCATTCTCATCACCCCTCACCTCCCCAGAGATTATTTGATAAGTTTGACAAGTGCAATGTTGTGTTTTTTAATATGTTTTTACAGCGATGTCCGCAGACAGCGGCGAAGTCCGTGAATCCAAGATGGCGGCCGTTTCCAAAAATCTGACGCACTTCACGCTCTTCACCATCCAAACAGCAAACACGTCGCATGTCTGCGGAGGACATGACGCAAGCTGATTAACCAATCGGTGTCCTGTCCGTGGAGCAAACATGGAAGTGTGTCCATGGAGCGGACATAGATATCACACATTTTTTGTGACCTACTTTTTGGTTGTTTTAAAAAGACTACTGGATGGATTTTCACCAAATTTACAAAAGCACGCTTTCCGGACCAAGCCGCTGCTCCTGCCGCAAATTTGGTAAAAATCCATCCAGCGGTTTGGGCTGTAGGCGTGAGCAAAGATTTTTCCCCATTCAGTGTATGGGGAAAAAAAAAAGATTTGGGACCCCCTATAGCTTTGTCCCCCTGGATCAAACCTCAACAATCTTTTTTAAAAAATACAGAGCGGCCCACATACTTTGTTTTGCAAAGTTTGGTGTGGATTCGTCCAGGGGGAGCAAAGTTATAAACCGCCCAAAAAGTGCTCTTCCTATGGAATTAGCAACTTAACCATAACTACACGGCCACTACCGTGGGCCGTTTAATGAGTATGGCATTATCTAACGACAAGGACACAGCAGACTTTGGATAAAAGGTGGAGTACCCTTTTTGAAATCCTGGGAAAATAGTGAGATGCCAAATGGATGCATTTGGTAAAATGGATAGAAATATTTAGGATAGGCAAAACAATGCATTTCTTATATGTCCCACTTCAATGTATAATAGGAACACTCTGGGTTTCTAATAATAGGGGTAGGAAAGATTAGTGTAGTGCAAGCGGCAAACTGTGAGTCGTGAAATATGTCAATTAGGTCTCAACAGAATCAAGGCACAGCTAAGGAAAGAAGAAGACCGCTGTCCCAAGCGAGCCGAAGGAAGACTTCGAAAGATACAGAGAAGAATTTTCAGAAGAGCAGGAAAAAATAAAGACTGACCTGAGTGCTACGCTAATTAATAAATTGTTTTTAAATGTGCATCTATGTGTTTTTTGGAGACAGAAAAACTATGCCTACATGTCAGTGGGCTGTGAGTGTCAAGAAATGACTGCAGTAAGAAAACTCTTTTTTATAGACAGAAAGGAGCGAGGGTCTATGTGAGGGAAAAACTTGATCACCTTGCCAGACTCAAATATGATTTTGCCTCTATTTTTGGTTTTCTACAGAGAGCAAGAGCCTACACCAGCATTGTCTTCTTCTGCTACGTATACCCCTAGAAGACGGAAGAGGAACATTTGAAGAAGACATTGTTTTTTAAAAATGTTTTGAATTTGTTATGTTATGTTGTTTGTTTGTTGTTTATTAATTTTTATCATAAAGAAGGTGACCAAAAATGACTCTTTGGTCTGAGGAGTCTGAGAATGTCGGCCATAGGGGAAGAATATGTATTATGTAGTTTTTGAAAATAGAAGCCCATAAGAAAAAAGGGAATGCCAGACACTAGTGGATGTATACATTGTATGAATCCATATCATAAGCCAAGTCCTGCTATCAGCCAGCATGTATTTAAATATAAGTTAAAGATGTGTGAAGAGAAAGAAAGGAGCAGCCATCTTGGTATATAAGAAATGAAGAAAAATGTAGTAGAGATTGTTTAGGAGGCAGGAATGTTTGAAAGAAATATGACGCCAACTGATCCTGCGAGCAGAGAGGAAAAATCGAGGGACTCAGCCAGATGCCCAGTCATAATCATTTCAATATTCTGTATTTGAGAATTGCTTTTACAAAGACTCCCCATCCTTGTGTTTCCCAGAAGTATTTGAATACCCCCCCATTGACTATCTGACTTTGGATAAATGAACTAAGAGTCTGAGTACTCTGTAAAATAAAAGACAATGGACTACTGGCCTATGCATTTAAAGGGCCCATGTACTTGCTGCAAAGCAGCCTAAAGGACAGGTATGGACTAAATGGAGAAAGTCAGTAGATGCTAAACCAAGATGAATCGGATGGAAGGCATGTCAATGAAAGAAAAATGGAAGACAAACAGACAATTGAAATGTGCATGGGGAAGAGAATGGGAGCAAGGAAATATCGTGGGGTGGGAGAAAGGAAAGAGCGTGCAGTAAAGGTCACATGTGGACTAATTAAAAATGGGCTGGTGGGTTCCCTCAAGGAATAATTTCTCTAGATTCTCATAGTGGCCAGAATTGCCTTTTGTATTTAATTAGGTAGTAGAGGTGGGATACAGATAGAAGCAATTCAAGCTTTTCTTTAAGTATACACATATGTGTAGACTAGGAAAATGTAATATGATTGAAATAATTGTTGACTTTATAGAAATGTTTTTATGATACCTCCCATGTTGAAACATAACACCCCTCTGAGGGGGGTGATTGGAACAGGGATGCATTGGTACACTGAATATGGGGGAGGGAGGACATTGGGTGTAGTGGTCTTGTATTGAAAAGGTGTCTAAATACAGGCTAGAGGGGGGAGTGTAGAGGAGGTCCTAGAGTCCTCACCCCCTCAAAATGAATGCAGGTAACATGTCAGGCTGATCAATGGTTTCAGTGATGCAATAATCTGAATTATAGTGCTTTTTGAAACAAAGAAAGTGCATATAGAGTGACATATATTCTTTAGGGTCAGAATTTACAATGCAACGGAGGTAGTACACGAACATCATGAATAGTCTGGGAACTGGATAGAAAAAGAGTTATGTACAAAAATAGGTTGGTCAGCCATTTGGCCAGCCATTTGGCAGAATGGCCAAGTATTCAGACGGGGTAGATTCTAAAATGGATGCTGAGACAAAATGGATTCAGGTCCAAGTGTTGGGATGGCTGACTCATGGGAGCAGTTCGTGGCAGTACACTGAAGCTATGAATGTATGGTGTGTATATTTAGAATTTCTTGGCAGGTACGGCTGACAGTGATGGATCATGGATCCAGCTAAAGGCCTGGGAAAACTACCAATTAGACAGAGCGGCTGCTTAGTTGGCAACAAATGAGATGAAATCATATAGTATACGTCTGACAAGAATAGTTGGCAGGTTTAGTTTAGTTTAGTTTAGTTTATTCATTTGTATTGCGCACCAGACCCAAGGGTATGAGGGCGCATGAGCAGCAAGGTGATTCAAAGCGGTGATTCAAAAAGGTCCCGAGAAACAGATAAGGGCTGCTTTTTTTGACAAGCATTTGAGGATTTATAATGAGTGCTGGCGGAGTCTAATGCAAGCTATCAGATCATGTGTCCGTCAAACCATGCTTGCCAAGGTGAAGTCATGTGGGCTTGGTGAGTGACAGTTAAGCCAGCCAACCACAGACAAAATAGGGGTTTATTTCTGGTTTAAGGGCCAACCAGCATGTATTGTGAAATAATGGGAGTTGACGCATCAGCCGTAAAAATGTATAAAAGGCAATGATTTTGAGAGCTAATTGTTGCTTTTTCTGGTGTCCTGTGAAGATAATTTAAAGATGATTTTGAAACCAGCCCAGGCGTCCGTCTTCCTCTTGTCCATTCTCCAGTACCTGAGTCCCCAGATGGCTAAAGGTTATGGAGGATGCAGGGCCCTCCAATTCAGCCCGATCCCAAGAGGAATTCTAAGGGGAAAGTACATCTTTTAAATAGCCCAAAGTAACCCTTACTAGAAAAGCTAGTTACTTTTTTACTCCCTGAAAAATCATTTGACCCCAAGTACGGAGCAAAATATGATCAGAGCCTTCCTTGTAACTCTGACATAGAAAGTGAAATGACAGGGAACATAAGGACGTCTATAGTTTTGCCCACCCTTCCATACCAGAACATAGACAAAATTGAACAAGAGCCTTATTGAGGTTTATTATGGATCCCTATTGAAGAAAATAACATGGATATGCCTTTTAAGTTAATAGCATCAATTCTCAGAGATGCAACATAGTGAGTGCCTTCTCCTGTAACTATGGATCCCTTTTCTGTAATTCTTTATCAGTTAAATAAGATGCAGGGAAATGCTAGAGACGATACACATGACCTGAGGTAAGCAGCACGCAACAAACGCCATCCGACCCAATATATCCCCTTTCCCCAACTCCCGCACACCCTGCTCTGTACCTCCATATTTACCAGTGACCCTTATCCCTCGTTTCCTGTTTTTTTCAGAGCCAACCAACGCAAATGGCCCCACAACTAAGGGAATCCACATTCAGGGACCCTCTTTCTTCCATCCTCAAACAACGTTCAAGATCCAGTGTGAACTTTAGGTATGGATTATTGTACTTACAGTTTTTCTTATTCTATTTACAACTTGACCAGATCATGTTTGCACTGTTAGTGCTCCACAATTAACCCCAATCATTGCTCCGTAATTCCCCTCTTAGTTATTCACATCGGATGAGAGCAAAGAATAACACTGGGGGAAAAACTGTCTAGCCCCTTCACTATAAGCGGCCACTTCCTTTTTCGCTTTCTCTGAAGACCTATATTCAAGGACACAAGATAAACATATCGGCCCAAACAAGAAGCCCTCACACAGGTCAGTGCGAGTCCAGTTTCAGAAATATTAATCAGACTACGGCAGATTTTTGTTCTTAATATTTAAATATTTAATCAAGTACCCCCTGCCATGGTCCATAGCCAGGCAGTAGTTTTTACTGTAGACAGAGACAAATCACCTGGTCTCACTTTCCGTTCTTTTATCTCCCCCTACTCCTCTTCTACTCCTCCAGAAAGACAAATCCAGAGGCCCAGACGAAGGCTCATCAACAGCAAGCCGAAACACCTATGGAGAGAGCCCTGATCCTGCTCTTCAGTCCATACCAACTTTTAATGGGGTTTCTCCCCCTGGCGTCGACCGATGGTTTTGGTCCTCTGTTGGCAATATGTTTTCCTTCACTCCCTTCTTTTAGCTGGTCCATTTAATGATCCTCTGCGATTTAACTAGCGTGTCAAAAGAGTAAACCAACAGATACAACTGACAGAGGCCCTTAGATTGAAATACTATAGGGAACTTGCATCAATCATATGCACTCTTTGGCTCTGTTGGATTTGGTGCTAACTGTTGGATTTACTGTTTCAGAACTTTGAATATATGCAATCTTTAGTTTCACTTTAGTAATTTGTTTTTCCTTATGTAACAGTACTAACCCACCAATGAGTTGTATATTTGGTATTTATGATTTGTACTGTAAAATCATGTTCTCTATATATATTACCAAATACTTGAAAAACTAAAAATCTATTTGAATTACTGCTAATTCAATAAAAGTAGCAACTCAAGCTCAAACTAACATTCCACGTTTTATGACTGGATTACTACAGTTGAATTTGTTCTATTTAGTGATACTTGGCTTACCTTTTGAAGCTCACATATACAATTAAGCAATCAGAATTCATAGGCACTAAAATAAGAAAGTGATGCCAAGAAATATATATGTGGATAGAAAACCCCCCTTATTGTTTTTCAGAGACGATATACATAGGCACATAGTTATACTGAGAAGCCCTCAGCAACTGAGCATTGAAAAAAAGAAGGTGCTGTTGTCTAGAATGTTACTAGAATGTCCTATCCTTTAGCAATCATGCAACACATTTCCTTCAGTGTACTGCCAAAATGTTTGACTTGGTTTTTTAATTTGCTACTTTGTTCATCACCCGCAAGGAGTGTGCACCTGTGCCCTTCCACCCATACCCTTCTCTGACCCTGTGCTAGCCTCCAATACTAGTTGATAGAGCACTGTAAAAAGTGATTAATTTCAGAAGTAAACAATCACTGGGATATTCGCAGACACTTTGCAAGCAAGGCAAATGCCTAAACATGATATTGTGTGCAATTTAAGAATGTCATGACTCTGCATGTACACAATTATTTTGCAGTGCATGAAAGATTGTTTTCAACATACCTCACCTTTAAATCATTGTGTAGGATTAAACAAGTGCTCAGGGAAACAGTGTTTGTCTGGCAGTGAGTTACCATATAATATGTGAAGGTCTATGTCCAATGGAACTCTGAACACATGGAAAGGATGCAGATTGTGTAATAGGCATTCTACTATCTGAATGTACGGTGCCCTGATACTATAGATCTGTAATACCAGGCATAGTCCATACCCATTATACCTTGATATTGCAATGTTGCTCTCCACTTACAGGGTAATGGTCACAATGCTAAAGGAGGAGACTCTCTGCATCACATTTGGATTCTCAAAATCTTTAAAGGGCAAATAAATATTTGAGTTTTATAATGCGTTAACTTGCAAGAGGACCGCTACAAAGTACTTCCGTGTAATATGCGCAAAGAAGTCGAAGTGTGGGATAAGGTTATACATCACAGTGTGAATAGCTAGAGCATGCAGGGGTGAGGAGAGCTCATGGTAAGAACAACAGGAAGAACAGAGAGATGTTAGAAGGATAGAGAGCTCAGGGTAAAGCACAGGCAGAATAGTGGGCTAGTGAGTGTACAGTGAAGTGGGAAAGCTTGATCAAAGGGAATGAGCCAGGACACAAAGGCATGCCTGTCACCAGGGTCATACTGGCCCTGGCCAATCTGAGCCCTGTGGACTAGTCTACTATAGGTGGGCCGGTGTGATCAGGGCTGGCTGGCAGCTCACGACGCACAGTGGATACATTCATTCAAGAAAGGTAACACAAAAGTGTTACCTTTCTTTGATTAATGCATCACGTGGGCGTGCTGGCATGGCAGTGCTCAGCCCCTGAGCCAACTGCCGGACACCATGGCGCGGCAGCGCCAGCAGTGTTTATTTAATTTGACAAAACACTGGGAGCGGCCAGGTGGGGGGCGGGGGGCAGCTGCTCCCAGTGAATTCAAGTGGCCATAGAGGTGCGCATTTGCAACTTAAGTTGCTTCGCTTCCTTTGGCGCAGGGGGGCAGGGCGGTGGAATTTCCCGAGCGCGCCACACAAGTTCCACAACCCCTGCTAGAGAAGGTTCCGGCTGTGTGGCGGGCTGGCAGCCCGAGTTCCCCAACACAACACCAGGCTCTGCGCAGACTGTTTGTGTGCAGGAGACAGCTGCTGCAGAGTGAGAGGAGCTGCCTGGTACTGAAGGAGGTGAGAGACACCAGTGACCATGCCTGCCACACAACAGCAACACCAGGTATGCGTGCTCCTTAGCAACTCTGGTTGCGCAAATTATGCATTTTAAAGAATATTTATTCGGTAACATGATCAAAACTGCTAGCTGTATGAAGTAACTTCGCAAACTGGCCCCAAAAAAGTGGCTCACTTAGACCAAAAAAAAACAAGCCACGCTCGTATCCCTCTCTGAAAGGGAAAGCAAGCATGCCCCCGGGCCCCCAGCCTTCCCCCCCAGAGGTGGCACTGGTAACGGCCACACCCGCATGCCTGCCCACTGCCTGGCTTTCACTCATCCCAGCATTTTTAAAAAGACATCTGTCTTATTTCATTTTGAACTATCTACTTTAACTGGCTTGTGCACTTCATGCACGATTACCTCCTTCCTCTTGCCTTTGGTGAGAGATCTTGTTTTGTGTGTTATGGCAAAATGTGAGTAATACAACAAAGCAGATGTGACAGAAACATACATTTAAAATGGTATTACACAAAGCAGGAAAGGACCACATTTCTATCATGTCTGTAGTGAGACAGCGTTACTGCACGGCAGTATTTTGGATTCCAACATGATATGGTTAAGGCCGGGATTTTGGAACAGCTTTGACAGCCTTACTTTGCCTGAATATTTGTTAGAGACATATTTAAAACAAACAACCTTGCAAGGGAACGAACATCCATAAACATAATTTTATCAAAATAAAACTTAATGTAAACTTTCGTGAATTTTGATTGAAAACTATGGGCACAGCTTAAACAGCCTTGAACCCACACTAAATCATGACTCAGACTAAACATATGATTAATGCAGAAGCTTTCCAATATCTGCAAATCAAGCTGATTGAGTAGAAAAATTCACTTTTCTTTTCATCTGTCGAACAATGGGTATTTCTGAAGCTATTAGGTTGTGGCCCACAGGGTGTTGCTTCTTTGAATTTTTAACCTTGTTTTATGCCATTGCCAATCGCATTCATAAGAGTTTCAGTCAGTAAAGTAACAAGTCTTGGATTTGAGTGAAATGTTCAAAGGCCTTTTGAAGGATCGGAGTAGTCCTGGCCGCATTCTGTATGCAAGTGTAAGACATTGGCAATGCCAACAGTTTGGGCTTTTGTGAGGCACTTGCCAGACACGGTCGTACTGATATTAACTGCCCATTCATAGTAGCAGGTGCAAAAGGGTGCGAGCGAGTACCTGGGCATATAATAGCAGTGCCTGAGAAATGCCACTTGAGCACAGGTCAGGGCTGTTGGCTTTCCCAGTGTTTGGTTTTGTGACGACTTCAGAGCAGGTCACACAGAATGCCTATGGGTCGAGTGACTCTGGGATGACCTGCTTAAGAAATGTCTACTGCACCAGTAGCGGTTTGCAACTCAAATTGAGCTATTGGCTCTCAGAGGACAGCTTTGAGGAACGCGCTGGCGGGGGCACTTCGGGTGCAAGGTTTGTTGATGGGGCCTACTTGAGGAGAGTTCCCATAAGCGGGGCATTGCTGGGGGGCTGGGGAGGCTGTAGCCCCAAGTCTTCTTTTCATTATGGCCCTGGATAAAGGCCTGTTAGGCAGAATCATATGCAGTACCCTTTGGGAACACCACACACAATTAAGACTACAAGTGTAAGTACAAATTTACCTTTGGTACGAGCCTGTACTACACAGAAAAGTGGTAGCGATGGCTGAGCAGCCAGACTTATTTTAAGAGTAAAGTGAGCAGTATCAGAAGTTACACAAAGGACAATCAATTCTGGACAAGTTAAACTCAAAAATGAAGTGTGAGCAAAATAGCACTCCAGCAATTTAAAAAGGGGGGGAAGGAGAAGGTTATACAAAATTAAGCAGCACCAACAAGTAAGTAGACAGGGCAATCTAGAAAAGGCTTGCTACAATGAGGATTCAAATCAATAGGCCTGGGCCAATGTTAATGGTTCAGTGTTTTTTGCAGAGGATCACACAGCTCAGAGTAGTTTGTGGTTAAATCTATGAAGTTGGTCGGAAGAAAAAGTATTTAAAAGAGTAGAGACGGACAAGACCTCAGATTGGCAAAAGATTAAAACACTTTCACTGCGGTCGGAAGAACCGGGTTTGAACAGTACCTTAGAAGAAGAATGCTGTAGCTGAGGCAGAAGTTCCTGGGAGATCCTGCAGCTCACGGTACCTGAAGCGACTGTCTGACTGACACGCAGGAGGAAGACTGGAGGGTCCCGCACTGCCCAGGGAAGAAACCAGCAGCAGAGCAAAGCAACAAATAAAAGGTGCGCTCCTTAAAACCCAAACAGGGTCCTGGCTATCCGGTTCACTGTAGCTGTGCACAGCAAATTCGACCATGGAAGGGAGGCTTTGCTTGGTGTTTGGCAAACTGGTTGGTCCCACCAGCTCAAGGGAAGAGGATTCCTTGCAGATCTTCTCTGTCGTCGTAGTTTGGAGATTCAAACCCGCAGCAGGGCTTCACCATGAGGTTCAGTTGTGGTAGCGGTCCTCTTCCTTCAGCTTCTCTTCGGTTCTCTCGATCCAGTGGCGACTCTGCCTTCCAAGTTCCAGAGACCTGCTTTTTTTGAAGTCTTCCCTTATTGATACAGCCTGGCTGTCAATCACACAACAGGGTGGCTGTCCTGGCAGGACAGTCACCTAGCCAATCAAATAAGAGTTTGACTTGGGTTTCCAAGGGAACCCTCTGCAGCGGTCCTAAAACTCCTCCCTCACATCCTGTCTAACCGGGCTCTCAGGCGCCTAACTAGGGCTTCTGCGCAGAAGCCCGCCAAAGGAAGGCAAACAAAGGAACTAAATCTGGTTTGGCGCGCATAGTAAAACACGAGCCCTTTACAAAAACAAATGGTGAATAAACCCAGCTGGAACCAAATAAAAGTAAATGGGGTCCAGCGGTTTAAAGTTCGAGGCTACTAACATAGTCTAAAACAGTACCAAGGCTATTTTCATAGACCGCAGTAGAAAAATATGGTAGATACCACTGCCACCACACAAATCTTAAAGAAAGGGGAATGAAATAATATTCCATGAGAGACAGATGAAAAGGGATAACTATTAACCCTTTCCAGTACTCTGTGTAAGATAGTTTGTACTGAGTCTGTGAATTTAAAAAGACTAATAAAGTCAATGGCAACTTTAAATGTTCTGGGAGACAGTAGTCAGTCCTAGAAAATGGAGTTTAAAGTGGGAAGTCTGAAAAAGACAACCGTGTGTCACTGCACAAAACGTGCTGTTTGACACACAGTAAAAATATGATGCCTATGGAGTAAGTGAGACTCCACAGTCTATGAACACAAAAATGTTAAACACAGAGCAAAACACATTTAAGAGTGGGAAAAAGGCTCACACTCTTACCAGGTGAAAAAAATAAATCCTAGAAATCCAGCAAAGCTGCCGAGGGACTCAGTAGGTAAGGGAAATTAGCCATTCTGGAGAATTCTCCCTAACACTCGCTCTCCCACCCCCCAAACTAAGGGACAGGAGGATTTAATTCACTCCTGGATGAATCTCTTCACACTAGTTGGTTATAAACATCCTAGAGAGACCATCAGCATTTTGGTGCTGACATCCTGACCTGTGCTCAATGGTGGAATCAAACCCTGGCAGGAAGATTGACCATCTTAGTAGTTTTGGGTTCTCCCCTTTCATTCACATTAACCATCTCAAGGCTTGGTGGTCTGTCTGAATCACAAAAGTAGATCCATATAAGTATGTCTAAACTTCTTCAGAGACCACCGAATGGCAAAACACTCATGCTCTATGGTTGCCCACCTTGATTCTGGTTCATTCATTTTCCTAATGATGAAGCACATGGGGTGCTCCCTACCTTTCTCATCCAGTTGATTAAGGACTGCCCCTATACATGTATTGGATGCATCTGTCTGCACAAAGAAGGGTTGGTGATAATCAGGAGCTCTTAGGAATGGAGCTTGACAAAGAGCTTTCTTCAGGTTTTCAAAGGCTTGAGTGCACTCCTCATTCTATCTAAACGTTTTAGGTAATTTTGGAGAGGAGACTACATTCAAAGGAGTGGCTATGGACTTATAGTTCTCAATGCAATTCCTGTAATACCCAGTGAGACCTAGGAAAGCTCTCACTTGGGTTTGAGTAGTAGGGGTGGCCTGTACTTTGCTAGGCAATGCCCTTATTTCACCTCCTCCTACCTCATGACCAAGGTAGAACGCTTTGCTCTGACCAATTTGCCATTTGCTTGCCTTTATGGTCAGATGGGCCTGCTCTAGAGCCTGCAACACATATCCTAACTGATGTTGATCTTCTTTCCAAGTAGGACTGAACACTACAATGTAATCCAAGTATGCCATGCAGAAGTCCTCCATCCCATTCAGAACTTGATTGACCATCTTTTGGAATGTAGCAGGTGCATTCTTTAATCCAAAAGGCATAACCTTAAACTGGTAGAGGCCTGCTGGGGTTGAAAATGCATTTTTCTCCTTGGCATGTTCTGTCAGGGCTATTTGCCAATTGCCTGACATCAGATCAAATGTACTGCTGTTCGTGAGAGGGCTGGAGCCCTGCTCTCCCAAGACTGCAGGAGCAGTCCCCCTCCATAGCAGCCCCCCTGCATGATCTACGGTACTTGGTGCAACCCACAGCACAATCATTGCGTGCATATCACCGTCTATATTACCCTTGGATGCCTGATCTGTGAGCTGACTATTGCAATCAGCTGTTTTCACTGAAGCGCGCATCGCCTGCCTGACCACAAAATGGCCGGCGCGATGCGGAACGAAACCGAGGCTCCCCTCGGTTACTAGGCAACTGTGTGCCTTATCCAGCAACACCCGCCTCCGGTAGGCGGAAGCCTGTCCTTGCGGAAGAAGGCCTGTTCCTGTTTGCCGTCTGTTCGCCGTTGTGCGCCTCTGCGTCACCACATTAAGGTATTCACATCAGCCTCCGCCTATATCTTGGGGACAAAAACAGGTTACCCCGGCTTACTTACACAATCTGTACCTACATTCAAGCCTGCAACTGGGTCACTTGTCCATACCGACCAGCCTACCATACTATCTTGTCTACCACTACATTCTACCATGCAGATGGAACGCTGACATACAATGCTATTAAGCCTTTGGGCTATCCACGTCCTCACGTATACAACAATGCGTTTACCACTGAATTAACGGGCGCTACAACCCCGGTATAGACATGTTTGGAATACAGCGTAATTCTGGATTAGACTTTATGCATGTTTAGTTCCTCTGCTTTTATCTAATGCTACTTTGAATCTGCGACCAACTGAATGTTGATTAATTGTACACTGCCACCCGATAAGACTGCACCAGTGTTT
Organism: Ambystoma mexicanum; assembly: GCF_040938575.1. Lineage (NCBI taxonomy): Eukaryota > Metazoa > Chordata > Amphibia > Caudata > Ambystomatidae > Ambystoma > Ambystoma mexicanum. The sequence goes on from NC_090921.1 coordinate 308,721,955, forward strand.
AAAAAACAGCCTTTAGTTTTTTTGTTCCCAATAGTTAAAAAAAATGCTCCTATTGCCACCTGCCTGCCACCTGCCTGCCTGTACTTAGCCACTTTAAAATGTACTGTTATATCTAAAACTGTACCCTGCGGGATAGTCGCATCTATTCTGCCTGCACTGTACTTAGCCAGTTAGCATGTACTCTCTAAATCCAGGTAAACAAACTATTGCTGCCCTTCATAGGTTAGCTAGACCACCTCTCTACATCGCTTCTTACATCATACTAGTAGCATTATTATTTAGCTTGGCTACCAAAGCTAACATATTGATCCACTGCACCAGGTCCCACCCTACTCACCTCACTTACCTCACCATGCCTGACACACAACAAATTACAGGACCTATAGTGAACCAGTATCAAGAAGATACTATCATACAAAGGCCATGTAATACCGCGGACAGAAACCTAAGACTATGCGCGCTCCTGTCTAAACTGTATGAGCTACCAGCAAAGAAAATTGAACAATTTGGAGGCCGATTCATGGAACAAATGTGCGCCGAAAATCTTTGCGCAAGCAGGCGCAAGCAGGCGCAAGCGCAAAAAAACAGCCGTACGCGCACGCGTGCGATTCATGGAAGTCCCTGCGCGTGTTCACCTCGGGATGTGCGCCAAACCCGTGCATGGCGCACAAGTCACTGCAACATCCCGAAAGGCGTGCACGACGCTCACAGTGAAAGCGCACAACCTCAGCGCATACACCAGAAAGTGGGCGGAACACGGGGCGTAACGCGCGGAATGGGGAACAACGCGTGGAAAATAAGGGCGTAACTGGGGATGTACTGCAGGGAAGCAGACGGAATGCCCATACGCACTCGAACCACACGTATTCATGGAATCGAATAGGTCAAAGCCACGCACAGCCAAAGACACGCACAAGCCCAAACACGTCCGCCACACGAAGGCAGGCGGTAGCGTCCCTGCGCATTACAAAAGCGGCAACATACAGCAATTGGGCCTGTGCGAGCTGGGCACGTGTATTTCGGGGGTGCGCGGGAAGTTACACATGCGATTGAGCGGGGTACGTGTATTTCGGGGGTGCGCGGGAAGTTACAAATGCGATTGAGCTGTGTTCGTGTATTTCGGGGGGTGCGCGGGAAGTTACACACGTGATTGAGCGGGGTACGGGGTACGTGTATTTCGGGGGGTGCGTGGGAAGATACAAACGCGATTGAGTGGGGTACGTGTATTTCGGGGTTGTGTGGGAAGTTACACACACGATTGAGCGGGGTACGTGTATTTCGGGGGTGCGCGGGAAGTTACACACGCGATTGAGCTGTGTACGTGTATTTTGGGGGTGCGCGGGAAGTTACACACGCGATTGAGCGGGGTACGTGTATTTCGGGGGTGCGCGGGAAGTTACACACGCGATTGAGCGGGGTACGTGTATTTCGGGGGTGCGCGGGAAGTTCCACACGCAATTCCATCAGGGTACGGGTATTACAGGGGTGTGCGGGAAGTTCCACACGCAATCTCATCAGGGTACGTGTATTTCAGGGTGCGGGGGAAGTATCACACGCAACATCAGCAGGATACGTGTATTCCAGGGGTGCGCGGGAAGTTCCACACACGATTCCATCAGGGTACGTGTATTACAGGGGTGCGTGGGAAGTTCCACACGCGATCTCATCAGGATACGTGTATTAAAGGGGTGCGCGGGGAGCACCACACGTGAATTGCACGTGTGGGTCCTCCGAGGTGTTCACACTACACCCTCCACGGCCCCTGCAGGTGGCTCACACCACAGGGGCCTACCCTGCACAGGTCCTGCAGGCACCCCATCCACCATGGCCATGCCCCCCAGCCAACCCACATGTCAACTTGCACTACTGCCCACCAACGCATGTCCCCCTGCACCCCCAGCCACCAGGGGCACCCTCCACCAGGCCCCCACCCATGTCTCCCACCACCCCTACACCCCCCAGCAGTGCAGGATCACCCTCCACCAGGTCCCCACCCATGTCTCCCACCACCCCCACCCCCCAGCAGTGCAGGGTCACCCTCCACCAGGCCCCCACCCATGTCTCCCACCACCCCCATCCCCCAGCAGTGCAGGGTCACCCGCCACCAGGCCCCCACCCATGTCCAACTCATGTTCCCCACCCCCCCCACCCCCCAGCACTGTGGGGCACCTGCCAGCAGGCCCCCACCCATGTCTCCCACCACCCCCACCCCCCAGCAGTGCAGGCTCACCCTCCACCAGGCCCCCACCCATGTCCCCTATTACCCCCACCCCCCAGCAGTGCAGGGGCAGCCTCCACCAGGCCCCCACTCCTGTCTCCCAGCACCCCCACCCCCCAGCACTGTGGGGCACCTGCCAGCAGGCCCCCACCCATGTCTCCCACCACCCCCACCCCCCAGCACTGTGGGGCACCTGCCAGCAGGCCCCCACCCATGTCTCCCACCAATCCTACCCCCCAGCCACCAGGGGCAGCCTCCACCAGGCCCCCAACCATGTCCCCTATTACCCCCACCCCCCAGCAGTGCAAGGGCAGCCTCAGCCAGGCCCCCACCCATGTCTCCCACCACCCCCAACCCCCAGCAGTGCAGGGGCAGCCTCCACCAGGCTCCCACCCATGTCTCCCACCCCCCCCAGCACTGTGGGGCACCTGCCAGCAGGCCCCCACCCATGTGTCCCACCACCCCCACACCCCAGCACTGTGGGGCACCTGCCAGCAGGCCCCCACTCATGTCTCCCACCACCCCCACCCCCCAGCACTGTGGGGCACCTGCCAGCAGGCCCCCACTCATGTCTCCCACCACCCACACCCCCCAGCAGTGCAGGGGCAGCCTCCACCAGGCCCCCACCCATTTCCCCTATTACCCCCACCCCCCAGCAGTGCAGGGGCAGCCTCCACCAGGCCCCCACTCCTGTCTCCCAGCACCCCCACCCTCCAGCACTGTGGGGCACCTGCCAGCAGGCCCCCACCCATGTCTTCCACCACCCCCACCCCCCAGCAGTGCAGGCTCACCCTCCACCAGGCCCCCACCCATGTCCCCTATTACGCCCACCCCCCAGCAGTGCAGGGGCAGCCTCCACCAGGCCCCCACTCCTGTCTCCCAGCACCCCCACCCCCCAGCACTGTGGGGCACCTGCCAGCAGGCCCCCACCCATGTCTCCCACCACCCCCACCCCCCAGCACTGTGGGGCACCTGCCAGCAGGCCCCCACCCATGTCTCCCACCACTCCCACCCCCCAGCCACCAGGGGCAGCCTCCACCAGGCCCCCACTCATGTCCCCTATTACCCCCACCCCCAGCAGTGCAAGGGCCGCCTCCACCAGGCCCCCACTCATGTCTCCCAACACCCCCACCCCTCAGCAGTGCAGGGGCAGCCTCCACCAGGCCCCCACCCATGTCCCCTATTACCCCCACCCCCAAGCAGTGCAGGGGCAGCCTCCACCAGGCCCCCACTCCTGTCTCCCAGCACCCCCACCCCCCAGCACTGTGGGGAACCAGCCAGCAGGCCCCCACTCATGTTCCCCCCCTCCCCCCCAGCACTGTGGGGCACCTGCCAGCAGGCCCCCACCCATGTCTCCCACCACCCCCACCCCCCAGCAGTGCAGGAGCAGCCTCCACCAGGCCCCCACCCATGTCCAACTCATGTTCCCCTGCACCCCCACCCACCAGCACTGTGGGGCACCTGCCAGCAGGCCCCCACTCTTGTCCAACTCATTTTCCTCTGCACCCCCACCCCCCAGCACTGTGGGGTACCTGCCAGCAGGCCCCCACCCATGTCTCCCACCCCACCACCCCCCAGCACTGTGGGGCACCTGCCAGCAGGCCCCCACCCATGTCTCCCACCACCCCCACCCCCCAGCACTGTGGGGCACCTGCCAGCAGGCACCCACCCATGTCTCCCACCACCCCCAACCCCCAGCAGTGCAGGGTCACCCTCCACCAGGCCCCCACCCATGTCTCCCACCCCCTCTCCCCCCCCAGCACTGTGGGGCAACTGCCAGCAGGCCCCCACCCATGTCTCCCACCACCCCCCAGCACTGTGGGGCACCTGCCAGCAGGCCCCCACTCATGTCTCCCACCACCCCCACCCCCCCAGCAGTGCAGGGGCAGCCTCCACCAGGCCCCCACCCATTTCCCCTATTACCCCCACCCCCCAGCAGTGCAGAGGCAGCGTCCACCAGGCCCCCACTCCTGTCTCCCAGCACCCCCACCCTCCAGCACTGTGGGGCACCTGCCAGCAGGCCCCCACCCATGTCTCCCACCACCCCCACCCCCCAGCAGTGCAGGGTCACCCGCCAACAGGCCCCCACCCATGTCCAACTCATGTTCCCCACCCACCCACCCCCCAGCACTGTGGGGCACCTGCCAGCAGGCCCCCACCCATGTCCAACTCATGTTCCCCTGCACCCCCACCCCCCAGCACTGTGGGGCACCTGCCAGCAGGCCCCCACCCATGTCTCCCACCACCCCCACACCCCAGCAGTGCAGGGTCACCCTCCACCAGGCCCCCACCCATGTCCAACTTATGTTCCCCTGCACCCCCACCCACCAGCACTGTGGGGCACCTGCCAGCAGGCCCCCACTCTTGTCCAACTCATGTTCCTCTGCACCCCCACCCCCCAGCACTGTGGGGCACCTGCCAGCAGGCCCCCACCCATGTCTCCCACCCCACCACCCCCCAGCACTGTGGGGCACCTGCCAGCAGGCCCCCACCCATGTCTCCCACCACCCCCACCCCCCAGCACTGTGGGGCACCTACCAGCAGGCCCCCACCCATGTCTCCCACCACCCCCAATCCCCAGCAGTGCAGGGTCACCCTCCACCAGGCCCCCACCCATGTCTCCCACCCCCTCTCCCCCCCAGCACTGTGGGACAACTGCCAGCAGGCCCCCACCCATGTCTCCCACCACCCCCCAGCACTGTGGGGCACCTGCCAGCAGGCCCCCACTCATGTCTCCCACCACCCCCACCCCCCAGCAGTGCAGGGGCAGCCTCCACCAGGCCCCCACCTATTTCCCCTATTACCCCCAGCCCCCAGCAGTACAGGGGCAGCCTCCACCAGGCCCCCACTCCTGTCTCCCAGCACCCCCACCCTCCAGCACTGTGGGGCACCTGCCAGCAGCCCCCCACCCATGTCTCCCACCACCCCCACCCCCCAGCAGTGCAGGGTCACCCGCCACCAGGCCCCCACCCATGTCCAACTCATGTTCCCCACCCACCCACCCCCCAGCACTGTGGGGCACCTGCCAGCAGGCCCCCACCCATGTCCAACTCATGTTCCCCTGCACCCCCACCCCCCAGCACTGTGGGGCACCTGCCAGCAGGCCCCCACCCATGTCTCCCACCACCCCCACCCCCCAGCAGTGCAGGGTCACCCTCCAACAGGCCCCCACCCATGTCTCCCACCCCTCCCCCCACCCCCCAGTACTGTGGAGCACCTGCCAGCAGGCCCCCACCCATGTCTCCCACCACCCCCACCCCCAGCACTGTGGGGCACCTGCCAGCAGGCCCCCGCCCATGTCTCCCCCCACCCCCCAGCCACCATGGGCAGCCTCCACCAGGCCCCCACTCATGTCCCCACCACCCCCACCCCCCAGCAGTGCAGGGGCAGCCTCCACCAGGCCCCCACTCCTGTCTCCCAGCACCCCCACCCCCCAGCACTGTGGGGCACCTGCCAGCAGGCCCCCACCCATGTTCCCACCACCCCCACCCACCAGCAGTGCAGGGTCACCCGCCAACAGGCCCCCACCCATGTCCAACTCATGTTCCCCACCCCCTCCCACCCCCCAGCACTGTGGGGCACCTGCCAGCAGGCCCCCACCCATGTCCAACTCATGTTCCCCTGCACCCCCACCCCCCAGCACTGTGGGGCACCTGCCAGTAGGCCCCCACCCATGTCTCCCACCACCCCCACCCCCCAGCAGTGCAGGGTCACCCTCCACCAGGCCCCCACCCATGTCTCCCACGCCCCAACCCCCCAGCACTGTGGGGCACCTGCCAGCAGGCCCCCACCCATGTCTCCCACCACCCCCACCCCCCAGCACTGTGGGGTACCTGCCAGCAGGCTCCCACCCACATCTCCCACCACTCCCACCCCCCAGCTGTGCAGGGGCAGCCTCCACCAGGCCCCCACCCATGTCCAACTCATGTTCCCCTGCACCCGCACCCCCCAGCACTGTGGGGCACCTGCCAGCAGGCCCCCACCCATGTCTCCCACCACCCCCACCCCCCAGCCACCAGGGGCAGCCTCCACCAGGCCCCCACTCATGCCCCCTATTACCCCCACCCCCCAGCAGAGCAAGGGCAGCCTCCACCAGGCCCCCACTCATGTCTCCCACCACCCCCACCCCCCAGCAGTGCAGGGGCAGCCTCCACCAGGCCCCCACTCCTGTCTCCCAGCACCCCCACCCCCCAGCACTGTGAGGCACCTGCCAGCAGGCCCCCACCCATCTCTCCCACCACCCCCACCCCCCAGCAGTGCAGGGTCACCGGCCACCAGGTCCCCACCCATGTCCAACTCATGTTCCCCTGCACCCCCACCCCCCAGCACTGTGGGGCACCTGCCAGCAGGCCCCCACCCATGTCTCCCACCACCCCCCAGCACTGTGGGGCACCTGCCAGCAGGCCCCCACTCATGTCTCCCACCACCCCCACCCCCCAGCAGTGCAGGGGCAGCCTCCACCAGGCCCCCACCCATGTCCCCTATTACCCCCACCCCCCAGCAGTGCAGGGGCAGCCTCCACCAGGCCCCCACTCCTGTCTCCCAGCACCCCCACCCTCCAGCACTGTGGGGCACCTGCCAGCAGGCCTCCACCCATGTCTCAAACCACCCCCACCCCCCAGCAGTGCAGGGTCACCCGCCACCAGGCCCCCACCCATGTCCAACTCATGTACGACACCCACCCACCCCCCAGCACTGTGGGGCACCTGCCAGCAAGCCCCCACCCATGTCTCCCACCACCCCCACCCCCCAGCAGTGCAGGGTCACCCTCCAACAGGCCCCCACCCATGTCTCCCACCCCCCCACCCCCCAGCACTGTGGGGCACCTGCCAGCAGGCACCCACCCATGTCTCCCACCACCCACACCCCCAGCACTGTGGGGCACCTGCCAGCAGGCCCCCACCCATGTCTCCCACCACCCCCACCCCCCAGCCACCATGGGCAGCCTCCACCAGGCCCCCACTCATGTCCCCATGTCCCCTATTACCCCCACCCCCCAGCAGTGCAAGGGCAGCCTGCACCAGGCCCCCACTCATGTCTCCCACCACCCCCACCCCCCAGCAGTGCAGGGGCAGCCTCGACCAGGCCCCCACTCCTGTCTCCCAGCACCCCCACCCCCCAGCACTGTGGGGCACCTGCCAGCAGGCCCCCACCCATGTTCCCACCACCCCCACCCCCCAGCAGTGCAGGGTCACCCGCCACCAGGCCCCCACCCATGTCCAACTCATGTTCCCCACCCCCCAGCACTGTGGGGCACCTGCCAGCAGGCCCCCACCCATGTCCAACTCATGTTCCCCTGCACCCCCACCCCCCAGCACTGTGGGGCACCTGCCAGTAGGCCCCCACCCATGTCTCCCACCACCCCCACCCCCCAGCAGTGCAGGGTCACCCTCCACCAGGCCCCCACCCATGTCTCCCACCCCCCAACCCCCCAGCACTGTGGGGCACCTGCCAGCAGGCCCCCACCCATGACTCCCACCACCCCCACCCCCCAGCACTGTGGGGCACCTGCCAGCAGGCCCCCACCCATGTCTCCCACCACTCCCACCCCCCAGCTGTGCAGGGGCAGCCTCCACCAGGCCCCCACCCATGTCCAACTCATGTTCCCCTGCACCCCCACCCCCCAGCACTGTGAGGCACCTGCCAGCAGGCCCCCACCCATGTCTCCCACCACCCCCACCCCCCAGCTGTGTAGGGGCAGCCTCCACCAGGCCCCCACCCATGTCTCCCACCCCCCTCCACCCCCCAGCACTGTGGGGCACCTACCTGCAGGCCCCCACCCATGTCTACCACCACCCCCAACCCCCAGCACTGTGGGACACCTGCCAGCAGGCCCCCACCCATGTCTCCCACCACCCCCACCCCCCAGCCACCAGGGGCAGCCTCCACCAGGCCCCCACTCATGCCCCCTATTACCCCCACCCCCCAGCAGTGCAAGGGCAGCCTCCACCAGGCCCCCAACCATGTCTCCCACCACCCCCACCCCCCAGCAGTGCAGGGGCAGCCTCCACCAGGCCCCCACTCCTGTCTCCCAGCAAACCCACCCCCCAGCACTGTGGGGCACCTGCCAGCAGGCCCCCACCCATCTCTCCCACCACCCCCACCCCCCAGCAGTGCAGGGTCACCGGCCACCAGGCCCCCACCCATGTCCAACTCATGTTCCCCTGCACCCCCACCCCCCAGCACTGTGGGGCACCTGCCAGCAGGCCCCCACTCTTGTGCAACACATGTTCCCCTGCACCCCCACCCCCAGCACTGTGGGGCACCTGCCAGCAGGCCCCCACCCATGTCTCGCACCCCCCTCAACCCCCAGCACTGTGGAGCACCTGCCAGCAGGCCCCCACCCATGTCTCCCACCACCCCCACCCCCCAGCACTGTGGGGCACCTGCCAGCAGGCCCCCACCCATGTCTCCCACCACCCCCACCCCCCAGCCACCGAGGGCAGCCTCCACCAGGCCCCCACTCATGTCCCCTATTACCCCCACCCTCTAGCAGTGCAAGTACAGCCTCCACCAGGCCCCCACTCATGTCTCCCACCACCCCCACCCCCCAGCAGTGCAGGGGCTGCCTCCACCAGGCCCCCACCCATGTCTCCCACCCCCCCCAGCACTGTGGGGCACGTGCCAGCAGGCCCCCACCCATGTCTCCCACCACCCCCACCCCCCAGCACTGTGGGGCACCTGCCAGAAGGCCCCCACCCATGTCTCCCACCACCCCCACCCCCCAGCCAGCAGGGGCAGCCTCCACCAGGCCCCCATTCATGTGCCCTATTACCCCCACCCCCCAGCAGTGCAAGGGCAGCCTCCACCAGGCCCCCACTCATGTCTCCCACCACCCCACCCCCCAGCAGTGCAGGGGCAGCCTCCACCAGGCCCCCACCCATGTCCCCTATTACCCCCACCCCCCAGCAGTGCAGGGGCAGCCTCCACCAGGCCCCCACCCCTGTCTCCCAGCACCCGAACCCCCCAGTACAGTGGGGCACCTGCCAGCAGGCCCCTCACTCATGTTCCCCCCCTCACCCCCAGCACTGTGGGGCACCTGCCAGCAGGCCCCCACCCATGTCTCCCAACACCCCCACCCCCCAGCAGTGCAGGGGCAGCCTCCACCAGACCCCCACCCATGTCTCCCACCCCCCCACCCCCCAGCAGAGCAGGGTCACCCTCCACCAGGCGCCCACCCATGTCTCCCACCCCCCACCCCCCAGCAGTGCAGGGTCACCCTCCACCAGGCCCCCACCCATGTCCAACTCATGTTCCCCTGCACCCCCACCCCCCAGCACTGTGGGGCACCTGCCAGCAGGCCCCCACTCTTGTCCAACTCATGTTCCCCTGCACCCCCACCCCCCAGCACTGTGGGGCACCTGCCAGCAGGCCCCCACCCATGTCTCCCACCACCCCCACCCCCAGCACTGTGGGGCAACTGCCAGCAGGCCCCCACTCATGTCTCCCACCACCCCGCCTTTCAGCAGTGCAGGGGCAGCCTCCACCAGGCCCCTCCCATGTCCCCTATTACCCCCACCCCCCAGCAGTGAAGGGGCAGCCTCCACCAGGCCCCCACTCCTGTCTCCCAGCACCCACACCCCCAGCACTGTGGGGCACCTGCCAGCAGTCCCCCACCCATCTCTCCCACCACCCCCACCCCCCAGCATTGCAGGGTCACTGGCCACCAGGCCCCCACCCATGTCCAACTCATGTTCCCCTGCACCCCCACCCCCCAGCACTGTGGGGCACCTGCCAGCAGGCCCCCACTCTTGTCCAACATATGTTCCCCTGCACCCCCACCCCCAGCACTGTGGGGCACCTGCCAGCAGGCCCCCACCCATGTCTCCCACTACCCCACCCCCCAGCAGTGCAGGGTCACCTGCCAGCAGGCCCCCACCCATGTCTCCCACCCCCCTCAACCCCCAGCACTGTGGAGCACCTGCCAGCAGGCCCCCACCCATGTCTCCCACCACCCCCACCCCCCAGCACTGTGGGGCACCTGCCAGCAGGCCCCCACCCATGTCTCCCACCACCCCCACCCCCCGGCCACCAGGGGCAGCCTCCACCAGGCCCCCACTCATGTCCCCTATTACCCCCACCCTCCAGCAGTGCAAGGACAGCCTCCACCAGGCCCCCACTCATGTCTCCCACCACCCCCACCCCCCAGCAGTGCTGGGGCTGCCTCCACCAGGCCCCCACCCATGTCTCCCACCCCCCAGCACTGTGGGGCACGTGCGAGCAGGCCCCCACCCATGTCTCCCACCACCCCCACCCCCCAGCACTGTGGGGCACCTGCCAGTAGGCCCCCACCCATGTCTCCCACCACCCCCACCCCCCAGCCAGCAGGGGCAGCCTCCACCAGGCCCCCACTCATGTCCCCTATTACCCCCACCCCCCAGCTGTGCAAGGGCAGACTCCACCAGGCCCCCACTCATGTCTCCCACCACCCCCACCCCCCAGCAGTGCACGGGCAGCCTCCACCAGGCCCCCGCCCATGTCCCCTATTACCCCCACCCCCAGCAGTGCAGGGGCAGCCTCCACCAGGCCCCCACCCCTGTCTCCCAGCACCCCCACCCCCAGTACTGTGGGGCACCTGCCAGCAGGCCCCCCACTCATGTTCCCCCCCCACCCCCAGCACTGTGGGGCACCTGCCAGCTGGCCCCCACCCATGTCTCCCACCGCCCCCACCCCCAGCAGTGCAGGGGCAGCCTCCACCAGGCCCCCACCCATGTCTCCCACCCCCCCACCCCCCAGCAGAGCAGGGTCACCCTCCACCAGGCGCCCACCCATGTCTCCCACCCCCCCACCCCCCAGCAGTGCAGGGTCACCCTCCACCAGGCCCCCACCCATGTCCAACTCATGTTCCCCTGCACCCCCACCCCCCAGCACTGTGGGGCACCTGCCAGCAGGCCCCCACCCATGTCTCCCACCACCCCCACCCCCCAGCACTGTGGGGCACCTGCCAGCAGGCCCCCACTCATGTCTCCCACCACCCCACCCCCCAGTAGTGCAGGGGCAGCCTCCACCAGGCCCCCACCCATGTCCCCTATTATCCCCACCCCCCAGCAGTGCAGGGGCAGCCTCCACCAGGCCCCACTCCTGTCTCCCAGCACCCCCACCCCCCAGCACTGTGGGGCACCTGCCAGCAGGCCCCCACCCATGTCTCCCACCACCCCCACCCCCCAGCAGTGCAGGGTCACCCGCCACCAGGCCCCCACCCATGTCCAACTCATGTTCCCCTGCACCCCCACCCCCCAGCACTGTGGGGCACCTGCCAGCAGGCCCCCACTCTTGTCCAACTCATGTTCCCCTGCACCCCCACCCCCCAGCACTGTGGGACACCTGCCAGCAGGCCCCCACCCATGTCCAACTCATGTTCCCCAGCCAACATGTCATCACAATCTAGATCCCTGGTCCCTATGGTCAGCCTCCAAATGCAAAACACCCACCCGAGTATTGCATCCACCCACTCATAATTGGCAATTACATGACAGAACACCAATTGCAAGTTCCGAAAAACAAACACATTTCCCTCACATACACCCAATGGGTGTCAGTGAATCTCAAAACCCATATCATGAAATGCATGAAACCAATGAGATACCACACATTGAAGTTCACTAAAAAAATATGTATTAAAGGAAACATAAATAGAACCAAAAATAAAGAAACAGAAATGTGAATGTACAAAAATGAAAAGAAGCATGTCCGTGAAAAAAAGCAAAACCAAAAATCAAATTACAAAGTAATGGTGTCCAAAATCACTGTCCACAAAACAAAATCCAATTGGAAATAAAAAAGAAAGCCATTGCTCCATGGTTAAAATGTGAAAGAAAAATACAATCCAACAGTGAACTATGTACATACGAACAAGCCAGGGTCCATTATCCCAACAAAAGAAAGGAAACCTATCTAACTACACTAACTAATAAAATAAACTATATACAAAAATGTGACCAATGTCCGAAAGGTCCAAAATTAATTTAAAAAAAAAAATGAAACCGAACACTACCTACATAACTATGTACAAAGGCAGCGGGCTAGTTTGACGGCTCACTTGTGGATGTCCCGGGCCAGGGCATCATCGAACTCCTGCTCAATGTCCCGGAGGCGGTCCTCCTCCATGAACCCGAGGGTCCGCAGGGCCGTCGACGTGTCCACCTCCAAACCCCTGCGGATTGCCTTGAAGCACTTGGCCCGCCTCAGGGCCCTCCGCATGGAGTTCTCCGCCCTGACCATTGTGAGCCGTGCCTCTTCCGCCCGCTGCTATGGCGTGGCCCAACCGCTGCCACACGGAAGACACTCTCTGTCCTGGGTTCTCCTACCCTCCGGCCGATGCCTGCCCCTCTGATGTTGAAGGCCCCGAGCCTTCATGGCTCCCACCACGTTGCTGCTGCTGCTGTGCCTCTGCCCGTGCGCTGCCTCCTGCTGCCTGCACATCCTCCGCCGGCTGGGGTGCAGTCGTTGATGTGGCCATCCCTGCTGGACGTTCGACTCCCGACTGTGGCAGGGATGCCTCCTCCACCAGCCTGGCCGCACCGTCAGAGGCAGCTCCACAGGGCACCCAGGTGACTGATGGGTGGGAAGATGGCACGGAGGACGACCGGCGCATAGGGGGTTCAGTTGAGGAGGGGGTCGTAGCAAGCCCCATCATACGGAGGAATCCGGCCTGGGTGACCTGTCCCAGCAGGCTGACGCGGTCAACGAGCCATTCGAGATGACGTGCAGTCTCCTCATGAAAAGACTTCAGGTCACCTCGCATGGCCCGTTGACGCAACGCCACACCAGTCAGAACAGGCTCAACCCGGACCCGGCTAGCCACGTCCGCAGGCAGAGGAAGGCCATTTGTCGTGAGCTCATCCCCTGCCTGAAAACGGGTCTGGACGTAGGCATCCCTGCTGGTGCAAGATGATGCAGGGACAGGATCAGGGACAGGATTGCACACAGGCACCTCCGCGGCGGTCTGTGCTGCCTCCTGTCCCTGGTCCTGCACTGCACTACTAGCACCAGTGGGATCCCCACCTCCAGACCCCGTCTCTGTTTCTTGCACGGCCTCTTCCCCCACCAAACCCCCCACCAAACTGGATGACTCCATGCCATTTTCCCCAGTTGGGCCCTGTGGGGTCCCAGCTGCCCCTTCTGCTGCCGAGGAGTTCAACTCCAACCTCTGCCTCTTGGACCTCCCCCCGGCAGCTGCGGCCTGGGACACGGCACCGGACTCCTCACTCCCCGACGAGATGACAACATGGGAGGGGATCCGGGCCTTGCGTCTCCGGCTGGCGGTGGGATCCCCGCCGCTGTGCTCCACAGCACCTTCTCCGCCCTCTTCATCAGTTGACGCTGCAGACAGGGAGAAATAAAACACAGGCATCAGGGCACTGTACAATGGACACATACACACATGACAGTTGTTCATGAGTGGCATTGGCAAACCTCAGACATGTCATCACAATCCCGAACACACATGTAATTTCAACTTGCACACATGAGCCATACCACAGCCATATCGCAACTGCCAGCACCATCCATACACATACAACAGCATGAGCAGGCAAAGGTGAGCCAGACATCCGAGCAACACAGGAAGTGCACCACACATGTACACACACCACCACACTTGCATGCATGTGTACACCTCTGCCAAGTGTCGCAGTGTTCAGATGGGCATCCATGTCACATCTGACGATCAGGCTTCCACATACCGCTGTCACATGCATCCATGTTGCATCACTTTTGCACCCTTGTCAAATGCACACACATGCACATGTACACAGTGCTGATACATGCAGCTGAAAACAACATACATGCGTGACATCACAGACATGTCTACTTACATACACATTCATCCAAACATGTGTGCCCACACAACTGCATTTGGCATGCAAGCCTACACACACAAGCACCATCCATGTCTCACACATTCCAGCCCTCGCATGTGTTAGCCCCACGGCCCTGTACACCCCCACCCATACTCGACCCCATACAAACAGATGTGCAACCTGCACACTACTGAAAAATCACCACACGCACATCTCACAATCAGGATGCATGTACACTTACCGCTCGACTCCAGGCGGGTCTGCCTCTCAAAGACCAGGACCTGGAGCGCTGGGGATATGCGTTCCAGGACCCTCATCTGTTCTTCCGACAAGTGGCCCCGGCGCCCCTTGGCATCCGCTGCCTTCAAGAGGCGCCGGGCCTTGTTCAGGGTCCTGGACCTGAAGTCCTCCCAGCGCTTCTTGACATGTTGTAAGTCGCGGACTGCCACCCCCTCCGCGTTGATGGCAGTCACGATGTCAGTCCAGATCCCAATCCGTCCTTCCTTGTCGGCGCGGGAACTTCCGAAGAGGGCATCATACTGCCCCAGGACTTGCTCCACCAGGACACCAACTTCGGTGGCACTAAAGATGGTGCCCCTCTGCCTCTCTGGCCGGGGGTTGTCAGTGGTCACAGATGGTGTTTGCCCCGACATGACAACCCCAGAGGCAGGAGTGGGTGGGCAACTGGGTCCTGGGGCTGGGCTGTGGAGCGATGGAATCCCAGTCGGGAGTCTTCGGTTCCAGCAGGGGTGGTCACAGCAACAGCACCCCTGGCTGATGTGCAGGCAGCAAATGGCAGGACACGTGGGCAGCAGGCAGTCAGGGAGCAGCAGATGGCAGGTGGGAGCGTGCTCGGGGCTTTGGGGGGCAGTAGTTCGGCCTTCTGGGCAGGAGCGTGGTCTTCCGTGTGCTTACGCGTTGCCAGCTTGATACAGAGTGAATTGGCACGTGAAAATCCTGCACGTTTGCGTGTAATTCGAGGAAAGGCCCTTAGCGCGTATGCACGGCAGCACGCATATGCGATATCATTGGACCAAAGGCCCTTAGCGCGTGAGCGCGTCTGTGACGTGACACGCGCGGGTGTTTCCCTCATTACACGTGATGACAGAGCACACTTGGATTTCCACCAATCGCGTGTGAAAGTTCCCGCGCACCCCGAAACACACGTACCCAGGCCAATCGCGTGTACACTCACTTCCCTCCGATTACACGCAATGACACTCGGACGTAGTTTTACCACGTATCCGAATACGGGAAACCCGCGCACGGCAAAAGACGTGCACAGGCGTCAACGCGTCCGCCACACGAATGCAGGCGGAAGCGTCCCCGCACACAGCATAAAAGTGCGCGCAAACAACAAACGCGTATATACAGCTACGATGAATGCCCCATTTGCCGCAGCACTGATCGTGGGACACCGCAGGAGGAGGAGAATAGCCAGGGTACACATTTTCGCACCACGGACAAGCCTTTTTGGGATGCCTGACGACCAGGTCTATGGCAGGTATAGGTTTCCACCCCATGTCATCCTAGACCTGGTCAGGGAGTGGGAAGATGACCTTACATCCCCCACCCTTTGCTCCCAAGCATTGAGCCCCTTGGAGAAGCTGCTCAATGTCCTGCATTTTTTGGCCACTGGGTCATTTCAACGGACCACTGCCATAGTGGGGGGGGTCTCACAGGCCACGCAGCCACGCTGCCTACACCAGGTACTGGCAATCATGACAGCGCGCCCCTCAGTCCGCAGGCACATATACATGCCCAGAACACCCGCAGAAAGGCAGGCCGTTGTCCTGGATTTTTTCAGGGTGGCACACTTCCCCAAAGTGCTTGGTGCCATAGATTGCACCCATGTGGCCCTACGTCCACCTAGGGCCACTGAGCACATCTACCGATACCGCAAGCACTGGCATTCCATCAATGTACAGGTGGTATGCGATGCAAAGGGAATCATCACCTCTGTCTATGCAAACTACCCTGGCTCCACCCATGACAGTTTCATTTACAGAATGTCTGCCCTGAGCCGGGCCCTGGAAGCTGGGCAGCATGGCGACACATGGCTCCTAGGTCAGTACAAATGCCCTTGCACATGCATGCAAGTCACACACAGACAAATATCCAAACCCTAATAATCTCAACTATTATCACCTCCCCAGGGGACAGTGCCTACCCTCTGAGCAACCACATGATGACGCCAATCCGGAACCCCACCACACAACCCCAGATAAGATACAACGCCGCCCATATTGCAACCAGGGGCATAGTGGAGTGCACATTCAGAGTGCTCAAGTCACGTTTCCGCTCCCTTGACCGCTCTGGTGGGCAACTACCCTATGCACCACCAGTAGTGTGCAGGATCATTGTGGCAGCATGTGTCCTGCACAATGTTGCAACACGGCAGGGCGTCCGGTGGACATGGTGGTGCCCACACATCCCCAACCACAGGCACAGGCGTTGCCCATGGGAGGGGACAGGGCACGTGGCGAGGAAGCCCGGACCCAGCTTGTGGCCACATTTTTCACCTAAACTCCAACCCCTGCGGAGTGCACACAGGCCTGGCACATGCCAGGTGACAATCGATGATGACAAAGAAACAGTCAACTGTCACAACCCTACCACCCTGAGATTGTTGCCATGGAAGTGCCACATCGTCTGCATCCCTAGCTACTTAAACACAAGCTATCCTGTGTGACCAAAAGGCACACATATGACATATGACATGATATGGCCTATACACAAGTATTTCAAGGCGCGATGAGGCAGGGAGGGGTGAACAAGGGAAGACCGACAACGGTACTACTAGGCCAGGTGCCATTGAGATTGTGCAAGTGCTGGGGTAGGGGGAAGGGAAAAGTGCAAAGGGAAGGGTGGGGGGAGTGCAGTACAGGGGAAGTAGCCCAAAAAGAAAATACATAGGTCGGCTGGTGGCAACTGTAAAGGTAAGTGTAGACAAGTGCTGGGAAGGGTGGGCTGTAGGGATAGAGAGACAGTACCGCAGTGCAGGGGTTGCCAGGGAGCCGTGCAAGTGGAGAGTGGCTGGGCCAGGGACCGAGGTCGGTGAGAGTGGCCCAGTTGCAGCTCCAGTGCAGTTCCAGTGAAGAATTCTGCAAGGGAGAGGCAGAGAGAAAGCAGAAGCAAAGAGGAAGGTCTTGAGGTGCTTCCAGAACTGGAGATGGTTCCCCTCAAGTTCAAGTGAGGCAGGAAGATTGTTCCAGAGGGAGGGCCCTGCCGCAGAGAGAGATCTACCCCCAGCTAGTTGCTCTGAGAAGCGGATGACCCTGACATGCAAGGTGTGCATCACACACACCTGCAAAACAGGCCATGGCCATCACTGTCATGTCACTCAAACCCTCCCAAATCACAACATGACATGGCAAGCAATACCCATACACCAACACAGTAACGATAAGGTACACATTGCCATGTCCTAAATGTACAGTGGCATCAGACAATGATGCCTGACCCGGAATCAGATGAAATGACAGACCAACAAAATCTCCCACCCAATATAAGTCATTTCCAAATGCATTACAAGAGTCGTAGACGTAACATAACAATGAATGCCTGTCTACATGCACATTGTGCATTGCAAAATCAACACTGCAGCTCATGTGTGCAGTGTCCTACTCCTGCAACACACTGCTCAGCGCACAGCACAGTGAACAGCCATTGTGTGTGATGCACACCCTGAGCATCACATCTAAGTGACAGACCACATCAAACAGCAAATTAGGCATTTACAGGATCCATAATCGGTCACAGAACATGTGCTGCAGGGACACAGTGGGCACAAGAAGGCAAACAGTGTACACGTGGATATGCAAGGGTGGGAGTACATGTAGTGCATCAGAGTGGAAGTGTGTGGTTCTGCAAGGACATGCACTCCACATATGCATGTGCACTCAAGTGACCATTAGTGTTCTCTACACATCACATGTGAACATTCACCATGTGTACACCCCAGCATGTCAAACCACAACTATCCCCTCGCACGTGAAAGGAAAACACAACACATGAACAGGCATTGATCAGCAGAACACAACATGTACATAGGTTACCACCATTACAATGTCAAGGTCCCCATCACACTGCAGGGCAAGGCAACTATCAACAACAACCCCCCCTTCCCTCACAAATGACCATGACCCACTGAACAACTGCACCTGGGTCATGGAGCCTTCAAACCTCAATTCCACCTGGCCACAGGATCACCTTTACCCTTCGTCACCATCTCCCACCTTGTGTGTATAAAGGTGCCTGCACCCTCATAATCAATGTCCAAAATCACAAAATCCAAGCCAGAAAAACGAACCAGAACACCCTCCAGTAGATGATTGACGTAGCAGTACCTCACAAAGGCCAAGTACTACCACAATGATGCAACAACCAAGGTAGCACAGCAAAACAATGTCACGACAGGATGTGAAACATGTGTGGTTCATGACATAGGATGATGCACCATGAACGGATGTGTACTATCACAGGTCCCCTGTACAGGCGCGGGAGTGTCACGAAACAACCACCCACACCATATCCCGGGTGCCTGCAAGGTCAAACTCACACAGGCCCCTGAGACCCTGGTGGGGAAGGAGGTTCAGGGATATGCAGTCGGGACAGGCGTTTACACACTGGATGACTGGAATGAGTGGCAGGAGAGGGGAGGAGGAATGACACATGAAACTAGGGAATGCACGAAAATGTACTACCTGCATGAACACATACACAATCCAAACAAACTTGGACATCATTGTCATGGCCTTCTGTAGTCCAGGCTCAGGAGTGGTATGAACCAAACACCCCCTCTAGGGTTTTGGCACCTGCAAGTTCGGGGCTTACACAGGCATCCGCAACCCCAGCGGGGAAAGAGGGTCAGGGAACGTTGCTTGGATAGGTACGGGAAGCAGGAACACCGGGTAGAGGGTACAGAGTTCAAAATTGCATAGGATCACGGGTGATTAGGGAGAAAAAACATACCAAATTGAACCACACATACATCCATGCATTAGTACACTCCCCAGCAAGCCTATGCAGAGCAGTTCGAAAGAAAAACAACAAGACACTTAACTCTGGTTTTGAGTGCTGGCCTCCTGCCTGCGCACTCTCAGGTCCGGTTACAGGAGCACTGCAATGCTGCAAAGAGAGCCACAGTCAACAACCTGTACGTGCCAATTACACAAAAACACAACACCAAACATGCCCCATAGCAACAAACTACTCTACAAACAGACAATCTGGTGTCGATGCTTCGTACCCATATATAACATCACCCCGGGTCATACACAGTCAATGCAATAAGTCAGCCGCTGGTGGGTGAGTGGCAAATGGAACACCAATGTGTCACAATTCACACAACATGCAATGTTCCCTGGGTAAGCAGACAGACCCATATAGCAAGCCATGACTTCAGAGCAAGTTGCGTACCACCATGACCGAAACAAAGTTGGCAGTGCATTTATCATAAAGTACTTGGAAAAGACATGCACTGCACCCGAGTATGTCCCTTGCTGTATGTCCCTGTGAGCTGCCCCTTTCCATGTCTCGGAAGGCTACATGGTTGATACAAGTGCCTCAATGGACCTTGGTGTACCGGAGGGTATGTGCCACTGCCCCTGCATGTGTCCCAGACAACCCTACTATCAACAGCCATCAGTCCACCAACACATCTGAGCTGCATTGTGTGCTTCAACACCAATATTCGTCTAAGCTCACCCTCAGTGCTGTTACTAAGCCTGCATGTGCAACTCGCCTGGTGCAAGCTTTGCTGTGTCGTGGCCCCCTGTGCTGCTCACCTTGCCTGGAGTTCCTTGGAACATGTCAGCAGTTCTAGGATGTGGGTCTGCAATCCCTGTGCCTCTGCTTGTACACATATGTGCATGTGGGCACCAACAAACGGGTCCAGAATTCCGTCGTCGATTGGGCCCTGTCTGCTGGCAAAGGTGCTCTGGAGGCACATCCCCCTGCAGAAAGGGCATGAAACACATGATTAATGCTTCAAAGTCATCTGTGTGTGTCTCATCAGGCATCTCATTACTTGACCATGTCAGAGAGTCACATCACAAATCACTCCATCAGTCCGTCTTTTACATCCAAAGTGTGGAACACTATCTACAGCATGAATTGCAACAAGCACATGTACAGGAAAGATATGAAACATTCTACACAATGCATAGCAATCAATGTACACATTAATCATGACACACCCCATCTAGCAAAAGCTGAACAGTGGACAATAACACTAAGATCATCCCCACTAGGCGTGTCAACACAAGTCACACAGCACCAGACATGCCACAGATATGACAGTCCAAAGCCCTTGTGTAATATTCTGTAACACCGAACCATCCTTGCGAGCCCGCGGATAAGGGAGGCAGGAGTGGCATATGTGAGTCAAGGACCCCAAGCAGCAAACACATACACAAGACAAGCCTGAAGGGCCCAGCTGGAACAGACAGTGGATGCCTTCAAAAGCCACAAAGCACCGCACCGTCACATGAAAGCACAACAGACTAGCAATTTTAAACTAAATCAACTATTAACTAATTATACTAACAATGGAAAACCTACATTACCTAATTAAACTAACTATCAAACAGAAACTTAACTAACTAAACTAAAAGAAAAATCAAAAATGGCCACATACGACTCAGGGGGCAGGGGAGGCACCCAGGAGGGGGGAGGTACAGGGTGCTGCTCATCATCCACATGCGATGATGCTGAGCCAAAAAAAAAAAAACCTCCATGGGCTCTACGCCTGCACAGCCCGACCTATGTGGGAGATAGATGGTCGTCCGAGTCTGGCTCATCCTGTAAAGGAGGACATGGCACAGTAGCCTGGCCACTCCTAGCCGCAGCTTGCCCCTCGTCAGCAGCAAGTCTGCCGGACGGGTGAGCCTGGTTCTGTGTGGCGATGTGACATAGGTCTGCATGCAGAACCTCACGTGATACACGTGCTTCCTCTTGCAAGGTAGCACGTGTAACACGGAGTTCCTCCTGCAAGGCCTGGCTGGACAACCGCTGCACCTCCCGGCAAGCCTGTAGCTCAGCCGAGATGGTACGCTCAAGCTGTGCAAACCTCTCCTCTGCCTGCTGCCTCTGGGACATCATAAGGACACCCAGAGTGGATCTGAGGGAAGCATACTCCTCCCTCAAGGCATCCATGTGCGCCTCTGCGTGAGCAGCAATTGCTTGACGCAGAGATGACATTTCAGCCTGGCGTGCCCTGTCTGAGGCCGCCATGCCCATCCTGAGCGAGCGGGCCGTGGACCGTGCCGCCTGCTGCTGGAGAAGCACCTGCCTAGCAGGGGGGAGCACAGATCGGGCCACACGCTCCATGCTCTCAGCAATGTTCTCCATTGCTGCCCCCTGCCGTTCGGAATTGGCAGTCATGTCTTGCTCCCACTCAGTATACAGCGGTTGCGCGCGGCGACCGCGTTGCCAGGCTTGACCCCTGCGGGACCCAAGGACCGGGGGTCCTCGCTGTGTTGGCACCGCCCGTGGCTGCACGACTACATGCCCCCGTCGACGTGATGTCCCAGGCACATCAGTGACTGGTGTGGAG
This sequence comes from Ambystoma mexicanum, assembly GCF_040938575.1. Classification (NCBI taxonomy): domain Eukaryota; kingdom Metazoa; phylum Chordata; class Amphibia; order Caudata; family Ambystomatidae; genus Ambystoma; species Ambystoma mexicanum. The sequence goes on from NC_090921.1 coordinate 308,743,532, forward strand.
GGTGACCCTGCGTCCCGATCCACCACGGGCGGAGGAACCAAGACTGTCTGATCCCTCAGTGCAGGTGTCGCAGACAGAGGAGTGTCCACATCAGAATCACTCACCCCTGACACATGGACTTGATGCTCATCCAACTCAACATGGACGTCAGAGTCGTCATCAAGGCTGGACTCATACGCAGCCAGAGACAAGATGGACTGCAGCACTTGGGGGTTTTTGTGGCCTACCACCCCACGACCCCCACTAGTGCCAGGTTGATGTGGTGTTACCAACCCTGTGTCTGGCATGACAACACCATCCTCCGCCTCCATTGCGTCATCACCTGAAAAATAGAGAGAAAAAAGGTCACTACACCTGTCAGAAGCACACGACACACACACACACCAACAGCAAACGCATCCGGCAGACATGTGACACACAACATATAACCTGGCATGCATGCTGGGTCTACTTTGAATAGCTTCTGTGATCAGACCTGTTGAAAGGTGGCAGTTTCCATGGAAGTGGGTCTATGCAGTGCAGAAAATGTGTACGCCACTCACTACCTACATGTACAAGCACTCCATGGTGTGTGCCAGGAAATGTGAAGGCAGTGCAATGTCAAATTCAGACATCACGTGCATTGTGCATTCAATGTGTACCATATCTAGAAGCCAAGCACCCCTCCACCCCAGTACCAAAGCAGGGATGCCTAGCATGGTATCAAAAGGCTGACCATACACCTGTGTATTGACAGGCAGTGTTGACTGGCATCAACAGCTTAATGTGATTCAAATGGCAACACTGCAAATGATGCTGGGACAGTAGGCAGGACACATGACGAAAACTCTGGAGGCCGCCCACGTGTGAAGAAGACACAACAAGAGTTGGACAGAGTCATTGGCCATTGAACAGGCTGAGGCCTGTGAACCACACAGATTGTCAGAGCCTAAACATGTGTGCAACGCAGGACTGAGCCACAGTTGACATGGGAAGGCTGATGAGATGGCAGGCAATGTATGTAACCAAGGACTTATATTACAGTGATCATCCAGTCAAGGACACATAGGGGCATGCGTGCAATGCACATGGAGCATAAATGGGCACTCATGTCCCTGCGGGACATCTGACCCATACACAGTACAAGTGAGATACCCTGCATCGAGTACTAAGGCTCTACCACACGGCATATGTCTGGCAGATTCTACACTGGAAGTTAGCATCTACACAGGACACATGAACAAGAAACTACACATTGGCAAGATTGAAGCAGACCAGTGCAAAGGTGGAACTGGGGTGCAGAGTGGCGGAGGAGGGGCAAGGGAGCATGCCTACATGGAGTCCCGCATGCAGGCAGAGGAGACATGCATGATGGAAGCATTGCATTACTTACACATCAGAACCATGTACACGTCACATGTAGCAGCAATCATGCACAACACATCCCACAAGTGAAACACACACGTCCTCAACAAACACGCATCAACACTCACTGGACTGCCCATCAAAGTCCAGCATCTCTCCCACTCCTTCGACCAATTCAGGTGGTATGAACTCTGCAACGAGAGCCTCATGCGGAGTGAGCTCTTCCTCCTCTGGTGCAGGCCCACTGCCAGTCACCAGAGTCAAGTTGTAATTAGAGGCACGCTTAGCCTTAGTGCTGCGCTTGATGTCATTCCAACGCTTTTTGCACTCTTGCGCCGTGCGCACCTCATGGCTGAATGAACTGACATGTTCCGCAACATGCTTCCAGTGGGTGTCACGTTGGGCAGCCGTAGTCTGACTATTGGCACCCACTAGCATGTCACAGCTGTGGCCCCGCACGTAGTCCACAAGGAAGTCCAGTTCCTGCTTACAGAAAGGCTTCTTCCTCGATGTGCAGGAGGTCGTGGCTGTGTGTGGGGTCCCAGCCTGTGCTGCAGGTGCAACCTTCCTCCTCTTGGACTGTGGCGCAGACCCTGGCTGACTAATGCCGCCCTGACCAGTATGGCCAGTGGGTTCGGTGGATTGAGCCAAGGGAGTGGCAGGTGGAGGGATGACCAACGGCCTGACTCGTGCCAGTGGCAGCTGGGTGCCCACTAATGGACCCTGCGCAGCAACATCAGCTGTGGCAGGGTCATTGACCGCAACGGTCCTGGTTGGCAGACTCACAACCGGGGTGCTGTTGGGTGCATCTGCCCCTGCACTTGCCAACACCCGGCTGTTCGGGGCAGCAGATGACATGACTGCCCCAGGGACACGTGTCTTGGTCTGAGTAGCCCGGCCTGCCCCAATGGTTTCCCCCCTGGCCTGTTGGAGATCTACCAAGGGCTCTTCAAGTGCCAACGCAGCCTGCGCTGGCAGACCCTGAGCCTGGGTGGCGGTGTCCACAGCTGCACCTGCAGCTACCACTACCCTTGGGCCCGTGGCAGTCGATGGAACGGACTGCCGGGTCGAACGGGTGCCAGTACCAGAGGCAGGAGCTGCATCCCCCGGAACCACAGGGGGTGGTGGCATGACTGCACTGACACATGGCACAACATTGTGCTCAAGTGGTGCACCCCTGCCTCTTCCCCCTCTGTGGCTGCCCTGGACACCCTGGAGTCCCCCTACTCCCTGGTCACCACGGCTACGTCCCCGACCACACCCACCACGAGGAGGACGCTCAGCTGAGGCGCACCTCACCTTTGGTGGCCTCCCAACCATGGCACTGATGTAGAAGTGCTGGCACAGATGGAGTGGTGCCAATGGGAGGTGTACACCACAATTGACGTGGGAAATTGGAGTGAAGGGGGTGGGAAGCAAGATGTTAACAGCCCCCCTGCACCTGCAAGGCTGTATGTGACCCCGGTGATGTGGTGACGGGTCACGCAACACTCAGGCACCCCAAAACTGCAGTAAAACCGTGCACGCAACCCTGCAGCCTACATGCGTGGATTCAACCTCCCGCAGTACGCGGTGGCACCCAGTAACACGAATAACACGTACGCGTGGGACACGCAGGCTACTATGACATCGAAAATGGGTGCGATATCCAGGGGCACCCGCAGTGGGAAAAAGAGCGTGTGCGACTCACCATCTGACTAGCGCGATGCAGACAAACACGCGTAGCCAATACCCCCGCCAAAATAAGAGATACGTTCTTGATAGCTGTGAAGTTGTGATGGCGCGCGAAACAACAGGAAGCAGCAACACACGTCGGTCTCCACGAAAGGCACGTACAGCGAACTGCTGGGCCCGCTCACCTTTAACCCGTGCTGAGGGAAACGCACGCGCGCGTCACGTCACTTACGCGCATGAGCCCTTTCCTCGTATTACACGCGGACGTGCAGTTTTTCACGCGTGCTGAAATGCCCATGCACGCCTGTACGCGTCACGTCACAGGGGCGCTTGCGCTTGAGGGGCCTTCTGTCCAATGAAAAAGCGTATGCGTGCAGACGCGCTTACGCGCTATGGGCCTTTCCTCGAATTACACGCTGACGTGCCAAATTTTCACGTGCCAAATCACTCCGTATCAAGCTGGCCACGCGTAAGCACACGGAAGACCACGCTCCTGCCCAGAAGGCCGAACTACTGCCCCCCAGAGCCCCGAGCATGCTCCCACCTGCCATCTGCTGCTGCCTGACTGCCTGCTGCCCACGTGCCCTGCCATTTGCTGCCTGCACATCAGCCACGGTTGCTGTTGCTGTGACCACCCCTGCTGGACCCAAAGACTCCCGACTGGGATTCCGTCGCTCCACAGCCCAGCCCCAGGACCCAGTTGCCCACCCACTCCTGCCTCTGGGGTTGTCATGTCGGGGCAAACACCATCTGAGACCACTGACAACCCCCGGCCAGAGAGGCAGAGGGGCACCAGCTTCAGTGCCACCGAAGTTGGTGTCCTGGTGGAGCAAGTCCTGGGGCAGTATGATGCCCTCTTCGGAAGTTCCCGCGCCGACAAGGAAGAACAGACTCGGATCTGGACTGACATCGTGACTGCCATCAACGCGGAGGGGTTGGCAGTCCGCGACTTACAACATGTCAAGAAGCGCTGGGAGGATTTCAGGTCCAAGACCCTGAACAAGGCCCGGCGCCTCTTGAAGGCAGCGGATGCCAAGGGGCGCCGGGGCCACTTGCCGGAAGAACAGATGAGGGTCCTGGAACGCATATCCCCAGCTCTCCACGTCCAGGTCCTTAAGAGGCAGACCCGTCTGGAGTCGAGCGGTAAGTGAACATGCATCCTGATTGTGAGATGTGCGTGTGGTGATTTTTCAGTAGTGTGCAGGTTGCACATCTGTTTGTATGGGGTCGAGTATGGGTGGGGGTGTACAGCGCCGATGGGCTAACACATGCGAGGGCTGGAATGTGTGAGACATGGATGGTGCTTGTGTGTGTAGGCTTGCATGCCAAATGCAGTTGTGTGGGCACACATGTTTGGATGAATGTGTATGTAAGTAGACATGTCTGTGATGTCACGCATGTATGTTGTTTTCAGCTGCATGTATCAGCACTGTGTACATGTGCATGTGTGTGTATTTGACAAGGGTGCAACAGTGATGCAACATGGATGCATGTGACAGCGGTATGTGGAAGCCTGATCGGCAGATGTGACATGGATGCCCATCTGAACACTGCGACACTTGGCAGAGGTGTACGCATGCATGCAAGTGTGGTGGTGTGTGTACATGTGTGGTGCACTTCCTGAGTTGCATGTGATGTCTTGCTCACCTTTGCCTGCTCATGCTGTTCTATGTGTATGGATGGTGCTGGCAGTTGCGATATGGCTGTGGTATGGCTCATGTGTGCGAGTTGAAATTACATGTGTGTTGGGGATTGTGATGACATGTCTGAGGTTTGCCAATGTCACTCATGTACAACTGTCATGTGTGTATGTGTCCATTGTACAGTGCCCTGATGCCTGTGTTTTATTTCTCCCTGTCTGCAGCGTCAACTGATGAAGAGGGCGGAGAAGCTGCTGTGGAGCACAGCGGCGGGGATCCCACCACCAGTTGGAGACGCAAGGCCCGGCTCCCATCCCATGTTGTCATCTCGTCGGGGAGTGAGGAGTCCGGTGCTGCGTCCCAGGCCGCAGCTGCCAGGGGGAGGTCCAAGAGGCGGAGGTTGGAGTTGGACTCCTCGGCAGCAGAAGGGGCAGCTGGGACCCCACAGGGCCCAACAGGGGAAGATGGCACAGAGTCATCCAGGTTGGTGGGGGGTTTGGTGGAGGAGGAGGCCGTACAAGCAACAGAGACGGGGTCTGGAGGTGGGGATCCCACTGGTGCTAGTGGTGCAGTGCAGGACAAGGGACAGGAATCAGCACAGGCCGCAGCCGAGGTGCCTGTGTGCAATCCTGTCCCTGATCCTGTCCCTGCATCATCTTGCACCAGCAGGGATGCCTACGTCCAGACCCGTTTTCAGGCAGGGGATGAGCTCACGTCTGCCTGCTCACCTTCCTCTGCCTGCGGACGTGGCTATCCGGGTCCGGGTTGAGCCTGTTCTGAGTGGTGTGGCGTTGCGTCAACGGGCCATGCGAGGTGACCTGCAGTCTTTTCATGAGGAGACTGCATGTCATCTCGAATGGCTCATTCACCACGTCAGCCTGCTGGGACAGGTCACCCAGGCCGGATTCCTCCGTATGATGGGGCTTGCTACGACCCCCTCCTCAACTGAACCCCCTACGCGCCAGTCGTCCTCCGTGCCATCTTCCCACCCATCAGTCACCTGGGTGCCCTGTGGAGCTGCCTCTGACGGTGCGGCCAGGCTGGTGGAGGAGGCATCCTTGCCACAGTCGGGAGTCGGACGTCCAGCAGGGATGGCCACATCAACGACTGCACCCCAGCCGGCGGAGGATGTGCAGGCAGCAGGAGGCAGTGCACGGGCAGAGGCACAGCAGCAGCAGCAACGTGGTGGGAGCCATGAAGGCTCGGGGCCTTCAACATCAGAGGGGCAGGCATCGGCCGGAGGGTAGGAGAACCCAGGACAGAGAGTGTCTTCCGTGTGGCAGCGGTTGGGCCACGCCATAGATGTGGAGAGGCAGCGGGCGGAAGAGGCACGGCTCACAATGGTCAGGGCGGAGAACTCCATGCAGAGGGCCCTGAAGCGGGCCAAGTGCCTCGAGGCAATCCGAAGGGGTTTGGAGGTGGACACGTCGACGGCCCTGCGGACCCTCAGGGCCATGGAGGAGGACCGCCTCCGGGACATTGAGCAGGGGTTCGATGATGCCCCGGCCTGGGACATCCAAAAGTGAGCCGTCAAACTAGCCCGCTGCCCTTGTACATAGTTATGTAGGTAGTGTTAGGTTTCATTTTTTTTTAAATTAATTTTGGACCTTTCGGACATTGGCCACATTTTTGTATATAGTTTATTTTATTAGTTAGTGTAGTTAGATAGGTTTCCTTTCTTTTGTTGGGATAATGGACCCTGGCTTGTTCGTATGTACATAGTTCACTGTTGGATTGTATTTTTCTTTCACATTTTAACCATGGAGCAATGGCTTTCTTTTTTATTTCCCATTGGATTTTGTTTTGTGGACAGTGACTTTGGACACCATTACTTTGGATTTTGATTTCTGGTTTTGCTTTTTTTCACAGACATGCTTCTTTTCATTTTTGTACATTCACATTTATGTTTCTTTATTTTTGATTCTATTTATGTTTCCTTTAATACATATTTGTTTCATACTTCAATGTGTAGTATCATCTCATTGGTTTCATGCATATCATGATATGGGTTTTGAGATTCACTGACACCCATTGGTTGCATGTGAGGGAAATGTGTTTGTTTCGGAACTTGCAATTGGTGTTCTGTCATGTAATTGCTAATTATGAGTGGGTGGATGCAATATTCGGGTGGGTGTTTTGCATTTGGAGGCTGACCATAGGGACCAGGGATCTAGGTTGTGATGACATGTTGGCTGGGGAACATGAGTTGGACATGGGTGTGGGCCTGCTGGCAGGTGCTCCACAGTGCTGAGGGGTGGGGGGGTGGGAGACATGGGTGGGGGCCTGCTGGCAGGTGCCCCATAGTGCTGGGGGGTGGGTGGGTGGGGAACATGAGTTGGACAAGAGTGGGGGCCTGCTGGCAGGTGCCCCACAGTGCTGGGGGGTGGGGGTGCAGGGGAACATGAGTTGGACATGGGTGGGCGCCTGGTGGCAGGTGCCCCACAGTGCTGGGGGGTGGGGGTGGTGGGGATCATGAGTTGGACATGGGTGGGGGCCTGCTGGCAGGTGCCCCACAGTGCTGGGGGGTGGAGGTGGTGGGGAACATGAGTTGGACATGGGTGGGGGCCTGCTGGCAGGTGCCCCACAGTGCTGGGCGGTGGGGGGGGTGGGGAACATGAGTTGGACATGGGTGGGGACCTGCTGGCAGGTGCCCCACCCACAGTGCTGGGGGTTGGGGGGGGTGGGAGACATGGGTGGGGGCCTGCTGGCAGGCGACCCACAGTGCTGGGGGGTGGGGGTGGTGGGGAACATGAGTTGGACATGGGTGGGGGTCTGCTGGCAGGTTCCCCACAGTGCTGGGGGGTGGGGGTGGTGGGGAACATGAGTTGGACATGGGTGGGGCCTGGTGGAGGGTGCCCCTGCACTGCTGGGGGGTGGGGGGGAGGGGGACATGAGTTGGACATGGGTGGGGGCCTGCTGGCAGGTGCCCCACAGTGCTGGGGGTGAGGGGGGTGGGAGACATGGGTGGGGGCCTGGTGGAGGGTGCCCCTGCCCTGCTGGGGGGTGGGGGGGTGGGGAACATGAGTTGGACATGGGTGGGGGCCTGCTGGCAGGTGCCCCACAGTGCTGGGGGGTGGGGGTGGTGGGGAACATGAGTTGGACATGGGTGGGGGCCTGCTGGCAGGTGCCCCACAGTGCTGGGGGGTGGGGGGGTAGGAGACATGGGTGGGGGCCTGCTGGCAGGTGCCCCACAGTGCTGGGGGGTGGGGGGGTTGGGGAACTTGAGTTGGACAAGAGTGGGGGCCTGCTGGCAGGTGCCCCACAGTGCTGGGGGGTGGGGGTGCAGTGGAACATGAGTTGGACATGGGTGGGGGCCTGTTGGCGGGTGACCCTGCACTGCTGGGGGGTGGGGGTGGTGGGAGACATGGGTGGGGGCCTGCTGGTAGGTGCCCCACAGTGCTGGGGGGTGGGGGGTGGGAGACATGGGAGGGGGCCTGGTGGAGGGTGCCCCTGCACTGCTGGGGGGTGGGGAACATGAGTTGGACATGGGTGGGGGCCTGCTGGCAGGTGCTCCACAGTGCTGGGGGGTGGGGGGGTGGGAGACATGGGAGGGGGCCTGGTGGATGGTGCCCCTGCACTCCTGGGGGCTGGGGAACATGAGTTGGACATGGGTGGGGGCCTGCTGGCAGGTGCCCCACAGTGCTGGGGGGTCGGGGGGGTGCGAGACATGGGTGGGGGCCTGCTGGCAGGTGCCCCACAGTGCTGAGGGGTGGGGGTGGTGGGGAATATGAGTTGGACATGGGTGGGGTCCTGCTGGCAGGTGCGCCACAGTGCTGGGGGTTGGGGGTGGTTGGGAGACATGGGTGGGGGCCTGCTGGCAGGTGCCCCACAGTGCTGGGGGGTGGGAGGGGTGGGGAACATGAGTTGGACAAGAGTGGGGGCCTGCTGGCAGGTGCCCCACAGTGCTGGGGTGTGGGGGTGCAGGGGAACATGAGTTGGACATGGTGGGGGCCTGGTGGCGGGTGACCCTGCACTGCTGGGGGGTGGGGGTGGTGGAAGACATGGGTGGGGACCTGCTGGCAGGTGCCCCACAGTGCTGGGGGTGGGGGTGGTGGGGAACATGAGTTGGACATGGGTGGGGGCCTGCTGGCAGGTGCCCCACAGTGCTGGGGGGTGGGGGTGGTGGGGAACATGAGTTGGACATGGGTGGGGGCCTGCTGGCAGGTGCCCCACAGTGCTGGGGGGTGGGGGGTGTGGAACATGAGTTGGACATGGGTGGGGGCCTTCTGGCAGGTGCCCCACAGTGCTGGGGGGTGGGGGGGTGGGAGACATGGGTGGGGGCCTGCTGGCCGGTGGCCCACAGTGCTGAGGGGTGGGGGTGGTGGGGAACATGAGTTGGACATGGGTGGGGGCCTGCTGGCAGGTGCCCCACAGTGCTGGGGGGTGGGGGGGGGTGGGAGACATGGGTGGGGGCCTGCTGGCAGGTGCCCCACAGTGCTGGGGGGTGTGGGGGGGGGGGGGAACATGAGTTGGACATGGGTGGGGGCCTGCTGGCAGGTGCCCCACAGTGCTAGGGGGTGGGGGGTGGGAGACATGGGTGGGGGCCTGCTGGCAAGTGCCCCACAGTGCTGGGGGGTGGGGGGGTGGGGAACATGAGTTGGACATGGGTGGGGGCCTGCTGGCAGGTGCCCCACAGTGCTGGGGGGTGAGTGGGGTGGGAGACATGGGTGGGGGCCTGGTGGAGGGTGCCCCTGCCCTGCTGGGGGGTGGGGGGTGGGGAACATGAGTTGGACACGGATGGGGGCCTGCTGGCAGGTGCCCCACAGTGCTGGGGGGTGGGGTGGTGGGGAACATGAGTTGGACATGGGTGGGGGCCTGCTGGCAGGTGCCCCACAGTGCTGGGGGGTGGGGGGGTGGTAGACATGGGTGGGGGCCTGCTGGCAGGTGCCCCACAGTGCTGGGGGGTGGGGGGGTGGGGAACATGAGTTGGACAAGAGTGAGGGCCTGCTGGCAGGTGCCCCACAGTGCTGGGGGGTGGGGGTGCAGGGGAACATGAGTTGGACATGGGTGGGGGCCTGATGGCGGGTGACCCTGCACTGCTGGGGGGTGGGGGTGGTGTTAGACATGGGTGGGGGCCTGCTGGCAGGTGCCCCACAGTGCTGGGGGGTGGGGGTGGTGGGGAACATGAGTTGGACATGGGTGGGGGCCTGCTGGCAGGTGCCCCACAGTGCTGGGGGGTGGGGGTGGTGGGGAACATGAGTTGGACATGGGTGGGGGCCTGCTGGCAGGTGCCCCACAGTGCTGGGGGGTGGGGGGGGTGGGGAGCATGAGTTGGACATGGGTGGGGGCCTGCTGGCAGGTGCCCCACAGTGCTGGGGGGTGGGGGGGTGGGAGACATGGATGGGGGCCTGCTGGCAGGTGCCCCACAGTGCTGGGGGGTGGGGGTGGTGGGGAACATGAGTTGGACATGGGTGAGGGCCTGCTGGCAGGTGCCCCACAGTGCTGGGGGGTGGGGGTGGTGGGGAACATGAGTTGGACATGGGTGGGGGCCTGCTGGCAGGTGCCCCACACTGCTGGGGGGTGGGGGGGTGGGAGACATGGGTGGGGACCTGCTGGCAGGTGCCCCACAGTGCTGGGGGGTGGGGGTGGTGGGGAACATGAGTTGGACATGGGTGGGGGCCTGCTGGCAGGTGCCCCACAGTGCTGGGGGGTGGGGGTGGTGGGGAACATGAGTTGGACATGGGTGGGGGCCTGCTGGCAGGTGCCCCACAGTGCTGGGGGGTGGGGGGGTGGGGAACATGGGTGGGGGCCTGCTGGCAGGTGCCCCACAGTGCTGGGGGGTGGGGGGGGTGGGAGACATGGGTGGGGGCCTGCTGGCCGGTGCCCCACAGTGCTGAGGGGTGGGGGTGGTGGGGAACATGAGTTGGACATGGGTGGGGGCCTGCTGGCAGGTGCCCCACAGTGCTGGGGGGTGGGGGGGGTGGGGAACATGTGTTGGACATGGGTGGGGGCCTGCTGGCAGGTGCCCCACAGTGCTGGGGGGTGGGAGACATGGGTGGGGGCCTGCTGGCAGGTGCCCCACAGTGCTGGTGGGTGGGGGTGGTGGGGAACATGAGTTGGACATGGGTGGGGGCCTGCTGGCAGGTGCCCCACAGTGCTGGGGGGTGGGGGTGTTGGGGAACATGAGTTGGACATGTTTGGGGGCCTGGTGGAGGGTGCCCCTAGACTGCTGGTGGGTGTGGGGGTGGGGAACATGAGTTGGACATGGGTGGGGGCCTGCTGGCAGGTGCCCCACAGTGCTGGGGGTGGGGGTGGTGGGAGACATGGGTGGGGGCCTTCCGGCAGGTACCCCACAGTGCTGGGGGGTGAGGGGGGTGGGAGACATGGGTGGAGCCTGGTGGAGGGTGCCCCTGCCCTGCTGGGGGGTGGGGGTTGGGGAACATGAGTTGGACATGGGTGGGGGCCTGCTGGCAGGTGCCCCACAGTGCTGGGGGGTGGGGGTGGTGGATAACATGAGTTGGACATGGGTGGGGGCCTGCTGGCAGGTGCCCAACAGTGCTGGGGGGTGGGGGGGGTGCTAGACATGGGTGGGGGCCTGCTGGCAGATGCCCCACAGTGCTGGGGGGTGGGGGTGCAGGGGAACATGAGTTGGACATGGGTGGGGGCCTGATGGCGGGTGACCCTGCACTGCTGGGGGGTGGGGGTGGTGGGAGACATGGGTGGGGGCCTGCTGGCAGGTGCCCCACAGAGCTGGGGGGTGGGGGTGGTGGGGAACATGAGTTGGACATGGGTGGGGGCCTGCTGGCAGGTGCCCCACAGTGCTGGGGGGTGGGGGTGGTGGGGAACATTAGTTGGACATGGGTGGGGGCCTGCTGGCAGGTGCCCCACAGTGCTGGGGGGTGGGGGTGGTGGGGAACATGAGTTGGACATGGGTGGGGGCCTGCTGGCAGGTGCCCCACAGTGCTGGGGGGTGGGGGGGTGGGGAACATGAGTTGGACATGGGTGGGGGCCTGCTGGCAGGTGCCCCACAGTGCTGGGGGGTGGGGGTGGTGGGGAACATGAGTTGGACATGGGTGGGGGCCTGCTAGCAGGTGCCCCACAGTGCTGGGGGGTGCAGGGGTGGGGAACATGAGCTGGACATGGGTGGGGGCCTGCTGGCAGGTGCCCCACAGTGCTGGGGGGTGGGGGGGTGGGAGACATGGGTGGGGGCCTGCTGGCAGGTGCCCCACAGTGCTGGGGGGTGGGGGGGAGTGGGAGACATGGGTGGGGGCCTGCTGGCAGGTGCCCCACAGTGCTGGGGGGTGGGGGGGTGGGAGACATGGGTGGGGGCCTGGTGGAGGGTGCCCCTGCACTGCTGGGGGGTGGGGTGGTGGGGAACATGAGTTGGACATGCATGGGGAACTGCTGGCTGGTGCCCCACAGTGCTGGGGAGTGGGGGGGGGGTGGGAGACATGGGTGGGGGCCTGGTGGAGGGTGCCCCTGCACTGCTGGGGGGTGGGCGGGGTGGGGAACATGAGTTGGACATGGGTGGGGGCCTGCTGGCAGGTGCCCCACAGTGCTGGGGTGTGGGGGTGCAGGGGAACATGAGTTGGACATGGGTGGGGGCCTGCTGGCAGGTGCCCCACAGTGCTGGGGGGTGGGGGTGGTGGGGAACATGAGTTGGACATGGGTGGGGGCCTGCTGGCAGGTGGCCCACAGTGCTGGGGGGTGGGGGTGGTGGGGAACATGAGTTGGACATGGGTGGGGGCCTGCTGGCAGGTGCCCCACAGTGCTGGGGGGTGGGGGGGAGTGGGAGACATGGGTGGGGGCCTGCTGGCAGGTGCCCCACAGTGCTGGGGGGTGGGGGGTGGGAGACATGGGTGGGGGCCTGGTGGAGGGTGCCCCTGCACTGCTGGGGGGTGGGGTGGTGGGGAACATGAGTTGGACATGCGTGGGGAACTGCTGGCTGGTGCCCCACAGTGCTGGGGAGTGGGGGGGGGGGGTGGGAGACATGGGTGGGGGCCTGGTGGAGGGTGCCCCTGCACTGCTGGGGGGTGGGCGGGGTGGGGAACATGAGTTGGACATGGGTGGGGGCCTGCTGGCAGGTGCCCCACAGTGCTGGGGTGTGGGGGTGCAGGGGAACATGAGTTGGACATGGGTGGGGGCCTGCTGGCAGGTGCCCCACAGTGCTGGGGGGTGGGGGTGGTGGGGAACATGAGTTGGACATGGGTGGGGGCCTGCTGGCAGGTGGCCCACAGTGCTGGGGGGTGGGGGTGGTGGGGAACATGAGTTGGACATGGGTGGGGGCCTGCTGGCAGGTGCCCCACAGTGATGGGGGTTGGGGGGATGGGAGACATGGGTGGGGGCCTGGTGGAGGGTGCCCCTGGTGGCTGGGGGTGCAGGGGGACATGCGTTGGTGGGCAGTAGTGCAAGTTGACATGTGGGTTGGCTGGGGGGCATGGCCATGGTGGATGGGGTGCCTGCAGGACATGTGCAGGGTAGGCAATTCACGTGTGGTGCTCCCCGCGCACCCCTGTAATACACGTACCCTGATGGAATTACGTGGGGAACTTCCCGCGCACCGCTGGAATACACGTACCCTGATGATGTTGCGTGTGATACTTCCCCTGCACCCCGAAGTACACGTACCCTGCTGGAATCGCGTGTGGAACTTCCTGCGCACCCCTCAAATACGTGTACCCTGCTCGCACGGGGCCAATCGCGTGTGGAACTTCCCGAGCACCCCTGTAATACACGTACCCTGCTGAAATTGCGTGTGAAACTTCCCCCTCACCCTGAAATACACGTACCCTGCTGAAATCGCGTGTGGAACTTCCCGCGCACCCCTGAAATACGCGTACCCTGCTGAAATCGCGTGTGGAACTTCCCGCGCACCCCTGAAATACACGTGCCCTGCGGCAATCGCGTGTGGAACTTCCCGCGCACCCCTGAAATACGCGTACCCTGCTCGCACGGGGCCAATCGCGTGAGGTACTTCCCGCGCACCCCAGTGATACACGTAGCCCACTTGCCGTGCTGGTACAGGGTTAGCGCAGTCCTTTGCGCTGTATTGGGGATTTTGATGGCTTTTCCCTGCGTGAGAGGTGTTCTTGGGGGCTTAACTGGCACTGCTGCAGGGTCGCTGCGCCACTGTGCGCCACGGCTGGTTTTGGTGGCTGGAATCCATGAATACGCTGTGCGTGGAAATTGATTTTAGCGCACGCGGCTGGCGCAGCGATTCACACGCACACACTCTGTGCCAGCCGCGTACGCCACTTGTGCGCTGCATTCTATGAATTACCCCCTAAATCTCCTAAAAAAAACACCTACCCTGGAAGGCAACTGTAGAGTGTATTAGGAAATATTGCAATCCCAAAAGACTGACACAAAACTGCACTAAACCTACCTCTATAGACAGATTCAGTATCACACTCCCCAACTCAGAAAGCCACAAACATTATCTCAAAGGAGCGCTTATAAACGCCAGGTCTCTAGTCGCACACGCAACTGAGATCTCAGATATCATTCTCGCAGACAGCCTCAATTCCTGGCTATCTCAGAATCTTGGCTTCAGGATGCGGCAGGCCCTGCCCTATCATTAGCAGTTCCCGATAATTATACCATCGTACGAGCAGATAGACACTCCTCTCGAGGTGGGGATCTAGCAATCATAGCTAAGATCAGTCTAGACATGAGAATTACTACAACCCCAACTATGAAATCATGCGAATGCCTCACGGTCAAAATTGCCACCGCTAGCTCTCAAACATTAAACCTCTTCCTAATCTACAGACCTCCAGGTCCTATTGGAACCTTCGCTGAGGACATCTCTGCGACCCTGTACAATAACCTAAAAAATACCTCCCAAACAATAGTGCTAGGTGACTTCAACCTAGGCTATGATGACATTAAGGATATCCAATCAACAGCTACTGCCTTGACCCTAAAAGAGCTGGGATTCTCCCAGAAAGTTAACCTTCCCACGCATAACAAAGGTCGAATCCTTGACTGGATAGCAGAACACAACTGTGAATTAACCATCACAGATACTGTACCCCAGATCTGGACTGACCACCACCTGATAGTATTTACAGCAGCGACAAACACTGCCACGGCCCAGTCCTCACTTGCCCCTCCTGTGCCCACGAGGAACAAAAAACTCATGACAGCGGAAAAACTGTTGCCCATTATATTACCGCAACTAAACTCGGCTCCAGACAATATGGATCCCAATGTGGTAGTTGAACAATATAATGAAGCTGTGAACACAGCCCTTGACCACATAGCTCCACTCAAACTATGGAATCGTAAACAAAAAAAAACATCTTAACTCATGGTTCACTCCTCATCTAAAAAATCTTAGGCTAATTAAAAGAAAACTTGAAACTATTTGGAGACTCTCTCCTTCAGCCGAAAACAAACTTAACCTTTCCAAGGCATCATCCCAATACAAGAAAGACATCCTACTAGCTAAACAGGAAACGTACAATACTAGAATATCTCAATCTAAATCTAGTGTCAGAGAATTCTTCAGTATTCTGAAAGAACTGGAGACACCTATTGTGCCTCAAGAAAACTGTGCCAAGGATGAAAATTGGTGCTCCGGCAAACAGTCTGCCCTAACTAACAAAGTAGCCAACCTACAAACTAAAATTGCCCTCAAAAAAGCATCTCTAACGCCTCACCACCCACAAACTATAGTACCACTACCTAAACCCAAACAAGAATCACGATTCTGCTTCTCTAAAGTATCGACCGTTGAGGTAGAAAAGCTTATTCTGGGACTTAAACCGTCCAACTGTAAAGGCGATCAATGCCCAGCCCAACTGATTAAAGATGCTGCGAGAGCATTATCGCCATTCATAACTAAACTCATCAACTCATCCTTTACCACAGGCACTCTACCAAATAACTTAAAAGAGTCCTGGGTACTGCCACTTTTAAAGAAGCAAACCCTTGACCCTGCCATTCCCACTAACTTCAGGCCCATCACAACCATGCCCTTTCTACTAAAAATTCTAGACAAGGTGCGTACATGCAAATACAAAACTTCCTTGAATCCAACCATCTACTCGGAACCCGCCACTCCAGATTCCGCCCGTAACATGGGACTGAGACAGCCTTAACTGATCTTAAGGCCCAAATAGATCAGTGCAAAGACAATGGCCAAGCAGCCCTACTCCTCCTGCTAGACCTTTCAGCTGCATTTGATTTAGTTGACCATACGGTCTTATGTAGCCACCTAGACTCTGCAGCCCACTTCTCTAAAGAGGCCATCATTTGGATCAAGTCATTTCTGAGTAGCCGAACTATGAGAGTCTTCTCTCCATCAGCCTCGGCAGACCCGATCCCCATAACATGTGGTGTACCACAAGGATCTTGTGTGTCACCTACCCTTTATAATGTATTCACAAAGCCCCTCTTTGACGAAATGGATCATCTGGGTATCGCCTACACGAAATACGCAGACGATACACAGATCCTCCTTCCGCTCTCAGGAGACTACCTCAAGGATCTGGCCCTAGTGAATAGAATCTACAGCATCGTTCAGGCATGGATGGCCACACACGGCTTATGCCTGAACGATGACAAACCAGAGCTCATTATACTAGGCCTCCCGACATACATATCCAAACTCAGCCCTGACTATGCCAATTTCATTATCGATGGGAACAACATAAAAGTTGCTAAGGAAGTGAAGAACCTAGGCTTTTACCTAGATGCCACCATGAACTTTGCTAAACAAGTTAACTCTCTAGCCTCAGTTACGGCATACACATGCAAACTTATCAGAGCTAGCAAACAATTCCTCTCTACAGACAGTTGCATCACTCTTGCCAGAGCCCTTATACTTTCCAAATTGGATTATTGTAATGGACTATACATTGGGGCTAATAAACAGACCATCCATAAAATCCAGGTCCTCCAGAATAATGCCTTGAGAGCAGCTCTTAAGATTAACAGAAATGAGCATATATCTTCGGTAAGAAGAGAATGCAAATGGCTATCCACCTATGATAAAATTCAACTCAAAATCGCTGCCCTTACCCACAAGTGCCTCAACAACAAAGCACCACCCTACCTCATGGATAGGCTACATATAAGAACTTCGACCAGACCCACAAGAACAGTGAACGCAAACTGCCTACAAGTCCCGCGATTTAAACTTGCTACTATAGGAGGACACAGATTCCCAGTCAAGGCCGCGGTCAGCTGTGGAACTCCCTACCCCATGGCTTCAGAGAACCCCAGCCCTTTGCGAAATTCAGGCAGAACTTGACCAATTGGTTGAGAGCAAATGACACCTAATTACCCTGACATGCTTGTATCCGTTGACGCACTAACCTGAAGGTCTACTTGCACCCCATTACTGGGCTATTTGAATCTGCTTCCTTCCTCTTGCAATGTAATGTTCCTGGTGCCTGTATATTAGCACTGTGTATATTATTATCTGTGTATATTATTATTATTTTATATCCTCCCAAGAATACCTGTACCTGTAAAACTTTGCCTCTGGACCTAGATCCTGCCTTGTATATATTTGCCTACTGTAACTTGTCTGACGTCCCTGCACTGTCTTACTTACTATGTACCTGTAACTAAATTGAGCATATTTCTGTCTTTTGCGCCCTGATGCCCCAGGGTCCGGCGCGCTCTACAAATAATAAACTAAACTAAACTACTGAGGTATTTGGCTGCACCAAGTTTATCGACCAGTTCATATGTCCTTGGTAAAGGATGGGCATCAGTCTTAGTGACTGAATTTAGAGCTCTATAGTCCACACAGAATCTCAACTCCTTGGATCCTGCCTTTGGTACTAGAACAACTTGACCAGACCATGGACTGGTAGATGGCTCTATAACCCTGAGATCAAGGATCTTGTTGACCTCTTCCTTTATGTGGGATCTTACATGTTCTGACATTCTGTAACCTCTGCTTTTCACAGGTAAATAGTCACCAGTTAGAATTTCAGGCTGGCCCCAAGGGGTCAAGCCTGGTGAAAGTGAAAACAGGAAGGCAACCTGATTTAAAAGAACCTTGCATTCCTCCTGTTATTCAGATGTCAGATTAGAAGAGAGATTGACTCCTTCTATGTTCTCATTCAAAGGTTGACCTCTGAGAAGGTCAGGTAGAGGTTCACTCTCCTCCTCCTCTTGAGCTCAAGCCAGAAGCAAAGCTCCCACTTCTGGTCTCGAGACATATGCCTTCAAACGGTTGGTGTGAAAGACCCTGGCAGCCTCCTTAGGTCTGCCTAAGTCCACCAGATAGTTCACCTCTCCAAGTTTGCCCACAACCTTCAACAATCCTATCCATTTGTCCTGCAAGGCCCTCTGCCTTGTTGGCACCATAACTAGTACAAGCTGGTCTTGAGTAAACTCAACCATGTTGGCCAGCTGGTCATGCCAACCTTTGACCAGAGCCTGACCTGCTTTCAAGTTATCACCTGCTTCTGCCATCATGTGTGACATTCTCCTCCGGAGACCTATCACATAGTCACTCTGACTGGCTTGGGGGAAGGAACACTCTCCAACCCCTCCCTAATCAGGGCCAATGAACCTCTGACTGAATGTCCAGAGAGAAGATCAAAGGGACTGTAACCAACTCCCTCCTGAGGGACTTCTCTATAAGCAAAGAGAAGGCATGGCAGTAGAAGTTCCCACTTTCTTTTAAGGGGTTCCTCTAAAGCACCAATCATGCTTAAACCTCTCTACCAATTCATTTGTATGTGGATGGTAGGCTGTATAGAACTTGTAAGTGACACCACAGTTTTTCCACATGGCTTGCATGTAGTGGGACATAAAATTGGATCCCCTGTCGGATACCACTTCATTAGGAAACCCTACCCTGGTAAAAATAGTAAGTAGCGCCTTAGCCACAACCTGAGTAGTAACAGTCCTCATAGGTATTGCTTCAGGATACCAAGTAGCATGGTTTACTACAACCAGGATAAACCTGTTTCCTGAAGAAGAAGTGGGAGGGTCAAGGGGATCAACAATGTTGATGCCCACCCTCTCAAAAGGAACTCCCACCACTGGGAGAGGCACCAAGGGGGGCACTTTCTTGGCTCCAATCTTGCCAGAGGTTTGGCAAGTGTGACAGCTCCTACAACATTTGTCAACTTCTTAACCCATCTTAGGCCAGTAGAAGTATAAAAATAGCCTTTCCTTGGTCTTTTTGAAACTCAAATGACCAGCCAAAAGTATTTCATGGGCCAACTGTAGGAACTGGAGTCTGTTTTGTAAGGGTACTACAAGTCTTTTGCAGTCCCAAGGCATAGACTCAGTTGGTTCACTGTAGAAGAGGCCATTTTCCAAGTGCAACCTATGCTTCCCAGCTTCTTGCCCATCAAGCTGAGACGCTGCTTGTTGTTGAAGACCTTCCAGAGTAGGACACTTTCTTTGTCCTCTGCGGAAATCTGCCCTGTTGGGTCCACCTTCTGCCAGTAAAGACTGCAGCTCAGGATGGACAGCAGGATCCAGATCTCCAACTAGAGTTATGTTTTCTTCCAGATCTGACTCTTCAGAAGCTGGTTCAACCACACAGGGTTGTACCTCACACTCAGCCTCAGCAGGGGGAGAAATCACAGGTGTGACTTTGGGCAATCTTGGGGATGTCCTTGTTTGTAGCACAGGAGTGCTATCTGCTTTCTTCTTGGAGGTCTTGGGTTTCCCCTTTGCCTCTTTCTTTCCTGAAATAGCAGTGAGCAATTCCTGTGGACTGGGGGTAATAGCTTTCTCTATCAATTCCCCTGGAGAGCCTCACAAGGTTCTCTCCCTTGCAGGCCTAGTGAGCTCCTGGTTCCTTTTACTGGGAGGCCTGGGGGTACTATACACAACTTCAAGAGTTTTCAAGTCATTACCCAACAGGACTCTCCCAGGCACTTCACTCTGCACACTAACAGGTACCCTGACAGTCATGTCATTGCACTTGATGAGAGCTGGTAACTGGGGAAGCATTTGCACAGGGCCTCCAGCTAGCTTGGTTCGGTGTTTGGGTGCCTTAGCAACATTCTCCACCTTGAAAAATGATTCATCAACCACAATTATGCTGGCTCCAATGTCTCTGATGGCAGGGTTCCCCTGGCCATTCACAAGAACACTATCTTTATAATACTCTTTGGTATTATCTGGGATGGAATTATAGACATCTACATTTTGCTCTTCCCACAAAACCCAGGGACACTAAAGAAACACTAGCTGAGACTCTCATGGGTTCATCAGCCAGCGGGTGAAGGTTTCCACTTCTCATAGGTACTTCTCCCTCTGGGGAGAAGGGTAAGGAGACAGTGTGGACCCCTGAAGGTTTAACCTTACATCTGGGATCCCCTTTCACATGGTCAGTTGACCCACACACATAACATTTCCCAAATGTTTTGATGAATGGGGGTTTGTTCTGACCCCCATCTGGTTTGGGTCCAGATGGTACACTAGCCTGATTCAGTTTCCTTTGTGGTTTACCCTTTTTGTTTTGTTTGGGGCCCTCTTTTGGATTTGAAATATTATAATTCTCCTTGTTATCTTTCTTTGACTACTTTCCCTCATCCTCCTTCTGAGTTGCCCCAAAATCCTTGTGAGTACCCCTGTTGGTAACCCACAAGTGAAAAGCCTTAGCTAACCTCTTTGGATCTATTTCCTTAGAATCAGCCAAGTGCTGTCTGAGCTCAGGAGAGCAGGCATCATAAATGTACTCCAACATAACAAGATTTATCATACCTTCATAAGTGTTTACTCTTTAACCCTTAACCCAACCATTTAAGTTTTTCAAACATTCACATACCCAGGTAGTTGGGGAGTACCATCATGCTTTTTTTTGAGGGTCCTAAACCTCTTAAGGTACTGGGAAGGGGTCTTCCCAAATCTATCAATTAAAGCTAGCTTCACACACTCAAACTCCATCCTATCCACCTCCCCCAACTCCATCACAACAACAGATGCAACAGTGGGTAGCCTAGAGAGGAGCCAAGGAAGCAACTGATTCCCTGTAATGTCTTGAATCCCATGGTTATACTCAAACATTGCTAACCAATCCAAAATATCAAGCTTAGCCTCATACATACCAACAATTTCTTTAGGCATGCGGGGTCTCTTAGGACTGGAAGACCTAGAAGCACTGGGAGAGAAGCATTGGGTCATTCCGAATACGGTGCAAAGGGATACCGCGCACCGTTAAGGACATCGGTGCCAGCAAACCCTTTGCGCCCTACTACGAGGTCCCTTTGCGGCCCCGTCCTTAACGCTTGCTTTTACCAGGCGTTATGGACGGGATCCGCAAAGGGACTTCAGAGCTAATAACGGTACTGTAATTTACGGTACCGTTATTAGCACCCTCCCCATTCCCATTGAGCCCTATGGGGGTTCAAATGGGAATGGGGATTGACATTTTCAATGGGGACTTACCGGTCCCGCAAAGGTCGGACTAGACCGGTAAGACCCCATTGAATGAGGGCGGACACGGTACCGGTAATGGTGCTAGCCATGGCGCTAATAGCTAATAGCACCATGACTAGCACCAACCTCGGAATGAGGAACAATGTCTTCATTTCTAGTGCATGGTTCAACTCCATTTCTCTGAGCTTAAGTTCCGGATGCTTTTGTTCAGTTTGAGCATTAATACATTTGAATTCCAATTCAAGCCTCATCTTTTTTAGAGCAATTAATTCAGGACTGAGTGTAGGAGCTGATGGGGTCCTAGTGGACAAAGGTTGAGGTTGCTGAGCAGGTAGAGGAGCAGTAAGGCCTACATTGTGAGACACATCTGCCTCATCTTACTCTTCCATAATAACTGACATATTATCATCCTCATCATTTTCCACATTTGCTGGAGGGTCAGGTATTTCAGACCCACTCTCCAGACTTTGTTTCTCTAACAACCTTTCAATTAATTCTGACATTTTGCCTTTAACAGAGTGATTCCTTTCTCTACACAGATTTTTCAGATAATCCACAGTGTAACTAAGGAGGGTCTCCTGGCTGTAGCTTTCCATATCAGACATGATTAAAATGCGCTTTTTAGTGATGTTTCGCCTTGTGGTTAGTTGATCCAAGGTAATAGCAGCACTCTAAGTTAGTGTAATTACTATACTTTATCCTCACCACTGTACACCAGTGTTAGGCAAAATCCTATGCAGTACAATTTGGGAACACCACACACAATTAAGACTACAAGTGCAAGTACACATTCACCTTTGGTACAAGCCTGTACTACACAGTAAAGTGGTAGTGATGGCTGAGCAGCCAGACTTATCTCAAAAGTAAAGTGAGCAGTATCAGAAGTTACACAAAGGGCAGCAATTACTATGGTTCAAACACTGACTCAAGGTTTCTGAGTAAAAGAATATACATTTATTTACACATTCATGTGTAAAACAGTTCACTAAGTAAAGCAGCAGAAAAGTCACAATCTTAATATACTACACAACACCCAATCAATTCTGGACAAGTTAAGCTCAAAATGAAGTGTGAGCAAAATGGCACCCCAGCAATTTAAAAAGGGAGGGTAACGACAAGGTTATACAGAATTTAGCAGCACCAACAAGTAAGTAGGCCGGGCAATCTAGATAAGGCTTGCTACAATGAGGATTCAAATCAATAGGCCTGGGCCAATGTTAATGGTTCAGAGTCTTTGCAGAGCATCACACAGTTCAGAGTAGTTCGCGCCCAGGGAAGAAACCAGCAGCAAAGCAGATAAACAGGTGCGCTCCTTAAAACCGAAACAGGGTCCAGTCCTCCTGGCTATCCGATTCACTGCGGCTGTGCACAGCAAATTTGACCAGGGGAGGGAGGCCTTGCTTGGTGTTTGGCGAACTGGTTGGTCCCACCAGCTCAATGGAAGAAGATTCCTTGCAGATCTTCTCTGTCATCGAAGTTTGGAGATTCGGACCCGCAGCAGGGCTTCACCGGGAGGTTAAGTCGTGGTAGTGGACCTCTTCCTTCAGCTTCTCTTCGGTTCTCTCGATCCAGTGTCGACTCTGCTTTCCAAGTCCCAGAGACCTGCTTTATATGCAGTTTTCCCCCATTCCCACAACCTGGCTGTTAATCACACAGCAGGGTGGCTGTCCTGGCAGGACAGTCACCTAGACAATCAAACAAGTGAGTGACTTGGGTCTCCAAGGTAACCCTGTGCAGGGGTCCTAAAACCCCTCCCTCCAATCCTGTCTACCCAGACTCTCAGGCACCTACGGACGGCTTCTGTGCAGAAGCCCGCCAAAGGATGGCGAACAAAGGAACCAAACCTGGTTTGGCATGCAAAGTAAAACACGAGAAATACTTTTACA
This sequence comes from Ambystoma mexicanum, assembly GCF_040938575.1. NCBI lineage: Eukaryota > Metazoa > Chordata > Amphibia > Caudata > Ambystomatidae > Ambystoma > Ambystoma mexicanum. Next base: position 308,766,384 of record NC_090921.1, read on the forward strand.
AAAAGAAATGCGAATGAACCCAGCCAGAACCAAATAAAAGTAATTGGGGTCCAGCGGTTTAAAGTTTGAGGCTACTAACATAGCCTAAAACAGTACCAAGGCTATTTTCATAGATTGCTGTAGGAAAAATATGGTAGATACCACTGCCACCAGCCACACCTTAAAGAAAGGGGAACGAAATAATGTTCCATGAGAGACAGACAAAAAGGTATAACTATTAACCCTTTCCAGTACTCTATGTAAGATAGTTTGTACTGGGTCTGTGAATTTAAAAAGACTAATAAAGTCAATGGCAAATTTACATGTTCTTGGAGACAGTAGTCAGTCCCAGAAAATGGAGTTTAAAGTGGGAAGACTGGAAAAGACAAACCTGTGTCACTGCACTAAAGGTGCTGTGTGCCACACAGTAAAAAGATGATGTCTATGGAGTAGGTGAGGCTCCACAGTCTATGAACACAAAAATGTTAAACACACAGCAAAACACATGTAAGAGTGGGAAAAAGGTTCACACTCTTACCAGGTGAAAAAAATAAATCCTAGAAATCCAGCAAAGCTGCTGAGGGACTCAGTAGGTAAGGGAAATTAGCCATTCTGGAGAATTCCCCCTAACAAGGCTCAGGGAGCTGTGGGGCCAGTCACAGAACTGTATGTAAAGTTTTTTTTTATTTTATGAGTTGTGTTGTAATAACAGACACATGAACTCTACATAAGTAGCATTTTCTGTAAAGCCATGAATCGATCACGGATGATGGTTTAGGGGAGCGGGCGGGCAACTTTTTTGGGGCGAGGATGGGCCACATTTTTGAGGCGACGATTGGGACACTTTTTTTGGGGTGTCCCGCCCTATTTCTTATCCCAGTCTGACCCTGCCTGTCACCTATTAAAAGATCCAAGGGAGAAACCCCTCTCACAAACTTAATGACCACCAATCTGAGAACACCTGTCCAGTCGCTCTCCTAATTCAGACAAAAGACCACATCAGGCCACACAGCAAGCGGGTGAACTTATCAATATAAGGCCCAAACTTTCACCCAGACATCATCCGCGATTCAGACCGGATTTCTAAATAGTGGTCTACATCACTACTCCAGGACACTCACTTGAAATGATACGCAAGTTACATCATTACTGTGTGAAGGTGCAGTGTGAGTTAAGATTTGATTTGTGGTGTGAGGGAGAATGTTTATGTTTGTGTTTGAGAAAGATTGTAATATAGTTAATACTGGCGTTTGCCTGGATACTAGACTTTCCTCCTTTTGTCATTCCCAACATTGGTAGACTTCAATGCTGACGAGGTGCAACCTTAATTTAAATGATAGACCTTAATCTGAGGACCAGTGATACCTGACAAGGCAGGACTACAAAGGAAAGCAAGACTCCAGAGTTTATGCCGAAACCTCCAGAAAGCAAACCAGAAAATGCTGACATACTCGACCTGCATGCATATTTTTGGGAATCTAGGAAACGCCCAATGCAAAAAAAGACTTTGGGCCTCATTACAACCCAGGTGGGATGGGGTTAACGGCGCCGCTAAAGGTGCCGGTGCCGTCAACCCCGTCCCGCCTGATTATGAGGTCCCCGCTCGCAATCGGCCTGTTGTTTGCTCCCTCGCCCATTCCCATTCAGCCCTATGGGGGCTGAAATGGGAATGGGGAAGGTTCGGGTCTGGGTTCCTAGAAGGAGGAATTACTGGGCCATCCGAACTCGGAATGGCCCGGTAATTCCTCATTCTGGGAACCCGGACCCGGACGCGATTTTGGCGGCAGCCACAATTGCGGCATGGCTACCGCCGAGGTCGTAATGAGGCCCCTTTTGTTGCACCTTGGGCCTCATTACGAGGTTGGAGGTAGCCACGGTGCTATTATCACCATGGATACCCCCTTACCGCATTCCGGGTCTGGGTTTTTGAAATAGGGACTTAGCAGGTCATTCCAACCTTGGAGGATCCGGGAAGTCACTATTCCGAGAACCATTCCCCATTCCCATTTGAGCCCCCATAGAGCTCAATGGGAATGGGGATGGAGGTGATAACGGGCCCGCTAACAGCGGGCCCATTATTAGCTCCCTGGTTCCTTAGCGGCTCCCGCTAAGGGACCTCGGATTAGGGCGGTAAGGGTTTACCGGCACCTGTCTCCTTACCGGTGCCCATTAACCCTTACCGTCAACCTCGTAATGAGGCCCCTTGTCTTTCACAGCGTTGTTTGGTGGTCACCAAATTTGGCATGTGGCATGGGTGTGTTTGATTTTGCCAAATGTTTAGGAACTCACATGAACGAGGTCAAAAACGGCAAAGGCACATTTATTCTCATTTAGTAGAGTGACTCACCCCAGGCATTTTACCCATGTGCAGCGCCATATTTAGCTCTGGAGCTGCAATTCTGCCAGTTCTCATGTATCTGTTCAAACACTCACCTTTTTCCATCTCGACAACCTTCCTCTTATCACCCATGTAAGCAGATGCGTTATGTCTGTGCGCATATATTTATAGATGTACACATCTGGGGCCAGATTACAGAAACTTTACACTGGTGCAAGTGCAAAGTTTGCACGGTATTAGCACTAGGGCAACGTTTGCCCTTTTTTTAAAAAAAACACTGGGATACATTAAAAAACCATTGCACCTCGACAAATGCAGTTTGGCCTATTGAAGCACCAGGGCAACAATTGTGCTAGTGCAAAAAATATGCATTTTCACTACATTCTTGCACCAGGGCAAAGTTTGCCCTAGTGCTAATACGTAATGGTATTAGCACTACGGCAAATTTTGCCCTGAAGCAAAATGCATCAATAATGTATCTTTTTAGCACTAGGGCAATTTTAGCCCTGTGCTTATAATATGTCAAACTGCACTTCTCGAAGTGCAATGGTTTTTTAATGTATCCCAGTGTTTTTCAAAATAGGGCAAACTTTGCCCTAGTGCTAATACCGTGCAAACTTTACACTTGCACCAGTGCAAAGTTTCTGTAATCTGGCCCCATCGTTCTTTTTTTTTTCAGAACTTATCATTTTTCAGTAAACTTCACAAAGACACAGAGGCCCTCATTACGACCCTGGCGGAAAGCGACTGACCGGAGCGCCACAGCGTAAATAGCGTTTCCGCCATTGCACGAAGGAGCAAAGTGCGGCCCATTCCGACCCATCGGGCACGAGCACCACGCCACGGCGGAAGTGCAAAGTCCCCGATGGCGGAAATGACCCCAAAACGGCCCACACCGCCGCCGTACGGCGCCCTAGGTGCAATACCGCCACCCCTCTTAGCGGTCACCGCAGTGTGCGCCTACCGGAAAGTACGGTGACCGGAAATATACGGAAACGGAAGTTAAAACATGGGCCCGGAACGGGAAACATCCCGGCGTACACCTATAAAAACACTAAAACCACACAACCACTAAAATCACTACCCTGAAACACACCCCAACCCGTCAACCACCCTAGCGAAACCAAGAAAAATGGGAAAAGTAGCGAAGAAAGCGTGCGACCGCAAGCGGCAGGTCCACTTCTCCCGTGAGGAACTCACCGTGCTAACAGAGACCCTCCAGGAGAATGCTGCCGTCGTCTTCTGCACGCAAATGACCAGGACGGCACTTGCAAACAAGAAGGCCATATGGGCTCTGGTGGCACAGCGGGTAAGTGCGGTGGGGACCGCACCCCGCACCCCACAGCAATGCCGCAAGCGATGGGACGACCTGCGGATACGCGTCCGCAGCATACTCTCTGCCAACCGCAACATTGCCACAGCCACCGGGGGAGGTCCTGAATCACCCATCAAGTTGACCCCCTGGGAAGAAATCTGTGCCTCCACCATCGGAATGGAGAGCATAGAGGGAGTCGGAGGGATGGAGAAAGGAGTGCAGACATCCGAAGATTCAGGTAGGTGGGCCAGATAAAACAATGCCAAATCCACACAGTCCATCCATGTGAAGTACCATGCGTCCACATAGTGCAACAGAAACACATGTCCAGGAGAACGTCCACACACATCGGCCTGATAGCGCACGTTAAAACCCACAATAAATACATAAATAATTAAAAACCCCTAATACACGCACTACACGTGCAGCAGGCACACCCTAACTGCAGGCTGCCAAACAACTGCACCCTCACTCCACACACAAATCAAAGCACCTCCAAGGCCCCGACCCAAATCACCCTCAGGTACCACCCCAAAGCATGTGATACAATGCCATTCCAATTCCCACAGACCCATCAATAACCCTCGCCCTCCTTTACTCCACCACAGGGTCCGATCCAAACGACGAGCTACAGGACACCCCTACCAGCACACCTGCAAAGAGGGCCAAGACCAACGGCCAGAGACCCTCCACCTCAGCTGCACGCATCAAGACACGGCAGCAGCACAAATCAGGTGGCAGCACAGAGGAGGGAACATCAACAGGCACCCCAGCAGCCAGCATGCCCACAACACCACCACCACAGGTCCCCCCAATGGATGCCACAGAAGGCACTGCCTCTGGTGGCAGCAGCACCATAGGTGACACCCCATTGATGGCAGCATGCTCGGACACAGAAAACGGGGATGCCGAAGTCAGATCCATCCATGACCTGTCCCAATCCCCCTGTCTGTCCCATCCCGTACAACATGAGGATACCACGCAGGGGCACCCACAAGACGACGACTGGCCATCCCCCACAAGCCCTGTGGCAAGGCAACATGAGGACAACAGCCCCTCTGTGACACCCCCGCAAATGGCCATGGCCCAGCAGAGGCAACAGTCCCTCGACCAGTTGATCGAACAACAGCAGCAACTGGCCACACTCCTCAAGGACCATGCCGATGAATGTGGGGGCACTAAGGCAGACATAGAAACATCAACTGAGACACTTAGGGCAGAAATGGAGAGAGGTACAGAGACGCTAAGGGCACAAATTGAGAGAAGCACCGAGAGCCTGAGGGGGGAACTGCATGCGACGTCCAAAGACGTATGTGCCGAACTTGCCGCAGTGCGCCGTGTGCTCACTGAGCTCTCGCAAACCCTTAGGGACATGCATGGACGTGAGCAGGCAGACACATCATCCGTTGCAAGTTCCGTCCAGGGCAGCCCCCAACGTAGATCTGGAAGGAACCTGCGCTCCACAGGCAGGGGTGCCCCTGATAACCGCAGAGGGGGCATGCAATAGCGACAGCCCACTGACAATGAGCATCTTTGGACACTGGTGTTCGGGGGGGAGGTAGGAGGGTGGAGGGGGTGTGTTGGGCTCACTTGGGTGGCGGGTCGATAGGGTGTTCAACATGATATCACATATGCCATAAACAGTGCACGATCAACCAATGAGAAGTGTGGACATTGATCTTTGTGTACTAGGCCATCATAGGCGTACAGTCCATATTGTGCATGTCCAAGACACACGCAGTGCCACGAGTCCCGTGTCCATGTATCAGCCACCAGGCGTGAGTGCTAGAAGCATACATCAATGAGATGCTGACGAATGTCACGGGCCTCCGGTGCCTCGCAGACTCCATGAGGTGCTGCCACATCCCCACCCTCATCATGACCATCATCAGGTGCTTGCAGTTCTGCGTCAGAGGGCATGGGCACATTTCTACGTACGCACATGTTGTGGAGCATGACACATGCCATGACCATCTTTGCAACCTTCTCATGGCGGTACAGGAGTGCCCCGCCAGACCTGCTGAGGCAGCGGAAACGAGTCTTCAGTAGGCCGAATGCCTGTTCAATGACTACACGGGTACGTGAGTGGGCATGGTTGTAGTCCTCCTCATGCTGGTCCCGTGGGTTCCGGACTGGTGTGAGGAGCCATCTCTTCAGTGGATATCCAGCATCACCTGTATGTGGACGAGAAACGTATGATGTGGAATGCCATTGCTACGTACGCACACCCCCCCCCTTCCTGCCAGGTCATTGCCAAATCACATACCCCACATAATCATGCATGTAATGAGACTCACCGAGTAGCCAGGATCTGTTCCCTGCGTGTCGCTCCATGTAGCGTGGTATTGTAGAGTTCCTCAAGACCATAGAATCATGGGTTGATCCAGGGAATCGGGCACAACAATGTGTAATGATCCTGTTGGAGTCACACACCATTTGTACATTCAGGGAATGAAATTGTTTTCGGTTGCGGTACTCGGCCTCCATGGCATGTGGGACGACCAATTCCACATGGGTGCAGTCGATGGCACCAATGCAACCCGGTATGCCGGCAAGTGCATGGAATCCCACTTTTGTGTTGGTAATTTCCTGCTCCGAGCGTGGTAGAGAGATGTAGTCGTCTGCGTGCTGCAGGAGGGCATCGAGCACTTGAAATAGTGTCCGTGAGAACAGTGGCTGAGAAATGCCATGCAACTGTCCGACTGTGTGCTGGTAGGTGCCTGTGGCCAGGAAGTGGAGTACAGACACCACCTTCAGTAGGGGTGGGATGGCGGTTGGGCTATCTATCATGCTGACAAGGTCAGCCTGTGTCATGTCCACAATGGCGGCTATGGTGTTCCGGTCCAGACGGTAGAGGGTGTGGATCTGCTCATCAGTGAGGTTGAACGGATGTGCTCGGAGGCGTGGGATTGCGGGCTGCCTGCGTGGTGGTAGTGGCTGTGCTGGTGGGCCTTGCTGGCCCTGCCTTGGCCTCCTCCTCCTCCTGCGTCTCCTCCGTGCGGCTGGTTGTAGTTGGTGTTCGTCTTCTTCTTGGAGTCGGAGCACTTGCAGTGCTATCAGGTCCCCCAGGGCCAACATCGCGAGTCCTGCCGGTAGCATTTCGGTGTGGTTGTGGGAGGAGACTGGCTGTGCAATTTATGTGTTTTCAGGCTGTATGGCCTCCACCTGTGGTGATTGATTCCACCTGTGCAAAATGCTCTCCCGTTTGGCCGAGCACGTCCCGCGCACAACGCTGCAATTCGGGGAATTGTATCTTGCTATTGCAATCATGTATTTGTACCCGATGGCCGTGTAAGATTGGTTGATATGTTCATTCTGCTGTGGTCCCATTGTTTCACATACTATCTGTGCAGTCGCGAACAGACTTGTGAGGGGTCAGTGGAACGTAGTACTCGAGTAACGGTGGGCCCTCATGCATCACTGTACCGAGTTGCAACGACGGGCGGGGCGTCCCATTCGTGGGTGAAGGCAGTTGCCATTTTCACACACAGCCGCACTCGATGGAATAATTAGTGATTTCAAACGGCCACAGATGCCTTTTCGACGTGATGTTGCAAATGAGGAATTCGAAGGGCGGCGCTTTCGGTTTCCAGCTAGCGGCGAGGAGATGCCCACAGGTCTGACTGCAAATATAACGTTCTATTGTTCTATGTCCTTGAGACAGGGCCCATGGCGAGGGAGCAATGATTGATATGAATAGTTTGGGATGCGCAATAGCTACGTGGGCGATGAGGCCGTCCGTTCCCAAATACATGTTACTTCACAACACTGGAATTACGGGCTGGGGCACTGTGGATTTAGCAGGCTGCATAACGCACAGACTCAATGGATGTTTCTAATGTTATGTGAGTAATTATTCAGGCGTTTTGATCCCGGGATGAGGGAATGATGGATGGATGCATGGGCAGGTGATTTGATACAGAGTTTGCCATGTACAGGGCTTCTTGGGATCTATCCGCCTCCCCTACGCTATGTGATGCAGGGCTGCCATAGTGGGACCATCGTCCATCTGGCCTTGTTGAGCCCTCCCTGTCTCGAGGCGCCCTCAGACACTTGTGTCCATGCACGTTAACATTCCCATCTGATGGAATCTGTTTTGACAGACGCATGCACAGGTACACTCGTTTGTGATGGTGTTTGCACCTCGATATAGATGGTTATGAGTCGCAAGTGGTTTTGGGGTGGTGATGATCCTTTTGAGTGGGCTAGCATGCATATGGCTGTGGATTTCGTGTGATCATTGAAGTGAGTTGTTGGAATGTAGTTCTGATGGCCATTCTGTTCTTTTTCTTTTCTTTTGGTTGACAGGTATCTCCTCCCCTTTTGCCACTGCCATCTGTATGCCACTCCTGCAGATGGATTTTACTCCCGACACCTGCTGCTTCGTGTTAATCAGTGGAGCAGCATTACGATCTTATGGGACGATCGCCAATGGCCCACATGCCCTTACGCAGTACTGGTGGCTCGGAGCAACATTTCGGCCTTTCAGCTGGACTAGTGCCTCCCCATTGGGACGGCCCTGCGGTTATGTGCGCTTCCATGTTGCCTTTTCGTACGTGAATGTGGCTCTGTGTACCATGGGGGACCAGGGCGACACACAGGTAGTGGCTGGTCATTTCTTGCGGAAGCAGCCCACAATGGTGATTAGTGTTTTGGAGTTCATGGCCTGATGGCTGTATGGGCTTGGTGATTTTGATGTGCATTAAATTTCTATTCTGATTTGGCCCGTGTAGCGTTTTTCTTTGCAAGTGATGTGGCATATGCCTATTTGGGGGGCGATGTATTGTGAGGAGATCTGCATTGGGTTCCAGCTTCGGGGTTTAGTTGCGTGGTACTGTGCTGGGCGCGTTTGCCTACGAAGCCCAGTGAGGTCAGGGATGGGGGCTGCCAATATGACAGTTTGAATGTTGTCATGCTCAGGGGCGGGGAATTGGGTTTTGTGTAACAGATGCCGGTCAGCCAGGTGGACTGGTGGAATGATGTGATTTTCGGAATATTGCTGGTCACAGGTGCCTGTGTTTGCGTGCGTTTCTTGGTGGGGGACTGTGGTCATGTCCATTGGGATGGCTTCTGTATTCGTGCCATCTGTGCCCTGCAGCTCCCATTGGCCCCTCTTGTGTTTCTTTTGTTCGTTGGCATGCATGGGTGACTTGTACATTTCAATGGTTGCATTGTGGCTTCATTGCACCTACGGGGAGTTGTACTTTGTGGGCAGGGAGCGGTGTACAGGCACTCAGTGGGGCCGTTTACGGTTGATTCGCGATGCCGTACTTCTCGCCATGGCGGAATGGTACATTACGCCATGCCTGATGGCGTTAGGTACATGTCCGCTAGGGTCGGAATTGGCGTACCGTTGCGCCATGGTGGTGTTTGCGGTTTGGCATGGCGCACGCGCGCGCGTGCTTGGTGCAGTTAGCGTTGGCGTTCACTACGGTGTCGCTAATGGCTTCGTACTTTGCGGTGACGGGTCATAGTCGCACCGAGCGCTATTCGATGGCGGTATTGCATTTCCGCCATCGTTTTTCGATTTCCGCCAGGGTCGTAATGAGGGCCAGAGTCCCATAACTGTTCACATCCCTGCTGTAAAGCAGCTGCACGGTGGCATGCAGCACTCCACAAAACACACTTCAACTAGCACTCAGTCCGGCAGCGAGGCCCACAGGCAAACTTGCAACTTAATCACTGACCGGGCGTTCTTTTATTCAGCATGTTAGTGCAAGATACACAACATTGCACACACATTTGGCACACGTTAATTGACATAATTCCACCTTCTGTTTACATTATGATTTACAATGATCTTAGTTCTTCTAGTGTCGACCACCCAGCAGTCTTGAATCCCTATGGACAAGAAAATAAGAAAATCATTTTGAGTGACTATACCAGTCTTCTGCAATAGATGTCACTATCAACAGTGATTAGAATCACACCATCCATTGCAGATATTTGAAATGAAACAAGTTAAAAGAATAGTGAATAGTGAGAATAAAATGTTAACATGTTTCTACATTTTTCTTTTGACATCATGTCAATAGAAATATTGAATAAAGTGAATACAGTGGAATCATTGATTTCTTTTAGAAGAATTGAGGGATTGACCTATTTTGATTTGATTTCGATTTTATAGTTGAATGTGTTTACTTGGTTAGTTTTTGACTGCATGTTAATTATATTTTAAACACCTAAAATAGATGTGACGCCCTTTCGTTCCGTGTATGAAAACTAGACTGTGCTTGCTAGGCCCCTCCTTCAAAGGTACCATCACTGCTTGGAATTCTGATGCTGCGCGAGACTCCTCTTAGGCCCACCCACAAAAATCATGTTGTGATGTGTTAGGGAACTTAAAGCACTGCCTATTGCCCTCTGATGTTGAAAAATGGGACACACCTCTGGACCCTCCCCGTGAAACTGTCAGAAATATAGGGATGTTCTTTACTGCATTTGGAAGGTAAAAGGTCAACCCTGTGTGCATAATTGTCCTTCTAGCAGTTTCCTTTAATCCACATCCCATAACTATTGTGTAGCCAGCTGTCCTGTATAGCTGTACGCAATACTTACTGAGCAAGCACCCCTACACTCTTTTGCAGAACCATATAAATATTGATTGGCACATTTTAATGAGAGGACCTCACAACCAGAATGCAGAGGACTTACCTTACTATGGAAATGTGATTTTATTTTCCTGCTGGCGGTGTAGGAGAGGCATAGGATTTTGGGTAGTTTAGTGTTTACGTGCCTTTCAACATCACAATAACGAAATAAGTGGTAATTCCGGCTTCCATACAGGCATGGCTGTTGGCATTATGTTGAATTCCTATGGGCTGGGCCAAATAGCAGGCAGACTCCACACAGATTCAAGTCTGTCCACAAGGAACACATGCACATGTTCACAATTTGTCGAACTTTGTTGATCTTGCCTTGTGTTACTGACCCACAATTTCTGTGCTGTGATACTTAAAAAAACAGCATTGAAACTGCACCAAAGAACACTCCAAGTCAGCCCTAATTTGCAACAGAATGTCCGCTCCCTTGATATAACCGAGGTCATCGCCGCCAACATCTACGACGAGTACCTCAGGAACACCATTAACATTGGGATTACAAAACCTAAACTAGGCCTTTATATCAGCCTATTTAGCTCCACAATGTCCACACACACACACACACACACACACATACTGCACACACACATCCTGAATGCACATTCAAAGGTTTCCTTAGGGAATGCAAATTATTATGGGCCTCATTCCGAGTTTTGCGGTAAGGGTTTACCGGCACCGGTAAGGATGCCGGTAAACCCTTACCGCCCTATTCCGAGGTCCCTTAGCGGAACCTGCAAAGGACGTGTAGTCTAACGACACGATAACGGGCCTGCTATTTGCGGGCCTGTAATTAGCGCCTTCCCCATTCCCATTGAGCCCTATGGGGGCTCAAATGGGAATGGGGAATGGTTTACTGAATGTGGACTTACCGGGTCCTCCAAGGTCCGAATGACCCGGTAAGTCCCCATTCAGCCAGACAGGACCCGGGTTTGGAGGCAGCCAAAAGACAAAAACTAGTTCCGAATCTGTAGTTCAGTGCTTATCATTTGTTCCACAGGAAATGTGTATGGGTTCCAAGATTCAAAATGAGCTATGTTTCTTGAAGCATATTCATTATCACAACAACATTTCAAAGTTAGGAGACGAACGATGTGTATCATAGAGCAAGTCAGGTAATTGGGTATAGAGTGTACGTGCTCGCTTTGCGGATGAAGACGGTGGTCACCAAAGCGATTAACATCAAACCACACCAAGTTGCTATCATCGATTCTTGTTCTTCAGCTTCCAAAAAGATTGTAGACTTTGCCAAACCATTTACCAAGGTATTCTTGAAAAACTGCGCCAAGCCATGCTGGGCTTAACCTTGAGCCGACTGGCCGCAGATATCTGAGGTTCTTCAGCTTGTAATGGGGCTGACTCTCCTACCACACATTTGCTCATTTCCTGCTGCTATCCTCAGTCCAGCTGTATGCAGAAGGTGAGGCAATGGAGAAGGTGTGTTTATGTGCCGGGATGGTAACAGCTTATTGTATTTCCATACTGGTATGACCAGCTGCGCTTTTATCAAGCGGTGCAGATATATATCTTCTTTCTGAGGGGCTGGAAGCTGTTGCCACTTCGCCATCCCCACCATCCTCACCATCCTCACCACGTTGTTGAGAGGCATTGAGATCAATGTCCCTGTCAGTTTGCTTAAAAAACACCAATCCTCATTTGCTTATAATTCTGCTTGTATGAGATTTCTCTGCATAGGGATTTGCTGATTGAAAAGTTCTTTCCTTAGGTCTTGAGCAATATGTATCTGGTTCTGCAGAAGTGGCTCATGCCATTGTTTTTATTATTTATTTATTGTGCATTTGTAAGGCGCTTATACATCAAGTAAATAGTGTTTCAAAGCGCCCACGCGGCAACAGGGAGGGAACATGGGAATGAAAACAAATATAACAATGAAAGATAGAGGCGGCCCTGCTAGGCCTTGTGAGCACCCAGAACGTGTAAATGCCGAGAGAAAGAGGGATGCGGGAGTGGGGGGCAAAGTGCTAGGTGGATCAAGAGGGAAGTGGTTAGGAGTGACCAGCTGTAAGTGTATCGGGGGAGTGGTCAGCTGCCAATAAATAAGCGCAGTCCTGTGGTGAAATAGGCCACTGGGTGTCAAGACAAAGTGCTGGAGGGGATGGAGGCTGCAGGTGATTGGGTGTGGGAGGCCAGGATTGCTTGAGTTGTGCTCTCCAAATATGCCAATTTATAGCACAACTCGGTTTTGATCTCCTTTAAGATATTGCTGCACATGTATTAGTGACTCATCTTTCCTATCTAGCAATTGGTTGCATTTAGTCCTGGTCTTCAGGCAGCAAGTCACTGATTTGCCTTGGGGCACAGTACTTTTTTTCCAAATGTTCTTTTTCGCATTCTGGTACAACTGTCTCTTTGCCCACAATTCTCTTGTGCTGACACATATGTTGTAAGGGGCTTTGACTGAAGCATTGTCTCCATTTCTACAATGGGAACTTTGACGACAACCTTTGATAAGAGGTCATCTCACGGTGCTAATGTGTATTTGCAGAAATCATAACAGTACTTTGCCTAAGGCCTGTGTATATGTACTGGTGCTCTTTTCTCTGTGCTCCCAATTTTAGGATTCACACTGGAGATGAGCTTCTATTGCACTGCCACAAATTCATGTGTTTATGTTTTACCACTTACCACTGGTAAGTGCAGACCCACTTCATTAATTTTAGGATTGTTTAAGATCCTGGCTGGAGTTTGACTTGCTGAAATGCTATGACACCTAAAATCTATTACCTTAAGGTCAGTTTCTGTGTGGGTATCCTATCCCCTTTTATTCTTCTTTAAATATCCCTTATTTGAACAGTTTGTGGAAGACTTAGCTGTTTAAAATGTTATTGCCATATTATTCATGGAACATGTGTCCAGCTTGTGACTTATAGAAAAGAGTTTGTATGTTACAAATAACAACGTTCAATCACTGCAATAATATAAGATTTACAATGATTTATTCAGGAGATTTTCACAGTAATTCAAATTTCCAGTTCTGGTATTGTACCCTTAAATAGATGCATAAGGATGCATAGGAATGTGGTGCAGTTACTGGCATCTGGCCAGGAAATATCTGAAAACTACTATGTAAAAAATACAAAGACTTACAGGCCGATTCATGTAATTCTTCCCAAAAGTGTCGCACAGCGTGCCCGTGCGAATGTCTGCGCCAGCCGCGTGCGATAAAATCCATTTCCGCGCACAGCGTATTCATGGATTCTCACCTCCAAAAGCAGAGGTGGCGCAGAGTGGCGCAGCGACCCTGCAGCAGCGCCAGTTACGCCCCCAAGAACGCCCTTGCGCAAGGAAAAGCCATCAAGATCGCTAAACCATCGCAAAGGGCTGCGCCAACCCTGTACAGTTTACCAAACGCAAAGCGGGTAACGCGTATTACGGGTGTCGGGAACACGCGTGCACGAGAAGTTACACACGCGATCTGGCCTGGGATAGCGTGTGCGTGTATTTCAGGGGTGCGCGAGAAGCATTACACGCGAATGGCCTGGGTGCGTGTATTTCAGGGGTGCGCGAGAAGTTCCACACGCGAATGGCCTGGGCGTGTGTATTTCAGACGTGCGCGAGAAGTTCCACACGCGAATGGGCTGGGCACGTATATTTCAGGGGTGCGTGAGAAGTTCCACACGCGATTGTCCTGGGTGCGTGTATTTCAGGGGTGCGCGAGAAGTTCCACACGCAATTGGCCTGGGCGCGTGTATTTCATAGGTGTGCAAGAAGTTCCACACGCGATCGGGCCTGGGGGAGCGTGTGCGTGTATTTCAGGGGTGCGCGAGAAGTATTACACGCGAATGGCCTGGGTGCGTGTTTTTCAGTGGTGTGCAAGAAGTTCCACACGCGAATGGCCTGGGCGCGTGTATTTCAGGGGTGCGTGAGAAGTTCCACACGCGAATGGGCTGGGCGCGTGTATTTCAGGGGTGTGCGAGAAGTTCCACACGCGATTGGCCTGGGTGCGTGTATTTCAGGGGTGCGCGAGAAGTTCCACACGCGATTGGCCTGGGCGCGTGTATTTCATAGGAACGCGAGAAGTTCCACACGCGATCGGGCCTGGGGGAGCGTGTGCGTGTATTTCAGGGGTGCGCGAGAAGTATTGCACGCGAATGGCCTGGGTGCGTGTATTTCAGGGGTGCGCAAGAAGTTCCACACGCGAATGGCCTGGGCGCGTGTATTTCAGGGGTGCACGAGAAGTTCCACACGCGAATGGCCTGGGCGCATGTATTTCAGAGGTGCGTGAGAAGTTCCACACGCGATTGGCCTGGGCGCGTGTATTTCAGAGGTGCGCGAGAAGTTCCACACGCGATTGGCCTGGGTGCGTGTATTTCAGGGGCTCGCGGGTGGTTTCACACGCGATCGTGCCTCAGGGAGCGTGTGCGCGTATTTCAGAGGTGCGCGAGAAGTTCCACACGCGAATGGGCTGGGCGCGTGTATTTCAGGGGTGCGCGAGAAGTACCACACGCGATTGGCCTGGGCGCGTGTATTTCAGAGGTGCGCAAAAAGTACCACACACGATTGGCCTGGGCGCGTGTATTTCAGGGGCTCGCGGGTGGTTTCACACGCGATCGGGCCTGGGGGAGCGTGTTCGTGTATTTCAGAGGTGCGTGAGAAGTTCCACACGCGATTGGCCTGGGCGCGTGTATTTCAGAGGTGCGCGAGAAGTACCACACACGATTGGCCTGGGCGCGTGTATTTCAGAGGTGTGCAAGAAGTACCACACGCGATTGGCCTGGGCGCGTGTATTTCAGAGGTGCGCGAGAAGTTCCACACACGATTTCAGCAGGGTACGTGTATTTCAGGGGTGCGCGAGAATTTTCACACGCGATTTCAGCAGGGTACGTGTATTACAGGGGTGCCGGGGAGTCCTACATGGAATTTGGCAGTGTGGGTCCTCCCAGGTGTCCCCTGTACACCCTCCACGGCCCCTGCAGGCCGCCCACACCACAGGGGACTACCCTGCATCCCTGGTCATGTCCCGCAGCTAGCCCACCCAACATGGGCATGCCCCCCAGCAAAGGCACATGTCTCCTTGCACTACTGATCACCAACTCATGTCCCCTTGCACCCCCACCCCCAGCATTGCGGGGCACCTGCCAGCAGGCCCCCACTCATGTCCCACTCATGTCCCCCTGCACCCCCACCCCCCAGCATTGCGGGGCACCTGCCAGCAGGCCCCCACTCATGTCCCACTCATGTCCCCCTGCACCCCACATGTCCCCCAGCCAACCTGTCATCACAATCTAGATCCCTGGCCCTTATGGTCAGCCTCCAAATGCAAAACACCCACTCGAGTACTGCATCCACCCACTTAGAAATGGCAATGACATGATAGAACCCCAATAGCAAGTTTGGAAATGAACACATGGCCCTCACATACACCCAATGGGTGTCAGTGAATCTCAAAACCCATATCAGGATATGCATGATACCAATGAGATGATACTACACATTGAAGTTTGATGAAAAAAATCTATTAAAAACAGCATAAATGGAATGAGAAATGAACAAATGACAATGGGAATCAAAAACCAAAAGCAGCATGTCCGTAAAATAATGAAAAACGACAAATCATAATCCAAAGGAAAGGTGTCCAAAGTCACAGTTCAAGAAAGTAAATCCAAGGTAAAAACAAAACCGAAATCCATTGCTCCATGGGTAAATTAAAAAAAATAAAATAAAATCCAACAGTCAACTATATACAGATAAACAAACCAGGGTCCTTGATCCCAACTGAAGAAATGAAACCTACATAAAAATACTACCTAATAAAATAAAACTATATACAAAAATGTGGCCCATTGTCCAAAAGGTCCGAAATAAATAAAAAAGCAAAGGAAACCTAACACTAACTACATAACTATTTACAAGGGCAGCTGGCTAGTCCGACGGCTCACTGGTTGTTGTCATGGGCCAGGGCATCATCGAACTCCTGTTGAATGGCTTGGAGGCGGGCATGTTCCCTGGCCCCGAGGTCCCACAGGGATAATGCAGTGTCCAGCTCCAACTCCCTGCGAAGACCCTCGAGGCACTCAGCCCGCCTCAGCGCCCTCCGCATGGAGTCCTCCGCCCTGACCATTGTGAGCCGTTCTCCTCTGCCCGCTGCCGCTCCGCACCTATCTGCTGGCACAACCGCTCCCACACGGAAGCCACTCCCATTCCAGGGTTCTCCTGCCCGCCGGCCGATGCCTGCACCCCTGATGTTGATGGCCCCGAGCCATGATGCCTCCCACGTTGAGCCTGCTGCTGCCTCCGACGCAACTGCCTGTGCCAGCACGACGGCATCCAGGCTGATGGAAACCACTGATGCCGTCGTGCACGTGCACGTGCCCTGCCCGATGATGCCGTCACATCCTCCATCTGCTGGGGTCCAGTTGCTGGTGTGTCCACCCCTGCTGGACCTCCGACTCCCGACTGTGGCAGGGATGGGATCCCCACCGAGGTGGCTGCATTGGTCGGGGCAGGTCCACAGGGGGCCCTGGTGGCATCTGGGCCGGAAGACGGCAAGGAGAACAACTGGCATATAGTCTCCACAGAGGAGGAGAGGGCCGCCAGATTGGCCGACACATGCAGGAAACCCCCGAACATGGACGATCCCAATTGGGCCACATCGGCACGGTGCTCTTCGTGATGACGTGCGTGCTCCTCCTGGGAAGCACGCACGGCATCACGAATCACAGCCGTGCGTATCGCGACCCCAATCAGGACCTTCTCCATACGGCCAGGGGTCCCCTCGTCCGCAGGTGGAGGGGAGTCAGATGACATGGACATCCCCTCTACCTGCGGACGGGCCTGGGATGGGGCATCCCTGCTGGTGCATGGGTCAGGGACAGCGACATGCACAGGCCCCTCCATGGTGACCTGTGCTGCCTCCTGCCCCTGGACTGCACCACTTGCACCAGCAGGGATGCCCCCACCAGGCCCCATGTGCGCCTCAGTGGCGGCCTCCTCCTCCTCTGTGGAAAACACCAACCTGGATGGCTCCTCACCGTCTTCCGCTGTAACAGGCCCCTGTGGGGGCTCATCCACCCCTTCCGCTGCAGCCGTGGGGGCATCCCCGCCGCCTTCCTCCACAGCTCGTCTCCGCCCTCTTCTTCACTAGCCGCTGCGTAGAGGGAGACATAGAACACAAGCATCAGGGTACTGTACAATGGTCCCCTAGACAGGAAGCAATAGCAGATGAGTGCCACTGTCAAAGTACACTTCCATCATGTCCCTCCACAACACATGTGTCAGTCCAGGCAATACACACACAGTGACAGTCATGGTGCATGCCATGGACATTTCCATACATGTCCAATGGACTCTCGAAACATACAATGTAATGGTACTCACATGCATCATGGGTCATGCCTATCACATGCACACACTTCACCTCAGTCACATCCATCTGGCCCCATACACCCCAATCACAGTGGATACAAGGATGACTAGGCTGCATCAGTGAATCTGTAAATTGTCACAGACATGTGTCATGCATCCATGGCATTCACAAGTCACAGACACACAGGTCAGGCACACAGACATGGATACCATATATGTACCTGGCATCAGCACCCATCCCTCACCCCCACCCATGTCCAGGAACAGAGACTGCCATGCTCTCATGTGTCCAATCTGCATAGGGCTCCCCATGTCGCATTTAAACACATGCAACAACCGTGCGGTTCACACATTACGCATTACCATGATGTCCCTGCACACATACATGCGTACATGGCCTATGTCACACATACAGGCAAGTATCAGACAACCAGCACACTGCAACATGCCCTGTCTCACACAGCAATGCTTGGCCACTTACCGCTCAACTCCAGACGGGTCTCCCTCTCAAGGACCTGGGCGTGGAGCGCTGGGTGTACGCATTCCAGGACCCTCATCTGGATGGAACTCATGCGGCCCCGGCCCCCCTCCACGAGGCGCCGGGCCTTTATGAGGGTCCTGGACCTCAAGTCCTCCCAGCGCTTCTTGACCTTCTGGATGGTGCGGGTTGCCACCCCCTCCGCGTTGATGGCAACCACACAGTCGGCCCAGATCCTCTCCCGTCCTTCCTTGTTGGCGCGGGACGATCCGAAGAGGGCATCATACTGCCCCAGGACTTGCTCCACCAGGACACCAACTTCGGTGGCAGTGAAGCTGGTGCCCCTCTGCCCCTCTGGCCAGGGGTTGCCACTGGTGCCAGATGTTGATGTGCCCGACATGGCAACCCCAGGGGCAGGAGTGGGTGGGCAACTGGGTTCTGGGGCTGGGCTGTGGAGCGATGTTATCCGAGTCGGGAGTCTTCTGTTCCAGCAGGGGTCGACACAGCAACTGGACCCCTGCAGATGGCTGATGTGCAGGCACCAGATGGCAGGGCACGGTGGCAGCAGGCAGGCAGACAGGCAGCAGCAGATGGCACGTGGGAGGCTGCTCGGGGCACTGGGGGGCAGTAATTCGGCCTTCTGGGCAGGAGCGTGGTCTTCCGTGTGTTTTCGCGTGGCCAGCTTGATACGGAGTGATTTGGCACGTGAAAATCCTGCACGTCAGCGCGAAATTCGAGGAAAGGGCCTTAGCGCGTAAACGCGTCAGCACGCGTACGTGATTTCATTGGACCAAAGGCCCTTACAGCGTAAGCGCGTCTGTGGCGTTTCGCGCACGGGCGTTGCCCTGGCAGGGCTTGGAGATCCCGCGTGCCTTTACACTGCTCTGTACGTGCTTTTCGTGCGGTGCGTGTGTTTTCCATCCGTTGGGGTTCACACGCTATTACTCCACAGCAGGTGTTGGCTACGCGTTCTTCTACACGCAAGGCAGACGGTGAGTGGTACCCCGCTCCCCCCCAGGCCCGAAAAACTTCGCGCGCACCCCTGAAATACACGCGCCCAGGCCAATCGCGTGTGAAAATCCACGCGCACCCCTGAAATGCCCGCACGCAGCCCAATCGCGTGTGGAACTTCTCGCTCACCTCTGAAATACACGCACACGCTCCCCCAGGCCCGATCGTGTGTGTAAACACCCGCGAGCCATTGAAATACACGTACCCCGCTCCCCCAGGCCCAATCGCGTGTAAAAACACCCGCGAGCCCCTGGAATACACGTACCCCGCTCCCCCAGGCCCGATCGCGTGGGAAAACACCCGCGAGCCCCTGAAATACACGCGCCCAGGCCAATCGCGTGTGAGAAACTTCTCGCGCACCCCTGAAATACACGCGCCCAGGCCAATCGCGTGTGGAACTTCATGCGCACATGTGAAATACACGCACACGCTCCCCCAGGCCAGATCGCGTGTAAAACTTTGCGCGCACCCCTGAAATACACGCGCCCAGGCCAATCGCGTGTGAGAAACTTCTCGTGCACCCCTGAAATACACGCGCCCAGGCCAATCGCGTGTGGAACTTCACGCGCACACCTGTAATACACGCACACGCTCCCCCAGGCCAGGTTGCGTGTAAAACTTCGCTCGCACCCCTGAAATACCCGCACGCAGCCCAATCGCATGTGAAACTCCACGCGCACCCCTGAAATGCCTGCACGCAGCCCAATCGCGTGTGAGAAACTTCTTGCGCACCCCTGAAATACACGCACACGCTCCCCCAGGCCCGATCGCGTGTGAAAACACACGCGAGCCCCTGAAATACACGCGCCCAGGCCAATCGCGTGTGAGAAACTTCTCGCGCACCCCTGAAATACACGCACCCAGACCAATCGCGTGTGGAACTTCGCGTGCACACCTGAAATACACGCACACGCTCCCCCAGGCCTGATCGCGTGTAAAACTTCGAGCTCACCCCTGAAATACATGCGCCCAGGCCAATCGCGTGTGAGAAACTTCTCGCGCACCCCTGAAATACACGCGCCCAGGCCAATCGCGTGTGGAACTTCACGCGCACCCCTGTAATACACGCACACGCTCCCCCAGGCCAGATCGCGTGTAAAACTTTGCGCGCACCCCTGAAATACCCGCACGCAGCCCAATCGCGTGTGAAACTCCACGCGCACCCCTGAAATGCCTGCACGCAGCCCAATCGCATGTGAGAAACTTCTTGCGCACCCCTGAAATACACGCACACGCTCCCCCAGGCCCGATCACGTGTGGGCCTTCTCGCGCGTGTATGACTTTGGCGCACATTTTTTTCCTGCGCAGGGACGCTACCGCCTGCTTTCGTGTGGCAGACATGTATGGGCCTGTGCGCGTCTTTGGCCGTGCGCTGTTTTTCCCTATTCGATTCCATGAATACGTGGTGTAGGCGAGCGTGTGGGCGTTCTGCACACTTGCCTCCTGTACTTCCCCCGTGACGCCCACATTTTCACTCGTTGTTCCCCATTCTGCGTGTGACGCCCCGTGTTATGCCTACTTTTGTTATGTGCGCCGCGCTACGTGCGAATTCGCTGTGGCCTTATCGCACAGCGTTCAATGTCCTGTGCGCCAGCGTGCGCCAGCGTGCGCCGCGCACTTTCTCAGCGCACATCCCACATTTCGCGCGTGCACGGACTTCCATGAATTTATGTGCGATGTTTTCTGTGCGATAATCGCACTTGCACTGCGATTTTCGCTATTTCTCTGCGAATCGCACGTTTTCGCACGCATGCGCCGTTTTTTCGGCGCACTTTAATTCCATGAATCGGCCTGTTAATATGGTCAGTGTTTTAGTGTTTTCAGAATAAGATGAGAATTTGAAAATATATCATAGCTGATGTCATGGGAATTTTCTGTAAAACTAGCTGTTCTCAGTGTCTCTTTGTATGAGGGTGAGAGACATGTTGACAGGTGCGCATTTGCAAAATCCACCTGAATAGTTTCTGACAGCTGCACAATCAGAGGATAAAAAGATATTTTTAATTGGGAGGATTTGGGGGCTTGTGTTTTGCAAAAGCAGCTATTAAAAAGAGATATTATTTAATTGTACTATCATTGTAAATAGCACCAGTGATGCTCTTGGCTGCTTTGCATACAATTAAAGAGGATTTTGGAAACATATGAATGATCACAGATCTTCATATGTGACTAATATGTCTGTGGTAAAAGGGTTGTATGCTTGAATATCAAAGAATATAATCCACACTGGACTTGGTGCCCATTTCACAACACTCAGCCTTAACATTAAAATGTTTGTATCATTTACATATATATTTACTTATTCTAGCAGGTTTGGGATTTGATGATAAGGAGAGAACGGTCATGACATCAATCACTCTGTTTCGGTACAAGGGCTGAGATAATGTTTCTATACAATGACAGAGTTTTAGTCATGTCTAAGGGAAAGGGCGGCTGCACACATGCTCAGTTCCCAATACACAGTCATCCAAAGGAAAAGCCAATCGAAATGTTCCAGCTATCTTTTGTCTGGTGCATGAATTATATGATTCCTCCATCTCTCTTCTTTGATGGCCTGTTTTATGGATTAAAAATAGTTTTTTCATCTGTCTGATCGTCTGACTAGCTTCTCTTTGGACAGAACTCAAAATGTTCTTCTCCGCAGTCCTCTGATTGTTAATGCCAGGTGTAAAAAAAAATTATTTTGTTGCTACATCATTTAGTCACATGCACTTCTTGTTCTTGCCACCTAGATTGGTTGCCATCTGTTGTTATTTGTGGAGACACAGGCTTCTGTTTACGTGTTGGGAAAGGTATTACCGGTTGTTATTTTAGGCATACTCTGCTGGAATGAAAGCATGTTTTTTTCCTGCAAACGTTTGGCAAACAATAGTGGCTACATGCAATTGTTTTGGTGGCTGGAAGTTATGGATTGCCAGAAACTGAACGCTTGATAGGGCATGAATGTGCACAGCAAGCATTAATATCAGCAGATTGGACATACATTGGGCTTCATCCGAGGTTGGTGGTAACCCTGTAACAATGAATCCGCTGCCTGACTTCCCTGTGCCACCGGGACATTACAAATCCCAGCAGCGCAGGAAGTCAGGCACCAGATTTGGTAACTCCCCGTTACCATAGAGTGCCATTGTTTTTAATACAGGATCCTAATCATACATGAACGTAGGCAATGGGTGCAGCATGGACCATAGAAGTACAATATTTATAATCTTGTAATTTTGGATAGTAAAATAATGAATGCTACTTTATCAGAGATTTGAGCAATGTTAAACATGTAATAACTATCTAACAATTCAAGACTTACTTCACATTTATGGTAGTACAAACAATACATATGAAGACCCACAATGCATGCAAATCAGAGGCACATAAAGGGAAACTAAAGTAAGGAACAAAGAAACAGCATCATCAGCAAATGTTAATAACATTAAAGTTTATCTTCATGTATACAAATGAATTGTGTGTTTGACGCCTGCTTATTGCCCCATGTATGTGCACCATGAGCTGTGACCAAACCCTAAGGAAAGTACTTTAATAAAATATGACACGGTTAACATCTAGATATATAGCACCTTTTGAATTTTAATATTCTGTCAGTGAACAAAACCACCTGGCCTAGATATGTCAGTGAACATAAACAAGTGGCCCAGATATGAGATGTCATCAGTGATGTCATCAATGATGACATAGGACTGTATGGGAGTGGGGAGATGGAAGCGCCGGCACTGTTGCTAACAGTGCCAGTACTTCTGTGATGAATCTTCCTACCGGGGCCGCTGCGCCAGGCAGAGTAAGACCTCTCGAGCGCAGCGGCCCCAGCAGGTGAACTTCTTCTGTGCCAATCCAGACATAAGGTTACCCGGAACGTTATAGGCACCCTTGTTTACGGACCGCCACACTTGTAATGAGGCCCATTTTGTCTTTCAGCCAACATCTTACCTACATTCCTCTTTAGGATAATAATTTGCTTTCCAATGAAAGCCTCAATGGAAAACTTTATTTTTCTCTCCTATCATCTACCTATATGTGTATGTAACAGAGCTTGGGAAATGATGCATCGTCCCCCTTCTATACGGTGTAAATTAGTTTATTCCAAGAAGATGTTGCCTATTGCTGCTTGTAATGTTAGAGTGGACATAGCTCAAAGGTTACAAGACTTTTGGATTTGTCCATTTTCAATTCTACCTCAGGGGTTCTCAGGTATATTGTGTTTTTAGTATGAATATTTTTTTCTGTGGTAGGGTATCACTAGCCATGCTATGACTGACAACCAGCTTTCGGGTTTGTGCATTTTTTTGCCACAGTCTTTATTTGGGAGCATGTTTGTGAGTAATCCAAATCTTTTTGGTGAGAATGTCATGTGCTGCTGTACTGCCTTCTTGTTTATTATCTTAACCTTTGTCTTCCGTTATTAATGTTATTCTAATATCTCTATGAGCTTGCAATGAAGTTTACATTTCACAAGTATAAAAGTGCTCTATGCAATCTTGGTATAGCACAGCATGAAATGCTAAAGATACGCAATGTTATTCTGTGTGTCTCTAGAGAGTCTACATAACTAGTTGGGACTTCCATTGTTTACAACCCCATTCTTTGTAGATCTTGAACTCACCCTCACAAATAAAAAGAGGAATCAAATCTGCATCTTTACAACATACATCAACAACAAACCAACATTTATAGCATTCATATCAAATATTCTAAAACACACATTAGGAAGGAATAATAGACACCTTCAATTAGAGGACCTCAAGCATCCAACCTTAACATCTACTTTAACTATGGTATTCATGTAACCAGCCTAAGATTTCCAGTGAGTGTTAAGGTTAGATGTGTTTGTACTTCATGTTTTATGGTTGAATATATAGTGGTCTACCGGGAGTGTCTGTGCCTTAATGGTCTTACACCACTCCGATTGGCGAGTAATAATTTAAATAATGCGACTAAGGAATCGTGTGTATGCTGGAAGCTGACAATCTTCCAAGTGCACAGCCCCCACATGCAGTTTGTCTGTGCATATCTTAATCAAACATTATGGAAAGCAGGCCGCGAGATACTGCTGGGATCTGTCGGCTACTTGTCATGCAGTAGCTCCCAGCATTACCTGCTCTTGAAGGCTATGAATGGGTGGGAGCTACTGCATAGCACTGTCAGGCCTGGGCAGGGGAGCCAGCCTCCCTCCCAGGGAAACCTTCGTTGGTCGAGAAGGCCTTGTGGGAGTGGCTGTGATCTGGACACGCAGAGCCTATTTTGCAGGAAGAAGCGGTCTGTCCGGGGTTTGAAGGGCTGTGACTGGGGCTTCGACTAACTGTGGCGGCTTGTAGCTGCCATTTGTGTCCGTGCCTTCACTCAGGCTGTTTGTTAACATGTATGGTGAGACATAATCCCTCCATCTCGCCCTCAAAATGTGTTGAAGCCAATTGAAACACAGCCAGCCCCTTTGATGACGCTGCTGAGGGGCCAGGCACAAGGCTGGTTCGGAAATGGTCTGACTTGGTGACTGGCAGCCATATGCTGTTTTTGCAGTGTCTGTCCTTTACTGCACACAGCAGGCACTCGACAGCCCCGGGTGGAGAGGGTAAGAGGGCTGTAAGGGAAAGCATGATAGTGTGAATGTTCACACATATCAGCCCACAGACAGCAAGCACCAAGCCAAATTCCTGCAGCTGCAAATGCCTCAATTCCCATAAACTTGTGAAAAAGCAGAGGCGTCAAAGTGCTGTGAAATAATAGTAGCAGCTGTTGAATATTGCTCTCAAGGGCTGAGTCTTTCGTGTTTGGCTGCAGCCTCAAAGTCCCATCGGGCCCACTTCGAAAAAAGGATCATTAACCGTCTATCTCCAGCGTCCGAGGATTGCGTTAAGTGACTCGTCAAATGCATTGGTGTAAATGTATATAAATTCCATGGAGCTTTAGAAATAAGAAAGGAACTCTGTCACAGGGATGGTGTTGCAGCGCTTCACTAAGGTGAACATCTCCTTGTATTTCTGCCATGAACCTTTTTACATTTCATTTGAATTTCTGTCTACGGCCTACCCAGAGGGTCTCAGGAGCGCATAACATGGTTCAAAGTTTGAAAAGGTGGGTGTCGAAAAAAGAAGTTACAAACAGTTTTCAGGAAAGGATAGGAAGATTAGGATAGGCACGTGATGAAAGTGGAGGAGGGCAGGGTTATGTGTGGGGAAAGAGGTATGTTTTGAGGCTCTTTCTGAAAGTGGTGATGGAGGATGCAGTGGGTATGTCGAGAGGTAATGATGCTTCTTTTTGAGTGCTTGTGAGTTCGCAGAGTGGCAAGGTTAGCATGTTCTATGATGAAAACCGTGCAGGCCTCGTTGTTGTAAATTCCTTAATAACGTCTGGTGTCAGAGTTTAACTCTCCCCTCCCCCAGGTTCAACCCAAAATCATGGTTCAATCATAATGGGGTCCGTCCTTGCAACCCGCAAGCTGCATTAACCCCCTAGACCCCGGAACCTCCAGGCAAGCTTTGCCAGTAGTCTCATATCTGAGGAGCAGTTTGTTCATATTGCATAATCTGGGTAATCTGGGAAGATGAATTTAAACACATGTGCAGGTTTCATGATGGGATTTTATTTTAACTAAAGACATTAAAAAAGTACCGTCTACCCTGCTGATTTTTATCAGGGAAAATACCTTTGTCGGGTATTACAGAGACAGCGTGTGCTTGACTGAAGAGGGATTCACACGCAGATAACATGAGGCACCGCAACTATAAAGTAAATGGTGGGCAGCTCAGTGCTCAAGCTTTGAAGCTTAATGAAAAGTCGTTGTGACTTCGTAGGGGAGGCAGCTAGGCTTGTGCTTCAAAGGTTGTAGGAGCCAAGGCTGAGACACTGCACAGTACGTAAAAAAGTGAGTCCCACATGTCCATATATTCCAAACATGCCTCAAGTTATAGAGAGATGCTCATCCAGTCTTGTTTCCTGCTTTGCATTCTGGCACTTGTTGCCATGAATTTCCCAGTATAAATACAGGACTACTGATCCCAGAATGCAAAGAAAAACTCAACGCTGAACAAGTCCCTCCCTAATGTGATTGGGCATATGCTGGCATGTATGTGCATCCCAATATCCGGATCGGCAAAGTGGCGAGGCAAACTGTATCATCCCTGAACTCGTCTCTCCTCCTCAGCCTGCAAGGCACAAGATAGAACCATTGGCCCTCCTCTTAGCACATTGCAGCCTAATTCACCTCAGCAGAGCAAGAGAGTGGGGTCCAGGGCAGGCTGTGCCGTAACCTGAGTTTGTGAGTAATGCTATTGAGCGACACCTGGCTAGCCTCAGTCCTTGTTTCAATCACTTTGGAAGAGAGAAGGTCTTAGTCAGCATTGATGGGACCCTGAGGTGACACTCCACAGCTGGTTTTGTAATGACGTTTGTGATGTCATCTTTGATGTCCTGGGTGTTAGTATTAGCCGTGCACGGTGGTGGCGTGAGTTATGACTGCTTAGTTTACCATAACTGGCGAATTTCTGAGGTTTTTCGGTTTTACTTGCAACCATAACGTCCCTTTAATGTTTTTTCATTGAATATCATAGGTTTTAGTAGTGCAAATTAACCATAACGTACCTTTAACAAAGTGTTTTCATTGAATATCATAGGTTTTAGTAGTGCAAATTAACCATAACGTCCCTTTAACAAAGTGTTTTCAGTGAATTTCATAGGTTTTTACAAGTGCATGCTATTTTCCTACAACTTACTAATATCATACTCACCCCAATATGGCAACATTTTTGACCAATTTACAAAGTTTCACCTTAAAACTCTGCCATTTCCCACCATAATTTTTAACACATCGATACACTTTTTGCAAATTTTTCCACATTTTTTGCATCCGTCGATGTCTGCGAACATCTGACGTCATTGCAGATCTTCCGGACAGTGCCATGTAACCATGCACTCGCACACGGCATGATGACGTGTCCGCAAACGCGTCTGCACTTTGTGATCGGAGTTCAGAACTGAATTTTCTACTGATCTAGGACATTTCAAGCTCAAAATGTATCCTTAGACAGCTCTTACACCTAAACGTACTCATTATCCATTAACAATCTAATACAAAGCACATACTTAGAAGAATATTAGCAAAACTACTATGGGCCTCATTACGTAGTACAGGCACGGCTGCCGCCGGTATCCATTTTTTCCCGGCAGCTGCGAATGGGCAATTACCGGGTCATGCCAAGTTTGGTGGACCCGGTAATTGCCCATTTGCTGGTGCCGGTAATGAGGGACTCCCCATCCCCATTCGGCCCCATAGGGCTGAATGGGATGGGACGTAGGATGCACCGGCACAATTCAGAGTGGTGCCAGTGCATCTGAGATGCTGTGCTCGCGGGTGCCGCTCTGTGAGCACAGCTCGTAGTATGGCGGTCCGGGGATTATGGTACCGGCATGCTTACTGATAACGTAGTTCACGGACCACCATGTTTGTAATGAGGCCCTATGTATCTTAAAAATGGCATTAGCTATTGCCATCCCTCCTCCCCAAGAGCCACCACCAACAGCAGCTGCTGGACCTACATAACAAATAAAGCGTAGTACTTCCAAAGACAATGAAGACGACTAGGAACATTAGGTAGAGAGAGAGAATCATGGGTGTGGCACTTCTTTACCACTGTTGGAAATGTACCAAAGGTAGAGCTACCAAAGTGAAATGCACTGAATGTAGTCGCGGACTACCTGGACAGTACTCCTACGGGACCACCTCCATGCGCCACCACAACAAATCCAACCATTGCAATGCTCTCCGAAAGGTTGTTCCTTTCTTAGGAAGTAGTAGACTCTCTTCCTCCACCTCATCTTCCTTAACCAATACTGTAAACACACATGCTACTTCTGTGGGACACAAAATCCCACCAGCTACCTTGCAAGCAATAAAAGAGGTTGTTGATCCATATCTTTCGAAGACAAAAGTCCTCTGTATATACTACAACACACCACTTGTGCAGGGGGGAGACATTTCGTAGTGCTTTGGAAGCTGTAATCAAGGAGCATAAGAAACAATGCCCCTACCATAGAAGTGACACACGTGCAACTTCTTCCCCTGTCCATCTGCCCCTCCATATTAGTGCTTGGTGTCTCTTCCCTCATTTCCCTCCCCACTTTACGTTCTAAACTCTCCAGCAAAAAAAAAAACAACTACATCAAACTACAACGAAAGGATGGTTCCTTTAGGAACCACCTTTCACAGTTAAAAAATAGAACAAAAAAAAATCTTATAGACTCTATCTACTTTACATTTCTCAGCAAAGCACATATACTCAATATGATTTTCCAACATTTCCACTAGCATTTTGTGTTATGCTAATGGAAGTAATGTGGCGTTCATCCCCCGTTCCAGTGGGATAACGGACCGGCAGCCCAAGTTATTGGCCCAGGTCAAGTGAGGGCGTATAATGAGGGCTCCGGGCCACTATCCCCCATTCCAGCCCCTGCAATGGGGAATGAAGGCCATTAGCACTCCTCGTTCCTAAAGCAGTAACCCGGGGTGATAAAAAAAAAAGATTTTCCTATCTGCACCAGGATGCCTGCAGCGTCCCGCTGTAGAAAGGAAAATGCTTTTCCAAGATCGCCAGCATGGAAAGGGAAGGCGAAGAGAGAACCCTATGACCATATTACCACAAGCACAGTTTTTTTTCCCTATCAAACCTATCCCACTTTCAAATAAGTTTACCACCTAGTCGGTCCCAGGTGGACATGGTCACTTTAACCGCATCTGTCGTCCCTCGAGGTCATGGCCAGTAGCCAGATTGTCCGGGTCATGACCTTATGCCATGACCCGGACAATCTGGCCACTCACTGCCCATGGCTACAGGCTTTACCTCAGTCACCAAAAGTATACCACTATTTTTTGTGCCTACATTATGGCACTTGTCAAAAAATAAAACACGGCACATTTGCAAAACCATGATTTAAGGTCCTTGCCAAAGCTCCTTACATGATTTTGCTGGAAATCCGCCCACTTTGAGATTGTTAGGGGGGCTAGACAAGGCTGCCCTTTTTCTCCCTTGATGTTTGCAGTGGCTATTGAACCCCGGGCTGACAGGATCCTCCAGAGACACACCCACAGAGACTTACGGGCACCCCAGAGATCATCTCACTCTATGCTAATGACGCACTGCTCTAGGTCCGCTCCCCAGAAGTGAACCTCTCACCAATTATACAGGATGTCCTCCTCTTTGGTAATTTGTCAGGGCTTAGGGTTAACTGCTCTAAATCCGAGCTGTTCCTCTTGATAGATACTACTGCTGCACCACGTGATCTCCTGGGGTTCATTTGGTCACCGCTGTAGAATAAGTAACTGGGGCGGTCGTCATGCGCCATCAGACTTTGCTATATGAGTTCAACTATGGGGCCTTTTTATTGTCGCTCAAACAGAAGCTGACAGGCAGGTATAAGTTGGCGATCACGGTGGCGGAACATGTTGCACTCCTCAAAATGGTGACGCTTCCACAGCTTCTATACAGTTTCCTTAATATCCAGCTCTGGCTAAGGACCGAATTCTTCAAGCGTCTTACTATTGTGATTAACAGCTTTGTCTGGCACTCTGCCGTGGTTCGGTTGAAGTGGGACTCATTGGCGGGACCATACATTCAGCAAGGTTGGCTGCCCCAAACTTTGAAAGGTCCTGGATGGCAGCCCAGGCTCACTTTGCTGCATTTTGGTTTGACCCTCTTAGTCCTCACCCTTACATCAAACTGGAGCACCAGGTGGTGGAGCACTGAGATGTCCGGTACCTGATTCTCCCCCCCTGTGGTCTTGCAGCTACTGACCTCACCGGGGTCACGATATTCACATAGGACAGAATCTGGAAACAGATTGGCATCCCCCACCCATTCCATGGTGACTTCTCCCTCTGGAATTTCCGTCCGGGTGTCCCCTCGATGGACAAGACAGCCGCGTGCAACTGGTCTGTGGCTGGCCTCCTACGTGATGCTTACGCAGAGGGGTCATTCATTGAGTGGCGGGATCTGCCCGAATCTGTGAGGGTGAACCCCCCCAGATGGCTTCAATACGCTGGCCTGCGACGGAAGCTTAAGTGCAACTGGCGTGAATTTCCCTAAAACCCTCCCGATGAGCTACTACTGACGATGATTATGGGAGCCACGCTGGCTCGTGGGGGGTATTCAGACTGTATAGACTCCTGCAGGAGCGGGCGTGTCGGCCACTTGACAGGCCCTGCGAGGCTTGGACAGAGACCTGGGGATTGACATAAGGGATAAGATTTGGGAATACATGTGTGCTCGTACTCTTGAAGTGTCCCTTAATTCAAGATTCCGCTGAATCCAATTCAAAGTCCTACATAGATACCACTATAAAGCTGCTAGATTGCACCGAATGTCAGGAGTGTGCTCTTCTAGATTCCCTAGATGTAACACTGATAACACAGGGTACATTCACATGCTATGGTCCTGCCCTGGAGTCGCAGCCTTTTGGAGGGGAGTGTGTGAGGCAGTTTCATTGATGTTGGACTGTACGGTTGAGCCAAACCCTATGATCTCCGCTGCTGCTACAGGAAGCTGGCTGGCCTATGCATGTTATTAGCAACTTGTTGGATACTGGTACTCTGGTTACGCCCAGCAATTCCCACTATAGACAAATGGCTCTGTGCAGTAACTTGGGCCTCAGATACGGAAGAACGCTGGTCTGCTCTAAAGCCGATATCTAGCAGACCGATCAACATCTGGCCTCCTTTCCGTTGTTACCTGCATTCACTACTGACTGATGGAGACATCGGTGCAGATTCCCCCTCCTCCCGACCTGCAAGATTGAGATCCCTACAGCCGCTTGGCCATTACCCTTGGTCCGGTGGAGCTCACTGTATGAGATGTCTGATTCTATAGAGGTTGGCGCAAACTAAGAAAAGCTGCAAAGATAAATTGTAAGAGGCAACTGGTAATGGGGTACTGCAAAGAAAATACACTTGTTCTGTATAGAAAATGTTGAATAAAGTTAGAACTAACTCCACTTCACAACCATTAAACTCGATTGGTGAAGAAATATTGGCAACATACATCTCTAATATGATGTATGAAGAATGCCCTGAGACTCGCAAAAATGACACCACGAAAATATGGCCATTAAAATCTCCAGGAAAAGTATTTTTGAGATAATTTGTAAGCTCAAAAACTCCAGCGTCCCCGGTCCAAATGGCCTAGCATCTACGGTTATCAAACATGATCCGCACATATGGGCTGAGATCATATAAATATTATGTAAGCAAGTTTGCAGTGAAAAACATATACCATCTTCCTGAAAGATTTCAATTTTAATTCCACTATACAAGGCTAGCCTGAGAGCTGCACCAGAAAATTACTGCCTACTCTCTTTACTTGACACTACTAGTGAAGTATTTATTACCATAGTATTAGACCATCTCCAGTATTGGACTAAAGATAACCACCTTCTCCATCCATTCCAATCTGGTTTTAGAGCTGGAGCCAGTACAATGCAAAATATTCGCTTGCAATGTTCGTAGACTTCACTTCCGCATTCAACAGCGTTAACCAGCAGAAGCTATGGGGAATACTATCCAAAACGAACTGCCCAAGCTGGTTTTTGGAGAGTTTGATATTACTGCACTCTAACACCTGTCACCAGCGCTCAAATACGTTTGGAAAATGAAGGGCGTCTGTATAAGCCGATTATGAATAATAAAGGCGTAAAACAAGGCTGCTTATGAGCAGCCCATTTGTTCAATCTTTATTTAGCAAGATTGATACAATGCCTTGAAGATAAGGCGAATTGCTCAGTAAAATTTGAGGCAACAAAAATCACAGCACAACATCCCACTAAACCTTGTAAAACCATTCAGAATCAGGTCTAGAATAACGTCTCTAAATATTATGCAGTTTCATTGAGTGGCGCAAAAGTTATAAGCCATCCAATAACTGCTTTTCTCCAACCCTACGATGCAGAAATCTGCGTAGATGCCCCTGAACATCTGAAGTGTTTGCGAACATCACAAGACTGACGTGGGATGAAAAATACCTGCTTTTTGGCTTCTTATGGCCATATCCCATCCCATCCTCATCACCCCTCACCTCCCCAGAGATTGTTTGATAAGTTTGACAAGTGCAATGTTGTGTTTTGTAATATGTTTTTACTGCGATGTCCGCGGACACCGGCCGCTGTCCGCGAATCCAACAGTGCGGATGTTTCCAAAAATCTTAGGAACTTCACGGTTTTCATCATCCAATCAGTGGGCATGTCCGATGTCCCAGACAACACGTCACCCTCTAGGCCAATCGGATGCCCGTCCACGGACCGAACATGGAAATGGGTCCGCGGACCGAACCCAGATATCACATATTTTTTTTTACCTGCTTTTAGCCCATTTACTGGATGGATTTACACCAAATTTACAAAAGCATGCTCTTAGGACCAAACCACCGGTCTATCCGCAAATTTTGTGAAAATCCATCTAGCGGTTTGGGCTCTAGGCATGAGCAAACCTTTTTTCCATTGCGGCTATGGAAAAGATAGATTTTTGGGGACCCCCCCATAACTTTGCACCCCCTTGATGAAACCTCACCAAACTTGCCAAAAAAGTTCAGACAGGGCCATAGACTTTTTTTAAAAAAAAGTTTGGTATGGATTAGTCCAGGGGGAGAGAATGTATAAGCCGCCGAAAAAAGTGCTCTTCCTATGAGTTCAGCAACTCAACCATAACTACAGGTGCCCTACCGCAGGCCCTGTAATGTCTCTTATGCATATTAAAGCTTACATTTGAGTAAGGTTTAACTTTAATATGGGTTTTCATACATGTAAAAGGCATATATGAGTTGTACATTTCACACATGGGTGCAGTTACATCTCCTATTTGCCTATATGCAGATGAAAACTCACATGAAAGTCAACCTTCACTTTGATGATAGTTTTCAAATGCATAGTACTTTACATTAACACAATGTACATATTGTACATGTACTTATGGCGCAAGAGCATTACCTAGGAGCCATGGTGTAAGAATGTGTGAAGTAAGAGCATGTTCCGAAAAAGTGTGTGGCATAATAGTATAAGAGTATATGGCGCAAGGGCATGTGTCATAAGAGAGTGCGTTGTAAGAGCATGTGCCATAAGAGTGTATTGTAAGAGTGAATGTTGTAAGTTTGTGTGGTGACAGGAGTGTTTGTTGTATAAGTGTCTGGAATCTGAGCAGTGTGTGTCAGTAGTGTGTGGGTGTTTGGTATGAAGCCATATGAAATGCAAATGTCCTATTTGCCTTCTATACATATGAAAACTCACATTAAAATGAGGTCTGAATTTGATGTGAGTTTCTATACATATAGGAGGGATATACGAGTTTCACACTTGATACACATATACAATGTACATCTTCATAAGTCACATATACAGATGAAAACTGACAATTGTCAGTTCTTACTTTGATGTCTTTTCAAATGTATATTATTGTACATCTCCTACATGTACATGTTGAGTTTCCTAATAAGAAGTCCATTCAGTTTCTAAATGTCTTATACGCCTCCTATATTTATGAAAACTCAAATGAAAGTGTGTTTATGTACATGTTGGAGGCATAAAGGATTGTTGAATTTTGTACATATACACATTTTACATCACATAGATATGAAAAGTGGTATCAAAGTCAGACCTGGCCTTGATGGGAATGTTCATACATATATTAGTCTACATGTAAGAAATGTTCATCTCCTTCATTTCCTTTGGGACTGTTACTTATATGAAAGGTAAGGCCCCTTCCTGCACCTCCCCCTCATCCGCCACCACACTCCCAAGCACTCTGCAAGCACTCTGCAATGCCCTCTTGGAACACTTCCGCAACATAGTAGTGGAAAGGAACAACACCTTTTGTACTAATCTAACAACACTCCCAAACCGATCACTTGCACCCACACCCAACCTCACAGTCTGTCCCACAGGCAGCCCTATCTTCTCCTCTTCCCCTCCCATTTGGCCACCTGATTTCCTGAAGCTACCTGTCGACAGTTGTCCCTCGGAATCCCTGAGAGACCTGTGCCTTCCCGCTCTCCTAAAAGATATTCTTTCCTCAACCTGCGCAGGCAGTATCGCAAGATCTATCATTAATTCTTCCATCACATCAGGCACATTCCCAGCAGCTTTCAAGACATTCCATATCAAATCCCTGCTCAGAAAAATCTCTCCCTTCACCCCCTCCTAACTGGCAACTAGTGACCTATCTCTAGCAACCTTTTCATAGCCAAACCAATTGACCAAACAGCCTTCTCCCAGCTTTTCCTTTTCACTGAATCCAACCTTTTCCTGGACCCCACCCAGTCCGGCTTCAGACCACTATTAGGAACTTAATAATCCCAAGTCTCCATCTAGGATGACCTCAAAAGAACCACAGACTTGTAAGGCTGTTCCGCACTTATTCCCCTCGACCTGACACTATCGACCACTGCACCCTCACAGACTCCACTCGCTCGGCATCAGGGATACAGCATTGATGAGGATGTCTTCCTTTCTTACCAACCGATCGTAAATTACTCAAGTACCTCCTTTCTCCTCGACCACTTGCCCTGCCACCAACGGAGCACCTCAGGCTGCCTCCCTAACCCCCATGCTCTTTAACCTTTCCCTGAGTCCCTTCCGTACTCACATTCACTCACAAGTTTGACCCGCCTTTACTTTTATTAGACCTAGTGCTCTGAACCCCCCTTTTCAAACCTTTTTTTTTGGTACCCAATTGGCATCCATTGCGGTGCCATCAGGGTTAGAGATTAACTTACCCCTACGGCAAACTTACAATCAGAAGAATCAGAGGACTTTGAAATCTTATCCGAGGGAGTCAAGAGTTGTTTCTTTTCTGATTCCGAACCATCCACTGAGGGAACCCTTACACCACCGGATGAAATGGCCAACCTAGCCAATGTCATCACCTGGTTATCAGCCCATCAGATGCAGACCGAAGCTAGACGACAAGAACATTTAACTAAATTGGTTGAATTGCAAGCAAGACCATTAGTACCAGAAGTGATACTTCAACCATATCTTGAAGGCAAAGATTTTGGATTTTCTTTCTTAAACTTCGAACGCCTAGCTGAACAACTAGGATGAGAAGAGAACCTCAAAAGATGCTATTGGCCCCTTTGTTGAAAGGCGAACTACAGACCTCCATTCAACTACTTGCACAGGGAGCCACCTTTATATCCATTAAATACGGGCTGTTAAAAAGAGTGGGGCAAACCTGCAATTTTTATCAGCAAAAGTTGAGTGCCATTAGATTAAACGCAGGAGAAACCCCCTTAGAAATGGGTGAATGCGTCAAAAACACTGTGGCCCTGTGGATCAATAACAAATCCTTAGAAGAACTGACAGAGATGTTAACCCTGGAACAATTCACTAATTCCTTACCCCCCTTTTTTGCAGAAAGCCGTTCTACAGTTAAATCGACCAACCCTAGCCACGGCCATCTCAACTGCACAAAACCACTGAGATGGAGATACACAATTCCACTCAGCCCATTGTTGGTAGGAACGGAAGCTGTGTGCATATCCTGATTGTCTTGCAGCTGTTTAAAATGCATTCTTAGCTGTGTGCACATCCTGATTATCTTGCTGCTGCTTAAGATCGAATTCAGCTTTGTGCACAACCTGCTTTTCATGAAAATGTATTCACAAGTCCACACCCACTGTACTCTGTCTAGTCTGCTATCTGTCCCTCATCCTCGTCATATTCCATTGTGTTCACATTGTTCATTGTTGGGATTACGGTGATTGGTTAACCCCTCTGCTCTAGATTGTTACCTGCTCCCTCACCCCCCCTCAGTTTCCATTGTTTCTCTGTGCTGTTATTCCCTTGAGCCCTGCACCCGCTATTCCCTTTCCTCTGCATGTTCACGGTTTTCTGTGCATATTACCCCCCCCAGCTCCCAGTATTTTATTCCCAACCTTGTGCCCTGTTTCCCCCCAACCTACTGCTCTCCCCCTGCCTCTGTGGTCTCAGCCTTGTTAAGTGTACCTCACTATCTGCAGTTTGCTACAGCACTCTCTATCTCTCTGATCTTCTCTATCACTTATCCTTCAACCCTTACAAAGTCTAAGTGGATCCCTGTGTCTGTCATTCTCACTCAGGCCTACTCATCCTTTGAGTGCCTGGTCAACAGGCTCTCCCTCTCTCCTAGCTCTCCATTCCTGGTGGCGACCTTCTATCAGCCACCTGGTCAGCCCTCCCTCTTCCTTTTGAAATGGGCTGACCTGGCCTCCTCTCTCCTTTCCTCCTCTTCTCAGCTCCTCCTGCTGTGTGATCTCAACATCCATCTCGACTCACCAGATTCCTCATGAACTTTCTGCAATGTTTGCGAGTCTCTCTCTCTTTACATCTTACCCTCTGGCCCAACGCACACTGCTGTCCATACTTTGGATGCTCTCATCTCAACTGACATTCCTCCATATATCCCTCTCACTACTTCTCTCTCCTGGGCTGATCACTCTCTCCTCTCTTCCCACTTGAAGCTGTCTTCTCCTTTTGCATCAGTAAGCATGGCACTGCCTCCTGTCTACAAGGTCATCCGACCCATGAAAGAGTGTCAGTATCTGCCATTACCTCTACCTACTCTGCTCGTTCCACTCCTGCGGCTGACTCTCAACCTGACAAAGCCCTCTCTAACTTTAACCTCTCAGTTTCCAACACTCTTGATATTATTGCCACTGTCACGAGGGTACAACTGAAGCCTACAAAAAAGTGCAACTCTTGGTATGACTCCGAACTGGCTGCCCTTAAACACAAGTGCAGGGCAACCGAACGGAAATGGGATTCCTCGGGCACACCCTCTGACAAACTAGCCTGCCGCCTCCTTCAAAGGCAGTATAGACTCTGCATCCGCTCCAAAAAAAGAGTGTTTATTCAAGCCTGCATCTCTGCGGCATCCAATAACATGGCCAAACTTTTCAAAGTCTACAAGGAACTAGCCAACCCTAACACAGCCTTCTTGACCATTGCACCCACCCAGGCCCTTTTCTCGGCGCTGGCTTCTCACTTCACCTCAAAAACACAGGATATCCTATCCTCTTCCTCTTCCTCACCACCTCATGCGCCAACATCTCTTGCACCACCCTTGGCCACCCCCACCCCTTGCCTTCTCTCTTCTCTCTCCCCTGTCACACCTGAGGACCTGTCACACCTGAGGAGGTCACTAGACAAGTCCAGTTTATGAAAGCCTCTTCCAAACAGGTGGACCATGTTCCTCCAAAACCATCAAGTACAACATTGGCTCTCTCGCACCAGCCTTGGCCAACCTCTGCAACCTCTCCTTCACAACTGGAGTGTTTCCCCCTGCTCCTAAGCACTCCCTTGTGCACCCTCTGCTAAAAAAAAACCTTCTGCTGACCCTTCCATTCTGTTAAACTATCGCCGAACTCTATCACTCCTTTCCTGGGCAAACTCCTATAGAAGTTGGCTATTTCCCAGCTTACCCTCCACGCTGGATCTGTTGGTTGCTTCCATGACCACCAGTCTGACTTTAGAGCATCCAGAGGCACAGAAACTGCTCTTCTGAACACCTGTGAAGATCTGCTCTCAAATCTTGATTCTAACTCTCTTTCTGTCCTCATTCTACTCAACCCCTCCTCTGCCTTCAAAACAGTGAACCAAAACACCCTGATCACATGTCTTTGTGATACCCTGGGCATTACTGATAAGGTCCCGGCATGGCTAACCTCCTTTCTCCTTGACCGCCCATCCTCTTTCCTATCGCTCTCTGTACATGCGGTGTCCCCCAGGGATCTAACCTCTCCCCCTGATTTTTCAATGGCTACATGGCACCCCTGGGCCGTATGATAGTCACCTTCACCTCCAACTTTCAGTGTTATGTGGATGACACGCAGCTCTCCTTCAGGCTACCATCCGCCTGTTCCACTTCCTCTCTCGTACCTGACTGTCTGTCCGCAATTCAGTCGTGGTGTTCTGCAAACGACCTCTGCCTCAATGCGAGTAAGACAGAGATTGTCCTCATTGGGACAGCTGCTTCTGCCTTCCTTCTTTCTTTCTCTCTGGCTGGCCTCCCTTGGCCCTGCGCCTTCTCCTACCAACAAGGCAAAAAATCTGGGGATCATCTTCGACTCCACTCTCTCCTTTTCGTCTCACATTGTGGACATCTCTATAAAGTCCAACTTCCAACTGCACCTTCTCAGAAGTATTCTACCCTTTCTCACTTTCCCCCAGAGGCTCATAATCTCGAGAGCCCTGGTCCTCTCTAGGCTGGACTACTGCAACAGATTCTTTCTCAACCTGCCCCTCTTCTACCCTCCATCCTCTTGAACTTATCCAGCACAGAACCGCAAGACTTATCCTTGACCTCAAGCCCAGGGACTGCATCTCTCCGGCATTGAAATCCCTTCTCTGGCTCCCTGTGGTTGCAAGGATTAAGTTCAAGATCCTCTGTACTGTCCACAAGGCTTTCTGGGGCATGGGTCCACTCTATCTGCAACAATCTCTTCCTAAATACTCGCCTTGCCGAGCCCCCGCTCGTCTTCCTCCAACTCTCTGCGTGTGAGTGGCTTCTCCAAGCAGAAAGTTGTGGGTAGATTTTTATCAACTGCAGCCTTCCCCTAGAACAGCCTCCCTTCCTCTCTCCGTCTTGAGCTGGATCTCCTTAAGTTCCGGAAACTACTCAAGACTTTCCTCTTCGCCTTCTCTATCTCTCTCTCTCTCACCTGCTAACCACCTCTTTCTGCACTCTCGCTCTCTCTCTCCTACCTCTGCTCAGTTTCGCTAACTGGCAGCCTGGTCTACCCTGAGATCCTCACAGGTCCCAATCTTTCCATGCCAGTCTCCTACTCTTGCCCCTGGGACTTGCACTTGCCGCAGCACTACTGCATGGTTACTACCCATGAGAGTGGTATCTCTCTACACTTAACCCATGTTCTGATGATTGACTAGGTACATTTTGTCCCTAACCCCCCTACGCACTTCCTTTTCTGTTCACCTGCATAATCTGAATGTTCCATGCCTTGTAAGATCGTTTGTCTTGTCTTCCCTATGTCTACCCCTCCCAAGCATGGTTGCACTTTGAAACACTTGTATATAAGTTCATAATAAATAAACAATCAATCAATCAATCATAGGCCTATCCACCAACCTCAACCTCAGGGAATAGATAAACAAAGGGGTTTGTACAGAATTAAAGGAGGGATGCCACGAGAAAAAGAAATTAAAAAAACTATTCCTAAAACCAACAATGAAAGCAGAAGGGAGGAAATAAAATGCATCATACCACCTCCTCCTATCTGTTTTTCCTCTAGACAAACAGGACATAGGCTGTTTAAAGAGTGAGGAATGGGTAGAACCTGAAAAAGAGCAAGAGACCTTTAGTATCTGTTTATGTCAAACTTCAACAGACATATGGAATAACTTGGGTAAATGGGAGACAGGTTAGGGCCTTAATTGACTCAGGTAGTAAGCAAACTGCTATATGGGCTGATTTAGTTACAACAAAGGACCTGGAAAATGTGTCCCTAGTTAGGGTTACATCTGCACACGGGGACAATGAAGTGTACTCCAAAATACCTGTACACATTAATATCCGGGGCAAATCCTGTGAAATACCATCAGCCATAATTCTGAGGCTCCCTGAAGAAGTTCTTCTAGGGCAGGATTTCCCTACCTTCTCTACTGTCTTACAGGAAACTTCTCCTCCATTTGGGGATTTTCTTGCCCAGAGATGCTGGCAAGCAGACCACTACTCCCAAAAACTCTCCAATATGGGACTGGGAAAACTCTGAGCCTAGGTTACCTAAAATAGCCCTTAGAAGACAATTCATAGGCTAATGTGGAGAGACCAGTAAAGTCACTACACCTCTACTGATACCGGCCACAGCAAATCAATGGAATGTGCTAGAGTTCTTAGACATCTCTAGTCCCTCTTCTCCCCCAGGTCTTAACAACATGGAACCTGGACAACGAACAGGCATATCCCCCTCGCATGAAGGTGCCTCACTCGCTAGTCCCTGTGGATCTGTCATCCAGGTGACCAGGACACAGCCATCTCTATTGGATCCAGTTCCTGGGGGTGGACCATAGTGGGAGGATCACCTGGGTGAGAGGTCGTTGGGAAATGGAAGTGGGACACTGAAGGGTGAAACGTGGTACCCCCTTCCTTATGACACCTTTTCCCCACCCTACTCTGTAGGATATCTAGAAACTCAAACCCCACCCCCTACCTTGACAAAAACACTTTCTCACAGACCAATTACCATGAAAGACAACGGATGAACACCAGAGCCGTATACCTGGCATGTCCCAACACAAGAGTCAGGTAGAGTCAGGCAATTGGCAATAATTACACACACCTGACTTCCCTTCCGTTTCCCCATGGGTATAAGAGGCGACACACAAAAGCACACTCTGAGCAAGGCCAAACGCACAAGGAAGGAGCCATTCCAGGACGAAAGTAAAAACGGAGGAGAAAGGTGGCGAGACTTGAAAGGAGGACGAGGAGGGAACTGACCTTGCCCTTTTCAACCCAGACCCGCGGAGCATCCAATCAGTGACACGTAAAACCGGGAATTGCAGCTGATGAATGCTGCAAAGGATGTCAGCGGTACATGCGACCCTCCCGGCACTGATAGCCAGGGCAGGGAGAAGCAGTTGCCATCGTAGTACCGTCCTTGACTCCAGAGGCAGGAGACACGAACAGAGTTCAGCACAGCCGGTGAGTCGGAAAAAGCTGATAATAGATCGGACTGTGTTAGGCTCAAGGTTGTGAAGAACAACATTGTATGAAGAACCAAGACTAATTGACAAAGGTCCTTTGTAAGCCAAATTAAAAATGTGGGGAAGGGAGAACCCAGCTATAACATCATGACTTATCATTTTGTGAACACTTCTTTCTTTTTTTGGGAACATTATCCCACTCTATTTTGTAGCATAGCGGTAAGGATTGGCAATTGTTTTTATTTCTTCATAAAGGCCCTTTTTATTGGACTAGACTTCACTTGGACGGCATTATTATTATTTGATGATCGTAGCTTGCTCCCATTTCAGGTTTAGGTTTAGATTAGGTGTTTATCTCACCCATTTTTACAGTTTAATAAACACCCTTGGACTGTGATCACTTGTGTCTGTTTTGCTTTGATACCATATGAACAAAACTGGGTGTCTCCACTCAGCTAGCCAGGTGCTCTCAAGGTGCTCTTATACAAATCTGCAAAATGTGTCCAATATTTACTTGATCTCCAATGGAAAGGTAATTAATTTACTGTTTAAAGAAAAGTGCACAAATGTATTATCATTGTTTGAGGCAATAGCATTCTCAGCTAAGTTCACTCATGTGTCAATGCATTTATTTCAGAAATAATTTCCATCTTCAGGGCTGATCTCTATATAATTACAACACGTCATTTCAAGGAAACATCAGAAGTAATTGATATATACAAAGTTTCTAAATGCATAGAACACGTACCGCGGCAACAGCAGTTTGTGAAAATGAGACACAAAAAAGAAGAAAAAAGGAAAGCAATAATCATATTAATAGTACAAATTGTTACCATAATGCTCATGTCAGTCAACCACCACACACGCAAGTGCCTGCAAACCAATCACCCCAGGATTTCTGCAGGCTCCCAAAAATACATAAACATCCAACCAATCCACCAGGACGACCTATTGTTGCAGGTATGGACAGCATCTTACAAACATTAGGGAAATACATTAACTACTTTCTGCAACCCCCTGTGCAGAAAACTAGTACATACATTAAAGACACTACCCATTTCCTACAGTACATGAAAGGCACAATATATAATTCTGGCAACATTTTGTTTACAGTTGATGTCAAGAGCCTCTATACATCTATTCCTCATGACCTAGGCATGGAAGCCATTGAGTGGACGCTACTTACCGAAGGTGACATCAGAGCCTAAAAATAATTCATCCTTATGCTGTTACATTTCATCGCTGAAAACTCTTACTTTCAATTCAAGGACTATTATTATCTTCAAGTGTCAGCTACATCCATGGGAGCAACCATAGCACCTGCATATGTAGATTGCTTCATGTACAAGTATGAGACAGACCATGTACTTAACAACGCAGTGTAGCGTAACTACATTGGTTTATGGATACGGTACAATGATGACATTTCCGGAATATGGATAGGAAATGAAGTAAATCTGAAGGAGGACTTTTTTGCACATCTCAATACTATTGATCCCAGGATACATCATGAGAGAGAATACATGTTCTGGACATTGAAATCAAGATACAGGATAATGGATTTTCAACCAACATCTTTCATAAACCAACTGAAAGAAACAACATGCTACACAGACTTATTTTCCATCAACCAAGTCTCATTAAGAATTTGCCATACAGCCAAATCCAGAGTAACAAGATATGATATGATATGATTTGTTTTTTATAATGCGCCTAATACCCAGAGGTTTTTAAGCGCGGACCCGGGATCGAACTTGTGTTGCTTCGTGTCATCTTGCTGCTACGGCAAGCATGTTGGCACTGACCTATCCTCCCGAGACTGAATTAAATCGTTCATCAAAAGAAATTGAAGAACACTTGCTTCTGATCAAAGGGTTGAACATCTCTTTAAAGAACCACCTGTATTTCCATACCAATGGAGCAGAAATTTCAGAAGCCAACTAGTTACAACTAGATCTACAACATAGAAACAGCTCATAACACGTACTGGTACATATCCCTGCCTACATTGTACAAACTGTGGATTCATCACAAAGTATAAAAGGATTAACCGTCCCTGCTCAGGGTAGAAGATCAAATTACGGAACTCCGCCATATGTGTCATGCACCGAGGCGACTGGTGGTTACTGCCGCATTGGCGGCTGTTCTGCGGGCTACACCGCTATTAATGGTTCCATCACATTATGCAGTACGTGTTGCAATGGTCTAGTGGCTTCCAAAATAGCTGTCGCTGGGAGGTACTTAACGTATACACTCCCAGCGGTCGGTGCGTTGCAACCGTTACAGTGATTGTTGTTCCTCTTTAGTTAAGATGCTCGTTTTCTTTACTCGCTTCGCCCCAACGCTCTTTTCTCTCTCTTTCTTGCTCTTGGCTTTTGCCAACTTTTCTTTCTTGCATTTCCAGTTTACCTGGTTAATCTCCTCCCTTTACCTCTTTGTTGTTTTTCCTTGCGCTACGATTACCTCTCTTTACCTGTCTTCCTTCCCTCCTATTCTCCTTTCTTGACAGACTCTGTCTCCGCGAGTTGGTGGTTCCTCATTTTTCCCTTCTCCGTCTTTTTGACCTCTTCCACCTCCCTCACGGCGGGCTTTCCATCTTACTGCTATCGTGGGTCTCCCGCACCTCTTACCGGCTTGCCTTTAACCCAGTTTGGTCTACAGTTCCTACATACCCGCTGGCCTGCCTACCGGACTCCTGGACTCTGGATTTACACAGCACCATGCTAGAGAACGTCAGGTGGCTCTCCATACCAGCAATTCCTTCTTGTTAAGGGTTCTGCTTTTTCCTCTTATTTATAGGCCACGGGTCTGCAACTTACAGGTAGCACTGTGGTTTCTACCCGAGGCAGGCATGTTCCACAATAAAAGGAGAAAGATTATTTGGCCCAAAGACATCTGCTCAAAGACGCCTCGGCACAGAACAGCTCAGGTGAGGAGGACAATGAAGGGAGTGGGTTGGAAGAACTTCGAAAGTGTGAGAACATGTGACATGCAAATATAATATACTCCATCAAATTCCCATGTGGACTATACTACATAGGGCAATCCAAGAGACCTGCGAAACAAAGATGGAATGAACATAACTCCTGCATCAGAAGCAGGAACCCTAACT
Organism: Ambystoma mexicanum; assembly: GCF_040938575.1. NCBI lineage: Eukaryota > Metazoa > Chordata > Amphibia > Caudata > Ambystomatidae > Ambystoma > Ambystoma mexicanum. The sequence continues at coordinate 308,810,217 of NC_090921.1, forward strand.
TGGCAGTAGCAAGACACTGGCAACAAAACAACAAAAATAACATAATATCTCACAGATAGGATTTCAGATCGTCAAAACAGTGATAACACAAAATCCGTACACAAACATGGCCAAACAACTGGACCAAAGAGAAACTTTCTGGATAGAGGGTCTTGGTACTCTGGCTCACAATGGCATAAATGAGGACATCAACTATTATTTTTTTTTTTAACAATTTCTTTTCCTATCAGGCATATCCTTATGACCTTCCTGGCGAATTTCCTATACTAAAAATGTTGCTGTGTGAACTTTAACATTGTGCTCCTTTAGAGTACCCAACACATATTGGGGCACAGGCAGTGATTGAAGTGAGAGGGAACGGTCAGGAGCGGTGTGCCACTGCTTTTTTTTCTGTTTCCCATTCCTCTACTTTTTATGACCATATTCACCTTTCTATACAAAGGATTTGTCCATTCACATCACTGTGCAAATGTAAAGTTGCAATATGAGCCTTAGTTACTAGTCACTTAGACTATTGCAAGGCCCCGGCCACAACACCTGGTCACATGTCGCACTATGCTTCCACCTACCCTCTCCCCTGCCGAGATCACAGTTCCACTACTTTTTTCAGTACACTTCTACCACTGGGCACAGTGTTTCCCCCGTCCTCCTAAATGCCACACTACCCACACATGTCAATACCATGCAACTGTACTATTCCCAAACGATGGTTGTATATATAACCACTGGGATTTCCATAAGGTGCAGATGCTTATTTTGTGCAATTTGTACATTTCTCATCAACAGCATTCTATTTCTGCCATGTTGTACACATTTCATACATTTCTCCTTATGAAATGCATACTTATTTTCACATGGTATATATGCAGGGACACCATTTGCATACACACGTTTCTGTATGTCTGGTCCACATGACATGCTCCAGTCAATCCATTATACCAGACACATACACGTGCATTTTTTTCTCTTTTCCCCATTAGGTTTCTAGCACATTAACTTATTTAGGCACTTTCATCATGCCAACCTCACATCTTTTAATACCCATGCCGTGCACACCATAGCACCACCCATTAGGGCCCGATCCATGCATGAGCCACGTGATATTAGGCATACACTCACGCCTTGACTCCTGCTCATTAGTTTGCATTCAAATTTACTTGTTGGTATTTACATTTTATGTACACCTGTTATAACGGGCATTTTGATACTGACATTTAACTTATACTTTTCTTCCCATTCATCATATGCATTCCCACCTTTTTGCATCCTTGCCCTTAAACCAATCCCGGACACTCTGCTCACCCAGCATTCCTTTACGCGTGATGTCACGATGCCGCACGGTCTTCAGGGCAGCAGCCCAATGTATATATTACACTGACGTTCAGGTAACTCCTCTCCCCACTAGCTGCGAGCAAATCGAGAGGGTAAAAACTGCTACCACATTTGGATCATGGCAGATTCTGCGTCCCCATACTTTTTCTGACTTTTGCACACACTTTTCTACAGATTAGGGGACCGGATGGACTAACATCCAGCTATAACATCCAACTACATCTCCATCCCAGGTAAGGGCCCTTTCTATTCTCCCAGACTTCTAACACAGCTTCGTTTTGTAAAAGCTAAATTTGACACGATTGCTCTACTATTGTATCCACAGATACACAGACCAATCAGCAAAGGTACACCCTTATACTGTCTGTAGACAGAAAGCTCCACACTTTTAGAAACTGTGCCACATTGTATTTTAAATGAAAAATATATGCGTTTAATAGGTTGCCCCTTGTGGATAACACATGAAAAATGTCACGGGTTAAATCCCCCTTAGTCTAACTCAAAAAGTCTCCTGCCGTCTGGACCTCCAGACCGCAGGAGACTTTTTGAGTTAGACTAAGGGGGATTTAACCCGTGACATTTTTCATGTTGCCACCCTGAATTGAAACGACTTGTGATATGGACGATAGTGAAAATTAGCCCTGATTTGAGAAAGACACTTGTGTGTCGAAACACGTGTTATCCACAAAGGGCAACCTATTAAACACATATATTTTTCATTTAAAATACAATGTGGCGCAGTTTCTAAAAGTGTGGAGCTTTCTGTCTACCGTCTTTTCCCAGGGGTTGTGGCCTTGATCCCCCCTTTTTTTGCTCTGCACGTAACTGCGACATAATTCGAATCTTTACCAATATTCTGGCGCATGGCTCTATAAGTTGGTATAAAAGCCCCTTATACTGTCTGATTGACTGACATGAGCATTACGGTAACGGTGTGCAGTCAAAATAGCGAAAAATAAATGTCGAATGACAAAAATGTAGTAAAAAAAAAGTAAAAAAAAAAGTCAAATCATTCATTTTTTTATTTATGGTTATTTTTTGGCTCTCGTATGTAAAAAAAAAAGTTAAATAAAAAAAAAAACAAGGGGAGTTGTGGGGGAACCCCACCATTTCGAATAAAAAACGTTAGAAAAAAATTTTGCCTTTTTTTCGATATTTTGACTTTCGACATTTTGATTTTTGAGGTGTTTTGACTATCAACCTATGGTAACAATTTGTACTATTAATGTGATCATAGCTTTCCTTTTTTATTTTTTTTTTGGTCTCTTTTTCACAAACTGCCGTTGTGGCGGTATGTATTTTCTATGCATTTGAAAGCGTAACCTCCTATCGAAACTGTAGTCTACGACCCAACAGGGAACGCCACACTCTAGCACCCTAAGAGAGAAATGGGAGAAAGATATGGGTGCAACAATAGATGAATACAAGTGGGCAAAGATCTGCAACCTGACTAAAGAAGTATCGTTGAATTCCCGACTGTGGTTAATATAGTACGAATTGTTACAGTGGTTGCCGTATACCCCCAAACACATATCCAGGTTTAATCCACAGCAATTACAAGCATGCTCGAAATGCAACTCCGAAGATGCAGATACCATACACATGTTCTGGAGCTGCCTCCACATAGCGAAATTCTGGTAACTCGTGGCTTCGGCACTCCAAGAGATGCTAGACATACCCCTGACGCTTCTCCCTCTGAAATATTTACTGGGTGATATAGGTAAAACTAATATTAACATCTGCAGATTGTTCAACCTCGGCTGTGTCATAGCCAAGAAATGCATACTGCAAAAGTGGTAGGCAAACACTGTCAACACTGAGACACTGGTATCATGAATTGGCGTGTCATGGGTTTTGACCCATGTTGAATCAATAGACTGGGTAGATGTGGGGATGAGCTGTCGCCGCCCATTATTCTATCCCAGAACAAACTAAATCAATAGACTGGGTGGATGTGGGGATGAGCTATCGCCGCCCACCTTCACGCCAGAATAGGAGAACTGCACAGTTGGCACGAGACCACTCCAAAGATACAACCTTCTTGTGGGGAATTCATTTTCTTAATCCCAAAAATGGTTGCATTACCAGTACTCACCACTATCAGAAAGCCGGCGTTTTAAAACCACCAGACTTTTGTGTAAAACTGAACAAAGGAAACAAAACCAGACCAAGGAAAGACTTGCTAAGAGGTGGATACAATGTAAAAATATATTCTGAAATGACTTTAAGGGAGTAATTATTTAATGTATAGGTAAAAATTGTCAGTTTGATTTGAATGCAGAAAACTGGGAACAAAAAGTGACATTTAGCTGAAACCTGGCTTAATGAAACTGAATTCTGCCTGACAACTACCCCCGACAGGAGTTGATACTGGATCAACAGCTGTGTTCCCAGGCCTGGCTGCCAGGCCTTGCTGCATCCTAAGGTCAGATGGTCCTGTTGATTAGATTAGTGGTGGAGCAGCTGGGGACTACAGGGAGTTGAACAAAGGCCTGTCCTGGACTCAGGCAAATGTTATATTGGGGGCGTCATAAAAGTGGCTTCCTCTTAGGGGAAACTGGGAGGGGCAGTGCCTCTGCTAGCAGCTGACTTGGGGGAAGTGGATAAACCAGTTATTTCACCCTGTGATGTGGGAAGCCACACCCCTTTTTGACCAGGGCATAATTTTAAAAAGATAGATAACTCAAAGTGCGGACTTGTCAGAATTATATAAGTAATATCATTATTTTTGTGATTTTTCTGTGAACATTTTGAGATGCGTTAGGACCCTGTGGTGTATTCTGGGGGGTTGCTAGCGGAAAATAGGGTCTCACTCCAAATGTCTGCATGTTAAAAATCTGACACTTCATCAATTAATGTCCATACTCCTTGCGCAAATGTGTGTAATTTTGGGTAAATATCCGATATTGCAAAACCAGTTAAAAAGTGCAAAATTTTGTCATTTTTGAATGCAAGCCCCCAGGAAGATCAGAGGCGGACAAGCATGGACCATAAGGAATATATAATGTGCACATGTAATTTCAACAAATTGTATATCTGGGAAGGATGTTTTTGAATCAAATATAGATTTGTGGGCAAACTGACCAGGGGAGGATCCTCTAACCCATAAACAGACTTCATCACTCTGACTCACATTTCCTTCCCCCAATCATGGGAGAGGGGAGAATTGGGCCAATGGCAAGTAGAGAGGGGCAGGCTTAGCTAGGCCCAGGCACACACCCATTTTGAAAACACATAAAAAGATACTGCTGGGACAGGTAGAAACATTCAAATCCAGTTGCTGCGGAGCGTTTTGCCGGACCACACAACATCCAGAAGATACCAGTTCCAGACTGACTCCAGCTACATACTCCAGAACCTAGAACTTATACTTTAGAACCTAAATCAGAGGCCAAAAACCACACGCTGAGTTCTCTGCATCAGGCCTCAAATCATTGCAAGCTACTCACAGCCGGGCGAGCTGCTTGAATCCCTTGCCAAGAACTTTTGACAGGACCAGTGCAGAGATCCAGGAGCCGTGCAGAGACCGCTGTATCCGGACAGACCAGACCAGAGATCCAGAGTGACCCAGACGGCTGTGAGCAGAACCAGTGAGCTGACCCAGATCACTGTGAAGTGCCGAGACCAGAACCGGAGTCCAGTCCAAAACCTGACCAGATCCGTGGCGAGGCCTATTTCAAATTTATATTGTGAGTACCTAGCAGAACTGTGCAGAACCAATCTCTTAGTTAAAATAATCTAATCCAAACTATTTTAACCTAAGTAGAACAGCCTCCTAGAAGTTGTCACTTGTCATTTTGTAAAGCTGCACCACTGTCACTTGTCAATTCTGCAGCTGCATAGCTGTCACTTGTCATTTTGAGTTTACTTTAAATCCGAAAAACTACCTTTATTTAATCGTCCGTATCTCTGGAACCGTTTGGGATAGGAACGAAATTTCCTCTGAAAGCTTAGAATATCAGCTTTCCAACGAACCTAGAACTGACTTGCTACTCCTTATACTTTTGCCATAATCATGATTCACGCACTCGCGAATTTTACCGCGATTTGCGATTTGGTTAAAAATCCAGCCAGGTGTAACCATCAGCAGTCATTTCTTTCCTTGCTAAAAATTTGTTTGCCTCTTAATCACCATCTCTGAATCATTGCTAAAGTGAGCCTGAACTCATCCCAAGTATCTCTCACTCACCCTGAACCTCCTAAAGGGAATTAAAAGCATTTTCAGCATATTTCTCACTTCATTGCCACCACATTCAAAGCACTTGGGCCTGTAATTTAAAACTCATACCGGTTTTCTCTAAGCTTGCTGGGGGGGGGAACTGAATTTCGTATTGTATTTGATTGCATTCCTGAGAACTGTGTGCTCCTCTTTCCATCTATTTCCATGTCTTACATTGCATAGGGGAGGGGGGTGAATTGCCAGAGAAAAAGTGATTATATTATCTTTTGCTAAAATCATCTCAAGTATTTCTGTACTGCATTTTATTCCTCATTGCTTTTCCCTTGAAATCATAAAAGTATTTTTGCTACTTGATCCATCCTATACTAACTCCTCATTGATTATAAAGAAGTGTGCTAGTGTCCGATTACCCATTGTTGATTATCATTATATCTATAAGGGCGATATCGATTATTAATTTATTATAAAAGCGTGGTATCTATATTTTGTCTTATTTCTCAAATAAACCTTTTAAACTTGCAAAACAGAACTACTTCTTGGCTCAGTGGGGTCAGGGGGATTCTAAGAGAGGGGTGTTATATAGGGGTAGTCATCCTGAACTCATGAACTGGACATAAATATATATCAATAAGGGTTTCCATTCAGTATCCCAGACTAGGCATTGACTTAGCTGTAGTGTTGAACTGAATTCTCTTACAGGCGACTGTGAAGGACAACGAGGTACATTTCATACAGACCGTCACAGCAGCAGCTAGGCCAAAAGACATATGGGATCCATTATTATTACTATTATTATTTGCATTTTTAAAGCGCTCACACAGCCCGTGCGCATCGAGGCCCTGTTACAGGAATTGTTTTGTTTTGTTTCTCAGTTGCGTAATTGTTTTTTGTTGTCTTAGTTGCGTATTTATAATGCACTTAAATACCCAATGGTTTCTAAGCGAGGACCCGGGATCGAACCTGTGTTGCTTCGTGTCCTCTTGCTTCCAAAGTTAGCACGTTGCCACCGAGCTACCCTCCCGGGACATACCACTCTCACATGAAGAAACTGTAAATAATGAATAAGATCATAGATGCCACACCGGTATGAAGTTGCATGAATATAAATGAATATCCACAAAGATTAAGATGTGTAACTAACCTAGCGTGCCGACGCACTGTTACCATACTGTGTAATGTATGAACTGCTGCCTGTCTCTGTCATATGTTAAATACAGTTAATGTATATGTATCATTTACTTCTGATGTTTCCTTGAAATTACGTGCTGTAATTATATAGAGCTCAGCCCTTAAGATGGAATTTATTTCCGAAATGCATTGGCACAGGAGCGAATTTAGCTGAGAATGTTATTCCCTCAAATAATGATAATACATTTGTGGACTTTTCTTTGAAGAGTAAAGTCATTACCTTTCCATTGGAGATAAAGTAAATATTCAACACATTTTTCAGCTTTGTATAAGAGCACCTTGAGAGTGCCTGGTGGGCTGAGTGGAGACACCCAGTTTTGTTCGTGTTGTATTCTGATCCCTGTGTCACAGGATCCTTTTACGCCACGCAGCACCTCTGAATTAACTCAACTGTAACTAGAGCAACTTACCTTCCACAATTACGTTTTTTTTCAATCAAACGGTGGTGCCCACTTACTCCACATTGACTTGCTTTGATACCATGCCTTCCTTACACTGGGCACATAACCAGTCCCCTTGACTCTCATTGTCTCCGACAACCTCACAGCACCCATCCACAAGCTATGTCGAAATGGGTCGCAAGCAGGGACTTGATAACCCCTACCTACCTTTGTATTGGCTAAATGCACACACACATTCTAACCACCTCGCATAACATGGACTTCGGTTCCCTGAGGGCATTCACCTACAGCGCTTTGAGGCCATACCGGTGGGAATAGGCGTTATACAAATGCCACATCACATTACATTTGTTTTGAGTTCTTATTAAAGATGTGCATTCCTTCTGGAAATGTCTTATATTCCTGCTATAGTTATGAAAGGTCACATTAAAGTGAGAACTAGCGTTGATGTGACTTTTTTTACGTGGTCGAGGTGGATAGCAGTTTTACATTTTGTACATATACGAAATTTACATCTCCTAAACAGCTCATATACATATGAAAACTCACATCAAAATCAGTCTGACTTTGATGTGAGTTTTCATATCTACAGTAGGGTACATGTAGGAAATGTAGCTCTTCTAGGCATATGTGTACAGGTTTTATAGCTTTCATATCTACAGTAGGGTACATGTAGGAAATGTAGCTCTTCTAGGCATGTGTGTACAGGTTTTATAACTAGATGCACATTATTTCTGTGAATTCACGATATATAGATAATCATAAAACTTGAACATCTCATAATTGGTCATCTAGATTGCACTTATTTCAGTGCCTCAATTCATGTTAACATCTAGGTCCACAGCAAAAACCTTGAAAATCGAAGAGGCCAGATTTTGAGACGTCAGGACCGAAAATGTTTTGCTTTTCCATATGGGACATGCCCTTCTTAAAGGCTGTTCACAACGCAACTGAAAGAGCACTTTATTTTAAAATATGAAGCCGTTCAAGAAACAGAAATTGTAAATGTCATGGCGCAGTAGGCTTTAAATTCTACCGTAGGAACTTTTTAGAATTGTTCATAGTGGGTTCAAGAGCTATTTAGAAAACTAATTTTCTGAAACTCCCTAGACAATCACACTAAACCTTAGCTATTCCATGTGCTCGCTCAGTGACATACGTTCAGTGAGAAAACCTTATTTAAGGGACAGTTAAGATTGCAAGGTCCACTCCAAAACAATGCGAAACAAAGCCCATGGTCCACAGGAAATGGATTTTGGCTGTGGACTGTGCACTATGCAACTTTTCAGAACAAAGGCCATGAAGGATACCCCCTCACTAGTAACATTTCACGTCTGACCGGGGCTCCCTGACATTGGCCTTTGGACATGGCCAATCCAGACTCCCTTTTTGTCTCCTACTTGTATTCCTCTTGTACCCTCCCAAGCCACAGCAACATAACTTTGATTACCCTGATGCCATCTTGTATTGCTGCAAGAAGCATTATGACCAAAACGCATACTTTCCCCAATTTCGCTGTGATGCGCAAATACTTTAAAATGAAGAAGTCTTCTCCATCCCCACAGAGACTCTACATGTACACCCCTCCTTCTATTTAGGTCAGTGCACTTTCCCCTCACTGTAAAAATCCCTTTAGATCCTCTCTCGCAACCCTCTTTCAACTGCTCTTTCCTGTGACACACTTTTTTTCCCCATTCGCATCTTGCAATTTTCAAAGTTAAATGAAAACGAGCTGACTCAAAACAAGACTCCAGCCCTCGCCAAAGTGCCTAATTACCCATTTGGTCCTCTTTGAACACCACAACCTAACACTGATGTGAAGCCACCTCTTTCCCTCCACCAAATGTATTTCTGAGCGCTTTTATTTTTTCACGCCTCGAGCAACAAAATGGTGGCTTTTCATTTCTGAAAACTCTCAAGGGTGAAGTGCACCATGGAAGATATATAAACGTCGATTCTCCATCATTTATTTTTTAAACTAGTGAACTACTGCACTTACATCAAACCCATCAATGGAATATCTACGATGCGTTGAGCCTAACAATTGTTTTATTTGCCACAAATCCGTCCAGCAGGTTTTGCAGTGCATGTTCAATGGAAGCACTTTTTTCTTTTTGGGAAAATGATTGGGAGTAGGCAAGAAAAAAAAGTTTTTTTTCTTTGCTTAATAACTTTTGAACCATTTGCCAAAACCTCCGAATTCATTTCATTCCTGGGAGGCCCCTGCAGAATGTTTTGTTTGGAAAATGTCAACTAGAGCCATCCAGTGAGTCAAAGATTAGTAGCACTATAATTTGGGGATCAATGAATGAACATTGGTTTTATCTTTACTATCTTTACTTTACTCTGGTGTCTTGACTGTCATCCTATTTTATTTTCCGTTTCTGAAGTGACTAAGTACAGCAGACACCAAATTAGGAAGTAATTCTGTGGACTGAATCAAGATATTACTAAAGTTTCTTTACCCAATTTTGGGGAATTTTTTAAATATCTACTGGATAAACCAACACCAAAATTGCAAAAGCATGATTTCGTGACCAGGGCAATGCTTCTTGCACTAGTTTGGTGCAAATCAGACCAGAAGGTTGGGCTATAGCTGCAAGCCTAAAAATATTCTCATTCAATGCTATTTGGATTTTGGGAGCCCCTACAACAGGGTCGAAGAGCAGAATGCTGAAGGGTCTTTGGGATCTCCATCATTAATATTCATGAAGAGATGTGGGTATACATTTAGAACCATTGTATGTAAATTTATCTCATGAATATTAATTATGGATTTCCTGAGAATCCAGCATGTTTCCAGCCTTCGAGGTCTGGAGTTGGACAACCCTGCCCTACAACTTTGCCCTCATTTGATAAAACCCACTTTGCAAACACATTTAGAGTCAGCTTTATATTTCTTTTGCAAAGTTTAATATGGATTCGTCAAACAGCACCAAAGTTTTAAGCCCCCCAAAAAGAGCTGTTCCTGTGGGAAAGCCATGTTAACCGTAACTACAGGGTCGCTATCACCGCCCCGTAAAATATATATCTTGAACTGCCACACATACATTAGTGAATGCATATGTCATGAAACTAAAAGGTTACACAAGTAAAACGACTCATAGAAGTGGCTATACTATGGCCCTATAGGGAAGGATTAAAGGGTCTTTATCATGACAAGGAGAGTACTGATCGGATTTGAGGATGTCACAATATCCCCAGACTTTTCCTGTTCTGTGCTGGTCACCTCCAGCTTTCCATTTTCCATGTGTTCTTCTATGATCTTTCTTATCACCTTGTGAATCCTACCGCTCTCTATCTTCGCTGTGTATGTATTACTCTGGGTGATCCCTTCTCACATGTTTCCTTCACACCTCCATATTTCCTGTGTCTTAGCATAATCTTTCTCTCCTCTTTTTGCTTTATTGAACTCCCAATGAGCTCCGTCTCCTCACTTTGCATCCATCAGCTTCTAATTCTTCCTATGCTTTATAGTAAACTCTCTCACCTCCCCCTACCTCCAACTTTCCATATCCCCTATGTCTTGCTAGTCAGTGGATAGATGAGGCCAGCTCTATCATTGTGACAAAGGCAGGTGGATCTACAGTTCACTTATGTAGGAGCAAAGGGATAATTCTGAGTTGTAAAATCACACATTTGTATGGAACATAACTTTTTTTCAGGTTTTTTTGTCTGGTTTGAGGTCTACTGTTAAACCAAACACACACCATTATTTTGTGTATTTTTTGAAAATGTTTTATCTAAGTACTTATGGTTAAATACAAACCTTTTGCACAATTAAATGTAATCAACATAAGCAAAATATTAAAACCCAAGTCGATATAAAACCAGTGCATCAATTTGTAAACTTAAATAAAGCTAATAAGATCAATAAGACGAAACACTTCATTCACAGGCAGCTGCTGTGTAGACAATAGATTCCCCCCATAGATCATACCCCAAAATTGGTCACCTTCAATGATGCAGATATCGACAACACGGCCAATATAGCTCCTTATAGAAAAGGACTTTATAAAGGGCCATAACGTGAGCAAATGATGTGCCAATTTGAGCTTCAAACAACAAAGACGGCAAGTCCTTTTTTTGCGTGCTAAATTGATCCAATGGCCAGTATGTTCCCTGGACGGAAGAATGTTAAAACGCAGATATAGACTAAATCTGTGAATATGATGAGAACATATTTTCGTTAAGTAGGTTGGGAGATGATCACGTTGAAATCCATGTGTTCTAAAAGTTACATAATTTACCTTGTTACTCAAATAAGAGATATTAGATATAACATATAAATCACTGGTTTTCTTTTTTTAGGTAATAGATAAATTAGGCACTAGAGCTAATTCCTCTGGGACTACATCAATATTTACAAAATGACTCACAGCAGTGGTTCTTAACTGTGTTAAAAAAAAGGGTTATACTGTAAGTATAGTCTAGCTAAATAGCTTAGTAAGTTATCCGCAGATGCAGGGGAAGTGCAGATAACAAGAAAAAGCTTGTAACCCTGGTCCAACAAAAGGTAGCGAATGGAGGGCACCCAAAGCTCACAATGCAGCGTCTCCACCGGAACAGAGGCGTGAACTCCAAGTATAGATTGCAACTGGTTCCCTTCAAATTTGTCTACCCAACTCGTCATTGGCTCAGATAGTACTGCAAGGCCATAATAAATCTCAGGATTAATGCTTTTGAGATAAACTGACACTAGCCCCTCAATATTGTGGCCACCCCTGCTGGGAATAAAGCGATTCAGTACCATCCCTTTTTTCAATACTTTGGCTTGCACAAAATAACTGTACAATTTCTGCGTTGGTATATTACAGATTGGAACCTCCAAATAGACCGTTCTCCACAATTTCAAAGGGGACCCATTTAAAAACCAGCTAAAAGTCTGTTTTCTTGATTTCGGTCCAAATATCATAATTTTAGTTTTTGAGCTATTGATTCTCAGAAAGTTAGCATCTGAATAAGCAGCTGGTGCATCCAGTGATTGCTGCAGTCCTATCGGGTTTCTGTCAAGCAATATCATATCACCTGCATACCCTATCCAGGGCACCAGGATTTTATCAATACGAGGAGGAAAGTTATGAGTAGATTTAATAGTTGGGCCCATGTCAGAGGCATACATGTTATATAGCAATGGGGCCAAAGCAAATTCTTGTTTATGGGCAGTATTGGTCACTATTTCATCTGTGAGCTCACCTAGTTGGTTAATGCGCACCACAACAGAGGTGGCTGTATATAATGAAATCAAGAAATATAAACGAGGTGGGTCTGTGCCCAATTTTTCCAATTTCGATCAGAGTGGAGGGCAAGAATAGTGTCAAATGCTTTTGTAAAATCCACAAAACAAATGTAGAGTTTACCTGCTGTTTTACCTCGATACGACAAAGTAATAGCATGAAGTGCACTTAAATTATGCATTGTACTATGCCGTTTATGGAAGCCCATTTGAAATGGTGATAATAGATTGCTTGACGTAGCCCAGTTGGATAGTTTTTTTTAACAGGATGGTGAAGGCAATCTTTGAACTACTATCCAGAATAGCTAATAACCTATAGTCATAACGGTTAGCGCGATCACCCTTCTTAAAAACAGGTATGAGTTTGGATTTTCTCCGCCTGATAGTAATCCATCCTGTTTCCAAGATTCGGGCAAATGGTTTTTCTAATACAAACGACCAAAAAGGAGAATTATCCTTAAACACCACGTTAGCCAACAAATCCGGCCCTGGTGCTCGAAAAATATTAAGTGATTGTATAATCATGTCAATATCATCTCCACTGTAGCCAGAATGGAAATCTACATTGGTGATATACGACAGTGATTTCTCACCTGGATTGGGTTGTGCTAGGTGGATAACAATATCAAAGTTGCTAACATGGTTGAACGAGGGAACAGGTAGTCGTTGATTCGCATTCAGCAAGTTAGTTAATGTAGGCATAACGTTAGAGACATCCCAATTTAACCTAGACAGACATTCAAGTAGAAAATTACTGTTGAGATGCACAAAATCACAGACTCTAGACAAGTTCTTTCCGCTCCACACAATACGGTTTCCTTGCATATTAATGGTAGCCCGTGTATTCATATATGTATAATGTCTAGTGGTTATCAGAGTTGAAGACTAATGTAGAATTCAAAGATCACTCAGTAAATTAAATGTAAAAGAGAGATGACTACTTCGTCCCCATGTAGTCCCATCCACAAAAATATAATCAATACATGAAAAGCTAGTGCTGTTGGTCCAAGTATGCATAGGCGCTGTTTGATCAGCAGATTTGATATTAAGACAAATTAAATCATGAGCTTCAAATAGCTTAAAACAATCAGAATGAACAATAAATGTGAGATATTTATTTCCCTTGCCACATTGGTTCTCAATTTCATCCACAGGAAAGGGCATAGTTGATAAGAGTATAGGAGCATTTAGATACCCTGCAATGACAATTGTACCATTAGGACAAAGGTCATACCATTTTGCAAGAAAGTGTTATCTCAGCTGTCTCTATTCCAACAGGAGGATTGTAAATGTTAATATTCGAGGTCTTTGTAATGCGTTCATGGAAAATTGCAGCCAAAACAAATGGTGATGTGGTTTTAGTGCTGAGTGGTAGTAGAGAATATTTAACCTGTGCACCAATGGCCAACCCACCACGTGGGTGACCCTTATCTCTTCTAGTTGCATAAGAATGCATGATCTTATACCATACATTTTAAAAGCCTCCATAGCCCAAGTCTCTTGCAACAGAATGATATTGCTAGATTTAATGTGGTGTAGCCCCAAAGGGTGTGCCAGAAATGATATAAAGCCCGAATATTCCAGCACATCAAATTGAGGGAGTCAAGGTTGTGATGTGGTCAGTTGCAATTCATGACTTGATGGTTGGTTCCACAACCGACCCTAATACAAGCACATGAATAGACTTGGTTATAATCGAGTGCCCCTCTCTCTTGTGCAGGGTAATGAGTATCCTTCCGGCTGATTCCATAAATAGTAGAATCTAGGAGCAATTACCTACGCTTGACCCCTCTACTGGATGTTAGTATTCGAAAGCCCATAGACCTCAAGAGGCCTGCACATGTACACAGCAGTGCCGCTTTTGCTGGGGAGGCAAATTCAATGAATACCCAATTATCAACAGAATCCCATTTAGGAAGTTCTATTCAGTGTAGGTCACTACTGCCTATGGAGGAAAGCCGCGGAATGGCTTTCCACATAGTCAGGAGAGTGGAACCATTGAGGAAGGCGCTGTCACTCTTAGGAGAGATATTCATGTTTTTCTCTTCTTGCACATTACAGGAAACATTAGATTGGTAAAAAGGAAGATGGGGACAGATGTCAGTAGAAGCTGAGATGATGTTTAATGCACCAGGGGAGGCAGCTATTGTTATTTAAGAAGTACCTGTAGTTTTAGTTGGCACATTGGTCACCAAGTTGGTACAGGTGAAAACTGGCACAGGCTGTCGAGGAGGCAGGTTGAATGGTTTGTCCTGTGATAGGTGGGCCCATTTATCCATCGGGCCCTGTAATAGCACCTGTAATAGTACCATTGTCCTGATTTTTTGTCACAAATGCATGTTGTAGGGAAGGGGGAAGGCATATTTTGTATAGCACAATTTAAGGCAGGATCAGTGGCTATAGACTGTTAGAGAAAGCCACTCGTTATACAATCTCGCTGGTCTTATGGGTAGTGTGACGCTTGTATTGCCTTTTGCTTCGTACAATTGGAGAACTGTCAATCATTGATAATTCATCACATCATGCCTCAATGGCATCATCTTGTGTAGCCACATCAATGTTCAATGAGCCTTCCAACACATTACAATTCAACATGTTATCTTTGTCCATGATAAGTGTTGGTTTGTCAATCTGAAATTGCCCATTGGTTTAAATAGTGTTTTAGTTATAGATCTCCCAGTGGGAGCTTTCGGTACATTACAATGTTGGCTACAGTCCAGAATGACATCAACAATCGTTTCTAGAATAGTTTTTTTCTAGGCCGCAATATTGTAGCACAAAGTAAGCAAAGCCTCAATTTTTGCAAGGATAATGTTTGCTGAGGACGAAGCACACTCTGTGCCAATAGGCTCAGGGTGTTCAACAGAAGCAATAGCTGCCTCTTCGCCACTATCCTCAAATGAGCACTCAGTAACCGATACTAGCGCTTCAAGATTAGTGCTTGCTGATGGATTAGCACCGCTGGTATTTGCATTTTTATTACTCCCCAAGTCTAGTGCTTGCTGATGGATTAGCACCGCTGGTATTTGCATTTTTATTACTCCCCAAGTCTAGTGCTTGCTGATGGATTAGCACCGCTGGTATTTGCATTTTTATTACTCCCCAAGTCTAGTGCTTGCTGATGGATTAGCACCGCTGGTATTTGCATTTTTATTACTCCCCAAGTCTGGCGCCAAAGAATGTGTTTTTAAATTCTATTATCGGTTAAGGAGTGTGCAATTATTGTCCATCGAGGTAGAGCAGCTGCAGAAGCTATTATCGAAATTGCCCAAGGAATCTACAGGTAGAGATTGTTCAGAAATAGTATCAGAGACGTGAATGGGATGTGCATTAACAGGAAGAGCCTGAAATGAAGGCTGTTTGGATACTGAAGCCAAGTCCCAAAAACCCGACATTTTTTGTTGCGTTGTAGAAACCATGTTAATTTGATCTAATTTACCTCGTTTGAAATGAGGCATCTGATTAGACTTGTCAAGGGTTTTAAGAGAACTCTGTGTGCGCTTCCCAGTTCTTTTCGTTTCAGTCCGGAGGCTATATTTTTTCTAGATGCCATGATGATGAAGGCAAATTTCAGATTGTTCACAGAATATCGTTACTTATGTAGAGGAGGAGCCAAGTACCTCTACTGGAAATTTCACCCCTATTTTGCCTACATATTGGCAACCGGAAATTGCGACATGTGCAATACCATTGAAAATGCCTATTCGCGAAAAGTCCTTGAAACAAGGTATCCATTGAGAAAACCTTATATTTTTTTCTCATTTTTTAAAAAATTGACTTTATTTGGTTCTAAAACATAGCAAACCTTTTTGCCACTTTACATGAGATATATGTTCTTTCATATCAACGTTATTACTCAGTTAGGGTTTCCTTCATTAGGTTTAAGTTCATCAATTCTGCTAAAAGATTCCAAAACTAATTTCACCAAGGCTAGAGTGAGTGGAATTTGATTTCCCGACAACAGTTCCTGCCACCATTCTTCTGTTGATCTCCAGCCATATTTTTCTGTAAATTCTACCACAAGGGTAGTTCTTTTCTCCACCATAGCTGGACAAACTAGGACCGTATGTTTTAGTGACTCAGTTAAGGATTGGTTCTTATACAGTCTACACATGGCATTGGACAGACCATTTCTGTGGCGACTCAATATTTCAGCTGTTAAGAGTAAGTTTAGTCTAACTCTCATAAATTGGTCCATGTAGAACCAGTTTGGGAATTGAACAAGGTACTTCGGCAGGAAGTTCAACTTCCTTGTTTCATTAAATGGTTTGCCGCAGAGTTTCAATGGCTACCTCTTGTCTTGTGTGTCGATCCAGTCTTTTCTGAGGAATTTCTTTTTGATTTTATCAGGATTCTCCCATAGGGTCTGGTCAGTTTCCCCCTGGTCAACTATGATTGCTTGACAAATTGTTTACCACTCTGATAGAGTATCATCACTATTGCAGGACAGTGCTTCCCTTACCGCTGCAAAGCCTCCACTTTGAGGCACTTCCAAACATTTTCTGTACAGAGCTAGTACTTTCCAAGTTACTGTGGTCTTCATTGAGGTTAGGCCTAGCTCCATTCGGAGCGTCTGGATGGGAGTACTTTTTGGGACCTGCAGTACTCTCTTCCAGCATGTCCCCTCTATGGCAGACCAGTTCTTAGCATCAAACAAAAAAACAGTTTCAGCTCTGTATGTTAAAATAGGAAGTACTTTCATACGATAGAAAGCAATGAGCGGGTTTAGGGAGAAACCGCAGAATCTTTTCAAAAGCAATCTGCCTTGACTTGCTAGGTTTCACACATTTGATTTTAGAAGATCTAACCTTGGTAGGCCGCTTCTGCTTGTGTTCAGGCATACGCCCAGGTATATGAATGACGTGACCTGGGGGATTTTCTTGCCCCTTAGGTGCCAAATGTTGCCTCTCATGCGTCAGCTTCCTGGGCCTACACCAAAAGCCATGATCCTTGATTTATTTAGATTTATGTTGAGGCGGATTAGTTCCACATGATTTTGAAGGGCCTCCAATTGGCGCTGCAAACCCACTGGGATCTGGTCTAACAAGACCACGTCATCGGCATACAACAAACATTGTATCTTTTGCCCCTCCGATCTTTGTCAGGAAACATCTGATGTTGCTAAAGTCATTGTCAACGTTCGAGATGAACAAGTTAAAAAGCACGAGGGCCAGTGGGCAACCGTGTTTCAACCCTTTGTTGGTTTGGATCTCCTTTGTCAACATGCCTGATCAGTCCATTCTTATTCTCGTTGAGGTTCCTGAGTGAAAATCCTGGATCACTTCTAGTGTGTTAGACGGTCAACCCCACTGATGCAATTTCGTCCAAAATCTCGGGCGATCCACTGCGTCAAACGCTGCCGCCAGATATATAAAGTCCATGTAGATGTTCTTTCCTTTGTTTCTTTCCACCTGGGATTTAAGGATGTTAATGAGGATGATGCTCAGAGCTGTTCTGACTCCCTTGATAAACCTGGCCTGCCATAGAACCCTGTGATTGGTTTCGGAGCTCCATTTCCCCAAAGTCTTCAAGACCAGAGAGGCAGATACCTTTCCCATAACAAACGTAAAGCAACGCTATGGGACGAAAGTTGCTTGGGTCTTTTTTCCAGGATGATGGTAATTCTCGTCTTCCCATAATGTGCATAAAAAGGGACATTAGAAACTTGGACCACAGTGCTGGGTTTGACTTCAGCATGACGTTGGGTAGCCCATCTGGCCCCGGAACTCTCGAGTTGTTTAATCTCTCGATTGCCTCCCTGACTGACTCAAAACCTATGCCTAATCCCATCAACTGTTTGCCCCTTGAGGCAGTGGACATTGAGGCATGCCTGGGTCAAAGAATTTGGAAAAATCTGAAATCCAGGTTGCTGAATCAATTGGGTTAGAAACCAAACCCTCCTGGGGAGTGTCCAGGGTATTGATGATAGACCAGATCTCAGACGTGCCTATATTTTGAATAGCCAATAGTATGTTTAATATTTTTATGACACAGAAGATTACTTGCACTTGGGATGGGCTTAGTTGCACACCTGACCTTAGAGATCCAATCACGTCCCTGTATCCCATAGAAAGTATATGTAGATGTTCCCCGTTCACCAACCACAACCTCTAGTAGGTTTTCTTATTTTGCCACATATCCTGATGTCACTCATGACAAATATTCAGTATAAAGGCAATGTTTTTTTTATGAATTATGTCGAGATAAGTCTGTGCGGCGTTGATTTATGTCTGTTGCACACCCTGTTTTAAAGACCTGTTACTAAAACAGCTTTAACTTTTGCCAATTTTTTAAGTCGGTCTAATTATTGATGTATGAGTAAGATATGCTTCCCCATCCATCTCAGATACTGTTAACTTGTCTTAAAGGACCCGTTCTCCGGGTGCACTTATCACACTGTTTAGCCTATGCAAGTGGCGGCTTAAGAGAGCAAAACAAGAAGAAATTACTTGCACTCACCAGGAAATCTCAATGCCACAGTCGAGCCCCCACACTCCCAAGCGCCACAGCACTGTGCTCAGACCATGAGAAGGCTAAAAAAAAGTTTTGAAGTGAAAGATAATCCCTAAATTAATAAAATAAAAGACAAGCTGGGCGTCCATGCGGTCCATGCATGAAAGTACAGAGAAACCTCAGTGGCACCTAATACAGCTTGTTATTATAGAGTATGGGCCATGGACCTAAGATAATACTCTCAACAGATTCTGAATTGAATAGCAATCAAAAAGCGGTGTCTTACCGCATCCAGCTATGCCCCAGCAGCCAGGAGAATGAGCAGGCAAATGTGCAGGGGAAGGGCTGTGGGTCCCCCAGGTCCGCAGATCCCAGAAGACAAACTCTGCAGCAGGCTGCAGAAACCCCAACAAACCCCAGCCAAACACCACCAAACACTTTGCTCATTTTTGCTCTGCTTTTGCCAGACAAAGTCCTTAAGGGGGCTCACAGTGAACGTTGGGATATAGCGTTAAAGGGCCAGGCACCACCTTCACCACTAAACACTCACTATCACCATTATCACTGTGACAAGGTGACCATGCAGACATTGAGCCTCATTCCAAGAGTGGTGGTCTGAAAATAAGGGTGCTGGTGGCAATACACCGGCACCCTTTCTGGACCACCACATTCCAACTCTGCATGCTAGGGCCGTTATGCCCGGCAGGTCTGACGAGCCGGGTGCAACGTCCCCCGCTAAAGAGTTTTCACGAAAGCACCGGCACCGTGAACAATGGCGCCAGTGCTTCCGTGAATCCATTCCTGTGGATTCCTATCAGACTCCACTGGAATGGGGTCTTCCCGGATCCAGCACCTGATATCCCGGCCCGCCGGGCCTTGTAATATCCCAGTGGCATTGGGATATGAGGCAGCGGATTATGTGTTACAAGGATTGCGGCCTGGCGGGTTACCACCGTCCTCGTAATGAGGCCCATTATCTCTGGGAACTAGGAAGGATATCCCATTCCCGTATCTAGTGGTAACATTTAAAAGCATGTTTGAAAACCAAATCTCTCAGACTATTATGAAGGATTAGATACGCTGGAACTATGTCCCTTATAATTCCATACTCTCAAAGAGGGAACATTCAGAGTGAATCTGCGAAAATTAAGTAATGGTCCAGCAGAAGGTGGACAAGGAGGAAAGTCTAATTAGGTCTCCTAAAACCAGGGAGCAATCTAAAAAATATGTCACAAGCCCAAGTTACCTGGACCATGCTTTCTCTTGGAGGAAGAAAATCTCTAACGGATTGGGGCAAGGTAATTACCGACTCAGTGGAGGGAAGACTATGAGCAGGACCACTGCACCCTACAGACGTACTACCCACTTGACCCAAAGAGGACAGTTGTGGAAAGCTCTATGCTCTGTTCACAACATCTAGAGAGTTGGGGAGAAGTGCACCACTTGACAGAATAGTATCCAGATGCACAGAAAGGACTTGACCTATTTCCCACATCAAAGGAAGACGTGATATGAGGAAACTTTCTTTTCCCTCATAGCTGTGACGACAAGGTGGGGAGAGTCCTTAGCACCCAATACTGCATTAAAATCAATCCTAGAAACACTGCCTCGAAGTAGAGTGCAAGTAAAGATTGTACAACCTCCCAATCCCTCATTAGGATTTCCAACCTATGCCCTAACCCGCTGACTACAGAGAGGAGCGACTTCATTATTTTTTAATTTTTTTATTTATTTGCATTTATAATGCGCACAACAGCCCTTTGGCATCGTGGCGCTGTTACAGAAGGCTTATTTAGTTACATAAGTGCTTACAAGACATACATGGTAATACAGGAGTCAAATAGTGTGGCACCTTCATGTAGCCTCACCCATGCTGCAGGGCGGCAGCACACCCAGATGCAAGAGTCAATTCAATGGGCATAAACATGGAGCCCACCCCATATTGCAGGGTGGCAGCACACACAAATGCAACAAGTCAATTCAATGGGGATAAACATGGAGCCCACCCCATGTTGCAGGGTGGATACAACAAGATGCAAGAGTCAGTTCAATGGGCATAGACAGTATTACAGCAGGGTACTCGCCCTGGAGCGCCCTGGTAGTGGACAGGGAGTAGAGAGGGCCTTTGGTGTGGGCCTTAGGTGATCCAGGCCGGCTCCTACCTCCCAGTTGCTCTCATTGGCTATTAACAGCCAGGGCAACCAATAGGAGGTGGGAGCCAGGCAAGCTGCACAGACAGGGCCAGGCAGAGCGGCCATCTTGGAAGTGCCAAGGTGCAGAGAAGCAGTAGTTCAGGAAAATGAGGAGGGGGAAGCCACCAGCGAACAACTACAATAAATCAGTCCAAGATGGTGGCTGACCTATATAAAGACTTCTCACATAGACTTAGAACTACAAATTAGTCCTGCCACTGAGCATACCCAGTAAAGTTATGTAACTCCTCCAGTCACACTGAGTCAAGGTATTTAATAGCAGTTCTATATTAGGAACAGGTCCCAGGCAGCAGTGAAAGGAAATTCGGGAATCTATAGCTGGCTAGTTGCAGTTTTGCGGAGGTGGAAAATTGTTCGAAAAGTAAACAAGGAATGTGCAGAGAGGAGTGAGAGATGATCTGGAGACCTGGAGAAGAAAGCAAAGACTGTGAAGAGGAAGAGCTGTACTGCATAAAATTGAGAAGGTGACAGTCTGTAAGATCGGAAGAGCAGAGGATAAGATGGCTTGTAAGACCTGGAAAGCAGAGGAGAAGACAGATTGTAAGATCTGGACAGCAGAGACAGATTGTAAAATGAAGAGTAGAGGAGGAGTAGAGGAGAGTGGAGTCGATGAGAGAAACAGAGGTGATTTATAAGCAGTGGCGCGAAGCAGAGGAAGTGAAAGGAGATGGTGAGGAGAGTAGCAAAGATTATATGGGAGGAGTCAAGGGGAGAAGAGTGAGTGAAGCGGAGATGGCGGAAGGAGACAATAACACATAAGTGTAAAGGAGAAATATGAAAAGGAAAGAAGAGAAGAACTTCTTTAGGGAGGAGAAGAGGGTGAGCAGGTGGAGTTTACCTCAAGAGAAGATGGTGAGATGCGCACATTATCCCTAGAATTGGGCAATAGTCTACATGCAGGTAGAGATTGTCGCCTGAGGGATACCCACTGAAATATAAGTAGAGGTGTTATACAAAGGGGAGGTTGGGAGAAAGAAGACAGAAGTCCAGATCAAAGAGTAATCAATGATAGAAGGGTCCAAATCTCTAGACAAGTACAGGGCACAGAGAGGAACTGAGGAAACAATAAGACAAGGCCCTAGCGAAAAAGCCCAAAACTCTGACCCATGGATTGGCACAGGCAGACACGTTTCAATTCCTGACAAAGGAAAAGGCAGAGAAAGAGAAGCTCAGATGGAGGAAAGCAGAAAGAAAGTCTGTGGGTGCCCTTATTAGCCCAGGAAGAAGGCCAAGCGGAAGAGTCATCAAGGACTAACTTAAGAAACAGACAAGCATATGAGTCACCTGGGGACTAGCCCAGGAAGAAGGCCAAGAGGAAGAGTCACCAAGGACTAACTCAGGAAAAAGACAAGCAGAGGAGTCACCTGGAGACGAACCCAGGAAGATGAACAGAACCTGCAGGAATTATTGTCCAGTGTGAAGGACAATTAAAAAATCCTGCCACACTGACAAAGAAAATAAACTACATTGAAGTTACATTCCATGTTCCTCATTTGCAAAGCTTTGTTACAAATAAACAAGCATAACAATCTTTCATTAGTATACATATAATTCTATGACAAGACCGGAGGCGAGCATTATTCTTATTCTTCTTTAATCTGCGTATCATCAGCTTTTTAAATCTTTACCATATATATATTCAGTAAAAAAACGTTGTTAAAGGGACGTTATGGTTAAGTTGCGCTACTAAAAACCTATGAAATTCAGTGAAAAACTTTGTTAAAGGGACGTTATGGTTCCAACTAAAACCGAAAAACCCCTGAAATTCGCCAGTTATGGTATTTTCGGTGGAAATACTATTTGATAAGGTTATAGTTTAAAAACGCCTGTAAGGAACATGAAATTTCAGTCCACAAATATTCTTTGATGCAAACAGTTTGCTGTGTGACTGCCAAAAATAAAGGAGGCTGTGAAGATGATGTAAGTTTAATGTTGACGACTGTACACTAATTGTGGCAATGTAACTGAAGTACTATATTTTTGCGGAGTTGTAATTTTCCTCCAATACCAGAGAGTGTACATTGTTTGCATTTACTAGCTAAGACTAGAGTCACCGTTGGTGAACGTTATTTCTTTTTCTTTGAAATGTTCTTTTGGTCTTGTTACAGTTTGCACGTTCTTTTGGTCTTGTGTAACATTACGACATGTAATTTTTTCATGCTGCATCCATAACCGAATTACCATGTCACTGTGTAGTTGTCCTTTTTTTAACCCTTACAGCGAGTGCTGTTTATCTGCTTTTGTAGGGTGTCTTTATATGTCCCCATGGTTAACTCTAATACTTCTTTAAAATGCCATGTTTGACCACTTACATTTGTGTAGTATTTTCCACAATCTTTGTGTCTGTTTTGGAATTTTTTCCTAAAGGTTGGATATTGACACACATTTTTTCTTATGTTTTCCGCCTAGCCATATTTTGCTGTACTGTGAGTGGCACGGTTTCTAGATGCCGAGTGACGGCTTCTTTCCACGCCAGATGCAACTTCTGGTGACCGGGTGCCTGTCCATTATAATGTTATGGGATGACAGGCCAGGGTTGCTCTTTCCCTACGCTGAACTAGCGACAAGGTGTGACTTATTATCATTTATGGTGCTGTAAATCAACGGTGATGCCGCCGTGTTAGAAATATCTGTGCAAAATAATGGAGTGCTTCAACAGAAACGCATACTTTGCGTACACAAAATTAACTGCATGTGTCTCTCCATGAACATATTCACTGTTGGCCCTTGGAGTCATTGCTACAAATTATTTGCAAATGCAATTAGTCCGTTCATCTCTGACAGTTGTTTGTTAAATAAAAGTACTTTCCAAATTATAAAATGTAACCGTTTTCTTTTAAAATCACGTGTATCATTTTGAAATGTAAAGTAGCACGTTATACGTCACTGTACGTTTATTTACAGGTTCTGTGTCACGGTACATACTGTTGCTTTTTCTTTGCTGTCATGGAAAGCGAATAGGGGCTATGTATAGAACAACCGCCTTTCCTTTTAATGATGGCCATCTTGAAAAAGGATTTTGTTTATCCAGAAATCCTATTTTTCCATAGCAAACGTTAATACTTTGCACATCTATACTCTTCCACATTCTAAAATGTTACCGTTTTCTTTTAAAATCACGTGTCTCATTTCGAAATGTAATGTACCACGTTATACGTCACTGTATGTTTATTTACAGGTTCTGCGTCACGGTACATACTGTTGCTTTTTCCTTGCTGTCATGGAAAGCGAAGAAGGGCTATGTATGGAACAGCCGCCTTTCCCGTCAATGGTGGCCATCTTGAAAAAGGATTTTGTTTAACCAGAAATCCCATTTTTCCGTAGCACACGCTAATGGTTTGCACATCTATACTATTATTGTCAAATCTTATTGCGTCTATGTCCTGTACTGTGAAAGGTGGTTCTTAACGCAACATTTACTTTGTTAACGGATGGCTTTCGTTTTTGGTAGGACAGCTAATAAGGCCATTTGCGAACGGAAATTAGGAAAGACGTATCAAACAGTGATATGGGGGAGTGGGTAGCCGGTGCAAATATATTGTGCGTTTGTTATTTCTAAGGTTGGGGCAGTGTTTGTCATGCTCCTTGATTACAGTAGTGCTGTTGTTTCTTGGGGAGGATGGATGGCCTTAGCTGATGTCATTTTCAGATAACTAAAACTTTTGCTGAAAGTATGCAATGTGCACTACATCGTTAATGGATAACGACCAATACATGTTGGCGCTGTGCAAGGCACATGTTGCAGGTGGACGTTCCTATATCAATATGATATCTGTTTCCACATTGTCCACGACACAAACATCTTACTGTTAAGTGTTTACGGATTCTGGGACACGTTACCGTGCTGTACACCAGCATATTGTAAGTGGTATTCTCCGCAAGGTGTTTCAATAAGTCATAAATTGCTTTACATTATGGTTACGTGGCACTACTGTAACCGATCATCTTTAGAAAAAAAACTTTGCAAGAGGGACGGTATGGTTAAGTTGCTCTGCTGAAAACATGTGAAATTCAGTAAAAAAAAAAAAAAAAAGTGAAAGGGACGTTATGGGTAAGGTGCCCTACTAAAAACCCATAAAATTCACTAAAAAAAACCTTTGTTAAGGGGACGTTATGGTTAAGTTGCCCTAGCAAAAACCTGTGCACTTCACTAAAAAAACGGAAATTCGCCAGTTATGGTAGGCTAAGCGACCATAACTGACCGCACCACTATCCTCTGCTAACACTAACACCCAGGACATGAAAGATGGTATCACAAATGTCATTAATAACATCACTGATGACATCACATGTTATGGTAAGGTAAGCAACAATAACTCGCGCACCACCGTGCACTGCTAAGACTAACACCCAGGAAATCGAAGATGACATCACAAATATCATTGATGACATCACTGCATGGTGGTGGCGCGAGTTATGGTTGCTTAGCTTACCATAACATGTGATGTCATCAGTGATGTTATTAATGACATTTGAGTTGCCATTTTTCATGTCCTGGGTGTTACTGTTAGCAGAGGACAGTGGTGCGGGCAGTTATTGTCGCTTAGCCTACCATAACTGGTGAATTTCAGGGGGTTTTCGGTTTTACTTTGAACCATAATGGCACGTTTGAAAAGTTTTTTTAGTGAAGTGCACAGGTTTTTGGTAGGGAAACTTAACCATAACGTCCCCTTAACAAATTCTTTTTAGTGAATATATATATATATATATATATATATATATATATATATATATATATATATATATATATATATATTATTTTTATTTTATTTTAAAGTACCCAACTGGCATAAAAACAAATTAACAAATTTCAACAAATGAACATGAAGATATAAGGGGCGTGAAGCAACTACATTTCCCATGACCCCTTTAAGGCTAGCAGTCCTCAGCCTCAATCCTGTCCACCAATGAGGACTCCTCTACTGGTATAAGTCTCTATCTGACTAGGTGCCTTCCTCATCTTATTTGCTGCTTAATCGACAGCTAAGTACCCAGTTTTATCAATGTGACATATAATGCAATGTTGTTTTATTTAAATGTGGTATCATAGTATTGTAGTGACATGGAAATGGTTCCTAACGCGCAGCGTACTAAATGTAGCGTGTGTCGCCAGTATTATATTTAAATTGTATTTAAATGAATTGAAAACTTTAATAGATTACCGAGCGTAGACGTTTTCCGTTTCCATACATCATTTATCATTGTTAAAGACGGCCCGCGAGCGATCTCGCTCGCATTAGGGCTGTAGGAAGAGTTGTTACACGTCAGCTTTCCTGCGGCCTCAGATATTTCACACGGCCTGACAGGAACGTGACGTGCCTTTACGGAGTTCGCACATGCACGTTATGCTCCAAGAGTCCCCAAAGTACTGATTCGAATGGGAGAAGTGTTTCACACCGCTCTGGAGAGCTGAATACACCGATTTCATCAGAATTTGCAGCGTTTCCACATAAAAACAGAGGCTGAATCTTTTCAAGTAAAACATTTTTTGAAAAAATAATAATAATTTTGGGAAACGCTCGACCTAGCTACATTGGTCTAAGCAGGTCAACTTGACAGCTCTTCCCTGCAAGACACCCACAGCCATGGCCTCTGACAGACCAGAAGAATACTGGTAGGAATACAGTGACCAGGAGCCTGAGATCCAGGAAGAAGAGATTGACCTCTCACAGAGCTTCAAAAGAGTTTTGGGAGATTCTCTTGTGAAGGCAATAGCTCGGAGAGTGCAACCTATCCAGGACAGATTGCAAGTCCTGGAAGAAATATTGGGCACCAGAGCTGGCTTGCAATATGACCCAGAGAGGGGACCTCTACTATAAAGCCTCTAGAGAAAACCTCAAGTGGGAGTAAAGCCGCCCGGAAGAGAAAGCACTCTTCTACCCCCCTGTGCTCAGACATGGGGAAAAGAGACTCAAGGACACTTTCTTAACAAAGGCATCAGCCGTGCCCAGCCTCGTACCCTCTACGCCAGGGGCAGATAATGTAGCAGACACTCTTTCATCCTCCGAAGACTTTTACCAGGAAGAGGGACAGGAGGAGGATGTTATTAGCCTTAATAAAGACAGTGGAATAGAGCAGGTCATCAAAGCCAGCTTAGTGGAGAGTACCCCGGATGAAGACACATTCGATATGTTCAAGCCAGAGGCTATTAGGCATCCTAGGTCCACAGAATGGACCTCGTCTCCCAGAGTGGCGATTTACATGTCCCAAAAGATTAGAAAGCTGCTAGAAAAGGAGACCAGATTTCGCCTAAGGGCAGAATGCCCCAGACCAGAACTTTCCGGTAAGGTATCAGATACCCCGGAAGTTGATCGTAAGATGCTCACCTTTGTCACAAAGGCTAATAAGGATGCCCGGAAGGATCCTGGATCTCACGGGTCTAATTGCAAAGATCATGGACCTGGGGGAGAGGTCCAAGGACACAGGGGAGCCGGTAGACCCCGACATTCTAGCTGGCTGGGCCCAGCAAGCTGTGTGCTTACTTAGTAATGCAAATAGCGCAATTTCTGCCGAGAGAAGATCAATGCTATTAAAAATAGATTATAAACTGGGAGACCTAGCTTCTTACAAAGCCGACGAGGGAGCGCAAGGTCTGCTAGTTGGCGCCACATTCGAAAAAAGAGATGAACAAGTTTGTGGGAACTTATACAGCCCTTGAGAAAGCACAGGCCTCAATAAGGAAAGTGTTCCCCGGACAGGTTTTTGCAGGGGCCGGCCATTATAGAGGTCGATCGACCGGCCGTTACAACACAAATAGGAGACCTCAATGCCTGAGAGCGCAGTGCTGGGAATCACATTAGCAAGACGCCTTCTTCCCGAATAGAAGTAGAGGATTCAGGGGTCGCCGAGGCAGGGGATACTTCAGACAACAGAGCAGCACCACAGGTGAGAGAGCGCTCAACAGCATACCCTCCAGTAGGAGTGAGAACTTTGCTTTTCATGCACAATTGGCGCAAGCTTTCGTCAGACGCATGGGTGTTGCAGACCGTGCAGGGTTTTCACCTAGAGTTTGTACTTCCCGGCAGATAGCAGATCCGCAGGGCATGCGCATCTCGCAAGAGGAAAGGGACCTACTAGATGCAGAGATTCAGGTGCTAGCACACAAACAGGCCATAGAGAGAGCACAACAACATACAGTAGGTTTCATCAGCAACATGTTTCTCGTCCACCGCAAGGGCAAAGTACTACCAGTTATCAATTTAAAGGAATTGAACAGCTGGTTGATATACAGACATTTCAAGATGGAGGGAATCCATCTACTGCAGATCTTCTCCGGAAGAACAATTGGCTAGCGAGTCTGGATCTAAAAGACGCTTATCTGACGATACCCATAGCTCCTCAGTACCGGAGATACTTACGGTTTGAGTGGAAGGGAGAAATATGGCAGTTCAAGACCCTGCCTTACGGCCTTGCCTCAGCACCATGGGCCTTCACCAAACTCTTGAAGCCCCTGGCGACCGCCCTGCGAGAGCAGGGTATTCGAATGATCATCTATTTAGACGACATCCTGTTTATGGCAGAGAACAAGGAGAGGTTGCGGAGACAGGAGCAATGGGCGACGTCATTGATCTTGGGACTAGGTTTTCTCATTAGTACCGAGAAGTCGCTTAACTCCATGCAAAGAATAGAATTTCTAGGCTTTACAATAGATACCAAGAAAGCCACATTAGAACTCCCAACACCCAAAATCAGAGCTACAAAGAAAGATCTGAGGACAGCTCTGAAGAAGCCAGTTATATTGCTTCAGAATCTACCTAGGATAGTTGGACTCCTCGCAGCGTCTATACAGGCGATTTTTCCCGGCCCATTACATTATCGAGCCCTTCAGAGGCTCAAAATCAGATACCTGCAAAAGGGATGGAGATACCACTGCCTAGTGCCTCTGGACGAGGACAGCAAGACAGAGCTCCTTTGGTGGCTCCACAACATGGAGGCCTGGAATGGCCATGCTATATTCAGAGACCTACCAGAGCTCACTATAGAATTAGACTCCAGCAGATCAGGATGAGAACCCAGGTGCGGTCACACAGGGGGAAAGTGGTCTCCAGAGGAATTAGCATTATACATCAACTGTCTGGAGCTCCTAGTGGCCTCCTTCGCAGTCAGAGCTTTCACCAAAGACAGGGCTGTGAGGTATATCAACAAGCACGAGGTCCAATATGCTAGCAGAGCTAGCCAAGGATTTCAGGCACTCCTGTCTAGAGAGAGAGATAGCAGTCAAGGCGGAATATCTTCCGGGAGTGAAGAATACAGTAGCAGACTGGAACTCCCGATATTTAGTGGACTTGAGCGACTGGAGACTGCACAAGTCAGTCTTCGACAAGTTGCAACAGAAATGGGGGCCCTTTCATACAGATCTCTTCGACTCGAGACTAAATACACATCTGCCGAGATACCTCAGCT
Organism: Ambystoma mexicanum; assembly: GCF_040938575.1. Classification (NCBI taxonomy): domain Eukaryota; kingdom Metazoa; phylum Chordata; class Amphibia; order Caudata; family Ambystomatidae; genus Ambystoma; species Ambystoma mexicanum. The sequence goes on from NC_090921.1 coordinate 308,839,623, forward strand.
GGAAGCTGGACCCAGGAGCAGTAGGGACGGACGCGACTGGGGAGGCCAAACACATTACGCCTTTCCTCCCTTTGCGATGCTGGCGAGATAGTGCAGAGCTAGTCACAGTAACACCGGAATGGCAATCGCAAGCATGGTTTCCAGTTCTGATGGAACTTTCCACGGATTTCCCCCACAGGATTTCTCACAGGCCGGATCTCCTGTCAGTCCAGCAGGAGCCACTCATCCTCTAATTCAGGATCAGACGCTGACCCGATTAGCCAGCAGAATTTCAGGTGCAGGTGGTGCTTGCCAGGCCTTTCAGAGTTTCACGGGCCGCGTCCACAATTAGGAGCTACAATTCCGCTTGGCAGGCCTGGGAATCATGGTGCAGGAGGAGTATTTCTCCCATTTCAGCTCCTGTAGTTCAGGTGATTAATTTTCTAGCAGTCCTGACCACAGGAGGAAAGGAGTGTACAGATCGGCCATTTCAGCAGTTCACAAGCTGGTAGATGGTGTACCGATAGGAGAACACCCAGCAGTTACAAGACTCCTTAAAGGGGTGAAAGTGAGCAAGCCCCCGCTACCAAATTACTCATCCCTTTGTGACATAAATAGAATACTTCAGTTATTTGAGCAATGGCCAAATAACAACCTCTTATCTGGGAGACAACTGTCAGGAAAGTTAGCTACATTACTATGTTTAGTGTCTTGTAGACGAGTGTCAGATGTCAAGGCACTGGAGATCGACAGGTAGATCTTTTATCCAGAGGGCGTGACATTTAATATAACAGCAAGCTCTGCGTAACCCAGTGCATTTAATCATATGAAGTGGCCACAGCAGGCGTAAGACCGAGAGATGTAACCCAGCTACTGATGGAGCTAGCGGGAATATATATTTCTGTTTTTGGAGCTCACTCGGCCAGAGGAGCTTTGGCTTCCAGCGCTTTTGCAGCTGCGGTTCTGCTGCAGGAGATCATGAATGCGGCAGACTGGTCCAGTGAATCGGTTTTCAGAATCTTCTATTTCAAGCCAGTCTCTAATATTGCATCAGCAGTAATACAAAGCTTTGAACAAGCATAATGCTTGCCTCCCGTCTTGTCATAGAATAAAGATTGCCCAAGCGCTTAGTGCAGGAAGTCTTGATTCTATTAAAGACACGGAGGCAAGCATTATCCCTTCCACTGGGAATTCTGCTGTCATAATGATAGTGAACTGTGTAAAGTATTATGTATTTAGATGGCCTGCAGCGAATTCCCCCTCCCTGACATTCTCAATCTCTTTTCACATGGGAGACGAGCAGAAGAATTCACGAGAATGATGATGTAGCAGATCAGCAGAGAGAATCTGAGAATCACACAGAATAGAGAAGACAGAGCAAGTTCGGTTATGAGACTATTATGTAGACCGTTGCAAGAATTAAGCAGTTCAAAGACAAGAAAAAGAAGAGGAAGGCGCCTAGTCAGATAGAGACTTATACCAGTAGAGGAGTCCTCATTGGTGGACAGGATTGAGTCTGAGGACTACTAACCTTAAAGGGGTCATGGGAAATGTAGTTGCTTCACGCCCTTTATATCTTCATGTTTATTTGTTGAAACTTGTTTTTATGCCAGGTGGGCACTTAAAAAAAATAAAATAGTTTGCCAGTCATGTTCCCTTATCAGGCACTCGCAGTCAGACATTAACAGATTGGCTGAACAAAATGTTTCTGGTCCACGATCAGCATTCTACATTAAAAAAAAGAAAGCATTCTAAGGTAATTCAATACCTGCAGTAAACAATCAACAAAACCGTCTTGAAAATAAACAAAACAATGTTATACAGCCCGGGACTATTTAAAATAAATGGACTGCTTCTTGACACATTTGCCATTCTACACAAAAACATGAACAGGCGAAGCACGTGCGCATGAACAGCACAAAGTATTTTAAAAATGTAATTGCCCCTTGCAATATCTCAAACCATTTGTGTTAGGATGCACTCTTAAGAACTACCAGAGAGAAATATTCCCCTGAGAGCGTGTATTTCCAGAGATCCTCCCTCCAGCTTTTTTGTTTCATTCGATTCTTTGACATGATGACTAAAGTCTTTCGAAGGTCTCTTTCTGCGCCCCCACAGTACGGGGAAAGCGCGCCTGAGAATGTTCTCCTGACTCATTGGTCATGTGGAGGCGGGGTCGCAGCCCCCCTGCGGGCTTTCCAATATGTGCCACCTGACAATACCTGTGCTACGCTTCCAAAAGTGTTGAGACAAAGATAGCGCGGTTCAATGGCTGTCATGCGTTTGTGGGTGTGATGATCGAGGACCCGCCACCCCCAGCTGCGACACGTCATGAATGTAAGGGATTTTTCAACACAAGAAAAAAAAGGTAAAATGAACAAAAACCGGCATGTAAATGAAATGTCATCTCTCAAGCTGTGCATGACAGCATCTTCCGGCCAGTTGCATCCAATGAATACCATAAAGAATTTAGGATGGAGGAGAAGCTGAGCCCTTGCCCAACTTCTTTCCCGGCGGTCGCTCTCTCAGTTTAAAAATGTCCCCATGCTCACCCCCACTTTTATAAAACACCCCCTTTCCTTGTTTTTGAACATTCACTTGAAACACCCCTTATTCCTGAAATCAACACACTGATGCCTGAAAATGTCTCACCTGCACAAGACAACCAGCCATCTCTGTGCATTGCCCTGCTTGTCTTCACATCACAGAATTGTTTCACATAAGCATCTTCTGAATAAAATGTTCAAGTGTGCATGCTTTACACTGTCTCAGGCTTATGTGATGCAAGCATTTACTGCGGAGAATACACAGAATAAGCGGCTTTGGAATGCTAATGGCCCTTTCCCAGTGAGCTGTGACTTTCTTCAACCTTTAAAACCATCATCACCCAAGCAGTAGACACCATTGCCAAACTCACCTCAAGGAAAACTAAATGCACCAAGCACATCAATGCTTGGTTCACCCCCAAGCTTCTGGAGCTATGCACCAAAAAAAGGGAAGCACTCTCCACCTGGAAAGCTAATCACTGCGACTCCACCAAAAAAGGGTTCACCAAAATCGCTAATGAATACAAACAAGACATTATCAAAGCCAAAGCTACCTCCTTCAACACCAGGATATCCACAGCTAAATCAGACACCAAGGAGATGTTCTCCATCTTTAGAGAACTAGAATCACCCACTCCCCCGTCCACAAACCATCACCAAAGATTAAGCTTGGTGCAATATCATCCAAGTGGCCATGCTCAACAAACTTGACACTCTACACAGCAAAATCCAAGCCAACCAACAGTCGCTGAACAAGCAATTGCCTAACCCCACTAACCACAACTCTAGCAACGCACTCCTGTTCTCCTTTAAGGAAGTTGAGGAACAGGATGTCATAGCTCTCATCAACTCCATCAAACCATCCAACTGCAAGGGGGACATCTGCGCGGCCGCTCTCATCAAAGATTGTGCCTTGCCCCTTGCCCCCTTCCCCACTGCTTTTATCAATGCCTTCATTTCCACTGGGCATGTCCAAACCAGCCTGAAGGAAGCCTAGGTCCGCCCTCTCCTAAAGAAACCCACTCTTGACCCAACCGCACCAGGGAACTATAGACCCATCACCATGGTGCCCTTTTTCCTAAAGATCCTTGAAATAGCAGCTTACCTGCAAGTCCAACTGTTCCTTGAAGCCAACAGCCTTCTTGGTCTCTGCCAGTCAGGCTTCCGCCCAGGCCAAAGAACTGAAACAGCGCTACTAGACCTCAAGAACCAAATGGACGACATCAGAGACTCTGGAAAACCAGCCCTACTCCTACTCCTAGACTTGTCGGTGGCCTTTGATCTCATTGATCACAAAACACTAAGTCACCACTTTTCATCCTCTGCATACTTCTCCCCCAACGCTACAGCATGGATCGCCTCCTTCCTCCAAGGGAGAGCCATGAGAGTTTTTTCAGACCAAGCCTGCGCGCACCAATGTGGAGTCCCACAGGGCTTTTGTATATCCCCTACTCTATACAATATTTTCACAAGGCCACTCTTCCACATCCTTGACTTATTAGGCATCATATATACAAACTATGCCAACGACACACAGGTCCTCCTGGCACCATCATGGGACTATGAGTCTGACTCTAAACTTCGCCTACTCCCCTGTCCAAACTTGGATGGCAGAGAACTGGCTCTGTCCTAATTGGTTCATCCGAAACACTAAGAAACTTGATAGCCAATACAAGGTCTTCACCATTGACAACAAACAAATCACAGTCTCGCAGGACGTTAAAACCCTTGGAGTCCACCAAGATTCCAATCTCTCTATGACAAGACAGGTAAATGCCATCGCCTCTTCTGCAGCCTACCACACTAAACTACTTAACGCAGCCAGACCCTTCCTGACTAAGCAAAACTGCCTGAGCATTGCCAGAGAGATAATCGGGGCCCGACTCGACCACTGCAACACCCTCCTTGTCGGAACCTCCACAAAGAATATTGAAAAACTTCAAATTGTCCGAAATAACACTCTCTGGGCTGCTGCCGGCATCCCTAGAAGCGATCACATTCCTGCTGCCAGGAAACAAGCCCACTGGCTGCCCATTAAAGAGTGCAGCATCTTCAACACACTGGCCCTCACTCACAAATGTATCCACCACACAGCCCCTCAATACCTATCACAACGAATTACCAGACCACCCTCAGGGAGACAAACCCGAACCCCATACACCAACCTACTCTCAGTGCCCAAGGTCACAGGACCACGGGCTGGAGGCGCCAGCTTTCCATTCACTGCTGCGACCCAGTGGAACCCCCTGACATCTAACCTCAGAAGAATATCATCCCACATAGCCTTCAGCAAAGTAATCAAAACACTACTGTTCATCTGAACCCGCCAGTATCCAATCTTTAGGACAATGAATGTTTAGAAATATCCTGCCTGTAACACTGAAACTCTTCTTGTAACTAAATCGCTGTAATCGGTGCAACCTAGGTAACCCTAACTAACTTGCTACACCGTATGTGACCAGTAAGCAAAGTATGTAACATGTAGCCAAGTCACTCTCTTGTAACAGCGCCTTGATACCCCGGGGCTGCTAGTGCACTTCATACATACAAATAAACAAAATAAATTGTCAGGGAAAGGAGCCATTAGCACTCTCCAATCCACACTTGTTTGCTCCAGACCAGTCATAAAAGATAAAACCTTAAAGAGACACATTTGGGGAATGACCTGGAGCCTGTGAAGCCCAGCTATGGCTTTTTCGATCATGGATCTTCAAAGCCGTGGTTAGTGCCAAGCTGCAGTATGCAAAGAAAAAAAACTTTGGTAGGTTTCTGGGGTCCCCCATTTCTTCCTGAGTACTGAAGAGATGGGGCTCATATGACATGCATCAACATGGTCTTCTAGAGTCCTGGGCCATGTGCCTGAGACTGGTGATTTTGTGGATTATGGCGCTTACAGAAATGCTGCATTTTCAGCTGGGGATGGTGGACCTTTGTCATTGCCCTATACGCAATTCCTGCTGTTTTGAAGTTGATGTGGCTTGGATGGGTAGCCAGTTCATCTCTTTGAGGGTTGGGTGATGTGGAGCATTTCTTCAGTCCTGTAATGAGCCAGGTTGTGGAGTGTAAAATTGCTTTCAGCAGGGCCAAGAAAGAGGTTGGGATGCCAGTGGATGTAATGTTTCCCCATGCAAGTGGGAACCATGGTCTGGACAATGGATCTGTATATTGGGTGAGTGGGGTAGCTACCAATCTGTCTGGCTGTTTTCCTCAATGGGGACTCTTGATCAAAAAGTTGCTTTCAATGATGAAGCCGTGGGTTGTAATGCTTGAGGCGAGATGGGCCAAAAGATATTAGGATTTTTTCTGTCCGCTGTGACAAATCCAATACATTTTTATTAGAAAAGTGTAGGTGGGTTCCTGGACACATTTCCCTCAACGTTTGAGGGTATTTCACCTCCCTTGCCCATTCGCCATTCTGTAACAGGTTGTATGGCAGTGCCGGTTTCCTATAGTCAGGGCACACCTACTGTCAGTTCTACCCCTGACCTGGGAAGGGTCTAAGGGTTGTGGCTTATATCCCTGGCTGCCACTGGGACTTCCTAGGTGACCTAGCGGGTAGTCTGATTGCCCTAATGAACTTTTTCTTCAGATGATTATCTCTCAAACTCACTCTAATCTCTCTGCACCTGTCTCTTCTCTTCTACACCATCTCTCTCTCTCTCTCGCTCTCCCACTCGACACTTCATCTCCTGTTCTTACTGATATCACCACCTTCCGTTGTCCACATCCCTCCACTCCTCTCTCCCAGCACGTCTCCTTGTCCTATCTCCCTTGCCCTCTTCCTGCCACTACTCTCTGCCTCCCTCCTGATTTAATCTGCTTCTGTCCAAATATCCCCCTTCCCAACATTACCCGATCAACTAGAGTTGGACCTTCTCTATTGTGTCTAGGTGCATTGTGGTACGTGTAGTTTTTCTCAGAACGGTGTTGCTTCCCAGGAAGCATTATCCATCCCAGGTCTCCAAGGAGTCGGGTGAATTCTAGTTGCTGTAGACTCTCGAAAAGAGAGTAAGAGACCAGGCCATAAGGAAGGCGATAAGCATTAGGTCAGAGAAAGGGACACCAATGTGCATACACAGATCAATGCATCCTGAGGAGCCATAGACAGGGCTCCACCTTAAATCTCCCACACCATCTCCGGGGAAGCCTGGCATTGCCCTGGTAGGCCACCTATCACCGGTTGAGAGGGAACCATGCCACATTCTGGATTTGGGGTTGTCTATGGTCTGGGTGGAAGGCTCCAGAACTATAGTGTGCATGAGATGCTCTCCGTTACGCAGTACACAATCTTTGTTGTCAATGTCTGTGAAGTACTCCAGCACGTATACAGGGCCATTACAAAGATTTGTGGCTCTCTTGGGAGAGTGACATTTAATGCCCCATTTTAATGCAATGCAAACACATGCACTGTATTGCTCCCATAGTGACATGCTAGGCAGCTGCCTAGTGTTGCCCTTCCCATGAACCGTCCCAGTACATATATGTTTCAAAATCTTTATTAGTCTTCTCTCTACACCAGCTCTGTGCTCCAAGCTTTCCAAATACACCCCACCAGCCAGGAACCAAAAATGGAGCACAATTGTCCTCTTCTTTCAGTCATTTGGGGATCTCTTCTCTCGTTTTGTCTGAGAGACCCTTCTTCCACCAATAAAGGCAACAGCAGTAATCTCCTCTGTTAGGTGTGGGCATCCTGAAAATAGAACAGTATGGTGTATGTGGGGTCTGGGCAAGAATGGATTACAGAAACAGAAACTACTAACTGTAGCAATTAACAGTTTCATTTTCATATTTATATTGCACATATTTACAATTTTGGACACAGCAAGATAAAGTGATTTTCCAACAATCGCACAACTTTGTTTTGTCAAATGGTGATGCCCAACAAGGAACCTAAGCCTCCATGTTTTAAAGTAAGTAACTTGGTCACTACACCACAAGTTGCAGTTCTTGTCTCTTAAGAGAGATATGATATACGTTCATGGACAAGGTATGCAGCGGCTGACTTGTAATGATATGAAGTCCCCCTCCAAGGATACAACGACTTCCCTTATTGTGCATGGGTTTGACTCAGAGTGATGTGATGTCTTCCTGTGAGCTCCAGTGGCTGTCTCTGAGTGATGAAATGCCTTTGTATAGGATGCAGTGGTTTCTCCTATGCAGCATGTGATGTCTTTGTGTAGGAAGCAGTGGTTTCTCCTACGCAGCATGTGATGTCTTTGTGTAGGAAGCAGTGGTTTCTCCTAGGCAGCATGTGATGTCTTTGTATAGGATGCAGTGGTTTCTCCTAGGCAGCATGTGATGTCTTTGTGTAGGAAGCAGTGGTTTCTCCTACGCAGCATGTGATGTCTTTGTGTAGGAAGCAGTGGTTTCTCCTAGGCAGCATGTGATGTCTTTGTGTAGGAAGCAGTGGTTTCTCCTAAGCAGCATGTGATGTCTTTGTGTAGGAAGCAGTGGTTTCTCCTACGGAGCATGTGATGTCTTCGTGTAGGTTGCCGTGGTTTCTCCTACGCAGCATGTGATGTCTTCGTGTTGGAAGCAGTGGTTTCTCCTAGGCAGCATGTGATGTCTACGTGTAGGAAGCAGTGGTTTCTCCTAGGCAGCATGTGATGTCTTCGTGTAGGAAGCAGTGGTTTCTCCTACGCAGCATGTGATGTCTTTGTGTAGGAAGCAGTGGTTTCTTCTAGGCAGCATGTGATGTCTTTGTGTAGGAAGCAGTGGTTTCTCCTACGCAGCATGTGATGTCTTTGTGTAGGAAGCAGTGGTTTCTCCTAGGCAGCATATGATGTCTTTGTGTAGGAAGCAATGGTTTCTCCTACGCAGCATGTGATGTCTTTGTGTAGGAAGCAGTGGTTTCTCCTAGGCAGCATGTGATGTCTTTGTGTAGGAAGCAGTGGTTTCTCCTAGGCAGCATGTGATGTCTTTGTGTAGGAAGCAGTGGTTTCTCCAGCGCAGCATGTGATGTCTTTGTGTAGGAAGCAGTGGTTTCTCCTAGGCAGCATGTGATGTCTTTGTGTAGGAAGCAGTGGTTTCTCCTACGCAGCATGTGATGTCTTTGCGTAGGAAGCAGTGGTTTCTCCTAGGCAGCATGTGATGTCTTTGTATAGGATGCAGTGGTTTCTCCTACGCAGCATGTGATGTCTTTGTGTAGGAAGCAGTGGTTTCTCCTAGGCAGCATGTGATGTCTTCGTGTAGGAAGCAGTGGTTTCTCCTACGCAGCATGTGATGTCTTCGTGTAGGAAGCAGTGGTTTCTCCTACGCAGCATGTGATGTCTTTGTGTAGGAAGCAGTGGTTTCTCCTACGCAGCATGTGATGTCTTCGTGTAGGCTGCCGTGGTTTCTCCTACGCAGCATGTGATGTCTTCGTGTAGGAAGCAGTGGTTTCTCCAAGGCAGCATGTGATGTCTTCGTGTAGGAAGCAGTGGTTTCTCCTAGGCAGCATGTGATGTCTTCGTGTAGGAAGCAGTGGTTTCTCCTACGCAGCATGTGATGTCTTCGTGTAGGAAGCAGTGGTTTCTCCTGCGCAGCATGTGATGTCTTCGTGTAGGAAGCAGTGGTTTCTCCTAGGCAGCATGTGATGTCTTCGTGTAGGATGCAGTGGTTTCTCCTGCGCAGCATGTGATGTCTTTGGGTAGGAAGCAGTGGTTTCTCCTACGCAGCATGTGATGTCTTTGTGTAGGCTGCAGTGGTTTCTCCTACGCAGCATGTGATGTCTTTGGGTAGGAAGCAGTGGTTTCTCCTACGCAGCATGTGATGTCTTTGTGTAGGAAGCAGTGGTTTCTCCTACGCAGCATGTGATGTCTTCGTGTAGGAAGCAGTGGTTTCTCCTAGGCAGCATGTGATGTCTTCGTGTAGGAAGCAGTGGTTTCTCCTAGGCAGCATGTGATGTCTTTGTGTAGGAAGCAGTGGTTTCTCCTAGGCAGCATGTGATGTCTTTGTGTAGGAATCAGTGGTTTCTCCAGCGCAGCATGTGATGTCTTTGTGTAGGAAGCAGTGGTTTCTCCTGCGCAGCATGTGATGTCTTTGTGTAGGAAGCAGTTGTTTCTCCTGCGCAGCATGTGATGTCTTTGTGTAGGAAGCAGTGGTTTCTCCTACGCAGCATGTGCAGATGAAATACAATCTCTTCTTAAAATTGATGGCAACAGTTCTTGCCTGCATAGAGTGAGGGGATGTCTTCCCAGAGACGAGGGCGTGAATGAATGTCCCCTTCAAATGGAGTGATTTCCTTTCATAAGCGAGGCACAGAGTGCTTGTCTCCATTAAGAGATGTGAAATCGTCCCATAGGTGACGCTTGGGTGATTGACTCTTCTGAGTAAGGGATGTCTTTTGGTAGGTGGGGGCTGAATCTCCGCGTGTATCGCTGTAGGTAAGTACTGGAGTGATTTTCTTTTTATAGTAATGTGACGTCTTCTCGGAACTGAAGGCTGGTGTCATATTCTCCTATGAGTGATTTGAGGCCTGATTCACAGAAGCGTTTTATAATGGTGCAATCCCATTGGAAAACGTTGTTTGAATCAGGCCCTTAATGTTTCCTCATAATGGAGAGACTCAGTGATTGTCTTCTACGATCGTTGTGATCACTTCCCATAGAACAGAGTGGTTATTGCCGGTGATTGATGTGAAATCTTCCCACTTGTCAGATCTGAAGTATCTTATCATTTTAAATGCCTCATCAGAGTAATACGCTTTGCTCCTACAATAAGCTTATCAGATCACTCCATTTCACCAATGACATCATACCACTGTCCTGGGCTTTCGCGTTTATATACCAATTGCATTCCGGGAGTTGGAGTCACCGATTACTTCAAGTGTAGATATTTTACTTAAGTAGGGAGGTTTATTAACATGAAGTCCTTGGGTAACCTTACCTTCCAGCCAGTGGCACAGTGTCTCAGTCATTCAACCAATGACTGCCTTAAGACCAGGACTTCAGTTTCCTTTTCCATTTGATGTTGAGTCATCTGACAAGATGGTTGAATATGTTGCCTCTCAATACAGGTGCCCTTGCTCTCCTTGCTCCATAGCCCAGCTTCGGTACTCACATTTAGCTCTGTCTTGTTCTCTCTCCTTGAGGAGTCACCTGCAGATGTTCCATAATGTCATTGAATCACCAGGACATGCAGGTCTGGGCCATTGATTGATTGATTGATTATTTATTATGTACTTATGCACAAGTGTTTCAAAGCACAACCATCCCTGGGAGGGGAGACATAGAGAAGACAAGACAAACAATCTTACTAGGCATTGTACATTCGGATTATGCAGGTGAACAGAAAAGGAAGTGCGTGGAGAGGTGGGGGGGGCAATATGGACAAGTGCTCCCAGACCCGTCAGAACATGGGTTAAGTGCAGAGAGATATCACTCTTATGGTTCGTAACCGAAGTGCAGTAGTGCTGTAGCAAGTGCAAGGCCCGGGGACAAGTGCAGGAAACTGGCGAGGAAAGCTTGGGACCTGTGAGGCTCTGAAGGTACACCAGGCAGCCAGTCAGCGAAACTGAGTAGACGTAGAAGAGATCGAGTGAGAGAGCAGAAAGAGGTGGTTAGCAGGGGAGAGGTAGAGAGAAGTATGAGGTGAAGAGGAAAGTCTTGAGAAGTTTCCAGAATTTAAGGAGATCCAGTTCAAGATGGAGAGAGGCAGGGAGGCTGTTCCAGAGCGAGGCACCTGCAGAGGATAAAGATTTCCCCCAAAGCCTCTACTTGGAGGAGTGGCTCACCCGCAGACAGTTGTAGATGAGTGGAGGGCTCAGGAAGGCGAGAATTTAGGAAGACAGCGTTGCAGATAGAGTAGGGCCATGGCCCCAGAAAGCCTTGTGGACAATGCAAAGGGATGGGAACATAATCCTTGCAGCAACGGGAGCCAATGAAGAGATTTCAGTGCCAGAGAGATGCAGTCCTTGGGCTTGAGGCCAAGGATAAGTCTTGCGGTTCTGTTTTGGATGAGTTGAAGAGGACAGAGGGTAGAAGAGGGTAGGCTGAGAAAGAGGATCTTGCATTAGTCCAGCCTATAGAGGACCAGGGCTCTGGCGACGGTGAGCCTCTAGGGAAGGTGAGACAAGGTAGAATACCTCTGAGAAGGTGCAGTTGGTAGTGGGACTTTTTAGAAATGTCTGCGATGTAAGACGAGAAGGAGAGAGTGGAGTTGACGATGACCCCCAGGTTGTTTGCCTCGTTGGTAGATGGAGGTGCAGGTCTAAAGGAGGTTGGCCAGAGATTAAGAAGGATGGCGGGAGCAGGGATCCCGATGAGGACAATCTCTGTCTTGCTGGCCCTGAGACAGAGGTCGTTTGCAGCACACCGCGACTGAATTACAGACAGACAGTCAGGTATGAGTGAGAAAGAGGAAGAGGCTGAGGGTTGCCTGAAGGAGAGCTGCATGTTATCCGCGTAATACTGAAAGTTGGAGGTAATGGTGGCTATCATACGGGCCAGGGGGGCCATGTATCCATTGAACAACCAGGGGGATAGGTTAGATCCCTGGGGCACACCGCAAGTACAGAGAGTGATAGGGGAGAGGAAAGACCCCAATTCCACCTGGGATGTATGGCTGGAGATAAAGGAGGTTAGGCACGACGGGGCCTGATCAGTGATGCCCAGGGTATCACGGAGACATGCGATCAGGGTGTTGTGATTCACCGTATCGAAGGCAAAGGAGAGGTCAAGTAGAATTAGGGCAGAGGGAGAGTCAGAATCAGGATTTAAGAGCAGATCTTCACGGGTGTTCGGAAGAGAAGTTTCTGTGCCTCTGGATCTCTAAAGCCAGACTGGTGGTCATGGAAGCAACCAACAGAATCAGCGTGGAGGGTAAGCTGGGAAATAGCCAACCTCTCAAGGAGTTTGCGCAGGAAAGGAGTGATAGAGATTGGGCGATAGTTTGCCAGAATGGAAAGGTCAGCAGAAGATTTTTTGAGGAGAGGGTGCACAAGGGAGTGCTTAAGGGCAGTGAGGAAAACTCCATTGGCGAAAGAGAAGTTACAGAGGTTGGCCAAGGCTGGTGTGTGCGAGTCATTGTTGTCCTTGGTGGTTTTGGAGGGATAGGGGTCCACCTGTTTGGAAGAGGCTTTCATTGACCAGCCTTGTCTAGGGACCTCCTCAGGTGTGACACGGGAGAGGGAGAGGGAAGAATGGGAGGGGTAGAGGTGGTCAAGGGTGGTACAAGTAGGTGCATGAGGTGGTGAGGAAGAGAGAGAGAGGATAGGATATCCTGTGTTTTTGAGCTGAAGTGGACCTCCTGGGCCGAGCAAAGGACCTGGGTGGGTGCAATGGTGGAGGAGGCTGAGTTAGGGATGGCTAGTTCCTTGCAGACTTTGAAAAGTTTGCCCGTGTTATTTGATGCCACAGCGATGCAGGCTTGAATAAAGACTATTTTCTTGGAGGGGATGCAGAGTCTACACTGCCTTTGGATGAGGCGGCATGCCAGTTTGTCAGAGGATGCGCCTGAGGAATCATATATCTGTTCGGCTGCCCTGCACTTGCGTTTAAGGGCAGCCAGTTCAGAGTCGTACCAAGAGTTGCACTTTTTGGTAAGCTTCAGTCATACGCTCCTGACAGGGGCTAGAATATCAAGAGTTTTGGAAACTGAGAGGTTAAAGTTAGAGAGGGCTGTGTCAGGGTGGAGTCAGCCATGGGAGTGGAAAGAGCAGAGTAGGTAGAGGCAAAGGCAGCTCTTTCCCTGACACTCATTCCATGGGTCGGATGACCTTGTAGATGGGAGGCAGTGTTGGGTTTACCGATGCAAGAGGAGAAGAGAGCTTCAAGTGAGAAGAGAGGAGAGAGTGATCAGTCCAGGAGAGAAAAGTTGTGAGAGGGATAGATAGAGGAATGTCAGTTGAGATGAGAGCATCCAAGTGTGGCCAGCGCTGTGCGTTGGGCCAAAGGGTAAGATGGAAAGAGAGAGAGGGTCGTAAAGGTTGCAGAGAGGTCCAGAGGAATCAGGTAAGTCGGGCTGGATGTTGAGATGGGCCAGTAGGAGGAGTTGAGAAGAGGAGGAAAGGAGAGAGGAGGCCAGGTCAATCCATTTTGAAAGAAAGAGGGAAGGCTGACCAGGTGGCCAATAGAAGGTGGTCAGCAGTAGTGAAGAGTTAGGAGAGAGGGAGATCCTGCAGACCAGGCACTCAAAGGATGAGTAGGCCTGGGTGGGAATGACAGACACAGGGATCCACTCAGAGAAGATCAATGCTACTCCCCCACCAAGTCTGTTTGGTCTAGGCAAAGAGAGTATCTTGTAGCCTTCTTGGAGAAGTGTGGCAGAGCCATCCTTGAACCAAGTTTCATTGCTACCTCTGGTTACTGCTGATTACATTCACCTGCAGGCTCCAGTTGGTAACACCCACAAATCTCTGAATGCGGTCACAGAAGTGCACTCGCATTAGACAGTCTTTCCATAGGAGCCTGAAAGACCGTGCTGAGTGGTAAATACCTGACCATTTCAGAGTTCTTTGAAAGGACCTAAATAGTCTTGAGGCCACGTCCTATCTTGCCCATTATAATCATGCAGCACCAGGACCATCTCTACACTGAGCGAATGAGAACTCTGTCTATCTCCCCAGCTATTTCAAAGGTTGACATGTACTGTGGTTGAATGTGACTAAGTCTTGCAGTTAGCCTGGGGCATCCATTGGAGAACATAGAGTAGGACAGACAGATCTGGACCATTACAACCTCTAGTTGCTGCTGATGACATTCACCTGCAGGCTCCAGTCGGAAACACCCAAATATCCTCAGTATTTACAGATCTGCGACTGTCGCTTACCTGGGGATATGGCTGGGAGAAATTGTTAAATTCCTTTCCATCCATCATAGGAAGGTCCACGTTCTGCAGTCTCCAGGGAAGAGCTTCCCATCAGGATGTATCTTGGAAGGTTGTTGCTTCCAGTTGAGCTACTTCACATCCAATCTTTCGGTTAGCATCTTCTTTCTACTTCTAGGACTCATCTTCAATGGCCTACAAGTAACTGGTCATTGAGAGGATTGGGGAGAGCATCTCCAGTCTCGATGTACACACAGATATGGCTGAGAAATAGCCTCTTAGAACATACAATCAATGAATGTACCCATATGCCTCCAAATCGTTTCAAACATACACATTTCTTCCAAATAATCTATAAAAGAACTTCTTGGCCAAAATATGCATAATCTTGTCGTGATCTATGTGTTTAAGAACAAACCCTTCTTCAAGAACATATCAACATCTACAAAAGCAAAAGTTGTAATACCATTTATAAACTAGCGTTTCTTCTCTACATCAACACATAAGTCAATAAAACATTCATATATGTATTTGCTCATGCTCTTTGAGAGTCATAAAAAAAAGTATTCATCAAATTTGAGACTTTCAATACCAGATCATAATTCATGTTTCTACTCTTGTGAATCCAATATAACCCATGTTACCCTGCATGCCGGTAAGGCCTTCAAACCCCCTGATAGCGGCTTCATCAAATCCGCAGACACCGTCATCGGCATTGCAGAACCCGCTAAGAGCGGCACTGTTGATACCGGTACCGGTAATACCGACTCCGCTAACAGCTGCACCAGAAATAACGTCATTGCGCCGGAACGGGAAATGCACCGGGGGCCATCTTTAAAAACACAATCCATCGCAATCCTCTACATATAAGTCCTGGATTCCAGAACTGTTTACCCTGTGAGCAAGAACATTTCCAAGGCCACACAAAAAGGCACACCTCGGCTGCGTAAGCCCAGTTTTTCCAATGAGGAGCTAAATTTGTTTGCCGACAGCCTTGTCGAGCATGCAGATCTCATTTTTTGCCAAGACCTGTGCCGTGCAACGCATTTAAGGAAGAAAAATATCTGGGAGGAGGTGGCCCAGAAGGTCTCTGCAGTGGGAACAACCCCACGCAGTGTCAAAGACTGCCGAAAAAGGTGGGACGATCTGCGGCTGTGTGTATGCAGCATCTTGTCCGTCAACCGCAGCCAGGCCCAGGCAACAGGTGGTGGTTCCTCATCACCCATCAAGCTGCCACGGTGGGAGGAAACCTGTAGCTCTGTGATCGACATGGAGTCGATAGAGGGAATCGGGCATTCGGAGATGGGAGTCCCATTATCGGCCGATGACGGTGAGTGACCCTTAGCGTAATACAAAAGTAACTACACACACCTAATACTCCAAGTACAAAGTTAGAGTCCAAATGGTAAGTAGATGAGAGCAAATACATGGCCCATCACCTCACACTTAAAGTCAGCCCTCACACAATCGCTACATCCCGGCCACGCAAACAACCAACAAACCTCACTGACACAAACCACATGAGACCACAATTGCAAACACAAGCAACATATGCATGCACACACACACACACATATACATCACCGTTGAGATGCTGGCCTCACCACTGTGCCATCTCAATGCATGGTGCACACAACTCTACTAACGATTGCGCACTTGAGACACAACCAAACAGCAAATGGCACACAGCCCCTGAGCCATGGCTACTGCACACAAGCCACATCACACCTGTAGGTCACACAACAGACACCATGGACTTCATGGTTGCACCACAAGGATGCCAGAACAATACACCCCACTAACCCCTGCAAGCACCATGCCTGCCCCTCCAACATGCACATGACAATGCACATAACCCAAAATGTACCAACATCGATGTAGGATGTAGGTTCACCCATGACTGATGCCCTGCCTCTCTGTCACCCACAGGCTCGGGATCAGACAGCGATGCGGAACACACTGCAACTACCAGTAAAACACCTGCACGCATGGGCAGAGGGGCTGATGACGCCACCAGGCCGTCTACGTCAAGGGCCGGCCCAAGGAAAACCACTGCTCCCAAGCCACAGGCCCCCAGCCAACAGGGCAAACAGGCGGGAGTGCAAGAGGAGAAGCTAGCTACGACACAGAGTCAGGAACCCCAGGCCAGACAGGTTGGTGCCATCAAGGCACGCATGCCAAAAGACACACCGGCCCCACAGGTCACACGCAAGCCAATTCCAGCCCCCCAGCAGACACCTCATGTGCAGGAGGATGCATCACCAGCTGCCAGTGATGTCGAGGGGCCGCAGTCAACAGCCACAAGTGACATAGGCGAGGCAGCACAATCCGCACAGCATAGCGTGCAGGAGGACGAGGACCAGGAACATGCAGACTCAGCAAGCCATTGCATGTCCAAGGACATGCTACACACTCCGCCCATGCAGGACACCGCACAGTGCTCTATGGCTCTATAGGACATGGATCTGGTGGATGCAGTACTGTGGAGGAGAACACCGAAAATGAGTTCAGCCCTGTAAGAAGTAACTCACCACCTCCCGTGCAACCACCATCTGCAACATCCATACCGGACCTTGAGGGGCGACTGAGCCGCATGGAGGGCTGCCAGCAGGCCATGCACGACATCGTGAAACAATACCTTGCCGAAGGGGAAGCCACACGCCGGGCCAATCAGGAGAACACCAAGGCAGTTACCCGTGCTGTATACCGTGTGGCCAGGCGGGTGCGTTAGGGCATGGAAGCCATGACACAGGCTGTCAACCAGTTGGCTGCCACCATGGCCCAATCTCATCCTGCCCCAGCCAAGCCACAACCTCCACCATCGTCAAGCACAACCCCAGGGAACTCGACACAGACAAGCCCAGTGCGCAGGTCTATGCACAGTATGTGCCGGCCGGTGGAACAACCCCATCTATCTAAAAGGGGATGTCAGTAGCCTGAGACACCTGGACATGTCAGGAGGGAGTCCAGTAGAACTCGAATTGGGTGCAGGGGGGGGCATGGATGTGTGGGGGTGTTGGGCCATGGGGGTGGGGTGTTGGGGGTGTGTAGGTGTTGGGCAATGGGGGGCGGGGTATGGGTGTTTGGGGGTGTTGGGCTATGGGGGCAGGCGGTGGGGGCTGTGGGTGTGTGGGGGTGTTGGGCCATGGGTGGGTAGTTTGTAGTATGTCGAGGGTAGTGGTCAACGTTGACTCCTGTACATAGTTGTCATTGCATTAATACACCTGGTGTACTTATGAAAAACACATGACTGGACATTGTTTCTTGAGTGGGTGTCAATTTATTTTTCATCAGTGCCCACTGCTGAGTGTCCCCATTCCCAGTGCCCAGTGGCCCCCGTTCCCAGTGCACAGTGCCCCCCGTTCGCAGCACCTTGTGTAATCCAGTCCATCAAAAATATTGTGAAATCAAAGATTGGCACACAGCACGTTCTTCACACACATTGTGACGTGGCCGATGTGCAGCATCTTCTCCATCAGCCTCCTCATCATCTGGTGGAATTTGGTCCATGTCAGGGGCAGGGGTATGTTGCGCCGGATGCAGATGTTGTGCAGCATGGCACATACCAATACAATCTTGCCCACCTTCTCAGGCCCGTATATGAGTGCCCCACCCAACCTGCTGAGGCAGCGAAACCGTGCCTTCAATAGGCCAAAAGTCTGCTCAATCATCACACGAATGCGTGCATGTGCACGATTGTAGTCCTCTTTGTGTCTGTTGAGTGGATGCCTGACAGGGGTGAGGAGCCACGGCTTCAGGGGATACCCAGCATCACCAGCATGGGAGCAAAAGAAATTTTGATTGTGAGTATTTTTGCCATTCCTTGTGTGCATGGCCTGTACATTGTTCATGGTCAAATGCAAGAGATTTTTACTGCCAGCTATTGCCATTTCAACAGAGTAAAAATCAGGTCGGTGTATTTGCTGTCGATCCATGGTGGGGGAGCATGGGCAACGTTCACACTTAGGGGCCTTGACATTCGATACAGCACTCACACAGATGAGGTCAGAAGGTCCATGATGTAGTCACATGTGATGGGTATGTGGCAGAGGAAGAATCAGAAAGCATGTACAGCACTGTATGATGCATTTGCCTGATGTCCGACATGATACATGTAGGTTTGCCCATCATGCTGTCGACTACTTGATAATGCCATGCTCATGTCCGTCAACTACTTCACCCATGTGACTATGGCACAATAGAATTGGTGGTATGGTCCGCCAGTTTAGGGATACGTTTCTTTGATTTTCTTTGATGTTGACTACTTGATGGAATCTATTTTCTACATCCATGTGACTTTGGATTTTTAAGTGTCCCTTCAGCTGCACGGAATGCCATGGTGGTCTATGGTGTTCCTGTTGGGCAGGGGCAGTGACAGGGGATTCCCTGAAAGGCTTTCATATTTCGCACAGTCATGGCTGCATTGCCTGTGATGTGCTTTACTGAGCTCATGTGAATTCTGCTTTGGAACGGCAGGATGGTGCACTGTGGTACCTGTGGCTTGGGTCACATGATGTATCATGTGCATGTGCAGGGGTGGGCGCTGTGTTCGTTGCTACCATATACACATTGCTGTGCAGCCATGGCATGTTAGCCTCGTTGTCAGTCTCATGCATTCTGTTGAAATCATTTGGGTCACAGTGTTTGGCACCCAGGACAGTGTCCAATCCCTCAACGACACCCCCCATGGCCCAGACAGCAGACAGGTTGCATATGCCTGTGGTCCCCCCAACAACACCCCCCATGGCCCTGTGGTCAGACTTACCCAGCAGCCAGGGACGTTGTGCAGCATGTCGTTCCATGTAGCGGGAAAGTGTGGAGTTCCGCAGCACCATTGCATCACGTGTGGATCCAGGGTATCTAGCACAGCAATGCGTAATTATCTTGCTTGCATCACACACCATCTGGATAATGAGGGAGTGGTATAGCTTCCAGTTGCGGTACACCACCTCCACGGCATGCCAGACCACCAGCTCCACATGGGTGCATTCGAGGACACCAATGACGTTTGGCATGCCTGCCAATGCATAGAATGCAATTTTGGTAGCATTCACCTCCTCTGAAGTCCGTGGTAGGGATATGTGGGCCCTTGCATGCTTCAGGAGTGCATCCAGCACCTGGTTCAGCACACAGGAAAAACATGGTTGTGAGATGCCATGCAGCTGCCCCACTGTGTGCTGGTAGATACCTGTGGCCAGGAAGTGGAGCACATACACTACCTTGAGCAGCAGGGGGATGGCGGTGTGGATGTTGATCAGGCTGACCAGGTCATCATGAAGGAGGTCCACTATGGTGGTGATGGTGTCCCTGTCCAGGCGGTACAGGGTGTGGATCGGTGCAGGGGTTAGGTCAAATGGGCTGGCCCTTATGTGAGGGATTGGTGGCTGCCTGCGTGGTAGCACTGCCTGTACTGGTGGTATATGCCGGTCTCACCCTCCTTCTCCTCCTGCGCCTGCTCTGCAGTCACTGGTTTACTGTCTGCTCAAGGAGTAGCAGTGCAGGCATGTCCTCCAGCTCCTGTATAGCAACTGCTAGTGGTATCATTTTGGACTTGGAAGGGGTGTGGTGTGTGGGTGTGCTCCTTTTGTGCTGGGACAGACTCCATTTCCTCCACTTGTGCTGATTGTGTGCGCCTGTGCCAGGTCTGGACACAGCAGATTGCTAATAATGTCTGCTTCGCGATGCTGGTGTTCGCAGCATCATGGCGACCCTTCTTACCGGCATCTGGATGCTGGTAAGTGCACGTCCGTGCAACTTGTAATGTGCCCTACATTACGGCATGCCGGTGTCACTAGCGCGGCCGACTTGTGCCCGCGCACATTCCAGTAATGTGGTGCCCAGTCACAGCAGGTCCCTGATGATACCGGTAGCACCAGCATTGCGAGTCGCAATACGCCGGTCCCGTACACGATGCCGGTATTAACATACCGGCATTGTTTTTGCCAGACCGCCAAACTCATAATGAGGCCCAGTGTGTTTTCTATCACTGTTATCACTTATAACTAGTATACCAAAATATGTATATAATTTGACAAACTCTAATCTTGTGCTATCTAAAGTCCAATTCTTACAAGCTATGTTTTATTCAGAGCAAGTGGTTGTGAAATCTCAGATTATTTAGAAGAATCAAATTGAAGATCAGTTTTCAAAATCCACTGAGTCGCAACTCTACCTCCCCCCATCCCCTCCCATAACCCATACTGCAACTTGGCTAACTGACCATTTCGGCTCCCACTATCCTCATTTTAGATCCAATCTCTTGATTTACAATGACTACTCATTTGCCCTTCATTCCCTCACTGCCTTTCTCCCCCTCCTCTTTGGAATATATTGCTGTCCAACTTCTTAAAACAACCCTTCTCACGTTTGCAATCATCTACTACTGCCTCAACCCCTGGCACCCTCAATTCTTTCTTCCTTGAACTGAACTTACTACTTGAGTCACTCATGGTTGATATCAATGCCACTAATCTGACCATGGCTTATTATTTGTACTCGGGTCCACTTTCTTTGATTGCAGTACATAACCAGCATAAGACATTCTTCTATAAAATTTGCAAAATGGACCCTGATTGCCATTTTCTCCCTTTTCTCCTCCTTCTTACAGACGGTACTCCCTACCTCAACTACTGTCCAGTCTCAGAAGAGCAAGCACTTCCTGTGCTCTAACTGACCGTGGTTGTGCCCCAGATCATTAAGGATTCGGCACCAACAACTTGCCTCCATCGTGCCTCACTCCTATACATTACAGTCTGCTTTAAGGCAGCACAGTCTACTAACCCCTAGTGGACCATTTTGTTCAAAGTAAGCACATAGATAAGGATCTCAGGTGGTTTGTGTTGCAAAGCATTAGACCACAGAGTAGAGGGGGAGATATGGCAACAGCCCTACACAGAAAAGAACAGCAATGGATATATACTCTAGACACAGTAAGATATGGGCTCAATGTGGCCGTCGAATGGAATTCACTTATAGCACATTGACCTAAAGAACCCTGTGCTCTCTGGTCATTCGTGAGGAAAAGGCAAAAGGTTTTGTCTCTGTGTAACTAAGGAGGGAGAGATTACTGCAAATGTAATATGAAGGGAATTTACTATTGATGTGCAGCATTGTACAAGAAATATTTGAATATATATCCCTGTTAAACAACAGGGGACGTTATGAAATCTGAATATATAGCCCTGATAAACAACATAGGACGTGAGGTACCCGTGAGACATGGGATAGAGATAATTAATATCACTCCGGTATTATATGGCATAGGAGAGTAATATGAGAATGAAAGTCAGTCACTGTAAGGTTAATTACCTAGCAGTTTTGAGTCATGGTCTGGCCATACTGCAAGATACGTCACGTGCATATAATACAACAATGATCACTGTGGTTCAAAGGTTTAATATTTAGCAGCCTTGAGTCTTTTTCTGTAAGCAGATTGCCAATTATTTATGTCCCGGGGAGTATACTAATTCCATGTATTGTTTAAATTATTTTTTTTAAACGTCTCTCAAAAAAATATATTGCAAAAATCTAATTGGGTGCTGAATTGGGGCTATAAGACCAAAGAGATTTATCTAACAATGTTAAGTTAATCTATACACTAGGAATGAGACAACGGTAGGATGTTAGTATGACACGGCTACAGGTAAGAGGAGACAGATGTGCAGTCCTCTTTCTATGACTATTGAGAGCGAGCATAAAATAACGGTACGCAACGCGGGGGCTTTTGTTCCTTGCAGGCGACTGCCTGCGACTGAGTGAGATTGCAGCAGTAACTACCCGTGAGAGGCAAGAAACGCAATCCATTTACAATCGCAGTAAGAACAAGAATGTAAAATACACTGCTTAACGTGGCGCAAAGAGAGCAGTGTGGAGTAAACAATGGAGGAAAAAAAGATTTTTTTTAAAAAATGTATATGCCTAACCCTTGCATAAAAACAACGATAGAAGGATTAGTGTGCTCAAGAGGGAAATAATGGAACATGAATGGCAGATACTATGTGAGTATTATATAGTGTAGAGATTTGTGACAAACACAATCTCATCACATTATTGAGTATGGGACCACTTAGTTTTTATTAATGGAAAGAGGTAGGTGTGTCATACTTCTGCGTTGGCAAGTGAAGTTTCGGTAGGCAAATCGGGCTGATCGATGTATGTGATGTTACATCAATAAGTCTCTAATTATGATGCCAAGATAGGAAAAGGTGATTGAGGCATATGTTGCCGTAGCCTGTGTCCTAACATTTAAATCAACCCAAAGAACATGATAGACACATTTTGTTTCCTTTTTGGTAAAGGGACATTTGGCCGGGGTGGTAAACCTGAAGAAAATACTGAATTCACCTGATTGTGACTGTGAGAAAACAGAGGTGACACCACTACGAGTGATCCCAAATCCAATGTCTCAGATGTAGATGTAAGTAACTTAGAGTAATGGAATGTACATACAGTTGATATGCCCACAATGTGATGAGAATATATACAGATGATAATGAGACTTTTTTACTCTTTAGGAATCGATCGAAGTAGATGCATTGATGCTGGCCTACCAATATTTATATAGTATTGGTGATTAGGAAGTAGAGAAGCAATCAAGCAGATGCTGCGCGTATGGGAAATGTAAAAGACACTCCAATTATAGACGGAGGTTGGAATGAGAGCCCATTTCTCTTCACCAAGGATACAATTTTGACCAGAAGGTGACTTAAGGTGTTTGGTGGCATTATATAAGTGAGTATATGATGCTCATAACAAGCTTCTTGTGCCTGAGATTGAAGTATAGGGGTCCTAATTAAAAGACCTGATTTAATGGGGTAATTCGTATTGCATCTTTGTAGGTGGGTCCATATTTATTAGGATGCATGTGCAAGTTTGATGAGGATTTATCCATCATATCTGCAGTTCCCCCATAATTAAATTAAAAGACGGAGGTGAGTGCAGATAATATGATTACCATTGAGAATCATGCATTGTCACATTTAGAGTGTTATTAAAAATAAGAGGGGATGACAGTATGACAGAATCTTTGTGTGGTTCACCCTACAATGTGAAATTGGACCTACTGAATTTCCTGTTTTTGTCCTGATGAAAGTTGCGCTACAAAGTGGACATTATTGTTGAAGTCCTTATAGACAACCGAAACATGTGTCGATGATCTTATCTGTGGAAATAACTGTATACAGATTAAATAATCTGATAACAGGCCGAGGGAATTTGATAGTGTTTACATTGAATATTGTTTATGGTGACCAAGTTTAGTGGGTCATCTGTACACATATGAAGTAAAATGTTGGTAGCGAGAATGTGAGTGAATGAATGGTAGGGATGAATGTGTGTGAGCCTAATTTGAATACATTGAATTTTATTTGAAGATGTATTACATAACATGTGATTAATCTTTTTTTATGATTGGAATAATAAAAGGAAAGATGAACTCGGATTGAGACATATATTGGTATATGTAAAAAGATAAATGAAAATGACCTCTCATCCTCTATCCTATTGGTCCATTGTTGTTGTTTATGGACAAAGAGACCGACAGTTTTCCTGACCCTAAAATGGCAGTGTCTCAGAATAAGGGCCCATATTCTAGACTCGGTGTTGCCACAGCAACCTCTATGATTTATTCCCTTTGGTATTAGCTTCTAAAGTCTTAGGAAGTAAAAACACTGTTTGAAACTGTAAATGGAGACGCTGCATGAGAAATGTACATCACAGTGAAACCAGGTGGAAGTTGATGAGGAGGAGGGGCAGCAGACCTGATTTTTCAGATAGTGATGCAGCTGAGATCATTTTCTGAATAAGATTTGCAAAAGGTTGTGGGCCTGGTTATCAGGGCAGTTTTATTGGGACCCTGCTTGGATTGTCTTAGATGCTGTGACTCTCAAGCTCCATCAGACCAGCATTTGGCTGATAGTAACACATTACATAGGCACTCAAGAACATCCTAACAAACAGTAGAAGACACTGAGAAACCAGTATTCAAAGGGTTAACA
The DNA here is from genome assembly GCF_040938575.1 of Ambystoma mexicanum. Taxonomy (NCBI): domain Eukaryota; kingdom Metazoa; phylum Chordata; class Amphibia; order Caudata; family Ambystomatidae; genus Ambystoma; species Ambystoma mexicanum. The sequence goes on from NC_090921.1 coordinate 308,863,888, forward strand.
GCAATACAGGCATGGGCATCCCATATGGGTCACAAGCACTTCCCCCTCCATGACACTTCCCATTGGTACTCCTGGCACTGCCTCAGTGGCCTCTGGTCACATAGGCAGTGCCAGTGGCCAAAGTCCCAAGCACTATGGAAAGGTGATTCATTTAATTCAAAGTGTGTTTTGCTTCATGTAACAAACCTCGACTCAAATAAATCACTTTAGCAACCGGGTGGGGGAGCCAGCCAATCAGATGGCATGGAACAAGGGCTTGTACCGCCGGTACAAGCTAACGTTCCAAGCTGCCTTACAGCCGACTTCCCCTGTCGCCATCTTCCCTTCACCCTTCATGCCATTTTCTTTTATCCCCCCAACCCACTACTTACCTTATTTTGGCTGCGGCAACTGCTGCTGCATTTGCTCCTTACCTTCCTCAACCATATGTTGTCCCCCACAACCCAGAGCTGAACATAACACCTTAATCTCCTAGGCTTTGATAAATGACTCTTCAATCTTTTTTAAGTGGGTGAGGTGTGGGGTGGGGGACTGCAATTCCCTCAAGCACCCACTGAAATGGGGAAATGCACAACTTTGAAAGAGACAAAAGACCAGAGAAAGACCACAGCCGAAGTAGCAGGAGCATTTTATGAGGCTAGCGTTGGACTCCACAACAGATGTACACCCAAAGTCTTTATTGTGGTGTTATGCCCCCGTTCCAAGGGCTGGAACAGGAATAACGGCCCGGCAGCCCAAGTTAACTGCCTGAGGGAAGTCTCTGCTGCAAGTGTATTATTTTCTGTCTTTGCAGAACTGTGTAATGTAAGGGCCCTGGAAATATGGCTTGAGAATGATAGGAGACCTACTATCCTTGCCAGCACCAGAGCGAGATCATCTCTTTTCTGAGAAAGTTCTGATTTCCTTCTTGGTCTCTCTCGTTTTCTGTGCTGGAAGAGCCAGCGTTGCTTTCCTGGTATCCACTACCAATCCCAGGAAGATCATTTTTAGCAGCAGACGCTTTTGTTATAAAAGTAATTATCTTGGGGTCGAGTTTGGGGGTATCTGCCTCCTTCCCAGTTAATTCAGACTTCAGGCATTCCAATCTCATTCTTAGCCTGGTGTCCTTCTCTAACGGCTTGCTTAACCACTGTGCCAGGAGGGCTGCCAGGGGGCACTTTAGCCTCAGTCCTCTGATTGTAGCCCCAGATAGAAGCTCAGGGGTAACAACCAAACGGCTACCTAGCCCTCAGTCCCGACTGTACCGACATTAGGGTAGCCCCAGATATTTTCAAGACCTAGCAATACCCCGGGTTCAAACATGTCTGTCTGCTCTAAATCATTCTCCCCGGTTTTGGTCACCTTCTTCAACCTCTTCCTCCCTTCAAGGGGTCGGGTCTCTTTGACAGTCGGCTCTGTCGTGACCACGGACTCCTCTGATTCTGTGTCCGTGTCTTCCATTTTATCTACCTCTGGTGCCGGAGGTTGACAGCGGAACAATCAATGTTTGCATTAATGCTTCTTTAAGCTTCTGAAATGCATCTGACACCTCATGGGTACTGTGTTTCCTCTCTTTCTCCTGGTATGGGGGTTCTGGAGAGTGTTTTCTCTTCCGAGCCGTCTTACTCCCCTGCTTTTGCATGTGTATCTCAGTTTGTATCTCAGTTTGCATCTCGGGCGTGCTCTTCTGCTCCATGTTCTTCTCAAACAGGGCTTCCAGAGTGTCCAGCATGTCTTGAAGGGGTTTTACCCCCTGGGCGACTGCAGTCACTAAGGATTCACCAAGTACCTTTTTAAAACCGAGAGCTGTTGCCGTGGGCTGCCCTTTAAGGCAGCCTCACAGTGAAGAGACGTCACGCGGGAAGTGACGTTCCGCGAGCAGGGAAGTAGGAGAGATGAGGCAGTAAGCATTTTGTATTGGAAATAAAGAAGACGTACTTCATCCGCTGGCTCCTGTGGTTCTTTAGAGCAGCATCCGCTGCTAACAACTGGCGACGCGGATTGTCCCCAGCCCGAGGTCCTTCTTATGGCGGACGGGTGTTCCCACCACGTGGCCGCAGCACCAAGACAGTGATCCCACTGTCCCGCGGTCGTCCTTGCACGCAAGTGATTCCCACTGCGTGGCACCTCCAGGCCACAGCGATCCCGCTGCCCGAAGGCCCTCCTCCACTACTCCTGCCACGAGGCGCACTACACGACGCAGCGATCCCGCTGTCCAGAGGCTCTCCCTCACAGCCTCCGCATCCCGGCACATGCGACTGCCGAGCCTGCCGCGGCCCCCCGTTTCTTAAAGGGGGCCGCCAACGAAAAAAATAAAATAAATAATTTTTGACAAAGGTTGCACGCGCCTGAGATACAGCAGACCAGCCAACACAAAGGGCCCAGTAGCTCGCTGTACAACCAGGGCAGCACCACCTGCAGCACAGCCCTTAGCACCTCCAAGGCTACACAGCCATTTTTTACAGGTGGGTCCCCACCACATCGCCACCCAGTGACTGCATGACTGCGCAAACCTGTCAAAACTGCGCTGGGTCCGCCATTACCCGGAACACAAGCGGGACATCATCCACAGGTGCCTACCCAAGCCCACCATGAGCCCGTCAGCCGACCAAGCAGACAAGAGTGCGCCAACAGCCGCTCCAGTCAAAAGATCAACTGCCACAGCATGGCGCATGCCTTCCCCTTTCTCCATGACACCCCAGGCCGACAAAAGGGCAAGATGGGTGGAATGGCTTGAGAAATTCAACAATTTCATAGACGCGGCTGGCTAAAAAACCCCCCCCACGCCTGCGCAGCATGTAGATTAACACGGCTGGTACCGAGATAAAAACGCTAATCAAAACTATTCCTCCATCAGAACTCACTGACTTTGCAAGCTTAATAACAGCCTTAAACAAAAAAGGCTTGTCATCGCCCCCAACAGGGATTATGAAAGGTACATATTTAATCAGTGCACGCAACGCATTGAAGAGACAGTTGATGAGTTCATTATAAGACTCAGGATAAAAGGCGCTCACTGCTAGTTTGATGCGTTTTCGCTGGACGAAGCCATCCGTTTGAGAGTAATTGAGGGGTGTGTCTCACCGGCATAGAAAAAACAGCTACTCAAAAAACCCATCACCATTGAGGAAGTGAGTGAGATGGCACGAATACTCGAGAGAGTGGACAAGCAAGCCACACACATGTCCAGCACAGCAGCCACTAAACAAGACAAGAGCGACCTCATTGCAGCAATCCAGGCAGCCAACGCCAAAAGCGGTGAAAGGACTAGTGGATTGAGTGGCGCAGCCACCCCAAGAATGCAGAGACAATGCTACAGATGTGGAATGACGTTCCCACATGCAGGCTCATGTCCTGCCCTCACACAAAAGTGCGGAAAATGTGGCAGGGAGGTACACTTTCAAATTGTATGCAGAGAAGGAAGACCTTTCCCCACACCCCGCATGACCACCACCTCATCATACAGACCACTCCAGCGGCCCACGCCCAGTCAACCATACCAAACTCACCCATACCAACAAGGACCACGGAGACCAAGGAGATACGTGAGAGTGGTGGAAGAAGTATATCCGGAAGAGGACTATCCGCAGTATGAAACTCTGGAGCCCGACACACAACTGAGAGACGAATACGATGGTCCTCCGCTGTCAAGACAAGTCTCGTACACACTGTCACAAGGTTACCCAGAATATGAAGGAGGTCAATATGACCCATACAACCATGACACATTCGTAAATCTCAACATGGATGAAGAAGTGGCACGTGAAGCACCCAGGATACTAGTAGACATTTGCAACCAACAATTCTGCTTTTTAATCGACTCTGGAGCAACGGTAAACATCATGTGTGTGAAGGAGTTCCTACAACTTCACAGCAAACCGTCGCTGACTCAGACGACGTCCAAAATATACCAATGGGGTGCCGATACACCGTTGTACAGCACAGGCTCATTCAAGAGACTCCTCACGTTTGGGAACAAGTCGACCACCACCATCATCCATGTCATCAGAAGCCCCACGAAAGGACGCTGTCTACTGAGCTACAAAACTGCGTCACATCTCGGCCTGATCAACATACTCGACCGGCGACCTCATCAAATTGGCTGAACCACAAACCCCACAACAGGCTCAAATATGCAACATGGACCAAAGATCCTCTATTCCCACCACCATCACAAAAGACAGCATCATCAAAGAATTTCCAGACCTGTGTCATGGCCTAGGCAAGCTAAAAGGCCCGTCGGTCAAGCTACATATAGACCCAAAAGTCCGCCTGGTCCCACAACACCCACAGAGGGGCGGGTTTCACCTACAAGAAGCGGTCTCCAAGGAACTAGATCAACTTTTGAGAGATGACATTATTGAACCCGCCACTGGCCCCACACCATGGGTGTCGCCTCTCGTAATCGTTCCAAAGGAAGGTGGGCGGCTCAGGCTGTGCATAGACATGAGAGTGGCTAACACCGCCATACAACGACAGCGGCACCCAGGTACAAAAATCGAAGACATGATTGTCCAACTAAACAAGGCGGTTCTGTTCTCGAAGCTGGACCTCAATCAAGGTTCCCACCAGCTCGTGCTTCATCCGGACTCTCGACCAATCACCACGTTTGCCTCACATGAGGGGCCTTTCCAGTACAAAAGACTCAACTTTGGGATCTCCTCAACCGCTGAAATATTCCATGAAACAGTTCGGCAAATAATACGTCCCATCAAAGGAACGTTAAATTATAGCGACGACATTCTTGTGTTCAGGAAGACTCGTCGCGAACACGATGATGCCCTCAGATCTGCCTGCAAAGCGATACAGGAGGCTGGCTTGACTCTCAATGTAAAGAAATATGGGTTCAGCAAAGCTAAACTCAAGTCCTTTGGACAAATGTTTTCAGCTGAGGGGATGACCCCTGACCCCGACAAAGTCTCTACCATTATCAATCTTGAGAAACCCAGCCAAGCAGCGGATATCAGATCGTTCCTAGGCATGGCTGGATATTGTGCCTGGTACATACCGCAATTCGCAACCATCACCTAACCCCTGCGACGACTGCTGCAAAAAGATGTCCCATTCCAGTGGACTGAGGAGTGCCAAGGCGCGTTCGATGATATCAAACACTCCCTTGCGGAAGCCAGGAAACTAGCGTACTTTGACCCGGAATGGCACACCGAAATCGTCGTAGATGCCAGCCCGGTGGGCCTTGGCCCTATCCTCGGCCAAACCAGTGGCCAGGACACGCATCCACGACATGTGGTTGCATACGCCAGTAGAGCCTTGGCCCCTCCGGAATCAGCTTATTCCCAAGCAGAGAAAGAGAGCCTGGCGGCCGTCTGGGCCTGCAAGCACTTTCATCATTTCATCATTGGAAAAAAGTTCACCCTAATAACCGATCATCAGGCCCCCCTATATCTTTTTGGCAACCCACAAACAAAAATGCTCCCCAGAATTAAGCAGTGGGGAATTAGCTTGCAATAATACAACTTTGAGATCATCCACAGGCCGGGGGCGAGAATAACCCGGCAGATTACCTATCGTGCTACTAACGCTCTGCCCCCAGCCATCTCTATCAAAACCGTGGCTGCAGCCTCCACGGCAGACCTGTCAATGGCCTTGGCCATTAGTCTGACAGGAAACAACAAATGGAAAGACTTCAGGAGGGCGGTCCAAACACATCCAGGGGCAAGTCGAGACGAACTTGAGAGGTTGGCCAGGGTGCACACCAAGTTAGCAGTCCAGGACAACTCCATTCTACTCAGGGGGTACAAACTAGTCATCCCCAACACACTAAGAGCAGAGGTCATCAAAACTGCTCACAAAGGCCACAGAGGAGCGTAAAATACCAAGAGACAGTTACGGTGAACATTTGGTTCCCCTTCATGGACGATATGGTCGACCGGTGGGTACGAAACTGCACAGCATGTCAATGCACAGCAAAACCAGAACCCCCATTGCCACTCAGAGTAACCACAATTCCAGATCGCCCGTGGGAACAGGTCACGACACATTTCTATGGACCGACGGAATCAGGAGACTACCTACTGCTGCTGATTGATGAGCATTCAAGGTTCCCCATCATGAAACGAGTAAAGTCTACAGTGTTTGCACATGTTGCAGCCACGCATCGATGAGGTCATCAGTGAGTGGGGGATTCCGGACACAATAAATTCAGATAACTGTCCGCCGTTCAGTGGACATGAATTTGGGGTGTTCGCAAAGCACATGGGATTTCGACATCAAAATGTAACCCCAAGGTGTCCCCAGGCCAATGGCATTGCAGAAAGGCTCATGGCGTCCATCAAAAAGACCATGCAAAGAGCATGCCTCGAAGGGTCTGACCCCCATCAAGCCTTATGCAGAATGTTGAGAGACTATCGGAACACGCCCCACGAAGCAACCAATAAAACCCCAGCTGAGCTCATGGTGAAATATCGAGTTAGAACGAGGGTCGTCAACAACCCGGCTTTAGGGCCGAAACCAGACCAGGAAGTCAGCCGAAGAGATGAAGCAAGGAAAGAGAAGGCACGAGAACAGTCTGACAAAAGGAGGGGGGCACAACCAAAAGACTTCAAAATAGGAGATGAGGTGTGGGTGCAACAAGCCGTGCGCCGTGCACAAAAATACTGACCCCCAATTCTCACCAAATCTGCTTCAAGTCATAGCTGTGAAAGGGACGATGGTGACGGCTGCAAATGACGAAAAAGAGGTGACACGGAACAGTTCACTATTCAAACATTTCACAAAAGGAGCGCAGGAAATGCCACCACCCATCGACCCAAACCCGGACGATATTGACACTCGAGATGAAGAGTGGGTCCCCCTCGAGCCACAAGCTCTTCGTCAACCAAGTTTTTCACAGCCAAGGGTCGCGAGGACAGCCCGAAGGACAATCAAGAGGCCTCCGATGTTAGTGGAGGAGTGTTAAGTGTTTAACAAACAGTTCAGCTAATGGTGTAAGGACATTTTGTCCGGGGGTGTTGTTGCCGTGGGCTGCCCCTTTAAGGCAGCCTCACAGTGAAGAGACGTCACACGGGAAGTGACGTTCCGTGAGCAGGGAAGTAGGAGGGAGGAGGCAGTAAGCATTTTGTATTGGAAATAAAGAAGACTTACTTCCTCCGCTGGCTCCTGTGGTTCTTTAGAGCAGCATCCGCTGCTAACAAGAGCGAGATCTCTGCTCTCCTCCTCCAGTAATCTTCTTCTATGCCAGCCATTGTGCCCTGGAGTTAATTGCCTGGTGTGCCTCGTGCCTGAACTAGCAGGCTGAATCAAGCACCCATGAGAGGCTGCCAAAGCCCAGGAGTAATGCAATGGCTAATGTCTGCCCTACACAGCTTTCTACTGCTGTATCGTACCCTGCAGCTGAGTGTTACTCTGCCAGTCAGTCACGAGCTGGCTACGAACGTGCTCTCTGCTCAGCTGTCCATATGATCGTGGGCTGATATCCCAGCATGAGCGCCATCTCTGTATAGATATAATGGTGGGGTGATTCTTTCAGCGTGCCCTCTGTATTCTTATAAATGACAGCACTCCACTGAGCTTGTTTCCTCAGGAGAATCGCGTGCACGCTCCACTTCCTTCACTACAGAGTGTGTAGAATTGCGCATGCGCGATCCTGCTGAGCCCTTCCAGGCTATGGCCCTCATTAGGACCCTGGCTTTAAGGGGTTAACGGCGCCGTAAAAGGTGTCGGCGCCGTTAAACCCTTAACGCCTGATTACGAGGTCCCTTTGCGGCTCCCGACCTTAACGGCTGGTTTGGACCAGCCGTTAAAGTAGGGACCCGCAAAGGGACTTTCGAGGTAATTACGGTACTGCAATTTGCGGTACCGTAATTACCGCCTTCCCCAGTCCCATTGATCCATATGGGGCAAAAATGGGAATGGGGAAGAGCCAATGGTACATGGGGAATTACCGCCCGCCAACCTTGGAATGGGGCGGTATTTCCCCATTTACCATTGGCGGACTCGTCACAATACCGGCAGCAACCATGGTGCTAATAGCGCCATTGGTTACCGCCGGTGTTGTAATGAGAGCCTATGGGTGACTTATCGGTTAGAACGCAAAGTTCGCTGCATCATTGCCCACATTGTGAGAGAGAGAGGGCGGGTCTCCTGGCATAAGCAGAAATGCCCACAGCCCAATCCAGCTCTCCGAGTCACACTCTTTGATGCTGCTGTCCGCCTGAACGCGTGATTATGCTGTTGCTTGTCCGTTCAGTAATTCTAATAACAACGTTCTGGTCTTGCAGTTGAAGAAGCCATGCTGCGCCTGTCTCCAATACTCGCTTGTGTATCTAATCATAATTCCCTTCACAAGTAAGCATTATCTGGCCAATATATGTTCTCACAGTACATATTTAATAAACTGAAAATGCGCTGCTCACAAAATGCAAATTATCTGGGCTGAAGAGCAGAAAAGAAGCAGAAGGCACCTGTATTGGACGTGACATGACAGGGTGCAGATAAGAGGAAGTGATGTTTGGAACTACTGGCTAAGCATGGCAGATAGGGAATTGTAGTTCCCAGTTTAAAAACAAATTGTTTAAATGGTTTATATGTTTAAGTTTTGGAAGTGCTGGAGAGTCAGAATTAAAGGAAGTTGATGCATAATGCTCGCCTCTGGTCTTGACATAGAATTTATCCTCTGTCACTAAACGACAGAAGGATATAGAGCATTATATAATGGAAGGATTTACAACCATTTAGAAATATCTTGAGGTGGAATATCTATGAAGCACTGTTTGTTATTTGATACACCTACAATTGACTTTGGGTTTGTTAACATTGCTTTCCAATTGGTGGCCTTACTGTATTAATTTGATTCGAGAAAATTGTCCCATTTACTCACTTAGGCAGTAAGACATGTGACAAATTTTAATTTAATAAAACAGTCACTTGCAGTCTGATGTATATCCTAGGCTTTTTATTTCATCTCGACATCCAGAAAAACGCAAGCAAACCTCAATAAAAGAAACCGAACAGGCAAAGTAAAACGTTCATGAAATCATGTGAGAACAGTTTCAACTTCATTACAGACTTGGACACTTGGCGTGTAATATTGAGATATTTAAAACCATGTTTCCAACTAGTTTGGCATAGACCCTCCCAAAGACTTCCAGGGAAAGTAATGGCTTAAGGATAATGTGGGATATTAGTTGGGATTCTACATCTCCCGCCTCCCCTCGCTCTCTCCTTCTACACAAAACCGACTTTCACCTTTTTAGAATGTTCCACTCTAGGGCCAGACCTCAGAATTAGCATTGGCTTGGCAGTCCCCGAAGTAGTATCCAGGAAATATCTGCAGTAATTTAAATGGATGCAGCAGATAAACTAAACCTACAACTCTACCAGGATTGCCCGAGCATGCTCTTGAGTTCATCATACACGCCACACAAGTTGATATTTAATTTATAGCCCTCCAAAACTGCCTAGGAACCAAATTACTTATGCTTTCGCAACACAGAGAACTATCTCTATGTTTCTCCAGATGGCAATCCATATAAAATGGACTAACACGGATCCATCATTACACAAAGCCCTTCCCGTTGCCTAATCTCCTAAATATCCTTCTTCTCTTCCCACTCTCCCCTCTTGCCTTCCTCAGTTTTGCTCACTGTTCCAGAAGCACCCTACGGTCTGGAGCACCTTTGGGGCAGGTGCTCCATAGATTAGGCACACTGAAACACTACGGTGGTGATTTGACACAGTATAAAAGCAAAATGACGTAACATAATTCATTAGCTTAGAAGTGACAGCTAAGAGTGCTTCATGAGGGACAGGTGGTCTGGCAAGAGAATAAGTGACTAAGAGCAGGACCTCAGGCATTATGAACAACCTTCAAATTCCATGACAGTAATTTCCTGTATGTCTCCAGAGATAGATGGATACATTTGTATATTCCAGGTGTTACACAACCATTGGTAACGATGGACCCACAATATACTAAAATGCCATATATTTGAATTGCAAGGTACTTTACATTTCATGTGTGCCTTGTTACAGGTCTCACTTCTCTGGTAGATCTGTGGAATGGGGCAGATGGATCAGCTGCGGCCTAGGGCAAACTGAAACACGTTGTCCTGTCCTGTTGGGCCCAGCCATGTCCAGCAACAGTCTGGAGCATTGCTAGTCGGTCTATTGATGGGACTTTCAGGCACATTCAACTAGGTGGTGAATCCAAATACAGAATTGGTATTAGCATCACTGAACACAGAGTCTGTTTCAATGACAAAGAGGCTGTACTGTGTGACTTGGCTCACTGAGGGTGGTTGAGTGAGTAATTGTGCCTTGGAAATTCGTTTCTGACTTGGAGGCCTTTTCAATACTTCTGTATCAAGCTGGCTGGACAACATTATTTAAATATCCTCTTCTAGTGGAAGTTAATGATTCTGATGATATGTAAGTAAATGTCTCTGGACATTTTCCCCTTTTACCGAGCAGACAGGAATGTTGGTTATTCGGCACTCAATAATGCTTTTTTACTCAATTTTTCTCCTAAATTGCTGATCTAGGTTTCTAATGAGAACTCCCTCTCTTCTTTGGAGGGCTTGGCATTTCATCTTTTGGTCATATCTTTGCTTATTCTTGCCAGCATCCTATTCTTTATCAACACTCACAAGCGGATAAGCTTGATTTAGCTTCTGTTTAATCTCCTGGAAAATTATGAGGACATTTTCATGGTGACTTAAACCTGAGGTATCTCCAAAACAGAAGTCATTGGTAGTCTAGCAGCTGCTCCAAACATTAGGTAGTATGGCGTGTACGTAATGGAGTCATGGTTGGAGAAATGTTACACATGGACTATAGTAGAGATGTGCTAGTTTCACCTTAGCATTTGGTGCTGGTGGCAGAGTGCCAAGCCTGTCCAAGAGGACCCAGTTGAACCTTTCTGCTTGCACACTTCATTGCGGGTGATAATGTAATATACTTGATTGTCTTATTCCGACTAGTTTAGCATACGTTTTAAATGTTTCGACTCAAAGTCAGAACATTGACCTGAATGGGTCTTACATAGTGCAAGAAGTATTTTTCTTACAGCACTTTGGGGACAGCCGAACATTTTTTGTCTTTTATGAGGCATGATTGACCATACCTCATGAAGTGATCAGTTACTACAGGGATGCTCTGAATGCCTTTAATGTCCATTTCTAGGCAGATAAAATCAATGCAGACCTGATCTAGAGCTTCAGTACTTTCAAGATGACTCTTGTAGACTGCAGGTTTCACTTGGATGTGTTGATCAATGCAGTGGCTACAGTGCTGGAAATATTCTTCAACATCTCGGGTTGAGTCTGCCCAAGGTTTTCACTGCATACTAATACCGTAATACAACACACAGCCACACAATGCGCATAGAACGCAAATGCCTTTGTCACAATACAAAATGCACTGACCACAAAACTAACATACTACCCAACAAATTCATCTCAACGCTCAACACACATACCACAGCATGACACTGTAAGATGCTATGGCAGTGATTACATGACATTACTTTCAGTGGGGTTAGTATAGATGAATGCAAAGAGACACAGTGAATTATGTAGTACAAGTGCAAGTTAAAAATAATGCATTGGGTTTATGGGGACAGGGAAGTAGGCTTTCAAAAGTGTCACCAAATGGATGTAAAGGACAGCAGATTTAATATGCACTGAGAACATGTAAAAGTGATTCATGTTATAAGCAAATTCGCCATCTGTGTAGCCTTGCATTTGACAAATGAACCCAGATTAATTAACTGACTTTCCCATTAATTAATTAGTATTCCTGTAAACATTGAAATGCAAACAAGCCCAGATGGAAAATTCTGTTTTTCATTCTGTGGAAGTAAACGTGCTGCAAAATGAATGAGTTGTATTTTCCATTCAGAGAAGCTATTGTTTGTACAGGAAATAAAGTGGATATATATAAACTTTCGCTAGGATTGGACAGAGAAATGCTATGGCTCTGGAAACATACTGGAGCACAGAGGACGTAAAAAAAAGTGCATGTTTAGTTTTTGAATGACAGGCATCAGGCATAAATACAAGAGGCAGAAAGGGTGTTGGGCTTCTTGGCTGCTGGCTGTCTGGAGAAAGAGAACAGAGGGAAGGGCTGAGCAGACCCAGTCTTGGATGCTGCTGGGACTCCGAGGCTGACCTTCTGGGGTGCGAAAAGCAGTGCAGAGTTTGCAACACTTCTTTGCAGATAACCCCAGCAGAGAGGGATTCTTATTGATAAAGTGCAGGGATTTCATAATTCAATGTGAGTATTTGTAAAATCTGAGGAGTACGGACGAGTGCCTGTGCGGTTCCCATCAGATAACTAGTTCCTTTTTTGTGGTGTTTACTCCAAACAATCCCATCACAGCCCACTATTATTATATTACTCTGCCATTCATTGGCGTCAAAGGCAAACAAAACAAAAAATCGAGGCATACTTAGAGAACTGCACATTTGTCACAGCCTACAGTGGAGAGAGACCAAGCCCCATGTGCAATGACCGCCCTAATTAAACATCTTTTGCTGTACATAAAATGCCCCAGTTCCCTGTTTTTTAGCCAGGGTGTGCCATGTGCATAAGGAAAGGGGACTGGATATTGGAGCCCATTTAATATCTACAGCTAGCATCGAGGGGAAGGATGTACTAGACCTTTTTTTTTGTGAAGAGTAATTTTTTTAACTTTCTGTAAGGCATCATACAGCGGTGCAGTTGAAACGACGGAAATGCACTATTAAATCCATTGCTGCTCAATTACCACCACATTACTGCACCACCATGTTAAAGGTTTGACAGTCAGGTGAAATATTTACCTGCAGCAAAAACCTGGAGGTAAATCTTCCAATTTACAGACAAAAATTGGCATAAATACCACAGTGGAATAACCACCGGCAGTAATTCTGCTGAAATCCCCATGGAGTCCAATGGACTCCCAAAATGCGGACAAACACCACGCTACCACCATTTGTAATCCCATGGTAATTCCGCATGACCAAGTGGCAATAACATTTATTGAGCTTGGCTGTAATTCATTGGATTTACTGCTGAATCACCCCTAAACATAATGGGGGCTTTATTAAACTCAATACGAGTTTGTCGGTCAGTGGTAAAGTTGGCAGTAACTCCCTTACCACCAACTTTACCACTACACCAAATTACGAGTTTGAGCATGGTGTGGAGGATTTGCCTCCAGAGAAAATTCTTGAGCTAAATCCTCAAACTCACCGCTGAAAAATTGCCAGAATCTGTGGAATTACTGTGGCATAAATTCCCTGGCGGAAATTCCACCATGATAATTCTGCCAAAAAGCCCCATAGAGTTCAATGGACTCAAATTAAATGGGGATTTACACCATCACCACCACTTGCAATCCAGCAGAAATTCCGCCAGACCAAGTGGCGGTAACAGTAATTTGTTTGGGTGGTATTCCGGCGGATTTACTGCCAGGCTAACGCCAAACTAGTAATGAGGCTCTATGTCTTTACGGGAATGTATAGGTGTTTGAGGATTAACCAAGAGATAACTGGCAAGTAAAAGTGATGAAGCAAAGTAGCAGTGGTAGGATTTCAGATCTCATGCTGCCTGCACATCTAGCAGCTGCATTATTGCAATCTGTACGGCATGAGAGTTTGATTCAGTAGTAACATTTGGAAAAAAACAACTGTTCTGAAGTTGTTTGTTGGTGGAAAAGGTGTCACGCTTGCTCAATAATTGAAGAGCAAGCTCAAGGATTTATGTGTATCATTTGTTACTGGCAGGTGGTCAATTTGGGAGCTCTTGGCAAAGATGGACCTAATCATAGGTTATTTGGCTTCAAGATATATCAGCCGGTACTCTGTTTTGATGTTTAGTCAAAAACTATATTATGGCCATTCCTAGCCAGTGGTCGAAGTGAGCATGAAAAGTCGAGAGTGGTGTTCCACTACTATTTTTTATTATTTACAGTTTCACGACTTTGTGGAACCATTTTCACCATTCTGGAACTGTTCTTTGTGAAGTTAAAGAACACTTCTCCACTTTGCCACCTGATAGCAGTTACAGCTAAACTGAGATCTGTTTCATCTCAATTGGCTGTCAACCGGCATGGCTGCAAACCTTGAAAAATGTGTTGCACGTTGCTCTTTTCCTGCACAGTTCCACTACTTCTTTTGGTACAGGTCTACCACTGCTCCTAGCATATTAGTTTGTTCAGTTGGTTCCACATCCTCTGGGCCCTTGATCTGGAGTGCCAGATGGGTGTAATTTGCATAATAGAAACCTGTGAGGCCCCTGTTCTTAACTAAATTGCCGGAGAATGCCATGAATTTGTTCAAAGTTGTGAGAAAGCAGATTCTTGGATCATTCTACAAATCAAAGAGTGCTCTTTAGAGTATCAAGATCCTGGGAGAATTGACTGGGCTGTAGAGTGCATTAGACCAAACTGCACCCTTTTCAAGTCATGTCCACTGAGTATTTTAAATACTCAATTTGGTTGAGGTTGGTTCGCCAGTAAAGATGGACGAGAAAAACGAATCTGTCTGTATTGCAGGTGCAAAGCTTGTCCTCCAGCACACACAGGCCCACAGTGACAGAGATGCAGTCTGAGAAGAAGCCGCATTGGCACTCAATAGGAAATTGTTGTCTTTTCTTAGGCTTCGGTCTACAGAGTTCTCCAGTGTGCTGTCTGAGCAGGTTGGACACTGAGAGGAACTTGTTGAGATTGGAACGGTTAAGAAAGGACTGTGTATTTCCCAAAGTCTTTTTGTTCAGGATGGTTGCCAAAAGAGCGGACGTGTTTCAAAATCAGCCTTATTTGTCTATCCTTGGTTGGCTATGTGGCTTTGGATTTGTAGGTGGTCAGAGACCTTGTTTCCTCGGTAGCGGTTTCCATGGCAACACAAAAATTATCTTTTGTCTTCAGGTCTGTGGGAGAAAGTGTTTGAGAGGTGGAGATACTGTGTGTTGCTGTTTGGGATAGAGGAATTGGTTTGCAGATGGCTCCTCGCACACCAGAGGTCTTCATGTCCTATCCACGGGTGCCGCCAACCATGCAGAGTTTACATGATTGCCAGTTTACGATGTAAAAGACTCAAATACTTTTTGCTGATCGCCTGATAGCATGGGTTGGGCTTTGAGGACTGGACTTAGAGACCCCTTCTGCGCTCTTCTGGGCCTCATTCGAGACATCTACCGGTTGCTGGATATGATAAAGTACCAATTGCATTCTGCGACCAACTGACTCGCTGCACAGGTTCCAAAGTAAAGGGTGGGATGGGCTGGGAGCATTAGGACCTCATTAAGAGCTGCTGCTACTTGGTCTTAAAATAACACCTAGTTATTAGTTGGGATTGGATGTGAAATAAATGCATGGGGTACACAGAAGTTTCTCCATGGTGTTCATATGGGGTATTTATAGACGTGGGCAAACCAGGCGGGACAACAGACTGGCTCCTGCTTGACCGGAGTTTTGAGCCACTGTCCACCCAAAACATGGGTCAAACCCTATCTGCCCATGATGCATCAAGCTGCAAAAAAGTTTTAAAAAATGTTGCCTGGACCTGGTGGCTTCCACTGTCTTGACTAACTGTCTAACCGCTTTCACCTCATCAAGAAAGGAAGTCTGTTGATCATGCTTAATGGTGGACGTCATCAGAGAGGGCAGCAGAGCTCATGCTGCGGGGTGTTAAGAAAATTGGATTTTCATTCAGCGAACAGGACGTGAGCGGCGTCCCCTTTATTGAATGAAAACACTGTCTAAAGATGGTCACCATGGTTGTGGAAGGCGGTGCTCCATACGGAGCACCTCTTCTATTTCCATGCTGGCCATGGAGAGGCAGCAGAAGTGCAAAGGCAAAAGAGGGGCCGCCGATGAAGAGTGGTTGGGGGGGAGTGGAGGGAACCATAAAAGAAGGATAAGTGAGGGTGACGGGAAGATGATGCTGCGTGGTAGAAGTAGCAGCCTCCAGGTTCCATGGAACGTGGACTGAGATTAGCAGTTTCAGCACACGATGCAAGGAACCTGATTGGCTGCTCCCTCCACCCAAGCCACTAATAGACAATGGGACTTGTTATTTGTAGGGCACCTTGAGTCTGTTTCTGTAGGTGATGCAGGGCAGGTCTATTTCTTTGGGCAGGTAAAGCAGGTGCCTACTTTGGGCACTGTTGTTTTGAGAGTGCAGGACCAGCAGTTCCTATCCTTCTGAGTGCTCAGAGACTAACTGCTGAGCTCAGACTGGAAGTGTTTTGCTCCTGCCTGTGCTTGAAATGCAAAACAAAGGATACAGAGAAACAGGAGAGCACATGGCCTCACAGGGCAGGCTGTGAAATATCTTCTTCAAACATCTCTTCATCACCAGAGCATTTACAACTAGAAGCAGTTAGTGGTTGATGAAAGCAGACACAGCAGTGAGTGGGGAATGGGTAACCGGGATTGACTTCTGCGCGTGGCAAGTTCTGCAAGCAGTCTGAATGTTAGGTGATTAGCCATCAGAAGGGTGCACAACAAGCCGCATGGTAGGCGAAACAATGACGACATGCAGGTGACCTTATAAATGCATTTTAATTCACTTTATACGTTAAATCTTGAAAATACAGTTGTAAAACCAAGAGGTTATTATTTAGGCTGACATGACTTTGCATCCTGGTATTTAGCCTTCCATTTGGGATGGTGGAAAATAAGGATACAATATTACTCTTTTTTACTCATCATGTTCCTAGATTGTTCTATGTACTGTCAGGTTGGTTTATTCTCTGGACTCTGCACTTTTTATGCTCTCCACTATTCTCATTGGGCACTCAGACGGAAGAACATTTAAGATAAAAGGAGGTACTGCGGGGAGGGAATAGTGCAGAAGCTGGCAAAATAATACCCAAGACGAGGAAATGAAAGTACAGACTACAGAAAAGACTTGCATGTGGAAAAGAAAAGAGTATGTGTGAGAAAGGGAGGGTAAATGAGAGGGAAGGAGAAGCATGCAACGGGCAGAGAACAGGAGAGAAGTGAAGCAAGACTGCAGGGAAGAGGGAGCAGAGTCCAGGAGCATGGTAGTATAGTATAGTATAGTATAGTATAGTATAGTATAGTATAGTATAGTATAGTATAGTATGCTAGAGGGAGCATGGGAGTAGAGGAGAGGGCATATGCAGTACATAAGCAAGAACCATGTGTGTAGAGTGTGCGATAGATGTCCAGGAGTGGGACGATGGAATAGAAGGAAGTGGAAATGACATAGTGGGGGATTGAGGATGTAAGTCCCCAAGTATGAGAACATTGCCATTCATTCTTACACCGGTTTGGCTTATTTTTGGCTCACCGAGCCAAGTCAGACCCTCAGGATCCAATCTGGCTTGGCTCTATCCATGAATTCTGTGATTCCCTCACCTCTGTTATTGACCCTACGCAGTACTCTCGATGTACCCCAGACAGTAAATATCACATGCAAAATGCCATATGTTGCCATACCCTTACAACCATGCTCATTTTGGTTAATGTTGCCATACACATAATGAGTGTCTTGCAGCTTGGCCACACTAACATATCTGTTGGGCTTGCACCTCATACATGCCAACACACCCCGTTCCCGTAGAGAGATGCTAGTCCAGTCCTGGTTTTAAACTTGCATTCTGGGACTTGTAGTCCTGGCTTTATAATGGGGCATTTCTGGACTATAGCCTCCCGAAAGCAAATCTTCGACTGGACTAGCAGTGCACCTCACACCTAACTAAAGACAGATTCGGGGCACATGCCCTTGCAGTTCTCTGGCAGTTTTGTAAATCTTTCCTCACGCAAGCTGGTGCATTTGTCCTACCTTAGTGGGAGCTTGGCACATGCAAGTAGAACACATATTTCCTAAATAGAGCGGTTTATACGATGTCAGGCGATTTCCTACAGAGAGGAGCCTCAAAAAGATGCACGGTATCTGTTTCGGTCCATCCTGTCTTGATGTATTCAGCACCTGTATCTCTGCCATCTTTGCAATGAAAGTAATCTGTCCTGAATCCGAGATTTAATTGAATGCAATTAAGACTGAATGGATTCTGACCTTGAGGCTGTCTACCTTCCATGTCGTTTCACAAAGTTCCAAGATGCAGCCTGGCCCACTCTGACTAAAAGAACATACTTAACCCAGCTTTTTCCTATTCATATTTACCATTTGTATATCTGAATGAATTGCCTCATAAAGGCAGCATTTGGAAATAACTGAACCAGCTGCGATGAAAGTGCTCTTAAGTGCAAGCTTCTATCATGCGGGCAATACGCGCACTGCTCCTGCAGCAGTGCACGCTTCCATCATACAATCCTCAGCTGCAGTTGTGTTTTACCTGTTGTGCCATCAGGCGTGCGCGTGCTGTTGCTGCCAGCGCTATGCCTTTCTTGTTTGCATGAGAGAAGCTTGCACGTCTGCCTCACTTTCAGTTTTGTTCTACCCCTGTTGTGCCTGTTGGGTATGAGACATGCTTGCACTCCAGCCCCATCTCGCTACCTTTCTAATTAGCACCAGCAAAGCCTGCACCTCTGAGCTGTGCTTGCCTTGTTCTATCACTGTTGTGCCTGTTTTGTCTGAGGCATGCCTGCACTTCAGCCACCATCTCTCCACCTTTCTTGTTTGCTTGAGGGAAGCTTGCACCTCTGCCTGAGCTGTGCTTGCCTTGTTCTACCCCTGTTGAGCCTGTTTTGTCCGATGCATGCCTGCACTACTTAAGCTGCAAGCTCGCTACCTTTCTTGTTTGCATGAGGGAAGCTTGCACCTCTGCCATGGTTGTGCTTGTCTTGTTCTACCCCTGATCTGCCTCTTCTGTATGAGGTATGTATGCCCTGTAGCTGCCTGCCAGCTTCCTACCTTTCTTGTTTGCTTGAGGGAAGCTTGCACCTCTGCCTGAGATGTGCTTGCCTTGTTCTACCCCTGTTTAGCATGTTTTGTCTGATGCATTCCTGCACTTAAGCTGCAAGCTCTCTACCTTTCTTGTTTGCATGAGGGAAGCTTGCACCTCTGCCACGGCTGTGCTTGTCTTGTTCTACCACTGATGTGCCTCTTCTGTAGGAGGTATGCATGCACTGCAGCTGCCTGCCAGCTTCCTACCTTTCTTGATTGTATGAGAGAAGTTTGCACATTTGCCTGAGCTGCTGTTTTGTTCTACCACTGTTGTGTCTGTTTTGTATGAGGAACACTTTCAATACTGCGCCAGCTCTATATATAACTTTCCTGCATGCTTGAGGAACGAATGCACATCTGCATGAGCTGCAGTTTTGTTTTAGTCATGTTGTGCCTGTTTTGTATGGGACATGCTTGCTCTACTGTGACACGCTCTCTACCTTTCTTGTTCGCATGAGAGAAGCTTGCTCTTCTGTCTGAGCTGCGGTTTTGTTCTACCCCTGTTGTGCCTGTTTTGTATGAGGCACACTTGTACTGCTGCTGCCAGTTCTCTACCTTTTTGTTTGCATAGAGAAGCTTGCATTCTGCTTGAGCTTCAGGTTTGATTTACCCCTCTTTTGTATGCAGCACAGTTGCACTGCTTCTGCCAGCTCCATACCTTGCTTGATTTCATGAGAGAAGCTTGCACAACTGCCTGAGCTGCTGCTGTTTGTTCCACCCCTGGTGTACCTGTTTGGAATGAAGCACACTTCACTGCAGCTGCCAGCTCCCTTTCATTCTTGTTTGCATGGGAGAAGCTTACACATCTGCCTGAGCTGCAGTTTGTTCTACCTCTGTTGTGCGTGTTTTGCAAGAGGCATACTTGCACTGCTGCTGCCATCACTCTGCCTTTCTTGTTTGCACGAGAAAAGCTTGCAGAACAGCCTGAGCTGCAGTTTGTTCTACAACTGTTGTCTGTTTTCTATGAGTCATGGTTGCACTTCAGCAGCCAGCTCTCTGCCTTTCGTGTTTTCATGCAAGCAGCTTGTGCATTTGCAGCTGCAGTTTGTTCTATCTCTGTTGTGCCTGTTTTGTATGAGGCACATTTGCACTTCTGCTGTCAGCTCCATATCTTTCTTTCTTGCATGGTGGAAGCTTGAACATCTGCCTCAGCTGCAGATTTGTTCTAACCCTGTTGTGCCTGTTTGTATGAGGCATGCTTGCATTACTGCTGCCAGCTCTATACCTTTCTTGTTTGCATGAGAGAAGCTTGCACCTCTGACTGAGCTGCAGCTTGTTTTACTCCTGTTGTGCCTGTTTTGTATGTGTTGTCGTTGTATTGCAGCTGCCAGCACTATACATTTCTTGTTTGTGTGAGAGAAAGTTGCACTTTGGACTGAAATTAAGTTTATTCTACCCCTTTTGTGCCTGTTTTGTATGAGGCCGCTGGCACAACTGATGCCAACGCTATACCTTTCTTGCTCAAGTCAGGGCAGCATGCTCTTCTGCATGAGATGCACTTTTGTTCTAACCCTGTTGTACCTGTTTTGTACAAGGTGTGCTTGCCTTGCAGCTCCCAGCTGGCTACCTTTCTTGTTTGCATTAGAGAAACTGGCACAACTGCCTGAGTTGCAGTGTGTTCTACCCCTGTTGTCCCTGTTTTTTTATGAATGTTGGGATGCACTTTCAGCTTCCAAACACTGCTGAATGATTCAGACTGAAGACAATTTATTAGTGCAAGAGAAAATGAAGGTGCGCTGCAGCAGAGGTGTGGGGAGTGCAGTTGGGAACTGGTTATATGATACGTTTGCATATGGAAATATGGAGTAAGTAACAAATGTATCTTTAAGTTAGTAATAGAGACTTAGATAGGTCCAGTTATAGGGCACAGTGATATTGTGTAGCAGTAGTTAAATACAATATGTAACAATGATGGTGCAGACAAGGGGCGGGGTGCGGAAAATACTGAAGCAGCACCATATTGGATGTAAGGCCTAATATTTTGTATTCCCTGTTGGAATAGTAGCAGTGTGGCATAATGAAGAGTTTGAATTGTTTCCCATTCCCAAGCAACAGGAGTGAAACTGTGAATAGTGGCATGTATGCCCAAGAGATAATGGTTTAATTGTATCCTGCTGTAGGCCTGTGGCGCAAGATTGGAATGTCAACAGCAGAGCAAAGGTAGGGCTGCGGCCTTCCCAAAGGACACATCCATGGGAGATGTATCCAGGACCTTTTCCCTCTAAACCATATAGTTGAAGCAGAGTTTCCTTTAGTTCCAAACCCTGCAAAAATATTGTGCAATATCCTGTCAATAGCTAGGTATTATACTGTTGTCGATTTAAATATAAGTTAAATTTGGCCTATCACCTGCAAGCCAACAAGATATGTGAGGAATTATATGGCCTTCTGAAAGAGAGAATAGCCAAGCTTAAAATCACATTGAAGAAGGGATGGCCGCATTGCCTGCCTCTTGCATTGTATGCACTATGAAATCAACCTGGTTCACATCACCATTTAACACCTCATGAGCTGGTGACTGGATGCCGAATGAGAACTCCTCTCACCCCCGCAACAAGTTCAAATCCAGGCAGTCGTAGGGTGGCAAAGGCATTAGGGGATGAAAAGCATGATTATTTGAAAACAATGGCTCAAAGTTTTTCTTTTGTTTCTCAACAGCTCAAAAACCAACAGGAGGGGTAAAAAGTGAGCGAAACGAACAATTTTCCTAGTAGTTTGGAAGACACATTAAAACCTCCAGTACTCTCCCCAGGGGATCAGGTGGAATACCCTGTGATGTAACTGACCTTTCGAGGTTGAAGAAATATGCCGTATTGCCGCAAAGCTTAAGTAGGCCGACAGCCGTGGATCCGCCTGCACAATATCAAGCACTAGAAAGGTAAAGCATTGTCCTCTCCTGCACCTTCTTCCAGCCAAGCAAGTATCCCTAGGGAGGCCAGTGCCCACAGTGAAGCAAGAGAAGAACAACAAAGAATGACCAAGCAATCGATGGCCAAGAACCTGGATAAAGAAAGCAAAAATGTTTTAGATTAAGGTTGATTTATGGATTATTCATTGGCAGTAATTGTGGAACATAATCCCTGGAATAGGATTCAAAGAACAATCAGAAGAAGAGCTTGAGCTTAGACATTTTCTAATTTTCACATGTACCTATCATTATACTGGGATACACATCCTTAGTTATTCTTTGGTCTTACATTTCTGAGACATATCCAGCCACGATCCGAAGAAACATAAACATTATCTCATTTTTGGATAACCCCATAAATAGCTGGATTATTTGGAGAGTGATTAAAAAATACATCAATTTCTGGTTTACAACTGATTAAAAAGGGGGTCATACATTTGCATATTCATACAATGGAGAATCTTCAACAGATTAGAGATTCAA
The DNA here is from genome assembly GCF_040938575.1 of Ambystoma mexicanum. Classification (NCBI taxonomy): domain Eukaryota; kingdom Metazoa; phylum Chordata; class Amphibia; order Caudata; family Ambystomatidae; genus Ambystoma; species Ambystoma mexicanum. The sequence goes on from NC_090921.1 coordinate 308,886,076, forward strand.
TGCCTTCTAAGAAATCGATAGGCTTTCATTTAATATTAATAGTGAGTCCGTAGGAGTCCAGTTATTCCAGAGACCCTGTGTTATTGCATCGTGAGAGGAGCTGCAGCTATGACTTTTTGACTTCTACTTTTTACTCTGGCTTTGAGCATTGGACCTGCCTTTAAATACAGACTCACAGCGAGGAGCGCCGCACGTGAGTCCGTAGGAGTCCAGTTACTCCAGTTACTTCGCGTTACGATGAGCGGATGGAAGTAGGTGGCGATGGACTCACCCAGCCAAACAACTGGCTTTACCAGAGGAAGCATGCAAATTGTTGTGCGAGCTCCTACTGGGACGTTCGGACGAAAGCTGCAGGGGACATAAAGAAGGTGAGAAATATGCAAGAAGTGCAAGATGTGTTAGTTGTGCACAATGCAAACATTACGTGCGCAAACGTAAATTAAACACCTCATATCACCCGTCCCACTCAGACAGGCGTAACCGCAGGAATGAGTGAGAGCAAAAGTGAAACCGTACAAATAAATGTTACTCCCTAAAAACTTCCCATGGACCTAACAGACATAGAAATGTTAGAGGCGAGTGATGTGAGAGAACTGAACATCGGCAAAAAACTAAAGGCTAAAATAGTGGCATTGGCACTAAACGCCACGAAAAGAATGAAATGCCCACGATTCACAAAGGAAACACAAATATCAGCATCTGTTCTCTGGATCTGATAGAGGACCCATGCTGCATTTCAGTAGCAGAGGCAACGGGGTAGGCAACGGGTGGCCTCAATATCTTGTCATGAGAGTAATTCATCATTTTCACTGTCAACAATGGCAGGGATCTGCCCACACACAAACATTGCCTGCTTAAGCTTCAAACAGGGCGTCTCAGAAATCAACACTGAGTTTGATGCTGATGGCGATGGCGCTGGTAAAGACAACAGATTTAGTGCAGAAGACAAGCACTTGCAGACTGATGGAACAATTTCAACTACGCAAATGTCTACAACGGAATGATCAGTTGGCAATCTAATAAAGGAAATGAAAATCATAAAGGAACCTGACCACCATTTTATACTAAAAATGGCAAGACAGGGAGAAGTGATTCCACTTTATAGTGAATTCAAAAACATCAATAAACCTGTTACCAGAGAACCTGAAGTTCAAGAGTCTACTAAGGCAAATACTTTCGAAATAAATGCAAACATGCATAGCCTGGAAACAAATACGGTAGTCAAGAGTACGACCAACCAACATAGCCAAAATAAAATAGTATCAGCACTGGCTAGTAGTTATACAGACACTGCCCCACGAAGACACATGGACAACAGTTATAGTCCAGTCAAGAGAACAACAGAAGACTGGTCAGCCGGCATAAATCGTTCAATGGTACAGGATGTATATTGGACCCAAAAGGAAAGCGTACGAGACACTCACTGGACCATCAGACATGAGAATAAACAGGGTAATACACCATATGTAACACAATATGTAACACAAAAGCAGCTCAAAGCTTAAGGAGGAGCAAAAACAATGGAAGAAAATAATTGAAAGTCAGAAGTGCGGCCACAGACAGGCGGAACCCAAAAAACAACTTGTCCATTGCAGCTGGGATCCAAATACACAATAATATAATGGCTGCCATGACCATCGCAATGGCGCCGTTTACCAAACTCTATGAGGTATTGAGTGAGACTAGGAAGGATAACGCAACAGTACGAGCTCTGATCAAAACCAAAATGGCTTACTTCGAAACATTCACCGTAAAGGTGGAAGAACAACTGAATTTAGAGGTGTCCCAAACCTGGCAGCATCGTCTAAGTGACATAACCAGTGGGGGAAGAGGGGAGAATGCCATCCTAATGGAAGCTTTACTGGACTCCATAAAATGTATGAGATTAATAACAGACAAGCAGCACAAAGGAGATACATTAATGCATGACCCCATTGAAAACGGGGAAACCGACGATTGCAGGTGTACTGGGCATCAAAATTTAAAAAAATACTACACAGAAGATATCATGGATTGTGATAACAAATAAGCAAAAGAGTTCTCCAAGATTAAGAACTGGACTTGAAAAGAAACTCCCAGTTAATATTCACGAGATTCACGACCGGACAGCCATACAAACTAATAATACTGTGATTCCCTGGAAAGAACAAGAGGAATTAGAAAACATTAAAAAAAGAAAATGAATAACAGAACTTGAAACCAGAGGAAAGCTAGAAACAAAGGGTCCAAAAGGAACAGAGAGGGACAGGAAACATACCCTATGTTTCAAAACAATAAGGAAGTCGAGGCATCACGAAAACAAGTATCTGGGGCACCACAGAATAGGGACACCAAATTGCCACAAGGACCACAAGGGGAAACAATGAAAAATTGCCTTCCAGAAAAACATCGGAAATCAAATAGCTCGAGAGCCTTCTTGAAAAATCTCTCTAGTCCCCCCCGGAAGATAAATTCACATATAAAGAAAAATGTCAATCCACGACCAATTTCGGTTGCAAGTATTGATGTATCTGAAAGCTCAATCATTGAACTCATGGGAACTGAAAAAAAGAGATGGATCCTGTACGACAAATCAAGCCGATGAGTCAGAAGAGACAGGTGATCACGATCTAATAGATGACATCTCTTTTTACATCGCAGAAAATGAAAGACGAGTCGAGATAGAAAATGGGAATCCAACTATAGATGAAAAAGATAATCATTGTTCAAACACTCCGTCTGAACCCCATTCGAAGCCCTACAGAAGAAAGCAGATGACAGAAAGAACCTTTGAGGAGTCATACTCTGCATTTCACATACAAGAGGGAAAAAGAAGAAAAGGCACCAAAAATAATGGGTTCGAAGGCGAGGAGAATAAACCTCTACACAAGCATAATACAAATGAATGGGCAAGGATGATTGGGGAAGGAAAAATCGGTTGTAGGTCAAACAGAAATCATTCAATAAAAAATAAATATCAAATGGAACCCGAAAGGACTGGGGAGAAAAATATAAGACATTTCAAATCAGCACCGACACCCACACGACAAACATGCACCAGCGCAAAAACAAAAAAAGTATTGTTTGAAGCTGTTTGGAATGATGAGAATTAAATGAATTTAAATAGACGAAATGTCATGTAACTGAAGCACAGTATACCTTCTGTACGCACAATTGATGCAGAGGACATCGCCATAGTCGAATACAAAGATGAAGTAAGAACTGACAGAGTGAATCTCCACATTAAATCGCGACTAGTGAAAGAGTCCCTACTTCAGAGATCCAACGAAATGTTAAGATACGGGTTCAAAATGGTCGACTATGACCTAATATTGGAGGGCTCAGATCAACAGAATCGCAATAAGGTAAAATAACAAAGTACCTTACTTAGCACACACATTGACCAGCAGCAGGTGAAAGAAAGCATGGATAAAACTGATATGCAAAAACTAAAGGTGACAGTAAGTAACAACAGTGGGGACAAAAGAACGAAAACACCACGTAGCATGGAAGAACGCCACCCAAAGAGTCTCACAGACTGGACTTGGATAGCATCAGCTTTAAATAATCCAAGGAAGGCTTAGCAACAAGGACCTTACTATTGAAGAGGAAAACTACTGGATCTCACGGAAATCTAGAGGCTACAGTCATCTTTAAAGGAAGCCCAAATAATATGTTTGCAGGAGACATGGCTGAATACCAGGCCAATCTGTGATGGCTACATTGTATTATGTAATCCAGCAGAAAAAGGAAGTTCAGGAAGACAGTTTGCAGGCCTCCTTATTTTGATAAAGCATAATAGTAATTTGCGGATACTCGATCAGGGAACTCCTAATCCATTCATCCTGTGAGTTACACTAGAACATAAGGCTAAGGGATCAGGCGATGCAATTGTCCTAATAGTGATTAACATCTACGGGAATCATTGTAAAAGCAGGGTCAAGAAATGCAAAAAGCAATTTTCGCAATAATTGACACTGAGCGACTCCAATATAAGAATGCAATGATATTGATCTGCAGTGATCTGAATATGAATTGTGTGGGTGCTGACAAAATAAATTATAACGTTTGTATGTGATTTTAATCTGGCACTTCACATAAGTCAACGCCTAGCATGTAATACAAAACTGAAATCCTTATTTATTTGTGTCTAAAAGTTATTTTATTCTGAACGATGTACCACTCATACCACGCCCCCCTCCTGAAACCCCCCTGGTCACACTGAACCAGGAATCAGGCCGGTTTGCAAAGTTAAAATATTTATTTATGTATTCACAATATAATCACACTATGTTTAATGGGTACACAATAATCACCAATGGGGTGATGTAACACTAAGCATCTCTTTAATGCACAAGGAGCAATATTGAGCAAAACATTTCAGCAAAGAAATAATACTTTTGTGTGTGTGTTCAAATCAGATAGCAGTGTGGTTACTATTTCCCCCTGCACACTCGTCAACCCCCCCAATAGGCAATGTAAAGAGATAGGAAGGAGAGAGCAGGTATTGAGGAATTACAGAATTCAAACAAAATAACATTTCCACTTTCCCCCCAGCAACACAAGAGAAAAACAGAAAGGATTGGCAAGCTGTCAAAATGGTTTTAAAGTTATCTTGAGAATGGATTGGGTAAAACACCAAATATAGGCTAAATTGCTGAAATTGTTTAAATTCTTATGGGAGCTGCTTTAGATAGTTACACACAAACAGTAGCAATGATTTGATACTAAGAAACAATTTGCAAATTAAGGTCGGAAGCAATCAAAAGCTGTTTTACACATGCCAGAAATTCCCTAAACGGAAATTTGTGGCAAACTTTTCAATGCATGATAATCACGATTACGGGAGAACTATATGGATTTGGGAGCTGTTGATGTTAGCTACAAGCAGAAGTTGAAATTTTGTTTCTAGCATAGCAATTGAAGAAATTATGGATGTTTTAGTGGAGGTCGTTTTTTTCGAGATAGGCGCAAAAATGGAAAACATGAACGCACTTTTAAAAGACAAATCGGATTTCTTACACTAGATTATGACTATAGAAAAAGAGAATGCCACACATGAATGTCCATCAGTTCCTGGCCAGGGAACCCTTTACATGGTGCATACTCAATTTCGTTCTGGGATTCACTTTAGTTACTCAAAACACTAATGACCTATGATTTTAGAAAACAAATGAGAGAAACTCAGCGCAAGAAAAGTTCTGACAATACTATGATTCTGAATTTGCGGATAGGATGGATTAAGATTGGGATGAGACTATGCAATGTATATATGCTATGTGACACAGAACTTTCTACAGATACTTTTAAACGGATCCGTCAGGATTCTGGTCAGGGATTCTTGTCAGGGATTCTGATCAGGACAGACTGCTGGGCACACCGGACTGGACTGGGTCTGTTCACAATACGGCACAGGACTGGATCAGGTATGCAATGGCTCTGGTCACAGCACGGCACAACTGGATTGGATCTTTTGGTTCTGTTGATAATTCTTTTAGCAGACAAGCAGTACAGCACAGCCTGGCTGTTTGTTTGATGTTCCCCTTAGGTTTCTGGTTCTGGAATTTTAAGGCCTAGCTGAGAATGGTTCAGCTAATGGAATGGGCCTTTCTGCTTTGCCAAGTTTCTGGAGTCTGGAGCAAGTAAGATGGATAATTCTGCTGCAGAGTGCTTCACCAGCAATCGGTTAGTGGGTGAATCTGTCTGTGTTTTGAGTGCTGAGCTGTCTCTATTCATGCTTATGATAAAGGGGTGTGTGTGCTGGTTTATCCTAAGCGCACCCCTTGGACAGGGATTGGACAGGGTCTCCGCTCGTCCTTGATAGGAGTGAAAAACAGTATGTCATCTTTATGATGTGGGTTTACGAGGCCTAGAGTCCACCCCTAGCCTCTTGAACACACAATCTACTTTTGGTACAATACATATTTCCATGTGTGCAACCTCGATAACAATCATATGTACTATACAGATTACATATTTTGTGTAGCAGATACTCCTCCAAACCCCATCGCTGTAAGATCTTGTGTCTGCTTTTCACAGAATTTTGCCCTTTTTATCCAGAACACAATGTCCAATTTAGGAGTGAATTTCTACAAACGTGCGCATTGAATATGGGCATATGTGTATGAAGTTTCATGGTTTTATCAAAAATACATTTTGTGTAATATCACTTTTTCCGCCGTTTCTTCCTAGAAACTGTCACAGAGTTCCAGCGCCTTTTAAACTGTACAGCCAATATTTACATTAACAATGCTGTTATTTTTGTGTTTTTGATAGTTTTATACAGTAAGTTACCAGTCTTTTGTTCTTGTTAAGCAACAAATGGTTGTTTATCTCTGCCTCCTTCTATCTCCCTGCAGTTCAGAAGCAGTCTCCTCCCAGTTCCTCCTGGGCCCAGGCCATTTTACGACCCTTCACACTTGGCAGTTCCTGTAGCTGGAGGATGTCCATTGTCTCCTTCCCACTGCAGCCCAAATTTTCCCCAGAGCCTATAATCAGTATGTAGGTGTGATTTCCTGCTGGATGGAAACAGATGGGAGAAGCCCTGCCTCTGTGGGGGAAGCTGTTATATTGGTTTGGTTGCTTTTATTCCGGCTTAAGTTCAGTGTTAATTCTGTTGCATTTTCCCTTGCTTAAACAAACTTGTAATTTCAAACGAGCAGCTAGAACACTTATTCCAGATTCTAAACCATGGGATTAAACATTTACAACATAGGTTACTCTCAGTAACAGGCCACTTTGTTTTCAACCATTTTATTTCAGTTTGTACACGTTTAAGTTTGTCATGCAGGCTCCTGACAGCTGTGATTCAGGCGGCCAAGGGAACTGCGCCCATATTTTGACAGATTTCACAGGCAGGCAACTTTTGCTGTGGATATTTTTTTGATACTTTCAGCTTTTCAGAACATTGTATGTTCACCATGATTTCTTATAGTAAGTGAATTGTATCACCCAGAAGGAATTCTGGATGTTTGAGGGTGTTTTGTGCCGGCATTCTGCAGTTTCAGCAACAAAGAAAAAGATTTAAAGCAAGATTTTTGGATTTCTTTCAGCAAAGCACCACTTTTTGTGAAGCCCAGTGACATGATTCAGGAGTGAGCTTTCTGTTCCACCACTGACGACATGCGCGGTAGATTGGGCTGCTATCTTTTTGTGTTTTGCACAGCGCGATTTTCAGTGGTTTTGGCGCACACAAGGGTTTGGCGCCCATTTTGATGTTTCTGGCACCATCAGAACACAGTGATGCCGCATGGTAGAGCAAAAGTGGGTCAAGCCATCCCACACGTTGCAGCTGAGAACTCAACGTTAAAGCATTGGTTGAATGAAATGAACTCAAAAGACATGTACATGCTAAATGGGCACATAGAAGGAGATCTGCCCGGAAAATCCACCTGGTCAAATGGGACCTACGAATCAACCATAGATTACATATGGACATCAAGAAATCATCTTGATAAGCTACATAGGTTGGAAGTCATATCACAAATTATAAGTGACCATATGATCATGAAGCTTTCAATTGGGCGACAATGGCAGACGCAATCCTTGTAGACACGATCTTGTAATAAAGGGTTCAAACAACCTCTTATGAAGCCCACACATAGGTTCAATATCGAAGTGGTAAATGAATGAAAGATACTGAGAAAAGACCTATGTAAATTAAAAAAATAAAAGTGGGCTCTCAAATAGGATGACTTATGTGTTTATTAAAAGCTAGGAAAAAGAAATACTGAAATTGGGCAATTCGTTTTAGGAGTGTGTGCCTACAAGATCAAGGCGAAAAGATGCTGAAAGCAATGTCAAATGCGAACACAAACGAGATGTGGGTGATCATACACGGCATAAGACTAAACCAGAGAAGCAGATTAAGTGCAACAGCAGGAAGGTAGATGGGAGATGGAAACAAGAGTTGGGAAGATTGACGAAAGTATATTAAAATTAAAAAAGTCTTCAGCAGCAGGCCCAGATGGCTTGTCAAACAAGACACTGCAAACAGATCCCTCAAAATGGGCAAAGTTCATAAATGCAGTTTTTGAAAAAGCAATAGAACACGGAAAACTACTGAAGTCTTGGACAGCAAGTTTAATAATACTGATCTTCAAGAAAGGTGCCAGAAACGGCCTTGCTCATTTTTTACCCATTGCTCTATTAGACATGATAGGAAAGCTGTTTGCCTGATTTCTGCAACAACGTCTCTTGTAGTGGGCAGAAATGGACAAAATAACAGACCACCGCAATCTGGCTTTACAAAGGGCACAGGGACAGAACTAAATCTGTTCTTATTATCCTTGTTAAATATCGAGACCATGCGGGCAAAAGGTAGCCTATATGTTGCGTTTATATATAGATGTGAAACAAGCATTCGATGGAGTGAATAGGCCGAACATGTGGGACACATTTAGAGCATGACGATGCCCAGAAGAGCTGATGGGTCCCATCCAGGCCTTATACAAAGACACATGATCTTGTATTAGACTTGATAAGGATGGGGCCTGCATGGCAAACTTTAAAATCAACAAGGGAGTCAAGCAGGGTTGTCCTCTTGCGGCGAACCTATTTAACCTTTATATAGCGGACCTTCCAAAAGAAATACAAACAACTTCACAATTCCCCCTGAAAATCAACAATAGCGAATTACATGTAATTGCATGTGCGGATGATTTCGTCATCCTGGACCAAACCCAAATTGGACTTCAGTGCCATCTTAACAAACTTCAACAGTATATGTGTAAGAATGAGCTAACAGTAAATAGCGCCAAAACAAAAATCATGGCATTTGGGTCTAAAGAAGGTGCTCGTTGAAAATTTTTCAAGTCGAAAATTGGTGAAGAAGTTCTAGAGAAGGTGCAAGCTATAGGATACCAGGGGATTCACTTTAATTTATCACCAGTTGACAAATCAAGACAAGTTGAATTATATCAAAAAGTAGCAGAGCTGGCATCTCAAGCGGGAATACTGCATGTGCAATATGGGAAATTTTCCATGGTGCCACTTAGTACATTTTATACAGCCAAGGTGATTCCAATAATCACCTATGCAGGCGAAGCAACTCTAAACTTTTCTTGGGAGGTATGGGAAGCTCTTGAAGGGAAATTCTGGAAGAGACTTCCTAAAAGTATCCTGATGGCGGCGATCCGCAGAGAAATGGGTCTGCAATCATTTGAGTCAGTAGTGCTGTGGAAAAGCCTTAGGGCCTCATTATGAGGTGGGCGGAATGGGTTTAACAGCACCGGTAATGGTGCCGGTGCCGGTAAACCCATTCCACCCTATTACGAGGTTCCCTTGCAGCACCCGCTCTGAACGTCTGGTCAGACCAGACGTCCTTTGCGGGTCCCGCAAGGGGACCAGGGAGCAAATAACGGGCCTGTTATTAACAGGCCTGTTACTAGCTCCATCCCCATTCCCATTGAACCCTCTGGGGGCTCGAATGGGAATGGGGATGGGTTTTTGAATGAGGAATTACCGGGTCCTCCAAGGTTGGAATGACCCGGTAGTTCCTCGTTCAAGGAACCCGGACATGATTTTGTAGGCAGCCACGGTGCTAATAGCACCGTGGCTGCCTCCAAACTAGTAATGAGGCCCTTAGTCTCTTAAAGAAAATATGTGAAGAACATCCATCCCAAAGCTATGAAATATTGAAAAAGGAAGGAAATGGGAAAGGCTCAAAGACACTGAAAGAATGGAATAGTAAGTGTAAGGACCATCTGAAGTCGCTGACCTCATCCATAAATCAGCTATTAACCAATCCAGGAAAGTTTAAAGTAAAGCTACAGGAAATAGACTAGATTTGTTCCATCGAAAGAACGTTGCAATCCGCCTCAACAAGAGTCACAATGGGAATAGAAAGAAAGAAAAATATGATACCCCATTTTATGCAAAAAATTCCCAGCCAACAGCATCACGACATACTATTGTGCATAAGATTAAATATATACCCGACCAAAACATATCTTCATAGGACAGGAAGACGAGGAGTAAACGATGGTCAAAGTAGAATAAGCAATTACCAAAAAAGTCATGAAACAGTTAAACATTTAGTCTCCAAAGGCAATGGGTAAAAGAACAGCAATTATTGGTTACATTTTTAGATGAATATCAAACGTTGACAAGCGACGATTGGTGGGTAATGTTTCTAGATGGACATATCTTCAGCATGACATGTGCTGGAATTAATCTATTGGAAAACCTATGGAAAGAACAAGAAAAGAATGTTGACGGTGCGGTTGAGGAAATACACGACTGGTCAAACAAGAGCAAAGGCAAGTTGGAGTATGAACAATGATTAAAGTTGAAGAACCATGATATTCATGTGCGAACAATGTGGAACACACTAAATCTGATTCATTAATGATGACGACTAGGCCCACTCTTGATAGAGTAAATGTAATGACTGGACCCTTTTTTGACGATTCCTTGGTGTATCGTTTAAAAAATATATATTTTAAAAGGAAAATAAGACATGTTGACGAAGAAGTGTATAAAAGTTAGTTAATAAACTAAAATGCACAATACAAAAAAATATATAGTAATAGTAGTCTTAGAACTGTTATAAAAGATGGTAGCATAATGAATGATACAGAAACATCTACTATTGACTCTGCTGAAGATATAATGGCCAGATTTGATAATATAACAATGCACCTGTTTCACCATCAAAGAGAGAGAGGGGAGGATCTTGAAACTATAAACTTGTATTTAGACAATTCAGCACATTTAAAGAATAACCTATGTTATCAACACATGAAAGAAGTGGGAAGCAGAACGTCAGACAAAAACTGCTATGTATGTTTGTTGATCCTGTACACCATAAGTGCTAAACGATCTTTCATTGCAAGAGAAATGTCACCTCATGATGCCAAACGCCTCATTCATCTCACGGCATGCACAACCAGAGGACAATCTGAAGGAAAATTGGCGATGTTACGATGGTGAACAAAAGCGGCATTCCCATATGAAAATGCCTATGTGAAGACAAGAAAGATGGAAAATTGATTAAGATGTTCAACCAAGAAACTCATCTATCCATCCCAAATAGGAGAATGGATAGGGGTTGACCGGATGGATAAATTAAATTGTTCAGACACCATTTAAAAATCAGGAGAGCCAAGATGTGGAGATAGACCTCATCTGGTGGTATATGGAAGTGTTTCCAGTAGTACTGAATGGGAGGAAGGGCTATTAGCCTGTCCTGCACATTTACCAAAGGAAGAATTAGCCATAATAGTGAAGATAGTGGGTGACAAATGCCTGGAATCATGGGCCAAGTACTCAAAATTAATCACATGGGTCGAAAATGAAGCAAGACCGGTTTCTATAATACCGCTGAAAAATGCAACAACATGCTTCAGGAACTATGGTCTGAACCTGGTTAGGGCAAATAAAGGATGTAAACATATAATCAAAGTCCCAGGAAAGGATGGCGGAACTGCAATGTTAATAGATTGAGATTGGGCCTGTGGATCCAAGGCTTACACGCAGTTGCCAAAACATTGGGGAGGAATATGCTCCATAGTAATGATACATGTACACGCATTGGTAATCCCACAAAGTGACCTTCACATTGACGAGTTTCCAAAAATGTATGAACATTTAAGAAAAAGGAGAGCACCTGAATTTCGCTGACTTCTCAACAAAAGCAACAGAAGTCTTATGATAATATCCCAAAAGAGCATAAATTGTTCAGCAAGATGGCAATGATAATGACATCTATATTCTTGACAGGACTTCAAGCTTCACTAAATGGTAAGCGGCTCCAGATTACTAGATGGGAGTTGTTGCAAACAATCAACTGAACAAACAGAATTGGTATGTCCTGGATTTGATTACAGCAATGGAAGGAAGCGTGTGCACCAAGGTTGGAACTTCTTGCTGTACTTACATACTTCTCATGATGCAGAAAATGGAACCTTATCCGAATCAATACCTAGATTAACAGACCTGCACACTAAAATGATGGAAGAAGTAGAAGATATTGAAGATGACAAGTTCTTTGTATCTGTTTTCATGGATTCCAACTTGGCTGGCAAACACTTTTAAAATGCTTGGAGCAATATTAGTGTTCTTATTGTTATTATTCTGTCTCATAAAGATCATTGTGGGACAATGATAGAAGACAGCAAGAAAGCTATTGGAATGAAGATAATGGTTAATATAAACGCTGGAACAATTGAGCAAACTGAAGCCAGCACTCCAGAGCTCATAAGGAAAAGTACCCTTGCACCTCCAGGAACTTAGCATCTTTATCCCAAGGATCGGAAGAAGTATGAAGGATGATGGATATTCTGTTCACCAACAGGAGATTGTGGTTCATGACCTGCAGTGTGGAGGAACATATAAAAAATGCTGGTAACCTGAGGGGGGGTGACGAAGATATTGGTTTCAAAGAAAAGAAAATATGATGAAATGGTAGGAGAAAACAAAGCAGGAGTGGCAGAAGAAGGGAAAAATGTGTTTGAGAACTTGACCAGAGGGGGGAATGTGGAGGAAAAGGTACCTGACTTCTCCTTAGTCCCCACCCCCTTGCCACCATCATATTGGGATAACAGACGAATAGCCATGACGAGGAACCCATTCCTGAATCCTTGCAATGATCCTGTACTATGTCGAGGATATGAAAGACGATGTGTACTGAGACAACCCTTCAGAGTATACCTGCAAGCTGACATAGTGGAGGAAATTTACCAAGAAGTATGCACTTTGCCGAGCTGTCGAAATGCAGCCATGAACAGAATGGATGTGCGTTAAAACAAAGTCTGAGGACAGCAAAAGAATGACAAATAAGATATGAACATCTATACTGAAAAAAATATGAACATACTTAAAAATGACACTATAACTGAAGCACTAAAAGAAACATGTACTCCATGATGCTGTGCCTATGAACACAAAGGAGAATGAAGTGACTTACTGGTCAAAACTGTAAATATACGCTGAAACGCAAGGTAGAAAGAATACATAGAAGCTTGCTTATGAGAGTATATATTCAATGTTTAGGACGACCATTAGAAGAAGATGGACGATGGCTTATGTCAATCAACCCAGTTGCCTCAAAATATGATCCCAGGATCTTAAACTTAAAAGATGATGAAGAAGCTGTTTCCCTAGCAAAATGGAGGAGTACATTGGCTTGGAACCAAAGACGCTATTTTGAGAGATGGAGGAAAAACGCAATAGGAGTCTATGGGCCTCATTACACGGATGGCGGTATTAGCACATGGACCAAGGTGCTATTAGCACCTTGGTCCATGCCGGTAAAATACCGGCACCGCCTTGGTGGAAAGGGGAATTACCGCCCCATTCCAAGGTTGGCGGGGCGGTAATTCCCCCTTCCACCACTGCCCTTCCCCATTCCCATTTTTGCCCCATAGGGCATAATGGGAATGGGGAAGGTGGTAATTAGGGCACCGCAATTTTGCAGTGCCGTAATTAGCACCAAGGTCCCTTAGCGGGTTGGTTTTTAACGCCTGCAAAAAGCAGGCGTTAAAGCACCAACCCGCTAAGGGACCTCGTAGTAAGGCGGTAATGGTTAACGGTCACTGTTACCATTAACGGTGGCCGTTAACCATTACCGCCTTCAGTGTAATGAGGCCCTATGAGCAGACCATGTGCAAGGACATATTTCCCAAAGATTAGTAGGAACAAGAACATTTATAGATGCCAAATATTGGAAAATGGTGTGGTCTTGTAACACGAGATGGAAAGCTCGCAAACCAGGGCTATTTAAGCGAAGATAATGCTGTACCTACACTCCCTGGAATGTCCCGAGACAGTGCAGACTGACAAGGTCAGTCTTCAAACAGAAGACACTGGCATAAAGCCTACCGATGAGAGAGGGTAGACTAATTCAGAAAATAAGGGGAGAGCTGATGTACCTCCCAGCACCTGGGTTTCGTTTCTATGTACGTGCTGCTAGAGCCGAAAGTCCAACGCTGGATTTGTGTTGTCAACCAATTAGAACAACCTGCCATGCGCTTTTTACATACAATGCTGGAAAGGATTATTCTGCTGCCACATTTTCTGCTGTGATGCGTCTGTTATACCACGTGTATAGAAGTACCTCAGGGCGTGTCCTACAGATAAACGGCCGCCATTGAGAAACTAATATTTATGCATTCTATACGTGGACATGTTCCCCTAATGCACCCACCCCTCGATAGGTTTTACTGTTTTGCCATATAGGATGAGGTCAAAGATGATGCATCTACCAATATATAAACTGAGTATAAACGAAAAGACAGTGTGATCCTGCATGAATCGATTTGATGAGTGTTTATTCACCATGCTTTACTTCGTTGAGATTAAAGTAGTATTTTACCATCTCCTTTGAGTCTTTCTGGTTATTTGGTCTGAGATATTTTATTGGTAATTCCATCTAGCACACAGATGCTTCAAGGTGCTAGATGTGATGTAATCTTTGATGTCCTGGGTGTTAGTCTTAGCAGTGCACGGTGGTGGCGGGAGTTATGGTTATTAGCTACCATAACTGGCGAATTTCTGGGGTTTTTCGATTTTACTTGAAACCATAACGTCCCTTTAACAACGTTTTTTTCTTTGAATTTCATAGGTTTTTTTTATCGTATTAGCTGAACTTAACCAGCTTTTCAATACAGTACAAACAAAACAGTTTTTATAAAATCAGTCTAAAATGTTACAATGTATCCACAATTTAACAAAATTTGATTTCAATCAATAAAATTACTAATGCACATAATATTTCTAAGCCAACTAAATAATCAACCAAAATTCCACAATCACAAAATATAAAACTTTGGCTCAAACAAAAAAAAGAAAAAAGAGGAGGGATAATTATGATGATTCTAACATAATACCCATCATTGCATAAACCAATCTTGTAGAGTACTGATGATTTACACATCTTTTTCTCAAGAATTAATTTTCATCACAGTACAAATTCAAGGCTTGCAAAAAATTGAAAATTGCCCACTGTATTACCGGCTTGTCTGAGCATATGAGATAGGACCAACGAAGTTCTTGATCAATTTGTACAATTATCGGAATAACATTCACAAAATGTATTTTCCTTATATCATTTAGCTTTGGACACTCTGTTAGAATATGTTCAAGTGATTCAATTGTACTCTGGTTTCTACAGAACCTACAATATAGTAAAGAACTCGATAATATTTGTTTTCTTCTAACTTGCACTTGTTTTGTTGTCCACAGGTCAGAGCACACTCTAAGAAAGGCATTTCTATATGCCACAGAAGGTGATATTAGTAAATAAGATTCTGCTTTTTTTTAGATGTTTTGGCCAAAATCTATAAGTGCACTGCTGCCGATATCTTAGGCATTCTGTTCAGGTGGCCATCCAGTCACGATTATAGATGAGTTTTTTCGCTTTATCTGGATTTGTGATCAAGATGTTAGTTGATATGTCGGCATCTGCCAAGATGTCACACACTTTGTCAATCCATTTTTTCGCAAATTTACTACATGAAGAAAACATGTATGTCGCAATTACATTCAACATATTCTTTGATTCATCAGCCACAAGACATTTATGAAAGAGGGCACAAATACGCCACAGATACAGAGCATGGAGCGATACCAGTCCAAGTTCATACCTCAACCACGAGCCTGGCACACACCGGGGCAAATGTAAAACGTCTCGCCAATACTTGGCTGCTAGCATTCCTAAATTTGGTATTTGCCAGATTGGTAATGTTTTAATACCATATAGGATTATAGGGACTGTTTTAAGGTTCCAATATATGATTGCTCGTTTAATTGTGAACTTGCCATAACAAGATAGTATGATCTTAGCCTGTGATATCATTATATTTACTTTTTCGTTCATGCTCTGTATTTGCCCCATTGGGTTGTTCCCACCCTCAGTAATCATTCCCAGGTAGGTATATTGGTCAACTAACTCAAGTTTGATTTGGTTGATGCACCACCGAAACTTGTTCCTACTGTTCTTGCAGGCAGAGTATTTTACTACTTGTGTCTTCTTTGTATTAATTACAAGTTGATTCTGCTCCAGATACAAATTAAATTCTACTAGCAGTTTTCTTAGTCCCATAGGTGTTTTTGAAATGAGTACAATGTTGTCTGCATATTTTAAATTTGTGATTATTTTACCATTTAGCATTGGTGAATCGAAAACTATATGTAGGACAATTTGTTGTAAATTATGCAAAAAATAGTTGAAAATCGCTGAGGCTAATAAGCACCCTTGTTTACGGCCACAAGATGTTTTAATTGGCACAGATAAGAAACCATCCAGTGTAAGGCGGATGCAAATCGACGTCTCTGAATGAAATGCTTGAATTATATATATCCTGTAATACATCCGGACAACCATCTCTCTTTAATTTAGCCATAACCAGTACATGCAAAATTGAATCAAAGGCTATGTGTAGATCCACGAAAGCCAAATAAAGGGTTTATTTTGTTAAATGACAGTGTGATTTTATTGCATTAAGAGAAAGAAGATTAGTATTTGTACCAAGGCCTGCAACAACCCCGGTCTGTTGTGGATCTCTTGACTGATTCATCTTTGTCCATGCATTGAAATCGCGCAAAATTAATTTGGCAAATAACTTGCCGGGTGCGTCCAATAGTGCAATTGGGCGGTAATTTTGAGGCTTCAAGCGGTCTCCTTTTTTATATAGAGGTACTATGATAGAGGTCCTCCAGGAATCCGGTAGTTCGCTGCTCCTAATAATCTGATTAAAACATTTTATAAGTGTTTTTTCCCAATAATGTGGATCTTTTTTGAACAGCGCATTGTGGTGGCCCTCAGGGCCTGCTGCCCTCGAAGAACTCAGTTTTTTAATCATATCATCGAGGATCTCTATCGAGCACTCATTTGCCCATTTCGATGTACATTTTTTAACATAATCTACTGGGTTAAATGCTTGATACTCATATAAAACTGTGTAATGTATTATCCATTGTTGTTCCTGTACAGCACAGGCATGCATACTTGCTTGTTTCCAATTTGTTTGATGGTTTAGTAATCCCCAGATCTCTGCCGAATGTTTTCGTCACCAAGGTCCTCAACATGTGTTCACTATCATGTTGGTAGCTTAGCGAACGGCAGCCTCAAATCCAATTTAGATATCTACATTTAGCCGTGCTTAAAGCTTGAGAGATGTTACTTATATTTGAGCCAATTATGGTTCTTCTCTCTTTACGATATGCTGCCTTTCTAAGTTTAACTTCAATGTCAAATGCATGGACGTGATTCTTATAATTCCGTGAAGGTGTAATGGTATTTTTGAATTGTTCTAAAAGAGTTGTATATTGAATCAAAGTAGAATAATTACTGTGCAAATTAACTTGTCTTGAAAGTTCTGACAATTTAGCTTGTGTCCATTTCAATCTTATTTTAGTAGCATTAACAATGACCTCTTGCTTCATCCACAAGCAGGATGAATTAGCTTCCACCCACTGTATTTTTAGAGCTAACAAGTGCTGGTCACTTTGAATTTGTGGTATTACTTAGAATCTACAAATTTTGTGAAACAGTCTCTGGTTGAGTACATATAATCAATTGTACTTCTAGAGTCTTCTCGGTGCCACATTTGTTGTGATGGAACATCTCCTTCAACAGCCCCATTAAGTATGCAAAAATGTCTATTCCTCATGAAATTAGCCCAAAGCTATGCTTCTTTTTTGAAGTAATATTTATACAGTTTAAATTTAGGTCACCAACTATTAATGTATCCAACAGTTTGCCCGTTGTTCACTTAAATCTAGTAGTTTTGTTAATCCACCATACAATGCAGAATCTGTCAGTCCTGAAGGGTTACAATAGACGTTAATGAGCGCTATTGTGTGGTGCGGACATGATATTTCGACCAATTGGATGATAGGGCCCACGTGTTCCCAAGCCTCAATAGAGAGGCCATTGCTTAACCTTACAGCCACTAACAATCCCGTAGAAGGGCAACCTTTCAAACTGGCTTTAGCGGGTAATAAAACCACGTCATAGTTGTCCCATAAGGGAACCACGGTGTACCATGTCTCTTGTAAGGCTATCACATCAAAGTTCTTGAACACATTTTTGATAGAATCCTTTAAATGTGAGTGCCCTCGCGTGATCCAACTTGCTACTCTTAGAGGTACTAGTTCTGGGTCTGCTAATGGTTAAACAGTTGGACTCCATGCTATCTCAGTATCCCTCTTATTCTGAGAGCTTAAGTAGATGTGATCCTACAAGCAAGCACTTGTCTTTGCTCTAAGGGCCATACGTTCAGGATTTTGGGCAATTAAAAATCCCAACTCTAACAGCTTAATTTTCACCTTCCAAATGGCATTAAGTACTATCCCAGCTGGAATCCATAATCTTATGATTGAAGTGGCTGTAACTGAAAGATATTCAACTTGTGCAATGTATCGGGGTCCAATGTCCTCGAGTTCAGGCAGATCTCCAAAGATGTTAAGAACAATTTGTCGATTCAAATTGTAAGAAGTGTAAGGGCCCTCACAGCATTTTAGAATTAGAGAATGGCAGTCAGATTGTAGGTCAACTGAATGTCGAGACATACCATGTCTTATTTCCATTGGGTTAATACTTAAGGCCTCATTAACCATGGTTCTTGGCAGGGCTGAACTAGCGATACATCCGTGTGCAAAGAAGACAGATTTAGCTTGCGATTTTGGATTTTGCTGTTTGCACTCATCATTCACATAATGCATACATTCTGCTAAGTATGAATCAACTGCTTCACACAATTCAGCCAGCATAGCGGGTCTCTCAGCATTCTTTTCACCTGATATCGGAGCTTCCTTAGTTACCAAGTGCTTTACTAACGCACTTCCAGGAGCCAGGGCAGAATGTGGTACTATGGGGAATACAGCTAGCTTGTAACTTTCCTCCAGTACCTGCACCAGCTCATTTAGGGGTGCGTGTTCTGAGGGAAGTTTCTGAACAGCATCAACCACGCTTAATTCAGATCGTGGGACTAGGTTGGTACTCTGAACCACTCCAGAGTCACCTCCATTCATAGAATTTGTGATTTTAGTTTTGGTTGAGAATAAGGTTTTAAAGAAGGCATTTAATGAGGATTTTGGATAGCTTGTTGATGGCATATGTTTTGATTTTCTTCTTACTGCAATTTTCGCATCTTTCTACTTCTTTCTTCCTTCGTTACTAGTATTTCCAATACTAGTATCCCTTAACCGGGGCACGAGCTCTGGGCAGGCATCATTACAATTAGATGGAGAGTCTAAGATACTTGTCCATGATGTATTTATCACAACGGGGCTCCCTATTTTGTGAGGGCTCATACTTGGTCGAATTATCTGTGTAATTTCAGGCACTACTGTTCGACAATCTATAGCATTCACTCTCATCACTGAAACATCATCAGCATCTATTCTCATCACTGATCTATCATCATTATTCATCCTCGTCACTGGTGTATCTTCAGAATCTAAGACAATTACATTGTCACCATGGCTATTATGGACTCTCATCGCATCTTTTTCTAAGGCGGGGTCTTATACATTGTTGGCCCAATTATGTTTTTTTTAATCCAAGTCGCTATATGATCCACTTGCAAGGCCTGTTTCGAGATTTTTGCATCAAGAGTCTCAAACAATTTAAAGAGAGTTAGGAAAGTGGTGTTGATCGCTGTTAATGCTGTTTGCATCATCGGTATATGTGTCTCTAATTTCTCCCCCACTCTGTTGTGGTGCTAAGCGCCGCGGGGTGGACTGAACAAAAGACACAGTATGGGCTTGAAAGGAGGAATCGTTGGATCTAGTACTTTCTTGTTTATGTTGTAAGCTCTGAATAGATATCGGAGATTCACATTGGCTCACATATATTGAAACATCCAGGAATCCTCCTGTTTGATCTAAGAAAATTGAGGCGAGCGAGTTTGAAGCATGATACCCCATCTATTCTCCCGGGCAGGACAAGGCGAGGCTAACATAGCGTCATCAGGCAATACTTGTCTCAACCCACCCCCGCTGCTAAGCATACAGGGATTATTTAGGGCATTATCATTTCTTGGAAAAGAGGGTACAATAGATCGACTATCATTTGTAGGATTACATCTTTTCATAGGTTTTGGGGTTGAAAGCCCATGCGGTTGAAACATAGAGACGTCATTTGCACCACGTGGAGCCGGCGTGAGATTACGGGTAATGGCCTTATGAGACACATGCATTTGATTTACACTGCCATTGGCTAAACCAACAATATTTGGCACATCTGCTTTCAACGTAAACAATCTGCCACGTGTATTCATATTTTGACTTCGGTTCATATGCATTAGATTAGGCACCTTTACCAGCTAACATGCAACTTGCATAGACGACCGGAGGACCTAAAATGAGGTCGATTTGTGTCAATATAGGTCAATGCGAGTTTTATGTTTTGGTGCTTTACTGCTTAGTGCAGACAAATAAGATTTTTTTTAAAAAACACGTTATAATAATGACTTCAATACAATACAATATAATTATATTCTAATGTTCATCACTTGCACAAAATAGGAGATCATGTCACCGCTTGCGCTCACCCGCTCAACACTCAGTCAAACAGTTCAACAGTTCACTTCAAACTCACTTGGAAGAGCGCCGGAAGAACTGCCTCTGTAGTATAAGAGCGTTTCCTGAAGTCTAGGGGGCGGGGCTTAGGATGCACACACAGGGTCTAAAAAAAACATAAGGGGGGGACAGAGTGAGGGGGCATGAAATAAGCCGTCAGAGAAAAAATGCAGCTCAATGTACATGGACAAACTATGCCCAGCCCCACTGTTTCAGCCCAGTCCAGCCCAGCCCACTTTAACACTATAAAGTGTTTGTAATAAAACTCTGAAACAAAACAAAGTCAATTACTCTGGGAACCGTAGTTTGGTGAACAGGTCCCACAACAGCGTTTCGCTTCGTCACTGAAAAGCGTGTTTCCTCTTGCGCATAGGACAGTAGATGCAAAGGCAGATGCAGCAAAGTCAAGTCCTTCTCTGCCACTCGCCACAGTTCACTTCAAACTCACTTGGAAGCGCCAGCGTCATAGGTTTTTATTAGTGCAACTTAAACATAACGTCCGTTTAACAATGTTTTTTCATTGAATTTCATAGTTTTTTATTAGTGCAACTTAACCATAACGTCCATTTAACAAAGTTTTTTCATTGAATTTCATAGCTTTTTATTAGTCCAGCTTAACCATAACGCCCCTTTAACAACGTTTTTTCAGTGAATTTCATAGGTTTTTACAAGTGCATGCTATTTTCCTACAACTTACTAATATCATCCTTACCCAATATAGCAATGTTTGTGTCCAATTTACAAAGTGTCACCTTACAACTCTGCCATTTCCCACCTTCTGGAATCATTTTTAACACTTCCATACACTTTTTGCAACTATTTCAACTAGTTTTGCTTCCATGGATGTCTACGAACATTTGACTTCATAGTGGACCTTCCGGACAGTGCCACATGGCCATACGCTGGTGTGCGGCATGATGACGTGTCCAAGAACCCGTCCGCACTTCACAATAAGATCTCTGCTTCGCGGAAATTTCAGAACTGCATTTTCTACTGATCTAGGATTTTTCAACTTCAAAATTTCCTTTGCACAGCACCAACACCTATTCCTACTCATTATCCATTAACAATCTAGTATATGGTACTTACTTTTAGCAAAACTGCTATTTATCTTAAAATGGCATCAGCTAAAGCCATCCCTCCACCCCAAGAGCCACCACCACTGCTGTAATCAAGGAGCATGAGAAACACTGCCCGTTACCTTAGAAATAACACACACGCAACATTTTCACTTGTCCACCTACCCCTCCATATTAGTGTTTGGTTCCTCTTCCCTCATTTCCCTCCCCTCCTTTCATTCTCAGCTCTCCTGCCAAAAAAATACATCCAAAAACAACAAAAGACATATTCTTTTAGGAACCACCTTTCACAGTTAAAAAATAGAACTAAAAAAAAATATGTATAAACCCCATCTACTTTATATTTCTCAGTAAAGTACATAGACTCAATAAGATTTTCCAACATTTACATTTACATTAGCATTTTGTGTTATGCTAATGGGAATATTGGGGCAATCATCCTCCGTTCCAGGTGCCCAGCAGTCCAAGTTATCAGCCCAAGCGAAGTGAGGGTGGATAACAGGGTCCCTGGACCATTATCCCCCCATTTCAGCCCCTGAAATGGGGGATGAAGTCCATTAGCACCCTAGGTTCCCAAAGCGGGAACCCAGGGTGCTAAAAAAGAGGATTTTTCTTCCTACACCGGGATGCCTGTGGCGTCCCAGTGTAGGAAGGAAAAACTTTTTCCAAGATAGCCACCATGGAAAGGGAAGGCGAGGGTTCCATACAGGGCCCTCTCTTCACTTTCCATGGCAGCCTGCAGAAGGCAAAAAGAGAACCCTATGACCATATTACCACAAGCACATGTTTCTTCGCTTTCAGATCTATCCTAATTTCGAAAAGCTTTACCACAAAGCCAGTCCTAGGTGGACATGGCTACTTTAATCCTATGTTTTGTCCCTTGTGGTCATGGCCAGTAGCCAGATTGTCCGGATCATGACCTTATTCCATGACCCGGGCAATCTGGCCACTGCCCATGGCCACGGCTACCCCTCAGTCACTAAAGTTATACCGCTATTTTTTGTAGCTACATTATGACACTTGTCAAATAATAAAACAATGGCACATTTGCAAAACCATGCTTGTAGGTCCTTGCCAATGCTCCTTACGCAAGTTTGCTGGAAAAACTTTCAAAAGTGTCAAATGTATGCACATACAATTGTCATAAAAAATAGCCCCCACTTTACAAAATCCATTCAGACTTTAGGAAAACATCTATATCTAGATCTTTAATCTTTTGCAAACCTTTGTGTAGATTTGTAAAATGGCACCACATTTATAAGCCTTTACAATATTTTGGGACCCCCCCTCTAATTTTGCTCCCTCTTGACAGAATCCCACCAAACTTTGTAAAAACATTCATATCTAAATGTATTATCAGTTTCCCAAATAAGTGTAGATTCATCAAATGGCACCTCATTTATAAGCCTTTACATTATTTTGGGACCCCCTCTAATTTTGCCCCCTCATGATAGAATCCCACCAAACGTTGCATACTCACTCAGAATCAGGTCAGAAATATGCATGCATAATTTCATGCAGTTCCAATAGTGGTGGCAAAGTTATAAGCCAGCCAAAAACTGCATTTCACCAACCCTGTAATGCTGAGGTGTTCACAAACTTTATCGGACTGTTTGCGAACATCCGAACTGTTCGCGGACTTTCACGGCAAAAACACCCGTTTTTTTTGCTTCTTGCAGCCATATCCCATCCCATCCCATCCTCATCACCCCTCACCTCCCCAGAGATTATATGATAAGATTGATAAGTGTAATGTTGTGTTTTTTAATGTTTTTACCGCAATGTCCTTGGACACCGGCCACTGTCCGCGAATCCAAGATGGCGGGCGTTTCCAAAAATCTGACGCACTTCACGCTCTTCACCATCCAGTCAGTGAACACGTTTGTTTGTTGTTTATTTATTTATAGCGCGCGCCTGACCCGAGGGTATCCGGGCGCGTGTTTAAGAATACTTTAAGCTTACATGTTACAGTTACACATTTCAGGAAGGTTGCAGGGTGCATTGACAGTAAATGATGACAATATACATGGTTACATACACAGGTGATTGTACACAGGGGTGTATACACAGTATACATTGAATGTCAAGGAGCAAGGTGAGTTAGCGGGGGTGATGAGCAAGGAGGTATGCGTTCAGCTGTGGATTAACAGGTGGGTCAGACGTGAGTGGTCTTAGTGTAGTCAGTTATAGGTCATTTTCTTTGAGCCGTTTATGCAATTAAGTCTGAAGTGTGGATGAGATTGGTCAAACCTTACGGATGATGGGAGGGAGTTCCATAGCTGGGCCGCTTTGACGGGGAAGCTGATGCCTCCTGCTGTGCTCAACCTAAATGGGGGCACAGTTAGTTGGTTGGTGTATGCTTCTCTGGTAGGTCTGTTAGAAGTTCTTCTTTTGAATCTTTCTTTTAGGTATTTGGGGGCTAGGTCATTAATACTTTTGAAAGTCAATTATGCTGTTTTGAGTTTAATTTTGTCAGCTGTGGATAGCCAGTTAGATTGTCTTCTGACGTCTGAGATGTGCTCTCTTCTTGGGATTCCTAGGGCGGCTCTAAGGGCGTTGTTCTGCAGGGTTTGGATTTTTTGCAGTGTGTCTTTATTGGACCCTATGTATAGTGCATTGCAATAGACCAATTCGGATAATACCAGGGCTCTTGATAGGGTGAGGCAGCTGGCGGTGGATAGATATGGTTTAGCTGCTCTAATCAGCTTACAGGTGTAAGCGGTGCTAGGGGCCATCGCATTCACTTGCTTGTTAGAGAGAGGCAAGAGTCGAGGTAAAAACCTAGTGTTTTTACTTCTTTCGCAACTTTAATGGTGTTGCCATCTATGACAAATGATGAGTAGTCATCATTCCGTCTTTTGATATTTTGTGTGTTCCCCAGTATGATGAGTTCCGTTTTGTCGTCATTCAGGCATAGACCATGACAGGCCATCCATGCCTGGATGATGAGGTATATTCTGTTCACCAAAGCCAAATCCTGTTCATAATCCCCCGAAAGTGGGATAAGAATCTGAGTGTCATCTGCATAGTTTGTGTAGGTGAAACCCAGAAGGTCCAGATCATCGAACAGGGGCTTCGTGAAGATGTTATACATAGTTGGAGAGACACAGGATCCCTGGGGGACGCCACACGTGATAGGTACTGGGTCAGCCGCTGTGGAGGTGGAGAAAACCCTCATAGTTCTGCCACTTAGGAACGACCTGATCCATGCAATGGCATGTGTGGAGAAGTGGGCCGTGGTTTCCAAGTGGGTACAGAGCACATCATGATCCTCTCAAATGCCTCTGAGAGGTCCAGTAGGAGGAATAGGGCAGTTTTTCCAAGATCTCTCAGCTCATCGACTTGGGTTTTGAGATCGATGAGCGCAGTTTTGGTACCATGTTGAGGCCTGAAGCCTGACTGTCTGGTGCCTAATAGTTGGTGCACCTCCAGATATTTCTGGATCTGTAGGTAGGCCACTCTGTCTAGGATTTTTAGAAGAAATGGTACCGTAGTGATTGGCCTGTAGTTAGTCGGGATGGCGGGTCCAGGGTTTGCTTTTTAAGGAGGGGGAGGACCCATGATTGTTTAAGATTGTCTGGTATAGTGCCTGATGCAAAGGAAGCATTAATAAGTTTGGAGATAAATGGGGATAGGTCTCTGACCACGTCTTTTATCAGTTGGGCTGGGCATATGTCGCCTCGACAGTTGGTTGGTTTGAGTGAGAGTATTATTTTTTCAATCTCTAGGATGGTTACTTTGGTGAAGTTGAATTTATGTTCTGGTTTGGTAGAGGTAGGTGGTTTAACACTTTGATTGGTTGAAGGGGGTGTATTTTGTTTTTTTTTCTCAATTTTGGTTTGGAGTGTGGCAATTTTGTTGTTTAGAGCTTTTTGGATGTTAGAACACCACGTTTTATTTTTGTCGCAGTTGTCTGGAGCAGGGATAGGGTTTTCCAGTTCTTTAAGTATAAGAAATAGCTCTTTGGTTCCAGATTTAGCCTGTAGTATTCTGTTGTTAAAGTTTTCTTTTTTGGCCCTCCTTATTTCATTTTTGTAGATCTTAGAGGCACTGATGAGAGCTACTTTGTTAGTCTCTGATGGAGTTAGTCGCCAGGCGGATTCACATTTGCGTTTTTCAATTCTTAGGGATTTGAGGTGAGGGGTGAACCAAGTGTTTAAATGTGCTCTGGGCTTGCAGACATGATGCAAGCCAATTAACCAATTGGTGTCCTGTCCGCGGAACGAAAAGGGAAGTGTGTCCGCGAAGCAGACATAGATATCACAACTTTTTTTGACCTTACAAAAGCATGCTTTCGGGACCAAGCCGCTGTTCCTGCCACAAATTTGGTGAAAATCCGTCCAGTGGTTTGGGCTCTAGGCGTGAGTAAAGTTTTTTGCCCATTCAGTCTATGGGAAAAAAAATAATTTTGGGACCTCCCCTATAACTTTGCACCCCCGGCCCAAACCTCATCAAACTTTGCAAAAAATGTCAGAGTGGCCCATATATTTTTTTTGCAAAGTTTGGTGTGGATTCGTCCAGGAGAGCGAAGTTATAAGCCGCCCAAAAAGTGCTCTTCCTATGGGTTTAGAAACTTAACCATAACTACACGGCCACTACCGTGGGCCGTGTAATTACATGGCCCACGGTAGCTGCCGTGTAATTATGGTTCACTTGCTAAACTCATAGGAAGAGCACTTTTTCAGCGGCTTATAACTTCGCTCCCCCTCAACAAATCCTCACCAAAAACTTTGCGCACAGCTACAGCCCAAACGGCAAGATGGATTTTCACCAAATTTGCGGCAAAAGCGGGGGCTTGGGCAAGAAAACGTGCTTTTGTGTGTTTGGTGGAAATCGGACCAGTCATTGTTTTGAAAAACACTGAAATGCAGGTCCCAAAGAATGTGTGATATCTGTGTCCGCGGACCAATTTTCAATGTTCGCTCCATGGACCGATGTCTCATTGGGCTGCGGTACGCCTTGTTGTCGGCGAACAGTGGATGTGGCTGGTGGTTGGCTGAAGGGAAGCATGCTGTGTGTGCCAAGGGTCTGCACTACTGTGTGCATGGCTGGGCCTTTTGCGCATAGCAGTGTGCATACTGGAAAAAGTCATATCTGGAACCGCTGCAGCGTCCTACTTCCCTGTTCGCAGCACAGTCAAAAGTTTGTTTACACTGCAGTGTGCAGTGACGGGATGTGTGACAAGTGTTCAATGCCGATGGTATGGTGTATCGGAAGACAATGCAGCGGCAAATAATCACAAAATGATAGTGTACGACATCTGGTGGTGGGAAGAAGGGATGGAAAGGGTGCAGGAGTGAGAAGAACCTCACGTGATATATGTCAATATACAAGAAGACAGTGGTCTGACAGCGGTATCCGGAGGCAGGCGCATTTGCTGAAGGAGACTGCATTCCCCGACACATGATGATGTAAACACAGCATGTACTATGGTGTGCTGAGTGAGGTATGTTAGTAGCCCCTTGCCTGCATGCCTGCTGCACTATCACTGAAAATTATGCTTACTGGTTGGAAATGTAATTTCAGTGTTTGAAAGCAGGTGCCACATTGTTGCTTAGTGTATCACAATTGGCTACACGTCATACCATGCTGGTTGTATGTGGGTGGTGATTGGTAGAAGAACATTCAGTTGGTGTGTGGGTGGAGATGGTGCAGTGAACAGTTATGCATTGTGTCCACTGGGTGTAGTAACAGAATAGTGTACATATGGAAGAGGTGCTGGTGCAAATGTTTCTTGTATATGTTTGCATAGTGTCCATTGCGCAAATTAGTAAGTGTTGCAACGCAGTATGCACCATTGGTTCTATGTACGTACTAGAGGGGTGGGAGCAGGCTGAATGTTGTGAAGATTTTCTTGTTTGGTTGGCATGCTTAAAATGGTTTCTGATTGGAAATTGGTAGCAGTGCCAAACACAGCGGTATGTTGATGCCTTCCGGTAAGTGGAACACGTGCCCTTGCGTCTGTGCTTTATGGTGTGGCGGTTGGGTGGAAGTGCTGATGTGTATGTTGCCTTTGTGATATTTGGCACATGTGTACCTGGTCATCTGCATGGCTCTGTTATGTTGTGGTGAGTGAAGCCTAGGTCTAGACAACAGTCTAGCCCTTAATCACAGCGTCCAGAATATAATGTAGTAATGCAGTTGTTACTGTTCATGCTTTTGGAGTTGGTGAGTTACACACAATGGTTGTGGAGGACATTGTGCACTTGGTGTGGAACAGCAGAAGTGAGCTGCTATGCCTAAATTACTGTCTGGTCTACATCATTGCCCCTGTTGCCTAATAGGGAGCCACATGTCACCATCTGCATTTGCTATGGGTAGGCCCTTATGAGACTCTTCCTTCACAAAGTATTTTACCACATTGCGCCATGAAAGGAAGGAAAGGAAGGTATGCACAGGCAGCAAAATGTAATTGAGCAATGTATGTACAGATGTGGCCTGGGTGAAAGTTGGCAGGCCCATTTTCAGGTGGGGTCTGCATTACACATGAAATGAGAAGTAAAACATAGTTTGCACTAGAGTGCTCAGTGTGTGGTTAGGCACAGCGGTCAGTGATGGTAAAGCAATGCCAGAAGGCCAGAAGGGGAGAACAATGGAGAACACATGAAATGTACAACCTACACTGCAGTATGGTGTGTTGCGTATACTAAGCCTGTAGACCCTTCTGTGAATGGGTGGCCACCTTGCTCTGGCAAAAGAATGCTGTTTGGTGAAATAGGTTTCAGAATGCTGTCAACGATGCACGGTTTGTGATCATTGCATAAAATGTTGCTTTTATGGTTGAGGAGATTGGTTTCAATTATTACACTGTGTAGTATATGCTTGGACCTGATGGAGTGTCGAAGCTTCTAGTGTATCCTGTGGGAGAAGTACTGAAGTAGTGGATATTTTCAAGTGGCTATGGGTGAACTGCATCACCTGCATGTACTTCTTCACCTGCATAAGTCTGTTATGTTGAGCTGTGTGTGGGCGAGGGCAACACCGTTAGGTGTATGCCAAATAGCCTGTAGCCTGTAGCTCCTAGAGTAGTCTCCGAAGAGGGTAGGCTTGCTCAATAGCACGCCACCATAATGCTGACATGCACCTTTTAGTATGCAGCTCCGCTGGTGGCGTTGTTGGAAAAATGGTTTTACAGGACCTTGTAGATGTGCTTGAACAGCACAAGAGACCTGATATGCATCCGGTAACATATGGTACCTAGTTTGTGATTATTGCATAAAATGTTGCTTTTATGGTTGTGGTGACTGGTTGTAATGTTTACACTGTGTAGTATATGCCTGGACCTGATGGAGTGCTGACTCATCAAGTGTGTTTTGTTGGGAGAAGTGCGGAAGTAGTGGATGCTTAGAAGTGGCTAGGGGTGTCCTCCATGTACCTGGACACTTGTTAACCTGCATAAGTCTGTTATGTTGAGCTGGGTGTGCCCAAGGGAACACTGTTGGGTGTATGGCAAAAAGCCTGTAGCCCGTTGGCCAGTGACCGATAAGGCTAAGCCTGATGAATAGCACACCACCACAATGCTGACATGCACTTTTAAGTATGCATATCACCACGGGTGGCGACGTTGAAAAAAAGGTTGTCCAGGACCTTGTGGACGTGGTTGAACAGCACAAGTGCCCTGATATGCATCTGGTACCATATGGTACCCATTATGGCACCAACTTGCACATTAGGGAGCCACATGGCGTTACTTGTGGTTGATATCAGTTGCCTTTTGCACCACCCGTCATATGTTACTTTTCTGGATTGTGGTATGTCGGAAATGTTCTCTTTCATAATGCCATTATGTTGTCCTGGGTGTAAGTAAGGCCTACAGTATTGGGTACATGGCCAAGGGCTGTAGGCCGTTGGTTATGCACCCAAGAGCCTATCCCTTGAGAACAGCCAGCATACCATACGGCAGACATGCACAGTTGTCTCTGTTCATCTCCGAGCATGGTGACCTTTGAATAATGGGTGCGGAGAGCATATTACTCTTGGTGGAACAACCACAGTGAGGTGCTATGCATTCACAAGCACATGCTGTAGGTAATTGCACGTGTTGCATATTGGGCTGTAATTTAGCCACAGCTACAGGTCGGGAGATGTTTCATAAACAGAAGCATGTGTGTCTTGATGTGCAGTGCTGGGATGTTCAGCACCGACTATGACAGCATTAAGGAGCAACATTTACACTCGGTGCAAGGAAACAGCATTTTTTTGCACTCCATGGGCAATGCTGCTTTCTTTGCGACTGTGCACGCAGCATTGCATACAATCCTGTAGAACTGTAAGAGAAGTGTTGACATCAGTACATAGAAGTGTGAGGAGGAGAAGGGAACAGAAATGCATCGAAAGACATAAAAACTAAAAAATGTGTAAGCAAGCATGTACATAACAAAAAGAGGACACAAAAAGGTCAAAAATAACCATTTACCTTCTGAGACAGTACTACAGAGCCAACTCCTTATCCTGATTTACATTAACCTCCCCAGCTCACCCTCCACCCACCTCTCCCTCCTTACCACAAAAAGTCCGCTCTTTATGCTTTACGCTGTATGTTACGCATCCACGTGCCACATCCAGCCATTTTCTAGATGGGAGCCATGGAAAGGAAACTGTGGAGCAAAAGACAGTATTTATAAGGTTGGTGGGTTAGGTGTGTACTCAAAAGTGTATGAGAAAGTTTCTTTGCCCAAAGAAGTGCAGAAGGCTAAGGTGGAAGTGAGCAATATAAGGAGCAGTCAGCCTGGGTGTATGCATCAAATGTGTGTATTTCTTTGGAGTTAGTAACATGCAAGGTGTGCTGCGTGTGCCCAATATTTTTTGACACATGTGCAGTAAGGGGCGTAGTGTGGAAGTCAAACAACAACTTTGCAGTGTACACGGTAAGTGGCAGGCACCTCACTGTTGTGCATGCATTGTGTGTATGATATAATATGATGTGGAATTGTATGCTACAGTATTCGTAATGCACCTATACACACGTGTAGCAAACCACAACGAGGCAAACAAAGTGAAACAGAGGGGAGACAGAGACAATGAACCTACTACGCCAGGTGTGACTTAGATCGCCCAAGTGCATGGGTCCAGTACATGGGAAGAAGAACAAATGACAACAAGTACAAATATAGGCCAATTGTGCTAAGTGCACACATGAGGTGGTGGATACACTGTTTGGCATGCAGGAAATAGCCCTCAAGTGGGGGGTTTGCTAGAAAGCTAGTGTACGGGTTTTCCTGACAGAGGGAGGTGACGTGGGTCCGACATCACAGAATCGTCAGGTAAGTAGTGCAGATTAAGTGTACGTCATGCAGTTAGCTGGGGAGATGAGCAGAAACAGCAGATGCGAAGGGCAAGATTTTGAGGTGCTTCCGGACCCAGTGATGGTTCCCCTCAAGTGTGAAGGAGGCAGGGAGCATGTTACAGAGGGACAGTAGAGGTGAAAAAGCACATCTACCAACAACTGTTTTTTTGTAGAAGCACATGACCCTGAGGGAGTTAGAGATGGATGAGGGAAAAGCTTGCGGACGCACATATATAGGGAGTTAGATTTGAAGGTATTGTGGTCCCAGGGGCCAGAAGCCTTCTGTATAATGTATAGTCTTATCCTTTTACTGCTTGAAGGCACTGGGAGCTATTGGTGACATTTTAGTGCAGGAAAGATACCATCCCAAGTCGAGCACTCCTCTTCTGGATGCGTTGCAGAGGGCGGAGAGTGCAAGGGGGTACATT
Organism: Ambystoma mexicanum; assembly: GCF_040938575.1. Taxonomy (NCBI): domain Eukaryota; kingdom Metazoa; phylum Chordata; class Amphibia; order Caudata; family Ambystomatidae; genus Ambystoma; species Ambystoma mexicanum. Next base: position 308,917,374 of record NC_090921.1, read on the forward strand.
TAAAAATAGCCTGCTGTAATAGGGCAACCTACCCAAAAGGACAGCTGTGCAGACAATGATCTTTTGGAAAGTTCTTTTCACTGCGTATGATACAATTTATGCTGGTATTCATGCAATTTTTGTACACTTTCTGTAGGAGGAGGGTTAGTGGGAAAAACATTTCATACCATTGTGGGAAGCAAAGCAAGGAATTCCTGTGTCGATATTACACTGTCTGAAATGGGTAAATGAAAATGTTGCAAGCACATATCACTAACGTGCCACTTCATGGTAGGGAATGGGGAAAAAGCAGTATGCTTCTAAAGACCGTAATGGCCACTCAGTGGCAGATACCGTGCCACTGGTACTCACAACACAATAATACGCATAGTGCAGAAACATTTTTTGTACCTTACATTGGTGGTATTAGTTGCGCAAGTGGATGAATGAATGCGGATGAACACATTTTGAAATCTATTACCAACATTTCTACTGGATATGCTGGCAAGTGACAGTACAGTAGTAGGCTGATTTTCTAACGGTACCTATGAAGTGTTGAGCAGAGTTAGATGGTAATGTCTTGGATGGCATTGGTGGAATCGTGTGTGCCCATTTATCCGTATCCAAGCAGGTGGTGCTGGACAAAAGGCAGTGGAAAGGGAAGAAGGACTGGTACTGGTTTCCTGGTGTGCGGCTCTCACGGTACTTTGGGAACCGCACGTGAAAGAATGTGCCCTTTTTACATTGGTGTCCAATGAACATGGGAGTTTTGGAATTGTCCAATCAGGTACTGTGGGTGTGGTTCACTGGAAGGGGCGTTCAAACTGCTGTACATTATTCTCTGCATAATGAGGCTGGTTGACATGGCGAAACCTATTGGGTTGCCTACAGGTGATGCCTTTCTACTAAATAAGCACAACTATACCCTGGAAAGAAACTTTGATAGGAATTTCAGGTTGGAAGGAGTGGTCGCCTTGTGGAACAGTGTCTACGAGTGCAGTTTTGCCGACATGGATGCAATTTGCAAAGACCTGGCAAGTTGCGGTAGAGGCAACGTGATCATCATTCACTATGGCAGCATGCACATGGGTTACATGTCTTGTTTAGGCTTGTTCCATCGACAAAAGAGGTTGCTAAATCTAGTGAAGAGGCTTTTACCCACTGCGAAGGTGTTGTTCTCTACGTTAACACCACAAAGAGTGTGGGACACTAATCATGGATGTTGTTCCGAGCCAGACGCAGGAAGGTGTTTCATCAACAGAAGCATGAATACTTTTTTGTCTTCTGCTGGGATGTTCGACTGCAATAATGACCTCATTAGTTGTGAAAATGTGGAATTTTTCCAACCAGTTGGGCATTTCTTTGTCGCCCATTGGTAATGCTGTTTTGTTTGCCCATCTACAAGATGCTGTGAAGAGTTTAGTTTATCAATGTCTGCACAAGAAAACAGAAAATAAAATAAAAAATTGAAAAGAAGTTCTTCCTGTAGAAGCCTTTACAATACGAAAACTAACAACGCTTATTTAAGTGCCACCCCTTGCAACAAACCTCCCCTACCATGGATGCACGTTAAGCCCCCACTCGGCACGAAAGCCACATCAGGACATTTTCAGGATGGCGCCGATGGACTATGGAGCCACAGGTATTGTGCACTAACGTATCTGGTCGGGCTGTGTACGCAGAGGAATATTGTACAGCACTGATACTGTTACATGCAGACCTCTTCAATGTCATTGGTGGAAGCATGTGGAACTTTTTAACAGTACGCAAGGACGGCATGCTGCAAAGAAGAAAATGGAAATGCAAGTAGAAATGTTTGTGCTTCATTTGGAGAAGGCCGTCGCAGTACTTGGGTACAAGCACATGCGTATCTTCCCTTTTCCTGGAAGTTACCAATGACATTACGACAATCGGGACTACCGCTGCTGTGGGTGCCATCAAGGCCTTTTAATAATTTTTGCCACTAGTGTGTGTAACTAGGCACAGTGACATGTCTGGTACTAGTTGCAGATGCACTGTAGATGAGCAGATGTGGGGCACCATTACTTGCAGGGCAAACCTATGTGCCGCACTACGTTGCTCAGAAAAGGCACAAACATATTACACAGCACTTCTACGGTTTGCCTTTTGGGCGGATTGTTGTGGAGATTTTTCACCCGGAAAGCAGCCGTACATTATTCGGAAACATACACGCATGTGCAATGGGACATACCAATGTGTTTGTCAGCTGCCCTTTCCAAAAAATACTGCATACATTGCTGAACCCTATGCTTTGCCACTGTCGGAGAGTCCGGCTCCTGTTCCCGAAATGAGGGCCCAGGTGCACCCTCGGTGTGGTCGCCTGGTCACGTTGCCACTGGTGTCGTAACAGAGCTTGAAAGGCAGATTCAAGCTTTTGAGTATGGCTCCTATGGAAATGAGATTGTACAGGCACAGGGATTGTGAAACTCCATTTGTGGGTGCGGTGTGCACCCAGAGGGTTGTTGTAAACGACTAATACTGTCACATGCAGAGCTCTTCAATGTTATTGGTGGAAGCGTGTGCAACATTTTAAGAGCATGCAATGTCGCTGTGCTGCAAAGAATACACTGCAAAGGGAAGAAGTAATGTTTCAGCTTCATCCGGACAAGGCCGTTGCCATCCTTGGGTACACGCATGTGCGTATACTCCATTTTTCTGCAACACCGGGACAATGGGGAATGTCGCTGTTGCGGGTGTGGGTGACAGGTACAGACGTTTATAATTTTCTCCACTACTATGCGTATTCAGCCAAAGTGAAATGGTTGGTGTCACTATGCAGGCATTTGTGAGATACTGCTGAAGAATATTCAGAGGCCCCCCACAGTGTTTGTGTACCGTGTGCGGTCTGACTGATTGTATAAAAAAGTGAGAGAAATCTTATGAAATTTGCTAATTCACTTTGTATAGACCCCCACCAGTGCTATGCGTATCTTGTGAGGCCTGAGTGACTGTGTGGGAAAGTCAGTGATATCTTATTTGAGCCTTTATGCACCTTTCTGAAACCCCCACTACTGTATCTGTTCCTTGTGAAATCGCATTGCCTATGTAGGAAACTGAGTGATATATATATATATATATATATATATTTATTTTTTTACTTTTCTTTATTGGCATGAGGCAAGAACAGGTTAACAATACAGTGCATAAGACAGATAATATAGTCACATGAATGACATTGTATGACAGGGTTTTTGGAAAAGGGTAGGTAATAGTTCTCACAGTTCGGCCCATTTCAAGGAAAGCAAAGTCTATTCGTCTGGTGGGGGGGAGGAGAGCATTTCAATATCATCCTTATTGTTCAGGTAGGTGCAAAAAGCGGACGATACATTTTTTGGATGAGAGGTTGTTGGGAGGGTGTTGATGTAGTCCTCCTCACACATTTGGGTCCAGGTGAGGGCCTTCCGCCACATCTCAAATAAGGGGGGAGAGCGGCGCTTCCAGCATTGTAATATGCATTTTTTAGCCACCATGGTTGCGATGTTCAAGAACCTGGACACCCTCCTCACCTCGGGCCCATCCCACAGTCCGAACAAGGCGGCCAGTGGGTCAGGAGAACTATGGGTCGTGGTTATTTCAGAGAGGGCAGCCATGACGGCTTTACAGTACGGGCCCAGTGTATCGCAAGACCAAAACATGTGAATGTGGTCTGCCTCTATGGATCTACATCTAGGGCAGGTATGAGCCTGGCTGTGTGCAAACCTCCCACCCTGTATAGCGTGTAGTATAGGCGGTTCAGGAGCTTATATTGCATACACCTAAATCTGGCATTAAGGGAGACCTTGCGTGTATGTATGCACATCCTACCCCACATAGCGTTGGTAATAGTCAGGCCCAGTTCGTCACTCCATATGTCACGTGGTGTCTGAGGTGCGTCGTCCAGTTTTTCAAGAAGCATTTTATACAGAGAGGATGTCATGCCCCTGGCCCCGGCTGAATTGGTTATGAAGTGGATTTCAGGTGAGTCTGGGGGTCCGTCGGGATAGGTGGGCCACATGGCGCAGACAGCTGCCCTCAACTTAGTATTGCAGTAGTTCCATCGCCGAGCCAGAGTGCCCGGGCCGCCATGTTTGCAGGGTGATGAGTTTCCTTTCAGGATATAGGTCGGACAGTGCCCGGTAGCCCAGATCGTGCCAGTGTCGCATAAGGAGTTTATCATGAGTGGGGCTGAGGCCCGGGAACTGCCAGATGGGCAGCCACTTATAGTATGGGTGGTGGTCTGGGTGGGACTGCAATAATCGCTTCCACGCCATGGTCGTTGCTGCCACACGGTCCGCCGGGGCGTCTGCATGGTATGTGTGGTGGAGAATAAGAGACAGTGTGTTGACCTCTTCACTTGCTAGTTTCTCATGTTTACATGTGGGGGAGGGTCTGTGTGTGTGTGTGTACCAATGTGTGGCATGTTGAGCCTGTGCGGCAGTCCAATATCTAGCGAGGTCAGGGGCCGTGAAGCCCCCTTTTTCATATGGGAGAGCCATATGCTTCCACCTCTTGCGAACCGCGCCGCAGTGCCAAAGAAATTGGGCGCATGCAGTGTGCAAGTTCCTGAAGTATCGTATCCCAGGCCAGATCGGGACATTTATGAAGATGTAAACCAGCTTAGGGACAATTATCATCATAATTAGGGACAGCCTGCCCGATAAGGAAAGCGGGAGGTTGCGTCATCTCAACATCCGGGCCTCCACAAGCTGTGCCGTAGCCGTGTAGTTGTCGACCAATAGCGAAGGTTTAGAGAGGGATACTTGAACCCCAAGATATATGATTCTGCCTGGAGACCAGCTGAGAGGGAATTCACAAGTTGGTTGTGAAGTTGCAGCAATAAGCGGATATTTTTCAGATTTAGTGTAGTTTATAACAAAGCCCGAGAATGTGCCATTTTTGGTTATGTCACAAATAATTGGGTCTAGATGTGCAGATGGGTCTCTGATATAAAGAAGCATGTCATCAGCGTACAGTGAAATTATCTCCGGAGTGTCTCGCCGACGTATACCCTTTCAGGTATGCCTGTCTCTAACACTGTCAGCCATGGGCTCGACAGCCATCGCGAACAGTATTGGGGAGAACGGGCAGCCCTGGCGGGTGCCTCAATGGAGCGTGAAGGGAGACAAGACCCGGGAATTAATTAGGACTCTGGCCACCAGGTTAGTGTACAGTAGTTTAATGTATGGCATCATGCAAGGGCCAATTCCGATTTTGTGCAGCACGGCCCACATATACTGCCAAGACACCATGTCAAATGCCTTCTGGGCATCGAGGGTAACTGCTACGGCACTGGCATCGGGATCAGTTCTGGACATAACATTGAACAGCCGGAAGATGTTGAGGGCCGTAGACCGACCAGGGACGAAGCCACTCTGATCTGGATGAACTAAGTGAGTCATAATGGGAGGAACTACTTGCAATTATCTTGGCGAAGATATTCCTATCAGTGTTAATTAGAGATAGGGGTCTGTAAGATCCACATTCGTCCAGCGGCTTGCCCGGCTTCGGGAGCACGGTTATGATGGCTTTGCGCATGGGCAAGATGGCCAGGCAAAGCGATTAATTCCAGACCTCAAGGAGTCTGGGTGCAAGGATGGCGACATGCTCTTGATAGAACTCCGAGGTGAGCCCTTCAGGGCCGGGTGCCTTGCCCTTCGGTAGCCCCGAGATAGCCTCGGTGATCTCATCCAGGGTGAATGGAGTATCCAGCTGATCTCTGGTGCCTCGGGAGAGAAGAGTCATGGGGATTTGGTCTAGAAGGAGGTTTGTATCGCCCTATTGCTGGGGAGTGTTTAGGGCTGTGTAAAATGCAGTGAACGTCTCGAGGATGTGTTGGTCAGACCAGTGCTGGATGCCACTTGGATCTCTAATGCAGTCTATGCGGGTTCTACCCTCCTCCGCGTGAACCAGCCTGGATAGTGTTCTCCCCGGTCTGTCTCCCTCGCCATACTTACGCGCTGCCAAGGGGCGGGCGTAGTATTGTATCTCCCTCTGGGCGTGGGCCTCAAATGCTTCCAGCTCTGATCTTATCTGCGCCAGTATGGCCGGGTGAAAGGGCAGTGGTGTACTCCCTCTCAAGTTCTTTAAGCTTTGCTTCAGACCGCTGTAAGCTATTTTTAATATCTTTGAGGACCCCAGCCTCCTTAGAGATGCACATCCCTCTTATGAAAACCTTGAACGCCTCCCACCGGATCCCATCAGATGTATCATGTCTATAGTTGCAGTCAAAGAAGGTGGTGATGTCAGCCAGGATTTCAGCTTGAAAGACTATATCTCTCAATGCCTCCGACTTGAAACACCAAGCAGAGCGGGGAGGCAGGTCATGCCCCAGTTTGATTCACAGTGTTACCGGGGAGCGATCTGAAAGTGTGCGTGGCAGTATCTGTGTGTCTACAGCCCTGCCCACCATTCCGTTCGATATGATAAACAGGTCTATTCTTGACAGGCTATCGTGTACTGACGAGTAAAAGGTATACTCCCTCGCATGTGGGTGGAGAGCTCTCCACAAATATTTGAGGCCCAGCGTGGCTACGTGTGTATGTAATCTATGGCCGCATGTGATGTAGCTCTGCGGGCAATGCCAGATCTGTCCAACTCGTTGTCTAAGATCAGGTTCATGTCTCCCTCCATATGATTGGGACTCTAATGCATTTTGTGAGTATGGTGGTCACTTCATCGAAAAGATCTGGGACGTTAAAATTCGGGGCATATGTGTTCACTAGGAGGCATTCCACGTTGGCTGGAAGGCAATGAAGGATTACATATCTGCCCTCAGGGTCAATGTGGCTAGTGCGCAGTGAGAATTGGACTGATTTGTGGACCAAGGTGACCACTCCCCTAGACTGGGTTGAATATTTTGTGTAGTACCTGTTAGCGCCCCAGGTCAGAGCCAGGCATGTCGCTAGGCACCCCAGGGCGTGTGTTTCTTGAAGGAGAAGTATTTTAATTGCGTTCCTCTGGGCATAAGCAGTTATCCTGCTGGCTTTGGTAAAGTTACTTAACCCCGGACATTCCATGTCATGAGATTAATCAACATAGTGCCGTATTATGGAACATCCCTACAACGATATTTGTTACCATTCAGTGCCATGCGCGCAGCTGCCATGGAGTCGTACCGCGTTGCAATCAAATCCCCCCTTCTCATGCCGTTTTTATTTAACCAACCCACAGCTTTACCTCCCCCTCCCTCACTGCCCACCCCAAACCAGCAGGGCAGAATCCCCCACCCAGAACATCGGTGCCAGAGTGCCGTATCCAACTTGGCAGCACCAGCCTACTTGCCCAACAGGGGCAAAGCCAAGAACAAACCATCAATACAGGTATTGCAATTGCAGCAGGGGTCACAACTGCCCTGTACCCAATTTAGCAAATAGTACGGTGCAGCAAGCACCTCTGATCCATCAGCGACGTTACTGTACATGGTGTTAAAAAAGAGGCAGAATGATGGATGGTAGCAGGCAAGAAGATATAAGGTTGCATTTGCATGGCATGTCTAATTACTGAGAGTCTGTAGTGGGGGGGTCCAAGGGACAATGGGCACAGCCTATCCATGAGGCAGGGTCGAAGAGGAAGAAGGATTGGCCCGCTGGAGGCAAGGGTAGGTGGAAGCAGCCTTCACTCCGATGAAGGTGGGGGGAATGAGTAACTCACATCAGCGGCCGTGGATGTGCCCAGCAGGACGCCCCCCCTGATTGGAGACATAAGCACTTCAGTCATTGTCCATCAGGTCATCTGCAGGCTCTCTCAGTGGGATCTGTGATTCAATAAATGTCACTGCTTCATCCGAAACCGTGAAGAAGTATAGTTTGTTATGATGGATGAATTTCAGGCGTGCAGGGAATAGCAGTGCGTAGTCAATCTTCCTCTCCCTGAGCATTTTCTTCACCCCATTGAATTGTCTGCACTCCGCCTGAACCCCCACGGAGAAGTCTGGGAAAATTCTGATAATTTGCAACTCCAACCTCAGTTCACCCTTCTCACGTGCAAGGCGTAGTATGAGGTCTCTGTCTCTGTAGCTAAGAATTTTAGCTATTATTGGCCTGGGAAAGTCACCTGGTTTGGGGCGGGAGCTAGCAATCGTTGTGGCCGCTCAACTGTGAAGAATAGGGAAAACGGAGGGTCGCCAAGGAGGTCTTTGAGGAGAGTGTCCACTGCCAATTCCATCCGAGCCTTGAGGGGAGACTCAGGAACCCCCACGATGCGGATGTTAGTTCTGCATGATCTTGATTCGAGATCATCACACTTGGCCTTGACACTCCTCATGTCCCGCACTAGCTTTGTAACTGTGCCCTAGAGGGTGAGCACGCCATCCTCACTAGCTCCGATTCTGGTTTCAGCCTCGGTTATTCTAGTGCCATGCTGGTCCAGTTTTGACCTGAGGGAGGTCACGTTCGCGTTTATATCATCTAACTTTTCATGGAAGGAGGCGAAGTTCTTTGCCATGGACTCCATCATGGCTGTGACATCTGGCTGAGGGGGTCTAATGGCGTTTCTGTGTCATCGTGGTTCAAGGAGGTGGCCCTCTGGTCAGCTCTGGGTGCCGGCTTGGTACACTTATCCATAGTCCCGGCCTTGGTGGCTCCACAAGACCTATTCGACATCCTGAAGGGTGGCGATGATAGGTGCAAGTATAGGTGGGTGCCACCTATAGGGCCAGGGGAACAGGTCTTCTAGGCCCCTAGATCGATGGTGTGAGGAGGTAGTGGGAGCAGGTACAGGCTGGGTTATTGAAGAGTGCCGGCGCGCCCGTTGGAGAATATCTCGCAGTGTAGCCCGAGGGGGGGCCACCAGCCGGGTCTGCCGCAAGGCCAGGGGTAAGGGGCACCACTCAGCCACCTCAGCTCGGTAAGAGGCAGTGAAAAAGGCCATCTGCCCCCAAGCGCAGCAAAGGAGGGATGCAGGGGTGGAACGAACTCAGAGAGGAGGCAGAGTGGGCACCCAGTGAGAGGAGGTAGTGGAGGAGGGGCACATGAGACAGTGGTGTAGGCCCTCTCCGCCAAGCCACGCAGAGCGAGAGTGATGTGTCTCAGCGACCAGAGGTTAAGATGTGCGGCCTGGGGTCAGGCCCACCACTGGCAGTTGATGTCGCAGCGTGGCTGTCACAAAATGTACTCCCACAGATTAGAGCAACGCTGGGCCACAGGTAAGGGTGGATCCCCCCTTTAAGTTTGCAGTCATTGCCTGCCTGGTGTATATGGCATATGATTTGCAGCGTGTTGTGTGTGGCCCACTCCAGGGCGCAGGCCGCGTTGCCCAGTGGGTTGGTGCGCCGGCGGGCAGCAAAGTAGGCAGTGGCGGTGCTGGCCCCACGGAGGCCGCCGCGGCAGTTAGGTGTAGGAGCGGGGGACCGTGTGGATAAGGAACAGATGCCATGAAAATCAGGTCCGGCAGCCCCCCAGCTCCTCACCCGTAGTTCTGGTGGCTCCGTAAGGTGCAGGAAGGGATAACACAGCGAGATGCAGGGGCCCGCTCCAGAAGGCCGACTCCAATTCCTCCCGCAGCGAGGGGTCCGATGGGGTCACGGGCCGCCCACAGCAGGCCACCCCTGGCGTCAGGCACAGGCCGCGCAGGATAATCGGAGAGACAGTGGGAGGCCCCCAGGCTGGGGGGGAGCCCGTGATGTACAGTGTCAGCTGGGGGGCAAATGCAGCCTGCCCAAATAGAGGCGGCGTGGCCCCGGCAGCTCCAGGCAGGCAGTCCAGAAGGGAAGAAGGGGAGAGTTAGCAGCAAGCGCCGCATGAGCCGTGTCAAGGCGTTGGGTGGGCGGCACCTCCATGCGGGCGCACTCCAGCGGGCGTGTAGCATTCCCACACAGCGGGGCCAGGGCAGGCCTATCCACAATCTGCCCAGCCCAGATGGTGAATCGCCGTAGCAGGGCTGTTCTTGCCCGTTTTCAACCGGGATTGAATGTAGATGTAGCCCAGGACCGCCGCTACGCTCGGTGTGTATTTGCACTGCAGGGTGGCGTTCTTAGTCGCTGATGGGATCCAATGATCTGTGTCTGGGCACGGAGCTCCATGGCTAAGTGGCCATTTTGCAGGCTGCTCAACAGCGCCCCCAACTGAGTGATATATGTTTGAGGCACTGTTGCATCACATTGTCTTAGTTACATGAACTTGTCTTACATACATAGGGATACTTGGCTCTTGGTTACAGTGATATAATTTCATAAAGACCTTATACACAATCCATTCATTTAACCAATCGGAACACACAAGAACACAATCAATGTACAAAAGAAAAGCAAATTTAAAGCATAAACTGTCCTAAAAAAGAAACTCCTGCTCACAGCCACCAAAGAAAGAAGTATCTCCTTCTTTCTCTCCATCAAAGAAACATTGGATTATGAAACCCATTCCATTTAACCAGTACAAAAAACATTGATAAATTGTGTGGTGAAATTGTAAAACAAACTGCCAAATCATTAGTAGACTAAATGAACATAAGAGTATTTGCAGCTCCTGAAGATCCACACTTAGTGGTGAAACACTTGCAGAGGACTTTTTCTTGAATAACTAAGGAATGTGTTTTAGAATGATTTTGATGTAGATGTGTTATAATGTTTATTTACAGATTGTCCCAAAATTAACATATTTGTGCTGGGATTAGTCCCTCTGCGGTGCTCCGAGCACCCCTATCACGCTGCTGTCCATATAGCAGAGCGGCTCTCCTGTTGCTGCCCCGGGCACCGTGAGCGGGAGGAGGGAGTCGCTTCCCCCCGGGGCGCTCCTCCAACTGCCCTGCCTATGAGTCCGCGCTCGCTCCGCACCTTCTTCCCGGAGGCGGGCTCGTCATGGAAAATCCCATCCTCGTCGCCACTGAAAGGAATCGAGGTGAGGCGAGTAAGTGAATTAAATATGTCCTTTATTGTAACGAGCCCGCCCGGAGACGCACTCTGCTTTCTCTCATTTCCAAAGGTCCCCCACTGTCAAGCGAGGTCCGAGCTCTAAGAATAACAAGGACAACGCGTGACAACCACGGGACCACGAGCCATGCATATAATTCTCTACACTCATCAACCACAGTCCAAGTGCCTGATTCTGAGACACGTGGTAAATAGGAAGAGTCTTGTTTCTGCTGAAGGATCCTTTTCCATGAAGCAGAGGATTCTAAATCAACTCAAGAGTGGAGGTAATACATCAAAGCCTTCACTCATGCAAAGTCGTGCTTTACGACATAGCAACAGCCCTGCCAACGTCCACTGTGTAAGGGGCTGGCAGGGACTATATTCTGAAGCCAGAGCACCCTTTCTTCCCAAGCTAAAAGAGGTGTTAATTAACAACATCCTGTGAGGTGTTTTTCATGCTTGGAAAACATTTTGTGCTGCATGTAAAATAATAAATGTGTCATTCTGTGATGGAAGGTCACTTTTCTTATTTGCTCCTTCTATTTACATACCTACAGAATGCGGAGCAAATAAGAAAAGTGTCCTTCCTTTAACGAAATGACAGTTTTGTTATTTTACAGGATTCTCGTAATCAGCCCCCTCCTCGCGGCATTGGGATAATGGTCGCTGGCACTGCAGCACTTGTCTTAAAAAAGACGTGGACTTCATGACTGCTCCACGCCATTTGTTGTCCACACCTTGCAATGTGGCTGTTGATTTTTGGCATGTTGGATGTCCATGCCACTTTGCTGGCATGATTGTATTCAGGCCCCCAGACTTCCAGATCAGGGGGGTCATTACGACCCAGGCGCTAATTGCGCCAACATTACCACCTTGGAATGGGGCGGTAAATCCCCATTTCCCATTTTCCCTTCCCCATTCCCATTTTTGCCCCATAGGGCATAATGGGAGTGGGGAAGGCGCTAATTAAGCCACCGTAAATTACGGTGGCGTAATTAGCATCATGGCAGGTTAGCGCCATGGATTTTAACGGCTGCTAAAAGCAGCCGTTAAAATCAGAATCAGGCGTTAAGGGTTAACGACGGCGTTAACCCTTAACGTCTGAGTTGTAATGAGGCCCCAGATCTGCCACGGTACTTTGCAAAAAAACTCCTGTGAAGAGAAAAATATGTGTATGCACAAAAGAGCATTGAAAGCTTAGTATATATAAACAGTAGGTTTAGTTGTGGCTATTCATTTGATGACACTGCTCAGAGACAATGTAGGAAGTATTTTATGCCATGGGGAAAAAACACCTGTTATCTGTTACAAAAACACTAAAAGAAATGTGTCAGAAAACTGCCACTTTAATGAAATAATTGAAACCAGGAGAACATGTCTCTCATAATCTGTGTAAGGTTGATAATTGCATCAAAATAACTGCACCACAGAATATGATGATCAGTATTCATGAGCCTCTGTTCACCATCCACATAACATCCTGTCAACAGAGCTGTGAGAAGCACTTACTCACAACAGCAGCATTACAGCTAAGAGGCATACACACCACACATGTATGCTCCCTAAAAACAGGAAAATGTGCCCAAAAAAATGGGAAACAATGAACATATAGGAGCCTACCGCCCTGGTTCCAAAGCACAAATTGATATTTACAATTCAGTGACCATCAGAGCATTGGCACAGGAAGAAACTCTAATAATATTACTGCGTGATCTCAAGAGGAATTTTGAGGGGACTGAACATCTTTCAATGAGCATGACATATCCCTAATGGCAAAGCGAATTACTTTTCTACTCTCTGAAAAATCATTTAATTCCAAGTATGTAGTAACATCATAACAGTGCCCTGCTTGTAACCCTGACATAAGAAATTAAATGACAGTGCAAATAAAACAGCCCATAGTGTTACCCATCCTTCCTCACCACAACCTAGACACAATTCGACAAGAACCTTACTGAGGTTTCTTCTGGAGCCCTGTGGAAGTACATAACATATATTTGCCTTTAAGTTAATAGTTGCACTGCTGCGAGGTACAACAGATTGACAGGGTAATTCATAGAATTTCGCAGAAAAGTGTCGCAAGCGGCTGGCGCAGAGTGTCCGCGTGCGATTGTCTGCGCCAGGCACGTGCGCTAAAACCGATTTCCGCGCACAGCGTATTCATGGATTTTAGGCTCCCAAACCAGCCGTGGCGCAGAGTATCGCAGCGACCCTGCAGCAGCGCCAGTAACGCCCCCAAGAACGCCCTCGCGCAAGGAAAAGCCATCAAAATCGCTAAATCATCGCAAAGGGCTGCGCTAACCCTGGACCAGTCTACAGGGCTGCCAAACAAGGATCGCAAAGCGGGTAACGTACATATCAGGGGTACGCGGGAAGTTGTACACGCGATTAGCCAGGGTACGTGTATTACAGGGGTACGCGGGAAGTTTAACACGCGATTGGCCAGGGTACGTGTATTAGAGGGGTACGCGTGAAGTTTTACACGCGATTAGCCAGGGCACGTGTATTACAGGGGTACGCGGGAAGTTTAACACGCGATTGGCCAGGGTACGTGTATTAGAGGGGTACGCGTGAAGTTTTACACGCGATTAGCCAGGGCACGTGTATTACAGGGGTACGCGGGAAGTTTAACACGCGATTGGCCAGGGTACGTGTATTAGAGGGGTACGCGTGAAGTTTTACACGCGATTAGCCAGGGCACGTGTATCACAGGGGTACGCGGGAATGATCACACGCGATTTGGCTGGGTAGGTGTATTACAGGGGTACACGGGAAGTTTTACACGCGATTTGGCTGGGTACGTGTATTACAGGGGTGCGCGGGAATTATCACACGCGATTTGGCTGGGTACGTGTATTACAGGGGTGCGTGGGAAGTTACACACGCGATTAGGCTGGGTGGGTCCTCACAGGTGTTCCCTGTACACCCTCCACGGCCCCTGCAGGCAGCCCACAAAACAGGGGACTACCCTGCACACCTGCTCATGTCCCCCTGCACCCCCACCCCCCAGCCACCAGGGGAAGCCTCCACCAGGCCCCCACCCATGTCTACCACCACCCCCGCCCCCCAGCCACCAGGGGCAGCCTCCACCAGGCCCCCACCCATGTCTACCACCCCACCCCCACCCCCCAGCCACCAGGGGAAGCCTCCACCAGGCCCCCACCCATGTCTACCACCTCCCCTGCCCCCCATCCACCAGGGGCAGCCTCCACCAGGCCCCCACTCATGTCACCCACCACCCCCACACCCCAGCACTGTGGGGCACCTGCCAGCAGGCCCCCACCCATGTCCAACTCATGTCTCCCACCACCCCCACCCCCCAGCCACCAGGGGCACCCTCCACCAGGCCCCCACTCATGTCCCCCTGCACCCCCACCCCCCAGCCACCAGGGGCACCCTCCACCAGGCCCCCACTCATGTCCCCCTGCACCCCCACCCCCCAGCCACCAGGGGCAGCCTCCACCAGGCCCCCACTCATGTCTCCCAGCGTGCTACGTGTATCACAGGGGTGCGCGGGAAGTCCCACTCGCGAATAGCCTGGGCGCGTGTATTTCAGGGGTGCGCGGGAAGTTCCACACGCGAATAGCCTGGGCGCATGCATTTCAGGGGTGCGAGGGAAGTTTTACATGCGACTTTAGCAGGGTACGTGTATTACAGGGGTGCGTGGGAAGTTACACACGCGATTAGGCTGGGTGGGTCCTCACAGGTGTTCCCTGTACACCCTCCACGGCCCCTGCAGGCAGCCCACAAAACAGGGGACTACCCTGCACACCTGCTCATGTCCCCCTGCACCCCCACCCCCTAGGGGCAGCCTCCACCAGGCCCCACCCATGTCTACCACCACCCCCACCCCCCACCCCCCAGGAGCAGCCTCCACCAGGCCCCCACCCATTTCTACCACCACCCCCGCCCCCCAGCCACCAGGGGCAGCCTTCACCAGGCCCCCACCCATGTCTACCACCCCACCCCCACCCCCCAGCAGTGCAGGGGCACCCTCCACCAGGCCCCCACTCATGTCCCCCTGCACCCCCACCCCCCAGCCACCAGGGGCAGCCTCCACCAGGCCCCCACCCATGTCTACCACCCCACCCCCACTCCCCAGCCACCAGGGGAAGCCTCCACCAGGCCCCCACTCATGTCTCCCACCACCCCCACCCCCCAGCCACCAGGGGCACCCTCCATCAGGCCCCCACTCATGTCCCCCTGCACCCCCACCCCCCAGCCACCAGGGGCACCCTCCACCAGGCCCCCACTCATGTCCCCCTGCACCCCCACCCCCCAGCCACCAGGGGCAGCCTCCACCAGGCCCCCACTCATGTCTCCCAGCGTGCTACGTGTATTACAGGGGTGCGTGGGAAGTTACACACGCAATTAGGCTGGGTGGGTCCTCACAGGTGTTCCCTGTACACCCTCCACGGCCCCTGCAGGCAGCCCACAAAACAGGGGACTACCCTGCACACCTGCTCATGTCCCCCTGCACCCCCAGCCCCCAGCCACCAGGGGCAGCCTCCACCAGGCCCCACCCATGTCTACCACCACCCCCACCCCCCAGCCACCAGGAGCAGCCTCCACCAGGCCCCCACTCATGTCCCCCTGCACCCCCACCCCCCAGGGGCAGCCTCCACCAGGCCCCCACTCATGTCTACCACCCCACCCCCACCCCCCAGCCACCAGGGGAAGCCTCCACCAGGCCCCCACCCATGTCTACCACCTCCCCCGCCCCCCAGCCACCAGGGGCAGCCTCCACCAGGCCCCCACTCATGTCACCCACCACCCCCACACCCCAGCACTGTGGGGCACCTGCCAGCAGGCCCCCACCCATGTCCAACTCATGTCTCCCACCACCCCCACCCCCCAGCCACCAGGGGCAGCCTCCACCAGGCCCCCACTCATGTCTACCACCCCACCCCCACCCCCCAGCCACCAGGGGAAGCCTCCACCAGGCCCCACCCATGTCTACCACCACCCCCACCCCCCAGCCACCAGGAGCAGCCTCCACCAGGCCCCCACTCATGTCCCCCTGCACCCCCACCCCCCAGCCACCAGGGGCAGCCTCCACCAGGCCCCCACTCATGTCTACCACCCCACCCCCACCCCCCAGCCACCAGGGGAAGCCTCCACCAGGCCCCCACTCATGTCTACCACCTCCCCCGCCCCCCAGCCACCAGGGGCAGCCTCCACCAGGCCCCCACTCATGTCACCCACCACCCCCACACCCCAGCACTGTGGGGCACCTGCCAGCAGGCCCCCACTCATGTCCAACTCATGTCTCCCACCACCCCCACCCCCCAGCCACCAGGGGCAGCCTCCACCAGGCCCCCACTCATGTCTACCACCCCACCCCCACCCCCCAGCCACCAGGGGAAGCCTCCACCAGGCCCCACCCATGTCTACCACCACCCCCACCCCCCAGCCACCAGGAGCAGCCTCCACCAGGCCCCCACTCATGTCCCCCTGCACCCCCACCCCCCAGCCACCAGGGGCAGCCTCCACCAGGCCCCCACTCATGTCTACCACCCCACCCCCACCCCCCAGCCACCAGGGGAAGCCTCCACCAGGCCCCCACCCATGTCTACCACCTCCCCCGCCCCCCAGCCACCAGGGGCAGCCTCCACCAGGCCCCCACTCATGTCCCCTATCACCCCCACCCCCCAGCAGTGCAGGGGCAGCAGGCAGTCAGGCAGCAGCAGGTGGGAGCGTGCTCGGGCTCTGGGGGGCAGTAGTTCGGCCTTCCGGGCAGGAGCGTGGTATTCCGTGTGCGTACGCGTGGCCAGCTTGGTACGGAGTGATTTTGCACGTGAAAATCCTGCACGTCAGCGTGAAAACTGAGGAAAGGCCCTCAGCGCGTAAGCACGTCTGTGACGTGACCCGCACAGGTGTTTCCCACACAGCACGTGATGACAGAGCACACGTGGAAAGACTGCACGTCAGAGTGTAATCGCGTGTGATTGGTGGAAATGGCCCTACATGCAGAAGTGACAAAGCGTGTGATTGGTGGAAATGGCCCTACACGCAGAAGTCACAAAGCGTGTGATTGGTGGAAATGGCCCTACACGCAGAAGTGACAAAGCGTGTAATTGGTGGAAATGGCCCTACACGCAGAAGTGACAAAGCATGTAATAGGTGGAAATGGCCCTAGCGCGTACACGCCGCCTAAGTGACGCTGGACTTGTGGGCCTGTATAAAAGGTACGTGTAGAACACGTTTTCCTTGTACGTGCTTTTCGTGGAGAGCGAGTGGGTGAATTCTGTACTTCTTGTCGTTTCACACGCGATTTACTTCACGGCGTTTCTAGTTCGTATTCCCTGTTACCTCTGACAGCTTTTGCTCTTTTTTCTCTTTTACTGGTTTACCTGGGCCTGTTCCCTCAAACAGTGTTCCCTTCTACTGTTGTCCTGTCTCCTCAGACAGCGGACAAATCTTCTTTTGGCGGGGGTGTTGCCAACCAAACGTGCTCCTTTTACACGCTCGTTTACCTGGCAGACGGTGAGTCACGCACGTATCTAACATCTGTGCTAGCCCCGTGTGTAGCCTACCCCTTCAGAGGTCATTCTAGGCTGCGTGTGACACGCATACGTTCATTCTTGTGTTTCTGGGTGCCACAGCGTAGTGCAGGTTTTTCTTTCTGCACACGTGGTCTAGGAGGGGTTGCGTGCACGTCATCTCCCTTTTTTGGGCCTCCTGTGCGTTGCGTGACCCGTCATCTTTCCCCAGGGGTTACATTCAGCCTTGCTAGAGCACTAGGGTACAATTACCATCTGGTACCCAACCCCTTTGACCCCCAATTGCCCAGGACAATAGTCTACATCCACTCCCATACGCACATTAACATCAGTGCCATGGCTGGGAGGCGAGGATTCCGTAAGGGTGGCAAAGGTGGAAGAGCCACAAGTGGTGGCCGTGGTGGATCCGGTAGGGGACGTGGTCGTAACTTGCAGGGTGAGCCTGTCCCCCCATGTGTGGAGGACCAGTCACGGGCACCCATAATCCCCCCCCCCCTCCCATTGAGGCTGATGTGGCTGACACCATCCATGCTCAGCCCTTGTTGGACCAGCCCATTGTGGCACCAGACCTGGCAGACTCCATGGCTGACTTCCAGGTCAGCAGGGCTACGACACGTGCGCTGGTGCACGTTGATGCCATCATGCCACGTGGATCTGGGGCAGCAAGGTCATCTGCTGCACCAAGGAGGCAGGGCGGAGAGGCTGCAGGGGCAGCTGCGGCTCCATCCACCCCAGCCCTCACACACCCAGCCAGGACAGTGTCGGTCCTAGTACATGCTGCTGACATTCCCCCTGACACCATCACACTAGAGCTAATGCCTGCACCAACTCCCATGCTGAGTGTGCAATCCCACACTCCTGATACAGAGTCCACCAGGGCTCCTGCCCCTAGTGTCCAGAGCGGCGCAGGACACTCTGGATCACCACCACCTTCCAAGCGGAAGAGGAAGAGTGCTCGTCCGGCACAGGCTGATGCCCCAGACACGGCTACACAGTCCGGCCCGTCCAGGAAGCCCAGCTTCACGGATGACGAACTGAATGCACTTGTCGAGTATGTTTCCGGACATGACAACGAGATGGTCATTGTTGCAGGATCCAAGACCACACCTGCACAACGCCAGGCACACTGGCAGACCGTTGCGTACATCGTAAGTGCCCTTGGAATTGTGAGGCGCACAGCCAATGATTGCTATAAGCGCTGGAATGACCTAAAGCGCAGGGCAAAGAGTAAGCTGGCCTCAAGTCATGCCGCAACTCTAGTGACTGGAGGTGGGTCTCCAGTAGTAGACATGGAACTCACTCCACATGAGTCAGTCGCTGGGACCTACGTCACGGAGGAACAGATCCAAGGCGTGGGAGATCTGGCTGATTACGAGGCATTGTCCGGTGAGTGCACATGCATGTGTGTGTCATCCATGTGCATGGTGTGTGTGTGAGGGCTTCTGTTCGGGTGCCAGGTGAGAGTGTGTGCGCCTGAGTCGTATGGGTCAGCCATGTGCTTCATGCAATCCTTCCTGCGCAGCTGCATTTGGCCATAGCAGTATCCCTTCTGCCAACAGTAGACATCTAGCCCAACTGCACGCCAGTTGCCCTTGAAGTGTCACCTTTCCACAACATATTTGCTTCTCTTTCACTGTTCATTCAGTCAGTTTGTTTGCATTCCACCACTTTCACTAGGCATGTCGCTGTCCACTAGTCACATGTCTGACATGGGTATGGTAAAGTGGAGTGACTTTGTTACCTGGATATCATTTGTACACACATGTCCCTGTGCAATTGGACCATTTCAGACTGGCAGCTCCAGGTGAAAAATCAGACCTGTTAGAATTAGAAAAGCTATTACATGCGGGAACTGGACTGAATGAATAGGTGCTGCCCTCCTCTCCATCTTCACTCAATAGCAATGGTACATGCCATCTGTGTGATGGCATGTGTGTTTCACCTGCCAATCACAGGCCAATGTGTGATGCCACTGCCAGGCAGCATGCAGAAAATGTGTTCATCTTCCATCTTGCTGTCATCAGTGTGTGCCATTTGCCTGGACTTCATACGCAGTGAGGGTGCATGCATGGGAGGGTTTTAGTCATGTGGGACATGTGTCAATCAAGTACTGGTTCTCTTGCTTCTCAGCCCTCAATGTGTGCCATGGTGCTAATGCCTGTTTACATTTCTTTGTTTTCATGTCTTTGCAGGGGAAGACGCACCTGATACTGCTGGGGTTGTGGAGATGGTGCAGACCCAGGAGGGGTCCGAGGGCCGACCAACCACCAGTGAGGGACGTGGTGTGGTGGTGGGGGAGAACCCACAAGTGCTGCAGGCTGTGCTCTCAGGGGGTGTCTCTGGCTGCACCTCCCCCGAGCTGTACTCAGGTGTTGATTCGGATGAGACCTACGTGCCGTCGCAGGTGAGTGTTCCAGGGAGGGATTCTGTTCTGTCTCACCCACCTGCACCAGGGTCAGAACCCTCCATGGGGATGTCAGTGTTGGCAGCTACGCCTTCGGTGGTTACGGATGCAGGGTCACACTCCGCGACATCTGATCCTGTTCCTGGGCCAGCAGATCAGAGGGGGAATGCAGTCCTGCAGCCTCAGGCAGTGCCGGCACAGCAAGGCGCAGTTCGCCTTGCCCCAGACAGGTGTGGTGCCCGCCGACGTGGTGGCCGTACGCCACCCGGCAATACCGCATGGGAGCAATCCATTTACGGTATGGCAACCCAACAGGCTGCATCATCCGAGATGATGGCTCAGGCCATGGATAGGGTGGCCACTTCCATTGTCCCCCCAGAAAGGCTGATGGAGCGACTAGAGCAGGCAACCGACTCCATCTGCCAGTCACACAGGGAGGACATGTTGGGGTCCAACAGGGACAGGCGGGCGGCACTGGCGACTCTGCAGGAGGCCATCTCCATTGAGTCCCAGGGCCACAGGGAAGCCCTGAGGCAGGAGCTCCTTCACCTCAGGACGACTCTTGTTGAGCTTGAGGCTTCAACACACCAAAGGACAGAACAGCAGCTGGAGCGTCTCACCCGTACGCTCTCAGCTGAGATGCAGGCAACGAGGGCGGAGGTCCGGGCATCCCGTGAGTTGTTGCATGGGGACCTCCGCACACTCATCCTCCAGAACCAGACCTACCACACCCGCATGCTTGCAGCCATGGAGGAGCAGACTAGGGCCTTGCGTGGGCTGCCTCCCATAGTGCAACCACCTCCGGATGCAGCTGCACAGGGTGATAATAGCGACAGCAGTGATACTCCCACAATAGGGTAGCCGTGTGGGCCATGAGCCCATGGAGGTGTTTTATCTTCCCAGGATCCACGCAGGTGGGTTCTGGTGTGCATCCTGTCCTCGGACCTCCTGGGTGGCCTCCCCAACCCCCCCGGGGCCATCAATGGCCATTTTTGATTGTTTCTTATTTTTATTTTTATTTTGATTTCTTTTATTCCCAATTTTTTTGGGACGATCTGTTGGCTTCCGTGGTTCCTGTGGGCATACGCTGCATTGTGGCTGGGCACATGCAGGCTTGTAATGTATTTGGTTCAGATGCTTGGGTTTGAGTCACACACACCCCTCCTGCTTCCCGTTTCCATGGGCTTGTAAAGGCTGTGCCCAAGTGACAGTGAATTACACAGTGACGTTGGACTCCCATGAGCTGTGTGGGCAGTCTGTAGTCAATACTGTGTATACATTCCTAGTGCATATTGCTGTTGTGTTGTACACTGCATGTTGCATTGATGTGTAACTCTTCTTCTGTGTCTACCTCCCAATTTGCAGGTCCCTTCCTCATGTCCACACAAGGACCTCTAGTCTGGAGATGGGGTCCATGTTGGCAGCAGTGCACCTACAACTCTACATGGCGACAACACTGCACAGTTGGTAGTGGTGGGAGTGCAGGCATTTCCAGGTGGTGAGACTACTAATATGTAACATTTGTGATGTCATGTTAATGGAACTACGTGCTCAAGTATGTTGTTGGTCCGGCATTGCTGTGAGCATTTCAGGTGTTGCAGGTTTCTAATAGTGCCACTGTACATAGTGAGACTGATGTCATGTTGTGGGGATTACTTTGTTTACCTGCAATTAGCATGACATGGCACGGTGTGTCGTGTGGCGGTGCTGGGGTTGGGTTGGCTGACATGGCACTGTCCTCTTGTTGCATTTTGCAAGTGGGTATTCATTTTAGCTGCTTCAATGTGTAACTTCACAAAACTGCATTGGTGGTGTCTGTGTGGGTAGGGATGCACACATTGTGACACTTCCAGGTGAACAATCTCAGGCTGATATGGTTTTGACGGTTCATTCTCCAGACATTCAGGATCAGTGTCAGGTAGAGTCATCATTGATTGTCAGATGGAATGTGCCAGGGCAGTGTGCACTCCATAGGGGTGTGATTTCTATGTGAAGTAATTAGCCACTAGCTGTGTACGGGCTGCCTCCCCCCGTGCCCTTTCCCCTCCCATGCGCAGTGGCTGTGCATGTGGTTGGGGATGTGGGGCCACCACCATGTCCACGGCCAGGCCCCGGCGTGTTGCAACGTTGTGCAGGACACATGCTGCCACTATGATCCTGCACACTACTGGGGGAGCGTATAACAGCTGCCCGCCAGAACGGTCAAGGGAGCGAAAGCGTGACTTTAGCACTCCGAATGTGCGCTCCACTATGCCCCTGGTTGTAATGTGGGCTGTGTTATATCTTACCTGGGGTGGCGTGGTGGGGTTCCGAATTGGCGTCATCATGTGGGGGCTGAGAGGGTAGGCACTGTCCCCTGTGGAGGTGGTGATTGGTATCATTGGTGGGGTTGTGACCTTGCTCAGTATCCAACATGCATGCATGTGCAGGGCATACATACTCACCAAGCAGCCATGTATCGCCATGCCGCCCAGCTTCTAGGTCCCGGCTTAGGGTGGACATTCGGTAAATGAAGCTGTCGTGGGTGGAGCCGGGATAGTTGGCATATACTGAGGTGATGATTCCCTTGGCATTACATGCTACCTGCACGTTGATGGAATGCCAGTGCTTGCGGTTCCTATAGATGTGCTCAGATGCCCTGGGGGGACGTAGAGCCACATGGGTGCAGTCGATGGCACCTAGCACTTTGGGGAATCGTGCCACAGCGTAAAAATCCAGGGCGGCAGCATGCCTTTCTGCAGGTGTTCTGGGCAGGTATATGTGCCTGCGGACTGATGGCCGTGCAGTGATGATGTTCAAGACCTGGTGTAGGCAGCGTGACTGGGTGGCCTGTGACACCCCACCCACTATGGCACTTGTCCGCTGAAATGATCCAGTGGCTAAGAAGTGCAGTACATTGAGGACCTTCTCCAGGGGGCTGAGTGCTTGGGAGCACAGGGTGGGTGATGTGAGGTCATCCTCCCACTCACTCACCAGGTCCAGTATAATGTGTGGTGGAAACCTGTACCTCCCATACACCTGGTCATCAGGCATCCCGAAAAGGCTGGTTCTGGGTGTGAATATTCTGGCCCTGACTATCCTCCTCCTCCTCCTTTGGTAGCCCACTGCCACTGCTGCTAGGAACGGTATGTTCATCCTGGCGTCTGAGCTTGTTATTGTTAAAGTCCGCAAATGTATGCTTTGCGCGTGTTCTAGGCGAGCGTGTGACCCGCGCACCCCTGGAATCCAGTTCCCAGTCCAATAGCGTGTGGAAATTCACACGCACCACGGGATACAGCGTGTGACCCGCGCACCCCTGGAATCCAGTTCCCAGTCCAATAGCGTGTGGAAATTCACACGCACCACGGGATACAGCGTGTGACCCGCGCACCCCTGGAATCCAGTTCCCAGTCCAATAGCGTGTGGAAATTCACACGCACCACGGGATACAGGTTCGCTGACGTACTTGCGTGTGTAAGTGCCCGCGCACCCATTAAATACACGTACATAGGCCAATCGCGTGTACGCCCACTTTTGTCCAATTACACGCAATGACACTCTGACGTGCAGTATCTCCACGTGTGCCCCGTCATCACGTGCTGAGTGGGGAACACCCGTGCGGGTCACGTCACAGACGCGCTTAAGCACTGAGGGACTCTGGTCCAATAGAATCGCGTATGCGTGCTGACGCGCTTACGCGCTAAGGGCCTTTCCTCGGATTTCACGCTGACGTGCAGGATTTTCACGTGCCAAATCACTCCCTATCAAGCTGGCCACGCGAAAACACACGGAAGACCACGCTCCTGCCCAGAAGGCCGAGTTACTGCCCCCTGTGCCCCGAGCAGCCTCCCACGTGCCATCTGCTGCTGCCTGCCTGCCTGCCTGCCTGCTGCCACCGTGCCCTGCCATTTGGTGCCTGCACATCAGCCATCTGCAGGGGTCCAGTTGCTGTGTCCACCCCTGCTGGAACTGAAGACTCCCGACTGGGATTACATCGCTCCACAGCCCAGCCCCAGGACCCAGTTGCCCACCCACACCTGCCTCTGGGGTTGCCATGTCGGGCACTTCCACATCTGGCACCAGTGGCAACCCCAGGCCAGAGGGGCAGAGGGGCACCAGCTTCACTGTCACCGAAGTTGGTGTCCTGGTGGAGCATGTCCTGGGGCAGTATGATGCCCTCTTTGGATCGTCCCGCGCCAGCAAGGAAGGACGGCAGAGGATCTGGGCCGACTGTGTGGTTGCCATCAACGCGGAGGGGGTGGCAACCCGCGACGTCCTGAAGATCAAGAAGCGCTGGGAGGACTTGAGGTCCAGGACCCTTGTGAAGGCCCGGCGCCTCGTGGAGGGGGGCCGGGGCCGCATGAGTTCCATCCAGATGAGGGTCCTGGAACGCGTACGCCCAGCGCTCCACGCCCAGATCCTTGAGAGGGAGGCCCGTCTGGAGTTGAGCGGTAAGTGTCCATGCATTACTGTGTGAGACAGGGCATGTTGCGGTGTGCTGGTTCTATGATACTTGCCTGTATGTGTGCCATAGGCCATGTATGCATGTATGTGTGCAGGGACATCATGGTAATGCATGTGCGACCAGTGATGTGTGACCCACATGGTTGTTGCATGTGTTGAAATGCCGCATGGGGAGCCCTATGCAGATTTAGAACATGAGAGCATGCCAGTCTCTGTACCTGGACATGGGTGGGGGTGAGGGATGAGTGCTGATGCCAGGTACATATATGGTAGCCATGTCTGTGTGCCTGACCTGCATGTCTGTGACTTGTGCATGCCATGGATGCATGACACATGTGTGTGTCAATGCACAGATTCAGTGAAGCAGCCAAATTACCCTTGTATCCGCTGTGTTTGGTGTGTTTGGGGCCAGATGGATGTGACTGAGGTGAAGTGTGTGCATGTGATAGGCATGAGCCATGATGCATGTGAGTTACATATCATTGAATGTTTCAAGAGTCCATTGGACATGCATGGAAATGTCCATGGCATGCACCATGCCTGTTACTGTGTGTGTTTTGCCTGGACTGACCCATGTGTTGTGGAGGGACATGATGGAAGTGTACTTTGACAGTGGTGCTCATCTGCTATTGCTTCCTGTCTAGGGGACCATTGTACAGTGCCCTGATGCTTGTGTTCTTTGTCTCCCTCTACGCAGCGGCTAGTGAAGAGGAGGGCGGAGACGACGCTGTGGAGCAAGGCGGCGGGGATGCCCCCACGGCTGCAGCGGAAGGGGTGGGTGAGCCCCCACAGGGGCCTGCTACGGTGGGAGACGGTGAGGAGCCATCCAGGTTGGTGGTTTGCACAGAGGAGGAGGAGGCCGCCACTGGGGCACACATGGGGCCTGGTGGGGGCATCCCTGCTGGTGCAAGTGGTGCAGTCCAGGGCCAGGGGCAGGAGGCAGCACAGGTCACCGTGGAGGGGCCTGTGCATGTCGCTGTCCCTGACCCTGTGAGTGCACCACCATGCACCAGCAGGGATGCCCCGTCCCAGGCCTGTCCGCAGGTAGAGGGGATGTCCATGTCACCTGACTCCCCTCCACCTGCGGACGTGGGAACCCCTGGCTGTGCGGAGAAGGTCCTGATTGGGGTCGCGATGCGCACGGCTGTGATTCGTGATGCCGTGCGTGCTTCCCGGGAGGAGCACGCACGGCATCACGAAGTGCACCATGCCGACGTGGCCCAATTGGGATCGGCCATGTTCGGGGGTTTCCTGCATGTGTTGGCCAATGTGGCGGCCCTCTCCTCCTCTGTGCAGGCTATCCACCAGTCGTTCTGCTTGCCGTCTTCCAGCCCAGATGCCACCAGGGCCCCCTGTGGACCTGCCCCGACCAATGCAGCCAGCTCGGTGGGGATCCCATCCCTGCCACAGTCGGGAGTCAGAGATCCAGCAGGGGTGGACACCAGAGCAACTGGACCCCAGCAGATGGAGGATGTGACGGCATCATCGGGCAGGGCACGTGCACAACGGCGTCGGTGGTTTCCATCAGCCTGGATGCTGTCGTGCTGGCACAGGCAATTACGTCGGAGGCAGCAGCAGGCTCAACGTGGGAGGCATCATGGCTCGGGGCCATCAACATCAGGGGTGCAGGCATCGGCCGGAGGGCAGGAGAACCCTGGAATGGGAGTGGCTTCCGTGTGGGAGCGTTTGTGCCAGCGGATAGGTGCAGAGCGGCAGCGGGCAGAGGAGGAACGGCTCACGATGGTCAGGGCGGAGGACTCCATGCGGAGGGCGCTGAGGCGGGCTGAGTGCCTCGAGGGTCTTCGCAGGGAGTTTGAGCTTGACACTGCGTTATCCCTGCGGGACCTCGGGGCCAGGGAACATGCCCGCCTCCAAGCCATTGACCAGGAGTTCGATGATGCCCTGGCCCATGACAACAACCAGTGAGCCGTCCGAATAGCCCGCTGCCTTTGTATATAGTTGTATAGTTAGGGTTAGGTTTCCTTTGTTTTTTTGATATTTTTTGATAGCGATTGGACAATGCACCACTTTTTTGTATATAGTTCAGTTTTTAGTTAGTAGTCATAGTTAGGTTTAATTTGGTTGGGCTCATGGACCCAGGATGATCTTCTTCATGGTTCTTCGTTGGCTTATTTTTATTTTTCAGATTATTTTCTTGGACATTCATCTTGCTTTGTTTGATTTGCTTTGTGTTTTTTCTTATTTCATTTCCATTCTACTTGCTGTTCAGTACATTATTTTTTTATTCTTCAATGTGTCGTATCATCTCATTGCTTTCAGGCATGTCATGTTGGGTGTTTTGTCATTCACTTGCAGCCATTGTGTGTGACAGACATGTGTTCAATTGCATTATTTTAATTGGGGGTGTAACATGTAATTGCCTTTGATATGTGGGTGGGTGTGATAGTTGGTTGGGCCTTTTGGCAGGGGAGGATGGGCATTACGGACATGATTGGGGAATGTTGGGACCCAGGTGCAGGGGGGCATGGATTGGACATGGGTGGGGGCCTGCTGGCAGGTGCCCCACAGTGCTGGGGGGTGGGGGTGGTGGGAGACATGAGTGGGGGCCTGGTGGAGGGTGCCCCTGGTGGCTGGGGGGTGGGGGTGGTGGGAGACATGAGTGGGGGCCTGGTGGAGGGTGCCCCTGGTGGCTGGAGTGTGGGGGTGGTGGGAGACATGAGTTGGACATGGGTGGGGGCCTGCTGGCAGGTGCCCCACAGTGCTGGGGGGTGGGGGTGGTGGGAGACATGAGTGGGGGCCTGGTGGAGGGTGCCCCTGGTGGCTGGGGGGTTGGGGTGGTGGGAGACATGAGTGGGGGCCTGGTGGAGGGTGCCCCTGGTGGCTGGGGGGTGGGGGTGGTGGGAGATATGAGTTGGACATGGGTGGGGGCCTGCTGGCAGGTGCCCCACAGTGCTGGGGGGTGGGGGTGGTGGGAGACATGAGTGGGGGCCTGGTGGAGGGTGCCCCTGGTGGCTGGGGGGTGGGGGTGGTGGGAGACATGAGTGGGGGCCTGGTGGAGGGTGCCCCTGGTGGCTGGGGTGTGGGGGTGGTGGGAGACATGAGTTGGACATGGGTGGGGGCCTGCTGGCAGGTGCCCCACAGTGCTGGGGGGTGGGGGTGGTGGGAGACATGAGTGGGGGCCTGGTGGAGGGTGCCCCTGGTGGCTGGGGGGTGGGGGTGGTGGGAGACATGAGTGGGGGCCTGGTGGAGGGTGCCCCTGGTGGCTGGGGGGTGGGGGTGGTGGGAGACATGAGTTGGACATGGGTGGGGGCCTGCTGGCAGGTGCCCCACAGTGCTGGGGGGTGGGGGTGGTTGGAGACATGAGTGGGGGCCTGGTGGAGGGTGCCCCTGGTGGCTGGGGGGTGGGGGTGGTGGGAGACATGAGTGGGGGCCTGGTGGAGGGTGCCCCTGGTGGCTGGAGTGTGGGGGTGGTGGGAGACATGAGTTGGACATGGGTGGGGGCCTGCTGGCAGGTGCCCCACAGTGCTGGGGGGTGGGGGTGGTGGGAGACATGAGTGGGGGCCTGGTGGAGGGTGCCCCTGGTGGCTGGGGGGTTGGGGTGGTGGGAGACATGAGTGGGGGCCTGGTGGAGGGTGCCCCTGGTGGCTGGGGGGTGGGGGTGGTGGGAGATATGAGTTGGACATGGGTGGGGGCCTGCTGGCAGGTGCCCCACAGTGCTGGGGGGTGGGGGTGGTGGGAGACATGAGTGGGGGCCTGGTGGAGGGTGCCCCTGGTGGCTGGGGGGTGGGGGTGGTGGGAGACATGAGTGGGGGCCTGGTGGAGGGTGCCCCTGGTGGCTGGGGGGTGGGGGTGGTGGGAGACATGAGTTGGACATGGGTGGGGGCCTGCTGGCAGGTGCCCCACAGTGCTGGGGGGTGGGGGTGGTGGGAGACATGAGTGGGGGCCTGGTGGAGGGTGCCCCTGGTGGCTGGGGGGTGGGGGTGGTGGGAGACATGAGTGGGGGCCTGGTGGAGGGTGCCCCTGGTGGCTGGGGGGTGGGGGTGGTGGGAGACATGAGTTGGACATGGGTGGGGGCCTGCTGGCAGGTGCCCCACAGCGCTGGGGGGTGGGGGTGGTGGGAGACATGAGTGGGGGCCTGGTGGAGGGTGCCCCTGGTGGCTGGGGCGTGGGGGTGGTGGGAGACATGAGTGGGGGCCTGGTGGAGGGTGCCCCTGGTGGCTGGGGTGTGGGGGCGGTGGGAGACATGAGTTGGACATGGGTGGGGGCCTGCTGGCAGGTGCCCCACAGTGCTGGGGGGTGGGGGTGGTGGGAGACATGAGTGGGGGCCTGGTGGAGGGTGCCCCTGGTGGCTGGGGGGTGGGGGTGGTGGGAGACATGAGTGGGGGCCTGGTGGAGGGTGCCCCTGGTGGCTGGGGGGTGGGGGTGGTGGGAGACATGAGTTGGACATGGGTGGGGGCCTGCTGGCAGGTGCCCCACAGTGCTGGGGGGTGGGGGTGGTGGGTGACATGAGTGGGGGCCTGGTGGAGGGTGGTGGGAGACATGAGTTGGACATGGGTGGGGGCCTGCTGGCAGGTGCCCCACAGTGCTGGGGGTTGGGGGTGGTGGGAGACATGAGTGGGGGCCTGGTGGAGGGTGCCCCTGGTGGCTGGGGGGTGGGGGTGGTGGGAGACATGAGTGGGGGCCTGGTGGAGGGTGCCCCTGGTGGCTGGGGGGTGGGGGTGGTGGGAGACATGAGTTGGACATGGGTGGGGGCCTGCTGGCAGGTGCCCCACAGCGCTGTGGGGTGGGGGTGGTGGGAGACATGAGTGGGGGCCTGGTGGAGGGTGCCCCTGGTGGCTGGGGGGTGGGGGTGGTGGGAGACATGAGTGGGGGCCTGGTGGAGGGTGCCCCTGGTGGCTGGGGGGTGGGGGTGGTGGGAGACATGAGTTGGACATGGGTGAGGGCCTGCTGGCAGGTGCCCCACAGTGCTGGGGGGTGGGGGTGGTGGGAGACATGAGTGGGGGCCTGGTGGAGGGTGCCCCTGGTGGCTGGGGGGTTGGGGTGGTGGGAGACATGAGTGGGGGCCTGGTGGAGGGTGCCCCTGGTGGCTGGGGGGTGGGGGTGGTGGGAGATATGAGTTGGACATGGGTGGGGGCCTGCTGGCAGGTGCCCCACAGTGCTGGGGGGTGGGGGTGGTGGGAGACATGAGTGGGGGCCTGGTGGAGGGTGCCCCTGGTGGCTGGGGGGTGGGGGTGGTGGGAGACATGAGTGGGGGCCTGGTGGAGGGTGCCCCTGGTGGCTGGGGTGTGGGGGTGGTGGGAGACATGAGTTGGACATGGGTGGGGGCCTGCTGGCAGGTGCCCCACAGTGCTGGGGGGTGGGGGTGGTGGGAGACATGAGTGGGGGCCTGGTGGAGGGTGCCCCTGGTGGCTGGGGGGTGGGGGTGGTGGGAGACATGAGTGGGGGCCTGGTGGAGGGTGCCCCTGGTGGCTGGGGGGTGGGGGTGGTGGGAGACATGAGTTGGACATGGGTGGGGGCCTGCTGGCAGGTGCCCCACAGTGCTGGGGGGTGGGGTGGTGGGAGACATGAGTGGGGGCCTGGTGGAGGGTGCCCCTGGTGGCTGGGGGGTGGGGGTGGTGGGAGACATGAGTGGGGGCCTGGTGGAGGGTGCCCCTGGTGGCTGGGGGGTGGGGGTGGTGGGAGACATGAGTTGGACATGGTTGGGGGCCTGCTGGCAGGTGCCCCACAGCGCTGGGGGGTGGGGGTGGTGGGAGACATGAGTGGGGGCCTGGTGGAGGGTGCCTCTGGTGGCTGGGGGGTGGGGGTGGTGGGAGACATGAGTGGGGGCCTGGTGGAGGGTGCCCCTGGTGGCTGGGGTGTGGGGGCGGTGGGAGACATGAGTTGGACATGGGTGGGGGCCTGCTGGCAGGTGCCCCACAGTGCTGGGGGGTGGGGGTGGTGGGAGACATGAGTGGGGGCCTGGTGGAGGGTGCCCCTGGTGGCTGGGGGGTGGGGGTGGTGGGAGACATGAGTGGGGGCCTGGTGGAGGGTGCCCCTGGTGGCTGGGGGGTGGGGGTGGTGGGAGACATGAGTTGGACATGGGTGGGGGCCTGCTGGCAGGTGCCCCACAGTGCTGGGGGGTGGGGGTGGTGGGAGACATGAGTGGGGGCCTGGTGGAGGGTGGTGGGAGACATGAGTTGGACATGGGTGGGGGCCTGCTGGCAGGTGCCCCACAGTGCTGGGGGGTGGGGGTGGTGGGAGACATGAGTGGGGGCCTGGTGGAGGGTGCCCCTGGTGGCTGGGGGGTGGGGGTGGTGGGAGACATGAGTGGGGGCCTGGTGGAGGGTGCCCCTGGTGGCTGGGGGGTGGGGGTGGTGGGAGACATGAGTTGGACATGGGTGGGGGCCTGCTGGCAGGTGCCCCACAGTGCTGGGGGGTGGGGGTGGTGGGAGACATGAGTGGGGGCCTGATGGAGGGTGCCCCTGGTGGCTGGGGGGTGGGGGTGGTGGGAGACATGAGTGGGGGCCTGGTGGAGGGTGCCCCTGGTGGCTGGGGGGTGGGGGTGGTGGGAGACATGAGTTGGACATGGGTGAGGGCCTGCTGGCAGGTGCCCCACAGTGCTGGGGGGTGGGGGTGGTGGGAGACATGAGTGGGGGCCTGGTGGAGGGTGCCCCTGGTGGCTGGGGGGTGGGGGTGGTGGGAGACATGAGTGGGGGCCTGGTGGAGGGTGCCCCTGGTGGCTGGGGGGTGGGGGTGGTGGGAGACATGAGTTGGACATGGGTGGGGGCCTGCTGGCAGGTGCCCCACAGTGCTGGGGGGTGGGGGTGGTGGGAGACATGAGTGGGGGCCTGGTGGAGGGTGCCCCTGGTGGCTGGGGGGTGGGGGTGGTGGGAGACATGAGTGGGGGCCTGGTGGAGGGTGCCCCTGTGGCTGGGGGGTGGGGGTGGTGGGAGACATGAGTTGGACATGGGTGGGGGCCTGCTGGCAGGTGCCCCACAGTGCTGGGGGGTGGGGGTGGTGGGAGACATGAGTGGGGGCCTGGTGGAGGGTGCCCCTGGTGGCTGGGGGGTGAGGGTGGTGGGAGACATGGGTGGGGGCCTGGTGGAGGGTGCCCCTGGTGGCGGGGGGGTGGGGGTGGTGGGAGACATGAGTTGGACATGGGTGGGGGCCTGCTGGCAGGTGCCCCACAGTGCTGGGGGGTGGGGGTGGTGGGAGACATGAGTGGGGGCCTGGTGGAGGGTGCCCCTGGTGGCTGGGGGGTGGGGGTGGTGGGAGACATGAGTGGGGGCCTGGTGGAGGGTGCCCCTGGTGGCTGGGGGGTGGGGGTGGTGGGAGACATGAGTGGGGGCCTGGTGGAGGGTGCCCCTGGTGCCTGGGGGGTGGGAGTGGTGGGAGACATGAGTGGGGGCCTGGTGGAGGCTGCCCCTGCACTGCTGGGGGGTGGGGGTGCAAGGGGACATGAGTTGGTGTTCATTAGTTCAAGGAGACATGTGCCTTTGCTGGGGGGCATGCCCATGGTGGGTGGGCTGCCTGCGGGACATGACCAGGGATGCAGGGTAGTCCCCTGTGGTGTGGGCTGCCTGCAGGGGCCGTGGAGGGTGTACAGGGTACACCTGGGAGGACCCACACTGTCAAATCACATGTGGGACTTCCTGCGCACCCCTGAAATACACGCGCCCAGGCTATTCGCGTGTGGAACTTCCCGCGCACCCCTGAAATACACGCGCCCAGGCTATTCGCGTGTGGAACTTCCCGCGCACCCCTGAAATACACGCGCCCAGGCTATTCGCGTGTGGAACTTCCCGCGCACCCCTGAAATACACGCGCCCAGGCTATTCGCGTGTGGAACTTCCCGCGCACCCCTGAAATACACGCGCCCAGGCTATTCGCGTGTGGAACTTCACTCGCACCCCTGGAATACACGCGCCCCCAGGCTATTCGCGTGTGGAACTTCCCGCGCACCCATGAAATACACGCGCCCAGGCTATTCGCGTGTGGAACTTCCCGCGCACCCCTGAAATACACGCGCCCAGGCTATTCACGTGTGGAACTTCCCGCGCACCCCTGAAATACACGCACCCAGGCTATTCGCGTGTGGAACTTCCCGCGCACCCCTGAAATACACGCGCCCAGGCTATTCGCGTGTGGAACTTCCCGCGCACCCCTGAAATACACGCGCCCAGGCTATTCGCGTGTGGAACTTCACGCGCACCCCTGAAATACACGTAGCCCGCTCCCCCAGACCCGATCGCGTGTGAAACTTCACGCGAACCCCTGAAATACACGTAGCCCGCTCCCCCAGGCCCGATCGCGTGAGGAACTTCACGCGAACCCCTGAAATACACGTAGCCCGCTCCCCCAGGCCCGATCGCGTCAGGAACTTCACGCGAATCCCTGTAATACACGTAGCCCGCTCCCCCAGACCCGATCGCGTGTGAAACTTCACGCGAACCCCTGAAATACACGTAGCCCGCTCCCCCAGGCCCGATCACGTGAATAACTTCACGCGAACCCCTGTGATGCACGTAGCCCGCTCCCCCAGACCCGATCGCGTGTGAAACTTCACGCGAACCCCTGAAATACACGTAGCCTGCTCCCCCAGGCCCGATCGCGTGAATAACTTCACGCGAACCCCTGTGATGCACGTACCCTGCTGAAATTGCGTGTTAGACTTCCCGCGCACCCCGGTATACACGCACACGTATTTTTAGTCAGCGGGTGTCCGTGTTTGTGGGTACCCCTTTGCACGTCATTTTTCCTGGAGGGCCACAGTATGGGACATTCATCATGGCAGTATATAGGTGCTATTTGTTGGCGCACCTTTTGGCGCACATTTCTTACAGCCGCAGAGACGCTAC
The DNA here is from genome assembly GCF_040938575.1 of Ambystoma mexicanum. Taxonomy (NCBI): domain Eukaryota; kingdom Metazoa; phylum Chordata; class Amphibia; order Caudata; family Ambystomatidae; genus Ambystoma; species Ambystoma mexicanum. The sequence goes on from NC_090921.1 coordinate 308,950,347, forward strand.
CGCCTGCTTTCTTGTGGCGGTCGTGTTTGTGCCTGTGCGCTGGTTTGAGCGTGCGCTTTTTTGCACTATTCTATTCCATGAATACGTGTTGTAGGCGAGCGTGTGGGCGTTCCGCGCACTTGTGCCCTGTACTTCCCCCGTGACGCCCACGTTTTGGCAAGTTGTTCCCCATTCCGAGTGTTACGCCCGTGTTCCGCCTACTTTTGTTGCGTGCGCCGCGCTATGTGCGAATTTCGCTGTGGCCTGTGCGATTTTCGCTGTGACCTGGCGCACGCTGTTAGATGGCCTGTGCGCCAACGTGCGCCGCGCACTTTTTTATCGCACATCCGCTGGTTTTCGCGCGCACGGCCTTCCATGAATCGACGTGCGCTGCTTTTCGTGCGATTTTCGCAATTGCACTGCGATTTTCGCTATTCCACTGCGATTCGCACGTTTTTGCCCACTTGCGCCGCGCTAATTATTCCATGAATCGGCTTGTGAGTTCCTTCTTCTCCAACTAGGACCCCTCTTCTGCAATGCACTGTCAGTTAAACAAGATGCGTGGGGATGCTAGGGGCACTAAACACAGAACATGTGATTTTATCCAACGAGGCTGCATTGTAATTCTTTGAAGCAGAAAGAGAATCAAAGCGTGTCTCAGTTGATAATAATACATCTAGACAATTGGTACTTGAGAGTGGTACGCCCGACTGGAATAAAAATAATAAAACCTTTTCAAATCTATTTGTTCTCCACCTGCAAAGTGCCCCTCGCCCTGCCTCAAAAAATTAATTAATGGTTGCTTTGATCATTTGTAGGCAAGTAGCAAAGAATTGCATTCGATCAGAGGTTCATGTTTATCAGGAGCAGGTTTTTCTTAGAGTACTTTAGGATTTATATATTTCAAACATTCTTTTTTTATTTTATTTTTCCATATATTTTGGTCATCTAGTATTTAATATGCATTTCGCTCCATCTATATATTTGCATAATCTTCTAGCTATGACCAGTGTGAAAGTCTGTGACAATGACCAATTAGGTTGTGTACTGAGGGATTTGTAAGCATTGTTTTTTTATAATTAAATCAGATTGAATTAGCAGCATCAGAGAGAACCAGCCCATAAATACAAGAGGTTTGCCTCCTATGCATTTCTTTCGTTGTCTAGAGATTAGCATTAAATGATATAGCAGTAGCTAATGTGTGGTGGTCATCATTATCGATGCCTAAAACAATGAGGGACTGGATCAATGTAACCCTTTCAGGCTGAAGGATCTTATCGATTTGCAAATGTATCTCATGCAAATCGCTCTATACAGCTTACTCTTGTGTGAATTAAATTATCCATTTGTTAGCACTTATTATACTGATCCTTGTTGCAATGCCATTTAAACCTTTTTTTTTATTGGGGTTAAGTACAGGGCAGCTCTGCTGCTCTTGATTAAGGTCCAGCTTTAAACAATAAAATAAAATAATGAAATAAGTACAGTTTATACTGAGTATAGTACTTGTTCATTTTCTTTGCTGGTGTGGGAACATCATGTAAAAGAATGTTCACAAGTCTTGTGCCAGAATTCTTTTCCAAACTCCATGGTCGATTTATGTTATATTATGTTGATTTATACCGTGCACCACTACTGTTTGATTGGTCTCCACGTGCTCACGTAGCTTTGTAAAAACTAAGTGGGGCACAGCACTGAGGCAAGAGGGATAGGAGAGAGATGTGCTCTTCTGTTGGTGCTTACAAAACCAGGACAAACTGGCATCTGTGCATGTCGGCTTTCTGAGTGTGCTTTGATTGTGTGCACTGGGGTTATTGAGTCTGGAGGAGCAATGTCCAGTATCTGGGTTGTTTGGTATTTGCGGCAGTTTGTTCTTGTGGCGTGTTTGTGGCTTGTGTGTTGTGTGTAGTAAGGCTAACCCATATGGGCATGTGTGGTATGTGAGAGTTATGCGAGAGAGGAGCAGGGAGTAGGGGTAGTTAGAAGTGTGTTGTTGTTTTATTGTTGGTTCCAGGATCCGTACAGTCCCATGATTGCCTTGGGTCCGGGGGAGGAGTGCTTTTGTTATGCTTGATATTGATATTGATATGTTATTTCTATTGCACTCTTACACAAGTGTTTCAGAGCGCGACAAGGCAAGGGAAGGGAACAGGGGAGAACAAAACAACAATCTTACAAGGCCCGGTGACATTGAGAACGCGCAAGTGCATGGGAGAGGAAAAGTGCATGCAAGGGGGAGAAGTGGAGAGTGCGAAGGAGAAACAGATAAATAATAATAAATAAATAAATAACATAGGCAACACAAACAGTGGTAGTGAAGCCAGCAACTGGCAAGTGCTAGGTTTATGGCAGCAGACAAGGTAGGTCTGATAAGTGCAGGAAGAAAAAAGGGGGGGGCTGTATGGGTACAGGTACAGACTCCAGTGCAAGGGGTGGTCCGGAGGCAGTGCGGAAGGGTGACAGGGTGAGCAGGTACCTGGGCCCAGAGGACAGAGGGTGGCCAGGTGCACAGTGCCAAGAGCGAACAGCTCAGCAGGGCAGAGGGGGAGCCAAGACAGAAGCAAAGAGGAAGGTCTTGAGGTGCAGCCGGAACCAGAGATGGTTCTCATCAAGTTTTAGAGTGGCATGGAGGCTGTTCCAGAGGGAGCCAAAGACAGAGATCTAGCCCCAGGTTGTTTCTTTGAAAAATGACTGACCGGGAGGGAGTAGAGATAGAGGAGCAAAGATCTCGAGAGGGGAGGTATTTGCGGAGGGATAGCTGAAGGTATTTTGGACCCAGGTCCCAGAAAGCCTTGTGGACAATGCAGAGGGTTTTGAATGTAATCCTTGCATCCACTGGGAACCAATGGAGAGATTTCAGAGCTGGAGAGATACGATCCCAGGGCTTGAGGCCAAGAACAAGTGTTCCAGTCCTGTTCTGGATTAGTTGAAGAGGGCAGAGAGTAGAGGCAGGTAGATTTAGAAAGAGGTTGTTATAATAGTCCAACTTAGAGAGAACCAGAGCTTGAGAGACCATGAGATTCTGAGGGAAGGAGAGGAAAGGCAGAGTACCTCCAAGAAGGTGCAGTAGGAAGTTTGACTTTTTAGAGACATCAGAGATGTGGGCGGAGAAGGAAAGTGTGGAGTCAAAGATTACCCCAAGGGTCTTTGCCTCGCAGGTGGTGGTAGGAAGAGGGCCAAGGGAGGCCGGCCAGAGAGTGAGGGGAACGGATGTTGAAGGTGTGCCAATGAGGAGGATCTTGTCTCTGTGAATTACATTTCCAGGTGTTCAGTCATTTTCTGAAGGTGAGGTGATCTTCTGTCGTTCTCATTACCTTCGGTATCAAGTTTCTTTTTCTCATAGTGTTCCCTTTCCATTTGGAGGTCACTGTTCGATCTTAGGTTTCTTCCTGTCTGGTAGTGGGGGATTTATGGGGACGCATAACTTCTATCTCTGACCCTTCAGCAACTAGGGCTTGTACCATAGAGATAGGTTATTTTTGAGTTATTTAACCCTTCTGTAATATCTTGCTCAGGACTAATGTTACCTGTCTCTCTTCTAGACTTTAAGCAAGGTTGCAAATAGTGTAGCTGTGTGGTAAAGACATATCTTCTGATCTCAATTTGAAGAATCCTTCTATCCCTAAATAATGGGTCACTTGTTACAAACCTATTGTAAGTAAAATACATTTAGTTGATGTCTGCAGTCTCCTCGCCTATCGCCACTGTGAGATGATTGCCATTGGAGGAAGCACAGTGGATCCACTGCACAATACCCCCCTGGGAGGAGAGAGTGGCAATCATCCTTCACCTGGAATGAATAGATAGAATTGGAGAAACAAAGGTGGGAGCAATAAGCCAACCAGAACCAGGTGAATGCAAAAGCACTCCATGGGATCAGAGAAATATGAAGGAAGTGCATGTGTCACAGCCAGCATTAGGCTCATACACAAGTGACAATGTTGATGTTAAGTCCATTGCTGATGTCCACAATGCCACAGGAATAGGTATGATAACCCAGTCAGTGTGTACACTTGGAAGTTGGACCATATGGTAAACAATGAAAATAAATGTGATGACTGTAGACATCAACAGACTACTCACTTGATGCACTCTTGAGATGCTGCAATGCACAATGTCATGCCCAGCATCCCAAAATGACCCCCAGTCATGCCATATTGCACAAGCTAAGTAAAGTAAAGTTGATGGTGCAGAGGTAACACACACCACAGTACACTGTGCACAGGACACACCTGAGGCCCACATATGTTAATGGACATATATTAGGCTAAGCTCTCATATTTCTTTGCTCACTCTCAGACTCCTTTTTAGTACATTAGGCCCCATTTCTCTGGTACTCCCATTTGCCAGTTTGAATATTTGCAGCCTAAAATGCTGAGCTCTTCTAAATACATGTTTTTAGAAAGAATTAATTAGCTCAGTGTTTTCTGCAGGCTGAACCTTTGAACAGCTTTGATCAGCCAGACACTGCTAAAACAGGAGATAACAAATGCCTTCCCGCCTCTCATCTCCCACAACCAAGGGCACGAAACTACAAATATATGTACCAATAATTAGCAAAGAGCTGACAGGCTGTGTACATTAGAGGAAGGAAGAATTTAAACAAACTGCCGAGCCGCAGAGGCGCATCGACTTTAAGTCAAAGCAAATAGAGATTAGATATTGGGGGTGTCTCCTTGTGCCTGGGTCAGTTTGAACCTTGTTACTTTGTGAACAATAAATCTGTACAAACATGATGTAGAGTAGACATGCAGGCATTTCAGAGAAACATGTATACTTTGCAGGCAACCCATAACCCATAAACTGTCTGGAATTTGACAGCCTAAGAAACTAGAAACTTTGTAACCCACAATATAATTGCTCAATTTCTCTATGAATGTCTGCAGACATAGTTGTACTTGGGTTCACTTTAAGCGAATAAACTTTTGTTATTCTGTGACTGTGGGCTTTTTATTTTATTTGCAGAAATAATGTTAGACTTCCAACAGCATATGACACAGCACAAGACACCGCAACCCAATCACCTTGTCTGCCACCCCTGCACTCCAAACATCAGACAGTCATGGCAAGACCCCAGCCAAATAAGTAGGATCAAAAGTGTACCCAGAAGCAGCAGCACCTCTACTGGCATTGACACTGCTGTAGTAGCCTCTGGACTGGCCACTACCACCAAGCTACCTGCCCCCATATGTGTTGCTACACCCATCACCATCTCAGCTACTAATCCCTCAATTCCCTTGCGGGTTGTAGCATCCCTCATGCAAATGCCAGCAGTGTGCCTGGCTCAAGTCAAGCAGGATTACCATTGGTGAACACGGACAGTAGAGACACTTTATTAGTCAAACAGCATATGCTGTTTGTCACCCATCAGATGTGGAGCTGGTGTTGACCTGCCTTTGTCCAGACCACCCTCTCCAGGCCTTGGTTCTCCAGTGATCAGTCCTTCCCAAACCCCTGTTGCTGTTGACCTTTAGTCACTCACACAGCCTGATAATGGTCATGATGCTTCAGACTTTGGCGATGCAGCAATGTTTGAGAGTGATATCCCACCCACCACCTCACCTGTTTGCCCACCTGCTGCCCTGCCCGGTGATGCCTTTTCTGGCATCTGGGTGAGGCTCACAAAAATGGCAGGAGATGATGGAAGAGCTCACAGAGCTTCATCTGCAGCATGACAGGCAATGGGTATGCCATGCAAAGGGCTGCAATCTATCTCAGGCTACAGTGGCGTATACAGTGATGGGCAAGAGGGTGCAGGAGGCACTGTGAGCTGGCCAGCAGAATATGCAGAGGGCACTTCACCTCATGAAGCAACACATGCATGACCTGTGCTCAGTCCTCTCTGTTTCTATTACCCCCACATACGAGTCGCAAGCAGGGAGTCCCCTGGGAGGTCGTTGCACAATGCCACTTACACACCAAAGTTGACTTCTGGCAAAGAAAAATGCTGTAAAAAATAATTGCCAGACTCCAACTTTACATTGGGTATTTAGGGAGGTGGGAAGCCATGAGTGTGGGGGATTGAGAGAGGTGGGAGGGCATGGGTGTTGGAGATTGAGGGAGGAGGGAGGGAATAGGTGTTTTGTAATGTACAAAATCTCATGTTAACTTGAATACATGCAAGGACAATGCTTGTTGAGTGCGAGTGAACTATTTAATGCGTGGCTATGTACAAATGAGTGGTGTTGGTGCAAAGAAATTGTCTATGAGTTTCTACCACAAGAGACAGCCAACCCTGCCTTTACCATGCTTACTTCATGACAGCACTTCACCAGCAGCATGTAAGTTTTCCTCTGGGGAGGCAAGTCAACATTTGGGGGCAGGGGGACATGTCGACTAATGCACAGACAACAAAGACTTTCCCCACCTACTCTGACCTATATATCAGGGCCCCTACGGTCAAGTGGGGACACCGGAAAGGTCCCTTCAGTAGGCCGGAGGTCTACTCAGTGCACAGCTGGTCCTGATGTGTGCCTCATTGTGGGTCACCTCCTGTGGTGTACGTGGATTGCATACAGGTGTCGGAATCTGTGGGTATCCACAGTTACCTGCAAGGGAAGGGCCACTGGTGTCAGTACCTGAAACATGAGGATGTGTGGGATTTGTGCATGCCATGCTGATGAACCCTCTCCTGATGAAGTTAAAGCACATTAGTGAATCCCTGAATTTCTTGATGTTTCATGTACTATTGGGGTACATATGCAATGTCACTTTGGGATTCCCCGTTCATACATCTCGCAAACACCAGTTATAACATTCATGCCCTGTAACAGGATTGGTAAGGAACATGGGGACAGAGTCTGTTCTGGAAGCAGTACTTGGCGGTCTTATCATGATCTGCTAGATGAGGGAGGCATGGCAGGCCTCATTTTGTTGGACCTGTTGACCGCCTTTGATGCCATTGGTCATGGGATTCTAGTATCCAGATTACAGGGGGCAGGGTTCTCTGGACCATTCTTGGATTGGTTTTGTGCCTTTTCGATCTCTCGTACTCAGATGGTTTCTCTCCCTCCCTACAAATCTTCCCCAGTTGCAGTGACTTGCAGGGTCACACAGGGCTCGGCCCTGTCCCGCTGCTTTTTAATTTGTATATTCAGCCCCTGATGATACTTATTTGGTCATTTGGGTTGCGAGTCTGCTATGCAGATGACACTCAAGTATTGTTTAGTTCAGGCCCGGTCCAAATGGGAACAGCAGCAAAACAAAAACAATTTCTTAATGCCATTCGAGGTTGAATGGAGGCAAATTGGTTAAATTGGTTAAAATTAAATGGCAGAGATACAGAGGTCCAACTGAAGCCTCTGCTGGCTGGACTTCGGAATTCTGGCCACCCTCCCTTGGCCCTTTGCCAGAACCAGCTAAGATGGTCCGGAACTTGGGCATTAAAATAGCTGACTAACTGACTATGGACAGCCAGATAAACAGGCTGTGAAATTTGCTTTCTCAAATTAAAGCAGTTGAAGAAACTCCTCCCTTTTATTCTTAGGGAATTTCTTGCCCAAGTAGTTGCAGCCTGTCTCAATGGCAGCACTGATTACTGCAGCATCATCTGTCTTTCCCAACCTTTGTATCTTATTCACCGTCTGCAAGTCCTATAAAACGCAGCAGTTGGATTAGTGAAAAGGATTCCTTCTGGTCAGCATGTCTCCAAAGCGCGTCAATTGTTGCATTGGCTGCCAGTTGGATCCTGTGTAAAATTTAAAGCCTCATGTTTAATTCATCGGGCCCTGCACAGGAAAGGTTGGCTAGCGATTCAGGAGGAATTGCAGAGTTATAACCATTGCAACCTTCTCAGACCCACCGACTCAGCGCTCCTATGCATTCCTAGGTACCGTAAAGAGCGCGTGGGGCAGATATTTCTCGGTTGCAGTGCCTAGACTCTGGAATTCATTGCCACTTGCGCTACAGTGCCCAGCGGACATTGAGGTTGTAGAGGAGCAGCTGAATGCCCCTACAGGAAGTCCACCTCCCCTACTGCTTGTATGTTGGAAGGCAGAAATTTTGCCATGCATGACACCAGTGGTTGTGCCTATTTCACAGAGAGCGCTCAAGAAAAGTTATCCACTAAGAAAACCCTGCCTCATGTATCCCTGAAGAGATGCTAATCTCTTGGAAGAAGTCCCGTAGGGGATATGAAAATGAGAGAAAAGAGAAGCTGGTGATGTCACAAGAAGCAAGCGTGATGCACTAAGAAGAGTGGCCAAAGAAGAGGATATATAGACTTTATGAAATCTGATGACGAAATAAAGAATCGAATAAACTTTCATGTGCAGATATAAGATTGCACGTGTGAAGAGCATCACAGAAAATGCAACCCGTTTAATAAATGTACAGAGGCAGCAACGCAGGTAGACTAAGTAATCATCAAGGCTGGCTATACATAGTGAATAGACTATAGGCAATGCCACCATTATATAGCAGCTGGACATCGATGTCACATTACTAATAAGCACAAGTCCACAGAGAAAGAAGGATGGAGAGCTGAAGCTCTGTCGCACCATGAAAAGCAGCTAAGAATCATGAAAGGACCCAGAAGGGCTCTCTGGCCCGGTGTCAAGGTGGTCTGGGGCAGCCAAGAACTGGTTATCTATTCTCAAAAACAGTAAACATGAGAAGCGAAATTGTTCCTTGGTAAGTTGCAAAGAGAGAACACCTTCAGTGCTAAGTTTATTAATTCAAGACAATTAAATTCTGAAAATCATACTGAAGTATGGTCTCCTGTCACGTGAGTTAAGGATGGAATTAGATGTCGGCATGCGGACTAGAACATTGATAAGCATAAGCAAAAACCTGTTATTCCCAAGAGAAAAGAAACTACTGAAGATCGAGTTCAAAGGCAAACTTCATGGCAGAGTACTTGAGTGGTGAAGGATGTAGGGCTGAGTGGGAGGGGAGACACGATCAAGTCCACCTCCCAGCACCTGGGGTCTGAGCGTACGTGCAACTAGTAAATCGAATGTTCCAGAAGGGTACGATAACCAATTATAAAGGGCCATATAATGAAGGGCCTTATATCTTGTGAGCCACTAGAATACCGTGTACTTAATAACTGTTGAGGATGACTTGCACTAGAGGCAGGCTTAAGTTGTCCACCTAATTGTAGAGACCAAATCAAACCCAATCCTTTATAGAAAGTATACTTAGATGTTCCCCTTAGTCCAACCACAACTCCCCGTAGGTTTCTTATTTGCCATGTAGTATGACGTCACTTATGGCACATTTTTAGTATATAGCTGATTTTTTTATGTGAAATGTTTAAGAGAACTTAAGCAAGCGTCTGTTGATGTCCGTTATAACTCCCTGTTTTAGACAATTGATATTAAAACAGTCAGGCAAGAATGTTGCCAAACTTCCTGAGTCGGTTTTATTATTTGGTGTATGAGTTACTCTGCATCCCATCGATTCATGATATGTTACTAATTAAGGACGTTATGATCAAGGTTTGCAAACGAAAACTCAAAACTCATTTTTTCATGTGATCTTCCGTTCTTTCGTTCCTCCAGTATCTTTTCAATGCTCCATGATGCCTTTGGTGACAGTGCACAAGTGGCCGGTTGCTGTGTTGTTATGCATGTAAGGTTATCGTTGTGGATTTTTATGGTTTCACTGTCCTGCTCTTATGGAATGGCATTTATGGTTTGTGGTGTACATGCCATCACTGTCTGGTAATATTGCAGTACTATTGTGTAGTGGTAACCTGTGCTATTGCTTGTGTAGATAAGGTTTCTCTATGCATTGTTGTATCTGTAGTCCCTTCTTAGTGGATTGCTTACTTGCTAGAGCAATATGCTTTACTTTCATGGAACTGTATCGTCCTGCAGCGCCTGGTCGTGTGGATGTAATGTGTGGGGTGAGATGGCAGGTCCTGCCTGTACAGGGCTTTGACAGGGTTTCCATTGATTAGTCATTGTAATGCTCCCCTCACCTTCAGAAAATATTACACTTGTGATGCAACTTCGTAATGTGTGATGGCACTTATACTTATCCTGTATCCATGTCCGTTACCCTCTCTAGCTCTGTGTGTAGGCAGGCAGCGTGCTGTTCTGCAGGATCATGGCATTGTGGGTGGAACCAGGAGGAAAATGGGCGCAGCAGTGTGTTATTGGGGGATTCAGCATGACAGGTCACCTGTACATCCGGTGAATGGCACTGCTTCCTGTTGCTTTATACCTCTTCTGATGCCTGCGGGAAGCCAATGCCAAAGTGGTGCAGCCTAGTGCTGCTATTACGTTGAGCAGTTGGGCTGCTAAAGTAAAGTTGTGCCTTTGTGGCATCTATCTGTGCTGGAGTCATGCAAGAGGAGTGCCGCAAGAGTGCATCCAGCACTTTCCCAAGCACGATTGAAAATGTGGGCTTCGACATGCCATGCAGCATGTCTGCAGTGTGCTGGTAAGGTTCCTGTAGCTATGAGATGCAGTACTGATGCAAGCTTGAGCAGGAGTGATCAGCCCGTTCGGATGTTGATCCTGCTCTGGATGTCATCCTGCAACAAGGAGAGTAGCTCAGCAATGGTCTCCCTGTTGAGCCGGTACAGAGTTATGAGCTGGCCATCTGTTAATGCCCAGGGTAATGGTCTGACCTGGGGAATGAGCGCTCGTCTTGCACGGTGTCTGTTCATGCCTCTGCACCTCAATGTACAGCAGGAGGTGCTGGATTTCCAGGCTAGCACCTGCTTGTGGCAGCATGGTGTTGGAAAGTGTTGTTTGGGCAAGGTGTGGGCCTTATGTATCCTACTGAGACCATTGGAAGCACCTGTGGCTTCATTTCTATCACATGTATGCATTTACCTCCACATTTTAGGTAGAGGCAACTGCAATGTGTTTATGGTGGAATTACTGATTGTAATAAGGAGAAATTAACATTTTTATATCTGTGGCTAATTACGCAGGTGCTAATTCTGCTTCTGGAATGCTTAATTCAGTGGGGTGGTAAATGTGGAAGTAATTTTGGTACTGCAACTTTTCCAAATTAAAGACAATTTCTCTTACTGAGGCCCAATGTCCAGCTAACTCCTCCTATATTTTACTTGGATAACAGGGAGTACGTCTTTCCTTTCCAGCCAACTGAAATTCAGTTGTGTGTTTGAATATTCAATTTCTACATGCCCGAACATATCAATTGTATAGCCAACAGATAAAGTATTTAAAAGAACACCATCTTTCTTGGGCACATCCCATCCCTACACTGCCTTTTATGCTCCCCTTGTATTGGGCTACGTTGAAGAACATGACTGTGTGTGCCATTATGATGGCTTGTCTGGGACTTGGTGTTCTAATTTCAGCTGTAATTTCATTCGTCTCCCACGTTCTTCTGACCAAGTAACTAAAAGGCCGGTCTGCCATCTAGCTTCTGCATAAATTGCACATGCGCAAATGACGCGTGTTCTGGGCTATGCTAGAGGAGCTGCCACACAATCTGTGCTTGTGGAAGATCTGACATTTCTCGTTGTGGTAGCGGGGAGCTTCAATGCTGTGCTAATTATGAGGGTGAGCATTTCCACATGTCAGTAATTGTGTATCCTGTGGTAAAGAGCCTTTGGACGTCATGACTGTATTAGTGTACAGTAAATCACTTTGTATATTTTTACTTAAAGGGCCAGGGCCCTATGTGCTGAGATATGACGGCCCTCTGCGAGGGCAGCAGTCCTGACCCAGGACTGGGATCATGAGTCCTGACGAAGAGCAAAGCTTGAAACACATATACGCTCACTCAAGACAAGACAATGGCCCTCAGGCCACACTAATGATTCTGAATGAATTAAAGAATACAATGTGTTACATTTTCTTTGTATTTGTAAACAAAATATAACCCCAATATCAAACAGCTCATGAGCCTATGAGGGCAGCGGTCCAGACCCAGGAGAGGGATCTCCATATACCAGGAGGCCCTTAATATCTGAGCTAACATGAAACACACTGGACCTGTTAAAATACAAGTCCTTGTTGACTAAGTATTGGACTTGGCATGGTGTTCTCATAACCTCAAGATACAAATAAAAGGGACGTAAAAAAGGAATGTATGCGAGGAACCATTTCAGGTATTTTCCTGATAGTAACATCACATTGTTATTTAATGTGATTTTATGTCGTTTCAATGAATCTAACTATTAAAGTAATTATGAGGAAATGTCATGAGCCCTGGCGAAGAGCAAAGCTTGAAACAAGTGCAGGCTCTCCCAAAACAATGGCCCTCAGGTCACACTAATGATTCCTAATAAATGAAAGATGTGAATTTGTTACATTTTCTTTGCATTTGTAAAATAAATATGACCCTAGTATCACACAACTCATAATTTAGCAAAAGCACTCTCAGGCACTAAGCTATTCTTAGTGTTTTTTTAATGTACTAAAAAGGCCATCAGGGAAGCATCCTTAATTTTCGGTTCCTTTGCGATATCCCACATATATGCGCCCAGCATTTAGCACATAGACTGTTGCTCATTCCCGAATCCACATTTTAACAAACAATATTTAAAATAGAAATAAATTATCAAAGTTAGAATGTCAAGGAGTTATAGAACAGTAAACAGTATCTTGTATTTATTTGCAAGTACTTCAGGTCTTGGTCAACAAATCAACATGGTCTCCTGCAAACAAACAAGTAAGGGTTTTAAGTGATGCAAGTGTTGGCAGCAGTTAAAAACAAGACATGTACAGCCCTTCTGACGTCCCTCTTTTTTCCTGTTGCGTTTAAGGGGTGTTTTTATTTTAGGAGATTTCCATGTGAGCTTCCCATGTAGGTGCCAAGTATTCTCGGATTGTAAAAGGACATGAATTTGTTTTGTTGGGTTATTTTAAATTTGTATTTGTATATTATTGAATTTATATAGCGTTTTAATCCAAAATGCTTTACAAGAGGAACAAACAAGATAGAGTATGCATTACATAACAATTGAATTAAACCAGAAAGCCGTACAAAAACAATTTACATTATGGAGGGTAAGAAGAGTAGGGAGGGGTCTATATGTGAGAAGAGGTAGGAGGCATGAGCAAAGGTGAGAGAAGAAGTAAGAGAGGAGGCAGAGGGAGTAAGGGAGAAGGAAGAGATGAGGATTAGAAAAGTGCAGTACGTGGGGTAGGAGGGAGTAGAGTGAAAGGAGAGAGAGAGGTGGAAGGGAAGTAGGAGAGGGAGTAGGAGGTGTGGGTGGGAGGACTAGTTGAAGTAAGAGAGGAAGCAAAGGGTAAATGTATGTTGAGGAGCCGGGATTTGGTTTCCTTTTGATTTGGAATAGGTCAAAGATCGAGAATCTGTTAACTCCTGGCTACCATTGCTTGTGGAAAATCTTGTGAAATGTGGAACTGATTACCTTTTCTGGAGGATTATTTCTTTCCTTTGGCAGCATTTAGGACTAGCTTGACTTTCATTTATTGGAGAAACTTTATAATGATCACACTAAGTTTGGATTTAGAATGTGAGGATGATTTTGATCCTCAGCAAAAAGCTCTTGTAATACACAGGAACGTTGTGGATAAGACACCCAATATCGCGATCATTAGGGTCTGTAGGATACTACCTAGATCCTCTCTTTCAGCATCTTCTGAATATTTAAATAGTTGATGGAAATTTTGGTCGGTCTTTGCTGACTTCTTTGAGTTTATTTACTTGGTTTTAACAAAGGTATTAACACTGAGATCAGATTTGACAAATTGTTTCTCCCTATAGGTTGTGTTTCCATCTACTATGTTTAGTTTGGAATCTGTGGAAAGCATGAGTGGGTTTAGTGACCAAAGTTTGTACAGTATGTTCTCCCACAGTGGGTCATATGATGATTAAACCATTGAGAGTGGATCACTATTGGGTCTCTTGAAGTTACTCGATGTTATGGGACAAGAGTCTAGCGCAGTATATGTCTATTGTGATGTGCTTGGCAATGCAAGATCTACATGTCCCATGCAGCAGTGCTGGGATTAATCGCTGCCAACTTGATAGTCTGTTACACGACGTATGGTGGAAGGTTGAGTACTTCTGAAGTTGGAACTCTTGAATGATCTCTCTCACAAGTATTGACGTGGCAGTCTTGTATTTTGTTGTCTGTGTTCATTTTACAGATCTATTGCAAACTATGGATTCATGAGCCATTGGTTCCATTGAAACGTTTGCTTTTAGTCTGTACTCTTGCACTCATATTACTGCATTATGGTATGGCTCGTTTGTGATTCTTATTGTATTATCTAGGTTTATATCACAGCCTGGCACAACTTATATAATGATAGGAGGATGCTATTTACATATGGATCCCTAGATCTGGACCTTTAATAGACTTCCTCATAACCTGTTGTCCTTTCTTATGTTGTCCTGTCCTGTATACTGCTGGATAAAATGAAAGCTTTGCAAAAAAGTATAGCATGCAATGCATTGTTGTAAATGCAGCACCCCACCTCACAGGATCACCCTCACTGGGCAGAGACAATGAAATATCTGTCTGCAGGGAGCTGCAATTGTATGTTAATAAAGCGCTGGAGAGTGTCGGTTCATACAAGACACGTTTTGTAGTGTCTTCCTTCTTTTGTCTAGGGCTCCACTGTGTGTGGATGGTGAGGATGCTGCTCATCCAGTCAGCGGTCTGGGTGTGCTGACATAGCGGTAATGCCACCACAATGATGGTAACCGTAATATCCAAACACTGCAGCATGATGGCGGTGGAGAGCAGAAGAGTTGGGTGATCAATGGTGCAACACCTGTGGCACGTAAGGGCCAACAAGGAATCTTCCATGTAAAATATTTTTCGTCTACATGTACATAGGCATGATGTTGCCTAATGTCGCCTCTGATTTGTTGATGTATCATGTACACATGAGGGCAAACTCCATCACTTTTGGGAACTGGATAATACTAGAACATATACACAAGGTTTGTTCCCACCAGGCTTGATTAAAAAAATAATCTTTAATATTAAAATTCTGTGTAAGCTGTTGCTTTACCCAGACCAATAAGTAGCTCTGCTATCAATTTGAAAATGTAATTAATACATCTTCATAAGTCATATACTGAATGAATCAAAAACAAATGTATTAGAATTATTACTACATTAGAAAAATGTACAGCTATTGAACATACAAAAGCATAAAACAGTACATAGTCTATGATTTTTTGGTACTATTGCGAATGCTGAGGTGTGTGGCTTAGAGAAGGGAGAATGGTGACTACAAGCATCGTTGCAGCGATACAAGAAATGTTTGGTATGGCAATGGTGCTGCTGCGGTCAGCACCAAATGCTGAATGTCCGGCTGTATCCGCCTAACTAGTGAAAGGTTAAGCAAAGATACCTTTGAGTTCAGTGCTTCACTTCCTTGCAGGTGACTGGTTGCTGCGTTTCCATACTGCAGCAACATGGGTGCCATTTTCTGCTTCTTGGCATAGGCAGTGTGCATCCCAGAGTACACACGATTCAAACTTGAGAGTTTGGTTCTGGAGCATGGCCCTTATCTTCTGAAGTGTCAAAGTTCACTGCTTGACATTTTTTGGGATCCTTTAGTAGAGCAAGGTGTGTAATTCTCCAAAAATCACATTACTATAGACATGTGAGGGATTTATAAAGTAAGTAGTACCTTAATAAGTTGAATTCAGAAAAAGGTCCATTCCCACCCTATTATGCAGTAGAACCTTGGGTTCTGGTTTGTTTGTGATTTCACTCTTCAGGCACCATGGGTGGTATTTTATAGAAATTAGTTAATTGCACAGAGGGGACCCTTCACCTTTGCATTTACGTGTAGAAAGGGGAACCTTTACCTTTGCATTTACGTGTAAAAGGGAACCCTCTGGGCAATGTTCGTCATTTGCCCTGTGGAGTGTAAACAACCTTGTAAAGGCAGGCAAAATCGCAATGACACCTTGGTTTTGCATTACATTGCACACTAACAGGCCGATTCATGGAATAATTAGCGCGGCGCAAGTGGCCAAAAACGTGCGAATCGCAGTGGAATAGCGAAAATCGCAGTGCAAGTGCGAAAATCGCACGAAAAGCAGCGCACATCGATTCATGGAAGGGCATGCGCGAGAAAACCATCGGATGTGCTATAATAAAGTGCGCGGCGCACGTTGGCGCACAGCCCATCTAACTGCGTGCGCCAGGTCAGAGCGAAAATCGCACAGGCCACAGCGAAAATCGCACATAGCGCGGCGAACGCTACAAAAGTAGGCGGAACACGGGCGTAACACTCGGAATGGGGAACAACTTGCCAAAATGTGGGCGTCACGGGGGAAGTACAGGGTACAAGTGCGCGTAACGCCCACACGCTCGCCTATAACACGTATTCATGGAATAGAATAGGGCAAAAAAGCGCACGCTCAAACCAGCGCACAGGCACAAACACGACCGCCACAAGAAAGCAGGCGGTAGCGTCTCTGCGCCTGGAAGAAATGTGCACCAAAAGGTGCGCCAACAAATAGCACCTATATACTGCCATGATGAATGTCCCATACTGTGGCCCTCCAGGACAAATGACGTGCAAAGGAGTACCCACAAACACGGACACCCACTGACAAAAAATACGTGTGCGTGCATACCGGGGTGCGCGGGAAGTCTCACACGCGAATTGGCCGGGTACGTGGATTTCAGGGGTGCGCGGGAAGTTCCACACGCGATTTGTCAGGGTACGTGGATTTCAGGGGTGCACGGGAAGTTACACACGCGATTTGGCCATGTACGTGGATTTCAGGGGTGGGCGGGAAGTCCCACACGCGATTTGGCCGTGTATGTGGATTTCAGGGGTGCGCGGGAAGTACCACACGCAATTTGGCCCGGTACGTGGATTTCAGGGGTGCGCGGGAAGTTCCACACGCGATTTGTCATGGTACGTGGATTTCAGGGGTGCGCGGGAAGTTCCACACGCGATTTGGCCGTGTACGTGGATTTCAGGGTGCGCGGGAAGTCCCACACGCGATTTGGCCGGGTAAGTGGATTTCAGGTGTGCACAGGAAGTTCCACATGCGATTTGTCAGGGTACGTGGATTTCAGTTGTGCGCAGGAAATTCAACACGCGATTTGGCTGTGTGCTCCCAGGTATTCCCTGTACACCCTGCAGGCAGCACACACCACACTGGACTACCCTGCACACCTGCTCATGTCACCCAGCACCCCCACCCCCCAGCATCCAGGGACACCCTCCCCCAGGCCCCCACTCATGTCTCTCACCACCCCCACCCCCCAGCCACCAGGGGCAGCCTCCACCAGGCCCCCACTCATGTCTCCCACCACCCCCACCACCCAGCCACCAGGGGCACCCTCCACCAGGCCCCCACTCATGTCCCCTATCACCCCCACCCCCCAGCAGTGCAGGGGCACCCTCCACCAGGCCCCTACTCATGTCCCCTATCACCCCCACCCCCCAGCAGTGAAGGGGCACCCTCCACCAGGCCCCCACTCATGTCTCCCACCACCCCGACCACCCAGCATCCAGGGGCACCCTCCACCAGGCCCCCACTCATGTCTCCCCCCACCCCCACCCCCCAGCCACCAGGGGCAGCCTCCACCAGGCCCCCACTCATGTCTCCCACCACCCCCACCCCCCAGCAGTGCAGGGGCAGCCTCCACCAGGCCCACACTCATGTCTCCCACCACCCAGCCACCAGGAGCACCCTCCACCAGGCCCCCACTCATGTCCCCCTGCACCCCCACCCCCCAGCCACCAGGGGCACCCTCCACCAGGCCCCCACTCATGTCTCCCACCACCCCCACCCCCCAGCAGTGCAGGGGCAGCCTCCACCAGGCCCCCACAAATGGCCCCAATCACCCCCACCCCCCAGCCACCATGGGCAGCCCCCACCAGGCCCCCACTCATGTCTCCCACAACCCCCACCCCCCAGCAGTGCAGGGGCACCCTCCACCAGGCCCCCACTCATGTCTCCCACCACCCCCACCCCCCAGCAGTGCAGGGGCACCCTCCACCAGGCCCCCAGTCATGTCTCCCACCACCCCCACCCCCCAGCAGTGCAGGGGCACCCTCCACCAGGCCCCCACTCATGTCTCCCACCACCCCCACCACCCAGCCACCAGGGGCACCCTCCACCAGGTCCCCACTCATGTCCCCTATCACCCCCACCCCCCAGCAGTGCAGGGGCACCCTCCACCAGGCCCCCACTCATGTCCCCCTGCACCCCCACCCCCAGCATCCAGGGGCACCCTCCACCAGGCCCCCACTCATGTCCCCCTGCACCCCCACCCTCCAGCATCCAGGGGCACCCTCCACCAGGCCCCCACTCATGTCCCCCTGCACCCCCACCCCCCAGCATCCAGGGGCACCCTCAACCAGGCCCCCACTCATGTCTCCCACCACCCCCACCCCCCAGCCACTATGGGCATCCCCCACCAGGCCCCCACTCATGTCCCCCTGCCACCCCCACCCCCCAGCCACCATGGGCAGCCCCCACCAGGCCCCCACTCATGTCCCCTATCACCCCCACCCCCCAGCAGTGCAGGGGCACCCTCCACCAGGCCCCCACTCATATCCCCCTGCACCCCCACCCCCCAGCATCCAGGGGCACCCTCCACCAGGCCCCACTCATGTTCCCCTGCACCCCCACCCCCCAGCCACCAGGGGCACCCTCCACCAGGCCCCCACTCATGTCTCCCACCACCCCCACCCCCCAGCAGTGCAGGGGCACCCTCCACCAGGCCCCCACTCATGTCTCCACCACCCCCACCACCCAGCCACCAGGGGCACCCTCCACCAGGCCCCCACTCATGTCCCCTATCACCCCCACCCCCCAGCAGTGCAGGGGCTCCCTCCACCAGGCCCCCACTCATGTTCCCCTGCACCCCCACCCCCCAGCCACCAGGGGGAGCCTCCACCAGGCCCCCACTCATGTCTCCCACCACCCCCACCCCCCAGCATCCAGGGGCACCCTCCACCAGGCCCCCACTCATGTCTCCCACCACCCCCACCCCCCAGCAGTGCAGGGGCACCCTCCACCAGGCCCCCACTCATGTCTCCCACCACCCCCACCCCCCAGCAGTGCAGGGGCACCCTCCACCAGGCCCCCACTCATGTCTCCCACCACTCCCACCCCCCAGCAGTGCAGGGGCACCCTCCACCAGGCCCCCACTCATGTCTCCCACCACCCCCACCACCCAGCCACCAGGGGCACCCTCCACCATGCCCCCACTCATGTCCCCTATCACCCCCACCACCCAGCAGTGCAGGGGCACCCTCCACCAGGCCCCCACTCATGTCCCCCTGCAACCCAACCCCCCAGTATCCAGGGGCACCCTCCACCAGGCCCCCACTCATGTCTCCCACCACCCCCACCCCCCAGCAGTGCAGGGGCAGCCTCCACCAGGCCCACACTCATGTCTCCCACCACCCAGCCACCAGGGGCACCCTCCACCAGGCCCCCACTCATGTCCCCCTGCACCCCCACCCCCCAGCCACCAGGGGCACCCTCCACCATGCCCCCACTCATGTCTCCCACCACCCCCACCCCCCAGCAGTGCAGGGGCAGCCTCCACCAGGCCCCCACAAATGGCCCCAATCACCCCCACCCCCCAGCCACCATGGGCAGCCCCCACCAGGCCCCCACTCATGTCTCCCACCACCCCCACCCCCCAGCAGTGCAGGGGCAGCCTCCACCAGGCCCACACTCATGTCTCCCACCACCCAGCCACCAGGGGCACCCTCCACCAGGCCCCCACTCATGTCCCCTATCACCCCCACCCCCAGCAGTGCAGGGGCACCCTCCACCAGGCCCCCACTCATATTCCCCCTGCACCCCACCCCCCAGCATCCAGGGGCACCCTCCACCAGGCCCCCACTCATGTCCCCCTGCACCCCCACCCTCCAGCATCCAGGGGCACCCTCCACCAGGCCCCCACTCATGTCCCCCTGCACCCCCACCCCCCAGCATCCAGGGGCACCCTCCAACAGGCCCCCACTCATGTCTCCCACCACCCCCACCCCCCAGCCACTATGGGCATCCCCCACCAGGCCCCCACTCATGTCCCCCTGCCACCCCAACCCCTCAGCCACCATGGGCAGCCCCCACCAGGCCCCCACTCATGTCCCCTATCACCCCCACCCCCCAGCTGTGCAGGGGCACCCTCCACCAGGCCCCACTCATATCCCCCTGCACCCCACCCCCCAGCATCCAGGGGCACCCTCCACCAGGCCCCACTCATGTTCCCCTGCACCCCCACCCCCCAGCCACCAGGGGCACCCTCCACCAGGCCCCCACTCATGTCTCCCACCACCCCCACCCCCCAGCAGTGCAGGTGCACCCTCCACCAGGCCCCCACTCATGTCTCCCACCACCCCCCCACCCAGCCACCAGGGGCACCCTCCACCAGGCCCCCACTCATGTCCCCTATCACCCCCACCCCCCAGCAGTGCAGGGGCACCCTCCACCAGGCCCCCACTCATGTTCCCCTGCACCCCCACCCCCAGCCACCAGGGGGAGCCTCCACCAGGCCCCCACTCATGTCTCCCACCACCCCCACCCCCCAGCATCCAGGGGCACCCTCCACCAGGCCCCCACTCATGTCTCCCACCACCCCCACCCCCCAGCAGTGCAGGGGCACCCTCCACCAGGCCCCCACTCATGTCTCCCACCACCCCCACCCCCCAGCAGTGCAGGGGCACCCTCCACCAGGCCCCCACTCATGTCTCCCACCACCCCCACCACCCAGCCACCAGGGGCACCCTCCACCAGGCCCCCACTCATGTCCCCTATCACCCCCACCACCCAGCAGTGCAGGGGCACCCTCCACCAGGCCCCCACTCATGTCCCCCTGCAACCCAACCCCCCAGTATCCAGGGGCACCCTCCACCAGGCCCCCACTCATGTCCCCCTGCACCCCCACCCCCCAGCATCCAGGGGCACCCTCCACCAGGCCCCCACTCATGTCTCCCACCACCCCCACCCCCCAGCAGTGCAGGGGCAGGCTCCACCAGGCCCCCACTCATGTCTCCCACCCACCCCCACCCCCCAGCCACCATGGGCATCCCCCAACAGGCCCCCACTCATGTCCCCCTGCCACCCCCACCCCCCAGCCACCATGGGCAGCCCCCACCAGGCCCCCACTCATGTCCCCTTACACCCCCTCCCCCCAGCAGTGCAGGGGCACCCTCCACCAGGCCCCCACTCATGTCCCCCTGCACCCCCACCCCCCGGCATCCAGGGGCACCCTCCACCAGGCCCCCACTCATGTCCCCTATAGCCTCCACCAGGCCCCCACTCATGTCTCCCACCACCCCCACCCCCCAGCATCCAGGGGCACCCTCCACCAGGCCCCCACTCATGTCTCCCACCACCCCCACCCCACAGCATCCAGGGGCACCCTCCACCAGGCCCCCACTCATGTCTCCCACCACCCCCACCCCCCAGCAGTGCAGGGGCACCCTCCACCAGGCCCCCACTCATGTTCCCCTGCACCCCACCCCCCAGCATCCAGGGGCACCCTCCACCAGGCCCCCACTCATGTCCCCCTGCACCCCCACACCCCAGCATCCAGGGGCACCCTCCACCAGGCCCCCACTCATGTCTCCCACCACCCGCACCCCCCAGCAGTGCAGGGGCAGCCTCCACCAGGCCCCCACTCATGTCTCCCACCCACCCCCACCCCCCAGCCACCATGGGCATCCCCCACCAGGCCCCCCTCATGTCCCCCTGCCACCCCCACCACCCAGCCACCATTGGCAGCCCCCACCAGGCCCCCACTCATGTCCCCTATCACCCCCACCCCCCAGCAGTGCAGTGGCACCCTCCACCAGCCCCCCACTCATGTCCCCCTGCACCCCCACCCCCCAGCATCCAGGGGCACCCTCCACCAGGCCCCCACTCATGTCCCCTATCACCCCCACCCCCGAGGGTCCGCAGGGACGACGCCATCTGCTCCTCCAACCCCTTGCGGATTGCCTCGAGGCACTCGGCCCGCCTCAGGGCCCTCCGCATGGAGTTCTCCGCCCTGACCATCGTGAGCCGCTCCTCTTCCGCCCGCCGCCGCTCCGCACCTATCTGCTGGCCCAACCGCAGCCACACGGAAGACACTTCCTGTCCTGGGTCCTCCTACCCTCCGGCCGATGCCTGCCCCTCCGATGTTGAAGGCCCCGAGCCATGATGCCTCCCACGTTGACTCTGCTGCTGCCTCTGACGCAACTGCCTCTGCCAGCACGACGGCATCCAGGCTGATGGAATCCACCGACGCCGTCGTGCACGTGCCCTGCCTGATGATGCCGGCACATCCTCCATCTGCTGGGGTACAGTGCTGTGGTGTCCACCCCTGCTTGACCTCCGACTCCCGACTGTGGCAGGGATGGGATCCCCACCGAGCTGGCTGCATAGGTCAGGGCAGGTCCACAGGGGGCCCTGGTGGCATCTGGGCCGGAAGACGGCAAGGAGAACGACTGGCGTATAGCCTCCACAGAGGAGGAGAGGGCCGCCAGATTGGCCGACACATGCAGGAAACCCCCGAACATGGAAGATCCCAATTGGGCCACGTCGACACGTTGCTCTTCGTGATGATGTGCGTGCTCCTCCCGGGAAGCACGCACGTCATCACGAATTGCACCCGCGCGCATCGCAACCCCAATCAGGACCTTCTCCATGCGGACACGGGTCCCCTCGTCCGCAGGTGGAGGGGAGTCAGGTGACATGGACATCCCCTCTACCTGCGGACGGGCCTGGGACGGGGCAACCCTGCTGGTGCATGGTGGTGCACTCACAGGTTCAGGGACAGCGACATGCACAGGCCCCTCCACGGTGACCTGTGCTGCCTCCTGCCCCTGGCCCTGGACTGCACCACTTGCACCAGCAGGGATGCCCCCACCAGGCCCCATGTGTGACCCTGTGGCGGCCTCCTCCTCCTCTGTGGAAACCACCAACCTGGATGGCTCCTCACCATCTTCCACCGTAGCAGGCCCCTGTGGGGGCTCACCCACCCCTTCCGCTGCAGCCGTGGGGGTATCCCCGCCACCTTGCTCCACAGCGCCGTCTCCGCCCTCTTCTTCACTAGCCGCTGTGTAGAGGGAGACAAAGAACACAAGCATCAGGGTACTGTACAATGGTCCCCTAGACAGGAAGCAATAGCAGATGAGTACCACTGTCAAAGTACACTTCCATCATGTCCCTCCACAACACATGAGTCAGTCCAGGCAAAACACACACAGTAACAGGCATGGTGCATGCCATGGACATTTCCATACATGTCCAATGGACTCTTGAAACATACAATGATATGGAACTCACATGCATCATGGGTCATGCCTATCACATGCACACACTTCACCTCAGTCACATCCATCTGGCCCCATACACCCCAAACACAGCGGATACAAGGGTAACTAGGCTGCATCAGTGAATCTGTGCATTGTGACACACATGTGTCATGCATCCATGGCATGCACAAGACACAGACACGCAGGTCAGGCACACAGACATGGCTACCATATATGTACCTGCCATCAGCACCCATCCCTCACCCCCACCCATGTCCAGGAACAGAGACTGGCATGCTCTCATGTCTGAAATCTGCATAGGGCTCCCCATGTGGCATTTAAACACATGCAACAACCATGTGGTTCACACATCACTGGTCACACATGCATTACCATGATGTCCCTGCACACATACATGCATACATGGCCTATGTTACACATACAGGCAAGTATCAGACAACCAGCACACCGCAACATGCCCTGTCTCACACAGCAATGCTTGGACACTTACCGCTCAACTCCAGACGGGTCTCCCTCTCAAGGATCTGGGCGTGGAGCGCTGGGCGTACGCGTTCCAGGACCCTCATCTGGATGGAACTCATGCGGCCCCGGCCCCCCTCCACGAGGCGCCGGGCCTTCACGAGGGTCCTGGACCTCAAGTCCTCCCAGCGCTTCTTGATCTTCTGGACGTCGCGGGTTGCCACCCCCTCCGCGTTGATGGCAACCACACAGTCGGCCCAGATCCTCTCCCGTCCTTCCTTGCTGGCGCGGGACGATCCAAAGAGGGCATCATACTGCCCCAGGACATGCTCCACCAGGACACCAACTTCGGTGGCAGTGAAGCTGGTGCCCCTCTGCCCCTCTGGCCTGGGGTTGCCACTGGTGCCAGATGTGGTAGTGCCCGACATGGCAACCCCAGAGGCAGGTGTGGGTGGGCAACTGGGTCCTGGGGCTGGGCTGTGGAGCGATGTAATCCCAGTCGGGAGTCTTCAGTTCCAGCAGGGGTGGACACAGCAACTGGACCCCTGCAGATGGCTGATGTGCAGGCACCAAATGGCAGGGCACGGTGGCAGCAGGCAGGCAGCAGCAGATGGCACATGGGAGGCTGCTCGGGGCACTGGGAGGCAGTAATTCGGCCTTCTGGGCAGGAGCGTGGTCTTCCGTGTGTTTTCGCGTGGCCAGCTTGATACAGAGTGATTTGGCACGTGAAAATCCTGCACGTCAGCGTGAAATTCGAGGAAAGGGCCTTAGCGCGTAAGCGCGTCAGCACGCATACGCGATTCTATTGGACCAAAGGCCCTCAGCGCGTAAACGCGTCTGTGACGTGACCCGCACGGGTGTTTCCCACACAGCACGTGATGACAGAGCACACGTGGTAAGACTGCACGTCAGAGTGTCATCGCGTGTAATTGGACAGCACGTCAGAGTGTCATCGCGTGTAATTGGACAAAAGTGCGCGTACACGCGATTGGCCTATGTACGTGTATATCAGGGGTGCGCAGGTACTTACACACGCAAGTACGTCAACGCACCTGTATCCCGGGGTGCGCGGGAATTTCCACACGCTATTGGACTGGGTACTGGATTTCAGGGGTGCTCGGGTCACACGCTCGCCTACAACACGTTCAACGCATAAATTAGCGCGCTAACAAAATAACAAGCTCAGACCCAGGATGAACATACCGTTCCTAGCAGCAGTGGGCGTGGGCTACCAAAGGAGGAGGAGGAGGATAGTCAGGGCCAGAATATTCACACCCAGAACCAGCCTTTTCGGGATGCCTGATGACCAGGTGTATGGGAGGTACAGGTTTCCACCACACATAATACTGGACCTGGTGAGTGAGTGGGAGGATGACCTCACATCACCCACCCTGTGCTCCCAAGCACTCAGCCCCCTGGAGAAGGTCCTCAATGTACTGCACTTCTTAGACACTGGATCATTTCAGCGGACAAGTGCCATAGTGGGTGGGGTATCACAGGCCACACAGTCACACTGCCTACATCAGGTCTTGAACATCATCACTGCACGCCCATCAGTCCGCAGGCACATATACCTGCCCAGAACACCTGCAGAAAGGCATGCTGCCGCCCTGGATTTTTACGGTGTGGCACGATTCCCCAAAGTGCTAGGTGCCATCGACTGCACCCATGTGGCTCTACGTCCCCCCAGGGCATCAGAGCACATCTATAGGAACCGCAAGCACTGGCATTCCATCAACGTGCAGGTAGCATGTAATGCCAAGGGAATCATCACCTCAGTATATGCCAACTATCCCGGCTCCACCCACGACAGCTTCATTTACCGAATGTCCACCCTAAGCCGGGACCTAGAAGCTGGGCGGCATGGCGATACATGGCTGCTTGGTGAGTATGAATGCCACTGCACATGCATGCATGTCAGATACTGAGCAAGGTCACAACCCCACCAATGATACCAATCACCACCTCCACATAGGACAGTGCCTACCCTCTCAGCCCCCACATGATGACGCCAATTCGGAACCCCACCACGCCACCCCAGGTAAGATATAACACAGCCCACATTACAACCCAGGGCATAGTGGAGCGCACATTCGGAGTGCTAAAGTCACGCTTTCGCTCCCTTGACCGTTCTGGCGGGCAGCTGTTGTATGCTCCCCCAGTAGTGTGCAGGATCATAGTGGCAGCATGTGTCCTGCACAACGTTGCAACACGCCGGGGCCTGGCCGTGGACATGGTGGTGGCCCCACATCCCCAACCATATGCACAGCCCCTGCGCATGGGAGGGGAAAGGGCACGGGGGGAGGCAGCCCGTACACAGCTAGTGGCTAATTACTTCACATAGAAATCACACCCCTGTGGAGTGCACACTGCCCTGTCACATTCCATAAGACAATCAATGATGACTCAACCTGACACTGATCCTGAATGTCGGGAGAATCAACCGTGAAAACCATATCAGCCTGAGATTGTTCACCTGGCAGTATTACAATGTGTGCATCCCTACCCACACAGACACCACCAATGCAGTTTTGTGAAGAAACACATTCAAGCAGCTAAAATGAATACCCACTTGCAAAATGCAACAAGAGGACAGTGCCATGTCAGCCAACCCATCCCCAGCACCGCCATACGACACACCGTGCCATGTCATGCTATTTGCAGGTAAACAAAGTAATCCCCACAACATGACACTAGTGTCACAATGTACAGTGTCCCTAATTGAAACTTGCAACACCTGAAATGCTCACAGTAATGCAGGACCAACAACAAACTTGAGCAGGTACTACCATTAACATGACATCACAAATGTAATAAATTAGTACTCTCACCACCTGGAAATGCCTGCACTCCCACCACTACCAACTGTGCAGTGTTGGCGCCATGTAGAGTTGTAGGTGCACTGCTGCCAACATGGACCCCATCTCCAAACTAGAGGGCCTTGTGTAGACATGAGGAAGGGACCTGCAAATTGGGAGGTAGACACAGATGATGAGTTACACATCAATGCAACATGCAGTGTACAACACAACAGCAATATGCACTAGGAATGTATACACAGTATTGACTAGACTACCCACACATGTAGTGGGAGTCCAATGTCACCATGTACGTCAATGTCACTTGGGCACACCCTTTGCAAGCCCATGGAAACGGGAAGCAGGAGGGGTATGTGTGACTCAAACCCAAGCATCTGAACCAAATACATGACAAGCCTGCATGTGCCCAGCCACAATGCAGCGTATGCCCACAGGAACCACAGAAGGCAACAAATTGTCCCAAAAAAATTGGGAAAAATAAAAATAAAAATAAAAATAAAAATAAAAAAAAATCAAAAATGGCCATTGATGGGCCCGGGGGGGTTGGGGAGGCCACCCAGGAGGTCCGAGGACAGGGTGCACACCAAAACCCACCTGTGTGGATCCTGGGAAAAAAAAAACACCTCCAGGGGCTCATGGCCCACACGGCTACCCTATTGTGGGAGTATCACTGCTGTCGCTATTATCGCCCTGTGCAGCTGCATCCGGAGGTGGTTGCACTATGGGAGGCAGCCCATGCAAGGCCCTAGTCTGCTCCTCCATGGCTGCAAGCATGGGGGTGTGGTAGGTCTCGTTCTGGAGGATGAGTGTGTGGAGGTCCCCATGCAACAACTCACGGGATGCCCGGACCTCTGCCCTCGTTGCCTGCATCTCAGCTGAGAGCATACGGGTGAGACGCTCCAGCTGCTGTTCTGTCCTTTGGTGTGTTGAAGCCTCAAGCTCAACAAGAGTCGTCCTGAGGTGAAGGAGCTCCTGCCTCAGGGCTTCCCTGTGGCCCTGGGACTCTATGGAGATGGCCTCCTGCAGAGTCGTCAGTGCCGCCCGCCTGTCCCTGTTGGACGCCAACATGTCCTCCCTGTGTGACTGGCAGATGGAGTCGGTTGCCTGCTGTAGTCGCTCCATCAGCCTTTCAGGGGGGACAATGGAAGTGGCCACCCTATCCATGGCCTGAGCCATCATTTCGGATGATGCTGCCTGTTGGGTTGCCATACCGTAAATGGATTGCTCCCATGCGGTATTGCCAGGTGGCGTACAGCCACCACGTCGGCGGGCACCACACCTGTCTGGGGCAAGGCGAACTGCGCCTTGCTGTGCCGGCACTGCCTGAGGCTGCAGGACTGCATTCCCCCTCTGATCTGCTGGCCCAGGAACAGGATCAGATGTCGCAGAGTGTGACCCTGCATCCATAACCACCAAAGGCGTAGCTGCCAACACTGACATCCCCATTGAGGGTTCTGACCCTGGTGCAGGTGGGTGGGACAGAACAGAATCCCTCCCTGGAACACTCACCTGCGACGGCACGTAGGTCTCATCATCCGAATCAACAACTGAGTACAGCTCGGGGGAGGTGCAGCCAGAGACACCCCTTGAGAGCACGACC
The DNA here is from genome assembly GCF_040938575.1 of Ambystoma mexicanum. Taxonomy (NCBI): domain Eukaryota; kingdom Metazoa; phylum Chordata; class Amphibia; order Caudata; family Ambystomatidae; genus Ambystoma; species Ambystoma mexicanum. The sequence continues at coordinate 308,978,372 of NC_090921.1, forward strand.
TGCAGCACTTGTGGGTTCTCACCCACCACCACACCACGTCCCTCACTGGTGGTTGGTCGGCCCTCGGACCCCTCCTGGGTCTGCACCATCTCCACAACCCCAGCAGTGTCAGGTGCAGGCATTAGCACCATGGCACACAATGAGGGCTGAGAAGCAACAGAACCAGTACTTGATTGACACATGTCCCACATGACTAAAACCCTCCCATGCATGCACCCTCACTGCGTATGAAGGGGAGGCAAATGGCACACATTGATGACACCAAGATGGAAGATGAACACATTTTCTGCATGCTGCCTGGCAGTGGCATCACACATTGGCCTGTGATTGCCAGGTGAAACACACATGCCATCACACAGATGGCATGTACCAGTGCTATTGAGTGAAGATGGAGAGGAGGGCAGCACCTATTCATTCAGTTCAGTTCCCGCATGTCATAGCTTTTCTAATTCAAACAGGTCAGATTTTTCACCTGGAGCTGCCATTCCAAAATGGTCCAATTGCACAGGGACATGTGTGAACAAATGATATCCAGGTAACAAAGTCACTCCACTTTACCATAGCCATGTCAGACATGTGACTAGAGGACTGCGAAATGCCTAGTAAAAGTGGTGGAATGCAAACAATCTGACTGAATGAACAGTGAAAATTAAGCAACAATGCTGTGGCAAGGTGACACTTCAAGGGCAACTGGCGTGCAGTTGGGCTAGATGTCTACTGTTGGCAGAAGGGATACTGCTATGGCCGAATGCAGCTGCGCAGGATGTATTGCATGAAGCACATGGCTGACCCATACGACTCAGGCGCACACACTCTCACCTGGCACACAAACAGAAGCCCTCACACACACACCATGCACATGGATGACACACACATGCATGTGCACTCACCGGACAATGCCTCGTAATCAGGCAGATCTCCCACGCCTTGGATCTGTTCCTCCGTGACGTAGGTCCCAGCGACTGACTCATGTGGAGTGAGTTCCATGTCTACTACTGGAGACCCACCTCCAGTCACTAGAGTTGCGGCATGACTTGAGGCCAGCTTACTCTTTGCCCTGCGCTTTAGGTCATTCCAGCGCTTATAGCAATCATTGGCTGTGCGCCTCACGATTCCAAGGGCACTTACGATGTCCGCAACGGTCTGCCAGTGTGCCTGGCGTTGTGCAGGTGTGGTCTTGGATCCTGCAACAATGACCATCTCGTTATCATGTGCGGACACATACTCGACAAGTGCATTCAGTTCAGCATCCGTGAAGCTGGGCTTCCTCGACGGGCCGGACTGTGTAGCCGTGTCTGGGGCATCAGCCTGTGCCGGACGAGCACTCTTCCTCTTCCGCTTGGAAGGTGGTGGTGATCCTGAGTGTCCTGAGCCGCTCTGGACACTAGGGGCAGGAGCCCTGGTGGACTCTGTATCAGGAGTGTGGGATTGCACACTCAGCATGGGAGTTGGTGCAGGCATTGGCTCAAGTGTAATGGTGTCAGGGGGAATGTCAGCAGGATGGACTAGGACCGACACTGTCCTGGCTGGGTGTGTGAGAGCTGGGGTGGATGGAGCCGCAGCTGCCCCTGCAGCCTCTCCGCCCTGCCTACTTGGGGCAGCAGATGACCTTGCTGCCCCAGATGCACGTGGCATGATGACATCAACGTGCACCAGCGCACGTGTCATAGGCCTGCTGACCTGAAAGTCAGCCATGGAGTCAGCCAGGTCTGGTGCCACAATGGGCTGGTCCAACAAGGGCTGAGCATGGATGGTGTCAGCCACATCAGCCTCAACGGGAGGGGGGGAGGGGGGATTATGGGTGCCCTTGACTGGTCCTCCACACATGGGGGGACAGGCTCACCCTGCAAGTAACAACTACGTCCCCTACCGGATCCACCACGGCCACCACTTGTGGCTCTTCCACCTTTGCCACCCTTACGGAATCCTCGCCTCCCAGCCATGGCACTGATGTTAATGTGCGTATGGGAGTGGCTGTAAACTATTGTCCTGGGCAATTGGGGGTCAAAGGGGTTGGGTACCAGATAATAATTGTACCCTAGTGCTCTAGCAAGGCTGAATGTAACCCCTGGGGAAAGATGACGGGACACGCTACGCACAGGAGCCCCAAAAAAGGGAGATGACGTGCACGCAACCCCTCATAGACCTGCACTACGCTGTGGCACCCAGTAACACAAGAATGAACGTATGCGTGTCACACGCAGCCTAGAATGACCTCTGAAGGGGTAGGCGACACACGGGGCAAGCACAGATGTTAGATACATGCGTGACTCACCTTCTGCCAGGTAAAAGAGCGTGAAAAAGGAGCGCGTTTGGTTGGCAACACCCCCACCAAAAGAAGATTTGTACGCTGTCTGAGGAGACAGGACAACAGTAGAAGGGAACACTGTTAGAGGGAACAGGCCCAGGTAAACCAGTAAAAGAGAAAAAAGAGAAAAAGCTGTCAGAGGTAACAGGGAATACGAACTTGAAACGCCGTGAAGTAAATCACGTGTGAAACGACAAGAAGTACAGAATTCACCCACTCGCTCTCCACGAAAAGCACGTACAAGGAAATGGTGTTCTACACGTACCATTTATACAGGCCCACATGTCCAGCGTCACTTACGCGGCGTGTACGCGCTAGGGCCACTTCCACCAATTACACGCTTTGTCACTGCCGCGTGTACGCGCTAGGCCCATTCCCACCAATTACACGCTTTGACACTCGGACGTGTCTTTCATTTTTTTAACACGCAACATTTTCAAGCGTGTGCCCAATTCAACGTGCACGTGACTTCACCGACGCGCATACGCTGGCTAAGGGCCTTTGGTCCAATGACATCGCATATGCGTGCTGCCGTGCATACGCGCATGGCCCTTTCCTCGTATTACACGCGGACGTGCATTTTTTCACGCACGCTGAAATGCGCATGCACGTCTGTACGCGTCACGTCACAGGGGCGCTTGCGCTTGAGGGGCCTTCTGTCCAATGAAAATGCGTATGCGTGCAGAGGCGCTTACGCGCTAAGGGCCTTTCCTCGAATTACACGCTGACGTGCAGATTTTTCACGTGCCAAATCACTTCGTATCAAGCTGGCCATGCGTATGCACACAGAAGACCACGCTCCTGCCCAGAAGGCCGAACTACTGCCCCCCAGAGCCCCGAGCACGCTCCCACCTGTCATCTGCTGCTGCCTGACTGCCTGCTGCCCACGTGCACTGCCATTTGCTGCCTGCACATCAGCCAGGGGTGCTGTTGCTGTGACCACCCCTGCTGGAACAGAAGACTCCCAACTGGGATTCCATCGCTCCACAGCCCAGCCCCAGGACCCAGTTGCCCACCCACTCCTGCCTCTGGGGTTGTCATGTCGGGGCAAACACCATTTGTGACCACTGACAACCCCCGGCAGAGGGGCACCAGCTTCAGTGCCACCGAAGTTGGTGTCCTGGTGGAGCAAGTCCTGGGGCAGTATGCTGCCCTCTTCGGAAGTTCCCGCGCCGACAAGGAAGGACGGACTTGGATCTGGACTGACATCGTGACTGCCATCAACGCGGAGGGGGTGGCAGTCCGCGACTTACAACATGTCAGGGAGCGCTGGGAGGACTTCAGGTCCAGGACCCTGAACAAGGCCCGGCGCCTCTTGAAGGCAGCGGATGCCAAGGGGCGCCGGGGCCACTTGTCGGAAGAACAGATGAGGGTCCTGGAACGCATATCCCCAGCGCTCCACGTCCAGGTCCTAGAGAAGCAGACCCGTCTGGAGTCGAGCGGTGAGTGTACATGCATCCAGATTGTGAGCAGTGCGTGTGGTGATTATTCGGTAGTGTGCAGGTTGCACATCTGTTTGTATGCGGTCGAGTATGGCTGGGGGTGTACAGGGCCATGGGGCTGACACATGCGAGGGCTGTAATGTGTGAGACATGGATGGTGCTTGTGTGTGTAGGCTTGCATGCCAAATGCAGTTGTGTGGGCACACATGTTTGGATGAATGTGTATGTAAGTAGACATGTCCGTGATGTCACGCATGTATGTTGTTTTCGGCTGCATGTATCAGCACTGTGTACATGTGCATGTGTGTGTATTTGACAAGGGTGCAACAGTGATGCAACATGGATGCATGTGACAGCGGTATGTGGAAGCCTGATTGGCAGATGTGACATGGATGCCCGTCTGAACAGTGCGACACTTGGCAGAGGTGTACACATGCATGCAAGTGTGGTGGTATGTGTACATGTGTGGTGCACTTCCTGTGTTGCATGTGATGTCGGGCTCACCTTTGGCTGCTCATGCTGTTGTATGTCTAGGGATGGTGGTGGCAGTTGCGATATGGCTGTGGTATGGCTCATGTGTGCGAGTTGTAATGACATGTGTGTTGGGGATTGTGATGACATGTCTGAGGTTTGCCAATGCCACTCATGTGCAACTGTCATGTGTGTATGTGTCCATTGTACAGTGCCCTGATGCCTGTGTTTTGTTTCTCCCTGTCTGCAGCGTCAACTGATGAAGAGGGCGGAGAAGGTGCTGTGGAGCACAGCGGCGGGGATCCCACCGCCAGCCGGAGACGCAAGGCCTGGCTCCCCTCCCATGTTGTCATCTCGTCGGGGAGTGAGGAGTCCGGTGCCGCGTCCCAGGCCGCAGCTGCCGGGGGGAGGTCCAAGAGGCGGAGGTTGGAGTTGGACTCCTCGGCAGCAGAAGGGGCAGCTGGGACCCCACAGGGCCCAACAGGGGAAGATGGCACGGAGTCATCCAGGTTGGTGGGGGGTTTGGTGGAGGAGGAGGCCGTGCAAGCACCAGAGACGGAGTCTGGAGGTGGGGATCCCACTGGTGCTAGTGGTGCAGTGCAGGACCAGGGGCAGGAGGCAGCACAGGCCGCCGCGGAGGTGCCTGTGTGCAATCCTGTCCCCGATCCTGTCCCTGCATCATCTTGCACCAGCAGGGATGCCTACGTCCAGACCCGATTTCAGGCAGGGGATGAGCTGACATCAACTGGACTTCCTCTGCCTGCGGACGTGGCTATCCAGGTCCGGGTTGAGCCTGTCCTGGCTGGTGTGGCGTTGCGTCAACAGGCCATGCGAGGTGACCTGCAGTCTTTTCATGGAGAGACTGCACGTCATCTCGAATGGCTCGTTGACCACGTCAGCCTGCTGGGACAGGTCACCCAGGCCGGATTCCTCCGCCTGATGGGGCTTGCTCCGACCCCCTCCTCAACTGGACCCCCTAAGTGCCAGTCGTCCTCTGTGCCATCTTCCCACCCATCAGTCACCTGGGTGCCCTGTGGAGCTGCCTCTGACGGTGCGGCCAGGCTGGTGGAGGAGGCATCCCTGCCACAGTCGGGAGTCGGACATCCAGCAGGGGTGGCCACATCTACGACTGCACCCCAGCCGGCGGAGGATGTGCAGGCAGCAGGAGGCAGTGCACGGGCAGAGGCAGAGCAGCAGCAGCAACATGGTGGGAGCCATGAAGGCTCGGGGCCTTCGACATCGGAGGGGCAGGCATCGGCCGGAGGGCAGGAGGACCCAGGACAGAGAGTGTCTTCCGTGTGGCAGCGGTTGGGCCACGCCATAGATGCGGAGCGGCGGCGGGCGGAAGAGGCGCGGCTCACAATGGTCAGGGCGGAAAACTCCATGCGGAGGGCCCTGAGGCGGGCCGAGTGCCTCGAGGCAATCCGCAGGGGGATGGAGGAGGACACGGCGTCGTCCCTTGGACCCTCGGGGCCATGGAACAGGACCGCCTCCGGGACATCGAACAGGAGTTTGATGATGCCCTGGCCCGGAACACCACGGAGTGAGCCGCTGGACTTGCCCGCCGCCTTTGTATATAGTTCTTTAGTTTTAGGTTTCCTTTGTTTGTTCTTATGATTTGGAGTCGACGGACACTGCTCCACTTTTTGTATATAGTTGCATTTTAGTTAGGGTTTTTTGTAGGTTTCCTTTGTTCAGTTGGGCTCATGGACCCTTGGAAGTATTGTACATAGTTCTTCATTGGATTGATTTTCTTTTTCATTTGACTTTGGACAGCATTTTTTTGGATTCGGATTTGGGGTTTTTATTTTTTTAAACGGACATGCAGCTTATCTTTTTTTCATTGACATTGTAGTTTGTTTCACTTCTTTTGCATTCTTATTTTTTTTAATACGATTTTGTTTTCATACTTCACTGTGTGGTATCATCTCATTGGTTTCATGCATGTCATGTTGGGTGTTTTCCCATTCAATTGCAACCATTGTGTGTGACGGACATGGGTTCATTAGCTTTATGAACATTGGGGGTGTAACATGTAATTTCCATTTCCATGTGGGTGAATGGGTTACTTGGTAGGGCTTTTTGGCTGTGGAGGCTGACCATAACGCACATGATTGGGGATTGTGAGGAGCTGGTGGAGGCTGCCCATGGTGGCTGGGGGGTGGGGGTGGTGGGAGACATGAGTGGGGGCCTGGTGGAGGCTGCCCCTGGTGGCTGGGGGGTGGGGGTGGTGGGAGACATGGGTGGGTGCCTGGTGGAGGCTGCCCCTGGTGGCTGGGGGGTTGGGGTGGTGGGAGACATGAGTGGGGGCCTGGTGGAGGCTGCCCCTGGTGGCTGGGGGGTGGGGGTGGTGGGAGACATGAGTGGGTGCCTGGTGGAGGGTGCCCCTGGGGGGTGGGGGATGGGGGTGATAGGGGCCATAGGTGGGGGCCTGGTGGAGGGTGCCCCTGGATGCTGGGGGGGGTGGGGGTGCAGGGGGACATGAGTGGGTGCCTGGTGGAGGGTGCCCTTGCACTGCTGGGGGGTGGCGGTGGTGGGAGACATGAGTGGGGGCCTGGTGGAGGCTGCCCCTGGTGGCGGGGGAGGCGGGGGTGATAGGGGACATGAGTGGGGGCCTGGTGGAGGCTGCCCCTGCACTGCTGGGGGGTGGGGGTGGTGGGAGACATGGGTGGGGGCCTGGTGGAGGGTGCCCCTGCACTGCTGGGGGGTGGGGGTGGTGGGAGACATGGGTGGGGGCCTGGTGGAGGGTGCCCCTGGTGGCTGGGTGGTGGGGGTGGTGGGAGACATGAGTGGGGGCCTGGTGGAGGCTGCCCCTGGTGGCTGGGGGGTGGGGGTGATGGGAGACATGAGTGGGGGCCTGGTGGAGGGTGCCCCTGGTGGCTGGGTGGTGGGGTGGTGGGAGACATGAGTGTGGGCCTGGTGGAAGCTGCCCCTGCACTGCTGGGGGGTGGGGGTGGTGGGAGACATGAGTGGGGGCCTGGTGGAGGGTGCCCCTGCACTGCTGGGGGGTGGGGGTGGTGGGAGACATGGGTGGGGGCCTGGTGGAGGGTGCCCCTGGTGGCTGGGTGGTGGGGGTGGTGGGAGACATGAGTGGGGGCCTGGTGGAGGCTGCCCCTGGTGGCTGGGGGGTGGGGGTGGTGGGAGACATAAGTGGGTGCCTGGTGGAGGGTGCCCCTGGGGGGTGAGGGGTGGGGGTGATAGGGGCCATGGATGGGGGCCTGGTGGAGGGTGCCCCTGGATGCTGGGGGGTGGGGGTGGTGGGAGACATGAGTGGGGGCCTGGTGGAGGCTGCCCCTGGTGGCGGGGAGGTGGGGGTGATAGGGGACATGAGTGGGGCCTGGTGGAGGGTGCCCCTGCACTGCTGGGGGTGGGGGTGGTGGGAGACATGGGTGGGGGACTGGTGGAGGGTGCCCCTGGTGGCTGGGTGGTGGGGGTGGTGGGAGACAAGAGTGGGGGCCTGGTGGAGGCTGCCCCTGGTGGCTGGGGGGTGGGGGTGGTGGGAGACATGAGTGGGGGCCTGGTGGAGGCTGCCCCTGGTGGCTGGGGGGTGGGGGTGGTGGTCGACATGAGTGGGGGCCTGGTGGAGGCTGCCCCTGGTGGCTGGGTGGTGGGGGTGGTGGGGGACATGAGTGTGGGCCTGGTGGAGGGTGCCCCTGCACGGGTGGGGGGAGACATGAGTGGGGGCCTGGTGGAGGCTGCCCCTGGTGGCTGGGGGGTGGGGGTGATGGGAGACATGAGTGGGGGCCTGGTGGAGGGTGCCCCTGGTGGCTGGGTGGTGGGGTGGTGGGAGACATGAGTGTGGGCCTGGTGGAAGCTGCCCCTGCACTGCTGGGGGGTGGGGGTGGTGGGAGACATGAGTGGGGGCCTGGTGGAGGGTGCCCCTGCACTGCTGGGGGGTGGGGGTGGTGGGAGACATGGGTGGGGGCCTGGTGGAGGGTGCCCCTGGTGGCTGGGTGGTGGGGGTGGTGGGAGACATGAGTGGGGGCCTGGTGGAGGCTGCCCCTGGTGGCTGGGGGGTGGGGGTGGTGGGAGACATAAGTGGGTGCCTGGTGGAGGGTGCCCCTGGGGGGTGAGGGGTGGGGGTGATAGGGGCCATGGATGGGGGCCTGGTGGAGGGTGCCCCTGGATGCTGGGGGGTGGGGGTGCAGGGGGACATGAGTGGGGGCCTGGTGGAGGGTGCCCCTGCACTGCTGGGGGGTGGGGGTGGTGGGAGACATGAGTGGGGGCCTGGTGGAGGCTGCCCCTGGTGGCGGGCGGGTGGGGGTGATAGGGGACATGAGTGGGGGCCTGGTGGAGGGTGCCCCTGCACTGCTGGGGGGTGGGGGTGGTGGGAGACATGGGTGGGGGCCTGGTGGAGGGTGCCCCTGCACTGCTGGGGGGTGGGGGTGGTGGGAGACATGAGTGGGGGCCTGGTGGAGGCTGCCCCTGGTGGCGGGGGGTGGGGGTGATAGGGGACATGAGTGGGGGCCTGGTGGAGGGTGCCCATGCACTGCTGGGGGGTGGGGGTGGTGGGAGACATGGGTGGGGGCCTGGTGGAGGGTGCCCCTGGTGGCTGGGTGGTGGGGGTGGTGGGAGACATGAGTGGGGGCCTGGTGGAGGCTGCCCCTGGTGGCTGGGGTGTGGGGGTGGTGGGAGACATGGGTGGGTGCCTGGTGGAGGCTGCCCCTGGTGGCTGGGGGGTGGGGGTGGTGGGAGAAATGAGTGGGGGCCTGGTGGAGGCTGCCCCTGGTGGCTGGGGGTTGGGGGTGGTGGGAGACATGAGTGGGTGCCTGGTGGAGGGTGCCCCTGGGGGGTGGGGGGTGGGGGCGATAGAGGCCGTGGGTGAGGGCCTGGTGGAGGATGCCCCTGGATGCTGGGGAGTGGGGGTGCAGGGGGACATGAGTGGGGGCCTGGTGGAGGGTGCCCCTGCACTGCTGGGGGGTGGGGGTGGTGGGAGACATGAGTGGGGGCCTGGTGGATGCTGCCCCTGGTGGCGGGGGGGTGGGGGTGATAGGGGACATGAGTGGGGGCCTGGTGGAGGGTGCCCCTGCACTGCTGGGGGGTGGGGGTGGTGGGAGACATGGTCGGGGGCCTGGTGGAGGGTGCCCCTGCACTGCTGGGGGGTGGGGGTGGTGGGGGACATGAGTGGGGGCCTGGTGGAGGCTGCCCCTGGTGGCGGGGGGGTGGGGGTGATAGGGGACATGAGTGGGGGCCTGGTGGAAGGTGCCCCTGCACTGCTGGGGGGTGGGGGTGGTGGGAGACATGGGTGGGGGCCTGGTGGAGGCTGCCCCTGGTGGCTGGGGGGTGGGGGTGGTGGGAGACATGAGTGGGGGCCTGGTGGAGGCTGCCCCTGGTGGCTGGGGGGTGGGGGTGGCGAGAGACATGAGTGGGGGCCTGGTGGAGGCTGCCCCTGGTGGCTGGGTGGTGGGGGTGGTGGGAGACATGAGTGTGGGCCTGGTGGAGGGTGGCCCTGCACGGGTGGGGGGTGGGGGTGGTGGGAGACATGAGTGGGGGCCTGGTGGAGGCTGCCCCTGGTGGCTGGGGGGTGGGGGTGGTGGGAGACATGAGTGGGGTCCTGGTGGAGGGTGCCCCTGGTGGCTGGGTGGTGGGGGTGGTGGGAGACATGAGTGTGGGCCTGGTGGAGGCTGCCCCTGCACTGCTGGGGGGTGGGGGTGGTGGGAGACATGAGTGGGGGCCTAGTGGAGGGTGCCCCTGCACTGCTGGGGGGTGGGGGTGGTGGGAGACATGGGTGGGGGCCTGGTGGAGGGTGCCCCTGGTGGCTGGGTGGTGGGGGTGGTGGGAGACATGAGTGGGGGCCTGGTGGAGGCTGCCCCTGGTGGCTGGGGGGTGGGGGTGGTGGGAGACATGAGTGGGTGCCTGGTGGAGGGTGCCCCTGGGGGGTGGGGGTGATAGGGGCCATGGGTGGGGGCCTGGTGGAGGGTGCCCCTGGATGCTGGGGGGTGGGGGTGCAGGGGGACATGAGTGGGGGCCTGGTGGAGGGTGCCCCTGCACTGCTGGGGGGTGGGGGTGGTGGGAGACATGAGTGGGGGCCTGGTGGAGGCTGCCCCTGGTGGCGGGGGGTGGGGGTGATAGGGGACATGAGTGGGGGTCTGGTGGAGGGTGCCCCTGCACTGCTGGGGGGTGGGGGTGGTGGGAGACATGGGTGGGGGCCTGGTGGAGGGTGCCCCTGCACTGCTGGGGGGTGGGGGTGGTGGGAGACATGAGTGGGGGCCTGGTGGAGGCTGCCCCTGGTGGCGGGGGGGTGGGGGTGATAGGGGACATGAGTGGGGGCCTGGTGGAGGGTGCCCCTGCACTGCTGGGGGGTGGGGGTGGTGGGAGACATGGGTGGGGGCCTGGTGGAGGGTGCCCCTGGTGGCTGGGTGGTGGGGGTGGTGGAAGACATGAGTGGGGGCCTGGTGGAGGCTGCCCCTGCACTGCTGGGGGGTGGGGGTGGTGGGAGACATGGGTGGGGGCCTGGTGGAGGGTGCCCCTGGTGGCTGAGGGGTGGGGGTGGTGGGAGACATGAGTGGGGGCCTGGTGGAGGGTGCCCCTGCACTGCTGGGGGGTGGGGGTGGTGGGAGACATGCATTGTTGATCAGTAGTGCAAGGTGACATGTGGGTTGGCTGGGGGGCATGTCCATGGTGGATGGGCTGCCTGCGGGACATGAGCAGGGGTGCAGGGTAGTCCCCCGTGGTGTGGGATGCCTGCAGGTGCCGTGGAGGTTGTGGAGCGTACACCTGGGAGGACCCACACGGCCAATTCATGTGTAGTACTCCCCAGAACCCCTGAAATACACATACCCTGCTGAAATCGCGTGTGGAACTTCCCGCGCACCCCTGAAATACAAGTACTCTGCTGAAATCGCGTGTGTAACTTCCCGAGCACCCATGGAATACACGTACCCTGCTCGCACTGGGCCAATCGCGTGTGGAACTTCCCGCGCACCCCTGAAATACACGTACCCTGCTGAAATTGCGTGTGGAACTTCCCGCGCACCCATGGAATACACGTACCCTGCTCGCACTGGGCCAATCGCGTGTGTAACTTCCCGCGCACCCCTGAAATACACGTACCCTGCTGGAATCGCGTGTGGAACTTCCCGCGCACCCCTGCAATACACGTACCCTGCTGAAATCGCGTGTGGTACTTCCCGCGCACCCATGGAATACACGTACCCTGCTCGCACTGGGCCAATCGCGTGTGGAACTTCCCGCGCACCCCTGAAATACACGTACCCTGCTGGAATCGCGTGTGGAACTTCCCGCGCACCCCTGGAATACACGTACCCTGGTGAAATCGCGGGTGGTACTTCCCGCGCACCCATGGAATACACGTACCCTGCTCGCACTGGGCCAATCGCGTGTGGAACTTCCCGCGCACCCCTGAAATACACGTACCCTGCTGGAATCGCGTGTGGAACTTCCCGCGCACCCCTGGAATACACGTACCCTGCTGAAATTGCGTGTGGAACTTCCCGCGCACCCCTGAAATACACGTACCCTGCTGAAATCGCGTGTGGAACTTCCCGCGCACCCATGGAATACACGTACCCTGCTTGCACGGGGCCAAACGCGTGTGGAACTTCCCGCGCACCCTTGAAATACACGTTCCCCGCTTGGCGTTTGCCAGCCCGGTGAACTGGTCCAGGGTTAGCGCAGCCCTTTGCGATGATTTAGCGATTTTGATGGCTTTTCCTTGCGCGAGGGCGTTCTTGGGGGCGTTACTGGCGCTGTGCAGGGTCGCTGCGATTCTCTGCGCCACGGCTGGTTTAGGAGCCAAAAATCCATGAATACTCTTTGCGCGGAAATCGGTTTTGGCGCACGTGCCTGGCGCAGACAATCGCACGCGGACACTCTGCGCCAGCCGCTTGCGACACTTTTCTGCGAAATTCTATGAATTACCCTGTTAGTGTAAAGGCCGCCTGCCATTTACGCATGGCAGACGGCATTTAAAAGTAATTCCTAAGGAATCTGCCTGCCTTTAAAAGGAGTCAAACACAAATTGTATTTAATTGGCATTCAAAGCATTCGTGCCAGCATGAACATATTAGGCTGGCATGAATGCATTCTTCTGTTGGGGGCGGAGGCAGGTGGAACTGGCATTTCCATTCCATGCCCCAGCTCTGCAAGCAGAATGGATGAAAATACCCAAAAGCGGTATCCGAGGAGTAAAACACAGATGCATTATGCATTGCATTTACACCTCAGATACCGCTCTAGAAAAGACCCCTGTGTGTTTTGCTTGTTTCCCTATTGCTGTCCAGCTTCGCTCCCGCCTTCTGCCCAAATGCCCAGTACAACCCAGCCTTGCTCTTAGGTGGCTCATGCCTCCATGTTTGTAACCCCTTTGCCCAATTCCTTCCAAACCTAGAAACTGAACGTTATGCTTTCACGCGTTTGTCTCTAACCCACTTTCTTTTTTTGGCATCATTATACTATTTCATGTATATCCTTTGTCACTGAAAGCTGACCTGTATTTGATTTTTTAATTACGAAACAATATGCCATCTTCCTTGATGATCTTGCCACCAGACAAAGGGGCTTGCATTTTTTCGTCTTCTTTAGAACACACAACTTTCTTTTACTGCTTCTCTGCACTTGTGTCTATAGCAGAGGTCTGCAACCAGATGTGTGGGGCTACATCATTGACTGTGCTGGCTAGGGTTCATGGGAGGTGTAGCCCTAAACAGCTGGAGAGCTAAAGGCTGCAGAGACCTGGTCTGGTGTCTTTAAAACAATTGACTTTATTCGTGAGTTAATTGCCACTAATGCTGTCTAACACCCTCCTGAAAAAATGTTTGGTGATTTTAAGAAATTAAGGAATGAGTATGAAGCATCTCGTGCTGATCCGCTTTCTTGTACATTATTCTTGATCTCTGAATTAAGTTGCAGGCTCTTTTTCCCTCCTGAAACACTTCAGATTTTAATATTTTTCATAATTCCTTATTTCACTGGGAATCAGTCTCCTGTAGGAATTGATGGGTCTGGCCATTTATCTATCCTATGTTCTGGTAGTGTGACAACTAGTCTTTTAATCAGCACTTGTATTTGCTGTTTGTTCAACCCCCTTCATGCTCTGATGTTATTGATCTTATGTCTCCTTTTGAATAACTGCTTTTCAAACAGCTGATCTCCAAACCCAATTAATTCATTGAAAATTAAACAATGTCCCTCTGCTCCCTGGTTTTCATCACAGTTACAAAGCGGCAAACAATTGATCTCAAGTACTGAGGGAACCTGGCAAGAAGCCCAAGATGCTTCTGATCAGACTGACCCTGTATCTTTGCTGCAATTGAAAGCTAATAGTCAAGCTGCCACAGCCCATTTCTCTCCCACAATTTGCATTCATTATTCAGATTAATTTGGAAATCTGTCAACCCTATCCCAAATCTTTTAATCCTTACTTCGTTGATAAAAATAGATCAAATTCAGAACAATGTTCACTCAAAACATGTTCACTTCCCCTTTACTATTTACTCTATTTATTCTCATCGTGTGGTTTCTTGGGACTCTTTTACCCCCGTTTCTCACTATGATTTTTATTCTTTTATTTCTTCCATAAAGCCGACGTCATATTCAGATGGCTTTTTACCTTTTCTTCTCATCAAATCTATTCCAGACACTACCTCTATTGTTTGCCTTTAATAACTTTTTCTTTGAGTCAAGGTTTTTTCCCCAGAGCCTTGAAACAATGCTCAAATGCCAGCTTTAATAAAAGAAAATGTACTTTGTGATCCCGTGGAAATGACAAACGATCATCAAATCACAACTTTGACATTTCTTGGTAAGATTCTGCAAATGTGTTCAGCAGACCATTTTGCAAGCCACTGCCCGCTGCCTCTATCAGTCTGGTTTCTGGACCTGGTGTGGCACCAAGACGGTTACACTTTATGTGGTGGATGATACAATACAGATGCTGGATGGCTAAGCACAGTCCCTGCAGTCCCTAGGCAAGCTGGGGGTGTGCTGTGAGGAGGAAGAGGAGGAGCTATCCAAACCGCCTGCTTGGTGTTTGTTTTTTGCTTAAAAACACCCCTCGCGGTGAAGCACCAGCAAGGACGGCTAAGGACAGTCCCTGCAGTCCGTGCAGGACCGTGACGAGAGGTGACAGTGTTTCTGTGGGGCGAAGAGGCCGTGTGTGCATCCAGAACCTTACCATTTCTTGGTAAGATTCTACAAATGTGTTCAGCAGATCAATTTGCAAGTCACTGCCTCTATCAATCTGGTTTCTGGGCCTTGTGTGGCACCAAGACGGTTTCACTTTAGGTGGGTGATACAATACAGATGCTGGATGGCTAAGCACAGTCCCTGCAGTCCCTGGGCGTGCTGTGGGTGTGCTGTGAGGAGGAAGAGGTGGAACTGAGCCAACACGCCAGCTTGGCGTTTGTTTTTTGCTTAAAAACACCCTTTGCAGCAAAGCCGCGGTGAGGACGGTTAAGGACAGTCCATGCAGTCCGTGCAGGACCGTGACGAGAGGTGAAGAGGTGGTGTGTGTGTCCAGAATCATGGAAGTAACCTTTAACTTCTCCTCGCAGGTGATATATAACATTGAAGTTCTTTTGATCTGAGAAAGCAGCAGCAGCGTGTGGTTTGCCTGTTTGTTTTCCCCCACGCTGCCAGTGCTCTCAATACTGCCCTTGCTCTATTGTCCCTCACTCCGGTTCCCGACAGTAGTTTGGCAGGATTTATGCATAACTGCCATCTTGGCTGCGAGTATCGTTGCTGGCTGCCTCCCGGCTTGCTCTCTCACATTGAGTCACAAAGAACCCTGTCTGTCGGGGGGAAAGTTAAAGGGATGGTCTAGTAAAAAATTTTATTTAAAAAATAGATAGGCAACATAAAAAAAGAAATACTAGCATTCTCCGTTTTAAAACTTCCTATGTAAAATTTTGAGCTATTCAAGCACAAAATTCACAAAAGCAAGCACATGGGTGCATCCATTTTGTGAAATGGAGGCCCTCCTGTGCTGGCTTTTGCTTTTGCGGCACTAATGAAGGAAAAGCCAGCCAGCTGTAGTAAACAAAGGCTACCGCTGGGTGGCTTTCCCTTCATTAGTGCTGTAGGCGGAGGACGGGGACCGGAGACCAGAGCAGGAAAGCTGCAGCTGAATCTCGGTAAGTGCTATTTATTTATTTTTTAAAAATAAGCACTAGCTGCGTTTTTTTTTCTAAGTTTTCCGGGCTGGAGGAGCCCAGAAAACTTAGAAATAAAACCGCAGCTTTAAAAACGTTGTATTTATGTTTGCGGTCGCTTTTGAAGCGACCGCAAACATAAATACAACGTTATTGGGCCTCATCACGACCCTGGCGGTAAGTTACCGCCAGGGCCGTGACTTTACCGCCATGGCGCTAACTACGTTTACGCCATGGCGGTAAGGGGATTTACCGCCCCATTCCGACCTTGGCGGGGCGGTAAATCCCCAATCCCCATTTACCCTTCCCCATTCCCATTTTTGCCCCATAGGGCATAATGGGAGTGGGGAAGGCGTTAATTACGCCACCGTAAATTACGGTGGCGTAATTAACACCAAGTTCCCTTACCGCCATGGTTTTTTACACCCGCTAAAAGCAGGTGTAAAAACCGCCATGGCGGAAAGGGAACTCGTAATTGGCGGAAAGGGGTTGGCGCAGCTAACGCTGCCGCAAACCCCTTTCCGCCAGGGTCGTAATGAGGCCCATTGTGTTGGAAAATGCTGCGGTTTTTCTTTCCAAGTTTCTCAGGCTCTTCCGGCTCGGAGGAGCCTGAGAAACTTGGAAAGAAAAACCGCAGCGTTTTCCAACACAACTGAGTTGTTTCTGCCTGCTGTGGCTATCACTTTGGGTCTCCGGTGCTCCATGGGAGCACCGGAGACCCAAAGTGAAAGCCAAGGCAGTCAGAAACACACGCGGTTATGTTTACATGCCGCGTAGTGTTTCTACCTGCAGCTGATTTCCCATTTGGGGCTCTCGGGCTCCCCGTGGGGAGCCCGAGAGACCCAAATGGGAAATGCTAAATGCTGCGTTGTCTGCCTAAATCTGCTTTCCCCATGGGGAGCCCGAGAGCCCCAAATGGAAAAGCAGATTCAGGCAGAAACAACGTGGTTGTTTTCCGCAATGACGCGTTGTTTCTGCCTGAATCTGCTTTACCATTTGGGGCTCTCGGGCTCCCCGTTGGGAGCCCGAGAGACCCAAATGGGAAATGCTAAATGCTGCGTTGTCTGCCTAAATCTGCTTTCCCCATGGGGAGCCCGAGAGCCCCAAATGGTAAAGCAGATTCAGGCAGAAACAACGCGGTTGTGTTGGAAAACGCTGCGGTTTTTCTTTCCAAGTTTCTCAGGCTCCTCCGAGCCCGAGGAGCCTGAGAAACTTGGAAAGAAAAACCGCAGCGTTTTCCAACACAATAACGTTGTATTTATGTTTGTGGTCGCTTCAAAAGCGACCGCAAACATAAATACAACGTTTTTAAAGCTGCGGTTTTATTTCTAAGTTTAACGGGCTCCTCCAGCCCGGAAAACTTAGAAAAAAAAACGCAGCTAGTGCTTATTTTAAAAAAAAAATAAAATAGCACTTACCGAGATTCAGCTGCAGCTTTCCTGCTCTGGTCTCCGGTCCCCGTCCTCCGCCTACAGCACTAATGAAGGGAAAGCCACCCAGCGGTAGCCTTTGTTTACTACAGCTGACTGGCTTTTCCTTCATTAGTGCCGCAAAAGCAAAAGCCAGCACAGGAGGGCCTCCATTTCACAAAATGGATGCGCCCATGTGCTTGCTTTTGCGAATTTTGAGCTTGAATAGCTCAAAATTTTACATAGGAAGTTTTAAAACGGAGAATGCTAGTATTTTTTTTTTAATGTTGCCTATCTATTTTTTAAATAAAAATGTTTACTAGACCATCCCTTTAACATTCCATGCCCTAGCTACAAGTTATCCCTAGATCATTTCCGACAAAGCAAAATTAACCGTGGGCTGCGAGCTGCGAGCTGTGAGCGGTGCTCTCCCTTGGGGGTCTGGGTTTATGGGTCTGTGGACTGTGACTTGGGAACTGTAGCACGTGCACGGGAGGCAAGCGGTGGAACGGTTATGCTCCCAGCCTAATATTCCTGAAAGGGGGCTTGATACTGCCGTTAAGTGCATTAACTTTTTCAAAGTCAATTTAAGTCCATTGTGACTCACTTTGTTACTTGGTTAATTTTAACCCAAACTAACCAATCATTATTATCTTGCTTAATCCCAATGGCCCCGACTAGTAGTTCTACCCCAACCCCGCCACCCCCACCAAGTGTTAACCTAAGGTGACTCTAGATGTGATAAAACAAGATCCACTGTGTGACTGGGGTTTTCGCAGGATATTGAATATGGCAAAGCGCAAAGCCACTACTAGGCTCTTGGCGACCCAGGGTCCCAAAAAAGTTACGAAAACAAGGGACAAGGAAAAATCCCCACTAGTGAATATGGTGGCCTCACTAGAAGGGGTATCTGGAGTGTCACAGGGCACAAAAGGGGGGGACTCTGGACTCTTACTTGCAAAAAGTCATACAACTAGATGAGTGATTAGGGTTGCAAAACAATAAATTGCCTACACAGGGAGGCGGGCAAGACTTCGTCAAACTACCCGGGTAAACCCCCCAAAGTTAACAGGACCCGTACCTCGGGGAGGGGATGGTCCATATTTTATGCTTGACATTGGTACGCCGTTCGGTCAGAGCGCTGCTTTAGCAACCTCTGCCCCACCACCTACGATGAGAGCCTGTACCCAGGCTATATCCCGGGAGGGTAATAGCGCCCCTCCCTCTCTGACAATGGGCTCACAGGGCTCACTGGGAGGAGGGAGTTCTGAAGAAATAGACAGGGAAGGGATGTTTCCCCTGGTGAATTTTCTGCCTAGCTTTAAAGCAGGTATTATGAATAACCTGTCAATCCTAGATGGCCAGATATGGTCCCTGAAAAATGAAGTTGAGACACTAAGTAGTGAGGAGCTCAGGTCCATCATAGGGAAAGAGATTGCAAAGGGAACCCAAAACGCTATCGTTGGGCAGCCCTTAACTTTGGTAAGTGGTACAAGGGTGAATGGGGTGAGTGGGGTGAGTACATTGAGTCAATAACTAGTGGGTCCGATGGAAATCCATGCTCCTTCTAACTGTGTGCCTAGCCAGAATGTGCCTCCTCTTATGTCAGAAGGACCACTGCCTTCACTCCAGCATTTAATATGGCGGGGCATTCAAGATGGGGCACAACTGTCGCCACAAGGGAGGGCAGACCCAAAGTGTTCCCCTTTCCAGTTGCCCCCATAAACCTTCCCTCTGGTGGCTGTAATACATAACGTACCAACTCTGAGGATTGTGCACAGCGAGGAGGATTGTGGGGCTCTGATTAATAGATCAGCTCAATGGGTGAACTCACATATCCAGGGGAGTTTTATAGATCCCTGTTCGATTATAATGGCCCGCAGAATACCGTCGGTGGGCTCTGTGACAAAATTAGTTGCCGGGGACTGCGTGGTGGTAATCGTTAAGAACATACAGGCTACCAAGTTCTTGGTAGAGTCTAACCTAGGCTGGCCTATCCAAGACCGCAGGGGCTGGTTAGTACCTCTAAATTACCTCTCCCCCTGGGATAAGCTAAAAGGATGAGCACCTACTAGAAGCAAGGGCAATGACAAAGTAAAAATGCCCTTGGGGCCAGGTTGGATCCAACCATATGCGGCGCAGTGTACATTTGGCGGGAGACCTAAGAGGATGGGAGTGTCTGGACAAAATGGTAGTGCATCTAACTCGGTACCCACCCAAAACCAATATGCTTGCTTGTCCAGTATGGATGATATTGAATGATGTGAACCCCCGGGGGCGGCCCACAAGCCATGTCATGAGCTGTCACCCGGGTACTGCCATGGGCCCCACCCCCCCGTAGCAGGGACTCGGGAGGAGGAGGATAAATTGTCCTTACTAACATGGAATGTGATTGGAATCAGAACAAGGCTGGCCCATGCTGAGACACAGATTGTACTGAACGAGGTAGATGTTATATTACTCCAGGAAACATGCTCACAGGAGAATATTAATGTTAATGGTGGTGTCTCATATCAGTATATGGCAGAGAGAAACAAGTGTGGGGTGAGTTATGGCGGGATGTGTATACTGGATAAACCCAACTAGAGAGTACACAGGTTATTTTGACAACCCTGCTGCAATATATATTGTTCATCAAAATCTTCAGATGGGGCCAGATGGACCTTGTAGTTATACATTTTTATAATAGCCCCCACAAACAGTATGGGAAACACTGCCTGGGTGGGATGGCCGCAGCCTTCAAGGAACTTTTTTGTGGGTAATGCATGTGTAGTTTTGGGCGGCGACTTTAATGCAGTATTGGGTAACGGGTAGGAGGATCATTTATATGACACCACAGAGGCTGTGGTGGGCTGGAATTCCTTCCCCGGGTATAATGGATACCAGGCGCTGCTCATAAGGAATGTGTCTGTGGCATTACATGCATAAATGGCAATTATGGTCAACAAATGGGCGGGTGTGGGGGACATTCCCGGCGAAATCCCTTTCTTGTCTGCAATAGGCAACACAACGGTTGATTACTACTGCTAAACCCCTCTTTTACTGGCTTTGCCTAAACTGCTTGTCTAAATGTATTTTTACAAACAAATGTTTAAAGACGTAACTGAGCTGTGTAATGGCAAAACCTGGAAATTATAGACGTCTATATAAAATACTGCAAAGAATAGGGATGCATTATCTCGTGACTGATAATACTACTTTTTCGGGAAGACACCAAGAGGACAGTCAAATACAAAATTGAGAATTTGATCCTGGAAACCTTCATCCTTGACTCTGTCACCTTATCAAGTGCTCCAAGATATCTGACATTTAAAACTGATTTGGACCATAGACATTATCTTAACTATATGTTTCCGATCTCTAAAAGAGTGTTATACGTTAAATTTAGATTGAATATATTGTTTTGAAGCAATCACCCACAGTTGGTCTCAGGACTCTTCTCTTCTTTGTCCATTGTGTGCTAGGGAAGTTGAAACTGAAATGAATTTTCTGTTGGCCTGCCCAGCTTACAACAATCTAATAAGGTGATGGATTTACCTCATTTTTTTAAAGTACCAGTCATGCTCTCTTGCTGATGCACGTGCTTTGTGTAAACCCACAGTTCATGAGGATGTCATTTTCACTGTATTTAGTTTTTTACAGAGGGCTTGGCATTTTCGATTGAAAGACATCACCTGAATCGATTGCTGTTTTATTATAAAATAGATTGATTTTATTTTTTTAATTAGGTGTAAATTACACTGACATGGTACTAAGAAACTAAGAAACTGTACGTTTTTTATCTGCCTTCGTATTATGTATGTAATGTATACATTGGTTTTACTTAAGAATCAAGGTTTTGCCAAAACGAAAAGGTGATGGCTGGAAGGTTTTGAATAAATCATAACCACAGGCACAGATCTGGGACACCCTCCAGACCATCGTTTTTCATCATGCCAAGCCATTACAGAAGGGGAAAAACCATATGCAAATCAGGCTTGGTCCCACCCCAAAAGGGGCAGAGCGGCCCGAACTGCTAGGTCACATCCCTTCTGCGCGAGACCAGAAGCATCCCCAGACATGTTTCAGCCTTGTTGGGTGTTATCAGTGAGGAGTAGCTTGGGTCTCTAGGCCTAACAAACTCGGGACCCCTGTCTGGGCATACCCGTCCCACTCGGGGTGACTTTAGCAAAACGGAATGGTGATGGCTGGAAGGTTTTGCCATTCATTTGTATGTAATTGTCTTAGTCTTATAACCTACTGTATAATTTTTGCACAGCACTTTTATGGGCCTTGCCCGAAACAATCTTTATTGACTAACTGAGCTACCCATAGTCAATGTATTCTAAGACTCACTATTCCCCTATTTAAGCATACTCTGCATTTCTCAGCAGATGGCGCCATGCCTGGAATTCTTCACCCCACAGATCCTGCCCCGCTTCTGCCTTCTCTGCTACCCTTCCATATGACCTTTAAGACACATCTATTCTCTGTAGCCTATCCAAAATAATCTCCCTCTAGTGTTTCAGTGGGGTGTGCTGTTCTGGAGACACGAAAGGTGAAGTAATAGAATTCAAAGGCTGTAATGCTGTAGTAATTCAAATAAGGGCATGGATTACTAGAGAAAAAGAAACAAAAAAGAACAAAGCTTACAGCGTCTATTCTAAAATGAATCGCATTGCATCAATTATTTGAAACCTCATTTCTGCTCCATCTAACCCATTCCTCGCACCCTTCTCCGCCCCCACCCTGGACTCTTTTCCCTGATTGGCATAAAAAGCTATAGGAGATATTTATTGATTTTGTAATGTGCTCATGCCACCCTTTGACAACTTCCGAGCTCTTTCACAGAGAAGGAGAGTGAGGGGGGCAAAACACATTGGGCCTCATTACGACCCAGGTGGTAAGGGGTAAACGGCGCTGTAAAAGGTCGCGGCGCCGTTAGCCCTTTAACGCCTAATTACGAGGTCCCTTTGCGGGTCCCCACCTTAACGGCTGGTTTTATCAGCCGTTAAGGAAGGAACCCGCAAAGGGACTTTCAAGGTAATTACGGTACCGCAATTTGCGGTACTGTAATTACCGCCTTCCCCTTTCCCATTGAGCCCTATGGGGGCAAAAATAGAAATGGGGAAGGGCCAATGGTGAATGGGGAATTACCGCCCCGCCAACCTTGGAATTGGGCAGTAATTCCGCCATCCACCATGGCGCAATCAGTAAAATACCGGCGTCAACCATGGCGCTAATAGCGCCATGGTTAACGCCTGGGTCGTAATGACCCCCATTGTGCCTATGGTCTGAAACATCTATATCCCTTAATCTAGCGTTGCTATCATCTTTGGTTACACTGCAGACCTGGCCCTAATGCCTACGACACAATCTGGCCATTGTTTCTAATTGGAGCCCCCTTGCCTCCCCTACGCATGCCTACTTCCTCTGATCTCCCTCCCTAACTATGAATGTCCTTCGCTCCACAGAACCCACATACACCTTCTAACCTCTACTGCTGCTACATCCGGAAGAAACAGTGCAGTGGCATTTTCTCTTTATAATTCTTGTAATTAACATTTGAATTTATTTCGACATTTTCCAACTCGAACTAACAACAGAAGCACTCTGCAAGCATTTTAATTAGCATAATTGGCGTGAGGCTTCGATTATGGACGGAACAAAGCCCACACCACATGAAAATGATCTAGCCTAGCCTGATCACTGAATTAAGTGCACCCGTTTGGCACTAGTACAGGTGGATCACTCAGGAGCCAGACACATGTGTTGGGAACAAGACCATGGCGTGCTGCATGGGTTCAATATCCCGTCTAGCACTTAGAAAAAGTCCCACATTTAAAATATAGTAGAACAGTGACGGCATAGGCAGCAGCCCCTCCCTCACACAAACAAGCAGGGAACAGTATAGCTAAAAGCACTGTGAGATTATCACACACAAAAAAGGTATGACCCTTACAGAAACAATGCAAGTTACACAGAAAAGTAAAGCAGTTATGTTATGTTATGGTATCTTGCATTTGCATAGTGCCTCCTGCCATAGCTTATGGCGTCAAAGTACTTTTGCGTGTCAGGCAAAGGAGGCGTATGATTGAACATTGAGTAGTGGCAGGGAGCGATGTTTTAGTGTGGTAAGAGATTGAGGGCTGCTCATTTGGGTGTGTGGCTTGTATGATGGCCGTGGCGTAATACTTGATGGTGTGGCCTAATGACGAACATGTAAAAAGTGCCTGGCCTACATCACTAAGTGCATATCGTAACACAGTCTGCTTGCTACATTCCTTAAAGTATAAGAAATCAAAGCTCAACATCATTATTTATTTAACGTTGAAAATAGGGTAGGTGTTGCGGTACATTGGTAGGCTCATTCACATTATGAAAAAATTAATTGACAATTTTCCAGAACCCCACATAATGTCTTCAAGGGGGTCCTTCTTTGCATGAAGCCGGTCAAGTGGCACAGCGAGTAGAGCGCCCGCTTTGACACCCGTGCAGAGCCTGTTAACAGCCTTTCATCCTTCCGAGGTCGATAAATGAGCACCACACACCGTGGGTAATAATAAGCAGCGCTCAGATACCTGAGGGTTTGTAGCGCTATATAAAAGCCTAATTATTATTATTATTATTATTATTATTATGAGGTTGCTCATGGTGCCTTTCCTAAGCTGTTTGTCTCCCTTTTGCTAGCCTGCTTTTCACAAAGGACAATGGCCCTCATTACGACCCTGGCGGAGTGGGTTTACGCCAGCGGTAATC
The DNA here is from genome assembly GCF_040938575.1 of Ambystoma mexicanum. Classification (NCBI taxonomy): domain Eukaryota; kingdom Metazoa; phylum Chordata; class Amphibia; order Caudata; family Ambystomatidae; genus Ambystoma; species Ambystoma mexicanum. The sequence continues at coordinate 309,001,851 of NC_090921.1, forward strand.
GTGGCGGACCCGTCCGCCTTACTACGAGTTCCCGTAGCGCCATGGAGCCTTTTTCCGCCTGGTTTTTCCGGGCGGAGTAATCCATGGCTCTACGGGACCTTGATGTTAATTACGCCACCGTAATTTACGGTGGCGTAATTAACTCCTTCCCCACTCCCATTATACCCTATGGGGCAAAAATGGGAATGGGGAAGGGTAAAATGGGGATTGGGGATTTACCGCCCCGCCAAGGTCGGAATGGGGCGGTAAATCCGCCAACCCCCATGGCGGTATCGGCAGCTTTCCGCCATGCTCCATGGTGCATATTGCACCATGATCTCCGCCAGGGTCGTAATGAGGGCCAATGGCTTAAAGGCTTTTACTGGAAGGCCATTCCGCTTCAGCCATGAACATGAGGAAATAGTGGCCACATGGAGGGATGCTCGGCTTGGAGAAGCAATTAAACTCATAGCACTGAAGCCCCTTTCGCAATCTACATGACTTACAGGCAACGTTTCCATGCAAGTAACTCAAACCCTGAATGCTTCAGGGCACCTTTTGCCACCAATCTCCTTAAAATCCCTGAAGGCATGGATGGTGTCTCTGATTGGGAGGTGACATTTTCACCATACAGTACAATGTCTTCATCATTAGGTATATTATTTGCATCTAGCACATTAAAACTGGACACAAGTTCTTTATCCTTGTCTGGAGCACACCTTTCAGCAAGGTTAACTGAAAAGCTTTCATAAAATTGCCTTTCATTCAGTGACACAGAGGCAGGGGTGGACTGGCCTTTAGGGAACTCTGGAGATTTCCCGGTGGGCCTCTGCACCCTGGGCCTCTTTTCTGTGGTATTTCCAAATTTTCTCATAGGAAAAGCATTGGGTCTGCTGAAAATGTGTCATATAGGGCCACTTTGAACTTTATTTCCAGGGCCTCTTTTGGTCCCCAGTAATTATTTCCAGGTCCTCTTTTAGTTCCCAGTCCAGCCCTGCACAGAGGTTGCACTTCCCTGGGAAATATAAACGCCCTTGAATTGTCCACGATCAACTGCACTCTGAGCAGTAGAATCAAACTCCCCAGGAGATTCCTTCATCGCAGAAAATCTCCGGACTTGCCCTACCAAATGTCTGTGTGCATCAACAATTGTGAAATCCCGCCTCTGAAGAGCCAGTGACAAGTCATTTAGTTCTTGAAGGGCATCATACATCTGCCCTAAATCTTTCAGTAAAGAACAGGAGGAAGGCTTCTTAAGCAGGCCATCATATTTGCTCCAGGCTCTTATGGATCTTGAGAGATCCTTGAAAGCTTCTCCGAAATGCTTACTTAAAGCACGGAAGCCATTCCAAACAGCTTGCGCTGTCCCATAACTTGATGCAGCCCATTGTGTGTGCAGCATTTTTCCCTATCTTGTGCAGCTGCAAACCCAGATCACTGGCAGTCATTTCTAGCTGTCTTGTGTTTTTTGGTGACATGCTGTATGTAGCGTTCAAATAGTTCATGAATATTTCGAGATGATTGGCCCCACCTACTTCATCAATTGTGCCTGCTACGGCCAGCTCAAGGCTGTGAGCTAGACAATGCCAAGATAAAACAAGATTTGGGAATTCAGCTTGCAATAATGTGGTCACCCCACCTTTGTTACCAAACATTACACCTGCACCATTAGAACAAATAGCAATCCAGGTCTCATGCAACAGGGTTTTTGTGATGCCAACATTCTCAAAATATCCCAGCACAGCTGCCTTTATGGCCAAGATATTTGTCGCTTGCAGCGCAACTAGACCAAAGAAAATGGTGACTAATGGTGACTAATGGTTACTATGAGCCCCAAAAGACCCCGCATATAAATAATCAATGTTGATTTGTTGCTTACAGTTGTGCTCTCGTCCGCAAACATGGCAATCTTTGACTTGTGTTCACTGATATAACTATTCTTGATTGGGCCCTAGGTATGGAACCGACTTTGCTAAACTCTAATTATTAAGGTGGTGTCCTTATTTGATTTTTCCGGTAGGTCACAGGAAGGGGTTGAGGTGAAGCCCATACCTCCTTTGTTGGACGTTTAGGGGTTTATCATGGATACCTTACATTTTTTTTGATTTCTCAGAAAAGTGGATTTGCCACACTTTTTTTTAAAAAAAAGTAAAAAAGTCTGTCTTTTGTGCAATTCATATTTATTTCTTAATTGTTTCATGTGGACTCACAGTCCCAATTGTGGTCAGCCGACACGTGCTTTGACCATACCACCTGCCTTGATAAAGACCTACGTGGTCGAAACACGTCGGCTGACCACAATTGGGACAATGAGTCCACATGAAACAATTAAGAAATAAATATTAATTGCATGAAAGACAGACTTTTTTTACTTTTTTTTTAAAAAAGTGTGGCAAATCCACTTTTCTGAGAAATCAAATAAAACGCAAAGTATCCAGGATAAACTTCTAAATGTTCTCTGATATAACAACCCAACTTCTTTTGCATTTCTGATACAATATGTCTTACTATCTCAGTTGCAGTAACATTACTGCACAACACGCGGCCCATTGCACTGCCATTCCACTTCTTGAAGTTCTTCCAAATCAGGGTTATCTGTGAATGGCCGATTATTTTTGGCCAGGTAGATTGGCCAGGTAGAATGGCCGATTATTTTTGGCCGATTATTTTTGCACATGCTTTCTACATGTTTGCCACTGCTTTGCTGCATGGCTTCCATCGTGTAGGTCTTTTTTCGCTATTTGTAATAATTGCTTCTGATGCCTTGTGATCACCACTTGATTTGTGCTCCACCATCTTCTTTCTGAGCTGCTTCAGCCTCGCATGTTTGCCAGAATCTTAAGGACCCACCTTTCCATCAGCCCAGTCTATGCTTATGCGCACACCTTGCCCACTGGAGTGCACCGATAAGCCACATCCCTACACACAGAACATGCAATGTGACCCGAAGCCAGAAAAAACGATTCATATTCAGCTTTGAAATAGCACCACTGCTGCATATTCCAGCAATCAGGGGTTAGAAAAGGCTCCTCTGGCACAGGCTGTAGTTTAGTGGGAGATGTACCGGAGCTACTGGCCTCCTTAGTGCAAACATCTCAACATATCTCTGCTGCCTCACTACACAGATTGACTGGGCCAGCTCCCTCATCCCCGGGTGGCAGGCTCCGCCACTTTACATTTTTTGGTTGATAGCATGTAGTCAAACAGCTAAGTCTGCATAGACTTGCACTTGGGAAGTACCTCACACTTTTCCGATATTGTTAATGGCTGTGAAAAATATTGGGGATATAAAGCACTGTGGGATCTGTTTATAGCCTCTGCACGCTGGAAATTCCCGGCTTCAGTTCTCCAAAAAATACAAATGTTGTTCACTGCACTGAACATAGTTTATATAATTATTTGTGAAGCAGATGTTATGCTACCCATACACTGCTCCTTTATGCTATCCCCATGCATTGTTTTTATAGAACAGAAATTGCAAGTAAGGGGACGTTGGAAGTGAGTCATGCATCCAATGCCCCATTCCCCTTTTGCATCTTTTAATGGACTAAACATCCGGCACACAACTGTGGCTGACTTGTGGCAAGTGGCGAGAGCAGTGACATTTTTTAAGAGCAGAATAATATAAAACACTTACATCAGCCCACCTACAACCGCACACAACGCATCTCTCACCCAGCTAGACTTAGGAACCATGATTAGAGAGCAAAAGCAACGAATTGGACAACACGACCAGTGCTTTCTCGATAAACAATTGCATTATCTGGTATGATTGATGATAGAAACCTTGGGCTGCTTGGATATTTGACATGCCTATTTCTCTTTCCTTGTACTCCTATACCTAGAAGATGCTGCTACTGTGTAGGATTCCAAGAAGCTTTGCATGGAGAAGATACAGACTCGCTTTGTTCACTGGGTTACTAAATAAAGAATAGAGTTAGTTTCAGAAATGGCCATTAATCCTACGCCCCCTCCTCTCTTCCTGCAATGCATGCAGAGTTACACAAAGAAAAAGTCATTTATATTTATATCTAGTGTTTTTTTAATGTGGCCCACCAGTTACATGTCATAAGTGCTGTAGATGCAGGCACGGTATCAGGGCCTGATGAATTGCCTCTTGCATACTAAGATGAGAGCAACGGCACAGCAGGAGCAGCTGGCCTACTCAGACAATGCATGAATCGATATTTTTGTTGAGGCTGCATCATAGATCTTCTTCCGATGAAGGGATGTTTTGTGCAACAACACCCAACGCCCCCTGAACCTAATATTGCTGTCACAAACTAATTTACTGCCCCCCCAAAACAGCCCCTCATGGGAAATCTTTGAGCTTGGTTTAATCAAGCCTTACCATCAAACTTTGCATTCATAGTGCCTGCCAATGTTTTCTCAAAGCAGACTTCTGGGAGTTAATGACTTAAATTGGAGCTGTAAACACTCTACTGGTGTTATAGACATGTCTTCACCAGCTCTGCCTTCAGCCACTCAATTTATAAGCACCTATTCAGCCCTGGTATGTAAGTTAATCATTTGTTCCCTAAACATGATAGTTGCATATAACATTTACTTTTTTAGAAATGAATGGTTCACCCATAGAAAAATGGTCTTGGCCGAGATAGGGCACTGGAAGAAAGATTAACTTGCTTGAGGCCGACTTCGTTCTCTGCCGTTTGCTGTCACGTTTTGCCTTCCATTACTTCCTGTCCAGACCAGTTTTGCTCTGCCTATTCTGTATCTGACCAAGTCACTATTGCCCTTTGCCTGCTCTTCTGGGCTTTGTTGCAGCATTCGGTACACACACTGCCCTTCACTGAAATGCCTCTCTCGCTCTCTTTGCTCAACTGCACACACTGCAATCCACACGAGTCTCACTCATTTTGCTGACCTTCACACACTGCACCTCACATGGGACTCACACTATTTTCTGAACTACACACAGTGCCCCTCATTAAAGTCTCTCTCACTCTCTGGAGTCACACTCACTCTTTGCTGAACTCCACACTCTTCACTTCACTGGAGCCTCGCTCACTCATTTGTTGAAAATGCTTATAAATTGAGTGGCTGAAGGCAGAGCTGGTGAAGACATGTCTATAACACCAGTAGAGTGTTTACAGCTCCAATTTAAGTTGAACTTCAGACTCTGCACCTCACCAGTCTCATTCCCCACTGGTCTGTGCAGTTGAACGGAGTCTCAATCCATTTCTGTTTGATTGGCTTGTCTGACAAAAATGTAGATTCATACATGTTAACTATAAATATACGCCTGCAGGACAGGTACTCTGGTTGGAATCCCAGCAGTGATGCTCCGCCCTGCATCCTTGCAAGGTCCATATACATTGAGAAACATTGAATTGTGCAACTGCAATATCTATATTTACAGCGCTTAGAAGCTCTACCATTCTTACCAGTTCTGAAAAATGTGGTGATTTGGTTCATGAGGATTTACTAGGCCAATATAGAAATAAACAAGTGAGCAGGCATTTTATTTTTTTATTATTTAAAACCTCCCAGTTGAACACACTGGAATTAGTCTTCCCTACTCCTGTTTCTTTACATGGCTGGGGAGGGTATTCAATGAACCACGCACCACTGTCTGACATGGGAAGGAACTGCTGCTCCCCCCCTGCCCTTAACCCCCTCTTCCCCAAAGCCCCCTACAAAGCTCACATGTAATACGAAGGGCAGAATCCATGCTGGATGCTAAATTATGTGAGTGAGCAATGAAGGAGTGGGAGAGTTTGGACGCTCATCTCCAAATATCCGCCAATAAAGATTGGCCCCCATAATGCAGAAAGGCCCGGGGTAAACAAACGAGGCATGCCCCGCCCCCTCCCAAAAAATAGATCCATTCGGTTTTCTTCCTACTGCTGGGAACTTCATACAGCATGAGGTACCCTGCATTAGATATAAAACAGAATGCAAAATGTCTCAAGGGGTCCCCGTTATGCTGACTCGCACCAACTGAACGACAACGTTCACGCCGCTCCATTTAAAGAATTCCCAATTCGCCACTGCGCCCACATAAAAATATTCCAACACCCCAGGGACAGCTGGCAGTCATTCTGAGCGCCCTCAGAGGTTTGCCCGCTCTGAAACAGGTTCCAAAATGGGAGCATGCATGGAAGCAGCTTATATGTCCTGGTTTGCATTGTGTTTGTGCACTCAGAGAATGCCCCCACTTGAATGCCTGTGCACTTCAACAGAGCTCCTACGGCGGGAGTTACAGAAAGGAATAGTTGTCAGGTTGCAGTAGTAAAATGCTCACGGTCGCAGGGTTCGGACATCTATTCATTGTGGATCTTATTATCATAACATGTCAAACTTACATGAGGTGTTTGTCATTGATGCAACTGCGGAAATCATGGATGGAGGTTCAATGTTGTGTGCATGCATCATTCAGTAAGTGCGCTGGACAATGCTGTGACTGTGTGACGGACCCTTTTGCATGTGGACGTCCACTTAGCAAACTAATAAAATGGCACACGTTGCCGTGGCATGATTTGCTGGCACAGCGCTGCACGCCGCTCACCGCTCTATTGATCCAGAAGAACATTACATACTTGGACTGATTCACAAAGTTGGAATTGGCACCCCAGCGATGTACACCTCCATGCTATGTCCTAATGCTTACCAGGGACACATTGTAAAGAAAACACACGATACTGGGCCTCATCACGAGTTGGGCGGTAACTCTGGCGGTATTACCCCTACCGCCAAACCCCCCGGCGCTATTAGCGCCGGATCACGAGTTTGTCGGTAATGGAATTCCCCACTGAGCCCATTCGGGAATGCCCCATTCCCCATTGGGCTCAATGGGGAATTTTCGCGCTCTTACCGCCGGCGGATTTCCCGACGGCAGTAATAGCGTGAACTTTCAGCAGATTTCCCCCCAACTCAGAGCTTGGGAGAAATCCGCCGAAGCCCTGATTTGGCGGACACTTAAATCCGGCGCTAATAGCGCGACCGCCGGATTTAAGGGTTACCGCCAAACTCGTGATGAGGCCCATGTCCAACATGATCAATAGCGTAGTGCTACTAATGAACAAATCAGATCACGAAATAAGACACTTGCAATTTAGCTTTTGCCGTGCATCCTGAGTGCAATCTGATTGCAGCTGTTACCGGTGACACGCCCTGCAGGGGGGTTGTTACAGTAATCTGTTTAATTAGCAGATTGCTGTGTCTTTTCCTCCTCACCTTGATTTGATGTGTTTGCTCCATTGTACTGAGTGGGAGGCAGGCGCTCAAGAGGATCCAGAGGTTTTTCCAAGAGTGGCAGATGAGAGCTGATGGTGTGACTTTCGCTGGTGTGAAGGTCATGCAACGTCACCATCTCATTTGTATGTGTTTATATTATATATAAAGCCGGTCAGATAGCACAACAAGCTGAGCGCCAGTTTCTGACATCTGTGTGCAGCCTGCTGATGCAGTTTCGAATCCCGCAGGGCCAACTCAACCTTTTATCCTTCCGAGGGCGATAAATTGAGTACCACATAATACTACGCTGTGGGATAATAATATCAACTGTTATCTCAGCGCTCAGATGCCTGCGGGCTTGTAGCACTATATAAAACTAGATATTATAATATTATTATTATATACCGGCAAGGAATCCGCTCACCCGGTCAGCATGGGATCACAATTCACATCGAGACAAAGCACAGACTTAGGGGGTCATTACGAGGTTGGGGGTAATTAACTGCCCTTACCGGCATGGAGCAAATACCGTGTCCGTGTAGTAAGAGCCCGCTAATAGAGGGCTATTACGACATCGCGGGCACAAGCTTTGCGCCATGCCGGTAAGGACATTACTGGCATGCCGTTAAAGACCCGAAAATGTCCCTTACCGGCATCATGTATAGCGCAGATTGCACTACCGGCATGAATCAAGATGGCATTAGCGGCCACTGCTAATAGCAGTGACCGCTATTAGCGGTGACCGCTAATAACGATCACCGTAAATAAGCAAACCTGAAGTAGCATCATCGCACAGGAACAGGAAAGAGCACGGTGGCCATCTATAAAAACACAATCCATGACAATCCTCAGCATCCAGGACCTGTAGTATACAGCTGTGTGCCAAATTCCATCCACAACAACATTACAATGCCCAAGGCTGTGAAAAAGGGCGCCTCCTGCCAGCGCAAGGAGTGCTTTAATGAAGATAAGCTAACCATGCTTGCCGAGACTCTGGCAGAGAATGCCAATGTCGTTTTTGCCGAGAGCCTCAGGAGGGAGGCTGTAATCCGAAAGAAGGAGATCTGGGCACTGGTGGCAGAAAAAGGCAGCACGGTTGGCAACACCCCCCGCACAACTAAAGACTGCAGGAAGAGGTGGGATGACTTGCGCCTGCGAGTCTGCAACATCCTCTCGGCAAACAGGAGCCAGGCCATGGCAACTGGCGGAGGAGCAAGCTCTCCCCTAAAGCTGTCCCGGTGGGATGACATATGTGCAAGCCTGATCCGCATGGAGGCCATTGAAGGCGTTGGTGATATGAAGTGTGGCGCAACATCATCGGCGGAAGGAGGTGAGTGTCCTAAGAAAACACTGTGATGCATAGTCTGATGCTAGTCCACCAATGTGTCTGTCTGAGGAGGCAAGCCATGACCTAATACACACACATTCCAAGCCTATTTGTTGTCCGCAGCACAGACACATGCAGATGCCTGCAGCAAGGCAATGCCATACCTTACACAAACCACACTAAGTTGTTAATGGCATAAGTCACACTGCATGCAGGCCACAACCAATATGCATGTCACATAGCATACGTCTGCCCCAACATGAGTGACCCCGACAGATGCCTGCATTACCCACCCATCTAGCAAGCAACGTGATCATCCCAACTCCACTGACTATTACCCTCAATTGTGTAGATGAGCAATTATAAAAATGTATGCATGATGCTTCTCAAACCATCACTCATGCCGTCCCTCTCTTCGACCCACACAGGCTCAGATTATTACAGCGAGGCCCGGGACTCACCCCACAGCCGACCACAACCCGGAAGAGGGCCCGGGATGAGGGCAACATGCCTTCAACCTCAAAAGCACAACACAAGCCTCGGCATGCACCGCAGAGGAAACCACCTCTGGATGCCACGGCACCGGTGCTGCCAAGGGCCGTCGACACTGAATCCACACCTCCAGTCACACTGGCACAGGACACTGTTGAAGCTGCACTCTCAGCAGAGAACAGTTCTGTCAGGGAGGAGGCAGCTACGGCACTCCTGGCTGAGGATGAGTCGCAGGAACAGGTGTGGGTGCCCGTGGAGGACGACTCTCCAAACTGCCTGGCACATCAAGTCCAGCACCATCCCCGCAGCTCACATCCATAGACTCCGATCACGCCACCACCCCGGAGCAGTCTGGGGGGAGTAAAACCAAGGGGCCATGAGTCCCATAGGGGACCCAACAGAAATTGTGCATGATCCACAAGCACCCTCCACCTCCACGGGTATACAGGCGGGGGTGCAGTGGCAGGGGGAGCTGACTGCCCTGGTGCCACAATTCATAAATGACAATGCCCAAGCAAGGCAGGAGTGGTGCCGAAACACCACCTCTCTAGGCAAGATCATTGCCGAGAGCACAACTATACTGTGCGAGGAGGCATCAGCCCTGCGGCAGGTCCTCAGCCGCATCGCTGTTGCAATGGAGGCTGAGCGTCTGGCACCCCAAATGGAGCACGCGGCCACCCCATCGTCCTCGAGCTCAACACAGACTAGCCCACTACGCAGGTCGGCGCATACCCTTTGCCACCCGGACATGCCGCCACCAGGTGCAGGGAGTGGCAGGAAGTAGACTGGCCAGCCTGATGAAGGCAATAGATACTTGTTTGGACATGTGTGGGGGAGATGTGGGGGGAGGGCGGTAAGGGTATGTTGGGGAGTTGTGGGGGGAGGGGGAGGGGGTGAGGGTGTGTTGGGGAGTTGTGGGGGAGGGGGAGTTGTTTGAGGGTGGTGGGGGGTTAGTGCACTTTCATCTTCATTGTAAATTTCAATACACCCGTTGTGTGAAAAAAAAACATCTTGAGTGGACATTCATCATTGCACATGTGTCATTTATTCATATACAGTGCATAGTGTACATGTACTCCCACACCCAGTGCCCTCTGTCAAACTATCATGTCACCCTCTGCAGCCATGTGTGTTAGAAATATTGTGCTATCACTGACTGACGCACATCACGTCCCTCCTGTGCATCGGCACCGCGATGATGGGCAGCCACATCTTCTTCATCCCCTTCATCATCACCAGGTGGTAGCAGTTCAAAGTCAGGGGGCAGGGGCACGTTCCGTCGGATACACATATTGTGCAGCATTACACATGCCATGATGATCTTGGCCACCTTCTCATGCCTGTAGAGGAGTGCCCCACCAAACAGGCTAAGGCAGCAAAACTGTGCCTTCAACAGGCCAAAGATCTGCTCAATGACCACATGGGTACGTGTGTGGGAATGATTGTAGTCCTCCTCGTGAATGTTGTGTGGGTTTCGGACAGGGGTGAGGAGCCATGGCTTCAAGGGATAGACATTGTCACCTGCATGGGAGGCAAAAAAAGGTATATGTCAGTCGATTCACGATGGACAGCTGTACTAGTCACACATGCCTGAAGATTATCGTTGGTCACATGCACATGTCCCTGGTTGTGTGCACGCCATTTTCAGGCTCTCAATGTGTCCTGTGGCATGGACTAATGGTGTGGGTTGCATCTTCAGGATGATACACGGTGTGCACTACCGTCTTCTTGCACATGCATCGTGTATGCATACAGCTGTGTTTGTGTCTAATTTGTGATGTGTTGTGTTCTGTAGGAATTGCTGACTGGGAGCATTGGCAGTAGGCTCTGCAATGTTAGGCATTCAGCACTGATTTTTCCCATGGTAACATGCTGCATTCCTGTGGTTGTGACGGCCCTGTGACAGACAGTGGATTCCCTTGGTGGTTTTGTTCAATGCACTCCGATGGATGCTTCTCCTGTGTGGTGATTTGCTGGAGACAGCTACATAGTACATATTCACTGCATGTTGCTGGATGATGTTATAGAGGGTGAGTTCTGCTGATGAGTGGTGCACGTGTAGTAGGATGTGGGGGGGTTTACTGTTTGTCATGTTGTGATAGGTTTCGACCTTACTTCATTGCCATGGGATTTGAATGTCATGTTCTGTTTGGGATGCTTTGGGGCACAGTGTTTTCAACATTGACACCATGGTGGTGTGTGCATCTCTCCCCCAATTCAGTGCCATAAGCCTGTCATGCAACTTACCAAGCAGCCAGGCACGTTGTCCAGCATGTTGCTTCATTTAGCATGGTAGTGTGTAGTTATGCAAGACTATAGAGTCATGAGTTGATCCGGGATATCGGGCACAACAATGTGTGATAATCTTGCTGGCATCACATACCATCTGCACATTGATGGAGTGGTATTGCTTGCGGTTGCGGTACACCGCCTCCATAGCATGTGGGACCACCAACTCCACGTGGGTGCAGTCGAGGGCACCTATACAATTTGGCATGCCTGGCAGTGCATGGAAGCAAACTTTTGGATCAAGAATCTCCTGGGGAGTCCGTGGTAGGGATATGTAGTCCCTTGTGTGCTTGAGGAGGGCAAATAAGGGTTGTGATAAAATGTATGTGCCCCACTGTGTGCTGGTAGGTGCCTGTGGCAAGGAAGTGGGGCACCAACACTACCTTGAGTAGAGGGGGGATGGCGGTGTGTATTTCGATGAGGTTGACAATGTCGTCGTGTATCGTGTCCACAATGGTGGTGATGGTGTCCCGGTCCAGACGGTACAAGGTGTGGATCTGCTCTGGGGTTAGGTTGAATGAAATGGCTCTGATGTGAGGGATTGGGGGCTGCCTGCGTGGTACCACTGGCTGCACTGGTGGGGCATGCTGGGCCTGTCTCACCCTCCTTCTCCTCCTGCGTCTCCTCTGTGGTGCCTGCTGTTGTTGTTGTTGTAGCTGGTGTTCCAATCCAAGCATGTCCTCCAGCCCCAGTATTGCAACTACTAGTGGAATCATTTTGGTGTGGGAAGGGGTGTGGTGTTTGGGTGTGCTCCTTTTGTGCTGGCTCAGACTCCATTGCCTCCACCTGTGCTGATTGTGTGCACCTGTGGCAGTTAGGAACACTGCACATAGCATTTAAAGGTTGGTTTTCAATGCCGGTATCCCCAATTAGCACCTTCATGATGCCGGTATTTACATGTCCGCCTGACTTGACGTGATGTCCACCGATTTGCGACATGCTGGTATTGCCGGTATGATGGGCTGCATGCCCGCACACTTGCCGCTAATACTGGGTTGTTAGGTCAGAATAGCCCGGAGCGGAATGATGACCGGCGTCGTTTTTCCATTAACTCCAACCTCGTAATGACCCCCTTAAACAGTAAAATTTATTTAAGGGCAGTGCGTGTTGCATATGCTCCTGACACTCAGATTCTATTAAGAAGAGGCCAAACAGAAGTGAATATATACCTATATATGTAAAACTTGTTATTTATACACAGCTGTGGAGCTGGGTCTTCAATGAAATTGCATTTACTCAAAATGAATCGGACTATCAACAAAGTGAACATTATTTATTAACAATAGGACACAGCGGGAAGCACTTTGCAGGACCATTGATTTCCTTCTATTTCTTGCTCTGAGGTGAACAAGAACAAACCAGTGACCTGTTGCGTGGATTTATGAGGTCATAGCAATGGGTGTGGGTCGATAGAACTTGATACGGGCTTGAAACTATACAGCAGCAGCTGCTGGCTGGTAGGAACAATTCAATTCTTCCACAATGGCGCACACTCACATGGAAGTCGACTGCAACTTCCTCACATGGTTGGCGCAAGATGAAGTTACACAGTCTTAAAAGCTGTATGCTTCCTGCAGACAGCTGTGACTGGCACAAGTGCCAGCCATCCTCAGCATCGCTCAGTTTGCGCGATGCTGTGGCTGGCTGGCACTTCTGTCAGTCACAGCTGCATGACTCAATGATGGAGGCGGGCTCATCTACCATTGCGGCTGGGGCCGTGGCAGGTTAATGACCTGCCGTTGCTCGGTGGGACCGTGGGGGGGCCGACAGCGCCCCGGCTCCGACTCACTTTTTAGAGACTGCCGGAGCCCAGCCCTGGCCAACCTAATGCGCTAGTAGGGAGGAGCAACGCTGGATAGATAGTTGGGATGAGGGTGAGGGATAGATAAGATGCTCAGGAAGGCATGACAAGGAAAATGTGGAGGAACTATGTGTACAATTGGTCTGAATTTCTCATGGGAGTCAACTGTATTCTATGGGGTGCAGCCCCGAAAAGAGAAATAGCTGGAGTGAGATATTCTCTGCGCAAGGGGTCTATGTCTAGAAACTACTCACCACATGGTGAGCTTTGACATGTTGAAGTCATGCTCAGGAAAACACATGCAGTAAAGCCATTACGCTTGCTTTCCTATGCCGAACAACTTTTGGGAAATCCGAATTTGCCAAGTTTGCAAAACTCCCTGAAAAGAGAGAAACGAACCCTAACATTTATTGGTTTACTCAGTTATGTCATGGTCACCAAACCGTAGACTTGTGCTTCTGTGCATAGTGCTTAGGCCTATCTATGGCTTAACAGTGGTCAGGCTTTTGAGCCTTCAAAAGTGTCATGATGAGCCAAGGCATGAAGAAATCATGTTCAAGAAAACACAGTGTAGAAAGACCCTCTGCCTACTCCCCGAGCAGTCATTGATCAAGCTTTTCATACAGAAAGAGCAGAGCAGTAGAAATGGAGACTTCCCCCGCAAACGCAAAAAGATGCTGCAAAATTACTGTAGGCAATTAAAATCAGTGAATTTAACCTTACATTCTGCTTTTGTCCTTTGAGGTAAGAAAAATGCAGAATTCAGAATGGGAAAATAACAGAATGCGAAACTTGAACAATTTGCACTTCTTCTTACATCAATTATTGCAGTTTTTGCTTTCATTTCTTAAATGCTATGAAATTACAAATAATTTGCTTACATAACATGAATTATGGGTGTGCAGAGTTCATGAAAATAGACAAATGTCCCAGGGATTTCCACAAACGCACTACAGAGTGGATTCTCGGGATTAAGCCCTCTTTTAGTCACAGAAAGCTGCAATATAATCATGGCACTACCACACTCCCTCACAGACAGCAGCAACGCAAGCTTCAGACATAGAACAGAGGCCTCAGCAGCACAGCACTGGCTGCAGCAATGTGAGCCATCTCAAACAGAACAGAGAAGGTGGAATTACTGAACTGGGCTGTTAGGGTTCTCTCTAAGAGTCAGGCAAGAGCATAGTCAGGAACAGGGCTGGACTGGCCTACAAGGCACTCTGGAGATTTCCCGGTGGCCTCTGCATCATGGGCCTCTTTTGTGTGATTGGCTACTTTACTTCTGCATTTTCTTATAGGAAAAATGATTGGGCTTGCCCAGAATGTGTAATAATAGGCCACTTTGAACATTAGTTCAAAGTCCAGTTTGTCTGCTCTTACTTACTCTTAACACCTCCAGCAAAACAAGATTCCTTCTCCGACACAGAGCAGGTGTTGCAGTAGCAAATGCAGTGAACGCAGGTGCCGTCGCTGCAATGCAAACAAGCATTGGCAATGCCAACAGTTTCGGCTTTTGTGGACATCTATTAGCAGTCCCTGTGAAATGCCTAATACTTTATACACATGGTCAATGGGTGGGCAAATAATCAAACACCGACAAGCTTTGTGTCATCTCCAACATGCGGTACTCACACAATCCGAAGAAATGCAACAAAATGCACCAAAACAGAAGCGCCCATATCTTTCAGTAATCATTTCAATGGCTCTGCTTGGCTGCAAGATAAGCTAGTAACCAAAAGAGTGTTTGCTGCTGGGTCTGCAAAAAAAACATAGGTGACAGCTATGCGTGACAAAAAGAAAAAAAATATCCTGACACGTGATTCTCCTAATTATAGCCAATCACAGATGGATGAAATCCTGATTCCACCTCAATGGGATTCAAACATGTGACCTATAGATTGCATTCTATGTCAGCAGCATTTGCTCAATCAAGCCATCTATCCTAGCTCATAAATTTAAAGAAATGTCCTCGCCTCAACCTGCATCTGTCCCTCACTTCCTCTGCCTCCACTTTAGCACTTCACCCATCATGGTCACATCCTAAGCGCAACTGGCCGTACTGCCTACCTGCACTTAAGAATGTCCAATGTTGGTTGTCCTTAATCTATGTATGTCCACTTATCGAGGTGCAGCCTTGGAGCAGCAGCAAAGGTGCAGACAGTGATCGAAGAGAGTGGGAGCGGTGCTCCTCTACTTTTTTTTAATAGGTTTTCGCGCACTGAAACACTTGTTTTATGAGCGCGATAGAAATAAAATAGCAATATCTATATTTTTATTTTAAAAAGAAACTGTTCCGGAATGGGGTTGTTTTAAAATAAAAGTGTAAGAAGAAGTAGAAACTTGCACTTGCAGTGCACTGCACTGAAAGTTCCCTTAAACAGCAGGCGTATGTGTTTACGGGTTTGTATTGTGCGTGGGAGGCGGCGTGGTGAAAGGGTTTGTGGGGAGTGGGTGCAGGCCCGCAGGGAACATTGTTCCACTAATTCTTTTCGTACACTTCGACCACTGGGTGCAGAGATAGTATTATGTGGGTTATGAGCCTAAAATTCTGGCAAGCCTCCAGATTGGCCAGCGATGCCCGCTGAATGGAACAAAATCAATCTTGAGTGTTCTCCTGCCAAGGAGAAAGCAAGATGCATGTAGCACCTGCTTTAAGAGTGTTCTTTCCAGGAAAGCGCTACATCAGAGACAGCTGCTGCACAAGCAAGCCATTAAGATTGGGGCTGGGACATTGGAAGACGCACAAGTCTCACTGCAGTTTATTAGAGCAGGTAACTGGCATAATGCCTACCTTCATCACAGAATGACCAATTAACCACCTTTGGTTGACCTGGAAATAGTTTGTGTGAGCAGAGCCCGCACACTTACTGGCAGTCTGTTCTACTGAACCGTGGAGGTTATTGGAGAAGAGTTCAAGTCGCCTGTGTCTTCAGGTGAAGACACAACATGAGTTCAACCTCATGTCTCCTGCTGGTTCTCAGAGTCACCTGGGGGGTGGGGACACACCTTGCTCACAGGGTGGCCAGGGGAAGATGAACATTTAAGCTCTATTATGTTTCAATGAAGGAGGTGCCTAATTAAGGATACAGGAAAGCCAGCCTAACTTGCAAACATGTCCCGGGGGCTGCCCTGCCCTACCTGCAATACTCATAAGACACACCTTGTTTTTCAGTTATGTGGTCTTTGTGCTTCAGATCAGGTGAAAAGCCGCCATAGCTAACAGACTCACTTGCTGAGAAAAGGGGGCCACCCAGTAAGGTCAAAATTGTCCTAAACTAACAGAAAAGATTGTTTACCATTTCTCAAGCAGATGTAATATTTAAATGACAGTTCCCAGGCGGTAAGAATGCACTTCTACAAGCAGTTAATTTATTCGGGGAGCATTGACATTGATTTTCCATTGAACAAAAGTTTCAAATCAGGCCCATACTGTTTGTTTTTGTGTGTCTTTATGACTTGAAAAGCTGCATAACCATAGAAGATTTATTTAGGCTGACATAATTTTGCATTCATATACTTGTATTCTTCTGCTCCAAATAGGGAAAACAAAGGTTACTGTCCTACTATTTTTGGTTCACGTAAATATTTATATGTTTGTCATTACAGTTTACAATTTGATTTGTGTACAAACCCTGTGAACACACAGAGGACAGTGCTCAAAATCTGTCAGCACAGTCTTCCATGTGCTCACAGGATTTTTCTCGCACCTCAAAATTCTAGCTCTCCGCTGTCGGCAAAGCGGAGCATGCCAGCAGCGTGTAGCTAGAAGCTCACATCAGCGAGATCCTCTCCAACATGAGCACTGTGGGGTTTCATGTCTTATTGCGAGTTTCTTATTTGAACACTTTAGTTTAAAAGTGGTGGGGAAGGAAAACAACAGAAAGGGAATGCATCGAAGGACAAAAATAGACGTCGGGCCCATACAGGGTAGGCATCTTCTTGACCCCTCAGAGCTAACAGCAGCAATCATTGAGCCAGTAAGTGTTCGAGCACTACATGTAGCAACACATTGCTGATTTTCTATTGTAAGACATTGATACATATTAAAACTGATTTAAAAAGGACAAGAAACAGCCCTAGCTATATTAAAAAAAAAAAATGAAATGCAGAAAGTACAGAAATTATTACCGCTGTCAAAAGTATTGTAAATTACTTTAGCTATTTTTAAAAGATTATACTCACATGATTGAATGTATCATTTTATTTGGAAGATGCATGGTGTCTTTCCTATTCAAAGATGTCCGCGAGTTTCGGCTTGTTTCCAGAGAGCTTCCTTAGAGACAGTCATCCAAGATGGCGGCCTCCATGGGAGGGCTCAAAGAGCTCAAAGTGTTCTGCGATGGGCAGGAATGGGAAGGATTGGCCATAGGGATTAGCATGGCTAGGGTTAGGGAATAAGAGGGATTCAATAACCTAACAACTGTGTATCGCTCCTCAAATGTCATCTTCATTGGAAAAACATTACAGACCCTCATTCAAAGTATCGAAAACAAAATAAGTGGGCACCACTAAGTTGATACAATTACAATCAGGTATCTGCTGTTACACTTCGGACTTCCCCGTCGGCATCCTTGCAGAATTCATCTTCATTAGAGGCTCCTCTATGGTCCAGGTACAAGCTACCATGGCGTCTGTACAAACGTCGACGTACTCCAGGTCACCTGACACACCTTGTACGTGGAAGACGTACAGCAAGCCACGCCCCTTGTACGACTATAAAACCACAGTCTTCCAAGGGGCTCGTTGCTGCTAATTAGCGTTACCAGCTACACACGGTTTCATCCGTTTCTTCTTCGTGTATCCTTACACAAATCCTTATCTGAACTCCTGGTTTTGACCTTCTGCCTGAAATTGGATTGCTTCGTCTCCAGTGTCTTGCGGTTCTTTCCTGGTGGCCGTTCTGCACATCAATCATCTCAACAACTACTCAATCATAATCGTGTACTCAGGTACATATCTATTGTCTTCTATGGACGTTGTTTTCTGTTGGATTCTGGGACATTGAGTGACTTTCCTGTGAGTCTTTTCTTCAGTGCATATGAACGCTTTCCTGATTTGCACCAACCCGACCCTAGCGCGTCCCTCGTGCCGTCCGGGGTTACTTACCTATACTAACTTCCCTGTTTGTTATTTTCTCCTGTCGTTGTCTCCAGAATTCTGAACTCCTTATCCTGGACTCCTCCTACTCAAGTATTCCTTACTCAGGTCAGTTGTTATCAATACTATAGCTAAAGTGGGAAACGATACTGATTTAGATTTATTCCACTCATTCGTGTTATTCTTTGTAGATAATCCCGGGGAAACGCAATTCCAGTCCAATATCCCTATAGGTAGTTGTTCTATCATTTGCTGCTCTAATCACTTGTTTATAACATCCACACATCAACACTGTCTAATATCTTGTATTCTTTTGCAGCATTGGTATTGGCGGTGTGTGTTCTCCCCGCTCTTTTATTCAATTGACATCTCTGTCTGTTCTATTGAAACAGCAGAGAGGTACATTGTGGAAAAGAGCCCCTCGTTGAGGAAGCCTGAGTCTTATACTCAGGGGAGCTGGGATGGAAGGCTGAATTCGGAATTCTATATTACCAACATCTCCAAGGTCGTGTTCTCCGCATCTTTGACCTATTCGGAGTGGTGAGTAACAGAATTAGCAGCCTTAAAAAATGTCCACAGAGGCCAGTGATGCTTTGAATCAAATCGTGCAAATGGTCACGGATCTACGTACCGACTTAACCAATGCACAAGAAGCACTGCGCCAACGCATGGACGCCATTCTGTCTTTGGTTACCACACCAGCGTCACAGATGGCTGGTGCCGGAGCTACAGCATCCGGTTCAGGGTTTCCACCTCCACAGCAGGAATCAAATCCGATCATGCTTACAACCCAGTTCCCGCTAGC
This sequence comes from Ambystoma mexicanum, assembly GCF_040938575.1. Classification (NCBI taxonomy): domain Eukaryota; kingdom Metazoa; phylum Chordata; class Amphibia; order Caudata; family Ambystomatidae; genus Ambystoma; species Ambystoma mexicanum. The sequence continues at coordinate 309,020,838 of NC_090921.1, forward strand.
TCCTCCTGAACGCTTCCTAGGAGATCCTAAACAATACAGAACTTTCATCAATCAATGCAAATTACATTTTCTGTGTCGGCCCACCTCATTTCCCACATCTACAACCAAAGCGGCTTTTATTTTGTCTCATTTGGGAGGCACTGCAGCCGCATGGGCTAACCCGTTGTTGGAATCTAATAGTCATGTCCTGTACAATTGTGATGCCCTTCTTGCTATGATGAGTAAAGTATTTGATACACGTTATACCACTCAAGCTACTGATCTGGAACTCTTAAAACATAGACAAGGAAACAATTCTTTATTGGTTTATTTGGCTCGATTCAATCAGTTGGCAGCAGAGACCGACTGGCCTGAAGAAAAGAAGACAGCTGTCTTCTATCAAGGCCTATCAGATGAGCTAAAGGACATTCTCTCCACCGTTCCTCTAGTTCCCGCAGCATTCGGGGAATTACTAGATTTAGTCCTTCAGATTGATGCTCGTAAGTCTGAAAGACGTGGCGAAAAGAAAACAGCATTGTTCAGCTCGGTTGCAGCAGAGGCTTCATCTTCATCATCTCCTGCTCCTGAGCCTATGCAGATTGGGGCGATTAGGGGACCTCTTACCTCTGCTCAATGAGAATATCGTCGATCACACAATCTCTGCATGTATTGTGGGGCCTCTGATCACTTGTTACCTGAGTGTACCAAAAAACCTAAAAGGAAGGCGGGAAATGCCAAATCCCGACAGTTGACAGAGTCCCTATGTCGGGAAACTCATCCTTGGACTCTACAGTACAGAATCCGAGTCATCTAGTTCGCCTACCTGTTACATTTTCTTTAGATCATGGTGTTTCATTCCAGACTACAGCTGTGATCGATTCAGGTGCAACAGGTAATTATGTTGATCAATGTTTTGCCATCATGTCAAAATTACCATTAGTTCACAAAACTATCCCTGAAACAGTTAACGCAGTGAATGGTTCACTTCTTGTCTCTGGAATGGTAACACACCAAACAGTTCCACTCCATATGAGTACTGACGAAGGCCATACTGAAGACATATCATTTGATATCATTAAAGCACCAGTTTACAAAGTCATTCTGGGTATTCCATGCTTGAAACTTCATAACCATGCCATCGACTGGTCAACATCTCAGATTCAGTTCCCTTCCAATATGTGCAATACTCGATGTACTACATTACTCGGTATTACCCATGACAGTCCAGTCAGTGCGCTAGTTTCACCTACTATGCATATCGGAGCTGTCTCTAAAAACATATCCTCTGTGATACCTTCGCAATATACAGATTATTCAGATGTTTTTGGCAAAGGCATGGCGGAGACTCTACCTCCACCTAGAGCTTATGATTGTCCAATAGACCTAATTCCGGGAGTAAAAATACCATCTGGCAGAGTGTACTCTCTCACTCTCAAAGAAGACGAAGTTCTTAAAGAGTACATAGACAAGGCTTTGTCCATGGGATTTATTCGTTCTTCCAAATCACCCATTTCATCACCACTTTTCTTTGTCCCTAAGAAGGAAGGGGATCTACGTCCTTGTATAGATTATCGTGCTTTGAATGCAGCAACCATTAAAAACCAGTATCCTCTTCCTCTGATTTCTGTCCTTCTTGATCAGTTGGGTTCTTCCAAAATATTCACGAAGTTCGATCTTAGAGGAGCTTACAATCTCGTCCGCATGAGAAAGGGGGATGAATGGAAGACCGCATTTAAAACACGTTATGGTCTATTTGAATATCTTGTCATGCCCTTTGGCTTATGTAATGCCCCGGCCACCTTTCAAGCTTTCATGAACGATCTGTTTTGCGACATTCTCGATCAATTTGTTGTTGTCTATCTGGATGACATTTTGATTTATTCTCAAAACCAGGAGGACCACGAAAAACACGTCAAGATAGTACTCCAACGTCTGAGAGAACATAGATTGTTCGTTAAAGCTGAAAAGTGCATATTTCATGCCTCAGAAGTGGAATTTCTGGGATATGATCTTACTAACAATGGTGTGCGCATGAGTCAATCCAAGATAAGTGCGATTTTGGAATGGCCTGTCCCTAATTCAGTCAAATCATTACAATCATTCCTGAGATTTGCAAACTTCTATAGACGCTTCATCAATGGGTTTTCTGAAATATCTCCACCACTTACCTCTCTGACAAGTGTCAAAGTACCATTTGTATGGTCCTCAGAAGCTCAGGAAGCCTTTGATCAATTAAAATCAGCCTTCACTTCCGCTCCTGTCCTCAAACATCCTGATCCCGAGCTTCCTTTTTTTGTGGAAGCTGATGCTTCAGGTTATGCCATTGGGGCGGTATTGTCCCAAACCTGTCCGCATTCGGGAGAGATTCATCTTGTTGCCTATTTTTCTCGTAAATTGACAGCTTACGAAAAAACTTATTCCATCACAGAACGCGAACTTTTAGCCATCAGAGACGAATTCTTGGAATGGAGGCATCATCTTTTGGGGGCTAAACACCTTGTAACTGTATACTCTGATCACCGCAGTCTCTTAGCTTTCAAGTCTATGAAATGTCTTACTGCTAGACAGGCGCGGTGGGATTTGTTCTTTTCACAATACCAATTTGTTATTACATACCGTCCTGCTAAAGCTCAAGTTCCGGCTGATACTCTCTCGCGCTTACATGCGGATGGCCAGTCTCAACACATAGAAGCTCTTCCTCTTCTACCAAACAAGGTTGTTTGTGCTTGTTCGATCCAGCCTTCTTTGCATTCAATTATCCTTGAATGGGTTTCAAAACATTTAAAAGAGATCAGTGACCTCAATCTGGAAGTCATTCAGGGTATGCCATTCATTCAAGGGCGCGTCTATATACCATCAGGTCAAGCTAGAGACTTAGTTCTTCAGTGGTCTCACTATTCCTTGATTGCTGCACATCCAGGAAGTCAAAAAACTCTTGAGGCCTTACGGCGTTGGGCCTGGTGGCCTTCTATGGTTCGTGATGTAAAGGATTACATTTTGACATGTTCCATATGCATTCAGTGTAAAACTTCTAGGGCCAAACCAGTTGGATTGTTACAACCTCTTCCTGTGCCGTACAAACCTTGGCAGATGCTGTCTATGGATTTCATTGTGGAACTTCCTGACGTTCAGGGCTATGACACTATTTGGGTAATCGGTGATTACTTCACTAAATACGCATTGTTCATATCTTGTTCTGGTTTACCTGCAGCTCCTGAATTGGCAAAACTGTTCTTGACGAATGTATTTCGTTTCTTTGGGTTACCTTCGGTCATTGCTTCCGATCGTGGGCCCCAATTTACGTCACGATTCTGGAAGGCTCGTACAGCTTCTTTGGGTATTGAAGACAGGTACTCCTCCGCTTACCATCCGCAAACGGATGGACAAACTGAGAGAACTAATGCTACCATCGAACAGTATCTACGCTGTTTATGCCTTCAGTACCAACAGTCTTGGTTTACTTCTTTGCCTTATGCAGAATTTGCATATAACAACTCTATGCATACATCAACTGGAGTTTCTCCTTTTTTCGCCCTCTATGGTGGTCATCCTAGAGCACTTCCACTTGATCCGGTATTACCAACCATTAATCCTGCAGCAAAGGATTGCATCAGAGATATCGATAAGATTCATCGGGATGTACGCTGCCATTTACTCCGAGCTCAAGATCGTGCCAAGAAGTATGCCGATGTGCATCGATCACCTGCTCCAGTCTATCGCAGTGGCATGAAAGTGTGGTTATCGTCCCGTAATTTGCGAATTGCAGGTAAACGCTCACTTCTGCCTAAATTTGTGGGGCCCTATGTCATTACAGATGTCATGAATCCCGTGGCAGTCAAGCTTTCTTTGCCGCGTTCATGGCGCATACACCCAGTCTTCCACGTCTCCTTGATCAAGCCTTTCATCCCTGGAACTCGCCTGCCTGATCGTCCTTCGCCAATTTTGGTGGATGGTGAGGAGGAATATGAGGTCTCGCGTATCCTGGACTGCAGGGTGTCTAGGGGTACATTGTTCTACCTCGTGGATTGGAAGTGGTACGGGCCTGAGGACCGTACTTGGGAGCCGCTCTCCAATTTGCATTGTCCAGTTCTTCTCAGGAGTTTCCATTCCACCAGGGGGTTGCCGGTGTCTTTGGGGGAGGATGCTGTTACATTTCGGATTTCCCCGTCGGCATCCTTGCAGAATTCATCTTCGTTACAGGATCCTATGGTCCAGGTACAAGCTACCATGGCGTCTTTACAAACGTCGACGTACTCCAGGTCACCTGACACACCTTGTACGTGGAAGACGTACAGCAAGCCACGCCCCTTGTACGACTATAAAACCACCGTCTTCCAAGGGGCTCGTTGCTGCTAATTAGCGTTACCAGCTACACGCGGTTTCATCCGTTTCTTCTTCGTGTATCCTTACACAAATCCTTATCTGAACTCCTGGTTTTGACCTTCTGCCTGAAATTGGATTGCTTCGTCTCCTCCCTTGTTCTTGTTGTGACCGTCTGGCTGTTGAACTCGGAACGCTTCTGGATGCGGCTTTCTTCAGTCTCTTGCGGTTCTTTCCTGGTGGCCGTTCTGCACATCAATCATCTCAACAACTAATCAATCATAATCGTGTACTCAGGTACATATCTATTGTCTTCCATGGACGTTGTTTTCTGTTGGATTCTGGGACATTGAGTGACTTTCCTGTGAGTCTTTTCTTCAGTGCATATGAACGCTTTCCTGATTTGCACCAACCCGACCCTAGCGCGTCCCTCGTGCCGTCCGGGGTTACTTACCTATACTAACTTCCCTGTTTGTTATTTTCTCCTGTCGTTGTCTCCAGAATTCTGAACTCCTTATCCTGGACTCCTCCTACTCAAGTATTCCTTACTCAGGTCAGTTGTTATCAATACTATAGCTAAAGTGGGAAACGATACTGATTTAGATTTATTCCACTCATTCGTGTTATTCTTTGTAGATAATCCCGGGGAAACGCAATTCCAGTCCAATATCCCTATAGGTAGTTGTTCTATCATTTGCTGCTCTAATCACTTGTTTATAACATCCACACATCAACACTGTCTAATATCTTGTATTCTTTTGCAGCATTGCTATTGGCGGTGTGTGTTCTCCCCGCTCTTTTATTCAATTGACATCTCTGTCTGTTCTATTGAAAAAGCAGAGAGGTACATTGTGGAAAAGAGCCCCTCGTTGAGGAAGCCTGAGTCTTATACTCAGGGGAGCTGGGATGGAAGGCTGAATTCGGAATTCGATATTACCAACATCTCCAAGGTCGTGTTCTCCGCATCTTTGACCTATTCGGAGTGGTGAGTAACATCTGCGTAGAACTTCAAGCTTTAGCAAGAATATATAAAAAGTATTTGTGAAAGCTCACAGGAGCTGGTTATGATGAGTCTGGAGACACCGTGACTCGAAAACAAGTAAAGCAATAGACTTGAAAGGCCACCTAGTCACACAGCCGCTCTCCGTTAGAACCCAACCTTGGGTCGTGCAGTTCAAAACAAGCTGTTCAAAAGTTCAAATTCACTTTTCCAACTTTGTCTGTTCGCTATGGGTTCAAGAAAATTCAAAGTCTTAGTTCGAGTAATAAGTGTTTTATCAAAGAAATGTCAAAAATATCAAAAAAATTATCACTAATGAAATCTTAGTGAGGGCGCGGCTGACACATCTCATGATTTGAGTAGACTTCAAATGCCAATGCATTTCGGAGCATTAAACTCCTTCTTCAGGGCTATTCAATACTTAAGTATGGCATTATGATATGGTAGCATCAAGTAAATAACATACAAACAATTAACAACACAATTAACACCACAGTCATTAAATAAATGCATAAAAAAGAGACATGTGAAAAGTAGAAAAAATTGAAATAAATGACATACCCATGGAAGGATGTATTCAGAGCAGGTAGGAATATGTGAATAAAAAGAAGAGAAATTAATGAATAAACGAAGCCGGTGTGGAACTCGAAGTTGACTACCAGTAGAAACAGTCACAGGTTACCTTGCGTGTAGAGAATAGCCAAACGTGTTGAAAGGTTCAGAGTTGTTGAAAGACGCAGAGTTTTAGATGGATTCCAGTGTGTGGCATGCGATTGTGCATTTGACCAGATTTAGTTGACGATCTGTAAAGATGAAGTCAACTTTAGTACGCGACAGAAGCCAGAGGCAAGGTAAGTGTAGGGAAAAGTGCTCGTGTACCTGTGGAGTCCACACAGTAATCACAGCGGTTGCCGGAGGAACGCCGTCGGAGTAAGCGTTGCCAAGAAAACCTGTGCAAGATATAGACATGTGACCGCAACGCGAGGAAGAGAAGTGCGATGCAGCACGTATAATGTAGGGTGGCATATGCGTTAAAGGGGCAATGTGGGCGCAAGGAAATCAATTATAGATGTTCTAGTAGGTAAAACAGGAATAGTAAGAAAGTAAAAATACAGAAAATTAGGAAAAAATAGACATTGAAAAAATACTCAGAAAAAAATAATGGTATTAATAAAAAACAAAGGCAACAGTAAAGCAAGTATTATATGAAATAAATGTAGACAACACATCATAATGAGAAAAATAATACCTGTGAAATAACACTATGGAAATGTCCAAAATATGGCCAAAATATGCAACTTGTCCGCGGGCGATGGCACCGGTGGGTACCACCTTGGCTCTCAGACTCTTGAATAGGAAAAAGAAGATTTCTGTAGAAAATCAACCGTTTAATAAATCTACAGATGCTGAAACGCAAGGTAGAATAAGTCTTCATAGAAGTGTGCAGCACTTTTACAATTCTCCCATTTCTAACTTACATTATGCTGCATCGTGCTGATCGTACTGTTGGGAGTGTTTGTAGTTCAATTTTGTGGAAGGGAAATTTTGCCGAACACTATAAACTTAAACTTGACACCATAGTTTGTGTGTTCATTCTTTCAAACCAAGGCGTGTTGTTCTTTTAACACTCTTAGAAGGTGCGCGTAATGCTGTTGAGTGTGGCAAAATGCTGGCTGAAGCAGAAGTATAAAAACGCTTTAATTGCAATAATAATATTTGGTTCTGAAGCATAAAACTTTAAGCCAAAATGTTCTCGAGGTGGATTAGGGAGTGTCTGCTCGTCACTTGAAACAACGCTCTCAATGCATGCCAAAGTCCTTGCAGATGCGCATAGAGATTGTGCCTGTGCCCAGGGGAGGACTGGCAACATTTGGCCTGGGGCTGGGGGCAAGTTTACTTTTCTGGCCCATAGTGCAATGTCCCAAGCCCACAGTGCAGTGGCCCCAACTTCCAAAACAATTAATCTCAATACCAACCCCCTGCCCTCCAGAGGTCAAGTCCTAACAGGGGGACTCATTAGCATACCAATTGAATGTGGTGTCACCATAAATTAGCATGTCAAGATGCTCTCTGAAAAAAGTGGGGGACTCCGTCCACCCACATGTACCCTCATCTTGAGCCTTGCTCCCCTCACACGTTCTCAAGTATATATATATAGTAGACATTATTAACATTACTTTCCTTTTAGGCAACATATTATAATTGGTGAAATGTGAAAGCTGGGATTTGAGTCCAGTTTTCAATGTGTTATAGTTTGTAATTTGACAGCAGGCTACATCTCCTTCCACCATATCTCATCTTTAGTTTAGAACAATGTAAACAAGTGGGGAACCTGGAGAATTAATTGGTAGAGCAGAGACATTGTTGAAACATGGGGACTGAGTTTGCTCTCAGAGTCAAACATGCGCTGGCATGGCAAATGACCCATACCTGGCTTCCTGCCTCCTCACCCCACAACACAAAGCTCATACCTGCACCCTGTGTAACCACTCCCCACAACATAAGACCCTCGCTTGTCATCTTGCTTCCTCACCAGTATGCTTAACATAAATTGTTTAAAGTATTTCTAGAGTAACACTGTAATTTAAGTGGGCCTCCGCTGCCAATTTTTCTCATTTGCACGGCGGGTGGAGCAAATGTAAAAGGCAAAATGTGGTGTACAAGTGTATATGCCACCTTTTGCCCTTCAGATTTGCACTCTGGCAGCATTTACGTTTGATTGTGAGCACCACTTACCATGCTTTCATGGCAAGTGGCGCTCACAATGAAAAATAAACGCTCTCTGTCATTCCTGCATGTCAGACAGCATTTATTTGTAATTGTAAATGCTGTCTGTCATGCAAGCATAGCAGGTGGCATTTACAATGGATCCCCAAGGGGTCAGTCCCACCTTATGCTGGTGAATAAAGATGGCACACTATAGGGATCTCCAGCATTTGCCGGGCATAAAACCCCATGTAAGTTAGATGGCGGAAATGCAAATTGCATTCCGCCCCTCCTCTCTGCCATACAAAAGCTTGAAAATGAGCCGTGATGTTAATAGAATGAGTGAAAGCCTAATGAAAGGCTTTTACCCCTTTCATTATCATTATGGCTCTATTGAACATGAGCCCCTTTAGAGTATAAACCCATATGAATGAGGCTTTCTTTACAGATAGTTAAGGAAAATAAGGGACAGTGATGAAAAATGATTTTCTCACGATCACATAATGTATAACGTTTGGAAGGTGAAGAATTGAGCCCTGTCTTCCTGGTTTCACAGTTTCCAATTCAGAAAGCAGGGGATACTTCATCTTCTTCTATTCCATCTTCAATATTAGAAACTTAAATTGGCTAAACTAATATACTGTTCTATAAATCCAGTTTTCGAAGCACCAATTTTTCTACAAGAGAGAAACATATTAATTGTCTATATCCTGAGGCAAATACAACTGAGAAACAGACTAAGATTATAATTATGATGAAAATGTGCTATCATTATAATCTTAGTCTGTACAATTGTGTGTACTTTCAAAGCACCATGTCACATGATAAAGCAAGCTGAAAAATATAAGCAAAGTAGTAATTGAAACATATATTCATAAAGCAAGAATGTATCACTTAGGCAGCATCAAGCCACTCTCCCAATCTGATCAGTGGCATGCAGGTCAGGTATAGATCTCAGCAACAGTGAACCTGCTGACCCACCGTTCCAGATGTATACGTCCATCTCATTTACCCTATTTTCCTTAGCCATCATCCTCTGTGTCCTTCCCATGCCCCACATTCTGAATGCTCCCCTGTTTCTTACAATTAACTTTCAGAACTCTGATGCCTTTTTGCTCCATCCTTTAATTATTAATTCAATCCCCTTCCGTTACTGTGCACGCTCTTCCTTTCTTTGACCACATTGCTCAGTCACCTATTCCTTGTCACTCATGCCCATTCATTGTCCATCATACCAAGCCCATTCCATACTCCTCCCCGCCTTCCGTTGCCCTGGCTTACAGTTAGACAGTAGAAGGCCTTGATTTGCCAATCATCCTCTGCCAGACACAATAAGAAGCTGTGATCAGGGTCTTGCTGGTAATTGTGGCTATGGGGTCTGCACTTGGAAAATGAGGAGCATAAGACGTCGAGGAGATGTGGATTTTTTGTGCTCCCAAGTTGCATTTTCTTGGAAAGTCGGCTGCATATTTCAACTCATGGAAGCAGAGAGAACTGGAAGAGTAATACACCTTGGACCTCGTGATGGGGAGGGAGCAAGAGCAACCTATTATATTTATGTGTCTTTTCAATAGGGGAGTGTTTCAGTTTCTGTGACAGGTTTAATGTGTTTGAATGCAGTTGTGACAGTCGACGGTGCAGGTGGAAGGATATATCTGTTTTCATGTCACTTTGCAAATTTTACAAATGGACACCTATTTTGTCATCACAGTAGTTTTTTTTTACAGTTAAGACTATTGCAATACTTAAAAGTGTGCTTAACACATCGCCTTCTACAAAATGGTACATTACTTGTTAGCTATTAGGTGTCATATTGTACATTGAAACATGCTTATTAACTGCACTCTGAGCATCACAGCTGTGAATATCATTATATGAGAAAGGCATCTATATGGACCCAGTTAACGATGGGGAACATGATGCAAATCAATCCCTTAATTGAGCCCAATAATATGGCTTTGTATTTTGAAGATCATCTTTTGTTCAAAATTAGCAATTTTAGGGCTTCTTTACGAATGCCATGTACCTTTTTTAGTATCACCAATTCAAATTCCTCATGAGTATGACCTTTCTCTACAAAGTGTTTGACCATAGGGGCCAACAAAGTCTTGTTCTTTATACAGCTTTAATGTTCTGTCATCCTTATTTGCATTTTCTATTGGTTTTACCCACATAATGCAGACCACATGGGCAGGTAATCATATACACTACATTCTCAGTATTACAATTGGTCATTTCCTCTAGCATCCAATTTGTTTCAAGGCCTATGTCTACTTGCGTTGTTTTTCTAGAATATTTACACATGATGCATTGGCCTCAGGGAAACTGTTCTTTAATAGGGGACATGCACCATAGTGTAGTCTGACGGGTCTGGGTTTTGAGTTTATAAGAAATGTTGTTCCTCACTATGATGTTTCTGAGATTTTGGCTTTTTTTGAAAGCCACTAATGGAGATAACTGGTCTTTATCATTATACACATTCTACCACACCTTATTGACCACAGATTTGATCTTATATGACAAGTTGGAATACGTATTAACTAATAATATGCCCGTTTTTGTAGCCTCCTTATCCTTTTTTCTCTAAAAGAGCTTCACGGTTTTTATTGTAGGCTTGTTTGGACGAGTCCTTCAATAATTTGGGTGGGTATCCTTTTACTAACAGTTTATCTATTAGCCTGTTCGCACTGTTCTCATAAGCTTTTTTAAGGCTGCTATTTGTCTTCAACCTCAAAAATTCGCCAAACGGCAAGTTGGACTTGATATGGTTAGCATGATGGCTAGAGAAGTGAAGTAAAACATTCTTCTCCGTTCTCTTACTCTACGGCTTCACTTTGAGAGTCCCTAGATGTTGAAAAACCGTAATTTCCAAGAAGTTTATTTCCTGTTCTCCCAAATCTTTAGTGAATTTAAGAAATCTGTTTTGCAAATTCAGCCAATTGACAAAATCTGCTGCTTCCTCCTTTGTACCATCCCAGATTATAAAAACATCATTGTGTATCATTTTTGTAAGTGATGTTTAGAGGGATTATTATCTCCATAAAGGATGGATTTTTCAAAAAATTCACCATACAAGTTGGTCACATTGGGTGCCATGGCTGCACTCATGGCGGTTCCCTCAATTTGCTGGTAGAACATACCTTGAAATTGAAAGAAATTCTTAGTCAGTGCAAACTCAGTGCACCACATAATAAAACCATTGCTAACTGGATGGCCATCATTCCTGTTGTTTAAACTTCCTCTACCACCTCAAGGGAGGCCTTCTGTGGTATCATTGTGTATAACAATTGTATATCGAGGCATAGCAATAGATTAGTGTTTAAAATATTTGCTGTGTCTAAGATTATGGGTTTCTTCAACATTGATGTTTATCTCCTGGAAGTGCCCCATTGCAATTTTTTGGAGTAAGTGTTCGAGATTCAATGACTGGTCGAAGTGCGGCAATTCATGGGTATTTCCTCTAGATTCTCAATATGCATTGACGTTGGTATGTGTAAGTCAGTATTTTGGAATGGATATATTACACGCATTGGTTGACGTTTCGGAATATCGAGCGAGGTTAGAATTACAGCAGTGTGTATTCACATTTATGCATTCCAATATTATTGGGGATTTGAAATGGACACACTAACATGCTTTTGTTGTTGTTTCGGAATATCAAGCGGGGCTAGAACCACAGCTGCCTACTAGTGCATTTAGGTTTGAGGCATTTCAAATATGGCACTACTTTGTTATCAGTGCTATGATGGCCTGTCTTTTATGTCTATTGGTATATCTTCTCCTGATGTGGTTGACTGAGTGGTTTTCGCGTTGAGATCTGGCGTTCATTGGGACTAACAGTGAGACCTCTGAGGAAATTAGTCAAGGTTGTAAAGGCATATTGATTTTGTCTTAACGAGTGCTGATTTGGAGAGCCCATTGTCGGGTATTGCATTCAACGTGAGACTGATCGTGTGTAGCTTTCAGCCCCATTAGTAAATATTATGAGCACGTCAGACGTGATGGTAACTCTACGTGCTACATGGGAGTTTTTCAGACGTTATGGTAGAGTGATTTTGGGTGTTGAAGAAAGTTATTAATATATAAATATTATCCAGTTTGCTTGTGAGTTATATGGGAAATAATTACATTTCGTGGTGGTTTTCGGAAACAGTTAACATGCAATGCAGCGTTATACATACACATGGTTATAATGATGGTCTTGTTTACGGCTTAGGCGCATGTCGAGAAATTTCATACATTGAAGAAAGTGACAGATACACTTATTATATCCAGATACTGCGTGAACCCGATGGGAACCTGTTGGTGTTCATAAGATAAGAGCAGGGGTGGTGAATAACTGTGCAGAATGGACAGTGTTAATTACATTCTTAGAGCTTCTCCTACTTTTTGCACATGTTTTTATAGAGAGTAAGATTCATCTTGCTTCCTGTGCCATTGGATTAAAGTACACCATTTGCAAGTTCTCCATTTGTGGCTATGCAAGGTATGATTTCGTTTGATCGTTTGATACATACTAGTGGTATCATGGTGTGTATAAGGTGACAGTTTTTGATCTCGGGGATCCCAATTCAATATTGATGAGGGTACTGGTATCTTATGTCATTATGGGAACCTAAGAGTTTACATGCTACGCAAGAGCATCGCAAATGAACAGTCCATATTGAGTGGGAACTAGGCAAAGATATCAATTTGTTGAATGCTGCGGAAGAAGTTCCATTTAAAGGTATATTCTGCAGTATTGTATGGAGTATCCTATAGGGCATACTCTAGGTATCCTACACACTATATGTGTACAGGTAGTTGGGTATTATATGCATTTGGTGCGCAAGTCTCAAGTGGCTGATTGAGATCTTTTTGTCTCTCCCTTTCCTCAGTTTTAACCCGCATTGCATTTGCGATGCAAATTACCCTAAACACAAAGTGTTGAAGAAATCTAAATCTTAAAGGACATCCCCTGATGAATGGTCTACCAATTCGGTGATGGGAACAGAAACATGTTGGGAGTTTTAGTGTAGAGACACTTTATGAGTGCCTAGTTTACATTGTTATCATTTGTGTCTGGTAGATTGTAGTATGTTGTGATTTTTTATGTTGTCAATGTGATATTTGTATGGAGCTATTATTCACTTTGTGATTCTATGGGTGTTTTATAATGTATTTTTTGTACTATATTTGAATTAATAAATTTAATCAATTAGGAAATGTATACATTCTAGGAGTACTATGTCATTTTTTTGAGGACGATTGGTATTGAGAGGGACAATGACACATCACTTTCTATGAGAGAGTATTGTTTGGAACATAAGACATTCACCATAACATAAGGGGCATACTCATACAGAAGGAAACAGTGTACAAACTCTGATAAGATATGCACCCTTACTTCCTTGGCAAGTAGGAGTTGTGATAAGCGTCTGTGTATTGCAACTGACCAATGAAGTAAGGGGTGCACTGGTGCCAACATTACCATCCAGGGTTACAGAATCTGTTATTCAAATCCATACATTGCCACTGGGCAATATGACAATGCCCCTGAAGCCTAGACTCCCCTGCCTATGACGCACTGGTGTGTCCCACATGTGGTGGCCATGCAGGCACATCTAAAAGATTGCTGAAATCAAGACGAATGCTTTGCTCCCTTTACACAGAATCTGAGCAGGCTTTGCAGCACTCGGTTCCTTTGTGGCAGGCCAGATTCTGAAAGATTTAATCTTTGTTGATGTTTTTAAACATTTTGGAGCTCTAGCCCAAGGGGCGACATCCCAGCCAGCCTGTGGGGAAATTGCCCATTTTCCCCCCTTTCCAGTCTGCCCCTGCCTGTGCCTGAGCCCTTCTATGCCTTTAATCCTCAAAGCTGTGGTCTCGTGGTCACTGCTCATCACTACACCCCGCTTTTTGGTTTTAGCAAATTTCCAAAACCATTGTTACAGAAGAGAGAGAGGGAATGGGGTCTCTGAACTGAGAATATCTGGTTGGCATGGCAACCGGCAATGACATGGCATGAAACTGCCAAATCACTAAAATCCCTTTTTCCTAACTCTCCTGCTATACTAATGAGGAGTTCCCTAACACGATTTGCTCCAATCAGCAGCTTTGTAAGAAGCAAGTCGGTTGCCAGGCCTTCCATTTTCATCACTCACCCTGCCCCCAACCTCTCTACCCTCACCCACCATACCCCACACTCTCTAACCAGAACCAACCACCTTACTCCCACTGTCTCTAGCCCAGGTCACCCACCCTATCCCCACTCTCTCTACTGCACCCACCCAGACCCTACTCACTCTACCACAACCCACCGTCCCTATCCCACTCTCTCCACCCCATCCAGCCTATCCTACTCTCCCTTTTCCCACCCACCCAAACAATCCCCACGCTATCTATACCCACCCACTCTCTCTAACCCCAACCAAACCCTACTCCCTCCTCCCCATCCAGCCCTACCCTAGCCCCATACTCTCGACCCATACACACCCACCCTACCCTACCCCACCCCACTCTCTATACCTACAACAACCCTAGCCCTACTCTCTCTACTCCAACCTTACCCCCATTCTCTCTAGCCCCATCCAACCACCCTACACCCACCCTCTCTAGCCCCAACTCCCCTACCCCCACCCTCTCTACCTTCACCCACACCACACTCTCTCTACCCCACCCACCCTACCACCACGCTCTCTACCCACCCACAATACCTCCACTCTCTCTACCCCACCCACCTCCCCTACCCCACCAACTCAACCTCACCTGCCCTACATCCACTCTCCCTACCCTTACCAACCCATCCTACCTTGACCCATCCACCCTGCCTCCGCTCTTCCTACCACCACGCACCCTACCTCCACTCTCTTTACAAAAAACCCACCAACCCTATCTCCACTCTTTTCTCTCCCACCCAAACCACTGCTCTCTCTCCCCCACCCACTCTACCTCACTCTCTCTACCCCCACCAATCCACCCTACCTCCACACTCTCTACTCCCACCCACCCTAACCCCACTCTCTCACCCTACCCACACCTGCTCACCCAATCCCCACCATCTCTACTGTCACCCACACTACCCCCACCCGCTCTACCCACATTCACCCTGCCCAACTCTCTCTACACAGAACCACCCACCACACCCCCTCTGTCTGTACCTCAAGCCACCCACCTTATCCCCACTTTCTCTACCCCACCAACCCAACCCCCACTCTCTGTACCCCCACCCACTCAACCACCCCTACCCATCCTACCTCAAACCTCTCGCCCTACCCACACCAACTCACCCAATCCCCACTCCCTAAACCATCACTCACCTGACCCCCACCCTCTCTACCCTCACCCACCATACCCCACTCTCTCTACCTAGAACTACCCACCTTACCCCCGTCTCTAGCCAAAGCCACCCACCCTATCCCTATTCTCTCTACCCCACGCACCCAAGCCCCACTCTCTCTACCCCATCCCACTCTCCCTACCCCCACCATCTCTACCCCATCCACCCTAGCCCACTCTCACTTCCCCCACCCACCCAAGCTATCCCCACTCCATCTATACCCACCCACTCTCTCTAACCCCAACCACCATAGCCCCACTCTCTTCACTCCCACCATCCCACCCTCCCCCATCCATCCACCCTATCCCATACAAGCCACACCCACCCAACTACCACTCTCCCTGCTCTACCTCCACTCTCTATACCCCCATCCATCTTATCCTACTTCCACTATACCTACCCCTACCGACCCACTGTGCCTCCACTCTCCCTACCCCCACCCATCCTCCCTCCACTCTCCTAGCCCCACCCATCCTACTCCCACTCTCTTTAACTGAAACCCACCAACCCTACCTCCACTCTCTACCCCCACTCAAAACACCACTCCTCTACCCAACCAACTCTACCTCCTCTATGTACCCACACCTGCCTACCCTACCTCCACTCTCTTTATCCCCACCCAAACCATCACTCCCTCTACCCCACCCACTCTACATCCACTCTCTCTACCCCACACCCGCCCACCGTACCACCACTCTCACTATCCCCACCCTCCTGCCCTACCTCCACTCTCTCTAACCCCACCCGCCCACCCTACCTCCACTCTCTCTAACCCCACCTGCCCACCCTACCTCCACTCTCTCTAACCCCACCCGCCCACCCTACCTTCACTCTCTCTATCCCCACCTAAACCACCACTCTCCCTACACCACCACCTCTACCCCACTCTCATTACTCCCACCTACCCTACCTCCACTCTCTCTACCCCAACCACCCAAACTACCCCCACTCTATCTATACCCACCCACTCTAACTCCAGCCACCCACCTTACACCAATCTCTCTCTACCCACACCCTCCAAACCGTACCCCACCCAACTCCCTCTGCCCCAACCACCATAACCCCACTCTCTTCACTCCCACCCACCAACCTTGCCCCCGCTCTCTCTACCCCATCCACCCTACCCTCACCCTATCAACCTTCATCCAAGCCTCACTCTCTCTGCCCCACCCACCATACTACCACTCTCTCTGCTCTACCCACACAACCTCCACTCTCTCTACCCCCACCCACCTACCCTACCTACACTCTCCCTACAACCACTCACTCTACCTCCATTCTCTTTACCCCCACCCAAACCACCAACCTCTCCACTCTCCACCAACCCCCAACTCTACCTCCACTCTCTCTAACCCCACCCACCCTACCTCCACTCTCTTTACCTGAAACTCACTATCCCTACCTCCACTCTCTCTACCCCCACCCATAAGACCACTCCCTCTACCCAACCAACTCTACCTCCATACTCTCTATCAACACCTGCCCACCCTACCATTCTCTCTACCCCAATAAACTCTACATCCACTCTCTCTACCCCCATCCACCCAGCCTACCTCCACTCTCTCTATCGCCACCCGCCCACCCTACTACCACTCTGCCTATCACTTCCAAACCACCACTCTCTCTACCCCACCAACTCTACCTCCACTCGACCTACCCTCACCCTGCCCACTCTACCCCCACTCTCTCTATCCCCACCCAAACCACCACTCTTTCTACACCACCAACTCTACCCCACTCTCATTACCCACCTACCCTACCCCCATTCTCTCTACCCCATCCACCGTACTACCCCCACTTTATCTATACCCACCACTCTTTCTAACCACAAACACCCAGCCTACACCAATCTCTCTCTACCCACACCCAACAAACCCTACCTGACCCAACTTCCTCTGCCCCAACCACCATAAACCCACTCTCTTCACTCCCACCCACCAACCTTACTCCTACTCTCTTTACCCCATCCACCCTATCCTCCCCCTATTTACCTCCATCTAAGCCCCACTCTCTCTACCAGACCCACCCTACCCCCATTCACTCTACTTCTATTCTCTTTACCCCCCACCCAAACCACCAACCTCTCCACCCACCACCCCCCCAACTCTACCTCCACTATCAATACCCCCACCCGCTCTACCTCCACACTCTCTTCCCCCACCCACCAACCCTACCTCCACACTCTCTACCCCCACCTGCTCACCATAATTCCACACTCCCAACTCCCACCTGCCCACCCTACATCCACTCCCTCTACCCCCACCTGCCCACCCTACATCCACTCTCTACCACAAAAACCACCGTACCCTGTTCTCTCTACCTGCACTCTCTACCCCAACCCACCCTCCCTACCCCCACTCACCCTTCTCCCGACTCTTCCTTCCCCTACCTCCCACACTACCCCCACTCTATCCATACTCACCCTACTTCTCTCAACCCCCAACCACTCACTCTACCCCATGCCCCCAGTCCTCCCCACCCACTCTACCATACCCCCATGCTCTCTACTCACACCTACCCACCCACCCTACCTCACCCCACTCTCTACCCACACCCACCCTAACCCCACTCACTCTATTCCCACCCACTTTACCCCCATTTTCTCTACCCCACCCACTCTCTCTACCCTCACACACCCTACCCTCACTTTCACGGCCCCCACTTTCTCTGCCCCTGCCCACCCTACCCCTACTCTCTATTCCCTTACCAACCCAGCCTACCTGCACTCTCTCTAACCCATCCACCCCCACTCTACCAGCAGCCATCCACCCTAACCCCACGCTCTCTACCCCCACCCACTCAGCCTACCTGCACTCTCTCTAAACGCCTACACTCTCTGCACCATCCACTCACCTTACCTCTACCCTCTCTACCCCACCCTCTCTACAGAAATCCACCCATCCTCTCTACCCCCACCAACCCTAACATCACCCTCTCTACCTCCACCCACATCCTACTCTCTCGACTCCACCCACCCTACCACCACTTTCTCTTCCCCACACACTCTTCCTCCACTCTCTAAACCCCCACCCACCCACCTCCATTCTCTCTATCCCCAGCCACCCTACCTCCACTCATCCTAACCCCACCCCCCTCCTCCACACTCTCTACAGTAAACCCACCCACCACTCTATCCACCCCCACCCACTCAACCTCCACTCTCTACCACCACCCACCCTACATTCACACTCTACTCCCACCCACCACCCTACGTCCATTCTCTCTACCCCCACCCACCCTATCTCCACTCTCTACCCAAAACCACACACTCTAACGCCACTCTCCCTACACCCACCCACTGTGGACTTACTGGGAGTAGGTAGGAACAGAGGTGGAGGGGTGACATTTGGCATCCTCGCAGGTAATGCATAGCAGGGGAGTGTTCAGCTGACTCATCGCCAATGTAATGCCGCTGAGTACGGATACATGATGAATGAAGCAACAGTACGTATAAAAAGCACTTTAATAGCAATAATAATATTTTCTTCTGAATTATAAGGCTTTAAAACAGTAAAGTTCTCAGAGTATTCCAGGTAGCATTGGCTCACAGTTGGCTCTGCACTCTCAATGTGCATGTGCATAGTGACTGTGGCTTCACCTGAGCACCCCAGTATTATCAATCCCGGACATGGCGGTCAGCAGCATCACTGCACTTCATTACAGGGAACTCTTTAACGCAAAAATTAACCTGCGGCTCTGAAGCATGATCGAATGTTGTACACAGATCAGCCCTATTTCCAACTGAAGTCCAAAGAGGCTTCTTTGTGAACACGAAACAGGAAGAAATCGCCTCATCCCAGCAAGGGCAATATCAGAGAGACTAACCACTGATGGATTAGTTGGCAAGCAGATGTTTCATTCATTCTTCTTTTGGCTTCACTTTCTGCCTGGAACTTCACTTCCAGTGGCCATCTTGGATTGGTGACATCACCTTCAGCCGCCTTCTTGGATTGGTGGCATCACTTCCTGTGGCCATCTTCGATCTGTGACATTGCTTCCTGCCGCCATCTTGGATCAGTCCCATCCCTAGCTGAAGGACACAAGTGACTCCTATGGGGCCAACAATCAGGAAGAAATAGCCTCATCCCAGCAACACCTGGGACAATATCAGAGAGAGCAAACACTAATGGAGTAGGCAATCAGATGATGAGAGCATGTGTCATGCGTTCTCCCTAGGGGTGTCCAGCAAGGTGTCTCCCAGTGAAGGGTTGAACAGTGATGGGTAAAGACCAGCTGTTGACCAGCCTCTTTTCTTCTTCACCTATGAGCCTTTGCTTTGCTGTGTCCTTCTATTTGTCTGCAAGTGCCCTTACTTGCTACTTCTCAGCTGGATCCTTTCCATGCACTTCTCATGTTATTTATTCTTTTCCCTTGTACTTCTCTCTTCACTCTCGTCTGCTCAGAACCATCTCAATTATATCCCCATCCCTATAATCTCTTCTTCTCAACACCACCTCTGTTCTCACTCCTCTACTCTATCT
Organism: Ambystoma mexicanum; assembly: GCF_040938575.1. NCBI lineage: Eukaryota > Metazoa > Chordata > Amphibia > Caudata > Ambystomatidae > Ambystoma > Ambystoma mexicanum. The sequence continues at coordinate 309,040,642 of NC_090921.1, forward strand.
GTTCACAAAACCTACACCAACCCTAACTTCCACTACATATCCTCTTTTCACATCTACCCCCAGCACCTCTCCATTTCGCAGATGCAACTTTGCTATGCTTCTACATGTCATTTTCTTTCTATTGCTTTCTGGAATTCACAGTCTGTCTGCAATAAAACATTATTTACCTCAGACTTGTTTCTTTCTCATTATCCTTCTCGTGACCTCATTACTCTTACTGAAAGCTGGATCCCTCGCTTTGACTCTGCAACACTTGCTGCCCTTCAGGACCCTGTCTACAACTTCACTCACTCTCCCCGTCCTACTGACATGGGTGGTGTTGTAGGACTGTTTTCATCCTCCAAAATGTCTATTTCTCCTAGTCCCCAATCTCCTGCTAATCCTCCCTCTTTCGAAAACACTACCTCCAAAATCACTGTTCCCTATGGCATATATATTATCTCTCTTTACCGTCCACCTGGTCCGATAGGTACATTCTTCCACCACCCCTGCCGACTAATTAACTCTCCCTCCTGATCACCACCTCATTGTCATTGGTAACTTCAACCTCCCCTCTCTCTCTGCTGCTCTACCCACTGACTTTAACTCTCTTCTACTTAACCATCCACTCTCTTCTGTCCACTCCCTGCCCACCCAATCAAATGGTAACTCCCTTTATCTTATTCTCAGTTCCTCTCAACACTCCGCCTTTATTATCTCTACTGAGTATTCTCCCCCAGATTGCTCTTTCGTCTTAGCCTAAATCTCCACTCCTACCTCGTCCTTACTCTCTCTATCTACTACAGCTATTACTAAGCACAAGTTTCCCTGCTTCAAACTCCCTGACTACCTCTCCAACTCACACCGCTCTCTCCTCCTCCACTAAACTCACCTTTCATCCACTGAAGAAACCTTCACCAACTTTAACACTGCTTTTTTATGCACCCTTTTCCTCTCACTACCCTCTTCATACATTCACTCCTAAATCCTCCTCTCCACGGCCCTGGATTGAAAAACTCATCTGCACCAAGGCGGATAAAGCTTTGCAGTTGGCAATGGTCAAGACACTCCTCTGATCTCCAACCCTATTTCACTGCTCTTCAAAACTATTCCTCTACTCTTGACTCTGCCAAACATGACTTCTATATATCTCTCATTTCATCATAATCCTCCCAAGTTAGGCACCTCCAAAAATCTCCCAATTCAATTGTCTCACCTCCTAAACCCACCTCTATCTCCTCTACTGTTTCTGCAAATGATCTTGCTCTTTGCTTTACATCTAAAATTTCTACCATTCTCAATACCCTCGCTAATTATATTCTATCCCCTCCTGCTCACTTTTCTCCACCACTCCTACCCATCTCACCCGCTACTATGTCTTCCTTTGCCTCACCAACCCTGATGATATTATTACCCTACTCGGGTGCCCCCACCGACCCACTGTCCCCGCACATTGTGAAGCACATACCTCCCAATATTGCTCTAAATCTTACTTCCCTCGCCAACTCCACATTTCATCATCCTATAAGAAAGCTACTGTCATCCCTCCCCTTAGGAAACCTGGTCTAGATCCTAACTGTCCTGACAACTTGTACCCTGTCTCTCTTCTACCACACTACTCCAAAAGAGAGTAGTATTCAATCGACTTACTAAGTTCCTTGATACACAGAACCTCCAGCACTCTCTTCAATCTGGCTTCCGACCTCTGCATTCTACCGAAACGGCTCTCCTCAACAGTAGCAACTTCATCTCTTGCGCTCAGCAGGCAAAGCACTCATCTATTCTCATTCTTCTCAACCTCTCTGCTTCCTTAGATACTGTGGACCATTCTAACCTTCTCGCTACCTTATCTCTACTTCTCAGCCAAACAGGCAATCACTTCCTCTCCTCCTCTTCTTCTCTTTTCTCCTGACTACCTTCCTTACTTAGCTTCTGCTCATAACCTTGGTGTCATCTTCGACCCATCACACAACTTCTCACTCTTCATCTCCAAATCGGTCACTGCAGCCAAACTCAACCTCCTCAATATCACAAAAATCTGTCATCTTTTCCTTTCAATACTTCTAAAAAGCTAATCTCCTCCATAGTCCTTTCTGGATCTGACTACTGTGCCAGTCTCCTCTATGGCCTTCCCAACTATTCTTTTCCCCAACTTCACGTTCTGGACACTTTTCAGCCTTTCTCACTTTACCTGTACCTCCTCTGCCCATTGCTAGATTGGACGGCTATTTATGAAACAAAGGGCTAAGTATAAACTTCTTCTCATGATTTTTAAAACTATCCATGTACTCAATCCATGCTACTTATCGGCTCATTTCACTCCCTCCTCTCCTCCTCGCTGCTTAAGATCATCCTCAGCTCCCCTCTGTGCCACCACTCCAGCCCTCTGCACTGCCTCTCATTTCCGTTCTCTCTACCCTCGCTCCCCTACTCCTTCTCTGTGCTACTCCAACTCTGCCACTATTTAAATCCAACCTCAAAGCTCTCCTTCTTTTTGAGGAACCTGTTTCCTAGTACTCTACGCTACTACACGACCCGCTTTTCCCTGCTCCCCACCCTTCATGGACAACCCAACAGCACTTTTCCAACACACCTCCATCCTTAATTCAGCACTTTCTCGTCGTTCCATTCCTATTTTATTCAGTCCTGGCCCGTCCCTGGTTTCTGTTTCAAACTACCCCTGCAAAATCTGGTCTTGAAGTCACATTTTCTCACCCCATTGTAACAGGCCCATGTCCTCTGCTGTTACCAATAGTACATTCTGTAGCATTGCCTTCCCTGTGATTTTTGTAAATACATAAGTGAAATAAATAAATAAAACTCTGGCTTCCATGCCCAAACAGGTAAAGAAGGGTGAGTGCTTCTGAGATGCTGATAGACAGTTTAGTGTATCAGCAAATGGGGTGTTGCAATTTAAAGGCAGCAGAGTGAGGGTCCTCATTCCACTGGGACACAGACATAAAAGACAGTGTGGGGAAACACATCCCACATGTTTTCCCTCATTGAAATGGTTTGTCAACTGCTAATCCTCCTTTCTTGGCACATCCCCCCAAACCCTTCTAATGCACTGCACTGCTCTACAGAGTGAGGTCTGGTAAGGTCTCTCAGGGTGCACTATACACCACCTTTTGGACAAAGTCAGGTGCTGAAAAATCACTATGGTGGTCGGGGGCGCAGAATGGAAACTAGATACCCATTAGATAGCATCGCTAGCATGAAGTCTTCACAGGACATGTCCTTTCACCCTTGGCTTGTGGAAGCATGGTGATGCTCGTTGGTCCTACTATTCAATATATTTATTCAAGTTTTCTGTATAGAGTATGAATTGTCTTGTCTCCAACGCATTATCTATTCCGCATGCCTCGCAATTTACAAGGCTTTGTCGTGAATTAACCTTTCCTGAATTTTGCTAGTGTTGACAATTAGCATGTCCCTGAGCATCAACACGTTCACTGGGGCCTTGCCTTCTCGTATAAAAGCGTATTTGTGCAGTACCGCATTCTCTTGGTACTGAAATCTGTCTGCTGAGCACCCCATGGTTTCAAGAAAGTGACATCATCGATAGCCCCCGGCGGAGACTCCATCGGGCGGTCTGAAAAAATGTGCTGTCCTCCATACTAGGGCAGGGATGGAAATGGACGAAATTTACTGGGGGACCTCCTGCACCCTTCGCAGAGTGAGGGGAGGGGAAGAGGTGGATAGGGGACCGTGAGGTTTGCCAAAGTAGTGTGGCTGGGACTAAGGGGCGGAGCTAGGTGTCGAATAATGTGGGTAGCCTGAATGTCAGATGCTGGCTGCTCTGCATAAAAACAAAGTGCATTTTGGGGACATAAGAATACCAGGCAATTTATGAAAAATGTATGTGATTGTATTTCAAGCGTCCATTCCTTCTGAGCATGCAATACAATCTGGATACAGTGCTCATTATATCTATCAGAAAATTCACCATCACAGTAAAATGTGTACAAAGTAGAGGACATATATACACCTTTGGACGGCTGTACTATTCGAGTTTAGGCTGCCCTGTTAAGCAAGGATGACTGTCAAATGCAGCTTGCAAATCTGTTGCACATTGCCGATCAAACGCATGGTGTTCAGGAGTCTCAGATCAGTCGGAGACTGAGAGCTTTCTCAACTTGACGCTCAGTCAAGAAATCTGGTGCTGGAACCCTTTCTGCCCTAGGGTCTTCAGTGAGCTGGCTTTCTGTCTGGAAGCCAAAAGGTCAGGGTCCTAGAGCCCGTTTGTAGGTTTCTGACATCTGAATCCACGGTACTGCAGGCTTACTGGGTGAAAGGAGGACCAAGGGTGGAGGGGTGACACTTGGCATCGTCGCTGGTCATGCATAACGGAGGAACCTTCAGCCCAGGCCACTCGTCGCCGCTGTAATGCTGGGCTACCCTCAGCTGTCTAGGGAATTTAAAATCAAATGAACGCCTGGGACCGGATAAGCAACGTCACACATTTGCAGGGAGTTACGTCATACCAACATGTCTCATATATGTTATACTCTGGGTACCGCAACGTTACCTAATACTTTGCCCTTCAAGTATCTTATGTAGATTTATACTGTTGCTAGATCGGCTGCCTGCATTGGCCAATATCGAACCAGCACTAAAAATGACAAAAAATGAAAGGACCTGTCGAGAGTGCAAAAACACTAGCTGTTGGAAACTGTGAGGCACGTACTCACGGAGCACCCTGGTATAACAACTGTCATCCCGTCAAATCTTACTGATTATGTCCATAATATAGTTTCAATTGGTGAGAGTGCCTCGTGGATCCCCTGCTAGAATACTACTAGTAAGAGTCTGCATTTGGCATTACACCGCATATGGGTCTTTTTTGAGCACAGGTGTCTGGCATGAGGACTGGAGGAAATCAGTAGCCTGACTCCATCTCAGCCCAATGAGCATATGACTAGGAATTCATATCAACCCTGTTCCTTGAGTCCCGGCACCTTGCAAATGAAAAACAAAAAGATACATGAAATTGATGCGTAACTAAAATGTGATCATAGATTGGAATATGGAATATGAAATATGATATGAAAATTGTGAAGTATGCATTTTAGCTTAATTTTACTGTTTCACTATGTATTTACTATTTATGTCATTTATTTTGTAATTTGTATTGTTTTTATGTGTAAAGTTCATTTTGTTTAAACACATTAAACCATAATAAAAAGTAATGCTGTTGAGTACAGAGAAATTATGACTGGAGGAACAGTAAGTATAAAATACGCTTATATTACAATATTTGTTTCTGAGCCAGAAAACCTTTAACAGTAGCGGAGGCAGTTTTCGGTGCGTGGGCGTGTGGAGGGGGGGGGGGGGTAATAGGTCACCATTCTTGCTGGGATGTAGAACAAAATACAGAATTGTTAATGCTCAGGTATCAGCAATGGGGCTGTTTTCCACCGAGAATTAATTCTCTCATTACTCACTGGTAATCTTCATCACAACGCGTCCTGCTCTTCCTCATCATATTGGTGAATCACGGGGGTCATGTCAAGAAAACATGCTACACGCTATCCCTTTACATTGAAAAAAGTTAAGTCCTCGCCCGGCCCTAAGGATAAAGCACCTCCAAGGCACAAGTAGTATGTTTATGGTCAAAGTTCACGTCATGCAGACTAGCCGGCGAACGGGAACACACTTCAGATATCATGCAAAGCCAGGTACATCAAGCTGCTTGTGGCAACCCTTCCAGACCACTGGGGAGCAACTAAGGGCGTCCAGGTGAGCAGAAGCAACTGGGTCCTGCAACAGAAAACCAACCAATGTGTATGACCAGTAATCCAGTGGCTGTCGGAAATTCACCACAACGAAACTAACACATCTTACATAGATATTGAGTAATGAGTCACAACATGAAATCAAGCAGGTGTCTGAAATGCATCACCTTGGAAATCAATTACTCATCAAAGGGATCCGGAAAAGAAACAAAGCAAGCATGCACAGGTGTTGAGAAACTGGTCACACGAATTAGAACACAGCCTGGCGCGCAAAGGCAGACTGCATCCTACTTGTTCCTATAGAGGTGGAATGCAGCTGCAAACTTACAGTTCCCAGCTCAGGTTACAGCCAGCAGGCTTGGGGCTCAAACGAACTACCCTGCATTTTAATGTTCAATGCTATACCCACAGAGGGACGCACAGGGCCATCTTAAGAAATGTTGGGGCTCGACGCGCAGACACAGTTGGGTCCACCCAGAACTAAAAACATGAAGGGATCTAGAATCTCTAGTCATGCCCCACAATGCAACCACAACCCATAGTATGATATGCCGCGCTGCAACAATCAAAATATGCATGGGTGCTCCCTCCAGTCCCCTTACCCTCTACAGGCTTGCTGGAAACAGAATAATAAACAGGTGGCTTTTCGAGAGCTACATTAGCAGTCCACGATCAGAGGGTACAGGGCACGTTTTAAGCATTTGCCACACACTGCCATGACAGAACCACATGACCATTAGAAAGAAATTGTGTGAGTACCTGGGCATATGATACCAGTGCCTGGAAATGCCTATCTAATAATACAAGCCAAAACAGTTGGCTTTGCCAATGCTTGTTTTGAACAGGCCTTCAGTCAAAGGACTTTTGTATTGCTTATATGTATGAAGGCACACTTGGTAAGACATGTTTATTGCACCAGTAACACATTTAGAACTGCAATTAACTCTCGATGGTTGTGATTGTCGGGGAACTTTGTGAGACAGCTAATGACAACACCTTCGAGAACTTTAGAGGAGTGCTGAAGGAGAGAAACAGGGTGAAAGTTAGCACGTAGGTTTGGGGCAGCCCATAGCTTTTTTAGAGAACGTAACCATTCTGAAAATAGAGGGAAAGCAAGTAGAGTCCAAGGACAGTTTGAAAAGTTGAACAAGGTGAGAGTCCACAGGCTTGACTAGCTGAGAAGAAAGAGTGTTTAATGGGACACAAGAGGGGTTCATCAGAAGGGTTGATTGTTTGAAGTTACCCGGCAACAAGGTGTGTGTGCCGGGATGTTTGAAAGTGCTTGTAGAAAGTTGCAAGTTGAAATTGCTAATAGTGATCTACATTGGTTGCATTATTCAGCGAATTGAAACTAGCATCTCAGATACGCACACAAGCGCTGTGAAATTTTAAAGTAGCCTGTTGCTTTAATTTGTGTGTATAGTCAATACCAGCAGGCAACCTAGAGCCTACTTAGCGAGCCACCTTAACTTTACTTTAAGTGTTTGTATTATGTCATTCGGCGCCAAACGCTGGAAGTTAGAGTACTGGTTCAGAGCCTTGCTGACTAGTACACACGTTAGCAGAGGTTGCATTCATTTTGCACCTGCTACGTGTAACAGCTATGTAAGGACTTCAAGTCACAGAATTCCTGACTTCTTCAAATCGAAACGTCAGGTGCTTCAGTGCCGGCGCTTCGTATGGCAAGCCGGTCTTGTGCCGGTCCTCACCGTCCACGGCGTCCCAAGGCCACAGACCTTAGTCCTCTGCTGGAAATATCTCTATTAAGAGGTAAGAATGGAGAAAAAACATGTAGACTCTCTGGAGCACGATCTTGTTTATCATGCTCGCATGGAAATGGTGCAAAATATCGCGTTACAAGCATTAGAAGAAAATAGGTCAAAGACGAATAATAATAATAATAATAATAATTTAGCATTTATATAGCGCTATTAACCCTCAGGTTTGAGCGCTGCTTATTATTACCCACGGTGTGTGGTGCTCATTTATCGACCACCGAAGGATGAACGGCTGTGTTTGGCCCCGCCGGGATTCCAACCTGCGTCAGCAGGCTCTGCACGGATGTCAAAGCGAGCACTCTACTTGCTGTGGGGTGTCCTTGGGATCTTTCAGGTGGGGTCTTTTATCAGGACAATACAGTTCACAATGTCTCTACGTCTCTTGGGGTTTCCTTCCCCAAGCTCCGATCCCTCTGGTTCTGAAACAAAGAGTCACAGTTCAAACAAGTATAATCTTTTAGTTTCATGTACACATCCTCCCATACAAGGTCTGTAGAAGTTTAGTGTGTGACAAAACCAGATTACTAACACTGAAAGCCTGTTATAACACTGTTGCCATTCTATTGCTGGATCCTTACCCAAAATCTGAAAAGAAGAGTCCTTGCATAACTCTGCCGGCATACCTGCCATGCACAGCATACATTTGAAGGATGAGTAAGTATTATGCTCACATCCTGAAAACAGAGATCAAGATTCCATCTTCTTCCTTGTACTCTCGTGAGGCTTCTGGTGTAAGACTTGTTCTTGTGTGATTTTGGCTGCAAACAGAATAGTTCAAAAAGTGTTAAAGACATACAGTGCATTACTGAGTGATGTCAACATCAATAACAGACGTCTCATGACTCATGTTCCCATACTTTACGGAGAAAATCCTAGCTGCATGTTGTATCCCTCCCACACTCACCAACACTCTTTATATGCCTAGGTTTCTGTTCCTACATGTTCACTATCCTCTAAACCCCTGTACCTCTCCATAGAAGTACACATTCCAACAATCAACACTGTTGTATAGATTTTTGGGCAATGCCCAACAGCTGCTCTTCCTTCACTATTCTGATCATAAGACTTCAAATTAGGTTTTGTACCCGATTAAGCCGAACAATGGCTTGACAGACTTGTCCAGTGCTGCAGTTTCAATGGCAAAAGAGTTGGGTTGCAGAAAAAATGGCACATGCCTTTCTTGATGTAAGGCAAACATTTTGACTGGAAGGCAGGTTGTTGCATAGGTGACCGGAAACCACAGAGGAGGGCTGTGGGTGTTCAATGGAAGCAGATCAAGACACAGAACTCTGGCAGTGGAGCTGCAGGTGTTTGGCAGAGAAAGGAATGCCAGTATGCCAGGTCCTGTTTTGATGTCATAGACCTCTGGTTGTGGTGCTGATGGTTTCTGGCTGCTTTTACAGGTAGACACTGACTGGGTATGTCTCATTGTTGCTTGGTTGTCTACAAATCAGACGCTGACAGCTTGGCAGATGCTATTTTGATGACAGAACTTTAGCTGTGGGGCAGCTGGTGACTGGCTTCAAAGGAAGATGCTGTTAGATGGCTCATCATTGTTTCAGTGACTGGCAATCAAGAAGAGGCGGGTGGGATAGCAAATGGTTCCTTGACCCAAAACTCTGGCTGTTTTGCAGCTCGTGGCTGACTTGGCAAGAAGGGATGGGGATGCAGACTGTATTCATACATCAATAACCGAAAAGACTCAAGTAGTTAGCAAATAGGATAACTGTTTTAAAATCAATTATCCAAAACAGTAGTACAACGGACATCAACGGACGTCCCAACGCACATTCTCTCAATGCATCTTAATAAAAACATTCTTTTATAGCAAAAAATCATCATATGTATTTACTAATTTCATCCTACGTGGCAAACTACAAAATCTATTGAAGAATGTGAAAGGGTCTAAGGGAATATCTAAGTATATGTTCTATATTAGTATGGGACAGTGAAAGAAAGAAATTGGTTTCTTAACGTCAGGTGGGGCAACTAAACCTTCCCCTTAAACAGGTCACTATGGATGTCACTAAATACACAATGTCCTATTGGCTACACAAACTATGGGACCCTTGATTACGTGGTCCCCTACAAATGGTTAGCACTCTAACCTTCATCAGTACTTTCCATCCTGTGATAGCAGCACGCAGGCTGGGCTCCCAGGTGCTGGTGAGCTCGTCTTGACCATAGCTTCCCGCCAATTAGCATATGTATCTATCATCACCTCAGTGGTCTGCTGATAATTAGGACTTTGAATTTGTCCTTCAGAGTGTTCTTAGCTCTGGAGAATTCAGGGGGTGAAGGTACGCTCTGCCCTCATGCATAGGTGTGACCACCTTGGTCGTCCAACTTCATTTTTACATGTGACTGAAGACCACAAAATCGAGTCTCTTGTGTATTAAAAATAGTATTTTCCAATAGACCTCTAACGTCTTCCTTGTTTGGTTCATGCCTTCTGAACATGAGTTTTGTTCTTTCACATGATTTGTATCCAATATCTGCTCACTCCAGCCTGATAAGAACTTGGCCTCTTGGCTTGGCTTCATGGCTCATCCAGCCTCGCCTTTCTGAGATTCACTTGGTAATTCATTTGTTTTTTTACTGCAACACTCTGAAAAAGAGGTCTTCCTTTTCTAGCCACGCTCTGCTATAGTTCGTAGTGGAAACATGAAAATACAAATGTGTGTCCCCACAGGAATGCCGTCCAAGGTATACTAGTCCAACCAATCAACTGTAACCTGTCTCTCTAAGAGGGTGAAACCCTTCAATCACCTACCTTGATAGGTAAGTGATACCAGTTCTAAACTTGATTACTTAGAACATCAATCTTTGTTGGTCTCTTATAACAACAACACAAAAGTGTTATATAGAGTCACATATAGAAAAGCACATACAGTTTAATATTATAAACTAAATCTGTATCATAATTTATTAAAAAACTTTAATCTGTATCATAATTTATTAAAAAACTTTGTTCAAAGAGATACAAAAAACTAATATGAATGAAGAAACAATCTTCCCAAGCTCATGATTCAGCCTAGACTCAACATATTGAAAATATGATAAACAACACCAACAAGAAACATTTGAAGGTATTTTGAAATATTCACATACAGACTTTTGACATGCGTTAATCTTCTTGGTACAAGTAACCTGCTATTGACTTATTCATAACAGGTCTATGTCTGCATGTCCAAACAATCTACCCCAATGGTTACAAATATTAACAGGTATTGTGAATATATTCAGATACAAAAAGATAAAGAAAAACATTTAAAATGAAACTTAAAAAGCCATAAATCTACTCGGGGTCTACGTATAGTGGCTGCAGAGATTGAAACCCAGTCAGCTTGCACCCACTAGAAGCGGTACTCGCAAGAAGGTGTGCTCTACTTTTCTCAGGACCAGAGTTAGATGAAAAAATGATGGTGACCCCTAAGGAAACACAAAATTAAAAATACACTGTGTATATTGCCAACAAATTGAAAAATAAAAAATCTAAACAACTGACTGTTGTAAATCAGCTCACATACATTGTACCTATTTCATTCAGACAAGTGCCACCCGTGTTATAGTGTTCATACACCATCTACATCGCCTAAATGTGAAATGAGTCTATACAGTGTAAATTAAAATAGTAAATGCACAGAGATCAACGTCCACACACCATAAGACCAGAGCAGTTCAAAGCCAATGGGTGAAATGAATAGATAGAGCTCTACAGGGACTATGTGTACCACTTGGCAACTCCCAAACTCAAAGACATTGCATTAATCCGATGTGTCTGCCCGTTACCTTAATAAGGTTGAAAAAGTGTAAACTTGTGTTGAAAACTCGTATTCCCAGAAGTTAAAAAGTGGGACACGAGTATAGAATTTGCATGCTTAATAACTCACAATTTCAATTGCTTTCGGGGCCCGTATGTGGAACCCACATGGCTTGATTATGTATATGTGGCCCAAATGTTCAGATACATCAGGTAAATAGTCATAATTCCTTAGTTGTAGTTCAAGGGGAGAAGCCCCCGTGTCCTGGATGGCAACAAAGCAAAACAAAATGTATTTTCAAAAGCGACCTGCCCACAGTTGAACATAGATGTAATCACACTGTTGGATAATGCCCGCAGACTGGTGAACAATCTCCTTTACTTTGAACTCTTTGTTACTTGTAAGGAAATCTGGTAGCTGGGGACTGCCTGCAACCTAAAGCACGTCCAACAGCACCGAGCAGGCGCGTGTGTGAAAAGTCTGTGTAAATTCACCGCTGCAATGCGGTCTCTGTAATCCGCTGGGAAAGCAAACACTCAATCATCAAGTGTATTCCCACAGAGCACATAGCCCACGAGTCTAACAAAACAGTAGCCGGCACTCACCCGTGCGTACAAGCGGACATATTCGTCCTATGCACACGCCGTATAGAATGTCTCCACATCAACAACAACTGCAGAGAACGAGACGCCCTTGTGTGTCCTATTGCAAAAATAGCAACACAGCACCTCAGTGGTCAAAGGATGTATTACACCTTGTTGGTTGGGAAAACCCAATCTGTCTACCCCATATATAGGGGAAGGGAATGCAAGAGGTGGTGAAAATCACTCAAGGTACTATAGTAAACACCAACTCTTAATCGTGTCAAGCATCAAAAGAATATAGAAATGTATAGGACCAGATGTTTGATATGGTCACAGAGATACCAAAAATGTGGGGTCTCCTCATTGAGTCCTTTTGTGCTATCCAATGTTTGTAAGCGGAAAAACCACCTTGACTCCCTATTGAGTAGTGCTTGTTGCATGTTCAAGCTGTTTTTGACCACATCAAGTACCCACCACTTTATGTCATCTGCGGAGTGCGAAAATGCCACAAAATGTGATACCAAAGGTGCCAGGTGGTTTTTACATCGTATTCCAGAGTGATGTTCATTAATCCTTACGTGTACCTGCCCACTTGTCTGAACGACGTAGCGCAGGCCACATGGGCACTGGATGCAATAAACCACGTTACTAGTTTTACAGTTTGACAAAAATCGAATTTCCCAAGTTCTATTATCAATAGGGAAGCTTGTAGTCTTCCTTGTAAGCTGGCATGCATGACGATTTCCACACGGAAAGTGGCCCACCAATGGACGTAGCACTCTCTGGCTAGTATTGGGTATAACTAGTGTAACGGAATGGACCAGTTGATATTTAAGATATTGTGATCTTTTAAATGCAAAGAGTGGTTTTGCTGAGCAGGGCAAACAGGTGTCAATCATTGGCCAGTATTTCAGTAAGACTTTTTTGATGGCGAAGGATTGTGTGCTGTATGTGATTACACATGTCATCCTCTCTTGTGTTGTACTTCTCACTTTTCGTTCCAAAAGGGTGTCCCGTGGCGTGAACCTGGCTCTTTTCAGGGCATGCAAGACCAATTTTTTAGGATATCCCCTATCTCTCAGGTCATTGGCCAATTTATTGGCATGATGGTAATAATCCGATATCTCAGTACAGTTGCGCCTCAACCTCAAAAATTTACTATACGGCAGGTTTTCTTTGAGGGATCTGGGGTGGAAACTCGTAAAGTGGAGCATGGTGTTCCTGTCAGTGTTTTTCTTATACAATGTGCAATGCAGATATCCCAATTAGGCCTTCAGTTCCAGATCTAAGAAATTAATAGATCTGTTGTTATGTTCCATTGTAAATGTAATGGTCGGGTGCTGGTTGTTGTGATAGATGAAAAAGGCATTGTGTGAATCCTAGTTACCTTGCCAAATGAAGACCACATCGTCGATGTAGCGCTACTACTTCCTGATTTGACATCTAAATTGATTTTCAGTTGAGAGTATCCACTGTTCTTCAAATGCAGCCATATAGAGAATGGCTAAAGAATGCGCAAAAGCTGCCCCATTGCCGTACCTCTTATCTGCAAGTAATATTGACCTGCATACACAAAAATGTTTTTTGTAGGGCAATAGTCATGAGTTCGGTAATAAATCCTGCTGGAACTCTCTGCTGAGTACCCTGATGCGTCAGGAACCTGTGGACAATTTCAATAGCCTAATCTTGGGGTATATTAGAGTACAATGACTTAATGTCCATTGTGACCAGGAGATCGTTTTCACTGTCAAATGGTTCCCCCTCAAAGATATTAATCATAGCCATAGTATCCCTCAAATATGTCACCGTTTTCTGACTTATCAGCTGCAAGAACAAGTCTATAAACTTGCAGAGAGGTTCTAATATCGTACCACACCCCAATATTATGCGTCTCCCCGGAGGGTCTATTTCGTGCTTATGAATTTTTAGAAGCGCGTAGAAGGAAGGGATCCTGCCCTCAGAATGAGTCAGATAATCCAATTCCTCCCATGTGATCCAAGATCGATCTGCTGCGAACTGAGTTGTTTCCCTGATCACTTCTTTAATTTCAAGGGATGGGTCCTTACGTAACGGTTGGTAACTCCCATTATCCTCTAGTAGGTCCATTACCATTTTATGGTACTTCGCTTGAGAAAAGACCACAATCCCTCCCCCTTTGTCTGCAGGCTTAATTACTAAGCCTGTATTTGATGTAAGTTGATTCAATGCCTGTTTTTCAGCATTCGTCATGTCGTATCTAGTTTTTTGAGTGTTATTTTGTAATCTCTTAAGATCTGACAACACACATTTTTCAAAGAGGATTATTTCTTGCATGATCTGGTTGTCCAGTGGGGTAAAACTGTGTGGGACCCTTAGGCCTGTGTCTTCTTGGCTTGGTTCCAGTTCCTTATCGCTGAAGAAATTCCTCAGTCGTACCTTTCTGAAGAATTGTCTCACTTCCCCTTGTGTGGTGAACCAATCTGTTCGATTGGTCGGAACGAAAGAGAGACCTTTACCCAGAAGTTGGATTTGCATGGGAGACAGTACTATATTTGACCACTTAGTGTTGGAAACATCCAATCTTTACTCACTTATGCATATATATATATATATATATATATATATATATATATATATATATATATATATATATATATATATATATATATATATATATATATATACACACATATATATATATATACATATATATATATATATATATATATATATATGTTGGCGCATACCGCAATCTATTCACTATAAAGCTAGCCTCAAGAATACTTCATCCGCTTGTGTTTCTCTGCATCTGTACACATGTAAACTGCCACGATATCTTCAACATGATGTCACCATTCATCTTGACCATTTACTTGCTCTGCTTCTACCTGGATTTCATTCAAATGGCCATCATACTTTCTCAATGGGAACCTTGGTTCCAGGATTCTCTTTGGTATCGGTATTCTTAGTTGTACCGCACGTGTCTCACGCTCTGGTTCCCAACATATAGGCAATATGGGTGAAGCAGTTGAGGTGGAGGTACTTGGTTCCTTCTCTATAGAGGCTACTCATTCCTTCGGTGTCTGGGAATTCTAAGAGACTGGTAGTTTGGCAGATGTTTTTGACTGTGCTGTGCTGCTAGTAGTGCCTGTCTGCCTTCAAAGGAAAATATTGATTGGATGTCGTGCTGTTGCTTTGACTGAAAATCTATAGGAAGCTGGCAGTGTGGCAAATGCTGCCATTTTGAGGGCACACATGACTGCTGTAAGTCTAAATAGTACCTGTTGCATAGCTAGCTGGTAAACAATAGGTTGCTCACAAAACTCAACAGCATAGCAGACAATGTTTTGAAGGTATACACAGAAACTGGTTGTAGTGCATCAGTGATGTAGCATGGCTGACTTCATGTTGAGAAGAGGCTGGTAGTGTAGGACGGTGGCAGATTGTTTTGAAGACTGTATGTGGTGCTGAGTAGGTCTGCTTGACTTAAAAATAAGGGTGTAACTGGAAAGTGAGCTATAACCTAGTGTAGTGTCGAGAAAGACAATGGTAAATCTGTCAATGGCATCACTCAAATTTACCTTGTTAACCTCCATGCTATTATCAACAAATCACTACGTCTCTTGTCTCCACATCTATTTAACAAATAGTTGTTAACTCTTTTCAAACAGGAGAAGAACCTCTCATTTGTTGCAGTTGTAATCAACAATGCAATGACCAGATGCAGCAAGTTTAGGACCTCAGAACCAGTGGAGTAACTTTGCTGAAAATGTTGGGGGGGCATGACATCTGATGAAAAGGTGCCCCAGCCAAATGAATGGGGACAAAATGGCTTGCCATGAAAGTTGGGGGGGGGGGCAAACATCCCCTTCGCCCCCTAAAATTACATCCATTTCCAGAACATCCTTGTGATGATGAAGTTCCTGACAGAGTGAATACCTGCCATAGTGTTGTTATATAAACGTATCCTTTCAATGTCAAGCCCTGAATGCAATTTAACATTATTCACTTCGGCCCCTAGGTAGTGCTCAGCAAGAACATTTTCAGATGAGGAGTTCAAAAAATATATAGCTCTTGGATTGAACATGCCAGCAGCCTTGATAAGTCCCATGTTATCTGTAAAAGGTGCACCCTACTCACTTACAAACCTATCTAAGGTGGAGAAAAACACCTCTTGCTTTAACAGTTCAGTCTGTGTCATTCTATCCTCAGAGTTCTCATAATGGTCATGCCTCTTTCCTACAGAAGTACTTATAAAGTATTCTGTTCGTTTGTTGCTCAGTTGGCGCTGGCTTAATGATAAAGCATTTCAGTTGTGGCCGTCAACTGTTTCAGTAACACATTTTTCAGCTAATTCTGCCAATTCTATTGCCTCATTGACAATTTGCATCCAAAGGCATTCTTGTCGAAGGGCGACGAGTTCAGTTCTCGTCACTTCAATTAGTTCACTCTCTTTTGGCAAATCAAGATCCTTTCTCTGAAGTTCTTCAGATAACACATGAATCTTTCGCATAATCACTTCCATACTTAGCAAAGTTAACAAAAACTCAAATGTCTGAATATTTCAGAGACGTCCTTTGGCTTCAGAACTAGACTCCTTGTCACGTTATTGTGATTGTATTGCATTCAGAACAACAACGGTCTGAAATTGAACCTGTATTGTTCTGACACTAATGTACCAATAAAGTCATCTAGTGCCAGCAAGTGTATCTAATTTGTATACTTGCAGAACACTTTCTTTTTGAGCTTTTACAAAGAGTTTGTGTTGAGGAGAACTTTGGGAAAGGAACGCATACACAGCCTGCAAAGTTGAGAAAAATCTTTTACTGTTTGTATGATAGTGCTAGTTTGCACTAACACAGTTTACACAATGTGCATGACAGTGAATATAAATAGCCTGTGGAGCAAATTGTTTGAATTTGGCTTGCATTCCATTGAAACAGCGGAGTGGTCGAGACTGAGTGGTCTGCAGTGGCTGTGGATTTGCTGTGCAAACTCTTCGCTTTCTATTGTGAAAGAGGGGCTACTGACTGAAAGACTCCCAGAAACAAGATAAAAGCACAGTTCTCACACAGAGCGCCGCGTGGAGTGGGGGAGACTGAGTGGTATGCAGTGGTCCACTGTGACCACAGCAATCCTGGCAATCCAGTAAGAAAGGACAAATAAATTCAAACCCCTTTTACGGTTTGTAGCAAGTTTTCAGTTTAATCATTGAAGTTTCTTCGCCCCTTTATCAACCTTCATTGTATATGACTTTGACTGAAAATACAATATTGAAGCGCTGGGGCATTTGCTTCGGTCGTATTCACTGCACAGCCGAATAAAACGGCAACTTAAAGCAACACGTAAACAAAAGCCCAGCCAAATGCTGCATAAAACATTGTATCAATCAAATGCGATCTTAACACCAAGATGCAATAGATAAGGCTTTGATGTGAGACAGGACTTGGAAAATGCCAAGGGCATTCTGGGAGTTGTGGTAGCGAGGAAGGGAAAATTACCAGTGTTTCCCCACCAGCAGGAACAGTGTTGTCTCGTTCAAACATCATCACTACAGACCCCACCGCTAAACAATCTTGTCCCTCCTTCACAAATACGATCGAAAACAATCATTCTCTTTTAAACATGGGTTTGGACTTACGAAGAAAGTCCCGTTGGCTGCACCCAAGTTGAACTAGATCTGCTGGCTAGTGCGACTACCAACTTGTCTTTTAGTCCGGACCTTACTGGTAATGCGGCCAGAACGGAAAATACCTCGGATTCACTTAGCTCCTCCTCTTCTGACGATACCAGGGACAAGCCTCTGAGTGCACAAAAACTCACATATTCTTCAAATCTTGACTCTGGGGGTCATTATGAGTTTGCAGGCAGCCATGGCGCTATTAGCGCCATGGCTGCCTCCAAACCCGGGTCCGGGTCCGGTCTCACTGAATGGGGACTTAACGGGTCATTCCAACCTTGGAGGACCCGGTAAGTTCCCATTCAGTAAACGATTCCCCATCCCCATTTGAGCCCCCATAGGTCGGGTCCCGCTAAGAACGGCTGATCAGACCAGCCGTTCCTGCTTGGACCAGCTAAGGAGCCTCGGAATATGGCGGTAGGGGCTTAACGGCACCGCCATCCTCAACGGTGCCATTAAGCCCCTACCGCCATACTCGTGATGACCCCCTCTATCTCTATAGACACCACGGTCGATGCCATTTTTGGTAGGTGCTCTATGATGGTTAAGGAACAGGAGGCAATAAAGTTCATCCTGGACAATGTTGTGGGCGTGATTCTTGCTAACAGCACAAAAGCAATTTATGTGGAAAAAACTATAGATATAGAAGAAAGTGCCCCTATTTTAGATCGGACTGTTATGGATGACATAAGCATGCTAAACACACCTCTTACTATATCAACGTCTACACCGCGGCCAGAGACACAGGCACAATCACAGACAAATGCATACACTTCACTGACCCCTGACTCTTTAAGTATGCTAGCATTTCTCAGGTACTCGATACAAATAGAGTTGAAACCACTGAACCAAAAAAGGCAGGGCGAAATGCAAAAAGAGCAAAAAGCTACGTTTGGCACCAGCATCTCCACGCAAAAAATCAGAGCTTGTGATTCAGTGTTGGACCTGGATAACCCTAAAGTGCGACATGGAATAAAACGGGGTAGATTACCCATCAAAGCGTAACATGCATCAGCACAGAGGGAAACACTAACTAAAGGGTGAAAGAAGGAGGGTGAACAGAAGGGAATGCTGCATAGATGGTTGCAGTGCCCTGAATTACCATCTTACCCTCCCAATTTGGTAACGGAGCACGTGCCGTTACAGCCGGCGCAAAATGAAGCGCTGGTTAGGGCATTTCTCCCCTGCGGCCCAACTGTCACAATCCATGGCCACCGGGAAAAGTCATGCTTATTTCAACCCTTCACGCAGTATCCGCAACAGCCGCAGTATCAGCAACAGCCGCAGGGGCTTGCTGTTCCTGAAACCCGGTACACCCCGTTGTGGCGCGGCCCTTTCGCCGCTGGCCATATTGGTGCTGCACTTTGGCCACAGAGATCCTTTTGGCATGCCCAAAGTGTCACGAAGGCCAATTCAGCACAAGCCTTTTTACGCAAGGGTCGTTTGGACGCGGTTGACATTGCAGCCTATGTGTCAAATGGCACACTGCACTTTATGATGACAACAGACTGTCCTGTATTTGAGAGGCAGGTAGTTATGTTAGTCTAGTGTAGTAAAACAGAAGTGTCCCAACTGGGGAGTGTACCAAAACGAACGATTCAAAAAAAAAATTCAAGTTCCAAATCCGATGAACATCCTTCGTAACAGCAATGAATGCACTCCATGGGTTCAAATCGTTTGCCATCATATGCCCAGGTACACATATTATATGGCAGGTATTGTCATCATGTACCCAGGTACTTGCATCATTGGCAGGCATTGCTACCATATACCCATGTACACATATCATATGGAAGATGGGGTTATCATATACCCTGGTACTTGTGTCATTGGCAGTCATTGCTATCGTATGTCCAATTACACATATTACATGTCAGGTACTGTTATCATATACCCGGGTACATGAGTCATTGGCAGGCATTGCTATCGTTTGCCCAGGATCACATCATATGGAAGGTATCGTTGTCATATACCCCAGTACTTGTACTATTGGTGGGCATTGCTACCATCTACCCATGTACACATATCATATGGAAGACAGTGTTATTATATACCCAGGGGAACAGTGTAATTAGATCAAACATAACCTTACCCATTGTTTTTCCGTAAAACACGACGTGTACCGTATCAATAGAAGTGGCTCCAAATGCTGCACTACAAGTCCCACAATGCAAAGAGAAGGTAACAAAAAATAAAACTTCTCTGTCAATCCGAGAGCCCTGGAGGATGCTTGTGTTGGGTAGAATGTTGGGAATTAAAAATCTTCAACGAGGAAAGCTCTTTTAGAGTGTGTACAGTGAAAGTGCCAATTTAAATAACAACCAGTGCTACAACTTCAAAATACCCCTTTAGTGGGGCCAGCATGTGTAAAAACAGGCAGGGATCTGGGAACGCGGAGGGGCAGAGAACCCTGGCTAGTACCTTTCATTGGCAAGAAAAGGTAAGTGTGCCGTACATGCCATCCTGCCCCAGTGCCAGACCTTAGTGCGCTCTCACACATGGGGGGCAATTATTGATTTTCGCAACATGGCAGAAATCGAAATGCCCTATTCCTGCCTTTCCTGCCCTAACTCCAGTATATGATACAGCTGTCTTGATCTTATGATGTGGTCTGGCGCCTTTGTTGCTAACCTTGAACCCTAGGTTCTAATGGCTGCTTCAGCACTTGCCCAAAAATAGTGTGCTTCTTGACAAATTACTTTATCTTCCCGTGTCTTACCATGTGCCATCCACCTCTGCCCGCCTCCCCATCCCTTTCCTAGTTTCTTGATCTGATTCTTCACAGAAGCCCACGCCCCAGGCTGGTGTGAGGGCAGCACCCCTTCTTCCAGATGCAATTCTGGACATCTGTGCAGTTTTTTCCATGTCCTGATCTGAAAACGGATGCTCTTTGCTGTCGGCTAGTGCTCCCCACTACCCCCAGATTCATTGCCCTCAGTCTCATAACGTATAAACTGCATCACACAGATGAGCCCCTAAAAGGGCAAAATGTGTCTGTGATTGTTGAGCATGTTTGAGAGGTGGGGTGCCTGCTGCCGAAAAAGTCATGTGCTCAAAACTGTGACATTATTCCGTGTTCCAAGGTTTCACGTGAAGGGGGCGCTGCTCTGTGAGCAGGTGGTTACACGAGCCTTCGCCTGTGCCTTTCCACTGCAGTGAAGTCCAAGGAGGAGGGAGGGGGCACTGTGCGGATAGAGAGTGTCACGAGGAATGCACACTTTCTAGTGCACATTACAGTGGACTTTGCGCTCCATTTTCATATCAAGCATTATTACTGAGATGCTTAAAATCCATATTAAGGAAACTGTACTCGATCAATACTTTTTTGTCACATTTGGAACTATAGCTCGGTGGGTACATTTGCCTGCTGCAAAGATGTAGCGTGCAGTCTGATTTCACTACAACGTATTCTATGATGTTAGGCAATGTGTCCGATGCAGAGATCTGTGCGTCTGCAATCTGTAAACATTCTTTAGGTGCCCACGATGTAGGACATCTCAGTGGATCCATGTCCTTGCTGCAGAGAGGTGTGAGTGTAACTTGAACATATTATTGGAATGCCTGTTATGCAAGTGGTGTGTATGAACATGGCTGCTTTCGGGATATCATTTTAATCTCGGGTTAATGTTGAGAATGATGTCTAACGGGCAACACAGCCCAGTGGGTTTGTGTAACTTGATATGCCTATAACAGAGCACTAATCTATAGAGGCCTGTTCTGTGAATAACTCAGTGGGTCAATGTTAAATCCCCACTTTAAAAATGTTATCTCGCTAGCACCCAGTGCTATCAATAGGGGTGCTAGCAAGATATAATGTCATTATATTCTTTGTCGTGCCAAAACATGCTGGTGCCAAAAGATCCCTGCGCCTAAGTGGCCGCGCTGAAGTGGGCGCACCAAAACAGGTTGCTTGACCAAACGTCTGTGCCAAACCGGCCCGCGCCGAACTTGCCGTGCCGATGCTCCCCCTGAAAGCAGAGAAACTGCCACCTGTGGTCGGTCACCACAGCTATCTGATCTAATGCATAATGTTGGGGCGCATAACCATTGACATGTACTGCCTATGTGGAATGTACCAACCCACTCATCCAAGCCTTGCAACATCACTGTGCATTGCTGGCAGCAGAAACATCATAATGGCCACTGGAAAGCATGCTGCTCGCCAGAAATCACCAGAAAATGTGCAGTGAAAACCTGGAAAATAGGCTGCCATCCACTTTTGCCTATCTTAGTGAGCACAGGAGATCACTTCTAAAACCATCATTGGGCTACCCACAAAGCAGCCTGAAACCACTTTGAAATAGCAATGCTGATTGAAATCCTTTTTCTTGATTGTCAAAATGTGCTAAAATCATGGCTCACAAAGCACCTAAAAGATCCAATCTCTTTGTTGGGTGTTCCACATTACTCTACTGCAAGAATCCACATCAATACAATATCAGCAAGAATCATATGCTATCAAGCAAAATCCTCTTTTAAAGATACTGATGGAAAGACAGCTGTCAAAAATGGGTGGTATACCGTTACTCACCTCTACCAGAAAGCCGGCGTTTTAAACCATTTTCCTTGCAAAGTTGAACATGGAACCCGAAACTATGCCAAAGAAATACTTGCTATCAGAAGCCTAAGGGGTGGGGACAATTTAAAACTATATTCAGAAATGACTTGAAGGAAGCAATTGTTTAATATATGTATTAAAAATGTGGGTTATATTGTAAGAAAAGACAATTTGTAGACATTGATTGCAGAGTTAAAAAGTTTCCCACACTGCGATCAAACAGATTCCACACCTTTTCCCTGGACAAAAGAAGCTTTCTTCTGCCTTGGCCAAGAGATTGACAGACTGGTGTGAACAGGAACTAGCCAAGGCACCCTGGCCTGCTGCTCTCAGTCAAGACAATGGGGGCTTTGGGATGAATAGGAATATGCTGATTTGGGTGTAATTGGTCAACAACTGCTCGGGGAGAGACAGGACATGTGACCTCTGAGGCAGCCAGCTCTGGGGGCAGAGACAAACCATTGTGTGTATTGAATTGAAAGCAAATATATGCTTTATAAAATTGCTTATAACAAATTTTACCAAGCTGACAAAAATATGAAACTTTGGGATTCTTAAAATGAAAAATACACTCACAATTTAAGACTAAGCTGGACGCCGTGTGATGTTCTGAGACCAAACACCGGAATGTATTAATATTGTATTAATATTGTAGCTGCAGTGTTGTTGTTATGAACATGAGAACTTAAGATCTTACAGTAGTATGCCCAGAGAGGATCTGCATGCATGCATCAAATTTGGTGCAGAACCAATATTGGGAAACTCACCAAAAGCGCAAATAAGTGGTCATTTCTGAACCCAAGCTTGTCGGAACATGGGACTTGAACAGAGACATGCCTTAATTAATCTGTGATGTGTATATGTATTATGAACAATTTGTGTATCTGGGAAATATGTTTTGGGGGAAAAATTGATTTTGTATGAAAAAGCAAAGGGGAGGGATTTCAGCTAAGCCATAAACACAGCATCACTCTGACTCATTCTGACACGCCAAACCTTTCTCCAGTCAGGGGACAGGGAATCCTCTAACCTATCAAATCCTTAGAAGGTTGGGCATGTAGAATCAGCCTTCCCACCCACTTTGAGAACACATAAATATGGATTGCTTAGGACAGATAGGGACACACTCTTTTCCACTACTCACCGATTCCTGCGAAGCACCCTGCCGGAAGACTCCAGAATCCAGATAGAGCCAGAGACCACACTCTAAAACCAAGCTCTAGAACCTTGAAGCAGAAAGGCCCAATCCCAAAAGCTGAACTCTTTTCAGAAGGCCTCAGAATCTTTTGCAACCTGATTCTAACCCCTAAACTCCCTAGGGCATTTCACCTTCAACAGCCTGGCTGAGCTGTTTTGCTTCTAGCTAAGAACCCTGTGCTAGAACCAAGATCCAGACCCAGAGAGCACAGTGCTGTATCCAGAACCCATCAGACCCAGACCAGAGGCCGTGCTGTGAGCAGAACCCAGTGCCTGAGACCGTCCGGTGGCGAGAGTGAAGTCCAAACCCTTGACCAGATCTGTGACGAAGCCCATTCCATTCCAAAGCCTAGGAGTGAGTATCTAGTCTCAAACTGTCCATAACCAATCTCTTAGTTTAAAGTAATCCTCTTCCATCCATTTTAACCTGTCCAGAACTGCATTATAGAATCTTATGTCCATCCTGTTGATTCCAAATCTGTAAAGCGCGATCTGTCAGTTTGAAATCTTGACTTTCTTTCTGCAAAATCTACCTTCACAAAAACCTCTGTAACTTTTGAACCACACGTCCAATTCATTATAGTTTTTCCGTAATTGTGATTTACGCGCGCGGAAAAATTGCCGCCAATTGCAATTTAGCCCAAATTCATTTTCTGTCAAAATAACTGTTTCTCAATTGCTGAAATTCGTTTTCAATTTGATAATCATTCAATGATCATTGCTAGTGTTGACTTGTACCAATCCAAAGTAATTCTCACTAGTGCTGAATCTCCTTTCGTGAATTAAAATCAATTTAGCATATGTTCACTTTCACTGCAATCACATTCAAAAGTATTTTTGCCTGTTTTAAAATCATACCTGTTTCTCTAAGCTTGCTGGGGGAACTGGAATTGAACTGCCTTTTTGATTGTATTGCGGAAACCTGTGTGCCCTCATTTCCATCTCTTCATATTGCATAGTGGGGGGAGTGAGTAGTCACAGGGGACAAAGTGATTATCTTGTCTTTTGATTGAAACCATATCAAGTTTATATCTGTGTTGCATTTTTCCCATTATTGCATTTCCTTGAATCATATAAGATATTCTCTGCTACAGTATCCTTCATATTCATACTCCTAAGTGATTAAAGAGATTGTCAATTTTGTAATATTACCCCTTGTTGATTACCGTCCATAATCATAAATGTGATATTCAGATATTTTTTTGTTCATAAAAGTGTGATATATATATTGTTTAATTCTTCAAATAAATCTTTTAATTTGCAAAACAAATTCACTTCTTGGCTCAGTGAGGTCAGGGGGATTCAAAGAGAGGGGCGTAATATAAGGGTTCATCATCCAGATTTAAAGAACTTTGACATAAAAATATATAAATAAGGGCTTCCATTGGGCATCCAGACTAGGCATTGACTTAGTTGGAGTGCTGCATTGAAGTCACTTACACCTACTACGACTGTTGAAGGTGCTAAACAGCCATTGCAATATTTCAATGTCGGTTCCCGTACTCTACGGCTTGAAGAAGTGGCACCTACCAACAACAGCCCATTTTTTAATTTGTGGCAAGTTGATATGATTATTCAATCAAATTCAGGCTCTTAAAATCTTGACACAAAGAGATTGAGGGAGTAGAGTTACCAGCTGTGTATAGCCATAGAAACTGGGCAGTTATCACCGGTGTCTCCCCGGTGTTCATGGAGAAACGTGCACTGTCCCTAGATGAGCTTCAGTACTTGCGGGTTGACATGCAGAGTGAAACACGCTTCCCCAGAGATCTCTACACAAAGGATGGAAAAAGAGAGCATTCCTCACAGCAGACTTCCAGATTCCCACAACCAGAGCACCGTGGCAGTTTGCACACACATGGTTACTACTCAATGAAAGGGCCTGCTTGGTATTCGGCAGGGACGTTGTTTCACCAAAATGCCAGAGTTAACGGAAGTGACATCACACGACTCTTGACTCCCCCTGATGACATCACAGGAAGTGATGCCATTTGACCCCATCCCAAAGTGATATCGCTGGAAGCAATGGAACACAACCTTTCACCCGTTGACAAAACAGGAAGTTGCATCACACAGCATTCTACACTACGAAAAATATATTTACGATATCACTATAATGTGATGTACATTTCATACAAGAATGGATAGCGATATGTATCATTAAGATCAGTGTGTATGACTGTGACCAAATGATAATGATGTGTATTATATAGCACTTACACTGAAGCGCTTTATATAGAAAAAAATATGCACCCAATATCACCCAACCTGTGTTGGTACTCATTTAACGACCTCAGAAGGGTGAAAGGCTGAGTTGAGGCGTTTAAGAATGACTAAATCAGTGACTCACCCCCTGAAGTGTGCCTGAAATAAACTTTTAATGAGTCTAGCAATTACTGTATATAATTCCACAAAGACACATTATTTAGTATTCCTACTCTTTCTTATTTAGGGTCAGTGCTGAAAGTGTTAGACTTGTGGTACTCTTGTTCTTATTTTTCTTATGTTTTTTTTTTTAAGGGGCCTGAACAAGAAAGCCAGCCACTCCAGAAGTAAAGAGCGACATGGTGCTGGCCACAGCCCAGGAGCTTGCATTACCAAAAAAAAATGGGAGCAGTTGCGACCTCTGGTGACCCCTAAATGACATCCCTGGTATTAGGTGGAAGCAGGGTACATGAATTGAAGCATAACGGTTTTTTCCTTGCAGTGTGGTCTGTTCTGTCTAGGAACACGCGCGGCCAGAGCTATTTTGCATCTCACACTGTAGGAGCATCATGTCAGATGGATCTAGAGTGTTCGGATTAAGAACTCCAGGGGTCGCCCTTCCGGTGGATTCTGTATTGGAGTTAGAGCTCACTTGGACGCCTCCTTGTTTGGTATGGACTGAGATCGACTTTACTGTCTGGACATTGGTATTAAGAATTGTACTTCTGCAAATACTGCCATATTCATAACTAATGTGTATGACTCTCCTGACGGGAAAATGACGAATTTGTTACGTAGGCGAATTAACGAAGCCTTGAGGACCTGGCAACTTGCATTTCCCAATGGTGAGGTGCGTGTTGCTGGGGATTTCTACGTGCACTGTCTTGTCATTATGGATGATGGATTGCTAGAGGGGGGTGATAAATTGCCTAGGAAATGTACAGTTGCGGCGAGCAAACATGCACTAGACCAGTGGTACTCAAACTGTGGGTCGCGACCCCCTAGGGGTCCGCGGGTGCATCCCAGGGGGGCCCTGAGAGCTCAGCATGAAAAAAGATTTTTTTTTTTTTTTTTTTTTTTTTTTAGATTGGAAGAAATAGGCAGGGGTGGCCCACATGGGCAGGCTGAAGCATGAAACTGTCTCAGGCAACAATGAAAAAGTGGCCCACAGTTGTAAATGGATATTCATTCCTTTAGTCACAGACTGGGCCTCATTACTACTATGGCGGACCAGTAACAACGGTGCTGGTAAGCTACCGGCACCGTTGCTACCGTTCCGCCATAGTAAGATTTGTGCTCGTGGGTGCTTGACAGCCCCCGCCAGGTCTGACCTCAGCTCGTCGGATGCACCAGCACCGTTATTAACGGTGCCGGTGCATCCGAGCTCCCCATTCCCATTTGAGCCATATGGGGCTCAAATGGGAATGGGGATCTACCGGCACCTTCGAAAGGGCAATTATCACGTCCGCCTAACTCGGCATGACCTAGTAATTGCCCATTCGCGGGTGCCAGACCCGGATGCAACTCCAGTGGCAGCTGCGCCGGTTTTACCGGCACAGCTACCGCCAGAGTAGTTATGAAGCCCACTGTTTCAATAGTACCCAAAGGGGTGCTTTGTGTTAAAATGTAAGTAAATTGTGATATATTCAGCAACAATGGTCAACATTACTAACTGCATAGTTAAGTAACTCATCAAAATGGTCCACATTGGCCAAAATGGTGGCCCATTTTGATTGGCCCAAACTAGCATTTTACATTTTTGGTACAGGCATTGCCCTATAGGCCTGTCCGAGCCTGGCGGCTCATCCATAATGGCAAGAGGCGCCCACCCAGTGGCCCCTCACCCATTATGGAGGAGCTAAGGAGCCAGCCCAGTGAAACAGTGAGCACTCCCTCAGCTGCTTTATCCAGCTAATGGAGTGCTCCTGGGCTGGCTGAACTGTCAAAGGGAAACACTGTTTCCCTTTGACAGTTCAGTTTAGTTCCCCAGCCGCACATGCTCACTGAGCCATGCAAGTGCTGGGGCGTTTTGCTTCGCCAGCATTGCATAGCTCATTGGAAATGCTGGCTGGGGCACTGCATGTCTGTATGTCCGAGGGGGAGCTCCTGCGCCTCCTCGCACATACGGACAGAGCAGCTGGAGCAGGCCGTTTCAGCACCCACACACAGGCCAATGCAGAAGGTACGTTTATGTTCATTGTTTTTATTTAAACATGTGTATGGATGCGTTATGAGTGAGTGTATGGTGATGGATGCTCATGTGAATGATAGAGTGATTGCTGTATGAATGTGCAGCGCCTTGCATATACACATAATCATGTTCATTGTGTTAGGACCAGTGGGGCCCAGGGGACAGGGATGGTATCTTTTTACCAGACATCTATCATTCAAAACCCTCTGCCTTGTCCACAAGGCTTTCTGGGGCCTGGGTCCAAAATACCTTCAGCTATACCTCCGCAAATACCTCCCCTCTCGAGCTCTTCACTCCTCTACCTCCAACTCCCTCAGGGTCAGTCGTTTATCAAAGAAACGAGCTGGGGGTAGATCTCCGTCTTCGGCTGGGGCCTCCCTCTGGAACAGCGCCCTGCCACTCTAAAACTTGAGGAGAACCATCTTTCTTCCTGCACTTATCAGACCTACCCTGTCTGCTGCCTTAAACGTAGCACTTACAAATTGCTGGCTGCACTACCACTGTTTGTTGCCTTTATTATTTATTTATTGTTATTTATCTGTTTCTCCTCTGCTTCGCACTTTCCACTTCTCCCCCCTTCCATGCACTTTTCCCCTCACACTTGCGCGTTCACAATGTCACTGGGCCTAGTAAGATCGCTGTTTTATTCTCCTCTGTTCCCCTCCCTTGCCTTGTCACGCTCTGAAACACTTGTGTACGAGCGCGATAGAAATAAAATATCAATGCCTGCCCCCTGGACTCCCAGCAACAATTGCAAACTGTTTGGCTATTTACCCATTTTTTGTTAAAAGTATGCTCTACAATGCAACATTTTAACCTATTATTTAAAAAAAAATTCACAGGGGGAAACCCCCCCGAACCTCCCCTTAATGCCCCTCCACTTAAAAAAGATTCACCAGCCGCCACTGGCCCTCAGACTGTGTTGGGAACGGGATGGGGGAACCGAGGGACTATGGTGGGAGCACAATGGGCGGGAACCATGGGATAGTGATGGGAGCAGAGTGGGGAGAGCCCTGGGTGTGTGATGGGGTGGGGAGAGACCAGCGACTGGGTAGGAGTGGGATGAGGGAGCCCAGCGACTTTGATGGGAGCAGGTGACGGCGCGCAATATATACTGTCCATTTGGCATTTCTGGGGGGTCCCGACCTGCCCAAATTTTGCTCAGGGGGGCCCTGGCCAAAAAAGTTTGAAGACCACTGCACTAGACTTAATTCAAGGTGGGCGTACGTGGACCAACGCGATGTTATCACATAGCCTCGAACCTCTTATTGCGACTGATAGACATTCATTAATTGAGGTTGTATCCAGGTAAGTGGTGATAGCGCCTTTTTCCTGCATTGCATTTTTGCTGCCAACACTCTATGCAGCCTAGTACAAAGATAAGAAATTACACCAATCTCGCCCAATGACCATACCATTGTAAAGGCTGTGTTTCATATGAGAACGTGCATTAGACAGCAGCAGGCATTGAGCAGAGCTGCTATCACTACCACGGGAAATGGAGGCACATGGACAGAAGCTAACATAGCGCATTGATTGAAGACAATGGGGCTCATTCTGAGTCGGGCAATCCAGTAAAAATGTGCCCGCATCCGAGGGTACTAGCACTTTACCGGACTGCCCAACTACAGGAGTGCCGGTGGTGCACAAGACAGGCGCCCTAACGGTCAACAAAAGCCCTCGTTACCGCAACTGGCATTGCTGGTGGCGGTAACGACGACGACAAATCCCCTCATGGAGTCCTATGGGGATCAACACCGCTCCGCCGGCCCAATGCTTGGACTGCAGCTGATTTATACCACAGGTGCAGCCGTCAATTGCAATTGTTATTTGAGATAATACAGCCCCCCCCCATTCTTAGGGCAAAGTTTGTTCATGTACAGAACCAAGGGGCAGCACCTTTGTTTGATATTTTTATACAAGAAAGCCGCTCTGAGTAAACAAATAACCCTACTAAAGCAAAGTAAATTGATCACTGCTACTGTACGACAAAGATTGGTTCATTGAGATCCGCATATAAGAACTGGCTGCGTCAATATAAACACAGCCTTGCTTCTGCCAACTGGAAAATTGTATTCTGTTTAATTACATGTAATGATTCACGGAAATGTTGGCATCCAAACAGCTTGCATAAGGCCAAGCCAACTCCATCACTGCCACCCACCTTCCCGGTCCTCCGGCCCATGAAGCGCATGTCAGTTGAGGCTTTCGCCACCACTTTCTACTATATCAACGTCTACACCGCGGCCAGAGACACAGGCACAATCACAAACAAATGCATACACTTCACTGACCCGTCACTCTTTATGTATGATAGCATTTCTCAGGTACTCGATACAAATAGAGTTGAAACCACTGAACCAAAAAAGGCAGGGCGAAATGCAAAAAGAGCAAAAAGCTACGTTTGGCACCAGCATCTCCCCGCAAAAAATCAGAGCTTGTGATTCAGTGTTGGACCTGGATAACCCTAAAGTGCGACATGGAATAAAACGGGGTAGATTACCCATCAAAGCGTAACATGCATCAGCACAGAGGGAAACACTAACTAAAGGGTGAAAGAAGGAGGGCGAACAGAAGGGAATGCTGCATAGATGGTTGCAGTGCCCTGAATTACCATCTTACCCTCCCAATTTGGTAACGGAGCACGTGCCGTTACAGCCGGCGCAAAATGAAGCGCTGGTTAGAGCATTTCTCCCCTGCGGCCCAACTGTCACAATCCATGGCCACCCGGAAAAGTCATGCTTATTTCAACCCTTCACGCAGTATCCGCAACAGCCGCAGTATCAGCAACAGCCGCAGGGGCTTGCTGTTCCTGAAACCCGGTACACCCCTTTTGGCGCGGCCCTTTCGCCGCTGGCCATTTTGCTGCTTCTTTTGGCCGCAGAGCCCCTTTTGGCACGGCCAAAGTGTCACGAAGTCCAATACGGCGCAAGTCTTTTGGCGCGACGGTCGTTTGGACGCGGTTGACATTGCAGCCTATGTGCCAAATGGAACACTGCATTTTATGACAACAGACTGTCCTGTATTTGATATGCAGGTACCGACGTATCCACGCCAAATGTATTTATGTTACTCTAGCGTAGTAAAAACAGAAGTGTCCCAACTGGGGAGTGTGCCAATGGCAACGCTTTAAAAAAAAATTCAAGTTCCAAATCCGATGAACATACGTCGTAAAAGCAATGAATGCACCCCATGGGTTCAAGACGTTCGCCATCATATACCCAGGTACACATATTATATGGCAGGCATTGCTACCATATACCCATTTACACACACCATATGGAAGATAGTGTTATCCTATACCCTGGTACTTGTTTCATTGGCAGTCATTGCTATCATATTACAGGGACACATGTCACATGCCAGGTTTTGTTATCATATAACTGGGTACGTGTGTCATTATCAGGCATTGATATTGTATGCCTAGGAGCACATCATATGGAAGGTTATACCCCGGTACTTGCATTATTGGTGGGCATTGCTACCATATACCTACGTACACATATCATATGGAAGATAGTGTTATTATATACCCAGGGGAAAAGTGTAAGTAGGTCAAACATAACCTTACCCATAAGACACGATGTGTACCGTATCAATAGAAGTGGCTCAAAATGCAGCACTACAAGTCCCACAATGCAAAGAGAGGTAACACAAAATAAAACTTCCCTATCAGTCTGAGAACCCTGGAGGATGCGTGTGTTGGGTAGAATGTTGGGAATTAAAAATTTTCAACGAGGAAAGCTCTTTTAGAGTGTGTACAGTGAAAGTGCCAATTTAAATAACAACCAGTGCTACAACTTCAAAATACCTCTTTAGTAGGGTCAGCATGTGTAAAAACAGGCAGGGATCTGGGAACGCGGAGGGGCAGAGAAGGCTGGCTAGTACCTTTCATTGGCAAGAAAAAGTAAGTGTGCCATACATGCCATCCTGCCCCAGCGCCACACCTTAGTGCGCTCTCACACATGGGGGACAATTATTGATGTTCGACACAGGGCAGAAATCGAAATTCCCTATTCCTGCCCTTCCTGCCCTAACACCAGTATAGGATACAGCTGTCTTGATCTTATGATGTGCTCTGGCGCCTTTGTTGCTAACCTTGAACTCTAGGTTCTAATGGCTGCTTCAGCACTTTCCCAAAAATAGTGTGCTTCTTGACAAATTACTTTATCTTCCCGTGTCTTACCATGTGCCATCCACCTCTGCCCGCCTCCCCGTCTCTTTCCTAGTTTCTTGATCTGATTCTTCACAGAAGCCCACGCCCCAGGCTGGTGTGAGGGCAGCACCCCTTGTTCCAGATGCAATTCTGGACATCTGTGCAGTGTTTTCCATGTCCTGATCTGAAAATGTATGCTTTTTGCTGTCAGCTAGTCCCCGCCCCCACACCCCCCAGCTTCATTGCCCTCGGTCTCATAACGTATAAAGTGCATCACACTGATGATCCCCTAAAAGGGCAAAATGTGTCTGTGATTGTTGGGCGTGTTTGAGAGGTGGGGTGCCTGCTGTCGAAAAAATCATGTACTCAGAACTGTGACATTATTCCGTGTTCCAAGGTTTCACGTGAAGGGGGCGCTGCTCTGTGAGCAGGTGGTTACACGAGCCTTCACCTGTGCCTTTGCACTGCAGTGAAGTCCAAGGAGGGGGAAGGGGGCACTGTGCGGATAGAGAGTGTCACGAGGAATGCACACTTTCTAGTGCACATTACAGTGGACTTTGCTCTCCATTTTCCTTTCGTGCATTATTACTGAGATGCTCGAAATCCATATGAAGGGAACTGTACTCGATCAATACGTTTTTGTCACATTTGGAACTATAGCTCGGTGGGTCCATTCGCCTGCTGCAAAGATGTAGCGTGCAGTCTGATTTCGCTACAACGTATTCTATGATGTTAGGCAATGTGTCCGATGCAGAGATCTGTGCGTCTGCAATCTGGAAACATTCTTTAGGTGCCCACGATGTAGGACATCTCAGTGGATCCATGTCCTTGCTGCAGAGAGGTGTGAGTGTAACTTGAACATATTATTGGAATGCCTGTTATGCAAGTGGTGTGTATGAACATGGCTGCCTTCGGGATGTCATTTTAATCTCGGGTTAATATTGAGAATGATGTCTAACGGGCAACACAGCCCAGTGGGTTTGTGTAACTTGATATGCCTATAACAGAGCACTAATCTATAGAGGCCTGTTCTGTGAATAACTCAGTGGGTCAATGTTAAATCCCCACTTTGAGCAATGTTATCTCGCTAGCACCCCGTGCTATCCATAGGGGTGCTAGCAAGATATAATGTCATTATATTCTTTGTCGCGCCGAAAACATAATGGCGCCAAAAGATCCCTGCGCCTAAGTGGCCGCGCTGAAGTGGGCGCACTAAAACAGGTCGCTCGACCAAACGTCTGTGCCAAACCGGCCCGCGCCAAACTGGCCGTCCCGATGCTCCCCCTGAAAGCAGAGAAACTGCCACCTGTGGTCTGTATCCGCTTTTATATCAGCCATGTGATCTAATGCTTAATGTTGGGCCGCATAACCATGCACATGTACAGTGGCGCCCCCAGACATTTTTCATAGGGGTGGCCACACTTGAAGTCTTGGGGTGGCACACCGAAACAAACATACATAAATGAATGGGCCGGTGGGGGGGCCGTGCTTTTATAAGGGTGGCCATGGCCCCCCTTGGCCACCCCTTGGAGGCGCCCCTGCACATGTAGTGCCTACTACGACTGTTGAAGGTGCTAAACAGCCCTTGCAATCTTTCAATTTTGGTTCCCGTGCTGTACAGCTTGAAGAAGTGGCACCTACCAACAACAGCCCATTTTTTAATTTGGGGCAAGTTGATGCGTCTATTCAATCAAATTCAGGTCGCTTAAAATCTTGACAGAAAGGGATCGGAGGAGTAGAGTTACCGGCTATGTAAAGCCATAAAAACTTGGCAGTTATCACCACAGCCTGATTCAGGGAATTATCTGCGCGTATGAGGCATGGGGATTTTCGGGCAGACTGGCGCGCAAATCTGTGTTTTAATCGCAAACAATTCCATGAATCAGCTGGTGTTCGTAAAGAAACGTACAGATCCCTACGAGCTTTGGAACCTGGGGTTCTACATCTAAGTATGTTGGAAATTGAAGAAAGTGAAGAAAACATAATACCATTGAATGAACAAAACATAGCTGAAGTGTATTCTTTTGATTCAACAACAGTGCAAACAGAATTAGATGGCCACATTCAAACAAGGTCACGATCGGGCACTCCCTCAGTTTTGACTGAGCTATTGACAAAGGATTGAATTAGCTCAGACTTTTCAAGTGTCACTTCTGATTTGCCACTCTTACATCACACGTTAAGAAATGCTGATGAACAAATAAAACTGAAAGCTCCAACCATCTCAGCACTTCATTTTGTGCTTGGTTCATTTGTCAATAGCTACACCAACATCACAGATGAGATCAAATCCAAAAGTAGTTGAAATAAATGACATCATGGACTAATAAATGAATGATAATGAACATGTGGAAAAAAAAACCAGAAAGGAGCTAAAAATGGAAAGCAGACGAAACAGAATAGTGAAAGAGAACAGTCCCAAAAGAAATCCAAAAAAAACAAATTAAGAGAGAAAACAAATAATATTCAAGAAAATGTCTAAGATCTCTGCTTCTTATGAACGCAACCATATCTCTACAGCACAACAAACCGCACTCACATCACAACACAACCAAAACAATGATACAAACCACACATAGGGCCTTATTCCGAGTGTGGCGTTCTGGATACAAGGGTGCCGGTAAGCTCAGGGGCACCTATTTTTCCAGACCACCACACTACGAGTCTACCTGCAGGGGCCATTGCGCCCAGCAGGGTCAGACCTGCCGGGTGTAACGGCCCCTTGCAGGCATTTTCTTTCATTCATGGGAATGGGGACTTACTGAATCCCCCAACTATTAACATGTATTCAATAGAATGGCAGTAGTTTATGAATGATACTTAGTACATGCAGCCTGTAAGTGAGTATACCTCATCTTTCTAACTACTTCTTATGACCATATTCAGTGGGTTATATTTTTTATCAGATAGATAGAAAACATTGGTTTACATAAATCTGTGCTGTAGCTATCATACAAGTGCCACACCAGCTGCACACATAGCCAGTGCACCCACGCACCTTATGACTCTCTCTCCCTCTATTTACTGACTTTAACTGCGGTTCCCGAGGACGTTGAACCTACCAGCTCTTTGAGATCATACCAATGATACATAAGGCGCTATATAAATGCAAAGTAACATAACATAACACATAGCTACAGAGAATCAGAAGTGATACCACGAAGATGACTTAGATGTCCTTGTTGTCCCTAGCGAACCTGCACTTATTGACCAAGTCTCAACTAAGATAAGGTAGGCACTACTCTAATCAGTTGTATAACTCAATTACTCTACAATAGATGTTATAACCTTGATATATATAAAATTAGGTGGATTCTCTCTACTGTACCTACACAGAAATTCACAGACAGCATAAGCCATTGAAGAACGTGCCACTTCATGGATCCCCAATCAATAACTAAGCACTAAACTAATCAATAACTTAGCACTTCATCTGTGGCTCAGCCATGAGCTCAGACACCCCAGCACTGACCCCCTGTCTTCTTCCTTGCTGTGCTTGCACGTTCTGACTACTCACAAGGCATAGTAGGTTTGTCCTCTTTTCCACCCACTGCTTGTAAATATTGTGTTTCTTTATGTATTTCAATGTATTTCCCACTCCTGCTCACCCCTTTTTCCCTGTGGGTGCTTTGAAACAGTTTTTTTCCTATTGTATAAGCACCTAACAAGCAAAAGATAAAATAAATAAAATAAATAAGGCGATGTTACACTGCACTGGTCAAACAACATTTTCGAAGCAATATAATTGAAAAAGTATAATATTAACAATGCATATGTTCACGGGGGTATGAGTGACACTTAGACTTGTGCATTTTGTTTTGCAGTTTTTGGGGAGAGGGCTTGTTTAAGTAGCAAGGCCCCCAGGCTAAGCCCTGCTCCCCCAGTGGCGCTGGCCCGCTAGGGCAGAGTGGTGGGACCACCTTCTAGCTGCAAAATGTCCACGCGGGACAGTAGTCAGAGCTCCACTCCCTCGTGGGCATTGCCTTTCAGTATTGTGGATCTGAGGGTGGCACGCACATTCACAGTAGAGCTTTGCCACAGGATTGTTTAGCAATGCTCCCCAATCCGGGAACACATAGGTTCCAGGGGATGTTAAAAGTGAAGTGCGCCCCATTTCTGGATTAAAATCGAGATTCTTCCCCCACCAGTCTCTCACAAAGTCTTGCGTCAAAACGATGACCTCCCCACAGCCGGTGCAGAAGCAGGGAGACATCCTGTGCTAGGGGATGGCCCTTTAAGGTGGTACACTCATTCATTCAATCTCTACCCCAAAGGAGAGTGTCCTATCACAGCATGTGGCTGCCACCGGAAGTTCCAGTGCTGACTTCCCTGCTACTGAGGATTCAGAGGACAGCAATGGAAACCAACTGAAATGAGAAGAGGGCTGCTGATGGCGCATGCAGGTGTGGATCAAAAATGTGTGTGTGTGTGGTAGTGGGTGTGTATGTGTCTATCGGTCAGGAGTGGTGCATGTATGCACCAGCTGGTGTGTGTGTGTGAGCAGATGTGTGTTTGTGCATGTTCGTCTTTCGTACAGTGCAAAGCTGACATATTTTGAAGACACCAGCAAGTGTGGCAAAATGAAAATGTGACAACACGGGCATGCATAGTGGGCACAGGCAACATAAAGTAACTTCCCTTGGCAATGCGGAGATACATTCTAATCATTGGGAATAATAAAAGAATGTACTCCAGTGATGCTGCCATACATGTGGCACAGCACGCATGACTATGTGTTCTTACTGTGGCATAGTGGTGCATATGAGACACATCATGCAAGAAAGCGTGTGCTTATAGTGCCAGGCTGGCATTTCTTGGACACAGGCAGCATGAATGTATTTTGACAGTGTCATGTAAGCATACAATGGGCATAGCCAGCATGAAGCACAATTCCTGTTGCCTGCTGGTATACGCCACCATGAACATGTGTTCTTGAAGTGCCATCATGGTAGATATTAGGCATAGATTGACTCCAGGAATTGCCCACTTCCTCTGATTAATTAATTATAGACTTATTGATTTATCCAATGTAAAGATTTGCTTAATCGACTATAACTAAGCACATCGTACGCTCTATTTATTTAACAAAGTCCTAAAACCTGAAATGTTTTGTTTTTAATGAAAACATTTAACCTTTGCAATCATAATCACAAGCTTCTTAAATTCCTCGACCATTAACCTTATACAAAATCAAAAACAAATATTATTTGTTTGAAAATTTAACATTTGATATTGGAACCATAATCCTGCATCAATTGCATTTCCTCAAATAGTAGCCAACACGTGTTTCACTCGTAGGTACTCATTCATTATTATGGGCCTAATAGCGAGCATCTTCAGGGCTGCTGAAGAGTTCCTATTTTCTTTGTTCTCTGCTCAAATATTTCGCCCACCACCCCGTCCCCTCCTTCTAAATTCATGATAATGAAGAAGGCCAGAAAACACTGAAATCGGCCATTCTATTTCGGACGAATTCCTAGTGGACCCAAGATTGACAAGTACGTTGAGAGGGATCCCCTCAGCCAGCCATACCGACAAAGGGACATACAGATCTATCCATCGTGAATGAAGAGCCGCAAGCCATGATCAGGGACACCTGTATGGACAGCTTGGCCTAGAATACCAAGAAGCCATGTTGCTGACGTCGTTAGATACACCACGACATGGCAGTGTTAGACATGAAGCACACGTGCCATCCGCACTTCAGGACACAAACACACACTCAAATACATAAAGAACACGAGTGTACAGTTCTTAAGTTAGAGGACAGATACATATACATACTGAGAAAAAACAGGCGGCAGAGTAAGTCAATATTATCCTCAGCGCTTTCACCGGTAATTGCGTTGTGCACAAGAGGCTGCAGGTCCCTGGGACGTGTGGGTTTACTGCCAATATACTACCACAGAAAATTGACAATTAACAAATGTAGGCCCCAGTAACACTGTGCCACATTGATCCAATAGTTGTATGCCATTTGGTATTTATTTTGAATACGTCGACAGCCTGACACGTGTTTCTAGCTTTTCTAGCTCTTCTTCTGAGGCTTATGTATGGGGATCTTAGGTCCAATTGATTAAGGCAGAAATTGCCTGTTCTGCAACCAACTCTGATGCTTCGCAGTTGCGGCAAAATCAAATAGCGAATGGAGTTACAGCAATGATTATCAGGAGGCTGTCTACGTATTCAAAATAAATACCAATTGGCATCCAACTATTTCATCAATGTGGCACAGTGTTACTGGGACCTACATTTGTAAATTACAGATACAAACTGTCATTGCTTTTATTATTTTTGCCATTAGCTAAAAGCAGCAAAGCAGAAACCACAAGGCGCAAGAGAGCCTGAGCAGAGTTTGCATATGCTTACATGCAAATAACCCTATGGAACTGCAGAAGCACCAATGGGACTTAACAGAGCTAAGTGTGACTAACCTATGGAAATGTAGTATAGCATGGACACCTTAGAAACCGCATTATAAGGTTTAGAAAAATTGCAGCAGCCCTCAGGCATCTGAGCAAGAGACAAGCTGAACCGATTCAGGCTGGACAGAGAGCGAACCTTGTGAGACAGGACCCACAGCCAAGGTCAAGAGATATGGATGACATTTCAATCCCCAGATGACAAAGGGACCAGCTACAGAAAATACAAATACATTCTCAAAATTCAGAGCTGCAGAGCTGAAATTCGTGGTCTCTGAACAAGTCACACGGCCGAAGCAGACAATGGACATCGATAAGCGGTGGGAAAGGAGAGCTGGTCCCAGGCTACCAGACACAGACCGCAACAAGTATGCAACTGCGGGATGTTTTTACACATGCATCCAAGCCCTACCATGAAACTGTGCATTACTGGCATGGAAAACATCATGATGGCCAGAACTCCCCAGAGAGTGCACAGGGAAAACATGAAGAATAGGCTGCCACCCATTTTTGCCTATGTGGTGAGCACAGGAGGGCACTGCCTAAAACCACCATTGGGCTACACACACAGTAGCCTGAAACCATTGGGAATGGCAATGCTGATTGCCAAAAAGCAACTCAGAACTGTGGGGAATTCATTTTCTTAATCCCAAAAATGGTTGCAATACCGGTTCTCACCACTATCAGAAAGCCGGCGTTTTAAAACCACCAGACTTCTGTGTAAAACTGAACAGAGGAACCCAAACCAGACCAACGAAAGACTTGCTAAGAGGTGGATACAATGTAAAACTATATTCTGAAATGACTTGAAGGAAGTAATTATTTAATGTATAGGTAAAAATTGTAAGTTTGATTTAAACTGGGAACTAAAGTGACATTTAGCTGAAACCTGGCTTAATGAAACTGGATTCTGCCTGACAACTACCCCCGACAGGAGAAACCTGCTCAGCCACTCTTCCAAGGCCTGGCTGCATTCTGCTGCCCCCACAAAAAGGAGGTGACACCTCTCTGATTGAATTACCTGGGGACTGCAGGAAACTGAACAATGGACTCAGGCAAATGTTATATTGGGGGGGGCCGTAAAGTGGCTTCCTCTTGGGAGAAGTGGGAGGAGAAGTGCCTGTGAGAGCCAGCTGAGCTTTGGGGAAGTGGATAAACCAGTTCGTCCACCATGTGATGTGGGAAGCCACACCCCTTTTTTTGACCAGGGCATAAGTTAAAAAGATAGATAACTCATAGTGCAGACTGGTCAAAATTATATAAGTAATATCATTATTCTTGTGATTTTTCTGTGCACGTTTTAAGAGGCGTTAGGACCCTGTGGTGTATTCTGGGGGGTTGCTAGTGGAAAATAGGGTCTCACTCCAAATGTCTGCATGTTAAAAATCTGACACTTCATCAATTAATGTCCATACTCCTTGCGCACATGTGTTTACTTTTTGGTAAATGTCTGATATTGGTAAACCAGTCAAAAAGCACAAAATGTTGTCATTTTTGAATGCAAGCCCCCAGGAAGATCAGAGGCGGACAAGCATGGACCATAAGGAATATATAATGTGTCCATGTAATTTCAACAAATTGTGTATCTGGGAAATATGTATTTGAATCAAATATAGATTTGTGGGCAAATTGACTAGGGGAGGATCCTCTGACCCATAAACAGACCTCATCATGATGACAATCCATTTCCCTCCCCCAATCATGGGAGAGGGGAGAATTGGGCCAATGACAAGTAGAGAGGGTCAGGTTCAGTTACGCCACGCACACACCCACTTCCAAAACACATAAAAAGAGACTGCTGGGACAGGTAGAGACATTCAATTCCATTTCCTGCGGGACGCTCTGCCGGGAGACTCCAGACTTCACATCCATCAATCTCCAAAGACCAGAACTTTACTTCAGAACTTAAAGCAAGGGCCTAACCCACAAACTGAGAACTCTTCTCAGCAGGCCTCAGCATCCTTAAAATCATCTGCAAACTATTCCAAGCTGTTTGAATTCTGTGCCAAGAACTTTTGCCGGAACCGCAGACCAGACCCAGATCGCTGTGAGCAGAACCAGAGATCCAGATCGCTGTGAGCAGAACCGGTGCCTGATTGACCCTCCAAGCAGACAGAACCGCCGCCGGACATGTTGTCCAGATCCGTGACGAGGCCTAGTTCAAATTTATATTGTGAGTACATAGCAGAACTGTTCAGAACCAATCTCTTAGTTAAAATAAGCTATTTTAACCTAAGTAGAACTGCCTCCTAGAAATCGTGTCATCTGTCATTCTTAAAGCTGCACAACTGTCACCTGTCAATTCTGCAGCTGCAAGCTGTCACCTGTCATTTTGAGTTTTACTTTAAATCCGAAAATCTACCTTTATTAAATCGTCTGTATCTCTGCAACAGTTTGTCCTAGGAACGAGATTTAACTTTCCTCTGAAAGCTTAGAATCTAAGCTTTCCAACATGCCTAGAACCTACTCCTTATACTTTTACCGCAATCGCGATTTACGCACTCGCGAAATTTACCGCGATTTGCGATTTGGCTCAATTTCTCCACTTGTCAAAATAGCAGCTCCATTCTTTCCTTTGTTAAAATCCGTTTGCAACCTGGTAATAACTCATAGAGCATTGCTAAAGTGAGCCTGAACTAATACCAACAAGCATCTCTCACTCACCCTGAGTCTCTAGAGGGAATTAAAATCAGTTAGCACATGTTCCCATCCGTTGCCATCACATTTAAAAGCATTTTGGGCCCGTGTTTCAAACTTCTACCTGTTTCCTCTAAGCTTGCTGGGGGGGAACTGAATTTCGTATTGTATTTGATTGCATTCCTGATAACTGTGTGCTCCTCTTTCCATCTCCTTGCATTTCTTACATTGCATAGGGGGGGGATGGATTGCCAGAGAAAAAGTGATTACATTGTTGTTGGTGAAATCATATCAAGTTTATTTGCTGTACTGCATTTTATTCCACCTTGCATTTCCTTGAAACCATAAGGCATTTTCAGCTACCTCATCCTCTATACTACTCCTACGTAATCAAGTATACCACTGTAACATTACCCATTGTGGATCCACATCATATGTCTCAGTGTACTATCAGATATTAATTTATTATAAAAGTGTGATATATGTATATTGTTTAATTTTTCAAATAAACCTTTTAATTTGCAAAACAAACCTACTTCTAGGCTCAGTGGGGTCAGGGGGATTCTAAGAGAGGGGTGGTATATAAGGGTTGTCGTCCAGAGTACATGAACTGGACCTAAAAATATATCAATAAGGGTTTCCCTCAGCATCCCAGACTAGGCATTGACTCAGCTGTAGTGTTGAAGTGAAGCCGCTTAACACAACAGTATGCAACAAGTGTTGCGCCGGACATGAGAGCACTTCCATAAGCAAAGGTGGTCCACACAAGTTACAATACAGACACATAATCGTTCTCAGTGAGCTGAGAACCTTTGCGGCTCCCAGGCCTGGGGAAATCAGCTCTAGCCAATCACAGTTTAGTACCCTTGCGGTGGGTAGCAATGGGAGAGAACCAATGGTAAATCCTCAACACTGCAACCATGTTATAGATAATGACATTGGGATGGAACAGGACAGCCACCTGACATGCGAGGACCAGTAGGATTACATCTATAATGTCCTATATAGGACAATACCCTATCACTTGTCACAATAGGTTTTCTGGAGAAGGGCCCAAGTTGTGATGAAGTTCTGATGCCATTTGGAAGTAAAACCGGCCTGTGATCCAAGAAGAGAGAGATAGATATGCATGAATGTTCTCTGTTCCTGTGCTGATCCCTGTTAGTTTTGTCTGTAATAAACTGCAGATTGAACTTGCCGTTGACTGAGTCCTCCGTGTATCCTGGGGGAGGGTGCTGAGTCTGCAAACTTCCAGTATCCCTCTGGCATACCTGTACTAAGTGTACTAATATTCATTTGCCTTTTCATAAGGTGTTAAGTTCACTCTTCTTCCAATTTATGTCGGAGCTTGTTTCTTCGTAATGGAATGTTTTGATTTTTCAGGACCTTATCTCAATAGTTATGGAGTGCATGCTTTAGCGTTATTATTGGGCATAGTCAGTATATATCTGTTCTTAAAGTAGAATGTTGTTGTGTATTGGGCATAGATAGCACATATATGTTATTACAGCAGCATGCCGGCATATATTTAGCTCACCGAGCATGAAAATGTGTTCTTGAGGTGGTAATAACAGCACACTGGGCACAGGCAGGTTGAAAATGTTTCATAGGGCAATGCTGGCATACATTGATGGATTTCTATTTTTCTTTTCCTTTGGAAGCAGCCAGAATGAAAATGTGTTCTAAAATATTTCTGTCATAGGTTGTGTGGTGATTTTGCACCTAGGTATCTACTGAATTTTCTATGTGCTCCCATATAGAACCTATAGTAAGTTGCATGGCTCTTTTATGCAATGTTTCTGAATGTGAATGCTGTAAGAATGCATCATGCAAGCCACAAATTTAAATAAATCGCCTGAGTAGAACCACACTCCTCACACCCCCATACATGATTCTAGCACACTCTTAGCACTTGTGTCAATTACTGGAAAATGTATATGTCCCAATGGTAGAAAAAGCTGTCTGTAGCCACTGTGTTATTCTCCTATGCCCCTGGCAGAGCCCTCCATAAAAACAGATTGTAAAACGCCTGGTGGCAGGTTGCTAGAAGCTGAGTTAGTGGAGGAAACCCCCTAGCGCCAGAAATCGCCCAGTGTAAATATTGGGGGAATCAAGGAATGCATTGCAACTGCGTGACGTCATGGGCTACTTGTGCGAGACTCGCAGTGGCTGTTCTTGATCTAAAGCAAGCCTGGTTTCTTTGATGTCCCCATTGGTTTCCTGTGGCAGTGGCCAGGTCACTTAGGATGGT
This sequence comes from Ambystoma mexicanum, assembly GCF_040938575.1. Taxonomy (NCBI): domain Eukaryota; kingdom Metazoa; phylum Chordata; class Amphibia; order Caudata; family Ambystomatidae; genus Ambystoma; species Ambystoma mexicanum. The sequence continues at coordinate 309,083,758 of NC_090921.1, forward strand.
GCAGGCTCCTGTAGGGGAGGGCCGAGCCCTCCTTCCAAACAGGCTTCAGTGGCTTCAGGAAGATATGTTTGACTGAGCACCCCCATCTCCCCCTGGCACAGAAATAAAGCAAGCTATGTGTGAGAAATCATGAAATATCCTATTTGCACTGCATGGCATCCTGGGCAGGATGTGAGAGAATTAAAACAATTGCTTTTTGGTGTAAAAGGTTTATTTTTTATGTTTGGTGTTAGACATGGTTTCCTGAGGTACTGTGCAGCCAGGCGAGCTAGGAAGGAGGGAGCAAGCTCAGGCCGACAGTTGCCATAAAGACTCGTTATAAAGAGACTGCAAAGTAGCCTGTCACCTATATTAAGGAGCATATTTTTGCGGGGAGTACCGCCCCATCCCGCTCTATAGCAATCAGCCTGGGTATAGTTTTGCGGTAAGACGGAAATGTAACCTGTTTCTGCTTCAGACTGTGTGAGGGCCGGAAACATGGCCACTCTGGGCAGCTGCGTGAATCGGGAGGGAACAGGGACTCAGCCATTCTTTTATAAGTCTGAGGTAAACCCAGGGCTTCAAGTGGGGTAAGAAATCGAGGGGGAGGGGCTCCTTTAGGGTGTGGCTTGCAGGATGGGCATGGCCTAACAAGTGCACAAACCATAGTAAGGTACGCAAACAAATATATAAATGCATGCAATCATTTATATATGTGTATGCGTACCTATGGTTTGTGTACTATGCAAGCCATCTTTTATAAACAGACATACGACCAGTCTTGATCTGTTTCTACTCTTCCTTTCACTTCTATCCCTCACTGTTTTTGCTTTTGCTCTGCTGTTCTGTATGAGTTATGCCTCATTCTGCTGTAACCTCTTCCTGTTTCACCATCTCTTGCTCTTCACCTCATTTGCTGCCTCAACTTTCTTTCCTGTTTCACCCCTCCTTTCTCATGCATCGCTCACACTGCCTTTCTCTCCACCTCCTCCATTTCTCTCTCCCTATCATTTGGAATGCCATCCTCTCCTGTTATGCCGGGTTTATCTCTGTTCGTCTATCCTTCTTTCCTTTGCACTTGTCTCCAACTCTTCTCACTTCCTGATGAGTTCCCATTCAGTCTCACACTCTTTACCAGTTCTCTCCCTCTCATTCTCCCGCCTTTAGTGTCTCACAGCCTTCTCTCCATTAATTTTCTTTCACCCTTTGTTCTTACTCTTGCTCTCCCTTCTCCCAATTATTCTGTGCCTCTTCCCTTGCTCTCACTCACTGCTCATATCTCTTTTTATCCAGTTCTGTCACACTTTCTTGCGTGTGCGTCTCACTCACTTACACCCCTTTTCTCTGTATCCTTGTATCTTTCATAAGGGACCTATTGCATGTTAAGGATGGTATATTCAAATTGCTTTATTTGACATAAATGTTGGCTTTTACTGAAAAGGGTGCTGAAAAAAAGGTTTGAAAATGTGTTTCCCTTTCGGCTTGCTTCTCTGTTTCTTGTCTGGCAGCCACACCTGTCCCAGTCTGTTGGTACAGGCAGAGGCCTGAGCTCCCGTTTCTAATAAGATGAATGCTGCGAAAAACACAAAGTAAAAAGGAAACACACCTTGGATGCACTTCCAGGCTGTTTATTTTGTACATCTTTCAACTTATCACTGCCCCCCGCCTCCCCCTGCCACACAACAAATAGAAATGCCCCACCAGGTGAGCCAGCCCCCCAAAAGATTTCCAACTACAGTATATGTAGGTGGAGACCGTTTTGCTATGTTAATGAACCCTGGAGTGGGGGCTTTCAGACCATACTTAACAAAACATATGGATATGAAAGCCGCACTGCGGATAATAGAAAGCAATTACAGCAGGTCATCAAAAGGCTGCAGGCAGCCGAGTCCCTGTCAGTGTGGGTCAATGTATGACAATGGCAATCAGCCCGAGCTGCAATGTGTGTAAAAAAGCTGTCAAAGGACGAACGTTAGTTCTCCTTTCATGCATGTTTTTACAGGCTGCGGAGACAAAAGGACAGCAACTGCCTCCGGTGACCTCTCGCGTGAGGGGTCACCTAAGGCAGTTACCGTGACTGTCAGAAGTGCCAGCCAGCCACAGCAGCTTGGCTGGCTGACACTTCTGTCAGCTTACAGGACTCGGTGGCGGGCGCATCTACCAACGCGGCCTCAGCGGGATAATGTGCCCAGGCAATGTTGTGGTGGGACCAGGGAGCTCCGGCAGGGCCCAGACTTAGCCCCATTTTTTGGAGACTGCTGGGGCCTGGCCCCGGCAGGCCCCAGTCCACTTAAAGCACTGGGTAAACCACATCTCTCAGACTTCGGTCACTTAATCATCGATACATTGTTTTCAGAATTTGGCATGCAATGCTGTGGTAGTGCATTGAATATGCTTCGCCATAGTTCCTCAATGCAATTTGGTGCACTGTAAATCCTGGCCAGATTGTCTGTCCAGACACAGGAGGGGCCTTTCAGACTTGTTATTCTAGTTAATGTTTGGTTAACCTTGTGTTTTCCTTCACAACAGACGTGGGCTCAAGTCGAGGGTACACACCCACGTTTTACAGAGACGGACGGCACTCCCCCCCCCCCTAGATATTTTCTGTTAAATGGGAAACAATGACTGTCTTTTTTTAAACGTATGAGTTTACTGCCATCATGTTCGAATTCCAGGAACTTCACCACTGCACCAGATAAGCTGATGAAGAATAGCAAACAACTCGGGCAAACAACTAAAGGTGAAATGTCACGTTTCGGGATTTCATGTTACAGGAAAAACACTGCTATTGACTCTTGGAGTTTAAAACATGCACACCTTTTAACATTTTCAAAATAGTATTAGAAGAAAATATCCTTTTGTGTGTGTTGCTTTCATGAAAGGCAAATGCCATTCGTCCTGTGCAATGTGTATAGATTTGCATATTTCACATTCATATGCTAATTTCTGGGGTTGTCGCATTCCATTGCTTATGTTAATGAGTCCCACCACTTTTTTTTTAACGATTTGACCCCTGGCTTCATGCCTTGCAAGGGATATGTCAAAGCGGCCCTGTTTGCTACTCTCTCAGCTCCATCCCAGGCTGGTTGACCCTGGTTCTTTAATTACCTTTAATCCTCTTTCTGGCCCTCTCCATGTACCTCCTGCTTGCTTGGTCTCTGTTATGCTTATGAGTAAACATGACTGGTCCCTGTGCCTGCAGGGTCTGTGCACTGGTGAACAGCAACATTGTAGGTGGTACAGTTTTGGGTGTGTCCATGTATGCTATGTCTGTGGGTCTAAATAAGGCTGGTTGAAACTATTAAATTCTGTTCTACCAGCTGCCGAAGCGAAATCTGTAAGATTTAGATCCATTTCACCACAGGTTGCTGGTTCACCACGCATGCGGATCGAAAAGGGCTAAACAAAGTTTCTTGTGCCACTGCGTGGACCTACAATAAATCAAACAAAAAGCTGTGCAAATTTCTAGTGCCACTGCGCGTTACAAGTGCGGTTTCGAGTTTCTAGTGCCGCAACACGAAAATAGTACAGATCTAAAATATGCCTGCACATAGTTTCTCTGGCACTCTCACTCTGTTGGGGTAGGACACATGAGTCATCCTTTCGGGAAACCTTCAATGAACAGGTGTGTATCTGCTAGAAATCAGAGTGTAGGGTTGTGTCAGATGACCCAACGCCGTATGGGACACTCCCGGGTGGAGAAATAGACAACCATCACATAGCACCATGCTACTGTCTGTGGACAGCCGGCAACAGGAAGAGGGCCTGATGCTGCCAAATATTGTAGCCTTGTAGGTTAACCACCTGAGAAAGACTAGGGCCCTCATTACGAGTTTGGCGGTAGCCATGGAGCTATTAGCGATTAGCTCCATGGCTGCCACCAAACCGGGCTCATTTACCAGGTTCCTGCAATGAGGAATAACGGGGTCATTCCAACATTGGAGGACCCAGTCATTCTTCCTTGCAGGAACCATTCCCCCATAGGGCTCGATGGGAATGTGGATGGAGGTAACAACGGGCAGATTACAACTGGCCTGTTGTTACCTCCTTCTTCCCCTCGCGGGACCCGGAAAGCACGCCTGGTTTTACCAGGCATCCGATCCGGGTCCCGCAATGGGAAGCTTGTAATCGGCGCTCCCATGATGAAGAGGGCCGGTCCCGTACCGGCTCCCTTCATTAGGGCAGCTCCAGGGTCGTAATGAGGCCCTAGGTGTATTCATGTGTTCATGGTGTCTCACCGCCTGCTACTTCCTACTTCTCGAGAAATAAAAACATGATATCCTCAATAAACCATTAGATTTCTTGGGCATATCCTGAATGAGCTTAGCCTCAGGTCCAGGCTTACTGGTCCAAGTTGCATGTGTTATTTGTTCGGGATGTGCCCTGGCACAATTTTCAAATCAGCTGTGAGCAACAGATAGCTCCAGACCTTTCCCCCTCCCTGTGAAATGGCATCCGGATCCAAATATGTGTAGGAAAGGGGAGGGGGCGTACGGATACTGCTTCTAAACTACCATTTAACAGCAAGAGGTAAAGGTGGACAGTAATTGGCAGCAGTCACATTCTGGCTAATTTGTTTGAAGAAGTACTTCTGTTTGCTGCATTCCTTAGAAGTAGAACTTACTTGAAAACAAATAAATGATATTATCAGTTCATCCGCAGGCCACCTCCCCAGCCGCCCTCATCACTCCACCCGTGCATTTCCACAATTATTAGACACGTGCTGTTATTCTGGACACTGCCCCGCTTACTGTCTCTGGCAGGGTTATGAGGTCTGCCTGCTCCTGAATGGAAACTGATGAGGATGTAATTGCACTAGATAATGCACTTGATTGCGACTCAAAGTGCAGAGAACATATATAACCATGAACCGTGTGCCCTTTTGAGCATCCACCTGCTGCACAAGATGTACCTCAACTGAAATGTCATTGCAAGTCACAGAGCAGGTCCCCTTCTCCACCAAATAACCCTGACACAAAATGTCTGCCTTAGATCTGCAAAATGCCCCCCTTCTTTAACCAAAGGGACTTATTCAGAATGCTGACATTACCAGGGCATCTCTATTGTGAAATCTCATCTTCCATGGGTCAGGTCTGCCATCAGCTATGTTATATAGCCATGTTTTTTAGAACTTGCCAACATTGCATGTATGTGTGGAATTTATAAAAATGAAACTTAGCTGGCAAGCAACAGAGCGCTGTACAAAGGGAACTCGCCCAGGGGGATACAAGTAGGGTGTAGGGCTGGCAGAGAAGCTGCAGTGTATCGGGGAGCCAGGAGGGGGGCGACTCTAAAGCAGGAGTCTGCAAACATTGGCTTGCCAGGTGTTGTGGACTACAAATCCCATCATCCCTAGTCAGCTTAGTCAATGGTGAGGAATCATGGGAGTGGTAGTCCAAAACACCTGAATAGACACAGTTTGCAGATCCCTGAGAATTGATTGATTGAAGTGATCACCTATTGACAAGGTGCTCTTTGAAGAGTAGGGTCTTGAGGTCTTGAAGTGTAGGATGGAGGGTCCCAGTATTACTCATCTGCTCAGCATACAACCCAATGCTCTTTTTGATAATCCACTGTAACCTGATTTTTGAACTGCACATTGGGAAACACTCTTGGTGTGACACTGCAGCTTGTTGGGCAGCAGAAATAGTGTTCCACTGCATCTACAAGTGCCAAATATTTATGGGGAAATGTTTGGAAGGTGACACAATACCCAATTCACGAGTGACAGAACCTTCCCATTGAGATACTAATGGACCATGGAGGCTGTAGCAACATGCAGAGCTGCCCTTCTTCGTAACATGTCTTGGTAAAGCCAGTAGATAGGTGTCCAGTATGTTAAAGCTTCCATGACCATCATTAATTACACCCACTGAAGGAAACATGTCGCAAATTAGAACAGACTGATTCAGTTAGGCGTGTTTAAGGCGCATAGCAGCGTTTCTAGCCATCCCCAAAGACCATCTCTGTTGTAAGTTGGAAAGACTGGAGGGGTATCTGTACTTCTGCCATCTATTTGGTAGGTTCAAGGGACAGAACACCCCAGCAAGACTTTCAATTTGGTAGCAATGGTCGAGCAGCCAGGCTTACACTTTCAGGAGTTGATTCAGGCAAATTCTTAAGTACAGTGTTTCTCCAAAGCCGCCGCAAAGGAATGTCCACACACTGTGTTAGGTGATAACACAACTTCTTTATATAAAAAAAGGTTTCAGGAATATATACAGATATAAATGATAACACTTTGTACTTGAAATACTTATTCAAAGAATGGCAAAAATGTATACTCTATGTGGTACCACACATTAAACCCAGTATTAGATGCACTAACTGCAGACAGTTTTAAATAGGCAGGTACATTATTTCACCTTTCCTGGTGTCCAGCAGCACTATGCCAGGGCACCCGTTCTTTGGGGCGGTAGACAGCAGCTGCTTCCAGCAGTCACAAAACTCACCTCCACACCCTGGGCAACACCAATGGACTTCTCCAACTCGAGATGTCCGGGTGCTCCTCTTTCGGATTCACGAAGACCCCTTTCCGGGTGGCAGGCTAACAAGACTGCCTTCCAGGGCACTTCGGATGAAGAGTAGCAGGTTTGCACGATGGTCCCTCATAGCTCGGGGAGAGGTCTCCTTTGCAGGTCCTCTCTGGATCAGTCCTTGGGAGACTTGACAGCTTTCGGATTACAGTGAAGAAATTGCAGCAGCAGACTTCTCTTCCAGCTGGGCTTCAAGGAACAGCTTTATCCTACTAAGCTTTAACTTTTGAACACATTGGTAAGTGAGAGATCCCCAGATATACACATCTGTGCCCCATTCACTCTGGCTGAGCCAGGCTCAGTCAGCCAATCACACAGACGGGCATTGATGCAGGCAGGCAGCCAATCATGCTCACAGGCACTCAGGCCATTCCCTCCATCCAGACACCCATAACAAAGAATGGGTATTGGGGCAAGTACCCAGCCTTTCAGCACACTACACTGCATTCCTGTCAGTTTCAGTCAGAGAACAACAGAGAATGTGAGTTGACTCCCAACTCCATTCACACAGTTCTAACCCCTAGGCACTACCCACAAGACAAAACACCTGGGAAGTCTCCAGTCAGTCTGACAGGAGGCAGCCTGAGAGCCCTATGTGGTATTTACACCCAACAGCCAGTCAGGAGGAAGGGACAGAGTAAGGGCGTTGGCAAACAATGTAAAAGGAAATAGAAACCAAAAGGCCACAGGGGCCATCTTACCTTCTATCAGGAATCCATTGATTCCTATGGCAGGGCCAGGGTGTCCCAAAAATGGAGGACACTCAGAGCCACTGCCATGTCAGCGTGTAGCTGCCAGCAGCCCATAATCTGCTCTGTAGGCAACACACAGAGGCCCCAAAACACACAAAAGGGGTACATGAGTGTACCCCTACCCATGGGTGCCATAAGGCTACCCCATAGGTGTTGCTCACCAAAAGATAATATGAAGAGTTGCACTGCCAGAGGACAATGCTGGACCACAGTGGCCGAAGACAGAGAAAGAATACACACAAAGAAGTGTATATGAGGCCATGTCCCTCCATTAGGCATTCCCATCATCACATGAGTAAGCTTTGTTCTTTCAAGTTGAAGGTAAGAAACCCTAGATACGCACCATTCCTCTTATCAAAGCTTCCGACACATGCAACTGACAATCATGTTGTAGTGACTCTTTACACCAGGTGCACAAGTAATGGCATACTCTATAGAACGTAGCCAAGCCTGGCAAAGAGCACTCACTATCGTTGTTGAGCTTCTTAAGTTAAAGCACATGGTTTCTGATTAAGTGAAAATGTCAATAGTATGCAGACATGCATTAAGCAGTAGAGTAATACTGCTCTTTTGCCACTGCGGGGTGGCGCCATATCTGAAGGGTGGCCTAAATCGACCATTACACTAACAAGTTGTTGTCCAACTGCCAGAAATCGACTGCTAAAGCTACCTAGCACACACATGTCAACAGAGTCAGGACGTTGAATAGGAAGTTATCCAAAATAGGAATCTGCTTGCCTGGCACACAAACCAACACAGAGAACAATGCAAGCTACCCTGACACAGAACAGACATTGCGTTGGAAAAAAAACCACACAGCACAGCATAGGCTGTGACTTGCAGACTATGTTGCCTGCGTATATAGCTGCCTGATTTCTCAGTTCAATGTGTGATACCTCAAGACAATCCTAGTTTTCCTATGGAAATATAGGTGCAGTTCCATTTAAGTTGCTAGCAATCTGGCCTATATGAGTCATTTCCCCAATAGTCCTTTGACGAGTTGTGAGCGTGTTCATCATATGTTTATGCAGCATGTTGAGTGGATTCAATTAGGGCCAAACTAAAGGAGTCCCTTCTCTGATTGTCCTTTGTCGGATAGTTGACTTAGGCAGAGGGCATGTTCCCATTTCTTTAAGATGGAAGATTGGTCAGGGGTATGGTGGTTTTATGCCACTGATCATAATTTTGTTGTTGGTTGGGTGGAGTTGGAGTCTGTAGTCATCCAGGAGTCTACGTGTGTGAGGCATATGCTGTTGTTCGGTGTATTTGTTGTAGGATTATTCGTGAGCTTGTAGATCATTTGGATGTCAACTGCGCAGCTGACACAGATGAGGCTTGGGTTGTTAATAAGCTCCAGAAGCGCTATGACATTTTTTTTAAAACAATAGCGCAAAGGGAATGGGTCTTTGGGTTACTCCACATGTTAGCTTGCAGAGGCATGACCTGAAAGGGATGTTGTGGTTCACTCCATTCAGTCAAGAAAGAGGCGATCCAGCATAGAGCGGTTCAATTTAATTGAATGACCTCTAGTTTTCCGAGTAGGATTTCATAGTTGATAGTGTGGTTGAAGTTGCTGGAAATGTCCAGCAGGATGAGTGCACTCGGCAAGTTGTGTCCCATATACGGCACATTCTGAAGGATGCTTCTCTCATTGGTCTGAATCCATGCAGGAAGCTGCCGTCAACATATTCTCGTAGCTGAGGTAACATACATTTCTTACAGTTTGGCTTTCAATGGTCTGTTGGAGACTGTTCTAGTTTGCAGGATCATCCGGGTCAGCTGTAGGTTTCTTGAAATAAGGGTTGATGGCTGTTGTGATGGTTTGGGATGATCCCTTGTTTGATGGATGTGTTGGGTTGATGTAGGAGAGTGGGTCCTAGTTGGCGATTTCTTTGTACCTGCTTTGTAGATGTTTGGCGAGTATGTATCTTCAGATGAGCCTGCTGGATTGTTAGCGTGGACCATGGTCAGGGCCGGCCTTAGGCAGGGGCACTAACCTTATGTCAGGAAGGCCAGAGGCACAAAGTCACAGCGAGCCGGAGCACCACATTATTGGGCGTGTCTGGCTGCACCTGGAGATGCATGCAGGGGTTAGGGATGTAACGGTATACCGGTATACCGTTACAGATACTGTAAACAACTTATTTGAACAATAATAACCGTCACATTGTTTAGACTGGTATACCGTTAAATGTGCTTTTGAATCTGATTTGGAAAGGCTGCAGTAAGCAAGTGCTGCACAGTCTTGGTCTTGCACTGTGGGATGTGCTGTCTGCCAAGGGGGCCTTGTTTGGCAGACAAGAGCTTAGGGAAAGTGAGGCCACATTAGTAAACACAGCTTTCCTGCTGTGACCGCTCTTTCTCTGTGATCAGTAGAGTTGGGTCAAAAATCAGCCGACTTTGCGCAAATTGTGTTGAAAACTGCCCAGTGCCTGAACCTTTGTGTTCCCCATGCAATGTTGGTAACGATGAGCTGACTGACTGGCTCTATAAGCATAATGGAGACTCCAGTTCATAGACTCTGTCAGACCTGGATTTCATGTGCAAACTGGAAGAAAGTTATTTTGTTTCAGGCATCATTTATTTGAAAGGCAGCATTCAGATTTTAAACGCTTTCACACAGTCATGCTGCTCCGTGCTACAGGCAGATCTTCTATGGTGATTATTCCGATTTTCAATTTGTAATTAGCAAGACCGCAGGGGCATCACAAGGGTGAGCTGAGGGCCTGAACTAAAAGTGAGGATTTTATTTTTCCTTTTGTTAGTAAGTAGTCAACAAATGTAATAACACCTTCAGTGACTTGCAAAACAGTGTACAGTCGGGCCCGCCATCATTTGCCATTAGTTCAGTAAGTTAAGGTCCTAGTGCACTGAGCATTCACACATTGGAACAGCTCTTGCTCTGGCTGTGCAATTTGTATTAAAAAGGACCGGCCAGTGAAGTCATGCATATCGAATTACTCTCCCCAAGGTTTATATTCAAGGAACTTAAGTTTCTCATGGCCATGGATCAGATAGCTCTCCAGTTCTGTTTTAGCTTAGAATTCTGGGATTTGTAGTTTTCCCACCAATTTGAAAGATGGGGCCTACACATTCCAGAATTCAAAGGGGAGAATGAACTGGATGTCCTTCTGATGTATGTCCACAAAGAACTTTAGCTCTGTAGACCAGAGATGGACTAGCCTTTAAGGCAATAGGCCCATGGCTGAACCAAAAACGCAAAATGCTTGTGTGGGCCAGTTTTTTGGGTCGAAGTGGGGAACCTTTTTGGCCAAAGTGGGCCAGTTTGATGAGTGACTTCACTATGCGGCTAATATTTTTGACCACTGTTGCTGAATAAATATTCTTTTAAATGTACAATTTGGATCACTTTTTATCAAAAATCTCCCCTCTTGGGTACTATTCATACAATGTTCCAAAAGGAATGACTTCACATTTTTAACCGTGGGCCACATTTATTTTGGTGCCTGAGACAATTTTATGTCCCAGTCCGACCCTGTTGTAGACTGCCTCTCCCCCACTGCCCTCTGTGTAGATGTGCACATTGGAACTAGAGTTGTTGCTTTGCTTGATCCTTCACCGACCTGCCTTCTGCATATGGCACTGGACTCAAGCAGACAGGACAGATTCTACAATCAATTTGAAGTAACCAGAGCAATGGGGGTGAGCGATATCTCAGGTCTATTCTCAATTTGTGACACCACCCATGAAAGCATTCCTCCCTCTCAACTCGCATCACAAGGGTCCTAATGCACTCAGACCTGGGGAAAACGGTAATGATGGGGCTGTGGTGAGGTGGTGGTCTAGGCCATATGTGTGCCGATATGTATTTTAACTTTGTCATTTTCAAAGGTTTTTTTGCCACTATCTTTAAGACGGTAAATGAACATGAATTGCAAGAATAAAGAAAGAAATTAACAGAGCCCACTGAACGCTGTCCGTTTAGGATGACATGGTCAGTGGTGACTCCGACATCAGACCTTCATAATACACCAGGCAGATGATAAACAAGCTATGGTGATTAGATCAATATGCAACCTTTCGGCGAGTCTGTGTTGGCTATGACATTTTCACAAAAGAAACACAATGACATGGGCTTTCAGACCTCACATGAGTGACTTTTCTCCCTTTAATGGGATAAGGAGTTATCAAAACAAACTTTGTCGCAGCGAAAGGTCATGATGCCCATGCCATGTTGTAAAGAATTGCAAATCGAGGCCGATTTTCAAAGCGATGACCTGTGACTGAGCAGCAAGCTCCTTGCTCAAAACGTGCATTTTAACACTTGCACTAGTCACTCTTTCATTCAAGGCGATCAACGAGTGAGCGCCATGAAAGACCAATTGTGCAGCCGCCTTAGATTCCTGGAGGATCAGCTAAATATGTGCAGAGACAAGTTTCAAAATGCCACCATGCTACAGCTGGAAAATCCTGCCTGCATATAAATAAGTTAACTAAAAAGTATTGACTTGATGGTATAGTTAAAGAACTTCAAATGCAAAAAGACAATGTAAAAAAACAAAATTATTTTTTTTGGGGTCAAGTAGTTTCAGTTGGAGCAGTTTTTAATGCCATTCCGTAAACCACACGTGCCTGACACAAAACCAACATTTTAGCAATAGGAAGAATAAATACAGTGACAAGACGGAAAAGGATTTACTTTGGGTTGGTGGCTTTGGGGTTTATATACTTATAATGGATAATGTTTTCTAAACATATGACAATGGGGGATTTCCATGCTTCTACCACTGAATTTACATATATTTAGTCACACTGCGTAATTCACTCATCTCTGCGGGTATTCCCTGCTGCCATACCAAAGGGTAACATGTCTGTGATTACAGAACACCTTTTGGCCCGCAAGTAAACTAAAGGCTGTAACTTAAAGAGAGAGAGACTTTGTGTACATGTGTGTGTTGTAGGGTGTCCTGACCCACGTTTAAGCTACCCTGCTACAACATTTGGTGCTGTGGGCTTAGGAAATTCAAGATGGCGGAAAACCCACATGTGCGCCGAAATCCAGGAAAGCTGCGCAGTTGTGCGCACACCAAAATGGTTACCTAACTTGCCACCCACCAGGGTAAAGAAAGGTCTTTGTTAACAAAATCCACTTTTACTGATGTCAAAAGGTTGCTGAAATCGTGACTCATTGGACCACTTTAAAGATTCAACCCTTTTTGTGGGGTTCCACATAACCATCTTACTGTAAGGAGCCCCATCAAAACAATGTTAAGCAAGGATTTACTACCATGTAAGAACCATTCCTGTTTAGAATGCATTAATCCAAGAAAATCCCAAAAATGGGTGCAGTACCAGTACTCACCTCTATCCAAAAGCCGGCGTTTTAAAACCCACTGTGTGTTTTTCTGAAGGCAAGCAAAATGCCTATTTCAAACCTTGCAACATGTGCAAAATATTCACTGAACACCAGCAGACATTTGGCAGAATGGAGTTTTGTGTGCCTACAAAATCTGGGAAATGAAGAGCCCAAAAACAATGCTTATAACAAAAATGCTATGGAGTCAGCAGCTTAAGCCTAACTGCAACTGGATTTAAAACCACCAAAATCGAAAATGTTAAATTAAATGAGTGACCTATGTTTGGTGTCACATGCCTTTGTAACTGTTGAAATGTCATAGTTTTGCACTTAGAATCAGCATTCTAGCTGCATGTGTAAAATTACAAGTTATTTTAAAAGCAACAAAAAGTTAGCTGAAGGTCTGGCTTAAGGAACTTGATTTTGCCTAGCAACGGATCCCATCAGGAGTGAAACTTGAGTCACAACTATGTTCCCAGGCCAATGTTCCTTTTGCTGCCCACATTAAGGATATGCCATCTATCTGATAATTGAATTTCCTGTGCTCTGCCAGAGAGTGAACAAAGCCCTCTCCACTCAGGCAAAGGTTTTTATTACAGACGTCGTAAAAAGTGGCTTCCTCCTGGAGAAGCTGGGAGGGGCACTGCCTGTGAGAAGCAAGCTGGCTTGGCAGAAACTGGAAAGACTGGTTTCTGTACCATGTGACCTGAAAAGACACACCCCTGCAGCAAGGATATGGTTTTATAAAAAGGGGGATAATTCATAGTGCGGACATGTGAAAATTTTATAAATGATACCATAATTCTTGTGAATTTTCTGCCCACAGTTTAAGACGTGGTAGGAACCGGTGGTATGTTCAGGGGGGTTTTAGCGGAAAAGTGGATATTACTCTAAATGTGTGCGTGTTAAAAATCTGAAACTTCATCAGTTAATGTCCCTACCCCCTGCACACATGTATGTAAAGTTGGGTCCATGTCGGAAATTGAAAAAGCAGTTAAAAAGTCAATTATGTACACTCTTTGAATGCAAGCTCCGAGAATGAGCAGATTTGGACATAGACATGGCTAAATTCAGCCACACCATGTATATGTAATTGCAAACAACTGTGTAACTCTGAAGTATGGATTTTGATCATATATATATTTGGGTGCACAGATGATAAGGGAGGTTGTTTCAAGAGATCATAAAATGACATCAATCTGACTCACAGTTCAGTTTGCCAATCAAGCGGAGGAATGGAAGCCTGACCAATGACGAATGAGAGGGGCAAGTCTAGTGATGCAACACACACACCCATTCTCAAGAAACAGATAAAAGCAGAGAGTCAGGACACATAGAGACATTCAATTTCATCTGCCGCTGGAAGCCCTGCCGGAAAAATCCATACTTACCTCCATCAAACTCCAGAAAGCCAAACTAGAGACTTCAATCTATCCAGAGCAGAGACCAGACCAGAGAGAAAGCAGTGCTGTGCCTAGCAGAGACCAGACCAGAGAGAAAGCAGTGCTGTGCCTAGCAGAGACCAGACCAGAGAGAAAGCAGTGCTGTGCCTAGCCGAGACCAGACCAGGCGCTGTGAGCAGAATCCGGAAAGACCTGACCAGACTGAAGATCGTGACCAAGTCGCTTTCCTGTAAAATCTCTTGTGAGTACCGCCAAACTGTACCAAACCAATCTCTTAGTTTAAATTCATCTAATTCAATATATTTAACCTAAGTAGAACTGCCTCCTAGCTGTCACCTGTCAATTCTAGTAAAATTTGTCACTTGTCAAAAAAACGGTAGAGATAGTCCTTGCGGTTCCTTTGTAATAGCGCTCAGCGCATCCGCGAATTTTGCCACGATTTGCAATTTCTTCACATGTAAAAAAAAACTGCTGCTGCCTGATTTCATTTGCCAGAAATTCGTTTAACCTGCTAACTATCCCTGCATCATTGCTAGTGTGAGCCTGGACTAATATTAACTAGATACCACTCATCCTGAACCTCTAAAAGGGAATTAAGAGCGTTTCCAGCATATTTCTCATTCATTGCTAGCACCTATCAAAGCATTTGCCTGTGTTTTCAAACTTCTGTTTAAGCTTGCTGGATTGAACTGAATTACAGTTGATTGCATTTCTGAGAACTGTGTGTTTTCCTTCCATTTCCTTGCCTTGCATCAAGGGGGGGAGGGGAGTAGCCAGAGAAAAGTGATTACATTGTTTGGTTGAAATCATATTGCGTATTTTCTGTACTGCATTCATTGAATATTGCATCCACCTGAGCCTACATAAAGCATCCTCTACCACATTATACTTTTGTTCCTATTTACCAGTGTGCTACCTTATCCATTTCATGTCAACTCATTAGTGATTAAAGAAGTGTGCTAGTGCCAGATTCTCCGTTGTTAATATTTACCATATCAGATTAAGTGTGATCTTCAATTATTAATTTATTAAAAAGTGTGATATATATTTTAATTTATCAAATAAACCTTTTAAACTTGCAAAACAGAATTACTTCTTGGCTCAGTGGGGTCAGGGGGATTCCAAGAGAGGGGTGCTATACAAGGGTAGTCATCCAGAACGCATGAACTGGACCTAAAGATATATCAATAAGGGTTTTCATTCAGTATTCTAGACTAGGCGTTAACTTGGCTGTAGTGCTGAATTGAATCCTCTTACAAAGTGGGGGCTCGAGCCGAGACGTTGGGTTAGATTTACCAGTTGTGCAGCTTAATACAGTGTGCTAACTGACGGGATACATACACCCGGTCGGATCACCACGCTGCATTACGCTGTGAAGCATTCCTCAAAAGGGACACTCCAAGAAAAGTTCTGTTCTGCAAAAATAAAATACTAACTTCTGTAAGTCAGGACAGAGACCAATCTCTAGAATGACGACCTTAGTAGACATGAAAATAGCCAGAGAGCACCTCTTGCATAAGCTATTTGTGAGAGGTGAATGGACCGAACAGGGCCAGGATGTGTGGTTGCAGGCCATCACACAACAGGTCACTGAAACAGGGTCAGATATATATAGAGATCAGGGTCCCTTACATGTGGCCCTGAGTGAACTATATATGGCTCCTAAAGCCAAAGAGGAACACAATAAGATCGCCAGGATAGCAGCATACCTGTACCTATATATGGGAGACATGCAGGATAGATGTGCTGAAAGCCAAAATCTGGCAAATAGGCAACAGATGGCATTACAGAAGGTCCAATCTGATCTGGACTCTTCTGAGCAGAGGCTGCAGAGGAGCCAGGAGTCAGAAAATGACAGCAGACTGTACATTACTAAAATAAAGGAGGATATAGATGTGCTGCAAAAGGAAAAGTCAGAACAGGATACTAGATTTCTGGCCCTGCAGAAGGAGCACCAAGACAGTTTGGACTCCTTACTGCAGAGCCAGAAAAAGCTGGAGCAACAGATCAATTTCAACAGGGCATGCACAGAGCAGGTAGCCACCCTGCAAATCCAACTAGACAGAGAGAAAGAGGAGAGCAATAAACTGATCCTGAAAGACCTGGATACCCAGGCAGAGTTTGATCAGGAGCGCCAGAAAGTTGGTGCCTTCCAAAGGCAAAGGAACGACCTGGCGGCACAAATGCAGGCTCTTAGTCAGGAAAGAGACGCCTTAGGCCAGGAAGTCTGCCATTTAAAAAGGAAAATGGAAGAAAATCACCTGGCCCACCAGGGACTGGGTGACCTCCAAAAAGAAAACCAGAACTTGCTAGAGCACACCAGGAGGGTGGAGGATGCTCTAGCAAGAAAGGAGCAGGCCAATAGGGACACAGCTCAGGAGGTAACCCTCCTGCAGCAAAGACTGGCCCAGTTCTCCAGGACCAACCAGGAAGCACAGAGGGAAAATGAGGCCCTCTGTCAACACAATGATAGGCTCCAACAGCAGGTAGCGATGCAGGAGAGACTGATAGAGTCGAGTAAGGCCTTAACTGAGGAACTGAAGGCACAAATGCAGGCTCTTGCATTGCAACAGGGAGCAGGGGCGGATAGAGATGAGGTTCGCTGGGAAATGGAAACTCCGGAGCATAACCTCAGGAGCCCTAGTACCAGAGGCCCTCATACCTCTCAGTCCCTGGACTCTGCCACCCCCATGTCCCCTGGCGCACATGAGCACAGGGCCACAGGGATGGCAGATTACTATCCAGCCAGAAGCATGGGGCTCATAGGCCAGTACCATCCAGGAATGGAGGGGTGGGCATCCGGGTATGGGCACCCAAGTACAATACAGTTCAGTGGGGAACCCCAGGAGAGTAGGCCCATTAAGGGCATCCTGAAAACCTCTGCCCAGTTAGGTCAGTGGAGGGGGTACCCATCAAATCCTGACAGCAAGGAGGAATCTGAAGACTCCTCTGAACTGCGCAGGACACAGTAGACCAGGTCCCCACATTCTGCCAGCCATTCCCAGGCTCGCAGAATCCGGGAAAACCTGGAAGAACAGACGGGAACCTCTGGGAGCAGTGCCTCTGAGTCCGACGAAGAATGGACAAGGGTTACCCGAACCAAAAAGGCCAATAAGGCAAAAAGGGCCTTGCTCAAGGACCCCTTAAAGCAGATTAAGGCGATCAGGAGCGTCATCACGCCTTACCATAAGAACGCTAAGTATTCTGTTTGGGAGCACTTAGAGTTGTTTGAACAAATGATGGAGACTTTCCATTTGAAGGACAGCCAAAGCTGCATTCAATATGTAAAGTGGACCTTCTCCCCGGAATACTCCAGTTTCTTTGCGGGGCTGGAGGACCAAAATCATTTAAGATGGTCCACCTATAAGGCGGCCATCCTGAAACATTTTTCTGTTCACAGAAATCCTCAAGAGGCTCGCAAGGCAGCCTACAATTTGCAATGTGGGGAGGATCAGGCCCCACAAGAATTTGTGCAGGAGTTAAAGCGGGCTTTTGCACAGACCACAAGAAGGGTGCGCACGGATAGCCGTGAATTTATAAACACGTTTTTCCATGCCTTGCCCAAATATATCATGACCCAGCTCGTGAGGGATTTTCACGAGAAAAGATCTTTAGACTGGGTCATTGAACAGGCTACCCGCATCTATGAGGTGCAGAAGCCCATAGAAAATAAAAGCAATGCCCAGAAAAACCCCAAAGCCAACAGCACCCCTGCTGCTGCCAAGGTGGCAGAGGTAAAGGTCACCCCCGTTTTGGATTTGGAGATGGGGGGGCCTAAAAACCTACCTGCACCTAATAATGCTAGGCCCAGGAGGTCCTCGGGTCAGTCACAGACAGGGAGCCAAGGAGGCAGCCCCACAAATGGGGTCCCTCGCTCTCCTGATTATGTAAGTCCCCGTTACAAGGGAAATCGACCCATCCTGGGTTATGTGTGGACTCCTCCAGCCCAAGGGGGGGGATCCAGACAAGCACCTAACCCAGGGAACTTCCCTCCAAACTTCCCACAGGAGGGCAGAAATTTACCAAACCCTGGGCAGAACTTTTTCCCCAGATATCCACCCGACTTTCAGCCCCAAAACCATCCATCCTTCTTTCCCCAATTCCCTGAGCCCAGACCACTGAATCCGGGAGAGGGGAGGCCAAGGGTGGAGGGGTACCCAAATCTTCCCAACCCGGGGTATTACCAGAGAAGGGACAGCTACCCTTCCCGGGATCAGCCCAGGGGAGAAAACAGGGCCCCGTATCAGCCTGAGCGGGTTTCCCAGTTAGAGCGCCAGGTTCAAAACATGGCGCGGGATATGGGTCACATACTGAGGGCTCAGCAGAACCCTCAGATCAGCATGCCGGCGCAGAACGCACCCAACTCTGGACCTGGTGCTCCAGAACAATGACGGGGGCAGCACCCCGATAACTCACCGGTTCCCAGGGAGGAGGCACAAGGGGAAGGGGGGTGTAAAGCCTTGGAGGAAGCTTCCTTCCTCACTTGTAAACAGCCCCTGGAAACCCAGGAACCGGAAACGAAATCTCTTGCCCCTGAAAGTCTGCCTCCTAAGGAGCAGAGGGGGGGTAGGAGAAACAAAAGACCCAAACAGACTCAGTTTGAGGAGGAGGTACAGATCTTCCAATTTGAGGGAGAGGGATCCTCAGAGGATCCTGGGAAAAGGATTTTCTCCTTCAGAGAGGGGGGAACTCCTCCCAAAGAAAAATGGGTCCCTAGGGATGCAAATCCAGACTGGGGAGATGTGGAGACTGAGCTACCGCCGCCCACCATCTCATCCCAGAACCAACAGCAAGAAAATCCCCTGGTTCAAACCCATCCTGGGGACTGCCTCCAAAAAGGGGGGGGCAGCCCAGAACCGGAACCAGGGGAACCCACAATGGCTCTGATCTCCAGTTGCCAACTTTTTCTTTCAGATTCCCAAGACTCTCCACAGAATTCTGCCCAAATCTCTTCGCTATCGATGTCCAAAACCAGAAAGTTAGCCCACCAGTTGTCCAAAAATGTACATTATCTGTGCCCCCTTGAGGAGAAGGAGGGAAGATATTATGCCCCGGTACAAGTACAGGGGCAGGGTACAATCTCAGCACTGGTGGACACTGGATCTCAAGCTACCCTTCTGTCCAGAAGGGCCTTTGACGAACTGAATGCAGGAAGGGGAGAGAATTACCAAATTCCTCTCACCTCTCTTCCTGGACAACTGCAGAACTTTGACGGGAAGGAAATTCCCGTCGAGGGGACGGCAGACTTGGACATTAAGATCGGGCGACATAAGTTGAAACACCCGGTCATAGTTGTGACCCCAGAGGGCACCCCTTGTTTACTAGGGAATGACCTCCTGAGAAGGTTGTCACCCCTAATAGATTGCGTAAACAAGGTCCTCTGGACTCAGACTAGCCGACCCATAAAATTAAAACAGAGTGTCAACCATGTTAGTTTAAACGGCACATGCCACATGGTTGAACAAAAATCTGACCAAGTAGAATTTCACTTCCAGAACAACCAAATTCCAGATGTGACGGTAATAGCAGTAGGACAACAGACTGGTGATGGGGGGTCCTCTCTATTTCTGAAAATCAACCTTCCTTCCAGTCTAAAGTGGTATTCCACGCTGGAAGGAAACACTCTGAAATTCTATACTAATCCACAATCAGAAACCCCCACTCCTATAGTCCAGAAAGATGTGAAATCAGCTCAAAGCCTGGCTGATATTCAGCAAATTGGAGAGCAGTTGTTCATCCCTGTTCAGTTAAATGATGGGAAGGACTCTGTTCTCGCTCGAGTGTGTGTGAACAACGGTAAGAGCTTCATCAGCGAAGCCATGTTCCGCCAACTCCCAAAAGATCCAGCCATTCCCACCTTCAAACTGATAGACAAATGGGAAATGGACCTGGAAGCACCTGACTCCAAACATCTCCTGCCAAGCAGGTGTATGCTCAAAATCTCCATTGGCAACAAGAGCATAGTCCATAATTGTTGGGTCGTGCGAGACGTCACTGCCGCCTTTTACTTAGGCAGTGACATTCTCAATCGCTTTGCCATTAGTTTGGACCTAATAAACTTCAAAGCTTGGTCCCGATTAGCGGATAATCCCATGGGCTTTGATGATCCAGAAAAAGCATTTAGGTCAGCTCAATTGCTACCTTATGCAGTTGAAATTCAGGTTAAAGAGGAAGTCACCATCCCAGAAAGGACCCGACAATTCTCCCTGGAAGTGAAAGTTAAAAGGGGACAAGAGTTGAAAAACCCTGATGCTTACATACATCTAAATGCTTCTCTCCAACAGCAAGGGTTGGGGGTAAACCCGACTCCATTAGTCAACATAGAACATGACACCATTCCAATAGAGGTGGATAACAGCGACTTAAAGAGTATTACTCTAGCCGCAGGCACCATTATTGGAATGGCGGTTGATGACCGACATTTCTCCATTGATCTTGTAAATGAACTGTTAGGACCAATCCCCAAGGACTGTGTTGACAGTGACAGTGAGGACAATACAACACCAGACAGGATTTTTACCCGGCATGGGGGGAACTTCCTGGTGTACACTTCCTGCCCCTATGGTAAGGAAGATGTGACTTGTGACTTCAGGAGGGATGAGGTGATTTTCCAGGTCCATGAGGGCTGCCTTGCCCACCTGAAGCCTCCGGTCCAAATCAGCACTCTGACCAGGGACTTCTCCACCCAGCTGGAGGAGGCCGCTGAAATAGCCAAACCAGAAGTCTTTCCAGGCTTCAGGCAGATGGTGGAAGAGAGAGTCAACCTAGCTGATGCCTGTGTGACTCTGGAACAAAAGCAAAAGTTGAAACAAGTTTTCTTGGATTTCCAAGATCTCTTTGCGGTAGACTCGTATGACTGTGGTCGCACTGACATCCACACAACAACGATCCCCACGGACCCTGGCATGACTCCTGTGTTTGTGAAGCAATATCGTTTGCCTCTCGCATCCATGGAGTCCCTTACTGAAATAATTAAGAACCTTGAGTCCCGGGGAATAATCCGTCCAGTCCACAGCACCTTCAATAATCCGGTGCTGGGAATATTGAAGCCAAACGGCCAGTGGAGACTCTGTGCCGACCTCAGGGAGCTCAACAAACGGGTCCATACTTCCCGATGGCCTCTGCCCTACATTGACCAAGGGCTGGCCCAGATCCAGGGGTCACAGGTATTCACTGCAATAGACCTGACCAATGGATACTGGACCGTGCCTGTCAGCAGGGAGGACCAATACAAACTGGCTTTTACCTTTGGGGGCCAGCAGTACACATGGACCCGGACTCCCTTCGGAGACCTCAACTCCGGCAATGAATTCAACATTTTCCTACATAAGGCCATGCCCGACCTGGGTGCGAGGGGTAACCTGGCTTATGTAGATGATGTCCTCATCAAAAGTTCATCTGTGGAGGAACACATAGCGGAGATCCGTTATGTTCTGACACAGTTGAGGGCCGCCGGAGCAAAACTTTCCTTTCAGAAAGCACAGTGGTGTAGAACCCGTGTTAATTTCTTGGGGCATGAGATTACTCCTCAGGGCCTCTGTCCCCAGGAAAAGAAAGTGGAAGCACTTCAGAAACTGAAAGACCCCACAACTCTGCGGGAACTAAGGAGCCTCCTTGGACTGACTAATTACAGCAGAAAGTTCATTGAGAGCTACGCAGAGATCACCAGACCCCTGATTCATCTCCTGAAGGGGGGGGTCAAGTGGGAATGGGGTCCAGAACAAGCCGAGGCAGTAAAACAACTCAAAAGAAGCCTCTCACAAGCGCCTTGCCTAGCTTACCCTGTCAGAAACAAGGAGTTCTTCCTGGAGACGGGGTTCTCTAATACGTGCTTGACGGCAGTATTATATCAAAAGCATGACAAGGTCAATAAAGTAATCTCCTATGCGAGCAAAACTTTATCCTCTGTGGAGGAAAAATTCAACGATTGTGAGAAGGCACTCCTGGCAACGGTGTGGGCATTGAAGAATTACCGCCCGTTTATCCAGGGGGAACACATCATAGTGGAGACTCCACACCAGCCTCTGCAATATCTCCAAAGTGACAGAATCCGGGCCGGAAATGTGAGTAATTCCCGAATTACTTCCTGGATTCTGTCAATGCAAGGCTTTCCTGTGGAGGTCAGATATGGCCAAAACAAGAAGAGTCCCCTCGCGCAAGGTCTGGCTGACTTGCATGATTGTGCCAGAGAAAACTGTCTCGAGGACGAAAGTCTAAAAATAAAGGACAACATGGAGGCATACCTTAATTCCCCCCACAAAGTCTTTGAAGAAGACAAGTGTGAGGGAATGCCCACTGTGTATGTGGATGGATGCTCTTACCATGTCGACAACAACGGGGAGAAAGAACTGGTGGCCGGCGTAGGGAATGCATGGGTGAATGAGTCCCCAGAACCCTCCGCTGGATACAAAATTGGTCCCCGAAGTAGTCAGGTGGCAGAATTGATGGCTGTGCATCAGGCCATCCTCACTGCTGTCCAGCATCAACTCCACGAACTGGTCATAATCACAGATTCGGATTATGTACGGAACGGGTTCGTGGAGCACCTGGTTAATTGGAAGACCAGAGGCATGGTATGTGCTAACAACAAACCCTTGAAACATGGGAAGTTGATCCAAAACATTGATGATCTGGTCACCTCGAATGGGATGACCATCTATTGGAAGAAGATCAAGGGTCATTCCAAAGTAGAGGGACCAGACAAAACTGTAAATGACTTAGCTGATCAGCTGGCCAAAACCGGGGCCATCCAAGGGGATCTAATGGAGATTGAGTCCCTGTTGGGGGAAATCCAGGTCACTGCCATCACTAGGTCCCAGACAAATGCTCACAACGACCTCTCAATTGCACAATGGAGTAAGGAGACCCCTGATGCTGATTTGATCACTGCTCAGAAGGGGGATCCAATAATTGGTAAATTTTACCAGCACATTGAGGACCCTGAGAACTTTCCCCTGACGGATACCGATTACATTGGGAAAGAGGACCTAAGAGTGTTGATGAAATGTCCCAAAATGTTCCGGATCCAAGACGGTTTGTTGGTAAGGAAATCCAAAGCTGGCCACGATCAGTGGGTGGTTCCTACCTCATTCCGAAGCCTGATGTTAAGTCACGCCCATGATGCGGCCACTGCCGGTCATAGGGGGTTTCACACAACATTGGAAATCTTAAGAGAGGTTGCATACTGGCCACACATGGGGCAGGACCTCGACCAGTACCTGAAGGGTTGCCTTGTGTGTGCACAATTTCAGCCATCATCCCTCACACACCGGGCGCCTTTACAAAAGAGGGGAATGACACTGCCATGGTCAGATTTACAAATCGACTTTGTAGGCCCTGTGATTCGCTCGGCTAGGGGGAATAAGTACATGTTGACCGTGACATGCTTGTTTACCAAGTGGGTGGAATGTCTCCCAGCCCCAAATTGCAAGGCAGAAACTGCAGCGGCCTTGATGATTAACCACATCTTTTCCCGTTTTGGTCTACCTCAAAGGATTGAGTCAGACAGAGGTAGCCACTTCACCAGTGAAGTAATGACAAAGATGTGTAGATACTGGGGGTCAAGAGAAAGCTGCATATTGCTTATAGACCAGCTTCTTCTGGGGCAGTAGAGAGATATAACCGGACAATTGTGAGCATATTAAAGAAGTTTGTGGCAGATTCTGGGCCAAGTTGGGATATCCGATTACCTCTGGTCCTAATGGCCATCAGATCTACCCCTTCATCTGCAACCAAAATGTCACCATTTGAGTTGATGACTGGGCGCAAGATGGTGCTTCCGCAGCATTTGCTCTACAGGACCCAAGAGCAGACACTGATAAATGCCTCCACTACTCATGAGTATGTAGAGAATTTAAGGAAACACCTCCAACATGCTTTTGCTTATGCTCAGCGGAATCTAGAAAGATCGACTGATAGCATGAAGACCCATTATGACCTGAAAACTTCCAGGAAGGAATATCAGGTGGGAGACCGGGTCTATCTATACAACTTCCAAAGGAACCAGGCCAAGCAGCGCAAATTTTTGCCTACATGGAAGGGACCCTTTGAGATCGTCGATAAGATCTCCCCTGTGGCCTACAAGATCCGCATCCCCAAAGGTGGTTCGGCAGAGGGGGAAGACAAGTGGGTCCACATAAACCAGTTGAAATGTTGCCATCCCAGGCACACTCTGCAACAACTGGAGGAATCCTCTGGAATCCTAGCGGGTACTGTATCAGACTAATTCAGTTCCAATCATAAAACCTACCACATCTAGTCTCTAAAATATTGTGATTTACATGAAACTGTCTCTAGTGATGCTGTTTTTTTTTTTTCAAAATAAGAATGTAATATTTCGTTACGATGAAATGCATATGCTGCCCCACTATCTCAACAGTGGTGGAAAAAAAAATCGTCTATGAGTAGATATTGCCGCTCTTCCTTTATCATCCTAGGAGAGATGAAACCATGAAGGATGACCAAGAAGGACGATCCGGAGACCGGGAGCAAAGACACAACGGGCCCGGGGTACCGCCCAATCTTCCCATCAGGACCGGCGAGGAGAACTGATCGATCTGACCGGATGGAGAAGAAGATGCTGAACTGTGCCATCTACAGAAGAGGAAGAAGATTATGCGGACAGACCGGTGCGTGGGTCAAAACCCTTGGGCACTCGACTCCCCATCGACCCAAACTCAAAGTGCAGTCACGTGGGGGGGCTTGTAGGGTGTCCTGACCCACGTTTAAGCTACCCTGCTACAACATTTGGTGCTGTGGGCTTAGGAAATTCAAGATGGCGGAAAACCCACATGTGCGCCGAAATCCAGGAAAGCTGCGCAGTTGTGCGCACACCAAAATGGTTACCTAACTTGCCACCCACCAGGGTAAAGAAAGGTCTTTGTTAACAAAATCCACTTTTACTGATGTCAAAAGGTTGCTGAAATCGTGACTCATTGGACCACTTTAAAGATTCAACCCTTTTTGTGGGGTTCCACATAACCATCTTACTGTAAGGAGCCCCATCAAAACAATGTTAAGCAAGGATTTACTACCATGTAAGAACCATTCCTGTTTAGAATGCATTAATCCAAGAAAATCCCAAAAATGGGTGCAGTACCAGTACTCACCACTATCCAAAAGCCGGCGTTTTAAAACCCACTGTGTGTTTTTCTGAAGGCAAGCAAAATGCCTATTTCAAACCTTGCAACATGTGCAAAATATTCACTGAACACCAGCAGACATTTGGCAGAATGGAGTTTTGTGTGCCTACAAAATCTGGGAAATGAAGAGCCCAAAAACAATGCTTATAACAAAAATGCTATGGAGTCAGCAGCTTAAGCCTAACTGCAACTGGATTTAAAACCACCAAAATCGAAAATGTTAAATTAAATGAGTGACCTATGTTTGGTGTCACATGCCTTTGTAACTGTTGAAATGTCATAGTTTTGCACTTAGAATCAGCATTCTAGCTGCATGTGTAAAATTACAAGTTATTTTAAAAGCAACAAAAAGTTAGCTGAAGGTCTGGCTTAAGGAACTTGATTTTGCCTAGCAACGGATCCCATCAGGAGTGAAACTTGAGTCACAACTATGTTCCCAGGCCAATGTTCCTTTTGCTGCCCACATTAAGGATATGCCATCTATCTGATAATTGAATTTCCTGTGCTCTGCCAGAGAGTGAACAAAGCCCTCTCCACTCAGGCAAAGGTTTTTATTACAGACGTCGTAAAAAGTGGCTTCCTCCTGGAGAAGCTGGGAGGGGCACTGCCTGTGAGAAGCAAGCTGGCTTGGCAGAAACTGGAAAGACTGGTTTCTGTACCATGTGACCTGAAAAGACACACCCCTGCAGCAAGGATATGGTTTTATAAAAAGGGGGATAGTTCATAGTGCGGACATGTGAAAATTTTATAAATGATACCATAATTCTTGTGAATTTTCTGCCCACAGTTTAAGACGTGGTAGGAACCGGTGGTATGTTCAGGGGGGTTTTAGCGGAAAAGTGGATATTACTCTAAATGTGTGCATGTTAAAAATCTGAAACTTCATCAGTTAATGTCCCTACCCCCTGCACACATGTATGTAAAGTTGGGTCCATGTCGGAAATTGAAAAAGCAGTTAAAAAGTCAATTATGTACACTCTTTGAATGCAAGCTCCGAGAATGAGCAGATTTGGACATAGACATGGCTAAATTCAGCCACACCATGTATATGTAATTGCAAACAACTGTGTAACTCTGAAGTATGGATTTTGATCATATATATATTTGGGTGCACAGATGATAAGGGAGGTTGTTTCAAGAGATCATAAAATGACATCAATCTGACTCACAGTTCAGTTTGCCAATCAAGCGGAGGAATGGAAGCCTGACCAACGACGAATGAGAGGGGCAAGTCTAGTGATGCAACACACACACCCATTCTCAAGAAACAGATAAAAGCAGAGAGTCAGGACACATAGAGACATTCAATTTCATCTGCCGCTGGAAGCCCTGCCGGAAAAATCCATACTTACCTCCATCAAACTCCAGAAAGCCAAACTAGAGACTTCAATCTATCCAGAGCAGAGACCAGACCAGAGAGAAAGCAGTGTTGTGCCTAGCAGAGACCAGACCAGAGAGAAAGCAGTGCTGTGCCTAGCAGAGACCAGACCAGAGAGAAAGCAGTGCTGTGCCTAGCCGAGACCAGACCAGGCGCTGTGAGCAGAATCCGGAAAGACCTGACCAGACTGAAGATCGTGACCAAGTCGCTTTCCTGTAAAATCTCTTGTGAGTACCGCCAAACTGTACCAAACCAATCTCTTAGTTTAAATTCATCTAATTCAATCTATTTAACCTAAGTAGAACTGCCTCCTAGCTGTCACCTGTCAATTCTAGTAAAATTTGTCACTTGTCAAAGTGTGCGTTTAAAATTGGCAAAACCAAAAACGACCTTTACTAAATTGCTCATATCTCCGCAACCGTTTGGGCTAGAGACTTGCAATAACTTTCATTTGGAAGCTGACATCCCAGGCTTTCCTAGGACCCCAAAACGGTAGAGATAGTCCTTGCGGTTCCTTTGTAATAGCGCTCGGCGCATCCGCGAATTTTGCCGCGATTTGCAATTTCTTCACATGTAAAAAAAAACTGCTGCTGCCTGATTTCATTTGCCAGAAATTCGTTTAACCTGCTAACTATCCCTGCATCATTGCTAGTGTGAGCCTGGACTAATATTAACTAGATACCACTCATCCTGAACCTCTAAAAGGGAATTAAGAGCGTTTCCAGCATATTTCTCATTCATTGCTAGCACCTATCAAAGCATTTGCCTGTGTTTTCAAACTTCTGTTTAAGCTTGCTGGATTGAACTGAATTACAGTTGATTGCATTTCTGAGAACTGTGTGTTTTCCTTCCATTT
Source organism: Ambystoma mexicanum (assembly GCF_040938575.1). Taxonomy (NCBI): domain Eukaryota; kingdom Metazoa; phylum Chordata; class Amphibia; order Caudata; family Ambystomatidae; genus Ambystoma; species Ambystoma mexicanum. The sequence goes on from NC_090921.1 coordinate 309,111,120, forward strand.
CCTTGCCTTGCATCAAGGGGGGGAGGGGAGTAGCCAGAGAAAAGTGATTACATTGTTTGGTTGAAATCATATTGCGTATTTTCTGTACTGCATTCATTGAATATTGCATCCACCTGAGCCTACATAAAGCATCCTCTACCACATTATACTTTTGTTCCTATTTACCAGTGTGCTACCTTATCCATTTCATGTCAACTCATTAGTGATTAAAGAAGTGTGCTAGTGCCAGATTCTCCGTTGTTAATATTTACCATATCAGATTAAGTGTGATCTTCAATTATTAATTTATTAAAAAGTGTGATATATATTTTAATTTATCAAATAAACCTTTTAAACTTGCAAAACAGAATTACTTCTTGGCTCAGTGGGGTCAGGGGGATTCCAAGAGAGGGGTGCTATACAAGGGTAGTCATCCAGAACGCATGAACTGGACCTAAAGATATATCAATAAGGGTTTTCATTCAGTATTCTAGACTAGGCGTTAACTTGGCTGTAGTGCTGAATTGAATCCTCTTACAGTGTATGTGCACAAGCGCATACTACCATCAGCCTCCATTGATCTGTGGTATGCAGATAATCAAGATGGCAACATGTTCATCTTCACCAGTAGCCAGTGGGGGAGCTAAAAGCCTAAATGACCACTTAAGAAAAGCTATTAAGTTTGCTTTGCCAGTCGCAGCAGGGATCCCTCCCCTCCTTCTCTCCAAACGTGTGTTTGTGTTGTTTGGTGGAAGCAAGGGGTGGCATTTCAGTGGAAAGTATGTTGAAAAGCCCAATTCTTGTCCTGGGTGACTGGTTTTGTTTGTGATGATGAATCCGACAATTTATGACTATTTTTTAAGATTAGTTAACTCCACCTGCTATACCGCGATTACCATGATATACCGTCATTTGACAAGAAGGTTATTGTACCGCCATAAACCTAATACCGTGCCTCCCCTAGCAGGGGTTGTCCCATCACAGTGATTGTGCATCACCTTCCTGTCTCGAACCACCCACACTTAAACCTCCTATTTATGGAAGAGGTGATTTTAACCCTGAGGCGATAAAGGGGAAATCATTGTGTTGATTTCAGGATTGCGTCATCCACCATCTTTACAGCAGCACTGAGGACCAGGGACAGTGGAGAGGAGGACGTTGTTGCAGAGGGAGTATGCAGGACCAAGGAGGCAGAGTTCAGAAGGCTGAAGCAGGCACCACAGCCATTAAAAACAACAGATAATTGAGCAGGTTGGCTGCTAGATTTGACTGTTTTGGGGGTATGTTTGATGGCTGTCTAATCATTCCCCTGTGGGTCTCGAAAGAGAGTCTCCCAATTAGGAGTGACAGATTTGCTGTGTCTGTGTGTATAAGGGACTTTCGGTTTGTTTTTGCCAGTGTTAGAAGTATACCAAAAAAAGTAGTGGAAATGTGACCCACACGGGGGACATCGTAGGCAAGAAGGGAGCACAGTGCAACACATTTTTCAAGGTTTGCCGCCATGATGACTACAGCCAATTGAGCTGAAATAGATTTCAGTGTAGCTGCAGCTGCCATTGGGAAGTAAAGTGGAAACCTGTGCGTTAACTTCCCAAAGAACAGTTCCAAAATGGTGAAAATGGTTGCATAAAGTAGTGTCACTGTTAACAGTAAGAAATGTAGTGGAACGCCGCTCAGGACTGTTCCCTTCGACCACTGGTTTTTGTTTAAAGCCGCTTACAATGTGTGGAGGTTGCTTGTCGCGCTTTTCATTGAGATTATGTCACGAATGGCACTCTGTCAAGAGTGGCACAGGGTACCCAGGTAGGGTTTGGGTGGCTGTGCTGAAGAAAGGTAGCAGATAAGCACACACAGCAGGAGGTTCATCAAGAAAGAAGAGTAGGAAACAGTAGCTGTGAGCCAAAAGGGGCAAAAGATACAAAAGTACAAACAAACTGGATTCCCTCTTGGGGTGTATGCTGAAATGGGAAAGAGTGTTCCACGAACCTTAGGAAGCTCCAGCCTTCTGCACAGATTGCTATAACAGAGGCCCACGCTGTATGCTCATGGCTGGGAACAACAGCAGTGGGTGTCTGTAACACTGAAAATGCGACAAAGGAAGGGGCAGAGGTTGCCTGCCGGAAACCAACAGGCAAGCTCTGTACAAAGGGATTACATAAGACACATGAGAAGACAAGAACAGAAATATCCAGCAAAAAGGAAGTCAATGAGCAATCTAGCAGAAGGAAAGGCAGTTAGACTGAAGGTGGAGTACAGAGGACTCAAGGAAGAGAACAAGGAGCAGCAGTCAGGAAAACAGAAGTGCTGCAAAGTAGGAAGCAGGTCTGCAGTCAAGAGTGGCACTAGGTGCAGGCAAACTGTATTGGACTGCGGAGGACTGTAGTAGGCTGCAAGGCAGGGAGTCCAGAAGAACAGGACAGAGAGAGATTAGTAGTAGGCGACAGACAGAGAGCCCAAAAAAATAGGGCCGCGAGGTAAGGAGCCCAGAGGAGCAAGGCTGTAGGCAGCGGAGGGAGACAGGCTGCAAGGAAGGAGCCCAGAGGACACGGGCTGAAGGCAGCAGAGTGAGCAGGCTGCAAGGAAGGAGCCCAGAGGACAAGGGCTGTAGGCAGCCGGAGTGAGGCAGGCTGCACGGCAGGGAGCCCAGTGGACAAGGACGGTAGGCAGCCGGAGTGAGGCAGGCTGCAGGGCAGGGAGCCCAGAGGACAAGGACTGTAGGCAGCCGAGTGAGGCAGGCTGCAAGGCGGGCTGCAGAGGACTAGGACTGTAGGCAGCCGGAGTGAGGCAGGTTGCAGGGCATGGAGCCCAGAGGACAAGGACTGTAGGCAGCCGGAGTGAGGCAGGGTAGGCAGCGAAGAGGTGCAGGACCGCTGACTGTAGAGGGCTGCATAGGACTGTAATAGGCTGCAAGGCAGGAAGCCCAGAGGACAAGGGCTGTAGGTAGAAGGCAGCGGAGCGTGATCGGCTGAAAGGGCACTGGAACAAAACAGGATAAGGCAGCAACAGGGACAGCATACAAAGTAAAAGGTCAAGGCAAATAGGAGCAGGGAGAACTCAAGATGCAAGACACTGTGCTCCTGCAGGCAGCTGCTTATATACAGCCCTGCCCTGTTCTGAGGCAGGCTAATTGACAGCACCTGCAGCAGCACACTTGAAGACAATCTGCCTCCTCCCTCTCTGGTCCTGAGCAGGTGGAAGCAGCACTGGCTGCTAGGGCTTCTGGGGATTGTGGTCCCAATAACAAGGAATGAGAATAGCCAGGAATTGAGGACTGCAGCCAGGTGCATTATGGTAAATGTAGTTAATTGAATAAAATAAGAAAGAACCAAAGTTGAGCAAATGGAAATAAAAGACCAAGGCGTGAAAAGGAGTTGTTCAAAGAGTATTAGGAGGATAAATGAGTACCAAGTAGTCCATGATGGCTGCCAATGCGTGCGCCAGCGGCGCGGGCATGACAGATTACCTTTCAAACATTTCCCACATCAAGGCCTGGCAGAATCACAGCGCCATTACTTTTAAATCACTTTTCTTTTGTTGTCAGCCGCTCTTTTCTTATGCAAGGCTGTTTAAGCAATCTCTAGTGTATAGCCAAACAACCTTAACACAAACCTTCTTTAGCGTGTATCTTATTGGGCTGAAACTGCAATGCAGTGAAAAAGGAGAATTTTCAGAATCTCATTATTTTCACATGCGTTCATTGCTGCGGAAACACAGAGACAAGGCTGCTGAGAGTTGCGCTCAGGCCTGGACAGACGGTCTCCTGTTGCACACAAGGCCCTGTAGGCGACTGATCACTAGACAAAGTTAACACTGTGAAAGGCACCTGCTGCAGAGATCATGCCCACTAAAGGGTAGCGCAGATCTCTGTAAGCAAGTCCTAGATTTCCACCCAAGAGCATTTGTTTGTTTGTTTGTTTGTTTGTTTGTTTGTTTAATCTGTGTTTAATCACATTTAATCTGTGTTCTGCAGGCGTAATAATGTGATAATAACGGGGTTTGTAAGAGGTTGTTCATCTTTGCTGGGTGCTTACTGCCAAGAGATGAATAATTCAGAATGTATGGGAAATATAGGAACGTGAGAAATATATAAAGAATCTAGAAGCATAACAGTGACTTAAACCTGCAAAACAAGATCACAATTTTAATATTATTATTCTGGTATTTACTGAACGCAGACCTAGCCTCGGGAAGCAACGGAGCGCTTTACAATCATAGGAGGAAGAACACAGTGAGGAAAGCAGAGACACAACTAGCGGGGAGCTAACAGGGGAGGGTGAGGGTGGGCAATTGGCAGCAAGGGATCTGCAAGCAAGGGGGGGAGACAGTGGGGAGCAGATCACTGAGTGGCAGCTAGGGTGGGTCCAGGGTGTGTGGACCTAGGTGTTAAGGAGGATCCTGGCAGTAAAGAAGGATCCCTTTTCATTTATGAGAGCCCTTTTTGAATATGTCACTTGACGGGGAGACCCTGCAAGGAACAATGGAAAAACGAACAGCAGCCCCCTTGTTTTGCAGAGTGCTTAGAAACCACACGCGTTCTGGTGAAGCACTTTAAACTTCAGTACATTGAAATGGTTGAGGCATGCAGCTTTTGTACACCTGATCATTCCCAGGTTTGCTTGCAGATTACACATTTGGGAACAACAAGACCATCATAAATTACAAGAACTAACAAAATCCTTATATATTTTGAAATTCTTACTAATATTCATTGGCTATTGTTCGAAGTTTCCGAGTGGGTGTTGCATGGTGGGCAGGCTGAACAGCACAGGGATGCACGGTGGCTGCACAGATGAACCTTAAGCCCCTTCTCAAAGGTGGGCAGCTATGGCTCCCTCATTCTGTTTCCCATGATAACTATAGGCCGGCAGCTCCTGACAAGCAAAGAACTGCTAGCCTGGTTGAAGGTGCCAGACCACCTCTTCTCCTCATGCCGTCTCACTCCCTCTCTCACTTAATGTCAAAACCCACCCTATCCACACATGTATGTGGGAAAGCAAAAGGGGCATGTGGCCCGGCTCCTCACCTGGGGGCATAATCCAAAGAAGTCAGTGCACGCACTTAAATAACACATGTCTTGATATTCTATGGTGTGATGCGGGGGGCTCTGTGCCTGCAGCCTGGCCCTTGGTAAGGACTAACAGCTGATTTGATGTATTAATCCTGCATTCCTGCAGTTCGCTGTCGGACATAGGTCATGTGTTTACAATAGCACAACGTGTGTGGAATGTTACCTTAATTTGGGGAATATATTGATCACTTGCAATAACCAAAGTTGAAGTGCACATTTTTATGCTTGAATACTATGATGGTTCGGACGACGTGTTAAGTACTTTTTAAAGATATCTGTGTTCCTATGCCAGATCAGTTCCCAATCCAAGCCAGGCAAATGTCACATTTCCTCTTTCTGAGGTACCAAACTTTGGTGATAGTAAATCCTACAACCCTACTGTGCTGTAACAGCATGCCTGCTTCAGAGAGAGCTCGTTATAAGAGGTAGCACAGCATGTGTATGGTGCTCAAGCGCTCCACCCTCCAAACAATGGTTGTGAAAACTAAGCAGCCTCCCCAATGAAGGGTAGTTAGTTGGAAGAGGTGACATGGATGCCAAATTTAAGACAGTGGGGGCAAAGTAGCGAGGCCTCGTCACCGGACATTACTCTGATCTGGGACAGAGCGTCTCTTTTCACAATATACTATTGTCAAGGGCTTGACCACTAGGACGTTGCTTACCAAGTCCTTGCAGTGGTGGGCATGTTCCTTTCTTCTTGGAGGCACCGGGTGTCGAATCGTCCAGGGTGAACCGAGGTCAGTGCAGGCAGGAGACACAGCCCCCTTCCGTCCCAAGCAGATGTATGGACTTGGGCAGGGTTGGGGACTGGTTCCCCCACACCACGGGCTGAGCTTACCTCCTAGTATTTAATGTGGTGTAAGGCAGTGGAATCACAAGGGCACCACTGAGCCCGAAGGTGAATGTGAGATGTCAAGAAGTTTGTCAAAGGAGCCACTCTGTGACAGCACGATCATAAAGAAGAAAGGACTGTAGAAGAAGTGGTGCTCAGGAGCAGGACAAATACAATAGAGACAGAATGCCAGCAGGTGAGTAGTATGGGCCTGGGAGAACTCAGGAGGACCACAGAGGAGCAAGGCAATGAGCCAGAACAATGGGAGCTTAAGACACACTGCAGTAATGACACGCCAACCCTTTATAGCAAGTGTAGCGAACGTACGGGGTCAGCGGTCACCTAGGAAACCGAACACTGTTGCTGGGAACAAGGTCACGTGTCCCCAGCCTTGAAAGTTGCGCCGTGACGTGAGCACAGTGCAGCCCTGGCCCCGGATGCATCTCGTGTGACCACAGCACCACCATAGGAGCCCTCACCGGTGCCCACCTCCCTTGTAGACATTCAGGGACCCCAGGCGGTGACCTTCCCAATCAATCAGATAGTATAGATGTCTCCTACAGAAACAAGAGTCACACATGTAGTGAACCACATACTCAGGACAACCATCGACATCCACTGGGGCAGGCCAGACAGGTAGACAATTGTAAGGATCCGGCACGAAAGGTTTGAACAATGAAACATGAAACACAGGATGTATCCGCCATGCAACTGGCAGCAGGAGTTTGTAGGCCACCAATGAAAATGTCTTCCAAACCAAAAAGGGGCCCAGATATCTAGGAGCCATCTTTTTTTTTTTAACTTTTATTTTTGGCGGCAGAGGCATACATTAGGCACACACATCAATCCAGCAAGTGAACAGTACAGTCGCATTATTACTTGGTACATAAGTTGAGCAACTCTCAGTGGTCACAACAAATCAACTTAGCTTCACATGGGAGACATGAAAAAATGAGTTCACAGTGCAGGAGTAAATTCCGCTGGAGTAGGGGACGAGCCCGACCCGGGCGCGCCATCACACTGGCTGCTGAGGTACGCATTGAATTCAACCCAAATGTTTTTGGGGCGTGAATGGCCCGGGAGCATGGTCAGATATTCCTCTTCGCAGTTTCGTGACCAGGTGAGCAGACGCAGCCAAGTCTGGAAGACCGGAGGAGAGGAGCTCCTCCAACCCTGGAGTACACATTTCTTGGCTACCATACAGCCTATGTTAAAAAACTTAGCTAGGCTCCCGGTGCAGACCCCCCCCCCACACCCCAAAGAGGACTGCCAAGGGATCAGGGTCAAGCACCGTGTCTGTTATTGCAGCAAGTGTTTCCAGGATGCGCTTCCAGAAGTCTGATAATCTGTCGCAGGACCAAAACATATGTAAATGATCAGCTTTTTGGGCACCGCAACGTGGGCAGGCGTGTACAGTGGCACGGGTGAACCTCGAGGTGCGATGTGGAGTGTAATATAGCCTGTTTAAAAGCTTGTATTGCATGGCACGATACCAAAAGTTTAGAGAGACTCTCTGAGTGTGAAGACACATTCCCTCCCAAATCTCATCGGAAATCTCCAGACCCAGTTCGTCCGCCCATTCATCACGTGCCCCAAGAGCCAGATTTGGGGTAGTGTCCTGCAGGATCCTACACAGAGAAGATACAACGCCGCCAGCGCCACCAGAATTAGCGATGTATGCAATTGCCGGGACATCCGGGGGCTCGTCTGGGAATGAGGGCCACATGGCACGAAACGCTGCCCGGAGTCTGTAGTATTGAAGAGTTTCTACTGCGGAACCAGTGTGCCCCGGTTTCCACGTCTGGGGTTCAATAAACCTGCCCTCGGGGTAAAAGTCGGATAAAGCCAGGTAGCCCAGTGAGCTCCAGTGTCGAACCAAGGCAGTGTCATGTGTGGGTTCCAGCCCGGGGAAGGACCATGCAGGAAGCCATTTGTAATATGGAGAGGACTCAGGCGTCGGGTAAAGCAGGCGCGTCCAGGCACTGAGGGTCGCATTGAGTGGATCAATAGGGGAATCGGGTGTGTACTGTCGGTGGAGAATGAGGGACATTATGTTGACACCAGCGGCTGCTAGCCGCTCCAGCTTGACATGCGGGCGCTATTGAGAACCTGGGTACCAATGCGTGTCGTGTTGGGCTTGGGCCGCAGTCCAATATAGAGTCAGATTAGGAGCCGTGAGACCCCCTCGCTTGTATGGGAGTGCCATGTCAGTCCACTTCTTGCGCACTGCACCGGAGTGCCACAAGAACTGTGCGCAGAGCGAGTGAAGTTTGGTGAAGTAGGCCTTCCCGGGCCATACGGGTATGTTGGTAAAAACATAAAGGAGCTTGGGGAGTAGAATCATTTTAATGAGGGAGAGTCGACCAGCTATAGATAGCGGGAGAACGCGCCATCGCAACAGTTTAGACTCAACGGTCTGCGCCACAGCCGTATAGTTGTCGGCCAGCAAAGCAGGCTTCGCCAGGGAGATACGGACGCCCAAATATCTGATACCATCCAGGGACCAGCGGAGAGGGAATTCAGTAGCGGGTTGTTTAGTTGAACTAGTCAGTGGAAAGATCTCGGACTTGGAATAGTTAATTGTGAAGCCAGAGTGGGCGCCGATACGAGTAATGTCCCTCAATATGGGGTCAAGGTGCGTTGTGGGGTCTCTAATATACAGTAGGACATCATCTGCGTACAGGGAGATGATCTCAGGGTTACCTTTCAGTCTGATCCCCCTGTGAGCGTGGCGAGCACAGACCCAATCTGCCATTGGCTCTAGCACTAGGGCAAATAGGATGGGTGAGAAGGGACAACCCTGGCGGGTGCCTCTAAAAAGTGTGAAGGGATCAGAGGTTAGGGAGTTGACCCGTACCCGCGCCACAGGGGAGGTGTACAGCAACTTAATGAACCTGATCATATTTGGGCCGACACCCATTGTCTCCAGTACCAGCCACATGTACTGCCAGGAGACCATATCGAAGGCCTTCTGGGCATCGAGCGTGACTGCCACAGCCTGCACTTCCTGGTTCATACGAGACATAGCGTTAAATAATCTCCTGATATTGTGGGAGGTATCCCTCCCAGGGACGAAGCCAGACTGGTCTTCATGAACTAAATATGTCATGACGGGTAGGAATCGATTTGCTATAACTTTAGCGAAGACTTTTGTGTCAAGGTTCATGAGAGAGAGAGGTCTATAGGATCCACATTCCTCTTCGGGCTTACCAGGTTTGAGCAGGACCGTTATGACTGCTTCCCGCATGGAGGGGGGGAAGAGCCGAGACCCGTAGTGATTCGGTCGAGACCTCGAGCAGCCTAGGGGCAAGTATGGCGATGTGCTCTTGATAAAACCCGGTGCCTTACCTTTGGGCAGGTCCGAGATGGTGGTCACTACTTCGTCCAAAGTGATTGGGGAATCTAGCTGCTCTCGGGTGGAAGGGGAGATCTCCGTAGTGGGAATCTGGTCAAGAAGGTCGCGGGTGTTTTGCTCGGTATGCTCTACAGGCTGGGTATAGAGGGAACTGTAAAATTCGGTGAAAATATCTAGGATTTGTTGGTCAGTCCACAGTATGTTCCCTTGTTTATCTTTGACCGAGGTGATCTGAGTACGGCCAGACTCCCTCCTCACGAGTGTGGCTAACGTTCTCCCAGGTCTGTCCCCCTCACCATATTTCCTGGCGGCCTGTGGGCGGCTGAAATATCGGACCTCACTGGTGGCAAGAGCATTGTATGTATGGAGCTCGTCGCTAATCTGAGCGAGGATGGTGGGATCTGTCGCAGTGGAGCCTCGGAGTTCCAATTGCTTTAGTTTGGTTTCGGAGCGGCCAAGGGCGGCCCTGATTGATTTTAATACCCCCGCCTCCCGTGAGATAGACATACCTCTAATATATACTTTGAAGGCGTCCCATCTAACCGCCGCTGAGGTGTCCTGGAGGGAGTTATGGACGAAGAAAGATTCGATATCGGCCAGTATCTCAGCCCTGAACACAATGTCCCGGAGGTCCTCGGATTTAAAGCGCCAGGTGGGAAACTTGGGGACAGGGATCCCTAGCCCAACGGTCAATGTAATTGGAGCATGGTCTGAGAGTGTGCGGGGCAGAATTCGGGAGCTCTCAATTCTGCCCATCGCATCCCTTGACACCAGGAACAGGTCTATTCTGGACCAACTGTTATGCACAGACGAATAATAAGTGTATTCCCTCTGCTGGGGGCTTAGTGTCCTCCAGACGTCACAAACATTGAGCGTCCCGATGTGGTCTCGCAGTCTGCGGGCAGCTCTGGACAGAGCCCGAACAGCCGTGCCAGTTCTATCCAGGACAGTGTCCAGTATAAGATTCAGGTCGCCACCCCATATTATCTGAATGCCAACATAACCCAGCAATATAGAGGTGATAGTGTCAAAGAATTCAGGAGAGTCGACGTTAGGGCAGTAGGTATTAACAAGCAGATATTCACTGTTTGCCAGTGTGCAGTGGAGTATGACATAGCGTCCCTCCGGGTCTATGTAGCTTTTATGTAAAATAAACTTGATGGATTTGTGAATCAGCGTGAGAACGCCCCTAGCCTGGGTGGAATAAGCGGTGAAGAATCTAGCGGGGCCCCATGTCGGGGCTATGGACCTTGGCATGTGGCCCGCAGAATGTGTCTCCTGCAAAAACAATATCTTACACGCATGCCTGTTGGCATAGGCCATAATCTTGCGGGCCTTAGTGTGGTTGCTCAACCCCCTGATGTTCCAGGACATAATGAGAGTGGTCATTACAGTGTCAGACAGCTAATCCCGCAATGTACAGTTAATGTACCTCCCAAATCCAGCGATAGCATGGGTTTCCAACCATGGTGCTGAGAGTGTAATCATAGCCAGACAATGTGTGTGCCATGCAACCTCGTGTGCCTTTTTTAAATAACACCCCATTCCCACCCCCCTCCCTCACTACCGCCCCATAGGCAGCAGTGTGCTCATTACCCGCCCTTAACTGTAAACGGCTGGGCCATCCCCAACTTGGCCCGAGCTGTCCAAAGGCCCAACCAGGGCTAACACACAACCATAGTATAAAGAACATTGCAATCGCACTGGGGTGCGCCATTGCCGTGCACTGGCACGCTTAGGACCCAAAGGGCCGTTACAAAACAACCAGTGAACTGCGGTATCATAGTGCTAGTATATAAATCTAACCATCAGCAGGGCCTTCCTGCCAGGCTCTGGGGCATTGCAGCCGAACACTCATACCACCAGGAAAACTGAGGATTAACAGCTCAATAATGCAATTAAACTAGCAGCAAGTATCGGAGACGCTGACCGACATGCAAGCTGTCGGAGCCGCATGCATGCTTTCCCATTAAATGGGATAACAGGAGAACCATCAATGCGGTCGGCGGTCAGCAGCCCTCCCAATACCCTGTAAACAGAACAACTAGAGAGAGCAGGGCCCAGACCAGTTTTAGTCATTGTTCATGATATCTTCGGCAGGGGGATGAAGAGGAACATGTGCCTCTATGAATTTCACTGCTTCCGAGGGGACCGTGAAAAAATAGAGTTTGTTGTTGAATGTGAACTTCAATCTCGCTGGGAACAGTATGGCATAAGGGATATTCCTCTCTCTGAGCAGCTTCTTAACACCGAGAAATTGCCGGCGTTCCTGCTGAACACCAACTGAGAAGTCAGGGAAAATCCGGATTACTTGCGATTCCATTCTGAGCTCCCCTTTTTTGCGTGCAAGCCGGAGAATCAGGTCACGGTCTTTAAAACTGAGGATCTTTGCAATAATGGGTCTCGGGAAGTCTCCAGGCTTAGGGCGTGGTGATAGTGCCCTGTGGGCTCTCTCAACTGTGAAGAAGGGGGACATGTCAGGGTTGCCCAGGAGGTCTTTTAAAAGGCTCTCAACTGCCAGCTCGAGTCGGCCCTTAAGCGCATTTTCCGGGACTCCAACAATACGTACATTGTTCCTCCGCAACCTGGATTCTAAATCGTCGCATTTGGCCTTGACTGTCTTCATGTCCATGACCAAAGTGGATACTGTGCCCTGTAGCGTGGCTATGTTATCCTCATTAGCGCTGACCCTATTTTCGGTCTCTGTAATTCTTGACCCGTGCTGGCCCAATGTAGCCTTGAGAGACGCTACGTTTGCATTAATATCGTCTAGCTTTTCATGGAAGGCAGCAAAATTCCTGGCCATTGACTCCATCATAGATTGTAGGTCTGTGGGAGGTGTTTCAGCGGTCGGCAGTGAGTCCGCCCGATCCCCCGATGCATGGGGCGAGCCAGATCTCGGGGCGGCTCTCGCAAATCTGTCCATGGCTCCGGTCTTACTAGTATTCTATTGGGCATGTCGCGATACGGCACTAGAAATACATATAACCTCTATGAGTGGTATGCCCGCAGATGATATGTGTCGCGGGAGTAGAGGTGAGTACTATCTTGTTAAAAGTCTTGGTACTGCTGTGCAGCTCAAGGTAAGTTAGCAGGCAGGAGATGTTAGTGCCAGGAGCCAGGGGTCGGGGGGGACAGTGCCCGGGGGGGCAAGCCAGAGACCGCTGAGAAGATCCGTCCCAGCGGCAGAGATCAAAAGGCGTTCAAAGCATAATTCGCGGTGAGCTCAGCCCAGGGCCATGAGGGAGCGCTGGGGGGGAAGCAGGGGCAGCGAGGCAGCAGCAGTCCCAATCAGAGCATTCCCCCGCTCCTCACCTGCATCCACTGAGTCCCAGCAAGCCCGATCCGCCCCGCGGCCACAGCACACCCAGCGGGGCACAGCAAACCACCAGGAGCCGCCCAGGAGCACCGGGATCGCCGACGAGGTGAAGCCCCGTGGAGATGGCGCGCAACAGTCGGCCAGCGTCCACTCGGCTCCCCAGCCGGCGCGCGGCCCGAGACGCAGGCCGCGAGTGTCCGGGTCTTCAGGCGGCCCACGGGAGCCACCGCCCGGCGCCGAGGGACAAGCCAGCAGCAACTCGGCGTCGCGGATGTGGGCAGCCGGGCCAGCACTCGGCCCCAAGTGAAGGTGGAGGCAGGAGCAGGCGAGCCGCCGCGGAGCGGCTTCCAGCAGTGCAGTTCGGGGCCGCCAGTAGCTCAGGGTCCCGGATGCCGGCCCCGTGCAGGTGCAGCGCCGCTCGCGGGTGGTCCGGACAGGCGACGGCTGAGGCGTTGACACCGGGAGTGCAGATCCGCAGTCGCCGTATGGTGGAGCAGGCGGGCGTCCCAAGCACGATGGTGAGGCGGCCCCGGCAGGATGAAAGGGCAGAACGCCACGTGACTCCCGGCCACGGGAGCCGGCTCACCGCAGAGGCCTTCCAAGCAAGCCGTATCTCGGCATCGGAGGTCCGATTTGCGCTCAAATCACACTGACACATAGCCCCAGATGTCAGCCAGGCAAAGGAGCAGGAATAAGGGCATGTAAGAATAGCAAACCGCAGATGTATACGGGTAGGAAGCGGCCGTACACGGAGCTACCAAGCTAGGCAGCCATCTTGACGGCTGCTCAACAGCGCCCCATCTAGGAGCCAGCTTAACGGGTAGATTGCGCAAGGGCAAATTCCTTGATGATAACCATACCCGGTCCCCTCTCTGGCACGGGGGTCCAAGGTGACATTGTTTATCCTCTTGTTTGGCACAGGCCCTGGTGTCCTGCCGAATGGACTCTGTAAGCAGGTGGATCTGCTGGATGTGTCACACCAAAGCATCTGCCGAGGGTACAGGGCTGTCCGCGACATGCTCCATTGGGGACAGACATGGTTGTTGGCGGCAGGCAGGTGACAAAAAAGGGTGGTCTATGGATATAGGAATGCCATAAGTTGTTATAGGCAAATTCTGCCCTATCCAAATGAGCGAAGGCAAGTTCCTGAACGCTCACACCAAGAGAGAATACAACCCGCTAGGGAAGAAAAGTCCAAGTCGATCTTGTAAGGATAACAAGTTTTTAATCTGACACGCAGATGAGAGCAACAGCAAAGAACTCTGCTGCTGAGAACGTTCCGCCCGAAAAGTAGTACAATCAGAATCTTTTAATGGAAAACATTGTCATACATGACGCAATTACATAGGGTAAACTCCCACATGGCAGGGTATTATGTGCCTATGCAGGAACCGCCTGCCCCATAAGGGATGCCAGGCCATTGGTTTCAACCCAGTCCATCTGTCTTCCACCACGTGGGTGCTGCAGTGATCATCTTCTCACATCGAAGGTCAGAAAATGAAGTAACTATACTCCTACCATACAACCATTCTATCACTTATACTGTGCACTTGGCAGGCCTTAAGCTGGGCACAAAGGAGGTTCTGGGGCACTCTAACCTTCGCACACACATTTTACCCACTCGCCTCTGCGCCATCTGGCTCCAGGGTTCCCACCCTCGTTTTGAACTATAAGTTATCCCTCCCAACACCTAGCAATACAAATTGCATGATTGTCCCTTCAACAATGTGCCCTGTGCATCCTCTTTGTACATCTCAGGACTTGTTACTTTGGGGTTGGTGGTCAAAGGGCACCTGGTGCCATGGAATTCAGAGATCTTAAGTTTTAGTCAGTTATATGGGCTACAAATCGTGGTTGCTTGGGGATGGGCCGGGTCATGCTTTGGCCAGTGTGAGATAACATGCACACTAGATGCTGGTCTGTGATTGCGGCCTTGTAGGGCACATTCCTCTTGAACAAATCTGGGCCTAGTGCATGCAATTCCACATTTACCGCACAGGCTTTCCCTTCTACCTATGGTTACTAACATCTACACAAAATAGCAATACTGCTTGCATTTTATGCTGTACTATGAAGATAGATTATATTTGGTTATATCAAAGTGGGGTCCTGTTAAACTGGCAGATGTCCTTCTCACTGCCCCCCTCCCCATGGCCCATTATAGTGCTCCGTATGCATCTCGCCCCACTCTAAAGCAACTAGGGGGGTGGGACTAAAGCACCTAGGGGAGTGGGATGGGGCTCCTCCCTTCCCAACACAAGAACAGCAGTTATCCTGTGTGGCTGTGATGTAGTAGCGGAGATATTGTTCAAGTGTCTGGTTAGTTCTTTCAGTCTGGCCGTTAGTTTGGAGATGGTAACCGGAACAAAGTCCCCTTTGTATTTTCAGATGTTGACAGAGCTGAGTCGAGAAACGAGCAATGAACTGTGATCCACGATCTGATATTATGTTGGAGGCTAAACCATGTAAGTGATAAGTTCATGGAGAAAAACATTAGCCATTTGCTTTACTGTTGGCAAACATATCATGGTTACAAAGTCAGCCAATTTAGAAAAACAATCGAGCACCACCATTATGCAGGTGTTATTATTGGACTGCGGGAGATCCGCAATGAAGTCTATGGCAATAGTATGTACCACCCAGTACCATGGTCTGGGTGGTATATCAATGGGTTGTTGCAGACCAAGTGCTTTTTGATAAGGGGTCTTTGAATTGGCACACACTGGGCAGGATTTCACATATGATGCAATCTGCTTGTTCAGTCCGGGCCACCAAAATGTATGGGAGGCCAATTCAAAGGTGGTTTTCAAACCTCTGTATCTAGCCTGAAGTGCATCGTGACAACCAAAAAGAATCTGCTTCTGTAGTTCTGAAGTGGGTTTGTATAACTGCTTGAAGTAAAATACAAAACCGTCCTTAGTGTGCACTCCCTGATGGTCCACAGAGCCAGGTACAGTGGAATCCACAGAAGTGGCAGAACGGACAAAGTTGAAGAAGGATTGAACGATGCCCACAAAATGCTTATTATGCAGAATTGTTGCTGGGTACTGTTCCGGATTGGCATTCAGATCCAAAGACCTGGACAATGCATCAGCGTGTACGTTGAAGGAGCCGGAGATGTGCATAAGGACAAAGTCATATTGGGAAAAAAAGAAAGTCCACCGGGCCTGTCGGCTGTTACATCATGGCAAGGATTGCAGATGTTGGAGAATAAAATGATCGGTGCGAACGGTTATGGCATGTTGTGCTCCCTGAATGTGATGTCTCCATTGTTCAAAGGCTCCTTTGATAGCCAAGAGTTCCTTCTCAATCACTGAATAGTTTACTTCACTGGGGGTTAACTTGCGAGAGTAGTATGCTATGGGATGTTCCACCAACGTATGAGGATCGGTCTGTAATAATACCGGCCCAATGGCTCTATCAGAAGCATAGGCTTCAATGAAGAAGGGAGCAGAATCATAAGGATGATGGAGAATAGGTGCAGACGGAAGGCCTTCTTTAATTTTTGAAGGGCAACTTCGGCTGGTGGACCCCACTGAAAGGGTAGGTTTGCACGTAACACCTTGGTTAGAACCAAAGATAACTGATCAAAGTTGGCGATGAAATCCTGGTAGTAGTTTGCAAAACCCAAGAAGCGTTGTACTGCCTTTCGGTTGTTGGGACTCTGCCAATCCTTTATGGCTTGGACCTTGCTATCATCCATCTGTATACCCAGGTTGCTGATGGTATGCCCTAGGAACTCGATTTTCTGTTGATGGAACATGCATTTGGTGGGTTTGGCGTACAGTGTATTGGACTCCAGGTGTAGTAAGACCTGTGTAACGTGCTCCTGATGTTCTTTGAGAGTGGGAGAAAAGATTAGAATGTCCTCAAGATATGCCCACATGGTCAATCCGATGAGATCCAAAATGACGGTATCCATGAATCTTTGGAAGACTGATAGCACATTACAGACCCCGAAGGGCATCACCCTATATTTAAAGTGGCCCTGAGGAATCTTGAATGACATCTTCCATTCGTCTCCTCTCTTTATCCAGATCAGGTGGTAGGCACCACGCAAATCCAATTTTGTGAAGTAGAGGGCACCTTTCAGTGATTCCAGAATGTCCTAGATAATAGGCAGGGGATACCGGTCCTTCACTGTGATACGGTTCAGTGCCTGATAGTCAACACAAGGCCTCAGGTGCCCTCCTTTTTGGGCACAAAGAGCAAGGGTTCCCCTGTAGGTGACTGAGATGGCAAAATATACCCTTTCTGAAGAGGGTCATTCAGGTATTGCTGGAGTTCTGGCCATTCAAGTGGTGACAAGTAGTATATCCTACCATGAGGAACAGCCTCGCCAGGTAAAAGGGTGATGGCAAAGTCAAAGGGATGGTTTGGCGGAAGAGGTATGTCTTCTGGTTCAGCAAACACTCTTCTGTACTCCCTGAATGGTACAAACGCTGTGAGTGACACTGTGAGAAGTAAGTACCGTATATGCCATTCGTGTTCCTTCAGACTTCCTGAAACAATACTGGGTGGTGCACATATCCGTACCGAATATTATGGTTTGTGTGGCCTAGTTGATAAACGGATTGTGGTATGTTAATTACAGGAGATCAAGTACCAGTGGGTATGACAGAGTTTTCAGGACATCAAAAGCGATCCATTCTTGATATTGGTTGATGCCAACGGGCACAGAGTGATGGGTAATGGGACCCAAAGATATCAATGAACCGTCTATCAGGGCCACCACTGGCAGACATTTCTTCTCCAGCAATGGTACGTTATGTAGGGTCACGAATGCCTGGTCGATGTAATTACCAGATGCTCCTGCCATAGCGGTAATTGTCTGGTGCATCTTTGAGTTAAACAGGACTAAAATACGAGACGTTGGCATGAGCCACTGGTTGGAATTGGGAAGAGGTGAGGTATTGGACAGGCTTGCTGTTTCCTTCCCTTCAGACAGCAAGCCCACTAGTTTTCCAATACCCTATGAGGTCGGACCGGACAGGAACCCAGAAAATGGCCGGAACAACTGCAATACAAACATTGGCGGTCTGTCTTTTCTTCTTCTCCTCGGTCAAGGGACCCCACAATGTCCCCAACTGCATTGGTTTCACTTGAGGTTCTGCCAGGACCATCGGAGGCTGAGGCGGGACAGGTCTATGTCTTGTCGGAGGAAAATGTTGCTGATTTTGCCTTCTTTCTCCCCTTCTTTTGGCTATGCGATGATCGATGCAGAAGACCAGTTCAATCAAGGCATTAAGGTTTGGGGTTCCCCATAGTGCACAAGTTCATCTTTCACTTGTCCCCTTAATCCTCCCTTAAACAGTGTTTATTGTGTTTCTACGGGCCATTGTGCATCAGCAGCCAACTGTCGAAAGTGTCCCATATACATAAGCAAGTCCTAAGAACCATATTTGATCTCCATAAGCTGATTCTGGGCCTTTGAAATCTGGTTGGGGGATTAAAATGTCTCCACAACGACCTTTTTCAAATTCCAGAATATGGCTGTTTGTGGACACATAAGGCGCTGCCCAAGCCACACATAAGGCGCTGCCCACCAGGTTGCTCAGAATATAGCCTATCCTGGCTTTGTCATGAGCAAATGAGCCAGCCGAAAAAGAAACTGGATCTTGCAGTGGTTTAGAGATTCGGTCAGTCTCCTCGGGTCCCCATCAAACTTAATTGTCGTAGAAGGGGCTAGTGTGTTTTCAGAGGCTGTTGCTGCAACATCATGTGCTATTGCTGCTCGGAGGTTACTGTTCTATTGTTTTAGAGATGCGAATTCCAAGTGCAGTGCCTGTAGTACGTCCCGCAAGTCTTGCAACACCTCCATATCTTGCCATCTTAATCTGTCAAGGGCTTCATCACTAGAACGTTGCTTACTGAGTCCTTGCAGTGGTGTGCCTTTTCCTTTCTTCTTGGAGGCGCCGGTTCGTGAATCGTCCAGGGTGAGCCGAGGTCAGTGCAGGCCACGAGACACAGCCGCATTCTGTCCCAAGCAGATGTATGGACTTGGGCAGGGTCAGGGACTGGTTCCTCCACACCACGGGCTAAGCTCACCTCCCAGTATTTAACGTGGTGTAAGGCATTGCAACCACGAGGGCACCACTGACCCTGGAGGTGAATGTGAGATGTCATGAAGGTTGTCAAAGGAGTCACTCTCTGACAGCAGGATCATAAACAGGAAAGGACTGAAGTAGAAGTGAAACTCAGGAGCAGGGCAAAGAAAAGAAAATAGAGGCAGGAGGGCAGGGAAAAAGCAGTAGGCATGAAAGCTGGGCAGAATGCCAGCAGGCGAGTAGTAAGGGCCTGGGAGAACCAAGTAGGACCATGGAGGTGCAAGGCAACGAGCCAGAATCATTGGAGAGTTGAGATACACTGCCGTAATGACACGCCAGCCCTTCATAGTGAGCATAGTGAACTTTCGGAGTCAGCAGTCTCCTAGGAAACTGAAAGCTGTTGCCTGCCGGGAACAAGGTCATGTGACCACAGCCTTGAAAGCCACACCGTGACGTAAGCACGGTGCAGCTCTAACCCCGGAAGCATCCTGTGTGACCACAGCACCACCACAGCAGTCCTCACTGGTGCCCCGTGCCACCGCAGACATTCCAGGGACCCTAGATGCCGATGCAGCGCAGTTGGCAATAGTTACTGTGCATAACAACTATTAGTATTCTGGTATGTGTAACTTCCATTTATGATGGTGAAACAAAAAGAAATAATAATTTTCCTTTTTCATACCGTTGTTCCATACAGCAATTTCTTTCAAATATTGCCAAGTTGGTACATCATGTGATTTGTACTTTCATGAGAAGTCAAACATTCACAAACAATAGTACCCTGCTGCATGAATAAAACCTGGAAACAATGTGATAAAGTACCAACAGTGCAGACTGGTATCAAATCCCAGCTTTAACACTTAACCAAAGTGTGCAATGCTGGGCAATTCATTTATTCTCATGTTCATAAAGTTCCAAAATTGCCCTCCCTAAATATTTAAAAATTGTCAGCCCCAAATTCTTACTGATTGTTTAACTAGCTACAGTATTACTTTATATTTATATATAGTGTTCTCACAGATGACCTCAACAACACACCAACTCCCATAAAAGGTTCAAGGGTTTTTATCTTGATTTTCAAGGTGCCTATTGGTCGTCCCTCTTCCTCTAACCTACGGATGGGCAATCCCACCCAAACCCAGTCTTCCCTTGACCCTGGACCGGTGCTAGTGATTGATAATTTCTACAATCTGAAAGCTACTTATCAATAGGTTATATCCCAAAGGAAAATGCTTTAGCTATCTAGATTTCCTCAGGGAACAATCTAGGAAACAATTCAGGACCACAGTTTAAGGGTGCCCCCTAATCACTCTGGCCACCCGCCTGATCATCCATCCCCTCCTACTCCTTTATCTACTATTCTTCTCACTCCCTGTTTCACTACTCTCCCCCTCCCTTTCCTCCCTCTCTTCTCCGGCTCTCCCTCTCTCTCTGATTTGTCCCTCAGACAATACCGTCCTCTCTCTCCGATGTTTCTCTTGTTACAATCTACCTCCACCCTCTGTTCTTATTTCCTACTACTCTCTTCGCCTATACTATTACTTCTCCCACTTCTCCACCACTACTATGCCACTACCTACTACTCCAATCTTCACACCAACACTACTCCACCTCCTATTATTCCCAGATCTATACCACTGCTACTTCACCCCACCTTCTTCTCAATCACCCTCCTTTCACTCTGTCACCTTTCAGTCACTCCAAACTCTCCTACAACCACTTTCACTCACAGCCCTTACATGCAGACACTCTTCCAACACAGTGCTACTTTCACTCAACAGCCAATACCTCACCTTTGCTATAAACTGCCTCCACACTCTTTTCCAACATTGATCTTCTGATCTCTTGGTCTGCCTCCTCCTACTCCTGCTCCTCTGACCTTACTCAGACAACCCACACCGGTTCTATGTTCTTACATCCCCAGATATATATATATATTTTATATATTTGGGTGTTCCACCCAAACCCCCACTTACCTATTATCTAGTCACTATTCGCTACATCACCCTACCCCTTATATCGCCTTAGTCACTCCTCCCCATATTCATATTTTTCAATTTGTTTTTTTGGCCAAAAATATTTGGCAATAAACTCCACAAAAAACATGCTGGCATTGTAATAACACTGTACCCCCACACCTTCTTTTTTTCTCTTGGCCCTTATAGAATCTCCCTCCTGCGTCCATTGCTTCTCCCCTTCTGCCTCCCTGGGCCAATCTCTCCCTGCATGCCCCACCCGTGAGTTTGCTTTAGGCAGCTGATAGATTTTTTCACAATGCCGCTTCACAGTTCTGGAGTCTGGTGCAGTTGTGCAAGGTAGATGTAGGGAGTAGATGGCAGCCTGACGTGTACACGCTGCTCCATATTTTTCTGTCGCACTTTGGCTGTACATTGTTAAGCTGCCGATTGGGGTGCTCCGACATTAGGAGACAAGGGCCAGCTAGATAATGTTGAAAGACCAAAGAAATATCGAGGCTTAGTGCCACAAAATGAAATACGACAATCATGGGTGAAAATCAAGAATCTTATTTCTGTAAAGAATTCTAATCAAACAGATAGCTACCTGGCTCCCAACACCTCACAATGTGCACCAGCAGACACAGTGAGGGGTGAGAGTGCTGGACATCTTAACACAGGCTTCTTTTTTATACAGTTTACAATCATTGTCCAGCCCCTCTCCAAACTACTAATGTACATGCTAGGGTTCGTGCCCAGGTCACATGACAAATATTACAATATTGTTCAATGGATTTAACAAGTTTGCATGTCCATGAAGTTACAATGGTGACATTGGTTCTCTGATCCACAGTAAGCCTTGTTTCAAGAATTGCTACAATGCAGTTCAGCAAAAATACACAATCTGAGTTTGTTCTACATTGTCTCGTTGTTTATATGAGAATGAGGCTTGTGAGCGCAGACAACACTTGGATGGCGGTTCATACGAGTCACAAGGTTTCTTTGCATAGAACAAACAGTCTGCTCTCGGTCAGCCGAAATGTTGACACAACTCAAAGGTTGTTCGGCTCGGCTGCAAGTTGAAAACCCAGTTCACCATTTTAGGACACAAGCAAAAGTCAAAATCAAAATGGCAGATGATTCTTAAAATGGCAGCAAAGTTAATCAAAAATATAAACATTTCAAAGGCGGTTTTCTGTGCAACGCGAATGGGCTTAAGCCAATATTCATAAAAAGGCGGTATTTTACAAATACAGTTTAACAAACCCTCCTTTTGGCCTAAGCCAAGAGCACTACTCAAACATTCGCTTTACTCAAAACCCCACGCCTCAATGTCCGTACATCCTGAATCACATTCTTCAGAAATATCGATCGCCATAAATTCCTTGACAGGAATATCCTTCATTACAAAAGCGTTAGCAGTTTTCTTGGGCGCATGTACTTTTGGTCCTAATGTACCCATCGTATGTGCACAACATCCTCCTAACATCGAACATATGGCAGGAAGACATTGTACACAACAACAACAAAACAGTAGAACACCAAGAACTATCATTAGGACTGCAAAATATTTCCAATCCCATGATCATAGTAAGTCCCAGAACCAAGCATTAAGATTCCAGTTTCCCTCGGGGACATGTACTTCAGTACCCCAGGTATGCAGATTTTGTCTTGAATATGGTAATGGAGGAGTCAGGTACAAAAAAACAGCATGCAGATCCCACCAATTTACATACCCCACCACGCTCAGCTAGGATGACGTCTAACACCATCCTATTTTGGAGGGCCACTAATCTAATGGCCTTTTGCTCTAGCGTCATGTTGTACAGAATATTGATGGTTCTATTGATGGTTTTCTACAGTACCCTTGCTAGTCTTCTCATAGCCTCGGAATTCATTATTTGTCCCCAAAATGGCACAAACGATTTTTCTACATCATCTAAGACTTGTGAAGGAGTATCACCATTCTCTCTTGGACGAGCTTTAGAGACTTCAAAGCTGCTGGCCACATATACCCCTGGTAACAAGATACCCAAATAACAAGTACCCTGCCAATCTCTAGGTAACCAAGGATAAGCTTCATTGCCACAAACAAAGTAAACAGGGTCTCCTACATACAAAGGTCTGTCCTCACTGGTTAGATTTGCCATGTTAGTACAACCCTCAAATATACCCATTGGCTGAGAACCATCCGTTTGTATGCAGAAGGAAACAGAGTTGGGGCTATGATTGATAGTATAGGAAGGAGGCATGGCATCCCAGTTGCCTACCGGAGCCATCTTAAAAGAAATCAGTGATTGGAAAGGTCTAGAGAATCTATCAGAAGGCCTAATAGAAGCAACATTGAGTTTGCTTCTATTCGCAAAGAGGGAACATCCCAAAGGTGTTAGGACTCGTTTTTCAAATTCATTCAGATTTGTTCCATTGAATTTCCCAGATATACTATCGTTCCATCTACCAAATAATATTGCCCTGAGTGAGGCGTAGCATGCAGTAGTTAAAGGAAGAGGGTGAATATACCAACCCAGTCCCTTTTCCCCAAATATGAACACACCCAGCAATTTGTTCTGTACAGAATCGCATGGGCCGCATTCATAATCATTAGGAGAGTGTTATTGTGATAACCCTCTCTGTGTTGGGAGTCTCGAGAAGGAAGAGAAGGAAGGAAGAGTGTGCAGATGCATGAAAGGTGGAGACACAGTGGAGATAATTTCAGTGAGTAACAAAGTCTCAAGGGGACGCACCCCTTCTATATACAAAAACCCAAGCACAAATACAATTATTAAACAGACCAGTACTGTGATTAAAAAACAATGGGTCCTCATGGACCATGATCTTTGATGTACAGATTCTTTATCAGCCACAAGACCAATAGCTTGTTCTGCATGAGTAGATTTAGGAAAGGACATTGTTTCCCAGAGTCTGTTTAGAAGCCTCTCCGTAAGGCTCTTTTAGTTCATCCGTCGGTGGCTCCTGACCACGTGGCCTATCTTGCTTGAAGGTAACTTTGCCGGTCCCTGCCTCTTATTTATTTTTTTCAGCGAAACAGTGACAAGGGACGGGCTCAACGATGATTCCTTGTGGGCACAGCCGATGCTGTGCTGTACTGCCAGTGCCCCGGACGAAGATTGTACCTCAAGACTACAGGTATGGTATGATCTGCTAACAGAGTGTCGTCGCTTCCTGAAGGAAGTGATGGAGCAGAAGCAAGATTGCTCAATGGTGCAGAATGATCCGAAGAAGAACTTGAAGGCAAAGCAGCAGTCTTCCCAGGCCCCACGGGCTCAGGAAGGATTTCCAGGACACACTTGGTGTCGGTTAGAACACACTTGTGATGAGGAACAGAGTGAACAATCTCCTTCTCTTCCCCTTTGTCGTGGGGCAGAGGGAAACGGTCTGTGTGGCCAATAGTACAATGGTCTGTGTGGCCAATAGGACTTGAAACGGTCCTTTCCAGCGAGGTGCGAGACAGGAGGCTCTTTCAAATGCCTTAACGAGCACCCAGTCTTCAGGTCGGAGTCAATGACCTGGACCCTCGTATTTTACTGGGAGGGCTTCTCGCACCTGTTGATAAATCAAATACAAGTTTTGAGTTAACTGGTCACAGTACTCAGAAAGGAGCAAATGCTCTACATCTTTTAGCTGCTTAGGTTTAGGTATACTCCAAATATTGGCTGGTTTCCCCATGATTATCTCATAGGGAGAGAGCCCAGTCCTCGTTTGTGCGGTTATGCGCAGGGACAATAAAGCTATCGGTAAGGCATCTGGCCATTTCAAATTGCTAAAAGCGCAGATCTTCACCATTTTGTTCTTTAATATACCGTTATGGCATTCTACAAGTCCGGCACTCAGAACGTGTCTGGCCGAATGGAACTGTTTATCGATCTGTAATCCCACATATACTTGCAGGATAACAGCAGTGATAAAATGTGGACCATTGTCCGACCAAATGACCCTCAGCAAACCAAACCTAGGAAAGTATTCCTTCAGCATGGTTTTCGTCATCGTCATTGCTGTGGCATCTTTTAAAGGGAAAGCTTCGACCATTTTGCTGAAAGCACAAATAACTACCAGAACATATTTGTAATTCTGACAATGCTACAGTTCAATGAAATCAAAGTGTATAAACTCAAAAGGCACAGAGGGGGGACCAAAACTACCCCTCGGTGTCCATGTACCCTTCCCCACATTATGCTGTAAGCATAACATGCAATTTTGGACCGAACGCTCAGCAGGTTTCGAGATATTTACATTCACCCAGACAGCTTCTAACAGTTTAGAAATCTTTTTAGCAGATATATGAGTTGGACCATGAGCCATTGTAACCATAGCAGTGACATAAGCATCGGGCAGCATCCATCTTTGCTTTGCATTATCTACCCTACACCCTTCATCGTCTTAACCTGCTAAACCTGCAGCCCATTGCTTAAGCTCTTCTGAAGTTGCCTCAGCCTGAATGTCTTTTATGCTCCTAATTCCTACGTCGATCACACAAGTGTTAGTGACTTCTTTTGTCATATACATTTCGGAATGCAAATCAGTGACAGTCTGGCTATCCTGTCAGAAAAAGTGTTTCCTCTCCACTCTTCACCTGTTACTTTCTGGTGTGCTGCGTACTTCATTATCGCTAACTGAGTAGGAAGCGCAAGTGCTGAGAGTAGCCAAACTATCAAAGTGCCATGCTGTATCTTAGTTCCATGTGAGGTCAAGAAACCTCACTCAGAAGTTGCTTGCAAGGAGGGCACTGTGTTGCTGGTTATTCATCTAGCTGTCATGGCCACTTGCCCAGGATCACAAGAGTGGTACAATCAAGTGGCGGGAGCAGGGGTCATCATGGGTCACGCACGTCCCTTTGGGACAAATATACATGGGGGGCCTGGTTGGACACAGTCTTGTAGCTTCTAGCGCCAGGCTCATCGAAGGATTTAAACAGGACATTTCCATTATGGGCAGAAGTGCTTAGAATGCAATCCACTCTACATGAAAGTAGAATTAAGCCCAGGATGGTAGGTGTCAAACAGGCCAGGATTCATATACCAGCACAAAGCCAAACGAAAAAGCGGAATCGAAACTTAGCAAGAAGCAGCTCATGCTTGGGAATTCGAGGTCAACCTAAGGAAGGGAGGAGAGTGGCAACTTCGAAGAATCAAAACTTTAGAGCATAGCAGCCTGCCCGTGAAGGTCAAGATAAGGAGGCCCAGGTAGGTGGCGAGGCCGAAAGGAGAATCAAATACGCAAATAGAAGGAAAATGAAGCAGCTTCACGGTGTACTGACATGTGACCAGCCAAGCACAAAGAGGTACCAACGTCTGATGGCACCCAAAACCAGAGGATGCCATGACTTTTCCCGATAAGAAGCTACAGTTTCGAGGCCATCCTCAGCCAACTAATTGACACATAGCCCTAAGTACTGATTGATGGAAGGGAGGCAGGGTGAATCTTGGGGCATGCCGCATCTGGGTAACCATTCGGCATGCTGCTAATTAAAGTGGAGATTTATGCCTAGGGGTGTAACTGACCCAATCACAATGGACCAAATAATCTAGGGTCCTATAGCTAGTAGAACCAATGAGACGTCATACTTGTAGTGATGTCTAGCACGAGTGATATGGAGGGATGGACGTAGACGTCCACCCGATATGAGTTACCCAATCCTCACACCCTGTTACCATATACAGATATAGTGCCTATACTTAAGTTACCTTTTCCAACCAATAGAATTGCATGACAAACTTTTGAGTGTTACACGTCAATGATGACAAATTTTGCCTATAAGAATTGCTGCTTGAATGTAGATTTGGGAAGTTGAAGCGAGACGGGCGATCGCATCACTGATGATTTCCTAATGTTTCCTCATTTTTTTGTACTTGTCATTAAATGGACTTCCCTTTGCCAATCATTTGAGTTGTCCTTATTGATTGGTGTTGGAGTAAGAGAATCCCGCACCCCATCCACCTCAAGGTGCAGCTATCTCGTCTTAAAAGTACTCAAGATTGAGATCTGGTCCCATGGGCCCGTCAGAGGTCACTCCGCCCTCCTGTACAATTGTACCCTTGTGGCACATGAGTGAATGTAAATAAGTGACCCCTATGGTGAACACGAACAGATATCTACTGTCAACATGTACAGGAATACTAAAGAAAGCACTCTTTAGATCCACAACACTAACTAAAATCAGTAGCTGAAGCTGGAATCATTGTTAATATTGTAGTCACATCAGGCACAATTAGAAATTGTGGAGCAACAATCTTATTGATAGCACGTAAATCAATAATAAAACAAAAGGAATTGCATTATTTCCTTTCTTATACACCGGTAGAATCTGGCTATTACACAAACTTTCTGCAATTTCCTCAATTACTCCTCGATGTAGAAAATCAGAAACTATACTCTTTAAAGCTTGCTCACCGTCAACTGAAATCTTATACTGTGGAAAACGCGGTAGTTTAACACCTGGTTTCAACACAATTTTAACAGGTTCAATTTGTAAAATACCAATGTAATTTTCATCAACCGCCAATAAACATGACAGAACTTTATCCAATTCAGTCGGTAAAGGCCTAGTCAAGAATTGTGAGACAGAAGTTCCTTGAGGTGAAATCGTCACATGCACTCCATCCGGAGAACAATAAATTACTCCATTCAATTCTTTCAACAGATTCAACCCCAACAAATTTTCATCACAATTTGTCATCAAAAGAAATGGACATTAATCATTGAATGGCCCCAGTGAAATCGGTACCAGCTGAGAGACCAGACTAACCACTGGCGTACCAGAGAACCCTACAGAAATGTTGTTCTGCCCTGACAGTGGAATATCTGGAACCCGCAAAAACACTTCTGTGCTCCTGTATCTATCAAAAATATATGCTTCCTATTCCCCACCTTCATTTCTATGTAGGGCCCTTTCTGATCAATGGGAATAGGTACTGGATCCAGACTCTGGTTCGGGCAGTCCTGACGGAACAGTACATCATCAAATGCAAGGTCCTCAGAACGATAAACAGTCAAAGGATTATCAAAAATGTTCCTATTATCAACACTATGCTGCTGACTATCTTGTGAAAATGGCTGTTGATTCTGAGTGAACTGACTTCTACCAGGACCCCCTATACCAGGACGGCCTCTGGATCGTCTACCCATGGTACCATATGTGTTATTCAATCGCTGCTGAAGGATCAGGCATTGTGCTCGCCAGACCTTCCTGTCTACAATAAGCACATTGGTTCATGTGTACAGGACACATTTGCGCATTACTCTGTGGGGCAAACTGTCCTCTAAACTGTGTATTCCCACCTCTAGTTCCTCTTACTATTTTTTGCAACAATACTTTTGATTTCAAGTCTCCCTTCTTCTTTTCTATCCTCTCAGTATTGACTCTATTTTCATAATACTGAGCCATGTGCAATACTTCGGGCTGTGATTTAGCTTGCCAGGTGCTTTCGGAAGTCATAATTTGTGATGGGGTATCAGGCAACAATCCACGCACAAATTTATCTAGAAACAGCTTTTTTCTTGACTCAGTACTCAAATCTTGACCGCTAAAATCTGAAAACACTTGTTTGAAACGATTAAAACATTCGGCAGTGCCCTCAGATTTCCCCTGGATGCAAGCTGTAAGCTTGTCCCAAACTATTCTGCTCTCTGGAACCAAAGTCTTCAATTTAGTTACTATTCTGTCTGGCAGTGTCAATATCACCTGTGGCGGTCTCTCACCAGCATTCCTTTCTCCATCTATCTTTACCAAGTTAACCCATGTGTCACCCAGCCCTGCCAGATCATCTATAGTTCTAATCTGTTTCCATAAATCAGTAGGTAGGATCACAGGGAACAACAAGTCGATATCACCCAGCATGAAAACTGACAAATGCAAGACAGATTCAATTTAATTTTAAAATCCTGTTGGAATTTTCCTAATATCTGGAATCATCTGTCTAATGTTATTCACTTACTGTCTGGAAAATGGGACATGAACAAACTGTGAAACATCATGAGCTTCAATAGTAGTGGCTGCTGTGCCTGTTGCGGCATTAGCTGGAATGTCTACTTTAGGAACAAATGTCGGAGGAACTTCCCTCATTGGCAATTGAGAAGTAGGCAATTCTGAACCTTCATTAAGCAACAAAGCTAAATCAAGTGAAAAAGTAAACAAAGCAGTACCGGGTGAAAATGTTCTCTTATAAATGACCATCAAATCTGCGGGACAACAAACCTTTTTCTTCATAAACTCATCCTGCAGGTACTCTAACATTACCTGTAACACTTTCCTTTGCATTGCCGGAGTGTACTGACTAAACATGTCATATGCTTCAATGGGAGAAATTGAAACATCTGAAATCCATCTAAGCACGTCTCTTGTGCAAATACACGTCTCTTCACTCATTGGTTTACAAGAAAGAAGAAATCGTTTCTGCACATATGAAGCATCCAATCTATTGCCTTCTATATCCTCATTCTGTAACCGATCTAACTCCCTCTTAAACTCAAATACCCTCTCAACATGCTCATGAACTTTCTCTGCAATGTCCTTTAAGTAAGCTAAGACATTCAAATCCCTCAACCCTTGTGGGACATCCATGTCCGTTAAATCACTCCACATTTCAGCTAAATGCATTTCCATCCCTTCTATCAAAATATTTTGTTCGGGAATACTTTCTTGGTCAGAAATTGCAATTAAGACAGCGGATTTTTCACCTTCTTCTATAAATTTCTTAGCCCATGCATACACTTCTCTTTTTCTAGCTTTAGATATTGTACTACGAGTCACCACTTTTGAATCATCAGTCGCCCCTTCAATCGCTACAAGTGGAGCAGAACCACTTGCAAAAGAAAGTTCAGACAAATCTTGTACAATAGGTAGTGGAGACACTACCGCTGACGGAAAAGACAGAATTAAGGGAACAGCAACTGTTGGTAAGGGCGGAGATGCAGAAGGGGGAACAACAACAGGAAGAGGATACAACAACTGGAGGAGGAGCGACAACAGGAGGAACAGGAACAACAGCGGGAAGAGGTAAAACAACAGGGAGAGTCACATAAGGAGGTGGTGTGGTGGCAACAGTCCTACGCTCATTCAAAAGCTTATCGATTAGTTCGTCTGAGGTATGAAAATCCTGAGACGTATATATTTTCTGTCCCCAAGTTGAAAAGCCCTATCCATGCTTCTAATAGATTCGACTGTTTCTGTTAATCATATAATAATACTTTTTCAGAGTTAGACATATGTCGATGTGCGTGTTTCTCTTTACTTTTATGTTTCTGCATAGCTTCCTTTCTCCAATCCTTAGTTACATCAAATGCTACAGGCCTAGCCTTTTTCTTTAACAATATAGACTCTAAATACTCTATACAGGCAATTTCAAAACTACCATGACTGGCCACTGAAATTCAGAAGCATGTCTAGTTGTCTTTGGCAAATATCATTGAATACTATACTATCTATGCCGTACTTACAGTACATAGTACACACCAGCGAACCCTCAGGTGGCGCCGGTCAGCCGTATTCCAAAGATTCTCTGTCTCTGCGGAACAAACCCCTGAAACAGGCAGACAATTTCCCAGGCATGTCATATCACTGGTGTTACCTGACATCGTTTGAACTCGTGAGTGCAAATCTACAACCAAATATCAGGATACTTAGGAATCGGAGCACGACTCACCTGATTACAAAAAAGATCAGATTACAAAGGATCCTTGAGGTTGGCAATTTTGGCAAAGAGCCCGCCTTGATATGGAGACCCTCGTCAAGATGCCCTCTCGAACCGCGTGCTCACCGTTCAGGGAACGGATTGTGCAGTACTGTCGAGGTGTCGCGTCTCATACAAAGGGGCCCCCTTTTCTCACTCTCTCCGATCCCGATCCAATAGCCGCGTCTTCTTCTCAGTGAGGAGGCATCAATCTTGAGGGTCCCTATTCGGACGCCATCTGAAAGACTAAAGAAATATCAGGGCCTAGTGCCACAAAATGAAATTCGCCAATTACAGGTCGAAAAGATACAAGTATCTTTTATTTCTGTACAGAACTCAAAGCAAACAGATAGCTATCTGGCTCCCAACACCTCACAGTGTGTACCAGCAGATACAGTGAGGGGTGAGAGTGCTTAACACAGGCTTTTTTATACAGTTTCCAATTATTGTCCAGCCCCTCGCCAAACTAATCATTTACATGCTAGGGTTCGTGCCCAGTTCACATGACAAATATTACAATATTGTACAACGAATGTAACAAGTTTACATGAAGTTACAATGGTGGCATTGGTTCTCTGAGCCACAGTAAGCCTTGTTTCAAGAATCGCTACAATGCAGTTCAGCAACTACATTGTCTCGTTGTTTATATGAGGATGAGGCTTGTGAGTGCAGACAACACTTGGATGGTGGTTCATACGCGACACAAGGTTTCTTTGCATAGAACAAACAATCTGCTCTCGGTCAGCCTAAATGTTGACACAACTCAAAGGTCGTTTGGCTCGGCTGGAAGTTGAAAACACAGTCCACCCTTTTAGGACACAAGCAAGAGTCAAAATCAAAATGGCGTATGATTCTTAAAATGGCGGCGAAGTTAATCAAAAATCGAAACATTTCAGATGTGGTTTTCCGTGCAACTCGAATGGGCTTAGGCCAATTTTCATAACAAGGCGGTATTATACGAATACATTTTAACAATGTCGAGCAGCTTCACAGCTCCATTACCAGCAAGCAGTGAGTTTGGTGTACGCGGCTGATACTGCATAATGGCTGATAATACCATTTTGCGGCTCTGGTGCAGGTGAGTGCTGTAGACATGGGGAGTGAATGGCAGTCATCCGCATACATGCTTGTTCTTTCATGTTGCAAATCGGTTTTTCATTGTTAAGTTGGTGGTTGGGGTGCACTGACACTAGGACCCTCTTGAATTGCTCTGGTGGGCTGCACTCTCTCTGGTTGACTGCTGGGCCTGTTGATTCATGTAGTTATCTAGAAAAACAGAAACTGAGGTATGAGGTGATCAAGAGTGGTACCATAGCCAACTACGTGGGCATTACGGAAGGCACAGTGTCTGGGGCCCTCCCAACGCCACCTTCCTCCTCTTGGGTAGGACTGGTTCTGATTTCCAGCCTGCTAGGCCTCTCATACCACAATGAGAGTTTCATGTGTGTGGCTGTGCAGTTCCATAGATGAGACTGAGTAACTACCTGACTAATTCTGGTGGTCCACCAACATGCATCGAAATGCATATTGAATAGCAATCATGAGGGCTGAGTACTCTTTCAGTTCCCTCTTCTCCTTGAGATATTATGCACACCTACTGCTTAACTCACTAATATCATTTCACCAAAATGCCAGGGCCAGCGGTAGTGACATCACATGACCCTTGACCTCTGATGACATCACAGGAAGTGGTGAAATTTGAACCCGCACCAAGTGACATCACAGGTAGTGATGGCACACAACCTTCAGATTCATCTAACACCCGTGTTTCCAGACGCTCTCGTTTCATTGAGATATAAGTACGTAGGCACAGAGGGAGGCATGATTTGTCCACGATCACACATTTGGGGAATGTTATTTTCCAGATTCAACGTGACTGCAAGGAAAAGGGTGTGAATTTCTGCTTTAATGAAACCTATATTTAAAATCTTCTCTAACCTTTTGGTAATCGCCCCCATCAGCCCACTGCAAAAGGGTTAATATGCAAGTGGTTGCATAAGAAAATAGATAATTGTCCATCTGTGCACTGCAGCACTAAACTGGACACATGCAGACACACAAAGCAAATTCAGAGAAAGTAATGCCTGCACTGCACAGGAGCAGGAAGTCCAGCTTTTTATCAAAAACCTTGGAAAACTGATAACAAGTTCCTGGGAACAGAGCTGAGGCCTGACCCAGCTTCTGAATGTTGCTACTAGAGTCTGCGGTGGGCACAGCAAGCTTCTATATCGGGAACTGAAAGCAAGCACATATGCACAGGGTAGGAGGTGCACCCACCCTTTAAAGATTTGAGTCATAAGGGGCAGTTGGCATGAGCCATTCAAGGAGTTCACATCAAGAGAGAGCGACGTTTCCAAGCAGCAATACTTTGTATTTAACATGCACCTGGTGCAAGACGCAGGTGGAGCTCATATTCTCAACATTCTGTTAGGGCTGAGCACAGTTATAAAGGTGGGTATAGAGCTGGGCCACTACTGATCTACCGAAAATAGGCGATGCCTGGAAGTTTCAGAATTAATCATAACCACTAGCATTGCTCTGGACAACCCTCCAGACCATCATTCATCAGCCTGCCAAGCCATTACAGAAAGTAGAAAGACAATGTGCAAATTAGGCTTGGTCCCACCCCAAAGAGGCAGTCCAGCCAAAGCCACTTGATCACATCCCTTCTGCACAATACCACAAGTACCGCAAACATGTTTCAGCCTCATTGGGCGTCATCAGTGAGGTGCAGCTCGTGTCTCTGGGCCCAGCAGGCACGGGACCCACGTCTCGGCATACCCGTCCCACTTGTGATGCCAAATGTAACACTGAAGGTTGATGGCTGGAGGGTTCCGAATTAGTCATAACCACTGGCAATTGCGCTGAGAAGCCTTCCAGGCCATAGCGTTTCGGTCTGCTATGCCATTACAGAAGTTGAAAGAGTTCATGCAAATCAGACCCGGTCATCCATATAGGATTGCACTCCCCTTCAACTGTCCCACTCAGACACCTGTGTAAAAGCTGTAAGAGTCCTCCTACCGAGGGCAAATACTTGAAAATAAAAGTGTCCAAACAGATTACTTAAAGATAAGTAAAATGTGCAAAATATATATACATCGACCGAGCCATTAAAGATGTGAAGATAATTACTGTGCTAAAAAGTAACATAATAATACGTGTAATTATAAAGCACACACTTACTCAAGTGGAATATCTTGTCAGTAATAACAGGCAATTATTATTACCCAATGTAGTGGTACTCATTACATTGATCTCAGAAGGATAAAGAGCTAACTGGACCTGCTAGGATTTGAACTTGTAAGTATGAGATCACACACATAGCCCTGTAAAAAGGGCTTTAAGTGGGCTGGGGCTAGATGAGGCGGAGCTCCGCAGTCTCAAAAAACTCCCCTTGAGCCGGGGCATCTCTCACTTCCTACAGATAATCACCTAGCATGATTGTAACTCCAAGGGTCTGTGAGTGTGCACAGGTGATGTGCAGTAGGGGGGGATAGATTAACACGCTGTAAAAGAAGCATGTGTAGAGAAGCCATCTCTCTGTTCAGGCAGGGAAGCCAGCACCTGACTGCCAGCGGTTTATGTGCTCCAAATGAGTATATATAGCTCATAGTATGCTGTCACTTTAATGTTAGGGTGCTATCATAATTGAAAAGGAGGAAGGCCAGTGTGTATTATGTGCTCAGAGGGGTTCCAGACTTGAATCACTGTCACAGATATGTCATATATAAAACTTTGTGTTTGTTCTCATGTTCCCAAAATGCCCTTTGCTAACATTGGTGGTATTTGTCCTCCTCCTCTTTCTCATGGGTGCCCTCGTGGTAATTCCGGCTGGTTGAAGATGCATGGGGCCTCCTGGTGGCCATCACCCCACCTACCCCCAAACCCCGGCAGCTCTGTGGTGAGCAGATTATAATGGAGGTGCTTCCAATGCAAACTCCAGCGAGAGATTTATCTGGTTTCATGATACAGAGAGCATAAGATGGGCCCCACTACGAGCTTCATTATTCCCCATGCCTGCTGCCTGCTCACTGCCCCCACCAAAGAGCTGAAAGCAAGTAAAGCATATCAGGGGTAAGTTAACACCTTGGAGTGGTTATTTGGTGGCCATAAGCACTTTTAAAGTGACACATGTTTTGGTTAGAGAAGGCTGGTGCCTCCCTGGGGAATGTGACCACACTATTAGCCCTTGCCTGTTGGTGGTTATTAGTTACAGACTATGAATGGACAGGCAGGCACCAGCTGAGCTGAAATTTTCCAGCAGAACTGAATAGATCTTCAAGCACATTGGGTCTTGGTCATTTCTGTACCGAATTAAGGAGATGTACTTGCTGGTTGAAATGCGTCTGTCCTGAGTCTGGAAGGAAGGGATGTATTCACAGAAAGAGGGAGCTTCATTGACAGTCAATATGCAGGCTGGATGCACACTGGACCCCCTGACACCCTGCTGGGGGCCCAGAGCCTCATAATGTATTGTTTGTTTGGGACACGTGGCCCTTGTCTAAGCCACCTGCCCCTCTTTTAGGTCTCACCTAGAATAATTTGGCCATGCCCCCTTTCCAGAGTGCTCACCTATGTCAAATCTCACTTAAAGTGTGGCCTGTAGTGAAGGCATGTATCCACTGAGCCACTAACACACGTCATAAGGGGTCATATAACATATAGGGATCCAGTGTAGTGCCTAGACATGCTGCGTCCAGTGCTTGTATGCATGGTAAAAGGAAGGTTATACAAAGGGGTTTGGCCGCTGATGATTGTGTGGCGTTCCAGCCCAGAAATATCATCCATCTTTCAATCCTTCCATCTGACTGCATCTGCCATTGAGGAGACTAAACTCCCTCTCCCTGAAATGGCATTGACTATTGACTAGCAGGCGTTCTGGGGTCCTAGATTATCACCCCTGCGTGCTCACTGTATGTGTGATTTCACCATGATTTGACCCTGAGATGCCCACCAAATAGGCGGCTCTCGGTGGACACCGGACCCGATGGGCGCTGCCCTAGCAGAACGTCCTGCCAAATCAAAGATCATGCCATTGTCTGATCCTTGTGATACAAACACAGTGTGCTCTCCTCTGTTCCAGTACTGAGGTCTCTGCCCCATTTATTATTCGGAATCTGCTTTATTGCAGATTGCAAGGAACAGCACCTACTGTGTCCATGCAGCTGAGCTCTCTCCCATCCTCCGATTATACTGCATTTGGTGACACTCCACATTTGCTCCTCACAACCTCTGTTCTAGCTTCGGAGGGTGAAATGCTGTGCCAACTGACCTTAACAACAGATTAACTCCCACCGGTCTAAATCCACCCTCAAAACTGACCTAACACCTTTACAGATTTCTGGGCTCTGCCATATTAACAATGTCTCATTGCTATAGTGGTAGGAATGGATCACTACAGTGACTGCTCCATTTCCCATCTGCTCATCATCGACCACCCCCCTCCCGCCCCAGCGACATCTTCCTACTTATGCTGTCTAGTCTCTCCTGAAATAAAATGACTGTGGTGGAGCTTCTGTTTAAAAAAAAAAAAAAAGTATATATATATTTTGAATTATGGGTAGAAAGGGAGACTGCAGGAGTAGCAAAGGAGACCACATTGGAGATTTGTAAGTGCAGGTAGGCGGTACAGACAGCTGTGCTCGGGACATGACCATGATGAGTGAAGTACTACCATGGAGGCAGAGAAAGTGAGACACAGAGGCAGGTTAGAGGCGAGGGAAAAATGTTAGCTAGAAGGCAGATGAGAGGTAGTTTAAAAGGGTAACTTGGAGGCGAGGGTGTAGGCTTTTAGTTTGGTTTTGGTCTGGGGGAAGAGAATTCCATGCAAGTGGAGCAAGAGGAGAGAAAGAGCAGGAGAGGAAGCACAGGGAGGACGAGGAGCCACAAGGGTAGTTGAGGAGGCAGACTATATTGTTGGATAGCTGTTCTCTTCATCAGCTGGAGTATGAGGATGTCGTCTCCCTCCCTCCTGCCAGCTTGAATGCATGCCTGCCGCCACATCCCCATGAATGGATATAGGAGGATCCTTGTTTGTGAAGAAATAGTGCAACATTATATTTTTTATACTTAATAAAAAGATGAGGAGAAAAAATAAAACTGAAATTGTAATTTGGTTTAAAAAAAAAGAAATCTTTTAAATGATGCGCATTCTTCACCGCCCTGCCATTCATCGTTTTCCTGTGCCCATTCCACTTGGGGCCTGTGTGCTGGGAAGCCCACAAATTATTTGTGCCTTTCCTTGCCATCTCGCGGCATTTCCAAGATGGCCACCACCTCTGCAAGGCTGTGAGGGCTGCCCTAGTCCTCTCTACCTGCCCCCCGGCCTGCCTGTTGGCCACTGGGGAACCTAAATTGACCTACTGGGGACCGACAGTCTTTAGCCGGTCCCCTCTTCAAAGGACCACTCTCTAAGGCCCTGTGTGTTCCCCTGTCCGTTGCCTGTCCGGGTCTGTGGGTCCTCTGACACACCCCCCTCCACCCAACGTGCACATGGAGGCTGAGGAGAACTCCGCACATTCTGGACATAGAACCAATGGAACATCTAACATTTCTCGAAGGTCAGTTCCCTCAATTAACTTCATCGACCATCTTCCTCCACACCTGTGACTGTTCCACCTCTCTCTCCCAGCTGCTGCATTTGTTTTTACTGTGTCCTGCCAAAATCGATTTTAGCTGTTCCCAATTGCTGCATTGTGTTTCACGCAATCCTGCTAAATAGAATTTAGCTGTGTCCAGCTGCTGCATGTGTTTTTCCCCTTGTCCTGCCAAAATCACATTTAGCTGTTCCCAATTGCTGCATTGTTTTTCACCTGATTCTGTCAAAATAGAATTTAGCTGTGTCCAGCTGCTGCATATCGTTTTCCTCTTGTCCTGCCAAAAATCGAATTTAGCTGTTCCCAATTGCTGCATTGCGTTTCACCTTATCTTGCCAAATTTGAATTTAGCTGTGTCCAGCTGTTGCATGTGTTCTCCACCTTGCCCGGCCAAAATCGAATTTAGCTGTTCCCAATTGTTGCATTGTGTTTCACCTTTTCCTGCCAAAATTGATTTTAGCTGTGCCTAGTGGCTGTGCAGTGTCTTCATTACCTGTGTACACTACCCTCAGGCTCTCCCCTTCCCCTCTGCCCCCATCCCACCCCATCCCACCCTCTTCTTCATGTGCATCAGTGCTTCAGACAGGTAAGTGTCCCCCCCTCCACTGAAGCCAAACATGTCGATATCTATCTCTCTTATCTTCTCTAACTGCTTCACTATCTCCTATCCTTCTCCTATCACTAAATCTGACCAGAATAAACTTAAGAAGGACATTCTGGGCTCCAACCCAGGCCTTCCTATTGCAGACACCTATGTCACAGCTTCCGCCAGAGAGACTCTCACTGACATCCTCTTCTTCGTTGACGTGCTTGACCTATGGACTCGTCGCATGGTTGGCTTTCTCTCTCCTATAGCCTCTTCTCCCATTAATGGTGGCACTCGCTGTGAGGTCCTCCTTGACCTCTTCGCCATTTCCAGAGTCATAATTGATGTCTATTTCATTGGAACCATCATGGTTCAGGGTCCTCGACCCAACCTTCTTCTCTTTGATAGGCTCTTCCTTCTCCTTTCTAACCTCACTTCTCCCTCCGGCCAGGCTCCCTTGCCCTCTGTGTCTTCCTCCTCCTCTTCACAAACCCCCTTGCCCACTGTGTCTTCCACCCCCTCCGGCTGGGCTCCCTTGCCCTCTGTGCCTTCCTTCTCCTCTGTACAGGCACCCTCACCCTGCCATACTGTCCCAACCACCTTGTCGGACTTGACTCCTTCGCCACCCTCCACTTTCCCTCTAGCCCTCAAGCCACCCTCAGGTTGGACCACTGTGCCCTGTGCCCCCCCCCAAGGTAGACCGTCAAAGATGGCAAGGTGCTCCATATTGCCACTCTCAACACTCGGTCTGCCATCAACCACTCGTCTGACTTCTGCAAGCTCCTCTAACTCATGGATTTTGATGTGCTCGCCATCACAGAGACTTGGTTCAAGGAGAGCTCTGTCACAAGCTTTAACACACTCCTCCCTGAAGGCTATAAAATCCTCTCGGTCCCTAGGCCTAAGAAGAAAGGTGGGGGAGTGGCGCTTCTCTTCCCAGAATAGGTACCTTTGTCCATCATCCCTACTCAGGTCTATTCCTCCTTCAAGTGCCTAGTTTGCAGACTCCCACTCTCCTCTAAATCTTCTCTCAATATGGCCACCTTCTATCGGCCACCAAGACAGTCCACTCTCTTCCTCTCGGAATGGCCTCTACTCTCCTCCTCCTCTCAAACCCTCCTGATGGGTGATCTCAACATCTGTCTGGACTCTCCTGACTCCTCAGGACCTTTCCGCAACCTATGCGATTCTCTCTCCCTATCTATCCTACCCTCTGGCTCCATGCACACCAAGGGCCACACCTTGGAGGTTCTCACCTCTTCTGATATCCCTCTCTCTATCTCTCTCTCCTGGACTGACCACTCTCTTCTCTCAACACACCTGACGCTCTCCTCTCATCATGCAGCAACACACCCAGCACTGCCACTCTACTTCAAAGTCACTAGACCCATGAAGTGACAGTGGCTGCCTTTGCCACCACCTACTCGCCTCCTCCCATTCCTACGGCTGGCTCCCACCCTGACAGAGCCCTCGCTAACCTCAACCTCTCTATCTCCAACCCTATTGACACTCCTGCCCCTGCCATGGGCGTCCGAATGAAGCCTTCCAAAAAGTGCAACTCTTGGTATGACTCAGATCTGGCTGAGCGGAAATGGAACTTATCGGGCGGACCATCTGACAAACTGGCCTGCAGTCTCCTTCAAAGGCAATATCGACTCTGCATCCACTCCAATAGAAGAGTTTTTATTCAAGCCTGCAAGTCCGCGGCATCAAACAAGATAGCCAAACTGTTCAAAGTCTGCAAGGAACTGGCTAATCCTGCAGCAGCCTCTTAGTCTGTCACACCCACCCAGGACCTTTGCTCGGCCCTGGCTGCACACTTCATCACAAAAACCCAAGACATCCTTTCTTCACTCTTTTCCACTCCACAGCATAAACCAACGCCGGAGCCTCCCTTGGCACTCCTTCCTCTTACGCTCTCCTCTCTCTCACTGATCACACCTGATGAGGTCACCAGACAAGTCCGGTCTATGA
Source organism: Ambystoma mexicanum (assembly GCF_040938575.1). Taxonomy (NCBI): domain Eukaryota; kingdom Metazoa; phylum Chordata; class Amphibia; order Caudata; family Ambystomatidae; genus Ambystoma; species Ambystoma mexicanum. The sequence goes on from NC_090921.1 coordinate 309,150,517, forward strand.
AGGCTTCATCCAAACAGGTGGACCCCTGCCCCTCAAAAACCATAAAGCAATATTGACTTCCTCGCCCCAGCCTTGGCTGATCTCTGCAATCGCTCCTTCCCCACTGGAGTTTTCCCAACTGCCCTTAAGAACTCCCTTGTGCACCCTCTGCTCAAGAAACCCTCTGCCGACCCCTCCATTCTGGTAAATTACTGCCCTTTCTCCATCACTTCTTTCTTGGGCAAACTCCTGGAGAAGTTGGCTATCACTCAGCTGACCCTGCACACTGAATCTATTGGCTGCTTCCATGACCATATGCCTGACCTTAGAGCATCCAGAGGCACAGAAACTGCTCTTCTGAACACCTGTGAAGACCTGCTCTCAAATCTTGACACTAACACTCCCTCTGTCCTCATTCTCCTTGACCTCTCCTCTGCCTTTGACAAGGTTAACCACAACATGCTGATGGCACATCTCCGTGACACCCTGGGAATCACAGGTCAGGCTATGGCGTGTTTAATCTCCTTTCTCTCTGACCGCCCGCTGTCATGATCTCTGCTTCCAAAAGGTCAGGACTTACCCAACTCCCTTGGAAGCAGACCCATAACCCAGGTTCCGAGTGCCAACCAGTCCCAATTGGGACCTTTTGGACCCTGTCCTGGCGCCAGTGGCACCAGGCTCATAAATATGCCCAGTCCCAGCGCTGGAAGCGCCGGGCTCATAATGCTTGGGTGGACTTACCTGCAGCAGACCATGCTGCTTACTTACCTGCCAGTTGAGCCTCTAATCCTCTTCTGTTTGGGACTACTTTTCCTGTTGGGTGGGGCAGGAGCCACTCCCTAGGTTCAGAACACTGGAACTCTTCTGGAAAGCAGGAACTCTTTTCTTACCTAGGCGAGGCTGTGGAAGGAGACACCTAAGCACTACAGGAGGCTATTTAAACCACACCCGATGGATGAATCTTGCTTTGCGTTATTCTGCATCCTCTGCAGCAGAACGCTCATCGTGTCTTCTGCATCTGATCCTGGGCCTAAGGGAAAAAGGCTTACCATCCTGAATCCAGTCTTCAGCAACACCTATAAAGACAAGAAAGAACAGGTTAGCGCTACGGTCTTCAGTGACAGCGCTTCTCTTACCTGGTCCATCGGCTGTCACCAAGGCCTCGCGCTGCATTCCGGCATCTGAAAGACAAAGGCTTACCTACTCTTCGCGTGCTCCGGAGGTCTTCGCACTGCATTCCGGCATCTGAAAGACAAAAGCTTACCAACTCTTCGCACGCTCCGCAGGCCTTCGGCGCTGCATCCCACATCTGAAAGACAAAAGAAGGTGCGTTTAAAGACATTGGGTAACTTTATTACTCACGTGCCATTACTCCTTCCCACGCCGAACCCAGTGGGTATTCCGGCACCCTTCAGCAGCTCCGAACTTGTACCTGCAAGATAAAAGGACAGTTAGTGCGCATCGTGAAGCAGGCAACAAGCGCTTACTTACGTGCTTCCAGGCGCTTCTATTCCTTACACGGGTTCCATGCTCAACTCACTTCAGCCCGTCATCCGCCATCGCCGGAACCCTGCAAAACAAGAGACATCATTACAAAAGACTTTTAAAGACATTTGAAATACTCGGAACTTACCGTTCGTGCAGTAAACGATGGACAGCAGTCCTCTGAGGTCAAGAGGCCTGCACCCTTATCCAGTGAAGAAACTGGTTACGGCACCCTGCCCCGAGGCAGATGGAGAGCTCGGCGTTCACTTACCTAAGGTGAGAGCGTTAACCTTTGGGGTTCTACAGGAGGAGAGAAAGGGAAGAAGAGAGAGAGACCCAATAACCCCAGTTCATTAATCCCATATTTTCTATCTGCAGACATCTTACTCTTCGAGTCAGACATACAGTGCACAGAGGTCCAGCCCAAAGAGCCAACCGTGTGTTACACATCACCTTTGAAGATACGGTATTCGCCCAGTCAAGACTGGCGCCTCTGCGGGAATCAGGTGAGCGTTACACCCATCCCAGGTGCAAATCAGAGCCTTTCTCTCTACTATTGCTCTCTCAACCTGTGGTGTTCTCTAGGGATCTAATCTCTCCCCCTGGTTCTTCAATGTCTATATGGCTGCCTTCGCACGTGTGATTGCCACCTTCACCTCTAACTTCCAGTGTTACGCAGATGACATGGAGCTATATTTCAGGCTACCCTCATCCGCCTCCTTCTCCTTGCTCATATCTGACTGTCTGTCCACTATTCAGTCATGGTGTGCAGCAAACGACCTCTGTCTCAACATCAGTAAGATTGAGATCGTTCGCATTGGGACCCTTGCTCCTGCTTTTCCACTTTCACTCTGGCCGGCCTCCCTTGGCCCTGCGCCCGCACCCACCTGCGAGGCAAAAAACCACAGGGTCATCTTCGACTCGACTCTCTCCTTCTCCTCTCACATCTCTGACATCTCTAAAAGGTCTAACTATCAGGTACACCTTCTCAGAGGTACTGTACCTTTTCTCACTTTCCCCCAGCCGCTCACTGTCTCTAGAGCCTTGGTTCTCTCTAGGCTGGACTACTGCAACAGCCTCTTCCTCAATCTCGCTTCTTCTGCCCTGCGTCCTCTCCAACTCATCCAGAACAGAACTGCAAGACTTATCCTTGGTCTCTAGCCCCAGGACTGCATCTCTCCGGCACTGAAATCCCTTCACTGGCTCCCAGTAGCTGCAAGGATCAAGTTCAAGACCCTCTGCATAGTCCACAAGACGTTCTGGCGCCTGGGACCTACCTACAACGCTGTCAACCTAAATACTGTACCTCACAAGCCCTTCGCTCATCTACCTCCAACCTTCTGTGAGTGAGCCGGTCTCCAAGCAGAGATTTGGAGGGAGATCTTTATCCTCAGCAGATGCTTCCCTCTGGAATAGCCTCCCTGCCGCCCTCCGTCTTGAGCCTGACCTTCGTTTCCAGAAACTCCTCAAGACCTTCCTCCTCTCCTCTGGCTCTCTCTGCACTTACCCCAGTCTGCACTTGGACCTCCCCCTCCCTGTTAACATCAATGCACTTGCACAATCCAAATGCAATGTGCCTGAATATTGTCTGTCTGTTCTCCCCTGTCTTCTCCCCTTAATTGCACTGGTAAAACTGCAGCATCGCCATCAGGCCTATTTTCTGTGTCTCAACTGTTAAATGTATTTTACGCACTTACTCTGCCTGTGCAGACTATTATCGTCTCAGAATTTCAAGGGCTCTGAGTGACTGTTGTTTTTTCCCCTTGTTCCCACCCTCCTTGAGCGCTTTGAAACACTTTCCTGTGTATAGGCGTTATATAAATAAACAATACAATACAATAGATCAGGGACGTCATTTGGGGGTCGCCAGAGGTCGCAACTGCGACCTCTGGGTTCGTGGCCGCGACCTCTGTGGTCTAGCTTGCGACCCCTGTATTTTCTTTTTTAAATTACATTATTTTTTTTCCGGAAGCTCCAACTGCTCCCGCGATTCAGCACAGAGGATGGGGAGCTTCACTGCTGGCTGGAAGTGGCGCTGGCAGACCCAGACCCATGTTGCCAAATTCCATTAGCACGATTCAGGCAATAAGTGGCTGCTTCTGCCCCGGCTACAAAGTGTGGAGAGCATTTTTGCAGCTGTTTATCTCAGCCAGCATTCTGCTCCAGCCGCCCGTAGTCTGCTGGCGAGATAGCTTTGCAGTTTCAGGTACCGAGAAAAAGATCTGCTGCTTAACCAAAAAGGGTCTTTGACAAAACAATGGAACATAATATTGTGTGTGCTGAGTGTCTATTTTTGAAAGGAGAATGCCAATACAAGTAAGGCCCTCTTGATAGTTAAAGGAAAATCTAAAGTTCGTTTTTAATATAAGCCTATCAAGTAAGATAGTAATGCTAGTGTTAAGCTCATTTGAAATTCTTAATTCTTAGGGCAGTGTTAAAATCATCTCTTTGAAAACAACAGCAATTGACATTATACGATTTAATGAAAAACACAGCGAAGGCAGGCTGCCCTTTCTTCATCTTCGAAAGGAAAAATGAAGAAAATGCCTATTCTCCCGCATGGTGTTTATCTACAAGTGTCGGCCTGGGCTGGCGCCACTGAATAAGTAAACATCCCTGCCCTTCCGTGACCCTGCAACAATTAAAACTCCTCAGAGGGGAGATGTGAATCCTGGTCTGTGGGTGGCTCGAGTATATAGCAAGTTAGATATTCACACAAGGGTAATTTAATCAAGCAGGGACACACTTGCAATTCATTTCCTTTGCATTATGTGTGTACATAACATCCAGGCAGTAGAGGACACACGGCATGCTGCAGCAGGGTCTCCCATGAAAATCGTCAGTGTGAGCCAAAACGACCTCCACCTATGCAGGACCGCACAACAGTGCACAGCTTCCAGCATGGAGCACAGTCCTCCCCTTGCCACGCCGCCAAACTGCTCTCCCAGACACCCTCCATAGAAGACCTGCACCACTTACTGCAGGTGCAGTATCAGAGCTGCCAGGTGTGTGCCTTTGCCGCCCTCTCACATCATCTGTTCAGGGTTACCCATAGTCTTTTAACTGCTGCCTGCCCAGTGCCCATCTGGCTGACTTTGAGCAAACAGGTTAAAAAGCCACAGCGGCTGAGCGGCCTTCCCCTGCCTGGAGCTATTCTTTCCCAGGAAAAGTATTACAATGTTAGGGCTTGTAAAGGAGGTAGAATTACAAGCACCAGGTGGACCAGAGGCTGCCAGGTGATGAAAGTAATAGTGTTTCTTGCCACTCACTGCCAGCATTAAAAAAAAAAATAAAAGAATCCTTGCTTCAACAGTTCAGTGGGTTAAGCGCCTGCAGCAGAGATCATTGTCTGATCTGCGATCACAGGTAAGGTTTGGAAGTTGACTGGATAACTGGGTACTCTTTTTATCTACTTCACAAGAGTACATGGATGCCAACATCTATTCCATGCGGGAGACACTTCTGCAATCCTGTTTTTAGCTTTGCATTCCGGGAGTGTTAGTCTTGGATTGCCCCATTATAAACCCATGACTAAGCATCCCAGAATGTAAAGTTAAAAGCAGGACTTGACTAGTGGCCCAAGAATCGATACTCTTGCATGTATAATGGGCGAAAATGAGTTTTGTGTAAAAACGTGAGTCAATGTGTTTAGTAAATGAGAAAAAGAGACAAGTAAATAGAAAAACAACAGATAAAATGGTGCTATGCGAACAAGGTAATATGCCTGCTGAGCGAAGTAGACAGCGTCAGCAGGGCAGACAGTACTACATGACTATGTGCACGGGTCGCGAGGGCAGGGCAGCACTTTGGAAAGCGATTGTTCCCTAATATACACCAATCGAGAATTTCTCACTTCTACATTTTCTACGATGGGTAGGTTACATTAAATAAGCGGGAGTTCTACAAGTTAGTGCCTGTTTGAAGTTGCCGTATTTGAATTTGTGTTACATGATGACAGTCTCACTCACTCGAGAGTTCAATTGCTTTTTGTTGTGCAGCCAGCAGCGGGTGCCACTCCTTTTCATTTGTATGTGGTGACATGATTTATTTGCATGTTTCAATTATAAAAGGCAAGCAAACTGAGCCAAACTGCATACAGCCCTAGCAGCAAAGCGTCTAAATTTAGCTTGTATAAGAGTAGTCCTTCATTCATCCGTGCATCACGGCAATCAAGGTGTTATGTTTCCCCTGTTGGGGCGTTGTTGCCTATCCGAGGAATTTACCTGTGCTGTGCAATTTATTGTGGGTGTTTGGTAGCTTGCACTGGCCTTGCCCCAGGCGCGCTTATACTCTCCTTCTAAGGGGACACGTCAGTAGGGCGGACCATGCAGTGCATACATTCTTCATGTTTTTAGTAAGCCTACAGGCTATAGGTTACGCATATGTTATTCATGGGAGAGAAGTTTGCACTGGCTGCGCATATATTGTAGGCAAAATTGCACTGCCCTGCCTGTGCTGACTGGCACTCTGGCTGCAATTAAAAAGGAGGGAAGTGGGATGGTGGGACAGATGGGGTGTGGGGGTGCGGGGTATGAGTGTCTAGTGGGTCACGGGTGACAAGGATCACACACTTTGGCTCAAATTGTTGGATTTCAACAGTCATAATGTCTTATGGAGTTGAATTACAAAAAACACAAATTGCACAATAAAGCCGCATGACATGTACATCCTTATAGTAATATGTTAAGGCAAAAGAATATAATTGTGGCTTTAATTTTCACCTGAAAGGTAAACTATTATGTGCCAGAATACAAGATAGTGCCAAACTGAAAAATCTAGTTAACTCCACTGTACTTTCAGTGATTTAAGACCGGTAATACAAAAAGTTGTGTAGTAAACAAAGCTAGATATGCAGATTCTTTGTCACAAACTTACTTATTCTTGTATTAAATGTGTGTCATATTATATTGATATTGTGACCATATTTTTCTTAGTGTACTGAGGGATATTGCCTTAGGATGCCACTTCCGGCGATGTCACTCGGGGGCGGGGTCAAGTGACATCACATCCTGTGATGTCACTCAGGGGGCAGGGTCAAGTGACATCACTTCCGCGACCCCTGACATTTTGCTGAAATGACGTCCCTGCAATAGATACAGTGGTACTTTTCTGTGGCTACGTTTGTGAACCAGGAGAAGACATTTAAATCTCGTCCTGTTTGGTATCATCAGCCAACCAGCCTGGTGACTGTATGAGAAAGTAGGTGTGAAGTGAGGGAGTTCAAAGAGAGTCCTGGTAGTGAAGTTAATGATCTTGTAGACACAGTAGTCCAGTTTAGAGAAGACACGTATGGTTAAGACATGCTTAGGGTGGAGAATGTTTTGCTGACATTTCCCAAATATGAATGGGTCAGTTTCTCCAGATTCTATGCTACACTGTTAGCACTTTGATATTTTATAGCAGAAAAGAGCCTATACTGCCTTGTAACTGGTTTGAACACCGAATATAGGTGTACAGTGGCAATTTGTTTAGATAGCTCTCATCCATTTGACAGGCTCTTCTATGGAATCTTGTTGTATCAAAGGGGATTGTTGTTGGAGACCCCATCACGATTGTACTAGCCACTTCTATTTGTGTTCATATTGCACCCTATTACTGAATGCCCTTGCTCTACATCGCTCTGTTGCTTCATAGACAGGCTTTTGCTATTTCAAAACCCACAAATACATACCAGTGATGGGACCCATCACTCATCAGTTAACATTGACCTAACCCAGCTTGTCAAATTACTATTCAGACCGTAGTTCTTAATATTCCTGCAAAATCAGGTCAGGCAGTGAATGCCTGAGTTGCAAGAGGAATAGAGTAGAGATAGTACTGGGAAGGAGAGAAACAGAGGTAAAAAAGACTAACACCTTGCAGAGACATTGACTGTCCGGGCTCCATGAAATGATTAAAGCTGAGAACACTGCTGAAGACAAGTAGAGAAAGATCTATTTGCTAGACAGTAGCCTGAACAATGTCGAAATCCAAGCTACCTACGAGTTAAAATCAGAAAAGAAAAGCTCTAGAAAGTCAAGAGTTTTGCTTTTTTGCAAATTATTTAGTCAAACAAACGCAAGGAGGAGCCTAAAGGAGGGAGGAAGCTGCGATTGAAAGCAACTGTCCAAGATTCTATGGCAACATGAGAATTCTCAAGCATATCTTTAGTTGCCTGTCAGAAGCTGGCTGAAACAAAAATGAGACTGGAGTCAAACAAGACCACAGATGCTGAGAATCATTGTATTGTTCTCCGAAGACCAAAGTACCAGCGCAATGTCTTGGAATGACTGTATTTTGTACTTTGGTATAGTGAAATGTAATGGGAACTATTTAAATCTGTACAATTATTAGCAACTTTTTGTGTGTTGATAGAGGAACATATGCAGCGAGCGCTTGCAAAGGAAGTAGCAGCTCATTCTTGTGCTTAAACCATCCAAAATAAACTGAAACTTTATGGATGAGAATGTCAAGAACAACACAATTGGATTAACAATGGTTGAATGGTTTGCAGAAACAGGGAGTTTCTAACAGAAATTAGTTGGTGGCAATCTAAATGCTCACTGTCTTGAAAATCAAATTCGAGTTTTCCCAGGTAATGTATCGTAATGAGAGTATTGCAAACAGATGCTTTTGAATAAACAGGGGAAATGTTGGCTACAATTTATAGAGGAATGGAGTCTAACATTGCTGAATGGGCGTATACGAGGAGATGTCCCTGGGGCCTCTACTTGGACGGGGGCCATGGTGATGCTGCCCTAGATTACTTCAAAATAAGTGGAGAAGACATAGGACTTATACAGGAACTATCCACTAGATTTAAACTGCATAGCAATCATGCACTAGTTTCCATACATTTGAATATCAAGCAACCAGAGGCAACTCTCAGGCAAATAGGCGATATTGAAATTAATTATAGCAAAAATCAATTTACGCAGTGTGAAGAATCCTTAGATGTTGTAACTTCTCCCTGAGTGAGAGCCCCTTTCCCACAAAGCCAGGAAGGTGAGGCCGCTGCCCGATAGTCCCCCTGGGGGTGGTACTCACAGGTAGGATCTCATGGGGAGAGAATCTCCCTCTGGGACAAGAACAACCATCTAGCGTATGGCCCCAATAAAACACTCACCCCCTCACATACCCTAGCCTCTTTTCCATCTAATAATCTTGTGACCAAAACCATGTACGTCTGTAAGGAAGGGGAGGTTACTCTTCTAACAACTACTAGGATGAAGAAGAGGGAAAAGATCCCAAGTAAAACCAGTACTGAGAAAAGGAAGAGCATTGATAGCATAATGAGTGAAGCCCCGAGAGAACCAGAGCGGTATAGACTTTCACGGAGGCATGGCTTCCCGACAGTTATACAAATTAAAGAAGGATCACAGGATGGAGAGCAGCAGCCAACCAGTACATGCAGCCATGAAGCCTGGGAGCTGCAAAGGAGACGTTAGCTTGACACTCCTCTCCCAATATCACAGGGATACCAAAGCTTCTATACCGGGTGGCACAGACAGAGTTCAGGAGAAGGGAGGCTGAAGGATGGGAGTGCACCAAGTGAGGGTGGCGTCTACATCGTCTGGAAGATAGCACAGACTGAGACTGAGGGCAGACAGACACCAAGATGCAGAGAATGCTGTGCCACGTATTAAAGAGAATCCAGACCCTGGGAAGAACCGGCCAGGTGGCCGACAAGTGCAGAAGGTAACGGGTGATGCGCTGTGACTGGAAGGGGCAGAGGAATGCGGGAGGCAGAAATCCTGTATGGGTATAAGGAATTGAAATACCCTCATCTTCGTCACAGTACTTGGCGAGAGTGGGAACCAAGTTTATCTCACAAAGAGAGACAGGAAAACAGGGTTGAAGACCCAAACCAAGATAGTGGGAAATCGGAGGGCCGACATCCTCTTCCTCATGGCAGAACTTGGCAGGAGAGGGAACCACGACTCTCAAGTTATCAGGACAGAGAAATATGGGCCTGTGGCCTGCACCCAAATAATAAGAAAAGAGATTCATCCAAGGTCATCTTCTTCGTGGCAGTACCGGACAGGCAAGTGAACCAGTTCTGCCAAAGCTAAAGCCTGAGAAAGGCCAGGGGAAAGAAGACATTCCCCCAACTGTTGTGAAGTGTAATAAGAAGCCTGAGAGATTCCAGGGGAAGGGAGATATTCCCCCTGACATTGTGAAAGTGTGAAGCCAAGTGAAGAGAGAGTCCAGGGGAAGGGAGTCATTTCTCTTGGCTGTGTGTGGAGGAAAACACTGAAAGTGAAACACCTGGAAAAGGGAGGTATTCTCCTGGTAATATAACCTACAAGATACGAGGAGAAAGGAGGCATTCTTCAGGAACCCAATAGTGAAGAAGCAACTATGGGCAATAAGGAATGTTGATGTTTGAACTGGAAATATACCCTTTGAGTTGAACTGAGAACTTTACCTGTGTTGATATTTCAACCTGGAAGTTTGCTTTGTTACCTGGACATCCCCACCCCGCTGGACAGCCCTACCCCAGCAGCACCTCACGCTCCACCACCTATCATCCTCATGGAACAGCCGCCCCATGAACTTTTGCCTCTGGAGCTGTGTTCTCCCACCAAGAATACTTGTGAGCCATGTCCTAGACATTGTTATGCCTTTCACTAACTCACGCACATGTTGAACTTAGATGTGCCTATGCCATTCTGCCTCTATGCCTTACTATATCCCATCTCCTCAATGCATTTCTGTGCTTTTTGGTCAATTGGAATCCTGGTTTGTGTTTTTTTAATAACTCTTCACCCCAATTTTGCATTGCATTTCTGTGCTTTTTGGTCAATTCATATGCTTTTGTGTGTGTTTTTAACAACTCTTTATCCCCATTTTGCATTGCATTTCAGTGCTTTTTGGTAAATTTGAACCCTGGTGTGTGCTTTTTTAACAACTCTTCACCCCCATTTTGCATTGCATTTCTGTTTTTTTTTTTGTAAGGTCGAATTCTGGTGTGTTTTTAACAACTCTTCACCCCCATTTTTGGTACTCAAGTGTTTCTATTGCATCTGTTTTCTCACTTTTTGGCTACTAGCTTGTCTGGTGAGTTTGTGCTTGTGCTGTGCAGTCTCTCCCTCTATCCTCCATCCTTACCTCTCTACCACCCCTATGGCAGTCACCATCTCCCCTCTATTCTAGCTGCTATACTATCACTTATCTTCATTCTCTCAAGGAGTCTGGAAGGAAAAAGTTTAAAAAAAGACATCCTGACCACTAACTCAGGTCTACCCATTGCAGACACCTATGTCAGTGCAACTTCTAGAAAGATTGTCACTGATATCCTCTTTTCTGTCCCACATCTTCACCCATAATGGTGGCACTGGTAGTACTCTTGGCGGGCTTCTCATCATCTAGGTGTATCATTAATGTCGCAATGGAACGATCATGGCTCAGGGTCCTCAATCCAACATCCTCCTCTTCGACCGGCGCTTGCCGTCCCTCATTAACTTCCTTCATACACCTGCTACTCCCTCCTCCTCTCTCTCTGTCACCCATCCTCCAACTGGTGTACCACACCCCTGTATGCCTCCTTGGAAAACTTTCAAAGGCAGTGACCTGATGCATCTAGCCACACTCAATGCTTGCTCTGCTATCAAACACTCTGCCATTATTTGTCTCCTCCTTGAAGATCTTGACCTCGATATCCTCGCTATTACCGAGATGTTGTTCAATGCCAGCTCAGTCACTGCTTTTGACTCTCTTATCCCCGAAGGCTACAAGATCATCTCCACGCCTTGCCCTAATCGTGCTGGCGGTGGGGTTTCTCTGATCTTCCCTGAGTGGGTCCCTTCTTCCATCATACCCACCCAGTCATACTCCTCCTTTGAGAGCCTGGTCGGCAGGCTGGTCATATCTCCCACCTTCTACCTGACCACTGCCACCATCTACAGGCCACCTGGCTCTATCACCCTGTTCCTCTCAGAATGGGCTGATTTCTCCTCCTCTCTCCCCATATCTACTGCTAAACTCCGTCTCCTGGGTGACTTCAACATCCTCTTTTCTGTCCCACATCTTCACCCATTAATGGTGGCACTGGCAGTACTCTTGGCGGGCTTCTCATCATCTTGGTGTATCATTAATGTTGCAATGGAATGATCATGGCTCAGGGTCCTCAATCCAACATCCTCCTCTTTGATCAGCGGTTAAGTTAAATATTTGGGACTAGGGCTTAAACCATGCACATTTGCCCAAACTGAACACTTATTCTGACAAAATGGAATGTCAAAAGGTCTATTTAACTCCCCAGAAGTACCTATTAATTTCTCAAACCCTGGCAACAAGAAGATTTCGCATGCACCTGCCATTAAATCAGCTCCCTATGCTGAGTGTATTGGGTCTGAGGCTTGGGAAGCCTGTTGAAGAAAGTGTTGCATATTATGCAAACTACAGCAGATACTGTAGTCCATCCATCACATTTTAACCTATTGTGTTACGCAAGGACATTGTTACATAAATCACCCTGGTGAATTTGGTAGGGAGCTGGACGGAATTAAGAGAAGGACCTTTTGGAGGAGAGGAAAATAGGAAATAAAATATGACCCTTTTTAAACTCTGGCAAATAATTGGTGCACTTTTATATGCTATGAAGGGGTAAATGGGCTTAATGTCATATTGAATTATTTTAGATAAAAACTGCTATAAAGGGGGCGTGGCTACGCACTGCAAGCAATGGCAGCGTGATACGGAGCTCCCTTTACCAATATATGAGTGCCACATTTCCTGTCAGCAACGTCACGTTGCATCAGATGTTTGCAGCGACCTGTTTTTCTGGAGGCACAGGTTTCTTTCCTAACACCGGTCACCTCATTCAAAGTGACTCTCATTTGATTCAAACTTCAAAAGGTACTTTAAGCATATTGCTTGAAACTTTCTTTCTGGATTTTTTCATTAAATCTATCTACTCAATTATTTTGGCTTTCTATTCTTTAATAGTGGTGAATATTTTTTACTCACCTGAAAGCAACCAATAATAATAAAATTGCTTATGGGAATATAATTAATTGTTGGCACCCTGGCATCATCCTGCGCTTGTTTACCTTCTCTCTCATGAGGTCCTAGTTTCAGTATGACCTTTCTAGTTGTTTCGCCTCTTTTTTTAAATCTTCAAATACTTTTTTTTTTGCTTCTCTTTAACCACTACATTAGTGGGAATTTCCGAGGGGCTTTCAGAGTAATATAAATATTACATTACTGATTCCACATGGCCACATTAAAAAATCAAGCTAACTTCTTTGCCAATAGTCATCGGCACCGGTGGCAGTCACATTAAAAAGACCAAAAAGTGACTCTCCTCCTACTCCACAAACAATACAAGAGTCAAACATGAAAACACACTTGCTGAAAATAAGGGCACTCCAACCCTTTATGGAAACTACTAATATCAAACTGCAACAAATGGATGAACAATGGCTAAACTTTGAGAATAGGATAGGCGGTGTCGACAGAAGTATCTGTGTAGCCGAAGACCTCACCACTTGTGTTGCTCATATGAAAAATCATTCCATCTAGTAAGATTTGGAACATAGATATCATAGAAATAACCTCCTTTTTCTCAAGAAAACCATAACTAATATCCTGGGTTTACATTAATCCATTACTCTTAATATAGTAGTGCCCAGGAAACCAGAACTATACAAGAAAAAAGCGGCAAGAACAATCATCTTTTTGCTTCTTGAGTATATGTAGCTTTAACAGATTTTACAGAAACCTAAAGGAATTGACCAACTGGTTTGGAATGGTCACTGGATTTTCATCTCACAGGATATATTGAAAACCACGGCTCAGAGGAGAAAAAAGTGACTTTCCTATTGCCTTGCACTCAAACAATTAAATGCGAGATATGGCCTGATTCACCCTTGTACCTTTAACATCACCTTGAATGGCAAACATCCTCATTTGATGAACCAGCGGACTTAAAGAACTTCATAAGACTTCAAAAGATGGAAGGAATGGATACCGATACGAATTCTCACCATTGAGTTGCCATCTTCACTTTCCTAATACCCATCTCATACTTTGTTTCAATGCGAAACGTCTCTGAAATAATTTTCCTCTAGAACTATCAAATTTGAAGTCTATCTTGGAGGGGGCAACCTCTCTTGTTCGGCTTGCCATTTCATCCTGTTTGGGATGTGCCTACACTGACATTGCGTATCTGGCCTTTGAACTTTGTTCTTTGTCCTACCTTACTTTTTCTTACATGTTGGGTTGTTTCATCTTGAACAGTGTGATGCTTCAATTTTGTATTTCTTAAAACCCTATGGTGAGATGTTGCTATGCTTGCTCTTTTTCTTTTTCTTTTTTTACTGGTTTATTCCCTTTTTTTATATTTCTTTGGCAACTCAAACATCATTAATGGGCTTGGATATATGTTATCTTCTGGTTTATACTCACTCTTTATATCGTTGTTCTTATCTCTTGTAAAACTATGATTTTAAGATATATGACATGGAACATTAAGGGTCTTAACAATCCAATTAAGAGACAGAAGGTTCTAGCTCACATCAATAGATTTAAACCAACTATCGCATGCTTACAAGAAACCCATTTATTATTACAAGAATCCATGACATTGAACAAGCATTGGGTAGGCAATGTATGAGCTAGTCCACCAGATGGTAAACATAATGGTGTGTCAATTTTGGTTAAGAAAAGGTCCTTATTACAAGATCCTACATGAAGATACAGATACTCAAATATGAATTGATTACTAAATGTATTCGATCCTAACATTAATATTAACATTAACATTAATGTGTATGATCCCTCCTGCCCAGTTAACCATCGCCTGATCTCCATCACTCCTTTCCTGGGAAAATTCCTGGAAAAGCTGGCCATCTTCCAGCTTAATCTTCACACTTAATCTGTTGCTTGTGTCCATGACCATCAGTCTGGCTTCAGAGCAGCCAGAAGCACAGAAACTGCTCTCCTGAACATCCGTGAAGACCTGCTCTCTAACCTTGATTCTAATCTCCCCTCTATCCTCATCTTACTCGATCTCTCTTCTGCATTTGACACTGTCAACCATGCCATCATGCTCAATCATCTCTGTGATAACCTAGGTATCATAGATCAGGCCCTGGCCTGGCTGACCTTGTTCCTCTCTGATCGATCCTCCCAGGTCCAACCTGAGTCCTTCCTTTGCTCTATCTCACTCTCTACTTGTGGAGTTCACCAGGGGTCTAACCTCTCTCCCTGGCTGTTCAACCAATACCTGGCACCTCTCGCCCACCACATTTCCACTCTCTGCTCCAACTTTCTGTGCTATGCGGATGATACTTAGCCATTTTCAGGCTCCCTCGGCCACCTCTTCTCCTTCTCTCATCTCAGATTGTCTGCTATCCAGGAGTGGTGTGCTGCCAACGATCTCTGCCTTAATGCCAGTAAGATGTAGATTATCTTCATTGACACACCTGCACTCTCCTTTCCTGTCACTCTCTGGTCGGCCCCCCTTGGCCCTCTTCCTGCTCCCGCCTGTGAGGCTAAGAACCTCAGGGTCATCTTCGACTCCACACTCTCCTTTTCTCCTGACATCTCGGACGCCTCTAAGAAGTCAAATTACCAACTGCACATCCTCATAGGTATTCTTCCTTTCCTCTCCTTCCCCCAGAAGCTCAAGCTCACTGTCTCTATAGCTCTGGTTCTCTCTAGGCTGGCCAACTGCAACAGCCTCTTTCTAAATCTGCCTGCTTCTACTCTCCACCCTCTTTAACTCATCCAGAACAAGGTTACAAGACTTGTCCTTGGCCTCAAACCCAGTGATTGTATCTCTCCAGCACTGAAATCTCTTCATTGGCTCCCAGTGATTACAAGGATTAAGTTCAAGACCCTCTACATTGTCCACAAGGCCATCTGGGGCATGGCTCCTCCATACCTCCAACTCCCTCTTCATAAATACCTTCCTACTTGAGCTCTTCACTCCTCCACCTCCAACTCCCTCAGAGTCAGTAGCTTCTCCAAGCAACAAGTTGGGGGTAGATATCTTTCTTCGGCTGGAGCCTCCTTTGGGAACAGCCTCCCTGTCTATCTGAAACTTGAGGATAACCATCTCTGGTTCCGGAAGCACCTCAAGACCATCTTCTTTGCTTCTGCCTTCTCTCTTCCTCTCCCCTGCTGATTTCCTGTCTGATACTGTACTGGTCACCTGGCTACCCTCTGATTCTGGGCCCAGGTTCCTGCCCACCCAGTTTCACATCCGCACTGCCTCCCGGCAATCCTTTCACTTGGGTCTTTATCTGTAACCCTACATTTCCCCTACCTGCACTTCTGGACACCTGCTGTCTGCACTTTCCCTTGCACTTGCCACCTGCTGGCTGCACTTCTTGTTATTGTTTTGATCCCATGTACAGCACTGCCCCCTCCCCTTTCCCCTGGCACTTTTCCCCTCTCCACTTTCTTGCACTTACGCAATCTAAATGTCACTTGTCCTAGTAAGATTGTTGTCTCTGTCCTCCCTTTGTTTTCCATTCATCACGCCCTGAAACACTTGTGTACAAGTGGGTTACAAATGGCCATATAATATCATATCATATCATATGGGCCTTCAAGTCCTGATTCCAGTTTCTGAGAAGATTTGAAAGGAATCATATTATAAGACGACCTTCCTAATCTGGTATTATGTTGGAACTTCAATAATATTATTGATCCATTTTTGGACAGACAATCCCCTTGTCAATGCAAAAATAGTAAATCACACAAAGAATGTACGGAAGTTGTTGATTCTTGGAGATTTTCACACCCTACAGGTTTAGACTTTATGTTTCATTTCCTCCCTCATAACTCATTCTCGTGAATTGATTATATTTGTGTTGCCAAGTCTTTATTACCTTCAATAATTGATTCCACCATTGAATCCCCAGGGGTCTAACCTTTCTCCCTGGCTTTTCAACCACTACCTGGCACCTCTTGCTCACTGCATTGTTACTTTATGCTCCAACTTTCGGTGTTCTGCGGATGATACCCAGCTCTATATCATGCTCTCCTCAGCCTCCTCTTCTCGTTCTCTCATAACAGACTGTCTGGCCACAATTCAGAAATTTTGCGCCACCAATGATCTCTGCCTTAATGCCAGTAAGATGGAGATCCTCCTCATCGGAACACCAGCTCCCTCCTTTCCTCTCTCTCTCTGGCCACCCACTCTGGGCCCTCTTCCTGTTCCTACCTGTGAGGCTTAGAACCTTTGGGTCATCTTCGACTCCACCCTCTCCTTCTCTCCTCACATCTCTGACGTCTCAAGGAAGTCAAACTATCAGCTGCACTTCCTCAGAGGTATTCTTCCATTCTTCACTTTCCCCTAGAAGCTCACTGTCTCTAGAGCTCTGGTTCTCTCTAGGCTGGACTACTGTAACAGTCTCTTTCTAAATCCTCCTGCCTCCACTCTCCAACCTTTACAACTTATCCAGAAAAGGACTGCAAGTCTTTTCCATGGCCTCAAGCACAGGGATCATATCTCTCCAGCTCTGAAATCGCTTCACTGGCTCCCTGTAGTGGCAAGGATCAAGTTCAAGACCCTTTTCATCGTCCACAAGGCTTTCTGGGACCTGGGACTGCACTACTTCCAGGTCTGTCTTCCTAAACATCTACCTTCTCTAGCTCTCCGCTCATCCACCTCCAACTCTCTGAGGGTCAGTCGCTTTTCTAAGCAGAGAGTTGGGGCCATGTCTCTCTCTTCAGCTGGTGCCTCCCTCTGGAAAAGCCTCCCTGCCTCTCTCAAACTTGAGCAGAACCACCTCCGGTTCCGGAAGCAACTCAAGACCTTCCTTTTTTCGCTTCCGCTTTCTCTCTTACTCTCCCCTGCTGATGTCCTGACTGCTCCATGCACTGGTCACCTGGCTACCCTCTGAAATTCTGCCCAGGCTCCTGCATGTCCAGTTGCCCTTTGCATGCTTCTTGGCTCTCCCAGCACTTGTGGTCTGTATCTGCAACCCTACAGTCCACTCACTCTGCACTTATGAGCCACCCGCCGGCTGCACTTATTGAGTTACCTGTACTAGCCACCTGCTGACTGCACTTTGAGTTTTCCTCTGTTCTCCCCTACCCCCTCAGCACTTCTCCCCTTCCTCTTCCCTGCACTTGCGCGATCTGCATGACACAAGGCCTAGTAAGATTGTTGTTTTGTCCTCCCTCTGTTTCCCCCTCCTTGTCTTGTTGCGCCTAGAAACACTTGTGTACAGGTGCGTTATAAATGCCATATCATATCATATCATTCTCTGGTGATTACTAACATTGAATTGGGATGTGTTATAAATGGTACTAATAGATTAAGATTCAACAACTGATTACTCCATGACTTTAACTTTGAAAAATCCTTTCTTGATTTTCACAATACTTTCTTTCAAATCAATAAAGATGATGATACCTCCCCTACCAGTAATTTGGATGCCTACAAAGCAGTCCTGCTGGGACATATTATATACTATGTAGCTAAAAGAAAAAAAGAAGCGAAAAAAGAGCTAAATACCCTTCATAGTCAACTATGAAGTTTGGAGAAGAAATACATTTCTACACCGAATGATGCTTTTTTTCGACAAATTCTGGCTCTTCTTTTTCCTGTTAATACAAAACTAAAAGAAATAGCCTCTGGTGTTCTACTAAAGTTTCAATCCAAAATATATCAATCATCTAATAAAACAGGCAAAACTCTAGCCACATATCTCAAAGTGAAAAAAGAAAGGTCCAGAATTTCGGCTATGAGAAATGAGCTTGGCAAAGTAGTAACCTCTGATTTAGATATTTTGAATGTCTTTGCAAAATGTTATGAACATTTATATTCCTCAGAGCACATGCATTCTAATATTAACCCTAATGATTTTTGTCTATCATATAAAACACAAAAACACAACCATCCAATAAACATTGATTTAAGTAGCCTTAATAACCCTATCCACATTAATGAAATCATCAGGGCTATTAAAGGTCTCAAGAAAGGTAAAGCTCCTGGCCCGGATGGCTTTTCCATAGACTTTTTTGAGCATTTTTCTCCCACTCTGTCAGCAAAATTAGAATTGGAGGTAGAGCTGATAAGGATTACAGTTACTGGAACGCAGAGCTTGCCAATGATGACTGTCGAGGAGACAATGGAGATCAAGTCGACCCATGGGGCGTCCGACTGGTCCTGGTTAGCAGCTACTCTAAATAAAGTCTCAAAAAATTAATGCCAGGCCTCTGAGAAGTGAAGTTCTTGCCTATTGGGATTCTGGAATACCAGAGGCTTTAATCATTTGTTCAAAACATCATGGGCAATTAACTGTTGTGCCTACAAGAAACATGGTTAAGCACAAGTCCGATTCTAGAAGGCTTTGAAATAGCATGTAATCCAGCGATCTGCCAAATTAAGGGAAGACCGATGGCTGGTTTGCTGACAGCAGTGAGAAAGGCTGCAGGGTTCAGGATCATTGACTCACAGAACCTGTTGCCCTTTATCCAATTATTAACAATTGGTGTGACACAATCCAATGAAACCAATGGTGGACAACTACACATCATCAATGTTTATTGGAATCATCAGGCATAAAACACTTTGTCATTCCTAGACAGAGTGACAGCTGCGATCGACGAACTCCTTGAAAAAGAACACCCGTTAGATGTGATTGTATGTGGTGACCTAAACATGGTATGTTTAAATGAGAAAACTCAACTCAAACATAAATATGCCTAATGGTGCTCAGAAATGGACATACGTGGTATATATATGCTAAATGGCAACACTGTAGGAGACATGCCAGCCCAGCCTACATGGAGAAGAGTGGACCAAACCTCGGTCCTTGACTACATCTTCGTCTCAGAAAATCTGCCCAAGAGAGTGCAAAAATTGACTGTTCTTCAAATGACCCACAGCGACCATGATATGGTGCAACTTACACTGAATAGACAGGCTGATTGTGCCCAAGTGAACTGGCCTTACTTAGTAAGAACAGGGTCAAGCAGGATTCGTCTAAACCTCCTAGATACTGAAGTAGTGAACATAACATCAAACTTCATAAAAAACACAGAGGGCCTAGAATACCAATATCTCCTAGCTCAATTTGAAGAACGAAGATCTAAATTGAGACAGGTCGAATTCTATCAAAAACACAAATTCGGCTTGATCGTTCTGCAACACAAAAGATTGATGAGACAGGAACTAAGGAAAATAAAAGGCTCATACAACAAAGTCATGAAACAGACTACAAGGGTGATTAAGCAAAAGTATAAGAACTGGCTTAAGTCACATGCGGCTATCATGATGCAAAATGACTTAGAGAAGATGTTGACAAAAATGGAGGGGAAAAACTGAGCGGACTTCTGCAAATTGATAAATAATAGTCTGGCACCTCAGCATGCCCTACAGTCCATTGCTGTCACTGAGAAAGCATGGGTAGAGTTTTACTCGGCACTATTCTGTAAAGACGAACTAACAACTTCTTGTGACCCACCGGCTGCAACCAAATGGGATCTCGAAAAGACATCTTACTTGTAATCAAGGCAATGCGAGAATCCAGATCCCCAGGCCCCGATGGCTTAACAAACTATACAATCAAACGTAAGCCGGGACTGTGGGCTGATTTTCTGTGTCACTCTATTCAATTGTATTGCCAGGAGCCGGTCTACCCCCAACTCTTGGAAAAGCGCTGTGGTGGTCCCCATCTTCAAAAAGGGGGACCGAACTAATCCTAAAAACTATTGACCTATAGCACTTCTTGATGTTGTGGGGAAGATCTATGCCACTCTTCTCCAACGTAAAATCCTGAGGTGGGCAAAAGACTCCAACGATATAGACCCTAGACAAACAGGGTTCGTAAGAGGGATAGGTTGTGGCTTAAATCTGCTCTTAATGAACCTTTTAAAGATGGAGGCAATTAGAAACAACTCAAATATCTATCTGGCCCTGATTGACCTCTCTCAGGCATTTGATAGTATTAACAGAGAGATGTTGTGGAGAAAATTAGCCAAGTGGAACTGCCCGCCTAGCCTAATGGGCGCAATTCGGGAATTGCACACAGAAACGTCCATTAGGGTCCGCCTTGACATGAAAGGTACATTGTCTACAAAAATCAAGACATATAAGGGCGTGAAACAGGGCTGTCCCTTGGCAGCAACAATATTTAATCTGTTTATATCAGACGTAAAGGATGTATTCTGTGGCGACAACACCCCCTAAAATCCATGGATCACCCATTAACTATCTAGTATACGCTGACGACCTTGTTTTAATAGATCAGACACCGATAGGCCTTCAGTGCAAAATGAATCTTATAGATACTTACATAACATTGAATGGGCTGCAAATGAACAGACAAAAAACGGAAATCCTGATTTTGGAAAAACTATCGGGTTTACATGGAAGGGGGTTGAAGTTTAATTGGCATATCGCCAAGGAGTCAATCCAGCTTGTAAAACACACAACATACTTAGGCATGACAATCAGTGCAAGAAAAAACGATGCACCGTGGGCAGAAGTAGCGAAAAGTAGGTGTCGGCAGCTGGCGTGTCAGGCCTGTTTGATTAACAACAAATACGGAAAATGTTCTTTAAAACCTATCATCATGTTTTTCCAACAGAAAGTGGTGCCTAGTCTAATCTATGGAGGCAAAAATGCATTTGGCTGTCCTAGTGAATTATGGAATTCACTGGAAAACATCTTTTGGACTTGGGTGCTCAATTTACCGAGGGGCACTGCAACTGTGGGAATACGATACGAACTAGGACTAATTTCAATACACGCAAGAGTCTCATGGAATCTTTTGAGTCTGTATCGCAAATCGATGTTGAAGATACCAGCACCACAATTGTCAATTCTGCATATGCCTGACTCTGCGAAAGACTATACCATTCTTTCTAAATTGAATCGGCTTTGTCAAGATTTATTAGGAGAATATGACATCAGGACGTCAATGCTACTAGAAAATCCAGAGGCAGCTAAGAGGAAGATTTGGAGGCTGGAATGGATTAAGACCTGTGATTTAAGAGCCAAATCTAAAATAATGCAGGAAGTACCTGGTCAGGCTAAAGCCTTTAACCAACGCCACTCGTATTTAACTCGCCTGCCAAACCAGCATGCAAGAGCACTCTACATGCGTTTCAGACTTAATGCATTTTTGCACAAAAGAATGCATACGTGGTTGGCCAAAGTGTGCAAATCTTAACCCCATGTGCCGTTTCTGTGATCTTGCTAGAGAAACGTTAAAACATCTGATTATGTCATGCTCGAGCCTTGAGCATCAAAGAGGTTGTATCTTTGCTCCAGTCATTAACAGTTTTTGTTCAAGGAGCACCGAAGAGTGGTGGAAAGCTATTTTTGAAGGATCAAATAGAGCAGTCTTATCTGCTCTGATAAACTTTCTTTATGTCTTCAAAACTCGGTTGGAAGAACAGAAACCATCCTAACCTAAGTGACTAGAGCTAAATAATAAGGCTTGGTAGCATAAAGGACCTGTCTATTTGCACTGGAGATGCTAAAATGGATTGGCAAAATATACAAGGAGGGAGGGATGGAAGGAAATGATAAGGATAAATCTGTTAACAGTTGTCTTGTCTTGTTTTTCTGTTTTTTCTTAAAGGTTGAACAAACCAATAAAAAAACAAAAAAAAATAGAATCCTTGTACCAATAGAATATAATCATTCATGCATAAATTAATTAAGCCAGATCAGGTAGGATTTGTTAAAGGGAGAACTTCTCAGATAATACTAGAATGTTCATGTATAAACAAAAAGAACCATCCAACAAGCTCCTTTATGGCAATTGCACTTGATGCTGAAAAAGCATTTGATTGTGTTCAGCGGGATTTTCTTTTCCAAACTTTAAAGTGGCATTGAATTGGTGATAGCTTTATAGAACTGGTCAAACCTCTATACTCTGACCCCAAAGCATCCATCTTTATAAACATTCAGTTTTCTCTCTCTTTTTCCCTTCCAAAAGGTACAAGACAAGGTTGTCCCCTCTCCCCTATTTTAATTGTCCTGGCCCTTGAACAAGTCTTAGAATTAATTTATAGGACTAAAGACATTGTAAGGATTGATTGTGGTAATTCTAATTTTAAACATGCTGCCTATGCTGATGGCATATTAACTGTCTTGAAAACCCGAGCACAACACTCCCTCACTTATTAGATACTATTGACTTATTCTCTCATTTCTCAGGGTATACGTTAAATAAAGATGCATCTGAAATACTTCCACTTCATATACATTGTAAAAAAGATGATTTTACACATTTTGGCCTCAATTGGATTCAGTTTCTATTAAATATCTAGCAATCTCTATTTCCTCATCTTTTGCTCAAGATAAATCTACAAAATCTACAAATAAAATGAAATGAATCAGTAACCTTGTGGTCCCCCTTATATCTATCATGGTAGGGAAGATTAGAAGCCGTCAAGATGATGTTCTCACCTGTGATTCTATGCTATTTACAATTGTTCCATACCCCCCTACCAGCCTTTTCTAAATCCTTTAATAAGACACTCATTGACTTTCTTTGGGGTCCTAAGAACAAGAAAAGGTTTGCCTACAGTAAATCTAACAATTCATATGATTGCGGTCGTGTAGGATTTCCAAATTTTAAGAATGATCAGAAGCCTTTGTTTTAAAACTTGCCACAAACTGGTTTTCCCCTATTGAAGATGTAAATCCTCCTACTTGGTTGATGGTTGAAAAGTTGTTGGTTTCGCCATTTGACATTAAGGACATAATATATCTCTTTAATGGTTTTAAGATGGGTTTCTCTAAAATGGGTGTCTTACTAACTCTTATTTAAATGATCTCCTCTTTCACTTAATAAATAAACCTGCTATGGCCTTGTCTCCTTTCATATGGAGTACTAAAAATATAATAAGAAATAATAGTCCTATTTCTTCAAAAAACATGCATTGAGAAAGGTGTCAAGTCTAATAATCAAATTATCATCGGAAGCGATATTCTCACTGCAAAGGAATTTAAATCCAAATTTCATTATCGAGATTTTCTTCCCAGTCCCAGAGTATAATAAGAATTGTCATTTCTTCCCAGTCAATATTTTAATTTAATTAATGCTTGCCTCGATGCCAGAAGTAGAAATTAATCTAATTAATTGGTGACTGATCCTACTAGACTACACTTCATGTAATCTCTTGATATCGTCAAAGCCTCTAGCTTCTGCAGGATACTAAAAGGGAGATAGAGCCTCTAATAACAGGTGGTCAACTGAATTGCAATGGGAAGAAGACTCTGGAATACACTTTGATTATGAACTCTGATCTATGTTTTGGAATAAGACTAAGGGTGTATCTGTCTCTGCAAACCTAACCCAAACACTGTACTTCTTGACTCATAGAGCATTTATTACTCTTAAGAAACTATTTATGTCTAAAATGTCTGATGAAGATTTATGCTGGTCCAGCCAAACAGCTACTGGTTCCTTCCGTCATGTGTTTTTTGAATTTAGTTGAATTAATTCCCTTTGAAATCAAGTTTGGATTACACTTCAATGCATTTTTTAAATATTTATTCCTCTAAATTGAACTAATATCTTGCTAGGAAGTTAGAGTTTAATTCTAGGAAAACTATTGCATCTTTTATTTTCTTTGATCTATTCATTCTCCTTGCTATCCGCTTAATTAGATTCGACTTGAAATATTTTACAAAAATGTCTATCAAAGGTTGGTGGAATAATACATGTAATGTACATTGAATGGAGAAATGCATTGCATATTCTCTCTCTTTTAAACACAACAAGAAATGGCAATGCTTTATTAATATTTTAAATGATGAAAATGTTTAACCGAGTTATGCTTTAGATAGATAAATCTCTTTATTATAATAGCAGTGAGACATTTGTTATTGCCTCATTCCTTGATTAACCAGGTTTTCTTTTCTTTTTCCTTTCTTCTTAGATGATCAATCTGAAATGATTTATTCTCTAATTATTCATTATCTATTTATTATCATATTTTGATAAGTACATTGGTGCTATAATATGAATGAATCTTTTATTGCCATCAAGATTGTCCATATATGATTTGTATTTTGAATAAAATAAAACTTTATACATTTCTTAAAAAACTGTTATAAAATCTGCTTTAAAATACTTAAGGAAGAATCTAGATGTTATCAAGCTTGCATAAATTACTTTTAATTTGATATATGGTATGGCAGAACTTTTGTGATCTTATATTTTAGTGTAAGACTTATGGGGTGATTCATGGAATGATTGTGCACCGAAATGTGTGTCGCAAGCGTGAACAATGCAGCGCATGCGTGTGAAATGCACGCGTGCGCCCGTATCCCGATTCATGGAAGGCACTGCACCTGGCTTACCTGGGACAAGCGCCGAATGCGCGCGTGGCGCATATGTCCCTGTGACATCCCGAAAGCTGTGCGCGAGTCGCCCAGGGAAGGCGCACAACGTCCAGCGCACACACCTAAAAAGGGGGCCGAACACGCGGATCGAGGCACAAAACACAAACATCTGGGCGTAATGGGGGAAGTTCAGCAGCAAAATCCCTGCAACGTCCACACGCGCGCTAACAACGCATATTCTAAAAGACGTGCAAAACCGGAAATACGTCCACCATGTGAAAGCAGGCAGAAGAGCCCCCGCACAGCTTAAAAGTGCGCTTAAACAACAAACAAGCATATACAGCTACGATGAATGTCCCATTTCTCGCAGCAGTGATCGTGGGACATAGCAGTAGGAGGAGGATAGGCAGACCCCGCACTTTCTTAACCAGGACCAGCCTTTTTGGGATGCCTGATGACCAGGTCTATGGCAGGTATAAGTTTCCACCTCATATCATCCTAGACTTGGTCACTAAGTGGGAGGACGACCTCACATCACCCACCTTGTGCTCCAAAGCACTGAGCCCCTTGGAAAAGGTGCTCAATGTCCTGCATTTTTTGGCCACTGGGTCATTTCAGTGGACAACTGCCATAGTTGGGGGCGTCTCACAGGCCACGCAGTCACGCTGCCTACACCAGGTATTGGCAATCATGACTGCACACCCCTCAGTCCGCAGGCACATATACATGCCCAGAACACCCACAGAAAGGCAAGCCGTGGTCCAGGACTTTTACGGGGTGGCACACTTCCCCAAAGTGTTTGATGCTATTGATTGCACCCATGTGGCCCTACATCCACCTAGGGCCACTGAGCACATATATCACAACCGCAAGTACTGGCATTCCATCAATGTGCAGATTGTATGTGTTGCCAAGGGAACCATCACCTCTGTCTATGCACACTATCCCGGGTCCAACCATGACAGTTTCATATTCAGAATGTCAGACCTACACCGGGACCTGGAAGCTGGGAGGCATGGCAACACATGCTGAGTACAAATGCCTGTGCACATGCATGCATGTTACACACAGACAAATAAACAAACCTAACTAATGACAATTATCACCTTCCCAGGGGACTGTGCCTACCCTCTGAGCACCTAATGATGATGCCAATACGGCAACCCCACCACACCACCCCAGGTAAGATACAACACAGCCTATATTGCAACCTGGGGCATAGAGGAGCTCACATTCGGAGTGCTCAAGTCACGTTTCCGCTCCCTTGACTGCTCTGGTGGGCAGCTACTATATGCGCCCCTAGTAGTGTGCAGGAACATTGTGGCAGCATGTGTCCTGCACAACGTTGCAACCCGGCGGGGCGTACCAGTGGACATGGTGGTGCCCCCACATCCCCAACCACACACACGGCCGCTGCACATGGGAGGGGAAAGGGCATGTGGCGAGACAGCCCGTACCCAGGTTGTGGCTACATTTTTCACCTAAACGCTCTTCCCTGCGGAGTGCACACAGGCCTGGCACATTTCAGGTGACTATTGATGATGACAAAGGGACAGTCAACTGTCACAACCTTAACACCCTGAGAATGTGTCCTTGGAATTGTAGCATTGTGTGCATCCCTAGCCACTTAAGCAAACACAATCCCGTGTGTCCACAAGGCACACATGCAAGCTACAGATATCACCCCCCATGCAAAATATCACATCCAAATGCTTGTATGTCACATAAACCTCCCTCAACCCCATGTCACCCAGCCCACACACCAATGCCATGGCATGCAATGTGAAAACTACAATACAAATATCAACACACATGACACAACTGTCACAAAGTGCACCGTTACAAATGGAAACAGGCCACAGACAATCCCCTCAGACACGGACTCTGAAGAAAAGAGTGAGCAAAAATATCCAACCTATACTAAAAGTACGCAAATGCATGCCACCAAAGGTGTGAACACCAAAACCTCGAACCTTTGGTGGCATGCATTTCAGGGAATACCAAAAAAGAAAAGAAAATGTGGGTGCTGCAGGGTTGTCCCTCACAACACCCCGTTCACTACACAACACAGTACAGTGAGTGGTGTTTGCGGGCTGGAAACCCTTGCAGCTGCATAAAAAAACAAAAAAAAAAATGAGCCTGCGGCGCCAGTTCACGATCATGAAAGTCAATGTGAACTTGTGCAGCAGGAACACAGTATGTCTCAGAAGGCAAGTACTGTGTGCGTGGGTGGATGTTGGGCTGGGGGTGTGTTGTGTGTGTTGTGGGGTGTGTTTGCAGAGCTAGTCAATGCATGTTAGCATGGGAAATTCATGAACCTTCAGTGTTGCGTACATTTCCCATGTGAACCACTCCGTTGTGGACACATCTGCAACGAAAACATATTGCCGATCCTGTGACACATCATAAGCAAAACCAACACAGGACTATCAATTTACCAGCATAAAATATAATGAACAGAGGACCCAACAGTGACAATGTCAGACAGTGAGGAAACACCATAGCACAAGTGCCTCAAGGTGACATTGCCACCACACGTCCCCCTACCATCATGAGAGTGGCTTCGACAGCTAAAGGGGGCATGGGACCGCATACAGCATTAAGTGCATCAACAATGTATACAGTCAAGACAATACATGAATAAGCAAAATGAAATCATGCACAGTCAACAATATACTTACCAAAATGCAATCCAACCATGCACTGGAGAAACAATCATGAATCCCCACTAGGGGTGTATACAAATGTTGGACTTTAAACTGGCCAGAGATATGATGGAAGTCCAATGCCTCTGTGTACGTTACTGTCACACGGTACCATCCTTGCGAGCCCATGGAAAGGGGAAGCAGGAGTGGCATATGTGTCCGGACCCCAAGCCACAACCACAAACACGAGACAAGCCTGTATGGGCCCAGCTGGAACACACAGTGGATGCCATCGGATGCCACATAGCACCACACTGTAACATAAATGCACAATGGACACAAAATAAAAATGGCCATAGTGGACCGGGGGGGAGCAAAACCCACATGCGGTGATGTTGAAACAAAAAAAAAAATCCTCAATGGGCTCATGGTCTTCACGGCCCGACCTGAGTGAGAGATAAGTCGTCGTCGTCACTCCCTGGTTGTACATCAGGAGGTGCGCATGGCACAGGTGCCTGACCATGCATAGCCCCAGCAAGCCCCTCCACGGCAGCAAGCATATGGGCCTGGTGAGCCTGGTTGTGCAGGAATATGGCACGGAGGTCACCATGCAGCACCTCACATGTAACATGGAGTTCATCCTGCAAGGACTCACGTGCAACAAGGAGCTCTGCCAGCGAGGCCTCACGTGAAAGACGTACCTCCTCCCGGCTTGCATGGAGTTCAGCCGAGATGGTGTGTTCCAGCTGCTCCATCCTCTGTTCTGCCTGTGTCCCCTGGCTCATAATGAGTGCAGCCGAAGTACTTCTGAGGAAGGTGTTATCTTCCCTCAGGGCTTCCCTGTGGGCCTGTCCCTCAGCAGCAATAGCTGAATGCAGATCCGCCAGTTCAGCCCGGTGAGCCCTGTTGGAGGCCGCCATGCCCAACCTGAGTGAGCGGCACGTGGACTGCGTTGACTGCTGCTGGAGCTCCACCTGCCTATCAGGGGGGGGAATGGAATCGGCCACACATTCCATGCCTTAAGCCAACATCTCAATTGCTCCCCCCTGTTGCTGTGCAATGGCATACATGGCATTCTCCCACCCAGTGTTCCCTGGTGGCGCACGGCCACCGCGTTGCTGGACACCACACCGTTTGGGCCCAAGGAGACGTGGTCCTTGCTGTGCTGGCACTGCCTGTGGCTGCAGGACAGCATTCCTCTGTCGATCTGCTGTCCCAGGAACAAGAGCAACTGGTGTGGAGCTTGACCCTACACCCATAACCACCAGAGGCAGACATTCCAACACTGACTGGCCCCTTGAGGGCTCAACCCCCACTGCAGGTATGGCGGACAGAACAGCGTCCACTGCAGAATCACCCACCGTCGACGGCACGGATTGATGAGCATCTGATTCAACATCAGAGTCAAAGAGCTCCTCAGAGCCATACCAAGAGGCAGGCCTGGACAGGATGGCCTGGAGCACCAATGGATGTTCGCAGCCTACCACCCCATGACCACCACTGGTGCATGGTTGTTGACCTGAACTCTCCACCCTGTCTACCATCTCCTCCTTCTCTGCTTCTGGTGCATCATCACCTGTAACAAAATAAAAAAACACATGAGCACACATGTCAGCAGCACATACCACACATATAGACAACACAATATTGAGGACCAACACATGAGGCAGCCATGTCACACACGACACAAACTCTGGCATGCATGCAGTGCCAATGAAATGGAAGGGGACCCTGAAAGCAGACATGGGTGCGTGTCAAATGCAAAACCCACACATGTACTGCATTTTGCATATCACCTGCATCACACACAACCTTCTGGCAGGCATAGATTTTAGCCTAAAATGACACATGTCAACAAAGAGATGGCACGTAGCATAGCCATGGCACAATTCCCAAATAGCCACAGCAGTAAGTCAAATAGAACTGTCCATGACACATGTAAAATGTATGTCAACATGCACTACAAGAAAATAAGGATGCAACAACACAAGTGCATTGAAATACAGTGAAGGAAGGCACATGGATACATAAATGCCAGGTCACTTTGACATCACACAAGTGAATAGGCATGTTGAAGGGTGAAATATGGCTCAGAAGTGCGTGGGTGCAGTGCAGCACATGTGTACGTCCTCAACTATCAACAGAACCATAAACGTAGGGATGTCAATCTCGTGGCACTGGGTTGTAGGGATGCAGTGAATTCCCCCCCACTCGCCAGGGAACGGCAGGAAGGCAGTGCATGGATCTGAATTGCTGACCAGAGTACTGTGAAGTTGGAGACAGTGTTAGCAGGTTTCAATTGCATCATCTCAGTCTCATGGCAACCCCCGAGGCAGGTGTGGGTGGGGAACTGGGTCCTGGGGCTGGGCTGTGGAGCGATGGGACAGTAGTCGGGAGTCGTCTGTTTCAGCAGAGGTGGTCGCAGCAACAGGACCTCTGGCAATTTCTTCTGTGCAGGCACCAAATTGCAGGGCACGACTGGGTCCTGGGGCTGGGCTGTGGAGCGATGGGACAGTAGTCGGGAGTCGTCTGTTTCAGCAGAGGTGGTCGCAGCAACAGGACCTCTGGCAATTTCTTCTGTGCAGGCACCAAATTGCAGGGCACGTTGGCAGCAGTCACACTGGCTTGGCTGGCAGCAGCAGATGGCTCATAGGAGGCTGCTCGGGGCTTTGGGGGCAGGTAAATGGCCTTCTGGGCAGGAGTGTGGTCTTCCATGTGTAGTTGCGTGATCAGCTTCATGCAGAGTGACTCCACATGTGAAAAAACAGCATGTCAGCTTGAAATTCGAGGAAAAGCCCTTAGTGCGTAAGCACGCAAGTGACGTGACGCGCACGGGCGTTGCCTTCGGCACGGGTTAAAGGTCCCCGCTGGACAGCAGTTCGCTGTACGTGCTTTTGGTGGAGACTGACGCATGTGTTTCTACTACTTGTGGGTTCACACACGACATCTTCACAGCGCTTAGAGTTCATACTTCTTGTTTTGGCGGGAGAGTTGCCTACGCATGTGTTTTTCTTTTCCACCCAAGGCAGACGGTGAGTCGCGCACACTTATTTTTCCCACTGTGGTTCCCTCTGTGTGTTGCGTACCCCGTTTTCGAGGTCATAGTAGCCTGTGTGTTCCACGCGTATGCTTTTGTTGTGTCCCTGGGTGCCACAGCGTACTGCCGGAGGTAAATTCCATGTATGTGGGCAACCGGGGGTTGTGTGCACATTTGTTTTGTTTACTTGGGGTGCCTGAGTGTTGCGTGACCCGTCTTTATTCACCAGGGGGTCACATACAGCCTCGCAGGAGCACAGGGATGCGCCTACCATCACATACCCTACCCCCTTCACCCCAATTGCCTAGGACAATAGTTGTGTGCACCTCCAATTGGCAATAGTTCATCTGTGCCATGGTTGGGATGCCACCAAAAGGTAAGGGTGGCAAAGCTGGGTGACCTCCCAGGGCTGGGCGTGGTGGGGCATGTGGCCAGGGTGGCCAGGGTGGCCAGGGAATCCAGGGAGGTCAAGGGGGTCGCAGAGGGGGACCTTGTCAAGCTGTTCCACAGTAGAAGGATGTCCAGCCACATGCTGGGACAGCCATGCCACCACCCCCAGCGCTTCAGAGAGATGCTGCTGCAGTAGACATCACCAGCGCACATCTGACCCCACAGCCAGTGTCATCTGCTGGCACAGGCCACCAGGTAGTGGAAGCTGTAGGTGCAGCTGCGGCAACCACCACCCATGCTCGTGGTCAGCCAGCGCAGGCAGCCTTGGCACAGGAGGGCACCCAGGCAGATTTTCAGCTCAGGAAGGCCAAGCCACGTGTGCCTAAGGTAGCTGTGACCAAGGCACATGTATCTGGGGCAGTGCTGAAATCTGCTGCCCAGAGCAGCCAGGTAGTGGGAGCTGCAGGGGCAGATGCAGCCAACACCACCCAGTCAGTGTGTCTGCCAGCCAGGACTGTGTTGGTCACAGCCCTTGGCACTGAGGCAGTTGTGCCGCTGGGTCCTGGCAACAGCACCCAGCAGCCAATTACACAATCCAGGCCTTCCGTCATCGTGCCAATTACTACTCCCATTGGCCAGTCCACCATCGCCACCGCCCCTACTGACCAGAGCGGCATTAGCCACTCAGGGTCCGCACAACCGGCCAAGAGGAGGAAGTGTGCTTCTGCGCAAGAAGCTGGGACCCCAGACACGGCTCCGGCCTCCGGCATGGCAAGGAAAAAGCCGTTCAATAAACAGGAACTGGAATTCCTTGTGGACTACGTGTCGGCACACAACTGCGATATGCTGGTGGGCTCAGGTTGCCATACTACGCCTGCCCATCGTCAGGCCCACTGGCAGTGCATTGCGGAAAGTGTCAGTGCCATGGCATATGTGAGACTCACAGCACAGGATTGCTACAAACGTTGGACTGACCTCCGACGCTGTGCAAAACAAAAGCGGGCCTCTAATTACTCCCTGATTCTGGTGACTGGCAGTGGGCCACCACCAGAGGAGGATGAACTCACTCCACACGAGGAAATCGCTGTGGAGTTCATCGATCAGGGACTTATCCAGGGAGTGGGAGAGATGCCGGATTATGATGCAATGTCCGGTGAGTGTTGATGCTTGTGTCCAGCCCATGTGTGTATTGCTTGTGTGATGTGTTGTGATTGACTGCCAGTTCAGGCTATGTATTCATGAGTGCCATGTGTGACACATGCAATGCTTGACTGATGTGTGCTTGTACTGATGCAGTCTGCATGCAGACCATGTGCTGCACACAGGGGCAGTCCTCACCAGCACACGTGCACCCTACGTCACTCGGCAGTCTCTCCTGTCCATGTTCAAGCTCACTGACATGTGTGCATATAGCCTGTTGTGTAGTACCACTCAACACTCGGCCTATGTCGTCACATGAATGACGGCTATGTGAGATCACCCTGCAAGCTGCTCCTCCTCACAGGCATGCTTCCTTGCATCTGGGGCCAGTGGCAACCTCCCAGCAGAGAGGCAGAGGGCTGCCAGCTTCACTGCCAATGAAGTTGGCATCCCGGTGGAGCACGTCCTGGGGCATTATGATGCCCTCTTCTCAACAACGCGCACTGACAAGGAAGGAGGGAGGAGAATCTTGGAGGGCATCATGGGTGCCATCAACGAGGAGGGGTGGCACCCCGTGACTACATGCACGTCCTGAAGCGCTGGGAGGACTTCCGGCCCAGTTGAGCAACATCCAGATGAGGGTCCTGGAATGCATACACCCAGCGCTTCACCACCAGGTCCTCGAGTTGCAGACCAGTCTGGAGTCGAGTGGTAAGTGTCCATGTGTTCATGTCCAGTGTAGTGCACGTTGAGGTGTGGCTGGAGTGTGCACCTTTGCCTTATGTCTGGCATGCCCCATGTATGGATGTCTGTGTGCAGGGCCATGACAGTGCTGCATGTGAGTCCAGTCAAGCGTGTTCCACATCAATGGTGTCTGTGTTGCAATGCATGATGTGCACCAGCATGTGATGACGCACACATGTTTACATGCCTGTGTCTGGACTTGGCCATGTTTGGGGTGTGATACATGGATGCTAATTTCACCCTCAAGTACATGCATGGTGTACACATGCGTGTGTCGGAGTAGTGTGTGTGTGACTGGATAACGCCATGGATGCATGACACTTGACCATCACGATGCGTGAATTGACAGATGTGGCCAAGTTGTCCATGAATGCACCATGACGGGAGGTAGACATGGCCAGATGCATGACTGTCCGGTGGTGTGTGTGCATGTTATGTGCATGTCCCATGATACATTTGAGGTTCAGCCCCCCCTTCTGATGTTCACACAATGCCTTTGACATGGATGCGAATGTCTGTAGCACATGCCATGCTTGTATGTGCATGTGTGTTGCTTGCACTGACCCGTGTGTTGTGGAGGGTGATGATGGATATGATGTTAAACTGTGCCACTCATGTTCATTTGCTTTGTATCTAGCAGACATTTGTTTGGTGCCCTGATGCTTGTGTTCAATGTCTCCCTATCTACAGTGTCGATGGAGGAAGAGGGCAGAGACAGCGCACATGCACGATGGCCGCGGGGGCTGGCATCGTCCCGGAGGCAGTCGTGGTGGCCCAAGCAGATGGCATTAAGGCGGCAGCAGTCTCGACGTTGGAGGCGTCAGGACTCGGGCCAACTACATCACGGGGGCAGGCATCCGCCAAAGGGCAGGAGGACAATGGACAAAGTGTGACTTCCGTGTGGCAGTGGATGGGCCGGCAAATAGGTGCAGAGAGACGGCGGGCTAAGAGAGAGCACGGCTCACCATGGACAGGGAGGAGAACTCCATGCGGCGGGCATTGAGGCGGGCAGAGTTCCTCGCAGGGAGTTGGTGGAGAGCATGGCCGCGTCCCTGCGAGCCATCGAGAATAGAGCACAGTCCCGCCTCCGGGCCATAGACACGGAGTTCAATGATGCCCTGACCAAAACTCTTGGTAAGAACGGTGAGCCGTATGACTAGCCCGCCGCCCTTGTATATAGTTCTGTAGGGTTAGGTTTCCTTTGTTTTATTTATTATTCTGGAGTACATGGACATTGCTCCACTTCTTGTATATAGTTATTTTGTAGTGCAGTTTGTGTGTGCATTTTTTTTAACTTTTGGGACCTTGGACCCATCATCCTTGTATATAGTTGGACTTTGTTTGGATTTTTGATTCATATTTTGTTTTCACCATGAGGTAATGACTTTGTATTTTTTGTATTTGGAAATGGACGATGGACTATGGACCACTTTCTTGGATTTCATTTATTTTTGGATTTCAGATTACTTTTGGATTTGCATTTCTTTTGCTTATGCATTCAATTCAATTTGATTTTTGATTTTCATTTTGTGTCTTTTTGTTTTTCCAATACACTTTATTTCATACAAATCTAAGTGGTGTCTGCTGTCAATGGTTTGGTGCATGTGTCACTCTTCATTGCATATGTAATGTGTCTCTGCTGGGGATCATTGTTGGTCATGTCCTTGGCTGCATGCATGTGTGCATTTGGGATTCTCATTCCATGGGGCATTGGTTGCACATTTGATACATATTTGTATGTTGGTACAATGTGTTTGGTGGGGGAGGGAGGGCATGAGTCGGGGCCTGCCTGTAGGTTGCCATCACTGGTGAGGGTGGGGGGACATGGGTCGGGGCCTGCCTGCAGGTTGCCGTCACTGGTGGGGGTGTGGGGATATGAGTCGGGGCCTGCCTGCAGGTTGCCATCACTGGTGGGGTTGGGGAGGCATGAGTCGGGCGTGCATGTTGTGTATGGTGCCATGTGGGCTGCCTGCGGGGTATGGCCACGGGTGTTGGGTGGTCCCCTGTGGCGTGGGCTGCCTGCGGGGCATGGCCACGGGTGATGGGCTGCCTGCGGGGCATGGCCATGGGTGTAGGGGGGTCCCCTGTGGTGTGGGCTGCCAGCGGGGCATGGTCACAGGTGATGGGGGGCCCCCTGTGGTGTGGGCTGCCTGCAGAGCATGGCCATGGGTGTAGGGGGATCCCCTGTGGCGTGGGCTGCCTGCGGGGCATGGTCATGGGTGATGGGCTGCCTGCGGGACATGGTCACAGGTGTTGGGTGGTCCCTGTGGCGTGGGCTGCATGTGGGGCATGGTCATTACTAGGACAGTGGTAACCTGACGGTGCAACTGGCGGGTTGCTGCTGACCTCGAACACCATTTCTGGCACCTGACATCCTGGTGCCACAGGGATATTATGACCTGCGGCGGGAGGTCAGGGGGCGGACATAGAACTCCACAGAATGGGGACACGAAAGCACTGGCACTGTTGCTAACAGTGCTTCTGTGAAAACCAGGCCTGCAGGGGCCGGCACTGGCGATCCGGCCCTTGCAGGCAATCTCGTAGTCTGGTGGTCCGGAAAGGGTGCTGGTACTTTGCTACCGGCACCCTTATTTCCAGACAGCCAGACCTGGAATGAAGCCCATTGTGTGTCAAGCCTGCAAGTGTGATAAACTTAATGTTCTGCTCATTGAGCTTATAAGTTAAATAAATACATATTCATTCTATACCGCAACCTAGTTCTTTGGTCTTTGTTGGTTATGGGGAGGTGATTTGTGTGGCTCTACAAAATTCCTTCATGCATAGAATGTCCTATATGTATGGACGAAAGGTGCCTCTAGAATAGAAGTACTGCAGTCACTATGGTGAGTAAATGTTCCTGAATGGCACCATTCTTGGGGCCTATTATATTTGGAATCACACAAAAATCTAAATTTGTTGATATTGTTCATCTTCTAGTAGCTGGTGCAATAGAGAATTATTAAAATATGTAAATGGCAAAATCGTTCAGATATAATCATGTATTGCGTGTATAGGCATGTGATGTGGACCGCTTTGCAAAATTCAAATCTATATTTGTTTTTGAAATCAGGCACATGACTCAAATGTTATAGCCAGTAATGTAATTTCATTATTTGGTGCCTTTCAATTCATTTAGACGGAAATGGCTCTGCATTGGATATTTATTGGGGGTTGTCATTATATTAGTATTATGTGCTGACCAAATATTCTGAGACCACATGCCATGAGGTAGACAAATACGAGATGAAGGCTTGTTGCTCTGTGTAGGGATGCTCGTACAGCGTGCCAGCCAGGCAAAAAGGTTCAGGCTGTGAAAAACCTACCAGCACAAAATACTGTGGGACTAGGCCGAAGTTTGCACATGTGTTGTTTGTCAGTTAGGTTTGACCTATAGATGCTCATATACAGCAACACAGTAAGAGCAAGAAATGAATTACTGTTGCAATTGCGGAGGTTTTATGTAGGGCAGTATTATAGGCCCAGTGATTAGTTGATGTATTTTGAAGTTATTGACTATAGGGTAATTTAGCCGTGTTCGTTCTCAAAGAGGGGTGCCTGCGGACTATTTTTTAATTGTTTAAGGGACATAGGTTTAGTCACCCTAAGTTTCCAAGGGTCATCCAGACGTGGACCCCTTGCTTACTGTGCTTAGAGAGGCACAGCTCCACCTCACTGATGAGGCCCAACAAGGATGAAACACGTGTATGGGGTTGCTGTTGGTACTCTTGTTCAGAAGAGAATTGCTATAGTATTTCGGTGCTGGACTGCCCATATGGGTGGGACAAAGACTGATATGCAAACGGATATTTCCCTTCTGTGAAAGGTACAGTGAGCTAAAGAGTGGCTGCAGACTATTGAGTGGGTACCTTCCCATAGTACAGGTCATTTAGTCGTGTTCGTTCTCAAAGAGGGGCGGCAATGGACTATTTTTTTTATTGTTTAAGGGACTTAGGTTTAGTCACCCTAAGTTTCCTAGGGTCATCAAGACGTTGACCCCTTGCTCACTGTGCTCAGAGAGGCACAGCTCCACCTCACTGATGAGGCCCAACAAGGCTGAAACACGTGTATGGGGTTTCTGTTGGTACTCTTGCTCAGAAGAGAATTGCCATAGCATTTCAGTGCTGGACTGCCCATCTGGGTGGGACAAAGACTGATATGCAAATGGATATTTCCCTTCTGTGAAAGGTACAGTGAGCTAAAGTGTGGCTGGAGACTCTTGAGTGGGTACCTTCCCATGGAACAGGTAATTTAGCTGTGTTTGTTCTCAAAGAGGGGCGCCTATGGACTATTTTTTCATTTAAGAGATGTTATAGATGTTTTGAACTACGAGTCCCAGGATTCCAAACCATTGACTAGGCTGACTAGAGTGGATGGGAGGTGCAGTCCAAAAAATCTGGAGAACCAGGTTGCAAACTCCTGCCTTATAGGAAATAAGGAAGGAAGCTCACTTCCTCCTGGTAGCTCTTATTCCTTCAAGGTCTCTCGAGCACTGCGGGACATACTTGACATCTCCATTACAGATACTGTGAATTCCTGGTCTGGAGTAAGAGTCCCAGATGAATGAAAAACAGATGAAAGCTGCGCTGTGATGGGACTCATGTGCAAAATACATTCTCCTCTGCTATGTCGGAAAGTGGTAGGTCATGATTGAGGTTCCCTTAGTGGGTTACTGTACAGAGAAGACCATGTTTTGGCTTTTGTTTGTTCTCATTTGAAAGAAACTCACATGGTTTAGTAGATCCAGGAAATCCATAATAAAATAGACATGCCAGTAATTCAAACAGCATTCGAGAGACCACAATTTAAAGACAGACTACTTGACATTCCTGCAGGTAAATCGCTTGCAAAAGGAAAAGTGTATATTAAAGGTGTACGTTTGCTATGTTCTATTCAATTGTGTTTCTATTACATTACTGTACATTTGACATTTGTCAATGGGCAATTTGAAGTGGGGAAAAGGGTGGCAGTTCAAAACCTTCTACCTTTTCATTGAGTGGCTCAGAGCTAGTAACAGGATCCTGTTCAGTAATATAGCAGGGAATTACTTCTATTACATTATTTTTCTAGACACATGCAAAGTGAGATATTATATGGCTCTCGTTCTGGAATTGGATATTGCACAGAAAGGGAGTGAGGAATTTCCCTTATACACATCATTCGGGCTTATTTTATCAAATTCAAAGTTTCCAGAAGCACTTGCATTTCTGAAATAATTTTTAGGAATTACCATAATATACACGAAATTGACAAAGCCCCCTTTGTATTTCAACACATAATAGGGGCAGATATTTAATCTATTCCCCCTTTTACGTATACCCACCCCATTGAATTATATTTCCCCTTGACATTATACTTGATTAGACTTTTCTCTTGGCTTGTCTCACAGACAGGTGGATACCCGCTCAAGGGCTGGTTAAAATATCTCCCTCTAGTAACAGGTGGGAATCAGTAAGCAAGGTGAGCCACATCCTGGTTTCTCTCCTTCTGCATTGGGCATGTCTGCTTCCTTTTTCCACTTAGGAAGGCGTGGGGCTTACTCCATATAATCCACTCACAATGGTCTGTTGAAAGTCCAACATGTGTCCAAAGGAAATCAAGCTAATCTTTTTAAAAAGAAGAAAAGGCAATAACATATTCACAAAAAATGACAAAAATGACATACAAATTCACAGAAACATCAAAAACAAGAGTATTTTTAGAAACAAAACCCACCCTAACCCGCAGTTCACATCTCATTACCTATAAAATCAAATTCAATACAGTTCCAAAAATTTCGCCCATATTTTTGCAAACAAACCATTCTTACCCTGTTTCCTATATATACGTTCCTCCATAGCTGCCAAATCTCGCATTTCACTTAGCCACAATTCTTTCTCCAATGCAGCAACAGATTTCCAATTTCAAAGGATAATTTTCTTACCCACTGCAGCTCCTCTAAATAACCATTTTTTTTGGCATTGAGAGAGATCATCCAAGTTGAAATCGTTCCCCAGAATTATTGTCTCGAAATTAAAATCAATTGTCACATCCAGGATTTCTTCACAAATTACACCGACATCGTTCCAGAACCCTCGAACCTTCACACAATCCCACAACATACGCTCCATCGTACCATTCTCCTGAACACATGCCCAGCATTCCGGACCATCCCTCAAACCTCTCCTCCATAATTTTTCCGGGGTCCAATAGACCCTATTCAGGATTTTAATTTGTCTTGTCCGTTCAGTCAAACCCAAGGAACACAGTTTGACATTCTCACACATCCGTGTCCAAATTTCCACAGTAATGTTCGTGCCAATTCTCCTACTCCATTCAATTCTTAGCAAATCATTGCCTTTATATTCAAGCAGAATCTGCATGTATACCCGGCTCGCTAAACCGCCCTCATTCACCAAAGATTTCCTTGTAAGAAATTCCAGGTTCAGACTATTTTGAAAATCAAACACACCAACAACCAACTTCAGTTTCCTGTAGTCTGAAAACTTGAAACCTTCAATGCGAAATTCTCTTTGTAAATCTCTAGCGCTTTTCCATTCACCCTCAGTGAAGAGGTCACCAACCCATTTGACACCACCTAAAAACCATTCAGGCCTAAATAACGTTTTGCCATTCAGTTTGATAGAGGGATTCATCCATAATGACGCATTCGGATCTCTGCATGCATCCACACCTAACAAAACATTCAGATTCTTCCAGGAATTTCTCAATGATGTAGTCAATATATCTTTCAGACCTTTCGATACTGTGGTCAACAATGCCCTAGGTGATAAAGGACCATTAGCACTCGCCTCGGCCACAGCCCACACACTAGGATTTGTCTCCATGAAATCAACCATAAAAGCACAATTAAAGGCTAGATGATAGGCCCTGA
This sequence comes from Ambystoma mexicanum, assembly GCF_040938575.1. NCBI lineage: Eukaryota > Metazoa > Chordata > Amphibia > Caudata > Ambystomatidae > Ambystoma > Ambystoma mexicanum. Next base: position 309,190,059 of record NC_090921.1, read on the forward strand.
AATTTGGTACTCCTAACCCGCCTTTCTCCAATGTTAACTGTAGCTTCCACAAACTCAATCATGGCGGTTTCCTGTCCCATAAGAATCCTTGTGTAAGCCTGTCTAATTCTTTCCAATAAGAAGCCTCAATATTCAATGGGATCATACCCAAAATATAGTTGATTTTAGGGGCGGACACCATCTTTAAAGCATTAACCTTCCCCCAAAGCGAGAGATACAGTAATTCCCATTGTTCCAAATCATTTTTAAAAGCCACAGTAAGCACATTCATGTTCACTCTTACCAAGTCACTAATCTTCGGAGTGATCCAAATCCGCAAATACAACATTTTATCCAGACACCAACGAAAACCCAGATCAGTGACATATTTTTTGCTACGCCCAGGAACCAGCGGCATCACTTCCGATTTGCTCCAATTTACTCTATAACCAGAAATCTCCTGGAATGAAGCTAAGACATCCATTAATGTTGGTAAAGATAGATGCAAGTCCCGCAGGACCAAAAGTATGTCATCTGCAAACAAACATACTTTCTGTTGTAAACCCCAACACGAGACACCGTCTATATCCAGTTCATTTCTAATAACAGCCGCCAAAGGTTCAATCGCCAGAACAAACAACAAAGGCGAAAGGGGGCATCTGTCATGATCTCTGCTTCCAAAAGATCAGGACTTGCCCGACTCCCTTGGAAGCAGACCCATAACCCCGGTTCCGAGTGCCAGCCAGTCCCAATTGGGACCTTTTGGACCCTGTCCTGGCGCCAGTGGCACCAGGCTCATAAAGATGCCCAGTCCCAGCGCTGGAAGCGCCGGGCTCATAATGCTTGGGTGGACTTACCTGCAGCAGACAATGCTGCTTACTTACCTGCCAGTTGAACCCCTGATCCTCTTCTGTTTGGGACTACTTTTCCTGTTGGGTGGGGCAGGAGCCACTCCCTAGGTTCAGAACACTGGAACTCTTCTGGAAAGCAGGAACTCTTTTCTTACCTAGGCGTGGCTGTGGAAGGAGACACCTAAGCACTACAGGAGGCTATTTAAACCACACCCGATGGATGAATCTTGCTTTGCGTTATTCTGCATTCTCTGCAGCAGAACGCTCATCATGTCTTCTGCTTCTGATCCTGGGCCTAAGGGAACAAAGGCTTACCATCCTGGAATCCAGTCTTCAGCAGCACCTGTAAAGACAAAGAAAGAACAGGTTAGCACTACGGTCTTCAGTGGCAGCGCATCTCTTACCTGGTCCATCGGCTGTCACCAACGCCTCGCGCTGCATTCCGGCATCTGAAAGACAAAGGCTTACCTACTCTTCGCATGCTCCGGAGGTCTTCGCACTGCATTCCGGCATCTGAAAGACAAAAGCTTACCAGCTCTTTGCACGCTCCGGAGGCCTTCGGTGCTGCATCCCGCATCTGAAAGACAAAAGAAGGTGCGTTTAAAGACATTGGGCAACTTTATTACTCACGTGCCATTACTCCTTCCCACGCCGAATCCAGTGGGTATTCCAGCACCCTTCAGCTTCTCTAAAGCTCCGAACTTGTACCTGCAAGATAAAAGGGACAGTTAGTGCGCATCGTGAAGCAGGCTACAAGCGCTTACTTACGTGCTTCCAGGCGCTTCTATTCCTCACGCGGGTTCGATCCTCAACTCTCATCAGCCCGCCATCCGCCATCGCCGGAACCCTGCAAAACAAGAGATATCATTACAAAAGACTTTTAAGACATTTGAAGTGCCCAGAACTTACCGTTCGTGCAGTTAACGACGGACAGCAGTCCTCTGAGGTCAAGAGGCCTGCACCCTTATCCAGTGAAGAAACTGGTTACGGCACCCTGCCCCGAGGCAGATGGAGAGCTCGGCGTTCACTTACCTAAGGTGAGGGCGTTAACCTTTGGGGTTCTACAGGAGAAGAGAAAGGGAAGAGGAGAGAGGCACCCAATAATCCCAGTTCATTAATCCCATATTTTCTATCTGCAGACATCTTACTCTTCGAGTCAGACATACAGTGCACAGAGGTCCAGCCCGAAGAGCCAACCGTGTGTTACACATCACCTTTGAAGATACAGCATTCACCCAGTCAAGACCGGCGCCTCTGCGGGAGTCAGGTGAGCGTTACAGCATCCCTGTCTCGTCCCCCTTTCCAGACTAAAAGGAACAGAGCGAATCCCATTGGTGTTAACATCTGTTGTCGGTTCAGAATATAAGAGCCTGATCCACAATCTAAAATTCACTCCAAATCCCAATTTCTCGAGGACTAAGAACAAGAAATCCCATTCCACCCGATCGAAAGCCTTCTCCGCGTCCAATGAAAAAACGGCCGCATCTTCTGACTCGTCCGTCGCCTTATTAATTGTATGGAATAAACGCCTGATGTTGCTGGATGTTTTTCTCCCTTTCACAAAACCCGACTGATTTTCATTGATCAACTTCGGCAGAAGATCCTCCAATCTAGAGGCCAAGATCTTTGCCAAAATTTTGTTGTCCGTGTTAATGAGACTAATTTGTCGATAACTCCCAGGAAGCGTCTCATCCTTTCCCTTCTTCGGAAAGACAGATATCATGGCGTGTCTTGTCGAAGTCGGCAGTAGGCCATTAGCCAAAGAGGATACATACATGTCCCTAAGTAGATTCAGGGCTGAATCTGGCAATATCTTGTAGAACTCAATCGGAAAGCCGTCTGGCCCAGGTAACTTCCCAACATTTAATTTGCTAATAGCCTTCTTAATCTCATCCAATGTCAAATCCTCCTCTAGTGTCTGCGAGTTAAAATCAGAAACTCTAGCAAGGTTCTCCCTCTCAAGAAAGTCCATACTCCCGAGTGGTTCATCAATTTCACGCTTATATAAATGCATGTAATAATCCCGAAAAACACTGTTAATTTCATTTGGCATAAATGTGATCCAGCCATCCTTATCTTGAATAGAGGCAATTGACTGTTCAGTTTCCCTCATCTTCAACCTATATGCTAACCATCTATCACACTTCTCACCTTTCTCAAAGTACTCACATTTCAGGTTATGGTATTTCTTTTCCGTTCTTTCCTCAATTATATCACCAAGTTCTCTTTTTAGTTTTTTCAATTCAGTTAGACCATCTCTGTCAAAAGGGTCAGTCATGATCACCTTAGATAAACCACCAATCCTCATCTCAAGTTCCTTCTGCCTACCAGAATTTTTCTTTTTCAATCCACACGTCAAATTAATCAGATAACCCCTCATAGTGCATTTCAAAGCTTCCCATACAACCTCTGGCCTCAAATCGCCCGTGTGATTTACTGAAACAAAAAAATCAATTTCTGCCCTCAACTTCTCCACCTCCTTTTCCATTTTCAAATACGTATTATCCATTCTCCAAGTATATTGTCTCTGAACAGGACCTCCCAAGCCAATACACATCACCACGTGTGCATGGTCCGTCAGTAGGATTGTGCCTATTTCACTGGATTTATAATTCTTTGTCATTAGTCCAGCTGTCAGCAACATGCCCAGTCTAGAGTAAACCGAATGTGCACCTGAGTAAAAACTATACTCTCCAGCATGTGGATGTTCCAACCTCCAACCATCCCGCAAAGCATGTTCCTCCAGCAAGTCGTTTAGAGAAACAAAGTGGCAGTCACTATGTCTAGAATTTCCAGACACACTTCTATCCAAATCCTTATACAAAACAGTATTAAAGTCACCACCAAGAATTATATTATCCGAACCCAAGTCTTGAAGCGTCTGAGCCACCTTCCTAAAGAATGAACCATCATCTACTGATGGGGCATAAATATTACATAACGTCACAAAATAACCTTGAATATTAACTAGCAAAACCACCATCCTACCCTCACCATCTGATATTACCCGTACAATCTTCAATGGAGTATTCCTCCTAATTAAAATCGCCACTCCCCTTGATCGTGTGGAAAAACATGAGCCATAGACCCTTCCAACCCAACCTTTATTAAGGGTACTGACTTCATCTTTAAGCAGATGAGTCTCCTGAATAAAACAAATGTCGCACTTCAGCTCTTTCATGTAATTCATGATCTTTAGTCTTTTCTTTGAATTATTTAGTCCATTTACATTCCACGTAAGTATACGTAAATCATCAGCCATGTTCTCTGACCCACTATCAATGTCAAATTCACCAAATATAGGATCCACTACCAAACCAGAAAATCTTAAAAGGTAACTACAAGATGTGAAAAAACCCTCCCCCCCTCTGAAATAGAAGCAAGTCAGCAACAACAGACAAGTACTATACACTAGATATAACATTCTAAATAGTCCAGTGTCCTGGACACCCCTCCTATGAGCTTATGAACACTATCTATAAAAATAATCCCCCCAAAATTTACCAACGAGTAAAACGCCACCTTATGTATATTAAATTCGACCTTGACAATCATCCAGATATTTGTTCAAATCATGAAGAGCATTACAGTTTCCATATCTCCAAAAGCATTTCACTCACCAATTAAGCGCTCATCTCACACCACTGATAACACCTCTATCAGCATGCATTTTATATTATACATTCCCATATAGATCGCCTATAATATTGACAAGTCAATTCTAAGCACCGTGGCAATAATCAACTCTAATCACTCCCATGTAAGCAAAACAACCAATACCCACATTAATCAAATATGCACATATATGAAATACAGTTCCATACAAACAACAAGTAATTTGGTTTTCCCCACTCATCAAATTACCAGAGCAGAATCATGAGGAATGGGTTGCATTGTTGATCTGATATATGTCTCACACTATGTACCCATCCAATGCATGAACAATAGCATCCCAAAGGTTCCTGAATTCACCCCAATACTATCTATAAAAGCATTCAAACACTTTCCCTCCTAACTTATGATGTGACAAATAGTTCACCACTTCATAATTCATCTAAAAGGAACTCGTCATTAAAATTACATGATAATACATCCATCCGACATATATAATGCACATGTATCTAAGTATGGACATATCAGTTTGAGGAATTAATATTAATTACCAAAAAATCATGCAGCCAACACTGCTTAGGTACATCACATCAGCCTCAAATATTCCTAACAGTATCCCAAACCCACAAAATTGCCTCCCCCAAGTCCAGCATAGTGTCATCAGTTAGGACAGTAGCCCCTCGAGCACACACCCAACAAAGAGCGAGCACGAAAACAATCAAGCTAATCTATGCTCCCTCCCATTGTTGTCCGTTCATCCTTCTGTTTCCTTCTTCCAGTCAGTCTGTCAGTGAGTCCATCAGTGAGTGAATCAGTGAGCCCTAAAATCTCTGGTTTGGACTTATATAGATGAGAAACTACCCCTTAAGAGCTGTGTATCATTTCATTATTTTGATGGGTCAGTGTGTGATTGGACAGTGTTCCAAAAGTGACATCACACAAAACCATCCCCCTTTGTACTCATTAGGTATATGAATGGCCCCCTCAGCCATTCCAGCATCCCAAGCTTAATGCAATGCTTTGTTGGTTTTCTTTATTGAGAAATTAGTCAAAATTTGAGGAAACATTTCCAGAATTACACAGGGTCTTCCTTGTTCTTCTATTCTTTTAGAAACCATTTCTAATAATGTAGAGGTGCCGTTCTTGGCCTTCCATCCGATTACTGAAGACCACGCTTTTAAGATTACTGCGCAACTTAGGTTTTCATCTCACCTAGATCCCATACCCTTAAAAGAAATCAAAGAGGTAGGGGTTGATAGTGTACCACTGCTGATGGTTGTTTTGTACCACTCTTTGTGGACTGGGGTCCATTCCATCTGATGTGAAGGGTTCTATAGTTCCCACTATTTTGAAGAAACTGGCAGTGGATCTGGAAGCCCCAGACAATTTTAGTCCAATCTCCCTTCTTATGTCTTTAATGAAGTCACTGGAGGTGATTGTTATGCCCCATCTTTGAGACTTTCTCCAAGATTCTAACATCCTGCCAGTTGGGGCTCTCTCCCGGAATTGGCATGGAATCTGTGCTCGCCTCCGTTATGGGCAACCTAACCATGGTTATGGATCAGGGAGGAGTAGGTCTGCTTATTTTGTTTGACCCCTCTGCGGCATTCGGCACAATTGACCATCTCATCTTGTGTCGCCGCCTTGAAGAAATGGGCATCAGGTGTTCTGCTCTTGGGTGGTTTCTATCATTTCTAACCAATATCACACAAATACTTTCTTTTCCCCCTTTTTCTTCTCTCCCTTCTTCTCTGACCTGTGGGCCTCCGCAGGCTTCAACTATTTATCCATTACTCTTTAATATTTATATTTTGCCACTGTCTCATATGACACACAGTTGGTACTGAGAATTGACTGCAAACATGATTCTGTGGCATCCCATTTCAAGAATTGGCTAATTGCTGTGGGCAGTGGGATGAATGCAAAATGTCTAAAAATAAATGATGAGATGACTGAGGTCATGGGTTTTGGCCACTCTCCAAAACACTCAATCCTTGTGGGTGACTGTGTTTTGGCCCATTTCCTTAGCCCATTTCTTTAGGCGATTACTCAACGCTGTCCCTCTGGTTAAGAATTTAGGAATTAAAATAATCTCATCCCTCTCTGCACTACCACAGGTTAGTGTCAGGTGTGGTTCTGGCCATCCCAAATTAAGAGCACTGAGAAAGGTGACCCATCTGCATAGTACAGTGGTCTCTGCAACCATTTCAGGAACACCAGATTACTGTCATTCCATATTACTTGCTCAACCAACATTTTTGATCTAGCATCTACAAGTGTTGCAGAATTCTGCTGCACACTTGGCTAACGCCCTGTCCAAATTTGCCAACATGTCCTCGGTACTACAGATTATTACACTGGTTCCCAGTAGAGGCGCAAATCACTTTAAAATCATTGCGTATTGTCCCCGGGTCTATTATGGAACTGGGGCACTCTAACTTTGTGATACACTTGTCAAATATGGTCCATAAATAGAGGTATGTTCAGTTAACCAGTTATTGTTATCTGTGCCCCGCTAAACCTGGGCCACTGTGGGAGGGGGGCCTTTTCGGTGGCCACTCCTACTCTGTGGAATTCCTACCGCACTCTTTGCATGCTACTTCTGACCATCTGGCATTTAGGAGAGCACTGAAACGGTTATTTTTCCCTAAGGTGAGCGATAGTCCTCTTTTTTTTTACCTCAGGGTGTCTCTTCTTTCTGTATCCCTCACTGAGTATCACTGCACTAGTACCCTCAGGTTTAAGTTGGTGTCTACACATTCCAAATACATTCATTAATTGAGTAGGGCACTCTAACAAGAGAAAATTCTAAATCCACTTTCCCTCACATTTGATGTGATATCATCTTGGAGACTGTTTCATTAAGTAATTGTGATTTTCTAAAAAAAAGTCCTCACGTGTGATTAAGTTACTAATTAGTTTGTCAGATTACTCTCAGTGAATCAAATGATGTTATTTTCATCTCAACACTTCGTGTGATGTACATGTGACAGATTGTTGCTTTTTGTTGTCTGATGCTTTCACGCAAATATTGTATTCCCATCTCAAAATATCGCCTTAGCTAGCACGGACACTAGGATCTATGTATCGCTGACTTGTGACTTTTCTGTGCAACAGTATCTACATTTGTCTAGTTTGCAGATATAACAAATATCACAAAAATATAGTTTTACATTCAGCTGATACTTTTTCAAATTATTCAGGATGAAAAACTAAGTTTCTAGGAATTATCTATCAAGAACATGTGATCCCATTTAAAACATTTTCAACTGCAATTTCGTTCCATGTGATGGGTGCGCGAAATATTAATGGTATAACCAGTTCCTGGCCTCCTGTCAACAGACCATATGATGTTGGTCCATTTGAAGCTCTGTTTACCCCAGAGAGGGAGGTCGTCATGTGATATCTTTTTAGAGAGTTCTTAGCAGAGTGATTCCACCATCTGGCTGTCATTGATGCCAGAATCAGGTCTTTGTAAGCATGTATATTATCCCCCACTAGAAGCCCTGTTTCACTAAAGTTGCTGATTATTTGGGGGAAGTCTACCGCAAGCCCAGTTTTTGAAAATATACTCTTTGTATTTGTAGGGAATTTTTGGTTAGACCCACTGACAAACTGAGGTTGTTAATGAATAGCATTTGTTTTCATCACAAGGCCTTCTTTAGGAAGAAAGAGTAAATTTGTTGCTTACTTGAATCTAGGCAGTGTCATAAAGTGTATAGCCCAGCATCAAAGTCCTGAGCTTACAGTTCTTTTGGTAGAAAATTCCCCTAGCATTGTTGCTGTGGCCAGGGCAATTTCAGCTTTGCCGTCCATCCCAAATGTGCTGTTTCCTTCACAAATGTACCTTTTAAAATGTTTTTTCTTTTCCACTTCGCAATATTATAACTGGTTCTTTTAGCAGGGGTAATATTAAAACATGTTTGCAATCAGGCTCCTGTTAAAGATTTACACTTCAAGTCTCTAAGTTTAATTTTTTAATGCTGAGTTGCTGAGTCTCTGTTCTGCAAACAAGAAGCAGAAATAATGTATGCCTCCATTTGGTCTTTACTTTTCTATAACATGCTGTGTTATTTTCATCCCAGCTTTGACTGTTCTCCTTTTAATAAAAGTTGCTGGATACTTTTAGATAATTGGAACGATTTATGTTTTGCCTTGTCATTTCCTGTGGACAAACACACACTTATTTTGTAAATGAGCTGCTGACATCACAACATATGCTCACATGTGAACCTTTCAAATGATTTGTGCAAGATGCATCTGATAAATGTATTTTTAAATGTAGAGACTTTCTTTGCATACTTTCCTTTTGTATAGATTTATCTACAAATGTAACTTCCATTAGCTCAAACATGAGCAAAGAGAGGCGTGACTCATATACTGTGAACTCCCCTGAAAATGACATTGCACACACTATAGATTTTTCAAGTGTTATAATTGTGTTTTCCAATGGAAATGCCAGGAAAATAAACTTCTAAATGAGTTGGCCTTTGATAAGTTCTCCACTTTGAAATTTAGTTATTTACCAATTTGGTGTGTTTCCCTTTTTTAAGAATGTTTTTGCCCTTGCCAAATTCTGGGTGGATCACTGTACAAATGTATGTACTTCGGTTTGTCTCAATTCCATCCCAATATGAGTTCCTAATTCACTTGTTCTTTGTCTACCTTTGTGAGTATGTTTGCATTTCGTTCCTGTTCGTAGTAAATGGTTCCTAGGTGCTTAAAATAAGTCAAGTTTTGCATTAACAATAACCGTAATAACATAAGTAACGGAGCGGTAGTACTTTAATTACGTCACCTCCCTCCCTGCTGTGTGAAAAATCTGTGTTAGTATGGTAGTTTGCCAGAGGAGTGCTGATCCACACTTCCTCAGTCCTGTCCAGCAGAGATGGAAGGGATACCAGACAATAAACTGTGGCAATTGAGCTTCACTCTACAATCCGTAGCATGTGGTAAAACACAATGGTGGCTGGAGATTCAGCCTGTCGTAACTGTCCCAGCCTTCTCTTTTTTTATAAAGTCTTTCTCCATAATGGATCGTCCGATTGATATCTCAAAAGAAAGATCCTTGTCAGGTCTGTCACCATGTGCGAATCTTGGCTTTTCTTTCTGTTTTCTGTAAGTACTGCACAAGTCTAGTAGGTAAGAAATATTCAGGGTGGGAGTTGCGGTCTGCTTTGTAAGGATTCAATAACAGACCTTTTCCTTTTATCTTTACAGCTGCAAGTTCCTGGCAATGGCAGATGCAGGAAATGGCAAGTGGGTATGAAGCGGCGGCAGGAAAAGTCTTTCATATTCAGATAAGACCTTCCTTCCTTCTGAAATTGGCTGAGGTAAGTTCTTGTCTATTTTCTTCTTTCTTCAATCCTGTCTTCCAGGTGGAGCGAACACAAGGACTGTCCAGGTCCGAATCCTGGAACATCTGCCCTATGCTGCCAGGAGTGGCGCCTCGTAAAGGCTCTCCATGAAAATCTTGCGAGAAGTTCGAAATCTCGAAATATTTTTCACTCGCAAACTTGTGCTTCAAAGGAAGCACCTAAACAGCCCTTCCCAGTACTGGCTGATGCTTGGGGGTGACTGGAAAACCGTTATCATGCATTTCACGTCATTGGCTAACCCTGACAGCCCACGTGTCCATTCCTGGTTCTGTAAGCATGGTGAATATGGTGCAGAGGGTGGTCTCCCTAAGAGAAACTATGAAAATACCCCAAGTGGAAAATTCTTCCTGCCGCTGTGCTTGGGATTCATGAGGATGCTGTGTGTGAAAAGCATGGGTTAATTTTGGGTCTGTGACGTTACCTGGGTGTTCCCAGGATCGGCATTCAGGGCAGTAATGTGCCCAATCTAGAAGATAATATACCATAACCCTTACTCTTTTGAATGTAATATCTTTTTACCTCAAACTCAGGTATCCCTTGTGTTGGGTCAGGGATTGGTATAGGTTGAAGATGTAGGTCAGGGTGTACCTCCTTAAGTAGAGATACATGGAAAACAGGGTGTAAATACCAGAGGGGGAGTCTGTACTTCTGCTCTCTATATGGCAGAGGAGAGGCACAGAGGACCCCAGCCAAGATTCTCGATTATTGGTATCATGGTCGAGCAATCAAGGCCTAGCTTCTCAGGAGGTGATGCAGGCTGGTTCTTAAGTACAGTGTAGTCCCCAAGCACCCATAAATGAATGTCCGCACACTGTATTAGTTAAAACGCAGTCTTTATATAATTAATATTCAAGGTTATGTACAAGATCACGATAACTCACTTTGTACTCGGTTATCTATAATGGCAAATATACAGTTCTACGTGGTACCACAATTACTATTCGATCTCTTTAAAGTGAGTTAGAAAACAGTCTTTATATAATTAATATTCAAGGTTATGAACAATATCACGATAACTCACTTTGTACTCGGTTATCTATAATGGCAAATGTACAGTTCTACGTGATACCACAATTACTATTCGATCTCTTTAAAGCGCATCAACTGTACGGTTAAATGTCACACAAATCAGTTTGTAAAGGAAACCAACAATAGATATAAGAGGAAAGCAGTTGGTTAGAACAATAGGCAGAATACTGACCCTGCTACCTAGACACAGTTCTGTGTGGAGATCACCCCCACCTTGGCAACCTGTAAAGTAAAGATATATCACAAGCCCAGTCCATATATTGTTCACAATATTTCAGCAACCCCAAAGTACCTGGGGTTGTAGAGTTCCTCACCGGGGAATCGACTGCCCTTCTTGAGTGCACTCCCTTTAAGGCAGGAGCCACAGGTTGTTGAACGTCCGGCGACGAACAGGGTGAACTACAGCGGTGAAGTGGCAGCTTCATTCCTAGTGGTGCTTGTCAATGGGGAAGCTTAAACGTCCTGCAAGGAAGAGGCGTGCGGGGCCCCTTGATGTCAATAGTTCTGGACCGCAAAGAGGTTGAAGAACTCTGGCCCAGCAAGGCCGTCCAGTCGTTGGCGTCTCTGTGGTCTTTGGGTGGCGGGAAACTCACCGGCTGAGGCGCCTCATTGCGTCGACGGCCTGGCCTTCTCCAGCGGGATAAGGCGGGCCGCGGTGCAGACGAGCACGTCCGTGAATCGAAGGTTCTTAGGCAACGGGAGCACGGCGGCTCCAGTCGGCGACAGCGGTTGCCGACGGTGGCAGACAACAGTCCGGGTGCTTCTCCTTGGGATTCCGCGGCAGTCCCCGTCTCTGGTCGGCAGCCTGTCGTAGGTCTGTCTACCAGGGAGCTTTGGCAAAGATCAGCTGGTGCACGATGGTCCCTCGTAGCTCAGGAAGAGGGCCCCTTACCAGGTCCTTTCTGGGTCTGTCCTTGGAGATACAGCAGCTTTCAAATTGGTGAAAAAGAGCAACAGCTCTTCTTCTCTTCCAGCAGGGCTTCAAGGTCAAGCTTCAGTTTCAACTCCAGTTTCTCTTCAGATTCTGAACACGAATTCTAGCAGTGAGAGGCCCCCAGATATACTAGTTGATCTCCCATTTATTCTGCTGGGTCACACTCAGGCATCCAATCGATCAGAAGGGCATTCATGCAGGCAGGCAGCCGGCAGCCAATCAGGTGCATAGTGCATTCAGGCCATTCACTTCTCTCCAGACACTCACAACAAGTTATGTGTATTGGGACAAGTACCCAGCCATTCAACACTCCACACTGCACTCATACCAGTTGCGGGCAGGGCTGTCTCAGTCATTGTGTCAAACACCAGAAACTAGACATCCACAACAAGAAGTGCATATTCGTCACACACTCCATTCACCCAGGTCCCACCCACAGGCGTACCCACAAAATACAGTCACTGGGAAGGCTCCAGCCAGTCTGGTCTGGACTTCACAACAACACCATATATGGAACTTCCACCCAATAGCCAGTCAGGGGGAAGGAACAGAGTCAGGGCTTCCCAGGACTTTGGGAATATAAGGTAACAGGCAACAGAAAGCAAGAGGCCACAGGGCCATCTTGTTTCCTATAAGGAATCAACTGATTCCAATGGCAGGACCTGGGTATCCCAAAATGGAGGATACTCAGAGCACCTGTCAAATTCAGCATGGAGCTGCCACCAGCCCATACCCTGCTCTGTGGGCCACACAAAGGTGCCCAAAACCATACACTAGGGGCACAGAGTTGTACCCCCACCCAGGGGTGCCATAAGGGTATCCCATGGGTCTGTACACCAAACCAAAAACAGAGAGCTGCACCACCAGGAATCCCACATGAACTCCTGTGTCGAAAATACAACAGAACACACGATAAAATGCAGTAAAGGACAAGGATACGGAGGCCCTGTCCCTCCGATGCATTTACAGCATCACAAAGGGTGTGTTGGAACAGTTACTGGTAAGGTTAGTGTGAAAAGAACTGACCATATTCTGTTTGCTACAGGAAATGGACCAATATATTGTGGTTGGAATTTGCGAGGTCAGCCAGTCAGTCTCACATTTTGTGAGGTGAAGCAGGGTGTTAGCCATCCCCTTGCTGAAAATTTCCTCATACTCACGACTTACATTAGTAAGGCCTTTGAGTGCTCCTAAACCAGTATTGCTTGTACTTTCTTGAGCCAGTAAACAGTATTTTTGTGGTCGTCTGTCTGTAAATCATTTCTGGAGACAGGTTGGGGAAGAGAACTGTAGTGATCTCTGGACCAGTTTCTGCGAGCTATGGCATTCCTAGTATCAGCTTGAAACTTGAAGCGTTAATAAGATCAAATGTTGGCCTTCAAAACCGCTGGTGCATCTAGTTTTCCAACTGTGAGGTGTTATTGGGATCATCTGTTGCTCCCACAGTCTGTCTAGGCCCTTGTTGGTGAGGATGGACACTCCCGTAAGTGACTGCATTGTCCATTAGCCCTGCATTCCTGATTGCTCTTTTTAGCAGGCCTAACAATGACAACAGCATGACATTACAGCATAGTGTCCTCAGTCAAACACCTGTATAATTGAAGAGCTTATTTAGCTATATAGTTATATAAGTGGTCAGATGCGTCTCTTGCATCCCCTGCATGTTTTGCCCATTTACCACCTGCATACTTGTACGTCTGCCTAGTTAGATACCCGCCCCTGCACACCTGTACACTTGTTCAGCTGGGAGTCAGCCTAAACATCTCAAGATCCCAGAAAGCTCACAAAGTGCAAAAGGTCCAGAAAGGCCACAAAATATGCCCAAAAGCGTATCAAGGCCTCAGTAAGAGGTGAATTATTAAAGAGCAAGTGGAGCAACTGGGAAAACTAGAAGACAAAGTTGGCCATAACTCACAAAATGATGCACAGAAAAGTAGCGTGAGAGGCACAGAACATTCAGTGTTAAGATGGGTACTCAGAAGTAATAGTAGCAAACAACCTTCTAACATCAACAATAACATTACTGCTACCATTATCACCCTCTGGAAGACTCAACAGAAGACATAGTACAAGGCCTAACTAATGATTTAATAGATAACTATGAGATATTATCCCGAATCCTTCAGGAGACGTCAGCTCAACCATCCCTCGAATCCGAGCAAGAAGAGGCCAAAAAGCAAACAGTCCCCATGTGATTTGGCAGAGAGCTGCAAGAAGGATCTAGCTGGAAGAAGGCAATTATTGTCCTTTTTTTAAAGAATGGAGATATAAATATCCTGAATGGTTATCGTCCAATGTTGCTCCTCGATTCATCTACAACATGTTTGGCAGGGTGACACACATCAGAATAACAGATCGGTCAAGAGAGCATAAAATATCATCAATCTTTCAATACGGGTTTCGCGAGGGAAGGAGTACAGTGAACCAAGTTCTCGATTTAAAATTGATTCTCTGTAAGTATGGGCATGACTATAACTCAGAGTTTTACTTGGGGCTCCTGGACCGTACTTCCCCCATTGATACTAACACATGTGTACCAGGCTGTGGGGTATTCTCCGAGACATGGGTATGCCTTCTTTGCTACTATGATCCTTACTAGAATTGATCAACGGCCTCTTTGCAAGAGTGTGTTATGGAGGCAGGGGGGCTCACCTCAAAATGTCCATCTACCATGGGGTAAATCAGGGATGTGTTCTTGCACTACGGCTTTTCAATTTATATTTGTAAATGTAAGCAATTTGAGAACTGATACAGCAAGAATGCGGTGGCAAAAAATATGCGCCCTGGCATATGTGGACAATGTCGTCCTAATTGGCAGAACACACAAAGTCCTACAAACCCTGGTGAAAGGCTATTTGTAGTATATTAACGAGATTTATCAATCTCACTGTCGCAAAATCAAAGATAGTATGTGTGGGTAAGCCCAGAAGCGCACTGTGCCCAATTATGGCATGAAGAGGTAAACTTGAATAGGTGAGTACCTTTAGTTATTTGTGAGTAATTAGCAGCTGGGTCCTAAATTGGCTCACACACATTAGGTATCAGGCCACAACTCAGGTGAATGGAACCATTGTCAGATACATGAAGAAAATAGGTGGTGTGCAGGCAGACTATGTGGTCCACGTCTGCAAGGCTAAATCTGCGGTGGTTGCGGCCGATGGCTCTGCCCTTTGGAGATGCTGTAGTCACCAACCACTGGAGATTTTAAAAAACGAATTCATACGTATGTTTATGCGTTTACGCAGAGCCATCCAGGTTACCCAATACGTCATAAATTGGGTCTAAGTTACATCAAAGACCAGGTAGCAGTGAATCCACAAGATTATTGGTCTCGATTGTGGCACTTCAAAAACCTGGATCTAACACATCAGCAGATATGATAGTTTATTCATATAGCGCCTATACACAATGTGTTTCAAAACGCTTCACGGCAAGGGAGGGAACAAGGGGAAAATACAATGACATTCTTGCAGGCCATGAACAACAAGAATGTGAAATTAGCTATCGTACTCGGCCTGACGACATTTCAGATAGTGCAAGAGCTAAAGCGCAGATAGGAAGGAAATGGGAAATGGGAAACAGACAGGCGACTACCGTACTAGGCCTGACGACATTTCTGGTAGAGCCGGAGATTAACAAGAGGTGAGGGAGGGGTGAGGAGAAAAGAGGGAGAGGAACAAAACAAGCGACTATCATACTAGGCCTGACGACATTTCAGATAGTACTGGGGGGAGGGACAAGTAAAGGGGGAGGGAGGAGACAAACATTATTTTATTTATTTATTTATTTATTTATTTATTAAGATCTGAGATGTCTTACTTCTGACACCCGCTCAAGTTGCCCTTGGCTTGTATACATTAAAAGGGAATAGAAAAATCTTGGGTTTCAACCCTTATTTGAGTACACAGCAGGTGACGTAAAAATAAGTGGCAGGGAGACTTGAAAGCACTTCATGGAGGTTAGGGGCCAGGAGGGAAACGCTGCTTAGTCTGAAAGATCGAAAGTTAAATTCTTTCCCTCACTCAAAGGACACCCTAGTTGAGAACATTATCTGGAATAGTTGACTAAACTGAGGCACAGAGCACTTTTATTAGACTAAGAACAAACACACTACCATTAGCCTCCCAAAACATGCCAATGGCACAAGAACGAAGTTAATGAATGTAAGTCTATTTGTGATTGGCTCTCGGTTGAAGACTTACCTAACCTGTTTTGTCAAAATTATGCCATTACAAAAAGGAAATAAGAAGTACAACAAAACAAGAAAAACAAAGAATACAGAGAGGTTGGTTTTTGTGAAGACCTATTGTAATGCATCCAATAAGATCAGGAAGATAATAAAAAGTGGAAGATTTTGGAGAAAGGGAAGGGCCCCCTTGAGAGACCACTCAGAAGAAGTAAGAACCTTAAAGGTCAGGTCTCACGCAATGACATTATTCTGTTCAATGTAAGACAATCCACCGTCAATGAATCACGGGGCTTTGCCCAGATGAAAGGACATGCACCTTGTGAAACCTGTACCTGTTGTACATAGACCTGCAGAAGCACAGAGGCAGACATGCCAACATCCGGGAGCCCCCGAGAGGGAGCTTTCACCACAGCAATCGGGAGAATCTATTTTTCCCTTTGGATTGCATTGGGGTTATAATTATTTTAGTCACAAGACGTTAAAAAAAGCCTGATTTTACAATTTAAAATCAGGAGTCTGCAGCCTAAACCGTGAGGGTTGGCATGTATGCAGAGCTGACACCGGGCTTCAGACACCGTGGATCCAGCAAGGGTTCACCCATTGTAACTCCAAGATGCTTACATGTGGGATTTGGTCTCCTTGCCAGAAACTATATCTAGGTAAAATGGAAAGAAAAGTAAAAACACGCATCACAGAGCTGCATAAGACATAGGGTGCAGACAGCACCTTTAACATTGAACAGGTGCATAACGGAGAAAATCTAAGATGGACTGTACTTTGGCAAGTGTGAATAGGGAATGACAGTAATGTGGCCAAGAGAAAAGCGTTGCAAAAGGAACAAGAACTCATACACATGACCCACATTGAGGGGCATGGGTTCAATTAACCAATTGAGTGGTTCCAGAATACAGCATAACGGCGAGGCCACAGACACGCCTGTGAATAAAATGGACTGTTAAACCCTGTGAGCAAAGTACATATTAGAGGGTAGGTGGAGTGGCATGGAGTGAGTCTGGACAGAGGAGCAGACCTCAACAGATTTCGACTGGTCTCAGAACACTGGGATGAGGAATTGTGGGCCAGAAGAATGAAGAGGTCTAGTACTGCACGGGACAGCAGAGAGACAAGGGGAGCCCGGCACGTGATGAGAACCTGCTCACATCATTACAGCCAACAAAAGGATCGCCATACAGGCGCAGAGGATACTTTTCGGTACTAGGGACCCATCAATCATTCACGCCACATTAAAAATACTGGTGAGTGGACCTAACAGTGTGAGCATTTCGTTTCATGAGGGAAGTGCTGCGTTTTGCCTGATTAGTGTGGGTTTAACGAGGCATCTAAAAGATTGTGTTTATTCCTGTTAGGTGCCCGTATGGACGAGGGTTATGACCTGGGCTCATGCAGAGAGGACGCGGGGGGTCGGAGCTCCTGCTTACGTCCTACATGTAGATCCTGCCTGCACCGCTTTCGACCTTAAGGGCATCTCCTGACGCGCAAAGCTGACACCTGTAAAATCGGTGCAAAATCGTCCAAAATCGGACCTGGGAAGGCTAGGAAATTGTGCTTGAAGTTAGGCTCTTGAGTTTCCAAAATGGCAGCCGTCCAGACCCCGAAGAACTCTGCTCTCTGCCTACAGCGTGGCTAAAGCAAACATTTTGAATTTGGGTCACCCCACTCCCCCTGCGGTCTGCGTGGTGCTCCGGTGCTGCGCCCGTGGGGCTGGCTGCTCAGGCAACGCGAAGAACAGCAGTTGTGTCTCCCTATTCCCGACCTGGTGGAGCCGATGGTGGCGGGTGACATTTGCACTGAACTGGGGCCCCTGAAGGTAGGAATTTTATATGTTGCTTGTGCCGCCCTCTCTACTGGATTCGCCTTGCTGTTCTAAATACTGGACTCCGGTGGATGCCTGCATTGGTGCTCTGGGTTGTGAGCACAGTGAATCTCTGGCCATTTGGGGACTTTGATTGCTGCTGGTGGTCACGCTGGAGAGTACAATGGCTGCAAGTGCCGGAAGTTCCAGGAGCGGATTGGACTCCTTCACCCGGACAACATCTGAGAGGCTTTCTCGTATCCTGCACTGAACCTGCCTCGCTGGTTCCTGGTGCCTCAGGACTCTATGGGACAACAGCAAAACTCTCCTTTTGCCCCTCTTTACATTCCAGCGGCCTACACTTATTGGGGCTCACTACTATCGACCCCCCCGGCTACTGGTCTACATTCCTGGGGTCCTCTCCTAGCATGGCTTCTTTAGGGAGGCTTCAGCCAATATTCCTGCTGTGACATTAAAGCGCGAGCATGGCTGCACACACTGTGGCTGGCATGGGCTGCCTGACAGGTTACTGCACGCCAAGGTGCTAAAACCTTTGAAGCCAACCTCAACGCCCGTCTTCTAAGTGCTATACCATGTGTGCTGGCTGTCTAGGGGCCACCAGCAGGCACTACCTAGTTATCGGTGCATCTGGACTGGAACATTGGAACTTTGGGTGCTTTTAGGTTGAAGTTGCTCCGACTAGACCCACAAGATACCACAGCGTACTTTCTGTTCCCTCATCTGACCGCGCTACCTGTCATGTCGCCCACTAAAAGTAAGAACAAGGGCTCGATTATGGATTCCTTTGTGAGCCAGGCCAAGCATCAGGATTGTACAGGAGGGCGGAGCGTCCTCTGATGGGCCCATAGGTCAGAGATCACCCTCTAGTACCTGTAAAACAAGATAGCTGCGCCTTGAGGAGGTTAGGGTGCAGGATTCACTTACTCCGACACACTTCAATAAGGACAACTCGATAGTTTGGCAAAAGGAAGTCTGTTTAATGACAAGTACAAAAAACGGGGAAACAAATGGTAATCAATAGAGTCGCGATCGCCTGTCTCGCTTCAACTCCCAAATTCTTCAATCAGACAGCAACTTTTATGGGCAAATCATCATTTGACGTGTAAAACTCATATGTTTGTCATGCAATTCTATTGGTCGGAAAGGTAACTTAAGTATAGGTGCTATATCTGTATATGGTAACAGAGCATGCGGATTGGATAACTCTTATCGGGTGGGCATCTACGCCCATCCCACTACATCACTCGTGATAGACGTCACTACAACTAAGACGTCTTATTGGTTCTACAACCTATAGGACCTAGATTATTTGGTCCATTGTGATTGGGTGGGTTACACCCCTAGGCGTATATCTCCACTTTAATTAGCAGCATGCAGAATGGACACCCAGATGCGGAGTGCCCAAGATTCACCCTGCCTCCCTTCCATCAATCAGTACCTTTAGGGCTATGTGTCAATTACTTGGCTAAGGATGGCCTCAAAACTGTAGCTTCTTATCAGGAAAAGTTATGGCATCCTGGGTTCTGGGTGACATCAAACGTTGGTACCTCTTTGCCCTTGGCTGGTCACGTGTCTGTTCACAGTGAATTTGCTTCATTTTCCCTCTTTTCGTGTATTAAA
Organism: Ambystoma mexicanum; assembly: GCF_040938575.1. NCBI lineage: Eukaryota > Metazoa > Chordata > Amphibia > Caudata > Ambystomatidae > Ambystoma > Ambystoma mexicanum. The sequence continues at coordinate 309,209,485 of NC_090921.1, forward strand.
ATTCTTCCATAGCTTCGCCACCTGCCTGGGTCCTCCTTATCTCGACTTTCACTGGCTGGCTGGTATGCTCTGAAGTTTCGATTCTCCGAGGTTGCTGCTCTCCTCCCTTCCATAGGTTGACCTCGAATTCCCAGGCATGAGCTACTTCTTACTGAGTTTCGATTCCACGCTTTCCTTTGGCTTTGGCTGGAATATGAATCTTGGCCTTGTTAGTCCTTTGCAATATGGGCTTAATTCTGCTTCACAAAATGGAGTCACACTTGTATAGCCTGCTTCATTGAGGTAGATATATACTTGGCGCATGCCGCTCTATTCTTCTACTAAGCATTGCAAGCAGTACCGGTTACTTAGCTTCTTGCGTTCCGAGCCTATTTACATGCATTCAGTCAGTTGCACACTTCGATCCTGGTTACGTTCTTTGTGCTGCAACGTTGTATCTTCTTATACATCTATCACATCATTATTCTTTACATTTTCGTCCTTGTGTATCATCTTTTGCTCGTTGTTTTATATACGTCACGTCCGTTTGGGCTCTTATGTCGTCACCATTTGCCTTCCATTAAGGCTCTGTGGGTCTCTTCGGGGACAGTCTGTAGGTAGTCTTCATTTCGTGTCAGCTGCTGGTACGGTTGTCTGAGAGGGTACCGTGCAGCCCATGGCTGTCTGGTTATGGGCATTTTCAGCCGGTATTGCTCTTTTGATGGGCATCGGGCATAGGCCCTTTATAGCTCTCTGTTGGTTCAATTGCTCCTTGTACGTCACGTATGTTGGCAAGTAGGCTTCTGGCATCTCGACATGGGTGGCTGGAGTGCAGGCCATATTTGGGACCTCCTCTACAGGATCATCCCCAGAGGTCATCTACTGACCGAACGAATGGACACTCTACCACCAGAATCGGACATGCAGCAGAATAAGGTCATTGATGCCATTGTTGGCCTTAGATCCTCACTGGAAAAGAGACTGCAGCCACGATTATGGACATCATGATGCAAATAAAGGCTCTGGAGGTGCAGAGTGTAACCTTGGAACTGCGGGCGGAGGATGCCGAAGGTAGATCTCGAAGGAACAATGTCTGGGTACTTGGACTCCCATGAGGGCGCGGAGGGCTCGGACCTGACTGCTTATATAGAACATTTGCTACTTAAGGAAATTGGCCCTGCGAAACTATTGCAGGGATTCGTGGTGGATTGGGCTCACTGAGCTCTTCAAAAGAAACCCCCCTGAGGTCACACCCCAGACCAGTCATAGCCAGAATTCTCATTTTCAGGGACAGGGAGGTAATCCTGCAATTCTCTAGAGATGGCGGTGTGATACAGAGAGGTCACTCGAAGATCGCTGTATATCTTGATTTTCCACCGGCTGTCCAGAAGGCGAGAAATACATTTGTGCCTACTAAAGCAAGACTCAGACAGTTGCGACTCAGGTACATGCTTATTTATCTGGTTAGGTTGAAGGTTTTATACAACGGCTGATCACATTTTTTTGACAGCCCGGAAACGATGAACATGTGGATCGAACACAATAACTTAATCAGTGCAGGTGGTGGCGACACTCCGGGAAACAAGAGCACTGTCCCTGGAACTCCAACGCAGATGTACAATCTATGACCTTGCTACTATTTTGCAATCCGCAGACACCTTCCACAATTAGGAAATTGACTGGATGTTGAATATTGATTGAACTCTATATTAAGCAGGCTGACATGTTGTGATATGCTGACGTACTGAGGCCTGCGACATAGTGAGCTAGAGATTTTCTTGTTAATGTTGTACTACATTACTCAATGCTGCACCTAACGTTTTTTACATTCTGTGGGGATGACGATTTGTTACCCACGGGTGGACTCAGCCAACCTCGACCTGCTTGTTACTTGGCACCTGCCTTTTATTGATGCTTTACATGGTACCCATTGGCTATGGTGGACATCAGAAGTACAAGTCCGTCTAAACAGAACTGCTCTGTCAGAGCATGTTCAACCCCCAGGTTCGGGAATTGTTGTTTAGTTAACACTGAAAGGCTTGTGGTACATTTCGGACAAGAAGGGGTGGATGCACGGAGGATGCGGCTATGTGACCCTCACCCTTGTATTGTCCGCACTGGCTGGGCTGGTGGGTGTCTGCTGACTGGGACTAAAATGAGACCCCATTGGGCCAGTACAATTACATGGGAGGTGGACCATGTGGAAGCGGGGTGTCAGGTGTGGTAGCAACCAAACTATGTCACAAGTTAAGGTTCTAACTTGGAATGTGATGGGTTTGTGGTCATATATATGCATGGGAATAGGGTAAAATCCTACCTGACTCAGAGGAGGAATTCTGTAGCCTTACTTCAGGAGACCCGTCTACTGGCTGAAGACCAAGCTGCACTTCTAAATCGCTGGGGGCTATCGGGCTATGGAGCGCCGTACTTCAAATTTGTGTGAGGGGTATTTATATGGAGAAACAGGAAAATACCATTTCAAGAGCTGGAGGTGGTGAGAGACAAGGAAGGGAGGTATTTGATTCTGAGGGGCCAGCAAGATCACAGAGAAATATGTATTCTGAACCAGAAGATACCAGATTATCTGTGCATGCTCTGTGGTCATATTGCTTGCAAACGTGATGTCTTCCTTATATGGGGTGGGGATTTCAACTGCGTGAAAGATGTTGGGATTGATAGAACCACTTTTCCCTCTTTGTTGGTGCTGAGTACTTGGTTGGATTTGTAGGTGCAGAATATATGTGCCGCACAATATCGGACCGTTCCCCCCCTTATGATCACATGGGAGACCAGAGCTCCGAGACTCCCTATCCCAATGTGGTGTATGCCCACAGAGGTTCTGGGTGATGCTGCTTTTCGTGACAAATTGCTGGATACCTTGAACAGCTTTCTGGAAGATAATATTGGCAGTGTGAATAGCTGGGGTATTTTCTGGGAGACCATGAAGGTGGTAGTATGACTTCGAGGTCATGGAGGTCATGGAGAACAGTATAAATACATTGGAGGCCACACACCCAGGGATTGGTTTGATTAGAGTGGCATAAAGTAATATTATTAAGAATATTCATTGATTGTGAGAGTCAGCTCTCCCCTGATAAATTTCTGATTAAATTGTTTTTAAAATGGTGTGAATGGAACGAAACATGTAGGGATAGGTATGTTTGTACTGAGGAGTAGATGTGTTTATTTGTTATTTTATGGCAAGACACAGAGGCTGTGAGTTTGCACTCAACCTCTTTACTGAACTGCCAGCATCAAAGACATAACAGGGTTAACTTGTACAGAAAAACACTCCACCCTGGGCCCATCATGACCTAGGCGCACCTCCTCATTAACACAGTCTATAAATAAGGCTCAGGCAGGCTCCCGACTCATCCGCTTCTTTGCTGCTGCCAGTTAAGTGCTTCTCTTTTCTTTTCTTAATCCAGTTGGCCTGTTCATGCATTTCTGATGGTTGGTGTGATAATGGTGGCACTGATAGTTGGTGTATGCTAGGCCTTGTGGCTGCACGTTGTCCTTGGGCGATGTGCGGTCTGCCAGTAGCCGGCAGGTGCATTTATGTGGGCTTTAGCGTGTTACTTCGTTGGTGCCACACAGCGCTGCAGCGGTCATCCAGTGGAGGTAGTGTGTAGCAGGGAATGTGTGGCAGAGTTGTGGCATCTTGCCGACCATCCTCGGGGAGAGGAGGCCAGCGGTAGCCCTGCGGGCTCCCCATTTTCATTCCCTTCACTGAAGCGTATGTTCTTGTGCTGCGACACGTGTTCATTAACCGCGTTTGGTGGTTGACTCTGTTTGTTGAGGTTGCTGGTGATTCCTCAGAGCTGTGCAGTAGGGGCACGTGTGGTTCCTGCTGGTGAGTGCCTACAGCGGTGTGTGAGCAGGCCGCAGTGGGGACTCCACTTTCTTTGTTCATGCACAATCTTTTGGAGTTAGCGGGCGCACTGTTGCTTTGTTGATGCGTGAGTTGACTATTAGCTGGTTTTCATGGTCAGTGCTTTGTTGCAAGGTCCTCCAGTGGTTCTTTTGTTTCTGCATGTTGCAGGATGCAAAGGCATCTGAGCCTGGTGAGGAGACTTCCACTGTGTCTGGCGCACAGGTCAGGGATTTGGCACAGTTGCATTCCTCTCTGTTGGGGGCTATGCAGCCTCTCTTCTCATCTATGGCTACCACCTTGGCAAATCTGTCAGAAGGGCAGCTCAGGGGCAGGCACGGGTTGGTCCCTGCAGTGATGGTTCCTACTAAAGAGCAGCATTTTTGGTCAGCTAACTTCTCAGGACTGGTGGAATCAGTTTTACAGGCACCTTTGAAGAAAAGGTTGGGGGCAGAGTATGGGCATAAGTCCTCCAAAGGTGCAAAGATAGTCAAGGTGGTGTGTGGGCCTTAGTCTAAACAAGCGGCCCATGGGAAAGGCCCTGGGCCTCATTACGACTCAGGCGGTAAGGGGTTTACAGCGGCGTAAACAGCGCCGACCCTTACCGCCTGATTCCGAGGTCCCTTAGCGCCATGGAGGTTTTAACACCTGCTTTTAGCAGGTGTTAAAATCCATGGCGCTAAGGGACCTTGATGTTAATTAAGCCACCGTAATTTACGGTGGCGTAATTAACGCCTTCCCCACTCCCATTATGCCCTATGGGGCAAAAATGGGAATGGGGAAGGGTAAATGGGGATTGGGGACTTACCGCCCCGCCAACCTCGGAATGGGGCGGTAAATCCGCCAACCACCATGGCGTAAACATAGTTTACGCCATGGTGGTAAAGGTACGACCCAGGCGGTAACTTACCGCCTGGGTCGTAATGAGGCCCCCTGTGTCCAAGAGGACAGGTGTGAGTGTGGTACAAAACAGGAAACGGGCTCATGATGGCAAATCTGATTCCTCTCGCCTGGGCTTGACTACGGAGGGTTAAGACTGGCGTACATATAACTCTGCACTCCTTATAGTTGAGGGTAGTGCTTGCCCTTCTATTGAAGCGCCTGAGGCCACACAAGGAGATTTTGCATGCACAAGGGTTGCCATTCTTTGATTCTTCTGTGGTGGCCCATCCTATGTCTTGTGTGCCTTTTCCCCATTTGGCAAGGTATTTGGATGCTAGGATAGGGTCGGAGTGCCAGGGACCATCCACTTTTCAGAAGGGTACTGTAACCCTGGAATTTGACCCCCAAAGGGGGTTAGATAGGGCCCTGAAATGTGTTTCTTTGTTTATTTTATTTATATAGCGCACCTGAGCCAGGGTATCTGGGTGTTCATGCAATAAGAATGTGGTTACAGAAGAACATACATACATGAATAGAGAAGTACATTTGAAATTTCAGTGGTAAGAAGCAAGTGAAGCTATCCATATTAGGGGTGTCTGGGTAGCCATGTGATGAATTTCCACCTGAAGATCGCAAACACTTGTATGGATTTAATGTCGGACGGGAGGGTGTTCCACAATTGGGCAGACATGACTGGGAAACTAGAGCCACCTCTTCAGATTGTATCTAGGGACCACTAGACCAAGGATGTTGGAAGATCTGGTGATTCGGGATGAGGATCTAAAAGTGAACTTTTCGGGGAGAAACGGAGGGGCTGTGAGGTTTAGTGCCTTGTGGGTAAGACATAGGGCCTCATTCCGACCCTGGCGTTAACCAAGGCGCTTTTAGCGCCTTGGTTGACGCCGTTATTTTTCCAACTCCGCCATGGTGAATGGCGGAATTACCGCCCCATTCCAAGGTTGGCGGAGGCGGTAATTCCCCATTCACCATGGGTCCTTCCCCATTCCCATTTTTGCCCCATAGGGCTCAATGGGAATGGGGAAGGCGCTAATTACGGCACCGTAAATTACGGTGCCGTAGTTAGCTCCTAGGTCCCTTTGCGGGTTGGTTTTTTAACGCCTGCAAAAAGCAGGCGTTAAGTACCAACCCGCAAAGGGACCTTGGAATAGGGCGGTAAGAGTTTAACGGCACCAGTCACGTTACCGGTGACAGTTAACCCTTACCGCCCTACTCGGAATGACCCCCATAGAGTTTTAAGTTTGATCTTTTCTTGTATGGACAGCCACTTGCATTGTTTTCTGATGGCTGAGATGCGCTCATTTCTAGGTATGTTCAAGGCGGCTCTAAGAGCATTGTTCTGCATTATCTTGAGTTTATTGGTTACAGTCTTGTTAGTGCCTAAGTAGAGGCCATTACAGTAGTCTAGTTTGGACTGTATAAGTGCTCTGGCTAAAATCAAACAACTTTCGGTGTAAAACAGATGTCTACAGTGTGGGATGTATTAACCCACTCATCCAAGCCCTGCAACATCACTGTGCATTGCTGGCAGCGGAAACATCAGAATGGCCACTGGAAAGCATGCTGCTCGCTAAAAATCACCACAAAATGCGCGGTGAAAACTTGAAAAATAGGCACCCATCCACTTTTGCCTATATTAGTGAGCACAGGAGATCAATGCCTAAAACCACCATTGGGCTACCCACAAAGCAGCCTGAAACCACTTGGAAATAGCAATGCTGATTGCAAAAGAAACAGAGCTAGCTTCCAAAAAAAAAATCTTTTCTTGATTGTCAAAAATTGCTAAAATCATGGCTCACAAAATCACCTAAAAGATCCAACCTCTTTGTTGGGTGTTCCACATTACTCTGCTGCAAGAATCCACATCAATACAAGGTCAGCAAGAATCATATGCTATCAAGCAAAATCCTATTTTAAAGACACTGATGAAAAGACAGCTGTCAAAAATGGGTGTAATACCGGTACTCACCACTACCAGAAGCCGGCGTTTTAAACCATTTCTTCGTAAAAGTTGAACAGGGAACCCCAAACTATGCCAAAGAAAGACTTGATGAGGGGTGGAGACAATGTAAAACTATATTCTGAAATGACTTGAAGGAAGCAATTGTTTAATATATGTATTAAAAATGTGGGTTATATTGTAAGAAGAGACAATTTGTACATTGGTTGCAGAGTTAAAAAGTGTTCTCACACTGGGATCAAACAGATTCCACACCTTTTCCCTGGACAAAGGAAGCCTCCCCTGCCCTTGGATAAGAGATTGACAAGCTGGTGTGAACAGGAACTGGGGAGTGGCACCCTGGCCTGTTGCTCTCAGTCAAGACAATGGATTCTTTGGGATGAATAGAATAGGCTGATTTGGGTGTGACTGGTCAACAACTGCCCTGGGAGAGACAGGACATGTGACCTCTGAGGCAGCCAAGCTTCTGGGGGTGGAGACAAACCGTTGTGTGTATTGAATTGAAAGCAAATATATGTTTTATAAAATTGCGTATAACAAATTTACCAAGCTGACAAAAATATGAAACTTTGGGATTCTTAAAATGACAAATTCACTCACAGTTCAAGACTAAGCTGGACGCTGTGTGATGTTCTGAGACCAAACCCCGGAATTGATCAATATCGCAGCTGCAGTGTTTTTGCTATGAACATAAGAACTTACAGTAATATGCCCAGAGAGGATCTGCATGCATGTATCAAATTTGGTGCAGAACCAATATTGGGAAACTCACCAAAAGCGGAATAACTGGTCATTTCTGAACCCAAGCTCGTAGGAACATGGGACTTGAACAGAGACGTGCCTTAATCAATCTGTGATGTGTATATGTATTATGAACAAGTTGTGCACCTTGGAAATATGTTTGTTATGAAAAATTGATTTTCTAAGTAAAAGCAAAGGGGAGTTTCTTCCCTAGAGGGTAAATGGTAGCATCATGATGACACCTCATGACACGCTGATCCCTTCTCCAGTAAAAAGACAGAGAATCCTCTAACCTATCAAATCCTTAGGGGGTTGGGCATAGAGAATCAGCTTACCCACCCCCTTTGGAAACACATAAATAGGAACTGCTGAGACCCAGATGACACACTAATTTTTCCACTACTCAGCGATTCCTGCGAAGCACTCTGCCGGACCAGATCCAGACAATATCGAGATAGAGACTCCAGGTCTAGATCCAGAGACCAGAACTTAGAATCCAGACTCTAGAACCAAGCTCTAGAACCCTGAAGCAAAGGCCTTCAAGCTGAATCAAGGTCACAAGCTGAATCCTTCTCAGCAGGCCTTCAGAATCTTTTGCAACCTGATTCTAACCCCTAAACTTCCACGGGGCCTAATCAAAGGATTCAACAGCCGGGCCGTACTGTTTGCTTCTAGCTAAGAACCCTGTGCTAGAACCTAGATCCAGACCCAGAGAGAGCAGTGTTGTATCCAGACCTATCAGATCCAGTTCAAGAGACCCAGACCGCCGTGCAGTGCTGAACGCAGAACCCAGAGGGCCTGAGACCTGTCCGGTGGCGAGAGTGAGGCCAAACCCCTTGACCAGATCTTTGACGATGCCCATTCGTTTCCAAAGCTAGGAATGAGTATCTAGTCTAGAACTGCCCATAACCAATCTCTTAGTTTAACGTAATCCTCTTCCATCCATTTCAACTTGTTCAGAACTGTATTATAGAATCTTGTGTCCATCCTGTTGATTTCGAATCTGTACAGCGCAATCTGTCATTTGAAATCTTGACTTTATTTCTGCAAAATGTACCTTCACAAAAACATCCATAACTTTTGAACCGCAGGTCCTAGAAGTGAAATGTAACTGTCATTTTGAAGCTAAGATCGTAAACTTTCCAGTATCCGTCTTGTCGTCATTCAGACAGAGGCCATGGACGGCCATCCATGCCTGAATGATTGTGTAGATTTTGTTCACACGAAGTACATCTATGTCATATTTACCTGACAAGGGTAGGGGCATCTGGGTGTCATCTGCGTAATTAGTGTAGGTGACACACAGACGGTCCAATTTATCAAATAATGGCTTTGCAAAGATATTATACAAAGTGGGTGAGACACAGGAGCTTTGTGGCATGCCAGCGGTAATGGGTATGGGATCAACAGATGCAGAGGGAGAGAAGATCTGCATGGTCAGATTGTTGAGCAAGGATTGAATCCAGGTGATGGCGGACCCGGAAAAGTGTGCTGCTGTGGCGAGGTGATCGCAGGGTACCTTGTGATCAACAAGGTCGAATGCCACCGACAAGTCTAGGAGTAGTAGGATGGAAAGGTTATCGTTATCTTTTATTTCATCAATCTGACTTTTGAGGTCAACAAGGACAGTTTCTGTCCCATGTTGTGGTCTAAAGCCAGATTGGCGTGTTCCTAGGAGATTATTAGTCTCTAGATTATCTTGGATTTGCGAATATGCAACCGTAGCTAGGATTTTTAGCAGTTAGGGGACGGTGGTGATGGGTCTGTAGTTGGTGGGGATCATGGTGTCTAGCGTTTGTTTTTTGAGTAAAGGTAGTACCCACGATTCCTTCAGGTTGCTTGGTACAATACTGCTAGAAAATGATGCGTTGTTGAGTTTAGTAATGAAAGGAGCCAAGTCTCTGGCCGCGTCTTTAATGATCTGTGCTGTACAACTATCGCCCTGGCAGTTGGAAGGTTTCAGCGAAGCTATGATTTTTTGTACTTCAGGAATAGATACATTGGAGAATTTGAAGCCTGTGGACTGAGGCGGTGGTAAGGCAGACGGGTGTATGGATATGGGCAAATTAATGAGTTGGCTTCGTTTGTTAGCTATTTTAGTCTGAAGGCCAGGCGTTGGTGAGTGCATTTTGAATGCTGGTGCACCATGGTTTGTCTTTTAGGAAAACATTCTTAGGAGGGTTGGGATTCTCAAGTTCTCTCAATATATTGAAAAGTTCTTAGGTGCTGGAGCCTGCTTGGTTGATTCTATTGTTAAAGGTATCTCGCTTAGTACGGATTATCTCATCTTTATATTTAGTGATATTAGCTAGATTGGTTTTGTTTTCTGACGATGGGGTGTTTTTCCAAAGTGTTTTCAGTTTCCTGTTTTGTGATCGTAGCGTCTTTAGTTCAGGGGTGAACCAAGTGTTCAAGTGTGCTCTTGGTTTTCCTTTGCGCATTTTCAATGGTGCAACTAAATCTATGGCTTTGGCCATGGATGTGTTATAGGCGTCTACCAATAGGTTGGTGTCATTAGTTATAGGTAATGCACTTAAAATAGGAATTACCAGTGGTATGATGGCCTCGGCAGTAATGTTACGCTTGTTTCTGGTGGGGCACGGTGGAGCCAAGGGGCACATTTTATTCAGTGAATTGTAGATACTGAACTCAAAGGAGAGAGGGTGGTGGTCAGTCAAAGTCTGGGGTAGAATCTCGTTCATGGTGATATTACAATTTAGATCTGCGACCCAGTCGAGGATCCTGCCTTTCTCGTGAGTGAGTTGGGTAATTTTTTGTGTAAGTCCATGTTCAGTCAGGACATTAGCTAGAGATAAAGCTTGGAGATCATTGGGGTCATTGTAGTGTGGATTGAAGTCTCCTAGGATTAGTGTTTCAGAGGTATTTTTGGTATTGTCGGACAGTAGAGTCATGATGTTCCTCGAATGAGCCTGTGGGCCCAGGAGGCCTATATATTAGGTGGATCGTGGTGGTGCTTTTTTGCGACGTTTGGAGTTTGGCTGAGAGAAGCTTGCATGATGAGAGGGCCGCTGCAGGAACTAATCTTATATCTAGTGATGTGCTGAATATAATAGCGGTGCCACCTCTGCTGGAATTAGGTCTATCCGCTCTAATAATATCATAATTATCAGGGACTGCTAGTACTAGAGTGAGGCCTGCTGCCACGTGAAGCCAGGATTCTGTAACTGTGTCAGGACAAGGTGCTTGATTTTACGGGTACTCTCTCAAAGATTTTTGATCTCTCTGAGCAGGCACTGGAGCAAGTTGGTTTGGTGGACCTCAGTGTTCTGCATCAGTGGGTGCAGAGGGCCACTTGTTTTCTGGCAAACCCCAATACAACTCTTGCTTTGGAGCGTTGTATGAGTGTGTTGTTGGCCCTAGATCCCTAGTTTGCAGTTTTGACACTGAGAGAGCCCGGGGTGGTGGCAGGCACACAGTTGTTAAAGACATATTGAAGAATGTTAGGCTTTATAGCTCATTGGATAAGGCGCAGGCTTCTCTGAAGAGGGTCTTGGGGGACGTGTTGTGGGATGGTCAGTAAAGGATGAGGTCACTTGCACGGCTGTCTCAGTCAAGGCCCAAACCATCAGTCACAGGTAGTGTAGCAGTCAGACGAGGGTGCCCCAGCCCATACCTTCTACCCGCAGCCCACTAGAGGATGGCGGTCATGCCAGATTGTCCCCTGAGGCGGCCAGAGGTCCAGAGCACACAGAGGTGAGCCTTCCTTTATTTATGACACAGTTTTTTCCGGGGAAAGATTGGGGCAGATTAATTGGTGCGCCCTCACAAATGATTCCTGGGTTTTGCAAATTGTTCGGGGGTTTCACATTTTTACGAGGAACCTTTTCAGGTCATGCCTCCAAGGCTGATTGTTTTCTCAAAAGAGCATATGCAGGGGATAGATCCGGAGGTGCAGCAGCTGCTGCAAAACGGGGCACTTCAGCAGGTGCCATAGTCATCCCCCGGGATCATCAGCAAAATATTTTTGGTGAAGAAAAAAAGTGGAGAGGGGGCTGTGATCAATCTATGGGAGTTCAACGGGTTCCTAGAGTCCTGCCATTTCAAGATGGAAGGTATTCATCTGTGAGGGATACTTCCCTTACGGGGGACTAGATGACGAGATTGGACAAAATCAAGGTAATCAAGAAGGAGATTTGTCATTGTGGATGCTGGGGCGGATTGTAGGTCTTTTGGCAGCATCTACTCAGGCAATTTATCCTCAACCTCTTCATTATCGGGCTCCTCAGAGGCTGAACACGCTGCATCTAAGGCAGGGGTTGGGTTATGCGGTTTGCAATGCCCTCTCCCCCGAAGTGCGGGAGGAGTTGGAGTGGTGGCTTCAGCATTTGCAGGCATGGAATGGCAATGCCATTTTTGCCATGGCTCCAGAGATAGTCATCGAGTACGATGTCCGTCTTTTGGCCTGGGGTGCACGATGTGGTACCCTGTGAACAGGGGTAAATTGGCTCCCCTGGAGAGGGGCCTTCAGATCAATTGTCTGGAGCTCCTAGCAAGATTGTTCAAACTTGAAGAGTCTGGCAAAAGACTGATTGAATTGTTGAATATTGTTGAGGATGGACAGCATCTCAGTGGTTTAAGATGTCAACAAAATGGGGGTGTGTGGGGAGACACCTGGATTCCCTTGCAGCAGCTCCCGTAGAGGTGCTACATTTTTTTGCTACCTTATTTGAGCGGGGCAAAACATTTCGTACAATTCATTTGTATGGGTCAGCCATTTCAGCAGAATATTGCTTAGTGGACGGGTTACCGGTAGGAAGTCACCCTTTGGTTTGCTGTATGATTAAGGGGGTCAAACCTTTTTACTTTCATGGCCTGGTAATGCACAGTTGTCATCGAAACATTTGTCTGCTAAACTGACTGTGTTTCTTTGCCTCATTTCTTTTTGAAGGGTGTTTGTTTTCTGGGCATTGGATGTGAATAGTAGAACATTTACTCCTTCGGGGGTGGGGGGGTGCTTTTATATGGCCATGTGCACCAAATGCAGTTCTTCTTCAGTCTCTTATCCCGCTTTTCTGGGGGAACGAGAACCTATGTGTTGTCCAGTGGTTAAAACAATATGAACTTGTTACAGCTGCTCTCATGATTTACAGCTGGAGATTTCTTTCAAGAGGTCTTTCCGTAGTCCTGTTTCCTCTCCAGCGTAAGCATGGTGGGTTAGATGGGTGATGTCCCTTGCTGGTATTGATGTGTTCCATTTTGGAGCTCACTCCGTTAAGGGTGCCATGGCTTCAAGAGCATATCATGGCAGGTGGTACACTGCAGGATATCTTGAGAGCAGCTGATTGGTCTGGAGATTCCACTTTCCGTGTTTTATTTTAAGCCGGTCGTGCATGGTTAACAATTGGTGTTAAAAATGCGCTTTGAATGTGCAAAATCACAGCCTTTGTGTCTTGCAAAAAAAATTCTATTTTCTTAGCTAAGTGTGTACATAAATCATGATTTTATTAAAGACAACTGAGGGGTAGATTTTGCCGCGCTTGTCATCGCCCTATCTGTTGTGTTTGTTTCGCTTCAGGAAACCACTTCTGAGGTGGATGAGAAAGCATGCTCAACGTTTCTCCTGTGCTTCATGTTTCCGTGGTTCATTGGTGGGGACGGAATTTTGAGCAAAGAGGAGCAGGAGCCTGAGCCTTATTTATGGACTCAGTTAATGAGATCACGGTGAGTCTGGGGTGGGTTTTTTTTCTGCTTAAGTTAACCCTCTCATGTCTTTGCAGCTTGCATTTCATTAAAGAGGTTGAGTGCAAAATCTACGTCTACGTTTTCCTTAATAAAATCACGATTTTCGTACACACTTAGCTAGGAAAATCTCCATTCTGGTTAATTCCAGTGCATGACTACATCTGGGAGATAGTGCAATACTGAATTATAGTAATAACTGTAAGGAACTGACTCCTTGAGTTTTTCTGATTTGTATGAAATTTGTCTACTATTGATGTTGATATTTGAAATGTTCCCTACTTTTGTATTTACATGTTTTTTATATTTTCAATATGCATTGTGCTAATTGCATATTGTTATAATAAAGAAAGTGTTTATAAAAATGGTTTTCTTTTGCACTTGGGTGCAAAGTACCACCTGCACTTTATTGACCAAAGGGCTTTTTGAGTCTGTTTTGTTGTTGGTTTGAGGGGGAGCCCTTGGCGATCAGATTACCCTCCTGTGTCTTATCTTTGTGTTAAATGTTTCCTTCTTATAATGCCATCATTCAGACAATATTTTCTTTTAAAAAATGGGGTATTAGGCAAGTTCGAGCACTGTTGTGTTTTGTCTTGGACTGCAAGATAAATACACCGCCAAGATGGTTTATTGCTTCATTGAGCAAGCCTTAACAAGAAGCCGTTGCTTAGTAAAATGCTTTTTATTGAAGGTCAACAGATAGCAAAAAAGAAAGACAAGTCATTAAAACAACGATAGAATCCCTTCGTTTTTCCGAGTCCGACTATGCTGAAGAGACCATCAGAATCCCACCCCCATTGCCCTAAGTCTGACAGTAAACCAATTCTGTTACTTATTTTATTTGAAATTTGGTTTTTAATTTGTTTATGGAAATCTGTTTAAATTTGCAGTAGGCATAGTATCAATGAAATTATATGTTTGGATTTGTAGTGCTGTGTACTTTTATAGAAATGGTTTAATTTCCAATATAAACTAAAAAGAAAAGGAAAAGCTGCATTTGCACCTCTTAAACAACTATGTGTGGTTATTATGCCATGGAAGCTTGGCATAAACATGGGGAGCTGGGTGCAGAGATCAAGTGGCAGGCAGAAGCCCAGTGGGTACTGATAGAGGTCATCAATGTTTACTGTTTGGTCGAGGAAGAACCTCAGAAGGGACATCCCATAATGTCTGCCCCAGCCTTTCATATCTTCCACCCTAGCACCTTCAACCAGAACTGCCTGTACTCTTTGAACTGTCTTCTCATCTGCACATTCAGTCCCCATCCCAATTTCCCTATCGTTCGATGAACACCCTCAACACACAACATAACATTTGAACACCATGACACGCCTCCATTTCAAACAGCATCACACATGACAGCTCCATGCACAGCACCACCCCACTGTTTACTGTTCATGGGCCCCCCTGGAGTCCATCCCTCCTTGAACCCCCATCCTGGTTGCTGCAGGGTGTAGCACAGAGCACTCACTCCACCCCATGGTTCCTAGGAAGAAGAGCACAGGTGGCCATTGCCAGACTACCCTTTGCAAACTGTTGCTCTGAAGGATGAACTAGTCGCTGTTAGCCATTGCAAACACTCTCCAAGTGAGATTAGCATTTTTTTTTAAGAGATGGTTTGCATTCTGTTCAAAACTTTATTCAGCTTCTACCAGTGTCATTTGTTTAACAGTATCCACAGTGGTTTTAAAAAAGTGTAGTTTGAGTGGTTAGACAGCAAAGCAGCCCTTCCTGTTAATCTGAGGACCAAAATTCTGTCAACCCAAAGTTTATAGGCAATGATACCATGCGTCCTTTTGAATTTGCGCCTTGTCTGACGCACAGTAGGAGCTGCTATATTGTTTTATAAAGACCCCCTGTTTCTAAATTTGGCACTTACTACGTGCCCACTCCATTTCTCTCACTGTGCATTTCTCCTATTTCTTCCCACTCCCTGGCCGTAACTACACGACATTACATTGTCGGGTGCTTGTACTGGATCCATTTGGAATCATAGGTCTTGTTCTGTGTTTGAGGCGGGGGGGGGGCATTTAATGACTGCCCGAACACTCAACATAATGGCCCTCATTACGACCCTTGCGGAAATCGGAAAACGATGGCGGAAATGCAATACCGCCATCGAATAGCGCTCGGTGCGACTATGACCCGTCACCGCAAAGTACGAAGCCATTAGCGACACCGTAGTGAACGCCAACGCTAACTGCACCAAGCACGCGCGCGCGCGCCATGCGAAACCGCAAACACCACCATGGCGCAACGGTACGCCAATTCCGACCCTAGCGGACATGTACCTAACGCCATCAGGCATGGCGTAATGTACCATTCCGCCATGGTGAGAAGTACGGCATCGCGAATCAACCGTAAACGGCCCCACTGAGTGCCTGTACACCGCTCCCTGCCCACAAAGTACAACTCCCCGTAGGTGCAATGAAGCCACAATGCAACCATTGAAATGTACAAGTCACCCATGCATGGCAACGAACAAAAGAAACACAAGAGGGGCCAATGGGAGCTGCAGGGCACAGATGGCACGAATACAGAAGCCATCCCAATGGACATGACCACAGTCCCCCACCAAGAAACGCACGCAAACACAGGCACCTGTGACCAGCCATATTCCGAGAATCACATCATTCCACCAGTCCACCTGGCTGACCGGCATCTGTCACACAAAACCCAATCCCCCGCCCCTGAGCATGACAACATCCAAACTGTCATATTGGCAGCCCCCATCCCTGACCTCACGGGCTTAGTAGGCAAACGCGCCCAGTACAGTACCACGCAACTAAACTCCGAAGCTGGAACCCAATGCAGATCTCCTCACAATACATCGCCCCCCAAATAGGCATATGCCACATCACTTGCAAAGAAAAACGCTACACGGGCCAAATCAGAATAGAAATTTAATGCACATCAAAGCCACCAAGCCCATACAGCCATCAGGCCATGAACTCCTAAACACCAATCACCATTGTGGGCTGCATCCGCAAGAAATGACCAGCCACTACTTGTGTGTCGTCCTGTTCCCTCATGGTACACAGAGCCACATTCACGTACGAAAAGGCAACATGGAAGCGCACAGAACCGCAGGGCCGTCCCAATGGGGAGGCACTAGTCCAGCTGAAAGGCCGAAATGTTGCTCCGAGCCACCAGTACTGCGTAAGGGCATGTGGGCCATTGGCGATCGTCCCATAAGATCGTAATGCTGCTCCACTGATTAACACGAAGCAGCAGGTGTCGGGAGTAAAACCCATCTGCAGGAGTGGCATACAGATGGCAGTGGCAAAAGGGGAGGAGATACCTGTCAACCAAAAGAAAAGAAAAAGAACAGAATGGCCATCAGAACTACATTCCAACTACTCACTTCAATGATCACACGAAATCCACAGCCATATGCATGCTAGCCCACTCCAAAGGATCATCACCACCCCAAAACCACTTGCGACTCCTAACCATCTATATCGAGGTGCAAACACCATCACAAACGAGTGTACCTGTGCATGCGTCTGTCAAAACAGAATCCATCAGATGGGAATGTTAATGTGCATGGACACAAGTGTCTGAGGGCGTGTCGAGACAGGGAGGGCTCAACAAGGCCAGATAGACGATGGTCCCACCATGGCAGCCCTGCATCACATAGCGTAGGGGAGGCGGATAGATCCCAAGAAGCCCTGTACATGGCAAACTCTGTATCAAATCACCTGCCCATGCATCCATTCATCATTCCCTCATCCCGGAATCAAAACGCCTGAATAATTACTCACATAACATTAGAAACATCCATTGAGTCTGTGCGTTATGCAGCCTGCAAAATCCACAGTGCCCCAGCCCGTAATTCCAGTGTTGTGAAGTAACATGTATGTGGGAACGGCCGGCCTCATCGCCCACGTAGCAATTGCGCATCCCAAACTATTCATATCAATCATTGCTTCCTCGCCATGGGCCCTGTCTCAAGGACATTGAACAACAGAACGTTATATTTGGAGTCAGACCTGTGGGCATCTCCTCGCCGCTAGCTGGAAACCGAAAGCGCCGCCCTTGGAATTCCACATTTGCAACATCACGCCGAAAAGGCATCTGTGGCCGTTTGAAATCACTAATTATTCCATCGAGTGCGGCTGTGTGTGAAAATGGCAACTGCCTTCACCCACAAATGGGACGCCCCGCCCGTCATTGCAACTCGGTAAAGTGATGCATGAGGGCCCACCGTTACTCGAGTACTACGTTCCACTGACCCTTCACAAGTCTGTTCGCGACTGCACAGATAGTATGTGCAACAATGGGACCACAGCAGAATGAACATGTCAACCAATGTTACACGGCCATCGGGTACAAATACATGATTGCAATAGCAAGATGCCATTCCCAGATTTGCAGCGTTGTGCGCGGGACGTGCTCGGCCAAAGGGGAGAGCAGCTTGCACAGGTGGAAGTAATCACCACAGGTGGAGGCCATACAGCCTGAAAACACATAAATTGCACAGCCAGTCTCCTCCCACAACCACACCGAAATGCTACCGGCAGGACTCGCGATGTTGGCCCTGGGGGACCTGATAGCACTGCAACTACTCCAACTCCAAGAAGAAGACGAACACCAACTGCTACCGGCCGCACGAAGGAGACGCAGGAGGAGGAGGAGGCCAAGGCAGGGCCAGCAAGGGCCGCCAGCACAGCCACTACCACCACGCAGGCAGCCCGCAATCCCACGCCTCCGAGCACATCCGTTCAACCTCACTGATGAGCAGATCCACACCCTCTACCGTCTGGACCGGGACACCATAGCCGCCATTGTGGACATGACACAGGCTGACCTTGTCAGCATGATAGATAGCCCAACCGCCATCCCACCCCTACTGAAGGTGGTGTCTGTACTCCACTTCCTGGCCACAGGCACCTACCAGCACACAGTCGGACAGTTGCATGGCATTTCTCAGCCACTGTTCTCACGGACACTATTGCAAGTGCTCGATGCCCTCCTGCAGCACGCAGACGACTACATCTCTCTACCACGCTCGGAGCAGGAAATAACCAACACAAAAGTGGGATTCCATGCACTTGCCGGCATACCGGGTTGCATTGGTGCCATCGACTGCACCCATGTGGAATTGGTCGTCCCACATGCCATGGAGGCCCAGTACCGCAACAGAAAACAATTTCATTCCCTGAATGTACAAATGGTGTGTGACTCCAACAGGATCATTACACATTGTTGTGCCCGATTCCCTGGATCAACCCATGATTCTATGGTCTTGAGGAACTCTACAATACCACGCTACATGGAGCGACACGCAGGGAACAGATCCTGGCTACTCGGTGAGTCTCATTACATGCATGATTATGTGGGGAATGTGATTTGGCAATGACCTGGCAGGAAGGGGGGGGGGTGTGCGTACGTAGCAATGGCATTCCACATCATACGTTTCTCGTCCACATACAGGTGATGCTGGATATCCACTGAAGAGATGGCTCCTCACACCAGTCCGGAACCCACGGGACCAGCATGAGGAGGACTACAACCATGCCCACTCACGTACCCGTGTAGTCATAGAACAGGCATTCGGCCTACTGAAGACTCGTTTCCGCTGCCTCAGCAGGTCTGGCGGGGCACTCCTGTACCGCCATGAGAAGGTTGCAAAGATGGTCATGGCATGTGTCATGCTCCACAACATGTGCGTACGTAGAAATGTGCCCATGCCCCCTGACGCAGAACTGCAAGCACCTGATGATGGTCATGATGAGGGTGGGGATGTGGCTGCACCTCATGGAGTCTGCGAGGCACCGGAGGCCCGTGACATTCGTCAGCATCTCATTGATGCATGCTTCTAGTACTCACGCCTGGTGGCTGATACATGGACACGGGACTCGTGGCACTGCGTGTGTCTGGGACATGCACAATATGGACTGTACGCCTATGATGGCCTAGTACACAAAGATCAATGTCCACATATCTCATTGGTTGATCGTGCACTTTTTATGGCATATGTGATGTCATGTTGAACACCCTATCGACCCGCCACCCAAGTGAGCCCAACACACCCCCTCCACCCTCCTACCTCCCCCCCGAACACCAGTGTCCAAAGATGCTCATTGTCAGTGGGCTGTCGCTATTGCAAGCCCCCTCTGCGGGTATCAGGGGCACCCCTGCCTGTGGAGCGCATGTTCCTTCCAGATCTACGTTGGGGGCTGCCCTGGACGGAACTTGCAACGGATGATGTGTCTGCCTGCTCACGTCCATGCATGTCCCTAAGGGTTTGCGAGAGCTCAGTGAGCACACGGCGCACTGCGGCAAGTTCGGCACATACGTCTTTGGACGTCGCATGCAGTTCCCCCCTCAGGCTCTCGGTGCTTCTCTCCATTTGGACTCTCAGGCTCTCGGTGCTACTCTCCATTTGTGCCCTCAGCGTCTCTGTGCCTCTCTCCATTTCTGCCCTAAGTGTCTCAGTTGATGTTTCTATGTCTGCCTTAGTGCCCCCACATTCATCGGCATGGTCCTTGAGGAGCGTGGCCATTTGCTGCTGTTGCACGATTAACTGGTCGAGGGACTGTTGCCTCTGCTGGGCCATGCCCATTTGCGGGGGTGTCACAGAGGGGCTGTTGTCCTCATGTTGCCTTGCCACAGGGCTTGGGGGGGATGGCCAGTCGTTGTCTTGTGGGTGCCCCTGCGTGGTATCCTCATGTTGTACGGGATGGGACAGACAGGGGGATTGGGACAGGTCATGGATGGATCTGACTTCGACATCCCCGTTTTCTGTGTTGGAGCATGCTGCCATCAATGGGGTGTCACCTATGGTGCTGCTGCCACCAGAGGCAGTGCCTTCTGTGGCATCCATTGGGGGGACCTGTGGTGGTGGTGTTGTGGGCATGCTGGCTGCTGGGGTGCCTGTTGATGTTCCCTCCTCTGTGCTGCCACCTGATTTGTGCTGCTGCCGTGTCTTGATGCGTGCAGCTGAGGTGGAGGGTCTCTGGCCGTTGGTCTTGGCCCTCTTTGCAGGTGTGCTGGTAGGGGTGTCCTGTAGCTCGTCGTTTGGATCGGACCCTGTGGTGGAGTAAAGGAGGGCGAGGGTTAATGATGGGTCTGTGGGAATTGGAATGGCATTGTATCACATGCTCTGGGGTGGTACCTGAGGGTGATTTGGGTCGGGTCCTTGGAGGTGCTTTGATTTGTGTGTGGAGTGAGGGTGCAGTTGTTTGGCAGCCTGCAGTTAGGGTGTGCCTGCTGCACGTGTAGTGCGTGTATTAGGGGTTTTTAATTATTTATGTATTTATTGTGGGTTTTAACGTGCGCTATCAGGCCGATGTGTGTGGCCGTTCTCCTGGACATGTGTTTCTGTTGCACTATGTGGACGCATGGTACTTCACATGGATGGACTGTGTGGATTTGGCATTGTTTTATCTGGTACACCTACCTGAATCTTCGGATGTCTGCACTCCTTTCTCCATCCCTCCGACTCCCTCTATGCTCTCCATTCCGATGGTGGAGGCACAGATTTCTTCCCAGGGGGTCAACTTGATGGGTGATTCAGGACCTCCCCCGGTGGCTGTGGCAATGTTGCGGTTGGCAGAGAGTATGCTGCGGACGCGTATCCGCAGGTCGTCCCATCGCTTGCGGCATTGCTGTGGGGTGCGGGGTGCGGTCCCCACCGCACTTACCCGCTGTGCCACCAGAGCCCATATGGTCTTCTTGTTTGCAAGTGCCGTTCTGGTCATTTGCGTGGAGAAGACGACGGCAGCATTCTCCTGGAGGGTCTCTGTTAGCACGGTGAGTTCCTCGCGGGAGAAGTGGACCTGCCGCTTGCGGTCGCACGCTTTCTTCGCTACTTTTCCCATTTGTCTTGGTTTCGCTAGGGTGGGTGACGGGTTGGGGTGTGTTTCAGGGTAGTGATTTTAGTGGTTGTGTGGTTTTAGTGGTTTTATAGGTGTACGCCGGGATGTTTCCCGTTCCGGGCCCATGTTTTAACTTCCGTTTCTGTATGTTTCCGGTCACCGTACTTTCCGGTAGGCGCACACTGCGGTGACCGCTAAGAGGGGTGGCGGTATTGCACCTAGGGCGCCGTACGGCGGCGGTGTGGGCCGTTTTGGGGTCATTTCCGCCATCGCGGACTTTGCACTTCCGCCGTGGCGTGGTGCTCGTGCCCGATGGGTCGGAATGGGCCGCACTTTGCTCCTTCGTGCAATGGCGGAAACGCTATTTACGCTGTGGCGCTCCGGTCAGTCGCTTTCCGCAAGGGTCGTAATGAGGGCCAATGTATAATTTATTATGGAGTATTTATTTGGCAAACCATGTGATAGGAATGACATTTTCTTAGTTTAAAAACATTTATGAGGCTGCAGGCTCACCTTTTCATTGCAACCTCATTCAGTTCAAAGACCACTGGAAGGACCTTTTTCAAACAGCAAATTGTCCTACAGGAAAGGCCCTTGAAATATAACTGACTATAAATGTGTGATGCCATCCAACTGCTAAGCCGTGTTCATGGGTTTATGATCATGCCTCAGATAAACCTTCAGCTGTGCCCACGCCAATTGGATCAGATTGACGTCCATAGAACTGGCCCTGGCACTGCATAAATGCTGTAACTGAGGACTATTTAACATTGTTATACCTAATTATTAAGTATGAGTGTCTTGGGAAGAAAACATTTACACATGCCAGACCCAAGACCCCTGAGAATATTCTTCTTGAAGAGGGGGCACACATTATTCCTTCAACAATGTAGTTTGAGCTGCCCCCAAGGCATTGTTTCTACCAGATGTTTGAGCTATGGTTTAGGCAGATGCCATCTTTTGTAAAATGGCTGAAACACCATCATGTAGGGTTGTTCAAGTATGATGGATGTTTAATTGGTTAAGAGCATCTCTTTGATGTCCTTGCTTGTCTCAAACCATGTATTTGCATGACAAATCAGCTTCTCCTTGTTTAGATCAAGGATCATAGGTAACATCCTAGAATGTAACAATAACACATTACTGTAATGTAGATAGATAATGCACAACAAGACTGCAAATAAAGTAAAGTTGTTTTTTACATCCTCAGGCCGTAGCTCCTTTACAGCCCCTCCAACTCAGTGCACCATGACTGTATGACTTTACAAGAAACATATCGTTGCTGCACATATAGTAAACGCTGCACAAAAAGTAAGGCTGCATGTATATACCACCTCAAGTTACAGACTCATTAGAGGCATGAGCACAGCACAGAACCAAAATAAAGTGTTCCTTCCCTTGGGTTTCAACCTTCCTTAGTCCACCAGGCCATCCATAAACTCACACTTACATTGCAGTCTGCCACTTCCAGCCTGGAGCATGCTAAGCAAGGTATAGTATTTCTTTTGTAACGAGAACCATGTGAGCATTTTCAGCCCAGATCATGCTGAGCAGGTTATGGTACTTCTTTTGTAATGTGAATCATGTGACATGATATGATAGTTTATTTATATAGCGCCTATACACAATGGCCCTCATTACGACCTTGGCGGTACCCATGCCGCTATTGGCGGCATGGCTGCAGCTGAAATCGCGTCCCCCATAGGGCTGAATGGGAATGGGAGACGGAGAAAACAACGGGCCCGTTGTTTGCTCCCTCTTCCCCTCGCGGGACCCGGTAAGCATGCCTGCTTTGACCAGGCGTTACTTCCTGGGTCCCGCGAGGGGACCTCGTAATGAGGCGGTACGGGGTAAACGGCGCCGGCACCTTTTATGGCGCCGTTAACCCCGTACCGCCAGGGTCGTAATGAGGCCCAATGTGTTTCAAAGTGCTTCAAGGCAAGGGAGGGAACAAGGGAAAATACAATGACATTCTTACAGGCCATGAACAGTAAGGATGTGAGAATTGTGTGGCATAAAGGTAACGTAGAAAAAACAAATGTAGTCTTTCTTGACGACTTTAACTCCTCTACTTTGGACAGGAAGCACTCGATGTACTCGCGAGATTTTTTCAAACATTATGTGGGAAATGTGATATCGCAAAAGGTAGCCCCCATACAGCCAGATCGGGCTAGGATCAATTATACACATGCCTATGATCTTGTGATAAGAATCTACAAAACTCAGAGACAAAAGGCCCCGAGGCAGTTGGCTAAAATAACACTTTCCCCTGAAAAAAAAATAGCCCTAAAAAAATACATTGCCAACTGCAGGAAAAGGAAGATCAAGGAGCGTAGAGCTTAAACCTGAGGCGGCGGGCCAATACAGCCCCAGGTAATGCCCCCGGGACCGTAGTTACCTGGGGGCATTACCGTGGGCGGTATTGGCC
Source organism: Ambystoma mexicanum (assembly GCF_040938575.1). NCBI lineage: Eukaryota > Metazoa > Chordata > Amphibia > Caudata > Ambystomatidae > Ambystoma > Ambystoma mexicanum. The sequence continues at coordinate 309,232,887 of NC_090921.1, forward strand.
CGCCGCCGAGGGTCTTATTGCCATTAGCACCACGGCCCGTTAGACTGAGGTGCTAATGGCATTCTTTTTTTCTGTTTCGCTTGTTTCGAAACAGAAAAAAAAAAAATGAAACAAAATGCCTGCCGGGAAAGGGAAAACGTAGTCCGTTTTCCCTTTCTATAGCGCCCATCGGGAGCGGACGCGCTGGGAACACAAGTGTCCCCAGCGTGTTCGCTCCCAAGACCAGAAGAAAAAAGAAGGTAAGTGGGGTTGGGAAGGTGGAAGGGAGGGGGACGGGGAAGGAATTTCTTTTTTTTTAAAGTACCACGGTCTCCGGCAGGGGACGATGGAAGCCTCCAGCCGTGTGGAGGCTTGGAGCGGGGATGGGCCCCACTCCGAGTCTCCACACGGCTGGAGGTTTCCATCATCCCCCGCCGGAGATCGCAGGATAGAAGGTAAGTCGGGTGGGGTGGGAGGGGTTAGAAAAAGAAAATTCTTACCTGAGTCCCCAGCGGGGGACGAAGGAAGCCTCCAGCCCTGGGGAGGCTCAGAGTGGGGATTGCCCCGTTTCGAGCCTCCTCATTGGCTGAGGGGCTGCCACGCCCCTCGCCGGAAACAGAGTAGCCGGCACGCACGGCGTAGAAGGGAATACCGTGTGGTATGGCTCGCAAATGAGCCAATCACCACGCAGTATTCCCGTTGCACCGCGTGGCGGGTGCTAATTACTAATAAGGCATCTCAAAACTGCCTGGCATTATCGAATGCTATTTCAGATAGTCAGTGGAGTGGCCATTGTGGCAGTCTATACCAAACAAGACAATGTACTTAATATGGCTTCAGCGTCAATGGCCCTAATGGTTTGGCTAATGTAGTTTTCAAGCAAAATAAGCAGTTGTGGACCAAAATACTATTTGTATTATTTCATGACAACCTTCAGACATGCATTATTCCGGGCTCTTGGCATATTTCTTTTGTGATTCCAAAATACAACAAGGGTGACCGCTCCAATCCTCTTAATATCGGCCAATATCCCTATTCGATGCGGACTCAAACATTTTCTCTGGTATCATTTTAAATCACATACATAGCTGGATTACCAAGAATACCACCCTGCCTAAATTCCAATTTGGTTTTAGAAAAAATGTGGGCACTGATGTGGGAGGGCTCCTGTTAACCACTATGCAGCACAAAGCATGGAAAAAGGACGCCGCGCCAATTTACATTGCATCCATTGATGTGTCAATGGCATTTGACAAAGTGGATCAAACGGTGCTGTGGGGCAAGTTAAAACAACTGGAAATGCCACTTGTCCTACTTTCCATTCTAATCCAGTTACACGAGGGATACCAACTGCAGGTTCGGCTGAATAATGAGGGTTGTCTCTCCAATTTAATCGATGCACTGAATGGACTAAGAATGGACTAAGAATGGACTAAGACAGGGGTGCGTTTTTGCACCTATGATTTTCAACCTCTCTGTCTCAGACGTAAGGGTGGGGCTGGAAGAGGTGGCTTTTGTACCCCCGCTGATTGAGGGGGAAAAAATATGTTGTTCTGCATAGTCAGATGATTTCATACTTTTTAATCACACTCCCATAGGGCTTTGTAGATTCCGAGATTACACTATAGCAAACAACCTACAGATTAATGAGTGCAAGACAGTCGTTATTCGACTGCACCTGCGTCCCTACTTTAAACAATACTCCTGGTTTTTGAATCACATAAAATTAGCGGTAAAACCTAACATAAGATACTTGGATATCCAATCTTTGGCAACAAGCAGAAATCTCACTATAGACAACACATGGATGGGAAAATCATACCATTACTGCTACAATTGAAAAAAATCGATTGCAAATATGGGAAATTTTCGGTTTTACCAGCTCTACGCTTTTATAAGCAAAAAATACTGCAACAGCTCTGCTATGGAGTGGAGCTTTTTCCATGCTGGTTTATGGAAGAACTGTGCAAAATGAAGGACGGTTATTGAGAATTATTCTACCATGCTTACCGAAGTGCACACCGGTGGCAGTCTTAAGGTATGAATTAGGCTTAAATTCTCTCTCATGCATGATAATGTGGAAAAAATTATCCCTACTTAGGAAACTGGTGACACAGTGAGAGGAACCCTTTATGATCTCCTGGGTTCAGGTATACGCAGTAATAACATTACATCTACTTATATGATCGATCTCAGGGAAGAATGTATAACACATCTTGAGCAGTTGGGCCTAACACTTGAACTCCTAATGTTTAATCCAAACAAAGTAAAAAAAAGATTGGAATGGGGGGATTGGGACAATACAATGTGTACAGTAGGAGCCACCAGGTTCCAAAAAAACATTGTAAACCATTATAAAAAACTGGGCACTGTTGAAACATATCTTGCACTGTTCCCCGATAAACCAGCTAGGCATATATTTACGCGCTTCAGGTGTAATGTACTAGCGACTAGAGAAATTTTATCTGCTCAGAGCAAAGATCCTGTACGGGAACTAAGCTGTCGATTTTGTGAGGTAGTGGGAGTGGAAGAGACTTTGGAGCACTTGATGGCATACTGCTTCACATTAAGACCTCTTTGGATACAGTATTTTAGCAAATTTGTTGCTTTTTTGGGTTCCGTCAATTTGCAATCACTCTGGATGAAAATGCTACATGGAACAGATAAATCTCTACAATTAACCTTCGTGAGGTATTTGAGATATGTATGTAAACTAGAAGTACAAAGTGATTCAAATGTGGAAAATGTTGACTAAGTAAGCCTATGAGTAGAACAATAGAATCCCTGAATCACTTTTCCGTGCTCCCTTTGAGAAGTTGACGATGACATTGAGAACTTTGTATCCTCTCTGTCCAATATGTTTTTATCCTTTTTTTTCTTGTGCAATGATGTTAATTGCTTATATGTCATTTATATGTTGCGATGTTCTCTTTTTTTATCTGATCTTGTAATTGTTCTGTTTCTTTAATTATCTATTCATATGTTTTAAAATTGTATAGTTCTCTTCAAATTTTTGTAAAGGTTATTCATAACCATATACAAATAAGGATGTGAAATTTACTATCGTATTCGGCCTGACAATCTTTCAGATAGTGCAAGAGCTAAAACGTAGATAAGGAAGGGCGGGGGAGAGTGGGAAGAAAATGGAAACAGAGAGGTGACTACCGTACTAGGCCTGGGACATTTTTGGTACAGCCGGAGAAAAACAAGAGACTAGAAGAGATTTGAGCTGGGAGAAAGTTCTGTCATCACCCACCTAAAGTAGGAAATCAATGGTCCTACATAGGTGCATGAAGGTAAAGTAAAGTGGAAAGGAATGTGAGTTTTCAGAACCAAACAAGAACCATGAAAGATATTGGACAGTAGGCAGTACTTCACATAAGCATGCAAAGTGCACAGTGCAGTACATCACCCACAGCTCCTACATTATTCTATGATACACACCCACAGCTTTCCCCATTGCAGTGCTTAATTTCCTCTTATTGGGAGCGATTTCCCCCATGTGTGGTAGTAGATGGCAGTGCAGCAAAGCTCCTTCAGCGTGACGTTCATCTCTGAGACAATGGGGGTCATTACGAGATGGGCGGTAAGGGCACTAGTGCCGGTAATCTCTTACCACCCTACTACGAGGTCCCTTGGCGGGTCCCTTCCTTAACGCCTGGTTTTACCAGGTGTTATGAAAGGAACCCGTTAAGGGACTTCAGAGCTAATAACGGGCCCGCTAATAGCGGGCCCGTTATTAGCTCCATCCCCATTCCCATTGAGCCCTATGGGGGCTCAAATGGGAATGGGGAATGGTTCCCGGAATGGGGACTTACCGGGTCCTCCAAGGTCGGAATGACCCGGTAAGTCCCTATTCTGGGAACACGGACCAGGAATGTGGTAAGGGGGTAGCCATGGCGCTAATAGCGCCATGGCTACCTCCAACCTCGTAATGACCCCCAATGATTTAAGTATGTGTGCTGTACCGGAGGAGCTTGCAAGATGCAAGGCACATAGAAACAAAGTGGTATTCAAAAGGTGTGCTTTAAAGGCCTGATATGGAAAGAGTCGGTCAAATTGCTCTCCGAAGTATAATGTCTAATTCATTCATAGAGTTCCGGGATGAGTATATATTAAAATTATAACAGAGCCCACACTTCCAAAAGCTAAGGCTGTCTTCTACTTTACTCGACAGCCCTTGTCAAGTAAAATCTCTCTGCCCAAGAAACAGCCATCTGTAGAACAAAAAGAAAAATGCATTTTCTTGCCCTGAGAAAGGAGTATTGTGCCAGACCTCACCTCTGATGTATTCGAATATCCCGTGTATTCGTTCTTCACAGCTGTCAGCAAATCTTGTGTTTTTTCATCCAGTCTCTTTTGGAAACTTGTGCTGTAAAATGGCCCATTTAGGCTCATTATTTGAACATTTTATTACAGGGGAATCTTACCAAATCCTCAATGGCAAGATTCAAGTCGTAGCTTTCTGATCACTGTAACTCACAATGGGAACATCCGCGACACATATATGAAAACGTTACTACTGCCCTGAGAGTCCCAAATTGCGTGCGTTACTAATAGTGAGTAAGACACAATCTTACTGTATTACTGATAGACTGAACTACTGACAGTGAGTGATACACAGTGACTGATTTATTCATTCATTTGAAACCCATTGGGGGTCATTATGAGTTGGGTGGTAAGGGATTACCGGCACCGGTAAGGAGACCGGTGCCGGTAACCCCTTACCGCCCAATTCCGAGGTCCCTTAGCGGGAACCGCAAGGAACGTGTGGTCTGACCACACGTCCCTTACGGGTCCCGCTAAGGGACCAGGGTGCTAATAACAGGTTTGCTAGTCGCGAGCCCGTTATTAGCGCCCTCCCCATTCTCATTGAGCCCTATGGGGGCTCAAATGGGAATGGGGAATGGTTTGTTCAATGGGGACTTACCGGTCTCTCCAGGGTCGGAATGCACCGGTAAGTCCCCATTGAACAAGACCGGTGCCGGACCCGGTATTGGAGGCAGCCATGGTGTAAATAGGAATGAGGCCCATTGTGTATAGGCGCTATATAAATAAACTATCGGATCATATCATATAATTGACAGTGAGCAACTGAGTACTCCTGCCCCACACTGAAAGCAGGTTAAAAGAGTGTAATCTTTCTATTGAAGTCGGATGATGGACCTACACGCCAGCACATGCATGTTTGTTTATTGATGTAGGGGGTTGCTCTCAGGCAAGGCACCCTGGGCATGTGTCCTCCTTAATCTGGCCTTCACTTGCCTCTGGATGGCGCCCATGCATACATGACACATAGCCTTCTCAATTGAACTCAACTATTCTCTTTCGTGCTGTTATTCATAAAAAGATTTTTTTCCCATCTTGATGCAAAGGCCACAAGACCAGGTGTTTATCCACAAACATCTGTACCTTCAGCTTATGGAGTCTATACAACAACTGTGACTGTTAACACCCTTCCAATTCCAGGCCCCTACTGTGGTCTATTTCGCCTTAGTACTCAGAATATAGTACTAGTTTGCTTGAAAGTAACTGCAATAGACGTTCTGCACGCAGCTTACAAGATGCGGTCCATTTCTTGCGCGAATCCTTGAATGTCAAACCTCTCTAAATAGCAAATCGTACAATAAATCAACAAACTAGTTCTGATTAATGAATTATAGAAAGGGAATAAGTGAAGTATGGAAAATGTTTGAGCTGATACTTCCTTATCAGGGAATCTCACTTGCGTAGTATACCATTCCAACATTGTTTCGATGGCCTCCGTCATTACTGAGGTGGGGAATGCACCATATGCGCAAATAAGACTTGTTTTCGCCCACTGCTAGGCCGCCTTCCCTCTGCCTGGTATTAAAAGCCACCCCAAACATGTTTGGTCTGGTCAGAGAAGTGTGGCATAAGTCTTGAGACATTGGGGTGAGCATAATTCTATTTTTCACTTCGGCAGATGTTTTCTGTGGGTGGTATACTTTTCTGCCTTCCTCAGGGATGACGCCCTCTTGCACATTTCTTTCGTACAAAAGGAGAATTTTACAGGGATATTTGCCTTTTTCCCGGAAGGCGTCTCCCGTGATGTGTTTGTCGAATCCCTGCACGAGCTGTGATCATGTGAGTGGTGCGGTTGCTTTCTTTCCCTCCTCCGTTACCAGACAGAAATACCACCTTACATTTTGGAAGTCAACACCCACCAGCTCTAAGAGAAAACATCCCATAGGGACAATTTGTAAGAGCAAGAGAAATCTGTTGTACCTTAACAATCCTTCATAAAATGTCAGTATTATCACAGAAAGTTTACAACAACGAGGATATCCTCGCAATCTTCTAACATAATCTTTAAAAAGTGCCTGATTGTGTGATTGATAGCAGTCACTTCTACAAAACTAGTGCAAAACACTAATAGAACAGATTGTGCAGCCTATATATATATCTATAGCAACACATTTAGAAATCTTGTGACGAGAAATTGGCACACATTATAAGTATTAGATCCTGCGTTTCCAGAAAAGATTGCATTTAAGAAAGCGGGCAGTCAAATATTCCCTAGTGAGAGCATATCGTAAAGACGAAAAATTCCATAAAATTGATGTATTAGAACAATGTAATCTTGAACTAATCCAGGGACACAAAGCATGAAGTAACTCATCTATTTGTAGATTTGCCAAAAGCTTAAATGAGTTCAGTTACAAAAATAAGCAATGACCTTTGACTATTAACACGAATTGCAATAGTCAGAACGTTATGTATGGCATGTGTTGCCCATGTGGCAGATTGTATATGTGCAAGACTAGAAGTGTCCTGAACACATGAATTATTGAGCACAGCTCAAGGAGTAAAAATAGAATATACACTGTGCCACTGGTAAATATTTCAGTGAAACAGAGCATAATAGAAATGATTTTGAATGGTTCGTTATAGAAAAGGTTCAAAAAGACCTAAGAGTGAGCGATTTGGATTTAAAACTGGCACAAAAAGAACATTACTGGATATACAATTTACAAATGGCTAGACACGACTTGAATGAAGCAGTGGATTGGCGGTCAATCCAGGTAAATTCTAGCAATGAACCAACTCGAAACTAACATAAAGGCATATACAGCCGCTCAAGTTCAAATAGAATTGTGTAGATATGATTCATAGATTCTCCTTTCCATCCCAGTTGTAGGACTGCACACTTATTTTGTGTTAGAAATTGATTAGGAATTCTTCAAAGATGGTAGCAGCGCTGGCCCATTAATGGACAAGCTCTGCAAGTTGTTTAGCTGTTGTAACCAACCAAGAAAAGTCTACTCGAGAAACTTTTTGCAACTTAAATGGATCGCGCGGGTAAATGCTTTTCCCTACATGTGGGAGGCGTGCTGCTAAATGTTAATGTTGAGTAATAATGAATGAACATTTTTGCGCTCCATTAAAATATTCGGTAGAAAATGCGTTATTCCTGTAATAAACAACAATGTTGAGCAAATGTTTACAATGGGTAAAAAACAAGAAGAAACAAGATTAATTATGAGATCTGGAATTTATTTTACACACAACACAGTACACTTTTTTATTTGATATTAAGTCGATCACATCAGGATTTTTGATTTGAAGAGAAATGCGAGGCTCACTTTGTTACAGGCTTGCCGCACTCCCAACGATACCAGTGCTCATACAGCTACCCCACTCCAGCTCAGGCATTCCAGGCACTCAGCGCTCTGACACAAATAATACACAAGAGACCAGAAGTAGAGAGAAAAGCGCTGTAATGCTAACACACACCAGTGCATAGGAAGGCTGCATTCTGCTCTGCCCCTCCCAGGCCTGGCTCATCCTTATGTACAATGGAGTAGCTAAATCTATTCTCCACCCATAAAACAGTACGTATGATAACAAACCGGTCATTTCGCTGAACAGGGGGAAGGAAGTACATTCTGCAACTGCAGGCTGTTCCTGCTAGGCAGGCTCTGGCAGCCTTAGGATTTGAGCCAGCAGCGTCCTCACTGTGTACCTCTCAGGAGGGGCTGTTCATGCCCGGCAATCTGAGGCCTCACAGCAGTCCACAGCCTCACTGCATTCCACAGCCCAGCTGTGCTGTGCGACATTGCTTGGCATAGGTGTTCAGCTGTTAGGCCAGTCTCTTCAGCCAGGCCATTTGCATCTGATGTACCTCAAAGAAATCAAAAGAAAGTGCAGTATCAGAAATGTAACACACATGATTTTTCATATTTCTCTATATGTGAGCTTTGTTCCAAAACATAGCCACTAAGCAAATGGTCACCAATTCAAGGCCTCTGAAAAATGCTAACTAGTATTTCAAATTATTGAATTGACTTCTAGTGATGTTAGTAGGTAGGTAGTATTAATAATGTAGTATATGTCCATACATTACGCAGGCCCTGAGGAAGATGAGGACTTGATGTATTTGTATTATCAACTTCCAGGTTATTCATCGAAAGAAACCAGTGGTTACTTGCAGGCTTGAGGGATTTCAAGGCTTGGCTCGAATCAATATGGCTTGAACGCTTGAATAAATAAGGCTGGAATAAGGCCAGAATAAATAAGACCCCAAGGCTTAAATCAATGAGGCTTGAATTAATTGAGGAAATATATTTCAATCACATAGTAAAACAATGAATTATATTCATGAAATTTGTTAATGATTTTTGTATAGTCTTTTGTCTGTTGTTGACAGTGCTCAATTGAAGAGGTGTTCATAAAATGTTATTTGTTGCAAGCTATGTCATGTACAAAGAAGCACCATCACTTTGCATGTCACTAATGGTATGTTTTGACAATTATATTGTGCAAAAGCAATGATGAAGAGTTATTAAGTTATTATTTGTTATTTGTTTATGCTATGCCATGTATAAATAAGCACTGTCACTTTAAATGTAACTAATTGTATCTTCAGACAATTGTATTGTGGTAAAAATGTAGAATAAAGTTTTGTTAAAAGGCCTAATTGAATACTTGAACACTATTTACCTTCGATCAAAAGAAGTTACAATTTGTTTTTTATTAAGATTTGATTAAATGCACAGGATTTCTTTGTCCGTAGTAAATGATTTGTAATTCATAACTAGTAATTAGAGGTTAGAATGTAGCCTAGGTTCACTCAGACATCGCTATGTTGCATACATAAGATCCCATGGCTTATGGAACATTCACAATTTTATTTTTGAGTTCCACTTACTTCACTTTGCAGCTAGAACAGCCATATTGCTTAGTAACCCCAGTAGTAGAAGAGTGCCAAAAAAAGTAGTGGAACTGTGACACTAGCATGGGAGGGGGTAAGCGGGAGTGAGCAAGGTGCAACACATGCCTCAAGGGGTTGTGGAAGATTGAGGTTGATAGCCTAAAGGGAACGAGCAAAAGAATGAGGCACTCTTTATTGTTTTCATGAATTACTCTGTCGAACATTTATATATGGCCTTTGTGAGATCAATTACCTCTACGCACTGATCTGAACTCTGCTCCAACCTATACTTAACACCTACTTAAAGAGCAGCTGCTTCAACTAGGGCCGTCGACTAGGACAATGATTGCTACCATGAATATAATTTGGTAATTTATTACAAGGCGTGGATCCGAAGGTCTGATATGAGTCAGAGGGAATTAATAGTCTATGGTCCTGAGGGATCCCACAGGAGTGCATTACAGTAGTCCAAGTGACTAGTCATTAAGGCTCCTACTGTAACTGCACACGTGTCCAGTGGCATGAAGAGGCAGATCCCATGTAGCCATCTAATGGTAACATAGAATGGAAATGACGTGGACCTTTATCAACTGTAGCATCTACGCATTTAACCTGAGAGAACAACTTGACAGGTTTTCCAAAAATCATGAGGAGTTGGGACATCACGAAAGATAATTTGTTTGTGTTAGCAGAACCTTCTCCGATAGTTAAGATGAAGGCAGATAGAGTTCATCCAGGCAGAGATGTCATCAGGCTTTGTGAATGCACGGTGAAACAGATTTTAGTTTATCCCTAATTGCTGTAGAGCTGTAAAATGATGAGGTACGTTTTAACTTTTTTAAAAAACCTTTCAGGAATGGCAAACATTTTTTTAAAAGGTTGTGGAGCTGTTAAAAGTAAAACATAAAAGTAGTGGTAGTCCTTTCCCGATAGCTTCCGCTCACTTCGATTACTGAGGTCTCCCAACAATCGCTGGGATCAGCAACATACATTGAGCAATCAGAATTATTTGCTTACATATTCAACAAAGTGAAGAGCATTTTAATTTAAAAAAAATTGTGAGCATTCAGTAACATCAAAAACCACATTTCCATGAGTATTCCATTATGCCGGGCTTACTTCGGCTCATACTTGCACATTCGACAGCCCCATCTCCATGGGTAGTCTATTATGCCGGGCTTACTTCGGCTCATACTTGCAGATTCGACAGCCCCATTTCCATGGGTAGTCTATTATGCCGGGCTTAGTTCGGGTCACACCGGCACCTTTCGACATCCCCATTTCCATGGGTAGTCTATTATGCCGGGCTCAGTCCGGGTCACACCGGCACCTTTCGACATCCCCATTTCCATGGGTAGTCTATTATGCAGGGCTCAGTCCGGGTCACACCGGCACCTTTCGACATCCCCATTTCCAAGGGTAGTCTATTATGCCGGGCTCAGTCCGGGTCACACCGGCACCTTTCGACATCCCCATTTCCATGGGTAGTCTATTATGCCGGGCTCACTCCGGGTCACACCGGCACCTTTCGACATCCCCATTTCCATGGGTAGTCTATTATGCCGGGCTCACTCCGGGTCACACCGGCAACTTTCGACATCCCCATTTCCATGGGTAGTCTATTATGCCGGGCTCAGTCCGGGTCACACCTGCACCCTTCAACATCAACAGTTCCGTGAGCATTCCTGCACCATGTATTTGGCTGAACTGAATTAAAGCAATACCATTTCGTTTACCCCATTTTGTCTCTTACTGCAATGTTTTTTGCTGTCTTTGCTGAAAACGTAATGGAATCAAATATGTCGCAACAAATGTTCTAGTGTCAGATCCATAAGTGAAAACTGTGTACCCAAAATTAGTAGATTTACTGTCAAAGGGGTGAACACACAGGGTAGGTAATCTCCGGGACAAGGCCACTGGCTTTCCAGTGGAGTCAGAGAAGCAGCACACACTCTGTCATCCTGACTATATTTAAGTCACACATGCCTGACGACTGGATTCAGTTTGTCGGTTTGTTCCTAAATTTCATTGGAACAAACCGTTTCCCGTCAATGGCAACAATTCAAATATAGACTGAACTCACTTCAAACTAATTCCCTCCAGAATTCTTACTCTGCTTTAGATATAACAATGAGTGAGGTCATCTACATACGTGTGTTACAAATGTTATTTAAAAATACAATACGCAAAGTTTTTTGTGGGATTGATATTGCCACACTATACACAGAATTGTTTTTTACAGTGTACCTAAAAAGCAAAGTATGGTATTCATAACCACAATTTCAGGCATATAGACATTTCTGAATTCAGATAAAGTTTAAATCTCCTATGCTTGTAGTACTAACTTCATTCTCGCAGTCAGTGCAAGTGTTCACCCCCTCGTGTATAGGCTCCCCAGTCTACTTCCGCCGACGCTACTGTTCCGTCGTCTATGTTTACCCTTAGGTTGCTAATAATTGTACCTGGTGTTAACCCACTGTTGCCTGCGTCTCTAGAATCTCGCCCTACCCCTTTCATCTCTCGCCCCCGCTCCTATGCTATATACCTTGTTACAACCCCCCCCCCCCTACTTGTAGTTTCCCCTATTAACGTGTAAAGTTCACTTTTGCTTTCTACAGCTAGGTTCGCGCTAAATAAATAACCAAATACATCTGAAAAAATCCTTTGTACTTTAAGAAATGCCTCATACGTGTGCTAAACACTATATCATAGGTCACAAATCATGCTGACACACTGTGTTTCAGCCGCATTGGGGTGCATATTATACCCAACCACATACTTACATAATGGCCTTCATCAGAACATAATTTAAATTTGACAGATGTATTCTCACTGCTTGCAAGGTCAGTCTGCAAAATAGTGTAACAAAAAGAGCGACCCTCAGACTGAAAAATATATATAGCCTTTATGGTTTCTGCCTATTAAGTCTCGTTTCTCAGGAAAGTTATCTGTAATGATTTCAGACACTGCTCATGCTCACATGAAAACCTTTTTATTGTATACTCTTTCCTCATCTAAAGGATTGGCCTCTATCTCCACCTCTTGTATTGGGAACAATCATTTGCACTGGAAGAACACAGTGTCATTCACTGTAATTCATGTGCAGCCGGGATATTGTAATATTATTCAGAAAAAATGATCATTTGGAACACAATTGTTCACTCACCTAGTTTCAATTATCTTCAGGTATCAGGTATCTTCAGAAATTCAAAAGTAATTTTTTTCTTTGAAATCTAATTCCAAAAATCAGGCACTCAGAATTGTGGCTCACCCCTTACTGGTTTCATTGGCACGTGACTCACCCCGGGTGCGCTTCAACTGCGACTGCACGGTGCAGTTAAATAATACAACTTGTAGGAGCCCACTGACAGAAAGGACCAAGCCTTAATTCAGGCGTAGTGTAAATATTGTCCGTAGAGTGTCCTATTTTCCTAATTTGGCATACTGAATTCACATGAGCTTTGGCACAGAGACCATCACGAGTAGTTACATCACAAAGCCTTTATCCCTGCTCAAGTCATAGGAGGTGGCGTGACACTACGTACAATGAGCACAATTCAGGGACGTCATTTAGGGGTCGCCAGGGGCCGCAACTGTGACCTCTGATGTCTCCCTTTCTACCCCTGTGGTCTCCTTTGTTACCCCTAAAAAAAAAAGTTTTTTTTTTTAATGCAAACTACTGGGCTGTGTGCCAGCGCCATGTGGCTCTTTGCTTCTGGAGTGGATGGCTTTCTTGTTCAGGCCTCTTAAAAAAATAAAAATAAATAGGGGTTACACAAGTCTAACACTTTCACCAGTGACCCTCAATATGAAAGAATAGGAATAACAATGTGTCTTTCTGGAATTCTATACAATAACTGCTAGACTCATTAAAGGTTTAGCTCAGGCACACTTCAGGGGGTGAGTCACTGATTTAGTCTGTTCTTAACCACCTCAACACAGCCTTTCATTCTTCTGAGGTCGATAAATGAGTACCAACACAGGTTGGGTGATATTCTATGTATATATTTTTCTATATAAAGCGCTTGCACATAAATGTAATATAATAACACATCATTATCATTTGGCCATGGACGTCTGCTTGCATTCACAGTAATTAATATGAGCCTATACCCACTGATCTTAACGATACATATGGCGATCCATTCTTGTATGAAATGTTCATCACATTATAGTGATATCATATCCATGTTTTTCGTAGTGTACTTAGGGACAATGCTATATGATGCCACTTCCTGTTTTGTCAAAGGTTGAAAGGTTGTGTTCCATTGCTTCCCGCGATATCACTTTGGGATGGGGTCAAATGACATCACTTCCTGTAATGTCATCAGAGGTCAAGGGTCATGTGATGTCACTTCCGCTACCCCTGGCATTTTGGTGAAATGACGTCCCTGGCACAATTCCCCAAACTTGTTTTCCACACAAGTAAAGAATGCTCTAGAAAATGCACACGTGTCTCCCTCATGTTCGCAAAGAAAGACTTGCAGTCAAGGTAGAGTTGCACCAGGCAGAGATGTGCAAAAAGATGGCGCAAAGAAAAGTGAAAGGGATTCCTGAGAGAAAGGAACGTGTCGAAATCAGCAGAACTAGCTACGCTAGCAGGGAGAGGCCGCGCAGCATCACCTCAAAGTGAGGAACATCTGCATGGATGTTGCACGTGAGAGAAAAAGGTGAATTCAGAAAAAGTGTGCAACTGGTTTGCTAAGAAAAGGTGCCAGTCGTCACTTGCTGTAATGCAGAACTTGCAAAAGTGGCCTCAAAAAGAGAGGAAGTGGCCTCAAAAAGTGATCTGATTCTCATAATAAAATGCTCAAATTACCATCTTGACTTTTACTATACAATGGCAGCCCTCACCTGGGTGTTTTCTCCTCACAGGGCTGCTCCAGCGGCCATCTTGTAGTTGTGCCACCTCCACCTTCTCACAAGGAGAGTTATCTTCAGGAGGGCAGTGCCGCTCTTGGTGCTGGCAAAGGATGAGGTACAGCTTCCCACCACCACCACCTGTGTGACTTGAAATGGTGCTACAATAGGGAGGGGTCTCGCGGCACCTTCCATGCTATACTACAGCAAGTGACACTGAGCTGCCTGGCATTTGCCCGCATCCTATTTCAGGATCAGGGATGCCACAGGTTTTGCGGTCCAGTTCTTATAATGTGATTGCGTTATCTGCCACCCAACATGACCCATATTATGTGTGTAAGGGCTAAAACAGTGCGCAACAGGTATAACATTACTTGGTTTCCTGGGGTTTGTGCTGCCGTTGATTGACACAGATTGTGGTGCATTCCGCTGACACTGGCCACAGAACACCTGTAGCAGGAGAGGCGACCCAGACATTCCACCAACCTCCTGATAGTGTGTGATCCACACACATTAGTTGTATGGTTATTCAACTTATAATGGAAGAATTGCCTTACCTAATAAGCACGTGCAACACTTTATTTTTGCATATAATTTGATTGGAGCATGCCAACGTCGCACAGTGTGCAAAGATAAACAATCATGTCAAATTCCCAGTGACCACGGGCATGTCTGTATGGCATCAGTGAACCTGCCAGCTTATTGCCACCACTGGGAGAGTGGCAAAGTCCTCCAGGCTAGTGTTTTTGCAAGCACTGTAGGGCAATCCCAGCCTTCTTGCTGCTACCAATGGGGCTTTGCCTGGTGATGAAGGCGGGACATGAGAGCCCGCAAAGCCTTTGGCTACATCACTTGTCATTATTGGCCCTGGATATAGCAGTTACAGGGACTACATAAGCTCCAAGGCCAGCTTCAATGTGGCTGCCTACATCCACTGCCTCCCTCTGTTGCATCAGTTGCCATTGGATTGAGTGCAAGCCAAAACAGATTATGTCGCGGACCCCGGATTTACCATGGCTGAGCTGGTCAGCCCGTACACCCAGCACACCCCCATCTGAGCGCACGTTGGACAACTGGGTTCAGAAGCCCACGTGATGCATGCACACATCATCTTCCCACGCAAGTTCCTTTTCGGCAGGATTGGTGTTGATATCATCAGCGGCCTCATGAGGAGCAGCAGATTGAGTGGAGTAATCCGGGGGTGTATCTGGGGGCGGGGGGGGGGGGGTCAGGAGTACAGGCAGGGTAAGGACTATGTTAGTTACGGATATGGGCACTGGTCGCAAATTGACAGGCATGCGCCTCCTTTTCTACGTCCTCACAAGCTAGCCCTCGGTGTCTGTCAGGTTCTGCTTCCACACTACAGCCTCCAGGGCTGGAAGGGCAGCATAGATGCCTTTCGTGTGTTGATGGGCGGCACAGCATCTGTGGAGGAAGATGCACGTGTCCCTGACCGCATTTGAGGTGGCACATAGTTAACATGCCACTGTTTGATTGGTCTTCGGTTCTCTCAGATCCGTTTGCATTTTGCAGTGCCGGGCCTAGATGCGATTATTGACACTCCATGCTGGCTGGCAATTTCTTCTGGCATCACAGAAGCAAGTTCGCACGGTGATGGCAGTTTAATTGTTGGATGGTACGCATCCTCGTTCCTGAAAAGGAGGAAATGGGTGCTTTTTGAAGTGCAAAACGCGGAGGTTTGCAAACGTTTTTTTTTTTGCAGATTTTTTTGAAATCTTATATTTTATTACTGTTATTACTGTACTGGGGCAGACACACGTGTGAAATGGAGAATGCTAATGGGCCCTTTCCCTGACAAGTGACAGCTGAATGGGAAATGGCCATTAGCATGCCAAAGCCCCTCATTCTCTGGGTACTCCACAGTAAATGCCTGCACCACACAAGCCTGATTCTTTTCTAGCCAGTCTGCAATATGTCGAAATTGACATGAAAACCGTTAGGTAATAATGTATGGACACTTGCACATTGTATTCAGAAGATGCTTGTGTGAAACAGTCCCATGAGTGACAAGCAGGGCAATAAACAGAGGTCTGGTTGTCTTGTGCAGGTTAGAACATTTTAAGCATCAGGGTGCTGTCATTGTTTTACGGACTCCTTGATTTTGGGAATAAGGGGGGTTTGAAATGAATATTGAAAACAAGGAAAGGGGGTGTTTTAGGAATTGGAGACGAGCACGGGTACTACTTTAGACTGACAGTGCCACCACCGGGCTTGCCTGGATTGTTCTGCGCAGTTTCAAGTTTTCCGGTTCCCTTGACGGTGATAATAGGAACTGGCAGCAGCTGTCTCCTCTGTGGGCATGAGTGATGCATTGCAGCTTGATCCTTGTCCTATGCAACTTGAATCTGCCTTTATCCAGGCTTCCTTCTCTGCTGCAGTGGGCCTCTTTTTGTCAAGTCAAAGTCCCTATAGCTCATCCTGCAATTGAAGAAAGAGACCTAACGCAATGACGCTGTTGATCAGTCACCGCCTGTCAGTAGGCATTATGTTGAGGCATGCATGGATGTTGAAAAGTTCACCCTCATGGTCCCCCAAGAATGTGATCCATACCTCTGCAAAGGTCTTCGTCCTTCATTACTCTTGCCATTTCTTTCATCTCCTTTCTGGTCTATGTCCACTAGGTGTAGGCCTTCTGTCTGCTTTCTGGGAGTGCAAGAGAGGCTGCTGGTGTTCTCACCCGGATTCCCTGCTTCTATTTTGTCTGATAATGGGCTTCTATGCCCATTGTTCCTACTATGCACACATTTTGCGTACCCGCTTGGTACGCGTGTCCATGAGATGTGTACCTTTCTCGTGCACGGCTCTGAGATGTGCGAGGAGTGGGCACTTCTCGTTGACATGCGTTCACAATGTACGCCACCCATGCACTTGTGAGGAAAGTCTATGTATCCGGTGGGCATGCATGAGAAACATGTACATCTCATGGAGAGGCTTAGTCAGAATTAAAGGGAGAGACACTCACCAATCAGATGGCGTGGAACATGGACGGAATCCTCCTGTGACTGCCCATGCCATTCCGTCGCCTCTGCCCTGGGACTGACCTTTTATTTTGGCCTTACACCAGTGGCCGGGCTGAAACCATGCCCACGATGCCCAACTTTGACCTCACAGTTTTCTACACACTTTCTCTTCCCTGCCCGCACTCATACCCACCAAACGTACCTTAATGCAGCTCCCGGACTGCCCCCTTACCCCTCATGACCCCAATAGAAATAGTAAAAAGACTAATTCTATATACTATTTTCTGGAGCAAGCATCTTTATTTGTGCCTTTTTAAGGGAAAGTGGGCATGCGTGACAGGTGCAGCCACAATTTTCCGTTTAAAAAACTATTAGCACCGCAGAGAAAACCACCACCTTCTTGTTCAGGGGAGGATAGGTCCATTAAAAGCCCTCAGCCTTCAATTCACTCAAACCTACCGCATGCTTGGGCTGATTGGCCGGTCCTGTTCACTGCCCAACATGGGGGAGATAGCTTAAGAAACGTCTGCAACTAATGTAGAAGCGTCTTTCTCATGCAACGCGTGGAAGCGGACATGTGAAAACTCATGTGCACACATAAAACCTGCAGTAAATAAATATTATTACCATATGGAATTTGAATTTTGAATTTTGAGGAATTTATATCACGCACCTGACAAACTAAATCGTATTTGGGCGCTGCTGTCTCAAGAACCGATTCATATTGCCATATCTCACTTTATGGATATCATTATTGATACCATCTCCTTATCTCCTCATCCCTAGCAGAACAGGTAGTTCTTAAGGTTCCTGTGAAATATGGGGAGTGTTTTCATCTTGCGGATCTCTCGAGGTGATTTATTCCATAGTCTGGGGCCATAGATCCCAAATATGTGGTCCCTTTACTCGCGCACCTACGGCCTGGTACCTGGAGCAGGTTCTTGTCAAATGAGCACAACTGCTGTATTGACACGTGACTTTTAATTTTGTCTGATAAGTATCTTGGCGCTATCTTGTTAACACATTGAAATACCGGACAAAGAATTGTAAAGTCAATCCGCTTTTCCACCGCTAACCAGTGCAGAGATCTTCTTAAGTCTGAAATGGGGGCTGATTGTTTTACCCGCTACACTAGTCTGACAGACACATTTTGGGCCACTTGTAGTCTTCGCAGTTGATAAGCTGGTATGCCTGATAGCAGTGTATTATTGATCGCCTCTCAGCCAGTTACAATGTTCGCAATGCAGTCAATAACTACTGGTATTGACTGCATGCCAGACATTCTAACTTCAGAAGCGACCAGGTAAACAAAACTCATTTCTCTGCATTCAAGAAACAGCAATGCAATTTCCCAGCAATATTTAATTCAATGACACACTCCAACCTAATGTATCACACCAAAGCGAAAGCTAAGCCATGTAATAATACGTTCACTTTTGTAAAGCCAAACCATTCACTTGAACACTGCACCTAATTCAAGCTCATGCTAAAACTGTTCCCTTTGCAGCCAAGATTACAATTGAAATGCTTAGTTTTCATTTAATTTACTAAGACGTTTTGCGTACTTTAACCATTATTAAACTAAAATGTTTACTTCACCACCACAACTCCAAAGCATCTATTTCGTTTACCACTATATGCTAATAAGACCATAGAACCCTGGAAGGGGTCATTATCACTTGGGGACGGGTCATTATCCCGTCATTAATGGCCCCCGTTCAGTCTATATGGATAAAGTATTATGATAACTATTATCACATATGCACAAATATTAATGAGCCAGTGTGTAATGCTACATTATCTTTAATTCCAGCCCATCAGCTTTGTGAATTTGTACATCAAAATGAGATGCGTTGTCACACACGCTCATTGTAGCATGATTGTACATCGCATCGAGGAATATGTCATATATGATATAACTTGGAAATCACAGGAGCTGCAGTTGGCAACACAGAGGTGACTCCTTCGTAATGCCACTCTTATGAGTTACAGCGCCACAGACTGCCTGGCTATGGGATCCTTGGTAACTCTAAGGGTAGAGGGGATGCACGACCTGCTTACACAACGCGTTTCACGCTCGACTGAGCGCTTGGTCACGTAAAGGAAAGAGGGACAAAGGCAGGATTAAAAAAGCATGTAGTCTTTTAACTATGTCAGAGGAAGTAAAGGTGCATGAAGGTATTGATTCAATGGTGGCCATATTGGAAGGGAAAGGAAGTCTTGGCCAGCAATAGAACCAAAAGGGGCCGATAAGATATGCCAGCCGCTAGGAAAGGTGGAATGATCAAAGTAAGCCAATATTTACACGGCAAAATGTATAGAAACCAGGGGCATCAAGAACAGGCAGGCGGCCAGACACAAGAGCAAGGCCATATGAACCAATTCCAATGCACCCCAATTTCCATTGTGGATTACTGGTCAGGAAAAGAAAACACAACACACAACTAGCAATTTGCAATTAAGTGAGTGCAAAGTGCACTCACAAAATAAGATCGCAATAACCCATAAAATCGGAATACATAAATGTAAGTAAAGAACCACCATGAGTCAAATATAAGTCAGGTTAAAAGCAACACAGTACCATCATGTATACAGAGGTTAAAAGGCCAAAAAGTATGTCATATCAAGATAAAGTGCATGTGCAGGTTGAAACAGACTATACAGTGTGGACATGTATAAATTGGCTGAACCACCATGGCGGTTAGGACTTGTGCAAAAGAGAAAAATAGCAGCATTAATATGTGCAAAATGGCTAAAAATGCATCACAATCGCAACATCAATATGTGCAAAAGAGCAAGAATGCAGTCCTGGTAATAAAGTGCATAGCAATAATAACTTCTGCAAGACAGCCGAAGGATAGGCCTTGTGGAAAAGTGCAAAATGACAGCATGAATATGTGCACAAATGAAAAAAATGCATCGCAATCGCAACATCAATATGTGCAAAAGAGCAAGAATGCAGTCCTGGTAATAAAGTGCATAGCAATAGTAACTTCTGCAAGTCAACCGAGTAACATATCATGCTGAGACCAGAGTTGGAAAAGATAAAGTGCAAGTGCAAGCCAATAAAGGGCAACATGAATATGTGCAAATGAGCAAAATCACGATAGCAGCCAAAATTAGCAGCAAAGGCTATATGCACAGACATAAAACCAAAGTGGCAGCATACACATGTAGAGGAATGCAGGTTACATCGCCTACAAATAACAACAGAAAACGCATGCAGACAGACAAAATATGACTATGGCTAAACAATGTAAACATGAGACCCATGGATGGAAACATTAGGCCTGCCAAAATAACTGGACAAAGGAAAGAATGAATATCTACGGGGTGCAAATGTAAGTGTATATTGTAGAGAGGTAACCAGAATGAATTTTTAATTGCCCTAAGGTGCTGCAATATCCTAAGTTTAAGCTTGCATGCGGTACTCCCAACATACCATTTCATGCAGGGACACGAAAGAACATAAATCACAAAAGCAGTATCACAATTCATTGAGTACTTGATGAGCTGATTGCATTGGGTGACTGGATGTAAAAAGATTTACACGCAGTGGCATGGGCACAGGCCTTACATTTAAAACATTTGGTACAGTCTATGGGGGAGACCGTCAGTGAATTAGTGAGAGAAGAATTAGTGTTAATGGGTGACAGAAAACTGGAAACTAATTTGTCTCTGAGCGAGGGTACTCGCTTGTATGTGATGGTTGGACGTTTGGGAAGTAGAGGACACAGATCTTTATCAACGATGAGAACACGCCAGTGTCATTCAATGATTTTGCGGACATAATTGGAAGCATTATCGAATGTAACAATAAGTCTGGGTTCATTATCGATGGCAGTCGTATCAGGCTTAATGCCGTTCAATAGGTGATCCCTGCATAATCCGCGTGCCTTTGTGTAGGCCATTTCTATAGTTCTGCGCTCATAGCCTTGTTTGACAAAACCTAGAGCCGCCAGGGCACAGTGATGGTCAAAGGATGCTAGATCTGTGCAATTCCTATGGTATCTGATGAATTCACCATATGGAATACTACGTTTGCATGACGTAGGGTGGCAACTAGTTGCATGCAAAGGTAGTCCGGTATTTGAAGGTTTTTTGTGTAGTGCTGTGTGAAAGCCAGATCTTTCAAGGGTCACAACTACATCAAGATAAACAATTTCAATAGTACTGTGGCATTCTGTGACGCGCAGATTGAACATGTTGGTATTGATACGTTTCACAAATGATTGCCACTCAGCTTCAGTGCCCTTCCATATGACAAAAACATCATCGATATATCGCCACCAGGCGACAATTTGTGTAGCAAAGCTGGATGCGTGCAGATCACTAAGAAAGGTGGCCTCCCACCACCCCATGGTCAGGTTTGTGTAAGATGGAGCAAAGGTACTGCCCATGGCAGTACCCCTTACCTGGCGGAAAAAAGAACCCTCGAACAGAAAGACATTGTTGGTCAGGCAAAAGGACAACATTTCAAGGATCATGGAACTATGACTATGGAAATTCAATGAGTGTGTATCAAGGAAGTATTTGCTTGCTTCCATTCCAACTTGATGGTCAATGGAGGTGTAAAGGGAGACAACATCAAGGGTTGCTAGAAGGAGACCATCCTCCCAGGGTGTATTAGAGATGTGTTGCAAAAAGTCCTTGGTATCCCGCAAATAAGAGGGCAAAACTGAAACAAGAGGAAATAAAGTTTCATCAATAAATATGTATACGCTTTCGGGACCAAGCCGCTGCTCCTGCCACAAATTTGGTAAAAATCCGTCCAGCGGTTTGGGCTGTAGGCGCGACAGAAATTTGTTCCCATTATGTCTATGGGAAAAAAAAGACATTTTGGGACCCCCCCTATAACTTTGCCCCCCCTCCCTTGACCAAACCTCACCAAACTTTACAAACTTTGCAAAGAAATTCAGAGTGGGCCATATACTTTTTTTTTGCAAAGTTTGGTGAGGATTCGTCCAGGGGGAGCAAAGTTATAAACCACCAAAAAAGTGCTCTTCCTATGGGTTTAGCAACTTAGCCATAACTCCAGATACAATATATATACATTACATGGCCTGAGGTAGTGGCCATGTAGTTATGGCTAAGTTGCTAAACCCATAGGAAATACTACATTGCGTAAGGAAGTATGTAGTTTATAACACATCTTCAGATAATCCCTGATACTTTTTAGCTAACATTACATTCACAACCCCTTGTATGAAAAGTAAATGCACATGTGATGTCATAAGTGATGTAATCAATGATATTTGTGATTTCATCTTTGATTTCCTGGGTGTTAGTCTTAGCAGTGCACGGTGGTGGCGCGAGTTATGGTTGCTTAGCTTGCCATAACTGGCGATTTTACTTGAAACCATAACGTCCTTTGGCAGCATTTCTTTTACTGAATTTCACAGGTTTTCATTAGTGCAACTTAACCATAACGTCCCTTTAACAAAGTTTTTTCATTGAATATATATATATATATATATATATATATATATATATATAACCAATATAGATATATATATATATATATAAAAATGGTCTATTGTGCAAAGGTCAATTCGGACCCTTGAAATTCGATCAATTCAGGCATTCGAACAATTGTGTTCGAACAATTTGGGTAATACCAAGAAAACCATTTAAAGACTACCCACCAATTCCATTAGAAAGAGGCAGATCACTACACGCTCCTACAATTCAGAAAATAACTCAAGACCCCCCTCTTCAAGGAGTTCCTCCTCCTCAACACCTAGGCCATCACAGCGCCCCTCGTGCCACCTGACTGCTAGATTCCGCCCGCCACCCGATACAGATGTACCCCTCCACCGTGCCCCTCTGTATCCTACCACCAGTGTATATATGTTCTGTTGTTACCTCTGAAAAGCGCTCTGTTATGTATCTATATTGTTGTATATCTCTGTAAAGTGCTCTGCTGCTTCTCAAAGCTAGGTCCGTGCTCAATGAATACAATAATACTAATAATACTAATAATAATAATAATAATAATAATAATAATAATAATAATAATAATAATAATAATAATAATAAATAAATAATAATAATTTAGTGAATGGTGTCAATGAACGATGTCAAATCCTGTCAATGGTAGAATAAAATGTCAGCGCTAGCGCTTCTGCCTTCATTCGCCATGGACTGGTCTATCAATGACACCATTACAGTCAATTAACTTGCCCTGGCTGAAAACATAGAGAAACAAAGCAGTGATAAAATGATTAAAGCAGTATCTACGGCAAGTGCTCCAAAATGGTAGTGAGGCAGATAGCGAGGGGGAAGATACTGAGTATTAGCTACCAGCCTGAGAACATCTTGAGACCACTGGAGAGCAAAACCCCTGCTGACCCAACAAATACCTCCAACCCGGAATTGGCTCCACTCAAGTGAAGATGCACTGAGCCATAAAATCTCGATGCCTACTGACAACATAAAGGCCACCATTAGTCTTCAGAGATGTGCACTACCCTGGAGCTCCCCCGGATCTACACTCAGTGATCAGAAAACAGTCTTAATATCCGTGATATTGCAACAGAAGAATTAAGGTTGATTATTACAAAGATGACTGTCACTTCTTGTCCCACAAACCTTTGCCACTCATTCATTGCAAAGGAACGTTTTGATGCAGGTCTGGCTTTAAAACTGTGCTGCCTACTTTCCCCCTGCACGCCCCTAGTCACGTAGGGCGGGTGTGGGGGTTGCCAAATGTTTCAATAGGTGGCAGAGTGCCCTATTTTTACTAAATGCGCTCTGCTCCCAAGAACAGCGCACATTTAATTTCAATAGGGTGCGTGCCTTGCTTTCTCCCATGACTCCAGCTCTGGGGAGACCATGAAAGGTGCCCAGGCTTCCCTGCCCTAATGCCAGCCCTGTTTAGAATAACTGTTACCGTTCATAACAGCTTTTGTTAAAACCATCCTTATACAAGGTTTTGTACCAGAACCCCGCAAAATATCCTGGATCACCCCAGTACTGAAGAGACCATCACTGAGCCCGGACTTACCATTCAACTATAAACCTAAAGAAAAAACTCCCTTGTTTGGCAGGATAGTGGGGAAATAAGTCATTAAAACAATACAGGAATATTTCGAAAACCCTGATTTACTAGGTATTAAAGAACCAGTTTGCGGACAGGATGGATAGAACAGAACCATCTATGATTGATGTGAGAGAGGAGTTGGTCCGGAGAATGTACAAACACCAGGACATCTTATTGGTCATGCTTGAAATCCCGGACCACCAGACCATCTTAGAAAGACACACTTCGGTTGCCAGGCTACCAAACAGAGTCTTGAAATGGTTTGAATCTTTCCTTACAAATATCAGCATACATGAAGTAGCCGAAATGGCCGAACCCCTACATTGCCAACCTACTATGCCAACTTCTCGCTGTGTTCCCTAAGAATGAGTATAACCGCAGGAATCAGTATATTTAAGTTCTATATAAAACCATTACACAACCTCTTTTAAACTATGGACTTTGGCATTCATTTCTATGAAGATAACACTGAGGTTTACCTCAATTTCCCCAAGGATAACCTCATAGACAGAATAAACTCACCAACTCATTAAAATCCCTAAAAATAATCACAACAGCACGGCGAGACAGAATGCCCACTGGCTGCTGGTGCACGATCGAATGCTATTCAAAATCCTCACCGTGACTCACAAATGCCTATCCAACTCAGCTCCTAATAATTTATCCAACAAATTCTACAAAAGCCAGTCCAATAGACCCACGCGCTCAGCCCACACCCATCTACTTGCCATACCCAGATACAAACTACACAAAGCAAGGGGGAGCAGCTTCCCAATGGTAGCTGCCAAACACTGGAACACTCTACCTCCATCACTACGATCTGAATCCTGCTTCTGGACCTTCCATAAAAGCCTGAAGACGTGGCTCTTCACACAAGAGAAATGAAAATAACTCTCTCTGACAATCCTGTACAAATTCTTCAGCACCGTCTAACTGTATGCTTTACACTGTACAGAACTGTTAACTTATACCTTTTTTACCTGTACGCACTTACTGTTCTACTATATTTTGCAAAAACCAGCGCCTAGATGCCTCAGGGCTAGGTGTGCTTTACAAATGTCAACATAAATACATAAATAAAATGAAGTAAGATGAAAGTCTGGATGAATAACACCTGGATGGGGTTAATCAAAACTAAGGAGTTCATTACTACTTTGCTTGTAATGGTAAAAGCAGCAGTATATGTGGGGCTGGAGATCCAACCTCGCGCACATAGCTGCACTAAAAAGGTCCACAATTATGGGTTACTGCAATACTTATACTTCAGGCCGCAAATATATCTCATTATATGTCCTTCACCGGCTGTTAGAAGATTCCTTCTGTTAATGAGGGTCAAACACCTGCTACGGAATTGGAGTCTATTCAGCACGTATTGACTTCCTGTAAGAATTGGGCGCTGTATATATGACAAATCTGGCGAAATGTCTGTATAGCCTAGAGTCTGTAGGCAGTGACGAGATCTGGCAGCATTGTCTGAACTAGGCCAGCATCTCGCTGCCACTCGCTTTATACAGACCTTGGCAGATGGTTGGACCCAGGTTGCCATTTGAATATACAAATGCTTTTGAACCTTAATGTTCGTGTGACTTTTTAAAAAGTTCTTGTAAAGCGAGCTCTTTAAACAAAATAATGTAGATAACCTGGTTTGTGACAAAAATTATGAATCATACGTTTTATTAGACTTTACAATATTTTACTATGCAATAAGTTTTTGTACAGTATAATGTAATTTTCAAAATGTTATATATGTGAAAGGTTAATTGAGAACTGTATCACATTATATATTTAAAAAAGGTCAAATTCAGCCAATTTTATCATCCACCCAATTCAGGTCAAATACAGCAGCTGGTATTATTGCCTACCACCAGTGGTATTGCAAGCTGTTTGCTGAAAGACAGCCTTATTTTACCGGATCCCTGGGGCCCCAGAACATGTTTCACTTTTTTATTGTGCAGAAGTGAAAGGTAGACGCTTCTTTGCAACACAGGAGACAGGTTTCACAAAGGGGGGTGAAAAGGTGGGCTTCGCTGAAGCTAACTCTCACCACCTTACCCAATAATGACACTTCTGACATTAAAAAACATACAATATTGCTATGAACCGATACTGTGCATTATGCATTTCCTCCATCCCACAGATTCTGCATGTGGGCATATATATATATATATATATATATTTTATTAAACAAACAGCTTCAGAGGTTAGCACTGGTGGTTCCAGAAATACTATTTCTTTCAATGGTTAACAATGAATAGTGGGGTGGGGGGTCTGAAGTACCACCGGCAGAGGTGGCAATTTCATCCAGTGGTATTTCTTACTGCAAATCTGTCTCTAAATGAGGCCATGTACAATCGTTAGCACCTCAGCCAATACCAAGAAGTTCAGCCACCACCCGCCATCAAGCTTAACTGACTTTACCCTCATTCCCATCCTTCCAATGACAGAGACACTACGGGTCTTGTTTGACTCCCAGTGCAACATGGCTTCACACGTGGGCCATATCACAGGTATGTTACACCTGGATTGAGAGGAGCGCATGTGTTATGATTTTGTGTGTGTCTCACAGATCCTTCATGCATGGATGTAGAATGCCGGTGACTGCAGATGAATGTCAGCTCAATGAATGTTTGGTGAGAAACATATATGTCTGATTCTGAGAGATAGTATGTGCCTTTACTGTAATTTTAGAGATTTCCTGAAGCATACAGATCACAAAAGTTGATCTTTTGATTAATTTTATTGGACTAACTGAAAGAATGATGCTGCGATGGAGTAATGCATGAGCTTTCAAAGTGGCATGGAGCTTCTCAATCAGATGGCATGAAGCAGAAGTAGGGGATAGAAACAGTAAGGAGAGTTCTACATACAAGCCTGGCATGGAAGGAGTGCAGTTCTACGGCTGTCTTGTCCAAACACACTATAACCTTCAGATTGCAGACATAGCATTTCGATATATTGCAGTGCTTAACGGATGCTCATATTTATTTTAATTTAAAATAATAATACAGGTCTACCAATCATTTTTACTCAGATACAAAAAGGTTTTCTCAACGATCTGACCCTATTTCATTAGCAATGATGAGAAAATGTAACTAGCTCTTTGAACATTGGCAAAACCCCTTACAAGAAATGACTGAGGAAGGAAAAATAGGCATCAGGTTTCAGAGCAAGTAATTCTAAACTCGTTTGATAACTCAAAAATCCACTAAGAAAATCGTCGGGACTTGAGCGCTCTTTCACTCAGTTTATCTGTGCATCAATTATCATACAGCTATTGTCCCAACATGTAAATACACATGGTCACACCCCCAAGCTTCTTGAGATCTGGAACATCCTGCAAAAACAATCCAGCCACCCACTCACTTTTTTTTCAACACTTTTTATTGTTTTTGTAAGAATAAAGAATAACACAAAATAGAAGAGAAACATACAGCTTCCGACAAGACATCGGATCTAACGTGACATTGAAGCTTTGTTTCAACAAAACTGGTAAAACAGTAGAACTGAAGTACGAAAGGAAACAGTGGGAGGGGAGAGGGGAGACACAGGGAACATCAGTTTTCACAATAAACTGTATCGGGAGTCTCTTTTTTGCTGCAATATCTTAGGGCGGGGGCATACTCCAGGCCTGAGTTTGCCTTGTGGCTAGGGAGGTGGGAGGTTTGTCAGTGCTGGGCTCCGACTTGGCCTCAGGAGTGTGTCTCCGTTTTGCCTCCGTCGGGTGACCTTAGTCGAGTTTCTCCATACATCGCAAGGTTGGGGGCTGTCTTGCCACTCCTGGGAATTGCTGCGTGTAGTCTAGGAATGGGGCCTAGATTTGGTAGAATTTGCTTCTGTTGTCAAAGCGACAGCCATGTATTTTTCTGCTGCAACTATCTCCCAGCATTTGGCCCACCACATTGGGATTGATGGGCCCTCGGGGTGTTTCCATAGCCTGGCGATTGATATTTTTGCTGCTGTTAGGAGGTGCGAACATAAATCCGCTAGGCAACCAGTTACCGGGAATCGTCCTTCGCCTGTCGCCCCCCAGCAGGTCTACTCCAGGGTCCCACGGGATTGTGAGGCCTGTGATTAGTTTGATTTGGTCGAGGACATTCCTCCAGAATTGGGCCGCTTTAGGACAGGCCCACAGTAGATGGTATACTGTGCCTTTGTCTGAGCATCCTCTCCAGCAGTGTAACGGGATGGAGGGGTTGCATTTGTTGAGAATCTCTGGGGTTCAATACCATCTGTAACACACCTTGAAGGCTCCTTCCTTGTTTGTTATATGTTTGGAGCTTTTGTGTACACGGTACCAGATACGGTTCCATTCTGCAGAGTCGATCTCTCTGCCTATGTCCTTTTCCCTTTGTATCATGTAGGGCTCCTTCTGGTTTAGGTCCGTTTTATCTAGCAGTCTGTACAGGGTGGCCACTTTCCCTTTGGGGGAGGTGGCAGTGAGAGTTCTCTCTAGGGCTGATAGTTCTATGCTTCCGCCTTGCTTGACTCCTTCACTTGACAGCCAATGCCTAAGCTGTGCGTATCTGACCTTTCCGTTTCCGGGACCTGGAATTTAGTCTTGCAGGCTTCAAAGTTCAGCGGATCACCATTTTCGAAGAAGTCTGCAATGACGCACAGTCCTCCCGTTTTCCACTTGTTGAAGCTGGTCGGGGTAATGCGTGGGGAGAAGTCCGGGTTTTCCCAGATGGGGGTGAGAGGGCCTATCGTGGTTCTGGGGTTCCATTGGCGGGCTGCTTTCTTCCAGCTTGTCACTGTATTTCTTTTCGCCGTCAGTGGCTCCTCGTTGGTGGGGTAGTCAGGACTTCTCATGTGTGGTAGGCATTCTATCGGCGACTGGCACCAGTTGTCCTCCAGTGTTAGCCAACGAGGTCGAGGGTCCTGTAATTTCCATGCAAAGGCATGGGAGAGCTGGGCCGCGAGGCAGTATCTGTCGACGTCTGGGACCCCTTTGCCGCCCATCGTGGTGCCTCGGAGCATGATGCGTCTTGGTATCCGCTGCTTCTTTCCTTCCCAGACGTATTTTAGAAGGTCTGCCAGTAGCTTTTGGATGACTTTCTTTTGGAACGTTACTGGGAGGGGCAGGCAGTGATATAGTAGTTTTAGGATTAAGTTCATTTTTACGGCGGTGATCCTTCCGAACCATGAGATTTCCTGCTTTTGCCATCTGGCTAGGTCCTTTCGGAGTTCTGCGAATAGTGGTCGGAAATTTGTTTTGTAGATTCTTTCCGTTTTATTTGGCATTTGGACTCCCAGATAGGTGAGGTGCTGCTTTGCCCATGGGATTGGGTATCTGGCCCTCAGGGAAGCCTTGCGTTTCTTCTGCACGTTGATACTCATTACTGCTGATTTTGTGAAGTTTACCTGAAATCCTGCTGCTTCTTTTAACTTTTCTAATTCCTGCCAGATTGCTTGCATGGATTCTTCTGGTTGAGTGGCTGTCGAGAGTATGTCATGTGCATAAAGGGCTACTTTGTAGGACTCTCCACCGACTCAGGGGCCGTAGATCGCCGGGTTTGCTCGTATTCTGTCTGCAAAGGATTCCATAGAGAGCGCAAATATGAGGGGGGATAAGGGGCAGCCTTGCCTAGTGCCTCTTGTGATGATGATTCTCTCAGACTTGCTCCCATTCACTCTGAGGTGTGATGTTGTGCCATGAGTTTGAAAATGTCCGGCTTTGTATAGCTTAGGTTGCCGTTCGGATCTGCCAGGCATTGGATGTTATTCTGTGAGTGTACTTTTTCAGCTTGTGCACCAGGAGGTGGTTTCGCTTTGTTGCTGTTTAGGTAATAGAATTGCTTTGTGTAGGACAGGGCCTTGGCTGAGTGGTGCGCCAGGTGCATTTCTAATTCAGATTTCGTTCTCTTGAGTTCCCGGCCGGTAGCCTTGGCTTGGTGCTTTTTGAAGGTATCCTCCAGTTCCTTAACCCTTTTCTCCAGCTTGTCTTGCTGTAGTTGGTTGAGTCTCTTGAGCCTCGATGTGCAGTTGATCGCTACCCCGCGGATCACTGGTTTAATGGCGTCCCAGATGATTGCCTTTGAAGTGTCATTGGTCAGGTTCTCCGTGAAGTCGTTTGAAAGTGCCTCGGCTATTTCCGTTCTACAAGCGACGTACGCCAGGGTTTGGTCTTGTAGTTGCCAGGTCCATCTCAGCGCTTCTGGCATTCACAGGGTCTGCAGGCGCATGACGATTAGAGCATGATCTGAGATGGCTCTCAGGCCAATCTGGATCTCTTCTATGCAGGGGAAGAGCTCGATGGAGGTCAGTAGTAGGTCGATTTGTGAGTGGCCCCTGTGGACGTGCAAGAAGAATGAGTAGTCCCTTTCCTTCTTGTTGAACAGTCTCCAGGCGTCTATGGTTCCAGTGACCCGCAAGAACTCCACCATGGCTAGTGCTTTGGTATAGTCCTCCCTAGTTGGAGGGAGTGTTTTGTCCAGGTCAGGGTCTGGTGTTAGATTAAAATCTCCGCCGATTAGAAGTTTACCCTTGGAGAATGCCGCCACCACTGGTAGCAGACTGCGGAGAAAGCGGTCTTGGGCGCTGTTCGGGCAATAAATCGCTGCAAGGGTGATGGGGAGGTTGACAAGGAGGCCTTTCAGTAGTAGGTAATGACCTTCTGGATCCCTTTTGATTGAGATCTGAGTCATTGGCAGGTCGCGGCTGAGGAGAATGGCCACCCCTCTCGTTTTTTGGCCGGAGGAGGCAAAGTAGCGTTTTGGGTAGCGGAGGAAGGATATCCGATTTTCATCGGCAGCTAGTAGGTGTGTTTCCTGTAGACAGACGATGTCTGCTGATGATTGGGAGAGTTTTCGTTCCACCGATTTCCTCTTGCCCGGGGCGTTTATGCCATGCATGTTCCAGGTCAACATGGTGATTTCCCTATCTGGCGTAGCCATCTGGGTCGAGTACAGTTGGTAATAGGGGCAGCCCCCCTGTTGATGTTTGTGTCTCATAGCTTAGCTTGGATTTCTGGGGTTTCTGATCCCTTCAAGGAAGTTTCCCATCTCCACGACTCCACTGTCCCACTTTGAACAAAAACTTGTTCTTACAGTCCAGCCTTCGACCAACGGGGCCTGTGGCCAGGCCAACGCAGCCAGCTAGGTAGGAGGCGATCACGCCTCTTGTGTTTCCAGTGTAGTGAGAGGTTTACCCCACAGTGTAGGGTTTGAGTTCTATTGGGTTAGAGTTCCTGTTTCTATAGTTCTCTGGGGTTGTCCTTGTGGGGTCCTTGAGTTGTCTGGTGGCTCATCTTACCGATTGTTCGCCTTCTTGTTCTTGGGGGCCGGTCCGCGTACTCTCTGGCGGCTCTCGACTCGTGACCATGAGTTCAAGTGTTCTTGCCTGGCGTCTGTGGATTCCTTGTCCCCCGCCTCAGGGTTCATTAAGTTTTCTGCTTCTCTAGGGGAGGATATCTGCTCTGCTCTTCCCTCCCAGGGGAAGGCCAGGGCTGTGGGGAAGCTCCACTGGTATGTTATTTTCTTCTCGCGGAACCATTCTGCCATTGGCTTTAGGGCTTTCCGTTTTGACAAAAAGTTGTTGCCGCCAGATCCTGGTACAGAGATATTGCAGCATCTCTGAATTGAATTCGGGCTGAGCTTCTGGCCTCCCGCATTATCTCCTCCTTGACTCGGTAGAGGTGCACGCGGGCCAGGACGTCTGGGGGAGAGGAGGAGTTTTGTCTTACCCGTGTCCTATTTACTCTGTCGAGCTCCAGGGGGGCCTCATCTGGTAGGGTTATGATGAAGCGGAACAGGTCTTTCACATAGTGGCCCAGATCGTCATCAGAGACCGAGGTAGGGATCTCCCTCAGGCAAATGTTTTTGCGTCTCAATCTATTTTCTGCATCCTCCTGCTTGGCTTCAAGGGCCTCACACCTAGCCTCCAGAGCTGTGATCCTGTCCGAGCTTACGCCAATTTCAAAGATTTGCTCGCAGATGGTGGTTTCTATTTCTGCATTTCTAGCCTCGATTTCCCCCACTCTTTTGTCCAGGGATGTAATTTTGCTTTTCACTTCGTCCGTCCCCCTTTGGTATTCCTTAGTGATTGCTGCAAGGAGGTCCTGAAGATCGGCTTTGTAACTGTTTGCACCGTTGATTCCAGGGCTGTTTCTCGGGGGAGCCTGCTGTTGCGCCTTCGCTGCGCTCCCTTTTTTTGGAATTCTCCGCCATTGGCATGGTTGGCAAGGCTGCAATGTCTGTTTGCTTTGTTGGCTTGGGGTTCCTAGACATAGTAATGCACGGCGAAGACCCTAGTTTTGTGCGGCCCCAGTGGGCATGCGTTAGCGTTTCAGGTTGTTTATTACCACCTTGTGAGATGTCTACTGTAGGATGGATCGGCAGGGGCTGTTTGGGGGCAGGGTGAGCTCCTTAGGGGTTCTTGTTGGCGCGCTCTTGGGCCACTGGTTTCCCAGTCTCACCTCTGGAGGCGGGTCGATGTGGTCACCGGGGGATATTGCCTCTCGATATGTTGGACAGACCACTCCACTACCACATGTGGCGGGGGGTCTTTGCTTGGGGGCCTCACCCAGCCCGATCTCAGCCCTGCTGTGTATTTTGCTTTCCTGTTGGTGGAGTGAGAACCCTCAGTTGGGACAGAGACGTGGCTGCACCGTGGGTTCTTGCCAGGGCCACCCCAGAGTCCAGTTTGCTTGCAGTGGTTCCCCTATCAGGGTAGAGTTCTGAAAGTCTGCTTGTATTCCCCCCCACCAGGGCAGGTGCCGCCTTACCTTCCGTCACAGCATGGGCTCGGGCGCTGCAGGGCTTTATGAGGAGTGAATTGCTGCTCCAGACGCAGCGGCCGATGCCCACATCCTGGTTTGAATGCGTTGGATGCGGGGCCTGTCTGTTCTGGCCACCTACATGTGGAGAGTCGTAGGCGGTTCCACGCCAGTTGGTTCAGGGTCCGAGGTGTGGGGGAGGAGAGGTCCGGGCCCGGCTTGAAGGTTTGGGTTTCATGTACTGCCAAGACCAGCAGGGTGGCTTTTGCCCACTGTGTACCATTTCAGGAAGTGCAAGGCAGCAACTCTCAGATCCTTGCGTGAGCCAGTCAGATTTAGCAACTACCTTAGATGCCACCTTATAGTTATTTTCTTTTGGGTAAGAGCGGTATCCCAGTTTACAGCGATGGGTGACAGATCTGCCCTGCATAGGCCCTGTGCTGCTCCGGCATGTGTCCTCGCCCCCTCGTCCAGAGAGGATTGGTCCCGATGCGGCAGGGTCACCTCCTGCTGAATTATGTCCTGTGGGGCAGTGGGGCGGCGATCAGTTTAGTGCCCCCAGGGGCTCTGCTGCGGTGAGTTTGGTCCCCCAAGGGGAGCGGGTGAATAGGGGGGTGGGTCAACCCGGATTGCAAACACCCTCGCCTCCGAGTGGTGGGGAGGGGGTCTCCACGTGAGGGGCACCGCCTGCTGGGCTCTGGGGTGGCCCGCAGAGTTTGTTGTGGCGGGGCTGCGTCGGGGGTGGCAGGCTCGGCGTCCTCCCCGCTGAGTTCCAACCTAGAGATCGGCCCGCTCCGCTTGATGGGATGGGCAGGCGCTCAGGGCCTCAGTGGGAGGGATGTCCCACCGGGAGGGCGCCGGGTCCCGGAACTGTGGCTGGATCGCCGCGATGAGCCTCGGGTTGCTGGTCGAGCCTTGGCTTGCTGGGTGCCCGCCCCTGGAGCCTCACAGTTCAAATGAGGTTGGGGGCACTTGTCTTCACTGCCAGCCCAGGGGACAGGAGTCACGTCTAGGCGGCCGCCATTTTTAGGACGCGGACAGGCAACTGAGCTTCGGATTCCCCCTCGATGTTGGAGCTCAGGATTTCCTCGTTTTGCTCCTCACTACCTCTGCATTCTAATGCGCTGTCTCTCCTCGGGTTGGTCGCAATATCACTGGGGCATAACTGCTGGATGCGTAGCCACAGCCAGGAGCTCTCACAGAGCCAGTCCGTCTGCCATGGCTCCAAGCCATGCCCCCCCCACTCATCTTTTATCATTAGCTGCCCTAATCTATAGGGCAAGGGTCTGCAATCCTCAGCAGCCCAGATGTTTTGGACTACAGCACATACAATGATTTACCATTGACTGCGCTTGCTGGAGCTGATGGGAGTTATAATCCACATGACCTGGAGGGACAACGTTTTAAGACCCATGCCATAATGTCTGATCTGCTCCATTGATTCTTGGTCACCAATGGTATCCTAGATTCACTGTTCACAGTTTGGCACCGAGATAGCACTAGTGAAAGTCATCAATGACCTTGTAGAGCTTACATGTGAGAGTGACAGATTTTACAAGGCTTGTATTTCTAACCTTCTCAGTCACATTTGACACTGTCACAGCATTTTGGTTGATACATTTTCTGGGTAGCCAGAGTTTCAGAACTCATACTGCTTAGATCTGTGATAGAGAATTTGGGATCATCCAAAGCAAAGCTTCCTCTCTCCTTTTGTCTGGTTCTATTGGGGGGCGTAGGTGGCATTTAACAGGCATGAGCACTCTCTATGTGCTATCTGAAACCGGCAGGGGTTGGATATGAAAGGTATGTGGATGACATGCAGTTCCACATGGAAATTTCAAGGAACATCGTCCAATGATACAGTCACACAGAGCTTACTTATGACAACGAACTAGATCACTCCTAATAAGCGATCCTTAAATATTCTTAAGACCGTATTAACGACCACGGATCCAGCACAGATACAAAACCACTGAAGATAATTTATCATAATACACTGGAGTCCCCAGTGTGAAGAACATTCAAGTCATTCTAGTGCTCAGTTTCAGAGCTCAAATTATTTGTGGCTTTTCATCTGACAGTGAAATCTTGAAGAACGTCAGGGGGTTGAATGTATTAGAGGAGAATCTAAGGTCATGAAGATATTGATTTTAACAAAGCAGCTCTACTCTAATCTCTTCATGAGCGAATATCAGGAAAATCTCTGCAGAATTTATAAACCATGCAGCCAGATGCATTACTGCCACACGCGAAAACACCACAATACAAAAGCAATACTCTACACATTGTATTGGATTTGCTCCCAGTGAGTCACCACTGCCACTTCAAAGGTTTACGACCTGTGAACATGATTATTTATGGCAAGGGCCCTGGTTAGTCTAAAGACATAATTAAACTTTTGGGCTAACTGCACAAAAACACCCAGACTCGCTTGCAGTGGAAAAGGTTGCTTTAATTTGACAGGCCAAAGCTCACAAATAAACGCTAACCTGGCTCCCTGGCCTTATAGACTAACATATCTGCTTTTAACAACTTGCCAAACAAATTTAATAATTAAACACTTTCAATTTCCACAACAATTAAATAATTAAATCAGTTCAAATTCCTCCCTACCTATCCCTTGCTCCCTACCGTCTCCTTACCATCTTCTCAAGCCTTCCTCCTCGCTTTCTGCCAGGTTCTCCCCGGGGCCATGCCCCTCCATCCTCAATACCTGTTCCCCCTCTCTGCACACCCGGCATAGCCCGTTCGTGCTAACAGCACCACCCCCATCTTTTCCCACGCTATTCCCCCATTGTGCTTCCCTTCCCCCTCATCCAAAGGGTCCATGAGCCCGGCATCACGCAACTTCTTACCCCTTCAACTCCCCTCTACACCAAACTCCCCCTTCCAATGATCTGCGGTCTGGCTGACCTGTCACATCAGCAACAAAACCTTACATCATAACTCCCCCAACTAATGCACCGGCCTGTCACACGAAAAGTACCAGCCCCCCCAGGCACTTTTAACCTCCCGCCCAAAAAACCTTGAACCCCGATGTAGGGGAAAACAAACATTCCCAATAAAATCCTCCTCCCCCAGCACTTTGCAACCCTGCGGACCCTAATAAAGGAGGTGGGTGGGGACAAATGCTCGTCCTCAACCGTCACCTGCTCCAGAACCTTCCCTGCCTCCTTATATATCCCCGACGGCTCACTATGCACAGGCCAGCTGGCTGGCCTGTGTAGCACCCAAAACCACCCCGGGTGGAAATGCTTTGCGTTCCCCCGGGTTCCCTCCTCTGGGCTTACTGCACAAAAACACCCAGACTCGCTTGCAGTGGAAAAGATTGCTTTAATGTGACAGGCCAAAGCTCACAAATAAACGCTAACCTGGCTCCCTGGCCTTACAGACTAATAAATCTGCTTTTAACAACTTCCCAAACAAATTTAATAGCTAAACACTTTGAACTCCCCCAACAATTCAATAATAAAATCAGTTCAAATTCCTCCTTGCCTATCCCTTGCTCCCTACCGTCTCCTTACCATCTTCTCAAGCCTTCCTTCCCGCTTTCTCCCATCTTCTCCCAGAGCCATGCCCCTCCATCTTCAATACCTGTTCCCCCTCTTTGCACCCCCGGGGTAGCCCGTTCGTGCAAACAGCACCACCCCCATCCTTTCCCATGCTATTCCCCCATTGTGCTTCCCTCCCCCCTCATCCAAAGAGGCCATGCCCCCGGCATCAGAAAAACCCTCCCCTGAGGTGTTCTTTCTGCCCCACCTAACCTAGCCCTTCTTTTATTTCCACTAATTAATAACTGTCACCATATACCTATAAATGCACTCATCCACTCGAAACCAAAAACCTCAAAAGTTATTTCCTCTTGCTCCCACACTTGTGCCCCCGCTGC
This sequence comes from Ambystoma mexicanum, assembly GCF_040938575.1. Lineage (NCBI taxonomy): Eukaryota > Metazoa > Chordata > Amphibia > Caudata > Ambystomatidae > Ambystoma > Ambystoma mexicanum. Next base: position 309,269,526 of record NC_090921.1, read on the forward strand.
ACTAAAACTTCCCCATCTACCTGCTAAACTTCTTCCTAGTACTTCCCACTGCCCCTTCATTCCCGTCCCCCTCCAACCTTCCTCCGCAACAACTTTGCCCACGCCACCTTTCCTAGGGCCATATTTCTTGCACCACTAGGTCCCTTATTATTTTCTTTAACAATGTTACTCCTGCTTCATTTACTAAGCCATTCCCCCCACGTGTACTATTATTCCCTCCGGAACCCCCTGACGCTCCCTTCCACCCCGCTAACATGGGCCGCAATCAGTCCCACCTAAACCCCCTATCTCACTAAAGCACTGTTGTAACTGACCCCAGTTGTGTTCCAACAATCCGTTTTCTCCCCTCATTCCCTGCCCATTAACAATTTGATGACCACAATTCCATATCTGCGGCAACACACCACTCCTCCATGCCCCATCTAAAAAAGAACATTTTTATGTGTTTATCTTCGCCGCTGCCAAAACCCCATCCGCCCGCCCCCTGCTCTTGCCTCCGTTCCCTATCAGCCCCTAATACCCAGAACTTTCTGCTTTTACCCCCTGTACATTCCTTAACACAGCGCCCCCCCATTTCCCTCCTTCTCGGCTAGAGCCATCCTGCTACCTTCCGATGCCGCCCAGCAACCTCCTGAAAGCATTAGTTCCCAAAACCTTTGCTCTCTCCACCAAAGCCCTCCTCCTAAGCTCCAACACCTGTGCTGCAAACTCTGCCGACCTGTCCTCGTGCTGCAAGACCAGCCCGTCTTTTCCCCCCATATATCTCCCCCAAGACAAACCCATCCTCACCGGGCACACTCCTTACTCCCCCTGCAGAAGCACCCAATGGCCCTTTCCTTCCTGGTCCTCCTTTCATTCGTGCATCTTTACCCACCTAATTCTAATTAAATGCACATTTCCCCAACTTAGACCTTCTTCATCTACTATCCTGTTCCCCCTCCTGTCCTCACTTGACCAAACCTCCAGCCCTTACTTCCATTTCACCATGTTTCCCCCCTGCACCAGGTGCCAACCTGAGCCCCCGTCCATGCAGTCCAATCCACATAACCTGCCCCTCCGGCACCTTACATCCATTTCACCATTTCTTCCACACTGTGCGCTCCTGTCCATGCAGTCACATCTCATTGCTTTGCCCCCCCACTGCACCAGGGGCCAAACGAGCAACTCCGTCCATGCAGTCCAGTCCACATGACCTGCCCCTTCACGTACCTCTCGGCACACTTAAACCCTTGAGTCCCTCTCTTCTTCTGCTCCTACCTTGAGTACCAAATCTGGTATAACCCCTTTTTTCGCCCCCAGAAAATTCTTCAAATAATACCAGCCACTTGCTATTCCCTCTGCTGCACCTGCCACTTCATCTTGTGATGTGTATAATGAGTTTCCTCCATAGCTCGTGCCCTGTCTTCTACCCACATGCGAACCGTGGCCACTACCGGATATTCAAAATGTCGATACCCACTGAACCTCTGTCGGTCTCTCAATATTATTTCCATGCTGCTATCCCCCCTCATGCCACCCCCACAAGCCTGCTCACCTTGTCGTGTGGCAAACGTGAGGGCCCTGCCACAGCCCTCCACTTCCTCCCTATAATGGCTGACACCCCCTAACGGCTCTTCCGTTATATCCCCCACCATGGCATTCCCCCATCCTACCTTAATGTCTGCTGACCTCAACCTCCTCTGAATTTCCGTTCTCACCCGCTCCCTTGGGATCATCCCGCTAATGCCCCCCCTCCTACATAGCCCAAACCGCCAATAAACCTTGCTGCACCCCAAAGCAAAAAAGCGCAACCATGCACCTGGAAAAAATGCCCAGTCCTTAGGCAACACTTTGTCCACATAACTTTGACCTATAAACTGCATCCACCTCCCCCTGGACCTTGATAACTCACTTAACCCACCCGCAAAACCTTTCTCCAAACCTTTTGTGCCCCGACCCCTTTTCGGTAAACTAAGGCACACCCAGAACCACAACTTTAACTGGTGTACGGGCCTTCCCCCCAGGTCCTTGCCCTGCTCCTCGCCCTTTCCCTCTGTCCCCTGCTTGAAAGCATTGCGTAATCGGATGCCGACCCGCGCATCTGCTGCACTCATGCTTAAATTTGCACATCGTCCTCATGCAGCCTTCTTTATTGAAGGCCCAAAATGCTGCTGAGGGCTGACCTCTGCCTCCTCCCCTTAACCCCTCCACGGTGGGGCGACTAAGAAAGGGCCGGTAAGGCACAGGTAAACCGCTCGCTGTGTGTAACGTTGGAGCTGGCCTCGTCTGCGCCATCCATTGCAGCCAGAGATCCATGTCGATCTCACCCCACACCTCCTGGCTGTCCTCAGCCATCCTTGCCCTGAACTCCTCATCATATCTTACCCACGCGAAGCTCCCAAAGCTTGTGAATGCCTTCCTTATCACATCCATGTACTTCAGCACTGCTACGCACTTCTCTGGGAACTTCTTGCAGTAAACGCTAGCATAAATAATAAAAGCTGATGTCCAATTCTCAATCGTGACCGGGACCTTCGGACGCAAGGCCAACTTCTCCTCTTCCTTAGACCCCTCCTTCGCTCTTACTTCCCTATGCAGGAGCTTAAAAACTTCCACAAATTCCCCAGCCCATATCTTATCCTTTGTTGCCCCCATCAAATGTGCGCTCAATGGCTTCGTAATGCCCACATAGGGCAACCTTTTATTCTTCTTGGTACCTTCCGCCGCCCTCTGTTCCGGGGCCGGCCCTACCTCGTCCATCTTTTCTGTCTGCACCTCAACCGAGGATACCCTCCTCTCCATCTCCATGGTCCCTGTGGCCCGTAAAACCTTTTCTCCCACTGTCACCTGTGCCCCAACCTCTTCCCTTCCTACTCCCACCTTGTGTCGCCCTGTGCCAAGCTGCTGACCCCTCCCCTTCCTGCTCACCTCTTTCTGCCCTGCCATCGCCTAGCCGCAATCTGGCCTCCACTCCAACACTCCTCATCTCCTTCCTCACCAGGCTCCTGCTGCAGGAACAAAACAAATCCGCAGACTCCCCTAACCAGTTTCCCCGCTTACCCCTTGCACCCTAACAACCCCACTCTTGGCTTTCACCTTCCCACCCCAAACTCCCTCTCAGTCTTTCCCTCCTCCTTAAACCAATGTACCCTTCCTCCTCCCACTGTCCCACATACGTCTCCTCCCCTTCATCATCCCTGATGTAATACCATGGCTGTAGCAAGCACATGGTCGGGCCGGGCAGCTCCTCCTCGCATGAGCCTGGTGCGTCTGCCCTGCCACTCCGTCGGCATCTTCTCAGTGGGACCATCAAAACCCCTTCCTGATGCTCCCTTCTCAAGTGAGGGGTCCTCTCCTCCACCCTTTGGTCCTCCGTTCTAGGCTTTGGTTGCCTTGCTGATAATATTCAGTGCTTTGTCCTTAATTAAAACCAAATAAGGCCCCCCAACTGTCCCAATAAACTCGCCCTAAATCGATTGCTTTATTGACAACTATTATCTGTCCTCTAAATATTTCCCTCCTGGAATATCCTAATGTTATTATTATTTCAGTTTTTTTATACCTGCCCCAAAAAAAACCTAAATCAGCTGTATGCCCCTTATTGCGGGAAGCAATATCGCACTAAAAAGGGGGGGGCCACGCCGTGGTACGTACCCTTTCTCATAAACACGTGTGCACCCTTTTAAGGGCTCCACACTTCCCCCGGACGGCTGCCGCACTTCACCGTGCATCAATACGCTCCAAACTAACGGCTAACAACACGTTGGCCGCATGGAACTCCTGCCCGCCTCGCTCTCCTCCTCTACAGCCAAACGTCCCCTACGCTGGGACAACCAACACCCTCTGCCTTGCCAACACGGGCGGGGCCAGCCGACCGCAAGGACCGATGGCGCCGCACTGGCAGAACACAACGACCCTCGCTAGAGCTCCTAGCGGTGCCGCGAAGCAGCCAGATGAGTCGCTCAGAGAACAGTAAGCCTTGGGTGTGCTTTATTTACAGCACACCCGGCTATAAACTTGTATCCACCACAACTCTTCGAAATGTCTAATAAATACTCCTACCAGCCCCCAAATACTGACAGCTAGACCCCAGCCCTGCCTCACCTCGGTAACCTGCCGCTAAACTAGGCCCCGCAGGGAAGGCTCGGGAGCAGGCGACCTGGACAAATGCTCGTCCTCAACTGTTGCCTGCTCCAGAGCCTTCCCTGCCCCCTCATATATCCCTGACAGCGCACTATGCGCAGGCCAGCTCGCTGGCCTGTGCAGCACCCAAAACCACCCCGGGGGAAATGCTTCAATCTTTAGGCAGGGCTGATGATGTTTTGTTAATGTTCAATCTTTCCCTGCCCCTGTACCACACTTCTACATCCTTTCTCCCTACTTTTAAGTAATGCATACTGGCCACAAATCATACATGTGCAGCTTTCTACGCGGATGATCCATTATAGGCATCTCTCGGTTTGCAAATGTACCCTTATTTGAATGTAAATACATGTCAAGCATGGCTATTTTCCTGGAAAAGGAGATTCTGATAGCGAATGACAATCAAAAGATTGCCAGGGTTCCTGTAAAGACGATAGTGGAACCGACAATTTCCTATAGACAAAGAAATATTATTATTGATAATTAATGGAGACATTAAAGAAAAAGAGCACAGTGTGTGGGAAGCTGGCATTTATAGTTCCCTTACTAGCAGGGGTCACCTATGAGGCATTGAACTAGATACGCGAAGAAAGTTCCGAAGGACTTCAGACCTCCTGGTATTTTAAAACTCATTAAATGGCAGAACTGGAAACCTGTCTATGATGATTATTTATTTATTATCAGTATTTCACATTTTTCTTCAATAATAATATATGTGAAATTAATTCTTCATATCAAGAGATCCAGGATATTCATCCCCATATTTGAGAATTTAGCTTTTTAAATGTATACATTGCGACCACTCATGTGTGAGGTCAGCGCCCAGATACCCCCCCCCTCGGGTTCGGTGCACTTTATAAATATCAAAATAAATAAATATCCTTAACAAGATTTTACTTAAACGTCTTCAGAGATACTGGCTTTTTATTCAGTCTTTAGGCCGGGATGATGATGATTTGTTAATGTTCAATCTTTCCTGCCCCCTGTACCACACTTCTACATCCACTTTTAAGTAATGCATACTCGCCATAAAATATAAATGTGCAGCTGTTTACCTGGATGATCCATTTCAGGCATGTATAACCTGTACGGGCACTGAAAATGTTACTATTTAGATATATACAGCTGAATACCCTTGCTACGTGGCCTGATCATATTAGCGAAAAAGTAAGATTTAGTGTTACAAAGTTATCCACTAGAAGCGCATGATCTAGAGCAGAGAATGGGATGATTGGTTGATGTCCAGTCATTCGGGAACCTGGAGGGCCTATTAACTTTTCGATTATTCGTTTCCAGGAACAGTGAGGCAATGAGATCTGCCTGCTGGGCAGCAACGTCCGGAAGTGAATGTGATGACACCAGTGCGTGCGAGGACGAAGGTCACTGGCGCGGACGAAGGTCACTGCCTTTTTTTCAGCTGCTGAACAATTCTCTAGTTGTCATTTTTGCAGGCGAGTGCCACTCTTGGCAGGGTTGACTTGGGCAAAATAACAGGCCAGCACCTATAAAAAAAAGTGGCCCACAATCTCAAAACGCTTTTCATTACATGTTGCCACTGAGCTTTAGAGCCGTATGTGGCGGCATTTTTTGTCTGTGACACATTTGGCTAATAACATTGGACAAAACTAGCAGCTACAAGGCATCAATTCAAACTTTTCCATGTTGCCTCACAGAAGTGACTCACTCACCGAAGGACTGCCCTTTGGGCATGGACTTATTTCCCTAAGGCCAGTCGCAGCTCTTGGACACCATTTCAATCCCGCCCCCTGCAGTTTTTATGCAAATTAAGCATCCTCCAGGGACAGTCGCAATTCCCACCTATGACCCCAGCAAGAGTCAAACGTCAATATGTTTTGAGTCAAACAGAGAGTATCTTTGAAGGCATTGCTTGAGCATTGATTCAATGACATTGTAGGCTAGATGTATTCATTTTATTAGAAGAAGAGCTCACGCAGCATTATGTAAATGGGGGGATTTGTGGCAGTAGGAGGCAGTGAAGCTACAACGAGGATGTCTTAACATAACTCTGCAGTTCCCACAAGGTAGATATTGAGGAGTTCTGAGGCTTTCAGTGGTGAACTGGAGGCCCTGGAAATAATTGTCAAACCAGCCCCATATTGCATATTTTGAGCAAGCCCAACACTTTTCCTATGAGAACATTCGGAAATAAAATAACTAACCACACAAAAGAGGCCCAGGGGGCAGAGTCCTACCAGGAAGTCTCCAGAGTTCCCTATAGGCCTGTCCCACCCGGTGGCTGTGCTCCAGTCAATCATCCTCTGGCATGCTGCGCCATGCTGCCTATGAAACACTTCCTGGGTCTTAAAGTCATTCTCGTCTGGCATGGATTGACTTTCCCGGGCCGTGGCTGCCGACAGCTCATAGGGTTTAAAAAAACTGAATAAAGATGACTGCATGTACTTATGTTGATTATTTTCAACCATGTGCACATACCTATTTGGTAAAAATAAACGAAGAGAGCACACCAAAATGTAAAAGTGAACACAAAATAAAGCCTACACAAAGAGTATCATTATGAAGCTGCTTCACTATGGTCACCTCAATTACTTCTTGTTCAAGCACATCAATGTCACATGGCCTCGGCCATTGCCACCACATTGGCCAGAAACACTAGAACACTCCAAACAATCCTGAGCTATTATTTCTTGGATATCGTTTCCGGAAGTACTGTTGCAATGCTCTCCACATATGCAGCCGCCCAGTTAGTTTACAAGAGGGACATCATCATATAAGTGGCTAGTGGTGAAACGTTGAAACTCATGCTAATATTATGTGTGGGGCACCATAATGATGAAAAATGTAGGGCTCCTGCATGCTCCTGACACGGCATGGCCTCAGTGCATGGCCAGAATGCAGTTTTGTTGGTTGAAGTGGCGTCTCCTGGGAAATGTAGTCCTCATATGAATGTGCCTTGTATATGGTCTTCCTTGCCTCATTGATGAAGCCACAGGGTAGGGCATTATGGCCTCTGGTTTCGAGCAAGGCAATGAAGAAAATAAATGGGCAGTGCAAATTATTGATTTCTTTACGGTGCACCAACATCGCGCTCCGAACGCTCAGTGGAGACCGTTGGGGCCTAGCATTATCAGTGATCCGATGCAGAGTCGGAGGGCATAGGAAATGTCTCTTGGATAGCTGGGGGTGCAGATATCTTGTGATTGGAAGCCCAGCTAAAAGAAAAGGTTCTACCTGCGTTGACTACAGCAACCAGAATCCCCTGAGGCCATATTTAGTACTAACAAGCAACATCTGAACAGACTGCCTCCCTGACGAGGGCAAGAGGCATAAAAGCACTTAGAGGAGAAGATCATCTGAATTGTGGAAGCTGAGCTGGACACCATAGTGCGCCCTCGCCCCCCCAGTTTCACAAAGTGTGTTCTATTATATGCAGTTGAAATGTGAATTTAATGATTTAAATTGAGTATGCTAGGTACCATTTATGTATGTGATAAATTAGTGTGATGTTGTGATGTACCCAATATTATACATTATTCTTGCCATATGTGTATGTGGTGAATGATTGTGATACAGCAATGTGCTTACTAATATACATTATAATTAATATGCATTAAAATTCATGTTTTACTGCTTTAATCAGTAGTATGCTTGTGAGCTATTATTATCTTGGGAATAGTGTGCTTAGTGGTCAGTGAGCCTAATAATACATTTAAATGCCATTGTGTGAAAAGAATGATGACATTGAAGTGCTATTCTATGCATAAGGAAAAAAAGGTATACTAGTCATATACATGCATGCTAAATATTCCATCTTATCTACACGGTTACACAGGAGTAATTAACCTGTGCCTGTATGTCTTAATGATGATATGTGTCTCCAGCAGAGACATCTGTTTCTATGAGCTCTTTGTTTTGTTTGTCGCTTTTCTGTCTTTTCCTATCTTTTCTGTGTGCTCTTTAGGTGTAGTGTGGTAGTAATACCCTCTGTCGTGGTGTGCGTCAGGATTCCTGTGTGAGGACAGGTTGGTGGTACATTTTGCATGTGTGGTTTTTCATAGGTGGTAGCGAATGCCTCGGTTCCCAAGTAATGGTAGGTTACTATGTGTGGTTTGCGAATGTGCTCGCGAATGTGCTTGGGCTTGGCAGGCCTGAGACCCTGTGTGGCCGGCAGGATGAGAAGTGAATGCACTCAGATGGTTGTGGATGTTATATAGGGGGCAGCTTCGAGATCCAGGGTGGCATTTCTGGATAGATGGTGGTATGTTTCCTGTGATGGTTTAGAATGTTGGTTACGTGGTTTGTGGAATACGCCTTGGTGGTTGTGAATGTGGTGTTGCTGCAGTGAGGGTTGTGAATGTGGTTTTGCTGCAGTAAGGTTGTGTGCTGCTGCACAAGGGATCCTGCATGGTATGGCTGTGCGTGTGTTGACCCTTTCCTATAGTCTTATAAGGAAGGGGGACGTGTAGTGTGGGGCTTACATTGCCATATGCAATGCAAGCCATGGAATGTTGGCTAGTGGTGGAACACTGGGTTCCCCCAGGGTTCCATGGATGACAGTTATTCATTCAGGATGGGAAACACAACTCAGAGGAGGATGTTCCCTATGCTCTCCCTCTTCTTATAACCTCTACCTATGAACATAAAGCACTTCTACATTTTGTACTTGCTGGCTCCTGTCTCATACCTGCATCCTGTGTCTTCCTCTTGGAGCTGCACACTACAGTAATGAGCTGAGCTCTTAGTCTTTGCTGTATGACAAGTGAATCCTCTTTCAGCCACTTAGCATCCGTCATTGTGCTCTGTCTCTGGCATGAGAGTGTACCATTTTATTCATGAATACTGTGAATGTTCTTTCTCCTGTCTTTCATAATCTCTCGAACAAGCCTCTCTTACATCGCTTTGGGCACAGCCAGCTCTGGTCTCATTATGGTGTGTCTGCTTGCAACGCCAAGCCTTATTTGGAGTTAGGATTATATTAGCTTTGGCTCCTGTTGACTTAAATTGTTATAGAAATCATTTTGCCATCCTGTCCAGAACCTTCGTTGTCAATCGTCATGACTTGTCCTCATAGTGGGACTTTTTGTCCAGATGTAGCAATCACCCTGTCCCTCGGCCAAGGCTGACAAGCTACAATTACAGGTTGTTTGGTTTTCTGCTACAAGCATGATTGTCGTGCCCTTATTCTGACAGCATAAGTAAAGCTTGCAACAAGCACTGAATGACAAATTAAATGATTTCTGTTTGAAAAAGGTCTCAGGAATGTTGTTTTTCTTCCGTATGCACACGGCTCTCCAGCTGAGATCTCTGATGTGTGTGCAGCAGGCTGGGAACTCCTGTTTGCCATGGTTGGCATCCGTTCCTTTCTGCCCAACCCAAGCATCGCAACCTGGAACCATTTTCTGTAACTCCTGGCAGGTCTTGTTCAGTGTCCTGCTAGGATTGTATTTGTGCCACTGCTCCTGAACAGTTTGTTGTGAGGCAGATGAATGCATCATCCATAGCTTCTGCCCCTGCCCTGTACCAATACTACAATTGTGAGAGATGTAACTCACTGAGACAGCTGTTCTGCCCTTATCCCCCACTGGTGCAGCAGGGTTTGGAGACAATGGGCCTCATTCCGACCCTGGCGTTAACCAAGGCGCTGTCAGCGCCTTGGTTGACGCCGTTATCTTTTCGACACCGCCATGGTGAATGGCGTAATTACCGCCCCATTCCAAGGTTGGCGGGGGCGGTAATTCCCCATTCACCATGGGCCCTTCCCCATTCCCATTTTTGGCCCATAGGGCTCAATGGGAATGGGGAAGGCGCTAAGTACGGCACCGTAAATTACGGTGCCGTAATTAGCTCCTAGGTCCCTTTGCGGGTTGGATTTTTAACGCCTGCAAAAAGCAGGCGTTAAGTACCAACCCGCAAAGGGAACTCGGAATAGGGCGGTAAGGGTTTAACGGCACCGGTCTCATTACCGGTGACCGTTAACCCTTACCGCCCTACTCGGAATGACCCCCACTGTAAGCTAAAGATGGAGAAAGCATTCAAACTAACGTAAAAGTAAATGCGCATGCATTAGATACGAAGCAGACATGCACTCCACATGAGGAACGCGTACAATAGATAATATGTGCATTTAGACATGAAGAAAACAAACATAGCATCCACAGACATGAAGAGCACTAACAGAACGAATGTGTAAGGTGAATGCAACATGAGCAACAGACGAATATAACTCACTAAACACAGAGCAATAGTGTAATTGAGCAGCCATGTTCTGAAAACTGGAAGTCCCAGCATGTCTTTCAAAAAGCACGGGCCTCAAGACCTAGAGAAAACTCAAAAGGCTGTATCTATAGAAATACATATCCATGAAGGTTTCAGGCAATGGGCCTCATTACAATAGTGCCGGTATGGAAACAACGGTGCTGGTAAGCCTACCAACACTGTCATTTCCGGACCGGCACACTACAACTCTGCAGGCAGGTGCCATCCCGCCTGCCAAGGTCAGACCTGCCGGGCGGGACAGCACCCGCTTGCAGAGTTCTCACGGGAGCACCGGCACCATTGCTAATGGTGCAGGTGCTCCCGTGTCCCCATTCCCATGGAGCCCTATGGGAATCCATTGGAATGGGGACTAACACAATTACTGGTGCCTGAATTCCTGGGCCACCAGACTTGGAATAGCCAATAGCGCGACATTTTTTTACGGGTCTGGCGGAAACCCACTGGTCTCACTGTTCCGGATACCGCCAGACCCGTAATGAGGCCCAATGACTGGCAACAAGTACCAAGGTAAGAGTGAAATATGGGAGGATCGGAATGAGGGAACAAAGACATGAGATAACAAATTCCCAAGGTGCAAGCAGTATACTCCGAGATTAAGGTTTTATAACTGCACAACCAGCCTTTGTTAGCCAGATGCAGTACACCAGTAAGCCAAAGGACTCCATAAAGAATAACACAAGAGTGTCTCTGGTGGCAACAGAAAACACAACACACATTATTATCAACTAAAACCTCAATAAATAGGAGGTAAACCTATTCCAAACATGGCCCCTTAGCACGTGGCCCATAATTGAAGAACACTGGCCATTCATTAGAAACAAACACAAATATAGCACTTGCGATACTCCCTAAAATCGCAAATAGACATGAATTGCTACACAAGGTCATGTCCCAAGAATGAGGGATGGTAACTTCTAATTGAAGGAAAAAAGTTCCATGGGCCTCTCTCCTCATACTCTACATCTGGTTCATATCTTGATGATTGGTCAGTTGTCCAAGGTCGGTTAGCAATGTGCCAACCTATCAAAATCCTTAGTGTCATTTTGCCATCAAGTAGTATGCCAACCAATCCCTTGTCGTATAGATGTGTTTTTACCTTTATCAGTATAGGGGTGGTTCCAGGTGGAGCCATCAGATACTTGTAACCCAATGAACTGTTTAACCCATATATAATCTGTACATAGCCAAACCCACTAACCAATACCCAGTCCCCATAAGTTGTGTAAGCTTATCATGTTATGACATCATTGATGACACATTTGTAGTACTTAAGCAACTGTTTTTGATAAGCATAATATACAAAAACAAAAAAAATATTATTGCTATGCCTATGTCATACATCCACAGATATGCTAAAGGTTTTCGGCGTTGAGTCTCCCCTATCAGCCTTCTCCCCTACATGCCCTTGTAGGGGAGCCTGCTCGGAAAGGACTTCTCTCCAAAGGTGGCTCCTGTTGACCTCTCTCTGTTGCACATAATCCTGCTCTTCACATGATCCCTCTGCAGTCCTAGGGCCATGGCAGGGCCCCCCAACAGTTCGTCATCACTTAGCTAACTGTCCTCTGCTACTATATGTTAAGGTGCACCCAAAATCCCAAATAGGCCCACAGGAATCAGAATCAGTCCAAACCAGATTCAATGGTGGTGTAGACAAAGGGCTTCATTATGAGTGTGGCAGTCCGGAAATAAGGGTGCCGGTAGCAACGTACCGGCTCCCTTTCCAGACCGTCACGCTCAGACTCTGGGGCTGCGACCATTACGTCTTGGCAGGTTTGACCTGTCTGGCGCAACGGCACCCGCCCGCAGAGTTTTCATGGAAGCACCAGCACCGTTAATAACAGTGCCGGTACTTCGGTGAACCCATTCCCGTGGAGTCCTTATTGGACTCCACGGGAATGGGGACTTACCAAATCCACCACCTGCCTTCCCGCTCCTCCAGGACTTGTAATGTCCCGGTAGGACCAGGAAGTCTGGCGGCGGATTCAGTGTTACGTGGACAGCGGGAACCTGCCATCCTCATATTGATGCCCAAAGTATAGTTATGAAGATATTATATGTAGGGGTGTACCAAAAGTTTGGTTTGAATAAGTATTTGGCCAAATTCCAGCTGAAAATGGGATATTCAGCTTAGGCCGAATACTTAATCAATTATCACTCAAAGCTAAATAGTTTCTCCTACAAAATACATCAAGTATCACTTTGACTGATGCCTGGAGTCATTCAGGCCTGCCATGTTTCTCCTTTAAAAGGATCATTAAACAAACGCTGCGGTCACATTTTTTATTGAGTACAGGCAGAGCAGATTTGTGAAAGTGCAAAGTCCCTGCCCTTCATGTGCTGAACAGACAGATTATCATCTGGTGGCTTGCTGGTGAAGGGTGAGCTGAAGCAAAACACTCAATATTTCGAATGTATCTCTAGTCTCCCATGTATTGTGCAGTTGAAAACCATTGAGATGGAACAATACTTTATGAACTCACTGGTATTTTCGTTAGGTGCTTATTAATTTGCTAGTAACGTGTGAGAAACCTGAATGTTACACCTTCCAATCCTTCCAATTACCAATTCAAATAATATAATTAAATGAATTAATATTGCTGTTGTAGAGATCCTAGTAACTTCCAAACCTTGATTAAAATTGCTTAGGAGGTAGTGTGCCTGCAGCAAAGAACTGTACTCATCTAAACAAGTAAATTAAGCATGCACATGCCAATTAAAGATGTTAAAACTAGCACTGTCCCTTACCTTTAGGGTCAGCAGAGAGCCATGGAGGACTCAGCATTTCCTAAATATTTTGTCTGTTGTCTTTTACCATGCTCCAAAACACATTCAAACACACCACACCGGAAAAATAATTAAAAATACTATCTATTAATGAAAAGATATTTTTCAAATGCCTCATCCCCACTCCGCAGGTAGAAAGCATGGCTTAAGCATCCCAAAGGTTTGTATTAAGGAGCACTTCAGGAGTCAGCAGCGTGCTAATTGATGTAATCATTCCTTTTGTGTTTGAGTGCCTTGCTGTAAAAAGAAGGCTAAAGATGGGCAGGCCCAAAAGGAACATTTAAAAGTATGACAAGACAAATCTCAGGGCATCATTAGGGGTCCGGCGGTAGCCATGCCGGTAAAAACAGCATGACTGCTGCCGGAGTTATTTCTTTCCAGCGCCCGGCAATGGGGATTTACCAGGGCATTACAGCCTATTAATTAGCCTATTAATAGGTAATTGCCTATTGCCAGGCGCCGGAAAATATAACTCCCCATTTCCATTCGAGTCCCATTGGACTCCATGGGAATGGGGAGGATGGATGCACCGGCACTGTTAATAACAGTGCCGGTGCATCCGTCAAGGTCTGCGAGCGTGTGCTGTTCTGCCCGCCATATCAGACGCGGCAGGCGGAAAGGCACCCACTCACAGACCTTGCAGTTTGCCAGTCCGGTAACAACGGTGCTAGTAGCTTATCAGCACCGTTGTTACCGGACCGGCATACTTGTAATGACGCCCTCAGTCTCCCCTCACAGTGATTGCATACTATGCTTTTGGGCTCGTCTTAGTTATTTGCGCCCTGCCCAACAAGTGACACCTATGAATCTTTGCTGTTATTAAAAAGTTTATTTTATTATAATGGGCCTCATTATTACTCTGGCGGTAGCTGTGCCGAAAAAACCGGCACGGCTGCTGCCGGAGTCATTTTTTTCTGGCGCTCTGGAATGGGCAATTACCGGGGCATTACAGCCCCGGCAGACCTGGTAATTGCCCATTCCCGAGCACTGGAAAATATTAGTCCCCATTCCCATTTGAACCCACATAGGGCTCAATGGGAATGGGGAGGTCGGATGCACCGGCACCATTCGTGAATGGTGCCGGTGCATCCGACATGGTCAAACCTGGCAGGTGAAAATGTGAGCAGAACTTGTAGTTTGCCGGTCTGGTAACACCGGCACCGGCAAGCTTACCGGGACCGTTGTTACCGGACAGGCAACCTTGTAATGAGGCCCAATGTATTCCTTTCATGGTTTATGCAAACATCTTCCGTAGACACCAAAGAAAAGAAATGCAAAATAGATTTGGTATACATATTTTAAAGTGTGTTTTTAATTTACAAGGCAAATTTTACTTTGTTTACACAACTGTGTTTATTAAAAAGTCAACTATTCGGCTCCGTCTTTGGCTCCGGTCGAATACCTGTCCAACTATTCAGTATTCGGCCGAATACTTAAATCTACTATTCGGTACACCCCTAATTATTATTGGAGAGAAAATATGCAAACAGAGACCATTGTCCACGCATGTAGAATATGAAGTGAGCTGCAGCTTGCAAGCAAAACTAACAGAGGCTGAGGAGGAGGTTCAGAGAGAGAGAGAGAGAGAGACGAGGCAATAGGGTTGAGACAGCAATTGTGCCAAATGAATAGATAAGTGGACAAATAATACTCAAACTTGATGGAAAGGGCATCGATGAGTCTAACGAGAAAGAAAAGTAAGTTAGAGAAGAAAAGGAGAAGGGAGTAGAGGAAGAGAGAAAAGTAGAAAGACAAAGAGAAGGAGAGGCAGAACAGATCAAAGGAGGATAAGGAAATAGAACAGAAACGAGAAGAGATGGAGAGAACAAGGAAAAGGGAGGAAGAAAAGGAAATCGAAAAGAGATAAATTGAACAGGGAAAAAGAGGAGATGAGGAGAGCAGGGAAGAGGAGGCTTTATGGGTCCCATTTAAGGGCATGGGAGTAGGGAGAGGGTTGGCTTCGTCAGACTTGGACGAGCCGGTGATAAGGCCGGAACCTATAAAATATCCATGGCCACCAGAAATGATCCTGAGGGGGTGGAGAGGAAAGCTCCATATGTAAAAAGACTATGGCCCTCATTACGACCCTGGCGGAATTCGCGGTGCTAAATGCACCGCGGAGCATGGCGGAAAGCCGCCGATAGCGCCATGGGGGTTGGCGGATTTACCACCCCATGCCGACCTTGGCGGAGCGGTAAATCCCCAATCCCCATTTACCCTTCCCCATTCCCATTCTTGCCCCATAGGGTATAATGGGAGTGGGGAAGGAGTTAATTACGCCGCCGTAAAGTACGGCGGCGTAATTAACAACGAGGTCCCTTAGCGCCATGGTTTTCTCCGCCCGGTAAAACCAGGCGGAGAAAACCTCCATGGCGCTAAGGGAACTCGTAGTAGGGCGGACGGGTCCGCCGCGATTACCGCTGGCGGTATCCCACTCCGCCAGGGTCGTAATGAGGCCCTATGAGATTTACTGGGTTGAAAGAAAGTTAGTCTAACGGAAGTATCAAAAAGGAAGAAGGGGGCAATAGCACCCTTACGTTACACCGGGATAATACAGTTTCCCTCATTACAAAAATGTCAAGGACTAGCACAGTATATGCCGTGGCCTCGGACAGATGAACATTTACAATTTGCTGATTTACAAGTTACCGTCACTTACAGCAGGAACTATGAGTTATAAAGAGAGACGGCTGGCATGACATTAGCTGTGGGTTGCATGAAGAGCTTGTTTGCTGCTATATTGGATGAACAATCAGATGATATTTGTAAACGATCAGGGTATCCTAGAGTAACGTCCCATAATACAAGCCATGACATGGCACCTTTCAATAATTGTCTATGAGAGTTGTGAAGGGCACTTAGAATGCAATTTCCAGACACATTAGATATGAGCACTACAATGATGTGAGAAATCATATCAGATGACGATCCCGCTGCATATATACAGGAGATTCAGGAGAAACAGCAGGAGGAGCAACCTCAGACACAGCAAGCACCAATGCAAGCACCAGTACAACAGAAGGTAGTGATGCCATGGAATGCAAACATACTGCTGCAGGCACTTAAACCTAGAATAGGGTGTGTGACGGGTGGGAGGGAATCTGTTCACCAGTAAGGGACTTGATTTGTTCCATCATACCGATTACACCAGACCCACAAGAGGAACCAAGGCTTGGGGTAACCATAGGCGACAAACATTTTTCCCCATGTCAGGCATTTTCATGGACACACAAGGTTTTTCTGGGGTGACAATAACAGTTCCTTTTACAGATAATTTACCCATTACTATAGGAGAGCATGACATAGCTATGCCTTTTTACATATATGGGAGAGACTTGATGAGTAAATTAAACATGACAATCTTCTTTACTGAAAAGGGGACAATATGTTCTATCCCATGGATCCATTATGTGAATGCAAAAGAATTCATAACAGCATTTTATTGCCAAAAGGTACCAAGAGGGGTACCACTAAACCCAGAAGTATTACGTTATGGAGTAAACGTGTTGCCAGCAGGTCTTCCAACAATAAAGGACACATTATTGTGGTTACCCGTTTTTGTTTAGACCAGAAGTACCCAGGGACATGGCAGAAGGGCAGATAACTACAATGGAGCTAGAAGCAGCAATAGTAAGAGAGGACAGGGCAGTATTACAAGGAGGAGATGATGAAGGGATAAATTGGTGTGCAGTTATAGCGCTTGACTCGGTACATAGACCGACTGACTTGAGAGTAATTGTTTACAGATGAAGACTCAGATGACAAAGTGATATTTAGCATCAGTTTCACATATCTGTGGCAATTTGAGGACAGGGTGATTCCTCCGAAAATGTTGTTAGTGAAGAACGTATCATCCTTTCTTCAAGAAGATTTGGCACACATGCTCACTATGGACCAGCAGTCCATATGATGTTGGTCTATTAAAAGGAGTAGGAGCCGTCAGAAATAAACTGAAAAAGGGAGCTATTTCGTCATGAGTAAAACATAATCCCATGTCAAGGGAAGCTGATGAGGGCATCTATGAGTCTATCACTGCGACAGGGGATATTAATGGCTTCAGAATCGCCATGCAACAAAGTGGTGTACCTGATTAAAAAGATGACAGGAGGGCGTCGAGATTTATGCAGGATTTACCGCCCCTGAATAATATTGTTGAGGCAGAGTGCCTCATTACGAGTGTGGAGGTAGCCATGCCGTTTTTACCGGCATGACTACCCCCAAACTCGTGTCCGGGTCCCGAAAAATGTGAATTACCGGGCCATTCTGACCTTTGCGGGCCCGGTAATTCCCATTTTCGGGACCCGGACCCGTTACGTCCCCATTCCCATTGAGCCCCTATAGGGCTCAATGGGAATGGGGAAGATGGTAACAACAGACTCATTCATAATGGGCCCATTGCTACCATCCTAGTCTGCTCGTGTGTGCTGGTATGCATGCCTGGTCAGACCAGGCATGCAGTCCGGCACCCACAAGCAAACTCGTAATGTTGCAGCGAGGTAACAACGGCACCGGTAGCACTACCGGCACCGTAGTTGCCTTACCGCAACACTTTTAATGAGGCCCAATGTCTCTCTTGATACCATGCCTGTCTCACAGGGCACTGTCAAGTTGCACATTTCCTAAGTGCATCTGTAGCACCATGTTGAAGACCAAGGGTGATTCACAGTACTCCTGGAGTAGACAGTAATGTTGCAATCGAATTCTGCGGTCAAATATTGAGACTCTTCATGCAAGGGAATTGAAAAGAAGGCATTCTTTAAATCAATCACTGTAAAGTATTTGGCTGTAGACAGTATATTACATTATATCATGGCTGGATTTGACACCAAAGGACACTCTGGGGGTCATTACGAGGTAGGAGATAGCCATGCTGCTAATAGTGGCATGGCTTCCCCCTTACCGGGTACCGGGTCCGGATTGCTTGAATGAGGAATTACCCGGCCATTCTGACCTTGGAGGGCTCAGTATTTCCCCATTCAGGGAACCCAGACCCTCTGCATCCCCATTCACATTCGAGCCCCCATAGGGCTCAATGGGAATGCAGATGATGCTAACAACGGGCCCGTTAATAATGGGCCCATTGTTAGAATGCTGGCCTGCTCGCGGGACCCATTAAGGCCGCCTGGTAAAACCAGGCATCCTTAGCGGGTCCCGTGAAGAGAACTCGTAATAGGGTGGTAGGGGGTTAACGGCTCTGGCACCTTTACCAGTGCTGTTAACCCCTTACCGCCCACCTCGTATTGAGGCCCAATGTCTTTGGGTCTCTAGGGGGTTCCCTTCCCCAAGTTTCAATTCTTCCAGTTCCAAACAAAAAGACATAGTTCCTCTTAGGCCTCTCAGGTTCCCTTCCAAAAGCGTAGGCCTTTCCTGTAAAGTTCACAATGTCTCTATGGGCCTCTCTGGATTCCCTTGCCCAAGGTCTATGCCTCTCTGATCTTTATACGAGTGTTCTTTACATTTCTCTTTGGGCCTCTCAGGCTTCCCTTCCCCAACCCTTAGGCCCCTTTTGGTCTTTAAACAAAAGGTTCTCCTGGTCAGGATGTACCTTTCATTGTATAGTTCTTTCAGGGGAGGTAGTATCAGAGACTTTCGAGAATGTCAGGCTCTTAGCCAGTCCCAGGCGCAGCCGCTCTGATTTATAATCCCTCTCCTTATTCTCTGCACCTTTCTTTTGTCTCCTTTTCCCTTATGTGCCTCTTTCACTCTGTTCTTTTCCACTTCACTGGGCCTCATTACGAGGAGGGTGGTAAGGGGTTAACAGTGCTGGTAAAGGTGCCGAAGCCGTTAACCCGTACTGCCCTATTACGAGGTACCCTCGCGGGACCCGCTCTGGACGTCTGGTTTTACTAGACATCCTTTGCGGGTCCCGCAAGGGGACAAGCATGCTAACAACGGGCCCGTCATTAACAGGCCTGTTGTTAGCATGCTCCCCATTCCTATTGAGCCCTATGGGGGCTCAAATTGGAAGGGGGATGGTCCGGTTCCGGGTTTCCTCAATGTGGAAATACCGGGCCCTCCAAAGTTGGAATGGCATGGTATTTCCCCATTCAGGGATCACGGACCCGGACCCGAGTTTGGAGGCAGCCATGCCCTACTGTGCTTCTTAAACACCTTATTTTCTGTCGTGTACACTTGCATCCTCTTTTCACCTTGCTGTGCCTCTTGCACACTTCTCTTTAATGTTTCATGCACTCTTGCTTCTTCATTTACCATTCCCGTGCTTCTTACATACTCTGTTTTGGTTTTGGGAAGCTCATACCCTTTTCCCCATTTTCGAGCACCCTCTCTTTGCTTTCCGTTCTTATTATTTCTATTTCTTTCTGTTTTTTTTCATTTTGGGTCGCTTATACCCTCTTCCCCGCTTTCGGGTTGTTCTCACCCGTGCTTTTTTTTCAGTTCAATTTCTTTCTATCTCTGGTTAGCGCACTTTCTCTTGCTCTTTCTGTCTTTTCGGATCCACGCCGCTAGCGCACTTTCTCTCCCTTTGCTTTTCTTTCTCTCGCTTTCAATTGTTGGGCCATTTGCCCACTTCCAAAGCTACCACTCCCGCCACCTGCATGCTACTGAGTTTTTCACTCTCTCTCTAATTCGGGAACCTCACCAACGAAGCACTGTGCTGGCAAGCAGTTCTCTTGGGTCGTACCACCTGCCCCTCAGACCTCTGAGAGCAATCTAAGCAACCAGAGAGACCCTGCAGTGGAGTGGTTAATTGTAACACAGTAAATAAATAAGTCAATTAAGTCATGTTGCCTGAAATCTCCGCCTTACCAAGATAACCCCAATAACCACACCCACAACATCTCTACAGAGAGAGCCGCATTGGATGCTAGAGAAATGAGACATTTCTGCAAATGGCCAGGTGTAAGAGTGCACGGTTGCAGGTTGAATTTCGTTAAAAGGGCTACTCCCCCTTCCCTCGACTAATTGACTCTCTTCTAAAATCTCCTACTGCCTACACAAACTCCCCACAGATGGCCATCACAGGCCAGCCATTAGCACTCAACACTAAATGAGCCAAAGTACTGTAGTTTATTACATCTTGGGTTCTCACCTTTGGACAGCATTCTCCCAGGTTTATCCACCAAACCCATACTACCTTTGCATGCCTGACCCATGGGCCATGCAATGGCAGGGGCATTTGGCTTCCCCAGTATTGCATGGCTCATTAGGGATGCAGGTACTTCAGGGCTGAAAGTGTGTAGGGGGTGTTTTGGCACCTCCCCACCATTGCAGGACCACTGCGGCCTATGCATTCTCTGGTTCCTGGCAGATGTAGGGCCTTTGTGCAACAGGCAGCATGAGGCAGAGTTGTCGGCAGTCTGCAATGGGCTGCAGGTCAGAAAATAAAGAATATACCTGAGTGTAGGCATGCATGCAAGGATCCCACAGGTGTTCCAATGAAAACCGTACCTCACATGTTTGGGTGCACTTATATGGGCACAAAGGGAAAAGGCTAAACCTTTTGGGAGAGGACATTTTAAGATGTTGCTCTTGTAGAACCTACAGATTTGGCCCTGGGGTGTTGCAGCCACCAAAGAAAAAAGGGAACCCCATACATTTCTCAAAAGAAGACACCCGTGGGAATCCACATAGGCCTGACTTGCACGAATCGCCCTAGAATTTCATACCCACAAGCCCGGCAAAGTCCAAAATGTAGGGAAAAAAAACACAATTTTCAGACATTTGCACCAAGAAACCACTGAAACATGATGCCAACAACACATGTCCTACCTTCCCACGTTTCCAAAGGTGCCCTGACAAAAACGCTACCTCACATGTGTGGGTGCACCTACCTGGGTGCAAAGGGAAAAGGCTAAACCACTGCTATCCCAAAAGGTTTCGGAAGAGGAAATGTTTAGGATTTTGCTCGTCTGGACAACCTATAGATTTGGGCCTGGGTTGTCGCATCCACCAAGGAAAACAGGCAACTACATGGTTTTTGCAAAAGAAGACACGTGTGTGAATCCACAGAGATATGAGTTGTGCGAATCGCCCAAAATTCATTACCCACAAGCCCTGGCAAATTCCAAAATGTTGCGAAAGAATTATACTTGCAGACATTTGCTACCTGCAAACCACCGAAACACGCTACCAACAACACATATCCTAGCCTCCCATGTTCCCACTGGTGTCCTGACAAAAACGGTACCTCACATGTGTGGGTGCACCTACCTTGGCACAAAGGGAAAAGAAGAAACCACTGCTATCCCCAAGGATTTTGCTCATGAGGACAACCCACAGATTTGGGTCTGCGATGTCATAGCTACAAGGAAAACAGGGAACAGAAGACACCTGTGGAAATCCACCAAGGTGTGACTTACGCAAATCGTCCTAGAATGTATTACCCACAAGGCCTGGCAAAGTCCTACATTTAGGGAAAAAAAACACATTTTCACACATTTGCCACCGTGAAACCACCAAAACACTTGTCCTACCTTCCCAGGTTTCCACATATGTACCATGAAAGCCAGCCCTCCCATGTATAGGTGTCCTCACCTGGTCGAAAACGGGTAAATCATCTGTATGCCAAGTGCTCCAGAAATACAAAAATCACTGTGCAGTTCCCACTGTCGCCCTGTTTTTCCTCTTCAAGCGCTTTGTGAGAAACCTGAAGGTGTCTCACTCGCTAGTCCCTGGGGATCTGTCATCCAAGTGGCTAGGACATGCCCATCGCTTCCTGGGGCTGGACCAGTGTGGGAGGATCACCTGAATGGGGGCTTCTCGGGGAGTGGAAATGGGACACTGATGCGTGAAATGCACTATGCCCTTCCCTATTAACACCTTTTCCCCATCCTACCATGTAGGATACTTAGGAGCTCTACACCCCCCTTTTCCGACTCAAACACTTTACTACACAGTGAAAGACAATGGAATAAAACCAGAACCGTTTACCTGACATGTCCTGACACAAGGGTAAGGCAGAGTCAAGCAATGGACCATAACTACGCACACTTGACAGACCTTTCCCTTCCACACAGGGATAAAATGCGGAGCACAAGAACACATTTTCAGCAATGCCGAAAGCACGAGGATACAGCTACAACGGACCGGCAGTTCAAATGGTGGAGAAAGGCGGCGAGACCTGGAGGAACGACGAAGTGGGAACTGCCCTTGCCCTTTTCAGCTCAGATCCGCAAAGCCCCCAAAAGTGAAATCATAAAACCGGGAAGTACATTGGCATGTGGTGTGACAGGTGTCAAAGGCACACAGGGCTCTCCCATGCTGATAGCCAAAGCGGGAAGAAGTGCTTGCCACCGTGGGTCCGTCCTATACTCCCGAGACAAGAAACTCCAATCGTTCAGCACATCCTGTGAGTAGGAGAAGACAGATATTGAAACCGAACTGTGCTGGGCCCTAGGTTGTAGGCGGCAACATTGTTGAACAAAAACTTGTGTATTTGAACTTTAAAGAAACCCTAGTAGAAGGTTCAGAAGCAGAGTGGTCAGGCCTCACAGCACACTTATTCCAAGGACTCGGACTGAAGCCTTTAAGGGTTGTGTTGTTTGTTGAAACTACGAGAACCAAGAAGCCGTTGGAGAGGCCAGGGTGAAGTGTCAAAGTGGTCCTACGAGTGTCAAGCAAAACCCCTCCTACACTCGAATGTATTTGACACATTGAAGAAAACTGATTGATCTGTGAATGTGTGAAGCCTGACTGGGTGCTAAGAGAAAGCCTTACTGGGGGCTGGAACACCAAAGGAAGTGAATTCAGCATAGTTGTTAAATGGCAAATGTGAACCCGACAGAGGAATGCCTGCAAATTGTGGGTAAACCGGGATTTACCCATGAACATTGTGACAACAAGTATGAACCCATCTGATAGATGTCCACAATGGATAGTTGTTGAAAGGGACATTGAAACATGAAGAATGATGCACTTTGAGTAAATGGCCATAGTGTATCCAATTGACAGAGGCTAACATTGCAAGAAGGATCAGAGCTCAGTTGAGGGAGATCCAAAGGGGCGAAGAGCAATCGTCCAACATAATAGATTACCCAAAAGGACTTTGGTTTGTTTATTGTTTATTGTACAGCAGGCCTTCCAGGGAAAGAGACTTGGCCCCAGAAGTTCCTGGCATTGTTGAAAGGAACTATAACCTTGTCCTGGTGAGGCCCAGGAATGTGCTGTGCTCAAGGGTCCTACCCTGTAACATGCTAAAAACATGGGGAAGGGGGACCGCTGCCCTACCATCCTGAATTATTATTTGGTGAACACTTCTTTCTTTTCTTGTGAACATTATCCCACACTAGGTTGTTATTAAGTTGTAAATATTGGCAAACGTTTATTTTTTTAGTATAGGCCCTTTTTATTTGACAAGATGCCACTAGGACTGCCTTACTTTTCTTTGGTGGTTGTAGCTTCCTCCCATCTTAGATTTAGGTTTAGATTAGGTGTTTTTCGACAAATTATAGAGTTTAATGAACACCCTTGAACAGTGATCACTTTTGTCTGTCTTTACTGTTGCCACCATGAGTTCCTTACACCTTTCACAGGCACCTTTCCTCACTCTCCTCATACATACAGTTCACAGTGCAACAGGAGATTCATGGTTGGGTTTGGCACAAAGAAATAAGTTCTTGTGAGCAGTAAAGCCACGTCACGGCACCAACCATTTTACTGGCCAGTCATACACCTTTTGTGTCTGCAGTCACTAGCCATCAATTTCAGCATGCACACCACTACCAAATCACTAGCTCCACAGCAACCATATCTGCAGACTTATAGCAAGTGCAGATCCGCTCACATGGCAAACTCGGCACCAGGAGATATGTTTCACACCAACTTAATGTACTTGCATATCAACTGTGCCTGCATTCAAATGTCATGTGGCACCAACCGCATCTGCAGACTCATAGCAAGTGGACATCTGCTCACATGGCGCCCTCATCTCCAGGACATGTCTTGCACACCAACTTCATGTACGTGCAGATCAACTCTGCCTGTATTCAACTGTCACGTTGCACCAACCGTATCTGCAGACTCATAGCAAGTGGACACCCGCTCACTTGGCTACCTCGTGTCCAGGTGATGTCTTTCACATCGACCTCAAGTATTTGCATTTCAAGTATGCCTGCATTCAACTGTCATGTTGCACCATCCATATCTGCAAACATACACACACCAAATACACATCCACTAACATGCTAATCATTTCTCCGGTGATGGCAAAATGCATTCATAGCAAGAACATCTGCATGTACAGCTCAGCTTTACCTCACTCACACAACAATCACACCCAAGTCATTCTAAAAGAAGACATTTCAGTCATACAAAACATGTCCTTTACTGTAGTAAAAGAATATCATGCAGGGTGGTACGAGTTATACAAGACACCGTCACCATATAGATGGTGTCCAGTTACTGTTTTCATTACACTTAGCCCCCAAGGGAGGGAGCGGAACTGACGTTTACAAATTTTAAAAGACACGCCTTGAGTGGAGGGAACCAGAATGGTGTTCCTGTCTTGTCCAAGTCATGCCTCGAGTGGAGGGAGCTGGACTGGCATTTCTTTCTAAGGCATGCATCAAGTGGAGGGAGCTGGACTACCATTGCTTGCCAAGGAATGCTTCAAATTGAAGGAACCTGAATGGCATTACTTGCTAAGGTATGCCTCAAGTGGAAGCGGCGGGTTTCGTGTCCCTTTCCAAGGCACGCGTAAAAGGGGAGTGAACCAGAATGGTGTTTCCTTCTTGTCCAAGGCACGTCTCCAGTGGAGAGAGCTGGACGGACGTTACTTTCTAAGGCTCACCTCAAGTGGAAGGAGCCGGATCCACTATCCTTTCCAAGGCACACCACGATTGGAGGGGGCACGACTAGCATTGCTTGCCAAAGCATGCCAAAGGGGGCCAGAATGTTGTCCCCTTCTTGTCCAAGGGATGCCTCGAGTGGAGGGAGCTGGAGTGACATTCCTTTATAAAGCAGGCCTCAAGTGGAGGGAACCAGAATAGTTTTTCCTTTTTGTCCAAGGCACGCCAAGAGTGGAGGGTGCTGGATTGATGTTTCTTTATAAGGTACGCCTCAAGTGGAAGGAGCTGGAATCGTGTTCCTTTCCAAGGCACGTCTCGAGCGGTGGGAGCTGGACTGATGTTTCTTTCTAAGGCAAGCCTCAAGTGGAAGGTGCCAGAGTGGTGCTCCTTTCCAAGGCAGGCCTCAAGTGGAGGTAGTTGGACCAGCATGCCGTGCTAAGGCACGACAAAGGGGCGTGAACCAGAATGGTGTTCCCTTCTTGTCCAAAGCATGCCTCGAGTGGAGGGAGATGGAGTGACATTCCTTTCTAAGACACGTCTCAAGTGGAGGGAACCGGAATGGTGTTTCCTTCTTGTCTAAGGCACGCATCAAGTGGAGGGAGCAGGACTGAAGTTTCTTTCGAAGGCATGCCTTGAATGGAAGGAGCCTGAATCACGTTTCTTTGCAAGTCATGCCTCGAGCGGTGGGAGCTGGACTGATGTTTCTTTTTAAGGAATGTCGCAAGTGGAATGTGTCGGAGGGTTGTTCCTTTCCAAGGCAGGTTTCAAGTGGAGAGAGCAGGACTAGCATTGCTTGTCAAGGCACGCCAAAGTGAAATGAGTCAGAATGGTGTTTCAGTTTTATTGAAGGCACGCCTTCAGTGCAGGTAGAGGGAGTGGTGTTTCTTTCTAAGGCTTGCAACAATAGGGAGCCTATGGTTCCCTTTCTAGGAACGATGGGCATTCCAGAAAATCACTCCATCGCCCAATACTTTTCCTTTTTAAGATACAAAAGAAAACAAGGCTGTAGGCAGAGGGCTGGTATGAAAGGTCATTGGGGACAATACACCTGATTATCCCTCCTCCTTCCTTGTTTTGTACACACCTTACATTTTCTGAATGGCTGTGTCTTCGTGGGTGTGGAAGGAACATAATCAACAAAGTGTCATCCTTTTAATCTGGCCACATCTACTAATCTGGCCACATCTACTTCTGGAAAGTAGGGAGTTTGTACATGGACAATTGTCAGCGATTTTACAACTTCTTTTCAAAGTTCAAAAAAGACAGTTTGTTTTGTGGAGCAGCTGCACTGTATACAACATAAGCATTGTATGTAGCTACATGCATAATGTGTACTTCCAACTTCTTTTACCACATGCAAGACTCGCGTGATGCATGGTATGGCTCAAGCAATTGGTCTGCTTTATCTATTACACCCCCCATGTACTCATTGTAGTCCAGAATACACTCAGGCTTCCGCACTTACTGAGCCTGCCACTGCACAGTGAAAAGTGAAGTACTTTCATCATGAATAGTACTTAGCATGTGCACATCCCCTATGTCGCAGAATTGTACTGCCAACAGTTCATCACGCCTCAATGCATACATGATCCCTTGTGAAGCTTCTTACAAACAAGTTGTCTGGGGAAGCCTTTGCAGTTACTACAGATTGTACTACATGCCAGTGTGCCCACATTGTACAATTACATGAAGAGTGGTACTGCTGTGAAGAAATTGTCCACATACAAATGGTGACCCTTATGGAACAAGGGTGTGGCAAGAACCCACACAATTTTCTCAATTGTTCCTAACTGGGCTGGCCAGTGTGGACAGTTTATGCTCAAGTCTTTTCCAGTGTAGACTATCATGTTGTAGGCATACCCAGTGGTACTTTCAAATAACATATCAACCTTGATCCCATATCGTGCTGTAGAGGAGGTCCCAAGCACGACCCGCACTCCAACCATTCATTTTGAAGTACCAGGAACTTTCACGCCGAAATATATGATGTGTGATGAGCAAATAAACCAGCAAAGAGCCGCAGTGGGGCTCTGTCCAGTACCATTCAAAAGAACAGCACCTGTTGAAGTGCCGACGCCTCAGAACGCCTGGACAGTAATGTATCCATTGAGAAAGCCATATCAACAAATTAAACAAAATGAAGAATGTCAGAGCACAGTCACTGAAGAAGCTAAAAAGATACTGAAGGAAGACGAATGTTGACATCACAAGAACCCGGACTGACCCACATATAGAAGATATGACGACCTGAGAATGACGAAAAGAGACGAAACATCATAGATAAGGGACATCATGAACCTAAAGTGAAATGACGATGTCAAAATGTTAGAAGCTTATGCCATGAAAACGATGAAGATATTCAGTTAGTTTACACATGTACATATGCATGGAACCGCAAGAAGCAAAGAATTGTGAGGCTTGCTTATGCTTAGTAGTAAGATAGATTGCGGCAAGCACCACCTATACATATCTACCTCAAAAAGGAGCACTTTATATAAGTATACTTCCACTATGCACAAGAGCAGAATCAACCAAAGGTTACTAAAGGTCTCAAAAGAAGAGCCCTGCAACAAGCAAATTGAAAACTAAAGCCAGAAAGAAACTCAGACGCATGCAAATCGTGCCAAAAAGCCAAGGTCGTATCGGCTGAAATAGGCCGACAGTGGATGCATTTAATGAGAAAAAGAACAGGGTATCCTGTTTAGAAAGGTCAAGATAAACCAACAGGAGGCAAGTGACTGGCAAAATTAAATCAAATATACAAATTGCATGAAGAATAAGACGATTTCACAGCGTCTAAATCACGTGACCAGCCAAGCGAGACGAGATGAAACTTTCACACCCAAGCATGGCCTCGTGCCATGCACATATATCATCCAGACCAGAAGGCAGTCTCGAGGCCAACCACAAAGAAATAATTGACACATGACCACTAAGGTGATGATTGATTGTAGCAATAATTGGTGGCAGATCGGGGGTGCAGACGAGCTCCCTGCACCTGGCTGGCTATTCTGCACGCTGTCATGATGCCTACCTCCAAGGAGCCAAGTCCGACCCAGCAACCCCAGAAGCAGGCATCATTTCCCCCAGGGGAGCGCCAGCGGGCCCAAGCTGGGGCCATTTGGACGCAGTCCTGGCGCCTTAGGCGCCAGGCTCATGTTGGACCCCTGTCCTGGCGCCTTAGGCGCCAGGCTCATAAAGCTAGACATGTGTTCAAGTGTTTTAATGTGCACTTACCTGATGCAGACCATGCTGCCACATCCAGGCCCTCTTGAGGCCTGAATGGAACTACTTTACCTGTGGGATTACTTTCCAACCGGGTGCGGTCGGGTAAGGATACATACCTGATCGGAGGAAGGATACACTTTTGGAACTTCTTCCAAAGCTATTTAAACCACACCCGATCAGCAACTCACGCTTCGTGTTGTTCTGCTCCTCGCAGCTGGACGCTCACCGTGTCAGCTCCTGCATCTGGACTTCAGCCACGCCTGTCAGCATCCTGGGTCACCTGCAAAGGGAGACAAGAGACCTTACCAGCTAAATCTGCACCACGGAGACATCACCGACGATCCTGAAAGGGAAGACATTATTTTTAAAAGCATTTCGTTACGATCGCTGCAGCGCTGCATTTCACTCACCTTTCTTGGGTTCCTCCATCTTCAGCAGCGATCATCCGGATACACAGCCACTTCCCAGAGCCTAGAGAAAAAGACAAGAATAAGAGGTGAGAGAAGGAAGGGAATAAGACTTACCTGTTGGGTCATTCCCATTTCATTTCGGGTCTTGCCGCTTCCAGGCATTTTCCGGACCCCGGCCCCTATGGGGAAAAAAGACAAAGACATTGAATGAGCATATGCAAAGACAGTTCCCGAGCGCTCATCCAGAACTAACCTGCCATTTACTGGAACTGGAACTGCACGTTTCACTTCGGGTCGGCGCCATATCTCCGGCATTCCGAACCCCGGCCCCTAAGGGGAAAAAAGACATAAGCATTAGCGCTTGCTGCAAAAAGACAATGAACATTATTATTAAGCTTGGACTTTTGAACTTGCAACTGAACTTTTACAGAGCCTTACCTGAATAGTCAAGCTTACCTGAACTCCCATCAATCCTCAATCCAGTGAAGTAACTGGGTTTCAACGCGCCCCTGCATCAGAAGCAGGATGGAGAGCTCATCCTTCCTGACCCTAAGGTGAGACTTCACGGGGAATCGTGGAAGGGTATCGTGGAGGGTTGGAAGAGAGTGGGAGGCTTGAGCAAAACTCAGTCAGAAGGTAATACTCCCTTTTCACGCACAGGGGAATATTCCTGCAAGCCGGAGAAGCCAGAGTAGAGGGCCCTTCTTGTCCATCTTCAGAGTCCTGCGCTTCACCATTGAAGAAGCATCAGCACTCGAAGCCAGACCTGCGCCTCCGTGGGAATCAGGTGAGCGTTACAGAACGCGAAGCCTACCCACATTTTCCCACCCGGGCGCTATGGAGACTTCCGAGACTGACCAGCTGGCCCAGCTTTTGGGGGAATTACGGGCAGAGGTGCACTCAGCCCGCCAGGAGACTAACGCTCTCAAAAGAGAACTGATCTTAACAAAGGAAAGAACAGATGACCTAGCCAAAAGGTTATTACAGGCCCAGGCAGGGCACACTCCTTTACCTAATTCCGGGGACATTTCCACATCAATGGGTTTGAGTAACCCGGTACAAATTAATCTACCTGGACACATGCCTTTGGCCCCGCCTGAACTTTTTGCGGGGGATCCCAAGAAATATGCCGTCTTTATGAACCAATGTCGTTTACACTTTCTATGCAGACCCGGAGCCTTCCCTAACGACCAGACCAAGGTAGCCTTTATACTATCTTACCTCAGTGGCAGTGCTGCCGATTGGTCTATTCCATTGGTAAATCAGGATGATCCCATTCTCCAGAATTTTCAGGGCTTCCAGGCCAGCATGGAAAGATTGTTCGCTCGACACTCTCAAGGACAGTCCCTTGATAACGAACTGCTATCCTTACGACAAGGTAATCAGGATCTTCTGTCCTACATAGCCACCTTTAACAGACTGGTTGTGGAAACTGGATGGCCAGAAAGCAAAAGGATCACATTGTTTCATCGAGGCCTGCGCGGAGAGCTTAAGGATGTTCTAGCTCAGATAGTAAACCCACCCCAGGTCTGCGCAGACTACATTGACTTGGTGGTTCAACTTGATCACAGACTTCAAAATAGAAAAGCAGATCGGTTCAAGTATGAAAACCGAGCACCGATCAAAACCCACGCTAACTCCAAGAGTACCGACGTATCTGAACCTATGCAAATCGGTGGTGTTAAAGGACCATTATCGCAGAAAGAACGAGAGAGAAGGCGGCAAATGCAACTCTGTCTGTATTGCGGGACTTCCGGTCACTTTCTTCGAAATTGTCCAGTTAAACCACTTAAGAAGGTGGTTGGAGCTACTGATAATGAATTAGTGACACCTGATTCGGGAAACGACCTAGCCCGGCAAGCGTAGGGGTCCGCTTGCCGAGCATGAAAACTAACTCTTTGACCTCGCATTTTGTCATGCCAATGGTGCTCATGGACCCAAAACAGCCTCAACAGTTGCATGCTATAAAAGCATACATCGACAGTGGAGCTATTGGAAATTACATAGACCGTGAATTGGCTTCCAGGATTAAGCTTCCTTTCCGCCCGAAAGTAACCCAAGATGTCATTACTACAGTAGATGGAACCGAAATAGCCTCAGGGCCTGTAACGCAATCCACTGTTGAAGTGACACTGGTGGGTCAGGATGGACATCGGGAAGCAATCGTGTTTGATGTGATCAAGGCCCCACAATTTCAAGTAATTCTTGGAATTCCTTGGTTAGAAACACATAATCCCAGAATTGACTGGCGAGCAAAGAAGATAAGTTTTCCTGATTGTGAACCAACTTGTTATCCAAGAAATCCAGCTATGGGTCTAGCCTCAGCAACTTCCACCCCTGTACAGCTACCGTCAGAATATCAAGAATTCCAAGACGTTTTTCAGAAAGAACAGGCTAACACGTTACCTCCCCATCGGTCTTATGATTGCCAAATCGATCTGGTACCCAATGCTCAACTACCTTGTAGTAGGATTTATGCTCTTACGGAACCTGAGAACCTGCATTTGCGTCAGTATTTAGATCAGTACCTAGCCAAGGGTTTTATTCGCCCGTCCAAGTCTCCTGTCTCTTCAGCTCTGTTCTTTGTGCCGAAAAAAGAAGGCGACCTTAGAACGTGTATAGACTATTGCGCCCTAAATCAAATAACGATTAAGAATCGTTATCCTCTGCCCTTGATCCCTGAGCTTATCGACCAGGTGAAAGACGCTTGTGTGTACACCAAGTTAGATCTCCGAGGAGCTTATCACCTGGTGCGCATAAAAGAAGGCGACGAATGGAAGACTGCATTCCGCACCAAGTTTGGGCTCTTCGAATATCAGGTGATGCCCTTCGGTTTGTGCAATGCACCTGCCGCCTTTCAGTACTTTATGAATGATGTTCTTCGGGAACTTATCGATGTCTGTGTCATTGTTTACATTGACAACATCCTGGTGTACTCTTCTTCAGAATCTGATCACAGAAAACATGTTAGGGCAGTTCTTGAGAAACTGCACCAGCACAGACTATTTGCAAAACTCGAAAAATGCGTTTTTCATACCACAGAAGTTGAGTTTTTCGGATTCATCCTGACACCTCAAGGAGTCCGAATGGACTCGCAAAAGGTGGACGCCATCCTCAAATGGCCTTCTCCAAGCTCGGTGAATGGAGTTCAGAGCATGCTCGGCTTTGCCAATTTCTATCGAAGATTCATCCCGGAATTTCCCCGAACAGTCCAACCCATCACCGCTCTCCTAAAGAAAAACAAACGCTTCGAATGGACTCTTGAGGCCGAACAAGCCTTCCAGGACCTGAAAACCAAATTCACCTCTGCACCTGTATTGAAGCACCCGCACCCAGATCTCCCGTACATAGTGGAAACCGATGCATCCAGTTCGGCCATGGGAGCTGTCCTGTCACAAAGAGACCCAAAAACTAACCAACTACACCCAGTGGCCTTTTGGTCCAGAAAATGTTCTCCTCCTGAAATCAACTACGCAATTACCGATAAAGAGTTACTGGCCATCAAATCTGCTTTCAAGGCTTGGCGTCACTACCTTCTCGGGGCAAGACACACCATCACCGTAATTACGGACCACAGAAACTTACAGTATTTAAAAACGACCAAAGCTCAATCTTCACGACAACTCCGCTGGGCTCTATTCTTTGCGGAATTTGATTTTGTAATTACCTATCGCCCTGGCTGCAAGAATGGAAAAGCGGACGCCTTATCCCGGATTGGCATGGAAGAACCTAATTCGAGCTTAGAACCTGTGCCCATCATACCTGAGCAAAGAATCTTAGGCTTAACCTCATTGCACACTATTGAGGGCATCCAAACGCAAGTAAAACAACTTCTAGACTCTACAACCTTACTGGAATGGAGTCAGAAGGGTCCTCATTACACCGTTAAGGATGACTTACCCTACTTCCAGGAGCGGTTGTTTCTGCCAAGTAAAGAATTGCAAGAACTTGTTATTGCCCATCATCATGAATCTTTAATGGAAGGACATCGTGGTATCGCTAAAACGGAGGAAAAAATTAAACGTCACTTCTGGTGGCCTTCTTGGACAAAATACATAAAGTCTTTTGTTCTGTCTTGCGGAATTTGCGCCCAAAACAAGGCTCAAAAGAAAAGGCCAGCCGGCCTACTTCAACCCTTGGATATTCCACCGGGGCCATGGCACACCCTGTCAATGGACTTTATAACCGACCTGCCTCCTTGTGCTGGTTACAACACAATCCTTGTAATTGTGGACCTATTCACCAAAATGGCCCACTTTATCCCTTTAAAGGGTTTGCCTTCTGCTACCACCTTGGCCAAGGAATTCCTGGAGAATGTAGTTCGCATACATGGTTTCCCTTCCATATTAGTCTCGGATCGTGGAAGTCAATTTATCTCCCATTTTTGGAAGAAGTGTTGCCAACTAGCACAAATAGATGTGCGGTTATCCACCAGCCACCACCCCCAGACCGATGGACAAACCGAGAGAACCTATCAGACTCTCGAGCAATATCTTCGGTGCATGTTACACCAATCCGAGTTAAATTGGAAAGACATCCTTTGGATCGCAGAATATGCATACAACAATTCAGTGCATTCTGGAACCGGACAAACCCCCTTTTATACTTTGTATGGTCACCATCCTCGGACCTCTGACCTAGAACCACCTCTGACCCTGGAAATGCCCGCAGTAAATCATCTGCATTGCACAATAACCCGAGCCTTCAAAGAAGCTGCAACTCATTTACAGCAAGCCAAGAAAAAGTATAAAGAAAACGCAGATTTGCACTGGAGTAAAACTCCGCCTTACCAAGTAGGAGACCAGGTATGGCTAGCAACTAAACACTTATCCCTCAAGGGCCCGCGAACCTTCAATCCCAGATTCATAGGACCTTATCCCATCAAGGCTATAATCAACCCAGTGGCCTTTAAACTGGATCTACCGTCCAACATGCGTCTACATCCAGTTTTTCATGCATCACTTTTGAAGCCCGTACAACCAGGAACCCGATTGTCCAAGCCTCCAGATCCAGTTCAAATTGAAGGGGAATTAGAATTCGAAGTTAAAGACATTTTAGACTCCAAGGTAGTTAAGTCGAAACTCTTCTATCTTGTTGACTGGAAGGGATATGGACCTCAGGAGAGATCGTGGGAGCCTAGTAACCATGTCCACGCACCTCGATTAGTACAAAGGTTTCACCGGAGATTTCCGAACAAGCCAAAACCCCCGGAGGGAAGAACCTTGGGAGGGGCCTTGAGGGGGGGTACTGTCATGATGCCTACCTCCAAGGAGCCAGGTCCGACCCAGCAACCCCAGAGGCAGGCATCATTTCCCCCAGGGGAGCGCCAGCGGGCCCAAGCTGGGGCCATTTGGACGCAGTCCTGGCGCCTTAGGCGCCAGGCTCATGTTGGACCCCTGTCCTGGCGCCTTAGGCGCCAGGCTCATAAAGCTAGACATGTGTTCAAGTGTTTTAATGTGCACTTACCTGATGCAGACCATGCTGCCACATCCAGGCCCTCTTGAGGCCTGAATGGAACTACTTTACCTGTGGGATTACTTTCCACCCGGGTGTGGTCGGGGAAGGATACATACCTTATCGGAGGAAGGATACACTTTTGGAACTTCTTCCAAAGCTATTTAAACCACACCCGATCAGCAACTCACGCTTCGCGTTGTTCTGCTCCTCGCAGCTGGACGCTCACCGTGTCAGCTCCTGCATCTGGACTTCAGCCACGCCTGTCAGCATCCTGGGTCACCTGCAAAGGGAGACAAGAGACCTTACCAGCTAAATCTGCACCACGGAGACATCACCGACGATCCTGAAAGGGAAGACATTATTTTTAAAAGCATTTCGTTACGATCGCTGCAGCGCTGCATTTCACTCACCTTTCCTGGGTTCCTCCATCTTCAGCAGCGATCATCCGGATACACAGCCACTTCCCAGAGCCTAGAGAAAAAGACAAGAATAAGAGGTGAGAGAAGGAAGGGAATAAGACTTACCTGTTGGGTCATTCCCATTTCATTTCGGGTCTTGCCGCTTCCAGGCATTTTCCGGACCCCGGCCCCTATGGGGAAAAAAGACAAAGACATTGAATGAGCATATGCAAAGACAGTTCCCGAGCGCTCATCCAGAACTAACCTGCCATTTACTGGAACTGGAACTGCACGTTTCACTTCGGGTCGGCGCCATATCTCCGGCATTCCGAACCCCGGCCCCTAAGGGGAAAAAAGACATAAGCATTAGCGCTTGCTGCAAAAAGACAATGAACATTATTATTAAGCTTGGACTTTTGAACTTGCAACTGAACTTTTACAGAGCCTTACCTGAATAGTCAAGCTTACCTGAACTCCCATCAATCCTCAATCCAGTGAAGTAACTGGGTTTCAACACGCCCCTGCATCAGAAGCAGGATGGAGAGCTCATCCTTCCTGACCCTAAGGTGAGACTTCACGGGGAATCGTGGAAGGGTATCGTGGAGGGTTGGAAGAGAGTGGGAGGCTTGAGCAAAACTCAGTCAGAAGGTAATACTCCCTTTTCACGCACAGGGGAATATTCCTGCAAGCCGGAGAAGCCAGAGTAGAAAGCCCTTCTTGTCCATCTTCAGAGTCCTGCGCTTCACCATTGAAGAAGCATCAGCACTCGAAGCCAGACCTGCGCCTCCGTGGGAATCAGGTGAGCGTTACACACGCTGCTAAGCCAGTGGAAAAGTATGAGTGGGGCTGTTGCCAACCCAATCATAGTGGATCAAGTAATCTTGGGTCCTAGAGTTAGTAGAACCAATGAGACATCGTACTTTTAGAAGGTAGGGCTTAGATGCCCCACCTGACAGTGTTTGTCCAATCCCCTCACTCCATTACCATATACAGATATAGTACCTTTATTAAAGTTACCTTCCTATAATCAATAGAATTGCATGCAACATTTTAAGTGTTACACGTCAGTGATGATGAGTTTTTAGTATAAAAGATGTATTTTTTATGAAGTTCATTAGAGTTGTTGAAGCGAGAAGGAAGATCAAGCAAATGCTGATGTTCATAAACTCCCTGTTTTCGATTAACCATTGAGTTGTCATTATTGATTTGATGCTAGAGTATTAATCTGCATCCCCATCTATCTCACGGGTGCTGCTATCTCATCTTAAAGTGCTATTGGGCAACCCCCAGCTTTATGGGCTGGTTGGGGTCCTAGTGCACACTTGGTAGCAGAAAGAGGATGGTTTATCGATTATCGATTAGATAAGACAACCAATGACCATCGACATAAAGTAACTCTCGGTCCTCTGCAATATCATGAGTCCTTTGCCGTCCGGCTGAGTAGACCGAGAAGCTCCTCATAGATAGTGGCTAGATGCAGGTTAAGGTCTGAAGGAACCTGTGTTTCACCCACAAACCCCTTCCAATGTCTACAAGCAGCCGATCAAGCGAAAAGCAGGAGAGGCGGTGACAAAGGCAGTGATCCTGAGGATCCAGAGAGGAAAACATGCAGACAGTCAGTGAAAAAGACTGGATGATTTGGCAAAAAGTTGCATGCCTTAGAACAAGTAAGGGAAGGTAACAGAGGGAGGCGGGACAAAAATAAAGTTAGAGGCAGAGTAGAATGTATATATATATAATGGGAAGGAAATAGTGACTCGAAGGTGACCGAGCAATAC
The DNA here is from genome assembly GCF_040938575.1 of Ambystoma mexicanum. Classification (NCBI taxonomy): domain Eukaryota; kingdom Metazoa; phylum Chordata; class Amphibia; order Caudata; family Ambystomatidae; genus Ambystoma; species Ambystoma mexicanum. The sequence continues at coordinate 309,305,705 of NC_090921.1, forward strand.
ATAGAGGATACCGGGAGGATACCCGAGCGGATAGAGGATACCGGGAGAATAACTGAGCAGAGAGGATACGCCCAAATACCTGCGCTTGAATATAGCAGCCAGAAGAAGCCTGCATTCAAAGTCCTGAAAAAATAGGGCGCAGTAGAGAACCAGAATCGATGAAAGAAGTGATCTGAAAGGAATGGGATTACATTCCATGTCAGAATAATAATAGGGTCAGGAGATGTGTGGTTAGCCGGAGTCTGTCTAGTCTGTCACGTCTGTCTTGTGTTTTTTTTCTCTTTTCCGTCATAGAATAAAAACATGTTTTGGAGGAATTAGCATAAAAATTACGCTCTTGTTTAGCTAAGATATTGTATAATATGAATTGATGATTGTTGGTTGAAAAAGAAAAAATAATTTTTTGGGAAAAAAAACTGGATTGGAGCTCATATTGTTGGAGTTGGTTAAGAAGCGTAAAAGCATAACAAAGTGTTATATAAAGAGAAGGTGAACAGATTTAAGAATGGAAGACGTTACGTCATTAATACACTTCTGCAAGCAGTTGCCAAATCATGCACCTAAGCTGAAAAAGCACAGTGCAGAATGGGTTAAAGGAACCGCCCACAAACTGTTTATGCCATGGCCCCAAGGAGGATCACTATCTAAAACGGTCCTGCAAAACATGATGACATATTTGCATGCCACATACACTGGCAAAACGTTAGACAAATGTCTACCTAGTTTAGAGCTTTGTAAGATGTACCAAGAGGATAAGGAGGAGGAGCCACCCTTAGATTGGATACTTAACGTATGCACAGAGGGGGTGAGATGCCTTCTGCGTCACCCGCCCCATCTGAAACAAAAATCGAAACCAGTAAAGACGAAGGATTTACCCGCTGAGGGAACTTAAAGCAGCCATGGAATATAGCAACCCGGCATATGAGTCACCCACACAAAGTAATGACGAAAACCCAGAAAAAGATAGAGATATCACCTTCAAAGTCCCGAGGGACAAGGAGAGATGCGAGAAAGAAAGAGGAGACCAGGCACAAGCAAGTACATCTCTAGAGACAGAGAGAGAGGGCAAGAGATGGAAAGGAGATGAGGATAGAACTGATGAGATAGCATTCACACAGAACGAATGGATGGGAGGTCAGATTCTGTTGAAACTCAATGGTAAAGGCATTGAAGCTGATGAGGGCATCTATGAGTCTATCACTGCGACAGGGGATATTAATGGCTTCAGAATCGCCATGCAACATAGTGGTGTACCTGATTAAAAAGATGACAGGAGGGCGTCGATATTTATGCAGGATTTACCACCCCTGAATAATATTGTTGAGGCAGAGTGCCTCATTACGAGTTTGGAGGTAGCCATGCCGTTTTTACCGGCATGACTACCCCCAAACTCGTGTCCGGGTCCCGAAAAATGTGAATTACCGGGCCATTCTTACCTTTGCGGGCCCGTTAATTCCCATTTTCGGGACCCGGACCCGTTACGTCCCCATTCCCATTGAGCCCCTATAGGGCTCAATGGCAATGGGGACGATGGTAACAACAGACTCATTCATAATGGGCCCATTGCTACCATCCTAGTCTGCTCGTGGGTGCTGGTATGCATGCCTGGTCAGACCAGGCATGCAGTCCGGCACCCACAAGCAAACTCGTAATGTTGCAGCGAGGTAACAACGGCACCGGTAGCACTACCGGCACCGTAGTTGCCTTACCGCAACACTTTTAATGAGGCCCAATGTCTCTCTTGATACCATGCCTGTCTCACAGGGCACTGTCAAGTTGCACATTTCCTAAGTGCATCTGTAGCACCATGTTGAAGACCAAGGGTGATTCACAGTACTCCTGGAGTAGACAGTAATGTTGCAATCGAATTCTGCGGTCAAATATTGAGACTCTTCATGCAAGGGAATTGAAAAGAAGGCATTCTTTAAATCAATCACTGTAAAGTATTTGGCTGTAGACAGTATATTACATTATATCATGGCTGGATTTGACACCAAAGGACACTCTGGGGGTCATTACGAGGTAGGAGATAGCCATGCTGCTAATAGTGGCATGGCTACCCCCTTACCGGGTACCGGGTCCGGATTCCTTGAATGAGGAATTACCGGGCCATTCTGACCTTGGAGGGCTCAGTATTTCCCCATTCAGGGAACCCAGACCCTCTGCATTGAGCTCAGTTGAGGGAGATCCAAAGGGGCGAAGAGCAATCGTCCAACATAATAGATTACCCAAAAGGACTTTGGTTTGTTTATTGTTTATTGTACAGCAGGCCTTCCAGGGAAAGAGACTTGGCCCCAGAAGTTCCTGGCATTGTTGAAAGGAACTATAACCTTGTCCTGGTGAGGCCCAGGAATGTGCTGTGCTCAAGGGTCCTACCCTGTAACATGCTAAAAACATGGGGAAGGGGGACCGCTGCCCTACCATCCTGAATTATTATTTGGTGAACACTTCTTTCTTTTCTTGTGAACATTATCCCACACTACGTTGTTATTAAGTTGTAAATATTGGCAAACGTTTATTTTTTTAGTATAGGCCCTTTTTATTTGACAAGATGCCACTAGGACTGCCTTACTTTTCTTTGGTGGTTGTAGCTTGCTCCCATCTTAGATTTAGGTTTAGATTAGGTGTTTTTCGACAAATTATAGAGTTTAATGAACCCCCTTGAACAGTGATCACTTTTGTCTGTCTTTACTGTTGCCACCATGAGTTCCTTACACCTTTCACAGGCACCTTTGCTCACTCTCCTCATACATACAGATCACAGTGCAACAGGAGATTCATGTTTGTGTTTGGCACAAAGAAATAAGTTCTTGTGAGCAGTAAAGCCACGTCACGGCACCAACCATTTTACTGGCCAGTCATACACCTTTTGTGTCTGCAGTCACTAGCCATCAATTTCAGCATGCACACCACTACCAAATCACTAGCTCCACAGCAACCATATCTGCAGACTTATAGCAAGTGCAGATCCGCTCACATGGCAAACTCGGCACCAGGAGATATGTTTCACACCAACTTAATGTACTTGCATATCAACTGTGCCTGCATTCAAATGTCATGTGGCACCAACCGCATCTGCAGACTCATAGCAAGTGGACCTCTGCTCACATGGCGCCCTCATCTCCAGGACATGTCTTGCACACCAACTTCATGTACGTGCAGATCAACTCTGCCTGTATTCAACTGTCACGTTGCACCAACCGTATCTGCAGGCTCATAGCAAGTGGACACCCGCTCACTTGGCTACCTCGTGTCCAGGTGATGTCTTTCACATCGACCTCAAGTATTTGCATTTCAAGTATGCCTGCATTCAACTGTCATGTTGCACCATCCATATCTGCAAACATACACACACCAAATACACATCCACTAACATGCTAATAATTTCTCCGGTGATGGCAAAATGCATTCCTAGCAAGAACATCTGCATGTACAGCTCAGCTTTACCTCACTCACACAACAATCACACCCAAGTCATTCTAAAAGAAGACATTTCAGTCATACAAAACATGTCCTTTACTGTAGTAAAAGAATATCATGCAGGGTGGTACGAGTTATACAAGACACCGTCACCATATAGATGGTGTCCAGTTACTGTTTTCATTACACTTAGCCCCCAAGGGAGGGAGCGGAACTGACGTTTACAAATTTTAAAAGACACGCCTTGAGTGGAGGGAACCAGAATGTGTTCCTGTCTTGTCCAAGTCACGCCTCGAGTGGAGGGAGCCTGCCTGGCATTTCTTTCTAAGGCATGCATCAAGTGGAGGGAGCTGGACTACCATTGCTTGCCAAGGAATGCTTCAAATTGAAGGAACCTGAATGGCATTACTTGCTAAGGTATGCCTCAAGTGGAAGCGGCGGGTTTCGTGTCCCTTTCCAAGGCACGCGTCAAAGGGGAGTGAACCAGAATGGTGTTTCCTTCTTGTCCAAGGCACGTCTCCAGTGGAGAGAGCTGGACGGACGTTACTTTCTAAGGCTCACCTCAAGTGGAAGGAGCCGGATCCACTATCCTTTCCAAGGCACACCACGATTGGAGGGGACACGACTAGCATTGCTTGCCAAAGCATGCCAAAGGGGGCCAGAATGTTGTCCCCTTCTTGTCCAAGGGATGCCTCGAGTGGAGGGAGCTGGAGTGACATTCCTTTATAAAGCAGGCCTCAAGTGGAGGGAACCAGAATAGTTTTTCCTTTTTGTCCAAGGCACGCCAAGAGTGGAGGGTGCTGGATTGATGTTTCTTCATAAGGTACGCCTCAAGTGGAAGGAGCTGGAATCGTGTTCCTTTCCAAGGCACGTCTCGAGCGGTGGGAGCTGGACTGATGTTTCTTTCTAAGGCAAGCCTCAAGTGGAAGGTGCCAGAGTGGTGCACCTTTCCAAGGCAGGCCTCAAGTGGAGGTAGTTGGACCAGCATGCCGTGCTAAGGCACGCCAAAGGGGCGTGAACCAGAATGGTGTTCCCTTCTTGTCCAAAGCATGCCTCGAGTGGAGGGAGATGGAGTGACATTCCTTTCTAAGACACGTCTCAAGTGGAGGGAACCGGAATGGTGTTTCCTTCTTGTCTAAGGCACGCATCAAGTGGAGGGAGCAGGACTGAAGTTTCTTTCGAAGGCATGCCTTGAATGGAAGGAGCCTGAATCACGTTTCTTTGCAAGTCATGCCTCGAGCGGTGGGAGCTGGACTGATGTTTCTTTTTAAGGCATGTTGCAAGTGGAATGTGCCGGAGGGTTGTTCCTTTCCAAGGCAGGTTTCAAGTGGAGAGAGCAGGACTAGCATTGCTTGTCAAGGCACGCCAAAGTGAAATGAGTCAGAATGGTGTTTCAGTTTTATTGAAGGCACGCCTTCAGTGCAGGTAGCGGGAGTGGTGTTTCTTTCTAAGGCTTGCAACAATAGGGAGCCTATGGTTCCCTTTCTAGGAACGATGGGCATTCCAGGAAATCACTCCATCGCCCAATACTTTTCCTTTTTAAGATACAAAAGAAAACAAGGCTGTAGGCAGAGGGCTGGTATGAAAGGTCATTGGGGACAATACACCTGATTATCCCTCCTCCTTCCTTGTTTTGTACACACCTTACATTTTCTGAATGGCTGTGTCTTCGTGGGTGTGGAAGGAACATAATCAACAAAGTGTCATCCTTTTAATCTGGCCACATCTACTAATCTGGCCACATCTACTTCTGGAAAGTAGGGAGTTTGTACATGGACAATTGTCAGCGATTTTGCAACTTCTTTTCAAAGTTCAAAAAAGACAGTTTGTTTTGTGGAGCAGCTGCACTGTATACAACATAAGCATTGTATGTAGCTACATGCATAATGTGTACTTCCAACTTCTTTTACCACATGCAAGACTTGCGTGATGCATGGTATGGCTCAAGCAATTGGTCTGCTTTATCTATTACACCCCCCATGTACTCATTGTAGTCCAGAATACACTCTGGCTTCCGCACTTACTGAGCCTGCCACTGCACAGTGAAAAGTGAAGTACTTTCATCATGAATAGTACTTAGCATGTGCACATCCCCTATGTCGCAGAATTGTACTGCCAACAGTTCATCACGCCTCAATGCATACATGATCCCTTGTGAAGCAAGTTGTCTGGGGAAGCCTTTGCGGTTACTACAGATTGTACTACATGCCAGTGTGCCCACATTGTACAATTACATGAAGAGTGGTACTGCTGTGAAGAAATTGTCCACATACAAATGGTGATCCTTATGGAACAATGGTGGGGCAAGAACCCACACAATTTTCTCAATTGTTCCTAACTGGGCTGGCCAGTGTGGACAGTATATGCTCAAGTCTTTTCCAGTGTAGACTCTCATGTTGTAGGCATACCCAGTGGTACTTTCAAATAACATATAAACCTTGATCCCATATCGTGCTGTAGAGGAGGTTCCAAGCACGACCCGCACTCCAACCATTCATTTTGAAGTACCAGGAACTTTCACGCCGAAATATATGATGTATGATGAGCAAATAAACCAGCAAAGAGCCACAGTGGGGCTCTGTCCAGTACCATTCAAAAGAACAGCACCTGTTGAAGTGCCGACGCCTCAGAACGCCTGGACATTAATGTATCCATTGAGAAAGCCATCTCAACAAATGAAACAAAATGAAGAATGTCAGAGCACAGTCACTGAAGAAGCTAAAAAGATACTGAAGGAAGACGAATGTTGACATCACCAGAACCCGGACTGACCCACATATAGAAGATATGACGACCTGAGAATGACGAAAAGAGACGAAACATCATAGATAAGGGACATCATGAACCTAAAGTGAAATGACGATGTCAAAATGTTAGAAGCTTATGCCATGAAAACGATGAAGATATTCAGTTAGTTTACACATGTACATATGCATGGAACCGCAAGAAGCAAAGAATTGTGAGGCTTGCTTATGCTTAGTAGTAAGATAGATTGCGGCAAGCACCACCTATACATATCTACCTCAAAAAGGAGCACTTTATATAAGTACACTTCCACTATGCACAAGAGCAGAATCAACCAAAGGTTACTAAAGGTCTCAAAAGAAGAGCCCTGCAACAAGCAAATTGAAAACTAAAGCCAGAAAGAAACTCAGACGCATGCAAATCGTGCCAAAAAGCCAAGGTCGTATCGGCTGAAATAGGCCGACAGTGGATGCATTTAATGAGAAAAAGAACAGGGTATCCTGTTCAGAAAGGTCAAGATAAACCAACAGGAGGCAGGTGACTGGCAAAATTAAATCAAATATACAAATTGCATGAAGAATAAGACGATTTCACAGTGTCTAAATCACGTGACCAGCCAAGCGAGACGAGAGGAAACTTTCACACCCATGCATGGCCTCGTGCCATGCACATATATCATCCAGACCAGAAGGCAGTCTCGAGGCCAACCACAAAGAAATAATTGACACATGACCACTAGGGTGATGATTGATTGTAGCAATAATTGGTGGCAGATCGGGGGTGCAGACGAGCTCCCTGCTCCTGGCTGGCTATTCTGCACGCTGCTAAGCCAGTGGAAAAGTATGAGTGGGGCTGTTGCCAACCCAATCATAGTGGATCAAGTAATCTTGGGTCCTAGAGTTAGTAGAACCAATGAGACATCATACTTTTAGAAGGTAGGGCTTAGATGCCCCACCTGACAGTGTTTGTCCAATCCCCTCACTCCATTACCATATACAGATATAGTACCTATATTAAAGTTACCTTCCTATAATCAATAGAATTGCATGCAACATTTTAAGTGTTACACATCAGTGATGATGAGTTTTTAGTATGATATAATATAATAAATAGTATTTTTTATGAAGTTCATTAGAGTTGTTGAAGCGAGAAGGAAGATCAAGCAAATGCTGATGTTCATAAACTCCCTGTTTTCGATTAACCATTGAGTTGTCATTATTGATTTGATGCTAGAGTATTAATCTGCATCCCCATCTATCTCACGGGTGCTGCTATCTCATCTTAAAGTGCTATTGGGCAACCCCCAGCTTTATGGGCTGGTTGGGGTCCTTGTGCACACTTGGTAGCAGAAAGAGGATGGTTTATCGATTATCGATTAGATAAGACAACCAATGACCATCGACATAAAGTAACTCTAGGTCCTCTGCAATATCATGAGTCCTTTGCCGTCCGGCTGAGTAGACCGAGAAGCTCCTCATAGATAGTGGCTAGATTCAGGTTAAGGTCTGAAGGAACCTGTGTTTCACCCACAAACCCCTTCCAATGTCTACAAGCAGCCGATCAAGCGAAGTGCAGGAGAGGCGGTGACAAAGGCAGTGATCCTAAGGATCCAGAGAGGAAAACATGCAGACGGTGAGTGAAAAAGACTGGATGATTTGGCAAAAAGTTGCATGCCTTAGAACAAGTAAGAGAAGGTAACAGAGGGAGGCGGGACAAAAATAAAGTTAGAGGCAGAGTAGAATGTATATATATATAAGGGGAAGGAAATAGTGACTTGAAGGTGACCGAGCAATACATAGAGGATACCGGGAGGATACCCGAGCGGATAGAGGATACCGGGAGAATAACTGAGCAGAGAGGATACGCCCAAATACCTACGCTTGAATATAGCGGCCAGAAGAAGCGTGCATTCAAAGTCCTGAAAAAATAGGGCGCAGTAGAGAACCAGAATCGATGAAAGAAGTGATCTGAAAGGAATGGGATTACATTCCATGTCAGAATAATAATAGGGTCAGGAGATGTGTGGTCAGCCGGAGTCTGTCTAGTCTGTCACGTCTGTCTTGTGTTTTTTTTCTCTTTTCCGTCATAGAATAAAAACATGTTTTGCAGGAATTAGCATAAAAATTACGCTCTTGTTTAGCTAAGATATTGTATAATATGAATTGATGATTGTTGGTTGAAAAAGAAAAAATAATTTTTTGGGAAAAAAAAATGGATTGGAGCTCATATTGTTGGAGTTGGTTAAGAAGCGTAAAAGCATAACAAAGTGTTATATAAAGAGAAGGTGAATAGATTTAAGCATGGAAGACGTTACGCCATTAATACACTTGCACAAGCAGTTGCCAAATCATGCACCTAAGCTGAAAAAGCACAGTGCAGAATGGGTTAAAGGAACCACCCACAAACTGTTTATGCCATGGCCCCAAGGAGGATCACTATCTAAAACGGTCCTGCAAAACATGATGACATATTTGCATGCCACATACACTGGCAAAAAGTTAGACAAATGCCTACCTAGTTAGAGCTTTGTAAGATGTACCAAGAGGATAAGGAGGAGGAGCCACCCTTAGATTGGATACTTAACGTATGCACAGAGGGGGTGAGATGCCTTCTGCGTCACCCGCCCCATCTGAAACAAAAATCGAAACCAGTAAAGACGAAGGATTATACCCGCTGAGGGAACTTAAAGCAGCCATGGAATATAGCAACCCGGCATATGAGTCACCCACACAAAGTAATGACGAAAACCCTGAAAAAGATAGAGATATCAGCTTTAAAGTCCCGAGGGACAAGGAGAGATGCGAGAAAGAAAGAGGAGACCAGGCACAAGCAAGTACATCTCTAGAGACAGAGAGAGAGGGCAAGAGATGGAAAGGAGATGAGGATAGAACTGATGAGATAGCATTCACACAGAACGAATGGATGGGAGGTCAGATTCTGTTGAAACTCAATGGTAAAGGCATTGAGGATGTGAGACAAAAGGGAGAGCCAGACGATTTGCAAAGAAAAGAGAAGGAAAAGGAAAAAGGATTGAGAGATGAATAGATCTGGAAAAAAGATAGGCAGAGACGAGAGCAGTTGTATCGCAAAGAGCAAGAAAGGAAACATGATCATAAGCAGAGAGCAGCTAATGATCAGAGCAGGCAGGAACAGCAGAGAATAGAAGAACAACAAAAAATAAGGCAGAAGAGGATAAAAAGATGAAGAGATGAGGAAATACGAAAGGCAAATGAACATAGAGATGCAAAGAAAGAGGAAGAAGATAGGGTCAGAGCGGAAGCTAAGAAGCGCAGAGAATTTGATGATGACATAGAACGTAAGCGAAGACAGAGAGCGCGCAATCTTGAATATCTGGAAAATGAGGTTAAAAAACCTGATCCAGTAGTAGATTGGAAAGACATAGAAGAATTCTTTCCTGGGTACGATTCAGTACCAGGCACATCTAGGGCAAATATCGAAGATAACTTCGACACCAGAAGCATCGGAGAAACGATTGATGGGATATATGATGAAATGGGGTTAGAACAAGTGCCCCAAGGGAGAGGAGAAGACGAGAGGCTTGAGAGCACTCAGCTGTACGATACTGAGGATGACTCTCGAAGTAGCAGAAACAGAGAACTGTCCTTAGATAGGCTGATGCTAAACAGGAATGAGGAGGATGAAAAAAGTTGCACGAGTTGGGCACAGACAATATCAGATGCAGAAAGAGAGGAATATGAGGAAAAGGAAGAAGAGAGAAGACGTGAAAAACACTCCTCTAGAGGAAAAGGGATAAGATGGTCAGATTCTAGCGAGTCTGCACCTAAGGCATCAGAGTCAGCCACACAGTCAGACCGACACGAAGGAGTATCTTATGGTCAGAGGGGGGTGTCTCCACCACCCTATGTGAGCCGACAAAGGACATTGCCAGGTAGATAGAAAAATGATGAGCAAGGAAAAGGAGTGCTGTGTATTACAAATCCCGTTGCTCGAGAAAGGAGGATCGAGGCAACAGTATATTCCATGGCCACACATGGATCAAGAAAATCTGAAAAATAAGCTTCCAATGTTAACATCGGGAGCTGGAAAATGGATACATGTGCTGGTAAAAATTACGGGAAGAAAAAATTAGCAATTGGGGATATTAAAAGGTCTTTTAATCGCCATACTTGGTGATCGAGCTGACGATGTGTGGACATGCGCAGGTTATCCTGGCGTGACTACAGTTAATACTGCACACGATGGAGCTCCATTTAACAATTGCAGAGCCGCGGTATGGAAAGCATTACGTATGCTATACCCGGATACATCTGACATGGGAGCTATAATGACACGCAAAATGAATGAGTCAGAGGATCCTTTGCTTTACATTCAGAATTTCCAAGACGCATGGGTGCTTGAAACACGGGAATCTTGGGGGAAATCTATACCCGTGTTTTACCATATATCATGCCAAGGGCTGCCAGATCAGGTACAGAAGCAGCTCAAGAAGTTAGTAGGAATCGAGGCCAAACCATGGTCTGCAATACAGTTGACCATAGCTCACTATTGCAGATTGCTGCAGGAGAAGAATCGCAAAAAAGAGGCTGCACCAAAAGCCGAAGAGGCAAAATTAGTGCAGAAAGAATTGTCAAAGTATGCCATTGAAGGGGCATTGATAACTAACACAGATGGATTGAACATGCAGCAGGTCAATAATCAACAGCAAGTTAATCAGGGCAGTGATTGGTTTTACCCCAGAGGGAGAGGCTTTCTAGGAAGAGGATGGCAGAGTAATCAGGGAGGTTTTCAAAATAACCAGGGAGGTTTTCAAAACATGCAAAATGGCAATCAGGATATGCTAAATTGGCAAATAATCAGACCACCGCCAATATGTTGGATGTGTGGGATGACAGGGCATCTAGCACGCACATAAAGAAGTCAAGGCATGGTGCAAAATGACCAAGGAACAAGAGTAAGGATGGTGAACCCACCTATGTTTTTACCGCAGGGTGGAAATGGAGTTTCACAAAATCACACGGTGCAGCAGCAAGTGCCGGGAGCACAACAAAGCTTGCAACCTCAGAATATGACAAATGTTCCACAAGGACAGTCTCAACAGTCACCTCTGCAGCTGTCACAGACAACAAGTGCAGAACAGATACTGTATTCTGGAATAAAAAATAACACTGGTGATGGAGGAAATCCAGTCACTCAGCATGGGACAAAGTTGTATATGGATTAGGTCAGCTCACTGGGAAACCTGATGTGTTCAATCCTATCAGTGACACCTAACCCTCACGAGGAACCAAGGGTAGATGTCGTTATATGGGATAAAGAATATTCCTTCCTAGTAGACACAGGTGCAACACACTTGTGTATACATGTATACGTGAAGGCAAGTTTTCCTTGTCTGGCGATGCCATAAATACTCAGGGCTTCACATGAGCAACAAGTCGTGTTCCTTTTACAACTGAACTTCCAGTATATATAGGAGGATGTGACATGAATGTGCCACTGCTATATTCGAGACAAACCCCAGTAAATATATTCAAAAGGTACTTAATGACGAAGTTAAACGTGACAATCTTGTTCACTGAGAAGGGCATAGTATGTTCAACTCCAGGAATGCATTATTTGAACATGTGCGAAATGATTAGAGCATACTCAGGACAAACAGCTATGAGAGCTGTCCCATTGGAGCCAGAAATATTTGTGTATGGAGTGCGTGTGTTAATGGAGAATAAAGAGAATGAACTGAATATTTAGATGACAACATGGCCCAGGTGCCTGTCTCAGTGTGGACCACAGGCCCCTATGACGTAGGCTTATTGAACGGAGTCAGAGAAGTGAGGATTGGGCAAACCAGCACTTCTCCTACTTCTCGACCTATCAGCGGCCTTCGACGTCCTATGCCACCACCTCTCTGCCACCGCTAAATTCTCCCCTGAGGCCACAGCATGGATCACGTCCTTCCTACAAGACAGAACCATGCAAGTATTCTCTCACTTAGCCTCCGGCTCACCCACCATCATCCTCTGTGGTGTGCCCCAAGGCTCCTGCCTCTCCCCCACTCTCTACAACATCTTCACACGACCCCTCTTCCTCATCCTCGACGCCATGGGCATCTCCTACACCAACTACGCTGTCGATACCCAGATCCTCCTCACCCTCACTGGCAACTATGACACTGACTCACTGACCCTCAACAACCTCTACAACACCATCCAAGCCTGGATGGCAGACAATGGACTATGCCTCAACTCCGACAAGACAGAACTCTTACTGGTAGGCTCCCCCGACACGCTAAAAAATCTAGACTCCCACTTCAGTCATTTCACCATTGACTCCATTAAAATATCTGTCTCCGACTCGGTCAAAACTCTTGGTGTCTATTTGGATTCCAACATCTCCATGGACAGACAAGTCAACGCAATAGCCTCTTCAGCTGCGTACCACACCAAACTGATCAACGCAGTCAGACCCTTCCTCTCCAAACAGAATTGCACAAACATAGCCAGAGCAATCACCGGCTCCACGCTAGATTACTGCAATGTATTTTTCCTAGGAACTTCCAACAAAAACCTGGAAAGGCTACAAATCATACAGAACAATGCCCTCCGCGCTGCCCAAAGTATCAGGAAAAGAGAACACACCTCTGAGGCCAGAAAACTAGCCCACTGGCTACCAATAAGGGAAAGAATCATCTTCAAAGCTCTGACACTGACCCACAAGTGCATCCACCTCACCGCCCCGGTCTACCTCTCACAAAGAATCCACCCCGTCTCCTCCACAAGGCCAACCAGGTCACCATATACCAACATGCTCTGTGTGCCACTAGTAAAAAGTGCCAGAGCTGGAGGATCCAGCTTCCCTTATCTTGCACCACCACACTGGAATGCCCTACCTCCCTCAATCCGAGGTGAGCCCTCCCTCATTGCCTTCCGGAAAGCTATGAAAACCATCCTCTTCACATAAGGTCTCTCTCAGCACCATGTTTGCCAATAAACTGTCTGTAATGTAATAACCAAAGATGCATGAGCTGTAATGACTAATCTGTTTGTAGCAATCATAATGTACCAACGACTGCTACCAATCCTGTACCCCCTGTAACTAAGTTCCTGCAAGTAACAGCGCCACAATGCCCCTGGGCTGTCTGCGCGCTATATAAATATAAATAAATAAATTAAATTGAAACCAGGAGCTATTTTGCCAAAGGCACGACAATATCCCTTGTCTAGGGAAGCAGATGAAAGGATTTTCAAGACAATTTCTGCTATGATGGAACAGAGCATCTTAGTGACGTCAGAGTCGTCATGCACCACCGCGATTTATCCAATTAAAAAAAGGAGGATCGTGGAGACTAATTCAAGATTTACGCCCGATAAATGATAATGTAGAGGCCGAGTTCCCTCTAGTCCCTAACCCGGCCACAGTCCTATGTAATATACCTGTTGAGGCACTATATTTCATGGTGATTGACTTGTAAAATGCATTTTTCTCAATCCCATTGCACAATGACACACAAGATTTGACGTCATTTACATTCATACAGATGCATCTGAAAAGCACAAGATGACCCCAGTGGTACTGTGAGTCTCCTTTAATTTTCAACAGAGTCCTGCAGATGGACTTAAGAAATGGTGCATTAGAGAACGTTGTCTTGTAATATGTGGATGACATCTTAATTTGCAGCACGACAGAGGTAAAATGCAGATACGATTCTATTCAGCATTTGACTATATTGGCTGAGAAAGGATATAAAGTTGACAAAGGGAAGTTACAATATTGTCAGCAAGAAGTGCTGTACATAGGCCAGCTGATCTCACATGAGGGGAAAAGGGTTACCCCTGAAAGGGCTGAAGCCATACTGAACACAGCGAAGCCACACACGATAAAACAGATGCAGAGTTTTCTAGGTCTTTGCAATTCTGTCAGGGCATGGGTCTTTGACTACAGCTCATATACCAAGCCCTGTTACAGGCTCGAAAGAAGGCACAGGTGAAGAAAGAAAAAATTGAATGGACTGAGACCATGGAAGAAAGGTTTACTGAACTCAAGAGAGCCATTTGCACAGCACCAGTTTTAGGGATTCACAATTATGCATAGGAATTCTACTTGTTTTCACACGCGAATGGCAGCGTTGTGATGGCAGTACTCACACAGAGAACCACATTGGGGTACAAGCCCCTGGCATTCTACAGTGGGAACTTAGACCCAGTTATGTGAGGTCACTTCCCATGTGAACAAAGTTTAGCATCCGCAGCGTTCGCCATAGAAAAGGCTACAACCATTGTGATGGGATGCTTAATTACGTTCATCGGGCATGCATTATTCGCCATTCTAGAAAAACCAAAAGGCACCTTGACATCTCAGAGGGCATCTGCTTATGAAGTGTTCATATCTAATCCATTGATTAAGATAATTCGATGTAAGATAGTCAACCCAGCTATGTTTATACCAGAGCCATTCACTGACGGAGAGCCAATCCACGACTGCGCGCACTATGAAGAATTCAATGATGAAATTCCCAGAGTGAAAGAGAATGCATTGGCAGAAGGGGAAATTGTCTTTGTTGATGGTTTATCGAGAATCAATCAAAATGATGGACAAAGATACACAGGCACTGCTGTGGTAAAGCACACAGCAAATGGAGAATTCGAGTACTCATTAGTGCACAATTACCATCTCACTATTCAGCACAGGCTGCAGAATTATTGGCGTTGATACTCGCTATGGAGAATCACGCAGACCAGGAAGTGACCGTGTACAGTAACTCTGCCTATGTGACGTCAACAGTGCATGCAGGCCTAGTGCACTGGAAAAGGAGGGGCTACCTCTGAGTGGATGGCATGCCAGTGCAGCACGCAGCCTTATTGGACAGGTTCATTAGGGCATTATATCTCCCAGTGGGTATAGCAGTCATGAAATTGTGAAATATGCCGCCCACACAAAAGGGACAGATTTTATCTCTCGAGGAAATCAAGCAGCAGACACGGAGGCCAAGCGTATGGCATCCAAGGGGGAATCCATAATGAATGTTGAAATAACCAATGTAAATGAAAAAAATATTGTTGCACGAAGTGAACCTGAGGGTTATGGTAACATGGGACAAACCCAGTTAATGCAACTCCAAGGGGAAGCACCACAGGAGGAAAAGAACCCCTGGAAGCAACAAATGTGTTCTTTAAACCCCTCAGAAAGCTTGGGGTGACAAGACAGCACTGGTAAACCAGTGATGCCTATAGCCGTGTTAAAATTAGCATTGGAACAATTGCATTATCCAGCGCACATGTCAAAAGAGAATCTAGCAGCAACGCTCGCTGAAGACTGGTTTATACCGAACTTAGCGGAACACGTTGCATTTTTTATGGTGAACTGCATAATCTGCCAAACAGTTCATGGCTGGGCATACACTAAGAGTAATTAGAGGAGTCATCCCAAGGACAAATGGACCTTTTCAGCACTTTCATGTCGATTATGTCAATATGATACAAGTATGTAATGGGTACAGGTGTCGAATTGTTGTGGTGTGTCCTTTATCTAGATGGATAGAAGCAGCTGCATGTACACAGCCAGACTTTGCGGCCACATTTCTAGTAAGAGAGGTATTTCCTAGGTGGGGAGTATGTGAGGTCATGAGGTCAGATAATGGTCCTCACTTTGTTAATGCATTATTTGAGAAGATAAGCTTGCTGCTTGGTATAAAGCACAAGTTCTCGTTGGCGTATCACCCGCAAGATAATGGATTATTTGAGAAGCTCAACGGCTTGTTAAAGGAAAGGATAGCCAAGTTGAAGCTTACTCTAAAGAAGGGATGGCTACACTGCCTTCCATTGGCACTGTACACACTCAGAAACCAGCCTGGTTCTGATCATCATCTTACACCGCACAGAATAGGAACAGGCAGGAGAATGCACACTCCCTTGACACCCTGAGATTTTAGGATCAGAAATCCAAAATTACTGGAATTGCAAGACATCTTGTCTTACTGTAATTTCAGGACAGCTGCAGTCACAACAAAAAGGGTTCAGCGCAACACAGAACACGGAGGGAGATACGTCCTCCAACTCCATTCAGAGTTTATGTGTACCACCAATCTTCCATGGAGACACGGTCCTGGTGAAAAATCACACAAGAAAGAAGTGGGACGAGCCAAGTTTCAACGGACCCTTCACAGTGAAAGACGTCACTCCCTCTGAGGTCAAGCTACAAGGAAGAAGAGCTTGGATCTTCCCGAGTGACATCAAGCCATACATTAGAGAAGGCCCCTTGCCCGTATCCCAAAGCGTAGAGACAACAGATGACGGGGAAGAACCACAGCATGTGCAGACGAGATCCATGACGAGGAAGAAGGACGCATGACCTGCAAAGCAAAGGAAAAGAACTTTTGTGTAAGGTTGTGGCTTAATGGTGGACCTTTCCTCTATGCAAAAAGGGGATAATGACATAAAAAACGGACACTCTGTGCTTCCTAGTTGCAGGGTGAAGAAGAGAATTGCATACATAAGCCACAACACAGGTTATTAACTCTGAACTTTGGACTGAGACACATTGAAGCCTTGATAAGAAAAGGATATGCCAAATTTTGATCGCAGACACACGAATTGGAAGAAAATACAATATCCAGACTCGTTCCAAACAGGAGCATTGTTTGCACTCACTTATGGTGTCCCACACCAGTGACATCACTAAAGATGTTCTGAACTATTTTGACTTAGTCTTGAGATCGTACCCATCACTAGTGGGAAGGCTCTCTAGCATCACTGAATTTCTTCAAGACCCTGAAAACAAAAAGACAATAAGGATGCTGCTCACCGTGATCGTTGAGCAGTTCCCCCTGCTTCCGGAATACAGAGAAGAAAAAACAAATGTCCCAAGCAGAAGAAGAAGCGAATAGGCTTGTCAGCGTGCTATTCTTTCCTTTGATTTAAGACTGCCCAGATCTTGTCAGGAGACACACTGACATCTTCAAATTTCTTTGAGATCCAGCAAACACAGAACACTTCAGTATAGTCCTGAACAGAATCATAATTCAGGTTGCTCTGCACACCCATCGAGATCACAGAAGCTGCTCACCGTGAGTACCAAGCAGTTCCAAAATTCAGCAAGGACTAGAGAAATGTCCCTGTCACCAGAAGATAGAAGATTGGCAAGCAATGTTTTCTTTGGCCTAATTGAGGACTTTCCAGAACTTGTGGGGAGGCCCACCAGTGTTGACGTCCTCACTTTCATCAGAGACCCAGCTAATTCTACACAGATAAGCATGCTCCTGCATGGTATTGTGATGCAGACTGAACTTTCTAATCATCAGCAGAATTATCTGAGAAGATTTTAAACTTTCCGCCGAGGGACAGATCGAGAAAGTGTTGCCAAAGTCTTCACTCTTGTTTATATTGTCAAGGACACAATATGTCTTCCGGAGTAAAACAGATAAGAGGAATAGACTGGGAGCTTGTGTATTTTGAACACATACAGTAAAAAAGGGACTTGCTGAACTTGTTGTTTTAAGTGACATTTTTCGAATATAGAAAGCGGGCTGTATCTAGAGACCATAGACAATCCACTGTCCAGGCAAAGAAGGACAATTGTTCCAGTACCTGCAACCTACAAGCAGAGACAGCAGAATTCAGAGATATTGTTGCATAAGAATGTATTAAACGTCAGTGTTCTTTCCTTAAATGACAGAGATGGGAAATCAAAACAGCAGCATCATCATCCCTCAGGAGGAGAGACATACTTATTGTTCCAGAAGGATCTGCCACCTAACCTACAGAGGCATCATGTATCTGTGCATTGTATTCATCATTGTTTTATTATCACTGACTATTCAAACTGCATTTTTCATAGGTTCTCAAAGTGTTCCGATTCCAGTGCACCCACCTAATGATGTACGCATGACACCAACAAAAGCACCCAGACCCTTTATAGTGATTCCAATTCCTAGAAGGTCTGACAAAGGAGTGAGTGAACTTGAAAGGGATGTGATTAGCAATGACACACATGCAGTGACAAGCAAGTTAAAAAGTCGGAGACAGGGTCGGCAGAGTGAGAATGAAAGAAGGTTACTGACAACCACATGCATGCAAACAATGAGTACATACACACCTGGTCTAGTGTCAACAACTGCAGAGCCACAGGCCAAAGAAGAGGAGAAGGTTGGACAACCAACAATGAGAAGCTCTCCTACAAGTGAAGTGAAAAGACAAATGGAGCAAGCTGAAATGTTAAAGAAACAAAAAGGAGTTGGAGAAGAAGCCAACTGAAATGGCATTGATAAGCACCCCTGTCCAGCACCGAATAGGGCAAGTGCAAGCCCAGCCAAAATCTCATGAGCACAGATGATAGCAGAATCAGTATAGCCATCCATAGCCAGAGCCAGGAAAACGCAAGAGGAAGAAGAAAGAATTCCCAGATTTTTGCCTACTCAATTGGTACAGATGAAGAGGCCTGCACCATGGATTGAGATACCTCAGAACCTCCAGCAACAAAAAGCCGTACGGATGTGTTGAAGGACATATTTATAGCAAACTACAAGAAAACTTTGAGAATCAAGAGAAGCATACATGGAGATGATAATGAACTAAACAACTACTTGGACAGCCGAGCACACTTGGGAAATAACATATGGTACCAGCATATGAAAGAAGTTGGAAGACGGAATTCAGAGGAGGAATGCTTTGTCTGTGCACTCCTACCTTACAGCATGGGGAAATGAAAGATCTTTGTAGCTGTTGAAATAGATGTACAGAGGTCGCACTGTCTATCACACGTAGCAAAGTGCAAGACCAGAGGCCAGTTCATAGGAAGTGATGCCTCACTGAAATGGGCAACTAAAGCAACTGATTCAAATGAAGATGATTATGTCCAGGATATAAAGACAAGGAACAATGGAAAAACAAAGCACATTGTGATCAGATACGAGAAGCCTGGAGTTAAAAGAGCAGAGATCAGAAGAGAGGCAAATCAAAAACTAAACGTCCAAGGAAAAACTCCAGAAGAAGCCAGAAAGTGAAAGAACAGAGGTCAAATGCAAATCTGGGGACAGTGCTTTCACCAGACAGATGGGAGAACGGAGTAGTGATCTGCAGAGCATGGATGGTCTCCTGTCACTACGAGCCCACCATGAACATAGTGCGAAATGGATGCAAGTCATTATGGCCAAAACTTGCTAAACTACTGACATGGGTCGAAGACAGGGGAGGACTGTTGCAGAAAATTGGAAAGGCCAAAATTCTGCTTCAGGAGTAATGGCACAGGGAAAATGGGGGAGAATCAAAACTGTGGACAAGTTTTTGACCCTCCAGGAATGGTACATGGTACTGCAGTAATCATGGATCATTATTGGGCATGTGAATCCAAAGCATATATCAGACTGCCGAGAAACTGGGGAGGTATATGCACAATAGTGAATGTCCATGTTCCAGCATTGGTGATTCCAAAAAGTGATCTGAATATTGACAGCTTCCCAAAAGCAGATGCTCACCTGAGGAAGAGGAGATCGGTGGAACTGATGAATAGAATAAAGAGAGAAAATTACTTTTTTTGGCTAAATCAGAAGAAGCTTTTCATGCAATCCCTTATGAACACAGACTGTTCAGCCTGACCTCATCAGTGTTCACGACAATTTTTATGCCACAAGTTCAAGTTGGAGCAAATACTAAATGGTTGCAGATAACCAGATGGGAGTTACTGCACACCATCAACACGACCATCAAAGGGTTCAAAGCAATCAAAGAAGAGTTAAGGGCAATCCGACTAATGACTCTCCAGAATAGATATGTTCTTGACATGATCACAGCTATGGATGGAGGTGTTTGTGCAAAAATTGGAGAATCATGTTGCACATTTATACCTTCTCACGACGAAGAAAATTGATCTTTAACAGAGTCCATAGGTATGCTGACCAAACTACAGAATCAAATGATTGATGAAACTGACAAAGTGGATGATGACAGTTGGTTTGGAGCACTATTCTCATGGGTTCCACAATGGATGGCAGATGCATTCAAATGCTAGTGATGATACGGCTCGGATTCTGTGATATCAAGATAATAATGTCCCAGTGCCAGAACACTGCGAAAAAGGCCATAGGGATGAAGATCATGATTGATGATTGATGTTGAACCAGGATGGAAACCCAAAGACCTGACTGATAAAGAAATAAAAGACTTTGTAAAATCTTGCATTCATGCGCCAGAAGGAACAAAGTTTCGGTATCCAAGGAAACACAGAAACTATGTGGAAAAATTGATCTATTGCAGCCCAAAGGGACAATGTCAACAAAGGACACGGAACAAAGAAGAAGTGAAAGTGGTTGATGAATCGCCCACAGGGGGGAGTGTAGAGGAGGTCCCAAGCATGACCCATACGCCAACCATTCATTTTGAAGTACCAAGAACTTTCACGCCGAAATATGTGACGTATGATGAGCAAATAAACCAGCAAAGAGCCACAGTGGAGCTCTGTCCAGTACCTACCAAAAGAACAGCACCTGTTGAAGTACTGACACAGCACAGTCACAGAAGAAGCTAAAAATATTCTGAAGGAAGATGAATGGTGACATCACAAGAACCCGGACAGACTCACATATAAAAGATATGACGACCTGCAAGTGACGAAAAGAGACGAAACATCATAGATAAGGGACATCATGAACCTAAAGTGAAATGACGATGTCAAAATGTTAGAAGCTTATGCCATGAAAACGATGAAGATATTCAGTTAGTTTACACATGTACATATGCATGGAACCGCAAGAAGCAAAGAATTGTGAGGCTTGCTTATGCTTAGTAGTAAGATAGATTGCGGCAAGCACCACCTATACATATCTACCTCAAAAAGGAGCACTTTATATAAGTATACTTCCACTGGGCACGAGAGCAGAATCAACCAAAGGTTACTAAAAGTCTCATGGGAAGAGCCCCGCAACAAGCAAATCGAAAACTAAAGACAGAAAGAAACTCAGACGCATGCAAATTGTACCAAAAAGCCAAGGGCGTATCGGCTGAAATAGGCCGACAGTGGATGCATTTAATGAGAAAAAGAACAGGGTATCCTGTTCAGAAAGGTCAAGATAAGTCAACAGGAGGCAGGTGACTGACAAACTTAAATCAAATGTAAAAATTGCACGAAGAATAAGATGATTTCACTGTGTCTGAATCACATGACCAGCCAAGCGAGACGAGATGAAACTTTCACACCCACGCATGGCCATGCAGATATCTGAACTTTTTCAGACCAAGAGCCAGTCGCGAGGCCAACCACAAAGAAATAATTGACACTTGACCACTAAGGTGATGATTGATTGTAGCAATAATTGGAGGGAGACCGGGGGTGCAGACAGCTCCCTGCACCTGGCCAGCTATTCTGTACACTGCTAAGCAAGTGGAAAAGTATGAGTAGGGCTGTTGCAAACCCAATCATAGACATCATACTTTTAGTGATGTCTACAGTAGCCATTTTGAAGGTAAGGCCTAGATGCCCCACCTGTCAGTGTTTGTCCAATCCCCTCACTCTGTTACCATATACAGATATAGTACCTATATTAAAGTTACCTTCCTATAACCAATAGAATTGCATGCAACAATTGTTTTTTAATGTTTTTTATGAAGTTCATTGGAGTTGTTGAAGCAAGAAGGATGATCAAGCAAATGTGGATGTTCATGAACCCCCCGTTTTTTGTACTTGTCATTAAACGACTCCCTTTACCAAACCATTGAGTTGTCATTATTGATTTGATGCTAGAGTAATAATCTGCATCCCCATCGATCTCACGGGTGCTGCCATCTCATCTTATTATTATTTTATTATTATCTTAAAGTGATATTGGGCAACTCCCAGCTTTATGGGCCGGTTGGGGTCCTAGTGCACAGTGCTCTCTTGCTCGGAATATACTGCTTGAACAGCAGCGGACATTTGAACAATACCGATGATTCACCAATGGATATGTTCTGGCTAGGAACATTCACCTCTGACAATCGCTGAGTAAAGTGCTTGAGAAATGGCTGGATTTTGAATAGCTATCACAATTTGGGTCAGTTCTGGGTAATGCTGCCGAGTTGTAATTGTAATGTACATTGTAGTGCTAGGAAACAATCTCTACTCATTATTTCTAGAAAAAAGGGCTTGTAAATACAGCTTCAGTAGACCAGAACAGTGAGAATCTGCTCACAAACTGTAGGAACCATCTAAAATGTAATGTACTCTGAGCACACTAAATAAAAAGGAGTACTAATTTGCTAACCCTCACGTGAAATACAAAGGAACATCTCACTGCTTACTTACAAGTGGTTAGACTGCTGCAACACACCTGCACCTACAACAGACAGAACAAAACAATATAAGAAAGATGTCATCTTCACCTATATATTACACAATTACAAGTGTGGGGAAGGCCGGGGACATCACACCCGACCATCCTGGTGTTCTGGCAGGCCTGCATTACAGGCATTACCTCCAGGGAGGAATGGGGATCCTGCCCTGGCTCCCTGGGACCAGTGTTGAACTGGGGGATGGTCGATCAACAAGGGAGACAGGCACCCAAGCCCGAGGCCATCAACCTAACCATTTTGAAGCTCTGGCTAGGCTGCGTTACAGCTGTTCATTCGGACAAGGGATGGGGACCATGCCGGGGCTCCCTGACACTGCTGTTGAACTTGGGGACCATCGACCAACAAGGAAGACAAGTGCCCCAGGCCCTGGACATCACCCCCGACCATCTTAGTGCTCTGGCTGGACTGTATTACAGCTTTCCCCTCCAGGAAGGAATGGGAACCCTGCCAGGGCTCCCTGGGACCACTGCTGAACTTGTGGATGTTTAACCTACATGCGAGACAGTGCCCAAGGCCAGGGACATCACCCCCAACTGTCCTGGACCTCTGGGTAGCCTGCATTACAGTTTTTTCCTCTGGGAAGGGATGGGGACCCTGCTGGGGCTCACTGGGGCCACTGCTAGACTTGGGGGAAAGTCAACCAACATGGGAGACAGGCACAAAAGGCCGTGGACATCACCCCCAACATGCTGGAGGTCTGGCAGGTCTGCACTACAGGGTTTCCCTCCAGGGAGCGATGTGGACTCTGCCGAGGCTAGCTGGGCCAATGCTGGAATTGGAAACGCTCGCCCAAATGGTGACCATTCTAATAAGAGGAAAGAGCTACATACCAAGTGTGCGATGCATGCTCAGAAGAAATGAGCATCTGTTACTAGCACAAACATATTTCAGAAAGTGCTAGTCATTGGGCCTCATTAAGACCCAGACGGAGGACCATGGTGCTTTTAGCACCATGGTCCATGCCGGTGTCCGCCATGGCGAAATGGGGAATTACCACCCCATTCCGAGGTTGGTGGGGCGGTAATTCCCCATGCCGCCATGGCCCTTCCCCATTCCCATTTTTGCCCCATGGGGCTCAATGGGAATGGGGAAGGCGCTTATAACGGTACCGCAAATTGCGGTACCGTTATTAGCACCAAAGTCCCTTTGCGGGTCCCTACTTTAACGGCTGGAAAAACCAGCCGTTAAGGTCGGGTCCCGCAAAGGGACCTCGTAATCAGGCATTATGGGTTTAACAGCGCTGACACCTGTTATGGCGCCGTTAAACCCTTAACGCCAGGGTCGTAATGAGGCCCATTATGTTTACTAAAGTTTTTTCATACAAAGCAGCCAACATCCTCTATTCAGGGCCGACACATTCTACAAATTACCTCTGCACCATCCGTTCCCACCCATACCAGTGTCACTCCAGCCACAGTCCCACCCACCACACTAACAATCCACCCCCCAATTATAATGTATAATAACAGAAGGACATTTCGTACTACTTACATAAACTAACGAAAGATTCGACCTGGTACAACTGTAAAGGAAACAAAAAGAGAATGATCATCTGTACTCAACCCAGTAATAACACATCCAAACTTTCAGGCTGCTATCTGCAAACCTTTCCCTTCCTAGGGCCAAATACATGGGACATACCAGTCATCTGCCACCAAGGAAGGGCAAACTGCAAACTGTTGGGAAATGTGGATGAGGGCAATGGGCATATGGAATCCCCCACCACCCAAAGCAACATTGTCCAGATGGTCTAGTGGCCATTGCCGCCTCCCGGGGTTAGCAAAATGGTGCCCCAACCCTTCAGCTTGCCCTCCTTGGGGAACAGAAATGTTCTGCTGGCATGGGGGAAGTTTGTGGCCTAACCCAGCAAGTGTGTCCCAGCCCACCAGAATACCTCCCCCGAGTGCCAACTCCCGTTCACACCACTAACAATCCAGCCCCAGTCCCGCCCACCCCACTAACATTCTGCCTCCCATATAATATACAATGTTCAAAAAAGAGTGGATTCTCTACTTACATAACAACGGAGGAGCGTCAACTGTACTAGACCTGTAAATAAAACAAAGCACATTGATTATCAGAGTCAATCCAGCAAAAACCAATCAAAACTATCATGCTCCTATCTTTGGCTTGTGCTACTGAGCAACGGGGGATAGTCACAATGTTCATTCCTTCAAAACGTGCAATACACCGTTACTATGGTGCTCACGTCCACTGTCAAAATACTGTGCACAGTATGTAAGCACCACACCAATGTCTAGTGCCATTGTTGGGAGCAGATCCAGCAATCCACACCCAGCACTGCACTAGGTTTTCCTGCAAAGCAGCCAGCATCCTTCTATTCCTGTCCACACTCATCCTTGGTGGTCTAGTGACCCCCACCAACCAGTTAAAAACCAATTTGCCCAATCCATGAGGCAAATTAGCAGATTACACTGCCAATGTGCCCCGAGGGAGGGCTACATCACATGCACCATCCATTTGGGACAGCAGGGGAGAGTGCCATCCCCACCATTTTCATTCAAGCCATCCCGGGTGGTCTAGTGACCCCCACCCCAAGCAGAAGCACAATTCCCCTTTCTAAGGGTAGATTGTCAGATTACTCTAGCAATTGGCCCCTAGGGAGGGCTAAATGACATGCCCCATCCATTTGAAGCAGGAGGGGGAGGGCCATTCCCCCTTTAATAAAAGCCATCCCTGGTGGTCTAGTGACCCCCCACCCCCAGTAAAAACAATTGTACCCTTCCTAGGGGCAGATTGCCAGATTACACTAGCCACATACCCCTAGGGAGGGCTAAATGACATGCCCCATTCATTTTGGGCAGGAGGGGGAGAGGGCCACTACTCCCCCTTTCAAAAGACCCATCCCTGGTGGTCTAGGGACCCCTTAACCCCAGTAAAAATAAATGTACTCCTTCCTAGGGGCAGATAGGCAGATTACACTGCCAATCTGCCCCTGGGAAGGGCTATATGACATGCACCCCCATCCATTTCAGATGGGGGGAGGGCCACCCCTCTTTTATTTATATACATCCCTGGTGGCCTAGTGTGCCCCCCACAACAACCCCACAACAACCCCACCAAAAACAGCATTTTTAAAAGACACAGGGTGGGCTAAATATTAGGGTCCATGCTTTAGGGGGGTTGCTTAAACAGTAAGCAGCCCCCTCACACCCCACCCCACTTCAAAAATAAATCCCTGGTGCTCTAGTGGCATCCGATCCGTGCCCTGCAATACTTCAAGGTAGGTGTCCTTGGAAAGGGGAGTGGAGCTGGAAATGGCGGCAACAGTGAAATTTACATTCAGTCTCACATCATAGTGCATTATGTACGCTAATGTGAAACTGAATGAAATCCAACCGCCGGGATGCGAGGATCAACTTCCTCCTCACATAGCCCGGGGGTTGGATTTGGAGTTTGTGCGATTGCTGCAACACAAGTGCAAAAAAGGACAAGCTATCTCATCCTCAGCACTGGAAACGTAGTGCTGAGGACGAGATAGCTCGTCCTAATCAATTAAGGGGATAATAGACTGAATACATCATACTGTAAGTGTTTTTGCCTGCCTCAGGGCGTGTGTGTATATTTTGAGGAGTATATTTACCTTCACTAAAAATATCATGTTATGCTATCCGCCCTAATAACACTGACTAATATGTAAGAATGCAGCTTGTATCAAAGACTTCATAGTGGTGTGGGATATTTTCAACCCAGAAAAATTAACAGAAAGGCCAGGTTAGGGCTGTAATGTGAAATACATTCTTCTTATGGAAAGGCACAATGGCAGAATGAAAAGCCAGCTCAAACCTTAACACAATCAAGGTGCCTAGTGAATGCAGATTGTGTGTTTTCTGCAGTTGAAACAATGAGTATGCAAAATATAAAACCAGATTGCAGAAAGGAATTGAAAATGCACATTGTGAATGACAAAATGAACAGCAGTGTTTCACTTTCAGTTGCACCATTAAAATGCTCTGTGCAAGAGAAACTGATTCAATGTGCATTTCACATGAGAAAAAAGTTCCCTTGACAAAATGAACATATCATTAGGAAGGGCCTGGAACAGTGTCGGCGAGATGCAATTTATTAAAATAAACAAAAGTCTTCACATGAAGAATAAATGCCACAAATGGAAAAGGCTATTTTCTTTCAGACGCAACATGCGAAGGCCTTATGGGCCCAGGAAATGTATGACTGCAAGTTTGGTTTCCCAAGAAGGAGTCTGTTGCTGGGCAGAACACACAGGCAGTGATTAACATAATATAACAGGCATATTTGTAAAGTGCACATTAACCCCCGAAGGGGCATCTTCGCACTAATAACATATATTTATTGTTACCCAACTTAATGGTACTCATTTTATTGACCTCGGAAGGATGAAAGGCTGAGTGGACCTGACAGCATTGAAACCTGTGATCATGAGGCCAAACACAGGCCCCTTTAGTGGATGCATTATTCGACTGAGCCACAAGAGAAGTCAATATGAGTGTATGTAGCATCATACTTTCTGGATTTTCTCAGCAATGATATGTCACACAGAGGCCACTCTGGTGTCATTTTGAAGCTTGTTACGGGCTCATTACATTGATGTCAGTTGTGTTTAAGTTTTATTTAAGTTTGATTTTTGGAAACCCTGTAACAATCAAAAATGTGTTTCGGGTTTAACCGAAAAAGAAATCTGAAAAACATTGGGGATCAGGTGGCTTATTAAATTGAAAGACTGTGAAAATAAAGAGGGCCCCTTATACAGCAATGCAAATTTTGTCTCAGAAAGTCCCAGAAAGAGGGATGGAACTTGTGGTGTTTACTTTACACGGCAGAACCTGAGATAAATTGTTCAGTAAGACCATGTTGGTTTATGTTTTAAATCATGTATTTGACTTGTGATGTTAATGGTTAAGGAATTATTAAAGTTTGCCTACACCTTACAAAAGACTGAGTGCACTCATAAAATTGATGTTCATCACAATTTGGTGATGCAATTTCGCTATGCCAGCTATCGATTGCATGAGTGGGTGAACACATTTGTTCAAATGTTCTAAAAGGCTATTCTTGCAGCCGATCGAGAGCACCCACTGTAAGTAGGTTGTGCTCTGTATGAGCAAGAAAAGCTTCTGTTTACTATATATATATATATATATATATATATATATATATATATATATATATGTATGCCCTACCAAAAACCTGTGCCCTCCACTACAAAACCTGTTCAAATGTGCCATTATGGTTCAAAGTAAAACCGAAAAACCCCTGAAATTTGCCAGCTATGGTAGGCTAAGCAACCATAACTGCCCCCACCATTGTGCACTGCTAACACTAACACCCAGGACATCAAAGATGGCATCACAAATGTCATTGATGACATCACTATTGAGTCGTGTTGGAGTAAGTGAATCCTGCACCCCCATCCCTCACATGGTGCAGCTATCCTGTCTTACAAGTATTAGAGGGTGAGCACTGACCTATGGGCCCGTCAGCGAATTTCCCGCCCTTCTGTACACTTGGTAGCGTGAGGATGGTAACGGCCATTGATTATCGATTATGGATTATTGATTAATATAGTTATAAGACATCTATGGACCGACGGCACAAAGTAACTCTGGGCCTTCGGCAATATCACGAGTCCTTTCGCCATTCCGGCTAAGTAGGCTGAGAAGCTCCCCGTGGGCAATGATAGAGTAAGTCCATAAAAATTCTGCAGTGGGTCTGAAGGAACCCGCCTTTCCAAGCATAACCCTTCTCATTCCCACGGGCAGCCAATCGGACGGGAATAAAAGTAAGAGGCTGAAGAGGAAGGGGCAGTGATTCCGAAGCTCCAGAGAGAAAAAGATGCGATCGGTGAGTGAAACAATGAACTCGTTACTTTGGCAAATGTCTTGTAGGCATTAGAACAAGTAAGGGAAAGGTAACGGAGGATGGCGGAGAAAAAATTAAAATAGTCAGAAGTAGAGAAGACTGTATATATATAGGGGTAATGACTCGAGCATTAGAGATAAAGAGTGGATACCGGGGGGACACCCGAGATAAAAACAAGGGATACCAGGGGGACACCTGAGATAAAAAACAAAGGATTACCAGGGGGGTACCTGAGATAAAAATGTAAGGATTCGCCTTGTTCCTGCGCTTTAATACAGTGGTCAGAAGAAACGTGAACTCATAGCCCATATAATAAGGGACAATTAGACTACGGTGATGTTTAAAGATGCATCAAAGGAGTTTGTTTAAACTCCATGATGGGGTATTGATTAGAAAGCAGGTATATGTATGACCAGCTGGTGTCTGTCTAGTCTGTCAAGTGTCTGTCATATGTGTTCTGTTGTACGTCAAATGTAATAGAACTGTATCGTTGATTGTCCGAAATGAAATTTGGTTTTACGCAATTCTGCAACTGAGAGGGAATCGCCAATGAATTGATGGTTTTGAGTTAATTGATAGTATAAAAAAAAATTGTAAAAAAATGTTTTGGCCTGGAAAAGATTGGATTGGAGTTTGCATATCTGGTGTTCGCTCATACTAGTAGAAGGATAACAAACTGTATAAATATTGTTGGCAACGGAATTGAAAATGGAGGAGGTCACCCCACTTGCGCATCTGTGCATGCAACTACCTAAGCATGCTCCTAAACTAAAAAAGTATAGCACAGAGTGGGTTAAGGGTACTGCCCACAAGATGTTTTATGCCGTGGCCAAAGAATGGGTCCCTATCTAAAGCTGTCTTACAACATATGACGACTTTTCTACATGCCACATATACAGGCAAGAAGCTAGAGAAACGTCTTGCTATTCTAGCAAGAATTATGGAAGATGTTTGAAGAGACAAAGGTGGAAGAGCCACCCACAGACTGGATACTAAATGTATGCACGGAGGGCGGGGAAATGCTGACCACACCACCAGCTCCGCCTGAGCCAGTCATTGAAGGGAGTAAGACAGAGGGGCTTTACCCGCTAAGAGAACTTAAGGCAGCTACGGGGTATAGCAACCCCGCATATGAGTCGCCTACGTACAGTAGTGATGACAATAAGGGAAAGGAACAGGAAAATAATATTGCCTCCGCAGTCCCGAGGGACAAGGAGAGACACGAAGATGAAGGAAAAGATCGGGCACAGAGTTGTGCACCTCCTGATAAGGAGAGAGATGGAAAGAAATGAAAGGGAAATGAAGGTAGAGTTGATGAGATAGCAGTCGCGAAAGACGAATGGATGGGAGGTCAGATATTGCTGAAGTTGGATGGAAAAGGAAGTGATGATATAAGGCCTAGAGAGAGGTATGATGAGACGCAAAAGGAGAGAGAGAGAAAAAGAGATGGAAATAAGGGACAAAATAACAAGAAGGAAGGATAGGCTAAGGCGAGAACAACTGTATCACGAAGAGCAAGAGAAACAGCTCGATCGCAACCAGGAGGCAGCCTACGACCAGTACAAACACAATAAGCAAAGGTCAGAAGAAGAGCAAAGAGCATGAGAGAAGAACATGAAGAGAAGAGAAGATGAGGAAATTAGAAGGGCAAAGGAATGTAGAAATGAAAGGATGAGGGAAGTAGACAAGGCTAGAGAAGAAGCGAAGAAGCGCAAGGGAATAGATGAGGAAGCAGAACGTAAGCGCAGACAGAGGGCACGAGATCTTGAATATATAGAGCAGGAAGTTAAAAAACCCAATCCTGTTGTAGAATGGAAAGACATAGAAGAATTCTTTCCTGCACACGATTCGGTGCAAGGAATAAGTGGGACAAATATTGAAGATGACTTCGACACCCGACGTATCGGGGAAACGATCGATAAAATATATGATGAGATGGGGCTGGAGCAAGTATCCCAAGGGGGAAGGGAAAATAAGCGCCTGGAGAGCACTCAGCTTTATGACACTGTGGATGTCACCCGAAGTAGTGGGAGAAGGGGACTGTCCCTAGACAGGCTGGAGATTGGGCAAAATAAAAAAGATGCAAGGAGTTGTGTAAACTGGGAGTATTCAGAATCTGACTCCAGTGAGGAAACGGAGGATGAGGCACACGAGGAAGGGAGACGGTGCGGAAAACGGCTCCCAGGGGACCGAGGGATACGATGGTCAGACGCTAGTGAGTCCGCAAATAGGACACCGAAGTCTGCCGCACAGTCCGGCCGACATGAAGGAACACCCCACGGTCAGAGGGGGGCGTCAGCACCTGCCTATGCAGATAGATTAAGGACATTGCCAGGGAGACGGCAAGGCAGAAATGCCACCCCAGCGGTAGACAGGAGAGCTATGGGGAAGGAAAAGGAAGACTGCGCATTCCAATTCCCACTGCTAGAAAAAGGGGGAGCAAGACCACAATATATTCCATGGCTACACGTGGACCGAGAGAACCTAAAAAATAATCTTCCAATGCTGACATCGGGAGCCGGGAAGTGGATACATGAGTTAGAGAAAATGACGGGGAGTGTCACCTTAGCTATAGGGGACATTAAGGGCCTCTTAATTGCCATACTTGGTGAAAGAGCAGACGATGTATGAAAACGGGCAGGCTACCCTAGGGTAACCCTAATTAACACCTCCCATGATGGAGCGCCATTTAAAAATTGTAGAGCAGCAGTGTGGAAAGTGCTGCGAACGCTATATCCAGACACTTCTGATATGGGGGCTATAATGACTCGGAAAATGAAAGAGTCAGAGGATCCGTTGATTTATATCCAGAATTTTCAAGATGCGTGGGTGCTCGAAACGCATGAGTCTTGGACGAAATCTATCCCTGTATTCTACATATATTATGCAAGGGGTTGCCCGAGCCAGTGCAAAAACAACTTAAGAAATTGGTAGGAATAGAAGCCAAACCATGGGCTGAAATACAGTTGACAATTGCACATTACTGTAGATTGTTGCAAGAAAAGAATCGGAAGAAGGAGGCAACTCGTAAGGGTGAGGAAGCGAAGCTGGTGTAAAAGAAACTCTGGAAGTATGCTCTCGAGGGAGCCATGCTGACAAGCCCAGCTGAACCAAGAGAGCAATCAGTAGCTAACCCATCCCAGAATAACCAAGGTAGCGCAGGATTTTACCCGAGGGGAAGGGGTTTTGGAGGAAGAGGGTGGCAGAGTAATCAGGATGGGTTTTGAGGCAACCAAGGGGGCTTTCAGAATAATCAAAGTGGCTTTCAGAATGCGTAGATGGGCAGTCCAGCTACGTCAGATGGACCGATGGCCCGACCACCACCAGTGTGTTGGCTGTGTGGAATGACAGGACATGTGGTGCGCATGTGCAGAAGCCAAGGCATGTGGCAAAACAGCCAAGGGATGGGGGCAGGCGTGGTGAATCAGCCAGCCGTCCCCCAACAGGGCGGTGCACAAAGTCACACAGTTCAGCAGCAGGCGCCAGGCTTGCAGCAGGGTGCACAGTAAGCAGTTCCATCCCCACACATGGGGAACGTACTGCAGGGACAATCCCAGCAGACACCACCGCAAATGTCACAGGGCACTAGCTCCGGAGGGGGAGTCACCCCTGGAGATGGGGGAAATCAGCAAGTATACAGCGGGCCAAACTTATATATGAAATAGGACAGCTCACGGGGGACTCTGATGTGTTCTATCCTATCAGTGACACCAGACCCTAATAGGGAACCTAGGGTGAATGTCGTCATAGGGGGTAAAGAATATTCCTTCTTAGTTGACATGGGTGTGACACGCTTGTGCATACGAGAAGGCAAGTTTTCCTTGTCTGGCGAAGCCATAGATATTCAGAGTTTCACGGGAGCTCCCAGTAGAGTTCCCTTTACAAACGCGCTCCCAGTCTCCGTGGGAGAGCGTGAAATGAATGTACCCTTATTATATTCACGTCAGACCCCAGTAAACATCCTGGGTCGGGACTTAATGACTAAATTGAATACGACAATCTCGTTTACCGAGAATGGTATAGTATGCTCCACTCCAGGAATGCATTATTCAAACGTGTGCCAAATTATCAGAGCATACTCCAGACGTATAGCCATGAGAGCTATACCATTGGAGCCAGAAGTCATCGCATATGGCGTGCGGGTGCTTATGACGGGATTTCCAGTCTTCGCAGATAGAACTATGAGAACACCTGATGAGTTTCTATTCAGACCCAGAATACCTATGCACGAAAAGGAGGGACAAGTATTCCCCTTAATGATACAATCCGCTGCAGTATGAGGGAAAGTGGTATTGGTCGAAGGATATGACGACGAAGGCAGACAATGGGGTGCGATTATCGCCATCGAAGAAGGGTATCGAGTGACAGACATCACCGATGACGATCTGTTCGAAGAACACCCTGACCTAGGAGAGACAAGGGTGGAAGTAAGTCTCATATTTTGGGTCAAAATGATCAAACGGGAAGTGCCACAGAGAATGATTTTGGCGCTGATACGCCCAGAATACTTTGATGACGACATGGCCCAAGTGCCTGCCACGGTCTGGACTACAGGGCCCTATGATGTAGGCCTCCTGAAGGGGGCAGGCGAAGTGAAAATTAAACTGAAACCAGGAGCAATTTTACCAAGAGCACGACAATATCCTATGTCCAGAGAGGCAGATGAAGGGATCGCGAAGAAAATTTCCGCCATGATGGAGCAGGGCATCCTAGTGACGTCAGAATCACCTTGCAACACAGTAATTTACCCTGTCAAGAAATCAAAAGAAGGGTCTTGGCATTTAATCCAAGATTTAAGAGCATTAAACGATATAGTTGAAGCCGAGTTCCCTCTAGTCCCGAATCCATCCACAATTCTATGCAACATACCCACTGAGGCAAAATATTTCATGGTGATTGACTTGAAAAATGTGTTTTTCTCAATCCCGTTGCACCGTGACAAACAAAACTTGACGTCATTTACTTTCAGGCAAATGCACCTGAAAAGCACAAGGCTGCCACAGGGATACTGTGAGTCTCCATCCATTTTCAACAGAGTCCTGCAGATGGACCTAAGCAATATTGCAGTAGACAGTGTTGTTTTGCAGTATGTGGATGACATTCTGATCTGCAGCGTCACTGAGGAACAATGCAGGTGCGACTCTGTTCAGCTATTGAATATCCTGGCTTAGAAAGGATATAAAGTTGACAAGGAAAAGCTGCAATACTGTCAGCGAGAGGTGCTGTGCATAGGATAGCTAATCTCACACGAAGAGAAAAGGGCAACCCCAGAAAGGGCTGAAGCTATCATGAACACGGCTAAACCGCTCACGATAAAACAAATGCAAAGCTTCTTAGGCCTGTGCAATTATGTCAGAGCATGGGTCTTCGACTACAGCTCGTATACCAAGCCCTTGCTTCAGGCCCTAAAGAATGCCTAGGCAACAAGGGAAAACATTGAATGGACTGAGGCAATGGAAAAGGGGTTTGCAGAACTCAAGGGAGCGATTTGTAAGGCCCCAGTTCTCGGGATTCCTAATTATGCAGAGGAATTCTACCTGTTCTCACACACCGATGGTAATTTTATGACGGCAGTGCTTGCGCAGCAAACCTCTCTGGGGTACAAGCCCCTAGCATATTACATCGGGAGTCTGGACCCGGTCATGAAGGGCCACTTCCCATGCGAACAAAATCTATCTGCTGCCGCTTTTGCCATTGAAAAGGCATCATCCATTGTAATGGGTGCTCCATGACATTGTATGTCAAGCACTCGTTGTTCGCCATACTAGAGAAGCCAAAGGGCACGCTGACATCTCAGAGACCATCCGCATATGAAGTGATTATTTCTAACCCATCGATCAAAATAGTGTGATGTAAATCTCTGAATACAGCTACGTTCATAGCTGAGCCGGTCACAGAGGGAGAACCCGTACATGACTGCGCGAATTATGAGGAATTCTATGATGAAATCCCCAGGGTAAAGGAAAATGCCCTGGCAAGTGGTGAAATCGTGTTCATTGATGGTTCCTCAAGAATCGATCAAGAAGACGGACAAAGATATACAGGCGTGGTCGTGGTAAAACACCTAGCGAATGGAGAGTTTCGAGTACTCGTTAGTGCACGAATACCATCTCATTATTCGGCACAGGCTGCAGAACTATTGGCGCTGATACTCGCCATTGAGAACCATGCAGACCAGGAAGTAACGGTGTACAGTGACTCTGCCTATGTGAAGTCCACAGTGCATGCAGGCCTAGCGCACTGGAAAAGGAGGGCTACCTCGGAGCAGACGTCACGCCAGTGCAACATGCAGCCTTATTTGACAGGTTGATAAAAGCACTACAGCTCCCAGTGGGCATAGCGGTCGTGAAATGCGCCGCTCATACCAAGGGGACGGATTTCGTGTCAAGTGGAAATCATGAAGTGGACACGGAAGCCAAGCGTATGGCATCCAAAAACGAAACAATCATGGACGTGGAGGTGGCACATACCCATGAGCGTATGATGGTAGCACGAGTCACACCTGAAGCCTATAGCAACATGGGGCAACTCAGCTAATGGAGCTACAAGGGGAGGCACCTCAGGAGGAGAGAGAAAAATTTGTGGAAGCGTCAAGGGTGTTCCTTAAACCCCTCTGATGGGTTATGGAGGCAAGACACCACTGGTAAACCGGCAATGCCTGTCGCCCTACTGAAGGTAGCATTGGAGCAGTTACACTACCCTATATATGACAAAAGAAAATCTCGCTGCAACGCTAGCAGAAGACTGGTTTACACCAGATTTAGCAGAGCATGTTGCATTTTTCATGGTGAACTGCATTATCTGCCAACAGTTCACCGCTGGGCACACATTAAAAGTAGTGAGAGGAGTTATCCCCCGGTCAAATGGACCATTCCAGTACTTGTATATCTACTATGTCAACATGATTCAAGTGTGCAACGGGTACAGGTATATAATTGTGGTGGTGTGTCCATTCTCTAGATGGATAGAAGCAGGTCCCTGTGCACACCCAGACTCTACCTGTGCTGCCAAATTTCTAGTGAGGGAAGTGTTCCCAAGATGGGGGTGTGCGAGGTAATGAGATCAGACAATGGGGCTCACTTTGTTAATGCAGTTTTTTAGAACAGATCAGCTTGTTCCTTGGTATAAAGCACAAGTTCTCATCGGCGTATCATCCGGAGGAGAATGGTGTATGTGAGCGGCTCAACGGCCTGTTAAAGGAGAGGACAGCCAAGTTGAAGCTCACATTAAAAAAGGGATGTTGCACTGTCTACCACTGGCATTGTATGCACTTTAGAACCAACCAGGCTCCGACCATCATCTCACGCCGCACAAGATAGTCACAGGCAGGAGGATGAGGACCCCTCTTACCCGCCGAGATAGAGCTAGATGTGATGCCCAGCCAACCAGCGAGGTCCTGGGGACAGAGATGCAGGAGTACTTGAATTGTATGACATCCAGCGTCATTGTCATTTCAGGCCAGCTGCAGCGACAAAGAAAAGGGTGCAGCGCAGCACAAAACACAACAGGAAGTGCTGGAACAGACTCCGCGCAAAGCCTATGTGCGCCACCCGTCTTCCCTGGAGACGCTGTCCTCATAAGGAACTTTACAAGGAAGAAGTGGGATGAGCCACGATTCAATGGTCCTTTCATAGTGGAGTCCTTCAGCCGTCAAGGTCCAGGGCAGAAGGGCATGGCTCTTCCTGAATGACATTAAACCTTATATAGGAGAGAGCCCTCCAGCTGCATCCAATCACGAAGAAACTACAAACAACGTGGAAGAACCTCAGCACGTGCAGACAAGATCCATGGTGAGGAAGAAGCATGCATGAGCAGCAAAACAATGACAAAAGAACTCTTTTTCAATTTGTGACTTTTAAACAAGACATTTTCTCAAACCAGTGAAAGATGATAAAGGACATAAAACGAACACTCTGGGCATCCTAGTTGCAGGGTAAAGAGAAGCACATCCAAAAAGCCACAACAACATTGATAAAACAAACTTTTGAAGGCAGGTCAAGCCCAAGTAGTACAAAGAATCAAGACTCTGATAGACTGCAAATAAAATATTTTCTCAGAGCCTAACACAGTATCCTGAGGCAACCACTATCGAGACTTTGTTCACAAAACTCAGGGTATCTCCTAGCAGAAGCCTCAAGTGGGATGTGCTTAAGTACTTTCAACTGGTGGTAATATCATACCCGTCACTCATAGAGAGAGAAACCAGTGTCACAGACTTTATTGAAGACCCTGCGAACAAGAAAATAATCAGGCAACTACTGACTGTCATCGCGGGAACCTTTGCCAAGCTACCCGAGCACAGTGAAGAGGACACAAATGCTTCCACCACCAGCAGACATTGATGAATTCACATTTACTTTGTTCTTTCAAATAATCGAGGAATACCGAGGACTCATCGGGAGTATAACTGACACACATACTTTCATCAGAGACCCAAGAAACCTGGCTCAGTTGAACCAACTGTGGACTAAGCTAAATCACCTCGTGGTAGTCCACGCAACAGGAAGGTGCAGAGACTGTGTGAATCAAAAGAAAAGCTTATGACAAGGACTCTGCCAAACAGGACAAATGTCTGTATCACCCGAAGACACCCGTCTGGCGCATAATGTCCTGTTAGACTAGTCACAGACTATCCGGAAATGGTGGGGAGGCCTGCAGATGTTGACGTCATCACCTTCCTTAGAGATCCAGCCAACGTCCCACACATGGGCACACTTCTCCACGGCATAATGCTCCAGGTGGAGCTGTCTAACATCCAGCAAGAATACCTTAGGAGGTTCCAGTGAGACTTTCCGCCGTGGGACAGATCGTGGAGAAAGAGAGACAGTGCTTTATCTTTCGCTGTGGAACAAACCGAGGACAGAGTCACAGTTTTTCAATTTTCCGCCACAGGACAGATTGAGGAGAGCAGAGACAAGAACTACACCATTCTATTTTTTCGTTTTGCTTTTTCCTCTATTTCTCCTTATTTTTATTTTTGTTTTTTATTTTTTCATGTTCACTTTTATTTTCATTTTTATTTTTACTACATTTTATTTTTGTGTGATTTTTAGCACTTCCACCTTTTCATTCCTTCGCATTGAACAGGTTCCAGCATGTCCTCAGGACCAAGGCAAAGTCGAGGAATGCACTGGGTTTTTACCTACTATAAATATGCATTATGAATGTGATATACAAAAGTTGCTAGCCTAACCCTTTTTCCATAGTCTAGCACAGGAACTGTACTGCCTACCCAGAGATTACCGACAGCACCCGCAAGAGGGGGGACACATGAAAAAGCACTCATCAATTTAGTAGTAATGAACTCCTGAACTACGAGATCAGAGCAAGAAGAGGAATAAATAACTGACTATGGACTTGTTTGAAATGGGGGAACAGAACAGTAACTTGGTTTTACCACCAGCACAGGGGCGCCTCCGCTTCCCTGGAAGGAAATGCTGCCAGATGTCCTACAAGTCTATTATGTGTATATGCGTAGTAAATATCATTGTCTTTCTATCGTTGACTATCAGAACTGCTTTCTTTATTGGTGCACGAAGTTGCCCAATCTCAGTGCACCCACCAGATAATGAATGTCTGGGGCCTACGAAAGCACCCACACCCTATATAGTGATACCAGTTCCCAGAAAAGCTGATGGCAAAACAAACAAGATAAAACTAAATGTAATTAGCAGTGATTCATACACACTTGAGGTAATGAATGGAAAAAAAGGCTGGAGATAGGGTCAGCACGGAATGAATGAAAACGCAGCACTGACCACTGCACGCACCCACACACAGAATGCACACAGACAAGGGCAAGTGTCTATAGTTACAGGGCCTTCAACGAAGGCAGCAGAGAAGAGGAGCCTGCCTGCCGAACAATCAGGTCCAGAAAATAGCAGAAGCGACCGAGGAGAACTAAGTGAGAAACCAATGAAAGAGGGCATAGCAAAATCCCTCAAAAGAACAGAAGTAGCCACAAAGGAACTCACAGAGAAAACACAAACACTGATAGACTATTTGTTCCCATTCATAGTCAAAGCAAGGAAACTGCACAAGGAGCTGAAAAATAGAACTGCAGACACTAGAACAATAAGCACACCAGCTCAGACGCAAGAAACAAGCACCAGACGTACGACACAGCCAAGCATTGGGGAGTTGGTGAGCCAACAGCGGTTAGAGAACCTCGATGAAAAATTACAAAAGGAAAGGAAAAGAAACGCAAAACCTTCTCCTACCACAGCGATACAGGTAATGAAACCCACTCCGCTAACAAGCATGCCCAAGAATCCTCCAACAAGAAAGAGTCACATGGACGCATTTAGCGACGTGGTTATAGCTAACTACAAAAGGACATTGAGGATTAAGAGAAACCCACATGAAGACAACAATGAACTCAATGATTACCTGGACAGCATAGCCCACCTCGGAACATATTGTACTAGCACAAGAAGGAAGTAGGACGAAGTCAGTCAGAAGGAGAATGCTTCATGTGTGCACTCCTACCTTATAGTATGGGAAAATCCAAGATCCAAGAGGACAATTTATGGGAAGAGACGCCTCGGTGATATGGGCCAACGAAAAGGATTACCTGGATGAAGATGGCTCTGTCCAGGATATTAAGACAAGAAACAGGGCGCACACAAAGAATCACGTGATCAGATACGAGAATCCAGGCGTGAAAGGATCAGGAACACATTGGGTAATAAACCCAAGATTGAACGTTCAAGGAAAACCTGCAGAAGAGGCGCAGACCTGGAAGAACAGAGGCCAAATGCAGATTTGGGGCACAGTGGTCGCCCCAGATGGATGGGAAGAAGGTGTCGTAATCTGCCGAGCTCGGATAGTCTTTGGAGCCTACCGAGAAGCAATAGAGAATTCGCAGAGGTTGTGCAAACCTCTATGGCCAAAACTGGTACAGCTGCTAACATGGGTCGAAGACAGAGGAGGACCCCCGCAGATAGTACCACTGGAAAGGCCAAAACTATGCTTCCGAAATAATGGCACAAGGAAGATGGGAGAGAATGTAAACTGCGGACGAATCTTTGAAGCCCCAGAAAAGACACAAGGAACCCCTGTTATTATGGACCATTACTGGGCATGTGGATCCAAGGCATACATAAGGCTGCCAAAAAACTTGGGAAGCATATACACACTGGTGAACGTCCACGTTCCTGCGCTAGTGATCCCTAAGAATGACCTGAAGTTGGACAGTTTCCCAAAAGCAGATGCTCATCTAAGGAGAAGGAGATCTGTGGAATTGGCATCCAAAATGAAGAGAGAAAATTACTTTTCTACCAAATCAGAAGAGGCATCCATGCAATCCCATACGAAAACAGGCTGTTCAGCCTCACCTCAACAGTATTCACCACGATGCTCTTGCCACACATCCAAATTGGAGTGAATGCTAAATGGTTGCAGATAACCAGATGGGAGCTATTGCAGATCATCAATACCACTATAAGAGGATTTAACGCGATCAAAGAAGAGCTGAGAGCAATCAGACTGATGACCCTCCAGAACAGATATGTGCTTGACATGATCACAGCAATGGATGGAGGTGTCTGTGCAAAAATCAGAGAATCATGTTGCACATTTGTACTATCGCACGATGAAGAAAACGGAACCTAACAGAAGCCATAAGTATGTTGACAAATTTGAAAAACCAGATGATCGATGAAAGTAATGAAGTGGACGATGACAGCGGGTTTGGAGACCTATTCTCGTGGGTCCCACAATGGATGGCAGATATATTCAAGTTTCTGGGTGCTTTACTAGCAATGGTACTGCTAGGATTCTGTGTTATCAAGATAATCATTACACAGTGCCAGAAAATTGCGAAGAAAGCCATAGGGATGAAAATAATGGTTGATGTCGAACCAGGATGGAAGCCCAGAGACCTGACTGATGAAGAAATAAGAGACTTTGTGAAGGCCAGCAAATTTGCGCGAGAAGGAACGAAGTTCACATATCCTAAGAAACGAAGAAGGTATGAAGGAAAATGGATCTACTGCAGCCCAAATGGACAATGTCAGCTAATGACCTGGGACAAAGATGAGCATGTGAAAGCAGCAGGGAGTTTGAAAGGGGTGATAAAAATATGGACTCCAAAGACTCACACATTCACCCCATCATGTACAAACCCTGAAGACGATGAACATAACACCGAAGAATCAAAGGAAATAAATGCTAAGGAGATTGCAGAAGTGGTTGATGAACCGATCAGAGGGGGGAGTGTAGAGGAGGTCCCAGACATGGCCTGCCCTCCTTCCCCCCAGCCCCTCATTTCTAGGTACCAGGAGAGTACTCACCAAGGTATGTGGCGTATGAGGAACAAATGAACCAACAAAGAGCTGCACTGGGGCTCTGCCCAGTGCACATCAGAAGATCCATAACTGTTGAAGCACCCATAACCAGACAACCCTGGGCAACACGGTATCCTATCAGACAGCCGTATCAGCCGCTGATACGAAACGAAGACTACATACAGACAGTCCATGAAGAGACTCAAAGTGCCTTAATTGAAGGCCAGTGGAAATGACCCAAGGGCCTAGACAGACCCACGAATGAATGAAAACAGCCATCGAAGATAGTACGCCAGTGCGAGTAGCTACGAAAATAAATGTAATGGACACAGAGAAGAGACGATGTTAAAACGTGGGGAATCGTTGCTACGAGACAAGATGGAAGCAACCGACCAGTTAAACGTGTGTAAATAGGCTTGGAACACAAGAAGCTAAAGAAAACGATACTGCTTGCAATGCTTAGTAGAAGATTAGAGCGGCAAGCGCCAACCATATATCTACCTCAATAAGACACATTATACAAGTGCGACTCCATTTTGTAAAAGCAGAAATGTACGCAGGTTGCCAGAGGCCTGACAGGCCAAGTTTCGTAACCCAGCAGAGGCAAGAGAAGGAGCGGAATCGAAACTCAACAAGGAGCGGCTCATGCCTAGGAAATCGTGGTCATCCAGAGAATGGGAGGGGAGCGTCAGCTAACAAGACTCAGACCTCAGAGCGTACCAGCCTGCCCCATGAAGGTCAAGATAAGGGGGGCCCATGCAGGTGGCGAGGCCGAAACAGAATTAAATACACTAAAAGCTGGAAACTGAAGCAGATTCATGGTGAACTAGCACGTGATCAGCCATGCGCGAGGAGGTACCACCACCTGATGTCACCCAGAACCCGAGGATGCCATAACTTTTCCTGATAAGAGGCTACAGTTTCGAGGCCATACCCAGCCAACTAATTGACACATAGCCCGAGATACTGATTGATGGAAAGGAGGCAAGGTGAAACTTGGGACACCAGGCACCTGGGTGTCCATTCTGCATGCGGCTAATTAAAAGTGGAAATTTATGTCTAGGGGTGTAACCTGCCCAATCATAATGGACCAAGTTATCTGGGGTCCTATATATCGTAGAACAATTGAGACGTCGTACTTGCAGTGACGTCTATCACGTGTGATGTAGAGGGAGGGGCGTAGAAGCCCACCCGATAAGAATTATCCAATCCGCATGCTCTATTATCATATACAGATATAGCACTTATACTTGAGTTACCTTTCCTAACCAATAATATTGCATGAAGAGTTTTGTAGAATTAGATGTCAATGATGACGAATATTGCCTATAAGAATTGCTGTACCACTGAAGTTCGTGGAAGTTGGAGCAAGACAGGTGATCGCAATGATGCTGATTCCCATTTGTTTCCCTGTTTGATGTACTTGTCATTAACTAGACTTCCCTTTGCCAAACTACTGAGTCCTCATTATTGAGTTGTGTTGGAGTAAGTGAATCCTGCACCCCCATCCCTCACATGGTGCAGCTATCCTGTTTTACAAGTACTAGAGGGTGAGCACTGACCAATGGGCCCATCAGTGAATTTCCCGCCCTCCTGTACACCTGATCGAGTTAGCCGTAAGCAATACAATGTGGATGTTCTAACGGCAATACACCTACCCGTACCAATGACAACCAAGATGGAAGTGATCTTAGAAGGCACCATCTGTTCGTGTTGTGTGTAAAGTAACAGAATGTGGCGTGCTAAGGACATTATACCTCTCCGTACGGCTCAAAAACGAGATAAAACATGTTCCTAGAATATAGTAGGTAGGCAGGATGTATATAAATAAGGCAAATTGGCAGTGTTCTAAGGACACTATCTGTCCGTATCGTCCACAGCAAGATGGAACCGTCCGTAGAACAGGCGCGGTGGCCGGCATGTTCGTTATCAAATAAAATGGAGGTGTCCTAAGGAGACTGGACCTGTCCTTGCAGTCATCAGATCAGGTACGCACATGCGCAGTACACCCATAAGGACTGCAAGCATCCCGCCTGTCCCTAACTGTCCATCTCACTTGTAGAACAGTGGCGCGCATGCGCACGTGCGTTAGTCTGCATTTGCTGTTGTGCGGGCATGCTTTTCCCTCGCGGATGTGTACAGGACGTCATCATTTGACCACACCCACGCTGAGCGTGTGGACTAATTTGCACACTTTGTCTGCTTCCGCAGCACTGCAAAATAACTGACACATAAATGGGAAAGTATTTTTCAGTATAACATCACCATTTGACATTTCCCATACAATAGCTCCACCTGTGAATGTGTCATTTACAGTTTTTGAAGCGTTTTACCACATTACTTGCTGTAAAACGCTTCAAAAATTGGCCACACCCCCGAGGTCATCTTCATTGTGCTTCTGGCTATAGCAGTTAGAGTTGCTTTTGTGCTTCTGGCTATAGCAGTTAGAGTTGTGCTGCCTTTAGTACTGTAGCGACCATTTGGCAAAAAATCCTTAGGGCATCCATTGCTGCTACTGCTGCATTACCCACAGCACCACTCCCAAACCCTCCACCGCCGCCACCTCCCCAAGGGCTTGCAGAAGGATATACGGGTGAGGATGTAGAGATTGAGGAAGAAGAGGAAGAAGAGAATGAGGTGGAAGAACTCCGCACTACAAACACTTGGCAGGAGTCGTGGGTGTGGCGGTTGTTTTCCGTTTATGGGAACGTACCGAAAGAACGTGCGAACCTCGTCAAGTGCAGCCAGTTGGTGCTGAGTCGTGGCAGACCTGGTGCGTACAGCTATGGTCTGACAACCATGAAGCGACACCTAACGTCGTTCCACAGTGCGGACATTCGCGGACATTCGCAAGGTGGTGCCATGTGAAGAATGTAGTAGATTGAGTTCCTCCACAGCATCCTCCGTGTCCGATCCGCTCACCACAAGAGACACTCCTCTGGGGGAGCGCATTTCTCCAGCTGCGTCACAAGCCATTCCCAATACTGTTGACCCTTACCTTTCGAGGGTCACAATATTTTGTATGTGCTGTGATGCAGTAATCTGCAGGGGGGAGAGTCTTCAAAGTGCTTTTGA
This sequence comes from Ambystoma mexicanum, assembly GCF_040938575.1. Taxonomy (NCBI): domain Eukaryota; kingdom Metazoa; phylum Chordata; class Amphibia; order Caudata; family Ambystomatidae; genus Ambystoma; species Ambystoma mexicanum. Next base: position 309,349,383 of record NC_090921.1, read on the forward strand.
GGATACGGTCACTGAGCACGAGAAGAACTGCGCCCTACCTAAGTGAAGGCCACCCTATATCTTTCTCTCTCCACCTGGCCCTTCTTATCCCCGTGGTTGGTGTCCCTTCCTTACCCTCCTATTTCCTCCTCTCCTAGTGTATCGTGTCCATAAAAGCAGTGAACTGAAAAGTTATACGTTTCAGAGCCGCCTTTCTCAGTTTAACAATAGAGCTTTGAAGTGACCGTTGTAGGCCCCCTCGCTTTTTTTTTATAAGCCTGCGGACAGTCATGGGACACACAAAAATGGAGGGTGCAAGCAAAGCAAAACCAATGTACTTTTCGCTGGGAGTAAGTGGTGGCTCTGAAAAGAGCCTTTCGGTGGTGTTGAGTATGCTTCAAAAACTGTAGGGTGGAAAAAATGGATTGCCAAATAGGTGACTATGATTCCAAAAAAAGTTGCAATGCATGTTGTACATTGCGAAGAAAAATTTGATTGCCAGCATATGTGAGATGGACTCCATCTCTGCGAAATATGAAAGAGCTGCGAAACAAAATGTTTTCATTGTGGAATGAGGACATGCCAACATCTCTTAGAAATGCACAAACAACCTTATTCACATTGCGCCGCGCTGTCTCCATTTGTGGGCCGAATGCAGATGAACGCAGCCACTTTTGTCTTTGAGCAATACAGGAAAAAACTATTTGGCAATTTGGAAACATGTCCATGACTTGCGCAAGTCCTTCCTTCATTGCAAATTCCAAAGAAATGCCAGAAACATGGCTTAAAGTATTGCCTCCGCATTGAATGATAAGTATATCAGGATGACGCTCTGTCTGTAAAGTAATGCAGAGAGGTACCAAGTTCAACCACCTCATTCGGCGCACGCCATGCCAGAGTACTTCCACATGAAGAAATCCAAGATCTGCAGATAGACCGCAACTTTCCGCAAGCACCTTCAGCCAATGTATCTATGAGTCTCCCAAAATCCAGATAATCTGTTTTCGAGCACACAGAGCCAGGGCTGTCTGGTCTCCTGTCAGGGAAAAGACGTTCTGACTAAATATCTCCGTACAGAACACACCCACTGACCTTTAGTGGCCAATCCCTACCTTCGCACATTCTCATTTGCATGTGTCACTACCCCAAAATCCCTGTTGGTAAAAGGCGGCGCCTGCAAAGTACCACCATGTTGGCGGACACGTACAGGAGCAGAGCGTGACGACTGTACATTTCAATATTATACCCCTTTCCCCCTTGAGGGTGGGGTCTGAAAAGAGCCGTTTTATTGTTTTATTGTTTTTTTGTTTTTTATTGTTTTATTGTTTTTTTTTTGGGGCAGGTGCCTTACAGACACCTGTTATTTTGCTTTTTTTTGTGATATGTTTTGTTCTTACTTTACTCCTACAACCATTACAGAACCTTCTCCAAAGCAAGCCTCACATTCCAAAAGAACGTGGCATTTCCCAAAGAAGATAACGCAACACAATCTGCTGCAAAATAAGCCGCATTAATGGGAACAATGTTCTCTTGGCTGCAGAAAAACATACCAGCACGTGACATTTTCTATTCAGACCCAGAATACCTATGCCCGAAAAGGAGGGACAAGTATTCCCCTTAATGATACAATCCGCCGCACTACGAGGGAAAGTGGTATTGGTCGAAGGATATGACAACGAAGGCAGACAAAGGGGTGCGATTATCGCCATCGAAGAAGGGTATCGAGTGACTGACATCACCAATGACAATCTGTTCGAAGAACACCCTGACCTAGAAGAGACAAGGGTGGAAGTAAGTCTCATATTTTGGGTCAAAATGATCAAACGGGAAGTGCCACAAAGAATGATGTTGGCGCTGATACGTCCAGAATACTTTGATGACGACATGGCCCAAGTGCATGCCGCGGTCTGGAATACAGGGCCCTATGATGTAGGCCTCCTGAAGGGGGCAGGCGAAGTGAAAATTAAATTGAAACCAGGAGCAATTTTACCAAGAGCACAACAATATCCTATGTCCAGAGAGGCAGATGAAGGGATCGCGAAGACAATTTCCGCCATGATGGAGCAGGGCATCCTAGTGACGTCAGAATCACTTTGCAACACAGTGATTTACCCTGTCAAGAAATCAAAAGGAGGGTCTTGGCATTTAATCCAAGATTTAAGAGCATTAAACGATATAGTTGAAGCCGAGTTCCCTCTAGTCCCGCATCCATCCACAATTCTATGCAACATACCCACTGAGGCAAAATATTTCATGGTGATTGACTTGAAAAATACGTTTTTCTCAATCCCTTTGCACCGTGATTCACAAGACCTGACGTCATTTACTTTCAGGCAAATGCACCTGAAAAGCACGAGGCTGCCACAGGGATACTGTGAATCTCCATCCATTTTCAACAGAGTCCTGCAGATGGACCTAAGCAATATTGCAGTAGACAGTGTTGTTTTGCAGTATGTGGATGACATTCTGATCTGCAGCGTCACTGAGGAACAATGCAGGTGCGACTCTGTTCAGCTATTGAATATCCTGGCTTAGAAAAGATATAAAGTTGACAAGGAAAAGCTGCAATACTGTTAGCGAGAGGTGCTGTGCATAGGACAGCTAATCTCACACGAAGGGAAAAGGGTAACCCCAGAAAGGGCTGAAGCTACCATGAACACGGCTAAACTGCTCACGATAAAACAAATGCAAAGCTTCTTAGGCCTGTGCAATTATGTCAGAGCATGGGTCTTCGACTACAGCTCGTATACCGAGCCCTTGCTTCAGGCCCTAACGTATGCCTAGGCAACAAGGGAAAACATCGAATGGACTGAGGCAATGGAAAAGGGGTTTGCAGAACTCAAGGGAGCGATTTGTAAGGCCCCAGTTCTCGGGATTCCTAATTATGCAGAGGAATTCTACCTGTTCTCACACACCGATGGTAATTTTATGACGGCAGTGCTTGCGCAGCAAACCCCACTGGGGTACAAGCCCCTAGCATATTACCCCGGGAGTCTGGACCCGGTCATGAAGGACCACTTCCCATGTGAACAAAATCTATCTGCTGCCGCTTTCACCATTGAAAAGGCATCATTCATTGTAATGGGGTGCTCCATGACATTGTATGTCGAGCACTCGTTCGCCATACTAGAGAAGCCAAAGGGCACGCTGACATCTCAGAGAGCATCCGCATATGAAGTGATTATTTCTAACCCATCGATCAAAATAGTGTGATGTAAAACTGTGAATACAGCTACGTTCATAGCTGAGCCGGTCACAGAGGGAGAACCCGTACATGACTGCGTTAATTATGAGGAATTCTATGATGAAATCCCCAGGGTAAAGGAAAATGCCCTGGCAAGTGGTGAAATCGTGTTCATTGATGGTTCCTCAAGAATCGATCAAGAAGACGGACAAAGATATACAGGCGTGGCCGTGGTAAAACACCTAGCGAATGGAGAGTTTCGAGTACTCGTTAGTGCACGAATACCATCTCATTATTCGGCACAGGCTGCAGAACTATTGGCGCTGATACTCGCCATTGAGAACCATGCAGACCAGGAAGTAACGGTGTACATTGACTCTGCCTATGTGAAGTCCACAGTGCATGCAGGTCTAGCGCACTGGAAAAGGAGGGGCTACCTCCGAGCAGACGGCACGCCAGTGCAACATGCAGCCTTATTGGACAGGTTGATAAAAGCACTACAATCCCAATGGGCATAGCGGTCGTGAAATACGCCACTCATACCAAGGGGACGGATTTCGTGTCACGTGGAAATCATGAAGCGGACACGGAAGCCAAGCGTATGGCATCCGAAAACGAAACAATCATGGACGTGGAGGTGGCACGTACCCATGAGCGTATGATGGTAACACAAACCACACCCGAAGCCTATAGCAACATGGGGCAACTCAGCTAATGGAGCTACAAGGGGAGGCCCCTCAGGAGGAGAGAGAAAAATTTGTGGAAGCGTCGAGGGTGTTCTTTAAACCCCTCTGATGGGTTATGGAGACAAGACAGCACTGGTAAACCGGTAATGCCTGTCGCCTTACTGAAGGTAGCATTGGAGCAGTTACACTACCCTATATATGAGACAAAAGAAAATCTCGCTGCACCGCTTGCAGAAGACTGGTTTACACCGAATTTAGCAGAGCACGTTGCATTTGTCATGGTGAACTGCATTATCTGCCAACAATTCACCGCTGGGCACACGTTAAAAGTAGTGTGAGGAGTTATCACCCGGTCAAATGGACCATTCCAGCACTTGTATATCTACTATGCCGACATGATTCAAATGTGCAACGGGTACAGGTATATAATTGTTTTGGTGTGTCTATTCTCTAGATGGATAGAAAAAAAAAAAAAAAAAGCAGGTCCCTGTGCACACCCAGACTCTGCTAAATTTCTAGTGAGGAAAGTGTTCCCAAGATGGGGGGTGTGCGAGGTAATGAGATCAGACAACGGGCTCACTTTGTTAATGCAGTTTTTGAACAGATCAGCTTGTTCCTTGGTATAAAGCACAAGTTCTCATCGGCGTATCATCCGGAGGAGAATGGTATATGTGAGCGGCTCAACGGCCTGTTAAAGGAGAGGATAGCCAAGTTGAAGCTCACATTAAAAAAGGGATGGTTGCACTGTCTACCACTGGCATTGTATGCACTTTGGAACCAACCAGGCTCCGACCATCATCTCATGCCGCACGAGATAGTCACAGGCAGGAGGATGGGGACCCCTCTTACCCCCCGAGATAGAGCTAGATGTGATGCCCAGCAAACAAGTGAGGTCCTGGGGACAGAGATGCAGGAGTACTTGAATTGTATGATATCGAGCGTCTCTGTCATTTCAGGCCAGCTGCAGCGACAAAGAAAAGGGTGCAGCGCAGCACAAAACACAACAGGAAGTGCTGGAACAGACTCCGCGCAAAGCCTATGTGCGCCACCCGTCTTCCCTGGAGACGCTGTCCTCATAAGGAACTTTACAAGGAAGAAGTGGGATGAGCCACGATTCAATGGTCCTTTCATAGTGGAGGACTGCACTCCTTCAGCCGTCAAGGTCCAGGGCAGAAGGGCATGGCTCTTCATGAATGACATTAAACCTTATATAGGAGAGAGCCCTCCAGCTGCATCCAATCACGAAGAAACTACAAACAACGGGGAAGAACCTCAGCACGTGCAGACAAGATCCATGGTGAGGAAGAAGCACGCATGAGCAGCAAAACAATGACAAAAGAACTCTTTTTCAATTTGTGACTTTTAAACAAGACATTTTCTCAAACCAGTGAAAGATGATAAAGGACATACAACGAACACTCTGTGCATCCTAGTTGCAGGGTAAAGAGAAGCACATCCAAAAAGCCACAACAACATTGATAAAACAAACTTTTGAAGGCACATCAAGCCCAAGTAGTGCAAAGAATCAAGACTCTGATAGACTGCAAATAAAATATTTTCTCAGAGCCTAACACAGTATCCTGAGGCAACCACTATCGAGACTTTGTTCACAAAACTCAGGGTATCTCCTAGCAGAAGCTTGAAGTGGGATGTGCTTACATACTTTCAACTGGTGGTAATATCATACCCGTCACTCATATAGAGAGAAACCAGTGTCACAGACTTTTTTCTAGACCCTGCGAACAAGAAAATAATCAGGCAACAACTACTGACTGTCATCACGGGAGCCTTTGCCAAGCTACCCGAGCACAGTGAAGAGGACACAAATGCTTCCACCACCAGCAGACATTGATGAACTCACATTTACTTTGTTCTTTCAAATAATCGAGGAATGCCCAGGACTCATCGGGAGAATAACTGACACACATACTTTCATCAGAGACCCAAGAAACCTGGCTCAGTTGAACCAACTGTGGACTAAGCTAAATCACCTTGTGGTAGTCCATGCAACAGGAAGGTGCAGAGACTGTGCGAATCAAAAGAAAAGCTTATGACAAGGACCCTGCCAAACAGGAAAACTGTCCCTATCAGCCGAAGACACCCGGCTGGCGCAAAACGTCCTGCTTAGACTAGTCACAGACTATCCAGAAATGGTGGGGAGGCCTGCAGATGTTGACGTCATCACCTCCCTTAGAGATCCAGCCAAAGTCCCACACATGGGCACACTTCTCCACGGCATAATGCTCCATGTGGAGCTGTCTAACATTCAGCAAGAATACCTTAGGAGGTTCCAGTGAGACTTTCCGCCGTGGGACAGATCGTGGAGAAAGAGAGACAGTGCTTTATCTTTCGCTGTGGAACAAACCGAGGACAGAGTCACAGTTCTTCAATTTTCCGCCACAGGACAGATTGAGGAGAGCAGAGACAAGAACTACACCATCCTATTTTTCGTTTTGCTTTTTCCTCTATTTCTCCTTATTTTTATTTTTGTTTTTTATTTTTTCATGTTCACTTTTATTTTCATTTTTATTTTTACTACATTTTATTTTTGTGTGTTTTTTAGCACTTCCACCTTTTCATTCCTTCGCATTGAACAGGTTCCAGCATGTCCTCAGGACAAAGGCAAAGTCGAGGAATGCACTGGGTTTTTACCTACTATAAATATGCATTATGAATGTGATATACCAAAGTTGCTAGCCTAACCCTTTTTCCATAGTCTAGCACAGGAACTGTACTGCCTACCGAGAGATTACCGACAGCACCCGCAAGAGGGGGGACACATGAAAAAACACTCATCACTTTAGTAGTAATGAACTCCTGAACTACGAGATCAGAGCAAGAAGAGGAATAAATAACTGACTATGGACTTGTTTGAAATGGGGGACAGGTCAGTAACTTGGTTTTACCACCAGCACAGGGGCCCCCCCGCTTCCCTGGAAGGAAATGCTGCCAGATGTCCTACAAGTCTATTATGTGTATATGCGTAGTAATTATCATTGTCTTTCTATCGTTGACTATCAGAACTGGTTTCTTTATTGGTGCACAAAGTTGCCCAATCTCAGTGCACCCACCAGATAATGAATGTCTGGGGCCTACGAAAGCACCCACACCCTATATAGTGATACCAGTTCCCAGAAAAGCTGATGGTAAAACAAACAAGATAAAAGTAAATGTAATTAGCAGTGATTCATACACACTTGAGGTAATGAATGAAAAAAAAGGCTGGAGATAGGGTCAGCACGGAATGAATGAAAACGCAGCACTGACCACTGCACGCACCCACACACAGAATGCACACAGACAAGGGCAAGTGTCTATGGTTACAGGGCCTCCAACGAAGGCAGCAGAGAAGAGGAGCCTGCCTGCCGAACAATCAGTTCCAGAAAATAGCAGAAGCGACCGAAGAGAACTAAGTGAGAAACCAATGAAAGAGGGCATAGCAAAATCCATCAAAAGAACAGAAGTAGCCACAAAGGAATTCACAGAGAAAACACAAACACTGATAGACTATTTGTTCCCATTCATAGTCAAAGCAAGGAAACTGTATGAGGAGCTGAAAAATAGAACTGCAGAGACTAGAACAATAAGCACACCAGCTCAGACGCAAGGAACAAGCACCAGACGTACGACACAGCCAAGCATTGGGGAGTTGGTGAGCCAACAGCGGTTAGAGAACCTCGACGAAAAATTACAAAAGGAAAGGAAAAGAAACGCAAAACCTTCTCCTACCACAGTGATACAGGTCATGAAACCCACTCCGCTAACAAGCATGCCCAAGAATCCTCCAACAAGAAAGAGTCACATGGACGCATTTAGAGACGTGGTTATAGCTAACTACAAAAGGACATTGAGGATTAAGAGAAACACACATGAAAACAACAATGAACTCAATGATTACCTGGACAGCACAGCCCACCTCGGAAACAACATATGGTACCAGCACATGAAGGAAGTAGGACAAAAACAATCAGAAGGAGAATGCTTCATGTGTGCACTCCTACCATATAGTATGGGAAAATCTAAGATCTTCGTGGCTGTAGAAATTGATGTAACCACAGCACACTGTATATCACATGTAGCAATGTGCAACACAAGAGGACAATTTATGGGAAGAGACGCCTCGTTGATATGGGCCAACGAAAAGGATTACCTGGATGAAGATGGCTCTGTCCAGGATATTAAGACAAGAAACAGGGCGCACACAAGGAATCACGTGATCAGATACGAGAATCCAGGCGTCAAAGGATCAGGAACACGTTAGGTAATAAACCCAAGATTGAACGTTCAAGGAAAAACTGCAGAAGAGGCGCAGACCTGGAAGAACAGAGGCCAAATGCAGATTTGGGGCACAGTGGTCTCCCAGATGGATGGGAAGAAGGTGTTGTAATCTGCCGAGCTCGGATAGTCTTTGGGGGCTGCCGAGAAGCAATAGAGAATTTGCAGAGGTTGTGCAAACCTCTATGGCCAAAACTGGTAAAGCTGCTAACATGGGTCAAAGGCAGAGGAGGACCCCTGCAGATAGTATCATTGGAAAGGCCAAAACTATGCTTCCGAAATAATGGCACAAGGAAGATGGGAGAGAATGTAAACTGCGGACAAATCTTTGAAGCCCCAGGAAAGACACAAGGAACCGCTGTTATTATGGACCATTACTGGGCATGTGGATCCAAGGCATACATAAGGCTGCCAAAAAACTTGGGAGGCATATGCACACTGGTGAACGTCCACGTTCCTGCGCTAGTGATCCCTAAGAATGACCTGAAGTTGGACAGTTTCCCAAAAGCAGATGCTCATCTAAGGAGAAGGAGATCTGTGGAATTAGCATCCAGAATGAAGAGAGAAAATTACTTTTCTACCAAATCAGAAGAGGCATCCATGCGATCCCATACGAACACAGGCTGTTCAGCCTCACCTCAACAGTATTCACCACTATGCTCTTGCCACACATCCAAATTGGAGTGAATGCTAAATATTTGCAGATAACCAGATGGGAGCTATTGCAGACCATCAATACCTCTATAAAAGGATTTAACGCGATCAAAGAAGAGCTGAGAGCAATCAGACTGATGACCCTCCAGAACAGATATGTGCTTGACATGATCACAGCAATGGATGGAGGTGTCTGTGCAAAAATCAGAGAATCATGTTGCACATTTGTACTATCGCACGATGAAGAAAACGGAACCTAACAGAAGCCATAAGTATGTTGACAAACTTGAAAAACCAGATGATCGATGAAAGTAATGAAGTGGACGATGACAGCTGGTTTGGAGACCTATTCTCGTGGGTCCCACAATGGATGGCAGATATATTCAAGTTTCTGGGCGCTTTACTAGCAATGGTACTGCTAGGATTCTGTGTTATCAAGATAATCATTACACAGTGCCAGAAAATTGCGAAGAAAGCCATAGGGATGAAAATAATGGTTGATGTCGAACCAGGATGGAAGCCCAGAGACCTGACTGATGAAGAAATAAGAGACTTTGTGAAGGCCAGCACATTTCTGCCAGAAGTAACGAAGTTCACATATCCTAAGAAACGAAGAAGGTATGAAGGAAAATGGATCTACTGCATCCCAAATGGACAATGTCAGCTAATGACCTGGGACAAAGATGAGCATGTGAAAGCAGCAGGGAGTTTGAAAGGGGTGATACAAATATGGACTCCAAAGACTCACACATTCATACCATCATGTACAAACCCTGAAGACGATGAACATAACACAGAAGAATCAAAGGATATAAATGCAAAGGAGATTGCAGAAGTGGTTGAAGAACCGATCAGAGGGGGGAGTGTAGAGGAGGTCCCAGACATGGCCTGCCCCCCTGCCTCCCAGCCCCTCATTTCTAGGTACCAGGAGAGTACTCACCAAGGTATGTGGCGTATGAGGAACAAATGAACCAACAAAGAGCTGCACTGGGGCTCTGCCCAGTGTACATAAGAAGATCCATACCTGTTGAAGCACCCATAACCAGACAACCCTGGGCAGCACGGTACCCTATCAGACAGCCGTATCAGCCGCTGATACGAAACGAAGAGTACATACAGACAGTCCACGAAGAGACTCAAAGTGCCTTAATTGAAGGCCAGCGGAAATGACACAAGGGCCTGGACAGACCCACGAATGAATGAAAACAGCCATCGAAGATAGCACGCCAGTGCGAGTAGCTACGAAAATAAATGTAATGGACACAGAGAAGAGACGATGTTAAAACGTGGGGAAACGTTGCTACGAGACAAGATGGAAGCAACCAACCAGTTAAACGTGTGTAAATAGGCTTGGAACGCAAGAAGCTAAAGAAAACGATACTGCTTGCAATGCTTAGTAGAAGATTAGAGCGGCAAGCGCCAACCATATATCTACCTCAATAAGACACATTATACAAGTGCGATTCCATTTTGTAAACGCAGAAATGTACCCAGGTTACCAGAGGCCCGACAGGCCAAGTTTCGTAACCCAGCAGAGGCAAGAGAAGGAGCGGAATCGAAACTCAACAAGGAGCGGCTCATGCCTAGGAAATCGAGGTCATCCAGAGAATGGGAGGGAGCTAACAAGACTCAGACCTCAGAGCGTACCAGCCTGCCTCATGAAGGTCAAGATAAGGGGGGCACATGCAGGTGGCGAGGCCGAAACAGAATTAAATACACTAAAAGCTGGAAACTGAAGCAGATTCATGGTGAACTAGCACATGATCAGCCAGGCGCGAGGAAGTACCACCACCTGATGTCACCCAGAACCCGAGGATGCCATAACTTTTCCTGATAAGAGGCTACAGTTTCGAGGCCATACCCAGCCAACTAATTGACACATAGCCCAAGATACTGATTGATGGAAAGGAGGCAAAGTGAAACTTGGGACACCAGGCACCTGGGTGCCCATTCTGCATGCTGCTAATTAAAAGTGGAAATGTATGTCTAGGGGTGTAACCTGCCCAATCATAATGGACCAAGTTATCTGGGGTCCTATATATCGTAGAACAAATGAGACGTTGTACTTGCAGTGACGTCTATCACGTGTGATGTAGAGGGAAGGGCGTAGAAGCCCACCCGATAAGAATTATCCAATCCGCATGCTCTATTATCATATACATATATTGCACCCATACTTGAGTTACCTTTCCTAACCAATAATATTGCATGACGAGTTTTGTAGAATTAGACGTCAATGATGACGAATATTGCCTATAAGAATTGCTGTGCCACTGAAGTTCGTGGAAGTTAGAGCAAGACAGGTGATCGCAACGATGCTGATTCCCATTTTGTTTCCCTGTTTGATGTACTTGTCATTAAACCGACTTCCCTTTGCCAAACTACTGAGTCCTCATTATTGAGTCGTGTTGGAGTAAGTGAATCCTGCACCCCCATCCCTCACATGGTGCAGCTATCCTGTTTTACAAGTACTAGCGGGTGAGCACTGACCTATGGGCCCATCAGTGAATTTCCCGCCCTCCTGTACACCTGTTCGAGTTAGCCGTAAGCAATACAATGTGGATGTTCTAACGCAATACACCTACCCGTACCAATGACAACCAAGATGGAAGTGATCTTAGAAGGCACCATCTGTGCATGTTGTGTGTAAAGTAACAGAATGGGGCGTGCTAAGGACATTATACCTCTCTGTACGGCTCAAAAACGAGATAAAACATGTTTCTAGAATATAGTAGGTAGGCAGGATGTAAATAAATGAGGCAAATTGGAAGTGTTCTAAGGACACTATCTGTCCCTATCGTCCACAGCAAGATGGAACCGTCCGTAGAACAGGCGCAGTGGCCTAAGGAGACTGGACCTGTCCATACAGTCATCAGATCAGGTACGCACATGCGCAGTACACCCATAAGGACTGCAAACATCCCGGCTGTCCCTAACTGTCCATCTCACTTGTAGAACAGTGGCGCGCATGTGCACGTGCGTTAGTCTGCATTTGCTGTTGTGCGGGCATGCTTTTCCCTCGCGGATGTGTACAGGACGTCATCATGTGACCGCACCCACGCTGAGCGTGTGGACTAATTTGTGCACTTTGTCTGCTTCCCCAACACTGCAAAATAACTGACACATAAATGGGAAAGTATTTTTCAGTATAACATCACCATTTGACATTTCCCATACAATAGCTCCACCTTTGAATGTGTCATTTACAATTTTTGGAGCGTTTTACAGCGTGTAATGTGGTCACGAACCGCATAATTGGCCACACCCCCGAGGTCATCTTCATTGTGCTTCTGGCTATAGCAGTTAGAGTTGTGCTGCCTTTAGTACTGTAGGACCATTTGGCAAAAAATCCTTAGGGCATCCATGGCTGCTACTGCTGCATTACCCACAGCACCACTCCCAAACCATCCACCGCCGCCACCTCCCCAAGGGCTTGCAGAAGGATATACGGGTGAGGATGTAGAGATCGAGGAAGAAGAGGAAGAAGAGAATGAGGTGGAAGAACTCCGCACTACAAACACTCAGCGGGAGTCGTGGGTGTGGCGGTTGTTTTCCGTTTATGGGAACGTACTGAAAAAACGTGCAAACCTCGTCAAATGCAGCCAGTTGGTGCTGAGTCGTGGCAGACCTGGTGCGTACAGCTATGGTCTGACAACCATGAAGCGACACCCAACGTCGTTCCACAGTACGGACATTCGCAAGGTGGTGCCATGTGAAGAATGTAGTAGATTGAGTTCCTCCACAGCATCCTCCGTGTCCGATCCTCTCACCACAAGAGACACTCCTGTGGGGGAGCGCATTCCTCCAGCTGCGTCACAAGCCATTCCCGATAGTGTTGACCCTTACCTTTCGAGTGTCACAATATTGTGTATGTACTGTGATGCAGTACTCTGCAGGCGGGAGAGTCTTCGAAGTGCTTTTGAGGCTACGGTCACTGAGCACAAGAAGAACTGCGCCCTACCTAAGTGAACGCCACCCTATATCTTTCTCTCTCCACCTGGCACTTCTTATCCTCGTGGTTGGTGTCCCTTCCTTACCCTCCCGTTCCCTCCTCTCCTAGTGTATTGTGTCCATAAAAGCAGTGAACTGAAAAGTTATACGTTTCAGAGCCGCCTTTCTCAGTTTAACAATAGAGCTTTGAAGTGACCGTTGTAGGCCCCCTCGCTATTTTTGATAAGTCTGCAGACAGTCATGGGACACACAAAAATGGAGGGTGCAAGCAAAGCAAAACCAATGTACTTTTCGCTGGGAGTAAGTGGTGGCTCTGAAAAGAGCCTTTCAGTGGTGTTGAGTATGCTTCAAAATTGTAGGGTGGAAAAAGTGGATTGCCAAATAGGTGACTATGATTCCAAAAAAAGTTGCAATGCATGTTGTACATTGCGAAGAAAAATTTGATTGCCAGCATATATGAGATGGACTCCATCTCTGCGAAATATGAAAGAGCTGCGAAACAAAATGTTTTCATTGTGGAATGAGGACATGCCAACATCTCTTAGAAATGCACAAACAACCTTATTCACATTGCGTTGCGCTTTCTCCATTTGTGGCCGAATGCAGATGAACGCAGCCACTTTTGTGACAAAAATACAAAAACTGGCAGAAAGCCCATAAATCACAATTGCTACAACAAGATGCTGAAGTTATGCAGAAAGCAATATCTAATGCAAATAGCAGGACATTATGGGACCTACTAAATGATAAACAATCAACAGCGGCGCTCACGAATCCAATATCAGAAACCGTATGGACTGATCATTTTGCAAAATTGTTTAATGAGCCAGAAACTCTGGATATGGGAAATAATGCTAAAGAAGAAAAACCATGCCCCTGGGAAATCCATTTCGATAAGGAGGAGATAAAGACCCTAATCTTAAGAGCAAGCTCCTCAAGAGCACCAGGGCCTGATGGTTTATCAAATGCAGTGTTAAAAGAAGACCCAGAAAAATGGGCAACTTTCTGCGAAAGACTCTTTAAGAGGATTGTGAAACAGGGCCAAATACCAAAATCATGGAAGTCGGCCATTATTGTCCCGATCTTCAAAAAAGGCAATAGGATGGACCCGAAAAACTATCGGCCAATTGCCCTATTAGATTGTGTTGGGAAAACCTTTGCTACCCTCCTGTTAAAACAATTGAAAACGTGGATCAAGGATTCAAATATATATGATAAAAGACAATCAGGTTTTGTTGAGAACGTGGGATGTAACTTAAATTTCCTTATTCTAGGACTGATGAAAAGAAGAGCCTATATAAATAAACAAAAACTGTATATAGCCAGCATTGACTTACGGCAAGCATTTGACAGTGTGAAAAGAAGCCGCCTCTGGGAAAAACTGGCCTCTAAAGGCTGCCCGACAGATCTCTTGAAAGCCATCAAAGAACTGTATGCTAAAACCTCAATGAGAGTCAAATTAGATCAAGACGGTAACCTATCCAAGGAGATAAAAACAACAAAAGGCCTTAAACAAGGATGCCCGCTAGCAGCTACTTTGTTCTGCTTTTACATCGAAGACTTACAACACTGCTTTGGAAATAGCAGGACTTTCCCACCGAAATTGAACTGCAGACCGGTCAACCATCTGCTCTATGCAGACGACCAGATAATTTTAGACCACACACAAATTGGTCTGCAAAGGGCTTTAAATCAGGTTGAAAAATATATAGAAAACAATGACCTAGAAATAAATGCAGATAAAACCGAAATATTAATTTTCGGTGATAAAAGATGGAAAAAGACCAAAAATGAAGAATGGAAAGTTAACGAAACCTGGATAAAACCATGTGACGAAATGAGATATCTGGGATCACAAATAAGTGGAATAAAAAATGAAGAGCCCTGGAAAAGGATGCTAAAGGTAAAAACAAAACAGCTAACAGCCCAAGCTACCATTATCAATAAAAGATATGGTAAATTCTCCCTTCGACCAGTGATCACATTTTACAGACTCAAAGTAATTCCGACACTGATATACGGAGCAGAAACCTGTATGAATATCCCAGAGAAGTTTTGGACCACGCTAGAAGGTTTGTTCTGGAAAAAAATCTTACCGATACCAAAAGCAACTCCAATGACGGTAATTAGACACGAACTGGGCCTAACATCGTTATATATACACATCCGATATAATAAACTAATGTTGTATAGAAAGATAATGAATAATCTAATGCCGCCCCAATTTGAATTATTTACGAAATTCAACAACTACGAAGAAAAAGTGGTAGAAGATTGGAAACGAGAAAACGAACAAACTCTGACAGAATTTACCCTCAAATCCCAAACATTAGCAGAAAATCCGATAGCTATAAAGAGAGCACTTTGGGCTGAGGACTGGTCGAAAACTGAAATGGAAAGAGCTCGGTCAAAAACTCATACACTCCTGAAATCCAATTGTGGGGTGATGACTATCATACCAGATTATCTGAGAAAGTTTCCGAACCCCAAACAAAGAGATCTGTTATTACGCTTCAGGCTAAATACCTTGCAAAACAAAACAACAAAGGCAAGATATACTAGAGAAAAAATATGTACAAAGTGCAGATTGTGCAACAGAAGTGAAGAATCACTATATCACTTAGTGTTATTTTGCACAGAACTGAGAGACCTGCGAAATTTGTACTTAACTAGTAATATCACCGACTTATGCGGCCTAGATGCAGAAAAATGGTGGAGCAAAATCTACGCCTGCCAATCTCCAAAAATAAATTTCGCAACGGTCAAATTTCTAGAAAACACCCTAAAAAGGCTAGACCATATTGATGAAGGAAATGCATTATAAAAACTGAACTGAATGGCTAAAAGGACTCACCGTGCAGTGTTGTTGTAAATATTTTATTGAATATTTTATTGTGAATCAATTCAATTTTTATCTTTATGATTTTTGGAGAGCCAAAACTTATCTTAAGTAACCAATTTGAAAAAGAATGGCTTCTTAGATTTAGTTTAGCCTATCTAGGATATCCTAGTTATTGTAAGCTCAATATGGCCTGATATCTGCTTGATGTTGACTGGTTGTGACAGATCTCTTTGTAAAATGAAATGTTTTACTGATGGTGAAAGGTTTGTAATAAACCAAATACACTTAATAAAATAAAAAAAATAAATAAATAATAATTTGGAAACATGTCCATGACTTGCGCAAGTCCTTCCTTCATTGCAAATTGCAAAGAAATGCCAGAAACATGGCCTAAAGTATTGCCTCCGCAATGAATGATAAGTATATCAAGATGACGCTCTGGCTGTAAAGTAATGCAGAGAGGTACCAAGTTCAACCACCTCATTCGGCGCACGCCATGCCAGTGTACTTCCACATGAAGAAATCCAAGATCTGCAGATAGACCGCAACTTTCCACAAGCACCTTCAGCCAATGTATCTACGAGTCTCCCAAAATCCAGATAATCTGTTTTCGAGCACACAGAGCCAGGGCTGTCTGGTCTCCTGTCAGGGAAAAGACGTTCTGACTAAATATCTCCGTACAGAACACACCCACCGACCTTTAGTGGCCAATCCCTACCTTCGCACATTCTCATTTGCATGTGTCTCCACCCCAAAATCCCTGTTGGTAAAAGGCGGCGTCTGCAAACTACCACCATGTTGGCGGACACGTACAGGAGCAGAGCGTGACGACTGTACATTTAAATATTATTCCCCTTTCCCCCTTGAAGGTGGGCTCTGAAAAGAGCCGTTTTTTTTTTTTGGGGGGCAGGTGCCTTACAGACACCTGTTATTTTTCTTTTTTTTGTGATATTTTTTGTTCTTACTTTACTCCTACAACCATTACAGAACCTTCTCCAAAGCAAGCCTCACATTCCAAAAGAACATGGCATTTCCCAAAGAAGATAACGCAACACAATCTGCTTCGAAATAAGCCGCATTACTGGGAACAATGTTCTCATGGCTGCAGAAAAACATACCAGCACGTGACATAAAAGCACACATGCCGCGATTAATGTTACACCTCCCAATATGTTGATCAGGACAGAAAACAGAACTATTGTCCCATTTTCCTCTAGGCAGTAACCCAGATAAAATTATTTTTGCAGTTGGAAAGATGTTCATGACTGCCTCAACCAACTGTTCCAAATCTTTCAACAAGGTACGTGAACTCACGTAGCCCAAATGGCAAGCACCGTAGTGGAAAAGTATCACATGAGGAGTTATCATCGTTTGCATCTCGGTGCAAACTTGGAGAAGTGCCACAAAATTGCGATCAGTCTCAGCGCTTCACACCACCTCCACTCCTCTCACATCAAAATGATGTGCCACATGCCTACTTTTGACATACAGCTGTAAACCTTGTACAAATATGTCTACAAGGACCAAAACCCTGACCCTCTGCACCTCTGCCATCTTCAGTATACGCACCGTCTTTCGCCACAAAGGAACACATGATTGGCTGATGCCCACAGTCCCCTTTCCATGCTCGATTTGCTGTAGATACCCGTATGTGACACGCCCTACCCGCGGACAAGCAGTGCCTACGTGCGGCACATAACTCTTAGCCAGTCCTCTACCCTTTCCACTTCACGCACGATTCCATTTCCTCATTGGACACAGAGAAGCAGTCACACAACCATCCACCAATCACATTAACCATCCCTACATCTAACTCCGTCATCAAAATTTTGCACTTCCAATGTACGATTGATCACTGTGAATGCAAGTCGCATATCATTCCAAAGCACCAACTTCAAAAACTATTGTGCAAATGTCGCAGATTTCTACGTACTGCTCCATCCATGCGCATATGCATGCGTATAAACTAGAGGTATGCATATTTTACTCAGAGATCTTGTGCAACCCTTATTATTTCATTTAAGGAAATTATTACCACTAAATCTGCATAGGCAATACATACCAACGGTCGTCCTTTAAGTACAAGATGTCAGTTTTTTCGTTAACAAACCGCACTACTTCTTACTGTCTCCCGCATAACTTATACATATGTTAGACCCTTGCTTTTCCATTCGAAAATGGCACAATTATTTACTGTGTAGCGTCTACATAAATGCTACTTCCAATGCGATTGCATGAGAAAAAGTAAACGCTCCCGATTGCTGTGGTGACATCTCCCTTCGAGGGTCTCCCGATTTTTCGAAATCGTACTTATAATGTGAAAGTACAGATTGTTTTCCCCATTTACTATACTGACCTATCGCTTACAAACCTCTCTGCCCTAGATAACACAGCTTAAAAGAAAAAAGACATTTTCGTAACCTAAAAAGTGTATGCATTTCTGAAGCATGTGCAACTGACATACTGCAAGTAACATAGAAAGGCAGCACATAGTGCAGTGAAAAGCACACATGCACTGTGTTCAAATGTCAAAGAAGAATACTGCAACGAAAAATACAACATTAACGTGTACTGTAACATCACAGCTTTAAACACACACAGTTACTAACTTCTTCTTTTTACAATCGCAGTGAAGACTACTCTCCTGAAAATCAACAGCAGCTACACTGCAAACGACATATCTGAAGAAACCTGGTCATTCTGCAAAAAAAAGTAAGTACAGTACAACCTTTATATTCTTACTATTCCTCAAACAGACTGTGTGGGTTATGTATTTAATTAGTGCACCAAAGCAAACAGTGATTTCTGAACCATTCTACCCACAAATCACCATTTACTGAACAAAGAATAACAGGCAGAATGACTCACAAATCCCTGTATTTTTGGAACTTAAATAACATACAAATCCCTTGGAATGTTAGTACTAGAAAACAAATAGCTGTTTCAATTTGATGCCAGTACGTTCACTATTAATGCTTCGCCTCACCACTAGCCCACTTTCTACTCTCATCTGAAGCACATAGTAGTAGTATGCAAACAGAAAAGTAGACTTCCCAAATCATTGTAAGAGGCCAATGCACATTCACACACCACCACAAATTGCTTACCCATCAAACTCATGCACGCAAGCACACAGCACACATACATTGTACAACAGACCAAACCTTGCCTTTTTTTCCAACGGACCCCAAAAAATGCCTACCAAAAAGCAAGTTCGTTAAAAAGGAACGCAGAAGTAGAGCAAATAAAAAGAAAAGTTTCCAACCTAAGCATCCATCAGTACCAGAGTTTGTAGAGAACGTTGGAACAAAACGGCTAATACATTTGTTTACCAAAACAAAGCAAGCCTCAACTACCGAAACTTTACCTCCTCCAACAAAATGTGGCATGAAGCACAAAACTCTTCACAAAAAATCTGCTACCAGTATCGCTAACAATGCTCCTAATAATCCTGATCTAGCAACAAGAACATATAGTAAAAAGAAATATTTTAGCAAAAATGTTTCGCCACAGAGTCCTTCAGAATCTAATAAGAAGAGGAACAAAATCATCCTCACCCCTTAAAACCTCCCGTAAAAAAATACTCCTACAAGCTCTCGTGGACAGTGCAATCATTCTCAAAAGGAAGTTGTGTATATTGGTGTTAAATAGAATGAAAGCACTAACAAAACTAAGTACCAAACTGCAAAATAAACTTATCAATAAACGGAATGTGAACAAAAATAACTTCTTACATATTTGTGGAGGTGAATGGAGTCAAACTACAACCACAGAATCATATTTTAATGAAGAAGAATGCAAACAAAATCAAACAGCAGTGGAAGAGGATATGAAAAAATCAATAATACCATCATGGAACAAGAAACACTGCTTAGAAAAGTATCCCCTGAAAACTCAGAATTACCTCTCGATTCGACCGAATCAGACCGTCCAGTATACAAATGGTCGTGCACGTCAATGTGTGCCATTCCTAACAAATCTTTCAAATCTTTACGTCAGTTCCTCAATCAGTATGTGAAAGGTAAAGACAAAAATAAAATTAAAGTGCTGCAAAATATGGATACCTGTCTAGTGAGCAAATATACAGGACTGCAAGGACATTCATTAACCTTCATTTCTGGACCTATTTGCAAAAGCACCTTCCATGATATCAAACGGATATTAATACATCATTCAAATGTAAGAAATCTAGTGTATAAAATATACTATGCTAAAAGTCCAGCTTCAGAATTAGCCAATTTAAATAACACTCTTCTGCATGGTACACCCAAGTATCTACAGGAAGAAATTGACCGTATCCAGAGAAAATATTTTGGAAGTGAAAGTCACTTACAAAATGCAATAGTTTTAGAACAGACTACCAACATTTCTGCACATAGCAACCTTCTATTACACACATACAAAAAAGAAATACTAAAACTTAAAAGTGCATCGGCTGAAATACCAATCCATGTGTGTGTGTGTGTTGCCGCAGAACGTTTTACAAAAGGAACACAAAAAATGTAGACATAGCATACAAAATAGAAGACAATGAAGATTCCAAGTGGTTTGAATTAGCTCTGTACCTTATAGCCGAAAACAAATATGAAATAAGTGAACCCCTAATATGTTACTGCACTACAAAGCTAGACAACAACCAAAGTCCTTCACGTGCTATCACAAATAATTTGGAATTGTTCCCACTACCAAAAGCCTTGCAACAACTCAATTTGTACGAGAGCATCATAATTCAAACAGTTCATCCATTTCAAGCAATTATACGCCTTCACCCGAAAAGAGCAAAATTACCTACCTCTGAATTGGTGAAAGGCGTTCATGGCAAAGTAGTTTATCTGCCCTTAGAGCTTACAGAAAATGTGCACACTCTAGGAGTGCAATGTTCAATAGAGCATTCTTTAATTGTGTTGGTAAATGGTGTACCAACCAAAGACAAAAACAATTGGCAACAACTGGTGGATTTACATAAAGTTAGACAAGCCTTGCAATATCTAAAAGACAATAACAAATACTACAAGGAAATAAATATTGAAGAAAGCTTAAGGGAAACAACTGCAATAATTGAACAGTCACCAGAAACTGGACAATTTGAACTTCTGGATCCTGCTGCAGTATCCACTCTTTTGGACCAGTACACAATTCATCCATTGCATTCCAATGAAAGCATAGATGATGCACTAGAAACTTACCAAATGCAACAAACCAAATGTTCACCAATGAGCATATGGGAAAAAAGTATAGAAGCACATGCTTTTCCACTGCTATTTCCTATTGGCAAATGTGGAAGGTACGATGATAGACCCACTCAAATTACGGCATCAGAATACCGCTCATTACGAATGTATTCGCAAGGTCCCAGGTTTAGACAATATGTGGAATACATATTCCACCTACTCTTTGAAAGTGAATTAGCAACCCTATGTTACGGAGTTGCACACATTTTGAAATCTGGAAGCCACTTTCAAAATATGTCAGCTACACAATTAATACAAAAATTACAAGAAAAAGATGAAGGTTTACAGTCAAGTATAACAAATTTGTATGCAAACATGCGTGGTACAAAAGAATACTGGTTCCGACGGCACGGAGACGTACGTTGTATGATCAGAAACCTTGGACCACCGACTTGGTTTGTTACACTAAGTTGTGCAGAATATGCATGGGAAGATTTTTACATGAGTTCCTACGCATATCAAACAACAACAAAACCAACATGCATTTATTAACACCTGGAGAACTTTTCTCTCTAGATCCAGTTAATGTGTCAAGATATTTCCATCATCGTTTCATTGCTATGCTACACTTTATTTGCAATAAAACTGTTCCTCCCCTCGGAGAAGTGCAGAACTTTTTTTGGAGAAAAGAATACCAAGCGAGAGGAGCACCACATATTCACATGCTTTTATGGATCAAAGGTGCACCTAAATTTGGTCAGGACACTGATTCCACTGTTTTGCAGTTCATCCAAAAATATGTCACTTGTGAAATCCCTTCACAATGGACACGTAGTGACCTGCACGGGCAGATTTTACAATTTCAAAGACACACATATGGCAAATATTGTCGCAGCAAATACAAAAACAAAGGGAAATACTACACATATGCCGGTTTGGTTTCCCTAGACCAGTTACAGAAACAGGTGAAGTGAACAACTTCATGTTTTCAGTTCGACATAGTGTGAAAAGTAAATCACCTAAGAACACGTACTACATAAAAAGAACTGAAGAATGTAAATATATCAATGATTACAATACAATCAATGACCTCTTACGGAATGCAAACATAGATGTGCAGTACATTGCAGACAATTCCACTGCTGTTGCACTATATGTTACAGTCTACTTAACAAAAGCTGTAAAAACAGAGCTTCAAGACCTCTGGGATGACTTATCATCAGACAAAACACTATCTCAGAAATTGTACAGCCTAGGCATAAAAATGCTCTCTCATAGAGAATGTGGCGCCTATGAAGTGGCAGATCGTTTAACTGGTACTGCTTTGTACGGAAAATCAGACAACATAGTATGGCTAAATCTTGGTCCTGCTAAATCTAGAAAAAGAGTTCTGAAATCATATGAGGACATAGAAACAATTGCCAGAAATGATCCCAACAGCCAAGACATTTTAAAAAACAATTTACTGGACACATACTATCCGAACAGGAGTAGCACTTTGGAGAGCATGTGTCTATACCACATTGCTCAAAACTTTGCATACAAAAATAATATAAAACCCAATGAAAGCAAAGGCAGATATAAAGTCACAGATTGTGAAGGCAGCTTAGAGAAACTTACAAAACGAAGCTTAATTAATCATGTTAAATTGTCATTAAAAAGTCCTCAACAGAAAGAACTGTATTACATGTCTCTACTATAAATATTTAAACAATGGAGAAAAGTGGAAGAGATACTAGATAACTATGACTGCTATGAAGATGCTTTCAAAGCAAATGAAAGTACTATCATCGATATGAACTTCACGCAGTACAAAGCAATGTTGCACAATGAACAGCAACATGAAGAAGAACTTCAGGCACAACTAGATAAGGACTCTTCCGAGAGTAGTCAATCTTCTGTAACAGGAAGCCAAGAACCACTTAGACAGCCACTAATAGCAAATGAGGCAGATTTAGCTATGACAGAAGTGGAAAACACCATGTGTCACTATCAAGAAAATATAGAAGACTTAACTGTACAACAAGCAAAACTTAACAAAGAGCACTGCACCATTTTTGATGACATAACAAAACATATTGCACATGGTGTACAACACGAAAATAAAGAATGTACCTGCCAAAATTACAAACCAATACTGCTGTACATCAGTGGTGAAGCTGTGTCAGGAAAAAACATTCTTAATCAAAATCATCAGCAAGTTCCTTCAGCAATTGACAAACAACAAACTATCAGCTGTTGTAACTGCCCCCACAGATTTAGCTGCCTACAACATAGGCGGTGTCACTTTACATCGATTACTACTTCTTCCAGTAAAACACCAAAAGAAATTAGACTATTACAAACTTTCTGCAGAAGCTGCAATGGAACTACGCAGAGTATTAAAGCAAACGAAAATGCTACTAATAGATGAAGTGAGCATGGTCTCCAATCTAATGTTGGCTTTAATTCACCTCCGATTGCAAGACGTACTTAAAACAAACTACGAAGAACTCTTTGCAGGAAAAACAATTATCGTTTTCGGAGATCTTCTACAATTGACACCAGTGAAAGGGAAACCTATTTTTAAAACCGTAGGACACAAACCCTGCCGTAAAAATGTTGGCAGTATAGGAAATGTCAACCTTTGGCAACATTTCCAATACAGAGAATTAACAGAAAACATGAAGCAATCTGCAGATCTCACTTATGCCAACATCCTAAAAAGTATCAGAGTTGGTGTACTATCTCAGGAAGCACAAGCAATATTGAAAAAGCGGCACATTCATGCACTTTACGGCGATAATGCAAGTGCTACTGATGTTATGGAACAATTAGCGGACAAAAATGTTAATTGTATGGCCTTAATGCCAACTCTTGCAAGCTGTCTCAAATTCAATGAAACAATGTTAAATAAAGAAATGCAACCAATAATTGAAATTTGCGCCACAGACAAACTAGACATACATGGTATGACACTACCCATGTGTGAGCAAGCCACAACAAGACTAAGTAGTTTATAAAATTCAATATCCAACACAGCTCGGTTGGAAAAAATATTAAAATTATCCTTAAATTGTAGAGTAATGCTGAAACATAACCTTGACGTGGAGCAAGGGCTAGTTAATGGGGCACTGGGTACAGTTGTTGGCTTTCAATCATACCCACGTGACAGCAACATTCAGTTTGTCAATATTCACTTTGACAAACTTTCAGAAGTGAAAAGGATAGGGCGCTCAACTGCTCGATTCCTTCTGTTCAAAGACATGTATGTACGTAGAGAACAATTTTCTCTAACTCTTGCATATGCAGTCACCATTTATAAATTCCAAGGTCTTACCCTAGACAAAGCATTAATATATATAGGAAACACAGTCTTCAAAGAAGGCATGAGCTATGTAGCACTATCATGCTTACGTACAATTGACAGTCTATTTCTAATCAACTTTGATGCAAATAAAGTGACCGCTGATATTCCTCGCATCTTGGAATACAATAGACTGCGGTCACTGTACACCCCCACCTGAAACAATTTCCTGTTCCAGAAAAATTAAAACGTGGTAAACGAAAAGTAATTCTATCAGAAATGCAACAGAATCTGATTGCAAATCCTTCAAAGAAAAGGAAAGAAGGAAAAGGTTAATCAATTACCACAAGCAAAGAAGAACTCTTAGGGAAAGTAAACCAGGTACTTCTTCAAAGAAGGAAGAGAAACTCCGAAAAAAGCACTCTGAAACGGACTTAGCTGGTCCATTCAAATGTTCAAATGAAAGTGGTGTAAGTTGCTATGCGAATGTAGCAATGAATATTCTATTTCAATTGCCACCAATGCTTAACAATATTTACTTACACAGTACAGACCAATTGTGTTTGCAAATGTTAGTCCTTCATAGAAACACAACAAATAATCCTGACAACAGGTACAGTTTTCATGGAATAAGACAAGAATTGGACTACTGTGCTGGAATGGTGAGATTCACTATAAACACACAGGAAGATCCACCAGAATTTCTAATGTACTTACTACAAGTACTGGAAAACAAAAGCATACCTATAAATGAAATCTTCCAGATTTCATACATGTGGAAACATACATGCACTCTCTGTAGCAATGTCATACAGGAACATATCCCAAATGAGCGATTTGTGTATGTATCCATACCTAATTGTGAATCCATTCCATTTCAGCAACTAGTACAGATTGCAAACCATGCCAGATTATGTACTTTGTGCAATTCAGACAATCGCTCCATCTTAGTGATACAAATTCATAGTAAGTACACAATACTTATGTTGCTACGTTATAATGCAGATGGTACCAAAAACAACTACAAGCTCACCGGATTCACACACGGTCAAGTGTCACTGGGAAAGAAAACCTTTACAACAGTAGGTATAATCTACCATGCAGGAGCTACAACCAATGCAGGTCACTACACTGCATACATTAAGAAGAAATATGAATGGATGGAATGTAATGATAGCACCATTACTCTGAAGCAGAGATTGCCAGCTAATCTTACAAATGCGTTTTTAATCTTCTTAAAGCCAAAATTTATTGACTAATGTGTACTTCAACATTACCAAAAAATGAAGTGAAAGCCTGCATACAGTCAGAATACGCCAACAGGTATCTAACTGCCCAAGAGTGTAGAACAACACCACAGATAAATGAATACCACAGAAGCATAACAACAAATGCACATTTAGAATACGCCAACAGGTATCTAATTGCTGTTAAAAATAGCAACAAGGCTACAAGCATAACATAAATCAGAAAGAACAAGGAACACTCAAAGAAAGCAAAGAAATAGTTTGTAGCATAGCAAATTAAGGTTTTTTTTAATCCGGCAAGGATTTTTTTCTCCCAGACCCAAGGATTTCAAAAACAAACACAGAAACTGAGCACAATGCACAGTACACTGGTTTGTAAACTAAGTATGAGGGTAAAAAAAAAAAAAACGAAACTGTCTATTATACAATGTAAGAAGTCTTCATAAAATGCAAACACTAACATGCTTTTTCCTTTTATCACAGAAATGAAAAAAGGCTAGGTGCGCCAAGTACTCCAGTCATGTAAAACATATGTGGATGCTGCACAAATTAATCAGTAAGTATAATTATAGTAATTTCATACATATGCGAATCAACACGGCTAATCTATAGCAGTAATATGGTACAGTGACTATAAGCAGGACCTAGCTTTTTTGATGTATAACCCAGCACCTACACCCTACGGGCAAGCAACCCACACTATAGGTCGTAACCACAAACATCGCTAAATATCAAAACCATGGTGCTTCTAATTTCACTACTTTTAAGGTTAGTTTTTGCGTGCGTGGTCTGCAGCCATGCAACCAAGACACTAGAACATGCACTCAAACACAACACCACACCATGGCCATGTTCACTTATACCCTCACTCCTTATCACTGCAGGCTTGGGTGCATAGCTTGTGGCCATGCACCCAAGACTCAGGGTCCTGCCAGAAACAGTAAAGTATATCGCAACCATTGTGGCTTCTAATTTCACTACTTATAAAGTTGTTTTTGGAAGCATGGCCTTTGGCCATGCTCCCAAAACACTACGTCCTCCCCACAACCACCTGACTGATGTTTCATAGTACGAGTGTACCTATTCCTGTTATATGCTGCAGTAGTTGTGGCCACAAGCTACAGACTTGGGTGTAAGCCCATAGATTTTTTAATGTATGGGTATGCAGTGTATGAAATCCATAGTGGCTTACAACTGCAGTGCTTATAACTTTGTTTTTGGGCGCATGGCCTTTGGGCATGCACCAAACACTGTAAGTCCTCGCCACAACTACCACACCATATCACTGCCATTGTGGCTTGTAACAACACTTCGGCCATGCAGCCAAGTATCTACACACTCTCCACAACCATTTGACCCATAAGCAATACTACAATTGTATCAATTTCTGTAATATGCTGCAGTGGTTGTGGCCAGGGCCTAGAGTCTTGGAAGTATGGCCTACGGCCTACGGCCTACGGCCATGCATCCAAGACTCTATGCCCTGGCCACAATCACCGCAGCATATTACACACATGGTCGCTTACACAGGAGTGACACACCCATACAATGAAAGATTATAAGTGTAGCATGTACTCAATTTGAACCCAGGACTCTAGGCCCTACCCACACCTTCCAGATACATAATGGAATGTGTGTCTGAGATGTATGACTGTGATATCCTGCACTGCTTGTGAGCAGGGTCTACACTCTTCGGTGTATGGCCTACAGCCTGCAGCCATGCACCCAAAACTGAACGTCCTGCCCACAACTACTGCACTATGTACAATTCATGTTGGCTTATAACTTTAGAGTTCACAAGTGTGTTCTCAGGTGCATGGCCTTTGGCCATGCACCAAAGACTGCAGATCCTCCCCACAACCACTTGAGTGATGTGCGGTAGTAGAGGTGCAGTAATAGTTGTAGTATGCTTCAGTGGTTCTGGCCAGAGGCTAGACTCCTACCTGTATATCCATACCTGTTACAATTTATGGGTGTGCAGTGGCTAATACCTCCAGTGCTTATAATTTTGTTCTTAGGTCCATGGCCTGCGGCCATGCAGCCAAAACTGTACACACTCACCACAACCATCTAATCGATAAACAATACTACAGGTGTATCCATGGGTGTGACATGCTGTGGTGGTTGCGGCCAGGGCCTACATTCTTGAAAGTATGGCCTTCGTCGGCCTACAGCCATGCATCCAAGACTCTAGGCCCTGGCCACAACCACTGCAGCATGTCACACCCATGGCGGTGTACTAATCAATAGCACACCCCTAGGAACAAATAATGTAATAATGACGTATACTCAATTGCAATTTCCGCTAACACCATGCAAGTCCTTACAACAGTTTCAAGGTGCCTGGGCGAAGCACGGACTGAAATAATACCCCTATTCAAACCGTAATTTTCTGTACGCACAAACGTTCCGAACAAGGCGTGCATAGATAATACAATATTAACACCTACTGGCTGAACAAATACATTTTTTCACCTATCTCTTACAGTGTGTACCACCCCAAGCACTATGACACAGCAAAATAGTATTCAAAATTAGCATGTTGCCGCTGGTTGCCGCTGCGCTGTCGGCGGATCCAAGATGTCGGGCGCATCCAAACAATCTGACGCACAACACGTCTCACTGCAGCCAATCGACAGAGACGTTGTGTGTCCGCGGTCATGGCGCCAGCCCCTTACCCAATCGGTATATTGTCCGCGGAGCGAACAGGGAAGTGTGACCGCAGAGCGGACATAGATATCACTAATTTTGTGAGACCTACTTTTTGGTCGTTTTAAAAGTACTCCACGGATTGTCACCAAATTTACAAAAGCACACTTTCAGGACCAAGGCCAAGTCCCTGACGCAAATTTGGTGAAAATCCGTCCAGCGGTTTGACCTATAGCCGTGCACAAAGTTTTTCCCCCATTCAGTCTATGGGGAAAAAAGACGTTTTGGGACCCCCCCAATGACTTCACCCCCCCTAGACCAAACATCACCAAACTTTGCAAAACAATTCAGAATGGCCCATATACTTTTTTTGCAAAGTTTGGTGAGGATTCGTCCAGGGGGAGCGGAGTTATAGGCCGCCAAATAAGTGCTCTTCCTATGGAAACAGCAACTTAACCATAAATGAAACTTTGCTAAAAGGACGTTATGGTTAAGTTGCGCTAATAAAAAACAACCAAAAAGAGTGGAAAAAGTGTGTTAAAAGGATATTATGGTTACAAGTAAAATCGAAAACACCCAGAAATTCACCAGTTATGGTAAGCAAAGCATCCATAACGTGCACCACCACCATGCACTGCTAAAACTAACACCCATGACATCAAAGATGACATCACAAATGTCATTGATGACATCACTGGTGACATCACATGCCTGGCCCCCTTTTTCTATTCACTGATATATGTACATCAAGTGGGTTTTTTCACTGACAGTCAGAAACTGAAAATTAAAAAAAGGTTCTATATTTGTAGACGTTACCCTTCTCATATGTTCTTGCAGTACTTTCCTTAGGGTTCAGTCACATCATATGATGCATATACATAGGGGAAGAAGCATGCCTGAAACACAGCAATCATTTCTGTGCATGAAGATAATCATTTAGGTTATGAACAGTTTCTGCTGACACTGCTTCATTTTTGCTTACTTCACTTTCCCTGTGTGTACCCCATATTTGTATGCATTTTGGTCTCTTAATGTTTTATTTGTAGTAGTACAAGTATGTAGTAAGTGATGCAATATTAACTAATTATTACATGTTTCACAGTACACAAAAGTCTGATACGGAAGCATTCATTATTTTACTAGCCAACATTGCTAGATAATAAATATTGCACCTCTACGGTGCATGCTGCAGCCAATGCCTAAATTTCTGTATCTGTAGGTTCCTGTACTACAAAGAACACTGCAAAGGAATGTTGTTTATAGCACTACATTGTTTAATGAAGTACGTAGCTCATGATGCATCTCCTGATCACCCCTGACAGTTTTTTGCCAACATTACAATCACAACCTCTTGTAGAGACTTTTCATGAAAAGTAAATGCACATGTGATGTCATCAGTGATGTCATCAATTACATTTGTGATGTCATCTTTGATGTCATGGGTGTGAGTCTTAGCAGTGCACGGTGGTAGCGCAAGTTATGGTTGCTTTGCTTACCGTAACTGGTGAATTTCTGTTTTTTTTTTTGCCATTTTACTTGTAAACATAATAACCTTTTAACATATTTTTTCCACTCCTTTCGGTTTTGTATTAGCGCAAAGTAACCATAACATCCCTTTAACAAGGTTTTCTCACTTAATTCCATAATGTCCCTTTAACAAAGTTTTTTCACTGAATTTCACAGGTTTTTACCATGACATCCTTAATTTGTGTACATGTGCCATATAACATAATGACCCCCTGGCCCAATGACCCCCTGGCCCAATGTGATAGCTGCAGAGTCCACGGACGATGCGACTGTCTACGCACTTCGGGCAGCACCCACACTGCCGAAAAGGACAGAGGTTGTCTTACAGTGTTGTAGCGTGCAGCAAAGAAAATGAAGATGTTTAAAAAGCTGCACATAAGTGTATTATAAGGAAAAATATAGTAGATGTACAAACTCTGTACTTATAAAAGCAGTAGTGCAATTATATAGAGTTTGCAAACATAATGGAATGCACCAAGCAAACAAATAACGTGTGCATCCAACAGTATTACCTCAGTGCTGCTTTGCATACACACTGAGAAGCAACTGTCACAGAGAAGTGAAACGTAATAACAGCAGAACCATACAAGAAAACGTTAAGTACACTATATTTCTTCCTGTAACTGTGTAGTTTGTTCTGTGTACATGACTAGCAAGAAGCATTTTCTTGTTTTTTACACAGAAAAAGCAAGCACCCTGGAGTGGCTTGAGGAGAATTTCCCGCTTTATGAAATGAGTGACGATAGCATCTCTAATGGTACACAGTGCAAGTTGAAAAGTAGGAATATTAATGCACATTGCTCCACATGTAACTGAAACATGTTTTTTTTTTCAACAGAACATACTGCAAATGAAGGCAACAACCCGGAAGCACCAGCTGCTCTACAAGTGGATGGGCACACATAGACCCAAACTGACAGTGTGGGAAATGAACTAATGAGCATAGGGGCAAAAATTGACCAATTGAACAACAGTTTCCCCGACTTAAAGGTATTTGTAGAAGGCATATAATGGGAAATATTAAGTATCACTGCCCCACTTGTACCTTTACCCCTTGCCCCTGTCCCAGCCAACTATCCCCGCAAATAATCTGTAGGCAGAGACACTATGGTGAGATCTCCATCCCTTCCTCCCCTGAAAACCAGCATTTGCAAAACCCCAATTCCCCTGTGAATGTTTCCCATTCTGCTAACCCTTCCCTAACGTAATTGAATGTTTTTGATCTGTCTTAATACATTTCTCTGTGTTTACTGTTGCTGTGGGTGTGTGTGTTTTTTTTTTAAAAGCCTTGTTCGCAGTCTGCAGAGTTCACGACTGTTCAGGCTGTCCGTAATCAAAATGGAGGTGTCCTACTGACACCGCATCTGTCTGGGATATCGGCAATCAAGATGGAGGTGTCCTGCAGACACCGCACTTGTCGGGACATGTTTACAAAGTCATGGCATACCATTATGTGATTCTGGGACCCACACCGTGTCCTGCGGACACCTGGGCTCATGCACATCTAATCCACTGTGCCCCCTGAACTCTGCGCCTGTCCGCATGGTCCGTAAAGTTGTGTTTCAATTTTAATTAGTTTGAGGATCCAACCCCTGTCCTGCAGACAGCTGGGTGCATGCGCATTTGTTCCCTGTGCCCTTCGAACACTGTGCATGTCCACAACGTCTGTAAAGTTGTGGCATACTTTTAATTAATTTGGGGATCCCGCCCCTGTTTTATGGACACCTAAGCGCATGCGCATCCGATCCCCTGTGCCTCCGAACACTGCACCTATCCACAATGTCTGCTGCAAGTGTCACACATTTAGTTAGCTCGGGGCTCCAGGCCCTACTACGGACACGTAGGCACATGCGCACACCGCATCCCATGCAATAGGTGTCCAATGGACAGCCGTCCCATTCGCAAATGTTTGCAACGTCACCATGTGACCGCACCCACGCTCAGCATCGGTCCTTATTCACCAACACTGTCCGGGCCCCCGGATACCTAAAAAGAGAATTTTTGAGCAATCAAAGGTATTTTACAGTGAAACTTCCCCTTGCAGAGGTTCTAGACCATGCCTCTGGTAATCTAGAGACTTTTACCAACTTTTTGAGCCCAGCTTGGGATTTGAAGTGTTTGCAGAGTGCTTTCGTTCACCCCTATAAATGGCCACACTCCAGTGCTGCTCCTCATTCTGTTTTTGGTGACCCAGCACAGAGCCAGATTGCTGCTTGGCCCAGATTACTGCTTACTGGTTTCCTGGTTTGCTAAATTGCCAAATGTATTCCATAATGGCCTCCATTGCTGCTTCTGCTGCTGCTGGCTCCTTAGCACCACCTCGACCACCATCTTCTGGAGGGCCTGAGGAGGAGTACAGGTGTAGTTATGTAGAGGGGGAAAAAGAAAAGGAAGAGGATGAGGTAGTGGAAGTCCCCACTTCCAGCTGCCAATGTGAGTCATGGGTGTGGAGGCTCTTTACCACCGTTCGTGGGCACCCACGGCGTGTGTGACCAACGTTCGATGCAGTTGTAGCAAGCCTGACTGTACATCTACGGGACCACCTCCATGCGGCTTCACCTGAGGTCGAGCCACAAGGCAGCAGTTTGGAGGGTCATCCCCTTTGAACAGAGTAGTAGGTTGAGTTCCTCTAAAGCATCTTCAGCATCTGCTCCTGTCACCACAAGGGACACTCCTGTGGGGCAGCGGATCCCTGAACTGGCCTGGCAGGCCATACGCAATGCAACAGACCCTTACCTTTCAAAGGTCAGTGTACTGTGTATGTACTGTGACGTGGTACTCTGCTGGAGTGAGCAAATCCAGAGTGCTTTCAAGGCTTCGGTCTGGAAGCACGAGGGAAAGTGCCCGCTACCTCTATGAGGCCTACCCACCACCTTCTTCCGTTCACCTGCCCCTTTGTCCCTCTGGTTGGTGCCCCTTCCCCACACTCCCTTGCCTTCCTTGTGTGTCATGTTAAAAAATACACAAAAAAAGGCTCTTGTCAGAGCTACCTTTCACAGTTCAAAAAAAGAAATACCAAAAAAAAGTCACAGGCCCCTGTGCAGTCCACGAAGTCCATGGACAGTACAGCAGTCTGCAGACTTCCAAAATAAATGTGGGTGGTGGCGCCATCAAAAACATAGCATTCTTTTCCGGGATAAAGTGGTGGCTCTGAACAGAGCCTTTTTGTGTTGTTTTTTTGTTTTTGGAAAATGTGATGTGGCCAACACCTACTGCAAAAATGCTTTCTATACATGCAAAAAGGGCTGCAAAACATTTTGGATATTTCACAAAAAAGCTGATTGCCAACATCAGTGAGATGGACTCCATCTCTGCGAAAAATGTTGGTGATACGAAATGTAATGTTTTCATTTTGGAATAAGGACATGCCAAGATCTCGCAAAAATGCACAAACAGCCTTGTTCACATTGCACCTCGCTTTCTCCATTTGCGGACCAAATGGAGATGAGCACAGCCACATCTGTCTCTGGGCAATGTGAGAAAAAATTACTCGGGAGTTTGGAACTATGTCCATGACTTTCCCAAGTGCCTCCACAATGAACAATAATAATGGCTGGATGATGGTGCATCACCAAAGCGGCACAAAGGGGAACCAAATCCAGCCACTTCATGTCATGCACTTCATACCAGTGCACATCAACGTGATGGAATCCAAGATTTGCAGCTACTCACAGTGGTCTGCATACACCTGCAACCAATGTATCCAAGAGTCCCCCAAAATCCAGACACTCTGCTTTCTAAAAGACACAGCCATAGCCATAGCCATCTGCATTCCTCTTAGCAAACAGACCCTCTGCCACACTCTCTCCTTACACACCACACCCAGCAAACCTTATTGGCCATTCTCCTGGCCTCGACAGTCCTATTTCCATCCCTGCCGTCCTGAAAAGTCCCAGATATGGCACGTGCAATCTGCAAACTACCGCAGTGTCCACATATAAATCGGCCAATTCAAGGGGGTGCGGAGAGAAATTTAACCCAGGGTAGGAGATTTCCCCCATAGTGGGAAGACAAACGTCTTTTGTTTTGCATTTTTTTGGAGGGTTTTTCTCTTCTTTTCCTTCTTACTGCCTTACACCAACTTCTGCAAAGCATTCCTTAGATTACAAAAGAGCATAGCATTTCCATGGGTGGACAACAAAATGCCATCTGCAGAGAAATAGTGCTATAGATGAAGGGATTCAATGTTATGATTCAGGAAATGGAATATCTCAGCACGTCGCATACATACACACATGCCTCTGTTAACGATGCATCTTCCAGCATTTTGCTAGGGACAAAGATAAATTGGGTTGTTTCATAATGCTCGAGGTGGTATTTCTGAAAAAGCAGCATAAGGTCTTGCACCAACTCCTTCATTACACTAAGCAAACTTGGAGCACTGATGTAACCCAAATGCTCTCCTCCACAGTGCACCCCCAGAGCATCGGGACTACCAATAAAGCCATGGCTCTGCAAAGTGCAAGCACTGCCTGCAAATTGCAGCCAGGCACACTGTACAACAAAGCCTGCAGGCCTCAAAAACCAAGATCAGCAGAAACACCTCTTCTATCAGCATACCTCTATAGATCACAAACAAAGGAATCTCCCACTATCTACACAGTAACTGTATGCGTCTCTCGTCCACCAGCCATCTTCACTACACAACCAACACAGCAATGAAAAAAAGTGTTACCTTCTTTTTCTGTAAAGCACAACCTGAACACCTGATTGGCTAATCCCCATAGTCCCATTTCCATGCCAGGCATGCTGAGAAGCCCCGGATGTGACACGCCCTGTCCATGGACCACCGCGGTGTCCGCTGACCCCGGCAGCCCTTCTTCCCTTTCCACTTCACTCTCTGCAACTTTTGCAGTCCTCGAAGGTAAGTAGGGTGTTCCTCTCGTGAAGTCCGCCACGTGCTTCAGGCCTCCCGCCTTCCATTTAGGGAAGGCATTTTGCCCCTGGCCTGGCGTGAAGTCCGGGTTCTCCCAAACCGGAGAGAGTGGGCCTACCATGCTTCTGCATTTCCACCTCTTGACCGCCTGCTTCCAACTGTTTACCATGTTCCTAGTGGTTGATAAGGGTCCGGCGTTGGGGGGGAATTTAGGCCATGTGATGTGTGGGAGGGATTCCAATTGGCATTGGCTCCAATCTTCCTCCAGCTTCAGCCAGCGGGGTCTGTTGGTGCCCTGAATAAATGCTGCTAAAAGCTGGGTGGCTAGGTAGTACCTCTAGACCTCGGGGACACCTATGCCTCCTGACGCGTGGCTCCTGAGCAGGACCTCCCTAGTCAAAAGTGTTACCTTCTTTTTCTGTAAAGCACAACCTGAACACCTGATTGGCTAATCCCCATAGTCCCATTTCCATGCCAGGCATGCTGAGAAGCCCCGGATGTGACACGCCCTGTCCATGGACCACCGCGGTGTCCGCTGACCCCGGCAGCCCTTCTTCCCTTTCCACTTCACTCTCTGCAACTTTTGCAGTCCTCGAAGGTAAGTAGGGTGTTCCTCTCGTGAAGTCCGCCACGTGCTTCAGGCCTCCCGCCTTCCATTTAGGGAAGGCATTTTGCCCCTGGCCTGGCGTGAAGTCCGGGTTCTCCCAAACCGGAGAGAGTGGGCCTACCATGCTTCTGCATTTCCACCTCTTGACCGCCTGCTTCCAACTGTTTACCATGTTCCTAGTGGTTGATAAGGGTCCGGCGTTGGGGG
Organism: Ambystoma mexicanum; assembly: GCF_040938575.1. Taxonomy (NCBI): domain Eukaryota; kingdom Metazoa; phylum Chordata; class Amphibia; order Caudata; family Ambystomatidae; genus Ambystoma; species Ambystoma mexicanum. Next base: position 309,384,524 of record NC_090921.1, read on the forward strand.
GGAATTTAGGCCATGTGATGTGTGGGAGGGATTCCAATTGGCATTGGCTCCAATCTTCCTCCAGCTTCAGCCAGCGGGGTCTGTTGGTGCCCTGAATAAATGCCGCTAAAAGCTGGGTGGCTAGGTAGTACCTCTAGACCTCGGGGACACCTATGCCTCCTGACGCGTGGCTCCTGAGCAGGACCTCCCTAGTCACCTGGGGCTTCTTGTATCCTCAAACAAATTTTAGCATGCTTGCTTGAAGTTTCTTCTTGGCTTTTTTGCCTTTTTTGGGGATTGCTACTGGGAGGGTCTGACAGTGGTATAGTAGTCTGGGTATCAAGGAATAAATGTTATTGTTTTCAGAGATCTTCTGCAATTAACACCAGTGGAAGGTGAACCTATTTTTAAAACCTTAGGACACAAACTTTGCTGTAACACACTTGACAGCATAGGAAATGTAAATCTCTGGAAACATTTAAAATACATAGAAATAACTGAAAACATGCATCAGTCTGCAACCTCACCTATGCTAACATTTTGAAAAGCATTCAAATTGGTGTGATTTCTAAGGAAGCACAGTCTATCTTAAATAGTAGACTCATCCATGAGCTATACAGACATAACACATCTGCTATTGATGTCATGGAACAATTAGCACACACAAATGTAAAATGTATGTCCTTAATGCCAACCCTAGCAGGCTGTGCACAATTCAAAGAAACAATATTGAAAAAAGAAATGCAACCATTAGTGAAAATTAACTCCACAGACAAACTAGAAGTTCACAGTATGACCCTACCTATCTGTCAACAAGCCACAGCACTACTAAATAGCTCATAAACCTCTATCTTCAACACAGCTGGTTTGGAGAAAATGTGAACATTGTGTTGAAACTGTAGAGTAATGCTAAAGCATAACCTTGACATAGAGCAATGTTCAGTTAATGGAGCACTTGGTACAGTTGTTGGCTTCCAGACATACCCCAGCGACAACAACATTCAGTTTGTCAACATTCACTTTGACAAACTTTCAGAAGTTAAAAGGATAGGATACTCAACAGCCTGATTCCTTTTTTCAAAGACGCGAATGTACGCAGAGAACAGTTTTCGCTGTTTCTTGCATGACGTCACCAGTCTGTTCTCTTGTGCATTCGTCCTTTTCCTTCTATGTTTTCATTCAAATAGCCATCATACTGTCTTGGATGCAGGTATGGTTTTCTGAATGGGAACTTTTCCTCCAGGATTCTTTTGGATATAGGCACTTCCCCTGGTACTGCTTAAGTTGCACACTCTGGTATCCAACAGGCAATATGGGGGAGGTGGTTGAGGTGGGGGTACTTGGCTCCTTCTCTACACATATGCCAGCCACTCAAGGCCCTGTCCACTTTTGTACACATACTGTTGCAGTACTTGCAACCAGTGGCCCATGCACCCAAGAACCTGGCTAGTGACCACAACCCAGAAACATATGCCAGCTGCTCGAGGACACGTCTGTACATAGACTATTACAGTACTTGCAGTCAGTGGGCAGACTCTTGGGTGCCCAAGAGTCTAGAGTCAGGCCTTAACTAATACAGCACAATATAGCCATGCACCCAACAATCTTGCCAGTGACCACAACCCACACACATAAGCCACCACCCGAGGCTCTGTCCACTTCTGTACCCATAATATTACAATACTTGCAGTCAGGGTGCAGCCATGCAGCCAAGAGTGTAGGGGGTCACCACAACCACCACAGCATAATACACCCATGCACCCAAGAACATAGCTAGTGGACACAAACACCTGCCGCTAGAGGCCCTGTCCAATTCTGTACACATACCATTGCAGTACTTGCAACCAGTGAGCAGACTCTTTCGCCCCTGCACCCAAGAGTGTAGGAGCTGGACACAACCACCACATCATAATACACCCATGCACCCATCAACCTGGCTTGAGGCCACAAACCACACACATAAGCCAGCTGCTCAAGGTCCTGACCACTTCTGTCCACATACTATTGCAGTACTTACAGCATAATACAGCCATGCACTCAAGAATCTGCCTCGTGGCCACATCCCACACACATTAGCCAGCCGCTCGAGGCCCTGTCCAATTCTGTACACATACCATTCCAGTACTTGCAACCAGTGGGCAGACTCTCATGCACCCAAGAGTTTAGGGGCAGGCCACAACCATCACAGCATAATACAGCCAAACACCCAAGACTCTGGCCAGTGCTCACAATCCACTCCCCTAAATTTAACATTAACACAGTGATGTCTTAGGCACACTTTCTAGATTCAACTCCAACACAGTGACACCATTAGGGCACACTCAGTGATGTTGGGTATACCTTCATGATTCAACATTAGCACAGCGATGCTATCCGGGCACACTTTATTAGATTCAACTTTAACACAGTGACGCTATTGGGGCACACTTAATGATGTTGGGAATACCGTCTAGATTCAACATTAGCACAGTGATGCCATCAGGGCACACTTTCTAAGTTCAGTTTTAACACAGTGAGGCTATTAGGGCGCATGCTATTTATCACAGTTCCATCTAAGTGTGGCACGTGCTACCATTGTTACACCCGTCTCAATGTGAGGCTGGCTAATTTTCACTATTGTCTCAGGAAGTGGCACTAGTTAGTAAGGCAAGTATTTTAGAATGTTATGCAGGACAGCATTTACAGTACAGCTTAGAAATAGGTTGGGGCTCGGGTCTCTCTAGGTGTGCATGGTGTAATTCTTTGGCAGTTTATGTTATGGGAAGGTAAGGTAGAGTGGCAGGGCTTTCTCCAGTAGAGTAATTGCTCTACACCCCACCCATGCCACACTTACAGTTTTGTTGGTGTCTGTCCGCTGCTGGCTTCACTGGCTTCTCCTGCCGACACCTGCAGACACGTCTTGGAGCTGCCTCTTTAGGAGTCACCCTTTGTCTTGGGCCCTTAGTCGTAGGGCTGCATGGGCAGAGGGCTGCCATGGGAAGGCTGGTAATGGCTTGGGTAACAGGTCTTACGGACCAATGGGAGCGGGGTAGGCGGGTCGGGGGTGGGAGGAACGGTGAACAGGAAGAGGGTGCAGAGAGGGAAACGGCCAGCAGAAGGGCTGATTAGGGCCTCAAAATTCACAGATTGGGCACACAAAAGTGCAGCAAATACTCACCTCGCTCATGGATAGAAAGAAGCAGGTGGAGGTGCATGAGTCGATAGACTCAAGCACACGGACCAATGGGAGCGGGGTAGGTGGGACAGGGGTGGGAGGAACGGTGAACAGGAAGAGGGCGCGGGGAGGGAAACGGCCAGCAGAGGGGCTGATTAGCTTTACGAAAAATGAAACAGTTCCATTGCACTTATTACCTACACCGTAGTGGGCATGTAGAATGCCGAAATGGGGACCTTAAGTTGAGGCAGTGCAAAGTGTGTAAAGAGACAGGGTTGAAATGGCCCCAAGCCTTGTCCCTGGTCCAGTTTTCCACATGCAACAATTCCCAGAGTATACAGAAACTGTCTGCTCATAAAATCCTTATTGGTTTCCGCATGAGAATAGAAACTGTACACCCAGCAGTTACCCACATTCAAAGCTTGCCTTTATAGGACGATGATTTGCTCCGATACGGTTGCATGCTGATAAAACCTATTCGATCTCTCCATGCTCAAGTTTGTGAAGCCTTGCCTGAACCGGCTACTGAACCCTGCCACCCTATGAAGTCCTGGTGAAGGTCCACTAGTTCTACTAACCACAAATTTGGTTGTGAAGTGTTCAGGGATCCCAGCTTGGCATTGCTGCAATGTCTCTACCCTAGCCAATGACACCACCTCTGCGACGACCGATATTTCTTGGCTTGGCTTCAGCTCCACCACAACCACTGACTCTACCACCAGTGACACCGGCGATTGTTTCCAGATGTCAGACTCTTCCAGTGTTGCTGGAATGGAACAGCCAGTACCAGAAGGCAGGGCTTCAATCAGCCAATATACTCACATGCTGAACCAGGATCCGTAGCTTCTGAATCACTTCCACACAGGGAGGTCCCTGTGGGAGCTATTGCTAAGGATCCTACATCAGACGGTCGAAGTTCTTGAAGAAACGACCCTGACATACCATCTTCAGTGTTTAACCCTTCCAGACCTCACATTGCAACCCCCAAAAGGTAAGCTTTTCAATCCTGAGGAAAAGTTCCTGAGAGTCAATAGTTCTCAACAAAGTGGCAACTGGCCAAGTCACCCACCCCTGGATTTGTCACCTCAACAATGATGAATCCCCCTGAGGTGGCAGTGCACTGGTAGAGAGTAGAAGCCACTACTGTTGATTCATCCATATCTGCACGTTATGTACCCTGCTGGTATCATCTGTTGGTCATTCATTTTGTTACAATGACCCTTGTAAGCACGTGACTCTGGTACCTGGGATACTTGTACTTTGGGCTTTTGGATGGAACTGTCAATCATAAACTGTGGATTACAGATTTCTTTGCTCAGTACCTGATTCCTGGTGGAACGTTTGAAAATTGATGTATAATTTGTTTCATCTTCATGGAACCTATAACTTTGAACTGGACGTTTTGGTCTGGCAAACTTATTTTGCTTGTGTTCCACACATCACCTGTATGGGTGTACTAAATTGAACTTTATCATGAAGTCACAAACTTACCTGCTAATGTTACAACCCAATTCCTGTACTTGGACATTCAACGTTTGTAGCTAGTCCACACAATAGCTGGATACATCTCTGTAATCAAAGTGATTGGCAGAATATTGGTGTATTATTGCTTTACCACAACTGTTTCATTTCACACATCTGTCATGAGAATGAAGGTCCCTCTGCGTATTCCTGCGCTCACTCTTAAAACACTTACTTTCATCATTCCTGGCAGGAATGGTCCATTTTTTATTTGCCTGACTTCTTGGTCTATGACCATTTGCGACATGACTTATCCTCCAATTTTCCTATTGCACCCCTCCCCTTTCCATGGTTGGGATGCATGTTTGGATATCAAGTTCTTTAAACGTAGGACTTTGCAGCAGATATGCTGCTTATTTTACATAGGAACATTTAAAAATAAAAAGGCAATATATTTATATATTTTTGGGTAATATTTTTAAGCGATAACATTTTTGAAAGAACTTCTGCTTTAAGCTACATGCCAAAAGCATAGTGATACATATGGCATGCTGCATAAGTCTCCTGATCTTCCGGAACCTGCTCCCCAGTGACACAGAGGAGGATCAAAGATCACATGCCCTTTTCAGAGCTGCCGTGACAGCCAAGTCACTGATGTACTGAAGTTGCATTTAAGTCTACATCTCTATTCCAAAACCATCATAATCCCATACCTATTTCAGTATGGTGGCTGGTAGTTCACATAATTAATGAAGCCATATATGATTTGTATCATGCACATGACAACAGTGTTAGCGCAGGTTAGCTGTGGAAGGTATGTGTATTCTAGTCAAGCAGCCTATCCAGCCAACAGGATAACAGCTCTTCGCTGATCCTTTCCTCTTTACCCATTCTGATTATTTGTCTTGTTATGTTTTGCGTGCACCGTGAGGCCTGCGGGCGATTTGGCGCTCTATCAAGAATTAAAATAAGTAAATAAATAAATAAATAACAGACAGAAAGACTATGCCTCTCTTTTCATCCTTTCTGAAGTCGGGTAACATCTCTCTCCAACAGGCCAGCCCCAGCAGGATCTTCCGTGAGCAACACAATGACCAGCATCCCAGCGGGGGGGTTGCATACTGTAGTGATAAACAGTACCCGCACCTCCCTGGGATCCAGCCCTTTGTGCAAAGTAAATCACTCCTAATTACCTTCCCACACAAATAAGGTTTAAGAAGCACGATGAACTCAGTCTGGAAAAAAGCCAATCACACAGAATATGATGCTTGCATTTATTATCTACAATGACTAATGAAAACTAAGCAGCAATTTATAATAATGTGGAAATAGAGAGTGCAAGCTATATAATGCCAATTATCAATCACAGATGAATATGCAATTATTTGGTCTTACGCTCCTAATGAAATGTAGATGAAGATACGATCTGATCACATCCAGGACCCTCGCCGCTATCTGGTGCCCGGCACTCCTCAGCAGAGGAGGGGAGGACTGGCCAAGCCCCCACAGTCCTACACCAGAGCAGGGATGTGATGTTAGGAGCCTCGGCCCTGATAGCGCACAGCTGGTCGTCCAGGCACTGTCCTTGATACGCACGTCTTTCCAACAGTCCAGGATGAGTCCCCCCTCCCTGGTCCAAGTATAGTTCTCTTATTAGGAGCTGCACGTCAATCATCATGACGTGTCAGCTCTTCGAGAAGCTTCTAGGCTCTTCCCTCCTAGCAGTAAACATGTTTTTTGCTTGGAAAGTTACAAGACTGGAAACAGCCAGTCTTGGCTCCCAGGCTTCGGGCACTGTGTTTTTTTTTGCATTCTTGTCTTATCAGTGCACCTGACTCGCAGAGCGAAGACGGGCAAAGCAATGCCTGGCTCCCACGAACTGCATGGAGCTTCTTGCTAAAGCACAATGTTTTATGTCTTCAAAAAAGGCCTTTGCAATTAACCCCTTGCAAGCATGCAGGCTCACCCAGTTTGAGAGTCCTGGTTGATGTCAGCATTTTCCTCCACGCTTCGAATAGGCTCTAATACACATAAGATAGCTCAGTGGGTTAGTGCAAATGCAGGTTACTGCAAGCGCCTAGCAGCTTATCACTACATTCCACCCCTTTCGAAGTGAGGCCTGAAAATGCTGACTCAGTTCCATGATCTGGAAGCATGCACAGTGTGCTGTAGGCCAATTAAGCGTTTCTCTAGCGCAGTCATTCTAGTATAAAGGAAAGACATTCTGCGCAAGAGCCCAATGAAGACGATAAGTATGAATATTAGGGAAATCAGCAACCACAGCAATGGGTGCAGTATTATATTAAGCAGCTTAGTGGAGGAAGGAGACCATCCAGTGAATATATCCCACCAGTGGTGAGTAGTAACGGATTGCAAATGGTCAGCAGTTTTGATTAATTGGTTTCTGTCTATTATTAGCTTGTACTCTGCAGAAATAACTGAGGTAGCTAGCGTCTGGAAATCTTTCCAAGCAGTTTGAGCAAATTGTCTAATAGCTTGAAGCCGGGCAGTAATCACTCCATAGGATAGAGTCCAGTTAAGCAAATGCGTGAGCTCAGCATGCAGAGTAGTGTGAGACCACTGGGTTAGAGAATATAGGGTATGAGTAACAATGTCTAGGATAGTCACAACTTGATCTACACAAAATACTTGAGGATTCCCTAATAACCTATAATTGTTAATAAGCAAGGAATGATTAGTAACTATGCAAGCTGTATGCTGATCTATCTGAAAGATGTCAGTCCCATTTATGTGGTATTGCATCCAGGTGCACTCCCCTGCTACGGGATGTATGCATGGGTCCGGAACCCTCCCAGTTAGGGGACACACCCATCCCTGATCCCAGGGCATGCAGGTGTGACTGTGGATGGTGTAGTTTTGGCTGTCTAACCATTCCCCTCGTATTTGCGGAACCCACCAGGAACCATTGATTTTCATAGGCAGTACTATAAAAGGGCACCATATTTCTAGAGCATAAGCGGTCCTACTCACTTGCATTAACGCATGGCAGGTGTTATTCATGCAATCAAAAGCAAGCGGCTTAATCCATATGTCTGCTGGTAACTGTAGCTCTGTGTGCCAGTGGGTTGAAGATAGTCGCCCCCATTCGGAGCGGAAAGCCAACACCTGCTGATTTAGCAAAGTTTGCCATAAAATACATCGTGTGTCTTTAGCAGTTTTGTTGACCTGTCCTATGGCAGAGAAAATGTCTTCATAGCTGAAATTCTGCCACTTCCAATGGTTGCCAATACTTGTAGCAGTGTTGCGCAGGGTAGGACTTATCAATGGGCCCCACTGGGCCAGAAGTTTTATAGCGCCGCTGGCATCAGAACCCATAGTGGCTAACTTGTTGCGCACAGTTTCTATGTCAAAAGCATTTAAAGCCCCCGTTCCCACTCCCGCTGCACCCGCAATCAATGAATCTAAACCCCTAGCTACGCGCAATTTGGTGATGGGCCATAGAAATTGACTCCATTTATAGCAGCTTGGTAGTACTAAGGAGACATTGCCCCGTGACAAGTCTATGTCTAAGTGTACCTCTGAAATAATGGAAGCGTGCATCACATGTCTGCAATTTAAATGTTGTCTTACTATTGGAAAATCTAGCAGTTTTACCAACTCCGCTTTGTGAGATTTGAAAAACACCATCCTCCAAGTGGGATGCCTACCATGTACAATATTGGTTTTTGATACAAACACCATACTACCATCTGGTATAGGCTGTTTCAACGTACAATTATATGAAGAACATGTGGCTAAGTTATAGTCCAGAAAATCTTGGCGAGTACACTCGTTGCAGTTCTTGGGACAAAAGAAACATGAAACATCAAACAAATTATTTGATCCATTCACTGAAACTTTTGGACCTAAAATCTCGTAGGCGCCAGTCATATGAGTTAGTGATAAAAGGTGTCCAACAATGTGCCAATCTAGAACTCTTGCAGTTCCATGTGGATACTCATTTGTAACACTTTTCTCACAGGTTACAGTGCGGTTGTAGTTATCACGCAGGACTGGAGCATCAGGTGTAGTGCATGCGATTCTCAGAGTCCATGTAGTGTCTTGCAATAACCCACTCTTTACAGAGAAAGCGTTGGTTTGGCAGGCCAGGAGCACCCACAGCAAGGCAAGTCCCATCCCCTTCATACTGCTCTACGTTCGTGGTGTGAGCCTAGTAGCGGGAATATAAACAGGCACATCAGAATTATGCAAAAGTACAACATAAGTACTTCCAACACCTTGACTTAGCACTTCCCCAGCCTCAGGCTTTTTGTTAGGATGGTGCACCCACACCTTTTTTCCTGTGCTACCGAAGCCTCCTTCCCCCCTCAATGTAGTGTCTGGAGATTGCTTGCTTTCTACTACTAGGGGGACAACTGCTTGTTCACAAATCAATTGTGCAATTCGGTCATATTTGGTTAATGGTACTGCAGATGCACCAGCATTATGTAAAAGTACCGAAACAGTCCCTCTATAATCAGGATCAATCACACCTCCTAATATGTCAATGCCTTGTTTTGCCAGGCTGGATCGTGCAGCAATGCGTCCATAAGTGCCAGCCGGCAATTTGATGCCAATGCCCAGCGAGATGGATTTGGTTTGCCCCGCCGGTATAACACCATCTTCACAGGTAGATAGATCAAGTCCAATGCTGCCTGCAGTGGCTTGCACAGGCAGCTTAGCTTCTTTGTCAGTTTTCCACACAACAAGAGTCTTTGTAGATTCCACTTTCTCACTTGTCAGTCTCACAAAGGGTGTCTGGCGATTTCCCAGTGGACGATTGTTCAGTTCAAACAGTGCATCTGCCAGATGTTTGGACCACCCCTTGAGAGTGTGAGTCTTAGTCAGCTTCTTTATTTGTTGCTTGAGCAGCCCATTGCTACGTTCCACCAAAGCAGAGGATTCTGGGTATCGGCTGATGTGCAGTGTCCACTTTATGCCTTGCTCTAGTGCCCAGTCTTGCACATTGTGTCCAGCAAAATGGCTGCCTTGGTCTGATTGGATTTCATCCGGGATGCCATAGTGTCTGATGAGGTATTCCATGCCTTGCAAGGTAGCCCTTTGATCTGCATGGGCGGCTGGATAAGCTAATAACAGTCCAGAGTATGTGTCTACCATGGTCAACACATAATGCTTTCCATTCTCGGGCGGTAAAGGGCCAATGTAGTCAACTTGCCATACGCTAGCAGCTCTTTCACCTCTTCTCAAAGGGCCTTGTGGCTTCCTCTCCAGAGGGTAGTGCTTCACTTCACTGCACACGGAACATTGGGAGGCAGCTTGTCTGGCTTGATCCATGGTAATGGGCAATTGTCTCTTTTTTGCCCATTGATAAGTTCCTGTTTGCCCTAGATGCCCTGAGGTTTGGTGTGCCCAATCCGCCATCCCTTGCAGCACCTCAGCTTCTTGCGGTGTTGTCACTGGGCGAATCTTTGCCATTTGATCCACTTCATTGTTGAACAGGGCAGCCAGTGAGGTGTCAGGGGGCATGTGTGCATCGACATGCCCAATGCAGATTTTGCACCTCTCACCTTTGCACCACATCTCTTCCCAGATGTCTGGCCCTCCCCAGATCGGCGTGTTCTTGATTTGCCAACCATCTCTTCTCCATGCCGGTGCCCAATGTGTCAGGCCTTGATATGTGGCCCAACTGTCTGTGTATATGTATGCAGTCTCTGTTTCCTTCACCTGTTCAATCACGGAGGCCACTGCTTGCAGTTCAGCATACTGACTTGATCCTCCCACACCTTCCCTCATTAGCAGTGTTTCTCGATGGGGCTGGAATGCGACAGCTTGCCAGTGTCTTTGCCCTTTATCATACTTTGCCGTGCCGTCCGTGAACCATGCAGACTTTTGTTCTTCTTCTGTCAATGTATCATAGGCTGGTGCGACTTTGAAGGGAGATTCTGGCAACGCCACATGGGTGTTTGGTTCAGGCATCGCATCCAGATCTACTGCCTCCAGCATTTGTTCTTGCAGTCTGGAAACCCCTGTGCGGCCAGCTTTCGCACGTTGCTGTAAATACCATTTCCATTTGACATGAGTGGCGTCTTGTGCTCTGCCACTTTTCCCAGTTGCAGCAGTGTCACGCACCCAGCCCATGATTGGAATTTCTGTGCAAATTGTCACTGGTTGCTCGCCTGTGATTCTTTCAGTTTCAACTAGAGCCCAGTACACTGCAGCAACTTGTTTCTCAAGAGGAGTGTATCTTGTCATAGGATCTGTGAGTTTCCTTGACCAGAACCCCTGTGGCACTCTTTTATGTCCTTGCTTTTGCCACAAGCTCCACACAGCCACGTCATTGTAGACAAGAATTTCCAATTCAAAAGGATCAGTTTTTGTCAGGGGCCCCAGCATGATGTAATTTTGCAATGCATCTTTAGCCTGTTGGAAGGAAGTCTGTTGCTCTAGGCCCCATGTAAAGTCATGTTTCTTTCTGGTGACTTTGTAAATGGGTTTCAGTATCAGGCTTAAATGAGGTATGTGATTTCTCCAAAACCCCATTAACCCAATGAATCTTTGTGCCTCTTTTTTATCTGCTGGTGGAGCCATCTGCTGAACCATATCAATTACCGGGTCGGGAATTTTCTTAACTGACCCAGACCAGATTGCACCTAGAAATTTCACCTCTTGAGCAGGCCCCTGTACCTTTTTGGGATTTATGGCCCACCCCCGATTTTGCATGTGTGTGATCAACTTTTCAGCAGCATTTTCTACATGTTCTTTCTCAACACTAGTCAGCATGATGTCATCAATGTAATGAGCAATAAATACATTATCCAATTGCACCATCTTTAAGTCTCTGGCAATCAATCCATGACACAGAGTGGGACTATGCACATACCCCTGGGGCAATTTAGTAAAGGTAAATTGTCTGTCTCCCCAAGTGATAGCAAATTGGTCTTGTGATTCAGTGTCAATATCAATGGAGAAAAATGCATTGGCCAGGTCAAGGACCACATGCCATTCACCCACTTCTCTCGTAAGGTTTTCAATCAGGGTAATGATGTCTGGCACCGCCGTAGCTAAGGGCGGCACCTTCTTGTTCAAAATGCGGTAATCAATTGTCAGACGCCATGCCCCATCCGGGCGGCGGACAGGCCAGATCGGCGAGTTGAATGGACTGACTGCCGGCCTCATTATGCCAGCTTTCACCAATGACTCAATAGTTTCACCAATCTCTTTATGTCCTCCTGGCAACCGGTACTGTTTCACACACACTGGGTCAGCAGGAGGAGGTAAATGCAAGGGGGACCATTTGGCATGCCCAACCACAACAGGGTTAACAACTCTCACATGGATTTTTCGATTGCCAAAAACAAATTCGCCTAAATCTGTAGTCACACTTTTGCCCAACAACACATCCATGCCAAGGATGTACTCTGGTATATCTGCAATCAAAACATTTGCTGTGAAAGGCAATCCCTCACCAATTGACATTTTTACATTAAAGGCTTTTGCAACAGTTTCTGCTCCCCCATAACCATTGACCAAAACTCTGGGACCAGACAATTTACTGGGATTGCCATTCAGAATGGTTACCTCAGCTCCTGTGTCTAATAGAGCCAAAACATGTTTTACTTTCTCATCCAAGTACAAGGTAAGTGGCACAAAAGGGCGTCTGTCTCTGGGGCTAGTTCTCTTTATTAACCGTACCTCAAAGACAGAGCCAGCCCTTCAATCAAAAATGGGGTCTGGGACCTCCCACTTGTTCTTTGCCAAATCAGGGTAACCCTTTGCTCGCACTTTGGGCTTTAACACCTCCTCTTCAGAGGGTGCAGAGGGCTTAGTTTTTTCCCGTCCCTGTCTTTTAATTTTTTTCCATTTCTCAAGCAGCTCAGATGTGGGTTTACCATCTATCTCATCTCTTGGAATTCCTGCCTTTAGCAGGTCCACCCACATTTGTTTGCGTGTGATCTCAACAGTATCAGCTTTCTCTTTATACTTTACATTTTTACCACGCTTTTTTTCTGAATCATTGTTTGCAGCCACTAGACGTGCTGCTTTGCGTACATCCAGCCCTTCTAGTTGCCCTAACAGAAGTGCCACTTCACCAATGGCTTTGCCCTGCGCTGGACCCAGCAATGAAAGCAATGCGCCCTTCATGTGACTCGGTGCATTTCTTAACAAACGTGCGCGCATGCCAGCTGTAAACAACTCCATGTCAGGCCCTGCAAAATTTGCACTGTACAGTGCACACTGCAAACCCATCTCTCTAAGCTGGTTTGTTGCTTCAGTTAGTGACTGCCAACAGCCCCAACTCTCTTCCATATCCATTGGACTCCCATACAGATTCATTAGGGCAGTCTGAAGCCAATTAAACAAGGAATGAGAACCTTGCTGTCCGAGCGCACCGCGCACTATCTGTCCCAACATCACATTAGTAGTGAGTGAACCCATCTTTAACAGTTCCTCTGGGGTTAAGAAGATACTATCGGCACCCGTGTCCCAGATGCGAAGGAACCAAGTCAAAAGTGCTTCACCTAGCTTCTGTCTAAATAACTTAGCAATCTCTAAAAGCTCTGTCTGTGTATAATCACGGACAATCCTTGTATTTTGAATATTTGCACCGCCAGCTTGGCCCTTTGATTTGTTAGTGATTAATGGCCGTGCTGGATAAACACATTTCTCTGGAACACATTCCAGCTCTTCTCCATCAGACCAATTTAATTCAGCAAGTCTAATCTCAACAGACTCATTCCAGTCATGTGCTTGCTCAGTTTCACTATCACTGACTTCACCCGACCATAAATTTGGGTCCCAGTTATCTTTCCTAATTAGCGCGCGAATCCTTATCTTTGATGGATTGCCCCGCTGCTGTCTGCGCTTGTGCGTGGCTACACGCACAGCTAAAGAGGCACACCTGTCCTCCATCTGATCAGCCCGTTTAACGGACGATTCAAGGGTCTCTCTCATAATAATTTGTTGCTCTTGGAGCAGGGATATCTCGTCTGTTAATTTACTAATTTTAGCATCTTTAAGCAATTCATTCTCATGCACCTTTCTGAGCGCCTGCAGGAATAACCAGCCTATATTTCCTGCTGCCTTGAGCTCCTTTCTGCATTTCTCAAGCGGTAAACTCTCTAAGCACTTACTAATTACCGCCGGGGAAACATCATTTTCAAGCATGTCCCATGCCATCGGTGCCGAGTACCGATGCAAAATATCTGCCACACCCGACCAAGCATTTGATGCCGGCCATCCTGGAATGTGACAGAGTGCACTATCTTCCCCATTGCATTCATCTTTTGTATTTCTTTTCCAGAAGGGCATCGTGCTCGAAAACCCTGCTCACAGCGCCAAATGTAGTGATAAACAGTACCCGCACCTCCCTGGGATCCAGCCCTTTGTGCAAAGTAAATCACTCCTAATTACCTTCCCACACAAATAAGGTTTAAGAAGCACGATGAACTCAGTCTGGAAAAAAGCCAATCACACAGAATATGATGCTTGCATTTATTATCTACAATGACTAATGAAAACTAAGCAGCAATTTATAATAATGTGGAAATAGAGAGTGCAAGCTATATAATGCCAATTATCAATCACAGATGAATATGCAATTATTTGGTCTTACGCTCCTAATGAAATGTAGATGAAGATACGATCTGATCACATCCAGGACCCTCGCCGCTATCTGGTGCCCGGCACTCCTCAGCAGAGGAGGGGAGGACTGGCCAAGCCCCCACAGTCCTACACCAGAGCAGGGATGTGATGTTAGGAGCCTCGGCCCTGATAGCGCACAGCTGGTCGTCCAGGCACTGTCCTTGATACGCACGTCTTTCCAACAGTCCAGGATGAGTCCCCCCTCCCTGGTCCAAGTATAGTTCTCTTATTAGGAGCTGCACGTCAATCATCATGACGTGTCAGCTCTTCGAGAAGCTTCTAGGCTCTTCCCTCCTGGCAGTAAACATGTTTTTTGCTTGGAAAGTTACAAGACTGGAAACAGCCAGTCTTGGCTCCCAGGCTTCGGGCACTGTGTTTTTTTTTGCATTCTTGTCTTATCAGTGCACCTGACTCGCAGAGCGAAGACGGGCAAAGCAATGCCTGGCTCCCACGAACTGCATGGAGCTTCTTGCTAAAGCACAATGTTTTATGTCTTCAAAAAAGGCCTTTGCAATTAACCCCTTGCAAGCATGCAGGCTCACCCAGTTTGAGAGTCCTGGTTGATGTCAGCATTTTCCTCCACGCTTCGAATAGGCTCTAATACACATAAGATAGCTCAGTGGGTTAGTGCAAATGCAGGTTACTGCAAGCGCCTAGCAGCTTATCACTACACATACCAAAAGGCATTTGAAGTTCAAGGCTAGAGAAGGGGAAGAGCAGAACCAAAACAGAGGAAAGATTCCTTCATATTAGTTTTCTAGGGCCTTTATTTCCTTCCTGCCTCCCACACTTCCTGTACAGCAAAGCCCTTTGGTTATGATGCAATAAGGACAAGTCACTTGTTATCTTAACAAGGATTGATCCCCTTAAATTAGGCTTGCTTTTAAACAATCCGTGGTGGCTTGTTGCCTTTCTTTTTTTTTCAACGTGACTTTTTATTGACATTTATAAATTACAAGAGCTTTACCGTATTTTAGGACATGCTGTTAAAGTGTAACATAACAAAAATCAACATAACCTCACCTGAGGTAAATGTAAACATGGGGGGGTGTTCCTGGGTGGCCCGGAGGGGGATGCAGCCATCTCGTATCAGTGTTACTGGGCTTTAGTTCAATGAATGCGGTTGGTTAGACCACTGTGTGCTCGGGCCGGGGGGCCATTAGTCTGTTAGTCCATTTTTGTCAGCCAACGGAGTGATGGTGGTTGTCTGGCCACGCCCGGGAATCTATGCACAAAGTCAAACAAAGGGTCCCAGATGTTTTGAAACTTGTTTCTGTTGCCCAGGTGGATGGCCATGATTTTCTCGGCTGCGGCGATGTCCCAGCACTTTACCCAGCACACCGGGGTCGCTGGGCCCTCCTGAAGTTTTCATAGCTTGGGGATTGAGATTTTGGCTGCAGTTAGCAGGTGTGTGCAGAGATCCGCCAAGTTGCCAGTCATCGGGAATTGCCCTTCTCCTGTGTCTCCCAGTAGGATAATGCCTGGATCCCATGGAATTGATAGGCCTGTGATCTGTCCGATCTTTCCCAGGACCTCCCTCCAGAAGCTTTCCGCTTTTGGGCATGACCAGAGGAGGTGAAACAGCGTTCCTGTCTCTGCGCAGCCTTTCCAGCAGATTGACGGTATAGCAGGGCTGCATTTGTGTAGAATTTCTGGTGTCATATACCACCTGTATCAGACCTTAATGGCTCCCTCTTTATTCGTCACACATTTGGAGGTCTTGTGAGTTCTCGTCCAGATGTGGACCCAGTTGGTCATATCTAGTTCTCTGCCCAGGTCTCTCTCCCACCGTTTCGTATAGGCTTCCTTGGATTCGGGGTCTGTCATGTCGTGTAGCCTGTACAAGGTCGATATCTTCCCCTTGTGAGGGGTTGCCACTGTAAGTGATTTCAAACCGGCATGCACCCAATTCAACGCCTAGCATGTAGTGCCCAACTGAAATCCTTATTTATTTTTGTCTAAAAGTTCTTTATTTTGAACGATATACCACTCATATCACGCCCTTCTCCTGGAACACCCCCCCATCCCCGGTCACACTGAACCAGGAATCAGGCTGGTTTGCAAAGGTAAATATTTATTTATGTATTTAAAAATTAATCACAATAGGTTTTAAAAGGTACACAACAATCACCAATGGAGTGATGTAACACTGAATGATCTCTTTAATACACAAGGAATAGCAGTGAACAACCTATTCAGCACAGAAAATAATACTTGTGTGGGGTTTCCGATCAGATAACACTGTGGTTAAAGGTTCCCTCTGCACACCCCTCAACCCCCAAATAGGCAATGTAAAGAGATAGGAGGAGAGAGCAGGTATTCAGGAAAGGCAGAATTCAACAGAATATCAATCCCACTTTCCCCTTTCAAACACAAGAGAAAACGGAATTGACTGTCAAGCTGTCAGAATGGCTTTTGAAGTTATCTTTAGAATGGACTGGGTAAAAACACCAAATATGGTCACAATTGCTGAAATTGTTATACTTTCTTATGGGAGCCACTTTGGATAGTTGCACACAAACACAAGCAATGATTTAATACCAAGAAACAATATGAAATCTTAAAACTGAAGTCGGAAGCAATCAATAGCTGTTTTACACGTGTAAGAATTTCCCAAAACGAAATGTGCGGCAAACTTTACACTGTGCGATATTCGCGATAATGGGAGAACCGTATTGATTAGATGCAATTTTAAGCTGTGGATGTTAACTACAAGCAGAAGTTGAAGTTTTGTTTCTAGAACAAAAACTGAGAGAGTTATGGATGTTTTAGTAGAGGTCGTTTTTTTGATATAGGCGCAAGAATGGAAAACAGGAATGCACTTTTAAAATGACAAAAGGGTTTCTTACACTGAGGATAACTATGAACAAAACAAATACCACACAGGAACACAGTCACTTGATCAGAATGACTGCCTGCGGAGGAAACTCGCCTTCTTCTGATGAGAAAAGATCAGCGCAAAGATAGTTTTAACAGTGCTAATTGTGGAGAAAGATAGGATGGTTTGGATAAAGAGTTCAGACAATTCAAAAATACTCCTAACAATATAGGTTATGAATACAAGGAAGGATGGGTTTAAGATAGGGATTGATTATCCAAAGTACATATGCCATTGACACAATTCTTTCTATAGATACTCACTGGATATGTTTTTAAATGGAACCGTCAGGATTCTGGTCCGGGAATTGGATCTGGTTTAAGACAGATGGCTGGGCACATCGGACTGGGTAGGATTGGCAAGGCGTTCTGGTCAAAGCATGGCACAGGACTGGACTGGATCTGTTTTTAAATGGTTCTGATGATAATAATCTTCAACAGGCAAGCAGTACAGTGCAGCCCGGCTGTCTTTTGATGTTTCCCCTTACGTTTTTGGGGTTCTGGTTCTGCAATTTTGAGGCCTAGCTGAAAATGGTTCAGCTATGCAATGGGTTTCTGCTTTGCCAAGTTTCTGGAGTCTGGAGCAAGGAAGATGTAGAGTTCAGCAGCAGGGTGCTCCGCCAGCATCCAGATAGTGAGTGAATCTGTTTGTCTCTTTCAGTGATGAGCTGTCTCTATTTATGCTATGAACAGATGTCATAAAGGGGGTGTGTGTGTTGATTTAGCCTAAGCTTGCCCCTTTTGACAGGTGATTGGGTCAGAGGCTACTCTCTGCCTTGATAGGAGGAGAGAATCAGAGTGTCACCTTTATGGTATGATTTTATGATGCTGAGGTTCCACCCCTAGCCCCTGGAACACAAAGTCTACTTTTGGCACAATACATATTTACACATGTGCAACCTCTATAACAATCCCATATACAGATTACATGTTTTACATTGCAGCTACTATTCAAAACCCCATAGCTGTGGGATCTTGTCTCCGCTTTTCACAGAATTTTGCCCTTTTCATCAGGAACATAATGTCCAATTTTTAAGCACATTTCTAGAAGTGTGCGCATTTAACCTGGGCATAAGTATATAAAGTTTCAAAATTCTAGCAGAAATACATTTTGCGTAAAATCACATTTCTTGCTGTTTCTTTCCAGGACATTTCACATGATTTTGCCGCCTCTTGAAATGTGCGGCCAAAATTTAGATTCACAAATCTTTTACTTTTATATTTTTCACAATTTTAAACAGTAAGTTATCCGTCTTTTTAAAATGTGTTCTTTGTTAATGCTCAGCCACAGATGGTTGTTTGGGCCTGCCTCTTTTTGTCTCCTTGCAGTCCATAAGCAGTCTCCTCCCTGTTTGCTCCTGGCAGAGACCATTTACGACTGTCTTTGCACCTTGCATTTCCTTAGTTGCAGCTGGTCATTGTTCCTCATGCCTCTGTAGACCAGATTCTTTCATACCCCATACTTAGAGCGTGTGTGTGATTTCCTGCTGGGGGAAAGACCTTTCTTCTGTGAGACAAGCTGTTATTCCAGTTTGGTAGCTTCAGTCAGGTTTAATTTAACTGTTAATTCTGTATAATTTTTCCTTAGCTCAAAACAAACTTGTTGTATCAAATCACAGCTAGAATACTTATTCAAGATTTTAAACCATGGGATCAAAACAATGACAACATGGGGTACTCTCAGTAACAGGCCTCTTAGATTGCAAACATTTGATTTCAGTTTATACATGTTAAAGTTTAATCAGGCAGGCTCCTGACAGCTCTCATTCAAGCAGCCCAGGGTACTGCACCCAGAGATTTTTGACAGATCCACAGACAGGCCACTTTTGCTGTCAAAGTCTCCTAATGCTTTCAGCTTTTCAGGACTTTGTAAGTTCACAATGATTTCTTAAACTAAGTGAATTGTAGCACCCAACAAGAATTTTGGATGTTTGAGGGTGTTCTGTACAGGCATTCTGCAGTTTCAGCCACAAAGAAAAAGGGATTCTGGGTTTCATTCTGGGTTTCATTTAGCAAAGCACTGCTTTTTCCTTCTGTACTCCATTTCCACTTGTTGTGGAGCCTAGTGACATATGTCAGGAGAGAGAGTTATGTTCCACCACTGACAACATGCGTGGCAGATTGGGCAGCCATCTTTTTGTGCATTGAGAAGTGCGATTTTCAGAGGTTTTGGCGCGCACAAGGTTTATGCAGCCATTTTGCTGTTTTCTGGCACCATCATATCACAGTGATGCAGCATATCAGAGCAAAAGTGGGCCAAAACATCCCAGACCACTAGTGTGCGTTCCAGTGCTTTGAGTTCTCTGTGCCTGTGTGCCCTCATCGTGTCGTGGGACAGCCAGTGTTGGAGTTGGGTGTAGCGGAACCTCTCGCCCTCTAGCACCTGGAATTTACTTTTGCAGTCCTCGAAGGTAAGTAGGGTGTTCCCCTCGTGAAGTCCGCCACGTGCTTCAGGCCTCCCGCCTTCCATTTAGGGAAGGCATTTTGCCCCTGGCCTGGCGTGAAGTCCGGGTTCTCCCAAACCGGAGAGAGTGGGCCTACCATGCTTCTGCATTTCCACCTCTTGACCGCCTGCTTCCAACTGTTTACCATGTTCCTAGTGGTTGATAAGGGTCCGGCGTTGGGGGGGAACTTAGGCCATGTGATGTGTGGGAGGGATTCCAATTGGCATTGGCTCCAATCTTCCTCCAGCTTCAGCCAGCGGGGTCTGTTGGTGCCCTGAATAAATGCCGCTAAAAGCTGGGTGGCTAGGTAGTACCTCTAGACCTCGGGGACACCTATGCCTCTTGACGCGGGGCTCCTGAGCAGGACCTCCCTAGTCACCTGGGGCTTCTTGTATCCTCAAACAAATTTTAGCATGCTTGCTTGAAGTTTCTTCTTGGCTTTTTTGCCTTTTTTGGGGATTGCTACTGGGAGGGTCTGACAGTGGTATAGTAGTCTGGGTATCAAGTTCATTTTGAGTGTTGTGATTCTCTCCAACCAGGATATCTCTTGATCTTGCCAGCGGGACATGTCCGACTGCAATTCTTTCAGCAGGGGCAGGAAGTTTAGTTTATAGGTACGTTCTGCTAGCTTGGTTAGCCGGATGCCGAGGTAGTTCAGGTGGGATCTGGCCCAAGGGATCGAGAGACTGGCTGAATCCGGAGGCCACTTTGAAGCTGTTCAGCTCTTCCCAAAAGCGCTGTCAGGGAAGTGCCTGGATGAGATAGTGTCAGCAGCACATCATCAGCGTACAGGGCCGCTTTATAGGTGTCATTCTTGAACTTGAGTCCCTGGATTGCGGGCTCTGTAAGATCCTGGCGGCGAACGGCTCCATTGACAGGGTAAAGATGAGAGGTGATAGGGGGCAGCCTTGACGGGTTCCTCTGGTGATTTTGATTCTGGGGGATATGGCTCCCTTGATTCTCAGGTTTGTGGTGGGGTGTTTGTAATTTGCCATTATCCACTTCTGGAATTTCGGGCCAATCCCATAGTGTCGCAGTGTCTCTCCTATGTAGTCCCAGTCCAGCATGTTGAATGCCTTATGTGCATTGAGTGATACCACTGCAAGTTTGCCTCCAGTTCTGTTGGCCATCTCTTTGATGTTTAAGGTGCACCTGATGTTGTCCAGAGTGTTGCAGCCTGGGATGAAGCCTGTTGGCCTGGGTGGATGAGGTTCGGGAGGAGTCTGGCGAGCCTGCGTGCCATAGCTTTGAAAAGATTTTAGAGTCCACATTCATCAAGGCGATGTGCCAGTATGACGAGCAGAGTTCTGAGTTTGCGCTAGGTTTCGGGATCAGGATTGTGATTGATTCCTCCATAGGAGGGAGGGGTGGAGCCCATTTCTAGGAAGGAGTTGAATAATGAAACTAGATGGGAGGCCAGGATGTGGTTATATTTCTTGTAAAATGGTGCGGGCAGTCCGTTGGGGCCCTGGGCTGTGTTCTTCAATGAGCAGATCACTTCTGACACTTCCTCTGGGGATATGGGGTTTTCCAGGGTGTCGATCTGCGGTTGGTGGGGCAGTCTTGGGGCTGTTTGCAGATAGGTGGCGTGTGCTACTGCCTCTGTGGGCTTCTCTGACATCACGTTCCTATGGTGCTCGGTCATGATGGTTAGCTTTTCGGGGTCCGAGCAAAGGGGAATCCCATCTCGGTCCCGAAGGACTGCAATGTTGTTACTGGTGTATATTTTCTTGAGCTTGTACACGAGCAGGCGGTTGGCTTTGTTGCTGTTCGGGTAGTAATGCTGCTTTGTGTAAGTTAAGGCTCGAGCTGTTCGGTCTGCCAGGTGCAATTCCAGTGTTACTTTAGCTTTGCGTAGCTCATTCCATGACCATGTCGATTGGCACTTTTTGTGGTTTGCTTCTTTCTGCGCCACCTCTGTTTCCAGTTCTTCGAATCGGAGCTGGTATCTGCGCCTGTGTGCCGCTGAGCAGTTCATGGCCACCCCTCGAATCACCGGCTTCATGGCATCCCATATTGTTGCCTCAGTGGGTCCTTTGCCTAGGTTCTCTGCGAAGTAGTTGATTAGAGCGTCTGAGAGTTCCTAGCTGTCTGCTATGTCAACTAGGAGGTAGTCCTGCAACTTCCAGGTCCTTTGCCGCGGTGTTGGTAGACCCTCTGTCTGGAGCTGCCCAATAACTGGGGCGTGGTCGGAGATTACCCTTAGCCCAATGTGGATGTTTGCGATGCAAGGGAACAGCTCACTTGATACGAGTAGGAGATCTATTCTGGAGAGGCCCCTGTGGACATGCGAGAAGAAGGTGTAGTCACAAGCTTTGTCATTCGCCAGCATCTAGGCGTCCACCGTTCCCACCTCTCTCAGAAACTCTGCGAGCCCTAATGCTTTCGAGTAGTCTGCTCCAGTGGGCGGCAGGTTTTTGTCCGTGGTTGGGTCCGGGGTGAGGTTGAAGTCGCCTCCGATTAGCACTTTGCCTTCTGTGAAGGATGTTATTAATGGGAGCGTCCTGCGCCGGAAGCGTTCCTGGGCCTCATTTGGGCAATACATCGCCATGATGGTTATTGGGAGTTCAACCAGGAGGCCCTTGATTAGCAAAAACCTTCCCTCTGGGTCCCTCTTGACTGTGACCCTTGACAGAATCGCTGATTGGCTGAGCAAGATCGCCACCTCTCCTCTCTTCTGTCCAGAGGATGTGAAATACTTTTAGGAAATCTTTGATATTTGATACGTTACTCATCCGCGGCTAGGAGGTGGGTTTCTTGTAGGCAGACTATATATGCTTCAAGTTGGGCTAGTCGGTGTTCTACGGACTTCCGTTTCCTGGGGGAGTTTAAGCCCTGGACATTCCAGGTGATCATAGTCAGATTTTTTGGGGATGACCCCATTTTTGGTTGATCTGAATGCGGATGGTGGGTGCTGTTATGCTCCATGTTCCACCGGCCCATGTGGTTGTCCATCGGTTGGGTTGGGTCCTGTCTTGGTGATTTGTGCTCCTTTCGGTGTTCAGCCCTCTTCCCCTCCTAATAGAACAAAACTTGGTAGTTTGGGCCAGCCTTCAACCAACAGGGATTCTGGCTGGGCCAACGCATGCTGCTGAGGATGAGGCGCTTAGGCCTCTGCTGTATGGCGGTGAAAGTTAAGTGTAAGATTAGAGTGTTGTCTTGCTTCGGCAGTGTGATATGTGGAAAGTGGCCGTAGCTGCCGTTTGGAGCTTGGTGGTGCTTGTTGGGTCCGATGGTTTGGGGCGTCGTTATCACCCCACTTTAGCCATCTTTACTTGGGCATTTTCTGCTGAGTGGGGGACCTCTGATTCTCTGGCGCTGCCTCTCAACCCGCGACCATGAGCGGTTGGGGTCCTGTGGTTCATCCGGTTCTGAGGGAGCCTCTTTGTTGTTGGTTCCTTCTCCCGCGTCTGGGTTCAGCAGTCTCTCCACTTCGTGCACTTTGCGTACGTGGCGGATGCTCCCGTTCCAGGTGAAGATTAGAGCTGTGTAGAAGCGCAGTGGTACGGTATGCCTTTCTGCCTCAGCCATTCCGTGACTTTTTTCAGTGCTTTCCTTTTCAGCAGTGTGGTTGAGGCAAGATCTTGGTATAGGGAAATGGAGGCATCTCTGAATAGTCTTCACGGGGAGTTTCTCGCTTCCAACATGATTTCTTCCTTGACTTTGAAATAGTGTAGTCTAGCGAGGACATCTGGCGGGGCCCAGGAATTGGATCTTACTCTGGTTCTGTGGACCCTGTCGAGCACAAGAGGGGAGTCGTCTGGTAGAGTCAGGATAAAGTGAAAGAGGTCGCTCACGTAATGTTCCAAGTCTGCTTCTGGGATAGATGTGGGGATTCCTCTCAGACGTATATTATTGCGACGGTAGCATTTCTCTGTGTCCTCCTGTTTAAGTTCAAGGGCTTCGCACCTGGACTCTAACGCGGCTAGTCTGTCCACTCCCTTCTCGATCTCATAGCTGTGCTCGCATATGGTTGTTTCAACCTCCGTTCTCCTTGTCTCCAGTTCCCCCACTCTCGCTTCTAGGATCATGATGGTGCTCTTCACCTCTTCAGAGGCCCTCTGGAATTCCTTGGTTAGTGCTGCCAGAGGTTCCTGGAGGTCCAATTTTGTGACTGACTTGGCTGGGGCTTCCCGGATTGGTTCTGCTTGCGTACCCTAGGTGCTTGTTTCTCCTGGCTCCAGGCAGTCCCCTCTTCCGGATCTCTCTGATGCAGGGGTGGATAGCAGGGTTACTATGTCCGCAAGTTTGGTTGATTTTCTGGCCATGCTGAGTTCCGGGCTGTCGCACCGCTTGGAGTGAAGCGTGCTGGGGTTACAGGTGAGGGTCTTGGGCGGGTGTTCGCTCTCAGGCCCTAGGTCGGAGGGGGGTTTTGTCCGGGTATGCCTGGCTGCCTTTGGTTAGGCGCTCCTCAGTTGGGAGACTTGCAGGTGTGAGAAAGCTGCTTACCCCTTGGGACTCCTGGGTATTGCTCCTCCTCTGGTGCTGGTGCAGAAGCCCTGTGCTGGGGACCGGCAGCAAGCAGCGTGCTTCCCAGGTTGTGGGTCACTCCGGTGTGTAGGGGGATCAGTGGTTCCCTTGTTAGTTTGTGTGTTGCTGGCACCGGACCCTATTAGGGAGAGTTCGATTAGACTGGGCTCTTCATCCAGCCGCTGTCATTTGCGTCGTTGCCTGTAGGCTTAAGTATGGCCTCTGGTGGGTGGTTTACCCCTGTCTGCGTGTCGTTGAAGTGGGGTCTCCTTCGGGGGACTTGCATAGAGGGTGGGGTTGTGTCGTAGCTCCTGGGATGCAATGCAGTGTGCGGCGTGGGTCTGGGACTTGCTGATAGGTGTTTGCTTCGAGTGGCCCTCTTTCCCCTAGTGGAGTACTGTTAGTGTCCAGAACCTCCAGTCTGGGGGTGCCGCGTGTGGGTGCCCAGGCCGCTTGTGCTGTTGCGCAGTCCCGCTGCTCTCTCCCTGCTGACAGGTTTGCTGCTTTGCCAGGGCTAGGGTGTCGCTGGTGGCTGGGCGCCCCGGGGCTTCCCCTACCCTGACTTGCTGTTGGAGGCCTCCAGCTCCCTGGGTCCTTGCTCTCCCAGTGCCTGTGTCCTGTGCGCAAGAGTTTTCTGCCCCCCTTGGCATTGTGGTGGGAGCCCGGGCATTGCGTGGGTCTGGCTCTGCTTCGGCAGTGGGAGCGGGTGCATCTGGGGAGGTGGATCGCTTCACAGGGCTGGAGTGCACTGTATGGTGCAGGTCTGGGACCGCTGCGCCTTCTCTGCGTGGGGGGCTTCCTGTTCCCCGATCTTCCACTCCCCCCGTGGCGCTCAAATGTCCAGGGTTTGTTGTCCCACTGCAAGGGGGTTGGGTCACTGCAGAACACTCCCACTCCTCACCTCTTCAGCCCGATGTGCTACGCGGGCTGCTGTCAGGTCACTGGGAATGTTGCGGCCGAGATGGGTGCTGCTTGCTACTCTGCTCCTTTCGTGACAGTGGAAGCCCCTCTGTGCTCCGGTTTGCTGCCGGTAATGTGGCCAACCCTCCTGTGGTTCTTCTGGGGTGTCTGCGCCCAGTCCGCTCGATGGCTTCGCAGTGATGTGCAGCGTCGGGTCTAACTCCGCCGCCCGCTGAGGGACGACAGCGCCGGTTCGCTGGTCCGGCTAGGGCACCTCGTTCAGAGTTACCAGTGCTCGGCTCCTCCCAAGTGCTACAGCAGTGGCACCTCTCAAAGCAGGCTAGTAGTTCCCCCGCTCAGGGGCCGCTTTGGCCTCAGTGCATCCCAATGCCATCAGGCGAGCCATTTTGGAAGCGGGCTAACGCTGCCCCCAGCTCCGCTTCAAATTCGCTAAATCCCGGGTTCAAGGCGTTGTGGGGTGCTGAGGGTTAAACCCCTCTCTGCCCCGTCACTTTAGGCGTCAGGCGCACCGACTGGATAACTCCGGGACACTCTTTCACCGGCGTATTAAGGTTGGATGGCTGGCTTTAGCCGGGAGCTCTTTCGGAGCCGATCCGGCTATCATGGCTCTAAGCCACGCCCCTGCTTGTTGCCTTTCTAAGGAAAGGGTATTCCCCTTCTCTTCTTCGGTTCATTCCTGTACTGAAAGAAGAAATAATTGGGACCTCTATTGGGAGAGTTTATCTGTCCAAAGCCCTCACCAAAGCCCTCACCCATTGAGATAAAGGAGTACCTCAAGGCCGAGACAAGGCAATCTCTGATCCCAGGACACATTGGGTTTGAACTGCTGCTGGGGCAAGGACTGCCTCTCTGCCAGCTACACTGGTCCTGACTGGAAGTGAAGGATTCATGCAGGTGTTAGTCAGCCTGCCCTGGCTTGGGAGAAGAGAACAAAGACTCATCATGTTCCAGAGTTCCTGTATTGGGATTTATGAAAGTCTATATAAATAAAAGGGGCGTTTCCGGCGGCGACAGTGCTACCGGGGAGCCCGAGCCGGAATCATGTCTCTGCTGTGAGTCTGTGTCACTGGGGGTTGGGGCTCACGGAATATCGCTGGGGGTTGGGGATTCCCCCACAACAGTGGTGACCCCGGACCCGGCGTTGAAAAACTCTGCAATTTTTCACATGAACGAGGGACAGAATCCCTTCGTTCCATGCTTGGGGGAGGGTGCAGCCCACAGGGCGGTGGCCATTTTGTCCCTCACAACGTGAATGTTTCACGGCGCTCCGGAGGGGCCTGTGAATGCCATCCAGCCATAATTTTTGGAAATATGAGTAGCTGACAGCTATTCCTACATGGACACAACTGGAATTTTTATGTTTGTGCAATTTTCGAGGTGAATATCATCGAGTGAAGGTGAGGCATTGGCGGGGCACTGGCTATTCTGAGGCATCTACCCTAGGCCTCCCTGGCTCAATTTGTGGACACTCCTCATTGGACTGGTAGGCCATTTTCAGTGGCCAACTACCCTGATTGGACTTTCTGGTGGGTGTTTTGTGCCCTAGAGCTGTACTGGTGGGGATTTCTGAAGTTCAAGGAGGCCTGCAAGGTTGTGGTCCTGGTGTGGAAGGTGGACGATCAAGGTGGCAGGGAGAGACTAAGCGAGCTGTGTGAGTTGCGGCCCCTGTGCAATCCAGGATAGGTGCTCATGCGCTTGACCCATGAGTGATCCAGCGAACCAGGATGGGGGGACAGGCAGTTGCACAACAGCAAGGAGTGCCCCCACCTTCACCTCCAGCAATGGCCCAGATGAGGGCCCCGGTGGCCCTTCCACCCATCCCGAGTTTGATGTGTCTGGCCCCCATCCAGCATGGGGCCCAGGTGGAGGCGATGGGTTGATCGCCTAGACATGTATTTTCGGGCAACGATGGAAACCAGTGATGACAGCAAGCTGGCCATGCAATTGTATGCCGCAGGACCTGCCATGCATGAGATTTGTGATTCCCTCCAGCCTGCAGATGGAACCTATGCCGCAGCAAAGACCGCTCTGCACAATTAATTCCTTCCCCTGGCCAACGCGGACTATGAGCGTTTTGTCATGCTATCCACTTGACAGAAAGAAGATGAAACACTGGACACTTGTTACGGCCTCCTTAGGAGGCTGTCAGTGGCATGCGCATGGGACAACCCCGATGACATGGTCAGGAACCAGCTCATCCAAGGGTGCTCCTCAGGAAAATTAAAGAGACAAAGTGCTGAGAGAACCAGGGATCACCCTTCCTCGCATCTTGGAGCTGGGCCGCTGCCAGGAGATATCCGAGGTACGTGCATCTCGGATGGAAGCTGGCTCCCGCACAACCAAGTCAGAGGAGGTCTGTGCTGTGGGGCGTGGCGGCGGGGGTGCCAGGAGACCGCCTGGAAACTTCAGTGACAGGGGCAGAAAGCCGGGAGAGGCATATCAAAAGTGTGGGTATGACCTACCCCACCCTGGTGATTGCCCAGCAGCCGGAAGAAAATGCGGGCGGTGCGGCCTGGCAGATCACTATGCACAAGTGTGCAGAGCTTCCATGCTGGTGATGGCACCCAGGGGCCCAGTGCGGTGTGGGTTCTTCAGACAGTCTCATCCTCCCAATGTCACCCAGGTAGACCAAGGGGAGGAAGATACACAACCCGAGGAGGAGAAGGAAGAAGAGAAAACATTTTCTTCATGTCAAGCATTGACGCCCTCCAGTCCAAGGGCTGAAGACAGCTGAGGTGCATCGTGGCAGTCCATGACTCTCCCATTTTGGTGCTGGTGGGGTATCGGTCAATGTCATGGCCCGCAAACATTATGATGCCATGCACTGCCCCCCTAAACTATAGACCCCGAAGGCTCAGGTTCGGGGGTTCACATCCTAGCCCCCTGGCCGGTGCATTCGTAGATCAAGTGGGGCATGGAAGCTCGAAGAACAAAGCACGATTCTACGTGACGCCCGCCAGCACCAACATCTTACTAAGCTGCGAGGCGACTGAAGCCCTCGGACTCATGAGTTTTGCTTACTCCGTGATCATGGAGGATATACAAACTCTACTGCAGAAATATGCGGGACTGTTGCAAGGGATTGGACGCATGACTGGCGACCCGAATCGGGTTCTGAGCAACTTTATTCTGGAACATATGACGATAGCTCTGCAAAAACATTTCTTCACATTCGACAGACAAATGTAGACAAATTTACCTTCAGACAAAAGGGACAGTGATGGGGGCAGAATTTGCCCCTATCTTACCTATCCTATATATGGCAAAATATGAGGAGGACTATGGGCCTCATTACGAGGTTGGAGGTAGCCATGGCGCTATTAGCACTATGGCTGCCTCCAAAATCGTTCCGACCCCGGTCTGGTGGATGGAGCAATTACCGGTCCATTCTGAGGTCGGCGGGACCGGTAATTCCCAATTCACCAGAGCCATTCCCCATTCTCATTTGAGCGCCCATAGGGCTCAACGGGAAGGGGGAAGGCGGCAATAATGGTACCGCAAGATACCGTAAAACCAGGCGTTAAGGAAGGACCCGCAAAAGGAACTCGTAGTAGGGCGGTAAGGGATTACCGGCACCGGTGCCCTTACCGGTGCCGGTAATCCCTTACCGCCCACCTCGTAATGAGGCCCTATGTGTTTTCCCCACTCAACCACTGGCGAGACCAAGTGGGACATTGGTACAGGTACATAGATGACGTGATCTTCATTTGGACAGGTCACTTGAATCAACTATTACTATTCTGGGAATGGCTGAACACGTGCAATCATGATCTACAGTTCACTATTGAACCCAGCACGACACAGGTCTCCTTCCTGGATTTGACCTTTAGGCACCTAAATGCCCTTCTTACTAGACTGCCAGCCCGCTACCTGGCCTTATTCGAAGCAGCATAGCACACTGCAGCCCGTCTCATTGCAGGTGCCCGCAAATTCGACTGTATCTCTCCAACACTGTGCAGCCTTCATTAATACCCCCTCCCCACCGGGATAATATTCAAAACTGCAGGTTTAACCTACAAAGCAGCCGCAAATGAAAATCAGCATACTTGGTGGCAAAACGCCACAACTCTGGAGGCCCTTGCAGCTCATGAAGCAAAACTATCAAAAAGCTGTAGTCAAAGCTAGCCTGAAAAGTGAAGACTCGCTAACAGTCTTTCTCCCGCCACGCCCAACTATCTGGAGCTCAATCCCGGTAGAGTGTAAAAATATCCTTATCGTCCTCCAGTGCTGCAAAACACTGTGGCTCTTTCAAAAACAATCCCTCTCTCCCTCCACCAACGGTACTGGGTTACTGTTTAAAATGCCAAACCCAATTCTGGTACACAACTGTTGTAAAGCGCACTGCTTCTCTTGAGCTAAGTTTCCGCCATGAGCAATAAAATAAAGACATTGGGCCTCATTACGACCCATGCGCTAATGGGTTAACGGCGCCGGAAAAGGCTGCAGCGTCGTTAACCTATTAGCGCCTAATTACGAGGTCCCTTTGCGGGACCCGACCTTAACGGCTGGTGTAGACCAGCCGTTAAAGTAGGGACCCACAAAGGGACCTTGGTGCTAATTACGGTGCCGCAATTTGCAGCACCGTACTTAGCGCCTTCCCCATTCCCATTGAGCCCTATGGGGCAAAAATAGGAATGGGGAAGGGCCATGGAGGAAGGGGGAATTACCGCCCTGCCAACCTTGTAATGGGGTGGTAATTCCCCCTTTCTCCATGGCGGAGTCGGTAACTTACCGGCATGGACCATGGTGCTAATAGCACCATGGTCTTCCGCCAAGGTCATAATGAGGCCCATTGTTTACTTTATCCAAGTAAAGAACTGAAAGCACATCTTCAATGTCCGGTGGTCTGAACTTTCCACCCAGCCTGTCATATTATGAACCCACTCAAGTCAACACTTGTCCTATGTGAATGCATAGCATAGCATATAATGAATATGAGAGGCTGGAAAATTACACTTTTGCCTTTCCTACATATTAGTATCCAGATATCTGTTCAAGTGAATTTTCAACATCTAAATACAAACATTTTATAATCAATTATTTTAATACGGCAACTATTTTAAGTACACAGGCTGTTCATGGGCCACATTGAAGCCATCTTAAGTTAAAAGTAGGGAGAATATACAACTTCCCTCCTTATGTCTGCTCAGGAGTTATCTGTCCCCCTGGGTAGACTTGGAATCGAAATTGTCCATTGTGTTTACTGGGAGGGAACGCATTTCCATTCATCTTCAATTGTTTCCCACGTCTCCCCCAGAGGGCTGGGATGGGAGCGATCCGGGTAGGGGATCCAACAACAAAGGTTGAAGCTGAAGCAGCTGCACAATGTTATGGTGTGGCATTCCTCATGAGATGACTGCATCCCTCTACCACCATCGCTCTTGCAGAGCCCAGATCCAATGCTTAAAATCAAGAACAGTTTGGTGGAATATCTCACACCTTACAGTCTGACACTTTTATAAACTCTATGGGTTATGCTTTCAAAAAATAAAAGCAGACTCCAAATGAACCCTTCTGATAAATACACCTGCTTTAAATCATGGGGCCTCATTACGAGGTCAGCGGTAAGGGGTTAACGGCAACGGTAAGCGTGCTGTTGCCATTACCCCCCTACCGCCGCATTCCGAGGGCCTGGTTTTACCAGGCACCTTTAGCGGGAGCCGCTAAGGGACCAGGGAGCTAATAACGTGCCCGCTTTTAGAAGCCCCGTTATTAGCACAATCCCCATTCCCATTGAGCCCTATGGGGGCTCGAATGGGAATGGGGAATGGTTCTCAGAATGGGGACTTACCGGGTCCTCCAAGGTTGGAATGACCCGGTAAGTCCCTATTCCGAGAACCCGGACCTGGAATGCGGTAAGGGGGTTGCCATGGATGCCCCCTACCTCGTAATGAGGCCTATTGTTGATGCAGCGGGAAATGTTGTTTTACATGATGTGGAAATCATGTGCTCTACCACAAAAAAAAACAGACACCATGGAAATGGAAAGAAAGGGGTTACAAGGATCAAGTTTTACTTTTGTAATTGAGTCAATTTTATGTTTTCTTGGATGCACAGAAAGTTTTTATTAACTGGTTAGAGGATTGTGTAATATTGGCAACTAGAAGCACATGTGCTCATCTAAGTGCACATTTTCCAAATATTTCTCAATCACCTATGTGTTTGCCATTGCTAACCTCTATCTATATATATAAAAGGGAAATGTGTGTATGTGTGTGTGTGTGTGTGTGTGTCTGTTCGAAATGTTCAGCATACTTCCCAACATGCTACAAACCTGAAATCTAGCATGTGGATCGATGGTGCAGACAATGTAAAAAAGTACAAAATATACATTTTGCTAATTTTTGCAGGCTGCAATGCTTGGATATGTGTGTGTGTCTGTCCGAAATGTTCAGCATACTTCCCAGCATGCTACAAACCTGAGATTTGGCATGTGGGTGGTTCCATGGTGTAGACAATGTAAAAAGTATATAATATCCATTTTTCGATTTTTATTTTTTTAAGTGGTCTGTAATGCTTGTTTATGTGTGTGAGTCTGTTCGAAATGTTCATCATACTTCCCACCATGCTACACACCTGACATTTGGCATGTGGGTAGGTTCCATGGTGTAGACAATGTAACAAGTATAAAATATACCTTTTTCGGATTATTCTTTTGTAAGCGGTCGGCAATGCTTATCCCTCCCTTAGTTCTGTCGTAGTTCTACATTCATTGTTCTTAAAGTTCAGCAGTTCATGAAAACTTTAGCATTTCATTGTTCCTAAACTTTCCACACTATCAGCATTCTAGCTGTCATTAGCGGCACTCACTTTTGAAGTCATGCGGGTGACACAATACGGTGCTTTTGTAGTGATGAGGGCAAAAGGAAATGGTGTATATCTCTTCAATAGTGTCGGCAATGATGTTGCCCGTCACATCGTGGAAAATCTCTCATGATAATTCCAGAAACTTCATTTTCCATGGAAGGAAGTTGATGAGTGTATGCCATCTCAACAGTACAAAGTGTACATGCTTTGGCGGTATACGGGTAGAGCACTTCAAGCTTAAACGCTTCAGCCCCACACATACAGCACTTAAGTTGAGGTTGATACTGTGTTGGCTGTAGATAAGGACCCCAATAATGTTGCTGCACAATCTCAACGCTCCAACTCATAGTAGCTGGAACCGATTTACAGGATTCATGCTTTTCTCATGGTCAGCTTAATGTGGCTTGCTCCAGAGTTGGAAACAAACACAATGGGCCTCATTACAAGGATGGCGGTCTGGGAACTAAACTACCGGTAAGCATGCCGGTACCGTAGTTCCCGGACTGCCATACTATGAGCTGTGCTCGCGGGCGCCTGTCAGTCCGCCAGATCTGACCTGGCGGGTAGAGCGGCACCCGTGAGCACAGCACGTCGGATGCACCGGCACCACTCTGAATGGTGCCTTTGCATTCGACGTCCCATTCCCATTCTGCCCTATGGGGCCAAATGGGGATGGTGAGTCCCTCATTACCCGCACCCGCAAATGGGCAATTACCGGGTCCGCCAAACTCGGCATGACCCGGTAATTGCCTATTCGCAGGTGCCAGAAAAAATGGATACCGGCGGCAGCTGTGCCTGTACTACAGGCACGGCCACCGCTAGCCTCCTAATGAGGCCCAATGTGTTCACACTAGCCTAGTCTACAAAGAAGCATTGTTTTCTTCATTAAATAAACTTCAAACTAGGACTGAAGTAGGAATTACCATGCCAAGCAGGAGTGTATCTGCTAGATGCTAATAAAGGAGTTCTAAACACAACAAATTAGTGCCAGGCAGCTGGCCTAACACAAAGGGCCTCATTAAACGGATGGCGGTAAGGATTTACCAGTAGCGGTAAAATACTGGTACCGGTAAATCCTTACCGCCTTACTACGAGGTCCCTTTGTGGGTTGGGGGATTTAAAACCTGCTTTTTGCAGGCGTTAAAAACCAACCCACAAAGGGACCCAGGGAGCTAATTACGGTAACGCAATTTGCGGTACCGCAATTAGCACCTTCCCCATTCCCATTATGCCCTATGGGGCAAAAATGGGAATGGGGAAGGGCAATGGTGGAAGGGGGAATTACCGCCCCGCCAACCTTGGAATGGGGCGGTAATTCCCCTTTCCGCCAAGGCCGTGCCGGTATTTTACCGGCATGAACCATGGCTCTAATAGCGCCATGGTTCTCCGCCATCCGTGTAATGAGGCCCAAAGTCCTGACGTGCCTGTTGGCGTAAAAAGAGGCATGTTCTATGACATAATCGAATATTTATCGGCGCAGAGGAGATATTTTGGGGGTTGAATTAGGTTTGTAAAGAAAGG
Organism: Ambystoma mexicanum; assembly: GCF_040938575.1. Lineage (NCBI taxonomy): Eukaryota > Metazoa > Chordata > Amphibia > Caudata > Ambystomatidae > Ambystoma > Ambystoma mexicanum. Next base: position 309,417,761 of record NC_090921.1, read on the forward strand.
AAACTTTTTGAGTAGGGAGGCTGGAGGCTTTCCAGCATTAATCAAAACCTATTGGAGTAGTACATTGTGTTTTGTACATTGCACAGTGTGAGACGCTTTGGCTTGAACGATGCGGGAGGCCCACTGTAAAAAGCAGGATGTGCTCTCCTCCTCTTTGAGAACATGACTGTGTGCAGGAGCAGCTGTGGGTTTGGGTTCAGGCAAATGGCCACTGCAAAAGGTTAATTATGTTCTTTGAATTTGGAAGGCATTTCTATATATGAACAATTGTATCCTCATCAGTTCCCATTCAGGAGCAGTTACAGCAGCCCTTAGCAAGGCACTGAAGACGATCATCAGCGCCTCTAGAAATAGACTGTCCGATTGACAAACACTTGAGAAAGTGGCAAGGCGGAGTGGCTAGGGGCCAGGGAGATGCCCTGAATTTGTACTAGACAAAAGTAGAATACATTGTTTTTAAGAAGTCCATACCTGTAAGGAGCTCTGTAAAGCTGTCTTACTCATTATTTCATTGAGTTGTATGTAAGAAGGCGAAGTGAATGTCCAGTAATGCCAGACTGTTACTCTCTGCGAATTCCACAGCTCACAAAGCTTAAAATGTTACTGGATTCAAAGATGATTTAATCCCAACTGTGGCAGAGTCCTAAAAACACCAGTAAGATTAATACACTTGGCACCAGTGCATGGGCGTCAGTCCTTTATGAACCGACGCCTGCTGCAACCGTTTGGATGAACATGTGCCACACTCTAGTGCAGGGGGTCTGAAACCTGCGGCTCTCCAGTTGTTTGGGACTCGGACTTCCATGATTCTTCAACATTGACTATTCTGTGTAGGGCTGATGGGAGTCGCAGTCCAAAACATCTGGGGAGCCACAGGTTGCAGATCGCTTCTCCAGTGACTCCAGGTCACTCTGCACTGTTGCACGTTGTGAATAGTAGGCTCGTCTCTGTCTTTCACTGTATTCGTTGTTTTTAATCCCATTTTCCCTCCCTGCTGCCCTGTGGGCGCTTTCAACTCGAATTCACTTACTGTATAAGTGCCCAACAAAAGCACAATAAATAAATAAACAAATCATAGATTCATTGGGCCTCATTACACGGTAGGCGGTAAGGGTTTACCGGTACCGGTATTTTACCGGTACCGGTAAATCCTTACCGCCTTACTACGAGGTCCCTTTGCGGGTTGGGGAATTTAACGCCTGCTTTTTGCAGGCGTTAAAAACCAACCCACAAAGGGACCAGTGGAGCTAATTACAGTACCGCAATTTGCGGTACCGTAATTAGCGCCTTCCCCATTCCCATAGAGCCCTATGGGGCAAAAATGGGAATGGGGAAGGGCAATGGTGGACGGGGGAATTACTGCTCCGCCAACCTTGGAATAGGCCGGTAATTCCCCTTTCCACCAAGGCGGTGCCGGTATTTTACCGGCATGAATCATGGCGCTAATAGCGCCATGGTTTACCGCCTACCGTGTAATGAGGCCCATTGTCTCTGCGGGGAACTGTACCTGTTGACATTTTAGATGCCAGAAGCATGTTTCCAAAGTTGACGCGCTGTTGACGCGCTCGATGAGTGATTCTGAAGTATAATGAGGTATAAGATCAGTGCCCTCCCCTGTACCCAACATTTCATGTCTGTTGATCTAAAGGAGAGTTTAAATGATTATTTCATATCTCTGAAAAACGGGACACCTTTTTCGCATGCCACAAGCGAACAGTAGCCAATTTTGAAATGTGTCCGGGATCATGTGTTGCACACTGCAAATATGTCCAGTCCTCCAATGATGAGGACATAAAGTCGCAGGTGATCGATGCCTCAGAATTGCTTCATGGCCTTCAAGTGGGGACCATGGAAAAGCTGAAGATGGTACAATTGGCCCCAGTGCCATTACATCACTGTTCCAAACGAAACCTCAGCTGACACATCTTCCTCGAGTGGTGCTGCAAGCTCTCCAAAGCGACATTGACCGAAGCGGGAAAGAGAGAAACCATTCACATGACGCAGGTGACCCTCACAGAGCACTTACCACTGAACTCGGAAATGTGCACAGATTACCTCAAAAGGGACACAGGCCCTCATTCCGAGTGGTGCGGTAAGGGAGACCAGTCCCGGTAATCCCTTACCGCCCTCCTACGAGGCCCCTTAACGGGTCCCTTCCTTAATGCCAGGTTTGACCTGGTGTTAAGGACGGGACCCGTTAAGGGACCTGGGGGCAAATAACGGGCTTGGCATACGCCGGCCCGTTATTTGCGCTCTCCCCATTCCCATTGAGCCCTACGGGGGCCAAGGTCGGACTGGACCGGTAAGTCCCCATCTCACCAAACCGGACACGGTACCATTATTGGTGGTAGTCATGGCGCAAATAGCGCCATGACTACCACCAAGCGCCATGACTACCACCAACCTCGTAATGAGGGCCACAGTCTCAAATCCGAATTTCCACAAGGGTAGTCCCAATCATATTCCAGTAATACGAGAAAGCAAGGCTACGTGTGTTGCTCTAGGGAATAAAACAGTAATTGAACATTGCGTAGTTCTTGTACTTCAAATGCATGGACATTAATTGGGTTTCCTAATGTAAATGCAATGGGGAGAACGAATATCCTGAGATGACCATTCACCCCCAAGACTGCACACGCCTGACCTTCATATATTTCCATATGGTTCACAAATAGCAATGCCATGCCTTGGCATGTGCTTAGGATCCTGCTCATGCAAAAGAACATGCTGCAAAAACTATCATTCACGTCCTTAAAGTGAATCTCTCTGTGAGTGCTTTATAAGCTTCAAGACAGCAATGGACATGGGATTGGTGCACCTTGTATACCATATAATGGCACAAAGACAATGGGCCTCAATACGGATCCGGCGATAACCGTGCTGGTGCTAGGGGCAGGTTGCCACCAGACCCGTAACAAATTACCGGCGCCTGACTTCCTGGTGCCACCGGGCTATTCCAAGTCCAGCGGCTGGCAATTTCGTTAATCCCCATTCCGGTGGGAATGGGGACACAGAAGCACCAGCACCATTGTTAACGGTGCGGGTGCTTCTGTGACGGATATGCCAGCCGTGACTGCTGTCACGGCTGGCAGGGTCAGACCTATAGTTTGCCGGTCCAGAAACAATGGTGCTGGTGAGCTACCGGCACCGTTGATTCTAGAGCGGCAAACTTAGAATGAGGCCCAATACAATTCAGTGGAGCCATTGTGATGCTTTTCCCTTCTTGAATTCATGGATTGGGCAAACTAAAGATTTGCAAAGTGTAACTGCATCTTGAGCACACCATCAAGCCCACCGCACAGAATTACAGGGGTATTCCAGTCAATATCCAAAGGCAAGTGGAAAACAGTTTAGCATTCTGATAACACAAGAGATTATTGATCCTGCAACAGGTCCCACAAAGTCTTATGTCATAATCCTAGCTGCTTTCACTATAGTCAGCCCATTCTTATTTTTGGGACATCTAAAGAAAATCTCGATGACACACTGCATAGAGTATGCGTGGCCCTTCAAAGTATGCAACAAATATTAAAGAAAGTGAAGTGTTCATTTGGCAAGCACACACTAAACTTCTTTGGACATATTGGGTCTTATTTCAAGGCCCCCGGTCTGGTAAAAATGCTGGACAAACATCTGTTAATACCGGCACTGGCATGATTACCGGACTGGGGAAACCTGAGTTTGCAGGTGGGGGCTCTGACCTACTGGCAGGCAAAGCAATGACGGAATCACTGGAACCAGTACTACCGGTGCCGGTCATTCCAGCAATCCCATTCCATGGGACTCCATGTAATGGGAAATTACCACCGTCTATGCCACCCGTGCTATCCCGGTAATACCGGGATGTCAGACGGCACAGATGGTAGGGGCAGTTTTCTGGTATCCTGGAACTTGTAATGAGCGCCACTGTCTCTGAAGAAGGAAGGGAACCAAATCCCAGAAAATATACTGCGTTAAGTTGACACCTAGTCCCCAAAACCTAGCTGGGTTAGACTAGTTCTTGAGGTTGACTAGTTATTTCACTAGACATATTCAGGATTTTGACTGGCATCATACGTATAGAAGCTTCTGAGCCAACTTTGAGCAAATTTGAAAACATATCGCAGAAGCCGTCTGCATGGTAAACGTTGACCCAGAACTGCGTACCAAGCTGACGGTGTACACTCGCCCCGTAGGTCTGGAGGCAATTCTTGCGCAATATATATCAGGTTCTAAGTCTCCACATTGAATAGCGTCATATACAAGCAGAAGCCTTAGCACAACTGCAGGTAGTGCAGGCCTGTAGACATAATCACCTGTTCCTGGGTGGAAAGTCATTCACTGTGATGACAGATCAGGAGGCCCTCACTACAACATACAAGAACCCAAGAGCAAAGATGCCTCCTGGGATAGGGAAGTGGGATCTTTGGCTGTAAGAGTATAGAGTTAAGATCATCCATAAACCTGGCAAGGATGCCAATCCAGCTGACTCCCTGTCTTGACACCCACTGCAAACATTAGCAGAACGATACATCAGCTACATCGTGCAGCATGCAGGACCTGCATCACTACCTTTAGGTGAGACTAAAGGAAAGTGATGCTTGCCCAGCATTTCTCACCATCATGATGGGCCTTGAATCAGACAAGTGGAAATATCTGCAACAATGAGCAGAAGAGGACAGACACATTGACCATCCCTCTTTGTGTACATTTGCACCAGTGAAAGATGAGCTGTCACTGTCCAAGTTCAACAGTCTCCCCAAAAGCACCAAGATTGTTATCACTGCGCCCCTACATCTCAAGATGACTTCACTGACACAGTAAGGGTACATAAGCATAGTAACCACAAAGCGGCTGGTACGCCAGAAGGTGTGGTTTCCAAGAGTTATGTTATGTTAAAGGTACTTATATAGCGCACCCTCACCAACGGAAGAGCCGAAGCCCTGGTCAAAGACACTCTAAGGAAGTGTCAAATTTGGGAGAGCACTGTACCACACACATTCTGTGAACCATTGAGAATGACCTCATTGCCTTTAGCTATGGGGGAACATGCTGGGATCTATGCAATTATTATGAAAATGAAATAGCGCTTTTTTTAAATCACATTTGACTGCATATACATGCAGGGGGAGACCCCCCCACAGCTGCCCCTCATGATACCCGTGTACCTTTTTTATTAACTTAACCCATCCACCCACACAGATATATATATGGTAAAACTGGGTTCTCGAAATTCGATATTTTGGGCTTCGAAATGTTTACATCCGTTATTTTGGTCGGATCCCACTGAGATTACAAATCATCTCATCAACAGCTGCTTTGTCAGTGATGCGAGCACTCGTCAAGTTCGTTGTTGCATATGGAGTCTCTATAAGACAGTTATGTTGGACAATGTTACAACATTTAGTAGTCAAGATTCCCGACTATTTACAAAGCACAAGGGGCTTCCAACACCGAGTGAAAGTGTTTCGGCCCAAAAGGTCGAATAAAAAAGCTGAAGGCGCATTTGGTGTGCATTCAGCATGGTAAAAAGGACTGAAGCCCATAAACACAAACAAGGGGAACAGGTGTTGCGAGGTGTGTCTCGCACCCACAGTTCGGTATTTTCGAACAAGTGGGCTTCACAATTTTGTTACTCAAGCTTTTGCGATTCAGTTTTTTAACGTACATTCGAGGGAATCCACTGTGGCTTCATGCTAACGGCACTATATAATGGTGCATGGGCAATTTAACCAGGACAATACTGATTGGTTGCATAACGAAAAAAGATTCAACATATGATTAAGGGACCATCATAATACTCCTCGAAGTACGTCAGAACAATAAGAAAAGTGCACGCACTTCTCTTGCAAATTCCAGGGAGACTGCCATGGCCTTTCAATGATCAACATGTTAGACACATGGGGCCTCATTACGAGTTTGGAGGTAGCCATGCCGTTTTTAGCGGCATGGCTACCCCCAAACTCGGGTACGGGTCCCGAAAAATGGGAATTACTGGGGCCCTTCCCACCTTTGTGGGCCCGGTAATTCCCATTCGCGGGACCCGGACCAGGTACGTCCCATTTCCCATTTTAGCCCCCGTAGGACTCAATGGGAATGGGGAGGATGCTAATAACGGTCCTGTCATTAACGGTTGTCATTAATGGGATCGTTGTTAGCATCCTGTTCTGCTAGCGGGTGCCGCTCTGCACGTCTGGTCTGACCAGGCGTACTGGGCGGCCCCGCAAGCAGAACTCGTAATGAGGCGGTAAGGCAACAACGACGTCAAGAGCACTACGGGCACCGTTGTTGCCTTACCGCCAGGGTCGTAATGAGACTCATAGAGTCAGAGTTGGAGAAGATCATGTTGGTGCACAATGGCATGCCTCTAAAGGCAGTAATCCCATTCGACACTGAGCCTTTGGCTGCAGCAGGTGTAAAGCGTTCCATGATCACTGCAAAAAGTGTGTAAAACAAATTCACCAGACGGCGATTAGGAAAACTAATGACCTTATTGTAAGGACAATTGTTGGCATAAGCAGTGAAGGGCGCTATTCAGGAGGCAGCGGGTTGCTAGGTGGTGATCATGCCTCTGAAGTACAGGTTTCACCTGATCATGGGGTGACCACTCAGTCAGAGGGTTGCTCCCGAAAAATGATCAAACGACCTGCCAGCTGAATTGAGGAAATTGACAAAATGGGAGCTTGTCATTTCCTAAGCCCGGAGAGGCTGTCATGTTCTTTTGTTTATTAAAACTGTTGCTTTAAGATAGTGAGACGAGTTAAGAGAAGGGGAGGGAGCGGATATCAAGTCAGAGGGAGCAGCTTAAGGTGAGGCGGATTAAGGAAGGAGAGGTGCAAAGGAGCAGAGTGCATGCACTGCCCTCTCTGTGTTTTATTTCACTGGCGTATCCAGTGGCTTCAATAACTCACAGGCGTTTAAAGACAGTTCAAGGGTTTTCATTTTGAAAAAAGGTCAGAATCACTCTATTTGTTCTGTCATGATGCGGAAAGGGCCCTCTAATGGGGTTCTCGCTCTCAGCCTCTAGTAGGCTGCGTCCACCATGACCCGCAAGTCTCCCACTAGTCATCGATAAAAGCTACTGTCTAAATCTGGATGTAGGTGATAGCCTAAAAGCAAAAAGACTTATTTATTTAGCTTCCTCCAGGCTTCTTCTAGGGGTGCCTTGACCCAACATAATAGGAAATGATGGCTTTCTTGTGCTGGTAACAGCCTCCCCGGACCTTTCTCTCTTACACACACATTCTGCCTCTATCCCCTTTCCTTCGTCCCACTATTCCCATCACCTCAACTCTTCTCTACTCTCACTCTCACCACTCCCTTCACCGCCTTCTCTCACACCCTCTGGTGTTTTTCCTATCCTCTCCCTCCCTTTCTGTCACTCCGAATTAGGAACTCTCTCCTCACCCCTCTCCTCATCCCACTCCACACCCTATACCTAGTCCCCTAGCTATGCCTCTTTGCCTTATTCTTACTACGCCTTACTCTGCTAACCACCCTTCCTCACTCTGCTGTTCCCATTCCTCCTCATGCCGCTACTCTCATCCCTGCTCACTCTGCTACTCTCACCCCATATCACTGTTTCTACTATAGTCACTCTCCCATACACACCCACATTCAGAGCTTCAAACTTACAACCATATATCACTCTCTCCCACAACCAATACCTCACCTGTACACTGCACCAACTTCATTACCAACTCCTCAGCGCTCTGCTCCACCACCTGCTCTCTGCTTGGTCTCTTGGTCCACCTCTACACCTCCTGACTTCGCCCTTCCAACTTACACCCATTAGTTTGAGCAACTATGTGTCACTTGTGATACCATTAAGCAGAAACTACTGTTTTAGAGTAAAGATAGGGAGGACTCCCAGATGGTAGGTGCTTTTTGGTTATGTGCCAACCCATTGACACTAACTAACGCTAATCCCTATGATTTCGTGATCTCGTGCAGAAGGGATGTGACCTGGCAGTTCGGGCTGGACTTTGCATATAGTCTTTTCCCTTGTAATTGTAATTGGTTATTTATAACGCACTTAATACCCAGAGGTTTCTAAGCGTGGACCCGAGGGAAACGTGTTGCCCCTGAGCTATCCCCCCGAATGTAATAGCTTGGAAGGCTGAAAAACGATGGTGTGGAGGGTTGCACAGAGCTGTGCCCATGGTTATGTTTTGTCCAAAACCTTCCAGCCATCAAACGTTGGTCATGCTAACACCTATTGCAATTTCCACCCAGTACTTGCCCCTCCCTGCCCAAAACACCTCCTCATGGGAACTCTTTAACCTCAAGCCAATAATCAAACGTTGCACTCAAAGTCTGTGCCAGTGTTATTTCAAATCAATCTTCTAAGACTTAATAAGAGTTGCAACCCGCTACTGGTATAATAAAAAGGTCTTACCATGCCTGCCTTCAGCCACTCGATTTATAATCACTCTGCTTGTCTCTGCTTGTTTTTGTAATGCGTGTTTCCTGACCCTTCCATTTGTTCTGGAACTCACGTGATTCTCCAGGCCAATCTATGGCTGTCTTTTGCCTAGGGTTAAGGCTTTAAATACCGCTCTAGGCCTCGTCGCTTTTCCCAGCGCCAGATTGTTTGCCCTCTCAGCTGTTTCTCTGGCTCGCTGTGGCTCTGGCAATTCATTAATGTTTCACCACAGTAAATTGATTGCTTTGCTGGTGTTTTGGAAGCCGTTTCTCCCTATCTTGGTGTAGACCATGTTGTGCACAGCATCTCTCTCTCTCTCTCTCTATGCTCATTTTGCCTGTTCGCCGCAGCCAGGGATTCTGGTTCAAGTAGTCCTAAAAGACAAAAAAGAGAATTCTGACCCTCAACCGTACTGGGAGCCATTGTGTGGCAGAGGGTGGGATCTGCATTTACATTCATGGCACATATGGGGCTTTCAGGGACTGGGTTCCCCCTGCTGACATGGTTAAGTGCAGAAAAAGACACCACCATTGCTATGCTGAACGGTGACGCTCACTACAGTAGTGAACAAAGTGCAACTCTCAGGACATTGAGACTGAAATATTAAAAGGTGACCCTCACGGCAGGACCTAAAGAAGTGCCATCTCACTTAGCTCATTATACCACAACTGCAACAGAGACAACCACTGGCAAAGCCAATAGTTTTGGTGTTTGTAGTTGTTTATTGCATTTTACTGTTACAGGGAAGAATGCAGGTCATGTACAAGAGTGCATTTTTTTTAATTTGCCTATCTGCTCACAGGATTGCCACCATACACTGAAAAGTTAACTCCCCCACCCTGGAAATCACTGGGAATGAGAATGCTGATAGTCCCATATTCTGAACGTCATAGGCACCTGAGGAGTCATGTTTTGAGACATTTGTATAGCACCTAATGCCATTGGTATGACCTCGAAGCACTGTGAGGATGAACACCCTTTGGAAGACCATAGTCTGAGTTGAGAGGTAGCGAAAGGAGTGGTAAAATGTGTGTGTGCAATTCTAGCCTGACCGAAGATAGGTAGGGAATGGCAAGGTCTCTAACAGCAGCCCATGTTATCAGCTGTGGTGCATCAAGACCAAGGCCATAATACATAGAAACTCATAACATACAAGAAACACAAGTCTTTGCAGAGGTGCATGCACCTGCGATAAGTGTCGAAAACAATGTAAGTGTAAAGTTCGGCCTCACACTAGGCACACTGACCTTCGGAGCTATTTTTCCCTCTTTTCCACTATGTTAAAGATTCTCCACACTGCGCCAAATATCCACCACCTCGGTCCCATAGAGTGGACGGTGGCCTGGATGCCAGTGCACTGTCACACCCAGGGAACCCAGATCTTAGTGTGCACAAAAAAAGGAAAAGGGGAGGGTTGTAGGGCTGGGGCAAAGAGGACATAGAGATTAACAGGGATTCAAGTAGAGGAAAGGCAGACCAAAAAGAGGGAGATATTTTCCGTTATTTCCAAGGACCATGTCAATCCTTGTCAAACCCAACCACAGATCAGGAGGGAAAACACAGGGGTATATGAAGGAGGAGGGTGTATCCACACAAAAAGGCAAACAGAAACCAGGGGTGAAGCCCTAAAAAAAGAAGTGGGAGGACTCATTAGGATAGCCGATGGGAAATGATGTCACAGGACGTGGTGACTTCACAGAAAGTTGCCTGACGGGAAAGGACATTACAGGAAGTAACATCACAGGAAGTGAGGAAGTGACATCAGTTGCACTTTGTGCTTGTTAAGGGGTACTACACCGCTATGACCACAGTAGACTGCATTTCCTGTGGTGCATCCGAGCCCAGCGAAAACATCAGTTGACGCAGACTATGTTCTATTTCCCCCAAAATCCTACTCCTCCCTCCACCAAAAAAAAGACTTTATGCAGGAATTGAGACTATAGCATTTGATACACTTCAGCAGACAAAAACATTCACCTTAGAGAAAAAAAATACCTATTGCATTGTATAGTATTTTTGTATTTGTATTGAATTTCTATAGTGAAAAACGTCTAAGTCCTGGGGCAGTTAAGGCAGGTTGCATCTACTGCAGGATTGCCTTATAGTACCGTAGAGCCTATTTACCTGAGAGGTATTGTGGAAGGAAAGTAAGCCATTGTTCAGGTCTTCAAATACTAAGAAAGGGCTCAAGTCCTAAAATAAAAGCGGGGGAGGAGGAGCTCAATAATATATCCATAGGCACAGAGGTCATGGGGGCAAGGGCGTAGTTGCACCCATTCTACTTGCATTGCTGATCTGAATCACTGTTGTGGTAGGGTTTCTGTCTCTTCTCCTGCTGGGTTTAGGCTTAGGGCCTCATCACGAGTTGGGCGGTAGCCCTTAAATGCAGTGGTAACAGGGTTACCGCCACATTTAAGGGTCTGCCCAATCATGAGTATGGCGTGTTTATCCCCAGCTCAGAGGGTCAGCACGCTCAAGGGCAAACACGCTGATTTTCAGTGCAATTACCACACGGCGTGTTTATCCCCAGCTCAGAGGGTCAGCACGCTCAAGGGCAAACACGCTGATTTTCATTGCATCCGTCTGCATTAATTGTACCGAAAAGTCCCCATTGGATCCAATAACCCAATGGGGAATGGGGAATAACATTTATCCACCAACCCGTGATCCGGTGGTAATACTGTTCGGATGGGTGGGCGGTAATGCAAATAAAGGTGGGCGGTATCCCAGTCAGGATACCGCCCAACTAGTGATGGCCCTGTGTTAGCATGCATCTTGCAAAATTAGCAAGTGCCGTTCAGTTCAAAATGGGAAGGGAGCCTCGTTAATGGACCACTTGACCTTTTATTGGAGGGCGTGGGCAGGCCAAATAATCTTTCTAGGTGGGGAAGTAGCAGGGGGTCCTAGAGTAGAATTCTGCAAAGACAACTCAGCATGTTAGGTGGCTGTTGCTGAGATGTTATTAGACCCTCCTGAAAATAATATGACTTTTTTCCAATTTCTGCTGCAAAATGCGTAGTTTCGAACTGGGGATGGGGACAGCTCCCTCGTCTCACTCAGTGTGAGAAACTCTACCCCATGTAGCAGAAATCAAAAGCTGCCATCATTAATCAATGGCCAGTAAGTGACCATATCGTAAAGTGAAATATACACATTTAGTTCAATTGATATTTCCCTTTAGAAGAAAGTGCACAAGACCAATGAGCATTTGCCTTTAAAAAAAAATAATCAATGAAGCAGGAAAAATAATCCGGGAGAGGAGAATTTCCAATATCTATGCTGGCAAATTATAAAAGGTGCCCACCTTTAAAACCCAACAAGTTATGAAAAAACATTCTAAAGAAAAGAAAAAAAAACAAACAGGAGACGTGTGCTTTAACGGCACACTTATGTGGTCTTTGGGGAAAGCCTCTGAGCTGGAAACATGATAATTTGGGACGAAATCCTAGTAGCCCAACACTCGAGCAAACAAGCTTTCTTTTAATTTTGGCCTCAAAATCCCCCAACAGGTTTTGCAGATGCTGTCCACTCACATATATCCTTGATTTGTGGAAAAGAAAATCAACATAGGGCCAGAACCAAAGAAAATAACCCGTTTAGTGTCCAGGACAGTAACCTCTCCCATCACATCCTGGGAAAATATTCATGACTCACTTGCCCTCTCATCATTTTCCCTCTCACTCCCACGTTTGGCATTCAGCAATACTCTGCTTTATAAAGATAACTTGAAAAGTACACACACCATAATAAAGTACTCACACAAATATTGAAACCCTTATAGAAATATGCTAGGCAGAAAAGTTCACAATTGTGGCATTATTCCCCCTCATCCTTCCTTGAATGAAAGACTACACATACCAGAATGCTATTCAGCCGAATGCAAAAAATGACCTGTGGATTTTGAAAATGTACTTTCAAGACTTAAACTCATGACAAAATTGAATGTGTGAAAAGGTTAGCAGTTTGTGTTTCAATGTCTGACAAAGGCATGCTTCATATGTAATGTGAAGAACATGTTACATATGACCTAAAATATATGCTTTTTGGTGTGATAAATATGAACATGTGAAAATAAGGCAGATAGCTTAAAACAGAGGAAACATTAGGGGGGACTGGCAAAAATAAAATGTACCTGTAAGTGGATGGGAGCGGGATGACTTCCTTTCAGAGCCCGACATTACTAGATGAACTCCTGATGGCTTGCTGTTGGCCCGTTGCTGTGGGAGAAATGCGCTGCAGACCAAAGGAAAGGCCACAACCTCCAGCAGGTAGGTTTAGCTGGCCATCACTTCTCTGTGTCACATGGGAGACGCTGTACATGTGATGTAGCAGGCGTGCATGCCCGATTCCCTGGCCGGCTGACTCTTAAACCTATAGTGCTGCTTTTTGCATACACAACACTGTGTTGGACATGAAGCAGCATGGTGTTGTGTATGCATGAAGGAGACTTTGCCTATGAGGGCCAGTCAGTTCGCCGTCCCGGGGGACGTCGGTCACCCTCTGAAAAAAGTGGCTGGACGCCGTGTACTCTCGACTTGAGCCCTGCAGAAAACCCTACATGTAGTGTGCTGCTGTGTGATGCACTCGCACGTCACCCAAATGGCCCCTGAAGCGTGGCGTTGCCTGGTTGTCAGGGGAATGCATCTTATTTCTCCAAACAAACAAACACAAGAATAGTCATTCTGTGACTGCCACACGTAGAGGCAGGCAACAATAGGCCAAACATACTTAATGGAATTAGGGCCAAGAGGATCACCAGAAGGGCAGGAATTACACAGGAACACCAAGGAGCACAACCTAGTAGTGTACCAATTAGATCAAGACACCCAGAGTCAAACTCCCAGTAAGGGTGCTTATTATGTCGGAATACCCCTGTGCAACATCACAGTGGGGCGTGATTAAGAGCAGTACACATAGGAGCAAAACCACAACAGAGCAAAACTGCACTGGGACATCCACAAGAAACATCACAGTAAAGCATGAAGTACACTGTGACCCCTGGGACATCAAAGTAGAGCACACATTAAATTGAGAGCTCTGAGAGCAACATCACAAGAGGGGACAGATTAAATAGAGACACGCAGGAGCCTAATCATGATAGGGTGCAGATTATACAAGGACGTTTTCCCTCAGCTGGTCATACAGCAATCTGAGTATGGGTTAGAAGATGTGGGGGAGCAGGTCAAGGGTGACAAGGCAAACAGTCAAAACAGGCGTCACCGCAGCCCAGGCAAGGCAACCATGAGAGGCGCTTGATTGTAAGGCAGCAGGTGCGGTCACGTGACCTCCAAGGCAAGATGTGTGTTGATTTTCAGAAGCTTCTTGATTCGTATTGCTCCAACCAGGGGAGAAATGGGACAGGAAATGAGGTAAAATTGAACATTTTCAACTTCAGCCTGGAGGCCTGCACTAGGAGAAGGAATGCGAGACTAATTTCCTGGTACTAATAACATCCCCTTTTTGTAAACCCCTTCACACCAAATTCCTCCAGATTACCCAAAATGTGATACTCAAGTACTTATCTTTGGAAGGCTGAAGGACTGACTCGTCCCTGCCATCATACATGAAGTTCTGGATGGCTTCTGAGGTGAGTGCTTCACTTGCGGAGCTAAACGCGGCTTCATTTAGACAGAACATTCTTGCAATTTTTCGGAACAAGAGCTAGTAGTGTAGCTGCAAAGTGAAGCAACTGTCCCTCCACCATGAAATCAGACAGCTATGGTTATACCTGGAGCTTTCACTTTTGGCCATCCAAACACACAATGAAGGGATTCTGTACTTCCGGTCCTTTTGTTCAGAACACATTTTTTGGTTGTGCTTTTAGACACTGTTGCTCAAGCAAACGTCATAATCAAGAGGGCTTGGACACCACCACCAGCATTTAGGCACTCACTCCTACTCTTCAGGCACTCACTCTTTATGAAGTTACTACATCATCCTGTATTTGCACCCTTTTTTCTTGCCTCAATTCTAGGTAAACAAGAACACTATGAAAAAGCAACTTAACTGAGATTAAAGGAGCCAATCCTGAGCACACGCTCATTAGTGCCATCGGCATGTAGCCCTCCTTGCTGGCAACTGCACTCTTATACAGGTCGAAAAGATGCGAAGTGAATACGAAACAAATCACTTCTGCCGACGATGATTCATGCAGGATTATAACCTCTTCTGGATACTGAAACCTTTAGCTTCAAGGGACTCATTAAAAACAAGGGTGTGATGAATAATGCTGGCTCCATCGTCAAGTCTCCTCAGTTCATGATTTACTAGACCCCCAGCCCCACGGTCCTGGAGATGAAAAATGGACAAATACATTGTGCAAACATTTTCCATGCACCTCAGTGCAACATTTCCATGAAGAGTGACATGAAATGTGCATTGGCTTTGCAAACTGTGACCACACAGTCGATCTTCCTGTGTAATGCAGTAACGCACCCTGCACGCTCAAGCCATTCCAGAAGGTTTAGGAGCAAATCTCCTGTCCACACTGGGCTCTATACAGGCTCAGTGTGCCAGCATTACATAACTGTGTAAACATACCTCGAATCATGTGCTGGGTCTGTAAAATCCGTGTAACCGGAGGATCACAAGTTCAACAGCAGATATTCAGCCTGATTCATGGAATTATTTGCGTGAAAAACGCAGATTTGCGCGTCTTTCTGCCCGAAAATCCCTGTTTGAAGTATGGGGATTTTCGGGCAGAAAGGCGCGCAAATCTGCGTTTTTCACGCAAATAATTCCATGAATCAGGAAGATTATGTCCATAGACAGAAACAATAAGATTCAACTGTGCAGCAAGAAGCATATTTCAGAACACTTCTTTGATTACAAACCTCAAGAGATTTCTAAGTTTGCATGTTCTGAATTACTAGTTTTATTGTGACTAAGCATTCACATGAGCAACGGGTCAGCCCCTACATGGAACCTATGCCAATTCTGATATCAAGATATAGCAACATGCACATGGCACTGCTTTAACTAAATATTAGTTGCATCAATGACATCTATTGATGCGGGCCCTGTCTGTCCTTCATCCAAGGATGTGACCTGCCCATCTGTAGCTCAACCCTACAAAGACCACATTAATTCTCCTAGGAAACCCCACCAAGCATGACCCGGGTCCAGAATTGGCTGATTGATATGAAGCTCGACTGATTCACGCCTCAATTCTCACCCTGTGCAAAATGTCACTGCTTCACCATTGACTGTGAGCTCTCTTTCAAATCACCCTTTGCCAGGAAGACCTAAGCAGCATGGTAAACATTGGAGCTCTCTGCCACTGTCCATTTGTTCGGCCCCCTATCTTCATGGCTTTCATCTACACTTAAAAACTAATTTCCTCTCCTCCCTGTCCAACTCATAGGCCCTCATTCCGAGTTGGGCGGTAAGGGTTACCGGGCACCGGTAAGGAGACCGTTGCTAAGGGTTGCCGGGCACCGGTAAGGAGACCGGTGCTGGTAAACCCTTACCGCCCTATTCCGAGGTCCCTTAGCGGGAACCACAAAGGATGTGTGGTCAGACCACACTTCCTCAGCGGGTCCCACTAAAGGTACGAGGGCGCTAATTACAGGCCTGCTATTTGCAGGCCAGTAATTAGCGCCTTTCCCATTCCCATTGAGCCCTATTGGGGCTCAAATGGGAATGGGGAATGGTTGGTTGAATGGGGGCTTACCGGGTCCTCCAGGGTCGGAATGACCCGGTAAGTCCCCATTCAGCCAGACCGGACCCGGTATTGGAGGCAGCCATGGTGTTAAATACATGTAGAGCCTTTTCTATTGCCATTATCATGTTGTTTTGCTTCCTAATAAAATGTGTGATTTTGCCTGGTATTTATTTCTTCATGCATTATTAGATAGGTCTGCATGTCAAACCTCACACTTAAGTAATGTCACATTTACATTTACTTTCAGAGTTCACTGAAAAGTGACAACTCAAGTTGATTGATATGACCCAGAGGAAAGAAATGTATTTCCACACTCATAGGTGAATTCAAAACGCTTTAACTGTTTCTTAAAAGAGAAAATTATTCATTCCTACGCTGAGTGTTTGGTCCTGGCAAGGGGTCTCGAATAGGTTGTAGGATCCTCAGTGCTACGATTAGATGGATTCTCACAGGGTTTGCACCTTCTGATTTCCTGGCCAGGCCTTCTTCCCTCCTCTGCACTCAGCAACTACTTGTTTGTTTTATTATTTCTAATGCGCACCAGACCCAAGGGTATCAGGGCGCAACAGTTACAAGAATATGCAAAGCTTGGTTACAAGGTTGCAGAATGAAATGTAATGAAATACAGTTGTATAAAGCAATATACATATATACAGTATATACATAATTCAGGAGATCTAGTGCAGGATACAGATGGAACACACCGCACTTAAATTTATGTTATTACCGTCGAAAGGTCACAGTGTTAAGTTACATCTTAACTGCAGAGGCATAGGGTCACTGGTGGAGATGACACTGGTAGGTTACCGGTCGGTGTATTTGAGCCATGTGATAGTGTTAGATCTGAAGTTCAGGTAGGATTGGTCTTCTCTGAGTGAAGGGGGCAGGGAGTTCCAGAATTGGGCCGCCTTTACAGGGAAGCTGCAGCCTCCTATCTTGGATAGTTTGAATCTGGGAACGGACAAGCAATTCAGGGTGACTAGTCTGGATGCTCTTACAGATGTCGGTCTGTGGAATTTTCCAAAGAGGTAAGTAGGAGCGGCCCTGTTTAGAGATTTATGGGTAAGTGACACAGTTTTTAAGTGTATTTTTTCATTGGTTGAGAGCCAGTTGTTTTGTCTCCAACTCACAGTTATGGGATCTCTTCTAGCAATGCCTAGGGCTGCTCTTAAGGCCTTATTTTGGAGAATTTGAATTCTCCTGATGATAGTTTTGTTCGAGCCAACGTAGAGAGCATTGCAGTAATCTACATGGGATAGAATAAGGGCTCTGGCCAGGATAAGGCAACTATTAATAGAGAGAAAGGGTTTACCCGTTTTAATAAGTTTACACGTTTAAGCGGTAGTTGACGCTAGTGTGTTAACCTGTTTAGTGAAGGACAAGGTGGAGTCAAGATAAAATCCAAGTGTCTTTACCTCCTTGGCCACCTTGATGAGGTTACCATCAATTATGAATGGAGAGTATTCAGGGCCTAGTTTTTTAAGTTGTTGGGGGTGCCCAAGATGATGAGTTCTATTTTATCATCGTTCAAGCATAGACCATGTGTAGCCATCCATGCCTGGATGATGAGGTACACTCTATTTACCAAGGCCAAATCCTTATCATAATCCCCTGAAAGTGGGAGGAGAATCTGAGTATCATCTGCGTAGTTAGTGTAGGTGATACCAAGATGGTCCAGATTATCGAAAAAGGGCTTGATGAAAATGTTGTACAACATAGGAGAGACACAAGATCCTTGTGGCACCCGGCAAGTGATGGGTATGGGGACTGCCGCCGCTGATGGCGAGAAGACCCTCATGGTTCTGTTGCTTAAGAATGAGCTAATCCATGTTATGGCCTCGTTGGAGAAATGTGCTGCTGATTCGAGATGGTTACATAGCACTTTATGATCCACCAAATCAAAAGCAGCTGAGAGGTCAAGTAGGAGAAGTAAAGTGGATTTCCCGCTGTCTCTGATCTCGTCTTGCTCAGGATGCCCCACCCCATCTCCATCTCCATTTACCACCCCACTGTTGGTCCTCTATGTTAGGCAGGTGACTTTGTCACTGGACAGACACCCATTGAATGGTACTTTCTGTAACATGAACATCACAACAGTACCCTCCCCAGTCTCTGGGGGGCCCCCTCTCCTTCCCATTCAGCATCTTCACCAAAGCTCCACTACTTGTACAACCAACCAAAGTTCCACCAACAGTAATCAGACCCTGCAAAGAGATTTAACTGGACATCCTCCTGAAAAATGTAAATCCCCCAATCCTTAGCAAAAATCAGAAAATCAGATGTGAATGTCAGACTACCAAATAATGACATTTAGCTCTACAGAGCAGAAACAATCAAATGAAGAATATCCCATTACACGCATCAAAGTGAGCCAGGACAACATGGTGAGAAGCAAGCTTCAAAATCATTCACAAATTCAAAAGCCCTGCAAGATGGCACATACACCTTCTCCAGAAATCTGTGACTATCACAACAAACATCAGTACAACATTCAAGAGATCTAATATACCCTGAAAACGAATGGAACAACTCCATCAGTCCTAATAAGAGGTTACCGCACCATCAAAACCCTGTACCATACACTAACAGATTTTCTCCACCAGGGACATCCTCACCACATTCAGGGCCAGGCTTGGTTCAGACCACGCCAAAGGTGAAGCAATATTTGTCACACCCCATAAAAAATAACGACACAAATCTTCAAACACAACTGTGCAACATTAGCACTTAATGGAAATATGACAAATCACAATTTATATGGCTTTGCCCCCCTATACTTCACATTCTACACATCAAAAATGAAATATCTGACTTATTTTAAGGACTCAGGAACCATTTACTACAAACCTAAACAAAATGCAAGAAATGCTCACAAAGGTAGATGAAAAACAATTGACGTATCATATCATATTTGGATAGAATTGAGACAAATCGAAGTATGTAAAATTGTACAGTGAGCTGCTCAGAACTTGAAGAGGGAGAAAGTGAAAACATTCTTTATAAAGGGAAACACGAACTTGGAAAAACACTAAACTTCAAAGTGTTCAATTTATCAAACGCCAACTCATTTGAACATTTATTTTTCTGGCATTTCCTTTGGCAGACGTAATTATAACAGCTGAAAAATCTATAGTGTGTGCAATGTCATTTTCAGGGGAGTGCATTGCCAATAAGTCAAGTCCCGGTTTGCTAATGTCTGAGCTGAAGATTTAACTTAGAGACTTGAAGTGTAAATCTTTAACAGGAGCCTGATTGCAAACATGTTCTAATCTTACCCCTGTTTAAAGAACCAGTTATAATATTGCAAAGTGGAAAACAAAATGCATTTTAAAAGGTAGATTTGTGAATGAAACAGCCACTTTGGGCTGGACTGCAACATTTCAATTTCTCTGGCCACAGCAACAGTTCTGGGGGATTGTCTCCCAAAGGAAGTGTAAGCGAGGACTTTTAATTTGTCCTATAAACCTTATGACACTGTCTAGATTCACCATGGGCCAAATGTACTCTTTGTTCCCAAAGCAGGCCTTTCAAGGAAAACAAAAGCTACTTATTAACCACCTCAAATTGTCAGCGAGTATAAACAAGAATTCCTTACAAATACAAAGAGTATATTTTCGAAACCTGGGCTCGCGATAGACTTCCCCAAGTAACCAACAATTCTCCTCAAACAGAGCTTCTAGTGGGGGATAATATTCATGCTTACATAGACCTGATGTCTAACATCAACAACAGCCAGATGGTGGAATCACTCTGCAACTGAACTTCAAAGAATTCTCTAACAATGGATCCCATGACAACCACCCTCTCAGGGGCAAAATATGTCCCAGCTCTGAGCTTCAAAGGCACCAACACTATATTGCCTGTTGCCAGGCCAGGAACTGACCATTTAATATTTTATGCACCCATCACATGGAAAGAAGAAGAATTCCAGGTTGAAATGTTTCAAATTGGATCACATTTTCTTAATAGACAAGTCATAGCA
Source organism: Ambystoma mexicanum (assembly GCF_040938575.1). Lineage (NCBI taxonomy): Eukaryota > Metazoa > Chordata > Amphibia > Caudata > Ambystomatidae > Ambystoma > Ambystoma mexicanum. The sequence continues at coordinate 309,437,810 of NC_090921.1, forward strand.
ACTTCGTTTTTCATCCTGAATAATTTGAAAAAAAGTATCAGCTGAATGTAAAACAATATTTTATTTATATTTGTTATATATGCAAATTAGACAAATGTAGATAGTGTTGCACAGAAAAGACATACACCAGCGCTCCATATATCCTAGAATCCGTGCCGGCTAAGGCGATATTTTGAGATGGAATACAATATTTGCGTGAAAGCATCAGATAATTATTATTACCATTATTATGGTATTTATTGAGCAAAGGCCCAGCATTGAGAAGTAACGGATCGCTATACAGGAACAACAGTACAGATGCATAATGGTGCGCTATTCAGAGGTATCAACAGAACAGATATACAGTGCGGGTAGGATACAGAGGGACACAGAGGAGGGGTTCAGCTGTACAGGGTGGTGGGGAGGAGAGAATAAAAAGAAACAATCTGTCATATGTACATCACACTTTGTTCTGAGATAAGACTACACCATTTGATTCACTGAGTGAGAGTAATCTGACAGATTAATTAGTAACTTAATCAAACGTGAGGAACACGTTTTTAGAAAATCACTGTTGCTTAATGTAAAAATCTCCAAGATTACATCACATCAAATGTGAGGGGAAAGTAGGTTAGGACGTTACTCCTGTTAGATTGCCCTCCTCATTAATATGGACAGTGAGTACAAAGGGGATGGCTTTGTGCAATGTCATTTTTGGAACACTGTCCAATCACACACTGACCCATCAAAATAAAGAAATAATATGCTGCTCTAAAGGGGTAGTTTCTCATCTATAGAAGTCCTAACAATAGATTCTGGGGATGCACTCACTGACTCACTGTTGGCCTGACTGACTGACTGTCTGACTGACTGACTGGTAGATGGCGATAGAAGGAAGAATGAACAATAATGGAAGGGAGAATAAAATAGCTTGCTTATCCTTGGACACATGTGGGATTTTCAACATACCATTGGGCAGAGGTGCATATGGAGTTCAGCCCTAGGCCTTCCTCAGTGGAAAAAGGAGGCTGACATGCACATTGCAGAAGGCGAGAAACCATGCTGTGGAGGGAAGATGACCGACCTTGCTCACGATTCCCATCAGTTACTAGAGGCAAAAAATTGAACCAGACCTTGAGTGGGTACCCACCTGTCCGTGAGACAAGCCAAGAGAAAACTCTATGCAAGTTTAATGCCATGGGGAAATATAATTCAATGGGGATGTACACTCTAAAGAGGGAATAGATGAAATTGCTGCCTCTCTTATTTTTGAAAATAGGGAGGTGGGTATGTCAATTGACTGTATATCCTGGGAAATCCTAGTAAATATTTCAGTAATGCAAGTGCTTCTTGAAAGAATTTCATTAGATAAGCCCAAATGTTGTGTATATTTTGAAATCCCTAACTCCTTCTCTGTGTAATAGTCAATTCCAGAATGGGATCCATTTAATATCTCACTTTGCATGTGCCTAGAAAAATAATGCAATACAAGTAATTCCCTGCTTATATCCAGTGGTCGAAGTGGGCAGGAGCGGTTGGAAGCGGTTGGGAGCAGTGCTCCACTGCTTTTTTTAAATTACGTTTTACTGTTCCTATACATTATTTTTAAAAGAAACCGTTCCGGAATAGTTTCATTTTAAAATAAAAGTGTATGAAGCAGTTGAAACTTGCACTTCAGTGCACTACAGTGAACGTTCCCTTAAACAGCAGGTGCATTTGTTTGGGGGTTTGTATTGTGCGTGGGAGGAATGACGGACAATGCAAAACAGGGTCAGATCTAAATTTCTTCTCCTGGTTCACAAATCTATCCATGGTAAGGCACCACTGTATCTAATGTAGAGCAGGAGTTGGAAGGATTATCCCTAACTCCCGCCTCCTCACCACTGTCATACTGGAACAAGAGAAGAGCTCTGAATGAGACCCCATGTGTTGTTCCTATACCGCATTGAGTGTACGAGAGACGATGTGCACTCAGACAGCCGTACCGAATGTTCCCTTGCACTGAAAGTCTGGAATGATGCCATGTGGAAGGATATCAGCACGCAGCATTGGACATCATGGAGCGCAGAGTGAAATCTGATGAGCACAGAGGGATATCAAAGCAAATATATGAAGCTATACTGAAACAAAATGAAAATACTGAAGAGTAATGATGTAACTGGAGTAACAACAGAAACATGTACGAAATGATAAAGTAATCATGAATGCAAAAGAAGACAAAGTAACTTTTTGACCAATAAGTGTAAATACGCAGTAAAGCAAAGTAGAAAAAAACATATAGAAGCTTGCTATAGAGAAATATGAAACATGGCTAGGACGGCCATAATTGGAAAATGGACACTGGCTTGTGTTAACATACAATTCAGCTACCTCAGAAACAGATCAGGGTTGAAGAGTCATGAGATGATTGAAGAACAGATTTTTTGCAAAACAAAGAGCATTCTGTTATTTTTAAGGAATAGCTGCAAAGCACAAAGGAAGGCAGACACATAAGCCATGGGCGAGATATATTTCTCTTAGATTAAAAAAGAAGAAAATCTCTGCAAGAGCTGAGTATTGGACAATTAAAAGTGTATAAAGTCTATACAAGGTAGAGTGAGCAAGTATCTAGAGGCCAAGAGGAGCAATGACACTCAGTATACTTAAATCAAATAGCAGTAAATAAGAGGCTGAAATTGACAAATGTGTTGTCTCTTCATATGTGACTCAGACGTCAAACACAAGGGCTATTTATTAAGCCTCAGATGAAGATAGTGATGTGCTTAGCCTCCCTTGAATGTCCCAGAACATAGAGCAGGCTACATGGTCAACAACAGACTGAAAGCTTTGGCTCATGGCCGGACAGATGACATATGATGGACTAATTGGGGAAATGGGGAGTAATCTGACGATTCAAGCACCTGGGTTTCATTTCGCTTACGTGCTGCTAGCCGAACCGAAAGTCCAAGGTTGGGTGAGAATGCCAACCAATCAGTGGCTCAATGGGGCAACCTGCTATGCAAGGTTGCATAGACCAATCCACTGCCAGTTTGTTCACTATAATCAGTATTATATGTTTTTAGAGGTAGTTCGAGGCATGCCTCAAAGATAAGAAACAGCCAATGAAGTACAAACCCCTATGTATTCTATAAGTTGAAATGTTCCCATAACCAATCAATCCTTCTAATACGTTTTATAGTTTGCCACGTATAATGATGTCATAGATGACACATATTGTGGTATAAGCCCTCTGTGTAATCAAGTTCATGTGTGAGTGTGCAATCATCAGTCTGATGTCTGCCAGTTGACCCTGCTTTATTCCTGCCATATTCTTTGAGTCTGTCCGGTTATTTGGTCTGAGATCTTTATTGGTAATTCCATCCAGCTCAACAGAAGCTTCAGGGTGCTAGAGAGCGCTATCATCCTCTATCCAACTCTACAAGCCTTCTCGTCATTTCTGCCTCGTCGACCACCCTTGTGGCTCCTCACCCTCGCTGTGCTTCCTTTTGCTTTAGCTCTTTCTCTCTTGCTGCTCCACTTGCATGGGATTCTCTTCCCTTGGACAGCCGAGAAACAGTCCACACTCATTTGTTCAAAATAAAACTAAAAGCCTACGTCCTTGTTTCTGTGTTACCCTCTTAACCTACCTCTCATATGCCTACTAGATAACATTTTTCCTTCACCTCTAACCTGCCTCTGTCCCTCCATTCTAGCACTTCACCCATCATGATCACATCCCGAGCACAGCTGGTCTGACCGTCTACCTGCACTTAAAAATGTCCAATATTCATTGTCCTTAATCTATGTATGTTCACTTATGGTGCCCGGGGACTGTTCCATTTCTTCCCTCCACAACCTGGTCAGAATGTCCCTCCATCTCACTCCATTGTAAGAAGTATAAAAGTAAATAATTAAATAAGGGGAGGTGTTTATTTTCAATGAGCGAAAAATAGAGAGATTTAAATAGGATGGGATATTCTGATTAAATTTGGATTTCTATAAAATGAATGCTTTGTCCTGAATCCTCATATTGTTTTCAACTCATGGTGAATGTGCGCTCAGGGTAAACCATATATATATATATATATATATATATATATATATATATATATATATATATATATATATATGGTGATGTGTGTACTTTAAAAAAGGTCTACATTCAAGTTAAATGCAGCTCTCAAAATTACGTATTGATCAGTATTCATTGTACTAACCATTATGTGGTTTCATTGAGAATGATGACAATGTATAAATTGCTTGCATTTGAATAGGTTTGATTTTTCTTTAAATAAATTGAGCTTTTGTGTAACCCTGTGCATTTCTTGTCCGGGGTTAAGGCTGTAGAGAATTGATACTGGTAAACGAGGGTGCCCCAGGTCCATAAAAAGAACTTTGTTTAAAAAATACAAATTGTTCATGCCTCCCTGCCACTCTAAAACTTGAGGAGAACCATCTTTGGTTCCAGAAGACCCTCAAGACCTTCCTCTTTGCTTCTGCCTTCGCTCCCCCTCTCCCCTGATGATCTGTTCTCTCATGGCACTGTGCACCTGGCCACCCTCTGTCCTCCGGGCCCTGGTACCTGCTTGCCCTGCTACCCTCCCGCACTGCCTCCAGGCCACCCCTTGCACTGGGATCTATATCTATACCCATACAGCACCCCCTTTTTTTCTTCCTGCACTTATCAGACCTACCCTGTCTGCTGCCTTAAACCCAGCACTTGACACTTGCTGGCGGTACTGTCACTGTTTGTTGCCTTTATTATTTATGTATGTATTATTTATCTGTTTCTCCTTTGCTCCGCACTTTCCACTTCTCCACCCTTCCATGCACTATTCCCCTCCACCTCTCCCATGAACTTGCACGTTCTCAATGTCACTGGGCCTAGTAAGATCATTTTTTTGTTCCCCGCTGTTCCCCTCCCTGCCTTGTCGCGCTCTGAAACACTTGTGTATGAGCACGATAGAAATAAAATATCAATATCAATGCCTGATTTAGAGTGGGGGCAGACAATTCAACCATATTAGATGTCTACCAATTAACACATTCTACAAATAGGAGGTTTAGTGAGAATTTTCACGGTAGGTTACATTTTAAAGAGAGAGATGATTGACATAGAAATGCCTGTGGTAAAAGTCCATGCTCTTTTAAAATTATATTTGTAAGGGTTTTGGGACGGAATAGATATTGAAATAATGAAGACAGAAATGACGGAAAGAGTGGCATGTGTGGGATCAGATATTTGAAATGAAGAAAACCCATTAAATCTGTTCCTGCAGAGGCTAAATGCTACTCCAACAGCAAAATAAGAACATTTTTTGTCGATATGTCTCTCTGCAGACCTGTATTTCCACCTTCAATTGATGGAGGGCAGCTGGTTCACAGACAAGGATGCTCAAATCAAACATTACCAAGAAGCAGCCCATAAGAAGTCTGAGGAGCTGCTAGCGGCAAGCAATTGTTTAAGGACAAACTAGTAGAAATGTTGGGCTTGTAACAAACACTGAAAGAGTGTCAGGTTTCGGCAAAGAAACAGCAAAATGTCATTGATCACATGCAAGCAGTAATCAGGACATATTGTGATGCAGAACCAAATGACAAAGTTATTGAACCTTTAGGACACTTATAATCAATGCATGAAGGCCCAAAATGATCTTCAAAGAAAATATAATAGCCAATCTGTTTGCCTTAATGGGCTGTTAGAAAACATTATGACACTGAACTAACAGACTGTGTAATTAAACCAAAACATTAATAAACTAATTCTGAAAGAAGTTGAGTTCCAAACTGAATTTGATTAAATGAATCATAATGTTGGTGTCTCAAATAAACAGCTTGCACAAGAACGTGATGTTCCAATTCATGAGAAAAAGAATCTGATTCAAAAAGTAAATCAGGCATAAGCAAATGAGGGTTTGAGCCTAGACTCTTCCCCAGAAATAGGCAAAGTGAAAGATGCAAATTTGAGCCGCCAAGACCAATTGGAACAATTAGAGACTGACTTGAAACAGGAAGTTCTGCGAAAAATGTCATTTGAAAAAGAAATTCTGCACTGTCAAGAGAAAAATCATGAAAGGTCTTGCGGAATTCAAACTTGCGTACCAAAGTAAAAACATGGACACACTCGGCCTTTTGCTAGCAAAACACATTGGCCCTCATTACGACCCTGGCGGAGAACCATGGTGCAATTTGCACCATGGTCCATGGCGCTAAGCTGCCAACTCCGCCATGGTGGTTGGCGGACTTACCGCCCCATTCCGACCTTGGCGGGGCGGTAAGTCCCCAATCCCCATTTATCCTTCCCCATTCCCATTTTTGCCCCATAGGGTATAATGGGAGTGGGGAAGGCGTTAATTACGCCACCGTAAATTACGGTGGCGTAATTAACAACAAGTCCCGTAGCGCCATGGATTTTTCCGCCTGCAAAAAGCAGGCGTAAAAATCACCATGGCGCTACGGGAACTCGTACTCTGGCGGAAAGGGGCACCATGGTTTACGCCGGCGTAAACCCCTTTCCGCCAGGGTCGTAATGAGGGCCATTACCTATTAAGATGAAGGTGTGCCTTGTGTTATATGTCACCCTCTGTGCACCCTCCCTATACCATGCCATCATACATTCAGCTCCTGTGGGCAAACATTTCTGTTTAAAATCTGAGCTGAAACATTCTTTATAAATTCCTATTTATTGATACAAATAAACTAGTTCTCTTTCCCCACGCACACCAGACTCCTTACAACATATTTGATGGCCTTACTTCTAGCTAGAGTGTACATGTGTTATGGTATTGACCTGCTGACTCCAAGTGCATTTCTTTGGGCAGTGGGTTGTCAATGTCTACATTCTAGACAAAAGTGTATTGCACAATATGTAAAATGTACAGTTTAATCCCAGGGGGCCAGAGTCTGAATGTAATGCAGACCTGCCATAATAAAAGGTGCACTCTTTTAATTCCTGGGAATTAAGGTTTTCTTTTGAAGGCTGGGCAACTGACTGGTTGAAGGTGTGTTTCAGTGGTTATAGTCTCTGCTGACTCCATATGATAAGCCTCCTGTGATCGTACACTTGGTCAGATAGGTGCATTTCATTGTAGGCATGTGACCCTGATGCCATGAGCTGTAAAAGAAAAAACATCAAACTCCACATAAACGCTGTTTATTTTATTTCAAGGCCGGCCATAGTTCTGGGTCTCACATTTTTGACCCACCACTACCTATCAGTGTATAGAACTGCCAGTACATTACTTTCTGATTCTCAATGAAGCAGTCATGTGTGCATTATGGAAGACCTTAACTAGGTTAAATGGCGCACACAGCCTCCTTGCAGCTGAGGACCCACAGTGACAGACAGAGGCTCGCTGGTGTCCTCTTTGCAAAGAGGAGTAAACCCCCAACGTTCATTTCACCTGAAACCCGAGTGCTGCTCTGCATCACACAATGCTAATGTGCGCCTATATCGGCTGATGAAAAAAAAAATAGGTTTGAACCTAGCCTGCAGGATCAGGTTACATTTTTATTAGTCTGCCAAAACCTTCCTCTGGCTCAACATATTCCTTTCAACTTCTGAAAATAACAACCTAATATATATATCTTTTTTTAACAGGGCTTTATTTAATAAGGAAATAAATTGGCTTTCAATACATTATAGTGACAGATCCACTTACGAATGTTCTCGCTGCCTGGACCAGCTCTGCAGCAGTTTCTTATCAGAGGCTGAGCTCAGCTGCGTGCCTGGACTCTCTGTTCCTCCGGTGTCATGCGGTCACAGATAAAGACAGGCACCCGATTTGTACCCTGCTCTGTTGGGATGTCCTTCTCCTATTCCAGGCTCAACTGACGGGCACACAGTACACTTTTTCAAGGTATCTGAAAGGCCTCACTTGCCACACAAGAGGTAACAAATGCACGCAATGCCTCAAATAGGAACCTATGCTGTGAAACGTGAGGTCAGCAAGTGCGTATGAAATTGTATTGCAAGCCACGTTATACTAACTTAATTTTAATAAAACTCAAATCTACAGTGTCACACACTATAAAATAAAATCAGTCAACAAAATTGCCTGACCAGTCAATCCGACGCTGGGTGGAAGTGTACAGTGCTCCTCCTTTGGATCTCGGAGTGGGAGAGGGGGGTCAACTTACTACCAATCACAATGACCGACAGGGGAGGTCCTTTGCACAGTCCCAACCAAACGGTGTTCAGCTCCTGTTCCAAAATTCAGACCCCTATGACTCCAGTAAATGTATAAGTCCATGGTGTCTGGGTTCTAGGCCCATCGTGGGCAACGATACACCCTCTCCCCTCGCAACAGGGTGTGAATCAAAATCAAGGAACAGTTTCCCCAGGAAATATTAATCAACATTTCTCACGGCGCAGAAATCTAACATCCCCTTCCTCTTCCTCCTTCTAGATTCTAACACAATATCCTAGAATATCCTAGAATATCTTGGTCTCCAGTCAAGGGTACTGGAGACCAAGAAATTAGGATTATAGCAGTAATGTTCAACAAAACCTGAGTTGCCTTGCTAGGATGGATAGTTACCCTTGCAGGGAGCAACACAGGCATTACCAAAGACAGTTATGAGGGAGGGGAAAGATTTATCAACTTGAGTGACAGGTCAAGAAATTGACAAAGAACACTGAACAGATGGTGAGGGCTCAACCGAGCCCTCAGACTGCCAGTGTTCACTAAAATGCCCCAATGTCCAGGTAAGGTGCCCCTGGGGCACAATGACAAGAGGCAAAAAATCCCAATAAAAGTGCCATAGTGGAAGAGGAAAAAGGTTATAAGACAGAAAGATATGCCAAATCTTTGAGGAAGCTTCCTTTCTGACTCATAAAAAGACCCCTGACTTAAATAAAGGAATGTTAGCAAATAGTACCGACAACTCTTCCCACTGGAAACTAGAACCAAAAGAACAGAGAAAAATTGGGAAATTCCAGGAAAAACTAATAGTCTCCATTGAGAGAGATCAGAACCCAGAAAACCCAGAAAAGACAGTCTTCTCTTTCAGAGATGGTGTGGCACCCGTAAGGGATAAGTGAATCAAAATAGAAGACTGTGGAACCGATAATAAAGAAACAATGACCACAAAGTGAAAGCCAATCTAATAAAAGAGAAACCATGAACTGAGAAAGTCCAGAAACAGTAGAGGTGGCCACACTCCTAAAGGAGTCTGAAGATTGTCCTCTGAAACGAGATGGCAGCAAAGAGTCTGTGCAAAGGTGAGGATACACCTACTTCATATTTAATTTTGTGTGTGTTTATTCCAACAGGATCCCAAGTCAATTCACTTGAACTTTATCTAAAAGAAGGAAGTGCATATATGGTGGAAACCCAGGGGCAAGTAAAAAAAAAAAAAATAGATCAAGAAAATTCATGCTAAACTGTTGAATAAGTCACGCTTTCTTTGTAAACTAGAGTCTGGAGAAGGAGGATTGTATGCTCCTGTCCAGATACAAGATCAGTGTGATTTATCCGCTCTGGTAGACACAGGGTCACAGACGATCTTGATTTGAATCATGACTTTTGACCAACTCACTGCAGGAAGGAGGAAGAGTAACACTTGTCTATAGGCGTGTTATAAATGCCATATCATATCATATCAATCAAGTCCCTCTCAAACCGATTCTAGAAGAACTCCAAAATTATAAGGGAAAGGATATTTCTGCCAATGGGTTCGCAGATTTGGGAAAGAAAATGGTGTGACACCGTTTGAAACATCCGGTGATCATCGTGGCTCCTGTTTATGAACAATTTTCTTTGGAGGCTTTGCCTACTGCTTGATTGCATGAACAAGGTTTTATAAAGCCAAATTGTTCCATCAAGCTGAAGAGGAGTACCAATTATGTCAGCCTGAATTGTCACTTGATTGAATGATACCTCAGCCAGATTGAATATCATTTTCAGAACAATACATTTCCGAGATTACCATTTTTTCAGTAGAAGAACAGAGTGGTGGGGGGACCTCATCTCCACTCATAGAAATGTATCTGCCTCCTATACCTTGAAGTTCTACATTCAGCTGGACCACAAACATGTCTAAAGTCCTCCTGGAAAGAAAAAATATATTCAGAGTTTGACTGATATTCAGAAAAAGGGCACCACACATTCTCCTCCATGCAGAGAAATGTAGAGAAAGATGTTGTGCTCGCTATTTTCTATCTGAGCAATGGAAGAGTCATCAGAAGTGATGCCCTGTTTTGGCGACACCAAAAAGATCAGACCATTCCCTCTTTCAATTTAACAAATAAAAACCCAAAATGTAAAACTTGTACTACCCAGCAGGTAGACGTTAAAAATAATTTCAATCGGAGATAAGAAGTATTGACCATGATTGTTGAATCATTAGAGATGTCACTTTTGAATTGTATTTGAGTAGTGAGATTTCCCATCGTTTTGAAATTTATTTGGATTGTATTTAGAGTGAGGGGTAATTCAATAGGTTTGACAATGTTAAGAACCATTTCAGTCCACTCAATTGTTGCCAAGCAAAAGAGAAGTGCAACAATTTACAGTAACAATAAAAACAGAAGACACACCCTGATAAATCAGAAAGCATTTATGCATTTGAATCATACACTCCAACAAAGTGTTTTGTTCCTACATCCAAAGCCACTAGTCAATCTCAATGACACCACCATTTGAATTTTGGTAGATTAGAGCAATCCTCAAAGTGTTACTTTGAGCTCAGACACCTCTATCAGAGTGGCAGGCAACTCCCAATACTACTGATTTTGAAAATGTAATTCTAGGTCCAATCCCTGAAGATTGCTATGATGAGACCGACAGTATCTGACCAGAAAAGATTAATACACAATACGGGGGGTATTTCTTGGAGTATTCTTCAAGCCCTTAGGGGCTAGAAGAGGTTACCTGTGACATCTTGTAGAATGAGGTAGTATTTAGAGTTAAGAATAACTATCTATCATCCCGGGAACCCTCCTCCAAGTAAACACCATCAAAAGAGGTTGCTCCACCTAACTGGAGGATACTTCTGAAATATCAAAACCACAGTTATTTCTGGGTTTCCGGCAGATGGACGAAGAACAGATAATCTTGACCAATGTCTGTGACACCGATTAGCAATGACAACAACTGAGACAGGTATTCCTGGATTTCCAGAGTATCTTCTCAGTTAACTCATATGATTGCAGGCATATGGCTATTTATTCAACAATGACTATGGACCCTGAATTGGCTCTGTGTTTGTAAGATGATACCCGTTCCCTCTCGCGTTCATGGAATCCCTCACAGAGATTATCTAAGGTCTGGAATCCTGTGGGACGATTCATCCGATCCAGAGTATCTATACAAATCCAGTACAGTGGATCTTTAAACTAAACGTTCAATGAAGACGCTGTGCCTACCTGAGTGAGTTAAATAAACAGGTCACGATGGCCTCTTCCCTATATTGACCAAGTACTGGTCCAGCTTCCAAGGACAAAGGTGGATTCAGCCCTTGACCAGAAAAATAGTAATTGGACGGTACCCGTCAATAGGGAAGATCAGTACAAGCATGTATTTACCTTTGTGGGTTAAAATTATACCTAGACACAAGTGCCTTTCAAAAAATGAGATCTACATTTTCCTTCACAAGACCATACCTAATTTGGGCAAAAGAGGAAACTTGGCCTACGTGAATGATCTGTTGATCAAAAGGTGAAATGCAGAAGAACATCTGACAGAAATCTGATATGTAATGATAATCTTGCAAAGAAATGACTATGACCCTCATTCCGAGGTTGGCGGTAAGGGATACCGGGCACCGGTAAGGAGACCGGTGCCGGTAATCACTTACCGCCCTACTACAAGGTCCCTTAGCGGGTCCCTCAAGTAACGCCTGGTCTGACCAGGCATTATGGACGAGAACCGCTAAGGGACCAGGGCGCAAGTAACGGGCTTGACATGCGCAAGCCCTTTATTTGCGCCCTCCCAATTCCCATTGAGCCCTACAGGGCTGAAATGGGAATGGGGAATGGTTTGGTGAATGGGGATTTACCGGTCCCGCCAAGGTCGGACTAGACCGTAAAGTCCCCATTGCACCATCCGGACACGGTACCATTATTGGTGGCAGTCATGGTGCAAATAGCGCCATGACTACCACCAAACTCGGAATGAGGGCCTATGTAAGTATAATGCCAAGGGGAAATATAAGTCTATGTGGTGGTATACTCTAAAGTGAAATGTATTAAATCCCAGCCCCTCATATTTGAGAAAGTACTGATAGGGGGTATATCAATTAGCGGTAAATCCCGGGAAATTCGTAAGTATTTCATACGGATAAGTGCTTTTGGAAACTTTGGATCTAAATGGTGTGTTTATTGGCAGATCCATGACTGCTATCCTGTGTAATGGGCAATTACAAAATGGGAGCCATAAAATATCTCACTTTGCACATGCCCAGGAAAATAATGTAATTGAAGTAATTGCCTGATTATATCCCACAGCAGTGTCCTGTTACTACCTTCGTGCCACTCAATGGGAGAGAGGTTTAAACTGCAACAGGTTTGTTCACCCACTTTTAATTGCTCACTGAAAAATGACAAATGTACATGGATATGCAGTAGAAACAACATTGAAGGGAACCTCGCAAACATACACGTTAGATATATATTTTTCTTTTTGCAAGCAATTTACATGCAGGAATGTCAAGTAGTCGGTCTTTAAATTAAGTTTTCTCCAATGATGTTTGAAATACTGACATGTCTACTGAGTAAGGGTGAGGTCCTTATTTTCAATAAATGAAAAATATATAGATTTAGATAGGCAGGGATATTCTTTTTTTTAATATGGTTGTCTATAAATTGAAGGCATTGTCCAAAATCATCTTTCATTTATCAACATGTGGTCAATGTGCGATTAGGATAAACCAAATGAACATATGATGATGTCTGTGCTTTAAAAAAGGTCTACATTAAAGTTAAACACAGCTTTGATAATTCAATTTACCAGCGTAGTGATCATTCTTCATTGAACATTGGGATTTCATTGAGAATGATGAAAATGCATAGTTTGCTTACATTTTAAATTGGTTTGTTTATTTATATTTCTTCAATAAATAGATGTTATGTGCAACCCGTCATATTTCTTGTCCTGAAAGGTGGGGTAGGGTGCAGAAAATCGATACTGCTAAAGTAGTGTGTCCCAGGTTCATAAAAAGAACTTTGTTTAATAAATACAAATTGAGCGTGCATGATTTTGGGTGGGTGAAAAATTCCCCCATATTAGATGTCGCCTGATTAAAACATTCTACAAGTACAGTTTTGTTGTGTTGGCATTCTTTTCTCCCCTAACTCACAAAATGGTCCAGTTAATACAATGCAAGAGTAACCCGGCATTGGGAAAGCAATTGCACACGTTACAGCTGTGGATGAATTACAGCACATCAAATGGTTTTGTTATGCTGGCCGGAAGCTTATCTATAAGACCAAGGACTTCATCTGTTCGGCCCTTTGCATCAAAGTCAGGGTCACCGCCAAGCTCCTAAAGTCCTAAAAAAAAGTTTTTTGGAGAGCAAAGTCATTTAATATCATATAGAAACCCCCATGCTGCATTGTTTTCTTTCATGTTTTAAAAAGCTTTCTTGGATGGAGTTTGAGAGTCCACGAATACATCAAAAGCTTCTACCTTAAACTTCTATTGTAGGTCTGTAGGCGCAAATCAAGATATTCATAATTACACTTTGTTTTCTTGACTCATCTCCTTGTATGGCCTTTGAAGACAGCTTCAACTTCAAGCTGAGTGGCTACCATCTATGCTGTAATATGAGCATCAGTGGATGTGTGCAGCTCTTAGAAACAGACTACAGAACTCAAAATGACTAGTAGCAGTAGATATGTCCCAAGACTTGGACTGCATAAACAGTGGACTGCATAAACATTGGACAGAGTTAAACACTTCAAGTTTCAAAGTACTAGCCAGCCATAAAAAAAAAAAACCTTGCCACCACAATTCTGCACATAGCCATAACTCAGCATCTCTTAGTAGACAAAGGTTCAGTATCACTAGGCAATGGCTAGTGGTGGGTGTACATTTTGCAGCCTGGCATAGATATGCTTCTTAGGTTTACTCGAAACAATATCTCATAACAGACAACCCGAGAAACAAAAAATGAATACATCTTTAAATTAATCCACAAGAATGCTTGCTTCATGATAGATCAATAAATCCACTTTTCCTTCTTTAGCAAATTCAAGAGAAACATCATGGATGCCCACTATGTGATCTCAGGCAGGTTTTATGCTGCCCATCATACACCCCTATTGTTTTTCACAAAGCGGCTTCACAGTTAAGCCTTTGTTTTAGAATGTATTGAGAAAGAGAAAAGGACCTATATCTGCTGGAGTGTGCCAAAGAGTCTAATCGATTTCAAAGTAGATTTTGCAGCATCCCAAGCACCGTTTTAAGAGAATCGCAAGCAGCCACATGGCATGCGCATGAATTCATATCAAGGCCACGTTTTTGAAATCCTTTGATTTCTTCTTCGTATGAGCCCCATTATCACATCTCTGTCTTTTACAGTCATTCACACCAAGACGACTGGCTTTTAGTTCTTGACGCATTTCTGAGGCTTTCTCCAGAAACATCAACAGCTAGCTCAAACCTATGAAAGTGTTCTTGAATGCAACTGGTAGCAGTGTTTGTGTCCACAAACCATTTGGTGAAAGAAAGCTGTTCCTGATGCCTGATATCGGGCGTGCAATCAAGAAATAGGTAAACGTACTTTGCTGCGCGTGCACATTTTAGGAAAGCTGCTTGTAAAAATAAATACAATTATTGTGTTTTAGTTCAAAAAACGTTTCCCATTTATTTATTTATAATAACTATTAAAGAAATACCATATCCACATGCAAAACAATCATAATGACAATGAAGTCTTACACTAAAATATCAGATCACAAAAGTTCCTACATACCAGGTATCCATTTAAAGTAATTTCCGTAAGCTTGATATCTACATTTTTCCTTAAAATGTTGTAGCAGTTTTTATAACAGTTTTTATCTAAAATAATGAAATATGCCATTAAGCCCATTCAACCCTTTATAACTTCTAAAAGTGCACCAATTCTGCAAACCCTTTCTTCAACAGGCATCCAAGTGTCAGGCCCAATACACTCAGCATAGGGAGCTGATTTAATGGCAGGTGCATGCGAAATCTTCTTGTTGCCAGGGTTTGAGAAATTAATAGGTACTTCTGGAGAGTTAAATAGACCATTTGACATTCCATTTTGTTAGAATAAGTGTTCAGTTTGGGCAGTTAACTTATCCTTAAACTCCTTTCTAAGGGGGTATTCCTCCTTTTCCCACATGGGAGACCATCCAATACATCTTAACAGTGTTAAGCACACATTTTCAAAACCCCTTAATTCCGTGGGGTCCACCATGCTCATAGCGCTGCCCATAAAGGACAATAAAGGGCCATTTGGTTCTTTCATGGATTTTATAAACATGAACCCACGGTGCAATAAAACCTGACGTTACTCCAATTTCCAGCTGCCAAGCCTGGATAGGGCCGAATTGTGTCATACCTAGTAGGTGTCTCCATAGCCAACCTTCTAATGTGTTCAACCAATCCAAATTGATATAGTACATTGCCTCAGGGCCATACACTACATATGGTGCAATACTTTGCCCATATATATCAATAATGTCCTGCAAATAATACCTTTCCATTTGATCTGTGAATTTCTTTGCTAGTGTTGTGAGGGCATGAGCTTAAGATCATTTTTCTTGTATCATTTCTTTATATTTTAGGACTAAAACACACCCCATGGTAACTATAATCTGTTACTGTCCCAAAACGTGAATTGGCAATATAAATGTGCCTTTAGTTAATCCAAAACACATATATATTGTTTTTTTCCCATTTAATCACCAGATCATTCTCAGCAGCAAATCTAGCAAATTCGCCAGCCAAACCAGCCAGACCCACCGTAGTGTGATCTAACAGGACCACGTTGTCTGCCTACTTAATCCAAACTACTACTCCTTCACCCAGTTTTGCCAAGAACATTCTGGCAGCAGCCAGGCGATCTGGTAAATCCGCAATATATAGGTTGAATAGCATGGGCACCAGCACACAACCTTGTTTTAATTTCTTGCTGGTGCATATTTCTTTTGTGCAGGTGCCCATGCTGTCCAACCTAACCTGTAGACTTGTGTTAGAATGAAATTCCTTAAGTATTCGCAGCAGATCATTTGGCTCGCCCCCACTTTTCTAACTTCAAACATAAATTTCTACGGTTAACCGTATCAAACGCCAATTTGAAGTCAACGAACAATAGACGGAGAGGGGGATTGACAGAATTACATGCCTTGTTTCGAGTGTGTTAAATAGCAATAAACTATGCACAGTTTTGCAACAGGCTCTAAAGCCAATCTGTAGAGGTGGTATAATTCTGCTTTCTTCAGCCCAATTTCTCAATCTGTCCAGTACAAGCGCACAGAATAGTTTCACTGTGGAGTCTTACATTGACAATAGCCTATAATTATTCGGATCGTCCTGCCAATAATAATTGCTTTTTTCCAGCTATCTGGTACTCTGTCTTCTTCGCAAACTCTTGTGAACAAGGTCGTCAGAATGTCGCCCCACCATTCAGGGTGACTTTTGATTACCACATTTGCGAACCCATCTGGATCATGGGACTGCGATCCCTTTGATTTCTTTATATTCATAATAATATTAATATTATCAAAACTGATGTCATAGGCCTGTTTCCCTCCACTGAGGACTCTTGTCCACTGGGATTGCTACTACCATAAACCTTTAATATATGGGCCGTCCATGTCTGTTCATAAATAGCTTTAATTAAACATCCTGGTTTATTTCCCCTAATGTCATTTATGGCACACCACATGCTTTTGGTATCACACTTAGTTCAATTGTTCAGCATATACTTCCATTCAGCATTCTTACTGTTATGACATCATCTTTTTAACCAATCACTGTATTTATTTTTTTCCTTCTTAATAACGATAGCGGCTGCATGTGTATCTGGCGTGTATCTCTTTATTTCCCTATTGTGTTTCCTAGGGTAACATTTTGCTGCTCTGATAGTCGGATCATAGCATCTACTCTTTCTGTGGCCATTTCTATGTAGGTATCCTCTACCTACTGGGATTGCACTTTTTATCAGCTTCATACAGCAGGTGATAATTCCCTGTGCAGTAGCCTCTCTCATATCCAGTTTCTCTGTGCTCTCAATAGAGGCCAAAAGTTGCTTCATTACCCCGATGTTTCCATCTGTCCACTGTAAGGGTGCAGGAATAGACTGACACACAGATGGCATGGTTCTTGGCATGGACTTTTATTATACCCAAAACTAAAGAGGAAACCTACCTCTCCCTAACTCTAAGAGGTGTTTCTCCATTTCAACTACAATACTAGGGATTCGGTCAGGATGTTCATGCAAATCAAGAGTTCATCGTCCAGCGTCATAACCCTGCTTCTGTCCCTTACACTTGTAACTAAACTAAAAAGGTAGTGGATCTTCTTGGTCCAGAAGAATGACTCCCTTATTCTGGACAATGGATCACAGTTCCAATTGTTATGAGGGAATGACTCCCTTCCCCAGGTTTGCAATCCCTTTTCAGAGTACAAAACAAAGTTCTGGGTTGAAATGCCAACAAGGGTAAAGTTCACAGTTCAATTCAAAGGGTAAAGTTCCAGTTCAAACATCAACATTACTTATTGCCCATAGTTGCTTCTTCACTATTGTGTTCCTGCAGAATGCCTCCATCTCCAGGTAGCTTGTAGGTTCTATTACCAGGGGATTGACTCCCATCTCCAGGTGTTTGACTTTTAGTGTTTTCCTCCACACACAGCCAGGGGGGAATTACTCCCTTCCCCTGGACTCTCTCTTCACTTGGTTTCACACTTTCACAATATTAGGGGGAATGCCCCCCTTCCCCTGGCCTTCTCAGGCTTTAATTTATTAATTTTGGCAGACCTTGTACACTCTCCTGCCTGGTAAATGAAGAAGATGAATCGCCTTTCTTCTTACTTGGATGCAGGTCCAGACCTGTATTTCTCTGTCCTGATAAATTGGCAGACTTGGTTCCCTCTCCTGCCAAGTACTGCCACGAGGAAGGGGACGTTGGACCTCTGATTTCCCACTATTTTGGATCAGGTCCTCAACCTTGTTTTCCAGTCTCTCTTTGTGGGATAAACCTGGTCCTACTCTTGCCAAGTACTGTGATGAAGAGGAGGGTATTTCAATTCCTTTTACCATGACTTATATAGGGTTTAGGCCTCCTGCGTTACTCTGTTCCTACCGATCCCAGCTCATTGCCCATTACCTTCTGGACTTGTAGTACACCCGGCTGGTTCTTCCCGAGGTCTGGCTTCTTCTTGGTTTGTGGCACGACATTCTCTGCGTCTCGGTGCATGTTTCCCCTCAGTCTCAGGATTCTCTATCTTCCAGATGATGTAAGAGTCACCCTTGCTCGATATACCTACATCCTTCAGTCTCCCTTCTCCTGGACTCCGACTGCGCCACCAGGTATAGGAGCTCTGCTAACCCTGTGATATCCAGCTGGCATCTCCATGGCAGCTCTTGGGCTTCACAGCTGCACAACATGGTTGACTGCTGCTTTCCATCTTGTGATCCTGTCTATAGTTTTATGACAGTCAAGAAGCTCTTCTCTAACCCTATCACCACTCCCCTCTCCTGGAGTGATCACTTGCTCCTTTCTTCCCACCTCTCTCTCTTCCCTGTAGGCCAAGCCGACTCCAGCACTGCCACCTACCTTTTCGGTCATCCGACCCATGAAGCATGTGTCAGTTGAGGCTTTTGCTCCTACTTTCGCTCCTCCTCCTGCACCTTTGGTTGACTCACACCCTGACACAGCCCTCTCTAACCTTCATCTCTGTGGGCCTCATTACGAGGTGGGCGCAAAGGGATACCGGGCACCGGTAACGGCATTGGTGCCGGTAATCCCTTTGCGCCCTATTCCGAGATCCCTTAGCGGGTCCCAAAACCAGGCGCCCTTAACGGGAGCTGAAAGGGACCAGGCAGCAAATAACGGTACAGCAGATTACGGTACCGTTATTAGCTCCCTCCCCATTCCCATTGAGCACAATGGGGGCTCACATGGGAATGGGGATTGCCTTTTTCAATGGGGACTTACCGGTCCCGCAAAGGTCGGAATAGACCGGTAAGTCCCCATTGAACCAGGGCGGACTTGGTACCGGTATTGGAGGTAATCATGGCGCTAATAGCACCATGACTACCTCCAACCTCGTAATGAAGCCCTATATCTCTAACACTCTGGATGTCCTTGCCCCTATCCTATGGATCAGCTTGAAGCCCAAATCCAAGTGCAACTCTTGGTACAATTCTGGTGTTGACACCCTTAAATGCATGCGTACGGTGGTGGAGAGGAAGTGGAGGGCATCAGGCGCACCCCCTAATAAACTGGCCTTCTGCCTGCTTCAAAGACAGTACAGACTCTCCGTCCTCTGTAAGAAGAGAGCCTACATCCAAGCCTGCATCTCTTCGGCATCTATTAACTCTGCCGAATTTTTCAAAATCTGCAAGGAGCTGGCCAATCCTGCTGCAGTCTCTACCTCTCCTTTTCCCTCCCATGCCCTCTGCACTGCATTGGCCTCTCATTTCACTTGCAATATAAGAAAGGTAGGGACAGAGGGATTGTCAACAGTCAACAGTCACCTCTTCTCTTAATGATTAGATCGCATTTAAGAAAAATATAAAACGACTTTAATATTGATGGTTTTAGACTGTTGACAATCCCTCTGTCCCTACCTTTCTTATATTGCAAGTCTTTCATTTTTCCCAAATTCAAGGTAGGACTCCACATACAGTGGATGTTTGGGATCTCCCCCCTGTTGTTCCTTCTCTCATTTCACTACTACAATTAAGGACATCCTTTCAACCCTCTCCTCCTCTACCTCCTTCTCTTCCTCTTCCTCCTCTACCTTTCCGAGCTCTGTCTGTGGCAGTCTCTCCTCCTCCTTTCTCCTCCTTTCCTGTGTTCACCCCTTATGATGTTTCTAGACAAGTCCGATCTATGAAAGTCTCATCAAAGCAGGTTCTCCCCTGCCCATCCAGAACTATCAAGGCGCGCATTTGTGGAAATGCACTGGTGAAGTGCACTGTCTCGCTGGCTTTGCTGGGGATTATGCCCTTTTTGGATTCTGGCTGCTGTCGCTGCACGAACATGGATAAAGCTACAGGTGAACATCATTTAATGGACTGTGCTAAAGCACTTGAACTCTCTTATGGACTGTGACATTTTGTGGACTGTGTGTCCATAGTAACCCATAGTAACAGGCCCTTTTCTTGCTTTGTTACAGGAGTACGTTTATTAAAAATAAAAAGAAAAGGAAAAAAAAGGTGTGGAAAGCACTCCCACATTACACAGCCACCCTTTAACTAACGTGGACGTGCGCATTTTTGCGTGCACATTTGTGGAAATGCACTGCTGTCTAGCGAGATAGCGTGGAGGGTGGCACTCTAATCCTCATCTGACTGGAGGTACCATATGTGTATGTGTTGAAATCTCTATTACATATGTTGATATTGTAAAACGTTCCTACAGTTTTTCCTCCTATCATTAAGGGACGGTTGGGTTTTAACGGTTATAGTGAATGTGTGTTCTTTGGTAGCCTTAACATCAGACTTGTTGGTTAAATTTGGTACACAGTCTATCGTCTATTAGACAACACAGCCCATCAAAAATCTGCTTTTGGTCTGTGAGGGCTGCATAAGTGGGTAGAGAGTTACCCCAAGCGAGGCTGGTAGGAGCTGCCTTGTCGGTGCTGTAAATTGGAAACAGCGTGTGTTGTTCACACGGTGGTGGTTATAATTTAAACCATACACAAAATCAATGTATACCCCTTAAATCACATTCAAATGGAAAAGGGTCATTACACCCTGAAATCAGGCATGCCGATTGTAAATGCAATGTTATTTAATGACTGTGAACCCATAACATCAAAGGTTGGGTTACCAAATCTGCATACGCCAGTCCAAAAAAACGACCAACATGTATAGCGGATAAAAAACAAATAAATAAAAGCCAAAATCGAACGGCGTCAAAGGGCAATGACATTCGCCTCTTTTACAGTCAAGGGGCTGGCCAAGGGTCTGGGCCAACCAAGATGCAACTTATTAATGGCAATAAAGCAAAATAAGATACATTGTCAGAACTAAACACACGTTTAGACGTGGAAGTTGCTGCCATTAACATTAGCGCAAAAGAAAACACAGCCATTAAAGGTGGTAGCATTCTATCGGATACTACTATGGAGACTGTGAGCAAACACTGTGATAATAATATACTCTCAACACATAGATCTCTGGAAAAGATTAACGAGAGTCCTCCGAAAACATGCTCAGTAGAGGCACAACATAGATTGAGGAAAGCAGATCACGCTATGCATATTACGGGTCAAGTAGATGAAGATGCTCTCAATTTCATGTATTTAAATCATATATCAGATAATCAAGATGAAGTTGTTTTTGTTTTTGAGAAGTTACATATTGCACCAAAACAAAAGTCAAAACATTCCCCAGGAATTTCCAAATGTTCTGACCGAGACGCCTCTATACTTTCCCCCCAACTCCTAGACGTCCAAATGCAATCTGGGATGAGCAACAATCATTATGTCCGGTTGATAAATCCACGAGGAGACAATACCACAGCCTCTCATGAATCCAACTTTAATTGCTATGAATACAGCCTTACTGTCCCTTGCCAAGTTGTATGAGGTGATAGACCAAAAGCTTAATTATCAAACAATTTTATTGACGAAGCTATCAAATCAAAAAATTGGCAACACTGTAAGCGAGGAAACAGGACAGGGTGCTCAGTTTGAGATCTTTATGCACTGTAAGCAAACAGATGCTGAGAGCCAAATTGAGGCCACAAACGACCTCGAACAAAGGGCTGTATCACATTTGGAACAATTTGTATTTGGAAAGATCTCGCATACAAAGGACTCTGATGATATTGTGGAGATGAGGCAGTTAAGCCTGCCATGTTATAATGTCTTTGACAAAGTTAAACATAACACAGATCAAGGGGTGACCGGAGAGATTGTTGATAGTGAGAAAGCTCAACAAAAGGTGATCAATTTGACACAAGAAGTGGACTCTAGGAAAACCAAAAAAAATCAACCGGTGAGAAGACCAAGAAACAACATCAAAAAGTCTACCACCATTCAAAGAAATGTTAGATCAAATCCCAAAACGAGACGCTTTTTGAAGATATTAAATGCCCCAAAAGAAAAAGATACTAAAGAAGAAAGGGAAAGTGATTCTACGAGCCTTCTAAAACAACATCCTGAGAGTTTGTTTGTTTGTTTGTTTTATTATTTGTAATGCGCGAGCATATGATAAGGTAACAGGGCCCAGCAGTTACATGAGTGCTAACAGAAAGGTCGTACCTAATTTGGTGTACAAACCATTGGATGATCTAGTAGCAGAGACTGTACTGATGAACGAGAAGGAAAAGGACTCATTGCAACAGCCCCCTGTCATAGCAACTACTTCGAGAGACCAAGAGCTTGTATCTGCTGGGTTAATCGCGTCAAAAATAAGAGAAGAAATAAATAAAACTGTGGAATAGTATATGGCTATCAACCAGAATGAGCATGCCCAATCGAGAGCCGATACTGAAGGACTCCCAGAGTTGGGATACAGACCTATCCTATATGGCCCCAAAACGGCTGTAAAAAAGCTGCTTGAACTTCGATCAGATGCTGAAAACTCGGGGCAATCATCGCAATGGAAAATAAATACACCTATGTCTAACCAATCTACATTTCAAACAGGAGCACCTGTAAATAATAATAGAGTGCGAAGCAACCATCATTCATTTATATTGGAATGTAGAGAACATCCCTTTGTGCAATTTGATTTAAATAGAGCAAGTGTACCAAATATAAGCAAAGAAACAACACAATTGCGGAATATAAATACAACAGATATTGACAGAATCGAGTTCCTGGATGATCAAGATCTATCCAAGTCCCGAATCTCAGTCCGCTCTGCTGTGATGGCTGACATTTTCTGACTTGCAAGGGATACATTTTTCACAATGGGCTTTGAGGATACGGATACAACAAGAGGAGACAAGCCAGGCATCATGAAGTGGATTCCCCGCATATATGGAGCTAATAATACCAAGCAATTTCAAATGGAGAAACATCAGCAACACCAAGCATAAAAATCCGCAATAACAGAAAAAATTCACCTCATATCTTGAACACCCGAAGGTTCACTCCTTTTATACATTTTCGAAATAGTGAGCTAAACAGTTTCGATCTAGTGGTGTTCCAAGAAACGTGGCTGATGCAGGCCCCAATATGGGATGAGTATGAAATAGTAATAGAACCAGCATTCCGACTACCTAGAGGCTGCCCGATGGTGTGCCTTATGGTAGCGATTGAAAAACAAGAGGTTTTAAAGTAACTATGTATGACCCTTTAACCCCCTTTATTCAGGTTGTAGAATTGTCCAAAGGTACATATATTATCATACTTGTCAATATGTACTGGGGTAGGTCTCACTTGACACCGGATTCCTTCTTTGCCCATTTAGAAAATGTTTTCTCTAAAATATCTGTGGGAAAGCACGTTGATTTCATGTTGGTCATGGGTGATTTGAATCTCCATCTAATAGAAAGAAAGGGAAGGAAGCAATCCCTGAAAGAACAAAGGTGGTGTCATATTATGAAAGATATGCAGTTTGTAATGCTAAATGGCACAGTGGAGGGTGGTATACCAGCAGCCAGCACATGGCATAATGGCCCTCTGGAAGCAACCATTGATTACATATTTGTAAGTGGCACATTGATGAACATGATCCAAACCCTAGATCAAATTCAAAGAGTGATCATGGCCAGCTATGTTTAACATGGGAGTGGGAAATAAAACATTTGAAACAAACTGGGAAGTATGTAAGCAAATTAAAAGTAAATAATGCTAGAGATCGGATAAGATGGTTGGAACCGTCACTGGTAGCATTTGACAGATCTCTTTTAAATCATCATGGGCTGGACTATGTGTCATCAATGCAAAAATATGTGTCAGTTCTTGCTCCTGTGCAAGGTAACAACTAGAGACATTCACATGTCTTTGATGCCGATGTTAACAACAAAAAGGCTGAGCTGCGAAAACAAACACGGTTGCTAAGCATAGAAGAGAAGATGTCCCAAAGCAAACACCTACGATCGGTATATAAAAATTGGCAAAGAGGCAGAAAGGTGATATGTCACCAAAGGGACAGTAAGCAAATGTTAAAGACAATTGTATCGAAATCTTAAAGCTGTGATATGGGGTCTATTAAACAAATCAACATATAAAGATCAGGACTCTGTTCAGATAAATTATGTAGCGGCAAAAACTTGGTGCGACTACTTCCTAAAAATATATCAGGCTCCAATAGTAGACTTCCATCTAAATATTGAGAGTAGAACCTGGAATCACTCAATTGAAATTGACTATGGGGTCATGCAGTTTTACATCTCCAAACTTAGCTTGTCTCGTGCTTCGGGACCAGATGGGGTGGATAATAGAATGTTGAAGGAAAATCCAGCGGTCTGGGCATCCACACTAACCAAGATAATCAAGGAAGTAATGCACACAGGCAAATTACCAGAGTCATGGAGAAAACCTATACTCATTCCTATTTTTAAAAAGGGGAATCGACTAGATCCGGCTTTATATAGACCTATACCCCTTCTGGACGGTCCGGGCAAGATATCCGCTCGTATAATTCTTAGAGAGTTCAATAGTTTGCTTACGAAGGAGAACTTAAGAGATCCATGGCAAACAGGCTTTTTGAAAATCTGGTAACAGGCATCAATTTGCTGACCCTAAATACCATCATTGCCAACCATTCTAGTACAAAGCAACCGTTATATGTTGCCTTTGTCGAATTTAAAACAGCCTTCGACTCGGTGGTAAGAGAACTCCTATTTATCAAATTAATGAAGAATAACTGTCCTTGGTATATCATTAAATGGCTCATTACATTCCATGACCAGACAACATTGCAAGTAAGATTGGATGGGAATGGAACACTTTGATTCCATTCCAACATCGAGGGGACTGACTTCTTTATATTAGATCTTGTTAAGGAGTTTATAAATACAGTAACTGACTCATCAAAAATTGGATGCCAAGTTGTCAAATGGTTATTGTATGCAGATGATCTTCTACTAATATCAAAGACACCGTTTGGATTGCATAATATGCTAAAAGCATTGGAGAAATATGCCACGTTCACTAAAATGACTATAAACATCAGAAAAACACAAGTAATACAATTTGGCAATCCCAAACAACGTAGTAAGAACTATGGGTGGACACAAAATATGCAGGAGATCGAAACGGCGCCTACTTATACTTATTTGGGTGTAAATATTAACAATCACCCAGAGATCTGCCTTATGAATATGGCCGTTAGCTAAAATGGAATAGCCTAATATCACAGGCTCGCATTATCAATGGAAAATATAGCAAATTTACCATTGCACCGTTGATACCATATTTTAAGCAAAAGGCCCTGCCTATATTGTTTTATGGGGCAGAAACTAAGGCATGTAAACCATATAATTATTGGAATAAGATAGAAGGAGCACATTGGAGAAGTCTGTTAAAGCTTCCGACCTCGACGCCATTAGCCCTCATAAGGCATGAGCTAGGATTAACTTCAATCTATGCTACATACACATAGAAGGTGTCCATGTTATATAGGAAATGCGTCTTAGATAACCACCAGAATGGCCTGTTCATACAACTGGCCAAGTATGTAAGAGATTGGAATGATAGATTCATCAAACGTTGAAGATCGAAGGCACAGGAGTTTATGCGAGAAGAAAACATATCGGAAGCATTATTAATACAAAATCCTGATGAAGCTAAAGATAAAATGTGGAAAAGGGATTGGATCAGAACTCTAGAACTATGTAATGCTTATAAAAGTTTCAAGGAGAATCCATTTGTCCTAAAATCATTTGGAACTCCTGAATTATACATCCTGAAATCCCCTAACGTCATGCATCGTGCAGGACTACAGATTGAACTTGTGGAAAACTAGAGAGATCACAGCTAGGTGCTCCAATGATGGCCAAAAAACCAACATCTGTTGATTCTGTAATATACAAGTAGAATCCCTTGAGAATATCATCAGTGAGTGCCCAGAGCTGAAATATCTTGGGATCAAATATTTTAAGAAACTGTTTGAATATGTGGACCACATGGTCGCTAAAGATCTATGTTAATATGTATTTCACATACATACCAAATCATTAGGTTATGCCTTAATGAATTTATTAAATGAATTGAATCTGGAAAATGATCCGCACAGTGTTCTAGGAAACTGAACTACAAGGAATGGACATGTGATGTATTCGTAATTGTCGTCTGGATCATGTTGTAATTTCTTTCCTTATTAGTCATCATTTTATTACAATTCATGACTTTGGGTTTTTTCTTGGTTGCCCATTTGGTTGTTTCCCTATGTGACCGAAAGGAGGAAATGTATGAACAATGTAAATGATACATCAGAAAGAAAAATATTTCTTTGACCTTTTAATTGTAATTTTAAGTTTTAATGTTTGGTTGTAAAAAACAATTAATATGTTTTATATTGAAAGTTAGAATTTTTTCAGCCAGTCCAATACATAATAATTAAAGAAAAGAAAGTCTCATCAAAGCAGGTTCTCCCATGCCCATCCAGAACTATCAAGGACCACATTGACACCCTTGCTCCAGCCTTTAGCCAATTTCTGCAATCCCTTCTTTGCCACTGGAACTTTCCCCTCCCCCTTAAGAACTCTCTTGTGCAGCCTTGCCCGATCCTTCCTCTCTGGCTAACTGTCACCCAATCTCTATCACTCCTTTCCTGGGCAAACTCTTGGAAAAGCTGGCCATCTCCCAGCTTAATCTACATACTGCATCTGTTGGTTGCCTCCATGACCACCAATCTGGCTTCAGATCTGCCAGAAGCACAGACACTGCTCTTCTGAACACCTGTGAAGACTCGATCTCCAATCTTGACTCTTATCTACCTCCTTTCCGCATTCTCCTTGATCTATCCTCTGCTTTTGACACGGTCAACCATGCCACCAACCTCTGTGACAACCTTGGTATTACTGATCAGGCCCTGGCCAGGTTGATCTCTTTTCTCACTGACCAAACCTCTAAGGTCAAACGGGGATCTTACTTCTCTTCTATCTTTCTCTCTACTTGTGGTGTTCCGCAGGGTTCTGTCTACCTTCTCTGCGTGGCTCTGCAACCACTACCTGGCACTTCTTGCCCACCACATCGCTACTATCTGTTCCAATTTTCAATGTTATGCGGATGACTCTCAGCTTTCTTTCAGGCTCCCCTCAGCCACCTCTGCTTCTTCTCTCATACCAGACTGTCTGGCTGCAATTAAGCAATGGTGTGCCACCAACTATCTCTGCCTTAATGCTAGTAAGACCTAGATCTTCCTCATTGGGACACCCACCCCCTCCTTTCCCCCCTCTCTCTGGCTGCCCACTCTGGGCCCTCTTCCTGCTCCTTCCTGTGAGGCTAAGAACATTGGTGTCATCTTCAACTCCACCCTATTCTTCTCTGCTCACATCTCTGACATCTCCATGAAGTCAAACTATGAGCTGCATCTCCTCAGAGGCATTATTCCTTTTCTCACTTTCCCCCAGAAGCTCACTGTCTCCAGAGCTCTGGTCCTCTTTAGGCTGGACTATTGCAACAGCCTCTTTCTAAATCTGCCTGCCTCTACTATTCAACCTTTACAACTTATCCAGAACAGGACTGCGAGATTTAGCCTTGGCCTCAAGCCCAGGGGTCGTATCTCTCCAGCTCTGAAATCTCTTCACTGGCTCTCTGTGGCTGCAAGGATCAACTTCAAGAGCCTCTGCATCGTCCACAAGGCTTTCTGGGGCCTGGGAACGCTCTACCTTCAACTTTGTCTTCCAAAACATCTTCCTTCTCGAGCTCTATCCTCATCCACCTCCAACTCTCTGAGGGTCAGAGGCTTTTCCAAGCAGAGAGTTGGGG
This sequence comes from Ambystoma mexicanum, assembly GCF_040938575.1. Lineage (NCBI taxonomy): Eukaryota > Metazoa > Chordata > Amphibia > Caudata > Ambystomatidae > Ambystoma > Ambystoma mexicanum. Next base: position 309,465,802 of record NC_090921.1, read on the forward strand.
GCAGATCTATCTCCTCGGCTGGGCTTTCCTCTGGAACAGCCTCCCTGCTTCTCTCAAACTTGAGCAGAACCACCTCCGGTTCCAGAAGCAACTCAAGACCTTCCTTTATTCTTCCGATTTCTCTATTCCACTCCCTTGCTGATGCACCTGACTGCTCCATGCACTGGTCACTTGGTCACCCTCTAAACCAGCCCAGGCTCCTGCAAGTCCAATTGCCCTTGCACTGCCTAAGGACTCCCCAGCACTTAAGGGTCTGTATCTGCAATCCTACAGTCCCTTCTCTCTGCATGTATGACCCAGCCACTGGCTGCACTTTTGAGTTAACTGAAATTCCCCTTCCACTCCCCCTGGCACTTCTCCCCTTCTCTCTTCCCCACACATGCATGATCTGAATGACACAAGGCCTAGTAGTTATTTTGTCTTACCTTTGTTCCCCCTCCTTGTCTTGTCGCACCTAGAAACGCTTGTGTACAGATGTGTTATAAATACCACATCAAATCATATCATGATTTTCTTCAACGGGGCTCCAGAAGAAACCTCAGTCAGGCTCTTGTTGGTGTTACGCTCACCTGGTATCCACAGGGACGCCACCCAGCCGGGTTACTCGCTGGTATGCTTCTCAGCTTTGCCCTGATGTGGTCTGCGGGGAAGGTTCTGCCTGAAAATACAGGAGGACTGTGTTCAGGACTGACCGACTGGGGTAAGTATCCTCCCTCCACACCCGTATGATTTCAGTCCCTCTGGTGCCCTCTCCTCACCTTGTGGTAGAATTAGGCGTGCTCTCCATCCTGCCTTCTTTGCAGGGGCGCGTTGTCTTTCATGGGCGAGTGCGGTCCAGTTATTTCACTGACGCCGGCCCGTTTGACATTGTTCAGGTAGGTCTTATTGCTGTTCTTTAGTTTGTTGCTATCCTGCATGCTTTTCTTTGTTTAAAATGTCTCTTTTTTCTCCCTTAGGTATGCGGTGCTTCAGCGCGGTGAACTGGGTTGGTTGAGCCCCGCTGGTAAATGATGGCACATTAAGAGCGCTATGATGCAGTAAGTAAGCGCTATGCGCAGCGTTGCGAAGTCTTGCCTTTGCTAACCTGTGTTTTCCTTCCTTGTAGAGTAAATAGCCCCAACAAAATAGTCCAGGTAAAGTAGTCCCTAGGCTACCACACCCAAAACACTACACCACATAGCTTGATTCTTAGGAACCAAGCTATGTGGATGCCTGCATGTTGGCTGACAATACAATAAAGTAGTTCCCAAGCACATTGTTTTTCACGGTGTATGAGCCTGGCGCCATAGATGCCAGGACTTGCCCCATGAGGGATTTTGAAGAGGATGCCAGGCTCTAGAAGCCAGAGTCCTCATTCCAACTGGCCAATGGGTTTGCCAGAGGGGGTTTTGGGCGAGGGTCGTGACAGCTGGATTGTGTCTAGGTTGTGGTGTGGAAGGATAGGTAACACTATGGGCTGTTTTATTTTCCCTGTCATTTCACTTCTTATGTCGGGGTTACAAACAGGGCACTGATACGATTTTACTGCATACTTGGAATCAAATGATTTTTCAGGGAATAGAAAAGTAATTAGCTTTGCCAATAGTGATACCTTATGCTTATTAAAAGATATGTGGTCCCCTCAAAATTCCTCTTGAAATCAGGCAGCAATATTATTAGAGTTCCTACCTGTGACATTGCTCTGATGGTCACTGATTTGTAAATATCAATGGTGATTTTTGCGTGGAAGCGGGGAGGTAGGCTCCTATATGTTCATTGTTTCCCATTTACGCTGGGCACATTTTCCTGTTTTTAGGGAGCATACATGTGTGGTGTGTATGCCTCTTAGCCGTAATGCTGCTGCTGTGAGTAAGTGCTTCTCACAGCTCTGTTGACAGGATAATGTAATGTGGATGGTGAACAGAGGCTCATGAATACTGATCATCATATTCTGTGGTGCAGTTATTTTGATGCAATTATCAACCTTACATAAACATGAGAGGCATGTTCTCCTCGTTTCAATTATTTCATTAAAGTGGCAGTTTTCTGACACATTTCTTTTAGTTCCCATTATTCCGTCTGCAAATATTGTATGCTGTCTGAAGTTTGAGCATCATTTATGATAAGTGTTATTTGTTTTTTGTAATACAGATAACGGGTGTTTTTTCTCACGGTATAAAACACTTTCTACGTTGTCTCTGAGCAATGCCATCAAATGAATAGCACAACTAAACCTACTGTTTATACTAAGCTTGCAATGCTTTTTTGTGCATATACATATGTTTCTCTTCACAGGAGTTCCTTTGCAAGATAATGTAGCAGATCTGATCTTGAAATCTGGGGGCCAGAATCTAATCTTGCCAAAAAAGTGGCGTGGACATCCAACACGCCAAAAATCAACACCTACAACATTTAAGGTGGGTACAGCAAATGGCGTGGAGCAGTCATAAAGTCCACATCTTTACTTTGCTGAAAGACAAGTGCTGCAGTGCCAGTGACCGTTCTCCCAATGCCGCTATGAGAATAGTGTAAAATAACAAAAGTGTCATTTCGTGATGAAAGGACACTTTTCTTATTTGCTCCGTATTCTGTATCTATGTAAATAGAGGGAGCAAATAAGCAAACTTTAATTATTTTACTTGCAGCCCAACATGATTTCCAGGCATGAGCAACAACTCACAGGATGCTGTTAATTAACACCTCTTTTGGCTTGGGAAGAAAGGGTGCGCTGGCTTGAGATTATAGTCCCTGCCAGCCCCTTACACAGCGGGCGTTGGCAGGGCTGTTGCTATGCGATAAAACACGACTTTGCACACCCTTTGCTTCATGGAAAAAGGTCCATCAGCAGAAACAGGACACTTCCTATTTACCACGTGTCTCAGGATCAGGCCTTTGGACTTGTTGATGAGCTCTCTTTATAATCGCATAAAAAATATATTTTTTTAGTCTATGTTTTGGAGAAATTGTTCTAGGGTGAACCTTTTACACAGATTTGAAAATAATTGCAGTGGTTGGGAAGAGGACATTCCCTTCAAAACTCTCTTTGCAGATGATAGCTCACTAACTAGGCATGCTCACAAAGCGGCTTACCTCGTTAGCTGCACACATGGAAAATAATGTACGCATGAAAGCCAACCATTGCTGCACTTAGAAAATCTTAATTAGAGGGAACACAGCAGTGGCTACATGACATTTGGACACCCTGCCCTTTTCCCTGGATTTCAGCAAAACTCTGAATTTCTTTGGCGAAGTGTTGTTCCTTATACAATTCCACAACGTTTCACCAATCTGCATAACATTTTGCATAGTTACCTGCTAGTACCCTCCAGACATAACTGGCTACATGACATATACACCACACTCCTTTCCCCGGATTTCAGCAAAAGTCAAAACATTTTGTGGGTTTGCGGCTTGGCAAAGCATTGTTCCTTATACAATTCCACACTGTTTCACCAATCTGCACCATGTTTTGCATAGTTATCTGTTAGGACCCTCTAGACATTACTGGCTAAATGACATTTGGACACCCCACACCTTTCCCCGGATTTCAGCACCTTCACACATGAGGCGGTTGCATGAAATCGGCAAAACATCAATGTAGAAGGACCGGTCCCGACATGAGGAACAACACTCGAAGTCCCTTTGGGATCTTGCATATCACGTTTCAAGGCGCTAGGATACATGGTTTCTGAGATATTTGCACTGCAATGCACCACAACAAACTGCATCATGCAGGGGTGAGCTCACAGCTGGGGAGAGAACACAGAAGGTCCCAGTATGCAGCAGCACACCAACTGTCGCCTCCCCCCGACATCTGTTCCGGGGTAGGTCAGCCAGCCATTCTCAGTGCAGCTTACTTCAGGGCGCAAAGCACATCAAGCAATAAGCAAACTGGAACAACGACCTACAAGATTATTGATGTTCAATTGATGTTCAACAATTGATGAGAGTGTTATCATGTCTGTCTACAGAACTCTTTTGGAGAACGGATACGTTTGCTAGTGATTCTCTAAAGCATCTTTCAGATAAATGAGCCCAGCGGGGTCATTGACCACAATGTTCTCTCAAATACTACTAGTCATGACTACAGGCCAGAAGTCTGGGTCTAAAAGGTCACTTGCATGAAGAAGATGTGAAATCTGCATAGCATATCTTCTTTGGGACGTCGAAAACCAGGTTTCAAGGCCTTAGGATGCATGGTTTCGGTAATACTGCCGGCGGTAACTGCACCGAAAATGGGAATTCCCATGAATTTACCTTCAGCTCAGAGCTGGAGGTACATAAGCAAGACTCATAATAGGACCAGCCCTTATATGTGATGTAATACCATTACCGTCGCATTTAAGGGCTAACGCTCAACTCGTGATGAGGCGCACATACTACTAGTCATGACTACAGGCCAGAAGGCTGGGTCTAAAAGGTCACTTTCACGAGGAAGGTGTGAAATCTGCATCGGGATATCTCCTTAACCACCATCAGCTCTAAGGATGTTTTCCTTAAGTTAGTGATCTTACTCCAGGACCGACTCATTTTCATGATCTATGTGGCTTTGTCGCAGGCTGTGCATGCTCGCTTCACATACTTCTTCTGCAATTTCTTTAGTGTGTCCCACTCTTGACTCTCTAGGGCTTTTCGTTTCTGATTTTGACTCATAGATAGCTTGGATTTCGACATTGTTCAGGCTACTGTCTAGCAAATAGATCTTTCTCTACTTGTCTTCTGCAGTGTACGTCGGTTTTAATCCTTTCATGGAGTCTGGACAGTCAACGGTTCTTCAAGGTGTTCGCTTTTTTGCCTCTGTTTCTCTCCTGCTCAGTACAATCTCTACTATATTCCTCTTGCAGCTCAGGCATTCACTGCCTGAACCTGATTTTGCAGGAATATTAAGAACTACGGTCTGCATAGTAAATTGACAAGCTGGGTTAGGTCAATGTTAACTGATGAGTGATGGGTCCCATCACTGGTATGTATTTGTGGGTTTTGAAATAGAAAAAGCCTGTCTATGAAGCAACAGAGCGATGTACAACAAGGACATACGGTAATAGGGTACAATATTCCATTCAATCAAACAACTTTTATTATAAAACACACATACAAAAGTACATTTCTCAAAGGTTTACAAAGGTAAACAATAAAAAAAAGTTAATAAGACCAAATGGAACAATTTAAAAAAGGTGTTATTCCTCATTGCCCGTCTATAAGTAGACGGGTCTTGTCGTTGTGTTCCTTCTTGTTCCACTACGGGACTACCTGGTTTATGGTACAAAATGAACACAATTAGAAGTGGCAAGTACAATCGCGATGGGATTTCCAATAACAATCCCCTCTGATACAAGAGGAATCAATAGAAGAGCCTGTCGAATGGACGAGGGCTATCTAAATACATTGCCACTGTACAACTATATTAGGTGTTCCAACCAGCTACAACGCAGCATAGACTCTATTCTGCTATTAAATAAATATCTATGTGCTAATGGTGTAAAATAGTATCTGGAGAAACTGACCCATTAATAAAAAAGAAAACTTCTTTGGGAAATGTCAGCAACATATTTTGCTGACATTTTCCAAAGAAGAATTGTTTTTATGAATGGGTCAGTTTCTCCTGATATTCTACACCATTACACCATTAGCACATTGATGTTTTATACCAGAATAGAGCCTATGCTGCCTTGTAGCTGGTTTGAACACCTCATATAGTGCACATGGGTTCAAGCTTGTTCATTGCTTTGTCACTTGTGCAGTCCCTGGGTAAACAGCGCCCCCCCCCCTCCAAATTGATGTGTGTGTGTGTGATTGTGAGGGTGCACATATCGGAGCATAGATTACCGTTATAAGAGGATAGGTGAGTGAGCCTGGAAACACAGGACTTTGTAGTGTGGAATTTACCAATGGCCACTTCTGGCAAGGTCAATAGACTGACCCTCTCAGGAAGTGGAAGGGACCCTCTCATCTTGGGGTGGGAGGCCTAGCAGGGTGGAAATGTATTGATTCATTTATTTATTTATTTATTGGACAGTTTTATGGCGCCTATACACAAGTGTTTCCAGGCCCCACAAGACAAAATTGGGGATGGGTGGACTTAGGAGAAGAAAACTATAAAAACAACAATGAGAGTTATATTGGTATTGTGACAGTCCTACGGTGCACGTGCAAGAGAAAGGTGATACGTGCGTGGCAGGGGAAGAGAGCAAATGCGGGAAGGTGTGCCCAAGAAAAAGGGGGGGTGACCAGGTGATAGGGGCTAAGACATCCAGTGCCAGGGGAAGAGGGGGGAAGAGGCAGTCATACCCCAGAGGGGGAGGGTGGCAGTTTTGAGATCCCAAGACACTGTCCCTTCTGTAATGCCAACGTTGACTATGGTACCACTCTTGATCACCTCACCCCTCAGATTAGAACCATCATACCTAAAATTATCGTCACAACCTTATAAAGCTGCTCAAAGACTCTGACGGTTAAGTGAACTTCTGGCACTTTACCAAATTGATTTCTCACACTTCCAGATCTTCATAGTTTTCACTTGCAATAGCCCCTTTCTATACTCTGGACACCTCCTTGTAATTATACTGTAAAATCTATTATTGTATATATGCTCCTCTGTGTAACTATTTTGTAAAAATCGATTATTGTAAATATGCTTTTTGACATTATATAACTCCATTGTAACTGTAAATGTATTCCTATGTACAACTAAACTGTGAGTAACCTTATGCGATGCGCCCGAATACATTTGGGTTTGGTGCGCAATACAAGTAATAAACTAAACTAAACTAAACCTCAGTTTACAAATGCAGGGCAGTCTTTCTTTGTTTTTCGAGAGAACTACATGAAACAGTCTCAGCAGTGGACCAGAGAGGGAGCAACCCTCCAGAGCCATTCAAGGGGGTCCTAGTGTCAGTGCACCCCAACCACCAGCTTCACAATGAAAGGCTGATGCTCAACATGAAAAACAGACCTGCGTGTATGCAGAAGACTGCCATCTACTCCGCATGTCTGCAACACTCACCCGCACCAGAGCCGCAAAGTGGCATTATCAAATGGAGTATCAGCCACTGCTTACTGGTAATGGAGCTGCTAAGCTGCTCTTTAACAGAGACTGTTGCATGATCAAGCTGACCCTTGACTCACAGGCTGAAAGGGTGCCTAGTGTCAGCGGGCCCTAAGTGCGACATGAAAATAGAGAGCAGCGTGTTCTCTGAAGGCTGCCATCTGCTCCCCAGGCCTACTTTGCTCAACTGCACCCAAGCTGTGACGCGGCATTGTGAAAAAGACTATCAGCTGTGTAAACCAAACTCACCTCTTACAGGTAGCATGGCCGCGGAGTGGCTCTTTAACAGAGACTGTCACATTAAGCACTTGGCCACCTAAATTAAATGGAACTATGATTGTAGCATGCCGCCGTAAATAACTCACATGAGAGGAAGGGGCGTGTCTTAGACCCTCTCATAAGTACTTGTCCAAGTAATAATAATAAAAAAGATATTTTTAATACAACCTTCACTGGATAGTCCCTTTTATCATTGGGTAATAATTGTATTTTACAACTTCTCCTGGGCGGGGAAGGCTGGGAGAGATTGGCCAGGGGAGCCAGAAGGGGAGAAGCAATGGATGCAGGAGGGGGAGTCTATAAGGGGCAAGAGAATCCGAGGAGGTGTGGGTTGTCCGGGTGAGGTCAGAGGAGCAAGAGTAGGAGGAGGCAGACCAAGAGATCAGAAGAAGGATGGTGGAAAAGAGCGTGGAGGCAGTTTATAGCAAAGGTGACGTATTGGTTGTTGAGAGAAAGTAACACTGTGTTGTGAGAGTGTCTATATGTAAGGCCTGTGAGTAAAAGTGGTACTAGGAGAGTTTGGAGTGACTGAATGGTGGCAGAGAGTGAACGGAGGGTGATTGAGAAGAAGGTGGGGTGGATTAGCAGTGGCATGGAGGTGGGAGTAACAGGATGTGGAGTAGAGGTGGTGTGAAGGTTGGAGTAGTAGGAGGTGGCATAGTAGAGGTGGACAAGTGGGAGCAGTAAGAGTATAGGTGAAGAGAGTAGTAGTGTAGAGGAGACCCCAGACGTGGCCTGCCGCCTTGCCCCTCGCTTCGAGGTGCCAGTAAAGTACTCGTCAAGGTATGTGACGTACGAGGAGCACCTGAACCAACAAAGGGCTGCAATGGGCCTCTGCCCTGTGTACATTAGAAGATCAATACCTGGTGAAATGTCCATAACCAGGCAACCCTGGGCAGCATGGTACCCAATCAGACGACCATACCAGCCTTTGATACGGAACGAGGAGGAATGCCTACACACAGTCCATGAAGAGACTCCAAAAGCCATAATGGAAGGCCAGTGGAGATGAAACAAGCACCAGAGCAGCTCCAAGAAAGAACTAAAGGAGTACTGAAAGCATGCATGCCATTACTGACAACTGCGAGGATAATAGTAAAGGACAAAGGGGAGAGACACTGTGAAAAACGTATGAGAATGGTGCCACGAGACAAGATGGAAGCAACCGCCTTATTGAACGTGTGTAAATAAGCTTAAAACGCAAGATGCTAAGTAATCGATTCTGCTTGCAATGCTTAGTAGAATTAGAGCGGCAAGCGCCGACTGTATACATCTACCTCAATACAGCACAATGTACACGTGCGACTCCATTTTGTATAAACAGAAGTACTCCCAGGTGGCCAAGGCCTGACTGGCCAAGTTTCATATCCAGGCCCAAGCTGAGGAAAGGAGCGGGATCGAAACTTAACAAAGGATGGCTCATGCCGGGGCAATCGAGGTCAACCAGAGAAGGGGAGGCGAGCATGAGCTCACGAAGCTCCAACTTCAGAGCATGCCAGCCCGCCCGTGAAGGTCAAGATAAGAGAGGCCCATGCAGGTGGCTAAGCGCATACAGAATTAAATGCACAAAAGGTTGGAAACTGAAGCAGATTCACGGTGGACCAACACGTAGCCAGACAGGCGCGAAGAGGTACCACCGCCTGATGTCATCCAGAACCAGAGGGTGCCATAACTTTTCCTGATAAGAGACTACAGATCGGAGGCCATAGCCCGCCAACTAATTGACACATAGCCCTAAACCACTGATTGATGGAAGGGAGGCAGGATGCATCTTGGGACACTAGGCACCTGGGTGTCTATTCTGCATGCTGCTAATTAAAATGGAGATTTATGTTTAAGGGTGTAACTTGCCCAATCACAAGGGACCATGTAATCTACGGTCCTATAGACATTGTAACCAATGAGACATCGTACTTGTAGTGACGTCAATCACGTGTGGTGTAGAGGGAAGGGCGTAGACGCCCACCTGATAAGAGTTATCCAATCCACTTGCATTATTTCCATATACAGTTATAGCACCTATACTTAAGTTACCTTTCCTAACCAATTGTATTGCATGATGATTTTTTGTAGAATTAGACGTCAATGGTGACAGATTTTGCCCATAAAAGAGGCTGTTGGACTAATGTTCGGGGAAGTCGGGATGAGGCAGGTGTTCGTGTTGCTGCTGATTTCCATAAACTGGTGTATGTATCATTAAACGGACTTCCCTTTGCCAATTTACTGAGTCCTGATTATTGATCCTTGCTGGAGCATGTGAATCCTGCACTCTGTCCTCGCATGGTGCAGCTATCTTGCATTACTAGTTTTCGAGGGTGAGTGCTGACCAATGGGCCCGTCAGTAATGACCTCTCCTCGTAAACACTAGGAAGTAAGGTCAGCGGTTGTAGGTAGACTCTAACAAGAGAAACATCGTAGAGAGAGGAAGGTATAATCTGAGGGACAATTAAGCAAGAGCGGGAGAACGGCAGAGCCGGTGAAGAGAGGGAGGAAAGGGAGGGGGAGCAGTGAAACAGGGAGAGAGTAGAATAGTAGGTAAAGGAGTAGAAGGGGATGGATGATCAGGCGGGTGCCCAGAATGATTAGGGGGCACCCTTAAACTGTGGTCCTGAATTGGTGTTTCCTAAATTGTTCCCTGAGGAAACCTAGATAGATGAAGCATTTTCCTTTGGGATATAACTTATTGATAAGTAGCTTTCAGATAGTAGGGATTATGAATCACGAGTACCGGTCCAGGGTCAAGGGAAGACTGGGTTTGGGTGGGATTGCCCATCCGTAGGTTAGAGGAAGAGGGACGACCAATAGGCACCTTGAAAATCAAAATATAAACTCTTGGGCCTTATATGGAGTTGATTTGTTTTTGAGGTCATTTGTGTGAACACTATAACAGCAACACTGTAGCTAGTTAAACCATCAGTAAGAATTAGGGGGTGGCAATTTTTAAATATTTCAGGAGTGGCAATTTGGGCAGTTTAAGAACATGAAAATAAATGATTTGCCCAGGATTAAACACTTTGATTAAGTCTTAAAGATGGGAAGTGAGACCAGTCTGCACTGTTGATACTATATCACAATATTTCCAGGTTTTTTCATGCAGCAGGCTGCAATTATTAGCAACTGTTTTGTGAATGTTTGACTTCTCATGAAAGTACAAATCAAATGATGTACCAAATTGGCAATATCTGAAAGAAAATTCTATAGGGAACAATAGTATGCAAAGGGGGAATGATTGCATCTTCACCATCATAAATGGGAGTTGCACATACCGGAATACTAACAGTATACAGTATACAGACGATCTGTCCCAGATCAGAGTAATGTCCGGTGACGAGGCCTCGCTACTTTGCCCCCACTGTCTTAAATTTGGCATCCTTGTCACCTCTTCCAACTAACTACCCTTCATTGGGGAGGCTGCTTAGTTTGCACAACCATTGTTTGGAGGGTGGAGCGCTTGAGCACCATACACATGCTGTGCTACCTCTTATAACGAGCTCTCTCTGATGCAGGCATGCTGTTACAGCACAGTAGTGTTGTAGGATTTACTATCACCAAAGTTTGGTACCTCAGAAAGCGGAAACGTGAAATTTGCCTGGCTTGGATTGGGAACAGATCTGGCATAGGAACACAGATATCTTTAAAAAGTGCTTCACGCATCAAGATGTCGTCCGAACCATCATAGTATTCAAGCATAAAAATGTGCACTTCAACTTTGGTTATTGCAAGTGATCAATATATTCCCCAAATTAAGGTAACATTCCACACAAGTTGTGCTATTGTAAACATATGACCTATGTCCGACAGAGAACTGCAGGAATGCAGGATTAATACATCAAATCAGCTGTTAGTCCTTACCAAGGGCCAGGCTGCAGGCACAGAGCCCCCCGCATCACACCATAGAATATCAAGACATGTGTTATTTAAGTGCGTGCACTGACTTCTTTGGATTATGCCGCCAGGTGAGGAGCCGGGCCACATGCCCCTTTTGCTTTCCCACATACATGTGTGGATAGGGTGGGTTTTGACATTAAGTGAGAGAGGGAGTGAGTCGGCATGAGGAGAAGAGGTGGTCTGGCACCTTCAACCAGGCTAGCAGTTCTTTGCTTGTCAGGAGCTGCCGGCCTATAGTTATCATGGGAAACAGAATGAGGGAGCCATAGCTGCCCACCTTTGAGAAGGGGCTTAAGGTTCATCTGTGCAGCCACCGGGCATCCCTGTGCTGTTCAGCCTGCCCACCATGCAACACCCACTCGGAAACTTCAAACAATAGCCAATGAATATTAGTAAGAATTTCAAAATATATAAGGATCTTGTTAGTTCTTGTAATTTATGATGGTCTTGTTGTTCCCAAATGTGTAATCTGCAAGCAAACCTGGGAATAAGCAGGTGTACAAAAGCTGCATGCCTCCACCATTTCAATGTACTGAAGTTTAAAGTGCTTCAACTGAGCGCTTATGGTTTCTAAGCACTCTGCAAAACAAGGGGGCTGCTGTTTGTCTTTTCATTGTTCCCTGCGGGGTCTCCCAGTCAAGCGACATATTTAAATAGGGCTCTCATAAATGAAATGGTTCCTCCTTAACTGCCAGGATCCTTCTTAACACCTGGGTCCACACACCCTGCACTCCCCATCCAACTTTTGTGTCTCATCATAGGGCCCCCTTTTGTGGAGAGAGTTCCGGCGTGCCATTAATGTAGGCCGCAGAGCCGACTATGCAGCTCTAATGAGACATGTCACACCAGTTTAGCGTTTGCCCCGAAGTGACGTGCTTCGCCCATCTGGGTCTTTATTGACGCATCACATCCCGCTGTGCGCGGAAACGTGATGTGTATGCAACATTCCTCTTTTCCTCCAAATAAACAAAACCTACATGCACAATCAACAAATGTCACAGTGTTGCTGCTTTCACTAAATTCTAGTTCATTTTAACATACATAGTCTCTCAACTTACCCGGGTCCCGCGGAGCCACACTCAGGTCATACCCGCTGCAACGCCAGTGGGGCATGGTGTCAATAGGCTTTTCCTCTTCTCACTTGCCCTCCTGGCTGGGGGCATTTCCTCTGCATCCGACTGGTTACTGAGATTATGACCTTGCTCGTCTTCTTCGTCATCGTGTTCCTGCCCGGTGGGTGATATGCCTTCACTCTCCCTTTGTGGCTGGTTCTGTTCTTCTGTCCACATGTCATCTGGAACTCACTTGAACCACAACGCATTCCTCGTGATGGTTTCCTGTCCTTGGCCAGCTTTTATCACAGTTCCTTCTCGGCAAACGACCCTCCACGGTGTAAGGTTAAATCGGGTTGATAGCTCTGACTTCGATGTTTTTCTCAACACCAGTACCTGGTCCCCCACCTTGAACCTTGATTCCTTTGCATGTTGCCTGGTGCTCATTTGCTTGTTGGATGCTACTCGCTTAACATGAGTGCGCTCCATGTCCAATTCCTTCACCGCTTTGCTGTGATGGTGCGGTATTGACGGATTCAATAATATCCCATACATCAGATCTGCGGGGGGTATGTTCGTTGACCCGTGCGGGGTCAGCCGATAGTTTCTCAGGAACCGGTACAAATCAACTCTCCACGGGCTGTTCTGAGCTTTGCTTTTGCGTAACACTTTGTTTATCATTCTCATAAAATGTTACCCATCTCTGTTGACTTGTGGCCACCTTGTAGTGATGTGGTGGTGGCGGATGTGCAGGTCTTCCATGCATTATGTTTGTTCTTTCACTTTGAAACAGTGGCCCATTGTCGTTCTTGATGTATTTTGGTAGTGCTGGGATCACTGTCTCTGCTGTTGTCGATGATATGGTTTCAACTTCGGGGTATCATCAATTGCCACTAGAAGGTAGGTACCATCCTGCACTGTGCAGAAGTCGATGCTTATCACCTCCCATCATGCTGTGCACCTTTTCGCAGACTGTATTGGTTCCGGTCTCAGCAGTGCCCCAGTTACTTGGCACAGATGGCATGAATCCATGATGCTTTCTAATTCTGCGTTGATCTGGAGAAACCACACCTTGTTTCGTATCTTTGCTTTGGTTGCCTGGTGACCTTTGTGTGCTAAACTGACGATTTGGTCCTGTAAGCTGGTGTGGATGAGGATGCGTCTGCCCCTCGCTTGTGATAGACAGTTCCTGGCGAACCGGGAATATCCCGATGGGGAAGTCCTTGGCGGCGTCCGTGTGATTGTGGACGTTGTAAAGGAAGGACTTCCACTCTCCAGCCAGCACTGCGTTTTTTATGAAGTCACAGTATGGGTCAGCTTGGGTTGCTTCTAGAATGTCGGCCATGCTGACAGCCGTGGGCTGCATCATGCTCATGATTTGGCAACTGGCGTAACACGGGCCCCCGCAGCCCTGGCGGTGCGGGGGACCCCGCCACCACATATCCTGCGAGGGGGCCCCGCATGGAGTAAAAAGAAAAAAAAAAACAATTTTGTTTTGAATGTTTCTTGAATTCACTCTGCATTTCTAAAGAAATTATTTCTGTAACAGAAATCATTTCTTTATGAAGGCAGAGTGAAGCCTGACCCCATGACATGAAAACCCCAGGCTGGAGGCCTCCATGTCATGGAGTGTGGGAAGCCCTATGATTTCTTTAATAGTTTATTTTTGAAATCATTCTGCCTTCATAAAGTCACTATTTTCATTATGGTTCAATCCTTAACAGGAACAATTTCTTTATGAAGTCAAAGTGACTTCATAAAGAAACAATGGGCCTCATTACGACTCTGGAGGTAGCCAGCCGGCACGGCTGCCGCCGGAGTCGTTTTTTTTCTGGCACCCGGGAATGGGCAATCACCCGGGTATTACAACCCCGGCGGACCCTGTAATTGCCCATTCCTAGGCACCAGAAAATATTCTTCCCATTCCCATTGAGCTATTTAGGGCTCAATGGGAATGGGAAAGCCGAAGCCGGATGCACCAGCACCATTCGTGAATGGTGTCGGTGCATTCAACATGGTCTGCTCGCGGGTTCCGGTCTGCTCGCCAGGTCAGACCTGGTGGACGAAAAAAGGCACCCACGAGCAGACCGGTAACAACAGTGCCAGTAGCTTACCGGCACCGTTGTGATCGGACTGGCAAACTTGTAATGAGGCCCAATGTATTTTTGAAGTATTATGGCTTCCCTCACCCCTATGATGTGTGCGTGTGTGAGTGTATGGTGAAAGAGTGCACACAAATGTATGGGTGGCTGGGTATGCATGTGTGCGTGTACGGTGAAAGGATAAACACTTAAATGTATCGGTGGCTGCCTGGGTGTCCCTGTATTGTGAAAGGGTGCACACCTAAATGTAGAAAGTGGCTGCCTGTGTGAATGTATGATGAAAGGGTGCACACAAATGTATAGGTGGCTGGGTGTGCGTGTACGGTGAAAGGATGCACACTTAAATGTACAGGTGGCTTCTTGGGTGTGCCTGTATGGTGAAAGGGTGGACACTGAAATGTATGGATGGCTGCCTGGTTGTCCCTGTATGGTGAAAGAGTGCACACTTAAATGTGTGGATGGCTGGGTGTGCGTGTATATATATAGTGAATGGTGTGTGTGCTTGTGTTCAGGGGCGCAACAAATCCTACATTTCAGGGGAGCTAACCCATCAAATGTTGGGATAGGTGCTAACCTCATGTGTGGTAGGGAGGAACAAACTTATTTTTGTGGGGGAATCTAACTTCTTTACGCATTTTAATGAGACTATTCTAGTGCCGCTTCAATGTTACAAGCAGTTAACTCTCTCCTTTAAGTCTGAAAGCACCCACTTTTGGACTGCTGTGAGAATAACTGGTCTCCTGTTCCCTCTCTACCCTTCCAATCACTCCCCTGGCATGCAAGTACTAAACCCACATCACAATTTCAATTGCTTAAAAAAATTGGCATTTGAATGCAGGTACTAACAGTGAAATGCTTTACATTAGTCATTGCTGGGCCGGATACTTGTTAACAACAAAACCCAGGTGCTGTTTAACATCTGTGTCCTTTTCTGTCTGGCAACTGCTCTGTAGGTCAGCCAGGTCAAGTCAACATAGCCCACAATTTCAGGGTGGGAGAGTGCTGAAGCCCAGTCAGCTCAATAGTGTTGCACGACTACTTGTGTTCAATGCCTTGATTGCTTATTGGTAATCTTCATTACTCCTAGCCATTTTCTTCCTCATCCCAGTACTTGTGTATGAGGCAGTACTTGCGTATGAGGCAGTATGCCGCGAACACAAGTACTGGGATGAGGTAGAGGTACATGAAGGTAATGACTGACTTAGCTACCTGTACTCTTCATTACTCCTAGTCCCACTCTTCCTCATACCAGTACTTACCTATGAGGCAAGGAGCCTCATACGTAAGCACTAGGACAAGGAAGAGGGACGTGGAGGTAATTCTGGGCCAATGAGCTGATTTTGGAGATGGGGTTGTGGATGGGAGGGAGAGGGGATGTGTGGAGGGGGTGGGATTGCGCAATAAATCATAATAGCCGTCCATGTCCATGCTAAGCAGGCATGTGATATTAGTAGCTAGAGAGGCATTTTTGTGCAGCCAGTCTAGTCATTCCTCAGTTTGGCATGACTTTTTTTAACTGGGCATTTCTGATAAAGTAGTCCTGCTAAGTGTAATTAGCTGGCTAGACTGGCATTTGGGTTCTACCAGTCTAGCTGTTTCCTACTGCGGCACTGTATATTTTTCTGGGCATCTGTGATAAAATTACATGATTCGATGAGTCATATATAACGCGCCTGTACACATGTGTTTTTAGGCACAACAAGACAAGGGAAGGAAAACAGAGGGAGGACAAGACAAATGATCTTACTAAGTCTTGTGTCATTCAGAAAGTGCAAGTGCGAGAACGAGAAGTGCAAGGGGAAAGAGAGGGGGGAAGTGCAAGGTAGAGGGGAGGGGAACACTGGGCAGCAATGCTCTCAGTACGTGCAGCCAGGGCAGCGTGGCTCTGGGTAGTGCAAGGAGAACAAGGGACTGCACGGTTACAGGTACAGCCCCTAACTGCGTGGTAGGGTTGGAGGCAGTGCAATGGTGACTGATCAAGAAAGAGCCTGGACTAAGTGAGACTGAGGTTAGCCAAGCAACCAGTTGGTACAGCAGACAGGTAGGTCAGGTAGGTCTGCAGAGGAGGGAGAGAGGGAAAGCAGAGGAGAAGAGGAACATTTTGAGCTGCTACCGGAACTTCAGGTGGTCCGGCTCAAGTTTGTGAGGGGCAGGGAGGCCATTCCAGAGAGAGGCACATGCAGGGAGGAGGGATCTACCCAACCCCCACTCTTTGCCTGGAGAACCATCTAACCATTAGAGCTCGAGAAGGAAGGTATTTTGGAAGAGAGCATTGGCTGTAGTGCCGATCCCAACCCCATAAAGCCTGGTGGACAATGCAAAGTGTCTTGAACTTGATCCTTGCAGCCACCGGGAGCCAGTGGAGAGATTTCATGGCAGGAGAGATACAGATCCTGGGCTTGAGGCCAAGGATAAATCTTGCAGTCCTGTTCTGAATTAGTTGCAGAGGGCGGAGAGTAGAGAAAGGCAGATTGAGAAAGTGGCTGTTGCAATAGTCCAGCATAGAGAGAACCAGGGGTCTGGAGACAGTGAGCTTCTGGGGGAAAGTGAGAATGGGAGGAGTCCCTTTGAGAAGGTGCAGCTGGTAGTGGGACTTCTTGGCTACGTCCGAGATGTGAGGAGACAAAGAAAGATTGGAGTTGAAGATGACACCAGGAATGAGTGAGAGAGGAGAGTAGGCTAAGGGGAGCCTGAAGGAAAGCTGAGTGTCATCCGCATAACACTGAAAGTTAGAGGAGAAGGTAGAGATCAGGTGGTTCAAAGGGGCCAGGTGGAGGTTGAAAAAACAGGGTGAGAGGATAGAGTCCTGGGGAACACCACAGGTAGAGAGAGGTGGTGGAGTGAAAAGGACCGTGTTGGACCAGGGAGGGGCGGTCCAAGAGGAAGGAGTTCAGCCACTCCAGGGCCTGATCCATGATGCCCAGGTTCTCACAGAGTCGACTGATCAGGATGGCGTGGTTGACCATGTCAAAACCAGAGGAAAGTTCAAGGAGGATGAGGACAGAAGGAATGATGGAATCAAGGTTAGGGATCAGATCTTCAGAGATGTTCAGGAGAGCAGCTTCCATTCCTCTGGCAGCTCTTAAGCCAGACTGAGGGTCATGGAGACCGTTAGGGAGAATTCTCACCAAGTGCTAACTTCCCTCTACCTTAGAGCCATCCAGCTCTTTTGCTATATTTTGGGACTTTGAACTTTTCATTTTCAATGTGGTTTACTTGTGTGTTCTTTGGATATGGAGTTTTAAAACAACTGCATAGGCATCATCTTTTTTTGTGTGTCACGCAGCACCTTCAGTGCAGTGGCACAGGACTGTCTTTCAGACTTCCCAAGGTTTAAATACCTTCTCTGGGACTGACTACTGTCTCCCAGAGCATATAAAGTTAAATTGACTTTACTAGTCTGTTTAAATGTACAGACCCAGCACACACTATCTTCCTATAGAGTGGTGGAGGGGTTGCCTACCATCCCCTGAGTCTAAACACTCATGTAACAGTCAAATGTTATCCTTTGCCTCTTGAAATGGCTGGTGGCAGTGGTTTAGAACAAAGTACCATTATTTTTCCCGACTGCGAACACCGGTAGCTAAAAATTGGGGCAGCCATGTTTTTTGAATATGGTGGTCAAGACCTATCTGTAAAAACAGACTCTGGTCAACTTTTTTCACCGTTTCTTTTTGGAAAGGTCCTTCTTGTGTTTAACTCTGCATGCCAACCCAGGTTTGGTCCCTTTGTTCCTTGGCCTTTGGCAGGCTTCAGTGCTGAATCCCTCCTCTGGCGCCTGAGTGTCTGGGGTGGACAGGATGTGAGGGAGATGCCCGAAACTCCCTGTGCTTAGTCTCCTCGGGGACCTGAATGCACTCTGGCATGATTGGCCGGCTGGCTGTCCGGCAAGGACAGCCACCCTGCTGGGTGAGTGACAGCTAGGCTGGAATGAATGGGGGGAAAACTGTTTAAAAGCAGGCCTCTGGGACTTGGAAAGCAGAGTCTACCACTGGAACGAAAGAACCGAAGACGAGCTGAAGGAAGACGACTGCAGGAACTCTGGGTCCACCGGTGAAGCCCTGCTGCAGGTCCGAATTGCCTGAAACTCCATCGTCAGAGAAGCCCTTCAAGGTTAACTTCTTCCCTTGAGTTTGGTGGGAACAACCAACTCGCAAGTCACCTGGACACAGTCTCTATACTGGTTCAATTTTCTTCAGAGTGCTGTTGAAAACCAGATAGCCAGTGAGAAGGATACCAGTTTGTGGTCTTTAAAGCACTCACACATTAAACCGACATTTTGCCAAGCTTGTGGCCTCTTCCCTTTAACTTTGTCTTTTTACCCCTTTTTAAAGTAACTGAAGTGCCATTTTGCTCCCACTTCTGGGGAGCTGAACTTGTTCAGAAACTGATTGGTTGTGTATTGTAGTATATTAGATTGTGCTATTGAGCTCTTACTAGTGGAATGTTTTACCAACTGTGTAAATAAATGTATATTCTTTTACCAAGAAACCTTGGGTAAGTGTTTGTTTGAACTACTGTGATTGCAGCCCCTTTGGGTAACCTCTTGTACTGCTCACTTTACTCTTGAGATAAGTCTGGCTGTCACCACTGCTACTGCATTACTGTGTAGTACAGGCTTGTACCGAAGGTGAAATTGTACTTACACTTTTAGTCTTAATTGTGTGTAGTGTTCCCAAAGGGTACTGCATGTGATTCTGCCTAACATAGACAACCAACAGATTCAGTGTGGAGAGTAAGCTCGGAGATGGCCAGATTTTCCAAGAGTTTGGGAGAGGGGAAAGTTCCAGTGGAAAAAGAATGATTACAGAAATCGGCCAAGCCGGGGCAAGGGTGTCAATATGGTCCTTGATGGTTCTGGAGGAGCGGGCGAGCACCTGTTCTGACAACACTTCCATAGATGGGACTTGTCTAGAAACCTCGTCAGGTGTTAGAGAGAAAGAGGAGAACGGAGGAGGAGAGGGAGAGATGGCCAAAGGGGGGGGCGAGAGAGGAAGAGGGAGAGGAAAAGGAGATAGTGGATAGAATGTCCTGAGTTTTAACAGAGAAGCAAGAGGCCAAAGTTGCACAGAGGGCCTGTTGGTGGAACAGGAGAGGTAGAGACCGCAACAGGATTGGCCCATTCCTTGCAGATTTGAAAGAGCTGGACCGTGTTGTTAGAGGCTGAAGAGACGCCGGCTTGAATGTGTGCTCTCTGCTTGATGAGTGATATTGCTTCGACTGTCATTTTGGTGTAACCAGTCTAGGTATGTCTAAATGTGGCCCGGGATGCTTTACTGTAATATTATTGTCTACACTGGTCTACATTGTGCAGCCAGTTGGACATATTTTCATTGTGGCATGGCATTTTTAATAGCAAAGCATTAATGTTCATGTGCACTGTTGGTGACTTGCATGTATTGGATTGGTGTTACCCTACAAAACAATAGCAAACACTGTGGCTTTTAGCCAATTATTCTCAGAAAGTGTGCTGTATATTGCATTAAAACACATATTTATATCTTTCTCCTAGTGCAGTGTGCAGCATACCCCTTCAGCAGCACGTTTGTGCATATTGCGCAAGCGTGGTAATGTAGGCCGGCCCAGAGTGTGGCGCAACCCGTGATTTGTTGCCGAGTTAGGGGGGGACCCCCAGCATGGCTTGCAGGGGGGCCCCCAGATCTTGTGTTACGCCACTGGATCTGGCAAATGTGATCCTCGGTCTCCCTTGACTCTTTTACCTCTCCTAGAGTGGCTGCGCTTGGGGGTCTGGACAGGAAATACACTGGGTCGACCCTTGCTTGGTACACCAAGTCAAAGTCATATTGTTGGAGGTACAGAAGCCATTTTCCGGCTGGTTGGTGCGTGGTCGATCCTGTGATGATTGGTAGTAGAGGCTTGTGATTGGTGTATTCCTTGAACTTTCTCTGATAGAGGTGCAGATGGAAATGTCTACAGCACCATAGGACTACGATGGCTTCCTTCTCGATGTGCGAATATCGCTGTTTGGTCGGTGTCAGAGCCTGAGAAGTGTATGCAATTGGCTTCACCCCTCCTGTGTGCGATGGCTGTACTAAGAAGGCTCCCAGTCCGACAGGGCTGGCATCCACATGTAGTTCCATCTGTAGCGTGGTGGAGTAGTAAGCCATGGTGGTGTCCGCTGATAGCGATGCTTTGATTTGTTCTAATTAGTCATGGCAATTGGCATCCCAGTCCCACTTGGTACTAGACCTGTTCAGCTCCCTCAGAGGTTCCGAAATGGTGGCCAGATCCAGGATAAACCTGCCATAGTAGGTTGCCATGCTCGGAAGCTGAGCACCTCCATGGGTGTGGTGGGAGGTGAGGCTCCCTTGACATCTGCGACTTTGAGGAGGTCAGCGGAGACGCCATCGCTGTTGAACACATACCTCAAAAGAGTAATTTCTTCCTTCACAAATCTACACTTTTCTCTGTGAATAGTAAGTCTGGCTGCTTCTGGCCTGTTGAGTACCATTTACAGTCTGCATAGGTGTTCTCCTTTGCTGCTGACATGTATGAGGATGTCATCGCTGACATTCTGCCGGTATTTCTTGGATGACTTCCTGGATTGCTTGCTGGCACACTTCCTCTGCGGAAGATATCCTGAAGATCAGTCTTTTGTGGCGTTGCAGGCCCAGATGTGTCAAAAACGTTGTGATGTATCTTGAATCATGGTGTAGCTTCAACTGGTGGTATACAGTGTTGAGGTCAAGCGTTTAGAAGAAACAAGATCTGTAAGGTCTGTCACGATTTCATCCAGGGTTGGAGTGATTTGCTGTTCTCTTGTTATGGCCGCATTGGTTATGCGCATGCCAATACAGATCCGCACCATCCCTGGTTGCTTGGGCTTCTTTGTCACGGCCATGGGGGTTACCCATGGTATAGGACAAGATACTGGTTCTATGATGTCTGCCTTCCCCAGTTCGCGCAGCTCCTTGGCGACCAGCTCTCGCATTTGGAATGGCGTCCTCCTGTGTCGCACTGCTCAGGGATCCATGGTCAGGTCAATGTACAGCTTAATCAGTTTGTCTTTCAGGCACCCTATACCTTGCAGGAGGTCGGTGTATCTCGTGAGTAGATCACTGATGTTCTTAGAGTCGGTGACATCACAGATGAACTTGATTAGTCCCAGTTCTTCTGCCGACTCCCAACTAAGTAGGCATTCTATGGCCACAATTACTACATACACTTTGGATCAGATCTCATTGTCCCCTATTCTCAGATTTCTTTGGAACTGTCCCACGTTAGGTAATGGTGCTTTGCAGCCATATGCGAATAGTAATGTGTCTGTGTGTTTCAGCTCTGGCTATGGTTGCATATGTTTGAATGTCTCGACTGGAATTACATTTACTGGCGCTCCTGTATCAATCGCAGAAATCCGGAAAAAATGTCCAGAGAGCAAAACTTGGTTACTTGCAAAAAGTATCAGTTTTTATTTAATCGTGATACAAACATTTTTGAAAATAGTCAGTTAATGACACAATACTTTGGAAAACATATTATTTCACATCACAACGGCAGGTATAAATATTACACAAGGCTAAAATGAGTCCATCAACCAAACCATTCATAGTGCAGCATTCAAACCATACAACATTCAAAGTGACATTCATCCAAACAACAATAGCTAAAAATGACAGAATTGATTCATACACGGGAGTGAGCACAGTTCACGCATCCCGTCTGGTTAATTTAATATTTTTTAAAGGTAGAAAAACATATACAATAAAAATGATTAAAACCATCTATCGTAAGGGCGGATCAAAGAGAAATTGTTATGTAGATCACATCCCCCAAGGCTCAACCGGTTTCGACGTAATTGTCAATTGCACAACGTCTTCATCAGGAGGTATGGAACAAAAAGCTGCAAGAGAAGAGCATTACTGCATAAATATGCGCCAGTGCCCTACCTTGTATAGCAAACTCAACTGTTAAAAAATGATATAGCGTACCCACCGTGTGCCACCTTTTACAAACATTGTGAGGAAAAGAGAAAAATATTGGGGTGCTGGGAAAGTCTAACAAGTTCAGAACCACATCCCAGAAGCGGAGATATATTAAAAAAGGCCAAACGCAGGAGTGCCGACTCCATATAGAGTGCAGGAGGAACAGTATTGGGGGGAGCCAGCTAAAAAAGGCTCAGAAAGTCTAAACCTCATGCACCTGGTCAATAAAGGTGACTAAATGGCCAGAAGCAACGAGGCCCAATGTGCAAGTGCAAAAATGTGAACCAAATCGAACTGACCTAACGTTGTTAGCCAATGGTAGACACGATGGAAGGTAGAGGTAGCTATGCTGAAATGGAAACCCACAAGGGGCTACAGCCGTTCATGAGCTGAAAAACCAGTATAGCACGAATGAGGCCAAACCAGTTATGTAGACATGTGTAAGTGCTACACAAAAGTTGCTAGCTATAAAATGAATGATTTACCTGTCTGGGCAAAAAGAATAATGATGCTTCCCATCGTTGGTGGATCCGATGGTGTGGCCTGCAGGGCGTTGAATGCATAGGAGAAGCACTTGTCAGCTCCCAGTGCCCTGGCTGACTGTGGATCGAATAATAGCAGAACAATGAGCTAAGACTGTGTTCACAGAACTGGGGACAACAACAATATACTTAAGTAATTCAGGAAAGGACATGATGGGGGTACAAGAATCTTCTCTTAAAATAACCCCAACTACTCTCCCTATAGTAAAATAAAAAGTGGTGTACAGCAAGAATTAAGGCTGCTAGGACCGGTAATAGTTAGCCCAAGCTGGATACAATGGCCTATCCATACAAGCAACCAATTAGTACAATATGTGAGCCAAGAAACAATTATCCAAACATTCCAGCAGGCATTAGTAAAGCCGTGAAGAGAACACGGCACACAGAGAGGCCCCGAGATGAAAATGCAGAAATTGCAGCAGCTCTCACGTATAGTAGAAAAAATAGTGACATGTGCTTAATGCGCACGATTACCGATGGACTACATAGTCGGGCACCGCGGATTGTAAAGGCGAAAAAGACCAAACTTACTTGATGCCTGAATCACAGGCTGTAGAGAAGGGACCAGCAGGGGAGACCAGCACTCCAAACGCCGGGCTCCGCGCAGTCACGTACTGCGATGGCGAAAGTGAAATTAATTCAAAAGGTCTAACTCGACCCGCGGTGTGGGTTTTGTGACCGGCCCCGTCTTGTGAGTGGGCTGCAAGGCGTGGTATTAAAGAGCCTACGCAGCATGATGTAAAGACCCGCCCAACAAAGAGATAGAAAGAGGACTAATGCAGAGCCTCTATGAAGATTCTTGTACCCCCATCATGTCCTTTCCTGAATTACTTAAGTATATTGTTGTTGTCCCCAGTTCTGAGAACACAGTCTTAGCTCATTGTCTGCTATTATTCGATCCACAGTCAGCCAGGGCACTGGGAGCTGACAAGTGCTTCTCCTATGCATTCAACGCCCTGCAGGCCACACCATCGGATCCACCAACGATGGGCAGCATCATTATTCTTCTCGATCCACAGTCAGCCAGGGCACTGGGAGCTGACAAGTGCTTCTCCTATGCATTCAACGCCCTGCAGGCCACACCATCGGATCCACCAACGATGGGCAGCATCATTATTCTTCTCGATCCACAGTCAGCCAGGGCACTGGGAGCTGACAAGTGCTTCTCTGATGCATTCAACGCCCTGCAGGCCATACCATCGGATCCACCAACGATGGGCAGAATCATTATTCTTTTTGCCCAGACAAGTAAATCATTCATCTTATAGCTAGCAACTTTTGTGTAGCACTTACACATGTCTACATAACTGGTTTGGCCTAATTCGTGCTATACTTGTTTTTCAGCTCATGAATGGCTGTAGCCTCTGAAAGCAAGCGTCCCCAAACAGCACGATCCTCCCCGCAATGAGAGACAATGAAGGACTCTCCCAAAATGGGAATAAGACCAGGACAGAGTGCGGGTGAGCGTAAATGGGAGTTTATCAATCAGAATTGGGCATGCAAAGAACTCTGCAAACTCCGAGAGCGCTCTGTCTGACAATAGCAAAGACAGGCGTATATATTTACAAAAAACGTCATCACAACCTACATACTATAGGGGGCACAAGTTCATTGGGATTGGGTGGCGACGACTAACTATAGGTGCTGCTGCGGTGTGGTTGGTCTTGGCTGGAGGACGTCACTGGTCACCCTCGTGGGTTGGGCTGGGCCTGGCAGGTTGGCTTGAGTTCATCCGGGCGGTGTTGGTGTGCTGAGGCGGCCTGTGGCAGAGATGAATGCCTTCCCTGACTTACTTGCCCTCTGCCATGCACCCCGCAGTCATTCAGTCATTTACAGTTCTATTCTCTTTTAGTAAATCTTTCAATAGGTTAAGGCAACACAGGAGGAATCCACCTTGTGAGGGGTCTGGAGATAATATATCGAGGCCTGGTTACTTGTGATCTGTTGACCGGGACCGTAGGTCGAGGGACTAAGCTTCGGGGACTGGGGCGGGTGGTACAGGTCTTTCTGTCTTGTTAGAAGTGGTGATAGATGTTTCGCTGTGTGTTGTCAAAGTGTTGGGTGTCCTGGTTGCACAGGGCTATAAGTCTGAGACAGTCCGGTGGGTTGTGGGGTTTACAGGGGGACGCTTGAGTTTAAACTAAGGTTTATTGCTATGCTGTAAATGATGCAGGTGGCTGGCCGCGGCCTTGGGTGCTGCAGTGGGGTTACAAGTCTTTGAAGCGGCTCCAGTCAGGTCGGGGGAGGTGTGATAGCGCAGAGCGGGGCTCTGTTCTCATGTCTTGGCAGTCTTCTGAGGGAGGGAGGGGGATACATCGAGACCTTGTACGCTTTCACAAAGGTATCTCCCTCGTGCGTTGCCAAATATAGGTAAACACATCGCAAACATTTGAATACTTTCCATAATACTTATTTAAAATCACTTCAAAACATGCATTTAACCTTGGCTGGGTGCGTTTCCACTATACCCAGTCCGAGCACCATTTTTGTACATTATATTCTAGCAGCTACAGTGTTTTAGTTGCATGCATATACATTTGCAGTAAATGAGGTAGTGGTTAGATCAGTGGAGTACATAGAAAACGATCCGCCCCTGTACGTGACGGTGGTAGCATATGAGGGGCTCAGACATTCACACATGATAAGTGCACTCTTGCGCATTCTTGACATGAGTTCATAGTATAGTTGCATCCGCTTTCTCGCGTACTCTAGCAGCATTAGTTTTAGTTATGGCGCGAAACCATGTGAGGTAGGCTGCCCAGTGATACACGCAACGAACAGATCCCTGGAGCGTCCCTTTGTCATTAGCATCCACCTGTAATGGTGCGGGCTCGCTATAGCTTATATCATGGGAGCATACTCTCTCATTTTAATACATTCTACAGGCGTGTATATTTTGTGGAAGAAAGAAATAATGCAAGAGGACTTGACATTCATATATACATATATATGTAAAGACTGTCTGCCATCAGAGGATCATTTTGCTGTTCATTTCACTGTTCAGGCCTGCTGGCTGGGTCATGCTGATAGTGATGGTACACTGCGGGAGGTGAACTGTTACAATGTTAGCGTATTTCGCTAGCTCATGTCCGTCTTGTTCGTGGGAACGTGCTCGCAGCGGATCTGCCAGGGTGCTGTGGCAACAGGGATGTTCTCCAAGGGTGGGGGCCGCGCTACAGTGCGCTGAGCTCACACCATCTTTACCGGGCAGAGAATGGTTTTTGGGCATAACTAAATTTGTGTTGTAATCAATACATGTGGGCATTCGATACATGCGGGCAATGTCTCCAGTGGGTGAGCCCTCCACCACCTGGGCCCGGGTGGCATGAGGGAACGCCCAATGGGCCATAGCCCTCACCTGGGGAAGAAACGCAGGCGAGAGGGGTCTCCTGGACCAGTCCTCCCCTACATTTCCCCCCTTTCGTTACTAAAGTAACGAATTCTTTAACTCCTCTATCCTCCTACACTCTGCTTCGTCCATCACCGCCTCATCCCATGCAGGAGTTCCTTTGATAGGCATCCATGCTCTGCACACCCCCCTTAAACTCTCACCTCTCCTGGCGTATTCATCTGGAGTACACGTAAGATATATGCACCCACCATCTCCTTCCAAATCTACCCACACTTCCTCGTACCATTCTAGTATGCGGGGCTCTTTGATGGTGGTGTGCCAAAGCTTATCTACAATATCCTTGTCATGGTACATGGGCACCAGTTGGTACCTTGGTGTGTTGTCTACCCCTGTTTGTACTTGTGCTTCTTGCACCATTTTTATTGTACCGTGTGAGTTGCCCATTGTCACCATCATCATTGCACCATTTGGTGCTGCGTTAGCACAGACTCGAAGACCCACCTGGCATAGGCAGAAAATCAATAAGAGGAACACCACAGCTGGCATCAAAAATTTCATCGTTGTTCCAAGCCATGAGGGGACCCAGGAGAAGAGGTTATCGAACCATGTACTATCTTCTGCTCCGCCTTCCATCTTCATTTTTTCTCCTAGGTTGTGGACTGCTTCGATCACATGGGACAGGGAGCCGTTTTCTGCGTCTTCAGAAGGTATGAAAGTGCAGCAGGCACTTCCTATTTTTCGGCAAACACCGCCGTCCATCGCCGTCAACAGGTCCAGGACATACCTGTTTTGCATGGTCATCAGTCGCAAGGCTCTTAGTTCGACCTTTATTATGTTAAAACCTTCTTCAGTGTCGTTCGCCAGCTGAATTAATTCCCAGCGTGTTATCTGGAGCCATTTTGCGTTAGCCCTTGCTTGGACACTTGATACGAGCGAGGCAAAGAATGTTTCTGCTGAGCTGAATAATCGATATTTGTCTGGGATCTGGGCCAATAGTTCTGATGATGCCTTCGATATATAGTTTGATGCTCGTCTGTTGCGGGTCAGCACCTCTTCCTTGCTTCCAGAAGACAGGACATACATTTGTGGTTCTGCAGTTGGTTGGCCCACACTCTGTTGTGTGCGTTCCTGTGTCCTTTTGCTTCCATCGATGTGGCTTTCTGGTATCACCATTAGAGCTGAGTGCAGAGTGGCCATTGAGCAGCTGCCACTCCACGACGGGGGGAGGTGTAGGTATGCCTGGTTTCCACATACCCAATACGTGTCCATAAGGGCCGCAGTCCCTTTTCTTAGGTCTGGGATAGTGAGGGTTTTGTTGCACTTCTTGTTCGTCCCCATGGACGTTCTCCCCTCTCCTTTGAAACATAGTTCATAGTCTATTTCATTCTGCAACTTGAAAGGCTTTTCAATTGGCGTGACCCAGGTTAGCTTTGAAATGTGTTCTCTCCATACGGGTGTGCATGTTTCTTTTATCCATTGCAATTTCTCCGGTGCCACACCCCTCAGTGCTTCAGCTTTACACATTACTTCTTCATTCTTCCACTTGTTATCAGAAAAAAGTGTCCCTTCGATTGCAAAAAATGGTTCTTTCAGACATACAACCCCTGTCGGTTTTGGGTAGCACGTTTTCTCGTTCTGCAGCATTTGAAAAGTCACTTCATGTGCCTGGAAAGTGTTCTTAATTCTGCACAACGTGAGATGAAGGAGACATTGGGCATCTATAATCGGCAACTCTTTGGGTAACAGTACTTTGGGTGTACCTGATGCGTGAGGGATGAGGGAGCAAACATAACAGCTCTCGTTTGTTGTTTGTTTAGCTGTGGCACTCATATCTGCATACCACTTATTTGTTTGGTGGGGGTGTCGTGGGTCTTCCATCTTATCTAGGCCTAGCCCATAGTACTCATCATACTTCCTCCTCCCTGCTTCCCTCTTCCGTCTATTGTTCTTATACCTCATATTCTTCCCTATTCCCTGGGCACGAGACAAACTAGACCCCCCTTTCTCATTCCCGCCCCCCTTCACCCAGTCATCATATAATATTTCATGTGTCTCTCTCATTCTTTGATTCTCTATGGTCGTGGGGGCAGGTTGGCTGGTGGGGGTATTATACAACCATGATATGGCAGAGGGATTTCGGTCGTTTAAACTGTGAGCATTGTAATTAGACATCTCAGGTGGGGACAGTGTGTTGTTTTGTCTTCCACTTTTTGGCCCTCCATCGTGTGAGATGACAACATTGGGTGACGTAGTATAGTAGCCCCACACAAGTTTAGTTCCATCCCATATCAAAAAATCACCTTCCCTTGTAGTTGCGTTGACACTTGCAGTTGTATTGGTCCCAATAGTGGTGTTGCTCCCTCCCCCCTCGTTCATCTCGATAGAGATGAACGCTATGAACCAGTATGTAACCAGTCCAAATAATAATGTAAAAAACAATATAATGCACGCAGATAGTCCACATTCATACGAATATATACATTTCACAGTTAACCATTCTCTAATTCTAGTAAATTTATCCGTTGCAGGCCGCCCGTTAGATGCCATGGAAGCTCCTGTTTTAAGATATAAAAGTGCGTTGAGTGCATACATGTAAACATTTTTGTTGGCACCATCAGTGCCAATATACATGTGACGGGGAATGGAAGCGGGTGGGGATGCGGGGAGGGGTATTCACAGACAAGGGTGTATACACGCTCATAGTTTGGCATTCCATTTAATATATGTATATGATATATTCATACTCAACAAGATCAAAGTTAAAACAAAATTTCCCCCCCCCTTTTTTTTTTTTTTTTGCATCTTTATCAGTTGTGCATTTCTTCAAATTCAGTGCCAGCACATACACGCAAGTTCATATTCAGTCATTCTGCTCAGTTGCAGCGTTTGCTGTTGTCTGTGCCTCCCCATCTACCTCCTCTTGTACGTTGCTATATGCCTTCCGTACATCGGTCAAGTGCACCCAGTACCTCAACCCTTTGACCTTTACCGCCGTAGGCGTGCAAAATATTACTTCATATGGGCCATGGAATCGTGGTGCATTCCACCGACGCACAAAACTTCTGACATATATCCAGTCGCCTGGCGTTAGCTGTAGTTGTTGCTCTGGCTCCGTGACAGCGCCTGTTACATTTCCCTCTTCTCTAGTGAAGGGTGGGGACAATTGCTTTGCTATCACGCGCGCTGCCCTTGTCAGTTTCTTTAAATAGTCTGTGAACTCCTCTCCCAATATCGCGGCGCTTCTGTGAGCGTCTGAGTGTTCGCGCAGTGGTGAGTGTGCTGTGTTCATCCGTCTCCCAGTCACGATCTCGTGCGGGGACAAATGGTGGTCTTTGCTTGGCTGGTTTCGCAACTCAAATAGCGCAAGCGGTAGGCAGTAAATCCAATTCTTTTTTAATGAGAAGCATAGTTTTGATAACCTGCCCTTCAACAGTCCGTTCATCTTTTCCACTACGCCATTGCTTTGAGGATGATAAATTGAGCATAATTTATGTTTTATTCCTAGCAATGTAGTCACTTCCTTAAAAAGCTCATTCACAAAATGAGTGCCATTGTCTGAGCGGATTACGTCACAAATTCCCCAGCGCGGGAATACTTCCCTTACTAGGAACTTGGCGGCGCTCTTGGCATCGGGTCGCGCGCAGGGTCCTGCTTCCACCCACCTTGAAAATGGGCACACGACCACAATCATGTACCGTGCACCATGACACCTTTCCCCCATGTCTGCGTAATCGATGTGTAGTTCCTTGAATGGGCCAATGGGTTTAGGGATTGTTCCCCGGAGAGTGCGTAATGTCATCCCTGAATTGTATATTTGGCATGTTGTACATTCCATTGCCAATCGAGACACATGCTCCTGAAGACAGGGCACGAACCATTCTTCCTGTATTTCTGCTGCGATGTGTTGTTTGGTGTTATGTGCAGGGAAGTGTAGCTGTTGAAATGCAATCTCTAGTAGCTGAATTGGCATTACCACCTTCCCCGAGTTATTTTGCCTCCACAGCAGGTCTGTTCCTGACTTGCTGCACCCTCGCTTTGTCCACAATAGTTTTTCCTCTGCACTGGCTCCTTCCTGTAATTCTATTATTTGTGGTATGGGCATGATATTATATCCCTCTGGGGGCTCTTCATTTGTTTTGTCCTTAAGCATGTACTCACCTGTGTCATTTTTCTGAAAATAGGAAGCCTCCTTGGCGGCCGCGTCCGCTGCCGCGTTCCCTAAAGACACAACATCTGTGTTAGACGTATGTGCTTGGCACTTTACTATTGCTACTACAGTGGGGTTTTGCAGGGCCTCAATTAACTCTTTTAACAATTCTGCATGTTGGACAGGTGTTCCATCTGCCCTCCTAAAGCCCCTCCGCCCCCATCTTGCTAGGCCTCCATGTACTGTCGTTGTCATGTAAGCTGAGTCTGTGTATATCGTCACTGCACAACCCTTTGCTGCATGTAGTGCTTCTATGAGTGCAATCAGTTCTGCTGCCTGCGCGGAGTAATGTGATGGGAGACGATATTGTACCAGTGTTTCATACTCACCGTCTTCTAACCTCACCACTGCCATGCCAACGTGTTTTTCTCCCGTGTCCGCGTCAATTGATGCGGACCCATCCACAAAGTACACTTCCCCTTCGCTTAGGGCGTTCTCACACACCACTGTCTCCTCCCCGCTTCCTCCTGTGTAGGTTGCGCAATCGTGGTTCTGCATGTCTTCGAGCGTGCACGCTTCTGTAATGAATGTGGCGGGGTTCACTGTCTTGCATCTCACTATATGGATGTTGGCACTGGACAGTATAACCTCGTAGGCGGTCGCCCGCTGTGTGGTCAGTGTGCTTTTTGATCTCTCTAGTATTGCAAATAATGAATGTTCCACAAACAATGTCACAGGGCAACCCATTACTATTGTGGCACTTTTCTCAATCACGAATGCGGCTGCAGCGAGTGATTGCTCGCACGCGAAATGGCCCTGCATCACAGCATCTAAAGTGCCACTATAGTAAGCCAATGGCTTGTGTCCCAAAGATGTTTTTTGTGTCAGGACTGCTGTCATCAGTGTTTCCTTGCAGTGTGAGAATAGGTAAAACTCGCGTCCATAATCAGGGTTTGCGAGTACTGGGGCGCTTGAAATCAACTCTTTTAGTGTTTGGAAGGAGGAACTCATCTCTTCTGTCCATTCCATCTTCCTGTTCTCCTGTTGGGCCACCTTTAATGCTTGTAATAAGGGCCTGGTGTATGCCGCATAATCTAATATCCATGCTCGGCAATAATTGCACATTCCCAAAAATTTCTGCATGTCTTTTACTGTTGTGGGTTCTTGTACTGATCTTATGGCTTCTACCCTGTCTGGTATTATTCTTTTCCCATCTCTTGAAATCAGCTGCCCTAGGTACAGGACCTCTGTCAGACAGTACTGTAGCTTTCCCTTGTCCACTTTGTACCCCTTGTTGGCCAGCAAGGTCAACAATGTTACGGAATCTGCTCTGCATGTCTTTTCGTTTCGTGCGCAATCTAGCAAATCGTCTACGTACTGAATAATGGTGCTCTCAACTGATAGGTTTCCTAGGTCCTCATATAATACACGATTGAAGATGCTCGGGCTCTCGCAGTAACCCTGTGGTAATCTGCAATGCTCATACCTTTTACCCCCCAGTGTGAAGGCGGTGAGGTATCTACTCTCTTCAGCCAGGGGTATAGAGAAAAATGCGTTTTTCAAATCCACTACTGTGAAATGTGATGCCTCTTTAGGGATGCTGCATAGTATTGATGCGGGGTTCGGGACTAGAGGGAACTCCTTCTGAATTACATCATTGAGGGGGCGTAGGTCTTGTATCATCCTCCACGACCCCCCTTTTGCTTTTTTGATCGGATAAATGCAAGTATTACATGGGGAGTTTGAAGGCACTATTATCCCTTGTGCTAGTAGGGCATTTATTGTCTCTTTTATCCCTTCTTCAGCTTCACGAGACAGAGGATACTGTTTAACTCGTGGTAAAATTGCTCCTTTCTTTAGCTTTATTACCACAGGCTGTACCCCATGCAACAGTCCCACATCATGGGGGCCTGTCGTCCATAAGCTGTTTGGTACGAGCCTCATGTCGTCATCAAAAAACGACGGTGGTGCTCCTACCACTGTCATCAATTGGACGGGAGTCTCCCTTGCTTGTATTAAAATATCACAGGGCATCGCTATTTCCATCACTATTTCACCATCCCCTTCTGAGTCTGAGAAGAGATCCTCATCTGTTACCTCTCGCAGGGCGATGTCGGCGTTTGTGCATAGCACTGTGCGCCACTCACACCCTTCCTCGTCCACCCCGATCACAGCTATTCTTTTTGCTGACACTTGCACAGCGTGCAAATCTAACGATACCACTGATCCTGGTGCTGCGTTGGGGCATACTATGGGGCGGTAGAGGAACTCCGCCGGGATCCTCCAGTCCATGCTTCTCAGCTCGGGAATTATGAGGGCCAGAGTCTTCAGCCCTTTGATAAACATTTCCTCATTTTGTGGCAGTCCTCGTATTTCCTGCGTGGTTGTGTAGGCTTGCACTACCAACATTGCGCGCAAGGGGCATATCCCGGGTGTGGAACACACTATCCCTCTCTCGGTAAATGATATGGTCATGTTGAGTTTACTCAGGAGATCCCTCCCTAGCAAGTTAATTGGGGAATGTTCGTAATACAATAAGGGTGCCTTCACAGTCTTACCCCCCACTGTTACATCCAAAGCTTCTGTATAAGGAACTTCAACTACAGCCCCAGAGAACCCCTGCGTCTCTAACTTCCTGTTAGATAACGGGAATCGGCCCTCTCTGATACATGATTTCTCCGCTCCCGAACCAACCATGAATATAAATTGCTTGTCTCCTATCTGCGCCCCTACCAATGGTTCCTCTGCTGCATTGTAGGTGGTGGATAGAACTGGACATGCAAGTGTTCTCTGTGGGCTGTCCTATGCGGGGTATCTCGTCGCCCCTCCCTCATTAAAGACATTTCCGGAAACTACCGACATGCCGCTGTAAGGCGCTGGCGCGGGGGCCCCGTTTGCTGTTGTCGCGAAAGGGTTACCTGGCGTGTATTGCATGCTGTCATTGTTTTGGGGGTGGTTCTGTGTCCTATACTGGTGTCCTTGTTGCTGGCCCGTGGTACCCTGGCCAGGGTTCCTTAGCTGCTGTTGTCCCATTGGGAGACCGTATGGGCTTCCCGGGTGTGGATGACCATAAGCCTCCCCCTCCTGGAACCCATTGTTTTGTCTACTTCTGCATTCCCTGGAGTAATGTCCCCATCTTCCACAGTTCCAGCAACTCCCTTGGGGGCCCCTGGGACCCTGCCATCCATTTCCTCCCATTCCTCCATACCCCTGTCCGCCTCCTCTCCGGCCCCTGTACCCACCTCGTCCCCCGCGAGGGGTCCACTCTTGCCACTGCGGGCTTCCACCTTGCTCTTGCTCAGTCCACTGCCGCTGTGCTGGTCCTGCCCAATTAGTTGCTACCCTTCCTTGGAGTGCTATCAGCCCCTCCTCCTCCTCATCTCCCTCCCTACTGTATGGGAGCGCGGCTACTGCTGCTGCAACCTTCAATAACTTTGACTGTACTAACTTTGCCTCGTCTGCCAATCTTTTCTGCGCCACCTCCTTCTCCCTCTCCTTTATTCTTTTACAATGGTGTACTATTATGCTTTGGATTTCTGGCCATCCTTTTGCTTCAATACCTGCTATCTTGTCAAGCGCCTTCTGCACTTCCTTTGGGAGCCCTCTCTTTATAATAAAATAAAATAAAGATGTCGATTGATACCAGGGCGTGCCCGTTTCTGCTCTCCACATCTCTTGGACCCGGAAAATATAATCCATAGCCTCTTCCCCGTCATTCATTGTACACTGCATCACTGACTGCAAGTCCGGTGTGTCTGGGAATGTTTCGCGTAAGGCATCCCACACCCTGGCACGCACCGTGTTAAATGATGCCCCATCATGGCGGTCACAGTCTAACGTTACTCCCGGGAAACCGGCCTTAACCCATACCCTTTCAGCCTGGTCACCTACCGCTGATACCAGTAGACTTTTCACATCTCCTATGGCTAGGGGTACCCCGGCAGTATGTTTCTCAAAGGCATATATCCACTTACTTGCCCCTCCTGACAACGGGGGCAATAGCTTTAATAAATTGGCTTTATCCATCTGTGCCCATGGGATATAGTTAGGCCTCCCTCCTCCCCTGTGTATCAACGGGAGCTGTAGCCTTCCTTTTGTCGTTCCGTCCGGACCCGTTTGAGCTGTCGATGTCCCCAGTGATGCCATTTTTCCCACTCTGTTCCTTAGTCGGCCCGTCCACTCATCATCCAGGGTTCTTAGCGAACACGTACCTTCCTCCCCCTCGCTTCCCCCTCCTATTGCCATACTCAACATGTCGCTTTCTTCTACCTCGTCCCTTATATCACACAGCAACTCCTCTCTAAGTCCCCCCCGCCTTTCCTCGCTTGCACCATCTCCCTCTCCGGGCCCTACTTCTATTATTCGCGTTGGTTCTTCCTCAATTCTGAACAAAATCTCGCCCTTTTTCCACCCCTCTTCAGGCTTTCTATTTTCACCTAGCGCTCTGGACGTGCGCCCTGATCTAGTTGCATCTAGTGCTGTCCGTTCGCATATGTCTTTTATCCTCGAGAGCTCATCCTTTGCTATCGTCAGTCTTGATTCTAAATCATCTGTGAGCTTCTCTATATCCACCCTTTGTGCGCCTGCCTGGGCTCGCTCCCTCGTGCTTTCGTATGGCGGAGGTGCCGTGGGCCGGAGGGGTGTAGTATCTCTCGGGGGAGGTATGTAAGTGGGATCACTGTACCCCTCTGCGGGCACAGGCTTCTTTATTATCGGGTACAAGCTTATTACCTCTACTGGTGGCGCTACACTTGAGCCTTCTTTGACATCTCTTTGTATTAGCAGTGGATTGTCTGTGGTGGATGGGAGATCAGTGTTTAGTACTGGTGTCTTAGGCGGTGGTATCTCTTCAAATAACCTCCAAAGATCTAATATTTCCCTCCTATTTTGCAGCTGCTTTCCTTTGTATTTTATATAAATGCATGTGGCCACTGTATCCAGGACACTTTTATCAAACGACCCTCCCTCGGGCCAAATCTGAGGTAACCCCTCCCCCTTTAGTTCGGTCACCCATTGGTCATGATATTTTTTAATCCGCTCCACGTATCCCGGGAGATTCCTACAAATATGTGATAAGGGTGTTTCAGCCCCCATCTCTGTGCCCTCCTAGTGCTGATGTGCCTCGTGGGTTTGCAACTACAATGTAACTGTCGTATCAATATTATTCTTTATATATTACCTCACATTCAATGCTGGGTCCCTTTGGGCTCTCCCCCTCCCTGACTGCACAATACAAAACTGGCCGTGCACAATGTCTATTATGTTCTTTTCGAGGGGCACATACAAGAGCAACCCATCCTTTGGTTTGACAATGTCAGACTGGAAATCAAAAAGGTACTCACTCACTCCACTATATTGGCGTTTTCTGAAGAGAGAGAGAAAACTTTTATCCGACCACACTTATTATGGCCATTTAACTATTGTGCACTTCCAATCGTTCACGCATTCACAACGTCAAAATCTCCTCTAGCACATACGAGGTGCACACACCTCTTGGCACCATTCACCATTCAAGCTGCCCTCCCTTTCCTCCCTAGCCGGCTGTCCCTAATCGCCTTATTTGAGTATCTAGATGCGCATATATATATATATATATATATAGATATTAACCTGTTTTCCCCTCCTTCTAATAGGACTTTGTTTCTCTTACTGTCTCCCCAAGTCTGTGCTAATCACAGTTCTTTATTCTCCCCCCTACCCTTAAGAAAAGGAAAAAAGTAATAGCGGTCACTAATGTACTCTCAGTGTCCCCTTTTGCTGAACACTTTTATTTTATACTCCACTTCTTCATATATTCCCAGTACTAGTCAAGATAGCACTATGCGGCGCCGCCTTCCACCCCCTTTCGGAGCTAGGTTCCCGTCACTTTTTATCTCTTATTCATCTCTTAATCCTAATGGCCATATGCAAAGAAAAAGCAAGGAAATTTTAAGATGATCTTTAGTAGATCTGCGTACCCCCTCTTCGTTTCCTGTCCTACACTTCACTCCCCACTCCCCTTAAGATCGCTCGCACTCAGTACTCACGTGCCCGTCTTGAACCGATACTCTCCGAAACTGGGTCCGTCCAGGCAGTGTCGCCGTCAGCTCAACAGTCAGCCCCGGCTCCGGCGAGCGGTACTCAAAGGGGATTTTTCAACCGGGATCCCGTACCCCCTCTCTATTGAGTGCGCACTTCTTAGTGTACCGGTCGCCGTTGGCGGGCCGCTTCCCGGAGCCGGCTCACCGTGCGTATCCCTTTTCGACCGGAGATTCTCGTGCCAAACGGGGACGGTTATAAGGAGTTTAGGAAGAAATAAAAATCACGCTATCGGGGTCACCACTGAAAGCAAGCGTCCCCAAACAGCACGATCCTCCCCGCAATGAGAGACAATGAAGGACTCTCCCAAAATGGGAATAAGACCAGGACAGAGTGCGGGTGAGCGTAAATGGGAGTTTATCAATCAGAATTGGGCATGCAAAGAACTCTGCAAACTCCGAGAGCGCTCTGTCTGACAATAGCAAAGACAGGCGTATATATTTACAAAAAAACGTCATCACAACCTACATACTATAGGGGGCACAAGTTCATTGGGATGGGGTGGCGACGACTAACTATAGGTGCTGCTGCGGTGTGGTTGGTCTTGGCTGGAGGACGTCACTGGTCACCCTCGTGGGTTGGGCTGGGCCTGGCAGGTCGGCTTGAGTTCATCCGGGCGGTGTTGGTGTGCTGAGGCGGCCTGTGGCAGAGATGAATGCCTTCCCTGACTTACTTGCCCTCTGCCATGCACCCCGCAGTCATTCAGTCATTTACAGTTCTATTCTCTTTTAGTAAATCTTTCAATAGGTTAAGGCAACACAGGAGGAATGCACCTTGTGAGGGGTCTGGAGATAATATATCGAGGCCTGGTTACTTGTGATCTGTTGACCGGGACCGTAGGTCGAGGGACTAAGCTTCGGGGACTGGGGCGGGTGGTACAGGTCTTTCTGTCTTGTTAGAAGTGGTGATAGATGTTTCGCTGTGTGTTGTCAAAGTGTTGGGTGTCCTGGTTGCACAGGGCTATAAGTCTGAGACAGTCCGGTGGGTTGTGGGGTTTACAGGGGGACGCTTGAGTTTAAACTAAGGTTTATTGCTATGCTGTAAATGATGCAGGTGGCTGGCCGCGGCCTTGGGTGCTGCAGTGGGGTTACAAGTCTTTGAAGCAGCTCCAGTCAGGTCGGGGGAGGTGTGATAGCGCAGAGCGGGGCTCTGTTCTCATGTCTTGGCAGTCTTCTGAGGGAGGGAGGGGGATACATCGAGACCTTGTACGCTTTCACAAAGGTATCTCCCTCGTGCGTTGCCAAATATAGGTAAACACATCGCAAACATTTGAATACTTTCCATAATACTTATTTAAAATCACTTCAAAACATGCATTTAACCTTGGCTGGGTGCGTTTCCACTATACCCAGTCCGAGCACCATTTTTGTACATTATATTCTAGCAGCTACAGTGTTTTAGTTGCATGCATATACATTTGCAGTAAATGAGGTAGTGGTTAGATCAGTGGAGTACATAGAAAACGATCCGCCCCTGTACGTGACGGTGGTAGCATATGAGGGGCTCAGACATTCACACATGATAAGTGCACTCTTGCGCATTCTTGACATGAGTTCATAGTATAGTTGCATCCGCTTTCTCGCGTACTCTAGCAGCATTAGTTTTAGTTATGGCGCGAAACCATGTGAGGTAGGCTGCCCAGTGATACACGCAACGAACAGATCCCTGGAGCGTCCCTTTGTCATTAGCATCCACCTGTAATGGTGCGGGCTCGCTATAGCTTATATCATGGGAGCATACTCTCTCATTTTAATACATTCTACAGGCGTGTATATTTTGTGGAAGAAAGAAATAATGCAAGAGGACTTGACATTCATATATACATATATATGTAAAGACTGTCTGCCATCAGAGGATCATTTTGCTGTTCATTTCACTGTTCAGGCCTGCTGGCTGGGTCATGCTGATAGTGATG
This sequence comes from Ambystoma mexicanum, assembly GCF_040938575.1. Classification (NCBI taxonomy): domain Eukaryota; kingdom Metazoa; phylum Chordata; class Amphibia; order Caudata; family Ambystomatidae; genus Ambystoma; species Ambystoma mexicanum. The sequence goes on from NC_090921.1 coordinate 309,504,124, forward strand.
GTACACTGCGGGAGGTGAACTGTTACAATGTTAGCGTATTTCGCTAGCTCATGTCCGTCTTGTTCGTGGGAACGTGCTCGCAGCGGATCTGCCAGGGTGCTGCGGCAACAGGGATGTTCTCCAAGGGTGGGGGCCGCGCTACAGTGCGCTGAGCTCACACCATCTTTACCGGGCAGAGAATGGTTTTTGGGCATAACTAAATTTGTGTTGTAATCAATACATGTGGGCATTCGATACATGCGGGCAATGTCTCCAGTGGGTGAGCCCTCCACCACCTGGGCCCGGGTGGCATGAGGGAACGCCCAATGGGCCATAGCCCTCACCTGGGGAAGAAACGCAGGCGAGAGGGGTCTCCTGGACCAGTCCTCCCCTACACCTCTTGTGGGTTTCCATTTCAGCATAGGTACCACTACCTTCCATCGTGTCTACCATTGGCTAACAATGTTAGGTCAGTTCGATTTGGTTCAAATTTTTGCACTTGCACATTGGGCCTCGTTGCTTCTGGCCATTTAGTCACCTTTATTGACCAGGTGCATGAGGTTTTGACTTTCTCAGCCTTTTTTAGCTGGCTCCTCCCAATACTGTTCCTCCTGCACTATATATGGAGTTGGCACTCCTGCGTTTGGCCTTTTTTAATATATCTCCGCTTCTGGGATGTGGTTCTGAACTTGTTAGACTTTCCCAGCACCCAAATATTTTTCTCTTTTCCTCACAATGTTTGTAAAAGGTGGCACACGTTGGGTACGCTATATAATTTTTTTAACAGTTGAGTTTGCTATACAAGGTAGGGCACTGCCGCATATTTATGCAGTAATGCTCTTCTCTTGCAGCTTTTTGTTCCATACCTCCTGATGAAGACGTTGTGCAATTGACAATTACGTCGAAACCGGTTGAGCCTTGGGGGATGTGATCTGCATAACAATTTCTCTTTGATCCGCCCTTACGATAGATGGTTTTAATCATTTCTATTGTATATGTTTTTCTACCTTTAAAAAATATTAAATTAACCAGATGGGATGCGCGAACTGTGCTCACTCCCGTGTGTGAATCAATTCTGTCATTTTTAGCTATTGTTGTTTGGATAAATGTCACTTTGAATGTTGTATGGTTTGAATGCTGCACTATGTGTGTAATGTTTATACCTGCTGTTGTGATGTGAAATAATATGTTTTCCAAAGTATTGTGTCATTAACTGACTATTTTCAAAAATGTTTGTATCACAATTAAACAAAAACTGATACTTTTTGTAAGCACCAAGTTTTGCTCTCTGGACATTTTTTCCAGATTTCTGTGGTACAATAATACTCTGGTCCAGAGTATTGAGTTTTCCTGCTTCTTTCTGGTTTTGTAGCTCCTGTATCAATCATCATTGCGGCTTCCTGGCCTTGTATGTGTATAAGGCACCTGGATCTCCTTTTTTTCTGTTTTGCGCTACCTTATTGCACCACCAAAACAAGGTGGATCTTGCCTTTTCTTCTTGTGCCTCTGGACTTGACTGCTGCCGCCACCCTATCATGGTAATCCCCGGATTCGTCCGTCGATGAGTTGTCCTCAGCCTCTTTTTCTTGGTCTGTTGCCTTGGGAGTTGTTTGAGCTCGCCGTGCCGAACCTGACGATCGACACACTCGTGCGTAGTGATCTCGGCGGCCACATGAGCCGCACATGATACCTTGGGAATGGCAGTTTCTTTTCCATTGGCACACACCTCCACACCGGTCGCTTTCGTTCGGTCCAGGTGTCATTGGCTACCATCATGGGGCTGAGTGAGGTTCATTGTTCTCTTCTCTGTCGACCGGACGGTTAGTGATTTGTGCCACTGTGGTTGGCAGGGTGGGTTGTAGCTTTTGCAGTGTGGTGCCCATCTGAGCAGGTCTGGCGTGCGATAGTTCCCTCTGGCGTCCATAATTCAGTATTTTCGCTAGTGGGATTCCCTTCTCACTTAGGACTATTCATTTTAGTTTTTTAGAGTCCATGCCATTCATGATTTGGCACCTGACTTCCTTTTCTATGTGCTCGAACTCGCAGGAGAAAGCCAATTGCTGGATTCTCGTGTGGTGGGTGTTGAGTGTTTCTTCCTCTGTCTGGACTGTGGTGCAAAAATTAAATGTCTTATAGTCCGGGTTCAGTTGCAACAGGAAATGTGCTGTCAGAGCGTCCTTTGCCGACTGATATATGTCTGTGCCATATTTTACAGCCAGGGAGTTGGAAATGTGCAGTACATCATCCCCCACATTTAACAGCAGGTGCAACCTCATCTTCCTCGGTGTCATCACATCTTTGTGTACATTGCCATATCGAACATTTGTATCCATATCATCCACCTGGATCCTACAGATGAGAGGTCTGTGTAGGGGTCAATTGGTCCTAGTGCCCCTGTAGCACTGCCTTGATTGCGGGGTGCTGTTGAGGTGAGTGATGCTGCTAATCTTGATGGGGTGCCTGGCCTGGGTTTTGACATGCCTGTAGCCATGTTTCCCATCGTGCTAATCCCCTGGTATGGTGTGACTTTCTGATGGTTGGGGCCATTTCCTCTCACCTTGAAGGTAGCTGTTTATGGTGTTGTTTGATGTAGGTTCCAGTCTTTATATTTTGTTTTCATGCTTTGATGTAGCTTGCAGGGCTCATGTAGGTTGATGCTTGGACCTGTATGTGCCTGTGATTATCGAAACGCTGCACAACGCAGCGTGGTTCCAAAGATTAGCATAATGCTCTCCAGATTATGTGAATCTGTTGTTGCGTGCATGGTTCGCATAGCGCTGTTGTCGCCAGTGTTGTGTCTCATCATAGGGCCGGCCCCCTATTGTAGAGAGAGTTCCAGTGCAACATTAATGTAGGCCGCAGCGTGCAGCTCTAATGAGACACGTCACAACAGTTTTAGCGGTAACCCCCGAACTGATGCTCTTAGCCCATCCGGGTCTTTATTGACACGTGACGTCCCTCCGTGCGCAGTGACGTGACACCTATGTAACACCTACCTATGACTCTGTGATCTGCTCCACACAGTCTCCTCCCCCTGGTTGCTGGTAGATCCCTTGTTGCCAATTGCCCAACCTTACCCTCTCCTGTTACCTCCCTGCCCCTTGTTTCTCTGCTTTCCTCACTGTGTTCTTCCCCCTATGATTGTAATGTGCTCCGTTGGTCCCGAGGCTAGGTCTGCGATCTATAAAAATAATAATAATATTAAAATGGTGATCTTGTTTTGGGGGTTTAAGTCACTGCTATGCTTCTAGATTCTTTATATATTTCACACGTTCATATATTTCTCATACATTCTCAATTATTCATCTCTTGGCAGTAAGCACCCAGCAAAGATGAACAACCTCTTACAAACCGCGTTATTAACACATTATTACGCCTGCAGAACACAGATTAAATGCTCTTGTGTGGAAAGCTGGGACTTGCTGACAGAGACCTGCGGGGCAGGGGCCATTTAGTGGGCATGATCTCTGCAGCAGATGCCTTGACCTCCTTAGTTATCTTTCACAGTGTTAACTCTTTCTAGTGATCAGACACCTGCAGTGCCCTGTGTGCAACAGGAGACCGTCTGCACAGGCCTCAGCGCAACCCTCAGCAGCCTTGTCTGTGTGTTTCCGTAATAATGAACGCATGTGAAAATAATGAGATTCTGAAAATTCTCCTTATTCACTGCATTGCAGCTTCAACCCAATAAGCCACACGCTAAAGAAGGTCTGTGTTAAGGTTGTTTGGATATAGACTAGAGATTGCTTAAACAGCCTTGCATAAGAAATGTGTCAGCCTGGCCGTGATGTGGGAAATGCTTGAAAGGTAATCTCAATGAAAAGCACGGCCAGGCTGACACCGCCACACATTGTAAACGACTGCGACCAAAAATAAGCCCAAGGTCACATATAATACTTAGGCACCGCAAATCTTTGTACGCCCACTCAGGAGACCCCTCTCCCGAGGCCCACAGAGGGCCCTCTGTGTCAGGGATGTCATTTCCAAAAAATGCCAGGGATAGCGGAAGTGCCTGCACACAACCCTTGACATCTGATGACGTCACAGGAAGTAATATCATTTGACCCTGCCCCACGTGACATCACAGGAAGTGAAGGCACATGATCTATCATCCCTTGACAAACAGGAAGTGGCATCAAATAGCATTGTTCCTCAGTACAGAAAAATATGGTTACGATATCACTGTAATATGGTATACATTTCATACAAGAATGGATCACTGTATGTAGCATTACTATCAGTGTGTAAAGACCATATTACCAAATGACTGTCAATGTAAGCAGACGTCCAACACAACAACCTGGACTATTGTACATCACTCGGTCTAAGCTGTAAACAGACAGAGCATCTTGAAGAAGCCAAGCCCCCAAAGCACAGACATTCAGTGCCTGCCACTGGCTGGAAACAGCAACTGACCAACACAAGTTCAACTAAAAAAATGATGGCCTGGAGGGTTGCCCAGAGCTGTCCAAGTGGTTATGAATTATTTGAAACCTTCAGCCATCACCTTCCTGTTTTGCTTATATGATAAGCAACCCAGAGTTTTTTTTGATGGTTTGGGAGATAGCGCGGTAGGATGTGTTGCAGGTCAGAGTAATTGCAGGTGTTTTTTATTTTAAATTGTAAACAGCAGCAGCAGCTCTAGGAGATCACCCCTAGAAAAGCCTGCTGGACCTACAGACCTAGGCTACTCATCACTGATGAGGCTCAGTGAGACTGAAACATGTCTTGGGTTGCTTGTGGTCTCGTGCAGAAAGGAAATAACCTAGCAGTTTGGGCTGGACTGCCCCTTTTGACGTGGGACCAAGCCTGATTTGCATAGGGTCTTTAACCTCCTTTAGTGACTTGGCAGGCTGAAATGTGATGGTCTGGAAGGTTGCCCAGAACTCTGCCAGTGGTTATGAATGATGTGAAGCCTTTCCGCTATCACCTTTTTGTTTTGCTTATTTGGTAAGTAACCCACATTTATTATTATTTTTCTGTATTTTTTTTTTCTTTATGGCTGGTTTATCACAAACCTTTCATAAAAATGACAGATTAATCCATCCGTCCATTTCATTACACCACATCATTTGCCCATCTTCCCTCCACCACATTCAAAGGTATATTGAAACCAAGTATAAAAAGTTCCTTTACGTCTTCATCTCCCATACTATTTACAACATTAGATGCTCCGCCATAGATTTCAGAGCTGCAAACATTATTGATAGATTCTCCCCAATTAAAAACATGCCCCACCAATCGTCCGTCATCAGTGTTCTGTGCCGACATGCAAAATCACCAAGATATTTTATTCTCAACATCATCAGAGTTGGACATTCCACCAAGAGGTGCTTTGATGTTTCAATTGTGTCCTTCACCTTGCAATGCCTGCATATGGGACCCGTCTCATCACACTGTCTTCTATTGTTTAGAGCCTCTCTTTTTAGGATTTAAGGAGTTCAATCTTAATCTCAGAAACAAATCACAATACTTTGGACTTGGGAATTTAGAGAGGTACGCCGGGACTTGATTGATAACTCTTTTTTCCTGAGACAGTATCAGTACCGATTTATATAAGAGTCTTTTAGTTTGTGTCTCTATCCAATCAAGCCTCATTATTTGGTTCTTCACCTTACCCGGGTTCAATATCAGGGTGTCACTTGATAAATCAAGATTGTTTAGTCTGTCTCTGCAGTTCTGTTTCCATCGATCAATGAGGTAATCTCTGCTCTCTTTATTTAGGTTCTTCAGAATCTCCCAAGGCAGAGATGTCTCTGTTTCAATACATTTCCGATAAAGAGCAAGGGATTTCCAGCGAATGATCCAATGGATGGACTGCAGCCCCAGGTTGTATCTAATTAGTGCCAATGGTAAACTATTTGGTAGGTGGAGAACCCTTTTCCAAAGATGTCCTTCCATAACCTCCCAGAAGGACAGGGGAAGGCCACTTCTGCTCCATATGTGAGGATGGGTATCACTTTTTGATTATAGAAGGTTATGGTCGGAATTATGGAAAACTTCCCAGTTATCTTTTGAAAAGTTGAGGCTTGTGTGGCAATTATTTTACAAGTCTTACCACCTCCATCCACTGCTTTTCAATTGGACTGCAATTAATGGATACTCCCAAGTATGTCATCGAGTCCACGCATTCCAACCTCTCATTACCGATGCACCACCTGAATCTTGGTCTTCTCTTGCCACGTGGATTTGATAGGACCATTATTTTAGGTTTTTTTACATTTACCCTAAGCCCATTTCTCGCAAAGTAGGTTACCAGTTATTTAAGCGGCACTGGAGTCCAATTGGTGTTTGGTCCATTAAGACCGGGTCAACTGCATGCATGACCCATGGGAGCTGCTGACCATATATTTTTGGAGGGAAGGCTTGGAAGGCTTGAACCCCCACTTAATACGCCGCCAGATCTAACAGGAAAAAAATTAAATAATGCAAGAGCCAATGGGCACCCTTGTTTAAGCCCTCTAAATGTCTGAATTTGCAGTGAGCGAGCCTGCTCCATAGACAATCTACTCTGTATTGTGGTTGAGGTGTACAGCGCCTTGATAGCTTCCAGGTGCTCCGGCGGGACAATCCCTGGATACCAGTTTGTCCCATAAACCCACATGTATTTTTTTTAGATGAGATACAGAGGGTATGTATTGGAGGATGTGTTTCAGGTCACAGTAATTGCAGCTTTTTTAAAAAAAATGTATGTAAACCACAGCAGCAGCTCCATGACATCATCCCTAGAAAAGGCCCAATTTATTATTTTCTTTGGTCCTTTATATCTTGCTAAATGCCAGCCTTCTCCAGATTCTAAGCACTGCAATAGGAACTGAACCCATGTTGCACTGCATCTTCTTGTTCCCAAAACAAGTGTGTTTCCCCTGAGCAATCCTTAAAAATATACATATATTTTTTTGCTAGCGGAAGCAACCGATGCTTTACTTCAAAGGCGGAGGGAAACTTCATGTAAATTAACTATCTCACCTTGCGTCTATCTACAGTCTGCCTGTTATGCAGGTCTGGCAGATCTGTGTCAGACCACAAAGTGCTCAGGCAGGATTGGTGGCAGAAGCCACTGGGGCACCCCCTCTCATCACAGGCCCAGTGGCTCACTTGATGTGCAAAGCAGACACTGAGAAACACTGAGATATTCCATTCATGCTGTGCTATCACTGAGTATTGCACGCTGCTCTTAACCATTCCTATCTCGCTAGACCTAGCCCCACACCCTTCCTGTTTCTACAGTACTGTGTAAGAGCTGCACAGACAGCCCCGTCTCTGAACCTAGCCATTCGGGCATTCTTTTACTAATAGACCTTCAACCTGTTAGTGATGGTGGCTTCATGTTTTTTCCTGCATCACTTTTATGTCTCCAGCTGCGTTTTCAGGTGCAAAACAGATTTTTGCTCTTGTCATTGCCTCTTGCCCAGTGCATCAGGGGTAGGAAGGACAGGTCTAGGGGTAGCATAGGCAGAGTCAGGGGTAGCAGCAAATGATGTCCCTGCTCTATTTACAGGGGAATGACTAGACAGTCATAATAAATACCCACAAAATAGTCCAATCTGGCAGCCAACCAACACAATAAACGGTTGTTATTAATGGGTCTGCTACCTGCTTCAGCCTCCTCAACCCTCCTTTCTTGGTCCTGCATACTTCTGCTGCAACAACTTTATCCTCTCCACTGTCCCTCGTCCTCAGTGCTGCTGTAAAGATGGTGGATGGCACAATTCTGAAAGCAACGCAATGATTTCCACTTTATCACCTAAGGGTTAAAACCGCCTCTTCCACCAATAGGAGGTTTGAGTGTGAGCGGGCCAGTAGAGGAAGATGATGCGCAGTCCCTGCTGAAGCAGAGGTCGGTGATGGGGCACCCCCTCTACTGCATCCCCTGCATGCATCTCCAGGTACAGCCAGGCACGCCCAAGGATGTGGTGCACCCGCCTGCTGTGACTTGGTGCCTCTGGCCTTCCTGGCATAAAGTTAGCGCCCCTGCCTAAGGCCAGCCCTGACCACGGTCCACGCTAACAATTCAGCAGGCTCACCTGAAGATCCATGCTCACCAAACATCTACAAAGCAACAACTAAGAAATCCTCACTAGGGCCCGCCTTTCTACCTCACCCCAACGCATCCATCAAACAAGGGATCATCCGGAACCATCAAAACAGCCATCAAAACATAGCTCAAAAAACCTACAGCTTAACTGGTGAACTACAGTCCATTCTCCAGCACACCATTGGAAGCCAAACACCAAGAACTGCATGTTAAGACAGCTGCGCGAATATGTTGATGACAGCTTCCTGCATGAGTCGCGACATGGATTCAGACCAATGAGAGAAGCATCATTCAGAATGTGCCGTATGTGGGACAAAACTTGCCAAGTGCACTCATCCTGCTGGACATTTCCACCACCTTCAACCACACTATCAGCTATGAAATCCTACTCGGAAGACTAGAGGACATTCGATTAAATGGAACCACTCTATGCTGGATCTATTCTTTCCTGACCAAATGTAGTGAACATTGGAGCTAACATGTGGAGTAACCCAAAGATCCATTCCCTTGCCTCTATTGTTTTACCATCTATATCATACCACTCCTGGAGCCTAATAACAACCCAAGCCTCACATATGCCAGCTACGCAGATGACATCCAAATGATCTACAAGCTCACAAATGACCCTACAACAAATACACCGAACCACAGAATATGCCACACACATGTAGACTTCTGGATGGCTGCCAAACAGACTCTAAGTCAACCCAACCAACAACAAAATGATGATCAGTGGCATGAAACCACCATGCCCCTCACCAATCTCCCAGCTGGAAGAAATGGCTGGAAATATGCCCTCTGCCTAAGACAACTATCTGACAAAGGACAATCAGAGAAGGGACTCCTTTAGTTCAGCCCTAATTTAATCAACTCAGCATGCTACATATACCTATGATGAACCCGCTCCAAACTCCTCAAAGTACTATTGGGGCTCTGAATCATTCAGGCCAGACTGCTAGCAACTTAAATGGAATTGCACCTATATTTCCATGGGAAAACCTGGACTGGCTCGAGGTGTCACGCATGGAACTGGGAAATCGGCAGCTATATACACAGGCAACATAGGCTGCAAGTCACAGAGTGCTAGACCATTAATTGACAATCCCCCCTCCCAATATTAGGCATGGACACAATCAATTAGTCCCTAGCCTGGCATGGTGGTCAGGGGTGAGGAGGTGGAGAGGGAAGAGGGTATTTGATGGCACTGCGCAGATGGCTCTTCGGCTCTTTTCAAAAGTAGGCGTTTTGTGTGGCAGAAGCTTGCCCTATTGTTGCCTGTGCTGTGTCTTATATGTGGGAGGGATTTTTCCAATGCAACTGTCTGCTCTGTGTTGGGGAAGCTTGCACTGTTCTCTGTGTTTTGTTGGTTTGTGTGCCAGGCAAGCAGATTCCTATTTATGATCACTTCCTATTCAACGTCCTGACTCTGTTGACATGTGTGTGCTAGGTAGCTTTAACAGTCCATTTCAGGCGGTTGGACAACACTGTGCTAGTGTAGTGGTCGATTTAGACGACCCTTTAGGCGTGGTGGCACATCGCAGTGGGGAAAGAGCAGTATTACTCTGCTGCTTAATGCGTTTCCGCACACTATTGCCATTCTCACTTAAGCAGAACCCATGTGCTTGAAGAAGCGGAACACCGAAAGTGAGTGCTCTTTGCCCGGCCTGGCTACGTTCTATGGAGTATGCCATTACTTGCGCGCCTGGTGTAAAGAGTCAGTGTAAAATGATTGGCAGTTGCGTGAGTCAAGAGCTTTGATAAGAGGAATGGTGTGTATCTAGGGTTTCTATCTTCAAAGAACAAAGTTTACTTATGACACAGATGGTCTTTGGGGATGGCTAGAAATCCTGGCATGCGCCTTAAACACTCCTAACCGAGTCAGTCTGTTCTAATTTGCGACGTTTCCTTCAGTGGGTGTAATTAATGATGGTCATGGAAGCTTTACCATACTGGACACCTATCTACTGGCTTAGTCAAGGCATGTTATGAAGAAGGGCAGTTCTGCATGTTGCTACAGCCTCCATGGTCCATTAGTATCTCCTCAATGGTAAAGTTCTTCCACTAATGCATTGGGTGTTATGGTGTCACCCTTCAAGCATTTACCCATACATATTTGACACATGTAGATGCAGTGGAACACCACTGCTGCTGCCCACCAAGCCACAGTATTGCACCACGAGTGTTCCCCAATATGCAGTTGGAACATCATGTTACAGTGGATTATCAAAAGGAGCAGTGGCTTTTATGTGGAGCAGATGAGTAATACTGGGACCCTCCATCCTACACTTCAAGACCTTCAAAGAGCATCTTGCCAATAGGTGTTCACTCCAATCAATTAATTAATTCTCACTCTCTGCAGCAGTGGTCTGCAAACTGTGTCTATCCAGGCGTTTTAGACTACAACTCCCATGATTCCTCACCATGGACTATGCCGGCTAAAGATAATGGGATTTGTAATGCACAACACCTGTTAAGCCAATGGTTGCAGACCCACCCTTTAAAGTCACCCCCCTCCCCAGCTCCTCTATTGACCCCAGCTTCTTTATACAGTGCTCTGTTGCTTCCTAGCTAGGTCTGAATTTTATGATTCCCACACATACATGCAATGTTTGCAAGAGAGCTCTGAAAAGCATGACTATAGAACATAGCTGATTGCAGACTCACCCCATAGAAGATGAGATTTCATAATAGAGATGCCCTGGTAATGTCAGCATTCTGAATATGTCCCTTTGGTTAAAGAAGGGAGGCCATTTTGCATATCCAAGGCAGACATTTTGTGGCTGGGTTATTTGGTGGAGAAGGGGACCTGCTCTGTGACTTGCAATGACATTTCAGTTGAGGTACATCTTGTGTATCAGGCGGATGCTAAAAAGGGCACACGGTTCATGGTTATATATGTTCTCTGCACCATGTGTCGCAATCAAGTGCATTATCTAGTGCAATTACATCCTCATTAGTTTCCATTTAGGAGCAGGCAAGCCTCATAACCCTGCCAGCGACAGCAAGCGGAGCAGTGTCCAGAATAAGAGCAATGTCTAATAATTGTGGAAGTGCACGGGTAGAGGGGAGGTGGCCTGCGGATGAACTTGATAGTATCATTTAGTTGTTTTCAAATAAGTTCTACTTCTAAAGGACTGCAGCAAACAGAGGTACTTCTTCCCAACAGAGGTAGTCACAAGCCCTGTTTGGAAAATTATCCAGAATTTGACTTTCCCTGTCCACCTCTACCTCTTGCTCTTAAATAGTAGTTTAGAGAGAGTATCCGTACGCCCCATCCACATCCCCTTTCCTCAAGATATTTAAATCCGGATGCCATTTCACAGGGACGGGGAAAGGTCTGGAGCTATCTGTTGCACACAGCTGATTTGCAAATTGTAGCAGGGCACAACCTGAATAAATAAGACATGTCACTTGGACCAGTAACCCTGGATCTGAGGCTAAGGTCATTTAGGATATGCCCAAGAAATCTAATGATTTATTGAGAATATAATGCTGGCAAGTGTAAAGAAGTAGGAGGCGCTGAGACACCATGAACACATTAATGGATACATGGAATGTCTACATTAATAGACCTGGCCTTTCTCAGATGGTTGACCTACAATGCTACAATATTTGGCAGCATCAGGCCCTCTTCCTGTTGTCGGCTGTCCACCGACAGTAGCATGGTGCTATCTGATGGTTGGCTATTTCTCTACCCGGGATTGTCCCATACGGCGTTGGGTCATCTGACACAATCCTGCACTCTGATTTCTAGCAGATACACATCTGTTGATTGAAGGTTTCCAGAGAGGATGACTCATGTGACCTACCGCAACAGAGTGAGCGCGTGTGTTTGGAGTGGGGGTGTCTTGGGAATCATCTAAGGGGTAAAGGTGCAGTTGTTGAGTAGGATGTGATATACTGTGCGAGAAAGGTGGTGGCAAGTGTGGGTTGTGTGGATGGATGCTCACCTCATATGGCCTGATATATTTTAAAATTTAATTCAGGTCCATGATATCAAAGAGCGTTGTGTGTGTTCATTGAGTTGTTTTAACTATTTCATGAGGTGTAGACTTCTGATACATGAGGTGTGTAAGGTACATTTTAAGGCCCCAAACAGAGGTCCCTTTCACCTGAACAGCAGCATTTAAACACTGCAACCAAAAAAGGCCTCGCTTTTGCTTTCCCTTTCACATGAACAGCAGCCCTTTAAAAACTGCAACCAAAAACGGCCTGGGTTTTTCTTTTATGCTTATGTAAAATTAAAGAACTATATGGAAAGGGGCCTACTGTAAAGACCAGAGGTGGGTGTCTGTATGGCAGAGGAGAGGCACAGAGGACCCCAGCCAAGATTCTCTATTATTGGTATCGTGGTCGAGCAATCAGGGACTACCTTCTTAGGAGGTGATGCGGGCTGGTTCTTAAGTACAGTGTAGTCCCAAAGCACCCACAAATAAATGTACGCACACTGTATTAGTTAAAACACAGTTTTTATATAATTAATATTCAAGGTTATGCACAATATCACGATTACTCACTTTGTACTCGGTTATCTATAATGGCAAATCTATACAATTCTACGTGGTACCACAATTACTATTCGATCTCTTTAAAGTGCATAACTGTACGGTTAAATGTCACACAAATCAGTTTGTAAAGGAAACCAACAATAGCTATAAGAGGAAGGCAGTTGGTTAGAACAATTGGCAGAATACTGGCCCCTACCACTAGACACAGTTCGGTGTGGAGGTCCCCTACCTGGCAACCTGTAAAATAAAGATATATCACAAGCCCAGTCCATATATTGCTTTTCAGAGTCTTTCCAATAGTTCAGCAACCCCAAAGTACCTGGCGTTGTAACATTCCTCATCGGGGAATCGACGGCCCTTCTTGAGTGCCCTCCCTTTAAGGCAGGAGTCATGGATCGTCGAACGTCCAAGAACAGGGTGAACTACGGCTGTGAAGTGGCAGCTTCTTTCCTAGCGGTGCTCGTCGATGGGGAAGCGTAAACGTCCTGCAAGGAAGAGGCGTGCGGGGCACCTCAATGTCGATAGTTCTGGACCGCAAACAATTTGAAGAACTATGGCCCAGCAAGGGTGCCTTACCAGGTCCTCTGTGGGTCAGTACCTGGAGACACAGCAGCTTTCAGATTGGTGAAGAAGAGCCACAGCAATTCTTCTCTTCCAGCAGGGCTTCAAGGTCAAGTTTCAGTTTCACTCCAGTTACTCTTTGTAGTTTGGACTTCAGCTTCTGAACACGATTCCTAGCAGCGAGAGGTCCCCAGATATACTGTTGATCTCCTCTTCATTCTGCTGGGTCACACTCAGGCATCCAATTACTGCGAAGGGCATTCAGCAGTCAGGCAGCCAATCAGGCACACAGTGCTTTCCGGCCATTCTTCTCCATCCAGACACTCACAACACAGAATGTGGATTCGGACAAGTACCATGCCATTCAACACTACACACTGCATTCATACCAGTTTCGGGCAGGGCTGTCTTAATCATTGTGTGATACACCAGATACCAGACATTCACAACAAGAAGTGTAGATTTGTCACAGACTCCATTCACCCAGGTCCCACCCACAGGTGTACCCACAACATACGGTCGTTGGGAAGGCTCTAGCCAGTCTGGTCGACACTTCCCCACACTACCATATATGAAACTTCCACCCAACAGCCAGTCATGGGGGAATGGACAGAGTCAGGGCTTCCCGGGACTTCGGGAAGATCAAGGTAACAGGCGATGGAAGGCAAGAGGCCACGGGGGCCATCTTGTCTCCATCAGGAATCTACCAATTCCAATGACAGGGCCTGGGCATCCCAAAATGGAGGACGCTCAGGGCACCAGTCAATTCAGCACGGAGATGCCACCCACCCGTACCCTGCTCTGTGGGCCACACACAGATGCCCAAATACATACACTACCGGCACAGTTTTGTACCCCTCCAACCATGGGTGCCATAAGGGCATCCCATGGGTCTGTACACCAAACCAAACGAGAAAGCTACACCGCCAGGAGTCCCACATGAACTCCTGCACGGAAAACACGAGAGAACACACGATAAAAAGCATTAAAGGACAAGAATATAGAGGCCCTGTCCCTCCGATGCATTTCCTGCATCACACCTACCCATCATTATCTATGGACAAGCAGCAGTGTAATGCACCCAGAAGGGAGAATCAAAGAATCCTCTGACCTGCAAGACAGGATTGTTTAACATTACAAGCAAAAACGACCTGCACTTGTATTTGCACATAAATACGTCTTTAAAAAGCCACAATGGAAAAAGATACCACTGCTCACAGACAAAATGTCAGGGAAACATGATAACGGGGGTGACCAAAGAAAATTTATATTAGGTTTCACCCACAAAACTCCTGTAACCAGTGAAGAGACACTACGATCCATCTTATATACAGACCCCCAAGCCACATCGGAACCATTGAGGAAGATATTTTCAACATCCTGTCTAATAATCTAAAAAATTCCTCCCAAGTCCTCCTACTAGGGGATATGAACCTAGGTTTTAATGACCCTAAAGATACACATGCAACCAGAGTGTCCACCATCTTAACTGAACTAGGTCTTACCCAGAGAGTGCTCCACCCTACTCACAACAATAGGAGAATACTTGACGGGGGCAGATTACAACTGCAACGCCTCTATCTTATCCATATCACATCAGATCTGGACAGACCACCACCTTGTAGCCTTCTCTTTAGCAACTGAAAAACCTATCTCCACTCCCATATTGTTAGCTCCACCCATACCCACAAGGAACGTAAAGAATATTACATGCGACAACATACTCCTCCTCATCCTCCCTACTCTCAATGTGCTTCCTGAAAGCTTGGTGCCCGATGCATTGGTCAAAGAGTATAACAAAGTCATGTCCACAGCACTTGACTTAATAGCGTCACTTAAAATGAGAAGAAGCAAGCCCAAAGCCCACCTTAACTCATGGTTCACACCCTATTTGAAAACATTACGAACAAAAAAAAGACATTGCAAGGTATCTTGGAGATTATCACCATCAGAGGAAAACAAGACCAACCTCAGCACCATAACTGCTCTCTATAAAAATGTAATACTTTTAGCTAAACGTGAAACTTATAATTCTAGAATATCGCAAGCCAAATAAAGTATGAAAGAACTCTTTGTTATCCTCAAAGAGCTAGAAGCTCCCATCCCAGTCCCGGACAACTGTGTAAAAGATAAACTATGGTGCTCTAACATACAGCAAGCACTTGCCGATAAAGTTATGACCCCACAATCAAAAATTGCCAAGAACAAAGCCCCCCTAACTTGTAACATGCCCCCCACAGTCACCCGGTACTACTTAATAGCACTGCTGATCCCTTGCGCTTCAAGTTTACTAAAGTCATCACGCTTGAAACAGAAAAAACTATTCTATCGCTCAAACCCTCAAACTGCCAGGGTGATCAATTCCCTGCCCAATTTATAAAAGACGCAGCCAGAGACCTGGCCCCTTTCATTTCAAAACTCATTAATGCCTCGTTTTCCTCAGGCATTATACCAACCAACCTTAAAGAATCGTGGGTGTTACCACTACTTAAAAAACAGACCCAGCTGTAGCCACTAATTACAGACCGATTACAACAGTGTTTTTTCTTCTAAAAATCATAGACAAGATGGCCTACACACAAATACGATAACACCTGGAATCCAACCTCTTACTAGGAGAACACCAGTCAGGCTTCTGGCCCCAACATGGGACCGAAACAGCCTTAATAGATCTGAAGGCCCAGATAGACGAACTCAGGGATAAAGGAAAATTGGCCTTTCTTCTCCTCCTGGATCTATCGGCTGCATTCAACCTCGTGGACTATGGGGTCTTATGCAGCCATCTGGACTCTGCCGCTCATTTTTCTGCAGAAGCCATAGCATGGATACAATCCTTTCTTAGTAATCGGACTATGAGAGTCTTTTCCCCCACTGCAGCCGCAGACCCCATCCCCATCACTTGTGGAGTGCCTCAGGGTTCCTGTGTCTCACCTACCCTATACAACATCTTCACAAAGCCCCTTTTTGATTATCTGGATCATCTTGGTATCACCTGCACTAATTATGCAGATGATACTCAGATCCTCCTACCACTTAATGGGGATAATGACAAGTATTTGGCCTTAGTGAATAAGGTATATCTCATCATCCAGGCATGGATGGCCACCCATGGACTATGCCTGAATGATGACAAGACTGAGATCGTTATCCTGGGCATGACTTCAACCCTCAAAAAACTGAGCCCCAACTACACTACCTTTAATATTGACAATACCACCATCACTGTCGCTAAGGAGGTGAAAACCCTGGGGTTCTCCCTAGACTCTACCTTGTCTCTCAACAAGCAAGTAAATGCCATGGCCTCGCCACGTTGTATATTTGCAAATTGATTAGAGCATGTAAAGCCTTTTTGTCCAACAATAACTGCATTACCTTGGCCAGAGTGTTTATTTTGTCTAAATTAGACTACTGTAACGCACTGTACATAGGGGCCAACTAACAAACTATTAAGAAACTCCAATTCCTCCAGAATAATGCCCTGAGAGCGACACTCGGAATAGCCAGGAGAGAACACATCTCCGAGATTAGAAGATCCAATAACTGGCTTTCAATTTATGACAAAATTAAGTTAAAAGTTGCTTCACTCACATATAAATGCCTGAACTACGCGTCACCTTGCTATTTGACTGAAAGACTTACAAGAAAACCCTCTACAAGAACTACCAGATCAAGCAATGCTAATTGCCGTCTAGTCCCAAGATTTAAGCTATCCAAAGTTGGGGGCAGTAGCTTCCCGGTCAAGTAAGCCGAATTTTGGAACTCTCTAACGCCTCTATTGAGAGCAGATCAATCTTAACAGAACTTCCACCAAAACCTAATAAGATGGTTCAAAGACTCAGACAAATAAAGCACACTCCTGGCACCTATAACTGATCTTCCTTGCTACCATGTAAATAATTTTAGATATGTATCCACCTACCCGTGATCTTAAAGTTATATTTTTGACCAGCCATTGTAAATGAGCATTTCTCCTATCATGCTATGTTGCCTTTCATGCGATCCTTATGTACGCATAATTGTATATTGCTTGTTTGACCTGTATAATTCATATGTATTGTATTGTATTATTTCATTGTGTACTAAGCTGTAAGTTGTCTTATGTGATGTGCCCTGATACCCATGGGTCTGGCGTGCAATACAAATAATAAAACAAACAAACAAACAAACTTCAGGAAAACCTGGTTTGGCTGAGGCAGGAACTTCACAATGACAAGCTTCACTTCCAGTTGGATATCACACCTCTCCTCTAAACAACGCTGCAATAAAATGTGATGCTGTTGAGGGTGTCACAATTCCCTGTTCTGCAGACTTGATGGCAGGAATGCAGGGATTTCAAAGAATGCAATCCGTGGCTAAAGAATGACGAAAAGGTGCGAGTTCTTGTTGCACCTACTTCAAAGAGCAAACTGTCAATTTCAAAGAGACTCATAAAAACCCTCTGGTCACAGGCTGACCCAGGGAAACAGATGGCTGTGGGGGATGACGCGGCCCTCCCATATGTTGAACAAGACACTCCCAATTAATAGTAAAAGACTGTTTTGTTTTAGGCATTTTGCGCAGATATCAGCCTGAGGATAAATGTTATTTTATGACATTTTCTCATGTAATTTCCAGGTGGTTTTAAGTTTATACATTCCATTTTCCAGGGACTCTGAGAACTGTAATGGCCAGTTAGATCAGGTTTCTGGCTGATCTGAACATCTCCCAATTATGAGATTTGATGAAAAGGTGGAAAATGAAATTAGGAACATGATTGAGAATTTACATATTGCTGTACATTTTATGAAAATGACAAAAAAGGTGGCACATGGTCAAGCTACATCGCACGGATTTGCCGGTCAGCTTATCTGATTCCACATAACCAACTCAAACAGAATATCTGTTGCAAACAGCAGTTGCTAGTACAATTATGAAGTTATGATACATAACTAGTTTTTGCCAAAATGTTGAACTGAGAACAAAGCAGTGCAATAAAGGGGAAAGACAGATGGTGCTCCAAAATCCCTGATCCAATCCTGACTCGGGGCAGAGAGAGAGAGAGAGCAACTGCCCAATCCTGGCAGCAGGGGTACTTTAAGGGTATTCCCCCAATTGTAAAATTAGTGATGTCATTTCTGCTATATAAGACACACACAAAATCCGGGGAGACAGGAGAAGGAGGACGGAGAGAAGGCTGCTGAACCTCACCATCTTTAAGAGTGCAGTGACAAGACCACTTGCACTATCTATCCAGAGTGTCCTGAGATCCAGCTGGCTTTCCTGACTCCTAAACCAAGGCTTGGTATGTAAGTAGCAATACCCAAGCCCTAAATTGCATAAGCCCTTCATTTTTGTAACAGTGCATCCAATACCCCATTGAAAACCCCAAATTGCAAGTGTAGTTCAATCATCTCCCCAAAAAAGAATCTCTTGTTTGCCTATGTATGTTAGCATATCTCCTTTGAAAAACCTTGCAGTTGTCTGTGTAAATCCTTAGTGTTTTTTCAAGTAAATCAATTAATTCCCCCATTGAAATTCAAGATTGTTGCAATTTGAAATCAACCATCTTTTTCCTGGTGTTTTTATTTAATTGTTACACTCAGTAAAGTGTTGCCTAAAAAGAATTATTCTCCTTGTAACTAAAAACCAAATGTGTCCATCTATTGTGAGCATTTACCAAACAAATTCCTATTTGCATCTGTTCTACTAAACCCAAACTGTTGTTATGTTATGTTATGTTACGTTATGTTTACATGATTTGTTGAGCACATGTACGCCCTAAGGCATCTTGGTGCTAGTAGTGTGACTGACAATTTTGATGATGGGACTGAATTTTAGAATAGTGTTGTTTTTAGTAGCTGGTGGATGACGAGATGATCAGCAGTCCGCTGTCAGGCAAGGGGAAGGTCATTCCAGGCTTTGGCGGTTGCCACCGAAATCGAGCTAGTCTAAACCGAGGGACCGCTACCAGAAGAGCCGACTGGGAGCACAGAGAACGATTAGGCACATAGCGCGGAAATTTTACTTGCAAGTATTCAGCTCCGACACCATAAAAGGCACGGTGCACCATGAACATGGACTTAAAAGAAATCCGGTCTGCAACCAGAAGCCAGTACAATTGCCTTAACAGTGGAGACATGTGGGCTCCAAAAGGGGGGTGAAGAATATCTCTGGCTGCAGCATTCTGGAGTAACTGTAGTCGCTTGATCAGGTAACCAGGTTGAGCCAGATAAAACGAGTTACAGTAATCCAGTACACTCAGGACCAAGCGTGCGACCAGCGGGGCCTGACATGCTACAGGAATAAAAGGGAGAACCTTTCGGAGAATACAGAGCTTGAAATGGCCGGACTTACACACCGCTCCAACCTGCTCATCCATGTAGAGGGATGCAAAGAGTTTTACCCCCAAATTTCTAACCGACATTACAGGTGTGGGAAGTGGGCCAAGAGAGGAGGGCCAGAAATCAGCGGTCCAAAATAGGTGGGTGGATGTGGTACCACGACTAAGACCTCAGTCTTACTACTGTTAAGCTTTAGCCAATTTGTGCTCATCCATGTCCCCAAATCCTGGAGACACTTTTTAAGGTGGACAGCTGTCTCAGATTGGTTAAGGTCCAAACGGACCAGAATTTGGGTATCATCCGCATATGAATAATAACGGAACCCATGAGACTGAATGAGGAGCAGAAGGGGTCTAATGTAGACATTAAACAGGATAGGGGACAGCGCCGAACCCTGAGGGACCCCACAAAATAGAGGGACCGGACCAGAGTGAAAAGGGGGCAAAGAGACTGATTGAGATCGATAAGCCAGAAAGGCCGTGAACAAGTCTAAGACTTGGCCAGACAGGCCGGCTGCAGAAAGACAGGAGATCAGGGTAGAATGGTCAACTGTGTCGAAAGCAGAAGAGAGATCTAACAGCAAAATTGCTCTGACACCCCCCTGATCAACCAGGCGCACCAAGTCGTCCAGTACTGAATTCAATACAGATTCGGTCCGTCTCCCAGGTCTGAACCCGGACTGGAACAGATCAAAGTAACGGGAAGACTCCAGCAAATTGGACAGGAGGGGGGAGAGAAGTGCTTCCAAGACCTTCATCAGGAACACTAAAAGGGAAATGGGGCAGTAATTGGCCAGGACCTCAGGATCCAAAGAGGCCTTTTTTAGCAAAAGGGTGACAAATGCATGCTTCAGTGAAGGTGTAATAACTCCAGTAGCAAAAGAAGTGTTGACTGTGGTAGTAATTTGAGCAATCAGCTCAGTGCATACTTTTTTTGAAGGGCCAAAGATATAGCATCGGCCGGGGAGGCTGATTTGAGTCGATGGATTGCTGCCAATACATCAGAACTAGAGAAAAGGGCAAACGTGGACCATGCACCATTGGTAGAAAGAGATTCAGCACAGTCCCTATCGACCGGAGGTGGAGGCACCTCAGCTTTTATATTGTCCCCAATGGTAGCTATTTTAGTCACAAAAAAACGCCAAAAGAGAGTCGCAGAGGACCTGTGAAGAAGACACCAGGGCACGTCCTTTCTCAGGGGTGGATAACGACTGAACAAGGTCAAATAGGGCCTTCGGTTTATTCAGAGCCCCCACTACCGTATGACTGAAATAAGCTTTTTTTGCCTTGATAACAGCTTTGTGATAGGCAGTGAGAGAGTGGTGAAAGAGGGTTTTAGCTTTATCAGAATAGGTAATATGCCACTTTCTCTCAGCCTGTCTGCAGTGCAATTTACTTGCTATAAGCTCCTCCAAGAAACAAGGTTCCGGGGGGGCAGCTACGCTGTTGACAGAGTCTGACTGGAGTCAGTGAATCTGCTGTTTCAGTGAAGGAGGCCTCCAGAGTGGCCAGAGATCAACCAGTCACTGCGCCACAGTGAGCTTGAATGGAGGTGACCACATCAGGGTTAGATACCCCACGCCAACTCTGCTTGTAAATAGCAGGTTTGGCCAAAAAGGAATGGGGGAATTTAAGTGAAATCGAAAAAGGCACCAGAAAGTAGTCAGACCACACGACCGGACTAGGGGGTGACATAGTGATATAGGTCAGAGGCGCAAAAAACCAGATCAAGAATGTTCCCTCGTTGGTGAGTTGGTTCATTAGCCCACTGAGGGAGACCAAGATCCAGCATTAGGGCCAAAAAGTTGGCCACCTGCCCCGTGGTAATAAGGTTCACAGGAAGATTGAAATCCCCAGTGATAAACAAGTATGGGTATTTAGTCTCTAGCTCAGATACCATATCAGGGAATCCAGGATAAAACATGTTATCAGCTCCCGGGGGCCGATAGACCACCAAGACAGTAAGAGTGCAACTGGGAGAAATGCACATGCAAGCCAAAAAGCATGCAATTTTTAAGGAGTGTTTAGAGACCATATAGGCCACCTCATATTTGCTTTTATGGATCATAGCCACTTTCCCCAGGATGCGGGGCTATTCTATCTGCATGCACCAGTTCATATTTATGGTGATGGCCTGCACAATTACAGGACCAGATGAATCTGCTAGCCAGGTCTCTGTTAGAAACAGAAGATCATAGCCATTAGTAGATATTAAATCATAACAGTCCATTGCATGCACTACAAGGAAGCAGGTGTTTATTACCCAGGGCAGGGGACTGTTTACATTTACTACGCAAAGAGGTGTTAGAGAAGCCCCTAGGCCATATCGTGTTGGGAGGAGCAAGTAGTAACAGCCTATCGCGATCCAGCTGGTTGGATTCGGTGATGGAATTAATCGAGTTATCGAGTAATGCACATCCAGCACATTCCGTGCACGGACGGGCACAGACGGGCTTGCATTAAGCACGCCTTTGGCGCACTGCCGCCGCGCCTTTAGCGCACTGCCGCCACACTCACTGCACCCGTCCGCTGCACGGGCGAGTGGTAAGGCACATTAAATGCCGAACACCACTGATAGTGAGGCAGTCAATGACCACTATGCGAGGTAGAAAGAGGACTAGTGCCGTAGCCGGCAACATCCGATCAGTAAAGAGTAGGATGTCAATATCCCAGATTACAAGGTAACAATGCACATACTTTCATCAATACACATAAAAGCAAGATCACAGTTGCATTAAAATGACCTAGCAAGCTAGGGTAAGAGGCTTTAAAATGGTTATCCGGAACGGACGACCTCACCTCTACTCCAGACGCGGGAAAGTGGGAAGGCACATTAAATGCCGAACGCCACTGATAGTGAGGCAGTCAATGCCCACTATGTGAGGTAGAAAGAGGACTAGTGCCGCAGCCGGCAACGTCCGAGCAGTGAAGAGCAGGATGTCAATATTGTGTCAATATCCCATATTACAAGGTAACTATGCACACACTTTCATCAATTCCCATTGTGAGCAATCCCTTTTGCCTAGAAGTCTACCTGTTATGAGCCTCTGCCCTTGTCACAGAAAACCGATTTTCCTACTGTAAGCTAAACCCCTTCCCCGAGCTGCCTGTCATTGTAGGCCTGAGTATAAACGAATTTCCATTTGCCACTGTATTTTGCCTTTGCAATTGATTTCTCCCAAGAACCGATTTTCCTACTTATTATTTTTGCCCTGGTGTGGTGATGATTAGTATTCTCTAAAACTTTGCCTATCTCCTAAGTGTAAGCAATACAAATGTTCTTCTATTCTGTCCCCTACCAATTGTGAGAAATAATCAAAGTCCCGTTCTTCCATTTTGCCTCAAAAACAGGTTTTCCTTTCTTCTTTCTTTGCTGGCTTCCCATTTTGGGGTAGTGGGCTTTACCCCAAAACCGATATTCCCTCAATATTCCTACTCCTTGTCACTGCTTTCCATTCAAAGGAATCAAGTCCAAATTGATGTTTGGGGGTGTGTGTTGCAGGGGGGAGTGCTTAACTGGAGGTGATATCGCTTTGTGTGGAATTGTTATTTTCCTGTTTTGTCATTAAAAAAAATGTGTATTTCAACCTGATTGTATTTTGCTGTTTGTCATTATAACAAAAGCAAGTGTAACAGCTCATTTTCCAGATTTCTAGTTAGGATATTGTATTTGTGTTAACACAATTTTGGTGGCTGTTGTATTTTTATTATCCTCATTAACATTGAATAATAAATTAATAAAATATCTTATTAATACACACCAGCCTGGTTCCTAGTCCATTGTGACACGGGGTGTTTGTGGAGGTTGGCTGCGAGACGGGTTGGAGGCCTACTCAAAAGAATCTGCAGTATATTAAAAAGAAAAAACATGTTATTGTGCACCACATTCATTGTAGGGGAAGGAGTTCCCTGGCTGGAGTGTGCCGTGTAATAAACTCTGACAGATGTAGACATCACATCTGTTTTTGTATGACTGACTCATTGACGAGTGAAACTATCACTGGTCAAGAAAGTGAGTGGTGAGTGGTGGGAGCAGGTATATGGAGAAACGTGTTTGTAGTGTGTGTTTTTTAAAGGTCTACATTTGAACTTGGGGCCACTTCTAAATTCTTTTGCACCCAGTGGCCATCTTTAAGAAGTAGTTTATGTATGCAAGCAAGGTTCTATGAAGTATGGTTGCTAGATGAGTTTTTTTCCAGGCTATGTATGATAGGAGCCAATACTCCTCACTGGGTTCTAGTTGTGGGATTATGTGGCCCTACATATAGTAGTATGGGTGAGTGTAATTTACACCCACAAAGTGAAAAATGCTCAATCTGCAGTGAATCTGCTTCCACCCGATACGCGAATAGACATCACGGTACTGCTGGCACTGACATTTTGTCCGGTTTCCTGCGGTTTCGTGCACAGCATGGGGTTTCATTTCCATGTTAGTTTCGAGGAGCGCGATGAGAAACTTTGCGCAGGACTTTATTTCAATCTGGGCTAGTTTCGTGCAGCAGCCTGAGAAACTTTGTGTGGGTTTTTCTGAACCATGCTAGATTTGCGCAGTGCCATGAGATTTGTGTTAGACTTGCATAACAACACGAGAAACCTTTTGCAGGTCTGTTTTCTTTTTTATTTTATTTTTATTTACATGTTTATTAATTTTAAATATAATACAACATAAGACATATAACCTGTACATGAACAAAAATATACAACCCGGATCATCACAATTAGGGTATCCAACACCCTATAAAGAGGAGAAATTACGGTTTCGACTTAAACCAGAATGACAACATTCTTACAAATCTAAAAATCTGCCCCAGATTTGATCAAATAAATTCATTTTCTTATCTCTGTATAGAATTAACTTCTCAAATCTTGACAATTGTTTTAGATCATCCATCCATTCTGAAATCTGTCTTTACTTTTCCACTTTCTCAATATGATTTTTTGGACAGAATTTGACACCCTGAAAAACCAAAGTCTCTGTGGAAAAGAGAGATCTTCCACCATGGCATCTTCACCCAAAATTACAGTTGTATAATCAAAATCCACATGCATCAGAAGAACTTCATTCATCTTCGTAGTGAGCCCACTCCAGAAAGATCTTAGCTCATACCAGTCCCAAATCATATGTTTAAAAGTCCCATTAGCATGCAATCTTTGTGGCGTCCAAAAACACTCTGTTCAAAGTTTTGAGCTGTCTACACCTTTCTCCTAGATTCAAAGATGTTAGAGCCACATTCTTGCACAGATTCCTCCACCTGCCCTCCTTGATCTCTCAGTCAATTATGTCTGACGATTTTGACAGTAAGGGCCTCATTACACGGACGGTAGTAATGGTTAACGGTCACCGTTAATGGTACCGGTGACCGTTAGCCCTTACCGCCTTACTACGAGGTCCCTTTGCGGGTTGGAGACTTTAACGCCTGCTTTTTGCAGGCGTTAAAAACCAACCCGCAAAGGGACCAGGGAGATAATTAGGGTACCGCAATTTGCGGTGCCGTAATTAGCACCTTCCCCATTCCCATTATGCCCTATGGGGCAAAAATGGGAATGGGGAAGGGCAATGGGGGAAGGAGGAATTACCGCCCCACCAACCTTGGAATAGGGCGGTAATTCCCCTTTCCTCCAAGGCGGTGCCAGTATTTTACCGGCATGGACCAGGTGCTAATAGCACCTTGGTCCACCGCCGTTTGTGTAATAAGGCCCTAAGTCTTTATTTGGTTGTTTATACTGATCAAGATTTTTGTACACTTTCGAAGCCATTCCACCTTCAGATTTATATTCTCTCAACCAGACATGCCAACTCTTGCATCCATCCGGAATCCTGTTCACCAGAGCTTTTTTCAGCTTCCTATACTCCCCCATTGTGCAATCTTTGAGATCTTTAATTAGCGTCAATCTTTTAAAGCTGATCCATTTTCCTTCTTCAACAAGATCCTCAAGCCACTGTACACCTCCCAGTAGCCAGTTCGACCAGAAAAGAGATTTCCCATTCAGCGTAATGTCTGGATTTAACCAGAGCGAAGTAAATCCATAGTCTGAAACATCCTTTTTGCTCTTTCTCCAGAGATTTGAACTCAAAAGGGGGACAAGACAAGGCTGCCCCCTGTCGCCCATTTTATTTGTCATCACAATGGAACTCTTGGCTGCGAAGATAAGAGAGGACAGGGCAATTGAAGGTATTCATTATGGAGAAGCCTGTCAAAAAGTCTAGCTTTACGCCGATAATATGTTGCTGGTTATACAAAAGGTGGAGTCTTCCATCACAGCGCTAATTAACCAAATTGACATTTTTCACAGGGTTTCTGGTTATAAGATCAATTGGTCGTGATCCTTTGCAGGTCTATTTTCAGTCCGTTTCAGTTTCAGAAACTTTGTGCAGGTATTTTATGATCCATGGTAGTTCCATGCAGAGGCACAAGGAACATCACATGGTTTTCCACGATCCATGGTAGTTTTGCGCAGCGACACGAGAAAACTATGCACAGGCTTATTTTAGATTCATGCTACTTTGCATGTTTTTTTTCAAACCGTGCTTGATACGCACAGTGCACTTGAACGTTTGCGCAGCTTTTTGTTTGATTTGTGGTAGGTTTGTGCGGCGGCACGAGACACATCATGTGGGTCTTTCTGATCCGTGCTAGGTTCAGACAGCAGCATGAGAAACTTTGCGTCACGCGTTTTGTTTTGCGAGACTGCACGAGAAACTTCGGGCCACTTCTTTCACTGGAGTACATTCTTTTCATATTCCCAATGATTAGAATGTATCTCTGTATTGTCAAGGTAAGTTACTTTATGTTGCCTGTGCCCACTATGCATGCCCGTATTGTCACATTTTCATTTGCCTCACTTGCTGTTGTTTTCAAAATGTGGTAGCATTGCACTTTACGAAAGATGAACATGCACAAATACACACCTGCTCACACACGCACACACACCAGCTGGCACATACATGCACCAGCCCTGCTCCTTCATGTCCATGTGCTCTTGCTCATGCACAATACACACTTACAGGTGGAGGGCGGATCTCGATCTTAATGCAGAAATGGGGCGCACTTCAATTTCAACATCCCCTGGAACCTGTGTGGTCCTGAGACACCCGTACTGTGAATGTGCGTGCCATCCTCAGATCCACAGTACAGAAACAGAAAGGCAATGCCCACGAGGGACTGGAGCTCTGACCAGGGGCGTTGCTAGGGGGGGGCTAAGGGGGCTACAGCCCCTGATCTTTTGGTTGTAGCCCCTGATAGAATCTCAGGAGCTACAGCCAAAAGACTAGCTAGCCCCCAGTCCCAACAGTTCCGACATCAGCTTAGCCCCAGGTCTTTTCCAGACCTAGCAACTCCCCTGGCTCTGACAACTGTCCCGTGCGGACATTTTGCAGCTAGAAGCTGGTCCCACCACTCTGCCCTAGTGGGCCAGCGCCACTGGGGGAGCAGGGTTTAGCCTGGGGGCCTTGCTACTTAAACAAGCCCTCTCCCCAAAAACTTGAAGACAAAATGCCAAGTCTAAGGGCCTCATTACGACCCTGGCGCTAATGGGTTAACGGCGCCGTAAAAGACTGCGGCGCCGTTAACCCATTAGCGCCTGATTACGAGGTCCCTTTGCCCCCAGCCGTTAAAGTAGGGACCCGCAAAGGGACCTTGGTGCTAAGTACGGTACCGCAATTTGCGTTACCGTACTTAGCACCTTCCCCATTCCCAGAGAGCCCTACGGGGTGAAAATGGAAATGGGGAAGGGCCATGGTTCAGTGTGGAATTACCGCCCCGCCAACCTTGGAATGGGGTGGTAATTCCCCATTGAACCATGGCGGACCCGTTACAACACCTGCACCAATCATGGTGCTAATAGCGCCATGGTTTAGAGCCGGTGTTGTAATGAGGGCCTAAGTGTCACTCGCCTCATGCCCCCATGAGAACATAGGCATTGTTAGATTTACTGAATATAATACGGATCATTATTTATACCGCCTAGCATTATATTTCATTCACAATTGACATCAAATCGCGATGTCAACAAGTATGTCTGCGCTGCGTTTCTCCGCTGCCTGTCTCTCCGGTCAGTCTCTCCACAGTGTGATATTTATGATGTTTATGTGTTTCAGTGGTTGTGCAAATGTGTTAAAAACACACCTTGTTTGTGTGTGTTTTTTAGTGTGCACGATTAACCCTTTTGCTATTCTATATAGGTCTATCAGATTCGTCAACTTCAGCATGTTAGCATTAAAATAAGCATTTGTATTTAGTAAAATAGAGAGCCTTCCATAAAACCACGTGATATAATAGTAGCAGAGCCCAACCCGCACAAGTGCCGCCTCCTCGATGCATCGGCGTGGATTATTAACATGTCCACTGGAGGCAGAACATGACCAGCGTGCCGTAACAGGAGCGACTCATCACTTTGGCAAATTCAAAGCAAACGTAGTAAGTTAAACCAAATTGGTGGACGGGACAGTTATCACACTTTGTTTCCCGCAAACAGTCCTCCTGCCAGATACGCGGATGCTACTTGGCCGAGCAGCGCTGCGCAGCCTTCTTTCAGAGGCTGTGTGAGCTGATAACAGCGCTGGCTCTTTACCAGCGCCTCTGGGACAGGAGAACAGCCAAGGAAAAGGGAAGGCCTCGCCAGTTCTCCCGGGCTTCGGTCCTCTTGCCCCTTCCCTGCCCAAAAAGGCGGCGGGATGAGTCCTAATTCACCCCCACTGAGGAATGTGGAGAGGATACATGCACCCCCGTATGGAGAGGATAACTACACCCCCGTACCCCCACACTAACACCTTTGGTGGGCGCATCCTCTACTCATCAATCTGATGCCTCTTAAATTGCCCGGCTGCCCAATTGCAATCGAGCTTTAGTGCAACGCACACCTCCTATAGCAATATGTAGAGTTGTGGGGCGGGGGAGAAAATGCAACCCCGTGCACAAGAAGTTGCCACGGTATAGCAAGAAAATATTAGTGTCCTAGTCGGCGGACTCTCCCGTCCCCTGCACACCGCTTTATATTGAATAACCTCAGTCGAAGTTTATAGAAGGTCATAAACAATTCTAAATTCAAGGAGTTTTATTCATTTCTTAGGAACACAATAGTAATCATAAACAGAGGTAAAAAACCAAACCACATAATAACAGTAATGAGCTCTATGTGTTTCGGGATCTAGGTCCCTTCATCAGGAGCAAAGAAACTTGAATTGTCAACATTGAGTGTTCCAGCTTTTTAATTCATATGTCTGCAAAGGGTAAGTAAACAAAATGCGGGGGTCGTGGAGTGCTTCTGTAATGTCGCAGTAAGGACTATGACGAGTGAGGGTGGACGGGAGGTAATGGGCAGCATGCTTGGATGTAGCATGTTTGTAAGGAGCGTCCTACTTCTCCCCCGCCCGAGGCTGCTCACTTCTAAATTGCTTTGCTGCCCAGGGACTCAGGAAGTAAGTGTAACTACCAAAGTAATAAAACAAATAAAGAATTACTGTACAGTTCCACAGAAACCGGCCACGATGTGAAGCAGCAACAGGAATGCATTTCTGACTTTCCTAACACTTATACTGAGGACTATTTCCCTAGCCAAGCGTAGGTTTTCACACATAGCAACACTATCCATTCCACTCGGGAGATGAAAGTCCAGTCCTAATTTTATCTTTGCATCCTTGGACTTGCAGTTTTGGAGTTCCCCATTATAAATCCAGGACTACAATACCCAGAACACAAAGTTAAAACCAGGAAAGAACTAGTGTCTCTCAAATGGAAGGGACAATGTCGGTATGTGTGAGTTTTCAGACTTTCCAACAGAAGGGCTCTATTGCTCCACCATCCGAGACTGCTGCATTCTAACAGTACTGCTTACTATCCAGCGATTGAGGCATAACATAGGCAGTCAGGCATTGCCCCCCCTCCAACCCCCTTAGATATGACCTGCTAATGGCCTTGCATTTTTTACACACCTGAATCGCCTAACAAATATAGGCCAGGCATAGGCCAGGCATAGTTTATTTGTGGCAAAACAAGGCTGCAGTTTATTCTTCACACCATATCAATATTCAACATACGTCAAAAGATAAGTCAACACTGACAATCGGTATCATACGTGCTTCCCATGTCTTTCTCCCAGCATCCCCTCACTCATATCCCATTGGCTTCCTTTTTGTCATTGCACCACTTTTGTACTTTTTTCTTACTCCAGGTCTCACTCCTCCAACCCTCCAGGTCCTCCCGTGCAGGATACCTTGTGTCTCCCTGGTATTGGGATGAGGGAAGCGCTGTTCTCTCGTTGTTGTTGTCACAAGCTTTATTCGACAATTTGTCTTTAGAATCAAACACGTACAGGATAGGCTTAAGAAAAGTAAAAAGGATACAACTTGTCAATTATAAAAGCAGTTCTCTCTTTCTTTTCACCGTGCCGGGGCTGGAATCTGGAAACGGGAGGGTGCCCTTCTATCCAGACCTTTCTGCCCCCGCCATGTTAGGCTAAACAAGGGGCTAATCTCTCATGGTCAATTTCCTCTGAAAACAGGCATTTTTCTTGCTCAATTGTCTGAGAGATCACCATGGCAAGAAAGGGTTATCTCCCCTTCGCTGCCCCCTCCTCACCCTCTTTTTTTTGTGTTGCTTTTATTCAAAATGACGCTCTGTCAATGCGTCTTCTAGATTCAGTAAAACAAGTCCGGGCCCACCTGAGACAGGTGGACTCCATTCTGTTCATAGTGCCCAGGAACTCCCAAATGTATAACACCATGTCTAACGGTTCAAAATCTTGCTCCCCTGCAGAATTTCGCCATGGCCATATGCAATTTCTTCCCTGACTGCTGCACGGCCTTGGGAGGATTTGCACCCCTCCACATGTATCTGGGAATCATTTCTGACCATATGATCTTGCAATCACCCATTTCATTGCTCAATGCCCATAAAGTAGTGCACACCTCCTTAAGCAGCTGACCCCTTCCCAGCTGCGCCAAATCATTTCCCCTCAGATGGATTACTAATGCGTTCTTCACCCTGCATTTCATCCACTCTAGTCTTGAGTTCAGCCCATTTCAATCCTCGCTTGCCGAACCAACGTATCACCGACTTTGTAAATTTGCTTTCTTGCTTTCTTATTCCTGAAACCTTTCCATTGTGCTGCCTTTACTATAAATGAATGGCAGATCAGCCATGCCATTTTCTTGTCCACCAGTTTAATCTTTGTCAATGAAGGAAACAAGAAAGCTATCAGTGAAACCCCAAACTTCTCCCCACTGCTGAGGTATCTCATGTAGGAGTCTGACTTCCACCGACCAATGCCCTGGATTCCCTGCACACTCGCTCTAGCCCCAGCCGCTGTGGTAGCTGCCCCAATTCTGAAGGAATGCACACTGTAATGGGTTGGGTCTTTATCCATCCTTTACAAAACCATTTTCAGGACTGCACAGAACTGAAATACAGTCAACAGCAGGACGCTCTCGTGCACCAACAAGTTCTTGGGTCCTTTCAGGCCTCTGTGACAGAAAAACCTTTGCTAGACGCACTGGACAGCAGCCTTCATCTGAGATGCACTGTAATCGCACCCATTGCTGCTTTCCTTCCTGATCCGTTTTTGATTAACTCACCTGTAACTTGACTTCTCACAGCATAACATTGGCCTCCTTCACACCTCCCTGGCCATCTCCATCTTTATTAGCCGTGACAATTTCGCTCACTCAGAAGACCCCAAAGAAAGCCAATGTAAATGCCATCATAAAAATCTGTCCTTCACATCCCTTTGTGCAAAGCCTCGATACTTCGTCCAGCATTCCCTTTAAGTCCGGTAAAATTAATGGTCTGCGATCCCCGAGCCCTTCATGGCTGTTTTTGCCAACTCGCCCCTCGTGGCATCGTTGCCTTCGCTTACCCTGTTAAAGATTTATTCAGCCACCAGGCAAGAGGCTGCCTAGACCCTAGACATTTCCTCATGTATGCTTTCTAAATGGAATGCCTGAATTCTTTTTCCCTAAAGGCTTTACTAATGCTATACAACTGCTGCTAATGCTATACAACTGCAGTATTATGCCCTGTACTGCTGTAACCTACCTGGGGCCAGCAAACCTCCCACAAGCTTCCATAGCACTTCGTAGCTATGCCACATAATCTATATAAATAAAAATGTAAATGTTTGTTTGTTCAAAATCCTAAGTCTCCGAAAGTTCTTCACCGATTGCTTTGAAATTTTGATAAAACGTTGCATTCAAATAGGCGTGTGTTTTTATATACCTACTATACATAGATGTCACACCTGTTACAGGTAAAAACATTCTTTTTCTGAAAAACAGCACCATCTATTGGACTTAAAAGCAACACACGCTAAACTAAATATTTTACTGAAAAACAGTGGCATCTGTTGGACGTAAAAGCAATACACGCTAGACTAAACATTTTACAATTCCATTTCAATGTTTCTGATTCAGAATGGCTCAAATACGTGCCGAGGAAGCAGCAGAGCAACGTGCAGCCAGACTTCAGGATGCACGGGTGCGAGCACGGCGATCGCGTTATGCAGCTTCAGATCTGCTTCGTTCTCAAAAGAATAATCACGACAGGCTGAGAGTGTCTGAGAGACGTCAACGAGAAACAGCAGATCAGCGTCAAACACGACTCGTGCTCATCAATCACGCGATTACAATCGCCTTGCATTCCGGTACAACCCAGATGATGATTATAGTTTCAGATAGCATGTTCTCATCAGCACCATGACTGAAGTGTGTCCTTATTGCAAGGCTCTGAAATTTAATGGAGAAACTAAAGGAATGTGTTGCGGCGCTGGGAAAATTAAACTGCCTCAACTTGGAGAACCGCCAGAGCCATTGAAAACGACCCACAAGCATTGTGAAATTAAACATATTAGAAACGTGCGCTTTCTCTTTTCTTTCTTTTCCATTTAACCAAATTGAGCCACAGCATCGAGTGGCCAGGGACATCTAGTCAGTCCATAAAAGCGGTCATTTCCTTTTCGGCCTGCAGCGCCAGCTCTCTGAATCTCTGCCCTGCGAACGAGTTCACGTTTCAGCCACCTTATTTTGCATGCCTGGTATATGCCAAGCTTTCACTTCAATGTTCATCTTCAGCCAGTGGTGGAAATGGAAAAAAATTGGTGGGGGATCCCACAAGGGCCGTGGTGGGGGCAGAGTTTTGGGGAGTGCCCGAGGAGGCAGGCTTAAGGGGGGAGGAGCTCGCAGTTGCCCTGATCAAAGCAAATGTCCAAAATAATAGTTTCAAACGGCGCTCTTTCTTTCATGCTGCTTCTTTTCCAAACTATTTATCAATTCCACTTTAAACCACCTCCATGGCACTGGTGATGAGTTACTTCAGTATGCGGATACAAATTTTGACCAGTGTTGCTGAGTAAATATCCTTTAAAATGCACCATTTGCATTCCATTTTATTAAAAAAAACTCCCCCTTGTGTACTATTCAAACACAGTGATTTCTGTTCGCTATAAGCAATGTTTTCCTTTATTTGAACCAGACCCAGCACAGCTCCTGCAGCTCTGCTCTGAAAGCAGTTGGGTGGCTGCATCATGTGTGATGTTAATCGGGGTATTTATTTATGCAATGTATCTCGTATACCTGTATATTTATTTATTTATGCAATGTTTGTTGAATACAATTGTCCAACAAACATTACATGAATAAATAAATAATCTGGATCTATGTATGCGACAAACATTGCA
Source organism: Ambystoma mexicanum (assembly GCF_040938575.1). Lineage (NCBI taxonomy): Eukaryota > Metazoa > Chordata > Amphibia > Caudata > Ambystomatidae > Ambystoma > Ambystoma mexicanum. The sequence continues at coordinate 309,537,197 of NC_090921.1, forward strand.
TAAATAAATAAATAAACCAGTTGTGGCTCAGGACTGTAACTTCCTCTTGTGACCTCTTGCATGGGGTCACTAGAGGAAGTTACAGTTTGCTTCTGTGCACTTTTTTTTCTCCCCAGCGCAGAGCTGACTCTGGCTACACACATCTGGTGCCGGTCTCGGCTCCTGCGAGAACCGGTCCAACCGGTCCAATGGCCAGCCCTGGCTTCAGCCAAGTTAAAGTTAATAATCTCAACTAAGCAAGCATCGAGGGACACTTCGCTGCACCATTGTTCACCATCTGAACAATAACCTGGTTGTCACACCAAAGGGTGGTGATCTTGTTACTAAGTTTTTCTTTTCAAATATGAAAACTGAGAGCGCTCAGGAAAATCTCGAGAAACATAATGTTCCCAGTCAATTGCTGGTCCGTCTGCGACCTAGGCCATGTTCTAGCACACCAATTACTCTTCAGGAAGGCTCTGGAGAAAATGCCTCTGGAAGCATCAGTGAACAGCTCCAGCAGCTTGCTGGATTTATTTATTTATGTATTTATTCGGATTAGTAAAGCGCGGGCATTGTTGCACTTGTTACAGACATAACTTAGTTGCATATACAAGATCAACACATAAATTACAGGCAAGAGTGATATTGTACATATCTACAGTGAGAGTTCGAGGTTGGTTACATTTTACTGAGCGAGCAATGAGATCTTGAGTTTCCTACGAAAAGCAGGGAGTGAGTTTTCTGCTCTGATATCTGTGGGTAGTGCGTTCCAGGATTTGGCAGCAAAATATGGGAAACCTAGGACACCGGCTTTGGCTCTATTGTTGCATGGGATGTGGAGTTGGTTCATGTATTGAGGTGGATTGCCATTGCTCATTCCAGACCGCCACACCATTGAAGGATTCCATAAAATACTCCCATATGGCTAAGTCCGCTTTCACTCCAGCCCCATGGCGGATGTGATGGTGCTTCTTCGTTAAACGAGTAGTGTTCAGTGCTAATCTCCTTGCAAACACTCTACCTGCTGGAATCACCCTCCCAGCGAAATTGAGTTGCCCTATCAACTAATTGCAGCTCCGCCGCGTTGTCGCTTTTTCTCTCTTTTTCATAGCTTTCACTGCTTCCCAGTATTGCCAGCACATTTCTTTAGGGAGCCTGAAGGTCCCGGCCTGCATGTCTTTCACAATTCCCAGGAAAGTCAATGTTGTCGTTGCCCCTACTGTCTTTTCTCCCACTACTGGTGCTCCCAGCTGACCTGCCAGCTAATCAAACATCCTCAGCGCTACTCGACAATCCTCTTCTCCATCACTACTGACATAAAGGAAGCCCTCTAGGTAATGCGCCACTTTAGCTCTCTTCCATCCATCCCTTCCATCCATCCATCCCTTGCCGCCCACTCAATAAAGGTACTGACAAGTTCGAAATAGTGGCACGATACTGAACAGCCCATGGGCATGCATTTGTCAAATTATAGCTGCTCCTGAAACTGAAATCCTAGAGGCCTGAATCCATCTGGGTGTACCCAGAGAAGGGAGAAGGCTAAATCAACGTCTGCCTTCACCATCAACGGCCCACTGCCCGCTCCTTTCACCAGGCGCAGAGCTTCCTCGAATGATGTATAACTTACAGGACACTGCTCCGGGTCTATCCCGCTGTTCACAGACATCCCTCTGGGTAAAAGAGATGGTGCATCAGCTGAAACTGTCCCTACTGTTTTTTGGGAACCACCTCCAGCGTTGACACTACAAAATCTTCCATGGGCACTGAGGTAAATGGCCCCCCTATTCTCCCCAAAGTCTTCTTTTTCTTATCTTCTGCTCCACTATTTCCACTTTACAAACTGCTGCCTTCAATTTAAGCAACATCCTTCAACTAAAAATCTTGTGGCATGGTATCTCGAAATCTTCTGTAAATCCCTGCAGCAGTGTCATGATAGGTGTTAAGTTTTGGCCACCAAACCTCAACCTTGATTGGCGCTGTGGCTTTCTCAAACACCCTAGGTTCCCCTCCCCTTTTTGCTTTGGCTGGTCTCTCTGCTTGGGTGCCTGCTTCTGCCTTTGTTCACAACAGGCAGCTGTATAGTCTGTGCCACACTTACTGGAGGCATGCTTAAACCTGCAGTTAATACCCCATGTGCAGTTACCGTTCTCAAACATCCAACAGGTGGTACTTCTGCTTGCCTCTCCCTATCTAAGCCAGCCACCGGCCGCGCTCCGTAAGGGCAGCCTTGGTACTATTGTAGCCCTATCCGTGCAGGCTGCTAAATTGCTTGTATGACTGCCTCTAATCACTTGGCTGGCCTTGAAAGGCCTATTTATTTATTTATTTTATTTATTTGAATTTGTAAAGCGCACTAGCAGCCCAAGGGCATCGAGGCGCTGTTGCATGAAATTGTCTTAGTTACAGGAGGGTTACTTAGCTAATGGTTACAGTGAGTGTGTAACCAAACAATTATACTACATCAAGGAACATGCTGATATTATTTTGTGTATGACCCAGACACATCCTTGTCATCCCAATTCATACTGGGGAACACCTACATCTTCAGCATGAACCCATGGTCATATTTGTATTTATATTTATTTGTATTTATATTTATTGTTTTATATAGCGCCTTAATCCAAGGCACTTTACAATGAACAACAAAATATACATTAAACATGGAACAGTAGAAGCTATAACAGTAAACATGAATCAAACCAGAAAATCAGCATGTAGAACAATTTACATATGAGAAAGAAGAGGAGAGAAGGGCAGGGGGTGGAGAAAGAAGGGGGAGAGAGACTAGTGAGTAAAGTGAACAGTAGGAAAAAGGGAGATTTAGAATAGAAGGGAACAAAGAGAAGGGTAGAAGAAAGAGGCAAAGAAGGATAAGAGGGGAGGAGGATCAGGGAGGGGAATGAAAAAGAAGAGATTTCAATGAGGAGCGGAAGGAAGAATAGGAAGGGGAGGAACGGATAGAGAAAGGAAGGGAGTTCCAGTCTAAGGGGGCAAGTAGCTGAAAGGAACGGAAACGAGAAGAGGCATAAGGGGGTGGGGAATCTGAAAGTAATAAGAGATCGGCAGAACGATGGGAGCGAGACGGGGTGTAAAATGAGAGAAGAGAGGAGAGATAAGGAAGCCACGCGTCTTCCCCGTACTCCTCTTGGGTCTCATGAATGCATGCGTCCCTAGGGTACTTTTCCACCATTATTGCAGTGTATCTTCTGAAAGCCTGTAACCAGTTCATGATATTGCGCTCTTTTCTCTCCTTTTTGGCCACGTACCTATACTCATCCTCTGCCGCTCTTTCACCAAATCCAAACCTATTTGATCAACCTCCAGCAGGGAGACCATATCAATACATGTTTTATTCCAAATCTTCTCCTTAATTGCGACTGGCATATGCCAAACCAGCCCTGCCGCCCTCGTGGTCATAGGTGTAAAACCAGGACTGGTCCTACCCCCACTGCTGAGGCTTGTTCCCCTCCTTGTTGCTGTTCCTGTGCCTTTCTCTTCTCAAGCCCCCATACCTCTTCCAGGGCACATACCTTTTCTACACCTTTGCCACTACTTGTAGTTTTCCGGGGTCTTCCTTCCCCTTTCTCCCATTCCTTGCTGGGCCCTGCAAGTGCATCTACAGCTCCCCTCACTATTCCTTCCCTGCTCGTTGCGCTCTATTCTGTAGCATTCTGCACACTATTAGTATTGCCTTATCCACTGGTGCCCGCTTGCCGCCCATCTTTATCTGTGCATGCATTTACATTATCAACATGTATCTTGCCATTATTGCTACGCAGTGCTTTCTGTACATGGAACATCACCATTCTGCTTATTTGCTCACTTAAGTCACCTGCATCAGACGTTGCCGTTGAGGCTACAGGGGCTGCTGTGTTGTATTGTTCGTGCTCCCAGAGCTCATCTGAGTTTTCCGTCTCGCTGCCACATTCTCTTCGGCTGCATCCGCTGCCTTCTTTGAAGCCTTCCACGCCCTCAGTGTCCTTTTTGATGGTGGAGGAACTTCTCCATTTCTTTTCTTCGGCTCCATTGCTCATCGTTGTGATCACACACTCATCTTTCATGTTCAGTGATTGCATATCCGGGATGCAATCGTCCTTTTCTGCATCCTCTTCATTCAGCGCTTCTACTTGCTGATCCACTTTTTCTGTTGCTTGGGCCACGACCCTATCCACACCTTTCTCCTTCATGGCGCCCTAATCTGCTTCAGTAATGCAGCCGGTTCTGGGCCCTTCAACATGTCCATTGTCCTTACTTCTTCTACTGTACGGAGCCGCCGGCCTGCTCCCTCCCAGTGCCTTAGCGCTCTGCCATGTTATGGGCAATGCTGTAGGGCCTCCCAAAGCGAGGCAGTGTAAATGCTGGTATCATCCAGCAGGCCAGAGATGGCCAGCTCCCCCCATCCACAACTGGCTCCTCCCCAACTATTTAGACAGGAGACAGCAGTCTCGCCCATCACAAAGCAAAGGAAGGGTGAGGTGAGAAATTCACCTCATCCTTCCACAAAGCAGCAGGGTGCAAAGCGCCCAAAGGAAACTAACGGGCAGGCAGAGAGAGCAATAACACCCCCCCCCTTCCTGGGGGGCTAGACAGTCGGCTACTGCCGGCCTGTTGGCTGGGTCACAGCCCCCAACAGACACACTTTAAAGACCCAGGGCTTCCCCTGGGTCTTATAAAAAGAGCTCCACAGCTCCACAGAAATACAAGCTGTTTGTTGGCCCAGAACAGGGACTCAAACCCGCAGGAGGTTCACTGTTAACTCCACTTTTCCTCCTTTTCACTAGGAGGTTTGCTCTTAACTGGGCATCTTCCTGTGGCTTTACCTCTTTCTGTTTCCAAATTCACTGCACATGCTGTGTCTTTTCCGTTTCTTTTCTTCTGAACATAGCACTGTTCAAATCAACGCCTGGAGCAGAGGGAGAGCAGTAGCCTGGGAGCCTTCCAGCAGTGTTGCGCGGACCGAACGAAACAGGAGAAAACAACAGAGCAGCCCGGCGCAGGCAGCGTTTCCTTTCACCTTACCAAGTAAGTTAGCCCCAGCCCCGGGTTGCCCGGCAACAGGCTGCAAGCAGATCGCTGCATGATTTAAACAAACATTTAACCCTGGAAACAAGCCATACATGGAGCAGCGTGCCCAACACTGCACGCATATGTTTAAGTCGCATGTTGTTAATAAGACAAAGATAGATCACGTACATTAACAAAAAACAGCAAGCGGATCACTCTCGGAATAGGCAATACTGACTTTGGAAGCCAGCCGACAACGAGCTGCGTGACAGACAGTGCGCGCATGAGTTAAAAGATACATTATAAAAAGAAATGACTTTGTAAATCCATAGTTTAACGAATGATGCTAACGCGGGGGAAAAGGTTTTGCAAACAGTTTCCCGAGCTCGCACAAAGCACAGACCACATTCATTCAAAACGATTACGGTGCCATGCGCTTCGACTCAACAGGGGATAAAAACAACGATTGTCTCTCTTACCATAAATCAACAGAAATACGTTCACCTTGGAAGCAAGACGACACAAACACGAGTCCTTCCCTGAAAATGTTTAGCAACACGCTGTTTTCAATAAAAAATTGGGCACAATTGCATAGAAAGAAGCCACCAGTTTTTAAAGTTTTTTGACAACAAAAATAAAAGGGTGTTTCTTCCACTAACAGGCACATGGCTCCCAAACGAAAAGCGCAGGGAACCGCAAGCTCACTACCATAAGCAAAATCACCCACCTGCTCGCAGCAATCGAGGCAGCAGAACACTATGGTTGGGGCTGGGTCAGGGAAAACCTATACAACCTACCAAAAGAATGGATGCCCATACCACCTGGGGTGGGAGACACCTTACCACCCACAAAGAAAAAGAAGTCAAGCGAAGGAACAGGCAAAGGTAACAAAAGTAATATTTTGTCAAAACTGTTTGAGACCATGAGGGACATGCAGCAAATGTTGCTAGAATTTAGAAACAAGCAACAACTCCCCACAAGCACAAATGACACAATAAACAACAACACCCCTCAGGAACCCTCAGTTATTATCCCTCCTCCTATCCCCCTTCCCACACCAACAACGGTGGACCAGGCAGCACCAACAACAACTCCGACACCCAACAACACAGCTGATTCGGCAGTAGCAGCCACAAGCCCAAGTAGGCATACTAGAACAACAACGACACCTAATCAAGATGGTGCATTGAAGGCATGGGCAACCCCCAACGCCAGCACATCGGGGCAAACAGATACAAGCAAAAGCAGCGGAGCTGAAATGGTAATAATTATCAGTGCTCAACTAGACCAAAAGATTAAATCATTCCAAACAGAAATTCTGAATAGATACAAAAGACGTCTAGCATGGAACATAGACACCACAATTAAAGAAGCCATATGGGCTAAAGAATGTATTGAAATCTTTTCACTGATAGAAGCCCAACGAAAGGTGAGAGACACTTTTAGGGATCCCAAGAAAATAGAAGAAAAGGTGATAGCTAGAAACGCCCCGGTAGAACAGAATTGGGACAACTGGTTAAAATCCTTCGCCATTTTAGCAACTATATACTTGGAAAAAGTCCCCGGCAACGGGGCCAAACTATGGGCTTACATGGATGAAGTCAGAGAGGTAAAAATTGCCCAAAAAGGCAGAATCTGGTTGGCTTACAACATCAGATTTAGACGGAGTATGTCAGAGAGGCCAGCCATAGAATGGGATGAGGTGCAAAATTACTTATACATATTAAACGCTGAGCTTCCATCTGAGGAAGAAGTCACCCAACCAGCAACCAAACCCAGCAAAAATTATCAGGGCGCCAGAGGCACTGACAATGAGAAAAACAAGAAAGGGGAGCAGCCCTTTTGGAAAAAAACATCCCAGGGGGCTAAGTCTAATGCCCATGGACAGAACAAAAACCACCACAGTCCCAAAGCCAATATTCCATGCAGGAATTTTGCAAAAAACCTATGCACATGGGGCAAAGAGTGTTGGTATAAGCACAGCTGTACAAACTGCAGCGGCGACCACACAGTCAGCAATTGCACCAGACTCCCAGCCAAAAATACGAAAGATTAACAACCACCCAGACCAGGCAAAAGAACGAACAGTTTTAGAACCAGGCAGAACACCCATCAACCCCAGCAGTTTCAGCAAAGCACTACAGGACTACCCAGACAGTGAAACCAGCGCGGCAATCCTACTAGGTTCCAAAACTGGTTTTATCATACCATTCAAGGGAACAGGATCCTCCAACATCCCAAAGAATCTAAAATCCGCCAGGGACAACCCAGACGTGGTCAAATGGAAATGAGAGAAATAGCTAAGCCTGGGCAGGATAGCAGGCCCCTGGGACGCCATGCCATTCTCTGACTACCTAGTATCAGCGTTGGGTCTGGTGCCCAAAAAGGAACCAGGAAAAATGAAGCTAAGTCACCACCTGTCCTACCCAAAAGGCCAATCACTGAATGACAGCATTCCGCACAATGAATCAGCAGTTTCATATACTCAATTCCAAGAAGCAGTAAGACTTATACAAGAATGCGGCAAGAATGCACTAATGGCCAAACTAGACATCGAATCCACCTTCAGACTCTTGCCGGTGCATCCAGAATCCCAACCATGGCTAGGATTTACATTTGAAACACATTTTACATTGATAGATGCCTCCCCATGGGATGCGCAGTCTCCTGTGCCCCTTTTTGAGCAATTCAGCTATTTTTTCCAATGGGCCTTCCAGAGGCAACGCCCAGGGGTAAAGGAGTACACTACCTAGACGACTTCCTTGCCATGGGCCCCCCAGAGTCAGGAGAATGCAGTAGGGTGCTAGCAGAGCTAGAACAGATGGCTACACTATGGGGCATCCCCCTGGCCACAGAGAAGACAACCAAACCATCCACCAACCTAATCTTCCTGGACAAATGTTAGCGGAACTACTCGAAAAAATACAAACTTTAAGTATAAAAAACAACGGTACAGTAAAAGAGCTGCAATCATTGGCAGGCAGCCTCAATTTCGCAGCCAGAATCATCCCTCAAGGGAATGTTTTTTCTAGTAGTCTAGAGTTCAAATCCAAATCCTCCACCAAACCCTGTCTACACATCCGGCTCGGCAAAGAAGTGAAAGAGGATCTAAAAGTATGGGAGACCTTCCTTAAACATTTTAACGGGAGCATCCTATGGCGCTCAACAATGAATACATGGGCCAAAAGAGTCCTCTTCACAGACGCAGCTGGAGCAAGGGTTTTGGAGCCATCCTAGGCACAGAATGGGTGGCTGGGCACTGGCCAAAAACATGGCAATCAGCAGGATGGACAAGAAACATCACACTTTTAGAAATATTTCCCATCTGGCTAACAATACGCATTGGGGCAGGCAGCTCGCAAACACGGAACTCTTGATTTGGTGTGACAAAATGGCAGTGGTAGGCATCATAAACAGAAGAACCACCAAATGCCATCTAGCGCTAAAAGTCCTAAGAGCCATTACCAAGGTCACACTACAAGAAAACATTGTGGTGAAAGCCAAACACATCACTGGAACAGATAATAACACTGAAGTTCTTTCATCTCGCTTTCAGTGGACAAGATTCGGGAGCTAGCACCTCACACCCAAGAAAAGATGACTTTAATACCAGCGGACTGCTGGGAAATAATGGGAAAATAAAAGAAATTACATCAACGCCGCAGCTAGAGAGCCAAAGCCGGGATGTACAAGGAAAAACAGGCACCTCAAAAACGGGTGCCAACAACACTCTGCCCACAGAGATCACGAACCCTGGCATGGGGTCCCTTACAGAGATGACAGAGAAAGCTCTGGCAAACACTACCACCGCACAGTACAGTAAGTGTCTGCAAAATGTTTTTAAAACAACAGGTTTAAACCACGTTGAATTAATAACCGTAAAAGAAATAGAAATGTTTTTAAAATGGGAGCATGATCAAGGATACAAGAGGGATTGGGCAAAAAGACACCTAGTGGCAATATCCTACTACTCCAAACTCCGGGGGGACGCAGACCCCACCCAGTGTGCACTTATCACTTATGCCATGAAGGGTTGGGGCAAAATAGAGGGACCCCAGGTAAAAACCCACCGCCTGCTTGATTTTGACAAATTAATAATCATAACAAGCCAGCTCGAAAACATATGCCACCATCCATACGAGGGCCTGTTATTCAAAACAGCATTTTTATTGGCATACTTTGGGGCTTTCTGTATTGAAGAGCTCATCGCCTCCACCACCAAAGCCAAAAATGGTTTAGGCATCATGGAAACCAGGGTCAGACAGGACAGTGTCACCATAGACATACAACAGTCCAAAACGGGGGCCAAAAGAACCATAAGCATTTGCTGCATCGACGATGTAACAAACTGCCCAGTATGCATCACCAACCTATATTATGCACAAAGGCCCAACGTAGGGGGCAGGTTCCTAATTCACAGGGATGCCTCGGCACTAAGCCGCTATCAATTCAAAGGGGTGCTGTCAAAAGCCATCAGCAAAGCAGGATGGGACCCCAAACAATTTGGCACCTACTCCATATAATCGGGGCCGCAACTTCAGCATGGCAAAGGGGACTTGGCCCCCAACAAGTAAAAAAGATAGGGGGATGGAAGTCAGACTGTTACAAAAGATACATCAGACCAGAACTAATATAGTTCTCCCCCCTTTTTTTCTCCCACCAGAACCTCCAGCCGGGTAGACCACCCCCCTCCGATCAGTGTGGATAGTCGGCCACTCTTTCGTTTTCAGGATGGGGCGCTGGGCAGAAGAAACAAAGGAGGGCCCGCCATTCAGGAATACCATTGCATCCTGGTGGGGTTACAGAGGCCTCCTCTGGGCAGGCATACATGACAAGCTAGCTGGCCTGGTCGCATACAGGGACCCGCCAGAATTTTTGATAATACACCTAGGTGGCGACAACCTGGTGTCCACAGGAAGACGACGCTTATTTGAAGAAATGTGCGCCTCATTAGCAGGCATCTACCACAATTGGAGGGATACCGAAATCAATTTTTCAGCCATCCTGTCCAGAAGAAAATGGCAGGGGGCCATCTGTTACAAATCCGTGGACATTTCCAGAAGGAAACTCAACAGAGGGATAGAAAAGTTCTGCAAAGCCAGGGTCATAGGGTTCATATAACACCCGGCCATTACATTAGGAGATCCTGACCTGTTTCTCAAGGATGGCACACACCTATCAGGAGCAGGCATGGAACATTTATTTCGAGAAATCTCTGCCATTTTAGCCACCAGGGGCTGCAGATAATCACTTTAGGGGGAACACGGACAGCCGATAACTTGCCCGTGTGTGGCGGCATGGGCCAGAGGGGGCTACCTCTGGACCCGGTGCCCAAAAGTATGATATCATATGGATATATGATTATTGTTATTGTTTCCATAACCATATCTGTAACAATAAAGTCCTACGGCCTTTTATTGCCAACACTTGCAAACTGTGTGGTCCAACCCACTTATTTCAGGGAGCGTGGGTCGGGTATGGAACTTGCATGCATGTTATGGCTGGCACCCTAGCGTTCACCCTTCAGGGTGGCTGCACCATCTCGCATTCCTAACCCCAAAGTACAAACACATTTTACATAAAAAATGTTTTACTTCTGTGAGAAGTTCACAAAATCAATGAAGTAATAAAAAGGCATTTTGTCATTCCCGCTAACATTTACCTAATTTGCATCTAAGCAATGTCCTCAGACTCTGTTAGAGCATGATTATTAATAGGGTTCTGACTCTACCACAGCTCACCTGAGCCTGCTCCTTCCTGATTATCCAGTGCACCCAACCATTTTTAACTCTTAATAACAAATAACTTTTGTAGCAAAACATCATTTTAAGTGACTCACTAACATTCCACAGTGTTATCCAGTTAAATAATTGCACTTATAAATGTCATATGAAATTATATGACATTTATTATGCACCTGTACACACAAGTGTTTCTAGGCATGACAGGAAAAGCAGGGGAAACAAAGGGAGGACAAAAACAACGATCTTACTAAGCTATGTGTCAATCAGACCGTGCAAGTGCAGGGAAGAGGGAGGGAAGAAGTGCGAGAGGGGATTTGAGGGGAGAAATGCAGGTAACTCAATAAGTGCAGTCAGTGGGTGGCTCATAAGCACAGTGAGAAGGGACTGTAGGGTTGCAGGTACAGACCCATAAGTGCAGAGAATAGCCAGGTGACCAGCGCACGGAGCAGTCAGGGACATCAGCAAGGGGTAGGAAGAGAGAAAGTAGAAGCGAAAAGGACGGTCTGGAGTTACTTCCGGAACCCGAGGTGGTTCTGCTCAAGTTTGAGAGAGGCAGTGAGGCGGTTCGAGAGGGAGGCCCCAGCCGAGGAGAGCGATCTGTCCCTCCACTCTCTGCTTGGAGAAGCGTCTGACCCTCAGAGAGTTGGAGGTGGATGAGCGGAGAGCTTGAGAAGGAAGATGTTTAGCAAGAGAAAGTTGGTGGTGGCGCGGCTCTAGGCTCCAGAAAGCCTTGTGAACGATGCAAAGGGCCTTGAACTTGATCCTTGCAGCCAAAGGGAGCCATTGGAGAGATTTCAGAGCTGGATATATTCGATCCCTGAGCTTGAGGCCAAGGGCCAGTCGCGTAGTCCTATTCTTGATGAGTTGGGAGGGCGGAGAGTAAAAGCAGGCAGATTTAGAAAGAAGCTGTTGCAATAGTCCAGCCTAGAGAGAGCCAGGGCTATATTATTTATTTATTCGCATTTGTTGAGTGCACAGCAGACCGGAGGCATTGTGGCACTTGTTACAGTGTTGCTTATACTTGGTTACATACAGTTCAAGTCCGTTGGTGTTACATTGGACGATATTATTCTTTAGTTACAACATGCATTTGAGCAGCAGGAGAACCAGGTGAACAATGCTAGTTGAAAAGAGCAGTTTTGAGTTTTTTGCGGAAGGAGAAGAGAGATGTTTCAGCTCTGAGGTCAGTGGGCAGAGAGTTCCACAGCCTGGGTGTGAGGAATGGGAAGCCTATCCCTCCTGCCTTAGTTCTATTGATGCCTGGTATAGTTAGTTGATTATTGTATTGAGATCTGATCGGTCTGGTGGATTTAGTTTTACATAATGTGTCAGATAGGTAAGAGGGAGCCGAGCGGTTGATGCATTTATGCGTGGTTGTGAGAATTTTGAAGGAGATACGGTCCTTGACAGGGAGCCAGTGCGCTGTCTTCCTGGCTTGTGTGATGTGATCTCTTTTTGGTATGCTGAAGGCTGCTCTAAAAGCGTTGTTTTGAGTTGTTTGGAGCCTAGCTAGGTTTTATTTGGATGTGCCGGCTAGGAGCGCATTACAGTAATCTAGTTTGGCTCCTATGGTTGCTCTGGCGATGGAGAGGCAGTTGTCCTTAGTTAGGAATGGTTTTATGGCATTGATGAGTTAAGTACTCAGTGCGGAGGCCGAGACTATGACGCTGACTTGTTTGTCCATAGATAAGGTAGCGTCTATATGCACCCCTAGTGTTTTGACTGAAGATAGAACTTTGATGATACAGTTATCTATGTTGATCTTGAGGTACAGCGGGTTAAGGTTGGAGAGTGTGGATTTCTGGCCTAGAATAAGTATTTTGGTTTTGTCCCCGTTCAAGTGGAGGCCATTAGTAGCCATCCATGCTTGTATGGTGGAGTAGATTTGCTGTAAATTAGTGGCGTCTTGATGATAATTCCCCATCAGGGGAAGGAGAACCTGTGTGTCATCGGCGTTATTAGTGTAAGAGATCCCTAGTGGGTCTAGTTTATCAAAGAGAGGTTTGGTAAAAAGATTATAGAGCATGGGGGCAGTACAGGAACCTTGTGGGACACCACAGTGGATTATGGAGGGTGCTGCATGAGCTGTGTTAGAGAACACTTTCATAGCTCTGCCCTCTAGGAACGAGGTTACCCAAGACGCTGCATCCTTAGAGAAATGTGCAGCATGTGTCTGATGAGTGGTGAGTGTGGTGTGATCTACCAGATCAAACACGGCTTAAGGAGTGGGCTTGCCTTTTTCCAGGATGTTGGTGATTTCGTTTTTTAGGTCTAGAAGGGCAGTTTCAGTTCAGTGTCCCTTTTGGAACCCAGATTGTTTTTTCCTAGGATTGTGTTTGATTCAAGGTAAAGTTGAATCTGTTTGTGGGCGACCTTGTCAAGTATTTTCAGGATGAATGGGACTGTTGTAATGGGTCAGTAGTTGTTGGGATTAGCAGGGTCTAGCGTGTTTTTTTTTTTAAGAGAGGGCGCACCCAGGCCTCTTTAAGGCTGTCTGGGACTATGCCCGTTTTGAAAGATGCATTGATGAATGACGTGAGGAGCGGGGCGAGCGGTTCTGCGCAGTCTTTGATGATTTTAGGGGGGCATACATCACCCTTACATTGCAAGGGTTTGAGGTTTCTTAAGATGTCAATGACCTCAGCTTCAGAGATTTCAGTGAAGGCGAATTTGGGCATGTTGCTTGTTTTTACACTTGATTTTGTCTGTGCCTTTGTGCTTTGCTTAGGTAGGGTATTGAAGTGGTGGGATATCTTCTTTTGGAGGAGGTTTATTTTTGCAAGCATGGCTGATTGTATGCCTGTGCACCATGCCTCGTCTTTGACAATCTCGTCAGGGCAGGTAGGTGGTACGGTTAATTCTTTAAATATACTGAAGAGTTCTTTAAAGTGGGATTTGGCAGTAGAGATATGGTGGTTGTAGGCTTCAGATTTAGCAAGGAAAATTGCATCTTTGTATTTTTTAGCTATGGCTTTGAAGTTACATTTTGTGGTGTCATCAGGGTTACACTGCCAGTTTTTGAGTGCCTGGCGTTTGTCTTTGCGCAGAGTTTGGAGTTCCTCTGTGAACCAGAAATTGGAGTGGAATGACTTTTTCTCTTTTTTGTTTTCCAATGGGGCAGCGGTGTTGACAGCCACGGTGATGGAGTCTTTGTATATTTCTGCGAGGATGTTAGGGTCTGTGGAGAACGGGGGCGCTAAGCATGGCAGATTAAGGAGTGCACTAACATTGTCCGCTGTGAGTTTTTTGGCACTTCTGGCTAAGGTCGCCGGTGCTGCGGTAGGCACTCTAGTGCTTATTGAGACCAGGATGTCGAATAGGAGAAGGTTGTGGTCTGTCCATGGGAGGCTAATATTGGACGTGATGGCTGTGTTACAATTGTGTTCTAAGATCCAATCTAGGATGCGTCCTTTTGAGTGAGTAGGTGAAGTGATCTTTTGGGAGAAGCCTAGGTCATGGAGGTCTTTGGCTAGAGAGATAGCAGTTTTGTCCTTGGGGTCGTTGAATCCTAGGTTAAGGTCTCCTATAAGTACAGATTTGGTGGATTTTTTTATATTGTTTCCTAGGAGGTGATTGACTTGATTTATGAAATTGGTGGTGGGGCACAGTTGGACGGTAAATGGTGTGAATATTTATTGTGCTATTTGGTGAGAATGCTAGCTTGACTGATAGAGTGTCGACATTTCCTTCCTCTTGGTGGGGTACGGTGCTGACAGAAAGTGTGTCTTTGTGAATAAGGGCTACCCCCCCCCCTTGTTTGGCAGTCCTGTATTGTCTAAGAATGGCATACCCTTGTGGTAGAGCTAATGTGATGGCTGGGCAGGAGGTTTTGTTAAGCAAGCTCTCTGTGATAGCGAAAATGTCTAAGTTATGGGTGGTTATTAGGTCATTTATTTCTAGGGTGTGGGCATTGAGTGATTGTACATTGATTAGGGCACATTTGTAAAGCGTAGGGCAATGGTCAATCGTGGGTATGGTAGGAGCTTCTGGTTTGGGTACAGTGGTACGTAGAGAGTAGGAGTGGCCGCTAGGTGTGGTAGGTGTTTGCTTGGTGCTCTGGCATATGAAGGTATTGTCACGGTGGTGGTGTGTGTTCATTTTGATGGTGCGTTAGCTAAGTCGGTAGTGCGGATTAAAGGTAAAGGAGAAGGAGGGGTGGCTTGGTAGTGGATAGGAGAGGTGCAGGTTCTGAGTTTGTCTAGTCTACGGCTAAGGTTAGGTATCAGTGTGCCTGGTGTGTTTTTTGGAGTGTGTGAGTGGTTGGGCAGGAGGTCCATCGTGAGAGGGCGACTGGTGACGATTTGGTGATGGTGGTTAGGCTCTAGGCTATAGGGCTGTGGTGTGGTCATTAGGGTGAGTAGTATGCTTACAAGGCAGGCGTAGAAGGGCGGGTGGTACATACTGTATGTGGGTTCCCTAACCCTATGCAGATTACACAGTATTGGCCAGGAGGGCAAAATGCAGATACACAGTATTGTCTTTGATGGCAAAACGCAGATACACAGTGTTGGCTATGAGGGCAAACGTGGATTACATGGGATGGGAGCATTTAGCATTGACTGTTGCTCGGCGTAAAAGACTAGGGTACGGTGGCCAAGTCTTATGGCAGGCTTAGAGAGTAGGCGGGTGTGATTTACGGTTATATTGCCTCCAGCATAGGTATGACCGGGAGCATTGTTGTCCGTGGGAGTCCTGGAAGTCAGGTGCAGGTGTTCATTCGTTAGTGCTTTGCCTGTGTTAGGAAATCAGCAGAGCAACAAAATGGAGCACGAGTTCATTGATGATGGTAGGGGAAAATTTTTCAGGCTTGTGGGGGCCGGGATGCAGCAGGACAGTGTCCCGCGCCGTAGCGCAGTGGCAGACAGGGGCAGACAGGAGGGGCCTTCGTCGAGGTGGGCCGGCTTCCGTCTCCGGCTTACCTCTCGGCCTATAGCCGTGGGCTCACGTAGGTTGCTAGGCAACCGGGATCAACAAAGGCATGCAGCGGCCATCTTAGATTCGGATGCAATGGGTATGGCGACTGTTCCTCGTGGCACGACGTCGGGAAGATCGTCCTAGTTGAAATCAGACATATAAAAGGCAATCATGCCTTTACAGGAGTAAATGCAACAAATAAATGCAGTTTACTTGTATTTTTTTCGGTGGCCCAGCAGGGTTGCAGGCACCAGTGGCAGTGATCAATACGGGCTCCAGCTGCTCCTGCAGTAGAGCGGCGGCACCTTGCAGCTGATGGCAGGGCACGACTGCTGATGTTGCGGGCCTCCAGCCCTGTATGGAAGTGGAGCTGAGGTGCAGACAGTAGGGGCCTTAGTCTGCGTGGGCCTTCGTCGAGGTGGGCCCACGCAGAGTAAGGCCCACGCAGGGGCTTACCTCTCGGCCTATAGCCGTGGGCTCACGTAGGTTGCTAGGCAACCGGGATCAACAAAGGCGTGCGGCGGCCATCTTAGATTCGGATGCAATGGGGACGGCGACTGTTCCTCGTGGCACGACATCGGGAAGATGGTTGTAGGTAAACTCAGGCATATAAAAGGCAATCATGCCTTTACTGGCGACAGTGAGCTTCTGGGGGAAAGTGAGAAAAGGAAGAATACCTCTGAGGCGGGGCAGCTGGTAGTTTGACTTCTTACAGACGTTGGAGATGTGAAGAGAGAAGGAGAGGGAGGAGTCGAAGATGACACCAAGGTTCTTAGCCTCACAGGAGGGAGCTGGAAGACGGCCCAGATTGGGGGGCCATAGAGAGAGAGAGAGAGAGAGAGAGAGAGAGAGAGAGAGAGGAAAGGAGGGAGCAGGTGTACCAATGAGCAGGATCTCAGTCTTGCTGGCATTAAGGCAGAGATCATTGGCGGCACACCATTCCTGAATTGCGGCCAGAAAGTCTGGTATGAGAGAAGGAGAAGAGGTGGCTGGGGGGAGCCTGAAAGAGAGCTGGGTGTCATCTGCATAACAATGAAAATTGGGGCCGAAAGTAGTGATGCAGTGGGCAAGAGGTGCCAAGTAGTGGTTGCAAAGCCAGGGAGAAAGGTTATACCACTGGGGAACACCACAAGTAGGGAGAGAGATAGAAGAGAGGAAAGACCCCAGTTGCACCTGAGAGGGTCAGTCGGTGAGAAAGGAGGTCGACCAGGCCAGTTTTTCACAGAGGTAATTGAGCGGGATGGAATGGTTGACCATATCAAAAGTAGAGGATAGATCGAGGAGGATGAGGACAGAAGAAAGATTAGAGTTCAGATTGTAGATCAGGTCTTCACAGATGTTCGGGAGAGCAGTTTCTGTGCTTCTGGCAACTCTGAAGCCAGATTGATGGTCGTAGAGACAACCAACAGATTTGGTATGCAGATTAAGCTGGGATATGGACAGCTTTTCCAAGAGTTTGCCCAGGAAAAGAGTGATGGAGATCGGGCGATAGCTAGCTGAAGAGGAAGGATCGTCAGAGGGCTTCTTAAGAAGGGGTGCACAAGGGAGTGCTTGAGGGGGGAGAGGGAGGTTCCAGTGGCATTGGAGTGACTGTGGCCCATTTCTGGAATTTAAGGGTTAATTTGCTATTTTAAAGCAGCTTTTCAAATGTGTCCAATGGCCTTTTTAGTTTGTGCCTCCTATAAGCAAAAACATTTGAATTGTATTAAAGCAAGGAAGGAGATGAGGTATGATGAGGGACATGCAGCTTGTAGGTGTTGAGTACCCATTGTTGTGCTAATCCCTATGGTCCTTCCCACCTTTTTCATGCCACTTCCCCCACAAAACCCAAACCTCTATATGGATGTATTTAGGCTACCGTTATCAAGCAGTAACATCAAACATTGTGCTGTAAGTCCCTGCCAATGTTATTTCAAAGTAGACTTCTGGGAGTTAATGGCTTAATTGCAGCTGTAAACGAGTGTTACGGGTGTAATAAAAACTTTTTAAGTAAGTGTACCATCAGCCACTTGATTTATAAGCACTTTGCTTGTCATTGCACTGAAGTCCTTTTAAATACAGAAATTGGCAAAGGAAACAGCTTTGGTTTGGGTATAGTTGATAGATATGCATTTATGAGGCACTGCTATCCTATACCCAGCTACTCACGCTATTTTGCAGTTGTTACCATTAATTGCCAGCTAGTACCATTATGGCAGTGCCTGGCAAATGTCTGTCCCATGCCTGCACAAAAGCCACAACTGTTGGTGTTGCCAATGTTTACTTCAGCGTAATTGCAAAATGGTTCTGCCCATTCCCTGCCGTGGCCTGGCTTCTCGGTACCTTAAGGAATAGTTTGACTCCCAAAACTGATGTTCTTTTTAAACAAATCACAAATCTTTTTAATCACACACATCCATCCCACAATGTCATACAGTATTGGGAATAAATACCCTGGCTTTCCCTTAACATTTAGCCACTTTCTATGCCGAGGTTTGTAATATTTTCCCGGATGAAATCAGCAAAGAGCCCAGGTCACCAAAACCCTAAATGGAAGGCCCTGAAACAAGTTTCTGTTTGCCACATACACGTAGGGGCAAATTACACCCAAAGTATGGGGAATGTTTTGGGCAGAGCAATACCTAGGCAAGCAAGGCATATTCCTAGTGCCGTGTAGTTTTTGGAAAGGCAGACCAGCATTATTTTACCTGTGTGCTCTTGTACAAGTGCGTGTGCGTTGCATGCGTTTGCATGCGTGTGTGCATGCATGTCATTGTGTGTGTGTGTGTGCGCCCACGCCTTCTTTTACACATAACTAGGCATGTCAACTGGCAGAACTTGTTAATGCACACCCAAGAGCGGGAAGAAGAGTGTGATGTCTTGGCTAAGGACTCCAGGGAAGCAGGCAATGCTACATAGGCCATGACACGCATGTAATTAGGGGCAGGAGTAAATAAAGAAACGGGGATCAATGCGTGGGAGACCAGCATGGCATTAAGTCTCGTTATTGCACTGCAGCCACGGATGAGTGCAGCGCAGCCTAAGTATCACATTGGCGACGAAGGTGGCCGAGGCCACGCAGGCCCTACAGTGACTGCTTCCTGTGAATGAGCGTCGACACGCCGGGTCCCTGCAGCATGTCAACCATCCGAGCAAGATGCGTTGGTGCAGGTGAGCACCCCTGCCCTCCACAACACACTGACCGGTTCCCGATAAGCTAACATGCCTCGTGGTGCCTCACGGTACGCACCTGCGACTAGGGTGACCAGACGTCCCGGTTTTCCCGGGACAGTCTGGGGGAAATCACCCTTGTCCCGGGCGTTTTTTCATTTTACAAACCCCGTCCCACGTTTGCGTGGTTGAGTGGCTACGGTAATTCAAATTGTAATTATTTTTCACAACACTTTCAGAATTTGAAGTTGGAGGATTGGCGCAAAACCCCAACCTTTCAGGTACAAGTCACAACAATGCCACAGAGAGTGACTTGGAAATGGTTGTAATGCAAGACATCTAATATCAATTAGAGCAAACTCTTGTTTTGAATTAACATGCTAAGATTCACAGACAAAACTGCACAAATTAGATCATATACACTTTATAGAAAGGAGAAGTGCTGCAAATATGATTAGGTGGTGGTTGTGGGGGCGTGTTGGGGAGGGGCAGTAATTGGTGGGGTGCTATAGGGTAGTGCCTCTTTTATGTTGTTGACTGTCCCGGTTTTTCGTTTTGGAAATCTAGTCACCCTAGTGACAGCCCATGTTAGGGAGAATTCTCTTATAAGGCTATGTAGCTCATATAGCTTACAAAGGAAAACCTTTGATTTATCCATTGAACACAGGTCAAGGTGTCACCACCAAGATGCTGATGGTCTCTCTAGGGTGTTTAAAACCGACTAGAGGTATGAGATTCACCAAGGAGTGGCTACAATCCTCCTGTCCCTTAGTCTGGGGGGGAGGGCGAGTGTTAGGGAGAATTCTCTTATAAGGCTAATTTCCCAAACCTAGTGAGTCCCCCAGCAGCTTTGCTGGATTTTTGGGGTTTGTTTTTTTCTCCTGCTAAGAGTGAGACTCTTTTACTCCCACTCTTAGGCATGATTTTAGATATGTCTCTGACTATTTGTGTGATATTGGGCTATGGGGTCTTTTACTCCATAGGGTATTATCTGTTTTTTGTGTATGTGTTACACAGCACCCCAGTGCAGTAACACATAGTGACCCCCCAAACATAGACTCCATACCCTGGGACTGACTACTGTCTCCCAGGGCATGTAAAGTCACCATTGACTTTACTAGTCTTAAATTATGAACAGAACCCGGGAGGATAGCTCAGCGGCAGCGTGCGCGTCTTGGAAGCAGGACGACACGAAGCAACAACAGGTTCGATCCCCGGGTCCGCGCTTAAAAACCTCTGGGTGTTTAAGCGCGTTATAAATACGCAACTAAGAGAAAAAAAAAAAAAAACAATTACGCAACTAAGAAAAAAACAAAACAATCCCTGTAACAGCGCCTCAATGCCTGCGGGCTGTGTGAGCGCTTTATAAATGTTAAATAAATAAAGAACCAGTACCAACCATCATATTGTGGAAGTACTGGAAGGGGTTAATTATATTGCCCCTGAGTCTGTTTCTGAGGGGGCACTGTCCAGTCCCCCCTTGTCGAGTTTCTGGCTGGTGGCAGTGGTTACCACACAAAATATTCCACCGGAATATTCTCTATGGGATTTTCCCATTGATTTTAAACGCACCACTTTTTGGTGCAATGTTAAAGATACCGCCGGTTTATTTATTTAATATTAAATTAACGGTTGAGTCTGTTAAATGACTCCAATCAAGCAATCCCACTAAGTCAGTGCCCGGTCTGGGATGCCCAAGTGAAGCCCTTATTTATATATTTTTATGTCCAGTTTGTGTACTCTGGATGACAACCCTTATATAACACCCCTCTCTTAGAATCCCCCTGACCCCACTGAGCCAAGAAGTAAGTTTGTTTTGCAAATTTAAAAGGTTTATTTGAGAATTAAACAATATATATATATATCACACTTTTATAATAAATTAATAATTGATATCACACTTGTGAATATGAGCAGTAATCAGCAATAGGTAATCCTACAATAGCACAGTTCTGGTGACTTATGACTAGGAACAGGGGAATAAGGTATCAGAGAATGCTTTATGGTTTCAAGGAGATGCAAAGATGAATAAAAGGCAGTACAGAAAAAAACTTGATATGATTTCAGCAAAAGATAATATGATCACTTTTTCTCGGAAAATTCACTCCCCCCCTATGAAATGTAAGGAGATGGAAGTAACACACACAGTCTTCAGGAATACAATCACAGTACAATACAAATTCAGTTCCCCCCTAGCAAGCTTAGAGAAACAGGATGATTTTAAACACTGGCAAAGTACTTTAAAGGTGGTATGCAAAGAAGAGAAAAATATGGTAAAAATTATTTTAATTCCTTCTAGAGGTTCAGGGTGAGTGATAGCTGCTTTAAATTAGTTCAGGATCACTTTAGCAATGCTCTATGAATGATTTTCAGGTTGCAAACGAATTTCAGCAAAGGAAAGCAAGGACAAATATTTTTACACGTGGCTGAAATGAAGCAAAATGTCAAATCGCGGCAAATTAGTCGCGTGCGTCGAGCACAATTACGGAGGAAGTATAAGGAGTAGCAAGCCGGTTTAGAGCTTGTTGGAAAGCTTAGAATCTCAGCTTCAAAATAAAAGTCAAAAACGGTTCAAGAGATACGGATGATTTTGTGGAGGTAGATTTTCAGAAATTAAATTTTAAAGTTTCAGAATGACAGATGACAGTTTTGCAGCTTTGAATCAAAAGAATGGACACGATTTCTATGATGCAGTTCTCAATAGGTTAAAATAGTTTGAATTAGATTATATTAAACTGAGAGATTGGGTTTTTCACAGTTCTGGCTGAGTACTCACACTATATTTTGGACAGGAATGCGTCTTTGTCATGGATCGGGTCAGGATTGGCTGGACTTCTCTCGCCACTGGGTACTGGTTCTCTGGTAATGCTCTCAGCACTGCACAGTTCTGGTCTCTCTGGATCTTTGGTATCTCTGGATCTCTGGTCTCTCTATATCTATGGTCTCTGGAGATTGATGGATTTAAAGTCTGGAGTCTCCCGGCAAAGCGTCCCGCAAGAAAGTGGAAAGTGAATGTCCCTGCATGGGTTCCAGTGGCTCTTTTTATGTCTTTAGAAAATGGGTGTGTGCGTAGGCATGACTGAGCCTGCCCCTCTCAACTTATCATTGGCCCAGTTCTCCTCTCTCTCTTGATTGGGTGAACTGATTTGTGAGTCAGAGTGATGAGGTAGGTTTATGGTCAGAGGATCCTCCCCTTGTCAAATTGCACACAAATCTATTTCTGATCCAAATACATATTTCCCAGATACACAAGTGGTTGACATTACATGTACATATTACAGATTACTTATGGTACATTCTGTTCCAACTCTGATGTTTCTCAGAACTTGCATTAAAAAATGACAACTTATTTTCGTTTTTAGTTAGTTTACCAATATCGGACGTTTACCAAAAATGGCACACATGTACACCGCCTTTCTACACATATTCCAGTAATTTTTCATTTTTCTAGCGTGAACCCCGTGTCTGCAATCTCCATAATTCATGGGGTTTTGCCTCAGAACATGGTACAGAGTTCTAACACCTCTTAAAATGTGCACAGAAAAATCACAAGAATGATGATGTTATTTATATAATTTTTACAAGTCCACACTATGAATTATCCATCTTTTTAAAATTATGCTCTGGCCCCAAAGGGGTGTGGTTTTCCAAAGCACATGGTGGAATTTCTGGTTTATCCACTTCCCCCAAGCTCAGCTTGCTCACAGATGCAGTGCCCCTCCCTGTTTCCTTCCAAGAGGAAGCCATTTACGACCCCCCTAATTTAACATTTGCCTGGGCAAAGGACAGTGCTTTGTTTTGTTTCTCTCCAGTCCTAGGTGTTCCTCCCCTGATTCAATCAGGAAGGTGTCATCTCCTTATGGTGGGGGCAGCAGAATGCAGCCAGGCCTGGGAAGAGTGGCTGAGCAAGTTTCAACTCCTGTCGGGGGTAGTTGCCGGTCAGAATTCACTCTCTTCAAGCCAGGCTTCAGCTAAATGTCACTTTAATTCCCAGTTTTCTACATTCAAACAAAACTTGCAATTTTTACACATGCAGCTAGAACGTTGATTCTAAGTTCAAAACTATGACATTTAACAGTTGCAAACTATGTGACACTCAACAGTAGGTCACTCATTTATTTTAAACATTTAGATTTTAGTGTCTTTCAGTCCAATTTCACTTCAGCTGCTGACATCCACACCAGTTTTGTTATAAACATTGTTTTGGGCTCTTTCTCTTTCCAGATTTTGTATGCACACAAGAATACATTCTGCCAAATGTCTGCTGGTGTTCAGTGAGATTTTTGAATATCTTGCAATGTTTAAAATAGGCATTTTTAGCTTGCATTTCAGAGAAACAAAGGTGATTTCATAGCGCTTTTTTTCTAACAGGCACTGCTATTTTTCCTTGGGCACCACATTTCACTCATGGCGCTTCTGGCCTATCACGCTCGTACTGATGGGTGGCAGGTCAGGCGACCATTTTAGTGTGCGCAAAACTGTGCGGTTTTCCTGGATTCTGGCGCAAATGTGGGCTTTTCCGCCCTCTTCGATTTCCTAAGCCCAAAGCACAAATGTTCCAGCATAATAGTCCAAACGTGGGTCAGGACACCCAACAGGTCTTTTTGCCAGAACTCTTTTCTAAAATGGCGTTCATGTTCATCTCTGTAACTCTGACCAAGGTCGAGCCCTTTGTTCCACTTTTTGGTGGGCTTCTCCACAGACGCCCTCCAAATGGTGCCACTCTGTTTGGGTTCCACAGGAAGGGTGGAGGGGGGAATTGGCACCCTGGACTGCGTTGCCTCGGCAACCCAAGAAGCACTATACTCTGATTGGCCCAGTGGTGAGCCTCCCGGCTCACCACTTAGCATGTATGATTGACAGCTAGGCTGATGAATGGGGGTTTTTCTGCATAAAAGCAGGGCCTTTGGGACCGGAACTTCAGAAGTCATCACAGGACCTAAGAATCCGAAGAGGGAAGAAGCTGAGCCATCTGCAACGACGACACCACTGGTGGAGCCCTGCTGCAACGAACTCACCACTTTCCCAACGACATGAGAAGATCTTCTGCTGGACGAGTCTTCTTCCTCTGAGCTGGTGGGACCAACCAGTTCACCCTTTTCGCCTTCCAAAGACATCTCTTGGTCGAATCGCCCGTGCCAAGCACCCCGGCGGCCGGATAGCCAAGCTTCACCACTTTGACCGCGAATAAAAGGAACGCGCCTTTTAACCGGAGAAATCCACGGCTGGTTTCATCCCTGTGCAGTGCATCGACTCCAAGTTTCCTCCTCGACGAGATCCTCTCTTCCCATGGTCAGAACAATGAACTGCAACCACTGCCAGGAACAACTGCCACCGCTGGAGCTTCCTCTCTCTTAAAGGTACTCTGTTCCACCTGGCCTCCCTTTCTTCGGTTTGGCCAAGGTGACCCTTAAATCCTTGGCTTGCCAACTGGGTTGGCCCCAGACCTTCTAACTTTACCTTCTTGAATCACCCCAATCTCTTTTGAGCATTCTACAAAGACTTTTAGTGTTTTTTAAACCGTGTGATCCTGGGCACATTTCGCTTTACTCCATTTAATGTGGGCCTGGTCTATGAACTTTGGCTCTACAGTATATACTGCCCTTCTTCTCTTGCTGAGAACTCCTAAAAGTGTTGGGACCTGTTTTATTTCTATGCTCTGCCTTTTTCTCTCCCTTTAACCTATCTATTGGAGTACCATCTAGGTTACACGCACACATCTGTTTTAACAAATCGTGGTGTTTTAACTCTGACTTGTCTAATAGTTATCAAGGGAGGTGTGTATAGTTTACCTGACTGTGTTTTAACTTGCTTTCTATTGAAAGTGCTAGCATATGACTTAAAGTGTGTTTTAAATAAATAATCATATACTTTTAATACAAAGCTCTGGTCAGTGTTTGTTTGCTCTACAGTGTTTTTAGTCCTATTGTGTATACTCTATATACTGCCCTACTCTTCTTGAGAGAAGTCTGACTGCTCAGCCAGAGCTACCAGGTAAATCTGGGTGGTGCAGACTGCTACCAATTGGGTTTACTGCTTACTCCTGTTGTCTTAATCTTTTTGCAGTGTTCCCCAAGGGAACTGCACAGGATTCTGCCTAACACTGGTGTACAGCGGTGGGATTTGTGTAGAGTATACATTTTAGAGCGCTTCTAAATACTTTAGTGCAACTAACCACAAAGCTTAGCACTGTAAAAGCTTATTTCTTTAACAAGTCAACTATGGAAAGTTACAGCCAGGAGTCCCTTTCTGCAAAAACTGCTGATTGTTTAAGAGTTCTTTGCAGACATAAGGATCTCCCTCCAAAAGGCAAGAAAATGGAACTTGTAGAAAGATTGTTAGAAAATCGAAGTCTGGAGGAGCCTACCTCCCAAGCAAATGTCGACAACAGTAATGATGGTAATATGGATCAAAGTATTGATAATATTGTTGTAGAACCAGAAGAGGGAAGTGAGACTAATGTAACTGTCCCCACTGGCCCTCTGCCTGCTCTTGCACCTCAAGCTATGTCTACTGGACCTTTGTCAGGTCCAACATTAAGTACTGAATTCATTGAAGTGGAAAAAATGAGACTTGAATTAGAGTTCAAAATAATTAGTGCCCAATCTGAACAAAAGCACCAAGAACTAAGGCTCAGAGAAATGGAGCTCAAGCATGAGTTAGAGATGAAGAAATTGTCTGTTGAAAATACTTCTCTCCCCGGATCCTCTAGGAGTTCCAGTCCCAAAAGACCCCGGATGCCTAAAGAGATTGTGGGTATGTATGAACCTAAGTTGGATGTGTTGGATTGGTTGGCTAAGTTTGAATATAATCATGGGCTCCAGAACATCACAGGGAATCAGTTTCTTCCTTGGGTGTTCTCTAGGCTCCCCCCTATTGCATCTGATGTGGTAATGGAGTTGGGGGAGGTGGATAGGATGGACTATGAATGTGTGAAGCTAGCTTTAATAGCTAGATTTTGGAAGACCCCTTCCCAGTACCTTAAGAGGTTTAGGACCCTCAAAAAGCATGATTGTACCCCTTGGGCTACCTGGGTGAGTGAAAGTTTGAAAAACTTAGAGGGATGGATTAAGGGTTACAGAGCGAACACTTATGAGGGAATAAGAAATCTTGTTATGTTGGAGTCAATTTATGATGCCTGCTCTCCTTAGCTCAGACAGCACTTAGCTGATTCAAAGGAAATAGATCCTAGAAAGCTAGCTAAGGCTGCTGACTTGTGGGTTGCCAACAGGGCTACTCACAAGGATTCAGGGGTCACTCAGAAAAAGGATGAGGGAAAGCAGCCACCAAAAGTGAATCCAGAGAACTCTAATACCTCCCATACCAAAGAGGGCCACAACCAAATAACCAGGGTAAGCCACTAGGGAAGCCCCATCAGGCTAGCATGCCTTCTGGTCACAAACCAGAAGGAGGTCAGAACAAGCCACCATTCCAGAGAGCATTTGGAACATGCTATCTCTGTGGAGCAACTGACCACATCAAAGGAGATCCCAGATGTAAGGGTAAACCTGCAGGGATCAGAAAAGTCTCCTTAGCCTTCACTCCTGAGGAGGAAGTACAAGTGGCTAGTGCTCACTTTGAAGTCATTGCTCAAGACACTTTGAGTCTTCAAGCAACTGTATTCTTAGAGCCCATTGGTCTGGTTAGCAACCAGAATAGAGAAATCTATGACTCCCTACCAGCAAACTCTAAAATATATTATATGGACAGTGTTCTTGTCAATGGCCTGGATACTCCTGCCAGGAGAGGCACTGGGGCTAGCAGAACGGTAGTGGATGCAAGCTTTTTCAAACCTGAGGATGTGGCTAAGGCACCCAAAGGTCCCACTAGAAATTCTGGAGGCCCTGTCCAGATGGTTCCTATTCTACCAGCCCTCATTCAGTGTAATAACATGACAGTGAGGATTCCTGTCAGTGTTAAGACTGAGGTGCCTGGGAGAGTCCTGTTCGGGAATGACCTAAGAACTTTAGGAGTTGTGTCTAGTACCCCCCGGCCTCCCAGTATGGAACAGCAGAACCTAACCAAATTGGCTAGCGAGGCCACCTTAAGAGACCACTCTAAGCCTGTGGGAACCTCTACTGAGAACCCCACTACAAGCCCTGGTGTTAGTAAGTTGACCTCTAACCCAGGCACATTTCAGGCTAAAATGTTAGGGAAATGGGAGCCCGAACCAAGCTCCATCATTGTTCCCCCAGTTTTAGAGTCTCTGACTCCCCCTGCTTCTGAGGAAGAGGTGGATAGACCAACTGGACCCCTACCTAAGCCTAAGAGAACTGGTAATTCTCAGTGCTGGTGGAAAACCAGAAAAGAAAAGTCTAAGGCCAAAACCCTTCAGACTGTTGGACCTTCTACTGAAGACTCCAACTCAAATCCTAGTATTAGGAGGTAAACTCCTAAAGTAGGTGAGGTAAGATCTAAGAGGAATATGGGAAGCAGGTACATTGCCTAACTCCAACCCCGCCAACCAAGAGGCCTGAGTTCCAACCTGCTCCCAACAGAGAGGTGGTGATGAACCTTGGAGGCCCCTCTAGATCTAAGGGAATCCTTTATAAGGACCGCGTGAAAAAGCCTAACACAGGTTCAGAAGTTGTACCAACTTCTGAGGGACTGGTCAACCAGATAGATTTAAAAAGGAAGATGTTCCTCAAGGGTTTCTAGGTCATATAGCTTACAAAGGAAAACCTTTGATTTATCCATTGAACACAGGTCAAGGTGTCACCACCAAGATGCTGATGGTCTCTCTAGGGTGTTTATAACTGACTAGAGGTATGAGATTCATCCAGGAGTGGATTCAATCCTCCTGTCCCTTAGTCTGGGGGGCGAGTGTTATGGAGAATTCTCTTATAAGACTAATTTCCCAAACCTAGTGAGTCCCCCAGCAGCTTTGATGGATTTTTGGGGTTTGTTTTTTTCTCCTGCTAAGAGTGAGACTCTTTTACTCCCACTCTTAGGAATGATTTGAGATATGTCTCTGACTATTTGTGTGATTTTGGGCTATAGGGTCTTTTACTCCATAGGGTATTATCTGTTTTTGTTTATGTGTTACACAGCACTCTCAGTGCAGTAACACAGGGGTGTTATAGTGACCCCAAACATAGACTCCATACCCTGGGACTGAAAACTGTCTCCCAGGGCATGTAAAGTCACCATTGACTTTACTAGTCTTAAATTATGAACAGAACCAGTACCAACCATCATATTGTGGAAGTACTGGAAGGGGTTAATTATATTGCCCCTAGGCCTGTTTCCGAGGGGGCACTGTCCAGTGACCCCTTGTCGAGTTTCTGGCTGGTGGCAGTGGTTACCACGCAAAATATTCCACCGGAATATTCTCTATGGGATTTTGCCATTGATTTTAAACGCACCACTTTTTGGTGAATGTTAAAGATACCGCCGGTTTATTTATTTAATATTAAATTAACAGTTGGGTCTTTTTGCCAGAACTCTTTTCTAAAATGGCGTTCGTGTCCGTCTCTGTAACTCTGACCAAGGTCGAGCCCTTTGTTCCACTTTTTGGCGGGCTTCTCCAAAGAAGCCCTCCAAATGGTGCCACTCTGTCTGAGTTCCACAGAAAGGGTGCAGGGGGGATTTGGCACCCTGGACTGCGCTGCCTCGGCAACCCAAGAAGCACTCTACTCTGATAGGCCCAGTGGTGAGCCGCCCGGCTCACCACTTAGCATGTGTGATTGACAGCTAGGCTGATGAATGGGGGTTTTTCTGCATAAAAGCAGGGCCTTTGGGACTGGAACTTCAGAAGTCGTCACAGGACCTAAGAGTCCGAAGAGGGAAGAAACTGAGCCATCTGCAACGACGACACCACTGGTGGAGCCCTGCTGCAACAAACTCACCACTTTCCCAACAACAAGAGAAGATCTTCTGCTGGACGAGACTTCTTCCTCTGAGCTGGTGGGACCAACCAATTCACCCTTTTCGCCTTCCAAAGACGTCTCTTGGTCGAATCACCTGTGCCAAGCACCCCGGCGGCCGGATAGCCAAGCTTCACCACTTTCGCCGCGAATAAAAGGAACGCACCTTTTAACCGGAGAACTCCGCAGCTGGTTTCATCCCTGTGCAGTGCATCGACTCCAAGTTTCCTCCTCGACGAGATCCTCTCTTCCCCTGGTCGGAACAATGAACTTCAACCACTGCCAGGAACAACTGCCACGGCTGGAGCATCCTCTCTCTTAAAGGTACTGTGTTCCACCTGGCCTCCCTTTCTTCGGTTTGCCCAAGGTGACCCCTAAATCCTTGGCTTGCCAACTGGGTTGGCCCCATACCTTCTAACTTTACCTCCTTGAATCATCCCAATCTCTTTTCAACATTCTGCAAAGACATTTAGTGCATTTTAAACCGTGTGATCCTGGGCACATTTCGCTTTGCTCCATTTAAAGTGGGCCTGGCCTATGAACTTTGGCTCTACAGTATATAATGCCCTTCTTCTCTTGCTGAGAACTCCTAAAAGTGTTGGGACCTGTTTTATTTCTATGCTCTGCCTTTTTCTCTCCCTTTAACCTAACTATTGGAGTGCCATCTAGGTTACGCGATCACATCTGTTTTAACAAATCGTGGTGTTTTAACTCTGACTTGTCTAATAGTTATCAAGGGAGGCGTGTATACTTTACCTGAATGTGTTTTAACTTGCTTTTTATTGGAAGTGCTAGTATATGACTTAAAGTGTGTTTTAAATAAATAATTATATACTTTTTATACAAAGCTCTGGTCAGTGTTTGTTTGCTCTACTGTGTTTTTAGTCCTATTGTGTATACTCTATATACTGCCCTACTCTTCTTGAGAGAAGTCTGACTGCTCAGCCACAGCTACCAGGTAAATCTGGGTGGTGCAGACTGCTACCAATTGGGTTTACTGCTTACTCCTGTAGTATTAATCTTTTTGCAGTGTTCCCCAAGGGAACTGCACAGGATTCTGCATAACAGCCCACTTGAAATCCGTGTCCTGAGCCCAAATGAGCAATACACTGTGGGGCTAGCAACCAGACTGCGTAGCGCCGGACAGGCTAGCACATGAGGGAGCTGGTTGCCAAGCTACAAATTAAAAAGGAAATCCGGGAAAATAAGATAGGAATGAATAAAATGATTATACTAAGATAGCTTCCAGGTCTCAATAATTTAGAGCCAGCAGATGACATTCTGTTTGAATTCGAAAAGCGGAATCCCCACTCGCCGAAAGACTTTCTCTGCATGAGCCCCATGTGGCCATTCTTCCACAAATCCGCTTCTGATACCGAAAGGTTCCATTGCCACCTATGTGCAGCACTATTGCTTGTCAATTTGGAATTATTTATTTAAAACGCCTACCCTTTTTTCGCAAGGCGCACATGCCAATGCCCTACGGCAGTGCTCCACTTCATGACACTAGACTTGACCGTGTATGGTCCCTTACACAAGCCATTTGTTCAGTCTATATCAGGACTGATTTATTTGCTAGGTGAACCCCACTAGTCACCTGCTTTGCCTTGAAGAGGACCTGTTGTTTTTGGGTCAAAACACGTGTAGGCTGTTACTTGAGAATTATGTAACTCGGTGTTTGTTTGTAAATGTATCAGTTTACAGGCTGCCTTAGTCATGATGATTTTAAATATTCCGGTATTAAAACCGAATAAATCGCACTTTTGTTGCACACCACACCGACAAGAGACAGAGCACACAGACCAGCAGATGGAGACCTAAAGGGAGATGATATAGCCCCAGACATGGCCCCATGGCTAGACTCATCCCAGGGCGCGTTCATCCGCCCATTTGAACCGTATTCACCAGGAGTAGCCCTGAGATGGGAGCTGTACCTTCAGCAATTTGAACTGCATCTGAAATCGTGGAAAGTAAACGCAGACAAAGACAAAAGAATATGCTTAATGTTAAACCTCGGCACTCTAGCGCTACGACTGTTTAATGCCCAACCGAACCACATCCCAGATCACGACTATGCAGCAGCAACAACAGATTCAAACCACAGCCCAACCCAGACTATGAGCAGTTCCAAATGAGCCTAGCGTGACAAATTCCGAAAAAAAGAATTGACGACTTCCATGCCAGACTCAGGAGTGAGTTCCCGAACAAATATTTCTCAGTCAGACTGCAGGTGATACATGGCCTATCCTCAGAGAAACTCTGCCAAGCAATACTCTCCTAACAGGACCTAGCTCTAGACCGCATTCTGGAAAGTGGCTGTCAAAGGGAACAAATAGATGCATAAGTAGCCACAATGGAGGCCGCTATGAGTTGTCTTCTCATGGATGCCACAGAACAAGAAACAGTAGCAGTCGCCGTCGACACAAGAGGCCGCGGCAGAGGGCAAGGCAACGTAACACTGAAATGACCAGAGAAGTGCAAGAGGTGTTGCGGTTCCTGGCACAAATGGGAAACATGCCCAGCTCAAGGGGTGAGGTGCAGGAAATGCAGCCAACTCAACCAGTTTGCCACAGTGTGCCTGCGTTCCACACCACAGAAGAACCAGGACAGAGAAGCGATGAAAGGCCAGTACAAAAGAAAGAAAGGGAGAACTTGAGCAGTAGCAGAATTGAGCAAAGAGGCACCGATAGCGAAAACGAAGAACAATCAGAGGGAGAATCATCACCAGAATGGCCAACAATTGCAGAAGAATCAAGAAGGTATACATGATCTCTGCAATAATCCTGAGGATAGGAAAAAAGAAGACAAAACACTTGGCATAACCAACATGGATGGTCCTAGCAGATGGGACATCCACACTCATGGTCTTAGACACAGGAGCAACTGTCAATGTCATGCCAACATCTAGGTTCGAGAAGCTCACCACACAGTCCTGACTACATCAGAAAACAGTGAGACTATTTGCACATGGGAGCAAGAAACACCTCCCATGGAAGGGTCCATTCCAGTCCAACCTTACCTAAAATGGCGAAACATGCTGAACGCACATATACATGGTGGATGCAGGGATTGAGATCCTGCTTAGCTGCAAGATCACAGAACAACTGAAGATCATACATTTTGCATTCAGTCACCAGACCCCGAAATTGAACAACTACTGGACAAACACACAAAGTTAATGCAGGGGATCGGGTGTCTCAAGAACTGAACAGTGACACTACACATCGACCCAACATTAGAACCCAGAGCCGTACGACACCAGTGGGTACCATTCCACATGAGGAAAGTGGTTGAATCTGAGCTGAAGAAGCTAGAAGACCTCCACATCCTCGAAAAGACATCAGCCCCTACCCTGTGAGTATCTGCAATGGTGGTCACAACAAAGCCAAAATAACCCCAAGCAGTAAGGATCTGCTTGATATGAGATTACCCAACGTGAGATTAGGACAGAAAAGACACATCACCCCAACCACTGATGAGCTAATAGTACACCTCACAGGGGCCAAGGTGTTCAGCAAGCCAGACCTGCCACCTAGGTCACACCAGATAAAAAATGGCAAAAGAATCCTGATACATAATGACATTCTTGTCACACCTAGGGTTGCGGCGATACCGCTGTGAGAAACCTGGAAGTGTCTCCCTAGCTAGTCCCCGGGGATCTGTCATCCAGGTGGCCAGAACACGGCCATCGCTATTGGATCCAGATCATGGGGGTGGACCAGTGAGGGAAGATTACCTGGATGGGGGGTCCTTAGGGAGTGGGAGTGGGACACCGACGGATGAGACGTGGTGTCCCCCTTCTTTCAATACCTTTTCCCCACCCTACCAAGTAAGACATACGAAAACGCTGCCCTCTACCCCCTTTTCCGACACAAACACTTTTGCACAACACTGATAGTCAACGGACTAACACCAGAGCCGTTTAACTGACATGCCCCAATGCAAGGGTCAGTCAAAGTCAGGCAATTGACCAGAATCACACACACCTGACGGCCCTTTCCCTTACCCACAGGGATAAAATGTGGAGCACAAAAGCACACTACGAGTAAGGCAGACTGCACAAGGAAGCGCTATTCAGACTCGGCAGTTCAAGAGAAGAAGAAATGTGGCGGAAACCGAGAGAGTGACAAGGAGTCCCAAGTGTGTTCCAGCAGATGTCAACAGTACACAGAGCGTGCCTATGCTGATAAGACGGAGCAAGGGCGACTCCTGATACCGTGGTAACAGCTTTGACTCCAGATATAAAGAAAGCCAAAGCGGTACATCAAAGCTGGTGAGTCGAGCCATGAAACAATAAAGAAGCTGAACTCTGTTGAATGAAAGTCGCCAAGTGGCATAGTGAGGGAAAGTTTAAAGAACTGTAAAATTGTTAATGGGAAACCAGCTGCAGAGGAGACCGACACCAAGTTGGTGCTGACTCGAGAAACTCTGGGTGATCCTGGGTGCTTGAAACTACTGATACCAGAAGGCCGTAAGAGAGCCGCCGAGATAGGTCAAACGGGTCATACAGGAGATCTAGCAAAATCCCTGTACAATCGAATGTCTTTCACTGACAAACTGCTAAGAAAGCAAGGGAAGTGAACCCTGCATCAAGAAGAGAAAACCTGTGAATATTAAAGGGGAGTGAATTCTGCTAAAGATGGAAATGTGAAGTGGCAAGAGTGAACCCGAAAAAGGGATGCCAATAAAGAGGGGCCAAGTCGAAAGTCCCAGGAACAGTGTGTTGACAAAGGTGAACCTGGCATGTCCATGGGAACTGTTCAAAAAGACATTAAGGTTTGTGAAGGAGAGTAAAGCCATAGTGAACCTGGCAGAGGGAGGCTGAGATTCAAGAAGGCTCTGCGCCCAGAATAGGGGGACCCAAGGGTGAAAAACTAACACCCTAATTACCAAAAAGGAACCAAACCTTTAATTTGTTATTGCTGAGACATCAGGCCCTCAAAGGCTAGAGACTTTTGAAAATAAAGAGACTTGGCCTTGAAAACCTGATAGCTGAAACGGAACTGTCGACTGGTAAGGATCGAGTGTGTGCTGCGCTCAGGAGACCCGCCTTATTCCATGCCTAAAACGTGTGGAAGGTAGACCCCTGGCAATCACATCCTGACATATTATTTGTGAACACTTCTTTTGTGTAAACCCCATCCCACACACTTTTTTATTTAGCGTAAGGACTGGCAAGATTTTTTTTTAGTATAGGCCCTTTTATTTTTACTCAACACCACTAGGACTGCCTTATTTGGATTTGATGGTGGAAGCTTGCTCCCATCTTAGATTTAGTTTTAGGTTAGGTGTTTTCCCACCCTGCATTTATTGATCAATAAACACCCTTGGCTTGTCATCACTTGAGTCTGTCTTTACTGTTGCCACCATGAGTTCCTTACACCGTAGACTGAACTATGGAATGTCCCCTGCCACAAAGGTATTCCAAAATGAAATATGGAAAGTCCTTCAATACCTGCCGAAAGAGACATAAATGTTAGTGACAACATACTTGTGTATGGTCAGTCTCCAGAAAAGCACTTTGAACGCCTGGCCTCAGTACTCCACCACCTCGAAGAGTCAGGCCTGGTGCTCCATGCAGAAAAATGTGAATTCGGAAAAGAAGACCTGGTATTCTTTGAGTACATATTCAATGCCAATGGAGTGTCCCCCTATCCAGTGAAGATATCCAGGGCGCCGACCCCACCACCTCTGCGTCTGAGATAAGGAGCTTCTTAGAAATGGCAGCATACTGTGCCCGGTTCATAACTGACCTCGCAACAGTGGCAGCAACCCAGCAAAACCTGATGTGGAATGGAGTACCCTTGCTATGGGGCCCTGAACTGAAAGCTGCATTCCAGAAAATAGAGGGCTTGCTACTAATGGGGACCACCTTGGCATTCCTCAACACAACCAAGAGTAAGGAACTGTTGGTAGATGCCATACCTGTGGGACTTGGAGCCGTTCTAACCCAAGTAGACAACAAAGGTACAACTCACCCAATTGCATCTGCTAGCCGAGCATTTACGAAAACAGAGAAAAACACATTGATTTAGAGGCGCAAGGCATACTCTGGGGATGTCAACACTTACACGTCTACTTGGTGGGACATCTGCTAAAAGTGTGCACAGACCACCACCCACTTCTGCCGATTTTCAAAGGATCAGCTCCCCACCCGCCAGCCAGGCTAGAATGCTGGATGCTGCAACTGCAACTGTTTGACATCGAAGTAGACTTCTAAGCTGGGGCAGACAATGAGGCAGACTACAGCTCATGACACCTCAGACAGGCTACTCCTTCAGAATGTGAAGCCGCCAAAGAAACAAATGAAAATGTTTGCCATGTCATAGCCTGCGCAAAAAAAAAGCCATGAGGCTACAAGACATTGTTGACGTGACATCCGAAGATCCATGTCTCCAACTAACAAAGAGGGCAATACTATCAGGGTACTGAAAGAACTTCCTCACAGCAGTAATGCATCACACGCCAGCGGCTCAAAAGACGCTCCAAGGATTATTC
Organism: Ambystoma mexicanum; assembly: GCF_040938575.1. Lineage (NCBI taxonomy): Eukaryota > Metazoa > Chordata > Amphibia > Caudata > Ambystomatidae > Ambystoma > Ambystoma mexicanum. The sequence goes on from NC_090921.1 coordinate 309,572,355, forward strand.
AACATCAGGCATGAATTTTCAGTATCCCCGCAAGACCTTCTGCTAAAAGGGCACTGAATCGTCTCGCCTGCAGCTCTTGTGCACCGAGTGCTTCGCCTAACACACAAAGGACACGAGGGCATAGTAAAAACCCAAGCATTTCTCAAATCACGGGTGTGGATGCCTAACATCCAAAGAAAGGTGATGGAGCTAGTGACTTTGTGCGCCACCTGCTAATCCACACAATGGCACGTCCCCTGAACCGATTGCAAACCCGCCTCGCAGCCAAAAGAGGCGGGAGTTAATCAGCATTGAATTTTGCACATTCGCAAACAAAGCATACATGCTAGTCGTGGAAGATGAATACAGCAGGCACCCTGAAGTATAACCAGTGAACTTGACAGATGCCCTGTCAGTAGTTACGGCCCTGTAGAAGATGTTCACAATACATGGCCTACCCCAACAAGTTAAAGGTGACAGCGGACCACCATTCAAGGGGAAAGCGATCCAAGGATTCTTCGACAACCTGAATATCTGACATCAGAGGATAACTTCATACTGGCCACACGCAGAAGGACATGCAGAGGGATGCATTGCTTCCATCAACAAAGTAGTGAAAATTGAAAAAGACCAGTGGATTCCATGGATGCCAGAGGTCTACAGATTTCTCCAGCCATATCGGCAGACTCCACATTCCTCCACACATATCAGCCCAGCAGCTGTAATGTTCGGAGTGCCAATGAAAGTAGATCTACTACTACATGAAAGCTGGCATGTCCCAGAAGTATATAGGGACCGAGTTGACTGGCAGAGGCAATCCCACAACACGAAAGAAAGGCTAGTGAGAAGAGCCCAGCACCATAACATGACTATCGGAGACTCAGTACTAGTCAAGGAAAGGTTCCCACAAAAGAAGATGACACTGCCATCCGAGTCGCGAGCATAGACAGTAGTAGGAACCAATCATGGGATGGTCACTGCTAAGAGAAACACTGAAGTAGTGACACGTAACTCATCTTGTTTCCTGAAAGCCCCCTCTCCATGTCAAGAGAAGAAACAGTGCCAGCAACAGCTCAGCCTGAACAGCATTCAGAGATGGTCAAAATAGATTATCCTCAACTTGCCGCGCTCAACACAAAATTACCAATGGTTGTTAGAATTATGCCAAAGATACCAAGTAATTTTGAGCAGATGACTATATTTATTTTTGAAAATGCAACAAGCATTGGAAATAAAAAAAGTCATAGATTTTTTATGATCAAAATCTGAACTGATTACATTTAACACATTTTGAGTATTCACATTTCCTTGGTTGCTTTTGGTATTGCACAAAAACAACAAGAATAAAAGAAGTAAACGAAAAGTGGTTATTTTTAACAAGCAATAATAATACAGTTATCCCACTTTGGGTATTGCACCTTTCCTTGTTACAAAACTAGCTGCCGACACGTATTTCAACACACCGGGGTAGTCATTAGGGCTAAAGAAGTTCAAACGGTTTCCATATGGACCCAGAAGGATTTGAAATGTATTCCTGTAGTGAAAAAAAGGGAAGCAGGGGGACAGAAAAGAAGCAGGTACAGAGAATTAGAATACGTGTTTGACCATGTAGCATTTGGTGCATAAGCATTCAGTTTGTTACTGAGCTTGTACGAGCATACTTGATTAGAGATAAACTCTTTCGTTAGCGTTATTTCACAACGCCCTGCATCACATGAAACACCCCATGTTTAGTGAGGAGCCTTTATAAGGATCTATAGTATAATCGATATAACAATTGCATAATTTGCTGGTGATAGGTTAATAATGGAAGTTAAATACCTGTCGAATTTGTGTTCAATGCACGTTGGTATATTCTTAGTTTTGTGGAAGTATTGGGACTGTCACTATTTCCATTATCGCATTTCAACAAACGAATTGCTCACAGTTCGATAAGTACATTTCACATTGTCAGACCAATCTGTATTTAATAATTTTTGTGATCACTACATTACGCACCTTGCAAATTTCCAATATTTACATGCTTGTTATTTGAGCTAACACCCCGTGTGTATTTATTATTGATGTTATTCTTGCCCATCTTTTTGAAAAAAGGTTTAATGTCAATTGCTGTGAGATAATATTTTGCGATTCTAAACAAAAATATAAAATATAACACAAAAGAAATTATTACAAATGGAATTATAGAGCTTACTTGCAAACACGCAGGTTAATTACGTATGGCTCAGTTGGGCTATTCTATAATTCCACATTGGCTTATTTATTATATTATTTATTTAAGGCGCATTAGTTATATGTGTGTTAGCTTCAATTTTAGATGATTGAAAGTCTGTAAATTGACAGAAATCACCTTAATTCGCTTAGTCCAAAGTAAGCGTGGTTTGTGCTAGACTACTAGATAATTGAGAAAGTTCCTTACCTATCTGAGCTCGATTGCTCTAACACCCGGTCATCTCCTTACAATGCAGTCACAAAGTCAACGGCAGCGGCAAAGGGTGCGCGCTGTGTCGCCGCACCTGTTTATCTACTTTCGCTTTGCAGATCATGTGATCTATCACATGATTGGAAACTGTTGGCATCGTTACCCGCCACAATAGTGTTAGCTTTCATAACATAATTGCTATTAGTACCCGGCGAGAGTCAAGCAGAATGCAACACGCATTCTGATTGGCTCTCGCCGGGTCCTTACCCGGCCGAGAATCCTTCAATTCTAGGCCGGGATTCCAGCTGCCTTGTCCTCGGCGGGGGGCGTGGCAGCCCCTCAGCCAATGAGGAGGCTCGAATCGGGGCCATCCCTGCTCCGCAGTGGTCAAAGTGAGCAGGAGCGGTCGGGAGCGGTGCTCCTGTACTTTTTTAAATGAGCTTTTACAGCTCCTATACTTTTATTTTAATAAGAAACCGTTCCGGAATGGTTTCGTTTTAAAATAAAAGTGCAGGAAGAAGTTGAAACTGCACTGAACGTTCCCTTAAACAGCAGGTGCAAGTGTTTGGTGAGTGTATTGAATGTGGGAGGGGACGTGGTGATGGGGTTTGTGGGGAGTGGGTGCAGGCCAGCAGGGAACATAGTTCCACTACTTTTTTTCATGCACTTTGACCACTGCCGCTCCGAGCCTCCACACGGCTGAGAGGCTGTCTTCATCCCCAGCGGGCGACTCAGGTAAGCTTCTTTCTTTTTTTCTTCCCTTCCCTCCCTCCTCCCTGCCCTCCCCACCCCACTTACCTGATTGCTCCTGCATCCCCGGTGGGGGATGATAGCAGCCTCCAGCAGTGTGGAGACTCGGAGTGGGGCCATCCCTTCTCCGCGCCTCCACACGGCTGGAAGCTTCCATCGTCCCCTGCTGGGGACGCAGGTATGTATTTTTTTTCTTCCCCTCCCTCCCAATCCCACTTACCTTCTGCTTCTTTTTCTTTTTCGGGAGCGGACGCGCTGGGAACACTTGTGTTCCCAGCGCGTCCGCTCCCGATGGCCGCCATGGAAAGGGAAAACGGACTCCATTTTCCCTTTGCATGGCGGCCATTTTCTTGGTCGTTTTTTTTTTTCTGTCCCGAAACGCCACAGCATTTCGGGACAGAAAAAAATCCTTTTAGTGCCCCGGTCACGCACATAATGCGGGCCGGGGTACTAATAGCAATATGACCCTAGCAGCGGGGGCATTACCTGAGTCGGTAATGCCCCCGCCGCTCGGGTCATATTGCTTAATTATAGGAGACCCGAATCTTATTCATATACAACATACTGATCTGGTCAGATTTGACCTATCATGTGCCCGCAAGGAGATTATAATTTATTAATTGAATATTGTTTAATCTGTGTGCAAGCACGTGCCAGTAGGCTGCTATGTTTCTATATTTGATCGTGAACCGATACAGCCTAAAATAAAAGCAGATCTCTAAGATATTTTAGCATTTGACTCCATTGCTAAGAGAGACAATGTATTGTCTTAATACATATTGTTTCCTTACTGACTCCGCTCCTCACTCTTGCACTCGGGCCCCCATGATTACAAGGGCTCTTAGAAAGAACCCAATAGTTTCATCTACAGGGTTGGGATGCTGAAAGGAGTTTGCTCTACTGATATGATATCAAATTAAAGAACAACAAATATCACTTCAAAAAGAAATTCAAAATGTGTTGTATGATGAGTTCTGTGTTACATACATGTTGACTTAAAAAGTACGGTGAATATATTGAAACATGACAGGACTGTTTGAGATTGAGAAAATATTATGTGTACATAGTGACCTCAAGTTCATTAAAATACATTCGGCTCATGGTCTTGATTTAAACCCAAATTTAAACAACACAATTTGCAGATCATTCGTGCCTCATATTTGCGTAATTGTAATTGCCTATCTCCTCCTCGAGCATGCATCTTAACATGTTTAAGTCCTACAAATCGTATATCTTTGCTGTGGTCTTGCTGATGCTTGGTTTGCCAATGTAAGGCAAAGGGGAGTTTCTGATCTTGATTGTTGAGATTGGCCAAATGTTCACAGATTCTTACACGTAAATCTCTAATTGTGCTTCCCACATACACTTTGTGACATACACATTGAATCGCATATACCACGTACTTGGATCGGCAATTAATGAAATCTGAGATAATGACTTGTAGTCCTCCATGACATGAAAAGATCTTATTCGGTGATAAATCAAATTTGCAAAAGTTACATGTGCCGCATTTGTAGAAACCCTCTATTTTAGTGGTGAGCTAAGTATTCTGTTTTATGATGTCAGGTTTAAGGAAAGAGGGATTCAAATTTTGCCTTAAGGTGGGTAATTTAGTAAAGATGATCTTAGGTTGATCTGAAATGTATTGCGATAATTCGGTGTCCAATTTTAAAATATACCAATGTTTTTGTAAGATGTGAAATAAGAACTTGCTGTCATTGGAATATTTTGTTTTGAAGTTAACTTGCTCTGGAAAGTCACTGCCAGTTTTGTTGACCTTGTTTAGTAACTGATCACGATCTACATCCTTAGTAAGTGTATGGTCTTGGTCAATAATTTCTTTACGATAGCCTCTTTCCAAAAATCTGGCACCAATTTACTTACATTCTGACTGGCACTGTGCATTTGTACTACAGTTGCGTCTTCAGACCCGGCTCCAGCAGATGGTTCAGGGGGGCCAGGCCCCCCAGATCCAGCCTCTGGCCCCCCCTAGAAAGGAGGCTATGTCAGTGATGTTTATGATCACCAGGTAGCCGAGGGAGTGGGGGGGTGGATGTCACTCTTAACCACGTGTGCACAACATGGGGCCCAAGTGCGGCCCAGCATGTTGATTTTCCCGCAAGCAGCTACAGCCGTCCTCTATTAGGAAAGTATTTTTTTGACTTGCCAATGGGAAATGCTGACCCTCTATTGGTGGACTGCATTTACTACGTGGCTCTTACGAGTCAGATAGTGCATGGACTATACCAACAGAGGGCCAGCACTGTGGCTGGCATGGCAGGGAATGTTGCCGGAAGGCATTTCAGCCTTGCCACGCCAGCTGCAGCGCAAGCACATCCACAGTGCTGGTAAGTGGGGGCGCTCTCATGTTCTTTATCAGTGTTTGTGTGCTGGGAGTTTGGGGTGTGTGCAGGGGAGTATCCAGCATTGCAACAGTGTGTCGGGTGAAGCTAAAAAAAAGTCCTGCTACTTTCCCCCCCAAATGCAGTATGCGCAATTCCATACATACAGCCTCATTCACGCAGCTTCCCCTCCCATCAACTTTTTTTTTGTAACATTAGTGGCAGATGGCATTTTAACACCTACACTTGCATATGGATTGCACCAACACAAGTCACTTCACAGAAAAGGACTTTGCAAGGAGCATCATCAGTTTTTAGTACTTGCAGGTACAATGGAAGTGACTTTAGAAAAGGTTAAGTAAGCCAAGTGGCACATAACTTTGTGGTGCAAAATGCCTAAATTGCACTGTTATTATATAACAACTCTATAGTCATTAGGGTTTGTTTTTCTTAATGACGTTATAACAGCATGATATGCTAACATAAACTATGAAGTGAATCACTGCAGATAAGGCACAGTGTGATTGCATGATTTGCCCAGGATCACACACTTTGGTTCGTAGTGAAACCGGGATGCAGACAGAGTCATTTGGTGATGCCAATTCTATTTAGCTCACTGTCTTTGTGAAAAGGCTCTTGCACTGATGCAATCCACTGGTCACTCTGTTGTTTGGGGGTGTGTGGGCATAGTGTTTGGTTGGGGGTGGTGGCCATGGGGCATAGTGTGGGGGTGCAGGTCATGGGATACAGTTTTTAGTTGTGGGATTGTTGCCATGGGGTATAGTGTTTGGTTGGAGGGTGGGGGCCATTGGTCATAGAGTTTGGTTGAGGGGTGGGGGCCATTGGGCATAGTGTTTGGTTGGGGTGGGGGCCATGGGGCATAGTGTTTGGTTGGGGGTGGGACCAATGTGGCAATGTTTGGTTGGAGTGGTGGTGGCCATGGGGCATAGTGTGGGGGTGTGGGACATGGGGCACAGTTTTTAATTGTGGGATTGTGGCCATGGGGCATAGTGTTTGTTTGGGGGTGGTGGCCATGGGGCATAGTGTGGGGGTGCGGGTCATGGGGCACAGTTTTTAGTTGTGGGATTATGACCATGGGGAATAGTGTTTGGTTGGGGGCCATTGGGCATAGTGTGGGTTTGGGGGGTGGTCGCCATGGGGCATAATGTCTGGTTGGATGGTGGGAGTCATGGGGCATAGTGTTTGGGTGGGGGTGGGGGCCATGTGGCAGAGTTTGGTTGGAGGGGTGGTGGCCATTGGGCATGGTGTGGGGGTGCAGGCCATTGGCCACAGTTTTTAGTTGTGGGATTGTGGCCATGAGGCATAGTGTTCAGTTGGGGGTGGGGGCCATGGAGTATAGTGTCTGGTTGGGGGGTGGGAGCCATGAGACATAGTGTTTAGTTAGCTGCCATGTGGCAGAGTTTGGTTCAGGGGGTGGTGGCCATGGGGCATAGTGTGGGAGTGTGGGCCATGAGGCATAGTTTTTAGTTGTGGGATTATGGCCATGGGGCATAGAGTTTGGTTGGGGGTGGGGACCATGGGGCATAGTGTTTGGTTGGGGGGTGGTGGCCATGGGGCATAGTGTCTGGTTGCGGTGTGGGGGCCACTGGGCATAGTGTTTGGTTGGAAGGTGGAGGCCATGGGGCATAGTGTCACATGCAAGAGTGAACCCAATCATAAAGCTAAATTAGGCACAGTTAAGAGATGTACCTCCTTTGCCTTTTGTGGAAACCTGACATAACGAAGGCCATACTCCCAAGAGTATGACCAACTCATACAGCTGTGGGATGCTTTTACCCATGCATCCCAGCCCTACCATAAAAACTGTGCGTTACTGGCATTGAAAACATCATGATGGCCAGAACTCCCCAGAGAGTGCACAGGGAAAACATGAAGAATAGGCTGCAACCAATTTTTGCCTATGTTGTGAGCACAGGAGGGCACTGCCTAAAACCACCATAAGGCTACACACACAGTAGCCTGAAACCATTGGGAATGGCAATGCTGATTGCCAAAAGCAACCCAGAACTGTGGGGAATTAAGTTTCTTAATGTCAAAAATGGATGCAGTACCGGTGCTCACCACTATCAGAAAGCCGGCGTTTTAAAACCACCAGACTTTTGTGTAAAACTGAACTGATGAACCGAAACCAGGCCAAGGAAAGACTTGCTAAGAGGTGGATACAATGTAAAACTATATTCTGAAATGACTTGAAGGAAGTAATTATTTAATGTATATATAAAAAATAGCTGCATGTAAGTTGGATTTGAATGTAGAAAACTGGGAACTAAAGTGCCATTTAGCTGAATTCTGCCTGACAACTACCCCCGACAGGAGTTGAACTGGCTCAACAACTCTTCCCAGGCCTGGCTGCATCCTGCTGGCCCCACCAAAAGGAGATCACATGGCCCTGTTGATTGAAAGGGGAGTGGCCCCTGGGGACTACAGGGAACTGAACAATAGGCCTTCTTTGGCACAGGCAAATGTTATATTAGGAGGGCCGTAAAGTGGCTTCCTCTTGGGGGAAACTGGGAGGGGCAGTGCCTCTGCTAGAAACCTGAGCTTGGGGGAAGTGGATAAACCAGTTATTCCACCATGTGATGTGGGAAGCCACACCCCTTTTTGACCAGGCATAATTTTAAAAAGATAGATAACTCATAGTGCGGACTGGTCAAAATTATATAAATAATACCAATATTCTTGTGATTTCTCCTTGCACATTTTAAGAGGTGTTAGGACCCTGTGGGATGTTCTTGGGGATAGTAGCGGAAAAAATGTTGTTACTCCAAATGTATACATGTTAAAAATCTGACACTTTATCATCTGTAACCCATGTCCCTGGTGCACATTTGTGTAAAATCTGGAGAGGTTTAGAGGTCGTTATCTGGATGAAAAGGGGAGAATTCTGTCATCAGTGGACACGACATCGTACAAAGACAGGGATCGGATGGTTTGGTGCTACAGAAAATATGTTAACTGGACCTATAATATGAGAAAAATGGTACATAGATAAATATGTATTTGGATCAGAAATAGATTTGTGTGCAATTTGACAAGGGGAGGTTCCTCTGACCATAAAACCTACAGCATCACTCTGACACTCCATTTCTTCCCCCCAATGAAGGGAGAGAGGAAAGCTTGGCCAATGATAAGTGAGAGGGGCAGGCTTAGCTAGGCCCAGGCACACACCCATTTTCAAAACACATAAAAAGGGGCCACTGAAACCCAGGTAGGGGATTCACTTTCCACTTTCTTGCGGGACGCTTTGCTGGGAGACTCCATACTTCAAATCCATCAACCTCCAGAGACCAGAGATCCAGAGAGACCAGAGATCCAGAGAGACCAGAACTGTACAGTGCTGAGAGCAGAACCAGAGACCAGACCGCTGTTCAGAACCACCCGCCGGAAGTCCCGTCCAACCTGACCAGATCTTGACGGCTTATTTCAAAAATATAGTGTGAGTACTCATTGTGCCAAAACCAATCTCTTAGTTTAAAATAATCTAATCCAAACTATTTTAGCCTATTAGAACTGCCTCCTAGAATCGTGTCTTTCTGTCATCTTTAAAACTAAAAAACTGTCATCTGTCATTCTGAGCTTTAAAATTTCAAATCCGAAAAACTACTTTCACAAAATCGTCCGTATCTCCGGAACCGTTTGTGCTAGAACGAGATTTAACTTTCACCTTAAAGCTAAGATTCTAGGCTTTCCAACGAACCTAGAACCGACTTCCTACTCCTTACAGTGCCTCCGTAATTACGCTCGATGCGCGCAAGTAAATTTGCTGTGATTTGACATTTTGCACAATTTCAACCACGTGTAAAAATCAGCAGCTTCTTGCTTTCCTTTGCTAAAATTCGTTTTAACCTGCTGGTTAAAACGAATTTTTAGCATTGCTAAAGTGAGCCTGAACTCATATAAACTAGATATCACCCACCCTGAACCTCTAGAGGGAATTAAAAGCATTTTAGCACATTTCTCACTTCATTGTCATCACATTCAAAGCATTTTGGGCCTGTGTTTCAAACTTTTACCTGTTTCCTCTAAGCTTGATGGGGGGGAACTGAATTTCGTATTGTATTTGATTGCATTCCTGAGAACTGTGTGCTCCTCTTTCCATCTCCTTCCATTTCTTACATTGTATAGGGGTGGGGGGGTGAATTGCCAGAGAAAAAGTGATTATCTTTTGCTAAAATCATATCAAGTATTTCTGTACTGCATTTTATTCCTCATTGCTTTTCCCTTGAAACCATAAAAGTATTTTTGCTACCTTATCCATCCTATACCCACTCCTCATTGACTGTAAAGAAGTGTGCTAGTGTTAGGTTACCCATTGTTGATCAACAATATATTCATAAGTGTGATATCAATTGTTAATTTCTTATAAAAGTGTGATATATATATATTGTTAATTTTTCAAATAAACCTTTTAATTTGCAAAACAAACCTACTTCCTGGCTCAGTGGGGTCAGGGGGATTCTAAGAGGGGGGTGTTATACAAGGGTTGTCATCCAGAGTACTGAACCGGACATAAAAATACATCAATAAGGGTTTTCCTCAGCATCCCAGACTAGGCATTGACTTAGCTGTAGTGTTGATTGAATATCGCTTACAAAGTGGGGACTCGGAGCCGGGATATTCTGGGTTAGAATTACCACTTGTGCAGATTAATACAGTGGGCCAACTGACCAGATACACATATCCGGTTAGATCACGACGCTGTTTTACACTGTGAAAGCACCCCTCAAAGGAACGCTCTAAGGAGACGGTCTGTTTTGCAAAATAAAATACAAACTTCGGTAAGTCAGGAAGGAACTCAAATCTCCAGAATGACGACACTGGTAGACATCAAAATGGCCAGAGAGCACCTCTTACATAAGCTATTTGTGAGAGGTGAGTGGACTCATCAGGACCAGGCGGTCTGGTTGCGGGCAATCGCGCAACAGGTCATTGAAACAGGGTCAGATATGTTGAGAGATCAGGGTCTCTTACATGTGGCCCTGAGTGAACTATATATGGCTTCTAAGGCCAAAGATGAACACAATAAGATTGCCAGGATAGCGGCATATTTGTATCTATACATGGGAGCCATGCAGGACAAATGTGCTGAAGGCCAAGATCTGGCAAATAGGCAACAGATGGCGTTAGAAAAGGCCCAATCTGACCTGGCCTCTTCTGAGCAGAGGCTGCACGGGAGCCAGGAGTCAGAAAATGGCAGCAGACAGTACATCACTAAAATAAAGGAGGCTATGGATAGGCTGCAACAGGAAAAGGCTGACAGGATACCAGATTTCTGGCCTTGCAGAAGGAGTACCAAGAAGGTTTGGACTCCCTTCTAAAGAGCCAGAAAAAGCTGGAGCAACAACTGGACTTCAACAGGGCATGCAAAGAGCAGGTAGCCACCCTGCAAATTCGATTAGACAGAGAGAAAGAGGAAAGCAATAAATTGATTCTGAAAGACCTGGATACCCAGGCAGAGTTTGATCAGGAGCGCCAGAAAGCTGGTGCCTTCCAAAGGCAAAGGGACGACCTGGTGGCACAGATGCAGGCTCTTAGTCAGGAAAGGGATACCTTAGGCCAGGAAGTCTGCCACTTAAAAAGGAAAATGGAAGAAAATCACCTGGCCCTCCAGGGACTGGGTGACCTCCAAAAAGAACACCAGAACTTGTTAGAGCACACCAGGAGGGTGGAGGATGCTCTAGCAAGAAAGGAGCAGGCCAATAGGGACACAGCTCAGGAGGTAACCCTCCTGCAGCAAAGACTGGCTCAGTACTCCAGGACCAGTCAGGAGGCACAGAGAGAGAATGAGGCTATCTGCCAGCACAATGATAGGCTCCAGCAACAGGTAGCGATGCAGGAGAGACTCATAGAGTCTAGTAAGGCCTTAACTAAGGAACTGAAAGCGCAGGCTCTTGCATTGCAACAGGGAGCAGGGGCGGATAGAGATGAGGTTCGCTGGGAAAGAGAAACTCCTGAGCATAACCTCAGGAGCCCTAGTGCCAGAGGCCTTCACCTCTACCAGTCCCTGGACTCTGCCACCCACATGTTCCCTGGCGCACATGAGCACGGGGCCACAGGGATGGCAGATTACTATCCAGCTAAAAGTATGGGGCTCATAGGCCGGTACCACCCAGGAATGGAGGGGCGGGCATCCGGGTATGGGCACCCAAGCACAGTGCAATTTAGTGGGGAACCCCAGGAGAGTAGGCCCACTAAGGGCATCCTGAAAACCTCTGCCAAGTTAGGTCAGTGGGGGGGATACCCATCAAATCCTGGTAGCAAGGAGGGATCTGAAGACTCCTCTGAGCGTCACAGGACACAGGAGACCAGGTCCCCACATTCTGCCAGCCATTCCCAGGCTCGCAGAATCCGGGAAAACCTGGAAGATCAGACGGGCACCTCTGGGAGAAGTGCTTCTGAGTCAGAGGATGAATGGACCAGGGTTACCCGAACCAAAAAGGCCAATAAGGCAAAAAGGGCCTTGCTTAAGGACCCATTGAAACAAATAAAGACAATAAGGAGTGTCATCACGCCTTATCATAAGAACGCCAAGTATTCTGTTTGGGAACACTTGGAGCTCTATGAGCAAATGATGGAGACTTTCCATTTGAAGGACAGCCAAAGCTGTATTCAATATGTAAAGTGGACCTTCTCACCAGAATACTCCAGTTTCTTTGCGGGGCTGGAGGATCAAAACCATTCAAGGTGGTCCACATACAGGGCGGCCATCTGGAAACATTTTTCTGTGCACAGAAATCCTCAGGAGGCTCGCAAGGCAGCCTACAATTTGCAATGTGGGGAGGATCAGGCCCCACAAGAATTCGTGCAAGAATTGAAGCGTTCCTTTGCGCAGACCACCAGAAGGGTGCGCACGGACAGCAGAGAATTTATCAATACTTTTTTCCATGCCTTGCCCAAATACATCATGACCCAGCTAGTGAGAGATTTTCACGAGAAGAGGTCACTAGACTGGGTCATTGAACAGGCTACCCGGATCTATGAGGTGCAGAAGCCCATCGAAAATAAAAATAATACGCAGAAAAACCCCAAAATCAACAGCACCCCTGCTGCTGCCAAGGTGGCAGAGGTAAAGGTTGCCACCGTTTTAGATTTGGAGATGGGGGGCCTAAAAACCTGCCTGCACCAAATAACTCTAACACCAGAAGGCCCTCGGGCCAGTCACAGACAGGGAGCCAAGGAGGTAGTCCCACAAATGGGGTCACTCCCCTGATTATGTCAGTCCCCGCTACAAGGGAAACCGACCCATCCTGGGTTATGTGTGGACTCCTCCAGCCCAAGGGCGGGTCCAGCCAAGCACCTAACCCAGGGAACTTCCCTCCCAACTTCCCACTTTTTCCCCAGGTATCCGCCCAATTTCCAGCCCCAAAATCATCCATCCTTCTTTCCCCAATTCCCTGAGCCCAGACAACCTAATCCGGGAGAGGTGAGGCCAAGGGTGGAGGGGTACCCGAATCTTCCCAACCCAGTGTATTATCAGAGAAGGGATAGCTACCCCTCCCGGGATCAGCCCAGGGGAGAAAATAGAGCCCCGTATCAGCCTGAGCGGGTTTCCCAGTTAGAGCGCCAGGTCCAAAATATGGCACAGGTTCTGGGTCACATACTGAGGGCTCAAAAGAACCCTCAGATGAACATGCCACTGCAGAATGCCCCAAACTCTGGACCTGGTGCTCCAGAACAATGACAGGGCAGCACCCCGATAACACACCGGTTCCCAGGGAGGAGGCACAAGGGGAAGGGGGGTGTAAAGCCTTGGAGGAAGCTTCCTTCCCAACTTGTAAACAGCCCCTGGAAAACCAGGAACTGGAAACAAAATCTCCTGCCCCTGAAAGCCTGCCTCCCAAGGAGCAGAGGGGGGGTAGGAGAAACAAAGGACCCAAACAGACCCACTTTGTGGAGGAGGTACAGGTCTTCAATTTGAGGGAGAGGGATCCTCAGAAGATCCTGGGAAAAGGATCTTCTCCTTCAGAAATGGGGGATCTCCTCCCAAGGAAAAATGGGTCCCAAGGGATGCCAATTCAGACTGGGGAGAGGTGAAGACTGAGCTACCGCCGCCCATCATCTCATCCCAGAACCGACAATATCAAAATCCCATGGGTCAAACGCATCCTGATGACTGCCTCCAAAAAGGGGGGGGCGGTCCAGAACCCGAAACCATTTCCAGTTGCCAACTTTTTCTTTCAGATTCCCCAGGCTCTCCACAGAATTCTGCCGAAATCTCTTCGCTAGCAATGTCCAAAACTAGAAAGTTAGCCCACCGGTTGTCCAAAAATGTGCATTATCTGTGCCCCCTTGAGGAGAAGGAGGGAAGATATTATGCCCCGGTACAAGTACAGGGGCAGGGTACAATTTCAGCGCTGGTGGACACTGGATCTCAAGCTACCCTTCTGTCCAAAAGGCCCTTTGATGAAGTAAATGCAGGAAGGGGGGAGAATTACCGTATTCCCCTCACCTCTCTTCCTGGACAACTCCAGAACTTTGACGGGAAGGAAATTCCCGTCGGGGGACTGCAGATTTGGACATCAAAATTGGGCGACACAAGGTGAAACACCCGGTCATAGTAGTGAATCCAGGGGGCACCCCTTGTTTACTAGGGAACGACCTCCTGAGAAGGTTGTAACCCCTAATAGATTGTGTAAACAAGGTCCTCTGGACCCAGACTAGCCGACCAATAAAATTAAAACAGAGTGTCAGCCATGTTAGTTTAAATGGCTCCTGCCACATGGTTGAACAAAAATCTGACCAAGTAGAATTTCACTTCCAGAACAACCAAATTCCAGGCGTGACAGTAATAGTAGTAGGACAACAGACTGGCGATGGGGGGTCCTCTCTATTTCTGAAAATCAACCTTCCTTCCAGTTTAAGGTGGTATTCCACACTGGAAGGAAACACTCTGAAATTCTTTACCAATCCACAATCAGACACTCCCACTCCTATAGTCCAGAAAGATGTGAAATCAGCTCAGAGCCTGGCTGATATTCAGCAAATTGGAGAGCAGTTGTTTATCCCTGTTCAGTTAAATGATGAGAAGGACTCTGTTCTCGCTCGAGTGTGTGTGAACAACGGTAAGAGCTTCATCAGCGAAGCCATGTTCCGCCAACTCCCAAAAGATCCAGCCATTCCCACATTCAAACTGATAGACAAATGGGAAATGGATCTGGAAACACCCAATTCCAAACATCTCCTGCCAAGCAGGTGTATGCTCAAAATATCCATTGGCAACAAGAGCATAGTCCATAATTGTTGGGTCGTGCGAGACGCCACTGCCGCCTTTTACTTAGGCAGTGACGTTCTCAATCACTTCGCCATTAGTTTGGACCTAATAAACTTCAAAGCTTGGTCCCGATTAGCGGATAATCCCATGGGCTTTGATGATTCAGGAAAAGCATTTAGGTCAGCTCAATTACTACCTTATGCAGTTGAAATTCAGATTAAAGAGGAAGTCACCATCCCAGAAAGGACCCGACAATTCTCCCTGGAAGTGAAAGTTAAAAGAGGACAAAAATTGAAAAACCCTGATGCTTACATTCATCTAAATGCTTCTCTCCAACAGCAAGGGTTAGGGGTAAACCCAACACCATTAGTCAACATAGAACATGACACCATTCCAATAGAGGTGGATAACAGCGACTTAAAGAGTATTACTCAAGCCGCAGGCACCATCATTGGAATGGCGGTTGATGACCAACATTTCTCTATTGATTTAGGAAATTAACTGTTAGGACCGATCCCCAAGGACTGTTTTGACAGTGAGGACAATACAACACCAGACAGGATTTTCACCCGGCATGGGGGGAGCTTCCTGGTGTACACTTCTTGCCCTTATGGTAAGGAAGATGTGACTTGTGACTTCAGGAGGGATGAGGTGATTTTCCAGGTCCATGAGGGCTGGCTTTCCCATCTGAAGCCTCCAGTCCAAATCAGCACTCTGACCAGGGACTTCTCCACCCAGCTGGAGGAGGCCGCTGAGATAGCCAAACCAGAAGTCTTTCCAGGCTTCAGGCAGATGGTGGAAGAGAGAGTCAACCTAGCTGATGCCTGTGTGACTCTAGAACAGAAGCAAAAGTTGAAAAAAGTTTTCTTGGATTTTCAGGATCTCGTTGCGGTAGACTCATATGACTGTGGTCGCACCGACATCCACACCACAACAATTCCCACGGACCCTGGAATGACTCCAGTGTTTGTGAAGCAATATCGTTTGCCTCTCGCACCCATGGAGTCCCTTACTGAAATAATTAAGAACCTCAAGTCCCGGGGAATAATCGGTCCAGTCCACAGCACTTTCAATAATCCGGTGCTGGGAATATTGAAGCCAAACGGCCAGTGGAGACTCTGCGCCGACCTTATGGAGCTCAACAAACAGGTCCATACTTCCCGATGGCCTCTGCCCTACATTGACCAAGGGCTGGCCCAGATTCAGGGGTCACAGATATTCACTGCAATAGACCTGACCAATGGGTACTGGGCAGTGCCTGTCAGTAGGGAGGACCAATACAAACTGGCTTTTACCTTTGGGGGCCAGCAGTACACATGGACCCGGACTCCCTTCGGATACCTCAACTCCGGCAATGAATTCAACATTTTCCTACATAAGGCCATGCCCGACCTGGGTGCGAGGGGTAACCTGGCTTATGTAGATGATGTCCTCATCAAAAGTTCATCTGTGGAGGAACACCTAGCGGAGATCCGTTATGTTCTGACACAGTTGAGGGCCGCCGGAGCAAAACTTTCCTTTCAGAAGGCACAGTGGTGTAGAACCCCTGTTAATTTCTTGGGGCATGAGATTTGTAGTGATACACGAAATTGCAACCTTGCCAATCAGGGCTTTAGATGACAGCATTAGCCGCTGAAAGCCAATAGTGTATTCAAAGTATGTGCTAAAAATGCTGACAGTAGTCTGTTGTAGCACTTCCATTATGCAGTAGTGAGCTACAAGGAATATGCAGGCCTAGTATGAGTGATAGGTCACATTATGCATTGTTGATAGACAGGCAGGGAGAGGGCCCTAGCTCTGTAGCTAATAGGTATTTTTGGAGTGTTTGGAACATTATGGCACCTATATAGCGCTTAGATAGCCAGTCTTAAGCGCTATAAACACTAAGCTATGAGTGCATGCCTTTTAGAGCTTGCAGATGGGGTTAATACATCCCTGCTTCCCTTAGAATATTCAGCCTCACTAACGGTAGCCCTGGCCCCAAGCTAATCTTCCTTTTCTCTGGGAAGGCACTGATAAGACATTCCTGAGCTTTCGCAGATGGGAGCCAGGGTGGGGCTCAGACGGAGCAGTGGAAATTAACAGAGTTGGGTTTTTTCCATGAGCCAGCCTATATTTTGCACAGGGAAAGTTCTGGAACTGTGCGTCATGGACGGGCAGCACGAGATTATAAAATATCCATGCTCCCATGACTCGGGGGGAGATCGTCCTGTGGACTTGGTTCGTGCAAGGTCAAGTGCCCGGAATTGGCTCTGACGGCGTCCTTCAGCACTGTTCTCTGGCGGGGCTTGTTTACAGCTAGCTTATGAGGGCCAGGGTCTCCCAGTGCTGATAAAAGGGACGTAAGACTGTGTTTCTCTATGTTTCTCTATATTTCTCTATGTTTCTCTATGTTTATCTAAGTTCCATGTTTCACTAGACAATGCATTTCTCTAAGTTTTATGCTTTGTAATATTCTCTAACTTGAATCCCAAATGTATATGAAATTCACTGCTTAGAATAAATATGCTAAAACTTATTTGAAGGTGTCATTTGTCACTAGCATGAGATCACTGCTCAGCACAATAGAACCTGTATTTTGGGCTGAATTGGGTATTTTTTGCTCTCAAAGGGCTGGCCCCGAGGAAGATTTTGCCCAGATCACGACATTTAGTGGCAGCTTGGGGATTTGTGCAGAGCAGTGCCTTGCTGTGAAATGACAAATTGTGTGAGAGAACACAGTGTAGAGTGAAGAGCAGGCTGTCGCATTTCCTTGGGGGTCTCACTGCAGCTCTGAGACTTCAAAAGACAGCAGCGTTGTGTCGGCTTGCCGTGGCCGATAGCTTGTGTGGTTAAGACTCACTTCAGTAAATCAGTCGTGACTGACTTATTGCTTGGGAATGGAGCCAACGGAGTACAAGGCGATAAACAAGCGGGAAATGGCTTTGTTTAAGGCGCTCCGATGAATGGTCAAGAAAGATGTATGCTCAATTAGAAAAGAATTTTATCATGCGATTTCCCCAGTTTAAAGTTGTAATTTGAAATGCAAAGTGAGACGGAGTTCTCAACTCTATTCTGTCATGAGGGCAGGGAAAAATAATTGCGAGGATTTGACATGCAAATTGTGAATAGTAATTTAACCATTGACTCAGCCCCAGTGTGCTAGCGAGTGGGGGGCTGTAATGTTCGGAGGCGAAGGTTCGCTTTTTTGATGTATGCTTTTGAAGTGTTGACATTCCTGAAAAATAACGTGGGGAATGAGCCGTGCTTAGGAGAATGAGTAACATCTGTGCTGAGAGCCTAAAGGGTTTGTTTTTCTTTTGGCAACTGTAAATTCCATGTGCTAGTGGTGGCGAATTCTGTTTAAAGGAAACACACTAAAATGGTTATATTGCATTTTAAGCTGTGCCATGCTTATAATGGGTGAGAGACTCACTTAAAAAAGAAAGTGAGTGATGTTATTTGGATTTTCGATTTTTGTGTATTGATTTGAAATTGCAGAATCAGTTTGCAATGGTTTGGGGGGAATAAACAATTTATATTTTTCTAAATTGCCTCTAAATTGCCCCTGGAGTATTTTTGACTGTTCCCACGTTATGCCATGGATTTGTACTGTTGCCTTATAAGTGATGTATGATTTGGAAATAGTGACCTGTTGACTGTGGTACATGGTGAAAAATGTTGTTGACACATTTAACAGCCCACAAGCAATACAGAGTGTGGGTTGTTCTTGCAGGAAAAAACTGTGCAGGGAGCTGCACTAAACATGGCATTTATTTTTTAAATGCACTGAAATAAGTGGTTATATTCTGGCAATGGTACAACATAATGAAAAATCTGTGTGTGATAAGATAGCACAAACATTTATTAGGTTGTGGGTTCTCTTGAAAGGCGCACATTACATTGGATTGAGCTTGTGAAGCCAAACTACAAAACTATGAGGAAGAAGAAGAGAAAAAAAAAACGTATGCTTTTAAATGAGACATTAATCAGTTTAAAACAGGCTAAAGACGCTTTGACATTTTGCAAAATTACATGGAGTAGAATCTGATGACAAGAAAAGTGCCTCTTTTGAAAATAAGAGTCTTGCTGTGTGTGCAGAGCTTGTGCCTTGAAGCTGTCTTGGGCGAGGTGCGCGAAAGGAAGGCAGACAAAAGCAGAATACTGCACTTCTGTTTAGTGAAATGATGCTTCAGATATGGGAGCTTTTCTGAGTTGCTGGACAAGAGCAGTGCAAGAAAGAGTTAATCTGTATGAACTGTCTGAAACGAGTGCCTTTCCATTGAAGCCGCCACAGTTTAAGAGTTATAGAGCAAAGAGATAAGCTTGCTGCGTGCTCATGGCGCTGCCAGGTGCACACGAAAGATAAACAATGACATTCCTGCATTCCTTCCCCTGTGAAAAGACCGTCAGTGAGCAGAAAACTGAGGAAGGGGGTGCAAAGGCAGAAAAGAGACTTTCTAACGGCATGCAATAACAGAACTGATCAGAAGTAAAGAATTTGCCCAGTAACACTGGAAGGAAAAGAAAGGCTGCATGCAGGATGGCAGACGGGCACATCACATCTGAACATTGGGGAACCTGTGCATCTGTGAATGGGCTAAGAAAAGGCAGCTGCCCATTCCAACAGACATTGCCATGCAAACCACATTCCCATGCACCATGTGATGTGATGTAAAGTGAAACGCTATTACTGTGCAAGCTGCATTCCCATGCTCCATGTGATGTGAACTGAAGTAAAGCGCTGTGCACTGGAGAAGAAACCTCTAGGCGCTTTGAGAAGAGAAAATACACATCTGGCAAACTGCAAGCTACATTGCCAGGGATGGAGTAACTGACAAAGACATTATGGCATTCCAGATGGAAGCAAAACTGACAAAAGTGCTTAGCCGTTTTGCAAGAGACAACACGCAGAGCGGGGCTTTGGAGTACAACATGAACACTGCACATTAGCCATGATCCAGAAGCCTCACGGCTTAGTGCAAGAATGAATGATTTGTTGAAGCAACAAAAGAAACTGACTTAGACTATTGCGCTCAAAGGGGTGGTCCAAGAAACAGCAAACACCCTTTGAGAAAATGACAAGTGAAAAACCAGAGGCTTGAAAGACACTAGCTGTATGGAGAAAAAATAAACAAAGCTGCTTGTACAACTGCAGGCGGTATTGGACTGAAAGACTTTACCTTTGAAAAATGGAGTGATGCCAGCAGGGCAAACTAGATCAAGATCATGAGACACTGGAAGCAAGTTGGCGCCTGGCATTCGTGATCGCTTTGGTGAAAAAGAAAAGCATTGTGCGACCTGGGTACTTATTATATGGCTTTTGTAAAAGCACAGATCAGTCTGAGGTACCATTGACCAACTATGATCGCATTGCACAAATGAGTTTGTGATTAGGCAGTTACACCCCGTATGGTTGAATGTAAATAAGCCCCCAATAACATGCAGAAGGGTGATAAATAATTGCAGTAGCAATGATAAAGTGTGTAGTTACCTGGTGAGACTTCTGAAGATGGGGGTGGTGTTCAGGGAAGGGGTGGATAACGCCGATTTTGAAGAATAATGATATTGAAGTTTTGATGAAATCCTAACATTTCTGTTTGTATTTTGCCTAGGCAAAAAAGCAAGACAATAGCGTGTCCTTATTGGCGTAAATGTGTGCAGTATGTGGGTGACACTGATCTCAGAGAATATGCGAGTTACTGCGAGATGCGAGTCAACTTTAAACGTGTCCTGCACCGCACTCCATGCTCCTATTTGTTCTGCAACCTGCGAAAGGTGTCCAACAGAGTAATAACTTTTGCTGAACTGGCACGGTGCAGACTTGGCTAATTATCAAATATTTGATGCTACACATTCAAATGATTCAGTTGCTGGAAATAACTTAATTGACATGTCTTGCCTTTCTTGTTTAAAGGACTATGGACAATGAGTTGTGGACTGTGACATCATGCACCACAAACACATTGAAAAATGGTTTTTAAATGCACTTTTTGAGATGAATCTGAAAAAACGAAATGGTTTTGCTCTTCCAACTGAATTGCTTTAACCAGAGATGTTTTGCTTTTTGAAAAAAAAAAAACTTCTACGTTGCACGTAGGCAGGAAAATGATTTATGAATTGTTGGGGCAGCAGAATTATGCAAGCAGGAGTGTAATTTATTTTGTGATAAAATGAGTGCGCACATCAAAGTCCTGTGCGTAGGTTAAGATTCTTAATTGAAGTAATGCTGCCAAGTGTGTGAGCTCTAATTTGAGATGGTAACCTTCGAAACACTGGATACTTTTACAGCCAGCTTAAGGCAGGTAAATGAAACCATGACTGACTTGATGTTTGATTTTATGACACATAGTGTGACACGGTTTTTTGTTAAACCAACCAGTTTCATGTTTTTGTGGGGACAGCTGTCTCCAGCACACTAATGCAAAGAGTCACCTTTTGATTGTAGACATTTGGAATAATTCTTTGGAAAAGCGCTACAAATGAGTATCCACATGGAATTGCTAGCGTACTGGCCTGGCACATTGTCAGACATCTTTTGTCACTGACTCATATGACTGGTGTCTATGAAGTCATAGGCCCAAATGTTTCAGTGAATGGATACAACGATTTGTTTAAATTTGTTTAATGTGATGTTTTTCTGACCAAGAACTGCAGCGAGTGCTCTCGCCAAGATTTTATGGACTATAACTTGACTAAATGCATTTTACACAATGGTGTGATGAAACAGCCACTGCCGGATAGTAGTATGGTGTTTGTGGCTAAAAACTAATATTGTATATGGTAGATATCCCACTTGAAGAAGGGTATTCTCCAAGTCACAATAGGTAGACACTGTGAACGTGTTAGATTTTCCAGTAGTAAGCAACATGTAAATTGTAGGCTGGTAATGCACACCTCCATTATTACAGTGATACACTTAGACATAGATTTATCATGAGGCAATGTTTCCTTAGTACTACCAAGCTGCTACAAATGGAGTCCATTTCTATGGCCCATCACTAGAGTGCGCGTAGCTAGGGAGCTAGATTCATTAATTGCAGGAGCTTTATATGCTTGTGACATAGAAACTGTGCACAATAAGCTAGCCACTATGGGTTCTGATGCCAGCTCTGCTATAGAACTTCTAGCCTAGTGGGGTTCATTGATACCGCCCAACACTGCTACAAGTATTGGCAACCACTGAAGATGGCAGAATTTTAGGTATGAAGACATTTTTTCTGCCATAGGGCAGGTCAACAAGACTGCTAAATACACACGATGCATTGTATGGCAAACATTGTTTAATCAGCAGGTGTTGGCTTTTTACTGAGTGGGGGCGACCATCCTCCACACACTGGCACGCAGAGCTACAGTTACCGGCATACATATGGATCAAAATGCTTGCTTTTGATTGCATGAATAACACATGCCATGCTTGATGTAAATTAGTAGAATTGTTTTTATTTAGACAACCTGGTGCCCATGGGTTCACCTTGTTCACGAAATTAGATGGTTTCCGGTTGGGTTCCACATACATGGGGGAAGTGTCTAGTCACACAGCCCATAGTCACGTTTGAATGCCCTGGGATCAGGGGGAGGGTAGGCCCTTAGAGTGAAAGGCTGCCAGGTTTTACAATTGGTAACCATACATAAATGCAATAGTGCATTGTAGATTAGACTACACTGGATTGCCTTGACATTTTAACTGCATGCTGCTTTTTAACTGACAATCAGTTATACAATAATTATTTAGGTATTTTTGTGTAGGCCAGGTTTTGGCTAGAGTAAATGTCCATGTTCACTTTGTGTAGGTATTTTTGTGTAGGCCAGGTTTTGGCAAGGGTATATGTCACTGTTCACTTTGTGTACATTTTTGTTTAGGTAGTGTTTTACCTTGCATGCCACGCTAACTAACCGCTAGAAGGTAGTTTGCTTAAACCTCTTGCAAAGCCCCAAGGTCTTTATCACTGCACTAAATACTATATTGATAGGTATTAGTCAGCATTTGTCGCACACACGTTGAATAGGGGTGGAATGTAGTGATACACGAAATTGCAACCTTGCCAATCAGGGCTTTAGATGACAGCATTAGCCGCTGAAAGCCAATAGTGTATTCAAAGTATGTGCTAAAAATGCTGACAGTAGTCTGTTGTAGCACTTCCATTATGCAGTAGTGAGCTACAAGGAATATGCAGACCTAGTATGAGTGATAGGTCACATTATGCATTGTTGATAGACAGGCAGGGAGAGGGCCCTAGCTTTGTAGCTAATAGGTATTTTTGGAGTGTTTGGAACATTATGGCACCTATATAGCGCTTAGATAGCCAGTCTTAAGCGCTATAAACACTAAGCTATGAGTGCATGCCTTTTAGAGCTTGCAGATGGGGTTAATACATCCCTGCTTCCCTTAGAATATTCAGCCTCACTAACGGTAGCCCTGGCCCCAAGCTAATCTTCCTTTTCTCTGGGAAGGCACTGATAAGACATTCCTGAGCTTTCGCAGATGGGAGCCAGGGTGGGGCTCAGACGGAGCAGTGGAAATTAACAGAGTTGGGTTTTTTCCATGAGCCAGCCTATATTTTGCACAGGGAAAGTTCTGGAACTGTGCGTCATGGACGGGCAGCACGAGATTATAAAATATCCATGCTCCCATGACTCGGGGGGAGATCGTCCTGTGGACTTGGTTCGTGCAAGGTCAAGTGCCCGGAATTGGCTCTGACGGCGTCCTTCAGCACTGTTCTCTGAGCGGGGCTTGTTTACAGCTAGCTTATGAGGGCCAGGGTCTCCCAGTGCTGATAAAAGGGACGTAAGACTGTGTTTCTCTATGTTTCTCTATATTTCTCTATGTTTCTCTATGTTTATCTAAGTTCCATGTTTCACTAGACAATGCATTTCTCTAAGTTTTATGCTTTGTAATATTCTCTAACTTGAATCCCAAATGTATATGAAATTCACTGCTTAGAATAAATATGCTAAAACCTATTTGAAGGTGTCATTTGTCACTAGCATGAGATCACTGCTCAGCACAATAGAACCTGTATTTTGGGTTGAATTGGGTATTTTTTGCTCTCAAAGGGCTGGCCCCGAGGAAGATTTTGCCCAGATCACGACAAGATTACTCCTCAGGGTCTCTGTCCCCAAGAAAAGAAAGTGGAAGCACTCCAGAAACTGGGCATTGAAGAATTACCGCCCGTTTATCCCACAACTCTGCGGGAACTAAGGAGCCTCCTGGGACTGACTAATTACAGCAGAAAGTTCATTGAGGGATACGCAGAGATCACTAGACCCCTGATTCATCTCCTGAAGGGGGGGGTCAAGTGGGAATGGGGTCCAGAACAATCCGAGGCAGTAAGACAACTCAAGAAAAGCCTCTCACAAGCGCCTTGCCTAGCTTACCCTGTCAGAAACAAGGAGTTCTTCCTGGAGACAGGGTTCTCTAATACGTACTTGACTGCAGTATTATACCAAAAGCATGACAAGGTCAATAAAGTAATCTCCTATGCAAGCAAAACTTTATCCTCTGTGGAGGAAATATTCAACGATTGTGAGAAGGCACTCCTGGCAACGGTGTGGGCATTGAAGAATTACCGCCCGTTTATCCAGAGGGAACACGTCATAGTGGAGACTCCACACCAGCCTCTGCAATATCTCCAAAGTTACAGAATCCGGGTCGGAAATGTGAGTAATTCCCGAATTACTTCCTGGATTCTGTCAATGCAAGGCTTTCCTGTGGAGGTCAGATATGGCCAAAGCAAGAAGAGTCCCCTCGTGCAAGGTCTGGCTGACTTGCATGATTGTGCCAGAGAAAACTGTCTCGAGGACGAAAGTCTAAAAATCAAGGACAACATGGAGGCATTCCTCAATTCCCCACACAAAGTCTTTGAAGAGGACAAGTGTGAGGGAATGCCCACTGTCTATGTGGATGGATGCTCTTACCATGTTGACAACAACGGGGAGAAAGAACTGGTGGCCGGCGTAGGGAATGCATGGGAGAAGGAGTTTCCAGAACCCTCCGCTGGATACAAAATTGGTCCCCGAAGTAGTCAGGTGGAAGAATTGATGGCTGTGCATCAGGCCATCCTCACTGCTGTCCAACATCAACTCCACGAACTGGTCATAATCACAGATTCGGATTATGTACGGAACGGGTTCGTGGAGCACCTGGTTAATTGGAAAACCAGAGGCATGTTATGTGCTAATAACAAACCCCTGAAACATGGGAAGCTAATCCAAAATATTGATGATCTGGTCACCTCGAATAGCATGACCATCTACTGGAAAAAGATCAAGGGTCATTCCAAAGTAGAGGGACCACACAAAACTGGAAATGACTTAGCTGATCAGCTGGCCAAAACCGGGGCCATCCAAGGGGATCTAATCGAAATAGAGTCCCTGTTGGGGGAAATCCAGGTCACTGCTATCACTAGGTCCCAGACAAATGCTCACAATGATCTTTCAAATGCACAATGGAGTAAGGAGACCCCTGATGCTGATTTGATTACAGCTCAGAAGGGGGATCCAATAATTGGTAAGTTTTACCAACACATTGAGGACCCTGAGAACTTTCCCCTGACGGATACCGATTACATTGGGAAAGAGGACCTAAGAGTGTTGATGAAATGTCCAAAAATGTTCCGAATCCAAGACGGTTTGTTGGTAAGGAAATCCCAAGCTGGCCATGATCAGTGGGTGGTTCCTACCTCATTCCAAAGCCTGATGTTAAGTCACGCCCATGATGCGGCCACCGCTGGTCATAGGGGATTTCACACAACACTTGAGATCTTAAGAGAGATTGCATACTGGCCACACATGGGGCCAGACCTCGACCAATACTTGAAGGGGTGTCTTGTGTGTGCACATTTTCAGCCAACATCCCTCACACACCGGGCGCCCCTCCAAAAGAGGGGAATGACACTGCCATGGTCAGATTTGCAAATCGACTTTGTAGGCCCTGTAATTCGCTCGTCTAGAGGAAACAAGTACATGTTGACCGTCACATGCTTGTTTACCAAGTGGGTGGAATGTCTCCCAGCCCCAAACTGCAAGGCAGAAACAGCAGCTGCCCTGATGATTAACCACATCTTTTCCCGTTTTGGACTACACCAAAGGATTGAGTCTGACAGAGGTAGCCACTTCACCAGTGAGGTAATGACAAGGAGGTGGGAGATACTGGAGGTCAAAAGAAAGCTACATATTGCTTAAAGGCCAGCTTCTTCTGGTGCAGTAGAATGCTACAACCGGACCATTGTGAGCATATTAAAAAAGTTTGTGGCAGATTCTGGGCCAAGTTGGGATATCCGATTACCTCTGGTCCTGATGGCCATCAGATCTACCCCGTCATCTGCAACCAAAATGTCACCATTTGAGCTGATGACCGGACGCAAGATGGTGCTTCCCCAGCATCTGCTCTACAGGACCCAAGAGCAGACACTGATAAATGCCTCCACAACTCATGAGTATGTGGAGAATTTAAAGAAACACCTTCAGCATGCTTTTGCCTATGCTCAGCAGAATCTAGAAAGATCAGCTGAGAGTATGAAAACGCACTATGATTTGAAAACCACCAGGAAGGAATATGATGTCGGAGACCGGGTCTATCTATACAATTTCCAAAGGAACCAGGCCAAACAGCGAAAATGTTTGCCTACATGGAAGGGACCCTTTGCAATTATAGACAAGATCTCCCCTGTTGCCTACAAAATCCGCATCCCCAAAGGTAATTTGGCGGAAGGGGAAGATAAGTGGGTCCATATAAATCAGCTGAAGTGTTGCCATCCCAGGCACACTCTGCAACAACTGGAGGAATCCACTGGAATCCCAGAGGGGGCCGCTCCAGAGTAATTCAGTTCCAACCCTAAAATATTCCACACATAGCATATAAAACTCTGTGATTCTTGTATATATATATGTTCTTGTCTCATAATTTAAAAAAGAAAATGTATATGTTCATATCTTCTGATTTATAAAATGTATATGTTCGCCACACCATTAATAGTGGTGGGAAAATGTCTAGGAAGGTGTATTGCCACTTTATCATCCTAGGAGAGATGAAACCATGGAGACTGACCACGGAAGGCGACCTGGGGACCGGGAGCGAAGATCCGAGGGGCCTGGGGTACGGCCCAATCCTCCCATCAGGACCAGCAAGGAGAACCGATTGATCGACTGGAGGGAGGAAAAGATGCTGAACTGTGCCATCTACGGAATTGGAAGAAGATGAGGCGAACATCCCAGATCTTGCGGGTTCCATCAGTGAAAGATCAGAATGGCCATCGCAAGAGGGGGGGGCTTGTGGGATGTTTTTACCCATGCATCCCAGCCCTACCATAAAAACTTTGCGTTACTGGCATTGAAAACATCATGATGGCCAGAACTCCCCAGAGAGTGCACAGGGAAAACATGAAGAATAGGCTGCCACCCATTTTTGCCTATGTTGTGAGCACAGGAGGGAACTGCCTAAAACCACCATAGGGCTACACACACAGTAGCCTGAAACCATTGGGAATGGCAATGCTGATTGCCAAAAGCAACCCAGAACTGTGGAGAATTCATTTTCTTAATGTCAAAAATGGATGCAGTACCGGTGCTCACCACTATCAGAAAGTCGACGTTTTAAAACCACCAGACTTTTGTGTAAAACTGAACTAATGAACCGAAACCAGGCCAAGGAAAGACTTGCTAAGAGGTGGTTACAATGTAAAACTATATTCTGAAATGACTTGAAGGAAGTAATTATTTAATGTATATATAAAAAATAGCTGCATGTAAGTTGGATTTGAATGTAGAAAACTGGGAACTAAAGTCACATTTAGCTGAATTCTGCCTGACAACTACCCCCGACAGGAGTTGAACTGGCTCAACAACTCTTCCCAGGCCTGGCTGCATCCTGCTGGCCCCACCAAAAGGAGATCACATAGCCCTGTTAATTGAAAGGGAAGTGGCCCCTGGGGACTACAGGGAAGAACAATGGGCCTTCTTTGGCTCAGGCAAATGTTATATTGGGGGGGCCGTAAAGTGGCTTCCTCTTGGGGGAAACTGGGAGGGGCAGTGCCTCTGCTAGCAAGCTGAGCTTGGGGGAAGTGGATAAACCAGTTATTCCACCATGTGATGTGGGAAGCCACACCCCTTTTTGACCAGGGCATAATTTTAAAAAGATAGATAACTCATAGTGCGGACTGGTCAAAATTATATAAATAATACCATTGTTCTTGTGATTTCTCCGTGCACATTTTAAGAGGTGTTAGGACCCTGTGGGATGTTCATGGGCATAGTAGCGGAAAAAAGGTTGTTACTCCAAATGTATGCATGTTAAAAATCTGACACTTTATCATCTGTAACCCATATCCCTGGTGCACATTTGTGTAAAATCTGGAGAGGTTTAGAGGTCGCTATCTGGATGAAAAGGGGAGAATTCTGTCATCAGTGGACACGACATCGTACAAAGACAGGGATCGGATGGTTTGGTGCTACAGAAAATATGTTAACTGGACCTATAATATGAGAAAAATGGTACATAGATAAATATGTATTTGGATCAGAAATAGATTTGTGTGCAATTTGACAAGGAGAGGTTCCTCTGACCATAAAACCTACAGCATCACTCTGACACTCCATTTCTCCCCCCCAATGAAGGGAGAGAGGAAAGCTTGGCCAATGATAAGTGAGAGGGGCAGGCTTAGCTAGGCCCAGGCACACACCCATTTTCAAAACACATAAAAAGGGGCCACTGAAACCCAGGTAGGGGATTCACTTTCCACTTTCTTGCGGGATGCTTTGCCGGGAGACTCCAGACTTCAAATCCATCAACCTCCAGAGACCAGAGATCCAGAGAGACCAGAGATCCAGAGAGACCAGAACTGTGCAGTGCTGAGAGCAGAACCAGAGACCAGACCGCTGTTCAGAACCACCCGCTGGAAGTCCCGTCCAACCTGACCAGATCTTGACGGCTTATTTCAAAAATATAGTGTGAGTACTCATTGTGCCAAAACCAATCTCTTAGTTTAAAATAATCTAATCCAAACTATTTTAGCCTATTAGAACTGCCTCCTAGAATCGTGTCTTTCTGTCATCTTTAAAACTGAAAACTGTCATCTATCATTCTGAGCTTTAAAATTTCAAATCCGAAAAACTACTTTCACAAAATCGTCCGTATCTCCGGAACCGTTTGTGCTAGGAATCTTTCATCTTAAAGCTAAGATTCTAGGCTTTCCAACGAACCTAGAACCGACTTCCTACTCCTTATAGTGCCTCCGTAATTACGCGCTCGAGTAAATTTGCAGCGATTTGACATTTTGCACAATTTCAGCGACGTGTAAAAATCAGCAGCTTCTTGCTTTCCTTTGCTAAAATTCGTTTTAACCTGCTGGTTACACATAGAGCATTGCTAAAGTGAGCCTGAACTAATATAAGCTAGATATCACCCACCCTGAACCTCTAGAGGGAATTAAAAGCATTTTAGCACATTTCTCACTTCATTGTCATCCCATTCAAAGCATTTTGGGCCTGTGTTTCAAACTTCTACCTGTTTCCTGTAAGCTTGCTGGGGGGAACTGAATTTTGTATTGTATTTGATTGCATTCCTGAGAACTGTGTGCTTCTCTTTCCATCTCCTTCCATTTCTTACATTGCATGGGGGGGGGTGAATTGCCAGAGAAAAAGTGATTATCTTATCTTTTGCTAAAATCATATCAAGTATTTCTGTACTGCATTTTATTCCTCATTGCTTTTCCCTTGAAACCATAAAAGTATTTTTGCTACCTTATCCATCCTATACCCACTCCTCATTAACTGTAAAGAAGTGTGCTAGTGTTAGGTTACCCATTGTTGATCAACATTATATTCATAAGTGTGATATCAATTGTTAATTTCTTATAAAAGTGTGATATATATATATCTTGTTAATTTTTCAAATAAACCTTTTAATTTGCAAAACAAACCTACTTCTTGGCTCAGTGGGGGTAAGGGGGATTCTAAGAGGGGGGTGTTATACAAGGGTTGTCATCCAGAGTCCTGAACTGGACATAAAAATACATCAATAAGGGTTTTCCTCAGCATCCCAGACTAGGCATTGACTTAGCTGTAGTGTTGATTGAATATCGCTTACACAGCAAAGTATAGCAGTCCAAATAGCAGTCCAAAATAATGAGCTTGTGCCTTGCAAATCTAAAGCGGCATAATGCGTGAAATGTTTGAGCACAGTGTTTTTTCTCCTGAATGATTTGTCTACTTTGTACACTATTGCCAATATATCCTTTTGAAAGAAATGAATTATAAAAATGGAAAATCTGTAATACAAAATGTACGTTTGAAATACACAAAGACCGGCACACCTAAAAATATATTTTTTCCATGTGTTTAATAATAATTGAGGGTTGAAGAACACTCCTGCCACTCCTTCGCCTGCCGCTCCTCCCGCATTTAGTCTTCGGCCCACTATAGGCAGCATGTAGGGTACATTCGGCCCTCTGGCAAAATCAGTTATGCACCCCAGCTCTAAACATTCAGCAGCAACCTCAGAGACACCATTCTGAGAGGCTGAATTGCAGGAGGCCTGGCCAGGATTTGTTTTCTTACCCTAGACAATGATTTATGCCCCACAGCCATGAAAGTACAAACGATCAGGGAGATGGAGGGCCAGTCACACCTCTAAGTCAGGTAGCACACTTATTCAAGCAGGCTGCCTACAACCATTTTCTGAAACCTAAAATCACAATTTTGGTTACGTAATTTAAAATATTTTTTTTTTGTGGGAATATAGTGCTTTTTCACATCATGCTTAATAAAATGGTTAACTATATCAAACAATAAATGACAGGTAAAGTTGCTTTAACACAGATCTCTGCAGAAGGTCCGTCAACTGATGGGGGGGCCTTACAAATTACATTCAAAGTATATATTCTGCTGCATTAACTACTTGAGTATAAGTGAAAAGATAAGGTTGGTAGTAACAAAAATGTAATTCTGAGGGGAGTGTAGTAAAATCAAAAAGTGATAGATGCAAATCAATGTTTGAATTAAACATTATCACTACCGTTGCTCTGCGCAACATTCCATGCCATCATTCTGTAGTATGTCTGTGCGATTATAGAAGGGGACAAGCCATTAGCAAATGACCTTTGGTGCTGTCACCGAAAGGTGCAGTTCAATCTCAATTGCTAGGTAGTGTTGCATCTGCACTGGAACACAAGCAACCACATGAATTTTTAGGCCCTGTGGTTTAGCAGTTTTGGAAGGGCGTCTGACATTAGTGACAGGGCCAAGGCTGGTATGTAAACAATGCAATGGAAGGCTGGCCACAGCAATGACAGTGGTTCTGATTGATTCAGAGACTTTTTACCTATCAGTTACAAACAGAACTCATGCTGTGGAACACAGATTCAATGGCAATAAACTGTCAGGAGAAACACACATTCTATGGGCGTGTCTGGTCATTTACCCACATAATGACTAGCCATGGCAATGTTAATGCCTCACCACCAAAACATAACCTTTGCAGAGCTCTTTGAGCAAGCTCTATCACAAAGTAACAACAAACATGTTACTCTACAGGGCCTGCCAGTGTTATATCTAAGCATTCTTTTGTGGGTTTAATTACTTAATTGCCTCTGTAAATGAGCTCCTGTTTGTAGTACAATTCTCTTAATGTGTGTCTTCAGCAAGTTGATTTTATAAGCAATATATTTGTCAATGCCTCTGACTTGCACTGAAGTCCTGTCTTAAACAAGCAATCACAAAGCCAGCAGTTTTGCCTTGCTTATAGGTATTAGCAGACTTTTGCCAGGCAGTGCCATCATATGCCCAGTTACTGGCAGCATTTTCCTTAAGGCAGTACCTGGAAAATGGCTATCCATGCCTAATCAAAAGCCCAAGCTGTTGGCTAGGCCATTGCATGTTGCCTTGAGTTAGTCTCCCTAATTGAACGTGTATATGCCCAGATGAGGGTGTCTTGCTTGCTATGCCTAGGGAATCAAGCTGCACCTCACTGAGCTGGTCCAACAGGGCCCTACCTGAAAATGATAAGGCTAGGTTGGCAAGTATTGACCAATTTCAGATCTTCTCATGCATACTTACCAGTGGGGCTCTGACCTAAATAGAATGTATCTTTGTTTGGAAGCCTAGTCTACTCTGCCAGAACGTTTCATGATTCAAACTGATAAGTACTGACTTGATAACCTCATTCTGTTTGAGTAAATTTACAGAGTTTGCAAGAAAACAGAACAGGTCATGTGTTTTGTGGGATTTGTTTGGAAAGTATGATGTAAGTCTTGGGTGCTGGGTGTTAAGGCAGTGCCAGAAATGAAACATGAACACCCCTAAAATAACAAAAAAGAAGAGAGTTTTCTATAATGTTACGGACAAAGAATAAAAAGTGTACATCTTTTATACCTAAAAAGCAGTTTTAAAATATTTTCTAAAGAGTGCAATCAGAGGTGGATTTAACATTTGGAGAAGGGACAAGTGCCAAACCCTCTCCCCCCTGCTCTACTCCCTCCCCTTGAATAAGAACAGCAGGGCTAAACAGGCCCTACCAGTGAGATCTTATCTTTTTAACCTGTCTCAGAGGCAGATTATTTACAACAGGAAGTGATTAGAGATGGGAAAAGGTAAAAAGATAGCGACCATTGCTGTGGCACTTTAAAAAAAAGTTATATAGGATTTTAAGAAGGTTTTTAAGTATGATTGTTGGGTGATTAGTAATTAAGGGGATACAGAACAAGCTGTGTGAAACAATAACTTTTTTCATGCATTTCATTTCACTTTGTGGCTGTATGAGATTTTGTGTAGGTTCTCATTAATTGCTATGCTGGAGCTTGTAGGCTTCCATTCAGGATGGGGAAAATAAAGCTACAGTCATAGGGGATAATTTTCCAGGTCAAGCGGTGTGGAAGAAGTGGCGCTAAATGCATTTAGCTCCACTTTTTATGAGCTGCAGGATTTGACAGGCGAAGTTGGAGAGCAGATCTGACTTAACAAGGTCCCCCTGCCAAAACCGATTGGTGTTCCACCAGCATTTATTTTTATGTTGGCGGAAAACCAATGGATTGCTATGGGATCTGCCTGACGTTTACACCTGGTATAAGTGGGCAGAGTCCAAAGGAATACGATGTGGATGGCTCCCACAATCGTTAATTGTGGAAGTGATTTACACTTTCCAGACACGTAGTGGTAAAGTAAGGAGCAAAGGCAATTTTCGCCTGTGTTTTACTCTTTACTTTTCCAGTACTTGGTGGAAACAATTAAAATTAATGAATGAGCAAACAGGAGAATAACGCTCTGGGCAATATAGGATTCAAAACAAAATGCCTCCCTTAATCTTTTCATCAACATGTTTCTACAATGATGAATACATCGTGAGGTTGGTTTATCATGTGACTTGTGCATTTCTAAAGTAATCTGTATAACATTTAGTATTATTTTAGGTGTACAAAGCCAAACTTCAACACATATTTGTACCAACTTGAGCTTGGAAGATGTGTGATCAAGTATCTAAATTTCAGGCTAGACTCAAATTATGGCTTTACCACTTGATTAAAGTGTGTGATCCTTGGCATATTTTTAATTTCACTATGCCTTACCTGTTAAAATTAGGTGCCCGTAGAAGTGATTCAGTTCACATTATAAGCTATTCCAAAAAGCCTCACTCATGGTTTAATAGATGGACAGCAAAGGCATTAGGACACACACACGCACATGATATGATATGATATGATATGGCATTTGTAACGCGCCTATACACAAGTGTTTCAAGGCGCGACAAGGCAAGGAGGGGGGAACATGGGGAGACAGACAAACGATCCTACTAGGCCAGGTGTCATTCAGATCGCGCAAGTGCATGGGTAGGGGGGACAGGAAAAGTGCAAGGGGGAAAGGGAGAGGGGAAAGTACAGTACAAGTGATTAGTAAAATACAAGATAAATAATAAGGGCCAGCTGGTGGCAAGTGCAGGATAAGTGCAGGCAAGTGCTGGGAAGGGGGGCTGTAGGGCTACAGAGACAGTCCCGTAGTGCAGGGGTTTCCAGGGAGGCAGTGCAGGGGAGAGTGGCTGGGCCAAGGGCCGAGATTGGCGAGTGGCCCAGTTGCTGATTCAGTACAGTTTCAGTGATTTAGCAGGGGAGAGGGGGAGAGAAAGCAGAAGCAAAGAGGAAGGTTTTGAGGTGCTTCCGGAACCGGAGATGGTTCGCCTCAAGTTTCAGGGAGGCAGGAAGGCTGTTCCAGAGGGAAGCCCCTGCTGCGGAGAGAGATCTCCCCCCAACTCGTTGCTTGGAGAAGCGACTGACCCTGAAGGAGTTGGAGGCGGATGAGCAAAGAGCTCGAGAAGGAAGATATTTAGGAAGAGAGAGTTGAAGGTATTTTGGCCCAAGGCCCCAGAAGGCCTTGTGGACAATGCAGAGGGTTTTGAACTTAATCCTCGCAGCCTCAGGGAGCCAGTGTAGCGATTTCAGTCCTGGAGGGATACGTTCCCTGGGCTTGAGGCCAAGGACAACTCGCAGTCCTGTTCTGGATGAGTTGCAGCGGGCGGAGAATAGAGGCAGGCAGGTTTAGATAGAGGCTGTTACAGTAGTCCAGCTTCGAGAGAACCAGGGCTCTGGAGACAGTGAGCTTCTGGGGGAAGGAGAGGAAAGGAAGGATACCTCTGAGGAGGTGCAGCTGTTAGTGTGACTTCTTAGAAATGTCAGAAATGTGAGGAGAGAAGGAGAGTTTGGAGTCGAAGATGACCCTGAGGTTTTTTGCCTTGCAGGTAGGAGCAGGAAGAGGGCCAAGAGAGGCCCTAGCCACATCTAACTTTGAAAATGTCTGGGCCACATTTATTGAAAAAAATGGTGTCATTCAATAGCAAATCAAAGTAGACACATCAAACAAAGAGTCATCATGGACAATTGCATTTATAACCAGTGTGTAAACAGTATGTACCAGACAATGATTTACAGGGGCACGTCCCACCAGGAGCGATACCAGGAGGCCACAAACCCCTCAAACAGCACTGTCTGCCTCCTGATACAGCCCTTACAGCCCTAGCACCCCCTTGCACTCTCAATTCAATTAAATAACATTTTGTGTTTAAAATGTAATTTTGGACATGAACCATTGATAGGAGACATTCAGAATGGGACTACTGTAGTGTTTCAGTTGGAAAGGAGGGACAGGGAGGTTGGGGAATGGGTGGGTGAAGGGAGGATTGTATATACATGTGTATGTTATTGGAGGATATGTAGTTGTGCTTGAAATATTCTTAAGATCAAAAGACTACCTATGTTGATTGGACATGGTATGTTCTGTTCTTGAAATTAAAAGAAGTTTGAAAGAAAATGTAATTTTGTAGGAAACAAAATCTCCTATTCCTTGCTTCAGTATTCTGGGGGGGGGCTCTATCTTTCACAGCAAGATGGAGGGAGAACAAGCATCTCCTCCGGGGCATGCTGGGAGTAGCCACAGTGCTCCGGAAGGTATTGTTGGGCAAACACCATCTGAGATGGTACAAAGACTGGGGGCCTCACTGCTCAGCCCTCTCAGAGGAGGAAGAGGAGGCATCACCCTTAATTCTCCGAAGCCAGGCAAGGAAAGGCATGCTGGGTGCTGGTGTGAATAGGTGGGAGGGGAGGTAAATGGGAATTGTGGTTAGGGCAGCTAAGGGAAGGTGACTGGATGGTGAAAGCTGAAGGAGGATCAGATATACCAGAAAGGGGAGAGCAGATGGGAAGGGAAGATAGGTAGATTGATGTTGCAACACTATTTTCCTTGCTTCTCTTTTGCTATGTACTGTTTTTTACAGAGGGGTGCAAACATATTTTTGCAGATCTGGGAAGAAATGTTTTGCTGGATCACGGATCTAGGAAATCTGGATCAACGCCAGCACTTTGTTTAGGGTACTCCTAGACCCACACCCAATTGAATGTGGGCCCCCCTGATCACAACCCTGGCCCACCCAGACGTAAATTCCTGGAGCCGGGCCTGTGCGTCTTGATCTCAGGAACTGCCCTTTCGTTATGTTATTAATCACACTTTTTCTGTGACAACTTGACACATGCAATATTGCGTTTACAGCTGTCTCTTTCCTATATGTTTGAGTTTGAATGTGATTGTCTACTATACTGATCTTCAGATCTAAAAATTCCATATGTGTGTCATGTATTTGACCTGTAAATTCAATGCCAAATTTGTTTACAATTAGATGTTGTACAAACATTTCAAATTTCTCTAAAGTTCCAGTCCAAACAAGCAGCACATCATCTATGTACCTTTTCCATAAATATATTTCACCTAGAAATGCATTGTGATGATAAATATATTGATCCTCAAAAAAGGCCATAAATAAATTAGCTAATGACGGGACATATTTTGCACCCATTGCTATGTCTTTGGTTTGTATGTAGTAATCACAATTAAATATGAACTGATTATGGCTGAGTGTGAACTTGAGAAAGCTTTTAATCATTTCAATGCGCCAAGAGTAGGAGGCTGAAAATGTTCTAAATGAAAAATCTATTGTATCTAAAGCTAACTGATGTTGGATTGAGGTGTACAATGATTTAACATCTAAGGTCACTAGGTAATAATGTGACTTCCATGTGCACTCCACCTTAGGTTCCCTACTTTCTAAAGTAGCATTCAGAGATGGTTGACCAGAGAGCCAAACAACAGCCACCAGTGGAAAACATCTCAAATAAGCCAAGCAAGTCCAAATCAGAAAGAACATAAGGGTCTAACCCGCAAAGTGGAATGTATGCTACAAGAAGACAATACTTCTCAGGAGAAAGCTTTGCCGGCCCGTATGAGCCAGTCCTGATACCTCCTATGAGACCATTCAAGACCATCTACCAAGCTCAGAGGCTATATCCTTCATGTGTTGTACAAGCAAGCTAGTACCAGAAAGAGCCCATGAACCTTTGGTCCAAGTTGGAAAGGGATGTGATGTCTTGACTAAGGATGCCAGGGAAGCATGTCATGATGCATAGGTAGGCTTTCCTGTTTTCAGTGAAATCTGATAAAAACTGAAAAAACATCCCAGAGGAAAAAGTACCTCCTAGGTTTAAACTGAAAAACACTGTTAACCCTATCCCAGTGGTGCCTTGGTATGAGCAAGGATGGGAGGACGTTTGGGGTCAAGGGGTGGCTAAGAGGAGGCTTGGCAGACAATAGGAAAAGGGCCCTACCCCCCACATGTATGCTTGTTTGCTTTCTCCCAGTGATTTCTTACTGTCCCCTGACCTTATTAAAAACACTGCACATTCAATGTTACATCTTTTTCTTTGTTAAAAAAATGATTTAATGTGGTCAGAGCTCTTTTGAGGAAATGTAGACAAATTTGAGCAATTTTTGTGGTTGCTGACTCACATCTTAAAAATGGCTAAAATTACTCAAAAATGTTCAGTGTCTCTGTTTGTGGCCACATACCCGCTGTGTATGTGTATCTGTCTGGAGGAGAGCTGAAAAGTGTCAGATGCCTGTTGCCTTTTAAAGGAAAGGCATGTTTGGCTTCCATGTACGAGGCTTACGTGAGGCTGACCTGTCACGGTCACCTCCCAGCAGCCTGTGGCTCTCTGGAGCACCCACACCCAGCAGCCCATTAATTGCTGCTCAGCTCTTTTTTTTAAGGATAGTTTTTACAGGAGCGATTTGTAAAGGGTGGCTAATTTTAGGGACCTTTATTTTGGAATAGACGCTCGTAACCTTTCCGTGTGAAGAAATGCAAATGGGCATTTCATTCTGAAAGCACACAGAAAGCACAAGTTAGTTGCCTAAATCTATGCCATCTTCCAGGCCAATATCACACAGAACAGTTTTAAACTAACCAACTACATTATTTTCAGATGTTCATATTTAACACCAATAAGTGTTTACTTTTGTTAGAATGTAATATTTTCATCACATCATAGATTAAGCCTGCATTTGTCAAACACAAACAGGTAACCCTTTCACGCATTACATTTGGTTATATGCCTTTCAAAATCCAAAGGCCATTTTTTGCCTTATTGCATTCTGGTATTTGTAGTCTTCCAGTCAAGATGAGGGGAAATAATGCCACAATTGTAAACTATTTCCCTAACATAGTTCTATAAGGATTTACATATTTGTGTGAGTACCTTAATATGGTATGTGTATGTTTCAAGTTATCTTTATAAAGCAGATTATTGTTGAAAGCCAGACATGGGGGTGAGGAGGGGAAATTATGAGAGGGTAAGTGAGTGATGAATATTTGACCAGGGATGGTGGCCAGCGCCCATGGCGTGAGGAGGTAACTCTGCAGGGCTCCCGTCCATGATCCTGAACTTGATCCTACTGCAGCGAATAAAGATACAACTTCGGATGATTAAATGCAGTTCCAGGCAGATAAACCCCTTCCCCACCGCCTGGAGTGCTTTTGAATGAAAAATGGACCTGAAAAGCTGCTGTAACAGCTGCGTTGGTGGGCTCCCCTGCGCCTTGCAAAATGGCGCCGATGGTTCCCCGGAACGCCTGAGGAAATAATGACTCCAACAAACAGATACTTTCGGCCCGCGTTGAATCGAGCAGCAGACCGAACTTGCCTCTGCATCAATCCTTGCACTGTGGGGCAGCCTGGGCGTGCACCTGCACCAACGAGCCCAGCAAACATGAGACCCACGTAGCACAGAGAGCTGCCCTACAACCGGCTCTCCACCCCTTCCCGAACCTCAGAGCTGCTTGGAAGTGCACCCGCAATCACTTTCTTGTGGAGGGCGTCATGGTGTCGCGTGAGGCGATCATCACAAAGGACCGTTCCCTGGTGGAGGAACGCTGAAAGTGGGCGCCCTCGATCCCCCCAAGTTGTGGAGCCCTCGGTGTTGCAGACGGCCTTCAGCACCAAACTGTTGGCCCGGGTGGGGCGGGCGACGGCAGGTTTTTGGCTGCAGCTGCGACACTGGAGACGGGCGGGGTTGTGGCAAGCCATCCCGCTGAAGACCAAGGCGGATTGAAGGTGCGTCGCGTTCGCCGCCTTAGGCGGGGTAGCACAGCGAGACCACCAGAAGCGAGGCACACCGGTCCTGCCTTTCCCAGCTTCCCTCCGGCAGATGAACTGATAGGACCCTGGCCCATACCATTGTGCTCCGGCCCCCTTCTAGGTCACAAATATTGGGGTCACTGCGCGCGCACTGCTTTTGTTGGGTTGGATAAACCTTTGCTCCACTGCAAACCACGGGAGCTTAGATAGTATATTACCAGGAGGGTACGTATCTACTCATAATTCTGGACATCACCCTGCAACCCACTGAGATATTAACATCTGAGACTGCACTACTTCATGGCCCGGCTTCATATCTAGCCTCGAAGACACTGCTGGCATCTGCCTTCCACTCCCTTCAGCCCAACCATCACCACTTTAGCGAGGAGGGTCAATGCTGACACCACTAAGCAGAATTAGCGCTTTGTAGTGAACATCCGTAGGAGCACGCTTCTCAGCTGGACGCCAAATCAACGGGGTGCAGGCCAGACACAACAAGGCCTCCTACCCAGGAGTATGCATACCTCTCTTGCTGTTGTGGTCACACAGGGACGCCTAGACCACTAAAAGGCTATAATTTCTGTAAATACGCCTGACTGTCACCCATAACTGCTGGTTTCCACCTTGACAGAGCCTCGGTACTTTACGCATACTTGATCAGAACAACGGGGTGCAGGCTTGGCGGGTGAACTGTCGGATGATCACGCACTTACACGGAACAGACATTCAAGCAGCAGCGAACCCATTGAGTCACTGAAACGACTCAAAGGTGGAAGTTCACTCTTGTTGCTTCGGCCCCGCAGGGACAACCGGATCACCAGAGGACACGATCACTGACCAATCGCTCGTATTGCCAGCATCCGCAACAGCTGACCGATATCTCGAGGGTGCCCGAACATTCAGGACACACTCAGGTTAGATTGCAGTGGCTCACCACAAGATCATTAGCTGAATAACTGATTGGATGCACGCTATTGACCACTTCCAACAGATCTATACACTCTCCATTCCACAGGGACTCCTTCCCCATCAGACACCATCGCAATACTCTGGCAAACTCAAACAGGCATATTCCTTTCAAAAATTAAAGCAAAGAAGTCGAGAATGGAATCCTTCGCGGCAGCCAAACACAAGCAGCAGCTGCAACCGGAGGCCCCTCCACAACAGGAGCCCTCCTCCTCCACGGACAACACTAAGGATGCCCAAGTACTGCAAGCTATAGCAGCACTCAGGTCGTTTATCGAAACTAAGATAGACAAGGTTAAATCCGACATGCAATTGATGCGCCAGTATGCCCGTAATCTAACGGAGAGGGTGTCCACTGCAGAAGCAGGTCTACAAGAAACCGCTGAGACCACGTCTGATCTGAAAGCTTGAGTCCAAGAACTGGAGAAAAAATTGGCACGCCAAGAGGCGCGCTCTGAGGATGTGGAGGGACATACTCGCCGCAACAATGTTCTCATTTTAGGAATCCCAGAGGACCTGGAAGGCCCGAACCCAACTGACTTTGTGGAAACCATGCTACAGCAAGACATTGGAGCCGGCGACCTATCCCAAGGTTTTTCAGTGGAGAGGGCCCATAGGTCTCTGCAGAAACGGCCCCTGCCTGGCTCATACCCACGCCCGATGATCGCAAAAATCCTGAATTTCCGGGACAGGGAAATTATACTCAGGTATTCAAGAGAAGGTCGGGAAATCAAGTGAGGAGACTCCAAGATAGCCATTTACCCAGATTACATGCCTGCAGTCCAACGAGCCAGGAACTTTCATGCCAATAAAAGCGAAAACTCAACCTCAAATACATGCTACTTTATCCGTCTTGCCTCAAGGTTCTCTGCAACGGGAAGATAATTTTCCTAGAAACACCCGAAGCAGCCAACATGTGGCTGGAGCACAACAATTTAGCCGGAGACGATGAACCCATCACTTGAACGATGAAAGTCCAGGGAGGTGGGAATAAGGGGATGTATTTGAATGCATGTTATCTTAAGAAGCTGCAACAAGGTGTTCACCATATCTCATTGTCGCTGCATTTCCAATTTAATTCTTGGTTCGGACGGTAAGCCCACTGAGCCACAAGTACAATGCACCCACACCCACCACACGGAACTTTCAGTGCAAGCCAGTTGCTAGCACTTTCCCTGTGCCAAATGGCCTGGACAGGCACAGATGGCTCGGGGGGCACCCGAGCGCCATCATTTCACGGTGGCAGCTGGGAGCAGTTGTTTATTGTTGTTGTTTGTTTTTCCACTAATAACAGCGGATGTTTGGACAGTTGCGGAATCTCCAGGTGATATTGAGTGCGGTGTGGGAGGGTTAGGGATGGGGGACTCGGGAGGACAGATCCTACCATTCATGCTGTCAAGAGTCATCACAATACTGTCCCTTTGAGACATTGTGAGGGTGATGTGAGGCTAACCTTGCAATTGGTCTTAATATTACTATGGCAGCATAAGTCAAGTGCTAACCTGGAATGTCTGGGGTTTGGGCACCTACCTTCGAAAGAACAGAATTAAATCATATCTAAGCAGGAAACGGGTGGGGCTAGCCTTACTGCAAGAAACTCATCTGACAAGAGAGGCCATGGCTAAGTTACAGGAGCGCTGGGGAGGCCAAGGGTTTGAGCGGCTTATTCCAGATTTGCACAGGGGGTGTTCACGTGGATCAGCCCCCTGATTCCCTTCAAGTTGCTTAAGGAGGAATCGGATCTGGAAGGCCGATATGTGATAGTGCGGGGCTACATCGACCAGGTGGAGGTGTGTCTAGTGAATTCCTATTTTCCCAACTGCAATATCCCGGCCCATCTAGAGCTGCTGTACACCATAATAACTCAATATAGGGACAGCTTTTTCATCTGGGGGGGGGACTTCAATTGTGTCTGCGATCTAGATTTGGACAGATCTACC
The DNA here is from genome assembly GCF_040938575.1 of Ambystoma mexicanum. NCBI lineage: Eukaryota > Metazoa > Chordata > Amphibia > Caudata > Ambystomatidae > Ambystoma > Ambystoma mexicanum. Next base: position 309,613,906 of record NC_090921.1, read on the forward strand.
CCTCCTCTACACCGTGCAGCGGCGACCTCCACTGCGCTGAACTCGGGGTTAGAGAGACAAGATCTGACCGATATTTGGTGAGAGTTACATTCGGGGAGGCGGGGGTAGTCTTATTTCTCATCCCCACATAACCTGTATACCAGGATAGATCATATATTTACTGGTAGGGAATGTTTCTTCCACATGGAATCGGCACAATATTTAGGGCGATCCATATCGGACCACTCGCCTCTACTGATTAAATGGAGTGTGACTGGCCCCAGACCTCCTATACCGCTGTGGAGGATACCGACTGAGGCTCTGAAAGACCCGACATTCAGGGGTGACCTCCAGGACTCCTTGGAGAAATATGTTGAAGAAAGCAAGGGTAGTGTGGAAAGGGTGGGTACAATATGGGAGGCCCTCAAAGTAGTAATAGGGGGGGATCGGGCAGACTGGCCAAGTTTGACTACACGGCTAGAACCATAACCATAAGGACACACACAGAGGCAGATAGACCCTGCCGCCTATTGGCCTGGCTCTGCAAAAGGGAGCATCCCAAACACCTCACGATCACACAGACACAACAAGATATCAATGACGCTTTTAAGGCATTTTACACCCAGCTTTATTCGCACGACACCCCAATACCACAGGAAGAGATCCTAGGCACACTTGAGGAAATAGGCTTACCCAAACTGACACCCGCACAAAGAGAAGCCTGGGACGCAGAAAACACGGCTGCAGACATCTCTGAGGCCATAAAATCTTTAGCTACTGCTAAAACCTCAGGCACTGACAGGTTACCCCCGGAGTTTTACAAAACCTATGAAACATCCCTCATGCCACTACTACTCAAAGTATTTCAGGAAGCATACGAACTAGGGACCCTACCTGAGAGCATGAGGGAAACCCTTATTATCCCGATGCTTAAACCTAGAAAACCAACTGACGAATGTGATCCCTAATGCCCACTTGCAATGCTTAATTATGATGTTAAAATATTGACCACAATACTAGCCTGCAGGCTCTCTAGACAGATTGGTGAGTTAGTACACAACTATCAGAATGGTTTATACCCGGCCGTAACACCACAGCAAATCTTCGTAGGCTGCAACACATTATAGCCCAGACTAACCAACATGACGGCTCCTACACGTTACTATCACTGGACGCTATAAAGGCGTTCAATTCCATTTACTGGGAATGGCTACTGGCGACACTCAGGGATTCGGGTTTGGGGCTGGCTTTATCAAATGGGTGAAAATTCTTTATACTAATCCCAAAGCAAGAGTGAAGTCTGGCAGGGTTGTGTCTGCAATATGGGATATATGCAGGGGTACTAGACAGGGCTGCCCGCTGTCCCTTATGCTTTATATACTGGGCCTAGAACCAATTGCTATTTATTTTAGGAAGCAATATTTTGATGCCGGCATTCGGCTGGGCGGGGTGGATCACATAATTTCCATGTATGCTGATGACGTACTCCTGTACTTCAGGGACCCTCATTTAAATGTGCCTTGCATGCTTGAGGTTTTGGACAATTTCTCCGCTGTCTCAGGTATTCGGTTCAGTAGACAAAAATCCTGTCATTTCCTGCTAGCGGGTCTAAGGGGTGTAAATGTTGAAGACCTTCCTGAGGTGGGAATCCAGTGGCAACCAACTTCCTTTAGGTACCTAGGCGTCACTGTGCTGCACACCCCAGAACAGATGCACGAACATAACACTGGAACTGCACTGAAATCCTTACGCAAGTCAATTGGCTTCTGGTCCAAACTCCCAGTATCTGTGATGGGTAGGGTGTCGATTATTAAAATGATAATCCTTCCCAGATTTCTTTACCACTTTCAAAATGTGTATCATTACATTAAATCCCCATTCTTCCACCTGCTTGAGACCATTTTTAGAGGATTGTTGTGGGGGGCCGGCAGACACAGCTTAGCATTGTCCACACTAACGCTACCTCACTGGGCAGGAGACATTCAACTCTCGGACATGGAGAGGTATTGCCTGGCTGCACAACTAAGCTTTGTGGCCCGATGGTTGTGAGACAATAACACGGCAGAAACTGGATGGCTGCAGCATCTAATTGCTCCTCTAGGTCTGAAAGAACTTATCTGGGCACCGCAAAAATGCCTGAGCAACGCACCCATGCTGCTGGTCCTGGGTCCACGATTATGGCTTAGAACCAGTACGTTACTACACTTAAAACTCTCATACTCCCCTGAGATCCCGTTGATCTCGGATTTATACAAATCTAGCACTGACCTGACACACATTAGACTCTGGGAAAAGAAAGGGGTCTACACATGGGGGGACTTACATGAAGAAGGACACTTCAGAGACTTTACATCGCTCCAAACTGTAGATGGCATACTGAGTGGACAATTCTTGTGGTATCAGCGAGTCAAGAGGGCTGCATGGATGAAATGGGGTGAGTGGCCCATAGAGTCGGAGGCACAACCCCTTCTGACATTGCTGTACAACCTGGGGGATGGCTGGAGATTGGTATCCCAGATATATAGTCAAATCATACATAGACCCAATCCCTGCAGCACTGATCTGAAATCCAGATGGGAATCAGATCTAGAACAGGCAATCAATCACAGACAAAGAATTGGAGAGAGCCTTAGCCTTCCCCAGGGAAGTATCTAGAAATGTTAAGTTCAGGATGATACAACTTAACGTACTGCACTGTACGTATATGACCCCAGATAGAATAGCTCAGTTCAACAGGCAAGCCCCCCCCCTAGATGTATGAGGTGTAACACTGAAAAGGCAGACCTATTGCACATGTCCTGGAGATGTCCCAAGGGACGTCACATTTGGTCCAGAGTAGAACATACTTGCAGGGCTGCCGGCATAACTAGGTACGACTGGTCCCCTAAAGAATGCCTGATGGGTACATACCCCTGTCTGGCCAAAGTGAAACATGTAATGAAACTTATGGATATGGCCTGTGTGTTAACTAAAAGGACTGTTGCAATGGCTTAGAAACGGGTGAATGGGCCACAGTACCTAACATGGCATTGTAAGCGGATTCAATTCAACACTACAGCTAAGTCAATGCCTAGTCTGGGATGCTGATGGAAACCCTTATTGATATATTTTTATGTCCAGTTCATGTACTCTGGTCAGGTTGGACGGGACTTCCGGCGGGTGGTTCTGAAGTCCCGGCTATCTGGGTCAGCTCTACTCTCTGGGTCTGTCAAGCACCGGTTCTGCTCATAACGGTCTGGTTTGTGGTTCTCTCTGGTTCCGGATACAGCACTGATTTCTGGATACTGCTACAGGTTCTCGCAAAAGTTCTTGGCAAAAAATTCAAACAGCTCGCCCGGCTGTTGAATAGTTTGGTTGGTTTTGAGGCCTGCTGAAGAGGATTCAGCTTGTGGATTCAGGCCTCTCTGCTACAAATTCTGGAGTTAATTTCTGCTACAGGTTCTGGAGATTGATGGATTTGAAGTCTGGATCTCTGGATGTGAAGTCTGAAGTCTCCCAGCAAAGCGTCCCGCGAGAAAGTGGAAAGTGAATGTCCTGCCTGTCTTTCAGTGGTCCTTTATATGTCTTTAGAAAGTGGGTGTGTGCGTTGGTCATAACCAAACCTGCCCCTCTCACTTATCTTTGGCCAATTCCTCCTCTCTCCCTTGATTGGGGGAAGGAAATGTGAGTCAGAGTGATGCTGTAGGTTTTATGGTCCGAGGATCCTTCCCCTGTCAAATTGCACACAAATCTATATTTGACTCAAATACATATTTCCCAGATACACAAGTGGTTGACATTACATGTACATATTACAGATGAATTAAGGCAGGTCTCTGTTCAAGCCCCATGTTCCTGCGAGCTGGGATTCAGAAATGACAACATTTTGCACTTTTTGGTCGGTTTACCAATATCGGACATTTACCAAAAATTACACAAATGTGCGCAAGGAATATGGACATTAATAGATGAAGTGTCAGATTTTTAACATGCAGACATTTGGAGTTAGACCTTATTTTCCTCTAGCAACCCCCCAGAATACACCACAGGGTCCTAACACCTCTTAAAATGTGCACGGAAAAATCCCAAGGATAATGATATTATTTATATAATTTTGACCAGTCCGCACTATGAGTTATCTATCTTTTTAAAATTATGCCTTGGTCAAAAAGGGGTGTGGCTTCCCACATCACATGGTGGAATAACTGGTTTATCCACTTCCCCCAAGCTCAGCTGGCTCTCACAGGCACTGCCCCTCCCAGTTTCTCCCCGGAGGAAGCCATTTACGACCCCCCCAATCTAACATTTGCCTGAGTCCAGGACAGGGCTTTGTTCAATTTCCTGCAGTCTGCAAGTACCCCTCCCTTAATTCAATCAGAGAGGTGTGATCTCCTTTTGGTGGGGGCAGCAGGATGCAGCCAGGCCTGGGAAGAGTTGTTGAGCCAGTTCAACTCCTGTCGGGGCTAGTTGTCAGGCAGAATTCAATTTCTTTAAGTCAAGCTTCAGCTAAATGTCCTGTTTGTTCCCAGTTTAAATCAAACTTACAATTTTTACACATGCAGCTAGAATGCTGATTTTAAGTTCAAAACCATGACATTTAACAGTTGCAAACTATGTGACACTCAAAAGTAGGTCACTCATTTAATTTAAACATTTCGATTTTAGTGGTTTTAGTCCAATTTCACTTAAGCTGCTGACATCCACAGCTCAGCCAGTTTTGTTATAAACATTGTTTTGGGCTCTTCATCTTCCCAGATTTTGTATGCACACAAGAATACATTCTGCTAAATGTCTGCTGGTGTTCATTGAGATTTTTGAATATCTTGTGATGTTTAAAATAGGCATTTTGAGCTTGCATTCAGGGAAACCAAGGTGATTTTAAAGCGCTTTTAAGCTAACAGGCCTGTTATTTTTCCTTTGACACCACCTTTCACCCCTGGTGCTTCCGGTCCATCATGCTGGCACTGGTGGGTGGCAGGTTAGACAACCATTTTGGTGTGCGCACAACCGTGCGGTTTTCCTGGTTCTGGGATGGAATGATGGGCGGCGAAAGCTCATCCCCACATCCACCCAGTCTATTGATTTATTTTTGTTCTGGGATAGAATGATGGGCGGCGACAGTTCATCCCCACATCTACCCCGTCTAATAATTCAACATGGGTCAAAACCCTTGACAAACCCCCCCGCCCGACTGCACTTTGAATTTGAGTCGAACGTTTTGATCCACACGCTGGTATGTCCGCATCATCTTCTCCCAATTCTGTAGATGGCACAGTTCTGGCATCTTTTCCTCCATCCGGTTGGATCGATCGGTTCTCCTCGCTGGTCCTGATGGGAATATTGGGCGGTACCCCGGGTCCCTCGGATCTTTGCTCCCGGTCCCAGGGTCGCCTTCCGTGGTCAGTCTCCATGGTTTCATCTCTCCTATGATCATAAAGCAAAGCGGCAATACACATTCCTAGACATTTTTCCACCACTATTAATGGTGTGGCGAACATATACATTTTATAAATCAGAAGATATGAACATCTACATTTTTTTTTTTAAATTAGGAGACAAGAACATATATATTCAAGAATCACAGAATTTTATATGCTATATGTGGAATATTTTAGGGTTGGAACTGAATTACTCTGGAGCGGCACCCTCTGGGATTCCAGTGGATTCCTCCAGTTGTTGCAGAGTGTGCCTGGGATGGCAACACTTCAGCTGATTAATATGGACCCACTTATCTTCCCCTTCCACCAAATTACCTTTGGGGATGCGGATTTTGTAGGCAACAGGGGAGATCCTGTCTATAATTTCAAAGGGTCCCTTCCATGTAGCAAAAATGTTCGCTGTTTGGCCTGGTTCCTTTGGAAATTGTATAGATAGACCCGGTCTCCCACATCATATTCCTTCCTGGTGGTTTTCAATACTCTCAGCTGATCTTTCTAGATTCCGCTGAGAATAGGCAAAAGCATGTTGGAAGTGTTTCCTTAAATTCTCAACATACTCATGAGTTGTGGAGGCATTTATCAGTGTCTGCTCTTGGGTCCTGTAGAGCAAATGCTGGGGAAGCACCATCTTCCGCCCGGTCATCAACTCAAATGGTGACATTTTAGTTGCAGATGAAGGGGTAGATCTGATGGCCATTAGGACCAGAGGTAGTCGGATATCCAAACTTGGTCCAGAATCTTCCACAAACTTTTTTAAGATGCTCACAATGGTTTCGTTGTATCTCTCCACTGCTCCAGACAAAGCTGGCCTGTAAGCAATATGTAGCTTCCTTTTGTCCCCCAGTACCTCCCACATCTTTGTCATTACTTCACTGGTGAAGTGGCTACCTCTGTCTGTCTCAATCCTTTAGACCAAAACGGGATAAGATGTGGTTAATCATTAGGGCAGCTGCTGTTTCTGCTGTTTCTGCCTTGCAATTTGGGGCCGGGAGACATTCCACCCACTTGGTAAACAAGCATGTAACGGTCAACATGTACTTGTTTCCTCAAACAAGCAAATTACAGGGCCTACAAAGTCGATTTGCAAATCTGACCATGGCAGTGTTATCCCCCTCTTTTGGAGAGGTGCACGGTGCGTGAGGGATGATGGCTGCAATTGTGCACATACAAGACACCCCTTCAAGTATTGGTCGAGGTCCTGCCCCATGTGTGGCCAGTATGCAATCTCTCTTAAGATCTCAAGTGTTGTGTGAAACCCCCTATGACCGGCGGTGGCCGACTCATGGGCGTGACTTAACATCAGGCTTCGGAATGAGGTAGGAACCACCCACTGATCATGGCCAGCTTGGGATTTCCTTACCAACAAACCGTCTTGGATTTGGAACCTTTTTGGACATTTCATCAACACTCTTAGGTCCTCTTTCCCAATGTAATCGGTATCCGTCAGGGGAAAGTGCTCAGGGTCCTCAATGTGTTGGTAAAACTTACCAATTTTTGGATCCCCCTTCTGAGCTGTAATCAAATCAGCATCAGGGATCTCCTTACTCCATTGTGCAGTTGAAAGATCATTGTGAGCATTTGTCTGCGACCTAGTGATAGCAGTGACCTGGATTTCCCCCAACAGGGACTCTATTTCTATTAGATCCCCTTGGATGGCCCCAGTTTTGGCCAGCTGATCAGCTAAGTCATTTCCCGTTTTGTCTGGTCTCTCTACTTTGGAATGACCCTTGATCTTTTTCCAGTAGATGGTCATCCCATTCGATGTGACCAGATCATCAATATTTTGGATTAGCTTCCCATGTTTCAGGGGTTTGTTATTAGCACACAACATGCCTCTGGTTTTCCAATTGACCAGGTGCTCCACGAACCCGTTCCGTACATAATCCGAATCTGTGATTATGACCAGTTTGTGGAGTTGATGTTGGACAGCAGTGAGGATGGCCTGATGCACAGCCATCAATTCTGCCACCTGACTACTTCAGGGACCAATTTTGTATCCAGCGGAGGGTTCTGGAAACACATTCACCCATGCGTTCCCTATGACGGCCACAAGTTCTTTTTCCCTGTTGTTGTCAACAGGGTTAGAGCATCCATCCACATAGACAGTGGGCATTCCCTCGCACTTGTCTTCTTCAAAGACTTTGTGTGGGGAATTAAGGTATGCCTCCATGTTGTCCTTGATTTTTAGACTTTCGTCCTCGAGACAGTTTTCTCTGGCACAATCATGCAAGTCAGCCAGACCTTGCGCGATGGGTCTCTTCTTGTTTTGGCCATATCTGACCTCCACAGGAAAGCCTTGCATTGACAGAATCCAGGAAGTAATTCGGGAATTACTCACATTTCCGGCCCGGATTCTATCACTTTGGAGATATTGCAGAGGCTGGTGTGGAGTCTCCACTATGATGTGTTCCCCCTGGATAAACGGGCGATAATTCTTCAATGCCGTGGAGTGCCTTCTCACAATCGTTGAATTTTTCCTCCACAGAGGATAAAGTTTTGCTTGCATAGGAGATTACTTTATTGACCTCGTCATGCTTTTGGTACAATACTGCCGTCAAGCACGTATTAGAGAACCCTGTCTCCAAGAAGAACTCCTTGTTTCTGACAGGGTAAGCTAGGCAAGGCGCTTGCGAGAGGCTTCTCTTGAGTTGTCTTACTGCCTCGGATTGTTCTGGACCCCATTCCCACTTGAACCCCCCCTTCAGGAGATGAATCAGGGGTCTAGTGATCTATGCGTAGCCTTCAATGAACTTTCTGCTGTAATTAGTCAGTCCCAGGAGGCTCCTTAGTTCCCGTAGAGTTGTGGGATCCTTCAGTTTCTGGAGTGCTTCCACTTTCATTTCTTGGGGACAGAGACCCTGAGGAGTAATCTCATGCCCCAAGAAATTAACACAGGTTCTACACCACTGTGCTTTCTGAAAGGAAAGTTTTGCTCCGGCGGCCCTCCACTGTGTCAGAACATAAAAGATCTCCGCTATGCGTTCGTCCACAGATGACCTTTTGATGAGGACATCATCTACATAAGCCAGGTTAACCCTCGCGCCCAGGTCGGGCATGGCCTTATGTAGGAAAATGTTGAATTAATTGCCGGAGTTGAGGTATCCGAAGGGAGTCCGGGTCCATGTGTACTGCTGGCCCCCAAAGGTAAAAGCCAGTTTGTATTGGTCCTCCCTACTGACAGGCACGGTCCAGCATCCATTGATCAGGTCTATTGCTGTGAATACCTGTGACCCCTGAATCTGGGCCAGCCCTTGGTCAATGTAGGGCAGAGGCCATCGGGAAGTATGGACCCATTTGTTGAGCTCCCTAAGGTCGGCGCAGAGTCTCCACTGGCCGTTTGGCTTCAATATTCCCAGCACCGGATTATTGAAGGTGCTGTGTACTGGACGGATTATTCCCCGGGACTCAAGGTTCTTAATTATTTCAGTAAGGGACTCCATGGATGCGAGAGGCAAACGATATTGCTTCACAAACACTGGAGTCATTCCAGGGTCCGTGGGAATTGTTGTGGTGTGGATGTCGGTGCAACCACATTCATATGAGTCTACCGCAAAGAGATCTTGGAAATCCAAGAAAACTTGTTTCAACTTTTGCTTCTAGTCACACAGGCACCAGCTAGGTTGACTCTCTCTTCCACCATCTGCCTGAAGCCAGGAAAAACTTCTGGTTTTGCTATCTCAGCAGCCTCCGACAGCTGGGTGGGGAAGTCCCTGGTCAGAGTACTGATTTGGACTGGAGGCTTCAGGTGGGAAAGGCAGCCCTCATGGACCTGGAAAATCACCTCGTCCCCTCTGAAGTCACAAGTCACATCTTCCTTACCATAAGGGCAAGAAGTGTACACCAGGAAGTTCCCCCCATGCCGGGTGAAAATCCTGTCTAGTGTTGTATTGTCCTCACTGTCACTGTCAAAACAGTCCTTGGGGATCGGTCCTAACAGTTCATTTCCTAAGTCAATGGAGAAATGTCGGTCATCAACCGCCATTCCAATAATGGTGCCTGCGGCTAGAGTAATACTCTTTAAGTTGCTGTTATTCACCTCTATTGGAATGGTGTCATGTTCTATGTTGACTAATGGTGTTGGGTTTACCCCCAACCCTTGCTGTTGGAGAGAAGCATTTAGATGAATATAAGCATCAGGGTTTTTCAATTTTTGTCCTCTTTTAACTTTCACTTCCAGGGAGAATTGTCAGGTCCTTTCTGGGATGGTGACTTCCTCTTTAATCTGAATTTCAACTGCATAAGGTAGCAATTGAGCTGACCTAAATGCTTTTTCTGAATCATCAAAGCCCATGGGATTATCTGCTAATCGGGACCAAGCTTTGAAGTTTATTAGGTCCAAACTAATGGCAAAGCGATTGAGAATGTCACTGCCTAAGTAAAAGGCTGCAGTGACGTCTTGCCGACCCAACAATTATGGACTATGCTCTTGTTGCCAATGGAGATTTAAGCATACACCTGCTTGGCAGGAGATGTTTGGAATTGGGTGCTTCCAGGTCCATTGCCCATTTATCTATCAGTTTGAATGTGGGAATGGCTGGATCTTTTGGGAGTTGGCGGAACATGGCTTTGCTGATGAAGCTTATACCATTGTTCACACACACGCGAGCGAGAACAGAGTCCTTCCCATCATTTAACTGAACAGGGATGAACAACTGATCTCCAATTTGCTGAATATCAGCCAGGCTCTGAGCTGATTTCACATCTTTCTGGACTATCGGAATGGGAGTGTCTGATTGTGGAATGGTAAAGAATTTCAGAGTGTTTCCTTCCAGTGTGGAATACCAACTTAAATTGGAAGGAAGGTTGATTTTCAGAAATAGAGAAATAGAGAGGACCCCCCACCACCAGTCCTACTGCTATTAATGTCACGTCTGGAATTTGGTTGTTCTGGAAGTGAAATTCTACTTGGTCAGATTTTTGTGCAACCATGTGGCAGGTGCCATTTAAACTAACATGGTTGACACTCTGTTTTAATTTTATTGGTCGGCTAGTCTGGGTCCAGAGGACCTTGTTTACGCAATCTATTAGGGGTGACAACCTTCTCAGTAGGTCGTTCCCTAGTAAACAAGGGGTGCCCTCTGGAGTCACTACTATGACCGGGTGTTTCACCTTGTGTCGCCCAATTTTGATGTTCAAATCTGCAGTCCCCTCTACAGGAATTTCCTTCCCGTCAAAGTTCTGCAGTTGTCCAGGAAGAGAGGTGAGAGGGATACAGTAATTCTCCCCCCTTCCTGCATTTAGTTCATCAAAGGCCCTTTTGGACAGAAGGGTAGCTTGGGATCCAGTGTCCACCAGTGCCAAAAATGTACCCTGCCCCTGTACTTGTACCGGGGCATAGTATCTTCCCTCCTTCTCCTCAAGGGGGCACAGATAATGCACATTTTTGGACAACTGGTGGGCTAATTTTCTGGTTTTGGACATTGCTAGCGAAGAGATTTGGGCAGAATTCTGTGGAGAGCCTGTGGAATCTGAAAGAAAAAGTTGGCAACTGGAAATGGTTTTGGGTTCTGGGCCGCCCCCCCTTTTTGGATGCAGTCATCAGGATGGGTTGGACCCATGGGATTTTGGTATTGTTGGTTCTGGGATGAGATGATGGGCGGCGGTAGCTCAGTCTCCACATCTCCCCAGTCTGTTGATTCGATTTTAGGTTCCCCTGGTTCCGGTTCTGGGCCGCCCCTGCCTTTTTGGAGGCAGTCACCAGGATGGGTTTGAACCAGGGCTTTTTGGTTTTGTTGGTTCTGGGATAGGATAATGGGCGGCGACAGCTCAATCCCCACATCTACCCAGTCTGGATTGGAATCTCTTGGGACCCATTTTTCCTTGGGAGGAGTTCCCCCATCTCTGAAGAAGAAGATCCTTTTCCCAGCATCCTCTGAGGATCCATCTCCCTCAAATTGGAAGACCTGTACCTCCTCCACAAAATGGGTCTGTTTGGGTCCTTTGTTTCTCCCACCTCCTCTTTGCTCTTTGGGTGGCAGACTTTCAGGGGTAGGAGATTTTGTTTCGGGTTCCTGGTTTTCCAAGGGCTGTTTACAAGTTGGTAAGGAAGCTTCCTCCCAGGCTTTACACCCCCCTTCCCCTTGTGCCTCCTCCCTGGGAACCGGTGTGTTATTGGGGTGCTGCCCCCGTCATTGTTCTGGAGCACCAGGCCCAGAGTTTGGGGCATTCTGCGGTGGCATGATCATCCGAGGGTTCTGTTAAGCCCTCAATATGTGACCCAGATCCCGTGCCATATTTTGGACCTGGTGCTCAAGTTGTGAAACCCGCTCAGGCTGATACGGGGCTCTATTTTCTCCCCTGGGATGATCCCGGGAAGGGTAGCTATCCCTTCTCTGGTAATACCCCGGATTGGGAAGATTTGGGTACCCCTCCACCCGTGGCCTCCCCTCTCCCGGATTAGGTTGTCTGGGCTCAGGGAATTGGGGAAAGAAGGATGGATGATTTTGGGGCTGGAAATTGGGTGGATACCTGGGGAAAAAGTTCTGCCCAGGATTTGGTGAATTTCTGCCCTCCTGGGGGAAGTTAGGAGGGAAGTTCCCTGGGTCAGGTGCTTGGCTGGATCCCCCCCCCTTGGGCTGGAGGAGTCCACACATAACCCAGGATGGGTCGGTTTCCCTTGTAGCGGGGACTTACATAATCAGGGGAGCGGGGGACCCCATTTGTGGGACTACCTCCTCGACTCCCTGTCTGTGACTGGCCCGAGGGCCTTCTGGGCTGTGAATTATTTGGTGCAGGCAGGTTTTTAGGCCCCCCCATCTCCAAATCTAAAACAGGGGCATCCTTTACCTCCGCCACCTTGGCAGCCGCAGGGGTGCTGTTGTTTTTGGGGTTTTTCTGCGCATTACTTTTATTTTCTATGGGCTTCTGCACCTCATAGATCCGGGTAGCCTGTTCAATGACCCAGTCTAGTGACCTCTTCTCGTGAAAATCTGTCACTAGCTGGGTCATGATGTATTTGGGCAAGGCATGGAAAAAAGTATTGACAAATTCTCTGCTGTCCGTGCGCACCCTTCTGGTGGTCTGCGCAAAGGCACGCTTCAATTCTTGCACAAATTCTTGTGTGGCCTGATCCTCCCCACATTGCAAATTGTAGGCTGCCTTGCGAGCCTCTTGAGGATTTCTATGAACAGAAAAATGTTTCAAGATGGCCGCCCTATATGCGGACCATCTTGAATGGTTTTGGTCCTCTAGCCCTGCAAAGAAACTGGAGTATTCTGGGGAGAATGTCCATTTGACATACTGGATGCAGCTACTGCTGTCCTTTAAATGGAAAGTCTCCATCATTTGCTCATAGAGCTCCAAGTGTTCCCAAACAGAATACTTGGCGTTCTTATGATAAGGCGTGATGATACTCCTTATTGCCTTTATTTGTTTCAATGGGTCCTTAAGCAATGCCCTTTTTGCCTTATTGGCCTTTTTGGTTCGGGTAACCATGGTCGATTCATCCTCTGACTCTGAAGCACTGCTCCAAGAGGTGCCCGTCTGATCTTCCAGGTTTTCCCGGATTCTGCGAGCCTGGGAATGGCTGGCAGAATGTGGGGACCTGGCCTCCTGTGTCCTGTAACGCTCAGAGGAGTCTTCAGATCCCTCCTTGCTGCCAGGATTTGATGGGTACTCCCCCACTGACCTAACTGGGCAGAGGTTTTCAGGATGCCCTTAATGGGCCTACTCTCCTGGGGTTCCCCACTAAATTGCACTGTGCTTTGGTGCCCATACCCGGATTCCCGCCCCTCCATTCCTGGGTGGTACTGGCCTATGAGCCCCGTACTTTTGGCTGGATAGTAATCTGCCATTCCTGTGGCCCTGTGCTCATGCGCGCCAGGGGACATGGGGGTGGCAGAGTCCAGGGACTGGGAGAGATGAAGGCCTCTGGTACCAGGGCTCCTGAGGTTATGCTCAGGCGTTTCCTTTTCCCATCGAACCTCATCTCTATCAGCCCTTGCTCCCTGTTGCAATGCAAGAGCCTGCGCCTTCAGTTCCTCAGTTAAGGCCTTACTAGACTCTATCAGTCTCTCCTGCATGGCTACTTGTTGCTGGAGCCTATCATTGTGCTGACAGAGAGCCTCATTTTCTCTCTGTGCCTCCTGATTGGTCCTGGAGTATTGGGCCAGTCTCTACTGCAGGAGGGTTACCTCCTGAGCCCCATCCCTACTGGCCTGCTCCTTTCTTGCCAGAGCATCTTCCACCCTCCTGGTGTGCTCTAGCAAGTCGTGATGCTCTTTTTGGAGGTCACCCAGCCCCTGGAGGGCCAGGTGATTTTCTTCAATTTCTTCTTTTAATTGGCAGACTTCCTGGCCTAAGGTGTCCCTTTCCTGACTAAGAGCCTGCATCTGTGCCGAATGCTGATTCTAAGTTCAAAACCATGACATTTAACAGTTGCAAACTATGTGACACTCAAAAGTAGGTCACTCATTTAATTTAAACATTTCGATTTTAGTGGTTTTAAATCCAATTTCAATTAAACTGCTGACATCCACAGCTCAGCCAGTTTTGTTATAAACATTGTTTTGGGCTCTTCATCTTCCCAGACTTTGTATGCACACAACACTTCATTCTGCCATATGTCTGCTGGTGTTCAGTAAGATTTTTGAATATCCTGCAATGTTCGAAATAGGCACTTTGAGCTTGCATTCAGGAAAACAAAGGTGATTTTAAGGCGATTTTGGTCTAACAACACTGTTATTTTTCCTTTGACACCACCTTTCACCCCTGGCGCTTCCAGTCCATCATGCTGGCACTAGTGGGTGGCAGGTTAGACAACCATTTTGGTGTGCGCACAACCGCGCGGTTTTCCTGGTTATGGGATGGAATGATGGGCGGCGACAGCTCATCCCCACATCCAACCAGTCTATTGATTTATTTTTGTTCTGGGATAGAATGATGGGCGGCGACAGTTCATCCCCACATCTACCCCGTCTAATAATTCAACATGGGTCAAAACCCTTGACAGCATGGGGAGATGCAGCGCTGGGTAGAAGCAGAAACCCGGGTCTAGGAGGACAGAGTCTTCAAATCCACGGAAGGCACTGGTGCGGCGTTAGATGCATGGAAATCCCTAATGTGGGACTTGTTTCACCCCTCTGTTGATAAACCGCCTTGAGCAAATTTCCACCGATAACCAAATGTGTCAACCCCAGAGCTGCCCTTCGAGGAATGGCGACATGTTGACCAATGCCACTTCACCATTTCCCCCTCCCCCCGCTGACATCTCACTGGCACCCACCATGCACCCATAACATTTACCTAGCTGGATTAAACACCTCACAACGGAGACTACCGCAGTTTATTTGTGTCATTTTGTTGTATTTTATGCTCAAATGCTACTATTGGTGTGCAATGCTGATAAAGATGCTGTGAATGTAATGTTAAGAAATGCCAATAAACAAATTTAAAAATAAATGAATATTTGAACAGGATGTGGCAAGAGAGGTTGCAATCCTGGAGACTGGTGCAGTTATTTTCCCCTGATTATGGCTGCCTTTAAGTGGACAAGTAAAGGATACATGTGGGGATGACAGCGCAAATTCTTTTCACGGGGCGGTCGCAATCCCTTGTTTTCTTTTAGGTTAGCAAGCTTGCTCAAGTATTTGGCTACCAGGGTGTTACCCATGTTGTCATGTTCTCAGTGCAGACGCTTAACCACAAGAAAAGAAACACTTCTCTTGTATTGGAATTTTGTTTTCGAGGAAATATATCGCTACATATTGCTGGGTTTAAAAGTTGAGTACCTTTTATACTTTGCTAGCATATTTATTGGAACATTTCCTCTCTCATATTATTTTTCTGGTGTTCATTACTTTTTTAAAGTCAAATGCTCTTTTTTCTTACTTTCTTCTAAGTGGATGATCATTTGACTCTAAAATATGTTCACTTACAGTACATATGTATATTCATGGGCGTCGGCTTTTGATTTTCGCTTCTCTTACATCCTACAAGAGTGAAGCGAAGGAGCTCATCCCCAGTCAAATCACATTTTACAGCACATTGTGCAGCAGGAATAGGAAACAAGCCATATGATTTACAGGAAGGTCTAAACATATAGCATTTCAGCAACCAATAACCTAACCTGCTGAGTTGTCTTTGCAACATTCAGCTATAGGATTCCTGATATTCCTGCACCCGGCAAACGGTTGTGGTCTGTTCACCCACTCCAATCAGGCCTCAGGGGGTACATTAATGAGACTCCCATCTCATGTTGTAGTGAGCAGCACTTGATAAACAGTTATTATCAGCTTGAAGTTTATTTCTTTTGACAGTCAAAATAATCCTTATCTCCTCTAAACAGGGATCAGTGTGTGGGACACCTGCAAGCAGCTGAGTCTCGGTATTGTGCTGCAACCTTATACGCCCCAGCTGTGGATTCTAATTCTGTCGCAGCAGGTCACCAGAAGAGCTGTGATCACTGGAATGGCCAGCACAGGGTTCTGAGTGCACCTAGATCAGTACAGTCAACGACTGAAGCTAACTCTACACGGCCGGCAGCTTTCTTCACACGGTTTGCATCGCACCCACAGTTACACTAGAATTCCTCAAGTAAGTCATAACATTGTTTACTTACTACATTACATGTACAAAAACTGGACGGCGTTCCGCGATTCATAGTATTCACCGAGAGGTGCTTTTCTCTCGTTTCCGCACGCGGACCATGCGGCTGTATACGTATACAGATATTTACAGTTTATTTGATTACTAATACGTGGACTTGTACAGTTGACAGCTTTCTTTTTGCTGATCTTTTAACCCTGCAAGTAAGTTATTCCGTTATTCACTTACACGGATGACATTTATTCTATATTACCTTTTAAAGCTATTATGGAACGGCGTGCCGCTTTCCGTTCAATCTATTGAGGGATTTCTCCTTTCTGTCTTGTTTCAGTACACGCATTAATGTGATTGCAAGTCATATAGTTGTCCTCTGGAAACTACACGTGGAAATTCACCAGCTCTGCATTAACAGTATATGGTTCAAACACCGTCCGAGGGGGTAATTATTGTTCTTCTTCTGTCACACTTACTTAGATATGTGTTTCGTTCGCGGTGTACATTTATTTAGTTGGCACTCGTTGGCCTTTTCATAGAGACCACATCAGGAGTGTTCTCAACTTTACACTGATACTCCTTCCAGTACATGAACGAATTGGAAGGTAAAATGCTTCATTTTGAAATAACGAAAATGGATGGGTTTGGTGAATTTAGGGATTTCTTATACAACTAATAGGTCATTACTTCCATTAGGTACTCCACTATGATTACTTTTCATGAATGTAGCTGCTGCTAATGGGCGCCCAGACATTGATTGCCACCTAGCATTATGTACATTGACACCTTTGGTACCAATAGGAACTCCGCGAGTACTTTAGAATGTATAATGACTAGAATGTCCATTGGGATTAGGATTCTTCTGTTTAAAAACATTTACTAATTCTTTTCATATGTTATATTGTAGATTTTCTGCACCTGATGAAGGGAAGTGCTGTTCCCGAAACGCGTTGTGCGAACAGTTTTTTTGCTTATATAAAGAAGAATCTTTTTTATGGAACTAGCTCCATTAAATCATTATTTATGAATATTTCTCATGAATGTCCTTTTGGAACATTTACATGAACTGCGATACTCAAGACTATTTACCATTTACTGGCTGTTCCTCAGCACAAAGGTGTGCAGGGGACGGGAGTGTCTGAGTCATTTCGGACACCGTCTTTTCTCTTACTCTGTCGCTCAGGGAGGGCCAGGGATGGGAGCGGCCAGGGGTGTTGCACTTCACCACCATGGGTGGCTCCGTGGGACGAGTGTTCATCTCCAACGCCCCCTTGGGGCTCCCAGTGGGCAAAGCAGCAGGGGACTATGACTATGGTGTGTCGCGGTGGGCAAGGAGGGGTAGCGACCGCTTCCTCAGAAAGTGTATCTGGTGTAGGGGCAGGTAATATTATGTCAATACCTGGGGGTGCTGGGTCTACCGACGGGACTACTGTGCCTCTAAGGAAAGGGAAGGCCCACAGGAATGTCCCTAGGGTATCCCGTGGTAGGAGAGCAACATAGTGAAACACATAGGCTGGACCCGCCCCCGTACCCATCAGAGCAGGTTTGTTGACTTGCCACATAGCTCCAGAGGTAAAGGAGAACATGTGCAAGAATAAATACATTAACTTGTTATCATTATTAGAGAATTCAGTGCCAGATGACAGTAAGAAAAATAAAGGGGAGAGCAAGGACAAGAAAACTCCTTTTGAGAAGTCTATTGTGAATTGAATCTTGGGTTTTTCTATTTATTCTGCTGTCAGGGTGCAGACGTTCCCCGATTGACACCCCACGCAGTTTGTGCACCAACCTCTTATTGTGTCTACTTATCGGGATTGCCTCCACGGGGCATTGCTTCTGTTGGACAAAGTCGGGAAGTGTTGATCTTGATTGGAACAAGAAGGCTATTGACCATTGGGTAAACGGCACAGCAGTCAAACAGGCATTTGGACGGGGCACATTTCAGGGGTATTTTAGGGCAGGGCAGTCCTTTCTGACCAGCTCACATCACTGGATAGGAAAGGGACATGCTTGGCTTTTAACAAAATATCATGTAACAGATCAGCTTGCAAGTTCAAACACCTGTGTTCATCCTGTGGCATCAACGGTCACCCAGAGGTTTATTGCCACAAACAGGCAAAAGAAACAGATGAGAAGTGACTTTGAGTTGGGATCTGCAGGGGTCAAAAGAGGGTGGGATTCCAAAGATGACAGCCGAGTGTCTGCCCACTCCAATCTGAGTTTCCCTCTTGTGGGTATGGATTAATGACTACCCTAAGGTCGAAGATGCTCGGCTGTTGGTTGCAGGCTTTTCTTTGGGTTTGTGTATCACTATCCCAGTTATCCCATAAAACCCAATATCTGCACTTAGAAAGCCAGAAGTAGCTAGGGCTAAGGTGATTAAGGAGGTATCACTAGGAAGGGTGGCAGGTCCATTCACTAGAAGACCTCTGGTAGAGTTGTCTACTCCCCATTGGGAGGGGTGCCCAAGAAGGAGGAGGGAAAATTTCAACTCATACAAAATGTATCTTTCCCAAGAGGGCTTCTGTTAATGATGCCATTGAGGAAAGTGTGTGTACAGTGCTGTACACATCATTTGATGAAGATCTGAACCAGCTGCAGCAGTTATTAAAAGGGGCTCTTTTGGAATAAGCAGACATGGAAACCGCTTTTCAGCTCCTGCTGATTCAACCTGACGACTATCACTTACTTGGCTTCCAGGTAGATGGGTTGTTTTACTATGACAAGTGCATGCCAATGGGATGTTCAGTATCATGTAGCAATTTTGGGAAGTTCAGTACGTTGTTATAATGGGCCACGGTGCGGTCGGTTAAGATGGCTTGGGAGCTCAATTATCTGGATGATTTCTTGGTCCTGGGATGCCCAGGGATGTGCCAGTTTGAGCTTACACTGCAGGCTTCCCAGGAGGTTGCAAGGAAATTGGGGGTCCAATTAGCAGAGGATAAGACAGGGGGCCATGTGACGTGTTTTTTCTTTCCTCAGGGTAGAAATCTACTCCCGACAGGGTGTCTGCCAATTCAAGGACTTGGTAGAGATTTGCATTTGCTCCAGAAGGATGACCCTGGGCCAGCTACAGAGATTGTTAGGGCAATTGAATTATTTTGCTCTATGGATTATACCCATGAGTAGGGCCTTCTCCAGGTCCATTGCAGGGGCAATGAGGGGTCTGGGTGAAAAGCATTACCACACAAGATTATCTCTGGAAGTGAAAGATGACCTGAGGCTTTGGGTAACATATCTATCAGGTTTTACCACGTCTAGACTATGGCCTCAGAAGGAAAAGCCAAATAGGAACTCGGGGCTATACACAGACACAGCTGGCAGCTTGGGGTTTGGAGCAATCCTTAGATTTCAGTGGTGTGGAGCTGGGTGGGGTCCGGGATGGGTCCAGTTCGGCCTGATGTGCAACCTGAGATTCCTGGAATTACTCCCCATCGTGGTGGCATTGACAGTCTGGCGGGCTATATTGCGCGACAGGTATGTTGTGAGTATTTGATCTTCTGTGCGGCATTTGTAACAGCATTTTATGAAGCGTTTCGCATTAGGGAGTTGGTTGCGTCATCCACAACCGACAAGCCTGGGTTGCTCGCACTCTGTGATGTGGACAATTGTGGGGGTACAGCGGTGCACCTGTGGTTCAGAAGGTCCAAGACTGAACGGGAAGCGAATGGGGCAAGGGTCTCTTGGGAACCTTTAGTGAGGGACTGATTTGTCCAGCGCCATGACTGAATTGTCAGCACACAATGAAATATGGTGATGCCATTGTTCAAAAACAGACCTGGCCTGCCTCGTTTCCAATTCCGGAAGATGTTTCAAAGTGCTCTGAAAGGGGCTCTGAAAGGGGCAGGTCTCAGGGGATTGAGTTTTTCTCCTCATTCCTTCAGGATAGTGTCGACCACCACAGCGGCTGGTGCAGGTTTCCAGGTTTGAGTAAAGGTCCCACTTGATATGCTAATCAGCAGAGGTCAGGGCGAGGAATGCAAAAAGCCAGAGTATGGGCATGATTTCCTATGTTAGGTACCATTTTATTGTCTTACGCTTCTCCTTGGTTTGGTTATCTTGCTGCTTTAGAGTACATCACCGAGGCTTGTGGCCATTCGTTCATCAGGAGGATGGTGACATTGGTGCAGGAGAAAGGGATGCACGACTCGGGTGTGGCTCTGATGTCTCAGTTTGGTGGATCTGCATTATACGATTCCAGCTGCATCGGTTTAGCATGGTTGTAGCCAGAGAGAGGTACAAGAGGGGAATGCCAAACCTGGGTCTGGCTTGCTTGCACAATGGGGGAAACAATCCCGTCTCCCTGTACAGGATGGAATTTACGGAGGGTCTGGTGTCTGCTTTTTCATGGTTGGGTGGTGTGGCAGATCAGAAGAAGGACGTGGACACTGTGATGACATTTCCAACATATGTTTATTTAATAATAGGAATAAGGCCCATCTTTCCCTAACACCAGTGGGAATTCCCTACCCATATGAATAACTAAGGTGCTCGTCAGTCATCAGGAAATGTACAAAATAATGAAGTCCGACATCCAAACTCTAACCCTACCTGACCCTAACACTAATCTAATAATCTAAGGCCAGGAGAATGACTCCCTTCTCCTGTTGGTGGAATGGTCTTCTTTAACTTTTCGAGTTCCTCTTAATATCCAATCATTAAATAGTCCCTGGTCACCTTCCATACCAACTCTTGTAATTCTCTCAGAATATATCTGGTTTTTCTTTTATCTCTATGTATTGTCTTCCCTAAGTATTTTCTTGGACTTGGTCCTGTTCTTGGCTCCAGTCTATTTGACCTTCTGTATTTTGGTAACATACACTCTCCTAGGTGGTGTACATTTTCTGTTTCTTTTATCTCATAGGCTTCTCTTGCCTTCACTTTGTAGTCTTTTCTCTCACATAGGCTATACTCAGACTTTCTGGCATAATAAGGTCTCATCCCCTCTTCCGCACGGTAACTTTATCCCAGTTTTAATGACCTCTTTCTTAGAACCACTCAGGCTTCTTTTTATCAGACTATTGTAGCTCTAGTTAATCAATTCTATATTTTGAGTTTGATCATTTTCACTGGGACGAGTTTTTTTCCATGTTATATTGAAACATTTGTCAATTTCACTGGGATGAGTTCCTTTCAAATTATAAAAATTCTTGTGTCCTCCTGGTCCTCTTGTTCACCCCATTGCCTCTGCCGTTACAATGGAACGTCTCTGAGGCCTGCAGTTGCTCGGGATGGTTCCATTCCTCCTTCTTCTTTGCCGTTTCATACTCGGCTGTGTGCATTTCTTGCTCTGCTTGATGTTCCCAGTATCGCATCCGATACCCAGACAGGGGGCTGCACTCTTAGCTGGGTGGTATCAGCGCTGTAGAATGGACAGCCTGCCTACCACGAAGGGTCGGTGGTAGTGCCACCACCGGAATCTGATTTCTCTTCCCCTCGGCTTCTCTCCGCCTGCAAACGCTGGTGTTTCAGTGTCTCTCTAGCACAAAACAGTTCTGAACTTGTTGGACCCCTGCCTCTCCTTGGCTCCTCCTCCGGCAGGTTTTGCGTTTCAAGCGGGCCTCCCCTGCTGGCATATGCACCTATCTCTTTCTTCCTTGTTCTGTATGTGAAACTAACAAAATATGACACTTGCGAAGAGTTGTTCTGAATACCCCAAATGGACTGTAATTAAACCTTGAGGCTAATGGGGAAAATGCAACAAAGGAAGCCCCGGGTCAGATGGTTGAAGGGTTCCATGTGTTAATATCCCTGCAAAAATATTTCCGTACAAGAATATTGCCATATTCTTGCGGCAATATTAAGTTATGGAACCTGCGGGGGACACCTCAGCAACCCCCATACCTTTTTAATGGAGCGGGGGACACCCCCGCAACCTCCAATCCCATTAACCCCATAAAGTATCCCCACTGATAATATCGCCTGTGGCCTTACCACACGACCATATATATTGCAAAATTATTGGTGGGGATAATATTACCTGATACCGGTTGAAGTGGAATAAAGTGCCTTTGAAATATAAAAGGAGAGGATAACCAGGGGGGGAAAGTCAGTTAGAATTCACAGGCAGATAAAGTTAGAGTGCAGACAACATAGTGCGAGATCAAAGGTTGGGGAGTCCATCAATGACGCTGTGGTGCTGCACACGCTCCCAAAAGCAGGTACAGATGTATTTAAGTATAGCAAAATATGCAACAAGTGTGCTTCATTATTTTGGAAAATTCAGTGTCTGTGAAATTACTCTATATGGGAGGTTGTAAAAATTCAGTGCTAAATCCACTATGACACTTTTTGTCCTAGTAACGGGTCACATTAATTATATTTACACTCAAGAAAAAAAAGGTTAACACCGAGAGGTCCTACTTTAGCATCCTTATTTTCCCGCAGCTCATTAAAACTGCCAAAACGCGATGCGAGCGCTACATAAAAATAGCTTGATAATAGATAAAACTCTGGGAAAAGCCGAAAAATAAAAGACATACCAGATATGGATGTGTAAAAATAGAAATGCCAGAAGTCCAAGAAATCTCTGATGTTTCACAGTTGGGATCTATTGAGGACCAGTCTGTCTGCAGAAATGATCTTTAAGAGTCATGTAGGTAACATTTTGGAAAGGAAGGATAAAGATACATAGTACAGGTGCAAATATGTGCCTTAATCTTCATATTCTTTGCAGACGAAAAGTAAGCAGGAAGTATAGTGGGCTGAAAGCTAGCTTTAGTATTTTAAAAGCCTAAAGCCTTTGATTTTCTTTGTAAGTGAAAAGATTAATCTGGAGGAATATCTGAAACCAATCACCTAGAGGAAAATGGTCTACTCCTGACTGTTTAATTCACTTGCTGACAAACAATGTGAATGTTTTAGCATCTAAAACGTTTACATTCAGTAACACTTTAGCCGTCAGCAGGGTGCTAAGTGATGTGATCGCTCCATCCTTTTTTCAATACCCTACTGGAGACAGACAACAAAGGAGGGGCAGGCCCAGGCCAAAGACTCAACTCAGTGATTGCACGTTTGTATTTTATTACCATAGACTCTTCTCAGTTTCTTGATCCCAGCCACACCTTGCCTCATGTCAGCTTCACCCAGTTAATCACACCATCCTAATGAATCGACTCCATGAGAAACTGGGCGTCACGGATCAGGCCCTGGAGTGGCTGACCTCTTGCCTCCTGGACCGGCCCTCCCAGGTCCAACTTGGGTCCTTTCTCTTCGCCAACTCTCTTTCTGCATGTGGTGTTCCGTAGGGCTCAAACCTGTCACCCTGGCACTTCAAACTCTACTTAGCCTCTTCGGCCCACCTAATCTCTTCCTTCTGCTCCAACTTTCATTGATATGCGGATGACATGCACCTCTCTTTCAGGCTCCCTACAGCCTCCTCTCCTCTCTCGCGCATTTCTGACTGTCTATCCGCGATTCATGAGTGGTACGCGTGTAATGATCTCTGCCTTAATGCCAATAAGAAAGAGATCCTTCTCATTGGGACCCCTGCTTCTGCTTTCTATTTCTCACTCAGGCCGCCCTCAATGGACCCTCTTCCTTCGTCTTCCTGTGAGGCAAGAAACCTTGGGGTCATCTTCGACTCCACTCTCTCCTTCTTTCCTCACATCACAGACCTTTCCAAGAAGGCCCATTAACAGCTGCACCTCCTCAAAGGTACTCTTCCTTTTCTCACTTTCCCCAAGAAGCTCATTTGGGCCTCATTACGAGATTCGCGGTAATGGAAAAACGATGCCGGTAAGGGAATAACGGCACCGTTTACCGCTCCAGCCTATTACGAGTAGACATCCCAGTATCAGCCCCACCGCTGAGACTGTGCCCCTCCGTACCAGCATGTGCGCGGGCACGCGCCCCATTGGGCCAGCAATACCGGGATGCCGCTAACAGGAGGACATTACAAGTCACCCGGACATGCACCTACCGGCATCAAGAAGGCGGCCATCCACCAATCCCTCGCATCAGGGCTGGTCCTTACAACCTAACCCCTGTGTAGATCCACACCTAGTACCGCCAGGACCGGGACACCATCACCTCCATTGTGGACATGATACACAACGACATAGTCAGCCTGATTGAAATCCCCCTCTACTGAAGGTAGTAACTGTTCTCCATTTCCTGGCCACAGGCACCTACCAGCACACAGTGGGGCAGTTACATGGCATATCACAACCCTGTATAACACGCATGCTGAACCAAGTGCTGGATGCCCTCCTGAAGCACGCAAGGGACTACATATCCCTAGCACGCACTGGCCAGGAGGTGAATGCAAAAAAAATGGGCTTCCATGCACTGGCAGGCATGTCACATCGTATCGGTGCCCTCGAATGCACCCATGTGGAATTGGTGGCCTCTCATGCCATGGAGGTAGTGTACCACATTCGTAAGCCATATCACCCCATGAAAGTGCAGATGTCATGTGACTCCAGTAATTTCATCATACATTGCTGAGCACGATTTCTGAGATGAACACATGATGTCAAGGTGCAGTGGAACTACTCGCTACCCCGCCACATGGAGCGACATGATGCACGACGTGCCTGGCTGCTGGGTTAGTCTGCACACAGGCCCTTGGCAGTGTATGGGGCGGGTGAGATGCATATTCCACCTGGGTGAGAATGGGATGGTGACTGGACACTGTCCATACTGCAAAACACTCTCCCCTAAACATTCCAACATAAACATGACACTGAAAATGTCAACCCACTCACCCTTGCGGTACAACAATGCCAATATGTCAGACTTGCAAGCAGCCCACACCCCTCAACATGTCTACTGCACATCATCAGACCGTACCCCTTGCAACACAATACAGCAACATGCATTGAGTAAGCATAATTTACATGATTGCATCAAAGCACCACACCGTTAATGCATCCATGAGTGTGCATTAATAGATTCCAACCAGGGAATCCACTGATTGTCACTGGCCCTCCTCCACAGTAGCGCTGCATGCCAACATGGCAAAGTGAACTGGCGTATGCAACATGAAATACAAATTTGTGCCACCACTGCACGTAAACACAGCTACAAAGTAGTCAACATCACCCATATGAGGGCAATTGCAGTGGTAGCCATCCACAGTACATGAGTACCAGCATGCAAGTGGACACCCTGCATCATTAGGGAACTGCTACCTACACCTGTGGAGCATTACAACAAACACATAGTGGCACAACAAAATGTGTGCATATGTCACGGGACATGTGCATGGCGTAATCAAAGGGCTGCAAGCATGAGAGTGGAAAGTACATGTGACATGGTACACATCATCCTAAAGCTACAAACATTGTATGACCTGAATATTGTGACATCACTTGCCACACAACCCTCACATGTGACCACATCATGGCCCCTTTCACTCCATCTGGTTGTGTGGTGAGTCCGATATCAAGGCCCCTCACTCCTGTATGTCACACATGCCCTACACCATGTCGTCACCAAGTAGTGAACATGCCAGATAGTGTAAAAATGTGTAGCCAATGACTAACAACAGTGATATCCTACGTACCAACATAAACAATGTACAGCCTTAGTACAGATGTCATGGAGGAGATACCCCCACTCATACACCATTGTGCTGCCATGCAGGTAATGATGGCTATCCCCTGAATCGGTGGCTCCTCACCCCTGTCAGGAATCCAGACAGGCACGAAGAGGACTACAATCAGGCTCATTCCTGTACCCGTGTTGTGATCGAGCAGACCATTGGCCTGTTGAAGGCACAGCTCCGCTGCCTCAGCCGGCCTGTTGGCGCAGTCCTCTATGGGCCTGAGAGGCTGGATAAGATCATCTTGGTCTGTGCCATGCTTCACAGCATGTGCATCAGGCGGAACATACCTCTGTCACCTAACATTGACCAGCAAGCACCGGGTGTGGATGAGGATGAGGAGGGAGTAGATGTCGCACAACGGCCAGGGCGCTATGCACCAGATGGATGTGCGGTGCGCCAATCAGTGCTTGACAATTTCTCATGAGAGACAGGGATGCAGAGGGTGAAATGGTGGCTGTACTCTGGGCGCTGGGATCGTGGGCATATGGACACAGGGTGTGGTGGTAGATGGACACTGTACACTGTAATGCATTGAATGAACACACGCAAAATAACCAATGTCCACTCGTGATATCTTTTTTGAACACAACGGTTGTATTGAACAGTATATTTCAGCATGTATTGGCTCTCCATGCGCCCTACCCCACAACTCCCCTGCCCTCTTCCCTCCTCCTCCCCTCTTCCTCCACAACACCCCCACACCCCCCCTCCCCAACTCCTCTTCCCACAACACCCCCACACGTGTTGTGCAATGCATGTCATTCCATGCGATATGAGTCAGCACATGCAGGCTGCCCCGGCTACTGGCAGAACTCTCTTGGACTCCGGGGGCTGCATATCGGAGCGCTGCGTGGTGCGTGTCAATCTTCGCTCAGGGCTCGTTTGGGATGAGCTGGCAGGTGTGCAGGTAGATGATGCAGTGCTTGCATGTTCCACTGTTCGTGCAGGATGCTGCACCTCCATGGTTTGTGCGATCCTGGCCAGGACCTGGGTCACTGCTGATAGCCCCTCGCATATCAGCCTGGTATTCCTCTCCATGGCCTCTGTCATGGCCGCAGTTTTGTCCATGCCTCCTGCCTTGTCAAGGCACCATCCGTAACATATTGCTTGACAAGTTCTGTGAACTCCTGCTGCCGCCCCTCCATTCGGGCCATGCGCCCCTCTACGTCCCGAATGGCCGTGGAGGTGGACGGGGCAACTGCCGAGGGGCCCAATGCAGGTCTGTCACCTCAGGGGCTACAGGCCTCTTGGATCGACTGTCCTCCTGACTGGTGCAGAGCGGTGCTATCTGGGGTGCTCTGTGGGGTGTGCTGAGGGTTTGCTGGGGGCTTGGTGTGCGTGCACCATCCCTGGACATGTTGCCGTCCTCATGTAAGCATTCACCAACCTGGCCCTCTCCCTCGTCTCGACTCTGGGGCACAGAGGCAGCTGCCTCCCTGATGGAGCTGTTTGCAGCTGACTGGGTCTTGTCTGCCACTGCCTCCAGATCAGTGGATATGTCTTGTGTTCCTTCCTGTGGTTTTCCACCTGTTTCTTGCCGCCCCGTGCCTTGGCATGTTCTATTGATGTTAGTTTGGGTGGCAGTTGGTGATTGGTAGTGGCCTTTGATGTCGATGGCCTGGTGCTGTCATCCCTGGCGCTGGCCTTTTTTGCTGGTGTCTATCAGCATCTGTGCCTGTGGGGGACCGAGAGAGGCACGGCATCAGTGATGGTTGTACGTACATCATGCATACATTGGTGTTGGTGCAGTTGTTCCCATGTGATGCATTGCTACCTTGGAGTTGTGGTATACAGGGTGCTTGCTATATGGGGCGGTTATTTAGGCATATGTCATGTTCTTACATGTGTGAGGTGGTGTATGCTGTGTGACATGCCTTTGTGTTGCGGACTTCATGAAGCGTGACACATGCTGTTTTGCTCTTTGTGGGGTGTGTGGCATGTTGATGTGACAGTGCTGGGGACAGCATCTGGACAGGGATGTGTCCATGTGTGTGTGCATTGCCTTATGTCACTATCACATTAGTAGGCCAACATCATGCTTTGGTTTTCTATGGTTTGTGTGGACACTATCCTCCATCTGCCGATGACGGTACTCCACATTCCACATCTCCGATTCCATCAATGCCCTCCATGCCGATGGTACTGGTGCATGTCTCCTCCCATCTGGTGAGCTTGATTAGGGAGTGGGCCACGCCGCCTCTTTTTAGCCCCTAATTGGCGGACAGTATGTTCCTCACACGGAGGCATAGGTCATCTCACCGCTTCTTCAGGTCTTTCACCGAGCGGGCGGTGGTGCCGACCGCACTGACATTTCTGGCCACTTCCTCCCATATCTCCTTTTTCCTTATTTGTGCGGGTCGCCTGAGGTCTGCAGCAAGAACCACATCAGCATTCTCAACCAATGTGTCCGCCAACATGTTCAGTTCGTCTTCAGAAAAGTGCACCTTGCACTGACGGGAGGCACCTTTCTTGATAGATTTTGGCATTCTGGTAGAGATGTATATGGTGTTGTGGGGGTCCAGGTCTTGTGTGTGGAGGATTGCAATGGATTGTGTTTTTCAAGATGGCCGCCGCTGCATTTCCTGTTCCGGCGCAATGATGTGATTCCGGTTGCGGTATTGCTGGGCCCGGTATTGCCAGACCCGGTATTGCCGGGGCCCGTTATTTTGGAGTGGGCGGAGGAGGTGTCAGCGCATTACATGATGCCGCTAACGGAGTTTGAGGGTCCTTAATGGCATGCTGGTAGGGACATAACCGGCATGCCAGTATGCGCGTGCACACATTCTTGTAATCGGCCGCTACTCGGACGCAGTATTGCCTCCATGCCGGTAAGGATTCGTTTTTTACTGCAAATCTCGTAATGAGGCCCATTGCCTCCAGAGACCTGGTTCTCTCTAGGTTGGACAACTGTAACAGACTCTTTCTCAATCTGCCTTCCTCTATGCTCTGTCCACCCGCTGCAACTAAATCAGAACAGGACCGCAAGACTTATATGCTCCCGGTGGCTGCAAGGATCAAGCTCGAGACCACAAAGCTTTCTGGAGCCGGGACCCACACCACATCCAACACTCTCTTCCTAAATACCTTCCTTCTCGAACCTTCCGCTCTGGTGCCTCTAACTCTCTGAGGTTCAGACGCTTCACCAGGCAGAGAGTAGGGGGCTGATCCCTTTCCTCTGCAGGTGCCTGCCTCTGGAACGGCCTCCCTGCCCATCTCAAACTTGAGTCGGTCCACCTGAAGTTCCAGAAGCAGCTCAAGACTTTCCTTTTCTCCTCTGCTTTCTCTCTCTCCCTCCCATTCTGACCTACCTATCTGCTGTGATGACTGGTTGCTTGGATACCCTCACAGTTCTCACTGGGTACCAGGTTCCTTTATGACGTGTCACCCCTTGCACTGCCATCGGACCTATCACACACTGGAGGCTGTAACTGTAACCTCTACAGTCCCCCACCTCCTTGCACTTACCCAGAGTTGTACTGCCCTGGTTGCACTTACTCAGAGCAATGCTGCCTTGATCACACTTTCCTTTTGGCTCGCCCTTGCCCTTCTCCAGTCCCCTTTCCCTCTCCATGCTCTACCGCACTTGACAATCTGAATGACACAAGGCCTAATAAGATTGCTTGCCCTGTCCTCCTTCCCTCCCCTCCCTTCTCTTGTCACATCTAGAAACACATGTGTACAGGCATGTTATTAATGACTTATCATATCATATCACCCAAAATGCCCAAAGAAACAAACTCTACAATGTGTTCTTTCTTTAAGCAGCCATATGATGAAGCTCAAAAAGAGAGAAATAAAATTAAGAATGTGGAAACATTTAAAAGGGTGCTTTTTGTGTACTAAGTCTAGCTTTATTTAGTAAATAAGCAGATATTCGGCTCTGGCTTGGTTACATGTCTTTATACCAAAGTAATATATCATTAATGCCCATATATTGAATCTTTTTTGAGCCTCCCCCGAAACCCCACCCCTAAAATCCCAACCCGACTGTTTCCCAAAACAATGTAACCCTTTACCCCACCCCAAATACATTCAATATAAAGGTTTTCAAGATAAACGATTCATGGGGATTCAATATGTACGATTCGATATAAACACTGTATACCCTCTGGGTTCGGCTCTCGGTCTCAATTACTGTCAGATGCAAATCCATCTTTCTGTGTTGAGAATTGCAGTCTTCCCTATACTTATGAAATTACAAGGGCATGTCAAGCAACACATCAAATTAATTGAGTTGCATTTGCAGTGCACTTTCAGAGCACTGAACATTTACTCTGCAATTCTGGCTTAGGGATAATGAGGAATAATAATGCTCATTGCCAGTTTAGACCTGACCTTCAATCATGTGGTGCTTTGGGTATTTCTGTAGCAGACTAAGCTACATGAAGTGCTTTGTTTAATGAACACATTGACTCAGCTAGTTGTTTGCATGTCAGATTAATGTATGCTGTTTTGGCATTGTAAGTAAAGTCAATGCTTTTGTTGCATTTGGATCGACCCCCGTACACTTCCTCTCTATTATAAAAATGGTTTGTTGGCATGCTATCACCACGCCATATTGCTGCATGCCTGCACACAAAGGGCATAATCCATCTCTTCCTATTAAACGCTGAGAAAAGGGGGCTGTACGCGCAAATACAACTAAGTAGATGCCTGCTGACACTGGTACAACTACACAAAGGTTTCCGGGGTGGGGTGGTGGGGCTAACACTTCAAATGTAGGGAGAGGGGCACTTCAGAGCAGATACTGTGGGGAAGGGGCATCCATACTTGTGTTTGGGCATCTAACTACTTCATGCATTGCGATGAGACTATTCTGGTGCATCTTCAATGGTACCAGAGGTTAACTCTCTCTGCTACGCATGAAACCACACACTTTAGGACTGCCGTGAGAAGGAGCTGTATCCTGCACACACACACACACCCCACATATCCCCACATGACCATTACATTCACTCCCCTGACATGCAAGTGGTAAATCCCCATCATGATTTCAATTGCCCAACAATGCATGCAGACAAGTTGGTTAGTTCAAACCTTACACTGTACATAAAAGGCAAAAGATAAAGACAAATTGAGAATAGAGATTGCCACACATATAAAGATACAATTTCCTAAACATTAAACATATTTGATAAATTCCTGCATAATGCCTGTACTAAGATCTATTTTATACATACAATTTATACAAATAACATTTACTATAGATCAAAATAAAAATCGGTGGTATTATTCCTTTACATCTTAAAATCAATGTATCTTTCTGAGAAAGTTCACGGCAGCTATTATTAGGGCATTGTTATTCCCCCTGTACAGTCTTCCCCCCAACTCATTACAATTTAGCCATTACCATTACACTCAAAGCTCGACAAATGTTTCAATCTCAAACATTGTAGCAGGGGACAATTTACCATGATATGTTTCAGGGACTCTTTTGCTAAGAGCTGTTCACAGAAACCACAAATATTTGATGGAATTAGAGGATTACTCCTGATGCTTACTATCTCTACTGGATGTGAGGCAGGACAGTGGCCTGTTACATCAATCTCTGACTGAGTTCTATATGACTCAGAACATCAAAGATGAGCAGATTAAAATGGTCCAACTCACTGCGTACATGTACTTCCACATGATAGTCATGGAAGAAAGGTACCAAGAAAGTGTAACCTCTGTGCAAAATCAGTCTGAGCTTTTAAATCAAACACAGAGTGAGTTAAGGCAGGTAAAGGAGAAAATGTGAGAGAGACAAAATTCTGAGTTAGAATTAGGAAACCTCATCAAGCAGCTGAAGGAGGAGTTGGCGGTACAACAAAATAAGAGCAGGAGTCCCAATTGTCTTAACTGACAGAGGAGTTCCAGGAAAGGGTTAATTACCTGAAAGAGAGTCAACTAAAACTGAACCAGCAAGTGACGTACAATAGAGCCTGCTCAGAGGAGATAAACACTTTGCAAAATCAGATCAAGCAAAGTTGTTATAGTTTACAGTCTCCATGAAATTGTATTATTTTTAATCTTTAGTAACAAGTCTGCAACAGCTGTATGTTCACTTTTAACCAATTCCCTGTTCATTTTAGCAACCAACATACTGTGATTGCTTAAAATTGTCTCTATAATACACCATTTTACACAATTTTTAAATTGGGAGTTTGTTACGAATATGTAATCAATTTCAGAGGCAGTAATTCCTATGTGCCATGTATGTGTACTTGGTAAATTCCATATCACACTGACATTTACCATAAACAAACCCCAATATCTCATGAAGGCATTCCATCTTAGTCCCTATATTCTTTTTTTGATTTGCATATAAGTGTTCTACAAGAAGGGATCTCTCTTTCTAACTGGGTAATATCAAAGAAGAGGAGTTTAACTCACCCATAATTAGAATGCCTCAATTCATTAGGTCACCGGTATACATTTCTAAGAGAGATTCTAACTCATGTTTCAACACTTCCATATGGGAATGTGAGGGTTCCAGTATATAATGACCTATTGCATATTTCTCTTTTTTGTATCATACAGCATAGTTGCTTTTAGATTCAATAGGTGTCTAATTGTATCTATGATTCCTCCAAATTGAAGGGCTACAATATTTTTATAGCTATTATCAGTCCTCCCAATGGTCTACCACCATGATTACATCTTTCCATTTGTTGGACTAAGTAGAAGCCATCCCAAGAAATTGGCAAAATGGAGCACACTTCTTGGATCAATATAATGGAATACTTGTTCAAATCTGCACATAAATATTCAGTTTGCATCAATGTAGAGTAGCCCTTCATGTTCCTCGACAATAGGGAGATTGAATCTCCATCACTAAAGACAATGTCTATCATTTATTCATAGCTGATTTTCTTTCACAATAATTCCTGGAAACCATGACCAGTCACAGTCCATCTGTGCTCCAATTTGTTCCATCTATGTCAGTTGGACCCTGAGTTTTGAGTTGTCTTTGCTGATAATTAAAGTATTTAGATCCATTTCATATTTAAAGTTATTGGGCTACATCTATTCTTTTCCATCGCCACGCCCTTCATTTTACACAAGTTATTTCATGCCAGAAGGTCATACCCGATTTGTCTTTGTGCCTCCAATTCAGCAACTAACATAGCATACACAGCTTTTGACAGTATTTTAATTGTAACTATATAAGTTTGTATAAAGTCAAAAAAGTCTGCTTGTTCTATATCCTTAGTTGTAATTAGTCTCAGATATGGTATCTCACAAAATAATCCTTTCTGAGTATGAATTCTGGTATTAAGGAATGACATATATTCTGTGTCGTATTTAATCGAGAGATGTTAGAGACATGTGACTTTTGTTGTACCTCAAATCTAACAAATTCTTTGCCATGTGACTTTATTGAAGAATGTCACACTAATTGTGAATATGTACCAGGAGACGGATTAGTCTGAGTGAGGATTATGCATCTGATGTCTTGTTCTCTTTCAATATCATCATAACAGTTTTCTCATTATCTACTCGTTACTTATTCAAATTCACCAACCAATCGGAAAGCATCCTGATGCATGTCTGTACATTTATCTACTTTTCACTTGCTTATTGATTTCTGTCATTTGGTAAGTGTCCAGAGGAGTTATTTGTATATTCTTTTCTATCCCTAAAGTCTGCTTTTGTTGGCTGACTTGGTGGTGTTTTGTTTTTATCAAAGGAGGTATGATCTTAATCTGGTTTCCAATAGCTGCTACAGCTGCTTCTTCTGTAAGATGCAGAGATCTTACAAATGTTCTTGAATTTTTTACTCTTTTCATTTGTTTATTTTGATTTCTTTTTGTGGCTGTTCTCTTTCACTATTCTGTTTCATCTGATTTTCATTTGTAGTTCATTTCCGTTTTTGTTGCACATGTTCATTATCAGTCTTTATGACATCATTTATTTTGACTATTTTGGGATTTTACCTCATCTCTCATATTGTTGTAGATGTTGATCTGGTGTTGAATCAATAGAATCCACCTCAGCTATGTTTTGTTGGTACAATGTTATTATGTTTTCTTCAATTTCTTCAATTTCCAGCAAGCTTAAATCATTCACAAAGTCTGGGTAATTTATATCAAACTTTTATTTGTATTAAGCTTAAATTCGGTACTCGTACCTTTTGGTGGGAAAAAGTTTAGGATTTTATTCCCTGGTGTTATATTTAGAGATTGCATGCCCATTTGTGCTTTTGGAGAATCCTCCATATTGGTGCTACCTCAAAATCAGATTTGCTTCACAAACTGTACACTGAGCTCAGAGAGCACCTGCCCTTACCTGCCATTAACTGCCGGTAGCTACACTCTCACACTCACCCTGTGGCTCTCTGCGCTGTCAAGGGCTTCTTCAACAATAGTGCGTTGCAGGGTGTAACCCTGGTCACGTTCCACAGGGAAACAGCAGCTCACAACTAGCAGTCCACTCTGCCAGTAACTGCACTCTCACACTCTGTGCGTGCTGCTTCATGACATCAAGGGATTCATCAACGATTTTGCATGGCAGGTTGTAACACAGTTCCCGTTCCCCAGGGAAACAGCACTTCACCATTAGCAGTCAAATGTGCCAGTAATTACACTCTTGCGGACTCCACGTGGTGCTCTGCACCGTCAAGAGCTTCTTCACTGATTTTTCATTTCATGGTGTAACCGTGTTCACGTTTCCCAGGGAAACTGCAGCTCACAACTAGCAGTCCACTCTGCCGGTAACTGCACTCTCGCACTCCATGCGCCTTTTACGGTCTGTGTCCTTTCCTGGACTTTCACGGTTTTGTAGGTCAGCCAGGTCAAGTCAACATAACCCAAAATGTTGGGGGTGGGCTAAAGCTTAATTTGCCCAATGGTCATTGGGGCGTTGTGCCACAGTCTGCTGCTGCCAAAGACAGGCTCAATGGAGATTAGTTTAGTTTAGTTTATTCATTTGTATTGCGCACCAGACCCGAGAGTATGAGGGCGCATGAGCAGCATGGTTATTCAAAGCTTGGTTACAGGTTGCTTATACATATCTTATACATATCACTTACAGTGTTACAGTGAGGTACAAAGGGCAGTTTTACAAGAGAGGTATAGTACAATACAGATATTTTAAAGAGTTTACAGATAAGCATTCATTCTAGGTTAGTGGCAATGTGGTGTTGGGTTAGAAGTATTAGTGATCTTTGTTCTTTATCCATTGGAAATAATTGCGTCTAAAGTGTGTAAAGGTTTGGGGTGTCCTGAGGGATGGTGGTAGGCCGTTCCAGTGTTGGGGTGCAGATGTAGATGTGCAGCACCTTTGGGCTAACCAGGCTTCAGCTTCCCCCTCCAAAATGTAAGTTGAGGGACGGGGCTTCGGCCCTTGCTTTTTGTTAGGCTGAGAGGGGAAGGGAGCCTTTTCTGAAATTGACAGCATGACGTTTTCCTGTGTTCGTGCAGAAAAATGTATTTGCACAAACAATTTAAATCTGCTAGTTTCAGGAAAAGCTTCCATTACCTCTCTGCATTAGAAAAATCAAATGCACACATCAGTCCCCTCCCCATAGATGCGAGTCAACATATGATAACGTTGTGTGTTCTTTCAGATCGGGGGGAGGGGGTAGGGGTAGGTGGCTGGTGTGCACAGTTGCTTTTTCTTTTGCAGAAGAACGGAGAGGCAAGCCTTTTCTGAAACTAACGGTGTTAATGGGTGTTGCATGTTAGCTCATTGTGTATGTATAGATGTGTGTAAAGAGTGTGTATACAGATTATTTAATGTGTGTGAAAGAGTGTATTAAAAAAACTTGAGGGGGTATCTGTACTACTACCCACTATATGGTTGAGGTAGGGGTACAGGGGCACCCCAGCCAAAGCTCTCAAATTGGTAAACGTGGGCGAGCAGCCAAGGCATAAACTCAATGGAGGTGATGCAGGCTTGTTCTTGGGTACAGACTGGATCCCCAAGCCCCCACATTGGAGTGGCCACACACTATGTTAGGTAGTTCTTTTATAAACTAACATAAAGGGTATGTGGATATACACAAATAAATTAGACTCACATTGTACTTAGAAATGTAAGCAAATAGTTAACTCAACATCTACAGTTCTATGTGGCACCACAATTACCCCTAGATTCAGTTATAATGCACCAACCGTTGATAGTTATTAAAAAGCATGAAACGTTATTAGACAATGGTTATCCCATATACATTAAAGTCGAAATGTAGGCAATACTTGGAACATTGGCCGAATGCTTCCTTTGAGAATACAAATTCAATACTGTGTGAGGATCCCCCCACCTAAGCAACCTGTAAGAAAATGTTAATTTGGACTTTGCTTTTAAAACATTCCTTATATGTTCAGTAATTGTCTGCTTTTGTTTCTTCAGATCCCACCACCCCTAAGTACCTGTGAAGCTACAGGAGAAAAGGATACAAGATGTTTCTGGGACCCTTGGATGTTGGATGAACCCTAGATTCCACTTCACAGTACCTTTGTTGCCCTGGAGAGCGAAGTGGTGGAGTGCCTCTGTTTGACTCGACAATTCCACTCAAGGATGGACCCCCTATGGAAGAAGGAGTAGCAGGTACGTTGGTGTCGAGCAGGAGAAGGGAACCAAGCCGTGTCGGAAAGGCAGCAGTGAAGATCTGTGGCAGTGGCCTCCTTGGTCGAGTGTCTACGCCAGGTGTGGATGTCCCAAAAAGTTGAAACTTACTGTGGACCTCGACAAGGCTTGAGGATAAGTCCATTGGTTTTCGTCGAAGACCTTCAGTGGCGATTGGTGCAGTGACAGAAGTAGGTGTCAGGATTTGGTATTTCACAGTTGCCCACCGTTCGGTTGTTTGGTGCTGCAGCCACAGTGTGGATGACAGGATAGCTTCTAGTGATTTGGACTCAACCACTGGACTTCTCTGAGGGCCATCACCAAGTTTGGACACTCGGGACTCGATCTTCGGTTCAGAATGGAAGGATACCCACCGGTAGGCACTTCTCTGCAGGAAGTGACTCTGGAATTCCTCAGCCAGGGAAAAGTATACAGATGTTGTGGTTGCAGTGTCCCTTGAAGATTTCTTCCATTGGTTGGAACTTGGCAAGTTTTGGACATCAGCTAGCACTATCCCAGAGTACCCCCTCTTCTGGGTGATACACAGCAATCTGGCTTCCCAGCGGTCATGAACAGCCTCTGGATACAGGACAATGCTGGTGGACTTCTTAGGCATAGAAGATCCATATACTCTTCTTCTGGACCCACCTCTGCAGGACGGCAGGCACACAGTACTTTCATTCAGGCCAATTCAAGTGAAGAACAGCAGTTGCACACTGTCCCCTCATAGCTATGGGAAGAGTTTGTTTGTCCAGATCCACTCTGGTTCAGTCCTGGAATCAGCAAAGCAGCCTTTGGATTTGTTGAAGAGTTGCAACCGCAGACTTCTTCATCCAGCTGGATTAAGGATTAAAGCTTCAGGAATACTCCAGGTTTCTTCTTCTGGTTTCTGACTTTAGCTTCTGACACTAGGGTAATGGAGGGGTCCCTTCGTATACACAATGGTCTATCATACACTCAGCTGAGCGAGGCAAAGTGAGCCAATCACACACTAGTACATTCATCAGGCAGCATCCAATCATGCTCACAGGCATTCAGGCCATTCACCCAAAACCAGACACTCAAAACATTGAATGTGTTTTGGAGGAAACTCCCAGCCTTTCAGAGCATACACTGCATTCATTCCAGTTTCAGTCAGGGCTGGCTCAGGCAGACCACATGCATTGTGACATACAAGCAAAACCAGAGCCCCACAACACAGAATGTGATCTGACTCCCTTTTACATTCATTCAGGTCCCACCCTTTGGGTGTACCCTAAACAAGCAGCCCGTGGGAAGTCGCCTAACAGTCTAGCAGGGGCAGTCTCAGAGCCATACATGGTCCTTCCACCCAGCATCCAATCAGGGGAAGGGAACAGTGCTTCCCATGACTTTGGAAAAAAGGAAGGGAAACCCAGAAAGCCAGGTGGTCATCTTGCCTTTGTTTAGGAATCCATTGATTCCTATAGCAGGGCCTGGGTGTCCCAAGATGGGGGAAGATCAGAGCCACTGCAAAATCATCATATAGCTGACATCAGCCCATGACCTGCTCTGTGGGCAACACACAGGTGACCAGAAACACACACTATGGGGACCAAGGGGTATCTCAGCCCATGGATGCCCACTGGCGTAACAGGGCTCCTGCAGCCTTCACGGTGTGGGGTTCCACGTGTTACCCATTCACGACCCCCCAAGAAAACAAACCTTAAGTGCGAGTCGAGTTACGGGCTTTCTTAAAAATAAAAAATAAATGAAAAAGTCCCTCATGCCGGCTAACTGAAGAAGAGCACCTCTCCCAGCCTGGGCCCAGACCGAAGACCAGAAGCAGCGTTGTGTGAAGTTAAAGCACAATGGACGGACAGGTACGTTAAAACATGTTTGTATCATTTGTGGATGGTGTATGTTTCTGTGTGTTTGTAAGATTTGTAATGCATGTATATATATGTATGTAATGTTGCCCGTATGTAATCTATGCATGGTGCAGACCCGGCTGAAGAAGTGCGGGCCCATTTCAAAATGATGGTTTGTCGTCCCCTTTGCTTAGAGCAGAAAATAGTCTGGGGACCCCGTGTGTGCACCAGGTGTGCAACAAGACAAACATTTTGGAAGGTGGCTAACTTTAGAGACTGCGGGGAAGGGGCGAACTTGCTTGTGTGGATGCATCCAGTTTCTTACATATTCTTGGACTATTCTGCTGCAGCTTAAATGTTACAAGCAGTTAACTCTGTCTGTGTCTGAAACACACACTTAAGTTTTGCTCTGAAAATGAGCTGTCTCTCTGTCCCCTCTACCCTTCCAATCACTCCCCTGACATGCAAGTACTAACCCCACATCACAACTTGAATTGCCTAAAAATCTATGCATATGAATACAGGAAACGGTTTACAATAATTATTGTGGGCCCTTTGTTAACAGTTCAGCCCCAAATACTGCTTGTTATCTGTGTCTGGTCCTGTCCTGCCACAGCTCTGTAGGTCAGCCAGATAAAGTCAACATTAACCAACATTTCGGGAGTTAGGGGGCGAAAGCCTGATCTGCTCAATGGCCATTGCACCAATGATGGAGACAAATACAGCCGGGGGTTAATAACTGCCAGTTACCATGAGATGGTCAACCCTGGAACACTAAATGCCCAATGATTATCACCTCGTTGTCTTTTAACACAAGTTCCTCCACATCAGCCCCTTCCTGACAAAGAAGAATGTGTCGTTTTTCAGTGGGCATTTCGTTTTTCAGCTCCCTGATGACTGACTGTCGAGTGATAGTCGTTGGCTATTAATGCAGGGTGTTTTTCTTTGCTTTAAATGAGTGCTATGCAGCACGCATTTTACAAACCTCATTTGTTGGAGCCCTTCAGGTCGTCACTTCCAAGTAACGGCCTGTAGGGCTCCAGCAAATAAAGCTTGGAACAGGAGCGCTGCAAAGCGCTAATTTAAAGCCCCATACCGAACATAATATAATAAAAGGAATCTATTTCTGTATTATAGGACTGCTGACTGGCAACATGGGAGCAGTTGCTGGGGGCTCCCCTGAGACTCGAGAACCCCTTTCGTTTGAAAAGTTTGAAAGGCCCTGCTGCCCTACCTGTATGCATGCATTCATGTGTGTGCGCAGGGCCGGCTGAAGACTTGTCTTTGATCGATGGGGGGGTGGTCAGTGATTTAAAGTGTGATATGAAAATAAGCAGGGGCTCTGAAAAGGGGGCATGGCAAAATTGTGCTGGGCATGGTAAAGGAGTGGAGGGCTTGGGCACGCCCATCACAAATTCTCATGCATACATTATAATGGATACAGTCAGGGGCCGGGGGTTGATAGCTGCACATTAACATGAAATGGGCAGCCAGCAAATAGCTGAAACACAAATGTCCACTGAAACACAATTAGTCAGTCTTTGTCATCAAGGGGCTAATGTAAACGAAAGTGGAGCAAAAAGGCAACAAGGTGATAAAGCGTTGCTGGATACCAAGCAAAGTGATGGCCCCTGAAGGGCTTTAGCAAATGCACCCTGTAGCATGTGCACTGCAAAGCACACATTTAAAGTCCTGAATGAAAGGAGTATCTTGTAGTCTCATAGGACTGCTAACTGCGAACGTGGGGGCAACTGCAGCGGTCCTCCCTAAGTATCGGGCCATTTCAACTGGAGAGGTTAAAAGGCCCGGATGCCTTTCCTGCGTGCAGGCAGGGCGGAAGCTGATACATGATTTAAATAATAACAAAACAAGAAAGTACACGCCTAATACCTGCGCCACTCCTTTATTAATTTTTTTGTTGTAGCGTTTTAATGTGTTTAATAAATATAAGGAGGGAGTTTAGCATTAGTTCTTAACACAGTATTTTAAATGCAGAACCTTTGTTCTCACTTTTATGCGTGGAAACTCTCACAGTCTGTACCTGTCACCTGTTACAAAGAAGTGTGGGAGCCTCTCCACTGAGAATGAACATGGCCCAAATACCCTGTTCTATGAACTGTCTTCCACCCAGGAGGGTGTACAGCCACCTTTTAGCTCACTGCACCCTTCACCTGTTTCACAATTTCTGTCAACAATTAGCAGCTAAATTCAAAACAAAATGTTTCTGGAACAAAAAGGCTGTTTGTGTGAATATATACTAATGAGTGTGTGCGTGCCAGCGCCACTGTGTATACAGAGGGCTTTCTTGATACATTAGAATGTGTCCTATTGTTAGATGAAGCCTCTGCTGTTTTCAGTGAGGCTGCCTCTTCACGGTAGGTATTGATGGCCTCTGGTTTGGACTGCATCATCTCCCTTATCAGGTCCACAAATCAGGAAAACAACTGTTTGGCCCTGTTCATAATTAGGTCATTGTCTGAATTTTAGTGGCCTATGTGTAAGTCACATCTTACCTTTGGGGGGCCTTCCCTCCAGCTGTAAAAAAAAAGATCCAAGGCACCTGTGAGGTGATTATCATAATGGAGTGAAAGGAATGCAGAAAGGGGGTTAATTGCTGCCGATTTTAAAGGGACAGACAGCCAGCAGAAAAAGGCTGATGAAAAACTATATAAAGGTATTAATCACTTTTTGACAGCATGGCCCTAATGTAGAGGATACCAGAGTAAAAAAAAAGCAACAAGGTGATAAATCCATTTAATGTCCTGAATTAGAGTATGTTGCTGTATTTTATGGCTGCCAACAGGGGGAAGCTGCTCTGAGCCCATTTCAACTAAAAAGGCAAAATGCCCTGTTGCCGTCCATATATACATGACATATTCATGCATGTTTTTTTATGAGGAGAGTGAAAAAAGAAGTGATTTTTATTGACTGGTTCTGAAATAGATAGATTGGGTTTGCATATTTAGGAGAGCTTTACAATCACTACACTAGCATATATTGTGTCCACATGTTCATGGAAAAGCGATTTGGCAGTCCCTATACTGACATAATTTGTGGCCGCATGTTCATGAAAGTGATATACAGGTACGATACTGACATACTGGCATACAGTCACAATACTAGACTGGCGTGTTGGTGCAGCCAGTCTAGCCATTTCCTTCTGTGGCTTGACATTTTTTACTTGGAATCTCTTGTAAAGTAAGCATAAGTGTTATTACATTTCCATACTGGTGCACATTGTGCAGCCACTTTCGACATGTTTTCTTATTGTGATACAGCATTTTTAAGGGCAAAGCCACCAGTGGTATTTCCTTTTGTTGGGATACTGCCATATATGGGTAGAGCCCACATGGACATGTTGTCCTATAATATCATTACTGCCATTATGTGCAAAGCAAGCATGAGTATATTCATAAATGGGAATATTGGCAAATCATGTTATAATGAACAGAAATGTATGTTTTGTATCTAATGTGGAAGTTGGATTTGTGACACACTACTACTGCCGGGTGCCCTGGTGGTCACTCTTGCCTAAAAGGTGATACCTGATTGGATACCTGGCCTTTAAATATAAAAATTATAAAAGCAACTACATTTTGTATTTTATCTTTAAATTCAATCACTTTCTCATTTTCACTGGCATATTGCATTTTAAAATTTACAATTTGATACTTGGGCCTCATGCCAGACAACCCCTGGGATAGAACAGAGGGGGTGAGGCCTCTAAGTTTGCCACGCCCAGTTTCTGAAGTGGCCCCTCCCTTCACCAGTTAGCCCCCCAAAATGTAGGTTGTGTTGCGCCCCCTCAAAGCTCCCAAGCAGTCCTCATCCTTTCCAAGCTTTAAAGTGGGTGCTTGAACTTGACACGGAAAGGTCGGTCCAGGCTCAGCTTTCCATTCAAATGCATTGGACCGGAGAGGTACCCTGGAGGATGACAGCAGCAAAAAAGTTCTAATTATTCAAAATGATGGATGCTGGTTGGGATGTCGAAGAAAAAAAGGTGGCTGAGGACTTTGTGACCCTCATGTGTAGTGTCCACCAAGCCACCCTTGTTTTACCCTCATCATATTTGAAGTCACATAATTGCAGTTTTCCTTCTTGGACCTTATACATGTAAATATTCGTTTCAATGCCTTCCAAAACATGGTTTAAGTTGGAACCTCGTATCAATGTTGTAAATATGGCTTCTTCGCCGTTCCTTGAAATATCAACACGAATCAGACAGAAGTAAATACATGTTTGATCCCTTCTGATGTGTCAAACACCTCCAATTGAAACCATAGAATATTACATTTCTGAATATATTGATGCTGGGCCAGGGTGCCCGGCAGAAGAAGAAGCGCGGCGCCGCACGCTGCACGCAAGTAGTGGGGATAGGGTGACAACATCCTGGCACTGGCCCTATTCAAATAGATCTACGAGCTCCAGCTGACGTCCTGATTCCAGACTTCCAATTTCCAGAAGCATGTTCTCAATTTGCCCCTTTTCTTCTGATCCAACATTCATAAGGGGTCCCCCAAATAGCGCCTACTTCCGTACCTGCCTCCTGTTGATTTTGTTTTTCTCGTTTATATCCAAGTATTGCGTTTCGTGAACATTTGCACTTAAAACGATATTGACATTAAATCTGCAGCATCCCATGCTGGCTTTTTTGGGGGATTGCTGTGCTTTGACTTGTTCATTGTGCACCACATCGTCTGATCCACAGGTTGTACCTGTTTTATGTGCAGGAAGCTTGCACTTTTGCTGCCCTTGCTGTGCCTGTTTCTTGCGAGAGGGAAGCTTGAACTGTTGTTGTCTGTGCTGTACAGTGATGGCACGTGGACCTTTCAAGCTTTACTGTTGAAATGGGCCTCAGGGGTGCACTGAGCCGCTGTTGTCTCAATGTTGGCAATCTGATCACTAAGCAAAATACTTCTTTCATTCAGTACATTAAATGTCCTCTTTGCAGTATACATATTAAAGGCTGCGTTTGCTGGTGCTATCCAACTCCATGGGCCTTGCAGTATCCTGCAGTGTTCTTATCACCTCGTTTGTCTTTTTACTCTGGTTGCGACTGCATTAGCACCTTGCTGACAAAGAGAGCTTAATAGCTTTTCAGTGGACACTTAGTGCTTAAGCTTCATGCTGGCTGTCTTTCTTTGTTAGGTACAGAGGCCAATAAACCTGTGCCTTGATAATCTGCAGCTATTCACCCCCTTCATCCATTCCTTTATCTCTCCATTACATCTTACGCACACCACAGCTGCCTCATACTATTTTTCCCTGATGCAGGCAAGTGGAGGAGATGCACAGGGCACCCTACGTAGGATTGGGGCTGCTATATTGATATAAGGGGACAGTCAAGCACAGACAAGTTAAATAAGAACAATAGAACATAAAGAAATGGCAGACCGCAATGGTGAGGAAAAAGGGATGGAAACCATGTATTGCAAAATCAATGAGGAATGCCACTCGGGGTGCACATAGGTTGCACTTGAGACTACCCAGTGAAATAAGGGAAGCTCAAGGCCTCAGTGGAAATTATTCTTACAGGCACCACACCCTACAATCCCAAGGAAGGGAACAACAAGAGTGGATTATGTATCTGGACCATAAGGCACAAACAAAGAGTGTACTTAGATGAGACAAGCTTGGGTGGATTCAGTAGAACATACCGTGGATGACTTCTGTGAGAACAGAAAGCAACACAGGGTTACATGAAGTACTCTATAGTACAGGTAGGACAAGACAAAGGAAGGGCAGAGGTTGCCCTCTAGGGTATAGGAGCCAATCTCTGTACAAGGAAATACACAGAGGCATGGATACATATACCATCAAAGACTTACCCAAACAGCAAAGAAGTGACCAGGAATGCAGAAAACTGTAGCACAGAACTAGTACAACGCAAATGAGGCAGGGCAATGTACAAAGCAGTAGAGGCTGGGTACTCGTACAAGGCAACAGAGGCTGTGTACTCAAACAAGACAACAGAGGTAAGGTATTGAGACAAGGCAACGGAGGCAGGGTATGGGTACAAGGAAACTGGATGGAGGTAAGAAAAGCAGGCTAGAAAATTATACTGGAAACGCAAAAATGACACAAGGCAAGGCTATGGAAAACATAACTGGCCACAGGAACACAGCACAAAGAAAGGAGAAAATACACTGGCAGCAGGCAACGCGATGAGTACTGAGCCAGCATGGCAGGGCTGTGGAATTTGGAGCAAGGCAGCACAGTAGCAGGGATCAGTCACAGGCAAGACACAAGGCGGAGTGTTCAGAAAATCAAAGAGAGGTTCCAAATGGGTTTCACAGCACGAGGTTCAGAGTTCAAAGCACGAACAGGGATATTTAGAGTGTGGCAGATTATAAGCAGTGCTAACAGGGAGCACAGACAGGGCGGAGCTGTATGATTGTAATGTACACAAGCAGTCACAGGTATGGGTAATGGAAATTCCTGGCATGGACTTTGGGAGAGGCGCCAGTGCTGGCAAATGCCAGGAGTTATTGTATAGAAACAAAATCAGAGTAATTGCCATCGGTTTGTGAGTGCTGCAGTGCATTGAAATGTATCTGTCGCCTTCCATTCATATGAAACCAGCGTGCATGCAATTCAGAGTCCAAGAAAGTTTCCGGATTAGGCTGCCATGTTTGCTAGTTATCTTGCAGGTGGAATAATGAAACATGAGTACATGTTTCGGGAAATACAGATTTGTGCAAGGAAAAGTGGAATAGTGATTTGGATTAATCTCTGGGGATGACCTACAACGTCACCCAGAGGCGTTGATGAGGAGACTTGACAGAAAAGGGGCTTCCAAACATCACGTTGAAAAGGGCCCCCATTAGACATATTAAGCCAGCCTTGGTGCTATACTCATTTTGTGTATGTTGATCTAGTTTCCCGTGCTGCTCTCTATGTTGTACATGTTCTGTGCCAGTGGAGTATGCAGAGTTGTTTCCCATACGTACTTCTTCTATATGTGAGGGAAGCATGCAAACACTTTTCAACACTCTCTACTCAAAGGCGACCTCATATGATTTGAGCACTTGTAACTATTTTTCTCACCAACCCACGCTTCAACAAAATCTACTTTGGAGGTCGTAGCTTCTATACCATCAATGCTCACCTCTCTCAACAAAGCCAT
The DNA here is from genome assembly GCF_040938575.1 of Ambystoma mexicanum. Classification (NCBI taxonomy): domain Eukaryota; kingdom Metazoa; phylum Chordata; class Amphibia; order Caudata; family Ambystomatidae; genus Ambystoma; species Ambystoma mexicanum. The sequence continues at coordinate 309,658,894 of NC_090921.1, forward strand.
TCCATGCAGGACCATGTGACGTTACAGAGCCTTGAAGACCTGGCTCTTCACTCAGTAACCACCCTCGCTCTTCACTCAGTAACCACCCCGCTTTTCACTCAGTAACCACCCTCGCTCTGGCTTCACGTGGTGACCTTTGCGCTCTTTTGATTTGTTTAATGTCTCCATCAGTTTGAAATTATATTGCTATCCTCATGCGTTTACAACCCTTAAGGTTTGACAGAATTTCATGGTGTGAGGCATTTCATGGTCTGATCTCTGGGCATGTTGCATATTACAGATATTTTCACTAAAACATGCATTGTACGCATTCAATCCTTTATCATACTATATCATTCAGATGCTAATGAATATTCCCTGTCATCAGGCTGGGAATCCTTGGTAAAAAGAATGCAGTTTAGCTTTAAACTTAAAACTGCTCATCTCCTCTATATTCTATCAGTGTCCTTTGGGTCATACTGCCCCCCGTCAATGACACTCGTCCTCCTAAGCACCACCGCTGGTGGTCATCTTCAGATTTGGTAGAGCAAGTAAAGTGGCAGTATGATCCAAGAAGAGCCGCAGAGGGGAAGGAGGGTGGGTTAGCATGTGAATCCATGCCAGAAACATGCTGGAGAACAAGAGTTGCAGGTAAGTAACTTGTTCCTTCTCTAGCATGGGGTCTGGCATTGATTCACATGCCAATGAATACGATTATACAGAAGTACATATACACAACCCCGGGAGGTGGCAAGGCTCACAGAAGCCATACACTCACCTCAAGGTTGTGATTCCTACCTAGAATCCCTGTCGACACAGTAGAATTTTGTAAATGTGTGGGTGGACCTCCACGTAGCAGCAGCCCTGCAGATATTGAGCAGGGGAACACCAGAGAGAAATTCTGTAGTTGCCACAATGGCTCTGATGGGATGAACTCTCAGCTGGCCAGGGAGTGGCCTGTTGGCCAGACAATTGCAGTGCATGATACAGACGGAGAACAACCTGGATATGGAAGTCTTAGACAGGGCCTTCCCATGTCCCACAGGTCCAAAAATGACGAACAGCTGAGACATCTTGTGAAAGTCTTCAGTGCATGCCATGTAGAACATGAGGCCACGAGCAACGTACAGCGAATACAACGCCCTTTCAGCAGGCGTAGAAGGGTTCGCGTAAAACACTGGCAGCAGCAAAGGCTTGTTGAGGGGAAAATCCAATGGAACATTTGGCATGATGGTGGGATGAGTCCGCAGCACCACCTTGGTAGCGTGGAAGGACAAATGCGGCTGCTTGCAGGAGAGTGCCGGAATCTCCCGGACATGCCTGGCTGAGGTGATCGCCACTAGGAAAGGAGTGTTCCACTATAGAAACTTTAGCGTGGCCGGATGCATCAGCTCAAATGTATGGCCCATAAGTCTAGACAGGACTTTGTTCAGTTACCAAACCAGTGCAGGTCACTGGTGGGAAGGACCTGAGGAGAACCTTGAGGAGCTCTTTGAGGAGCCTCTGTGAGCATAGGGAGAGCTTGGCTGGCACCCGTGTGTACTAGGATATGGCAGCCAGATTAACCTTGATGGAGGCTTGAGCCAGGCCTGCCCTAGCCAGTGAGAGCAGATACAGACCATATTCCGCAACGCGTATTCTTCTGCGCCCTCCACCACACTGTGAAGCGCTTCCGTTTGTGCCTGTAGAAGACAACAAAGGGGGAGCTCTGGCCTTGGCCAAAATCTTCTTGCATTCCAGGGGCAAGGAAATAGTGCCTGAATTCTAGGGCTGCAGGATCCAGGCAGTGAGGCTCAGTGATGCTGGGCAGTGGTGTAGGATTGTTCTGGTTTCTCTGGATAGCAGATCAGGAAGTGGAGGCAGCTGGATGGCCGGAACCACCGACAGATGGAGAAGATCTGAATACCAGATCTGCCATGGCTACGCTGATGCGATGAGGATCATCCTGCAGTGGCAATGTCTGTTTGTGTTAATCACATGTAATATGAGTGGAATCAGAGGGAAGGCGTACGGAAGAGCTTCTCGCAGGGGAATGAGAAGGCATCCCCTAGACTCCTCGGCTGATGATACCTGCTGGCAAATCTCTGGCACTCGGAGTTGGCTGCTCTCACAAAGAAGTTGATCTGTGGAAGAACCCACTCGCTGAAGAGATGCAACACATGCGCTTGTTGGAGCTCCCACTGATGAAAGGACTGCAGCTTCCCTTTGAGCGAGTCTGCAATGGTATTCTTGATGGCTGCCAGGTGAAGGGGGATGAGGAGCATGCCTTGAAGAATGGCCCAGCGCTACAGGGACTAGGCTTCCAGGGAGAGAGTTGGGGACGGCGTCCACCTTGTTTCCAGTGACTACCCTTAGAACTGAATTCAGGCCGAAGGGTAGGGCCTTGAACTGGTAGTGCCACCCCTGGATGACAAAATGCCGGAACCTCCAGTGTTTGCGATGTATGGGGATGTGAAAGTATGCATCCTCCCGTCCGAGAGTCCAGAAAATCCTCTTCCTCTAGCTAGTCGAGCACGTACTGCAACATGACCATCCTGAGCTTTGAAGCTTCAGGCACTTGTTTAGGCGTTGCAGGTCTTGCATCGGTCACCACCCGCTTGACTTCTTCCTTACTTGAATGTATCTGGAGTACACTCTGGAGACCTGGAGGTGCGAGAGACCAGTTCTATTGCCCATTTTCTCAACCTTCTGTAGCTTTTGGACCATGCAACGTTTTTGACGTGTGACAGGAGGAATGCAGGAGTACCTGTCTTGAAATTCGAAAGCATGCCCTTGCTAAAGAATGTCCAGCACATATTTGTCCATGGTGATCTTTCTCCACTGCTTGACAAAGTTCACTAGCCAGCCTCCCACTGAGGTGTGAAAGTGGGGGCGCATCTAGTGTCCTAGATGGTGGACAATGACGACTTTGGCCTCCAATGCCATAGGCCTGGGGGCGGCCCCTGTGAGCTTCCTGGGATGTGGAGTGGGAAGGCTGATGATAGAGGGTAGTGTACCCCTTGATGGACCTGGAAACCCTCCGCCTCGGGCAATGAAAGGACTACCCAGGGTCCCCAGAGAGCATGCCACACCATACCCCATCTGGCAGAACCCTGAGTCTGCTATGTCGAGCATGAAAGTAACAGTGTGATCTTACGCCAACGCTCCTTCCTGGAATAGCACCAAGGCTTTGGCCTTCTTGTCATCAGGGAGGAAGTCCAGGATGGGCCTGAGCTTATACCACAACTTCCTGTCGTACCGGCTTTGATGGTGGAGGCTGCGGTGTAAATGATGCACCTGTCAGTCACATCCAGCTTCCTGTTCTCTTGGTCCGGAGGCACCATGGAAGATGACAAGGGGTTGGATGATCACTTCCTGGTGGCAGCCGACACCACAGAGTCCTGAGAAGGCTGAAACCTGAGACACCTGGGGTGGAATCCGGGACACAGTACTTCTTCTCCAGCCTTGCACTCTTCACAGGCACACTATTTGGAGCCTTCATGATAGCCGTTCCATCTTCCCAAATGTCGTCCAACAGAGAGACTGACACAACAGTCTTCCTTGAGCACTCTCTCCACTGAAAAAGTAAGCCGTCTTTCTTTTTCACATCCAGCACCAAATTGAAGAGCTTGGCTGCCTTCAAGATGATGAAGTGGAAGGATCAAACCAATCTCGTCTGGTGGTGAAGCCCTGGCAGGCTCAAAAACCTGCGGTGGTTCCCAGTCCGCTAGAAAATAATCCTCATACTCATCAGTGTGAGCCGCTGTGGTATCGATGTCAGTGCCAGTGTCTGTGTGAACTGGCTCCTCTTCCACCAGGGAAGCACCCAAGCAGAGGTCCACATGCATCAGGCAACCAAAGGGGCAGCGTTGGCTGATGCCTAAGTGGCCTTGGAGGACTTCTGGCTAGTCTTGGAGGACTTCTGGCTGGGACACATACAGGAGCAGCAGGCAGCCGTTGTTAAATCTCTGCCAGCAAAGTATGCAGGGTGGTCAGGATGTTCAGTGACATATCCCTTAGTGCAGGATGGGGTGCAAATGGTGCAGCCAGAGCAGGAGCGGGCTGAAGCCCCTTGGATGGTCAAACAGCTGGAAGGACTCATGAGAAAGTGATCCCTCTTGAGAAATGGGTCCCTGACCCCCTTCATGATCTGAGTAGAAGTCTTCTGTAAGACCATCCTCAGAACCGGTGTAGATATGCAGACATTTCCTTGGAGATGCCATGGGAGCCAGAAGAGACACCTTGGCGGGCCTGGGCATGAAATCCATAGGTGGAAGCAAGTCCCTTACTCTACCTGCGTCCTTTTGGAATCTGTTTAAAAGGTGCTGCTGACAACAAGGTCATGGTTGAGATTGTTCAAGGGGATCCCAGCGGACAAGAGACCCACTGAGTAGTTGTTGTCATGTAGGTCGAGACGACTGCAGCTGCTGATATTTTCATTGACAAAGGAAGAGTTAGTTTCCCTGATTTCGTCAACAGGATCGTTGATGGTGCAGTGGTCTTGGTCAATGACGAGGCCGTTGTTGAATACGGGTCCTGGTGGATGGGGTTGCTGTTGATGGAGCTCGTGCCACTGACAGTAACGAAAATGGTGTGCCACTGACGGGCCTCCAAAAGGGCTGCCCTTCAACTGCTTGGGCTTAGAGGGATCAAGGACTTCCTCGTAGATGGAGCTAACCCACCAACTGGAAGGCTTTTCATTGATGGAGATGGTAATGTAGACAGACCCCTTACGGAACTTAGTCCCGCAGACGTGGTGACCATTGAGGAAGCAGATGGAGCATGAATCTTTGCCTTCTTTGGATCTCCCCAGAAGGAGCATCCTCAAAGGATCTTGACCTCATATTTCCAGAGGGAGTACGCTCATGGGACCTGCCAGTTCTGGATGAGGCATGACTGCACCCGTAGGCCATGTCAAAGGCCTTCCCCTGCTCAATCCAATCCACTAACCTTCGTTGGCGATCCTTCCTGTTCTTCTATGAGAAACCATGGCAGATGTCGCAACCGTCACCGTCGTGGTCCAGTTGATGACAATAAAGGCACTTGAGGTTGCGATCCTCAACGAAAATGTTCTTCAGGCCGCAGGCCTCACAGGCCCTGAAGAGACTTTTCTCTGCCACATCAGACATGGTCGAGGTGAAGATGAAGGCCGAAGCTTGGGCCTGCTGGAGTCACAGAGAGAAGATCCAACAATGAAATAGACTATCTTCGGCGACAATGGGTCCCTGCTGCCGTAAGTCACCGCGTGACAGTTGATGAAGAAGAGATGGAAGTAAAGCTTTGAAATCAGTCAAAAAACAGAAAAACATCAACAGATTTTGACTGCAAGCCAACATTTCAGCAAGTCAATAGCGAATATTTGTGGTGATAGAATTTCCGCAAGAAGATTGTTTGGATTTAGTCTTCGTACACCTCACCTCGCCCCTCGTAAAAAGAACTTCTGCTGTCAGCTACTACGAGCCTACAGAGGTTAGAGTTCGACATCACTAAAATCAATGACTACATGCATACTAAATATGGGACCCAACCATTAAAGGAGGGAAACGTGAAATCAAAGACATCAAGAGGTTTACCACTGTCTGCAGACTCTAAAAAAAATTAACTCCACTGTTCTGTATGACCAAACGTGGGGAAACCATATCCCGATGTTGAAATTAACTGTAAAAATCAATCGTCAATGTTCCGAAAGGGTCATGAAGAGCAGTAAAGAACACATTCTAATACAAGATGAAGCATCATGGTCATAGCGACCTGGTCTCTCAGAAAATACTGGTACCTGTTAGCGTAAGGCCAAGGTTGGGAGAAGGCCCTTGACTCTAGCTCTTGCTCATTTGTCATCCAATAGCGATGTTAAGTGAGACCTGACTTCTCTCAAAACCAAGACTCGACGGATTTGAAATCAATTTTAATTCAGCTTTGAATGAAGGCAAGGGCCTGTTAACTGCTCTAAGAATGGACTTGGGTTTGGAAATAGTGAGTTCCATTAACGTAGGCCATTTTATTCAACAGACGACCCTTAGACTCCAAAATGGTCGAATCAAAAAAAACAACGTAAAACTCCTCTGTGTGATAAATGTCTATTGGAACCCTTCAGCGACTCCTCCACAAAGATTGAGGGAAAATATAAAAGAGCTAATCGACGAAACATCTATTGCAGAAAACATCGAACTGATAATATGTGGAGATCTGATTATGACCTGTTTAAATAATCAAGAGCAGCCAATTTTTGAAGATGAATGTCACTGAACCACTCGGAAAGAAATGGGCAGAAGTGGGTAAAACGTATGGCCAATAGAGACATATATGTGTGTATGTGTTAAATGGTCAAACCACCCAAGATCGCCCGCTTCATCTTACTTGGGAAAGAAACAACCAAAGCTCAATTATCGACTATATATTTGTCTTGAGTTCCTTGTTTGCGGAGATCGTATCTATTGAAATCCTAGAATCGAAGAAAAGTGACCATAATCTTTTGAAAATGGCCTGGAGAGCGAATAAGAACAACAAGGCCTTAATTACTCGACACCAATCAAAATGATAAATACTGGGGCTCAGTTAAGAATGACAAAAGATGATGTCCATCATTGCAACCCGATGTTCCCTGAGTACAACACAAGTCACAGTCTGGTCCGCCCCAGGTAAAAATAGAGTAGACACCATCCTCCAAGCTCACTGTTTGAAGCAAAAAAGAAATGTCGGAGTGGAGAAAGATACACCCACAACTACGACAATCAGGTTGTGTTCAAAAGAGCTGAGCTAAAGAGAAAGATTAAAGCACTTAAAAGGAACCCTTCAAACCTTGACAAAGCGTTAAAAAAGCAGAGGAACGCCTATAAGACCTGGCTGAACTGGAACAAAAGCTCTTTACTAAAGCAGGACGCTACACATATGTTGAGAACCCTAAGTGGGAAGGACTCGAGGGAATTTTGGAAATTGATCAAGTCCACTTCAATCAAATAATTTCCCTTACAAACAGGGTAGGAGAAGCAGACTGGGTAAGTCATTTTAAAGATTTGTTCTCAGACTATAACCTGGGCCCAATTCAGTGCTCTGATCCATCTACCCCGTGGAAGTTAAAATACGACCAATATGACATTGTAGAATTGATAGCCAAAGCCAGCCCATCTACAGCCCCTGGGCCAGACAGGCAGACCAACACAACCCTGAAACACAACCCTGAAGAATGGGCAAAATGGATCTCCCTGATCTTTGATAACACGAAGTAAAGCCATTCAGTATCATGGAAAAAAGCAATTGTCATCCCAATCTTCAAGAGTGGAATGAGAGACGGTCCTAGTAACTATCGTCTGATAGCACTGTGGATGTAATTGGTAAACTATACGCAAACATTCTCTTAAGAAGACTGAATGACTGGGCTATGAAGCTGAGAAGGTGTGATCCATTTCAAACTGGTTTTATTAAGGGTCTCGGTACATCCCCAGCCACATTTATCCGAATGATGCTGAAAGAGAAAGCCCGATCTAAGAAACAAAAGATCTACATGGTATTTGTTGATTTATCAAAAGTGTTCGACTTCGTTAACAGAAGACGTCTGTGGTGCAAACTGTCCTCCTGGGGATGTCCAGCAGACTTAATTGAACAACTAAAGGCCTTGCACACAAATACCACCTTGAGAGTTAGGCTGAATGCCCAAGGCTCGCTTTCAGAAGAGATAACTACTTTCCGGCACCTACGATTTTCAACCTATACTTGTTGGATTTACGTTTCTTTATGGAATCAGTAAGAGTCTTTCCTCCAAAGATAGGAGGTGTCCATGTATGGCATCTCCTATATGCAAAGCTTGTGCTATTAGATCACACAGAAATTGGTCTTTAAAGACAGTTAGTTCGATTGGAAGCCTATACAAGTCTACACAACCTTCAAATAAACACACAAAAAACTAAGATTCTAATACTCGACCCATCGAGGGGAAGGAAGACCAAAACTTTTAACTGGAACTTGGGAACAGCGGCATTAGAGCAAGTCTATTCCTATAAATACTTGGGAGTCCGCATTAGTAGAAGTTGTGTTGAGGTAAATGACATAATAGCTTTGAGAGAGAAGGTCAAAATGCTGTCCAATCAGGCTAGGATTATAAAGAGAAAGGTTTGTCGTTGCTCCTTGGTACCCCTTTTGAACTTCTACAGTCTAAAAGTAGTGCCTGTATTAACCTATGGGTCGGATGCTTTGCTATTCTTCCCATAGAAAGACTGGCCATCTCTGGAAGGAGACTTTTGCAAAAGGGTCCTATGCCTACCGAATTCAACACCAATTCAAATTGTGAGGAGAGAACTGAGCCTTGTCTCAGTTAAAGCTCATTCTGAATGGATGTCACTTACGGTCTTCGGGAAATGCATTCAGGATAACAACGCACCGATATTAGCATTGATAATAGCCCAAATTCTTGTGGGGAAGGAGAAATTGATTGATGAATGATGACATGACTGCGAATCAGCACTGAAATACTTGGGATTCTCTATGGAGGCTTTTCTTAGGAACCCGAATAAAGTGAAGCGAAAGATGTGGTGGCAGACTGGATTACAACAAATATGGAGGCAAACAAATATAGACTTTTTTACCAGCTGTCAAAAGAAACAAGGCCTCTTGGTGACGCTTTGAAATATTTGGAAAAATATCCCAAGCCTTACTTCAGAGATCTCTTTATGAGGATCAGATTGAATCAACGCAAAACCAAAGAAATACTCTGTATTAGATCCACTAGCATAGTGTAAGATGTAACATGATTATTCTGTAAAGTTAGGGGCTCTATAGAAAATTGTGCTTCACATTCTTTTGAAAACATTGATAGCCCAAAGATAAATCCACTTTGAACCTATCCTTAGCAAATATGGGGACCCCAGATGCTGAAGAGTGGTGAAACTTGATATTAAGGGGAGAGAATATCCCCCTAACGATACTGGCTGTCACATTTTTTATTGAAACTTTGCGCTTTATGAATGCAAATAAATAAAAAAGAAACAAAAAAAAACTAAGCATGTGTATATACTGTACCAAATGTGTACGTTCAGAAGTACTACCAACCAATCAGTGGCCAGGACACAGAATAAAATGTTGCCTTCATGCTCACAGAAGAAATAGACCATTGATTTTAATATGAGTGTGGCTCTTTCAAAGAAAGAATGCCATTTTCAGAGACAAAATGGTATGTATTCTCAGCCGACGGAGATATAGGAAAAGGAAATTGTTTCATCGTACTAGAATTGTGAACTCTTTTTGCAGTTTTGCAATGTTCCTTTATAATGATCCATTTCAATATATATTGTATCATAAGATGAACATTACACTTGTTAATGTTAATGTAAAAATACATTATCAAAACCTACAATAGCCACAAAAATGATGTTATAATAGGTTATCATTCCAAAAAGAAGAGTGCACTCCTGATGAACTCAGTGAGAAAGTGGATGGGGAACAGATTGCACCAATAATATTTCATGGCTGATTTGAATGAAATCAAAGATCATTTGTGGAACGTAAGAATGACCACAGAACCTCATGTTTGACACATATGCCTATAACGAAAGGGGTGCTTTGGCCAATCACTGAATATAAAATGAGCTCTGTGTTTGGTGCTCATTTCAATTTTGAAGCTGTATGCGTGTGTTCTTCATGTAGTTGGGTGTGTGAGTGTCCTGAATGTGTGGATGGAACATGTGCTTCATGTCTGACGTAGCTATGCCGTTGTGATGTCTCTAACGACTTGAGGCATGGCTTCTCAGTGCTTTAGTCGATTCTGTCTATGTAGCCGTTTCCAGTTCCTTCTTGTGTATCTTTGTCCACTCTGAGTAGAGTTCGTACTGCTGCAGGGTTGTACGGTCTGTTGAGAGGGTATCGTTTGTGGTAGTTGTCCATTGTGGGGCAGTGGGAATTGGTGTACAGAAGATCGGCGGCCATAGTGTCTCTGGCGCTTCTTCCGGTTAGGGCGTCTTTCTGGACGGAAGGCTTATTCTGTCCTACCCTCTTCACATGGTCATATCAAAAGAGCATGTGGATAGGGGTCTGGAGGGCGCTGCAGAGAGGGGTTGCAAGAGGATATGAAGAATGGGCTTAGATGGGGATGAAATACAATGTACAGAAGGTTGTATACGAATTGTTCGTTTTACAACTGCTCGAATGACAATTGACCTTTTCACAATTGACTGAATTGTGAAGGTCAATTGTACCATATATGTGGGGGGAACCCCCCACAAGCCCCCACCCAATGCCAAATCCCCCAAAACCCATATATATATATATCACCAAACCGATATATATGTATATATATATATATATATGAACAATTGATCGAATTTAAAGGGTCACAATTGACCTTTTCACAATTGACCGAATATATATATATTCGGTCAATTGTGAAAAGGTCAATTGTGACCCTTTAAATTCGATCAATTGTTCATTCGAACAATTGTAAATGAACAATTTGGGTAATACCGTAGAGAAGGGGCAATGAAGAATAATTCTGCGGGGGGCTAGACAGTGTTAATTTTTTAAGTGACTGTTTATGGAGAGGGTGTCTGGAAGAGAGCATGAGGGGCTTGAATGGCATCTGGAAGAGCTTATGAGGAAGTGGTCTGCAGGGTTCGTTGATGATGTGTGTGTGGGGTATGTGGAGGGGGCCTTTGGAGAGGTGACCTGGAAGGTGAAACGAGACCAGAGTCTGGGGAGCGCAATGTCGATGGGATCTCGCATTGGGGTTTGAAGATTTGGTTTACAGGGACTAATGCAGTGGGGTTTTGAAAAAAGACAATGATGAGGGGGCTGTAAGAGGAATTGACCATTTGCCCTAAAAGTGACAATTCAGAAGTAATGTAGATTGGGCTAGAAAGAGGCACTCTCTAGGGTGAGTGAATATGGCGGCATCTATGCTGAAGAGGTGCTTTGTGGGTGCAGTTGAATAGTGAGTCTGTAAAGAGGTTCTCTGCAGGGGGCTGCGGAGATGTGATCTGGAGGGGCTGCAGAAAGAGGAATGAGATAAGGAAGAAGGAGGGTTCCATGTAATAATGTCCCCGCAAAAATGTCTCCTGACAAAAAAGTTGCTGTTTTTTGCGGAGACATTATTACATTGAACATTTGGGAGACACCCTCGCAACCCACACATTTTTTTTTTTTAACAAGGGGCTCAGGGGACATCCTCGCATCCCTTTCCCATACATATTGTCATCATATATAATGTTGCCAATGGCTTTTCCCAGTGACATTATGCATGGGGACATTATATATGGGGACATTATTACCTGATACCAGAAGGAGGTTGGAGGGGGCAGTGCAGAGAGGGTTAGGAGATGGCAATAAGGAGGGGATGCGCAAAGGACTATAAATAGAGGGGCTATGAAGACATGGCCTGGCGAGTACTGTGGAGAAGGAATCAATGAATAGGGCATAATCAAGATAGAGTATACAGGGGGCTACGAGGAGAAGCAGGGAGCGTGTTTTTACTCCTTTTACCCTTCCTCTGTCTGTGCAAGTATGCCACTCTGGGTTTTGAAGGTAGGCCATTTGGTGCAATATGGTGAGTATGTGTTGTTTGCGTTGAATCACAGGGCCATGGATGTCATTTCACCAAAATGCCAGGGGTAGCGGATGTGACATTACACAACCCTTGACCTCTGAGGGCATCGCCGGAAGTGATGTCATTTGACCCCGCTCCAAGTGACATCATGGGAAGTGAAGGCACATGATCTTTCACCCATTGACAAAACAGGAAGTAGCATCAAATAGCATTGTTCCTCAGTACACTAAGAAAAATATGGTTACGATATCACTGTAATATGACATACATTTAATTCAAGAATGGATCACCATATGTAGCGTTACTATCAGTGTGTATAGGCCCATATTACCAAATTACTGTGACTGTAAGCAGACATTGAACACAACAACCTGGACTATTGTACAGAACGTGGGCTAAACTGTTAAGAGACAGAGCATCTCGAAGAGGCCCAAACCCCAAAGCGCAGACATTCAGTGCTTGTCACTGATTGGAAACAGCAACTGACCAACACAAGTCCAACCAGAAAAACGATGGTCTGAAGGGTTTCCCACAGCTGTGCCAGTGGTTATGAAAGATTTGAAACCTTCAGCCATCACCTTTCTGTTTTGCTTATTTGGTAAGTAACCCACCGTTTTTTGTTAGATGGGAGATAGACTGGAAGGATGTGTTGCAGGTCACAGTCATTGCAGGTTTGTTTATTTTAAAATGTAAACAGCAGCTCCATGACATCACCCGTAGAAAAGTCTGTCGGACCTACAGACCTAGGCTACTCCTCACTGATGAAGCCCAATGAGCCTGAAACATGTCTGGGATGCTTATGGTCTCGTGCAGTAGGGCTATGACCTAGCAGTTTGGGCTGGACAGCTCCTGTTGTGGTGGGGCCTAGCCTGATTTGCATAGCGTCTTTCACCTCTGTTTTGCTTATTTGGTAAGTAACCCACATTTCTTTTTGTTAGATGAGAAACAGAGGGGAGGTGTTGGAGGATGTGTTTCAGGTCACAGTAATTGCAGTTTTTTTTTCATTTTAAAATTTAAACAGTAGCAGAAGCAGCTCGATGACATCACCCCTAGAAAAGGCCCCTTTTACTATTTTCTCTGATCCTTTATATCTTGCTTAATGCCAGCCTCTTCCAGCTTCTAAGCACTGGAGCAGGAACTAAACCCATGTTGCACTGCATCATCTTGTTCCCAAAGCAAGTGTGTTGCCCTTGGGGTATCCTTCCAAATATATATATATTCTTGCTTGAGGAAGCAACAGATGGTTTACTTCAAAGGCGGAGGGCAACTTCATGTAAATTAATGATCTCACCTTGTGTCTATCTACAGTGTGCCTGTGATGCAGGTCTGGCAGATCTGGGTCAGCCAACACAGTGCCCAGGCAGGATTAGTGGCAGGAGCCACTGGGGCACACCCCTCTCACTAGAGGCCTAGTGGCTCACTGGATGTGCAAAGCAGACACTGAGAAACACTGATGAGATTTGAGTACATGCTGTGCTGTCACTGAGTACTGCACGCTGCTCTTACCCATTCCCAGGTAGCTAGACCTAGCCCCCATACCCTTCCCGTTGCTACAGTAGCCCCGCCTCTGAACCTTACTATTCAGGCATTGTTCACTAATATACTGCCAACTGGTTAGTGATGGTGGCTACATGCTTTTTACTGCATCCCTGTTATTTCTCCAGCTAATGAGATCTAGATTCCAGGTGAAAAAGGCTGGTACATTTAGCTGCTTTTTCAGGTACAAAACAGATATCTTGGCACTGCTTCTTTGTCCAGTGACCCAGGGGTATTAAGTACAGGTCTAGGGTTAGAAGAGGGAGAGCCAGGGGTAGCAGCTGATACCACTGGCAAACCCCAAATTACGTCCCTGACCAGAGAACCAGTGCATAGCCAGGGTTACTGGAGATAAAGTTCCTAGTCATCCTCAGCCATGAAGAAGTGTCGGTCTTGGGCACAAAACAACTGTTCACGGTTTGGATTATTATGGATTAACTTGGATCATATGGTATTTTTGAGTAGAAGATGGGAGATTTTCCAACATCCCAATGAAACCCACTGGAGAAGAATCTTGGCCCTCATTCCGAATATGGAAAAGTGGCAGCAATGGAATTACCACCACTTTTCCTGCACCACCAAGTCCTGAGTTTGGACTTGGAGTGGAGGAAAATGATGGAGGTAAATTCTTCACCTTAACGTCGAAAACAACAATATCAGTGCAATTACCGCCGGTGGAACTACCGCCGGCTGTAGTTCCGCCTAAATCCCCATGTAGGTAAATGGACTCCAGAAAATGGGGATGTATATATACTACCTACCACCACTTGTAATCCCATGCTAAACCCACAGGGTCAAGTGTTGGTAATGGTCATTCTATTTGGTGGTAGTTCTGCAGTATTTACCGCAGAACTACAACCAAACTGGGAATGAGGACTCTTGCGTTTTATAAATTGCACGGAGTGGGCCGCTTTGGCTGGAATGGTGTGAGAGTGCCCCCAGAACAGGAAAGAAGGAGACGCTTGAACTAGATTTCTCTCTGTCTTTTGGAAAGTGCCACTGTGTAGCCACGGGAACAATGCTCTGATTGAGGCAGGCGATGAAAAAGAGCACAATGCACAAGCTGATTTATTTCCTGTGGGTCTGAAGCGCTCATCGGATGCATTATGTAGAAAATGTCCATCCTCATCAGTTTCCATTGAGGAGCATGCAGAACTCAGAACCATATGCTATATGGTCACTGGTGCCTCACATAATAGACGTATTATAATTTATCGAGTGTTCTGGGTAGTTAGGATGGTAGCTCAGGCAGTGGGGGAGGGTCCTCAGTTTGCCCTGGGCAAGGCTTTATAAAGATGATTCTGAGTGTGGGGCAACTGGGATTGTTTTATGATTATGGTACTGGGTTTCCATTTAGGAAGGTCTAAGGTAGGAGCATAATATAAATCATTGGGACGCCCTACAACTAGTTCATTTGGTTTTCAGAGTGCCTACCTTTGGTTCAAAGGCTCATGTAAAGCATCCTGTATGCATTTTCTTTCTCTGGAGTCAAAAGTAGAATCCGATTAAGTACTGCCCATTTACCAAATTACAGCCGGGCTGAGAATTACAGACACACACACACGCCTTGGTTTAGGCTAATGGCAAATCAGGCTGATGAAATGTTTCTGCCAATTTTGAATTGAAGAGATCAGACCTTTTCCTGCCAGCATGTGTTCAAAGCAAAACAAGGAAAATAATAGGATGGACCAGTGGATAGAGGATGACAAGACTAACTCAATATTTTTTATCCAATTGTATTCAATCAATACAAAACTATATATGTACATTGTAATAATAATACATACCAATATTATAAAATCAATATTTTCATCAAAAAGTATACATAGTCAAGCTCACAATCAAATGTTCTCCGTCCACAATGGCTTTCCATTTTCTTGTGTAAATCAAACTTTGTATTACTACAATTTATTATACCAATACTTTTACAACATACTTTGACCCTATCCTTAATACAGATTTCATCTACAGTTTGTTACAATTCCAAAGGGTTTTTATAGTCAACACGTTTTTCGGTCATGAGGCTAACAATCGTGTCCCTCTCTTTTTAGACCTTCATCAGGACATGGAGCAAATATCTGTCTATATCTTGCCGTTCATGGACTGGAGAGAGCCACATCATCTATACAAAAACATATAATAAAATCAATAAACCTGTCATCCTCATTTCTTTATATGTACTGTTATTAGTTATAAAGCAAATCTCAGAGTTGGTGCATGCATCTTACTCACCCCCGCATTTCATATTCGGAGGTGTAGAAGATGTAACAGAATCAATCCTTCGGTGGTACCTAGGAGTAGCCTGTTGAGTCAGGTCCTGCGAGAAACGTGAGGCCCCCGTTAATTTGTTACTACAACTTCAAACTAGACAACACTTCCCTGTCGCTTCTTCTGGAAGTATACATTTAAAAACAAATAATTTAAAACAAGTACAACGTTAATAGAATAGGTCAGAAGGTCCGAACCTTTCCTGCCAGGAATGTTCAAAGAAAGCAAAGAGTCTCAATGGCCCTCATTACGACCGTTGCGGAAATCAACCGACCGGACCGCCATAGCGTAAATAGCGTTTCCGCCATTGCACGATGGAGCAAAGTGCGGCTCATTCCGACCCATCGGGCACGAGCACCACGCCATGGCGGAAGTGCAAAGTCCGCGATGGCGGAAATGACCCTAAAACGGCCCACACCGCCGCCGTACGGCGCCCTAGGTGCAATACCGCCACCCATCTCAGCGGACACCGCAGTGAGCGCCAACCGGAAAGTACGGTGACCGTAAATATACGGAAACGGAAGTAAAAGCATGGTCCCGGAACGGGAAACATCCCGCCGTACACCTATAAAACCACAAATTCCACACAACCATTAAAAATACTACCCTGAGACACATCCCAACCCGTCATCCACCCTAGTGAAACCAAGAAAAATGGGAAAAGTAGCGAAGAAAGCGTGCGACCGCAAGCGGCAGGTCCACTTCTCCCGTGAGGAACTCACCGTGCTCACAGAGACCCTCCAGGAGAATGCTGCCGCCGTCTTCTCCACGCAAATGACCAGGACGGCACTTGCGAACAAGAAGGCCATATGGGCCCTGGTGGCACAGCGGGTAAGTGCGGTGGGGACCGCACCCCGCAACCCACAGCAATGCAGAAAGCGATGGGACGACCTGCGGATACGCGTCCGTAGCATACTTTCTGCCAACCGCAACATTGCCACAGCTACCGGGGGAGGATCGGAATCACCCATCAAGTTGACCCCCTGGGAAGAAATCTGTGCCTCCACCATTGGAATGGAGAGCATAGAGGGAGTCGGAGGGATGGAGAAAGGAGTGCAGACATCCGAAGATTCAGGTAGGTGTCCCAAATAAAACAATGCCAAAACCACAATGTCCAATCATGTGAAGTACCACGTGCCCACATAGTGCAACAGGAACACATGTCCAGGAGAACGTCCACATACATAGGCCTGATAGCACACTTTAAAACACACATCAAATACATAAATAATGAAAAATCCTAAAAACACCCTCTACACGTGCAGCAGGCACACCCTAACTGCAGGCTGCCAAACAACTGCACCCTCACTCCACACACAAATGAAACCACCTCCAAGGCCCCGACCCAAATCACCCTCAGGTACCACCCCAATGCATGTGATACATTGCCATTCCAATTCCCACAGACCCATTAATAACGCTCGCCCTCCTTTACTCCACCACAGGGTCCGATCCAAACGACGAGCTCCAGGACACCCCTACCAGCACACCTGCAAAGAGGGCCAAGACCAACGGCCAAAGACCCTCCACCTCAGCTGCACGCATCAAGACACGGCAGCAGCACAAATCAAGTGGCAGCACAGAGGAGGGAACTCCAACAGGCACCCCAGCAGCCAGCATGCCCACAACACCACCACCACAGGTCCCCCCAATGGATGCCACAGTAGGCACTGCTTCTGGTGGCAGCAGCACCATAGGTGACACTGCATTAATGGCAGCATGCTCCGACACAGAAAACGGGGATGTCGAAGTTAGATCCATCCATGACCTGTCTCAATCCCCCTGTCTGTTCCATCCCGTACACCATGAGGATACCACGCAGGGGCACCCACAAGACGACGACTGGCCATCCCCCACAAGCCCTGTGGCAAGGCAACATGAGGTGATCAGCCACTCTGTGACACCACCGCAAATGGCCATGGCCCAGCAGAGGCAACAGTCCCTCGACCAGGTAATCGTGCAACAGCAGCAACTGGCCACGCTCCTCAAGGACCATGCCGATGAATGTGGGGGCACTAAGGCAGACATAGAAACATCAACTGAGAAACTTAGGGCAGAAATGGAGAGAAGTACAGAGACACTAAGGGCACAAATGGAGAGTAGCACCGAGAGCCTGAGAGTACAAATGGAGAGAAGCACCGAGAGCCTGAGAGTACAAATGGAGAGAAGCACCGAGAGCCTGAGGGGGGAACTGCATGCGACGTCCAAAGACGTATGTGCCGAACTTGCCGCAGTGCGCCGTGTGCTCACTGAGCTCTCACAAACCCTTAGGGACATGCATGGACGTGAGCAGGCAGAGACATCATCCGTTGCAAGTTCCGTCCAGGGCAGCCCCCAACGTAGATCTGGGAGGAACCTGCGCTCCACAGGCAGGGGTGCCCCTGATACCCGCAGAGGGGGCTTGCAATAGCGACTGCCCACTGACAATGAGCATCTTTGGACACTGGTGTTCGGGGGGGAGGTAGGAGGGTGGAGGGGGTGTGTTGGGCTCACTTGGGTGGCGGGTCGATAGGGTGTTTAACATGATATCACATATGCCATAAACAATGCACGATCATCCAATGAGATGTGTGGACATTGATCTTTGTGTACGAGGCCATTATAGGCGTACAGTCCATATTGTGCATGTTCCAGACACACACAGTGCCACGAGTCCCGTGTCCATGTGTCAGCCACCAGGCGTGAGTGCTAGAAGCATGCATCTATGAGATGCTGACGAATGTCACGGCCCTCCTGTGCCTCGCAGACTCCTTGAGGTGCTGCCACATCCCCACCCTCATCATGACCATCATCAGGTGCTTGCAGTTCTGCGTCAGGGGGCATGGGCACATTTCTACGTACGCACATGTTGTGGAGCATGACACATGCCATGACCATCTTTGCAACCTTCACATGGCGGTACAGGAGTGCCCCGCCAGACCTGCTGAGGCAGTGGAAACGAGTCTTCAGTAGGCCGAATGCCTGTTCTATGACTACACGGGTACGTGAGTGGGCATGGTTGTAGTCCTCCTCATGCTGGTCCCGTGGGTTCCGGACTGGTGTGAGGAGCCATCTCTTCAGTGGATACCCGGCATCACCTGTATGTGGACAATAAAGGAATTCTGAGGAATGCCATTGCTACGTACGCACCCCCCCCCTTCCTGCCAGGTCATTGCCGCATCACATACCCCACATCATCATGCATGAAATGAGACTCACCGAGTAGCCAGGATCTGTTCCCTGCGTGTCGCTCCATGTAGCGTGGTATTGTAGAGTTCCTCAAGACCATAGAATCATGGGTTGATCCAGGGAATCGGGCACAACAATGTGTAATGATCCTGTTGGAGTCACACACCATTTGTACATTCAGAGAATGAAATTGTTTTCGGTTGCGGTACTGGGCCTCCACGGCATGTGGGACGACCAATTCCACATGGGTGCAGTCGATGGCACCAATGCAACCCGGTATGCCGGCAAGTGCATGGAATCCCACTTTTGTGTTGGTAATTTCCTGCTCCGAGCGTGGTAGAGAGATGTAGTCGTCTGCGTGCTTCAGGAGGGCATCGAGCACTTGCAATAGTGTCCGTGAGAACAGTGGCTGTGATATGCCATGCAACTGTCCGACTGTGTGCTGGTAGGTGCCTGTGGCCAGGAAGTGGAGTACAGACACCACCTTCAGTAGGGGTGGGATGGCGGTTGGGCTATCTATCATGCTGACAAGGTCAGCCTGTGTCATGTCCACAATGGCGGTTATGGTGTCCCGGTCCAAACGGTAGAGGGTGTGGATCTGCTCATCAGTGAGGTTGAACGGATGTGCTCGGAGGCGTGGGATTGCGGGCTGCCTGCGTGGTGGTAGTGGCTGTGCTGGCGGCCCTTGCTGGCCCTGCCTTGCCCTCCTCCTCCTCCTGCGTCTCCGCCGTGCGGCCGGTTGTAGTTGGTGTTCGTCTTCTTCTTGTAGTTGGAGTACTTGCAGTGCTATCAGGTCCCCCAGGGCCAACATAGCTAGTCCGGCCGGTAGCATTTCGGAGTGGGTGTGGTTGTGGGAGGAGACTGGGTGTGCAATTTATGTGTTTTCAGGCTGTATGGCCTCCACCTGTGGTGATTCATTCCACCTGTGCAAGCTGCTCTCCCCTTTGGGCGAGCACGTCCCGCACACAACGCTGCAATTCGACAAATGGCATCTTGCTATTACAATCATGTATTTGTACCCGATGGCAGTGTAACATTGGTTGATATGTTCATTCGGCTATGGTCCCATTGTTTCACATACTATCTTTGCAGTCGCGAACAGACTTGTGAAGGGTCAGTGGAACGTAGTACTCGAGTAACGGTGGACCCTCATGCAACACTGTACCGAGGTTCACCGACGGTCGGGGCGTCCCATTTGTGAGTGAAGGCAGTTGCCATTTTCACTCACAGCCGCACTAGATGGATTAATTTGTGAATTCAAGCGGCCACAGATGCCTTTTCGACGTGATGTTGCAAATGAGGAATTCGAAGGGCGGCGCTTTCGGTTTTCAGCTAGCGGCGAGGAGATGCCCACAGGTCTGACTGCAAATGTAACGTTCTATTGTTCAATGTCCTTGGGACAGGGGCCATGGCGAGGATGCAATGATTGATATGAATAGTTTGGGATGCGCAATAGCGACGTGGGCGATGAGGCCGGACGTTCCCAAATACATGTTACTTCACAACACTGGAATTACGGGCTGGGGCACAGTGGATTTTGCAGGCTGCATAACGCACAGACTCAATGGAAATTTCACATGTTATGTGAGTATGGAAACAGGCGTTTTCATTACGGGATGAGGGAATGATGTATGGATGCATGGACAGTTGATTTGATACAGAGTTTGCCATGTACAGGGCTTCTTGGAATCTATCCGCCTCCCCTGCGCTATGTGATGCAGGGCTGCCATAGTGGGACCATCGTCTATCTGGCCTTGTTGAGCCCTCCCTGTCTCGACGCGCCTTCAGACACTTGTGTCTATGCACGTTACCAATCCCATCTGATGGATTCTGTTTTAACAGACGCATGCACAGGTACACTCGTTTGTGATAGTGTTTTCACCTCGATATGGATGGTTATGATTCGCAAGTGGTTTTTGGGTGGTGATGATCCTTTGGAGTGGGCTAGCATGCATATGGCTGTGGATTTGGTGTGATCATTGAAGTGAGTAATTCAAATGTAGTTCTGATGGCCATACTATTCTTTTTCATTTCATTTGGTTGACAGGTATCTCCTCCCCTTTTGCCACTGCCATCTGTATGCCACTCCTGCAGATGGATTTTACTCCCGACACCTGCTGCTTCGTGTTAATCAGTGGAGCAGCATTACGATCTTATGGGACGATCGCCAATGGGCCACATGCCCTTACGCAGTACTAGTGGCTAGGAGCAACATTTCGGCCTTTCAGCTGGACTAGTGCCTCCCTATTGGGACGGCCCTGCGGTTCTAGGCGCTTCCATGTTGCCTTTTCGTACGAGAATGTAGCCCCTGTGTACCATGAAGGAACAGGGCGTCACACAAGAAGTAGCTGGTCATTTATTGCGGATGCAGCCCACAATGGTGAAATGTATTTTGGAGTTCATGGCCTAATGGCTGTATGGGCTTGGAGAATTTGTTGTGCATTAAATTTCTATTCTGATATGAACCGTGTAGCGTTCTTCTTTGCAAGTGATGTGGCATATTACTATTTGGGGAGCGATGTATTGTGAGGAGATCTGCATTGGGTTCCAGCTTCGGGGTATAGTTGCGTGGTACTGTGCTGGGCGCGTTTGCCTACGAAGCCCAGTGAGGTCAGGGATAGGGGCTGCCATTATGACTGTTTTGATGTTGTCATGCTCAGGGGCGGGGGATTAGCTTTTGTGTAACAGATGTCGGTCAGCCAGTTGGATTGGTGTAATGATGTGATTATCGGAATATTGCTGGTCACAGGTGCCTGTGTTTGCGTGCGTTTCTTGGTGGGAGACTGAGGTCATGTCCATTTGTATAGCTTCTGTATTCGTGCCATCTGTGCCCTGCAGCTCCCATTGGGCCCTCTTGAGATTCATTTGTTCGTTGGCAGGCATGGATGACTAGTACATTTCACTGGTTGCATTGTGTGACTTCATTGCACCTACGGGGGGTTGTACAATGTGGCCAGGGAGCGGTGTACAGGCACTCAGTAGGGCCGTTTACGGTTGGTTCGCGATGCCGTACTTCTCACCATGGCGGAATGGTACTTTCCGCCGTGCTTGATGGCGTTAGGTGCATGTCCGCTAGGGTCGGAATTCGTGTACCGTTGCGCCATGGTGGTAATTACGGTTTGGCATGGCGCGCGCGCGCGTACTTGGTGCAGTTAGCGTTGGCGTTCACTACGGTGTCGCTAATGGCATCGTACTTTGCGGTGACGGGTCATGATCGCACCGAGCGCTATTCGATGGCGGTATTGCATTTCCGCCATCGTTTTTCGATTTCCGCCAGGGTCGTAATGAGGGCCAATGACTTATAGCTGGCACCTGGCTTTTCTTTACTATAGAAACCAAAATTAACTCTTTGTTGTTGATAACAAAAATGCGTAATCTTTAGAACACAATTCTTACTGCCAAATTCACAAAAAGTAATGAAAATAAAGAAATGTGCAAAGGAGGCATTCCTTTATTTGCATCACTTTCAGAAATGCGCAGGTCGCCATATTCACAAAGGTGCCTGCACATTTCCATTCTGATCTGTCGCAGAACAAATACAGCGCTGGCCAGCCCCCTCACACACATCAGTGTTTGGAGCATGCATGAAGCTCTCTGCACCCACCGCGTAGATATATGTTATGTGTTTTTAAGGAGTACAGAACTCATAGCATTGCAACCCTACCCAGCTAAATGGTATTTCTTTAGGGAAAGTCAGAGTCTACATCAAAAATGTTTGACATGTCAAGAGTCCAAAAGGCAGCGGCCAGACTGCCCCTCAGCATGAAAAGACTTGAACACATCTCCCCAGCATTACACACACTTCCTTGGGTTCCCCTCAAGGAGAGAATCAATTTCAAAACCATCTGCATCACTCACCACTCACCACAACGGAGAGGACCCGCTATCTTTCAGAAGGATGTTCTGGCATTGTACATTTCCAAGGACCGGGAGGTAAAACCATTAGTCAAAGTCCCGAAATTCAAACGGAAGACAACAGCGAATATCCTTATTCTCTCTTCTAGCCTCAAAACTCTGAACACCCCACCAAGACTTCTCCACTTGGAAGAAAACCAGCTAACATTTAGGAAATAGCTGAAGACATAAATGAACTGGGTGAAACAGCAACTCAGCAATAAGCCACACAAAAAGCATCCTCTCGGTACCGCACCACGTGTAAACACAGGAAAGGGGTCTCACTAAACCATTCTAAAACTGTCAACCCAACCTCATTAATTTTCTCAATTTAGCAAACACTGTTTGAATGCCTCTACATCAAATCAAAGGATTATGGATGGCTCATCTACTAACTATTATTGCAGATAAATAAATATCCTCTTTAATCCATTAATCGAAATCATACTCAAAACCCAATTTTAATGCCCTACCAAACCATAATCTCCCTCAGCTGTACGACAACTAAATTCAGGCTGCCATTCTTCCACTTAAGAAAGACTCTATGGTTCTATGTATTTTTACCATGCATTTTTTCATCAGTGCTTTTTTTACAATTTTTAGTTTAACAAAATTCCCTCCTCGCTCCTAACATCCACCCTCTCAGTCACCAATCCCCCAACTATCTCCTATGCCATATTTCCTGACCAAAACACCCCCTGCATTTTGCAGTAAAATAAATGGTAATAAATCGGCAGGAAAAAAATAGCTGCAATGAAGAAATGTGGTAAAAAGGATACCAGTCTCTACAACCAAGAGCCAAGAAGCAACCTAACCATAACCACACACCCTGCCCTTATAACTCTCAGCCATCAACTAACTCCTAACTACTAAAATCTTGCAAACCTTGCACCTAAGCCACTCCCAATCAGATGACCACAGAGTGCACATTTTGCAATCGCCACTAGCAAATGGCTAGTGATATTAAACTCTTGGTGAGGAAGAAAGGGTATGCTGTGTGTATGTATATAATTGAGGTAGCGATTGACTTTTCTTGACTGGCTAGGAGCTTGAAACTTGAATTTGTGCAACCTGTTAACTAGTGTACAAAACATACTCCTATATCCTACCCTATTCATCTTCTAGCCTGCCCCGTTATACAACCATTAACCATTTGCCACCGGGTATGTTCGAACTGTACTCATCAACACCACAGGTTTTCCCCAGTCGTAACCAAGAGTGCCTTCAGCCGCTTGATTTAAATCTGTTCCTTGCACAGTTTGCACAAACAAAACACAGTGTTTGTATCTGTATTAGAAAGGCATGTTCCAGGCACACCTATCAGATGCCCAGATAATTTGTGATTTGGTGGAGATTCTTTTGTGAAAGAGGTTTTTTTCCACTTTTTACATTTGACAGCAAATATTTGCCTGGGGAAGACTACCCACAGCCCCCACGACTTCGTCCTAGCTTCGCGCCTATATTCGCACCATGAAACACTTGTGTATAGGCGCGTTATAAATGCCTTATGATATCACATCATATCTTAATTATTACAATAACCCATCACGCCACATATATTTGTGCCCAAATTTGATAAATAATATGCGACGAATTCAACGGAATCTGCAACGTTCTAATCTTCCAATGCCGCTAATTTAGCTGGGCATATGGCTGTGCTTTTAAAATGCAAGTTTCTTTACCCATTGTCCTATTTGATGGCGAGAAGGCTTTTAAACGGGTTGATTATGATTTATTATGAACTGTACAGAAAATAATGTCGATGCCCGCGGGTAATACTCATTTCATTAAGACCTTATATCATGAGGCTTCTGCAAGCTTAAAAAACACTAAGAAGCGTCTGGTTTCGTAAATGTACCTTTTCTTTGTTCTGAAGCAGAGACTATCCTATCCGATTTAAGGAACAGTAGCGTCATCAACATCCTATGCTGTAAATCACGTGACTGTGTTCTTACCAACATGCGTGTTGACTTTTACGCAAATTCAGTTGTGCAGTTCCATAGATGAAGCTGAGTCACTACCTGGCTCACTGTGGTGGTCTACCAGAATACATCGAATTGCAATCCTGAGGGCGGAGTCTGTTATGGTAGCGGGGACTCGTTCAGGTGAGGCCTACCATCCTGAAGTTAATAGACACGCACACAGTGTTGCTCGCTCGAGGTCCCTCGTGACAAGAGCAGCACCATTTATTTGCCATACCCCATGACCTTCTACAACAAAGTGTGCTTAAAGGAATACACACCACACTCCTCCTTTTTCATAATTAAACAAAGCCAGGCATATCATTTTGACCTCACCACAACTGGTGGAAATGACCAGTATCTAACGTAACCATTATTGAGCACCAACAACATTTAACTGACAGGTGTTCAAGTTAAGGGAGACTGATCTCAAAGTCTTGCAGGTAGGTTGGCTGCCTGTGGCGTTCCTGCACAGGATAGCATCTTCCTCCAATAGGATCTTCTTCTCTCATAGTCACGCCTCCTCCTTGATCTGTTGGCTCATCTTCATCACTGCAGGGCACAGGTACTCCCTGATCGAACTCCTCGCTATACAGTCCTGGCTATCGGGGAGGATCTCCCATCCTTCTGCTGCTCTCGCCACTGGCCTCTGGCGACCCTGTAATCTTTCAGAAGAAGCTGGAGTTCCTTGTTACTGTCGCTTGGTCATCCGAGGCAGTGATCATAGTTGCTTGTGTGTCTACCACCTTGAGTGGAGTGTGCTTGTGGGGTAGTGATATCTTTCCTTTCGGGTTTCTGGAGCATATCAACACTCTATCCCCTACTTCCAGATGTTGATCTCGGAACCCCCCCAGATGTTCTCCCTCACGTTTGCCTTCTTTCAAATACAATGTCATCATCGAGCACCCCTGGGCTGCGAGGTGAATGTTCTGGTAACAGCCCTCTTTTACATTGCTGGAATAGAGCCTCTGCTGGTGGGTTGCTGGTTGAGCAGCGGGGAGCGGTGCGATACTCCAACAGGAATTGGTATAGGGCCCTATGTTCGACCTCTGCCTGTACATGTGAAATGCGAAACACTTTATTGACAGTATGCATCATCCTTTCTGCTTCACCAATTACCATGCACCACACCAGCATCACTTTCCGGTGTTATACTCCAAGGCCCTGAAGGTATTCGAAAAAAAACCTCGAACTTGGAAAGGCGGGCCATTGTTGATGCGTAGCTCAGTGTGAAGTTCATGGGTGGCGAATATCTTATCTAGGACAGCACCACATCTTATATCAAGGTCGATTCTACAAATTCTACCTCCGGATACTGTGATCATTGGTCCACCAGGACCACAAAATGCATATCACGGCAGGTGGATCCAAAGTCCATGTGTACAGTCTCCCATGGTAGGCTGCTCTTGGCTTTGGTCTTGGCTACCTCTCTGGGCGTGCTCCAATACCTGTGGCACTAGACTTGTGGGGATGACCATCTTCGACCCCCTAAAGACTAGTCCGTCATCCATAAATGTGAGTTTGGTCCGTACGTGCCACATTTGTTCAAGCACAAACCTTGCGTCACGTGTGCGCCGATCCAGTTTTTCAAGGAGCCTCTTCCAATCCCCATGGGTCGCGGCCGTTTGTAAAATTCGGAAGCACTCAACATTTGCCAAGTCCTCGCTTATGTCATCGATGGACATGGAGGCGGGTGTTGCGGCCGTTGCCAGGATATGTAGGAATTCTTCTGTTTCTCCTTCCTCGTTGCTTCTCTCTTGCTGCCCCGCCTCCATGGATTGATGGGATAGGTATTCTGCAGTGTGGCAAACCTGCGAGTATTCTCCCAAGCAGACCTCGAGAATCCCTTATTTAGGTGGCCAGGGAAGGGCTGGCACTCTCAGATCCCAACCCTGGAGGTGGACAAGCGATGGAGGATCACCTGGGTATGGGAGCTTGGGGTTATGCTAAGGGGAATGCCCCAGGTGAGACACATTATTCCATCAGGGAAGAGAACAAAGAGGACGAAGTCCTTGAGGCTTTTATAGGCTGTTCCAACTCAGCCTCCTTTCCACCAAAATAATCTCCCTTACCATAATCTAACGACCCCTCTGTCTATGGTAAATCCAATAGGAACGCAAAACCCTCTACACTAGTAAACTACATCTCCCAGAATCCCTGTTCTCCCGTTGCGTATCTGAATACTCCCAATCCTTCTACTCCACATCCCTCTGATTTCCCGAACTCCCAATCTGTTGTGATAAAACACTACAGTTCCCACAATCCCCCTATGCAATTCAAACGCCTTACAAAGCTCACTTTTTTCCCCAAGTTAACCAACCATCCCCTTCCATATGACACCTTTCCCCCATACTACCAAGTAGAATACTTAGAAAATCTACCTCCCCCTTTTCCGATGCAAACACTTTCTTACACTGTGACAGACAACTACCATGCAGATATTTATCCGACATGGCAACCGCCTCGCCGCCAATGTTGTGGTGGCAGGGCCTCATCCAGGTGAGGCCTACCAACCTGAAAGTAATAGATACGCACACAGTGATGCGCGCTTGAGAGCCCCATTCTCACTGAACCTTGTGACAGACACGGGTGGCCCCATTTATTTGCCATACCCCGTGACCTACTACGCCACGGTGTGCTTGAAGGAATACACACCACAGAGTTCACTCTCAGTTCACATGCTATTATGCACACCTACTGCTCAACTCAGTTTGATATTAAATGACATGCATGCACGTTCTTTGCAGCACATGCATGCTATTGATACATATGCACATTTCTCATTGCACAGTTTTTACAGCCACTGTAAAGATGCTTTTCTTTGTGATATGTATTTCCCACCACATACTTTTCACAGCCAGTGCCATGGATGAATTATCCGCACTAAACAGAGAATAGTGAGAGGTGTCACTAACACTCTTGGCACATGCAATCTGCTAACTCGACTTTACCCCCATTCATCCCTGATAATCTCTCATCTTTGCAAAATACAAAGCAGAACAGCAGTAAAGTTATCAGTCAGAGCCCGACCATTTCTCCACCGGGGCGTACTTGTGGTGCTTTTTGCAGCATGTGCTTCTTAAGTGGTTTATTGGTTTGGTGGGGGTTGAGCAGTGTGCCTGCTTTTTTCTTTGTCTCCAAGTGGGTCGGCCACCTGTGGAGGACTCAAACCACAGTGAATTCTGCCCTGAATTCACAGTGAATTCTGAATTCTGTAAGTGTTCATTGTTTGGTGAGGCAAACAATTGGAGAGTGCTCAGCGGCAAGACGGCCATTGCCAAAGAAGGTGCAGTGCTGGCTTCTGCCTCCGTAGATCATAGCACTCAACTCACATGCTTTGGGGGATGTCACCTGCCATGGTTTAAGTAATTGTCATAGCTTCAAAAGTGTTCATAAGGTTTGTTGGGCTGATTTAAGTTATTGCGCTGATTTAATGGTGAGTTTGAGATGGTGTTTCTACCATCTCAAAATGCGATGGCAAGCAACCACAATTACTCAAAATCCCAAGCAGAGAGCAAGCAGATTTGCGAGAGACCATTGTCCAAGTTGAAAACTGATCTTGAGTTAACTGTTCACTGAATGTACTTTTAAACGAAAAGAAGGCTATAATGGGGTTCATTACAAGTCTGGTGGGATGGAAATAAGGGTGTCGATAGCAACGTACCAGCACCCTTTTCGAACCGCATGACGAGAATGCCTTCAGGGGCCGGTGCTTGTAGCAGGCCTGACCTGCCGAGAGCACTGGCACCTGCATGCATGGTTTTCACTGAAGCATTGGCACTGTTAGCAACGGTGCTGGTGCTTCTGTGTCCCCTTTATAGGACTCCACGGAATGGGGACTTACAGTTCCCGCTGCCTGACATCCTGGGCTGCCGATACTTGTAATATTCCTGTGGCACCGGGATATCAGGCGACAGCAACATTGTTACGAGGTTGGCGGCAACCCAACGGTAGCATCGGCAGGTTACCACCGACCTCATAATGAGCCCCTATGTTATGATTAGGCAAGATTTAATGTAAAGGAACTCAGACTTACCACAGGTTAAGGCTGAAGGTGGAGTCAGGAAACATCTGTTGTGTCAGTGTCGGGAGGTGAATGACTTGTGTCTCTTGAGTTGGGATGTTGGGTAGACGTTTTTCTGCAATGGAGGTGGTTGGTTATCAAAAAGGATGGTTGCTGCATGATGATCTGGCCTTGCACTTCATGTTTAAAGGACAAGATTTAATCAGCTCATTTATGACACAGAAATGGAGAAAAGGTTCTTAGGGTCACTAGACCTGATGTACATTATTCCCTTAATAAGATGGAAAACTACAAGATGGAATTAATTTTCTGTAAATAATATATTTTTCAGGTTGTCATCTTTGGGATTAAATGAATTGATGAGTATGTGGCTTGATTTTTGTTTTGTGAATTGTTTGGACATTATGGCAAATCAATCATTCAATTCAGAAATGCAGTTCTTTTTACAAAACAGAAGTCACCAGTGAAATTAGAACAGAAGATCAAAGGCACTTGATATGGAATATAGGGAAACCATCTTGAATGCAGTAATGGCTGCAGTATTCAGGGGGCATACATCAAACGAAGAGTTTGTAAACCAATTTAGATAAATTGGAAAAAATTGAAACATTAATAAGGAATATATAGTACAACAATTAAGTCAGAAAAACTATCTATTTACTCTTGCTTATCTCATTCAGATATTCACAAGCTCAGCGGTTCTAATTTGCATCATTGCTTCATGGACTTCAGTTTATTTTATTTACTTCTCTAGTGCCATCTCCTAAGCAGTATACAGCCATTGATGCGTTGGGACAATACAACAGAGAAGAGGAAAGACAGAGCAAGAACAAAGAAAAGCAAACAGAGATAAAATGCACTGATGATCCGGAACAGCAGAATAGTGAGAGTCCAGCAAATCTGCATGTTGCCTGACAAAATAAAGCCACCCTATCACACAAAGTACAAAAACACAGCATTGTGGGGGTCTAAAAATAAACCACTCTCTTCTTAACTTTGGGCCTCTTTGCACGATCAACCAACCACATCCTAATTACATAGTAGTTCATCCCCTGAGCTTTATCTATGAAATGCTAAGGATGTGACAGTGCGTTCAATCAGTAACTCATCTGACAATACAGTGGTAATTCATGTAGCTGTAAAAGGTTAACCTATTTTATCCGGACTACTAGTGTAGTACCTGTGAAACACCTGAGGGTATTCTCACTCCTATTCCCCATGGCACCTCTGCGCAGGTGGCCAGGGAAAGGCCATCGCTCTTAGATCCTCACCCTGGGGGTGGACATTCGAGGGAGGATCACCTGGGTGGAGGGTGTGAGTGGACTGGAAGTGGGATGCCCCTTGTGAGACATGATATCCCCTTTTCCTACTGACAGCCAACCCAACCCTTCCCCCGCCTTCATGGATTATTATGAGTTAACTCCACTGACTTCCTCATATATAACCACAAACAGTACTGAGACGAAGAAGAGGCAACCGGGAATAAGGAAGACTACATGCTTTTACCACTCCAGTACTGGGACGAGGAAGAGGCCTGCTGAGAGATGTAGAGTTCAGGCATGTCCCCTTAATGATGGCCAGGCAGGGATTATTACACATTCACACCTGAAGGGTTGCAGGTGTATAAAAAGCCCAGTCAAATTAAGTCAAAGAGAGAAGCAGTGGCGGGGATGGTGGAGCAGAAGCAGAGAGCCAAGAGAAGAAGCGAGGAGCTGTATGTGTGCAGCACACCTAGAGTTCAAAGGAGTGCAGCCTGGGAGCTGGGGCTCAGCGGTCTGAATGCATGCTGAAAGGGGAGCCGTGCTGGGAGGCTGCCCCTTTTTGTGGTGTCGGAGTGGTCATTCTCCTAGGTCAGGAGCTGACCCAGGAATGCCTGAGGGGCAAGAGGTGATCCCCGAGGCAGAACACAGAAGGCTGAGATCTGCGCTTCGGGAACGCCAAAAGTAGCAACCCATGAGTTTCTATGAGAGAGGAAACCCGGCATGCGAGTTTTTGAATTTACGCAGAGGATTACATTGTATGGGAGTGGTCGTGTGCATAATAAAACATGTTTTGGAAGATCTCCCATCTAAATCCTCATTAACTATTGAACAATTGAGATTACTTTGTAGCAAAGTGATCGCGGGTGCATGAAGGTACATTTTCACTGGGAACGTTACAAAGGTAATCTACAAAGACTTATAACATGAAATGAACAGTATGAAACCTTTTACAGTTATTGCGAAAGTCTCAGAGTACTTGGCACATTATTAAAGGCATTCTATGAAAATATACAACATCGATGTGAATTGTCTGAAGGCCTTTAACACCTAATGAATTCCGAACTGAAGCCAAACATATCTTCATACTTATTCAATACCGAACTGAAAGAAAACTGTTACCTATGAAGTTTACAAATGAATGGAGCTTTAAAATTCAAATAAACCCATCTTTTGCCAAGCTAAAAAATGAATGAAACTTTCAATGCAAGCAAAAGTCATGTATGTTGAATCTACAAGTCAACAAACCGTTGAACCCAAGAAACCAAGACATATAGAGCCTTAAAGTAAACAGAACCTCAGAAATATAAGTTAACATAATATATATTGGACTCCAAAGTGAATGGAACTTTGGGGATGGACTTTAACAAGTGAATGACCTGCAACTCTCAGTCAAGACATTTTTCACAAAGACTAACCATATAAAGAGGGTGCAAGTGGGGCGCAGAACTTCAAGAAAATGATCCTTATATCATTGAAAGTGAATCTTGGTGAAGGAAACCCTGAGGTTTGAATTACTTATTGACTTGAGGACAGAGTCCCAAGATATTCTATGTTTGGAACTATGTTTTGAAACTTGGGGAAGGAAACTCCAAGTGTTGGTTAACTTTATATAATTCTGAACTTAAGGCAATCGTGAGACTTATGATTGGAACTGCTTTATACTTGGGGAAGGAAGCTGAAAGAAAGCTGCGAGCTGGACAGAGCTCCGAACATTGTGTTGAACACTGTTTTGTTGGTTGCTGACATCTCTACCCATTGTATAGATTAGTTGTGAGGGGAAGTATAGGTTTTAGACAGGTTTTGGATAGGTTTTGGACAAAGACAGATTCCTAAGTTCAGCTCATGGACTTTTGCTATCCTTAGTTGTGGTTAGGTAGGGATAAAACATTATATTATAGGCCAAGATAGACATTTATACCTCCTGACTTTTAAGTTAACACAGTTGTATTGTTAATTCAGAATCTGTTGTTTGGATCTTACTCCAATATGGCTTCACAAAGCCCAATTAGCATTTAACTCATTCTAAGGCTGTATATTGAAAGCATCCAACTATTTGATCTGGAAAATATTATAGAATCTGACCAGGAAAGATTTAGAATAATGCAACCATATCCCTACTAATCTCTGTAAACTAATAAGGGCAAATGGATATTTCCCCTTTGAGAGCAGTACAGTAAGCTAAAATGTGGTTGTAGACCTGCCCGAGTGGGCACTTTCCCATAGAACAGCTTTTTTGCCTGTGTGTGTTCTTGCTAGAAGATTTCCCAAACCTTTCTTTGAATTTTTAGGAACTTGGGGGTTTCACCCTAAGTTACCTAGGGTAATCCAGATGCGGAGCCCTTGCTCACTGTGCTTCGAGAGGCACAGCTTCACCTTCTGATAAGGCCCGACTAGGCCGAAACACATATCCAGGGTGCTGTTGGTGCGCTTGTTCCGAGGAGAATTGCCTAGCATTTTGGTGCTGGACTGCCTAAGTGGGTGGGACTAGACTGATATGCAAATGGATATTTCTCCTCTGTGAAAATTGCAGTGAGCAAAAACGTGGTTGTAGACCCACCCAAATGGGCATATTCCAAAAGAACAGGTTGTTTGTCTGTGTTCGTTCTCGGTAGAGGGGCTCTCAGACATTTTTTGAATTTTTAGGAACTTTGGGTTTCACCCTAAATTACCCATGGTAATCCAGATGTGGACCCCGTTCTCACTGTGCTTAGAGAGGCACAACTTCATCTCAATGATGAGGCCCTACTAGGCGGAAACCCGTGTCTGGGGTTGCTGTTGATAAACTTGTTCGGAGGAGAATTGCCTAGCATTTCGGTCTTTGTCTGCCTAAATGGGTGGGGCCAGAATGATATGCAAATTGATATTTCTCCTCTGTGAAAAGTGCACATGAATGTCATTTAGGAGTGGACATTTGCGAACCCATCCAATCCTGTGTGACCACTGTGCACGGGGCATGGCTAAAGCCGAGCGAGGCAAGAGTGGGCCATGTTTGGGCTCCTACATTTTGTCTCATCCTTGGTTGCTAGCAGCAGCACATGTGTGTGTGTTGCATGTCCACTTTAACTCATCGAACTTGGTGCTCAGCTAAGTGGCCTGATCCCTGTGAGGCTCAACGAGGTAAGTCCAGTTCAGCTAATGTAATAAGCAGGCCAGGTCTGCTGCCTCCCTGCAGAAGATCATGATGCGGCCGAACCGGCCGGCCGCCGGTGGGCCATTTAAGGCGCTCACAAGGCCCAGCCGTGGCCAAGGGCTGGGTATCGTGTGCCGCATTATACCCCTGCCCTGTCACCAAGATGGGGCATCTGGCTGCGGCCCACTGGCCGCTGGGCCACTTGCTGCACATCAGGATGTGAACCGCGTTCCGTTACCCTGTCGCCATGATGCAGCTGTGGTGCGTGTGCTGCCGGGCCCCTTGCAGGCTGGCTTGCTGCAAGGGGGCATCAGCTCTGAGCACAGCTAGAGTTACATATGTTTGACTTCTAGAATATACTGCTTCATTTTTAGGCGGCGCCTGGATTCATCACTACGTGCTTTGTCTAGTCAGTCTTTTTTTGTGGTGGGTGACAAAGGCCGACCCCTCGGGGACCCCTTGATCACAGACTAAACGTGACAGGGGCTCACCTGAGGTGTACTGAGAATCACCCATGTGCTGGCACTTAAAAAATCCCAGCCAGGCCGAAATCAAGTTCACTTCTGGAGATGAATTGACTCAATTGGTAGCATTGTCCAGGACTTGGTGTAAGGTGTTTTCCTTTCATTTTTCTATTGACAAAATCTTATCAAATGTTGGGTCCTCAAGCAGGATCTTTCCTCTAGCTAGGCCTTGGTGCTTTGAGGCATTTGCATGCCGTGTACCTTTGCCCCAGCCACTGCTTTTATCCCCATTAAACCTGCAGACTTTTCCACTTCTATAAAACTGATATAATTTTTTTATTGTATATAGTTTATTACAAACTTTTACAATTTTATTTTTTGTTCACTTTAACATCTCTGTATGTCATCATTTAAAATGTCGGTTAACGTCCTTACAATTCTTAAAATTAAAAAAAAAGAATAAAATAGGGTTGGAGAGATCACCGAGCAGTGTTCCATTAATAGTTTGTCTTATTGCGTTTTCTTTCCCTAATTCTTCATCTTTATCTCCAAGGCATGAAACAAAGATTAAAAAAAAATAATTTAAGTTTAATCTCACAGTGTGGTCCTTAGTTTCATCTAGGGAGTTAGAGCGCAGGGTGGTGGGCCCTGCTGCCACACGCAGGGGTTGGAGCTGACCGGGGCATGTAGCACGTGTCACATGCCACGTTCTGCTCCAACCCCTTCTCTTCGGGCTTCCTTGCGGCTCATATAGACAGTGCTTAAAGTGGGCCGGGGCCTGCCGGGGCCAGGCCCCGGCAGTCTCCAAAAAGTGGGACTGAGCCGGGGCCCTGCCGGGCCCCCATCCCACACAACATTGGCGGGATGAAATATCCCGCTGCAGCCGCGACAGGAAATGCGCCCACCAGTTTAATTTCAGGCAAGCTGACAGAAGTGCCAGCCAGGCACATCGTCACTGAGGCTGGCTGGCACTTCTGTCAGTCACTGTAACTTCGCTGATGACCCCTCATCTGAGGGGTCATCAGGGAAGTTACAGTTCCTTTGTTTGCCCTCGCCAGGTCACTGACCCTCAGCGAACCTGCGGGCTCCATGATCTAATATGCAGATTAGATCACGGAGCCTGCGGGTTTGCAGAGGGTGAAAGGCGCCTCAGGTTCAGTGTTCTATCTGCTCAGAGCAGATAGATCACAGAGCCCAAGGCGTCTATCTCCGTTGGCAAAGCTTTATAAAAGATGCCTTGAATTGTATACGTTTCAAGCGATTTTTTATAAATGTAGAAATATTTCTATGTTTATAAAAGACCGCTTGAAACGTGCACAATTCAAGGCATCTTTTATAAAGCTTTGTCGATGGACAAAGCCACCTTGGGTTTTGTCCGTCCTCAACGCTTTATAAAAGATGCCTTGAATTGTTTACATTTCAAGCCGTCTTTTATAAACATAGAAATATGTTATAAATGTCTATGCTTATAAAAGGTGGCTTGAAAAGTGCACAAACCATAGTAAGGTAAGCACACAAGTGTGCGTAAATTACTATGGTTTGTGCACTTTTCAAGCCACCTTTTTATAAACCTAGAAATACGTAACATTGGTATGTTTATAAGGCTTGAAAGGTACACAAACCATAGTAGTGCGCATACAAATATATAAATGCTCACATACATTTATATATTTGTTTGCGCACCTTACAATGATTTGTGCACGTTTTAGGCCATGCCCACAATGGAAGCCGCGCCCCAAAACGAGGGCCCCCCCCTCAATTTCTTACTCCACTTAAAGCACTGCATATACAGGAACCAGGAAGCTCTCCCAGTTTACTGGTTCCTGTTTGTGAGCAGCACAGAGGAGCCCAGGGTGGCCTGGAGTGATGGGCCGGAGCTAGAAAAACAGGTAAGAAGGCTTTTAAAAAAGAAATGTGATGTGTATTTTGCTTTTGTGAAGTGTGTGTCAGGTGTATCTATGTGCTATCGGCCAGTGAGTGGTGGGTGAATGAGATGAATGTGATAGGGTGTGTGTTTGAATTTTCTGGGTGGTTGGGTTGGTGTGTGGCTGTGTAGTGAATGCAGCGAGAGTGGGTGTAAGAGAAGGTGTATGAGAGAGTTACTGGTAGGTCAATGAGTATAAATGTGATAATGTGTTTCAATTTTATGGATGGGTACATGTCTGTGTAGAGAATGCAGTGTGAGTGTACTTGAGAGAAGGTGTATGGGTCAGTGAGTGGCGGATAATTAAGTAGGAATGCGATTGTGTGTGTTTCAATATTCTGGGTGGGTGGGTGTGTTCCTGTTTGGAGAATGCAGTGCAAATGAACGTGAGAGGTGAGTGAATGGTGGGTGAGTTGAAATGTGAGTGTGTGTCTGTGTGTGTGTGTGTGCGTGTGTTGTGTGTGTGTGTGTAATTTTTCTGGCTGGGTGGGTGAGTGCCAATGTAAGTGTATGTGAACGATGGTATATGGGTGAGTGACTGGTGGGTGAATGGGTATGAATGTGATTGTGTGTGTGATGTTCTGGGTGGGTGGATGCATGCCTGTGTGGTGAATGCAGCGTGAATTCATGCGATAGGAGATGTATGGGTGGGTGAAAGTGTGTGTGCACGCACTGCATAACAAGTGAGGACCTTAGTGCCAAAGAACACCAACGTTATGAGGACATTTGTCAAAGTGAGAACATCTTATAGGGTCCTCACTTTGTTGAGGCATCTTTTGGTAATTTCATTTTCTTTGATAAACGTGATGAAAACATAATTATGTGTACTGGTTGTATACCCATCTGGGACTGTTCATGGGTCCATTGTGCTAAATTTGTCATGGAGGAAGTGGAGCGACCATTTGTCACCATATCAGGTGCAAGATCTGTTCTCCAATCTGGACATTCTCAGTGTACAATAGATACTTGCTAGCCCAATGCACAATCAAGGTCACCCAAGAAAAGAATCAATTAACTTATGCAGTAAAACCTCCACAAATAAATTAATATAAATATAACTATACATTGTTGCCTGCGTGCGTGCTCAATGCCTCAGCCTTAAGGTTAGCCTTTGTTCTGATAACTTAGTCCGACCCCTTTATGGTCCGTATTTCTTCTTTACCTGCTTCCGCTGTCTCTGAGAATGTTCTCTCCCAACTGGTCTACCCAAGCAAGCAGCACAAGAGCTTAAGGAGAGCCCTTTTCCAGTCTGGAGCCCGTACAGATCGTACCACTCGAGGATAAAATTGCTTCCTTAATTGCATGCTGGGCTAGCTGGATCAGCTTGCCTGCAGATCAGTCTCCCAGGAATGTCAGTCACCAAACAGTCAGGGTTAGTGGAAATCACCGGCAGTGGAAGAAAATGGCCTGGAGCTCCGCTGACATCACAGGAAGTGACGCCAGAGGTATCAAAACAAAACTACAATAAGTACCACAATATCTAACAGCACTTACTGCTATTTTCATTCCTGACCATGTGTTAACAAGGGTGTTACTCCAGTATGCTATGAGTGCAAATTTCACCCCCAGCAGAGTCATCATAGAGCGGGGAACTGAGGTCATATGCCATTCAAGCCTCATATGGCCAGTTATAGCCGCTCTGTTATTTGAAGCATAGTATGGTAGGCCTGGTCAGATTATTCCAAAATCAAAAGCTGGACATGCCCAGGTAAAGGGCAAGAATGAAGGGGAATGGGGGACTAGGCAAGTCATATGGTGGAATTTGAGATGAACCCATTGTCGAGTGCATTGGCTGTCACAAAGGTGCATTTGGGGTTCAATGATTCAGCTTATTTGTTTTTTTATACTGCAAAGTGAAATGAATCACATCTAGGGGATACAATTTTAGTAGTGAAGGAAAAGGGTGCCTTTTCGCCAAAATGCATTTGCCCAGGATCACACTCAGGTGGAGAACCAGAGATTTGAGCCTAGGTTTTGCACTTTCGCCAGTCGCCCGTGTAGCATGCATAACTTTTTAACCTGTAAAAACACATCCTAAAACAACCTGGCAGCATAAAAGAAATGTTGGGTCAAACAAGAATGATTTTACTTATAACGCTTACTACCCTTTCATAGGACTCCAATTACTTACTTTTATCCACTTTAATGGTATTCAACTTATCAACATTAGTAAGGTGAAAGGCTGAGAAGGTCCTGATGGGATTCAAACCTGTGACAAGCTGTAGGAAGAGCAATAAGTAGCCGCAAGCACCTAATTGGCCGAGCCATATTCATACGTTTGTTCACACTGTATTAAAAATATTTACATTATTTTGTATTCTTTTTTGGACTATCTAAAAAGAGTATATAGATGGTACCAGGCATTAGCTTCTGAAGTCCGTTGAGCACGCATACCTCAATGGTGATTAGTCTGCCTTGTTACTATATCTGTTGGGAGCTGAAGTTTTGACATCATGGGCAGATATTGAATCAGTTTAGAGTATCTCATACCCAAGCACTGTTACGCTCTCTGAACCAGATTGTGTCTGCTTCCCCCTAGGGTTTGTTTCATTGCCCTGAGGAAGGTGTTACCGAATGCCAAGCAATTGGCTCGCTGAAACGTTCCAGTGTGCACAAAACCACACAAAGGGACACGATTGTGAAATCAAGATTTCCACATACACGTAGGCAGTCTAATACGTGGATACTTTTGTACCATGATATGATATGATATGGCATTTATAACGCGTCTATACACAAATGTTTCAAGGCGCGACAAGGAAAGAGAGGTGAAACAGAGAGAAGATAGACAATGAACCTACTAGGCCAGGTGACATTGAGATCGCGCAAGTGCAGGGGAGGGGGAAAGGTGAAAAGTGTGGGGGGAAAAGGGAGAGGGCAGTGCAGTACATAAGATAACAGTGAAATAAATAAAGTCAATAAATAAAAGTGTGGCCAGCTGGTGGCAAGTGCAAGGTAAGTGCAGACATCAGGGGTCAAGTGCTATTTGGGGCTTTCGGGATACAGAAACAGTCCCCGAGTGCAAGGGTTGCCAGAGGAACAGTGCAGGTGTGCAAATGGTGGGGAGGGGACCGGGGCCCAAGCTCAGAGGGCAGCCAGGTAACCAGTGCAGTTTCAGATTCAGCCAGGAGATCAGCAGGGTGGAGGAAAGAGAAAGCAGAAGCAAAGAGGAAGGTTGTGAGGTGCTTCCAGAACCAGAGATGGTTCGCCTCAAGTTTCATAGAGGCAGGGAGGCTGTTCCAGAGGGAGGCCCTGGCAGAAGAAAGAGATCTACCACCAACTTGCTGCTTGGAGAATCGACTGCCCTTGAGGAAGTTGGAGGAGGATGAGCGAAGAGCTCGAGAACAAAGATATTTAGGAAGAGAGAGTTGAAGATATTGAGTTCTCAGGCCCCAGAAGGCCTTGTGGACAATGCAGAGGGTCTTGAACTTAATCGTCGCCGCCACTGGCAGCCAGTGCAGAGATTTCAGTCCTGGAGAGATACGATCCCTGGGATTAAGGCCAAGGACAAGTCTCACAGTCCTGTTTTGGACGAGCTCCAGAGGGCGGAGAGTAGAGGCAGGCAGATTTAGAAAGAGGCCGTTGCAGTAGGCCAGCCTAGCGAGAACGAGAGCTCTGGAGACAGTGAGCATGTCTAATAGAGGTTTTATAAATACTCCTTGATGAGAACAGCCACAACTCTATGGATTAGCAAAAGTAATTAACTAACTCTAGATTTGTTTCTCTCATTTTCCTTGTATTATTTTATATATGCATATTGAATAATTGCTCCTATTGTACTTTCTGTATTGAACATTTGGTCTTACTACTGAATAAATGTTCATGCTCGGAATGTATTGAAGTTATATTTCTTTCTTTTCTGTTCACTAATTGCTCATGTTTTATGTTGTATGCCACCATTATTTTTTCCAGACCTTTATGAACCATAAAGGCACACATTAATCTTCTGGGATTCCTCACTGCAGCTCACAATTTCAGGTAACAGTGTTAAATGAGTTTTGAGATATTAGACGTGACATTATGCACGTTCTCTTTTTCTAAACATAATTTTGAATTGTAATGTTTGCAGCGTGAACTATGTTTTTCCTTTTGTAACTCAGGTTATGCTCATGAAAATGTCCTTCAGATGAAATGTTGCTGTAAATAGTGCGTTAAAGAGGCCAGATCCTGGTCTGCAAGCTCATGTTCAAAGCAAACAAATTATAAACGTAATGGAAAAGATCAGAACCGTTGCTGCCAGGGATTATCCAAAGAAAACACAGTTTCGTATTGACTAAGGGCTTGCACCTGGCAGTTCCTACAGGAGATATGTTCTTTTCCCAGGTGCAAATATTGCAAAACTCAATGTATCAAACTCTGAATTATGAAAGGTAGACACAGGCATGGCAGACATTTGACTGACTGTTGGTCTGGCATGAAATCGTACAATTGTCCACTTCAACTTTTATTGTTTTATGAACATCAGAAGGATGAAAGGATGAAACACTGAGTTGTTCTTATCCAGATTGAAATGAGGACCTGCAGTTTACACACCAATCTCTGCAGCAGGTGCATTACCAGATGAAGACATATGACTGCAGACTGCTGTCCTATCTGGACAGCATTCACAAATGCACAGAGCTCCAGAATTGTCCTTGAACCTAGTATGATAGCAACCTCATCTGCCGCCTCCCCCTCCTTTTTTTCTTTTCCTCCCCTCGCCCCTCCAGCACTATCCAAAATGTGATCAGGCCTAGTACGATAGTCGCTTGTTTTGTTCCTCCCCTCCCTGTCTGCACCCCTCTCCCTCACCTTTTGTTTTCTCTGGCTCTACCAGAAATGTCGTCAGGCCTAGTACGGTAGTCGCCTGTCTGTCTCCATTTCCTTCCCACTCTTGCCCTCCCTTCCCTATCTATGGCTTAGCTCTTGCACTATCTGAAATGTCGTCAAGCCGGGTAGGATAGTTAATTTCACCTCCTTACTGTTCATGGCCTGAAGAATGTCATTGTATTTTCCCTTGTTCCCTCCCTTGCCTTGAAGCGCTTTGAAACACATTATGTATAGGCGCTATATAATTTCCTCTTTCTTTTTTTTTTTAAACCAATTTTACATTTCAACAAAGATGTGGTCATGGTATAAAACATTGTTCTCATTAAATGCTTATTCAGAGAGGCAGAGCCCCTTGGGCAACCCAACATTATGCAGTAACAGAAACAACGCACTACATCCCCCATCCGTTCTCAACCAACCCCCCCCCCCCCCCCGGCAATGTGAATTTACGCAGTAAAATCCATTTATACACCGTTGATGGGTTATCATTGCAATATTCTATAAGCGGCAGTCAAACCTTAACATACCCATCCATCCGGTCTTCCAATGTAGCCATAATTTTCCCTGCTACCAACACATCCCAGACCTTTACCCAACACATAGGAAGCACAGGCCCCTCCGTAGATTTCCAACATTTTGCCACTTTAATCCTGGCAGCCAATAATAAATGCGTAAGCAGCCATATACCCCTCTCACTAGTAGAACTATTAGCAGGTTATTATTATTATATTAAGCAATTATGGGTTCAGTAGGAGATCAAACCCATTATCACCTTCAATACATCTAGTATCTCCAGCCAGTAAATATGTATCCTCGGGAACGACCACCACATATAGTAATAATCTCCTATCTCACCACACCCTCGCCATCAATCAGGGGAATAGCCCGGGAACATCTTATGTAGGCTTGTGGGAGTGAGATACCATCCATAACACAGCTTGAAAGTACATTCCTTATTTGTTATGCACCTCCATGCTGTATAATTCCATGACCAAATATCACTCCATAGGGGACCCTAGGTCCGCTTCCCAGCTGGACATGTATTGTGAACCGAGTGCAGTGGTATCCCTTTGAACCTGTCTATATGTGTCGACACTCCAGCACTATAAATGCCCGCTTTAAACGACAATCCCAGTGCTTTAACAGGATGGAATCCACCAATCTTGACCACCAGATGTGTAGCCCAGTGGCGAAGCTGCGTGTCTCGAAAGTGTTCCCTTCGCCTACCTGAAAGCTGGCTTTACAGCCCTCTAAAGTTAAGGATATGCTCGTATAACTGAGACAGTTTCAGAAGCCCACCTGCCCTCCATTGTCAAAAACTGGATAAATCATTGCCCGGAGCAAAATTAGGGTAAGGCTATATCAGAGCCATTGGACTCAGCCCGGGTATCACACCCCATCTGTGCAACCCCTTTTGCCAGTGAAAAAGGGATACTTTTGTAGAAGTCAATAACCTCTTATAAGAAGGGAGTTGGAGAGCATCCATATGCAAGAGAGTACTAGGGAAACCGGGGACATAGCCTGCTCAATATGCACCCGTTTAAACTTACTTGTCTCCAAGCCCCATTCAAAGATGCCTGCCAATTGGACCGCCAGTATATAACACACGACTTTTGGGACGCCTACAGCCCCCCTCCTAGCACCCTGAAGTAACACTGATGTTGGTACTCTAGGTTTTTTGAGAGTGAAAATCTTTTGCTGGAGTCTATGTTGTGCTGGGATCGGGATTTTAACCGGGATTGCCTGACACATGTAGAGCAATCTGGGAATCAAGTTCATTTGAACCGCTGTTACTCTTCCGAGCCATGATATTTCCTATTTATCTCACCGATACAGTTCTTCCTCGAAGCTCCTAAAGAGCCCAGCAAAATTTGCTTTATATATGTCTTGCATGGTGCGCAGAATCCTCACCGCCAAATAGGTAATCAGATCCACAATGAACTGAACCTGAGTCACTTTCTGAATTAGCCCCTTGACTTTTTGTGGTATACCCAAATCTGTTTCTACTGAATTCTGAAAATGTATCGCAAAGCTCAAGGGTTGATCAAAGGCCATCTGCCTATGTTCGTCAACGTGTGTAACAGGTCATCTGAATATAGTGAGACTTTGAACACCTTTGGCCTCATCATAATACCCTGAATCACCAGATTCGCTCTCATTCGTTTAGCCATCAGTTCCATAGTTAGGGCAAACAAGAGCGTAGATAGGGGGCATCCTCTGGAGATTTGTATTGGACCATGCCCTCGACCATTGATAACAATTGAAGTTGTAGGCCCTTGATAATTAGCCATGACCATTTTTATGTAAGCAAGGCCAAATTGAAATACCTCCAAGGTACTTTGTATGTAAGGCCAACCAACCCAGTCAAATGCCTTGGTACCATCTAACAAGACCACTTGTAGGTCTAAACCCTGTGTTTCTGCCACTTAAATTAAATTCACTATTCATCTGACATTGTGAAACGTGGTCCTATGAGAAACAAACTCTCTTTGGTCTGAATCCACCAACGACAGGATAACCCTGGCTTACCTGGTGGCAGGAACCTTCGAATATATTTTTGCGTCCATGTTCATCAAGGTTATCGGTCTATATGATGCACATTTTCCTGGGTCTTTACCTGGTTTTAGCAATAGGATAGTTGTGGATTCGGCCATGGTCAGTGTGTGTCTGCCTCCAAGATACGAAAGGAATTAAAGATAGACACCATGGGCTTCATTGGGAGTATGCCGGTAAGGCAACAACGGCACCATTGCTACCATACCCCCATACTAGGACTTCTGCTCGCGGGTGCCCTTGCAGCCACCTGGTCTGACCAGGTGGCCGTACCAGCACCCGCGAGCAGAACATGATGGTAGCAACGGTACAGTTATAAACGGTACCGCTGCTACCATCCTCCCCTTTTCCATTGAGCATGTTGGGGGCCCAAATGGGAATGGGGACGTACCGGCTCCGGCACCCGTGCAAGGTTATTACCGGGTTTGCTGAGGTCGGAATGGCCTGGTTATTCCCCTTTCGTGGGTGTCGGATGCGAGTTTGGGGTTAGCCTGGCCAGTAAAAC
Source organism: Ambystoma mexicanum (assembly GCF_040938575.1). Taxonomy (NCBI): domain Eukaryota; kingdom Metazoa; phylum Chordata; class Amphibia; order Caudata; family Ambystomatidae; genus Ambystoma; species Ambystoma mexicanum. The sequence continues at coordinate 309,701,877 of NC_090921.1, forward strand.
CGGCAAGGCTACCTCCAACCTCGTAATGAGGCCCCATATGTCATACAAAATGTGATTTATAAATCCTATAAAATGATGCTGTAAAACCATCGGGTCCAGGAGTCTTTTGCTTCAAAGAAGCAATCACTTCTTCAATCTCCTCTATCGATATAGGGCAATCCAGGGATGCCGGATCCAAATCTCATATATATGATAGGTCAGCACCCTGCAAATAAGCCTGCTGCGCTCAAGAACACAGAGGGTCCCCTGCCATTAAGGTCCCAAAGAATGGACGCAACATCTGCCCTGTGGCATCCTGCTGTCAGGTGTATCGACCCACGTTCATGTTATTGTGCTACAACATTTGGTGCTGTGGGCTTAGAAAATCCAAGATGGCCGAAAAGCACACATTTGTGCCAGAATTCAGGAAAACCACACAGTTTTTGCGCACACCAAAATGGTCGCCTGACCTGCCACCCACCAGTGCGAGCGTGATGGGCCAGAAGCGCCATGAGTGAAACGTGGTGCCAAAGGAAAAACAGCAGTGCCTGTTAGCTCAAAATGCGCTTTAAAATCACCTTTGTTTCTCTGAATGCAAGCTCAAAATGCCTATTTCAAACATTACAAGATATTCAAAAATCTTACTGAACACCAGCAGACGTCGGGTAGAAGGAAGTCTTGTGTGCATACCAAATCTGGAAAGATGAAGAGCCTAAAATAATGTTCATAACACAACTGGCTGAGCTGTGGATGTCAGCAGTTTAAGTGAAATGGGATTTAAAGCCACTAAAATCAAAATGTTTAAAATAATTGAGTGACCTACTTTTGAGTGTCACATAGGTTGAAACTGTTTAAATGTCATAGTTTTGAACTTAGAGTCAGCGTTCTAGCTGGATGTGTAAAAATTGTAAGTTTGATTTGAATGAAGAAAAACTGGGAACAAAAGTGACATTTAGCTGAAGCCTGGCTTAAAGAGATTGAATTCTGCCCGGCAACTACCCCCGACAGGAGTTGAAACTTGCCCAGCAACTGCATTCACAGGCTTGGCTGCATTCTGCTGCCCCCACCAAAAGGAGATCACACCTCTCTGATTGAATCAGGGGAGGAGTAACTGGGACTGCAGGAAACAGAACAATGAACTTTCCTTGGCTCAGGCAAATGTTAAATCAGGGGGTAGTAAATGGCTTCCTCTTGGAAGAAACTTGGAGGAGCCCTGCTCCTGTGAGCCAGCTGAGCTTGGAGGCGGGGACAGACAGAAATTCCCCCATGTGCTTTGGAACCTAAACCACACCCCTCTGGGCCAGAGCATAATTTTAGAAAGATGGATAATTTATAGTACATAATCGTCAAAATTATATCAATAATATCATTATTCCTGTGATTTTTCTGTGCACATTTAAAGGGGTGTTAGGACTCTGTGGTATGTTCTGGGGGGGTAGTAGCGGAAAATAAGGTATTACTCCAAATGTCTGTATGTTAAAAATCTGACACTTCATCATCTGATGCCCATATTCCTTGCACATATTTGTGTACATTGTGGAAAGGTTTAGAGGTTGTGTTCTGGATGGAAAAGGGCAGAATCCTGTCAGAAGTGGACACGACATCTTACAAAGACAGGGATCGGATGGTTTGGTGCTACAGAAAATATGTTAACTGGACATATAATATTAGAAAAATTGTACATAGATATATATGCATTTGGATCAAAAATAGATTTGTGTGCAAAGTGACAAGGGGAGGATCCTCTTACCCATAAACATACCTCATCACGATGACACTCCATTTCCTTCCCCCAATCAAGGGAGAGAGGAGATAAGTTGTGAGGGGCAGGCTTAGTTATGCCCACGCGCACACCCATTTTCAAAAGACATAAAAAGAGCCACTGAGACCCAGGTAGGGACATTCACTTTCCACTTCAAACTGATTTCTTGTGAAGTGCTTTGCCAGACCAGACAATATCCAGAAGGACCATATCCAGAACTTAGAATCCAGACTTCAGAACTTGTAGCAGAGAGGCCTAGTCCACAAGCTGAATCCTTTTCAGCAGGCCTCAAAATCATTTGCAACTTAACTAAACTCTTCAACAGCCGGGCTGTGCTGTTTGATTCTGGCTAGAATCCTGTGCCAGAACCCAGAGAGCAGTACTGTATCCAGAGAGACCCAGACCAGACCGCTGTGCAGTGCCAAGAACTTTTGTCAGAACCAGAGACCCAAACTAGCAAAGCAGAGCTGACCCAGATAGCTGTGACTTCAGAACCACCTGCCGGAAGTCCAGTCCCAACCTGACCAGATCTTGACGGCCTATTTCAAATTTATAGTGTGAGTACCCAGCCAGAACTGTGCATAGTCATCTATTAGTTTAAAATAAGCTTATCCCATCCAATTCAACCTGCCTAGAACTGCATTAGAAATCGTGTGTTCATTCTGTGACTTTAAAGCTGGGAAAGTGTCATTTGCCATTTGAATCTTACTTTATTTATGAAAATCTACCTCCACAAAATCGTCTGTATCTTTTGAACCGCGTGTGCTAGGAATGAGATGTAACTTTCATTTTAAAGCTAAGATCCTCAACTTTCCAACTGGCCTAAAACTCCATATAGATTTTCCGTAATCGCGCTTTACACACTCGGAAAAAGTGCCGCAAATTGCAATTTGAATCAAATTTCTCCACCTGTCAAAATCGCTGTCTTTTGCTGGCAACTGCTGAAATCCGTTTTCAACCTGATAATCCCTCATGAATCACTGATAATGTTGACCTGAACCAATCTCAAGTAGCTATCACCTACCCTGAATCTCCTATAGGGAATTAAAATCATTTTTAGCATATTTTCACTTCTTTGCAAATCACATTTAAAGTATTTTTGCCTGTGTTTTAAAATCAGCCCTGTTGCTCTAAGCTTGCTAGGGGGGAACTGAATTGGTATTGCATTTGATTGTATACCTGAAAATTGTGTGCTCACCTTCCATCTCCTTATATTGCATAGGGGGAGAGTGAATTGTCAAAAGAAAAAGTGATCATATTATCTCTTGTGGAAACCATCTCATTTATTTCTGTGCTGCATTCTTTTCCATCATTGCCTTTCCTTGAAACCATAAAGTATTCTCAGCTACCTTATCCTCTGTATACCAACTCCTAAGTAATTAAAAAAGGGTGCTAGTGTAATATTATCCATTGTTGATCACTGTCATATTCATAAGTGTGCTATCAAATATTAATTTATTCATAAAAGTGTGATATATATATATATATATATATATATAGTTTAATTTGTAAAATAAATCTTTTAATTTGCAAAACAAACCTACTTCTTGGCTCAGTGAGGTCAGGGGGATTCAAAGAGAGGGGCGTTATACAAGGGTTTATCATCCAGATTCATGAACTAGTCATAAAAATATATAAATAAGGGCTTTCATTGGGCATCCCAGACTAGGCACTGACTTAGTTGGAGTACTGAATTGAAGTCAATTAACACTCCTCATAATGCAACACACCATCGAGACCTCTCAGGCCCACTATATTATTCCTCGTACGTACATTCTGAAGTTTCTGCACTCGTAGTCTCTTAGCGTTGTTCCTGTGAACATAATAATATTGCTTAGTCCTGTCAGCTAACAAGTGTTCTAGGTGTGCACGAGATCTTTCGAGATTCCTACAAGCTCTCCGTGACCCTGTTCATGTGTCTTTAGTTTCACAAGCCTGAATTTCACTCTCCAACCTTTCCCTGTGATTTCTACATGCTTTTGTAAATGCTGCAGTACATGCAAGAGTTTCCCCCCTGATCACGATTTAATTGCATCCCAAAGACCACCCGGAACACAATCTTCCTTTGAGTTCTCTGTAAAATAAAGATCAATAACCAACGCCATCTCTTGTTTCATGATGGGGTCCCTCAGGAGCGAGTCCTACAATTTCCATCGAGGTCTAACAGGTGGCGTTAGTCCCCTTACTGCCAAGTCTCCTTCTATAAGCACATGATCTGACAGCACACAGGGGCCTATATTCTCGCTAGAGAAACATTGAACCAGATTGCGAAAAACCAAACGCAAAGCTATTCTAGAAAAACTTGTATGCCTATGCTAGAAGTGTGCATAATCCCACGCATCTTCATACAGGAGCCTCCATATGACCATTACATGCAATTCTCTGAGTACTCTCGCTAAATCCAGCGGGATAGGGGGATATGACTTGCCCCAAGTCGGGTCAGGGACAATATTCAAATCTCCCCCAAGAATGACCTGTCCCCATATGAAAGCTGCTACATCTGACAGAAATTGCAATAGAAATTCCACCTGTTTCTCATTGGGGCATACAGAGAAATCAAGGTAAACAAGTTGCTAAATAATGTTCCTCTCCTACAGATTTACTTCCCCAAGGGATCTTTCTTGATGCCAGGTTTTGTGAACGGGACACTTCTCGCCATAGGAACCCTAAGACCACCTTTTCTGCACCACTTGAAGCTAAGTATTGCATAGAGAATGTCCTACTAAGCAGTCTACTCTCATTTTGGGTACACAGATGTGTTTCCTGAAACATTGCAATCGCCAATTCCTTATCAGCCAACCTTTGCAGCAAAGATTTCCATTTTGCTGGGGAGTTAAGGCCTTGCACACAAAGGGTTGACACATGCCGCGTGTCCAGGCGCCTCACTGCAAGTTGAGATACAGCCTCAAGTGTAACCACTGTATCTGCCATACAGCTTACCTATGTTCTGCCCCACATGCTGTCTATACTTTCCTTGTTGCATACCAATCAGACCACACAATTCACATTTTTTAACAAGCTCTGACCAACCTGCCATACAAAAGTTTGATCAGAAATTAACATGTGTCACACCTCGAAGATGATCTGCACCTAGACGAAAGCTGAATTCAGCCACTTTCTTCGTCGCAGTCTTACCCGACTTCTCCACTTTCAACCACATCTTGTGTTATTCTTTAGCTGCATTCGGGTCCCGCCTCTAGTCTCTCTTAGCAGTAGAGTCCTCAGAATTCGATCAGCCTTCCGGTGCCAACAAGTTTTCGCCTCTTCGATTTTCTTAATCGCCCATTTCTTGTTGTGTGAAACAGGCGCATACTGGAAAGCCCCATCTGTATGGTATCTTCCTTTCGCGTAGCAAGGTAGTGACAGGCCTTAGTGATCCTCCTTTTTACAAGGTTGTGGAGGCCAAGTCCTCATACACTTGAATTGAGAAGCCTCGAAAGATTATTGCCATCGTAACTGCCATGATTTTCTCCTTCAAAGAATAGTAGTGCACTCTAGTGAGAAGATCCAGAGAAAGATCTGGCCTGCATGGATTATCATAGCATAACCCGTGGGTTTGGTCCAGTACCACGCCCACCCCCTCTTCCAGCTCTAGCAACGACCAAAATAACTGTTGTACAAATACATTTAGAGTACTGTCAGACACTGATCTTGGCATCTCTCGCAATTTGATGTTGTTCCCCTGGGAACGATTTTCAGCATCTTTCTGTTTGTGTTGAAGAAGTTCACATCTAGCTGCCAATTCTTCCAGGCATGTAGCGAACTCCACTGTTTCATAAGATTGTCCACAGATTGTCATCTCTGCCTCTTCTATGCAGTGTTCCGCCTCGTCCATCCGCTTATCGAGTTGCTCAATTTTGTTTGGTGGAAAGTTCTGCCATTCCGCTTTGGAATTCCCTTTTGATTTCACCAAGCAAATTAAGTAAATCCAATTTTATGGCTGGTGAGCCCAGATCCTGCTGCCCCACATAAGTCTCCCTGAGGTCAACATCAGCTCTGGTTACTTTTCTTCGTCCTGTTGCAGCATTGTGGCAATATCCGTGGTCAACACTTGTTTTGCCATGTTGCACTGTTGCTTCAATGTCTGCCCCCTGCCACCTTGCCCACCAGATTAAGTCAATACAAGCACACTCTCAAGATCCAATCCATGAACACCGCTGACTCTGCAATAAAGCTCAACCTCTCACCAAGTATGCGACGACTGCCAAATGGCACGTAAACATTAGGGAGAGACCTGTGGAACTCTCATCCTCAATAGCAGCGGTCTCCAATCAGTTGATTCAACTTGGGTTGGTGAACCGCGTCACCCTTAGGGTTTCAAGGAACCACCTGTAGATCATTAGGTGACTCAAACCCTTGGAGGATCAAGGCCGACTCTCGTGTCCCTTGACTCTGCGAACTCCATTCAAAAGTATAAGGTGCCGGACACAGCGCACGTGCACCATCTGTCCGCAGAGCTCGAGGACCGTGCTGCTGCCTTCAAGCTAGTTGTAATCGATCATCGGTGCACAACACCACAGTTTCAGTGCACCATTTCACTCCACTCAGCTAACGCCAGGAACTCCATCCTGCACATCAAGACCACTCTATAGGCGCCAACATGATGGGGCCGTGGCGGCTCATGTCACAGCTGATTACTCCTCCATCTGCCCCTCTGCCTCAGAGACTGCAAGGCCCCTGCATATGCCCTCTGTTTCGACACAGGTAGGCACGATTACTTCAGTTAAACACCCTCCGGGATGGATAAGAGAGCTTAATGATCCCGCCATGCATGCAGAGTCACTCATGGAGACATCCTTTCCGTCGTCCTGCTTTGCCTCTTATCCCCTATTTCCTCTTTCTAACACACATATCCAACCTCACCCTTTCCAACAACTTTGCTCTCCCTCCCAGCAGCTACTGAAGTTATTTTGTGTATGTATGTTTCCAAGAATCGATCCAAACCGCCCCGAAGATGTGGGCTCGGAAAGGAGATTCGGGCGGATTCGGGATGGAAGTAAAATCCTATGGAATTCACAAACCTACCCGGAATTCACTTGGAGATTCGCGGGAGCATGCAGATCACTATCGACAAAGTTTGCCCCAGGCCTACTCCTGATCTAACTTCATACCCTGCCCATTAGATGTCTCCCTTTGTCACCAGGAGAAGACTTTTCTATATCCTCATTAACCGTCATCTCTCGGCTTACCGTTCAGTTCAGCACCAGCTGCCTGCGGTGAATGAGCGCTCCCAAATCCACTGCCATATGGCATTAAATGTGCCTTTTGATAGGTCCACTCAGGGGAGTTGCTAGGTCTGGAAAATACCCGGGGCTTAGCTGATGTCGGAACTGTCGGGACTGGGGGCTAGCTAGTCTTTTGGCTGTAGCTCCTGAGATTCTATCCGGGGCTACAACCGAAGGATCAGGGGCTACAGCCCCCTTAGCCTAGCAACGTCCCTGGGTCTACTCCTGAAAGATCGTTCTGGTTAATCTCAGGAACAACATATGTTCACCTGGATTCAGTTAACTGCTGCTAGAAACATCAGAGAAAAGAAAGCAAAGAAGGACTCCCAAGTGTTATGATATGATTACTGATAAACAGTGGCCGAATTGTCCCCAAGTGGTTAGCAGCGCTGGTCCTCTTTTTAATTTTATTTTTACACCGGTTCTATGCATTTACTTCCGGAATGGTTTCTTTTGAAAATGAACGTGTGGGAAGAAGTCACAATGTACACGTCAGCGCACTGCATCTGAGGGTTACCGTGCCCCGGCCTGCGTGCCTGAATACTGGATGGTGGTGGCACTGCACGTACCCTCAAAGGGGCTCCTTTTCAAGATCCCCGTAGATTACGCAAGAAGGGACCCATTACGTTTGCACCTTGATACACCCGTTTGCACTACGCCATGCAAAATGAGTAAACGCTGCCGGCCCTGTATGCATGACAGGCAGCATTCACAATGGTTTCCAAAGTAATCCGCCTGATTTTTGCAGGTGTAAACAGCAGATGCCTTCCATCATCATGATACCCCATGCTGACACAAATGATAGAGTATTTGCACGGTGGAGAGGAAGGGTGAGGCAGAATCATAACTTACGACCTGTCCCCTCTCTCTGACATGCACAGGGTCGGGCTGGCCTTTCGGCCCTAGGCAGGGCTGAAATCGTCCCTGTGCAGTGGGGGTCGGTTTCGGGCCACTCCTGGGCCGGTGTGGAAAAAAAATAAAATAAAAAAATAAAAACACCTGCAACATGCAATATGGTCTACACATATGGTCTACAATAATGATACATACATATGGTGATCCATTCTTGTATGAAATGTATATCACATTAGTGAAATCATAACCATATTTTTCATAGTGTACTTAGGAACAATGCTATTTGATGCCACTTCCTGTTTAGTCAATGGGTGAAAGCTTGTGTTTCATCACTTCCTGGGATGTCACTTTGGGGTGGGGTCAAATGACATCACTTTCAGTGTGTCATCAGAGGTCAAGGGTCGTGAGGCGAGGGGCAGCCCACTTTTTTGAGGCCAGCAGTGGGTGACGCACCGTGAATCAATGAAGTCCATAAATGTCAAATCCAGCATTGGCTGCAGGGCGGTGATGGTGAAACCAGAATGTATCAGGACAGACTCCTGCAGAAGTAGTCTGGAGTGGAGGTAGAGGGGGAGCAGGGTAGAAGAATCAAGCAAAACAGGCAACACTTGTGTGCGAGAGGGGGGGTAGGCGGTGCAAGTCCCTATTTTTTAGAGTCCATAGGGCATAGGGATTTTAGCAGAATTACCTCTGATGGTAATTCTGCCAGCGTAAAATTCCTGCAACTGTTTTTTGGGAGTAAGGTGGAGGATTTCCTTCCAGCATTTTGCTGGAAAATAGCCCCCCCTTACCACCAAAGTTGTAGTACAGTGTTGCGGTAGCGCAGCAGTAATCCAATGGAAACAAAATGACCACTGTTTTTTTCCCTCTCTGACATACTTGGAATGGGGTTGTGTTAGGAGTTAATCTGAGAGCACATGAAACACATAATTAATGATAATGATGTCTTATTTATATAGCGCCTTAATCCAAAGCGCTTTACAGAACACCTATTTACATACAATATCACCCAACTGAAATTGGTACTCATTTATCGACCTTGGAAGATGAAAGGCTGAGTTGGCCTTGCCAGGATTCGAAACTCAGATCACAGCAGAGAGTGCTCAACCCGCTGAGTTATCTTACCAGCTAATTAGCACATTCCTTATTGAAATCACGGTATCAAGGCTACAGGTTCCTATTCATTTAACACATTGGTCCCTATTGCATACACACGTAACAAGGTACTGGACCCACTCTGTTTTTGTGAGCCTTTCCTCTGCTTTTGTTTAAGGGCTTTGATTTATTTTTTTAGTATCAATATAAACAGGATGCAATACTATCAATTTAGACTTGTTCCCTAGTCTCACTATTTTGTCATGCTCTGTATTGTCAAGGAAGGTCCCGCTGTAGAGGCCAACATGTGGTGCTTTTCATGTGGGTACATACCTTATACATATCACATGCTTTCGCTCAGCTGCCTCCAGAACTGATGAGGGTACCAGTGTTGACAGGGGAACTGTGTTGACTGGATGGCTGCACTGTTATCCAGTAACACGCATGAGGTCGTTTAAGGGGGGTATACAATGGTTTGCCCAATTATGAAATAGACCCTTTTCTCTGAAAATAAATATGTTACTCCATCTGTGAAAAGTCCCAAGTTTGAAAAACTGTTTGTTCAATTAATTGGTTAAAATATGACTAATTTGAGAAAAGACAAAAATCAAATGTCAACAAAATGTTAACCTTCAACCAAAAACCTCACCACTTCTTCAAATTAAAAACAACAAAAATCAAGGTTTGTCAAGCAAATAATGTTAGTTTTCTTATGGTGATAGTCGTATCTGTGTTGACAGGTTAAGGCTAGGTGTTTGACATACATTGGCAGACATTGCAGGTGCTGCCACAATTTGCCTGGTATAAGTAGCACTTCTGATTGAATTTCATTTCTGGAAGTTCGTATTGAATTTCATTAAACGGCATAGGGACAATGTTATGAATGTCTGCTAGCATGTGACAAGTCTCAGACACTTTTAGCACAGCCCATCACCCTCTTTGGGTCCAAAACAGAAAGCCTGATTGTATGAGTACTTACATGATCGCATTGTCCTTTCTATTGCTCCTATGGCAGTTAATGAAATGCATTACGATGACCAAAAACGCAAACTCAATAAGTAGTGCTATTATATACCAGATGCTGACTCGGATGTCACTTTAATTGCAACATATCTGAGTGTTTCTTTAGTAACCCAGAATGCTGGTTATTACCAGTGTCCCCTCTGCCCATGTAACATATCGTTGAGCAATCGCATGCATTTTTTATTGTTTTGCATGTTGTCACATAACTACTAGGCAAGATTTTTAATTCCGTTACTAAAAAGGAAAAACTGCAGAACAATCAAAGACATGATAAAATACCTGTGTTCAGTGTCAGAGAAACACGATGCACGTGTTGTTCATTCATTGAAGGTGCACTAGGATAGAATGAAGATCGTCAAAAGAAGAACTATTTAACTTCTACCAACTTTGTATAGGTTTTTATTGTTATTGATTTAATTGCTGTGTATAACTGTTTTTATCAAGTTATATTCTTTTGATGATGGTTTCGAACCTTCGAAATAAAGATTTTACTACAGTATGTTTTCAACTATTGAGGGTGTTTCTCAAATACACCAGGACAGTGCTTGTAATGTGAAGCTCTACGTGGTGCCCTGCCAGCAATGTGTCTAACAAACACTGGTGTGCTCAAATATTTTCAAGTTCTGCCAACTGTTAGTTTTCATATTTGTGTGCCAATGTGTCAAGAGTTTCAAATATCCCATTTAAGCACATTTTCGTGCCTATGCCTACAGAAAATGACCATTCAATTATCTCACTGGCTCCAGAAAATAGTTTTGCCAATTTCAAGCGTTTCATGTCAGTTTTTCCCCCAGAAAAGCACATTATCATGTGACTTTCTACTTGGCCGTAATGAAGTTATCAGGGCATTTTCACATATTCAGAAATAGCTGTTCTAGTTTCAGAACTTCCCAGTTAAATATCAGGTCATGCCATGACATGTGTACACTGAAAATTAAACATGCCAATTTCACATTGCCTCCATAGAATATTCAGTAAATATTCAACTGTGGCATGTTAGCTACACATTTTCAATGTTAAGCCAAAAGGCATAACATTGTTAGCATTCCCACTCGAAAACAAAAACCATAATATCATGTTTCCAGCAGAAAGGACTCATGTAACTTTCCCATTTTCCTCAGAAGATTGCCAAGTAGTGCTACTTGCCCTTAAAAGTGTGTGATGCAAGTCTGAACAGTGCATTGCCAGTGTCCTCACAATTGAACACATCTTAATGCCAGCTTCTGAACTGCCTCATGAAATAACTATATACATTTCATATTGCTTCCAGAAAATGGCCCTTTCAGTTTCAACACGGTCATTTCATTTCTACAAGGACGAGTTTAGTACATGTCCAGGGTATTTCATAGACCTCCAACATGACCATGCCACTTCTCATTGCCCTCAGAAAGTTAAATACGAGTTTGTAATTGCTCCAGAATAATAGTTGTCATGCAAGTTTCACTACAATTAAAAATATTGTCATGCTAGTTACTAGTTTTCCCAAACAAATGGTCATGCAGATTCACACAAGACTCGGAGAAATTGTCAAGCTTCTGTTAACTGTGCAGAACCAGCTTCTTGTTGCCTCATAACATGTCACCACACCAAGATACATAGCATATCCGTTTCACATTGCTCCCAAAAAGATGCCACTTACGCCATGCATTCAGAACATTGCCATCCATTTCCAAAATGCCATGCCAGTTGCATACTGGCACAGTTAAGCACAGTGATGTAATGAAATGTAAAGTGTCACTGGATAGTGCTCACCTGAGATTTTGCGGCCTCACTCTGCTTAGTGTATGTCAGTTTCCAGACTACACCAGGAAATGACCATACCGGTTTCACATTGCCTCCAGAAAAATGACAAGCCAGTTTTAACAGAGAAATGGCAGTTTCATAATACATCACTTGAGCACGTTGTCATGACAAATCCTTGGATTCAGATAGTTACAGGGCCAATTTTGCATTGCCTCCAGAAAATGTTCCTGCCAGTATAGTGAATTTAATTGTTTCCTAAGTTATGAATATTTGTCATGTCAGTTGCAGGGTCGACTGGGACAAGAAATAGGCCCGGTCACCCAAAAAAAAAGTGGCCCAACCCCTCGACTCAAAAGTGACCCACCCCTCGCCTCACGACCCGTGACCTCTGATGACATCACCGGAAGTGATGTCATTTGAACCCACCCCAAAGTGACATCCCGGGAAGCGATGAAACGCGACCTTTCACCCCTTGACAAAACAGGACGTGGCATCAAATAGCATTGTTAACACTAAATTACTGTGAATCCAAGCAGACGTCCAAGGCCAAATGATAATGTTATTGTATAGCACTTATGCTTAAGTTCTTTTTTATAGAACAAATATGCATACAATATCACCCAACCTGTGTTGCTACTCACTTATCTACCCAAGAAGTATGAAAGTTTTTGGGAAAAAAAAAATTCAAAAAACAAATATTTTTTTTTCTATTTTTTTTCTTCTTCCAAACCGGCCCAGGCATGGCCGGAAACCGGCCCCCACTTCTCAGGGACGGTTTCGTCCCAGCCACGGGCCGAAAGGCCGAGGGGCCAATCGACCCTGGTCAGTTGTTAAAGTGCCCCCCTCCCAGAAAATGACCATGCCAATTTCACATAGTTTATATCATTCCTCAAACCACCAATATGCTTCCTTTACTCGGGAAGCAAACATATTCCAAAACATGCAAACGTATTCAAAGTAATATTCTTTGGTCCAGTCATAGATATTCTTTCACAGACTGACAGCAACATGGATATGTTGCTTGCACCCAGTCATAGAAAGGCAACATCATGGTTATAAACACTCAAGTTCTCTTGAAAAACAGCTTATTACAGGCGTCCGCACTTCCATACTCATCCGCTCTACACACTCATCCGCACTTCCATACTATCCGTACTTCCATACTCATCCGCTCTACACGCTCATACGTTCTGTGCATTCATCAGTTCTACACGCTCCTGCCATCTATTCGCTTCTCTGTATTTATGCACTCATCCACCATACACGCTTGTCCGCTCTACACACTCAACCACTCTATAAGCTCATCCGCATAACATGTTCATCCATTCTATACCCTCATCCGATCCACATACTCATTCGATTTACACACTCATTCGATCTATGTAGTCATCTGTTCTTCCACTCATGCATTCTTCCACTCAGTGCATTCATCGTTTACACTCAACCACTCAACACACTCAACTGCTTAACATGTTCATCCATTCTATACACTTATCCGATGTACATACTCATTCGATTTACACACTCATTCAATCTAGTCATCTGTTCTTCCACTCATGCATTCTTTCACTCAGTGCATTCATCTGTTCAACACGCTTCATCCATTCTAACTATTTCATCCACGCCATTCACTTCGTTCCCTCCTCATGCATTATGTGCATTTCAGCAGTTTACATCTTCTTACTGTTTCCCTATGATTTATTCTTATTATCCACTGCACTATTTTGATCTACTTTGTTCGTTTAATTCTATTTATCTTTCTAGTGTATATTTGGGGTTATTGGCTGTCAATTTCTCACATCAGGTAGTTTGTTGGGTTGGTGTCATTGAGATGCTGTTTGTCTGTTTGGGATAGTTTGGTACCGGTTGGTTTAAGGGGAAGAGCCAGGTTTTCAGTAGTTTGCGGAAAGATGTTAAATCCTCAGTTTGGCGGATGTGGGGTGGGAGTGAGTTCCACAGGGTGGGGGCCAAGGCTGAGAATGATGATCCGCCTAATCTGACTGAGTTTGTCTTAGGTATGACTAGGAGGCCCGCTGAGCTTGATCTTAGGGTGCGAGGGGAGGTGGTAGGGTTTTAGTTTGTCTTGAAGATATTGAGGTCCTGTTTTATGCAGTTGTAGTGATACACGAAATTGCAACCTTGCCAATCAGGGCTTTAGATGACAGCATTAGCCGCTGAAAGCCAATAGTGTATTCAAAGTATGTGCTAAAAATGCTGACAGTAGTCTGTTGTAGCACTTCCATTATGCAGTAGTGAGCTACAAGGAATATGCAGGCCTAGTATGAAATAGGTCACATTAAGCATTGTTGATAGACAGGCAGGGAGGGCCCCCAGCTATGTAGCTAATAGGTTTTTGGAGTGTTTGGAACATCATGGCACCTATATAGCGCTTAGATAGCCAGTCTTAAGCGCTATAAACACTAAGCTATGAGTGCATGCCTTTTAGAGCTTGCAGATGGGGTTAATACATCCCTGCTTCCCTTAGAATATTCAGCCTCACTAACGGTAGCCCTGGCTCCAAGCTAATCTTCCTTTTCTCTGGGAAGGTACTGATAAGACATTCCTCAGCCAGCGCAGATGGGAACAAGGGAGGGGGTAGGAGCGAGCAGGGAGCATCTCAGAGAGAGCTGGGTTTTTTCCATGAACCAGCCTCACAGGGAAAGTTCTGGAACTATGCGTCATGGTGACTGACAGCAAGAGATTATAAAATATCCATGCACACATGGGATCAGGGGGAGATCGTCCTGTGGACTTGATTCGTGTACAGTCAGGTGCCCGGCATTGGCTCTCACGGTGTCCTCCAGCCTTGTTTTTCTATGAGCGGGGCTTGTTTTACAGCTAGCTTATGAAAAACCCAGGTCTCCCAGGGCTGAGATTAAGGGACGTAAGACTGTGTTTCTCTATGTTTCTCTATATTTATCTAAGTTCCATGTTTCACAATATTTTGCATTGCTCTTTGTTTTATGCTTTGTAATATTCTCTAACTTGAATCCCAAATGTATATGAAATTCACTGCTTAGAATAAATATGCTAAAACTTTGAGGGTGTCATTTGTCACTAGCATGAGATCACTGCTCAGCACAATAGAACCTGTATTTTGGGCTGAATTGGGTATTTTTGCTCTCAAAGGGCTGGCCCCGAGGAAGATTTTGCCCATATCAAGACATTTGGTGGCAGCTTTGTGGGATTTGTGAAGAGCAGTGCCATGCTGACATGACAAATGGTGTGAGAGAACACAGTGTAGAGTGGGGAGCAGGCTGTCGCATTTCCTTGATGGTCTCACTGCAGCTCTGAGACTTCAAAAGGCAGCAATGTTGTGTCGGCTTGCCGTGGCCGATAGCTTGTGTGGTTAAGACTCCCTTCAGTAAATCAGTCGTGACTGACTTATTGCATGGGATTGGTGCCAGGGAGTACAAGGCAATAAACGAGCGGGAAATGGCTTTGTTTAAAGCACTCCGATGAATGGTTAAGAAAGATGTATGCTCAATTAGAAAAAGAATTTTATCATGTGGTTTCCCAAGTTTAAAGTTGTAATTTGGAATGCATAGTGAGACGGAGCTCTCATCTCTATTCTGTCATGAGGGCAGGAAAAAAAAAAAAATAATAATTGCAGGGATTTGACATGCAAATTGTGAATAGTGATTTAACCATTGACTCAGCCCCAGTGTGCTAGCGAGTGGGGGCTGTAATGTTCGGAGGCGAAGGTTCGCTTTTTTGATATATGCTTTTGAAGGGTTGGCATTCCTGAATAATGAGGAAGGGGAATAAGCCATGCTTAGGAGAATGAGTAACATCTGTGCTGAGAGCATAAAGAGTTTTTTCTTTCTTTTGGCAACTGTAAAATTCCATGTGCTAATGGTGGCAAATTCTGTTTAAAGGAAACACACTAAAATGGTTATATTGCATTTTAGGCTGTGCCATGCTTATATTGGGTGAGAGACTCACTTAAAAGGAAAGTGAGTGAATGTTATTTGGATTTTCGATTTTTGTGTACTGATTTGAAATTGCAGAATCAGTTTGCAATGGTTGGGGGGAAAAACAATTTATATTTTTCTAAATTGCCCCTGGAGTATTTTTGATCCCATGCTATGCCATGGATTTGTGCTGTTGCCTTATAAGTGATGTATGATTTGGAAATAGTGTCCTGTTGACTGTGATACATGGGGAAAAATGTTGTTGACACATTAAACAGCCCACAAGCAATAGAGTGTGGGTTGTTCTTGCAGAAAAAAAAAAAAAACGTGCAGGGAGCTGCACTAAATATGGCATTTTTTATTTTTTAAATGCACTGAAATGAGTGGTTATAGTTTGGCAATGGTACAACAGAATGAAACATCTGTGTGTGATAAGATAGCACAAAGATTTAATGGGTTGCGAGTTCTCTTGAAAGATCGCACATTACAAGAAAAGTGCCGCTTTTGAAAACAAGAGTCTTGCTGTGTGTGCAGAGCTTGTGCCTTGAAGCTGTCTTGGGCGAGGTGCAGGAAGGCAAACAAAAGCAGAAACAGTACAATAAAGAGTTAATCTGGGTGAACTGTCTGAAACGAGTGAAGCCGCCACAGTGTAAGAGTTATAGAGCAAAAAGAGATAAGCTGCGTGCTCATGGCGCTGCCAGGTGCACACGAAAGATAAACATGCCTGCATTCCTGAGGAAGGGGGAGCAAAAAACAGAGAGCTGTTCAAAAAGTAAAGAATTTGCCCAGTAAACTGTGGTACGGAGCAAAGGCTTCATGCAGGATGGCAGACGGGCACATCACATCTGAACATTTACCTATGCATCTGTGAATGGGCCAAGAAAAGACAGCTGCCCATTCCAACAGACATTACTGTGCAAACCGCATTCCCATGTGATGTGATGTGAAGTGAAGTGAAACGCTATTGCTGTGCAAGCTGCATTCCAATGCTCCATGTGATGTGAACTGAAGTAAAGCGCTGTGCACTGGAGAAGAAACCTCTAGGCGCTTTGAGAAGAGAAAATACACATCTGGCAAACTGCAAGCTACATTGCCAGGGGATGGAGTAACTGACAAAGACATTATGGCATTCCAGATGGAAGCAAAACTGACAAAAAGTGCTTAGCCGTTTTGCAAGAGACAACATGCAGAGCGGGGCTTTGAAGTACAACATGAACACTGCACATTAGCCATGATCCAGAAGCCACACGGCTTAGTGCAAGAATGAATGATTTGTTGAAGCAACAAAAGAAACTAACTTAGACTATCGCACTCAAAGGGGTGGTTCAAAAAACAGCAAACGCCCTTTGAAAAAATGACAAGTGAAAAAACCAGAGGCTTGAAAAGACACTGCTAAGAAAAGAAAGATAAATAAACAAAGCTGCTTGTACAACTGTAAGCGGTATTGGACTGAAAGACTTTACCTTTGAAAAATGGAGTGATGCCAGCAGGGCAAACTGAATCAAGATCATGAGACACTGGAAGCAAGTTGGCGCCTGGCATTTGTGATCGCTTTGGTGAAAAAGAAAAGCATTGTGCGACCTGGGTACTTACTATATGGCTTTGTAAAAGCACAGATCAGTCTGAGGTACCATTGACCAGCTATGATTGCATTGCACAAATGAGTTTGTGATTAGGCAGTTACACCCCGTATGGTTGAGTGTAAATAAGCCCCCAGAAACATGCAGAAAGGTGATAAATAATTGCAGTAGCAATGACAAAGTGTGTAGTTACCTGATGAGACTTTTTGAAGATGGGGGTGGTATTATGGGAAGGGGTGGATAACGCTGATATTGAAGTTTTGATGACATCCTAACATGGATAATAATGATATTGAACTTTTGATGAAATCCTAACATTTCTGTTTGTATTTTGCCTAGACAAAGCACGACAAGACATTTCATAATATCAGAAATTAATATGCAGTTTGTGGGTGACACTGATCGAAGAAGGGTCAGACGCATTCTCAGAGAAAGCGAGCCACTGCGACATGCTATTTCAACTTTAACGTGCCCTGCACCGCACTCAATGCTGTAACCTGCGAATAGTGTCCAACAGAGAAATAACTTTTGCTGAACTGGCACGATGCAGACTTGGCTAATTATCAAGTATTTGATGCTACACATTTAAATGACATGTTTTGCCCTTTCTTGTTTAAAGGACTATGGACAATGAATTGTGGACTGTAACATCAGGCACCACATACAGCTGTGTGACACAGCAATTGAATGCTAACACATTGAAAAATGGTTTTTAAATGCACTGTTGAGATGAATCTGAAAAAAACCAAATGGTTTTACTCTTCCAACTGAATGGCTTTAACCAGAGATGTTTTGTTTTTTGAAGAAAAAAAAAATATTCTACATTGCACGTAGGCAGGAGAATGATTTATGAACTGTTGGGGCAGCAGAATTATGCAAGCAGGAGCGTAATTTATTTTGAGATAAGATGAGTGCGCACATCAAAGTCACCTGTGCGTAGGTTAAGATTCTTAATTGAAGTAATGCTGCCAAGTGTATGAGCTATAATTTGAAATGGTAATCTTTGAAACACTGGATACTTTTACAGCCAGCTTAAGGCAGGTAAATGAAACCATGACTGACTTGATGTTTGATTTTATGACACAGAGTGTGACACGGTTTTTGTTAAACCAACCAGTTTCATGTTTTTGTGGGGACAGCTGTCTCCAGCACACTAATGCAAAGAGTCACCTTTTGATTGTAGACATTTGGAATAATTCTTTGGAAAAGCGCTGCAAATGAGTATCCACATGGAATTGCTAGTGTACTGGCCAGGCACATTGTCAGGCATCTTTTGTCACTGAATGGATACAACAATTTGTTTAATTTGTCTAATGTGATGTTTTTCTGACCAAGAACTGCAGCGAGTGTTCTCGCCAAGATTTTATGGACTATAACTTGACTAAATGAATTTTACCATGGTGTGATGAAACAGCCACTGCCGGATAGTAGTATGGTGTTTGTGGCTAAAGTTAATATTGTATATGGTAGATATCCCACTTGAAGAAAAGTATTCTCCAAGTCACAATTGCAGACTGGTAATGCACACCTCCATTATTACAGTGATACACTTAGACATAGATTTACCATGAGGCAATGTTTCCTTAGTACTACCAAGCTGCTACAAATGGAGTCCATTTCTATGGCCCATCACTAGAGTGCGCGTAGCTAGGGAGCTAGATTCATTAATTGCAGGAGCTTTATATGCTTGTGACATAGAAACTGTGCACTATAAGCTAGCCACTATGGGTTCTGATGCCAGCTCTGCTATAGAACCTCTGGCCTAGTGGGGCCCATTGATATGCCCAGCACTGCTACAAGTATTGACAGCCAACTGAAGATGACAGAATTTTAGACATGAAGACATTTTTGTCTGCCATAGGGCAGGTCAACAAGACTGCTAAATACACACAATGCATTGTATGGCAAACATTGTTAAATCAGCAGGTGTTGGCTTTTTACTGGGTGGGGGCAACCATCCTCCACACACTGGCACGCAGAGCTACAGTTACCAGCATACATATGGATTGAATTGCTTGCTTTTTGATTGCATGAATAACACATGCCATGCTTTGATGTAAATTAGTAGAATTGTTTTTATTTAGACAACCTGGTGCCCATGGGTTCACCTTGTTCACGAAATTAGATGGTTTCTGGTTGGGTTCCACCTACCTGGGGGAAGTGTCTAGTCACACAGCCCATAGTCACGCTTGAATGCCCTGGGATCAGGGGGAGGGTAGGCCCTTAGGGTGAAAGGCTGCCAGGTTTTAGAATTGGTAACCATACATAAATGCAATAGTGCATTATAGATTAGACTACACTGGATTGCCTTGACATTTTAACTGCATGCTGCTTTTTAACTGACAATCAGTTATACAAAATTGATTTAGGTATTTTTGTGTAGGCCATGTTTTGGCTAGAGTAAATGTCCATGTTCACTTGGTGTAGGTATTTTTGGTGTAGGCCAGGTTTTGGCAAGGGTATATGTCACTGTTCACTTTGTGTACATTTTTGTTTAGGTAGTGTTTTACCTTGCATGCCACGCTAACTAACCGCTAGAAGATAGTTTGCTTAAACCTCTTGCAAAGCCCCAAGGTCTTTATCACTGCACTAAATACTATATTGATAGGTATTAGTCAGCATTTGTCGCACAAACATTGAATAGGGGTGGAATGTAGTGATACACGAAATTGCAACCTTGCCAATCAGGGCTTTAGATGACAGCATTAGCCGCTGAAAGCCAATAGTGTATTCAAAGTATGTGCTAAAAATGCTGACAGTAGTCTGTTGTAGCACTTCCATTATGCAGTAGTGAGCTACAAGGAATATGCAGGCCTAGTATGAAATAGGTCACATTAAGCATTGTTGATAGACAGGCAGGGAGGGCCCCCAGCTATGTAGCTAATAGGTTTTTGGAGTGTTTGGAACATCATGGCACCTATATAGCGCTTAGATAGCCAGTCTTAAGCGCTATAAACACTAAGCTATGAGTGCATGCCTTTTAGAGCTTGCAGATGGGGTTAATACATCCCTGCTTCCCTTAGAATATTCAGCCTCACTAACGGTAGCCCTGGCTCCAAGCTAATCTTCCTTTTCTCTGGGAAGGTACTGATAAGACATTCCTCAGCCAGCGCAGATGGGAACAAGGGAGGGGGTAGGAGCGAGCAGGGAGCATCTCAGAGAGAGCTGGGTTTTTTCCATGAACCAGCCTCACAGGGAAAGTTCTGGAACTATGCGTCATGGTGACTGACAGCAAGAGATTATAAAATATCCATGCACACATGGGATCAGGGGGAGATCGTCCTGTGGACTTGATTCGTGTACAGTCAGGTGCCCGGCATTGGCTCTCACGGTGTCCTCCAGCCTTGTTTTTCTATGAGCGGGGCTTGTTTTACAGCTAGCTTATGAAAAACCCAGGTCTCCCAGGGCTGAGATTAAGGGACGTAAGACTGTGTTTCTCTATGTTTCTCTATATTTATCTAAGTTCCATGTTTCACTATATTTTGCATTGCTCTTTGTTTTATGCTTTGTAATATTCTCTAACTTGAATCCCAAATGTATATGAAATTCACTGCTTAGAATAAATATGCTAAAACTTTGAGGGTGTCATTTGTCACTAGCATGAGATCACTGCTCAGCACAATAGAACCTGTATTTTGGGCTGAATTGGGTATTTTTGCTCTCAAAGGGCTGGCCCCGAGGAAGATTTTGCCCATATCAAGACAGCAGTGCTCGATGGGAGATGCATATGGTTTTGAAAGTCACCCTTCGGGCTACTGGAAGCCAGTGCAGCGTCTTAAGGGCTGGGGAGATGTGGTCTCTTGGGCCGAGCGCAAGTAGCATTTTGGCTGCTGCGTTTTGTGCCCTCTGAAGTTTATTCAGTTGGTACGCGTGGATTCAGAGGTATAGGGGGTTTGCATAGTCCAGTCTTGATATAACGATTGATTGGACCGCGGAGAGTCTGTTAGGAAAAGAGAGATATGGAAAGATACGCCTAAGGGTTTTAAGGTTGTAGTGGCAGGATTTTGAGACGTTGTTGACTTGGCGCGAGAGTGTTAGGTCATAGTCAAGGGTGCATCCAAGAATTTTCATTGAGTTGCAGGGGGTTGGTGAGCTGCCCATGGCGAATGGCCAGGGTAGTGGATGCGGAAGAAGCTCGGAGTTGCCACATACCATGATTTCCATTTTGGAGGGGTTTAGCAAGAGGTGGCTTTGGGTCATCCAGAGTTCTATATCGAGGAGGCAGGAGGCCAGGTCAGTAGTTGGGATTGGAGTTCATTAGTTTTGGAATTAGTAGAGTGTCATCGGTGTAGTTGTAAAACAGGATGTTGTGTGAACGAATTATTGGAGGGAGGGTGATCAGGTAGAGATTGAACAGGAGGGCAGCTAGGCATGCTCCTTGTGGGACTCCAGCGTCGACTGGTCAGGCTTGGGAGGTATAGGTGGAGAGTATCGTTATTTGGTACCTATCTTTGAGGAATGAAGTTATCCATTTAAGAGCGGTTCCACAAATTCCTAGGGAGTGGAGGCGGTCTCGGAGGATTGAGTGATTGATTGTGTCAAAGGCGGCAGATAGGTCAAGAAGGATTAGTGCAGCGCATCCCGCGGAGTCTGCCATCATTTTAAGGTCATCCCAGATTGAGGTTAGGGTGGCTTCGGTTCCGTGACGGGCTCTAAAACCTGATTGTGCAGGGTCTAGAAGATTGTTGGCTTCGACAAAGGCATTTAGTTGGGAGTAGGCGGTTCGGTCAATGAGTTTGTGCATCAATGAGATGTGCATGAATGCCTTTAGGTGTTTTAAGGCCTTGAACCTTGTAGACCTCGGAAACACATGAAGCAACCCAGCGGGAGATGGATGCCTTTGAGTCATGTTTTCCCATTTGGATCACCAAATGTGACAAAAGTTAAGAGCGTCTGAGTTAAGTTGTGCAGAGCCCTCTCAGCATCAGAGACCGGATTCCGGAAGAAGACCGGCAGAGATATAGACTGGTTTAAATGGAATTCCCAAACCACTTTCGGAAGGAACAAAGGGTGGGTGTGAGGCACCACTGTATCCTTACGGAAAGGTAGGAATGGAAGTTCCACAAAGAGCCTTAAGCTCACCAAGCATCTTGCAGATGTTACCGCAATTAAAAAAGCTACCTTCCAGGATAGGTACTTAAGTTCAGTAGTAGCCATAGGTTCAAATGGGTTATGACATTTCTTGATGACTGGATTAGCCAATGAAAAACAACAGCTGTGACAGGTAGGCCGCAATGGCGGACAAATAAGTCCTGCATGACAGGAAATGTATGCCAGAGGCTGCCAGGTCAGATACAAAGGAAAGAACAGTGTTGATAGAAGCATGCCTGGGATCGAGCTCTTTGGCCAAACACAAATGGCAAAAACTGAGCCCCTTGCTCCTGTATTGATCCCTTGTGGAAGGTTTCCTGGCTGCTTGGATTATGCGCATGTTGTCATCAGACAGATTGAACTGCGCTAAAGATCAGAAGTCGAGCTTTCTGTCTAAATGGCTAACAAAGTAAGGCCCCATGCAGAAGACACCCAGCTCATCTTCAGGCTACCATCGGCCTCCTCCTCTCCTTCCCTCATCTGTGTCTGTCTGCTATCCAGGAGTGATGTGCTGCCAATGACATCTGACTTAATGCCAGTAAGACTGAGATTCTCCTCATCGGCACACCCGCTCCCTCCTTTCCTGTAGCTCTCTGGCCGGCGTCTCTTGGCCCCCTTCCTGTTCCCACCTGCAAGGCTAAAAACCTTGGGGTCATCTTCGACTCAACACTCTCCTTCTCTCCTCACATCTCTGATGTCTCTAAGAAGTCACACTTCCAGCTGCACCTCCTCAGAGGTATTGTTCCTTTCCTCTCCTTCCACCAGAAGCTCACTGTCTCCAGAGCTCTGGTTTTCTCCAGGCTGGACTATTACAACAGCCTCTTTCTAAATCTGCCTGCCTAAATTCTCTGCCAACTGTATCTTATCCAGAACAGGACTGCAAGATTTGTCCTTGGCCTCAAGCCCAGGGATTGTGCCTCTCCAGGACTGAAATCTCCGCGCTGGCTCCCAGTGGCTGGGAGGATTAAGTTCAAAACCCTCTGCATCGTCCACAAGGCCTTCTGGGGCCTTGGGCCTCAATACCGTAAACTCTCTCTTCCTAAATACCTTCCTTCTCGAGCTCTTCGCTCATATGTCTCAAACTCCCTCAGGGTCAGTCGCTTCTCCAAGCAACGAGTTGGTGGTAGATCTCTTTCTTCGGCTGGGGCCTCCCTCTGGAACAGCCTCCCTGCCTCCCTGAAACTTGAGGATAATCATCTTTGGTTCCAGAAGCACCTCAAAACCTTTATCTTTGGGTCTGCTTTTTCTCTTCCTCTCCCTTGCTGACTTTCTGGCTGACACTGAAACTGCACTGGTTACCTAGCCACCCTCTGATCTCGGGCCCAGGTCCCCTCCCCGCCAGTCGCACCCCTGCACTGTCTTCCTGGCAACCCCCACACTTGGGGACTGTTTCTGTATCCCTACAGTCCCACTACCAGCACTTGACACCTGACGTCTGCACTTACCATTTCACTTGCCACCTGGTTGTCGTACTTTTACTTGTTGTTTATTTATTTTTTTTATCCCATGTACTGCACTGTCCTCTCCCTCTTTCCCCCCGCACTTCTCCTCCTTTCCTTTCCCATGCACTTGCGCAATCCGGCAATCTGAATGACACCTGGCCTAGTAGGATTGTTGTCTGTCCTCCCTCTGTTCCCCCTCCCTTGCCGAGTCGCGCCTTGAAACACTTGTGCATAGGCGCGTTATAAATACCATATCATATCATAACTCCAATGCACTGAAATGCTGTATAGCTAAGCAATGCTAAAGCTGGGCACCACAAAGAAAATCATGTTAAATCTTATTGTGGTGGTATTATCGGAAATCATGTAAAACACAACAAACTCTTTTAGAAAACTGAAAAAAAGGATGGGTATTCCCATGTTTGCTCTATAACCACCAGTATATTTCTATGCAGCATATTCTTTAAAACATTTGTCACCTTAATCCATCACACTCTCCCCTTCCAGCTAGCTCTTTCCGTGGTGGAGCCCTGCGGCAGATGTGTTCTTACAGGCAAAGCTGGCAGCCACTGACGTACTAATTAACACCTCTAGCCCCAATGTAGACAACCTTACGTTTTATATGCATTTAGCTTCAATCATTCATGCGTGGGAGGGTTCCCTGATAATATGGGGGGGTGGCTTCAACACAATCCTGCTTATGGAGCTAGATCGCTCTACCAGCACTCACGGGACCCATACCGGTGCCGCTAAAGCTATTGCCCAGATCATAGAGCAGTTCCAGATGATAGACACCTGGGGAATCCTGCACCCTCAAGTCTGACAGGATACAAATTCCCCCTCTCTACACAATATGATTTCTCGTATCAACTACTGCCTGGTCTTATCCTCGCTGCTCCACCTGATGGCCAATAGTGATATATTACCCGCACCTACTTGCATCATTCTACAATAGTGCTGTCACTTAGAGTAGGAGCCAATCGTCCTTCTTACCCCTTATGGAGGCTGGCCCCGTCAGCACTGCTGGACACTGCGCTCAAACAGGCACTATCTGATATCTCCTTATATTTTGATACAAACATTGGAAAGGTCTCTACACTTTCCACATTATATGAGGCATTTAAAGTTTATGATACAGCTGTGCCATAATCCACATTGTAAGCGGATTAAATTCAACACTACAGCTAAGTCAATGCCGAGTCTGGGATGCTGATGGAAACCCTTATTGATATATTTTTATGTCCAGTTCATGTACTCTAGATGACAACCCTTATATCACACCCCTCTCTTAGAATCCCCCTGACCCCACTGAGCCAAGAAGTAGGTTTATTTCGCAAACTAAAAGGTTTTATTTGAAAAATTAAACAGTATATATATATATATCACACTTTTATAATAAATTAATTATTGATATCACACTTATGAATATAATGTTGATCAACAATGGGTAATCTGACACTAGCACACTTCTTTACAATCAATGAGGAGTTGGTATAGGATGGATAAGGCAGCGAAAATACTTTTATGGTTTCAAGGGAAAAGCAATGAGGAATAAAATGCAGTACAGGAATAACTCGATATGATTTTAGCAAAAGATAATATACCCACTTTTTCTCTGGCAATTCACCCCCCCCTATGCAATGTAAGAAATGGAAGGAGAGCACACAGTCTTCAAGAATCCCAACAAAAATGCAATACCAAATGCAGTTCCGCCATAGCAAGCTTAGAGAAAAACAGTTATGATTTTAAAACACAGGCCCAAAATGCTTTGAATGTGGTGGCAATGAAGTGAAATGATGCTAAAATTGATTTAATTCCCTGTAGGAGGTTCAGGGTGAGTGGTAGACACTTTAAATCAGTTCAGGTCAGCCCTAACAATGATTCAGGGATGGTAATTAGGTTGCAAACAAATTTTAGCAGTTCAAGCAAAAGCGGCAATCTTTTTACAGGTGAAGAAATCAGGCCAAATTGCAAATTGCAGTAATTTTTGCGAGTGCGTAAATAGCGATTGCGGGAAAGTATAAGGAGTAGGAAGTCGGTTCTAGGTTCGTTGGAAAGCCTAGAATCTCAGCTTTAAGATGAACATTTCGCTTCTATCACAAACAGTTCAAGAGATACGGATGATTTCGTGAAGGTAGATTCTCAAAAGAAAAAGTCAAGCTCAGAATGACAGATGACAGTTTTGGAAGCTTTAGAATGACAGAATGACACGATTTCTAAGAGGCAGTTCTAATTAGGTCAAAATAGTTTGAATTTGATTATTTTAAACTAAGAGATTAGTTCTGGCACAGTCCTAGCTGGGTACTCACACTATATTTTGGACAGGAATGCGACTTTGTCACAGATCGGGTCAGGATTGGCTGTGGTCCTCTCGCCACTTGGACTGGTTCTGCGCACAGCACTTCACAGCGATCTGGTCTGGGTCTGCTAGCGGCACTGCACAGCGGTCTGGTCTGGGTCTGCTAGCGGCACTGCACAGCGGTCTGGATCTCTGGTTCCGGCAAAAGTTCTTGGCAAAGAATTCAAACAGCTCACCCGCTGTTGAATAGTTTGGTTGGTTTTGAGGCCTGCTGAAGAGAACTCAGCTTGTGGTTTAGGCCTTTGCTTTAAGTTCTGAAACCATAGTTCTAAGTTCTGGTCTCTGTCTTGCTTGGAAGTCTAAGTGCTGGATGTGAAGTCGTCGGTCAGCGTGCTCCGCAAGGAAATGGAATTGAATCTCCCCACCCGTCCTGCACTGTCTCCTTTTATGTGTTTAGAAAGTGGGTGTGTGCATAGCATAACTGAGCCTGCCCCTCTCAACTTGTCATTGGCCCAGTTCTCTCCTCTCCCTTGATTGGGGGAAGGAAATGGAGTGTCATCATGATGAGGTCTGTTTATGGGTCAGAGGATCCTCCCCTGGTCAATTTGCCCACAAATCTATTTCTGATCCAAATACATATTTCCCAGATACACAAGTGGTTGACATTACATATACACATCATATGTCAGATAAGGTAGTCTCTGTTCCAACTCTGATGTTCCTGGGGGCGTACATTCAAAAATGACAACATTTTGCGCTTTTTGACTGGTTTTGCAATATTGGATTTTCATCAAAAAACTACACAAATGTACACCCCCTTTCTACACATATCCCAGTAAATTTCCATGTCTCTAGCATAAACACAGTGTCTGGAATATTGATAAATAGCGGGGTTCGGTCCTAGAACACCGTAGAAATTGGAGTTTGGACTCAAATCGTGAGGGCATTTTTCATACTAAGAATCTCAAAGTTGTACATTCCTGTCATTTGGTTACAATAAGTTATCACTGTTTCTATAAAATATATATTTGCTGCAATAGGAATCCACACTCAAGTCTGGCCCGCCCTTCGAAGCTGGGTGGGTCAGGGATCACATGTCTCTGCTCACAGGCAGCTCTCTGTTTACAGTCCACACTCAAAATTAACATACCCCATTCAACCGCAAGGGGCTATTGTCTCTCTCCTCCAGGCTGAAGGGGAAACCCCCTCTCTCTCACTCAGAAGGGCCATGTGATATCCTGCCTCCTGGTGTGGGCCTCTGGGGTGTTAAGGTTTCCCAGCCTCTTGGCCTCTGGGAACAGCAGGTGGCTAAGATTTTTAATTAACCAACAGGCTTTGAAGTTCCTGCCCCTCTTGCAACTCCTAAATACAGTTTCCCTGTCAGAGTTTAGACCGCTAGCGCCGGTTTGTGGAAATTGTCGGTACTGCATACATTTTTGGGATCTGTCCCATTAATTAATTAATTAATTCCATTTCAAAAAGGGGATTGTACTTGATAGTATATTATCCTTGCTTAACATGGCATTGGTGTGGTTCTGCAGTAGAATAATTATGTGCCCATAATATTAGCCATTTTTGACCTTAAGAATTCCCAACAGTTATGGGTTGCTTTTGGCAATCAGCATTGCCCCTTTTGCAATGGTTTCAGGCTACTGTGTGTGTAGCGCAATGGTGGTTTTAGGCAGTGCCCTCCTGTGCTCACAACATAGGCAAAAATGGGTGGCAGCCTATTCTTCATGTTTTCCCTGTGCATTTTCTGGGGAGTTCTGGCCATCATGATGTTTTCAATGCCAGTAATGCACAGTTTTTGTGGTAGGGCTCGGATGCATGGGTAAAACATCCCACAAGCCCCCCCCCTCTTGTGATGGCCATTCTGATCCTTCACTGATGGAACTCGCAAGATCTGGGATGTTCTCCTCATCTTCTTCCGGTAGATGGCACAGTTCTGTATCTTTTCCTCCATCAGGTGGATCGATCGGTTCTCTTCGCCGGTCCTGATGGGAATATTGGGCGGTACCCCGGGCCCCTCGGATCTTTGCTCCCGGTCCCTGGATCATTCTCCTTGGCCATTCTCCAGGTTTTCTTTCTCCTAGGACGACAAAGCAAAGCGGCAATACCTATTCATAGACATTTCTCCCCCACTATTGATATAGTGGGGTGGCATGTACATTTTATAAATCATGAGACATATCATTCTTATTTTGAAAAACAAGATATAATTCAAGACACATGTTGCAGTCTTATTTTAAAAACAAGATCTAATCAGGATACATTTTTCCTTCAGGTCTCATAATATTTTAGAGACTTGCAGGCCGATTCATGGAATAATTAGCGCGGCGCAAGTGGCCAAAAACGTGCGATTCGCAGTGGAATAGCGAAAATCGCAGTGGAATAGCGAAAATCGCAGTGCAATTGCGAAAATCGCACGAAAAGCAGCGCACGTCGATTCATGGAAGGCCGTGCGCGAGAAAACCAGCGGATGTGCGATAAAAAAGTGCGCGGCGCACGTTGGCGCACAGGCCATCTAACAGCGTGCGCCAGGTCACAGCGAAAATCGCACAGGCCACAGCGAAATTCGCACATAGCGCGGCGCACGCAACAAAAG
This sequence comes from Ambystoma mexicanum, assembly GCF_040938575.1. Lineage (NCBI taxonomy): Eukaryota > Metazoa > Chordata > Amphibia > Caudata > Ambystomatidae > Ambystoma > Ambystoma mexicanum. The sequence goes on from NC_090921.1 coordinate 309,730,490, forward strand.
TAGGCGGAACACGGGCGTAACACTCGGAATGGGGAACAACTTGCCAAAACGTGGGCGTCACGGGGGAAGTACAGGGCACAAGTGCGCGGAACGCCCACACGCTCGCCTAAAACTCGTATTCATGGAATAGAATAGGGCAAAAAAGCGCACGCTCAAACCAGCGCACAGGCACAAACACGACCGCCACAAGAAAGCAGGCGGTAGCGTCTCTGCGGCTGTAAGAAATGTGCGCCAAAAGGTGCGCCAACAAATAGCACCTATATACTGCTATGATGAATGTCCCATACTGTGGCCCTCCAGGAAAAATGACGTGCAAAGGGGTACCCACAAACACGGACATCCGCTGACAAAAAATACGTGTGCGTGTATACCGGGGTGCGCGGGAAGTCTAACACGCGATTTCAGCAGGGTACGTGCATCACAGGGGTTCGCGTGAAGTTCCTCACGCGATCGGGCCTGGGGGAGCGTGCTACGTGTATTTCAGGGGTTCGCGTGAAGTTTCACACGCGATCGGGCCTGGGGGAGCGGGCTACGTGTATTACAGGGGTTCGCGTGAAGTTCCTCACGCGATCGGGCCTGGGGGAGCGGGCTACGTGTATTCCAGGGGTGCGCGTGAAGTTCCACGCGCGAATAGCCTGGGCGCGTGTATTTCAGGGGTGCGCGTGAAGTTCCACACGCGAATAGCCTGGGGGCGCGTGTATTCCAGGGGTGCGCGTGAAGTTCCACACGCGAATAGCCTGGGCGCGTGTATTTCAGGGGTGCGCGGGAAGTTCCACACGCGAATAGCCTGGGCGCATGTATTTCAGGGGTGCGCGGGAAGTACCACACGCGAATAGCCTGGGCGCGTGTATTTCAGGGGGGGCGCGTGTATTCCAGGGGTGCGCGTGAAGTTCCACACGCGAATAGCCTGGGCGCGTGTATTTCAGGGGTGCGCGGGAAGTTCCACACGCGAATAGCCTGGGCGCATGTATTTCAGGGGTGCGCGGGAAGTTCCACACGCGAATAGCCTGGGCGTGTGTATTTCAGGGGTGCGCGGGAAGTACCACACGCGAATAGCCTGGGCGCGTGTATTTCAGGGGTGCGCGGGAAGGGGGCGCGTGTATTCCAGGGGTGCGCGGGAAGTTCCACACGCGAATAGCCTGGGCGCGTGTATTTCAGGGGTGCGCGGGAAGTTCCACACGCGAATAGCCTGGGCGCGTGTATTTCAGGGGTGCGCGGGAAGTTCCACACGCGAATAGCCTGGGCGCGTGTATTTCAGGGGTGCGCGGGAAGTTCCACACGCGAATAGCCTGGGCGCGTGTATTTCAGGGGTGCGCGGGAAGTTCCACACGCGAATAGCCTGGGCGCGTGTATTTCAGGGGTGCGCGGGAAGTTCCACACGCGAATAGCCTGGGCGCGTGTATTTCAGGGGTGCGCGGGAAGTTCCACACGCAAATAGCCTGGGCGCGTGTATTTCAGGGGTGCGCGGGAAGTTCCACACGCGAATAGCCTGGGGGCGCGTGTATTTCAGGGGTGCGCGGGAAGTTCCACACGCGAATAGCCTGGGCGCGTGTATTTCAGGGGTGCGAATAGCCGGGGCGCGTGTATTTCAGGGGTGCGCGGGAAGTTCCACATGTGATTTGACAGTGTGGGTCCTCCCGGGTGTACCCTGTACACCCTCCACGGCCCCTGCAGGCAGCCCACAACACAGGGGACTACCCTGCATCCCTGGTCATGTCCCGCAGGCAGCCCACCCACCATGGGCATGCCCCCCAGCAAAGGCACATGTCTCCTTGAACTAATGAACACCAACTCATGTCCCCTTGCACCCCCACCCCCCAGCACTGTGGGGCACCTGCCAGCAGGCCCCCACCCATGTCCAACTCATGTCCCCCACCACCCCCACCCCCCAGCACTGTGGGGCACCTGCCAGCAGGCCCCCACCCATGTCCAACTCATGTCCCCCACCACCCCCACCCCCCAGCCACCAGGGTCACCCTCCACCAGGCCCCCACTCATGTCTCCCACCACCCCCAAACCCCAGCAGTGCAGGGTCACCCTCCACCAGGCCCCCACTCATGTCTCCCACCACCCTCACCCCCCAGCCACCAGGGGCACCCTCCACCAGGCCCCCACTCATGTCTCCCACCACCCCCACCCCCCAGCACTGTGGGGCACCTGCCAGCAGGCCCCCACCCATGTCCAACTCATGTCTCCCACCACCCCCACCCCCCAGCCACCAGGGGCACCCTCCACCAGGCCCCCACTCATGTCTCCCACCACCCCCACCCCCCAGCCACCAGGGTCACCCTCCACCAGGCCCCTACTCATGTCTCCCACCACCCCCACCCCCCAGGGGCACCCTCCACCAGGCCCCCACTCATGTCTCCCACCACCCCCACCTCCCAGCCACCAGGGTCACCCTCCACCTGGCCCCCACTCATGTCTCCCACCACCCCCAAACCCCAGCAGTGCAGGGTCACCCTCCACCAGGCCCCCACTCATGTCTCCCACCACCCCCACCCCCCAGCCACCAGGGGCACCCTCCACCAGGCCCCCACTCATGTCTCCCACCACCCCCACCCCCCAGCACTGTGGGGCACCTGCCAGCAGGCCCCCACCCATGTCCAACTCATGTCTCCCACCACCCCCACCCCCCAGCCACCAGGGGCACCCTCCACCAGGCCCCCACTCATGTCTCCCACCACCCCCACCCCCCAGCACTGTCCAATCCATGCCCCCCTGCACCTGGGTCCCAACATTCCCCAATCATGTCCGTAATGCCCATCCTCCCCTGCCAAAAGGCCCAACCAACTATCACACCCACCCACATATCAAAGGCAATTACATGTTACACCCCCAATTTAAATAATGCAATTGAACACATGTCTGTCACACACAATGGCTGCAAGTGAATGACAAAACACCCAACATGACATGCCTGAAAGCAATGAGATGATACGACACATTGAAGAATAAAAAAAATAATGTATTGAACAGCAAGTATAATGGAAATGAAATAAGAAAAAATACAAAGCAAATCAAACAAAACAAGATGAATGTCCAAGAAAATAATCTGAAAAATAAAAATAAGCCAACGAAGAACCATGAAGAAGATCATCCTGGGTCCATGAGCCCAACCAAATTAAACCTAACTATGACTACTAACTAAAAACTGAACTATATACAAAAAAGTGGTGCATTGTCCAATCGCTACCAAAAAATATAAAAAAAACAAAGGAAACCTAAACCTAACTATACAACTATATACAAAGGCAGCGGGCTATTCGGACGGCTCACTGGTTGTTGTCATGGGCCAGGGCATCATCGAACTCCTGGTCAATGGCTTGGAGGCGGGCATGTTCCCTGGCCCCGAGGTCCCGCAGGGTTAACGCAGTGTCAAGCTCAAACTCCCTGCGAAGACCCTCGAGGCACTCAGCCCGCCTCAGCGCCCTCCGCATGGAGTCCTCCGCCCTGACCATCGTGAGCCGTTCCTCCTCTGCCCGCTGCCGCTCCGCACCTATCCGCTGGCACAACCGCTCCCACACGGAAGCCACTCCCATTCCAGGGTTCTCCTGCCCTCCGGCCGATGCCTGCACCCCTGATGTTGATGGCCCCGAGCCATGATGCCTCCCACGTTGAGCCTGCTGCTGCCTCCGACGCAACTGCCTGTGCCAGCACGACGGCATCCAGGCTGATGGAAACCACCGACGCCGTCGTGCACGTGCCCTGCCCGATGATGCCGTCACATCCTCCATCTGCTGGGGTCCAGTTGCTCTGGTGTCCACCCCTGCTGGATCACTGACTCCCGACTGTGGCAGGGATGGGATCCCCACCGAGCTGGCTGCATTGGTCGGGGCAGGTCCACAGGGGGCCCTGGTGGCATCTGGGCTGGAAGACGGCAAGGAGAACGACTGGTGGATAGCCTGCACAGAGGAGGAGAGGGCCGCCACATTGGCCAACACATGCAGGAAACCCCCGAACATGGCCGATCCCAATTGGGCCACGTCGGCACGGTGCACTTCGTGATGCCGTGCGTGCTCCTCCCGGGAAGCACGCACGGCATCACGAATCACAGCCGTGCGCATCGCGACCCCAATCAGGACCTTCTCCGCACGGCCAGGGGTTCCCACGTCCGCAGGTGGAGGGGAGTCAGGTGACATGGACATCCCCTCTACCTGCGGACAGGCCTGGGACGGGGCGTCCCTGCTGGTGCATGGTGGTGCACTCACAGGGTCAGGGACAGCGACATGCACAGGCCCCTCCACGGTGACCTGTGCTGCCTCCTGCCCCTGGCCCTGGACTGCACCACTTGCACCAGCAGGGATGCCCCCACCAGGCCCCATGTGTGCCCCAGTGGCGGCCTCCTCCTCCTCTCTGCAAACCACCAACCTGGATGGCTCCTCACCGTCTCCCACCGTAGCAGGCCCCTGTGGGGGCTCACCCACCCCTTCCGCTGCAGCCGTGGGGGCATCCCCGCCGCCTTGCTCCACAGCGCCGTCTCCGCCCTCCTCTTCACTAGCCGCTGCGTAGAGGGAGACAAAGAACACAAGCATCAGGGCACTGTACAATGGTCCCCTAGACAGGAAGCAATAGCAGATGAGCACCACTGTCAAAGTACACTTCCATCATGTCCCTCCACAACACATGGGTCAGTCCAGGCAATACACACACAGTAACAGGCATGGTGCATGCCATGGACATTTCCATGCATGTCCAATGGACTCTTGGAACATTCAATGATATGTAACTCACATGCATCATGGCTCATGCCTATCACATGCACACACTTCACCTCAGTCACATCCATCTGGCCCCAAACACACCAAACACAGCGGATACAAGGGTAATTTGGCTGCTTTACTGAATCTGTGCATTGTCACACACATGTGTCATGCATCCATGGCATGCACAAGTCACAGACACGCAGGTCAGGCACACAGACATGGCTACCATATATGTACCTGGCATCAGCACCCATCCCTCACCCCCACCCATGTCCAGGTACAGAGACTGGCATGCTCTCATGTTCAAAATTTGCATAGGGCTCCCCATGCGGCATTTCAACACATGCAACAACCATGTGGGTCACACATCACTGGTCGCACATGCATTACCATGATGTCCCTGCACACATACATGCATACATGGCCTATGGCACACATACAGGCAAGTATCATAGAACCAGCACACCGCAACATGCCCTGTCTCACACAGTAATGCATGGACACTTACCGCTCAACTCCAGACGGGCCTCCCTCTCAAGGATCTGGGCGTGGAGCGCTGGGCGTACGCGTTCCAGGACCCTCATCTGGATGGAACTCATGCGGCCCCGGCCCCCCTCCACGAGGCGCCGGGCCTTCACAAGGGTCCTGGACCTCAAGTCCTCCCAGCGCTTCTTGATCTTCAGGACGTCGCGGGTTGCCACCCCCTTCCGCGTTGATGGCAACCACACAGTCGGCCCAGATCCTCTGCCGTCCTTCCTTGCTGGCACGGGACGATCCAAAGAGGGCATCATACTGCCCCAGGACATGCTCCACCAGGACACCAACTTCGGTGACAGTGAAGCTGGTGCCCCTCTGCCCCTCTGGCCTGGGGTTGCCACTGGTGCCAGATGTGGAAGTGCCTGACATGGCAACCCCAGAGGCAGGTGTGGGTGGGCAACTGGGTCCTGGGGCTGGGCTGTGGAGCGATGTAATCCCAGTCGGGAGTCTTCAGTTCCAGCAGGGGTGGACACAGCAACTGGACCCCTGCAGATGGCTGATGTGCAGGCACCAAATGGCAGGGCACGGTGGCAGCAGGCAGGCAGGCAGGCAGGCAGCAGCAGATGGCACGTGGGAGGCTGCTCGGGGCACGGGGGGCAGTAACTCGGCCTTCTGGGCAGGAGCGTGGTCTTTCCGTGTGTTTTCGCGTGGCCAGCTTGATACGGAGTGATTTGGCACGTGAAAATCCTGCACGTCAGCGTGAAATCCGAGGAAAGGCCCTTAGCGCGTAAGCGCGTCAGCACGCATACGCGATTCTATTGGACCAGAGTCCCTCAGTGCGTAAGCGCGTCTGTGACGTGACCCGCACGGGTGTTCCCCACTCAGCACGTGATGACGGGGCACACGTGGAGATACTGCACGTCAGAGTGTCATCGCGTGTAATTGGACAAAAGTGCGCGTACACGCGATTGGCCTATGTACGTGTATTTAATGGGTGCGCGGGCACTTACACACGCAAGTACGTCAGCGAACCTGTATCCCGTGGTGCGTGTGAATTTCCACACGCTATTGGACTGGGAACTGGATTCCAGGGGTGCGCGGGTCACACGCTGTATCCCGTGGTGCGTGTGAATTTCCACACGCTATTGGACTGGGAACTGGATTCCAGGGGTGCGCGGGTCACACGCTGTATCCCGTGGTGCGTGTGAATTTCCACACGCTATTGGACTGGGAACTGGATTCCAGGGGTGCGCGGGTCACACGCTGTATCCCGTGGTGCGTGTGAATTTCCACACGCTATTGGACTGGGAACTGGATTCCAGGGGTGCGCGGGTCACACGCTCGCCTAGAACACGCGCAAAGCATAAATTTGCGCACTATAACAATAACAAGCTCAGACGCCAGGATGAACATACCGTTCCTAGCAGCAGTGGCAGTGGACTACCAAAGGAGGAGGAGGAGGATAGTCAGGGCCAGAATATTCACACCCAGAACCAGCCTTTTCGGGATGCCTGATGACCAGGTGTATGGGAGGTACAGGTTTCCACCACACATTATACTGGACCTGGTGAGTGAGTGGGAGGATGACCTCACATCACCCACCCTGTGCTCCCAAGCACTCAGCCCCCTGGAGAAGGTCCTCAATGTACTGCACTTCTTAGCCACTGGATCATTTCAGCGAACAAGTGCCATAGTGGGTGGGGTGTCACAGGCCACCCAGTCACGCTGCCTACACCAGGTCTTGAACATCATCACTGCACGGCCATCAGTCCGCAGGCACATATACCTGCCCAGAACACCTGCAGAAAGGCATGCTGCCGCCCTGGATTTTTACGCTGTGGCACGATTCCCCAAAGTGCTAGGTGCCATCGACTGCACCCATGTGGCTCTACGTCCCCCCAGGGCATCTGAGCACATCTATAGGAACCGCAAGCACTGGCATTCCATCAACGTGCAGGTAGCATGTAATGCCAAGGGAATCATCACCTCAGTATATGCCAACTATCCCGGCTCCACCCACGACAGCTTCATTTACCGAATGTCCACCCTAAGCCGGGACCTAGAAGCTGGGCGGCATGGCGATACATGGCTGCTTGGTGAGTATGTATGCCACTGCACATGCATGCATGTTGGATACTGAGCAAGGTCACAACCTCACCAATGATACCAATCCCCACCTCCACAGGGGACAGTGCCTACCCTCTCAGCCCCCACATGATGACGCCAATTCGGAACCCCACCACGCCACCCCAGGTAAGATATAACACAGCCCACATTACAACCAGGGGCATAGTGGAGCGCACATTCGGAGTGCTAAAGTCACGCTTTCGCTCCCTTGACCGTTCTGGCGGGCAGCTGTTATACGCTCCCCCAGTAGTGTGCAGGATCATAGTGGCGCATGTGTCCTGCACAACGTTGCAACACGCCGGGGCCTGGCCGTGGACATGGTGGTGGCCCCACATCCCCAACCACATGCACAGCCGCTGCGCATGGGAGGGGAAAGGGCACGGGGGGAGGCAGCCCGTACACAGCTAGTGGCTAATTACTTCACATAGAAATCACACCCATGTGGAGTGCACACTGCCCTGGCACATTCCATCTGACAATCAATGATGACTCAACCTGACACTGATCATGAATGTCTGGAGAATGAACCGGGAATACCATGTCAGCCTGAGATTGTTCACCTGGAAGTGTCACAATGTGTGCATCCCTACCCACACAGACACCACCAATGCAGTTTTGTGAAGTTACACATTGAAGCAGCTAAAATGAATACCCACTTGCAAAATGCAACAAGAGGACAGTGCCATGTCAGCCAACCCAACCCCAGCACTGCCACACGACACACCGTGCCATGTCATGCTAATTGCAGGGAAACAAAGTAATCCCCACAACATGACATCACTCTCACTATGTACAGTGGCACTATTAGAAACCTGCAACACCTGATATGCTCACAGCAATGCCGGACCAACAACATACTTGAGCACGTAGTACCATTAACATGACATCACAAATGTTACATATTAGTAGTCTCACCACCTGGAAATGCCTGCACTCCCACCACTACCAACTGTGCAGTGTTGGCGCCATGTAGAGTTGTAGGTGCACTGCTGCCAACATGGTCCCCATCTCCAGACTAGAGGTCCTTGTGTGGACTTGAGGAAGGGACCTGCAAATTGGGAGGTAGACACAGAAGAAGAGTTACACATCAATGCAACATGCAGTGTACAACACAACAGCAATATGCACTATGAATGTATACACAGTATTGACTACAGACTGGCCACACAGCTCATGGGAGTCCAACGTCACTGTGTAATTCACTGTCACTTGGGCACACCCTTTGCAAGCCCATGGAAACGGGAAGCAGGAGGGGTGTGTGACTCAAACCCAAGCATCTGAACCAAATACATTACAAGCCTGCATGTGCCCAGCCACAATGCAGCGTATGCCCACAGGAACCACGGAAGCCAACAGATCGGAGCCAACAGATCGGAGCCAACAGATCGAAGCCAACACATCGAAGCCAACACATCGAAGCCAACAGATCGGAGCCAACAGATCGGAGCCAACAGATCGAAGCCAACAGATCGAAGCCAACACATCGAAGCCAACACATCGGAGCCAACACATCGGAGCCAACACATCGAAGCCAACAGATTGGAGCCAACAGATCAGAGCCAACAGATCGGAGCCAACAGATCGAAGCCAACAGATCGAAGCCAACAGATCGTCCCAAAAAAATTGGGAATAAAAGAAATCAAAATAAAAATAAAAATAAGAAACAATCAAAAATGGCCATTGATGGGCCCGGGGGGGTTGGGGAGGCCACCCAGGAGGTCCGAGGACAGGATGCACACCAGAACCCACCTGCGTGGATCCTGGGAAGATAAAACACCTCCATGGGCTCATGGCCCACACGGCTACCCTATTGTGGGAGTATCACTGCTGTCGCTATTATCACCCTGTGCAGCTGCATCCGGAGGTGGTTGCACTATGGGAGGCAGCCCACGCAAGGCCCTAGTCTGCTCCTCCATGGCTGCAAGCATGCGGGTGTGGTAGGTCTGGTTCTGGAGGATGAGTGTGCGGAGGTCCCCATGCAACAACTCACGGGATGCCCGGACCTCCGCCCTCGTTGCCTGCATCTCAGCTGAGAGCGTACGGGTGAGACGCTCCAGCTGCTGTTCTGTCCTTTGGTGTGTTGAAGCCTCAAGTTCAACAAGAGTCGTCCTGAGGTGTAGGAGCTCCTGCCTCAGGGCTTCCCTGTGGCCCTGGGACTCAATGGAGATGGCCTCCTGCAGAGTCGCCAGTGCCGCCCGCCTGTCCCTGTTGGACCCCAACATGTCCTCCCTGTGTGACTGGCAGATGGAGTCAGTTGCCTGCTCTAGTCGCTCCATCAGCCTTTCTGGGGTGACAATGGAAGTGGCCACCCTATCCATGGCCTGAGCCATCATCTCGGATGATGCAGCCTGTTGGGTAGCCATACCGTAAATGGATTGCTCCCATGCGGTATTGCCGGGTGGCGTACGGCCACCACGTCGGCGGGCACCACACCTGTCTGGGGCAAGGCGAACTGCGCCTTGCTGTGCCGGCACTGCCTGAGGCTGCAGGACTGCATTCCCCCTCTGATCTGCTGGCCCAGGAACAGGATCAGATGTCGCGGAGTGTGACCCTGCATCCGTAACCACCGAAGGCGTAGCTGCCAACACTGACATCCCCATGGAGGGTACTGACCCTGGTGCAGGTGGGTGAGACAGAACAGAATCCCTCCCTGGAACACTCACCTGCGACGGCACGTAGGTCTCATCCAAATCAACACCTGAGTACAGCTCGGGGGAGGTGCAGCCAGAGACACCCCTTGAGAGCACGACCTGCAGCACTTGTGGGTTCTCCCCCACCACCACACCACGTCCCTCACTGGTGGTTGGTCGGCCCTGGGACACCTCCTGGGTCTGCACCATCTCCACAACCCCAGCAGTATCAGGTGCGTCTTCCCCTGCAAAGACATGAAAACAAAGAAATGGAAACAGGCATTAGCACCATGGCACACATTGAGGGCTGAGAAGCAAGAGAACCAGTACTTGATTGACACATGTCCCACATGACTAAAACCCTCCCATGCATGCACCCTCACTGCGTATGAAGTGCAGGCAAATGGCACACACTGATGACACCAAGATGGAAGATGAACAAATTTTCTGCATGCTGCCTGGCAGTGGCATCACACATTGGCCTGTGATTGGCAGGTGAGACACACATGCCATCACACAGATGGCATGTACCATTGCTATTGAGTGAAGATGGAGAGGAGGGCAGCACCTATTCATTCAGTCCAGTTCCCGCATGTAATAGCTTTTCTAATTCTAACAGGTCAGATTTTTCACCTGGAGCTGCCAGTCTGAAATGGTCAAATTGCACAGGGACATGTGTGTACAAATGATATCCAGGTAACAAAGTCACTCCACTTTACCATACCCATGTCAGACATGTGACTAGTGGACAGCGACATGCCTAGTGAAAGTGGTGGAATGCAAACAAACAGACTGAATGAACAGTGAAAAATAAGCAAATATGTTGTGTCAAGGTGACACTTCAAGGGCAACTGGCGTGCAGATGTGCTAGATGTCTACTGTTGGCAGAAGGGATACTGCTATGGCCAAATGCAGCTGCGCAGGAAGGATTGCATGAAGCACATGGCTGACCCATACGACTCAGGCGCACACACTCTCACCTGGCACCCGAACAGAAGCCCTCACACACACACCATGCACATGGATGACACACACATGCATGTGCACTCACCGGACAATGCCTCGTAATCAGCCAGATCTCCCACGCCTTGGATCTGTTCCTCCGTGACGTAGGTCCCAGCGACTGACTCATGTGGAGTGAGTTCCATGTCTACTACTGGAGACCCACCTCCAGTCACTAGAGTTGCGGCATGACTTGAGGCCAGCTTACTCTTTGCCCTGCGCTTTAGGTCATTCCAGCGCTTATAGCAATCATTGGCTGTGCGCCTCACGATTCCAAGGGCACTTACGATGTCCGCAACGGTCTGCCAGTGTGCCTGGAGTTGTGCAGGTGTGGTCTTGGATCCTGCAACAATGACCATCTCGTTGTCATGTCCGGACACATACTCGACAAGTGCATTCAGTTCGTCATCCGTGAAGCTGGGCTTCCTGGACGGGCCGGACTGTGTAGCCGTGTCTGGGGCATCAGCCTGTGCGGGACGAGCACTCTTCCTCTTCCGCTTGGAAGGTGGTGGTGATCCTGAGTGTCCTGCGCCGCTCTGGACACTAGGGGCAGGAGCCCTGGTGGACTCTGTATCAGGAGTGTGGGATTGCACACTCAGCATGGGAGTTGGTGCAGGCATTGGCTCTAGTGTGATGGTGTCAGGGGGAATGTCAGCAGCATGGACTAGGACCGACACTGTCCTGGCTGGGTGTGTGAGGGCTGGGGTGGATGGAGCCGCAGCTGCCCCTGCAGCCTCTCCGCCCTGCCTCCTTGGTGCAGCAGATGACCTTGCTGCCCCAGATCCACGTGGCATGATGGCATCAACGTGCACCAGCGCACGTGTCGTAGCCCTGCTGACCTGGAAGTCAGCCATGGAGTCAGCCAGGTCTGGTGCCACAATGGGCTGGTCCAACAAGGGCTGAGCATGGATGGTGTCAGCCACTTCAGCCTCAACGGGAGGGGGGGAGGGTGGGGAGGGGGGGGGGGTGATGGGTGCCCTTGACTGGTCCTCCACACATGGGGGGACAGGCTCACCCTGCAAGTTACGACCACGTCCCCTACCGGATCCACCACGGCCACCACTTGTGGCTCTTCCACCTTTGCCACCCTTACGGAATCCTCGCCTCCCAGCCATGGCACTGATGTTAATGTGCGTATGGGAGTGGATGTAGACTATTGTCCTGGGCAATTGGGGGTCAAAGGGGTTGGGTACCAGATGGTAATTGTACCCTAGTGCTCTAGCAAGGCTGAATGTAACCCCTAGGGAAAGATGACGGGTCACGCAACGCACAGGAGGCCCAAAAAAGGGAGATGACGTGCACGCAACCCCTCCTAGACCACGTGTGCAGAAAGAAAAACCTGCACTACGCTGTGGCACCCAGAAACACAAGAATGAACGTATGCGTGTCACACGCAGCCTAGAATGACCTCTGAAGGGGTAGGCTACACACGGGGCAAGCACAGATGTTAGATACGTGCGTGACTCACCGTCTGCCTGGTAAACGAGCGTGTAAAAGGAGCACGTTTGGTTGGCAACACCCCCGCCAAAAGAAGATTTGTACGCTGTCTGAGGAGACAGGACAACAGTAGAAGGGAACACTGTTTGAGGGAACAGGCCCAGGTAAACCAGTAAAAGAGAAAAAAGAGAAAAAGCTGTCAGAGGTAACAGGGAATACGAACTAGAAACGCCGTGAAGTAAATCGCGTGTGAAACGACAAGAAGTACAGAATTCACCCACTCGCTCTCCACGAAAAGCACGTACAAGGAAAACGTGTTCTACACATACCTTTTATACAGGCCCACACGTCCAGCGTCACTTACGCGGCGTGTACGCGCTAGGGCCATTTCCACCTATTACATGCTTTGTCACTTCTGCGTGTAGGGCTATTTCCACCAATTACACGCTTTGTCACTTCTGCGTGTAGGGCCATTTCCACCAATCACACGCGATTACACTCTGACGTGCAGTCTTTCCACGTGTGCTCTGTCATCACGTGCTGTGTGGGAAACACCTGTGCGGGTCACGTCACAGAAGCGCTTACGCGCTGAGGGCCTTTCCTCAGTTTTCACGCTGACGTGCAGGATTTTCACGTGCAAAATCACTCCGTACCAAGCTGGCCACGCGTACGCACACGGAATACCACGCTCCTGCCCGGAAGGCCGAACTACTGCCCCCCAGAGCCCGAGCACGCTCCCACCTGCTGCTGCCTGACTGCCTGCTGCCCCTGCACTGCTGGGGGGTGGGGGTGATAGGGGACATGAGTGGGGGCCTGGTGGAGGCTGCCCCTGCACTGCTGGGGGGTGGGGGTGGTGGGAGACATGAGTGGGGGCCTGGTGGAGGGTGCCCCTGGTGGTTGGGGGATGGGGGTGATAGGGGACATGAGTGGAGGCCTGGTGGAGGCTGCCCCTGCACTGCTGGGGGGTGGGGGTGGTGGGAGACATGAGTGGGGGCCTGGTGGAGGCTGCCCCTGGTGGCTGGGGGTTGGGGGTGATAGGGGACATGAGTGGGGGCCTGGTGGAGGCTGCCCCTGCACTGCTGGGGGGTGGGGGTGGTGGGAGACATGAGTGGGGGCCTGGTGGAGGCTGCCCCTGGTGGCTGGGGGTTGGGGGTGATAGGGGACATGAGTGGGGGCCTGGTGGAGGCTGCCCCTGCACTGCTGGGGGGTGGGGGTGGTGGGAGACATGAGTGGGGGCCTGGTGGAGGGTGCCCCTGGTGGCTGGGGTGTGGGGGTGGTGGGAGACATGAGTGGGGGCCTGGTGGAGGCTGCCCCTGGTGGCTGGGGGGTGGGGGTGGTGGTAGACATGGGTGGGGGCCTGGTGGAGGCTGCCCCTGGTGGCTGGGGGGTGGGGGTGCAGGGGGACATGGGTGGGCGCCTGGTGGAGGCTTCCCCTGGTGGCTGGGGGGTGGGGGTGGGGTGGTAGACATGAGTGGGGGCCTGGTGGAGGCTGCCCCTGGTGGCTGGGGGTTGGGGGTGATAGGGGACATGAGTGGGGGCCTGGTGGAGGCTGCCCCTGCACTGCTGGGGGGTGGGGGTGGTGGGAGACATGAGTGGGGGCCTGGTGGAGGCTGCCCCTGGTGGCTGGGGGTTGGGGGTGATAGGGGACATGAGTGGGGGCCTGGTGGAGGCTGCCCCTGCACTGCTGGGGGGTGGGGGTGGTGGGAGACATGAGTGGGGGCCTGGTGGAGGGTGCCCCTGGTGGCTGGGGTGTGGGGGTGGTGGGAGACATGAGTGGGGGCCTGGTGGAGGCTGCCCCTGGTGGCTGGGGGGTGGGGGTGGTGGTAGACATGGGTGGGGGCCTGGTGGAGGCTGCCCCTGGTGGCTGGGGGGTGGGGGTGCAGGGGGACATGGGTGGGCGCCTGGTGGAGGCTTCCCCTGGTGGCTGGGGGGTGGGGGTGGGGTGGTAGACATGAGTGGGGGCCTGGTGGAGGCTGCCCCTGGTGGCTGGGGGGTGGGGGTGATAGGGGACATGAGTGGGGGCCTGGTGGAGGGTGCCCCTGCACTGCTGGGGGGTGTGGGTGGGGTGGTAGACATGAGTGCGGGCCTGGTGGAGGCTGCCCCTGGTGGCTGGGGGGTGGGGGTGGTGGTAGACATGGGTGGGGGCCTGGTGGAGGCTGCCCCTGGTGGCTGGGGGGTGGGGGTGCAGGGGGACATGAGCAGGTGTGCAGGGTAGTCCCCTGTTTTGTGGGCTGCCTGCAGGGGAGCGTGGAGGGTGTACAGGGAACACCTGTGAGGAACCACCCAGCCTAATCGCGTGTGTAACTTCCCACGCACCCCTGTAATACACGTACCAAGCCAAATCGCGTGTGAGAATTCCCGCGCATACCTGAAATACACGTACCCTGCTGAAGTCGCGTGTAAAACTTCCCGCGCACCCCTGAAATGCATGCGCCCAGACTATTCGCGTGTGGAACTTCCCGCGCACCCCTGAAATACACGCGCCCAGGCTATTCGCGAGTGGGACTTCCCGCGCACCCCTGAAATACACGTAGCACGCTGGGAGACATGAGTGGGGGCCTGGTGGAGGCTGCCCCTGGTGGCTGGGGGGTGAGGGTGCAGGGGGACATGGGTGGGCGCCTGGTGGAGGCTTCCCCTGGTGGCTGGGGGGTGGGGGTGGGGTGGTAGACATGAGTGGAGGCCTGGTGGAGGCTGCCCCTGGTGGCTGGGGGGTGGGGGTGATAGGGGACATGAGTGGGGGCCTTGTGGAGGGTGCCCCTGCACTGCTGGGGGGTGGGGGTGGGGTGGTAGACATGAGTGGGGGCCTGGTGGAGGCTGCCCCTGGTGGCTGGGGGGTGGGGGTGGTGGTAGACATGGGTGGGGGCCTGGTGGAGGCTGCCCCTGGTGGCTGGGGGGTGGGGGTGCAGGGGGACATGAGCAGGTGTGCAGGGTAGTCCCCTGTTTTGTGGGCTGCCTGCAGGGGAGCGTGGAGGGTGTACAGGGAACACCTGTGAGGACCCACCCAGCCTAATCGCGTGTGTAACTTCCCACGCACCCCTGAAATACACGTACCAAGCCAAATCGCGTGTGAGAATTCCCGCGCATACCTGAAATACACGTACCCTGCTGAAGTCGCGTGTAAAACTTCCCGCGCACCCCTGAAATGCATGCGCCCAGACTATTCGCGTGTGGAACTTCCCGCGCACCCCTGAAATACACGCGCCCAGGCTATTCGCGAGTGGGACTTCCCGCGCACCCCTGAAATACACGTAGCACGCTGGGAGACATGAGTGGGGGCCTGGTGGAGGGTGCCCCTGCACTGCTGGGGGGTGGGAAGGGTGGTAGACATGGGTGGGGGCCTGGTGGAGGCTTCCCCTGGTGGCTGGGGGGTGCGGGTGCAGGGGGACATGGGTGGGCGCCTGGTGGAGGCTTCCCCTGGTGGCTGAGGGGTGGGGGTGGGGTGGTAGACATGAGTGGGGGCCTAGTGGAGGCTGCCCCTGGTGGCTGGGGGGTGGGGGTGATAGGGGACATGAGTGGGGGCCTGGTGGAGGGTGCCCCTGCACTGCTGGGGGGTGGGGGTGGGGTGGTAGACATGAGTGGGGGCCTGGTGGAGGCTGCCCCTGGTGGCTGGGGGGTGGGGGTGGTGGTAGACATGGGTGGGGGCCTGGTGGAGGCTGCCCCTGGTGGCTGGGGGGTGGGGGTGCAGGGGGACATGAGCAGGTGTGCAGGGTAGTCCCCTGTTTTGTGGGCTGCCTGCAGGGGAGCGTGGAGGGTGTACAGGGAACACCTGTGAGGACCCACCCAGCCTAATCGCGTGTGTAACTTCCCACGCACCCCTGTAACACACGTACCCAGCCAAATCGCGTGTGATAATTCCCGCGCACCCCTGCAATACACGTACCTGGCCAAATCGCGTGTGATAATTCCAGCGCACCCCTGTAATACACGTACCCAGCCAAATCGCGTGTAAAACTTCCTGTGTACCCCTGTAATACACCTACCCAGCCAAATCGCGTGTGATCATTCCCGCGTACCCCTGTAATACACGTGCCCTGGCTAATCGCGTGTTAAACTTCCCGCGTACCACTGTAATACACGTACCCTGGCTAATCGCGTGTAAAACTTCACGCGTACCCCTCTAATACACGTACCCTGGCCAATCGCGTGTTAAACTTCCCGCGTACCCCTGTAATACACGTACCCTGGCTAATCGCGTGTCAAACTTCCCGCGTACCCCTGATATGAACGTTACCCGCTTTGCGTTCCTTGTTTGGCAGCCCTGTAAACTGGTCCAGGGTTAGCGCAGCCCTTTGCGATGATTTAGCGATTTTGATGGCTTTTCCTTGCGCGAGGGCATTCTTGGGGGCGTTACTGGCGCTGCTGCAGGGTCGCTGCGATACTCTGCGCCACAGCTGGTTTGGGAGCCTAAAATCCATGAATACGCTGTGCGCGGAAATCGGTTTTAGCGCACGTGCCTGGCGCAGACAATCGCACGCGGACACTCTGCGCCAGCCGCTTGCGACACTTTTCTGCGAAATTCTATGAATTACCCTGTATATGTGGGATATTTTAGGGTTGGAACTTAATTACTCTGGAGCGGCACCCTCTGGTATTTCAGAGGACTCCTCCAGTTGCTGCAGAGTGTGCCTTGGATGGCAACACTTTAACTGATTTTTATGGACCCACTTGTCTTCCCCCTCTGCCAAACTGCCTTTGGGGATGCGGATCTTATAGGCAACAGGGGAGATCTTGTTTACAATTTCAAACGGTCCCTTCCATGTAGGCAAAAATGTCCACTGTTTGGCCTGGTTTCTTTGGAAATTGTATAGATAGACCCGATCACCCACCTTATATTCCTTTCGGGTAGTTTTCAAATCATAGTGGGTCTTCATGCTATCAGCTGATCTTTCTAGATTCCGCTGAGCATAGGCAAACGCATGTTGGAGGTGTTTCCTTAAATTCTCCACATACTCATGAGTTGTGGAGGCATTTATCAACGTCTGCTCTTGGGTCCTCTAGAGCAAATGCTGGGAAGCACCATCTTGCGTCCAGTCATCAACTCAAATGGTGACATTTTGGTTGCAGATGAAGGGGTAGATCTGATGGCCATTAGGACCAGAGGTAATCGGATATCCCAACTTGGCCCAGAATCTGCCACAAACTTTTTAAATATGCTCACAATGGTCCGGTTATAGCGTTCTACTGCACCAGAAGAAGCTAGTCTGTAAGCAATATGTAGCTTTCTTTTGACCCCCAGTATCTCCCACATCTTTGTCATCACTTCACTGGTGAAGTGGCTACCTCTGTCTGACTCAATCCTTTGAGGTAGACCAAAACGTGAAAAGATGTGATTGATCATCAGGGCAGCTGCAGTTTCTGCCTTGCAATTTGGGGCTTGGAGACATTCCACCCACTTGGTAAACAAGCACGTGACCATCAACATGTACTTATTTCCCTGAGAGGGGCGAATCACAGGGCCTATGAAGTCGATTTGCAAATCTGACCATGGCAGTGTCATCCCCCTCTTTTGGAGAGGCGCACAGTGTGTGAGGGACGTTGGCTGAAATTGTGCAAACACAAGACACCCCTTCAAGTATTGGTCGAGGTCCTGCCCCATGTGGGGCCAGTATGCAACCTCTCTTAAGATTTCCAGTGTTGTGTGAAACCCCCTATGACCGGCGGTGGACGCATCATGAGCGTGACTTAACATCAGGCTTCGGAATGAGGTACGGACCACCCACTGATCGTGGCCAGCTTGGGATTTCCTTACCAACAAACCGTCTTGGATTCGGAACCTTTTTGGACATTTCATCAACACTCTTAGGTCCTCTTTCCCAATGTAATCGGTATCCGTCAGGGGAAAGTTCTCAGGGTCCTCGATGTGTTGGTAAAACTTACCAATTATTGGATCCCCCTTCTGAGCTGTAATCAAATCAGCATCAGGGGTCTCCTTACTCCATTGTGCAGTTGAAAGATCATTGTGAGCATTTGTCTGGGATCTAGTGATAGCGGTGACCTGGATTTCCCCCAACAGGGACTCTATTTCTATTAGATCCCCTTGGATGACCCCGGTTTTGGCCAGCTGATCAGCTAAGTCATTTCCAGTTTTGTCAGGTCCCTCTACTTTGGAATGACCCTTGATATTTTTCCAGTAGATGGTCATCCCATTCAAGGTGACCAGATCATCAATGTTTTGAATTAACTTCCCATGTTTCAAAGGTTTGTTATTAGCACATAGCATGCCTCTGGTTTTCCAATTAACGAGGTGCTCCACGAACCCGCTCCATACATAATACTAATCGGTAATTATGACCAGTTCGTGGAGTTGATGTTGGACAGCAGTGAGGATGGCTTGATGCACAGCCATCAATTCTGCCACCTGACTACTTCGGGGACCAATTTTGTATCCAGCGGAGGGTTCTGGGCACTCTTTCACCCATGTGTTCCCTACGCCGGCCACCAGTTCTTTTTCCCTGTTGTTCTCAACATGGTAAGAGCATCCATCCACATAGACAGTGGGCATTCCCTCACACTTGTCTTCTTCAAAGACTTTGTGTGGGGAATTAAGGTATGCCTCCATGTTGTCCTTGATTTTTGGACTTTCGTCCTCGAGACAGTTTTCTCTGGCACAATCATGCAAGTCAGCCAGATCTTGCGCGAGGGGACTCTTCTTGTTTTGGCCATATCTGACCTCCACAGGAAAGCCTTGCATTGACAGAATCCAGGAAGTAATTCGGGAATTACTCACATTTCCGGCCCGGATTCTGTCACTTTGGAGATATTGCAGAGGCTGGTGTGGAGTCTCCACTATGAGGTGTTCCCCCTGGATAAATGGGCGGTAATTCTTCAATGCCCTCGTTGCCAGGAGTGCCTTCTCACAATCGTTGAATTTTTCCTCCACAGAGGATAAAGTTTTGCTCGCATAGGAGATTACTTTAATGACCTTGTCATGCTTTGGTATAATACTGCCGTCAAGCATGTATTAGAAAACCCTGTCTCCAGGAAGAACTCCTTGTTTCTGACAGGGTAAGCTAGGCAAGGCACTTGTGAGAGGCTGCTCTTGAGTTGTCTTACTGCCTCAGATTGTTCTGGACCCCATTCCCACTTGATCCCCCCCTTCAATAGATGAATCAGGGGTCTGGTGATCTCTGCGTATCCCTCAATGAACTTTCTGCTGTAATTAGTCAGTCCAAGGAGGCTCCTTAGTTCCCGCAGAGTTGTGGGATCCTTCAGTTTCTGGAGTGCTTCCACTTTCTTTTCTTGGGGACAGAGACCCTGAGGAGTAATCTCATGCCCCAAGAAATTAACACGGCTTCTACACCACTGTGCTTTCTGAAAGGAAAGTTTTGCTCCGGCGGCCCTCAACTGTGTCAGAACTTAATGGATCTTTGCTATGTGTTCTTCCACAGATGAACTTTTGATGAGGACATCATCTACATAAGCCAGGTTATCCCTCGCACCCAGGTCGGGCATGGCCTTATGTAGGAAAATGTTGAATTCATTGCTGGAGTTGAGGTATCCGAAGGGAGTCCGGGTCCATGTGTACTGCTGGACCCCAAAGGTAAAAGCCAGTTTGTATTGGTCCTCCCTACTGACAGGCACGGTCCAGTATCCATTGGTCAGGTCTATTGCTGTGAATACCTGTGACCCCTGGATCTGGGCCAGCCCTTGGTCAATGTAGGGCAGAGGCCATCGGGAAGTATGGACCCGTCTGTTGAGCTCCCTAAGGTCGGCACAGAGTCTCCACTCGCCGTTTGGCTTCAATATTCCCAGCACCGGATTATTGAAGGTGCTGTGTACTGGACGGATTATTCCCCGGGACTCAAGGTTCTTAATTATTTCAGTAAGGGACTCCATGGATGCGAGAGGCAAGCGATATTGCTTCACAAACACTGGAGTCATTCCAGGGTCCGTGGGAATTGTTGTTGCGTGGATGTCGGTGCGACCACAGTCATATGAGTCTAACGCAAAGAGATTTTGGAAATCCAAGAAAGCTTGTTTCAACTTTTGCTTCTGTTCCAGAGTCACACAGGCATCATCCAGGTTGACTCTCTCTTCCACCATCTGCCTGAAGCCTGGAAAGACTTCTGGTTTGGCTATCTCAGCGGCCTCCTCCAGCTGGGTGGAGAAGTCCCTGGTCATAGTGCTGATTTGGACTGGAGGCTTCAGGTTGGAAAGGCAGCCCTCATGGACCTGGAAAATCACCTCATCCCTCCTGAAGTCACAAGTCACGTCTTCCTTACCATAAGGGCAAGAAGTGTACACCAGGAAGTTCCCCCCATGCCGGGTAAAGATCCTGTATGGTGTTGTATTGTCATCACTGTCACTGTCAAAACAGTCCTTGGGGATTGGTCCCAACAGTTCATTTCCTAAATCAATGGAGAAATGTCGGTCATCAACCGCCCTTCCAATAATGGGGCCTGCGGCTAGACTAATACTCTGTAAGTCGCTGTGATCCACCTCTATTGGAATGGAGTCATGTTCTATGTTGACTAATGGTGTTGGGTTTACCCCTAACCCTTGCTGTTGGAGAGAAGCATTTAGATGAATATAAGCATCAGGGTTTTTCAATCTTTGTCCTCTTTTAACTTTCACTTCCAGGGAAAATTGTTGTGTCCTTTCTGGGATGGTGACTTCCTCTTTAAGCTGAATTTCAACTGCATAAGGTAGCATAGTTTTCTTGATCATCAAAGCCCATGGGATTATCCGCTAATCGGGACCAAGCTTTGAAGTTTATTAGGTCCAAACTAATGGCGAAGCGATTGAGAATGTCACTGTCTAAGTAAAAGGCGGCAGTGACGTCTCGCACGACCCAACAATTATGGACTATGTTCTTGTTGCCAATGTAGATTTTGAGCATACACCTGCTTGGCAGGTGATGTTTGGAATTGGGTGTTTCCAGATCCATTTCCCATTTGTCTATCAGTTTGAATGTGGGAATGGCTGGATCTTTTGGGAGTTGGTGGAACATGGCTTCGCTGATGAAGCTCTTACCGTTGTTCACACACACTCGAGCGAGAACAGAGTCCTTCCCATCATTTAACTGAACAGGGATGAACAACTGCTCTCCAATTTGTTGAATATCAGCCAGGCTCTGAGCTGATTTCACATCTTTCTGGACTATAGGAGTGGGAGTGTCTGATTGTGGATTGGTAAAGAATTTCAGAGTATTTCCTTCCAGTGTGGAATACCACATTAAACTAGAAGGAAGGTTGATTTTCAGAAATAGAGACGACCCCCCATCATCAGTCTGTTGTCCTACTGCTATTACTGTCACGTCTGGAACTTGGTTGTTCTGGAAGTGAAATTCTACTTGGTCCGATTTTTGTTCAACCATGTGGCAGGTGCCATTTAAACTAACATGGTTGACACTCTGTTTTAATTTTATTGGCCGGCTAGTCTGGATCCAGAGGACCTTGTTTACGCAATCTATTAGGGGTGACAACCTTCTCAGGAGGTCATTCCCTAGTAAACAAGGGGTGCCCTCTGGAGTCACTACTATGACCGGGTGTTTCAACTTGTGACGCCCAATTTTAATGTCCAAATCTGCAGTCCCCTCAACGGGAATTTCCTTCCCGTCAAAGTTCTGGAGTTGTCCAGGAAGAGAGCTGAGAGGAATACGGTAATTCTCCCACCTTCCTGCATTTAGTGCATCAAAGGCCCTTCTGGACAGAAGGGTAGCCTGGGATCCAGTGTCCACCAGCGCCAAAATTGTACCCTGCCCCTGTACTTGTACCGGAGCATAATATCTTCCCTCGTTCTCCTCAAGGGGGCACAGATAATGCACATTTTTGGACAACTGGTGGGCCAATTGTCTGGTTTTGGAGATTGCAAGAGAAGAAATTTGGGCAAAATTCTGTGGAGAGTCTTGGGAATCTGAAAGAAAAAGTTGGCAACTGGAGATCAGAGCCATTGTGGGTTCCCCTGGTTCCGGTTCTGGGCCGCCCCCCCCCTTTTTGGAGGCAGTCACCAGGATGGGTTTGAACCAGGGGATTTCGGTATTGTGGGTTCTGGGATGAGATGATGGGCGGCGGTAGCTCAGTCTTCATATCTCCCCAGTCTGGATTGGAATCCCTTGGGACCCATTTTTCTTTGGGAGGAATTCCCCCATCTCTGAAGGAGAAGATCCTTTTCCCAGGATCCTCTGAGGATCCCTCTCCCTCAAATTGGAAGATCTGTACCGCCTCCACAAACTGGGCCTATTTGGGTACTTTGTTTCTCCTACCCCCCCTCTGCTCCTTTGGAGGCAGACTTTCAGGGGCAGGAGATTTTGTTTCTGGTTCCTGGGTTTCCAGGGGCTGTTTACAAGTGGGGAAGGAAGCTTCCTCCAAGGCTTTATACCCCCCTTCCACTTGTGCCTCCTCCCTGGGAACCGGTGGGTTATCGGGGTGCTGCCCCCGTCATTGTTCTGTGCCAGCATGCCCATCTGAGGCTTCTGTTGAGCCCTCAGCATGCGGCCCAAATCCTGTGCCATGTTCTGAACCTGGCGCTCAAGTTGTGAAACCCGCTCAGGCTGATACGGGGTTCTATTTTCTCCCCTGGGCTGATCCCGGGAAGGGTAGCTATCCCTTCTCTGGTAGTACCCCTGGTTGGGAAGATTTGGGTACCCCTCCACCCTTGGCCTCCCCTCTCCCGGATTAGGTTGTCTGGGCTCAGGGAATTGGGGAAAGAAGGATGGATGATTTTGGGGTTGGAAGTTGGGCGGATACCTGGGGAAAAAGTTCTGCCCAGAATTTGGAGAATTTCTGCCCTCCTGTGGGAAGTTAGGAGGGAATTTCCCTGGGTTAGGTGCTTGGCTGGATCCCCCCCCTTGCGCTGGAGGAGTCCACACATAACCCAGGATGGGTCGGTTTCCCTTGTAGCGGGGACTGACATAATCAGGGGAGTGAGGGACCCCATTCATGCTACTACCTCCTTGGCTCCCTGTCTGTGACTGGCCCGAGGACCTTCTGGGCCTAGGATTATTTGGTGCAGGCAGGTTTTTAGGCCCCCCCATCTCCAAATCTAAAACGGGGGCAACCTTTACCTCTGCCACCTTGGCAGCAGCAGGGGTGCTGGTTGGTTTGGGGCTTTTCTGCGCATTACTTTTGTTTTCTATGGGCTTCTGCACCTCATAGATCTGGGTGGCTTGCTCAATGACCCAGTCCAAAGATCTTTTCTCGTGAAAATCTCTCACGGGCTGGGTCATTATGTATTTGGGGAATGCATGGAAAAACGTATTGATGAACTCTCTGCTGTCCGTGCGCACCCTTCTGGTGGTCTGCGCAAAGGCACGTTTCAATTCTTGCACGAACTCTTGTGGGGCCTGATCCTCCCCACATTGCAAATTGTAGGCTGCCTTGCGAGCCTCTTGGGGATTTCTGTGAACAGAAAAATGTTTCAAGATGGCCGCCCTGTAGGTGGACCATCTTGAATGGTTTTGGTCCTCCAGCCCCGCAAAGAAACTGGAGTATTCTGGTGAGAAGGTCCACTTTACATATTGAATACAGCTTTGGCTGTCCTTCAAATGGAAAGTCCCCATCATTTGCTCATAAAGCTCCAAGTGTTCCCAAACAGAATACTTGGCGTTCTTGTGATAAGGCGTGATGACACTCCTTATTGCCTTTATTTGTTTCAATGGGTCCCTAAGCAAGGCCCTTTTTACCTTATTGGCCTTTTTGGTTCGGGTAACCCTGATCCATTCATCCTCCGACTCAGAAGCACTGCTCCCAGAGGTGCCCGTCTGATCTTCCAGGTTTTCCCAGATTCTGCGAGCCTGGGAATGGCTGGCAGAATGTGGGGACCTGGTCTCCTGTGTCCTGTGGCGCTCAGAGGAGTCTTCAGATCCCTCCTTGCTGCCAGGATTTGATGGGTACCCCCCCACTGACCTTACTGGACAGAGGTTTTTAGGATGCCTTAATGGGCCTACACTCCTGGGGTTCCCTACTAAATTGCACTGTGCTTGGGTGCCCATACCCGGATGCCCGCCCATCCATTCCTGGGAGGTACAGGCCTATGAGCCCCATACTTTTGGTTGGGTAGTAATCTGCCATCCCCCTGGTCCCGGGCTCATGTGCGCAAGGGGCCATGGAGGTGGCAGAGTCCAGGGACTGGGAGGGATGAAGGCCTCTGGTACTAGGGCTCCTGGGGTTATGCTCAGGTATTTCCCTTTCCCAGCAAACCTCATCTCTATCAGCCCCTGCTCCCTGTTGCCATGCAAGAGCCTGCGCTTTCAGTTCCTCAACTAAGGCCTTACTAGACTCTATCAGTCTCTCCTGCATGGCTACCTGTTGCTGGAGCCTATCGTTGTGCTGACAGAGAGCCTCATTCTCTCTCTGCGTTTCCTGATTGGTCCTGGAGCACTGGGTCAGTCTTTGCTGCAGGAGGGTTACCTCCTGAGTCCCATCCCTATTGGCCTGCTCCTTTCGTGCCAGAGCATCCTCCACCCTCCTCGTGTGCTCTAACAAGTTCTGGTGTTCTTTTTGGAGGTCACCCAGTCCCTGGAGGGCCAGGTGATTTTCTTCAATTTTCCTTTTTAAGTGACAGACCTTTGAAAGGCACCAGCCTTCTGGCATTCCTGATCAAACTCTGCCTGGGTATCCAGGTCTTTCAAAATCAGTTTATTGCTCTCTGCCTTTTACCTATCTAGGTGGCTTTGCAGGGTGACTACCTGCTCAGCACATACCCTATTGAAATCTAATTGTTGCTCCAGCTTTTTCTGGCTCTGCAGTAGGGAGTCCAAACCTTCTTGGTACTCCTTCTGCAAGGCCAGAAATCTGGTATCCTGGTCAGCCTTTTCCTGTTGCAGCATATCCATATACTCCTTTTCTAACGCCATCAGTTGCCTATTTGCCAGATCTTGGCCATCAGCACATTTGTCCTGCATGACTCCCATATATAGGTACAAATATGCCACTATCCTGGCAATCTTATTGTGTTCATCTTTGGCTTTAGGGGCCATATATAATTCACTCAGGGCCACATGTAATGGACCCTGATCTCTCCATATGTCTGCCCCTGTTTCAGTTACCTGTTGCGCGATTGCCTGCAACCAGACCGTCTGGTCCTGATGAGTCCATTCGCCTCTCACAAATAGCTTATGTAAGAGGTGTTCCCTGGCTATTTTGATGTCTACCAGTGACGTCATTCTGGAATTTGATTTCCTTCCTGACGCCTTAAGTTTGTATTTTATTTTGCAAAACAGACCGTCTCCTTAGAGCATCCCTTTGAGGAGTGCTTTACAGCGTACCACAGCGTGGTGATCCGACCGGATGTATGTATCCCATCAGTTAGCACACTGTTATAAGCTGCACAAGTGATAAATCTAATCCAGAATCGCCGGCCGAGCCCCCACTTTGTAAACGGATTCAATTCAACGCTACAACTAAGTCAATGCCTAGTCTGCGATGCTGATGGAAACCCTTATTGATATGTTTTTATGTCCAGTTCATGTACTCTGGATGACAACCCTTACATCACACCCCTCTCTTAAAATCCCCCTGACCCCACTGAGCCAAGAAGTAGGTTTGTTTTGCAAATTAAAAGGTTTTATTTGAAAAATTGAACAGTATATATATAGCACACTTTTATAATAAATTAATAATTGATATCACACTTATGAATATAATGTTGATCAACAATGGGTAATCTGAACACTAGCACACTTCTTTACAATCAATGAGGAGTTGGTATAGGATAGATAAGGCAGAGAAAATACTTTTATGGTTTCAAGGGAAAAGCAATGAGGAATAAAATGCAGTACAGAAATAACTTGATATGATTTTAGCAAAAGATAATATAATCACTTTTTCTCTGGCAATTCACCCCCCCCCCTATGCAATGTAAGAAATGGAAGCAGAGCACACAGTCTTCAAGAATCCCAACAAAAATGCAATACGAAATGCAATTCCCCCTAGCAAGCTTAGAGAAAAACAGGTATGATTTTAAACACAGGCCCAAAATGCTTTGAATGTGGTGGCAATGAAGTGAAATGATGCTAAAATTGATTTTAATTCCCTGTAGGAGGTTCAGGGTGAGTGGTAGACACTTTAAATCAGTTCAGGTAAGCCCTAACAATGATTCAGGGATGGTTATTAGGTTGCAAACGAATTTTAGCAGTTCAAGCAAAAGCGGCTATCTTTTTACAGGTGAAGAAATCAGGCCAAATTGCAAATCGCGGTAATTTTTGCGAGTGCGATTGCGGGAAAAGTATGAGGAGTAGGAAGTCGGTTCTAGGTTCGTTGGAAAGCCTAGAATCTCAGCTTTAAGATGAAAATTTCGCTTCTATCACAAACAGTTCAAGAGATACGGATGATTTCGTGAAGGTAGATTCTCAAAAGAAAAAATCAAGCTCAGAATGACAGATGACACTTTTGGAAGCTTTAGAATGACAGAATGACACGATTTCTATGAGGGAGCTCTAATTAGGTCAAAATAGTTTGAATTTGATTATTTTAAACTAAGAGATTAGTTCTGGCACAGTCCTAGTTGGGTACTCACACTATATTTTGGACAGAAATGCGACTTCCTCGCGGATCAGGTCAGGATTGGCTGTGGTCCTCTCGCCACTTGGACTGGTTCTGCGCACAGCACTTCACAGCGATCTGGTCTGGGTCTGCTAGCGGCACTGCACAGCGGTCTGGTCTGGGTCTGCTAGCGGCACTGCACAGCGGTCTGGATCTCTGTTTCTGGCAAAAGTTCTTGGCAAAGAATTCAAACAGCTCGCCCGGCTGTTGAATAGTTTGGTTGGTTTTGAGGCCTGCTCAAGAGAACTCAGCTTGTGGTTTAGGCCTTTGCTTTAAGTTCTGAAACCAGAGTTCTAAGTTCTGGTCTCTGTCTTGCTTGGAAGTCTAAGTGCTGGATCTCTGGATGTGAAGTCGTCGGTCAGCGTGCTCCGCAAGGAAATGGAATTGAATTTCCCCACCCGTCCTGCACTGTCTCCTTTTATGTGTTTAGAAAGTGGGTGTGTGCGTAGCATAATTGAGCCTGCCCCTCTCAACTTGTCATTGGCCCAGTTCTCCCCTCTCCCTTGATTGGGGGAAGGAAATGGAGTGTCATCATGATGAGGTCTGTTTATGGGTCAGAGGATCCTCCCCTGGTCAATTTGCCCACAAATCTATTTCTGATCCAAATACATATTTCCCAGATACACAAGTTGTTGACATTACATATACACATCATATGTCACATAAGGTAGTCTCTATTCCAACTCTGATGTTCCTGGCGGCTTGCATTCAAAAATGACAACATTTTGCGCTTTTTGACTGGTTTTGCAATATTGGATTTTCATCAAAAATTATACAAATGTACACCCCCCTTCTACACATATCCCAGTAAATTTCCATGTCTCTAGCATAAACACAGTGGGCCTCATCACGACTTGGGCGGTAACGGTAACGCTATTAGCGCGGGCGGTATTAGCCCTACCGCCGAATTACCCGGCGCTAATAGCGCCGGATCACGAGTTCGGCAGTAATGTAAGTCCCCATTCCCCACTGAGCCCATTCGGGAATGCCTCATTCCTCATTGGGCTCAATGGGGAATCTTTGCGCTAATACCGCCGGCGGATTTCCCGCCGGCGGTAATAGCGCAAATTTTCGGCGGATTTCCCCCCAGCTCAGAGCTGGGGCGAAATCCGCCAAAGCCCTGATTCGGCGAACCCTTAAATCCGGCGGTAATAGCGCTACCGCCGGATTTAAGGGTTACCGCCAAAGTCGTGATGAGGCCCAGTCTCTGGAATATTGATAAATAGCGGGGTTCGGTCCTAGAACACCGTAGAAATTGGAGTTTGGACTCAAATCGTGAGGGCATTTTTCATACTAGGAATCTCAAAGTTGTACATTCCTGTCATTTGGTTACAATAAGTTATCAATGTTTCTATAAAATATATATTTGCTGCAATAGGAATCCACACTCAAGTCTGGCCCGCCCCTCGAAGCTGGGTGGGTCAGGGATCACATGTCTCTGCTCACAGGCAGCTCTCTGTTTACAGTCCACACTCAAAATTAACATACCCCATTCAACCGCAAGGGGCTATTGTCTCTCTCCTCCAGGCTGAAGGGGAAACCCCCTCCCTCTCACTCAGAAGGGCCATGTGATATCCTGCCTCCTGGTGTGGGCCTCTGGGGTGTTAAGGTTTCCCAGCCTCTTGGCCTCTGGGAACAGCAGGTGGCTAAGATTTTTAATTAACCAACAGGCTTTGAAGTCCCTGCCCCGCTTGCAACTCCTAAATACAGTTTTCCTGTCAGAGTTTAGACCGCTAGCGCCGGTTTGTGGAAATTGTCGGTACTGCATCCATTTTTGGGATCTGTCTTGAATTAATTCCATTTCAAAAAGGGGATTGTACTTGATAGTATATTATCATTGCTTAACATGGCATTGGTGTGGTTCTGAGTTAGAATAATTTTGTGCCCATAATATTAGCCATTTTTGACCTTGAGAAAATGAATTCCCAACAGTTATGGGTTGCTTTTGGCAATCAGCATTGCCCCTTTTGCAATGGTTTCAGGCTACTGTGTGTGTAGCCCAATGGTGGTTTTAGGCAGTGCCCTCCTGTGCTCACAACATAGGCAAAAATGGGTGGCAGCCTATTCTACATGTTTTCCCTGTGCATTTTCTGGGGAGTTCTGGCCATCATGATGTTTTCAATGCCAGTAATGCACAGTTTTTGTGGTAGGGCTCGGATGCATGGCTAAAACATCCCACAACATCTATAGGTGCACTAAAGTTGTTATGTGTGACACTGCATGCAAAAGAGTCTAAAATCTGCAACTTCGAAAAGAGATATGGAATAAATCACACGGAACATCTACTAGGCGAAAACAAGGCTGAACTACTGCACTTGCGTGAACTGTCAGAAAGAGAAGAAAAGATTCATGGAAATATTTGCGCTGAAAAACGGGGATTTGTGCGCCATTCTGCCCGCACCAGCACGCGCACACCAAGCGAGTACCACCAGTACCTCTTTGCCTTGGGACGCTGCTTGTGGATCCTGGATCAGCTGCTGCATTTGTTTGTTGCAGCTTTCTACGTGTGTAAAGCACCGCTCTTGGGAAGAACTATAGATGTTAAAAATGTTTAAAAACGTTTAATTTGGACAATCCTTACTAATATAACACTCATTTATCTTTGTGCAGTGTGTGAAGCCACGCCCCCTTAAACGCCGTCCTCAAATACAGACGTGCGCACGCATCAAGCAAGTACCACAAGTACCTCTTTGCCTCTTTGCCTCGTCGTTGAGGTGGGAGGCTTATCTTGTGGTACTTAAAACCTCAGTGTTATTTAGGTATAAATAAGCGCGGGGGCGTGGTCTAGCTCCCTATTAACACGTTTGCTACAATGAGAGCATTCATTTTAAAAACTGGAATGCCGCTGTCTATTAGGTTGGCAACGGAAAATCATGGAGATCTGCAGCAAACCTCCTCGAATATGAATTCAACACCTATCAGACCCAAAGGTATTAAAGGGGGGCTGCCCAATATGGACATACGGTCATTTTGTAGTGGTTCTCTATCAGCGCATAGAGTAAAGTCTAGATTGGAGAAAGAACAGCTTATAGAGGAAAAGAAAGTTCCTAGTGCTGCCTCTTCCGGTCTTGTGCTTAAAAAAATGGTTATGTTACCAGCTGACTTGGAATGCACACCAAGAGTGCAACTCTTGAAAACTATGTTGTGTCAATCTATATCAGACACTGCATTACTCGAGAATATACCTGCGACTGTCCAAACTATTGCACCCATTTATCTGACCCCAAGCGCTGATGATGTAGCGGTAATTGACCTGGATCTTAATGACTCGGTCTTTTCAAACAAAATGATGTCTGAAAATCTATCTAAATCCCCTATAATGTTTTCTGAGGTGACTCACACCTCCATAGAAACTGTTTCCTCTATCTCTATATCAGAGACAAGTGTCATACAGACCAACTCACAGGGAATGAATACATCATTTTGTTCGGAAAAAAGTGAGTCATCTATAAATATCGCATTACAGGCTATGAATTTCGCTATCCAGGCACTAGGGAAAATATATCAAACCATAGACAATCGAATGATAATGCAAGAAACACTTATGCAGAAAATGTTAACACTATATGAATCATCTAATAGTAAAACTCAATTACAGATGGTTTCCTACTACAAGAGTTTGTCACTAAAGACAGTCACCAATTCTATAGCATGCCAGACTGATAAAGTCTCTGAGCAAGGCAATTTTAGTGTGACCGCTGTGGAGATTGGTGAAAGTGGAAGAACAACCAGTGCGTTACCATACATTGTCTCAATCATATATGACCCATTAGCATGTATTTCAAATTTGTCTAATGACACAAACACAGATCCACCGATTAAATCAGCTGTGGTTTCCAAAGGTGCACTATACCCGATGTTTATGCCGGGAATCCCAGATGTATGCAAACAAAAAAATAAGGAAAACTTGAAAGCAATGACTTCCTGTGAGGAGTCAATACCTCAAGTAGTGAATAAGGGAATCAAGAAGGCCAAGAAAGTGAATTTCAAGTTATCAAAAAATGAATGCTCTTTTAAACACACAGGAGCCTCTGCCACCAAACAATTTTTGAAAGCTATTACACTTCCTAAAAAGAATCAAATACTCACCTCCCAGGCCATTAAGAAAAGGTATGCTCAGCAAATGCTCATCAAAAAGAAAATGGAGAAATTAAATTTTCAGCCCGTTCAAGCAATGAAATATCCTCCTTTGGATGAGCTCTTACAGGCGTTAGGGTCTCAAAACACTACTAGCCCCCCTCCACCTTGTGAACTAGTAAATTCTAATATTCCTAAACCAAATGTGAGTAAGAACTCTAATAATAAGATTATGTCAAGTGCTGATCATGACAGATCTGAAATTAGGAAAGCGGTTGATGCTTACATGTCTAGTCATGTTCAACCTCAGATTGAAATATCTAAGAGAGCCTATGAATGCATTGAGAGTAGAGATATTCAGAGTCAGAGTGGTTTGAATTCAGTACTATAACAGGCATCACAATCAAGGTTAGATAAAATGAACCCTCAGATTCCAAAGAAACAGTTCTTGAGTCCTCTAAAAAAGGAAATGTCTTTTCAGATGAATGTCTCATGGTCGATGCACGAGAGAATGACACACTTCCCTTGAAGGATTTGTCGTGTGCTATCATACGACTAATTGAGGGTGCATTAGGGAACTTACAATCTACTCCCATATTGGGCAAGGAAAGAATTAAAACTAAAAAAAACAATGAAAAAACAATGAAAAAACTTTGGCTGATAGAAGCACTCCCCTAAAGGTGAAACCAGCCCCTCATTCATTAATCTTGGCCTGTAAACCACCCCCAATCACTCAATACGATTTAAATCGTAGAGCGGTGATGGCGATATTTTCAGACATCCCGCAGTTGGAAGAAATGGGCCTCATTACGACCCTGGCGGTAAGGGGTTAGCGCCATCGTTAGCTGCGCCGACCCCTTACCGCCAATCACGAGTTCCCTTTCCGCCATGGCGGATTTTACACCTGCTTCTAGCGGGTGTAAAAATCCATGGCGGTAAGGGAACTTGGTGTTAATTACGCCACCGTAATTTACGGTGGCGTAATTAACGCCTTCCCCACTCCCATTATGCCCTATGGGGCAAAAATGGGAATGGGGAAGGGTAAATGGGGATTGGGGATTTACCGCCCCGCCAAGGTCGGAATGGGGCGGTAAATCCCCTTACCGCCATGGTGTTAACGTAGTTAGCACCATGGCGGTAAAGTCACGGCCCTGGCGGTAACTTTCCGCCAGGGTCGTAATGAGGCCTATCTGCCAATTTAGCATTGGTGGAGTTTGTGGAGAATAAGAACTTAAATACAGTGAGGCTCTGGATACAATCCAGGGTGGTGCAAAATCTTATTTGGCAGTCGAAAGATTCCCTGGCTGCACTGGGCTTTGATCTCACTATCGATCATTCTATCTTGCAAGGAGATTTAATGAAGAGCGGCCAATTTCCCCATGTGTCCGTACCTCAGAGACAGCAATCTAATTTAGATCAGACGGAACATCCAATGCCCAATAAAACAAAAGGTAATGTCACTTTAAATATACCTTGCTCTTGCTCGCACAATACTGAGCGGAGATAGCTAAGCCCAAAAAGTTCGCAGAAGCTTACCCTGGTCAGTTGGAATACTAGGGGTCACAAGCATCTAGCTAATAATGATCAACATCAGTTAAACAGCTATGATTTGGTGCTTTTGCAAGAAACTTGGCTGACTGCACCTCCAATTTGGGATCGTTATGAGGTGTTTTTAAATCCAGCCATTAGAACGACTATGGGTAGGCCAATGTCTGGACTCCTTACAGCTGTTAGGAAAAAAAATGACCTATCCTCACAACTGTGGGCTATACCCAATGAATTTATGATATTGATCAAAGTCTGCACTCCTGTTGATAACTTTGCCGTGTTAAATTTGTACTGGAACTCGGCGGCAATAAGTGATGACTGTTTCTTCAGAGACCTGAATGGTCTATTAGACATTGTGACTGGTGATCGGCAAAATAGATTTCTCATTCTCGCTGGCGATCTAAACTTAAGATGCTTGGAAAGCGTGAACGAGCAAGCTAATCAAAGAAATATACGCTGGAGAGCACTAGTACAATATAGAGGTCTGCATGTTCTGAATGGACCTTTTACATCTGACATACCAGCTTCTCCGACTTGGCACAGAGGATCTGTGTCGTCAACTATAGATTACATCTATGTAAATGCGACTCTGTGGCCAAATGTTCAAGATTTCACTGTTATAACCTCAGAAGCCAGTGACCATAATATGCTGACCACCGAATTGAATGTTCAAATGCAAGGTGATCATGGTGAAAAGAAAACAACTAAGGGATGTTTAGTAACAAACTCAGGCAGGTGTCGTCTCTGATGGTCGGAGGATGCCTTAATGTATTTCTGCGAGCTCCTTAAAGAGTCGAATATGAGCAAGGGTGATATGCCAGATAACTCTGGCATTGTGTGCAGCAATATGCTTCAAATATTTCAGCAGACAAAAAGTCTTACTAATTCGCAACAGAGTCACTTACACACATTTGACAATTTGGTACGTATGAGAAAAACTGCCTATCGGGCAGAGGTAAGGAAGCTTGCCAGGCATCCCCCCGCCATCAGAACGAAAATGGTAAAGAAGTTGCGTAACAGCTTTAAGAACTGGGTTAAGTGTCATCGAGGATTGCTTTAACAGAAAGATGAAGCTGAAATGTTAAAAACGCTTGCTAGTAAAAACATCTCTAAGATGTGCGCGGCTTTGAATCAAGCCCTTGGACAGCATCAGGTCTGTATTCAGTCCTCTGAAGTTGATACACATACATGGGTTTCGCATTTTAGTGAACTCTATGCGGCACCAATTAATAGCACCTCCTCGCTGTTACTCACCGCACGGGAGTGGACAAGATAGGAGGCCAAACCAGCGAGACTGTGCGTTGATTGAAGAGCTCGGGTTGGAGCCTCCACCCGAGCCTCCTCTCTATGAGGGAAAAACGACCTTTCTGATGATATGACCCACTGCTGATATGTAAGCCAGACAGAGGGACCGATCACCCGAAAGAGCGGGGAGAAAACGCGCCGCCACGGACCCAGCTGCAAGAAACAACATACAATTAATCACTTGGAATAACAGCGACTATCAATAGATGGGGATAGGACAGAATAGTACCTGAACAACCCAATCCTAGGAGCCTGATACCACAATGTTCTGATAGTCCCCTAGGAAGTCACAGTTCCCTTTACTCCAGGATGCAGAACAACAACGATAGTGCAAAATAATAAACGGGGAATGTTAGTTGGGTAACTAGTCCCGGGCGGAACGAGGGACGCACTAGATCCGGGTAGGTGCACAACTGCAAGGCGTCCCCAAAGTGCACTTTAAAGGACGGAATCCGATACAACCAATGTCCTTGAACTCTTGAGCCAAATGGGAAGACAGTCCTTATAACAATCCACAAGTCGGTACACTGGCGAGCAGGAAGGTAACCAAATCAGCAGGCAGACAGTCCTTATAACAATCCACAAGTCGGTACACT
The DNA here is from genome assembly GCF_040938575.1 of Ambystoma mexicanum. Lineage (NCBI taxonomy): Eukaryota > Metazoa > Chordata > Amphibia > Caudata > Ambystomatidae > Ambystoma > Ambystoma mexicanum. Next base: position 309,764,878 of record NC_090921.1, read on the forward strand.
GGCGAGCAAGAAGGTAACAGAATCAGCAGGCAGACAGGCAGTCCTTAGTTCAAAAGAGGGTTTGTTTACCTGAGCACGGGATGAAGGAGAAGGGACAGGTATCCGCTGAGCAGAATAGAACCGTAAGGAGGAGCTTCAGGAAGTAGGGCGAAAAGAAGGAGCTTAAGCGCCGGTTGTAACTATCAAACAGAAGCAGCGTCCTCCGGGCTGCAGCCGCTTATATCAATGAGGAGGTGGAGCCAAGTGAGTGGAGATCACGTGATGTTAAGGACTACGAATTCCCTTAGGTTTCATGGGAATCGTAGTTCGGAACCGTCTGGCTGTTGCAGTAGTCGTTAGCCTCCAGGGCATTTTCCACTTCCTCAGGAATGGCGCTGCAGAATGCCGAAGAGAACGGCGCAGCGCAATAGTTTTGTCGGATGTCCTTTTCCGCAGCCGGCCCTGAGGTAGGTATGGAGCACGGTGTCGTAGTGTGGAACGGAGCCGAGGTGTGACAGCATCCGCCCCCAAAGGCGGCGCCCACCCCCTGCGCGCATGGAAGCGGCGTAGGAGTCTAGGAGAATGGATATTATGCAGCGGTTCCCAAGATCTGTCTTCAGGACCGTAGCCCTTCCAGTCAACCAGGTAAAACGGACGACCCCTGCGTAGTCGGAAGTCCAGGATATCCGCCACTTCGTATTCAACATCGCCCTGCACCCGCACGGGAGGGGGGCGGAGTGGCAAACGAGTAGCAGGAGGACAGGGCTTAAGGAGACATACATGAAAGACAGGATGCAATTTCCATGAGGCGGGCAGAGAAAGTCGCACCGCCACAGGACTAACCACATCAGTGACAGAATAGGGACCCACAAATTTGGGCAAAAGCATGCGTTTACCAGGTATTTTCAGGTTGCGCGTAGATAACCAGACCTTCATGCCCACCTTGTATGTCGGCGCAGGACTCCGACGCCGGTCAGCATACTTCTTGGCCCTATTCTGGGCAGTGAGGAGATGCAAACGAACTGCCATGTGGACGGATTTGATGTCCCGAACGCATGCCTGAGCCGCTGGATTATCCAAGGGAACAGAAGGATCCAAGGGCAACGACCGTGGATGCTGACCATACAATGCATAGAAAGGTGACACCCCAGAAGCCGAGTGCAAAGAATTATTATAGGCAAATTCAGCTGGCGGCAACATCGTCAACCAGGAAGACTGAAAGCGTAAGCACAGACAACGGAGGAACTGCTCTAGAGTAGCGTTGACTCTCTCAGTCTGCCCGTCCGTCTGAGGGTGATAGGCAGTACTGTACCGATCGTCAATGTGTAAAGATACAGTTAAGGCTCTCCAAAAACGCGAGGTAAACTGTGGGCCGCGATCTGACACCACGATGGATGGTAGACCAAAGAAACGGAAGATGTGCTTGAGGAACATAGATGCCAAAACTGGTGCTGAAGGCAGACCCATACAAGGAATAAAGAGTGCCATTTTGGTGAAATAGTCAATGACCACCCAGATAGTATCAAAACCATCCACCGGAGGCAGATCCACTATGAATTCCATGGAGACCATATACCACGGCTTGTGCGGCACCGGAAGTGGTTGCAATAACCCCACTGGTTTGGAACGTGATATTTTGCATTGGGCACACACAGAACAAGCGGCCAGATAGTCAACCACATCCCTAGACATAGAGGGCCACCACGCCCAGCGACGCAAGGAGTCCAGAGTTTTTTGTTGACCCGGGTGGGCCGCTATTAATGAGTCATGAGACCATTCCAGGGCGCGGAGGCGTGCCTCCCCAGGTGGCAAGTATAAACGACCCTGAATGTATGGCAATCCCTGTACTACATCGAGATTGAGGGCCATGCATTCCTCTGCATGTGAGGAAACCCATTCCGAGACCAGGGAGCGAAGCGAAGGCTGGGGTGTGCAACCACAAACCACCCTACAAGGTAACAATAGAGAATAGTCTGATGCAGAATTGCTCGGGTCGTGATTCAGACGCGATAATGCGTCGGCACATGTGTTGAGTCGGGCCGGCCGGAAGGTGATGGTGAAGTTGAACTGGGAAAAGAAGAGATGCCAGCGGGCCTGACGAGCGGTGAGGCATTTCATGGATTTAAACGCCAGGAGACTCCGATGGTCAGAGAAGACCGTGACCAGATGACGTGCACCCAGCAAATGGTGCCTCCATTCTGAGAAGGCGTCCTTAATGGCCAAGAGTTCTCTTTCAGTGATGGGGTAGTTGCGTTCGTATTGGGTTAGTTTTCTAGAATAATAGGCGACTGGATGGATCTCCCCGGAGTCAGGACAACGCTGAGACAGAACCGCCCCAATGGCGGAACCAGAAGCATCAGCCTCCACTAGAAAGGGTAAATGAGGATTAGGATGTTGTAAGACCGGAGCGGTGGAGAACGCAGCTTTCAAAGCCTCAAAGGCGTTCTGCGCCTCCTCATCCCATCGATATGGTTTCTTAGAGCTTGTCAGAGCAGTGAGGGGGGCTGAAATGGATGAAAAAGAGTGGATAAAACGCCTATAGAAATTAGCAAATCCCAGAAAGGACTGCAAGGCTTTAATTGAGGTAGGGACAGGCCATTCAAGTACCGCCTTAACTTTGGAACGACTCATTCTGATGCCTTGGTTGGTAAGGTTGTAACCGAGGAATTCAACCTCGGTAGTGTTGAATACACACTTCTCTGCTTTGACAAATAGATTGTTTTCCCTGAGCCGTTGTAGTACAAAGCGTACGTGTTCAGTGTGTTGTTCAGTGGAGGATGAGTATATTAAAATGTCGTCCAGATAAACAACAACAAACTGGTCTAGACAGTCATGAAAGATGTCATTCATAAAGGCCTGAAACGTGGCCGGAGCGTTACAAAGTCCGAAGGGCATCACTAGATACTCGAACAGACCATACCGGGTTTTGAATGCCGTTTTCCACTCGTCCCCTTCACGCATTCTGACGAGATTATAGGCGCCCCGGAGATCCAATTTGGTAAAGATGACAGAAGACCCGAGTTGATCCAAAAGGACTGAAATCAATGGAAGGGGGTACTGATTTTTTATCGTAATGGCATTCAATGCTCTATAATCAACACAAGGACGGAGGTCTCCTTCTTTCTTCGGGACAAAGAAGAGAGGAGACGCTGCAGGAGATTTAGAAGGTCCAATAAACCCAGTGACCAATGATTTGTCGATGTACTCTTTCAGTACCTTGTCCTCGGGTATGGTAAGAGAATACACTCTCCCAACCGGGATTTTAGAACCTGGCACCAGATCAATAGGGCAGTCATATGGTCTGTGAGGTGGCAGGTGATCTGCCCCCCCTTTGTCAAACACATCCCGAAAGGAGAGGTATTCCGAAGGAATGTGCGTAGGGGTAGAAACGGCCCCGATGACTGCCATGGAGGCTACCAACTCCTGAGAGGATGATTCTGGATACACACTTGTGTTCTGAAAACATTTTTCATTGCACACGGAGGAAGGGAACTGAACCACCCTGTTTGCCCAGTCAATAGAGGGATTATGGTGTCGTAGCCAAGGGATTCCCAATATGACCCGAAACTGGGGAGCTTTGATCAAGTCAAACGATAAGGTTTCCACATGCCCGTCCTCTGTCTGCATCCGGAGCAGAGACGTGTTTTGGGTCACCAGACCGGAGATCAAGGATGTACCGTCAACTGCATGTACAGTTTCGGGTTGAGCTTTAGACAGGACTGGTACGTTGTTTTTTACAGCATATTCGTAGTCCATATAATTACCGGTGGCCCCAGAATCAATAATGGCAAGGGATGAAAATGAAGTGTCAGGGGTCACGGTAAAGACTACCGGCAGGCTGACTGGGGCAAAAGCGACCCCGTGAGAGTCCAAAGAGTATACCCCCGGCGTAGGGACTCCGTCTATCGCCGGGTTCTGGCGTTTCCCGCCTTTTTGTGGGGTCTCTTTGGACAGTCAATTAGCAAATGTTCGGCTGATCCACAATACATACATAAATTATGGGATCGCCGGTGCTCCCGTTGTGCAGGTGTTAAAGGACCTCGGACGGCTCCCACCTGCATAGGTTCTGGAACAGAAGAAGGAAGACTGACAGAATCCAAGGGAGGGGGTATTGGTGTAGTTGACTTGCGTTCCCCTTTCCTTTCAGCTCTTCTAGCGTCAATCTGTAATACCAGGTCCAGGAGTTCACCAAATACGGTAGGGACTACTGGTACCGTTGCTAGGGTGTCCTTCAACTCTTCTGACAACCCTTTATAGAACACTGCTGACTTCTTTTCTTCGGGCCAGTCAGTCTCAGCAGCGAGTTGATTGAACCTGGTAAGATAAGTGAACAGAGAAGAAGTACCCTGACGTAAGTTCAGGAACTCTAGGTCTGTAGCTTGGGATTTATAACGGGTATCAAAAACCCTGTTCATGGCGGTGATGAGGGCATCACAGTCATACAATAGGAAGCTATTTGCTTCGAGTAACGGATTGGCCCAGGCTGCAGCCGTCCCTCCTAGATGTGAGAGGACAAACGCCGCCTTCGTGGTTGAATTGGGAAAGGCTGCGGGGCGGCAAAGGAAGTGCAGTTTGCATTGATTGATGAATGTCCGATAATGCTTTGGATCGCCAGTGAAGCGTTCTGGCGGGGCCAATGGAAACTGTGTGGCCATGAGAACAGGGGCTGCTGTAAATCCCGACATGGAGGCCGGAGAGACACCGGAACCAGAAGCAGTGGCACCAGATGTGTCTATCCCCAGTGTGTGGGGAGGCGGGAAATGTTGCAAACCATCAATACGGTGGTGCAGGGCATCATATGCCGCCGTCATGTCCGACCGTAAGTCGGATACCAAACGGACCAGAGCAGCCAAAGGGTCCGTCTCTTCCATGGCTTCTGTTTTTGTTACTCACCGCACGGGAGTGGACAAGATAGGAGGCCAAACCAGCGAGACTGTGCGTTGATTGAAGAGCTCGGGTTGGAGCCTCCACCCGAGCCTCCTCTCTATGAGGGAAAAACGACCTTTCTGATGATATGACCCACTGCTGATATGTAAGCCAGACAGAGGGACCGATCACCCGAAAGAGCGGGGAGAAAACGCGCCGCCACGGACCCAGCTGCAAGAAACAACATACAATTAATCACTTGGAATAACAGCGACTATCAATAGATGGGGATAGGACAGAATAGTACCTGAACAACCCAATCCTAGGAGCCTGATACCACAATGTTCTGATAGTCCCCTAGGAAGTCACAGTTCCCTTTACTCCAGGATGCATAACAACAACGATAGTGCAAAATAATAAACGGGGAATGTTAGTTGGGTAACTAGTCCCGGGCGGAACGAGGGACGCACTAGATCCGGGTAGGTGCACAACTGCAAGGCGTCCCCAAAGTGCACTTTAAAGGACGGAATCCGATACAACCAATGTCCTTGAACTCTTGAGCCAAATGGGAAGACAGTCCTTATAACAATCCACAAGTCGGTACACTGGCGAGCAGGAAGGTAACCAAATCAGCAGGCAGACAGTCCTTATAACAATCCACAAGTCGGTACACTGGCGAGCAAGAAGGTAACAGAATCAGCAGGCAGACAGGCAGTCCTTAGTTCAAAAGAGGGTTTGTTTACCTGAGCACGGGATGAAGGAGAAGGGACAGGTATCCGCTGAGCAGAATAGAACCGTAAGGAGGAGCTTCAGGAAGTAGGGCGAAAAGAAGGAGCTTAAGCGCCGGTTGTAACTATCAAACAGAAGCAGCGTCCTCCGGGCTGCAGCCGCTTATATCAATGAGGAGGTGGAGCCAAGTGAGTGGAGATCACGTGATGTTAAGGACTACGAATTCCCTTAGGTTTCATGGGAATCGTAGTTCGGAACCGTCTGGCTGTTGCAGTAGTCGTTAGCCTCCAGGGCATTTTCCACTTCCTCAGGAATGGCGCTGCAGAATGCCGAAGAGAACGGCGCAGCGCAATAGTTTTGTCGGATGTCCTTTTCCGCAGCCGGCCCTGAGGTAGGTATGGAGCACGGTGTCGTAGTGTGGAACGGAGCCGAGGTGTGACACTCGCACACATCTGGCATCTTAGCACCCTTCAACCTTTCGTTCGATGAGTCAGAGATACTGCAATTTATAACAACTGCCAGTAAGTCCAAGGCAGTTGGTCCGGATGGTTTGTCCAATTTTGCCATGCAAAGGCACCCTGAATTATGGGCTTCCATTCTCTTTCCCATCTTTACCGCTGTTAATTATCATGAAAAAATACCACCTACATGGACTCAAGCAATAACGGTACCAGTTTATAAAAAGGGCGACCGACTGTCTCCAGATAGTTATCGCCTGATCTCATTATTGTTCGCCCCAGGAAAAATCTTCTGTAGAATCTTACTGAGAGAACTGAATGAGTGGGTTGAAATGAAATCATTGCGAGATCCATTCCAGTCAGGTTTTGTGAGAGGTTTGGGGACTATCCAAAATATTTTCGCTCTTACTATGGTTCAAGCCCAACAACTAGCGCAAAGACAACCGTTATATCTGGGATTTATTGATTTCAGAACCGCTTTTGACTCAATTGATCGTGAGCGACTCTTTCTTAAACTCAGAGAACACGATTGTCCTCACACCTTGTTATCCTTAATTACACTGCTCCACTCAAACACATCCATGCAAGTGCGCATAACCCTTGATGGGATACTATCACCAAGGATAGTCACTCAAAGGGGTTTAAAGCAGGGATGTGCCATGGCCTCCTTCCTGTTTAATTTCTATATATTAGAAATCGGTGAATTTTTGACCAAATTGTGTGGGAGATCCCCCTAAGATAGGTATGCAAAAAGTCCCGTATTTGTTATATGCGGACAACTTAGTTCTACTATCACAGACCCCACGGGGATTGCAAAACATGCTAGAACAACTTGGCAGTTATGCTCAGGCTAACAACCTTAACATCAATACACAAAAAACTCAAATAGTCATCTGTAACCCGAAGAGAAATTTTAAGGCAAGCAATCATAAATGGCAATTGCAGCAGTGCAAAATTCATATTGTTGACCAATATCGATATCTAGGTGTAATTATACAACATAAAAAGAAACTATCACAATACAAGTGCGAAGTAAGAAATAAGCTACAGTCATTGGTATCTCAATCACGAATACTTCTTTGCAAGTTTGGGAAGTTTTCAATGAAACACATCATTATGTTCTATAACATGAAGGTAACACCCATCTTATTATATGGTGTTGAAGTTTGCCTCCCTAAAGATCGTATATTCTGGGATGGCATAGAGTCCTCCTATTGGAAGCAAGTAGTACAACTCCCAACATGTACACCCACAGCGTTGATTCTCTTTGAGCTGAGCTTTGGAAAGCGCTAACTGGTCTAGAGACTCCAGCTATTCTGAAGGTTGTAGCTCACAATTTACTTACGTCAAACAACCTCTTTCCACGGAAATGGCGTAATCATGTTTTAGATGCTCTTAGTGATGCAGCCATATCCATTGATTTACTCATATCGAATCCCAATCGAGCAAAAGTTAAAATATTTCAGTATGACTGGGCAGAAAACATAATAAAACATAAAAAATGTACAACATATAAAGACTTCAATGTTCTCCTGTTTGGATTGAAGAAGCATGGGATAATTATCTTGGAAAATTTCCGTGCCCTCAACTCAGGAGGAAGTACATGAGATTTAGGTTGAATTTATACTGTCACTCGTGACATATTATGTAGGAGAAAAATTATTTCAAATGAGCAAAACATTTGCCGGTACTGTGAGAACACAAATCAGATGGAAACTGTGCAACATTTGCTGACAGATTGCGAAGCAGTAAGTGAGGCAAGAAGCAGATGCTTCAAGGATAAATTGATGCTTCAGAATCACCTAACCCAATTTCAAAAATGGCAAACAGTTTTCTCCAACCCAAGAACTTCAATACAAATAGCAATTGTCCAATTTTTAGACATGGTATTGCCGGACACCCTCCTAAGTGAGGATGAAAATCCTGTTTTGTAAATCATAAAACAATGACAACTGTGATTCAATTTTATTCCAGGGATAAGGGAGTTAACTGTGATGCTGGTGATGTAGTATTTCATTATTTTTGCTTTTTTATTCTATGACCTTCGTTCTAATTTGGTTGATTCATCAGGAAGTGTCATTATTATCAGTAACTGTTCTTTTATTATTTTAATTGGTGATTATGTGATATTTCATTTTATGTTATTTCTCTATCATGGATGATGTTGATGGAAAATGACTTAAGATGAATTTTGGTATGTATTGTGTAAATAATTTGTTTTACGACGAAACAAATAAAAAAAATAAAAAAATAAAAAATAAAAAAAAAATACAGTGAGGAATTAGGCAAATAATGCATATTCACAGCCTAGTCCCCGTCGATCATGTACTCAGGTGGCCAGGGAAAGGCCACCGCTTTTGGATCCTGACCCTCGGTGTGGACAAGCGAGGGAGGATCACCTGGGTAGGGGGTCCACAGGGAGTCGGGGGAAGCACCTGATGGAGACACATGGTATTCCCCTTTTTTCTTAACCCATATAATCCCTATCCCTGCTTATTTAAATGGGAACTACAACTCCCATAATTCCTCCCCACTTCACATTGACCGCACTACTGAGCCGAGGAAGATGAGGAATTAGGCCTGGAGGATTACCTCTACTGACTTGCAATAGCTCTGTCCCTATAATGCAGAGGTCTTCAAACTGTGGGGTATGCACACCTTGGGAGGCACGGCCACAGGCCTGGGGGGGCGCGGGATGCCGGACGGCAAAAACGAGATTTTCATTCTTTTTTTAATTTTGTTTTTCTCCTGTACTGAACTGAGCATGTGCAATGGGGGGCACATGAGGGCGTGGCCATGAAACAGGACATAAACTCAGCCTGGGCGCGTGAGTCCAGGCTGCACTGTGGTTTCCTGCTGTTTCCACCCACCTTTTCTACAGTGAGGTAAGTGATGTCAGCTGTCCCCACTGCGCCCCCCACATTTGGGGAAAAATCACGTAGAATAAAAAAGTGGTCCATTGCCAATGTCCATAATAAAAACATAATCCAAATTTAAAAAAAAAACATTGATCCATGAGAATATAGAAAAAGAAAGTATGTACAAGTCTGCAACTATATACAACGTAAGTCCAAATGGTCCATGATCCACAAACAAAAGGAAACCTACAAAAAAGTCCTAGGAAGAAAAAACTATATACACACGAAGTGGAGCAATGTCCATTAACTCCAAAATAAAAGAAGAACAAAGGAAACCTAACACTATCTAACTATATACAATGGCGGCGGGCAAGTCCTGTGGCTCACTCTGTGATGTCCCGGGCCAGGGCATCATCGAACTCCATGTTGATGTCCCAGAGGCGGGCCTCTGCCCTGGCCTCGAGGTCTTGCAGATGCACTCATGGCCTCTTCCAACTCCCTGCGAGTTGCCTCGAGGCACTCTGCCCGCCTCAATGCCCGACACATGGAGAACTCCGCCCTGACCATGGTGAGCCGCGCCTCTTCCGCCTGCCGCCGCTCCGCATCTATGCGTTGGCCCAACCGCAGCCACACGGAAGACACACCCATTCCAGGGTTCTCCTGCCCTCTGGCCGACGCCTGCCCCTCTGATATCGATGGCCCCGAGCCATCATTGCTCCCACCTAGAGCCTGCTGCTGTTGCTGCTGTCCATGTGCCCTGTCAGATGCCTGCACATCCTCCATCTGCTGGACTCCAGTTGTTGGGGTGACCACCCCTGCTGGACCGCCGACTCCCGACTTTGGCAGGGATGGGATCTCCACCAAGCTGGCTGTGTTGGTCAGGCCAGGTCCACAGGGGGCCCTGGTGGAATCTGGGCCGGAAGACGGCAGGGAGAACGACTGGCGCATAGTCTCCACAGAGGAGGAGAGGTCCGCCAGAGTGTGCGACACATGTAGGAACCCACCAACCAGGGCCCCGCCCAACCGTGCCACGTCGCAATGCTGCTGTTCGTGATGGTGTGCGTGCTCCGCCCAGGAAGCAAGCACGTCATCACGAATGTCACGCGTGTGCAACGCAACACCAACCAGGACGGAGCCCATATGGTCATGGGACCCCTCGTCTGCAGGTAGTGGAGAGGCAGATGACGTGGCACTCCCCCCTTCCTGCAGACGGGCCTGGGACGTGGCATCCCTGCTGGTGCATGGTGGTGCAGTCACAGGGTCAAGGACAGCGACATGCACAGGCCCCTCCGCGGTGACCTGTGCTGCCTCCTGACCCTGGCCCTGGACTGCACCACTTGCACCAATGGTACTACCCCCACCAGGCTCCACGTGTGGCTTAGTAGCGGGCTCCTCCTCCTCTGTGGAGACCACCAACCTGGATGTCTCCACACCGTCTTCCGCCATTGCAAGCCCCTGTGGGGGCTCACCCGGCCCTTCCGCTAAAGCCGTAGTGGCAGACGCAGCACCAGTCCCCTCGCTGCCAGATGTTGGCAATTCCTGGGAGGGTGGCTGGGCCTTCGCTCCCAGATGTTGGCAATTCCTGGGAGGGTGGCTGGGCTTTGCGTCGCCGTCCGGTGGAGGCATCCCCACCGCTTGGCTCCACAGCGCCGTATCCACCCTCTTCTACACTTGACGCTGCGTAGAGGGAGACATAGAACACAAGCATTCGGGTACAGTACAATATTCCCCTATACAGGAAGCAATAACACATGAGTGGCACTGTCAAATGTCACTTCCATCGTGTCCCTCCACAACACATGGGTGAATGCACGCAACACACATGCAGAAACAGTCCTGGCGCCTACAATCAACATCAGCATCCATGTACAAGGGCCTCTGTTAACCAAAATGTTGACTTCAAACTCACATGCATCATGGCTCACACTGGTCCCATGCACACACATCACCGGAGGGTCATGCATCATGGCTTGTACACCACAGACACAGTGTATAGACACAGTGGATACAACAGTGACCGCACTGCAAGAGTCAATCTACACATCATCACGGACATGTGTCATGATATGATATGATATGGCATTAATAACACACCTATACACAAGTGTTTCAAGGCGCGACGAGGCAAGGGGGGGATCAAAGGGAGGACAGATAACGATCTTACTAGGCGAGGTGTCATTCAGATCGTGCAAGTGCATGGGAAGGGGGGACAGGAAGAGTGCAAGGGGGGGAAAGGGTGAGGGGGAAGTGCAGTACATGGGAAGTGGAAAAATAAGATAAATAAAACACATAAAATAAAACAGACAAGTGGAGGAAGTGCAGACAAGTGCTGGAAAGGGGACTGAAGGGATACAGAAACAGTCCCCAAGTGCAGGGGTTGCCAGGGAGGCAGTGCAGGTGGGCAGTTGACAGGGCCTGGCCCAGAGATCAGAGGGGTGGCCAGGTAACCAGTGCAATTTCAGTCAGGAGTTCAGCAAGGGAGGGGAGGAGAGAAAGCAGAAGCAAAGAGGAAGGTTTTGAGGTGTTTCCGGAACCGGAGGTGGTTCTCCTCGAGTTTCAGGGAGGTAGGAAGGCTTTTCCAGAGAGAACTCCCTGCCGAAGAGAGTGATCTGCCACCAACTCGTGTGACCTGCCACCATGGCGTTTAAAAGTCACACACACACACTTCTCAGACACACACACATGTGCATCATACATGTACATGACAGCAGCACCCATCCCTCACCCCCCTCCATGTCCAAGAACAGAGACTGGCATGCATTCATGTGTGCATTCCGCATATGGCTCCCCATGTTGCATTGGAACACATGCACCATCCATGTGGTTCACACATTACTGGTCTGACATGCATGACCATGATGTCCCTGCACACACACACATCTATACATGCCCTATGTCACACATACAGGCAAGTATCAGACTACCAGCACACTGCAACATGCCCTGTCTCACACATCAATGCTTTCCCACTTACCGCTCAACTCCAGACGGGTCTGCCTCTGAAGGATCTGGGCGTGGAGCGCTGGGGCTACGTGTTCCAGGACCCTCATCTGGATGTTACTCATGCTGCCCCGGCCCTCCTCCGCGAGGCGCCGTGCCTTGTAGAGGGTTCTGGACCTCAGGTCCTCCCAGCGCTTCTTGACGTGCTTGATGTCACGGGTTGCCACCTTCTCCACATTGATGGCAACCACTACGTCCTCCCAGATCCTCAACCGTCCTTCCTTGTTGGCGCGTGATGTTCCGAAGAGGGCATCATAATGCCCCAGGACATGCTCCACCAGGACACCAACTTCCTTCTCACTGAAGCTAGTGGCCCTCTGCCTCTCTGACTGGGGGTCGCCAGTGGTCTCAGATGGTGTTTGCCCCGACATGGCGACCCCCGAGGCAGGCGTGGGTGGGCAACTGGGTTACAGGGCTGGGCTGTGGAGTGATGTTATCCCAGTCGGGAGTCTTCTGTTCCAGCAGGGGTGGACACAGCAACTGGACCCCTGCAGATGGCTGACGTGCAGGCACCAAATACCAGGGCACGTGGGCAGCAGGCAGACAGCAGCAGATGGCTGGTGGGAGCGTGCTCGGGGCTCTTGGGGGAAGGAAAATCGCCTTTTGGGCAGGAGCGTGGTCTTCTGTGTGTATTCGCGTGGCCAGCTTGATACAGAGTGATTTGGCACGTGAAAAAATTGCACGTCAGCGTGTAATCCGAGGAAAGGCCCTTAGCACGTAAGCGCGTCAGTGACGTTACGTGCGCAGGCGTTGCCCACAACACCGGTGCATAGTGAATCAGCACGTGAGAAAACTGCACGTCACCGTGCTATTGTAGGGAAGGGCCTTAGCGCGTAAGCGCGTAAGTGACGTTTCACGTGTGGGCTGGCTTAAAAGGTACGAGTATCATGCTATTTCCTTGTACGTGCTTTTAGTGGAGAGCGAGCGAGTGTATCTTGTACTTCCTGTCGGTTCACACGCGATTACTTCACAACGTTTCCAGTTCGTAATCCCTGTTTGCTCAGACTGCGTTCTTTTCTTCTTTTGGCGGGGGTGTTGCCTACGCGCACACGCGCGTCTTTTTCACGTTCTTTTTCAAGGAAGACGGTGAGTCGCGCATGTATTTCCTAACTGTGGTTGCCCCGTGTGTCGCGTACCCCTTCAGTGGTCATTGTAGGCTGCGTGTAACACGTGTACGCTTATTTTTGTTTTTCTGGGTGCCACAGCATAGTGCAGGTTTATTTTTCCACGTGCGTGGTCTACCAGGGGTTGCGTGCACGTGTGCTTTTGTTTTTGGGGTGCCTGTGCGTTTTTGCATGACCCGTAATCTTCCCCCAGGGGTCACATACAGCCTTGCCAGAGCACTAGGGTACGAATTCCATCTAGTACCTTACCCCTTTCACCCCAATTGCCCAGGACAATTGTTTACTGAAACTCCCATACGCACAACAACAACAGTGCCATGGTTGGGAGGCGACCAAGCAGTAAGGGAGGCAAAGGTGGCCGACCTCCAAAAGGTGGGCATGGTGGCCCGGTAGGGGACGTGGCCAGGATTTGCAGGGTGCCCCTAGACCCCTGTGTGTGGAGGACCAATCAGGGACACACATGCCCCCCCCATGGTTGTGGGAAACGTAGCTGACACCATCCCAGCTCAGCCCTTGTTGGACCGGCCCATTTTGGCACCTGAACCGGCACAGGATGACTCCCAGGCTGACTTCCAGGTCAGCAAGTCTAAGCCATGTGTGGCAGTGCAAGTTGCTGTCACCAGGCCACGTGGATCTGGGGCAGCAATGTCATCTGCTGCCCCAAGTAGGCAGGGTGGGGAGGCTGCAGGGGCAGCTGCAGCTCTATCCACCCCAGCTCTGAGTCTCCCAGCCGGGACAGTGTTGGTCCAGGTCCATCAAACCGACATTGGCCCTGCCAACATCACTCTGCAGCCAATGCCTGCACCAAGACCTATGGTCATTGTGCCTTCGCACACTTCTAGTACCCAGTCCACCTGTGCTTCTGCCCCTACTGACCAGAGCGGCGTAAGCCACTCAGGATCTGCACCACCTTTGAAAAAGAAGAAGAAGGGTGCTCTGGCACTACAGGCTGAGACCCCAGAAACGGCTACACACTCCGGCACGTCAAGGAAGCCTAGCTTTAATGATGCCGAACTTGAAGCATTTGTGGCCTATGTGTCGGCACATAGCCATGAAATGGTGGTGACTGCAGGGTGCAAGACCACACCTGGTCAACGTAGGGCACACTGGCAAACCATCACGGACCACATTAGTGCCCTTGGATTTGTGAGGCGCACAGCTGATGATTGCTACAACCAGTGGAATTACCTGAAACGCAGAGCAAAGAACAAGCCGGCCTCAAATCATGCCTCTACTCTGGTGACTGGCGGTGGGTCTCCACCAGAGGACAACCAACTCACTGAACATGAGTCTGTTGCTGGAACCTTCGTCACAGAGGAACAGATCCAAGGCGTGGGAGACCTACCAGATTACGACGCATTGTCCGGTGAGTGCCCATGCATGTGTGTGTAATCCATGTGTGTGTTGTTTGGGTGATGGGTTCTGATTGAGTGCCAGGTGATGGTGTGTACTCCTGAGTGGTATGGGTCACCCATGTGCTTCCTCCAAAACATTCAGAGTCCTTGGATTTGGGTATGACAGTATCCCTTCTGCCCACAGTAGCCATTTGGCGCCACATTACTGCAGTTGCCCTTGAACTTTCATCTTGCAACAACATTGTTTTGAATTTTTCAGTGTTCATTCAGGCTGATTGTTTCAATTCTCCCATTTTTGCAACGCATTTTTCAGCCCTAATGCCACATATGTGACATGCTTCTGTCATTGATTACACCCCACATTGGCCCACATTTGTTACCTTGTTATGTGAATGATTAGACCATTCAGGCTGATTCAGTATTGGCCTGCTCACATTAATTTTTGGGGCCTGTTTGAATGTGGAACATGATAGTTGTTTTCTGTCATGTTAAAGTGACCAACCATTGATGTGTACATCTGCCTGCAATCACTGTATTATTGTAAACTGGATGTGTTGCAGTGTGTGGCACATGCGTATTTCGTCACACTATTTAGCATTTTTCATCTCATCATGTCCATCTCACATGGATGGGTGACAGTACTCATTCACTGGCATATGGCTGTACTTGTCAAATGTACCATGGATAGGCTACATGCCATCTGTGTGCTGTCATGTGTCATGTATGTGTATTGGACATGCCATTCACAGGCTAATGTGTGATGCCAGTACTACCCAGCATGCAGAAAATGTGTTGCTTTTCCATCTTGGTGTCCTCAGTGTCTGCTTTTTGCCTCCCCTTCCAACTCATTGACAGTGCATGCATGCCAGGGTTATCGTCATTGTCATCAGTGATGTCATCAATGACATTTGTGATGTCATCTTTGATGTCCTGGGTATTAGTCGCAGTGTATAGTGGTGGCATAACGTAACTTTTTATTGAATTTTATATGTTTTTTTTAGTGCAACTTAACCATAACATCCCTTTAACAAAGTTTTGTCCGTGAATTTTAGAGGTTTTTATTAGAGCAACTTAACCATGACGTCCCTTTAACAAAGTTTTTTCAGTGAATTTCATGGGTTTTTACCAGTGCATGCTATTTTCCTACAACTTAATAACATCATACTTAGCCCAATGTAGCAACATTCCTGTCCAATTTACAAAGTTTCACCCTAAAACTCAGCCATTTCCCACCTTCTATCATTGTTTTTTAACACTTCTATACACTATTTGCAACTTTTTCCACTGTTTTTGCATCCGTCGACGTCCGTGAACATCTGACATAATATCAGACCTTCCGGACAGTGCCACGTGACCATGCAATTGCGGGCAGCATAATGGCGTGTCCGCAAATACGTCTGCACTTCGTGATCGGGTCTGTGCTTCGAGGACAGTTCTCAACTGCATTTTCTACGAATCTAGGAACTTTTAAGCTCAAAATGTACCCTTGCACAGCTCCTACACTTATGCCTACTCATTATCCATTAACAATCTAGTACAAAGCTCATACTTGGAAGAATAGAATCAGTGCCTCGATGCCCCCGGGCTGTGTGAGCGTTTTAAAAATGCAAACAAATAAATATTAGCAAAACTGTTATTTATCTTAAAAATGGCATCAGCTATTGCCATCCCTCCTCCCCAAGAGCCACCACCACCACCAGCCAGAGGATCCACACAACAAAAAAAGCGCAGTGCTTCCAAAGACAATGTAGAGGACCAAGAAGATGACGTAGAGGAAGAGCCTACCTCTAGCACCCAGAGAGAATCAAGCTTTCACAATATTTTGGGGCCTCCCCTCTAATTTTGTTCCTTCTTGACAAAACAGCTCCACTCTTTCCTAAACCATTCATAATCGGGTCTAGAATCAAATTCCAAAATTTCATGCTGTTTTATTTTGTGGCGCCAAAGTTATAAGCCATCAAAAAACTGCTTTTCACCAACCCTGTAATGCAGAAATAGGCATAGATGTTCCTGAACATCTGAAGTGTTCGCGAACAACACAGGACTATACCCGAACATCCAGACTGTTTGTGGACTTTGGGGATAAAAAACACAGTTTCTTGGCTTCTTACAGCCATATCCAATCCCATCATCATCACACCTCACATCCCCAGAGATTGTTTGATAAGTTTGACAAGTGCAATGTTGTATTTTTTAAAATGTTTTAATGTGATGTTCGCGGACAACGATGGCTGTCCACGAATCCAACATGGTGGACGTATCCAAAAATCTGAAGCACTTCACGCTCTTCACCATCCAATCAGTGGGTGCGTTTGATGTGCACGGACATCACCTTTCCCTGTCCACGGACCGAACAGGGAAGTGAGTCCGTGGACCGAACCCAGATATCGCAAATTTTCTATTACCTACTTTTGGGCCATTTTAAAGAAAACTACTGGACGGATTTACATCAAATTTGGTGAAAATCCATCCAGAGGTTTGGGCTGTAGATGTGAGCAACATTTCTTTTTCATTGCGTCTATGGAAAAAACAGACATTTTGTCCCCCAAACACCCAGCTACAACTTTTCCCCAGCCTTCATGAAACCTCACCAAACTTGCCAGAAAAATCAGACAGGGCCATATACTTTTTTTGCAAAGTTTGGTGAGGATTTGTCCATGGGGAGCAAAGTGATAAGCCACCCAAAAAGTGCTCTTCCTCTGGGTTGAGCAATTTATTCATAACTAGGGCTGCTATCGCAAGTCCTGTAATGTGTGTGTTTGTATATGTATATATATGAAAACACTTTGTTAAAGGGATGTTATGGTTAAGTTGCACTAGTAAAAACCTATGAAATTCAATGAGAAAACTTAGTTAAGGGGATGTTATGGTTAAGATGCACTAATAAAAACCTATGAAATTAAATGTAAAAATGTTGTTAGAGGGACGCTATGGTTACAGGTAAAACAGAAAAACCTCAGAAATTCACCAGTTATGGGAAGCTAAGCAACCATAACTCGCACTACCACTGTGCACTGCTAAGACTAACGCCCAGGACATCAAAGATGACATCAGAAATGTCATTGATGACATCACTGACAAAACAACGCTGCGAATAAGCTGAAATTCCTACAACACAACCGTGCATACAAAAGAAATACAATAAGCGAAGAGGAAACACTACGACAACCGAATCTTTGAAGCACCAAACACCCAAAAAGAACTCTTCAAAATCATGAATGAAATTAAAAATCCTCTAGGATGCAACAACACACCAACTCTGTCTACACAACTATGCAATGACCTTGCAGACCACCTCAAAAACAAAATCTCCAGCATTCAACAAACCATACTAAACAGACCACCCAATCTAACTACGATCCCCACCTACAATCAGGAGGAACACCCGAATAAACTACGAAGCGTTCCAGAAATATCAGTGGAGACATTATTCAAACTGGTGAAGGAAAGCAATAACTCAGGGTCTCCTGAAGACCTCTGCCCGCCAGACATATACAAATCAATTCTTAAACAAGGAACACCCATGGAATATCACAGCAACGTCCTCAGACTTTCAATCGCAACTGGGAAAGTGCCACAAGCCATCATATCTGCAGACATCAGGCTGGTTGATACAGTGAGAACCGTAGAGGACCTTTCCAACTACAGACCCATCTCCAGCATCCCATACACAGCCAAGCTGCTCAAAACGTACATATACAAAACAACCCAAGAATACATAGAAGAGCACGGCCTACTAGACCAGGCACAAGTTGGCTTCAGACCAATGAGAGTAACGGAATCAGCTCTCCTCTCAATATGGGACGACCTAAAAATGAACGCAGACTTGGACAACAGCACTGCCTTGATACTCCTAGACCTATCAGCAGCATTTGACACAGTTAATCACAACACCTTCAAAACAAAATTAGAAGGACTTAGAATTACAGACACAGCCCTACTATGGATCAAATCTTTCCTAACAAACAGAATGGAAACCGTATGAATGAAACCCTTCAAATCCAGCCCGAGAGATTCCACCTGTGGTGTACCACAAGGATCCTCCTTCTCCCAGCTACTATTCAACATCTACCTATATCTACTTATCAGAATCATCAAAAATCATGGCCTCACCTGCTACAACTACGCCGGCGATACACAAATAATCTTCAAAATACAAGACAACCTGGAAATAAACTCAACGCTAGAAAACTGCCTCTGCAAGGTATTTATCTGGATGAACTCCAACTGCCTTAAAGTCAACCCAGGCAAAACAGAAATAATGATAGTCACAAAAAACTGAGGGAAAAACCATTTCAACCCTTGACCAAGGGAACTCGGGACAACCCCAGCACCCTCGCCGATTGTAAAAAACCCGGGGATCCTGATGGACAATAACCTCACACTAGAGCCACAAGTAAACACTCTTCTCAAGAAATGCTTCTTCCTCCTATGAGCGGCAAAGAGGATCCTACTATTCCTATCATTCGCCAGCAAAACAACCACCATCATCGCCCTTGTCATGCCAAGAGTAGACTACGCCAACAGCCTATACTTGGGCATGCCTTAACGACTTTAAAAAAAACTACAACGCATACAAAATGCGGCAACCAGACTGCTTCTGAAACTACCCCGAAGAGAACACACCACACCAGCGCTGAAATCTCTACATTGGCTACCAATAAAACGAGTAATAAAATTCAAAACAATGTGCATCACGCATAGAGCAGTACACAACCAAGGAGCCGAATTCCTGAGAGACAAACTGCGTCTACATCAACCAACAGGAATGCTCAGATAAAGCATTGACATCCGCCTGGAACCGAAACCCCACAACAAAAGAAAACTCGGAGGATCTTCCTTCTCTCACCAAGCGAAGAAAACATTGAACGACCTTCCAAAATACACACATAACACAAGAAACCACTGCCATGATGCCTACCTCCGGGGAACCAGACCAGGTCCAGCAACCCCGGAAGCAGGCATCACGTTATTTTGAGCAAGCCCAAAAACCCCTGCTAGGGGCTGTTTGAGTGCGGTCCTGGCGCCTATGGCACCAGGCTCATATGGAGAGTCAGTCCTGGCACCATTGGCGCCAGGCTCATAGAGTAGAACTTACCTGATGCAGACCATGCTGCAAGCTTACCTGATGCAGACCATGCTGCAGAGCTGCAAGCCAAATGAGGCTTGGAAGGGACTATTTTACCTAGGGACTATTTTTTACTCTGGGCAGGAATACTTACCTGGGACTACTTTGGAGGCTATTTAAACCACGCCCGAAGAGCAGCACACGCTTCGCCTTATTCTGCATCCAGCAGCGTAACGCTCACCGTGCCTGCAAGTCTGCATCCAGTCTTCTGCCACGCCCGCCTCGAGTTTGGAGCTCCTAGAAAAAGGGAGAAGGAAGGAGAAAAGGTTAGAACAAGAGCAATACCTTTGATCCTTACCTGAATTCCCGATTCATCGCGCCTTCGAGCTAGAAGAAAGAAGTTATTTTATGCGCGTCGCCTCGCCTGCTGCAGCGCCGCGCTGAACTCACCGGCCTTCGCAGCATCTTCACATTTCACTGCATCCTCCTGCATGTTCCCGCCGCACTCCGGCACCTAAGGAGAAGACAAGAACAGCAAGGTGAGCCAAGGGAATACACAGAGGAATAACCCCCATAGACTTACCTGATTTTACCACCGGGGGTACTATTTTTCTTCACGGGTCGGCGCAGCTTCCACTGCATCCTAGCCGAACCCCGGCCCCTAAGGGGAAACAAAAGGACAGCAAGGTGAAACAAGGGACTAAGAAGGGGAACCCTCCTCGCCACAAAAGACTTACCTGATTTTACCGCCGGAGGCATTATTCCCTGAGACTTCATACTTTCCCTCAGCGCCTGAATAAGGGAGAAAGCAACAGGTTACATATGGACATTATTTTATCGAACTGTGTTGGATAATACAAATCCTTACCAGAACATTACCGGTTGCCACGAGGAACTCTTCAATAAGGTCAAGCTGCAACCTGCAAGGAATCGGACAAGAGTGAAAGTCAGGCATTTGAACTCTTACGAACTACATACTTATGGCGTCTTGCTGGGAATATCGGAGTCAATATTGTCCTGGAACTCACCAATTCCTTTGAGCCAGTGAAGCAACTGGTTATCTACACGCTCCTGCGCTCAATGCAGGATGGAGAGCTCATCTTTTCAAATCATCAGGTGAGACTATAAGAGGGGACATCCAAGGTGATCAGTGGGGAAAACAACGGAGTGGGGGGATTTATGCTCAACTCCACAGGTGGTTAATTCCCTTTCTCCACTTGCAGAAGAATATTCCTACGGGCCAAGCAAACGAAGCTAGGTGGGCCAGTCCAGTCCGTCATCTCGGCCCTACGCGTCACATTGGTGGAGATCGCAGCAGTCCAGTCCAGATCGACGCCTCTGTGGGAGCCAGGTGAGCGTAACAACCACCTACTATTCAGGAAACTACTCAAAACTTGGCTCTTCACGTCATAACTAGAAAGACCAGCCACAGGGGCAAACACACAACTAAAATATCGATGAACGAAAATTCAGACCCTGTTCCACACCAAGCAATCGACCGAAGATTCCTAAGGAAAATACTCCACGACATACCAAACGATGACTAAAAATGACTAACTTAGGATCAGCCGTAATAGGACCAGAGACCGAATACATAGCAAGACAAAGACAGAAATACCAGGACGACTGTTCAACAGGACCCTGATCCCAACCACGGCAGATATCAAGGGAATAGGAACCCGTGTACCATTAGCTACAATCTAGAGACCGAAAAACATAAATAAGTACCTTCACTACACATTGCTCATCAAGATACAGCGGGGAGTGCAACGCGCCATCACACACATACTACAACCAAACAATAGCCCTAAGGAAGTCACCCCATGGAGAACTAACTGAAAGATAGTCATGATAGGAGGAAACTAACGACTGAATACACAGGCTGACCAAGAGGGATGCACTAGGACACCTCATCAACAGCATTCTGACCCAAACCATTCAAAGCTTCAACTGACGAGTGTCACATTAGATAACAAGAGAACAGATAGTACCAACCCAGTTCCACTCCCGAAGAAAAGGTTCCATACAATACCCACTATGATAGAGCTGGATCCACACAGCACCACCACAGTGAGATGGTCATCAAGGAACCTGCAACATCCACACCCAAAAGGATACAGCTCAAACGGTACCAGAAACACCAGAATCAGGATACAGACCCAACCAACCAAACCCTCAATTTTCTGCACACTTAAGCCACACGAAACTCACACAACGATTTATCTCAAGCAATTTGCACGCACTTTACCACACTGCAGCAACAACACATAAACGGCACCCTCAGTACACAAGGTCTCGCCTGATCCGATACTTGCACCAAAGCCCAGCACTTGGTTTATACCGAGCTGAAGCTGCCAACAGCATACCACCTCTCCCACTCTCCTCCTCCCTTCCTCCCGACTAACCCTACCCGCCCTCCTTCCAGTTTGCAGGTCCGCCAGAGCGCCTGGGGACTAATTCCGTTGGTGATGGTGCGGTTCATAAGTACCTTTAGCATAACATAAAACTGATGACATCACATGTGAAATTCATTTTGATGAAAAAGTTGTGTTTATAATTTTGGTAACACGATGTCAGGGGTGATTGTGTAATGTTAAACATGTAATAACTAGCTAACAATTCATGACTTACTACACACTTGTGCTAGTACAAACAATACATCTGAAGACCCACAATGCGTACACATCAGAGGCACAGACAGGGAAACTAAAGTAAGGAAGAAAGAAACAGCATCATCAGAAAATGTTAATAGCATTAAAGTTTATCTTCATGTATACAAATGAATTGTGTGTTTGAGCCCTGCTATTGCCCCATGTATGTGCACCATGAGCTGAGAACAAACCCTAAGGAAAGCACTTTCAGAACATATGACAAGGTGATCTAGATATACAGCACCTGTTGAATTTTAATATTCTGACTGTCAGTGAACAAAACCACCTGGTCTAGATATTTCAGTGAACAAAAATAAGTGGGCCAGATATGTGATGTCATCAGTGATGTCATCAATGACATTTGTGATGTCATATTTGATGTCCTGGGTGTTAGTCTTAGCAGTGCACGGTGGTGGCGCGAGTTATGGTTGCTTAGTTTACCGTAACTGGAACATTTCTGAGGTTTTTCGGTTTTACCTGTAACCATAACGTCCCTGTAAAAACGTTTTCCATTGAATTGCATAGGTTTTTATTAGTGCAACTTAACCATAACGCCCCCTTAACTAAGTTTTTCATTGAATTCCATAGGTTTTCATTAGTGCAACTTAACCATAATGTCCCTTTAACAAAGTGTTTTGATTGAAAAAAAACATATATATATATATATATATATATATATATATATATACATATATATAAATATATATATATATATATATATTCACTGGAAAAACTTTGTAAAAGGTACATTATGGTTAAGTTGCACTAATAAAAACCTATGGAATTCAATGGAAAAACTTTGTTAAAAGGACGTTATGGTTACAAGTAAAACCAAAGAAAACTCAGAAATTTGCCAGTTATGGTAATCTAAGCAACCATAACTCATGCCACCACCGTGCACTGCTAAGACTAACATCCAGGACATCAAAGATGACATTACAACTGTAATTGGTGACATCACTGATTGCATCACATGTCTGGGCCACTTGCTTTTGTTCACTGGCATATCTAGGCCAGGTGGACTTGTTCACTGACAGCCAGAATACAAAAATTCAAAAGTTGCCATACATATAGACGTTAACCTTGTCGTATTTTCTTAAAGTACTTTCCTTACGGTTTGTCTCAGCTTATGCTGCTCATACATGTGACAATAAGCAGGCCTCAAACACACAATTTATTTGTATAAAGATAAACTTTAATGTTGTTAACATTTTCAAGTGATGCTGTTTCTTTCTTCCTTACTTTAGTTTCCCTGTATGTGCCTCAGATTTGTATGCATTGTGGGTCTTCTTATGTATTGGTTGTACTAGTACGAGTGCGTAGTAAGTCTTGCATTGTTAGCTAGTTATTACATGTTTAACATTACTCCAAAATCTGATAAGGTAGGTAGATTCATTATTTTACTGTCCATAATAACAAGATTGTAAATACTGTACTGCTATGGTGCATGCTGCAGCCATTGCCTATGTTTATGTATGATTAGGTTCCTATATTAACAACAACACTATAATATAATGTTTTGTTTAGATGAGTACATTCTTTAATAGATAGTTCACGATAGGTCTCCCGATCATCCCTGCCAATTTGTTAGCAACATTATAAACAGAATCCCTTGTAGGGACTTTTTATCAAATTTAATTTCATATGTGATGTCATCAGTGATATCATCAATGACATTTGTGATGTCATCTTTTCCTGGGTGGTAGTTTTAGCAGTGAACGGTGGTGGTGCGAGTAATGGTTGCTTAGCTTACCATAACTGGCGAATTTCTGAGGTTTTTCGAGTTTACTTGTAACCATAACGTCCCTTTTCATTACTTTTCATAGGATTTTGTTAGTGCAACCTAACCATAACGTCCCTTTAACAATGTTTTTCAGCGAATTTCATAGGTTATTATTAGTGCAACTTAAGCACAACTTCTCTTTAACAATGTTTTTTCAGTGGATTTCATGTTTTTTTACCAATGCATTCTAATTTCCTACTACTTACTAATATCATACTTACCCGATATGCAAACGGTTTTCTCCAATTTACAAAGTTTCACCTGAAAACTCTGCTATTTTCTCACCTTCTAGCATCATTTTTAACACTTCTATACACTTTTTGCAACTTTTTCAACTGTATTTGTGTCCAGCGACGTCCGCGAATGGGTGACGCCATTGGGGACCTTCCGGACAGTGTCACGTGACCACACACGTGCGCGCCGCATGATGATGTGTTCACATCTGCACTTCGCGATCGGGTCCATGCTGTGGGGTAAAATATAGCCCCTGAATGACAGAAATAAAGAGGACATGCCAGGCCAGTATTTAAGAGTGAAGCTGACTGGTGCTATCCTTTGGAAAATACAGGCCAGTCCAAAACACTTCTTTTTCCGACTTAAGGCTTAGTGACATGGAAAGAAATGGACCTAGATAAATTCTACTACAATTAAAAAGTTCGCAAGTGGAGAAACAAACTTACTTTTCACAAATAAACTGACATTTAAATACATTAGACATGGATAGATATAAAAACTGCAGCAGTGCACATGAGATGAAAAGTGCATTTGGAAGCTAAAAAGGAGGAATAATGGGCCCCATTATGAGTATGCCGGTCCGGTAACAACGGTGCCGGTAAGCTACCGGCACCATTGTTACCGACCGGCATACTCCGAAAGGCACCGGCTGGCAGACTTTGACGGATGCACCAGCACTGTGTCTAACAGTGCCAGTGCATCCATCCTCCCCAATCCCATTGGGCCTCATTCCGAGTATGGCGGTAAGGGATAGCGGCCACCGCTAACGAGAGCGGTGGCGGTAATCCCTTACCGCCATACTCCGAGTTCCCTTTGCGCCATGGTGGTTTTAACACCTGCTTTTAGCAGGTGTTAAAAACCATGGCGCTAAGGGACCTTGATGTTAATTACGCCACCGTAATTTACGGTGGCGTAATTGACACCTTCCCCACTCCCATTATGCCCTATGGGGCAAGAATGGGAATGGGGAAGGGTAAATGGGGATTGGGGAATTACCGCCCCGCCAACCTTGGAATGGGGCGGTAATTCCGCCATCCACCAAGGCGCTGCCGGTCCGGGTATGGCGTCAACCAAGGCGTTAATAGCGCCATTGGTTAGCGCCGTACTCGGAATGAGGCCCATTGAGTCCTATGGGACTCGAATGGGAATGGGGAGTTACTTTTTCCTGAACCTGGCTTCAGGGACCGCCGAGGCTGTAATGCCCTGGTAATTCCCCAAAGCTAATGCTTTGCACAATGTTGTAATGACCCCCCAATGTCTTTGCAATTCAGAAATAAAGTGAAGGACAGATTACATTAATCAGGAGGAAAAATACTTAATTTCATCACATAAAATGACAGCATAGACAAAGGAGGGCCTGTTTGTTTGGTGTAGATTTGAATACTGCTTCCTTATGTAACTATGACCTATCTGTGTGGATAGAGTGATCTTATTTCTGTTTATACAGTATGTTAACGGCAGATTATACTGTGTCTTTCAAATGTAAATATGCTGAATGTAATATGCTAACCTTTCAGAAGGTAAACTGCCCCTTGTTTTTCCCTCTAAACTGAAATCCCCCAATGAACTGTGAACTGAATAAGTGTGTCTGGATTCTGACCTTGCCGCACTTTCTTTTGATTAATACTAGCAATACAGGACTGGTTTCAAATAGATGCTTAAATATATAGAGATTCAAGAGATTGAATTTGTAGAGAATTTTTGATAACATGACTAACAGAAATGACCTTAAAGGTCAGGTTTCCCATAAAAAGAGCATCAGCTTTGAACAAAGACCCTTTGAAAATCTGAACTCCGGACCTTTGGCTGGGCCCTCCACGGAAACAGGTCTGGTTGTCAATGTAAAAGGTCAAGCTTCCCATAAACTGTAGATTAAGCACAGAGCAAGGCTTTGAAGCCAAGGGAGGTAAAAGGTTAAGGTAAACCAGATGGCTAGTCACATGTTGTAACAGAAATGAGGGAAATGAATCTTACTGACACATGTATTGCATTGCCATTGATTAAACATTGAACACTTATTTTCTTGAATAAAAAGTGCAGCGGGTTTCCCCCCCCCCCAAGTTGAACCCGGGCTCAAATTAAGGGGGATCAGATTCCCATTGGAACCCTGTAAAAACAAAATGTTTGTTATATACATAATTTAAGTTATGGGGGAAATTATGATTTTGCCATTTTTATATCTAGAAATGGGAAAGTTGGAAAATGAGTAGATCATGAAAAGAAGGTTTTAATTGGAAATGGTCCAATTGTTGCTATTTCAGCACAGCAGAAAACCATGAAAAACAATATCTCTGCTCAGGAACTCAGGAAGGACATGAAATAAAATTAGGATGGTCTGTCTCACCATAAATATAGAACCCATATATATATACAACAAGGAAAGGTGCGCACTCCAATTCTCTGCATGACCTTCCAGGCCACTGGTGTACTCCTCCGACCGGTTTCTGTGCCAATACACGTCATCAGGGAGGCTGGGTGGACTTGCAGCTCACCGCAGGTGCAGGTGATAAAAATCTGCTGCAAGGGCTACTGGTAGATGTAGTCATCTGGTCAGCAGAGAAAACGCTCACGCCCAATCCCACAGTGGAGAAAGGGGGGAAGTGTAGCCTCAAGTGAGGCACTCCAAAGCCGGGCATATATAACCCTGGTGCGGCACCCTGTCAGGCCCTGAGGATTCCACCCCTCAAGGTCCTGCGAAAAATGGAAAAATAAGGAAAGGTGCGCACTCCAATTCTAGGCATCTTCATTGGGTTATCTGAAAGACTAAAGGAGTTGTAACATTAGGAGAGTTTTCAGAACAAAAGATTTTAAAACTCCCTGTCATTTAAATTAATGTATCTATTTTACTTCCTCAGACTGCATCATACATATATCCCAACTTCTGGTCTTATCAGCAGCCAGTGGATGTCTTGGTGGGAGGTGAAGGTAGTTAGCCAATCCTGACCGTGGGAATTATGACCACATTGCAGTGTCACTGCGCTATAAGAGAGCAGGTTTGCATCAGAACAGGGATTTTTGGTGAGTTTATTCAGGGAGCTAACCTGCTGCTGGACTCTTGCGAGGAACTACTAGCAGAGAGGCCTCAATCCTTGCATTGGAGACAGAGACTGGAAAAGAGAGAAGCTAGCTGGGACCCAAACCAGAGGAGCAGAAGGAGTCCTCAGAGGAGCCCTGCTTTTTCCCCTGACCAAAGCCTCCCATTTAAGTAGACCAATCCAAAAGCCATCAACTGTGTGCGGAGCTACCTGACTATCACTTTCCAGTATTGGGTAATAAGGGGTTGGGGGGGTGAAACTGGATAGGCCCTTCGCTCAATGTATTAAGTCTCATTCACCTATTTTCCCATAGAAAACCACCCCCTCTGTTGATATCGCATTGTGTTGGGAACTGCCTGCCTTAATCCTTTCCATTAAATTGTGGAGGAAGGGTGAGACATTTTGTAGATCCTTAGCACATTTGAGTGTTACAGCCGGTATAGCCCATAAAGACTTGGTTGACTGTTTTCTGAAATCCTTGACTTCTATAAAGAAAGGGGGGGAGGGCATAATCCCTAACAAGTAATCCATAAAAACACTGCCTTTCAAGTCAGCGAGCAGGGTGAAAAACGAAATTTCCCATACATCCCCATTCATTCTAAATCAGAATTACAAAATATTGCATTTCATCTGTATGTGAGTTGCAAAACGAAATCCTGCATTCATTTTAAATCATAATTACAAGGCATTGCATCTCATCTGTATGTGTGTTGCCAAAACGAAATTTCCCCTTTGTTCTCATTTTCTCTGACCAGAATTTCCAGGCAATGCTTCTTATTTTCAAGTGTGTTGAAAAACGATTTCCATTGGCGTTCACGAATGGTGCCGGTGCATCCGACCTCTCCATTCCCATTGAGTCAAATGGGAATGGGGAGTAATATTTTGCGGCGCCCGCGAATGGCCAATTACCGGGTCCGGCAGGGCCGTAATAACATGGTTATTGCCCATTCTGGGCGCCCGGAAAGAAAATGATACCGGCGGCAGCCATATCGGTTTTACCGGCACAGCTACCGCCAGTATCATAATGAGGCCCAATAAGATTTTCCAACATTTTCATTTGCATTTTGTGTTATGCTAATGGGAAAAAAGTGGCCTTCATCCCCCATTCTAGGGGAAATAGATTTGTCTTCCTAAACCGGGACGCATGCAGCATCCCACTTTAGGAAGGAAACTCCTTATCAAGATGGCCACCATGGAAAGGGAAGGCAGGGCTCTGTACAGAGCCCCTCTTCCCTTTCCATAGCGGCCCGCAGAAGGCGAAGAGAGAACCGTATGACCATATTAGCATGAGCAATTCTTTTATTCCCTTTCAAACCTATCCCAATTAAAAAATACTTTACCACATAGCCGGTTCCTGGTGGACATGGTCTCTTTATCCCCATCGGTCGTCCCCCGTGGTCATGGCCAGTAGCCAGATTGTTTGGGTCATGACCCTATGCCATGACTTGGCCCCTGCCCATGGCCACAGCCACAGCCTATACCTCAGTCACCAAAGGCATATCACAATTTTTTGAACCTAGATTATGACACTTGTCAAAAAATAAAACACAGACACATTTGCAAACCAATGCTCCTTACACAAGTTTGCTGGAAATCCGCCATTTCTTATTTTTTCAAAAGTGTCAAAATGTACGTACATACAATAGTTATATAACTCAGCCCACACTTGATAAAATCCATTCAGACTTTGCACAAACATTCAAGGTTGGGTTTGTAATCGTTGTCCACATTCGTCAAACGCCAACAAAGTTATAAGCCCTTCTAATTTAGCCCCCTCTTTACAAATCCCACCAAACCAAGCTTTTCATCAACCCTGTAATGCACAAATAAGCATAGATGCCCCGAACATCTAAGATGCTCGTGAACAGCACAGGGCTGCCCCGGACTGTTCGAGAACATCAGAGAAGAAAAATAAAAATGTTTTGGCCTTTTTAAGACCATATCCCATCCCATCCTCATCACCCCTCAGCTCCCCAGAGATTTTTTCATTAGTTTGACAAGTGCAATGTTGTGTTTTTTAATATGTTTTTACTGCGATGTCTGGGACACCGGTGGATGTCTGCGAATCCAACATGGCTGGTGTTTGCAAAACTCTGACGCACCTCACATTTTGTATTGACCAATCGGCGGGCGCATCTATCCAGAGCAATATAATGCCCTTCCGCGGAACCGTACAGGGAAGTGAGTCCGTGGACCGAACCCACATAGCACAAATTAAAACACATTTTTTGGTTGTTTAATAAAACACTACTGGACAGATTTACACCAAAAAGCCCACTTTCGGGACCAAACTGCCCCTCCTGGCCCAAATTTGGAGAAAAATCGGTCCAGCGGTTTGGGCAGTAGACATGAGCAGATTTTCTTTTCCATTGAGTCTATTGGAAAAAACACACATTTTGGGACCCCCCCTATAACTTTGCCCGGCCGTTGACAAAACCAGACCAAACTTCGCAGGATCGACCTGACTGGGCCATATACTTCTTTTGCAAGGTTTCATTAGGATTCGTTCAGGGGGTGAAGTTATAAGCTGCCCAAAAAGTGCTCTTCCTGTGAGTTGAGCAACTTAACCATAACTACAGGGCCGCTACTGCAGGCCCTGTGATATATATGTATAGATATATATATATGTTCTATTAAAATGTCTTTTTTAGATATTACTCTTGGATTGTCTAGGTGGGACTATATTAGGAATATAATAGTTTTCTTTGTATAGTTTCAAGGAAATCTCCATCCTAGAGACAGAGAAAATAATACTATCCTTAAAGCCATCGAACTTCCAGGGTGACAACCGCCCAGCACAAATCATAAAGGATGCAGCCAGAGACTTAGCACCATTCATCTCAAAACTTATTAACGCTTCCTTCAAAACCAACACGGTGCCTAACAACCTTAAAGAATCATGGGTTCTCCCACTGTTGAAATAGCAAACTCTAGACCCTTCCATCCCGACTAATTACAGACCCATCACCACAGTCCTCTTCCTCCTCAAAATAATTGATAGAGTAGTTTACCTTCAAATCCAGGATTACCTTGAAGCTAACCAACTACTAGGTTCCTGCCAGTCTTGTTTTCGGCCCCAACACGGCACAGAAACAGCATTAATAGACCTTAAGACCCAAATTGATGAGCTGAAGGACAATGGGAAGACAGCTATGCTACTCCTCCTTGACCTATCAGTGGCCTTCGACCTAGTGGATCACGCAGTCGTATGCAAACACCTGGAATCGGCTGCCCATTTTTCAAGTGATGCTATAACCTGGGTCCATTCCTTTTTAGCAAACCGCACAATGAGAGTCTTATCCCCCTCAGCCTCTGCCGACCCCATCCAAATCTCCTGCGGCATGCCTCAGGGTTCCTATGTCTCACCCACTATGTATAATATCTTTACCAGGCCCCTCTTCGACAAGTGTGACAGAATGGGTGTCACCTACACAAACTATGCAGACGACACCCAGATCCTCATTCCCTTTTCGGGCAACTTTGTTGAGGACACGGCCTTGGTAAACAAAATATACCTCCTCATTCAGGTTTGGATGGCATCCCATGGGCTCTGCCTGAATGACGATAAAACTGAGATCCTGATCCTGGGCACAGAGTCTAACCTAACCAAACTCAGTCCCAGCTATGCCTCCTTTAATATTGATGGCAATACAATTAAGGTGATGCCTGTAGTAAAAATGATAGGTTTTTACCTGGACTCCACCTTAACACTCAAGAAACACGTCAACTCCCTAGCATCCTCGACTGCCTATACTTGTAAACTTATTAGAGCCTGTCGACCATTCCTCTCCGAAACTAGCTGTATCACACTGGCTAACGCCTTAATAATGTCCAAATTGGACTATTGTAATGCCCTATACTTAGGCAACAACAAATACATTCTTGATAAAATTCAAAGACTACAAAATAACGCCCAAAGAGCAGCCCTTAATATACCCAAAAGAGAACACATCTCTAAGTTCAGAAGAAATGCCCACTGGCTAAAAATAAATGACAGGATTCTTCTTAAAACTGCTTATCTCGCCTCCAAGTTCCTGAATAATATAGCTCCCCCATAACTTACAGAAAGAATAAACAAGAGGGCATCCACACGCCCAACAAGAACTGCTAATGCCCACCTTCTTGAGATTCTGAGATTCAAACAAACCAAAGCAGGCGGTTCCAGCTTCGAGTCAAAGCTGCCACATCCTGGAATGCCCTTCCTTTAGCCTTGAGAACTGAACAACCCTACCGTAATTTCAGAAGAAATATGATAAATTGGCTACACACAAATGACCACTAACATCTTACCACCCTAGACTTACCTCTGTCATACTGCTAACTACGAATTAACATATATACATTTCTTACCGCCTCATCACTGCATCCACTTTTTTTTCTATTGTAACCACTTTGACCCCTAGCACCTCTGCACCTCTGTATCCTGCACATGGTGACCAGTTTGCTGTCATTGTTGTAATCAACATTGTATCTTTGTAACCAAGCTTGAAGAATACTTATCTATGTTGCGCTCAGTTACCTAAGGGTTCGGAGCGTATTATCAAACGAATAAACTAACAAACAAAAAAATAATGAGGGTCCTTGGAGATTTCAAGATGGTGCTAGAACAAACATGTCTATACCCACACCTTTTCCTCTTTTGTAAATATATGTTAATTGGATTTTATGTAATTGTGCATACTAAACCCATGATGATATTTAAGTAGATGTATCTTTACGGTAAATAAAACCAAAAGTAGATATTTTAATATAAAACATGTTTTTGTACTTCATTGATTTTTAAGAGAATGTGAGCATTGCCACTCAAGATATTGACTATGTATGACTGGATGAAAGCAATATACTCATGATTTTGACAGTTTGAGAAAGGACATATATAGGAAAAACAATACTACCCTGAATGTGATTGAAATATTCTTAATGAATATCCTTGCTTCCTGAGTAATTCTGTGTACTGACAAGATGAGACTGAAATGTTCTTGGTTTGATGGGTAAAGGGAAGGGTTCTTAAGAAAGGACCCTAGCATACCACTTTTTCTCTCAGAGGACTGACCCCACTGACTAATGATGTAATGCTGTAGTGATCCATGGATGATAGTTGGCAAGGAGTGGTAAAATGAGTTTTTCCAAAGCAGATGGAAAAGGATGGTATTGTGTGCTCTTAGTCCTGCTTGTAAACAAGTGATACAGAATGCCAATCACAGAGAACAACTAGAAATCAGAGGAAAGGCATACAGATAATATCTGGTTGAGTAGCTCAAACGGGAGAGCCCATCTTCAATCCCAAAACAACTCTTGGTAAACACAGATATACAAGAGGGTGATCAATCCTGATGGAGAATGTTTGGAGGCAGAATGGGTAATATTGTAACTTTCACTGAAACATATTCTTAAATAACCCTGAAATGTTCTCCAGTTAGAGATATGTAGAACATATGGTTAATGAAACATTGTATTGTCAACAATTTCAGTATTAAGACTTTGTGATTCTTAAAGAGTCCTAAAACAGATGGGATGGAAATGAAAAACTGGGACTGGAAGGCTCTCGCTATTAGTGAACTTGTTCCTGTTTTAGTACCTCTGATCATGTGTTCTTACCTGAACAGGTGCCATGGACGATTGTATTTCCTCTGGAAGCATGCATTTAGTGCAGATCTATTTCTTAACACAATATTAATTTTATATGAGGAAATTAAGTTTAGAACATCCTGGTATAGTGTCATAAACAGGACTGGGTAATGACGAAGTAGGACTTTGAATTTTTGACATGGGATCAAAATAGTTAGCTTACCTGGAAAGATTCAAAAAGGCTATGCTATTTGAAAGAATGAGTAGAACCAAAGTTGCAGGAGCTACACCAGTCTTTTCTGGTGGATTCCCTATCTGAAATAATTCTTTAGCGAATAGGGTAAGACATTGGAGGCTGAAGTAGAGATTACTGTTCTCTTGATATGTTGTGATATCATTTAGCTATATTTCCATGGTAAATGGATTACGACATGCTAATGGTTGAGAGAGTGCGGGGAGCTTACCCTGGTAAAGTGGCAGAGTTCAACCTAGCGTGTGCACAGGGCCTTCATCTTTAACAGACCATGGTGGTTTGTAGCATTGCATATATTCTCTGATCTATGCCATCTGTGTGTGCTTGATGATGACATTATGTGACATAATGTGATTGCCATTTTGGTAAGGGCATATTAACATTATCCTATTTGGCATTTGGATCTAAATGCTAATTATGTGATGAAGTAAAATAAGTAATGAAGGTTGCTATTTTAGACTGTGTTCTCGTGGTCTGCTTAATGTGTCTTTATGAGGCGGTAATTTGGGGTTAGTGCACAATGTATATGCAGCCTAAAAATAGGATATCAATGTGAAAAATATGTAGTAAATAGGGCTTATAAAATAAGTGCAGAGGTTTTTATCATTGAATGAGTATTTCTTTGTGTGATCTAATGTAACCTTTTAAGTAGCAAACTGACTATGAAATGCATTGGAAATGTTGTATGAATATCTTGTGTATATGTATTGTACTGTATGTTTGTATATACAAAGCCAGTGTGGCTGATGGTATATTAAATAAATAAATAAATAAATGCATGTAGTATCTTTAAGTCTAATGGCATGTAAGTGTTCTTTGATCCTGGATTCGATGGGATGTATGATGCTTCCCACATACCTTTTTTTACATGTGAGGAATACATTCACCGTAGGTGGTCTTACAGTTAATCAATGTGTTGTCTATGTGGGGTAATTTCTAAAGCTTTGGTTTTGTTAATGGCATGTGAGCACACATTGAATCTGTCTCATTTATAAAAGCCTGTTGGTTTGAATGGTAGCCATGAGCTGCTTGTGGGCTTGTTGATTTTCCAGTAGCTTGGACTGATCATGTTCTTTATATTGATAGCTTTTGAAAATATTGGTATGGGTTGTGTATCTATCCACTCCATTGGGTATTCCTCCAAGAACGTTATTTCCCAAGGTTTTTTCAACCATTTTCTTAAAGTACTGTCATGTGCTGAGCACTGAGTGATGACCCTCACTATGCTTGGTTTGCTCTTTGTATATTTCCGTTGTTTAGTGGTTGACAGCTCTTCACAAGGGATTCTGTATTCCATTCCAGATGTGCCATTACACCTGGTGGTTAGCCTCATTGGTTGCATTTGGATGTAGTGCATTAGTTCTGTAAGAAGTTTTATCATCCTTAGACAGTTTCCCTTAGATCTTAAAAGTTCTGCTTTAGTGATGCTTTTGATGGTACTATAGAACGTGCACTGTTTGGAGGTAGATTAGAGTTAATTTCCGTTTGTGTGTGGTACATTTTGCTTTTGAGTGTCTTCTTAGCCACAAACACTTCTACGTCTAGAACGGGTAATGATATTTGGCTGGGATTTTGTGTAAATGAGATTTCAAAACCATTTTCATTGAGGAGCCTTCTGAATCCCATGTGATTGTGTTTACTGCCTTTTCAGATGACTAGAATGTCATCTATGTAACAAAGCCATGCAGTGACAAGGTTCTGGTGGTTTGGGCTATTATATTCCAGACATTTTTCATCTCTAACATTGACATGAAGAGGTTTTCTGGGGCGACTCCTTTCTTTTCTTGGTATAGGACTTGATCACATTTTCTTTAGCATGTTGAATTCGAGAAGTACTACGATCATCTCTTTGTGAAGGAGGTATCTTGTTGATCTGTCTACGAATATAATGTCACTGCTTCAATGGCTAAATTATGCCTAGTAAAAGAGCAGAGAGCTGTGACATCTGAAGGGGCAATGGTGTAGTCTGGTTCCCAGGGTATTTGGCTTGATGCTTTAATTGCATTCATTGTCTCTCTGAAATGGGGCTTTCCTTTGATGGTGAATGGATTTGGAGATTAATATATTGAGAGATGTGTTCTATTAAGGAACCTATACCACTGATTACAGTTTTAAAAGGCAGAAATACATTACTTACTGTCTGTATTTGGCAGAGAAAATAAATCGTGGCTATGTCTTGTTCTTCTTTGTAATAAAGACTGACATAAACCAGTCTTGAATCTAGTTTTGAGGTGTTCCTGCAAATCCTTGGTACGGTTGGTGCTGAGTATTTCATAATAATCACCCTGTGTCCGGTAGGGCCTTTGCTATACAATCAGATCTATCCATGAGCACTTTATTACCCCCTTTATCAGCTTCTTTGATGATGATTCCTATTGAGGTTATGAAGCATATGTTCTTCTGATGCAGAAATGAATATGTACGCAGTAGTTGGTCTTAAAGTAAATAAATATCATTATTCTATACTGTCGATATGGAGGGTTTTCTATGCCTTTGGCACACATTGCAGCTGCCACATTTATAGAAAGCCATTGGTTTGTCGAGTAGCTGGTAGCCAGTAGCTGCTTATGAGTGTGTTGGTTTTCAAATGGCTTGGACTGATGGTGTTCTTAATAGTCACAGCTTTTGAAAATACTAAAGAAAACAGGGCATGTATGTGTTCTGTTAGGTAGTTATCCAGAAGAAATATGTCCCTGCATGTTTCTCTTAACTCTTAAAAGTCCTCCTTACCCTCTACCCTAATGTGTAATTTCAGATCAGGATCTCTGCCTGAAAGAATGGTGTGGCTCTGACAATCTCGGCACTATTTGTTCTTAAATGATATCCTTTTTTAATCATTCCAAATAAACTAGCTATTATGAGATCATATCAATCTTTTTAAGTCCAACTTTGGTATCACCCAGCAGGATCTAAGAAACAATGACAGCTTGTGTCAAACCGACTAAGACAATTAACCTTGTGTTTACAGATTTATTGGGTCTAGAGGCCCACTACAAAAAGAGCCCCATTCTTCCACAAATGATCACAGATCATAACATAACAGAACAGAAGCAATTTCCCTAATAACATAATCCTTCTAGTACAAGTTTTTTTTAATGTCTGTCCCACATAAATTAACAATGTTCGTGAAAATCTATAACAACTGCCACACTAGAAGTAGGCAACTAAGAGGTACATAGCCTTTTCCAACAGAGCATTAGAAAGTTAGATATATGTACTGGTTCAAATAAGAGTAATTTCCACACTATGGGCCTCATTACAGTTTTCCTGGTATCGTGCCGGTAATTCCGGCAGGATACCGGGAAACTGCCCTATCCGCCTCCACCGCCCAATATCCCGGTGTTACCAGGATATTACAGGTGGTGGAGACACCAGTAACTTCCCATTCCATGGAGTCCGATAGGCCGGGCCTGCTGGGAGATCTGTGGAACCCACCAGCAAAGTTTGCCGGTCCAGAAAAAATCCTAGTGCTGGAATTACAAGAATTCTTACCAGCATTTGTTTGGGACCGGCAAAGTCATAATGAGGGCCTCTATTCAAAAGTGGGATAGCAGACACTGTTAATATCATCAGAGCACCAGAGCACAAGTTAAGGGGCTTGCCTTCCGAGCTTCTGCTCGTGTTTGCTGCTTTAAAATTTCATTTTTCATCTGACTAATTTCATTTTTCATTAGTCAGGCTTCCCCATTGTGCCTTCTTCCTCCTTCCCTCCCCCTGCTCGTCACAACCCCTGTGACATGTTCGTGGGTGATACTCCCTTGTTCCTCTTCAGTGCAGAATTTACATCTCCCTCACTAGCAGCTCCAAACTGTGTTCGCCTGTGTTCGCCATTGGAGCATGCAGCACAGCCGTCAACCATCAGCGACTGACAATGAAAGGAAGGTGTCGGCAGGGAGCACAGCCATTGCAGCTCCCTATTCAACTGTCCCTCCTCTCTTATTACACCTATTAGCTAAGTTTGAAGTCTACTGCATGTCGCTGTTGTATGCAATCCACATCTGGCAATAGGTTAATTGTGGTAATTAGCATTGGGGCTTGTTCCTTCAGCCTAGGAAAGTCTATTCAGAGTGTTGAAAATTAGGCTTTTTCCTTCTATCTAGGAAAGTCAAATCTGAATGTTCTTGCATTTGATTTTGTGTTGAGAATTAGTCTCTTTCCCTCTATCCCGTTATCTAGGATCTCTGCCCTCTGTTCAGACAACTCACGTCTAGGTCTCTTTCTTTCTGTTGCTGGGGAACTCTCGGCTTTCCCATTGTCCTGGACACTTGATTCTAGATTGTTGCTCTGCTTTGTGTTGTAGTCCGATCTTGTGCACTTCAGTTTCTCCCTGTCTCCCTCCCTCCTTCTCTCTGCAACCTCAATCCATGGTGCTTTCAATCTCCCCTATCTTCTCTAACTGCTACTCCATCACCTATACAATCTCTCTTTCGAAGTCTGGAAGGAAAAAGTTCAAGAAGTATCTCCTGGTCTCCAGTCCAGGCCTACCCATCGCTGACCCCTATGTTAATGCTTTTTTGAGGCAGACTGTCATTGACATCCTCTTTGTCGTTGCCTCTCTGGACCTTTGGATTCCCCATATGGTCTCAGTGTTCTCCCCTTTCCCTTCCTCTCCCATTAATGGTGGCGCCCAGTGGGAAGTCCTCTTGGCATACTTCCTTTCCTCTAGGGCCATCATTAATGTGTCCCTAAATGGCACTGTCATGGTCGAGGGCTCTCTGCCCAACCTCCTCCTTCTTGATAGGTGTTTTCCATCTCT
This sequence comes from Ambystoma mexicanum, assembly GCF_040938575.1. Taxonomy (NCBI): domain Eukaryota; kingdom Metazoa; phylum Chordata; class Amphibia; order Caudata; family Ambystomatidae; genus Ambystoma; species Ambystoma mexicanum. The sequence continues at coordinate 309,802,595 of NC_090921.1, forward strand.
TATCAACCTCCCCCCTTCTCCTGCCACTCCTTATTCTGCTTCCCCTTTGTTCCCACCGATGGGTGTACCACATTCCTGTACACCTCCTCGGAAGACCTTCAAAAGTGGCCACCAGCTCCACTTAGCTACCCTCAACTCTCACTCGACCGTCAAACAGTCCTCTGACATCTGCCACCTCCTTGAAAATCTCGACCTCGACATCCTCGCTCTCACAGAGATGTGGTTCACGGGGAGCTCTGTCACAAGCTTTGACACTCTCCTCCCAGAGGGCTACAAGATCCTTTCCAAGCCCAGATATAACCAGTCTGGGGGCAGAGTGGCCCTGATCTTCCCTGAATGAGTCCCTGCTACTATCATACCCACTGAGCCCTACTCCTCCTTCGAATGCCTCCTCTGCAGGCTTGCTGTCTCTCCTATCCTCTCGCTAACCCTGACCACCATCTACAGGCCACCTAACCCGGTCTCCCTCTTCCTCTCTGAGTGGTCTGACCTCACCTCTTCTCTCCTAGCCTCCACATCCAAGCTTAATTTCCGAAGAGACTTCAAAATTCACCTTGACTCCCATGATATGGCTTCTGGACTTTTCTGCAAACTCTGTGACACTCTTTCACTCTCCATTCTTTCTTCCGGCCTGATGCACTCAGCCGGACACACCTTGAATGTACTCATCTTTGCAAACATCCCTATCTCATACCCTCTCACTACTCCTTTCTCCTGGTCTGATCATACTCCCCTTTCCTCTCACCTAGACCTCATGGGTCCCCCAGCTAATGCCATGCCTGTACTACCAGTCTCCTCCTCTGTCATTCAATCTAAGAAGTTAGTGTCAGTTTCTACTTTTGCTGCCATCTCCATTCCCCCCTAACTCCTTCCTCTGACTCTCATTCTAACACAGCCCTTACTAACCTTCAACTCTCCATCTCCAACACTCTTGGCATCCTTGCTCCTGCCATGAGTATCCACATAAAGCCTGCATCCAAGCGCAACACCTGGTATGACTCCGACCTGCCCTCTCTGAAATGCAGGTGCAGAGATGCTGAGAGGAAGTGGCTGGCTTCAAGCTCATCCTCTGACAAACTGGCCTGCCGTCTGTGCCAAAGGCAATATAGACTCTCCATCTGCTCAAAGAAGAGGGCCTATATCCAAGCCCACATCTCAAGGGCCACCAACAACACAGCTGAAATGTTCAAAGTCTGCAAGGAACTTGGAAATCCTACTGCAGTCTCCATTTCTCCTCTGCCTTCCCTGCCCTGCACTGGCCTCTCACTTCATCACTAAAACTCAGGACATCCCGTTCTCACTCTCCTCTACAACACTCCCTTGCCCCTCACCCACTCTAAGGCCTCCCTGGTTCCTACCTTCCCTCCGATTCTCTTCTTTCCCTCCCATATCACTGGATGATGTTACTAGACAAGTCAGCTCTATGCAAGTCTCATCCAAACAGGTGCTCCCCTGCTTCTCTAGAACTATCAAGGACAACATTGTCTCTGTTGCTCCAGCCTTGGCTGATTTCTGCAATCACTCTGTTGCCACTGGATCCTTTCCCTCCCTCCTCAAGCACTCCCTTCTGTACCCTCTCCTCAAAAAGCCTTCTGCCGACCCTTTCTGTTGGCAAACTAATGCCCTATCTTCATTACCCCCTTCCTGGGCAAACGCTTGGAGAAAGTGACCATCTCCCAGCTTATCCACCACGCTGAATGTGTTTGGTTGTCTCCACAACCACCAGTCTGGCTTCAGAGCTGCCAGAGGCATGAAAACTGCACTCCTAAACACTTGTGATGACTTGCTCTCTAATCTCGATTTTAACATTTCCTTTCCTCTGCTTTTGATACAGTCAATCATGCCACCCTTATAAATCGGCTCCATAATACCCTTGCCATCACGGACCTGCCGTTGGACTGGTTAACCACCTTCCCCTCTGAACGACCTTCCCAGGTTCAACTGGGCTCTTTTCTCTCCTCTGTCTCACTATCCACCTGCGGGGTCTCACAGGGCTCTATACTCTCGCCTTGGCTTTTCAACATGCACACGGCCCATCTAGCCCATTTGATGTCCACCTTCTCTCCTAATTTCCATTGTTATGCAGATGACACACAGCTTTCCTTCAAGCTTACCTCCTCTGCCTCCTCCTCTTCCTCTCTCATTCCTGACTGCCTGTCTGCTATTCAGACATGGTACACTGTTAATGAGCTCTGCCTTAATGCCAGTAAAACAGAGATACTTCTCATTGGGACCCATGCTCCTTCCTTCCCTCCCATATTTGGCCGCTCACAATGGGCCCCTGTCCTCACCCTCTTGTGAGGCAAAAAAACTTGGTGTCATATTCGACTCCTTTCTCTCCTTCTCTCCTCACATTAGAGACCTTGCCAAGAAGTCCCACTTCCAGCTGCACCTCCTCAAAGGCACTCTGCCTTTCCTCACCTTCTCCCAAAAACTCAATGGGCCTCATTACGACCCTGGCGGTAGAGTGATAACGGCACCGGTAATGCTGCCGGCGTCATTATCACTCTACCGCCACATTACGAGTTCTGCTTGCGGGCCGCTCTTCACACCTGGTCAGACCAGACGTGCGGTGCGGCACCCACTAGCAGAACAGGATGGTAGCAACGGTTCCAGTTACGAACAAGTCCGTTGTTACCATCCTCCCCATTCCCATTGCGCCCTGTGAGGGCTCAAATGGTAATGGGAACGTACCGAGTCCGGGTCCCACGAATGGGAACTACCGGGCCCGCAAAGGTCGGAATGGCCAAGTTATTCCCATTTTGCGGGATCCTGACCTGAGTTTGGGGGTAGCCACGCCGGTAAAAATGGCATGGCTACCTCCAAATCCGTAATGACGCCCAATGCCTCCAGAGATCTGGTCCTCTCCAGGCTGGACTACTGCAACAGCCTCTTCCTCAATGTGCCTTACTCGTCTCTTCGCCCCTTCAACTAATCCAGAATAGGACTGCAAGACTTATCCTTGGCCCGAGCCCAGGGACTGCATCTCTCCAGTCCTAAATCGCTCCACTGGCTGCTGGGTGCTGCAGGGAGCAAGTAGTTCAAGACACTCTGCATCATCCCAACTCTCTTTCCCTAAATACCTTCCTGCTAGAGCCCTTGGTTCTTATAGCTCCAACTCTCTGCAGATCACATGCTTTTCAAAGCAGGAGTAGGGGGAAGATCTCTCTCAGCCGCAGGTGCCTCCGTCTGGAATGACCACCCTGCCCCTTTCAGGGTTCAGCCGGATCTCCTCCTTAAGTTCCAGAAGCTTATCAAGTTCTTCAATTTCTCATCCTCCTTCCTTGCTAATGTCCTCATGTGCCGCTTTACTGATTGCCCGGTTCCTTCAGATTATTACCGGGCACCAGGCCCCCTCGTCCAGTCTACCCCAACACTTGGTCTCCCTGTATCCTCCCTCCCTCTACCTGCACTTGCCCTTCAGGGCACCCATCCCCCGCACTAGCCTGGCTGAGCCTGCACCCCCTGAGCCCTTCCAGCTCCTTACCACGCACTTAGCACATGGACCTTCCATTCTCTGCATTCCCCTGGCTTTGTCCACCTGGCCTTCATTGGCCCTCGCTTATCCCACTAGTCCATCTGCCCTGACCTTCACTTCCCCCCTCTCTCCCGCACTTTCTTGTTACTGTAGTTGCAAAATCCGAATGTCACAAAACCCACTGGGAACGTTTTGTTTTTGTCACCCCTACCCCTCCCCTTCTTGTCTTGTTGGTCCTTGAAACACTTTGTGTATAGGCTCATTATAAATACCCCATAAATAAAAGAAATTAACTAATAAGGGTAAATGAATTTTCAATCCAGTCAAGTGATGTACTGTGTGCACTGTTGTAGTTCCATGTTTAATTTCTCTGTTTCTTTGTCTCTGTTGTTCTTCTTTGAGTTTTTTTTAAATTCAGAAATGATATTTTTCATGATTTATGTGCACCAGTGAACCAGGAACTTTTAGCACAAAGCCGTAACAAATGTAAGCTCTACTTATAAATAAATGTACAATGATTATAAATGAAATCACTATGGATTGATTACATTTATCCTCAATAAAACTACAGTAGCCTACGCTAGCCATAAGCAAGGTCCTACTTCCTGGCGTGTGTTTAACGCTATCAAATTAGAACATCAAACGTCCCAGTGATCATCCACAACCTCCTTGTGATCAGGGTCTCTAAGAGACCTTCCCACTGGACAGATCCTACAGCCCTTCCTCAAACAAACATTACCCCCCACAAACCAAACCTGGAACAGCTCTGGAATTTGGACGGGACCCTCTTGGAAAACACCCCAAGCAACGCAGTCCTATGCATACTAGTAAAACTGGATTTTTGCAGGCAGTGCAGAATTGAGGAGGAGAAATCATATTTCAGCTTCCATTTACTACTCTGCCTTCAAAACACCTTTCACATCACCTGGAGAATAAGAGAAAAGTGTAAACCACTCACGCCTTGGTTTACTGCCTTGACTTTATTCTCTGCAGGGATCAAAATGTACCCACATAAATGAGACTAATATATGAACAAATGCACACATTTCATGATCTACATTATTAAATCATTACATTATTTCATGTTATGATTAAAAACCTATAGTTTCAACATACAACACTCTTCATTTTAGGCCCCTGTCTTGTTCAGGACTGTTTGAATTTCTCATTGTGTTTAGGACACTATGTGCATCCTGGCAGATGTGCCAATAAATGCTATCTGTGCATCTTTGTGAACATAATTACACTGTCTTGCGCTAGGTAGATGTTGTGCACTATCCTTTGTGGAATTCAGAGACCGCAATGAGATGCACAATGGTGCAAGTAACTTTGCACAACTGTGCATCCATGGTTTGGAGAATGTATCCCACTGTTTGCCCCCTAAAAAGCAGAGGAATCAACATTGCAAGTTCAGTACTTAAAAGCACACTTCATCTGGAGCCTACACATAACCGTGGAGAGCTTGCATAGGTAATTCAAGGTGCTACTAAAAGGGGTGTACACCATCACTGACCTCTGCCACGTATATGGGACACATCAACAACACTTGGTGACTTATATTAGAAAACACTGACGTGTAAAAGAATTTATCGAGGACGTCTCTATAAGATCAAATCCACAAGTGTGATGGGTGATTTCGAGGTATATAACAAATGGGGATGTGACCTTGATTAGGACAGTATTAAAAAAGAGCTCTTGGAACAAAACCAGAGCCCAATTGGAGAAAAAAAACATAAAACAGACTAAAAGTAAGAAGGCCACTGTAGTTGAATGCCTTAGAGAGGTGTTTGCCACACTTAGCAACACTACTTAAGCCGAAAGAATACATTGATCAGACTCACAAGCTAACATGTGCAGTACTATGCTATCTGAGAGGTGGAGGGTGACGTCAGTATGTGTTCAATATGAAACTCTTTGCTTCCTCAAAGATAGAGCAGAACCTCTGGTACATAAAAAGCATAATGCGCAGTGTCTTGTTCTGCAATCAGCCACATAATGTTAGAGGCAGGGTTAGGGTTGGATGCTTTGGGGAAAAGGGAAATGACGTGGAAGGACGGGAAGTCCTTAGTGTAAAGTAAAGCGGAGTTGAAGCAAGTCACCAGCGAGGGCCTCCATGATTTGATAAATATACAGCGGTGCCTGCCGGCAGTCTGAGATTGGTGACGGAGACTTGCAACGTCCACAGACCAGCAGCCGGTTACTCTGCAATTTTCGGCCTCTCAGGCCGTGACAGTGAAGTGCCTTATACTGAGGCCTGGGTGGCCCGACACATGCAGCTCCGGCCGATGCATCCAGAGGTCCTGGTTAGTGGCTGCACCGGGTGTCCACCGGAAAATTGCGAATGCGGCGAGCGGGCCAGGTTAGAGGCGTGTGGTGCCCTTGCAGCCAAGTGCGCGCCAAGCAGGAGCTGGTGCACTCAGCATGCGCGGACAGTGATCCACTTTGGAGAAGCTTCATCCTGCGCCAGAGAGAGCGTGTGCATCATAGGCAGGGGGGCGCTCTGCCAAGGCCAGATACCATTCTCTGTAGCTATGTAGGGATGACAGGAGCCGCAGTCTGGTCCCATAATTGAAAGGATTCTAGCCAGGGCACGTGATCTCTACCTCTACCAGCAGTGCAACACGACTGCCGCAGCAAACCCAGTGCAAGGTTGTGGGGAAGACTCATTTAGCGCCTGTTTACCTGGATAGGCTCAGTGACTGTGGCCTATCCAGGGAAGAGTATTTGTTTCCAGCTCGAATAGCCCAAATCACTGGTGCAGGTTCATGTCAGAGGAAGACATGCCAACAACTGTGCCTGCACGTCCATCTAATGCTTTCCATATGGGGCAGGAGAGGCCTCTCTGTGGCAACTGGCCACCCCTTTTGACTTTATCAGTACCAGCAATCTGGGCCTACGGTGGATCCAATGGTCCAAGGACGAAAAAGTATATATTAGGGCCATGGGCATCATGGATGAAGAGGGGAAGAAGAACATATTAATCCTTGATGTAGGAGCGTCTGTTCTTGACATCCTGTATGAACTGTTGGATGCCACGTTTGACAAGATACAGAAAGCGCTCGCAACATACTTTGCACCACATACCAATGTGGACTATGAGAGGCACATATTCCATACCACGATGCAAGAGAGAGGTGAAACATTGGACAATTTCATTATGGGACTCTGCATCCGCATAAAACACTGCGCATTCGATCACTACTCTAACAATGAGGCACTCCTCTCCCAGGTCATCGCGGGTTGCATGTCTCACAAATTCAGAAATAATCTGCTACAGAAGCAATGGTCCCTGGATGAGATACTGCCCATGGCGTGGACAGACTCTGCCGTTTCACAGCAGGTTAACATGGGCAGAGTGGAGGTGTCACCAGCACCAAGAGACCAGGAGTCAGTCAAGAAGTCAGTGCCCTCACCTCAGGACCACAGCAAAACTCCAAGACCTGTTACCAGTGTGGTAACGAGTTACCCCACAAAGGCACGTGCCCGGCACTAGTACAGAAATGCGTAGCCTTTGTGATGAGCCTGTGGGTTGAGGAACATTACAGAGCAGTGTGCCGCAATGCCCCCATTTCCTCGCCACAAGGGGCATCACCAAGAAGCGGGAGTAGGTACCCCAAATATCGCACCAAAGTGTGCAAATTGAGTAAAAAAAAATCATCCTGCGGGAGGAGTGTGTGACTATGCCTGGAGGTCATACAAGTCCCTGGACAGAAGGGGGTCCTACATGACATGGCAGAATGTGCGATATGAGGAACTGAAAACCCAGTCGGGGAGTGACTCCTCTTCCTCGCCAGATGACCAACGGAAAGGGGATATATCTGGGCTTTTGGCAACAAGGTTGCAAAGGAACATAGTCCTAATCTCGTTCTGCAGGTTAACAACCCGCCAACCGAGTTCCTGATTGACACAGGTGCAAGGGTGAATGTGATGAGTGAAGCGGCCTACCATTTGCTGCCACATTCAACAAAACTATGCCCATCCTCGGTGGACATTTATCTTTATGGCTCCAACATGCTGTTGCCCAGCAAAGGGATGCTCACAACAATGTGCCCACATAAGTCACATACTGCCCGCATCCAGCTGCATGTACTTTCCACTGAAGCCAACAGCAGGTGCATCTTGAGTTTTTGGACTGCACTTGACATGAGCCACGTACATATCCTCTATCACATGATGGCCCACAAGTACCTAACCTCTGAGCGCGAAGTAGTGCAAGCCTTCCCCTACCTCTTCAATGCCCTAAGCAACTGCAAAGTATACCTACACATCGACACAACAGTCAAGCATGTTGCCAACACAACTGAGGGATCCCTATTAATATCAAGGAACAAGTGGAGGAAGAAATCTGGTGGCTGCCGTTCCTAAGCATCATTGAACCAGTCATTGTGCCCACCCCGTGGGTCTTACAGATATTGCCAGTCGTGAAAAAGTCTGCAGATGGACCCATCCGTCTATGTGTAGACATGCGCCGGCCTAATGAGGCTATACAGCGCGAACGTCAGCAAGCCCCAGAATCACTGATATGATCCACCTCCTCAATGGGGTGTCAGTGATCTTCAAGCTAGACCTCAACATGGGTAACCACCCGCAGGAGCTCACCCCAGCATCACGCTACATCACTACTTTTGTGACTGAAATTTGGAATATCATCCGTAGAGGAGTTATTCCAGGAGGAGATACACCAAGTTATCAACCACAAACACAACTAACACTTTGGTATTTTGCAAGTCAACAAACGAATACAACAACCCATTACATCATGTCTACCTAGCTTTGGAGGTGGCCAGTGTGACCCTCAATAAGGAAGAAAACACTAATCTTTTTTTGGGCACACATTCTCTGAACAGGGCATGCCCTCAGATCCAGACAAGATTGCAGCTCTCAACGGGGGCCTTCGCCAACAAATGTATCTCATCTAAGGTCTTTTTTGGCCTTGCCAGCTACTGCTCACGGTACCTAGAAAACTATTTAATGGTCAGCACCCCACTCCGAGAGCTTTCAAAAGATCAGCAAGAGTTTATTTGCTGTTAATCTGTTGTCCTCGACTAAACTCATCTTTACTGGCCTTATTCATCTAACTATTGCCTGCTAGGCCGCCTGTTGAGTTCATTTGTGCACTGTGCAGCACCCCTGCTCGTTTCTCTCCCTCCTCGTTTTATCTCCACCCGCATGGCGCTCTCTATCTCCCCTATCTACTCTAACTGCTACTCTATCCCCTGTCCTATCCCTCTCACAAGCTGTGGAAGAGAAAGGCTTTAAAAAGCCCTCCTGTACTTTAAACTAGGCCTACTGATTGCTTACACCTACGTCAATTCTACTTCCAGGCAGACTATTACTGACATCCTCTTTTCTGTCCTTTCCCCGGACCTATGAACTCCCCACTTGGTCTCCACTCTCTTCCCTTTTTCCTCTTCACCCATTAATGGTAGCACTAGATGGGAAGTACTCTTGGCATACTTCTCATCCTCTATGTGCATCATTAATGTCTATCACAATGGCACTCAACCCACTCTTCTCCTTCTTGACCGGTGCTGGCCCTCTATCATTAAGTTCCTCCCTTCTCCTGCTGCTCCACCTTCCTCTCTATCCTCTCCACCACCACTGATGGGAGTACCACGCACCTGTACCCCTCCTTTCAAAGGTGTTAATCAGCTTCTCATAGATACTTTGAACCCTCATTCTACAGTCAACCCCTCCTGTGAATTCTGTCTCCTTCTTGAAGACTTTTACCTCGACTTTCACCATTCAACAGCCTATTCCTCAAGCTCCCCATTTCCTCCCTATTCCCCCTTCTGCTAATCCAGAACAGTGCTGCAAGACGTATGCTTGGCCTCAAGCCAAGGGAATGTATCATTACAGCCCCAAAATCTTTCCACTGGCTCCAAGTGACCACGAGGATCAAATTCAAGACCCTCTGCATCATCTAAATGGCTTTCTGGGGGATGGGACCACGCTATCTCCAACCTTCTCTCCCTAAATTCTCCCCTGCTAGAGCCCTCCGTTTGTCTAACTCCTACTCTCCGCTTGTCAAAGGCTTATCCAAGCAGAGAGTGGGGGCAGGTCTCTCTCTGTTTGGCTGGTACCTCCCTTTGGAGCAGAGTCCCTTCCCCTCTCAGACTTGAGCCGGATCTCCTTAAGTTCTGGAAACTTCTCAAAATTCTGCTTTTTCTACCTCTATCCCTTCCTTTCTAAACACCCCACTGACGCTGAGACTGGTGGCCTGTCCACATGAATCTCACAGGATACCAGGCCCTCTACCCAGTCGACACCAGCACCCCCCCTCAGCACTGCCCCCTGCAAACCCTCTCTGCCTGGTGGCTCTGTATCCCACCCTTGGGATTTGTCTGCCTTAGCACTTAGCCAGAGGCCTCCTCACTTGGCTCTTCTTGGCACTTCTCTCCAGGCACCCACCAGCATTCTTCCATTCCTTGATCCCTCCCCCACACGCATCCACCGGTTGCTACCTCCTGCACTTCTCTTCACTGCACTTCTGAATGCCACAATGCCTAGTAGGACCACAGTTGTATGTTTTGCAAATTGTATATACTCTCCTTGTTCCCTCCCCACTTTGCCTTGTGGCGCCTGGAAACAACATTCTTTTGAATAGGCACCTAACAAATGCTCAATAAATTAAAAATAAATAAATCTGGACCTCTGAGTGTGAGAGGAGCTTTGAGACAATCCGGGGTAACATTGCGTCCGCCACGGACCTGGCCTATTTCAGCTAATATAAGGATACGCAAGTGACAGTGGAGGCCCGCCCCGTGGGCCTGGGCACCATTCTGGCACAGTATGACAAGGGGATCCAACTTATCAAGTTGGTTGTGTCATATGCCAGCCGCAGCCTGCCGTCTACTGAAGGATAGCTTGGGACTGTGAGTATTTCCACCTCTTCTTGTTCGGAAAGTCGTACACGATTGTCATGGATCACCAGGCACTCCTCACTATCTAAGGGAATACGAAAGCAAGAATGCCACCTTATATAGCAAGGTCGGGACTCTGGCTCCAAGACTATAAATGTATCATCTAACACAGGAGGGGGAAAGACAAAAACCCTGCAGACTACCTAGCTTGCCACTCCACAAGCACCAGCCAGCCAGACCACTGCATTGCCGACGCCTATCTGCATTATGTCGTTCACCAGATGAAACCCTCCCCTTTGGCATGGCAAACTCTGCAGCAGATTCAGCACTTGCCATCATTGCGCACTGTGTCACCAAAGGCAAACTGAAACACGCAAGAGAAATGGTGAAAGACCTTGGACCTGCTTTTCAGTAAGATGTGCGGGGCATGACCCTGGTACAGGATGAACTCACAGTCACAGAAGACCAGGTTGTGATGAAAGGGTGCAAGTTCATCCTGCCCAAATCTCTGCTCCAGCAGGTTGTGGACCTGGCTCACGAGGGGTGTTGGGGTTGGCCTCCAACAAGAAGGTTCTCTGCCCAAAAATATGGTCCCTGGGGCTGAACAGCATGCTGGAAGACACACTGAAGTACTGTCCCATTTGCTGTGTACTGGCCCCTGCTTCCCGGCCATGCCCCTTGCAGATTTCCCCTGTACTGGAAGGCAACTCGGAAGAGTTGGCAGAAGAATGTTTGGCCCGCTCCGAGATGGCACCTGTGCTTTGGTAGTTATGGACGAATACTCAAGATTTCCCGAAGTGGAAATCATACCCTTCACAGCGGCCACGTCAGTCATGCCGGCGTTGGATCGAATACTCACAGCATATGGCATCCCTAAAACCATTAAGTCGGACAACGGTCTGCCTTTCAACAACATGGATTTTGCCAACTTTGCACAGTACATGGGGGTCAAGCACCAAAAGATCACGTCTCTCTGGCCCCAAGCCAATGACATGGTCAAACATTTTATAGGGTATATCAAGAGGGCATTACAAGTCGCCCATGTGTCAGGAAAACCATTTGAACAGGCCTCTACCAGTTGCTGAGAGACTACCGTCATACCCCTCACAGCACCTCAGGCATATACCTAGCGGACCTCATGTTTGCACAAGGGTCCTGAGCCAGTGATGCTGCTGACCTGGAGCTCCAAGAAAAAGACACGAGGGAGAAGAGCAAATTGAAAGCAACAGCAAATTCCCAGGAGGGGGGCGCAAGACAGTGCCCATTCTATAAGGGACAGGGTAGTGGTGCGGCAGCCCCAACACCGGAAGGAAGAACCCATGTTCGCACCAGGCGTGCTCACAGTCACACAGATGAAGGGCACCATGATCCCGGCAGAGAGCAATGATGGAAAGACATCCACGCGAAATGCGTCACACTTCAAGCAATGTCGAGGGGAGCATGAAGAAGGTGAGGTGTCCCCAGATGAGTCAAGGATGTGGGACCCAGATGAATCCTACTAGGGGGATGGTGAGGCGTCCGATGAAGAGTGGGAAGTGCCGGAGTCCACTTCACCAAGAAGGAGCCCCACCCACCAACGGGAAGGTGCAGTTGGTTTGAGCCAAGTTTAAACCTGTAAGACTTATTGAAGGAATGGGTTAAGTTAGTTTGTTTCGTTTAAGAAGGGGGAGGTGTCGTGTTCTACATTCAGCCTCGTGATGTTAGGGACGTGGTTAGGCTAGGTCACTTTGGGGAAAGGGCAAATGACGTGGAAGGGCGGGAAGTCCTTAGTGTGAAGTAAAGTGGAGATGTAGCAAGTCACCAGTGTGGGCCTTCAGGTGGCTGCCAGCAGTCTAACACTCGTCACCGGTCACCAACGCTGTTTTCATGGAACACCACTCCCACCCCAAAATGGCACCCTTTTTTTTATAGCAGCCTCTCTTCAGGCCCAGGTACGCTCTGCGTGATTTGTCGCTCTCAAAAGGGAAAGCAACTGCGCTCATGGCAGCATCTTAAAAATATACAGGCAGCTGTATCATTTGGGATTTCTATGGAAAAGCAGCTCGCAGCAGTTAATTGGCTGAAAAATCGCCTCAAGTACCTGCGATTATGCGAAAATGGGAGTAAAAGTACTTGTTGGATACTTGCAATTATGTTATTATGTGTAACGCCATTTTGTAACAGTTTGACCCTGTAGGTTTGTTGTCAGCGGGCGCAGTTCATTTCTGTAAATCCTAATGTCCCTCATCATTTCGGGGACATTTCGCTACCTCGGGGCTGGCGGGTCATTAACGAGCGCCTCCGTGGCTATTTCCGTGTAATTACGGACACTTAGTTTAAAGGGCAAAGAGAAATAATTGCAGATAATCTGGGCAGGGTCTATTCCCTGGACGAGTGTCCGAGGCTGTGTGTGACACCCACGCAAAAGCCATTCTGTGCACAAGTTCATGAGTTTAATCTCAAAACTTTGAGTTCTTGTTCAAGGGGAACTTTTTATTGATGCTAGCACAATATCTAGATTCAAAATGAAAATATAAACTTTGGAGACTTTTCTGCACTTAACCAGACGCGTTTGAACATAGGGCCACGGACGTCGTTTCACCTAAATACAAGGGGTAGCAGAAGTGACATCATACGACCCTTGACATCTGATGATATGCAGGAAGTGATGTAATTTGACCCCACCTCGAAGTGACATCAGGGGAAGTGATCGAACACAACCTTTCACCCCTTGACAAAACAAGAAGTGGCATCACAAAGCATTGTCCCTAAGTACACTACCAAAAATATGTTTACAATATCACTGTAATGTGATATACATGTCATACAAGAATAGATCACTATATGTATCGTTAATATCAGTGTGTATAGGCCCATATTACCAAATTACTGTAAATGCAAGCAGATGTCCAAAGCCAAATTATAATGATGTGTTATTATATAGCACTTACGCTTAAGCACTTTATACAGAAATAAATATAGCTAAAATATCACCCAACCTGTGTTGGTACTCATTTATCAACCTCAGAATGATGAAAGGCTAAGAAACCTGCAGATCACACATACATTACAGCAGAGAGCGCTGAATCCACTGAGCTATCTTACCGGGTATAGCTCTCTTACCAGCTATAGTACAATGAACAATTGCATGTCTGAATGTTCTCAAAGTCAGAAAGCAAATTGCACTTTGTAGCGCATATCATTAAACTGATAACTGAGATTTAACAGCAGACCAGTTCATCTGCAGGTCTGGTGCAAAGTTGGCCACATGTCAAGCCTGGGTGGATCTACTTTTCAAGCTTCCGAGGTTTGGCAAAATACATACCATTGAAAGGGTTCATAACTGTGTATTAACGAATTTAGAGTAGCGCAGGAAAAGCAGCACACTCACACGACATTCGCACTCTGGGCACTCGTTAACTCATACATGCAAACAAACATCCTGAAGAGCATGCCAGGGAGATAGGAAAGATAGACACATAACAACAAAGCATTAATTGTGGCACAATTAAATGAAAATCCAGGGCCACTTTGTGTGCTATGGTCAAACATGTCTCCACTATACACAAGCTTTTAGGCATAAGGATTGTGTTAAGAGACCGAGTACACTGAGATGGAATGTCTTGTGATGACCGTAACAGAGACAATGGCAGAAAAAAACATGCTATAACTGCAACTTGCAAAAAGCAAAATACATCTCCGAAATGCATCCTTATTCTATTCTAAAAGTTTTTTGGACGTTTTTGTCTGCATTGTGAATTTGTGGTGTAAAATAACAGACTAACTCAGTGACTCACCCCCTGAAGTGTGGCTGAAATGAACCTTTAATGAGTCTAGCAATTATTATATACAATTTCAGAAAGACAAATTATTTGTTATTCCTATTCTTTCCTATTTAGGCTCACTGCTCAGTGTTCCACTTGTAGAACCACGTTTTTTTAAGAGACCTGAACAAAAAAGCCAGCCACTCCGGAAACACTCCTGAGCTTCAGTAAAAAAATGGCAAAGGAGAACTGAGGGGTCGCAGGTGCGCCCCATGGAGACCACTAAATGTAGAGGGTTGTCAAGTCAAGCAGGCAGATCATCGTTTCAAATCTATGTGTGCAATGCTAAAGTGGACAGACCATGACATTGCTAGGGCAGCGAAAGACTTGCCTCAGAAACAAGAAGCAAACGCACACACACATGTAGCTGCTTGGAAAAATAACCAGGTTCGTATGGTCTTGCATCACCGTGCCCTCCCTCCCTGTCTGCCTGTCAGTGTGTGTGTTAGGTGATATGAATCTTTTCCCACCCACGGTTGCACAAGTGTCATTCGGGGATGGTCTGCCTGGGTGGTGGGTGCCAGTGGGCTCATCTACCTGTAGACATATGTAAATACGTGTAGCCCTCAGCATACATAAAGGTACTTACCTGAAGACTCACTCGACGGCTCCACTGCTCTGTGCCACTTCGGGTCTATTAACCGGTTCTGACTTCCCAAGTACAATATATGTGCAGCTCGATATTGCACCAGAGATCGCCCGATATCCATCCATTGGTTCCAATACACCAGAGGTAAGGATGAGTAGGGTGGCAATACGTGGTATTTAATACAGAGACCCGGGCAGTGTTTTAACACAAGATGTAGGGGGCTCAATGGAAAGTGTGGCCTGGGGCCCTTCGGAGACCCTCTTCCCACAGACATACACGCACGCATGCCTGGGGTGGTGCGGGGGCTCTACTGTGCTGCATAGGCTTACATCCATCGGTGGATACAGCACCAGAAAATTATTGGGGGGATAGAGGGCAGTTTTGAAAGCTGGTGTGATTGGGGACATTCAACCCATTGCACTGTCGAACCCCCCCCCCCACCCCGCCTCTGAATGCAGGAGGTGGGATAGGCATTTTGCCTTCCTTTCCACCGTTAGATGCATTGCTTACCCCAAATAAAGAGGATTTTTAACTTCGTAAAGAGTTTCTAATCATTCGGGGCTTGGGTGATCTAAAGTGTGGGCCCTTGGCTTCATCATAGGGGGTGTATTGATGTTTCCTGTACTTTTGCTGCTGCCCTCGCGTCAATGATTGTTTAAAAGTTAATAAATACACGTTTCTCTGAAGGAAACAAGATCCACAGGCCAATCGACTAAACCAGTAAAGGCAAAATGTCCTTGCAGTATGGAACTCTGTTGAGCATGGGGAAGGTTTAAGACACCCCAAACCAGTGGTAGAAGTGTACCGAACAAAGTAGTGGGGCTGTGGTGTTGGCAGGGGGGGGGGGGTAGGTGGAAGCATAGTGCAACATGTGACAAGGTGTTGCGGCTGGGGAATTGCAATAGTCTAAGTGACTAGTAACTAAAGCTTCTATTACAACTTTACACTTGCACAGGGGCATGAATGGACAAGTCCTCTGTATAGAATGGTGAACATGGTCGTAAAAAGTAGAGGAATGGTAAACCGAAAAAAATAAAAGTAGTGGAACACTGCTACCGGCCGTTCCCGCGCACTTCGATCAATGCCCCCAAACTATCTGTTCCGTATGTCACAAGCCCCTCAATCCCCTGTTGGTTGACGGATGTCTTTTGCCCCGAGAGAGTATCATTTCAAGAACTGTAATCCCCAAAAGGTTGTGTTGAGGTTTAGCCCCTTGGCAGTAATCACATACTCTTCTATCTTTCTGGTCTTTGTGGCAGTTATGGTTGGCATTCATATGCTGCTTTTAATCATGTTTAAAATTTTATTTCAGATTTTTATGTAGCGTGAACAAATCACAGTGTTTATCAGAGTGCTGTACAAAGCAAAACATATACATATTAGAATAATAAACAGACTTAGGGGGTCATCACGAGTTTGGAGGAAGCCATGGTGCTAATAGTGCCATGGCTGCCTCCAAACCTGTGTCTGGGTCTGTGGTGTCGGAATGGGGACTTACCAGGACATTCCGACCCTTGCGGACCCGGTAAGTCCCCATTTCGAAAACCAGTCCCCATTCCCATTGGAGCCCCTGTAGGGCTCAATGGGAATGGGAAAGGAGCTAATAATGGGCCCGTTATTAGCTCCCTGGTCCCTTAACGGTTCCCGCTAAGGACGGCTGGTAAAACCAGCCAGCCCTAGCGGGACCCGCTAAGGTACCTCGGAATGTGGCGGTAGGGGGTTAACGGCACCGGCATACTTACCAGTGCCGTTAACCCCCTACCGCCATTTTCGTAATCACCCCCTTAGTGTAACAAACGTATAAAACAACTTAACTATTTACACAATTAAAACATTTCAATGTAGAATTCTGTAACCAGGTTTTCAGAATTTTGAAAAACTGAAACAGAGTGATGCTGAAGCGCATTTAGGGGGATAGCTTTTCCCAAATCCTTGCCGCTACACCGAAGAAGGACTATTTCATGGAGTAAGAACAATGAAACGTAGGAGTCTGCAGCTGTAGAACACCCTAAGAACACCCTAACTACAGAGCCTTCTTGCCCCTCGGAAAGCAATTTATCAGACAGATAGCTAAGGGAATCTAGATCTACTGCCTCGAGAAGCCATTTTTAAACACTAATCTAGCATTGAGTGGAAGCCAGTGAAGTTGTCTCAAAATGGGAGAAATTTGGTCTACTTTCCTAGCTGCCGACCCCAGCTGCATTACAAACCATCTTCAAAGGAGCAAGAGTAGTTTCAGGCGGGCCACCTAAAACTCAATTCCAATAATCAATCCGTGATTGGCCCACCTCCCTTGTGAATTGGACGACAATGAAGTCCTCGTGGAATACATGATTGTACGCACTACTTCTAATGCCAATAAAAGAGGTAAAAGAAAGGACGGGGTGAGTACAGTTCCAGGGGTAGGGAATTCCAGGTGCAGAAAACCAAAACATGAAGGGTCATAATACAAGGAAAGGTTTTAAATTGAAAGGTTTATGTGCACTACCTCTACCAAGTTCGGATGAAAGAAAAGTCCGTGCAGTAGGTCCTAGTGAGGCGGTTTGTCATTCTCCTAAACAGCTGCGTGTCGTTTTTTAAAGATGTATGCCAAGAAATCACAGAAGGCTTTACCTCAAATTAAGAATAGCTGTAATAGACGTCAAGAAGACTCAGAAGTTGCCTGTCAAACTGAAGGGCCCATGTTACTAACTACTCATTTTAGTATGGACCGAACCAGTGATAATAATACCATGAAGGCACTTTCTATACCTAGTACCAGTGAAAACTAACAAGGAGGTACCAGTTTTTGTTATCTCTACAGCTGATCTGCAAGGTAAGACTCTGGGCTCTCCGAATGTTTCGAAGGGTATGTCTGTCCTGTGTGGAGATTCTCTGGATGAAACCACAAGAGGGAGTACCCAGGCCAGTGATGGTATTCTTGGGAGCAAAGCAAAGGCCATCCGTGGAGAGAAATCTCAAGAGAGCGAAAATTGTGGAGCCCTGAAAGGGAGGTGCAGCCAGTCCATAGTGGAATGTGTCTTTGCAGGTGAAGATGATTTTGTAATGAATAGAAGCACCATCCTGTCCTTGCTGTACGATGTACCGGCTCTCAGAATCATCACGACCAAGGTCATATCCAGAGTAGAACTTATCTCGGACAGTAGATTGGGCATTGCCGTGATTGACATTCCTTTGTAGTTGGTCCAAAATCATCTAACTTACAACGACAAATTGCAGCAGAGGGGCATTGACGTGAGTCCTTACAGTGAATATCAAATTGCCCCTAGTCATTCCGAGTTGACCGTTGACTTACGGAGTGATTATTTGTCTGGTAAAGCAAAATCGAAATCCTCATTTATTGAACTCAGCAGAGATTGGTAATTGGTTCAGGGTTCCGGAGGTATCTGTAGTCAGTCATCCAGAGGCCTATGTAACCAGAACATGTTTTCAGTGTTGCCGGAGGTTTGTAGCATCTACCCTGTGAAGACAATGCCGTCACAGAGATTGGTGATGTAGAACTAATTTTATTTCAGGAATCGTTCCTGATAGAAAAAGTGTCCCTAGACAGTTTTATAGTATCTCAGCAAATGACATTGAAAAACACAATGGGCAGGCTCGTGGGTGCGTGGGGTGGTGGGGTGGTTGTTGATAGCAGCTAACCAAGTTTAAGAAAGCGTTAAAAAACCATCTCTTCGGATAATCGGCCTCCCCCAGCCTCTCTGGCTTCATCTTTTATGTTATATGTTTTGTTTACCAGTTAGCGCCTTTGTGCCGAGGGACCACAGGGCACTCAACAAATGTTGTAAAGTAAAAGTAAAGTAAAGTTTGGTCCCTAACATTGGATTATTTAACCTTTGATACACTAGGCTTTTAGGCAGTACGAGTGAAGACCCGCTGTGATGTAGGTTCACTGTTGGTTATAAATCTATACTGTAACTATCGAGAATTAAGCATGTAAGTGCAGATCGAGCAGCTAGAATTAATCCTGATGAGACATTGGAGTTCTGTGATATGAATTTATTTATTTATTTGTATGCTTATAGAGCGCCAAAAGCCCGCAGGCATATGGGCGCTTGACATAAATCATACAACTAACCCATCCACCAAAGCACAAAACAAAACATTTAACACACATACAACAGCAAGTATCTGAACACCAAACATTGAGAGGGTTAACTATGGCAGTGTGCTACAAAGCAAGACATGTATGTAGCAGGGCTAGGGTGAGAGCACAACTGTTAACAAAGACTACTATCATTCGCTAATTAATTCAGAACAATTCTGAGGTTGCGAGATAAACACACATGTTGCGATATTAAACATTTGTTTAAATACATGGGTAAACTGCTGGCCCCACAACCCACGACAATGCAGTCTGTATTGGCCACAGAGCACCACTTATCAATCTGAATTTTTTGGAGTACTTTTAGGTCCAGCGTTCTTATGCGATTAGGGCCCACTATAGAGTTAAGCCAAGCCAAGAGCTTGTTTTCAGGGCTTCCCTAGATTCAAATTGGCTTAGCTTGGCAACATTAGTAATTATAATATTACTGGAATCTAGGGAAAAGTTCCTAATATTCGGGTCCACAATTTTGTCCATTTTGGCTTTTCTTTGTCGAATGTCCCTACTTGGTGGCCGAGCAATCAAAGTTAGTGACTTGATGGGAGGCGTGATGGCTTCTCGAAAGACGTTGGTCCCCCGACATGAAGCCGGAGTAACATGCTTCCTTGGAGACGGTGCCCCCAGTAGCATAGGCTCTATGCGAGCTGAATGAAAATCATCACAATTACCATTCTTAGGGGGGGAGTTTGTGCAAAATTGTCTGTTCTCTTGACTTCCGGAGGATTTGGTCTCTTTGCACTGCGAAGAGGTGTGATGAGCGTGTTGGAACTGGCCGAGGCCGCCCATCTTTGCAAGTCCCTCATGTTCGAGCAGGCCTCAATGTCCCACAAAAACTGTTCTTGGAGAAGTCACCAGGGCTCTGAGTTCTTGGACTCCACCAGCTCCTTGTCCAAGTTAGCCGCTGTGCATTTTCCTGGCCAGTCCCCCTTTATCTTTGACTGAACTAGCCCAGGAAGGGCTCCCATCAGAATATATCCCTCAGGTTGATTCACTTCTTTATCCGTATCCTTCACCCCATTGAAACCTCCTTTATTAGCTTGGGAGTTGGCTGGAGTTGTCTGCGGGGGTATAACAAATGGTGTCAGGGGGTCCACCGAATTATCCTTACCAAGGAGATAATTCTGAAGATCATTCTGAGATTCCTTACTAATGAGCAGGAGTTTAGAACAGGCACGTTGTTCTTGCTGTAGCTTTAGTCTATGTTTGGCACTAAGTGCCAGAACCTCTGATAAACAATTGTTGTTCCTACGAGGGGTTAGTAATGGCGTAGGTATGTAAGGTTCCTCCCTAGACGTGGTGATGGTATGGTCAGTAGACTTGTGAGTGCCCAACACTGCCTTCATCCTCGTCATGGGCATGTTTAAAGGCCAGAGAGTGCCGGTTCCCTGGACTTTCTCGATGCTGGGAAAGCCCATCCCTAGTGTTCACCAGGAAAGTAGGTACAAGCCTGTGTTATTCGCTTACCCACGAATGAAGGCACAGAACCTATTGAATGCTTACGCTTGCGCGGGTAGATAGATGGCCCTTAATGGTATTTGGATGTATTTGGAGATCCATGCTCCAATTCCTGTGTTGCAACGCCGGCCCAAACCACTAAACAGCTAAAACGGTGGCGAGATAGATTACGGAGCTGGGGACAGTACGGACCACAGAGTTGGGAACAGTATGGCATAGGCTGAAAATAGGGTCAAAAGGCCCCAGAGAACGTACCAGGCATGGTCACGTGGAGTGCACAGCTGAAAACCTCACGGATGAGCTCCACGTATGACAGCGGTCACTGCTGCAGCCCTCGCTGCCTAGCCTACTCGACTCTCTGGTGTTGGACTCCCAACGTGGAAATCTGAGTAAGGGACCCTACACGAGAAGAGGCAACATCAGGCCGCACCACCTAACACGGCCGCCATTGAAGAGCAAAAAGAAGGCCTGTGATTGCTAGCTGGTGACTTTAACACAGACTGCCTTATTAACCACTGCCGTGGTACTAACTTGCCTGGTGAGGGGGGACTGCAACGGACTACCTTCCTCGGGCAGTGGGAACTTGCCCCCTTAAACAGATTCGTGATGGGTCATTTGGAGGGTAAGAATACTTGGCAGCGTGGTGAACAGTCCTCGAACATTGACTTTATCTTTGTATCTGAGGGGCTGTTCCAGCGTTGTGAGTGTTTTTGTGTAAATAATGGTGAACCTAGCGATCATTCCGTATTGCTAGGGAAGTTTAAGTGCTCCTATCATCGGAACCCTGCTCTAAGGAGTGCACCTGGTCTGAAAGTAAATACCACTAAAAATAGGTTAGTATGGAGTGATAGGACCATGATTAGGTTTATGAATGCATTTGAGGTGGTTATGCCGAGAGCTTTGAGTGAGAAGGTCAACACATTTATTGTCTTCTATGACCTATTTAGCAAAGTATTGCAAGGTATCGTTTCGAGTACCAACAGTCTGGGGATTTGTGCAATTCCCTGGAGGAGCAATTATATGCCTGAGATCCAGGAACTTAAGACATCTTAGAAGGCTTAAACATTCTAATTTGGATGCTCCTGATTGCAGTGATTGCATAGAAAAAGAAAATAAATATAAATTACAAGGATAAAATAAAAGGACTATGAGGGATGAGGCATCAGAAAGCAGGGGAACATATTGTGCTCAGTACATTGAGCAAAGCGGATAGAGGTTTTTGGACCATCGTAAGTGAAAAAGTTAAACCTCAAATGGAATTGCCAGAAAATCTTATTGCTGAGGACATTTGGGTTGCTCATTTCTCTGAGTTGTATCATTCAAGGTCCGTCCCCTGCCCGGATGAGTGCACGGGAGGATCATGGGATTTTGACTTTGATTGTGGGGACATTGAAATTATAATTCAGAGGATTAGTCACTCGAGAACACCTGGCCAAATGGCTTATGCATTCGGATTTTAAAGACAGATCCTCCCTTTCGGGCCTCCTTACTATACAAGGTGTTTAAATTGGTCATTTACTGTCTAAGGTTCCAGATTCCTGGCATACAGCCATTATCGACCCCATCTATAAAAAAAAAGGTAATAAACATAACCTGTTCAATTACAGGCCAATAGCGCTCCTAGATACAGACTACAAGATATTTGCATCTCTTTTCTTGGCCGAGCTCTCTTCATGGGATGTTTGATGCGGATGTGCTTTTTTTCTTCAATTTTCTTTACTACGTTTTTCTTAAACAATTGAACATCTTATCACATAACATTACCACCCCCTCTCCTCTCCCAGCTCCCTCCCTCTCCCGCGTCCCGTCCCTCCTCCCCTCTCCTGTCCACCACCCCATCTTGAGTGCCATCCAGTCCCTACCCCGCCTCCCGCAACACCCAACATCTCTGCCCGCTTCACTGTCCATTGACCAATTTTCCCTTCCAACCCGTAGTATCTGCTTTAAGTCAGATCCAAGGGGTTTTAATTCCTGGGGGAATGCCAGTTTATTCAACAATTCTCTCCAGTCCAGATGCGGGTGTGCTTAAACCCAATCAAATTGGGTTTATGAAAGGGGTGGGGACCACCACAGCGTGCTTAATTATTGATCATCTGCATTTGACCATTTGTCAAAAGCGTGCCTCAATAATGTATGCTGTGTCCATTGATCTTTCAATGGCCTTTGAAAAGATTGACCAAAACCTACTGTGGTCTAAACTGAAGAAACTGAGTATTCCGAACAACCGGCTATCAATTTTGGTCTGTCTGCACCCAGATACGTCTTTAGGGGTCAGACTGAGCCAGAGGGGCACACTACTCCAATTATTGATCAATTTAATAGGATGCCATAGGGCTGTGTCCTGGCACCATTATTATTTAACATCTATTTGTCTGATATTGGAGCAGGATTAGAAGACTGTTTGTTTCTACTTGGTTGTAAAATGCACTGGCTTGCTTACGTGGATGACAGCTTGCTTTTGGATTTATGGAAGATCGAGATTCACAGCCTCATGGTGGCCTTTCGTCACTATGCAGCGGAACATCTTTTAACCATTTATCCCTCCAAATCAAAAGCTAGCATTGTCAAAGCCAACCGTTTTGGCCTTGGGATAAGTATTAGGCATTGTTATTAGATGCCCAGGTACTCGCACCATTTTGCACCGGATACCATCAAAGGCCAGTTAATACCACTATGGCTGTGCCTGGCAAGTGCTGTTCCCATGCCTACCCAAAAGCCCAAACTGTTGGCATTACCAATGCTTGTTGTATAACCTGTTATGGGTGTGTCTGAATTCGATATATAACCTTGCTGATTTATATGAATAAACTGGACCGATAGTAAAGATCCCAAGTGGTGAAGCTATGCACCTAAGTTTACATAAAGCAGATACGGCCGGGGCGGGCTTCGGGAGGTGCCCAAGCGCTATTTCTAGAGCCTCACATACCGCGGCTCAATGTTGTCTCTCGCAAGGAGGGGCACATGTCCGTGCACAATACTTCTGCATCTCTCTCTCTCTGTCTGGGCCACTTTATATTGTGGCTATTTTTTCCCATTTTCTCCAACCACTCTTTTCACATAGAGCACTCAAGCCTGGTGTTTTGAATTGCGCGAGGGAGAGGGAGAGGCTGCTGTGAAGCGCTTCTTAAAAGCCGCATTTCTTTTCCCGTTTGTATTGATAAGGGCATTATGTACTTTCATGAAAGCCAGGAGACGTGATACAATGACGTCTTTTTAAGCGACGAGACACCAGTACACTTCCTGGCCCTCCCAGGCTGCATAGAATGTCCTAGTTGTATTTTCGATGTTGTGCTGAATGGCCCTCATTTTGGGCCACGAGGCTCAGAGGTGTAATTTGATCGATATGACGCACTTAGTGGTCATAAGCGGAAGTTTCTTACTCTGTTCAAAGGCGGCAATAATATACATCCGGCCGCTATTAAATTACCTAAATCAGTTGTTCATGTGACAGGTCCTTTTCTTCTTACTGCTCACAACCACTGTCCCTGCGCTTTGAATAACAGGTGAAACTGATGCTTACAC
This sequence comes from Ambystoma mexicanum, assembly GCF_040938575.1. Classification (NCBI taxonomy): domain Eukaryota; kingdom Metazoa; phylum Chordata; class Amphibia; order Caudata; family Ambystomatidae; genus Ambystoma; species Ambystoma mexicanum. The sequence goes on from NC_090921.1 coordinate 309,826,410, forward strand.
TGACAGAGCATAATCTGCTTGTTTTTCCGGGTATTTATATATTTTCTAGAATTTGTGGCAGTGGTGTCTAGCTCTAGCTGCCATTTTATTCCCAGCAGTGACTACTGGCTCCACCCCCCACCCCCCAACCTGTTACACAGTAACACCCGGATCTACCCAGAATCTGTGTTTTCCGCTTTCTTTCCAGGAGGTAAGTGCCCAGACTTTTTAATTAAAAGGATCCGTGATATTATGTACTGCGCTCCCACTGCAATATGATGATATTATGTATCAAGCCTGAAAGAAACCGTACAAGAACATGCACGTGTTCAGCTGCTTGTAGTCATTTATTTCACACAGTGCATAGCTTTAGGCACCCCTTGTGTTTCTAATTACCTAAAACCTGCACCTTGTTGAGAGACAGTAGCATTCACAGTGTCAAAGTTAATGCTGTGTCCACAGTAATCTCACGGTCATAAATAGCCCATTACACTGTTTACAGTCAAACCAAAGACAAACTGAAACCAAGCTCTCAAGTTAATCTCTGAGGCTGCATTGCACAAAGAGCCAATCATGCATAGTTTAACAGACTAGCACTGCTCAGTATATTATAATAGTATAATAGTGACACAGGCCGGTTTGTCTTATATCACTCAAGGCAATTTTTATTTTTTATTTTTTTATTTGATTAAACAGTTTTTTCACAGTTTTTACAAAAGATGCGAGACCTGTTCATTTGTTCATTTGTTTGTCCGTTTCATTGTCATTGATTTGATTTGTTTTTCTAGGTTGATTTCAGATTGTTTCTTCTCTCGTCAAATTTATACTCTGAAAGTACTGTCCGACCGCAATTACTGTTTTCATGTTGTCACCTGACATCAGAATGTTCCACCAGTGTTCTTCTTCCATACACCATCTGTTTTTGAGGAGGTGTCCCATAAACAATGCCATTTGTGAGCCATGATTTTCTCTTCGTAGATAAGGGAAATACATGATAATGCCATTTTTGATGGGTTGGGCAAGGGGCCTTGGAGAGTGCGCTCCAGAATTCTGGGTGCGAGGCATGAAAAGGTGTGATTGCGTATAGATACATCCTGAAACCCGGGCTCTGCAATTTTATTTATTTATTTTATTTATTTTATTTATTTTATTTATTACATTTGTTACTCGCCCAGACCCTGGGGTATCACGGTGAAAATACAGGTAATTTGCTCATTATTATACAATATTGCGGTTACAAACAAGAACACATTTTTATACATAGGTTACAAGAGATCATATGAAAGTTATGAAGGCACTGCAACGGGAGTAAAACACCCATAGTTTAATTATAAATGTACTTAAACTACTGGTTTCCAAGTCTCCCGCCTCTCCTCCTTAGTGGGGTGCACTGCATAGATTTCGAAATCATTTCAGACCCACACCTTGCGCCCACCTCCCTAATATTACTAAGATGAGCCACTGCACTCACCTGTACTGCATCACATCAGGCCCAGTTCGCTGGCCACCTTTGACATGATGACCGGTCTGGAAGACACTGAAGACACACAGATACACTGGATTAAAGTACCCGAGCATGGGATTAGAGGCAAGCGGCTAAATGGGGAGCAGAGCCGAGCATAGGGCACGATGAGGAAGGGCAGAAAACTATGGAAAGCAGACAGACAAAGCTAACTATGCTCCAGCGCAGCCTTCAGATTGCAAAGACAGTACAATCACCACAATTCACACCATCAACAAAAAGCACAGTAATAGGAAGCGGGGAGGGGTGCAGGGAAATAGACAGGCACCACCAACAACACCGTAGGCTGGCTTCACATCACCAAAACAATCCGTCCAAGTGGCACAGTCAGTAGACTAAGTAAAGAGCACTCAGTCCATTCAGAATAGTACGATCAGTAGAAGCAGGAGGCGGTACACGAAGCACCAATTATAGTAGGCAGAAAGTGCATAAAGTTCCATTTACAGACAGGACAGTGCAAAGTCCGTAACACAAACAGCTGTTAACAGCATGCCTCTTCCCCAAAAAAAAGAAACATCAAAGCACCATCAGCATTAAAGGGTATAGTGAGCAGCGGGGTGGGGCGGCAGAGTGGAACTGGTAACATGCTCAACTGCAGGAAAGTCCTTGAAAACTCTCACACCGATTCAAACTACACAGGATGTCTGCTGTGCTTCCTGGAACTGCATTCTTCCTGTAGATGACGTACAGCCCCCTATCGATTGGATGCTATGCATTGTCATTGATATGCAGCTCTGTAATTGGTGGGTATTATACACTACTGTCTAGTGGGCAATTTTTGTTCTTGAATTATGTTTCTCCCGACGCTCCATAAAAAAACTTCACACAGCAGAATTAGATATAAGCTCCGCTCAGAAAAGACAAAAATCTTTCACTTGGAGGTGCACAGCTTTCTCTCGGTAGCTCATGTCTGGTGTGACTAGATCATACCGCAATGTTATTTTCTTTGCCTTCTTGGAACCTCAGCATGGAAATAGCTGCTGTGTGGAAAAAGCACATACTGTAATGCCAATCACATAATAGTGACATCACAAAACTGCACATCCAATCAGGTACTGCTTCATCACAACACACTTGACACACTCCCACAAATAAGTACATGGACTTTTTCAGAGACATTTTGTAACAAAACATATCTATAACTGTAACTTCTTTATTTTTCAAAAAAGCTAAACACAAATAAAGTACATAAGTTAAATGCTGTAGTAAAAAATGTTTAAATCATCAAACAAGTCAAATAACTTTCTATTCCCATTAACATGTGGCGACCATCATTTTGGAAGTAAAATTGGCAGACAAATTAGGCAAACAGTACAAATGCAGGAGAAAAGTGTGCAAAAGCGGTGTGGGAATAGGTGGGAATGGGTGGGTAAATCATATAGATTTAACTTCAATATGAGCGTTAAATGGGTGGACACATAGCCAAACAACACAAATCCATCCTCATATGCCATCTGCATTGAAAAGCATTAGAGACCCTCATTCAAAGCCCCTATTCAAAGCTATTATGTTAAAGGTATTATTTTAATGACAATAGTTTGGCTTAACGGTAGCACTTTAAGCGCCACCTGATAGCCAAAACTAATTATGGTGTTTCAGGCCGCCATAGGAAGCCAGTACTAACTGGGAAATTAGTTCCCAAAGAATTGAGGAGGTCCAAAATATAAAATATTTGGGATTCATTGTCTATGGATGTCAAATGAAACCTTTGCACCACCGTTTTGGTAGATATTCTGTCAAACCAATGGTTACATTTTATGAATCAAAGATTGTGTCAGCTATATGTTTCAGCTTGGAAGTTCACTATCAGCTCATAGTATGTAATTTTGAGTATATGGAAGGTTTGCTGTGGAAAAGCACACTGGAACTTCCAAACGCACTTCCAATGGTAATTATTCAACACAAATTGGGCCTTGTCTCCCTAAATACTAGGGCTTGGGGGAAAAGGATCCAATTGTGTCTGATGTTTTACCAACCACCAGAGAATTACATTTTTGAACAGAAGGATAAAGATAAAGTGGGTACTGAGTGTTCACTGATGCAGGCATGTAGAGCTCAGTTGGGAAAAATCTCATGTACTTTGGACGAGGCCGCTGCAAATATCTTGGCAGTGAAGAAGAAAATGCGGCACTGTGAATGGATTAATACCTGTGATAAATGAATCAGCCATAGGAGATACCAAGCTCTAAGCTTCTAGCAGAGCGGGTTGTTGTGCACTATACTTGAAACTGTACTCTTCGTGGAAATCTGCAATTACTTTGTTGCACTTTAGATTAAATGTTTTGTCAACCAAAGAAAATAGATTCTGTTGGAATGCCCAGGACTTGGGAGTTCCAAATTGTTGTTATTTTCATGTTCATGTGAACATTTTAAAAATAAATTAAAAAAGATGTAATTCTTACAACGAAAACACATGACTTCACTCCACTTCAAGTTAGCTGGTTTCACTAAAGAGTTAAAATGTGGAATTAAAGGAAGAAATGGATCTGAAATAAAGACCAACATTTTCAACAGTGAGAGCAAATTCAGATGGAGCCCTGGAAATAGCCATTTCCACAAACCGAGGCAGGATAAGTCAACAACAAAAGCTCAGTCTTGGATGTGTTCAGTGTTCATTTTCAAGAAAATGGCTGCCATCCAGGACACAATCCCCAGAAAGCAGTCCTGGAGCTTATGTAAATCCCCTTCAGAGGACATCATCAGGAAAACAGTGTGCCGTTTGCATACTACTGCAGGGTGATCTGCACCAGCAATCGGATTCCCCATTGGCTTCATGTACACATTAAAAAGCACAGGTTACAGGATCAACCCTGGGGCACTCCAAAAGGTGCTGGCACTGGCCTGCTATCACCTCCCCTGACACAACCATCTGTTAACAGTCAAATGGATGAAGACACTCAAGGACCCATCAACCAATGACAATACAATGTGTCAGAATGGATGAAAGGATCCCATGGTCCAGCAAGTCAAATGCAGTGGTAAGAGACAGCATATCCAACAAGTAGGTGCCCCCATCATCCAGCACCTTCAGGGTGCTGGTCCCCATGCTGCAATGTGTGGGATGTTTTTACCCATGCATCCAAGCCCTACAATAAAACTGTGCAGTACTGGCATGGAAAACATCATGATGGCCAGAACTCCCCAGAGAGTGCACAGGGAAAACATGAAGAATAGGCTGCCACCCATTTTTGCCTATGTTGTGAGCACAGGATGGCACTGCCTAAAACCACCATTGGGCTACACACACAGTAGCCTGAAACCATTGGGAATGGCAATGCTGATTGCCAAAAAAGCAACTCAGAACTGTGGGGAATTCATTTTCTTAATCCCAAAAATGGTTGCATTACCTGTACTCACCACTATCAGAAAGCCGGCGTTTTAAAACCACCAGACTTTTGTGTAAAACTGCACAAATGAAACAAAACCAGACCAAGGAAAGACTTGCTAAGAGGTGGAAGAATGTAAAACCATATTCTGAAATGACTTGAAGGAAGTAATTATTTAATGTATAGGTACAAATTGTCAGTTTGATTTGAATGTAGAAAACTGGGAACAAAAAGTGACATTTAGCTGAAACCTGGCTTAATGAAACTGGATTCTGCCTGACAACTACCCCCGACAGGAGTTGAAACCTGCTCAGCCACTCTTCCCCTTGCCAAAAGGAGTTGTCACCTCTCTGATTAGATTAGGGGTGTGCAGCTGGGGACTACAGGGAGTTGAACAAAGGCCTGTCCTGGAATCAGGCAAATGTTATATTGGGGGCGTCGTAAAAGTGGCTTCCTCTTAGGGGAAACTGGGTGGGGCAGTGCTTCTGCTAGCAGCTGAGCTTGGGGGAAGTGGATAAACCAGTTATTCCACCCTGTGATGTGGGAAGCCACACCCCTTTTTTGACCAGGGCATAATTTTAAAAAGATAGATAACTCATAGTGCGGACTTGTCAGAATTATATAAGTAATATCATTATTTTTGTGATTTTTCTGTGAACATTTTGAGAGGCGTTAGGACCCTGTGGTGTATTCTGGGGGGTTGCTAGCGGAAAATAGGGTCTCACTCCAAATGTCTTCATGTTAAAAATCTGACACTTCATAAATTAATGTCCATACTCCTTGCGCACATGTGTGTAATTTTGGGTAAATGTCCGATATTGCAAAACCAGTTAAAAAGCGCAAAATGTTGTCATTTTTTAATGCAAGCCCCCAGGAAGATCAGAGGCGGACAAGCATGGACCATAAGGAATATATAATGTGCACATGTAATTTCAACAAATTGTATATCTGGGAAGGATGTATTTGAATCAAATATAGATTTGTGGGCAAACTGACCAGGGGAGGATCCTCTGACCCATAAACAGACTTCATCATGCTGACAATCCATTTCCTTCCCCCAATCATGGGAGAGGGGAGAATTGGGCCAATGACAAGTAGAGAGGGGCAGGCTTAGCTAGGCCCAGGCACACACCCATTTCCAAAACACATAAAAAGAGACTGCTGGGACAAGTAGAGGATTCAATTCCATTTGCTGCGGAGCATGCTGACCGACGACTTCACATCCAGAGATCCAGACTTCAAATCCATCAATCCCCAAAGACCAGAACTTTACTTCAGAACTTAAAGCAAGGGCCTAAACCCACAAACTGAGAACTCTTCTCAGCAGGCCTCAGCAACCTTAAAATCATTTGAAAACTATTCCACAGCCGGGCGAGCTGTTTGAATTCTTTTGCCAAGAACAATTGCCAGAGACCAGACCAGAGATCCAGAGTGACCCAGACCGCTGTGAGCAGAACCAGAGAGCTGACCCAGATCACTGTGAAGTGCCGAGACCAGAACCGGAGTCCAGTCCAAAACCTGACCAGATCTGTGACGAGGCCTAGTTCAAATTTATATTGTGAGTACCTAGCAGAACTGTGCAGAACCAATCTCTTAGTTAAAATAATCTAATCCAAACTATTTTAACCTAAGTAGAACTGCCTCCTAGAAATCGTGTCATCTGTCATTTTTAAAGCTGCACAACTGTCACCTGTCAATTCTGCAGCTGCAAGCTGTCACCTGTCATTTTGAGTTTACTTTAAATCCGAAAAACTACCTTTATTTAATCGTCCGTATCTCTGGAACCGTTTTGGTTAGGAACGAAATTGAACTTTCCTCTGAAAGCTTAGAATCAACGACTTCCTACTCCTTATACTTTTTCTGTAATCAGGATTCACGCACTCGCAAATTTTGCCGCGATTTGCGATTTGGCCTAATTTCTTTACCTGTAAAAAGATAGCAGCTTTTTGCTTTCCTGTGCTAAAAATTCGTTTGTCTCTTAATAACCATCCCTGAATCATTGCTAAAGTGAGCCTGAGCTCATCCCAAGTATCTCTCACTCACCCTGAACCTCCTAAAGGGAATTAAAAGCATTTTCAGCATATTTCTCACTTCACTGCCACCACATTCAAAGCACTTGGGCCTGTGTATTAAAACTCATACCTGTTTTCTCTAAGCTTGCTGGGGTGGACTGAATTTCGTATTGTATTTGATTGCATTCCTGAGACCTGTGTGCTCCTCTTTCCATCTCCTTCAATGTCCTACATTGCATAGGGGAGGGGGGTGAATTGCCAGAGAAAAAGTGATTATCTTATCTTTTGCTAAAATCATATCAAGTATTTCTGTACTGAATTTTATTCCTCATTGCTTTTCCCTTGAAATCATAAAAGTATTTTTGCTACTTTATCCATCCTATACTAACTCCTCATTGATTGTAAAGAAGTGTGCTAGTGCCAGATTACCCATTGTTGATCAACATCATATGTCTAAGTGTACTATCAGATATTAATTTATTATAAAAGTGTGATATATATATATGGTTTAATTTTTCAAATAAACCTTTTAATTTGCAAAACAAACCTACTTCTTGGCTCAGTGGGGTCAGGGGGATTCTAAGAGGGGGGTGTTATACAAGGGTGGTCATCCAGAGTACTGAACTAGACATAAAAATACATTAATAAGGGTTTTCCTCAGCATCCCAGACTAGGCATTGACTTGGCTGTAGTGTTGATTGAATATTGCTTACAAATTGGGGGCTCGTAGCCGGGGGTTCCGGATTAGAACTACCACTTGTGCAGATTAATACAGTGTGCTAACTGACAAGATACATACATCCGGTCGGATCACCACGCTGTGTTACGCTGTAAAGCACTCCTCAAAGGAACGCTCTAAGGAAACGGTCTGTTTTACAAAAATAAAATACAAACTTCTGTAAGTCAGGAAGGAACTCAAATTCCAGAATGACGACACTGGTAGACATCAAAATAGCCAGAGAGCACTTCCTACATAAGCAATTTGTGAGAGGTGATTGGAATCATCAGGACCAAACAGTCTGGTTGCAGGTAATCGCGCAACAGGTCACTGAAACAGGGTCAGATATATGGGGAGATCAGGGTCCCCTACATGTGGCCCTGAGTGAACTATATATGGCCCCTAAAGCCAAAGATGAACATAATAAGATTGCCAGGATAGCAGCATATTTGTATCTATATATGGGAGCCATGCAGGACAAATGTGCTGAAGGCCAAGATCTGGCAAATAGGCAACAGCTGGCATTAGAAAAGGCCCAATCTGACCTGGTCTCTTCTGAGCAGAGGCTGCAGAGGAGCCAGGAGTCAGAAAATGATAGTAGGCAGTATATCATTAAAATAAAAGAGGACACGGATAGACTGCAACAGGAGAAGGCTGACCAGGATACCAGATTTCTGGCCTTGCAGAAGCAGTACCAAGAAGGTTTGGACTCCCTTCTGCAGAGCCAGAAAAAGCTGGAGCAACAACTGGACTTCAACAGGGCATGCACAGAGCAGGTAGCCACCCTGCAAAGTCATCTAGATAGAGTGAAGGCAGAGAGCAACAAACTGATTCTGAAAGACCTGGATACCCAGGCAGAGTTTGATGAAGAGCGCCAGAAAGCTGGTGCCTTTCAAAGGCAGAGGGACGACCTGGCGTCACAAATTCAGGCTCTTAGTCAGGAAAGGGACACCTTAGGCCAGGAGGTCTGCCATTTAAAAAGAAAAATGGAAGAAAATCACCTGGCCCTCCAGGGACTGGGTGACCTCCAAAAAGAAAACCAGAACTTGTTAGAGCACACCAGGAGGGTGGAGGAGGCTCTGGCAAGAAAGGAGCAGGCCAGTAGGGATGGGACTGAGGAGGTAACCCTCCTGCAGCAGAGACTGGCCCAGTACTCCAGGACCAATCAGGATGCACAGAGAGAAAAAGAGGCTCTCTGTCAGCACAATGATAGGCTCCAGAAACTGGTAGCCATGCAGGAGAGACTGATAGAGTCTAGTAAGGCCTTAACTGAGGAACTGAAGGCGCAGGCTCTTGCATTACAACAGGGAGCAGGGGCTGATAGAGACGAGGTTCGCTGGGAAAGGGAAGTACCGGAACATAACCTCGGGAGCCCTAGTACCGGAGGCCTTCATCTCTCTCTGCCACCCCCATGTCCCCTGGCGCACATGAGCACCGGGCCACAGGGATGGCAGATTACTATCCAGCCAAAAGCATGGGGCTCATAGGCCAGTACCTCCCAGGAATGGATGGGCGGGCATCCGGGTACGGGCACCCAAGCACAGTGCAATTTAGTGGGGAACTCCAGGAGAGTAGGCCCATTAAGGGCATCCTGAAAACCTCTGCCCAGTTAGGTCAGTGGGGGGGTACCCATCAAATCCTGGCAGCAAGGAGGGGTCTGAAGACGCCTCTGAGCATTACAGGACACAGGAGACCAGGTCCCCACATTCTGCCAGCCATTCCCAGGCTCGCAGAATCTGGGAAAACCTGGAAGATCAGACGGGCACCTCTGGGAGCAGTGCTTCTGAGTCAGAGGATGAATGGACCAGGGTTACCCGAACCAAAAAGGCCAATAAGGCAAAAAGGGCCTTGCTTAAGGATCCATTGTAACAAATAAAGGCAATCAGGAGTGTCATCACTCCTTATCATAAGAACGCCAAGTATTCCGTTTGGGAACACTTGGAGCACTATGAGCAAATGATGGAGACTTTCCATTTGAAGGACAGCAGTAGCTGCATCCAGTACGTCAAATGGACATTCTCCCCAGAATACTCCAGTTTCTTTGCGGGGCTGGAGGACCAAAATCATTTAAGATGGTCCACCTATAAGGCGGCCATCTTGAAACATTTTTCTGTTCACAGAAATCCTCAAGAGGCTCGCAAGGCAGCCTACAATTTGCAATGTGGGGAGGATCAGGCCCCACAAGAGTTTGTGCAAGAATTAAAACGTGCTTTTGCGCAGACCACCAGAAGGGTGCGCACGGATAGCAGAGAATTTATCAATACGTTTTTCCATGCCTTACCCAAATACATAATGACCCAGCTCATGAGAGATTTTAGACTGGGTCATTGAACAGGCTACCCGGATCTATGAGGTGCAGAAGCCCATCGAAAATAAAAATAATGCGCCGAAAAACCCCAAAACCAACAGCACCCCTGCTGCTGCCAAGGTGGCAGAGGTAAAGGTTGCCCCAATTTTAGATTTGGAGATGGGGGGGCCTAAAAACCCACCTGCACCAAATAATTCACAGCCCAGAAGGCCCTCGGGCCAGTCACAGACAGGGAGTCGAGGAGGTAGTCCCACAAATGGGGTCCCCCGCCCCCCTGACTATGTAAGTCCCCGCTACAAGGGAAACAGACCAATCCTGGGTTATGTGTGGACTCCTCCAGCCCAAGGGGGGGGATCCAGCCAAGCACCTAACCCAGGGAACTCTCCTCCCAACTTCCCACAGGAGGGCAGAAATTCTCCAAATCCTGGGCAGAACTTTTCCCCCAGGTATCCACCCAATTTCCAGCCCCAAAATCATCCATCCTTCTTTCCCCAATTCCCTGAGCCCAGACAACCTAATCCGGGAGAGGGGAGGCCAAGGGTGGAGAGGTACCAAAATCTTCCCAACCAGGGGTACTACCAGAGAAGGGATAGCTACCCTTCCCGGGATCAGCCCAGGGGAGAAAATAGAGCCCCGTATCAGCCTGAGCGGGTTTCACAACTTGAGCGCCAGGTCCAAAATATGGCACGAGATCTGGGTCACATACTGAGGGCTCAACAGAACCCTCAAATGAGCATGCCACTGCAGAATGCCCCAAACTCTGGAAGGGGTGCTCCAGAACAATGACGGGGGCAGCACCCCGATAACCCACCGGTTTCCAGGGAGGAGGCACAAGGGGAAGGGGGGTGGAAAGCCTTGGAGGAAGCCTCCTTCCCAACTTGTAAACAGCCTCTGGAAAACCCGGAACCGGAAACAAAATCTCCTACCCCTGAAAGCCTGCCTCCCAAGGAGCAGAGGGGGATAGGAGAAACAAAGGACTCAAACAGACCCACTTTGTGGAGGAGGTACAGGTCTTCCAATTTGAGGGAGAGAGATCCTCAGAAGATCCTGGGAAAAGGATCTTCTCCTTCAGAGATGGGGGAACTCCTCCCAAGGAAAAATGGGTCCCAAGGGATGCCAATTCAGACTGGGGAGATGTGGAGACTGAGCTACTGCCGCCCATCATCTCATCCCAGAACCGACAATACCAAAATCCAGTGGGTCAAATCCATCCTGAGGACTTCCTCCAAAAAGGGGGGGGGTGGCCCAGAACCCGAAACCATTTCCAGTTGCCAACTTTTTCTTTCAGATTCCCCAGGCTCTCCACAGAATTCTACCCAAATCTCTTCGCTAGCAATGTCCAAAACCAGAAAGTTAGCCCACCATTTGTCCAAAAATGTGCATTATCTGTGCCCCCTTGAGGAGAAGGAGGGAAGATACTATGCCCCGGTACAAGTACAGGGGCAGGGTACAATTTTGGCACTGGTGGACACTGGATCCCAAGCTACCCTTCTGTCCAAAAGGGCCTTTGATGAACTAAATGCAGGAAGGGGGGAGAATTACCGTATTCCTCTCACCTCTCTTCCTGGACAACTGCAGAACTTTGACGGGAAGGAAATTCCTGTCGAGGGGACTGCAGATTTGGACATCAAAATTGGGCGACACAAGGTGAAACACCCGGTCATAGTAGTGACTCCAGAGGGCACCCCTTGTTTAATAGGGAATGACCTCCTGAGAAGGTTGTCACCCCTAATAGATTGTGTAAACAAGGTCCTCTGGACCCAGACTAGCCGACCAATAAAATTAAAACAGAGTGTCAACCATGTTAGTTTAAAGGGCACCTGCCACATGGTTGAACAACAATCTGACCAAGTTGAATTTCACTTCCAGAACAACAAAACTCCAGACGTGACAGTAATAGCAGTAGGACAACAGACTGGTGATGGGGGTCCTCTCTATTTCTGAAAATCAACCTTCCTTCCAGTTTAAGGTGGTATTCCACACTGGAAGGAAACACTCTGAAATTCTTCACCAATCCACAATCAGAAACTCCCACTCCTATAGTCCAGAAAGATGTGAAATCAGCTCAGAGCCTGGCTGATATTCAGCAAATTGGAGAGCAGTTGTTCATCCCTGTTCAGTTAAATAATGGGAAGGACTCTGTTCTCGCTCGAGTGTGTGTGAACAACGGTAAGAGCTTCATCAGCGAAGCCATGTTCCGCCAACTCCCAAATGATCCAGCCATTCCCACATTCAAACTGATAGACAAATGGGAAATGGACCTGGAAGCACCTAATTCCAAACATCTCCTGCCAAGCAGGTGTATGCTCAAAATCTCCATTGGCAACAAGAGCATAGTCCATAATTGTTGGGTCGTGCGAGACGTCACTGCCGCCTTTTACTTAGGCAGTGACATTCTCAATCGTTTTGCCATTAGTTTGAACCTAATAAACTTCAAAGTTTGGTCCCGATTAGCGGATAATCCCATGGGCTTTGATGATCCAGAAAAAGCATTTAGGTCAGCTCAATTGCTACCTTATGCAGTTGAAATTCAGATCAAAGAGGAAGTCACCATCCCAGAAAGGACCCGACAATTCTCCCTGGAAGTGAAAGTTAAAAGAGGACAAAAATTGCAAAACCCTGATGCTTATATACATCTAAATGCTTCTCTCCAACAGCAAGGGTTGGGGTAAACCCAACACCATTAGTCAACATAGAACATGACACCATTCCAATAGAGGTGGATAACAGCGACTTAAAGAGTATTACTCTAGCCTCAGGCACCATTATTGGAATGGCGATTGATGACCGACATTTCTCCATTGATTTAGGAAATGAACTGTTAGGACCAATCCCCAAGGACTGTTTTGACAGTGACAGTGAGGACAATACAACACCAGACAGGATTTTCACCCGGGATGGGGGGAACTTCCTGGTGTACACGTCTTGCCCTTATGTTAAGGAAGATGTGACTTGTGACTTCAGGAGGGATGAGGTGATTTTCCAGGTCCATGAGGGCTGCCTTTCCCACCTGAAGCCTTCAGTTCAAATCAGCACTCTGACCAGGGCCTTCTCCACCCAGCTGGAGGAGGCCGCTGAGATAGCCAAACCAGAAGTCTTTCCAGGCTTCAGGCAGATGGTGGAAGAGAGAGTCAACCTAGCTGATGCCTGTGTGACTCTGGAACAGAAGCAAAAGTTGAAACAAGTTTTCTTGGATTTCCAAGATCTCTTTGCACTAGACTCATATGACTGTGGTCGCACCGACATCCACACCACAACAATTCCCACGGACCCTGGAATGACTCCTGTGTTTGTGAAGCAATATTGCTTGCCTCTTGCATCCATGGAGTCCCTTACTGAAATAATTAAGAACCTTGAGTCCCGGGGAATAATCCGTCCAGTCCACAGCACTTTCAATAATCCGGTGCTGGGAATATTGAAGCCAAACGGCCAGTGGAGACTCTGCGCCGGCAATAGGGAGCTCAACAAACGGGTCCATACTTCCCGATGGCCTCTGCCCTACATTGACCAAGGGCTGGCCCAGATTCAGGGGTCACAGGTATTCACAGCAATAGACCTGACCAATGGATACTGGACCGTGCCTGTCAGTAGGGAGGACCTATACAAACTGGCTTTTACCTTTGGGGGCCAGCAGTACACATGGACCCGGACTCCCTTCGGATAGCTCAACTCCGGCAATGAATTCAACATTTTCCTACATAAGCCATGCCCGACCTGGGTGCGAGGGGTAACCTGGCTTATGTAGATGATGTCCTCATCAAAAGTTCATCTGTGGAGGAACACATAGCGGAGATCCGTTATGTTCTGACACAGTTGAGGGCCGCCGGAGCAAAACTTTCCTTTCAGAAAGCACAGTGGTGTAGAACCCGTGTTAATTTCTTAGAGCATGAGATTACTCCTCAGGGTCTCTGTCCCCAAGAAAAGAAAGTGGAAGCACTCCAGAAACTGAAAGACCCCACAACTCTGCGGGAACTAAGGAGCCTCCTTGGACTGACTAATTACAGCAGAAAGTTAATTGAAGGCTACGCAGAGATCACTAGACCCCTTATTCATCTCTTGAAGGGGGGGGTCAAGTGGGAATGGGGTCCAGAACAAGCTGATGCAGTAAGACAACTCAAAAGAAGCCTCTCGCAAGCGCCTTGCCTAGCTTACCCTGTCAGAAAAAAGGAGTTCTTCCTGGAGACGGGGTTCTCTAATACGTGCTTGACGGCAGTATTATACCAAAAGCATGACAAGGTCAATAAAGTAATCTCCTATGCGAGCAAAACTTTATCCTCTGTGGAGGAAAAATTCAACGATTGTGAGAAGGCACTCCTGGCAACGGTGTGGGCATTGAAGAATTACCGCCCGTTTATCCAGGGGGAACACATCATAGTGGAGACTCCACACCAGCCTCTGCAATATCTCCAAAGGGGATCCAAGGCCATCCAAGGGGGGATCTAATAGAAATAGAGTCCCTGTTGGGGGAAATCCAGGTCACTGCTATCACTAGGTCCCAGACAAATGCTCACAATGATCTTTCAACTGCCCAATGGAGTAAGAAGACCCCTGATGCTGATTTAATTACAGCTCAGAAGGGGGATCCAATTATTGGTAAGTTTTACCAACACCTTGAGGACCCTGAGAACTTTCCCCTGACGGATACCGATTACATTGGGAAAGAGTACCTAAGAGTGTTGATGAAATGTCCAAAAATGTTTCAAATCCAAAACTGTTTGTTAGTAAGGAAATCCCAAGCTGGCCACGATCAGTGGGTGGTTCCTACCTCATTCCGAAGCCTGATGTTAAGTCACGCCCATGATGCGGCCACCGCCGGTCATAGGGGGTTTCACACAACACTGGAAATCTTAAGAGAGGTTGCATACTGGCCACACATGGGGCAGGACCTCGACCAATACTTGAAAGGGTGTCTTGTGTGTGCACAATTTCAGCCATCATCCCTCACACACCGTGCGCCTCTCCAAAAGAGGGGGATGACACTGCCATGGTCAGATTTGCAAATCGACTTTGTAGGCCCTGTGATTCGCTCGTGTAGAGGAAACAAGTACATGTTGACCGTTACATGCTTGTTTACCAAGTGGGTGGAATGTCTCCCAGCCCCAAACTGCAAGGCAGAAACAGCAGCTGCCCTGATGATTAACCACATCTTTTCCCGTTTTGGTCTACCTCAAAGGATTGAGTCAGACAGAGGTAGCCACTTCACCAGTGAAGTAATGACAAAGATGTGGCAGATACTGGGGGTCAAAAGAAAGCTACATATTGCTTACAGGCCAGCTTCTTCTGGAGCAGTAGAGAGATATAACCGAACCATTGTGAGCATCTTAAAAAAGTTTGTGGCAGATTCTGGGCCAAGTTGGGATATCCGATTACCTCTGGTCCTAATGGCCATCAGATCTACCCCTTCATCTGCAACCAAAATGTCACCATTTGAGTTGATGACTGGACGCAAGATGGTGCTTCCCCAGCATTTGCTCTACAGAACCCAAGAGCAAACGTTGATAAATGCCTCCACAACTCATGAGTATGTGGAGAATTTAAGGAAACACCTCCAGCATGCTTTTGCCTATGCTCAGCGGAATCTAGAAAGATCAGCCGAGAGGATGAAGACCCACTATGATTTAAAAACTACCCGAAAGGAATATAAGGTAGGTGATCGGGTCTATTTATACAATTTCCAAAGGAACCAGGCCAAACAGCAAAATTTCTTGCCTATATGGAAGGGACCGTTTGAAATTATAGACAAGATCTCCCCTGTTGCCTATAAGATCTGCATCCCCAAAGGCAGTCTGGCGGAAGGGGAAGACAAGTGGGTCCATATTAACCAGCTAAAGTGTTGCCATCCCAGGCACACTTTGCAGCAACTGGAGGAGTCCTCTGCAATACCAGTGGGGACCGCTCCAGATTAATTCAGTTCCAACCCTAAAATATCCCACATATAGGGCCTCATTATGAATCAGGCGTTAAGGGGTTAACGGCGCCGTAAACGGCGCCGACCCTTAACGCCTGATTACAAGGTCCGTTAGCGCCATGGTGATATTAACGCCTGCTTTTTGCAGGCATTAAAATCCATGGCGCTAAGGGACCATGGTGCTAATTACGCCACCGTAATTTACGGTGGCGTAATTAGCGCCTTCCCCACTCCCATTATGCCCTATGGGGCAAAAATGGGAATGGGGAAGGGTAAAATGGGAAATGGGGATTTACCGCCCCACTCACCTTGGAATGGGGCGGTAAATCCGCCATCCACCATGGTGTAAACGTAGTTTACACCATGGTGGTAAGGGTACGACCCAGGCGGTAACTTACCGCCTGGGTCGTAATGAGGCCCATAGTCTCTAAAATATTATACTCTTGTAAGCCACTGTCTTTGAATGATAACTTGTATCTCAAAAGTAAAATGTTAGGTATGTTAAAGTATAAAATGTATATGTCTGCCACACCATTAGTAGTGATGGAAAAATGTCTACGAATAGGTATTGCCGCTTTTCCTTTGTCGTCCTAGGAGAAAGAAAACCTGGAGACTGGCCAAGGAGGACGATCCGGAGACCGGGAGCAGAGACCCAAGGGGCCCGGGGTACCGCCCAATCCTCCCATCAGGACCAGCAAAGAGAACTGGTTGATCGACTGGAGGGAGGAAAAGATGCTGAACTGTGCCACCTATAGAATTGGAAGAAGAGGAGACGAACATCCCAGATCTTGCGAGTTCCATCAGTGAAAGGACAGAATGGCCATCGCAAGAGGGGGGGCTTGTGGGATGTTTTTACCCATGCATCAAAGCCCTACAAGAAAACTGTGCAGTACTGGCATGGAAAACATCATGATGGCCAGAACTCCCCAGAGAGTGCACAGGGAAAACATGAAGAATATGCTGCCACCCATTTTTGCCTATGTTGTGAGCACAGGAGGGCACTGCCTAAAACCACCATTGGGCTACACACACAGTAGCCTGAAACCATTGGGAATGGCAATGCTGATTGCCAAAAAAGCAACTCAGAACTGTGGGGAATTCATTTTCTTAATCCCAAAAATGGTTGCATTACCACTATCAGAAAGCCGGCGTTTTAAAACCACCAGACTTTTGTGTAAAACTGCACAAATGAAACAAAACCAGACCAAGGAAAGACTTGCTAAGAGGTGGAAGAATGTAAAACCATATTCTGAAATGACTTGAAGGAAGTAATTATTTAATGTATAGGTACAAATTGTCAGTTTGATTTGAATGTAGAAAACTGGGAACAAAAAGTGACATTTAGCTGAAACCTGGCTTAACGAAACTGGATTCTGCCTGACAACTACCCCCGACAGGAGTTGAAACCTGCTCAGCCACTCTTCCCCTTGCCAAAAGGAGTTGTCACCTCTCTGATTAGATTAGGGGTGGAGCAGCTGGGGACTACAGGGAGTTGAACAAAGGCCTGTCCTGGACTCAGGCAAATGTTATATTGGGGGCGTCGTAAAAGTGGCTTCCTCTTAGGGGAAACTGGGAGGGGCAGTGCCTCTGCTAGCAGCTGATCTTGGGGGAAGTGGATAAACCAGTTATTCAACCCTGTGATGTGGGAAGCCACACCCCTTTTTTGACCAGGGCATAATTTTAAAAAGATAGATAACTCATAGTGCTGACTTGTCAGAATTATATAAGTAATATCATTATTTTTGTGATTTTTCTGTGAACATTTTGAGAGGCGTTAGGACCCTGTGGTGTATTCTGGGGGGTTGCTAGCGGAAAATAGGGTCTCACTCCAAATGTCTGCATGTTAAAAATCTGACACTTCATCAATTAATGTCCATACTCCTTGCGCACATGTGTGTAATTTTGGGTAAATGTCCGATATTGCAAAACCAGTTAAAAAGCGCAAAATGTTGTCATTTTTTAATGCAAGCCCCCAGGAAGATCAGAGGCGGACAAGCATGGACCATAAGGAATATATAATGTGCACATGTAATTTCAACAAATTGTATATCTGGGAAGGATGTATTTGAATCAAATATAGATTTGTGGGCAAACTGACCAGGGGAGGATCCTCTGACCCATAAACAGACTTCACCATGCTGACAATCCATTTCCTTCCCCCAATCATGGGAGAGGGGAGAATTGGGCCAATGACAAGTAGAGAGGGGCAGGCTTAGCTAGGCCCAGGCACACACCCATTTCCAAAACACATAAAAAGAGACTGCTGGGACAAGTAGAGGATTCAATTCCATTTGCTGCGGAGCATGCTGACCGACGACTTCACATCCAGAGATCCAGACTTCAAATCCATCAATCCCCAAAGACCAGAACTTTACTTCAGAACGTAAAGCAAGGGCCTAAACCCACAAACTGAGAACTCTTCTCAGCAGGCCTCAGCAACCTTAAAATCATTTGAAAACTATTCCACAGCCGGGCGAGCTGTTTGAATTCTTTTGCCAAGAACAATTGCCAGAGACCAGACCAGAGACCCAGAGTGACCCAGACCGCTGTGAGCAGAACCAGAGAGCTGACCCAGATCACTGTGAAGTGCCGAGACCAGAACCAGAGTCCAGTCCAAACCTGACCAGATCCGTGACGAGGCCTAGTTCAAATTTATATTGTGAGTACCTAGCAGAACTGTGCAGAACCAATCTCTTAGTTAAAATAATCTAATCCAAACTATTTTAACCTAAGTAGAACTGCCTCCTAGAAATCGTGTCAACTGTCATTTTTAAAGCTGCACAACTGTCACCTCTCAATTCTGCAGCTGCCGACTTCCTACTCCTTATACTTTTTCCGTAATCGGGATTCACGCACTCGCGAATTTTGCCGCGATTTGCGATTTGGCCTGATTTCTTTACCTGTAAAAAGATAGCAGCTTTTTGCTTTCCTGTGCTAAAAATTCGTTTGTCTCTTAATAACCATCCCTGAATCATTGCTAAAGTGAGCCTGAGCTCATCCCAAGTATCTCTCACTCACCCTGAACCTCGTAAAGGGAATTAAAAGCATTTTCAGCATATTTCTCACTTCACTGCCACCACATTCAAAGCACTTGGGCCTGTGTTTTAAAACTCATACTTGTTTTCTGTAAGCTTGCTGGGGGGGAACTGAATTTCGTATTGTATTTGATTGCATTCCTGAGAACTGTGTGCTCCTCTTTCCATCTCCTTCCATTTCTTACATTGCATAGGGGAGGGGGGTGAATTGCCAGAGAAAAAGTGATTATCTTATCTTTTGCTAAAATCATATCAAGTATTTCTGTACTGCATTTTATTCCTCATTGCTTTTCCCTTGAAATCATAAAAGTATTTTTGCTACTTTATCCATCCTATACTAACTCCTCATTGATTGTAAAGAAGTGTGCTAGTGCCAGATTACCCATTGTTGATCAACATCATATGTCTAAGTGTACTATCAGATATTAATTTATTATAAAAGTGTGATATATATATATTGTTTAATTTTTCAAATAAACCTTTTAATTTGCAAAACAAACCTACTTCTTGGCTCAGTGGGGTCAGGGGGATTCTAAGAGGGGGGTGTTATACAAGGGCGGTCATCCAGAGTAATGAACTAGACATAAAAATACATTAATAAGGGTTTTCCTCAGCATCCCAGACTAGGCATTGACTTGGCTGTAGTGTTGATTTAATATCGCTTACAAATCATTGTTAACGCCAGACTGAAACGGAGCTAATAAATGCTGCTCACGGGTCCAACAATTTAGTTGATTAGAGACAATTCTTTTCAGAAACATGTGAAAATTGGATAAATCATCCAGATGTAAGTTTGACATGTTTAGGAATGGAAAAACAGGTTCTACGTTTTCAGTACACCAATGAAATAGTCTTGCCTAAGTGAAAGATTCACTAACTCAAGAACTGAGGGAGAAAAGGAAGTGTAAAATTCTTTGAACTTCAATCCAGGACATGGATCATCAGCATAGAATAATAAATTGGTTTAGTCTGGATCATTGCTGATGTTATATTTTGCGCACAGTAGAATTAGGTGTTGCAAGGAGCTTTAGTTCACATGAACAGACATCAGCGGTTTTGCCCCCTCTCTTAGTTAGGCCTGCTGCTGGGAGCAGGCTGAACATTGTTCGTATGAACAGCCTATCATCTTCTCCTGAGATCAGCATGGTAAATAGGCTTACTGATTGCTATCTGAATTAAATAATCTCTTTCAAATGTATTGAAGAAATGACTTTTAACCTCACTTTCTGTACCTCACTTTTCAAGATTTTAGCATGGATATTTCGTTTCTTCCCTAACCCACCTTTGATTGTTTTTATTTGGATTGTGTCATCCAGTACACCCTGTAGGTCCACCAGCTTTGCTTTCTGTAACCTCAGCAGATTTAAGTTTAGACATATGTACTGTAGTACATTTTATAGCTAATAAAAATGATGCCTAGAATAAACAAAATGTGTAATGCTTTCCTGGAAGAGCAACAGAACAGATACACATGGACTCTTGTAAATTGTTGGACATTTCTGCCTCTTGCTTGCTATCACAATCAAAAGGACACTTGTCACACTGGAACGGTTGCTATCATGTTCCGATGGAATGAAATTACATATTTTCAGAACCGCGGAGCGGCCGCGGAGCTGGCAGCAGAGTTGAGTAGCTGCAGTCTGTGGCAGTCCGTGAGCAGGACGAGCAGCTTCCCAACTATGGTCCTGAAACCCCCTTTGGATCAGGAGGAAGACCGGCGCTGGATGCGGAGCACCAGTGTTTCACAGAACAGACCAGAGCCTTCCAGTGGCTCATCGACCCAATTGACCACAGGCTCTCGAGGTTGCCCGCCTCTAATTCTATCTCTCACCAAAGCCCCTAAGGGTACCAGTGCCTCAGGGACCATCAGCGGGCTTTCACCACCAGTAACTTCGATGCTACGAGTGGGGTCTCCTACCCCCCTTAGCCAGGTGACATTCACTTCAGCCATCCCGGGTACGGTCGAGTCTACCAATCCAAGCAGCCCGGAAGAGGCCGAAGACTCCTCGAGAGGCTCTCAGACACCTGCAAAGGACGTGCCTCATCAGCCGGAGCAACCCATGGTGGGGCAAACTCCTGGCTCGCCCCCAGTGCAGCCTGCCGAAGGGCGGACTGCGAGGGACTCGCCTGCCGGTTTGAGCTGCTTCCCTGGGTCCACGCACGAGCCGTGTAAGGATCACGTCTCGGAGCCCAGGAACCGACTTCCACCTACCGTTTCCTCGCCGCCATCTACGGATGCTCTTCACTCGCCGTGTGAATCCACGCATTTCCCGGTCGGTGTATCGGGCTGGAACTTCCCTGCCGCACCAGAGGGTGTGGTGGGCCAAGGATCGTCATCAGAACAGAGGCGGACGGCGGCTTTATTCCACGCCTCCGAAAACGCGACCCCGCCCCCAAGTAAAGGCAGAGCAAAGCGGTGCCCAGCAGAAGAAAATTTGACGTCGTCTGAGGGGCTAAGGCTGCAAGCCCCGTCTTCGGAATCTAGTGTCCAAATAGAAGACTCGATTGTGGAATTAGACATTACGGAGTCTTCCAACTCGCCTTCAATGACTCCTCCTCTTAAGAAAAAAAACTACAAACCAAGACCGGGTCTTAAGGCGGCACATCCAGCAGTGTTAAAAAAATCAAAACTCATTCAGCAAACCGCCCAAAACAAAAAAAAAAACATATGCCCTGAAATCTTTGTCCAAAACGATGATATGCAATTCCCTGAAGGAATACTTTGTGAGCCAAGGGAAAAGAAAAAACGACGTCCTAAAAGAACTCACGGACGCAGAGATATTAGAAGTAACCATCGAGCACCCAACAGCACAATTTCAAAGCATGCCTGCCCAAATTGACTTCAGTAACTACAATAAAGCAAAAGACCCGTCTAATCTTCCTTGTACAGGAGAGGCAACCCAGGTGCCCCGGGTCCGTTAACCTCACCAGTCCCTGAAAATCCATCATTTCCTATCAACTATACGGACCCTACTAACTGTGAAGCTCTGGAACCAGTCACCCCCAACTCCACCACACCGAACCCTTTGCCATTGCTTACTCCAAGTGTACTGCCGCTGCCGGAATTTCTCTCCCCTAATATGGGTCAAGCGGAGATTTCCAAGGAACCTCTTCCTCAAACAGAATACCCCTCAGCGTCCTTAAATCAGGGAAACGGAAAGGGAAACGAGACCAGCTCCCCCATTAACCTTTCCCCACAACAAGTGAACTTATCCCCAATCGCGTAGGACTCGAGTTGGAGAGACAGGATAAAGAGTCGGGAGCAAAATCCATCCCCCCCTCTTGACACTGCCCATGGGAACACCAAGAAGAAAAAGCAAATCAGGGGAGTGGCAACAGGACGAAACTCAGAAAGAGTCACCTCCCAAGCGGCTTGACATAGCAACCCTAATGTCTGCAATTACCATCGCACTTGCCCCGTTTGGCAAATTATACGAGGCAATAAGTGATTCACTCAAAGATCAAACTACCTTGCTTGCAATGACCCATACAAAACTGATTTACCTGGAAGGGTACATTGCAGCAAAAGAAAAACTGGACTCCGAACTTTTCAATAAAATCCTGCTCACGACCACCAGAGTGACCCCTACATCGATGCAGCCAAGTCAGAGACCCATCAACATCAAAGATTCCGCAGATCAAGGCTCCAAAACAGAAAACGGCTTCCCACTTGGGCAACAATTGACATCCCACCAACGAGGGCCGGGGAACAAGCAGTCTTCTGTCAACTCTCCAGCTCTTCTGAACAAACAAAAAGAGAGCCTGTCCTTCCCTGCTCTTCCGGCCTTAACCAATGTACTTCCAACAGTACACGGGTCACGAGACCGCACCTACAACCTAAAGGACAACATACAAAGCTGCAGGAATTCCAGAACCACAGGAAAACTTTGGACGGTGTGTCAACGACCCCAAAGAGGGTGGAGACAGTAAAGGCATCACTACAGACAGACAAAACATCAGAGTGTGGTGCACACAAGGCCTTAAATCTCCAACCGCTTCAAACCGGCCCTTTAGCCAGGCCCAAAATAAAAGAACTTCCGAGACTAACATCATCGGGTGCGCCTCAGAAAGAATCCTCGAGTCCAGCTAACTCAAGAAAGTCCCCAATAACAACGGAGAACTTTATGAGAGACGACAACCTCATGAACCTAACAATCCATCTGTCACCGACGAGTGCTGCCGAACCACAGAACTGGCACTTTGGTTACCAAAAAAGTAAATCCAAAAGCAGCAAGCCCGTCTCTCCTCTCCAGAAAAAACGTAGACGACAGAGCGGCCCTCGCAAGGATGCGTTCCAAGCTAATACCCCCAGAAACCAGAGAGGCCAACAAGAAATAAGAAACCGTCTATCACCAACAAAATACCGCCAAAGAGAAGCGGAAGTAAAGGATAACGACTACCACAAGAAAAGAAGCAGAAGCAGTCCGGACAGCCCAAGGAGACGCTACAGCCCAAAAAAGCAAATTAGTCCGAATGGACTAAAATTCTTTTCACGAGTCCACAGACCTAAGAAAAACTACCCGCCGTCTATTATTTTCAAGATTGAACAGACTCCACAAAATTCAGAAGCCATAACATTGAACAGAGAAACGGTCTTAAAAATCCTGAAACACTCCAAAAACCTTAAACCACTTGACAACGGCAGACCTTACGCTAGTGGAACCTTACCATAAAGGGCATAGGGCTAAGGCCTTCCTCCACGTCAAAATTCACGCGGTGAGAAGGGGTTCAAGAGCCGACTCCAGCGATCTCCTCAAATGCGGGTACACCATCACAGAATGGACAAGTACTGCTGAAAAGGAAACCAATTCTGCGACAAACACGCAGTCCACCAAATGCCAACCCGCAACCGAAACAAACTGTAGCACCTATGATCAAGTCAAACCTTCAAGCCAACGGACGGCTCACTCACATGATCTTGCCAAAGAGGGCTCAGGTGCTAAAAGGAAAGCAAACCTAAATCCCTCGGAGTTAGAAGGAGAAGGAAGTAACACAAGCCCAGTTCCAAAAGGCTTTCCTAAAACCTCAAGAAATTAAATGAACGCCACCTCAAACGAAGAGACGAGCGCGAGGTCAGCCCCGCAAGCCTCAAACTCTGCATCATCATTCGCGCCTATAAAACAACTCCTAGCGTGGTTGCCTAAAGCGCAGAAGTACTCAACGACAAAATAGCAATCAACAGCAGTGAGTCTGCTAAACGACCCAACTTTCAATTTCAGCAGCCTCACAACAAACAACGACTCAAGTCCGCTCAGACATCACAATGATGTCCTGGAACACAAGAGGTTTCAGTCACCTTACAAGACCGGGTGAAGTCAATCTGGCGGAATATGACATTATAACGCTACAAGAAACATGGCTGCTTGACAAACCAGGTATCGATGGCTTTTCTGGCATGGTTGCCCCTGCCAGCAAGGGTCGTCTGGGTCGCCCGTCCCCTGGTCTCTTGATAGCAGTCCGGAACGGTGTGGGTCTTTCAATCAAGAAACGACTGGCTGCTACTCAAAACCACCTAGAAGTCCCTGTTGAATGGGCTCCCACCTTTGATGCAAAGGCCGAGAAATACAAGAACAGAAACAAAAACCAAAAAGAGACCCAATGGTTGGCCATAATCACTGCGTACTGGAACCCGCAGTCGATCACGGACGAGAAATTCCTTAACATCATCGAAACAGAGATAGATGGAATTTTGGCAGCCAAAGAAGAAGTGCAAATAATAATAAGCGGCGACTTAAACGCGACGTGCCCAAAAAAGAGACAAAAAACCATCTACTTGAGAGAAAAAAACAAGGCTGAGTCACGAGGGGAGAAATGGCAGACACTGATGAATACCAGAAACCTCCATAACATCGAAGAGGCCCTCCTCCCATCAAACCCCATCCCGTCTTGGGAAAGAGGCACGCAAAAGAGGACTATAGACTACATCTTTACATCCGAGGAGATGTTAGCCCGGATGACCTCATTCGAGATACTGCGGACCACTGAGAGCGATCACAACATCCTGAAAGCCAGCTGGCCGGTGGAGCATAGCACAAGAGTATTCCTGTCTGAAGCCCCGGGACCCACAGCTCAAGGAAACCGACTCAGACTTACAAGCGAAAGAATCAGAGAACTGACGAAAAAATACGGAAGTCAACAGTACAGAGAACCTGGGCCGCCTAACCATCTATCAGACTACCAACCTCTGCTAATTCCATACTACGTGAAACCACACAATAAAAACAGGCCTTCAACCAACCCGCTGCATGAGTATAACTCAGAGCTAGTACTCAGAAGGCGAGAACTTCGGAAACTGAAGAGACAAGCGGCAAACTTAAAAACAAGCGACGCAGTGAAAATTTACTTGCAAGAGCAAAAAAGTTACAAATCCTGGCTAACATTCCATCGATCGGCCTTATACCAACATGACGCTGAAGAAATGCTAAAGAAATTGGTGGACAAAAATTCCAGAGCCTTTTGGCAGCTGATAAAAAATGATGACAACCGAACATCCTCCTCAACATCAAACTGCGTCGGCGAGGTTGCCTGGACAACTCATTTCTCCACTATTTTCAAACTCCCCGAGCCGAATGCTCCCAGTACAACCCTGCCATAAGTTCACAATATTTGGGAGGACTTCTCCGACATCGAAGACATTACATCAGCCATAAGAAGGCTAAAATCTTCAAGAGCCCCGGGTCCCGATGGAATTACCAACATCGATTTGAAAAATCACCCGTCAGAATGGGCCTCCTTCATCAGTCAAGTCTTTCAGAATTGTACCCTGTCCAACTTGATTCCAGTCTCTTGGTCCACCTCAGTTGTCGCCCCATATACAAGAAAGGAGACAGGTCGGCCCCTGTAAACTACCGCCCCATTGCCTTGCTGGACCCTATTGGAAAAATCTACGGCTCGTTCCTACAAAGGAGCTTTCAAACTTGGGCAAAATCGGCTGACTGCAACGACCCGTTCCAAGCGGGCTTCATGAAAAACTGCTGAACTCAGTCAACATCTTGATCCTTAGCATTCTGAAGAGTAAAATCATGGAAGGCTCTGGGAAGGTCTTTTTAGCTTTCATAGACCTTACCCATGCTTTCGACCAAGTCGACAGAGAGAGGTTATGGTCCAAATTGTCCGCTTGGAATTGCCCGCCATCGCTACTGGAACCGATCAAAGCCCTTCACAAAGAAACATCCATGCGAGTTAAACTGAACCACCAAGGCTTACTCTCGGAAGTCATTCCAACATTCCGAGGAGTCAAGCAGGGATGCCCCCGGGCCCCGGCCTTATTTATCTCCTTTCTGGGCGACTACAAAGAAAGTGCAAACCGAATAAGATCTTTCCCTCCAAAAATAGGCCAAACACCACTGGGTCGACTTCTCTACGCCGATGACATCATCCTCCTTGACCAGACAGAAATAGGGCTACTGTTAGATATTGGCAACGTTCTACTGTATGGGGACGTAGTACAGAGCAAGTTACGTCTAAACGTGGGCGTGCTGACTCGCGTTTAGACAGAGGATCGGTAGCTACTGGTCCTTTAAGATCTCGGCTGCCGGGATCTTGGAGGTTGGCATGGAAACGATAGCGTCCTGCCTGTACTTCCTGGTTTCGCCTAGCACGTTGAGGAGCGCCATTTCAGTCAGGTGACCTTATTTAAGCTCCGCCTTTACTCCGAGTCGGCGCTTCTGAATCTTGTATTCTTAGGCTCTTGTTGTTTCCTCGTTCATGGAACTTTGTCTGTCTACGGATCTTCTGGCTTCTTCGACCACGGACCTCCGTTGATATTGTCTTATTTATCCCCTGTGCCACTGCTGACCGCCTTGTTTATTCGACCATTGACTGTTGTATGGATTTGCTCTGCCTTGCCCCTTGTACTGCTGTTGCCCGCACCGCTTCACGACCTCGGACCGTTATTTGGATTTGCTTTTTCTTCGTTCCGCCAAATATGCAGCGGAGCCCGCACGGAACTGTAGGAATCTACTGCTTCCCAATCCTTTCTTTCAACCCCACTGACCTTCAACGCCTGGAACTCAGCTCCACTCGCGGCATTTAGACTTTGGAACTTTACTTTACCTTGGATTGTTCTTGGGATCTTGAACTGTATGGTACACGGACTAGAGACTGCCTTGGTGTACCTATTAGGCGTCCGAGTGCCGTCGGGTTAGGTCTTGGGATTTTTGACCTTTTTGGATTTGTTCTTACCTTTGCATCTGGCTTCCACGATCTACTGGCTGTTCTACCTATTCCTAGAAACTACTTACCCGGTTCTTCAGTCTAAGGTGTTTACAAGATACAGGTTAGTCTTATTTTTATTTGGTTCTTTATTAAGTACTGCTTCGAATTGCATGGTGTTTACTGGTGCTCTTCTTGCAGTTATCTGGGGTCATCGCCTGTGCTCCTGAGACATCCTGTTGTAGTATCCTGCCCTCTGTTGTTCCGGGTTCTTCGTTGGTCTTCCATCTTTTGGCCAATCAACTGTTCTGGTTGTTTTCTTATTCAATCAGTTTGGTAGATTGGCAAGAAGAACTCCTCAGCTACACTACGAGGGCAAGAGCAAGTCTGACATATTCAGAAGCCTCTTATAATGGATGCCAACGATTCTCTGGCAGCCATCATGCAAATGGTGGCTGAATTGCGTACTGAAATGGCCAGTGTTCATGCGGCCACTGAAAGACGCATGAATGAGTTACAGGCAGGAATCCAGTCTTCTGGTGTGGGGGTATCCTCCCCAGCGGCTGGATCTGGTTCTGGACTACCCACTTCCAGTCATAATACAGGGCCTGTGTATATGACCGCCCAGTTCCCCCTGGCTCCACCAGAGCGGTTTACAGGTGACCCGAAGGCTTATCGAACCTTTCTAAATCAATGTAGGTTACATTTTCTATGCAGGCTGGCCTCATTTCCAGATTCAACCACCAAAGCGGCATTTTTGTTATCACACCTAGGTGGTACGGCGGCGGCATGGGCCAACCCATTACTTGAAAGGGGTAGTCATCTCTTGTATGATTGTGATGCCCTGATTGATGCTATGAGTCGGGTTTTTGATACACGATATGCCACACAAGCTACCGACCTGCAGTTGTTGGGTTTACAACAGGGTACGTCACCTCTGTTGGCATATTTGGCCAAATTTAACCAATTGGTTGCTGAAACTAATTGGCCTGAGGAAAAGAAGGCATCCTTGTTTTACAAAGGATTGTCTGAGTCCCTTAAGGATACTCTGTCCACAATACCAGTGATTCCTACTGCTTTTTCTGAGTTGGTAGATCTAGTATTACAAGTCGACTCTAGACAAGCAGAGAGAAAAGGGGAACGGAGACCTATTCCTCCAATTACTGGTCCCGCCTCATTACCCGTAGCTGGACCCTCCGAACCAATGCAAATAGGAGCATTGCGTGGGCCATTGTCAAATGAAACCAGGGAAAACAGGAAGAAAAATGGTCTTTGTTTTTATTGTGGATCAAACGATCATTTCTTACGTTCTTGTCCCAAGAAACCAGTTAAGAAACAGGGAAACGCGAAAGCCCGGCAATAAAAGGGGTACAGTTGCCGGGTAGTTCTTGTAGTGACCCCATCGTGTCTACGCTTTCTTGTTTATCCGTTACCCTCGCTTCCACCTCCATGAGCAAGAGGGTGGTTCAAGTGGTTTTGGATTCAGGTGCCACGGGGAATTATATTGACAGTACTTATGCTTGGGATTTGGGCATACCTGTGGTTCCCAAGGATTGCCCAGAGGCCGTAAATGCTGTTGACGGCTCATCTCTTGTTTCTGGTCCGGTGACTGAAAGTACTTCAGAATTGGTCATGAGGACAGATTGTGGGCATACAGAGAAAATCATATTTGACCTCATTGCTGCTCCTCAGTTGAAAGTGATCCTTGGGCTTCCATGGTTGAAACTACACAACCCAGTGGTCGATTGGCACACTGGGGAGGTGAGTTTCTTTTCGGATTATTCTGATCAATACTGTTTGACGCCAGGTCAGAAATCCTCCAGTCCTAGCGTTGCGCTCATGGACTCAGCTCCCACTATTGGGGCTGTGGTTAACACTCAGCTACCTCCAGAATATCACGACTATCAGGATGTGTTTGATGCCGGTGGGGCAGAAATCCTCCCTCCTCACAGGCCTTATGATTGTCCGATAGAACTAGTTCCGGGGGCCAAGATACTGTCAGGCCGGATCTATTCGTTGACACCCAAGGAGGACATCATTCTTAAAGAATATATCGACAAGTCCTTAAAGTCAGGTTTCATTCGGGCTTCACGTTCTCCAGCGGCTTCTCCCCTATTCTTTGTCCCGAAGAAGGAGGGGGACCTTCGCCCTTGCATTGATTACCGGACCTTGAATGCGGTTACAGTCAGGAATCAATATCCGATTCCCCTAATTTCGGTTCTGCTTAATCAACTCGGCTCTGCCAAGTTGTTCACTAAATTGGATTTACGTGGGGCGTATAACCTGGTACGCATACGTGAGGGGGACGAATGGAAGACCGCTTTTAAAACTAAATACGGTCTATATGAATACACGGTTATGCCGTTTGGCCTAAGCAATGCCCCGGCCACTTTTCAGTATTTTATTAATGAAGTATTTCATGATATGCAGGATCAATACCTGATTGTATACCTGGATGACATCCTGATTTATTCTCCCAGCTATGACACCCACGTTGTTCATGTTAGCAAGGTTTTACAACGCTTGCATGACAATCATCTGTATGCCAAATTGGAGAAATGCATGTTTCATGTACAAGAAGTCGAATTCCTTGGTTATAACATCACCAACAAAGGGGTTCAGATGAGCCGAACTAAGGTCTCAGCCATTCTAGATTGGCCGGTTCCCAACACTTTGAAGGTGTTACAGTCCTTTCTTGGATTCGCTAACTTTTATAGGCGTTTTATTCAGGACTTTTCGACTATTGTTTGTTCCCTTACGACCTTGACTAGTTCTAAAACGCCCTTTCACTGGAACCAGAAAGCACAACATGCCTTTGATTGTCTAAAGTCTGCTTTTACATCAGCACCAGTTCTCCAACATCCCAATCCAACTCAACCCTTCATTGTAGAGGCTGATGCTTCGGATGTTGCCCTAGGTGCTATCTTGTCTCAATATTGCCCGGATGATACTGGACTACATCCTGTGGCCTTTCATTCAAGGAAACTTTCGCCTTATGAAAGGAATTATACGATCACAGAGCGGGAATTATTGGCTATTCGAGACGCCTTTGTGGTATGGAGGCATCATTTGTTGGGGTCAAATTTGCCCGTTCAGGTGTTCACCGACCATAGAAATCTAGTGGCTCTACAGTCAGTGAAATGCACTACTGCGCGTCATGCACGGTGGCACGAATTATTTTCAATGTTTGACTTTACTATATCATATCGCCCTGGTTCAATGAATTCTAAAGCAGATGCCCTCTCTCGTCTTCACGGACCCGCAGAACCCTCTCGTGTTACCGGTGCTCCGTTGTTACCTACTCAGGTGGTTTGTGGTTGTTCCTTGCGTCCGTCACTTAAATCGAGGATCCAGGAATGGCTTCATACTAATCCGCCGGAAGTGGGCAATTATGGTTTGGATATAGTACATTCATTGCCCTATAAACAGGGTAAGATATTTCTGCCTAATCTGGAAACGCAACTCACTGCTATACAATGGAGTCACGATTCAGCTTTGGCTGCTCATCCTGGTATCAGGAAGACTGAGGAATTACTGAGAAGGTGGTGTTGGTGGCCTTCTTTGCTTAAAGACGTCACAGAGTACATAGCTACGTGTTCGGTTTGCGCTCAGTGCAAATCGTCACACAGTAAACCAGTTGGTCTTTTGCAAGCAATGCCTCTCCCAGATCGTCCTTGGTCGATCATCTCTATGGATTGTGTTGTTGAACTTCCTGTGGTGGGAGGTTTTGACACGATTTGGGTTGTTATTGACTACTTTACGAAGATGGCAGTGTTTGTACCTTGTCAGGGTATTCCGACTGCTCCCAAACTGGCGGATCTCTTTTTACGGAACATATTCAGGTTGTTTGGTCTCCCTTCTGTTATAATATCAGACAGGGGTCCTCAATTCACTTCGCGCTTCTGGAGGGCGTTAGCAACTGCCTTGGGTATTGAGGCTCGGTTCTCTAGTGCTTATCATCCTCAGACGGATGGGCAAACCGAACGTCTGAATGCCACTATGGAACAATACATAAGATGTCTCATTTTTCAGCGCCAGGACGATTGGGTCTCTGTATTATCCTTGGCTGAATTTGCCTATAACAATTCCCTGCACACAGCTACGCAGGTTTCTCCTTTTTTTGCCCCTTTTGGGCAACATCCACGTTCTTTGCCTCTTGTTCCTGATCTACCAATACATAACCCTGCTGCCCTTGCCTGTGATCGTGACATCTCTGGTACCCATGTCCAAGTGAAACGGCATTTGGGGGAGGCTCAAAAGAGGGCCAAGTTTTATGCGGATCAACACCGTACCCCTGCTCCGAGTTACAAAACGGGTATGAGAGTGTGGTTGTCGACACGTAATTTGCGCTTACCGGGCCGGAATACTTTGCTCCCACGTTTCATTGGTCCGTATACAGTTTCGCATGTCATTAACTCGGCTGTGGTTCGGTTGGTTCTCCCGCAGTCTTGGAAGGTTCATCCAGTTTTTCAACCACTCATTCGCCTCTGGAGTCTTCCCATCCCCCCTCAAGCACTCCCTTGTGCACCCCCTCCTCAAGAAACCCTCTTCCGACCCCTCCTGCCCGGCCAACTATCGCCCAATCTCCATTACTCCCTTCCTGGGCAAGCTCCTGGAGAAACTGGCCATCTCCCAGCTTAACCTCCATGCTGAATCTATTGGTAATCTTCATGACCATCAATCCGGCTTCAGAGCGGCCAGAAGCATGGAAACTGCTCTCCTGAACATCCGTGAGGACTTGCTCCTGAACCTCGATTCCAACACTCCCTGTGTTCTCATTCTGCTCGATCTCTCCTCTGCCTTTGACACTGTCAACCATGCCATCCTGCTCAACCGTCTCCGTGATAACCTGGGTATCACTGGTCAGGCTCTGGCATGGCTGACCTCTTTCCTTTCCGGTCGACCCTCCCAGGTCCAAATGGGCTCCTTCCTCTCTGACATCTTTTTCTCCACCTGTGGTGTCCCCCAGGGATCCAACCTCTCTCCCTGGCTTTTCAACCAGTATCTGGCACTCCTTGCCCACCGCATCGCCGCTCTCTGCCCCTACTTCCAGTGCTATGCGGACGATACCCAGCTCATTTTCAGGCTACCCTCGGCCTCCTCCTCTCCTTCCCTCATCTCCGATGGTCTGTCTGCTATCCAGGAATGGTGTGCCGCCAATGACCTCTGCCTTAACGCCAGTAAGACCGAGATTCTACTCATCGGCACACCCACTCCCTCCTTCCCTGCAGCTCTCTGGCCGGCCTCCCTTGGCCCCCTTGCTGCCCCTACCTGCAAGGCTAAAAACCTCGGGGTCATCTTCGACTCCACACTCTCCTTCTCTCCTCATATATCTGACGTCTCTAAGAAGTCACACTACCAGCTGCACCTCCTCAGAGGTATTCTTCCCTTCCTCTCCTTCCCCCAGAAGCTCACTGTCTCCCGAGCCCTGGTTCTCTCAAGGCTGGACTACTGTAACAGCCTCTATCTTAATCTGCCTGCCTCCACTCTCCGCCCTCTGCAACTTATCCAGAACAGAACTGCGAGACTTGTCCTTGGCCTCAAGCCCAGGGACCGTATCTCTCCAGGACTGAAATCTCTTCACTGGCTCCCAGTGGCTGCGAGGATTAAGTTCAAAACCCTCTGCATTGTCCACAAGGCCTTCTGGGGCCTGGGGCCTAAATACCTTCAACTCTCTCTTCCTAAATATCTTCCTTCACGAGCCCTTCGCTCATCTGTCTCCAACTCCCTCATGGTCAGCCGCTTCTTGAAGCAACGAGATGGGGGTAGATCTCTCTCCGCAGCAGGGGCCTCCCTCTGGAACAGCCTTCCTGCCTCCCTGAAACTTGAGGAGAACCATCTCCGGTTCCGGAAGCACCTCAAAACCTTCCTCTTCGCTTCTGCCTTCTCTCTCCCTCTCCCCTGCTAAACCTGCTTAACTCCCCACTGAATATCTGCACTAAACCTGCATCTGGGCCACTCTCAGCGACCTCGGTCAGGGCCCAGCCACTCTCCACTTGCACTGCCTCCCTGGCTCCCCCTGCACTGTGGGACTGTCACTGTATCCCTACAGCCCCCCTCCCAGCACTTGCTCTGCACTTACCTCGCACTTGCCACCAGCTGGCCCTTTTATTTATTATTATTATTTATTATTTTTTTTACGCTACTTACCTTGTACTGCACTTTCCCCCCCCCACCTTCCCCCCCCAGCACTTTCTCCTTTTCCCCTTACCTCTGCACTTGCGCGATCTGAATGACACCTGGCCTAGTAGGATCGTTTGTCTGTCTTCCCCTTGTTTCCCTCCCTCCCTGCCTCGTCGCGCCTTGAAACACTTGTGTATAGGCGCGTTACAAATACCATATCATATCATATCATATTATATCATATCATATCATATCATGTGTCCCTGATCAAACCTTGCCATCCCGTCACCCGGCTCCCGACTCACCCTCCACCCGTCAAAGTAAGGGGTGCGGTAGAGTACGAGGTATCTGCGATCTTGGATACCAGAGTGCGGAATGGTAGGAGACTCTACTATGTTGACTGGAAGGGTTACGGTCCGGAGGATCGTACCTGGGAACCGGCGGAGAACGTTCATGCCCCTTTGTTGTTGTCTCGTTTTTGGAAGTCTCGAAGGTTGGGGGCTTCTTTGGGGAAGGAACCTGTTTGATATTGGCAACGTTCTACTGTATGGGGACGTAGTACAGAGCAAGTTACGTCTAAACGTGGGCGTGCTGACTCGCGTTTAGACAGAGGATCGGTAGCTACTGGTCCTTTAAGATCTCAGCTGCCGGGATCTTGGAGGTTGGCATGGAAACGATGGCATCCTGCCTGTACTTCCTGGTTTCGCCTAGCACGTTGAGGAGCGCCATTTCAGTCAGGTGACCTTATTTAAGCTCCGCCTTTACTCCGAGTCGGCGCTTCTGAATCTTGTATTCTTAGGCTCTTGTTGTTTCCTCGTTCCTGGAACTTTGTCTGTCTACAGATCTTCTGGCTTCTTCGACCACGGACCTCCGTTGATATTGTCTTATTTATCCCCTGTGCCACTGCTGACCGCCTTGTTTATTCAACCATTGACTGTTGTATGGATTTGCTCTGCCTTGCCCCTTCTACTGCTGTTGCCCGCACCGCTTCACGACCTCGGACCGTTATTTGGATTTGCTTTTTCTTCGTTCCGCCAAATATGCAGCGGAGCCCGCACGGAACTGTAGGAATCTACTGCTTCCCAATCCTTTCTTTCAACCCCACTGACCTTCAACGCCTGGAACTCAGCTCCACTCGCGGCATTTAGACTTTGGAACTTTACTTTACCTTGGATTGTTCTTGGGATCTTGAACTGTACGGTACACGGACTAGAGACTGCCTTGGTGTACCTATTAGGCGTCCGCGTGCCGTCGGGTTAGGTCTTGGGATTTTTGACCTTTTTGGATTTGTTCTTACCTTTGCATCTGGCTTCCACGATCTACTGGCTGTTCTACCTATTCCTAGAAACTACTTACCCGGTTCTTCAGTCTAAGGTGTTTACAAGATACAGGTTAGTCTTATTTTTATTTGGTTCTTTATTAAGTACTGCTTCGAATTGCATGGTGTTTACTGGTGCTCTTCTTGCAGTTACCTGGGTCATCGCCTGTGCTCCTGAGACATCCTGTTGTAGTATCCTGCCCTCTGTTGTTCCAGGTTCTTCGTTGGTCTTCCATCTTTTGGCCAATCAACTGTTCTGGTTGTTTTCTTATTCAATCAGTTTGGTAGATTGGCAAGAAGAACTCCTCAGCTGCACTACGAGGGCAAGAGCAAGTCTGACAGCTACAACGACAACTAGACAATCTGGCTTCATACATATCCGCTAACAATCTGGAGATTAAAAGACAAAAATCCTGATAATGGAAAAACCAACAGGGGAGAAGTCAAAAAAGAAATCGAGTTGGCACATCGAAAAAGCAGCCTTGGAGGTTGTCAAAAACTACAAATACCTCGGAGTGATGATGGATAGCTCCAAATCAGAAGTCACAATGCAGAAACATATGTGGGAAAAAACAGGAAAGCACAAGCGCAGATCATCGACAGGATGTATGGACGATTCTCTCTGTTACCGGTCCTGAAATTCTACAAAGAAAAAGTGGTCCCCTGCCTGGTCTATGGAGGAGACGCCCTGTCCACTCTTCCCACGGCGATTTGGGGAAAATTGGAGGGGTACTTCTGGCGGAAGGTACTCGCAGGGATCAGACGAGAACTAGGCCTCAGATCCCTGAAAGCAGCCAAAGAGGCCGGTGAAATGGCACTCTTCAGGAAAATTCTCATGCCTGAATCTCCTCCGCTCTATAACCTGATAAACACAGAAATGAACAACGAGACCTGCAAAATGCTGACCACATGGGCATCCAAACAAAGAATTTCCCTAGAAAACATGGCATGTACAGAAGAGACTCTGATCGGAAATCCAATAAAAATAAAAAAGAAAATGGACCAGGAAGACTGGATGGAAACCCACACAATTGTGGAAGAAAACAAACTTCTAAAACATCTACCTGCCCAACCGAAAAAACTGGATGCTACTCTCGAAATATTCAAAAGATTTCCAGACAGAGTCTTACGTGCAACTCTCCTCAGGGCAAGGCTGAACTTACTGACAACCAATGAGGTCCGGCCCATAAGGGGCCTCTCTGCTACAAACCATTGTCGTCTGTGCAAGAGCCAATCTGAAAAAGAGTCAGTAAAACACCTCCTCTTAAGCTGCCCAAAGACCATCATATGGAGAAGATCCTTTCTAAGGCCCCCTATTGGAACCTTTTTCTCAATACGACGAAGAAGTGTGGTGGTCTCGCTTAATGAGTGGGTCTAGGACTTCGTGGTCCATAGCGACGGCAACAATTCTAAAAGCCGCCCTGGATGAATGCGCAAAGAAGGTCCCAGAACGCCTAACAGAAAACTCGACTGCATAAAGTAATGGTGGGAAATCAAACGATTAACAGAAACTAAAAGAACACAGAAAAAAGAAAGGAAATGAAGCAAACTACTTTGCAAAATCAAAAGATTGATAAAAGCAAAAAAAAAAATAATAATAATTACATATTTTCTTTCAGCAATGTGTGATTTCTAGAGCGTACAAGATCCATCACAGGAAATCGAAAAATTTCAATTGTATGACATAGAAAATTATATGTATTTTCTAGTACTGAAAGATTTCAATGCATCCTCAGATATGTATTTACTTGGAATTCTTTCATTACAGATTTAAAATGATATGCCTGAATCTGGTGATTAACATTGTAATGCAAAACTGCTGAGAAGCAAAACTGGAAACACGTTGGGGGTAATTCATAGAATTCAGTGCACAAGTGGCGCACGCGGCTGGCGCACAATGTGCGCATGCGAATCCCTGCGCCAGCCGTATGCGCTAAAATACATTTCCGCGCACAGCGTATTCATGGATTCCAGCCACCAAAACCAGCCGTGGCGCACAGTGGCGCAGCGACCCTGCAGCAGCGCCAGTTACGCCCCCAAGAACGCCCCTTGCGCAGGGAAAAGCCATCAAAATCCCCAATCCAGCGCAAAGGGCTGCGCTAACCCTGTACCAGCACGGCAAGCGGGCTACGAGTATCATTGGGGTGTGCGGGAAGTTTCTCACGTGATATCAGCTGGGTACGTGTTTTACTGGGGTGCGTGGGAAGTTTCACACGCGATTGGCCCTGTGCGAGCGGGGTACGTGTATTACTGGGGTGCGCAGGAAGTTTCACACGCGATTTCAGCAGGGTACGTGTATTTCAGGGGTGCGCGGGAAGTTCCACACGCGATTGGCCATGTGCGAGCGCGGTACGTGTATTACTGGGGTGCGCGGGAAGTTTCACATGCGATTTCAGCAGGGTACGTGTATTCCAGGGGTCCGCGGGAAGTTCCACACGCGATTTCAGCAGGGTACGTGTATTTCAGGGGTGCGCGGGAAGTTCCACATGCGAATTCAGCAGGGTACGTGTATTTCAGGGGTTCTGGGGAGTACTACACGTGAATTGGCCGTGTGGGCCCTCCCAGGTGTTCGCTCTACAACCTCCACGGCCCCTGCAGGCAGCCCACACCACGGGGGACTACCCTGCCCCCCTGCTCATGTCCCGCAGGCAGCCCATCCACCACGGGCATGCCCCCCAGCCAAGCCACATGTCACCTTGCACTACTGATCAACAATGCATGTCTCCCAGCACCCCCACCCCCCAGCAGTGCAGGGCACCCTCCACCAGGCCCCCACCCCCCACCAGTCAGGGGCACCCTCCACCAGGCCTCCACTCCTGTCTCCCTGCACCCCCACCCCCCACCAGTCAAGGGCACCCTCCACCAGGCCCCCACACATGTCTCCCAGCACCCCCACCCCCCAGCAGTGCAGGGCTCCCTCCACCAGGCCCCCACACATGTCTCCCAGCACCACCACCCCCAGCAGTGCAGGGCACCCTCCACCAGGCCCTCACCCCCCACCAGTCAGGAGCACCCTCCACTAGGCCCCCACTCATGTTCCCCTGCACCCCCACCCCCCAGCACTGTGGGGCACCTGCCAGCAGGCCCCCACTCATGTCCCACTCATGTCCCCCTGCACCCCCACCCCCCAGCATTGCGAGGCACCTGCCAGCAGGCCCCCACTCATGTCCCACTCATGTTCCCCTGCACTCCCACCCCCCAGCACTGTGGGGCACCTGCCAGCAGGCCCCAACTCATGTTCCCCAGCCAACAGGTCATCACAATCTAGATCCCTGCTCCCTATGGTCAGCCTCCAAATGCAAAACACCCATCCGAGTATTGCATCCACCCACTTAGAAATGGCAATAACATGATAGAACACCAATTGCAAGTTTGGAAACAAACACATGTCCCTCACATACACCCAATGGGTGTCAGTGAATCTGAAAACCCATATCATGATATGCATGAAACCAATGAGATGAGATGATACTACACATTGAAGTTTGATCAAAAAATATGTATTAAAGGAAACATGAATGGAATCAAAAATAAACAAACAGAAATGGGAATGTAAAAAAATAAAAAGAAGCATGTCCCTGAAAAAATGCAAAACCAAAAATCATAATCCAAAGGAATGGTGTCCAAAGTCACAGTCCACAAAAGAAAATCCAATGGGAAATCATAATTGAAAGCCATTGCTCCATGGGTAAATTGTAAAATGAAAAGAAAATCCAACAGTGAACTATGTACAGATGAACAAGCCAGGGTCCATGATCCCAGCAAAAGAAATGAAACCTATCTAACAACACTACCTAATTAAAAAAAAACTATATACAAAAATGTGGCCCATTGTCCAAAAGGTAAAAAAAAAATGCAAAAACAAAGGAAACCTAACACTAACTATATAACTATTTACAAGGGCAGCGGGCTAGTCCAACGGCTCACTGGATGTTGTCATGGGCCAGTGCATCATCGAACTCCTGTTCAATGGCTTGGAGGCGGGCATGTTCCCTGGCCCCGAGGTCTCGCAGGGATAAAGCAGTGTCCAGCTCCAACTCCCTGCGAAGACCCTCGAGGCACTCAGCCCGCCTCAGCGCCCTCTGCATGGAGTTCTCCGCCCTGACCATTGTGAGCCGTTCCTCCTCTGCCCACTGCCGCTCTGCACCTATCTGCTGGCCCAACCGCTCCCACACGGAAGCCACTCCCATTCCAGGGTTCTCCTGCCCTCCGGCCGATGCCTGCACCCCTGATGTTGATGGCCCCGAGCCATGATGCCTCCCACGTCGAGCCTGCCGCTGCCTCCGACGCAACTGCCTGTGCCAGCACGACGGCATCCAGGCTGATGGAATCCACTGACGCCGTCGTGCACGTGCCCTGCCCGATGATGCCGTCACATCCTCCATCTGCTGGGGTCCAGTGGCTGGTGTGTCCACCCCTGCTGGACCTCCGACTCCCGACTGTGGCAGGGATGGGATCCCCACCGAGCTGGCTGCATTGGTCAGGGCAGGTCCACAGGGAGCCCTGGTGGCATCTGGGCCGGAAGACGGCATGGAGAACGACTGGTGCATAGTCTCCACAGAGGAGGAGAGGGTCGCCAGATTGGCCGACACATGTAGGAAACCCCCGACCATGGCCGATCCCAACTGGACCACGTCGGCACGGTGCTCTCCGTGATGACGTGCATGCTCCTCCCGGGAAGCACGCACCTCATCACGAATTGCACCTGTGTGCAACGCGACACCAATCAGGACCTTCTCCATACGGCCAGGGGTCCCCTCATCTGCAGGTGGAGGGGAGTCAGATGACATGGACATCCCCCCTACCTGCGGACGGGCCTGGGATGGGGCATCCCTGCTGGTGCATGTTGGTGCAGTCACAGTGTCAGGGACAGTGACATGCACAGGCCCCTCCACAGTCACCTGTGCTGCCTCCTGCCCCTGCCCCTGGACTACAACACTTGCACCAGCAGGGATGCCCCCACCAGGCCCCATGTGCGCCTCAGTAGCGGCCTCCTCCTCCTCTGTGGAAACCACCAACCTGGATGGCTCCACCCCATCTTCCGCCGTTGCAAGCCCCTGTAGGGGCTCACCCACGCCTTCCACTGCAGCCATGGGGGCATCCCCGCCGCTTTTCTCCACAGCGCCGTCTCCGCCCTCTTTTTCACGTGGCGCTGTGTAGAGGGAGACATAGAACACAAGCATCAGGGTACTGTACAATGGTCCCCTAGACAGTAGCAGATGAGTGGCACTGTCAAAGATCACTTCCATCATGTCCATCCACAACACATGGGTCAGTGCAGGTAAAACACATGCGGTAACAGGTATGGCGCATGCTATGGACATTAGCATACATGTCCAAGGGATTCTTGAAACATACAATGTTGTTTTGGAACTCACATGCATCATGGGCCATGCCTATCACATGCACACACTTCACCCTAGTTTCATCCATCTGGCCTCGTACACCACAGACACAGTGGGTACAAGGATGCCTAGGCTGCATCAGTGAACCTGAACATTGCGACAGACATGTGTCATGCATCCCTGGCATTCCCAAGTCACAGTCATGCAGGTCAGGCACACAGACATGGACAGCATACATGTACATGGCATCAGCACCCATCCCTCACCCCCACCCATGTCCATGAACAGAGACTGGCATGCTTTCATGTGGCCATGCCGCATAGGGCAACCCATGTTGCATTTGAACACATGCACCAACCGTGTGGTTCACACATTACTGGTCTCACATGCATGACGTCCCTGCACACAAACTTGCATACATGGCCTATGTCACACATACAGGCAAGTATCAGACAACCAGCACACTGCGACATGCCCTGTCTCACACAGCAATGCTTGGCCACTTACCGCTCAACTCCAGATGGGTCTGCCTCTCAAGGATCTGGGCGTGGAGCGCTGGGTCTATGCGTTCCAGGACCCTCATCTGGATGGTACTCATGCGGCCACGCCCCCCCTCCACGAGGCGCCGGGCCTTCAAGAGGGTCCTGGACCTGCAGTCATCCCAGCGCTTCTTGACATGTTGGTAGTTACGGACTGCCACCCCCTCCGCGTTGATGGCAGTCACGATGTCAGTCCAGATCCAAGTCCGTCCTTCCTTGTTGGCGCGCTTACTTCCGAAGAGGGCATCATACTGCCCCAGGACTTGCTCCACCAGGACACCAACTTCGGTGGCAGTGAAGCTGGTGCCCCTCTGCCTCTCTGGCCGGGGGGTTGCCAGTGGTGCCAGATGTTGCAGTGCCCGACATGGCAACCCCAGAGGCAGGAGTGGGTGGGCAACTGGGTCCTGGGGCTGGGCTGTGGAGAGATTATATCCCAGTCGGGAGTCTTCTGTTCCAGCAGGGGTGGACACAGCAAATGGACCCCTGCAGATGGCTGATGTGCAGGCACCAAATGGCAGGGCACGGTGGCAGCAGGCAGGCAGGCAGGCAGCAGCAGATGGCTCGTGGGAGGCTGCTCGGGG
Source organism: Ambystoma mexicanum (assembly GCF_040938575.1). NCBI lineage: Eukaryota > Metazoa > Chordata > Amphibia > Caudata > Ambystomatidae > Ambystoma > Ambystoma mexicanum. The sequence continues at coordinate 309,867,278 of NC_090921.1, forward strand.
CTCTGGGGGGCAGTAATTCGTCCTTTTGGGCAGGAGCGTGGTATTCCGTGTGCTTACGCGTGGCCAGCTTGATACAGAGTGATTTGGCACGTGAAAATCTTGCACGTCTGCGTGTAAATCGAGGAAAGGCCCTTAGCGCGTAAGCGCGTTAGCACGCATACGCGATTTCATTGGACCAAAGGCCCTTAGCGCATAAGCGCGTCAGCACGCATACGCGATTTCATTGGACCAAAGGCCCTTAGTGCGTAAGCACATCTGTGACGTTTCGCGCACGGGTGTTTCCCTGGCAGGGCTTGTAGATCCCACGTGCCTTTACATTGCTCTGTACGTGCTTTTCGTGGGGTGCGGTGCGTGTGTTTTCCAGCCGTTGGGGTTCACACGCTATTACTTCACAGCGGGTGTTGGCTACGCGTTCTTCTACACGCAAGGCAGACGGTGAGTGGTAGCCCGCTCCCCCAGGCCCGATCGCATGAAAAACTTCACGCGAACCCCTGTAATACACGTAGCCCGCTCCCCCATGCCCGATCGCGTGAAAACTTCATGCGAACCCCTGTAATACACATAGCCCGCTCCCCCAGGCCGATCGCGTGAAAAACTTCACGCGATCCCCTGTAATACACGTAGCCAGCTCCCCCAGGCCCGATCGCGTGAAAAACTTCACGCGTACCCCAGGCACAATAGCAGTATGGGACATTCATCATTGCTGTATATTGGCGCTTTTGTGATGCGCAGGGACGCTACCGCCTGCCTTTGTGTGGTGGACGTGTTTAGGCCTTTGCGTGTCTTTGGCCGTGCGCGGCTTTGCCTTATTCGATTCCAGGAATACGTGTGGTTCGCGTGTGTGTGGGCGTTCCATCTGCTTCCCAGCAGTACATCCCAGTTACGCCCTTATTTTCGCACGTTGTTCCCCATTCCGTGCGTTATGCCCCGTGTTCTGCCCCCTTTTTGGTGTGTGCGCCGAGGTTGTGCGCTTTCACTGTGCGCGTCACGCATGCCATTCGGGATGTTTCAGTGACGTGTGCGTCATGCACGGGTTTAGCGCACATCCCGAGGAAAACACGCGCAGGGACTTCCATGAATCGCATGCGTGCGCGTGTGCCTGTTTTTTCGCGCTTGCGCCTGCTTGCGCATAGATTTTCAGCGCACGTTTGTTTCATGAATCGGCCCCGTTGTGTCTTTAACATTTCTCAGCATGACTTATACAAGAATTTCAGAATCAGATACATGAAGAGTTCACAGTTCTGCCATATGAATTGAACTTGTTATAATATTATTACATGTCATGGTCGGGCTAGATGGCTGTTTAAGTCACCCCTAAGTGATTCTCCATTTGATGTAAGGCAGATTTTCAAAGCAGATAAGCACAATAAATGCACGTTAGTCACTCCATAATAAACGCAAGGCTTCAGTTTCAAACTGAATCTGTAACCCAGTTCATTATCCATCAAAGTCAAATCTGCATTAGCCATGAATTGTGAACAGAAGTGTTGAATGATATTCAGATGTCCAATACCAAACATCTGCCTTGGATTAGTTGAGGTGAAAGGTAATTGAGACAATGAACACAAAAGGAATTCTGCTTTGGATCATTGTAGCATTGAAATAGAATATTTAGGCCATGCAACATCTCTGCCGTCTAATGGAGAACTGATGTAATTGCACAACAAAGAGATAAATGCACGAGCGTGAGACAATCAAATGTTAAAATGTGTGATCCCAAAAATGATCAGTGCAGATTATGCAAAATAATAGGGTTATCATGTCGAGGCTACACCCAAAGAAAATGAGAGAAAGATAATCAGTACTCACAGAGACACGAGGATCAGAAATATTATTAAGCACACATTTGAGAAGAAATATAGTTGCAATCACAGGATGAAACACAGTGCGAATAATGAGGAAAGACACATTATACGCAGGACTGACAATAGCAATCATTAGATAAAAAGACATCATCTCTGTACTCCCTCCTGAAGAACCATTACACATAATGGGAAAACACGTGCTGAGGGATTGTAAATGAGAATAGAAAGTATGCAAACAGCAAACAGCAATGTGGAAAAAATTGAGAAAGAATGCAAACAGCAAATGTGAAAAAACTTTGCGAATAAGGGATTGAACATGAGGAATTGAAAACATGTAAATAGAAAATGTGATAAATTGCAAAAAGTGAATGTGAAAAATTGCAAATTAAAAAAATGTAAGGAGCGCACAACTAAGGATACTTGTCATTTGTTTACCCTTAGTTTCAAAGCATTGGCCAGCCTGAAATGTCAACAAGAACAACAGGTGTGCAGCACCTAAACAACAGCTAATATATTAAAAACTAAGGGAACTCGCCATCAGTTGTAAAAAAGGCTACAATAATACAATACAACAATACAATTGCAAAATAAACTGTGGTTGTTATTTTATCAATTGCCCAAAAATGGTCAAAACCTGTTAAATTGTCACATTTCATCGCACACGGTCCAATAACATCTCTATACGTTCACTGTAATTTGCAGAATCTGAAAATATAAGTTTTATCAAGGTAGCACATGTAAATGAAAACATAGGTTTTCCCAACCACCTTTGTAGTTAGTTGACTGAAAAACCATTCCTTTGTGATGAGGCATGGGTTGTGTTAGAGGGGAATGTAATGCATGCACTTAGGACACAGAGAGAAGTCTGGAATATGGGAGATGGAGATTTAGATGGGGAACAATCTGGTTATTGGAGAGCCGAAGGACTAGATTACCCAATGGGAAGATCTGTCCATTGACAGAAGGAGGCAAGCCCATAGAAAGAAGACACCATGCTGCACATGGAGATTGATGTCCAAATAAGCCAACTGAACTGAGAGTTTGCTGTCGGAATGATGTCTGGCTGACTAGGTCCATTTCAGGTCCTCCAAAAATCAGAAGTTGCATCTTCAAGGATGAATTAAAAGAATCCCCCTGCCAATTCCCTAAATTGTCCAACTTAATCAGGGTGAAATCTGGGAAGATAACAGGACTTGGAATGCAGAGAGGTGTCATTCAAAAACAGGGATACAGTTGTTAATATCCCAATGCTCTGTGTTGCCTATATATATCCAATACAAAGGGAGATGTAAAGCCCTAGTGTACTTTGCAGTGAAATAAGAAATTCAAATCTAAAAGCATTTTGGCTGTCTATAAAGTGGAATTGCCTTTGTAAAGCTAAGTGTTTTTAGCAAATGTAGTTAGTGGTTGAAGCTGGGGTTCAGTCATTTTGATCATAGTGCAATCAGGACCCACAAAAGCCTAAGAGACATCATGCAGTAAATGCTGCTTGTGGACACCATACTATAGACTGGATGAGTGTGGAACAAAATTTACGCTGAAAGAATGAATTATATTCACTGAGAACTGTGTGGAGTGCAAATCATCTGGATTCCCTATTCTTTCAATCCCTAGGCAGAGTTAGGTGTAATGTCGGAGGGGACAGGGTTTTCAAAGAAGCATCTGTTACTGGAGAATAGTACATTGAGCACATCTCAAGCCCAGAAGTCTAAAGAGACTGGACGCATTACAAGCAGACCCTTTTATCACTGTGTAAACATCTGGAATGAAAGAAACACTTCCATGTTCAAGGGGAGACACACATACATAGACACTGATAGATGAAAGAACAATCCAGGGTTAATGAAAGTCACATACACATGTCTATAGAGCGCTGCACCCACACATTCATATAATGTAGGACACATGTGAGTTCAAAACAGAATATATAGATTTGCAAGGACATTACCTGTGAATTCAGACGTATGTGAGCAAAAGCTAACAAGTCAACTTTTGCAAGTACATTGCTTAACTTGTCTAATTACTAAATGGATTTTCATGTAGCGGACTTGTTGTCCTCTGTGTGGCCTGCTTTAATGATTGGAGGGACCACCATCAGCCTATCTGCAAGCCATGCACCTCATCCAGGAGGGTATGCATGTATGTTTAAATGTAAGGGCACTTCATTGTCGCCCTCTTTCCAGGTGAGATTCCTTTGCTAATTAGTTGTTTGCTATTTAGTTGGGTGGATGGGAGAGATGGGAAGAATCTGGAATTTTCAAGTCAGTGTAGAATGCCATAGTATCTGGAGTTCATGAAATTCTAAAGTCTCAACTCTGCTGTAGGACTTTAGTGGAGGCAGTCACCTTCTTACCCAAAGACATTGATTACCCTATACACCCCCAAACAAGCAAACCATAGTTTGGATCTCCAACCATAATTCAATAGCCAAGTTTTACTTTTATGTAACAAATCATCAGCATAACAAGCAAATGACCAGTCAATCCAACATCCTGCTCTCTGTGGAGCATAGGCATTATGTCTACCAAGCCTTAAGAAAGCCTGGTAGTACTTTCAACTCTATCCTTCGCCTTAAGCACTAGCTGACAAACTCAGCACTGTGTCCTGCATCTGATGTATACTCTCCAACTTTGCCATTGCAGAAGAAACCCCATGAGATCTTCATGTTATACCAGTTTCAGGGGCATCCTCAATATTTGTCTGCTCTCCATCTACCCATAATATCCTTTAAAGAAATCACTGCATGTCTGGCTGTCAGGGCTGGAGGCATTTATGCCAAACCAACACAAGGAGAGATTGTTGCTCATGAAGTGCTCTTTGCCCCCCTTTCATAGCATTTCTTCCCAATCCATTCTGTATTTTGACCCATGGCTGTATCTTAACAGGACCGTGGGTCCACTTGGAGGATCAGGAATCAGAAGAATGACTGAGGCTGCAGCTTTGCCACTTGTGGGGTCGGGGTAGAGAGTGCACTGGCCCAAGAGCTGGAGGTACTGTGGTTATTGTGAGGGCTCAGATATGTGAGGTGGGCAACTCTGACTTTTTCTCAACAAATGCCATTTCATTAAATTAGAAGGTTGGATAAACACCTCATTATCCCTACCCTGACGAGGATTTCTCTGCCTAAAATTAACTAAAAGAAACACTTTAGCAAAGGATATCTGTCCCTTCCACTTATACATACAATAAATGAAGGAGGAAATGCATGGCAGTTCAAATCAATAATAATTGAATTTATATTGTAACAACAGTCTCTTCTCAGAACCTGGGTGAATTCCTCTTCCCCAGATTTTAAGGGAAATTCTGATTCATAGTTCAAGAAAAGAAAATAAGGAAATCCTGGTTTGCAACAATCGTCCCACATAGGTCTTTGCAGCTTCAATTTGTCAACAGAAAGTTCCAATAAAGAAAATAGAAGGCTCTTCCTCTTCCTTGTATGATTGATCCTCCTTAGATAAAGAACAACTTCTTGATAACAGCTTTACCCAGCTCTTTCTTCAGAAACACAAGTAACATAAATTGTCTCTGTCAGGGCCACTTTGTAGCACTTATTTGATATTTACCTGGTTTACTCCCATGCCAGACCTACTACTTCAGTTTACATCTGGCCTTCTCCCATGCCAGGCCTACTACTCCAAAGGTTTGCCATCCGAGTATACTCTCCTGCCCGAACAGCGTTTCACAACAACGAGTAGTATTCGTGTGGTTCAGGTCAACTGACAAGAGATTCACAACAACTTCATAGTTCAACATTTTGTAGCTTCAAAATCTCTAACAACTCTTTAGGGAAAACAAAATTCACATTTGTGCTCTTTAATAATAATAATGCTCCTCTCCATCTGACGATCCTTTTCCAGAAGGGCAGCCTTTTTGACACTCAAGTAACCGAATACTGACAAGCCTAGGGTCTGTCAGATTGCACCCCTACCGGTCCAAGAAGAATATTGGTGTCCTGGGTCTGGTTATTGCCCACGTTGTGTAGGAGAAGAATTCTTCCTACCAATGTAACCCTCTGGTGTGCTTAAAAGTACCACCAAAGGGACACTGGACACAACTGGCTGCAGGATAGAAAAAGGCACAGAATCAGTTGAAGCCAGAGTACTATATAATTGAGTGAAAATAAGAATACAATAGAATCTAACCTGGTTATTTCGATGAGTGGTAGTGATACAAGTAGAGCCCTGTGTTACCAAGGAAGGGGTCTTCCCCCTGTAATAGATAAACCCAGGTAAATTGGGGAGCACTAACAATGATAGAAAGGAGTACAACAATTCTGGCATGGATCTTACCAACAGGTGTAGGTAGTAGGTTGATGGTAGGTAGTAGCTCAATGGTAGGTAGTCCTCCTTACAGTATGTAGATCCAGTGGGGACTAACCCACCAGCACAAGGAAGCCTAAAAAGGGTCCAAACAATCTAAACAGAGTCCATCTATTCACGACCGCACAACGACACCTAGAAACTGTAATACAAAGCACAAGAGGCAGTCTCTAGTCCGTGTGCTTGATCTGCGATGAATGGGGTACTGGTGACTGGCGAGAGGGACAGGAAAAGATGCAGTACAGATGGAAGGTGAGGTCGGCAATGTGCATGCAATTTCATGAACAGAGGGAAGACATAGGCAATCCTTACCAGAAGTCCGAGTCAGCGGGTTGCGGGTATCATGGCACAAGACGAGAGGCTGCGGAGTCCGTGAAATAGGTTAGAGTCGAAGACCAGCGAATTCAAGAATTAGACCAGGGAATAGGCAAGGCAAGTCTGATAAAACAGGCACAAGGTTGATACACAAGAGAGTGTGGAAACAATGGGCACAAGGTACAAAGTAGCTACTGGAAATCAATCAGAAGCACCAACACTTTGCAATGGTGGATCTTTATTGGAGCAAGTCACATGACGAAGCCGAGTGTGATACCTCTGTCGTGGCGTGTCGTAGACTATGCACAGAGTACCAACGTTTCAATGGCAAGCCCCAACGTAACCGAAACAATGTGTTGTGAGCATAGGATGTTGCGGTTTTTTCGAGAATGGGGCTGTGGGTGACAGGCAACAGAACGGTTTGTGTTTGAAAAGCCCAAGCAAGAACTAGCTGGCAGTCGAGGTACCTGTGTGAGTGAAGGCGGGGGAGTGTCTACAAGTGGTTTCCTGACAGGGTCTTACTCTGCTTCTCCATTGGCTTCGGCAATGTGAGTTCATACCAGTTTTTACCACATGTTATATAAAGTATTTGCAATATGTTTCACCACTTATGGACCTTTCATTAGCCCCCTTCTGCTGTTAGCAATATCAGCTGAATTGTATTTGCTTTGATTTTTGTTGCTTTTGCCTTGGGTAATACTTGCAGGTATTACTTCACAGCAAAAACACCCCATCGGGTTGCTGGGCTTTTGGTTTTGTTACATAAGACTTTCACTGCGCAGTAGTTCCGTTTTCAAAAGTGCTTTGAGAACCACTTTCACTCATTTCCGAGTGCTGCATTTGCTGCTTTTAAATAGTTCAGTACTCAAAATTACTTTGAGAGCTTCTTTCATGCATACACAAATGCTGCTCTCCTGATGAAATCCTGCCTTGTACACGCGAGCAGATACGGAGTGCTCAGGGGTCACTACCATCATGTGAACTCCTTACGACGTGAACCCCCAATCCATTCGCTTCTCACAGGACTTCTGCTTCTGTGTCTCCTTGCGACCCAGCAAACCACTTCTTGTACACTGCCTTTGCCCACGCGATCTGGTAATGGAGCTCCTTATCCTTCTGCTCCTGAGGCCCTCTGATGTAACGCTAGCCTCCGGATATGGCCTTGAGGCTCCCGGGTGCACACCAGACACCGGAGACAGCCTCATGGGAACAAAAGCTTCCCTCACCTTCGCTGCCCTCTGCGTAGCCTCTGCACTTCAGGAATTGAGAGACAGAGACCCTCTCAGGACAGGCAGTTGATTTCTGCCAAACAGTGGTCCCAGCGTCTTCTCTCTCCTTCAGTTTCTGTCTGGGATACCTGCATGCACCACGCTGCTTCTGCTTCTTGCTCTTGCTGTTCTGATTGTTCTTCTCTATGGCCCACACTAAAGAGGTCCTTTTAAGCCACTCTGTCTCCCTCAGATGTGGGTCATCTGATTCAAAGACCTGACCACTCCTACAGTATTGTACCTTTTTGGCCCTCTTCTTTGTCCCAGGAATTATGTGACTTGAAGTCCCGAATGGCAAAGTAAGGTTTTCTTAATTCTTCTGTGTCACAATTGGATGGGTGGGGCTTCAGGGAAGGTTAAACAAGGGGATTTCCTCTTCCTCCTGGCCTGCTTCCCACCCCCCCCCATGTGATCCTCCAGCAGAACACCAACCCCAAGGTCAGGATCAGAAAGCATCTGCCTTTCCCTGGCCACATAAGAAGGGTCCCAGGCCACAGATTTCCTTTCACTGTACCTTTGGGTGTTAGAGAAGTCATTAACTTTACAAGTCTCTAGGAGTATGGAAAGCTACTCATTTATCCTAGGAGGTCTGGGAGCTTATGAGAGTTTTCACCCTTATGCATATGTATATCTTGTGGAACACATAGATGGTTATTAAAACAAGCCATTAAATACTTTGGCATTGAGGAAACATCCTCCCTAGAGGAAGACACATACTGTGTCTCATCCCACGGAGTCCTCTCATTCCCCTGGGCCTTTTCTACACCCAGGTGGTCCTCCCACAACCCCCAAGGTCAGGATCAAGAAGTGGCTGCCTTTCCCTGGCCACCTGGGAGGAGACCTTTCTTTTTTATTACAGCATTTGTTACAAACCTTTGCAAAAACACAAAATAAATTGGAAACAAAGTACAACAAAAAGGACAAGGAACTGCTTAATAGAAGCACAAACAGAGAGATAGTAAAATTCACAGTGCAAAATACATAGGCCCTCATTACGAGTTCGGCCGGTAGCCATGACGCCGAAATCGCATCCGTGTCAGGGTCCTCGGAATGAGGACTTACCTTGCCATTCCGAGTTCGGATGGCCCGGTAATTCCTCCCTCAAGGACCCGGACACGGTCCTTCCCCATTCCCATTCAGCCCCCATAGGGCTGAATGGGAATGGGAGAGGGAGCAAACAACGGGCCATAACGAGATGGCCCGTTGTTTGCTCCCTCTTCCCCTCGCAGGACCCGGTAAGCACGCCTGGTTTTCCCAGCCGTGCTTAACGTGTCCCGCGAGGGGACCTCGTAATGTGGCGGAATGGGTTGAACGGCGCGTCACCTTTTACGGCACCGTTTAACCCATTCCGCCAGGGTCGTAATGAGGCCCATAATGCGTATGTGTTTAAAGTTTCATGAACATGCTATTTAAATATTTAATTTCTTAAAACCAAAATCATCCAGCTATTTTTAAATCCAGGTTGCGATATCCGCAGCTTTACCTTTCTAAAAACCAATTTAAATGTTTCATCTATACATGTTGTCAGTACAAAAATTAGTAAAAATGTTCTCCCCAGCACAGTTGATTCCACCATTTACGTGCACTCCTGGAGGGTGTTTCCTGTACAAATTCCGCCAGGAATTTTGATCTGTCAAGGTTGGATAACAAAATATCTCTCCATCCTCACCAAGAAGAGAGCACATAGACAAACCTGCATCTCTGCGGCATCTAACACATCGGCTGAACTCCTTCAAATCTGCAAGGAACTGGCCAATCCTGCCGCAGTCTCTACCTCTCCTGTCCCCTCTCAGGCCCTCTGCATGGCACTGGCTTTTCACTTCATCTCAAAAACTCAAGACATCCTGTTCTCACTCTCCTCCCATTGCCTTCCTCCCTCAATTCCCTGATCTTCATCTGGCCCTTCTGCAGTCACCCCCCACTTCTCTGCCTTTCCCCTTTTCTCTGCAGACGAGGTTTCTAGACAGGTCCGATCTATGAAAGTCTAGTCGAAACAGGTTCACCCCTGTTCCTCCAAAACCATCAAGGAACACATCGACTCCCTGGCTCCTGCCCTTGCTGATTTCTGCAATCACTACTTCGCCACTGGAGTCTTCCCATCCCCCCTGAAGCACTCCCTTGTGCACCCTCTTCTTTAGAAACCCTCTGCCGACCCCTCCTGCCTGGCTAACTATCACCCAATCTCCATCACTCCCTTCCTGGGCAAGCTCCTGGAGAAACTGGCCATCTCCCAGCTTAATCTCCACACCCAATCTGTTGGTTGTCTTCATGAACATCAGTTAGGCTTCAGAGCTGACAGAAGCATGGAAACTGCTCTCCTGACTATCCGTGAAGACCTGCTCTCCAACCTTAACTCTAACACCCTGTGCATCCTCATCTTGCTTTATCTCTCTTCTGCCTTTGACACTGTCAACCATGCCATACTGCTCAACCGTCTCTGTGACCTAAGTATCACTGGTCAGGCTCTGGCTTGGCTGACTTCTTTCCTCTCCGACTGACCCTCCCAGGTCCAACTTCTTCTCTGATATCTTTTTCTCTACCTGTGATGTCCCCCAGGGATCTAACCTCTCTCCCTGGCTGTTCAACCAATACCCGGCACTCCTTGCCCATGGCATCGCCACTCTCTGCCCCAATTTGCAGTGCTATGCAGATGATACCCAGCTCATCTTCAGGCTACCCTCGGCCTCCTCCTCTCCATCCCTCATCTCTGACTGTCTGTCTGCTATCCAGGAGTGGTGTGCCACCAATGACCTCTGCCTTAATGCCAGTAGACTGAGATTCTACTAATCGGCACACCCACTCCCTCCTTCCCTGCAGCTTCCTGGCTGGCCTCTCTTGGCCCTCTTCCTGCTCCCACCTGCAAGGCTAAGAATCTCGAGGTCATCTTCGACTCCACACTCTCCTTCACTCCTCACATCTCTGATGTCTCTAAGAAGTCACACTACCAGCTGCACCTCCTCAGAGTTATTCTTCCTTTCCTCTCCTTCCCCCAGAAGGTCACTGTCTCCAGAACCCTGGTTCTCTCTAGGCTGGATTATTGTAACAGCCTCTATCTAAATCTGCCTGCCTCTACTCTCCGCCCCCTGTAACTTATCCAGAACAGGACTGCGAGACTTGTCCTTGGCCTCAAGCCCAGGGATCGTATCTCTCCAATACTGAAATCTCTGCACTGGCTCCCATTGGCTGTGAGGATTAAGTTCAAAACCCTCTGCATTGACCACAAGGCCTTCTGAGGCCTGGAGCCACAATACCTTCAACTCTCTCTTCTTAAATATCTTCCTTCTCAAGCTCTTCACTCATCAGCCTCCAACACCCTCAGGGCCAGTCTCCAAGCAACGAGTTGGTGGTAGATCTCTCTCTTCGGCTTGGGCCTCCCTCTGGAACAGCCTTCCTGCCTCCCTGAAACTTGAGGAGAACCATCTCCGGTTCCGGAAGCACCTCAAAACCTTCCTCTTTGCTTCTGCTTTCTCTCCCCTCTCCCCTGCTGAATTCCTGGCTGAAACTACACTGGTTACCTAGCCACCCTTTCTGATCTCGGCCCAGCCCCCACCATTTGCACACCTGCACTGGCGGCCTGGCAACCCCTTTACCTGGGGACAGTTTCTGTATCCGTACAGTCCCCCTACCCCCTATTATGCCTGCAATTACCTTGCACTTGCCACCAGCTGGCCGTTTTAATCATCTTATTTATTCTACTATCCCATGTACTGCACTTTCTCCTCTCCCTTCCCCCTCACACTTTTCCCTTCCCCTCTTCCCATGCACTTGCGCGATCTGAATGACACCTGGCCTAGTAAGATCGTTGTCTGTCTTCCCTCTGTTCCCCCTCCCTTGCCTCGTCGCACCTTGAAACACTTGTGTATAGGCGCGTTATAAATCCCATATCATATCATATCATATCATAGCATATCATATCAAGGGCTTCAGTGTTTCTTTATGGGCCTTACATAACCTACATTCACCCTGGTTGTCCGTGACTTGGCTGCAAGTATTCAAGACATCTAAATCTCATGAAGAGGGCACAGTGTTTAAAACTAGGGAATTTTACAAAGTATTTAGACAATATATTAAGCCTTTTTCTATCCTTACCCAAATGATCAAATAGCCTATATTGTGCCTTAAGTGTTTCTGTGGAAATCCAATCCCAGTTCCATATTTATTTTTTTGCAGCATCCGGTTTGGATTTCAACAACTCCTCTGATACATCAGAATTGCGCAGTATTGCAGCACAACGATTCAGCCACAATTCCAAAACCCTGCCCTACTTATTTCCTTTTTCCAGTTTCAATATGTCAAATTGTGTGGGTGTCTTCTCTATAATTAGTTTTCGATACATTAATAGGGACTTCCAAGCCACTAAAGCATATATTGAGAGTATCCCTAATTCATGCCCTGTTATTTCTGTTGGTTCACTACGGGGTAAGCGAAGGACTCGTTTCCAAAACATGCCTTTTAACATGGTCCAAATTCTCAAGGTTAGACATAATAAGGCCTCTGCACCATAAACTTTGACTGGAATTACCTTTTTCTTGTACAATTTCAAGACAGGGAAGAGTGATAACTTGCCAAACCTCTTTAATATTACAAGCCCTTAGGTAGCCACGTTCCTCATTTGGCTTTCAGTTCCAGTTTATGAGGGTTGTCATCTAGGTTGGAATTTATCTGAATTCCCAAATATCTAATGTTTTTCACTAGATTCACTTCCTCATTTACCAGTTGCCAAGTGAAGGCATTACATGTGCGCCCTTTTAGGTTTTCTAGTACCAAAATCATTGACTTCGACGCATTCACTTTCAGGCCGTTCTGTTTGACATTAGCCTGTATGGCATCTAATTTTCTTTGCAGGCTGATTGGTGTTTCATCCAGTACAACCAAGTCATCTGCATAAAGCATCCAACTGGCCATCTCCCCATTCGTCGTAGGTGGAAACACACCACTCACCTTCATAACCGCATTTAGATCTGAGATAATTCTATTAAACAGCTCTGTGGCGAGTGGGCCTCCCTGCTTCAAACCACTCGATGTAGGAATTTCTCTGGAAAGTAGGCCCCTCTGGCTCAATCTGAGCTGCATAGAAGTATTCTAATACAGCACCATAATTGGTGCTAAGAGGTCATTGGGACAATACCAAATAACCAATTTAGCCCATAGCAACTTGTTTGTGATCTATACTGTCGAAAGCTTGCGTGAAATCAATGACTGCAATATAAATTAGTGCTTTAACCTTAAGGATGCTACATCCCACTTCCCTTACAAATCTAGTTTGCCTCTCATCATAATGCCCCGAATCTGCCACCCAGTTCTTCAGTCTGACCAAGAGGAGGGATGCAAAATCTTCCCCAAAAGGTCTAAAAGGGCAATGGGACAGTAATTTTTCAAATCCTCCCTGCTGCCCTTCTTAAAAATCGAGTCAGCCACCGCCCGTCGTTGAATGAAGGACCACCCTCCTGATTATGATTTCATAAAATAGATATACAGAAGGCGACCCACTCTTCCGGAGCTTCTTCAAGCATGGAGTTCGAGAGGCCATCCGGGCCGGGACTCTAGAATTGCTTGCCCTCTACATCATCCCAAGGACCTCTTCCTTTGTAATGCCCTGGTTCCACCCAGCCCCTTCCGATGAAATCCAGAGATGAGTCTCTTTCTCCCATGCCCTGCCCAACAGGGCACCAAAGAAAGTGACTATAGTCTATTCCCTCACATAACCAAGTTTTAAAGATGAAGCATCAACCAGGAGGCATCCATTACTACTCTATTTAACAATTTTTTTTCTATCTTGAGGGGCTTAACATTAGTGGGATTGAACCATAAGTCGATCATATCAAGGTCCTGGAAAGAAGATTTAACGTGGGATACCCATTTATACTTTTACCACTCACTTGCTACAAGGTGGACTGCTGTATTCCGTTATCTCTCGAGACTATGCTGCTTCCACAGTCTAGCCGAAAAGAGGATTGGTCTTGCACGGATCAGGGTAGCAACCGAGTTACAGCCGAGCTCCAAGAAGACCCGAGCTGTGGGGGTATTGATAAGAGGCAACAACAATTTCTTCAGAAATGTATGTTCGATTGTGCAAAGCTTTGAGATGTTACTATACCCCCACAGTTCAGAGCCATACAGGATGGCAGGGATGGCCCGTTTACGGAATCGACCCAGGGCAAAGGAAATTGCACCTCTTCCATGCTTAGCATGAAATACCATAAGTGCTCCACCAACCTTCTCTAAGGTGGTGGACGATTTAATAACCTGGGCCGCCCAACCACCAAACTCCTCAAATCTCAGCCCTAAATAATCATAAAATTCAACCTCTTCAAGCACAGAGCCTTCAACTGCCACCTTCACTGATCTACGTTTTACAGATTTAGGTCGAAAGACCATCACTTTCAATTTTTCAATGTTCAGGCCAAGATCTAACTCACTTCATTTCTTCGTAAATGCAGACAATTTCTCAGGCCTTGCTGTGATGTCGCTATAAGAACTGCATCATCAGCATGAAACAGGGCTGGGTATTTGTCAGAATCAATTTCGGGGCAATCTTGACACTCCCTCATTAATATATCTATCACTCCTTGAATATAAGTATTGAAGAGGAGGGCGGCCAGTGTACAGCCCTGTCTGACCCCCCTTTCAACTTTGAAGGGACGTGCTAAATCACCACCTACCCCAAAATGACCACTAACCTTTTTTGAAGTATATAGCTGAAGTATTAAATTAATCAGGACACCAGGGATTTTATGTGCCTTTAATAACTGCCACAAGGTGTCTCTGCAAACTGAGTCAAACGCAGTTTTTAAGTCAACGAAAGCCACATACAGGCACATCTTCTTTAGGACAGTATATTTTTGCAATAATAAAAAAAACATAAAGCATTGGTCAATCGTTCCTCTGTTTTCTCTAGATCCAGCCTGAAGGTCGTGGATTATGTCTCCCCTATCCACCCAGTCCTGTAGATGTTTTAACACAACCTTCTCAAAGGGTTTGGTAATGCTGTCTAAAAGGGAGATTGAGCGATGGATTCCTGCGTGGGTTTTGCCACCCTTTTTGTAAATTGATTTAATCACCACCCATCTCCATTAGTCAAGTACTTGCCCCTAGACAAAATGGAATTTAATAGCCTGCATAATGCAGGGGCCCAGATAACCACCTCATCTTTTAGCAAATCAATCTGAATATGGTCTCGGCCAGTGGCTTTGCCACTTTTCAAATAATTAAGGGCTATGGCCACCTCTTCGATAGACACTATCAAAGCGTCATACTCTGAGGTATGCCCACCAAGGACGATTAACAATGGATGAGACACAGTCTTCCAATACTGGTAAGCAAAATGTGAGCACCACCCATCGTCGTTGATGTGACAGAGCAGAGGTTGAGCACCCTTCAAATCTCTAGCTGATACCAGCTTCCAAAAAAGTGAATAATCCCCTTATTGAAGGGCTGCATGGAGGGCAAACCATTTACCCTGAGTAAATGCCCCTTTTAACTTCAGATTTGTATATTTTACACAATGTTCACAGAGTTTCTCTCTATCTAATTCAAAATTCGATTTTATACAAGTGAGAATATCAGCCTTTGCTGTGCGTCAATCACTCTTGTATCAACCAGGTTTATTTAATACTTGCTTTTGGAACTGAAATACATGAGATAAAGTTATTAGTTAAAAGATCACATTCAGCCCAGATCTCTTAGTCATCAAACGTCCATCACAAATAACTTCTAAATTCTCCAGTATGGATTTATAGAGATGAGGCTTTAAATAGAGCCTCTTAGAATCGGAGTCGGACCATCTAATAGACTTCCAAGCATGGCCACTGACCGTCACTGGATGATAGTGGACAGTAATGCGGGGGAATCCCAAATTAGCTTCATATCCATTCATACTCAAAGTTAATGGGAGATGGTCACTTTCGGACCTCTAAATCACTTCAAAGTCAGTGACCCTTGACCAATACGGACCTATAATAAGAATATAATCAAAGAGGGAATTCCAACTGGGCCCCCTGAAGGTCAATTTTGCACGCTGGTCTTTACTAAAACGCCCGTTAGAAGTCCTCAAATTTAGATTAGCAAACATACAACGGGAATCCAGAGCCAATTTATGGCGTCATTTTGGGCCAGCAGCTACCAGGGCAGGGATGTCCCAAGCATGGCCTTGGTCATCCCATAGGTTCACCAACTCCTTTACTGTTTTCAGTTGGAGATTAAATTCCTCTGTAACAAGGATACTACTGTTGGGGAGCATTGTTAATGGTTTAGTAGTGATATGCTCTCAAGAGAGTGCAAAGTGGCTAGGTCGTGTGAAATGGACCATCTGTTCTAGATATTATTTAAATACAATGGGGCATGCGTTTCTTTCCGAAGCAGCAGCACTTGCATATCACCAGAGCCTGTGGGACCGGACTCAGTCCTTCATCCTAGGCTGATGTCAATCCAGACCAACAGACCACCCCTAGAACATCCCTTGGGACCCCTAGTGGCTAGGATAGCAAACGTCTGGTACCCCTCTAAGTGGAGAGGGTCTACTGTCCATGTTTCTGGTAGGATTACAATTTGGAAATTCCAAACAAAATTGCACGAAACTAGGTTATCTAACAGCTGTTTAATTCCTGCTACATTGCGGGATATCAGCTTAATTTTTTCTTGAACCCCTGCTATTAAACCACACTTGCTGCCCAGTCAATCTACTGCCTCCAAATCTACACAAACGAGTCTGCGGTTCTCACAAATAGTAGTAATGGGAGGACATTCTATGGGGGGGGTCACCCTGTCGAACTACAGGTTGAAGAATCTGGTTCTTGTGATTAGTGCGCATCTCGTGCTCAGACAGGGCCCTAAAAAACGTATCTGGGGACCTTAGTAGAATCATAGAGTTTCCAGTGGGATATACCCTACGCTCGATACGAAAGAGGCCTTCTACCAAGTGCCAGGATACAAAATAAACCTGCATGTAATGAAAGGCAGTACCTGGTATCGCACCTCTAACACAATATTGGATGTCATTCCTAATGACAAAAGGCAGCCTTTAGCATGACGGATCCAATAAATGCATTTTTTTTTTTTAAACTTTAGTTTTTATTTGCATTTTTTATGTGACAAACAACAAAGAAAGAACTGAATGACCCCTCCCCGCCCTCCCTTCGTAGCCCCCTCCCCCTTGGTAGCCCCCCCCGAACCCCTCCCCCCCGTATCCATTCCGGTTGTTTGTCTTTGGGAGACTCCCTATGTGGCTCCGTCTCTTGAGCCTCGAGGTCGGTGCGAATTGTGACCGCTTCTCTGGTTGGCTTAACGCCTCCGTACCCCCGGAAGCGGGGACCCAGTCCGTATCTTTCTGTCTTGCTGGACTAGACCCGTTCCTTTCTGGAGAAGCACCTTCCCTTAAGTTCAGTGGACATCCCATCCCCAGGACTGCTGCACCCCGTACCAGTCTGTAAGGAATGAGCTGGAGTCATTATTCACCATGGCGGTTAATTTGTCCATCAAGAACATGTTTTTTACTTTTTTCAGCCAGTCCTCCTTGGATGGGGGTTCGGGACTCTTCCATTTTTGGGCCAGGGCTACCCTGCCCGCTCTCAGCATGGTTTCCCACATCCTTGGGTATCGGTGGAGCTCTGTGTCCTCCGGGGGGAGGCCCAGCAACATCGTTAAAGGGTTTAGCGGCAGACTATCCTCCGTTACTTCCTTTATCCAACCCCTCACCGACTCCCAGTAGGACTGTACTTTCGGGCAGTGCCACCACATGTGGCTTCTAGATCCTGTCTGACCGCAACCTCTCGGACACCTCGGGGACACCCCGGAGAACATTTTGGACAGTTTTACCGGGTCTCTGTGCCACCCCTGTATTATCTTAAAGTTATGCTCCATGTCCGAGGTGAATAGGTTTCCATGGAATGCTATCTTGAATATTTTGGCCCAGGCGTCCTCGGAGATCTCCTCGCCCGCCAGGTCGTCCCAGAACCGGCGGAAGCCCCTTCTTCCTTTGAGGTTGTAGGTATTCAGTAGTTTATACACACTGGACACTGCCCCCTTCCTGGACGTCGCAGAGTCTAGCAGCTTCTCAAAAGGGGTCAACTGCCTACTCAGGTTTGGGCCCCATGCTTTGGCACAAAGGATGCCCTTCAGGCGGAGGTACTCGAAGATTGAGAGTGATCCCTGTCCGAGGGCAGCTTTCAAGTCCTCATAAGGCAGAAATTCGCCTTCTCTGAACATCTGTCCTGCCCACTCCAGGCCCCTATCTGACCAAGTCTGGGAGTTCCTGAACCCCTGCCCTCCTAAGTTGATAGGGTGACCCCATAGAGAGGACATTGGAGAGGGCCATGTGGTAAGATGAGCGGTGCTGGGGCCCTCTTTCCAGATGTCCCAGAGGACTCCCAGGGTCGGGTGTGATTTTAAGTGTTTCGGGATCATTTTGCGTGGGGCCCATAGGAGGTCTCTGACCTTTAGGGGGTGAGCGTCCATGTCTTCCAGGTAGGACCAGTACGTTCCCAGCCCCTCCTTCATGTGCTCCAGGAGGACGCGCAGTTGGGCCGCGCAGAAGTATAGGTGGAAATCCGGTAGCCCAAATCCCCCCTCCTCCCTTGGCAGGGTCAGCGTAGCCCTTCCGGTTCTTGGGGTTTTCCCTTGCCATACAAAGTCTCGTACCCCGTTCTGCAAGTCTCTGAAGCTCTGTGCTGGGACCCTAGTCGGGAGTGCAGTGAACAGGTACAGGAGCCGAGGGAGTACGTTCATTTTGATTGCGGTCATTCGGCCGTACCAAGAGAGGATCATCTTCCCCCATCTCCTTAAATCTGAAGTGATCACCGCAATCATGGGGTTATAATTAGCTGCTCCTAGATTCGCTAGATCCCTGGTGAGAAGTACCCCCAGATATTTTATGGCAACCTTACCCACCTTAATCCCGTGAAACCTAACCAAGGGGTCTAGCACTGGGTCTGTTGTCCTCATTGGTAGCATGACGGATTTCCCCGTGTTAATTTTTAGGCCTGAAAAGCGACCAAACGCAGAGACCAGGGCCAGGAAGGGGGGGAGTGAGGAAACCGGGTCCACCAGGTAGGCCAGGACATCATCCGCAAATAGGGAGAGCTTAAATTCTACTTCACCCCTTTTGATACCTCTAATATCTGGGCTGGCACTGACCGCTATTGCCAACGCCTCCATCGTAAGGACGTATATCAGGGGAGAGAGTGGGCATCCCTGCCTTGTCCCGCGGGAGAGGGGGAATGATTCAGACAATGTCCCATTCACCTGTACCCTTGCCGTTGGGGCCCGATAGAGGGCGGATATCCAAAGCATAATGTGAGTACCAAAACCCATCCTCCGGAGGAGGAGCTCCATGTAGCGCCACTCCACCCTATCAAAGGCCTTCTCGGAGTCCAGGGAAAGGACGCAGGCGTCCAAGTCCGATGATTGGGCGAAGTGGAGGAGGTCTATTGTTTTGCGGATGTTATCGGACCCCTGCCTTCCTCTAATGAAGCCCACCTGGTCCCCGTGTACTAGTTTCGGCATGATACCTTCCAATCTCCTCCCCACCACCTTGGCCAAGATCTTGACGTCAATGTTTAATAGTGATATGGGGCGATAGGAAGAGCAATCCGCTGGGTCCCTTCCCTCTTTGGGTAAGACTGCTATAATAGCTCCCATCATAGAATCTGGGAGGATGTCACCCTCCAGCACCGCATTGAAGACCCTTGCAAGGTAAGGGGCCAGAGTGGAGCGAAATCTCTTGTAGAAGAGGACGGAAAAGCCGTCCTCCCCCGGGGCCGTGCCCACCTTCATCCCACTAATCACCTTGTCCACCTCATCCTCGGTTATCGGGCCCTCCAACCCCTCGGACATTTCCCCAGAGAGGGACGGGATCTGTATGGAGTCCAGGAAGTTTTCTATCTGGGTGTCGTCCCCTTCGTATTCGGATGAATAGAGGGTTCTATAGTATTGCCGGAAAGCCTCTCCTATGTGGGGAGAGTCACATCCCAAGAGTCCCCGGGTGTCCCTCACTTCCTTTACCCTCCTGCTTTTCTGTACCTCCCTTAACTTCCAGGCTAGGATCCTGTCCGCCTTGTCCCCTTTCTCATAATATTTTTGCTTAACCATTTGAAGACTCCTCTCCGTTTTGTGTAGGAGGAGGTTTTTAAGCTGGAGCCTATAGTCCGCCAGTGCTGCCACCCGGTCGCGGTCTAGGGGTTGGGTCGGGGATCCCTCCGGCTGGAGCCTGGCTATCTTTTCTCGCAGGGCTTTCTCCTGGGCCAATCTCTCCCTCTTCTTTAGGGCACCTATCTTTATGAGGACTCCTCTTAGGGTTGCCTTGAAGGCGTCCCAGAGCGTGTGCGTGTTCACCTCTCCGTTGTCATTAAGCTCAAAGAACTCTGTTATGGAGTCCAATGCATTTATTTTTAAGTGAATCTTGATCTTCAAGGGGTGAGCTTAGGAAAATTGCTCATCACTATAGAGGGCCTATTCATTCCCCCACCTGCACCTGATACACCTGCCCCTGACATCGACCTGTCAGGGGCAAGTGTATTTCTAAAAAGTGGTAGAGCATTAGAACCGGTCAGTGGTGGTGATTGGCCACCGAGGCAATACGCCCTCCAACTGTTGCTCGCCTCCAGCGATACTGCAGACAAAAAACACAAAGATGGGGTAGGTAAACCTCTAATCCACGGCCTGCCCTGGGTTACTCAAGACCTTATGTGAAACTGATCTAGGGGCTGGGTCCAGAACATCCTTGTCCTGTTACCGACATAAAGGTTCTTCCTGGGGGTGCTATAATTCCAGGCCCTAGGCTCAAGGAATCCACCTTTGCCGTAATTATTTTAATTTCTTCCAACATTTTCCCCAAATCCCCCACCCAATTATCCATTCTTAATGCAATTGAAATCTTAATGTCAATAAACCTGTTCTCAACTGTCTTACTATGAGCACTACTGTCAACACATGCATTAGAACTAGACGTGTGGCAACAATTTTAGGAGCCAGTATCACAATATGATTTATTGCCACTGAGCAAGCAAAGGTAACACTAGTAAATCCTGGCCGATTATTACCAAGGCCCTGGGCTTCCCATTGCTAAGATCAACAGTTGATGATCTTAGGGGTTCGACCTGCAAGGCAGGGGGCACTTTAGTAGGTGTTATAAAATGTGTTAAAGACAAGGAGGACTCAGCCACTTCAGCCGGAAGTACTGAGGAACTCAAAGGCTTTCCAGCTTTAAACTGTTAATGGATTTCGACTATGTTAGAACCCGCCTTGCCCTTTTCCTGAACAATGTTAGATGTCTCAAACAAAAGATTCCGACCTCCTGACTAGCCCGGCTTTTGTGTCTTCTTTTGCAAAATGGAGGCCACAGCAAGGCCTAACTAGAACAGGGACTGGATCTTTAGCTGGGTCTTGAACCATGTCACAAAAAGCAATCAGGTCCGAAGAGACTACATACACCACACAATTGGACTTCAATGGTTTCCCTTGAGGACTAGGGATAGTGCTTCCGCCAGGGGGGCTGTAAAGTCCTTTCCCCCATTTCTGTCAATATCGGATAGAAGATCTTTGATTTCCATGATCAATTGATTTACTTCTTTTATTCGTTTAATAATCTTGATATTTTGCGTTGGCTGGCGCCAACAGGGATTGGATCATCGGCTTTCTCTTTGACCATTGCTTAAAATATCAAATGAAAATATCAATTCCGACGTGAAAAAAGGAAAAAAATGAGCCTCAGTATAAAAATAGTTCCCATTAGATATTTACACCGCCATGCCAAATGTGGGGTACGGGCGAGAACTCTGCAAAGGTCTTTAACGTACGAACAGATTATAAAAAAAAATTCAATAAAGCCTGGGGCCTAGCAAAAGAGTCAGAGGAATCTACTCACACTTGATGGGCAGGCAGACACACCGATCCAAAGCCAATGTGTTTTTCTTTTATTTTATGTTTACTTATTTATACACTTGTAATGTGCCGGAGCCCACAGGCATCAGGGTGCCAGAAGAAAGAATACGATGAAGATAGAGAGGGCAAGAAAGCCACCACAGAAGAAGACAAGAAAGGCACATTATTCAAAAACAAGAGTTTTTAATTTCTTTTTAAAACTCAATAGATTTTCATCCAACCACAGTTGTGTAGGGAGTTAATTCCACCTCTTAATAGCTTGCACAGCAAAAGCTTTGCCCAGGCCTCTTACTCTTTTACACCGTTGCACCATCAAGTACACCCCACTGCTCGACCTTGTAGTTTGCCCCGAAGAGTAAGCAACCAGACCCGCTTTCAGGAACTCAGGTGCATTACCACAAAGACATTTATGGGAAAGGGCCAGCGCTTTAAACTGAATGTGTGCTTTCACAGGCAGCCAGTGTAGACTTGTTCTGTGTGCCGAAATAGGCTCATGCCATTAGGACGTTCTTGACGATCCGCAAAGCGTCATGTTATAGCACCTGCAGGCGTCTAAGTCCATTGGTGCTGATTCCAACCATGTGCACGTTAAAATAATTTAATCCAGGTGCTATGAGTGCGCGCACAAGTGTAGCACAGTTAGCCTCGGAGATATAAGGCTTAATTAATCTCAGAAGTCTGAGAAAATATTGGATTTTATTGGCAACATTAGTAATGTGAGAGTCCAGGATTAAAGATGATTCAAACGTGACACCAAGAATTTTAACCATGTCCACCACCTTGCATGCGCCCTGTGGAGCTCCACAATTTAGCACTTCCTCGGATGAGGAAACATTTCCCCAAACGATCTGAGAGACTTGGTTAGATAAGAACGAGTGTTAATCCAGGTAATTGCTTCAGATGAGGTAATACCAGCCCCTCTCACGTTCATCAGGAGCTTGTCGTGGTCGACAAGGTCAAAGGCTGCTGACAAGTCCAACAACATCAGCAGCCCCACCTTGCCCTCATCCATAATGTGCATCCTACGCCGCTGCGAGTTATTAGTGTGAAAAATACCTTCCACAAAGTCTTGAACAGCAACAGGCTTACCGCTGAGGGCTGCAAATGAGGCTCCACTCAACCGCAGCTTACGACAGCCACCCAACAGTTCCTGAAGTGCTGTGCTGATCCCAGATAGTCGAGTGACCCCAAAACAGATTCCCAAACAGCAACAAAACCGCGTGTTTGGCTTTCCCAGCCTGGGCAGGGGTTATGTGAGGAGTCTGTAGCATTTATCACATTATAGAGCTACCCGAGTTGAAAGAAATGAAGTATGGGATACATTCTCTGCCCACTAAATAAATATAAAGAGTGCCAAGATGGTACAAATTTCCATTGGTCGCGCTGATCACTGGTCTGGGCGGAGCAGCTAAATATCCACAAAGGTCTCACAAAATGATTATTTAGCAAGTCTCCGGACACTGCTGCCATGCGTAGCGCTAACTAAAATGTATTCCAGGCCGTGCTCCCCCACTATCTATCACTTTGCAACACAGTGGACTTCAATCATATTGTTTTAATATGGGGTCGTTAGCAGGCAACACAAGTAGAGTGCAATGGAATGAGTAAATTAACTATTAAGCTAACTCATATTCAGTGTTAATGTTTGAAGTTCAACTTTGTGACTTTTAGAAACTTGTGTCTTTTGCATACCAAGAAAATTTTAGAGAAAGGGCATTACACAAAAACGAGAGAGTGATAGCACCAAACACCTCAAGGGACTGTATATAAAAAGCAACAGATGGATTGTTGGGATGGACTATGTTGTTACCATTACATTATTATTTTTGATGTTTGTAGACTTTTGTTGGTTTAACCTTAACTCTTTATGCAAATTTATATTTCTATATCATTAGAGAAATCCAAGAAATGGATACATATTCATTTTTTTATTTTTTATATCTCAAACAGCACAAACATAGGGTCACATTACAGTCTTGAAAACAACATTTGACATCTTATATCAGATTGGACGGAGTCAAGGGCAACGCAGGGGAACACAAGGGAACATCACTTGTAGTGTAAGAGTAACATTAAAGCCTCAAGTGTCTAAGTGTTGCCCGGAGCAGTACTTGTGGGTCATGTAATGAGAGTCTTCCCATTTCCCCCAGCTCTTACCAATCTTCCCAGGCAGCCTGTGGCTGTATAGATGCGTCTCTCCAAGGATGCACATCTATCCACATCATTAAACCATCTGTTCATACTCAACTTGTCAGCCGAAACCCAGGTTGCAGAATTTTGCCTCTTTCCCACCCACAGCGCGAATGCCAGAAATGCCTTTTCACACTTGGTAAAGTCTGATTCCCCCGATATGCCCAGCAACACCAGTTTCGGTCGTGTGGAACTGGGGACCCCATGACTAGAGATAATTTATTAATTTGTTTCCTCCAGAAGCCCTGAAGGACATTAGACTCCCATAGCATATGAAAGAAAGTACCTTCATCACTCTTGCATCTCAGACATTTACTGTCATCCACCGCGCCCCCATCGTATCATTGCAACACGGCAATAGTACACTCTGTGAAGCATTTTGAATTGGATCAGTCCCATTTTAGCGTCGACACAGATCTCCCGTGGGAACATGAGCACCTCTACCCACTCCTCAAGTTCCAGGGGACCTAAATCTCTTTCCCATTTTTCTTTTAGCTTAACCAGTTCATGCATTCCGGAGCAGTTGAGGACTTAGTATAGAGTGGAGGTGGCCTTGGTTGGAATGGGCACAGGGAAGACATTGGTCTCAAGGGTGGAGGTTTAGGGAATTGCACTTAAGTCAGGGAACTGGGCACTCATGGCATGTGTTATCTGCAAATATTTGTAGTGGTCACTCGGTTGAATCCCGAAGTTCCTTCGCAAGGCCCCCAAGAGGCATCGGTCCTCTATCAGATTGGCAAGCGTGTGTATGTCCTTTTCCTCCCAGGACACGAAGTATCACATTTTTTGAATCTCTTGGAGGTGTTTATTATGCCATATTGGTTGTTCAACTGTCGGTCTCGCCAGCCACCCAATATGTTACTGAGCACCCCCCCCCCATACTTGACGGACATGTAGTATCAACTTCGACATCCCTGCTAGTTTCTTGTCTACATCATATAGTATCTGGATAGGGGCGATCATGTCACTCCTACCCAGCGCAGCTTCAATGTGAGGGAGTTCCGGGGTCCCCATGCAGCCAGTCATTTACCACTCCTATTTGTGTCCCCCGCGGGATTCTGTCAATTGCTGTGAAGATTACATGGGGAATGGAGGACGGGGCATTCTGGAGGACGTATAGGAAACGTGGAAGTGTGAGCATCTGAACAGAGCCTCCCTGTCTAGAAGCGTTAAGGGGAGCGTTAGCCAGTGTGAGACATCGGTAGCTAATCTGTCTATTAGGGGCTGTAAGTTACTTTGGAGGAAGTCCTCCAGGACTCCCTCCAGGACTGGTTTGATGCCGAGGTAGGTGAAACCTAGGATCGAAACCTTGTAAGGGCATTGTTCAGGGTGTGCGGCCTCTCCGCCGTGTAGAGGAAAAAAGATTGTCTTTTGTCTGTTCACTCAAAGCCCCCCAAATGTTTGGTATTCAGTGAGAATGCGGGAAACTCCTGGCACAATATCGCTGGATTACCAAGATATATGAGAAGATCGTTTGCGTATATTGAAACGCGATACTCTCTTCCCCAGGGCCAGGAAAATCTGAGGCAGTTCCTACCCATTCTCAGCCCTATAGCCAATGGCTCAATGGCGAGGAGAAACAACAGGGGGTAGAAGGGGCAACCCTGACTGGTCCCACGGCTCAGCGTGAACACTTGGGAGGATTTGCTGTTAACTCTAACGACCGCTTCCGGCGAGTCAGAGCAGTTTCACCGAAGACATCAATTCTCGATCCAAAGGCCATTCGATCCATGATTTCCCACAAGGCATCCCAACCCACTGTATCAAATGCCTTCTGGAAGTCCACGGGAAGAAGTCCCAGTGGATCAGAGATGGACAAAGCCTGTTCCATGGCAAGGTGTACCCTACGGAGGTTCATCCGGGTGGACCTGTCGGGGATGAACCCTCACTGGTCGGGGTCTACCAGGGAGCCTATCACTCCTAGCATACGGTTTGCTAGGATCCGGCCAAGGATCTTGGTTTACCCGTTAATCAACGATATGGGCCTATATGATGTGCAGAGCTCTGGGGGCTTCACGGGTTTGGGGATTACCACGATGCATGTTCCACTGAGATCCGGGGAGAGTCGTCCCTGTTCTTTGCAGCATATGAACATGTGGTGCAAGTGTCTAATTGCGGCATTCCCAAGTCTCTTCCAGATTTCTATCTTCCCCCTCCGTAATCTCGGAATCAAGAACTTGTGTCTGTTGCTCTGAGAGGTAGGGGAGTTCGATTGAGTCTAAGAAGCTTCGGACATCTCTCGCAGCCCCTCTTGTGGGGGGGAGTAGAAGATAGCAAATGCCTCCACGATCTCCAAGTCTGCAGTTACCTATTTTCTCCCTTCCACGAGTATGGCTCGTAGGTGTCCTTTGCTATAACTTCATCTATCTAGCAAGGCCAGAGTTTTACCAGCCTTATCTCCCGTCTCCTATATATGACTTCGGACAGACCAATGGGCAGTGTGTGCATTATCTAGTGCAAGGTTTTTCAAGACCTCTTGTGCTGTTAATAGGACTTTTTGAGAGACTGGGGACCCGTACTCTGGTAGCCGATCCTCTGCCCTGACCACCCGTTCTTCACCCTCTACGATCTCTTGCATGTGGCATCATCGGTGGGCAGAGGCCAGGGAGATAGCTTCACCCCGTAGGACTGTCTTATATGCCTCCCATAATGTTACCGGGGAATCCACTTGTCCTTCGTTAAGTTCGAAGTCTGTGGTTTTGAAGGAGAAGCCCTCCATCATTTCCAGAATACCCAGGCAGCTTTGGACCTGGTACGCCCATCTTTTAGCGTTATCAATAATTGAGAGTCTTGCGAGGAACCTCGCTGCAAACAACCTGTGGGCAAAGTTCAGCGGAATAAAGAGATAGTCTATCCTGGAAAGCGGTCTATGTGCATTAGAGTAGAATGAGTATCCGTGCACTGTGCCGTGTAGCATCCTCCATGTGTCTATCAGTCCCATTGCTGCCATAAAGCAGTATAGTTTGGTCGGGCATCATTATTCCTACTACCCTGGTGTGATCTATCCCTGTCCTTCTTCATGACTTCGTTAAAGTCACCCCCCAGGACCCATGTGTCAGCCTGTTCGGCGAGCACTACAAGTTGGAGGTTGGTCAAAAGTTCCTTTGTGAGTGGAGGGGGAGCATAAATTGCTATCATACGCCAGCAACTTTCCCACAGGTCAACAAGAATCAGTATGAATCTGCCTCTTGGGTCGGTGTGCACTATCTTCAGCCGGAATGGTAGTCTCTTACATATGAGGATCATTGTACCACTCACCCTCCTTGAGAATCCTGCATGATATGCCTTGGAGTAGTTGGATCTCTTGAAAAAATGGCAGTCCGTGCCGACTAAGTGAGTTTCGGTAAGAAGGGTGACATCGGAGGAGTGTCTGT
The DNA here is from genome assembly GCF_040938575.1 of Ambystoma mexicanum. Classification (NCBI taxonomy): domain Eukaryota; kingdom Metazoa; phylum Chordata; class Amphibia; order Caudata; family Ambystomatidae; genus Ambystoma; species Ambystoma mexicanum. Next base: position 309,894,424 of record NC_090921.1, read on the forward strand.
TAAGAAATTGGAGGATCAATCTCTGTTTTATGGTGGATATTTCCCTGTCACGTGTCATGGTGTTATGTGTGATATTTTTGGATACTACTGGGCACTGGGGAGACACGATATGTCATGGATCCTGCCTTATGTCACTCATATGTGTATCAATACTGCCGGTGCTCTCTGGCATCATTTCTGCAATGTAATCAACTCATTTGCCAGAACCATTCCCAGCCCATACCATACCACAACCAGCCCCCCCACGCTGCACTTCCCCCACACTTGAAGTGCCTGTAGCCCAAGCTCATGAAATTAACAATTTACAAACCATACATGGGATGCTTTTTGAGGCCAATTTACAGGGGATGGGGGGGGCTAAATTTGCACAGTTGAACCACCCAACTCTGCGAAGGGAGAAATGAAAACCAGTGAGGGGAAAGGGAGGGAGGGGGCTTTGCCGGGAACCAAGTTGCGAGCTGACTCCATGGTGGTTACGCAGCATCTCTACGATGGGTATAAAAGGATACTTTGTTTGTCCGGTGTCCGTGTGTCTGCTAAGGTTTCACACAGGCCAGGTCACAGGTCTTTATTTCAAGGGGCCTCTGCTTGTTCCAGCTCATTCCGCTCTGGTGGTGGTGGACGCTGCTCAGGAGGGGCTCTGTCGGGTCAGCGGCGGAATCTTCCACTTATCCGTTTTGAGTCTGGACCCCAGTCGCCCTCAGGTGTCGTTCAGCCCAGTCCCAGGCCTCCTGAGGATTTGTGAAGTGCACCGTGGTGCCGTTATGATAAATCTTCAATTGAGCTGGGATCAATATCCCATATTTCATGTTCATGGCATACAGCCGTCATTTTAGGTGTTCAAACATTTGCCTGGCTCTTCGTACCTCGTGGGTATAGTTGGGGGAAAAAGGATATCCGGAAGCCATTGGGCCTCATTCCGAGTATGGCGGTAAGGGATAGCGGTCACCGGTAACGAGACCGGTGGCGGTATTCCCTTACCGCCATACTCCGAGTTCCCTCTGCGCCCTCGCCCTTAACGCCTGCTTTGAGCAGGTGTTAAAGTCGAGGGCGCAAAGGGGCCTCCAAGCCAATAACGGTGACCGTAATGAACGGTCACCGTTATTTGCATCTTCCCCATTCCCATTGAGCCCTATGGGGGCTCATTTGGGAATGGGGAAGAGCCTTGGTGAATGGGGAATTACCGCCCCGCCAACCTTGGAATGGGGCGGTGATTCCGCCATCCACCAAGGCGCTGCCGTTCCGGGTACGGCGTCAACGAAGGCGTTAATAGCGCCATTGGTTAGCGCCGTACTCGGAATGAGGCCCATTGTGTGTGATTGCCATCTGTAACACTGCATCTCTATCTCTGTAGTTCAGGGGCCTGGCTATCACCGTCTTCGGCAAAGTGCCTGGGGTAGTCCCTCCCGTTGGGATTCGGTGAGCCCTCTCCACTGAGAGGAACCTAGAAAAAGATTTTGGAGCAAAGATGTCAGGCAGCCACTGTTCCAGGAAGAGCTCTATGCTTGGACCCTTTGTTTTTTCAGTAAGGCCCAGGATATGCAGATTGTTCCGGCGTAGTCTCCCCTCTCCGTCGTCAACATCAGCTTCTACGATCTTAAGGCGGGCCATCACCTGTAAGAGTTGCTGGTTGGTCTCTCGGAGTCCGTCCTCTGTCGCTGAGATGGTTTGTTCGGCCTCTCCGGTATGGGAGGACAACTTCTGTAGATCATGTCGGGAGGAAGGACGCTTCCGCTGTGATACCATCCATTTTTTTCTCCATTGAGGAGCGGGAGCTAGCTTTAGCCGCCATCAGATCTTTAAGGGAAAGAGTGTCCTCTGTGGTTTGGGCTTCTGATTGAGGTGGCGGTCGTGGCGATCGCATATCGGTCCATCTTGCTTTGTGTTGAGGTCTTTCTTTGTTTATCTTTTCCCATGTTGCGTGGCAGGTCCGACTGGGCTCCCTGTGGTCGTATGGTGCTGTGTCAATGTGGCCAGGCTGGGTGTTTAATTTTCATGCAGGAATTCAGAGTCCATGTGGCCCCTCCACTACCCAGTAAGATGCCGCCACAGTGGGGACGTCCAGGTTATCAGTGGCGGGTTGACCAGAGATTAGCCACCTCACCATTCGATGTGTGGTTGTATGTCCATACCAGTGTCCAGTCTGGAGGGCAGATGTGTCCCGCCATGGGTTACCACCTAAGCCCCGGGCGCTCCGTCCAGACCAGTCCGTCAGACGTATGTCTATGGATTCTGGAATACAGCACTGTTCTCTGAGTTCCCAAGGGCCTAGGTAGACCTGCGTTGCATGGGCAGGTATTGTTGCATCGGCTCCTGCCTGGGTCTGTGCACAGGTTGGCGGGAGCACACTGGGCCGTCTGCACCTACAATGGAGGGGCACCTTCACCAGGGTATCGTTATCTATGATGTTTGCAGGATGGCTGTGTGTCCACCGTGTTGAGGCCACTGGAGGGGGCCACTCCAGTTCCTGGTGGAGAGGCAGTGTCCAGGCTGTCGTTAGGGCTGGAATCTACTAGTCCGGGGTAAGCGGTCATCTCGCTTCAGTTGGGCATTGTGTTTAATCATTAACTTTGGGACATTTGCTGCTGGGCCCAATTCTCCTGTGATCTCGAGTGTTATGAACAAAAGTGGCTGTCTCTGTAGGTCTGCCCTCCTCTCCAGGGCCAGGATACTGTCAATATTGTCTTGAGAGGCCTCCCCACCGATTAGCAGGCACTGCAGGACTTCAAACGGTTCTCCCTCCAGCCACGTAGTGCCCCTGTCCTAGGGGAAAGAGGAGGGGGGGCCGCTTACCGGAGGTGTCAGTTGCCTGTGGTGCGGCCTGATCAGTTAAATTGTGAGTCGTGCCACATTCTCAAGCACTGGGGCTGAGTGTGCTCTGATGTAGAGACCAGAAGAAAATGAGAGGCCATGGGGGGAGCCGAGCCCCCAGAGCCCAGCGTCACCAGCTACACCCTAGTTCCCGTTTACGCAAGGCATAATCATTTCTTAACGCATCACAAAAATAATCTCATTTCATCTTCAGAATTGAGCTCTCCTTTAACACACCGCAAATAACATATGCATCTTGCCTCCATCTGTTGCAGTTTAAGTTTCAGGTCTCCGCCCCTTTTGTCTAACTGAGCTTTCATTAGACTGATACATTTCAGTTGTCTCATATCTTCCCTTTGATGGCGTGGGTGCCAATATGTCGCTAGTGGGAGTTGGTGGTCTTGTATTTTAAGGCTTGCCATATGTTCTCTAATCCTTATTCGGAGCTGACTGATAGTACTACCCAGATAAAGTTTCTAACACACACATATTACAGCACATATACTGGTGATTGTGGCTTTCATTGCATTTCTGCGATATCTGTTTCTATCAGGTTCATATTCTCCATCTCATTATATAGTGGCATCTGCTCCAGGATACGATTAAGTTCGCTGTGTGTGCGTTATTAATTCTTCAAAATTCAAAATTCAATTATACCATATGATCTGTTCTGCAATTAATGAAGTCCTTGATTTTAATAGTGAGTCCCCCTATATCAGTAAATTCCGGCAATCCTGGGTGTACATACCTGCACATGCTGCATGTGCCGCATTTATAAAAGCCTGTCACATGCTTGAGCCAATCACTGCCACTCAAGTTCTTGGTAGATAGAAAAGATGGGCAGAGCTTATTCTTAAGGGTTGGTGTCCTTGTGTACACAAATGTAGGTTTCTTGTCCAAAAACAGCCCTAAGTCTACGTCCATACAGAAAATTGCCCAATGCCTGGGTTCTATTCTATATAGAATAACAAGAGGGGGCGAGACACGCACTCCATTTCCCATGGTTAAATCCCAACTGCTGCCAAAATGTTCATAGGGTTGAATCCCTTCAGCTGAATTTGTAATTCTGTTCTCCATGTTCACAGGTTGAATCCCTTCAGCTATATTTGCACTGCTGTTCTCCTCCTAGCGCTTTCGTGTCTCCAACACTCATCAGGGAGGCTGTGTTGCCTTTCTTTCCAGGTGATTCCAATTTAATTGCTATTGCAGTCTCTAAAGATTATGGTAGCTGTAGTGAAACCATTTTAACAATTCAGGTGACCAGGAAATAACTCCCCTCCAGAAGCACGCATCTTACCCTTAATAGGGGGAGGGGGAAAAACATAATTATGGGTCTCCAATGTGGGGCATAATAACCCCTGTGCTGCAGCCTCTGGAGTCCGGATCTCCACAAAAATACATGAAAAACAAGAGGGGGCGAGGCGCGCCCTCCAGTTCCCAGCCAATATACGACCTGAAACAAAAATTTTGGGGTTAAATCCCAAAAGTGTCCAGTACATTCACAGGGTTAAATCACTACTGCTGCCAAAATGTCCATAGGGACTCCAGAGGCTGTACCACCAGGGTTATTTTGCCCTACACTGGAGAGCCATGATCATGGTTTTCCCCTCTCCCCCTGCTAAGGATATGATGTGTGTGTTGGAGGGGAGTCTGTCACTGGTCACCTGAATTGTTTAAATGGGTTCACTATATTGACCATAATTCCTAGAGACTGCAACTGCATTTATATTGGTTTCACTTGAATTGAATGGCAACTCAGCCTCCCTGATGAGTATTGCAGATATGAAAGTGCTTGGAGGAGCAAAACAGTGAAAAAGGGAATCAACCCTGTGATTGGGATTTAACCCTGTGATTGTTTTTGGACACTTGTTTGGGTAATATATTGGTCAGGAATTGGAGTGCGTGCCTCACCCCTGCTTTTTTGAATATTCTATATAGAATATTTGCATCTTTTGAACTTTTTGTAATAATGTCACTGTTATTCTTGGTCTTCCCCAATTTTGCAGTCGGATCCAGCATATCAGATCTTTGTTTCTATCCAATTTTGCTGCGGCCCTCGTTGATGATCGTGGTCTGATAGCCTCTTTCCCGAAATCTATCAGTGAGTAGTTCACATTCTTTAGTATAGTTGTGCTCTTCTCTACAATTGCAGCATGCTCTATAACATTCTTCTACTGATATGTTGTTAATAGTTGATTTTCTGTGGCAACTTATGCATGTAAAGTAGGATTCACCTCGGTAGATTTCCTAAAGTTTGTGGTTTGTATATTACCTTGATATATCAGCCCTGACTGAAATCAGCTTTCAGAACTAAACTGAGTGAAACTCATACAACTGTACAGTTTGGATGAAAAGTGTATATTTAACAGGGTGGGCTGTTTTTTCTTTCCCTGATTCAGTTCTACCCCACTTAACAGAGTGTTCCATTTAGATCTTGCAGATCACAATTTGTGGGGGAATTTAACATCGAATACATGCCTCTCTGAGCAAAACTCCAAATCAGATACAGACAGGCACAGATAATGGGGCATTTTCAGGAGGGGCTATTTAAACTGAATGCTTTGATGTTTTTCAAAGGCTTCATCCATCCCTGCCTGAAGAAGTAGAGCCATTCCAGGAAAGCTCACAGATCAGCAAAATAAATAATTTTGTTAGCCAAATTAGGTATCAACTAGTTTTCTTTCGGATCAACATCCTATTCAACCCTTAGATATTATGGAACAAGCAAAATGAATATACACACATACCACACACTCTCACGACACACACTCTAGTGACACATTCCAACGAGACACACATCTAATACACATGTGCTTACTACACATAACATGTAGATGTACGACAGATTTTCTCACACACTCCTATGACATGTGCTCCTATGACACGCTCTGCTATAACATGTGGTCCTACAACACACACTCCTACAATAAATGTTCCTATGAAATGCTGACCTACTACACACATGCTTACTACACATAAAATGTGGATGTACAACACATGCTCTTTCTCTTATGACACATGTTCCAACCACACACTCTTATGACACGCACTCTTATGATACATACTCTTATGATGAACGCTTACCACACATTCTTAACTCACATCAAAGGCAAGTCATACAACTGTGCATGAAGCGTATGAGTTTTACATATTGTACATTACACAATTAGCATCTCCTAAAGAATCAAATGTAAGGCAAGTCAAAGCTAACTTTGATGTTGTTTTAGGGTGATGGAATAAATATGCAGTTTTCATATGAACTGTACACAGAGCATAAGAGTCTTACAGATCGCACATTGCAAAATTAACATCCCATGAAACTCACAGCAAAGGCAAGTCACAGCTGGCTTTGATGTCAGTTTTAAGGTGATAGAATAAAGGTACTTTTCACAAAATCTGCAGCAGGAGGAATATGAGTTTCACAGTTTGTACATTAAGCGGTTTATATCTGAAAACATGATTTAACACACGTGCCTACAACACATAACATGTGGATGTGAAACAAGAGCTCTCACATGTACCTATGACACATGTACCTACAGCATTGCTCCTGCTACATATGCTTTGTTGAGACATTCTACTACCACACACACTTTTACAACACATACTTACTGCACACTCATACAACACACACTCTAATGACACACACCTCCTACAACACTCACTCCTATGATACATGTTCCTATGACATGCACACCTACTACACACGGGCCTACTACGTATGATATGTCGAAGTACAACACATGCCCTCACTTGAACCTACGACACATGCACCTATGACACATGCCCATATGACATGTGCAACAACAACACGTGCTAATGCGACACATGCTCCTATATACAACTCCTCCCTCCTACTTCTCTCACTGCTATGGCTCTCTATCGACCCCCCCTAATGCTTTCTTCTCTGATCAGACCCTTCTCCTTGACTAATCTCCTACTGTGAGAAACCAGAAGATATCTCCCCCGCTAGTACTTGGGGATCTGATATTCAGGTGGCCAGGACACGGCCATCGCTTTTTGGACCAGTGCGGGAGGATCACCTGGGTGAGGGGACCTCGGGCGTGGGAGTGGGACACCGGATGCTGAGACACGGTATCCCTTTCTTCCCTGTATCACCTTTACCTCACCCTACCCGATGGGATATTTAGAAACTCCCCCCCCCACATCCCTTTTCCTGCACGAACACTTTTACACGGACAGCCCACTCTGGGAGAAAACAGACTCACATCCAAGCTGTGTACCTGACATGTTCCAATACTATGATCAGACAAGGTCAGGCACACCGGACCTCCATTACACTTCACCACACAGATAAAAAGAAGGGCACGAGAGCACACTCGGAGTGAGGTAAAACATACGAAGACACAGCAGTTTCGAGTCGGCAGTTGAACAAATGGAGAAAGACAGCCAGGCACGAGAAGTTCATGAGAGGGGCAACACTGTTGACGTTTTGACAGGAAGCTGTTACTCTAAAGAAACCTTCAAGGCAGAAAACGTAAGACCAGGAAGCCAGGCTGAAGAATCCTGCAGTGTAAGTCGGAGATACTGAGGGTACTCCAGTGTAACTGACCAAGACAGAGAGGAACAGCAGACGCCGTGGAATTGTTATTGGCTCCAAGTACAAAGAAGCGACAGAGAACAACACAGTCGGTGAGTTGGGGAGACCGATGCCAGACCGGTCTGTGTTGAAGTCAAGGTTGCAAGTGGCAACATTGTGAAAACGAATATTGTTAAACGCATGTCATGAAAGACGCGAGGGTAGCTAAATTGCTGGAGAATATTTGAACATTAAAAGGAAAGATACAATACTGTTGACAGAGTAGTCCCACACTATGAATGTGCTCAGTCGAAAGTCTCTGTACGGTATGCCGACAAAACAAATAATAGTAGAAGATTGATGTGAAGTGTAAATTGTGTGAAGTGAATCGAAGTGGTCCTGCAACGGTTTAGGCAAAACCCATCGCACATTCTAAGGTTTTCAATTCTGGTATCAAAAGGGATCTGAGCCCGAACGAGGGGGATCCATGGTCCAAGCCCGAACGAGGAAGACCAAAGTGTGAACATTGTAAAAAAGGGATCTGAACGTGGACGAGGGGGACCCATGGTCGAGCCTGAAGGAGGGAGACCAGTCTTGGAATTTTAAGAATGAAAACCCTGACAAAGGAAAGGATCTTTTGTGTGTTTCTTGTTACATCAGGACCTCTTTGGCAGAAGGCCCTGATGCCTATGTGTTGAACTGTTACCTCGTGACCAAGAAGCCGGAGTGTGTGCGAAGCCCACACATTCCGTTTTGCCCCGTGCTGAAAACATGGAGAAGGGAAGCCAACTGCTCATCTACCCTGACATATCATTTCTTCAACATTTTTCTTTTGCATTCATTGTTATCCCACACCATGTTGTATTTAGAAGTAAGGATTGGCAATAGATTTATTAGAATAGGCCCTTTTATTTTGACCAACTCCACTAGGACTGCATTGTTATTATTTGATGGTCGTAGCTTGCTCCCACCTTTAGATTGTGGTTTCGATAGGTGTTCTACCAACCCATTGAAGTTCAATAAACACCCTTGAACTGTGATCGCTTGTGTCCGTCTTCACTGTTTGATACCATGCCCTCCTTACCAACATCCAAGTGTCTTTCTGGGGGACCATAACCTCCCTAAACCCTCTGCATCCTTGAAAACATATCCCTCCTATCTGATGACTCCCTCTACTCCTTCCATGACCAACCTACCCACTCTTTTGGGAACTCACTTGAACGTGTCTTTTTCTCTAATTCACTCTCCTCATGTGACCTCTCCAATTACCATTCACTTTCTGATCCCACCATTGTTTACTTTAACATGTCGGCCCCTCCACCTTCTACTACTCATCACCCCTATTCAATGACTAAGAGACAATTAAGGAAGGACTCTCTTGCCCCTTACATTAATGATGTGAGGACCTCCCGCCTGTCTCTTTTACCTATTCATGCCTCTTCCATTGACTGTGCTTTCTCTGACTTTCACTATGCACTTGTGACTCAATTTGACCAACACTGTCCTGCTTGCACATTCACACCTTCCTGTCCTCCTCCTCAGTGTTGGATCACCTCTGAAAAACTGACCCTCTGATGGGAGTGTGGAGGCCTGCTAGTGTTATTGTGGTGTGGCCGTAGCCACCAAGAGAAAGCTAATAAGCCCTGGTGCTGCTGCACTTTAGGGCACTGGACTAAATTACCCAGAAGCCTGGGTGGCATTGCTATGGGCGTACGGCACACAGGTCTAGCTTGATAAGACGCACCTCCGTTCAAGCCAGTTGCTGGTGATTAACTTTTGGAGGCACGGGTGGAGGGCATTGTTGAAGCTCCTGGAGAAGCGTGGTGTGTTCATTTTCTTTCGGGTGCGGGGAACGTGGCAAGACTTCTGAACAATATTTCCCCAGGTTGCAGCGGTGATGCTTCCCGTGCTGCAGCGGTGAGGTGGGAGAGTTGCTGTGAGCAGGTGCGGTGCTGGCAGTGGCAGAGTTGCATACGGCTTGTCAATGTTTGCTCAGGAGTCCTCACAAGGCTACCGAGCCTCGTATAAGTGGACATTTTGAATGCTAAGCATATTCTCAGAATACACAGGGGCATTTACTCATCATGGGGCAATGTTAGAAAATAAGTGACTGTGTTGTGGACACCAAGTTTATGTAGAGCGCACAAGTGTGGGACTTGTTTGTAAACACATTTGCGCAGTGGGGTAACTTAAGCAGGCCACAGTGCAGGGAAGTTATGGTTGCCTAATATCTTATGTGTGTGAACAGATCACAGGGAGGGGAAGGAAACAAAATGTACTGAGCAATGTGCTAAATGCTGATCAAGACATTCATTATATGTTGTACATGTTATAATTTCACCAATTCATCATTTCATTCCATTATCTATGCTACAGTTATGTTTTATGTTGTTTGAGTGAGGTATGAGATCAGATACTGCCAGGATGTGACAGGTTAGGTCATAATTGAAGTCAAGTCTGTAAAGAGATGTCAGGTGGTCAAGGTACATGAGATAAGGGCATGTGCAGATGTTTACAGAGTCACAAACAAGAGTGACTGTGTGTCTAAGATATTCTTTCCCAACTAGTTACCCTAAACCTCTTTCCGGTTTCCCTACAATCCCCTTACCGATCCATAACCTATCCCTAATCCCTCTTTCCCCCACTGTCTGCCTCATGGTTACCTATTATATGGAATCAGGAACCCATACCAATCACGGTGGAAGGGGTTGTATACATTTCGGCTTCTGTGGTTCCGGAGGGGGTGTTCATACCCTTCCGTTTGATGGGTTGTGACATAATCACCAGCCCCCATTTGGGGATTTTCACACCAGCCAAGCCAAAATGGATGTTGCTTCTTTACCTGTAGCTGATGTGCTAAAGGCAGTACAGGACATTCAGTTAGAATTGGCTCATTCTAGGCAGGAGACTACTGCTTTAAAGGCTCAAGTGAAAGGGTTGATGGTTCAGAGAATGGCATTGCCTAGTCCTGGGCCCCCTACTTCGCAAGCTATGTCTAGTAGGGCATCCACTGTAGTGGTTCACATACCAAACAATGTTCTGTTGGCTACTCCGGAACATTTTGCAAGAGAACCAAAGAACTATATGACATTCTTAACTCAGTGCTAGTTAAATGTATTATGCAAGTCCACAGCATTTGAGAGTACACAAGCGAGAACAGCATTTATTATTTCTTACTTGACAGAGGATGCAGCGGCTTGTGCAATGCCTTTGGTACAGAATGATGATACAATTGGGACTTGTTCAGGTTAGAGTTTGGAAGTGTATTCGACCGGCAGCATGTGTCATTAGCACAGGACAAGGAATTGTTAGCATTACATCAAGGCTTGAAGGATTTGATATCATATGTGCCACATTTCAGTAGACTTATAATTGAGACGGATCGGCCAGAACAGAAGCAGACTGTGATATTCTACCAGGGGCTTAGGGATGAGCTCAAGGACGCTATAGCACAGGTAGATCCACAGCCAACGTCTTGCTCCACACTCATTGATTTGGCACTGAGGTTAGATCATCGGATTGCTGAAAGAAAGGGTGAAAGGAGAAAGCCCGACACATTGCCTTTTGTACGTTAAGACTGAAGATGGGATGTCGGGCACAACAGGTGGAAGGGGAGCCCATGCAGAATGGGAGTGTTAGAGGACCGTTGTCTCATCAAGAGAAGGAGAAGCAGATGCAAAATAATGTATGCTTATATTGTGGCAAACCTGGCCATTATATTAGGAATTGTCCTAATACTTCAAATCGAGGGATGGGAGGAGACAAACACAAGATGGAATCGGGAAAAGCTCTGGCTCGGCCCTAATGGGGATAAGGGAGTCGAGCCCAATTGAGAAGAAGTTCCACATTATGATAGCAAACACTGTGCATACTAGGGCCCTGCCTTTATACATTCTGGTGACCCTATTTTGTGCCGCAACTAGATGAATTGTGTCAGCAATGGTGGATTCAGGAGCCACTGGTAATTTTATTGATATCATCATCATAATAAGTTTATTCAGAAACAGATTATCCATAAACCACAAAAAACATAGTAAAAATGCATAACAATCGAAAATCCAATTCTACATTTTAAAAAGACCATGATATAAACTTACAAACATTGCATCTTAAAACAATTTTAAAATGTGCATGTGTGTAAGTCAATCAGTACCCACATGAAACGGTCAGACGGTTCAGAAGGTTTACAATGCTCAATCAAGTTTTGGGCGATAAGTTTAGTTCTCCAATACCAAGCCCTTCTCAAATAGTCCACCGTTCCCCAGGCCACTGGCAGCGTAGCAGCTGAAAGCAGATAACATAAAGCAGGCCTAGCCTGCGATATGCCAGCGGACCGGAGCAGTGGCAAAAGAGTTTTCCGTCTTAGGTCTGTATAATGTAGACAGAACAGCACAAAGTGTACAAGGTCCTCCACCGCCCACTGAACACAGGGGCAGGCTATGGGTTGCGCATTGTGAGTACAGCTTTTTGTTCATGCCCCTAACCATAGGCAATCAAACCGGGCTTGAGTCAGGGCCCAGCGATCTACAGGATTATCTCCGTGGAGCAAGTACGGCTGAATGGCGTCTGCAGTTGTTAACACAATGTGCCTTCTGTTTGCAAGAATTCCCAGGGTGGATATTAGGTTGGCTGACAAGTTGGGAATACCGACAGCTAGTAAGGGATATCCAGAGGTAGTATAAACGGTTGATGAGTCACTATTGACATCAGGTTCAGTCACAGTACAAACACAACCAGTACGCATGTGGTGTTTACCCGTGAATGAGGAGGAGATTGAGTTTGATTTAATTGCAGCACCCCAATTTGGGTTAATCTTGGGCATGCCATGGCTGGTAAAGAAAACCCCCACATTTGATTGGGTGCAGCAGACACTAGTTTTCAAATCCAAAGTTGTCAATCACATTTACATGACAAGTTGGGCCCGCCACATTTTTAGTGGAAGTGGTCAGTTCAATAAACATAGTTGGGGCAGTGGAGACTGTCCTTACTGGCATATATCAAGAGTATGCAGAGGTTTTTGACAAAGGGAAAGCTGAAACCTTACCTTCACTTTGCTCATACGATTGTGTGATTTATTTGGAGCCTGTGGCTAAGCTCAGTGGTTGAAGTGAACAGAAAGAAGTAGTAGAATTATGTTCCCTGCTGGGCTGCACTGCTCCCCACAAACCCCATTGCCATGCACCCTGCCACGCACAATACAAACCCCCAAAAACATGCTCCTGCTGTTTAGGGGAACGCTCAGTGCAGTGCACTGAAAGTGAAAGTTTTAACTTCTTCCTACACTTTTGTTTTAAAACAACTGTTCCAGAACGGTTTCTTTTAAAAATAAAAGTATAGGAACAGTAAAACTTAAGTAAAAGAAGTAGAGGAGCACCGCCCCCGACCACTCCCACCCATTTCGACCACTGGCTAAGCTTCCATGTAGTAGGATCTATTTGCTTACCAAGGCGGAGAATGTACATTTGAGAGAGTATGTGGCTGAAATTCTTGAGAGGGGCTTTACAGAACCTTGAATAAGGTCATTATAAAAAAAAATGCTTCCCACTACCACTCATTTGGTTCTTTTGGACCAGGTGAAAACTGCTGCGATGTACACTAATTTAGATTTTAACTGAGCATGTCATTTGATACGCGTGAAAGAGGGTGATGAGTGGAAGATGCCATTTAGTACTAAATTTGGATTGTTTGAGTATTTGGTGATGCCATTTGGATTATGCAATGCTCCTGTGGCATTTCAACATTTTATGCAGCAGTTCATATAATGAATTACATTGATGTATTCGTCATTGTATACATTGACGACATTTTGATTTACTCTGAGTTCCCAGAAGAAAATGTTAGTCATGTACTGACAGTGTTTAAGACATTGCATGAATATCAACTCTATGCAACATTGAATTAATGTGTGTTCCATACCGACAGCGTGGAATTCTTGGGTTTCATACTGACTCCGGGAGGGGTAGTTATGGACAAGAAGAAGGTACAAGCTGTAACTGATTGGCCATCACCACAGTTTGTGAAGGATGTGCAAGCATTCCTGGGGTTTGCCAATTTTTACAGATGGTTTATTAGCAACTTTTCACAGATTGTGACACCCATTACACAGTTGCTCAGGCAAACACGCAGTTTGCATGGGGGAAGGAGGCTGAGGCAGCATTTCAATAACTGAATTGAAAGAAGCTTTCAGTAAAGCACCTGTATACGACACCCTGTATTAGCGAGTCCTTTCCAGGTAGAGACAAATGCATCTAACCAAGCAGTGGGGGCAGTCCTGTCATAGTGGGTTCAGGAGGGAGTACTTCATCTGGTGTCATTTTTCTCCAGGAAGCTCACCAGGTGTGAGCAAAACTATTCAATAATGGACAAAGAATTGTTAGCTATCAGAGCAGCTTTCCAAGAGTGGAGGCATTATTTGATGGGGGCTCATCGTCAGGTGGTGGTGGCAACAAACCACAAGAATTTACAATACCTAAGATCAGCCAGGACATTGAGCCCCCAACAGTTGAGGTGGTCACAGTACTTCAGTGAATTTGACTTTGTGGTGATTTATCGGCATTGGCCACAAGAATGGAAAGGCAAATGCTTTGACTAGACAGCAACATCAAGAGGTAGTTCCACTAGAAATCAAGGTGATAATCCCACTACAAAAGATTATTGTGGCAATAACTAAAGGTATTCTGGAACAAGTGCAAAACAGTCTGGGGGGAAGGATTTACAGGGTTGGAAGGCAGGTCATACCTCATGAAGTGTGTGCAACGGATTGGCATACCATGCACAGCATCTGTACTTGCCTAAGCAAGAGTTGAAAGAAAGGGCATTACATTGGTGTCATAACACACCAATGGCGGGTCATTCAGGAGAGCAAACGACCCAAGGTTTGTTAAATATTTCTGATGGCCAGGCATGATTGAATCAGTACATAATTACTTATAGCAGTGTGAGGTGTGCATGCGAAGTAAAGCCGATCATTCCATGAAGATAGGGTTGATGCAGATCTTACCAACTCCTGAGTGTCCGTGGACAATTTTTCTAGGGATTTTGTGGCTGATTTACTGAAAGATCAACAGTATGACACGATCATGGTTGTTGTAGATTATTTCTCTAAGCAAGCACATTTTGTCCCATGTAGGGGAGTGCCCGCCACCAGGCGGTTGGCAGAACTATTCTTGCAACACATTGTTCAATTGCATGGGTTGCCTAGGACAATTGTTTCAGACCGGGGGTCACAGTTTACTTCACGGTGTTGGTGTGCTTTTTGTAGGATGCTGAAAATCAACTGCACTCTCTCAACAAGCTATCACCCTCAGATGGATGGACAAACAGAAAGAGTCAATCAGACTATGGAGCAATATATACATTGTCTGTTGGCTGATGGTATGACCTCCTGGGGGAAGGCATTGTTGTTAGCAGAATTTACCTACAATAATATGGGGCATGTTTCTTTAGGAATGTCTCATAATGAGTGCCTTTACGGAATGACCCAGAACATGCTTCCAGAAACATTAATGGAGATGGAAACTGTGCCAGTGGTACGTGACCGCAAACAGTTGCTTCTCGATATCTGGTGAAAGGCACAGCAACATTTGGAGAGAACCAAGAAGGTATATAAAAAGCAGGCAGATAGGAAACGAAGAGAGGCTCCTAATTATGGAGTAGGAGACAAGGTGTGGTTGTCAACTCAGCATTTACGATTGGTGGGACCATGAAAATGTATGCCTAGATTTATTGAGCCATATGTAATTGACAAATGTGTGTCTCGAACAGCTATAAAACTATAATTGCCTAGAGGTTTGAAGATCCATCCAGTGTTCCACATCTCTTTGCTTAAACCTGCAGCTTCGGGCATTCGTATGCAGTGGCTGCCGGTCATGATGAAGGAAGGACAGGAAGAATTTGAAGTGTGGTGCATACTGGATGCAAGAAGACCACAAAGTCGCTTATGGTAGTTGGTGGAATGGGTGGGGTATGGGCCGGAAGATTGTTTATGGGAGCCGGTGGAGGCAGTGAATGCTCCATGATTGGTAAGACAATTCCACGCATGATTTCCTAGGAAGCCAGGGCCAGGATGGCCCTCTGAAAGAGGTGATAAATGTTGGGAGTGTGGGGGCATGCTACTGTTATTGTGACCGTAGCCACAAAGAAAAAGCTAATAAGCTCTAGCGCTGCCATACTTTATGGCCCAGGACCACATTACCCAGAAGCCTTGGTCGTCATTGTTAGCGGCATACGTCATGCAGGTCTGGCTTGATAAGATGCCCCTCCACCCAGGCCAGGTGCGGGTGATTGACGGTTGGAGGCATGGGCAGAGGGCATTGCTGAAGCTTCTGGTGAAGCGCGGAGCATTCATTTTCTTTTGGCTGTGGAGAACAAAGCAATCCTTCTGAAAAATGTTTCCCCGGGATGCAGTGGTTATGCTTCCCTAGCTGCAGTGGTGAGACGGGAGTGTTGCTCGGAACTGGTACAGTGCCGGCAGAGTCAGAGTTGGATACGGTTTGTCAACATTTGCTCGGGAGTCCTCACAAGGCTCCCGAGTCTCAGATAAGTGGCTTAGCATATTCTCAGACTACACTGGGCATTAACTCGTCATGGGGCAATGTTAGAAAATAAGTGACTGTGTCATGGACACCAAGTTCATGTGGAGCACACAAGCGTGGGACATGTTTGTTAACTCAGTTGTGAAGCGGGGTAACTTACGCAGGTTCCAGTGCAGGGAAGTTATGGTTGCCTAATATCTTACGTGTGTGAAGAGAACACATGGAGGGGAAGGAAACAAGGTGTACTGAGCAACGTGCTAAATGCTGATCAAAAAATTAATTATATGTTGTACATGTTATCATTTCACCAATTCATCATGCCATTCCATTGTCCATGCAACGGTTATGTTTTATGTTGTTTGAGTGAGGTATGAGGTCAAATACAACCAGAAAGGGACAGAAGAACTCATAATTAAAGTCAAGTCTGTGAAGAGGTGTCAGGTGGTCAAGGTACATGAGATAAGGGTGCCTGCAGGTTGTTACAGAGTCAAAAACAAGAGTGACCATGTGTCTAAGATATTCCTTCCCTCCCATCCACAACCTCTCCCTAATCCCTCTATCCCCAACTGGCTGCCTCGTGGTTACCTTTTACCTGGAACCAGCAACCTGTGCCAGCCACAGTGGGAGTGGTCGTGCACATTTCAGCTTCTGTGGTTCGGGAGGGGTGTTGATTATCTTCCCATGTATGGGTTGTGACACCCTCAAAACAATCATGCAATGTGAAGTATGATGATAGAGCAAGTTAACGGACACCTTCACTACTCCTATCCTGAAAAGATTTCATTGCTGCCCTAATCTCTGCAATGGGTTCTTCCAAATCCTCCTACCTCACAAACCTAATCTCCTCCCTTCGCAGTCACCCCAGAAAATGTGTATCTACCCTCCAATCTTTGCTCACACCTCCCAAGCTAATATCCATCACCTCCTCCATTTCTGCTAATGACTTGGCTCACTTATTTTCCTCTACATTCATGACAGTCTCACATCCTCCTCTCTCTCCCTAAAACTCCTTTTGTCCACCACCTCTCTCCCTGCCTTTCTACACTTGACTTTTTCCCCACCTCCCCTTTTGACTAAGCACCCATACTTGGCAGTATCACATCCATCTTGCGCTCCCATCAACCCTTTTGGTCCAAAAATGGTCGAAGACTTAGTTGCGATCACGTGCCCTTATCTCTCTGAGCTCTTTAACCTCTACTGGCTCTCTGCTAGAGTCTTCCCTGCTTCCTTCAAATCTGCAACTGTCTTACACTTATTGCAAAAACCCTCTGCTGACACAAACGTCCAGGATATATGCACCCATTTTCTCTCCTTCTCTATTATTCAAAAGTCCTTGAGTGGGTGGTCTTCGACCGCATCACACTCCTCTCCCCTCTCCCATGTCCTTCCCATCTGACCTTCTTGCTCCCTCACCCAAAGCTCGCAATCTTTGGGTCCTCTATGATAGTGACCTACAACTGCAATAAATAATCACTGCAACTGCATCTACTGAACCTATTCACCACCTCACCATTCAGAAATGTTTTACTTTCCTTACTAACCATTCTACAAAAACTTTAATCTCCACTCTTGTGATTAGCAAAATGGACTACTGCCCAAGCCTAATCCTTGTCCTTTCTCTCTACTCCTTCCTCCCTCTAGTCAAAGTCCTCAACTTTGCTGCCCGCACTCTCTACAACCTACCTATATCCTCCCCCACTTCTACCTACCGACAACATGCGGGTAGGTTCTCCATGCACAACCGCCCTCTTTTCAAGTTCCTTCTTCTAGTCTCCAAAGTTAACAATGGTTCTGTTCCTCAGTACCTGTCTCATTGTATCTAAATTTACTCACCATCTCGTTCCCTCTGATCATTCTCTGTACTCAACCTCACCGGCCCATAACCTCCATTTGCCTCCTCTCACTTCTGCTCTTTCTCCCTACTCCCCCAACTCCTCTGGAACCAGCTGCCCATACCAATCAAAGCCAGCCTAACTCTGGATCTCGTCAAAGTTTGGCTTGAGCTTCCCTTACTTGCTAAAGAGGGTGCTCCCCCTGCTCTTTCTCCCATCCTCCCTACTTGACCTCACCACTGCCTCCAGTGATGCTTAATAATGTAATTTTGCATATTTAATTAGTACCCCTCTATAGTTTGAAACACTGGTTAACCAATATAGTTCCACTCTATGCAGTATATAAAGTACACTTTATTAATAATCTGTTTACAAAGTGTTCTTACTTGACAGGCATCCTGGCCAGGGCTGCTCGGAAGGCCCACTCGGTTGTAAACGTGCTCTGTAGTGCTCCTGTATTTGGGTCTCAAGTCACTGAGTCACGCGTGCTGTCCCAGAAGGGCCACGTTTGCCAGGAGTGGCCCAGCATGACTAACATCAACGGGGCGGCACACCTAAGGTAGGGGTAGGCTCTGCAGCAGTCAGAAGGCACTCCCATGCCTGGTGGGCAGCATTATGAATTGAGCAGAGCAGCCCATTCCTCTCCACTTACCCGGCCACTGCATTGAAAATTTCCGGCCCACGTGGAGACACAGGTGCACTGAGCCCCTCCATACATAGGGGCACCACGTTGAATGGGAACAGGCTGCAGCGATGAGAGCGTTGCAACTACTGGCAACGGGGTGCCCCTGAATTTAGTCAGGATCAACCCGGTATCCTGTTTTCATAAGTTCTCAAGGCACAGAGCGGAGTGGCTCAAGGCTCAGAATGGCCCTCATAAGTGAGGGTCGGGTCTCCGATTGCACCGTTATCAGCACACGTTGTTTATGTTTGAATGGTACCTGCGTGGCAGTCGTACTGAGGGACCCTCCATTAAAGGTGAAGTCCAGGGGTATGCAGGTGTGCTACACTTTCTTTTTTATACAGTTAACGTGTTCCTCACAAAGCCCCCAACACAGAAAGTGCCGGGGCATGCCCAATGAATGGTCGTCGGTATGTCAATCTTGCCTTCATCCCCCCTACTGTTCCCAACAGTTAGTAAGGTAACCTTTCTGTGAGGGACCTAAGCACAGCAGTGGTCAAAATGTATGAAAAGAAGTAGTGGAACTATTTTGCGTGTTGGCCTAGCCCCACCCCCAACAAACCCCATTGCCACGCCCCCTCCCATGCACAATCCAAACCCCCAAACCCACCTGCTGTTTAAGGGAACGTTCAGTGCACTGCACGGAAGTGCAAGTTTAAACTTCTTCCTACATTTGTATTTTAAAAGTTCACCATTCCGGAACGGTTTCTTTTTAAAATACAAGTAAAGGAACAATAAACTTCATTTTTTTTTTTTGAGTAGAGGAGCACCGTTCACAGCCGCTCCCGCCCACTTCGATAAGGGGAGACACGAAAACTGGAGAGACAAGTCACATTTACGCACAGGGTCACCTAGGAAACACGACGAACATGGAATCACAAAGTGTTCTTTAGCTGATGGGTGAAGATCATGCTTCGTGACTCTTAAGGTCTTACTAGGTACGAGACTTATGGCCTCCTTGCCTCAGCTAGTCTCACAGTGTCTTGGGTCGCAATGCATCTGTGTGAGACAGGATGACATAGTTTAATCTCTAATATATAAAGCAGAAAGTCTGTTAGTTTGTTCCTTATACAATTTCGCACTGTTCAGCCAATCTGCACCAAAGTTTGTATAGTTACCTGTTAAGACCCTCCAGACATTACTGGCTACATGACATTTGGACAACCCACACTTTTCACCAGATTTCAGTGCCTTCACACATGAGACAGTTGCCTGAAATCAGTGAAACCTCAATGTGGTTGTGGAAGGACCAGACAAAGCTCATTTGAAGCATGTCGATGGGAAGAACAACCTCACTGAATACCACGTTTCAAGGCCCTAGGAAGCACCGTTTCTGAGATATTTTCAACCTCAATCCAATGCACCACGCCAGGGTGAGGCAGCAGGTGGGGAGTGCGCGCAGAAGGTCCCAGTATGCTGCAGCACGACAACTCTCACCTCCCCTCCATGTCTGCTCTGGGGTATGCCAGCCAGCCACACCAGACGAACCCATTCTCAGTGCAGTTTCCTTCAGAGTGCAAAGCACATCAAGCGATAAGCGCCTCGAAACAGCGACCTACGGGATCATTGATTTTGAACAATTGATGAGAGTGTTGTCATGTCTCTCTACAGGAGTGCGAATACTTTTTGCTACTGGCAAAATAAAACCTCTCAGGCAGAAGAGAAAAAGCTGTTGGAACAGCCACCCTAGAATCACTATGAGAAATTTGGGGGAGGGGTGCTGGGTGGTAACAAACACCTGCTTATAATCAAACTAATATGGGCCTCAGAGTTCAACAAATTGTCAAATCTGTGGGTTTTACGCAAGATAAAGCAAGCCTATTTTAAGTTAGCCCTTTACTGGCTTTACATCGGGAACCTGCCAGCAGAAAGCTGGTGGAAAACTGGCTGGTCTCCATGCATGGGAATGCGAGGTCGCAAACCTACTCCTTAGAGAGGGACTGCATTTAAGTAGAAGTGGGGTTTATTAAGATTTCCAGGTGGCCGGTGTTCTTGTGCAAATTAAGTAGAAGGAATGGACAGCACTCCTGAGCCAGATAATTATTCGGATTTCCCGCAGTTCATCTGCATCATACCTGTGATTTTCTGCAGTGCTGCTGCATCATATCTGGATTTTGCCACGGTGCTGCTAAATCATACCCGGGATTTCCCGCAATGCTGCTGCATCATACCTGCGATTTCCCGCAGTGCTGCTGCATCATACCTGGGATTTCCCGCAGAGCTGCTGCATCAAACCTGGGGTTTCCCGCAGTGCTGCTGCATCATATTTGGGATTTCTCACAGTGCTGCTGCATCATACCCAGTTCATCTGCATCATACCTGGGATTTCCCGCAGTGCTGCTGCATCATATCTGGCATTCCCCACAGTGCTGCTGCATCATACCCAGTTCATCTGCATCATACCTGGGATTTCCCGCAGAGCTTCTGCATCACACCTGGGTTTTGCCACAGTGCTGCTGCATCATACCTGGGATTTCCCTCTGTGCTTCTGCATCAAACCTGGGATTTCCCGCAGTGCTGCAGCATCATACCTCGGATTTCCCGCAGTGCTGCTGCATCAAACCTGGGATTTCCCGCAGTGCTGCTGCATCATATCTGGGATTTCCCACAGTGCTGCTGCATCATACCCAGTTCATCTGCATCATATCTGGGATTCCCCACAGTGCTGCTGCATCATACCCAGTTCATCTGCATCATACCTGGGATTTTCCGCAGTGCTGCTGCATCATATCTGGGCTTTGCCACAGTGCTGCTGTATCGTCGTGTCACTATGGATCTAGGCAAAAGATCCTTTCAGCATGCAGCCCCAGCTCGGCTAGGTGTACTCCAGGACAAGAAATAGGGGGTCAATAAGTAATCAGCGCATGCAGCACCATGTCTGGTCCTGGGGTCTGCCGAGCAGTGTCACCGTCAGTTAACGGGCATAGACGGGTGTGGCAGGAATGGGTTAGAAGCCTCTAGCACAGGGGGCCAAGTCTAATTGCTTGCCAGTCAGTAGAAGATGCCAAGATATGCAGATCACATGAATGCACCTGTTCTGTGGGAGCTGCACATGCACTGCTGCTGCCTGTGGTGTGGGAGGGAAGCTTGCAGTACAGCTGCCCGTGCTGCATCTGTACTGCATGCACTGCGTTTGCCTGTGCTGTAGATGCGAGCTGGGAGGGGGCACCTGCAATGCCGTTGCTGTTGATGGCCATGTTCTGTTTAGGGAAGCAGCACTGCTTCTGCCTGTGCTATACCTCCTGTGTGAGCGGAGTGCACACTAATGGTACATGCGTTGGGCTGGTTTGTGAGGACTGTACTGTTGCTACCTGCATTGCTGGGGATATCCTGTGTAAGGGTAACGTGCACCTCTGAAGACCCCTTTCTGTACAGAATAGGCAGCACACTGAGGGACGGGCCCTAAGGGCCTTAGGGAAAGTCCAAAGGAGGAGGGGAGGAGCAAGAGCGCTTTAATAGAAAATATAAACAGGCTTAGCATTTGGTGGGTGCGAGAAGGGGATAGTGAAAACCGAGGGATTACAGTCTGCAGCATGCAGGACAGGAAGGGGTTAATCGTGGTGTGAGCAACAGTTACGAGCGTGAAGGACGGTCAGGTGTGTGCGAGGGTGCGGATGCGGAGAGAGGCGGAGTTGGCCCAAAGAAAGAGCGCTGTCTTTTTTCTTTCAAATGAGGAAGAGGCCCACCAGGAGGGGGGAGTCGTGCCACGAGGGACAGAGCAGAAGTCCGGTCACGGGCCGGAAGAGGCGTTTGTCTGGGCTTATTGGGCAACCCGGAAAGAACAGTAGGAGAGGGCTGATGTGAGCAAACGCAGAGGCAACAGCGTAAGACCAGGATTGCCACATGGCACGCCACCGAGGAGGGAGCAGGTGAGCCGGGGTTGAGGCTGAGAAAGGGGGCGGGGGGGGGGACTCTTAAGCAGAACACCGCCACTGAAGGAATTGTTCATAACCGGGACAGTCAAGTCCGGAACTGTACAAATAGCAGAGCACCACAGGAGAAATGGGACACCAGGCAGGGGTGAGGTAACCACTGTCCTTATACCCAAATGATGGAGTAATTATACGTATCCGTTGAGAAATAAAATAAATAACCACGTACAACTATCCTTGAGTCTCAGCGTGCTTTGTAACAAGTGGGACTCGGCCAGCAGTATTTTTACTCAAGGGCTGCAACTGTTGCACCCCTACACTTCTGCATTTGCTGGATATGTCACACTTGGAAAGCTTTCACATGTGCTCCTTTTGATGTAGATTTTGTATGGGAAGGTGCATGTATTGTGTTGGACCTAGCCCAGCTGAAGTATGGGAAGAGGCATCTTTCTCTGAAGCCTGATATCACCAGGATTCCAAAGAACAAAGCACCTAAACATTTTCTCTATGGTATGTTGAATAATGTCACTCCCTCAGGGCTCTTAGCACCTCCTAAGAGCAAGTGTTCCTCATAATTATTAGCACCTCTCAGGTTCAAGTGTCATTGACATCGCAAAACCTCTTAAGTGCAAGTGTTGTACCATGCTTGGAACGCTGTTTAGGTTAAAATTCTTGAAATCGTTTTTTACACCTCCTTGCTTTAGCAACCCCCTCAGGATGTGCATAAACAATCAGCCTCGAGTGCTTCTTTGGCTTCTCTGCACTTCTTAGGCTCAAGTGCTTCATTGGACCAGCAGCACCTCTTAGGATCAAGTAATTCACTGGGTCAGTAGCACCTCTTAGGATCAAGTGCTTCACTGGGCCAGTGCCACCTCTTAGACTCAAGTGCTTCACTGGGCCAGTAGCACCTCTTAGGATCAAGTGATTCACTGGTTCAGTAGCACCTCTTAGACTCAAGTGCTTCACTGGGCCAGTAGCACCTCTTAGACTCAAGTGCTTCACTGGGCCAGTAGCACCTCTTAGGATCAAGTGATTCACTGGTTCAGTAGCACCTCTAAGGCTCAAGTGCTTCACTGGGTCAGTAGCACCTCTTAGGCACAAGTGCATCACTGGGCCAGTAGCACCTCTTAGTTGTATGTGCTTCACTGGGCCAGTACCGCCTCTTAGGCTCAGGTGTTTCACTGAGCCAGTAGCACCTCTTAGGCCTATGAGCGTCACTGGGCCAGTAGCACCTCTTATGCTCATGTGCTTCTCTGGACCAGTAGCACCTTTTAGTATCAAGTGCACCTCTTAGGCTGAGGTGCTTCACTGGACCAGTAGCGCCTCTTAGGATCAAGTGCTTCACTGGGCCAGTAGCACCTGTTTGGCTCTAGTGCTTCACTGGGTTCATAGCACATTATAGACTCAAGCACTTTACATGATTCACATGCTCCTCCAACCCATAACACACCTTCCTACTGTGTGGTTCTAACCTCAGAAAACTCAAGTGACTTTACGGGGCACTTTTTATGGTCCGCATAACCCTACTCATGTTCATCCGCCATCTGGTCATCAGTCCTTCCTCTTTCCTCATCATAAGGATTTGCACGTTTCAGTCTTCTCCATTCCTTTGCCACGAGAACACCTTAAACTTTAAGAGGAGTTGCCACCATCTTGTTTCTGGTTCTCTGTTCCTCTGCTGTACTTGATATCTCTTGCTATTGCCAGAACTGTGCTCTAACATTTACTGGGCTCAGTCCAGCCCTGTGAGCTGTCCTCTCTACCACATAACCCATGAAGCCTCTCTCCTCAGACATCTGCAACCTCTGGCAGCTGATCTCCAAGCACTGTGGATGATGCGGCAAGGTTCGGAGGAAGAAACTCATTTGGACAGAAAGTAAAGCTTGCACTCCTGCCGTCTGCACTGGATATATGCTGCCTGGCATGGACTCGTTGTGGGAGGGATGCTTGCACTCCTGCGATCTGTGCTGTGGATGGTATGAGAGAGGGAAGCGTGCACTACTGCTGCTAGCTGTGCTGGACCTCTTTGGTGGGAGCGAAGTTCAGTGCTGCTGCATGTTTTCTACCCATTATGTGAGAGTGAAGCTTACCTTGCTGTTGATTGTGCTAGAACTGTTGTGGGTGGGGGGCTACTACTGCCTCTCGTGTGCCTGTTCTGTGGAAGGAAAGCTGGCACTGCATTTGCTGGGCAATGCTGCATTGGCATCCCAAAAGCGAGGCAGGGTAACTGCTGTTACCATCAGCAGCTGGGAGAGGGGCAGCCCCAACGTAACCTGGGCCTGCTCCTCTCCTCCCCCCAGCTACAGAGACACAGTCTCTGAAGCACAAAGCCATGGAAGGGTGAGGTGTGAACAGTCACCTCACCCTTCCTCCAAACACCAAGGTGCTAAGCACCATAAGGAAACCAAACGTCAGGCAGGGCCCAGGTTCAAAGACCTGCCCCCACCAGGGGGCGAGACAGTCGGCTATCCGACCGGGGGCTGCGACAACAGTAGCCCCCACCACATACATTACAAAGACCCAGGGCCTCCCTGGGTCCTATAAATAAGAGCAGCATGCTCTGAGTAAATACAATCTGTTTGTGGACCCTGAACGGGGACCCAAGCAAACAGGAGGTCTTTGCTTCTTTAGCAAATCTTGAAGTTCGCTGTACTTCGCAGCGTCTTTTTCCTTCCTGAACATTGTACTGTTCAAAGCAATTGCATTGCAGCCTTAACAAAGGAAGAAGAGGCATCCGAGCAGCCAGCGCGGACGGCGTCAATTTCAACATCTCAGCATAAAGGAAAAGCGAGCGGCGAGCGTTTCCAAACAAAACAAAGACACGTGCCGCGTGAAGCTTTCTAATCCAGTTCGAACGAAGGAGAGAGAGAGGCATCCGGGCAGCCCAGCGCGGACAGTGTCAGTTTCAACAACTTCCAGGTAAGCCGCCGCGCTGGGAATACGAGGGAGGAAAAATAGACACTTGTGTCCGGGAAGAGATACAATTTTGTTTGCATTTAATCGCAGCCTACGCGTTGCAAGGCAGGCGGTGCAAGATAACACAAGCCTGCTTTAAATTCAGGCAGAGTCACAGCCAGCCCGGTAGGACGGCGAGCAGGGAGCTCGTTTTTTGGCATCCACGCAGAGCTTGCGGACGCAAGTTCAAACTCGGCGGACCCAAATACGGCAGAGTAAAAATATTTTCTATAATTTTGCATGGGCACCCTCACAGCAAAACCAATTATTTAAATATCAGTGAAACAAGTCTGGGGGCTGCCCATTTAGTAAAATAAACACCACACACGGTGGACACTAGGAGACGATTTTCTTGAACTCTCCATAGTTTTAACAAAAGGATATACATCTCCTTTAGCAAAAGAGCTAGTGGAAAACATAGGCTGGAACAAGAGGGCACCAGCCACCAGTTACCCAACACGGGCAACAAATAGAACAGGCTCAAAAGAGGACGCCGATAGCAACAGCCCTAACTCCTTGATAAAACGTTTTCTTCTTTTGTTTTTCTCTCTCCTTTCCCTATAACAAGACAAAAAGGACTATGGGGCCCAAACGGGAAGCACGGGCACCCGCAACACTGGTACAAAAGCCCAAATCCCCACATTTGTGAGCAGCCATTGAAGCAGCAGAGCACTACGGATAGACTTGGGTTAGACAAAACATGTACGGCCTACCCAGGGAAGGAATTGCCAGCCCACGCAGCCAAGAGGAGGGCATTGCACCATCATAAGGAGAAGACTATAAGAAGGCGCCAAGAAAGGTAACAAAAAATTGTCAAAACTATGCGAGAATGTAGCGGAAGTACAGCAATTAATGCTAGAAGTATGGGGGAAACAGACACCGCCCACAAGGGAACCTGGGGCCTCAAACCCTACCATTGCATTAGAACCTACAACAACGATAGACAACCCCCCCGTAACACCATCTACAGCAATCCCGCCACAACAAGTACAGCAGTTGCCAGTAGCACCCACAGCTATAAATGCAACAGCCCCATCAGCTCCAGCAACAGACCCAGCAGGTGCTCTAAAAGCCTGGGCAATCCCTAGCGCAGACAACACGGGCGTGACAGGGACACCCGGCAGCAGTACAACAGACATTGTAACAATCTGTAATGCACAGTTAGACCAAAAAATGAAATCTTTCCAAACAGAGATATTAAATAGATACAAAAGATGCCTGGCATGGAACATTGATACCACAATCAAAGAAGCCATATGGGCCAAGGAATTCATAGAAATCTTTTATTTAATAGAAGCCCAGCGCAAAGGGAAAGATACTTTCAGAGACCCCAAAACGATAGAAGAAAAAGCTATTGCCAGAAACGCCCAGGTGGAACAAAACTGGGACAACTGGTTACAAGCCTTTGCCATCTTAGCAACAATATATGAAGAAAAATTCCCCATGGATGGTAGGAAAATCTGGGCATACGTTGGTTGATAAAATAAGGGAAGTAAAGGGAACACAGAGGGGGAAGACATGGCTAGCATATGACATCAAATTCAGGAGGAGCGTGCCAGAAAGGCCTGCCATTGAGTGGGATGAAGTCCAGAACAATTTATACACCCTTAACGCAGACCCTCCCCTGGAAGAAGATACCACGCATTCTTCTTCCAAAAATAGCAAAAATTCTCAGGGAAACAAGTCCAATGATAATGATAAATCCAAGAAAGGGGAGCAGCCCTTTCGGAAGAACCAGACTTGGCCGGCTAAAAATAATGCCCACAGACAGAACAAACATCAAGCTGCCAAATCCAACATCCCATGCAGAAATTTTGGAAAAAACCAGTGTACATGGGGCAAAGAATGTGTCATGATCACTGTTCCCAAGGAGTCAGGACCAGCCCAACGTCCTTGGGAGCAGGCCCCTAACCCTAATCCTAGGCACCAGCCGGTCCCTACTGGGACCTTTTGGACCCTGTCCTGGCGCCGGTGGCACCAGGCTCATCAAAACCATCGGTCCCGGCACTGGAAGCGCCGGGCTCATAATTGGTGTGAAAGTCCTTGGGTGGACTTACCTGCAGCAGACCATGCTGCTTACTTACCAGCCACTTAGAAGCCCTCTGTGAACAGGAACTACTTTCTTACCTGGGTGGGGCAGCTCCTCTCCCTGGATACAGCACTGGAACTCTTCTGGAAACTGGAACTCTTTTCTTACCTAGGCGGGGCCGTGGAAGAAGACACCTCATCACTCCAAGGCTATTTAAACCACACCCGATAGATGAAACGTGCTTCGCGTTATTCTGCATCTGCAGCAGAACGCTCACCGAGTCTGTTCCAGCCTTTCCTCTTTCGATCCTGAACCTGCAAAAATTATACTTACCATTCCTGTATCCAGTCAAGATCAGCACCTGCGAAAGACAAGAAACAACAGGTTAGCAAGACAAACTCTACACACAGTGCTTTCTCACCTGATCCATCAGCAGCGGCCGTGTCTTCACGCTGCACCTTCGCCTGCAAAGACAAAAGCATTGTTATACTTACCGGCACGCCGTGAATTCCGGATTTCTTCATTCTGCATCGCCGCCTGAGAAGACAAAGTATGGTTAAAACTTACTAGCATTCCGCTGACTCCGGCGCTGCAAACCAACATCTGAAAGACAAAAGAAAAAGACATTAAGCAGGTACTTACTCACGCCCATCACGCTCGTCGCAATAAAATGCCTGCGAATACTCCGGCGTCTCTTTAACACGAACTAAGCTGCAAGGAAAGAGACAGTTAGAGCGCTTGCCATACTTACGAATTTCCAGGCGCTTCACTCCATCTTCCATCCCAAGAGTCCTGCAATACATAAGGGAAAAGCATTATACAGAGTCTTCAATATTAACGTGCCACGCATTTAAAGACTATAAAGACAAAAGGTGTCCAGAAACTCACCGCTCGTGCAGATAACGACGGTAACCATCCTCTGAATTCAAGAGGCCAATGTTTTACCAGTGAAGGAACTGGCAACGGCACCCTGCACCAGACGCAGATGGAGAGCCCAGCATTCACCTATCTAAGGTGAGCACGTTGACCTGGGGGGGGGGCTCTACAGAAAAGCTGGGAAGAGAGAGAGAGAGAGACATTCAACAACCCAGGCCATTAACCCCCATATTCTTTCACCTGCAGAAACCTCACTCTTCGAGTTCGACACACAGTGCGAAGAGGTTCGACCCCAGAAGCCAATCGATTCCTGCACATCACTTTTCGAGTCAGACACCTTCCTGCCAAGACCCGCGCCTCCGTGGGAATCAGGTGAGCGTTACAGAATGCTGGTACAAACACACCTGCACAAACTGCAACTGTGCCCATGCAGCAAGCAACTGCACCAGACTACCAGCCAAGAAAGAATGATACCCCAATTCTAGAACCAGGACGAACACCCATCAACCCGGGCAACTTTAGAGACGCCCTTAACAACTACTGAGACAAGAAAACCAGCATGACAATATGGCAGGGTTTCACCATGGGTTTTTCCATCCCATTTAAGGGCTCTGGGTCACAGACATCCCGATGAACCTGAAGTCAGCCAGGTATAACCCCCAGATAGTAGAAACCAAAATCAAGAAAGAACTGCAACTAGGCAGGATAGCAGGTCCCTGGCATGCCTTTAAAGAACTATTTGATATCTCCACTAGGCCTGGTCCCCAAAAAAGAACCCGGGAAAATGAGTCTAATCCATCACCTTTCCTACCCCAAAGGCCAGTCTTTAAACGACGGCATCCCACACACAGAATCCGCCGTATCTTACACACATTTCCAAGAGGCGGTAAGGCTCATACAAGAATGTGGCAGAAACACCCTGATGGCCAAGCTGGACATCGAATCCGCTTTTAGACTTTAGCCAGTCCACCCAGATTCACAGCAGTGGCTAGGTTTCACTTTTATCAACTAATTCTATGTAGACAGATGCCTCCCCATGGGGTGCGCAGTATCCTGTACACTATTTGAGCAATTCAGTTCCTTTTTTCAATGGCTTTCCAAAAGCAGAGACCAGGGACAAAAATAGTACATTATCTAGATGACTTCATGGTTATGGGGCCACCAAACTCTGGTGAATGCGGCAGGGCTTTAGCAAAACTGGAGCACATGGCCGCCCAATGGGGAATTCCCCTGGCGAAGGAGAAAACCACCAAACCAGGCACCAGCATAATCTTCCTGGGTAACGAAATAGACTCAGCAAAGTGGCTCTGCAGAATCCCCAAAACAAAAATAACAGAACTCTTGTTTAAAATACAAAACCTGATAACGAAAGATAAGGGACAGTAAAAGAAATACAATCCCTAGCGGGCAGTCTCAATTTCGTATCCAGAATAATACCTCAAGGGAGGATATTTTCCAGAAGCCTAGAATTCAAAATCAAATCATTCACCAAACCCCACTTGCATATCCGGCTAGGCAAAGAGGTTAAACAAGACCTGGAAACATAGGCAAAATTCCTCAGGGATTTCAACGGGTCTTTACTTTGGCGAACGCCTTTAAATACCTGGTCCAACAGGGTCCTATACACCGATGCAGCTGGGAGCAAGGGGTTTGGAGCCATTCTAGACTCTGAATGGGTGGCAGGACACTGGCCCAATTCATGGCAAGCAGCAGGGTGTACAAAAAACATCACCCTCCTAGAAATATTTTCCATCTGGCTAACATTACACATCTGGGGCAGGCAACTATCGAACACGGAACGTTTGATCTGGTGCGATAACATGGCTGTAGTGGGCTCCATAAACAGAAGGTCTACAAAATGCCCTTTAGTACTGAAATTATTATGAGCCATTACAACAGTCACACTGCAAGAAAACGTTGTAGTCAAAGCAAAGCACATTTCAGGGGCAGATAACATTGCTGATGCTTTATCTCGCTTCCAGTGGACAAGATTCCGAGAGCTAGCGCCACACGCCCAAGAACAGATGACGCCAATACCCGCAAAATGCTGGGCAATAATGGGAAGACAAGAATAATGGCATCAGCGCCAGAGAGCTCAGGCCGGGATGCCCAACGGAAACCAGGCACTTCTAAAACGGGTGCCAACAACACATTGGCATCAATGTCAGCACCAGAGAGCGCAGGCCGGGATGACCAACAGAAAACAGGCACCTCTAAAACGGGTGCCAACAACACATTGGCATCAATGCCAGCGCCAGAGAGCCCAGGCCGGGATGCCCAACAAGAATCAGGCACATCATCAACGGGTGCCAACAACCTCACAGGCTTCCTAACGGAAATGGCAGAGAGGGCAGTGGCAAGCACTACTGCAACACAGTACAGTAAGTGCTTACAGACAGTATTTAATGCCACAGGTTTAAACCATGTAGAGTTAATAACGATTAAAGACATAGAAGTATTTTTAAAATGGGCTCGGGAACAAGGGTTTAAACGAGATTGGTCAAAAAGACACCTGGTGGCAATTTCATATTTTACAAAAATACGGGGCGATTCATACCCCACCCAGAACGCCCTCATCTCTTATGCAATGAAAGGATGGGGCAGAATGGAGGGTCCCCAAGTGGACACCCACCGACCCCTTGATTTCAGCAAACTTGTGCAGATAGCAAGCCAGTTGGAAGCCTTATGTTGGCACCCATACGAGATAATGTTATTCAAAACAGCCTTTTTCCTAGCTTACTTTGGGGCTTTCCGGGTAGGAGAACTCATCGCCTTCAGCACCAAGGCCACAAACGGCCTGGGTGTCATGGAGGTCAGGGTGAGACAGGAGAGTTTTAACATAGAAATGCAACAGTCAAAAACGGGTGCTAAAAGAACCATCAACATTTGTTGCATTGATGAAGCAACAAACTGTCCGGTTTGCATCACCAACCTCTATTACGCACAACGACCCAAAGTGGGGGGAGTTTCTTAATCCACAAAAATGCATCGGCACTAAGCCGCTACCAATTTAAAGGGGTGCTGATGAAAGCAATCAGCAAAGCAGGGTGGGACCCCAAATGCTGTGGCACCCACTCCTTCAGGATAGGTGCCGCGACTGCAGCATGGCAGGGAGGTCTAGCACCGCAACAACTAAAAATCATAGGGGGATGGAAGTCGGACTGTTATAAAAGATATATCAGACATCAACTGATATAGCCATCCTCCCTAAATTTTCTTTTCTTTTCCCTCCCCCTCCCCACCACAGAAACAACAGGTGAATCGAGGACCACATTCCGATCAGCATGGATAGTCGGCCACTCATTCATTTTCAGGACAGGTAGATGGGCAGA
This sequence comes from Ambystoma mexicanum, assembly GCF_040938575.1. Taxonomy (NCBI): domain Eukaryota; kingdom Metazoa; phylum Chordata; class Amphibia; order Caudata; family Ambystomatidae; genus Ambystoma; species Ambystoma mexicanum. The sequence continues at coordinate 309,925,887 of NC_090921.1, forward strand.
AGAGACCAAAGAAGGGCCACCTTTCAGAAACACCATGACTTCATGGTGGGGATACAGAGGCCTTCGGTGGGCCGACATCCACGAAACACTAGCGGAATTTTTGGCATACAGGGACCCTCCAGAATTCCTGATCATCCATCTACGGGGCAACGACCTAGTCAACACAGTTAGACGAATCCTATGCGAAGAAATCTCCTCCTCCCTAGCAGGCATTTCGCACAACTGGAGGGGTACAGAAATATACTTCTCAGCCATTTTACCAAGAAAGAAATGGCTAGGGGCCAACTGCTACAAATCTGTAGCCATCTCCAGAAGAAAACTGAACAGGAGAATAGAGAGATTCTGTACGACAAGAGGACTGGGATTCATAAAACACCCAGCCATTACACAAGGCAACCCAGACCTCTTCCTACAGGACAGAACCCATTTATCTAACCAGGGCATGGAGCATTTCTTTCAGGAAATCAATGCGACCCTCGCTTACAGGGGCTGTCTCTAGGGCATACTTCTGGGGGAACAAGGTCAGCCGCACAACCTGCCCGCGTGTGGCGGCACAGGTCAGAGGGGGTAACCTCAGGACCGGTGCCCAAAAGTATACCATTATGATATGTGATATTGTGTATTGCCATAACCCATATCTGTACAATAAAATCCTACAGCCTTTTATTGCCAACACTTGACACAAGTTGTGAGCCTATCATTATGGGAAAGGGTTTGGGGGTCGGCCAATACTAATACATGCATATGGGTTCAGCAGTTATGGGCAATGCTGCACGGGCATCCCAAAAGCGAGGCAGGGTAACTGCTGTTAGCATCAGCAGCTGGGAGAGGGGCAGCCCCAACCTTACCTGTGCCTGCTCCTCTCCTCCCCCCAGCTACAGAGACACGCAGTCTCTGCAGCACAAAGCCATGGAAGGGTGAGGTGTGAACAGTCACCTCACCCTTCCTCCAAACACCAAGGTGCTAAGCACCATGAAGAAACCAAACATCAGGCAGGGCCCAGGTTCAAAGACCTGCCCCCACCAGGGGGCCAGACAGTCGGCTATCCGGCCGGGGCCAGCGACAACAGCAGCCCCCACCACATACATAACAAAGACCCAGGGCCTCCCTGGGTCCTATAAATAAGAGCAGCATGCTCTGAGTAAACACAAGCTGTTTGTGGACCCTGAACGGGGACCCAAGCAAACAGGAGGTTCACTGTTTACTCCGTATCTTCCAAATCTTTTTTGCTTCTTTACTACAGAACCCGCCCACCCTACAAAAAGGGGAGAAGAACAAAAAGAAGTACAAGGCACTGCATGATGCCCACAATAAGTCGTGGGACACAAGAAGGCGGCACGGGTCAGAGGTGGTAAACTCAGGACCTGGTGCCCAAAAGTATGATACCATTATGATATGTGATATTGTGTATCGCCATAACCCATATCTGTACAATAAAATCCTACAGCATTTTATTGCCAACACATGACACAAGTTGTGAGCCTATCATTACGGGAGAGGGTTTGGGGGTCAGCCAATACTAATGCATGCATATGGGTTCAGCAGTTATTGGGTAGAACCTCTTGGGTGAAGGAAACTTGCACAGCTGCTATCCGTGCTCTGCCTTTTCTGTTGGTGAAGTAAGCATGTACTGCTGCTGTCTGTAGGATGCCTACTCAGTAAGTGTACGGCGAAGCTGATGTGTCAATGCACATTCTTTACCAATCATATCAATGTGGTAACTGGCATGCCAATTTTGTTTTGGACCATAGAGAAACTGTCTCATTTATGTGTGCTTAGTGCATACATGGGCATATGAAGCTATTTCTGGCATGTGGGTCAGTTCACAGGAAGGAATACCTAAGTATGTGTGTGAGATTGTTGCTGTGCATGTGAAGTTGAACATAGGCAAATGAAACTGTTCCTGGTCTATGAGGCAATGTGCAGGCATGTGGGTCTGCACCTGAGTAGCTGAACCTGGACATACAAAGATATCCTTGCATGTGATGTCAGGAGATGTTCACGAGAAGGAACACCTGGGCATACAATGTCAAAGTATGGGCTCATGACACTGGGCGGGAACATATGATGCTGAAGATCCACCTCTGCCGCTTCCAAAACCCTTGGCATTTAACTGGATGCTAACCTTGACCTCTCGTGCCAAGTGAACCCGATCACCTTGTCTGCGGCCTACATCGCCAAACTGCTTCATGCCAGCAGGCCCTTCCTGTCCACTCCCAATCGCCTTTCTATTTCAAGAGCTATGCTTGACTACTGCAACACCCTATTTACTGGTACTTCTGAGCGCAACCTTAATCAAGTTCAGACGATTCGGAACAATGCTCCCCGAGCGTCCATTTGTCTCTCCATATCTGACCACATTTTGAAAGCCAGGAGAGAGTCACACTGGCTGCCCATACGAGAAAGGATTAAGTTCAAAACACTGTCCCTGGTCCATCGATGTTTCTCCAACACTGCCCCGACCTACCTCTCACGCTGCACAGAGAAAAACTCCCCTGCCCGACCTCTTAGATCTGCGAACTCTCACTTCCCGAAGATCGCCAATTTCAATCGCCTCTCAGGGGAGGTTTAGAGCTTCCCAGTCGTGGCTGCCAAACTCTGGAACAATCTCCCTCCAGCACTCAGAAAAGAACCGGCCTACTGAACCTTCCGCAGAACCTTAAAGACCTGACTGTTCAACTAACTTTGCTCCTTCTAAAGACTCATCACTCCTCCTAATGCATTCCCCCCCCCCTCCCCTTTCTTCTTTCCCTCAATGTAACTAGCGCCTAGATACCCAGGGTTTTGTTGCGCTGTAATAAATGCGAAAATAAAGAAATAAATAAGATGTTCCTGGCATATGATGGCTGTTTTTGGAAAGTCTGAAACTGAGCATCTTAAGGATTTCCAGGCATAGGTTCACTGACCATGAAATGCTGGCTTTGCCCACATGAAAGTGCCCTAGGCACACATGTAGCACATGTGAATGAGCGATATTAGTAGAATACTTGATAAAAACGTTAATTTATTTGAATGTTCTTTTATATCCTCATCTACCCCCCTCCACCCATCTTCCAGGAATGAAAGTAAATAGAATGGTTCCAGCACTCAATCTAGCATGCCGGCATCAAGGAGGGATCCAAATGCACAAAAGGTACTCGGAGCAAAATAGGAAATAGTAGTGTACTCCCCCAGGGCGCTGTGTCCTTCAAGGACCCTAAGGAGGGAGGTATTTTTTTTAGAGAAGAGAAACTTTGACAAATTGAACAAGAGAGTAACGAAGTTAAAGATAAAAAACTGGTGGGCAAAATGAAAGTGGTCTATAGTGTGTGTGAAGAAAATAGAACCGTATGCAAAAGAATAACACCTGTGTGAAAACCTAACACTGTTTACAGTTTGGATCCCCCAGCTACTTGTTTTATACATGTGGGAAGACCTGAAAAATGGTATAGCCTGAGGTCTAGGAACCGTATGTATGGAAGTAGGTAGGCATATAGGGTTTGGGTCTATTTGACCTACAACATCTCACCTAATCACATTTCATTCAATTTATTTGACCTTTTTTTTAGACTAAAATGTGGAGGGAGATCCTTGCAACCCCCCCCCCCACTTTCCCTCAACCTAATATATACCCTGACGCACCCCCATATATATATTTAATTAAATTTGACCCAAAAAAAGGTCAAAACATTCGATCAAATGTTTTGAGGTCAATTATGCTAATACCGGCAAAGAGTAGGCGAAACTACTGCCAGAAGCTTCAATCGAAGGCTTCTAATCACAGTCTCGGCCAGGAGACAATTGAGAGAAGGAAACAAGCAAACCCCTTCATTGATCAGGGATCTCGGGATGGCTTATTGCATCAGATGGAGCAGAAACATATCCCTTTTAGGATGCCAAGAGGCCAGAGAAGCGTGTGACCATGGTCCTCCTCTTGTGCCTTTGGGTGGCATAGAGAAATAACAGAGTTTTGTCTAAACTGAAGTGACCTTCTATGTGATTTCATTTGTAGAGCTGAGGAAAGTGCGTTATTACTGTCTGCGGAGGACGCCCCTCAGGAGTCTCAGGCGAGGGCATCTATCACAAAACATTATTGCAATCCATTTCAATGCTTTTCCCCTGCCGTCATTTCGACTGCCAAAATGGAATTGCACAGACTTAATTTGAGACGTGTGGAGGGCATAGAACATTAAATTCCTCATGTGGGTCGACCGTCCCCAAGCCAAGCAGCGGTCCCATGGTGCCCCTACCTCTTATGATTAGGACTTATAAAGGCAAAATCTTATTAGGATTTGTATAAAGACACTATTTATGAGAGAGGTAACTTCCTGAGAGTCTGTAGAGCCGACATGTTACCTCGGTTGTTTATAACTGTTACTTTCAGGCCTGTTCCTCCCACTGGAGGAAGTGTGCATTTTTGACTGTTTCTATAGTGCACGCTGTGGACTGGCTTCTTGGCGCTGGCCACCAAGGCAGCCATACTGTTTCAACCACAGACCGGGGCAGAGACCTAAGCCTCCTTAAGAGTCGTGTAGATCTGTTCACCTGATTTTTGCATGCTGCATTTATAGTTACAGAGGTATAGGGAGACAAAGTTATGCAGCAGATACTAGAAAAGTGTGGTGAGATCACTCTCAGTAAAAGATTAGGAGGAACCAAGATGGATAAAAAAAACCAGTAACAAATTTTAATAATCAACAATTCGTTAAGATTAAAAATCAATTAAATAAATCGGTCAGCATTACAAACATTGTCAAATCCCATATAAAGGGTAGCAATAGGGAATACGTAACAGGCTCTGGGGGCCAGTTGAAGGTAATATTAAAGCAACAGTACGACCACTAAGGGTACTTTTCAAAATGGCATAGTACCCATCCAGGTATGGATAAATGTGTCATCAATTGTACTCTCTGTCTAGAGTTCAGAAGTATATCTCGACATGTTTCTGTTCCTATAGAGCAAAGTGTGGAACATTCATCAGGAGGAAGTACATTACAGTATAGCCTATTTGACAATTGGGATGGAAAACAATAATGCTACTATAGTATCATAGTACCTTATAGTGTGCCTGTGCGGACAGCAGGGATTTACCATGATGACACCCTTACGGTCCCTCAAAGGGCCGTGATTTTGACCACCCTATTCCTACTAATGTTAGTAGAGAGCTCCCACAGGCACACTATAAGGTACTATGATACTATAGTGGCATTATTGTTTTCCATCCCAATTGTCAAATAGGCTATACTGTAATGTACTTCCTCCTGATGAATGTTCCACACTTTGCTCTATAGGAACAGAAACATGTCGAGATATACCTCTGAACTCTAGACAGAGAGTACAATTGATGACACATTTATCCATACCTGGATGGGTACTATGCCATTTTGAAAAGTACCCTTAGTGGTCGTACTGTTGCTTTAATATTACCTTCAACTGGCCCCCAGAGCCTGTTACGTATTCCCTATTGCTACCCTTTATATGGGATTTGACAATGTTTGTAATGCTGACCGATTTATTTAATTGATTTTTAATCTTAACGAATTGTTGATTATTAAAATTTGTTACTGGTTTTTTTTATCCATCTTGGTTCCTCCTAATCTTTTACTGAGAGTGATCTCACCACACTTTTCTAGTATCTGCTGCATAACTTTGTCTCCCTATACCTCTATCTGATTGAAGAATGGACATGAATGGGGTATAGTGGTGGATCATATCCAGTGCTTAATTTGTAAGAAAGTAAGTGCCAGGGCCCAAATATTTTCTTGCATGGGGGAGGGGCAGTTCCCAGTTTAATGTTGACAACACCCAATGTTGCTCTCCGTAAAGTGTCGCACAGCTGCTGCATACAGCGTCAACATATTTGGGGTTAAAGCTCCAACTCCCACTGGTTCATTAAAGGGGAATTCTCAACATAACATATTAGTTATGTCTTGAAAGAAAATAAATGTTTAAGTGGTCTTTAAACACACCATGTTTTTTTTTTTATAACTCTGTTTATTGAGTTTGAACAACACAACATGGAGAAGCAAACTTGGATCATCGGCATACATAGTATGAAGGTAGCATAGCATTAATAACAGTAAGAAGGGGCCCACAGGGCCAAGGACCGTAAAACAGTAATAAGACAAAACAGGCAACCAATGCGAACAGTAATATTGATCCACCGCCACCAGCGGATCTCAGTGGGCATCTAGCCATTTACCCCATATTTTTTCGAATTTACGGGGGCAGCCTCGTGCATTATAAATCCGGCACTCTGAAGCTGTGCATCTGTCCAGCTCGTTACTCCAACGGTTCAGGCACAGTGGGTCGGCAGATCCCCAGTTAGCTGCAATAAGTCTTTTGCCCGCCCCCAACGCAATTGCCAGAAACATTTTGTCATATTTTGATGGGTCTACTTCGCCCCAGATGCCTAAAAGTACCATTTTGGGATCCCTGGGATTGGTGTCACCAGGGCGGCAGAGATTGTACTAATACAGTCCTCCCAGAAGGACCGTAACACCCGACAGTCCCATATCATATGGTAGAAGGTGGCAGGTGCATTTTTGCATCGGACGCATGTCCCGTCTTCTAGTCCACCCCATCTGGCCATTACAGCACGTGAGTGGTATGAGCGATGAAGGATTCTCAACTGTATTAGCCTAAGCTTGGATTCTATATCAATTTCTCTGGGAGACATTAATGCATCAACCCAATCTTCAGGTTCCAGGTGACCTACATCCCTTTCCCACTTTGCTTTGAGCCCGTCTACCTATGCAGCCCCGAGGAGTTAAGGGCCTGGTAGAGAGTGGAGATGACCTTAGAGGAGATGCGTTGCGGGAGGATATTGGTCTCGATGGGGGAGAAGGGGGGTATGATTGTCGTGTCAGGGAATTGGGTACGGATGGCGTGGGTCAGCTGCGCATGCCGAAACCGGTCCATGGGTGCCAGGTCGAATTGTTCTCGGATGGTCTCAAAGCCCAGGAGGTGACCCCCTTGTATCACATGTGCTAGTGTGTGTATTCCTTTTGCCTGCCAGTGACCAAAGGAGCTCATTTTCACTATTTCCGGGAGGAGCACATTGTGCCATATGTGTTGTGATAGTGTTGGCTGTCCTTTCCAGCCGACCAGTTTGTGTGCGTCTCGCCAGGTGCAACGGATATAGTGGGTCATTTTGGGCAGCGCCGGGAGTTGGTTGCGGGTGGCATACAGGATTTGCAGCGGTGTTAGCGGGGCCATGCTCTCCAGTTCGATACGGGTGTGTTGCAGTGTGGGGTCTGCGGGCATCCAATAATTTACCACTCCTATCTGTGTCGCTAGGTAATAGGTGTGTATGCAGGGTAAACCGATGCCTCCCTCCCATACTGATCTCTGGAGCGTGTCAAGGGCGATCCTGGGTTGTTTCCGACCCCATAGCAGTGTGCGTAAGTTCTTGTCAATAAGTGCGAAGGTTTCTCGGGGGATGAGGAATGGGGCATTCTGGAGAACATACAACAGTCTGGGGAGGGTCATCATTTTGAATAGTGCGGCTCTACCCATTAGCGATAGGGGAAGTGATTGCCAATGGGGGATGTCTCTGTTGAACCGCTCACTTACTGGTTGTAGATTAAATCGGAGGAACTCATCAAGTGTCGGGTCAAGCCGTATACCCAGGTATTTAAATTCCTTAATAGAGACATGGTATGGGCAGGTCTTCGGGATCGCAGACTCGCCACCCTGGATCGGGAAGAAGATGGTTTTGGCATCATTAACCTTTTGGCCCGCAAAATCCTGGTATTCCCTGAGAATAAGGGAGACAGCCGGGCATGAGATGCACGGGTTACTGAGTTATATGAGAAGGTCATCCGCATAGAGCGAAAGGCGGTCTTCTCCCCCTTCCGGCCATACGAAACCAGTCCAGTTGGTGTTAGATCTAAGCTCAATTGCTAGCAGTTCAATGGCCAGGAAGAAGAGGAGTGGGGATAGTGGGCATCCCTGCCTTGTGCCCCGACCCAAGGGAAATGATTTGGAGGACCTGCCATTCACCCTTACCGTGGCCTCCGGGGATGCATAGAGAAGATTTACCCATGATATAAATGTCTGTCCCAGGTTCATCCTAGCCATGATCGCCCACAGAGCCTCCCACTCCACAGAGTCAAACGCCTTCTCTAAGTCCACCGCCAGGAGGGCGAGTGGGGCTGGTATTTCCTTTCCTTTGCTCTGCTCAGCGCCAATTGGACTCTGCGTAAGTTCATTCGAGTTGATTTATTGGGCATGAATCCACATTGGTCCGGGTGGACGAGGGTCTCAATCACCTGCAGTAGTCTGTTGGCAAGTGTTCTGGTGAGGACCTTGGCTTCTCCATTGATCAGGGATATCGGACGATAGGAGGCAGATTCCTCTGGGGGTTTCCCAGGCTTGTGTATGACTACTATGCATGCCTTCCTGAGGTCTGGGGGGAGTGCTCCTAGTTCTCTGCTGCGTAAGAACATGCGGTGCATGTGGGTAGGTAGTGTGCCACCGAGGCGTTTCCATGTTTCCGTTGGGAACCCGTTGGGGCCCGGAGTTTTCCCGGGTTGGAGCTGTGCCAGCGCTTCTTGCACCTCGATGTCGGTAATGTCAGCATTCAGGAGATCTGATTGGTGCTGTGGGAATATCGAAATCTCGATTCGGTCGAGGTAGCGTGAGGGCTCAACTGGCGGGTTCTCAGTGGGTGGGGTATAAAGGTTTTTGTAGTAGGCAGCGAATGCCTCAACAATGTCAGTCTTCTGTCAGCAGTGTTCCATCTGGAGACCTAATGGCCCGTACATCTCCCCTGCTTTGTTTGCGTCTCTCTAACCAGGCCAGGGTCTTGTTGGCTTTGTCGCCCCGCTCGTATATTTGGCTCCGGACTAATTGGTGGGCAGTTTGTGCATTATCTAGAGATAGGTTGCTAAGGATGTCCTGCGCCGTGAGCATCGCCTCTTTTGCCTCTTGGGTGCCGTGTACTAGGACTTGCCGTTCACACTCCAGGACTCGTGTTTCTGCTTCTCTGACCTTCTGGACTTGACGTTGTTGGTAGGCGGAGACCGCTGAGATAGCTTCCCCCCGGAGGACTGTCTTCTACACCTCCCAGATCGAGATCGGGCAGTCCACGGAGCCTTCATTGAGTTTGAAATATTCTGCTGTCTTTTTTTCAAGTTCCTCAGCGATTTCGGGGAGACGAAGATGGTATCGTTTAGGCGCCAGTTACGGTCCGGGCGGCAGCAGGAGTTTTTCATGGTTAGGAGGCGCGGAGAGTGGTCCGAAATTCCTCTTGCGAGGAATACAGCGTCGAGAAGCCTGTGGTTTATGTTGCGAGGGATAAAGGCGTAATCGATCCTGGAGAATGATTTGTGGACGCCCGAATAGAAGGAAAAACCAGCCTCGTCGTTGTGAAGCGATCGCCAAGTGTCCGTCAGACCCAAGGCCTCGGCGAACGCGGCGAGCGGTGTGGAGGTGGGGTGGGTTCCAGATCTCCTATGGGATCTATCGACTGCGGTGTCCATTACTTCATTAAAGACCCCCCAAGCACCCACGCATCAGCCTCTTCTTCCAGGAGCAAGCTCTGTAGTTCAGAGAGTAGTTCTTTCGCCAGCGTGGGGGGGGCATAGATTGCTGCCAGGCCCCATTTCTCACCCCAGATGTCAGCTAGCAACAGTACATAGCAGCCCCGGGGGTTAGTCCTGATCTTCCTGACCTGGAGGGGAACTCGCTTGTGGACGAGTATCATCGTGCCCCTGGCACCTTTCGTGAATCCAGCATGGTAGGTATGCGAATAATTGGATCTTTTGAAAAAGTTGGTGTTTGTGCCTATCAAGTGCATTTCATTTACAAGGGCAATGTCTGGCGAGTGTCGGTTTAGGTACTGGAGCACCAATCTTCGCTTTATGCTGGAGCCGAGGCCGTTGACGTTCCAGGACAGTATGGTTACCTTGTTGGAGTTCATTCTATCTGCATGAGTCTTCTTGTTGGGACGTCTGGGAGGATTAGTGGCAGTCGCGCTTTTTCTGGGGACATATGGCGCTGTCCTTCCAGGGGAGACATCCGAGGGTTGCCTCGCCTTGAAGTGCCTGCAGACTGGCTGATAATTGCGTCCACGGTCCTGGCCAAAGACAGTGGTTGCTTTCCTTGCCTGCGTTTGTCGGCTTCAAGCCTTCTTGACCGATGATTCCATTTCCTAAGTCCCCAAAACTCCCCCCACCCCGTACTACACCCCAACTGGGAGCACCTGTCGCCCAAACATTAAACGTATAACTTGGTAAACTTCCTCGGGATAACCCTGACTGCGATACCGCCCGCGCTCCATTAAGAGTGACGGCCGCTAGATGAGCGCTTCCATGTTATTACGTTGCAGATTGGTCCCCCCATTGCGTGAGCCTTACCCCCTTTTCCATGGGGATCGCTGTCACGTCATTGTCTGTATTGGCCAGAGATCGAGGGGGCGAGGGCCGCTCGGGCCGGGGCCTCTGTGCGGGTGGGCTCGGTGGTGTGCACCTCGCTCTGGAATCCGTGAGAACTTGGGTTTCCAGCCAGTCCCATGCCTCTTTGGGAGTGTGGAATAGATGAGTGGTGCCCTCATAGTGGACTTTGAGCGATGCCAGGAAAAATAAAGCATATTTCATAGAAAGCGACTGAAGTTTCTTCTGGACCGAGTCAAAAGATTGGCAGGCTTTTTGAACTTCCTTGGTGTAGTCGGGGTAGAACCCGACCCTATAGCCGTTGTATGTAATCAGGCCGGAGGCCCTTGCCATTTGTAGGATCGCATCTCGATCACGTTAGTTCAGCAGGCGCGCGATTATCATTCTAGGCGGGGCGCCCGGGATAGGTGGGCCAGTGGGGACTCTGTGCGCCCTTTCTATGGAGAAGAATTTGGATAGTTTTTTGGGGGCGAAGACATGAGTTAGCCAATCCTCCAGGAAAAGTTCAGCGCTGGGCCCTTCCTCCTTCTCCGGTATTCCGAGGATCCTGAGGTTATTTCGCCGCGCTCTCCCCTCGCTGTCCTCAGCACGGTATTTTTTTGGGTGATCACGGCATGTTGTTGTTCCAAGCGGTGCACCGTGTCTTCTGTGTCTGACACTCTCTGTTCCGCCTCACCAACCCTGGCCGATAGATTGCGAAGGTCTTGGCGTATGAGGGACACCTCGGTGGATATGCCACCTATTTTGAATTCCAGTGATGTCCTCGAGTCCCCAATCGCTTTCATGAGGTCTGTCAGGGAGATTGGGGAGTCTTGAGGCTCGTCGACGGCCCCATCGTTTTCTGGGGGCCGAGGTCCGCGGCGTGGAGGGGCCTCCACGGTGTAGAGATCCATCTTGCTTTGCAGTGTTTTCCGCTTGGTCTTTTCCTTTCCCATGTCGCGGTTGATTGGCCCAGTGCAGTGGGGATTCGGCTGCTTCACGTAGTCACCCAAGAGGTAAATGTAGGGTTTGTAAAGGGGCTGGTGTGTGTCAGGTGGGTGTGTTCAAGCAACGTATGTCTGTGTGCTGGCTGTGCCTTAATAAAGTTCGTTGGTAGCGTATCTCCGGTCCCTGCGGGAGTGCAGTACACGGTTCTCCTTGTCCTGCTGCGGCTCGACCCCGGGTGCTGTCTCGCCGATTGGGGGAGGGGGGCAAAAGACGGGCAGCGTGGGTCCGAGCCGCGGGCAGTCAGTTGTGCGGGTCTTCGAGGCGCGGAGTTCCACCCGCTCACATAGTCGACGGGGCCGGGTGAGGCACACTGAGGATTAGGCCCCTCGCAGCTGCCTCGCGCAGCGCCCACTGCCAGTGCCGGGCCGGTGGAGGAGATCACGTAGGGTCTCCGGCGGTATCTGTAGGGCGCCACCGGTTCTTGGAGGTGGGTTGGCTCTGCATGCCTTCTCAAGGAGGGTTCCCCGCACTCGCCGTGTCGTGGAGGGGGCGGGTGCATGCGCAGTCAAAACAAACTATTGTTAACAATTTGCTCTAACCCTATCAGATTTAACAGGAGCATGTTAACCATCTACCCACAGGCAAAAAGAGCAAAAATGCTTACCTCTCATGGTAAATTGCTAGACAGATGCAGGCAAAATCATTACTGAACTGATGAGTTGCCTTTAAAGCACTACAGCAAGATTGTCTTGGATAGTGTTGCACTCATGACTCGCTCTCCTGAAGGATATGGGTCTTTTCACTGACTTTGTGTTGTCGCTGTTGGCTGGTGGCTGTCCTGTTGTTAACCCACCGTGCTAATTATTACACTAGAGAATTTGCAGCAATGTCATGCAGGCTGAGTGGAGCAGTGTGTGGTCATGGCCAGCATCAGTGCCCAGCATTGTCATCTTGCATCTCATTGTTTTTCATGCAAATTGATAAATAGTCCTGCCTTGCCAACCTGGCGCATTGGATTTGTGAATAACAATGAGCCAGCCCAGGATGCAGAGACCCTGGACAGGGCCCACTGTTGCTTTTGTTGATTGTTATGCTACTATGACTGACTGACAGTTAAAATAATAAAGTTGCCAAAACACCACAACATAATCAAACTGGGCTTGAAAATAAGTGCCGGGGCTCAGAAATAAGTGCTGGGCCTGAGCCCTGGAAAGCCCCCCACCAATTAAGCACCAATACTGTGCAATGTACAAGAAATGCTCAGTAAAGCCATTATTGACCCTTCTGTACGTTAAAGAAAAAAAGGTGTCGAGAAGGAGGGCATCTGAGATGACCATTTGTTCAACCTCTAATTGGATCTCCTAGTGCACTTATGTGCCTTATGCTGAAGCCCAGGCTCAAAACACAAATCCCTTTCATGTAATGTTGGTGGGGGTGGGAGAGTAAAATGTGTACCGCTACCATTTAGGTGGAGGCAAAAAGGGAGGTTTGTTTTGCAGTATTTCACCTTGTAATCATGCAGTGCTCACTCCATCTGGTATTGCCTTTGAATACTGCATAAGGTAAGTACCTTATGAATTATAATCAGGTGGGTGGCTTTTGAAAGACCTTTCATACCAATGAGCAGGCTGAATTGTTTGTGCAGGAGCCAGAGTGAAGGGCCCCATGGATGCCCTACAGCTCAGCTGTATGGTGGCTCTTAGAAAACATCCTTCATTCAATTCGAGGTCCAGTTCACTTCTTTCACTAAAGCATCTGGCAGCGCAACGCCCCTGAACTGCTATGGGCGAGTACGTTCGTCCTGAATTCCCATCAGAAATCATTGGCCCACTCCCGCAGTTAAGTAGAGAGAAAGGGAAGCCTCACCCGACACCCTACGGAGGGACTAGTCTGCCCTTGTCCAGGCCGAATAATGTAAACACAGACTGACCTTAAGTGATGGGCGCATGCGCGGTGACATGGGGTTTTTTTTTTTTTAGGATAATCCATTCATTCGTATTTGGCAGGCTTATTGCAAACGGAATAAACATGAGCGTAATAAATTGATTGAAATGGGTTCGTTAAGCGGATCTTCCGAGCTGACTGCATACCCGCAAACGATTTAGTCACAGCGCGCGACTTCATCGCTCATACTCTTTGTTCACATTAATTTCATTTGCGTTTCCTAAATCCATGCATACTATTATTGTCATTAAAAGTCCCGGGCATGTTCATATCTTGCGTGAGTGTATTCACATGCCTTGGTACACGCGTTGCACCTGTGTATATGCACTCATGCCATGTGAATTTGACTAGGAATGTTCATGCCAATGTTTGATTCTATATAAAGAAGCGGAAGGACACATTAAAGGAACGCTGTTTTTGATTGAAGGTATTTGTGTTAGTGTACTGAACACAGCTGGCTGTGCGTCATCCAGGACCGCCTGACGCAGAATGAGGCCTTAGGAGAGATGTGCGTATGACTCACTGTCCACACAAAAGTACATCTATGAAGGGGTGCAGGAGGAACACTGGCCGTGCGGACAGTGCGCATTCTCTTTAACAGAGGTGGCAAAAAAGGAGAACCAGAATGTACTGGTTCCCGCCACGGCCCCATTGCTGCAAACCGTTCTGCCGGGGTATAACCTAACTGCGTGTCCATTATCCCAGAGCGCATGTCGCCGCTGATTTTTCCCAATAATAATGATGTCCCTGCTCACCTTACAGGGCCTGCTGTACATGTAGGCAGTGTTATTGAACACAGTAAAATACGCGTGCGTCCGGCCAGTACACTGTAATCAGAGCTGGAAGTGAGCGGGTAGTGACGGGACCGGAGTTCCATTTCTTTCCTTTATACTGTTAATAGTTCCACTACTTTCTCAACCATTTTCACAGCCAGAGGCCTGTTTTGGCAGTTAATGCATAACTCTTAATTTTACTTTACATTATAGTCACTTTGGAGTTAATCACTTCAGCTGGGCGTCTGCAGGATTGTGAAGCAGTTGAACTATATATAAGCGTGTGTTGAATGCAGTTTTTTGGCTCATGTGTGGTGTTACGGGTGTCTGTTGGAGAGACACAGGGGCGGTTAACAAATATACTTTAATTGCCTTTCTTGCCAGTGGAGGCTCATTTGTATGGGGGGGGAGGCTCCACCCCCGAGGGATGTGCAGGTTTGGATTAGCATTCCAATGTACATTTAGGACATCAGTCTGAACATACATGTACATCTCTCATTTCAGTGCCAATCAGCACAGTCCATTCAGTTGTTTAATTTTGCTTCATTTGCATGCGGGGTCTGTGCTGCCTACCTTTGAGCAGTGGCACATCTCCCCCCTGGGTTTTTTTCTCAAATGCGTAGAGCGCAAAACTGAGAGGCCTCTCTTTATTGCAATATTTATTTTTATAATTTGCATTTTTAAAGGGTTCACACAGCCTGGGGGCATCGAGGCACTGATTCAGAATATTTTGTAGTTTTGTTAGTTGCATATTTATAACACGCTTAAATACCCAGAGGTTTCTAAGCACGGCCCCGGGGATCGTGTCAGTCATCTTGCTTTACAGGCGAGCACGTTGCCACTGAGCTATCCTCCCGGGACAACTATAGCGCAGTTGCCACTGACTGACAGGAGACGAGTCCTCTCCTCTTCTTTCAGTCAGCGCTCTCTGCGTGGGGCGGGCCATCCAGTCGTGTCTCGTGGTCACTTAGGCGTTCTGAATGCGCAAGCAGGATGTGCTTGAAATATCAGTGTGTATATGTACTATGTTTGTATGTATGTGTGCATTCAAGTGGGGTTGTGTGTGTGTGTGTGTGTGTGTGTTTGTGTGCGTGAATGCGTCCGTAATGAATCTGTGTATGTATGTGTGCTTGAATGCAAGGAGTTGTCTGAGTGATCAGGTTGTATGAATGCGCAGGGGAATGAGAGAGCGCATGTTGTGTGAATGAGATTGTGTGTGCTTTACATGTGTGTGTGTGCGTGCGTGTGTGTGCTTATATTCACCCAACATGTATGCCCCTTCAACTAAAAGAATGTTCCAGCCTCTACTACCCTTTGCCCTTTCCCCAAAATGATGAACACATATGGGACTACAAAAGGAGATCCATGCAAACCTTCACATTTCATGTGTCAGTGTGCAGTCTCCCCAAATAATCTTCTCTAATGGCCGTAACACTCACATATGCACAGAACAGTCTAGAAACACTAGCAAGAACTAGGTGCAGTAGACAAGAGACCTGCACCAGCAAACCCTATTTCCAGCAATAGTATCTGGAGCCACAAGGAGGAGTCTGCACTTTTCTGTTTTGTGGTGGAAGCCTTTCAGTGCGACACCAGGACTGGCAGGAAGAGGAGACTGCCAGAGCAGGCTGGGGCAAGTAAGAATAAGTGCCAGGGCGGAGGTGGAATAGGAGGAGGAGCGGTATACAGATGATTCAGGTATTTTAAAGTGGTAACACAAGTGTATCATTAGCACATATTTCCATTTCCAAATGTTGTGTCGTTCTCGTGTCATGTTTTAGCAGAGACGTATGGAAGTCTGTGGGGTGAGGGCAGCAAGATTGGCCTCATTACAAGTTTAGTGCATTCACTGTGGAAATGCTGCTTAAGTGCAAATACCACCAAACGCATTTACCGTCTCTACCACCCGCAATCACAGTAAATCTACCAGATTATGGGAGGTGGAATGCTACTGTTGATCCCCATTCCTGGAGAGCAGGGGATCTGGAGCATTTTCTCCAGCTTTATCTCCTCCATTAATCTCAAAGTGAAGGGACTACCTCCAGTGCTTGCTGGAGGTCTTCCTCCTAACTCATAATTTGGTGATGCAGAAATATGGTGGCAGTACTTTGATATTGCTGCCATTTTCTTGCACACCTACACACTCACAATGAGGCTGTTAGTATTTTTGTTTACATTGTATGTAGTACCTCATGCCTCCACATTACACCGCCTGATATGGTGTGCCATAAAAGACATCGCAAGGGTTGAAAAAGGGGTGTAAGGGCGCCACGCCCACAATACAATTATAGATGGGTAGCTTTCAGCAACACTGTACATTTGACGTTGAGGCTCTGAGCGACATGATAGACAGCTTGAGCTTCGTTCTCGTTGACCATCAGATGTCACTCAAGACCCCATGATGGAAGATCTCCCCTTAACGGAATTACCTCCACTTTTTCCGGGACTGCTGAACTCGTAATGAGGCCTACAGGGCGCAAGACAAGCAAACAGCAGTGCAGATGGAGCACCTTCAGCCACATGGACATTGCTGGAGGCTTGCTCTTGCACTGCTCAGCATTTTATCTTTTTTGCTGTTTTCCCGGAACCCACTTTGCTTACAGATACTTTTCAGACACTTAAAAAACGGGCTCTCTGCTTTGGGATGAAGAATTGCTTTGATCGATGGAAGATACCAATTCCAGGAAAGCGGTGAAATTAACACCTCCCCCCGCCCCTAATTCACATAGAGCTTCTCTCATTGCACAGCAGTTTGGTGTTTCAGTCATTTAAAAGGACAGGGCATGCTCTCTTATTTGCACTAAACGCCTACTATGTGCACACAAATCTTTACAAGCAACTGCTATTTTCTGAATATCTGTAACCCCAGCCACTTAACACGGCAGCTATGTTATGTCACCGCTCTCAAGCTCCTCGTATAGTAAGTAACAAGGGTCCTCAACAAGGGTAACAAGAAGCTTGTACATTTTGAACTTCTTATTGAAATCCATTGGACTAGAAGAAGCGTTCAAATACACAGGAATCATTTCATTATTTTCAACAAACATGAAGTTAAATTAAAGTGGCTTTGTGGCTAGATTATTCTGTCTGCCAAGAGGGGTTCAACATAGAAAATCATTTCACCGCTGCTCTATACTGTCAACCGAGGTTCCTGGGCAGAAGGTAATACGTTGAAATGACTCTGTAATGATCTAGGCAAGACATCAATCTATCTCACTGAAGGTGTGTGGTGTTATCCAAAGCATTTTGATATGAAATATTCCAGAGAGAACTGCATAGTGGGCGGGAAGGATAGCCAGGCGCATGAGATGTCCACGCAGAGTGAGTCTCAGGCCCCTTCTCCGGCGGAAGAAAACAAGGGAAGGGAAGGCGAGAGTGGCAGGTGAAGTGGAAGAGAGGAAAGAAGGGGGAAGACTAAGGAGGTGAGATTGGAAGGGAAATCAGGAATGGATCAGGCTCTTCCGGCTCAATGACTAAATCTGGAACCAAGCCTCATATCATCGGTGAAAAGTCTTCAGGCCTGACATTTCTGAGTTTATCTATATTAAATATTCCATAGCCTACCACTTCATCCTAAATATTTATTGACCAACCTTGAAACTGGTTATCAGAGGGTATGAAGCAGGGGTTCCAAATACCCCACACAATCAGATTTGTTTCGGTCAACAGCATTTTGCATGCTGGGATTTGCAGGCCCTTATTCTTTCTATCAAAAAGGCAAAACTGCTAGTCCCACAATCTGTAATGCTGGCCTGGAGAAAGATGATCCTGATGACAAGGGCCCGACAGTTGCAATTCCGACTTGTCCAAGGCTGGGGCTGACCTATTTGCCAATGCCTAAAGGGCCGCTTGGTTTGTTGGCCACTTTGATGGCTTACTGCATATGTGCATATATGGAATTTATAAAGCGCAAATCAACCTGGGACGCAAAAGAGCAGAGTACAAAGGGGGGGAACCTAGGGCATTACAGGAGGGTTCAGGATGTTGTTGAAACAGGTATCGGGAATAGGGAAATGGAGGAGCACCAGTGGGGGATGTTATAGGTGGAACGTGACCAAACCACCTTAAACCAGATACGACCTTAAGGATCAAGCGATCCGCATGGGCAAGGAGGGAGGAAGAGGAGGCGCTACTAATGCCCAGGGTTCTCAGAATACTGCAGAGGATGAAAAAAGTAGGTCCCTACTGCACATGACTCGGAATTCAATTTACTCCCATAGCATCCACTCTGTCCATGACATGACAGGGCCCTAGCCATAGGGCCATAACAAGTGGTGACGAAGGGAAACTTGCCCACATGTTTTCCGAGGGCATCCAGCCAACTCTAGTGCAGTGAGCGAAGTAATGGGCATACCGATTCTGCTGATACCGGCCTCCTAGCAAGTTAAAAAGAGCTACGCTGCCCCTCCACTGATCCCGGCATCCTTGAAAGCTTTTTCTACTCATCCCGACGTCCTGAAAAGTTTTTCCACCAATCCCAGTGTCCTAAAATGTACCTCACAGGTCCCGGCGTCCTGAAATGTACTCCGCCGATCCCGGCTCCCTGAAATAAACTCTGCCGATCCCAGCGCCCTGAAATTAACTCTGGCGATCCTGGCATCCTGAAAAACACTCCAGCGATCCTGGCAAAAGAAAATAAACGACGCTCCGCCGCCCACACCACAGTTTGTTTGATCCGGCACCCAACAGGAGCATGCTGCTCCAGGACAAGTGGGCCCATCTTGAATACCAATTGCCATCCTGCTTGCAGGTACATACACCCATCAACTTTCGTGGTTACCCGCCCACCTACAAGCCCACACTTGTAAAAAGAGGCATAGAGGCTGCAACGACATGGTACACAGCAATCCGCTGCCTCACGTGCCACAGCCCCCAACAAAGGCATCCATCCGCCACAGTGGAAGAGGAAACAGCATCCATCCATCCCACCGGAAAGGGTATCCACCTGCTCCACTGCCCATCGCTCTTGTGCGTGCCTCCACACACACACACCAGTGGCAAAGCCATCCACTTAGTATGGCGGCCACAGCTGTCACGGCTATCTGGACACTGAACATGGAGCTCCGCCCAACACACTGCAGAGACCAGGACAGGGGCAGCCCCCAAACACACGGTTGGTCTCTCGACTGCAACGGTTTGACTGCCTAGAGAAGAGCCCTCCAAAGAGGATTCCAGTGCCTTCAACAGCCTAGTGTTGCAGCACCTCCAACGCCACTACAGCACCTACTTTTCAAACTGCTAGCGTTCAGACAACAGAAATCTGTCAGCTCTGCCAAAGACCTGACGCCAGGAAAGAACAGGACATGTACCTCTCCCCAACCACAGTACCACCTGAAATCAAACTTCTCACTGGAACCAATAGCCAATGGATCACGCTAGAACGCAAAAAAAATCAGTTAACTCCCGACCAGAACCACAAAGGAAACCACTAGGGTGATGATACACAAATTTGCACCTGCAGCTCCATTGACCACTTTGGTTAAAGGGAATCTGCCGACCAGAAGCCACTGAGTCCCGTTTCATCCACAGGCCGGCAAGAATCGCAAGTGCTGACACCATAGGCACTCCACCCTGCCGTCCGCCAACTACACCGCACAACGTCACCATATGAAGCCCGGTCTCCATACCGACACCGGAAGACAGGTCCACCACCACTCCAAGCATTGCATGGCACAAGGCAACCACCCTACTCATGGCCCAGCTGGCAGTATTCTGTCAGTAGCAATGGGCGCCCACAGGACAAACCGCCCCCTCCTGCATCCACAAGTCCCAGACCACAAAGTAAGAGGGCGCCAAAGGAAACTAAGGATGTTCCTGTCGACAGCACCACGCTGCTCCTTAAAGAACACAGCACCAGCTGTGTTGGGGATGACCACAGCACTCTGACGACAAAAGGAACCATGCCAACCCCACAGGCATCTCACCCACTAGCCCACCACTGCACAGCCAGACAGGCTAGTGGTTCCCGATAAGACGGGTGAATGCCTCAATCGCCCAGCGATTCAAACAACCAGGCTACTCTACCAGGACAAACCACAAGAATCGGCGACGAAGGGCACATCCTACCTGGCGTGTACATGACCTCTGTCGACCGGCAAAAACACAGTAGGACGGCACTTTCACCAGACAAAGGAAAATGGGCGGGGGAAACTTGACCATCCCCAAGAAGGCATGACACTCTCGACACCCAAGGACATAGCTGTAATGCATCAAAGAAATGAACTGCAACATCACAGGAAACTAACAGTGGAAGTAAGATCAGCTACAGAAGGAAGGAATGGTGGCCAACAGTGATGGAATGGAATATCAAGCCAGTGAAGAGCTCTCCACTCCCGTTGTTTGGAAGGCAGTTCCAGAACCAAGCAACATCCAAGTTGCACCTATCATAGGGAATCGTGACAAACCACTTTTTCCTGTGGAGACAAAAACAGGCGAGAAAGGAGCTAGGCTCGCCAAGAAGGAAGCTGCTGTTACAAAGGAGCGGATCAGACGAAATACACAGGAACTAACGGAAGAGAAACGGAGGAGCTACACGGCCAAACAAAGGATAAGAAAGTGTGGTGGTACAAGAAAGGAAAAACACAGAACAGCGCAGTGTACAGTGAAGAGGAATGGAGGGTCCCATGACCATATAGGAAATGTCAGTGTGACAGAAGAACTCCGGTTGGCTGACATGCGTGTAACAGCAAAAAAGGAACATGAGATGCAGAACACTAATAGATAAAGAGAGTAAGGTTTCAAACATGAACAATGAGTCTATGTGTATGCCGCGTCTGTGCAACAGCCAGAGAAGACGGTGGTGTACATCGTGAAACATGAAAGAAACATGGTAGCAAAGACATGCTCTAAAGGCAGGGGTCATGAAGTGATTGAACAGGCCACTGTTGGGAATGTAGTAACATGGATGCAAACAACAAACGTCAAAGATGAGAAAGGAAGCGTGCCAGACGAGGGATGATGGAAAGAAGATCCTGGCCCTACAACAAACAGTGGAGGTGACAAGGGTCACAACAACCACATACGACATGAGGTGCTACTGAACCTAAGTGCCGAGCAAGCCCAAGAGATATCCAGAATGTAGGAGATGGGTCGAAGACTGTACTTGAGCAACAGAGGAAAGAAAATAAACTACAAATAGAAAACTGAACAGCATTGGTAGCATTGACAGTAACAGAGGAAAAGCTGCTGGAAAAAGTGACCAACACTGCAAGTGTGAACGGGGAACATAGTTATGTCACTGAGATTGAAAATAAGGAGAAGGGGCAGACACCAGCAACTTGCGTTGATAATCCATCCATTCTGAGACGTAGTGAGAGGCAATGGGGGAATGGAAGGCCGGCAGAAGTGTAGCTGAAAGAAAATCGAGCAAGAGGAAGTGGTCAGTAATGGGATCAGAGGTTGGAAGAAGAAGAGGAGGTGAATGAGCTGTTACACCGGGCAGCTGGAAAATACAAGTTTAGTTTATTTGTTTGTAAAGCGCAGCCAGGCCCATGGGCAACCGGGTGCATATTCTTAGATACAAGTTACAATATAAACAATATACACAAATTAAAATACATGTACATTATAAAGTATATACAAGCATGAGATATATTGCACGTCAGTAGTAAATCTAGTGAAGGAGCTTATAGAATCTGCATCAACAGCCAAGATTTGGTATTATTCTTGAAAGTTAGGAGCGCAGGCTCAGTTCTGATGGAGGTAGGCAGTGTGTTCCAGAGTTTTGAAGCTAGGACAGGGAAGCTCACACCACCCGTTTTTTGGAGTTTAAATCTGGGCAGGATTAGGCTGTGAGTTTCAGCTGATCTAGTAGGTCATGAGGAGGTGTGGAGTCTAAGACAAGCGGAGAGGTGAGGTGGGGCTTTGTTGTCCAAGCATTTATGAGTCAAGGCTAGAGTTTTCAGGGCAATTCTTTGTTTTACTGGGAGCCAGCGTAGATCAGATCTGACATTGGAAATGTGAGACCGTCTGGGAATATTGAGAGCTGCCCTTATGGCATTATTTTGGATGGTTTGCAGTTTATTGAGGTTGGACTGGCTAGTCCCTAGGTAGAGGGCACTACAAAATCGATTTTGGCCATAATGTTTAGCAAGGGTAATGCAGTTATGAGGGTTCAAAAAAGGTCTGTAGGCGATGATAAGTTTGCACGTATAGGCCGATGCCGACCTTACTGCATTATTTTGTCTGTTCAGGGAGAGGGTAGAGTCTAGGAAGACGCCCAGAGTTTTAGTGTCTTTAGAGACCTTGATGACATTACCGTCAATGATGAAAGACTTGTAGGTTAGGTCTAATTTGTTAAGACGTTGAGTTAATCCTAGTAATAGGAGCTCTGTCTTGTCGTTAAGGCATAGTTTGTGTTGAGCCATCCAGGCCTGGATGACCAGATGGCGGCTGTGTAATCACCAGTGATGGGAATGAGTATATGGGTGTGATCCGCATAGTTAGTGTAGGTGTCTCGGCGACAGAAAAGAAAGTCAGAGGACAGAGGCTTTAGAGTAAGGCAAAACATGGAAAAGAACCAACAAGTAATAAACCAAGGAAAGTATCACAGAAACCACTAAAGATTACAGAACAGAAGGTCCCTAGTGAACATGTCTGCGTCTCCTAGCTACTCCCAGAGGATCCACTCTCTTCATGACATGATATGGCCCTAGCCCTAGGACCATAACAGGGGAGAAGTAGGGTTCTGCGTAGCGTTTGGCAAGCTGTTTTTTGCAGAGCAGAGTCGTCTGGTTCTTCCTGAAGTATTGGTTGGAGGAGGCCGGTCTGATCTGCATTGGTAACCTGTCCCAGAGATAGGGAGCGTAGCAGCAAAAGGCCTCGTTTTCTCCCTCTTGCTTCCAGTGTTGGACAGCTTCTAGAGAATCCAACGTGACATCTCGAACTCCTGCGACTAGGACGTTGCTACTACTTTGGTGGGAGTGATCAGGCCTGAACGACAGATCTTTAACTCCCTAAGGGGGTGAAGGGCTTGACTTTGTGGAGAAGCCAAGCTGGTACGAAGCTTTGTTGGTCTTGCTGGCAATGTGCGTTTTGTATAAAAGGTTACAGCCTTAAAATATTTTGAACCAGGTGAGATTTTGCTCTGGGTGAGAGATTCATGGTACAGCTTGTAGTTTTGATCAATGTTACTGACCCAATAAGGTACACATGTGTATTAAATACGTACTTGAGTGCTACTACTCTAATAGCTTGATTTTTTTTTTATTTTAATTTGTTTGAAATTTAAGAGTTTGCACTAAAATGTCTGTGATTGTTATTTTAAGAAATGTGGGGTACTTGTTTTAGGAGCCTGCGCCAATCATTTTTTATATTACTCTAAATCTGGACCAGCTTCGGTTGGCATCATGAAGTGCTTTGTAGTCACCTCCACCCCGTGACGCCCCATGCACCTTCATATTCATTGGCAAGCAGTGCAGCGTGACACTCTAATTCAGTGGTATTCAAACTGTGGGGCGCACCCCAGCAGGGGGCCGTGCCCGCGGCCGCATCACTGAGGGGCCGTGATAGCCCACCATGAAATTAAATTGGAAGAAATGGGCAGGCGTGGCTCCCATGGTCGGGCTGAAGAGCATAAAACTGTCTCCGGCATCAATGAAAAATTGCCCACAGTTGTAAATGGATATTCGTTCCTTTAGTCACAGACTGTTTGAATAGTACCCAAAGGGGTGCTTTGAGTTAAAATGTAAGCAAATTGTGATATTTAAAGAATATTTATTCAGCAACAATGGTCAAAATTACTAACTGCATAGTGAAGTAACTTATCAAACTTCCCCACATTAGCCAAATAGGTGGCCGATTTTGACTGGCCCACACTAGCATTTTGTATTTTTGGTACAGGCATTGCCCTATTGCCCTATAGGCCAGTCCGAGCCTGGCAGCTCATCCATAATGGTGAGGGGGTGCCCACCCAGTGGCCCTCTCACTCAGTATGGAGGAGCTAAGGAGCTACTATTTTCCCTTTGACAGTTCAGTTGAGTTCCTCAGCCTCACATGCTCACTGAGCCATGCAAGTGCTTGGGCGTTTTGCTTCGCCAGCATTGCATAGCTCATTGGAAATGCTGGCTGGGGCATTCCATGGCCGTATGTGCGAGGGGCAGCTCCTGTGCCTCCTCGCACTTACGGACAGAGCAGCCTTGAGCAGGACTTTTCAGTACCCACACGGAGGCCAATGCAGAAGGTACGTTTATGTTCATTTTGTGTTTGGATGCGTGTATGCTTGTGTTATGAATGAGTGTATGGTGATGGATGCCCGTGTGAATGATAGAGGGATTGTTGTATGAATGTGTGTGTGTGTTAGATTGTTTTGGTCAGTTGAGCTGATTTTGACAAGTGGTGGATAGAGGGGGGAAGGAGGGTTGTACAACAAAGGCAGATTAAAAATGCCTAAATGTCTTTGTTGCACAATTCCCTTACCCACCTGCCAAATCAGCTCTCCGTCTCAAGCTCTGTGGAGCCCAGGGGACAGGGATGGTATTTCTTTTACTGGATTTCTATCAGTAGCTGTTCAGTCAAAAATACCATGCTTTCCCCCCTAGCACACACATATAATCATGTTGATTGTGTTGGGCCCAGGGGCCCATAAATATCCAGTAAAAAATGTCATTCCTGCCTCCTGGGTACCCCAGCACCAACTGCAAACTGTTTTGCTATTTACCCATTTTTTTTTAAAGTATGCGCTACAATGCACCATTTTAACCTGTTATTTTTTTTTAATTTACGGGGAAAGCCACACCCCCCCCCGAACCTCCCTTGATTGGTTCGGGCTCCCTCACTCAGCTCGGTCGCTATGGCATTTTTCGGGAAAATAATTATGCTCCTCCACTTAAAAAAATTCACCAGCCGCCACTGGCCCTCGGACTGTGTTGGGAACGGGGTGGGGGGAGCCCAGGTACTGTGGTGGGAGTAGGATTGGGGGAACCATGGGATAGTGGTGGGAGCACAGTGGGGAGGGGTAGAGCTCAGGGTGTGTGATGGGGTGGGGAGAGCCCAGGGACTGTGTAGGAGTGGGATGAGGGAGCCCAGCGAATGTGATGGGAGCAGGTCGGGGAGCCCAGGGACTATACTGGAAGTAGAGTGCAGTGACGGCGCATAATACATACTGTCCATTTGGCATTTTTGGGGGGGCCTGGCCTGCCCAAATTTTGCTGAGGGGGGGACCCAGGCCAGAAAAGTTGGAAGACCACTGCTCTAAGTCCATAGCCGGGGCATATTCACGGCAGGCATTGCCTGCACTGAGTCACCACGAGGCCCAGGAGGGGCTCGCCAGCCCCTGGAGGAAACCCATTCCCTGGATAAAGAGTAGCAAGAAATGCAATCACACAGCGACGGAAGTGATTTTTCGCGGTAATTAGCCACAGCTGAGTGACACATACTATTAGCGAAACAAACGTTGCATGTATTAATACCGTTCAGCAGAAGGCCATAATTAACGACAGGACAGCTAGTGAGGGATGCTGTCAGGAAAGTGGACATTCCAACTGAGAAGACTTCCAGAACGACCAGCTGTTCCGAATGCCCCTTCCTTTGGGGGGCTGTTTCCTGTGTGACTATCAGCAGGCCACCCGGGGGTCTCATCCCAGGCTCTTACTGCCTCCTGCGGGGATGCCCACACTGCTGCTGATGGTGCTCTGCTCACCTGCTCTCCTGCGGGGGTCTCTCGTGGTATGAAGACCGCTTGCGCACTGTCATTTGGATGCAGCGGGGATGTCTACACTGCTGCTGACTGCGCTTTGCTCATCTGCTCTGTCTACACTGCCGCTGGCTGTGCTTTGCTCTTCTGCTCTCTTTTGGGGGGGAGGGGATTTCTCGTGGTATGAAGACCCCTTACGCACTGTCATTTGGATGCTCATGGGGCATGGGCCTACCTGGACCTAAAGAAGATGGGGACAGCTTGACTGTGTAACTCTGGCTTACATCTGACTTAGACCCGATTTACATCAGACATACCTTGGAGTAAGTTAGAATGAGCGCACATTCTCTGTGGATTGGCCTAGAAATCTTGGTGATGACGTATTTGCTCTGGCGCGAATTCCATTTGAACAGTTCCAAACGGCCTCCACTGGATCCAGTTGCTTCCATTGGTTCATGTGACTATTACTGTGTCCCTTTATAGAACAATCCACTCGATGTCACTTTCATCTTGGAGCTGGCTAATGAGGTTTAATTGTGTCTATGGATTGCAGTCTGCATTTTTCTTCCTAGCTGACTTGACACATAGGGCCTCATTTTAACCCTGGCGCTCCCGCATTGAAGGGGGCCGGTACGGGACCTGCCCCCTTCAATCCGGGAGCACCGATTACGAGCTTCCCATTGCGGGACCCAGATTGCACGCCTGGTGAAACCAGGCGTGCTTTCCAGGTCCCGCGAGGGGAAGAGGGAGGCAATAACGGGCCAGATGTAATCTGCCCGTTGTTACCTCCCTCCCCATTCCCATTGAGCCCTATGGGGGCTCAAATGGGAATGGGGATGGGTTCCTGCATGGAGGACTTACCGGGTCCTCCTATCTCGGAGTAACCCGGTAAGTCCCCATGACAGGAACCCGGTAATGGAGCCGGAACGGAGGCAGTCATGGACCTAATAGCCCCATGGCTACCTCCATTCTCGTAATGTGGCCCATACAGTCCAAAAGGCATATGCCTCCACGGGGCCAGACGAGACCATTGGAAGGCGTCAACTGGGATTTCTACAGGGTTGGATGGGGCCCTTATCAGGACTTTAATGACTCTAAAATAATAACAATGCCTTTCCCGGGAGAGCCAGGGAGATCCTAATGTCACCCACCGTGTGCTGCTCTTGCATCAGAGCCGCCAGCTCGATCCACTCGCCCCTGAGGTCGTCTTGAGGCGCCTTCTTGCTTGTCCATTGTCTTGCCTGTAGCTGCGACCGTTCTTGATTCCAGGGCAACCACTGCACATATTAGATTCTGATGAATACATTCATTACAATGCATACATCATTTGGTTTCATTATTTCTATCTCAGAAACGCACACCATTATTAGAAGACAATTACAAATCGGTAATAAATAGACCAATACTAGCAGACCATTTATCATTAAAACATATTAAATAGATCCGACACATGGAAAATAGGTTGAAGTAAAACCAGAAATAGTAAAGTGCATATAAAGTACACAACGGTGTATTGTTTGTTTCTGCATGTACACAACATTGATACCTTCCTCAGAAGAAATGAATTGCACTACCAATTACCCCATCGTGATAACGAGCAAACCGACATATTTTACTTAAAATATAGCATGTCTATTCACAAAACTACACCTTAAATGTATTCCCTACTCACAAATATAATCCTCATAAAAAGCCACCTCTGCTTGTCTCATTCTCACGTAGAAAAGGACACTTAACTTTCATCCCAGTAAGAGCCTAACAGTGACCCGCGTGGCTATCTGAATGAGGAATACCCTCCTTTGTCATGCATTCAAAAACAAGGAGGCCACCATTTCAACCTCGCCTTTATGAAATGGGCTTACAGTTTAAAAAAAACATCTTATCAAACTCCAAGTATTCCTACAATTTTCTTATCCTTTTTTCATTTTCTTAATATTTATTTATTTAACATTTATAGAGCGCAAAAAAAACGTGAGCCTCAAGGTGCTATTGCATAGGTGGGAGCGGGCACGAAGGGTAGCAGTGGGGAGAGAGACCCAGGTTATGAGGAAGGTACAATGTGCAGAGGTTAAAGTCACTTAAAGAGCATAGTTTTGTGAAATCTTCTGAACGGCCAGTATCGGGGCTCAGAGCGTAGGTGGAGAGGAGGTTCATGTATTTATTTATTTATTTATTGTAAGGCGCCTATTTTTTATTTTATTTATTGGTCATTTATAAGGCAGTTATTTGATTATTGGCAGATTGCCATGACTGACCATACTAAGGAGAAAATATATTGTTCTACCCCAGAAGGCCTGTATCAATTTAAGGGCATGCCTTTTGGACTGAAAAATGTACCTGCCATAGTTTGGCTGCTATTACAGAGAAGCTGCAGCCACCAGCTTTGGTGCAGTTGAACCGTGGGTTAGCAAGTCTGTGGCTGTACTATAGTCTGGTGTGTATGACGTTCATTCAACAACGTTTTTTTACAGCCTTTTTTCCGCTGATGTTTTGCCACAAAATGAATTGGAAAATAGGGGTGGGGGTTGGATAAAGGGATATAAATGAAAGGGGGTTGCGGCAAATAGGTGTTAAATAGCTGGGGGAAAAAACAATATGCCTCACTACGAGGTTGGCCATGACCTGCCACTGTGACCGGTGGGTTGCCGCCAACCCCGGAACAGCGAATCCAGCACCTGACTTCCCGGTGCCGCCGGGACATTACAAGTCCCAGAAGACATGCACCACATTTTGTTAGTCCCCGTTCCCATAGAGTCCGTTAGGACTCTATGGGCATGGGGAGACAGAAGCACTGGCACTGTTGCTAACAGCGCTGGTGCGTCCATGAAGATTCTACCTACCGCAGCCAATGCGCAGTGGCCCCAGCAGGCAGACTCGTAGTGTAGTGGGCTGGAAACGAGGGTGCCGGTAAGCTTACCGGCACCCTCGTTTCCGGACCGTCACACTTGCAATGAGGCCCAATGAGTTTTTGCAGAAAAAAAATCAGCGGCAAAAAACACAGCAGAAAAAAAACAGGCGATGTAGTAACATAGAACCGACTGGTTCGTTTGAGAGAATTGATCTTGTGTATTCTCTAGTTAAGGGGGAGCAGAGTTGGAAAGACACCGGTGAGTGATAGAGAGGATTTAGGAGTTGATTTGTTCTCTAATTGGTAACCAATGAGCAGCTTTTCTGTGAATGGAAATGTGGTCCCGCCTTGAGAGTTTCATTGCTGCACGATAGTTTGAAGTTTGTTGAGGTTACGCTCTGTCGTGCCAGCAAGGAGAGTGTTGCAATAGTCAAGGCGGGAGCCAATTACAGCCCTGGCTACTGTGAGGCGATCTTGAGAGGAAAGGAAATGTTTGGTTGCATTCAGTAGTTCAGTGGTGTGGGCTGCTGACGAGTTGACTGCATTAATATGATGGTTCATGTTGAGGCTAGAGTCCAGGTAGACGCCTAGTGTTTTGACCACGGAGGAGACTGAGATTGTGCAGGTGTCAATGGTGAAGGCACGGTAGGAGGGATCAAGTTGAGCGAAGTGTGATGGGGAGCTTACAATCAGCAGCTCAATCTTGTCATCATTTAGACAGACTTGGTAATAAGCCATCCCCGTTTGAATAGTGTCGTAAATTTGGTTGATGTGGCTGGAGTCTTGATAGTAGTTGCCAAACAGGGGGATAAGGATTTGGGTATACTCAGCATCATTTGTGTATGATATACCCTGGGAGTCGAGAAGGTCAAAGAGGGACTTTGTATAGATGTTGAAAAGTGTTGACGAAACACAGGAGCCTTGTGGGACACAACAAGGGACATACGTAGGAAGGGCTGCTGTGCTTCCAGCACAAACGCGGGCTGCTCGATCAGCTAGAAATGAAGCAATCCATTTGGTAGCAATGGGAGAGAAGTTAGTAGTAGTGTTGAGGTGGTGGCAGAGTGTTTGGTTATTGACTAAATTAAACGCTGCAGAGAGATCAAGCAGGAGGAGGAGTGTCAGGTCGCCAGCATCACAGATGTCATCCAACTGGTTCTTGAAGTCCAGAAGATCAGACTCCGTGCCATGGCCTGGGAAGAAAACTGACTGGCATGGACTAAAGATCTTATGTTGTTCTAAGTGGGCTTGTATTTGAACAGTCCAGACTTTTCAGTAGGAAAGGCACTCTAGTGATGGGTCTATAGTTGGTGGGGACAGATGGGTCTAGGGAGGATTTTTATAAGAGGAGAGATCCATGCTTCTTTCAGAGTGGGCGGTGGAACTGGTGGTGAAAGAGGAGTTGATGAAAGCGGTGATGATCGGGGAGAGGACTGGAATGATGAGAGATGCTGGGCAGGAATCCCCTTGAAACACAGACAGTTTTAGGCTGGCAATGAGGGAGGAGATGTCAGCTTCTGTGATGGGTTTGAAAAAGAAGGATATGTTGGTGGGTGTGGATGGGAGAGGGGGGGAAGGAGGCTGCCTAGAGCAGGTTTGTGTTCTTTAGCAAGTATGGAAGCTTGCTTATTGTCAATTTTCCCCTGGTGGGTAGATATTTTGTTCATGAGAGCATCTTGGATGTTCTGGCACCAGGTGTTGTCTTTGGTGATAGTTGTAGTTGGTGTGATGGGAGATTCAAGCTCCCGTAGGATTGAGAATATCTCACGTGAGTGAGATTGGGCATTGGCAATCCTGTTGGAAATGGCGGTAGCCATGGCTGTGAGGATGGCCTGTTTGTATTCTCTGGAATAGTTGAGGAAGTTGTCTTGGTTAGCGGGTGAGGGATCTTTTTGCCAGCTAGTTTCAAAAGCTCATTGTGTGATGCGCATGATTAGGAGAGCAGGTGCATACCATAAATTGACATGTGTAGTGGGTTTGGCTCTGCAGAGCTTAAGAGGGGCGATGGCGTTGATGGCCGATTGTATGAGTTGTAGGTGTCATCCAGGTCCGAAGGTCTGGATGCAATTATTTATTTATATAGTGCACCAGACCCAGAGGTAAAAGGGCGCTTAGGTGGCAGGTTGCAGGATATAATTATACATTTATACATTTAGATTTATTTTACAGTTTATACAGAATATACAGTATAGACAGGTTATGTAGTGTGTAAACATTTGGGTACAGAGAGCTGCAGACATGAAACACGTAGGTAGGAGTGAAATGCTAATGAGAGTATGTGTGATGTCAAGGGTGCGATGGGGTATTATCAGTTCTTGTTCAGTATCCATGTAATGACATGGTTTCTGAATGATTGAAAGGTTGAGATAGATTTGATGTCCAGTGGTGAAGTGTTCCAGAGTTGGGAGGCTAGAACTGGGAAGCTGGTTCCGCCGGCTTTTTTAAGGTGAATCTGGGCACCACCAGGCATAAGGTATTGGTGGATCTAGTAATTCTAGTCAAGGATTTGAGGGTGAATTTATTTGTGAGGTATGGAGGGGCTTGGTGGTTCAGAGCATTGTATGTGAGGCATATGGTTTTTAGGTTGATTTTTTTGATGTATGGAAAGCCACTTACACAATTTTCTAATAGTAGAAATGTGCACTTGTCTGGAGATATTTAGAGCCGCTCGTAATGCGTTATTTTGGAGGACTTGCAATTTGTTGATGATAGATTTATAAGTATAAGCTGTTACAGTAGTCCAGTTTCGACTGTATAAGGGCCCTGGCCAGTGTGAGGCAGCTGTTGGTGGACAAAAAGGGTCTGTAGGCCCTGATCAGCTTGCCTGTGTAGGCCGTAGCCGAGGCAGTCATGTTGACTTGTTTAGAGAGATTAGTACTGGCCTCAAGGTGGAAACCAAGGGTTTTTACACTTTTGGCATTGGGTATGGTGTTTCCATTGTTGATGATACTGTTGTTGTTGGAGCTGAGTTTTAGCAGGTTGTTGGGTGAACCCACAAGGAGCAATTCAGTCTTATCATCATTCAGGCAGAGGCCATGTGTGGCCATCCATACCTGAATGATGGTGAAGATTTTGTTGATCCGGTCGACGTCGGAGCTGTTCATTGCCTGATAGTTAGGAGTATCTGGGTGTCATCTGCGTAGTTAGTGTAGGTGACACCCAGATGGTCCAGTTTGTCAAATAGTGGCTTTGTAAAAATGTTGTACAAAGATGGCGATACACAGGAGCCTTGTGGGACACCACATGTAATGGGGATCGGATCGGCCGCCGCTGAAGGTGAGAAAACATGCATAGTTCTGTTAGCGAGGAAGGATTGAATCCATTTGACAGCAGAAAGGGAGAAGTGTGCTGCTGACAGCAGGTGATTACAAAGGATCTCGTGGTCAACCAAGTCGAAGGCTGCTGTGTGGGATGTTTCAGCCCACTAGTCCAGGACCTGCAACATTACTGTGCATTACTTGCATCAGGAACATCAGAATGGCCACCGGAAAGCATGCTGCTCGCTAAAAATCACCCAAAAGTGTGCAGTAAAAATCTGAAAGATAGGCCGCCATCCACTTTTGCCTAGCTCAGTGGTAACACAGGAGACCACTGCCAAAACCCATCATTTGGCTGCCCACAGAGCAAGGCTGATTGCAAAAGAAACACAGAGCTGTGTGAAAATCCATTTTTCTTGGTTATCAAATTTGCAAAAATGATGGCTCACAAACCACCCAAAAGATCCAACCTCCTTGTTGGGTGTTAAACATAATTCTACTTCAAGAATCCACATAAAATTAATTTCCACAGAAGTACACTTATCAGAATAAAACCCACTTTTGAAGATGGCTGCTGGAAAGAAATCTGTCAAAAATGGGTTCAATACCATTACTCGCCTCTGTCAGACGCTGGCGATCTCTAAATCTGACAGGAGAAACTTGTGTCTCAAAAGCTAAATATGCAAAAAAAGGGATTTCCATCAAATGCAATATAGGGTGCCACATATTGATTTTCATGTTGAAAAAGAATGGAATTGAAGATATGTTTGCTTATTTAAAATGTGTAACTGTAATTTTTCACAAGGAACTATGTCACAATTGACCATAAGGTAACCTGATTCAGTTAAAACTTCAAAGAGGCTTTCTTCCCCTGAGACCATACTATCCTGTTCCTTCCCACCAAAAGGAGAGGATATCGCATTGGAATGTTAATGAGAAGGGGAGGAGACTTCCTCTGCTGATCTTATAAAGAGACAATGGGTTCCTTGAACTGAATAGAAAATGCTAATTCGGGTGTTACTGACACCAGGAAGAAGCCATGTGACTCTCTGACTCAGCCAAGCTTTGGAGGCAGGCCAGACTGAAAATGTGGATTTGAAAATGAAGTAACTGTATGTTTTAGAAAAAGACTTATAGCAAATTGTACTGAATTGATACAAATATGAAATTTATAGGTTGTTAAAATGAAAAATTCGCTCACAGTTTTGAACTAATCTGGAATCTGTGCATCACTCAGAGATTGAACCATGAAAAAGTTCATATTCTAGCAATTTTTATTATGTTAGGAACATGAAAAATTACAGGAATATACCCAGATGGTATGTGTGTAGAAAAAATGGTATAGATCAGAAAATCTGTAACCAACCAAAAGCGCGAATAACTGTCATTTATGAACCAAAAACGTACCTTAGTCAATATGTCATGTAATTATGTATTATTAACACGTTGTGCATATTGGAAATATGTTTTTTGGGAAAAATAGATTTGCTGGGTAAAAGCAAAGGGGAGGGATTTCCTTCGGACCCTAAACACAGTGTCATTCTGAATTATGATGACACATCATGACACACTGTTCCTTTCTCAAATCAGGAGAGGGGGAATTCTCTGACCTATCAGATCCTTCATGGGTTGGGCATAGTAGAATCAGCCTTCCCACCCCTTTGGAAAATGGATAAATAGGGACTGTTGAGGACCCAGAAGGACACACTTTCACTCATCACTGATCCACCAACGAAGCGTTCTGCAGGAAGAACCCATCTCTAGAACCCATCTCTAGAACCAGACTCCAGAACTCTGAAGCAGAAAGGCCAATCCAAAAAGCTGAGCCCTTCTCAGCTGGCCTTTAAAATCTTGCAACCTGATTTAACCCCTAAACTTCCTCGGGGCCTAACCTAACTCATTCAACAGCCTGGCTGAGCTGTTTTGCTGCTTCTGGCCAAAACCTGTGCTAAAACCCAAGATCCAGATCAGTCCAGCAGAGCTGTAACCCAGAACCCGTCAGATCCAGTCCAAGAGGCAGTGCAGACCAGAGTGCCTTGCTGAGAGCAGAACCAAGTGCCTGAGACCCGTCCAGTGGTGAGCGAATCCCAGCCAAACCCTTGACCAGATCTTTGATGGGTCCTTTTTCAACCAGAGTTGTGAGTATTTAGCGTAGAACTGTCCATAGTCATCTCTTAATTTGAAGTAATCCATTCAACCCATTCCAACATATCCAGATTGAATTGTAGAATCTCTTTTGTCCATTCTGAATCCTTTCTCATCCATCTAATCCTGTGATAATTGTTAGTGTAAGCCAACCTGTTTGTAATTCAAAGCGCAATTTCATTAGAAATCTTGACTCCTTTTGAGAAAAATCGACCTCTACTAAAACCTCTGTAACTTTTGAACCGTATGTGCTGGGAACAAAATTTAAATGTCATTTTGATGCTAACATCCTCAGCTTGCAAACAAACCCACAACATTCCAATTCCTTATAGTTTTTCCGTAATCGCGTTTCTCGCACACGGAAAAGTTGCCGCGAATTTGCATTTGGCTAAATTTCACCACATGTAAAAACAGCTATTTCTGATTTCGAATTCTGAATTTCGTTTTCCATCTGCTAACCATTCTACAATCATTGCTAATGTCTACCTGAACCATTCAAAGTGGCTCTCACTAGTTCTGAATCCCATTTAGTGAATTAAAGTCATTTTTTGCATTTTTCCCATTCAATTCATATTACATTTAAAAGCAATTGACCTGTTTTAAAATCATTACTGTTCTCTCTAAGCTTGCTGGGGGGAATCGGGATTGAAACTGCAATTGTTGATTGTTATTCCTGTGTGACCTCATTCCACCTCTTCGTATTGCATATTGGGGGGAGTGAGTAGTAACAGAGGGAAAGTGTGATCCCATTGTCTTTGGTGGAATTCATATCAAGTTTATTTCGGTGTTGCATTCTTTCCTACCATTGCAATTTCTTGAACCCATACAAAGTATTCTCTGCTACATTATTCTTCCTATTTCTACTCCTAATTGATTAAAGAGATGGTTGATATTGTAATATTACCCATTTCTGATCATTGTTCATATTCATAAGTGTGATATTCAGGTATTATTCATATTCATAAAAGTGTGATATATATATATTGTTCAAGTCTTCAAATAAATCTTTTAATTTGCAAAACAAATCCTCTTCTTTGAGACCGGGGGGATTCAAAGAGAGGGGCATTATATAAGGGTACATCATCCAGAATTAAAAACTTTTGACATAAAAATATATAAATAAGGGTTTCCATTGGCATCCCACAGTAGGCATTGACCTGGTTGGAGTGCTGGGTTGAAATCACTTACAGCCGAGAGGTCTAAAAGAAGTAAGATGGCGGCACTACCTTTATCTTTGAGCTCATAAATCTGACTTTTGAGGTCAACAAGGGCCGTTTCTGTTCCATTTTGGGGTCTAAAGCCAGATTTACAGATACCTAGTAGTTGGTTAGTCTCTAGATATTCTTGAATTTGCAGGTACGCAACTCGATGTAGGATTTTAAGAAGGAACGGGACAGTGGTGATTGGTCTATAGTTGGTGGGTATAGACGGGTCTAATGTTTGGTTCTTTTAGGAGTGGGAGAACCCAAGATTGTTTCAGATTGTTTGGGACTAGGTTGCTAGTAAATGATGAGTTTATTAATTTGGTAATGAAGGGGGATAGGTCTCTGGCTGCGTCTTTTATAATCTGAGCAGGGCAGCTGTCCCCTTTACAGTTAGAAGGTTTCAGTGAGGCTATATTTTTTGTGTTTTGGGTATGGTTACTTTCTTGAATGTGAAGCCTGAGTTAGAGTCCAAGGGGGGTGGTGTGATAGAGCTGGTAGTCTTGCTTCAGGTAAGTTGTTGCCGTTTGTTCTCAATTTTAGTTTGGAGCCATGAGATTTTGTTGGTGAGGGCTTTCTGGATGCTAGTGCACCAGGCTTTGTCCTTCGTACAAGTATCTGCAGGAGGATTGGGGTTTTCTAGTTCCTTCAGAATCTTAAATAGTTCTCTAGTGCTGGATCTTGCCTGGTCTATCCTAGAGTTGAATGTTTCTTTTCTGGTACGTATTATCTCATTTTTGTATAGGGCTGTATTAGTGAGATTAGTTCTATTTTCTGTAGAGGTTGTCATTTTCCACAGTGTCTCGAGTTTTCTTTTTTTTTTATTTAACCTAAGTAGTTTGAGTTCAGGGGTGCACCAGGAGTTCAGGTGTGCTCTGTTTCTCTTTACAAAATTTCAATGGGGC
Organism: Ambystoma mexicanum; assembly: GCF_040938575.1. Classification (NCBI taxonomy): domain Eukaryota; kingdom Metazoa; phylum Chordata; class Amphibia; order Caudata; family Ambystomatidae; genus Ambystoma; species Ambystoma mexicanum. Next base: position 309,961,896 of record NC_090921.1, read on the forward strand.
GATAGTGTCCAGGGCTTTCAACATGGACTCGTTGTTGGTGTTAACCAATAGGTTGATGTCAGCAGTAGCAGGTAGTGCATTAAGTATGGGGGCTACCAGGGGCATTAAGGCTTCAGCCGTAATGTTGTGCTTATTCCTTGTAGGGCAGGCTGGTGCCTTAGGGGATTTTGTTGGCTCAATGATATTGATATTGAGGTCTATCGGGAGGAGATGGTGATCAGTCCAGACAAGAGGTAATGCGTCTTTGCAGGAAATATTGCAGTTGAGGGCAGCTACCCAGTCGAGAATCCTACCTTTCTGATGAGTAGGTTGGGAGTCAAGTTGTGTGAAGCCATGCTTGGCTAGTGCATTGGCCAGGGAGGAGGCTGGGGGGTCATTAGGGTCGTTATAACCGAGGTTGAAGTCCCCGCGGATGATGTTTTGTGCCGAAGGTTTAGAGTTCTCGGCTACTAGATAGGTGATGTCTTCTTCAAAGGAGCCGGGATGACCTGGTGGCCTATATATTAGGTGAATGGTAATTGTACTTTTGGGAGATGTTTGAATTTTCACTGTAAGATGTTTACATGATTTTAGTGAAGAAGAGGTGGCTGATCTAATGTCACACACCTCTTCCTCGAGCATTAGGTCTATCAGTTCTGAGGATAGAGTAGTTATCAGGAATAGCCAGGGATAGTTGGTGGCCCGCTGCATCATGCAGCCAGGTTTCTGTTATGGCGAGGAAGTCATGGTTATTGGTCTGGATGGTGTCAGCGATCTCAGTGGGATGGGCAACAAGGGACCTGACATTGAGTAATGCTCCTTTTAGAGAGAGTGGTTTCGAGTTGTTAGAGGCTATGCTCTTTTTGTTGGTCTTGGTATGGGGTTTGGCTAGCGGGTTGCTATTCCTTTGGGGGAGTCTGTTGCCTAGTCTGTTTTTACGGTCGATGAGTTTGGGGTTGGCGGATAGTGTGATGGCTTGGTCATTGGTTGCAGAGAGCTTAGTTGTGGGTTTACGGTGGCTATAGTTGGGACTGGTGCCAGAGGTAGGGCAGGGAGGACTAAGTCTCAGGCGGTGACACTTAGGTTTGTCAGTGATAGGGTCTGCTAGAGTGTCAACTAGGTGGTTGCTGTCGCCGGTAGTGTGGGCTAGATGGGTGCCTAATGGGAAGGGTGGTGTGGTGGGCAGGAATGGTGTGGGGCAGGTTATGGGGAAGTGTCTAGGGCAGGCAAGTTTGGCGAGGCCATTATTGTGAGCTATGTAAATGTTTCCACTGCAAGATACACTAGCTTGCATGACGCAGAACGGGAACATGATGAGAGTGAGCCAGATTAGCATGGTGCGGGGTAGTTAGGGTGCAACTGGAGTACCTGGTCTGTAGGTAAGGCCGTAGGCAAATTCAGCAATGGCAGGGGTGCGTGTGGTTGGTGCACTAGGCTGCGTAGGCTAGTGTCCAGGAGGGCGTGCAGAGACTGCAGAAGGCTAAAATCAGTTGGATATGCAGTAGTTGCAAAGGGCTAAAATCAATTGAGGGCATGGTGGCTTCAATGGGCTAAGATCAATTGAATCGTAGTAGCTGTAGTAGGTAAAGAACAGTTGAATACAAGGTGGCTGCAGTGGGTTCAAGTCAGTTGGCTACACAGTAGCTGCAAGGGCTAAAATCAATTGAGTACAAGGTGGCTGCAAAGGGCTAAAATCAATTGAGGGCACAATGGCTGCAAAGGGCTAACCTCAATTGAATACATAATGGCTGCAAGGGCTAAAATCAATTGAGTACAAAGGTGGCTGCAAAGGGCTAAAGTCAATTGAATGCACAATGGCTGCAAAGGGCTGAAATCAATTGAATACACAATGGCTGCAAAGGGCTAAAATCAGTTGAGTAGAAAGGTGGTTGCAAAGGGCTCAAATCAATTGAATACACACATACACAATGGCTGCAAAGGGCTCAAATCAATTGAAAGCACAGTAGTGGCAAAGGGCTCAAATCAATTGAGTACATGGTGGCTGCGATGTAGTGTGGCAGGGGAGAGAGATTGGTCAGCTATAAAGATTGGGATGAGGTGCTCTTTGGTCAGGTTACAAGAGCATGAAACACGTGTCTGGGGTTGCTGATGATAATCTTGTTCAGAGGAGATTTGCCTAGCATTTCGGTGCCGGACTGTCCTTGTGGGTGGGACAAAGACTGATATCCAAATGGTTATTTATCCTCTGTGAAGGGTGCAGTGAGCTAAAACATGGCTGTAGTCCCCCTTGAGTGGAAGGAATTCCATAGAACAAGGTATTTGACCCATGTTCATTCTCAGCAGAGGGGCACCCACACTCCTTTGTAAAACTTGGGGTTTCACCCTAAGTAACCCAGGGTGATCCAGACATGGACCCCTTCCTCGCTGTGTCTTAGAGAGGCTCAGCTTCACCTCACAGATGAAGCCCGACTAGGCCGGAACACGTGCCTGGAGTTGTTGTTGCTACTCTTGTTCAGTGGAGATTTGCCTAGATTTTCGGTGCTGGAACGCCCTTGAGGGTGGGACAAAGACTGATATGCAAATGGATATTTATCCTCTGCAAAGAGTGCAGTGATCTAAAACATAGAAGCTGAGGATTGCAGAATTACAGGAAGCAAGGACCAATCCGTTAAGCTGGTTGGAGGGGTATTTCTCTAGTTCACAAGATGAACACCCTCAGAATGTATATTCATTCTAAAGAGCCTGGAATTTTGTGATTATATTTTTAGGTGCCAATGGGTATATTGCCATGAATCATAAGGACGTAAGGAAGTAGATTGCAACTCATTTGTCAGAATTTTCTAATTCCAGTACAATAATGTCCTAAACGATTTTGGATGTTATATTAAGAGTTACCAAATCAGTTCTGATAGGGCAAGTCTTAAATGTGGGATCTCATTAAAAAAGTGCCCATATGTTCGATAAATTGACCAGGATCGAAGGATCCCGATGAAGCATACAATCCAAAAATAGTATTGGTGGTTTTAGAGAAATTATGAAAGGATGTTTGGTGTATCGTATGATTTTGTGTAAATTTAGATATAATGGAATTATTTTTCATAAAATGGGAATGTGATGAGAACCACTGTTTGTCATCCACTGCAAGACGTAAGGTCATATGTGGTTGGAACTCTATTCTCAGACTAATTAACAATAGGGCCGAACAAAGCTCAAATTGGGACCCTACTATTGACAACCATTGCTGAAGATACTTTTTGCGGTATCGACTCAGAGATGAATGTAAGGGAATTTTCAGACTGTCCACGTTGACCAGGATTTTGCTGATTAAAAATCCTCTTAAAATTTGTATCACCTTTTTGAGTCGAGTTCATTAAGGAAATAGCTTTAGATTGAGGTTGAATTTTTGCATTTTCTTTTGAGATGTTTGCCACCTTGGTTGTTTGTAATGATTGCAAGAACTTTCTTGATGATCTACGATTTAAGGCTGTTTCTATTTTGGTTTTTAGTTTTATTCTTATGCAGTAGATTTGGGTTTAATGGTTGTTTATTTTCAGCTGAATCATCTACAGGAGGAATTACCATGCTGACATGTGTTATATCATTATCGCTTGCAAGTTCCTCATCACTATTGGGATTCAAGAGGGTGCCAAATATGAAAGGGTGGTTATCAGACGTCTTCCGCCTAAGACCCAGCATATCGGATCCGAATTTAGGGTCACGTATTGGATCAATGCACGTTTAGAGACGAACAAATTGGTGCAATTCTTCACAGGAATGTCACATGTCCACTCAGCATTTGATGGTGTTTAGAGGTACACTAGCTTTAGCACTGATGTTGTTGTAAAGTTTAACAACTGAGTTAAGCACCACTTTCAAAACAGAAATTGTGAAAGGGCCTAACTTTGTGATGACTGGGGTGGTTCTCTGTCATTGGGTGTGTTGAGCTAAGCACTAATGAGTAAGTCAAGGAGAAGGAAGCTGCTAAAAGGTGCTCCATAAACATAGATGGTATATCAGACAGAGACCCAAGTGTAACGTGAGGCTGTGATGATGCACGTGGGCAGTGAACTCCGAAGGAACCCTAAACTCCAATGGTGCAGGAGCACACATTTTGAATAATAGGGGAGACTACTCCAACATCTCAAACTCATGCTCCTAGGGCAAACTAAGCATGTGGTCTTATTTCCCGCTGTGTTAAAGGGCATAGTTGGAACGCTAGTATTAATTAAACAATAAGACCCCTCAATCCCATCATACAGTGTGCAGGGACCCAATTGGTCACCATAAAAATCAAATGGTAGTTTTACTGCGCAGGTTATACATGGAGACCAAGTGATGCAAATGCTAACACAATCAGGCAGGATGGTTATTCTTAAGCAATGAGCAGCTGAAAAACGTACCCTTACCTTCCCCCAACTAGCTCTCACTGCCTCCAATTGCGTGCAACTGCACTCTTCAGCACTCTTTGGCGCTTTGCACTCAGAAGGGTTTTAAAGATGTGACGAGCAAGTACATCCAGACAACTGCTCCATGTTGCAATAGGAACCAAAGGTAAACGTGCATCTGCACTGCTCTGCACTATGCAGCACTCCACACTCAGAAGGGGTTTAAGAATGCAAGGAGCAAGTGAAACTATAATTTGTATATTCTGTGAAGAACCAGGGCTCAATTTGTCCCAGTTGACCACAAATCACAATGACTGCAACATCTCAATGGTCAAAGTAGGAGCAACCTTAACTTCCCCCCCGAATGTGGGCCTTGACAAGACATCAATAAATTGACCCCTCCCATCGTTAGGTAAAATGCCACGGGTCTGAGCAGTTTTGTAAAACACCATGGGGCCAGAAGAGAGACAGAAAAAAGAGAAGAAAGCTGATAAACTTCCCCTTCTCTTATGAACTAATGGAAACAATTTTATGTCCCGAATATTAGTACTGTAATGTATGCATCTCTCATGTCAGATCTCACTAACTAATCTCCTGCCTTCAACATGTCGCTCAGCAGCAAAACTCTCTCCGTTTTGACAGGGCTATACAAGATCAAGCTATTGAGTTGTCTGAGGTTTATAACTGGTCAGTAACCCTTGCCTCTCTTCTTGACCAAGTATATATGACTTTCAAAACCCTTTGGATGTGTGGCCTTCCAAGCTCCTTCTGCACCATGGAAAAAGCTGCCTCTCTCATCTGTCTGACCGGGCAGTGTCCCGAGGTCCATTAAGAATCCATGGACTATTTGCTTTACCATGGGATACTGAGAAAAGAGAGGCCAATTAGACAATAATAGACAAATACCAGCCCTCCTAGGCGAATTGCCCCATGTTTCTCCTGATTTAAGTTTACTTTTAAAGATTCCAGCTCTACCTCCACCTTCTCTAGCACCTATGTTTCTGAAACTCTGTCCCGAGAGGAAGAAATGAGTGTCCGGATGTTTGAGGGATATACTGGACATCCCTGCTCGAGGGACCAGAATAGCCGCTAACTCTGGTCATTCATCCACTCAATCAGCCTCTACAACACCAGCCCTGGTAGAGACTCATGAGGAGAAAATCTCTTGCAGGGAAGTCTTAATCACCTTGACAGGGATAGAAAGATATTAACATAATACCCCAGCTCCTTAACACAGTTCTCTGCAAATAAATGCTTTCCGTACTGTGGGGATCCTTAATTTCTGCCAGGGCCCCTAGTTTAGAACTAGTATTAAGGGAGGATGTGTTTTCTTCTTTCTTGTAGAATGGAAGAAATTGCATCACCCAGAAAACAAAGAGCCTGATGAGCCCAGCCACTTATTTCTTCAGGGTCCATGTGATAATCAGCAATTTGTCCTGGCATGCTGACCAGGCCTGATCACCCCTTATATTATATCCCTGCCATATGTTGAGATACAACAGCTATTTAAGGATACATGAAAGGGCTGTGGCACCGTTGTTTGGCAAACAGTTCTTAGGGCATTCAGCTTTCATTTTGTTATGGGAGGAAGAGTCTAACTTGTTCTTAAGGAGAGCATCTGCAGAAGCACCTACCCTAGGAAGTGGGCCCCCATTCCCCAGCATTTGAGGTGAGAATTTATAGATGCAAGAACATATGTTACTGATTGATCTCTTGAAGGTCCCTCTGCTGGGTTGTCCATTGGGTCTAGTTCTACCACAAAGTAGATCATACCATTATGATTACCATCTGGGAAAATACGTGTCCCCTGGTGACAAGATCAAAGATGAAATAGTAACTCTCTTTGCCACTTTCTGGTGCTCCGAGAGGACCGAGAGGCCTAAGAGGGTATTAGGCACCTCTGAAAGAAGCATTCTGATAAACACCTGTTTCTCCTGGGCGGAGATGGACAGCCGGTACATCCACAGCATGTTCCTGGTGTATTCCCTTAGTAGGGGCTCTGGTAGAAGTGGGAGTAGACCTCAGGTTTCATGTATTCCCCCCTCCCTTCCGGCCTTCATGGGGTTGAGACGAATCAGGGCATGATTGGGCTGGAGCAGAAGCCACAGTTCTCGGGTGAAGGCAGAGACCAAAGATGTATTTATTGTCTCACCAATAGTTTTCATGGTTGAAGTTACCGTCTTTATCATAGTGTTTGCTATGGATGGATGGATGGAAAAAGGCCAGGAACGTACCCTGCCAGTCATCACTATCTGCTTAGTATCCTCCATGCCCCCTTTGTTTGTCTGCTGGTTCAACATACTTTCTTATCTGAGGACTTCTGGAATCCTTGATGCACCCCGTTGCTTTCTTGCATTGTTTGCCCAGTATCAACGTTGACTGAAAGAATAGTTAATGTACAGCTTACCTCCATACTCCTCTTGCTCCCATTTAAACGTGTGTTCTCCAGCGTGAAGTAGAAGGGACTTTCTTTTAATGATGGAATGCTCAGCGGAGTGTATGCCCTATGCAGACTGCATGCTGCCTGACAGCCTCCCAATGTAAGTCCTTCACAGTGCCTTCTCACTTCCTCTAAAGAGGAGCACATAACGTGCAGTAATGTGGTGGAATTTGGGCGACTATTGTGGAATATTGTATCCACTAAGAAACATCAGAATCCATATCAATAGGTTTTGATTCAATTATTGTGGTGTTTTCTCTGTCTTCGGAATTAAAGCTCTTTGTGTATGCTTCATGTAAGTTGCAAGTAATCAAATGATCTGTTACACAAGTCTATGGGCCTCATACGACCCTGGCGCTAATGTTTTAACGGTGCCGTAAAAGGCTGCGGCGCCGTTAACCCATTAGCGCCTAATTATGAGGTCCCTTTGCGGGACCCGACCTTAACGCCTGGTCTAGACCAGCCGTTAAAGTAGGGACCCGCAAAGGGACCTTTGCGGTAAGTATGGTACCGCAATTTGCGGTACAGTACTTAGCGCCTTCGCCATTCCCATTATGCACTATGGGGCAAAAATGGGAATGGGGAAGGGCCATGGGGAAATGGGGAAATACCGCCTGCCAACCTTGGAATGGGGCGGTATTTCCCCATTTCACCATGGCGGACACCTTACGATACCAGCACCAACCATGGTGCTAATATTAGTGCCGGTATCGTAATGAGGGCCTATATCTTTCACAGTTCATAATATAGCCTTCTATACTGAGGGAAGGGTCATTATCGGGTCATTATCACGGGATGATGAACCGTACCCAAGTGATAATGGATGGAGAGGCACTGTCAATATCCCTCAAGATTTATAAGGTCCAAACAATACCTGCAGTAATTTGTGGAGCCGAATGATGGGATTATGGAGACTGCACTTCCATCCAGATGGCCGAGAATAGATTTTTTAAAACTCTCCTCGGTCTTCCAGCAAGTGCACCATCTACCCCGCTGGTGTGTGAGTTTGCTATAATAGAAATTAAATATGTTATTATGCTTCAGACTGTCTTATACTGGTTACGCATTTGGAATACTGAAGCCCTTATGTTATGTTGTGAAGGTTTACTTGAGGTATTTCTCACACTGGGTCGAAGGCAGATCCCATGGTTTAGTCATGTTAGAAATATGCTAACCAGTATTGGGCTTGCAGACCTATTGGAAAATCCACAAACGTTCAGGGATGGATATACAGGTTATGTTAAGAAATGTTTCACTGAGTGGGCTTTGAGTAAGATGATAGACTGCTGTTTGGCAGGGAAAAAAAATAGCTGTCTTTTTTGCAGTTAAAAAAGGAGTTGGGGTTGGAAGCGTATCTAGATTATCACCTGACCCTGCAACCTTAAAAGTTGGTATGCAAAGTTACGTTTGGGCATCCTCCTACTGGCCTATTTTACTGCTAAATGGATCAAGGGCTGTACATTGACCGTTTGCCCGCTCTGTTTGGATGTAATTGAAGATGAAGTGCATCTTTTTTTCCTCTGCCCTTTTTATCTTGTGGAGAGGCTGCAGTGGCTGAGACCATTGTGAATTCGGCAAAAAGTACCATCTTTTCTGTTGACCCTTCGTGCAATAAAGCGTTGCTCTTCTCACTCTTCCGTTTCTTCATTTCTTCTTTTAAAATAAGAAGTGTATTGTCAAGCAATGTTTAATATCTTTTTTATTATTTTATGGGGGGGGAAGTTGGTTGCTGCAAGTGGTCATATTGAGATGTAACTGTCTTTTATGTGTTTTATATCTGTTTCATGGTAATGAAGTCAGGGGCACAGGCAGGCAAGGGTTGCATGCACAGGAGACTGGCGGTTTTGGCACCAGCCTCATGAACAAAAGTAAACAAGAACATCCATTTAACACCAAAAAGCTTTTAATAAGGACATAGCACTTCAGATGCATTAACCTTGAACATTCCATCCATTAAGCAGGATGCATTAACCTTGAAAATTCCACCCATTAAACAAACCCAAGTGTATTCTTGGGTGTGGCTGCTAATGAATTGTCTTCGCACGGGTTGTATACGAATTGTTTGAATGTAGATTGTTCGAATAACAATTGACCTTCTGCACAATTGACCGAATTTAAATGGTCAATTAGGATATATATGTGGGGGGGAAACCCCCCGCAACCCTCCACCCAATCCAACCCCCACCCCAACCCCCCTCCCAATCCCCTGTGTCATTCGAATGTGTCATTCGAACAATTGTAAACGAACAATTCGGGCAATACCTTTGCACGTGCTCACTCTCTAGGAGTGGCAGGTTGTGGCTGGTAAGCCGGCCCTAATGGGCATGCTCACGATCTCAGCCATATAAGTTGCCCCGATCCTCAAGACAGACACTTCACGTTATTCTGCACTTACAGGCAGCGTAGCGCTCCCCATCGCCTGAGGTCAGACATACCTTTGAAGATCCTGCTTCCTGGACATCCTGCTTCCTGCCAGCATACTTACCAACTGGGGGAAGCTGTTCTTACCTGTACATCTCTTTGGGGAACCAAGTATTCATCTTTACACTTTCCGGAACGCCGAAATATTCATCTCGGCACCGAAGCACGACACGCTCCATCGTCGACAGCAGCGCCTCCAAGGAAAAACAGAAGACAAGGTCAGACATCGAAAAAACGGTCAGTTTAAAGTTGTGCTTCGCCATACTTCGCGCTTTACTTAACCCATCACTTACCTGCTGTCAAACATTGCAGTAGCATCCATCCGCATCTCGCGTCTCACAGCTGCATTGAGGTGCATTTCCATCTAAGGGAAGAAAACAGAAGAGAGACATTATTGCAGGCATAAATAGGAGCAACATATAAAGACATTAAACAGAACAAACAGCATCACAAGAGCTCAAGAAAGACTTACCAATCATAAGGAGAAGTATAGTCACAGCTGGACTGGACTAATCCTTATCAGGGATCTGTGAAGGAACTAGATCCCATTTGACGCGCCCCTGCCAGAAGTAGCAGAACGGAGAGCTTATCTTACATAATTCACAGGTGAGCTTTCTGAGCCGGCAGAAGCTCACAGAAACCATACTTTGGGTTAAAGGGTTCGAGAGGTACAACAATCACAGATTGATGCACTCTCACACTCTTACCTCCACGCAGGAGCAGTATCACGGCTCACAGCTTTTCTACTAAGGGAGAGTCCTGAAGGGGTGATTCAACTTCAGGGAGGGCTGCAACCATGCCCCAACGCCTCCGGAGAGACCAGGTGAGCGTAACAGAACACAAAGCCTCTAATACTCCCTGCCTGGGCATTATAGAAACTTCAGAAACAGATCAGTTAGCCCTCTTAATAGGGGCATTACGGGCTGAAGTACATGCTTCAAGACAGGAAACAAATGCATTACGGAGGGGTCTTATTATAACTCGAGAAAGAACTGACAAATTGGCAAGACAAATGCTACAAGCCAGACAGGTTCCACTACCTGGAGTGACTCATACTTCTCATTCTTCCACACCACAACAATCAACACCAGTTCAGGTGGTTCTTCCAGGAGCAGTGCCTCTAGCCCCTCCCGAAAGCTTAATCGGCGACCCAAACAAGTTCGCTGTATTTATGAACCAATGTCGCCTTCATTTCTTATGCAGACCAGGAGCCTTTCCTAATGACCAAGCCAAAGTGGCGTCTGTACTCACGTATTTAGGAGGTAGTGCGGCGGACTGGTCTATACCTTTGTTAAATCAAGATAACCCTTTACTCCAGAACTTTGTGAACTTCCAACATGAGATGGAGAAATTGCTTGCCCGTCATACTCAAGGTCAAGCTCTGGACAACGAGTTGTTGTAACTCAGACAAGAGAGTCAAGATCTATTAACCTACATTGCAAACTTCAATCGTCTCATAGCCCAGACAAACTGGCCAGAAGAGAAGAGGACTACACTCTTTTACCAAGGGTTACGTGGAGAACTTAAGGATGTGTTGGCGCAAGTGGTGAATCCCCCTGAGAGGTGTGCGGACTACATAGACCTGACAGTGCAACTCGATCATGATCATAGGTTACAGAATCGGAAAATGGATCGAGCTAGATCAGAGGGACGGTCAGTTTACGTACGACCTCATGAGAATCGGACTAAACCACATGAACAGTCTGAGCCAATGCAAATTGATGGATTACGAAGTCCCCTTACCAATGCAGAAAGGGAAAAAAGAAGACAACATCAGCTTTGCTTATATGTGGGCAAGCAGGTCACTTCCTCCGTGACAGCCCGGTAAAACCACCCAAGAAAACGGTTGGGGCAACAGACTGATGAAGAAGAAGAACGGAACTCGGGAAACGCCAATGCCCGGCAAGTGTAGGGGTCCGCTTGTCAAGCATGAAAAAGGAATCCATACAGTCCTCACTTCTAGTCCTTCCAGTGCTTCTGGTGAATCGCAAGCAACCATCAAACATACATGCCTTGGAGGCATATATTGATTGTGGAGCTGTTGGAAACTTCTCAAGCCCTTCCTCTTTGCCTCTGCCTTTGCCCCCCTTCTCCCCTGTTGATCTGTTTCTTCTCATGGCATTGTGCACCTGGCCACCCTCTGTTCTTTCGGGCCCAGATATCTGCTCATCCTGCCACCCTCCAGCACTGCCTCCAGGCCACCATCTGCACTAGGGTTCTGTATCTGTACCCATACATTCCTCCTCCCACGTTTCTTCTGCACTTATCAGATATAACTTTCAGACTAACTTTCACCTGCCACTTGCTGGCTGCACTACCATGGTTTAAAGCCCTTATTTATTATTTATTCTATTTTAATATTTATTTATGTTTTCTCTCCTATGCTTCACACTTTCCACTCCCCACCCCTCCTTGCACTTTTCCCCCATTTTCCTTTCCCATGCACTTGCGCTTTCTTAAATGTCACTGGGCCTAGTAAGATCGATGTTTTTTTCTTTCCCTTGTTCCCCTCCCTTTTTTCCTGGTCGCGCTCTGAAACACTTGTGTACGAGTGCGATATAAATAAAATTTCATTTCATTACATTGACCAATATTTGGCTCTACGAATAGGCCTTCCTCTCCGACAGAAGCAGAAATCAGAAAACGTCACTGCTGTGGATGGTTCTCAGCTATCATCCGGCCCGGTGACACAATACACCAAGAAAGTCAACCTTCTGTGTCAGGACAGGCATCAAGAGGACATTACGTTTTGATCTCATTGGTGCTCCTCAGTTCCAGATGATATTGGGAATGCCCTGGCTGGAGACCCACAATCCTAGGATCGAGTGGCGAAAACGAGTTCTGGCATTTTCTCATGATTGTACCAACACATGTTACAAAAAAGATGCCACCAATCTGAAACCGAAGAAAAGAATCATGTTGGGCCTCAGCTCCTTACCGCTTGAATACCAAGATTACCAGGATGTCTTCAAAAAAGAGCGAGCCAACGTTCTGCCCCTGCATAGACCCTACGATTGTCAAACAGATCTAGTACCCAGAGCCCAGATCCCTTGCAGTCGAATTTACGCTGTGACAGAACAGAAAAATCAGCATCTTGGAATTTACCTGGCTCAGTACCTGGCGAACGGTTTCATTCGCCCCATCCAAGTCACCTGCCTCCTCGCCCTTATTCTTCGTGCCTAAAAAGGAGGGGGAGTTAAGAACTTGCATCGACCATAGAGCCTTCAATCAGATCACAGTAAAAAATTGACATCCTTTACCACTTATACCAGAGCTCCTGGACCAAGTGAAACATGCTCAAATCTACACAAAACTGTATTTAAGAGGAGCATACACTCTTTTAAGAGTAAAAGAGGGAGACAAGTGGAAAATGGCCTTCCGCATGAAGTACGGCCTCTTTGAATACCAGGTCATGCCCTTAGGGCTATGCAATGCCCCCGCAACGTTTCAATTCTATATGAATGATGTATTCCGTAAATTACTGGACGTTTGCGCTCCTGTTTACATTGAAGACATTCTTATCTACTCAAATTCAATGGAAGAACATGCAGGCCATGTCCGGGCAGTCTTAGAGAAGCTTCAACGACATCAATTGTATGCCAAGTTGGAAAAATGTTTTTTTCCATGTAACCGAGGTCGAGTTTCTCGGTTTCATGCTCACACCACAAGGCGAACATATGGATACACGAAAGCTGGATACAATCCTCCAATGGCCCTAACCAACATCTACGAAAGGAGGGCAAAGTGTGCTCGGATTCACCAACTTTTACTGTAGGCATCCAATTACCTCCTTGTTAAAGAAAAATCAAAAGTTCCATTGGCCGACAGAAGCTGAAGAAGACTTCCAGAAGTTGAAACTAGCATTCACTACAGCACCAGTCCTTCGACACCCACGACCAGACCTACCTTACATAGTTGACACAGATGCTTCAAAAATAGCCATGGGAGCAGTATTGTCACAGCAAGACCCTGAAACAGGACAACTACACCCCGTCGCATTCTGGTCCCGCAAATTTTAAGCCCCCGAGTTGAACTACGCAATTACAGATAAGGAATTACTGGCGATTAAATCAGCATTCAAGGTCTGGAGACATTACCTTCTTGGGGCGAGACATACGGACACTGTCATCACGGACCACCGTAACTTGCAATACTTGAAAACCGCCAAAGCACAATCCTTGTGTCAACTTCACTGGGCTTTTTTTTCACGGAATACAATTTTTCTATCACTTACAGACCTGGAGTATGCAATGTGAAAGCAGACGCTCTATTACGCATGAGTGAAGAAAAAGAGGCTTTTCCAGCATCCGACCCCATGGCCATAATTCCTGAGGAAAGGATTAAAAACAGAATAGCTGCCACCACGTGTGTGGATGACCAAAGAACCAGTTTGCAATCCCCGATGGATCAATCAACACAACAGGAATGTCTGTTAAAAGGTGAGCAGTACACCATCGAAGCAAATCTACCATATTTCCAAGGACGATTATATGTCCAAGACCAAGAACTGCAAAAGCAAATCATCACAAATTACCATGATTCATTAGTGGAAGGACACCCAGGAATAGCCAAAACTCAGGCTAAGGTAAAACAAAACTACTGGTGGTCAACCTGGCGAAAAGACATCGCCCAATTTATTGAAACCTGCAGTGTCTTTGCACAACACAAGTCTCAGAAACAGAACCCCGCTGGCTTATTACATCCCCTAACAGTACCGCCAGCACCTTGATATACCCTTTCGATGGACTTCATCACGGATCTTCCACCCTGCAATGGATACAACACCATATTAGTCGTTGTGGATTTATTCTCCAAAATGGCCCATTTAATCCCTCTGAAGAGACTCCCAACTGTGTCAACTCTCACTTATGTGTTCCTAGAGCAAATTGTTAGATTGCATGGATTTCCATCAATTTAGTATCTGATCGCGGAACGCAATTTGTTTCTGCCTTTTGGAGAAAGTGTTGCACGATTGCCAAAATCGATCTCCGGTTGTCCACAAGCCATCACCCTCAAACTGATGGGCAAACTGAATGAACCAACCAAACTTTAGAGCAATATCTCAGGTGTATGTTCCAACAGTCCTAGGATTCTTGGAAAAATATACTCTGGATAGCTGAGTATGCATACAACAATTGAGTTCACACAAACACAGGGCAAACTCCATTCTACACACTGCACGGAAGACATCCGAGGACATCAGTATTTGATCCACCCAATACCCTGGAAATGTCAGCCATAATAAACTTGCATAAAACCATCACTCAGGTTCTTAAGGAGGTGACAGAGCATCTGACCAAGGCTAAGGAAAGACAAAAACTATTTGCTGATCGACATCGGAAGGAAGCTCCCGCCTACCAGATTGGAGAAAAGGTGTGGCTAGCATCCAAATATATTCCCCTGACGTGGCCAAGAGCTTTCCGCCCAAGATGCCTGTGCCCCTATACTATAAAGTCCATAATCAATCCTGTCACCACGAAATTGGAGTTACCATCTCACATGAAAATTCACCCTGTATTTCATGTCTCCCTCCTCAAACCAATGAAGTCCAATACATGGCTTAGTTTTCCGCCAGAGCCCGAAGTAATAGATGGAGAACCAGAATATGAAGTCAAATACATCCTGGATTCCAAGCTGGTTTGTTCAAAATTGTATTACCTAATTGACTGGAAATGTTATGGACCTCACGACCGAACTTGGGAACCCAGTGAACACGTCCATGCTCCGCGTTTAATCAGACAGTTCCATCTCAATAATCCCACCAAACCAGGACCGGGAGGAGAACCACCCTTGAGAGGGGCCTGGAGGGGGAGTGCTGTTATGGTCATGAAGTCAAGGCCACAGGCATGCAGGGGTCGCATGCACAGGAGACCTGGGTGGACACAGTCCCGGCGCCTTTGGCACCAGACTCATGAACAAAAGTAAACGAGAACATCCATTTAACACCAAAAGCTTTTATTTTGGACATAGCACTTCAGATGCATTAACCTTGAACATTTCATCCATTAAGCAGGATTCATTAACCTTGAACATTCCACCCATTAAACAAACCCAAGTGTATTCTTGGGTGTGGCTGCTAATGAATTGTCTTTGCACGGGTTGTATACAAATTGTTTGAATGTCAATTGTTCGAATAACAATTGACCTTCTGCACAATTGACCGAATTTAAACGGTCAATTAGGATATATGTGTGGGGGGGGAAACCCCCCGCAACCCCCCACCCAATCCAACCCCCACCCCAACCCCCCTCCCAATCCCCTTATATTATTATTACACCAACCCAACCCATAATATATATAAAAATGACCATACGGTCAATTGTGCAGAAGGTCAATTAGGACCCCTATTATTCGAACAATTGTGTCATTCGAACAATTGTAAACGAACAATTCGGGTAATACCTTTGCACGTGCTCACTCTCTAGGAGTGGCAGGGTGTGGCTGGTAAGCCGGCCCTAATGGGCATGCTCACGATCTCAGCCATATAAGTTGCCCCGATCCTCAAGACAGCCGCTTCGCGTTATTCTGCACTTACAGGCAGCGTAGCGCTCACCATCGCCTGAGGTCAGACTTACCTTTGAAGATCCTGCTTCCTGGACATCCTGCTTCCTGCCAGCATACTTACCAACTGGGTGAAGCTGTTCTTACCTGTACATCTCTTTGGGGAACCAAGTATTCATCTTTACACTTTCCGGAACACCGAAATATTCATCTTGGCACCGAAGCACGACACGCTCCATCGTCGACAGCAGCGCCTCCAAGGAAAAACAGAAGACAAGGTCAGACATCGAAAAAACGGTCAGTTTAAGGTTGCGCTTCGCCATACTTTGCGCTTTCCTTAACCCATCACTTACCTGCTGTTAAACATTGCAGTAGCATCCATCCGCGTCTCGCGTCTCACAGCTGCATTGAGGCGCATTTCCATCTAAGGGAAGAAAACAGAAGAGAGACATTATTGCAGGCAGAAATAGGAGCAACATATAAAGACATTAAACAGAACAAACAGCATCACAAGAGCTCAAGAAAGACTTACCAATCATAAGGAGAAGCATAGTCACAGCTGGACTGGACTAATCCTTATCAGGGATCTGGGAAGGAACTAGATCCCATTTGACGCGCCCCTGCCAGAAGTAGCAGAACGGAGAGCTTATCTTCCATAATTCACAGGTGAGCTTTCTGGGCCGGTGTATGCTCACAGAAACCGTACTTTGGGGTGAAGGGTTTGAGAGGTACAACAATCACAGATTGGCGCACTCACATACTCTTATCTCCACGCAGGAGCAATATAACCATGTATCACCACTCACAGCTTTTCTACTGAGGGAGAGGCCTGAAGGGGGTGATTCAAGTTCAGGGAGGGCTGCAACCGTGCCCCAACGCCTCTGAAGAGACCTTGTGTTAATCTTTTATGGTGTTTCTGCCAAAATAACGTTATTGGAACTGGAGAATAATGACCCCCTCTCAAGCTCTAGAAGGTTATTAGCACAAAGTGGTCGTAGCTATACATGTTTGGTGTCTTGGTGGTGAAGTAAAAGCACCACTTGAATAGTGAGTTGAGTAAATAGACAAACTGAGTGAGTAAAGTACATTTTGTTGTTGGAATGGTTAAAGAGCAAGGCTGTCGTCATAGGTTAAGTAGTTTCATTGCAAACGTGGCTAAACAGGAGTGGGTCTAACATGAGCATGCATTAGGCATCATGTAAAAAAGCGACTCTCAGATCCTCTCTCACTCACACACTGTCCATTCCTAGATTTAAACTACAAACAGCTGGAGGGGCCAGCTTCCCGGTCCTCGCGGCCAAACTCTGGAACACCCTCCCCAGCCTACTAAGAGAGGAGCCTTCCTTCAAACACAAACTCAGAGCAGGACATAGCAGCATCACACTCATAATGCCAGTCCACTTTTATCTGCACCACTGCCCACTGTACTTTGAGTGAGAACATGAACTTTGCTGTAACAACGGTATCATCTATTCCCTGTAATTGGTAGTCTGTAAGTAATACTTTGTACCACTTATTATCTGTAACATTTGTATTATGTAGTAACTTCATTGTGTATGTAACCCATCAGCTTGTAAGACATGCACCCAGATGCCTCAGGGTCAGGCGTGCAATACAAATAAATAAACTAAACTAACTAAAACGTTGTATTTATAGGAAAGTGAATTCATGTTCCCCTGTTTTAGCTTTCTTTCTGGTGGGTTAATGAGTTTATTGATGTGAAAATAAATTTCCTCTCAGAGAAGAAGTGTCTTGTTAAATGAAACCGTACCTGGAAATTGCCCAGGCATGGAGGAGTGAGTGCACGTCTACTTACCGTTTATACTCTTGCAAGAGTGTCCTGCCACCTCAGGCTTTCGTGCGAGACTAGAACATCACATTTATATATGACAGAAGATATGCAAGTATTTATCTTTTTCTCCAAGGCGAACAGGGTTCTATGGATTAGTAGTGGCTTTCATCCAACTAGGGATAACGTGGGGGAGGGTGAATATGGACTTGTAGCTTCTTGTAGCATCTTGTAAATAGCCCACTGCATCCTGTGGAGCCTCCCGGCCATACCTTAAAATTAATCAGCAATCAGGTAACGGCATCTGCATCTGCTCTAGCCTCCATGATTTTTCATGATTTTGAACTATGTGTGTGCAGGCCTGGAATGGCCTACCGGGTCACCAGGGGTTTCCCTGGTAGGCCTTGGGGCCATAGGGCCACTTTTCTTGGGAGAAAGATACATGGGGACTCAAAATTAAACTAGCACTCCAGACATCCTTCCAAGCCAGCCTGTGTGTATGTAGTTCGCTCCATGATTTGTCTGCTTGCCGGGACCCTGCCCCCACCCGTGGATTTTGTGGTGAGCACCTGCGCATTGAAATCAAAAAAACAAATCTCACGTGCCCTAGTGAGCTCCATGCAGTGGCGAGTTGCATCATGCACGGGTGGCTGGGCTCGTGACTGAACGGGACGCCCGAGACACTGTCACACTGCAGAGTCCGAGTGCCGTGCAGGGACCTAGCCCCTGTGCCATGTGCTCCAAGTCAAGAAAGACATTCGA
Source organism: Ambystoma mexicanum (assembly GCF_040938575.1). Lineage (NCBI taxonomy): Eukaryota > Metazoa > Chordata > Amphibia > Caudata > Ambystomatidae > Ambystoma > Ambystoma mexicanum. The sequence continues at coordinate 309,980,134 of NC_090921.1, forward strand.
CCAGCTGCACTGTATCCATCAGCAGTAGCTTGAGGGAGGCTGTGGCAGAGGGCAGTTGCTGAAATGTAAGGATTATTTGCACGTGCACGCCCCTCTCCCATTCTGCTGAGTGCTGTGGTCCCTCACTTGTTTTTGCTCTGGAATGGTGCTTTTACCTCCTTCTCTTTCCTCTCCGCTTCAGGTTTACCTGCCCTCATCTCTTCTGCACCCCCTCTGCAGACCCCCTGTCTATTATTTACCAGTTCCATCCACGCCAGCCCACCCATTTTGTAGTCGTCTCTTCTTCATCCTCCGTCCTCGGCTAATGTGTCCATTCCTCTTCCCTTTCCCGTACCCTCTCCTTTAAAGTTTGCCAGCCCTCGTCTGTCTTTTTCTTGCACTTGCGTCACTGATTTTGAATTTATTTATTCAACATTTTCTTGGGAGGATACTCCCAATAACCTCATAGTAGGGTTGGGCAAACACGCTTTGCTGGCTCGTTCAGAGAAAAAAAATTCAGGACCTCTTTTGGTTCCCAGTTTGTGTCCTTTTGGGTTCTCTTACGCAATAACAGTGACGCACAGCTTTATCTTTGTTAAAACGCCTGCACGTCTTGCAGACATGCCTGGGATTTTATCACACTGGGGGTCATTACGACCCAGGCGGTAAGTACGCCAACTTTACCACCATGGTGTAAACGACGTTTACACCATGGTGGATGGCGGATTTACCGCCCCATTCCAAGGTGAGTGGGGCGGTAAATCCCCATTTCCCATTTACCCTTCCCCATTCCCATTTTTGCCCCATAGGGCATAATGGGAGTGGGGAAGGCGCTAATTACGGCACCGTAAATTACGGTGCCGTAATAAGCACCAAGGCGGGTTAGCGCCATGGGTTTTAACGGCTGCTAAAAGCAGCCGTTAAAATTGGAATCGGGCGTTAAGGGTTAACGACGGCGTTAACCCTTAACGCCTGGGTCGTAATGAGGCCCACTGTCAAATGTTCTGCAAAGTGATCATGGTACGCTCCTGAGTCCCCTGCATGGCTGGCACCCGGTACATAGTCTGTAGACATGCATTCTTGAGGGACTCTACTAAGCACCTATAGTTAAGTTACATTTTCAGATAGCGAAAAGCAAAATAGTGAAAGGACGCTTAAAGAAAACATTATTGGTAATTTCACCAACATTGAACTCTCCTGAAAGATATAATGCAGAATTTTCAATAGGCCTTCTGCCCCGTTCACCTTTCGCCATGAGTGAATCTACTAACAGCTTCATTTCACAATGGCCAAGTGTCCCGATTCATGTGTGACACTTTCAGCCTGTCTTATTTTTGTATATTGCATGCTGGGACTTTCAGGTCCCTATTTTCAATGGGAAAACGAAACTACAAGTCCCAGCATGTAATGTAGAAAACCAGGAATGGCTCAAGGTGACACACATGACTTGGGGCAACATAGCAGGAGTGCTATTGTTCCCTTCTGCACCTTTCACATTGCTTCTTCATTGGGGAAGCATATGCCTTTTTTGTTTACTTCCACTTGCCCCTTCAGAGCTGTCATTTGGTGGTCACCAGGGGTTGCTGCGACCCCTTAGGTCTCCCTTGCTACCCAGTAAAAAAGAAATATATATATATATATGTATATATATATATATATATATACATATTTTTATATATTTTTTTAATATTGCTGGTTTATTACAAACCTTTATCATTAGTTTCACATTTAACAGAAAATCCTTACATCCAACTTATCCAACAACCATCCCTTTGCACATCATACATCGTACGTTTACATCAAATAAATACAATGGAATTATCTCTAAACCAGATATCCTCCAGTCATGTTCAAACCAGACTTAAACTCAATAATATTTTTTACAAACTTTACCAGGCAAATAATTGCTGAATAATTTTCACCCGTTGCAAGAAGTTTTCAGAATTTTTCCGCATCCTGACACTATCAGTGATCAGTTTGCCCATATGCCTAGTTCCTAGTGTCGTCAGGCCTGAACAAAACAATGTGATATGGTTGAACGTGCCCTGCTTCCCTTCAGCACAGGATCTGCATCCCAGATTTGCTACCCTTTTATAAACCTTCAAGATTTATTTTGTTGGATGGAGGTTCAGATGGAATCTTATGAACTGGTCTCTATACCACAAACTGGGAAATTGCCTTAGGTGTTTAGGAAGACAGTCATATGCTTTGCATTCATTTTTCAACGAGGACTGCAGACAATGACTATGTTTGTTCTCAAGGGTCAGGATCCAATCTTGTTGCCAGAGTTTCCTCTTGACCTTCTCTGGGTTTCCAATCAAAATGTCTTGTTCCACTCCCAGCATTTTTAGAATCCCCCGACAACTCAATATACACTGACCCAAGAGATCTGGTCCTACCTTCTCCATTTCTGTTCTTAGAATTTGGTATGGAGCCACGGGTGAACACATTGTACATTTCCGGATCAAAGCCAAAGCCTTCCGTATTGTTCTTGCATAAACAGAGATCAGTCCTAATTCATATCTGAGGTCGGAACTAAATTAGGAAGCCTCAATATCTTTTGCCAGAAACTACCTTCCAGGGAGGCCCAAATCTTCCACGTGGAAAATAAGAACCCTTCTGCTCCATAAGTCAAAATTGGGAACACTTTTAATTTATAGAAGGTCAACAACGGCCGAATTAAAAATGTACCAAACATTTTGTTGATTACATTCCTTGAGATGTTAACATTTTGACTTCCTTTTTTAATGCCAATAATCGAGGGCCATCATCTATAGTGGTATAACTGAGACTTGAACGAGGGGTTCACATTCCAAATACCATTTCAAGATCGACTTTGCCTACTTCTCCGCGAACTCAAACTAAAATGTTAGTTTTTGAGGCATTGATCCCCAACCCATTCTTACCCATGTATTCCTGTAGGCTTTCCAGACTCTGCTACAGACATATCAGTGTCTAGTCGATCAAAACAAGACTGTTCGCATGAAGAATCCAGGCAAGCTTTTGTTCACCCATTTTAGGAGGGAAAGACTTAACCAAATCAAGAGTTTCACACACATCAGACAAAAATAGGTTAAACAAGGTTGGAGCGAGTGGAAAATCCTGTTTGAAACCTCTATGGGTGTAAATTGGTCTGGTCAGCAACCCATGAGCATTTAGTCTGATTTGGACCTTTGTTGACATATACAAAGAATGAATTGCTGTAACCACAATGATTGGACAATTGACCATAACGGTTGCCTGTCAACACTGTCACAGGCCTTCTTTAGGTCAAAAAAGGCCATATAGATTTTAGATCCTCATTTGAGGGATTTGCCCTTGTTTAGCAATAAAAGATTCAAATCCGTTCCCGTTTATGAAGCCAGTTTGACAGTGATCCTGTCTCTTTGTATCTGCAATCCATTCTTGCGGGTATCTCAAAAGTATCACTGCAAATAGTTTGCCCAGCACATCTAAGAGAGCAATTGGGTGGTAGTTGGATGGAGCCACCCTATTTCCCCTCTTGAATATGGCTCAATAATTGCAGATCTCTAGGAGTAAGGCACCTCACCAGACTTTATCACTTGGTTAAAATGCATATAAATTGTAATTGATTGTTTATATCAAGCTTAATGCCCAGGCGTTTCTAAGCGCAGACCCAGGGATCAAACCTGTGTTGTTCTGCATTGTCTTGCTTTCAAGGAAAGCACGTTGGCCCTGAGCTATCCTCCCGAGATTGCCCCTGAGCTACCCTTCCGAGATAACAAATAAATGGCAACCAAGCATGTGGTGCTTCTTTAATCATCAATAAGGCCATCAGGCCCAAGGGCCCTTGAATGACTCACTTTTTTAATTGAAAGTTCCAAGTCCAACATATCAAATGCAAAGGACCAACCCATTTTAGTTTATTCCGGTGGCTGAAGGTCTACCCCTCCCACCTGTGCATAGAGTTTCTCATAAAACTCTATCCAATCATCTTCTGTTACCACATTTGAGAGAGGTGCTACGGCCGAAGTGCACTTAACAAACACAATTTTTTTATTTTATTTTATTGTATGGCTGTGTTAAACAAACTTTCAATAAACACATAAAAACATTTTTAAAAATACATTTGAATTACACTTTTTTACAAAATTTCAAAAATTCATCACATGCAATAATAAAAGGAACAATTGTGCATTAATAGCTATCTGGTCCATTGTTTTTTTAGAACAATTCATTTAAAAAGCCAGTTGTTGCTAGTCTGATTGTCATTCGTCTTGCACCAAACATTTTTAGCCATAATTCCTCAGGGTCAGTAATGGTCTGCTCTTTAAAACAATGCAAGAAGTATTTACAGCGCATAGTAGACAATGCTGGACAAAAAGCGATGACATGCTTCAGTGTTTCAATAGAGGTACAGTCTTTGCAAAATCGGCAAACATTCTCATTGATGTCTAATAATTTCTGTCTGACTAATATATCTTTGGTATGCCAAAGATTAAGGCGAAAGCGCATATAATCGTCTCTAAATTTAGGAGATGGATATTTGATAATATATAATTCAGAGGCTCTGAACCTCTTTTGGCCAAACTGAGCTATATTCCAATCTTTAAGATGATAGCATTTGTCCAGAGTATATATCCAATCTCTTTGGTACAATTTTATTTTAGCCCGGTTTGGATTATGGATCAGAGTATCAAGGGAAATATCAGCATCAATGAGAATATTTAATGCGGTATTAATCCATTTCTTTGGGTACCGATGATCAGAGGATGTTGGATATTGTCCCAAAATATAAGAGATGTCCGTATGTTGCAAAGATATTATGCACTTTCTCAAAAAAGCTATCAGTTTCCACGCAACAGCACTAAATAAAGACAGTAACCCTAGTTCGAATCTGAGAATGGCAATAGAGACACATGTAGGGAGATTAAAAAGTGAGCGCCAATATCTGCCTTCCATTTTGTCCCAAAAAGATCGTGGTAGCATCGGGGCAGATTCAGATCTGTATGTAATGATAGGTTTAACCTTCATAGTATAAAATGCTAATATATGATTACATGTAAATTTTCCAAATTTATATAGTATAACCTTAGATTGAGAAATCAGAGCATTTAGCTCTGATTCAAGATCCAATTGGAACACTATAATTTTCGTTGCAACCAATCATCGTGGCCAAATATCGGTATGATGATGTAATCAAAATTGGGTCACAATTAATAGACCAATTGAATTGAGAATATTTGGTCATTTTGAAATAATGACACATCATAATTTGGGTTTTAGTTAGATTGATGGTCATGGCATTTTCTACAGTATACTCAGTCAACCCATTGATCAACTTTTGCAATCCAGCTGGAGTTTTTGAAAGCAAGATGAGATCATCTGTGTAAAAAATCCAGGGTATCTGCTCAGAGCCTAGTTTGGGAGCATCAGAGTCAATGTTCTTAAATTTATCACCCATGTCTAGGATAAATAGGTTGAATATTGTAGCCGCCAGAATGCACCCTTGCTTCAGTCCTCGGAATGTTAGGAGGGGAGGTGTCAATAAACCATCAAGGGTTAAGCGAATACAAACTGACGTACTTTCATGCAGAAGAGCAATGAGTTTGATCAATGATTGCGGGCAAACCATTGATAACAATTTATGAAGCATCAAATTGCGATCTATAGAATCAAAAGCCTCCTTAAAGTCCACAAAGGATATATAAAGGGGCTGCTTTTGTTGATGGCAGAGGATTTTAATTGATGTTAAGGTAACACTATTAATGGCAGTTCCCTTGCCTGCAACAAAGCCTGTTTGGAATCTATCTCGCATATTTGATGATTTGATCCATTGATTAAGGTCTCTTAGAATTAAGGAGGCAAATATTTTGCCCGGGACGTCCAGCAGGCCGATAGACATGATCCTGCCAATTATAGGCCTATCGCCCTTTTTGTAAATAGGGACAATCAGTGAAGTACACCATGAGCTAGGGCTCTTTTGAGTGGTTATAATTTCCGAGAAGATTTCAAATGGGATCCATGCCCATAGGTCCGGAAACTGTTCCAACATAGCATTAGAGAGCCCATCCGGGCCAGGGGCACGCGATCTACTGGCCTTGTGGATGTAATAAAGGATGTCATCAATAGTAAAAGCAACCGAAAAGGGGCCCTCTAGATTAACAGGTGGTATATATTTGGCAGACGGTGGTGGCGCATAAAGACGGGAAAAGTGGGCTCGCCATGCTGCAGGAGCAACATCATTAATCTGCATTTGACACTGTGAGGTTTTATAGGTTCCGCTTATTAGGGACCAACACCCTGCAGAATTTTTTGTTAGAACTTTAGCCAACATTGATTCACCATCTTTCTGGAACAGAGTCGATCGATAAGATCTTCTCCGGTTCCTATATTGAGTCTTAATAATTTTACACGCAGCCCACCGCTGGTCAACGGGTAAGGACATAGCCAGTTTTTTTTTTCCTAAATAGAGTTTTTCCCATCTGCATATGTATATCAAAACAATGTAGAGCAGTTGAAGATCTCTGTAGGTTTTGTGTTGTAGCAAACTGGTGTATTAGTTTTGAATAGTCACAATCACCATTATTTTGATTTCGGGAGATCGTACAAGAGGTTTTAAGTAACTCCGTAAAATGCAGTAGCTTAGGTCTAGACCACCGTAGACGGTCCCGAGCAGAGTTAGCCTCAAATGTACCCTTCATGGTGATATACTTAGGGGAATGGATAATCTCATCACTATATAGCCAGTTTAGGTTCAACATGTTGTGGTCACTGTCAGAGGTTACCAGGACCTCGAACCCTTTTAATAGATTTAATAAGTCATGGCTAACATATATAAAATCAATGATTGCCATAGAATTACCTCTTTTTTCCAAGTAGGGTGAGGGTTACAGTCTTCAGGAAAAGACCCATTCACCGTAAGCATATCTTTCGATTGAATAAACATATTCCAACACCGCAAACAATCATCCAAAGATGTTTTTGGTTTATTTAAACAATGCAAATTCAAATCTCCTGCTAAGATAACATGGCACTGCTTGGGATGTCGATATATTTTCTCCCATATGTTTTCTAAAGCTCTCAAATATGAATCCATTGAAAGGGCTGCAGGATTCCAATATGTATTAATTATGAAATAATGAACTTCTGCGGTGGTTAATTGCACAAATTGAATATATGGAGTCGGCGCTTCATATGATATGATCGACATAGTCAGAGAGGTTTTCATCAGAAACAGTAACCCTGACATGGGTCTACCTTTCAAAGCGGAAATTGCGGGATTTAAAATAGAATGATAACCATCCCAAGACGGACAATGCAGAAGCCATGTTTCCTGTAGCAGGATAATATCATATTTTCTAAGTTTAGTAGAGGATGTAGAAAAAAGATGGTGAAAACCTCTAGTATTCCAACTCAGAAACGAGATCTGTTTGCAGGAAGTTGGTTTATCTTTGAGAAGTGGAACATTGGCATTTGCACGGCTGCTTAATCTGTTGGGCATTAAAATTCATTTTAGAAGATTCTCTAATTCATTGTAATTAATTGTTGTTCATTAACATACGGGACGATCTTTGACATGTCTCTTATATTATCAATCAAGAGTTCAAAACCCATGTCCCACAGCGCGGATCGGGCAGCCCATATGGTGTTTAGCACTACTCTTGAGCGCATCCAGATTCGTGCTGTAGAAAGATCATGACTTGATGGAAATTCCACTTGTTCGATGTCACTTGAGTTGATATCCTCAAGAGCATAAATATCACTAAAGATAGCCAATACACAATAGTGATTTAAATCATAGGCTGGGAACGGTGTAGACCTGCATTTAATTACTAATGAGTGAAGATTACTTTTTGTATCCGTTTTTTTTTTCTGGCCAGACTTTTTTATCAGTATTAATAACGGGCGCAGTTAAAGGCAGAGCCCGTTCCATCACAGAAGTCTGCATTTGCTTTTCATTGGGAATAGTAATAGATAAATGCTGCTTTGTTGGTCTTAGGGCAACACTTCTATTCTCAGCTGGTAGCTGTTTCAGCATATATTGCTCTATATTTGAGGATACAATACAATCCAAAGTGGGGGGCATCGTTGTAAAATTACAGAGGCCTGATTTATTCTCAGACATCATAAGTGTAGGGGACGAATCTTGAAGTACTGTCTCCGATGGAAGAATACAGGGGCCTGATTTATTTTCAGACATCATAAGTGGAGGAGGCAAATCTTGAGGTACTGTCTTCGATGGGAGATTACAAGGGCCTAATTTCTTCTCAGACATCATGAATGCAGGGGGCAAATCTTGAGGTGCTGTCTTCGTAATGAAGTGCACTTATTGATCAATTGCCAAGTACATCTAGATCTTTTTTCATCAAGGAAAGCATCATCGCTTCGACCTCTTTCTGCAGCATTTACGCTTTATTAAGACCAGCCAATTTTTACATTTTCACTTATTTTTTCTCACTAATTCTCGACTAAGCCCATTTTCCATTCGGCCAGCTATCCTTAATTCTTTACGCAGCTGTTTTTTCTCAGCAAAAACGTTCTCATTAAAATGATGGTTATAACCCTGGGTCGATTTCCATCTCTTTATATTTTACATGCAACTCTAGGAGAGGGACATAATCTATATTGTGCGTACTTTCCAGTTGCTTGGTGTAGTTATCAAGTAATACTCCGATATCTTGAGGTTTTTAACGCAGACGATTTGCATCATGCAGGGGTTCTACGCTTACTTGCTGTTTGTTTTCAACCTCCCTTCCAAACCCCTTTCATGTCAAACCTAGCAGGGAATGATCACTTGTATTTTTTTGGATCACTTCCAAAGTTGTTACTTCATTGATTATAGAGCTGGATGCAAATACGCACTCCAGGATGCTAGAATGCACACATTTGCACCAGGTTGTTTTGGGCAGTATATGACCCTCACATTGTCCATAAAGCATGTGAAGGTCACTAGCTCTCATCATTTCAGGCCAAGCTACAGCTCTTGCCTGCCTCTTGCTAAATGAACCATCTACATGTTTCGTGATGTTACTATATTATTAATGCAAGGACAATTCAAATCACCACCCACGATCAGGAAATGCACTGAATTATGTACATATGATGTATCAATGGCATCCGTTACAGAGTTTATAAATGAGTTTGTTGCTATGGTTATTGAATTCCAATACACATTTAAAGTTAAGCCCCACTTCGATTGCTGAGAGGCTGTATTTTTTTGTTTTTAAACAGATCATTTGTAAAAAAAAAAAAAAGATTGGGGCACTCAGTTTCCACCACAGTTAGCCCAGTTCTATTTTTCACCAAGGTGAGGACCCCCGCCGAGGGGCACCCTCTGGTGCCACAGTATACTGAGTTAAGATAGGCACTAAACCCGTCAAAAATAGGAACCTCTTGGCCTCTTGGAGCCAAGTTTCCTGTAAACAGATAACATCCAGGTTTCCTGAAAGTAAATCCCAATCTCTGGGTAGATGGGAAAAACATCTGGTGTTCCAGAAGCCCAACACCCACGGTCACTCTCGTTTTTAATTGCTGCAAAAAGTTGCAGTTGAGCCCATCTTCGGTGAAGAACTGGTCCTACACAATAATTTGCTTATTTCCTCAGTTGCCCGATTACCCATATCAGCACAATTAAATGTCACTTTTGGGTAGCCTTCTGTATTTCACTGCGATGGAGCTCCGGCTTGGTTAGTCGCCTCGTTACACCTCTCAGTTACCCCCTCTCTAGGTGCCTCAAAATGGGCAGGTTGAACAGGCAGATCAAAAAGCAATTTTAATCCCTGATGTGATCTCGTTGTCCGTTCCAGCCTGAGATACTCCGCCTTTACCTGGCTTCGTTTTAGTGCCCTATTAACAGAGAGGAGAGGAGGGGGGAACACCATAATTTATAAGTCATGTTTGACTATCTCACATATGGAGATACTAGACTGGAATGACAATATCCAGTTTGGAGAATTCTCTATTTTGATGTCCCTTACCCAAACCATTAAAGTACTGTTGGGCTACAGGCCACCTGGACCCTTACTGGACTTTCTGGACAAATTGGATGCTCACTTTACATTGTTGGGAGTAAACACAAGAACATGTATGGGAGACTGGAACATCTGGCTAGAAAGAGATAATTTGCACCTTTAATACACGGCGCTGATGGAATTTTTGGACAACCATGACCTGGAGCTCATTACCAGGGAACCGTCCCATAAGAAAGGACATTGTCTAGACCTCCTAGCTGCAAGAGGAGGAATTGTCCAATTTGCTGAGACTGTCCCGTTGTTGTGGTCAGACCATTGCCTACAATGGGTAGTACTTAGAGATATAGGACACCAGAGGGGGAAAGGACGGGAGAGCACACCTGTGTGGAGCCGGAAGGTGGCTGATCTAGGAAAAATCCCTGGGGAGGAAGTTGAAAATAGACTGGCAGGTATTGATACCAATTTGACCTGTGAGGAATTTTTCAGTAAATGGGCAGACCTGATAAAGGACATTTGTGACAAATATGCACCACTCAAACTTAAGTCAGTCAAAAGCTCCAAAACCTGGTTCAATCCAGCATTGAGCCTAATGCGGAAACAAGTACGCCAGGCTAATTTAATCTGGAGGGCCTCTAAATTAGAGGCAGATGCAGAGACGGCAAGGATTCGCCTAAGGCAATATAAAAATGCCATATTCACGGCGAAAAAAGACTTTCTCCATGAAGAAATTAAGGCAGCAGATAATCAGCCGAAGGTTTTATTTGACATAGTTTCTAGGTTCAGGAATCCTAAATGCATGTCAATACCGACAGCTAATTCCCAGGAACAGGCCAATAAGTTTAACAACTTTTTCGAACAAAAAAATCGTGGATATTCAGAGGAACATTAATGAAGTACTGAAGGCAGAAGAATGGGGTGATGCAGGAGAAGAGATACTAGAGACAGCAAAATAGGAAACTGGGGAGATCTTCAGCTTCCAACCCACTGAACAGGAAGCCATTCAGGCTCTAATACTCTAATTAAAACCGACCAAAGATCTAGCATTTCCTATGCCTGCCTGTACTGCTATCAGTCTAGCTTCCAATCGTACCCCATTCATAATAAATTTTGTGAATAAATCACTTACAGAAGGCTATGTTCCTTGTGCACTCAAGAGTGCACTGGTAAAGCCCTTACTGAAAAAATCAAATTTAGACCCTAAGGTACTTAAAAACTATCGCCCGGTAGCCAACTTATGTTGGCCCACTAAAATCCGGGAGAAAATAGTCTGCAATCAATTCCAACAGTTTGTGGACAGTAAAGACATATTGGACGAACAACAATCAAGATTCTGCCCTAATCATGGGACAGAGTCAGCTTTGTTAGCAGTCCAGGATGATCTACTGGAAGCAGCAGATAGGGGAAGCAACTCAATACTGTTGATGCTCGACCTATCTGCAGCATTTGATACAATCAACCACAAGACTGTCCTTCAATGGATTAAAAACATCAGAAGAGCAGACAAAGTGGTGGTAGACTGTTTCGATTCCTTTTTACAGGATAGAACACAACGGGTAACTCTGGGAGCATTTCTCTCAGAATTAATACAACTGAGATGTGGAGTCCCTCAGGGGTCAGCACTCTCTCCGCTGATCTTTAATCTAAATATCCGACCACTATTTGATATCTTGAGGAGACACGGCTTATGATTTCACTCATATGCGGACGACACACAGATTTATGTGGAGACGGACAATTTGTCGGAGGCATTTGAGATGATAGACCGTTGTATGCAAAATGTAAAAAAGTGGATGGCCTGCAATCAATTACAACTTAATGCAGGCAAAACAGAAATAATTCTGTTTAGATCAGAGAAGAAATATAGAGAGGAAGATACAAACTACAACCCGCAAATCATGGGAGTGAGCATTCCATTCTCAAGGAAAGAGAAAAATCTCGGGTGCATTTGGCAAGAAAACCTGGCCAGTGAAGCCCAGAAAGGGGCAAAAGTAAATCAGTATATTATTCTTTGCGACTGCTCAGAAATGTGCTCCCCTTCTTATCATCTCAGGATCTCCCAGTAGTGGTGGGAGCTCTGGTTAACTCCCACCTTGACTACTGCAACAGTCTTTTGACAGGGATCCCAAGGAAACAAATGCTAAGATTGCAGAGGGCCCAGAATGCGGCCATTAGGCTAATAGCTCACCTGGACAAAAGAGATCATGTGTTCACAGCCAGAAAAAAAGTTGCACTGGCTGATGGTGGAAGATCGCATTAAATTTAAGATGGCATGCCTGGTGTACAAGTGCTATCACAAACTTGCACCCTGATATTTGAACACCAGAATTCATCACTATTACCCAACCAGAGTCCTTTGCTCAGAAGATAAACTATTGGTATGTGTTCCGAGGACAAAATGCATCTCAAAAGGAGAAAGAAGGTTCTCTGTATTTGGGCCTAAGCTCTGGAACCAGCTGCCCCGCTCTTGCACCACTCTGGAAAGATTTAGAAAGGAACTGAAAACCTTCCTATTTAAATGATCCTACTCCCCTAGGGTCATCGTTACTTCAGACTCTCCACGGCAATATGTCCAACCTTTTAGTTAACATCTCCGCCCAAATTCAATTATCTGTCTGGTGCGCACAAGAAATGAATCAAAATCGAATCAAAATCAAAATGTCACTCAGCTGGAATCCCAAAGCAAGAAGCAATTGGGCCATTCCAAGTAGGGAATATCTAACCCCATGAGATGTCAGATGTACCTTCACCTTGTCTGTTTTGGATTCCTCTATAAACCTATTGTCACAGGGGCACTTGGACAGGTCTCTCCTCGTACCCCACATCTTTGTTAAACCCATCCCTCCATTTGGAGGGTTCCAGCTCGTTGGACACTCTTCCTCTACTCCCTTGGGAAGACGAGTCTGGGAGAGTCACTACTTCCAAGATTTCAGCATCAGTTAGTTCAAGATCATGCACCCCTCAAATCGCTGTTGTTTAATTCACCTTAGATCCCAGAGGTAAATGGCCCCATTATTTATTACAGGTACATTCTTAGTTATATCATCCCAACCCCCCCCCCCCCCCCCAACATATGTTATTTCGGGTATTGACTGGGATGTTGTCCCTTTCCAAGCTTTGGCTAATCCTGTGCATTCCAAACCAACCCTTGAGTCTTTATTGCATGTTTTTGCATCTTTCAGACTTGGCTGTGAGGAAGCTTTTTGAAGAACACCCGTTATAGACAAAGGCGTCATTAAAGACATTGTAGTCACTTTAGGCAATTCCAGGGCATTTGCTGCCATTCTGCTCACCTGGGAACTTAATTGTTGACAAGTGCGCAGCTGGGAAGACTCAACTTCAGTAGCAATAGCAGTATCTGTGTTATAACTCAGCATACTCGTTTATTAACCACAAAGACTTCGGGCTCCAGCCCCTGGGCCCACAGGAAACATTCCACTTCACTCTGTGGTGTTCCGCGTCCAGAGTAAGATTGTAAGTGTTCGACACACCGCCAGGAAAAAACAGTGAAGCCAGATTGCTGTTCGCTGCTCGGTTCTCCCTCACACAGGAATCACTCCACTACTTCACTCTGAGATGCTCTGCGTCTGGAGTAAGATTTTAAATGTCTGGCACACCTCCAGGAAAGAAAAAGTGAAGACAGACTGTTTGCCGTTCTTTGTTCTTTTCTCCCCCACACAGGAAACACACCACTTGACTATATATATTTAGTTTTTAAATGGAAGCTCCTGAGCTGCCCAGCGCCAAGTGGCTCTTTGATTCTGGAGTGGCAGGCTTTCTTATTCAGGCCTCTTTAAAAAAAAAAAAACAGTGCTTTCCACAAGTGTAACACTTTGAGTATTGATCCTGAATAAGAATGAATAGGAATAACAAATATAACAAATGATTTGTCTTTCTGGAATTCTATAAGATAATTGCTAGACTCATTAAATGTTTGTTTCAGGCACACTTCAGGGTGTGAGTCACTGATTTAGTCTGTTCTTAAACACCTCAAATTTACAATGCAGACAAAAGGTTCCAAAAAGCTTTAGAGTAGAATAAGCATCAATTTCGGACTATGTATTTCATTTTAAGCAAGTTGCAGTTATAGCATGTTTTTTTCTGCCGTTGTCTCTGTTACGATCATCACAAAACCTTCCATCTCAGTGTCCTCGTACACTCCTTGTGCCTAAAACCTTGTGTACAGTGTAGAAATGGTTGAATATGGCACATAAAGTGGCCCTTGATTTCATTGTTCCACAATTAATGCTTTGTTGTAATGTGTCTATCTTTCCTATCATCCTGGCATGCTGTTCAGGATGTTTGTTTGCATGTCTGAGGTAACAAGTGCCCAGAGTACATGATGCCTTGTGAGTTTGCTGCTTTCCCTGCACTACTGTACATTCTTTAATACACAGTTATGAACCCTCTTAATGGTATGTATTGTGCCAAACTCTGAAGCCTCAAAATTAGATCCACACAGGCTTGACATGTGGCCAACTTTGCACCAGACCTGCAGATGAACGGTCCTGCTGTTAAATCTGTTACCAGTTTAATGGTATCCATTACAATGTGTAATTTACTTTCTGACTAACATTCAGACACGTAATTGCTCATTTTACTATAGCCAGCAAGGTAGCTATAGCTGCTGGATAGCTCAGTGGGTTCAGTGCTCACTGCTGCAATGTGTTTTGTGATCTGCAGGTTGAAGGTTCGAATACCGACAACGTCAGCTCAGCCTTTCATCCTTCTGAGGTCGATTAATTAGTACCAAGACAGGTTTGGTGGTGATGTATGTATATTTGTTCTATATAAAGTGTGTAAGCGTAATTGCTATACAAGAACACATCATTATCATTTGGCCTTGGATGTCTGCTTGCATTCACAGTAATTAGGAAATACTGGCCTATAGACACTGATGTTAACGATACATATGGGTATCTGTTCTTGTATGAAATGTATATCACATTGCAATAATATCATAACCATATTTTTCGCATGCTAAGTGATGCCACTTCTGTTTTGTCAAGGGGCGAAAGGTCATGTTTCATCACTTCCTGCGATTTCACTTTGGGGTGGGGTCAAATGACATCACTTCCTGTGATGTCATCAGAGGTCAAGGGTCATCTGATGTCCCTTCCGTTACCCCTGGCATTTAGTGAAACGACGTACCTGAGGCTGTGTCCATTCCTCACAAGCTTTACACTCCTGTATAATTGGTATTCCTTACTTTTCCCGAGTGCAACTGTGCCACATTTTCTGGGGACGATTTTATACTACTAGATTACCACAAAACTACGTAGTTGAGTTGTGGGATAGTGGTGGGGTCCTCTCTCTGCTGAAAATTGGAAAATCGAGCAGATAAATATGGAACAATTGCATCTGGCGAAACAAATGTGGGAGATCTTCATAGATCCGTATAATTTAGTGCCATGGTGTCTGCTTTCTTGACATGCAAAACAGATTTGACTTTTGTGCAACTTCACATTTGCACGAGTTCATGCATAATAGCCAGTGCCATCGTGTGTCACACAAAGTGTACAAGCAAGGTCATTTATGACCGATTAGTTTCTTGTATGTTAAAACTTGAAAGTTCAATTGTAAAGCCTATAAAACGTTTTTCAAGCTTACATGACTTTTCATTCTGGTCAGTGTAGCCTTCCCTTCCGGATAGGAAAGCAGCTGCAGACATACACTTTTGCTTGTCTTCCTATATTAAGATTTGTGTATCATATGATCTGTGTCATCACTTTGAAACATTATCATTTTAGCTCTTGAAAGCCAAATTAACAAATATTTTTACAGAGTAGAGGCGGGAAGATATGTGATTAAGTGCCTAACCTGAAGACTGGCCTCAAAATGTGGCTTTGCCATCTACAGGGTAATTCATATAATTTCGCACAAAAGTGGCGCACGCGGCTGGCGCACAGTTTCCCCGTGCGATACACTGTGCCAGCAGCGTGCGATAAAATCCTTTTCATCGCACAGCGTATTCATGGATTTTAGCTTCAAAAACCAGCCGTGGCGCAGAGTGGCGCAGCAACCCTGCAGCAGCGCCAGTTACGCCCCCAAGAACGCCCTCACGCAAGGAAAAGCCTTCAAAATTCCCAAATCATCGCAAAGGGCTGCGCTAACTCTGGATCAGTTCACAGGGCAGCCAAACAGCAAACGCCAAGCGGGGAACGTGTATTTCAGTGGTTCGCGGGAAGTTTCACGCGCGATTGTCCTGGGTACGTGTACATCAGGGGTGCATGGGAAGTAACACACGCAATTCCATCAGGGCACGTGTATTCCAGGGGTGCGCGGGAAGTATCACACACAAAAGCAGCAGGGTACGTGTATTTCAGGGGTGCGCGGGAAGTATCACACACGATTCCATCAGGGTACGTGTATTTCAGTAGTGCGCGGGAAGTATCACACGCAAAATCAGCAGGGTATGTGCATTTCAGGGGTGCGCGGGAAGTACCACACGCGATTCCATCAGGGCACATGTATTTCAGGGGTGCGCGGGGAGCACTACACATGAATTGCCCGTGTGGGTCCTCCCAGGTGTTCCCTCTACACCCTCCACGGCCCCTGCAGGCAGCCCACACCACAGGGGACTACCCTGCACATGTCCCGCAGGCAGCCCATCCACCATGCCCCCAGCCAACCCACATGTCACCTTGCACTACTGCCCACCAACGCATGTCCCCCTGCACCCTCACCCCCCAGCACTTTGGTGCACCCTCCACCAGGCCCCCACTCATGCCTCCCTGCACCCCCACCCCCCAGCATCCAGGGGCACCCTCCACCAGGCCACCACTCATGCCTCCCTGCACCCCCACCCCCCAGCATCCAGGGCCACCCTCCACCAGGCCCCCCACTCATGTCCCCCTGCACCCCCAACCCCCAGCACTGTGGGGCACCCTCCACCAGGCCCCCACTCATGTCTCCCAGCACCCCCACCCCCCAGCATCCAGGGGCACCCTCCACCAGGCCCCATTCATGTCTCCAAGCACCCCCACCCCCCAGCATCCAGGGGCACCCTCCACCAGGCCCCCACTCATGTCCCCCTGCACCCCCACCCCCCAGCACTGTGGGGCACCCTCCACCAGGCCCCCACTCATGTCTCCCAGCACCCCCACCCCCCAGCATCCAGGGGCACCCTCCACCAGGCCCCCACTCATGCCTCCCTGCACCCCCACCCCCCAGCATCCAGGGGCACCCTCCACCAGGCCCCCACTCATGTCCCCCTGCACCCCCACCCCTCAGCATCCAGGGGCACCCTCCACCAGGCCCCCACTCATGTCCCCCTGCACCCCCACCCCCCAGCACTGTGGGGCACCCTCCACCAGGCCCCCACTCATGTCTCCCAGCACCCCCACCCCCCAGCATCCAGGGGCACCCTCCACCAGGCCCCACTCATGTCTCCAAGCACCCCCACCCCCCAGCATCCAGGGGCACCCTCCACCAGGCCCCCACTCATGTCCCCCTGCACCCCCACCCCCCAGCACTGTGGGGCACCCTCCACCAGGCCCCCACTCATGTCTCCCAGCACCCCCACCCTCCAGCATCCAGGGGCACCCTCCACCAGGCCCCCACTCATGTCTCCCTGCACCCCCAACCCCCACCAGTCAGGGGCACCCTCCACCAGGCCCCACTCATGTCCAACTCATGTCTCCCAGCACCACCACAACCCTGCCTCTAGGGGCACCCTCCACCAGGCCCCCACTCATGTCCCCCAGCACCCCCACTCCCCAGCATCCAGGGGCACCCTCCACCAGGCCCCCACTCATGTCTCCCAGCACCCCCACCCCCCAGCACTGTGGGGCACCCTCCACTAGGCCCCCACTCATGTCTCCCAGCACGCCCACCCCCCAGCACTGTGGGGCACCCTCCACCAGGCCCCCACTCATCTTCCCCTGCACCCCCAGCACTGTGGGGCACCCTCCACCAGGCTCCCACTCATGTCCCCCTGCACCCCCACTCCCTACCAGTCAGGGGCACCCTCAACCAGGCCCCCACTCATGTCTCCCAGCACCCCCAACCCTCACCAGTCAGGGGCACCCTCCACCAGGCCCCACTCATGTCCCCCTGCACACCCACCATCCAGCAGTCAGGGGCACCCTCAACCAGGCCCCCACTCATGTCTCCCTGCACCCCCACCCCCCTACATCCAGGGGCACCCTCCGCCAGGCACCCACTCATGTCTCCCAGCACCCCCACCCCCCTGCATCCAGGGGCACCCTCCACCAGGCCTCCACTCATCTCTCCCAGCACCCCCACCATTCAGGGGCACCCTCCACCAGGCCCACACTCATGTCTCCCTGCACCCCCACCCCCACCAGTCAGGGGCACCCTCCACCAGGCCCCCACTCATGTCCAACTCATGTCTCCCAGCACCCCCACCCCCCTGCATCCAGGGGCACCCTGCACCAGGCCCCCACTCATGCCCCCCTGCACCCCCACCCCCCTGAATCCAGGGGCACCCTCCACCAGGCCCCCACTCATGTCCAACTCATGTCTCCCAGCACCCCCACCCCCCAGCACTGTGGGGCACCCTCCGCCAGGCCCCCACTCATGTCCCCCTGCACCCCCACCCCCCAGCACTGTGGGGCACCCTCCACCAGGCCCCCACTCATGTTCCCCCTGCACCCCCAGCATCCAGGGGCGCCCTCCACCAGGCCCCCACTCATGTCTCCCAGCACCCCCACCCCCCAGCACTGTGGGGCACCCTCCACCAGGCCCCCACTCATGTCTCCCAGCACTGTGGGGCACCCTCCACCAGGCCCCCACTCATGTCTCCCAGCACCCCCACCCCCGGCACTGTGGGGCACCCTCCACCAGGCCCCCACTCATGTCTCCCAGCACCCCCACCCCCCCAGCACTGTGGGGCACCCTCCGCCAGGCCCCCACTCATGTCCCCCTGCACCCACACCCCCCAGCACTGTGGGGCACCCTCCACCAGGCCCCCACACATGTCCCCCTGCACCCCCACCCCCTGCATCCGGGGGCACCCTCCGCCAGACCCCTACTCATGTCTCCCTGCACCCCCACCCTCCAGCACTGTGGGGCACCCTCCACCAGGCCCCCACTCATGTCTCCCAGCACCCCCACTCCCCTGCATCCAGGGGCACCCTCCACCAGTCCCCCACTCATGTCTCCCTGCACCCCCACCCCCTGCATCCAGGGGCACCCTCCACCAGGCCCCCACTCATGTCCAACTCATGTCTCCCAGCACCCCCACCCCCCTGCATCCAGGGGCACCCTCCACCAGGCCCCCACTCATGTCCCCCTGCATCCCCAAGCCCCAGCATCCAGGGGCACCCTCCTCCAGGCCCCCACTCATGTCCCCCTGCACCCCCACCCACCAGCATCCAGGGGCACCCTCCACCAGGCCCCCACTCATGTCTCCCAGCACCCCCACTCCCCAGCACTGTGGGGCACCCTCCACCAGGCCCCCACTCATGTCTCCCAGCACCCCCACCCCCATCACTGTGGGGCACCTTCCACCAGGCCCCCACTCATGTCTCCCAGCACCCCCACCCCCCAGCACTGTGGGGCACCCTCCACCAGGCCCCCACTCATGTCTCCCTGCACCCCCATCCCCCAGCACTGTGGGGCACCCTCCACCAGGCCCCCACTCATGTCTCCCAGCACCCCCAACCCCCACCAGTCAGGGGCACCCTCCACCAGGCCCCCACTCATGTCTCCCAGCCCCTCCACCCCCCTGCATCCAGGGGCACCCTCCACCAGGCCCCCACTCATGTCCAACTCATGTCTCCTTGCACCCCCACCCCCAGCATCCAGGGGCACCCTCCACCAGGACCCCACTCATGTCTCCCTGCACCCCCACCCCCCCTGCATCCAGGGGCACCCTCCTCCAGGCCCCCACTCATGTCCAACTCATGTCTCCTTGCACGCCCACCCCCAGCATCCAGGGGCACCCTCCACCAGGCCCCCACTCAAGTCTCCCTGCACCCCCACCCCCCAGCATCCAGGGGCACCCTCCACCAGGCCCCCACTCCTTCCTACCACCCCCCAGCAGTGCGATTCGCCTGTGTACGTGTATATCAGGGTTGCGCGTGTAGTCTGACACGCGATATCAGCAGGGTACGTGTATTACGGGGTTTGCGGGAAGTTCCACACGCGATTGCCCTGGGTACGTGTATTTCGGGGTGTGCGGAAGTTCCACACTAGATTTCAGCAGGGTACGTGTATTCCAAGGTGCAAGTGAAATTCAACACGCGAATCCAGCAGCCTACGTGGATTCCGGGGGTGCCGGCCAGTCCTACAAGTGAAACCGCCGTGTGGGTCCTCCCAGCTTTTCAACCAACACCCTCCACGGCCCCTGCAGGTGGCCCACACCACAGGGGACTACCCTGCACATGTCCCACAGGCAGCCCATCCACAATGCCCATGCCCCCCAGCCAACCCACATGTCACCTTGCACTACTGCCCACCAACGCATGTCTCCCAGCACCCCCACCTCCCAGCACTGTGGGGCACCTGCCAGCAGGCCCCCACACATGTCCAACTCATGTCCCCCTGCACCCCCACCCCCCCTGCATCCAGGGGCACCCTCCACCAGGCCGCCACTCATGTCCCCCTGCACCCCCACCAGTCAGGGGCACCCTCCACCAGACCCCCACTCATGTCTCACTGCACCCCTACCCCCCTGCATCCAGGGGCACCCTCCACCAGGCCCCCACTCATGTCCCCCTGCACCCCCACCCACCAGCACTGTGGGGCACCCTCCACCAGGCCCCCACTCAGGACCAACTCATGTGTCCCTGCACCCCCACCCCCTGCATCCAGGGGCACCCTCCACCAGGCCCCCACTTATGTCTCCCAGCACCCCCCAGCATCCAGGGGCACCCTCCACCAGGCCCCACTCATGTCTCCCTGCACCCCCACCCCCACCAGTCAGGGGCACCCTCCACCAGGACCCCACTCAGGACCAACTCATGTCTCCCAGCACCCCCACCCCCCCTGCATCCAGGGGCACCCTCCACCAGGCCCCCACACATGTCCCCCAGCCAACATGTCATCACAATCTAGATCCCTGGCCCTTATGGTTAGCCTCCAAATGCCAAACACCCACCCGAGTATT
Organism: Ambystoma mexicanum; assembly: GCF_040938575.1. Classification (NCBI taxonomy): domain Eukaryota; kingdom Metazoa; phylum Chordata; class Amphibia; order Caudata; family Ambystomatidae; genus Ambystoma; species Ambystoma mexicanum. The sequence continues at coordinate 310,001,119 of NC_090921.1, forward strand.
GCATCCACCCACTTAGAAATGGCAATAACATGATAGACACGAATTGCAAGTTTGGAAATGAACACATGTCCCTCACATACACCCAATGGGTGTCAGTGAATGTCAAAACCCATATCATGATATGCATGAAACCAATGAGATGATACTACACATTGAAGGTTGAAGAAAAAATATGTATTAAATTGAATAAAAAATAAACAAACAAAAATGGGAATTTAAAAAAAGAAAAACCAGCATGTCCGTGAAATAATGCAAAACCACAAATCATAATCCAAAGGAAAGGTGTCCGAAGTCAGTCCACAAAAGTAAATCCAATGGAAAATTAAAATCGAAAACCATTGCTCCATGGGTAAATCATTAAAATAAATGAAAATCCAACAGTCAACTATATATAGATAAACAATCCAGGGTCCATGATCCCAACAGAAGAAATAAAACCTATCTAATAACACTACCTAATAAAAAAAACTATATACAAAAATGTGGCCCATTGTCCAGAAGGTCCAAAAAAAATACAAAACCAAAGGAAACCTAACACTAACTACAGAACTATTTACAAGGGCAGCGGGCTAGTCCGACGGCTCACTTCGGGATGTTCGGGGCCAGGGCATCATCAAACTCCTGCTCAATGTACCGGAGACGGTCCTCCACCATGGCCCCGAGGGTCCGCAAGGCCGTCGACATGTTCACCTCCAACTCCCTGCGGATTGCCTTGAGGCACTCGGCCCGCCTCAGGGCCCTCCGCATGGAGTTCTCCGCCCTGACCATCGTGAGCCGTGCCTCTTCCGCCCGCTGCCGCTCCGCATCTATGGCGTGGCCCAACTGCTGCCACACGGAAGACACTTCCCGTCCTGGGTCCTCCTGCCCTCCGGCCGATGCCTGCCCCTCCGATGTCGAAGGCCCTGAGCCATCATGGCTCCCACCTCGTTGCTGCTGCTGTGCCTCTGCCCGTGCAGTGCCTCCTGCTGCCTGCACATCCTCCACTGGCTGGGGTGCAGTTGTTGATGTGGCCACCCCTGCTGGACGTCCGACTCCAGACTGTGGCAGGGATGCCTCCTCCACCAGCCTGGCCGCACCGTCAGGGGCAGCTCCACAGGGCACCCAGGTGACTAATGGGTGGGAAGATGGCACAGAGGATGACTAGCGTTTAAGGGGGTTCAGTTGAGGAGGGGGTCTGAGCAAGCCCCATCAAACGGAGGAATCCGGCCTGGGTCACCTGTCCCAGTAGGCCGACACGGTCAACGAGCCATTCGAGATGACGTGCAGTCTCCTCATGAAAAGACTGCAGGTCATCTCGCATGGCCCGTTGACGCAACGCCACACCAGTCAGGACAGGCTCAACAGGGACCTGGATAGCCACATCCGCAGGCAGAGGAAGGCCATTTGTTGTGAGCTCATCCCCTGCCTGAAACCGGGTCTGGACGTAGGCATCCCTGCTGGTGCAAGATGATGCAGTGACAGAATGAGGGACAGGATTGCACACAGGCACCTCCGCGGCGGCCTGTGCTGCCTCCTGTCCCTGGTCCTGCACTGCACCACTAGCACCAGTGGAATCCCCACCTCCAGACCCCGTCTCTGTTGCTTGCACGGCCTCCTCCACCAAACCCCCCCACCAACCTGGATGACTCCGTGCCATTTTCCCCCGTGGGGCCCTGTGGGGTCCCAGCTGCCCCTTCTGCTGCCGAGGAGTCCAACTCCAACCTCTGCCTCTTGGACCTTCCCCCGGCAGCTGCGGCCTGGGACGCGGCACCGGACTCCTCACTCCCCGATGAGATCACAACCTGGGAGGGGAGCCGGGGCTTGCGTCTCCGGCTTGCGGTCGGATCCCCGCCACTGTCCTCCACAGCACCTTCTCTGCCCTCTTCATCAGTTGACGCTGCAGACAGGGAGAAATAAATCACAGGCATCAGGGCACTGTACAATGGATACATACACACATGACAGTTGTACATGAGTGGCATTGGCAAACCTCAGACATGGCATCACAATCGCCAACACATGTCATTTCAACTTGCACACATGAGCCATACCACAGCCATATCGCAACTGCCAGCACCATCCATACACATACAACAGCATGAACAGGCAAAGGTGAGCCAGACATCACATGCAACACAGGGAGTGCACTACACATGCACACACACCACCACACTTGCATGCATGTGTACACCTCTGCCAACTGTCGCAGTGTTCAGATGGGCATCCATGTCACATCTGCCAATCAGGCTTCCACATCCCGCTGTCACATGCATCCATGTTGCATCACTGTTGCACCCTTGTCAAATACACACACATGCACATGTACACAGTGCTGATACATGCAGCTGAAAACAACATGCGTGACATCACGAACATGCATACTTACATATACATTCATCCAAACATGTGTGCCCACACAACTGCATTTGGCATGCAAGCCTACACACACAAGCACCATCCATGTCTCACAACTGACAGCCCTTGCATGTATTAGCCTCACGTCCCTGTACACCCCCACCCATACTCGGCCCCATACAAGCAATTGTGCAACCTGCACGCTACTGGCACATCACCACACACACAGCTTACAATCATGATGCATGTACACTTACCGCTCGACTCCAGACGGGTCTGCCTCTCAAGGACCTGGACGTGGAGCACTGGGGATATGCATTCCAGGACCCTCATCTGATCTTCCGACAAGTGGCCCCGGTGCCCCTTAGCATCCACTGCCTTCAAGAGGCGCCGGGCCTTGTTGAGGGTCCTGGACCTGAAGTCCTCCCAGTGCTTCTTGACATGTTGTAAGTCGCGGACTGCCACCCCCTCCGTGTTGATGGCAGTCACTATGTCCGTCCAGATCCGAGTCCGTCCTTCCTTGTTGCCGCGGGAACTTCCGAAGAGGGCATCATACTGCCCCAGGACTTGCTCCACCAGGACACCAACTTCGGTGGCAGTGAAGCTGGTGCCCCTCTGCCTCTCTGGCCGGGGGTTTTCAGTGGTGCCAGATGTTGCAGTGCCCGACATGACAACCCCAGGGGCAGGAGTGGGTGGGCAACTGGGTCCTGGGGCTGGGCTGTGGAGCGATGGAATCCCAGTCGGGAGTCTTCGGTTCCAGCAGGGGTGGTCACAGCAACAGCACCCATGGCTGATGTGCAGGCAGCAAATGGCAGGGCACGTGGGCAGCAGGCAATCAGGCAGCAGCAGATGGCAGGTGGGAGCGTGCTCAGGCCTGTGGGGGGCAGTAATTCGGCCTTCTGGGCAGGAGCGTGGTCTTCCGTGTGCTTACGCGTGGCCAGCTTAATACAGAGTGATTTGGCACGTGAAAATCCAGCACGTCTGCGTGTAATTCGAGGAAAGGGCCTTAGCGCGTAAGCGCGTCAGCACACGTACGTGAATTCATTGGCCCAAAGGCCAACAGCGTGTATGCGCATCTGTGATGTGCATGCGCGGGCGTGTCCCTGTACTCGGGTGCATGTTACACGTCCAATGACTGCACATCAGAGTGTCAGTGCGTGTAATTGGAGGATGGGGCCTTAGCGCGTACACGCGGAAGTGACGCTGGACGTGTGGACATGTTTAAAAGGTACGTGTAGAACGCCATTTCCTTGTACGTGCTTTTCGTGGAGAGCGAGTGGGTGAAATCTGTACTTCTTGTCGGTTCACAGGCGATTTACTTCACGGCGTTCCAAGTTCATACTCCGTTACCTCTGACAGCTTTTTCTCTTCTTGTCTTTTTCCTCGGCCTGTTTCCTCAAACAGCGTTCATTTCTCCTGTTGTCCTGTCCCCTCAGACAGCGTACAATTCTTCTTTTGGCAGGGGTGTTGCCAACACGCACACGCGCATATTTTACACGCGATTTTTCCTGGCAGACGGTGAGTTGCGCACGTATTTGACATCTGTGCTTGCCCCGTGTGTTGCCTACCCCTTCAGAGGTCAGTCTAGGCAGCGTGTGAAACACATACGTTCATTTTTGTGTTTCTGGGCGCCACAGCGTAGTGCAGGTTTTTTTTTTTCCACGCACGTAGTCTAGGAGGGGTTGCGTGCACATTACCTACCTTTTTCGGGGTGCCTGTGCGTTGCGTGACCCGTCATCTTCCCCCAAGGGTCATAAACAGCCTTGCTAGAGCACTAGGGTACGAATTCCATCTAGTACCCAACCCCTTTGACCCCCAATTTCCCAGGACAATAGTTTACTGCAACTCCCATACGCACAACAACATCAGTGCCATGGTTGGGAGGCGAGCACGCGGTAAGGGTGGCAAAGGTGGGCGAGCCACAAGAGGTGGCCATGGTGGATATGGTAGGGGACGTGGCCAGGACTTGCAGGGTGCCCCTAGCCCCTCATGTGTGGGTGACCAGTCAGGGACACCCATGCCCCCCCTGGTTGAGGGTAATGTGGCTGACACCATCCCTACTCAGCCCTTGTTGGACCAGACCATTGTGGCACCAGACCTGGCACTGGATGACGCCATGGCTGACTTCCAGGTCAGCAGGTCTAGGCATGTATTGCGGTGCACGTTGGTGTCACCAGCCCACATGGATCAGGGGCAGCTATGTCATCTGCTGCCCCGAGTAGGTAGGGTGGGGAGGCTGCAGGGGCAGCTGCGGCTCCATCCACCCCAGCTCTGAGTGTCCCAGCCAGGACAGTGTCGGTCCTAGTCCATCCTGCTGACGTTCCCCCTGACCACATCACACTTCAACTAATGCCTGCACCAACTCCCATGGTGAGTGTTCATTCCCACACTCCTAGTCCACAGTCCACCGGGGCTCCTGTCCCTAGTGTCCAGAGCGGCGTAGGACACTCAGTACCACCACCACCACCTTCCAAGAGGAAGAGTGCTCGTCCAGTACAGGCTGATGCCCCAGACACGGCTACACAGTCCGGCCCACCAAGGAAACCCTGCTTCAATCGGGTCGAACTTGATGCACTTGTGGAGTATGTATCCGCACATGACATGACACTGAAATGGTGATTACTGCAGAATGCAAGACCACACCTGCACAACGTCAGGCACACTGGCAGACCATTGCGGAACTCATAAGTGCCCTTGGATTCGTGAGGCGCACAGCTAATGATTGCTACAAGTTCTGGAATGACCTTAAGCGCAGGGCAAAGAAAAAGCTGGCCTCAAGTCATGCCGCAACTCTAGTGACTGGAGGTGGGTCACCGGCAGAGGACATAGAACTCACTCCACATGAGTATGTTGCTGGGACCTACGTCACGGAGGAACAGATCCAAGGCGTGGGAGACCTGCCAGATTACGAGGCATTGTCCGGTGAGTGCACATGCATGTGTGTGTGTCATCCATGTGCATGGCATGTGTGTGAGTGCTTCTGATTGAGTGCCAGGTGAGGGGGTGTGTGCCTAAGTGGTTTGGGTCACCCATGTGCTTCATCCAAAACATTCTGCGCACCAGGATTTGGGTGTTGCAGTATCCCTTCTGGCAACAGTAGACATTCAGCCCAACCTCACGCCAGTTGCCCTTGAATTGTCATCTTGCCACAACATAGTTGTATGTTATTCTGTGTTCATTCAGGCTGATTGTCTGCATTCCACCACTTTCACTAGGCATTTCTCAGTCCTATTGTCACATGTGTGACATGGCTAGGGTACATGCCATCTGTGCCATGGCATGTGTCATGTATGTGTATTGGACATGCCAATCACAGGCCAATGTGTGATGGCACTGCTAGGCAGCATGCAGCAAATGTGTTGGTCTTCCATCTTGGTGTCATCAATGTGTACCATTTGCCTCCCCTTCATACGCAGTGACAGTGCATGCATGGGAGGGTTCTAGTCATGTGGGACATGTGTCAATGAAGTACTGTTTCTGTTGCTTCTCAGCCCTAATTGTTTTCCATGTTGCTAATGCCTGTTCCCATTTCTTTTCTTTCATGTCTTTGCAGGGGATGACGCACTTGATACTGTTGGGGTTGTGGAGATGGTGCAGACCCAGGAGAGGTCTCAGGCCCGACCGGGCACCAGTGAGGGATGTGGTGGGTGAGAACCCATGCTTGCTGCAGGCCATCATCTCAAGGGGTGCACCTCCCCCGAGCTCTATTGAAGTGTCAATTCGGATGATGAGACCTATGTGCCGTCACAGGTAAGTGTCTCTGGGAGGGATTCTATACTGTCCAACCCACCTGCACCAGGGGTCGAACCCTCAATGGGGATGTCAGTGTTGGTAGGTCAGCCTTTAGTGGTTACGGATGCAGGGTCACACTCCACTACATCTGATCCTGTTCCTGGGCCAGCAGATCAGCGGGGGAATGCAGTCCTGCAGCCTCAGGCAGTGCCGGCACAGCAAGGCGCAGTTCGCCTTGCCCCAGACAGGTGTGGTGCCTGCCGACGTGGTGGCCGTACGCCACCAGGCAATACTGCATGGGAGCAATCCATAGACAGTATGGCAAACCAACAGGCAGCATCAACTGAGATGATGGCTCAGGCCGGGGATAGGGTGGCCACTTCCATTGTCCCCCAAGAAAGGCTAATTAAACAACTACAGCAGGCAACAGACTCCATTAGCCAGTCCCACAGGGAGGACATGTTGGCGTCCAACAGGGACAGACGGGCGGCACTGGAGACTCTGCGGGAAGCCATTTCCATTGAGTCCCAGGGCCACAGGGAAGCCCTGAGGGTGGAACTCCGTCAGCTCAGGGCAACTCTGGATGAGCTTGAGGCTTCAGCTAACACGAGGACAGAACAGCAGCTGGAGCGGCTCACACGTACGCTCTCAGCTGAGATGCAGGCAACTAGGGTGGAGGTCCGGCCATCCCGTGAGTTGTTGCATGGGTACCTCCGCACAATTATCCTCCAGAACCAGACCTCCCACACCCGCATGCTTGCTGCCATGGAGGACCAGACTAGGGCTTTGCGTGAGATGCCTCCCATAGTGCCACCACCTCCTGATGGAGCTGCAGAGGGTGAGGAGAGCAACAGCAGCGAATCTCTCACAATAGGGTAGCCGTGCAGACCATGAGCACATGGAGGTGTTTTTTTTTTCCGCAAGATCCACACAGGTGGGTTTTGGTGTGCACCCTGTCCTCGAACCTCCTGGGTGGCCTCCCCCACCCCCCGGGCCCATTAATGGCCATTTGTTTTTCTTTTATTTCATTTTTGATTTTTTGGACAGTGTGTTGCCTTGTGTGGCTCCCGTGGGCATACGCTTTATTGTGGCTGGGCACATGCAGACTTGTCCTGAATTTGGGTCAGATGCTTGGGTTTGTGTGACACACTCCTGCTTCCCATTTCCATGGGCTTGCAAAGGGTGCGCCCAAGTGACATTGACGTACACGGTGACGTTGGACTCCCATTTGATGTGTGGGCAGTCTGTAGTCAATATTGTGTATACATTCCTAGTGCATATTGTTGTTGTATTGTACACTGCATGGTGTATTGATATGTGCCTCTGCATCCATCTCATCCTCCTAATTTGCAGGTCCATTTCTCATGTCTTCACAAGGCGGTCTACTTTGGGAATGGAGTCCATGTTGTAAGCAGTGCACCTACACTCTTGCGTGGCGCTAACACTGTATACTGTATACCCAACACGCGAATCCAGCAGCCTACGTGGATTCCGGGGGTGCCGGCCAGTCCTACAAGTGAAACCGCCGTGTGGGTCCTCCCAGCTTTTCAACCAACACCCTCCACGGCCCCTGCAGGTGGCCCACACCACAGGGGACTACCCTGCACATGTCCCACAGGCAGCCCATCCACAATGCCCATGCCCCCCAGCCAACCCACATGTCACCTTGCACTACTGCCCACCAACGCATGTCTCCCAGCACCCCCACCTCCCAGCACTGTGGGGCACCTGCCAGCAGGCCCCCACACATGTCCAACTCATGTCCCCCTGCACCCCCACCCCCCCTGCATCCAGGGGCACCCTCCACCAGGCCGCCACTCATGTCCCCCTGCACCCCCACCAGTCAGGGGCACCCTCCACCAGACCCCCACTCATGTCTCACTGCACCCCTACCCCCCTGCATCCAGGGGCACCCTCCACCAGGCCCCCACTCATGTCCCCCTGCACCCCCACCCACCAGCACTGTGGGGCACCCTCCACCAGGCCCCCACTCAGGACCAACTCATGTGTCCCTGCACCCCCACCCCCTGCATCCAGGGGCACCCTCCACCAGGCCCCCACTTATGTCTCCCAGCACCCCCCAGCATCCAGGGGCACCCTCCACCAGGCCCCACTCATGTCTCCCTGCACCCCCACCCCCACCAGTCAGGGGCACCCTCCACCAGGACCCCACTCAGGACCAACTCATGTCTCCCAGCACCCCCACCCCCCCTGCATCCAGGGGCACCCTCCACCAGGCCCCCACACATGTCCCCCAGCCAACATGTCATCACAATCTAGATCCCTGGCCCTTATGGTTAGCCTCCAAATGCCAAACACCCACCCGAGTATTGCATCCACCCACTTAGAAATGGCAATAACATGATAGAACCCCAATTGCAAGTTTGGAAATGAACACATGTCCCTCACATACACCCAATGGGTGTCAGTGAATGTCAAAACCCATATCATGATATGCATGAAACCAATGAGATGATACTACACATTGAAGGTTGAAGAAAAAATATGTATTAAATTGAATAAAAAATAAACAAACAAAAATGGGAATTTAAAAAAAGAAAAACCAGCATGTCCGTGAAATAATGCAAAACCACAAATCATAATCCAAAGGAAAGGTGTCCGAAGTCAGTCCACAAAAGTAAATCCAATGGAAAATTAAAATCGAAAACCATTGCTCCATGGGTAAATCATTAAAATAAATGAAAATCCAACAGTCAACTATATATAGATAAACAATCCAGGGTCCATGATCCCAACAGAAGAAATAAAACCTATCTAATAACACTACCTAATAAAAAAAACTATATACAAAAATGTGGCCCATTGTCCAGAAGGTCCAAAAAAAATACAAAACCAAAGGAAACCTAACACTAACTACAGAACTATTTACAAGGGCAGCGGGCTAGTCCAACGGCTCACTTCGGGATGTTCGGGGCCAGGGCATCATCAAACTCCTGCTCAATGTACCGGAGACGGTCCTCCACCATGGCCCCGAGGGTCCGCAAGGCCGTCGACATGTTCACCTCCAACTCCCTGCGGATTGCCTTGAGGCACTCGGCCCGCCTCAGGGCCCTCCGCATGGAGTTCTCCGCCCTGACCATCGTGAGCCGTGCCTCTTCCGCCCGCTGCCGCTCCGCATCTATGGCGTGGCCCAACTGCTGCCACACGGAAGACACTTCCCGTCCTGGGTCCTCCTGCCCTCCGGCCGATGCCTGCCCCTCCGATGTCGAAGGCCCTGAGCCATCATGGCTCCCACCTCGTTGCTGCTGCTGTGCCTCTGCCCGTGCAGTGCCTCCTGCTGCCTGCACATCCTCCACTGGCTGGGGTGCAGTTGTTGATGTGGCCACCCCTGCTGGACGTCCGACTCCAGACTGTGGCAGGGATGCCTCCTCCACCAGCCTGGCCGCACCGTCAGGGGCAGCTCCACAGGGCACCCAGGTGACTAATGGGTGGGAAGATGGCACAGAGGATGACTAGCGTTTAAGGGGGTTCAGTTGAGGAGGGGGTCTGAGCAAGCCCCATCAAACGGAGGAATCCGGCCTGGGTCACCTGTCCCAGTAGGCCGACACGGTCAACGAGCCATTCGAGATGACGTGCAGTCTCCTCATGAAAAGACTGCAGGTCATCTCGCATGGCCCGTTGACGCAACGCCACACCAGTCAGGACAGGCTCAACCCGGACCTGGATAGCCACATCCGCAGGCAGAGGAAGGCCATTTGTTGTGAGCTCATCCCCTGCCTGAAACCGGGTCTGGACGTAGGCATCCCTGCTGGTGCAAGATGATGCAGTGACAGAATGAGGGACAGGATTGCACACAGGCACCTCCGCGGCGGCCTGTGCTGCCTCCTGTCCCTGGTCCTGCACTGCACCACTAGCACCAGTGGAATCCCCACCTCCAGACCCCGTCTCTGTTGCTTGCACGGCCTCCTCCACCAAACCCCCCCACCAACCTGGATGACTCCGTGCCATTTTCCCCCGTGGGGCCCTGTGGGGTCCCAGCTGCCCCTTCTGCTGCCGAGGAGTCCAACTCCAACCTCTGCCTCTTGGACCTTCCCCCGGCAGCTGCGGCCTGGGACGCGGCACCGGACTCCTCACTCCCCGATGAGATCACAACCTGGGAGGGGAGCCGGGGCTTGCGTCTCCGGCTTGCGGTCGGATCCCCGCCACTGTCCTCCACAGCACCTTCTCTGCCCTCTTCATCAGTTGACGCTGCAGACAGGGAGAAATAAATCACAGGCATCAGGGCACTGTACAATGGATACATACACACATGACAGTTGTACATGAGTGGCATTGGCAAACCTCAGACATGGCATCACAATCGCCAACACATGTCATTTCAACTTGCACACATGAGCCATACCACAGCCATATCGCAACTGCCAGCACCATCCATACACATACAACAGCATGAACAGGCAAAGGTGAGCCAGACATCACATGCAACACAGGGAGTGCACTACACATGCACACACACCACCACACTTGCATGCATGTGTACACCTCTGCCAACTGTCGCAGTGTTCAGATGGGCATCCATGTCACATCTGCCAATCAGGCTTCCACATCCCGCTGTCACATGCATCCATGTTGCATCACTGTTGCACCCTTGTCAAATACACACACATGCACATGTACACAGTGCTGATACATGCAGCTGAAAACAACATGCGTGACATCACGAACATGCATACTTACATATACATTCATCCAAACATGTGTGCCCACACAACTGCATTTGGCATGCAAGCCTACACACACAAGCACCATCCATGTCTCACAACTGACAGCCCTTGCATGTATTAGCCTCACGTCCCTGTACACCCCCACCCATACTCGGCCCCATACAAGCAATTGTGCAACCTGCACGCTACTGGCACATCACCACACACACAGCTTACAATCATGATGCATGTACACTTACCGCTCGACTCCAGACGGGTCTGCCTCTCAAGGACCTGGACGTGGAGCACTGGGGATATGCATTCCAGGACCCTCATCTGATCTTCCGACAAGTGGCCCCGGTGCCCCTTAGCATCCACTGCCTTCAAGAGGCGCCGGGCCTTGTTGAGGGTCCTGGACCTGAAGTCCTCCCAGTGCTTCTTGACATGTTGTAAGTCGCGGACTGCCACCCCCTCCGTGTTGATGGCAGTCACTATGTCCGTCCAGATCCGAGTCCGTCCTTCCTTGTTGCCGCGGGAACTTCCGAAGAGGGCATCATACTGCCCCAGGACTTGCTCCACCAGGACACCAACTTCGGTGGCAGTGAAGCTGGTGCCCCTCTGCCTCTCTGGCCGGGGGTTTTCAGTGGTGCCAGATGTTGCAGTGCCCGACATGACAACCCCAGGGGCAGGAGTGGGTGGGCAACTGGGTCCTGGGGCTGGGCTGTGGAGCGATGGAATCCCAGTCGGGAGTCTTCGGTTCCAGCAGGGGTGGTCACAGCAACAGCACCCATGGCTGATGTGCAGGCAGCAAATGGCAGGGCACGTGGGCAGCAGGCAATCAGGCAGCAGCAGATGGCAGGTGGGAGCGTGCTCAGGCCTGTGGGGGGCAGTAATTCGGCCTTCTGGGCAGGAGCGTGGTCTTCCGTGTGCTTACGCGTGGCCAGCTTAATACAGAGTGATTTGGCACGTGAAAATCCAGCACGTCTGCGTGTAATTCGAGGAAAGGGCCTTAGCGCGTAAGCGCGTCAGCACACGTACGTGAATTCATTGGCCCAAAGGCCAACAGCGTGTATGCGCATCTGTGATGTGCATGCGCGGGCGTGTCCCTGTACTCGGGTGCATGTTACACGTCCAATGACTGCACATCAGAGTGTCAGTGCGTGTAATTGGAGGATGGGGCCTTAGCGCGTACACGCGGAAGTGACGCTGGACGTGTGGACATGTTTAAAAGGTACGTGTAGAACGCCATTTCCTTGTACGTGCTTTTCGTGGAGAGCGAGTGGGTGAAATCTGTACTTCTTGTCGGTTCACAGGCGATTTACTTCACGGCGTTCCAAGTTCATACTCCGTTACCTCTGACAGCTTTTTCTCTTCTTGTCTTTTTCCTCGGCCTGTTTCCTCAAACAGCGTTCATTTCTCCTGTTGTCCTGTCCCCTCAGACAGCGTACAATTCTTCTTTTGGCAGGGGTGTTGCCAACACGCACACGCGCATATTTTACACGCGATTTTTCCTGGCAGACGGTGAGTTGCGCACGTATTTGACATCTGTGCTTGCCCCGTGTGTTGCCTACCCCTTCAGAGGTCAGTCTAGGCAGCGTGTGAAACACATACGTTCATTTTTGTGTTTCTGGGTGCCACAGCGTAGTGCAGGTTTTTTTTTTTCCACGCACGTAGTCTAGGAGGGGTTGCGTGCACATTACCTACCTTTTTCGGGGTGCCTGTGCGTTGCGTGACCCGTCATCTTCCCCCAAGGGTCATAAACAGCCTTGCTAGAGCACTAGGGTACGAATTCCATCTAGTACCCAACCCCTTTGACCCCCAATTTCCCAGGACAATAGTTTACTGCAACTCCCATACGCACAACAACATCAGTGCCATGGTTGGGAGGCGAGCACGCGGTAAGGGTGGCAAAGGTGGGCGAGCCACAAGAGGTGGCCATGGTGGATATGGTAGGGGACGTGGCCAGGACTTGCAGGGTGCCCCTAGCCCCTCATGTGTGGGTGACCAGTCAGGGACACCCATGCCCCCCCTGGTTGAGGGTAATGTGGCTGACACCATCCCTACTCAGCCCTTGTTGGACCAGACCATTGTGGCACCAGACCTGGCACTGGATGACGCCATGGCTGACTTCCAGGTCAGCAGGTCTAGGCATGTATTGCGGTGCACGTTGGTGTCACCAGCCCACATGGATCAGGGGCAGCTATGTCATCTGCTGCCCCGAGTAGGTAGGGTGGGGAGGCTGCAGGGGCAGCTGCGGCTCCATCCACCCCAGCTCTGAGTGTCCCAGCCAGGACAGTGTCGGTCCTAGTCCATCCTGCTGACGTTCCCCCTGACCACATCACACTTCAACTAATGCCTGCACCAACTCCCATGGTGAGTGTTCATTCCCACACTCCTAGTCCACAGTCCACCGGGGCTCCTGTCCCTAGTGTCCAGAGCAGCGTAGGACACTCAGTACCACCACCACCACCTTCCAAGAGGAAGAGTGCTCGTCCAGTACAGGCTGATGCCCCAGACACGGCTACACAGTCCGGCCCACCAAGGAAACCCTGCTTCAATCGGGTCGAACTTGATGCACTTGTGGAGTATGTATCCGCACATGACATGACACTGAAATGGTGATTACTGCAGAATGCAAGACCACACCTGCACAACGTCAGGCACACTGGCAGACCATTGCGGAACTCATAAGTGCCCTTGGATTCGTGAGGCGCACAGCTAATGATTGCTACAAGTTCTGGAATGACCTTAAGCGCAGGGCAAAGAAAAAGCTGGCCTCAAGTCATGCCGCAACTCTAGTGACTGGAGGTGGGTCACCGGCAGAGGACATAGAACTCACTCCACATGAGTATGTTGCTGGGACCTACGTCACGGAGGAACAGATCCAAGGCGTGGGAGACCTGCCAGATTACGAGGCATTGTCCGGTGAGTGCACATGCATGTGTGTGTGTCATCCATGTGCATGGCATGTGTGTGAGTGCTTCTGATTGAGTGCCAGGTGAGGGGGTGTGTGCCTAAGTGGTTTGGGTCACCCATGTGCTTCATCCAAAACATTCTGCGCACCAGGATTTGGGTGTTGCAGTATCCCTTCTGGCAACAGTAGACATTCAGCCCAACCTCACGCCAGTTGCCCTTGAATTGTCATCTTGCCACAACATAGTTGTATGTTATTCTGTGTTCATTCAGGCTGATTGTCTGCATTCCACCACTTTCACTAGGCATTTCTCAGTCCTATTGTCACATGTGTGACATGGCTAGGGTACATGCCATCTGTGCCATGGCATGTGTCATGTATGTGTATTGGACATGCCAATCACAGGCCAATGTGTGATGGCACTGCTAGGCAGCATGCAGCAAATGTGTTGGTCTTCCATCTTGGTGTCATCAATGTGTACCATTTGCCTCCCCTTCATACGCAGTGACAGTGCATGCATGGGAGGGTTCTAGTCATGTGGGACATGTGTCAATGAAGTACTGTTTCTGTTGCTTCTCAGCCCTAATTGTTTTCCATGTTGCTAATGCCTGTTCCCATTTCTTTTCTTTCATGTCTTTGCAGGGGATGACGCACTTGATACTGTTGGGGTTGTGGAGATGGTGCAGACCCAGGAGAGGTCTCAGGCCCGACCGGGCACCAGTGAGGGATGTGGTGGGTGAGAACCCATGCTTGCTGCAGGCCATCATCTCAAGGGGTGCACCTCCCCCGAGCTCTATTGAAGTGTCAATTCGGATGATGAGACCTATGTGCCGTCACAGGTAAGTGTCTCTGGGAGGGATTCTATACTGTCCAACCCACCTGCACCAGGGGTCGAACCCTCAATGGGGATGTCAGTGTTGGTAGGTCAGCCTTTAGTGGTTACGGATGCAGGGTCACACTCCACTACATCTGATCCTGTTCCTGGGCCAGCAGATCAGCGGGGGAATGCAGTCCTGCAGCCTCAGGCAGTGCCGGCACAGCAAGGCGCAGTTCGCCTTGCCCCAGACAGGTGTGGTGCCTGCCGACGTGGTGGCCGTACGCCACCAGGCAATACTGCATGGGAGCAATCCATAGACAGTATGGCAAACCAACAGGCAGCATCAACTGAGATGATGGCTCAGGCCGGGGATAGGGTGGCCACTTCCATTGTCCCCCAAGAAAGGCTAATTAAACAACTACAGCAGGCAACAGACTCCATTAGCCAGTCCCACAGGGAGGACATGTTGGCGTCCAACAGGGACAGACGGGCGGCACTGGAGACTCTGCGGGAAGCCATTTCCATTGAGTCCCAGGGCCACAGGGAAGCCCTGAGGGTGGAACTCCGTCAGCTCAGGGCAACTCTGGATGAGCTTGAGGCTTCAGCTAACACGAGGACAGAACAGCAGCTGGAGCGGCTCACACGTACGCTCTCAGCTGAGATGCAGGCAACTAGGGTGGAGGTCCGGCCATCCCGTGAGTTGTTGCATGGGTACCTCCGCACAATTATCCTCCAGAACCAGACCTCCCACACCCGCATGCTTGCTGCCATGGAGGACCAGACTAGGGCTTTGCGTGAGATGCCTCCCATAGTGCCACCACCTCCTGATGGAGCTGCAGAGGGTGAGGAGAGCAACAGCAGCGAATCTCTCACAATAGGGTAGCCGTGCAGACCATGAGCACATGGAGGTGTTTTTTTTTTCCGCAAGATCCACACAGGTGGGTTTTGGTGTGCACCCTGTCCTCGAACCTCCTGGGTGGCCTCCCCCACCCCCCGGGCCCATTAATGGCCATTTGTTTTTCTTTTATTTCATTTTTGATTTTTTGGACAGTGTGTTGCCTTGTGTGGCTCCCGTGGGCATACGCTTTATTGTGGCTGGGCACATGCAGACTTGTCCTGAATTTGGGTCAGATGCTTGGGTTTGTGTGACACACTCCTGCTTCCCATTTCCATGGGCTTGCAAAGGGTGCGCCCAAGTGACATTGACGTACACGGTGACGTTGGACTCCCATTTGATGTGTGGGCAGTCTGTAGTCAATATTGTGTATACATTCCTAGTGCATATTGTTGTTGTATTGTACACTGCATGGTGTATTGATATGTGCCTCTGCATCCATCTCATCCTCCTAATTTGCAGGTCCATTTCTCATGTCTTCACAAGGCGGTCTACTTTGGGAATGGAGTCCATGTTGTAAGCAGTGCACCTACACTCTTGCGTGGCGCTAACACTGTATACTGTATACCCAACCCCTATACACTGTATACTGTATAGGGGTTGGGTGACATGGCACTGTTCTCATGTTGTATTTTGCAAGTGGGTATTCATTTTTGCTGCATCGAAGTGTGTCTTTTGATGACACTTCATTGGTGATGTTTGTGTAGGTAGGGATACACACATTGTGACACTTCCAAATGAACAATCTTAGGCTGCTATGGTTCTGACAGTTGAATGTCCTTTTGTTCATCATAATTGTCAGATTGTGTCATCATTGATTGTCAGATGATATGTGCCAGGGTTGTGTGCACTCCACAGGGGTGTGCTTTCTATGTGAAGTAATTAGCCACCAGCTGCGTACGGGCTGCCTCACCCCGTGCCCTTTCCCCTCCCATGCGCAGCGGGCGTGCATGTGTCACGATCCCTCATCATGCGGTCCCCAGGGCACTCCCTCATCCCCAGTCCCGCCCTTCTCTCACTTCCCCCCTTCCCCGGGACTCACGTGGACTCACACACGTCTTGCGGGCACACCCGCGCCTGGTCCGTAATAGGACGGCTGTCAGACTACGGCCGTTCCTACATTGGCAATTGCCTTGGCGCATAGGATCGCGAAGGGCTAACCCTGAGCTTCCGCATCGCGGGACCGTGAGGTCACGTGATGCTCTTGCCCGATCACGTGACCATGCCACGCATCACGTGACCAGAAGCGCGAGTACATAAACCCGGAAACCTGGGTATTCGTTGCTTCTCAGCTGTGCTCTGCATTCTGTTTGGCGCTACGGACTTTGAATCATCTTTGGATCACTCACGGAATCGACCTGGCCTGCTTTACTGGACTCCTCTTGGATTTACCCCTTCGGATTTCTTTGCACAGTGATACACGGCTCTCGACCACGGACTGTTATTGGACTGCCTCCTGGATCACCCTTTTGCACCCTGGTTCTTTGAACTCCTTGCCTCACAGTTTCACAGCTCCACAGCTCCTGCTGACAGGCGAACAACTGAGCCTACTCCTCTTGGGGTACTGCCGTCCACGTGGGTCCCGGACCTCTCCACTAGGTTCCTCATCCCCTCCTTGACCCTGACTGGTAAGACCTTTCCAGTTATTCTAATACTGTAGGTACTGTTTCTTGCTTGGTACTTAATCCGCATTTTCTTGCAGCAGTGTGGGGTCCCCGAGGTTCGCGTTCCCGGACTTGGACATTCGAACATCTTCGCCTGTGACCTCAACGGCTGCACAGAGAGTTGCGTTAAGTTCTCCCTGTGCGGCATTTGGGGACGGAGGCCTCTACTGCCTACACGACACTCAAGTCTCAACAGACTGAGAAGCCTATAGTCGTGTAGGCAATGGAGGGGAACGCTGAAGACCCCATGTCTGCTATAGTCCAAGCCATTACAGTGCTACGAGCCGATATGGCGGCAGCCAACACGGCTATCCATCAACGTCTCGACCACATACAAAGTACCAGACACCCTTTACCCCCAGATGTAGAATTCGGAGACACACCCTCTGTTTCTCGACCTGTTCCACCTCCGATTGTTCCCCAGAATCCCGTTCCCATGATGCTACCTACTCCATTCCCATTGGCGGCCCCTGAGAGATACCACGGGGATCCCAAGAAATTTAGGACCTTCCTAAACCAATGCAAGTTGCATTTCCTGTGCCGGCCTCAGGCTTTTCCAGATTCCACCACGAAAGCGGCATTTACCCTTTCCCATTTGGCTGGGATTGCCGCTGCATGGGCCAACCCCTTATTGGAGAACGATAACCCGGCATTATATGATTTCGATCTCCTCGTCACCGAGATGTCCAGGGTTTTTGATACTAGACACAAGGCCCAATCTCGAGATCTGGAACTTCTGGATTTGTGCCAGGGTAGGGGTTCTCTCATTGAATACATAACCCGTTTTAACCAGCTATCCGCTGAAACCTCTTGGCCAGAGGGCAAGAAAGCAGTCGTCTTCTATAGGGGCCTCAACAACCCTATGAAGGACGCCTTATCAGTAGTACCCTCATTACCCACTGCATTCCAAGACCTGGTTGACTTGTCACTCCAGGTGGACGCACGTAGGTCCGAAAGAAGAGCGGAAGCAGGTTTCACTCACTCCTCCCCTTCTCCCATGACAGTTCCTTCTTCTGACTCCTCCCAAGAACCCATGCAGATCGGGGGGGTCAGGAGTCCGATATCTCCTTTGGAAAGGGAACGCAGGAGGGCGGATAACGCTTGCTACTACTGCGGCACCCTAGGTCATTTTGTTAAGGAATGCCCACGTCGTCCCAAAAACAAGCCACAGGGTTTTCGGATAGCTCGATCATAGTACCGGGGACGGGATCGAGCTATACCACAGACACCCCGAACCCTACACCCTCTTTCGGGCGTATCCGGCCCATTCATGTACAAGCCACTCTACAGCCCACAGCGTCCGTTTCACATCCTGTTACTCTGATAATTGACTCTGGGGCCACGGGAAACTTTATCGACATTTCCTTGGCCCGTTTGTTAAACCTGCCCCTTTTGACCAAGACCAGGCCTGAACCGGTACAGGCTGTAGATGGCTCGTCCTTGATTTCGGGCCCAGTCAAACAACAAACAGCCCCTTTGCTATTAACAATACAATCCAGACATAGGGAGACCATTAGTTTTGACCTTATCACCACGCCACAGTTTGGGCTCATCCTGGGAATCCCTTGGCTTCAGGAACATAATCCCCTCATTGATTGGAAATTGGGTTTGGTTCATTTTGAGTCGGCTGTCTGCCAGCATTTCTGTCTTCCCACAGACGCACACAGCGACAATCCCGCCCAGGCTATAGCTCATCTTACAGTACAGGATCCGCAAGATACACCATCAGAACACGTAGTTGGGTTAGTGGCACTAGACGTTCCCCAGGTCTATCAAGATTTCGCAGCTGTCTTTGATCGTGGCTCCTCTGAATCACTGCCTCCACATCGCCCGTACGATTGCCCTATCGATCTACTCCCTGATACAGTGGTTCCCACGGGGCGGATCTATTCCCTCTCGCCATCCGAGGAAATGACTCTCAAGGAGTACATTAGGAAGTCCTTGAGCTTAGGGCACATACGACCATCCACCTCGCCTGCAGCCAGCCCTATCTTTTTTGTGCCGAAAAAGGAAGGCGATCTACGCCCATGTGTTGACTATAGACGCCTGAATGCTATCACGAGGAAAGATCGGTACCCTATTCCCCTCATCACGCCCTTGCTGGACCGACTCACACACGCTACCATTTTTACAAAACTGGACCTCCGCGGAGCCTACAACCTGGTCCGCGTCCGTTCCGGGGACGAATGGAAAACCGCTTTCTGTACCCGGTACGGCCTATACGAATATACAGTCATGCCCTTTGGGCTGTGTAATGCCCCAGCGACCTTCCAGAGGTTTATGAATGATATCCTGAGCGATATCTTAGATGTTTACGTCGTGGTTTACCTCGATGACATCTTAATTTTTTCTCAATCCCTGGAAGAGCATGTGCGACACGTTCGTGAGGTATTAACACGCTTACAGAAACACTCGCTATATGCCAAACCGGAAAAGTGCCTGTTCCACGTTGGTAATGTTGATTTCCTCGGGTTCTGTATCACTCCCGGGGGGTTGTCCATGAACCACTCCAAGGTTAAAGCGGTTTTGGACTGGCCTATTCCTGCGAACCTGAAAGCCCTTCAGTCCTTTTTGGGTTTTGCGAATTTCTACAGGAGATTCATCTCTGGGTTTTCTTCTATCGTGTCTCCCCTCACTGCATTAACCAGTCCTAGAGTTCCCTTCCTTTGGTCTGATACACAACAGAAGGCCTTTGATTCACTGAAGACTGCTTTCACCACAGCCCCTGTTCTTCAGCATCCCGACTCTGAACTCCCTTTTGTCGTGGAAGCTGACGCCTCCTCCTTCGCTCTTGGTGCTGTCTTATCCCAAGCATGTCAGGCCACGGGTCGTCTGCACCCTGTTGCATTTCATTCCCGCAAGTTTACCACCCCCGAGTCACACTACACCGTGACCGAGAAGGAGTTGTTGGCGGTTATGGACGCTTTCCGCGTGTGGCGACACCATCTCTTGGGCGCCAAGTATCGAGTCACGGTGTTTACTGATCACCAGAACCTGCAGGACTTGGCTTCCCTGAAGTGCCTTAACAGCCGTCAGGTGAGGTGGCACCTTTTCTTCGCAGCATTCGATTTCCAAATTCGGCATCGGGCTGGTTCCGCGCACGGCAAGGCCGATGCGCTGTCCCGCTCTCCCGGGGGGGTCTCTCTTCCCGTATACCCTAACACAATGTTGGACGACACTAAGGTCGTTTGTCTATGTACTCCCTCGATGCCCTTAGTGGACGCAGTACGCAAGTGGGTGTCCTTACATCCCGACCAGCTATCTGAGTGGGATCCGGTGTTCCAGGATGGCCTCCCGTTTGTGCTGAACCGCCTATTCTTGCCCACTGCCGACACACGCAACATGGCAATGGAATGGTTGCACGATGCCCCTGTGAATGGTCATCCTGGCCAACGCCGTACGTTATCCCTCCTGAAGCGTTGGTGTTGGTGGCCGGGCATGAAGAGGGACGTGGATTGTTACGTCAATACATGCACCATTTGTACACAATGCAAAACCCGTAGGGGTCGCCCGTTAGGCCTGCTTCTCCCTTTACCAGTGCCCCCGAAACCATGGCATACGGTAACCATGGACTTTGTCACGGAACTCCCTCGGGTACAGGGTTACGACACTATTTGGGTGGTGGTGGATTCCTTCTCAAAGATGGCACGCTTCATCCCCTGCAAGGGTATCCCCTCTGCTTCCATCCTGGCCACCCTGTTCTTTGATACCGTCTTTTGTCTTTTTGGGTTACCCTCTGTCCTTATATCAGACCGGGGATCGCAATTCACTTCTCGCTTCTGGCGCGCTCTAACTAGGTTGTTGGGTATCGATGTCCGGTTCTCTTCGGCCTACCACCCGGAGACGGATGGTCAGACCGAAAGGACTAATCAAACAATGGAACAATATCTCCGCTGTCTGATCCTGCAACAACAGTGCTCTTGGTTGCGTGCCCTCCGACACGCTGAATTCGCTTATAACAATGCAGTTCATGCATCCACTGGGTTCTCCCCCTTCTATGTTCTCTATGGCCAACATCCCCGCACATTACCGATCCCTGACCTTGCGGCCTCCACCAATCCGGCCGCCAGCGCCTGTCTTAGGGATTTGTCCTCTATCCACGACCAGACTGCTTTACATCTCCGTGAGGCTCAGTCTTCCATGAAGGTCCAGGCAGATAAGAAACGGCTGTTGGCTCCGTCTTTCTCGGTGGGTTCCCGGGTGTGGCTTTCCACTCGTCACTTGAGGCTAGTGGGTTGTAGGAAGTTGTTGCCCCGTTTTGTGGGTCCCTATGTGGTTTCCCGGGTTATCAACCCTGTCACATACCGACTGGTTCTCCCGGGTTCTTGGAGGGTACACCCTGTATTTCATGTCTCCCTTCTCAAACCGTGTCCGGCCCCGTCCCGCTTGCGCGCCTCTGCTGCCCCGGTGTCCTTGGCTTCCCCAGACGAGTATGAGGTTTCCTCCATTCTGGGCTCCCGGGTCTGCAGGGGGCGCTTGCAATACCTGGTTGATTGGGTCGGTTATGGTCCGGAGGAGCGCTCTTGGGTTCCTGCTATTGATGTCCACGCTCCCCGGTTGGTGGCTCGCTTCCACCGGGATCACCCTTCCTGCCCACGGGGTCGTGGGCCTTTGGGGGGGGGTTCTGTCACGATCCCTCATCATGCGGTCCCCAGGGCACTCCCTCATCCCCAGTCCCGCCCTTCTCTCACTTCCCCCCTTCCCCGGGACTCACGTGGACTCACACACGTCTTGCGGGCACACCCGCGCCTGGTCCGTAATAGGACGGCTGTCAGACTACGGCCGTTCCTACATTGGCAATTGCCTTGGCGCATAGGATCGCGAAGGGCTAACCCTGAGCTTCCGCATCGCGGGACCGTGAGGTCACGTGATGCTCTTGCCCGATCACGTGACCATGCCACGCATCACGTGACCAGAAGCGCGAGTACATAAACCCGGAAACCTGGGTATTCGTTGCTTCTCAGCTGTGCTCTGCATTCTGTTTGGCGCTACGGACTTTGAATCATCTTTGGATCACTCACGGAATCGACCTGGCCTGCTTTACTGGACTCCTCTTGGATTTACCCCTTCGGATTTCTTTGCACAGTGATACACGGCTCTCGACCACGGACTGTTATTGGACTGCCTCCTGGATCACCCTTTTGCACCCTGGTTCTTTGAACTCCTTGCCTCACAGTTTCACAGCTCCACAGCTCCTGCTGACAGGCGAACAACTGAGCCTACTCCTCTTGGGGTACTGCCGTCCACGTGGGTCCCGGACCTCTCCACTAGGTTCCTCATCCCCTCCTTGACCCTGACTGGTAAGACCTTTCCAGTTATTCTAATACTGTAGGTACTGTTTCTTGCTTGGTACTTAATCCGCATTTTCTTGCAGCAGTGTGGGGTCCCCGAGGTTCGCGTTCCCGGACTTGGACATTCGAACATCTTCGCCTGTGACCTCAACGGCTGCACAGAGAGTTGCGTTAAGTTCTCCCTGTGCGGCATTTGGGGACGGAGGCCTCTACTGCCTACACGACACTCAAGTCTCAACAGCATGTGGTTGAGGATGTGGGGGCACCACCATGTCCACAGCCAGGCCCCGGCGTGTTGCAACATTGTGCAGGACACATGCTGCCTCTATGATCCTGCACACTACTGGGGGAGCGTATAACAGCTGCCCGCCAGAACGGTCAAGGGAGCGAAAGCGTAACTTGAGCACTCCGAATGTGCGCTCCACTATGCCCCGTGTTGCAATATGGGCTGTGTTGTATCTTACCTCGGGAGGCGTGATGGGGTTCTGAATTGGCGTCATCATGTGTGTGCTCAGAGGGTAGGCACTGTCCCCTGGGGAGGTGGTGATGGGGATCATTAGTGGGGTATTGGCATTACTATGTATCTGTCATGCATGCGTGTGCTGTGGGATTTCTACTCACCAAGCAGCCATGCATCGCCATGCCGCCCAGCTTCCATGTCCCGGTTTAGGGTTGACATCCTGTAAATGAAGCTGTCGTGGGTGGACCCTGGATAGTTGGCATATACTGAGGTGATGATTCCCTTGGCATCACATACTACCTGGACGTTGATGGAATGCCAGTGCTTGCGGTTTCTATAGATGTGCTCAGATGCCCTGGGGGGACGTAGAGCCACATGGGTGCAATCAATGGTACCAAGCACTTTGGGGAATTGTGCCACCCTGTAGAAATCCTTGCTGACAGCCTGCCTTTCTGCAGGTATTCTGGGCAGGTATATGTGCCTGCGGACTGATGGGCGAGCAGTGATGATGGCCAACACCTGGTGTAGGCACCGTGACTGCGTGGCCTGTGACACCCCCCCACTATGGCACTTGTCCGCTGAAATGATCTGGTAGCCAAGAAGTGCAGTACATTGAGGACCTTCTCCAGGGGGCTGAGTGCTTGGGAGCACAGGGTGGGTGATGTGAGGTCATCCTCCCACTCACTGACCAGGTTGAGTATTATGTGTGGTAGAAACCTGTACCTCCCATACACCTGGTCATCTGGAATACCAAATAGGCTGGTTCTGGGTGTAAAGATTCTGGCCCTGACTATCCTTCTCCTCCTCCTGCGGTATCCCACGGCCACTGCTGCTAGGAATGGTATATTCATCCTGGCGTCTGAGCTTGTTTGTTGTTTGCGCACTCTTTTATACTGTGCGGGACGTGCGCCTGCTTCATGCTGGCGTACGTGTTTCAGGATTGATCCTTTTATTTTTTGGCGTGTTGTAGGCAAGCGTGTAAATCTTCCCACCCACCCCAGGAATACACGTAACATGCTCTCCCAGGCAAAGTCGCAAGTAAATAATCCCGCCCACCCCTGGAATACACGTACCCCACTCTCACAGGCACAGTGACGTGTGTAACTTCACGCGCACACACCGAAATACACGTACCCTGCAAATTTGCCTGTGAAACTTCCCATGCACCCCGAAATACACGTACCCTGCTGAAATCGCGTGTGGAACTTCCCGCAAACCCCGTAATACGCGTGCCCTGCTGATATCGCGTGTCAGACTACACGCGCAACCCTGATATACACGTACACAGGCGATTCACACTGCTGGGGGGTGGGGGGGTGATAGGAAGGAGTGGGGGCCTGGTGGAGGGTGCCCCTGACTGGTGGTGGGTGGGGGTGCTGGGAGACATGAGTGGGGGCCTGGTGGAGGGTGCCCCTAGATGCAGGGGGGTGGGGGTGCAGGGAGAAATGAGTTGGACATGAGTGGGGGCCTGGTGGAGGGTGCCCCTGACTGGTGGTGGGTGGAGGTGCTGGGAGACATGAGTGGGGGCCTGGTGGAGGGTGCGCCTGGTTGCAGGGGGATGGGGGTGCTGGGAGACATGAGTGGGGGCCTGGTGGAGGGTGCCCCTGGTTGCAGGGGGATGGGGGTGCTGGGAGACATGAGTGGGGGCCTGGTGGAGGGTGCTCCTAGATGCAGGGGGTGGGGGTGCAGGGAGACATGAGTGGGGGCCAGGCAGAGGGTGCCCCATAGTACTGGGGGGTGGGGGTGCAGAGAGACATGAGTGGGGGCCTGGTGGAGGGTGCCCCTGGATGCAGGGAGGGGTGGGGGTGCTGGGAGACATGAGTTGGACATGAGTGGGGGCCTGGTGGAGGGTGCCCCTGGATGCAGGGGGTGGGGGTGCTGGGAGACATGAGTTTGACATGAGTGAGGGCCTGGTGGAGGGTGCCCCTGACTGGTGGGGGGTGGGGGTGCTGGGAGACATGAGTGGGGGCCTGGTGGAGGGTGACCCTGGATGCAGCGGGGTGGGGGTGCAGGGAGACATGAGTGGGGGCCTGGTGGAGGGTGCCCCTGACTGGTGGGGGTGGGGGTGCTGGGAGACATGAGTGGGGCCCTGGTGGAGGGTGCCCCTGACCGGTGGGGGTGCAGGGAGACATGAGTCAGGGCCTGGTGGAGGGTGCCCCTGGATGCTGGGGGGAGGGAGTGGGGGCCTGGTGGAGGGTGCCCCTGGATGCAGGGGGTGGGGGGTGCAGGGAGACATGAGTGGGGGCCTGGTGGAGGGTGCCCCTGGATGCAGGGGCGGTGGGGGTGCTGGGAGACATGAGTGGGGTCCTGGTGGAGGGTGCCCCTGGATGCTGGGGTGTGGGGTGCTGGGAGACATGCGTTGGTGGGCAGTAGTGCAAGGTGAAATGTGGGTTGGCTGGGGGGCATGGCCATGGTGGATAGGCTGCCTGCGGGACATGTGCAGGGGTGCGGGGTAGTCCCCTGTGGTGTGGGCTGCCTGCAGGGGCCGTGGAGGGTGTAGAGGGAACAGCTGGGAGGACCCACATGGCCAATTCACGTGTGGGACTCCCCGGCACCCCAGAAATACACGTGGGCTGCTGGATTCGCGTGTGGCATTTGCCGCGCACCCGGAGTACACGTACCCTGCTGAAATTGCGTGTGGAACTTCACGCGCAGCACACCGAAATACACGTACCCTGCTAATTCGCGTGTGAAACTTTCCCCGCACACCGAAATACACGCACCCTGCTATTTCATGTGTGAAACTACCTGCGCACCCTGAAACACACGGACCCAGGGCAATCGCGTGTGGTACTTCCCGCGAACCCCGGAATACACATGCCCAGGCCAATCGCGTGTGGAACTTCCCACAAGCCCCGTAATACACGCACACGCTAATTTTCACACAGCGGGTGTCCGTGTTTGTCGGTACCCCTTTGCACCTCATTTGTCCTAGAGGGCCACTGTATGGACCATTCATTATGGCTGTATATGGGTGCTTTTTGTTAGTGCACTTTTTGGCACACATTTATTTCAGGCGCAGGGACACTACTGCATGCTTTCTTGTGGCGTACTTGTTTGGCCCTGTGCGCGTCTTTCACCGTGCGCTGGTTTGCGCTATTCGATTCCATGAATACAGTTTGTAGGCGAGCGTGTGGGTGTTCCGCGCACTTGCCTCCTGTACTTCCCCCGTGACGCCCATATTTTCACGCGTTGTTCCCCTTTCCGAGTGTTACGCCCCGTGTTCCGCCTACTTTTGTGATGTGCGCCCCGCTATGTGCGATTTCGCAGTGGCTGTGGCGCACGCCGTTGGATGACCTGTGCGCCGGCGTGCGCAGCGTACTATTTCAGCGCACATCCAATGTTTTTCTCGCGCACGGACTTCCATGAATCGATGTGCGCTGGTTTCCCTGCAATTTTCGCAGTTGCACTGCGATTTTCGCACTTTTACTGCGAATCGCACGTTTTGGCACCTCTGCGCGGGAATTTTCGGCGCACAGTAATTCCATGAATCGACCAGCTAATCAATGTGGGTGATCCTGGGCATGTCATCTCATTATGCCTTTTCTGCCAAAACTGTGAGCCAACAGAAGGATTAAATTCACAGTGCATGCTATGAAAAACATTTATTGACAAAGCCAACAGTTTTGGCTTTAGTATAGGCATTGCATTGTGATATTAGGATGTATGTGTGTGTTTTGTAAATGTATGTGCATTGTTAGCTCGTATATGCAGTTTTAGGCTGCAGGAAGGTACAGCCATCTTTTGCCAAGAACAGCCTCAAATGCTCCAATAATGCCATCATATACCTTGTTTAGTGACCATGCATGCATGAATGATCGACTTAAAGGGAGAGATTAAGTGGGTTGGGGCTGTCTGGGAGGGTTACAAAATTGCTCTGGAGATGGGCTGCACAACCCGATTTACTGCGTGCAGAAAGTAAATGGAAAGATGAGTGACAATGCTGTTGCTGCCAAGTAGATGTCACTATCACGTATTATTAAATTGAAGTCGTGCTGTTAGAACTATTGAATTAAATTAATAATGCCTATGTATCATGGATTTCTTTAAGAAGAAATGCGTCACCTCAACATGCATTGACCTATTTCGTTTTAATTTCATATTAATATTGACACAAAATTCAAGTTTGGATGCCTCTCATGAGACTAATTGAAAGTATTACAGTGATGTGGCAACATGCATAAGCTTTAGGAATCCAGTAGTCCTCTTCCTCTGGCAGTGGTCGCATGATAACATAAGCAAAATACCTTCATTGCTAGGCAGACCTTTAGCAATAAAACGGGAAAGACGGGGAAATATGCAAAGAATTGAGTCCTGGGATACAAGATTGGAATCGACACATATTTGTACCCATTCTCCCCTCAGACAGAGTTGGGAAATTACATTCCCAGCAGGACCACATTATTCGCCGAATGTTTTGCATCTAATGCGTAGTCTGCCCAAACACTTAAACGCAGCAAGTCCGAAAAGTGGGACCCAATAAGTATGAAACAGCATACTTTATATTGCAGAGAAATACAGAAAACAATATTCGAAAACATGAAATTTGAACAAAGGATATGTTGTTTGACACCTTCCCCACAGACTCTAAAGCTGTTCGCAGACACAGTAGGCTTAAAAGCCAACCAGCCTCCAGTTTTTCCAAATATAATATGCATCTGCAGCTCTGGCACCCACATCCATACAAATACCTGCAGTGATTGCAATGCCCAAAATGCCTACGAATGACACCGCACAAACAACATTGTTATAGGCAAGTACATGTTTTTTCAGCCTCCATGCTGTGCTAGAGTCGTACAGTAAGTCAGCCAGCGTTACTTACGCCCACTGGAGTGCATATCATAGAACCAATACATTTACCCAAGGCGTAAATGCAGCAATGGCCAATTGTATACTAGCTCGCCTCATGCTCCACAGTGCCTTACTGGCTAACATGCAAAATGGCAAATACAAAAATGTGTTACTGTCAAGATCAGGATCCACTTGGGTAGCCCCAGTCTCAAGGTACAACTGGGGCCTCCTATCACGCAGTGACCTTTCCCCCAAGAGCGCAGCCTGCAAGAGAAGACAACCTGTCACTAGGGGCGCAGGTATAAAGGCTGGAGCAGAGTTAAAATGAAACAAACAGATATCACAAGTTCATCTCCTTTTTATGCCAAATAGGCAGAACTACACCACCCGCAGACAACCCCACTCCTACCTGTTGTTGTTATCTTGAAAGCCAGGAACCTACTCGCACGACTCCAGCCAAAGGATTTTTCAGAAATGAGCGAGCCCAGGAAAGGAGGCGTAGCTCCAGGAAAGACCCAGCAGAAACGAAAAGCTTGATTCTAACCTGGGCACCACCAGGGCGGACGAGGGCGCAACTAGTTGTACATTCCACACAGGAGATCAGGGAACAGGAAGGCCAAACCACAACAGTTCCACAGGAGGCATTCAAGGAAATGTCCCACTACAGTTCCACAAGCAAAAAAGTTTCAGGAGACAAAATAAGCCAGGGAGTCCTTGAAAGATGCTGAAGGAGAGTTCCAGGGAAATGAGCAAAATAAGGACAAAAACAAGATGCAGTCCAGTAACCAGGAGCAGAGATCAAGGGGAGCCAAGTAAAGCAGCCAAGGGACCAAACGCCAGACACAGATTGAGGGTCAATGCAGAGAACAGCTGTTGGGAGAATGCCAGAGTCGGGGGAATCAGGTAACAGATGACAGGGATCGGGCACCAGAATCCGTGAGGGACAAGACAGAAGCAATCCGAGGTGAGAGGCCAGGAGGTTGGAATGCAAGGGAAAGCAGGATCACAGGAGAAGAACACAAATCAGAGCAACTTTGCTGGGCAAACACGACTGTTAAGGAGCTTCACCCAGCAGCCTTGAAGCGATTATATAATGTTGCTTCCGGGTAGGACAAAAAGTGTGGGGACGTGCTGCATCGCGTGAGGGACGGGTGCAATGGTTGCTGGGGATGGTAGTCCATTCCGAACGCTGGAGCGATTGTGGTGACAAACGCCATGGCACGTGCCAGTTCCTCCCATGCTTACCATTCCGAGGCTGCCTGACCCTAGGGAGCGGATGAAGTTTGACAGTACCCCCTAAAATGAGGCCCATCCCCTGAAGCAGCGCAGACGATCAACATAGGATGCCCGTAACAGCTTAGGGCATGGACATTGGCAGCTGATTTCCAGGACCTATCTTCCGGACTGTATCCTTTACAGTCAATCAAGTAGTAGCAAACTCCCTTCATAACACGAGTGTCCAATATCGCGTGCACCTCATACTCATTTTCCCCGTGCACAGTCGCAGGAGAAGGTTTGACAGGGAGTCTGGCGCCATCGACGTAGGGCCTCAATAACGAAACATGAAAAACTGGATGTATGGAGACAAAGTCCTTGAGTAATAGGCCACAGGATGTAAACGTTGTGTGGTAGGCCACTTCTGTGAAAGGATAGCCCCAATTGATGTGGCTGAGGTGTCGGCCTCCACAATGTAACGCAATGAAGGGTCTGGATATTGCCACACTGGGGCTTAGGTGAAAACCTTCTTAAGCGATTGGAAAACTGCCTGTGCCTCCTTGTTCCAAACAAATGGGATGGAGGGGCTCGTAAGTCATGTAAGCGGGGCGACACTAGCAGAAAATGATGCTAAAAACTAGCTATAGAAGTTTGAAAACCCCGGAAAATGAATAGTGCCTTTAGAGAAGTGGGCAATGGCCAGTACAGGACCACTCGAACCTTAGATTCGCTCATGTGGACATCTTGGGAAGACAATACAAAACATAGGAATTCCACTGAGAAAGCGTGGAAAACACACTTTTCAATTTTGGCATACTGCACATTTTCCTGAAGCCTTTCCAAAACCGTACAAACATGTTGAACATCCTCATCCATGGACTCCGAGACAACGAGAAGGTCGTCAAAGTACACCAAGACAAAACAGTCCAGAATGTCCCAAAATATATAATTCACAAAGTGTTGGAACGTTGCAGGGGTGTTACATATCCCAAAGGGCATGATGAGGTACTCAAAAAGACTGTATTTGGTCTTCAAGGCAGTCTTCCACTCATCACTCTGCCTCATTTGGTCCCGATTATAGGCCCCAAAAAGATGGAGCTTAGTGAAGACATTAGATGATATCAATCGGTCAAATAGCTCAGAGATCAGAGGCAACGGGTATTGGTTTTTGACAGTGATGGTGTTCAGTGTAAACTGGATGGACCCCAGCATGCCCATAAGGCTAGAGGTCTCCAAACAGCCCTTTAGGATGAGTAGCAGATGTAGCAGATAGATGGGGATGCAGATTTGTACTCTGGAATCAAATAATAATGACAACTCAATAGTTTGGCAAAGGGAGTCCGTTTAATGACAAGTACAGAAAACGGGGAGTTCAATGAACATCTGCAACCGCTCGATCTTCCTTCTCGCTTAAACTCCAATTAATTTCAGAAAAACAACAACATTCATACCAAAAACTCAACATCATTGACGTGTAATCTTAAAAACCTAATGTGCAACTTGATTGATTATAGGAAGGTAACTTTAATATAGGTACTATCTGTATATGGTAAGGGGGAGAGGGGAGTGGATAATAATGTTAGGTGGCGTAACTAAGCCCTTCCTTCAAACTGGCCACTGTAAACATCACAAAAAGTACGAAATCCCATTGGCTATATTATCTATAGGACCCGCCTCGGCCATAATGGTTTGCATATCTTCTGTGCATTTTCAATGGTTTTCTTATAGTGTCCAATGATCATCCATGCTCTGCAGATCACTACTCCTTTCTCCCATCCGTCTGGTGAAAGCACTATTCCCCAGATTTGCATTTGACCTCTGTTCTTCCATCTTCACATTTCTTTCGGAGACTTCCCTTGGACATTCAGTTTCTTGTTTGTTTCTCTTCTGAGCTCTGATCCTTTAACTCCAGGTGTTTCATATCGTATCACAATGTTCTTTGTTTCTTGTCTTTCTGTCTTGTACATAATCATCTTCATCTGGATCCGTCGCTTCAGTTGCCCATATGAGTGAAGCATCACTTCCCGTGAACTGACCTCTGGTTCTACACATTGCTATGCGTGGCAGACAGTGTGCTGTCGGCACATCTACTTCAACAGCTATGAAGATCTTTGACTTCCCAATGCTGTAAGGTAGGGGTGCACACACAAAGCATTCTTCCTCTGAAGTTTGTCTACCAACTTCCTTCATGTGTTGGTACCATATGTTGTTGCCCAACTGTGCTGTGCTGTCCAAGTAATAGTTCAATTCATTATTGTCTTCTTGTGTGCTCCTTCTAATTCTTAAGGTCTTCCTGTAGTTTGCTATAACCACATCCTTGAACTCATCTGTATAGCTTATTCTTGCTGGAGGATTCTCAGGTATCTTCATCAATGATCCAGGCATTTTCGTCTGTTCCATTTGAGTAGGAGAAGTCTGGTAAGTCTTTTGTTGTCTTCATGTCTCTTTTTGGCTCTGTTTATGAACGTCCATATTGTTTCTGCCAGTATCTCAGCACTTGATCATCTTGCAGGATTTAAGCTCTTCCTCTTCATCATTGGATCAGGCATGCTTGTCGGTGCTGTCTCTGTCTGTTCATTCTCTAGAGTCTTTTGTCTCTTTAAAAGTTCAGCTTCCATCTGTCTCTCCTCTTTTCTTGGTGTGGAACTTCTCATTGATGTTTCTCTGCGCTGTCCCCATTCTCTGGAATGTGATTCTGAACTTCTTAACAGTGGACCAGATGTGTATGTGCTCATTATTTGTGTATGTGTACCTTCCCTCAACTCCTTCTCGGGTTTACTTTGCCGACCCTGTCTCCGGCGTTGCAATTAATTTGTTACCTCAAGTTTTGTGTGTGTGTCATTATTTATCACATCCATCTCATGTTCAGTCACTCGATCATTCTTTCCAGGAACTGGAATGACTATGTAACGTCTGGGTACCTTTGTAGGTTGCATGCGTACATCATTTGATGGGTGCACGGGAACATGAACGCTTTGTGCACCAATGAAAAATGCAGTTCTAATCGTCAATGACAGTAATATGATAATGAATACTATGCACATGTAAAAAATGCATCTGTAAGTGAGTTTACAGCATTTCTTCCTTGGTCAATATGAATGTCTCTCCTCATGAGGGAGAACAACGTTACTACTCTGGTTTCCCATCTCTATCATTTAAGGAAGCAAAACTAACTTTTAATACATAGTAAATATGGCCACTGGATTCTTCTGTCTCTGTTTGCAGATTACAGATGCTAAAATGTTTAGCCTTTTGTCTGAATAATACACTGTCTCTTATCTCTGGAAACAGTTCACTTCTCTAAAAACGAAAGTTCCCAATGAAGCAATAGGTTCAGCAAGTCTTTTAATTTGCGTGTTCAAAATAGATCAGTTCCCAGTCAATGTCTCTTATCTGTTTTGTCGTTCCTTGTAAGCATAATCAAAACAGACTCCTTGGCAACACCTTCACAATCTGTCCCTCAAAGGAAAGTTTTACGATCTTCTCTGGTGATTCTGCTGTTGATTATAAAGTTCGACCTGCAATATGATACCATGCAGGAGCAAGCTCATCTGCTCAGAGTTCGCTGGGTCTCTAATGAACGTGAGGACGTCAACACTGGCATGTCTCCCCACAAGTTCTGGAAAGTCTTCAATTAATCGAAACTAGTCTGCTATCTTCTCATGACCGGGACATTTGTCTTGTTCTGGCTGTATTCCGATAGCAAAAAAAAAATCTGGAATCACTGTGAGATATTGTCTTTCCGTTTTCAGGATCTTGAAGTAACTCTGTTATGCTTGTGATTCTTCTGAACAAAGATGGGTACAACCTCAATACTAACGCAAAATATATCAGAATGTCTTTGGTGAGGTCACTATTGCGTGACACCATGAGTAAGTCCAAATAAGGCTTCTGTATTGAAAGAGTCAGGATACTGTATTCTTTTCCAATGTACGTGTCCTCAATCAAAATCTGGCATATCCTTTCTTTTCAAGGCTTCAATGTGCCTCAGTCCAAAGTCTAAAATCAACAAGCTATTTTTGTGGCTTATACGTGCAATTCTTCTTCTTCACCCTGCAACTTGGATGCACAGAGTGTCCATGTTTTTATGTCCCTTTTTTCCCTTATTTTGCTCAAAGGAAGTGTCCAAAACTAAGCCACAACTTGCACAAAATGTTCCTTGTCTTTGCTTTGCTGATCATGTGTCCTTCTTCCTCGTCATGGATCTCGTCTGCACTTGCTGTGGTTCTTCCCTGTCCTCTGTAGCTGCTACACGGCAGGGTGCGGGCAGTGGGTCTTCTCCGATGTATGGCTTGATGTCACCCAGAAAGATCCATGCTCTTCTTCCCTGTAGCTTTACTGCAGAAGGTGTGACGTCCTCTACTCCAAAGGGGCCATTGAACCTTGGCCCGTCCCACTTTTTTCTTGTGTGTTTTCTCACCAGGACTGTGTCCCCAGGGAATATAGGCTGTATGTGTAATTTCGGAACTAGGTTTGTTATAGTATCTCCCTCTGTGTTCTGTGCTGCCCTGCACCCTTCTTGTCGTCGCTGCAGCTGTTCTGAAAGGACAGTAAGACAAGATGTCATGCAATTCAAGTAGTTTTGCATTTCCAATCCTAACACTTCTCCTATTGGTTGGGCATCACATCTAGCTCTATTCTGAGGTGTGAATGGTGTGCACATCCTTCTGCCTGTCATGATTTTGTGCAGTGTGAGATGATGGTCAGAACCAGGCTGGTTTCTGAGTGCATACAGTGCCAGTAGAAGACAGTGTAGCCATCCCTTCTTCAGAGTAAGCTTCAACTTGGCTATCCTTTCCTTTAACAAGCCATTGAGCTTCTTGCATATGCCATTACCTTGAGGATGATACGCTGAGGAAAACTTGTGCTTTATACCAAGCAACAAGCTAATCTGCTTAAATACTGCATTAACAAAATGAGG
Organism: Ambystoma mexicanum; assembly: GCF_040938575.1. Lineage (NCBI taxonomy): Eukaryota > Metazoa > Chordata > Amphibia > Caudata > Ambystomatidae > Ambystoma > Ambystoma mexicanum. The sequence continues at coordinate 310,034,817 of NC_090921.1, forward strand.
ACCATTGTCTGATCTCATGACTTCACACACTTCCCATCTGGGAAACACCTCCCTCATCAAGAATTTGACCAGGTAGAGTCTGGGTGTGTATATGGACCTTCTTCTATCCATCTAGAGAATGGACACACCACAACAATTAGATACCTGTCGCCGTTACATACTTGAATCATGACGATGTAGTTGATATGCAAGTGCTGAAAAGGCCCATTAGGCTTTGGGATAACTCCTCTAATTACACGTAGTGTATAACCAGCCATGAAATGAGGGCAAATTATACAGTTCACCATTAAAAAATGCAATGTTTTCTGCCAAGTTCGGTATGAACCAATCTTCAGCAATCGTTGCTGCTAGATTCTCCTTTGTCATGTGCGCTGGATAGTGTAACTGTTCCAGTGCTATCTTCAATAAGGCTATAGACATCACCAGTTTACCAGTGCTGTCTTGTCACCAGAAGCTCTCAGATGGCCTTAAAGAACACCCTCATCACTTCCATAGGTTCTTTTCTTCCTGTGATGCCTCCCCTTGGAGCTCCACTAACTGAGTCCTGGCCAAGTTGCTATAGCCTTCAGGCTCGCTTTGTGCAACAGTCATTCTCTCATGCACATCACTTATTTCCACACTCATGATTATTTCGTCCTTTGTCACCACACACTTGGCTTCAGTGTCTGCTGCTTGATTTCCACGTGAGATAAAATGGTCCCTTTCGTGTGGGCGACGCATTTCGCGACCACTATGCCCACTGGGAGTTGTAATGCTTTAATGAGCTTGTCCAATAGGGCTGCGTGCTGCACTGGCATGCTGTCTGCTCGGAGGTAGCCCCTCCTTTTCCAGTGCGCTAAACCTACGTGCACTGTCGACATCACATAGGCGCAGTCACTGTACACTGTCACTTCCTGGTCTGCATGATTCTTGAGTGTGAGTATCAATGCCAATAATTCTGTAGCTTATGCTGAATAATGTGAGGGTAATCGTGCACTAATGAGTGCTCGAAATTCCCCATTTGCCATGTGCTTCATCACAGCAGCGTCTGTATATCTCTGTCCACCATTTTGATCGATCCTTGAAGAACCATCAACAAAGACGATTTCTCCTCCTGCCAATGCATTTGTTTTTACACTGGGAATCTCATTGTAGAATTCATCATAGTTTGTGCAATCATGTATTGGCTCTCCTTCAGTGACTGGCTCTGCTATAAACATAGCTGGGTTCACTATATTGCATCAAACTATTTTAATCATTGGATTTGATAAGATCACTTCATAAGCAGAAGCTCTCTGAGATGTCAATGTGCCTTTAGGTTTCTCTAAAATGGCAAATAGTGCATACTCGACAAAAAATGTCATTGGGCATCCAATCCCAATGGTTGTAGCCTTCCTTATGGTGAACGCTGTGGCAGCTAGACTTTGTTCACATGGGAAATTACCCCCTCATCACTGGATCTAAATTCCCAGCATAGTATGCAAGGGGCTTGTACTCCAGCGTGGTTCTCTGTGCGAGTACTGCTGTCATAACACTGCAGTTTGTGGGTGAAAACAGGTAGAATTCTTCTGCATAATCAGGAATCCCTAAAACTGGTGCTGTGCAAATGGCCTTTTTTAGTTAAAAAAAACCCTTCTTCTATGATCTCGGGGCACACAATATTTTCTTGCGATGCCTGTGCTTTCTTCAAGGCTTGTAACAAGGGTCTGGTATAGGAACTGTAGTCAAAGACCCATGCCCTGACATAGTTGCATAATCCGAGAAAACTCTGCATTTGTTTTATCATGTGTGGTTTGGCTGTCTTTGAAATGGCCTCAGCTCTTTCATGGGTAACCCTTTTCCAATTGTGTGAGATTAGCTGGCCTATATACAGCACTTCTAGTTGACAATATTGTAAATTCCCCTTGTCAACTTTATATCCTTTCTCAGACAGTATAGTCAATAGCTGAATAGAATCATGTCTGCACTTTTCCTCTGTCGTGCTGCAAATTAGGATGTTATCCATGTATTCTAAGACAATACTCTCTAATGCAATATTGCTCAAGTCCATCTGCAGGACTCTGTTGAAAATCGAAGGAGACTCGCAGTAAATTTGAGGCAGCCTTGTGCTTTTCAGACCAACTTGTCTGAACGTAAACAATGTTAAATCTTGTGAGTCCTTGTGCAATAGGATTGAGAAAAATGCATTTTTTAAGTCAATCACCGTGAAATACCTTGCTTCAACTGGTATGTTACATAGGATCCTCAGTCTCAACTATATGGTTGTAAATCTTGGATTAAACACAAAGACTCTCCCTTTGATTTCTTGACAGGGTACACTGACGTACTACAGGGTGACTCTGACGTCACTAAGATGCCCTGCACCATCATGGCAGAAATTGTCTTAAAAATTCCTTCATCTGCTTCTCTAGACATGGGATACTGTCATGCTTTTGGCCAAATTGCTGCTGGTTTCAATGTAATCTTGACTTCTCTGACTCCTTTCAATAAACCCACGTCATAGGGGCCTGTTGTCCATACTGAGACAGGCACATTTGCCATGTCGCCCTCAAAATATTCAGGATGCTTTTGTGCCAGCATCATTCTCTGAGGCACTTCTCTCTTGATAATTTTCACCAAATAGTTGAGATTAGCCTCAACTGTTATCTTGTCTTCACTTGTTTGTTCTTCAAACAGATCATCATCAGTGACGTTAGTCAATCTGCAACCTTCTCCAATGGCGATTACTGCACACCATTGTCTGCCTTCATCATCACAACCGTCAAGCAGAGCCATTTCTCTTTCCATTATGGCTGCTTGTATTGTCAGGGGAAACACTTGTCCCATTTCCTCATGCTTAGGTATTATTGGCCTTAATTAAATCCTAATCTGGGGTTCTCATGGTTTCGTCTGTAAGACCTTCTAGCCATGACATTAATATGCACACCCCGTAAGCAAATATTTCTGGTTCCAATGGAATAGCTCTCACAGCCATTTGTCCTGCGTATGCTCTAATCATTTCGCATACATTTAAATAATGCATTCCTGGAGTTGAACATACTATGCCCTTCTCCGTGAACGAGATTGTCATGTTTAGCTCTGTCATTAGTTCTTGTCCCAATATATTCACTGGGGCTTGCCTTGAATATAGCATATTCCCCTATGGAGACTGGAAGTTCTTTTGTAAAAGGAGCACGACTTGTTGCTCCTGTGAATCCCTGAGTACTTATGGCATCGCTGGACAAAGAAAACTTGCCTTCACGTATACACGAGCGTGCCGCACCGGTGTCAACTAAGAAAGAATATTCTTCAACCCCTATACAGACATCTACTCTTGGTTCCTGGTGTGGGTTCGGTGTTACTGGTAGGATAGAACACATCAGGTCTCCCAGTGAGCTGTCCTAGTCTATATATAATCTTGTCCCATTATGAGTGACAGATTTCCCCTCTCACTTGCGGCATTTCTCATCCCTGAATTCAGTATCTGTCCTGTACCTGTTGTTTGCAACAATTGCATCAGCGACTGTTGAAACTGTCCATGTGGAAAATTTGTCACATTCTGGGCTTGCATACTTTGCTGTACACCCGACGCTTGCTGGTGCACTGTGTGATTATGTGCAACTCCATTTCCACCCTGCTGTTAGAACACAGATGGCCTCACTATCCCTCCTCTTGTGAGCTGTTTATTTTGCACCATGCTTTGACTTCTGCATGTGCGTGCTAGAGGCCCTGTCATTCCACACGTCGAACATATTGAGCTGCTTCTGTACCTGTTCTTGCAGACCTTGGTACAATATATGGTAAAACACGGGTATAGATTTCCCCCAAGATTCATGAGTTTCCAGCACAAAGGCGTCTTGGAAATTCTGAATGTAAAGCAAAGGATCATCTGACTCCTTCATCTTGCGTGACATTAAAGCTCCCATATCCGAAGTGTCTGGGTATAGCACTCAAAGCCCTTTCCATATCGCGGTTCTGCAATTGTTAAACGTCGCTCCATCATGTGCAGTATTAACTGTAGTCACTCCAGGGTAACCTGCTCATGCCCACACATCGTCAGCTCTATCACCAAAATTGGCGATTAAAAGACCCTTAATATCCCATATAGCTAACGTGTTCCCTCTTGTAATTTTTTCTAACTCATGTATCCATTTCCCGTCTCCCGATGTCAACATTGGGAGCTTATTTTTCAGGTTTTCTCTGTCCATGTGAGGCGAGGGTATATATTGTGGTCTCATTCCTCCCTTTTCTAGTAGAGGGAACTGTGACACATGACACTCCTTTTCCTCTCTCATCATTTTTCTGTCTACCACAGGGGTAATATACCCGCATTGCCGTCTACCTGGCAATGTCCTTAGTTTGCTCACATAGGGCGTTAGAGACACCCCCTCTGACCGTATAATACTCCCTCATGCCGATCTGATTGTGTGTCTGACTCTGATGCCTTAGGTGTAGACCCACTAGAATCTGACCATCTCACTCCCTTTCCCCTGGAGAGGCATCTTTTGCATCTTCTCTCATCTTCTCTTTCTTCACATTCTTCTCTTTCTGCGTCCGACATTGTCTGTGCCCAATTCGTGCAACGTCTCTCATCCTCCTCATTTCTGGTTAGGGTCAGCCTATCTAATGACAGCTCTCTATTTCTGCTTCTTTGTGAGGCGTCCTCAGTATCATACAACTGAGTGCTCTCCAGACGCTCACCCTCTTCTTCCCTTTGGGGTACTGCTTCTAGCCCCATCTCATCATATATTCTGTCAATCGTCTCTCCGATGCTTCTGCTGTCGAAGTCATCTTCGATATTTACCCTAAACATGCCTGGTACTGATTCATACTCAGGGAAGAATTCTTCTATATCTTCCCAGCCAACTACTGGATCAGGTTGTTTAACCTCCCTTTCCAGATATTCAAGATCCTGTGCTCACTGTCTTCGTTTACGTTTTATGTCGTCATCAAACTCTCTATGCTTCCTCGCTTCCTCTCTGACCCTATCTTCTTCTTGTTTCCTCACATCTCTTCATTTGCCCTTCGTATTTCCTCATCCTTTGTCTGTTTATTTTCTCCTCCCGTATCTTTTGCTCTTCTTCTATTCTCCTTTGTTCCTTTCTATCTCTATCTCGGACATCAGATATTCTCTGCTTGTGATCGCGTTTTATCTATTCTTCAGCCTTTTCCTGTTTTCTGACCTGTTCATCATGATACAGCTACTCTTGTTTCTGTCTGTCCTTTTTCTTAGCCCCTTCGTCTCTTGATCAGTATTCCTTTTCCTTTCTCTCTAACTCATCCCGTTCACCCTTTTGTCTCATATCCTCAATGCCTTTACCATCGAGTTTCAATAAAATCTGACCTCCCATCTATTCGTTCTGTGCGAATGCCATCTCATCAGTCCTATCCTCATCTCCCTTCAATCTCGTTCCCTCTCTTCCCATATTTAGAGATGTATTTGCTTGTGTTTGGTCTCCTTTTTCTTTTTCGCACATCTCCTTGTCCTTCCGAGCTTTGGAGGTAATACCTCTGCTCTGTCTTTCTCAGGGTTTCGGCACTACTTTGCGTAGGTGACTCATATGCTGGGATACTATATCCTGTGGCTGCTTTAAATTCCCTCAATGGGTCTATTCCTTCGTCTTTACTAGCTTCACTTTTTGTTTCAGGTGAGGCGGGTGGCGCAGAAGGCTCTTAACCCCCCTCTGTGCATACATTCAGTATCCAATCTAACGGTGGCCCTCCTCCTTTTCTTTTTGGTACATTTTCCAAAGCTCTAAACTAGCTAGGTGCTTGTCTAATAACTGTTTGCCCGTGTATGTGGCTTGCAATATGTCGTAATGTGCTGTAGGACCGTTTTAGATAGCGAGCCACCTTGGGGCCATGGCACAAACATTTTCTTTGTGGTTCTTTTAACCCATTCTGCACTGTACTGTGTAAGCTTAGTTGAATGCTTCGGCAGCTGTTTGCACATGTGTGCCAATGAGGTAATGTCTATCATGCTTAACCTGTTTAGTTTCTCCTCAATACAACACTTCATTATGCTTTACGTTTCACACTCAAGATCAACAATATGAGCCAGCATCAATTGTCGCAGGCTCCAATCCTGTTTTTCAACAAAAATGTTGCTGTTAATTTTGTTAACTACAACCATCAGTACATGCCATGCAACTTCATTTTATCATACTCGTTCAATTTTCATGCTAATTTTTAAAGGTTTTTTTAACCTTTTTACGTCATAGACAAAAGCAAGAGACAAACAAGACACACTCCGGCCGCCTACACAAATTTCATGCCATCTGCTTCCTCAGATGCATTCTGCCCCTAATTGTATTCCGATATGGAATTTATGCTCATTTCTTTCAGACCGTCTTTAATTGATTCTGATCATCTACGTCGTCCTATCAATTCAGGACCTTAAATCAAAGCTTCTTCTAGCGCTCTTTAAAACCTAGGAAACTGGGCGTATACTCTCTACCTCGGTCACTCCCGGTATCTCTCTCTATTGCTCAGCCACCCTGGAGTCAATATTTTCCCCTTATATATACATTATACTCTTACTCTGATGTTAATTATGTCCCACCTGCCTCTGTTACCTATCCGTTTCAAGGCCTGCAACACTTTGACAAAGCATTCAGTCTTTTTCACTCACCGTTCACATGTTTTCCTCTCCGGGCGCTCGGGATCACCACCTTCGTTACTGCCTTTCCGTGTTTCTGTACTGCTCCTCCAATCAGCTACTCGTAGAAGTGGGACGGGATTCTTGGGGGAAAGCAAAGGTTCCTTGAGACCTAACCTGCAGGGTTTTCAATTACACTAACCACTATCTATGGGGAGCTTCTCATTGTATCAGCTGGATTGCAAATGACTCGTGATATTGCTGAGGACCCGAAGTTACTTATGTCGACGGCGAATGGGTGTCTTATCTAATCTAACCATCTAATCTCTGCTACCAAGTGAACCTGATGGACCCCAGCCAGCCCATAAGACTGATGGTCTCCAAATAGCCCTTTTGTGTAGCAGCACCCAACATAGATGGAGATGCAAATTCGTACTCTGGCATCCAATAATAATGACAACTCAATAGTATGGCAAAGGGAGTCCATTTAATGACAAGTACAGAACACGGGGAGTTCAATGAACATCAGCAACTGCTCGATCTTCCAATTAATTTCAGAAAAACAACATTTATATCAAAAACTCGTCATCATTGACGTGTAATATTAAAAACCTAACATGCAACTTGATTGGTTATAGGAAGGACATTGTAATATAGGAATTATATCTGTGTGTGGTAAAGAGGAGAGGGGATTGGATAATAATGTCAGGTGGGGCAACTAAGTCCTTCTTTCAAACTGGCCATTGGAAATGTCACAAAAAGTATGACGTCCCATTGTCTCTACTCTCTGTAGGACCCTAGATTACATGGTCCATTATGAATGGGTTGGCATTGAGCCCACACATACTTTTCCACTTGCGTTTAGCAGCATGCAGAATATTGAGCCAGATGCAGGGAGGAAGTCTGTACCCCAGCTTCCCTCCAATTTATGTTAAAACCATTCATCACCTCAGTGGCCGTGTGTCAATTACTGCCTTGTAGTTTGGCCTTGAGTCTGCTTCTTGGTCTGAGAAAGTTAAGGAGGATGGGTGTTAGGCAGAATCATATGCTGTGCACTTTGGGAACACCACACACAATTAAGACTACAAGTGTAAGTACAAATTCACCTTTGGTACAAGCCTGTACTGCGCAATAAAGTGGTAGCGATGGCTGAGCAGCCAGACTTATCACAAGAGTAAAATGAGCAGTATCAGAAGTTACACAAAGGACAGCAATTACTATGGTTCAAACAAACATTGACTCAAGGTTTCTGAGTAAAAGAATATACATTAATTTAACATCAGTTGTAAAACAATTCACTAAGTAAAGCAGCAGAAAAATCCCACTCTTAATATAATACACAAAGCCCAATGATTTCTGGACAGGTTAAACTCAAAATAAAAGAAGTGTGAGTAAAATGGCACTCCAGCAATTTAAAAGGGGGGGGGGACAAGGTTATACAAAATTAAGCAGCACCAACAAGTAAGTTGGCAGGACAATCTAGAAAAGGCTGGCTAAAATGAGGATTCAAATCAATGGGCCTGGGCCAATGTTAATGGTACAGAGTCTTTGCAGAGGATCCCACAGTTCAGAGTAGTTCGCGGTTATGTCTTTGCCAAGAGTTCGAAACGAAGTTGGTCAAAGGAAAAGTTATTTAAAAGAGTAGAGACGGACATGTCCTTGGATTGGCGAAATATTTAAAACACTTTCACTACGGTCGGACGGAACGAACAACCGGGTTAGAACAGTACCTTAAATGGAGAAGGAGGCTGTAGCAGAGGAAGAAGTTCCTGGCAGGTCCTGCAGGCTTGCAGTTTCTGAAGCGACTGTCGGACTGACATGAAGTAGGAAGACTGGAGGGTCCTGCACTGCCCAGGGAAGACACCAACAGCAGAGCACAGCAACGAATAAAAGGTACGCTCTTTAAAACCGAAACAGGGTGCGAGCCTCCTTGCTTTCCGGTTCACTGCAGCAATGCACATCAAATTCAACCAGGGGGGAGGCCTTGCTTGGTGGTTGGTGAACTGGTTGGTCCTACCAGCTCAAGGGAAGAAGATTCCTTGCAGATCTTCTCTGTCATCAAAGTTTGGAGATTCGGACCCGCAGCAGGGCTTCACCGGGAGGTTCAGTCATGATAGTGCTCCTCTTCTTTCAGCTTCTCTTTGGTTCTCTTGATCCAGTAGTTACTCTGCCTTCCTAGTCCCAGAGACCTGCTTTTTATGCAGTTTTCCCCCATTCACACAGCCTGGCTGTCAATTACAAAGCAGGGTGGGTGTCCTGGCAGGACAGTCACCTAGCCAATCAAACCAGAGTGTGATTTGGATTTCCAAGGGAACCCTGTGCAGGGGGCGTAAAACCCATCCCTCACATCCGGTCCCCGGACTCTCAGGCACCTAAGGAGGGCTTCTGTGCAGATGCCCGCCAAAGGACGGTGAACAAAGGAGCCAAACCTGGTTTAGCGTGCAGGGTAAAACACGAGAAAGACCTTTACAAAAAAAAAATGGGGAATAAAGCCAGCCGGAACCAAATAAAAGTAAATGGGGTCTAGCTAATTTAAGTTTGAGGCTACTAAGATAGCCTAAAACAGTACCAAGAATATTTACATAGGCCGCGGTAGGAAAAATATGGTTGAGACCACTGCCACCAGTCAAATCTTAAAGAAAGGGGAACGAAATAATGTTCCTTGAGAGACAGACAAAAAGGGATCACTATTAACTCTTTCCAGTACTCTATGTAAGATAGTTGTACTGGGTATGTGAATTTAAAAAGACTAATAAAGTAAATGGCAACTTTACATGTTCTGAGAGACAGAAGTCAGTCCCAGAATATGGAGTTCAAAGTGGGAAGTCTGAAAAAGACAACCCTGTGTCACTGCACTAAGGCTGCTGTGTAAAACACAGTAAAAAGATGATGCTTATGGAGTAGGTGAAGTTCCACAGTCTGTGAACACAAAAAATGTTAAACACACACAGCAAAACACATGTAAGAGTGAGAAAAAAGCCTCACACTCTTACCAGGTAAGAAAAAAAATCGTAGAAATCCAGCAAAGCTGCTGAGGGACTCGGTAGGTAAGGGAAATTAGCCATTCTGGAGAATTCTCCCTAACAATGGTTACGATAAGGCTCCATTTCCGCCTGCCTTGCCACGTGACTAGGACACCGTGAAACAGGTCTCTTCTTCATGCAATTTTGTGTATTTGATTTACTTCTGTCAGTTGTTTACCATCTGCGGCTTATCTCGACCTTGCTGAGCAGGAGACTCTTGGTATTTTTCTCTTAAATCATAGGCATTGCTAATCTATTCCAGTCTGACATGACCTTGGCTTCCTTGCCTGGTTACCTTAAGCCGAATTTCTCTGCGTCTTTTATTCTAGAATTGTTAGCTGAGGCCCTTTCCTCGTGAGACCTTTAGTAACCTCTATTCGATTCTGCTCATGTGCGTAGTGGATTTTCGCTCATCTATAAAGTGCTTTTGAGGTGGATTTGTATAGTTGGCGCTTGCCGCAATCTATTTTACTATTAAGCATAAGCAGCCTTTCACAATTTCTTTGCTTCTTGTGGTTTCCTGCATATGTACACGTTTAAACTGGCTTAATGTCTTCATCATGCATATGGCATAGGTTTCTCCATCTTGAACTCAACTGCTTCACCTTAGGCTCGAAATGTCACTTATTCATGGTATTTCGTCTCTTTATCAGCATTCTTAGGTCATTATATTCTATATGTACATCAGTTTGATTTCTCATGACGTCACCAGTCATCTCCTTTTCGTATCTTCTTGGCTTCTTTGGGCATTTCATTCTGACAACGGTCCTTGTGTGGTGTGTATGGATATGCATTTCTCAGTGGGTACCTTAGTGTCCAGGTTTGTTTAGGTGTCAGTACTCCAATAGGTGCTGTTCTTCCGATAGGCACTGGGCAGAGCCCAACTGCAGCTCTCTGCTGGTTTATCTGTTCTTCATATGTCTCATAGTTTGGCGTGAATGTTCCTGGCACTTCGAAGGGGGTGGCTGGGGTGCGGATGATGTCCACACAGGGCTTCAGCTCTCCATCTTTCTAGGGTACAAATAGAATAGGCGAGACAGCTGGAGACCGAGAGGGTCGTATTTGACCCAAATGCAAGGACTTATTGATATATTCCTTGAGGAATTCTTCTTCCTTATGAGTGAGGGAATAGAGATGGCCATGCGAAATTGAGGCCCCAGATATGAGATCGATGGGACAATCATACTCCCAGTGTGGCGGAAGTCGTTCAGACAGACCCTTGTCGAAGACGTCCACAAGGTCTCTGTATTCCAGTGGCAAAGCAGTTGTGGGGTCCTGATGAGTAGCACTAACTGTGGACATACTGGAGAGCAGGGCCACGCAGGGTTAAAGAGATTTTTTGCTTCTCAAGGCCAGACACAGCTCCTGGCAAAGGGGGGAAGAAAAGCACACAGTTTGATTCACCCAGTCAATGGCTGGTTGTGTTGTTGAAGCCAGGGAAGGCTCAGAATCATTCTGAACTCAGGGGCGGTTATAAGATCAAACAAATCCATTTCAAAATGCCCCTCTTGTGTGCTCATCGGGACTTAAACATGACCCATCAACTGCACATACTGTTTCTGGAACTTGTTTGGTGCAAATAGGCACCCCTGATTTTTTTGCCAATTGATAATCCATTTAATTGCCTGTGGCTCTGGAATCTATCATAACCAGTAGGGAGTACACCAATGAGTCAGCAACCAAAAAAGCCATAGACCAATAGATTTGCATTAACGGTGGAATGCTCTCTGGGCTAGTGGAAAACTGACTCGACCCAATGGCCCTATCTAGGGACGAGTCTTGACCTTTCCCGAATGCTTCACAGGTCTTGGACAGACACGGATGAAGTGACCTGTTTGTCCTCATATACGACATAAGCTGTTGGCCATTTGTTTCTCCCTTTCTTCCTTAGTCAACAGGCCTTGCGTAGCTCCAATTTGCATAGGTTTCATGTGCCCAAGTGGTAGCGAGGAAACTACATCGGGCTTAGTGGACTGCATGTCGTGGTTCGGCATTCGCCTTTGTATAGAGGGAACCACAGATAGAGCATCCTTGAGTTCATCGGAGGAACCTCTATAGAAAAACTGCAGCTTTTTTCTGTTCGGGCCAGGTGGACTCGCCGCTAGTTGATTAAAGCGAGTCAGGTAAGACAAGAGGCTCTGCTTTCCTCAGGTCAAAGCCAGGAATTCCAGGTCTGAGGCCTGTGCTTTGTACCTGGCATTGAAGACAAGATTCATTGCGGCCAACAAGGCGTCAAAGTCATACAAGGGGGGTCATGTGTCTCCAAAAGAGGATTTGCCGAAGCAGTCCCGCCTAGATTGGACAGCACAAAAGCGGTCTTAGTGGTGGAGTTAGGGAAGGCCAGATGATGGAAGAGAAAGTGCAACCTGCACTGATTGATGAACATCCTAAAGGTTTTAGGATCCCCCGTGAACCGCTCTGGCGGGGCTAATGGGAAGGGCTGTGGCAGAATGACCGGGGAGAGTCCTGGATTTGGGACAGGCAGACCCAAAAGAGGTGCTTCTGCTCCCCCGTCTCTGAATTCATCATATGAGGGTAAGGGGTGTACCAGGCTCTGCATCACGTCCATGCACTGGTGAAGAGACGCATGGGCGGTGGCCATGTCTGTACAAAGGGCTGCAAAGGCTTGCAAAACTGCAGCCATGGGATCTACACCTGTATCCTTCACAAACTGGCAAATATGGCTCCTTAATCTGTCAGGATCAGGATCCACTTGGGTAGTCCCAGTCCCAAGGGACAACTGGGGTCTCCTATCACCCAGTGACTTTTCCCCTAAGAGTGCAGCCTGCAGGAGAAGACAACCTGTCAGGCTAGGGGCTCAGGTGAAAAGGGTGGAGCAAGACAGCAGTGCCAAAAGGAAACAAACAGATATCACAAGTTAAAAGGAAAAAAAGAGTCCTGAGTTCATGAGCCAAATAAGGACAAAGACGAGATGGAGTCCAGTAACCAGGAGCAGAGATCAAGGGGAGCCAAGTAAAGCAGCCAAGGGACCAAACGCCAGACACATATGGTCAATGCAGAAAACAGACATTGGGAGAATGCCGAAGTTGGTGGAATCAGTTAACAGATGAAAGGGATTGGGCGCCGGAATCCATGAGGGAGAAGACAGAAACAATCCGAGGTGAGAGGCCAGGAGGTCGAAATGCATGGGAAAGCAGGATCGCAGGAGAAGAACACAAAGCGGAGCAACCTTGCCGGGTGAACACGTTGGTTAAGGTGCATCGCCTTGCAGCCTTGAAGCGAGCATATTCTGTTGCTTCTGGGTAGGGCTAAGAGCGTGGAGATCGGCTGCAGCACGTGGGGGCCGAACGCAATAGTGGCTGGGGATGGTAGTCCATTGTGAATGCCAGAGAGTTTGTTGAGTCAAATGCTATGGCACACACCCGTTCCTCTGGTACTTAGTGTTCAGAGGCTGCCTGGCCCTCAGGAGCAGATGAGGCTTGACAGTTACCACTGTTCTATTGGTTAAATGTCTACTGTTTGCTCAGCTTGCTGCTCGCACAATGAAGAGTGCCAATCATTTGAGCCTACACATCCGTGGTTGCTCTTTTTGGTGTCCCTTTCCTCTCGCATTCAGGGTACTGAAACATTGTGTCCTACAGCTGTACGTGAGAGGTGGTAATTGCAGTTTGTCTTCTGGTACGGTCGATGTGTTTGCCTTGATAATCCCAGGCTCAAAGTTAGCCACAGTGTCCAAAACCCTACAACTATATTCAGACCACCATTATATGGTTGACCATGTGCACGATATGCTGTGTTATGTTACTGGGATTTCTACTGTGTGCCTCTGTCATTTAAATAGTCTCCAGGAACTTATGTCGATCTCAAAGGGAAAGTACAATGGATTGGTTAGAGGAGGAAAGGGGAAAAACAAGGGCTTGAGCATAACTGTTGGTATGTGAGTGCAGAACCAGGAACAACTGACACATGAGTGGTGTGTTTTCTAGGTGGAAAGTGATTTGGACACCAGAGGCGTTTTATTTACAGATTGGAGACCTGAAGTGTCTTCTTTGTCAAGGTGCTTTGACTGGTGAATGAGGTTTGCAAAGATGATTCAAGCATGTCGAGTTGTGAAGGGATTGGTAGGGGAAAATGGTTTGTGTAGCCATTTCTGTTGGCGTGGTTGGTGACCATGTGGTGAGGAGGTGTGGTTGAGCATAAGGTGAAGGCAAGTGCATTTTATAATTCGACTCAGTGTAAATATTTCCAAGAAATATGTGAGAGTAACAGAGCATAGCAAAGGAGCCCAAACCAACCAATGAGCATTTGGGTGCTTCTTCCCACAAGACATGTTTTTGAATAATGGGTAAAAATGGTGGGTCATACTGCACACGTTCTGTGACAATTTGGTTAACAAGCCAGACCTTTGACCATTGTAACTCCTAAAAAATTCTATATTTGAAGTCATTAACGGTGCATTGGAGAATTTCTCAATGCCTTTTCCTAATGCCCTTTCCCACAATATATGCCAGAATAAAAAACATTTTCAATCCTGTGTTGATACATTTCCATTCTGGCTGCACCAGTTTATGAAAGTATGACAAGATAAGAACATGCTCATGTTTACTTTGAGCATAATTTCAGTAATGATGCTATAAGAAAACATATCCACGCTGGCTCTGCCAATATAGGCCAGTATCTCTACGTAGTAACATACTCCTGTTGGCTTTGCCATTAGAAATACCATGCCAGCATGAGAAAACATGTCCTAACTGGCAGCACCAATACAGGCCTGGCTAGACACATGATAACCCTTATCATTCTTGTTTTATTATAGATGTGCTGTAAAAAGAATGCTATGCCTCAGTGCAAAATAATAGCCGCACCAAAATATGCCAATATGGCCACATAATAACACTTATTATGTTTTATCATAGATGGCCTGTAATAAATTCCATACATCACTAAGAAATGATAACCGGAGTAGTTGCACCAAAATATGCTTGTCTTGCTATGTAATCACTCTTTTCATGCCGGCTATGCCCAGTCAGAAATGCCATGCCACACTGGAAAATTATAGATAGACTGGTTGCATCCTAGTAAGCCAGTCTATCTATGTAATAACACTTATCAAGCATCGTTATGTCATAGATGCCCTCTAAAAAATGCCATGGCATATTAAAGTCCCTCCACCTAGTGCCACACCAAAATCAGTGCCCCGGGCCCAGCACAAATGCAAGCACACACACATTAAAACAACATTTATTTGCTCATTCACACAGCATTCACTTGCTCATTCTTCAAGCGCACCCATTCATCATACATTCACCCATTCACACACTTACACGCATACAGACACACAACATAGAAGTAGCTATTTTCCTACCTTCAGACTCTGTCCGGACTCTGCTCCTAAACACCTCCTTCGAAAGCCCTCCAGCCTCCATGGAGTGAGAATCAAGCGCTTCCTAGTTTCTGCAAATTTGAGAGGAGCATGAGCAATTACATTTCTGAATGTGCAGGAGCGTCCATATACCTATTTGCAGTTTCTCAGCCTGCATCCCCAATGCCCCATGCACGACTGGGATAGCAAACCTCCCCTGGCCTTGCATGGTCCATTGGACATGCACACTGGGCAACAGAAACTATCAATGAAAAACTATGCTTCCCTTTGACACTTAAAGCAAGCCCAGGAGCACTTCCTGACCTGCAGCTGAGAGAGCACTCATTGTTTTCATTGGACTGGTTCTACTCTTCCAGAATGGTGGCAGCACTGGCTGGTCAGCGTCCCATCGCACATTATGGAATAGCCAGCCCTGCTTGTTAGAGTGACAGTTCCTTACCTTTATTTAGTTTTTGCATGCCGTTGCACAAATATTGCTTGACAGATTAGATGGGCTGCGCCTGTATGGTATGCTTCATCAAAAGTGTTTGGAGCCCGTGCAGTAAGAGGTTTCCTCCAGTCTTCTTTCTTGTTGCTTCTTTGTTTCTTCTGTTTTTCCTGGTGGGATTTTGCTTGTTGGGAGTGTGCCGGGTCGCTGAATGGTGATGCTACATGCAAAACGTCTGTATGCTTACCAGCCCAAAGCGATTGGGCAGATGTTCTAGCAATATGAGCTCTTTGTAGATTTGTTCCTTGTTGAGAATGTATTCTTTGTGTTCATTCTAATGTGGGGTTTTGCTTGGTATGCAGGTGCCAAGTCGTTGCTGTAATTTAGTTAACCTTTCACTCGGTGGTGAATTTCCCACTTACCTGGTGTACTAAAAAGCCAGATTTTTAAAAGGTTTCTTAAAGCCAGTTGGCCTTCTGGTTCCACAATTCTGGTATGAGGTTGGAGAAGTCTGCGCCTCTGTATTTGTTCTCCTAATAGTGCTTGGTTTCGACTAGCATGTCGCTGCTATATTTTAGGATTCTGCATGATTGGTAAGGGGTGATTTTGGATTGAGGTGATTTTACTCTTTGCCCATGTAGTGCTCAGTGTGTGATGCCGAGTGCTTTAAAATTGATTATTTCTCTCGCTGGTAGTCTGGCAGTCAGTAGAGGCGGCTCAGAGCTGCAGTGATATATTCCAATCCGTCTTCTGTCAGTCATTTTGCTGCAGTGTTTTGGATTTGTTGTAATCTCTTGGTGCTCCCACTTACTTTGTTTGGTATTCGAGAGGCCTCCATTAAGTGCCATCACTGACAAGCACTGCAGCGTGTGTCCATTCTATGGTTAGTGGTGACCAACTGGTGTTTCTATTTCATGGTTAAAAATGGTGTAATGGTGTAGCTATTCACATTCATTCTTTTGCATAGTTCCCCGCAAGCCTGACCTGCTTCATTTCCTTGAAGGCATTTCTTACATTGGATGTGGTATACATTATTGGATGATTTGGTTTTGTATACCCATTGTATCCATGCTGTTTGGTTTAAGGGGTTCTTACGGCACATCCGTTGCTGATGTGGTGGGAGGTTCTGCATATTCTAACATTGCATAGGTATGTTTCTTGTCTTATTTGTTCTTGATCTGGTAGAAATGCACATCTGGTGAGGATCCATGCTAGATTTTCCAATTACTTATATGCCACTAAGGGGATTCCTTGAAAAATGTCCCTCAGCTCCTCATCCATGTTGAATATTCATTTTAGGTCCTTAACAATTCTATTGAGTTATGTCAGTGCTGGATGATATGTGACAACCAATGGCATTTGTTTTTATAATTTCACTGTCTTTGTATTGGAGCAGGACCTTTCTGGGTATTTTGTTTCATTGCATGCTCAAATACCTTGTCAATTTTGCAAAAAGGATATTGTGACAGAGTCAGGGACGTCACCATGTCCGTAGGGGATAGGGGCCCTTCTCAATCTGGCCAGTTGCAGGGCAAGTGTTTTTCGTAGTGTTCATTATGCCAGTTTGTCAGGGGGACTAATCACTGGTAAGGAATTGTCTCTAGGAGTTTCCCACGTGAAAGTAGGCACAAGTACAAGGCCAGTGACTAGGGCCCTCCCAACTGCCACACCCTACCGCTGGGACAGGCCTGGCTTGGTTGAAAACCCTGGTATCCCTCCCACCCCAGCTATATTTATTTGACATTTATATGGTGCCTATACACAAGTGTTTCAAGGTGCCACAAGACACAAAATGCCGGGGGGACATGACATTGGAGAAAAAAAAAACCTGAAATGGTCCAACTAGGCTTTGTAACATTCGGACTATGCAAGTGCAGTGACAATAAGTGCAGGGGCAGGAGGTAGTACAGGGAGGAAGGGATGGTCTAAAATAAAGGGGGAGGGGAAGAGTGCAAGAGGGAGGGAGGGGGGCAGGGCAAGGGCAAATGTGTTCATTACAAAGTATTTTAGTTCACATAAGCAGATAACGTAGACTACTTGACTGGTGTTACAGTTGCATAGATTCTTACTGGGTTGTATTAGTTTAATGTCCATTTGATAATGACCATTGGGGCATGGTAGTGTCCACTTTTCTGTGATTGTAAGTGATCTAGGCTGTTTTTCTTTCACTAGGTCGGTATGTACAAGATAGAATCTAATATGAGCACTACGCTTAATGGTGAGCATCAGTTTCCCATTCTACGTGGGCCCCCCTTCTAAAATTGTCCAATGTTTTAGACTAACTTTTTTTGATTTTAGTGGAGGTATTTGTATATATGTATTCACACATACAATTCGTTCTACATCAATGTTGTATTTTTGATTGCCCGCTAATGCTTTTCGATGTTTGGAGCTGCTCGCTTCTAACATTTTTCACTGATCTTTTGGCATAGTGGTTTTTTTCATAGAGATTTTGCATAAGGACCTTTTCATGCATTTCAAAAGCCTCTTTTTCCCTAATATTCCAATTCCTTCTCAAGAAAAGCCTGTAGGTCAATTGATCCCCAAGAGAACGTGGTAGTTCAAGAGTTCATTTTTAGTTATGGGTTTTGTGTAGGAAGACAACTTCAACATTCCTTTTTTTTGGTAGACATTACACAACAGATTTGACCTCAATATGACTGTAAAATGTTTATGCAGGATTTCTTGAAGTAAGCCACCTCATGAATTCTTGTACAATGGAGAGGGATCCTTCCTAAGTGAAAACTGCCCTCAATACAGCATTTCCACAGGAAATACTGGGGGGAAAAATGTGTTGCCTGCACTATATATAAATGCCTCTTCAAATGTTTCGGCGTATACATTTTCCACACGAGGTGTCATTGTAAACCCCACTGCAGTAGCTTTTATTTGATGATAGAGATTGTCACCAAATATAAAGACCTTTTTCGTCAAAGTGATGTTAGTGCAGCAAATAATGAACTCTTGCATCTGCCTAGCCTGATCTCCATGAAAAGCATCTAGATATTGTTCAATAACTTATATTACTTCATCCTGCAGAATGCTAGTATACAGTTACTCAATGTCACATGTGATTAATATGTTTTTAGATTAATCAAAGGGAAAACCCACAATGTGATTAGTTTATTTTACGTATGATCTAATTTTGGAAATGTGTTATTTTGAAAAATAATCTGCATATTGAGACCAAAGCTCCAAAATGGATCTAATCCCCAGGATAATAGGTCTTCCTGGGCGATTCACAAAATGTTTGCAGATCTTTGGAGCTGTATAGAAAATGGTAGTCTTAGAAGGGTGTTGTATTAAAAACTCAGCTTCATATTTTGAGATGCAGCCTTTATCAATGACCTGCTGAATGCAAGGTTTTATCATTATTTTGAGATCTTCATTGTGATCCATCTAAATTGGATATAACTTGAGATGTCTCCTAATTGACATGTGCATTCCAACTCTCTCTTCGTAAATACCTTCCTACTTGAGCTCTTTGCCCCTCCACCTCCAACTCCATCAGGGTCAGTTGCTTCTCCAAGCAACAAGTTGGTGGTAGATCACTTTCTTCGGCTGGGGCCTCCCTCCGGAACAGCCTCCATGCCTCTCTGAAACTTGAGGAGAGCCATCTTCGGTCCCGGAAGCACCTCAAGACCTTCCTCTTTGCTTCTGCCTTCTCTCTTCCTCTCCCCTGCTGATTTCCTGTCTGATACTGCACTGGTCCCCTGACTACCCTCTGATTTCGGGCCAAGGTCCCTACCTGCCCAGTTGCACACCCTCACTGCCTCCTGGGAACCCTTTCACTTGGGTCTGTATCTGTAACTTACAGTCCCACTACCTGCACTTTTGGACACCTGCTGTCTGCACTTACCCTTGCACCTGCCGCCTTTGGCCACACTTCTGGTTATTCTTTTCATCACATGTACAGCACTGCCCCTCCCCTTTCCCCTAGCACTTTTCCCCTCCACTTTCCCTTGCTCTTGCACGATATCAATGTCACTTGGCTAGTAAGATCGCTGTCTCTGTCCTCCCTCTGTTTCCCCTTCCTTGCCTCGTCACGCCTTGAAACACTTGTTTATAGATGTGTTACAAATGCCATATTACATCATTTCATATCACATCACAATATAGTCTGATTTGTTAAATAGAATGAATGCTCCCCCTTTTTTCACTAAAATTATTTTCAATTCCATGTCATTTTCGTAGTGAACTGTTAGTTCCTCATTCTAAACGGCTAAGATTGTGTAATGTGAGACTCTCTTTTTTCCCTAAGGTGTCTAAGTCTTTCAGAAACCTTTTTTAAAAGACGTGCGATTTTAAGCTTATACTAGAGCGTATTAGTTCAAATGTGGATGGTAACTGTAAGCTTGTAAGGCACTCAATAGTATCAGTACAATACGTTTTTTTCACAGACTGCTATTTAACTGCTATTTAAAGGTCTGTATTTTGTGTGCACCTTTAAAAACACGTCTATGAAAACATCTATGAATACATGTTGATCTGTGTAAGGTGGTGTCTGCATGAAGTATTCTTTTAAATTAATTAGTATCAAGAATTTGTTTAATTCTCCTTTGAAAGAATAGGGGTCAAGTAAATGGGCATGTACAAAACTCAAGCCTTTTTCTAAAAATATTTTTTGATGGTTGATAAATTATGTGCGCGAAAGATTAACCATAAGTGATGACCGCTGCAGGTAGATCTGGTGTCTTTCTGATCAATATCTTGTCCTATGCCTCAGCCTAAAAAGTAATTTTGTTGTTTTCCAGTGGTTTTATTAAATTGACCTCTATGACTTTTTCTTCCTCTTTGTCCTTTGCATTTTTGGGGATGGGGGAAGGAGCAGTTGAAGAACCTGCAATTTTATTTGAAACCTCAATATTCCTTTCACTCACTGAGCTGAAAGATGTTCCTCTGAACTTTACTTTACGATTTTTTTTTTAATTGTTGTCGTTGTAGCAACGATCCCAAATAGTTTACATTTGGTAAGATCTTTTTTCAATCTCCTAATTCCCACTGCTGTAGAAAAACTCTTGAATTCTTTGATTTCTTTGTCATTTTCTTCTGAAAGAAAAATGTTACAACGTTGTACATTGTTTTATGTTTCTTCACATTCTTTCAATGTATCTAGAATTTGTTGAGCCACTTCTGTTGCAGAATCAATGTTTAAGATTAACCAATATCATCTACATGAATATGCAAATTGACCCCATTTAATTCCAAAATGTAGTTACCTAAAAATAGTCAAAGTTCCTTTTCTTATGATAAGTCCTTGTGTTCTAGCTTTATTTTGCATGTGTTCGGGTATTCTAACATAATGAAGCCATGTCTCATCATTTGTTCTGGTGAGACATTTACAAAGTTGGACCACTTCATCCCACCAGAACAGCTAATGATTGAGTCACTTTCTCCTTCAGTTACTAAGATAGATTCCTTGGAAAGTAACCCTTAAACAGTCTGCTGAAAATCCTCAACAACTATCATCACTCATCGTGACAATATATTATTTCTGAATTGATAGGTCGATATACATGTAAATTAAGCCGCACAAAGTAGTAGCCGCTATAAACTCTATATTCAACTAAGAGTCACTCTGGGCAACCACTGAAATTAATATACAAAAAGACTCTATTAGTAGCTGTGTGAAGGTAAATAATTATTCTAAACTATAGATTGACATATCTTGTCCATTCCCATGATGTTTGTAAATGCTTATTCTCTTGCCAACAATAGTGTATGGAATTTTTCATACAAAAACAATATTTGGTACAGAATGACTAAATGTATACTTCGTATTCAATTAAACAATTAATAAAAAACTACAATGCAAAACATCACATAGTTACTTAGATGAAGTGCTAAATAAAATAAAACATGTCAAAATCCCAACTCGACCATAGGTTTGACACAAATTATAGATATTACACACAAAAAACAGCTGACCCTACATGTTTCAATCTCCAATGCCAATCTGGGATCTTCTTCAGGGGCAACACAGTCAATAGTGTTGTCCTATAAACCATGGTTTGAGAGGTTTAGGAGGGTAGAAGGATGATTGTCACTGTCGCAAGCAACAGGTCAGGGCTGTTGGCATGCACTTTTTGCTTCTGATTATGGTTTGAACGATTTTAGAGATATTGCTCACTTCCAAGTAAATTGTAATGTGGTCCAAGACCACACATTAATGAACCCTAGTTTAGTGCAAGAGAAAAAGACAGTGTCAAAGTTTGTGGGATCACATGAGTTAGGAGTTGATTTCTTTAGGATGATGACTAAAATGATGGGCACCTTGCAAGAGGCTGGAAAGATTGCATATGTGTGTGATATGGTAAAGGGTAAAGATAGGTGAAAGCGGCATAGATTGTGCAAGGGTTTTGCCAATTTGGGTTTTGTCAGCAGGAGCACAACAAGGGCTAGTAGAAAAGCACAGCAGTCAAGAATGGAAGTACATACAGTAAGGAGAAGAGGGATCAGATGAGGAGTGGTCGAGAGAATGTGAGAGGAGAAGGGCAGTCAGATCTCTCATATTTTGGGAGACTTGAAATTGCAGGCAAAGTCATCAGCATTGGGGTATTTGAGGCTGCAATTCACATTTGATAGCAGCAGCTTGCATATACCTTGTATATAGTAAATATACAACACTGTACATGAACCATCACCATGCATCAGGGAGCAGCGAGTGTGAAGTTAAAATTCTGGAAGTAAGAGAGCACATGGAGCAAAATGTGGCCTGGCTAAGATAGGGTGCCAAGGAGTCTGTTTTGAATTTACATTTGGTGACAGCCACAGAAGACCACTCCTGTGCATCATGAGCTGGGTCCATGCTTTATATGTATGAAAATGAAAAACTATCTACTGTACATGCTTGTTTCTTTTTAAGACCTGCAAAAGACAGTCGTAACGTACAAAGTAAGGCTATCTCTTCTGCGGGTGGGGGGGAGAGGTTGGTGGTAGCCTCTTTCTAGAAAGAATGTCATTGAAAGGCATTGATGATCCTTGATCATGGATGCACTGACTTCTTCTAAGCCTTCATGAAAACAAAAGCAGTGTTATTGGATCCCTGCACTGGTGCCACGTTCGAGATGGCCTGATCCTCAGAAGAAGCCTTCCTGATCAAGAATCAAGTGGGATGAAAGCCAGGCATATGGGTGAAACCTACCAAAGGAGCTTTGTTATTTAACATACACAACCAACACAAAGACGGCAGTGCCCTTGGTAGATTCTCTCTGCTCAGTCTGTGTCTTGTAGGGTTTATTTTGCGGCTCACAATTTTCTGAGTCAGCCACGCGCCCACCTGAATGCACAACACACACAGAAGTGCTGTGCTTTGTGCCCCGGCTAACCTGGCTTTGGGTCAATAATTTTCATCAGAGCTGCTTTTCATGTAAAATAATACCTTTTGTACAGCATTGCACTGTGCTGTCAGCCTGTCCGACTTCAGCCTTGGCTATCTATTGATCACATGAAGGAGATATTTCTTAAGCTGGAAATGAGATGTCCGCCATACTTTATATCCTGGTGAGAAAAGTAGAATAAAGTGAGCTGTACATCATGGCACAACCGAAAGGAAAGCGTCCAAAACACAGACAAGGTGAGTGACAAGATAACTCCCTGTCACTGCGTTAAACCTTTACAAGTCCTTGGTGTTCCTCTTCCAAATCATTGTCATCTAGCTCTGACATCCATTTTGTGTACTTGAAGTTAACCAAGATTTCTAATTCCAGAATGCACTAGGAAGAAATAACCAGTGGTGGCTGGCCCAAGGGGGTGGGAGGAGTGGACCCCAACAATAATGACAAACCCCCACCATGTCCACGTGTAACAGCAAAATCCTGTTACTCATGGGCATGGTGGGGGCTGCAGTGAATATGCAGCGGGGAGGGCTGACTACAGCCATCCCTGCCGCACATGCGCACTGCAGGCCCTACCTGCCCAGCAGTGAAAGCTGATAAATGCGGCTAAAATGGATGCCCTGGGGACGTTAAGAAAGGAATGCCTCCAAGGCATCCTTTTCTTCACACAGCCCACTGTCCTGTCCCTTAATCAGACCAGTTACTTCAGTTACTTCACCATGCAGACAGTAGTTTAGCCCATTTTTACTGAAAGAATATTCTTTAAAATCAAAATGCACGATTTAATGTGCATCACATTTTATAAGAAAACTCTCCCTTGAAGGGACAGTTTCTTGATAAAATGTGATGTGAATTAAATTGTGCGTTATGATTTGAAAGAATATTTATTCAGTAATAACCATGTGTGGGTATATTTCAAACAGCCTGTCACAAAAGGAATTCATTGCCATTTGCAACTATGAGTCATTTTGTGATTGTTTCATAGGTACCCGTAATTTTCTTTAAACAAAGGACAATTCAATGCTGCTTTCTAATGCCCCCCGCTCCCCTGGCGAGGGTGTCCCCCACTGCAGGGGTTTGCGCGCAGTATGCAAGCGTGCATACAAGCCCCTGCAGCATGGGTACACCCTACCCACAAGCCGATATTTTGGGTTACATAAGTGTGGGGGGAGCATTGGGCATTAACCAATACAAAATATTTTTTTGTTTTGTTTTAAACTGCATGTCCATTACAGATTCAGGACACTCATCTATTAGAGCTCTGTCCAGGCTCTGTGGGGCAAAATACATGCAAACCTACTAATGTGCATAAGGATTGCACCAGCAGAATGTCTTCACAGAAAAGGCCATTGCAAGGAACATCATCAGTCTTTGCTACTTGGAGGCTCCACGTATCAAAGATTGTTGATGCTCCTTATAATGGTTTGGAGGCAACATGAAAGTGACTTTAGAATAAGTTGCCAGAAGTAAGCCATGTGGAAAATAATTTTGTGGTGCAAAACGGAATTGCACCAATAATACATATACAGCAACGCTATAGTCATCATTAGGCATTTATTACAGTAGCATGAGATTAACTTCATAGCTTATGTTAATATATCATGCAGCATGATATATTGGCATAAGCTATGAAGTGAATCCCTTATGGAGCTGCAGATGAGACTCAGTTTCTTTTATTTATTTATACATTTATTTATTGTGCTTTTCATTACAAATTAGAACTTTTTACACATTCTCACAATGCAAATTCAACAATTCTGTAAAAGATTTCACACACATTATTTTACTCAGCAATTCCCTACATAACGAAAAGTTGTCAAATCAAACAAGAAAATCCATGGTGACAACTCTAAACAAAATTTAAAATATAATAAGTAACATCTCATATTAAAACTCTGATAAATCTGTCTTTAAGAACTCTAAAAACCTTATAGACAGTGAAATGTCATTAGTGTTTAAAAATTCTAATCCACATGTCCTTCTATTGGTCAATTAAATAATGTAGCTCCTTAGGACGCACAAAGCCAGGCGTTGTAAATATAGATGTTTTAAAGCCTCTACTTCTTGGGTACAGTACCAACATAGTCTCCGTTCGCTGGGCACATTTGTCCACCTGCCCAGAACTTCCATAGTTGGCAATATGTTTAGCTTTAGTCTCAGCATATGCGTCCTAAAGGGCCTTGACGGTGCTTCCTCAAATATGGAGCAACAGTGTGGTAGTTCTTTGTCGTTCATACAAAACGATCAACAAAACACCAATAATTCATCATCTCCTCTCTCAGATGAATCCACACATATCTAAAAAGTTTCTGTTTCACTCTGTGTGGGGTCCTAATAAGGTCTTGTGTTGAGGCCTCTATTTTTGCCAGCATTTGCACACAATCAGCCCCCCATTCCATCAAAACTTTACAGGAACCTTTGTGCCAGGCATCATCAAGACTCATAAAAAGGGAGGCAGCAGGTGGGGACAAAATACTTGCCAAAAAGTGCAGCTTAGCCCAGTCAATGTCTGAATAGGGAGCTGCTCTAGTTCATACAGTATCACCGCCAGTGGCACTGAGGCCGGTAGTTGCAGGACCCTTCTCCAGAGTTTTGCTTCCAATTTTGACCAGGAGATTGCTTCATCCCTGGTTTGGGCCCCAAAAATCTATTTTGGGACAATTTGCTGTTTGAACAGTTTTAATGATGGCAGCAGTAGAAATCTGACACATTTGAAGTCAAACTGTAGAAGTTGACTTGTCGCTGCCGTAAACTTTGCCTTGAGGTCAATTTCCGGGTCTAGTCCACCCTTTTTATCATATACAAATGACCCCAGGTACTTGTATTTATTGACCACCTCCAGCAGACAACCCCTCATATTTCTTGAAATGTTTCTCCATTTGGACCTTCCCCGGATTCAACACCAATACTTTGGATTTTTATGTGTTTATTGAGAGGTCCAAATTGCCCAAGAAATCCTCCACTGCATGGAGAGGTCTCTGTAGACCAACTGGAGTCATGTCATGTGTTGATTAAGTGCTGCACTTTGACCTCCCCTAACCTCGGGGGGATTGGTCCTTACTAGGGTCCAACAAGTTATTATACCCTTAATGTAGAAACAAAAGAGGAAAGGAGCAGGGCACAACCCTGGTGCAAACCCCTATTTGTTTCTTTCCAGTACGTGTAGGATCCATGGGCATCTAATCTCACTTTAATCTTTGTGCCCAAATGGATAGCCTCCAAAATCCCCATCAGTGCAAGCGGGCATCCATTATCGTATAGGTTCTTCCATAAAACTGACCTATTAACATGGTTGAAGGCCTTGCTAATATCCAGAAATGCCAGCTATACTGGATTCCCTTGAGCCTTTGCCTGGCCAGAAAGAATACTAAAACAAAGCTGTTCAAGGAGGTACCCATGCCCTTCTTGAAACCTGTCTGGAATGGCGTTACTTGCCCAACTTTGCAATTCCTTTAAAATCATTTTGGCAAAAATGTTATTAGATACATGATATTGGGCTGTAGAACAATGGCAATGACCTGTCCCTGCCTTTAAAAATCAGGACTATGAGTGCTGCAGACCAAGTTTCAGGGACTCCCTTTTAAGCAAAATACTCTCAAACAGACAGGACAGTAATTGACACAATAAAAGCACATTAGATTTGAGGTTCAAATTGAAAACGCCATTGGGCCCGGGAGCATTGGATTTCTTGCTCACTTTCATCAAGTGAGCAATATCATGGAGATTCCAGCATAGAGCCTCCTTCCAACAGGATTGTGGCAGCAAAGTGTCCTGTTTTAACCCAGGCTTTACATAGAGTTCAGTAAAATGCTTTACCCTGACCGCCTCTGATATCGCTTGGATTTGCAAAAACGTATCCCTCCTTTGTGGGTGGCTTTATTAATTGCCAAAACCTACCAGTATTATTATCCAGCATACAAGACAACGTTTTCTCAGCATTGTAAACATTTTTTTTATTGTTGCATCTGTAGTTTACATAAAACCTTACACAACATTAAACAACATTAACATATATACAAAAACATTAAAACAAGAGCATTTTCTCCAAATAAACAGATATAATATCAGTCTAATGGCAATTCATAATCTCAATTTCTAAGAAGAAGAATTTAAAATACATTTATCAAATACAAATTTCCGATTCCATTTCATGCCTATATATTAATTTTTTCCATTTTTTCCATAATACACTCCATCATTTTATATAGTGCCAAAATTAAGGAAATACTAAATCCCCAACTCCAAAATAAATTAACTGACGAAACAAGGTCTGTATCAAATCTCCCTTCAAAGCAAATTGCACGAGTAGACTCAAAATAAGTGCAAAAAAGCACTAAGTGTTTTAGTGTCTCAGTAGCAGCAGAGTCTTTACAAAAGCGACACCTCGTTTCCAACAATCCCCCCTCTGTTTCAGCTCTAGAAGTCCAATATCTAGTCCTCTCCAAAGTTAATATCTGATTCAGTCTAAAAAGCATGTATACTGATCTTACCCTCTCACATGGCAAACATCGGATATATAAGGGCAGACATTCACTAGCATGGCCATGACGTGCATATTCCTTATAAGTAGAGAGTTCATCAATCTTATTTGCAGCGTCTGCCCAATCCACCCTCAGTAAGAACCTCTTAACCAGCCATGTGCGTTGGATAAGATCTTCAGATTTTAGACCCAAAGAGTGCAAAATAAAATTCATTTTAAGGCTACATTTCTTAATCGATGTGACCGTTTCTGTTCTTACCAACTCAGATAAAATTTCGTACAATGAGTTATTGGGCGGAACCAAGATTTTTCTATATAACGACAGCTGTTTCCATTTAAGTCTGGCTTCCAAGGAAATCAGACATAACTCACTTCGAATAATAGCATTAGGGATCGATCTTGATAAACCGAGTAAGTCCTTCCACAGTTTCCCTTGTAGCGTATTCAGGACAGGACCCATTTCATGTGTACAGATATCCAAGCCATGCAGGAGTATTGGCTCGCATTTAGCCAAGTAAAAACGCCTCAGGGGAAGAAGTGAACATTTACATGTTCTTACTTTCAAGAATTTCATTTGTAACTTAAGATTTTTCACTTTATCCTCGAGGCTTTGTCTCCAAGTTTTAAGATTTACTTTGTTAGTTAGGTTATAACCTAAATAAGTAATGGCCTGTACCTGCTCCACCGGTTGTTCTTCCATAAACCAAGTATAATTTATTTTCTTAGTTTTTTTAGTAAATACCAATATTTGTGATTTCGAAGCGTTTGGAGCCAAGTTATTAAGCAGAGCATATTGGTAAAAGAGACCCATCTTCAATCGGCGTCCCCAAGGGGTACGATCCAACAAAAAAAAAAAAAATTGGCAAATGCCATCCATTCAATGGCCACAGTACCCAGTCTAGCAGGTGCAATAAGAGGACCACCCCAAATACCCTCCACATCACTGACATACAAGTTAAAGATCAGAGGTGCCAATGAGCAACCTTGCTTCACTCCTATGTAGGTGGGTATAATCCCTGATAGTGTGCCCTCCTTGGATAGACGAACCCTAATTGAAGTATTAGTGTGAAGAAGTGCTAGAAGCTGTACAAGTTTATGAGGGATGTTCATCTTCAGCATCTTTCCCCAGAGATTCGATCTAATGACCCCATCAAAAGCGTTGGAGAGATCTAAAGATGCTAGGAATACCTCCCCTATGTTAGATTGTTGAACATAATCTCTTAAATGGGCCAGTATCATGCCGTTCAAATTTGTGCCTAGTTCCGCTCTAAAACCAACCTGAAATCTACTTAGGCAAGAATTTTCCCTCACTGCTTGATTAAGGTCTCTTAAGAGTAAAATATCAAAGACCTTACTTGCCGCATATAGAAGGGCTATTGGTCTATAATTGTTAGGATTGAGGATGTCACCCTTTTTGAAAACTGGAACTATGATGCTTTGAGCCCACGATTTTGGTATAATGTGTTTCTCAAAGATAGAATCAAAGATAGGTTTTAAAACTTTTGCCCACAATTCAGGTTCAGCCTTCATAACAAAAGAAGGGATGCCGTTCGGGCCTGGTGCCCCTGACGGCTTAGGTTTATTAATCGCCCAAATGATGTTGTCCCAATCCCAGGGGCAACCACCCATTTCTGCGATTCCCAAAAATGTATCTGAGCCTACATCGAAGACCAGCAGGAGAGAACATTTTTTAAGATAGTAAGAGGTCCAAACCTCCTCTGAGATGGGGCAATCTAATTTGTCTCTAGCAGGTATTAACATCGAGTTTACTGACACCCAAAATTTAACCTCCTTTCCCTTACAGAGATTTTCAATCATGAGTTGATGGACTTTTAAATAGTGATCCATTTTCAGGGATTTAATAAAGTTCTTATGTCTCATGATGATTTTCTTTTTTTGAGTCCGAAAAAGTTCATTCGGAAGGATAAGGCGGGTAAGTTTTGCCAATTCCCTTCGTTTGGTGCATTTGGAGTAATGTATCGCAGAATCCTAGCTAACACATTTTCTATTAAGCGACGTAGGCCTCAATACCTTGGTGATTTTATATGCTCATGCAATGAGTATGTTATTATAAAAATAACTTCCCATTGCCAAAGTGCTACCCTTATGTATCGAGTGTAAGGCCTCAGTTAGATGTTTCAAGATAAGAGTATTACATTTTTTAACAGTATAATAGTTCCAAGTGACTGTTCTACCTTGATTAGATAAACCCAAGGCCATATATTCAGGTCTTACTTGTCTCACTTGTGTCTGCAACAAAAAAGGGAAATAAATAGGCATATGATCTCCCAAATCTGAAACTAGATGGAGCAAAGAACCCTTAGTTTGCTTCCAGGCATTAGAGACATAAAAAAAATCTATCCTCAAGGTCTTGTCCCCCCTCTTCCAGGTGTATCTAGGCAGGAAGTAGTTATCAGCATGGTCCACCAATCGCAAACCCCATGTTTCAAGGAAGTGGTCCCATCAAATCCCCTTCCTAACAGTGGGACAAATCTCATTAGGAATACCTCACCTTTCATTCCACCAGCTCCCTTCTGCACAGAAGGCATTGAAGGCCCCCCTATCACAATACGATTTCCCAACCCCTTCTCATACCATTCCCCTAAAATCTCTCCCAATTTCTCTTATACAATTTCAAAGGGAACTTTGTGCTCGTTCCAATAGAGGTTAAGAAGCAAGATCGAATCTAATTCACTACCACGCGACAGTACGATACCCAATAACCATTCACTAGAATGAAACACACTACAGCAAAATCCGAGATTACAATCCACTGCTACAATCAGTCCTTCACTAGGCCTCCCTGTTATTCCCCTAGTAGCCGGGAGCGAGAAGGTATGAAAACCTTCTATATGGCATTTTTCCATCAGCATGGTTTCTTGAAAAAGATAAATACGTGGAATCGTGTGAGATTTCTTTTTCCAAAAATGTATCCAAGTTAATAGAACCACAGGAATTCCACGAAACCATCTCAATGTGAATATTGTTAGGGTCGCCCCGAAACCTGTGTAGCCGTTTCTTGAGACGTTAATGCAGGTTTAATCCAAGACCAATCCTGTCCATGGTTTAAGAGATTAGATGTCAAGGACATTATGATTTCAGAGTTCATATGTGGTTTTAATTCCAAATGATTGATATTTTGCATAGCAATATTATCGGCCTTAGACAATTCCTTATATGCTAAAAATATAGCCGCCTCGTTTGAGTTAGGTATATTTAGTAGTTGAAACCCCAGGGATTCCAAATATGTTTCCTGAGCCCAAACCATATCGGCCGCCATATCTGAGTGGAAACTACTTACCATTCTATGGTTGTTATGTTCGGGAAGAGCTATAGCATCAATATCGTCAGTGGATATCGAGCAAAGTAGGGGTATCTTTTTAAATAGGTTTAAGAGATTAGTTCTATTTAATTTCTCAACCGAGTCCGCCTTATTGTTATTAATCCAACCTATAATTTTTCCAGATTTATTCTTTGAAACCTGCTCTTTTGTCCCCTGATAATCTTTTTCCGACTCTAGAGGAGTATTACCACCAATTTTCCCTTGACATTCGGAATGTTAAGAGCCAATAAAGTGTTCAATAGATTGAGGATATTTTCAGATAGTACGGGACTAGGTGGGTTGATGGAGTTATGTGGAGGCAATATGTTTTCAGGGTGGAACCCGATCTCAGAAGTACCCCTTGATTGAATCTTTTTAGTAGGGGTAATAGTGGACTGCTTCGCCTGGGATTCCCCACTTGTGGAAGTGGGAATATTCCCATTTTGAGCCCCCAAGGAGGTTCTAGCATGCTTGGTAATAAAAATGTTCCCAAAAGTGGTGAGTTTCGTCTGTTTCGTTTGAACACGATCTAACCCTTCCCTAAAAGGGTTACTCTACCTAATTTCTTCTCCATTCACTCCTAGAACCTGGTTAGGGGCCGGGTCAATACCTGCTTTTCCAGTGTCAAGGGGATCTAAGACTTTATTCTTAATGGCCCTCTCCTTACCCCCCGAATGTGTTTCATTGAGAGGAAGGTCTCTAATAGCTTTAAAATTAGAGTTCCTACCCGTAATCTTTATATTAGGCATATTTTTAGATTTTTTTGTCCTCTTACCCACTTGTTTCATCCTTTTACGTCGTTTGACCAATGAGTTCGGGTTTGCATTGATATTATAATTCGAGGTATCATGCAGAATTTCCCCCTCCGTATGGATTTTACATACCTCCGATGTGTCAGCCTCTCTATGTGGCAATGGTTTTTGTTGATATTTAGTTTTTTGTTCGCGTTTCCCTCCCCGTTTTTGTGGGGTCAGTTGAATAACAATCGGGTCATCACTACAGCTGTTCATTTCAACTTCTACCTGATTAAATTCCCCGATCTGCACTCCTTCCATTTGCTCTCCCATGTTCGTCATAACTTCTAGCAGTATTGTAGGACTATCTGAGACACTGGGCCTCATTACAGGTCGGGCGGTCCGGAATTAACAGTGCCGGTAAACCTGCCGCCACTGTTAATTCCAGATCGCCCATACCCGAGTCTTGCAGGCGGGAAGTGATCTTCCCGCCAGGTCTGACCTGGCGGGTTGAACACCTCCCGCATGCAGGCAGACGTGGAAACACCAGCACCATCACGAGATTGAGTCCTAGAGGACTCAATGGGAATGGGGATTTACCGAATTCCGCCTCCGGAATTCCCGGGACACCAGGGCTGTAATGCCCTGGTAATTCCGGGAGTCACAGAGGCAGAATGGTAATACGAGTCCGGCGGTAACCAGGCGGTTTTACCGCCGGACTCGTAATGAGGCCCACTTACTCTGTTTTGGTAATCTTGGTTTAACAACAACTTTCCATTTTGGCGCCGGGATTCCCAATCACTTAATATACCCCCAGATGAGGAAGCATGTCCCCCAGAGAGCACATATTCCAATAAAGTAGTAATTTTTGCATCCATTGTTGACATCCTCAAGTTATGATTCTCTGTAAACTTCCCCCATCCAGACTTCCCATTATTAGGAGAGTCCTGTTTTTTCCTCCCCTCAGTCAAGCCTTCTAAAAATTCTAATCGGGTTGTTAATGCATTGAAAGCTGATTGTTGCCCCACCATAGCTCCACACAGCATTTCCTGTGTCTCTGCAAGAGATTTAAGGGCTAAATTCAGACTAACGTGCAAGTTCGATAAAGGGGTGTAATGTATTCATCCTTGTCCCCAGTACCAGTTGAAGTTTTTCCAGATGTACCACTAGTGATGGGATTATTATCATTTTTATCCACCTGGACATCCGCAGATTTAATATGTAACCTACCCACACAATCACCCCTTTCCCCTCCCTCTGTTTGGGAAAAGGCTTCTTTATACAATAATTGGGCGGCATTAATCTCCTGCATTGGTAATGTAGGTTCCACTATAGAGTTGGGAGTACCAAATCTAGGCTTATGTATGGCCCGAAAAGGAGTCAGAAAGGGGTCTACCCCTATATTTACTATTTTTTTCCCAGGTAGCCTCCTGAAGAGGAGTAGAAGCATGAAAACGAACAACCCCTTTCAGAACGTTCATGCTCTCTTGTAGACATTCAGCATCTGTAAGTTCATGTATACTAACCGATAAGGTATCTCTCCGAGGATCTGTTTCTACAAAAGAGGTGTTAACTTTTTCTAAATGTGTGTCTTGTTCATTATGTGTGGATAAGGGCTTCTCAACCACCGATGGCCCACTCTCCATCCTCCTACTAGGTTGAGGTAGCTCAAGATCCTCAATCACTTCCAATATGGGTGTGTCATGTCCTGAACCAACTAGGTGTTCCCCATCCATTTCTCCCCTTATTTGTGAGTTAAACTGGAATGCATCTGTCCCCTTAGCCTCCCTGGTCTCTGTTATACCAAGACCACTTCTCAGTACTCTTCTCTCCATTTCAGTGAAAAGAAAAGAAGGGGTCTACAAATTGTACACAGAAGATACCAAGACTAACAAAAGAGGCCTTAATAAATTAAACATAGGTACTAGTGTAATCCCTAGTGACTCCTAAGAACACAAACTAAAAAGGTTTTATAAATACACCTCTAATAAGAGCATTAACGCTCTAAGTAAAATTCGTAAAATACTACGAGTCTACAATAAAATGTCCCTTATAATACGGAAAGAGGTTCTCCAACTTCCGCCGGGTGAGAATTCCTGCTCACAACCGCCTAAAAAGTGAGGTAAATAATCACTGGGGAGAGGCAACCTCGCAACCCCTTGGGGTAGTATATTACAAAGTTCAATCATCTAAAAGATACAGTAAAAAGAAGCAACAAAACAACTTCTTTGTACAACCAGGAGTTAATATCAAAATGATCCGAAGTTTGAAGTATGTAGTCCAACTAAAATTCCTCATAAATAGAGATGGAACACGTTAAAAAGAAAATTTAGCCAATAAGTTGAAACAAAAAAACCCTGGGGGGAGGAATTCTCACAACCCCATGTCTGAAATGCAAAACACGGAAGTCAGGAGCAAAGTTAAAGAAAAATACTCTTGATCAAAAAGGTCCGTCCTGGGCACGCCCGACAGATTGGGGAGCTGTCTTAGTCCGTCTCTCCCCCCCAAGGACCGGTACCAGATTGATCACAATACACACTCTCCAAGGAGTTCCCAATCGCGCCGAGTTGATGGATATCTGTATGATGTCCGCCTCTGGATCTCTCGAGCCGACTTGTACATACAACAGTTATGAACTCTGTTATGCTATAATAAATTAAGTCGATAAAGCAGGGAACTCACAAGAGGGCAAGCTTCCCGACCTTCCTGCCGAACACCGCCAAACACAGGCACTTTCGCCGCACTTCAGCTACGCTACCCCTGCTCCCGGATGTTTTATAGCATCAGCGGGTGCGTGAGTGCACGAGTGCGTGGGCGTGTGCTTAGGTCACCAAGCAGGATGGGAGAGTAAGTTCACTGAAAAACTTCTCCTGATTTAAATAAACTCCTTCAATACTGCTGTTGCTCTCAAGGAGCAATTGTCAGGTCGGGTCTCCTCTGAGCTCCTTTAGGCTGCTCCAATACAGTTCTGTGCAATAAATAAACAGCAGGTTCAGGCGCTGTTCAAAGACTGCAGCCGGCAAACATATAATGCACCGCCAAACACAAGCACTTTGGCCGCACTTCCTGTCTTGCTCCCCCCTCAACCCTCAGCTTTTGGACTTGTTTCTATCCATTATTTACATAATTTTGTGGGGCCTTTCGACTATACCCCCATGGATTGCTCGCTTCAACCTGCCGGGCAAAGTACGACCCACCATCTTTGCCTTCCATTCCCTGTTGACTCGGGGATAACCTACACATTATTGAGGTCCCTACATTAAGCACTCAAAATCCCAGTGACAGGAAACACTCAATTTTGGGCAAAATAGCGTTTTTGATAATGTGTGACCTTAAATTAAGTTTTACCATATCAAGGAAATATTCGTGAAATAATTCGCTAGGAAATATTTGTGAAATAATTCGACAATACTAATGTCACCTGTGGTTACGAGCCTCAAGCTAGGGATTTCATACATCAGAGACAAAATATAATGCCGATTCAGTGGGTACCTGTTAAAGCTCTCAAAAAGCCGGCTCAAATAGATACAAATCTGTTCCTCCCAAACTTGCCTCTTTTTGAGAGAGTCCATCGGTACTCTTAACTGTGTATTC
This sequence comes from Ambystoma mexicanum, assembly GCF_040938575.1. Lineage (NCBI taxonomy): Eukaryota > Metazoa > Chordata > Amphibia > Caudata > Ambystomatidae > Ambystoma > Ambystoma mexicanum. The sequence goes on from NC_090921.1 coordinate 310,069,634, forward strand.
GGTCTACAGCCCTTGATATTAGGATTAAAGGCGCAGTGTCCACCAGCAATTGCTTGCTTTTTGGAATACCCAACCTCTGTTCATCTACTATATGAGACAGAGGCATAGATATTTCACAGAGAACATCCAGACTCTCCTGAGCATGATCAGCCACTAGGACTGGTCTTGAAAATATTGCAAACAGTTTCTCCTTTTCTTCCACCACCCGCGTCAATATCTTATCCTTCACCACCACCACTAGCTTAAGCTCTGACAGACCCAACAACGGTGTCATGACAGAGTCCCTTAAAACACAAACTTTCCCTCCCCTTGCCCGATTAGTTGGTCTGCTTTTACCAAGGTAACCTGATCCTTTTCACTCCCTGCCTTATGTAGAGTCCCCCCTCCTCTGTCAGGTAAACTGAAATGTTGCTTAGATCAAAGGATGGGCTGCCTCCAATGGATTGCTAGCATTTGGGCCATTGTTATGTGCTCCTGTGTCCAACCTGTGCAATTGGGCCCTCACATCCCTTAGCTTTAATGCACGTTTTGTTTCTGTTTCTGTCAATATCTGCCCTTACTGCTGCCATTTGCTTGTCAGCCTCTACTCTTATTTTCTATCATGGATGTCCAGTAAAACATGGCATGCCTGCCCCATGCCACCCCCCCCCCCCAGCAGCAATTACAAACTGTTTGGATATTTACCCATTTAAAAAAAAAAAAAAGAATGCTCTACAATGCAACATTTTAACCCATTATTTTATAAACATAATTTCACGGGGGGAAATCCCCCAAGCCCCCTTGATTTGTTCAGACTCCCTCACTGCGCTCAGTCGCTATGGCATTTTTGGGGGAAATAGTTATATCCCTCCACTTAAAAAATTCACTAGCCGCCACTGGCTCTCGGACTTGTTGGGAACTGGATGGGGAAGCACAGGGACTGTGGTAGGAGCAGGAAGGGCGGGAACCATGGGATAGTGATGGGATCAGGGTGGGGAGAGCCCAGGGTGTGTGATGTTGTGGGGAGAGCCCAGGGACTGGGTAGGAGTGGGATGAGGGAGCCCAGCCACTGTGATGGGAGAAGATGAGGGAGCCCAGGGACTATACTGGGAGTAGGATGCAGTGACGGTGCGTAATGCATACTCTCCATTTGGCATTTTTTTGGGGGCCCGGCCGTCCAAATTTTGCTCAGGTGGGGCGCAGGCCAAAAAATGTTGAAGATCACTGGCCTAGTTGATTTACAATGTGAGGCAACTTCTTTGATTGGCATGCTCGTCGAGTCTCATATACAAAACAATCCAGTGTGCTCGTGTATGGACATCACACATTTCACAGCTATCTCTAAAAAAAAAAAATAACACCAACACAGAGGGGTGGGTCAGGGGGGTCCCGAACAATTTATTGTTTGCTCAGGGGGGCCCTGGCATAAAAAGTTTGAAGACCACTGCGTTATTTCATAAAGCATACAGCCTTATGCACCCTTCTCACACTGGCCTGGGCACTGTACTGAAATGCACCAGAACAGCATTCATGGGCACAGTCAGTGAGGATTTGCTTACAGGCAGCGCTACCAGAGTGCAGGCTGCTTTGTACAGACACGGGACAAATAACTAAGTTCTTTGTTCTGTCACGTCTGTGCAGAGGAGAGAGCTGCACCGAAAGAAGGATTCATAACCAACGACCATTCAATAACTGAATAGTTCTGAATTCTTCTTTCGCTGCTGCATACATTACTAAAGAGAAGATTAAATAGCTGCCAATTATCACGAGACAGCGGGAGTGCAGGGAGCTGATGAAACATACATCATGTTTCATGAGCTGCCTGCTAGCTCACCGTCTCATGATAATTGGCGGCAATTTAACCTTCTCTTTATTACATAGATTATCTTCATTGTAATGTCTGCCCTCCAGTGGTGCCTCAGTCTGCTTTCCACTCTAAGCAAGGGGGCTACCACCATCATGTTGAAATGGGCCCCCACACATGTTTAGCCTGGCCTGTTGCTGAGTGAACATCCGACTGCTCACGAGAATTAACTAAATGGATGAGGAACACACCAGAGTGATCCCCAGCCAAAAGCATCTTGGAGAGTGTTGGTCGCCCGAGAGTCACGGGCTCACTCTGGTGTATTCCTCGTCCATTTATTTCTTGTTCCCACAGATTTGGTTGCACTATGCACTGGGGGCACAGCTTTCCTTTTGTATAGAAGTTTCTCATAGATCAGCGGGTTAAGCATTTGCTTCAGAGTTCTGAACTTTCAAGACTCTCCTCTGTGGGCATTTAAGACTCTGTAACTTGTTGGACATGCACATTGGCAATCTGCAATGTTTGGGTATAGGATTCACTATAGGTTCTGCCTCTAATTTCAGAGGAGGCACAGATGCTAGCAAAAGGTCTGCTTTCTTTGCAGGACTTCAGTGTAAATTTGAAGGTGTTTCCTAAAGAAGAGAAGATAGGAGGATCCCCTGGATCAATAAGTGTGTCTGTGTGAGTGCTACTGGATCCTACCCTGTGGGTATGAAGCAGGGAGGCAGTGCAAGACCACTAGGTTCAAGTTTCCACTAGTGGGGGTAACTGAGACTAGACCCCAAGAGTCCGGTCTACTGCCAGTGCTTACATCTGGGGTGTTTTTACAATTTTGACCGACACCTGTTGGGTGGAGGTAAACATTGGAAGTCTTTTATTAGGTATTTGTATGGATGCAGTATTTAGGACATATGGAATTCTTAGAAAACCACATGGGGTAAATAACTCATAAATGCTACCTGTTTTATGTTTACTGCCCAACATGAAATAAGGGCCAAAGTGCTTTGTCAGGTTCCTCTGGTCCTACAATTTATTTTGTTGTTGTTATGTGCATTTATTTTTTAAATGCCATCTGCCGCTAATGTAACCAAAAAAAGCTGATATATATGGGGTGCTAATGATACCGTATAGAAGCATGCACACACACTGCAGGCCATTTCTAATAAGCTACCGTGTCTAAAGTGTCCTGCGGAACTATTTTGTAAAGTTGGCCATCCTAGATCTCAGTCCCTTACAAGGTAAACGCAGCGGCTGCACTTGGTAATTTGTTGATTAGAGATGCAGTTGCATACTGACATGAAACCTATTGCACGCAGCATTGAAATTAACTGCTTTCTAAATGTCCACTTCAATGGAATGAAGTATCTGGGTTTTAAATTGCTCAGAGGCACTTATCTCTTGATTGTAGCCTAGAAGGGCCAGCTAGCCTTAACCAGAACTGCTACTAACAATAGATTTGGCTCCTTGTGGCAAACAACTATACATGTGTGACATCATCAACTCTGTTTGCACATTCTTATATAGGAGTAGCAATAGAACTGCTCTGAATGCCAATAGGCTTTTTGTTTGTTTGAAGTATTTTCCGTGATATACAAATTAATGTTCTGTGCTTGGTTCCACAGAGCGCTGCCCTTGAATGAATCCCTGTTTACACCTAGACATACCTGATACCCTGGACAGAATTTGATCAACTCAAAGTAAGACATGAGTGGATGGTAATGCTTCTGTAGAAGGGGTTGAAATTAATGTTTGGTGAGCACACCAGAAATCTATTTTCCACATGAGAGGACCAGGATGTTTGTTCCATACTGCTTTGAATGTCGCTTGAATGTGTTAATTAAACGCCTTTAATTCATAACAGCAAACATACAGAGTTAATATCATATATGTATGTATGCATGTCACCAGTTGGCCTGGGGACTCAAAATCAGCTTTTAGTAACTGATGGTTTCAAGCTAACCATGCTCTCCAAAACTATGTACTTTATAGAAATAGATTATATCTATGGCTAGGTCAAAAGTAACTCCTGGTTATGGGTGTGAAACTAACTGAGATTCTCTATGCTTTAAACAGTAGTCCAATAACTCTGAGTTCATGGTTATTGTAATCCCTGGCTGTCAGACAAAGAAGACTGGAGAAAATGGATGTATCTATAAAAAGAAAAACAATACAACAGTCTGAGAAAATTCGAGGCAATTGGCACATTACATATCCAATTAGCAACTCACTGAGTATTTAAGCAAATTCGGATTCTATTTTTAACGACCAAACCCAGGAAGATTCATCTGCCTTATGAAATCTTCTTATTTAAGATGGGTATATAATTCCTGCAGGAAAATTATATAAGTAGTAAAATAATTAAGGGATGGCAGTGGCACACTTTACCCAGCACTTTACTTTACTTTATGCTTATAATGCGCCGTAAACCCGCGGGCATCAGGGCGCGGGGAGCACAGAGAAGTACCATTTACAGTTTGAATCTCACATCGGATTTACTGGGTCTATTCTTCACTGGGATAAGGCGCTTAGATGTTTCTAGGTTATTGGAATAAGAACGTTTTCAAACTTGCCTTAATGATGGAAGCATATTTGTGCCCTTGTAGGATATGGGCACATACATGACTTTCTGGGCATAACGACCTTGTGCACTGTCGGTATCCTGGCATCTCTGGTAGTAGAATATTGTGTGGGTTCTCCTCTGAGAACTGCTTCTTTCTTACGTCTTTTTCTATAACTTTTCATGAATATTGTGCTGGGAAATGCACCATTTCCACTCCTTATTTTAAAAAATGTTCTCCTTGGGGGGAACACACCCAGACCCCCCTCTGCTGAGTCAGGTAGCACCCTTCGCTCGCTCGCACCCTACTGCCTTCATTAAATATACATTTGCGCCCCACTACTTTAAAAGTTCACCAGCCGCCAGTGGAAATAACTACCCAAGACTAGGCATCCGGTTTTCTTTATAGGTTTGTTAAGGAAGCAAGAAAACATGGTACATCCCCCAACCGCAACCCCACCAAGTGTGCTGCATTGTTGCCTATCTTTTTGTAGTTCTTTTTTTTCCAATTCCCTATCAGGGAAGTGACAAAACGGATGTGAAATGGGTCTGCTCCATTTCTCACAGTCGTGCTGATTAAATGTAATATTGACTGCATAGACCAATAAATCTCATCTTTGCTATGATCTTGGACACATTAATGTAACAAACCACTAGCCTTCTACTTAAGTATCCAAAGCATGTACTATGCCACCCATAGTGTATGGCCGCTGCTTATCAGAATTCCTCATGCAGTGGAAGAGCCTTGATTCACACACCCTGTGTGGAAAGCCTTGATTCCTCTACAGTTGAGGTGCATGGCAAGGGTAGGAAAAGCTGTTACTATAGAAACATAGTGCTCTGTTAGTAGACAAGATAGGTGCTGTTTTTCACTGTCCTCTTTAATGACTTTTTTAAAATAATAATAATGCAGTGGTTGTGTATCCCGTGGCCAATGCTAATGCCAACCTATCACACACAGAGAAGCAGGTGTGCTGTCATCCTGGACTGCCCTCCTTTAACTCTCATCATGGCCGACTGACATCATGTGAAGAATCACAAGCTTACCTGGAGTCGACGTACCCTTACCAGAACGCTTCCCTGTATAGCGCTGCTCTGTTCTGTTCAATGAACCCACATCACAATGCATTGGGCATCATTATGGGTTTGGTGGTATGTCCTCCAGTAATACTGACAAACTCAAATACTTTAACCACATGCATTAGACACACAGTAACAGGATTTAGAGTTAGATGGACCCTTTGTTTATTCCCAGTGCTTTAAGGGGGAGGCAAAATCGAGGGGCCTCTAGTTAGGAGGAGTGGCCTGAGTATGTGTGGGTGTACTTAGGCCACACCTCCAAACTAGAGCCCCCCTCGCCTATGGGGGCGTGGTGGTCTGGTAGGAGCATGAGAGCTGGAGCACACTGGCATTATTATCTTTGGTGCGCCAAGTCCTCTTTTTTGTTTCAAATGATGGGTTCCGAGCCCCCTTGGGGGGTCGGTACCTCCACATAAGAAACCAAAAGAGAGGCTGGGAATACCAAAGGTGTAACACCAGTACACCCCAACTCTCCTTCTGTGTCTTAATGAGAGGCCAGCACCAAGCAGGGAGCCCTTTCATTCATGGAAATGTGTGGTTAAAGGGCAGATGCCGCCAGGCAACCCTTTAACCATGTGGCTCCTTGAGTGAAAGGGCTGCCTGCTGGGTGTTGGCTCTTAACAGAAGGTGGGCTGGGTTGCATGGCCTCTCCTTTAGTTTCTGAGTAAAGAGCCCACACCGAGCAGGCAGCCCGGTTATCCAAATCATTGCACGGTTAAGGAGCAGCCTGCAAGTGTTTTGGCTTTGGAGTAGATAAAAGAAGAGGCATTGAGGCCTCTTAATTTTTCTAATTCCAAGTGCTGACACCTGCAGGCAGCTCTTTACCCTTGCATTTCTTCAATTAACCGGGCTGCCTGAGGGGTCGTTGTAGCTGGGGCTAGTCGAGGGTGAACCCCGGCAGAGTCCCAGATTGAGGGCCCATTTTGGAGACTGATGGTCCTCTGCCCTGGGTAGCCCCAGCCTACTTAAAGCCCTGGTTATTATCAATGTTGGACTCCCATTGTACTCCATTAAGGAAATGTGTTATGGCCTTGTGCAGTAATACTGCCTGGATAATACTGCATCCAGTAATGCTTTTGCCTGGAGGTAAATTGGAAAATGGAATCCAAAACCCATAATAGTGTACAAAGGTCAAACATGTGATATATGGAATTACCACATGTTTTTATTTTACGAAAAAACTTGTAATGCAGCCCTGGCTTTTAGTTTCAGGTGAGAGCCCCCAAATGGGCAGGAAGCGGGGGGAAAGACCATTACCATGATAGGGCAAATGCCTGCCTAGGCTGCTGAAACCAGAGCCGGCGTCATGCTGATTTAATGTTGTTTCACTGCATGCGCACATCATCATCCCTCCTCTATTCCTATTCAGTCGAGGGACTGTCAGAGCTGAGACCACTCTATACAATACAATGATTTTCTGTTAGTATAATTTAGGTTACTCTGCTGATACACCTGGGCTAGAGCCCCTCCCTTTAATGGTTATCAACGTAAAAAAGCAGTTGGCAACATTTGAATAGCTCATGTTAACAGTATTGGGGCAAGGATTTGGAAGGGGATGGAAAAATATTCAAATGTGCATGAGTGGGGGGGGAATATGATCTGAGATTTCAAAATGGACTGCCCGCGGCCTCCTCCTGCCTGGGCTGCTGGGGGCATTGCCATGTGGCCCTGGTTTGATTTATAAAAAGCCCCCTTTCTGCCCCTTGAGCTGAGGGCACAATTCAGGTACTGATTTGGATACTTTTCACTAGGATCTATGGGCCTCATTAGGAATTCGCCAATAATTATGTGTTATTTCTGCAGAATTACTGCCAAACTCATTTACCCTTACCACGCTTAGTCGTGTGGCTATATCGCAGGATTATGAGTGGTGGTAAGGCATAGTTTATCTACATTTGTGGAATCCATAAGACGCAATGGAGTTTTCTTTTAGGTTTAACGCAAGCAGTAATTCACTGTGGTGAACTGTTTTGTTGTTGTGCTTGTTGTTGCTCTTTTGAGCTGTATGGTTCGTGCCCGGGGTGGCAGCCCTGGTGTCCTAGGGGGCAGACTAGGACGGGAGGATGTTTGTGCACTGAGGGTTTAGGAGTATTAGGTAGTTATCTGTGAGGACGCTGGGTCGTGGCAGGACCTAGGTTCTAAGGGGCAGCTTGGAACAGGTGGAGGTGCATAGTTTTTTATTTTTGTGTCTCGAAGGTTGTTAGGTTCTGTTTGTGGAAGGAGTGAGCCCTTTGTACACTGTGTTGGGTTCCTCTCTGTTTTGTTATAAAAGGGAGGAGTGGAAGTGGTGTTGAGTTGTGGTGTTGAGTTGGGTGTAGGACTTGGTGTAAGGGTTTCGTTGACACGGGGTGTCATGTTGCCTAATGTGTTGGCACAGTTGTTAGTATTCTGGGGGTGCCATGTAGGTTTTATTGGGTTCATATTCCTTTGGTGGAGCACTTTCCTGTTTCCTTGATCTTCCTTGGAGTGTCCGGGGGTTTGGTGTTCTCTGGGGGGCAGTGTCTTGTCGCCAGTGGTGTTATTAGTTGGTGCATTACGTGCTGGCCACACGTAGGGGTTTTTGTCTGGTGGTGGTTTTGGTGTGATCATTCTCTGTTTCCAACAAAGTAAAGGAGGGAGAAGTGTTGTAATGTGTTTTGCTAGCTGAGTGGATGATATCAGTGCTAAATGGAATGTAGTGATGTCAGTGTGAGTGGAGTGTTGGTGTGTTGTTATCTGAAGGGGATTCTATGCTTGGCAGTTGGAGTTATGCTGACTTGGAAAGGACATGCCAATGTTTTGTTCCTGGCATTGAACTACAATAAATCTACTTAATAACTTACCTGTTGGTTCGAGTGTTCATCAGCTTCCAAGTTATTACATATTATTCTGTATCAGTATGTTTGCATTGTTAGCTGTGAGGCTGCATGGAATGTCAGAATTGTATTGCGCGTGTAGAGTGCTTGTGTGATGAGCGTTCTCTGAGTGACGCTTGGTCACTATTGGACAGATACAGGAACCAGAAGGATGCTCAGTTACCTCTCTCCTGTAACCTTACCTGTAACTAAGACATAATAAATAAGCATTCCAATGTGTACATGACCTGGTCTGGAGTGGGTCCTGCTTTGTGATTACTTACATAAGACCAGGGAGAATATCTCAATTAGTGACGAGTTGGTGGATAAAAAACCCTGAGGGCAGCTGAGAGTTTGGAAGCAGCTGATATGTACATGCAGGCCACGAAGTTACAGAAAATGATGTTTTAAATGCCCATGAAGGAGCGATGCTGAGAAAGTGATTCTGAAGCCATAGAGAGTGGAGCCATGGAGAATACAAGGATTTGCTTGTTCCTGAGGGGCGTTGTGTACCAGCATTGGGTCCCAAGAATTGAGGAAGGCCAGTTGCGAGATTGTATCGCTGGCCTGGAGGATGGGAGTATAAAGGCTCCTTCCCTTGGCAAGCGTAGCTGAGGGCGATCGTAGTGTGGTGCTCCACGTGTTTAATTTAAAAAATGGAGTGAAAAGCACTGATGCATCCTGGGCAGGTAGTCCGGTGCATACTGCGCTAATCGTGGAGGAGACATCCTGGGTGAATTTGAGCTTTTGGAGGGCTTTCGATGAGTCCATTATGCCTGTGTGAGCCGCGCGAAATGCTGTTGGCCCTGCGTTCCAGCCTTGCCATTGCTGGAACGCAGAGATGGGCAGGGCCTGATTGTTGCTCCTGAAGCTAAGGAGCATTAGAAGAAAGGACATAGAAACGTACTGAGCTGTGATGACATGTATCCCCACATCAGTTGGTCGTTGTTTCGACTAAAGGTTTGATACTGCGCAGAACGCAGTCAGGAGTTGCAGTAAAAAGGCACAGCATTAGCACACTTTTACGGTGGCTGTATATAATGGCGCAGCATTCCGTGTGACATGGTGCGAATACACAGTAACAGGCAGTGGTGCTGACTTTTGGTTTTCTCGGGGCAAGCCAAGGGGGCTCGGGAGGGGCATGCAGCATTACAACAACAAAAAAAGTCCTATTCTAAGAATAGGGACTTTCATGAAAATAGCGTTTCCCGGGGTGGGGGAGTGCCCGGGCCCCAGAACACCTGCGTACTTTGTGCCCCTGTTAACAGGTAGTGGAGGCAGTGGCAGTACATTGTGGAGGAAACATTTATTTATGTCTTTCTTTTAAGACACCGGATACTTCAACAGTGTGATTGCGCTGAGAAAAGCCGTGCTGAGGAGAGAGAACAGCAGTGGCTGTGGTATAAGAAAAGAGCGGCTTGTGTTATATGTTTCAACACAGTAACGGAGCATCGTGATGTTCGTGCTGGGTCAAGTGCCTGATACATTCTGACAGCAGCATTTTGATGAAACATGTTGGTCGTGACGGTTATATTTAACTTTATGTCCATTCAATTGTGGAACTTGGTTTATTTTTGTGTGGGGGCAGATGATAGCAACAGATGACAGGAAGGAGTGGTGTTTAGAATGTCAGGTACTGGGGTCGTTCATCACGTGCCAAGAGCGGGCAATTAATGATGCCATGATTATGTTGTCAGTTGCACGCATTTAGTGGTGTGGTGTATTTCAATGTGGAAAATGTGAATTAGTTCTAGTTCATACTAGTGATATGTACGTGAATAGACTAGTGATTTATGTTAATGGCGCAAACGTTAGATGCTATCATCAATTAAGTGCATTAGAATGATATGATATGATTTGACATTTATAACATTTATAACGCGCCTATACTCATCATAATGCGCATGCGTTTGGGAGAAGTGAAAGAAATTAAATGTATTTGGCCAAGTGATACATTTAGCCCACATGCTAACAAATATTAATAGTAACGTATGTTAGATATAAGACATTGAATTACCATGAATGTAAAATAATGGTGCAATTATTTTGAGAAAGTTATCCAGCAATTTAATTATTTAAATTGTTTCAATAATGGAGCAAGGGGGTCGAATACCTATTATGATATATGCTGTTAGAGCTATAGGACAGCCGCCACTATTAGCAGGTCATGAGGACTGAGTGTACGGATATTTCATGAATTAATTTGAAGTGTGACAACTGGAGCGTGCTTGAGTATGTGGCGCGCAAGGTTGATAAAGTATATATGAGTGTTACACGCATGCATGCATGTATCAATTATTGAATTGTTGAATTTGTGGGGAATGACCAACCCTGCAGTTTATTTAAAATGTTATATCTTAATTAGTCCAGTGTTAAGGTTTATGGAATTCTGGAAGTGGTAGCTCACGAGGCGATTAAGCAAGTCTGGATATACAGGTTTGACGCAGTTATTGATTAATCCAGTGTTTAAAATGTATATTGTTCCAGCAGTATGAAGAAGTCTAGGTAATTAAATGAGGTAACACTTTTGTGTTCCTCTCCAGTGGTCACTAGGAAGTCTGGATATCGAGATTATGAGAAAGTCTGGTTTTGGAAACTAGCTACCAGCTTGAGTTTACCTGGCCAGCAGTTACTAGGAAGTCTGGGTTTGGTGTTGTATTAAACAATTTGTGTACCTACCCAGCAGATTAACAAAGTAGTGCACTTCTGTAGGTATTGAGTAATATGAGTAATGGAAGTCTGGAAATGGAAAATAGGTAGAACGTAGGATACCTGTCCAGCAGTGATAAGTGGGTAGAACAGTGGAAATGGTAGAGGTCTTGTGTCAGAGTGAATTTGAGGGGTTTTATCTGGTTAATAGGGCAGTTTTTAAAGCTCTTTTAGAGTTGAGATCATATCAATACATTGGATGTATTGTCTATAAGGAGTGACACAAGATTGAAATGACAAGAACTACTTTCATATTTTGCGGACAGTTAACATAGGACCTTAGGAGTAGCTAACCTTTTCTTCATGTGTATCTGTTAGTTTGTTCTTCTACGCAATACTCCCTTGTGTTGCGTTTTTGTGTTGTCATCTTTGTCATGTCAGAATCTTTTCCTACTTTTATATATTCTCTTTTGGGGAGGTGGATGTTAGTTTTGTCTTCACATGTATGTGGTTTTCCTGGTATGTAAATGATGTTAAGAGTTTGGACTTATTACAGAGTGTTGAAGTGTTTTCTTCGGTAAAGAGTGATCATTGTGCTCGAGAGTGAGAGACTCGAGTTCAGGATGAGGCAGATCCTGATAGGAGGTACTAGGTTTATTGGAAGTTGTTGGGAAGTTGGTTAGGTAATGTTTATGCCCTCATGTGAGTGTTTTTGCTCAGGCGTGGCCGGGCAGGCTTGTGGTCCTGGGTGGCTGTCAGGACAGTAGGTGTTTTGGCAAAATGTTGAGAAGTTGTATTTGTCCAGAATCTTATAGATAGAGTGATTATGGCCTATGTAAGAGTTATCTGGTTGTTGTTTTTAAGGAGGAGGGTGTGTATTATTCTGTATCAATATGTTTGCATTTTGTTATCTGTAAAGCTGCATGGAATGTGAGAATTGTATGAAGCATGTAGAATGGTTGTGTGATGAGTTCTCTGAGTGACGCTTGGTCACTTTTGGAGAGATATAGGAACCAGAAGGATGCTCAGTTACCGCTCTCCTATATCTAACCTTACCTGTAACTAAGACATAATAAATAAGCATTTCTTTTCTACATGAACTGGTCTGGAGTGGTCCCTGCTTCATGATTACTTACCTAAGACCCTGGAGAATACTTCACTTTTCATGGAAAATAATACCTTTTGTACACCATTGCACTGGTCTACAGTCAGCCTATCCAACTTCAGCCTTGGCTATCTATTGATCATATGAAGGAGCTATTTCTTAAGGTGGAAATTAGATGTCCGCCATACTTTATATCCTGGCGAAAAAGGTAGAATAAAGTGAGCTGTACATCATGGCACAACCGAAACGAAAACGTCCAAAACACAGAGAGGGTGAGTGACAAGATAACTCCCTGTCACTGAGATAAACATTTTCCAGTACTTGGCCTTCCTTTTCCAAATCATTGGCATCTGGTCCTTACTTCCATTTTGTGTGCTTGGAGTTGACCAAGAATTCTTTATTAGTTTGAGCAATAAAAATAACAATGTGCCTCTCCCCGCCCCCCAGTTTGCTGCCGTTTCTTAGCAGTTTTTTCCTATTCCATAACACGGAAGTGAAAAAAGAATTGCGAAATGGTTCTGTTCCATTTCTTACAGTTCTGCAGATTTAATGTAATCATTACATCAAAGGCCTATAAATCTCATCTTTGCTATGATTTTGGACACGTAAATTTAACAAAACAGTAGCCTCCTACTTAAGTGTCCAAAGCATGTACTATGCCACCCATAGTGTATGGCCGCTGCTTATCAGAATTCCTCATGCGTTGGAAGAGCCTTGATTCATACATCCTGTGTGGAAAGCCTCCACGCCTTGACATTTGAGGTGCCTCACAACAGCAGGAAAAAGCTGTTACTATGGAAACATAGTGCTCTGTTAGTAGACGAGAGAGGTGCTGTTTTTAATTTTCCACTATAATACCTATTTTAAAATAATAATAATGCAGTGGTTGTGTATCCAGTGGCCAATGCTAATGCCAACCTATCACACACAGAGAAGCAGGTGTGCTGTCATCCTGGACTGTGCTCTTTTAACTCTTATCATGGCCGACTGACATCCTCGCCTTACCCTTACCAGAACATTTCCTGCAGCAGCTTGTATAGAGCTGCTCTGTCCTATTCAATGAACCCACATCATAATGCATTGGGCATCATTATGGGTTTGGTGGTGTTTCTTCCAGTAATAACGCCAAACTCAAATATTGTTACCACATGCATTTAACACACAGTAACAGGAAGGATCCACGTGATTTCGAGTTATATGGACCCTTAAATTATTCGCAGTGTTTTGAGTGGGAGGCTAAACTGAGGGGGGCTCTAGTTAGGAGGCGTAGCCTAAGTAGAGGTGGGTGTACTTAGACCACGCCCCCTAACTAGAGTGTTAAGGCGGTCTTGGAAACCCAAATATTACACAGATGATGAGGTGGCCAGAAAAACTCGGGATTCAATAACGGAAATAGACAAAGTGAAAGGCAGAACAAAAAACACCTTTAATACTCGAAGTAAATAAAGCGGGGGCAGCATACAAGCACACAGGGTTATAGATCATACAACAAATACTTTTTATACCAAAAGCATGTCATAATGACAGCATCATAATGCAAAACCTACCAGGTGAGGGGACTGGATAATATTAGTAACTATGTATGTGCTCTATTGGTGTTAAACTTGTAATTGGATAATACCTATCTACTGGCTCCTCCTATGAACACAACTAAATTGATAACAGCAAAAAATACATCACTCTTACAATAGTCTATTGGTTGGCTTTCTGCTGACCACCCCTGGGCTACAGATAGGACAAAGGCTAAATGGGAGATGGGGAAGCAAGGTCCATGGACTGCTTTCCTTCAGTTCAAGAAAATACCATCCCTCCTCTCCTAGGCCATGAGCCAGGGTGATTGCCTTAGTAGTTAACCTTGTGCAGCACCTGGTGTCTGGGAATATACATGAACAGTGAAGTTATCTGTGTCTGTGTCTAATGAATAGTCTAATGAATAGACAGTGTTCTTGAATTATAGGTCATGTGTGAGAGGGCCACATTTGGAATTAGTACACCCTGCATTTATGAGTATTTTAGTTTATATTAATACAAATGTTATGGTCTCCACTGGCACTGTGGACACTCTTGAGCTTTTTCTCCATATGCAGATGTCTTCCAACAAGTGGGTGTGGGGCCCTGGTAAGAGCAGGAGAGCTGGGGCACACTGGCATTATTACCTTTGGTACACCCAGCAATTCAATTTTGATCCAAATCATGGGCTCCAAGCCCAACAAAAGGAGAGTCTGGGAGCACCAAAGATATGACACCAGTACACCCCAACTCTCCTTCTGTGTCTCAGTGAGGGGCCAACAACCAGCAGGCACCCCTTTTAAGGATGCGTGTGGTTAAAGGGCTGCCTCTGGGGTCGGTAACCCCACAGGCAACCCTTTAACCACATGGCTCCTTGAATGAAAGGGTCCCTGCTGGGCGTTGGCTCTTTACTAAGGAACAGAAATGGGCTGGATTGTTTTTGTTTCTGAGTAACAAGCCAACACCCAGCAGGCAGCTGCACAGTTAAAAGGCTGCCTGCAATGTCAGCAATTCGAATTTGAAAAAAGAAGAGGCCGGTCGCTCTTTAACCTTGCACGCTTCAACTAACCGGGTTGCCTGATTGGTCGTTGTAGCTGGGGCTAGTCTGGGCTGAACCCCAGCAGGGCCCGGCTTGCGAGCCTTTCTTGGAGAGTGCCGGTGCTGCACCCTGGCTACCCCTGGTCCACTTAAAGCCGTGGTTATTCCACATTTTGGAGTGACATTGTACTCCATTAAGGAAAAACGGTAAGACCATAGGCGGTAAGACCGCCTGGATAATACTGCATCCAATAATTCTTTTGTCTGGAGGTAATTTGGAATATGGATTCCAAAACACATAATAGTGCAGAGTGGTCAAACATGTGGTATGTGGAATTACCACATGTTTTACTGTTACTGAAAAACTTGTAATGCAGTCTTTAGCCTCAGTTTCCGGCGAGAGCCCTCAAGCGGGCAGAAGCGGGGGGACAGACCATTACCATTACAGGGCAAATGCCTGGCTAGACTGCTGCATAAAAGCTTAAAGGGCTGGCCTCTGGCTGATTTAAGGTTGTTTCACTGCATGTGCACATCATCATCCCTCTGTTTCTATTCATTTGAGGGACAGTCAGAGCTGAGACCACTCTATACAATACAATGATTTTCTGTTAGCATAATTTAGGTTACTGTGCTGATACACCTGGGCCAGAGCCCCTCCCTTTAATGGTTATCAACGTAAAAAAGCAGTTGGCAACATTTAAATAGCTCATGTTAACAGTATTGGGGCAAGGATTTGGAAGGAGATGGAACAATATTCAAATGTGCATGAGTGGGGGGGGAGTATGATCTGAGATTTAAAAATGGACCGCCCGCGGCCTCCTCCTGCCTGGGCTGCTGGGGGCATTGCCATGTGGCCCTGGTTTGATTTGTAAAAAGCTCCCTTTCTGCCCCTAGAGCTGAGGGCACAATTCAGGTACTGATTTGGATACTTTTCACTAGGATCTATGGGCCTCATTAGGAATTCGCCAATAATGATGTGTTATTTCTGCAGAATTACTGCCAAACTCATTTACCCTTACCACCGCTTAGTCATGTGGCTATATCGCAGGATTATGAGTGGTGGTAAGGCATAGTTTATCTACATTTGTGGAATCCATAAGACGCAATGGAGTTTTCTTTTAGGTTTAATGCAAGCAGTAATTCACTGCTATAAATTACCATATTTCTGGTAGTGAAGTGGTGGCTTTACCTCCATTTGTATGCTGGAGGTACATCGTCCAGTTCACCTCAAAACCCAGAGTTTGGCGGTGCATTAAAGTTGGCGGCAATTCCGTTACAGCCAAAAAGAGACAGTCATGGAATTATGTGAACTTTTTACTGCACTGCCAAATATACTAATGAGGCCCAATGTGATTTCCACAAAGTCAGTTTATTTGTATTTTTTATTTATTTATAGTGTAATTGGGTAGTTAAAACCTTAAACACTTATAAAAAATTAAAAACATATCATATTGAATCAAATTGAATTAGATGACATTTCATATAACAATTTCCTATCACCAATACAAAATCAATACAGCACTTGCACAAATATAAAACATCACATCAAATTACATTTCATATATCGATTTCGTAACACGGATATAAAATAAATATACCACTTATACAAATACAACAGCCAAACATATCAAATCGCATTTCATATAACAGTTCCTTGTCCTGAGTGTGAGGTCAATATTGCACCATTTTACTTTTAGCAATTTAGCGAATCAAAAACCAAAAGGCAATTAAAAGCAAACATATCTTTATGGCACCAATCTTTATAAAACCTAATACTCCATTATTCTAATTAAAATTCATTCCACAATCCTAATTCCCATTTACAGTGGTACATTTACAGGTAGATCTTTCAACTTTCTTTAAACATTTTCTCCATAATAGTAAGCTGCACTGATATACATCAGCGGTTCTGTTGCATAAATACCTGACCAAAATTCGTCCGATGTTACCATCCTAAAATCATGAATTAGGTCTTTATACCCTCTATGATACAATTCAAGCAATTTCTCACAATCAGTTAGGTGGTGTCTTATTGTTTCAATCTCATTTTGGCACAACCTGCACACCATTTCTGCTCTATGTACTTCAGGCACCAACATATTCATAGCAGGGCAGTATATTAAATTAAATCTCAGTAATGTAATAAATCTAGAAAATAAATCTAGAAAAGTGATGATTTCCTTCCTTCCATAAATAGCTACATGGCTGCTTCAATACCTTATAAGCTGTATGCTTCACATCGTCGCTTTTTTCCAAACAGCTCTTCATTTTGCGAAGGCCCCAATAGATAGCCTTTCTCTTCAAAATTTTGAAAAACCTATTCAAATCAGTTTTCTCATTATGTAAGTTCATATTGATATCACTTCAAAAGTTGAGAGATGTATCAGTCAGATCTTTCATAGCCACATTCGTATTCTTCTGCTCAGCCATACATCTGCCCATTACTTTCAATTAACTATCTTCATTGTCAATCAGCGACATAATTTTAAAGTATAGCTTACAGCACTTTTCATTGAGTAGTAAGGGATGTAAGTCCCAATTCACTTCTTATAGCCTCTATTGGAGTAGATTTAGCTGGCATAAAGCAGGTCTCCATAATTTCCCTTCGATTTTTCCTAAGTCTTCCAAGTATCTAGCAGCCAGTGTTTCAATCGCATATAAGGCCCCCGGGACAATACAACTCTTATAAATCTCCAGTAGCCCCTCCAAGGAGTGGCCGCCCTTGAAAGCCATATAAGATCGAATCACATTCCATTTTTTTGTCACCTTACTTTAAATCATCTCACAATAATAGTTTCGGGGGGGGATTATCCCTAACTAACATACCCAAATATGGGTATGTATCTACCACCTCAATCGGCTGAGAAATAATTTTCCATTGGGACTTATATTTCTTTTTCCTACAGCCCCCAAAAACCATAATCTTAGTTTTCTCTACATTAATGCTGATATTATTCTCAAAGCATACCTTTGCAGCTCGTCTAAAGACTTCTGCAGGCCAATTGGGGTTTTGTCCATCAATACTGTGTCATCTGTATATGACATCCAGCTGACAAGGTACTCTCCGATCTTCGGTGGATGGTTGTTAGTATTCTCCAGCCTATCGCCCATATCTGCGACATACAGATTATATAGGACTGGTGAGGTGACGCAGCCTTGTTTAAGGCCCAAATTAGTGATAATAGATTGTGATCTATGTATCCTTTTATTCAAGCTGATGCAGACTGTTGTATTGCTATACGTTTCTCTTAACAGATGTAATACAAAGGGATTAATTTTCCAATTTGCTAGCTTACACCATAATTTGTCTCTGACAACACAATCAAAAGCTCTTGAAAAATCTATAAAACAAACATATCAATTCCTATCTATGTTCTTCCGTGTTTCAGCAATGATGCGATTTAATGCCACCATATCAAGTTAGTTGAAGCCTGATCTAAAGCCCGTCTGACAAATTGATAGTATCTTATTTTCAGTGCTCCAATCTTTTATAATTTGCAACAGCAAAGAACAAAAGATTTTACAGCTTGAATCTGCCATCGCTAACAACCAGTAGTTTTCCGAGCAGCTTCTATTTCCTTCTTTATGAATTGGAATACATATGGCTTTGCGCCAGGGATTTGCCCACTTTTCCATATGCATGTGTAATATTCCAACAAAATCTGTCCCCACCTCCTCGGGTTACGTTTAAGAACAATGTTAGACAATTTGTCTGGCCTTGGAGCTCTCAATGCTTTCATCTTGTTTATAATATTTAAAATATCCTTAATACCAAAGGGAAAAATTGTATTCATGCCATTTAATCTAATTTCTCTAATAACCTCCAGTCTATTTTCTCTGTAATAGAGTGTGGATATAAATTTCGCCCATACATCCATAGTGATTGTATTAATGTCTGTACGACACTGGCGATATAAATACCAACATTTTTTGGAATCATGAGTGTGGCATGAAGTCAGAATCATTCTCCAATTAGCATTATTAATATCCCACCTATAAGCTCTTAGCCAGTTTTTGTATTTTGTACGGAGGCTGGCTATTCTTTGGAGTTTCCTAGTTTCTGACATATACATATCTTTCTTAATAGGATTTATGTCCATCTTGAGACTCTTCTTCCTTTCAACTATGTGACTATCATATATGTTCTTATGTTTTTTCCCATCCTGTGGGTCAGTAGTATCCTGTATAATTCCCAATAAATTCCCAATAGCCTTTAAGCCATTACAGGCAATCTCTTGACCATCTATATTTAGGATATCAAACATTTCACCGAATTTATTTAAATGTTTGTCTGTCCAACTTAACCTATTAAAAGCCCCATTAACTTGAATATTCATACTTTCACCTATTAAATACTTTCTACCTTGGCGGCCAAATAGACAACATTTCAATACTTTATGATCACTGAGTGATATATGAATGTGGTGAAAGCTTTTAAGTAATTTTAATAAGCCAACATTTATGAACATGTAATCAAGTCTGTAGCTCGCCTTCCCATTAGACCAGGTTGAATGATTGTCCCCAAAGGTATCTGGTTCTAAAAATGATAAACCCCAGCTCTGTAATATATTTAGCCAAGCTAACCCATTAGTAATCTGTCTGGAATGCTTTTGATCAGGGCCCATATTCCCTAACAACAATGGAGGGGCTTTATCAAAATCCCCACAACATTCCTCCCACTCTTCCATTAACTAGCCCTCTATAGTATCCATTATGGTCTTTCCCATCTGCTCAATGCAACTCCCCCCAGGACAGGAATATACATTTATCAAAAGTAACTCCTCCTGATCAACCAAATTACCTATTATGACGCACATAACATAATCTGACATACCAAATTTCCCATAATCTCTAATGGTTAGGGGGCATTTAACACCAACACAAAGTCCTCCCATAGGGCGTCCCTTATCTCCAGCTATTGCAGGTTTCGTCATAATATTATATCCATCCATAACTATCGTCCCCCTTACACAGGTTTCTTGGAGTGCAAAAACATCACCACTTTTTAACAAAAGAGTTTCCATTTCCACCTTATATACCTCGCTTTCTCTAGAATTTAGGCCAGATCTTTCCATATTAACAGGTACATCTAGGAATTTAACCACCAACTCATTACTTTCTTGTGGATCTTCCTTATCCTTACCTCCTAAGTCTGTATCCTCCTATAGATCCTTGATTTTACCATTTCCTAAGAGACATCTTTCCAACCCTTTATCTTTAGGTTTAGGCTTATTTTTCACTCCCACTTGAACTATGAGATTTGCATTTAACTCAAACCTATTAGCAACTTTAATGCATTCCACATCATTTAGTGCGGTATCTGCTAAGGCCGGACAATTTTTCTTAACAAGTGTTTTCCTTTTGGGTTTACACAACTTGTTTTTATTTTTGTTTCCTTTTTTATAATTTCTTTTACGGTCAATCGCCGTCCAAGACCTTGAGAGCATGCTAGACCACCTTCTTGATCTATGTCTACTACTATAGTATTTCCATCACCCCCCTCTTTCTCTTCCGTAACTATAATGTCCTCACTACTACTCCTCTGCTCCTTTTCTTCCTCTGTTACCAGAATACATAATTCACTCCGATCCCCTTTCTGTTCACTAATAGCTACATTTGATAGGGGGAACCCCTTCCTATTTTCCCAATCTGTAGGAATTATGTTCAACAAAGCCTTCATATTCTCATTAACCATAACAACCATTTCCTTCACCGTTTGTTGCTCATTCACGAGATTAGTACAGATCCCCAATAAGACATCCACAGTGACTATTAGAGAATCTATTTTTTCCCTCGAGTGCCATGTGTTTTCATCCTCCCCCTCATTGTCTCTCCAGGAGCAATCACCTTCATTATCTGCTTCCATTAATGAGTTGTCCTGTGCCAATTTCTCGAGGTCGAGTGTGATGGAGTGATTTGTCCCAGTTACATTATTCATACTTAAAGAAGCCTCTGCACTTTTTTTCCATTTGACTCATGGCTGTGCCTATAGTCAGGCCCATTGAATGGCAGCGAATGTCATAGCATACATTTATTAATTAATTATTATCTATCATAGAGCTATTCCCAGGAATGGGGATAACACCCCCCCTAGTGAAGTCTTTTACCAAATACATCTTAGTTAAAAAGTCCAGTATTTTCGGTTGCTCCAACACTGTAGTTTCCTTTATTTCCCTAGATTATTTACCCGTTGGTGTTTTGGAAATAGGGGTAAAAATCACAGTGTTATTTTAACTTTTCTTTCTGTTATCATTTGATCTTAATTTAGGCGCCATTTTAACTTGGTCGATTCCACAAACCTCAGACTTTTCTGAAGAAATTAGGGCCTGTTATTTGAATAGTTTATAAAGTGCTACTTCTCCTCTAGTATCAGTGTGTCTCTATGTAAACCATGAATTCCTCTAAAACCACTTAATATAAAATAGTACAATAATATAAAATTTGCAGTTGATAAAAACAAAACAATGACAGTTTTAAAGTGCAAGTGCAATATATTATATTATTATATTGGGCAATGGGAGATAACAATTCAAATTCCTCAGTATAACCAATAAATAACCTGTACCCGTCGGGTAATACAATCAGTATTGCGAGTATAACAGCTCAATTAATATCCGATTATACTCTCAAATAAAAACCACATTTTTCTGTCAAATATACTTTTAGGAAAATTATCACAATCCCATAGTACAAAAGCGGAGTTGTTGTGAGAGACAGAGAGTAATAGGCACCCTGATCTTAAAATGAAAAGAAAGGCCAATGGGGGAGAATAAACTTCGCAACCCCCACAGCTTAACGTCAATCAGCTATAGTCAGTTTCAATGTTCCATAGCATATAGGTTCAATGAGGGAGAGCACACCTCGCAGCCCCAAGACGTTATGGGCCCACTTCTGGCATAAGGCATAATCTGTTTAAAAAAACTAACTTCATGCTTAGTGTGAGCTGTAGGGGAACACCAGAAAAGTTAAAACTCTCAAACAGTGATGTGTTGCAGGGCGAGGAAAGCCCGAGAGCTTAATGAACTGCCAGAGTCCGTCTCTCATAACCCACCCCCCGCCCTGCCCTGTAACTTTCCACAAAAAATCTCCTTGTAAGAAATACGAAAATAGAAAATGTTTCTCCATGCCAGTACCATCTTACTGCCGGGTATTTTACTTAATCCTTCGCACTTCACGCTTTCCCAGTTGGACAGTCCGCTATGCACAACCTGCAACTCCGATACCTGCTAGAAAGGTTTATGATTCTTTCCGGCTTCCCGCTTTCAGCCAAAAAGCCCAGACGGCTGCTCCTCGTCCTTTTCCCCTCAGGACTTAACACTGCAAGGTTGAGTGGGCTGGTCTTATATGCAGAAGTTCCTGTTTCCGCGATCAGCACGTCAGGATTCCTTAAAGGGACAGGTATCCCAGCAGAATGCACAACGCTGCACCGACATAGCTAACAGGTGAATTTAAAAGTTATTTGCCCAAACAGCTGCTCCTCGCCCTTGTCTCCTCAGGGTTTAACGCCACAAGGGCGAGTGAGCTGGCCTTATATGCAGAAATTCCTGTTTCCGCGGTCAGCACGTCAGGATTCCTTAAAGGGACAGGTATCCTAGCAGAATGTACAACGCTGCACCGGCACAGCTTGCAGGTGAATTTAAAAGTTATTCAGCCAAACAGCTGCTCCTGGCCCTTGTCTCCTCAGGGTTTAACGCCGCAAGGGCGAGTGGGCTGGCCTTATATGCAGAAATTCCTGTTTCCGCGGTCAGCACGTCAGGATTCCTTAAAGGGACAGGTATCCTAGCAGAATGTACAACGCTACACCGGCACAGCTTGCAGGTGAATTTAAAAGTTATTCACCCAAACAGCTGCTCCTCGCCTTTGTCTCCTCAGAGCTTACCCAGGTGCATTCTGTCTTCGTGACCAGGGCATGGGCTCAGTTTACCCAGATGCCAGATGCGATATGCAATGAGATATACAGCACTGTCTCCCCAAGCAAGCAGGTAGGTTAGGCTGTTAGGTGGTGCATTAGTGCTTTAATGCCACCCATAAACTGAATCTATTGCATTAGACAACCGATAGTGATAAATGGCATATGAGGAGGGACACAAACCTTGTAGGTGCTTTTTGGGTCATTTCCTGTCCCTTGGCTTCCAATGACCATACTAATCCATTTCCACCCAGTTCCTGCCCCTCCCCACCCAAAACACCTCCTAATGGAAACTCTTTGAGCTCACATTATTGAAGCCTTACGATCAAATTTTGCAATCGAACTGCCTGCCGGTGTTTTTTGAAAGCAGTCTTCTGAGATTTAACTACTTAATTGGAGATGTAAACTAGGTACCGGTGTAATAGGAATGCCTTCACCAAATCTTCTGTCAGCCAATATACGTGTCTCTCACTGAAGTCCTGTTAAAAACAAGCATTGACAAAGTCATAGCAGGGGCATGACAGTTTGATTTAGAAAGACCGCTCTGTGCGGTCACAGAGCAGTCTTTCGAAATTGATATTTTTTTGGTTCGTTTAAAAAAAAAATGTCTTTTGACCTAATACCGAGAAGGGAACAGAGAACAAAAGAAAGAGACATACAAAGGGTTGGTGTAGGAAGATAGCCTACAATAATAAGAACACCCAATAGGAGATGGGAATAGGGTAAAGCTTGGGCTAGAATATGAAAGTAGGGTCCAGCATAAAAGGGAGTTGGGAAAATATTGTGTCCCTCAGCTAGCAAGCTTCTGCTGCCCACTTATAGGGACAGGACTCACTCCTTCACCTCTAAAAGAAATGCAACCTTTGCCCTCTCCAAAGAAAAAATCTCAGGTTGGTAATCTGCCTATTGATAATTGGAGTGGAAATCTTAGAAGGAATCACTATATCGCAAAGTCAGAATTGCAGCACAGAGACCCACCTGCTCCATGATCAACAATCTGGGTCAATACCCTCTATAGGAACTAAATCTACCTGAATCCACATAAAAGCGACATTCTGAATGTCATTAGACGGCAACCAGGCAACCACCCTGATTCTATTTTAATTTTCAGGAGCATGTAACACCGCCTCCAACGCTGCATGTGCATTCGAGGCACAGTTGCAAAATGGCCAGCGTCATTCCTCCACGACCATTCTGCTATAGCCATAAATGGATAATTCATCTCTAGCCTGCTTATTCTGCCATGTGGATAATCACAGGGATCTGACCTATCACTTTAGCTGTACACGCATAATGGAGTAGGTTTGCCTCTATCACAGAATAAGTTGCAATGTCTCTCGTAGAAAAAAGAAAGTGAGGCT
Organism: Ambystoma mexicanum; assembly: GCF_040938575.1. NCBI lineage: Eukaryota > Metazoa > Chordata > Amphibia > Caudata > Ambystomatidae > Ambystoma > Ambystoma mexicanum. The sequence continues at coordinate 310,093,459 of NC_090921.1, forward strand.
CTGCCTCTTGATAAGTGTACCCCATCTAGAAACTCCTAACCTAACCTACAGTAAAGCACTCAGGAACTTACCTTTCTATAAAGAGGAGTCATTTTTGTTTTCCGCCATCTTCAATATACCTGCACCTATGCTGACATTTCCCCCTACAAATCCCTTACAAATTGCAAATGACTAACCGACAATTAATGATCCACTTGGGGGTTGAGGGTTGATATTAGCTGAACTTGGCGTGGTGCCTTGAAAACATCCAGAGTTGGATAGATCAATAGCAACCTCTACATTAATGGTTATAAAATGAAAATCATGTGGTCTAAACAAAATCACCGTTCACCTCACCCACCCCACTGAGTAGGCCATGAGTCACTGTTAAGTGAGTGAGAAATCCCAGCAAAATATTTCACTCAAATCTCTCAATGACACTAAAGATAACAAACTTGATGATAAATTGCCAACACCAATTACACTTGCTCTAAAAAAATCCTGCTCAAGTCCTAGATTTTCATCATAAGGTAGATGGTTTCTGAGAATGAGTGCTGAATAAATCAGACAATGGGAACAGCCTATCCTTGGGCTTAAATATTACATCATTTACACACTTCAATTGATCCAAATCAGGGCTTCTAGAATCATCAAGGAATGCTGAACTATGACCAAAGCACATTCTGAACTGACTCCCTACCGAACAGAGTTGGGTTCAAAATGCTATGCGCAGTCCAAAGGATCTACTGGAGAATGTGTCAAATTTACCCTAGCCAGCATATACATCCCTATACACCTAGCAGCCTCAGCCACGTGGATCTAGTCCATTTTCATGTGACAGCAACATGGCAGCAGACTGATTGTAAGGACAAGCCCTAAACTCTGTATTCATTTATCTCGGAACTAATAGACTGGAGAAGAATCAGCTAAATTTCTAAAAACCCTGAAGACAATCCTCCTCCAGCCGGCCGGTCTTCCCAAACTAAGATCCACAGTATCTGCCAGTATGTACGAGTCCTCAGGAAGTGTGAATAGAACTTTGGCACAAACAGCTGGAATGCAACATTTACTTTGGCTACAAAATATGTCTTCCCTTCCAAAGCTACCCCTCTTTGCTGCCTTCATCTTACTTCCTATTCCCACTCTTCAGAGGGTGCCAACCCATTCCCCCTCAACTGATATATAGATAAAATGGTAGGGGGGTCAAATAGTTCACGCTCCTGTCCGTCATTGTAGAAATCAGGATTAGATTTCCTTTTTTAAAAGTAAAAAGTAAATTAGAAATAAGGGATCACTGCACACACGTGGTTTGGGGTGGCACAGGAAATGAAGGATGCGTTCATATTACACACACTCCATAAGCGCTACAGGGATAGAAGAAAAAGCACAGTGTCAGATAAATATGTATTTTAAAATGGAAACTTAAATACAAATGGTTTCCGGGCCTATAAAAGCCATTTGTGGGGAACTATATACCATGCCATGGGTTTTGAGATAGGCAAGAAGGACCGACACACAGATTTTGGCAGCAAAATCAGCAATTTGGAACATTCAGAACTATTAATGATGGGAGTAAGGCAGTGTTGGCAGCATCTTGTAACAAGATATGAGGTAGGTTAAAAATGGAATTAGCATAGAAATCAGACAAGAATAAGATAAGGCTAGGCAATTAATAGAAGCTTCTGACACATTGTTGTTCACATGTGATAAAGTTATCCAATGGTGACAAAGGGATGTTTACGCTTTAATTAACATGGCCTATCAAAGCTTACCATGCACAAGGTGCTAATTTGCATAAAAATGTTGCGTAACCTTAGGAAATCTATAAAGCTAGATTGGATGCTGACATGCATTGAGAGAGTGTGTTTTTTTTTTCTTGATAATTAAAGACCCGTTGTTACTCCCAGGAGTCTGTTCTTTCCCTGTCTCTGCCTGATGGATTGGAGCATTAGAATCCATGGATGTCTGATGGAGGCATGGGGTGTGTGGAGGAAGGACCCCCTATACACCACCATACCCCATTCTTCTTCCTATTCTCACCTTCCCTGAGCCCCTTCTCCTTTGAAACAATGATGATTGCACTCAGAGCATATCCATCCAATGCATTGATTGGTGAGATATCAAGAAGGGCCAAAAGAGTTGGCGCAGGAAGTAGCATTGATGCCCAGGGTTATGTAGGAGGACATTGCTTTGAGTTTATGTGGGTATGTATTGGCTTGATGTATCTACAGACCACAGTGATATACTTGCATAAAATGAGAACTATCTCAGAGCACAGCAATCTGAAACTGAGTGTTTCCTGTGAAAAAGATGTTATAATACATACATACATGTGCCCTATATCTTCTGATATCGACCATGAAGCATAAAACACCAGATTCTTAGTGGTATGCCTAATAACATTCTTCTATTGTGGTTCAACATTTTTAGCATTTGGCACTGATATTCTTTTCCTGCTATTGATATATATATATTGATATATATATATATATATCTATATATATATATATGTGAAGTAGACTGAACGGTAGTCTTTTGTCTGGGATCTTATATATGTATGGTTCGATTATAGAGTGAGCTGCAATAGAGTTTCACTCAACCATCGTTTCCTGACATCCTGAAATCACAGTAAAAGTTTCTCTGACGTCACTTGTTTGTGCCCCATTTCCTCATATTAAGAAATGTCTCAGAGTATGACTCGAAGCTCAGTAATCTTCAGGGATATGCATTGAATGATATTGATTAACTGGCTACATTGAACAATAATTACTTTCATAAACTGTCATTTTATATACCAGGCCCTATTATGTAATATGACGTTAGCCTGTTACTAAGAAACTGTCTGATTGCTTACGTAAAAAATAAAATAGGAGAGAGACAAATGGAACATTGTTTATTTCCACTCTTCATTTACAATATTGTTTGATATTTACAAAAAGGAAATGCCTTAGGAAGGTACACAGGGCAACCATCAATTGTATATAATAATAATAATAATAATAATAATATATTAGCACAACTGCTAACATGTATGTAACCTTCAAGTATCGAGCGCCCAGATGCCTCTAGGGTTAGGTGCGCTCTACAAATGTCCAAATAAATAAATAAATAAAATAGTTAGCCTTCAGCAAAAAGTTCCCCAATCTTTTGGATGTTCAAATGGGGCAAGTAAGTAATTTCAAAAGATTTGGCAGTCACCAGCACCAGTGGGAAAAATGGATTGGTAGCTTGGTAGCGCAATGAATCATGTCGATGAAGCGATGGCGAGCTAAGATACCCATACATTGATATTTTGAGCACAACCTTCTGAGTGTGGACTCTGCACGCTGTGTTCTGGTGCTCAAGAGGATGTCTGTAAGGCAAGCAGTAAGTATGATCTTCAACCTGTGGGAAATACGTGAACCACGCCACCTCCGCTCGTGAGCCCTGCTCATCAGCTGGAGATTCTGAGCTGTGCCTTCTTATAAACAAGAGCTAAATGGACTTAATAAAATTTCATAAAAGAACCATCCTGCGAGAACGCTAATGCCAGTTTAAATTTGAATGAGCACACGTACCCTCATGAGAATTATGAGTACCACTTACAAAAGATTTGTCATGATGGACTGAATAATTCCTCCTAATATAGCTGCTCGAATGATGGTCGCCGGCCACCACGAAAAGGATGATAACAGATCATCAAGAACAATTTTGTATTTAATTTGGCACATCTTTTACTTGACATGTTCTTGACTCAGGCATGTTCACCACAAAGTGGAGTGGGAGAAATGTCCACATATAAGGAATGACAAATGAGTTAAGTCGAACCAGTGGTACAAGTGTACGAAAAAGAATAGCAGAACTTTGTTCTCTGCTGGCCTGTCTCTGGTCCCTACAAACCCCATCACCAAGTCCCCTCCCACGCGAAATTCAAACCTCCAAACAAACACACCAGCTGTTTAAGGCAACGTTCAGTGCAGTGCACTGAAGTGCAAGTTTCAACTGCTTCCTACACTTTTATTTTAAAACAAAACCATTCTGGAGCGGTTTCTTTTTAGGAACAGTGAAACTTGAAAAGAAACAGTACAGGAGTGGCGCTACTAGCCGCTCACGCCCACTTCGACCAATGAGTAGAACTGTGCAAAGTAAGGCATACTGGATTTCTGTAATGTTTATTGTGAATATGCGCAGATAACTCATGCTAATCAAACAGTCAATACTTGGCATCGTCTACTGTTACTGAAAATTACCTTAGTTTCCTCTGGAGAAAATAGAGCTGCTGAGGGCTATAACCTCCTTGGAGAGAAGGGGGTCACCCATCAAGAACAGACCCAGTTAGTGGCCACGGTAATATAGAGTGGAGATGGCTACCCAACATTCACAAAAGGTGTAGCTCATTGCAGAAATGTGATGCATGAATGACAGTCTAAAAACATCGAGTTAGCCAAAATGCTACATCAATTGGACAAAATTGAAGATAATGAAAGAAGGATAAGTGCCCCTTAAGATAACATTCACACAGCATATAAATAATAATGCAGTCAGCAGGACTATGAGAAAAGCTTCATATGCTGGAAAACAGGACACTTTACAATAAACTACATTATGTCTGAGTGTTAGAAGGGAACAAGGGCACGACATTGACGGTATTATCATTGACACGTGTGCACAAAGAACTAGGCCCTAAACCGAACACGCATACTGAACTTCCAACACAAAAGGAAACACTCAGGTCATATAGATCCGCATCTGACGCGAAGTGTGCAGGTGCACACGTCCACAATTGCCAATGATTTTTCAGCATTCGGTGTAACGTGTAGACAAAGCTTCAATAAGGTGTTGGGGGCTAAGAATGGATCTTATTATCAACATTATTTTTGATTCCCAGCCGTGTTTCATGTAAAGATACAACAAGGCACATATTTAATGATCCCCAGCCAGTGCGTACCTTTTTGTAATCTCAAGACCTACTTCATCTTGGGGAAGAAGCAGCTTTCAAATGCCTTGCATTATGATGCTGCATCGATAAGCAGAGCATCCTTAGCAGCATTACAGAACGAGTGGTGAGTGGTGAGCGCGTCAGAGATCACAAGTTAGGGAAGGATGGAAAAGAAGGGTCTCCCCCACATGAGAAGACAGTAAATTAGGGGCCCGATATCCCAGATCTGGACAAAGCAATGATATACTCTGATTTCTATTGAAAATCGGTCACCAGAAGACTCTTGGTTTACCACTATTTCCCCCAAAACTATAGATTTACACACTGTGTCTTGCATCCCCCCATGGGGTCTTTGGGATGGACATCTTCGTTCATGGTGGGACTAGTTATTTGCTTTATTTAGATCACAGTTAGCTCTTCACGCCACTTCAGAATGCCCAAGTAGCATGGGACATAGTGGTACTGTCATAACTTACAATGTTGATAGTACCTCTAATGTTGTATAACTCACATGTACAGCTCTGTAATCCTCCGAGTAATCTGGTAGGCTGCAATGGTTTGCATGCTCTCGTATCTGGAGCAAGTCCTACTGGCCAAGAAACGATCACTGTTCCCCTCTATCAGGTGGAAAAGCATTACTAGAAACTGTACCAAAGATCTAGAGTATGGCTATTTATACCTTTTGCTCTTGTAATGGGAAGGGTTAGGGCAACCCACAAAAAGACGTAAGGTCTCTGAACATCTATGGACACCATATTGATTGTTCATTCCTACAGGAAACATATGGCTCTATAATGTGTTCCCAGGGTACACTTAGAGGGTGGGCAGCTGAAGGCTTTTAGGCTTAATATGCACATCAGCATTCTGGAGTGGCTACATGTTTCAATACATCTATGCCTTTCATAAAAGAACAGACATTAAGGATCCTGCATGTCCCAATTCAAACACATACAGCGATGCTTCTCAGCATCTGCACCCCAGTGGGAGACAGAACCTCCTTATTTGTTGATTTATTTTCTAAAAATGTCCAATACTTCCCCTTTTATGACAGTTTTGGGTGGAGTTTTCTATGTAATATTTAATCCTACAATGGATAGGCACCCCCCTCTTATTCAGAGTGCTATCAATCAGTGAAATCATTAGGCGACCTGGCACTTACATTGGAGCTAGTCGATGTATGGAGGACATTACATTTCACACAAAGGGATTTTGCATTTTATTCTGCACCTCACACTATGTCCTTCGGGCTAGATGTATGGTTTAACCTTAAAAATGTTGCCTCATATGTCTCCATGCAGCATTTTATTGATTATCTTGTTGGGCCAAATCCATCTTATTTCCCTTAGGTTCAATTTAGTTTTGAAACCTCCACCTTGAAGGAGAAATTTAGAAATGTTGAGCTTTATAAACCTACCGCATGTGACGCAAGAAAATCTTGAGAGCATGCATGCTGAATTTTAGGTGAAAGAACTTGAGATTGAAATATCTGCGCTCGCAATAGGCATGGCTTCTCGAATAGTAATCTTATTCATGTTTATAAACTCTTTAAGAAAGAAATAGCCACCAAATGTTTATTATTTTCAAAAACAAAATTAGTTCTGATGTGCTCACAGCATCATTTTAACAAGTGTAGGGGAGGAATGGCCACGAGGCCCTCCTCACCTACAGCTCCCTCCCCAGGTGAGGACCATGGCTCGGTGGGAGCACCCTCATGCCACCCGGGCCCAGGTGGAGGGGGGTTCACCCGCCGACGACATTGCCCACACGCACCCTGTCTTTGCATTTACCGAAACTTAAGTTAGGCCTAGACGCCATCGTGCACAGCAAACATGGTGTGAGTTCAGCACACTGTAACGAGGCCCCCACCTTTGGAGGGCCTTTCATGCATCTCTGCCGCCTCAGCAGCCCTGGCAGATCCGCTGCGAGCGCGTTCCCATGAGAAAGTCGGAGATGAGCTAAACCCGAGATGCCAACACGGCAACATTATATTAGTAACAATGTGATATTGCACCCCGTATGACCCAGACCGCAAGGCCGGGGCAACGGGGAAAAAAGCTGAAGCATCACTATCTGAAGAAGGTAGAAAATAGTTCAAGTATTGGTGTTAATGAACTACCTCTGTTTAAAATGTGAACGAACCATAAAAATGTAACGTTATATGATATCCCTCCAGGTCTGGACTAATGCTGCTATAACCACGGAGAAAGATGTTGACCAAACGTGTAACCTCTATCTGTAAAAGTGTTTTTCAATAGTATGTAGAAACTTGAACTCATATATGTTTTCTGAATCACCCAAAGCGGCGAGCATCAATCTCTGTAGGCCATAACCTAGATATCCCTCGTATAACGTCTAATGTACATACAATACGCACACAATGTAGTGAACATAATGTTAGGTAATGAAAAGGTACTGGAACCGACTGTATTAAAGAAATGTGTAACGAAAATGAAATATATATATATGTATATGTGTGTCTGAATAACGTTAAAATGAGGCAGAACAGTATAAAAACTTCTGCATTCACTGATCAGCAACGCACGAGGAAAATACCTTTGTGAGTATATGCAAGGTCATTCCCTCTCCCACCCCACCAAGCCTGCCAGATAAAAAAGCTAAGACTTGTGCTGCGCTCCCTCACCTCCCCCAACCAAGCTGGCGTTACTTCAGAGAGTCAGAGGCCCCGGCGCCGCAACCAAGGCCACAGCCCGCCACCTGTGTTATTTACAGCACGGTAATAAACCCACGGATGAACCCACTGATCTACCAGCACCCTCTCATAAATCCCCACGAACCCCCCCAAGAATCCTGACCCCGTGTAAGGACGACCCCCATCATTGGGACAAGACACAGAGACCCATCTATATAATAACTTCTAACGCAGCAGACAGACATGTATCACTCGGCCCAGGTCCCAGAGCCCCGTCCCGCGACCTAAAATACCGGTCAATAAGACTCAGGTAAATCTCACCCCAACCAACAACCACCAGACCTCTCACGAGGTGCATTCCTCATGTGTTGCGTTTATTTTATAAGATAAGCTACGGAACAATTTATTAGTGAACGTAAATGTCATTTTCTGAATAACTGCAGTGTGCATGGCCTAGGGCAACTAAGACAGGAAAGGTATTCATCATTGTCACAGGCTGCCCCAGCGCACCAACACCGCACGGATGACCTCAAGCCGGCCTGCCAGGCCCAACCCAACCCACGAGGCTGACCAGTGACGTCGTCTTGCCAAGACCAACCATGCTGCAGCAACACCTATAGTTAGTCGACGATACCCAATCCCAATTAACTTGTGCCCCCTATAGTGTTTAGGTGTTGATGACGTTTTCTGTATTAGAAATACGCCTGTCTTTGCTATTGTCAGACAGAGCGCTCTCGTAGGTTGCAGAGTTCTTTGCATGCCTTATCCTTGGATAAACTCCCACTTACGCTCACCCGCACTCTGTCTTGGTCTTATTCCCACTACGGGAGAGTCCCTTATTGTCTCTCATTGCGGGGAGGATCGTGCTGAATTGGGGGCGCTTCCTTTCAGTGGTGACCCCGATAGCGTGATATCTCCAAACTATTTTTCCTAACTCCTTCTTAAACGACCCCCTTGTGGCACGAGAATCTCCGGTCGAGAAGGGATACGCACGGTGAGCCGTCTCCGGGAGGCCGCCCGCCAACGGCGACCGGCACAATAAGAAGTGCGCACTCAATGAGAAAGGGTACGGGATCCCGATTGGAAAAAAATCCCCTTTGAGTGCCGCTCGCCGGAGCCAGGGGCTGACCGTTGAGTTACCGGTGACGCCGCCTGGACGGACCCAGTTTCGGAGAGTATCGGTTCAAGACGGGCACGTGAGTACCGAGTGCGAGTGATCGTCAAGGGGAAAAGAAAGGGAATTGGGAATAACAGAACGGGGACAGGTAGAGGAGAAGAATATCGGGGGTCTACTACAGACGGGTCTTGAAATTTTCTTTATTCTTTCTTTTGCATATGGCCATTAGGAGTAAGAAATAAGTGACGTGGTAGAAGTGACGGAAACCTAGCTCCGAGAGGGGGTGGAAGGCGGCGCCGCATAGTACTATCTAAATTAGTACTGGGAATATATGAAGAAGTGAGAAATAAGTTATTGGTGTCTAGCAAAAGGAGACACCGGGAATATTTTTTAGTGATTGTGCTCTCTCTCTCTCTATTTCTTTTTTTTTCCATTTCCACGGGGTAGGGGGTGAAAATGAGAAGGGTATGAAGTAGTTAGAACATCTTAAAAAGTGGGGACTCAGTAGTGGCACGTACAGACGTGAACACAGTAACCTTAGTAGGGAAACAGGGACAGCTGGCTAGGGAGGAAAGGGAGGAGAAAGACAAAGAGTGTGAGTGGAAAGCATTGTGAAGGGTGCGCGCACCGTACGAGTGTTAGAGACGAACAGGTGGCCGTGAGGTGGTGCCAAAGAGTGTGGACATAACCAGTACTAGATCGATTGCCAGTGAAATCACATAAGTGTGCCTGAGAATGAGAAAGAGATGAGATATGGTGAGTGAGAAGAGATTTGTGCACTGAATTACAGTGGGTGACAATTTTGAGAGGTCCGCTCTTGTCTGTGCCATAAAGGTATACGTACGCATATTTACACCTATTTAAAAGTTACGAAGGCGAACGCGGTAGCGCTGACGATTTAGAGAATGGGGGCTGAAACTCCCTTGTCACACATTTGTAAGAGCTTGCCGGGATATGCTGAACGCATAAATAAATATCATGATCAATGGTTAACAGAATTGAAAGGGGAGGGGTTGCCCCAGATTTGGCCAGAAGGAGGGTCTTTTGACAAAAGCGTTCTCGATATGGTATGTACCTGTATTCGCCTCAAGTATAAGGGGAAAAAATGGCAGACTAGGAAGGAGATATTAGATCTCTGGAGATTGTTTGAGGAAGTACCCCCACCCAAAGCCCCAGCACCAAATATTGATTTACCCTCCACCACAGACAATCCACTAATGATCCCGCGAGAGGAAAAGGAACAGTTAAGTACAGAACAGCCTGCGGAAGTGGTTATGTTGTACCCAATATTACCTAAACCAGCCCCTGCAACAGGATATAGCGACCCGATTTATGTGCCTCCCCCTTCAACCAGCACGCCACAAAGACCAACTGCACCCCCACCATACGAAAACACTAGAGAGCACACCCAGGGAGGCACACAGAGAGTGGACATAGAGAAGTTAACGAGTGACTTAGAGTCGAGGCTTACAGTGGCACGAGATGAGCTCTCAAGAATAAAAGACATATGTGAACGCACAGCGTGCGCCCCCACACAATCTGGACGCACGTCTAGAGCGTCGAGCGAAAGTAGACAAATTGAGGAAGGATGGAAAAAGGGGGAAATACTGTTCAGAATTGAGGAAGAACCGACCAGGATAATAGAAGTAGGGACAGCAGAAGGAAGCATTGGTGATGTCTCGAGAGAGAGAGGGATCAGAGAGGATTTGTTATGTGATGTCAGAGGAGGGGGGGATGAGAGTGATAGATTGAGCATGGCAGTAGGCGGAGAAGGCGAGGAGCTAGATGGGGCATGTTCACTGGGGACTATAGAGGATGAATGGATAGGACGACTAAGAAATAGGGTGGGGAAGATGGCGTCATTAGAGTCAGCAGTGACCAAGGAAAAGGAAGCTGCAACGGCAAAAGGGAAATTACAACTACCATTACTCCACAGGGGAGGTGGGAGGCCGAACTATATACCGTGGGCTCAGATGGACAAGGCTAACTTAATGAAATTACTACCACAGCTGTCAGGAGGGGCAAGCAAGTGGATATATGCATTTGAAAAACATACCGCGGGTATACCGCTGGCAGTAGGCGATGTGAAAAGCCTACTAGTGTCCTCAGTAGGGGATCAGGCAGACAGAGTGTGGGCTAAAGCGGGTTTTCCAGCTGTAACTTTGGAGTGTGATCGCCATGATGGGGCTTCTTTTAACACCGTGCGAGCAAGGGTGTGGGACGCACTGCGGGAAACTTTCCCAGATACCCCTGATCTGCAGTCAGTAATGCAATGTACCATGAATGATGGGGAGGACGCTATGGATTACATTCTCCGGGTGCAGGAGATGTGGAGAGCGGAAACGGGTACGCCCTGGCACCAATCCACGTCTCTATTTTACTTCATCATTAAAAGAGGGCTCCCAAAGGAAGTGCAAAAGGCACTAGATAAAATAGCAGGTGTTGAGGCAAAAGGCTGGCCGGAGATCCAAAGCATAATAGTACACCATTGTAAAAGGATCAAAGAAAGAGAGAGGGAAATAGCACAGAAAAGGTTGGCGGACGAGGCGAAGTTGGTGCAATCAAAATTGGTGAAGGTCGCAGCAGCGGTAGCGGGACTCCCACTCATACGGGAGGGAGAGGAAGGAGAGGAGGGGCAAATAGCAATACAAGGAAGAATAGCAGCGAATTGGGCAGGACAAGGGCAACGACAGTGGACAGAGCAGGAGCAGAACGGAGGTCCAACGTGGCAAGAGTGGGCCCCAAGAGGAGGAAGAGGTGGGTACAGGGGGCGAAGAGGAGGACAAGGGTATGGAGGAATGGGAGGAAATGGGTGGCAGGGTCCCAGAGGTCCACAGGGGAGCTGTTGGAATTGTGGGAGATGGGGGCATTACTCAAGGGAATGTAGGAGCAGACAAAACAACGGTTTCCAAGAGATAGAACAGTACGGACACCCCCATCCAGGAAGCCCCTACGGCCTCCCCATGGGACAATACCAGCAACCAGACAATGTAGTACAAAGGAGTAACGCACAACTACACGGACATCAATACCGAACACAAACCAGCCCACAGAATAATGACAATGTGCACTACACGCCTGGTAATACTTTCGCCACAGGAGCTAATGGGGCACCAGCCCCCGCACCTTACAGTGGAGTGTCAGTAGTTTCGGGGAATATTTTCGATCAAGGGGGGGCAATGAGACACCCCGCATAGGACAGCCCACAGAGAGCACTTGCGTGTCCAGTACTGTCTACGACCCACAATGCATCAGAGGAACCATTGATAGGAGCGCAGATAGGAGACAAGCAATTCATATTCATGGTGGATTCGGGAGCGGAGAAATCATGCATTAGAGAGGGCCGGTTCCCGTTATCTAATAGAACGTTAGAGACGCAGGGGTTCTCTGGGGCTGTAATTGAAGTTCCTTACACAGAGGTATTGGATGTGACAGTGGGGGGTAAAACAGTGAAAGCACCCTTACTGTACTATGAAAACTCTCCCATCAACTTACTGGGGAGAGATCTCTTGAGCAAACTAAACATGACCATATCATTCACAGGGAGCGGCATCGTATGTTCAACGCCAGGCATATGCCCCCTCCGTATATTAGCAGTAATACACGGCCACACAACAATAAAAGAGATCAGAGGGGTACCAAGAAATGAGGAGATGTTTGTTGAAGGCATGAGAACATTGGCTCTCATAGTACCAGAACTAAAAAGGGTGGAGTGGAGAATACCAGCAGGATTCCTTTTTCGTCCCATAGCAAGCCCTGACACTGCTCTTGGGGAAGTACTATCATTGGATTTGCATGCAATACATGTATCAGCAAACAGAATATGCGTGATTGGTATTGACATGGAAGGGTGTGAGTGGCGGACAGTATTGTGTACAAATGCAAATATCCCCCTGAGGGAGCTCTCGGACGAGGAGCTATTTTCTGACACTGAGGGAGATGGTGAAGTAGTGATGGAACTGGCAATGCCCTGCGACATCGTAGTTACAGCCAGACAAACTAAAGTTGAACTAATGGCGGTAGTAGGAGCACCGCATACATTTTTTGATGAAGACATGAGTTCAGTACCCGCTAACTTATGGACTAATGGCCCCCACGATGTAGGGTTGCTACATGAAGTTCAGCCTGTGGTGATAAAAGTAAAACAAGGAGCAATACTGCCCCGGGTGAAACAATATCCACTGTCGCGAGAAGCAGAAGAAGGGATCAGAGAGACAATAGAAGCACTGCTAGCACAGGGTATAATAGTGCCCTCAAACTCCCCATGCAACACATGCATTTACCCAATCAAAAAAGCGAAGGGGGGTTCATGGAGGATGATACAAGATTTACGCCCATTGAACGATGTGGTAATGAAGGAGTTCCCTTTAGTCCCGAACCCGGCGACAATACTGTGCAACATTCCAAAAATAGCATCACACTTCACAGTAATTGACTTAAAAAATGCATTCTTTTCGATTACCTTGGCAGAAGAGAGCAGGTACTTGACAGCATTTACATTGGGAGGAAGGAGGTTCGAACACTGCAGACTACCACAAGGATATTGCGAAAGCCCAAGCATATTTAACAGGGTACTACATGAAGATCTGGGGAATTTGTCTGTAGAAAGCACAGTGATTCAGTACGTTGATGATTTATTGGTTTGTGCACAGGCTGAGGAAGAATGCAGACAGGACTCGATAATACTATTGACATTATTGGCAAATAAGGGGTACAAGGTGGACAAGGGGAAGTTACAATACTGTCTGACGGAGGTCCTATACTTGGGTCAGTTGATATCAAAGGATGGCAAGCGAATTATACCAGACAGGGCACAGGCGATTAGAACAATTGGGGAGCCCAAAACAGTAAAAGAGATGCAGAAATTTCTGGGTATGTGTAACTATTGCCGAGCATGGATATTGGACTATGCAGCGTACACAAGGCCCTTGCTACAGGCACTGAAAGAAGCACAACAGGAACACAAACACATAGAATGGACAGAGGTGATGAACACAGCATTTAACTCACTAAAAGAGCTGATATCAAGCGCTCCAGTACTAGCAAACCCAGATTATGGGCGCGAATTCTTCTTATTTTCACACTGCAAAGGAACATTGATGACAGCAGTACTGACACAGAAAACATCTTTAGGGCACAAACCACTCGCTTACTATAGCGGCACCCTAGACGCAGTAATGCAAGGTCATTTCGCGTGCGAGCAATCCCTAGCTGCAGCCGCGTTCGCAATTGAAAAAAGTGCCACGATAGTAATGGGCTGCCCGGTGACACTGTTCGTGGAACACTCACTTTTTGCAATATTAGAGCGAACAAAGAGCACATTGACAACACAACGCGCCACAGCATATGAGATAATACTGTCCAGCGCTAACATCCATATAGTAAGATGTAAAACAGTGAACCCAGCCACATTCATCACAGAGGCATGCACCATAGAGGACATGCAAAACCACAACTGCGCCACGTACATAGGTGACGAAAGTAAGGATCAAGTGATTTTTGAAAATGCCCTGACCGAGGGTGAGGTGTATTTTGTGGACGGGTCAGCATCAATAGACATGGAGACAGGAGAAAAGCATGTGGGTATGGCAGTGGTACGATTAGAGGAAGATGAATATGAGATACTAGTACAACACCGCCTCCCATCACACTATTCAGCGCAAGCAGCAGAACTAATAGCGCTAATAGAAGCATTGCATGCCGCCAAGGGGTGCGCAGTGACCATATATACAGACTCAGCATACATGACAACAACAGTTCACGGTGGGTTGGCCCGGTGGGGGCGGAGAGGGTTCCGACGAGCAGACGGAACGCCAGTCCAGCATGCAGAATTATTGAAAGAACTGATTGAGGCCCTGCAAGACCCCACGGCAGTGGCCATCGTAAAATGTCAAGCTCATACCACCAATACAGATTTTGTATCTTTGGGGAACGCGGCAGCAGACGCCGCTGCCAAAGCAGCTTCATATCTACAAAAAGGTGAAATAGGAGAGTACATGTTGCACCACACAGCAAGCCAAGAAGTCCCCACAGGATACAACATGATGTCCACACAGGAGATAATAGAGCTGCAAGAGGGAGCTAGTGCAGAGGAAAAATTGCTGTGGACTAAGAGAGGATGCAGCAAATCACCGACTGATTTATTGTGGCGACAAGAGAGTTCAGGAAAAGTGGTAATGCCAATCACGCTGTTAGAAATAGCATTTCAACAACTACACTTTCCTGCACACAACACAAAGAAACACATAATGGCAGAGATACAAGAAGATTGGTTTACACCTTGCCTCCAGGAACATGTCACAAGGTTAGCTCTAGAATGCACGACATGTCAAATTTACAACTCAGGTATGACATTGCGTACACTAAGGGGTACGATACCAAAACCAAGTGGCCCATTCAGAGAGCTCCACATTGATTATGTAGACATGGGAGAAAGGTGTAACGGGGCTCGATACATGATTGTGGTTGTATGTCCATTTTCGAGGTGGGTGGAGGCAGGCCCTTGTGCCCGCCCTGACGCGAAGGGCGCCGCGAAGTTCCTAGTGCGGGAAGTGTTTCCGCGCTGGGGAATTTGCGACGTTATTCGCTCAGATAACGGGACGCATTTTGTTAATGAACTCTTTAAAGAAGTGACTACATTATTGGGAATAAAGCACAAATTATGTTCGATTTATCATCCTCAAAGTAATGGCGTCGTAGAAAAGATAAACGGCCTGTTAAAAAGCAGATTATCAAAACTTTGTTTTTCCCTTAAAAAGACTTGGATGTACTGCCTGCCTTTGGCCTTGTTTGAGCTACGAAACCAGCCAAGTAAGGATCACCATTTGTCCCCGCACGAGATCGTCACGGGAAGAAGAATGCACACAGCGCATTCGCCTCTCCGTGAGCGTTCTGATGCACACAGAAGCGCAGCCATATTGGGGGAGGAGTTCACAGAATACCTGCGAAAATTGACAAGGGCAGCGCGCGTAATTTCAAAGCAACTAGCCCCCCCCTCGACAAGAGAGGAGGGGAACGCGACTGAACCAAACGGTTTGCCTGAAAAACCACTACAGCTAATGCCTGGGGACCTTATATATGTTAGAAGTTTTGTGCGGAGGTGGAACGCACCACGCTTCCATGGCCCCTATGAGGTAGTGTTTTGCACGCCTACAGCAGTAAAGGTTAAGGGCCTGCGATATTGGGTGCATTTGACAGATGTACGTAAAGCTTACAGCGCTGCGGAGAGTGAGGTGCAGGATGAGGCACAGGCAACAGCGGACGATGAAGTTGTGCGGAATGAATGATTTGAATTTCGTGTGCTTCATGAGATGAACAGTGAACACAATTAGCGCGCAACAAATGTCCTGGACTAAAACATGTACACATGTATATGTAAATTTTCTTTTTACAATTTTTGAAAGTTTTGCGTGGGGTTCTTTTTTTTTTCCCCTTCCTGTACTATTTAAGATGTTTTTTATTATTGTTGTTTTTAGAAATGTCATGTTTTTTTTTATTATTTATATATATATATAGTAAGTTACAAATAATATTGACTGAAAGCTACCTTGTCTGTCAACAAACCCCCTTCCTCACCCAACCCTATATTTTATCACCGAAACGTTACAATGTGGAAATGCTTACATGTTTGTATTTAATGAACTTTTGTGTCTCAAACAGGATTTATCATGGCATCGAATGGGCAGCCTGCAACTAATAGATATGTTAGATTTAGAGAAATGTTAGTGGCTAGATTAACATATTCATTTGAATGTGGTTTATCAATGTGTGCTATCGTGTTCTTCATCTCAATGTTTTGTCTGGTGTTACACTGGATTATAGCGTTCATCTCTACCGAGATGAACGAGGGGGGAGGGGGGAACAACACCACCCTTGCTCCTGGAACGAAAACAATTCCGACTGTAGGTATCAAAGAAGGTGATTTCTTGATCTGGGATGGAGCACACTTTGTGTGGGGATACTATACTACACCACCCACTGCTGTCCTCTCACAATGGAGAACCAAAAATGTAGATAATGACACAATGTCCCAACCTGGAACATACAACAACCACACGATCCCTCCCGCCCCAATTTCAAACAACGATCTCTTGTTTATTAATGAGGATGGAAAAGTGATTATGATGGCAGAACACACGCCCCTATATGAAGAATTAGAAAAGGGGGGTGGGAGGGAGGAAGGGGGGCCTGGTTCTTCACCTCCTATAACGAGAAGGTACAGAAGAAGGGAGAAAAGTAGGCGGAGAAGAGAGACTGGTGGAAAAGGGTATGATGAGTATTATGGGCTAGGGTTAGACAAAATGGAAGACCCACGACACCCTCACCAAGCAAATAAATGGTATGCAGATATGAGCACAACAGCTAAACAAACAACCAATGAGAGCTGTTATGTCTGCTCACTTATCCCCCATGCATCAGGCACACCTAAAGTATTGTTGCCACGAGAATTGCCCATTGTGGATGCCCAATGTCTCCTTCATCTCACGCTGTGTAGAATAAAGAACACTTTCCAAGCACACGATGTCTCTTTCAGAATGGTACAGAACAACAAAACGTGCTATTCGCAAGCGTCTGGAGTGATCTGCCTTAAAGAACCTTTCTTTGCAATACAAGGGACACTGTTTTCCGAAAACAAATGGAAAGACGAAGAAGTGCTGTGCAAGGCAGAAGCGCTGAAAGGTGTCCAACCGGACAAGTTGCGGTGGATGGAAAGAACGTGCTTGCCAATATGGAAAGAACACATCCCTAAACTAACATGGGTAACAGCGATGGAGAAACCCTTCAAGCTACAAAGTGAAATACAAAACGAACTATGTTTCAAGGGAGAAGGAAAAATGGCAATGGGAACGAACACGAACTGTAACAAAACTCTCACCATCCCGGATATGAAAAAAGGGACAGCAGCATTAATGGACACCTACTGGGTATGCGGAAACCAGGCGTACCTGCACCTTCCCCAATCATGGAGTGGTAGCTGCTCAATGGCCACCTTGCACTCGACACTAATGGTGATTCCAGAAAGCCATATTGACAGAAGTAACATGATGAAAGGAGGCTTGAACCAGAATGCAGCTTCTCCAACTACACAAGCGCACCTTTATGTCCTGTCCTCCGGGGGGAAGGAAGAAAAGCTCTCAAGAAACAAGCGAGCCTCGAACTACATATCACAAGCATCATCTGATTTATTGGCACAGATCCCAGACAAGTATCGCCTGTTCAGCTCCGTGGAAACATTCTTTGCTTCACTAGTGTCCAGTGTCCAAGCAAGAGCAAATGCAAAATGGCTCCAGATCACACGGTGGGAACTGATCCAGTTGGCCAATGACACTGAAGAAGGGTTCAACATAATAAAGGTGGAACTACGAGCTCTGCGACTAATGACCATGCAGAACAGGTATGTTCTAGACCTGTTGACAGCTATCGATGGAGGTGTTTGCCGAAAAATAGGAAGTGCGTGCTGCACGTTCGTACCTTCTGAAGACGCAGAAAATGGGTCCCTGTCCCACGTTATTGAAGCAGTACATAACCTGGGCGAGAAGATGAAAATGGAAGGTGGAGCTGAGGATAGCTCGTGGTTCGACAATATCTTCTCCTGGGTTCCCTCATGGCTTGGAGTGACAATGAAGTTCCTGATACCAATAGTGGTGATCATCCTTGTGATGTTCTGCCTGTGCCAGGTGGGCCTCCGATGTTGTGCTAATGCAGTCCCTAACGGTGCAATGATGATGGTTACAATGGGCAACTCCGGTGGTACAATTAAAGCAACACAAGAAGTACACGTGCAGACAGGAACAGACAACACCCCCAGGTACCAGTTAGTGCCTATGTGCCGTGACAAGTACATAGTAGATAAGCTATGGCACACCACGATTAAAGAACCACGAGACGTAGAACTGGAATGGTATGAGGAGGTCTGGGTAGATCTGGAAGAGACCGGCGACTGTATATATTTGACATGTACACCAGACGAGTATGCTAGGAGAGGTGAGAGCTTAAGGGGGGTGTGCAGAGCATGGATGCCTATAAAAGGAACCCCTGCATGGGATGGTGCAGTGTTAGAAGAACAAGAATGTAGAAGATTAGAAGAGCTAAAGAAATTCGTTACTTTAAGTAACGAAAGGGGGGAAATGTAGGGGAGGAATGGCCACGAGGCCCTCCTCACCTACAGCTCCCTCCCCAGGTGAGGACCATGGCTCGGTGGGAGCACCCTCATGCCACCCGGGCCCAGGTGGAGGGGGGTTCACCCGCCGACGACATTGCCCACACGCACCCTGTCTTTGCATTTACCGAAACTTAAGTTAGGCCTAGACGCCATCGTGCACAGCAAACATGGTGTGAGTTCAGCACACTGTAACGAGGCCCCCACCTTTGGAGGGCCTTTCATGCATCTCTGCCGCCTCAGCAGCCCTGGCAGATCCGCTGCGAGCGCGTTCCCATGAGAAAGTCGGAGATGAGCTAAACCCGAGATGCCAACACGGCAACATTATATTAGTAACAATGTGATATTGCACCCCGTATGACCCAGACCGCAAGGCCGGGGCAACGGGGAAAAAAGCTGAAGCATCACTATCTGAAGAAGGTAGAAAATAGTTCAAGTATTGGTGTTAATGAACTACCTCTGTTTAAAATGTGAACGAACCATAAAAATGTAACGTTATATGATATCCCTCCAGGTCTGGACTAATGCTGCTATAACCACGGAGAAAGATGTTGACCAAACGTGTAACCTCTATCTGTAAAAGTGTTTTTCAATAGTATGTAGAAACTTGAACTCATATATGTTTTCTGAATCACCCAAAGCGGCGAGCATCAATCTCTGTAGGCCATAACCTAGATATCCCTCGTATAACGTCTAATGTACATACAATACGCACACAATGTAGTGAACATAATGTTAGGTAATGAAAAGGTACTGGAACCGACTGTATTAAAGAAATGTGTAACGAAAATGAAATATATATATATGTATATGTGTGTCTGAATAACGTTAAAATGAGGCAGAACAGTATAAAAACGTCTGCATTCACTGATCAGCAACGCACGAGGAAAATACCTTTGTGAGTATATGCAAGGTCATTCCCTCTCCCACCCCACCAAGCCTGCCAGATAAAAAAGCTAAGACTTGTGCTGCGCTCCCTCACCTCCCCCAACCAAGCTGGCGTTACTTCAGAGAGTCAGAGGCCCCGGCGCCGCAACCAAGGCCACAGCCCGCCACCTGTGTTATTTACAGCACGGTAATAAACCCACGGATGAACCCACTGATCTACCAGCACCCTCTCATAAATCCCCACGAACCCCCCCAAGAATCCTGACCCCGTGTAAGGACGACCCCCATCATTGGGACAAGACACAGAGACCCATCTATATAATAACTTCTAACGCAGCAGACAGACATGTATCACTCGGCCCAGGTCCCAGAGCCCCGTCCCGCGACCTAAAATACCGGTCAATAAGACTCAGGTAAATCTCACCCCAACCAACAACCACCAGACCTCTCACGAGGTGCATTCCTCATGTGTTGCGTTTATTTTATAAGATAAGCTACGGAACAATTTATTAGTGAACGTAAATGTCATTTTCTGAATAACTGCAGTGTGCATGGCCTAGGGCAACTAAGACAGGAAAGGTATTCATCATTGTCACAGGCTGCCCCAGCGCACCAACACCGCACGGATGACCTCAAGCCGGCCTGCCAGGCCCAACCCAACCCACGAGGCTGACCAGTGACGTCGTCTTGCCAAGACCAACCATGCTGCAGCAACACCTATAGTTAGTCGACGATACCCAATCCCAATTAACTTGTGCCCCCTATAGTGTTTAGGTGTTGATGACGTTTTCTGTATTAGAAATACGCCTGTCTTTGCTATTGTCAGACAGAGCGCTCTCGTAGGTTGCAGAGTTCTTTGCATGCCTTATCCTTGGATAAACTCCCACTTACGCTCACCCGCACTCTGTCTTGGTCTTATTCCCACTACGGGAGAGTCCCTTATTGTCTCTCATTGCGGGGAGGATCGTGCTGAATTGGGGGCGCTTCCTTTCACAAGCAAGCACTGTATCTTTTATGTAAAGAAGGGAAAGACCCTGCTACAAGTGCGGCATATAGACCAATTTCCCTAATCAGTTCCGATGCCAAAATATTCAGCAGATGTCTTGCAACTAGGATAGAGAAGTTAATCCCTGATCTTGTGTATTGGGATGAGACACATTTCATATGAGACAGAAATTCCAGAGGTCATGTTTAGTGACTTTTGAATATCATGAGTAACGTGCAGAGAAAGGATTACAAGATCCTATCAATTGTGCCCAAAAAAGGCTTTTGATCAGGTCAAGTGGATTTTTCTATATGGTTTATTGGACAGGGTATGATTGGCCCTTTTCTCTCAATGATTAAAGCCCTCTACTGAGTACCAATGACAGCAGTACATGCCAATGGGATGGTGCCATAATCTTACATTATTCTCAGGCTTAAACAAGGGTGCCCTCTGTTATCCCTTCTACATTTAGTATCCACTGAACCCCTTGTAGACTTAATTCCATAATTCTGATTAGTGAAAGGTGTTAGCATGGCCAGTATGGAGCATATATGCTGATGATGTTTTCATGTTTACCTCCCATCCAGAGCAATCCATCCCAGCATTGGTTGACATATTACATGTACATTGTACACTGGCTGTTATAAAATCAATTATACAAAATCGGAATGATTGGCCCTGTGTTCAGTTCATGAGGGCCGAAATTATGCAAGGGTTCCTTTCACTTTCAGGAAGACAAATTCAAATACCTGGGGGTTTCAGGTACTCCTAAAAGTACAGTGTTTATACCGCCTTAACTATGGATCAATACTAAAGAAAATAGATGACACATACTCCAGCTCTCAATTACGGGTAGGATTAATGTTCTGAGCCAAAACCCCACCACCTATTCCAAATGTTACCCTTTCATATTCCAGCAATGGTGTTCTGTGATTTACAAACACGTTTCACTAAGTGTTTATGGAAGTGCAAAAAGGGAGGTTAAAATCAGACACACTGAAGGCAAATTGGGTTATCGGAGACCTATCCTTCCTGAATGGAAACTGTACTACAGGGCTAGCCATAGTATAGCGTTGGGCTTACCAAAGAGATAGGGCTAACTGTAAGAAAATTGAGGCAGAGTTGACATATCCTTGGGGTTTAGTCCAAATCATTCTCCTTCCCTAGAACCGTGTCACTGGAACACTTAAATGTCACATCAGTATATGTTGCATATTGAAAGCATGGAGAATGACACTGTGGCACTGGGGCATTCCCTTTAACCATCCAAAACAAAAGCTATGGGACAAACATTGGATTTACAGGTCAATATGTCATATTAGTGGATCCTTTACCTTCCGGAATAGGTTTGTGGCGGTTTGTATTTCTGATCTCCTGATCTCCTAGAAGGAGATACTTGGGCAAGTTTCAGTATGCTGTGTAATGAAGGTATTGTACTTCCCCCAGATTGTTTAATCTAGGTGAGCCAGATCTTAGACCCACACAATATTATGCAACCAAAATGTATTGCATGTAAAGCAACTTGTTGTGAAGAGGTGGTTCTAGAAACAGATATTGACTACACCTACATCAAACCAATGTACACAATAGTGCCCCCAGATAACGCAGCTAGATCAGAGGCTCTGGCCTCCCAGTGGTCTCAAGATTTAAGTATAGTGAAGCTTTGAATTTGGAGGACTATGGACCTGATACCATTTGATTCAATTTCAGTTAGACTTGGAGAAACGCCAAAGTACATTATTGTATAGAACGTAACGTAGGCCAAATAAACTACTCACAATGGGCCTGAGGAACCCATCTCACTGTTGATGATGTTATCAATCATTGGAAACGACGGGACATACGGTCTAGTCTTGACCGAAGGTTCAACGACTGTGGAATGTGGTTTGTGGTAAAGTGAAGTCTATTTTTGTTGTGAACTACCTACTTCACTGGCTTATCATTGAGGGGGTACCGTTATCAAATGTATGATCTATTGAGAAGAGAGTAACCAACACTATGTTATTTGCTGCTAGTCAAATTATTATTTCGATTGGAACAGACGCAGAACCCACGATCCATAATTGTAAGTGCTAATTGGCAGAAATCCCTTTTGCTGAAAGTTTTGGACTGGCTGAACGACTATTAAGATATCTTCTAAACAGCTATGGTGGCTGTATGGGAAATGCATTAATGACTTGGATGGAACGAAAAAGGAATGCTCAGGTACGTTCACACTTCTCCAAATGTTATGGATTTTTAAAGTAAATATGTAATTTTACAATTTCAGTGAAGAAGAACCTTTTAAGGAACATATGGATGAATAACAGGGGATTAAGGTTAATGATAATTAGCTTTCCTTTGATGTGTGTAATTATTTCTGATAACATTAATAATCTGCTTTTAGTTGAAACGTTCACACAACTCACATCAACAGGCTGTAAAGATTGAAGACTTTAAAGACAATCTGGATTACAACCAACGCGGCTTTCTGAGTATTGTAAATTGTACTATTTGAAGCATGGTGATGGTTATTATTCTTTGCTAATAAAATTCAATTAAACAAAAATTGAAAATGGTGATATTAGTATTATTATTATAATTATTATTATTGTATTTATTGAGTGCAAGCCTAGCTTCGAGATGCAACAGAGTGATTTATAGAGGCATACAACAATACAGATGCAAAACAGAGCACTTTACAGAGGTAAACAACTGTACAGATGCCTAATGGATTGCCTTTCAGCGGTAACATACAGGGGGGGTCGGATAGTAGGGGCACGGAGGAGGGGTATAGCTGTACTGGGTGGTGGGGAGCAGATGGGCCAGCAATATCTAGCAAGTCAGGTGGCACAATGGGCAGCCTATTGGCCTAGGTTTTGAGGAGGATAGACTCCTGGATGAGGTCAGCCTTGAGTTCTTTTCTGAATTGTAGGAGCGTGGAGGCGAGTCTGATGCTGACGGGGAGGAGGTTCCATAGTCTTGGGTGGTAGGCAGAGAAGGCTTGTTTCCTGGTCCTTTCCTTTTTGCAGCAGTGGATTTCAAGTCTCCATCTGCCCTGGCTTCTGATGCTGAGATGTCATAGAGAAGGCCAACAAGTATTGAGGGATTTCAGGGGTGGGCAGATTTACATTTGAAGGAGAATTTTGATCCAAGATGAGGAGGACTAAAACATGTCATGGGAGAAGCTAGACATGTCAATGTCATATAGATCTATGGTTGTAGTGGACTGCACCCACTAGACTATCTGTGCCAGCACACCTGGCAAGCAGACCTACGGTAGGCCAGTGTACCATTCATTTCATATTAACAACACCCATTTAGGTTTTGGCATGCAACTCTAAACACAAGATCTCCTTAGCAACGGATGATGGAAAGTCAAAATATGACATGTGGCAGGCCGTGCAGCAAATTCCTTTAATAATGCTTAACCTGTGGTGAACAGCACCCCATAGTGCAGTGATATCATACATGCAGGGAATCTGGGCAGCAAATGAGTGTGTAAATAGCAGGAAAGTATGTGCCAGCAAGGCATCAGGAATATGCCTTTAAACTGATAAGAGCAGGGACATTGAGGTCATGTCTGGATCATTACACTAGCACAAATGAACTGCAGTGCTGAAGGCAGGTGCCGAGGCAGTATATACGTCCCTTATCATTGAAACAACAGAACATTTTGCTTCACAATTAGTGGCCACCAAGGGTCGCAACCCCTGGTCATCTCCTTGATGTACATGGCAGCACTGACTCTGCATCCTCTGGTCACATAGGCAGTGCCAATAACCCCTGGCACATTCAGTTAAGTGTAAAGAAAGTGGTGTATTTCACTGGGAGAGTTTTGTGCCATGAAAAATCAAGTTGCCTGAAATAAATCGCTTTGCTGTTGGCGTTTATTGGCACTGTGAACGTTCCTTCCTCTCTCCCCTAAATCGAGCAGGAGTGTTTGCTGGATATATTTGCGTGAGCAGTATGGCATTTTATGCTTGCAGTTTGCTTCACTGTGACTTGTCATGTTATGTATGGCACACGGTGCAAAAACATGTTATTCTTTGTACCTTTCTAAATGTCAGACATAGCACTGTTTAGATGGCCCACTGTGTTAATGGATTGCTGCTAGTGACTGTGTAAACCCTACAGACTGCCTCAGGCTTCACTCGTAGTAGGACAGAAGCCGCTTTTCACCCTTCCAATGTTGACCATTTGAGTGCCATTGAGTTGCATAAAAGTAAGATCTGTTTTTTCGGTTGCTTGGAAATGGAGGAACTACGAAAGCGAGTGACATATAGAGAAAAGGAGAATTAATCATAACACTTTTCTATAAAGATTTGCAAATCATCTTTATTGAGCCCCGAGACCTGTTTCTGCTCTTGACAGTGTAATGGTGTGCGCTGAGTGTTGACACGCAACAAAACAAGGTTATGGGGTTCAACAGAAACTTATTTAGTAGGAAAAAAAGACTATTGTGGTTATGGGGTGTGAGGCACTGGAAACGAAAAAAACATGCCTGGGCAATCGATATAGGTGTCTCTTCAGTTGAAGGCCACAGTCCTGTCCGGTTTGCACACCCGGAGTGGGAAAATAATACAAGGGGTAGTGCCGGGAAAAAAAGTCTAAGTCCAAACCAAAATGTCTGAATCATATTCCTCTAAACCAGTCAACTGAAACGAATAAAAAAAGTTTCCTCACAAAACTCTTGCTTGAGACTCTATGGCTCCGATCCAGTGCCAGTGATGTAATTAACCTTTGTCTTCAGGTTGCGTGCTTTGGGGTTCCCTAGTCTTTTTCTCTGGTGATTGCTGTCAGGGTTCCGCCAGGCTCAAATACGTCAGTGGGTCGATGCGGCTGCAGTTCCTTCTCTAGAACACTGGGTGGGCCGGGTAGCTCTCCCAAAAATGGGCCCACTATCCCCACAATCTAGCATGTGTCTGGCACGTGTTTCAGGTCCCTGAGCTTCTCCCTGCTTTGGGGTCATGGGCCGCAGGCGGTGACGGCTGGTGAATTCTTTAACTGGAGGGGCGCCAATATCTCTCCCAGATATGCCTTATGGACAGAGCGCAGCGAGGGAGCCCCAAACCAATCTAGAGGGGTTTGGTGTGTTCTCCCCCAAGAAAGGTTTGAAAAATAGGGTTAAAAGTATGCATTTTACAGTACAGTTTTCAAACAAAAAGACTAAAAATGTGTTGGTTTTATAGGCAGTTCTTGAGAAGAATGAAGTATTCCAGTATTCTTGCTTTGTAAATTGCCAGAAGCAATCACAAACATGCCTTTATGTCACCCGAAGAACCACAACCTAATTGTTTTTCTTCTTGCTCTTTTCTGTGTCCACTGATGCAAATAAATCCTGAGGTCATTGTGTGTCTGATAAAATACTGAACATTCATGTTCTGGAAGCTAACATTGAATGTCA
Organism: Ambystoma mexicanum; assembly: GCF_040938575.1. Taxonomy (NCBI): domain Eukaryota; kingdom Metazoa; phylum Chordata; class Amphibia; order Caudata; family Ambystomatidae; genus Ambystoma; species Ambystoma mexicanum. The sequence goes on from NC_090921.1 coordinate 310,119,541, forward strand.
GCACTGGCACAATTATTGTATGAAAAAACACCTCAGTATTCAATCATAAAAGTTTCGCTATTGAAAGCAATTCAACCTTTTTATTGTGATATACAGATGCATCATGTATGAATAAACATAACAAACACACACACACACACACACACACACACACACTCATATTAAAAAATGAGAACAACACAAAAGTGCCTGGAAGTACCTGACCAAACTAACATGTACCTGTGCCCCTCTTAAGTGGTTCCCTCAATACAACAAAACATAAACTTTAAGTGCAATAAATGTATGTCAGCAACATTAAAAAAAATATGTAAAGGAGAAGCTTTTTCCTAAGGGATTTGCTCTGTAAAAAGCTAAACCAAGATTTCACATGTACAGAGGCTCTCGGTATAATGAAGAACTTATGGGCCATCCTACAAATCTTGAATACAATTGAAAATGCACTGTCTGTTAGGAGTCACTCTTATTCACTTCTTGTAGAGAAATTCTGCATGCCTATATTTAAGACGTGCAAACTTCTCAATAACTTTCATTTATAAGATGCTTTTCAATAGACAGCATAGCCAATGCATTAAGTCTGTCTTCGATCATTGTATTTCTTAGTGATGTTTTAATCCGTTTCGAGGTTTTAAAGCATTGCTCAGATTCTGCTGTGGTCACTGGTGTGGTTGCGAGAAACCCCAACAAAATGATAGTCTCTGAAAATGTTTTTTAAAGATTGTTATCAATAAATAGCCTAAATAAAGCAAAGGCACTGTTAGCACATTGGAATTCCGGTCTTTCAAAGATTAAGGATAATTCAGTGTGCAGTTTGTCTCTATTCAACATGGGGTATGTTTGGACAAATGTACTTAGTACTTCAACAGGACAAGGTGCATTGTATCTCTGAAACTGGTCACCCTGCAATAATGTGCTACTTACTAGATGTCCAGTAAACGCAAAGCGCTCTGTGGCAGTAACAAATATAATATCACACACTTGCTTTGCCATTTGGTTCAAGTGCTCTAGCTTTGTTCTTTGATTTGCAAACACAGAATCATGTGGCAGTTTAGCATCTATATTATCAGTGGCTTATCCTACCTTGTTGATGCTGCTAACAAAGTCCTGTGTGGCTTTTCCTACCTATGATGTGTCAATGTCTGTTTTGTTGTTGATTATAGAGAATCTCCAAATCGGCATAATATCATGGAATAGAAAGAGAAAGAAAATAAACTGCCTGTCTTCCAGGAATCAGAGACACCCTTGTACGCGCCCATTGGGACTGACCCAGTGTTCTTCCAGGCTTGAATTGTAAGAAGGTATTCAATATTATCTTCCCAGTATTGGTAAACCATCCCAACTGTCCGTATATGAAAGTTCCATCTGGTTGGAGTCCCCCTAGGAAATGTTCTATCGACAATTTTTTGGAGAACTACAGTCCTTTGTGGAAAAGTTCTCTCTTATTTGCAAACAGATGAGTGCATCTTAACGCTGCTTCTTATGGTAACTCTTACTTCGAAGGACATCCTAGATTGCAGAATACCACGCCTTCCGCAAAGTACTCAAAACCATATGCATAAATGCTCTGCACTGTATCTATATATACTCCATGTACACCTGTAACAAGTAAGATTGCTTTCAGCGCCACGATGCCCCTGGGCAGATGTGCGCTATACAAATCCAAATAAATAAAATACTACAGCAAGTGGCATGCTTCCCCACCACAGGTGACACAGCTGTCCATTGAAAAAGCCCACTTTGTTACCGCAAGATGGAAAAAAGGAAGAAATTAACTATCTGAATGCCAGAAGTTGCAGCCCAAAACAGAAAACATTGACAATTCAAATGAAAATGCAAATTAGAGCATGTCATTGTATGGGCATTACTAATGTAAAGCAGTTCATTGTTAGCATCTGTGTTTGTATGCATGCATTTTTAGGTAATTGATATCATAATCAGGTGCTAGCACTTGCTTATCAGTTGGTTGATTGGAAGTATATAGGGGGTACAGCTCATCCTCACGGTAGTCCTTAAGTGTCTGGTTTCAGATGTGAAGTAGATAGATATTTAACGATTAACTCCTTCACGTCGGATACCAGACACTTATGGACTACTGTGAAGATGTGCTGTACCCACTTGTAACATTGAAGTTGCACCAGAATGGTTTCATTAGAATGTGTAAAAGAGGTTAGAGGCCCCCACACAAGCAGGTTGCCCCCTACAGTCTCTGAAGATAACCCATATCCCAACATTTGAAGGGTTAGTTCCCCCATCCCGGTATGTGCTCCCCTGTAGGGATCCATCTCAGAAGTGCAGATAAATGCCAATCCCAGAAGCAGCACCCAAGTTGAAGAATGGCCTCTTCCTTGCTCATGAGCCCTGGCTACTTACAATCGCTGCACACCACAAGGGCCAGTGAGCTGTCAGATGATGGCACCCTGCTGGAGCCCACAGCGACACACCAGCTTTTTCATTCATTTCGTTTTCATTCTCTGGACTCAGGAGTCCAGGAACCGTAAATTAAAAAATGTTGTTTGTTTTGTTACGTTACCTGGGGGCTCCAGAGTGCAGGGAAAAAAAAACAAAATTAATGAAAATGCTGATAGCGGGGTGCTGACTTGGTACAGTGTCCCTGTGGACTCCAGCCATATAAGAAAGTCAACCAGAAATGTACACTAAACTTTTAACAAAGCAATGCCTGTAAGCAGCTCAGAAGACTAAGGCATCCTCTGCAAAGGTCTCTTTCCCTATAATCTTCTCTGCACAGCTAAACAATCTCTGTTTGAGTGTAATCTGCACTCAAAAAGACTGTTTAGCTTTTGTTGGCAACTGTGACACCCCAACAAACATAGAAAATGGCTCACACAACTTGTTGATATACAGAGATGTAAGTGTAATATAAATCATTGGTATGCTGTGCCACTAGTCCGTTCGCTTTTTACAGAGTGTACCTTTAGTCCAAAGGCTCAAGAAACGCGACTTTGATGCTTTTTCTTTCTCCCCACCCATATATATATATATTACACGGGCCACGGTAGTTGCCCTGTAGTTATGGTTCAGTTGCTAATCCCATAGGAAGAGCACTTTTTGGGTAGCTTATAACTTTGCTCCCCCTGGACGAATCTTCACCAAACTTTGCAAAAAAAGGTATATGGCCCACTCTGAATTTTTTGCAAAGTTTAGTGAGGTTTGGTGCAGGGGTGGGGGGGCAAAGTTATAAGGGGGCTCCCAAAATTTCTTTTTTTTCCCATAGAGCGAATGGGGAAAATAATTTGCTCATGCATACAGCAAAAACCACTGGACGGATTTGCACCAAATTGGCGGAAGGAGTAGCGGCTTGGTCCTGAAAGCGTGCTTTTGTTAATTTGGTGGAAATCCATCCAGTAGTTTTTTAAAAATGACCAAAAAGTAGGTCTAAAAAGATTAGTGATATCTATGTCCACTCCGCTGACACATTTCCCTGTTCGCTCCACGGACAGGACACCGATTGGCTAATCGGCTTGCGTCATGTCCGCGGACATGCAACGTGTTTGCTGATTGGCTGGGATGAAGCGTGAGGTGCGTCACATTGTTTTGATGCGCCCGCCACCTTGAATCCGCCGACAGCGCGGCGACGAACGGGAAAAAAATACAATTTCTGGGAGTATGTTGGTGTGTAAGTGTGCTTGGGGAGTGTGGGGAAGTAAGAGATGGGTCAAATGCTGTATTTGTTTAGGTGGCAGGTGCCCCTGATGTGTTCACCATGTCTGCGGTCTTCACGGCTGTCCGCAGACATAAAAAATGCACTACTGGCTATTATACTTTAGTATGATATTGGTTTTGCGTTGTTAGTAGAGCGTTGATTGAAATGAATATCTTGCATAACTAGGCCATATACCACAGTTTAAATTTTTGATTGTATGGGTGTATTATGCTGCGGTGGTTAACCACCGCAGCTTAACATACCCTTACAATCAAACATCCATCAAATATCCACAAATCAAATGTTTATGTACTGTTTGATTTGTAGAGTTTGTATGTGAAGTTTTGGCTAAGTTATGCAATTAAGATTGTAGAGCTTGGTAACAAGTACTGCAGTATAACATATCCATGGAAGTAAACATTTTGGATTGTGGTGTATGGTTAGATGTTTGCTTGAATGGTTGTGTTATGCAGCAGTATTTGTGAGTTGAATTATTATATACTTACTGTTTGACTTTTTGTGGTTGGATACATTTCTTTGAGTTGGGTAACGAGCAGATTTTCTTTTTCAATTTCTGTGATAAAAGAAACGATCACATGTTAGTGTAGGTAGTTCTTAATGAGTTATTGCATTGCATAATAGACATCTCTGCATTATTTCAACCCTCATATTTATTACTTTAGAAGTACTATATTTCAAACCAGTGTACTGTGCAATTTGCTCAGTTTCTGTGTTTGTTTATTAAATAATTGGGCCTGTGGGAAAAAAAATCCATGCAGGATTAAAAAAAAACCAATATATTTCTTTCTTTGTTTTCAGTGCTTATTTGTTGTTTCTGGCTAATCTTCTATCTATTGGCTTGTTGCAGATTGTTGGGGCAGTTTGATACTTGCTGGTGTATTCTAAATGTTTACTTATAATTTTATGCTAATCTTCTATCTGTTGGCTTGTTGTAGATTTTTGGGAGCAGTTAGATACCTGTTGGCGTATTCTAACTGTTTATTTTTTGTCATATTTTAGTGATATTGATTTATCTGTTTGGTTGTTGCAGAATCTTGGGGCAGTTAGATACCTGCTCCCGTATTATAACTGTTTATCGTTTTCTAATTGAAGTTTTGTTAATGTTTATGCACAGATTAGTTATTAAATTTTGGTTTAAGAATATTAAATAATCGTTTATAAGATTTGCTGGTAATCTCTGCTTTAAAGTAATGGTACTATCATTACATTCGAACCATGCAGTGTAGTGACCTGCATTGGTTGTGGCTCCTGTGTGGTAGATTATACCTATTGTTGTGAAGGTTTTCTTACCAATTGATACTTGACCATGTGTGAATCCAGTCAGCTTGCAGTTGTTTTTAGTACCATCTGCATTGTAACGTAAAAGCATTATTATTACATATTTACTATGTGTCTGTATTTGTAAGGTGGAGCGATTATCTGAATTGCAGGTAGTACATAATATGCCACGGTTAGCATTTCATACAAGTTGCTGAAATGGAATGTATTCACAGTTAGGTATTGATGCATACACAAAGCGTACATTAGGGATTTGTCCCTGTGCCACATGGTTGCAGAGAGCGCATGTATGTTTCACCATGTATGGAATCTGAAAGATTTCATTTCTAGGATTTTTTTTGTTTTCCAGTACTTGTGGTAAGTACATTAGACATTCTTGTGGATCTTCTTGTGAGTTTATGGTGAATTTGACCATTCCAGCACAGTAGTCCAATTATTGTCTTATTCCATGAACACTGTAGGTGTTGTCAGCATTATTGGTTGCATTTCTATGAAGAACTAACATTTTCAAACACAATTGGTCTGGATTGTGTAAGTAAATGTTGTCAATAACTGGTGTCTATTGGAATAGAATATTTATTGCTACATTTGCACAGCAATTTACACGAGTTCTATTTGAAAATTTGAATGGGCCTGATAGTTCAGTGTCCAAGTAATTTTTTCGGAGAGTGTGTTGCTTCTTTGAAGAAGTACTTGAGTTACTTTGAGCAGTAGTTTCTTCTTTGGTTGTAATAATCAACACTTTCTTATAGTTCTGATGTTTTATTTATTACTCTACTTTACCTGGATATGCGCATATTTTTATACATTGTACTCACACTACTTGCCTTAGGGTCCAGTCACGTTATGTAATGGTTATACATAGGGAAGTAGTAGCTTTGAAGCAGAGCAATCATTTCTGTGCATGAAGATAATCCGTTAGGATATGAAGATTGTCTGGTAATACTGCTGCTTTTTGTTTACTTCCTTTTCCCTGTATATGCTCATATTTGTATGTGCTGTTGTCTATTTGTGTTTTGTTTGCACTAATGCAATTATGTAGTAATTGGGTTTTATTAGGTACTTGTTATAAGTTTACAGTATGCAGAACTCTAATAAGAAAGCATTTATAATTTTAGTATTTAACATGGCAAGATTATTAAAATGGCACCTCCTTAATGTCTGCTGCACACTATACCTATGTTTCGAGGGGATTGGGTCCTCCGACGTATTCCATATCTATTACAGGTAATGTCCACAGCTGTGCTGCTTCGGAAAATCTTTAGCGTCTGCCTCCTGCGTCGATGCGCCGTCCCCGAGGACCTCCTCCGACGGCCAACATCACCCGATGTGATAAGTAAGACGCACAACGCCCATGGCCTGTTATGTTTTTTCCGCCAACGTGTTTCCTTCGTGAATCTCGGTACGCCTCAAGTCGTTGGAGTTTGCTGTTTTCAATTCTCGGTTCGTTGAATCTGTTCGCTTTGTTGTGTAGACCTGTTCGTGGCGATGTCTTTCTCGTCTTCAACCCCGCGTCCGGGCTTCAAGAACTGCGGGGACTGTGGGTCCAAGATGTCGGTCACGGACTCGCGCGATACCTGCCTCTGGTGCCTCGGGGAGGCCCACGATACAGACAACTGTGTCGACTGCCAGTCGCTCACGACAAAGGCCTTGCGGGAACGCAAAAAGAAGCTGTCGGTAGGCCGGGTGTCTAAGCCCCGGAAGTCGAGGTCTGCGGGGCTTTCGACGGATGACTCGAGGGGCGACTCTCCGCATCATCGTCGGAAGTCCGGTGGGTCTCCTTCCAGGAGTCGGTCTCGCCACTCCTCCGTCTCTTCGAGGCATTCCAGGAAGCGCTGGCATAGGTCGCCTTCCCCGTCCTCTTCCAAGGACTCTGCCCATCGGCGGGTCGCTTATCCCTCCATGCAAGCGACACCAGAGGAATGGCTTCCTTCGGGAAGCAGATGCTAGCGATTCTTGAATCGCAGGGCACTGGTCCGTCCGCGCCTCTGAGTGGGGTCGGTCGGCACCGGTCGAGAGAAACCGCCCGTGCGCCTTCGGGCTTGGGTGGTCGGCACGGCTCGCGGGTGAGGTCCCGCTCGGACAAGCGTAGCCGTTCTCGCCATGCCCGTTCCAGGTCCCGGTCCTCGACGCGATCGAGACAGTGTGATCCTGTGCCGTCTTCGAAGAAGACGTCGATGCCTGTGGCGCCGAGGTCGTCGACGATTTCTCTCGAGGCTCCACCTCCGAGGGGGGCGTCGACGCCGTCGGCACCTAGGTCGTCGAGGGACACGCTCGGAGCTCCGGCTTCGAGGCCTGTGTTGACGCCGCCGATGCTGGCGGTGCTGCAGATGACGTCGATGCCGATTCGCTCGGCGTCGATGCCTTTTCTGTCAACGCCGGCGCCGACTCGTTCGGCGCCCTCACCGCCTTTTGAGGCGGTGGTGTCGGAGGGGCCCCGTGGCACGGGTTTGCCCCTAGAAAGGCTATGGCTAAGGTCCGGCACTGCTTTGGTCCACAGAGGTCTTCCTCTTTCCGCCTGGAGTACATTTCAGAGGGTGATGAAGGCTCAGATGGCGGCCTGGTTCCGGTTACGGTTCCAGATGACCTTCTCTCGGGCCATAGCCAGTTTGATGACCTGAGGCAGTCGCTGCATGATGCCAGTGGACTGGACACCTCTCCGGAGGTGGAATTTAGTCGGCCGGAGCCTGGCACTCATGCCGATTCTTCATATCGGCGCCTTATGTCTCGGGTTACCTCTTACTTGGGTTGGTCAGCTCCCCCAGGGGAGTTCATTCAGGAGGACCTCACGGACATCCTTGATCTCGGTCCACCCACTGACCCGGTTTTGCCTTTTCAAATGGCTCTGCAGAGAAGGGTGGTGGCGGCTTGGACTGCTCCGGAGAGTCTCCCGGCAGTGGGCAAGTCTTTGTCGCGAAAATACCATCCAGCCAGTAGCGACCCCTGCTACTTGTCTAGGCACCCCACCCTGGAGAGTTTGGTGGTGCAGGCGGCTACGGCCCCGGCAAAGCAGGCATCGTATCCTACCATCCCTCCGGATAGGGATGACAAACGTTTTGACGGCTGGGTGAAGAAAGTGTTTTCTTCGGGGGGTATGGCGCTTCAGGCGACCAACTCCATATGTGCCTTGTCTCGTTCCACACACACTCTGTGGAACTGTGTTGCATTAGCGGCTGATTATATTCCCGAAGGGGACGAACGGGATGGTTTCCTTGCTATGGTTCAGGATGGCAGGAATGCCATGTGTGAGGCCATTCAGTCGGATTTGGACTTAGCGGATTGTGTCAGCCGGTCCATGGTGGTGAGCACCGTAATGCGCAGGTTTGCGTGGTTGCGGAAGTCTGGGTTCGCTCCTGATGGTGCAGTCCTGGCTCCTCAACATGCCTTTTGACGGTGAACAGCGTTTTGGCAGCAAGGCTGACGAGAGCCTTGAGAGGGTGCAGACCTCCAAAGCTGCAGCGAAGTCGTTGGGCGCTGCAGTTAGCCAACCTCCGCCTTTTCGTCCTAGGGGACAACAATGGAGGTGAGGTTCCTTTCGCTATTACTCGTCCTTCAGTAAAGCGAGGTGAGCTAGCAGTCAAAGAGGCCATCGTAAGAGTGCCAGAGGTGGAAGCAAAGGTACTCGAGGTGCCAATGCCGCTCGGACAGTTGCCTCTTTGCCCTCAGGCAAGGCCGCAGCCGCTACCACTCAGTCATGAGGCCAGGTCCCATGGTTCGCCGGTTTGGGGAAGGCTGGCGCAGCATCTTGTAGAGTGGCAAGCCATTACTTCGGATGTGTGGGTTCTGGAGATCATAACCCACGGCTACTGTCTTCCTTTTTGGCAGAGGCCTCACGACAATCCACCAGGGAACCTCTTTGAAGTGTCCGGATCTGCTACTTGCGCAGGAAATTCGAGCCCTGCTGGAGAAAGGCGCCATAGAACTGGTGCCTGTAGCGGAGAGGAACAAGGGATGGTATTCCCCTTATTTTTTGATTTCGAAGAAAGACGGAGGATTGAGACCCATCATGGACTTGCGCGGTTTGAACAACTCCTCAGGAAAGACAAGTTCAAGATGGTGACTCTTTCTCAAGTCCTCCAGGCCCTTCAACTTCAGGACTGGTTGGTGTCTCTCGAACTCAAGGATGCTTACTTCCATGTGCCGATCCATCCCAAGCACAAGAAGTACCTAAGGTTCGCAGTTGGCGTTTCGCACTTTCAGTTTCGGGTCCTGCCGTTCGGATTGACCTCCGCCCCGAGGGTTTTCACCAAGCTCATGGTGGTGGTGGTAGCGCATCTCAGGAAAGGGGGATTCACGTCTACCCCTACGTGGACGATTGGTTGATCAGGGGGAGCTCTCCCGAGCAAGTCCTGGATCATCTGTCCGTCACCTGCCACTCCCTTCACAGGCTGGGCTTCTCCCTCAATTTAAAGAAGTCCCATTTGACACCAACTCAGCGGCTCCAGTACATCGGAGAGGTGCTCGACACGTCCATGGGGCAGTGTTTTCCTCCTCAGGTGAGGGCTCTTCACATTCAGCAGATGGTGCACAAGTTTCAACTTGCCCAGAATCTCCCAGTGTCCGAGTTCTTGAGACTGCTCGGCCTCATGGCATCCTGCATTCTTCTGGTGCCAGAGGCTCGTCTGCGGATGAGATCTTTGCAGTGGGCACTCAAGCTCCAGTGGTCTCAGTCCTCCGGCAGGCTGTCGGACCCTGTTCAGGTGCCGTCCTCGGTTGCCCGGGACCTTCTGTGGTGTGCCGTCGAGGGCAATCTGATGAAAGAGGCCAAATTTTGGCTGCCCTGGCCGGAGGTGACCATCGTGACGGACACATCCCTCACGGGATGGGGAGCTCATGCCAACGAGTTGACAGTCAGCGATCGTTGGTCTCCGTCGGAGTCCAGACTCCATATCAATCTGTTGGAGCTGAGTGCCATCAGGCTAGCCCTGAAGGCTTTTCTGCCGACTGTGCGCGGAAAGAGTGTCCTGATTCTAATGGACAACACGGTGGCCATGCACTACCTCAACAAAAAGGGGGGGTAGGGTCACTTCCGCTGTGCAGGGAGGCGATGCAGCTCGAGTTCTGCTCGTGGGAATTTCCTCCAAAAGGAGCCTTAGGAGACGCATTCGTGGTGAAGTGGTCATTCCCACTGCTGTACGCGTTTCCTCCAGTCCCCGTCATCCCGCAAGTGCTGCAGAGGTTACGCAGGTTCAGTTCCCGGATGATCCTCATTGCTCCGGCGTGGACCCGGAGGACGTGGTACCCGGACCTTCTAGACTTGTCCATCTGCCCTCCATGTCGTCTTCCCTACCCAGACGATCTGCTCCCACGGGAGGGTGGTCAGGTTCTCCATCCAGAGGTCAGAACCCTCAATCTTCACGCTTGGCTTCTGAAAGGTTGAGGTATAAGGATTGGGACCTCCCTGAAGACGTGATGGAGGTGTTGCTCTCGGCCAGGCGGCCGGCAACAAAGTCTCTGTACCGTTGCCATTGGAGAAAGTTCTGCGACTGGTGCAGAGTTCAGAATGTGGATCCTTTTGAATGTGACATTCCCATGGTTCTGTCTTTTTTGCTTTCTTTGGCCCACAGGGGCTTGCAAGTAGGGACCATTAAAGGTTACCTGGCGGCGCTGTCCATATTTAAGCACTCGTCTGAAGATTGTTCCTATTTTAAGATTCCTTTAATTTCGCAGTTTTTGAAAGGGCTCACTAATGTGTTCCCTCCGTCACCTTTTCTGGTGCCAGGTTGGGATTTGAACCTTGCTCTTAAGTTTCTTATGGGTGCTCTGTTTGAGCCTTTACATTCTTGCCCCTTGAGGCTTTTAACTCTGAAAACTGGGTTTTTGGTTGCGGTTACTTCCGCTCGCAGAGTGAGTGAGTTACAGGCATTTTCAGTTAAGCCACCCTTCACTTTGTTTCATAAAGACAGGGTTGTCCTTAGAGTTCGTCCTTCTTTTCTTCCGAAGGTGGTTTCGGAATTTCATTTGAGCCAGAAGGTTGTTCTTCCGGCGTTCTATCCTCCTCCACATCGTGGAAAGGAAGAGGAGAGGCTTCATAGGCTTGATCTTAGGAGATCTTTGAGCTTTTTTATATTTCGCGCATGTCCCGGGTCAGAGTGGACGATCAACTTTTCATTGGTTACGCTGGAAAGCGTTTGGGACAAGCTGTGATGAAACAGACTTTGTCTTGTTGGATTATTTTAGCTATCTCCGAGTGCTACCGCTTGGCGGATAAGGATCCTCCTGCTGGCTTGCGGGCCCATTCTACCAGGGGAGTGGCTGCGTCTACTGCCCTGCAGAGGGGAGTTCCTATTCGTCACATCTGTGATGCAGCCACCTGGGCTTCAGTACATACTTTTGTACGTCACTTCTTCCTCGATTCCATCAGAGGGCAAGATCTGGCCTTTGGCAAGGCAGTTCTCTATTCCGCAATTTGATTGGGCATGCTAAATTTGTATTCTAAATTCTTTCCCACCTCCTTGCTTGGTACTGCTTTGGGAGTCTGTCATAGATATGGAATACGTCGGAGGACCCAATCCCCTCGAAGAACAAGTTACTTTCTTACCTGGTAACGCTCTTTCTATGGGATGGTCCGATGACGTTTTCCATATCGCTCCCTCCCTACCTTCCCCGCTGCAGAATTTATTTTGCGATTGCAGCTTGCGTTCCGCAAGGCCTTGTGTGTCTGACTGGCAGAAAACTGGTGGCACACGTTCTGGGAAAAAACTATAACTGAGGCTATGGGCGTCGTGCGTCCTACTTATCACATCGGGTGACGTCAGCCGTCGGAGGAGGTCCTCGGGGATGGCGCATCGACATCCTCGACGCAGGACGCAGACGCTAAAGATTTTCCGAAGCAGCACATCTGTGGACATTACCTGTCATAGATATGGAATACGTCGTCGGACCATCCCATCGAAAGAACGTTACCAGGTAAGAAAGTAACTTGTTCTTCTACATATCTATCTTAGTATATTGGAAAAAACTTCATAAAAGAATGCTATTTCGATTAATGCATTGCTTAATGCACTACGGACTTCATATGTATTCCAATGATCCTTGACACTTTTTTATTTACATTAGAATAAGAATCCCTTGTACAGACTTTTCATGAAAAGCAAATGCACATGTGATGTCATCAGTGATGTCAGAAATGACATTTATGATGTCATCTTTGATGTCCTGGGTGTTAGTCTTTGCAGTGCACAGTGGTGGTGTGAGTTATGGTTGCTTAACTTACCATAACTGGCGAATTTCAGGAGTTTTGCGGTTTTACTTGGAACCATGACGTCCCTTTAACAAAGTTTCTTTCACTGAATATATATATATATACATATTGAAAGGAGAAAAATCCTTTTCCAAAGCACAAAAAGGAAAAAAGACGGGATGTACTCCCAAAACAGCAAAAACGCCGAAATTGCTTTCTGCAAAGAGGCAGGGACACCGAAGCAGGTCCAGACTAACAAATCCCTTTATTTTTAGTTAGTCAACATGACAAGGAAAAGCCAAGAAACAACTCGTTTCGCGGTGCTCTCACCGCTTGATCAAGTTAGGAGTGTTGACATTGTGAAGGTGACTTCAAATAACACAGCAGTCTCTATGATATCCACTCCAGATAGATTGTCACAATACAAAGCATAGTACTTTTCTTATGCCACAAGGCAGACATCTTTCAATATGCAATTACAAACACAGTTGCTATAACCTATTAAAGTGTAAGAATCACACCACATCGCATTTGAAACAGTTCACTCTTACACAATCATAAAAAAGGAGGAAAATAAAATGATTTCTTCACATGGGAAAATGTGCTTAATGCAGAGTATGCCACAGTAAGTAACCACTTCATTGTCAGCGTCTACTAGCAATCTAGCCGCAAGGAGAAGGCCAGAGGACAAGGCCTGCACTCCTCTTTGCAGCTCCGCTGCGAGTACCTCCATCAGCTGTGCTCGATCAGCTGGCAGCAGAATTCCATCTGCTTTTCGGAGAGCCAGCTGATCTCGCGCAGGCCCCCGCCTTGGAAGGCATGGGCACCGAGAAAGCATTTTTTGAATTTGGCGCCGAAACAACGCCGCTTCCCGCCCGCAACCCGCAGCCTCATACGGCTTCCCACCCTGCCGGCTCCACCCCCCCCACCATAAAGAGAGACGGGGCCCACCGCCAGGCGAAGCCGCAAGGAGAAGGCCAGAGGACAAGGCCTGCACTCCTCTTTGCAGCTCCGCTGCGAGTGCCTCCATCAGCTGTGCTCAATCAGCTGGCAGCAGAATTCCATCTGCTTTTCGGAGAGCCAGCTGATCTCGCGCAGGCCCCCGCCTTGGAAGGCATGGGCACCGAGAAAGCATTTTTTGAATTTGGCGCCGAAACGACGCCGCTTCCCGTCCGCAACCCGCAGCCTCATACGGCTTCCCACCCTGCCGGCTCCACCCCCCCCACCATAAAGAGAGACGGGGCCCACCGCCAGGCGAAGCCGCAAGGAGAAGGCCAGAGGACAAGGCCTGCACTCCTCTTTGCAGCTCTTCGCTGCTCGAAGTCTGCCGTTTACCACGGACTCTTGCTGGAATCTCAAGGTAAGGAGTCCCGCACTCCGGAGCTACCCCACACACTCGCAAAAAGGCGAGACCGTCTACGCACACGTACTCTACCTAGCGTATTGGTCACTCTGCCCATCCCCACAAGTGCACGCAATGCACGACTACAGTCGAGAACCTTACCTACAACTAACCGAAAGGCCACCTCCCCAGTACTGCATCTATACCACAAACTAATCCACACAACGAAGCTGACCCCACTTATCAAGCACCACCGTGAGCCACTTGCATTGGATACAATGTCTAAGACTCTTGTTAATGTGTCACTCACACGTATGAATGAAATTACCGCTATTTGCAATTCTTCTACCACTGCCTTGCTACCTAATGATGCAAATGCCACTTTATCTGTGTCTATGACTCCAGAAAACATGCCCCCCACTGGTTTGAATGAAATTACCGCTATTTGCAATTCTTCTACCACTGCCTTGCTACCTAATGATGCAAATGCCACTTTATCTGTGTCTATGACTCCAGAAAACATGCCCCCCACTGGTTTGAATGAAATTACCGCTATTTGCAATTCTTCTACCACTGCCTTGCTACCTAATGATGCAAATGCCACTTTATCTGTGTCTATGACCCCAGGAAACATGCCTCCCACCGGTTCGGATAGGCCACCCCCGACCATCAATGTCACCCCTGAACCGCACCTCAAATGTGCCCTCATCAACGCCCGCTCCATCAATGCGCATGCACTAGACATCCACGACCTTATTACCACCCTAGATCTTCTAATGGTCACCGAAACTTGGCTACATGAAGCCTCAGGCCCCGCCCTATCCCTCGCTCTCCCACCTGGCTATGCCATCACGAGACAAGATCGCATGACCACTGGAGGCGGTGTCGCACTCATAGCCAAAGACTCAATCACCATCAGAAGGGCTGACAAAACTATCAACAATAACAGCGACTACCTTCAATTAAAACTCACCATCTCGCACCAATGCACCATCACCCTACACCTCATCTATCGACCACCAGGCCCCCTAGGAGACTTCCAGGCCTCCATCACCCACCTCCTGGCGGACAACCTCAAAAAGTCATCCAAAGCCATTCTCCTTGGAGACATCAACCTTGGCCTGAATGACGCCAAAGACCCTACAGCCAAAGCACTTGACACAGCTCTAGCCACCCTAGGATTCGTCAACACCATCAACAACCCCACACACGCCCTAGGCAGATCACTAGACTGGATCGCCCACCACAATTGCCCCATCACAGTCACGGGCAACACCCCCACCCCATGGTCCGACCACCACACCATCACCTTTAACATCCCCACCACTACAACCACATCCCACCCCCCTCCTCCCTTGCCTCCTGCCCTTACAAGGAGTGCCCGTCAACTGACCAAAGAAAGACTCCTACCCTTCTTACAGGGACCCGCCTTCACAGCCCCATTCTCCAACGACCCGGAAACTCTGGCAAAAAATTATGATACGGCCATCACAGCAGCAATCAATACCATCGCCCCACTTAAACTTCGGAAAACCAAACCCACTAGACACACTAATGCGTGGTTCACCCAAGACCTTCTAAAACTACGCTCCGACAAACGGGCAGCATTAGCTCTTTGGCAAACATCACGGGATGAGAAAGACAAACTCAACTTCAAATCCCTTGCAATTAATTACAAGAAAGCCATCATTAAAGCCAAAGCTAAATCCTTCGAAGAGAGAATTGCTGAGGCCAAGTCGAACACCAAGGAAATGTTCGCCATTTTCAGGGAACTTGAGAACCCCACACCCACCCCCCAAAACTTCACTAAGGACAAAGAATGGTGTGACAACATCCAAACAGCCATGCACAATAAGATCAGCTCTCTCCAAGCCAAAATCTTGAACACCAAACTAACACTCTCCACCCACACTACACCCTCCCCACCACCACTGCCCCCATCACCCACTGAGGCCCCACCCACCTTCTTGTTTAAAACCGTCCAAGAAAACGACATGATCAACATTATGAAAAACATAAAACCCTCCAATTGCAAAGGCGACCCCTGTCCTGCCTCCATCATCAAAGACTGCGCAGACACCTTGGCCCCTTTTCTAACAGCCTTCGTCAACGCCTCCTTCACCACGGGGAGAGTCCCCGCCTGCCTAAAGGAAGCATGGGTCCGACCCCTCATAAAGAAACCCACACTTGACCCCACCTCCCCTAATAACTACCGCCCCATCACCACTGTCCCTTTCCTCCTCAAGATTCTAGACAAAGCAGCCTACCTGCAGGTCCAGCACTTCCTCGAAGAACAGAACCTCCTTGGACTGAGACAATCCGGCTTTCGCCCTGGGCATGGGACAGAGACTGCCCTACTCGACCTAAAAAACCAAATGGACGACGCAAGGGACCAAGGCAAACCTGCCTTGCTCCTTCTCCTGGATCTGTCGGCAGCCTTTGATCTTGTAGACCACGACATCCTCTGCCACCACCTCTCCTCCACAGACAACTTCTCTCAAGAAGCCATTACATGGATCGCCTCCTTCCTCCAAGGCAGGACCATGCAGGTCTTCTCCGACCTAGCCACTGCATCACCCTCTATCATGCTATGTGGGGTGCCCCAAGGCTCCTGCCTCTCCCCCACCCTCTACAACATCTTCACCCGCCCCCTCTTCCTCATCCTTGACGCCATGGGCATCTCTTACACCAACTACGCCGATGACACACAGATCCTTCTCACTCTGACAGGCAACTATGACACGGACTCTGCTACCCTCAACAACATCTACAACACAATTCAAATGTGGATGGCTATCAATGGCCTCTGCCTTAACTCCGACAAAACTGAGCTCCTACTCGTAGGCTCCCCTGACACCATCAAGAAACTTGATGCTCAGTTCAGCCATTTCACCATTGACTCAATCACAATCCCAGTACTTGACACGGTAAAAACACTAGGCGTCTACTTAGACTCCAATCTATCCATGACCAGACAAGTAAACGCCATTGCCTCCTCTGCCGCTTACCATGCAAAACTCCTTAACGCAATCAGACCTTATCTGTCAAAAGACACCTGCACTAACATAGCCAGGGCCATAACCGGCTCGCGACTTGATTACTGCAATATTCTTTTCCTTGGGACCTCCAACAAAAATCTTGAGAAGCTCCAAGTAATACAGAACAGTGCCCTACGCGCTGCACAAGGCATTGCCAAGAGAGAGCACATCACCGCTGCCAGAAAAGCTTCCCACTGGCTCCCCATAAAGGAGAGGATCCTATTCAAGGCTCTAAGCATCACCCACAAATGTGTCCATCTTGCCGCCCCAATGTACCTTTCGCAGAGGATCCACCTGGTCTCCTCCACAAGACCCACTAGATCACCCTATGCCAGCATGCTCTCAGTACCCAGGGTAAAAAAGACCAGAGCAGGGGGCTCCAGTTTCCCGTACCTCGCTGCCGTACACTGGAACACCCTCCCTAGCTCCCTGCGCTCTGAACCCTCACTGACCGCCTTTCGGAAAACCCTGAAAACGACCCTGTTCATCTAACAATTACATGGCCTAGCCCTCATAATTGTATTGTATGATGTATTATGTGATATATCTGATCACAGGTCACTGCCTTACTGTAACCCAAGGCACAACCTGCTCACATTGTAACTAAGTCTTCCTGCAAGTAACAGTGCCACAATGCCCCTGGGCTGCCTGCGCGCTATATAAATTTAATAAATAAATAAATAAATATATATCACGTTATTATGAGTGTATCTAAACACAGGCATTGAGGTACATCGCAATGAATTTAGAAATGGGGCTAATTTCAAATGCAATAAAACTCTCAATAATACTTGCCCAAAGAAATACAAAAACGATGGCCTCTCGCTGAATAGCTGCCTGTGTGCTTGTGATGCGCTGCCCACATCCCCACACTAACTCTTTTAACACTAATGCTACCAAAGTAAATGGCCTATTGTCATATGGACAGTGCAAAATTACTAGCCTAGGGTAAGCAGAAGTGTGCAAGGACCTCATGTTGCATCAGTAAATAAAGTGCATGGTGCCGGTGAATGTCTTCACTGTAAACAAATTGATTGGTGCAAATACGCAAAGCAGCAACTAACTGGAATGTATTGTTTCCAATGTAATGTTTCCAATTTGATAAAGTGCTTAGTGCCTGTAAACTTCCATGGTAAACATATCGTGCAATTCAGCAGAATAGCAATTGACTGCAGTCAATAGATGCAAACAAGAACAACTATTATACAGGGATGGGGTGCCAAATGAGGTGGTATTACGTTAAAAACCTCTAATATGATAAAACTTGTCATGCATATATCAACCCATAAATAAAATGCTATGTGCAAGGTCCTATAAGGAGTTACGGGTAGTATGGTATACTGAGCTGTGGCATTTATGCTAGTGTGTGATTCATGAAAGAAGCCCGCCAATATTGATAAATCTAGAGGAGTGGTTCTACAAAAAGAGACTGTTGTGAATGTCCAAGTATACTTGACTATTGGACACTCCGAGTAGATCATGATAGAAAAAATAATGAAGTTAGAGAGAAAAATCTCTAATTCTAAAAGGCTGTAAAAAGAGAATTTCCAAAAATATGTCGGGTGTTACAGGAGTTTCAATATGAGGTAATAACAGTTAAACCAACCTGAGATGTGGACCAAAAGGTGTCCCCTGTACATAATAAATACAAAAACAAACAAACCATCAGACCTTAGGTAGCCTGTACGACCAAAAAGGCTAATTAAGACTACGTAATGTACATAACTAAACTGTGCTCTCTCGGCACAGACAATGTCAGAAGGCTAGATCATAAAAAGAGAAGAGATAGAGGAGAGAACAGCAGACACATAGATTAAATTGCAGTAACCTCGTACAGTTCAGACTGGAAACTACATATGTGAAAAACTTCACTAGGCAATGCTACAAACAGTACTGCCAGGATATGACAATAGTATAGATGAAGAACCCAGAATCCATCAACTGGAAGCAAGGAACATGCATAACAACAGTAATCTTTTCCACCAATACTAGGTTCCCAGAAAGGTGTAAAGTTCTTCATCTAAATTATGTTCTCTGGGTATTTTTGTTTCCAAGTCCAAGATGCATTTAGTTTCCAATTGTCTAAGTGATAGTTCTGTGTTACCACCCCTAGGGTGTTTGGCTACTGTATATAACAAAAAATGCAAAGCCGTCTAACTTCCCATCGTGCACTTGTTTAAAATGTAAGGCCATAGGGTACGTAGGATGTGCATGTTTCATAGCCTGGATATGCTGGAGCATGTGCAGCTTCAATCTGCCTATTGTGCTCCCCACATACCACTTGTCACAGGGACAAACAAGCTTGTAAACCACGTACTCGGTGTCACAAGTAATACGTGATCCTATAGAGATATTTCTTGCCAAGATGGGATGTTCATAATTCAAAGTGTCTCTGGCATATTGACAGGCTTTGCTTTTCCTGTACTTGTGGAAGCCTGCAGTTGGTGTTTTGAGCCAGGTTTGGCCTGTGGATAATGTCAGTGGATTCATAAAACTAGAGACCAGATTGTCCTTCAGGGAAATCGAACGTCGAAATGTAATATTCATTCTATCCCCCAAGGCTCCTCCCATATGTTCTTCCAGCTGTAGAACATGCCAGTGCTTACGCATGATCTGCTGTATATGCTGGGAAGCCTTGCCATAAGTGAGAATGAGTCGAGTCTCACTCATGCATATGTCTGTGGATGGCAAAACTTTAGCTATTAAAAGTGAGGAGAGATCCTGGTCCCTGGCCTTATGATATGCTCATTCAAGTATATTTTAGGGATATCCACGTTGTTTAAATTTCAAGGCCATTTGTGCACATTCTGCATCAAATGTCTCAAACTTTGAAGAGTTCCTCCTTATGTGGATAAATTCCCCATATGGTATTCTCCATTTCAGGGCGGTAGGATGATTGCTCTTGGCGTGTAGCGGTATATTGGAATTTATAGGTTTCCTGTATAATTCTGTAACAAGTTCATCCTGAGACATTTTAACAAGAATATCCAGATAGACGATAGGAGTCTTGTTGTGGCTCTCGGTAAAATGAAGATTTAACGCATCATTGTTTAGTTTCTGGACAAAGTCCAGCCATTCAGAACTTGTTCCGTCCCAGATAATGAATACATCATCTATATACCACAACCAAAGTATTATTTTAGCTGTGTAGCAATTGTTCTCTGGTCGCCAAACTACAAACTTTTCCCACCAGCTCATAAACAAGTTGGCGTAGGGAGGGCAAATGTAGTACCCATAGCTGTACCTTGGAGATGAACATAGAATTCTCTGTTGAACAAGAAGCAATTATTTGTCAAAGATGGATCATATCCAATATCATTTTGCTGTGTGATAAGAAATTCCTGGACCGAGTGTGGAGAATGTATCACAGTCCATCAATGTTTTTGATGGAGGTATCAAGAGATACTACATCTAGGGTATTGAGAAAGTAAGTAGATTCCCAAGTAATGCTATCAATTTTATTCAAGAAGTCTTTGGTGTCTCGTAGATAAAATGGACGTGTAGTCACAAAGGACACCAAAGTCTCATCCACAGATTTGAAGGTATTGTCAAACAAAACTCCACAAAGTGTCACTATAGGTCGTCCCAGAGGCTTCCTCATACTTTTGTGCACTTTGGGCAAAAAATAAATGGTTTCACTGGGAACTTTGGATGTAAGTACTTGCACATATCATCCTCGAGTAACCCTTTCTCCTTATATATGGTAAGCAAATCAAAGAGTTTCATATTCATACCTGCAGTGGGATCTTCTTCCAATTTTGCATAGCAGGAATGATCTGTAAATTGTCTTGCTGCCTCCTTGATGTAATCTGCACGATTCATCACAACAATATTGGTCCCTTTGTCTGAAGGTTTTATGATGCAATCTGGTAGAGTGCAAAGATGTTTCAAAACCTTCTGTTCTTGGCAGGTAAGGTTCCCATGGAAACTGTCTTTGGTCATCCTGATTTTTTTCAGATCATTGATCACTGAGTCCTGGAATGCTTCTATGTGTCCTCCCGGATTGAACATGGGGTTGAGTCTGGATTTGCACCTGAGTTCACTAGTGTCTGGCCAATCTGTGTGTATGTTCATGGAACTCAAGTCCAGATCTCTAATATCATCAGATTCTGCACAGTCCGATCCCAGGCTTATGAGATTACCAAATGTTTCCATGTCCTCTATAGTGACAGGAGTATACCCTTCTGATGTTTCCAGAACTCAATATATTCGGCTCAGGCCGGACATTCAAGCACTGCAAGTTTCCCAATTCACACTAGACATTGTGTGTGTGGTTGCCATGGCATTCACAGCTAGGTAGACATACACAAACACACACACACACACACACACACACAGAGTCTGTGGGTCTTGAGGTCGTTAACACATTTCTTTGATCAGTGGCAGAGCGTTTCATATGCATAAAGAAATATTTCCAACTGAAATAGCTCGCAAAGCACCAGCAACCTTTCAAAATTGTGATAGTTAAAGTGAGCAAAACAAAAAGCCCATAAAAGATTTGTTTGTATCCATCACTGTGATGTCTACTATCCTGACATGCAAAAAAAATGAAGTTGCTTTAAGTCACTAATCAAATGTTTTCAACATCATGAATAACGAGTTGTAAGTTTGTGACAAAGGATCTGCATATCTATCTGTGTTTATAACAAATCAGTGGCCAAAGATGGATCGTTGCATCCTTTTCTTGCCTCCGGCCACCGAACTTGATTTCATATTTGATGTATGGCTTAGTACCTAATTCCATTACACATGAATGCTCTATCCATGTGAAGCGGGCTTGTTTAGTCTTCATTTTTTCAGAAGAGTTTGCATATGTTTTCGGCTCACGCCTTTTCAGTGATTTCGTTATTTTAACAATTTAATTCAGCTAAATGGCAATGTCCTCACTTAGGAGCACCTACTGCCACCTAACCAGCAAATGTAGAACAATGTTCAGCCACATATGTATCTTTATCAAGTGGTTTGGCGTCAGCAACCACCTCAAACATTATTACTCTGAAAGAACTCAGCTGCATCACCAGATCAGGCTGGCTCACGTCAATAAGTGTGGAATAGTAAAACAATGGATGCCTTGGGCTGACAACTTCCACAAAAAAAGCACTGCTTTTATATTGTGACATTATACTGAGCTTTTGGTTGGAATCTTTGAAGCCAAATGGTGGGGGCAGCACAGTGAGGTTTTACAAGAACTCGGCAACCCCCGCACTTGGGGACTGTTTTTCTGTATCCCTACAGTCCCCCACCAGCACTTGACACCTGATGTCTGCACTTACTCTTGCCACCAGCTGGCCCTACTTCTCTTATTGTTATTTATTCTATGACCCCACGTACTTCCCGCTGTTCCCCCTCTCTTGCCACGTCGCGCCTTGAAACACTTGTGTATAGGCCCGTTAGAAATGCCATATCACATCATATCTCCTTCGGCTTGGGTCGAAATCCATCAATAATAATCTCCAGGGGTGGCTGTGTGATGTGTACATTAGGTAATGTATAGTTCCTACTTTAATGTGAATCATAGACAAGACGGATAATCAGGTCACTGCTGCTTCTCTTGACAGGCCAGTCAAGCTTACCCTTGAGGACATTTATCACTTTCGCTGCATGGCTCCTGCTACCCACCCATATATGTCTCTCAAATAAACATATCATACAGCACAAGCATGAGGAGCCATGTTGCATCTCATCTGCAGCGAGTCAGACAGGCCCTATCTGCGGTGATACGTGATTTATTTTCACACTAGGGCATGGCCCTGCATGTCTTTGTGCTTTGATGCAGCGCTGGTCAATGGGCGGCTCTACCGGGTCCAAGATCCGGCATGTGCTGTCTGGCCGGATCTCGGAACCCGGCCTGCCTCGCCTTGACCAGGCTTTACCGAGCCCCCAGCTTAGCCCAGGGAAGCTGGGGACTCGGTGACCTTATCTATGCTGTGCACCTTTCCCCTTGTGTCACTCGTATTTTTCCTGTCTCTATTTGCTCAGCCCGTTTTCTTTCATCACCTGGACGCCGGGAATCAATGGGTGACGCCCATGAATATCACTGGGGCGGGGGCCATCACTGTTGAAAGCAGGCATTCTACATGATGGGCACACTATTGTTTTCCAAATGTGCATTTTACTCTAGTTTCATGGAGAGAAAAAAAAGAATTTCCAAACTCAAAAATGCGGCTTACATTCACTAGTTTTCTTGGACTTAGACAACCACACACATAGGGCCTCATCACGAGTCTGGCGGTAACCCTTAAATGTGGTGATGGCGCTATTACCGCCGCATTTAAGGGTCCGCCAAATCAGGGTTTTGGCTGATTTCCCCCCAGCTCTTAGTTTTCTCCTGCTCCCCCATTGCAGGGGAGTAGGGTGAAACTAAAAGGAAATTCCTGCCAATTATGAACACACCACGACGGAGTACTGATAAATTGCCATGAATTCCGTTTTAAGTTGCTTCGAGCTCCCCCGGCCCGGGTCGGCGAGCTCGAGGACACGAAAACGAAATTCATGCCAATTATGAACACTCCACTACACGGCAGGCCACAGGCCACAAGAAAATACTGTCTCTCCAAGTTACATGGCATCCCCCGCGCCGGGGGCGTTCATATAACTTGGAGAGGGCCTCGAGGAAAAACAATTATCATACCTGCATGGCTGCAACAGCATGACGAGTCACATGCAACTTGGCTCAGCTCAGTCAAGGCGCACACTTCTGGAATGATCCAGAATCACGCTGCTGCCTCGTGGTGTGGCCGTGCACAAGCTGGGATAGGATCAGCAGTACCTGACCCCTACCCCAGCTAATCTGATAGGCAAGGATAGAGGTGGGTCATGACTACCAATCAAACGCAGAGGGGCGACGCCTTTCCTATGACATGATTTTGTACGTCTCACTGGACCTTCTGATGTGTGCATATAGGGTTGGGTGGAGGCTGTTCCGGAAAGCAGTACATGCCAGCAGCCAGTGTGAGGATTCATTTCGAATTGAATACTCACGCTGGCAGCTGGCATGTACTGCTGGTAGCCAGCAAATAAATGGGTGGCTCCAGAGGAGGGGCTCTGCTTGTAATGTCCTCAATAAAGAGCCGCCATTGGCCCCAGGACTGCATGCCTGACTACACGTGACGTAGGCTTCCTGACTCCAGTGAGGTTGCACAGACTGATTCCTCTGCCTACCCCCATTTTCTGCACTTGGCTGACCTGGCGCCCTGTAACCTCCCTGGCCTTTCTAAGTAAAGGGGTCTCCTGTCCTCCTCCCACCTTCTGAGACTAAATGGTGATATCTTCCTCTCTAGGCTACTGGTCACAAAACACTCTCCTCTTCTCCAGTACCAGACTCTCCGCCTCTGATGTCATCGCTCCTCCACCAGCATAGCTCTATCCAACTGAAAACCTTCCTCTACCATTAAAAACTTTCTCCCCAGATGCTATACGTCCAATGCCTCCAATAACTTTCTTGCCGGATTGGTAATCCTCCTCCTCCTGCTCTTACTCAGCCTCCTCCTCAAATAAGTCTCCCTCCAGATGGTACCATTGCCCCACCTTCAATAACTCTTCAACAAGATGGTAACCCTCCATCACCTTAAATGATGCTCCCTCCAGATGGAAATCCTCTTACTCCAATAACTCTCTTCCCCTCCAACCCTCCAGCAATCTCCTTCCACATCTTCTCTCAAACGTCTTCTCACTCAAAGGTCTCCTCAAAACCATTTCCTCCACCTCCTCCTCGAATATCCCACACCCTTAGATTAAGGGACCCGGCTTTTATAGTCTGTCTGGCCTCCCTGTCATTGGGTGGTGCTTAGAGACAGGCATTGCAACTGTGCACTGTAGGCTGAGCTAGACTGCCATTGGGCCATAAACCTGGGATCATAAAGGCTGAAAGGGGCATGGCCTGACGTAATATATAAAGACTTCCCGCCATTTTGTATTTCACAGCAGACTTGAATATGAAGATGTTCTACTCCGCTCCCCTCTGGAGCTTTGCTGGAATGCACTGCTTTGAACTGCATATGAAGCCTCTGCAACATGTGAATCAGAAGCCCGGGGCATGTTTGGTAAGCAGAGGACATTGTCTATATTTGCTAGGAAGGGTTTGTCATGAAAAACTGGTAACATTGTATTCCCTACGACACTTGCGAGAGAGTTAAAAGTTAAGTCTGTTCAGTTACCCCTTTGCATGGTAAATATTCGTACATTTCCTGTTCTGTAATATGCTTGTTAAGTGGAAAATTGTTTTTTGTGGACGTCCTGCAGACCACCCTCGTGTTTGCAAATGTCACATTAACCGCATTTGTGTTCAGATCTGCAGGCATCCCGCAAACCTGGCTTGTGCATGTGAGTTTCCCTCAAGCCCTGCTTGTTTTCGAGGGAGTCCCGCCGGTCTCATTCACTTCATTCACTGGTTTCACTGAGCCGATTTCCTCAGGAATGTTGGCAGGGATGGAAAGGTCGCTAAACACTTGACTGTAAATCTAGAATGCTGCATACCCCTCCCAGCAAACGGAAAGTCTTTGGGGGTCATTCCGAGTTGGGCGGTAAGGGTTTATGGGCACCGTTAAGGGTGCCGGTAAACCCTTACCGCCCTATTCTGAGGTCCCTTAGTGGACCCCAGTAGGAACGGCTGGTCAGACCAGCCGTTCTTTGCGGGACCCGTTAAGGGACCTTGGAGCTAATAACGGGGCTGCAATTTGCGGGACCGTTATTAGCGCCTTCCCCATTCCCATTGAGCCCTATGGGGACTCAAATGGGAATGGGGAATGGTTTACTGAATGGGGACTTACCAGGTGCTCCAAAGTCGGAATGACAGGGTAAGTTTCCATTCAGTGAGACCGGACCCGGACCCGGGTTTGGAAGCAGCCATGGCGCTAATAGTGCCACGGCTGCCTCCAAACTCGTAATGACCCCCTTTGTGTTCTATGTTTAGTGTTTGGCTCTGGCTACTGTGGTGGGACAGTGCACCCTAACTGTCATAACTACAGGTGGGGCTGTCGAAAAAAAGGGTCTTTTGGCTTGCCACCTTTGCATAGGTGGGCTTGAAGGGGTGTGAGTGCTCCCATGACTGTTCCTGCCTTAGTGGTGGAACCCAGTAAGGGTGGTCTGGGGATCCCCCATATAACTCCACTAGGTCCAGCATCCAGTAATTCGGGTGGCAACTGGGCCCTTGAACCACCCCACCGGTGGTCCCCAAATTCGGGCAGGGTTCTACATCACAACATGCTGAAATGCAGGAATTATTGTATGTTGGTGTAAAACCGAAGATGGACTGGTATGGCATGTGATCTGTTGGCTAAACTGGAGTCTGTGGAACCAGAACACCTGGGCACAATTTGCAACTTCTGCAATTGAGCAAACTGAATAATCAAGGGCAAATCAATGTACCTCAAATGAAATCCCCTACATTTGATTACGTTATGTCTGCACTATAAAAACAAATAAGCATACATTTTAACACAAAAATTATAAAATGGTATACTCAAGACCACCCGTGTTCCTACCTGAAAACTTACTCCTGGCACCTTTGTTGCACCCACACCTGTCCATCCCTGCCCTTTTTGACATTCTTGTGTATGATGGACGTAGATCCTGATTGGTATTGTACAAAATTACCTACTCCCAAAAGTTCGAACCCCAAAAGTTCGACCCCCAATTTTCCCCATATATATATGTGGGGGGTAAAGTGAATAAGGGTAAGGTGGGGGGAGCTGTGGGAGGTCTCCCCCAACATATATATTTGTGGAAAATTGGAGAAAAAAACTGACCTTTTGGGAGTCGAACTTTTCAGTTTGGTAAAATCACATAGATCCGTATGATGCAGTTGTGTTAAATCGGCAATTGCTAATGGTTCAGCACACCGATTGGCACAAAGTGGTGCCCGGTGTCACGGTGGGGGAGCCACAGATCACTTGGCATGCTCGGAATCAAGTACAGCACCTTTTACTTTTACCACAGGAAAGGTTGGGCGAATGTCTCTAGTGCCTCGTGGTGGAATTATACTCAAGAGGGATAACTTTGTCTAACAGTGTCAGGATGGTTGTACAGCAAACAGGTTTGAGGACCTAAACGTCTATTTCCTCAGTATACAAAACACAGTTCCATGGAGACAGGGCCCTGCTGGCTATCTTCAATGTACTCACAGTAGCAGGGTGTCTATTGCACCCCACACACTTTCTTGACTCTGCTGTGATTGCTTCATGGCACGCACAGTTATTATGCCCATCTGGCTGGAGTTTGCCCTAACAGCAAGTACTTGTAGTGCCTCTTTGCCTTAGGGGATACTCAAAACGAGTACCAGCAGGAATCAACCCACCCCGCCTGAGTGCTTTTCCGACTGACATTATTCTCACCCTCCAGCCAAGAGTCCCTTCATGGACCGGAGCCCAGAATAGGGTCTGCTATTTCTGCCCCTCTCTGCTTTGAGTCTCTCTGGCACTTGTCAGGATCTGGGGCTACAGCCCTAGGTAGGCTTTCATTCAACTCTCAGATTCTGGGCTATTGCACCCAGCAGGCTCTTGGCATCATGCTTTCCTTCCTGCCCGAGTCTTGATAGACACTGAGATGAAAACCTCAGCGAGATGCTCCCTTCTCTTTGTCTTGCAAATTCTGCACCTGCACTATCTATGTAGATCAGTGGCATTTAAGCTTTTTATACCCCCTGCCCCCAAGTGGAAATAGTGGTGCCGGGCCCCATCAGATACCAGATTTGCTTATATTTTCCATTGAAAGCAGTCACTGTACTCCCTTTTTGAGGAGCCTAGTCCACCCCCCCACCTTGGATATTCTTTGTGCCCTTCTAGGGGGTCCATCCCCACAGCTTCGACACTGCTGATCTAAATCTTTGTTCTAACTCCAACACAGTCTGCCTCTTTCTGTTTCCTTTTATGATTCAGTGTTCCCAGCTGTGCCTATAATGCCTGGGGTGGGTTGGATCATTTCTTTGTTATCCATGGGCTGTGTATTGTCTAGAGCTCACTGTTTCCACCTCCCTGCCATGTGTTTTCCTTCTTCTAATCATTATTCGCATGTTTTCCTCTGATTGGCAATTTCAGCAAGGGCGTGATTCTGGTGGGAACGTGAGCGGAGGGCATAGTGCATCCTGTCATTTGGAGGTGTCAAGTAGGACCTGCAGGGAGCGCTTGCCCGCACCATTACTGGGCTTCCAAGCTGACTACCCACTCCTTCCGCCTGTACATTCAGCATGCTCTTCTTTCTCCCAGTCTGCTTCTGCCACCATCACCAGGGTCCACCTATGAGGTTTGGGAGTGGTGAGAGGCTCGGGTGTATACACTTCATACCACCTCCAGGTGTTGCATTACACATTGTGTGGCTTCCGCTGGCCCCTTAGAACCACTGGTCCCCACAAGCTGCCCCTCACTTGTGACTTTGTAACTTCAACACATTGGGCAAATAAGGCCACAGTGTCCATATGATGGCAGCACCTTTCCATGTGAGACTGCAACTTATATGTGATTACTAGACCTGGAATATCAGGGTTTACCTGGCATAGGATGGTAGTACTTAGGGATTAAGGCTACACTTGTCATATGATGGCAGCACTTGGGCATGTGAGGCTGTATCTCCCATATGATAACTATCTGCAATATGAGGATTTACATGGCCCTACCTGGGTACATCAAGCCTGCACTTAGCATATTATGGCAGCACCTTGGCATGTGAGGCTGCAACTTACATGTGATTACTATACCTGGAATATCAGGGTTTACCTGGCATAGGATGGTAGTACTTTGGGATTAAGGCTACACTTGTCACATGATGGCAGCACTTGGGCATGTGAGGCTGTATCTCTCATATGATAACTATCTGCAATATGAGGATTTACATGGCCCTACCTGGGTACATCAAGCCTGCACTTAGCATATTATGGCAGCACCTTGGCATGTGAGGCTGTATTTCATGATTATATCGGGAATGTGAGGCGTTAACTGGCCTATGATGGCATTAGCTGGCCATATGAGGTGGATAGTCATATGAAAAGCCTTCCCCTGGTCCCCCGTCTATGATGGCTCTGCTGGGTGGGATCATGACTACGTCCATGTCATATCAAGACAGCATTCTTGTCATGTCATTAAATGTTTGGCAAATAAAACAGAATGTATTCTAATTTCATCCTATTTTTTATGACAGTAATCATAACCTTTTTGTAGTTTTATTATTTTACATTTTACTTCCTGGGATGTAATTGAGATCAAATATCATGTGGCATCACTTCCTGTGATGTTATGGTGGTCCCACGAAAGTCTTCATCTGTAGTACAACTGCATCCGACACCAACTCAATCCATGGCCTGACGAGATGCCCATCGTACAGAATCTCCGAACTACAATAGACAGCCTCTCACGCTTAAATGACAGGTGAAAGATGTCGCAATTTGCTTATTCTAACTTTGCTCTCTACAGCACATTATTCATTATGAGAGCCGCCAGAGCGCCAGGGGACCACTCCGTGGTGATAGTGCGCAGTACAAATATCCTTTAACATTACCCTTCACACACAGGACCATGGCGGTGATATCGCTAGTTCTATCAAGGGTCCTCTAGCTCAGTCTCCCAGAATACCTGATGGAAAAATGACAGAGTCCACAATACATGTGGCAGACTACGCCTTAGCGCACTCTTTGCTGGCTTCAAACCCCTCTGCATCTCCTACTGTGCATTCTCATTCACGAGGACATTCCAGCATTACCCAACACTAGCACCCTAAGGCCCATTAACGCCACTCGAGTTTGGGTGTCCACATTCACCAGGACGAAGCATCTCTACCTAGGCATCTTCACTTGAAAGAGAACCACCGACATTTTAGGAAAAAGCTCAAGACTTGGCATTTAGTTAAGTGCTACAACTACCCACATAAAGCTTTACAAGGAGTTGGTCCACTACACGCCCATTGTGAAACCACAACTAGCAGACCCGTGCCTAGAAAACTATGTTTCCCTTTCCTCTATGTTCATGATTTTCAAATCTGAATTCAAACTCAGCATTCAAGGAAGGCCTGGACCAGGGGTCTGAGGACGTTTACTGGGCTCGGACCCCTTTCCCGCATTTCCACAATGGTTTTTCCATCCCTCACTAACATCCTGACAGCTAAAATCTCCAGCACACTCACTCCCCTTTCAGATGGCCCACAAGGTCTAGCAAACTCACTTACAGACCCCATCCTTGTCTTGCTGCTATCAACATCCACACCCTTCATCTTAACCGTCCCTACCCTGGGGCTGCGGTTATGAATTTCTAGCATCAGTTTTCCCCTGAATCCTTACTGCCAAACAGGTAATGGCTGTTTCCAACTTGCACTCATCAACATGACGGGTCTTCCCGTCTGCCTCTCCCTCTATCCCACTAACAACCAGCCCCACCCTCTTTTTGTGCAGAGCCAGGTGCAGAGAGGCTGACATTATCGGCAGATGGGTGCCCTACGGGACCACTTTACCTGACCTGAAGACAATATGATAACACTTCACGTGGTTCACTTAAGCTACCCGTGGTATTCTGGGAGATTGATATGCCAGTGTTTGAGAGGCACCTAAGGTGGTGTCATGCGGGTCTGTACGAAAGTCGAGAAGAAGCAATTTAGCAGTTCCGTTAGTTGATGAGGCTTGCATTCGCTCCTCTTGGAAAATGAAGGAGTTGAAAGCAAACGCCCCACCCATAGGAGAGTCATGCTCTGGGCGAGGTTTTGAACAAATGGGTGTTTTTTCGGGGTGCAACATCTTTACAATCGGAAGGTCATGAAGACTCTTTGGGGGCTTTCCAGTGGAATATCTGATGGCACTTCCTCTACTATAATCCCTGCCATCATGGTTTGCATAAAGGGAGGTGCACTGCGAATGTGTATGTTGTTATGGCAAGAACGGTTTTCTAAGTCTTCCGTTCTATCTTCTAGATTCTTATAATGGGTTTCCAAAGCCATCACTCTTTGAGGCAGCTCATCTTGTGCGTGTGACTGCTCGTAAAGTGACGTCTCTGATTCCTCCACCCTGCATCTCCATGGTGGTGGAGGCTGCAGAAACAAGGACGTCATTTCACCAAAATGTCAGGGGTGGCAGAAGTGACATCACATAACCCTTGACCTCTGATGACATCACAGGAAGTAATGTCATTTGACCCAGCATTGCAATGAAGAGCAGAAACATAGAATCAGGTATCATGCAGCTTTTATGGGCAGCTGCGAAAAGTTTGGGAACCGTCCGATGGCAACCATGTAGCTGAATACCCCTGGAATCAGGCAGTTATTTCCTTTTTTCTGCCCCTCCATACTATCAGAAGTTTTGTCTGTTTACCCTGTTTTCTTCCTGCTTCTATTAGACGCTCTGTGGGTGGAAATTTGGTGAAACAGAATTTGGGACAGTTTGCCTCATAAAACTATCATTTTGCAGTGCTTATCTCTTTTTGTACTGACTTTGGGGTCCTCCAATGAGGGCGAGTGAGGTGAAGTGATCGTCTAGCTCTGACTTTGGGAGGGCCCCATCTCTTCCTAGAGGATGTACACACTCTCCCAGTCCTATAAGGAACTTTTCTTTCTGCAGGAGGTCCTATGTGTCCCGTAGCTCAACACCACAGTTTGTCAGACATTGATGGGCAAATTCTCTGCTGCGAACCCCCTCATGCACCTCCATATTGGACGTATTCCCTTTATAATGCCTTATACGATTTTTGTATGTTATCTCTGTCTTTTCTGTTAATCCTTTACTGTAATTATACTGCCTTGTTTGGTTAAACTTTTGTCTAGCGCCAAGAAACCTCCTTAGAGATGAACGTGTGCCCTTTAAAAAATATAAGCATAACCATATATTCTTTGGGACATCGGAAAGTAAAGATCAAAAGCAGGAGGGGCGTTGAGCAGAAAGGTGCATTTCTCCTCATATTCCCTTAGCTGAGTGAGGAAGGGCTTTGATGGGGGCTGATTTCATTTCCCTATCTTTGGGAGGGCCAATGGTGACTCGCAGAAGATTTCTAAAGATGTCAAAAGGTGAACCACCAGCGTCTTGCGTGATTGTGAATTCCACGTGATAAGGGTGCCTGTGAAAGTTCCAGATCAAGCTGTCAGGATAGAAATGCCTCAGACACATGAAATCAGGCCCCCGTGCCCTGCTCAGCCCCGAGGCAGGACAGCTGGTGGGCTATATAAAAACTGCCGCAGTCTCTAGTCTCCACTAGTCATCACAGTCCCTGCCGCATGAACAGGCTTTTAAAATGATTAGACTCTGGCACAGACTTTTCCATGTTGCAGGATATGCGGTAGAGCAACTAGTCGTTAAGGTTTCTTTATCGTGCTGCTCCTCAACCTCGGCAAGATTCCAGAGAAAAGTCTCTGCTCTTCTAGAAAGGTTTTGACACGTGACTTGTTTCATCTTGCAGTCTGTTTACAGCCTCCCTTCAGTTGATCCAGCCATTGCCTAGTTGGGTTAGATCAGTAATGGGACATTGGCTTCACTGTACCCTTACCCTGGTACCCTTACCCTGGTGCAGCTATAACCAATAACCCCATTATTATTATTCCCCTGATTTTCTCTTCTCATCTGGGTACTCTAAAAAACTAAGTTTCCAGCACTTATGTTGTCAGTGTAACATTTGATATCCTTGCATGTGGCCTTTTCCTCTTCTTCATGCACTTACTTGCTCTGGAATGTTCCAACACTTCACGTGTAAGGCTGTACATGCTCAGCCTCTCCCTCCCCTTAAAGTGCTTCAAAGCGCCACTCCCTTTCATCTTCCTTCCACTCTGGGTGCCCCAAACTGTTTATAATAAATCAGCAATACATAATTCCATGGTTCTCCCCGACTCCCATCCTGCCACCCAGTGGCGGGAGCCGTAATATGTTCACAAAGCCATGGGCCAGCACTGGACAGTCGTTCCCGGGCGAAGGCTACAGCTGGGAAATGTATTGTTACTCTGTTTTAATGTCGATTTTGACCGAAACGCCCTCTGGGGTGAACATGGTGTTCTTTCAATGAGTATCTTTAAGGTATGGGGCTAATGATAGACACAAGTGGCTACATGGATTGGGACCAAACCGCAACAATGTAGTAGGGCTGCCCGCAAACGCCTGTACCACGAACACAGTAATGCCACAATCGGGCAAGGGTGCTTTCTGGTATCAGAGATTCTCTGGAGCTCCCACTTGGGCCACATATATAGCCCATCTTCAGGTGCTCTATAAGTTGATGGATACCATTGAGGGGTCGTTTTTAGGGGGATCCCTGGTGGTGGGTCTTGGGGAGGTCTTCCAGATGGCTCCCACATATGTAACTCTGTCACATAACAATAGAAATAAGGGATGATGATGGTGAGGGAGGAGGGGAAGGGCCCAACTAAAGTGATAAAGGAAATCATCGAGTACAAGAAAAGCAGATCTAAGGCCAAATTAACCAGTAGACAACAGGGAGCATGTGCTGGTGCAAACATGCATAACAGAGGCAAAGGTGCCCAGGTTTCACATGCCTTGGTCATGAACAGTGGAGGGTACTTTGGTTTAGGCTTCTTTGAACTTGTTTCCAATACCTTTGGGTCCCAGGATATCGCTATCGTAAATAGGAGAAAGACAGTAGCTAGGAACACAGTGTACTAAAGAGAACTTTCATAGGATTGTATTGAAACATCCACATTACCAGTAGCGTCTATCCGAGCTTCTGTAAAGCACAAGGTTAGAGATGTATCAATATTCAATGAATGTCCAGGGTTACTTTATGTTACACTGAAGAATCGCTATCATTGACCATTAATGAGTGCATAAAGCCTTCATGGTATCTACTATGAACATTGTTATGCTTATGTCTGTTTATTATAAAGCAAGGAGATAAGAGAAGGGCATCATTGAACAATCAATTGAGACCTTATGAATTGAAAGTCAGGGAAAGATGATGCAAGGGGGCAGATGGCATTGACTCATTTTAGGCTTTTAGTGCAATTATTAGTACTGTACAGGATTGATTTTGGAAAATCATAGTTACTTGGTCTTCCTAAAATTACACTAGCTCCTCTGAAGGCAGTCCTTAATGCTGCATCGTTTCCTATTTATGGTGCAGCTAGATTTGAGAATATTACCCCGGGATTGAGGTCACTGCACTAGCTACCAATTGAACAGAGGATTCACTTTAAGTGACTTTGTATCACGTGTAGAGCACCTTGTTGCAGAACATCACTATACCTTACAGAAAAGATGAACATCTATAGGCGGCATTCGAGTTCTGCGGAGTAGAGATACTGTACAGCTGGAAGTGCATAGACTCAGACGGTCTGTACCAATGAGCCAGTCCTTTACTGGGGCTGTTCTGAACATTTGGAATCAGCTTCCTGCAGAAATAAGAGTGGTTGCAGAGTATTGGGAATTTCGAAGGGCTCTTAAAACTTGGTTTGGGGATTTAGCTTTTAAGTAAGTAGCTTCCAAATAAAAATGTTTAGCTTGATGTGTATCTCAAACAGTTAGTCAATGCTTTAAAGTGGACATTCTTTTTGCCTTATCCCGATTTTTTGGGTACAAAGTGTATACTATTGAAATTTGGTAGGAAATATTTTAAAATGTTGAATTAATTGTTATTTTTGGCATTGTATATTTATTACTGTTGACTTTGTACAGCGCTCAGATACACTTGTTTGTCTAGTTAGAAAAAATATGAACTAATAAACGGCATTCCCAATCCACCGGCAAAAACATCTGGTTTTACGGGCATTTTCATGGTGGCGAACAATTAATGAATTCCTGTTTTACCTCCTGCTAAAAGTAGGCAGATTCCCCAGGCGTCCATTGCAAATGCTTTCCTGAATCGTTAATTGTGGGAGTAATGTGCACTCTTTCCAAAACCTGGTGGGAAAAGGTGCTAGAACGATGGTGTCTGTTTTAACACGTTTACTTAGAACACTTTTTAAAACAATGTCCTGTGTTTGTACCTGCTAGATCTCATACATTTGTAACTATTTTGCCCCTCGGTCCACTGCCATTTTGTGGATCCTCCAAATTTGGGGAGTAAATGATCTTTGCTGGCCTGTTTGTGATTTAATGTTCATTCTATATAATAGGCTGGCACTCCTACCTAGAATGCTCTTGAGAGGCTGCTGGGATGTATACTTGCCATTTGGTTAAGCAGTTTTATTTACATTATGTGAGTGCACCTGGAGATCACTTACCGGGAGAAGCATTACTGGGGGGGGGATACTGGAAGGATGCTGGCTGGAAGAAAAATAAATCAGAAGGTATGAAGACATCTTAAGCCGTAGATCTGCAACTGTGGTAAAAGCAGGAGACTGTGGTCAGTCAGAAGAGTTGATACTACTGAAACATGTACCTCACATACCAAACAATACTATTGTGTCAGTGTTGCTTATGGTGGGGTTCACGGCGGTGTCACAGTGGAGGTGAGAGTTAGCTGCTGTGTTTTTCTTTTTCCTGCATGCATAGCACATCCATAGCATCTTGGCGCATTGGACGTGTCCCAGCATGCTCAAATAGTTAGGCCCAGAGAGGGACAGCCAGGGGGCAGCATGCATGCGTTTGTTTTGCATTGCGATTTAACTCATGCGGTCAGATTTACCATGCAGATTATCTGTGTGTTTAATCCCTGTGTGATAGCCTTTTTACTCAGAATCTCTGCTTCAATCAGTGATCCACATGCAATATTCGTTTCACATGGTGACACAGCGCAATCCGCTGGATGCACCGGATCTGGAAACGGCTTAGGAAACGGATGTGCTATTTTATCAGAAAATAAGATCTATTCGCAAGGACAAACGTGTTAGGGAGAATTATCCAGAATGTCTAATTTCCCTTCCCTACTGAGTCAGTCAGCAGCTTTGCTGGATTTCTAGGATTTTCCTTTTCACCTGGTAAGAGTGTTTGCCTTTTTTCCCACTCTAACACTTTCTTGTGTTCATAGACTGTGGAGACTCACCTACTCCATAGGCATCATCTTTTTACTGTGTGTCACACAGCACCTTCAGTGCAGTGACACAGGGTTGTCTTTTTCAGACTTCCCAACTCCGACTCCATTTTCTGAGACTCACTACTGTCTCTCATAACATGTAAAGTTGTTATTGACTTTATTAGTCTCTTTTAAAACTCACATACCCAGTACAAACTATCTTACATAGAGTTCTGGAAAGGGTTAATACTTACCCGTTGTTGTCTGTTTCTCTTGGAACATTGTTTTGTTCCCTTTTCATTAAGACTTGGCTGGTGGCAGTGGTAACTACCCTATTTTTCCTACTGCGGTAATCTTAAATAGCCCTGGTATTGTTTTAAGGCTATCTTGGTAGCCTCGAACTTAAACCTGCTGGACCATATACATTTCTACACGGTTCCGGCTGGGTTTATTTGCCATTTCTTATTGTAAAAGTTTTTCTAGTGATTTACTCTGCGCGCCAAACGAGGTTTGGTTCATTTGTTCGCCGTACTTTCGCAGGCTTCTCCACAGAAGCCCTCCTTAGGCGCCTGTATGTCTGAGGGGGACAGGATGTGAGGGAGGGGTTTAGGACTCCCTGCACAGGGTCTCTTTGGAGACCCATGTCGCACCCTGATATGATTGGCTATGGTCACTGTCCCGGCGGGACAGCCACCCTGGTGTGTGATTAGCAGCCAGGCTGTGTGAATGGGGGAAAACTGCATAAAAAGCAGGTCTTTGGGTCTGGAAAGGCAGAGTTGGCACTGGATCGAGGGAGCCGAGGAGAAGCTGACAGAAGAGGACCTCTACCACGACTGAACCTCCCGGTGAAGCCTGCTGTAGGTCCGAATCTTCAAACTTCGACGACAGCAAAGATCTGCAAGGAATCTTCTCCCCTTGAGCTGGTGGGAACAACCAGTTCACCAAACTGCTCGCCAGGCCTCCCTTCTCTGGTCTAATTTGCTGTACAGAGCTACAGCGAACCGGATAGCCAGGAGGAACAGACCCTACTTGCGTTTTAAGGAGCACACCTTTTATTCGTCGCATTGCTCTGCTGCTGGTTTCTTCCCTGGGCAGTGCAGGACCCTCCAGTCGTCCTCCTTCTTGTCAGTCCGACAGTCGCTTCAGGAACCGTGAGCCTGCAGGACCTGCCAGGAACATCTGCCTCAGGTACAGCATTCTTCTGCTTTAAAGGTACTGTGCTAACCCGGTTGTTTGTTTCGTCCAGCCGCGGTGGAAAGTGTGTGAAATCTTTCGCCAATCCGAGGGCTTGTCCTTCTCCATTCTTTAAAGTAACTTTTCGTCTGACCAACTTCGTTCTGAACTCTTGGCAAAGACTTAAACGCAAACTACTCTGAACTGTGTGATCCTCTGCAAAGACTTTGGTTCATTGACTTTGGGCCAGGCCCCTTGATTTTGATTTCCTCACTGTAGTTCCTTTTTCTAGATGGCCCTGCTT
Organism: Ambystoma mexicanum; assembly: GCF_040938575.1. Lineage (NCBI taxonomy): Eukaryota > Metazoa > Chordata > Amphibia > Caudata > Ambystomatidae > Ambystoma > Ambystoma mexicanum. The sequence goes on from NC_090921.1 coordinate 310,156,395, forward strand.
ACTCACTTGTTGGTGCTGCTCAATTTCTGCCTAACTTTGTCTTTCCCTCCCTCCGTTTTAAATTGCTGGAGTTCCATTTTGCTCATACTTAATTTTGAGCCTTACTTGTCCAGAATCTATTGGGTGCAGTGTAGTGTATTAGTAACGTGATTTTTCTACTGCTTGATAATAGTGAAATGTTTAATAACTGATGTGTAAATAAATGTATATTCTTTTACTCAGAAACCTTGAGTTAGTATTTGTTTAAATCATAGTCATTGCTGTCCTTTGTGTAACTATTGATACTGCTCACTTTACTCTTGAGATAAGTCTGGCTGCTCAGCCATCACTACCACGTTACTGTGTAGTACTGGCTTGTGCCAAAGGTTAATTTGCACTGTCACTTGTTTTCCTAATTGTGTGTGGTGTTCCCAAAGGGTACTGCATATAATTCTGCCTAACAAAAGGGTAATTAGTGCAAAAAATGTGTACTATTTGCCAGGACAAAGGGTAAATAATCAGAATTTCTACTATTTGCAAGGATGAAGAGTAAATAGTGCAAAATTTCTATTTGAAAGGGCAATGGGATGCAGGGTAAATAGTACAGAATGTCCACTACATGCAAGGACAATGAAATTAAGGGTGCAGAATTTCTACTATGGGTAAAGGGTAAATCGTGCAAAATGTTTACTATTTGCCAGTATAAAGGTAAATAGTGCAAAATGTCTACTAGTTGCCAGGATGAAGGGTAAATAGTGTAGAATTTCTACTATTTGCAAGGATGAAGGAAAAATAGTGCAGAATGTCTACTATTTGCAAGGATGATGGGATGAAGGGTAAACAGTGCAGCATTTCTACTGCTTGCAAGGACGATTAGATGAAGGGTAAATAGTGCAGAAGTTGTACTATTTGCAAGGTCAAATGTGCACCTATGCCTCCCTCCAGACCCACACCAATGTGCCCCATCCATCCAGACCAACATCAGCATTTCCCTATTCCTCCAGACCCACACCAAGATGCCCCATCCCTCCAGACCTTGCCCCTATCCCTCCATATCCACACCAAGATGCTCCATCCCTCCATTCAGACCCCACCTAGATTCCCCCATCCCACCCTCTAGACCCATACCGTAATGGCCCTCCCTCCCTCCACATAGCAAGATGCCCATCCACCTTGCAGACCCACACTAAGATGCCCATGTCCTCTCCCGAACCCCCGCAGATAGCCCACCTCTAAAACCACCCATCCTATCCATCCCAAACACACTTTCATCAAACATTAAATTCCCCTTTACATCAGTTCTCTAAATTAGGTTTGATTAGCCCCGTCATCATTGAAATACCACCATCCACTGTTTCTTTTTTTTTAGCCCTCCACACCTCCCACGTTGAATAGATGAAAATGTAAATGTAATTTTCCGCTCCCCGTCTCCATCTGGTGAACTTTCCTCATATGCCCATTTCAATCTCAGCCACCCAAGACCATGCCCATTCCTGCTGCTCTTCCAGGTTGGCCACAGGAGCCTGAGCCTTCCTGATTACTGTGAGGGACAACATGACGTCGGACACTAAGTGCATGGTAGGGAAACGAAACGTGCCCAATGTCACGTGAAGAAGTGTAGGTGGGGCGTTGACATGAATTGTTTCTCTGAACTACCCCCTTTGTCCTTTTTAAACTGTACATATTATGTGCTATGTGCAAGGACAAAGGGACAATTGGCATACATTCTGCACAATTTAAACAGACCCTCTTGTCCTTATAAATTGTGAAGAAAGTGTGCTATGTAACCTTTGTCCTTGCGAAGAGACACTACCTTATATTAAATGGACACTACACAAAGCAAAAGGGCTGTTAACAACATTCAGATTCAGCGCCCCCCAACTCCCCGTCTACCATGCATCTATAGAGCAAGAAAGGAGTGAAATGATGGCATGTTATCTTCCAAGTTCCAAAAGAAAGGCCTGTTGTATTATACCAATTTAACAGAGCACAAAAATGATTGTCCCCAGAATGGGAACCCAATCAAGGGAGCTAATTAGAGAACATACGTTTCAAAGATGAACGTGCCCCCAAGAAAATGCTTGAACAACTAAAGGGAGAACAAGTTCTAAAATATGAATTAGTTTGATAAACTAATTAAGAGCACAATATCGCCATGCAGCCAGTGATTGCCACCTAAATATTTTTCAAACACAAACGTGAAACATGGTTCTGGGAAACAATAGTGGAATGGGCAGTAGGGTAGCCTAATGCTCGTATTGGAGAGTGAGGAACTTGTATTGGAGAGTAGGATTGTCTCTTTGTGCTGCAACGAACATGGTGATTGTCAGCAAGGAAAGCAAGCGACATTTTCTTTGGTTTGAGGGGTCATTTGGTGAAGTGCAGCTTTTCTCTGGGAACAGACTGGAGAGGCACTTAATTCCTCGCCTGTCAGTGCGGAGACCCTTCAGGAGGTGCTTGGCAACGGGCTCCTTGGGCCTGCTGCTGATGACTGAAGTATGACTTCTAGTGAAATTGGCCACTTAAGCTGGTAGCTGTCCAAACCCTTTCACAAAATATATAACAAGCAATACGGCATTTATTTAGCTTTATTTTCCGCATAGAGCCATCGAAGCACTGCACATAGACCAAGACATTAAATACAGCAAATACAATCATCCTATATATATATATATATATATATATGTAAATATATATATATATATATATATATATATATTCACTAACAAAAAACATTGTTAAAGGGACGTTATGGTTAAGTTGCGCTACTAAATAGCTGTCCCATTTACTGAAAAAACTATGCTAAAGGAAGGTTCTGGTTACAGTGCCCTACTAAAAACCTATCAAATTTACTGCCAAAAAACGTTGTTACAGGGACGTTATGGTTCAGTTGCCCTAAGAAAAACCTATCAAATTCAGTGCAAAAAGTACATGAAAGGAACATTATAGTTACTTTGCACTAATAACAACCTATCCATATTATGGTTATAAGTACAACCGAAAAACCCCAGAAATTCACCGGTTATGGTAAGCTAAGCAACCATAACTTGCGCTACAACTGTGCACTGCTAAGACTAACACCCATGCCATCAAAAAGGACATGACAAATGTAATTGATGACATCACTGATGACATCACATGTCTGGCTCCCTCTTTTTTTCAGTGACATATCTAGGGCAGGTGGTTTCTTCACTGACAGGAACTAAAAATACAAAAGGTACTATATTTGTGAACCTTACCCTTCTCATATGTTCTTACACTACTTTCCTTAGAGTTCAGTCGCATCATATGATGCATATACATAGGGGAAGAAGCAAGGCTGAAACACAGCATTCATTTCTGTGCATGAACATAATCAGTTAGGTTATGAACACTTTCTGGTAATACTACTGTTTTTTTGCTTACTTTACTTTCCCTGTAAATGCTCGTATTTGTATGTGTTGTGGTCTCTTTATGTTTTGTGTGCAGTAGTACAATTATGTAATAAGTAAGGCATTGTTAGGTACTTATTACATGTTTCACAGAACCCAAAACTCTAAAAGGAAAGCATTGATCATTTTACTATCCAATATGGCAAGATTTTGAATATTGTACCTCTATGGTGCATGCTGCAGACAATGCCTATGTTTCTTTATGAGTAGGTTCATATACTGGAAAGTAAATCATATAATATAATGGTGTTTATAGAAATGCATTGCTTAATGAACTATGCATCTCATGATAGTTCGCCCAACGACCTCTGATAGTTTGCTGCCAACATTATAATGAAAATCCAGATGTGATGCAGATGAGCAGACTAAATGCAGATGTGATATCATCAGTGATGTCATCAATGACATTTGTGATGTCATTTTTGATGGCATGGGTGTTAGTCTTAGCAATGCACAGTGGTGGCGCAAGTTATGGTTGGTTAGCTTACCATAACTGGTGAATTTCTGGGGTTTTTCGGTTGTACTTGTAACCATAATATGGATAGGTTGTTATTAGTGCAAACTAACTATAATGATTCTTTTGTGTACTTGTTACACTGAATTTGATAGGTTTTTCTTAGGACAACTGAACCATAACGTCCCTGTAACAAAGTTTTTTGGCAGTGAATTTTACAGGTTTATAGTAGGGCACTGTAACGAGAACCTTCCTTTAGCATAGTTTTTTCAGTAAAGGGAATAGGTTTTTAGTAGCGCAACTTAACCATAACGTCCCTTTAACAATGTTTTTGTTAGTGAATTTCATAGGTTTTTATTAGGGCACCGTACCCAGAACATTGCTTTAGCATAGTGTTTTCTGTAAAAGTGATAGGTTTTTGGTAGTGCTACTGAACCATAACGTCCCATGAACAACGTTTTTTCATGGAAGCCCCCATGATGAACTTGTTGAAAGCGCAAATTCCCCTTTGTATGTATCCATTTGTGCTACCCCTTCCCTTTCCTAATAGTGTCTGTATATCTTAGAAATTAAAGGTGTACATTTGTACATGTTGGTCAGTGTGAGAGTGGTTTTTCTACTTGTGTTAACATTGCATGGTGAGTCTGTGGCGCACATTACTGTCCAAGATGGCTGCAGGCAACCAATATGGAGGTTTCCTAGGGTGACTGCACCTGGCCGGCATATGTGCAATCACAATATAGGTATCTGTGGGACTTCAGTACTGGCCACATCGCTGCATCTTCTAACGCACTTTAATCAGTTGTGGGAGCGCACGTCTGTCCCTTCCACAGCTATGCGCATGCGTAGTGCATCCTTTGTGTGCTGGTAACACCGTCCCTATCACCAGCCCTATGAATTCATACGATAGGCTACTGCATTTCAAGCAGTCCTGTCGACTACGTGGTTTGCCGTGCAAACCTACCAATTTATGACTGCAGCACACCTGGCTGTATGAAGCCCTCTGGAAATAAGGAACAGCAACCTCCAGTGTATGCGGGGCGTGTTAAAGGTCATATTCATTTGATTGATGTGCTGCTTGCCTTTCCATGACCCGTGAACCAGACACGCCGGCTCTGCAGCGAGCACCGTGATGAAAAATGTCAATGGTTCGCCTGCGGGTCGTAGAGTTGGAGAAAACGCTTAACTGCAGGTGTGACAGTCTGTAGTGAGTCTACAAAATGGCAAAGCTGGTGAGGCTTGGTCACTCACATACAAGTGCATGTAAAGACAAGTAAGCAAACAGCATATTCTTCGGATCTCAAAGAATATCAATGGTGGTTTGAAAAGTACTCTAGCCACATGGCGCACGCTGAATAATTATCTTCCTGCTCCACTCCACGTAATGAAGCTGCATTTCAAGTGTTTGTACTGCATGTGACAAGAATTGAAATCGAAACACAAGGCACTAGTGGGCAGGGTACAGCCCTTCCAACAATGCAGTAGGTTAATTTCATGTACAGCATTCTCCACATCTGCACTTGCCAACAACAGGGACACTCCTATAGGGCAGCAGATTCTTAAAACATCCTTGCAGAACATATGCTGCACTGCAGATCCTTACCTGGCAAAGGGCATTGTATTGTGCATGTACTGCAACGCGCTACTCTACAGAGGGAAGCTACTTGGAAGTGCTAGGGAAGAGTCGGTCCAGGAGCATGACAACGACTGCCGCCTATGTAAGTGAGGGCCATCCAACATTTCACTCTCTCTGCACGTACCCTATGTTATCCCTGTAGGTGGTGCCCCTTACGTACTGGCCCTTGTCTTCCTTTTCTTCTGTGTTGTGTGGTATATGAGGAACATAAATAGAAAACAACTGAAAAAGTTCAATGAAAAAGTTGAAAAATGGAATTGCCAATGAACGGCTGCAGAGTGCCGCGCACCGTATAAGCTCCACAGAATGTGCACTAAATAAAGGGAGGGGTGGCTCTGTGGAAAACACTATAGTGGAATCGGGTACAAAGTGCTGGTTGTAAAAAGAGTTTTTTGTCTGGGTTGCTGTACGTTGTGAAGCATTTAAGTGCTCAACAACTACTACAAACATTCTTCCTGTACTTCCAAGAAGGACAACGGGGCATTTTGAATAGGTTGTGCAAAAATCGGAATGGCAGGAATAGCAGGGGTCAAGTCCTAAAAATAAAAGTGGGGGACTCATCAACAAATGAATGAGATGTGACACCGCCAAAAATGATCAAATCAAGGTGAAATATGCACATTTAATTAAATTGGCTTTGCAATAATAACCACCGACATTGCACAGAACGAATGGCAGTTCCCTTCACTCACACAAAACCAAGAGGATATTTTCTTCTAATAGTGTTTTTGAAAATGTTAAAAAGGTGTGCATGTTTTAAACTCCAATAACCAATACAGATATTTTCCCTGGGACTTGCTGTACCGAAATGGGACATTTCACCTTTAGTTGTTTGTTACTCTTCATCTGGTTCCATAGTGCAGTGATGAAGAATCCCGGCGACGTGGTTTGATCCCCGAGGTCGGCTTTAATTCATAAATTCAAAGAGGACCTTCAATGTTTCTCATTTTTGCTTGGGGGGGCTGAGTCCACCCTCTGAATAAAGTGGGGGGACTCTGTCCCCCCGCGTGTACCCTCGACTTGTGCCCTGAGGAATAGTAACTATGCACTAGATCAGAAACATACGCATGACCTTGACATGTACCTCCTTCATCGCAAACGGCACTGAAACTCCAGTAACATGTTGTGAACTTTTCCCTCCACAATGAAGAACAATAATGTTGGCATGATCGCGCGTCACCAAAATTTCACAAAGACAAACCAAAATCAATCACTTCATTGCAGATACTCCATACCAGTACAAATCCACATGATAGAATCCAAAATGAGCAGCCACTGCACAGTGTTTTCAATTCACTTTCAATCAATGTATTCAGAACTCCCCCAAAATCTGTACGCTGTGGCTCGTAAGAACGCAAAGCCATAACCGCACCGTCTGCATTTTTGTTGACAAATACACTGTTTACCACAGTCTGTGCGTACAAACCACACACAGAAACCTTATTTAGCAATCCTGTAGGCTCCAAAGGGCCATTTCTATGGCCACCATTTGCAAAAGGCCCAGATGTGACAAGTGCAACCCTGCAACTATCGCTATGTCCACAGACTTATCGTGCAGTTTGCACGGGAGTGGGAGAATACATTTCAACCAGGGTAGGGGATTTTGTTTGGTTTGTAGTGTTGTCTCTGAAAAGAGCCTTTTTTTCTTTTTTAAAGCTGCTTCCACAGAAACACCCTTTTTTCCGTTTTTTTTGTTTTTTGTAGTTCGCCTCACATTCTTACAATAGCGTCTTCAGTGAAGCCTGTATATTGTAAAACAAAATATCAATGCCACTGGTCATCAAAGAAATTCCATTTGCATTGAAAAGGTGCACATATCGAGACAGGAGAACATCCCAGCAGCACTCAAGAAGTCAAACATGCTTCTGTTCCATTCCGACCTCTGGCTGGCGACAACATTCATTGGAATAGTCCCATACTGTTCTTGGTGGTATAGATGAGAAAAGCACCTTCGCAGTGTGAAATATGCATTTCACTGCTTTCATCAACTTCTTCAGTTGATGGTACACACGTGAACAAACCATGGAACCCAAATGCAAGGATCCATAGTGCACGACCACAACATGTACAGTAGCAAAAGTGGCCACTCGTTGACATTCTGCAAGCACAATGCCGAAACTGCAGACATCGACACCGCACCACAAAGGCTCCACTCCCTCCAAATCGAAATTGCCATTGAAGCCTGTTTCGACAGCATACTGGAACAAATCTAGCACAAAGGTATCACCCATGATGAAAACTGTGTGTCTCTCCATCTCTGCCAGCCTCACTACACAGAGTAATGAAAACAAATATTGCTGCCCTTTGCTGTGATGCACAACCTGAGCACCTGATTGGACTATCCCCAAAAGTCCTATTTCCATTGGCCAGCATGCTGACAAGCGTAGAATGTGGCATGTGCGCTTCCACAAGTACCACGAGGGCCGCGACCCAGTAAAGCAGGAGCAGTACTTCTTCCCTTTCCATTGTTTGTTGGCCATCACTACCTCATTGGGTACTGTTAAATAGTCACACATGCATCCACCAATGGCATCCAAGACGTTAGCATCTAACACTGTCACTTCTGTACAACACTTCATATGTACCGTTACACAATCAGCCTCCAAGTGTCGTGTCATTGGAAAGCACGTTCAGTAGAAAGTTCAGTTAAAGAATGCAAGATTTGTGCATCAGCATTCATCCACATGAGCATCATCACCACAAAGTGGAGATATAAATACTTTTTCTGCAGTAGGTTTACAGCTCCATTACAGTGCCTGTGCGCACGGTATCTGCCACTGAGCATCCATTTCGTTCTTAAAAAGTGTACTTTTTTTTTCCTCACCCCGCCAGTCGCACCTCTGCACTGGGTTTCTGGCAAACCCCACACTTGGGGACTGTTTTCTGTATTCCTAGCAGTTCCACCACCACCTGATGTCTGCACTTATCCTTGCACTTGCCACCATCGGGCCGTTTTTTACTTATTGTCATTTTTTCTTCTTCCAATGTACTGCACTTTCTCCTCCTCCCTCCCCATTCACTTGGTCGATCTGAGGGATGCCTGGCCTAGTAGGTTCATTGTCTCTGTCTCCCCTCTGTCCCCCTCCCTTGCCTCGGCGTGCCTTCAAAAACATGTGTATATGCGCACTAAACATGGCATATCTTACAATATCACATCATATCATATCATGCACACATTGCATTCATAACAGGATGCCTGCCACTTACCATGTACATTTCACAGCACTTCCACAGCACCCCATTTACTACAAACCTATGAAAAATTATTGCACCAAAACAACACTAAGTGTATGTTAGCAACTTCAAACAAGTACATACAGTGCATGCATACGAACAGGATGCCTGCCCCTCACCTTGCACACTTCCACCATAGCCTACTGCATTTCTCTGTACAAAGAGACCTTCTGCCACAGTCTTTCCGTCCACACAACAAACAGAAACCTTATTGAGCAATCCCTTAGCCTCCACAGTCCCATTTCCATGGCTAGCATCCTGAAAAGGGCTGGATGTGGCACGTGTAATCCTGAAACTACCGTGGAATCTGTGATGTGATCGTGCTAGGAGGGGGGTGGAGGGAAGAAGTGTGAAACTGGTGAGGGGATTGGGTCTTTTTTGTGTTTTTTTTTCGTGCTTAGCAATAACCTTTTTTGTTTTTGCTCTTTATCTGAGTTTCTCTTTTGTTTGCCTCCTTACATTGTTACAGAATTGTCTTCAACACTTTCTGCACAGTGGAAAACAAAACAGCATTTCCAATGTTGGTCAAAAAAATGCCATTTGCATGGAACCAGTGCAAATTTCGCTCATTAATGATGTCATAGTCGGTGGAGAACATCCCAGCAGTGGACATAAAGTGACACATGCTTCTCTTAATGAAACACCGACCTCTGGCTGGGGACAAATTACACCGCCATGGTCCCATGCTCCTCTTGGTGGTATGTTTCAGAAAACCAGCTTGGTAGTGGGAAAAATCTGCATCACTTCTTCCATCAACTTCTTTAGGCGATGGAGCAAACATCCACACAACATGTACCCCAAAAATAGACCTCCATAATTCAGCACAACAACATCAACAGTACCGACAGACACCTCACATCTGCAAAGGTCACTCATACCACTGAAACTGCCCTCATAGACAGTGCCCCAGAAAGCCTCCACTACTTCCAACGTAAAATTAGCAGCCATGCCTCTTTGTGCTGCAAACCTGTACAGATCTTGCACAAAGGTATCACCCAGTATTAGCACTCTGTGTCTCTCCATCTCTGCCTGCCACCCTCACTACACAGACTAATGGGGAAAAATAGTAGCGGCCCTTCCTGTGAGGCACACCGTTGACCCCCGATTAGCTAATTCCCACAGTTCCATTTCCATGGCCACCTGCTTAAAAGGGCAGGATGTGGCACGTGCGCTTTCCCAGCTACAGCAGGGACATTCCTTCTTCCCTTTCCACTCCAGCCATGCATCCAAGGCGCTAGGCCCTCACCAGACACAATACACCATAGTACACCCTATGTTTGGTTGCTCATGTCATGTGCAATGAACTCCCTTTCTGCAATTGAGCCTGACAGCTTCCACCCTGGCCACATATTTGCATGCATGGCTGCATAACGTTGCATTGGGTGTGCTGAATGGTATGTAGGTGGCTGTGTACATTGTCCATATTTTACATGTGTGATGCTGAGCACTTCCTTTCATGATGCAATATCTTAATCCGCATCCTAAAGCAAGTTTCTTATAAGGGCCTAACCATAGCAAACACGAATGGTCACATGTAGGTCCGTAATGTGCAACAGGTGCAATGATCTACTCCATATGCTAATGTAAGCATAGCAGCTCACTTCTGCTGTTCTACCAAGTCTACAATGTCCTCCACAATCATTGTGTAAAAGGCACCAACTTCAAATACATGCAAAGTTACAACTGCATACTTGCATTATGTTGTGGTGGCTGTGGTGAAGGCCTATGCTCTTGGGTGCATGTCCTACGGCCTTTGGCCATGCATCCAACAGTCTAGGCCTTGCCCACACCCACCACAACATAACAGAGCCATGCAGGGGACCATGTAGCCAGATTCTAGAATTCACAAAGACAAGATAGGCTTTGGCACTTCTACCCAACCACCGCCTCATAATACAGCGATGCATGCAAACATGTTCCAGTTACCATAATCCATAAACATACCACACTGTTTGGCACCCCTACCTACTGCCATTCACATAGCAATGTATTACTGGCAACCAAACCACAAAATCTTCACAACATTGGTCCTGCTCCCAACACTCTAGTAACTGCATACAAGCAATACTGCAGAGTGCCGTACAACTCTTGCTAATCTGCACTAGCAGACTACCCAAGCACTTATAAAATCCACTTCAACTGTGCCCTCTGCTATACGGACAGTATTCCAACACTGTATCCAGTGGACATGCACCAGGACTGCTCACTGCAGCATCTCCAGTCATGCACCGACAACTGTAAAGATGTTCTAACAATCACCACACCCATAGAGTCAATCATTTATGCAATTCAGCCAAACCACATACACAAACCAACAATGTCAAACCTACTTGCAACCAGTGGACATACTTGTCGGTGCAAGGGTTCCAGCCATGCATCAAACGCAACATAGGAAGGGTCTTTCTTATAAAGGGCAAACCCTAGCAAACAGAAATGGTCACATGGGACTCCCTAATGTGCAACACGTGCATTGACCTATACCATATGCTAATGTGGCATAGCAGCTCAGCTGCTACCAAGTCTACAATGCCCTCCACAACCATTGTGTAAAGGTCCCCACGTTCGAAGAAATGCAGAGCTAGAACTGCATGGCTGCATTATGTTGTGGTGGCTGTGGTGAAGGCCTAGGCTCTTGGGTGCATTTCCTACAGCCATGCACCGTTCAGTCAAGGCCTTGCCCATACCCACCACAACATAACAGAGCAATGCAGGTGAACATGTAGCCATGTGCCATAATTCACAAAGGCAACATAGGCACCAGCACTTTTACCCAACCACTGCACCATAATACAGGGATGCAAGCAGACATGTTCCAATTACCATAATCCACAAACATCCCACTGTGTTTGGCACCACTACCCACTTCCATTCACAAAGCATTCTATTACTGGCAACCAAACAACAAAATCTTGACAACATTTTTCCTGCTCCTAACACTCTAGTAAGTGCATAGAACCAACACTGCATAGTGCACTACAACACTTACTAATCTGTGCAATGCAGACTACCCAAGCACTTATAAGAACCAGTTCAACCGTACCCTCTTCTATATGAACACTATTCTAACACTGCACCCAGTGGACACACTGCAGGACTGCTCACTGCAGCATCTCCACCCGTGCAGCGACAAGTGTAAGAAGTAACTGCATACAAGCATTATTGTAGAGTGCAGTACAGCACTTACTAATCTGAGCAATGCAGGCTACCAAAGCACATACTGCATCCACTTCAACCGTACCATCTTATACAGACAGTATTCCAACACTGCACCCACTGGACACGCAACACCACTGCTCACTGCAGTATCTCCAGCCATGCACCGAAAACTTTAAGATGTTCTAACAATCACCAGTCATGCATCCAACACAACATAGGAAGGGTCTTATAAAGGGCAAACCGTAGCAAATGCAAATGGTCACATGTGACTCCCTAATGTGCAACACATGCAATGGCTGACACCATATTCTAATGTACCCAAGCACTTATAAGAACCAGTTCAACTGTACCCTCTTCTATAGGACTGCTCACTGAAGCATCTCCACCCATACACCGACAACTGTAGAATGATCTACCAATCGCCACACCCATAGAACCAATAATGTATGCAATGCAGCCAAACCACACACACAAAGCAACAATGTCAAATCTACTTGCAACCAGTGGACATACCTTTTCAACAAGTGGACATACTTTTCCATGCAAGGGCTCCAGCCATGCATTGAAGTGGCAATGGACTTACCACACACAACATGCCATAGTACATGCTATGTTTAAATGTTCCTGTCATGTGGAAAGCACTCCCCTTCTGCAAATCAGCCTTCCACCACTCATCACAGAAAGAGATCGCCGGTGGAGCTGTCATTCCATAACAAAGGCTGCTTGCAATCACCACACAAGGTTGTTGCCTGTTGAGGTAACCGCGAATTGGCGTAGTATGCACGGATACCGCTGGCACATCATTGTCTTCTTTTAATGAAATATATCAGATGAACCACTTTCACTCCCCCACCCTTTCCATCCCTTCTTTCCACCACCAGATGCCGTAAAGTATGTTTCCCAGCCCCTTTCGCTGCTGAATTGTCCTCAGATACAACATGCCAGCGTTATCGAAAATTTACGATGCACATCACGTCACCGCACACTGCAGTGCAATCATCTTTTGATCGGGAAGCGAACAGGGAAATCGGACGCTGGAGCTGAGCCAGATATGACTAATTTTAGTGGGCACACTGTTATGTACAAGAGACCCAGCCATGCACATAATGTCTTAGGGGCTTGGCACACACACCATAACACTATCCTCCGATACACCATGGCGGCGTTTCCCAAAAATGTTGATGAACAGCATGCTTCCATCCAGCCAACCACCGGCTGTGTCCAATGTTCGCCGACATCACGACGTACTACAAGCCAATGAGACTTTTGTCTGAAAGTGCGAACAGGGAAATGGGTTCGCGGAGCGTAGGCAGATATCACTAATTTTTTGAGACATACATTGCTGTTCTTTGCAACAAAACTACTAGTACTTTTATATATTACTGCGGGCCGTGTAATATATATATATATATATTCACTGAAAAAACGTTGTTAAAGGGACGTTAGGGTTACAAGTAAAACCGAAAGAAAGACCTCGGAAATTCACCAGTTATGGTAATCTAAGCCACCACGGTGCACTGCTAAGACTAACACCCAGGACATCAAAAATTACATCACAAATGTCATTGATAACATCACTGATGACATCACATATCTGGGAATCTTGTTTTTGTTCACTGACATATCTAGGCCACGTGGTTTTGTTCACTGACAGTCAGAAAATTTAAATTCAAAAGGTGTTATATATCTAGATGTTAACCTTGTCGTATGTTCTTAAAGTACTTTTCAGTTTTTGTTTAAGCTCATGGGGCACATACATGGGGCAATAAGCAGGCCTCAAACACACAATGTATTTGTAAGCATGAAGATAAACTTTAATGTTATTAACATTTTCTAGTGATGCTGTTTCTTTCTTCCGTACTTTAGTTTCCCTGTATGTGCCTCTGATGTGTATGCATTGTGGGTCTTCATATGTATTGTATGTACTAGTACAAGTGTGTAGTAAGTCTTAAATTGTTAGCTAGTTTTTACATGTTTAACATTACTTAAAACTCCGATTAGGTGGCATTCATTATTTTACTATCCAAAATTACAAGATTATCAATATAGTACTTCTATGGTGCGTGCTGTATGATAAGGTTCCTGTTTTAAAAACAACACTCCAATATAATGTTTTATTTAGATGAGTAGATTCTTTAATAGATTAAGTAGTTCATGATAGGTCTCCCGATCACCCCTCACATCTTGTTACCAACATTATAAACACATCCCCTTGTAAGAACTTTTCATCAAAATTAATTTCATATGTGATGATATCAGTGATGTCATCAATGATGTTTGTGATGCCATCTTTGATGTCCTAGGTGTTAGTCTTAGCAGTGCATGGTGGTGGTGCTTGTTATGGTTGCTTAGCTTGCCGTAACTGGCAAATATCTCAGGTTTTTTGGTTTTACTTGTAACATAACATCTCTTTAACAAGGGTTTTTCATTGAATTTCATGGGTTTTTATTACTGCAACTCAACCATAACGTTTCTTTTACAAAGGTTTTTCAGAGAAATTCATAGGTTTATATTAGTGCAGCTTAACCATAATGTCCCTTTAACAAAGTTCTTTCAGTGAATTTCATGGATTTTTACCAGTGCATGCTAATTTCCTACAACTAGAAATATCATACATACCCCAATATAACAACATCTGGGTCCAATTTACAAAGTTTCACTCTAAAACGCTGCCCTTTTCCACCTTCTAGCATAATTTTTAACACTTCTATGCACGTTTTGCAACTTTTTCCACTGTATTTGAGTCGGTCGACGTTTGCAAAAGTCTGACGTCATTGTGGACTTTCCGGACAGTGTGACGTGACCACACACATATGGGGGACATGATGACGTGTTCATGAATGCGTTCACTCTTTGCGATCAGTCCTGTGCTTCACGGACAGTTCAGAGCTGCACTTTCTACTGATCTAGGAACTTTCAAGCTCAAAATGTTCCCCTTGCACAGCTCCTACACCTATTCTTACTCGTTTTCCATTAACAATCGAGTACAGATCACAAACTTCAAAAAGATTTGGAAAAATGCTATTTATCTTACAAATGGCATTGGCTATTGCCATCCATCCTCCCCAAGAGCCACCACCACCGCCAGCTGGAGGACATACACAACAAAAAAAGCACAGTACTTCCAAAAACAATGAAGAGGACCAAGAAGATGAGGTAGAAGAGGTTTCTACTTCTAGCACCAAGAGAGAATCATAGGTGTGGCAGTTCTTTACCAATGTTTGGAATTTATCAAAGGGTAAAGCTACCAAAGCGAAAAGCACTACTTAGTCGCGGCCTACCTGGACAGTACTCCTACAGGACCACCTCCATGAGCCGCCACACCCAATCCAACCCCTGCAATGCTCTCAGAAAGGCTGTTCCTTTCTTAGCAAGTAGTAGGCTGTCTTCCTTCACCTCATCTTCCTCAGTCAATACTGTAACCACACAGCCTACTTCCATGGGACACCAAATCCCACCAACTACCTTGCAAGCAATAAAAGAGGCCATTGCTCCATATCTTTTGAAGACAACAATCCTCTGTAAATATTGCAACACACCCTTCTGCAGGGGGTAGCAATTTCAAAGTGCTTTAGAAGCTGTAATTAAGGAGCATGAGAAACACTGTCCCTTACCTTAGATGTAACACACACACAACATCTTCCCCTGTCCACCACCCCCTCCATATTAGTGGTTGGTGCCTCCTCCCCCATTTCCTAACCCACCTTACGACGTTCTAACCTCTCCTGCATAAAAATATTAATCACAAAACAACAAAAAAAGGTTCCTTTAGGTACCACCTTTCACAGTTAATAAATATAACTAAAAATTAAAATCTTATAGACTCCAAATACTTTATATAACTCAGTAAAGTGCATAGACTCAATATGATTTTGAAACATATCCATTAGCATTTTGTGTTATGCTGAAGGGAATAGTGGCATTCATACCTCAGTCCAGGGACCAGTCCCAGTTATTGGCACAAGCTAAGCAAGCACGGATAACGAGGGCTCTGAACCATTATCCCCCGTTCCAGCCCATTCAATGGGGGATGAAGCCCATTAACACCACTTGTTGACAAAGCGGTAACTTGGGGTGCTAAAAAAAAAGCCTTTTTCTTCCTACACTGGGACACGCGCAGAATCCCACTGTAGGAAGTAAAATCCTTTTCCAAAATGGCCACCATGGAAAAGGAAGGCAGGGCTCCATAGAGAGCCCCTCTTCCCTTTCTATATTGGTCTGCAGAAGGTCGAAGAGACGACCCTGTGACCATATTACCACAATCACATTATTTTTCCCTTTCAAACCTATCCCAAATTCGAAAACTATACCACATAGTCCTTGGTGGATATTGCCACTTTATCCGCATTTGACGCCCTTCGTGGTCATGGCCAGTAGCCAGATTGTTTGTGCCATGACCTTGAGTCATGACCCGGATAATCTGGCCACTGCCCTTGGCCACAGGCTATATACCTCAGTCATCAAAGGTATATCACTATTTTTTGTACCTGCATTATGACATTTGTCAAAAAATAAAACACTGGCACATTTGTCAAACCATGCTTTCAGGTCATTGCCTGAGTTTGCTGGAAATCCACCCATGTTTTATTTTTCCAAAAGTGTCAAAATGTACCTACATACAATAATCATATAACTTAGCCCAGACTTGACAAATCCATTCAGACTTTGAACACACCTTCAAGGTTGGGTCTCTAATCTTTCTAAAAACTTTGTCCACATATGTCAAATGGCAACAAAGCTATAAGCCATCTAAAAATGTTCAGACCCCGTCTAATTTAGCCCCCTCTTGACAAAGTCTCACCAAACTATATGTCTGTATATCTAGATCTAAAATCTCATTGCAAACCTTTGTGCACATTTGTCAAATGGCACCACATTTATAAGCATTTACGATATTTTGGGACCCCCCCTAATTGTGTTCCCTCTTGACAAAACAGCACCACAGAACTAAAATCAGGTCTAGAATGAGATTCCAAAATTCCATGCAGTTTCATTGAGTGGCATAAAAGTTGTAAGCCATCCAAAAACTGCTTTTCACCAACCCTGTAATGCACAAATAAGCATAGATGCCCCCGAATATCTAAGAATTTCACGGACATCTCTGTGCTGTCCCAGACTGTTTGAGGACATCAGAGAAGAAAAACGCATGTTTTTTGGCTTTTTAAGGTCATATCCCATCCCATCCCATCCTCATCACACCTCAGCTACCCAAAGATTGTTTGATAAGTTTGAAAAGTACATTGTTGTGTTTTCCAATATGCTTTTACCTCGATGTTCTCAGACACCGGCAGATGTCCGCGAATCCAACATGGTGGGCGTTTCCAAAAATCGCACTTCACACTTTTCACCATTCAATCAGTTGGTGCATCCAATGTCCGCGCACATCACGTCAGCTCTGGGGCTAATCGGAAGCCCGTCCACGGACCGAACAGGGAAGTAAGTCTGTGGACTGAAACCAGATGTTCTTTTAGCACCGATGGTGAAACATTTTATTGACAAACAACACAATCATGAGGAGTTTAGATGGACAGTGCTGCTAACGGTACAAGGGGCAAATCAACATATTAAAAGCAGGATTTTGTGGAAAAAGAGCAAAGGCTCATTTTTTTGACACCCAAGTGACACCGGGGGCCTCAATGAGGCGATCGAATGGCATAGAATGTACTTATTAGGCCCGACGACCGATAGAAAGTTTATAAAAAACGTCAGGGTTTTTCTAATGCTGACACTTGGTTGCTATAATTTGAGACAGCGCTAAATTCGCACAGTATGGCACCCTAGTGGGTTTTATTGACAGCTAATTTTCATTTGAAAGCTGATGTACGGCACAAGAGAGATTAGGGTGGTAGCCATGTGCCTATTGACCTTGATTGAAAACGATTGTTTTTCCCCATTTACGGGCATTGTTACTATGTGCACTGAAGGTTTTCCAAGATGGAGGCATTCATGTGAGAGATGGGGACTAGTTATTATTCAAAATGGCTGACCAATGTCCATTCCTTTGGTACCATTCCAAGATGGTGGCTACCTGAAAAGGTTTGGCGCCAAAACGAGTCTCTACAGGCAGTAGAGAGGCCTACTTAAAGGCCCTGCAAGTAGTAAACACTCTAGGACTCATTTTGCAAGACCAGCTGGAAGCTGCAGATTGCGAGAGGAAATAACTAAAGAGACTGAACCTCTAAAATTGCCCAGGTAAGAATGGAAGGGCACATTTAACATAGTGGTGTGTTTTGAATAATTGGGTAGGCCTTCCAAACATTGAATGAAGAATATTGATTCTAAGTGAAGAGAACTGTATAAAATTGGTAAAAATTTACTTATTAGAAAGCTTATTACTAGCGTTGTTTTAGTGCCCATAAGGAAGGACTATAACTATAGAAGTAATCACTTAAGGGGTATCCATTTTTGAATACCGTGTGTCTTTTACCCTGTAGAGCTGAATGAAACAAGAGTTGTCCCTAGGCCGCAGTAGCAACATAAATCCTTTGGACAAGCCTCCCCAGAAAAGGTTCTAAGAAGATTGGTGACCCTGACTCGCACGGGCACATATTGCTTCTGTGAAATGGGCACTTACCCATAGGTAAGATCTTGAACCTTGTAAGTCTAATGTAGGTGGATGATGACTCATAGTAATTTTAAGAACAACAATGAAAGATTCATCCTTATAAGATAAGAGTGCCGTAACCAAGATAAATTCACGACAAATTTTATAATAGATGGAATAACCATTTGCTAGTAGTTGGCGGTCTCTAAACCTTGCTAAATTGTAGTAAAATAGCAGGAGAATTCTGGCATGAGGAAAATGGCAATTTTAACTAGTATCCCCGTCTGTAATTGACTTACAGGTTCTGGTGAAAAAAAACTGATTTCCCACTAAATAGCCCATAATTGGACATATAACCTGACGGAGGTCTGTTTGCACTAGTGTTACCAGGTAAAAAGACCAAGGGTCCACTTGGACAACTAGCTAGTGTAACGAAAATACAAGCAAAATTGATGATGTTTCGTTTTTTCTTGTTTTTTATCAACGGTCACGTCTCCAAACAAATGAATGTGTCTTCATTGAAAGAAGCTTTTGTAGGTTTTTAAAAAAAAACTCCTTTGTGATGACTACTCCTGAACAAAGTCCCAGAGTTTTCAAGAGGACTGAACATGTCGAGTGTGTAGCTTGGAGTTGTAACCAAGTGTACTATTTAAATTGAAAATGTATATTTCATTGATAAAAATTAATGGACGGATCCATCCTCACATGATTTTTGTCGTATACAATTGATGCATGTTTACTTTTTATGTTTGGTCATTAGCATGTTCAAATATGCTCGTTTTAGGGTTTTTTTATGTAATTTACTGTATTGTAGCTTCTACCTCATGAGATTTTTATCACGTATTGAATCTTAATAAAATTATTTTGTATTGATGATTTATCACTTTTTTGTAAATGTGATTTGTAGTGATAGTCTAGAGTAATTAACTGTTGAAGAAACTCTTTCTCTACCTTTTTCTTACTGATTAGTCTCACTTTCCCGAAATCAGAGTAGAGGACCATTTTTGTAAAAAGTGGTTATTTGGGTCCTCCCAAACCCTTGTTTGCGTTTTACACATTGTTATTCTGCCATTTTTTCATGACGCCCTCCATCTCCAGTGTGCAATATATTATTACAATGTTTATAAAATGCATATTGCTTTCAATAAAATCCACCTTGTTTTGCCACACATTATGGTACATGTTTTTAAGGCACAAAGGGCCTTGTTTTGCAAAGCCCACATGATTTTTCAGCAGATCCGTGAGAGTGCATTATGCATTGTGCTTAATTCCACATTTTAAAACCTTTTTATAACAACCTGCGAGATATATTTACACATTACTATCCTGGCATCTTTTTATCGTGGGTCTCTGCATCTCCACAGTGTGCAGTATGCTATTACAATGTTAATAAAGCGCATAGTGCTTTCAATGAAGTCCTCATTGTTTTGCTACACACTGCTATACAGTCAATGTAGAATCAGGTGTGTCATCTTTTACATGTTATGCTTCAGTATTAACGTGCATGATGCCTAGATGTGCAAACTCTGCATGTTATAGAACAAATCCATGAAAATGCATAATGTTAATATGCTTTCTCTGTGCACATTTCGCAACCTAGCTCCGGCGAGTGCAATGTATTATTGTAATATCAATAAGGTGCAAAGTGCTTCATCAATAAAATCCACATTGTTATTAGGAGCTACACATTACTATGTAGGGAATGTAAAATATAATGTGTCATCTTTCACATTTTATGCCTTTCACGGACCTTTCCATTGCCTATAAATATGAACAGTTCTTCGTCCATAGTTTTCCCATTCAGCACTTTAGTATTCATGTCCACAATACACCTAGATTCTTTTTGCCTCAACTACAATTCCCTATATCCCCTTCTTGGGTGAATAATAAAATATTGTAACGTTTCCACACAGCTCTCATGCACTTCAAAGTGTTTCGCAAGTAGGTACGGGACGTAATTTTTTTTATGGCACAAGGGTGTTGTTGTATTCTCAGTTTAGCCATAGTTTTTCTGCTTCCTTTATACCATTTATTGCATCCACACATTATGACATACATTACATGTGTGCTACTACATGTTAGATATTGTTTAATCTTTATAATCTTCCCTGTTTGTGGGTGTTTGTATTCTATAGCATTCAATCCATACCAGCATGCTTTGCTCTTCTGGCATTTTGAGAATCCTAGTCCCTTCATGGACAACCAGTTTTTCTTGATGTTTTTGGATGCCAGGAAGCTTGGAACTAACACATTTCTCATCGATAGTGGTTTCCTATAAGTTACCATTGCCCTTGCTCGTATATGATCTGCAATGTCCTTATTTTGTTTAAAAATTCTCCAATGTTTGTCAAGTATTTGAATTGCTCCAAACAGTTGTATTATGTTATAAACGGTAGTGTATACTTTATCTCTTCTTTTTCATATTCTTTACTTTTTAGATAGAATATCTCTTTTTAAACTCCTGGACTTCTCATATGCATTTTCAATCAGTTGTGTTGGTATTTTCTTTCCTTAAACCTGCATGCAGCTTCCCTGGACAGTTTTATGCATTCTTTCTTTTCTGAACAATTTCTTTTGATGCGAATAAACTCACCATAGGGTATGCTTCTCTTTAGGTGTTTGGGATGGCCACTCTCTACATGTAGTACAACATTTGTAATAATTTGCTTTATGTATATTTCACTTTGTATCTTCATGTCCACTATTTATATATTTATAGTTAAATATATAATGTTTTCCAGGTTGGGTTTTTTCATGAACTTTAGATTGTTATTGTTTCAACATTTCCAGTACCATCATTCAGTGACTCACTGATTTTATTAAACTTGCTGTACTGCCGCAATTCCATTTTTATGTTCAATGCTGGTATCTAAAGATACCACATCTACTGTGGCCACTAGGTATGTTTCTTTCCAAGGTATTTCTTGTATTTTACTGAGAAAGTCCGTTGTGTCTCTGATGTACAAAGGTTATGTGGATACAAAGGGAAACAGATATTTTTCAATGTACCTGGAGGTTATTTCCAGAAGTGATCCCATGACCAAGATAAATGGTTTCCTTTGACGTTTCTATAGTCTTTCATGTACCTAAGGTAGACAATAAATTGTTGAGCCACTATATGTTGGAACCTTAGGTATTGTCTTTCCCCCCATTCTAATAGCCGCTTTTTTCTTGCCATCCTTCTGTCATTTCCTCAAATATTACTTGATATCCTTGTATTGGGTTGTTTTCCAGTCTTTGGTTGTGTTTGGAGTTTTTAGTTGTCGTATTGCTTCTTCCATATCGCTTTGTGTATCCATTACTACCACGTTACCTCCCTTATCTGATGATTTTATGACAATGGTATCATCATTTCTTAGTACATGTATGGCTTCCCAGTGTCTCATATTCAAATTAGATTTTTCCATAAATTATTTTTCATGTAGTTTCTTAAGGTTGTCTATGAACACATCTAAATGGGCATTGTTTGCTGTTATCGGGTAGAATCTCGATTTTGGCTTCAATCCACTGTCTTCTGTCAATGCAGTATTGATCCCCATGAGACTCAGGTCTCCACATCTCCATTCTGTGTCAACACTACTTGCATTCATACCATCTCCATCAGCGATTTCTAATCTGTTTAAGGATATCACTGCTGGTAAGCCCTCAATTATAAGTTCAGATGGTTTCTCTTTATTCTGCTTATATTGTTCCTCCCAGGTCTTATTAGCATAATATTTCTTTAATTTTATTTTTTGTATAAATTGATGTAGGTCTATCCATGTCTGTGTATAATCACACCCTTCATCCAGGCAGAAATATAGGCCTTTGGATAATGCATTAGTCTCAAACCTTGTTAGTTGTCATTGTTTTAAGTTCACTACCTGTAGCTCCACATTCATTTGCTTGTGTTCTTCTCCTTGCCAGAGCGTGTCATCTGCATCTGTGGGGTGGGATCCCTTAGTTGGCTTTGTGCTCCTCCACCCTCTCTGGGCTTTGCACGGTTTTGTCCTGATCTTCTTGTTCCCCTTCTTCCTCACCAGCCCCGTCCTGCTAGCTCGTTTCCTTCCCAATGTAGAAGCCTCATTTCTTCTAAAAAAAAATTGATTTATGGGCGTTGTCTGATGTTTCACTGTCAGATGCCTTAAAGGATGAGCTTGCAGATTCTATTGATGTTCGTTTTCCTGGTTTTGCGTTTGTGTGTTTCGTTATCACATTTGCCTGCCTTTCTTTCTCATACTTTTTCGCAAAGGTGTATATCCTTCATTGTCCTCTTTGTCCTGGAGAAATGTATGTTGTTTCATTTCTTTTATTTCTAGCCCTTCTATTTTTTTTAATCTTCACTAGTATTTTCTCTCTAGCTTTTGTGCATACTGTACTAGTATGTTCAGGAACTTGGATGAGCAAAAATGGGTTGCTTCACCCCATTCATTCACCATTTCAGGGTCTGATTTTTTATAAGTGGGAATTATCAGTCCTAGTTTTATAATGGGAGAAGTGGAACTACAAGTCCAGAATGCAAAGAAACAAACTAGGACTGGATATGTACCTAAAGCTTGGAATGGATCATGTTGGCAAGCATGCATGTACTGCCAACATATTAAACTTCCACACAGCAAGTGCCACTTAAAAATGTTCTCCAAATCTTTTCCATGTGCTTTTCCTTTCTTTTAGAAAATAGTTACACACAGTCTGCTATAAATGCACATATGAATTTCAACAAAAAGCTCCTAAAAAGAAACAATTTTAAAAGCACCGCATTTTCCATTTTTCAGTCCATATAAATATCACACTTTTCAACCTCTCTCATTACATCCATTATAGTGCCACCGTTCTGCACCTGCTCACACATGTGTATACTGCCAAAGTGTCTATATACAACAATTCGCCTTACATATAAAGTGCTGTTCTTTCCCAACCACTGCTAAAAGACACCAAACAATGCTGCAGCTACAATCTGCCATTCCATTACCATGAGGCCACAGTTTCCCTGTTCTTTAAAAACGCTGCACCACTATACAAATACATGGTACCACAAACACAGCACTTCTCTTAATAAAATCACCAGCACACAAACAGCATGGCTATGCTTCTTTTTTACACACCCATTGTTGCCCTGTTGCTTGTAATGTCCCAAACAGCACTACTCATACTCCAATTGTTCTAACAAGATTGTCAACATACTTTTCTACACCACCCACAACACAACTTTATTAACTCTTTTTCCCAACCACTCTGCCTACCTTCATAAATAACAACCTTTATTACTAAAAGTACTTTACCATTAACATATATACCCACTAACTCTCTTTCACAATTACAGGAAAAAAGAAGATTGACCAATGCAGCTACCGAAAAAAGAACACTCTTCACATCCTACAAAGTAAGTACATTAATATAGCATATGTATCTCTCTAGTTGTAACAATGTACTTTCATTTTTTATTAGCCTAGAGTATTGCTTTTGAGTCAACAACATTGTATTTCACTCTTACTCTTTATATTGCAACATTCATACTCTTTCTATTCCCCTCTTAACATTGTTCTTTATTCAATACACCACCCTTTCCTTACTGGCTAACAACACATCCATCTCTCATCAACTTCTACACCACAATTTTACTTCATTACTATTCCATACTTGTATCCAAAACAAAGACAACATAAAACACATACAAATAAAAGCAAGCCATATAGTCATCCACCTCTACATTTTTTTCTATAGGAAACAGTAAAACAAAACAGCTAGTACCCTCACTCAACAAAACTAGACAAGCCACCACTAAAAATTGTAAGACCCCCTATTGCAAGAATTAAAGTAAAAAAAGATGTACAAACAAAACCAGACCTACTAATTAACCTAACACAATATCTACCAATGTTAACATAGCCATAGTAAAGCATTTAAAAACATTTATTTTACAAAAATATTTCCACCCTAGAGTTCTTCACAATCTTATGCAGACCGCTAAAAACCCCCGATCTAACCTTAAAAACTAATGCAGAAGACTAATCCTCAAAGCTCTAATTGACAATGCATTTCTACTTAAGAGAAAGCTGTGTATATTAATTTTGAACAGACTTAAACCACTAACTAAATTAATCAATAGATTATAAAAAGTACTTCTAAGCATGCGCAATGTCAATATAGATATCTTTTCAAACTTCTGTGATGGTGAATGGATTCACACAAGCAGCACAGAATCATATTTCAATCAAGAGGCTTATAAACAAGAAAGACAAAAAACAATTGACATAGACAGTAATGGCCGGGAGTATGAAATGGTAGGAGACACCATTATGGCAAAAGAAACTTTTATAGAAAAAACATCCCCAACAAACTTTCAACCAAATGTTCCTTTTGCCCAAACAAACCGTACAGTGTACAAATGGACATGCAGCTTAATATGTAATGTAAGGCAACAATCTTTCAAATTTTTATGACAATTCCTCAATCACTATGTGAAACTAAAAGATAAAAGTAGAATGAAAACTTTAGAAACCATGGACTCCTGGCCTGTGCGCAGCCATACTAGACTACAAGGACATTCATTAACCTGCATTTCAGGAACTGCTTGTAAAAGCACCTTCCAATACATTAAAATGTTAGCAACACACCATTCTGCTATACGAAATTGTGTGCATGGACACTACTATGCAAAAACACCTGTTCTAGAACTGCTAAATTTAAATAATATTCTCCTACATGGAACAGCCAAAAAACTCCTTCGAGCACATCCAAAGTAAGTATTTTGGAACTGAAATTGACTTAGAAAATTCAGTAACTTCAAAAAACATAAGCAAAACATCACAAACACCAACTTGCTGACAAATACATACAAAAAAGAAATATCTAAGTTTCAAAACAAATCTGCTGAAATACCAGACCGAGGGACTCATCACTAGCTGGGCGGTAGCCCTTAAATGCAGCGGTAATGGTAAAGCTTTTTTCTGGAGGTGAAAATCCCATTTAGCATCCTGTTTTGGTGCTATTGCCGCCAGCTGTATTAGAGTGCGGTATTAGCACTGAATATGCCTCATTGGGTCCAATGGACCCAATGGGGAATGTGGATTTACCATTTACATGCAACCCGTGATCCAGAGTTTATAACTCCGGGCCTGCTGCTAGGCCATAAAGACTGCATATGGAAACTAAGGCACAATAACCATAAACCCAAGTGACACGTCAGATACGAGGTTCATTTTCCCAACAAGTCTGGTTTATTTCAAAGTATTCTCAGTTGGCTGACTGGGTCTCAACGCCTCACGACGTGTGTTGCCAGACCTCGTGAGATGCGAGAGAGCGAACAGCGCTCAAGAAGCAATATATATACATTATACATAATCTTTACGAAGGCAATTTGATCCACCCACAAACATGTTGTACAGGATAGGGTTCAGTGATTGACAATTATGACAATTAGACACGTTATGACAAGTCTTCATTCAGTCTAAACATAGTTATTCTAGCAAAGTCATCAGAGACAACCTTATGTTATGGGGAACATGGAGCTTCTGGTTCAGCAAGGATATTGTGTTCTCAGCAGGGAAAACATTCCTTATTATGTTATCTGGATGACTTGGGTCATGAGCTAAAGGTCAGATAGTTCTGAAGCAGAAAATACCATTCTTCACAAAGGAGCACCGCTAAAAGAATATAATTCATGTTTTAACTGCCTCTTACTACAGTGTTTGCAAGACAACCCGGCACCTGGACTACTGATTAGATGCGGCTTCTGCTCTACTTCAAGGACTTAGTGAGAGAGAAAAACAATGTATTTCTGCAGAGTTTGACATTCCTGTCTGTGTTATTGTTTCAGTGTTCAAGCTATGGCCTCGCACAATGTGCAAATCTAAAGCATAGAATACATTTTGCAAAGCGTTTTGACAGAAAGGAAAAAAGCAAATGGCCGACATTTCACAAAATGGACGCCATATGGTTACATTGACGATTCTCTGATCGCAAGGTTTATCACATGATGCAATTGGTTTTAGGCCAACATATTGTACATCTCATTCGACTATAGGGTTACGTTTCTGGTCTAACAAACCCTCCTTTTGGATGTCAGCCAAGAGAATCATCCATACATTTCGTCTTCATTGGACCATGTGTCCAATTCCGAACTACCCATACTGCTGTAATCATCATCATCAAAAATATTCATTGCCATAAATTCTTGAATTATTTCATTTTAGTGTTGTGCACCTTCATTTAGCATGAGAGGAGGTTTCGTTTTGATCGCATGTACACACTCATTTGTAATTTGGGAGCAGAGGCATGTCAGGCATTGTATGCAACAACAGCAGAACATGAGGATTCCAAATATTATAACCAGAATCGCAATTAGTTTCCATCCCCATAATCATAGCAGTTACCAAAACCATGAACCTATATTCAGATTCCAACCTAGAGTGGGAACATGCAGCTCAGAACTTAGGACGTGCAATTTTTTAATTTCTTTGAACATCGTGGGGGAGGAGTCACTTATGAATACACAGCATGCTGACCCCACCAATTTGCATACTCTTCCACGATCAGCCAAAATCATATCAAGAACAATTCTATTTTGAAGTGCAATTAATCGGATTTCTTTTTGTTCATATAATGTCATATTATAAAGTATATCTATTGTCACATTTATCATTTTCTCTAACACCCTTGACAGTTTTCTTATATTCCATGAATTTATTGCTTGTCCCCAGAATGGTATAAATGACTTTGCTATATCCCCTGCGATTTGTACTGCAGTATCATCTTGACGTGGCCGAGATCTAAATAATGTTGCTATCTCAGAAGTTTTACAAAGAAATACACCAGGTAAAAGTATACCTAAATAACAGGTTCCTTCCCAAGTTCTAGGTAACCATGGGGAGGCCTGATCTCCACATATAAAATAGACAGAACCTCCTATATATAAGGGGTTCTCTTCCTGTTCAAGCACAGCAATGTTCATGCATCTAGTGAATGTTCCCACCGAGTGGGAACCCTTTTTCCATAAGCAACATGGGACAGAACGTGCACTATTATTAATAGTATAAGAGGGAGGCACAGCATTGTTATTTCTTACTGGAGTCATTTTAAAAGTGATTAGGGATTTGCAAGGCCTAGAGAGCCTATCTACTGGACGTGTTGTTACTGGGTTTATTTTGCTTCTGTTTGTAAAAAATGGAACAACCTAACGGTTCTAACACCAATCTCTCAAATTCATTTATATTTTTTTCATCAAACTGGTCAGTGATACTATCATTCCATTTTCCGAAAAATAGCGCTCCTAATGATGCATAACAGGCGGTATTAAGTGGAAAAGGATGTACATACCAACCCATTCCTCTTTCCCCGTGCTGGGGTAAATGGAAACAGACCCAACAGTTGGACCTATTCAAGATAGCATGGGTCATATTCATAATCAATAGCAATGTATTATTGTCATATCCTTTTCTATGTTTCACTTCTTGTGATTGGTGAGTATAAGAGAGCACATTTACTGGGCTGCTCATAGTGGGAGCAGTGGGAGCAGTTAAGAGAGAGTTCAATGAATGCACAGTTTCCAGATACCGGAATATTGGGACTAATGTAATCAAAATGCAAAGCGGTATCATAATCATTAATATATTATTCTTTCCAAACCAAGTCTTTCTTGCAGTAGGCTTAATCTCTTTCTCTATATAATCCACAGCATCGGTGCAGGAGGGAGCAGGAGTGAATACAGACATTGTTTGTAATGGCTATCTCAGGAAAAGTTTTTAGTGTCCGCCGGGGAAAGTTCTCCACATCAACACACGTTAGCAACAAACGTTCAGGCCAGTCCAGGCTAGCTTGCTTATTAATGACAGCAAGCTGATGCAAATTTGCGCAAAGCTCCAAAAAGGTAGGAGCAAGTATCAATTTGATCGTATCAGTCCCATATGCCCCCGCTTGTCCGTGCAATTTTGCAAGGTTCAATGGTAGCACCGGGAAACCGCATGTCAGAGCTTTCGATTTGATTCAGCTTGATACAGCTCGTACGCTCCTTTTCCCTAGGCCTCTGTTCCCAGCGTCATCCATGAGCTAAGAACAAAGACGAAACAAAAGCTGATCATTTCCGATTTTTTTTTTTACATAGATTGTACCTCACAGCTCCGGGTACAGTATGATCGATGAATAATGCACTCTCATTTCCAGATGCAAGATCAGTGCCAGTTTCAGATGCACTGCGTGATGATGACAAGGTAGCAGTCGGACAAAGTTGAGGCACCTTTGGCCTTTCGATCTTTATTGCAATCTCCCCAGGCCCTTTCTCTGGTTTAGGAAGCACCTTTGATAGAGGATTGGCGATGATATCTTTGTGATCAAGTGCAGCTGTCTTTCTTTCAATTTCAGGATCATCAAGCTCTTTCTCATGTGGCAAAGGAAACAGAACTCTTTTTGTGTGTGTTGCATGGATCCAATGCTTTTGCCCATTCACTTGGACTGCAGTCTGCATAGCCAGCAGCACCTGGAAGAGTCCCACCAAGCACAGTGCAAGCGAAGATTTTCTTTCAACATTTTTGACCAGTGTCCAGTCCCCAGGCTGCAGACAATGTCCTGGGCCAGTATACCTGACAGGAAGCACCTCCTGCACCTGCTGATGAATCGAACACAAGTTTTGAGTCAACTGTCTACAGTAATCAATAAGTAATGGGTACTCTATATCCCTCAGTCGCTTCGGCCGAGGGACATTCCAAAGATTTGCTGGTCTCCCCATCACAATTTCGTATGGGGAGAGACCAGTCCTCGCCTGTACAGTTGTGCGCATTCACAATAAAGCTAGCAGTAATGCATTGGGCCATTTCAAATTGCTCCCCGCACATACTTTACTAATTTTGTTTTTCAGGATGCCGTTCTGACATTCTACCAAACCGGCACTCATCGGGTGTCTGGCTGAATGGAATTGTTTATCAATTTGGAGACCTGCACAAATTTGCAATATCACGGCCACAATAAAGTGTGGGCCGTTGTCTGACCATATTACACGGGGCAGGCCAAAACGGGGAAAGTATTCCTTTAGCATGGCTTTAGCTGTGGACCTAGCTGTACAATCTTTCAGGGGATAGGCCTCTACCCATTTGCTAAATGTGCAGACCACGACAAGAACATACTTATAGTTTTAGCACCTTTCCATTCCTATAAAATCAAAATGGATTCCTTCAAATGGCATAGACGGCGTGCCAAAACTGCCTACTGGTGTCACTGTTCCCTTTCCAATGTTATGTTTTAAACAAGTCATGCAGTTCTGAACCAATCTTTCAGAAGTTCTTCTAATGTGTGGATTCTGCCATACAGAATCCAGGTGTTGCATCATTTCTCTAGCACATATGTGTGTTGGACTATGGGCCATAGTGACCATTGCCAGCACATAGGCCTTTGGTAACATGAATCTATTATTTTTCTTGTCCACCCAACAACCTTCAGAATCAAATTTTGCTGGCCCCTCCGACCAGTTTTTTAGTTCACCTACGGTAGCTTCTGATTGCATTTCCTTCACTGTTGCAATTCCATTCTCTATCATGCAAGGTACCTTTTCTAATCTTTCGATATACATTTTTGTGTGTAAGTCAGTGGCAGTTTGTTTCGCAATTTTGTCTGCAAATGAGTTTTCCTTTCCAACATCACATGTTACTTTTTTATGTGCTTTACATTTCATTATCGCTAATCGCTTGGGAAGCGCAAGTGCTGACAATAGTTTCACTATCAAAGTGCCATGTTGGATTTTGGTTCTGTGTGATGTCAGGAAACCCCTTTAAGCCCATAATTGACCAAAATTGTGTACCACCCTAAAGGCATACTGACTGTCAGTGTATATGTTTACATTGAGGTTTGCAGAGATTTCACATGCTCTTGTTAACACTATTATTTCTGCAGCTTGTGCTGAGTTATATGGGATTATTTTGCTTTTTACAATATCTTTCAGTGTAGTGATGGCATAATCAGCAGTTGATGTGCCATCTGGTAATTTAAAACAAGAACCGTCACAAAACAGTTCTCCATCTGGCTCTTTCTGAGGGGTGTCAGTTAGGTCAATTCTTCCTTTTGTCTCTTGTTCAGTAACCATTAAGCAATCATGAGGGAATTGTTTTTCAACCCCTTTGTCATTTGAAGGGGGCATTAACTCGGCCAGATTGAAAGCGCAACACCTTTTAATTTGGATATGTGGTGCAAATAGAACTATTTCATACCTTGTTAATCTAGCTGATGTAAGGTGTTGCATCTGCGTTCTATTTAAAAGAACGTTCACTGAGTGAGCGTGACCTAAAACCATTCTCTAGGTTTGTTTTACAGATGCAGTGGCTGCAGCAACAGCTCGCAAGCAACGCGGCAAAGCACCTGCAACTGGATCCAACGTGGAAGAGAAGTAACTGCATGGTCTATCTCTTCGCCCGTGTTCCTGGGTCAAAACAGACAAATCACATCCATTATTTTCATGCACAAATAACTTGAAACTCTTATCGTAGTTTGACGTGCCCAAAACTGAAGCTGAACATAATGCAGCTTTAAGCAGGTCAAATGCTTCTTGACATTCCATGTTCCATGGCAAAGGTAAGGTAACATCTTTCCTTGTCAATGCCACTATTGGTTTCACGATCATTGAAAATTTAGCAATCCACTGCCTACAATATGAAGCCCTGCCAATTAAAGCCCTGCGTTCCTTCTGCGTATTTGAAATAGGCATATCAGAGATGCTTTCTATTCTTTCTGGTGTCAATCTCCTTCCCTCCTTCGAAAGGAGGTAGCCCCAGTAGGCTATTTCCTTTGAACAATTCTGGAATGTTTTAAACAAAGCTTTGTGTCCATGTGCTGCTAAATGGGTCAATAATACCACAGTACTATTCTTACAAATGTCTTCTGTGTCTACTTCTATCAACAAATCGTCTATGTACTGTAATAATATGCAGCCTGTCAGTAGTTCAAGCATATCTAATTGTTCCTTCAATGCTCTACTGTAAATACTTGGACTCTCAGTATAGCCCTGTGGAATTTGTGTGAATGTAAAAGAACGTCCTCCCAAAGTAAAAGCAAATAAATATCTGCTATCTGGATGTACTGGGATACTAAAAAAAGCATTCTTCAGGTCAATAACACTAAAATACAAAGCAGAGGCTGGAATCATAGTCAAAATTGTAGTCACATCCGGGACTAATGGAAATTACGGATCAACCACTTTATTTACTCCACGTAAATCAATTACAAAATGGTAAGATATCTCATTACCTCCTTTCTTGTAAACAGGAAGAATCAGACTATTGCAAGTACTACCAGAAGTTTCTTCAATTACGTGTCTTTTAATCAAATCTGATATGATGTATTTCAACGCTTTTTCTCCCTCAGCTGAAATTTTATAATGCGGAATACGCGGCAAAGTAATTCCTTCTTTCAAAACAATCTTTACTGGCTCTACTTTCAAACAACCCACATCATTGTCGTTCACAGCCCATATACAAGCCGGGACTTCACTTAATTCAGTCGGTAGTGGCTTAGATACAAATTGCGATACAGGAGTTTTTTGTGGCGAGATTGTCTAATACACTCCATACGGAGAACAATAAATGACTGCATTCAATTTCTTCAATATATTTAATCCCAACAAATTTTCGTCACAGTTTTTTGTCAAAAGAAATGGGCAAGACTTTGTAAATGGACCTAATGTTATATGTAATGGTTGTGACACTGGACTAATTACTGGTGTACCTGAGAACCCTACTGAGAAATGTTTATGCCCTGACGGTGGTATTTCTGGTCAATTGAATGTTTTTGTGCACCTGTGTCCACTAAAAAAATGTGTTCCCTATTCCCAACCTTCATTTCTATGTAGGGCTCTTTCTGGTCTACGGGAATAGATACTGGTTCCAACCCCTGTCTCGGGCTGACCTATTAAAACTATACATCATCAGATGTAAAGACACCAGAGTAATATGCATTGGTCTGATTGTCAAAAACATTCCCATCATTTGTATTGTTTCTTTGTTGGTTCTTCTCCTGAAATTGTGGCGCTCTTTGGTTTCTATTCTGTCCTTGTATCCCCGGACGACCTCTATTTTGTCTTCTCCGAAAAGTCCTGTTTCTATTCTGTATATGTGGGCACTGTGCTCGCCAATGGCATTCTTGTCTACAATAGGCACATTGATTAATCCCTATTGGACCCCCTTGCATATTGGATGTTAATGCAAATTGGACCCGGGACGGTGCGCTCCCACCACCTCTATTATTGTTTGCTACTTCCATTAACAATACTCTTGTCTTCAAATTCCCTTTTTCCCTTAGTCTCTTATCCTTCCCTGAATTTACTCTGTTCTCATAATACTGCTCCAAATGTAGTACTTCACTCTGTGTTATTGCTTGCCATGCACTTTCAGATGTCATTATTAAACTTTTAATTTTCTGCAATAACCCTTGCACAAACTTGTCAACAAATAATGTCTTCCCGGGTTCAGTACTTAAATACTGACCACTAAAATCTGCAAATACTTCTTCAAATTGATTAACATAATCCATCGCTCCTTCCTCTTTGCCCTGCAAACAAGCAGTCAATTTATCCCAAACTATTCTTTTCTCAGGCACCAAAGTTTTCAATTTCTCTATTATTCGTGATGGCAAAGCCAACATTACCTGCGGTGGCTTCTCTCCAGCCTTTCTCTCACTATCAATCCTAGTCAAATTCTCCCATGTATCGCCTATGTCTACAGGAAGAATCACAAGAAACAATAAATCAATGTCACTCAATGTAAAAACAGATGAATTCAAAACAGATTCAATTTCCTTATAGAATCCTGACAGGTTCTTCCTAATATTAGGGATCGTCTGCTTCATAGTATTTACCTCTTGCCTAGAATAAGGGACATGTACAAACTGTGCAATGTAATGAGCTTCAAACGTTCGCACTGCAGTACCTCCATCGGCTGCAACCTCTACTTTCGGCACAAATGTGGGAGGCACCTCCCTCATAGGTAATTGCAAACTAGGTGATTCTACATTTGTTGGTCTATTAAGCAACAAAGCTAAATCATGTGAAAAACAGCCGTTCCAGTTTCAGGCGAAAATGCTCTTTTATAAATTGTCATTAAATCAGCGGGACAACACATCTGTTAAGAATTAGGGTCAGGTCAACAGTGCGCACATTAAGTTATTTATTTAGCTTGACATATGGTGACAGCAGGCACTGCCTCAAGCAGCAGGCACCAACTGACTCTATATGGAATGCTCTCAAAGATCAACACTCTGAACAGAATACATTACCTCACAGTAGAACAGAATAAGAATGAATCAATGTACAAAAGATTATATGTACAGATACATGTTAGACCATAAAGAACTGATGCTTAATACAAGTAATAAAAGTATTATCCCAACACATCTCCTCCCTTACAATGTTGAAATCATTCAAGATAATAATCTCTTAACCAGAGAGGTTTACTGCTCACTCTCTCCAAATTCACATTGTTATCCTTTAATACACTTTTGTTTACTCTCTTGTTTGCATTTGGACCAGATGAAAAATCATCATCGTCACCCTCAGTACCTTCACAGTCCTCAACCAGGCAAATGTTGTTACTTTTCACCAACCTTGACATAGACCAGCACTCACCTCCCTCCATGATGGCTACATTTCCTCTCACTACAGAAATTATTTTTGGCCCAATAAATTTGCTCTCAATACACTTGGGAGACAATCTGGGGCTTTTGATATAAACCATATCTCCTTTTCTCCAAGCTATGGCTTTGGACTTACTTTCAGCATTTGCCCTCTCTATGTACTCATCCTGAGCCTCTCTTATAAGTGACATAACCTTAGTTCTGTCCACATAAGTACTCTTCACCAAGTCCAACCATCCCGGACACAGTTTGGTCACTGGTTGCCTACCTTTGAGGGACATAAACGAAGAAACTCTGGTAACCGAATGCGGGGTCGTGCAGTAATTCCACACCATTTCCCTTAAAACAGTCTGCCAATTTAGACCTGACACCATGGTTAACTGTATCCCTCCTTTTATAAATCTGTTTGCCCTCTCTACCAACATTTGTCCTAGGTTGGTAGAGGGCCGTTCTGTAATGTCTAATACCAAACCTCCTAAAGAACTCCACCATTCTGTCAGAACAGAACTGAACCCCATTGTCTGATACCAGCTCTGTGGGGAATCCCTCCCTATAAAATACCTCTTCGAAAAATGTAATCATTTGAGCAGTGGTAGCCTCTCTTATCGCCTTCCACTCAACCCACTTTGAATGGTAATCTACAAGAACAAACAAGTACTTAAAGTCATTTCCCAAATCTTGCAGAGGACCCATCAAATCCACTGCAACCTTTTTCCATGGCTCACTTGGAACACTCACAGGTCTTATAGGAGTCTCCCTAATTACCTTACTCTTGTCACTCTTCTCACATTCTCTGAAACCTCTCACACATTTCTCAACCACACTATCGATTCCTGGCCACCAAAATGATTGCCTAATATGTCTTTTTGTGCCCCCCATGCCCAGATGACCCTGATGTGCAATATTCACCAATTTGGATCTAATATTACAAGGGGGAACCACTCTCACTCCCTTCCTGAGCTGAAAGCCATCCTCTGATGAACTTAATTCTTCCTTTATTCCATGGTAACATTCATATTTCTTTTCAATGAGATCTTTCCTGGGCCAACCTGTTTTGGTCCACATTTTTACTTGTTTGAGCATTTCATCCATATCATCAGCAATCTTCCACTCATCTCTCCCTATGGCTTCATATTCGACCTCATAAATGCTCAACCATGTTCAATACTCACTTCCCTAGAGTCTTTGTCTTGCACAGAAAACCTTGACAAGCAGTCAGCTACAATATTTTCTTTCTGAGGTATATACACAACCCTAAAGTCATAAGCTAGTAAATCAACTATCCATCTGGATATCCTAGGAGAACCTTTGGCCCACTCCACGCTTCCCAACAATTGAACTAATGGCTTGTGGTCCGTTCTCACGGTAAAGGTCTGACCCCAGAGATAAAACTTGAAATGTGCAACAGCCCATGAGACTGCTAAAGCCTCCCTTTCTACAACAGAATTATTTTCTTCAGCCCCCCTCAAAGGTCGAGAGGCAAAAGCGATGACATGTTCCACCTTGCCAGCATCAAACTGAGAGAGAGCAGCACCCAAGCCGAAGGTACTCGCATCCACCACTAGCACAGTTTTCCTATTAGCAACAACCCCCCCCCAAAGAGGGCGCGCTCACAATACAATCTTTGATCTTTAGAAAGGCACTCTGACACTCGTCAGTCCACAAATACTTTGCACCTTTTTTTAACAATTCTCTCAAAGGAGAGGACATGGTAGCAAAGCCATCAACAAACGTGTGGTAGTACTCCGCCAACCCCATGAACGAGCGTAACTGCTCCTTATCGTGTGGTTGGGGAGCACATCTAATACTGTCCACCAGAGATTTCTTGGGGGAAATCCCAGCACATGAAATTCTGTGGCCCAAATAATCCACCTCTTTTACAGCGATTTTACATTTCTCCCTCTGCACCATCAAACCAGCTTCTTTGAGTCTAACTAACACAGCTCTCAGCGTCTCATCATGTTCGAGTTCATTCTCTGCAAAAATAAGAATGTCATCTTGAAAGACGGTGACTTTTCTTAAACCTTTGAGTACTTCCTCCATGACCCTCTGAAAAACAGAGGCCGCGGAGGCCAAACCAAAAGGCATGCGGTTGTACTTGAACACACCCTCGGGTGTGATGAAGGAGGTGAGATGCTGGCAATCCTTGGATAACGGAATCTGATGATAGGCTGACGAAAGGTCAATGACAGAGAACAACTTCGGCTCACCCAAGGTCGACAGAGTCCCAGAAATGTTTAGCAGTGGATGTCTCTCAATAACAATGTTCTGGTTTAGGCTGCGCAAGTCAACACACAATCTTAGCTTCCCAATGGCTTTAGCTACCAGAACAATGGGCGACAACCATTCAGTGGCCATTACAGGTCCAATAACACCCTTGCTGACCAAGTTATTCAACTCCTCCCTAAGTTGATCTCTCACTTTCAATGG
Organism: Ambystoma mexicanum; assembly: GCF_040938575.1. Taxonomy (NCBI): domain Eukaryota; kingdom Metazoa; phylum Chordata; class Amphibia; order Caudata; family Ambystomatidae; genus Ambystoma; species Ambystoma mexicanum. The sequence continues at coordinate 310,192,844 of NC_090921.1, forward strand.
TACTTGCCGCACTTTGTGCACGACAGGCTGCGCATTACTTTTAAGTTTTATTTGATGCTCAAATTTCTTCAGTTTGCCTAATTTTTCAGAAAAGACTTCTGGAAAGTCCTTGGTCCAAATATCTTCAACTTCTGCTATAGTTACAGGATTGGGAGCGCTGGCCTGAACTCGCACCCCTAAATTCTTTTGCTCCTCCCAACCTAACAGGGAGGCACCTTTCTTTGCTACAAGAACAATAGCTTGACAACCTCTTTCTTTATACAGTATCTTTGTAGGAAATTCGCCCAGAATGTCTATGGCGGATTCTCCATAACCACAGGCTCTGACACTGGTGGGCCGAATTATCGTATCACTCTTCTTCAAGACACTGACTAAGGTATCTCGGGATATAATAGTCCAAGGCGAGCAGGTGTCTACCTTCATGACAAGCTCACACCCATCAATAAGAAAAGTGTCCACCGGGCCTTTCATCTCCCCAGATAAGGCTGATATTTCAAAAACATAGTTGGTGGTTGACTCCCGCACATCCAACACTTCCTTTATGTCATATCCCCTCCTAATGTTTTCTTCTCTATTGTCTTCCGCCCTGTGTTCCACAAGATTGACAGAAGAGACTTTACAGACGTTGGCACCGTCAAACCAACTTCTTTGAGTCTAACTAACACAGCTCTGAACGTCTCATCATGTTCGAGTTCATTCTCCGCAAAAATAAGAATGTCATCTTGAAAGACGGTGACTTTTCTTAAACCTTTGACTACTTCCTCCATGACCCTCTGAAAAACAGAGGTCGCGGAGGCCAAACCAAAAGGCATGCGGTTGTACTTGAACACACCCTCGGGTGTGATGAAGGAGGTGAGATGCTGGCAATCCTTGTATAACGGAACCTGATGATAGGCTGACGAAAGGTCAATGACAGAGAACAACTTCGGCTCACCCAAGGTCGACAGAGTCTCAGAAATGTTTGGCAGTGGATGTCTCTCAATAACAATGTTCTGGTTTAGGTTGCGCAAGTCAACACACTTTTGTAAACGTCTGGCTGAGTCAAGGAGACACCCCCTTCCGCCTGGGCCCACACCCCCAGCTTGCCTCACTCGACGGCGTCGCTTTCGTCCGTCTTTCTCCTTCTCCTGCGGTTTCCTCCACTCACTCCGCCTGCTTTCACGCCCACAGGAAAGCCGGTGCCCACACCCGGCAAATGAGGGACGCGCACACCGGGGCAGCAACACAATGGGTCCTCAGTGTTCCTCGTCGCCAATGTTAAGAATTAGGGTCAAGTCAACAGTGCGCACATTAAGTTATTTATTTAGCTTGACATATGGTGACAGCAGGCACTGCCTGAAGCAGCAGGCACCAACTGACTCTATATGGAATGCTCTCAAAGAGCAACACTCTTAACAGAATACATTACCTCACAGTAGAACAGAATAGGAATGAATCAATGTACAAAAGATTGCATGTACAGATACATGTTAGACCATAAAGAACTGATGCTTAATACAAGTAATAAAAGTATTATCCCAACAATATCTTATTCTTCATACATTCATCTTGTAGGTACTCTACCATAACCTGTAATACCTTTCTCTGCATTTCTGGTGAATACTGACTAAACGTATCATGCACTTCAATTGGGGAATAGCGGCATCCGTAATCCATCTAAGCCCATCTCGCATACAAATTTGCATCTCTTCACTAACAGGTTTCAACGGCGGTAAAAACCATTGCTGAACACACGACATATGCGGTTTATCTTTTTTCAATAGCTCTTTATGCAATCGATCAAGTTCTCGCTTAAACACGAATATTCGGCTTACGTGGTCTCGTACTTTCATCGCATCATCTCGCAAATTCGAAATAACCAAATCGCGCAACTCTTGTGGTACCACTGTATCGGTCAAATCACCCCATATTTTCACAAGATAATTCCCCATGCATTCTAACAATACGTGTTGTTCACTAAGGCCTCTATGATATGGAACTCTGCACAGCCACTTCATTGTCATCATTCATATACGTTTCGGCCCACTCTTTCAGTTCTTCCTTCCTTCCTTTGCTAATCATGCTATGAGTCTGTTTAATGCTTCTTTGTGCATGCCCCATCTCTGTAGAACTGCCTGCTAAAGCGTCTAGCTCATGCTCTGGCGGCGGTGGAGGTAATGATGTCCCAGGCACCGGGGGAGAGGAACTGCTTACTGCAGGTGCAGATGGAATAACAGGAATGGGAGGTACATAAGGAAGAGGTGCAACTGGGTCAGTACTTTGATGTTCATTTCTTCGCTCATTTAATATTTTGTTTATTAGTTCATCTGATGTATGCACATCTTGCTGAGGATATATTTTCTATACATCTAATTGGAAGGGCCTGTCCATGTTCCTAATGGCTTCTGTCTGCTGATGTTGGTCATGCTCTAGCACTACATTCTCTACATTCATTTTATGTCTGCGCACATATTTCTCTCTACTTCTCAATCGGAGATTAGCTTCCTTGCTCCAGTCTCTTACAACGTCGAACGCTGCTGGTCGGGCTTTCTTGCGTAACAATACTGATTCTAGGTGTTCTATGCGTGCTATATCAAAGCTCCCATTATTAGGCCACTGAAGGTCTGTAACACATCTGGTCTGCCTATGCCAAATCGCATTAAACCCTATTGCCCCAATACCTTATTTTATGTACATTTCATGTGCTGGCGACCCTTTGGGTGGCGCGACCTGGCCAGTTTGCAAAGATTGTCTACCGCAGTGAAAAAAACTTGCTAAACAGGAAGACCATCTCCCAGGCATGATTCATTCTTACCCTTTTCTTACCCTGGGCATTTGATCTTGCAAGAGCAACACTTAACCAATATCAGGACATTTAAGAATAGAGGCACGACTCACCTGATCAACCAATTCGTCACTTAGGACGCAAATTGCCCATATATAGACGCAACCAAGAATCATCGTGACTACGTGTCTGGCTCAATCTGCCTCGTTCCAGGACGCTCGCCTTGATGCTCTCTGGGTGCTGCTCGTCGATCAGGGATCGGCTGTGTACAGATCTGTAGAGTAGTCTCTCATCACTTCTACAGGGGCGCCCCGAACACCTTCCGATCCGGGCTCGACGGCTTCATCCTTTACACATTTTTGCCTTCTTTAACTTCAATGTATACGATTAGTGGGAGGGTCCCTATTCGGGCGCCATATTTGCTAGGCCACAAAGACCGCATGTGGAAACTAAGGCACAATAACCATATACCCAAGTGACATGTCAGACACGAGGTTCGTTTTCCATACAAGTCTGATTTATTTCAAAGTATTCTGAGTCGGCCGACTCAACGACTCACAACGTGTGTTCCTAGACCTTGTGAGATGCGAGAGAGTGAACAGCGCTCAAGCAGCAATATATATACATTATGCATAATCTTTACGAAGGCAATTTGATCTGCCCACAAACATGTCAGACAGGCTAGGGTTCAGTGATTGACAATTATGACAATTATGACACGTTATGACAAGTCTTTATTCAGCCTAAACATAGTTATTCTAGCAAAGGCAGCAGAGACAACTTTCTGTTATGGGGAACATGGAGCTTCTGGCTCAGCAAGGATATTGTGTTCTCAGCAGGGAAAACATTCCTTATTATTTTATCTGCATGACTTGGGTCATGAGCCAAAGGTCAGATAGTTCTGAAGCAGAAAATACCATTCTCTGCAAAGGAGCACTGCTAAAAGAATATAATTCATATTTTAACTGCCTCTTACTACAGCATTTGCGAGACAACCCGGCACATGGACTACTGATTAGATGTGGCTTCTGCTATACTTCAAGGACTTAGTGAGAGAGAAAAACAATGTAGTTCTGCACAGTTTGACATTCCTGTCTGTGTTAGTATTTCAGCGTTCAAGCTGTGGCCTTGCACGATGTGCGAATCTAAAGCATAGAATACATTTTGCAAAGCGTTTTGACCAAAAGGAAAAAAGCAATTGGCCGACATTTCACAAAATGGATGCCCTTTGGTTACATTGAAGATTCTGTGATCGCGATGTTTGTCACATGATGCAATTGGTTTTAGGCCAACATATTATACATATCATTCGACTATAGGGTTATGTTTATGGTCTAACACTGCTGGCGCTAACAATATTACAGTTGGGCTGTATTACAGCCAGGATACCGTCCAAGATGTGCTGAGGCCCCAAGTATGTGTCTGTAATAGTAGAACCTTTTATAAAAGAGCACAAAAATATTGTAGGTATGGCCTACACAATATAGGCCAATGAGGAATCCCAATGGTTCAAATTAGCTTTATATCTAACAACAGAAAATAAATACAAAATAATTGACCCCTCAATAGTTTGCACATACTGCAATACGAAGCTTGACAATAGTCAAATGCCATCACATGCTATCACTGATAACGTAGAAATATATACACTTCCAAAGGCTCTCCAACAACTTAACTTGTATGAGAGCATTATAATCCAAACAGTACACCAATTTCAAGCTATAATACGCCTTCAACCGAAGACACATTGCCTACATCTGAATTACTAAAAGGCATTCATGTCAAAGTAGTATATTTGCCATTAAACCTTAAAGAAAATGTGGAAACCCTAGGAGTACAATAGCCAATAGATCAATCTTTGATTGTACAAGTTAATGGTGTTCCAACAAAAGAAATTGTCAACATCTATTCGACTTAAGCAAAGTTAAACAAGCCCTACAATATTTGAAAGAAAATAATGAATACTACAAATATATAAACATAGAGAAAACATAAGGGAAGCCACCCAAATAATTCAAGACTAACCAGCAACTGGCCAATTTGAACTTGCAGATCATGTTACTTCAGCCAACATTTTGGACCAGTATGCAATTCACCCACTAAACTCCAAAGACACCATAGAAGATGCATTAGAAACATATCAAATGCGTCAAGCCAAAGGATCCCAAATGAGCATATGGGAGAAAAGTGTAGAAGCATGCTATTTTCCTCTACTCTTTCCTACAGGAAAAGGAGGAAAATATGATGAACGATCCATACAAATTAGTGCATCAGAATATCTCTCTTTATGAATGTACTCTGAAGACCCCAGATTCAGACAAAATGTAGAATACATTTTCAACCTTCTGTTCAAAAGTGATCTAGCAACTCTATGTTATGGAGTTGCACACACATTAAAAATAGGCTCTAATGTTTTAAACATGTCCGCTACACAACTGATGATTCAAAAGATAAATGACAAAGATATTTTGCAGTCAAATATGAGAAATCTCTTGGCAAACATGCATGGTACAAAAGAATACTGGTCCGGATGTCATGCTAATGTGCCTTGTAGGCTAAGGAACCTAGGCCCAACCAGATGATTTGTTATTTCAAGTTGTGCAGAATATGCATGGGATGACTTGCACAACTTCTCATGCACTGCAAACCAAAATAAAGATGGAGTAGATATAAAAACACCAAGAGAACGCTTGACCCAGTCAATGTATCAAAGTACTTTCACCATTGCTTCATTTCCATGCTGCACTTCATATGCAATAATTCTTCCCGTCCACTTGGAGAAGTGGAACAATTCTTTTGGAGAAAAGAATATCAATCTAGAGCAGCATCACACATCCACACGTTTTCATGGATAAAAGATGCTCCCAAAATATGTCCATGACAGTGATGCCACTGTTTTACAGTTTATTGAAAATACATTACCTGCAACATCCCTTCCGAAACCACTCATAGTGACCAACGTACACAAATATTACGCTTCCAAAAACATGTGTGGCAAATACTGCTGATGTAGACATAAAAAAAAGGTAAATACTATACCAAATGTCGCTTTGGCTTCCATAGACCAGTTTGTGCAAAATGACAAGTAAATAGCTTGATGTCTTCTGTTAAACACAGTGTAAAAGGCAAATCCCCTAAAACACATACAACATTGAAAGGGGCGAAGCATCCAAGTACACCAATGATTACAATGCAATCATTGCTCTCTTGTGGAATGCAAATATAGACATACAATACATTGCAGACAATTCACTAAATCAGAGAAAACAGAGCTAAAAGACCTCTGGAATGACATATCATCTAACAAAACACTGTCACAAAAATTGTAGTGCTTTGGTATAAACATGCTCTCTGATAGAGAATGTGGGTGCTATGAAGCTGCAGAACTTTTAACAGGTACTGCCTTACATGACAGATCTGAAAACATTGTCTGGCTAAACCTTGGTCCAGCTTTATTTCGAAAAAGACTACTAAAATCCTACAAAGAGATAGAAATTATAGCAACAAATGATCCCAACAGCCAGGACATTTTAAAAACAATTTAATTGACACAAACTATCCAAACAGAAGTGCTGCTTTGGAAAACATATGCCTGTATGACAACTGGCAAATATTCTCAACTTGTGAAGGAAGCATAGTAAAACTTACCGAAACCAGCCTAATTAATCATATCAAGTTATCGTTTAAATCTCTGCATATAGAGAACTTTTTAACATTTCCCTACTACATGTTAAACCTTAGAAAAAAGAAAAATTATTATTAGGTGACCATGACGCATTTGAAGCTTCATTCAAGGCAAATAAAAGCAGTTAACAAATGTCAAATTCAAACATTAAAAACAAATGTGGGACAATGTATGCCAACAAGAGGAAGACATTGAAGCTCTACTAGATAAAGACATTCCTGAGGGCACTCAACCTTCTCTTAAAGGAATCCAAGAACCACATGGAGAACCACTCGTTCTAAATGAAGCAGACATAGCCATGACTGAGATAGGAAATACAATGTATCAATCTAAACAATCTGAAGGAGACTTGTGAGCGCTGAAATTGCAGGAACACGATGAACAACTCACCATTTATCTAGAAGTCACTGAAGAAACTGAACATGGTTTTAAATATGAAACTAAAACTTGTAGCTGTAAGCAATATAAACATCTGCTCCTGTATGTAAGTGGTGAGTCTAGTTCTGGCAAAACCTTCTTAATTAAAATAATCATCACATTTTTAAAAGACTTAACAAACAACAACCTATCAGATGTTGTAACAACCCCCACAGGTTTAGCTGCCTGCAACATAGGCGATGTAACTTTACATAGACTAATGCTCCTCCCAGTAGAACACCAAAACAAATTGGAATACAGCAAATTATCAGCAGAAGCTGCTACTGAAATGTACAGAGTTCTGAAACAAATGAAAGTGCTCCTGGTAGATGAAGTAAACATGGTTTCCAACTTCAAGTTGGCTTTAATTCCTCTCAGAATGCAAGATGTCCTAACAATCGACTATGAAGAACTGTTTGGAGGAAAACACATTATTGTTTTCAGAGACCCCTTACAGTTAACACCAATAAAATGTCAACCTATTTTGAAAATATTAGGACACAAACAATGCCGTAACAAACTCGGCAGCATTGGAAATGTAAATCTCTGGCAACATTTTTTTTACAGAGAATTAAATCAAAACATGCATCAGTCTGCAGATCTCACCTATGCTACCATTTATTAAAGCATTAGAACTGGTCTACGTACTAAAGATGCAAAATCCATCTTAAATAGTAGACTAATCAATGAGCTCTATCGGTGAAAAGCATCTGCTCCTGGTGTCATGGAACAATTAACTCAAAACAATATAAAGTGCATGTCCTTAATGCCAACCCTTGCAAGCTGTAGTAATTTCAATGATACAATGTTGAAAAAAGAAATGCAACCCATACTGCATAACAGCTCCACAGACAAACTGCACAGCATGACATTTCCTATATGTCAACAAGCAACCGCATGACTAAATAGATTAGATAAATGTATCTCTAAAAGAGATGGATTAGAAAAAGTATTAACTCTGTGTTGAATGTGCAGAGTAATTCTAAAAAGTAAACTTGATGTAGAACCAGGTTTAGCCAATGGAGCAATTGGTACAGTTGGCTTCCAAATATATCCACATGACAACAACATTCAGGTAGCCAACATCCACTTCCAAACTTGCAGAAGTTAAACAAATAGGCTGTTCAATAGCACGTTTCCTTCTTTTCAAACACATGTACATACACGAAGAACAATTATCTCTATCTCTTGCATATTCTGTCACTATTCACAAATCGCAAGGTCTAACCCTAGATCATGCATTGATTGAAATTGGCAGCACAGTCTTTAAAGAAGGTATGAGATACTTAGCACTTTCAGATCAGGTAACACTCAATGGTCTATTCCTAGTTAACTTTAATGCAAACAAAGTCAACGCTGACATTCCCTGCATCCTAGAATACAATAGGCTACGTACACTGTACACTCCCCATCTAGATATGTACCCTGTACCTCAAAAAAGAAAACCTTTAAAAAGAAAACTAATACAAACAGAACCTTTAGCAGATCTCTCAGCAATACCGCTAAAGAAACAAAGAACATCTGCTGCACCATCAAATAATACAACCACAAAACTCTCTAGTCCAAAATACTTTTTGAGAAGAGACATGTGTCTCTTTGGCCCCTGATGGAGGTGCAGTTGTTTTTCTTTATTTCATTTATTTACAAATGATAAATAAATAAATAAGAACAACTGCACCTCCACCAGAAGACAAAGAGACAAATTGTTCACCTTAAAAAACAACAGCAGGCCATCAAAGGATACAAAGGCAAAATGATCTGGTCCATTTAAATTCAGCAACACAACTGGAGTAAATTGCTATGCAAATATAGAAATCAATCTTATCTTCCAACTGCCACCAATTGTTCACAACATTTAAACGGCTCGGGCCAGTTGTGTTTGTAAATGCTCGTCCTTCATACAAATGCCACAAATAATCCTGACAGTACTTACAGTGTCTCAGATATAAGGCAATAATTGTACTACTGTACAGGAATGGTAAAATTCACAATAAACACACAGGAAGATCCACAAGAATTCCTAATGTACTAACTACAAGAACTAGAAACCAAAAACATCCTTATAAATGAAATCTTCCAGATTTCACAAGAGCGCATGCCTATTGACCCATGTGTACGTGTATCCATACCAAATTGTGAATCCATTCCTTTCACCAGCTTCTACAGAATGCAAATTATGGCATATTATGCCCTTTTTGTAATTCAGACAATCTTTCCAGCATACAAATAAACTCACATGGTCAATATGTGATACTAATGATAATAAGGTACAGTGCAGCTGGTACCAAAAATAACTGTAAGCTTACTAGCGTTACACACAGCCAAGTATCTCTTGGCAGGAAAATCCTCACAACAGTGGGCATTACCTACCACAATGGTGCCACACACTTCAGGCCATACTGCATACATCAAAGAAAGAAGTGGGTGGTTTGAATGTAACAACACTTCTGTTACTCCAAAACATAGGTTACCAGAAAATCTAACAAATTCCTTAGCATTCCTTCAACCCAAATATAGTCACTAAAGTATAGTACAATAAACAATTAGAATTCACCAACAGGTATCTAACTACATCCATAATACTACAATAGTACTTTTAAAACCCAGACAATTAGAATACACCAACGGGTATCTAACTACTTTAAAAATACCCTTCATGCACTTCAAATATGTCATCAGAATTCTTGTTACTGCAATACTTTTTATAAATGCCAACATAATTAAAATATGCCAACATTACCACCAAATGTAACAAATTGTTACGCTCGCCTGGTTTCCACAGGGGCGCCGAACAAAGCGGAACTGCGGTGGTCTCCACCAGCGTGACTCGTAGTGAAGTGATGAGTGATTGCACCTGCCCCTTTAGTTTTGTCTGTCTGGCACGAAGGAAAATTTGCCAAAAATGGTGAAAGTGATAAATTAACTAGCCGTAAGGAGAAGGGCCAACTTCCACTTCTGTGACCTCCCAATGTCCCTTCACTTTGTCTCACCTTAATGTTATGAAGGATGGGCTCTCCATCCTGCGACAGTATGCAGGGGTGCATTGAGATTCAGGAATACAGTTAACTTCACTGATCCTGTAGCCTTATGGCAGAGTTCCAGACAACAATGACTCTGAGGTAAGTCTTTATGCCATTCCTAAATAGCGTGAAATGCTTTAGAGTTCTGGTTGTCTTAAAGTTCACTCCTGTACCTTTCTTTGCAGATTCCCCTTGGAGGTACACCCGAAGAAAGACGACTCCCTTCCGGATAAGATGAGGTAATGCCAAGGTAAGTTTCAATACTTGCATGACTCAAAAATGTCTAACAAGTGGTATTGTTCTTTTGTGCTATTAATTTGCTGTCCCCTCTTATTTATGCAGGTACGGCGCCGCTGGAGCGAAGCTCGTGTAATGGTGACCCGCAGAACCGCAAGGGAATACTGCTTCTGGTGAGTATTATTCTGCGTGAGATTTGAATGTCCTATAGTGAAGTTCAGCTCACCTGTTGTGTTCTTTCCTTGTTCTGCAGATGCATCTGCACCGGGACGGCGATCACGTGAGAATGCCTCGTTGGATCGCATGGACATACAACGCTTAGGTGAGTATCACGCTGCGCTATGCTAATTGTCTTTAAACTGGTTCTTACGTAGCACAGGGTTAACTGATGTTCCTTTTTCTGCAGATGCGGAGACTCCCATGTGATGGCGATGGAGTATCAGGGTAAGCTCTTGTTCTAATCTGTGATCTCTCCTTCCTTTGTAGGTGTGGATAGCGATGACCAGGACGGGCGTGGCTGAAGACAGGACTGGAGCTGCAGGCACAGTGACTGTTACGCTGCAGGAGTGCAGAATAACGCGAAGCGTGTTCTGTTCTCCGGGCATGGTTTAAATAGCTTCACAGAAGTAGTGCCCAGGTAAACTAGTCCCTGCACCACACCTTATCAAATAGTCCCCAGATAAAGTAGTCCCTTCAATCAACCTCAGACTGGGCTATACATGGTTCTGTTACTTGATAACCTGTCTTGCCTGAAAAGGCAGTATGGGCCTGGCATTGCCGGCTCCAGGAGTGAGTCCAGGAAGCCCTTAGGCAATTCTTTAGAGCCTTAAAAGTCACCATGGGTGCCAGTACTCTGGGCCGACTGATCTGCTCTTGATGTCTGGGGGCAGGCACTGTGACAGAAATACCTACTTAATATTCCTTCAACCCAAATTTACTCACGGAAGTATAGTACAATAAACAGTTACATAACGCCAACGGATATCTAACTACATCTACAATACTATAATAGTACTTTCAAAATCCAAGACAGTTAGAATACGCCAATGGGTACCTAACTACATTAAGAATGTCCTTTATTGTAATACACTTCAAACATGCCATCACAGTTAATGTTACTGCAAAAACTCTTGAGAACTCCAATATAGTTAGAATACGCCAACGGGTATCCAACTACTTTAAACCTTCCCTTAATTTGAACACACTTCAAACAAACATACTATCATACTTAACCTTATATTCTGTAACATGTACATGCTTTAAAACGATGTAAATGACAACAAATATATGCAATTACATGGTTATTTTAATCTACTATGGATTTTTTTCAAATGAACTAATGATTATTTCATGTTAATACAGCAGCAGTGTAGCAAACACTAATGTTGTACCAAACATAGTACAGAGAATGTACTATTTATGAGGATTAAAAAAGTAAAATCTTTATGTACAATTGTATGCCATGAAAGGTTTTAAACTATCTTGTTAAACAAATTATACTGATTTTTTCAACAGAGCTAGCGATTCCAGGAAATTTGATGGGGACTCAGCGGCACCTGCACATCCTTTTTCACATATATAAAAAGCTCCATATCAAATTTATTCCAGTCCTCACCCTTTCCAGGCCATCTTTCGGTCATTAAATAACCCCAAATGTGTTTTTCAGACTTTTTTCTCACCACACTGTCCTCGGACAGTAAAACTGACTGCGGACTCAGCGGCTGTTGTGATTGGCCTTTCTTCCTGTATATTCATCCTGCCTGGATGAGGTATGCATGGAGTGATGTCCCTTGTGGAATGTTTGCTGTAAGCCTGGAATGTTTGGGTCTGAATACAGTTCCACCCTGGGCAGTTGAGTTATGGGAGTCTGGCTGGTGTGAGCCAGTGGGTTCCTTTCTTATGAGTACTTCCTAATCTCCTGATGAATCTGACCACATCTGATGTAACTGAATACTCTGGATAAAGCAACTGAAGACTACTTGACAACTTGACAGTGTATCCTTTTAAGCCTATGAACCTGTCATAACGTTTTGGGACCACATTTTGCATCACACCTCACCATTAGAAACACAACAAGAAACACCTCAACACTTCCTTCCGTTACACCACAGAAACACTGTTCCGCCCGCCACCACCACCAACAGGTTACCAGCCTAACAAGCTGGAGCACAAACCTGCCCCTTTGGGCTACTAACCACCAAACCAAACACAACCTGGATAAAACTCAATGCCTCCTGTCCACCACTGCCACTGGCGAACCTCAGGACTGCCACACCTGAGCACAAACGGCCACCTATATGGGCTGGCACGAGGCGTACTACAACACCTAAAAGAAACATGTCTAACTTACTGAGCCAGACCATCCCATCAAGGCAACTAATGAATAGGGCACATAAATCGAAATCCAAAACACCTCACTCACACATTCACCTGACCCGTTCCCAACACTCATTCCCAACACTCACTCTGTGGGCAACCAGCTGCCACAACGGTCAACCAAACCACCAAAACTCAGCCTCAAAGTGTTGGCCAGACACCCGAGCCCTCATAACTACACTAAACTAAGCCCGGTGGACACAGCCACAAAGATGTTTGGTTGCCATACTCCCAGAACCATCCAAGAATCTAATTTTATTTACCTATTTTTGGCTATTTTTTAAAAACTACTGGATGGATTTACACCAAATTTGCAAAAGCACACTTTCGGGACCAAGCCGCTACTCCTCGCGCACGTTTGGTGAAAATCCATCCAGCGGTTTGGGCTTTAGGCACAAGCACACTTTTGATTTCATTGCGTATAAGAGGATTTAAAAAATGTTGGCCCCACCTATAACTTTGCCCCCCCTTCATGAAACCAGACCAAACTTCACATAATCATTTCGAGAGGGCCAAATTATCATAGAATGTAACAGCCACCGATAACATTTGAAGTGTCAATACTTCTCAATTTAGGTCATTTTATTGGTAATGTAATAATCATAATAAGATCTATTTTCTTTTATTATTTGAAAAAAAGTCTATAGTTGATGCACAAAGTACAACTTTTGTTTCAAAAGAAAAACTTCATCATACATCTATAACAAATAAAACCAAAAGCAGTTTTCCCACATTCACTCTCTCATTTCTTCACACCAAGATTCCCCCAACACAGGAATTTGTTCATTGGTTACTTATAAAAGCCACCCAAAGTAAGGATTACAAGTTTGCTGGTGATGCGCTGCATTAAACAGCCACTGCCAATATCATATCCAGATAGTTTACAATTGAAAAGACGAGTTTGGTGTTATGCCCAGAAATACACCTTATCCACCACTCATCCATGTTATTATCTAAAGGGGCAAACTTTCCAAGATGTAGAGAGCGATGATCTGCTAGCTGAGTACATTCAGTGAGCAGGTGTCTCGAAGTTTCAATGCATACTCCACAGAAGCGGCATTGGTTATCGTTTATGGATTTGTCCTTCCTTTGCCAGAGTATTTCTTTTGTTTTTAGGATGTTTAGCCGCAACCTAAGGAATTGGTCACGATGGTGCCTGAATGGACAGAGCAGAAGATGCTCGATCACTTTTTTTGAGTCATATTTCAGAGTTTTTATTGATTCCATTTTTTGACGATTTTCTTGATTCACCGTCCATGCCCAGTTATCAAATTTCTTTTTAGCACATTGCGGGCGTTTTATGATCTCTTGATTGCTTATATTTGTTTCCAGACAATAGCTTTCTAAACCACAAATTGAGTAGCTTGTTATCTTTGGGATAATATTTGTTGGCAAAGATTTGGTAGGCTGGTGCTGGAGCCTTCAAGGCCATCTTGCGCATTGACATAATAGATTTCCACACCACTCTACTATGTAATGAGTTTAAAGATAGTTCATGACGCAGTATCGTTACTGAAGTTGATTGTGGCAGCTTTAATACATAACGCCAGAATAGACCTTCTAGCATTTGCCAAGTTTCTTCACCTATATTCCACCCTGCCTCAGCGGTGAACGTTATAACTGGCACTGCTTTTTGAAGATAAAATCTTAAGACCGGTTCCAGCGAAAACCTTCCATATTGCCTATTGATTTTCGCTGCTTGTCGAGCAAGCATCAGCGTTTTCGCTTTTAGTTCTTTGTCCCAATGCTGTTCACAAATAGAGTTGTTAAATTCAATGCCCAAGAATCTAATGGGTTAGAGGCGATTTGGGTGTCTGCAACTTTCCATCTAAAGGCTTTATCTTTCTTTGATTTCAGGTTTCCCAATGATATGATTTTTGTTTTTGCTGTGTTTATTGTCAGTTCATTTGCTGTCATATATTCTTGCAGACTTGTAAGAAGGCGCTGAAGACCTACTAGTGTAGTAGTATCAGTCAGCACCAAGTCATCCGCATATATGATGCACTTGATTGGTATTGGTTGATCATTGGCGAAAAACAATGTACCTGCTCAAGATGGTTTGGGAGATCGGCCAAGAATAGTTTAAAGAGCTCTGCCGCGAGCGGACAGCCTTGTTTGACACCTTTTTGGGAGCAGATTGTGTCAGATAACAGCCCGCTGTTATTTAGTCTCACTCTCATGGATGTTTGATCATGAAGGGCCATTATTGGATCAAGGATAGAATTCGGACATCCCCATTTTGCCAATTTTGCCCAAAGAAGGCCATGATTTACGCTATCAAAGGCCTGCTTCATATCTACAAAGGCAAAAAGGATTTTTGTATTTGCTTTAGGTGATTCAAGTTTCAAGATGTTCAAAATTAACAGGTTTACGTCAACCCGACATCCTTCGTAAAGCCAGTTTGGCGTATGTCATCGATCTGTGCGACTTTAGAACAATTCGCAAGCTTTTGTCTTAAATTTGAGCCAAAAACTTTGTCAATCGTATCCAACAGGGCAATTGGACGATAGTTGTTCGTATCGTCCCAATTGTCCTTCTTATGAATTGGTACGACTATCGCAGTTGTCCACAAAACAGGCAATTTTTTAATGTCGCAATTTTGGAAAACAAGTTTTCAATAAAGATTGCCCATTTAATTTTTATTTTTTTTAAGGGCTACGTTGGAAATTAAGTTGAGTCCAGCTGCATGCAAATTTTTCAGTGCTTTTATGGTTCTGATAATGTCGTCATGCGACATAACCACGTCCCAGTGACTGTCCTCAGTAGTGGGCAAGATGCTGACGCAATGTTTGACTTTTATACCACTGAAAAATGAGTAACCCATGCCTCTCCTGAAATTGCGTTTTGTTAGCATATGTGGGATGTCTCAACCCACTCATCCAAGCCCTGCAACATCACTAGGCATTGCTGGCAGCAGAAACATCAGAATGGCCACTGGAAAGCATGCTGCTCGCTCAAAATCATCCAAAAATGCGCAGTAAAAATCTGAAAGATAGGCAAAAGTGGATGGCAGCCTATCTTAGTGAGCACAGGCGATCACTGGCCAAAACCACCATTGAGCTATCCACCAAGTAGCCTGAAACCACTTGGAAATAGCAATGCTGATTGCCAAAAGAAACACAGAGCTGTTTGGGAATCCGTTTCTTGATTGTCAAAAATTGATAAAATCATGGCTCACAAACCACCTATAAAGATCCAATCTCCTTGTTGGGTGGTCAACATCATTCTCCCGCAAGAATCTACATAAATATAAGGTCCACAGAAGTGTATCTATATCTGGATAAAGTATACATTTGAGGATTGCTTGCTGGAAGAAAGCTGTCAAAATGGGTGCAATACCGGTACTCACCACTACCAGAAGCCGGTGTTTTAAAACAATTCTTTGTAAAATTGAACAACTGAACCCAAACTATGCCAAAGAAGAGAATTCCATCAAAATTCCATATAGAGTGCCACACATCGATTTAATGTGGAAAAATACTTGATTTAAGATATGTTGCTTATTTTAAGTTTATAAATGTTATATTTTTTCACAAGGAAGTATGTACAATTGATCAGAAAGTAACTTGATGCAGTTAAAACTTCAAGAGGCCTTCTGTCCATGAGAACCCTTCACACTTGGGCCTTCCTACCAATAGGAGAGGATGTTGCATGGACATGTTAATCAAAAGGGAGGAGATTCCTCTGCTGGCAGGAGGAAAGAGACAATAGAGTCTTTCAACTGAATAGAAAATGCTAATTGGGTGTGACTGGTAAACAACTGCTCTGGGAGAGATAGAACATGTGACCTCTGAGTCAAGCCAGTTCTGGGGGCCGACCAGACTAGGATGTGGATTTAACATTGCACCAAATATATGTTTAAGGAAAATGCTACTAAAATATTGTAACAAGCTGACAAAAATGTACAACTTTGAGATTGTGACAATGAAAAATTCACCCACAATTTAAGACTAAGCTGGATGCCGTGTAATGTTCTGAGACCAAACCCCGGAATTATTATATCACAGCTGCAGTGTTGTTGCTATGAACCTAAGAACTTACAGTAACATGCCCAGAGAGGAGCTGCATGCATGTATCAAATTTGGTGCAGAACCAATATTGGAAAACTCACCAAAAGCGCGAATAAGTTGTCATTTCGGAACTAAAGCTTGTAGGAACATGGGACTTGAACAGAGACATGCCTTAATCAATCTGTGATGTGTATATGTATTATGAACAAGCTGTAAAGCGCATCTGTCATTTCTGAAATCTTGATTTTATTTCACCAAAATCTACCTTCACAAAAACATCCGTAACTTTTGAACCACACATCCCAAAAGCTAAGCTCCTAAGCTTTCCAACAAACCTAAAACACACACACATTCCAATTCATAATAGTTTTTCCGTAATCACAAATTACGCATGTGGAAAAATTGCAGCGAATGTGTTTTAAAATCATACCTGTGTTCTCTAAGCTTGCTGGGGGGAACCGGAATTGAACTGCATTCTTGATTGTATTCCTGAAACCTGTGTGCCCTCATTTCCATCTCTCCATATTTCATAGGGGGGAGTGAGTGGTCATAGGGGAAAAAGTGACCATATTATCTTTGATTGAAATCATATCAAGGTTTATTTCTGTGTTGCATTCTTTCCCATCATTGCATTTCCTTGAATCATATAAGGTATTCTCTACTAAAGTATCCTCCATATTCATACTCCTAAGTGATTAAAGAGTGTCAATTTTGTAATATTACCCATTGTTGATTACCCTCCATATTCGTAAGTGTGCTATTCAAATATTATTTTATTCATAAAGTGTGATATATATATATTGTTTAATTGTTCAAATAAACCTTTTACTTTGCAAAACAAACCTACTTCTTGGCTCAGTGAGGTCAGGGGGATTCAAAGAGAGGGGCGTTATATAAGGGTTCATCATCCAGATTTAAAGAACTTTGACATAACAATATATAAAAAAGGGCTTCCATTGGGCATCCCATCCTAAGCATTGACTTAGTTGGATTGCTGGATTGAAGTCACTTACAGATAGGAGTGCCTTTTTAGAGTTCCTTAGTCAGAATCTGCCAGATTTCACGTGTGTTCCTCGTCAGAAGTAAATTCAGCATTGTTTCGGCTCGATCTTGCTCGATAACAGTAGCATGTGCTCTTGCCCAATTTCTATACAGAGCTCGTCTTGCTTTCACTATGTCTGAAATTTCTGATCTTGGCAGACATTTTTTTATTTTTCTTAGGTCTTTTCTCAAAGTCTTTTTTGCTCTATGGACAGTCAATGTAGATGTGACTGCCCCTGCTTCATGGATAAGTTTGAGGTGTACGCAAAGTCCATTAGCAGGGGTATATAGTCACTTCCTTGAGTAGCTGAAGTACACTTTAGACTCATCCCAAGCCCATGGATTTGCTTCCCATTCATTCGAAGCCGATTGCCCTTGCAGTTTGTTTACCAAATCGCTCTGATATACAACGGCTTCAGAAGAGGCGTCATTGTGCAACTGAGGTGCAGGAGGCTTTGATCACTATGGTTCATTTTTCAAATTTGCAGATCTAAGATTTTTTTTCACAGACTTCTTGAAACCCAGATGTAATCAAGTATGCTGTGTGATTCTTGCAGGTGCCACGTTGGTTTAGGGGGCACATCACCATTCACCATTCCATTGAGCATAGATAGATCTTGCATCGTCATTTCTCTCTGCCATCTCTGCGCTCTGGCCACAACTGCATCATCAGTTAGTCGCCTGTAAGTCTGCAGCGATTTATCTAGCTGAAACCAAGAGCAATTTAGGTCTCCACAGCAGAATATCATCAAGTTGTTGTAGGATAACATGGATGCGTCTATTAGCTCACATATGGCATTTAGAAAATCAGTTGTGCTGATTTTTACAGGATTCCAAAATCCATTTATGATAAGTATTTCCTTAGTCATGGGTGTTTATCCATTGTGCGAATAGGGATACCTTGGACGTATGGATTTGGATTTGTGATATAACTGGTGCAGGCCATGTTTGTGTTATTCGCACCATAGTTATCAAACCTGAGCTGGGACGTCCTTTAGCATTTTTTACTGCAGGGTTTAAGAGAGTGGTAAAGCCATCACACATCAGAGTTTTAAGGAGCCAAGTTTCCTGTAGATATATCACAAACACATGTTTCAAAGAGAGTCCAAAATCATTGAATAGGTGTTTGAACCCACATGTGTTCCATGATAGAAACTCATGAAGGGTCTCCTGTTCTGTTAGTCATGGCTATTGAAAGCCTCTATTCTTGCTTGAGTTTCCTTTTTTCGTGGAGTGGTTTTTTAACAGAAGGTCATTCGGTCTTGAGTTATGACTAATACTCATGGACTGTCATGTAGGCTGTAGAATTAACAGGTTTCGAATGTTGTCGATTTGATTCTAATTCCTTGTTGTTTTGTAAGGAATTTTCTTGATCAGGCTCAGTAAATATTTCAAAGCCAAACAACAAAAGGTCCTCACTGGCTCTTAAGAGCATATTTCTTACTTTTGCAGCATGGATGTGTAAAAGCACCTGGTCCGATGATTTTTCTGTGGCGTATTCGACAATCTTTATGTCATCAGATTCAATTGTCCGCAAGAGTGGAATACATTGAAACAGTTTCATTATATTTGTTTTATTTAGGTGTACATCAGTTGCATCGCGGTGAATGTTTTGCAGTCATAATTTGCGACAGGCTGACCCACCTTTGGTGTTTTTACGCTCATGGCTCCTTGTTTCAAAGTGTACCCGCTGATTACGTTGATTTGCTGTACATTTTGGATTCCAGGTAGGGTCCAGAACTGCAGCATCATTGTTTGGGGAGCTTTTCCTGTCCTGGGTTCTCGATTTAGAGAGAACTCCTTTTTGAGTCCTTGCTTGGATTGCCTGAGTTAACGTAGAGGGGTTACTTCTTGATGCAGCAGACTCATCAAGCTCCTCCTGATTTGAGTAGGTTGATAGATCACATAGATCAATTGACTAGGAAGCAGATGAATATTCGCTTGACTCGGAGTCAGAAATTATTCTGCGTCTTTTTAGCGGCACTTTTTGTGTTGTTTGCCCAGGAAGTACGTAGACCCCTTTTTTTCCTTTTGTTGCGGTTTCTGGCAGTTTGTTGTTAGTGTCCGCGTCACGTTTGAATAAGCTCAGCTTTGTCGGGGTAGGAAGATTCCTTATAAACTTCTTTGGTTTAGAAGAAATGGGCTTTTTGACAATGTTTGCTGCATTCCGAGAGGCGTTTTTTCCCACTGTAGTTTTTGCTACCACTACGGGTGTTATAGTAGTTGTTTTTGCTACACCCGTGAAGATTCCAAAGGATGAAAACAGATTTGTTGGCATGATCTTTTTCATATGACTTGCATTGCATTGAACTTTGTCTACTGTTCCTTTGCTTCTCTAATCATTGGATGATTTTTTTGGAGCACTGGTCAACTTTTCAGTTGCCACTTGGCAGTCTTGGCCCGCTGGTGGGTGTAGAGTGACGACGTCTACTGTGGTCATTAAATTTGTCAAGACTGGCAATTAATTTTTCGTTCCAGCTCTGTTCTGTTCCACCTCGTCCCGCAAAATTATGGACTCATCTGGGTCAACAATTACGTGTTGGATTTTCAGGCCATTTGGTCTGTCTCATCTTGGGCAATCACCAGTGCAAGGTCCACCATTGGACTGTAGGTGCTCACGCAACCACTTAAAGGTTTCCAGCATACTTTCGATCGTCTTTTCGTTTTGGCAGCGCTGTTGTGTACTGATTTCATTGTGCATTTGCTGCCATTCAACAATTTGGGCTGCGTCTGCAGCAATCCTTTCTTTTAGGTGAACATTACAGTTTTCCATTTGCTCCAATTTTCGATTAAGATTTTGCAGCAACGCACATTGGTCTTGGATTTTTTCATTAAAATGTTCGTAAAGTTTCACAAATGGAATTAGGGCGAGGGATGAGGCGGCCAAGACATTATTGTGGATCTGCATTGCTGCAGCTGATGAGAGACTGGCCTTTGCAGGTGTGCGGCTGTGTTTTTCTATTCCACTGTTTGAATTTGTAGATGTGTCTTCTATTAATATGTGGTCAACTCCATCTTGTGCATTGTTAAGTATTGGCACTGACCTTGAGGAACCTTGACCTTTCCTCAAGGGTGCCATTGGCGTGCTTGTTTTTAACTTGACATGTTCTGGGACTTGAGCACGCAGGTCATCATTTGATAATGTCGTTGAGGGCTTTTGTGTCCAGTTTGAGTTGAATTTTTCTGTGCACATTGATGCAGGGCGAACCACTGGCTCTGGTCCCTTTACCGAATTCAGGAGGTTCCGTGCGATGTCATCAGATTGCGAGAACTGTAATCGATTATGCTTATCTTGCCTTCGCAAAGTGTTGTCTGTTAGTGATGCACGCCCAGGGCTGTGCTTTCCACCCTCACAAACAGAGCTTGCACTGCCGTCATCCAATGCCAAATCCGAAAAAATCAACAGACGTTCCAGTGTCTTTATTGAGGGTAGCATGATATCTTAGTGTCCTTGCCCCATTAGGTATCAGGCTTTACTCAGTGGCGTGTACCTGAATCTCATGTACATTTTTCGTTGGAGCGCCAGACATGTCATGTGCTGCCATTACCGGCACATTTTCTACGGTGGCCATTGTTTCCACACAGTGTCTTGTCAGCACTAACCTTTACCGATTGTAAAGGTATCATATTTGTTGTTACAGCACGGTCCTTTGGGCTGAGCACTGGCTGTGATGTTTGTTTTCTGCTAGCCTCCATATGGATGCTGGATTCAGTAGAATTTGTCACGATTGGATCTTCTACGTCATTCGGAATAGCTTTACTATTCGGAACTGTCATTAATTCGGCATCCGTGATGTCAAAAGGAGAGTAGAAGAGTTCCGGAGTTACGGGACTAGAGATATTCTTCCGAAGTTCACAAATCAACTTGGAAACAGGTTCCAGGTTGTTTTAAAGTTAACAGCACTGATTGTGGTGGCATAGACGCAGGTGACATATTCTGCTTAGTTGTGTCACTTATGTTTTTTCTTAACGTTACAGCGTCGCTGTTACAGTTGGTGATCAATGTATACAGTTGATGATCAATGTAGGCAGTGTGTCAGGGAGTGGTGCTCCTGGCAAGGCAATATGTGAGTCAGTAATATGTGCCGCCATGGTAGGATGGTCGCTAGAGACCGCTTCTGTTGCACACGACCCCTCAGATGGACTGTCAGACGGTAAGGCAACAATGTGTTTGCTTACCTTAGAAGTTCGAGGCACTGCCTTATTTGCAGCCGTCCAGGGATTCAACTGCTGTTGAAGCGTTTTGTGCCACGTCTGTGGACCTGCTTTGTAGGGCAAGCAGTCAGCCATGGCCTGCGTCCTGGAGGTGGACTGGGGCTGACTGGGAACTCAGTGCCGGAACTCCGTGCCGCGCTCCGCGCCCGCAAGCAGTTTAAATAGAAGACACAAAAGAAGGACACAGCTTCAAAAACAGGTCATGCAGCTCCTCGACAAAAAGCACAATAGGACTGGGGCTGACTGGGAACTCAGTGCTGGAACTAATTTACCTAGTTACTAACAAAAATTAATGTATAGCAGTAACCATGACCAAAATCCAAATCATGCAGTACAAACCATCATTAAGGTGACAGTTTTATAAAAATGACAAATCTTAATACGGTACTGCCAGCCTTTGTTAAGATGCTATTTATAACACAATAAAGAACTGATGTCAACTTAATGGTTAATAATAATCTAAAATATCAAACATATTGTGGTAAATATTAAAATGGCCGGACTAATTGTGATCTTTTTCAAATCTGCCTTTGCGAGTGTGATATGTTTGTGCAGTAAGCCACAAGAGCAAGACATTTTCTTTCGGCATCCTTATAGCCGGCTTGATCTAGTAGCCCTTGAAGTGTTAAAAGACACTTTCTTTTTAGGGTGCTAAATGAAGGGGACATGTGCCCTAGACTCCTGATGGCCCAAGCCACAATGGCATATTCTGCTACGTTCCTTAGATGTTACGGGCCATCTAGACATTGCACTCTTTAATGGCAATAGATTTAAGCGCACTCTTATAATATACACTTATAATGCTCTATCATCAGTCACGTGCATAATGTCGAGATAACAAGAGTTTATGCAATTGTTCTACGTATCCATGTATCCAGCAATGGAGCACTCAGTAAGGTTTAGCACCCAGTGTACACTCAGCATATGTGTAAATATGCTTTTTTTTAATACTGGATCTAGATTGCCAGCTGTTTGATTAGGGGAGTAAACACATTCCTCTTTTCTAGAACGTATTAACCTTGTTTCCATATGTTTAAACCACAACACATTTTTGGACAAATGACTGGACCATAGCAAATCTTTACACACTGTGTGAGAGCCCTCATCCAAGCCTGCGTTCCCGCAACTCGGCCTAACTCTTTAAAATCTGCAAGAAGCTGGCCTATCCTGCTGCAGTCTCCACCTCTCCTGACCCCTCCCAGGCCCTCTGCATGGCCCTGGCTTCTAATTTCATCTCTAAAACTCAGGACATCCTGACCTCCCTCTATTCCTCTCCCCCTCCTCCTTCTACTGGCTGCTCCTCCTCTGGCCCTTCTTCAGCCACCTCTCCTCCCTGCTTCTCTGCCTTTCCCCTCTTCTCCTCAGACAAGGTTTCTAGACGATCTATGAAAGTCTTGTCGAAACAGGTTCACCCCTGTTCCTCCAAAACCATCAAGAACCACATTGACACCCTGGCTCCTGCTATAGCTAATTTCTGCAACCACTCCATTGCCACTGGAGTCTTCCCCTTCCTCCTGAAGCACTCCCTTGTGCGCCCTCTTCTTAAGAAAACCCTCTGCGACCCTTCCTGTCTGACAAACTATCGTCCAATTTCCATCGCTCCTTTCCTGGGCAAACTCCTGGAAAAGCTGTCCATCTCCCATCTTCATCTTGACTCGGAATCTGTTGGCTGCCTCCATGACCATCAGTCTGGCTTCAGAGCTGCCAGAAGTACGTAAACTGCTCTCCTGAACATCCGTGAAGACCTGCTCTCCAACCTCGATTCCAATACCCTTTGTCCTCATATTAATTGATCTCTCTTCTGCCTATGACACGGTCAACCATGCCATCCTGCTCAACTGTCTCCGTGACAACATGGGTATCACCGATCAGGCCCTGGCTTGGCCGACCTCCTTCCTCTCCGATCGACCCTTCCATGTCCAATTTGGGTTCTTCTTCTCCACTATCTCTATCCCTACCTGTGGTGTTCCCCATGGGTATAACCTCTCACCCTGGGTGTTCAACCAATACCTGGCACTTCTTGCCCACCGCATTGCCGCTCTCTGCCCCTACTTTCAGTTCTATGCAGATGACACTCAGCTCATTTTCAGGCTCTCTTCAGGCACCTCTTCTCCTTCTCTCATCTCTGACAGTCTCTGACTGTCCGCCATTCAGGAGTGGTGTGCCACCAATGATATCTGCCTTAATGCCAGTAAGACTGAGATTCTCCTCAACGGCACACCTGCTCCCTCATTTCCTGTCACTCTCTGTCCGGCCTCTCTTGGCCCTCTTCCTGCTCCCACCTGTGAGGCTAAAAACCTTGGTGTCACCTTCCACTCCACACTTTCCTTCTCTCGTCATATCTCTGGTGTCTCTAAGAAGTCACACTACCAACTGCACATACTCAGAGGTAATCTTCCTTTCCTCTCCTTCCCCCAGAAGCTCACTGTCTCCAGAGCTCTGGTTCTCTCTATGCTGGACTACTGCAACAGCCTCTTTCTAATCTGCCTCCCTCTACTCTCTGCCCTCTGCAACTCATCCAAAACAGGACTGCAAGACTTGTCCTTGGCCTCAAGCCCAGGGATTGTATCTCTCCAGGACTGAAATCTCTGCACTGGCTCTGAGTGGCGGCAAGGATTAAGTTCAAAACCCTCTGCATTGTCCACAAGGCCTTCTGGGGCCCGAGACCTCAATATCTTCAACTCTCTTCCTAAATATCTTCCTTCTCGAGCTCTTCACTCATCTGCCTCCAACTCCCTCAGGGTTAGTTGCTTCTCCAAGCAGCAAGTTGGTGGTAGATCTCTTTCTTCTGTTGGGGCTTCCCTCTGGAACAACCTCCCTTCCTCTCTGAAACTTTGAGGAGAACCATCTCTGGTTCTGGAAGATCCTCAAGACCTTCCTCTGTGTATCTACTTTCTCTCCTCTTCTTCCCTGCTGATCTCCCAACTGGATCTGATACTGCACTGGTCACCTGGCTACCCTCTGACCTCGGGCCCAGGTCCCCCCCGCCAGGTTCACATTTGCACTGCTCCCCTGGCAACCCTTGACTTGGGGACTGTTTCTGTATCCCTAGAGCCACAAACTAGCACTTCACACCTGATGTCTGCACTTACCCTTGCCACCAGCTGGCTACACTTTTATTTATTGTCTTTATTTTACTGTTATCCTATGTACTACACTGCCTCCTCCCCTTTTTCCCCTGCAGTTTTCCCCTTCCCCCATCCCCTGCACTTGTGCAATCTCAATGTCACCTGGCCTAGTAGTATCGTTGTATCTGTCTTCCCTCTGTTTCCCCTCACTTGCCTCGTTGTGCCTTTAAACACTTGTGTATAGGCGCGTTATAAATGCCATATCATATCAAATCACTTATCGAGATCAGATCATCGATGTATGGGATGTTTACTTCGTAAGGTGCAATTACAGTATTGGTTGACACAGGACCCCAATTAGACATTTGATAAAGAGATTTTCAACTTGGCTTATATCAACCTTACCTTGAAGACCCCAGAGGGTGCTTGGGTTGCTACTTTTCATTGCATACTGTGGGGGCTGCCATGATGGAGGAACAGCAAAGACCTTTGTAAAATGCAAAAATACCATCCATGATTTGTTTCTGACGCACCAAAGTGGTTTCTTGTGCGCAGTCTAAATAGTCATGAATGCAGACTCTTTCTAAACATCTGGCATTCAATCGAAATTTTATTTTAGTTCTTGTCTTCCTACTGTAATAGATTTTTGTCTCATTGGGGTACATTTGGGATTTGGCGGTATTTTGTTATCGTAGAAATAGTGGCAATAATTTGGTGGTAGATTAGCCTTGCACTTAGATCGGGTTTTGCATCACATTATTTTAGTAACCATACCTTGTTAGCTTATATTGTGGTAATTTTAGTGGTATTTTTTCTTTGCAGTTATTATTTCTGTGGTATAGTGGTGAGCATGGTTTTCTTCTTTATACTATAAGCCCATCATAAAACAAAATGTTCCCCTCTATTAGAATACCTCTTAGTGGTCTATAGGGAGCCTTAGATTTATGAACTGTTAGAACCCAATGATTTTATTTAGAGCACCACCTATAGTTTGTGGCTGTTATCACTGGCTTATATACATCCAGTAATCTATGTGTCATAAAGTATCACTGGCTTGTTTACATCCAGTAATCTATGAATCAGATCCTTTCCCATCAGCATGTAAGAAAAGGGCATTCATCATACCGCACACAAACCTTCTCTTATCTGTTACTTTACTTATGTTGGTAAATTGACAAATGCACTACTGCACTAATATGAGCCTCCCCTTTTACGACATTACCTGTGTAAAATAATTCACAGATGCATGAATGACACAAAATCCCATTTGTTTTCATAGGTACTTATTATATTGAATTACATTTACATGTCATCAAGTCTTACCATGGTTATTTACAGCATGCTTTGGAATACAAAAGACAGCAAAACAGAACAAGCTAGTCTATTTGAAACATAGATTAATGTTCCCACATTCTGAAAATGACAAAAATAAACATGCAGTGATGTCCTAACCTTTCTACACTGTAATAAATCTTCGCCAAACATACGGCATTCAAATGATCCTTTTTGGCACATATCTTACCAAGATTAGCACTTCTTTGAAGTTTTCAGCACAACCTTGCTCCACCTACAAAGGCAGGCCCAGCGACAGCGTGAAATGCTTCTGTAAATCTTGTGTGGGGAGCACCAGTGAGATATCTCTCATAGCCAGTGCTCTAACCCCTTGGAGCTCCGTCTGTCTTCACAGCCCAGTCTGAACTAACTTTTCTCCGCATTTCTTGTCCCAAGAAACCTTCTGTCCTTCCCCTTTTGACGTTTCTTGTCTGCCTATAATTTCCCCCAATCAGGTTAACAGGAATGCATTCTGTATCAACCCTCATGTTTAGAACAATGAGGGCTTTAGGTCTCCATGAATAAATGTTTAATTCTGTTTCCTGCTGCCTCTTTCCCTCTGCTCTCCACAAGCTAACACAGAACAAAAATGCCAGTGTGCATTTAAAAATGAATAACAGCAGTGCCACCAAACATGGATTTTCACCTCATTTTGCACATGAGACTACATTATAATGTTAAGGAAGTTAGAATTAGTATTTAGCAATGTTAATTATGTTAGTCAGTTATATGATTTAATGTAGTCTCCATGTATAAGGTATCCCAAAAAATATGGTGCACTTCAATATTTGGCGCAGCAGCACTAAGCTTTTCTATGCGTGCATTTCATTCTCTGCAGTTTCAAGTGGGCTTGGCTGTGTTGCAAAACCTGCATTTTGCATGCCACCAACAACACCTTTACATGTCATACTGGCAAAAAAGATATATGTGTATATATATACATGCCATATTACTGCTAGCCACAAAAATGCCTCTACATTTTGCAATAAAAAAATGCCATTACATTTTGGTAAAATATCTATGTCCTTACATACCCTCCTTTTCCGACAATTCTGGCTACCCAAATCCACAATTGGAGGAAACCCAAATTGTTTTTCTTTCTTTTCATTATCTTAGAATGTATGTGCATTGGGATATCTTTAATTTCCCATTGTTGCCAATATCATAAGTAACATCTTGATCTTTACAGATAAAATAATCAACCATCCTCCCATCACTAACACTACTACTGATAAACCCAACATAGTACGTTCCACCCAGGTTCCCCAGTTAAAGACATTCACCTCCATTATACCCAGACTACTAACTGTAATGTTGTTCTTTCTCAGATTCATCTTAATAGTATGCTTTTCCTTATGACTCAGTAAAAATTCTACATCCGGGTCTATCAGAAATGTATCCCTTTGAAAAAACTCAACATTTTCCACTTGGCTTTCCCAAATATCATTTGTAATATGAAATAATGTTAGACCCCCAACCGAGACAATTGTATCCTTTGGAACCTGCAAGTAAAATACATTATATTTCAATTGCTTGACAACAAACATTCCATTATTTAGGTGTGTAATCATAACATTCTTCATAAAGGTGCTGACCAATCATCTATTTTTAACCATATTGGCTTGTGCTAACTCTTCACCATCCGGTTCGCTAATGACCGCCTGACATCCTCCTGATAAACCTGGATCAGATTTTAAACCACAAATAGCATATGTAGCATCAGGAACAAATGGTTTATCTGGACACATGTAATTTTGTTCTTTAAACCTTATGTATGTTTCCAGGTTTGGAATCAAGTAAACCTCAGGCTCCCATGACTGAAATGCCACCTGGAGTTTTAATTTTTATGTATTTCCCTTCTTGCCAAAATTCCAGGTTATGTACCCACTTAGTTTGATAAATAGGTTCAGGAGCTATATATTGAATGCACAGCAAAAACCCAATTTCCATTCTTTATAAATTCACATATAGTAGCATTGCATTGCCCATTTCAAATGCAACCTTCACCTGCATTACTTCAATTTCCCTTTTCGTGATCCTTTCCATCATTTGATGAACAATATATTGCGAAACAAAATATAATGGTATATGTCCTTGAATTAATTGGGAAATTGCTGTTTGGACCTCTCTCTCATGTAATTTGTCAACAATCTATCAATAGGATTTACTACATTCATAATCTCATTTAATATTCGGTCATGCTTAATTATCACTTTGGTACTATGTTGTAGAATTTCAGTCTGTTCATTTAGTAACACATTTCACTTGTTCATCCAATCCACTCCTAATTCCATCCAAGGTCTTTTGGATCATTTCCAGGTCATGATTCAATTGTTGTGCTTTGGCACTCAATGTCCCTACTGAAATGGCATTAGCTGTTGACATCGTAGTACCAATTACAGCCCCAATAATCGACATTACCAAGGAGACCACCAGCATTACTGCCTCTCTCTTTCCCCTCCTTTTCTTTATAACTGCTGAATTCACAAATGTCTTTTCTAATTGCATTAACACATCTCTTATTGTCTGCTTAGCGTCCTCTTTTCTCAATTCTAGCCAATCTTTAGTCTGGTCGGTTATGATCCAGTTTTGTTAATACATTTTTCAATCAAATTATCAGGATTCATGGGTACATATATATACTCTGGAAAATCATTCTTCTATTGCCCATAATAAACCCAGGCATTTCATCCACTGCAATACCAGATGCTGGTCCGGGCTCAATGATAACTTGTGCTTCCATAGCTTTAAGATTCCCTGCAACCATAATAATCGGCAACCATGTTGCTGGCGCCATCATCAATGTCATCCGTCCTGCAGACTTGGTCTTCGCCCTTGCCCGAGGCTTTTTGGGAATTTCCTCCCACGGACTCCAGGACTCCGTCATCTCTCGTGTCCTCCAGTCCTGCGACCTCCGACCCCATAAGATCAATTATTTTTTGTAAATTAAATAGAAAATAGACATATTAAGTACATAGCACTATACCAATTTCACCCTGTCTACCAAAAAAAAGTAGTCCAAAACATTCTGTTTGATTTCTGAAACTAAGCACATGTTAAAGAGAAAACAACAATATACATAAGACACCATTATACATTAAAAAAAACATTTCAATATTGTACAATAGTAATTCAACCTGATTCAGTACCTTATATCAATATTTATCACCTATGGTATTTTCATTTACCTTTATCTCTACAATAATGACTACATCTATTTTTATTTCTATGGTGTGGGACACTATGAGGACAGCCACTGTTTCTTCCTTTCCATGTAATGAGGGCACTTAAGCTGTTTCTACTTGCTCAAGTCCCCTGATTTCATGTTTGGGATGACAGGGCTTGATTTGGTTAACATGAACACATTGCTCTGTTACCGTTTCACCCTCTGTCTTCAATATTTTGTAAACTACTGGGGACACCTTATCCACAATCTCAAATGGCCCTTGCCAAGCCTCAAGAAATTTTTACATTTTCCAAAATGAAATTTATATACCCGACCCCCTACATTATAGACTTTCACTGATGTCTTTCTATCATAATATGACTTTGCACTGTCAGCAGCTCTCTCCAAATTTCGCTGCACAAATGCAAATGCATGTTGTAAATGCTTCCTCAGTTCTTCCACATATTCGTGAACTGTAGATGCACTTACACGTGTCTGTTCATGTGGCCTGAATAATAAATGTTGTGGCAGCACCATCTTCCTACCTGTCAACACCTCATGAGGGCTGATACCTGTTGCATTGGCAGGAATCAATCTGATTGCCATCAAAACCAGGGGTAATCGTAAATCTCAGCTGGAATCTGCCTCCGCTACATACTTCTTTAATATCTCCACAACAGACATGTTGTAACTACTCAATATTCCGAGACGAGCTTGGTCAGTACACAATATACAGTTTCCTTTTCACCCCCAATATCTGCCACACCTTACTCATCAAGGTGCTTGTGAAATGACTTCCTCTGTCTCACTCTATTCTTTGTGGTAATCCAAATCTTGAAAATGTATGATTTACCAGTAATGTAGCTGTGGTTTGTGCACTACAATCTGGTGCAGGAATACACTCTACTCATTTCGACATCAAACAAACCACAGTCAAAAGATAACGGTCGCCCCTACTCGACCTTTTTACAGGCCCTACATAGTCAATTTGCAAATCTGATCATGGAAGGGTTACGCCTCTTCATCAGTGGAGCTCTATGCATTGGTGAAGCAGGTTTAAATTGGGCACATACCAGGCAACCCCTATTGTATAATTCCACATCTTCGGACATATGTGGCCAGTAAGCATAATCTATTAGTATTTCTAAAGTCTTTTGTGAACCTCTGTGTCCTGCAGTTATTGCATCATGTGCATGGTGTAGCATTAGCCCTCTGAATGAAGGGGGTACCACCCATTGTATCTGTCCTGTTATGGATTCCCTGATCATGAGTCCATCCTGTAGTCTAATTCATTTTTTTATTCTTTAATAATACCCTCAACTCTTCTTTCCCTGTACACCAATTTCCAGTTAAAGGATTTTGTTCGGGTTACATCAAATGATTATAATAGATCCCTATTATTGGATCATCCTTTTGCGCCTTAATCAGATCTTGATCTGGTGTATCATAACTCCATTGCACTACTGGTTGTTCTACCTCTTTTGGAGCCTTAAGGCGTGTAATTGCATCTATTTGTATTTCACCAATTAAGTGCTCAATGGGTAATAACTCTCCCATAACAGCCCCAAAATTGGCTAAGAGGTCTGCTTTATCATTTCCCTCCTTATGGCTAAGTGACTTCAATTCAGCACTCCAACTAAGTCAATGCCTAGTCTGGGATGCCCAAGGGAAACCCTTGTTTATATATTTTTTATGACAAGTTCATAGATCTGGATGATAAACCCTTGTATAACGCCCCTCTCTTTGGATCCCCCTGACCTCACTGAGCCAAGAAGTAGGTTTCTTTTGCAAATTAAAAGATTTATTTTAAAAATTAAACAATATATATATATATCACACATTTGTGAATAAATTAATATTTGATAGCACACTCATGAATATAATGTTGATCAACAATGGGTAATGTTACAATTGCACACTCCTTTCAATCAGTGAGGAGGTAGTGTAGAAAGGATAAGGTAGCAGAGAATACTCTTATGGTTTCAAGGAAAAGCAATGATGGAAAGAAAGCAGCACAGAAATAAACTGATATGGTTTCAACAAGAGATAATATGATCACTTTTCCTTGTGACAATTCACTCCCCCCCCATGCAATATAATAAGATGGAAGGAGAGCCCACCGTTGTCAGGAATGCAATCAAATGCAATACAAATTACAGTTCCCCCCGAGCAAGCTTAGAGCAACCGGTATGCTTCAAAACAGGCAGAAATACTTTTAAATGTGATTTGCAATGAAGTGAAAAATATGCTAAAAATGATTTTAATTCCCTATAGGAGATTCAGGGTAGGTGACCGCTACTTTGAATTAGTTCAGGTCAACACTAGCAATTTATCAGGAATGATCATCAGATTGAAACGAATTTCAGCAGTTGCAAGCAAAAGACAGCGATTTTTGACAGGTGGAGAAATTGAGTCAAATTGCAATTCGTGGCACTTTTTCCGAGTGCGTCGATCGCGATTATGGAAAAACTATAAGGAGAAGAAAGTCAGTTTTGGGCTTGTTGGAAATCTTAAAATGAAAGTCAAATCTTGCTCCTAGGACATGCGGTTCAAAAGATACAGACGATTTAGTGGAGGTAGATTCTCAGAAATAAAGTAAGATTCAAATGACAAATGACACTTTCACAGGTTTGAAATTACAGAATGGACTCACGATTTCTATGCAGTTCCAAATAGGTGGAAATGGTTTCAATTAGATTATTGTAAACTAAGAGATTTGTTTTGCACAGCTCTGGCTGCATACTCACTCCTAATTTTGGAAGGAATGGGCCTCGTCACAGATCTGGTCAACAGGTTTAGCTGCGATTCTCTCTGCTCAGCGGTCTGGATCTGGCAAAGGTTCTTGTCACTGCACAGCGGTCTGGTCTGCGGTTCTGGATACAGCAGTGCTCTCTGGGTCTGGTTCTGGCAAACGTTTTTGGCTAGAATCAAACAGCAGAGCCCGGCTGTTTTATTCTGATGTGCCCCTTGGAAGTCTGGGGTACATCAGTTTGCAAAATTGTAAGGCCAGCTGAGAATACTTTTAGCTTGCAGTAGGCCTTCTGCTTCAAGGTTCTGGAGTCTGGAGTCTGGTTTTCTAAGTTCTGGTCTCTGGATAGTGCCTGAATTTGGATGTCGTCCGTCAAAGTGCTTCGCAAGAAAGTGGAAAGTGAATGTCCCTACCTGGGTCTCAGTGGCTCTTTTTATATCTTTTGAAAGTGGGTGGGAAGGCTGACTTTCTATGCCCAACCCTCTGAGGATCCTGATAGGTTAAAGGATTTTCTGTGCTCTCACTGGAGAACAGAGTTGTGAGTTCGAGTGTTGCTACATTTTACAATCTATTGAAGAAACGCCCCTTTGCTTTTACTGAGAACCCAATTTTTCATAATCAAACATGTTTCCAAGGTACACTAGTTGTTAAGAATACATGTACACATCCCAGATTAATTTAATACGGTTCTCTGTTCAAGCCCCATGTTCCTGCGAGCTTGGGTTCAGAAACGACAACATGTCGCGCTTTTTAGTGGGTTTCGCCATATTGGTTTTTCATCAAATCTTCCACGGAAGTACACCCCGTCCCTGAGCATATCACTATAAGTTATCATATTTCTAGCATAAACACTACACCCACAATATTCATAAATCCAGGGGTTTGGTCTCGGAAGATGGTACGGAGTTGAGTTTAGTCTCAAATTTTAGGCACATTTTTCATATTAAGTATGTCCAAATTGTACATTTTTGTCAGCTTCATAAAATATTTTATAAGCAATTTAATAAAACATACATTTGCCTCTCCTTCAGTACACCCATTTGCTTGTCCCCGCCCCCGGGAACATGGCTTGTCTCAGATATCAAATGTCTTTCCTTCCCCCGGAGCAACTGTTGACAATTACACCTCAAATCATCAGCATATCCTATTCAGTAGACAGAGTCTATTGTGTTGACTGAGGTCAGCAGACCAGGATGCCACTCTGCATCTGATTAACACGACCATGTGATCTCCTGTGCTGTTGCTGGTAAGAGCAGGTGTCTAGGTTTCCCATGGACAGAGGCCTCTTGAACTTTCTACGTCATTCGGAATAGCTTTACTATTCGGAACTGTCATTAATTCGGCATCCGTGATGTCAAAAGGAGAGTAGAAGAGTTCCGGAGTTACGGGACTAGAGATATTCTTCCGAAGTTCACAAATCAACTTGGAAACAGGTTCCAGGTTGTTTTAAAGTTAACAGCACTGATTGTGGTGGCATAGACGCAGGTGACATATTCTGCTTAGTTGTGTCACTTATGTTTTTTCTTAACGTTACAGCGTCGCTGTTACAGTTGGTGATCAATGTATACAGTTGATGATCAATGTAGGCAGTGTGTCAGGGAGTGGTGCTCCTGGCAAGGCAATATGTGAGTCAGTTATATGTGCCGCCATGGTAGGATGGTCGCTAGAGACCGCTTCTGTTGCACACGACCCCTCAGATGGACTGTCAGACGGTAAGGCAACAATGTGTTTGCTTACCTTAGAAGTTTGAGGCACTGCCTTATTTGCAGCCGTCCAGGGATTCAACTGCTGTTGAAGCGTTTTGTGCCACGTCTGTGGACCTGCTTTGTAGGGCAAGCCGTCAGCCATGGCCTGCGTCCTGGAGGTGGACTGGGGCTGACTGGGAACTCAGTGCCGGAACTCCGTGCCGCGCTCCGCGCCCGCAAGCAGTTTAAATAGAAGACACAAAAGAAGGACACAGCTTCAAAAACACGTCATGCAGCTCCTCGACAAAAAGCACAATAGGACTGGGGCTGACTGGGAACTCAGTGCTGGAACTAATTTACCTAGTTACTAACAAAAATTAATGTATAGCAGTAACCATGACCAAAATCCAAATCATGCAGTACAAACCATCATTAAGGTGACAGTTTTATAAAAATGACAAATCTTAATACGGTACTGCCAGCCTTTGTTAAGATGCTATTTATAACACAATAAAGAACTGATGTCAACTTAATGGTTAATAATAATCTAAAATATCAAACATATTGTGGTAAATATTAAAATGGCCGGACTAATTGTGATCTTTTTCAAATCTGCCTTTGCGAGTGTGATATGTTTGTGCAGTAAGCCACAAGAGCAAGACATTTTCTTTCGGCATCCTTATAGCCGGCTTGATCTAGTAGCCCTTGAAGTGTTAAAAGACACTTTCTTTTTAGGGTGCTAAATGAAGGGGACATGTGCCCTAGACTCCTGATGGCCCAAGCCACAATGGCATATTCTGCTACGTTCCTTAGATGTTACGGGCCATCTAGACATTGCACTCTTTAATGGCAATAGATTTAAGCGCACTCTTATAATATACACTTATAATGCTCTATCATCAGTCACGTGCATAATGTCGAGATAACAAGAGTTTATGCAATTGTTCTACGTATCCATGTATCCAGCAATGGAGCACTCAGTAAGGTTTAGCACCCAGTGTACACTCAGCATATGTGTAAATATGCTTTTTTTTAATACTGGATCTAGATTGCCAGCTGTTTGATTAGGGGAGTAAACACATTCCTCTTTTCTAGAACGTATTAACCTTGTTTCCATATGTTTAAACCACAACACATTTTTGGACAAATGACTGGACCATAGCAAATCTTTACACACTGTGTGAGAGCCCTCATCCAAGCCTGCGTTCCCGCAACTCGGCCTAACTCTTTAAAATCTGCAAGAAGCTGGCCTATCCTGCTGCAGTCTCCACCTCTCCTGTCCCCTCCCAGGCCCTCTGCATGGCCCTGGCTTCTAATTTCATCTCTAAAACTCAGGACATCCTGACCTCCCTCTATTCCTCTCCCCCTCCTCCTTCTACTGGCTGCTCCTCCTCTGGCCCTTCTTCAGCCACCTCTCCTCCCTGCTTCTCTGCCTTTCCCCTCTTCTCCTCAGACAAGGTTTCTAGACGATCTATGAAAGTCTTGTCGAAACAGGTTCACCCCTGTTCCTCCAAAACCATCAAGAACCACATTGACACCCTGGCTCCTGCTATAGCTAATTTCTGCAACCACTCCATTGCCACTGGAGTCTTCCCCTTCCTCCTGAAGCACTCCCTTGTGCGCCCTCTTCTTAAGAAAACCCTCTGCGACCCTTCCTGTCTGACAAACTATCGTCCAATTTCCATCGCTCCTTTCCTGGGCAAACTCCTGGAAAAGCTGTCCATCTCCCATCTTCATCTTGACTCGGAATCTGTTGGCTGCCTCCATGACCATCAGTCTGGCTTCAGAGCTGCCAGAAGTACGTAAACTGCTCTCCTGAACATCCGTGAAGACCTGCTCTCCAACCTCGATTCCAATACCCTTTGTCCTCATATTAATTGATCTCTCTTCTGCCTATGACACGGTCAACCATGCCATCCTGCTCAACTGTCTCCGTGACAACATGGGTATCACCGATCAGGCCCTGGCTTGGCCGACCTCCTTCCTCTCCGATCGACCCTTCCATGTCCAATTTGGGTTCTTCTTCTCCACTATCTCTATCCCTACCTGTGGTGTTCCCCATGGGTATAACCTCTCACCCTGGGTGTTCAACCAATACCTGGCACTTCTTGCCCACCGCATTGCCGCTCTCTGCCCCTACTTTCAGTTCTATGCAGATGACACTCAGCTCATTTTCAGGCTCTCTTCAGGCACCTCTTCTCCTTCTCTCATCTCTGACAGTCTCTGACTGTCCGCCATTCAGGAGTGGTGTGCCACCAATGATATCTGCCTTAATGCCAGTAAGACTGAGATTCTCCTCAACGGCACACCTGCTCCCTCATTTCCTGTCACTCTCTGTCCGGCCTCTCTTGGCCCTCTTCCTGCTCCCACCTGTGAGGCTAAAAACCTTGGTGTCACCTTCCACTCCACACTTTCCTTCTCTCGTCATATCTCTGGTGTCTCTAAGAAGTCACACTACCAACTGCACATACTCAGAGGTAATCTTCCTTTCCTCTCCTTCCCCCAGAAGCTCACTGTCTCCAGAGCTCTGGTTCTCTCTATGCTGGACTACTGCAACAGCCTCTTTCTAATCTGCCTCCCTCTACTCTCTGCCCTCTGCAACTCATCCAAAACAGGACTGCAAGACTTGTCCTTGGCCTCAAGCCCAGGGATTGTATCTCTCCAGGACTGAAATCTCTGCACTGGCTCTGAGTGGCGGCAAGGATTAAGTTCAAAACCCTCTGCATTGTCCACAAGGCCTTCTGGGGCCCGAGACCTCAATATCTTCAACTCTCTTCCTAAATATCTTCCTTCTCGAGCTCTTCACTCATCTGCCTCCAACTCCCTCAGGGTTAGTTGCTTCTCCAAGCAGCAAGTTGGTGGTAGATCTCTTTCTTCTGTTGGGGCTTCCCTCTGGAACAACCTCCCTTCCTCTCTGAAACTTTGAGGAGAACCATCTCTGGTTCTGGAAGATCCTCAAGACCTTCCTCTGTGTATCTACTTTCTCTCCTCTTCTTCCCTGCTGATCTCCCAACTGGATCTGATACTGCACTGGTCACCTGGCTACCCTCTGACCTCGGGCCCAGGTCCCCCCCGCCAGGTTCACATTTGCACTGCTCCCCTGGCAACCCTTGACTTGGGGACTGTTTCTGTATCCCTAGAGCCACAAACTAGCACTTCACACCTGATGTCTGCACTTACCCTTGCCACCAGCTGGCTACACTTTTATTTATTGTCTTTATTTTACTGTTATCCTATGTACTACACTGCCTCCTCCCCTTTTTCCCCTGCAGTTTTCCCCTTCCCCCATCCCCTGCACTTGTGCAATCTCAATGTCACCTGGCCTAGTAGTATCGTTGTATCTGTCTTCCCTCTGTTTCCCCTCACTTGCCTCGTTGTGCCTTTAAACACTTGTGTATAGGCGCGTTATAAATGCCATATCATATCAAATCACTTATCGAGATCAGATCATCGATGTATGGGATGTTTACTTCGTAAGGTGCAATTACAGTATTGGTTGACACAGGACCCCAATTAGACATTTGATAAAGAGATTTTCAACTTGGCTTATATCAACCTTACCTTGAAGACCCCAGAGGGTGCTTGGGTTGCTACTTTTCATTGCATACTGTGGGGGCTGCCATGATGGAGGAACAGCAAAGACCTTTGTAAAATGCAAAAATACCATCCATGATTTGTTTCTGACGCACCAAAGTGGTTTCTTGTGCGCAGTCTAAATAGTCATGAATGCAGACTCTTTCTAAACATCTGGCATTCAATCGAAATTTTATTTTAGTTCTTGTCTTCCTACTGTAATAGATTTTTGTCTCATTGGGGTACATTTGGGATTTGGCGGTATTTTGTTATCGTAGAAATAGTGGCAATAATTTGGTGGTAGATTAGCCTTGCACTTAGATCGGGTTTTGCATCACATTATTTTAGTAACCATACCTTGTTAGCTTATATTGTGGTAATTTTAGTGGTATTTTTTCTTTGCAGTTATTATTTCTGTGGTATAGTGGTGAGCATGGTTTTCTTCTTTATACTATAAGCCCATCATAAAACAAAATGTTCCCCTCTATTAGAATACCTCTTAGTGGTCTATAGGGAGCCTTAGATTTATGAACTGTTAGAACCCAATGATTTTATTTAGAGCACCACCTATAGTTTGTGGCTGTTATCACTGGCTTATATACATCCAGTAATCTATGTGTTATAAAGTATCACTGGCTTATTTACATCCAGTAATCTATGTGTCATAAAGTATCACTGGCTTGTTTACATCCAGTAATCTATGAATCAGATCCTTTCCCATCAGCATGTAAGAAAAGGGCATTCATCATACCGCACACAAACCTTCTCTTATCTGTTACTTTACTTATGTTGGTAAATTGACAAATGCACTACTGCACTAATATGAGCCTCCCCTTTTACGACATTACCTGTGTAAAATAATTCACAGATGCATGAATGACACAAAATCCCATTTGTTTTCATAGGTACTTATTATATTGAATTACATTTACAAGTCATCAAGTCTTACCATGGTTATTTACAGCATGCTTTGG
This sequence comes from Ambystoma mexicanum, assembly GCF_040938575.1. Lineage (NCBI taxonomy): Eukaryota > Metazoa > Chordata > Amphibia > Caudata > Ambystomatidae > Ambystoma > Ambystoma mexicanum. Next base: position 310,231,156 of record NC_090921.1, read on the forward strand.
AATACAAAAGACAGCAAAACAGAACAAGCTAGTCTATTTGAAACATAGATTAATGTTCCCACATTCTGAAAATGACAAAAATAAACATGCAGTGATGTCCTAACCTTTCTACACTGTAATAAATCTTCGCCAAACATACGGCATTCAAATGATCCTTTTTGGCACATATCTTACCAAGATTAGCACTTCTTTGAAGTTTTCAGCACAACCTTGCTCCACCTACAAAGGCAGGCCCAGCGACAGCGTGAAATGCTTCTGTAAATCTTGTGTGGGGAGCACCAGTGAGATATCTCTCATAGCCAGTGCTCTAACCCCTTGGAGCTCCGTCTGTCTTCACAGCCCAGTCTGAACTAACTTTTCTCCGCATTTCTTGTCCCAAGAAACCTTCTGTCCTTCCCCTTTTGACGTTTCTTGTCTGCCTATAATTTCCCCCAATCAGGTTAACAGGAATGCATTCTGTATCAACCCTCATGTTTAGAACAATGAGGGCTTTAGGTCTCCATGAATAAATGTTTAATTCTGTTTCCTGCTGCCTCTTTCCCTCTGCTCTCCACAAGCTAACACAGAACAAAAATGCCAGTGTGCATTTAAAAATGAATAACAGCAGTGCCACCAAACATGGATTTTCACCTCATTTTGCACATGAGACTACATTATAATGTTAAGGAAGTTAGAATTAGTATTTAGCAATGTTAATTATGTTAGTCATTTATATGATTTAATGTAGTCTCCATGTATAAGGTATCCCAAAAAATATGGTGCACTTCAATATTTGGCGCAGCAGCACTAAGCTTTTCTATGCGTGCATTTCATTCTCTGCAGTTTCAAGTGGGCTTGGCTGTGTTGCAAAACCTGCATTTTGCATGCCACCAACAACACCTTTACATGTCATACTGGCAAAAAAGATATATGTGTATATATATACATGCCATATTACTGCTAGCCACAAAAATGCCTCTACATTTTGCAATAAAAAAATGCCATTACATTTTGGTAAAATATCTATGTCCTTACATACCCTCCTTTTCCGACAATTCTGGCTACCCAAATCCACAATTGGAGGAAACCCAAATTGTTTTTCTTTCTTTTCATTATCTTAGAATGTATGTGCATTGGGATATCTTTAATTTCCCATTGTTGCCAATATCATAAGTAACATCTTGATCTTTACAGATAAAATAATCAACCATCCTCCCATCACTAACACTACTACTGATAAACCCAACATAGTACGTTCCACCCAGGTTCCCCAGTTAAAGACATTCACCTCCATTATACCCAGACTACTAACTGTAATGTTGTTCTTTCTCAGATTCATCTTAATAGTATGCTTTTCCTTATGACTCAGTAAAAATTCTACATCCGGGTCTATCAGAAATGTATCCCTTTGAAAAAACTCAACATTTTCCACTTGGCTTTCCCAAATATCATTTGTAATATGAAATAATGTTAGACCCCCAACCGAGACAATTGTATCCTTTGGAACCTGCAAGTAAAATACATTATATTTCAATTGCTTGACAACAAACATTCCATTATTTAGGTGTGTAATCATAACATTCTTCATAAAGGTGCTGACCAATCATCTATTTTTAACCATTTTGGCTTGTGCTAACTCTTCACCATCCGGTTCGCTAATGACCGCCTGACATCCTCCTGATAAACCTGGATCAGATTTTAAACCACAAATAGCATATGTAGCATCAGGAACAAATGGTTTATCTGGACACATGTAATTTTGTTCTTTAAACCTTATGTATGTTTCCAGGTTTGGAATCAAGTAAACCTCAGGCTCCCATGACTGAAATGCCACCTGGAGTTTTAATTTTTATGTATTTCCCTTCTTGCCAAAATTCCAGGTTATGTACCCACTTAGTTTGATAAATAGGTTCAGGAGCTATATATTGAATGCACAGCGAAAACCCAATTTCCATTCTTTATAAATTCACATATAGTAGCATTGCATTGCCCATTTCAAATGCAACCTTCACCTGCATTACTTCAATTTCCCTTTTCGTGATCCTTTCCATCATTTGATGAACAATATATTGCGAAACAAAATATAATGGTATATGTCCTTGAATTAATTGGGAAATTGCTGTTTGGACCTCTCTCTCATCTAATTTGTCAACAATCTATCAATAGGATTTACTACATTCATAATCTCATTTAATATTCGGTCATGCTTAATTATCACTTTGGTACTATGTTGTAGAATTTCAGTCTGTTCATTTAGTAACACATTTCACTTGTTCATCCAATCCACTCCTAATTCCATCCAAGGTCTTTTGGATCATTTCCAGGTCATGATTCAATTGTTGTGCTTTGGCACTCAATGTCCCTACTGAAATGGCATTAGCTGTTGACATCGTAGTACCAATTACAGCCCCAATAATCGACATTACCAAGGAGACCACCAGCATTACTGCCTCTCTCTTTCCCCTCCTTTTCTTTATAACTGCTGAATTCACAAATGTCTTTTCTAATTGCATTAACACATCTCTTATTGTCTGCTTAGCGTCCTCTTTTCTCAATTCTAGCCAATCTTTAGTCTGGTCGGTTATGATCCAGTTTTGTTAATACATTTTTCAATCAAATTATCAGGATTCATGGGTACATATATATACTCTGGAAAATCATTCTTCTATTGCCCATAATAAACCCAGGCATTTCATCCACTGCAATACCAGATGCTGGTCCGGGCTCAATGATAACTTGTGCTTCCATAGCTTTAAGATTCCCTGCAACCATAATAATCGGCAACCATGTTGCTGGCGCCATCATCAATGTCATCCGTCCTGCAGACTTGGTCTTCGCCCTTGCCCGAGGCTTTTTGGGAATTTCCTCCCACGGACTCCAGGACTCCGTCATCTCTCGTGTCCTCCAGTCCTGCGACCTCCGACCCCATAAGATCAATTATTTTTTGTAAATTAAATAGAAAATAGACATATTAAGTACATAGCACTATACCAATTTCACCCTGTCTACCAAAAAAAAGTAGTCCAAAACATTCTGTTTGATTTCTGAAACTAAGCACATGTTAAAGAGAAAACAACAATATACATAAGACACCATTATACATTAAAAAAAAACATTTCAATATTGTACAATAGTAATTCAACCTGATTCAGTACCTTATATCAATGTTTATCACCTATGGTATTTTCATTTACCTTTATCTCTACAATAATGACTACATCTATTTTTATTTCTATGGTGTGGGACACTATGAGGACAGCCACTGTTTCTTCCTTTCCATGTAATGAGGGCACTTAAGCTGTTTCTACTTGCTCAAGTCCCCTGATTTCATGTTTGGGATGACAGGGCTTGATTTGGTTAACATGAACACATTGCTCTGTTACCGTTTCACCCTCTGTCTTCAATATTTTGTAAACTACTGGGGACACCTTATCCACAATCTCAAATGGCCCTTGCCAAGCCTCAAGAAATTTTTACATTTTCCAAAATGAAATTTATATACCCGACCCCCTACATTATAGACTTTCACTGATGTCTTTCTATCATAATATGACTTTGCACTGTCAGCAGCTCTCTCCAAATTTCGCTGCACAAATGCAAATGCATGTTGTAAATGCTTCCTCAGTTCTTCCACATATTCGTGAACTGTAGATGCACTTACACGTGTCTGTTCATGTGGCCTGAATAATAAATGTTGTGGCAGCACCATCTTCCTACCTGTCAACACCTCATGAGGGCTGATACCTGTTGCATTGGCAGGAATCAATCTGATTGCCATCAAAACCAGGGGTAATCGTAAATCTCAGCTGGAATCTGCCTCCGCTACATACTTCTTTAATATCTCCACAACAGACATGTTGTAACTACTCAATATTCCGAGACGAGCTTGGTCAGTACACAATATACAGTTTCCTTTTCACCCCCAATATCTGCCACACCTTACTCATCAAGGTGCTTGTGAAATGACTTCCTCTGTCTCACTCTATTCTTTGTGGTAATCCAAATCTTGAAAATGTATGATTTACCAGTAATGTAGCTGCGGTTTGTGCACTACAATCTGGTGCAGGAATACACTCTACTCATTTCGACATCAAACAAACCACAGTCAAAAGATAACGGTTCCCCCTACTCGACCTTTTTACAGGCCCTACATAGTCAATTTGCAAATCTGATCATGGAAGGGTTACGCCTCTTCATCAGTGGAGCTCTATGCATTGGTGAAGCAGGTTTAAATTGGGCACATACCAGGCAACCCCTATTGTATAATTCCACATCTTCGGACATATGTGGCCAGTAAGCATAATCTATTAGTATTTCTAAAGTCTTTTGTGAACCTCTGTGTCCTGCAGTTATTGCATCATGTGCATGGTGTAGCATTAGCCCTCTGAATGAAGGGGGTACCACCCATTGTATCTGTCCTGTTATGGATTCCCTGATCATGAGTCCATCCTGTAGTCTAATTCATTTTTTTATTCTTTAATAATACCCTCAACTCTTCTTTGCCTGTACACCAATTTCCAGTTAAAGGATTTTGTTCGGGTTACATCAAATGATTATAATAGATCCCTATTATTGGATCATCCTTTTGCGCCTTAATCAGATCTTGATCTGGTGTATCATAACTCCATTGCACTACTGGTTGTTCTACCTCTTTTGGAGCCTTAAGGCGTGTAATTGCATCTATTTGTATTTCACCAATTAAGTGCTCAATGGGTAATAACTCTCCCATAACAGCCCCAAAATTGGCTAAGAGGTCTGCTTTATCATTTCCCTCCTTATGGCTAAGTGACTTCAATTCAGCACTCCAACTAAGTCAATGCCTAGTCTGGGATGCCCAAGGAAACCCTTGTTTATATATTTTTTATGACAAGTTCATAGATCTGGATGATAAACCCTTGTATAACGCCCCTCTCTTTGGATCCCCCTGACCTCACTGAGCCAAGAAGTAGGTTTCTTTTGCAAATTAAAAGATTTATTTTAAAAATTAAACAATATATATATATATCACACATTTGTGAATAAATTAATATTTGATAGCACACTCATGAATATAATGTTGATCAACAATGGGTAATGTTACAATTGCACACTCCTTTCAATCAGTGAGGAGGTAGTGTAGAAAGGATAAGGTAGCAGAGAATACTCTTATGGTTTCAAGGAAAAGCAATGATGGAAAGAAAGCAGCACAGAAATAAACTGATATGGTTTCAACAAGAGATAATATGATCACTTTTCCTTGTGACAATTCACTCCCCCCCATGCAATATAATAAGATGAAAGGAGAGCCCACCGTTGTCAGGAATGCAATCAAATGCAATACAAATTACAGTTCCCCCCGAGCAAGCTTAGAGCAACCGGTATGCTTCAAAACAGGCAGAAATACTTTTAAATGTGATTTGCAATGAAGTGAAAAATATGCTAAAAATGATTTTAATTCCCTATAGGAGATTCAGGGTAGGTGACCGCTACTTTGAATTAGTTCAGGTCAACACTAGCAATTTATCAGGAATGATCATCAGATTGAAACGAATTTCAGCAGTTGCAAGCAAAAGACAGCGATTTTTGACAGGTGGAGAAATTGAGTCAAATTGCAATTCGTGGCACTTTTTCCGAGTGCGTCGATCGCGATTATGGAAAAACTATAAGGAGAAGAAAGTCAGTTTTGGGCTTGTTGGAAATCTTAAAATGAAAGTCAAATCTCGCTCCTAGGACATGCGGTTCAAAAGATACAGACGATTTAGTGGAGGTAGATTCTCAGAAATAAAGTAAGATTCAAATGACAAATGACACTTTCACAGGTTTGAAATTACAGAATGGACTCACGATTTCTATGCAGTTCCAAATAGGTGGAAATGGTTTCAATTAGATTATTGTAAACTAAGAGATTTGTTTTGCACAGCTCTGGCTGCATACTCACTCCTAATTTTGGAAGGAATGGGCCTCGTCACAGATCTGGTCAACAGGTTTAGCTGCGATTCTCTCTGCTCAGCGGTCTGGATCTGGCAAAGGTTCTTGTCACTGCACAGCGGTCTGGTCTGCGGTTCTGGATACAGCAGTGCTCTCTGGGTCTGGTTCTGGCAAACGTTTTTGGCTAGAATCAAACAGCAGAGGCCGGCTGTTTTATTCTGATGTGCCCCTTGGAAGTCTGGGGTACATCAGTTTGCAAAATTGTAAGGCCAGCTGAGAATACTTTTAGCTTGCAGTAGGCCTTCTGCTTCAAGGTTCTGGAGTCTGGAGTCTGGTTTTCTAAGTTCTGGTCTCTGGATAGTGCCTGAATTTGGATGTCGTCCGTCAAAGTGCTTCGCAAGAAAGTGGAAAGTGAATGTCCCTACCTGGGTCTCAGTGGCTCTTTTTATATCTTTTGAAAGTGGGTGGGAAGGCTGACTTTCTATGCCCAACCCTCTGAGGATCCTGATAGGTTAAAGGATTTTCTGTGCTCTCACTGGAGAACAGAGTTGTGAGTTCGAGTGTTGCTACATTTTACAATCTATTGAAGAAACGCCCCTTTGCTTTTACTGAGAACCCAATTTTTCATAATCAAACATGTTTCCAAGGTACACTAGTTGTTAAGAATACATGTACACATCCCAGATTAATTTAATACGGTTCTCTGTTCAAGCCCCATGTTCCTGCGAGCTTGGGTTCAGAAACGACAACATGTCGCGCTTTTTAGTGGGTTTCGCCATATTGGTTTTTCATCAAATCTTCCACGGAAGTACACCCCGTCCCTGAGCATATCGCTATAAGTTATCATATTTCTAGCATAAACACTACACCCACAATATTCATAAATCCAGGGGTTCGGTCTCGGAAGATGGTACGGAGTTGAGTTTAGTCTCAAATTTTAGGCACATTTTTCATATTAAGTATGTCCAAATTGTACATTTTTGTCAGCTTCATAAAATATTTTATAAGCAATTTAATAAAACATACATTTGCCTCTCCTTCAGTACACCCATTTGCTTGTCCCCGCCCCCGGGAACATGGCTTGTCTCAGATATCAAATGTCTTTCCTTCCCCCGGAGCAACTGTTGACAATTACACCTCAAATCATCAGCATATCCTATTCAGTAGACAGAGTCTATTGTGTTGACTGAGGTCAGCAGACCAGGATGCCACTCTGCATCTGATTAACACGACCATGTGATCTCCTGTGCTGTTGCTGGTAAGAGCAGGTGTCTAGGTTTCCCATGGACAGAGGCCTCTTGAACTTTCTACGTCATTCGGAATAGCTTTACTATTCGGAACTGTCATTAATTCGGCATCCGTGATGTCAAAAGGAGAGTAGAAGAGTTCCGGAGTTACGGGACTAGAGATATTCTTCCGAAGTTCACAAATCAACTTGGAAACACGTTCCAGGTTGTTTTAAAGTTAACAGCACTGATTGTGGTGGCATAGACGCAGGTGACATATTCTGCTTAGTTGTGTCACTTATGTTTTTTCTTAACGTTACAGCGTCGCTGTTACAGTTGGTGATCAATGTATACAGTTGATGATCAATGTAGGCAGTGTGTCAGGGAGTGGTGCTCCTGGCAAGGCAATATGTGAGTCAGTTATATGTGCCGCCATGGTAGGATGGTCGCTAGAGACCGCTTCTGTTGCACACGACCCCTCAGATGGACTGTCAGACGGTAAGGCAACAATGTGTTTGCTTACCTTAGAAGTTCGAGGCACTGCCTTATTTGCAGCCGTCCAGGGATTCAACTGCTGTTGAAGCGTTTTGTGCCACGTCTGTGGACCTGCTTTGTAGGGCAAGCCGTCAGCCATGGCCTGCGTCCTGGAGGTGGACTGGGGCTGACTGGGAACTCAGTGCCGGAACTCCGTGCCGCGCTCCGCGCCCGCAAGCAGTTTAAATAGAAGACACAAAAGAAGGACACAGCTTCAAAAACACGTCATGCAGCTCCTCGACAAAAAGCACAATAGGACTGGGGCTGACTGGGAACTCAGTGCTGGAACTAATTTACCTAGTTACTAACAAAAATTAATGTATAGCAGTAACCATGACCAAAATCCAAATCATGCAGTACAAACCATCATTAAGGTGACAGTTTTATAAAAATGACAAATCTTAATACGGTACTGCCAGCCTTTGTTAAGATGCTATTTATAACACAATAAAGAACTGATGTCAACTTAATGGTTAATAATAATCTAAAATATCAAACATATTGTGGTAAATATTAAAATGGCCGGACTAATTGTGATCTTTTTCAAATCTGCCTTTGCGAGTGTGATATGTTTGTGCAGTAAGCCACAAGAGCAAGACATTTTCTTTCGGCATCCTTATAGCCGGCTTGATCTAGTAGCCCTTGAAGTGTTAAAAGACACTTTCTTTTTAGGGTGCTAAATGAAGGGGACATGTGCCCTAGACTCCTGATGGCCCAAGCCACAATGGCATATTCTGCTACGTTCCTTAGATGTTACGGGCCATCTAGACATTGCACTCTTTAATGGCAATAGATTTAAGCGCACTCTTATAATATACACTTATAATGCTCTATCATCAGTCACGTGCATAATGTCGAGATAACAAGAGTTTATGCAATTGTTCTACGTATCCATGTATCCAGCAATGGAGCACTCAGTAAGGTTTAGCACCCAGTGTACACTCAGCATATGTGTAAATATGCTTTTTTTTAATACTGGATCTAGATTGCCAGCTGTTTGATTAGGGGAGTAAACACATTCCTCTTTTCTAGAACGTATTAACCTTGTTTCCATATGTTTAAACCACAACACATTTTTGGACAAATGACTGGACCATAGCAAATCTTTACACACTGTGTGAGAGCCCTCATCCAAGCCTGCGTTCCCGCAACTCGGCCTAACTCTTTAAAATCTGCAAGAAGCTGGCCTATCCTGCTGCAGTCTCCACCTCTCCTGTCCCCTCCCAGGCCCTCTGCATGGCCCTGGCTTCTAATTTCATCTCTAAAACTCAGGACATCCTGACCTCCCTCTATTCCTCTCCCCCTCCTCCTTCTACTGGCTGCTCCTCCTCTGGCCCTTCTTCAGCCACCTCTCCTCCCTGCTTCTCTGCCTTTCCCCTCTTCTCCTCAGACAAGGTTTCTAGACGATCTATGAAAGTCTTGTCGAAACAGGTTCACCCCTTTTCCTCCAAAACCATCAAGAACCACATTGACACCCTGGCTCCTGCTATAGCTAATTTCTGCAACCACTCCATTGCCACTGGAGTCTTCCCCTTCCTCCTGAAGCACTCCCTTGTGCGCCCTCTTCTTAAGAAAACCCTCTGCGACCCTTCCTGTCTGACAAACTATCGTCCAATTTCCATAGCTCCTTTCCTGGGCAAACTCCTGGAAAAGCTGTCCATCTCCCATCTTCATCTTGACTCGGAATCTGTTGGCTGCCTCCATGACCATCAGTCTGGCTTCAGAGCTGCCAGAAGTACGTAAACTGCTCTCCTGAACATCCGTGAAGACCTGCTCTCCAACCTCGATTCCAATACCCTTTGTCCTCATATTAATTGATCTCTCTTCTGCCTATGACACGGTCAACCATGCCATCCTGCTCAACTGTCTCCGTGACAACATGGGTATCACCGATCAGGCCCTGGCTTGGCCGACCTCCTTCCTCTCCGATCGACCCTTCCATGTCCAATTTGGGTTCCTCTTCTCCACTATCTCTATCCCTACCTGTGGTGTTCCCCATGGGTATAACCTCTCACCCTGGGTGTTCAACCAATACCTGGCACTTCTTGCCCACCGCATTGCCGCTCTCTGCCCCTACTTTCAGTTCTATGCAGATGACACTCAGCTCATTTTCAGGCTCTCTTCAGGCACCTCTTCTCCTTCTCTCATCTCTGACAGTCTCTGACTGTCCGCCATTCAGGAGTGGTGTGCCACCAATGATATCTGCCTTAATGCCAGTAAGACTGAGATTCTCCTCAACGGCACACCTGCTCCCTCATTTCCTGTCACTCTCTGTCCGGCCTCTCTTGGCCCTCTTCCTGCTCCCACCTGTGAGGCTAAAAACCTTGGTGTCACCTTCCACTCCACACTTTCCTTCTCTCGTCATATCTCTGGTGTCTCTAAGAAGTCACACTACCAACTGCACATACTCAGAGGTAATCTTCCTTTCCTCTCCTTCCCCCAGAAGCTCACTGTCTCCAGAGCTCTGGTTCTCTCTATGCTGGACTACTGCAACAGCCTCTTTCTAATCTGCCTCCCTCTACTCTCTGCCCTCTGCAACTCATCCAAAACAGGACTGCAAGACTTGTCCTTGGCCTCAAGCCCAGGGATTGTATCTCTCCAGGACTGAAATCTCTGCACTGGCTCTGAGTGGCGGCAAGGATTAAGTTCAAAACCCTCTGCATTGTCCACAAGGCCTTCTGGGGCCCGAGACCTCAATATCTTCAACTCTCTTCCTAAATATCTTCCTTCTCGAGCTCTTCACTCATCTGCCTCCAACTCCCTCAGGGTTAGTTGCTTCTCCAAGCAGCAAGTTGGTGGTAGATCTCTTTCTTCTGTTGGGGCTTCCCTCTGGAACAACCTCCCTTCCTCTCTGAAACTTTGAGGAGAACCATCTCTGGTTCTGGAAGATCCTCAAGACCTTCCTCTGTGTATCTACTTTCTCTCCTCTTCTTCCCTGCTGATCTCCCAACTGGATCTGATACTGCACTGGTCACCTGGCTACCCTCTGACCTCGGGCCCAGGTCCCCCCCGCCAGGTTCACATTTGCACTGCTCCCCTGGCAACCCTTGACTTGGGGACTGTTTCTGTATCCCTAGAGCCACAAACTAGCACTTCACACCTGATGTCTGCACTTACCCTTGCCACCAGCTGGCTACACTTTTATTTATTGTCTTTATTTTACTGTTATCCTATGTACTACACTGCCTCCTCCCCTTTTTCCCCTGCAGTTTTCCCCTTCCCCCATCCCCTGCACTTGTGCAATCTCAATGTCACCTGGCCTAGTAGTATCGTTGTATCTGTCTTCCCTCTGTTTCCCCTCACTTGCCTCGTTGTGCCTTTAAACACTTGTGTATAGGCGCGTTATAAATGCCATATCATATCAAATCACTTATCGAGATCAGATCATCGATGTATGGGATGTTTACTTCGTAAGGTGCAATTACAGTATTGGTTGACACAGGACCCCAATTAGACATTTGATAAAGAGATTTTCAACTTGGCTTATATCAACCTTACCTTGAAGACCCCAGAGGGTGCTTGGGTTGCTACTTTTCATTGCATACTGTGGGGGCTGCCATGATGGAGGAACAGCAAAGACCTTTGTAAAATGCAAAAATACCATCCATGATTTGTTTCTGACGCACCAAAGTGGTTTCTTGTGCGCAGTCTAAATAGTCATGAATGCAGACTCTTTCTAAACATCTGGCATTCAATCGAAATTTTATTTTAGTTCTTGTCTTCCTACTGTAATAGATTTTTGTCTCATTGGGGTACATTTGGGATTTGGCGGTATTTTGTTATCGTAGAAATAGTGGCAATAATTTGGTGGTAGATTAGCCTTGCACTTAGATCGGGTTTTGCCTCACATTATTTTAGTAACCTTACCTTGTTAGCTTATATTGTGGTAATTTTAGTGGTATTTTTTCTTTGCAGTTATTATTTCTGTGGTATAGTGGTGAGCATGGTTTTCTTCTTTATACTATAAGCCCATCATAAAACAAAATGTTCCCCTCTATTAGAATACCTCTTAGTGGTCTATAGGGAGCCTTAGATTTATGAACTGTTAGAACCCAATGATTTTATTTAGAGCACCACCTATAGTTTGTGGCTGTTATCACTGGCTTATATACATCCAGTAATCTATGTGTTATAAAGTATCACTGGCTTATTTACATCCAGTAATCTATGTGTCATAAAGTATCACTGGCTTGTTTACATCCAGTAATCTATGAATCAGATCCTTTCCCATCAGCATGTAAGAAAAGGGCATTCATCATACCGCACACAAACCTTCTCTTATCTGTTACTTTACTTATGTTGGTAAATTGACAAATGCACTACTGCACTAATATGAGCCTCCCCTTTTACGACATTACCTGTGTAAAATAATTCACAGATGCATGAATGACACAAAATCCCATTTGTTTTCATAGGTACTTATTATATTGAATTACATTTACATGTCATCAAGTCTTACCATGGTTATTTACAGCATGCTTTGGAATACAAAAGACAGCAAAACAGAACAAGCTAGTCTATTTGAAACATAGATTAATGTTCCCACATTCTGAAAATGACAAAAATAAACATGCAGTGATGTCCTAACCTTTCTACACTGTAATAAATCTTCGCCAAACATACGGCATTCAAATGATCCTTTTTGGCACATATCTTACCAAGATTAGCACTTCTTTGAAGTTTTCAGCACAACCTTGCTCCACCTACAAAGGCAGGCCCAGCAACAGCGTGAAATGCTTCTGTAAATCTTGTGTGGGGAGCACCAGTGAGATATCTCTCATAGCCAGTGCTCTAACCCCTTGGAGCTCCGTCTGTCTTCACAGCCCAGTCTGAACTAACTTTTCTCCGCATTTCTTGTCCCAAGAAACCTTCTGTCCTTCCCCTTTTGACGTTTCTTGTCTGCCTATAATTTCCCCCAATCAGGTTAACAGGAATGCATTCTGTATCAACCCTCATGTTTAGAACAATGAGGGCTTTAGGTCTCCATGAATAAATGTTTAATTCTGTTTCCTGCTGCCTCTTTCCCTCTGCTCTCCACAAGCTAACACAGAACAAAAATGCCAGTGTGCATTTAAAAATGAATAACAGCAGTGCCACCAAACATGGATTTTCACCTCATTTTGCACATGAGACTACATTATAATGTTAAGGAAGTTAGAATTAGTATTTAGCAATGTTAATTATGTTAGTCAGTTATATGATTTAATGTAGTCTCCATGTATAAGGTATCCCAAAAAATATGGTGCACTTCAATATTTGGCGCAGCAGCACTAAGCTTTTCTATGCGTGCATTTCATTCTCTGCAGTTTCAAGTGGGCTTGGCTGTGTTGCAAAACCTGCATTTTGCATGCCACCAACAACACCTTTACATGTCATACTGGCAAAAAAGATATATGTGTATATATATACATGCCATATTACTGCTAGCCACAAAAATGCCTCTACATTTTGCAATAAAAAAATGCCATTACATTTTGGTAAAATATCTATGTCCTTACATACCCTCCTTTTCCGACAATTCTGGCTACCCAAATCCACAATTGGAGGAAACCCAAATTGTTTTTCTTTCTTTTCATTATCTTAGAATGTATGTGCATTGGGATATCTTTAATTTCCCATTGTTGCCAATATCATAAGTAACATCTTGATCTTTACAGATAAAATAATCAACCATCCTCCCATCACTAACACTACTACTGATAAACCCAACATAGTACGTTCCACCCAGGTTCCCCAGTTAAAGACATTCACCTCCATTATACCCAGACTACTAACTGTAATGTTGTTCTTTCTCAGATTCATCTTAATAGTATGCTTTTCCTTATGACTCAGTAAAAATTCTACATCCGGGTCTATCAGAAATGTATCCCTTTGAAAAAACTCAACATTTTCCACTTGGCTTTCCCAAATATCATTTGTAATATGAAATAATGTTAGACCCCCAACCGAGACAATTGTATCCTTTGGAACCTGCAAGTAAAATACATTATATTTCAATTGCTTGACAACAAACATTCCATTATTTAGGTGTGTAATCATAACATTCTTCATAAAGGTGCTGACCAATCATCTATTTTTAACCATTTTGGCTTGTGCTAACTCTTCACCATCCGGTTCGCTAATGACCGCCTGACATCCTCCTGATAAACCTGGATCAGATTTTAAACCACAAATAGCATATGTAGCATCAGGAACAAATGGTTTATCTGGACACATGTAATTTTGTTCTTTAAACCTTATGTATGTTTCCAGGTTTGGAATCAAGTAAACCTCAGGCTCCCATGACTGAAATGCCACCTGGAGTTTTAATTTTTATGTATTTCCCTTCTTGCCAAAATTCCAGGTTATGTACCCACTTAGTTTGATAAATAGGTTCAGGAGCTATATATTGAATGCACAGCAAAAACCCAATTTCCATTCTTTATAAATTCACATATAGTAGCATTGCATTGCCCATTTCAAATGCAACCTTCACCTGCATTACTTCAATTTCCCTTTTCGTGATCCTTTCCATCATTTGATGAACAATATATTGCGAAACAAAATATAATGGTATATGTCCTTGAATTAATTGGGAAATTGCTGTTTGGACCTCTCTCTCATGTAATTTGTCAACAATCTATCAATAGGATTTACTACATTCATAATCTCATTTAATATTCGGTCATGCTTAATTATCACTTTGGTACTATGTTGTAGAATTTCAGTCTGTTCATTTAGTAACACATTTCACTTGTTCATCCAATCCACTCCTAATTCCATCCAAGGTCTTTTGGATCATTTCCAGGTCATGATTCAATTGTTGTGCTTTGGCACTCAATGTCCCTACTGAAATGGCATTAGCTGTTGACATCGTAGTACCAATTACAGCCCCAATAATCGACATTACCAAGGAGACCACCAGCATTACTGCCTCTCTCTTTCCCCTCCTTTTCTTTATAACTGCTGAATTCACAAATGTCTTTTCTAATTGCATTAACACATCTCTTATTGTCTGCTTAGCGTCCTCTTTTCTCAATTCTAGCCAATCTTTAGTCTGGTCGGTTATGATCCAGTTTTGTTAATACATTTTTCAATCAAATTATCAGGATTCATGGGTACATATATATACTCTGGAAAATCATTCTTCTATTGCCCATAATAAACCCAGGCATTTCATCCACTGCAATACCAGATGCTGGTCAGGGCTCAATGATAACTTGTGCTTCCATAGCTTTAAGATTCCCTGCAACCATAATAATCGGCAACCATGTTGCTGGCGCCATCATCAATGTCATCCGTCCTGCAGACTTGGTCTTCGCCCTTGCCCGAGGCTTTTTGGGAATTTCCTCCCACGGACTCCAGGACTCCGTCATCTCTCGTGTCCTCCAGTCCTGCGACCTCCGACCCCATAAGATCAATTATTTTTTGTAAATTAAATAGAAAATAGACATATTAAGTACATAGCACTATACCAATTTCACCCTGTCTACCAAAAAAAAGTAGTCCAAAACATTCTGTTTGATTTCTGAAACTAAGCACATGTTAAAGAGAAAACAACAATATACATAAGACACCATTATACATTAAAAAAAACATTTCAATATTGTACAATAGTAATTCAACCTGATTCAGTACCTTATATCAATGTTTATCACCTATGGTATTTTCATTTACCTTTATCTCTACAATAATGACTACATCTATTTTTATTTCTATGGTGTGGGACACTATGAGGACAGCCACTGTTTCTTCCTTTCCATGTAATGAGGGCACTTAAGCTGTTTCTACTTGCTCAAGTCCCCTGATTTCATGTTTGGGATGACAGGGCTTGATTTGGTTAACATGAACACATTGCTCTGTTACCGTTTCACCCTCTGTCTTCAATATTTTGTAAACTACTGGGGACACCTTATCCACAATCTCAAATGGCCCTTGCCAAGCCTCAAGAAATTTTTACATTTTCCAAAATGAAATTTATATACCCGATCCCCTACATTATAGACTTTCACTGATGTCTTTCTATCATAATATGACTTTGCACTGTCAGCGGCTCTCTCCAAATTTCGCTGCACAAATGCAAATGCATGTTGTAAATGCTTCCTCAGTTCTTCCACATATTCGTGAACTGTAGATGCACTTACACGTGTCTGTTCATGTGGCCTGAATAATAAATGTTGTGGCAGCACCATCTTCCTACCTGTCAACACCTCATGAGGGCTGATACCTGTTGCATTGGCAGGAATCAATCTGATTGCCATCAAAACCAGGGGTAATCGTAAATCTCAGCTGGAATCTGCCTCCGCTACATACTTCTTTAATATCTCCACAACAGACATGTTGTAACTACTCAATATTCCGAGACGAGCTTGGTCAGTACACAATATACAGTTTCCTTTTCACCCCCAATATCTGCCACACCTTACTCATCAAGGTGCTTGTGAAATGACTTCCTCTGTCTCACTCTATTCTTTGTGGTAATCCAAATCTTGAAAATGTATGATTTACCAGTAATGTAGCTGCGGTTTGTGCACTACAATCTGGTGCAGAAATACACTCTACTCATTTCGACATCAAACAAACCACAGTCAAAAGATAACGGTTCCCCCTACTCGACCTTTTTACAGGCCCTACATAGTCAATTGGCAAATCTGATCATGGAAGGGTTACGCCTCTTCATCAGTGGAGCTCTATGCATTGGTGAAGCAGGTTTAAATTGGGCACATACCAGGCAACCCCTATTGTATAATTCCACATCTTCGGACATATGTGGCCAGTAAGCATAATCTATTAGTATTTCTAAAGTCTTTTGTGAACCTCTGTGTCCTGCAGTTATTGCATCATGTGCATGGTGTAGCATTAGCCCTCTGAATGAAGGGGGTACCACCCATTGTATCTGTCCTGTTATGGATTCCCTGATCATGAGTCCATCCTGTAGTCTAATTCATTTTTTTATTCTTTAATAATACCCTCAACTCTTCTTTCCCTGTACACCAATTTCCAGTTAAAGGATTTTGTTCGGGTTACATCAAATGATTATAATAGATCCCTATTATTGGATCATCCTTTTGCGCCTTAATCAGATCTTGATCTGGTGTATCATAACTCCATTGCACTACTGGTTGTTCTACCTCTTTTGGAGCCTTAAGGCGTGTAATTGCATCTATTTGTATTTCACCAATTAAGTGCTCAATGGGTAATAACTCTCCCATAACAGCCCCAAAATTGGCTAAGAGGTCTGCTTTATCATTTCCCTCCTTATGGCTAAGTGACTTCAATTCAGCACTCCAACTAAGTCAATGCCTAGTCTGGGATGCCCAAGGGAAACCCTTGTTTATATATTTTTTATGACAAGTTCATAGATCTGGATGATAAACCCTTGTATAACGCCCCTCTCTTTGGATCCCCCTGACCTCACTGAGCCAAGAAGTAGGTTTCTTTTGCAAATTAAAAGATTTATTTTAAAAATTAAACAATATATATATATATCACACATTTGTGAATAAATTAATATTTGATAGCACACTCATGAATATAATGTTGATCAACAATGTGTAATGTTACAATTGCACACTCCTTTCAATCAGTGAGGAGGTACTGTAGAAAGGATAAGGTAGCAGAGAATACTCTTATGGTTTCAAGGAAAAGCAATGATGGAAAGAAAGCAGCACAGAAATAAACTGATATGGTTTCAACAAGAGATAATATGATCACTTTTCCTTGTGACTATTCACTCCCCCCCATGCAATATAATAAGATGGAAGGAGAGCCCACCGTTGTCAGGAATGCAATCAAATGCAATACAAATTACAGTTCCCCCCGAGCAAGCTTAGAGCAACCGGTATGCTTCAAAACAGGCAGAAATACTTTTAAATGTGATTTGCAATGAAGTGAAAAATATGCTAAAAATGATTTTAATTCCCTATAGGAGATTCAGGGTAGGTGACCGCTACTTTGATTTAGTTCAGGTCAACACTAGCAATTTATCAGGAATGATCATCAGATTGAAACGAATTTCAGCAGTTGCAAGCAAAAGACAGCGATTTTTGACAGGTGGAGAAATTGAGTCAAATTGCAATTCGTGGCACTTTTTCCGAGTGCGTCGATCGCGATTATGGAAAAACTATAAGGAGAAGAAAGTCAGTTTTGGGCTTGTTGGAAATCTTAAAATGAAAGTCAAATCTCGCTCCTAGGACATGCGGTTCAAAAGATACAGACGATTTAGTGGAGGTAGATTCTCAGAAATAAAGTAAGATTCAAATGACAAATGACACTTTCACAGGTTTGAAATTACAGAATGGACTCGCGATTTCTATGCAGTTCCAAATAGGTGGAAATGGTTTCAATTAGATTATTGTAAACTAAGATATTTGTTTTGCACAGCTCTGGCTGCATACTTACTCCTAATTTTGGAAGGAATGGGCCTCGTCACAGATCTGGTCAACAGGTTTAGCTGCGATTCTCTCTGCTCAGCGGTCTGGATCTGGCAAAGGTTCTTGTCACTGCACAGCGGTCTGGTCTGCGGTTCTGGATACAGCAGTGCTCTCTGGGTCTGGTTCTGGCAAACGTTTTTGGCTAGAATCAAACAGCAGAGCCCGGCTGTTTTATTCTGATGTGCCCCTTGGAAGTCTGGGGTACATCAGTTTGCAAAATTGTAAGGCCAGCTGAGAATACTTTTAGCTTGCAGTAGGCCTTCTGCTTCAAGGTTCTGGAGTCTGGAGTCTGGTTTTCTAAGTTCTGGTCTCTGGATAGTGCCTGAATTTGGATGTCGTCCGTCAAAGTGCTTCGCAAGAAAGTGGAAAGTGAATGTCCCTACCTGGGTCTCAGTGGCTCTTTTTATATCTTTTGAAAGTGGGTGGGAAGGCTGACTTTCTATGCCCAACCCTCTGAGGATCCTGATAGGTTAAAGGATTTTCTGTGCTCTCACTGGAGAACAGAGTTGTGAGTTCGAGTGTTGCTACATTTTACAATCTATTGAAGAAACGCCCCTTTGCTTTTACTGAGAACCCAATTTTTCATAATCAAACATGTTTCCAAGGTACACTAGTTGTTAAGAATACATGTACACATCCCAGATTAATTTAATACGGTTCTCTGTTCAAGCCCCATGTTCCTGCAAGCTTGGGTTCAGAAACGACAACATGTCGCGCTTTTTAGTGGGTTTCGCCATATTGGTTTTTCATCAAATCTTCCACGGAAGTACACCCCGTCCCTGAGCATATCACTATAAGTTATCATATTTCTAGCATAAACACTACACCCACAATATTCATAAATCCAGGGGTTCGGTCTCGGAAGATGGTACGGAGTTGAGTTTAGTCTCAAATTTTAGGCACATTTTTCATATTAAGTATGTCCAAATTGTACATTTTTGTCAGCTTCATAAAATATTTTATAAGCAATTTAATAAAACATACATTTGCCTCTCCTTCAGTACACCCATTTGCTTGTCCCCGCCCCCGGGAACATGGCTTGTCTCAGATATCAAATGTCTTTCCTTCCCCCGGAGCAACTGTTGACAATTACACCTCAAATCATCAGCATATCCTATTCAGTAGACAGAGTCTATTGTGTTGACTGAGGTCAGCAGACCAGGATGCCACTCTGCATCTGATTAACACGACCATGTGATCTCCTGTGCTGTTGCTGGTAAGAGCAGGTGTCTAGGTTTCCCATGGACAGAGGCCTCTTGAACTTTCTACGTCATTCGGAATAGCTTTACTATTCGGAACTGTCATTAATTCGGCATCCGTGATGTCAAAAGGAGAGTAGAAGAGTTCCGGAGTTACGGGACTAGAGATATTCTTCCGAAGTTCACAAATCAACTTGGAAACAGGTTCCAGGTTGTTTTAAAGTTAACAGCACTGATTGTGGTGGCATAGACGCAGGTGACATATTCTGCTTAGTTGTGTCACTTATGTTTTTTCTTAACGTTACAGCGTCGCTGTTACAGTTGGTGATCAATGTATACAGTTGATGATCAATGTAGGCAGTGTGTCAGGGAGTGGTGCTCCTGGCAAGGCAATATGTGAGTCAGTTATATGTGCCGCCATGGTAGGATGGTCGCTAGAGACCGCTTCTGTTGCACACGACCCCTCAGATGGACTGTCAGACGGTAAGGCAACAATGTGTTTGCTTACCTTAGAAGTTCGAGGCACTGCCTTATTTGCAGCCGTCCAGGGATTCAACTGCTGTTGAAGCGTTTTGTGCCACGTCTGTGGACCTGCTTTGTAGGGCAAGCCGTCAGCCATGGCCTGCGTCCTGGAGGTGGACTGGGGCTGACTGGGAACTCAGTGCCGGAACTCCGTGCCGCGCTCCGCGCCCGCAAGCAGTTTAAATAGAAGACACAAAAGAAGGACACAGCTTCAAAAACACGTCATGCAGCTCCTCGACAAAAAGCACAATAGGACTGGGGCTGACTGGGAACTCAGTGCTGGAACTAATTTACCTAGTTACTAACAAAAATTAATGTATAGCAGTAACCATGACCAAAATCCAAATCATGCAGTACAAACCATCATTAAGGTGACAGTTTTATAAAAATGACAAATCTTAATACGGTACTGCCAGCCTTTGTTAAGATGCTATTTATAACACAATAAAGAACTGATGTCAACTTAATGGTTAATAATAATCTAAAATATCAAACATATTGTGGTAAATATTAAAATGGCCGGACTAATTGTGATCTTTTTCAAATCTGCCTTTGCGAGTGTGATATGTTTGTGCAGTAAGCCACAAGAGCAAGACATTTTCTTTCGGCATCCTTATAGCCGGCTTGATCTAGTAGCCCTTGAAGTGTTAAAAGACACTTTCTTTTTAGGGTGCTAAATGAAGGGGACATGTGCCCTAGACTCCTGATGGCCCAAGCCACAATGGCATATTCTGCTACGTTCCTTAGATGTTACGGGCCATCTAGACATTGCACTCTTTAATGGCAATAGATTTAAGCGCACTCTTATAATATACACTTATAATGCTCTATCATCAGTCACGTGCATAATGTCGAGATAACAAGAGTTTATGCAATTGTTCTACGTATCCATGTATCCAGCAATGGAGCACTCAGTAAGGTTTAGCACCCAGTGTACACTCAGCATATGTGTAAATATGCTTTTTTTTAATACTGGATCTAGATTGCCAGCTGTTTGATTAGGGGAGTAAACACATTCCTCTTTTCTAGAACGTATTAACCTTGTTTCCATATGTTTAAACCACAACACATTTTTGGACAAATGACTGGACCATAGCAAATCTTTACACACTGTGTGAGAGCCCTCATCCAAGCCTGCGTTCCCGCAACTCGGCCTAACTCTTTAAAATCTGCAAGAAGCTGGCCTATCCTGCTGCAGTCTCCACCTCTCCTGTCCCCTCCCAGGCCCTCTGCATGGCCCTGGCTTCTAATTTCATCTCTAAAACTCAGGACATCCTGACCTCCCTCTATTCCTCTCCCCCTCCTCCTTCTACTGGCTGCTCCTCCTCTGGCCCTTCTTCAGCCACCTCTCCTCCCTGCTTCTCTGCCTTTCCCCTCTTCTCCTCAGACAAGGTTTCTAGACGATCTATGAAAGTCTTGTCGAAACAGGTTCACCCCTGTTCCTCCAAAACCATCAAGAACCACATTGACACCCTGGCTCCTGCTATAGCTAATTTCTGCAACCACTCCATTGCCACTGGAGTCTTCCCCTTCCTCCTGAAGCACTCCCTTGTGCGCCCTCTTCTTAAGAAAACCCTCTGCGACCCTTCCTGTCTGACAAACTATCGTCCAATTTCCATCGCTCCTTTCCTGGGCAAACTCCTGGAAAAGCTGTCCATCTCCCATCTTCATCTTGACTCGGAATCTGTTGGCTGCCTCCATGACCATCAGTCTGGCTTCAGAGCTGCCAGAAGTACGTAAACTGCTCTCCTGAACATCCGTGAAGACCTGCTCTCCAACCTCGATTCCAATACCCTTTGTCCTCATATTAATTGATCTCTCTTCTGCCTATGACACGGTCAACCATGCCATCCTGCTCAACTGTCTCCGTGACAACATGGGTATCACCGATCAGGCCCTGGCTTGGCCGACCTCCTTCCTCTCCGATCGACCCTTCCATGTCCAATTTGGGTTCTTCTTCTCCACTATCTCTATCCCTACCTGTGGTGTTCCCCATGGGTATAACCTCTCACCCTGGGTGTTCAACCAATACCTGGCACTTCTTGCCCACCGCATTGCCGCTCTCTGCCCCTACTTTCAGTTCTATGCAGATGACACTCAGCTCATTTTCAGGCTCTCTTCAGGCACCTCTTCTCCTTCTCTCATCTCTGACAGTCTCTGACTGTCCGCCATTCAGGAGTGGTGTGCCACCAATGATATCTGCCTTAATGCCAGTAAGACTGAGATTCTCCTCAACGGCACACCTGCTCCCTCATTTCCTGTCACTCTCTGTCCGGCCTCTCTTGGCCCTCTTCCTGCTCCCACCTGTGAGGCTAAAAACCTTGGTGTCACCTTCCACTCCACACTTTCCTTCTCTCGTCATATCTCTGGTGTCTCTAAGAAGTCACACTACCAACTGCACATACTCAGAGGTAATCTTCCTTTCCTCTCCTTCCCCCAGAAGCTCACTGTCTCCAGAGCTCTGGTTCTCTCTATGCTGGACTACTGCAACAGCCTCTTTCTAATCTGCCTCCCTCTACTCTCTGCCCTCTGCAACTCATCCAAAACAGGACTGCAAGACTTGTCCTTGGCCTCAAGCCCAGGGATTGTATCTCTCCAGGACTGAAATCTCTGCACTGGCTCTGAGTGGCGGCAAGGATTAAGTTCAAAACCCTCTGCATTGTCCACAAGGCCTTCTGGGGCCCGAGACCTCAATATCTTCAACTCTCTTCCTAAATATCTTCCTTCTCGAGCTCTTCACTCATCTGCCTCCAACTCCCTCAGGGTTAGTTGCTTCTCCAAGCAGCAAGTTGGTGGTAGATCTCTTTCTTCTGTTGGGGCTTCCCTCTGGAACAACCTCCCTTCCTCTCTGAAACTTTGAGGAGAACCATCTCTGGTTCTGGAAGATCCTCAAGACCTTCCTCTGTGTATCTACTTTCTCTCCTCTTCTTCCCTGCTGATCTCCCAACTGGATCTGATACTGCACTGGTCACCTGGCTACCCTCTGACCTCGGGCCCAGGTCCCCCCCGCCAGGTTCACATTTGCACTGCTCCCCTGGCAACCCTTGACTTGGGGACTGTTTCTGTATCCCTAGAGCCACAAACTAGCACTTCACACCTGATGTCTGCACTTACCCTTGCCACCAGCTGGCTACACTTTTATTTATTGTCTTTATTTTACTGTTATCCTATGTACTACACTGCCTCCTCCCCTTTTTCCCCTGCAGTTTTCCCCTTCCCCCATCCCCTGCACTTGTGCAATCTCAATGTCACCTGGCCTAGTAGTATCGTTGTATCTGTCTTCCCTCTGTTTCCCCTCACTTGCCTCGTTGTGCCTTTAAACACTTGTGTATAGGCGCGTTATAAATGCCATATCATATCAAATCACTTATCGAGATCAGATCATCGATGTATGGGATGTTTACTTCGTAAGGTGCAATTACAGTATTGGTTGACACAGGACCCCAATTAGACATTTGATAAAGAGATTTTCAACTTGGCTTATATCAACCTTACCTTGAAGACCCCAGAGGGTGCTTGGGTTGCTACTTTTCATTGCATACTGTGGGGGCTGCCATGATGGAGGAACAGCAAAGACCTTTGTAAAATGCAAAAATACCATCCATGATTTGTTTCTGACGCACCAAAGTGGTTTCTTGTGCGCAGTCTAAATAGTCATGAATGCAGACTCTTTCTAAACATCTGGCATTCAATCGAAATTTTATTTTAGTTCTTGTCTTCCTACTGTAATAGATTTTTGTCTCATTGGGGTACATTTGGGATTTGGCGGTATTTTGTTATCGTAGAAATAGTGGCAATAATTTGGTGGTAGATTAGCCTTGCACTTAGATCGGGTTTTGCCTCACATTATTTTAGTAACCATACCTTGTTAGCTTATATTGTGGTAATTTTAGTGGTATTTTTTCTTTGCAGTTATTATTTCTGTGGTATAGTGGTGAGCATGGTTTTCTTCTTTATACTATAAGCCCATCATAAAACAAAATGTTCCCCTCTATTAGAATACCTCTTAGTGGTCTATAGGGAGCCTTAGATTTATGAACTGTTAGAACCCAATGATTTTATTTAGAGCACCACCTATAGTTTGTGGCTGTTATCACTGGCTTATATACATCCAGTAATCTATGTGTTATAAAGTATCACTGGCTTATTTACATCCAGTAATCTATGTGTCATAAAGTATCACTGGCTTGTTTACATCCAGTAATCTATGAATCAGATCCTTTCCCATCAGCATGTAAGAAAAGGGCATTCATCATACCGCACACAAACCTTCTCTTATCTGTTACTTTACTTATGTTGGTAAATTGACAAATGCACTACTGCACTAATATGAGCCTCCCCTTTTACGACATTACCTGTGTAAAATAATTCACAGATGCATGAATGACACAAAATCCCATTTGTTTTCATAGGTACTTATTATATTGAATTACATTTACATGTCATCAAGTCTTACCATGGTTATTTACAGCATGCTTTGGAATACAAAAGACAGCAAAACAGAACAAGCTAGTCTATTTGAAACATAGATTAATGTTCCCACATTCTGAAAATGACAAAAATAAACATGCAGTGATGTCCTAACCTTTCTACACTGTAATAAATCTTCGCCAAACATACGGCATTCAAATGATCCTTTTTGGCACATATCTTACCAAGATTAGCACTTCTTTGAAGTTTTCAGCACAACCTTGCTCCACCTACAAAGGCAGGCCCAGCGACAGCGTGAAATGCTTCTGTAAATCTTGTGTGGGGAGCACCAGTGAGATATCTCTCATAGCCAGTGCTCTAACCCCTTGGAGCTCCGTCTGTCTTCACAGCCCAGTCTGAACTAACTTTTCTCCGCATTTCTTGTCCCAAGAAACCTTCTGTCCTTCCCCTTTTGACGTTTCTTGTCTGCCTATAATTTCCCCCAATCAGGTTAACAGGAATGCATTCTGTATCAACCCTCATGTTTAGAACAATGAGGGCTTTAGGTCTCCATGAATAAATGTTTAATTCTGTTTCCTGCTGCCTCTTTCCCTCTGCTCTCCACAAGCTAACACAGAACAAAAATGCCAGTGTGCATTTAAAAATGAATAACAGCAGTGCCACCAAACATGGATTTTCACCTCATTTTGCACATGAGACTACATTATAATGTTAAGGAAGTTAGAATTAGTATTTAGCAATGTTAATTATGTTAGTCAGTTATATGATTTAATGTAGTCTCCATGTATAAGGTATCCCAAAAAATATGGTGCACTTCAATATTTGGCGCAGCAGCACTAAGCTTTTCTATGCGTGCATTTCATTCTCTGCAGTTTCAAGTGGGCTTGGCTGTGTTGCAAAACCTGCATTTTGCATGCCACCAACAACACCTTTACATGTCATACTGGCAAAAAAGATATATGTGTATATATATACATGCCATATTACTGCTAGCCACAAAAATGCCTCTACATTTTGCAATAAAAAAATGCCATTACATTTTGGTAAAATATCTATGTCCTTACATACCCTCCTTTTCCGACAATTCTGGCTACCCAAATCCACAATTGGAGGAAACCCAAATTGTTTTTCTTTCTTTTCATTATCTTAGAATGTATGTGCATTGGGATATCTTTAATTTCCCATTGTTGCCAATATCATAAGTAACATCTTGATCTTTACAGATAAAATAATCAACCATCCTCCCATCACTAACACTACTACTGATAAACCCAACATAGTACGTTCCACCCAGGTTCCCCAGTTAAAGACATTCACCTCCATTATACCCAGACTACTAACTGTAATGTTGTTCTTTCTCAGATTCATCTTAATAGTATGCTTTTCCTTATGACTCAGTAAAAATTCTACATCCGGGTCTATCAGAAATGTATCCCTTTGAAAAAACTCAACATTTTCCACTTGGCTTTCCCAAATATCATTTGTAATATGAAATAATGTTAGCCCCCCAACCGAGACAATTGTATCCTTTGGAACCTGCAAGTAAAATACATTATATTTCAATTGCTTGACAACAAACATTCCATTATTTAGGTGTGTAATCATAACATTCTTCATAAAGGTGCTGACCAATCATCTATTTTTAACCATTTTGGCTTGTGCTAACTCTTCACCATCCGGTTCGCTAATGACCGCCTGACATCCTCCTGATAAACCTGGATCAGATTTTAAACCACAAATAGCATATGTAGCATCAGGAACAAATGGTTTATCTGGACACATGTAATTTTGTTCTTTAAACCTTATGTATGTTTCCAGGTTTGGAATCAAGTAAACCTCAGGCTCCCATGACTGAAATGCCACCTGGAGTTTTAATTTTTATGTATTTCCCTTCTTGCCAAAATTCCAGGTTATGTACCCACTTAGTTTGATAAATAGGTTCAGGAGCTATATATTGAATGCACAGCAAAAACCCAATTTCCATTCTTTATAAATTCACATATAGTAGCATTGCATTGCCCATTTCAAATGCAACCTTCACCTGCATTACTTCAATTTCCCTTTTCGTGATCCTTTCCATCATTTGATGAACAATATATTGCGAAACAAAATATAATGGTATATGTCCTTGAATTAATTGGGAAATTGCTGTTTGGACCTCTCTCTCATGTAATTTGTCAACAATCTATCAATAGGATTTACTACATTCATAATCTCATTTAATATTCGGTCATGCTTAATTATCACTTTGGTACTATGTTGTAGAATTTCAGTCTGTTCATTTAGTAACACATTTCACTTGTTCATCCAATCCACTCCTAATTCCATCCAAGGTCTTTTGGATCATTTCCAGGTCATGATTCAATTGTTGTGCTTTGGCACTCAATGTCCCTACTGAAATGGCATTAGCTGTTGACATCGTAGTACCAATTACAGCCCCAATAATCGACATTACCAAGGAGACCACCAGCATTACTGCCTCTCTCTTTCCCCTCCTTTTCTTTATAACTGCTGAATTCACAAATGTCTTTTCTAATTGCATTAACACATCTCTTATTGTCTGCTTAGCGTCCTCTTTTCTCAATTCTAGCCAATCTTTAGTCTGGTCGGTTATGATCCAGTTTTGTTAATACATTTTTCAATCAAATTATCAGGATTCATGGGTACATATATATACTCTGGAAAATCATTCTTCTATTGCCCATAATAAACCCAGGCATTTCATCCACTGCAATACCAGATGCTGGTCCGGGCTCAATGATAACTTGTGCTTCCATAGCTTTAAGATTCCCTGCAACCATAATAATCGGCAACCATGTTGCTGGCGCCATCATCAATGTCATCCGTCCTGCAGACTTGGTCTTCGCCCTTGCCCGAGGCTTTTTGGGAATTTCCTCCCACGGACTCCAGGACTCCGTCATCTCTCGTGTCCTCCAGTCCTGCGACCTCCGACCCCATAAGATCAATTATTTTTTGTAAATTAAATAGAAAATAGACATATTAAGTACATAGCACTATACCAATTTCACCCTGTCTACCAAAAAAAAGTAGTCCAAAACATTCTGTTTGATTTCTGAAACTAAGCACATGTTAAAGAGAAAACAACAATATACATAAGACACCATTATACATTAAAAAAAACATTTCAATATTGTACAATAGTAATTCAACCTGATTCAGTACCTTATATCAATGTTTATCACCTATGGTATTTTCATTTACCTTTATCTCTACAATAATGACTACATCTATTTTTATTTCTATGGTGTGGGACACTATGAGGACAGCCACTGTTTCTTCCTTTCCATGTAATGAGGGCACTTAAGCTGTTTCTACTTGCTCAAGTCCCCTGATTTCATGTTTGGGATGACAGGGCTTGATTTGGTTAACATGAACACATTGCTCTGTTACCGTTTCACCCTCTGTCTTCAATATTTTGTAAACTACTGGGGACACCTTATCCACAATCTCAAATGGCCCTTGCCAAGCCTCAAGAAATTTTTACATTTTCCAAAATGAAATTTATATACCCGATCCCCTACATTATAGACTTTCACTGATGTCTTTCTATCATAATATGACTTTGCACTGTCAGCAGCTCTCTCCAAATTTCGCTGCACAAATGCAAATGCATGTTGTAAATGCTTCCTCAGTTCTTCCACATATTCGTGAACTGTAGATGCACTTACACGTGTCTGTTCATGTGGCCTGAATAATAAATGTTGTGGCAGCACCATCTTCCTACCTGTCAACACCTCATGAGGGCTGATACCTGTTGCATTGGCAGGAATCAATCTGATTGCCATCAAAACCAGGGGTAATCGTAAATCTCAGCTGGAATCTGCCTCCGCTACATACTTCTTTAATATCTCCACAACAGACATGTTGTAACTACTCAATATTCCGAGACGAGCTTGGTCAGTACACAATATACAGTTTCCTTTTCACCCCCAATATCTGCCACACCTTACTCATCAAGGTGCTTGTGAAATGACTTCCTCTGTCTCACTCTATTCTTTGTGGTAATCCAAATCTTGAAAATGTATGATTTACCAGTAATGTAGCTGCGGTTTGTGCACTACAATCTGGTGCAGGAATACACTCTACTCATTTCGACATCAAACAAACCACAGTCAAAAGATAACGGTTCCCCCTACTCGACCTTTTTACAGGCCCTACATAGTCAATTGGCAAATCTGATCATGGAAGGGTTACGCCTCTTCATCAGTGGAGCTCTATGCATTGGTGAAGCAGGTTTAAATTGGGCACATACCAGGCAACCCCTATTGTATAATTCCACATCTTCGGACATATGTGGCCAGTAAGCATAATCTATTAGTATTTCTAAAGTCTTTTGTGAACCTCTGTGTCCTGCAGTTATTGCATCATGTGCATGGTGTAGCATTAGCCCTCTGAATGAAGGGGGTACCACCCATTGTATCTGTCCTGTTATGGATTCCCTGATCATGAGTCCATCCTGTAGTCTAATTCATTTTTTTATTCTTTAATAATACCCTCAACTCTTCTTTCCCTGTACACCAATTTCCAGTTAAAGGATTTTGTTCGGGTTACATCAAATGATTATAATAGATCCCTATTATTGGATCATCCTTTTGCGCCTTAATCAGATCTTGATCTGGTGTATCATAACTCCATTGCACTACTGGTTGTTCTACCTCTTTTGGAGCCTTAAGGCGTGTAATTGCATCTATTTGTATTTCACCAATTAAGTGCTCAATGGGTAATAACTCTCCCATAACAGCCCCAAAATTGGCTAAGAGGTCTGCTTTATCATTTCCCTCCTTATGGCTAAGTGACTTCAATTCAGCACTCCAACTAAGTCAATGCCTAGTCTGGGATGCCCAAGGGAAACCCTTGTTTATATATTTTTTATGACAAGTTCATAGATCTGGATGATAAACCCTTGTATAACGCCCCTCTCTTTGGATCCCCCTGACCTCACTGAGCCAAGAAGTAGGTTTCTTTTGCAAATTAAAAGATTTATTTTAAAAATTAAACAATATATATATATATCACACATTTGTGAATAAATTAATATTTGATAGCACACTCATGAATATAATGTTGATCAACAATGGGTAATGTTACAATTGCACACTCCTTTCAATCAGTGAGGAGGTAGTGTAGAAAGGATAAGGTAGCAGAGAATACTCTTATGGTTTCAAGGAAAAGCAATGATGGAAAGAAAGCAGCACAGAAATAAACTGATATGGTTTCAACAAGAGATAATATGATCACTTTTCCTTGTGACAATTCACTCCCCCCCATGCAATATAATAAGATGGAAGGAGAGCCCACCGTTGTCAGGAATGCAATCAAATGCAATACAAATTACAGTTCCCCCCGAGCAAGCTTAGAGCAACCGGTATGCTTCAAAACAGGCAGAAATACTTTTAAATGTGATTTGCAATGAAGTGAAAAATATGCTAAAAATGATTTTAATTCCCTATAGGAGATTCAGGGTAGGTGACCGCTACTTTGAATTAGTTCAGGTCAACACTAGCAATTTATCAGGAATGATCATCAGATTGAAACGAATTTCAGCAGTTGCAAGCAAAAGACAGCGATTTTTGACAGGTGGAGAAATTGAGTCAAATTGCAATTCGTGGCACTTTTTCCGAGTGCGTCGATCGCGATTATGGAAAAACTATAAGGAGAAGAAAGTCAGTTTTGGGCTTGTTGGAAATCTTAAAATGAAAGTCAAATCTCGCTCCTAGGACATGCGGTTCAAAAGATACAGACGATTTAGTGGAGGTAGATTCTCAGAAATAAAGTAAGATTCAAATGACAAATGACACTTTCACAGGTTTGAAATTACAGAATGGACTCGCGATTTCTATGCAGTTCCAAATAGGTGGAAATGGTTTCAATTAGATTATTGTAAACTAAGATATTTGTTTTGCACAGCTCTGGCTGCATACTCACTCCTAATTTTGGAAGGAATGGGCCTCGTCACAGATCTGGTCAACAGGTTTAGCTGCGATTCTCTCTGCTCAGCGGTCTGGATCTGGCAAAGGTTCTTGTCACTGCACAGCGGTCTGGTCTGCGGTTCTGGATACAGCAGTGCTCTCTGGGTCTGGTTCTGGCAAACGTTTTTGGCTAGAATCAAACAGCAGAGCCCGGCTGTTTTATTCTGATGTGCCCCTTGGAAGTCTGGGGTACATCAGTTTGCAAAATTGTAAGGCCAGCTGAGAATACTTTTAGCTTGCAGTAGGCCTTCTGCTTCAAGGTTCTGGAGTCTGGAGTCTGGTTTTCTAAGTTCTGGTCTCTGGATAGTGCCTGAATTTGGATGTCGTCCGTCAAAGTGCTTCGCAAGAAAGTGGAAAGTGAATGTCCCTACCTGGGTCTCAGTGGCTCTTTTTATATCTTTTGAAAGTGGGTGGGAAGGCTGACTTTCTATGCCCAACCCTCTGAGGATCCTGATAGGTTAAAGGATTTTCTGTGCTCTCACTGGAGAACAGAGTTGTGAGTTCGAGTGTTGCTACATTTTACAATCTATTGAAGAAACGCCCCTTTGCTTTTACTGAGAACCCAATTTTTCATAATCAAACATGTTTCCAAGGTACACTAGTTGTTAAGAATACATGTACACATCCCAGATTAATTTAATACGGTTCTCTGTTCAAGCCCCATGTTCCTGCGAGCTTGGGTTCAGAAACGACAACATGTCGCGCTTTTTAGTGGGTTTCGCCATATTGGTTTTTCATCAAATCTTCCACGGAAGTACACCCCGTCCCTGAGCATATCACTATAAGTTATCATATTTCTAGCATAAACACTACACCCACAATATTCATAAATCCAGGGGTTCGGTCTCGGAAGATGGTACGGAGTTGAGTTTAGTCTCAAATTTTAGGCACATTTTTCATATTAAGTATGTCCAAATTGTACATTTTTGTCAGCTTCATAAAATATTTTATAAGCAATTTAATAAAACATACATTTGCCTCTCCTTCAGTACACCCATTTGCTTGTCCCCGCCCCCGGGAACATGGCTTGTCTCAGATATCAAATGTCTTTCCTTCCCCCGGAGCAACTGTTGACAATTACACCTCAAATCATCAGCATATCCTATTCAGTAGACAGAGTCTATTGTGTTGACTGAGGTCAGCAGACCAGGATGCCACTCTGCATCTGATTAACACGACCATGTGATCTCCTGTGCTGTTGCTGGTAAGAGCAGGTGTCTAGGTTTCCCATGGACAGAGGCCTCTTGAACTTTCTACGTCATTCGGAATAGCTTTACTATTCGGAACTGTCATTAATTCGGCATCCGTGATGTCAAAAGGAGAGTAGAAGAGTTCCGGAGTTACGGGACTAGAGATATTCTTCCGAAGTTCACAAATCAACTTGGAAACAGGTTCCAGGTTGTTTTAAAGTTAACAGCACTGATTGTGGTGGCATAGACGCAGGTGACATATTCTGCTTAGTTGTGTCACTTATGTTTTTTCTTAACGTTACAGCGTCGCTGTTACAGTTGGTGATCAATGTATACAGTTGATGATCAATGTAGGCAGTGTGTCAGGGAGTGGTGCTCCTGGCAAGGCAATATGTGAGTCAGTTATATGTGCCGCCATGGTAGGATGGTCGCTAGAGACCGCTTCTGTTGCACACGACCCCTCAGATGGACTGTCAGACGGTAAGGCAACAATGTGTTTGCTTACCTTAGAAGTTCGAGGCACTGCCTTATTTGCAGCCGTCCAGGGATTCAACTGCTGTTGAAGCGTTTTGTGCCACGTCTGTGGACCTGCTTTGTAGGGCAAGCCGTCAGCCATGGCCTGCGTCCTGGAGGTGGACTGGGGCTGACTGGGAACTCAGTACCGGAACTCCGTGCCGCGCTCCGCGCCCGCAAGCAGTTTAAATAGAAGACACAAAAGAAGGACACAGCTTCAAAAACACGTCATGCAGCTCCTCGACAAAAAGCACAATAGGACTGGGGCTGACTGGGAACTCAGTGCTGGAACTAATTTACCTAGTTACTAACAAAAAATAATGTATAGCAGTAACCATGACCAAAATCCAAATCATGCAGTACAAACCATCATTAAGGTGACAGTTTTATAAAAATGACAAATCTTAATACGGTACTGCCAGCCTTTGTTAAGATGCTATTTATAACACAATAAAGAACTGATGTCAACTTAATGGTTAATAATAATCTAAAATATCAAACATATTGTGGTAAATATTAAAATGGCCGGACTAATTGTGATCTTTTTCAAATCTGCCTTTGCGAGTGTGATATGTTTGTGCAGTAAGCCACAAGAGCAAGACATTTTCTTTCGGCATCCTTATAGCCGGCTTGATCTAGTAGCCCTTGAAGTGTTAAAAGACACTTTCTTTTTAGGGTGCTAAATGAAGGGGACATGTGCCCTAGACTCCTGATGGCCCAAGCCACAATGGCATATTCTGCTACGTTCCTTAGATGTTACGGGCCATCTAGACATTGCACTCTTTAATGGCAATAGATTTAAGCGCACTCTTATAATATACACTTATAATGCTCTATCATCAGTCACGTGCATAATGTCGAGATAACAAGAGTTTATGCAATTGTTCTACATATCCATGTATCCAGCAATGGAGCACTCAGTAAGGTTTAGCACCCAGTGTACACTCAGCATATGTGTAAATATGCTTTTTTTTAATACTGGATCTAGATTGCCAGCTGTTTGATTAGGGGAGTAAACACATTCCTCTTTTCTAGAACGTATTAACCTTGTTTCCATATTTTTAAACCACAACACATTTTTGGACAAATGACTGGACCATAGCAAATCTTTACACACTGTGTGAGAGCCCTCATCCAAGCCTGCGTTCCCGCAACTCGGCCTAACTCTTTAAAATCTGCAAGAAGCTGGCCTATCCTGCTGCAGTCTCCACCTCTCCTGTCCCCTCCCAGGCCCTCTGCATGGCCCTGGCTTCTAATTTCATCTCTAAAACTCAGGACATCCTGACCTCCTTCTATTCCTCTCCCCCTCCTCCTTCTACTGGCTGCTCCTCCTCTGGCCCTTCTTCAGCCACCTCTCCTCCCTGCTTCTCTGCCTTTCCCCTCTTCTCCTCAGACAAGGTTTCTAGACGATCTATGAAAGTCTTGTCGAAACAGGTTCACCCCTGTTCCTCCAAAACCATCAAGAACCACATTGACACCCTGGCTCCTGCTATAGCTAATTTCTGCAACCACTCCATTGCCACTGGAGTCTTCCCCCTCCTCCTGAAGCACTCCCTTGTGCGCCCTCTTCTTAAGAAAACCCTCTGCGACCCTTCCTGTCTGACAAACTATCGTCCAATTTCCATCGCTCCTTTCCTGGGCAAACTCCTGGAAAAGCTGTCCATCTCCCATCTTCATCTTGACTCGGAATCTGTTGGCTGCCTCCATGACCATCAGTCTGGCTTCAGAGCTGCCAGAAGTACGTAAACTGCTCTCCTGAACATCTGTGAAGACCTGCTCTCCAACCTCGATTCCAATACCCTTTGTCCTCATATTAATTGATCTCTCTTCTGCCTATGACACGGTCAACCATGCCATCCTGCTCAACTGTCTCCGTGACAACATGGGTATCACCGATCAGGCCCTGGCTTGGCCGACCTCCTTCCTCTCCGATCGACCCTTCCATGTCCAATTTGGGTTCTTCTTCTCCACTATCTCTATCCCTACCTGTGGTGTTCCCCATGGGTATAACCTCTCACCCTGGCTGTTCAACCAATACCTGGCACTTCTTGCCCACCGCATTGCTGCTCTCTGCCCCTACTTTCAGTTCTATGCAGATGACACTCAGCTCATTTTCAGGCTCTCTTCAGGCACCTCTTCTCCTTCTCTCATCTCTGACAGTCTCTGACTGTCCGCCATTCAGGAGTGGTGTGCCACCAATGATATCTGCCTTAATGCCAGTAAGACTGAGATTCTCCTCAACGGCACACCTGCTCCCTCATTTCCTGTCACTCTCTGTCCGGCCTCTCTTGGCCCTCTTCCTGCTCCCACCTGTGAGGCTAAAAACCTTGGTGTCACCTTCCACTCCACACTTTCCTTCTCTCGTCATATCTCTGGTGTCTCTAAGAAGTCACACTACCAACTGCACATACTCAGAGGTAATCTTCCTTTCCTCTCCTTCCCCCAGAAGCTCACTGTCTCCAGAGCTCTGGTTCTCTCTATGCTGGACTACTGCAACAGCCTCTTTCTAATCTGCCTCCCTCTACTCTCTGCCCTCTGCAACTCATCCAAAACAGGACTGCAAGACTTGTCCTTGGCCTCAAGCCCAGGGATCGTATCTCTCCAGGACTGAAATCTCTGCACTGGCTCTGAGTGGCGGCAAGGATTAAGTTCAAAACCCTCTGCATTGTCCACAAGGCCTTCTGGGGCCCGAGACCTCAATATCTTCAACTCTCTTCCTAAATATCTTCCTTCTCGAGCTCTTCACTCATCTGCCTCCAACTCCCTCAGGGTTAGTTGCTTCTCCAAGCAGCAAGTTGGTGGTAGATCTCTTTCTTCTGTTGGGGCTTCCCTCTGGAACAACCTCCCTTCCTCTCTGAAACTTTGAGGAGAACCATCTCTGGTTCTGGAAGATCCTCAAGACCTTCCTCTGTGTATCTACTTTCTCTCCTCTTCTTCCCTGCTGATCTCCCAACTGGATCTGATACTGCACTGGTCACCTGGCTACCCTCTGACCTCGGGCCCAGGTCCCCCCGCCAGGTTCACATTTGCACTGCTCCCCTGGCAACCCTTGACTTGGGGACTGTTTCTGTATCCCTAGAGCCACAAACTAGCACTTCACACCTGATGTCTGCACTTACCCTTGCCACCAGCTGGCTGCACTTTTATTTATTGTCTTTATTTTACTGTTATCCTATGTACTACACTGCCTCCTCCCCTTTTTCCCCTGCAGTTTTCCCCTTCCCCCATCCCCTGCACTTGTGCAATCTCAATGTCACCTGGCCTAGTAGTATCGTTGTATCTGTCTTCCCTCTGTTTCCCCTCACTTGCCTCGTTGTGCCTTTAAACACTTGTGTATAGGCGCGTTATAAATGCCATATCATATCAAATCACTTATCGAGATCAGATCATCGATGTATGGGATGTTTACTTCGTAAGGTGCAATTACAGTATTGGTTGACACAGGACCCCAATTAGACATTTGATAAAGAGATTTTCAACTTGGCTTATATCAACCTTACCTTGAAGACCCCAGAGGGTGCTTGGGTTGCTACTTTTCATTGCATACTGTGGGGGCTGCCATGATGGAGGAACAGCAAAGACCTTTGTAAAATGCAAAAATACCATCCATGATTTGTTTCTGACGCACCAAAGTGGTTTCTTGTGCGCAGTCTAAATAGTCATGAATGTAGACTCTTTCTAAACATCTAGCATTCAATCGAAATTTTATTTTAGTTCTTGTCTTCCCACTGTAATAGATTTTTGTCTCATTGGGGTACATTTGGGATTTGGCGGTATTTTGTTATCGTAGAAATAGTGGCAATAATTTGGTGGTAGATTAGCCTTGCACTTAGATCGGGTTTTGCATCACATTATTTTAGTAACCATACCTTGTTAGCTTATATTGTGGTAATTTTAGTGGTATTTTTTCTTTGCAGTTATTATTTCTGTGGTATAGTGGTGAGCATGGTTTTCTTCTTTATACTATAAGCCCATCATAAAACAAAATGTTCCCCTCTATTAGAATACCTCTTAGTGGTCTATAGGGAGCCTTAGATTTATGAACTGTTAGAACCCAATGATTTTATTTAGAGCACCACCTATAGTTTGTGGCTGTTATCACTGGATTATATACATCCAGTAATCTATGTGTTATAAAGCATCACTGGCTTATTTACATCCAGTAATCTATGTGTCATAAAGTATCACTGGCTTGTTTACATCCAGTAATCTATGAATCAGATCCTTTCCCATCAGCATGTAAGAAAAGGGCATTCATCATACCGCACACAAACCTTCTCTTATCTGTTACTTTACTTATGTTGGTAAATTGACAAATGCACTACTGCACTAATATGAGCCTCCCCTTTTACGACATTACCTGTGTAAAATAATTCACAGATGCATGAATGACACAAAATCCCATTTGTTTTCATAGGTACTTATTATATTGAATTACATTTACATGTCATCAAGTCTTACCATGGTTATTTACAGCATGCTTTGGAATACAAAAGACAGCAAAACAGAACAAGCTAGTCTATTTGAAACATAGATTAATGTTCCCACATTCTGAAAATGACAAAAATAAACATGCAGTGATGTCCTAACCTTTCTACACTGTAATAAATCTTCGCCAAACATACGGCATTCAAATGATCCTTTTTGGCACATATCTTACCAAGATTAGCACTTCTTTGAAGTTTTCAGCACAACCTTGCTCCACCTACAAAGGCAGGCCCAGCGACAGCGTGAAATGCTTCTGTAAATCTTGTGTGGGGAGCACCAGTGAGATATCTCTCATAGCCAGTGCTCTAACCCCTTGGAGCTCCGTCTGTCTTCACAGCCCAGTCTGAACTAACTTTTCTCCGCATTTCTTGTCCCAAGAAACCTTCTGTCGTTCCCCTTTTGACGTTTCTTGTCTGCCTATAATTTCCCCCAATCAGGTTAACAGGAATGCATTCTGTATCAACCCTCATGTTTAGAACAATGAGGGCTTTAGGTCTCCATGAATAAATGTTTAATTCTGTTTCCTGCTGCCTCTTTCCCTCTGCTCTCCACAAGCTAACACAGAACAAAAATGCCAGTGTGCATTTAAAAATGAATAACAGCAGTGCCACCAAACATGGATTTTCACCTCATTTTGCACATGAGACTACATTATAATGTTAAGGAAGTTAGAATTAGTATTTAGCAATGTTAATTATGTTAGTCAGTTATATGATTTAATGTAGTCTCCATGTATAAGGTATCCCAAAAAATATGGTGCACTTCAATATTTGGCGCAGCAGCACTAAGCTTTTCTATGCGTGCATTTCATTCTCTGCAGTTTCAAGTGGGCTTGGCTGTGTTGCAAAACCTGCATTTTGCATGCCACCAACAACACCTTTACATGTCATACTGGCAAAAAAGATATATGTGTATATATATACATGCCATATTACTGCTAGCCACAAAAATGCCTCTACATTTTGCAATAAAAAAATGCCATTACATTTTGGTAAAATATCTATGTCCTTACATACCCTCCTTTTCCGACAATTCTGGCTACCCAAATCCACAATTGGAGGAAACCCAAATTGTTTTTCTTTCTTTTCATTATCTTAGAATGTATGTGCATTGGGATATCTTTAATTTCCCATTGTTGCCAATATCATAAGTAACATCTTGATCTTTACAGATAAAATAATCAACCATCCTCCCATCACTAACACTACTACTGATAAACCCAACATAGTACGTTCCACCCAGGTTCCCCAGTTAAAGACATTCACCTCCATTATACCCAGACTACTAACTGTAATGTTGTTCTTTCTCAGCTTCATCTTAATAGTATGCTTTTCCTTATGACTCAGTAAAAATTCTACATCCGGGTCTATCAGAAATGTATCCCTTTGAAAAAACTCAACATTTTCCACTTGGCTTTCCCAAATATCATTTGTAATATGAAATAATGTTAGACCCCCAACCGAGACAATTGTATCCTTTGGAACCTGCAAGTAAAATACATTATATTTCAATTGCTTGACAACAAACATTCCATTATTTAGGTGTGTAATCATAACATTCTTCATAAAGGTGCTGACCAATCATCTATTTTTAACCATTTTGGCTTGTGCTAACTCTTCACCATCCGGTTCGCTAATGACCGCCTGACATCCTCCTGATAAACCTGGATCAGATTTTAAACCACAAATAGCATATGTAGCATCAGGAACAAATGGTTTATCTGGACACATGTAATTTTGTTCTTTAAACCTTATGTATGTTTCCAGGTTTGGAATCAAGTAAACCTCAGGCTCCCATGACTGAAATGCCACCTGGAGTTTTAATTTTTATGTATTTCCCTTCTTGCCAAAATTCCAGGTTATGTACCCACTTAGTTTGATAAATAGGTTCAGGAGCTATATATTGAATGCACAGCAAAAACCCAATTTCCATTCTTTATAAATTCACATATAGTAGCATTGCATTGCCCATTTCAAATGCAACCTTCACCTGCATTACTTCAATTTCCCTTTTCGTGATCCTTTCCATCATTTGATGAACAATATATTGCGAAACAAAATATAATGGTATATGTCCTTGAATTAATTGGGAAATTGCTGTTTGGACCTCTCTCTCATGTAATTTGTCAACAATCTATCAATAGGATTTACTACATTCATAATCTCATTTAATATTCGGTCATGCTTAATTATCACTTTGGTACTATGTTGTAGAATTTCAGTCTGTTCATTTAGTAACACATTTCACTTGTTCATCCAATCCACTCCTAATTCCATCCAAGGTCTTTTGGATCATTTCCAGGTCATGATTCAATTGTTGTGCTTTGGCACTCAATGTCCATACTGAAATGGCATTAGCTGTTGACATCGTAGTACCAATTACAGCCCCAATAATCGACATTACCAAGGAGACCACCAGCATTACTGCCTCTCTCTTTCCCCTCCTTTTCTTTATAACTGCTGAATTCACAAATGTCTTTTCTAATTGCATTAACACATCTCTTATTGTCTGCTTAGCGTCCTCTTTTCTCAATTCTAGCCAATCTTTAGTCTGGTCGGTTATGATCCAGTTTTGTTAATACATTTTTCAATCAAATTATCAGGATTCATGGGTACATATATATACTCTGGAAAATCATTCTTCTATTGCCCATAATAAACCCAGGCATTTCATCCACTGCAATACCAGATGCTGGTCCGGGCTCAATGATAACTTGTGCTTCCATAGCTTTAAGATTCCCTGCAACCATAATAATCGGCAACCATGTTGCTGGCGCCATCATCAATGTCATCCGTCCTGCAGACTTGGTCTTCGCCCTTGCCCGAGGCTTTTTGGGAATTTCCTCCCACGGACTCCAGGACTCCGTCATCTCTCGTGTCCTCCAGTCCTGCGACCTCCGACCCCATAAGATCAATTATTTTTTGTAAATTAAATAGAAAATAGACATATTAAGTACATAGCACTATACCAATTTCACCCTGTCTACCAAAAAAAAGTAGTCCAAAACATTCTGTTTGATTTCTGAAACTAAGCACATGTTAAAGAGAAAACAACAATATACATAAGACACCATTATACATTAAAAAAAACATTTCAATATTGTACAATAGTAATTCAACCTGATTCAGTACCTTATATCAATGTTTATCACCTATGGTATTTTCATTTACCTTTATCTCTACAATAATGACTACATCTATTTTTATTTCTATGGTGTGGGACACTATGAGGACAGCCACTGTTTCTTCCTTTCCATGTAATGAGGGCACTTAAGCTGTTTCTACTTGCTCAAGTCCCCTGATTTCATGTTTGGGATGACAGGGCTTGATTTGGTTAACATGAACACATTGCTCTGTTACCGTTTCACCCTCTGTCTTCAATATTTTGTAAACTACTGGGGACACCTTATCCACAATCTCAAATGGCCCTTGCCAAGCCTCAAGAAATTTTTACATTTTCCAAAATGAAATTTATATACCCGATCCCCTACATTATAGACTTTCACTGATGTCTTTCTATCATAATATGACTTTGCACTGTCAGCAGCTCTCTCCAAATTTCGCTGCACAAATGCAAATGCATGTTGTAAATGCTTCCTCAGTTCTTCCACATATTCGTGAACTGTAGATGCACTTACACGTGTCTGTTCATGTGGCCTGAATAATAAATGTTGTGGCAGCACCATCTTCCTACCTGTCAACACCTCATGAGGGCTGATACCTGTTGCATTGGCAGGAATCAATCTGATTGCCATCAAAACCAGGGGTAATCGTAAATCTCAGCTGGAATCTGCCTCCGCTACATACTTCTTTAATATCTCCACAACAGACATGTTGTAACTACTCAATATTCCGAGACGAGCTTGGTCAGTACACAATATACAGTTTCCTTTTCACCCCCAATATCTGCCACACCTTACTCATCAAGGTGCTTGTGAAATGACTTCCTCTGTCTCACTCTATTCTTTGTGGTAATCCAAATCTTGAAAATGTATGATTTACCAGTAATGTAGCTGCGGTTTGTGCACTACAATCTGGTGCAGGAATACACTCTACTCATTTCGACATCAAACAAACCACAGTCAAAAGATAACGGTTCCCCCTACTCGACCTTTTTACAGGCCCTACATAGTCAATTGGCAAATCTGATCATGGAAGGGTTACGCCTCTTCATCAGTGGAGCTCTATGCATTGGTGAAGCAGGTTTAAATTGGGCACATACCAGGCAACCCCTATTGTATAATTCCACATCTTCGGACATATGTGGCCAGTAAGCATAATCTATTAGTATTTCTAAAGTCTTGTGTGAACCTCTGTGTCCTGCAGTTATTGCATCATGTGCATGGTGTAGCATTAGCCCTCTGAATGAAGGGGGTACCACCCATTGTATCTGTCCTGTTATGGATTCCCTGATCATGAGTCCATCCTGTAGTCTAATTCATTTTTTTATTCTTTAATAATACCCTCAACTCTTCTTTCCCTGTACACCAATTTCCAGTTAAAGGATTTTGTTCGGGTTACATCAAATGATTATAATAGATCCCTATTATTGGATCATCCTTTTGCGCCTTAATCAGATCTTGATCTGGTGTATCATAACTCCATTGCACTACTGGTTGTTCTACCTCTTTTGGAGCCTTAAGGCGTGTAATTGCATCTATTTGTATTTCACCAATTAAGTGCTCAATGGGTAATAACTCTCCCATAACAGCCCCAAAATTGGCTAAGAGGTCTGCTTTATCATTTCCCTCCTTATGGCTAAGTGACTTCAATTCAGCACTCCAACTAAGTCAATGCCTAGTCTGGGATGCCCAAGGGAAACCCTTGTTTATATATTTTTTATGACAAGTTCATAGATCTGGATGATAAACCCTTGTATAACGCCCCTCTCTTTGGATCCCCCTGACCTCACTGAGCCAAGAAGTAGGTTTCTTTTGCAAATTAAAAGATTTATTTTAAAAATTAAACAATATATATATATATCACACATTTGTGAATAAATTAATATTTGATAGCACACTCATGAATATAATGTTGATCAACAATGGGTAATGTTACAATTGCACACTCCTTTCAATCAGTGAGGAGGTAGTGTAGAAAGGATAAGGTAGCAGAGAATACTCTTATGGTTTCAAGGAAAAGCAATGATGGAAAGAAAGCAGCACAGAAATAAACTGATATGGTTTCAACAAGAGATAATATGATCACTTTTCCTTGTGACAATTCACTCCCCCCCATGCAATATAATAAGATGGAAGGAGAGCCCACCGTTGTCAGGAATGCAATCAAATGCAATACAAATTACAGTTCCCCCCGAGCAAGCTTAGAGCAACCGGTATGCTTCAAAACAGGCAGAAATACTTTTAAATGTGATTTGCAATGAAGTGAAAAATATGCTAAAAATGATTTTAATTCCCTATAGGAGATTCAGGGTAGGTGACCGCTACTTTGAATTAGTTCAGGTCAACACTAGCAATTTATCAGGAATGATCATCAGATTGAAACGAATTTCAGCAGTTGCAAGCAAAAGACAGCGATTTTTGACAGGTGGAGAAATTGAGTCAAATTGCAATTCGTGGCACTTTTTCCGAGTGCGTCGATCGCGATTATGGAAAAACTATAAGGAGAAGAAAGTCAGTTTTGGGCTTGTTGGAAATCTTAAAATGAAAGTCAAATCTCGCTCCTAGGACATGCGGTTCAAAAGATACAGACGATTTAGTGGAGGTAGATTCTCAGAAATAAAGTAAGATTCAAATGACAAATGACACTTTCACAGGTTTGAAATTACAGAATGGACTCGCGATTTCTATGCAGTTCCAAATAGGTGGAAATGGTTTCAATTAGATTATTGTAAACTAAGATATTTGTTTTGCA
Organism: Ambystoma mexicanum; assembly: GCF_040938575.1. Lineage (NCBI taxonomy): Eukaryota > Metazoa > Chordata > Amphibia > Caudata > Ambystomatidae > Ambystoma > Ambystoma mexicanum. The sequence goes on from NC_090921.1 coordinate 310,273,420, forward strand.
CAGCTCTGGCTGCATACTCACTCCTAATTTTGGAAGGAATGGGCCTCGTCACAGATCTGGTCAACAGGTTTAGCTGCGATTCTCTCTGCTCAGCGGTCTGGATCTGGCAAAGGTTCTTGTCACTGCACAGCGGTCTGGTCTGCGGTTCTGGATACAGCAGTGCTCTCTGGGTCTGGTTCTGGCAAACGTTTTTGGCTAGAATCAAACAGCAGAGCCCGGCTGTTTTATTCTGATGTGCCCCTTGGAAGTCTGGGGTACATCAGTTTGCAAAATTGTAAGGCCAGCTGAGAATACTTTTAGCTTGCAGTAGGCCTTCTGCTTCAAGGTTCTGGAGTCTGGAGTCTGGTTTTCTAAGTTCTGGTCTCTGGATAGTGCCTGAATTTGGATGTCGTCCGTCAAAGTGCTTCGCAAGAAAGTGGAAAGTGAATGTCCCTACCTGGGTCTCAGTGGCTCTTTTTATATCTTTTGAAAGTGGGTGGGAAGGCTGACTTTCTATGCCCAACCCTCTGAGGATCCTGATAGGTTAAAGGATTTTCTGTGCTCTCACTGGAGAACAGAGTTGTGAGTTCGAGTGTTGCTACATTTTACAATCTATTGAAGAAACGCCCCTTTGCTTTTACTGAGAACCCAATTTTTCATAATCAAACATGTTTCCAAGGTACACTAGTTGTTAAGAATACATGTACACATCCCAGATTAATTTAATACGGTTCTCTGTTCAAGCCCCATGTTCCTGCGAGCTTGGGTTCAGAAACGACAACATGTCGCGCTTTTTAGTGGGTTTCGCCATATTGGTTTTTCATCAAATCTTCCACGGAAGTACACCCCGTCCCTGAGCATATCACTATAAGTTATCATATTTCTAGCATAAACACTACACCCACAATATTCATAAATCCAGGGGTTCGGTCTCGGAAGATGGTACGGAGTTGAGTTTAGTCTCAAATTTTAGGCACATTTTTCATATTAAGTATGTCCAAATTGTACATTTTTGTCAGCTTCATAAAATATTTTATAAGCAATTTAATAAAACATACATTTGCCTCTCCTTCAGTACACCCATTTGCTTGTCCCCGCCCCCGGGAACATGGCTTGTCTCAGATATCAAATGTCTTTCCTTCCCCCGGAGCAACTGTTGACAATTACACCTCAAATCATCAGCATATCCTATTCAGTAGACAGAGTCTATTGTGTTGACTGAGGTCAGCAGACCAGGATGCCACTCTGCATCTGATTAACACGACCATGTGATCTCCTGTGCTGTTGCTGGTAAGAGCAGGTGTCTAGGTTTCCCATGGACAGAGGCCTCTTGAACTTTCTACGTCATTCGGAATAGCTTTACTATTCGGAACTGTCATTAATTCGGCATCCGTGATGTCAAAAGGAGAGTAGAAGAGTTCCGGAGTTACGGGACTAGAGATATTCTTCCGAAGTTCACAAATCAACTTGGAAACAGGTTCCAGGTTGTTTTAAAGTTAACAGCACTGATTGTGGTGGCATAGACGCAGGTGACATATTCTGCTTAGTTGTGTCACTTATGTTTTTTCTTAACGTTACAGCGTCGCTGTTACAGTTGGTGATCAATGTATACAGTTGATGATCAATGTAGGCAGTGTGTCAGGGAGTGGTGCTCCTGGCAAGGCAATATGTGAGTCAGTTATATGTGCCGCCATGGTAGGATGGTCGCTAGAGACCGCTTCTGTTGCACACGACCCCTCAGATGGACTGTCAGACGGTAAGGCAACAATGTGTTTGCTTACCTTAGAAGTTCGAGGCAATGCCTTATTTGCAGCCGTCCAGGGATTCAACTGCTGTTGAAGCGTTTTGTGCCACGTCTGTGGACCTGCTTTGTAGGGCAAGCCGTCAGCCATGGCCTGCGTCCTGGAGGTGGACTGGGGCTGACTGGGAACTCAGTGCCGGAACTCCGTGCCGCGCTCCGCGCCCGCAAGCAGTTTAAATAGAAGACACAAAAGAAGGACACAGCTTCAAAAACACGTCATGCAGCTCCTCGACAAAAAGCACAATAGGACTGGGGCTGACTGGGAACTCAGTGCTGGAACTAATTTACCTAGTTACTAACAAAAAATAATGTATAGCAGTAACCATGACCAAAATCCAAATCATGCAGTACAAACCATCATTAAGGTGACAGTTTTATAAAAATGACAAATCTTAATACGGTACTGCCAGCCTTTGTTAAGATGCTATTTATAACACAATAAAGAACTGATGTCAACTTAATGGTTAATAATAATCTAAAATATCAAACATATTGTGGTAAATATTAAAATGGCCGGACTAATTGTGATCTTTTTCAAATCTGCCTTTGCGAGTGTGATATGTTTGTGCAGTAAGCCACAAGAGCAAGACATTTTCTTTCGGCATCCTTATAGCCGGCTTGATCTAGTAGCCCTTGAAGTGTTAAAAGACACTTTCTTTTTAGGGTGCTAAATGAAGGGGACATGTGCCCTAGACTCCTGATGGCCCAAGCCACAATGGCATATTCTGCTACGTTCCTTAGATGTTACGGGCCATCTAGACATTGCACTCTTTAATGGCAATAGATTTAAGCGCACTCTTATAATATACACTTATAATGCTCTATCATCAGTCACGTGCATAATGTCGAGATAACAAGAGTTTATGCAATTGTTCTACATATCCATGTATCCAGCAATGGAGCACTCAGTAAGGTTTAGCACCCAGTGTACACTCAGCATATGTGTAAATATGCTTTTTTTTAATACTGGATCTAGATTGCCAGCTGTTTGATTAGGGGAGTAAACACATTCCTCTTTTCTAGAACGTATTAACCTTGTTTCCATATTTTTAAACCACAACACATTTTTGGACAAATGACTGGACCATAGCAAATCTTTACACACTGTGTGAGAGCCCTCATCCAAGCCTGCGTTCCCGCAACTCGGCCTAACTCTTTAAAATCTGCAAGAAGCTGGCCTATCCTGCTGCAGTCTCCACCTCTCCTGTCCCCTCCCAGGCCCTCTGCATGGCCCTGGCTTCTAATTTCATCTCTAAAACTCAGGACATCCTGACCTCCTTCTATTCCTCTCCCCCTCCTCCTTCTACTGGCTGCTCCTCCTCTGGCCCTTCTTCAGCCACCTCTCCTCCCTGCTTCTCTGCCTTTCCCCTCTTCTCCTCAGACAAGGTTTCTAGACGATCTATGAAAGTCTTGTCGAAACAGGTTCACCCCTGTTCCTCCAAAACCATCAAGAACCACATTGACACCCTGGCTCCTGCTATAGCTAATTTCTGCAACCACTCCATTGCCACTGGAGTCTTCCCCCTCCTCCTGAAGCACTCCCTTGTGCGCCCTCTTCTTAAGAAAACCCTCTGCGACCCTTCCTGTCTGACAAACTATCGTCCAATTTCCATCGCTCCTTTCCTGGGCAAACTCCTGGAAAAGCTGTCCATCTCCCATCTTCATCTTGACTCGGAATCTGTTGGCTGCCTCCATGACCATCAGTCTGGCTTCAGAGCTGCCAGAAGTACGTAAACTGCTCTCCTGAACATCTGTGAAGACCTGCTCTCCAACCTCGATTCCAATACCCTTTGTCCTCATATTAATTGATCTCTCTTCTGCCTATGACACGGTCAACCATGCCATCCTGCTCAACTGTCTCCGTGACAACATGGGTATCACCGATCAGGCCCTGGCTTGGCCGATCTCCTTCCTCTCCGATCGACCCTTCCATGTCCAATTTGGGTTCTTCTTCTCCACTATCTCTATCCCTACCTGTGGTGTTCCCCATGGGTATAACCTCTCACCCTGGCTGTTCAACCAATACCTGGCACTTCTTGCCCACCGCATTGCTGCTCTCTGCCCCTACTTTCAGTTCTATGCAGATGACACTCAGCTCATTTTCAGGCTCTCTTCAGGCACCTCTTCTCCTTCTCTCATCTCTGACAGTCTCTGACTGTCCGCCATTCAGGAGTGGTGTGCCACCAATGATATCTGCCTTAATGCCAGTAAGACTGAGATTCTCCTCAACGGCACACCTGCTCCCTCATTTCCTGTCACTCTCTGTCCGGCCTCTCTTGGCCCTCTTCCTGCTCCCACCTGTGAGGCTAAAAACCTTGGTGTCACCTTCCACTCCACACTTTCCTTCTCTCGTCATATCTCTGGTGTCTCTAAGAAGTCACACTACCAACTGCACATACTCAGAGGTAATCTTCCTTTCCTCTCCTTCCCCCAGAAGCTCACTGTCTCCAGAGCTCTGGTTCTCTCTATGCTGGACTACTGCAACAGCCTCTTTCTAATCTGCCTCCCTCTACTCTCTGCCCTCTGCAACTCATCCAAAACAGGACTGCAAGACTTGTCCTTGGCCTCAAGCCCAGGGATCGTATCTCTCCAGGACTGAAATCTCTGCACTGGCTCTGAGTGGCGGCAAGGATTAAGTTCAAAACCCTCTGCATTGTCCACAAGGCCTTCTGGGGCCCGAGACCTCAATATCTTCAACTCTCTTCCTAAATATCTTCCTTCTCGAGCTCTTCACTCATCTGCCTCCAACTCCCTCAGGGTTAGTTGCTTCTCCAAGCAGCAAGTTGGTGGTAGATCTCTTTCTTCTGTTGGGGCTTCCCTCTGGAACAACCTCCCTTCCTCTCTGAAACTTTGAGGAGAACCATCTCTGGTTCTGGAAGATCCTCAAGACCTTCCTCTGTGTATCTACTTTCTCTCCTCTTCTTCCTTGCTGATCTCCCAACTGGATCTGATACTGCACTGGTCACCTGGCTACCCTCTGACCTCGGGCCCAGGTCCCCCCGCCAGGTTCACATTTGCACTGCTCCCCTGGCAACCCTTGACTTGGGGACTGTTTCTGTATCCCTAGAGCTACAAACTAGCACTTCACACCTGATGTCTGCACTTACCCTTGCCACCAGCTGGCTGCACTTTTATTTATTGTCTTTATTTTACTGTTATCCTATGTACTACACTGCCTCCTCCCCTTTTTCCCCTGCAGTTTTCCCCTTCCCCCATCCCCTGCACTTGTGCAATCTCAATGTCACCTGGCCTAGTAGTATCGTTGTATCTGTCTTCCCTCTGTTTCCCCTCACTTGCCTCGTTGTGCCTTTAAACACTTGTGTATAGGCGCGTTATAAATGCCATATCATATCAAATCACTTATCGAGATCAGATCATCGATGTATGGGATGTTTACTTCGTAAGGTGCAATTACAGTATTGGTTGACACAGGACCCCAATTAGACATTTGATAAAGAGATTTTCAACTTGGCTTATATCAACCTTACCTTGAAGACCCCAGAGGGTGCTTGGGTTGCTACTTTTCATTGCATACTGTGGGGGCTGCCATGATGGAGGAACAGCAAAGACCTTTGTAAAATGCAAAAATACCATCCATGATTTGTTTCTGACGCACCAAAGTGGTTTCTTGTGCGCAGTCTAAATAGTCATGAATGTAGACTCTTTCTAAACATCTAGCATTCAATCGAAATTTTATTTTAGTTCTTGTCTTCCTACTGTAATAGATTTTTGTCTCATTGGGGTACATTTGGGATTTGGCGGTATTTTGTTATCGTAGAAATAGTGGCAATAATTTGGTGGTAGATTAGCCTTGCACTTAGATCGGGTTTTGCATCACATTATTTTAGTAACCATACCTTGTTAGCTTATATTGTGGTAATTTTAGTGGTATTTTTTCTTTGCAGTTATTATTTCTGTGGTATAGTGGTGAGCATGGTTTTCTTCTTTATACTATAAGCCCATCATAAAACAAAATGTTCCCCTCTATTAGAATACCTCTTAGTGGTCTATAGGGAGCCTTAGATTTATGAACTGTTAGAACCCAATGATTTTATTTAGAGCACCACCTATAGTTTGTGGCTGTTATCACTGGATTATATACATCCAGTAATCTATGTGTTATAAAGCATCACTGGCTTATTTACATCCAGTAATCTATGTGTCATAAAGTATCACTGGCTTGTTTACATCCAGTAATCTATGAATCAGATCCTTTCCCATCAGCATGTAAGAAAAGGGCATTCATCATACCGCACACAAACCTTCTCTTATCTGTTACTTTACTTATGTTGGTAAATTGACAAATGCACTACTGCACTAATATGAGCCTCCCCTTTTACGACATTACCTGTGTAAAATAATTCACAGATGCATGAATGACACAAAATCCCATTTGTTTTCATAGGTACTTATTATATTGAATTACATTTACATGTCATCAAGTCTTACCATGGTTATTTACAGCATGCTTTGGAATACAAAAGACAGCAAAACAGAACAAGCTAGTCTATTTGAAACATAGATTAATGTTCCCACATTCTGAAAATGACAAAAATAAACATGCAGTGATGTCCTAACCTTTCTACACTGTAATAAATCTTCGCCAAACATACGGCATTCAAATGATCCTTTTTGGCACATATCTTACCAAGATTAGCACTTCTTTGAAGTTTTCAGCACAACCTTGCTCCACCTACAAAGGCAGGCCCAGCGACAGCGTGAAATGCTTCTGTAAATCTTGTGTGGGGAGCACCAGTGAGATATCTCTCATAGCCAGTGCTCTAACCCCTTGGAGCTCCGTCTGTCTTCACAGCCCAGTCTGAACTAACTTTTCTCCGCATTTCTTGTCCCAAGAAACCTTCTGTCGTTCCCCTTTTGACGTTTCTTGTCTGCCTATAATTTCCCCCAATCAGGTTAACAGGAATGCATTCTGTATCAACCCTCATGTTTAGAACAATGAGGGCTTTAGGTCTCCATGAATAAATGTTTAATTCTGTTTCCTGCTGCCTCTTTCCCTCTGCTCTCCACAAGCTAACACAGAACAAAAATGCCAGTGTGCATTTAAAAATGAATAACAGCAGTGCCACCAAACATGGATTTTCACCTCATTTTGCACATGAGACTACATTATAATGTTAAGGAAGTTAGAATTAGTATTTAGCAATGTTAATTATGTTAGTCAGTTATATGATTTAATGTAGTCTCCATGTATAAGGTATCCCAAAAAATATGGTGCACTTCAATATTTGGCGCAGCAGCACTAAGCTTTTCTATGCGTGCATTTCATTCTCTGCAGTTTCAAGTGGGCTTGGCTGTGTTGCAAAACCTGCATTTTGCATGCCACCAACAACACCTTTACATGTCATACTGGCAAAAAAGATATATGTGTATATATATACATGCCATATTACTGCTAGCCACAAAAATGCCTCTACATTTTGCAATAAAAAAATGCCATTACATTTTGGTAAAATATCTATGTCCTTACATACCCTCCTTTTCCGACAATTCTGGCTACCCAAATCCACAATTGGAGGAAACCCAAATTGTTTTTCTTTCTTTTCATTATCTTAGAATGTATGTGCATTGGGATATCTTTAATTTCCCATTGTTGCCAATATCATAAGTAACATCTTGATCTTTACAGATAAAATAATCAACCATCCTCCCATCACTAACACTACTACTGATAAACCCAACATAGTACGTTCCACCCAGGTTCCCCAGTTAAAGACATTCACCTCCATTATACCCAGACTACTAACTGTAATGTTGTTCTTTCTCAGATTCATCTTAATAGTATGCTTTTCCTTATGACTCAGTAAAAATTCTACATCCGGGTCTATCAGAAATGTATCCCTTTGAAAAAACTCAACATTTTCCACTTGGCTTTCCCAAATATCATTTGTAATATGAAATAATGTTAGACCCCCAACCGAGACAATTGTATCCTTTGGAACCTGCAAGTAAAATACATTATATTTCAATTGCTTGACAACAAACATTCCATTATTTAGGTGTGTAATCATAACATTCTTCATAAAGGTGCTGACCAATCATCTATTTTTAACCATTTTGGCTTGTGCTAACTCTTCACCATCCGGTTCGCTAATGACCGCCTGACATCCTCCTGATAAACCTGGATCAGATTTTAAACCACAAATAGCATATGTAGCATCAGGAACAAATGGTTTATCTGGACACATGTAATTTTGTTCTTTAAACCTTATGTATGTTTCCAGGTTTGGAATCAAGTAAACCTCAGGCTCCCATGACTGAAATGCCACCTGGAGTTTTAATTTTTATGTATTTCCCTTCTTGCCAAAATTCCAGGTTATGTACCCACTTAGTTTGATAAATAGGTTCAGGAGCTATATATTGAATGCACAGCAAAAACCCAATTTCCATTCTTTATAAATTCACATATAGTAGCATTGCATTGCCCATTTCAAATGCAACCTTCACCTGCATTACTTCAATTTCCCTTTTCGTGATCCTTTCCATCATTTGATGAACAATATATTGCGAAACAAAATATAATGGTATATGTCCTTGAATTAATTGGGAAATTGCTGTTTGGACCTCTCTCTCATGTAATTTGTCAACAATCTATCAATAGGATTTACTACATTCATAATCTCATTTAATATTCGGTCATGCTTAATTATCACTTTGGTACTATGTTGTAGAATTTCAGTCTGTTCATTTAGTAACACATTTCACTTGTTCATCCAATCCACTCCTAATTCCATCCAAGGTCTTTTGGATCATTTCCAGGTCATGATTCAATTGTTGTGCTTTGGCACTCAATGTCCATACTGAAATGGCATTAGCTGTTGACATCGTAGTACCAATTACAGCCCCAATAATCGACATTACCAAGGAGACCACCAGCATTACTGCCTCTCTCTTTCCCCTCCTTTTCTTTATAACTGCTGAATTCACAAATGTCTTTTCTAATTGCATTAACACATCTCTTATTGTCTGCTTAGCGTCCTCTTTTCTCAATTCTAGCCAATCTTTAGTCTGGTCGGTTATGATCCAGTTTTGTTAATACATTTTTCAATCAAATTATCAGGATTCATGGGTACATATATATACTCTGGAAAATCATTCTTCTATTGCCCATAATAAACCCAGGCATTTCATCCACTGCAATACCAGATGCTGGTCCGGGCTCAATGATAACTTGTGCTTCCATAGCTTTAAGATTCCCTGCAACCATAATAATCGGCAACCATGTTGCTGGCGCCATCATCAATGTCATCCGTCCTGCAGACTTGGTCTTCGCCCTTGCCCGAGGCTTTTTGGGAATTTCCTCCCACGGACTCCAGGACTCCGTCATCTCTCGTGTCCTCCAGTCCTGCGACCTCCGACCCCATAAGATCAATTATTTTTTGTAAATTAAATAGAAAATAGACATATTAAGTACATAGCACTATACCAATTTCACCCTGTCTACCAAAAAAAAGTAGTCCAAAACATTCTGTTTGATTTCTGAAACTAAGCACATGTTAAAGAGAAAACAACAATATACATAAGACACCATTATACATTAAAAAAAACATTTCAATATTGTACAATAGTAATTCAACCTGATTCAGTACCTTATATCAATGTTTATCACCTATGGTATTTTCATTTACCTTTATCTCTACAATAATGACTACATCTATTTTTATTTCTATGGTGTGGGACACTATGAGGACAGCCACTGTTTCTTCCTTTCCATGTAATGAGGGCACTTAAGCTGTTTCTACTTGCTCAAGTCCCCTGATTTCATGTTTGGGATGACAGGGCTTGATTTGGTTAACATGAACACATTGCTCTGTTACCGTTTCACCCTCTGTCTTCAATATTTTGTAAACTACTGGGGACACCTTATCCACAATCTCAAATGGCCCTTGCCAAGCCTCAAGAAATGTTTACATTTTCCAAAATGAAATTTATATACCCGATCCCCTACATTATAGACTTTCACTGATGTCTTTCTATCATAATATGACTTTGCACTGTCAGCAGCTCTCTCCAAATTTCGCTGCACAAATGCAAATGCATGTTGTAAATGCTTCCTCAGTTCTTCCACATATTCGTGAACTGTAGATGCACTTACACGTGTCTGTTCATGTGGCCTGAATAATAAATGTTGTGGCAGCACCATCTTCCTACCTATCAACACCTCATGAGGGCTGATACCTGTTGCATTGGCAGGAATCAATCTGATTGCCATCAAAACCAGGGGTAATCGTAAATCTCAGCTGGAATCTGCCTCCGCTACATACTTCTTTAATATCTCCACAACAGACATGTTGTAACTACTCAACATTCCGAGACGAGCTTGGTCAGTACACAATATACAGTTTCCTTTTCACCCCCAATATCTGCCACACCTTACTCATCAAGGTGCTTGTGAAATGACTTCCTCTGTCTCACTCTATTCTTTGTGGTAATCCAAATCTTGAAAATGTATGATTTACCAGTAATGTAGCTGCGGTTTGTGCACTACAATCTGGTGCAGGAATACACTCTACTCATTTCGACATCAAACAAACCACAGTCAAAAGATAACGGTTCCCCCTACTCGACCTTTTTACAGGCCCTACATAGTCAATTTGCAAATCTGATCATGGAAGGGTTACGCCTCTTCATCAGTGGAGCTCTATGCATTGGTGAAGCAGGTTTAAATTGGGCACATACCAGGCAACCCCTATTGTATAATTCCACATCTTCGGACATATGTGGCCAGTAAGCATAATCTATTAGTATTTCTAAAGTCTTTTGTGAACCTCTGTGTCCTGCAGTTATTGCATCATGTGCATGGTGTAGCATTAGCCCTCTGAATGAAGGGGGTACCACCCATTGTATCTGTCCTGTTATGGATTGACTGATCATGAGTCCATCCTGTAGTCTAATTCATTTTTTTATTCTTTAATAATACCCTCAACTCTTCTTTCCCTGTACACCAATTTCCAGTTAAAGGATTTTGTTCGGGTTACATCAAATGATTATAATAGATCCCTATTATTGGATCATCCTTTTGCGCCTTAATCAGATCTTGATCTGGTGTATCATAACTCCATTGCACTACTGGTTGTTCTACCTCTTTTGGAGCCTTAAGGCGTGTAATTGCATCTATTTGTATTTCACCAATTAAGTGCTCAATGGGTAATAACTCTCCCATAACAGCCCCAAAATTGGCTAAGAGGTCTGCTTTATCATTTCCCTCCTTATGGCTAAGTGACTTCAATTCAGCACTCCAACTAAGTCAATGCCTAGTCTGGGATGCCCAAGGGAAACCCTTGTTTATATATTTTTTATGAAAAGTTCATAGATCTGGATGATAAACCCTTGTATAACGCCCCTCTCTTTGGATCCCCCTGACCTCACTGAGCCAAGAAGTAGGTTTCTTTTGCAAATTAAAAGATTTATTTTAAAAATTAAACAATATATATATATATCACACATTTGTGAATAAATTAATATTTGATAGCACACTCATGAATATAATGTTGATCAACAATGGGTAATGTTACAATTGCACACTCCTTTCAATCAGTGAGGAGGTAGTGTAGAAAGGATAAGGTAGCAGAGAATACTCTTATGGTTTCAAGGAAAAGCAATGATGGAAAGAAAGCAGCACAGAAATAAACTGATATGGTTTCAACAAGAGATAATATGATCACTTTTCCTTGTGACAATTCACTCCCCCCCATGCAATATAATAAGATGGAAGGAGAGCCCACCGTTGTCAGGAATGCAATCAAATGCAATACAAATTACAGTTCCCCCCGAGCAAGCTTAGAGCAACCGGTATGCTTCAAAACAGGCAGAAATACTTTTAAATGTGATTTGCAATGAAGTGAAAAATATGCTAAAAATGATTTTAATTCCCTATAGGAGATTCAGGGTAGGTGACCGCTACTTTGAATTAGTTCAGGTCAACACTAGCAATTTATCAGGAATGATCATCAGATTGAAACGAATTTCAGCAGTTGCAAGCTAAAGACAGCGATTTTTGACAGGTGGAGAAATTGAGTCAAATTGCAATTCGTGGCACTTTTTCCGAGTGCGTCGATCGCGATTACGGAAAAACTATAAGGAGAAGAAAGTCAGTTTTGGGCTTGTTGGAAATCTTAAAATGAAAGTCAAATCTCGCTCCTAGGACATGCGGTTCAAAAGATACAGACGATTTAGTGGAGGTAGATTCTCAGAAATAAAGTAAGATTCAAATGACAAATGACACTTTCACAGGTTTGAAATTACAGAATGGACTCACGATTTCTATGCAGTTCCAAATAGGTGGAAATGGTTTCAATTAGATTATTGTAAACTAAGAGATTTGTTTTGCACAGCTCTGGCTGCATACTCACTCCTAATTTTGGAAGGAATGGGCCTCGTCACAGATCTGGTCAACAGGTTTAGCTGCGATTCTCTCTGCTCAGCGGTCTGGATCTGGCAAAGGTTCTTGTCACTGCACAGCGGTCTGGTCTGCGGTTCTGGATACAGCAGTGCTCTCTGGGTCTGGTTCTGGCAAACGTTTTTGGCTAGAATCAAACAGCAGAGCCCGGCTGTTTTATTCTGATGTGCCCCTTGGAAGTCTGGGGTACATCAGTTTGCAAAATTGTAAGGCCAGCTGAGAATACTTTTAGCTTGCAGTAGGCCTTCTGCTTCAAGGTTCTGGAGTCTGGAGTCTGGTTTTCTAAGTTCTGGTCTCTGGATAGTGCCTGAATTTGGATGTCGTCCGTCAAAGTGCTTCGCAAGAAAGTGGAAAGTGAATGTCCCTACCTGGGTCTCAGTGGCTCTTTTTATATCTTTTGAAAGTGGGTGGGAAGGCTGACTTTCTATGCCCAACCCTCTGAGGATCCTGATAGGTTAAAGGATTTTCTGTGCTCTCACTGGAGAACAGAGTTGTGAGTTCGAGTGTTGCTACATTTTACAATCTATTGAAGAAACGCCCCTTTGCTTTTACTGAGAACCCAATTTTTCATAATCAAACATGTTTCCAAGGTACACTAGTTGTTAAGAATACATGTACACATCCCAGATTAATTTAATACGGTTCTCTGTTCAAGCCCCATGTTCCTGCGAGCTTGGGTTCAGAAACGACAACATGTTGCGCTTTTTAGTGGGTTTCGCCATATTGGTTTTTCATCAAATCTTCCACGGAAGTACACCCCGTCCCTGAGCATATCACTATAAGTTATCATATTTCTAGCATAAACACTACACCCACAATATTCATAAATCCAGGGGTTCGGTCTCGGAAGATGGTACGGAGTTGAGTTTAGTCTCAAATTTTAGGCACATTTTTCATATTAAGTATGTCCAAATTGTACATTTTTGTCAGCTTCATAAAATATTTTATAAGCAATTTAATAAAACATACATTTGCCTCTCCTTCAGTACACCCATTTGCTTGTCCCCTCCCCCGGGAACATGGCTTGTCTCAGATATCAAATGTCTTTCCTTCCCCCGGAGCAACTGTTGACAATTACACCTCAAATCATCAGCATATCCTATTCAGTAGACAGAGTCTATTGTGTTGACTGAGGTCAGCAGACCAGGATGCCACTCTGCATCTGATTAACATGACCATGTGATCTCCTGTGCTGTTGCTGGTAAGAGCAGGTGTCTAGGTTTCCCATGGACAGAGGCCTCTTGAACTTTTAATTGAATCAGACTGTCTTCTTGTGAGGAGTTCTGAGGTGTGAAGGCTTCCCATTGACCAGCAAGGCTTTGAAGTTTCCAACTAACTCAGGTTCCTTTTCAGCTCCTGAAATACAGTTCTCCTGTCAGAGTTTAGACCGCTAGCGCCGGTTAGTGTCAAGCACCGGTACTGCACCCATTTTTGGGAGCTGTCTTGAATTAATCCATTTCAAAAAGGGGATTTTACTTGATAACACATGATCCTTGCTAACATTGTATTGATGTGGATTCTGCAGTGGAGTAATGTAGAACACCCAACCAGAAGTTGGATTTTTGTTTGGTGGTTTCGTGCCCATGATTTTAGCAATTTTTGACATTAATAACAACAGATTTTGAACAGCACCATATCCCTTTGCACTGATTTTGCTCATGGCGCTTCTGGCCCATCACACTCGCACTGGTGGGTGGCAGGTCAGGTGACCATTTTGATGTGCGCAAAAACTGCGTGGTTTTCCTGGATTCTGGTGCAATTGTGGGCTTTTCGGCCTTCTTGGATTTTCTATGCCCACAGCACCAAATTTTGCAGCATAATAACTTGAACGTGGGTCGATACACCTGACAAACCCCCCCGCCTGACTGCACTTTGATTTCGAGTCGAGGGGGAGTTGGGTGCAAAGGATGTTTTGACCCACGCGCTGGGATGTCCGCATCATCTTCTTCCGATTCCGCAGATGGCACAGTTCAGCATCTTTTCCTCCATCAGGGTGGATCGGTCGGTTCTCCTCGTCGGTCCTGATGGGAGTTTCGGGCGGTACCTCGGGCCCCACGGATCTTTGCTCCCGGTCCCCGGGTCGTCCTCCTTGGTCAGTCTCCATGGTTTATCTCTGTCTCTTCTCACCTAGGATGACAAAGCAAAGCGGCAGAAACATATTTGTAGACATTTCACCACCACTATTAATGGTGGGGCGAACATATACATTTTATACATCAGGATACATTTGCATTCCAGAATCATAGAATTGTATAGGCTATATGTGGAATATTTTAGGGTTGGAGTTGTATTACTCTGGAGCGGCCCCCTCTGAGATTGCAGAGGACTCCTCCAGTTGCTGCAGAGTGTGACTGGGATGGCAACACTTTAGCTGATTTATATGGACCCACTTGTCTTCCCCTTCTGCCAAACTACCCTTGGGGATGCGGATCTTGTAGGCGACTAGGGAGATCTTGTTTACAATGGCCCTGGTTTTGGCCAGCTGATCAGCTAAGTCATTTCCAGTTTTGTCTGGTCCCTCTACTTTGGAATGACCCTTGATCATCTTCCAGTAGATGGTCATCCCATTCACGGTGACCAGATCATCAATGTTTTGAATTAACTTCCCATGTTTCAAGGGTTTGTTATTAGCACATAACATGCCCCTGGTTTTCCAATTAACCAGGTGCTCCACGAACCCATTCCGTACATAGTCTGAATCTGTGATTATGAACAGATTGTGAAGTTGATGTTGGACAGCAGTGAGGATGGCTTGACCATCAACTCTGCCACCTGACTACTTCGGGGACCAATCTTGTATCCAGCGGAGGGTTCTGGGGACTCATTCACTCAGACTTTGTGTGGGGAATTAAGGTATGCCTCCATGTTGTCCTTGATTTTTAGACTTTCGTCCTCGAGACAATTTTCTCTGGCACAATCATGCAAGTCAGCCAGACCTTGCGCGAGGGGACTCTTCTTATTTTGGCCATATCTGACCTCCACAGGAAAGCCTTGCATTGACAGAATCCAGGAAGTAATTTGGGAATTACTCACATTTCCAGCCCGGATTCTGTCACTTTGGAGATATTGCAGAGGCTGGTGTGGAGTCTCCACTATGATGTGTTCCCCCTGGATAAACGGGCAGTAATTCTTCAATACCCACACCGTTGCCAGGAGTGCCTTCTCACAATCGATGAATTTTTCCTCCACAGAGGATAACGTTTTGCTTGTATAGGAGATTACTTTATTGACCTTGTCATGCTTTTGATATAATACTGCAGTCAAGCATGTATTAGAGAACCCGGTCTCCAAGAAAAACTCTGACCCCCCCCTTCAAGAGATGAATCAGGGGTCTGGTGATCTCTGCATAGCCCTCAATGAACTTTCTGCTGTAATTAGTCAGTCCAAGGAGGCTCCTTAGTTCCCGCAGAGTTGTGGGTTCTTTCAGTTTCTGGAGTGCTTCCACTTTCTTTTCCTGGGGACAGAGACCCTGAGGAGTAATCTCATGCCCCGAGAAATTAAGATGGGTTCTACACCACTGTGCTTTCTGAAAGGAAAGTTTTGCTCCGGCGGCCCTCAACTGTGTCAGAACATAACGGATCTCCGCTATATGTTCTTCCACAGATGAACTTTTGATGAGGACATCATCTACATAAGCCAGGTTACCCCTCGCACCCAAGTTGGGCATGGCCTTATGTAGGAAAATGTTGAATTCATTGCCGGAGTTGAGATATCCGAAGGGAGTCCGGGTCCATGTGTACTGCTGGCCCCCAAAGGTAAAAGCCAGATTCGCACTTCTTTGAAGTTTTCAGCACAACTTTGCTCCACTCGCAAAGGCAGGCCCAGCGACAGCGCAAAATGCTTCTGTAAATCTTGTGTGGGGAGCACCAGTGAGATATCTCTCATAGCCAGCGCTCTAACCCCTTGGAGCTCCGTCTGTCTTCACAGCCCAGACTGAATTAACTTTTCTCTGCATTTCTTGTCCCAAGAAACCTTCTGTCCTTCCCCTTTTGACCTTTCTTGTCTGCCTATAATCTCCCCCAATCAGGTTAACAGGAATGCATTCTGTATCAACCCTCATGTTTAGAACAATGAGGGCTTTAGGTCTCCCTGAATACATGTTTCATTCTGATTCATGCTGCCTCTTTCCCTCTGCTCTCCACAAGCTAACACAGAACAAAAATGCCAATGTGCATTTAAAAACGAATAACAGCAGTGCCACCAAACATGGATTTTCACCTCATTTTGCACATGAGACTACATTATAATGTTAAGGAAGTTAAAATTAGTATTTAGCAATGTTAATTATGTCAGTCAGTTATATCATTTAATGTAGTCTCCATGTATAAGGTATCCCAAAAAATATGGTGCACTTCAATATTTGGCGCAGCAGCACTAAGCTTTTCTATGCGTGCATTTCATTCTCTGCAGTTTCAAGTGGGCTTGGCTGTGTTGCAAAACCTGCATTTTGCATGCCACCAACAACACCTTTACATGTCATACTGGCAAAAAAAAAAAAAAAAAAAAATATATATATATATATATATATATATATATATATATATATATATATATATATATATATATATATGCCATATTACTACTAGCAACAAAAATGCCTCTACATTTTGCAATAAAAAAATGCCATTACATTTTGGTAAAATATCTATGTCCTTACATACCCTCCTTTTCCGACAATTCTGGCTACCCAAATCCACAATTGGAGGAAACCCAAATTGTTTTTCTTTCTTTTCATTATCTTAGAATGTATGTGCAATGGGATATCTTTAATTTCCCATTGTTGCCAATATCATAAGTAACATCTACATCTTTACAGATAAAATTATCAACCATCCTCCCATCACTAACACTACTACTGATAAACCCAACGTAGTACGTTCCACACAGGTTCCCCAGTTAAAGACATTCACCTCCATTATACCCAGACTACTAACTGTAATGTTGTTCTTTCTCAGATTCATCTTAATAGTATGCTTTTCCTTATGACTCAGTAAAAATTCTACATCCGGGTCTATCGGAAATGTATCCCTTTGAAAAAACTCAACATTTTCCACTTGGCCTTCCCAAATATAATTTGTAATATGAAATAATGTTAGACCCCCAACTGAGACAATTGTATCCTTTTGGAACCTGCAAGTAAAATACATTATATTTCAATTGCTTGACAACAAACGTTCCATTATTTAGGTGTGTAATCGTAACGTTCTTCATAAAGGTGCTGACCAACCATCTATTTTTAACCATTTTTGCTTGTGCTAACTCTTCACCATCCGGATTGCTAATGGCCATTTGACATCCTCCTGATAAACCTGGATCAGATTTTAAACCACAAATAGCATCTGTAGCATCAGGAACAAATGGTTTATCTGGACACATGTAATTTTGTTCTTTAAACCTTATGTATGTTTCCAGGTTTGGAATCAAGTAAACCTCAGGCTCCCATGACTGAAATGCCACCATCTCTGGAGTTTTAATTTTTATGTATTTCCCTTCTTGCCAAAATTCCAGGTTATGTACCCACTTAGTTTGGTAAATAGGTTCAGGAGCTATATATTGAATGCACAGCAAAAACCCAATTTCCATTCTTTCTAAATTCACATATAGTAGCATTGCATTGCCCATTTCAAATGCAACCTTCACCTGCATTACTTCAATTTCCCTTTTTGTGATCCTTTCCATCATTTGATGAACAATATCTTGCGAAACAAAATATAACGGTATATGTCCTTGAATTAATTGGGGAATTGCTGTTTGGACCTCTCTCTCATGTAATTTGTCAACAATCTATCAATAGGATTTACTACATTCATAATCTCATTTAATATTCGGTCATGCTTAATTATCACTTTGGTACTATGTTGTAGAATTTCATCTGTTCATTTAGTAACACATTTCACTTGTTCATCCAATCCACTCCTAATTCCATCCAAGGTCTTTTGGATCATTTCCAGGTCATTATTCAATTGTTGTGCTTTGGCACTCAATGTCCCTACTGAAATGGCATTAGCTGTTGACATTGTAGTACCAATTACAGCCCCAATAATCGACATTACCAAGGAGACCACCAGCATTACTGCCTCTCGCTTTCCCCTCCTTTTCTTTATAACTGCTGAATTCACAAATGTCTTTTCTAATTGCATTAACATATCTCTTATTGTCTGCTAAGCGTCCTCTTTTCTCAATTCTAGCCAATCTTTAGTCTGGTTGGTTACGATCCAGTTTTATTAATACATTTTTCTATCAAATTATCAGGATTCATGGGTACATATATATACTCTGGAAAATCATTCTTCTATTGCCCATAATAAACCCAGGCACTTCCTCCACTGCAATACCAGATGCTGGTCCGGGCTCAATGATAACTTGTGCTTCCATAGCTTTAAGATTCCCTGCAACCATAATAATCGGCAACCATGTTGCTGGCGCCATCATCAATGACATCCGTCCTGCAGACTTGGTCTTCGCCCTTGCCCGCGTCTTTTTGGGAATTTCCTCCCACGTACTCCAGGACTCCGTCATCTCTCGTGTCCTCCGGTCCTGCGACCTCCGACCCCATAAGATCAATTATTTTTTCTAAATTAAATAGAAAATAGACATATTAAGTACATAGCACTATACCAATTTCACCCTTTCTACCAAAAAAAATGTAGTCCAAAACATTCTGTTTGATTTCTGAAACTAAGCACATGTTAAAGAGAAAAAACAATATACATAAGACACCATCATACATAAAAAAAAAACATTTCAATATTGTACAATAGTAATTCAACCTGATTCAGTACCTTATATCAATGTTTATCACCTATGGTATTTATATTTACATTTATCTCTACAATAAGGACTACATCTATTTTTATTTCTATGGTGTGGGACACTATGAGGACAGCCACTGTTTCTTCCTTTCCATGTAATGAGGGCACTTAAGCTGTTTCTACTTGCTCAAGTCTCCTGATTTCATGTTTGGGATGACAGGGCTTGATTTGGTTAACATGAACACATTGCTCTGTTACCGTTTCACCCTCTGTCTTCAATATTTTGTAAACTACTGGGGACACCTTATCCACAATCTCAAATGGCCCTTGCCAAGCCTCAAGAAATTTAGAATTTTTATGTTTACATTTTCCAAAATGAAATTTATATACCTGATCCCCTACATTATAGTCTTTCACTGATGTCTTTCTATCATAATATGACTTTGCACTGTCAGCAGCTCTCTCCAAATTTCGCTGCACAAATGCAAATGCATGTTGTAAATGCTTCCTCAGTTCTTCCACATATTCGTGAACTGTAGATGCACTTACACATGTCTGTTCATGTGGCCTGAATAATAAATGTTGTGGCAGCACCATCTTCCTACCTGTCAACACCTCATGAGGGCTGATACCTGTTGCATTGGCAGGAATCGATCTGATTGCCATCAAAACCAGGGGTAATCGTAAATCCCAGCTGGAATCTGCCTCCGCTACAAACTTCTTTAATATCTCCACAACAGACCTGTTGCAATTATTCAATATTCCCAGAAGAGGTGGGTCAGTACGCAATATACAGTTTCCTTTTCATCCCCAATATCTGCCACACCTTACTCATCAAGGTGCTTGTGAAATGACGTCCTCTGTCTCACTCTATTCTTTGTGGTAATCCAAATCTTGAAAATGTATGATTTACCAGTAATGTAGCTGCGGTTTGTGCACTACAATCTGGTGCAGGAATACACTCTACCCATTTCGACATCAAACAAACCACAGTCAAAAGATAACGGTTCCCCCTACTCAACCTTTTTACAGGCCCTACATAGTCAATTTGCAAATCTGACCATGGAAGGGTTACGCCTCTTCATCAGTGGAGCTCTATGCATTGGTGAAGCAGGTTTAAATTGGGCACATACCAGGCAACCCCTCATGTATAATTCCACACCTTCGGACATATGTGGCCAGTAAGCATAATCTATTAGTATTTCTAAAGTCTTTTGTGAACCTCTGTGTCCTGCAGTTATTGCATCATGCGCATGGTGTAGCATTAGCCCTCTGAATGAAGGGGGTACCACCCATTGTATCTGTCCTGTTATGGATTCCCTGATCATGAGTCCATCCTGTAGTCTAATTCATTTTTTTATTCTTTAATAATACCCTCAACTCTTCTTTCCCTGTACACCAATTTCCAGTTAAAGGATTTTGTTCGGGGTACATCAAATGATTATAATAGATCCCTATTATTGGATCATCCTTTTGTGCCTTAATCAGATCTTGATCTGGTGTATCATAACTCCATTGCACTACTGGTTGTTCTACCTCTTTTGGAGCCTTAAGGCGTGTAATTGCATCTATTTGTATTTCACCAATTAAGTGCTCAATGGGTAATAACTCTCCCATAACAGCCCCAATCTTGGCTAAGAGGCCTGCTTTATCATTTCCCTCCTTATGGTTAAGTGACTTCAATTCAGCACTCCATCTAAGTCAATGCCTAGTCTGGGATGCCCAAGGGAAACCCTTATTTATATATTTTTTATGACAAGTTCATAGATCTGTGATAAACCCTTGTATAACACCCCTCTCTTTGGATCCCCCTGACCTCACTGAGCCAAGAAGTAGGTTTCTTTTGCAAATTAAAATATTTATTTTAAAAATTAAACAATATATATATATCACAAATTTGTGAATAAATTAATATTTGATAGCACACTTATAAATATAATGTTGATCAACAATGGGTAATGTTACAATTGCACACTCCTTTCAATCAGTGAGGAATGCAATCAAATGCAATACAAATTCCAGTTCCCCCCGAGCAATCTTAGAGCAACCGGTATGCTTCAAAACAGGCAGAAATACCTTTAAATGTGATTTGCAATTAAGTGAACAATATGCTAAAAATGATTTTAATTCCCTATAGGAGATTCAGGGTAGGTGGCAGCTACTTTGAATTAGTTCAGGTCAACACTAGTAATTAATCAGGAATGATTATCAGATTGAAAACGAATTTCAGCAGTTGCAAGCAACAGACAGCGATTTTTGACAGGTGGAGAAATTGAGTCAAATTGCAATTCGCGGCACTTTTTCCGAGTGCGTCGATCGCGATTACGGAAAAACTATAAGTAGAAAGTCAGTTTTGGGCTTGTTGGGCTTGTTGGAAAGCTTAAAATGAAAGTCAAATCTCACTCCTAGGACATGCGGTTCAAAAGATACAGACGATTTAGTGGAGGTAGATTCTCAGAAATAAAGTAGGATTCAAATGACAAATGACACTTACACATGTTTGAAATCACAGAATGGACACACGATTTCTATGCAGTTCTAAATAGGTGGAAATGGTTTGAATTAGATTATTTTAAACTAAGAGATTGGCTTTGCACAGCTCTGGCTGGATACTCACTCCTAATTTTGGAAGGAATGGACCTCGTCACAGATCTGGTCAACAGGTTTAGCTGCGATTCTCTCTGCTCTGCTGGTCTGGATCTCTGGTTCTGGAAAAAGTTCTTGGCACTGCACAGCGGTCTGGTCTGCGGTTCTGGATACAGCGCTGCTCTCTGGGTCTAGGTCTGGCAAAAGTTCTTGGCTAGAATCAAACAGCACAGCCCGGCAGTTTTATTCTGATGTGCCACTTGGAAGTCTGGGGTAAATCAGTTTGCAAAATTGTAAGGCCAGCTGAGAATACCTTTAGCTTGCAGTAGGCCTTCTGCTTCAAAGTTCTGGAGTCTGGAGTCTGGTTTTCTAAGTACTGGTCTCTGGATAGTGCCTGAATTAGGATGTCATCCGTCAAAGTGCTTTGCAAGAAAGTGGAAAGTGATTGTCCCTACCTGGGTCTCAGTGGCTCTTTTTATGTCTTTTGAAAGTGGGTGGGAAGGCTGACTTTCTATGCCCAACCCTGTGAGGATCCTGATAAGTTAAAGGATTTTCTGTGCTCTCACTGGAGAACAGAGTTGTGAGTCAGAGTGTTGCTATATTTTACAATCTATTGAAGAAACGCCCCTTTGCTTTTACTGAGAACCCAATTTTTCATAATCAAACATGTTTCCAAGGTACACGAGTTGTTAAGAATACATGTACACATCCCAGATTAATTCAATACAGTTCTCTGTTCAAGCACCGTGTTCCTTCGAGCTTGGGTTCAGAAACGACAACATTTTGCGCTTTTTAGTGGGTTTCGCCATATTGGTTTTTCATCAAATCTTCCACTGAGGTACACCCCCTCCCTGAGCATATTACTATAAGTTATCATGTTTCTACCATAAACACTGCACCCACAATATTCATAAATCCCGGGATTCGGTCTCAGAACATTGTACAGAGTTGAGTTTAGTCTCAAATTGTAGGCACGTTTTTCATATTAAGAATCTCCAAATTGTACATTTTTGTCAGCTTCATACAATATTTTATAAGCAATTTAATAAAACATACATTTGCCTCTCCTTCAGTACACCCATTTTCTTGCCCCCGCAAACTTGGCTTGACTCAGAGATCAAATGTCTTTCCTTCCCCCAGAGCAACTGTTGACAATTACACCTCAAATCAGGCATATCCTATTCAGTAGAAAGAGTCTATTGTGTTGATTGAGGTCAGCAGACATGGGTGCCACTCTGCATCTGATTAACACGACCATGTGATCTCCTGTGCTGTTGCTGGTAAGAGCAGGTGTCTAGGCTTCCCATGGACAGAGGCCTCTTGAACTTTTAATTGAATCAGACTGTCTTCTTGTGAGGAGTTCTGAGGTGTGAAGGCTTCCCATTGACCAGCAAGGCTTTGAAGTTTCCAGCTAACTCAGGTTCCTTTACAGTTCCTGAAATACAGTTCTCCTGTCAGAGTTTAGACTGCTAGCGCCGGTTAGTGTCAAGCACCGGTATTTCACCCATTTTTGGGAGCTGTCTTGAATTAATCCATTTCAAAAAGGGGATTTTACTTGATAACATATGATCCTTGCTAACATTGTATTGATGTGGATTCTGCAGTGCAGAAATGTAGAACACCCAACCAGAAGTTGGATTTTTGTTTGGTTTCGTGCCCATGATTTTAGCAATTTTTGACATTAATTAAAACAGATTTTAAACAGCACCATATTCCTTTGCACTGATTTCGCTCATGGCGCTTCTGGCCCTTCACGCCCGCACTGGTGGGTGGCAGGTCAGGCGACCATTTTAGTGTGCGCAAGAACTGCATGGTTTTCCTTGATTCTGGCGCTATTGTGGGCTTTTCGGCCATCTTGGATTTTCTAAGCCCACAGCACCAAATGTTGCAGCGTTATTACTTGAACGTGGGTCGATACACCTGACATTATCTTCTCCTGGAGTCTTTAATTGTCCACAGATTTTCCTCCAGTATATTGTTAAACCATTCTCTGACACTAATTTGTCTATAGCCTGTATCATTCTTCCATGTTCGAGGGGCTTTTTATTATATTTAATCATGCCTCTTGCATTCCAGCCAGGCAAATATTCTACAGAACTATTTTGTTCATAATCAGAATCAGTCACCAGCATAATTTCACTGAATGTATTATCAACTGCAGTAGTAATTGCTTTATAAGGCTGCCAACTCTGCTACCTGGCTACTTCTAGCCCCAATTCTCATCCCTATACTAGGAATGTCTTCACATTTCAACCAGACATTTCCTATTCCTGATACCAATTGTTTACAACTGTCATTTTCAATGTGAAAAGCACATCCATCAACATATACAATTGGTAAATTCTTGCATGTCTTTTCATCAAAAGCTTTATGTGCTGATTGTTCAGACTCCTGCAAACTAGATTGTACCTCTATTTTGCCGGATACACATTCAGCTGCACAGTCATGTAAATCTGCTAATCCTTGGGCAACTGGGCTCTCTATATTTTGGCCATAACTCACTTCTACTGGAAAGCCTTGTAATGCCAATGTCCATGAAGTAATTCTGGACTGTGCTAGATTGCCTGACCTAATCCTTTTACTCTGTAAAAACTGCAATGGTTGATGATTCGTCTCAATGATTACCTTTTCCCCTTGAACAATGGGGTGGAAATGCTACAACGCCCACACAGTGGTCAAAAGGGCCTTTTCACATTCACTGAATTTAATCTCAACCCGTGAAAATGCCTTACTTGCATAAGCAATGGTTTTGTGGTTCAAATCATGTTTTTGAGATAACACTGTCAACATACAATGTTCAGTGCAACCTATTTCTATAAAGAAATCTTTGTTTTGTATGAGATACGCTAAACACGGTGCTTTTATGAGACATTCCTTTAATTTAGCAACTGCCTCAGATTGCTTCTTTTCCCATTTCCAGGGTGCATTCCGCTTCAATACTTTAGTTAATGGTTGAGTAATTTCGGCATAATTTTCAATAAATTTCCTGTTATATCCTGTCATTATTAATAAACTTTTTAAACCTTTCACATTTCTAGGATCTTTCAATTTCTGTATAGCCTCCACCTTTTTCTTTTGTGGATTTAGCCCATGTTCAGTTACTTCATGGCCTAGGAAATTCACCTTTTTCTTGCACCATTGGGCTTTCTGCAAAGATACTTTGGAACCCGCCTTTTGCAATTGGCCAAGTACATGTCTAATATAATCAAAATGGCTTTTTAAGTTTTCATTTTTTATCAGGACATCATCCACATAAACTATAGTTCCTCTTTCCGCTGCGTCAAGCACAGCCTTTCTCAAAAATATGCCAAATTCGCTCCCACTATTGACATACCCGAATGGTGTTCTAGCCCCTGCGTATTGTGTTTTATCAAATGAAAATGAAAATACATTCTGAATATCCTCTGCCAGTTGCACACACCAATATCCAGATGTGAGATATGTGGTAAATACCTTTGAGCCATGCACCTGAGCACGGCCTTGATCAATGAATGGCAGCGGCCATCTAGACACTGGCACTCTTTTATTCAATTCCCTCAGGTCTGCACACAGACGCCGTTGACCATTTGGCTTTAACACACCCAAAATAGGCATGTTGGAGGTACTATGAATGGGCCTGATAATTCCCCTAGACTCCAAGTTTTTAATTATCTCTGCTAATGACTCTAGGCATGCTAGTGGTAAGCAATATTGGTGCACAAATACTGGATTTCTACCACACCCCTCTGGCAATGTGGCAACGTGTAAATTAATTAGGCCGCAATCATATGCATCTTTGGCAAAACGTCTTTAAATTCCATAAATATTTTTCTCAATTCATTCTTATCCTCTTCACTATCACATGCATCTGCTAACATCATCTGCTCCTCTACCATTTTTGAACATTCTGGGAAATCCTCCAGTGGAGGAATCTCTGTGCTTTCTTCCAACTCTGTGGCTGTATCTCTCTGCAAAGCTGCCACTTTTAGATATTATGGCATATCATCTTCCATTTCAATGTGCTGATTTTCTGTTTCATTTTCATTTAAATCAAACATTATGCAATTCTCTTGATGACAGCACGCTGTCTCATTGGAATCATAAGGGTACACGGATTAAATTTTAAAGATCCCTTTGGGTTGAGAATCCAGATACTCTGGCAACACACCCTGTGCATCTACATATCTCTCTGGGATATTTCCAATCACCATGTTATTGAAATCTGTGGTATAATGTGATTTTTGTATGGCCATTCCTAATAAAGAATTCTCTTCTAAATGAATATCCTGACACCCTGTATTATTCACCATATTTTTGACAGACCCTTCTCCAACATCTATCAATGGGGTATATTCATGATCCAGGCCTTGCTGTTTCATGGATTCATTCAAGCACACAAATGCATTAGAATCTTTCATTTGCTGTCCATTCTTGTACTTTAGTGTTATAGCAATCTGCTTGGTGAATGCAGGGATAGTAATATTCTTCTTCACCTGTAATTCAATTGCATATGGTACCAATTGTGCATAATGATAAGCCTTTCTCTTGTCTTCAAATTCGTGCGCAGGCCCGCCTAGCCGGGACCATATATTTTGGTTAAGGAAATCTAACACCATACACATTCTGTTCATGATATCATTAGCCATGTAAAAATAATTTTGTGTTCCACTCACTATCCACACATTGTGGTAGATGTTTTTTTTGTCCAATGTTAATCTTTAGCATGCACGTTCCTGCAATTCGATTTTCAAAATCTGGGTTGTCCAAACCAGAGACATATTGGTTTTTAATTCTACATTTTGTTATCTCCTCCATCTCCATTATTTTCTGCAGTAATTTCTCATTAATAAAGCTCCTTTCCTGTTCAAGCGCCAAGGTAGCTTTTTTTTAGCTTTTTTCACTTTAGAATGGTCATTTATACCAATATGAATCCATGGCTGCTCATCTTCCATGTGTATTTCAGCAAGGGTGGTGATGTGTTTTTTCTATGTTTGCTTTAGGAATAGTGTTCTGTTTGCATATCTTCTCTTTTAAATAGGAGCGCAATATGTGTTCATCTATTTCAGTTTGCCATTTCTTCCTCCTAGGATCCAAATAAATTTGCAGATTGTTTTTCTTTTTCACTTGGCATTTTATCCTGACATATCAAAATGACAGTGACACTAGGCACACAGCTATTCTGTAGTTATACCTCCTCTGCATCATTCGTTTTAGCAACAGTGTGGCATTCATTTATACTGCTGTTTAGTGATTTTATTTTCTTAGGTCTTAATGGTTTTTTGGTTAAAGACCACAGTACCTCATTTACCCCATCTAGTAGAGGAGACAATCTTTTCAGGCAATCTGTTCCCATCAGGAATGGAATTTCACAAATAGATGTGATCAACACTTCCTGTTTCATTCTGTGTTTTCCTATCTTTATGTCAACCTCATTGACACCCACGATAGGCACCTCCTCACCGTTAAAGTTATGCACTGGGCCTTCACTTGGCCTCACTGTGATCTGATTCTGTGGAGATCGCCCTTCATTGATACTTTTGACCAATTCTTTGGACATAATTGTGGCCTGTGCGCCTGTGTCAATCATTGCAAATGTATTGCATTTCTCGTACACAGTAATGGGAGCATAATATCTGTCTTCAACTTCCTCTAACACACAAAAATTGTGAGTTCTTACTGATTTCAGGATTCACTGTCTCAGACCTTTCTCACTTTTGGCTAAGCACATTGGTAAATGAAAGGGCATTTTTCCCTCCTTTCTGTCCATTTCCGTTTCAGAAATCTTACTCATTTCCCCATATTCTGGGGTCCTTTGGAGTGTGGCCACTGTTCGCCCTTTCATCCAGGGATCACACTACAATCCTCCAACTGAATATGCATAGAAACATTACTTGATAATTTGTCATTTTCTAATTCTGGGCATTTGTGGGTATTTGGCATGATACCAATCTTTTTAACTTCCTCAAAAATCTGTGGTTCAAACAACTCTTCAGGTGACTAATCTGTACCCTCCTTTTGAGTACCTATTCTTCCTGCCTGTATTTTGTTAGCGTTTTGATCATCTAGGGAGAGTGTTCTAACATCCCCACTTACTCCGTGATCAATTGTATTACCCTTGCATGAGTTGTCTTTCTTAAATCTGTCTCTTTGTTCTTTTGGAATTTCATGTTTTCCTTTTTCATTTGTGCAAATTTCCAACGTTTGATTTAACTCCAGGTTAAACTGAACTTCTTTCTTAGATGTATTTGCAATTTCTGTCACATGTTCATTTGCCGGTATTTTCATTTTTAAATAATTAAGCTTCTCAGAGTCATTATGCAAAACCAGATCAGGGCAATCTGTCTTTTATCATAGCAGGTATCAAGAAGATTTTGTCACTTATTATCGGAAGCCACCCGGTCATTGCTATGGCCTTCTGCCCCCTCTTTTGATGACTGTTTTTGGGCCGTACAGAGCTTTCCTATTTGTTCAGCATACATTTTTACTTGGGCCTCAAGACACTGGAACTTTCCATTTCTCTAGAATCTTCTCTCTGTGGCCTATGCCGATATTGATTGTTTTCCCCCTAGTTAAATCTATTCTGATATCTCTCAGGACAGTGATTTCTACTGGTATTGTTTCTGAACTCTTGATTCAAGTGTGGAGGGGAGCGGGGTGCACTTATCCTTTGGTTGTAGTCCCCTGGTGGCGGTGATTGATTGTATTGAGATGGGGCATAATTCATACTCTGCCTCATGTCCTGTCTCTCATTTTGTAAGTATTGCCCCTATGCTGAGTCACATTTTCAGTAAATCGATCCACATACCGGGTCTATCTTGATTACCATATATCATGGTGTTGGGGTCAAATCTGCTCTGTGTCCCCAATGTCTGGTAGGCACCGTTATTTCTTTGATCCTGGTTTTGTCTCTGATTATTGTTCATACCTGATATATCAGGCCGATATCCTGCCCGGGGCCCGTCTCCTAAGTATCTAGGGCTAATGTATCTCTCCCTATTATTAGGATCATTTGATTGAAACATCGGTGTAGAGCGCGGCAACCTTTGTTGATTACCCCTCTGTTCGGGTATCACATTATTTTTGCCTGGACTTTGAGCGGATTCAAGTGACATTTTAGCTAACCTGATCTCCATTACTGTTGCTGAGGATTCTTTAGATGTTGGTCTAGTAACTTTCATTTTATCACTCTTCCCGCGATATACGGGTGGGCAGGAGCCCAGCCCCACCACCGCCACCGCCTTTCGCCATCAGCAGCCAGCAGCATTGTGAGACGACAGCAAGAGTCTAGTAAGGAGCACTGCAGTGCGAGCAAGTGCTCACCTGGAAACACTACCCCTCAGTGTACCTTCATGCCAGAGCTCTCCCACTCCTGCAAACTCCTCCAGAAAGCTTTGTTCACCCCAAATCTCACCATCTCAATACGGCGCCATTACACACGTGCAATTTCCAAAATGGCCGCCTGAGCCGCCTGCATTTCCTGATTACTGGTTACTTGACAACCACCCCTAATGCCCATTGGCTCACTCTCTCTACTTCCGTGAAAGAGCCAAACCAGAAGGCGTGAGCCGGCCCACCAGATCAAGGCACACGGATAAAGGCACTGGCCTGTCTGTGCCTGCCCGTGTCGGGACGTGCCGACGGCCTAAAACTTGCTTCATAGTACCGTGAGTTCTAACCTGCCGACCTTTTGAGTCACACCTCTGAAAGTTCCTGCTCATGACCGCCACGGCCTTCTCCACCCCAGTTCGAACAGCCCTACACTACGTCCAATGTAACGGCAACAGACCTACACATAACTCGCTACCTTAATGAACGGCTTATCTTGCTTTTCGCAACCTGCACCTTTTGGGCGCGCTGTAGGGTATGTACCAGCGCCTGCTACATGATCAGATAGCAGTTCGTCGTCTACTCTCTACTCTAGCATTCCTCCACATGGACAATATAAAGCTGCCCGTATCTTTTCCATAATGTATCCTATTGTTTGCCATTTGCATGCCCGAAACCTGCAAGCTCACTAGGAATGATCGTTACATACTCCAGTACCCTACGTGCGGCATTCAAAAGAGTCTGTTCGAACATTATTAGTGATTACGCCCTGGCCCAATACCTGTTACCGTTATTAGATAGACATGTGCACGCCTTGGTTTGTTACCCTCCTCCTCACAACGTACGCCGCCTCTAGGCTCCCAGCTCCTTTCTATACCCAATCTACCCTAGCTACTCTTTGTTGTAACTTGCCTGAACCTACCACCATTTGGCCACCAGGCGATGACTTGTAAGTTTACTGCTTGCAATTATAACCTACTGTCCGGCATATTTATGGCTGGCCTCCCTACATGATTAGGTCTACGCCTAGCCACTATACCTGGCTATAAAAAACGTGCTTATTTATCGATAGCGCTTGCAGCACTGTTTGTCCCATACCTGCTCAGACGCATGGCTGTTTTATCTGCCGACACCATTGTACCTGTAAGGACGACCTTTGGTTACTGTCCACTGGCCTAACATATTATGATTGCATTGACTGTCTGCTTTCTTGCATCATATCTGCACTGACCGCATGGATACACACAGAGTACTCATTCTGACCACTGGCCCAGCTGCCCCATTTATTGCCTCATCCTCATTGATTAATTGTGTCTGGGCCCAGGTGCCTCCCATGCATTGCCTCATCTTTGCCGTTTAACTGTGTTAGGGCCTAGGTGCCTCCTATCCATTGCTTCACCCTGCTGATTAACGGTGTTAGGGGCTAGGTGACTCCTATTCATTGTCTCACCCTTGCTGATTAACTGTGTTAGGGCCCAGGTGCCTCCTATGCATTGCCTTATCCTGCTGATTAACAGGCTATGGTTATGGTTTATGTAGTGTGCCCAGCCGACCTCATTGGCATTGCCTTATTCTTGCTGCTTAGCGGAGATCTGGCCTAGGTGCCTCTCATGCTTTGACCCTTCTTGCTTAATACTGCCCAACTGTGATCTGGCCTAGGTGCCTAGTCGATCTTCCTTAGGTGCCCAGTTGCCTCAAAGGCACTGCCTTATTTGTGCTGCTTATTCGAGAAAGATGTTAAGTCTAACAATTCTGCTCTGTACATTGACTGACACCCTACACACTGGTACGAGAAGCCTAGTATGCTTCACTGAGCACCCTCCAGCACCTTTCCTAGATCCCAGCCCAACCAAACTGACAAATACAGCCTCGTATAATGCTACCTCCATACAACCTACACATTACAGTGCCCCAGGGACAGTAACTCATGCTTCTCTACCATGTGCCACGTCTAATAGAAACATAAGACTCCATGCCAGATTAACAAAACTACATCAACCATTGAGAAGATCTCTACCTCCCACCAACCAGAAAACAATGCACATGTTGAAACATAGTCATACTAACTTGTCACCTCCACACTCTATTTCCAATACCAACGCCTCCCCAACTAACAATCATAAGAGTAAGCTAACTGATAATATCACAGCCAAACCCATCCAGGTCAAAGCTGTAACTGAAGCCGGCCCCCTTAAAGGTGCTCTTCTCAATGCGAGATCGCTTGTCGCCCACTCCCTCGACATTGCTGACCTAATCACAGAAGGTAATCTGGATTTCCTTGCGATTACTGAGACATGGCTACATAACGCGGCAGGACCGTTGCTTATGTTAGCCATCCCAGATGGCTATACAATAGTTAGGCAAGAACGAGATGGCTCATGAGGAGGCGGTATTGCCATCATCTCCAAAAAGTGTCTCTCTCTTAGACTAGTCCCTACCCTGTTGTCACAATCCCGTGAAACTATATCTGCTAAATTCCAGATAAACAATTCACAATCACTGACCATTCATCTAGTACCGGGTCCCCTTGGTACCTTTGAGGAGGATCTGCATAACATACCCACTAATAACCTCAAACCGTCCTCTCAATTACTCTTATATTTGCACAGCTACTATTTCTTCCATCATGTCCCTTTCCTGGAGAGACCACTCACTGGTATCCTTTCACTTATCCACTACCAGACCCACTCTCACAGCCCCTCCACTAGCGCCACCATGTCTAACTAGAAACAAAAAAAGCATTACAGTAGATAAAGTAATCCCTGCGATCCTCCCTACTCTTAATGCATTACCAGAAAATTCAGATCCCAGTATCCTAGTCCATGAAGTTAACAACATTATGCTCACCACTTTGGATAAAATCGCCCCTCTCAAACTCAGACCTAGCAAACCAAAAGCCCACTTAAATAAATGGTTTATGCCACAACTCAAAGACTTACGCCTCCACAAAAGAAAAAGTGAAACCAGCTGGAGACTTTGCCCATTTAATGACAAGAAAGACAAATTAACCTTGCTCTCCTTACACTATAAGAATGAAGTTTGCCGGGCAAAACACAACTCTTATGATGAGCGCATTGCTAAATCCAACTCCAGCATGAAATAACTCTTTTCTATATTAAAAGAACTAGAGTCACCCATAGCTATTCCCGATATCTGTGCTAAGGATAAGTTCTGGTGTGCAGACATCCAACATGCTCTAGCAAACAAAATCAACATTATCCAAAATAAAATACAGCAAAAAAAGGAAACGTTGAACCTACAGCACCCGCCTAAGAACCCTCCGCCTAGTGGCCCACTGACGGCACACAACAGTATATTCCACTTCACCAAAATGTCGACCCTGGAAGTAGAAAAAATGATCCTTTCAATGAAGCCCTCCAATTGTAAAGGCGACATCTGCCCAGTGCAACTAATAAAAGATGCGGCCAAAGAACTATCTCCGCTCATTGCCAAATTGATAAATGCCTCCTTTGCCTCAGGTTCCATCCCTGCCAATCTAAAACAGTCTTGGGTGCTCCCTCTTCTCAAGAAACAGACATTAGATCCTCATCCCCACTAACTACCATCCCATTACCACGGTACAATTACTACTTAAAATATTGGATAAAGCCGCCTACAACCAAATTCAGAAACACCTAGAATTGCATAAACTCTTAGGAGACAGACAATCTGGCTTCCGGCCTCTATACGGAACAGAAACCACCCTAATTGGTTTAAAATCCCAAATCGATTAGCTGAGAGACAAAGGGTGGACAGTACTACTGCTCTTACTTGATCTTTCAGCTGCATTTGATTTAGTGGACCACAAGGTCCTCTGCAGACACCTTGACTCTGCCGCTCACTTCTCCTCTGAGGCTATCAGATGAATTGAATCATTCCTGAGCGAGAGAACCATGAGAGTATTCTCTCCTTCGGCAGCCGCAGACCCCACCCCTATCCTGTGTGGTGTTCCTCAAGGTTCTTGTGTCTCTCCAACGCTATACAACATCTTCACCAAGCCCTTGTTCGATGATTTGGACCATCTGGGTGTCATCTACACTAATTATGCAGATGTTACACAGATTCTCCTCCCGCTTTCTGGGGATCATAGTAAGGACACAGAGTTGGTGAACAGTGTATATCTTATCATCCAGGCATGGATGGCCATCCATGGCCTGTGCCTGAACGATGATAAGACTGAGTTGATAATCATGGGTACACACAACAACATCAACAAACTAGGCCAGGAATTCTCTTCATTCAATATCGACGGGAATACCATCAAAGTCTCCAAGGAAGTAAAAACCCTTGGTTTCTACTTGGACTCCACTTTGTCCTTTGATAAACAGGTAAAATCCTTGGCTTCCACCACGGCCTATACTTGTAAACTGATAAGAGTTGGCAAACCATTCCTCTCCAACGACAGTTGTTTGATCCTGTCAAGAGCCTTAATACTATCCATAATTGACTACTGTAATGCCCTTTACTGTGGTGCTAACAAAACCACCATTCAAAGGCTCCAAACATTACAAATAACGCCTTGAGAGCAGCACTTGGCATAAATAAAAGAACCCATATCTCCTCCATTAGACACCAACATAAATGACTGTCTACTGGCAACAAAATACAGTTAAAGACGTTATCACTGACCCACAAACCATTAAATAATGCGGCCCCCAGCTACCTTACAGACAAACGTCACAGAAGAATCTCTCTCAGACCAACTAGGGCTGGCAATGCTAATTGCCTGGCTATACCCAGATTCAGGCTTACCTCTATTGGTGGCAATAGTTTCCCTGTGAAGGCTGCCAAATTATGGAACCTACTGCCTCAAGACACAAGAGCAGACCAACCCTATCTACATTTCAGAAAAAATGCTATCAAACACCTCATCTGCCTTCTTTGAGAGGTGTGACTTATGCTTCGTTCTTGAATCCCTCTTCCTTCATATTTTTACTTTCCCATTATCTCCCCCTTCTCTTTATCCACTCCAGACCTGGCTGCCACTTCTCTTCACTCTTCGCTTACATCTACTCCTGACTTGCTATATTCTCCCAGTCCTTTGCCTCCTCCCATAAACCATGGTAACTTTGCCTTAACCCATCTCTTAAATCCCTTTGTTTGAGAGCTGCTGGAAAATATCCTGAACTGCCCCTACTGGTTCCCCATCATTCTATCCCCTGCCACCTTTCATTCTATCCTCTCCCACCTTATCCCTTTTGTTTACCCTAAGCTGCTCCTTTATCTCACAACCCTTTTCAATCTACATCATTACAGTTATCTACATCAAGCCTCTTCTTTATTACACCTGCATGCCCTACAATCTGGCTCCCATCTTGCCCACTTTAAAGGAAGCAATTTTACACTTTTCCAACTCTCTCCTTACTGCTAACCACAACAATTTATCTTATTCTATTATATATTTCAGCTACTTTCTACACTGTGGACCCCGCTACCCTTCTTTGCATTCTTTCAGCCCTTGACTTTGCTGGTTCTGTCCTAAATTGATTTCAATCTTATCTTCCTGATCAATCCTATTCAGTTTCAGGTTAACTCTATTCCTCTCCACTTCTCTATGGAATACCACAAGGCTCTGTTCTCGGCCCCTTACTTTTCTCAGGCTATACTATACCCATCTGATCTACTCTTTGTCACTTCTAGGTCGATGACTCACAGATCATCTTTTATGTTTCTGCTTTCATTGGCACCCTTCATTCTAAGGTAACCTCTTGTCTTTCTTCTACTCAGTCCGTGATGTCCTCTAACTTCTATCATCATAAACCCTGGAAAACAAGGTCCTAATTTTTCTTTCCTCCTCACTTTCGCTCCCTTCTTTTCAAATGTTGGCATGTTCAACCTTTTCTCTCATTCTATGCTTCTAAACTTATATCCTCCTTAATCTTCTGCCACATTGATTACTGCTCAGCCCTTTAATAGGTCTCCCTGCTTCTCAGTTTAGCTCTTTACATTCAATTTATAACCCTGTTATCTGTCTTCTTTTTCACCTGCCTCCTGTACTTCCATCTCTTCTTCTCTAAGATCCGTCTTCATCTTGCCCTTTCAGTCTCTGCTACTTTTCCACTTTCTTTCTATTGTCTTTAAGTGTCGTCACAGTCTTGCCCCTTCTTCTTTTGCCTCCTGGATTTTTTTTTACTCTCTACTCATCCACTTTGTTCTTAGTCCAGTTTCCTCTCGTTGTTCTCCAAACCCCATGTGCCTCCTCTTGCTTCCGTTCATTCTCACTTTTAGCACCCAAACATTGGAATTCTGTCCTGCTTACTGTCCGTTCTTTATCCTCTTACCACATATCCCGCACCTGTTTGAAAGACGGGCCTCGTTCCGAGGCTGGCGGTAAGGGTTAACGGTCACCGTTAATGGCAACGGTGACCGTTAACACTTACCACCATATTCCGAGTTCCCTTTTGCGGGTTTGCTTTTAGCAGGCGTTAAAAATCCAACCCGCAAAGGGACCTTGGAGTAAATTACGGCACCGTAATTTACGGTGCCGTAATTTACTCCTTCCCCATTCCCATTGAGCCCTATGGGGGCAGGAATGGGGATGGGGAACCGGTATGGTGAATGGGGAATTACCGGTCCCTCCAACCTTGGAATGGACCGGTAATTACTCCATTCACCATGCCGGATTTCCATGGAGTAAATAGCTCCATGGTTGCTTTCCATGGTGCTATTTACTCCATGGATAGCGCCAGCCTCGGAATGAGGCCCAATGGGGGTCATTCCGAGGTTGGAGGTAAGGAATTACCGGCACCGGTAAGGGTGCCGATGCCGGTAATCCCTTACCTCCGTATTCCGAGGTCCCTTTGCGGGTCCTTCCTTACCTCCTGCTTTTAGCAGAGGTACTTCGGAGGTAATTACGGTACCGTAATTTACAGTGCCATAATTACCTCCTTCCCCATTCCCATTGAGCCCGATGGGGCAGAAATGGGAATGGGGAAGGGCAAAGGGTGAATGGGGAATTACCGGTCCCTCCAACCCTGAAATGGACCAGTAATTACTCCATTCACCATGCCGATTTGGGACGGTTTCGGAGGCAACCATGGAGCTAATTACTCCATGGTTAGCTCCAAACCCGGAATGAGGCCCAATGGCCCTCATTAGGAGGTTGGCGGAATGGGTTTACCGGCACCAGTAATGGTGCCAGTGCTGGTAAACCCATTCCGCCCTATTACAACGTCTCCTTGAGGGACCCGCAATGGGGCGCCTGGTAAAACCAGGTGTCCTTACCGGCTCCCACGAGGAGGCCAGGGAGCTAACAACGGGCCCATTATAAACGGGCCCGTTGTTAGCTCCTTCCCCATTCCCATTGAGCCCAATGGGGGCTTGAATGGGAATGGGAATGGACCGGGTCCGGGTTCCTCAGGCAAGGAATTACCGGGTCCGCCAAGGTTGGCATGGCCCGGTAAATCCTCATTTGAGGAACCCGGACCCGGTATGCGATAAGGAGGCAACAATGCCGCTAAATGCAGCATGGTTACCTCCTAATGAGGGCCCATCTTTTTTCTCTCTTATCAGACTCCTAACCCCCTCTATTCCATTGCATTTATTTATTTATTTTCCTCACTCTTTTTATATCATACTTATAACTGTGTGAAGTGCTTAGGTGAAAGCTCTATATAAATGACAATAATTAAGAATGCAAACAGTCTCCTGGATCATAATATCAAAAATAGACAGGTCTCTCATTATCAGAGTAGTAAACAGAATAGCATCGGTTTGAATAGACAAATATGGGTAGTACGGAGAGGAGCAAAATGGTTAACCCATTGAGAGGCGGCAATGAAGATTTTTAGTGGTTACAAGCCGCTCTCATTGCAAGCAAAAGCCCACCAAAGGTGTCTTTGGTCTCCTGACGTTGCTGCATCAACAAGGGATTCTTATTGTTGCTTGTGAAACTATCTTTTTTTTAGATTGATGATATCTTCATACAATTTCCTGGCTGCCTTCATTCGTAATCCTCTCTCGGGAGCAACAGTGTAAGAGCCTTCTGGAATTCCATCTTAAGCGTCCAGCAATCTTTATCGAACCATCCTTACAGTGCATGTGATTTTGACATTGAATTATGATGGAGAAAATGTATAGTTTCGCTAGATCAAATGACTGTAGCTTCCTTTGTCAGGCAGCTATATCACTCAATTATTGCCACTTGATTGTTGGAGGACTCAACATGCTCCCACTGTCAGATAAGCCATCCAGTGTGATTTCACAGTGGAGATTCTCTGGAAGGGTATCATTCCAAGAAATAGATTGGGGGTCATTACGACCCTGGAGGTAGCCATGCCGCTATTTGCGGCATGGCTACCCCCATTCCGGGTACCGGGTCTGGGTTCCTGGAATGGGGAAATACCGGGCCATTCTGACCTTGGAGGGCCCAGTATTTCCCCATTCCAGGAACCCAGACCCTGAACATCTCCATTCCCATTCGAGCCTCCATAGGGTTCAATGGGAATGAGAAGGAAGCAAACAACGAGCCCATTAATGACGGGCCCGTTGTTTGCATCCTGGTCTGATCGCGGGACCCGCTAAGGAGGACTGGTAAAACCAGGAGTACTTAACGAGTCCCGCGAGGGGACCTCGTAATGAGGCGGTAGGGGGTTAACGGGGCCAGCAGCTCTACCGGCCCCGTTAACCCCCTACCGCCAGGGTCGTAATGACCCCTATTGGGCCTCATTCCGAGTTTGGAGATAGTCATGCCCTTAATAAAGGGCATGGCTACCCCCAAACCTGGGTCTGGGTCCACGTTCCCTGAATGGGGAAATACCAGGCTTTTCCGACCTTGGAGGGCCTGGTATTTCCCCATTCAGGGAACCCAGACCCGGTCCATCCTCATTCCCATTTGAGTCCCCATAGGGCTGAATGGGAATGGGGAGTATGCTAACAACAGGCCTGTTAATGACGGGCCCGTTGTTATCATGCTGAGCTGCTTGCGGGACCCGCTAAGGACGTCTGGTAAAACCAGGCTTCCTCAGCGGGTCCTGCGAGCGGACCTCGTAATGGGGCGGTAAGGGGTGAAGGGCTCCGGCACCTTTACCGACATCATTAACCCCTTACCGCCCTCCTCGTAATGAGGCCCATTGTCTTTTTTCCCTTAATTCAAGGTGGTCCACTCGTCCAGGACCAGTCCAGCTCAGAAGGGCTATTACGGCCTTGTGGCCACTTTCGACTCATTCTATTAGTTGAACATTAATTACCCTGTTTGTGCCTGGCACTGAGTCATACGCAGGGAATAATTCTTCAATGCCTTCCCATTCTATAACAGGATTGGGTTTTTTAACTTCCCTCTCCAGATATTTGAGATCGCGTGCCCTCTGTCTACGCTTACGTTCTATGACATCATCATATTCTTTGCGCTTCCGCGCCTCTTCTCTGACCTTATCTTCCACCCTTCTCCTTTCATTTCTACGTTCATTTTCTCTTCGTACTTCCTCATCCCTTTGTCTCCTCATCTTGTCACATACTCTTTGCTCTTCTTCTAAACCTTGCTGTTTCTGTCTGTCCAAGGCATAGACTGCTCTCTGTTTGCAATCAAGCTGTTTCTCTTGCTCTTCGCGATCTAGCTGTTCACGCCTCAGTCTATCCTTCCGTCTTATCGTTTCATCCCTTGGCTCCTTGTCTTTTTCCTTTCTCTGCGCCTCATCTAACTTCTCTATAGGTCTCACATCATCACTTCCTTTTCCATCGATTTTCAACAATATCTGTCCTCCCATACATTTGTCTTTTGCGAATGCGATCTCATCAGTTCTGCTTTCACCTTCTTTCCATTTCTTTCCCTCTCTCTCTTATCGAGAGATGCACTAATCTGTGCCTGATCCTTCCTCTCATCATCACGTCTCTCCTTGTCCCTCGAGACGGCGGAGGTAAGAATCTTGTCCTGATCCTTCCCTCGGTTCTTGTCACTACTGTAAGTAGGTGACTCATATGCGGGGTTGCTGTACCCTGTGGCTGCTTTAAGCTCCCTCAAGCTTACTTCCCTCAGTTTCTGTTTCAGGCGGGGCAGGTGACACGGTAGGCGTCTCACCCCCCTCCATGCATGCGTTTAATATCCAGTCTGCAGGTGGATCTTCCTCCTTCGCCTGTTTGAACATTTTCCAAAGTTCTAGAACAGCGAGGCGTTTCTCTAATTTTTTTCCTGTATATGTGGCATGCAAGTAAGTCGTCATGTGTTGTAAGACGGCTTTAGTTAAAGAACCATTTTGTGGCCACGGCATAAACATCTTGTGGGCGGTGCCCTTAACCCACTCTGTGCTATATTTCTTAAGCTTGGGTGCATGTTTCTGCAGTTGCTTACATAAGTGTGCTAATGGTGTAATTTCTTCCATGCTTAAATCTATTCTACTTTCCTCTTAAACATCACTTTTCAATGCTTCCATGCAATTTTAACGCTTGTCAATAATATGAGCGTCCACCAAACACCGCAAGCTCCAATCCATTTTTTTTCCCGCCAAAACTTTTTTTTTCACCAATTTACTCAAAAACATCAATCCAAGTGCGATTCCCTCTCAACTATAGAATCACGTAAAAACGCTATTTGATTTCAACCAATACAAGACAAAATATCTTACATGTGACATACAACAGAACAGGTACAACAGACATTTGACGGACTAGACAGACACCAGCTGGACACAAATATATCTGCCTTCTAATTAATACCCCAACATGGAGTTTAAACAAACTCCTTTTATGACATCTTTACCCGTCGTAGTAGGCTATTCGTTCCCTGTTATGTGGGTTTATGAGTTCACGTTTCTTCTGACCGCTATGTTATAGCGCAGGAAACAAGGCGATTCCTCTCTCTCCTCAGGTGTCCGCCCTGGAATCCTCTCTCTTCTCGGGTGTCTACCCCGGTATTCTTTAATATCTCAGGAGTCCACCCTGGTATCCTTTACTATCTCAGGTGTCCACCATGGTATTCTTTACTATCTCGGGTGTCTACCCCAGTATTCTTAAATAGCTCAAATATTCTCGAGTCATTATGCCCTTATATATATACAGTCTTCTCTGCTTCTGACTATTTTGTTTATTCCACCTCCCTCCGCTACCTTTTCCCTTACTTGTTCTAATGCCTATGACATTTGCCAAAGCACTTAATTGTTTGCTTCACTCACCGCTCGCATGGTTCCTCCCTCAATCCTCGGGATCACCGCCTCCGTTACCACCTCTTTTGGTCTTTGGTCTGTTCCGCTGCCCGTAGGAATGGAAGGATTTATGTTACAAAATGGGTCCCTTCAAATCCACTGCAGTTTTTTGGACACATTTACACTATCGTCGTCCACGGGAAGCTTCACAGTCTACTCGGCCAAATGGCGAAGGACTTGTGATATTGCCCTAGACCTAGAGTTACTTTGTGTGGTCCGTCAATAGGTATCTTACCAATAATCAATAGTTGATGGTCAAAACCATTCTCTGCTACCAAGTGTACAGGAGGGCGGAGTGACCTCTGACGGGCCTATGGGATCAGAGCTCACCCTCAAGTACTTTAGGACGGGATAGCTGCACCTTGAGGAGGATGGGGTGCAGGATTCTCTTACTCCTATACCAATCAATAAGGACAACTCAAATGGTTTGGCAAAGGGAAGTCCGTTTAATGACAAATACAAAAAACGGGGAAATATTAGGAAATCATCAGTGATGCAATTGCCCGTCTCGCTTCAACTTCCACAGTCTTCATTTAAACAGCAATTTTTATAGGCAACATTTGTCATCATTGACGTGTAACACTCAAAGTTTTTCATGCAAGTCTATTGGTTGGAAAAGGTAACTTAAGTATAGGTACTATAACTGTATATGGTAACAGGGTGAGAGGATTGGATAACTCTTATCGGGTGGGCATCTACACCCATCCCTCTACAACACTCATGATAGACGTCACTATAAGTACGACGTCTAATTGGTTCTACTAGCTATAGGACCCTAGATTACTTAGTCCATTGTGATTGGGTCGGTTATACCCCTGGGCATAAATCTCCACTTTAATTAGCAGCTTGCAGAATGGTTACCCAGATGCAGCGTGCCCCAAGATTCACCCTGCCTCCCTTTCATCAATCAGTACTTTAGGTCTATGTGTCAATTAGTTGGCTGAGGATGGCCTCGAAACTGTAGCTTCTTATCAGGAAAGGTTATGGCATCCTCGGGTTCTGGGTGACATCAAACGTTGGTACCTCTTCGCATTTGGCTGGTCACGTGTCAGTGAATCTGCTTCATTTTCCATCTATTTGCGTATTTGATTCTCTCTTCGGCCTCGCCACCTGCCTGGGCCTCCTTATCTTGACCTTCATGGGCAGACTGCTATGCTTTTAAGTTTCGATTCTTTGGAGTTGCCGCTCTCCTCCCTTCCTTCAGTTGACCTTGAATTCCTAGACATGAGCTGCTTCTTGCTAAGTTTCGATTCCGTCGTTCTTTCTAACTTTAGCTGAACATGAATCTTGGCCTGTTTGACCCCTAGCAGCCTGGGCTTAATTCTGCTTTTGTAAAATGGAGTCGCAATTGTATAATGTGCTTTGTTGAGGTAGATATATAGTTGGCGCTTGTCGCTCTATTCTTCTACTAAGCATAGCAAGCCATACTGTTTTCTTACCTTCTTGCGTTACAAGCCTATGTACAGACGTTAACTGGTTGCATACTTTCATCCTGCTTTATGGTTGCGTTTCTTTATATTTTGACATCGTCTCTTCTTCTATGTCTAGGATATCTTTACCCATAGTGTTTCATCTTAGTGTGTCATCTTTTGGTTGTTGTTTCTTCATCTGTACGTCTGTCCGGGCCCTCTTGATGTCACCATTGGCCTTCGATTAAGGCCCTTTGGGTCTCTTCTGGGACAGTCTGAAAGTCATCTTCATGTTGTGTCAGCTGTTGGTACGGTTGTCTCAATGGGTACTGTGCTACCCATGGTTGTCTTGTTATTGGCACTTCAACAGGTAGTTCTCTTCTAATGGGCACTGTGCAGAGCCCCAGTATGGCTCTCTGTTGGTTTATTTTCTCCTTATACGTTACATATCTCGGCGAGTATGTTCCTAGTAGAAGCTGATTCACAGGAACTGACACATGTGCGATATCAATTGGAATGTTGTGGCCATGATCACAAGTAATACTATGCACTGTGCCAAAACTGAGGCAAAGCTTTATTTAGAGATTACCCTGTCACCAGCATGGGTTACTTATGATCATCGTAGTTTTGGTATGGGGGACTGCATCACGGCGGCTATCGAGTGGGCATCTTGAGACTTTTGAACCTGCTCTAGGCCATGAGTAGAGCAAGTACTGTGGATCAGGCTACTGATCTAGCAGGTACAAGTACACTATGCTTATGTCATGGAGTGGACGAAAAGGGGCATCTGTTTGGCAGATTACTCTTTTGGAGATGGAATCACCTGCATCATTTCATGTATCAAAAAAAATCAAAAAATATCAGGACTTTGCACCGTTGCCAGATACCAATTCCTCACACGGTTTCATTGAAACATACAACAGAAGGTGCATCGATTTTTCTTTTCTTAATGGTCGATCTTTCAGCATAGAATATGAAAGTTGTTTAATGAGGGCCACCTGGATGGAAAAAGAGTTTAGGAAAGTGGTTCTAAGGCCATCTCTCTCTCTCATACCTCCAATGGGATTCCCTTCCTAGCCCAGGAATCCTAACCCCTGGTTAGCGCTATTGCTCGGTAACCCTCAATGTCTAATTTCTGCCTTGTATTAATGGTGTTCTCCCTAAAAGCTAGCTCACTAACACCATCAGGGACTTCCTAACGGGCCCTACACTATCAGTGATTTGTTCTAAGAGGGTGGTATATGCGCTGTTCGGTCTTCCAGCCCTCTATCCCCTTACTACTCTTGTCTGCCCTACTCCATCCACCTTATCTCCTCCCACATCCTTCTTCCCTCTCCTATTTCAATACTATCCTCCCTACCACTATCCTCTCTCCACTCTACTACCTCTCTACCTTCTCTCGCACCAACACTGCTGCTACTCTTACTAATTCTGCTCTCACTTCTCTGCGCTTCCCTCTGTTGACTTCCAAACTACTAGTCCTCAACTCCGCCTTTTGATATTACTCCTCTGTTACTCCTCCATCTTCCCTACTACTACCACACTCCCTGCACTACTCCTGCTCTCTTCTCTCCCAAACTAAGAGATATGCTGTCCTGCTCACCCTTCCCACTTCTGTCCTAACACTCACTTCCTCCCACACTAACTACTATTACTCCACTCCGCTACCCCATCTCTTTCTCTGCTCTCTCCAACACACCTTCTATACTCCTCTCCCCACTTACTGCACTACAGCTGGTACCACTCTCTGTCACAAATACCTAATTTTTGCTAAGCTCTGCCACCAACTCTCCAATGCTCCACTCCTCCACCAATCTTCCACTTGGTCTCTCAGTCCACCTTCAGCTCCTCCTGCGACCTCACCCATGCAACCCACAATCTACCCCTCCTGCTGATTTTACAGTGCAGGACTGTTGGTTCTGCGCCTTCCTTCCCTACGACTGCAATGCTCACATGAACCTCTGCGCCAATCGGGCCTGCCTTTTCTCCATTGGTTGAATTACACAGTCGAGAGTATTTAAAAATAAAATCTAAGCCCCTCACTGTTTTGCCAGCACAGTTTTCCTGACTGTCTCTGATGTTGGTCTACTGTGCTGTGTAGCTGGAAATTCATGTTTCTGCTTTTGCTGTTTTTGCTGAGGTGCTGGTTGACTTTGGGTTGTAGTGCTGGCTCACCATTCATAAGAATTGCTGTTTTTCAGTATTCTTGTTTGATTTCAGTTCAGGTTGTCCTAGCTGTTCAGTGTTGCATTGTGGGAGATGTGAGTCCTAAAACAGAAAGAACAGATCAGTGTCCAGCAACTGTATTGAGAGGCATTGCGAGGTAATGAGTGGTACCAGGGTTGACATTTTTGGCACATGGATTATTTTCAGGGATGGGCACCCACAACTCCCACTTTGCATAACTGGGCCACGGCTGGTTCTGGTGTCTGTTTAAATGAGCCTCCTGCACCAGGTTGGGAAGAATCCCTCTCCCTCACCCCTTTAATTGGGTCATGAACCTGACCCTGTCCTACAAGTTAGGTTTGTGATGATTTGTTGTTTCACAAATTAAAACGTTTTCAGCACAACATTGTCTTTTGTCCCTGCTCTGTCTGCAGCCCACTGCAGTGTTGAATGGTGCATAGACTTGTCTTCATCATTATTGCCAAATCCGATCTCATTCTCAGGTGGGATGGGTACTTGATGTCATATAGTCATAGCTGGAAAATGCAGCAAAGGACGCACCATCACACATTTTAGGGGTTGTACTGAAGGGCAACTTCTACTGCATTCCTTGCTTGTTTACTGTGTTGCACCTGGACAGTTGACAATGGATGCTGTCGTGTAAGCAACGATGGAAGCAAGCAAGTAATAACTGAGTGAAGAGAGCAGTTCTGACTGCTAAAGCATTACATACGTCACACAACATCCTCTAATGG
This sequence comes from Ambystoma mexicanum, assembly GCF_040938575.1. Taxonomy (NCBI): domain Eukaryota; kingdom Metazoa; phylum Chordata; class Amphibia; order Caudata; family Ambystomatidae; genus Ambystoma; species Ambystoma mexicanum. The sequence goes on from NC_090921.1 coordinate 310,317,725, forward strand.
ACCCCCAGTCGTCAGTGTTCTACTTCCTAGAGGAACAAGTGGCCTAATCATTGCAAAATTGAAAACTATAATTCCAGAGAAAACAATTATTTGGGACAAACTTACGGCCTGTGTCCAAGAAAAGTCTGAGGGTGCTACCGAGTTCTTTAATCGGTTCGAACAGGTATTCTCGGATTTCAGTGGACAAGACCTAGGCACAGAGTCTGGGAAAAGGTTATTTGTGGAAAATTTGTGCTTGGATTGCTGCCTGACATCCAGTCACAAATGATGTGTTCTGAGAACGCTTTGCAGGCGAAATCGCAATCAGAAGTACTGCACATGGCTCAGTACTACGAGAATTGTGTCAATGATGAAAAAGATAGAGTTAAAAAACGAAAAGGTGATTTGAAGACTAAAGTGCTATTACAGCAAATTGTTAAGGCCCCAGAGGGGGTAGTTCTCAGATTAGAGGTCAGTATGTCCCGCAAGGGAATGTGCCCTTGGGTCCTGTGAACATTAACCAGTGCGCCTATTGTCCTCAAGAGGGTCATTGGCGTGCCCAATGCCCCGTCCTTCGACAAAGGTCGAATAACACATTCGGGAATATGGGTAGATGATCCAGAGGTCGCCTGGGTGTAGGGGGCCCTGGTAGAGGTCAGTTTACACAGGATCCTCAGCAACCTTTTTCAGAGGATAATCAGACTTCGAGTGTGGACACCAGGAACATATTTGATCATCCTTCCGCTGCATATTTATCTGAAGAGCTTCCTTTTGATGACATTCTGTTTCGTTAGGATTGCCCGAAGCAGGGTTTGGAACCTACACTTATTCCCGTCAATCAGAAAGGTCCCTACGTTGAAATGGTGGTGGGAAATAGGAAACATCAGTTTTTGATAGATACTGGAGCACAGAAGTGTTCCATTGATTATTCATGGGTTCCAAACATTCCACTGTCAGGGCAAACCAATGTTTCTGTAGGGTTTTCTGGCACACCAGTTGTTTGTCCGGTTTTACCGCTGGTACCCATTTCTTTGGGTCCCTTTACGGACCACTGTCCATTTCTGTTGACTTTGAATTGTGGAGAGAACTTGCTGGGGTTGAATCTGTTAAAAGAATTAAATGCAGTGATTTATTGTTCTTCTGATGGAGAGCGCTTGATGATTTCACCACAGCAATTTTCTGTCTCGCAATTCTTGACTAGACCTTTGCTGCCAGAATTCATTAATGTACCAGAGAGCTTATGGGCTGTTGGCGACAATGATGTTGGTGTTTTACAGATTGAACCTGTTAAGATAGTTTTGAAACACGGAATTGAGTTGCCACGTATTCCCCAGTATAAGATTTCATTTGAGGGCGAGCGAGCCTTGAAATGCATTGTTTCCGATTTTGTGCATCGCAGGGTGATTGAAGAAATTTCAGGAAGTTGTGTAATAGTCCGATTTTACCCGTGTACAAGAAAGGAGATAATGCAATTCCATACCGTTTCACAATTGATTTACGTGCCAATAATAAAGTTGTCGCTCCATAATTTCCAATTGTGCCTAATGTGACGACAATCTTAACCATGATCCCAGCTACAGCTACCTACTTTAGTGTTGTGGATCTAAAGAATGCTTTCTTTGGTATTCCTATACACAAGGATAGTAGATACTTGTTCGCGTTCACCTTAGGGGGACGCTCGTTCACATTTACTCGTGCACCTCAAGGGTACACAGAGAGTCCTAGCATCTATAGTAGGTCTTTGAAAGAACAGCTTAATACCCTTCAATTGCCCTCTACTTGTACATTGCTTCAATATGTTAATGACTTGCTTTTAGCTGCTGACTCTGAGAGCGCCTGTAAGGAGGGCACTGGGTTATTGCTTATCCATCTAGCTAAGCATGGTCACAAAGCTTCACTTAAAAAATTTCAATATTGTTGCCAGGAAGTTCCCTATTTAGGCTATCTCCTGTCAAAGGAGGGAAGAAGATTGACACCTGAAAGATTAAAACACATTTCTGGCATGTCTGTCCCAAATACACTGACGGAAGTTAGAGCCTTGATAGGTATGGCTTCTTACTGTAGGTTGTGGATCCCAAATTCTTTACTAGTGATTAAACCGATGTTGGCTTTGACAAAGAAGGTCATTTATTCGCCATTGCGGTGGAAGGCGGAACACCAGCAATCGTTTGACTTGCTTAAGACTGCATTATGCTGTGCACCAGTTTTGGGCACACCAAACTATGAAAAGGCCTTTGTGTTGTTTGTGCTTTGGCTGTATTAACGCAGGAACATGGAGGAAAGAATAGGCCGTGCGGTTACTTTTCTTCCGCCCTTGATCCTGTAGCATGCGCTTTGCCAAGATGTTTGCGAGCTGTCGCTGCTGGTGCTGCATCTGTAAAACAGAGTGAGGGAATGGTCCTAGGCCATGATCTAACCCTGATGGTGCCTCACTCTGTAGATGACCCAAACGCAACACCTCACTTCTGCACGGTGGACAAGATATGAATTGATCTTGTTTGCTCCTCACATTCAAATTAAGAGGTGTTGTGTTCTTAATCCGGCTGAACTCCTTACTTTCCCGCAAGATACTACTTGCGGCGATGAAGAGTCACATGATTGTTCATATACTACCGAACAAGAAACAAAGGGTAGAATTGATTTGAAAGACACTCCTTTGGATAATCCGCAAGGAGAGCTGTTTTGTGATGGCTCCTGCTTCAAACTTCCGGATGGTACATCCACAGCTGCTTATGCAATCACCACATTAAGCACGGTCGTGGAAACCAAGAGGCCGCAGAGATTATAGCATTGACCCGAGCTTGTGAACTTTCCGAAGGGCTTGCAGTAAATATATATACTGATAGTCAGTATGCCTTTGGGGTGGTTCACAACTTTGGGAGACTTTGGTCAGAGAGAGGGTTCCTAACTTCACATGGCACAAAAATCAAACATGGCTCCCTAATAGTACAACTACTCTTAGCGCTTGCGCTCCCTACTCAGTCAGCAGTTATGAAATGCGCAGCACACCGAAAGATTACAGATGACATAGGGAAAGGGAATGCTTTCGCTGATCAGATAGCTAGGCAAACTGCTACCGATCCCTTTACAGAGATGTATGTTTCAAGGGAGACTGTAAATGCTTATGCAATGGATGAGGGTGTTGGGTCTGTACGGGATATCCAAGCTGATGCCACGTTAGAAGAATCCAAGAGGTGGGCTGAAGGCTTGGGGAAACTTGATGATGACGGGTGTTGGGTGGACATAGTTGAAGGGAAATGGCTACTCCCTGACGCATATATAATGATGATGATCATCATGGCCCATGGTCCTACGCATGTATGTGCCCAGAAAATGACAAAGATGTTAGAAAAAGTTTGGGCAAATGACAACATTTCAAAAAATTCCCCAGCGCCACGTCCAGGATTGCATGATTTGCCTACAACACAATGTGGGAAAGGGGACAGTAACTCCAAGGGGAAGTTTTGGGCCACCCTCTGTCCCCTTTGAAGTTATCCATTTTGACTTTATTGAAATGGAACGATGTGACAATAAAAAATATGTGCTGGTGGTCATCTGTGCTTTTAGTAAATAGGTTGAGGCTTTCCCTGTTAAAGATGCTACAGCCATGACTATTGCGAAAACCATGTTAAAGGAGTACTTCCCGCGGTTCGGGCTACCAAGAGTTATCTGGTCGGACAATGGTCCACATTTTGTTGCTGCTGTAATTCTGCAGATGTGCGGTATTACAAATCGACAAACGGTTCCATTCGGCCAGACATGCTCAGAGCGCCGGACTAGTAGAAAGACACAATGGTATCATCAAGAACAAGCTCACTAAAACTGTGGCGGGACCAAACTAAAATGGCCGGACGCCTTACCGATCGTGTTATTATCCATGCTTCCAACCCCTCAAACTAAGACTGGGCTCTCTCCATTTGGGGTGGTAATGGGGAGACCTGCCAATATCTGGAACCTTCCTAAATGCAAATCATTGAGAAATGCTGAAAATGTATTACTTTCAGATTATTGCAGCCAGTTGACTAAAAACCTGTATTTGATGTATCACCAGGTATGGGAAGCTTTACCTGTGCGATACGAGGGCCTGGGCCACAGTATAGGGCCTCTGGAAGTTGGGTGCCTCATCAAGGCATTTGAGCGCTCTTCCTGCCTTGCGCCTCGCTGGCGTGGCCCGTTCCAGGTCCTGTTGGTCACCCAAACAGCGGTGCAGGTCTCTGGAAGAAAGAACTGGATCCATGCATCCCATGTTAAGAAACGTACTCACCCAGTGCCCCACGTTACAGAAGAAATAGAACCCCTCGCTAATGCTGCAACCAACGATCCCAAAGCAGTAAATAGTGCCAAGAGTGTGTCGGAGATTCTCTCTGAGTCCGTGAGGCATGGAGAAGCCGCCATTTTGTCTCCACACTCTCCAAAAGTTTTGCATCTGGAAACTGCTGTTTCAAATTCGGCATCTTCACTTGTCTCTGATACGTTGCTTCCAATGGGAAGTGACGACACATTGTTTCCGGATCAATCAGTACCGGGAAAAGTAAGGTACAATCTGCGTCCAAGAAAATAGACTTGCGGCACAGTTTTGCTGTGCATCTGATAGACTTACGGCACGGTTCGGCTGTGCATGTGGAGAAGAAAAGGATCATTGAGGGCTTGTTTTTGCCCAAATTTGAGAAAGGGGATTCTGTTGGCTAGGGTTGTGGAAGGACTAAGAAGTCGCGCGACCGGGAAGTCGCCAGCAACGAACATTGGGGTTTCCATTTGAAGACTACAATGCCTGCCACCTCTACTGCTCGTATGGGACTTGTAAATGAGGGGGTGACCAACCGGGACAATGGACAATATGCCTGGGCCCCGAAAACATATTGCTGTAATTTTATAATGATATTTGGGTTTATAATAGTCACTGTCTTCGGATTGTGGTACCTTGAGGAAATGCATCCTTTAGAATCCTTGTTGCCCACTGAAAATGTACCTGCTGTTCCTACTCCCTTTTGTACATTTGCATACTCTGTCCCCTGGGACTCTCAACATAGACAAAGGTACCACAATAATACTCTACTAGTTATCATGAATGCTACGCATGCCATTTTTAATAAGTCCAACTGTTAGGTCTGCTCACATCTACCGCAGCACGGGGATAAGGCCTAGGTTGGTATATTCATCCTTTACCTTTGACAACTGCTTGCTATGCTTCTCTTAGAGCACTGTTCTTTGGCCGTTGGAATGATAGCATTTCGGGGAACTTTGATGGCACCAATTTGAATAGTTTTGAGAAACGTGTTTTGACTCCCCTGGGATGCTCACTTTTTGCAAACAGGAGTAAACCTAACGTTGCTTCTATTAGGCCTTCTGATAGACTGTCTCGTCCTTTCCAATCTTTGATTTCCTTTAAGATGGCTCCGATAGGCAATAAGGATGCCATGCCTCCTTCTTACACTGTTAATCATAGCCCCGATTCAGTTTCTTTTTGCATACAGAGGAATGGAACTCAGTCAATGGGAGATTTTCTAGGTTGTGCCAACGTTGCAAATTTGACTGGGGAAAACAGACCTTTGTATGTAGGCGAACCTATCTACTTTGTCTGCGCTAATGTAGCATTCCCATGGTTGCCCAGGGATTGGCAGGGAACCTATTATTTAGGGATTCTGTTACCTGGGGTGTTTATAGCTAGTACAAAAGAAGTTTCAAAGGCACGTCCACGGCGGGACGAGAATGGTGACACCCCAGCACAAATCTTGGGAGATATAGCAAAATCAGTTGTGCCATTTTGGGGGCAGATAGCGAATTCCGGAGATATCAGAAGACTAGCGAAAGTACTGGAGAGAACCATCAACCGGACCACGGACATACTCTATAATATGACATTAGAACAGAAGGTGATAAGACTAGTAGCACTTCAGAACCGGATGGCATTAAATGTCATTCTGGATGAACGTGGTGGAGTGTGTAAATTAGTGGGGTCCGCTTGCTGTGTTTTTGTACCAGATTCCTCCCCAACCATCTTCAAGGCAATACAGAATCTGCACGTCCTTAGTTCAGAAGTGCATGTTCCCGAGGGAAACTGGGATCTTAGCGCTTGGTTCTGGGACTTCTTGTGATCTTGGGGTTGGAAGGTACTTTCGGTCTTGCTGATTATTTTAGGAATCCTCTTGTTTCTTTGTTGCTGTATTCAGTGTCTACCTAGTATATGTTCGATGCTAGGGGGATGTTGCACATGAGCGATAGGTATGATAGGACATAAAGTGTATGCCCCAGATAAAACTTCCAAAGAATATGTTTTGAAAGAAATTTTAGCGAATTACCTAATGGCAATAGATATTTCCGACAGCGATTCACAATGCATTGACGATGATGCATGGAGTTATTTGCAAGGAGATCCAAAGTAGTTTTAGCACTTGGCATAGGCCAAAAGGAGGGTTTGTCAAATGAGAAATTATATCGTGCCTCCTATCGCAATAAAAATATGTATATTGGCCTACGCCAAGCTGCTTATAAGTTGCTTGCGAAGAAATCCGTGTTGCAAGGTCCTGACCTTAAAATCAATGTAAGCCGCCATTTTAGGTCAAATCTGCCATTTTAGGTTCGCTTTGTAAAGTCACCCTGTGAGTTAAAATGGTGGACGATGTCATTCCAAAAATGGCCGTCTTGACCTCTGCATGTAGCTAATATGTAACTTGCCTCCAGGCCACTTGTTGAGGTCGTGAACTGAGACCTTGTCCTTCGTTGACCTGTGTGTAAAGGATTACTCATGCAATAAAACTAATCCGCGAGCATATGCTAAGAACAATGTATTCAAATACTGAACGTAGAACACTTGTTTAACTACATTGTATTAATGTTGGAGAAGACCTGCATGGGAAATCCCAGAATACACAGTTGCCGTATAGGCTCGTTGATATATGTATTAAAAGCAAACCAGTTATATGCGGATGTGCAAGACTTGGCATGAACCCTAGATCGGTGATGTATTCGCGGAATATTAACCCGAAGTGGGGCTGGACATCGTGCTCACAAAGAGTATAAAAAACCAATGCATTCTAATGTACAGCGTCTCTCACTGAACACACTGAACCACGCTGGAGTTCGTTGTGTTGCACTGAGGGCCGATAGCTATCTGATTTTCGCTCTGTTTTTCGTAACTGGATTCAGTTTATAATTAAAGTACTTTGTATGTTCCTTTGTAACCCATGTTCGGTGTATTTCCTTTTGGTGTACTCAGCCTCGATATTTTGATTTTGTTTTCACAGTTGTATGGCACTATACTGTCTTTGTTGAGCCTTCTCAGATTCTGCTGGCATTGTTTAGCACACGCTCCTTGCCCGGTGCCTAGCATTTGAAATGATTGAATAATACTCCATGGCCCTCATTCCGAGTATGGTGGTAGTCATGGTGCTATTTGCACCATGACTGCCTCCCATACCGGTACCGACTCCGGTTTGGTACAATGGGGACTTACCAGTCCATTCTGACCTTGGAGGGACCGGTTAATCCCCATTTACCAAACCATTCCCCATTCCCATTTGAGCCCCCATAGGGCTCAATGGGAATGGGGAGGGCGCAAATAACGGGCCGGCGTATGCCAAGCCCGTTATTTGCGCCCAGGTCCCTTAATGGGTCCCGTCCTTAACACCTGGTCAGACAAGGCATTAAGGAAGGGACCCGCTAAGGGACCTCGTAGTAGGGCGGGATGGGATTACTGGCACCGGTCTCCTTACCTGCGGCCGGTATCCCTTACCGCCCTACTCGGAATGAACGACCATGTCTCAGCCTGAAGTTAATATCTATCAGATCCCAATCCCAGCCCTGATGCTGTAGGAGTCTGATCTCAATGTACAAGCTTGGAGATAAGACTGGTTGAAAAAGTGACAAAGAGCTTTCTACCACTGGTGTGCGAATCTCCTGCCTAGACTTAACATCTTACTGAACTTGAACACACGCCTTCCATTGGAGGAGAGGCTGCCAAGAGGTTTAAGAGCCACACCACATCTGGCAGCTACTGGTGCATGAATTGCGTCCATCAGTTACCCCTGATGAAGACCAAGTCGCTTAAATAAATTAAATGACCGGATCAAAGTTGCGAAGCATCTGAAAAAACAAATCAATTTATTATAAAACAAAGATTCACCTGACGTCATGTAAACGGCTGTGTTAGACAGTGGTAACAAACCGAGTTTTTTGTACACATTTTGTTTTATTGACTTGATTGTGTGAATGGATGGGGAATGCTATTGCTATCAATCTGGCTTTGAAAGTAGATGAATGTGAAACGCTGGATGATGGTAGTTGCACCGTTCATGGTGATTGATCATTTATACAGAACAAAAATGTGCTTCAGTATAAAATGAACTTTGCTAAAAGACTGGCTTTGGTGGAGTTGCAGTAACATTGTAAATGATGTTGTTGAACTCTATTTTCTCATCAATAACATTGTCCTTCATTGACTGTTTACTTTTTACTATCTATTTAAAAACACGTGGATGAATACGTAGGATTCAATGTGGTGTTTATATTTTCTATTAAATAGAAAAAAATCCTTTTATCTCGAATTGTGGCAACGCTGTACGTGAGATTTGTGAGATCCGTGGTGTTTCGAAATTGTAAGTCAATCCCGTTGTGAACAGAATTGGTATCATTGTTTAGCCTGTTGCTGGTCTTTTTTCATTGAGGTAATTTCAGCGGAAGGGCTCCTACACTGTGGAGTAAATCAAATGTCAGAGGCCTCTGGCAAGCTTATTTCCAGTGTCTGCTTATTTATCACGAATAACAGATTGCATTTTGCTACAATTCCAAATGCTGTTCAGCGCTGATTCTTAAGTTGGTGCGGTGAACGTGCTAAAGAGCACGATTTACTGCACCAAATCGGGATGCCTAACCTCCACCACTATTCTCAAGTGGGCCTGGGCATCCTCGTAGAGCACGACAGTGCACCATCAGCATTGCGCCTGAGTTTTTTGCACAACATGCGCAATCCTGTAATTCCCGGCAGTATTTCTGTAAAATAACGACATATTTATTATTTTACAAAACTGCTGCCGAGAACAGGGGTGTTCATGGACACGTTCGTTAAATAACAGCTTATTCGTTATTTAACAAAAGTGCTGCTGTGAACACGTAAATGTTTAATATGGGGCCACATTGAACATTTTTTCAAGGGCCTCTTTTGGTTCCCAGTCCAAGTATGCAAACCTATGCTAACGAATGGCATTGAGGGTCAGCAAATCATAATATTCAGCCAAAAAGATCTCAAGGGGGCAGAGATGTCTCTATTAGGATACGTTTAAATATTTAGACATATCATAATAGAGACATCCCTGCACCCTTGAGCTTCAGCCCCATATTAAACATTTTCTGCATTCGTTGAAGCTGCTTACCCACCGCCACTGCGACCAGCTTCCTGTGGCACTCCTCCAGAATACCAGCACCAAAAGGGTACCGTATATGTGCACGACTTTAGTGCACATATAAGACTGGTGGAGTGCCACAAGAATGCTGGTCAAAAGTGTCAAGTAACGAATGTGGCGATTGCTAGGTTGATTTCCAACCCATCGTAGCAACCGCCACATGTATTCCAAAAGTGTGGCATTCCTACCGACTTCGGAAGAATGCGCCACGTTCCGAATCGGTCTTAAGTACAGAAAAGGTTGTTATCTCCTTCAACAACCTTTTCAGTACTTAAAACTGGCTTGTGAATCGGGCCCTCAGAGTATGAATAACAATCTGTCGGTCTGTGTCAAACAAGGACTAAAAGCAGTTGACTTGATTAAACAGCTTTGGTGTATTTTAATCTTGAAAATACAATAGTAAATGCAGGCTGCCCATTTTTTTGTCTCACATAAGTTACTATTTTGTTATGTGAAGGCTTCCATTTTTGATGGATAAAATACAGCTGCATTCAATATCCTTTAGAATAACATATTTGATTTTTTTGTCATTTTTGTTTATCATGTGATTTCTGTACATTCCAAGTCAGGTCCACAAAACAGGTTATTTCTTTAGATCAGTAAAGACAAAAATTCCAAAATAATTGCACAGTGCTGTACAACAAGAATTGGGCAACTCACTTAAGGTCCCAGTAACTAACTAATCCGAACTCCCAGTTCCTAAGTTTTTTTAAATTGCCAGTGTCTATGAGTGATTTAGTCACACGTAGTTGAACTGGCTATAGTTTCGCTACACGTATGAACATAGTGACCATTGAACACACCCCAAAGTCATTTATTTAACTCATGGCAATGGAACTTGTAAACCATAGCCCTTTTCAAATCTCATTCTATGTTTGGACACGTGCACCTTCCTGCTAATTCCCAACCTGTGTATTCTATCTATGCTATGGTATATGTATATTTCTTGTTGCTTCCAGTTTTACTCTGGCATGCATTCTTGAGCACATGTACATTCTGTGAAGTTGCTAATCTGAATTCTGTATCTATGCTGGGGAATAAGTATTTTTTCATATGTCTACAGGTCTGACTTGCATCTTTACTACAGCCCAAATTACCATCCTCATTGCTGCCATGCTGCACCTATGCAAGAGGACGCGCATCCCTTTTGTTGACTGCTAATATTACCCTTGACATGCCAATTGTTTCTTATTCTGATTCCAGCACAGCTGAAGAAGGTAAGAAGTACCATGATTATTTTAAAGGCTGCCAGGAAAGAATATCAAGTTATGCACCGTGATGGCAATGGTGAAAGGGTTTGGGGGGAGGGCAATCGAAGATTCTTGGATCCCTTACTTTCTTTCGTCTGGGGAGGAAAATATTTCTGCGCCTGGAGGCCCCAAAATCCCTTACTATGGCCCTGCTCATTGTTGCTGTCAATTCATTTTCAAAGTATATTTCACCAGTTATGTGTCCCCTGCTCGCATGGGTTTTTATGGTCTTTTAGATAAGTCATCCATTTCAGACACATATTCCAGACATGCTGTTCCTAAAGCCAGCGAGGTTTAAAATGTTTCTATTCCCTTCATTTTGAGAAATATCTATACTGTTTTTTCTTTTACTAATCATTTCACTGTGCAACATCTGACAAAGAACGCTGTAGCACTTTGAACGGTAATGTGTTGTTTCCATCTTTGCATGCTATGTTCAGTTAGTCCAATAAAAGGTATCAAAACCTGCATCTTGTGTAAAAGTGTATTGCTGAAAAATAATTCCATGAAAGCATGCAACCTTACAAAATAGTAATAAGACCGAACAAAACATAATAGATTCAGGTTAAAAGATACCTCAGAAAAACTATACATCAAAATAAATCAACAATTATAATGTGCAACTCACGCAGATTTCATGCTGATGCACAACTAAAAACCGTTGAAAACAGGACAATTTCAGCTAAGTGTTAATAAATTGTAACCCATCTTTGAGAAAGATAAGAACGACCCTGCAACCATCGGGGTATCATCCAGTAGTAAATAATAAAGTGTAGGTTTGCATTGGCACAGTAATGAAATAACGTTTCCGCCGTAGAGTGTAAGCTGGACATTTAAAAAAACACAGGTGTAAAAAATACTGCTTTGCTGCATCACAAAGTAAACAGCTCTAATTGTGCAAATGTGCAGGTGACCGATTCACTCGAACCCCTTTTAGCTGCAATTCATTGAAACGTGTTCTTGGAATTAATGCAGGTTCGCGTTTGAATAGTAGGTAACCAGGAATTTGGCCTGTTATGATTATCATGTGTCTGTTATGATTATCATGTGTTCCTATTAGAAGATTTCCGAAGTTGGCTTTCTTTTCGATTCAACAAACTTTTACATTTTAAGCTATGTTTAATCATGTCATTGGAGTAATAGCTAATAATATATGGCTCAGAAATATGAGAGAGTATTAATAATATTTTTTTTAATATGAGGAGACCATGGGATTGATGTCCAAGTAGCTTCTGATGCCAGAATATGCTTCAAAATCGTTTTTAGTGAAAAATATCTTTTTGGTCTATTCTCGGCCACAGAATTGCCAGTTCTAGTGCTAGTTCATCCTCAATGAAAGGCATGTTGAGTTCCGAATGATCTGCGAAATTCGTGGCTGAGGAAAAGACACCCAGAATGTGCTTAAAGTCCCATTTTCCAAAATACCCAACTTATTTTGGTTATTTGAGAATCCCCAAATTTTCGATACCAAACCTTGCCACTGCTATGGGTTGTTTCCTTGTAAATTCTCAAACACAACCGTATCGGTTGGGTTTTATAAATGTTTGCTGTCTAATGTTACTAGGGAAGGTGAGTTTATAAAAGGGTCATGCAGCAGAAATGCCAATGTACAGGTGAATGTAGGACATTATCAATTTTTACAACAAGTCTAGTATAAAGGTGAGATAGTGGCACATGCAAGTATATTGTCCCTGCACTAGGTATATGGAAGTCAGTTAAGAATCGGAATTGGAATGACCATTCATTGGTTCCATGTAATAATGGCCCTGCAGAAATGTCACCACGCAAACAATTTGCTGAAAAATATATGGTCACATATATAATATACCCACAAACATTTCCCCGCGACATTATGTACAACAACCATATATATACATAGGGTCATTCTTACCTGATACCCATTCATGTGCGTAGGATCACATACACATTTACTGAGGAATGTTTTGGTCCACAACATCAATTATATGTTGCTTTCTCAATACAGTGAATATACCACAGGCATAAATGATAATGCCCAGTGGAGTACATTAGTGGCATTGCACTGCAACTGGTTTACATTAATATTTAACGTGAAAATACTGTACAGATAAAAATATCTGGATACATACCCTGTTTTACATGTGATACTGTTGGGTATGAATTTCTGGGAGATTCACGGGGGTAGACGTCAGGCATTTGTACTGGCAAGAGTGACATTTTATGGAGGGGCAACTAGGGGCCCTTATATGCAGAGCCTTGCATAGCAACTGTATCATAATTTGTAATCTACCCTTTAACGGGAGCCATTGTGGGGTATTCATGCAGAAGTGATGTGTTACTGTTGCCTCTGTCCAAATAAGAGCCAGGCAGGTTGGTTCTGGACTCTTTGGAGCAGGTAGAGATCTTTTTTCCAGAAGTTCTGTAAAAACAACTTTGAATGGAGCCAGCCATGATAGGCCATTGCCCGGGCTTAATGTATTTTGTGGGGTGGTTCTAGTAGTGGTAGGATTCCGTGAAGCTGGAGTAGATGGTGAGACACTTGCTTGATGGCTGTGTTTACATGCGGAGTCAAAAGGGGAGCGATGATTAATTAGCACATGGAGATTGCTATTGACATCCTCTTAGCCAATCAGAATGTTTACAGTGCAGTCAATCACTACTGGTATTGCATTGACTGTATTTTAAATAGTATGTTATCAGAAGCAGACAGGGAAACAACAATGCACTTTCCAGGCAAGATTTTTCTCAACAAGACGCTTGCTCTCTCGGAGGAGTTATTTTTTACTACAACATACTATTTAACACAAAAAAGAAAAATATAAAGCATTGGTAAATACTTGTACTTTCTTGTATAGAAACGGTTTACTTTAACTATACACCTAGCACAAGCTCATGTTAAACATGTCCGAGTTCAACCAAGTCGCAATTAAAATGCTTAACTTATTATTATTATTATTTCTTTTAATTGTGATTCTGGTTGAATCCAGGAAACGTAACACAAAGTTCACAAAATCAAATCACCACACATAAATGAAACATCCTAATCATTAAAAACAAAAATACAAAGATGAAGTAAGACATCACTTTTTCATCTATAAAAACAAGCTAAAACATTCATCGTGGTCTTAGACACATTTATCAATTCCATAGCAACAGATTTAGTGCAAAAGTGGCAAGGGCTGTGCAAAACAGTCTTTGCTGTACACAAAAGCAGAGATTGTGAAAAATAGGCAAACCTCTTGATAACACTTCTCAAACACTCTTTGAAATGTTAATCACACCGCTAAGCTAAACAACTTTAGCGATGCTATCGTTGAAAGGTTTTACTCACCACTGGTGAATCTATAAAACATATCCACTGAGTTAGAATAATTCAACAAATCATTTGCAAATCTATTCAGTGATACTAATCAAGCTTCTTGCAATGAGCTACATTCAACCAATATGTGTTGCCTAGATTGAACCACATTTAGAACATTACCCACCATGCATTGACCTAGACCTACAGACTCTCTCTGAACTTTGCTCGCTCTAATTACACAAATAGCCCCGGCCAACAGCAAATTCAATCTTAGTCTGAGGAATTGGCTACGCCTAAATGAGTTTAGAAATGTCCTCAAGTACAATGGCAGATGACCCAATGTTTATCCATAGGGGATACATTCCTGTAAAGTCTATAAGAACTCACCTTATCTATAGTTATACACCAAACCACTCCCTTAACTTCTTCCTAACCATCATGGAGTTGGAACCCAGGTGATCAATCTCCAAATAGTATTCAGTTAAAATAAGATCACTTGTCCACTTGAAATTGTTCATCAGGGGCAGGCGGTGGGGGGTAATTTGACCTATGCATCACATTTCACAGATCAATATACAAGGAGCCTTGAATAGGACTTAATAACAGTCTGTAGAGATTTAGGGGCCGATTCATAAAACAAATGTGCTCCAAAAATCTTGGCGCAAGCCGGCGTAAGCTTAAAAAAGCAAGCGCACGCGCACGCGTTCAATTCATGGAAGGGCCTGAGCATGTTTACTGCGGGATGTGCACCAAATCTGAGCGTGGCACGCATGGGGGCACACTTCACAGCAACATCCTGAATGCTGTGCGTGATGCGCACAGCGAAATCGCACAACATCGGTGCACACACCAAAAAGGGGGTGGGACACGGGGCGTAACACACAGAATGGGGAACAATGTGTGAAAAAGAAGGCGTAACTAGGGAAGTACTGCAGGGAAATACACAGAAAACCCACACGCACGCGAACAACACGTATTCATAGAATCGAATACGGGAAACCAGCGCACGCTAAAAGACATGCACAGGCGTCAACACACAAAGGCAACAAACAAACACGTATATACAGCTACGATGAATGCCCCATTTGTCACAGCACTGATCGTGGTACACTGCAGGAGGAGGAGAATAGCCAGGCCCCATATTATTTTGCCCCGGACAAGCCTTTTTGGGATGCCTGACGACCAGGACTATGGCAGGTATAGGTTTCCACCTCGTATCATCCTAGACCTGGTCAGGGAGTGGGAAGATGACCTTACATCCCACACCCTGTGCTCCCAAGCATTGAGCCCCTTGGAGAAGGTGCTCAATGTCCTGCATTTTTTGCCCACTGGGTCATTTCAGCGGACAACTGCCATAGTGGGGGGGTCTCACAGGCCATGCAGTCACGCTGCCTATACCAGGTGACTCCGCAGTCATGCTGCGGACAGAGGGGCACGCAGTCAATCATGACTGCGCTCCCCTCAGTCCGCAGGCACATATACATGCCCAAAACACCCGCAGAAAGGCAGGTCATGGTCGAGGACTTTTACTGGGTGGCACACTTCCCCAAAGTGCTTGGTGCCATAGATTGCACCCATTTGGCCCTACGTCCACCTAGGGCCACTGAGCACATCTATCGAAACCGCAAGAACTGGCATTCCATCAACGTGCAGGTTGTATGCGATGCCAAGGGACTCATCGCCTCTGTCTATGCAAACTACCCTGGCTCTACCCATGACAGTTTCATATACAAAATGTCTGCCCTGAGCCGGGCCCTGGAAGCTGGGAAGCATGGCGACACATGGCTCCTAGGTGAGTACAAATGCCTGTGCACATGCATGCATGTCACACACAGACAAATACACAAACCCAACTAATCACAACCATTATCACCTCCCCAGGGGACAGTCCCTACCCTCTGAGCAACCACATGATGACGCCAATCCGGAAACCCACCACACCACCCCAGGTAAGATACAACGCTGCCCATATTGCAACCAGGGGCATAGTGGAGCGCACATTCGGAGTGCTCATGTCATGCTTCCGCTCCCTTGACCGCACTGGCGGCTAGCTACTATATGCACCCCCAGTAGTGTGCAGGATCATTGTGTCAGAATGTGTCCTGCACAATGTTGCAACACGGCGGGACGTACCGGTCGACATGGTGGTGCCCCCACATCCCCAACCACATGCGCAGGCGCTGCCCATGGGAGGGGAAAGGGCATGTGGCAAGGCATCCCGGACCCAGCTTGTGGCCACATTTTTCACCTAAACTCCCACCCCTGCAGAATGCACACAGGCCTGGCACATACCAGGTGACAATCGATGATGACTAAGAGACAGTCAACTGTCACAACCTTACCACCCTGAGAATGTTGCCAGGAAGTGCTACATTGTGTGCATCCCTAGCTACTTAAACATAACCAATCCTGTGTGACCAAAAGGAACACATGCAAGGTGTGTATCACACCACCCCCTGCAAAACAGGCCATGACAATCACTGGTATGTCACCCAAAGCCTGCCAACGCACATCACCCTTGTCTGCCACACCATGACATGGCATGCAACAGCAAAAGCCCAACACATGACCAATAAGATACGAAGTGACATGTGATAAATGGAAAGTGGCCCGAGACAATGGCGCCTGACATGGAATCAGATGAAATGACTGACCAACAACCTCCCAGTAGTGTGCAGGATCATTGTGTCAGAATGTGTCCTGCACAATGTTGCAACACGGCGGGACGTACCGGTCGACATGGTGGTGCCCCCACATCCCCAACCACATGCGCAGGCGCTGCCCATGGGAGGGGAAAGGGCATGTGGCAAGGCATCCCGGACCCAGCTTGTGGCCACATTTTTCACCTAAACTCCCACCCCTGCAGAATGCACACAGGCCTGGCACATACCAGGTGACAATCGATGATGACTAAGAGACAGTCAACTGTCACAACCTTACCACCCTGAGAATGTTGCCAGGAAGTGCTACATTGTGTGCATCCCTAGCTACTTAAACATAACCAATCCTGTGTGACCAAAAGGAACACATGCAAGGTGTGTATCACACCACCCCCTGCAAAACAGGCCATGACAATCACTGGTATGTCACCCAAAGCCTGCCAACGCACATCACCCTTGTCTGCCACACCATGACATGGCATGCAACAGCAAAAGCCCAACACATGACCAATAAGATACGAAGTGACATGTGATAAATGGAAAGTGGCCCGAGACAATGGCGCCTGACATGGAATCAGATGAAATGACTGACCAACAACCTCCCACGCATACCAAGTCATACACAAATGCTTTCCACCAGTGGTAGCATGAACAAAAGACTGAATGCCTGTTCACATGCACATTGGGCAAGCCAAAATCGCTACCCCTAACCCGTGTGCTGTGCGTGTCTCCTGCAACACACTGCTCAGCACACAGCGAGCTGCCATTGTGTTGGGGATACACCTTGAGCATCACATAAAAAGGACAAACAAAATAAACAACCTGTTGACTCATGTACACGATCCCCAAATGACAATTGATCATGTGCTGCAGGGACACAGCGTGCCCGAGAAGTCAATCTGTGTGCACCTGTGGTCATGGAAGGGTGGTTGTACATGTGGTGGAGCATTGTATAACTGTGTGTGTCAGTAGGGATATGTACTCAATATATGCATGTGAAATCAAGTGACTCTCAATGTTCTGTGCACATCACATGCGAACATTGCCCATGTGTACACCCCAGCATGTCGAACCACAACAATCCTCTGACACCTGAAAAGTAAATACAACACAGGAACAGCCATCGACCAGCAGAACACATCATGTACATAGTACCCCACAATGACAATGTCAGAGAGTACCCAAACACTGTAGCCCAAGTTTACTGTCCAACAACAAAAGGCCTTCCCTCATTTACACATCACCATGACCTTCTGAACAACTGTGTCTGGGGTATGTAGCCTTCTTCCTTCTAGTCTACCTGGCTACAGGATCCCCCTACCCCTTGGTCTTCATGTTCGACCTTGCGTGTAAATAGGGTCCAGCCCCCTCAGAGGCCACCTTGACTGTTAAAAATTCCAAATCGCAGAGAACTCCAAGGAGCCAAACCCCCAAACCAGGGAAAAAGCCACTTGGCACAAAAAACCCTGGAAGAGTCTCCAGTAGATTACTTGAAGTTGCAAAAACTGTCCAAGCACATGTACAAGCAGAATGCTAGAACAACCAAGGTAGCACAGTTCAACAATGGTTCAACAGGATGGGTACCATTTTCAGGACACAATATACAATGAGGATGCAACAACTGATGGGTAGTGTCACAGCTCTGGTCTCCAGGCACAGGAGTGGCACAAACCAACCACCCCCTCCGTGGTCTGGGCGCCTGCAAGGTAAAACTTACACCGGCCTCCGAGACCCTGGCGGGGAAAGGGGGTCAGGGATCCGTTGTTTGGACAAGCATTGGTATTCAGGATAACCGGAAAGAGGGGCAGGAGAGGGGAGTTGGATTGCCAAGGGAAAGTAGGCAAAATACAAAATACAACTAATGACAATAACACATACTCAATCAGAGAAACCATGTTCTTCATTCGCATTGTACTAAATGAGTCAAATGCAAGCCAAAGAGAGACTTATCTCTGGGGTGAGTGCCGTACTCCTGCCTATGCGCTCTCAGGTCCGGTAACAGGAGCAGTTCAATGCTGCAAAGAGAGCGTGAGTTACTAATCTGTGTGTGTTTACAACACACATACAACACCATTCATGCCCCAAACTAAGTGACTTCTCCACAAACAAACACTCTTGTCTGCTGCTTTGCATGTATACGTTAGCTTGCCCCTGTGATGGTTCATACACTGTCAATGCAGTTAGGCAGGTGCACGTGGGTGCGCAGTAAATGGAAGACTAACGTGTCAAGAATCAGACATGATACAATGGTCCCTGGGTGAGCCGCTAGACGCGTATAGCGAGGTGCGACTTCAGTACAAGTCGTGTTCTGGCAGCTGCGGATTTCAATAGGTAGTGCACGTGGCAATTTGCACATGCAAATGATATGCACTGCACTCGAATCTGTTCCTCGCTGGGTGTCCCTGTGCGCTGTATTAGTTTCTGGCTAGGAATGCTACTGTGCTAATAACTCAGCTTCTATGGTGCAGGGGGGGCTCGAGGATATGTGCGACGGCCCCTGCGTGTGTCCCTGACAACTTATAAAGCTACTTGCCATTTGTTCATCAAGGCATCTTAGCTGTACTGTGCGCTTCTACAACAATGCCCGGCCAAGCTCCCCAGCACTGGCGCTATTTAGCATGCATGTGCAAGTGGCCTGGTGGAAGGTTGGCTGCAGTGTGGCCCCTTGTGCTGCTCACCTTGCTTGGAGCTCCTGGAAACACGTCTGCTTCTGTCGGACATCTGAGCACAAGCCCTGTGCTTCTGCTTGCGCACACATGCGCACGTGTGCACCACCGAACATGGCCAGTTTTCAGTAGTACTTGGCCCCATGTCTGCTGGGAAAGGTAGTCTGTAGGCTCATTTTCCTGCAGAAAGGGCATAAAAGATATTAATAAGGCTGTAAAGTTCCCTGTGTGTGTGTCTTTATGCTGGTTGTCACTGGGCCATGTTTGAGACCTACATCCAAACTCCTCCCACCATCAGTGTGACTTTGACAGCCAATGGGTGCAGGCTACTGTCTACAGCATGAAGTGCATCAAGCACATATACAGGCAAGAAAAGAACATACATCACAATCCACATCAACTAATGGAGAAATCAATCATGTACTCACCCAAATTGATTGCAGACATGCTGTGGAGAAAACCCACTTAATCCCCACTAGGGGTGTTAGCACAAGTAGTACAGCAGCAGACAGGCCACAGATATGACAAAAGTCCAATGCCCTTGTGTAAATGGTTGTTACACCGAACAATACTTGCGAGCCCATAGATAAGGGAAGCAGGAGTGGCCTATGTGAATCAGGACCCCAAGCTGCAAACACATACACGAGACAAGCTTGAAGGGCCCAGCTGGAACAGATGCTTCCAAAAGCCACAAAGCACCACACCATCACATGAATGCACAATAGACAAGCAATTTTAAACTATATTAACTAATTAAACTAACTATAAAAAAAACCTATATTACCTAATTAAACTAACTATAAAAGACCATATTAACTAATTAAACTAACTATAAAAAAAATGGCCACATACGGCCTGGGGGGGAGGCCTCTAGGAGGGGGGAGGTACAGGGTGCACCTCAACACCCACATGCGATGATGTTGAGACAAAAAAATAACCTCCATTGGCTCAACGCCTGCACAGCCCGACCTGTGCGGGAGATAATTGTCGTCCTCATCACCATCTGGCTGAAAAGGTTGACGTGGGACAGTACCCTGACCATGCCTATGCGCAGCTTGCCCCTCGTCGGCAGCAGGTCTGCAGGACGGGTGAGCCTGGTTCTGTGCGGCGATGACACATAGGTCAGCATGTAGAACCTCGCGTAATACGTGTGCTTCCTCTTGCAAGGTAACATGTGTAACCCGGAGTTGTTCCTGCATGGCCTGGCTGGACAACTGGTACACCTCACAGCAAGCACGTAGCTCAGCTGAGATGGTATTCTCTAGCTGCTCCAATCTCTCCTCTGACCGCTTCCTCTGGGACATCAAGAGCACACCCTGAGATCTGAACGATTCATAGTCAACCCTCATGGCCTCCATGTGTGCCTCTGCGTGAGAAGCAATTGCTTGATGCAAAGACACCATTTCAGCCCAGCGTGCCCTGTCTGAGGCCGCCATGCCCAGCCTGAGCGAGCGGGCCCTGGCTGTGCCACCCGCTGCTGGAGTTCCACCTGCCTAGTAGGGGGGAGCATGGATTTGGCCACACGTTCCATGCTCTCAGCTATGTTATCAATTGCTGCTCCCTGGTGTTCTGAATTGGCAACCATGGCTTGTTCCCACTCAGTATACCCCAGTGGCGCACGGCCACTGCATTGCTGGGCTTGACACCTGCGGGGCCCAAGGAGCCAACGTCCTTGTTGGGTTGGCACCGCCCACGGCTGCAGGACTACATTCCTCTATTGACGTGATGCCCCAGGCACATCAGCAACTGGTGTGGAGGGTGACCCTGCATCCCAATCCATCACAGGCAGAGGTCCCACCACCGCCTGGCCCCTCAGTGCAGGTGTCACGGACAGAGGAGCATCCACATCAGAATCACTCACCCCTGACGAATGGACCCGATGCACATCCAACTCGACATTGTCGTCAGAGTGATCATCTGGGCTAGACTCATTGCCAGCCCTAGACACGATGGTCTGGAACACAAGTGGGTTCTCGTGGTCTACCACCCCATGACCCCACTTGTGCTGGGTTGCTGGTGTGATAGCAACTCTGTGCCTGGCATGACAACACCATCCTCTGGCTCCATTGCATCATCATCTGAAAAGTGGAGAAAAATAAACATTAGTACACATGTCAGAAGCACATAACACACACACATAGACATCACATTGACAGCCAACACATGAAGCAGACATGTCACACACAAATGAGAACCTGGCATGCATCCAGTGGCCGTGATATGCAAACACATCCCAAAAGCAGAAATGGATGTGTCTAAATAGCAAAGCCTACACAAGTACAAAATGTAGTATATGAACTCCATCAGACACCACCTCTGTCAGGCACATGTCACAGGCAGAAAATACAGATGGCCCCTAAGAGATGCAACACGCCATAAGCATTTCTGAACTGCAAATTGACCACTGTTGCAAGTGAATCCAAACACACAATGACACAGGCAACATGCATGTAGACATGCATCACTAAAGCATCATTAGCAATATAGCTCCATCCATCTGCAGGTTGGCCCTTACCGGGTGGCATGGGCCATGTAGATATAGTGAATGTCCCAAGCAAAGCAAGGGCCTGCAACCAGGCATGAGGTACCATAAGGCCCAGCACCATCCGAGCTGCAGGACATGATGCCTCCACAACACCCCTCAAGGCCTGATTGAGCACATTGGGCTATGAATGTGCCCTATTCCATCATTCCTTTTGTAAAATGTCCACGCCCAGGACCCCCCATATTAGCTAAGTGGGCCTGGGCATACAAATACTGCACAACAGTGAACCTTCAGGATCATGCCAGTTCCACATAACGTGCGCAATGCAGAAATCTCACCAGCATAAACGTCAATCAACTACATATTAGTCAGTCAACAAAAAAGCTGCGGAAGACACATGTGTAAATGAACACTTTCACAAACACATAAGTGAGTACTCCCAATGTTGCACTACACAACGTTGAAGCTGCTTGCATATGTACATGTGAAAGCGTTCAAAAACACCAATTTCCCCATACACCTGTATTGTGAACATGACCATCATCCAATACACCAAAGCAAGCAGCTACAAAGCTGCTTGCTTTGATGTATGTGGAAGTGCACACATACACACGTGAAGGAAGCTCCACAGTCATTAAAAACCGATTGGCAGGCTACATTCAATCAGCGCCCTATGCCAGTTGGTATAGGCCGCAGATTGACCAATCAACTCATCTAAACAACCACTAGGGAGTTCCAATACTGAGTACATGTGTCACAGGGTGCACCTGTGCCCGTCGCATTCATGACAGAGAAGGGATGAAAAACTGACCATACATGCCAGGTCACTTTGACACTGCATCAGTGAGTAGGCATGTAGAACGGTGTAACACGACTCAGAAGTTGGTGATGCAGTGCAGAACATGTGTACGTTACCCACTATCTACATGAACAAGTACATTATGTCTATCAATAAACGTGAAGGCAGTGCAAGGGCAAGTTCAGGCATCACGTGCAATGTGCATGCAATGGGTTGCATGGCTACAAGCAAACCCCCCACACCCCCTATGTGAAAATGCAGGGAGGCATTGCATGGGAGCGAAAGGGTGACCAGAGACCTGTGTATTGGCAGACAGTGTTGACTAGCGTCAATTGTATCATCTGAGTCAACTGACAACACAGCAGATGATAATGGGACAGTAAGCAGGACACATGATGAACCCTCACACAGACTGTGACACCCTAAACATGTGTGTGATGCAGGACTGAGCCAGAGTGGGCATGGAATGGATGATCAAATACCATAAAATGTAGGTCATCCTGGACACGTACTACAATGATCATTTAGTCAAGGACACGTAGGGGCATCCATGGAATGCACATGGAGCATGAATGGGCACTCATGTCCCTGCGGAGCATCTGCCATCTGCATAATCCAAGTGAGACACCCTGCATGAAGGACAGAGGATGTACACCACTGTATGTGTCTGGCAGGTTGGCTGGTGGAAGTTTGCATGTACACAGGAGCTTTGAACAGGCCATTGCAGTACGCCAACATGATGCACACCAGTGCCATGGTGAAATTGGGATGCAGGGGGGGTGGAAGGGCAAGGGAGCATGCCTACGTGGAGTACCAGCATGCAGGCAGAAGACACATGCACATCAGTCATGCAATGACATAGTCCCAGTGCTGAGAGGAAAGACACCCCAGGCTACATGCAGAAGGGCCAGTGAGCTGGAACATGGACCGGAGGGGCAGCGGGGTGATTAGCATGTGAGTAGGGTACAAGTGTGGTGATGAGGACAGTCCCCATCTGCTCTACATGTCCAGCATCCTGCACAGTAGGCACACATCATTGAAGCATTGCATGACTTGCACATGAGAACCATGTGCACAAGACATGTAGTGGCAGTCAAGCACAACACATCACACAAGCAAACCACACATGGCCTCCACAAACACGCGACAACACTCACTGGACAGGGCATCAAAGTCCAGCATCTCTCCCACTCTTTCGACCATTCCTGCCGGTATGAACCTCGCAACGACTGACTTGTGCGAAGTGAGGTCTTCCTCCTCAGGTGGTGGCCCACTGCCAGTCACCAGAGTCATGTTGTAATTAGAGGCACGCTTCGCCTTAGCACTGCGTCAGAGGACATCCCAACGCTTTTTGCACTCTTGAGCTGTGCGCACCTCATGGCTGAATGCACTCACACAATCCGCAACTTGTTTCCATTGTGACATACGATGGGCAGCCATAGTGTGACAATTTGGCCCCACTAGTATATCACGGTTGTGGTCCCGCATGTAGTCCACAAGGAAGTCCCGTTCCTGCACGCAGAAAGGCTTCTTCCTCGACGTGCCGGAGGCCAGAGCTGTGTCTGGGATCCCAGACTCTACTGCAGGTGCAACCTTCCTCCTCTTGGACATTGATCCGGCCCCTGACTGGCAAATGCCGCCCTGATCAGTATGGGCAGTGGCACTGGTGGATTGAACCAAGGGAGTGGCAGGTGGAACAAGGACGGAAGCCCTGACTTGCGCCAGTGGCTGCTGGGTGCCCTGGAATGGACCCTGCGCAGCAACATCCGCTATGCCAGGGTCATTGACCGGGACTGTCCTGGATGGTAGACTCACAACCGGGCTGGTGTCGGCTGCATCTGCACATGGACTTGCCAACATCCGGCTGCTCGGGGCAGCAGATGACAATAAAGCCCCAGGGACACGTGCCTCGGTCAGGGCAGCCCTGCGTGCACTTGCGGTGTGCCTCCTGACCTCCTGGAAATCTTCCTAGGACTCTTCAGGTGCCAACACAGTCTGCACTGGCAGACCCTGAGCCTGGGTGGTGTTTTCCACAGCTGCACCTGCAGCTATCACTACACTTGGGCCTGTGGCAGTCGATGTAACGGACTGCCGGGTCACATGGGCGCCAGTGCCAGATGCAAGAACTGCATATCCTGGAGCCGCAGGGGGTGGTGGCATGACTGCACCAACATGTGGCACAACATTGCGCCGAACTGGAACACCCCTGCCTCTTACCCCTCTGCAGCCACCCTGGACACCCTGGAGTCCCCCTACTAACTGGTCACCCCGGCCATGTCCCTGACCATGCCCGCCACGTGGAGTACGCCAAGCTGAGGCACCCCTCACCTTTCATGGCCTCCCAGCCATGGCACATATGTAGTAGTGCCGGCATAGATGGAGTAGTGCCAATGGGAGGTGTAGACGACAATTGTCCTGGGCAATTGGAGTGAAGGGGTGGGATACAAGATGTTAACAGCACCCCTGTGCACCTGCAAGGCTGTATATGAGCCCGATGATAAAGTGACGGGTCACACAACGCTCATGCACCCCAAAACTGCAGAAAATGGTGCATGCAACCCCCGGTAGCCCACGTATGTGGAATTAATCTCCCGCAGTACGCAGTGGCACCCAGGGACACGAAAAAACACATACGTGTGGGACACGCAGGTTACTATGACCTCAAAAACGTGTACGCGATACAAAGGGGCACCCGCAATGAGAAAAATAGCGTGCGCGACTACCGTCAGCCTAGCGTGATAATGAAAAACACGCGTAGCCAATACCCCCACCAAAGAAGAGATACGTCCTTGATCCGCTGTGAAGTTGTGATGGCGCGCGAAACAACATGAATTAGCAACACACACGTCGGTCTCCACGAAAGGCATGTACAGCGAACTGCTGGCCCCGCTCACCTTTAACCCGTGCTGAGGGAAACGCCTGCATGCATCACTTTACTTACACTCTTAGGGCCTTTCCTCGAATTACACGCATTGATACGCAGACATGTTGTTTTTTCACGTGCTGATTCACTATGCACCCGCCACGACGGAAAGGCCTGCGTGCGTTACCTCACAGACACGCTAACGCACTTAGGGCCTTTCCTCGAATTACACGCTGACGTGCTATTTTTTCACGTGCTAATTCACTCCGTATCAAGCTGGCCACGAAACACAAGGAAGACCATGCTCCTGCCCAGAAGGCCATTTACCTGCCCCCCAGAGACCCGAGCCCGCTCCCACCTGCCATCTGCTGCTGCCTGCCTGCCTGCTAGCCACGTGCCCTGCTATTTGGTGCCTGCACATCAGCCATCTGCAGGGGTCCAGTTGCTGTGACCACCCCTGCTGGAACAGAAGACTCCCGACTGGAGTTCCATAGCTCCACAGCCCAGCCCCAAGACCCAGTTGCCCACCCACACCTCGTGGGTTGCCATGTCCGACACAACACCATCCTGCACCAGTGGCAACCCCCCAGTAGAGAGGCAGAGGGTTGCCAGCTTCACTGCCAATGAAGTTGGCATCCTGGTGGAGCAAGTCTTGAGACATTATGATGCCCTCTTTGGAAGTTCACGCGCCGACAATGAAGGACGGAAGAGGATCTGGAAGGACATCATATCTGCCATCAACGTGGAGGGGGTGGCTTCTCGCGACATGCAACACGTCCGGAAGCGCTGGGAGGACTTCAGGTCCAGGACCCTCAGCAAAGCCTGGCGCCTCTTGAAGGCAGCGCATGCAGAGGGGTGTAAGTGTAAGTGTCCATGCGTACTGATTGGACGCAGTGCATGTTGAAGTGTGCCAGGAGTGTGCAGGTTGGATGTGTATGTACAGGGACATGAGCCTGCCGCATGTGAGTCCAGTTATGTGTCACGCACATCAATGGTGTATGTGTTCAAATGCATGATGGCCAAATGCATTTGTAGGTGCACACATGTATACATTTCTGTGCATGTACTGTGGCATGTTTGTGGTGTGACACATGGATGCTGGTTCCACCTTCATGTATGTGCACAATGTACATGTGCATGTGTGTGTATTTGACAGGTGTGCCACTGTGATACACCATGGATGCATGTGACACCGACATGTAGGAGGCTGATTGGCAGATGTGACGTGGATGCCGATGATTTCTCTGCGACAGGTAGTGGAGATGTACAGATGCATGTATGTCTAGTGGCATGTGTGCATGTGTTCGGCACTCCCCGTGTTGCATGTGACATCAGACTAAGCTTCGGATGCTCATGCTGTTGTATGTGCCTCGTTGACCGCGTCGACCAACTAGGACGGATCGCCAGTGCTGGGTTCCTCCGTGTGCTGGACCTTCTACCGACCCCCTCCTCAACTGAACCCCCTATGCGCCAGTCGTCCTCCGTGCCATCTTCCTGCCCAAGTAACAACTCGGCACCCTGTGGAGCTGCCCCTGAGCCAGAGGCCAGGCTGGTGGAGAACACATCCCTGCCAAAGTCAGGAGTCGGAGGTCCAGCAGTGGTGGCCATCACAACTACTGGACCCCAGCAGGAGGAGGACGTGCAGGCATCAACAGCCGTCGTGCACATGCCCTCCCGGATGATGCCGGCACATCCTCCATCCACTGGGGTCCAGTTGGTGGGGTGTCCACCCCTGATGGACCTCTGACTCCCGACTGTGGCAGGGATGGGATCAGATCCACAGGGGGCCCTGATGGCATTTGGGCCGGAAGACGGCATGGAGAACGACTGGCGTATGGTGTGCACAGAGGGGGAGAGGGCTGCAAGTGTGGCCGACACATGGAGGAAACCCCCGAACATGGACCCTCCCAACTGGGCCACATTGGCACACAGCTCTTCGTGATGACGTGCGTGGTCCACCCGGGAACCATGCACGTCATCACGAATGTCACGTGTGCGCAACGCAACACCAATCAAGACGGACTCCATCCGGTCATGGGGCCCCTCGTCCACAGATAGAGGCGTGCCAGATGACATGGACCTCCCCCCTACCTGCGGAAGGCCCTGGGACGGGGCATCCCTGCTGGTGCATGGTGATGCAGTCACAGTGTCAGGGACAGAGACATGCACAGGCACCTCCGCGGCAACCTGTGCTGTCTCCTACTCCTGCCCCTGTAGTGCACAGTTTTCACCAGTGGTACCACCCCCAGCAGGCCCCATGTGCGGGTCTGTAGCAGCCTCCTCCACCTCTATGCCCACCACCAACCTGGATGGCTCTGCACTGTCTTCCGCCGTTGCAGAGCCCTGTGGGGCTCATCCGCCCCTTCCGCTGCAGCCGTAGTGGCAGATGTGGCACCAGTCCCCTTGCTCCCGGATGATGGTATTTCCTGGGAGGGTGACTGGGCCTTGCGTCGCCGGCCGGTGGAGGCATCCCAGCCGCTTTCCTCCACAGCACCATCTCCGCCCTCTTCTTCACTCGGCGCTGTGTAAAGGGAGACATTGAACACAAGCATCAGGGTACTGAACTATAGTCCCCTAGACACAAAGCAATGGCACATGAGTGGCACTGTCAAACGTCACTTCCATGCGCTGATTCTCACATGCACCATGGGACATGCAGGTCACATGCACACGCATCACCGGAGGGTCATGCATTTGGTCCAGTATACCCCCAGACACAGTGCATACAGGGATGACTACGCGGTATCAGTGAATCAACACATCGTTACCAACATATGTAATGCATACATGGAGCACACACTACTCAAACACACGGACATGGTCATCATGCATGTCCATGACAACAGCACACATCTCTCACACCCCAAACATGTATAATTACAGACACAGGCATGCATACATGTGTGCGTTCCGCATGCTGCTCCGCATGATGCATTGTTACACATGCACCATCCATGTAGGTCACACCTGACTGGACTCACATGTGGCACCATCATGTCCCTGCACACACACATCCAAACATGACCCATTTTACACATGCAGCCAAGTAGCTAACTACCAGCACACTGCAACATGCCCTTTTTTAAACATAAGTGTATGGCCACTTACCGCTCGACTCCAGAAGGGCCTGCATCCTGAGGATCTGGGGGTGAAGCACTGGGCGAATGCACTCCAGGACCCTCATCTGCTGGTTGGTAAGCTTGCCCCTGCATCCTCTGCTTCCAAGAGGAGCCGGGCCTTCTTGAGGGTCCCGGGCTTGTAGTCCTCCCAGCGCTTCTGGACATGCTTGATGTCATGGGGTGCCACCCACTCCGCGTTGATGACAATGTCCTTCCAGATCCTCTTTCGTCCTTCCTTGTCAGCGTGCGATGGTGTGAAGAGGGCATCATAATGCCCCAGAACTTGCTGCACCAGGATACCAACTTCCTTTTCACTGAAGCTGGTAGCCCTCTGCCTCTCTGGCAGGGGGTTGCCACTGGTGCAGGAAGGTGTTGTGTCGGACATGGCAACCCCCGAGGCAAGTGTGGGTGGGCAACTGGGTCCTGGGGCTGGGCTGTGGAGTGATGGTACTTCAGTCGGGAGTCTTCTGTTCCAGCAGGGGATTGTCACTGCAACTGGACCCCTGCAGATGGCAGATGTGCAGGCACCAAATGGCAGGGCACGGTGGCGGCAGGCAGCAGCAGATGGCTCGTGGGAAGCTGCTCGGGGATCTGGGGGTCAGTAATTCGGCCTTCTGGGCAGGAGCGTGGTCTTCCGTTTGTTGTCGCGTGGCCAGCTTGATACGGTGTGATTTGGCACGTGAAAAAACAGCATGTCAGCGTGTAATTCGAGGAAAGGCCCTTAGTGCATAAGCGCGTCTGTGACGTGACACGTGCGGGTGTTTCCCTCGCCACGGGTTGAGGGTGACATGTGGGTTTCCATCGCTCTGTACGTGCTCTTCGTGGGATGCGGTATGTGAATTCCGAGGGTGCATGTGGACTTTTACACGTGATTTGGCTGGCGTGAGCAAGGTATGGGTATTCCGAGGGTGCACAGGGAGTTTTCCATGTGTTTTCGATGGTGCGGGAGCGGTACGTGTATTGCGAGGGGTGCGTGTGGACTTTGACACACGTTTTCGATAGTGCAGGCAGGGTACGTATATTCCGAGGGATGCGCAGGGAGTTTTCCACGCGTTTTCCATTGCGCAAGCGGGGTACGTGTATTCCGAGGGGTGCACAGGAAGGTTTCCACGCATTTTCAATAGCGCGAGAGCGGTACGTGTATTCTGAGGGGTGCGTGTGGACTTTTACACATGTTTAAGTGCTTGGGGGTGGGCTGTATGCTGGTCCCCTGGCCTTTGCGCCATGTAGGAGATTTGTGCAATGTTTTTGGTGCACGGGGCGAGATTGGGGGTGTTACTGGCGCTGCTGCAGGGTCACTCTGCCACTCTGCGCTACGGCTGGTTATGGATGTTAAAATCCATGAATACGCTGTGCACTGAAATGGGTTTTGGCGCACGCGGCTGGCACAGACTGTCGCGCGCGCATACTGTGCGCCAGCCGCGTGCGCCACTTGTGCGCCGAATTCTATGAATTACCCCATAACATTTTCCATTCAACTTTGAAGGACAAAGAGATAACTGCCTCAACTTTCTCCCATGCAATTACCTGGTCGACAGCTGCTTTCTCTACACCATACGTTAATGCTGGGATAACTTTTAATTGATAAAAATCCAAGATCCGCACAACTGAGAAGCAGCAATATTGTGGATAAATTCTCATTTGGACTGCCAATTGTATTGGCTTTGTTTTTTATCCTGATTATTACATTCCCTCTGAGTCACATCCATCACAATGCCAAGGTAAATAAGATTAGTTTTTGTCACTAGAGGTTGATTAGACACCATGTGAATCCCATTCGTTTTTTAACCTTTTTTGTAAAATATTATCACATTAGATTTGTTTACTATTAATAGCTAATTCATTTGATTCAGTATATCCATCAATGGTACTCGCCAGCCTCTGTAATCCAACCTGAGTCTTGTCCAATAATACTAAATCATCGGCATAGGTTAAGTACCACAGAGGCAGATTGTCAATCCTAAGTGGTATGAAACTCACATCTCTCAAACACTCACCACTGTCAGATAAATATAGGTTGAACAGGGGGAGCCTACACACAGCCCTGCCACAACCCCCTGTGCATCCCCGGCATGTTCAACTAACAAGTAGTACTGTGTCCTCGTACAAATAGATCAAAATTGGCAATATTGACTTCCCATTCCTGGCATTTGGCCCACAGACACCAGCGATATAAATTTGTATTTTGTATTTGTATTTGATTGTATTTTATATAGCGCTTTAAACCAAATCGCTTCACAGAGTTACAGACCATGGTACAAAAATAATTTAAATAATCAAGACATCAATTATTCAATTCTTACTGGTAGCAGGCAATCAGGAACTTTGGAGAAGGTGGGTTTTTAAAGAAAGACGGAAGAGAGAATAGTCAGTAAGAGAGCGGATAGAGAGTGGGAGAACTTTCCAATGAAAAGGAGCGTGAAGCTGAAAAGATCGAAACTGGGACTGAGCACATGGAGGGTGATGAACACTCAGTCTAAAGAGAGAAGAAGAGCAAAGGGAACGAGATGGAGAGTAAAAAGATATCAGTATAGCAAGGTAGTCATGTGCATGATGGTAGAGGGATTTAAAGACTAGGCAGAGAAAATGAAATTTCAGTTGAGAGTGAAGTGGAAGCTAGCTGAGTGAGGCCAGAGAAGAGGAAATAGAGTATCTGTGGGAGAGAAGACAAAGGAGACAAACATAAGAATTGTAAATAGATTTCCAGGGAGCAAGACGCGAAGCCGGAAGACCAAAGAGAGTAGTAGAGTGAAGGAAAAAATCTGTGAGAAAATTAGAGAAGCATTGAGAAGTTTGGTGGCATGAAAAGTAAGGAAAGGCTGAACTTTGCGAATAATGTAGAGATGAAAACGGCAAGAGCAAGAGGTGCGAGAGATATGGTGAGCAAAAGTAAGATTAGAGTCAAAGTAGAGAACACTGTTATGAGCTATGGGAGAGATAGAGAGATTTGAAGGAGGAAATGCCTGGGAGAAATGTATCACCATTGCAAAAACAGGACCTGATTTACCATCCCAGGCTTGTTCTTGTATACAGGATAAGATAAAGCCATTTAGGTTTGTAGAAAGGCCCTTTCTAAATCCAATCTGGTACTTAGGGAGATGCCCTGTTGTATTTGCCCAACGTTCCAATTCCTGGAGCAATAAGACAGCAAAGATTTTACTTTTGCAATCCATTAATGAAATTGGGTGGTAATTAAGGGGGTTACTTAAATATTGGAATTAAAATGCTTAACATACGAAGACAACCATCATATATTTAAATTCTACAAAATAAAACCACATTTCATTTACTAACTCAAGCGGTTTACCCCATTATTTTGTTCATGAGATAGCTGGTCCATTTTGTGTTCTATTCCTCATACACATTAGGCCTGATGTGCAGGTTTCTACTATCTCTGCTAATGAGAGTGGAGTAATAGTTTGTGAAGGGGACTTGCGTGATGTCGCAGAGGAGAGGTTGGTGGCTACCACTGATTTCGATGTCTTTGTGATACAGAAAAGGACCAAAATGGGTCAATGGTTGACCTGAAACTATGAACTGCATTTATTTATTTTAAGAAGTGTCATTATTATTGCATGCTTGAGTTTTAGCCATCCATTCTCTGAAGATAAAAAGATATTAAGGAGGCCGGTTATGAGCAAGATAAGTTCAATGAACATCAGTTGACAAAGTATGGGTCTATGGGTATATGTCTGTGATTGTACGGGGAGACATTTTTTAAAGATTATGATCTTAATGTTAGTCTGGGTAATCACTGTAATCTAGGCCCAGAGACTTTTATGATATAGCTCTACCAGAGTAAATTTTGGTTTAGAAGAATGACACAAATTTGTTGCAGAGCACAATGTAGGGTACCATGGTGGGCCTTGTTGTGTCAGATATGCTACAGTTCTTAATTGGAGTTTCACAATTCTGAGATCAACATTTGGGGGAGAGCTATTTCTAGCCATGATCCAGGCTAGTGTATACCTCATAGAAAGTATTAAGCATGTGTGCGCCTTGCTGGTAATTGAGCTTGTATACATTTTCTTTCAAGTGCTCTGGCTTTTCGCATTATTTAGCTGAGGTCATTGTTGAGCTCATTTTTATCTTTCCTGTTATTGGACATGATGTTAGGAAGTGGTCTTAGGTGCACTTTATTGAGGACTGACACAACCTTACTACCGAGGTAGACTATGACTTTAGCATGGGGTGTAAATGGTGTGAGGATATCCTTTCCTTGGACAAGTTTCTCCTAAGAAGAGGTGGTACATCATCAAGGATGCGCTTAGTTTTGGTCCAGATGCCACCTTCAATGAAGAACTAGACATTGGCAAAATCAGACCAGGAGTGTGGCTCAGAGATCTGGGAGAACTGAAGATCTTGGCTCTGATCATAATAAGTGGGTGGCTGCTCAGCAGGCAGAGTAAAGCCCTGGTGAGTAATGTCAACTATGATATTTTAGGCATAGGATTAGTGGAGGCTATTTTGCGTATTCTGTATTTAGTTATACAACTTTAACATTGTCATTCATAATGTATCACAATTATCAAATACGAAACATAGCTAATTAAGCATATTATTTCATATACACAGGCATATCAGCCACTAAAAGAATCACATACATATATCAACCACATTTTTTACACAAACTCATACTAAGATCATCCATTTACATATGCATAAACAAATACATAACCAAAAAATCAATAAAGTCAGTCACCCAATATTTAAATTCATCACTATCTCTGATTCATTAGCAGCAAGTTTTTTAGCAGCAATTTTCCTCACCTGTATAACAGCAATTATTAAGCCCTTACTATAGCCAGATAAACATCTCAACCAAAATTCACATTTCTGGATGCTTTCCAACTGTTCAACGTGTTTACTATAGTATTGCACATATGTCTTTGTCATAGCCCTGCATGATGTCAATACATACTTTGTTGTTTCAGTCTGTTGGCTATCAGGACATAAACGGCAGGTACATTTATCTTTAGGAATATGAAATGAAGCACCTTCAACACCCAGAACCTCAAGCTTATTAAGTCTGAGAAACATAAGTGTTCTTAAGCTTGGTGAGGGAGAGATCCTTATATAAAATTAGTTTTTATTATAGATAAAACACATCTGACCAAAAGTCAAAAGTGACCACAGTTTACATACTTTGCCATGAGTTTTTACCCAGTCCCATATTTCTGAACACTCAGTAAAATATTTCAAAACATAGCCCATACCTTCCTCCCATCTTGGGGTCCACCCAATCATTACAAAAAAAGTCATCATTGAGTTTTGACATTTTTTACAGGGCAACACATTTGTGATTAATCATGGCAAGCCTCACAATATTTAACAAGGAACCTTCCAGACCATACATTATCTTAATATATACCTTCTCCCAATTTATCTTTATCAGGGTGGCTATGGAATTCAGCCCCAACTCCAGTCTCACTGCTTCTATTGTCATTGATCGCAGTAACCCCAGGATCTTCCTCCAGATAGAACCCTCTATTTTGTCTTCCCATATAGTATAATCACTATACGATGTTTCCATGTCAGATAAAAGCGATTGTACAAGCTTCTGCTTACAAATATTTAGCACCCCAATAAGGCTGTATCTAGCTGTTCTTTTGGTGAACTGTATTACAGTAGCCAGAAGTGCAACAATGCTAGATCTTCTTTTCTTTATTAATAAATGACAGTGCAGGGCAGTTTCAATTTCATAGCACAAATAGGAACAGTTGGAAACTCTTTCCATAGCACCCAGATAACAGCCTATTCTTGTATGTCCAGAACATTTCCTGCCAAATGGCATGTATTGGGTTTTATTCAAATTCACAATCAACCCATTTTCATCTGCATACTCTAGAACAGCTTGCGCACTGTGACATAGGCCAAAATAGGTACTATCTAAAATTGCAAAGTCGTAGGAATAACCTAGCCAACCGACTTGCTGGGTACCCAAATTTGGAGGGGCATTCTTAACGTATGCCAGGGCACTACCAATGTCGGAGACATATAGATTAAACAGGAGGGGAGCCAGAACATATCCTTGTCTGACTTCCCTCCTGACTGACACAGCATTAGACAGTTCCCCCAGAAATTTTAGTCTCATCTTTTAGCCTTTTTATCACAGTACAAAAGCTGACATGCATATAATAAATCATTTGGTAGACCCTTCTTTTCCAATTTTGACCATAACTTAATACGGTCTATGGTATTGAATGCAGATGTAAAGTCCACAAATAGGACATATAAGGATAGAGCATTTTTAACTTTAGTTTGCTCTACAAGGGTGTTGATGACAAAAATGTTTATACCAGTAGAGAGCCCCTTCCTAAAATACAATCTGGCAACAGCTCAGAATTTGGTCGTTCTCAATCCATCAAATCATTTCTTTCAATATAAACACTGAGAAAATCTTAGTGGCAACACCAGTCAGTGCCAGCAGTCTATAGTTTACAGGATTGTTATGATTACCCTTTTTATAGACTGGTACCAGAAGGGACATCCTCCAAGAATCTGGGACCAATCCATAAGCCGTTACCTTACCAGACAGGATATCTGCCCCCAACACAGGATTTGATTTTAAGATTACATTACAAATGGTATCTGGACCTTCTTGAATGTTTTAAGTTCTTTTTTATCCCTGCAATAGAGGAATGGTCAAATACAATCCCAATCTGGACCTTTTGTATAGCAATGTCATCATTACCTCAGAAGGTCTAACCAAATTGATTCACTAATTCAGCAGACAAGATCAGTTGTATTTTTGGGAATAATCAATTTATAGATGGTCCATAGCTTTTTACCATTGCCAGCCACTAAAACATTAACCATAGCCTTCCTGGCCATTCACAGATGACAATTGATCACACAACATTTCATATATACAATGCTGGATGTTTTCTGTGGCTATACCTCCAGGAGCATCACATATATATCCACTACTATTACTATATCCTTCAACAACAGATCCACTTCAATCACTACCACATTGTTGTTATCATCCTTTAAAGGAATTGCCTTGGATTACATATCATTAGATACCATAGTGATCAAACCCCCAACTTAACAGCTATTTTCTCCTTTTTTGCTGGTTTAATGTAACAGGAGTACCCTTCCAATCTGGGAGCCTCCTGAAGCCAAGACTCCTGCAGGAAGATTATATCCGCAGGCATTAGCAAACCAATGGAATCTTCCTGACTAAATAAATGATTGTGGCCCCTAGTGTTCCATGATTTAACTATAAGATTAGATCATTGTTTAGTAAATACCATACTCCTCAATCTAGAAGTCATTATATGAGGTTCATTTGCTGATGACAATTGTTATGTATAGTTAGATAGAGAGGCATGTATTATTAGTAGGCTACATTGCGCAATATGATTGATGTAGGGTCATTCCCTGCAGCTAACCTCTGCATCTCTTTGTGTCTATCTTTGATATGTTTTTTCCATTGTACGTAGAATTGTGATTGTGTTTTTGTTTTGTACATTCGTGAACACGTTTTAGCTTTTTGTGTTATATTGATATATAATAAATACCTTGTCAGTTACAAGGAAGAAAATGGTACTGACATATAAATATTTGGTTCTTCCAATTTAGAAGAAGGAATCCTAGAGAGTACATTATAATACCTGGCCGAGTTAAAACATTTAACTTGGAGCTCGTACCAGTTAAGCTGTGCAAAAGTATAGGAATTAGTTTCCATTATAAAATTGCTTTCCAGCCTGGACACTTCTGTGTGTTTTGTTAGTAAACACCATAGACAGGAATAAACAAAGCCATTCCCAGTGGGCTTTCACTGAAGGGTCACATACAGATAATGCAGATGGGGGGGTCAATCACACAGACCTCTTTCATACTCACCTGACCTGGCCCACCCCTTTCCATATTATTGTATGTAAGGGAAGGCACACTCTAAATCATAGTCCCACTTAAAGAGAGATTCAGAGTTGGCTCTAATCAATGAGACAACGGCCCTCATTACGACGCAGGCAGTAAGTTACCGCCTGGGTCGTACCCTTACCACCATGGCGTAAACTACGTTTACGCCATGGTGGTTGGCGGATTTACCGCCCCATTCCAAGGTGAGTGGGGCGGTAAATCCCCATTTCCCATTTTACCCTTCCCCATTCCCATTTTCGCCCCATAGGGCATAATGGGAATGGGGAAAGGCGATAATTACGGCACCGTAAATTACGGTGCCGTAATTATCGCCCAGGTCCCTTTGCGGCATGGATTTTAACGGCTGCAAAAAAGCAGCCGTTAAAAGCCATCCCGCAAAGGGAACCTTGTAATCAGGCGTTAAGGGTCGGTGCCGTAAACCCCTTAACGCCTGAGTCAGAATGAGGGCCAACCTCTGAGGTATTACAATATACCCTTGACACTTTAGTCTCAAATGACGTAGCCTGTTCCACATACTCAAAGTCCTTGCTTGTTATTACCCTCAAAGCAGGCAAGTTACCAACAACAGAGAGCAAGCGACTGCGATTAATGGCCAAATCAGAGTTAGCAAAGAGACCAGTTATTGTAAATTGCTTGGGGGATAAAGATTTAGATTCTTTTTCTTTGATCAAATTAGGGATTTGTACAGGCCAGGCACTGCATGTTGCCATTAACAGTTTCCTTAACCACCTTTATTTGTATAATTTGCCACTCCTCGATGATGATCCACACGTCGCTTTTTCTCTATAGACCAGTAACGAACTTGTCAAATTACCCCCTCTTTGCGATCTCTCCGAGCTGCTTGTCTCTGTGCTTTTTTCGAAATTAGCATTGTTTTTTCCTTATCATTCACTTCAAAATCATTTTGTTCTATTATAGATGTCAGTTCAGATGATGAAAATCTCAAGCACTTAGATTTTTTTACATTTTCTTCTTGCTCTCCTTGAAAATGTGACTACAGACTCCTCAGCATCATCACTGTCCAATAATATTTCTACTTTTCTAGACTCCAAAATTGCATTGCATATCATCTCTGAGGCAGTAGGAGTCAGAGATGTATTGTGTACTGGCTTAGAGGTACTGAGGTAATTAAATCATCACCACTAACATCACCTTTTTTTACAATATTTTCCAGAATTGAGGAATGTTTTTGCACCAGGCAATGGAAATTATAGGCTATTTTCAACAAGATTTATAAAGCAAAACTCATTGCCATAATGTGGGCATCGAGTGTAGAACAAATTTGTTCACTACCAATTTCTGCCTCAATCTGCATTTCTGTCAAGGAGGTAGTTGGATGTAAAGGGAGCTCTTCAATTAAACCTGTTAGACAAGGAGATGCTGATAATCTTAACGAGCATTCATCCATTTGAACACCCTCTGGTAATACACTTTTTCCTGATATGTTCATCGGGTTATCCACAGTCGGTAAATCAATTTGCAATGACTCTGCTTGTATAGAATAGTAGAGATTCAGAAGTGAATTAATATTATCAAATTCTGCTGTAGTAGAGGCCACTGGATTGCAAATGATGTCACAATGGTTAGGTATTGGGTGAACTTCCATTTCTCTCACCTTTTTAGCCTTAAATTACTTGCTGGTTTTTTCCACTTTTTCTGAGTGATGAGACGCCGCCATAGTTGTTCCTTTCACACCAGGATTCCCAGTTACTTTGCTACCATTTCATTTATTCACTTTACCAGGCATACTGCGGCAAGTACCAATATGGCAGAAGAATCTATCTGGAGCTGTTACTTTCCAACCCACAGCTTTCTATAATTCACTACAAACCCGGAGATTAGTAGTAAGTACATTTGAGGCCAAGGTCCTAAGCTTAGGTTAACACATGACCCTGATCAAACTTAAGAACCTTACCGGTTTCTTGAAGACTCATGTTTCAGAATAGGCGCATTTTGAATAATTCCAATGTCAATTTCTCAGTGCCTCAAGGCACCAAGGCACACTGGTTACACACACCTGACGCGCGCCCACACAGTAGGTGGAAATGCAGAGAAACCTCTGCAGACCAATGTAGAGGAGTGTGGATGCTGCGTATTGCTGATTAGCCTCTCCAACTTCAAACAGAGCAAGTATTCAATAACGAACTGCCAACGACCTCTGGCTCCAAGGCCCACTCGTTACACACTCCTGACGTGCTCCAATGCAGCCGCTTGAAAAGCAGATTGCAGAGCGACCTCTGCAGACCAATGTAGAGGAGTGTCGATGCTCCATATTGCTGATGAGCCTCTCCAACTTCAAACAGCCCAGGTATTCAGTGACAAACTGCCTGTGATCTCTGGCCCTCGTTACACACTCCTGACGGGGAGGCTATTAACCCATATGTGCAAGTGTCCCTGGATGAAACTCTTCTAAGATTGTGAGGATCCTTTGGAGGATATGAAGGATATCTTTTCAGAAGGAAAATAAGTACTTTTTAGTTGGGCGTTAAATTAGAGCACATTGAAAGAGGCAGCCGGGAAAGCTGAGTTCTGCAAGAAGGTATTCAGGCCTTGGATTTCATTGCAGGAAAACAGATTGGGTTGTGCCTTTATATCATTTTGAGAGAAAGCGCTTTGTGCACGAGAGCTGGCATGGCCTTCTGTGTGTTGTCAGCTTGTAAGGACTGCCATTCTTCTCTTCTGTGCACATTTCCTACTGTTCCAGAAAGTGTTGAGTGAACTTGAAGCCCTTCATACCTTACACAATCATGTTTCCTGAAAAAGCTTTTAACTCACAGCATGAGAAAGGGAAGTGCATGTTCACATAGCATGCTAATTGTTTTTTGAATGTTCTAATGATTTTCAGTGCTTCTAATTCCTTTTTGATATTGAAATATTTTGCAGCTGATGATTACTTTTGTCTCTTGTTCTTCACAGTCCGGAAGAAGATGAGCCTAAAATTGAGAGGTGTACCGTCGAAACTGGCTATCTTAATATGTGGCATATGTTCCCCTATTATGGGAGATTGTGAGGCATTGCATGATGTTGACTGTGTTCTGTTCATTATTTATTTATTTAAATTTATATAGCGCACATCAGCCCTTGGGCATCGTACATTTGATGTATTAGAAACGGGGTCACTGGGTTGTACACATGCTGTATGTATGCATTTTTAGGATTGTCTTTGTGTGAATGTGTTACTTTTCAAATGTGTGTAATTCTTTGCTTTTGGTTATTATTTATTTAAATATTTCAACTGCAACGAGAAGCAACATATACAAGTCTTATAGAGGTTATTTACCCTTGTTTGTCAACCGGTATTTGTAGAGTGAATTTATTTCAATCAAAAAACCTTCCCTTCTGGGGTGGTTACTGGTCAGTGCAATTTCAGCAGCTGCATTTGCACATGCAAGGTTGATAGATTGTATAGGTAGCCACAGGTTGCTTGTGGAACGCTATTCATTTACTTCACCGGCTCACATTGTTGTGGTGGAGTTTTCATCGGATGCTACTTCCTTTTTCTTTTAGTTTTGTGATTCCCCTTTTCTGTTTGAGTGATAGTGAGACCTACATCTTTTTCTAGGAAGTAACTACCACTGTGCCCTTCTAAGAGAGCTCTGCTCTAGGAACAGCACATGAGAAAAGTGCATCAATAACAAGAAGTGCATGCAGAGTCTAATGCGGGATATCTAGCGGCAGATATAGATCTCATGGATTGGAATTGTGCTCACTGGGTTGTAAACATGCTGTATGTATGCATCAGATAGGATTGTCGTGTGTGAATTTGTTAAATTTCAAATATTTGTATCTCTTCAGGTAACTCCTGGCTCTTCCTCTGGCTTCTTTGGTTTGCATTTGAGATTCTCTCCATCTTGTTAATCACAGGTTGTGCTTGTTTTGTCTTTGTGTTTGTTCCCTTTCTAGGTAAAGTAAAAGATGGGAACACCAACGTCTGAGCATCTCAATCCCCCCCCCATGTAAAACCAAAGTAATCTTCATCAAATGAAGGTGAGGGGTCGTCATCTGGGAACACATTGGAATCCGCTACTGTTGAAGAAGAGACTAACCGTGCACAGTTGGTGAACAAGAGGCTAGAGCGAAACACTGAAGCAGCAAAGTACCACAATCAATGGCTCATTTCAAATCTGAAAGTGTGAACAGTCCAGAAGAAAGCTTAAATCATGTTTAGCCTAATGTACCCAAAAGTTCGCAGATTTCAGCGGAAAGTCAATGCGCCTCATTACGAGTTTGCCGGTCCGGATACAACGGTACCGGTAAGCTTACCGGTACCGTTGTATCCGGACCGGCAAACTCCGAGTTGTCCTCGCGGATGCCTTTCATTCCGCCAGGTCTGACCTGGCGGAATGAAAGGCACCCGCGAGCACAGCTTGCCTGTAGCACCGGCACGGTAATGAACCGTGCCGGTGCTACAGGAATCCCCCTTCCCATTGAGCTCTAGAGGGCTCAATGGTAATGGGATCAGCCGATTCCGGCACCCATGAAAGGGCAATTACCGGGTCCAGCGGGGCCGGAATACCCCGGTAATTGCTCATTCGGGAGTGCCGGATTTTTCCGCAAGTTTGGAGGTAGCCTGCCTGTATTACAGGCATGGCTACCTCCAAACTTGTAATGACGCCCAATGTCAGGTACAGAGGAAGAGAGGAGCCAATTAGAAAACATATGGGAAAAGAGGAGGGGGCAACAGCCACTCCGTTTTTCCCAGGAAGAACAGAAAGTTTAGAATTGAGAGGTAAAATGTCTAATTTTAGTGAGAGTATATTCATTTCTCAGTCACCTGCGTGCTGATGAATGGGGATTCCCATGCTGGGCACGTAGTCTCCCAGAGTTTCCATGTATGGGTTAAACAACATGGGTGACAGAATGAGCCCATGAGTCTCCCCAACATGCATAAGTAGGTGGCCCAACAGTGCCACCCCCAGCCAGACCAGATGAGACAAATTAAGCAAGAAGAATCACTACTAGTCCAGGACTTGCCACACTACTTACATTTACTGCACGTATATATCCAGGAGGGTTCCATGGTCAAACGTATTGAAGGCCAGTGAGAAATCCAGTAACACACCCCACCCGGGAACCATGACATCAAGTACTCGGGGCACAACATCTTACACCTACATCGGGCTAGTCAACAAGCAGGGTGGAAATCCAAGAGACCATCGGAACCAAGAGAGGATTTCTTCATTGAAAGGGTGATGTGGCCATTTTGCAACGAGGAGTGCGGGAAGCAGCCATGAGATAAAGAAACGTTCAACTTATGATGCCAGATTGGGGAAGAAAAGTTAAGAGGTGTGGTAATAGATTGTCCAGTTCATATTCATATTCTGCAAAATGTTCCATTACGTTGTCTAATACATCTGCAGCAATGTCAGCTGATCACTGTGTGATGTCTTGTAGTGGAACGGTCTGATAAGTTCCAATGGTGTAAACGATACAGCGTCCAACCAACCTCTATGTGGCCCACCTTTTCTGGAGCATAAAGGTGATGTCCATTGGACAAGTGAAGGCATCCGAATCTACTTTTAGGCACTGGAGCAGTTCTGTCTATCCTGTTGCATGTCTGTATATCGGAGAGATGTCAAATGTAAGGCCCATGGACTGGATCAGGACCCTGGAGTCACTTCCTCCGCCCCTCATATGGAGTGTGTGTATTGCAAGGGAATGGCTTTCACAGCCGAGCGCAGAGTGAGATCTCTGCTGCAATGCCTTCAGTTTCTGTATCACCAGTGGCTGATTCGCTGCAGATCCACCACTGGACGAAAAGCAAACCAGCCTAAGAGGAAGGGACCTTAAAGAAAGGCAAACAACTCACTGGTGAGCAAAAATGTAACCAACCAAATAAATACGTAGAAATATTCTGGGCCTCATTACGGCTTTGGCAGTAGCCATGCCCTTAATAAAGGCATGGCTGCCACCAAAACCGGGTCCGGGTTCCCTGAATGGGAACCCGGGCCTTCCCCATTCCCATTTGAGCCGCCATAGGGCTCAATGGGAATGGGTGACAGAGCTAACAACGGGCCGATTACGATCAGCCCGTTGTTAGCTCCTGGTCCCCTCGCGGGACCCGGAAAAGACATCTGGTAAAACCAGACGTCCACATCGGTTCCCGCGAGGGATCCTCGTAATGAGGCGGAATGAGTTTAATAGGTCCGCCACCATTAGCGGCACCTGTTAGCCCATTCAGCCAGGGTCGCAATGAGGCCCCCTGTCCTCTTAGACCTTCTGTTCAGAAAAAAGGGTTCATATTTGTTTCTGCAGGTTCAATATTCCTTGCTCGAGATGGTACACAAAAATGCCCTATAAAAACATCCCTGGTGCCTGGGGGCGATACATTTACAATATCTGAACATCGATACATCTACGATCATTATTAAGCTGCTAGCTTGCGTTACTTCGGGAGCCCCGCACGATGTTGCTGGTTCAGCGTCATTTTTCAGCTTTGCTCCAAAAAAAGTGCTTCACAAGAGGCCTCATTACTGTTTTACTGGTCTGGAAAAACTGCTGGTAAAATTGCCGGTAATTCCTGCACCAGCATTTTTTCCGGACCTCCAAAGCACAGGTTTGCCAGTTGGGGCACTGATTTACCTCCAGCCAAGAACTGGAGGTAAATCAGCCCCCAATTGGCAAAATAATTGCAGAATTACCAGTATTGCTGGCACCTAGATTATTCTGGTAATACTGGGATATCAGGCACTGTTAACGGCAGGGGCAGTTTGCCGGTATCCCAGCAGATTTACAGGAATGCTTGCAAAAATGTTATAAGCCTAAGGTTGGCTTGCAGACCAATCTCAAATCGTGAACTCATAATAGAACATAAATCTCTTCCACACACTTCAATATTTTAATATGGTGTCATCTTATGGTAGCGGCCACTGTATCTGGCTTTGCCTCAGTGATGATATGTCACAAATAAAGATTTGTCCATTGTGCATCTATTAATTCTATGAGGCTCACAATTTTCTCATGTGCATGTCTATGATAAGCGGCAATCAAATACTCGTGTATACTGTAGGTAGATTAACATCTGAACTATTGCAATATTTCATGTGTTCCCCAATAGAAATCTTGTAAAATCCCATAGAGTTTTATCCAACTGCTGCTGAATGTTGCACTGTAAAATTCGACCAATTATTTGAATGAATTTCTATGGAGGAAAATCCTCACTGAACCCACCTGAGTGGTTTCAGGCGGGTTTATCTCACTTTCTTGCTTGCAGTTTTTGCTTATAATAACCCCTTTAAAATTACACCAGCCTCCACTGCATATCATTAAGATTTTAGCATTCAAAGATATAATTGTGCAGCCCTTGAGAGGTGTTTTGAATCAAACAACCCCCTGCACGAGTTGATTTGACAGCCATGGTATGTAGACAATATTGGGCCTTATTATGACCCTGTCGGTCTGGTAAAAATGTCCTGGTATTAACATATACATGCACTTTACCAGACCGGCAGAGTACAAGTATGCCGGTGGGAGTAACCTGGCTCACCACCAGC
Organism: Ambystoma mexicanum; assembly: GCF_040938575.1. Lineage (NCBI taxonomy): Eukaryota > Metazoa > Chordata > Amphibia > Caudata > Ambystomatidae > Ambystoma > Ambystoma mexicanum. Next base: position 310,361,607 of record NC_090921.1, read on the forward strand.
CAAGAGCTGGAGGTAACTCAAGCCCCCATTGACATAAAACAACCGTCATTTTCAGCATCCGTATTGCCAGTGCCAAAAATACCAGCAAATCCACCCATGGAGACCTGTGGGACTCCACGGAATGGGGATTTACCAGTAGTTCCACAGCCTGCAATATCCCGGTATTGTTGGAAAATCTGAATCAATGAGAACTAGGCCCAATCCACAGTCGAATATCTGTGGCAATTGGGAGGGAACCTATTGGCTGATGTGTACCAAGGATGAGGGACTGTAATGTTACTACAATATTGAGGATAATTGTTCAGGATGTAATGTCCTGTTTAAAATAAGTAGTCTAAAGAGAAGCCTTCCAATGTTGGGTCTGGAATAGTGTTTTTAGTCCTTATAAGCCTCATGCATAGTATTCACTCCAATGAAATTAGCAATTTTCCAAATTTCTAATCATGGTTTTACCCTTCAATAAAAAATAATTATAGAGGGTTAACTAGTAGGAAATTCATATTTTGCTGTAGTAGTAGTATGTCGGTGATGTAGTAGTGATGATGGTCAGTCATGACAATTGTCAAATTGTTACCCCTTAATATGCAGCAGCCAATTGCTGAGCCTGGGGAATTTTGTTGCCACTCTGCGACCCTGCCGGGCTGTTAACAGAGGCCATAGAGCACACACCCTGCACACAGTGGCTCTCTTGGCCTACCTCTTGAACACTTATGCTAGGTTTAGGGAATGGTCCCTCAAGTTCCACTTGCCTTACCTCACCACCTAATGCTCTGCCCAAGAGCCTACGGTACCCAGTAAGCAAAACTAATGTCAACCTGTCTCATATCTCCCCAGCCCCCACCCAACTGGTAATTCACACGTCACCTAACCAGACATTTGCTGCAACTGCTCTAACCGCTAGCCAGCGCACAATCATCATGCCTGATGCAACTAACACAACCTCTCAGCCTGAACAAGCCACCGCTTGCAGCCCATGAGCAGCCCCTCAAGTACTTTCTCATCTCCCAGTACAACCACTCCTTTGCAACTGAGCACCAGCACAGTGCCTCTCCATACATCCACTAAGCAACCCGTCTCCCCTAGCTGCTCACCAAAAGGGAGCTCTAGTGTATGCCAGATCCATCCTTGCCCACACACTTGACATTACCAACCTTATCATAACCAGTTACCTGGATTTTCTAGAGATCTCTGAAACTTGGCTACATGCCGCCTCAGGCCCAGCCCTGTCCCTTGCAATTTCTCCAAATTACACCATCTATCGAAAAGACAGAGAGGCCTCTAGAGGTGATGGGGTCGCCCCCATCACCAGAGACTCTAACAAACAGGGAAATCTCTAACCTCAACATCTCCTCTGGAGAACTCATGATTATCAAGCGTAACCTCTCACACACCTCTACGATAACCATACACATGGTTTACCGCCCTCCTGGCCCTATCCTGTTCTTTGAAGAGGATATCCTACACCTCCTATCCAATTCCAAACCAACATCTAAAACTATCCTTCTTGGAGACCTTAACCTTGGCCTGAATGATAAGTCAGACTTAAACACAATCTCCCTAGACAGCTTGCTTAAAACCCTAGGCTTCACTCAATACATCTCCGACTCCGCACACACCAAGGGCCAAATCCGGGACTGGCTGGTTCACCTGAACAGCCTTGCCCTTGGACGAACCACAACCTCATTGCATTCACTTTGCCCGTCTTCAACCTCCCTCTTCAGTGGCCACCCAAAGCCACTCGTACCTTTAAAAACATCTCCATTACCAGCATTGTGCCTCTGCTGGAGGATCTCGTCACTCCTGCCACTATCCTCAATGACCCAGCTTCCCTGGTAAACCACTACAACCTTACACTCACCCAGGCCATCAATGCACTGGCTCCACTCACCCAACGTAAAGCCAAAGCAGCCTTGCACCTCAATGCCTGGTTCTCACCAGATCTCAGGGCCCTCCTAATACTTAAGCGTCAGGTTGAATCCAAATGGAACCACTCTGCCGCGGAGCCTAACAAAGCCTGCGTCTCCTTAGCAGCCACAATCTACAAAAAGGCCACTCTCCAAGCAAAAATATCTACCTATAACTCCCGAATAGAGAATGTGAAATCCAGCACCAGAGAGTTATTCACCATCATACCTGAACTTGAATCCCCAGTGGCCCAGCCCACTAACTGCACCCAGAACAGCACCTGGTGCGCTAATTATTATTTTTATGATTCAGCTTTTATTAAGCACCACATGCCCATGGGCCTCAGAGCGCACAAAGAACATAAAAAACAAATACAAATCAATCAAGAGTCAGGGCCAGAGGAAGGGAGCAAAACGAGGGCTGGCTGTTCAGCTAGGTTTAAGATAAAAGATATGATGCTTCATCAATTATTTGAATATAACAAGTGTGTCTTCTGATCTTATCAGTCCTGGAAGAGCATTCCATACCAGGGGGGCCGGAACATCAAAGGTTGTGCCACCAAACCTGACAAGCTTGTATCTGGATTGGAGCAGTTCAAGCATGTCGTGGGAACACAATTGCTTTCTCGGTTTGTTAACCTTAATCAGATCCTTAAGGTATTTTGGGCTTGTGTCATTACAGCAATTATAGGAAAGAGCCAAGATTGTATGAGTGATGCAATGCCCTAAAGGAAGCCAGTAAAGTTCCCTTTTGGCATCAGAGACGTGATTCCGCCTTGACAGTCCACGGGTGGCACGGACTGCACAGTTGTGCAAGACCTGCAGCGAGTGTACATTTTCCCACGAGGTACCAGCCAGAAAGCTGTTACAATAATTCAGCAATGAGTTCACTAGTGTGGTGGCTAGAAGCGAGCAGTTGCTGGCTGAGATGAAAGGTTGAATATGATTCAGCAGCTTTGTAGTATAGCCGCATGAGGAGTGAATGTATGAGACATGGGTTTTCATAGTGAGTTCGCAGAGTGTCTTCACACTCTTAGAGACAATGATGGGATTGCCAGCGGTACTGAAACTGCTATAAGCTGGATCAGGTTTCTTCAGTTGCAGGCTTGAGGCTACAATCAGAAGCTCTGTTTTGTCCCTATTTAAGGCTAAAACGTTGTCTGCCGTCCAAGTCTGTATAGCATTGTATACCTTATTGATAGTATCTGAGTCCAGAGTGTGGTTTCCTGTAAGTTCGAGGAAGACCTGAGTGTCGTCTGCATAGTTGGTATACTGCACACCCAGGTGGTCCAAGAGACTGAGCAGGGGCCTGATGTAGATGTTAAAGAGCATAGGGGCAATGCATGAACCCTGTGGACCACCATAGGTTGGAACAGTGGATGAAGAACTGGCCCCACCCCCTGCCACTCTGGCAGTATGTGGTCCAAGAAAGGAAGAAATCCATTAAGAAGCCTAGTCTGAATAAAATTCCTGGTCCCTTAAACTGGTGACCAACAGGAAGTGATCGGCTAGGTCAAAGGCTGCAGAGAGATCTAATAACATTGGGCGGGATGGTTGCCTATGATCCACTATGCTGGCCAAGGTGGATTTAAGATCCAACATAGCGGTTTTCTTCGATTGAAGAGCTCTGAAGCCTGACTGGCTATTTTGAATTGCCCCCAGGATACCCTGTTCTTCGATGGAGCGATGCAGCTGTAAATAGTCAACCTTGTCCAAAGTGTTGAGAAGGAAAGGCACGTTTGTGATGGGTAAATAGTTATTGGCCTTTGCCGGGTCTAGACTGCTTTTCTTAAGCAGTGGCATAATCCATGCTTGTTTAAGAGACGATGGGACTGTGCCTTCACTAAAGGGAAGATACATTAATTTGGTTATCCAGGGGACAAGGAGCTCAAGGGAGCCTTTAAGAATATCCACGGGGCAGCTGTCTCCCAGACAAGATGTAGGCTTCATGCCAATGATGATCTTTTGGATTTCCGCCTCGGCGAAGTGGTTTAAAGTTAAAAGTAGTGTTATTGGTCTGGGAGGGAGGTTATCCTAGCCTAAGTAGGAAGGCACTCTATGCCCAGCAGAATGCTCTCGTAGGTCACTGATGGTCTGCCTGTGAGCAAGGACTTTGACGAAAAATTCATTATGAATAGCTTGACCAGGCTGAGTCTTTAGGAAGAACCTGGTTCAAGGCTGGCAAATCCTTAAATTCAGACTAATTTTAAATAGATTTAGATTCAGAGAATTTTAAATAGTTTGCTTGAACTTGAGCTGGCATTTGCCATTCTGGTGTTGAGGTAGGTTGACTTGGCTTTGGTGATAGCTATTTTGATTTCTTTCAAAGCATGTTTGTACTGAAAGAGTGCTGGGATTCTTCCATCACCCTCTGTGGAGAGACCTTTTGAAACGTTTAAGCGTGATATTACCACCATTAAACCATGTGTTCTTGTGTTTCTCAGATTTAATCGTTTTAGTTTTCATAGGAGCCAGAGATTCGATGCCAGAGTTAATGGTGTCCAGCAGATGTGTCACCAGGTTGGACGAGTCGATAAAGCTGTCGAGAGGTGTTAGCCCAGATGCCACCATTTCTGAGAATTTTGTAGGTGTAACATTTTTGAAGTTTCTGGATTTCTTTCCAGTTCTAGGCAAAGAGTCAAGTCTTGCAGATGGCGCTGGAAAGTGTACACGGACATTCACTAAACGATGGTCAGCCCAAACACATGGGGAAACTTTGACATCAGAAAAAAGCAAAAGTAATGGGGTCTGAGTTTACTGCAAGGGCTCTACAAAGTGTTCAAACTTGGACAGCATGCCGAACGCACTGTTACCATTACTTTTTTTTTCTTTTTCTTTCCTCGCCCTTGCGCGTTGGTTTGATTTCTTTCTTTTTCTCATTTGAAGGATGAAACAGCTATCTTAAGCAAACAGTTAAATAATTGAAAAAAAGGAATTGCAATGTCATGCTGTAATTTGGACTGCATAATGTATCACTTTGGCATGGTATGTATCGGGATTCTAATAATACAAATATATGTTTAAAAAAAGAAAGGGGCAAAAGGTGTGTAATAGTCCAGTCTAGTGTATGTCCCCCACTATGTGTAGGATTGTTGACCCACTGTGAGTAGCCAATGATGTCAAAGGCCTTAATGAGGGCGACAGATTGTTTATCAGAAGGGTCTTCGGAACATAGATTCAAATCTCTGAGGATGATTGCCGGAGTCTTAGCATTGGTGATGAGGTTGAGGAGATGGAGAAACTGTTCCTCAAACTGAGGCATATCCCTAGGTGGTCTGTATATAACCAGGACACTCAGGGAAACGTTTCCATACATTTTAATCTTAACAAGAAGTGTTTCACAATCATCAGGACTAGAGAGAGTGACTACGTCAAAGTGTTTTTTAGCATAAATGCCACGCCTCCACCCTTTTGGGAAGCACAATCAGTCAGAACGAGCCAATAGTCTGATGGAAGAGCTAGGGTTGCGTTGATGGGTATGGAAGAATTGAGCCACGTCTCTGTGAGTGGCATCACATCAGGGGCAAATTTGGCTAGATTGTCGGCAATCTCCACTCCATGTTTTAACACAGAACGCGTATTAAGGATGGAAAAGGATGTCATAGGATTTAAGACGTGAACTTTTGGAAGGCCCGATGGGGAATTTGAATCGTCCAAAATAGAGGTGGGCAAAGGGGCGTTACTGGACTTTGTCTGCAGGGCATCGGGCAAGCCTCATGAACACCTATATGAAGAGTGACATCCCTAGGAATTGAGAGATGATTAAGGGAGTCGCGACCAGGGGTTGTTTGGACAGTTTTTTGCTTACATGAATTTTCTGAGGTGTTCGGTGTTCAGTGCCAGTTTCTGACTAATAAGAGCTGGTCCGCGTTGTCCGAGCCACAGGGTGACATGGGAGAAGCTATTGGAGTGTTAACCACGGAAACAATTAAAGGGTTGGGACAGGACTGGACCTCGCAGGCAAGATGGCAGCTGAACATGCCCCTGGTGGCAGTTGTGGGCGATTTGAAGGTGATTGTACATATTGTAGGAGCAGGGAGGTCGCCATGTTCAAGGGGGCTGAGGTATTGTTGCAAAATACTGGCTTGTCTGGCGTGATATGAGCCCGAGTTATGAACAGGCAGGGATGGGGTTCTGGTGCACAGGCTTTGTATGAGCTCACAGTTTGTGCCCATGATAATATTGAATACAAAAAAACACAGACACAATACTGTGACTGTTGCACGGTGGCAACGGTTAGAGCCCAATGTGCACACCTTGCGCAAACCGGCAACAACGGGCCTCTCCAAACACGCCAGCGCTAACGCGCCGCTGATGTGATAGAGAGGACCGGTGTTGCCAGAAACTGTAGTTCCCTAGAACTACTGTGCTCTAGTGCTTGCAAGCAGCACTGGCCGGGACCAAATCTGCACAGCGCGCAATGCAGCTTTGACAGACAAACAGAAGCAAGATCACCGAGCTGGTGAGTGCCCACTCATTTAAATCTAACAATACCCATACAACGTAAAAGCAGTAGTTGGGTCCAGGTCTCAGAATATAATGCAGTCCTTTCTGCTTGGCAATTGTGAGGATACAAAGTAAATAAAATAGACAGTATCAGAATTTCACAATACAAGAGGTACTAATAAAGTAAAGCAACATCCAGATATATGCAGAAGAACAACACTGCACTCACATGCACACACGCTTGAGGTGCTGGGTGAACCGTGGAGTTTAAATGCTAAATGGCGACAACCGGCCTCTCCAAATGCATCGGCGCTAATGCACTGCTGATGTGATAAAGAGGACCGGTGTTGCCGGAAAATGTAGTTCCCTAGAACTACTGTGCTCTAGTGCTTGCAAACAGCACTGGCTGGGAAGCAAATCTGCACAGCGCGGGACACAGCAGTGACAGATAGACAGAATGCCCTACTACTGAAAACTGCTCCAAAAAACATTACCAGCAATAAAAGCACCCCTGTGCATCACTGTTCCGGATGCCTCATCCTTGGAGTCCTAAGCCATATCACAAAACTGTCCCGCATTTAGATTCAAAACTATATCTGAAACAGTGAACACTCAGATCATTGACGGCCTCAAACCCTCCCACTGCCAGGGTGACATCTTCCCTGCAGCAGTCATCAAGGAATGTGCAGAACCTCTGCCACCCTTCTTTGCCACCTTCATCAATGCCTCATTCCCCTTCTTTCCAGTTCCTACAAGCCTCAAGAGTGCATGGGACCTACACTTACTAAATAAATCTACCCTTCACCCCAACATCCCCACCAACTACCGCCTCATCACTACTGTGTTTTTCCTCCAAGAAATGACTGCACTGCCTACCTACAGATTCATCACCACCTTCAATCCAACAACCTCCTGGGCCTACGCCAATCTGGTTTCCACCCGTGCTATAGGACAGAAATTTTGCTAATTGATCCTAAAAAACAGATGGATGAGTTTATAGACACCAGTAATCCAGCCTTCCTCCTTCTGCTGGGTCTATCAGCAGCCTGTGACCTGGATCTCGTCTGTCTTATGTTAGAGAACCATGAGAGTGTTCTCCGCTAATGCTGCAGCCCCCTCCGCCCCTATTACTTGCGGTGTACCACAAGTCTTGTGTGTCTCCACCAACGCTACATAAAATATTCACTCCACCTCTTTTTGACCTGCTTGACGACAAAGGAATATCGTACATGAACTATGTGGATGACACACAGATTCTTCTCCCCTTGACTGCAAACTATGCCTTGAACTCCCTAAATGTACTCTCAGCCTACCATACTATCCAGGCATGGATGACCTCTGACCTTCTCTGTCTCAATAATGAAAAGACAGAAATTTGAATAGTCGGATCGAACACCTCTCTGAGTAAACTCGACAAAGAGCAGACATTTTTTCACCATTGATGGCATCAACATCCAAGTGTCCAGCAATGTCTAGACCTTGGGTGTTTACCTGGATGCCACCCTGTCTCTTTCAAGACATGTCAATGGGCCTCATTACGACCCAGGCGGTAAGTTACCGCCTGGGCCGTGACTTTACCACCATGGCGTAAACTACGTTTACGCCATGGTGGTAGGCGGACTTACCGCCCCATTCCAACCTTGGCGGGGCGGTAAATCCCCATTTTCCCTTCCCCATTCCCATTTTGCCCCATAGGGCATAATGGGAGTGGGGAAGGCGTCAATTACGCCACCGTAAATTACGGTGGCGTAATTAACTCCATGGTCCCTTAGCGCCATGGATTTTAACACCTGCTAAAAGCAGGTGTTAAATCCGCCATGGCGCTAAGGGACCTCGTACTCAGGCGGTAAGGGTCGGCGCTGTTTACGCTGCCGTAAAACCCTTACCGCCTGAGTTGTAATGAGGCCCAATGCAATTGCCCCTTCTGCAGCCCACATCTCTAAACTTCTGAATGCATGCAGACCCTTCCTTTCCTCAGAAAGCTGCATCACCATTGCCATAGCACTCGTAGGATCAAGATTAGACTACTGCAATGCCCTATTTGCAGGGTCCTCTGCTCGCAACATCAATAAACTACAAGTTATCCAAAACAATTCACTTAGAGAAACTCTTAAAATGTCTAAGCATGAACACATCTCAGCGGCCAGTAGAAGCACACACTGGCTTCCCATCCGGGAGTGGATTACTTCAAAGCACACTCCTCAAGACTCAACCGATCCTCTCACGCCCAACTACTCACCATCCATAGTCAGGCGAACCAGATATGGTGGGACCAGCTTCCCAGTCATTGGCCCTCATTACGACCCAGGCGTTGGACCATGGTGCTAATAGCACCATGGTCCATGCCGGTAACTTACCGACTCCGCCATGGCGGAATGGGGAATTACCGCCCCATTCCGAGGTTGGCGGGGCGGTAATTCCCCATGCCGCCATGGCCCTTCCCCATTCCCATTTTTGCCCCATAGGGCTCAATGGTACTGGGAAAGGCGCTAATTACGGCACCTTAAATTACGGTGCCGTAATTAGCTCCTAGGTCCCTTTGCGGGTTGGTTTTTTAACGCCTGCTAAAAGCAGGCGTTAAAGTGCCACCCGCAAAGGGACCTCATTATCAGGCGTTAAGGGTTTAACGGCGCCGCCACCTTTTACGGCGCCGTTAACCCCTTAACGCCTGGGTTGTAATGAGGGCCATTGCCTCCAAGAACTGTAACACTCTACTCTTGTCCCTAAAATCAGAGAAATCTTACTGGGTGCTCCTAAAACAGCTCAAAACATTACTCTTCATCTCGAACCTGCCACACTGACCCTCTTTGGCCCTCTCGAACTTTGGCACCGAACTTAGCGGCTATAATCACCTGTAACAAGTGCCCTTATAGCACTCCAATCTCCTGGCAATATGTACTGGCAATATGTACCCTCATGCACCATGTATTGTTCTTGTAATAACTGTAATGAGGGTTTTCACCAAGCTAATTGAGGTGGTGGCAGCAAGTCTAAGGAGGGAGGGGATTCATATCTACCGCAACCTAGATGATTGGCTGATCAGCGCTTGTTCTCCCATCCCCAGCACACCACAATGCATGACACTGGCAGGGATATGTGCCACAGGTGGCCAAAACTGAGGGTGTACGATAAAGTATCACCACTAAACAACCCCACTAAAAACCTCATCACTCTGCGTACACCTCTCTAACAATAAAAACAACCATACCTCTGCAGCACAACAAATCACACACGCACTTCACTACAATGCAGCAACGAAACAAACCACACATAGCCTCGCACAACAGCACATGACAACTACCGACTGAAAATTCACACGTACGCCCAGCGTACGGTGTAAACCTCACTGAAGCTGCCAACATCATAGCTCTCCTGTGCTTTTTTCCCGCTCAGTACCACTAATTTACCCCCCCCCCCACACACTATCCTCTTGCTTTTCAGATCCACCAGAGCACTAGGGGACCACTTGGGTGGTGCTAGTGTGTGATTTAAATATCCTTTAACATAACATACAGTAATACTGCCTGTTTTGTCCGCTCACCACAAATTCCTAAGTACCGTATGTAAGCATCCTTCAGCCAGCAACTTCAGTGACATAACCAGTGTCTTGATGGCTACGGGTCTAGTGTGCTTAATAAATGTCATAAATAAATAAATAAATAAAATGGAGTACTGCAATTTCCTGTTGTGAAATATCTGATCACATGCACAAGTTGGCAAGGGTGCATTATGGATGGAGTCAAGTGCGCCAAAAATGTAAATGAATCCATGAATGCCTTTCAAAACATGTTTTCATAGAAACAAAGGGCCTGATTCACAGAAGTGTTCTATAATGGCGCAATCCCATATGAAAACGTTCTGTGAATCAGGCCCACAATGTGCAGGCATTTAGGGAGTCGATAAATTGGTGATTAAGGTTAACCATGCGAGTTATCATCTGATTCAAAATGCCGCAAAAGTTGACTAAGGGAAGCCAGCTGCATTGACTGCATCTCCTGAAATGAAAGCGCTACACAGAAGTGTAACAAGACGATTCACAAGAGGATTCACAGCAGTATGAATTGTGCTGTCGGGTACATCACCTTCACGCAGGTAACAGGATTGTACGTGCATTAAGTCTATAAAGGGATTGTCACACTGGTTTCAGACATATTCACCCCGGTTTGGCAAATATGATCTGTGACCAAATACCCACAAACCCGGGGCACAAAGGTAGGTACTCACCATGAAAGTTCCCGAAAAGTCAGTTCAGGGGAGCTTCAAACAACCTGGAGAGTACAAGTCATCTTTCAGGTGCAGGTCACCTTACAGAATAAGCAGGATTTGAACTTCAGACCAATGACGACATAGACAATGGAAAATAAGAACTGTCCTTCCCAAGAGTGGGGCTCTTAAGCCAAAAGCAGAAAAGTAGTCAGGATGACTCCGAAGTGACTGGAGAATCCAGAAAAGCAGGTTTGTGCAGCTTGACGAACAAAGAAAGGCAGTCCATTACAAGTAAACAGCCCCATGACGAAGACTACAATAGGACCAGCCAGGGCGGTCAAGAAGAGTAGATGAGGTGGGAGATTGGAGTCTCAATACCCTTCTGGTGACAGAACCTTCCTTCAACAAGACAAGAAGATCATGGAGGTAGAACAGGTAGCCTGTGGCAAAATGGCCTGGAGACAGTTCAAGTACAGAAGGCCTGTCCCAGCCACTGAGGAGGGCATTGGGGGGATTGAGGATGCCCAGGAAGGACGTCCAGCAGCGAAAAATGAGAATTGGAAATAAACCCACGACGCAGGGCCAAGTCATTATGGCCAGATCTGGTTCTAAAAATGCAGCCATGGCCCAAAAATGATAGGAATCCTCCAGAAGGTACACAAAGAACCTACCTTCAATGGCAACTTGAACACAATTAATTGTAGGCTTAGGGCCTCTCCTAGATATACCCACTACACAGGGGATGGTCTAAACCAGATCAGATGATCAATCTGGGGGTTGGGATGTACAAACAAAGGGTTAGACAGCCAGCCAACCTGGCTGGTCCCTAGATCCACCAGTCACCCAAGACTATGCCCAAAGGATGTGATATGGCCTGCCCAAGAACTGGCATACACCAGGGAAAATCACTTTGAGGATGCATGGCTAGGCTCCCAAAGAGCCCACATATGCACAACAGCCTATTTAGGACTGTCTTGTGGTTTCCTTGAACAAAGGAAGGCCCAAAAACAAGACTTTTAAAGAAATACCTTGGTACCCCAATGGCCACCAAAAAGGTACATTGGGTTACCAATGCGATACATTTTCTTGCAGCACTGGTGAAGCCAAAATATAATTACAGCTGCCATCAGCCCACTCCCTAAAACCATTGTAGGGTGATCTAATCATCCTATGGCATAAATGAGGTGCTTATGAAGCACCCCCTATTCTGGGAGCCATGTGGGCAACCCAGGACCATATGCTCCAAGTGTGTCAAAAAGGGTTCCATTGGCAGAGGTACTGCAGTAGAAGTCCCTCTGGCCACCATATATAATTCAGCGATCCAAACAAGAGAAAAGGAAAACAGCTAAAAGTGAAGGGGACCCTAAAAATACCCTACAGAATATCCAAAAATAAAATTGTGCCTCAACAGCACCTAACAAGAAAAATCTTGGACAATATGGGCAGTAACGAGCAACATGAGAAAATTAAAGAAAGAAGGCCGGTAGATATAGGCCAGGAAGAATATATATTTTTAGCAATAAGTCTAGTAGTCGCCAAAAAGAAAAACTTTAGAAACTAAGGGCAGTAGTGATTAACATGAACATATTTTTTAAAAATAGGGTTGGTTGCGACCAATATGAATACAAGATGGTTGGTGTCAACCAACCAGAAACATTTTATAAAATGAGGCCAGTAGCTCACAGAGAAATAAGTGATCATTCTAGTGGGTGTCCGTATGATGGGAGTGGGGGGTAAGTGACATGGGATGCTGTACAGGGAAGCCAGTGGGTGAGGCCCATGTAGGCCAGACAGGCCAACCTACTTCTCCTTTCGCCCAGGTGCCTGTTTCAATAGGAGGCCCAGCATAAAATGGTTACGCCGGGCTTCCCACAAAGCACACCTGAAAGGGTTACAGATAAGCAAGGGATGTCACGCAGTTTAGCTGCCAATCAGAAGGCCAGGCTGCCAGGCCTTATCTTAAAATGGTGCACCACCTGGCATCCACTGATAATGATTTCAGCTGGGGTTGAGGGAGAGAGACAGCCCCAGTGCCTGGATGGGTTTCACGATGCAGATGGATAAAGGGGCTCACTTCCCCTCAGGAACCCCACAGCTCCCCTGAACAAAGTATGAAAACCACACATATTAGCACCAACCGCAGTCATATTCGCCTCTTTTTCAGACTCAAAAGTGGCATTCAAGGCCGCAACCTCAAGAGTGGCATCCAAGGCCGCAAACTCAAGAGTGGCATCCAAGGATGCAAACTCAAGAGTGGCATCCAAGGCCTCAAACTCAAGAGTGGCATTCAAGGCCGCAAACTCAAGAGTGGCATCCAAGGATGCAAACTCAAGAGTGGCATCCAAGGCCTCAAACTCAAGAGTGGCATTCAAGGCCGCAAACTCAAGAGTGGCATCCAAGGCCTCAAACTCAAGAGTGGCATCCAAGGCCTCAAACTCAAGAGTGGCATTCAAGGCCGCAAACTCAAGAGTGGCATCCAAGGCCGCAAACTCAAGAGTGGCATCCAAGGATGCAAACTCAAGAGTGGCATCCAAGGCCTCAAACTCAAGAGTGGCATTCAAGGCCGCAAACTCAAGAGTGGCATCCAAGGATGCAAACTCAAGAGTGGCATCCAAGGCCTCAAACTCAAGAGTGGCATCCAAGGCCTCTCAAACTCAAGAGTGGCATTCAAGGCCGCAAACTCAAGAGTGGCATCCAAGGCCTCAAACTCAAGAGTGGCATTCAAGGCCTCAGAGCATAAATCTGAGAGGGAAACTGACCATATCAATGGTTGAGGCACACCGACACTTTCAAGGATGAACTATATTACTCTGCGAATCCCAATATGGAGGAAAAACGGGTACAGTAATACCACTAAAATACCTATAACGATGAGAAAGTGAAGGACCAGTAACACATGGAACTGCAGAGGGCTGGCAATTAGAAATATCCGAACCAACGGCCGTATGGCCAGATATATCCTGCTTTTTGGTTGGCTAAGACACTAACCTTTCAATGTTCCTATTATATTTTCCGTCCCCTATGTATCCAGACTGTACATATATGGGACTTGCCTGTCTCCTTACGTTTGCTGAAGCGAGTCACCATACGAGTGACCATGCCCTGTCTCCAGCCTGACCATATCCTACTACAGAAGTTGCCTCCGGAACTGTGACAGGGCTCTTGAAGAGGCCTCTTCATTTCAGGTTACAGAACTCCCAAAATTGCAAAAAAAAGGTTCTTGAACCAGAGATACTTGGGAAACTGATCAAGTTTTTCTTCAATGCACTAGTACAGCATGGTTGATGAAGTCTCTATTGCTGCAGGCACACTTTTTACTACCCAGGGAATTACGTTCCCAGGCAAGCCAGAAGCTGACAACATCGTTTATTGCTTTTGTTGGTCCTATATTACCCACAGCAGAGTTGTTTCTAGGGCCTCGTGGCAGCACCCCTCCTCAGACGTCCGTGCGTGGGTGGCTCTGCACAGCGCTCTCAGCATTCCTGTCTTAATTGAATAATGTGGAGAGACTGAACCGAAGGTACTTTTGCATTCAGATCACGTATTATTCGGTATTCTGTGCAGCTGCGGAGTAGATCAGAGCCCTGTCATGTCATGAGGCAGCGCACTGTTTGACAAGCCCTCGAGCACTTGGACTCTATGACGCAGTTGACATTTAAACTGCAGAAGCAGGGGTGGTGCCAGCCTCAAAATCTTGGACTAGCACTTGACACACGCACACACACAGAGTCTCTCTCTTTGACCAATTACATTCATCGTTCATCCGACTTCTGAGGAAGTTTAGTTTCACAGAGAGATGCTAATCATTGGTGGAAGTGGGAGCCCTTCCAAAAGCTGACCTGGCAGTTAAGCCTTTGGCTTCAGAATGGGGTATAGTGATAGTTGTAGGATAGGCTTCTGTCCTCTGCTCCTGGAGGTGTGTTGCTACTACCTGTCTGTTGATGATGGCTTAAACACCCCCTGTTCTCACAGGAGAGAGATTTGACAGGCTCTTGCTGTAGGGCTCCTTTCCCATCATTGTCCCATGCTGGCACTGCAGAGTGCTGTGTTCTGCATGCAAATTCCCCAATTTGGGGGGAGGGGGCTCAAGCACCTCCTAGCCAGTGGCTGGTTCTGTACAAGAGGTCAATTTCTAGTTAGTTGAACGTGCCCTTCTTTCCAGGAAAACGGTGTGGCCCTGCCTCGAGGCCCAGTTCCACAATCAAGGGTCCTGTGTAGAGTCTTGCCAGCTCTCCAATCTAATGTTGTGATGGTGAGTCATGCTAGGCATGAGAGCAAGAATGCTGAGGGGCGAATGATGCTGTCATTGGGATGAGTGTTGGAATATGAAATGTTGTGGGATTCATTTATCTGTGTTTCTAACCTGGGTGAGTGGTCTAATATTAGGACAGCCTATGGAGAGCTGGCAGAGTAGCAGATGTGCCGCTCAGTGTTTTCTTTAATATGTATTTTTCTGTGTCTACTTACCTTGTAGACTTGCCTACAACTAGGAATGAAGCACCCGTTCATTTGGTACACAGTGCGCCAGCATGATCCTTGATCAAGTGCCCCAGGATACAACGCATGTCTTGTAAGCTGCTGCCAGAGCCAGATGCCAGTGTGCGATACATTAACTTAATCCATTCCTGTTTTTTCTTGCAGTGTAGTTGTGCTTCTCCTTATCATAAATGCAGGAGTACATGCCCCAGAGTGCAAAGAAATACATGCATGGGCAAAGTTAACAGTGTTGGCTTTTGTGTAGATGTTGGATAGGAATTTAACAGGCACTTCCATAACGGTACTGCCTGGCATTTTGATGGTAAAAGCTGTTAAATAATATGAGGAGTTGTGCATATGATATCAGTCTCTGGCAAATGTCCAATATCTAATGAATAACAACACAAGATATTCCTGCCTTATGAGCAGTGATAAATTAGACAGTCTGGAAAATGTGTAATGAGAATATAATGTAGATATAGAAGGGCAACATATATATATATATTTCATGTTTGCGTTTCTTCAAATATCAACAACAAAAGTGGACAAACCAAAACAAATGGTACATTGACAATAAAATCAGTCAAAGTTTACACATGAATAATTGCAAAAGGCAATAAAAAGACATAAATAGAGAGATCCATTAATAAAGGTGTCATAAATCATCATTATTTCAATTTTAACGTCCTCAGGAGTGTTAGGGCACACACCCCTTGCACACTGCGGCACAGCTGTCTAAATACTTCTTGTTACCATGTCTCCAAATTCTCTGAAGCTAGCACTATATAAACAAACAGTAATAGGCTACACAGAGGGTGCACGTGGTCAAGAATGACAGTGGTTTCAATTGGCAGATCCTTTAAGGATTGGAACACTTCTTCAAAACAGAAATTACAATTCATCAGAGCACTTATCGATGGAACATTAATAGCGAATTACAAGAAAGGACAAGAATATGCAGGGTCAATAATCTCCCAGAAGCTCTTTTCAAATGCACGGCAGCACTGAGACCAAGATGTCGGCACGCTCTAACGTTGGGCAGTGGCATCGGGCCGCAGCTTCAAGGTACCACCAAGAGGCGTATTTCCCCATCTGTGTCTGTTCAATTTTTAAACTGGCATGTGTTCACATTTTCCACAATTTTGTTGCGAGAGTGTGGGCATTGCAAATACTCCTGTACAGACTAAACAGCATTTAAATTGTCAAAATGGTGCATTTTGCAGCACCATTTTTATAAGAAATTGGATAAAAAGCCATACCATTATCAGGCAGCTCTGAAGAAAAACACATAGAACATTCACTTATTTCAGATATTAGGTCTCCAACAGTACACAGAAGCATTACAATCAGAACTGCCAGAACATAAAAGATTATCAGAATTAGCCGTGTGAGTGTTGCCACCGCAGACCCTATCAGGGCTTATCCAACCCAAGCACAATGTGTCACTTTAGCCCCGTAATGGTGGTAGATGTCAATCCCTGTATCCTGTGCATTCCCTATTACATTCGGAGGTCGTGGAAGGCCTCTCCTACTAACACCCACTAATCATACAGGCCACCACTGCTACAGAGATTCCTGTCACTTTACCATGCCGGCATAATATTGAGTTTTACTGGGGTAACACTGGCATGGCATTTTTTTTTTAAAATTAAAATCATAATTGTTTGGGGCAATGGAGATGAATCACCATTGCCCCAGAAACTGTTATGCGAGTTTCAATAAGGCTTGTGCGAGTGCTGTCTCTGTACAAACATGAGCATGATGTGTCTACAATTCCCCTTGTTTCACAGCTAGTTTTGCGTTTTATAAATCCTATGCATGCATTCAACACACATTTCCCCCTGAAAATGTTAACAGTCTTAATAAAGCCAAACCAGTGTTGCCATAGCTAAACACGTTATCATGTTGACATGCATTTTCCCACCTGAAAAGAGGGATTGGAGTTTTAAAAATAGCATGACACTGTTGCTGCAATACAACTCTGTTTGGGGTAACTCAGTTGTGATGTTAGTTAAATTGGCATCATTTTTTTCGAGGGACAATGTAGACTGTTTTGCTCCAGAAAAAGGTTATACGTGACTATTTTATGTTTGCTAGTGTTGCCACACTAAAGGAATTTGTCAAGTGGTGTCTATATTGCCTGTAGAGCTACCCATCTCCCATCTCATCATTATCCCCTGGTTTGTATTGTCATTCACTTTGCAAACAGAAAAGGCCTCATTCCATGTCCATTGTGCCCTAAACTCCCCATTGTCATGTCCACTGGCCGAGAAGGGCACCATGCCACTTCCATTGCCCCACAAAATCACCATATGCAGTGATAGAAGTGTACCAAAAATGTAGTGGAACTGTAATTCCTCTGGGGGACAGAGTAGGAAGGAAGGTAGCAACATATTTTTCAATTCGAGGGTTCTAGTCAGACAGCCAATTGAGTTGAAACAGTTTCCAGTTTATCTGTAACTGATATCCAGTGGTAAAATGGAAGTATGCTTAAGCTTCAGAAAGAACAATTCCAAAATGGTGAAAATGGTTGCAAAAAGTAGTCGAGCTGTTAACAGTAAAAAATAAAGGCAGTGGAACACAGCTCCCACTCACTTCAACCACTGGCCCTATGTCATCTCCATTAACCCTGCAGTAACCCAGACATGTCCACTGTTCTCATAATTGCACCATACACAACTGCCCTTATCACATCTCATTACTCCTAATTGGCCAGACGCTACCTGTGTCATTCCCACTGACTCCTGAACTGCCCCATACCGTATCCATTATACAAAGAATTTCACCATGAAGCATATATGCCATGCACATGTCTCATTGCCCCGTGAGTTGCCATGTCACTCTCATTTCTCCAGGACATCTGTAGCACTGCCATGGACCCGGAACAGATGCATGCCATGTCCATTGCCCCCAGAACCGCCCCATACTCTCAGAAATGCCCTTGGAAATCTAATAAAAAGATGTTTAAAAAAGAAATGCCCTTGTCACATATCTTCGCAGCCTGATTTACCAATTCACTCACATCATGGGCAAATCTGCCCAGTGACATGCCCATAGCCGAGAAACACCCTGTGCCATGTCACTGAGCCCAGAACTACCCCACACCATGTCCATTTCCAGAGACCTGCCTAACGCCTAGTGCTATGTACATTGCCACCAGTACAGTGCCACCAATAATGTTCCATGTCAAATCGATTGCCCAGACCCACCCATTCCATTTCTATTGATCGCAGGACTTCCCAAGTCAGGTCTAAAATACCATTATTTGCCCTTTTGACTCACACTGTACCCAGAACTGCTCTGTGTCACATCCGTTGTCCCAGGACAGCCTCAACACACGGCCACTGTCCCAGAGCTGCCCTCAAAATGGCCCCATTTCACATAGATTGCAATAGAACAACCTAATGGAATGCCAATGCCACAGAACCTCCCATGTCACACGTCATTGCATCATGATGTATCCTGTCATTTAAACTGCCCCAGAACTGGTCCTTTTGCAGTGTAACTTTCCCACATCAGGTCCATTTAATGCTGAATCGCCACCACCAGGTCTTACACTGCAACATTGTCCAAATACATTTGCATTGGCTCTATTACTCACACTGTCCTCAGAACAGCCACACCCATTGCTCAGGAACTGCCCAATGTCTCCTATATTACTCCAAGAAAAGCCAAATGACATATCCATTGCTCTCAGAAATATCCCATGCCATGACCTTTGCCCCTGAAAGAGCCTCATGTTACATCTGCTGCCCCAGCACTGCACAATCGTACATCCATTGACACTAGAATGTATCGGTGCCCTCTCCCGGGCAGAGGCTGGACCTACATATGCACATGGGCATTCAGACTGACTCTGTCACCTGCACAAATGCACTCACATGCGCACACATGCACAAAACACACACTTACAAAAAAAACACCTACCTGCAGCCCACAACAGTCTCATGTCCCTCACTTGGGTTCCAGCATGGCGCTCATAGTGGCACCTGGGCCACCAGGGGTGTTGCTAGGTCTGGAAAAGATCTGGGACTATGCTAATGTTGGGACTATCGGGATTCAGGGCCAGCTGGCCTTTTGGTAGTAGCCCCTGAGCTTCTATCCAGGGCTACAACCAAAAGACCCGGGGCTCTAGCCCCCTCAGCCCCTCCACCCTCCAAAAAACGCCTCTGTCGGCCACTATGTACTGTTTGTGACTTCTCTCTTGGGAAGGGCTGTCAGAACAGTCCTGCCAGGAGACGGGGTGCACAGAAAACAATGCCTACCTCTTGACCCCACCCTTCCACTACAAGCAGGGAGAGGTGAAGGTGCCTCTATCCCACTCTATGCCCACCTGCACTTGGGAGAGGATATGGCTGCCCAGGTCATGCTTTAGTAGTCCTCATCTCCTTGGCAGCGTCACGCAGTGGAGAGGCTGCACATCAGTGCACCACAGCTACCAACGCCTGCGCAGCAAAATGTATTGTTTTAGAGCGGTAAGTAGCGCTTCACAGAGGTATACACCAATACAGATACATAACAGAGCGTTTTACAGAGGTATTCAACAGTACAGATGCATGACGCAGCGCTTTTCAGAGGTAACCACAGAAGAGATATAGAGTGGGGAGGTAGGATAGAGAAGGGCACAGAGGAGGGGTACAGCTGTACCGGGTGGCGGGGAGGAGTGAGGTGAGCAGCTTCTAATTGAGATACCAGGTGCAGGCAACCAGTGTGTATCAACAACACTATCCAATGGAGGCGGCACAACTGCTCTTTCCAGCAAGCAAAGCATTTGTGTTGTTCACACTTGCACTGTGGGAGTTCTTTGTGAGAGTTAGCAGGTGGCAGGGAGACTGTCTCGCTTCAGAAGGGCAGAACGTCTCCTCCCTGTATTCCTTTTACAAACGAACCAACTTGGAGGAGTCTACTTTCCTACCATTAAACAGGCATTTGCTGCTTTTCAAAAGAGCAAGGCACCGCAAAATGTTAAAAACACAGTCACAGTGTGATATTATTTTCTTTGCACCTTTCATTCCTGTTTCTGTGCTTACTGCAAGTAAGGGATTGCAAGGAAAAGTGTGGAAGAGAAAATGATGGCTTAACTTACTCTACACTGAGTCTCGGAGGGATGGCTCAGGAGTAACGTGCTCGTCTTGAACGCAAAAGGACACGAGAAATACAGGCTCGATACCCGGGCCCGCGCTTCGAAACCGCTGGGTAATAAGCGCGTTATAAATGACGTATCTTATCATACACAATTCTTCATTGCCCCTTGCCACACTAGCGAATCCAGGCATCTCCGAGGGGGCAATGGCGTTGCCAGTAAGCAGGGGGGCCATAGATAAGTCCTTCAAGAGGTTCAGGGAAGCAGAATAACCACAAGCACAGGGAAAGCCAGAAGTGCAGAAGGAAGGCAAGGCTCTGACAGACAGATTCATGAAAAAGGGCAGACACTCGTTAGACAATTACGACCCAGGCGGTAAGTTACCGCCTGGGTCGTACCTTTACCACCATGGCGTAAACTATGTTTACGCCATGGTGGTTGGCGGACTTACCGCCCCATTCCGAGGTTGGCGGGGCGGTAAGTCCCCATTAACCCATTTACCCTTCCCCATTCCCATTTTTGCCCCATAGGGCATAATGGGAGTGGGGAAGGCGTTAATTACGCCACCGTAAATTACGGTGGCGTAATTAACAACAAGGTCCCTTAGCGCCATGGATTTTAACACCTGCTAAAAGCAGGTGTTAAATCCTCCATGGCGCTAAGGGACCTCGGAATCAGGCGGTAAGGGTCGGCGCTGTTTACGCCGCCGTAAACCCCTTACCGCCTGGGTCCTAATGAGGCTAAACAGGTCATGGTTAAGACTGGAGCAGGTGGGATACAGATTAAGCCAACCATCCAAAACAAATTACATAGAGGTGGCAATTCAGCTGTTAAACGAGTTCAACGATCTTAAGTGCCTCGGTAATTATTATGCATTCTTTTTACATGCAACTTGCATTGCCTGTTGGCTGTCATGGTATTGGTACAGAGGACAGACGAGCAGGGCGGTGGATGTTACATAAGCACGATGGAGAAGCTAGGGTGTTGGGTGTTGTGTGGGTGCTTTTGCATGATGGCTAAAGGGCATCAGTATGGCGTGCCACCAGCCTTGTCAAGAAAGTACTCCCTCTTCACAATATTTGCATCGAAAGGATAATAATGTATTTACACACAGCCTCAATAAACGGCGAGGTGCTTGTCTACAAAGGAACCAGCAGTCAATGGGACACTGGTGTGATGTTTACTCTCCATTGGGGGTCTGTGCTGTGATGAGGCAGCAAGGAATGTCTGGGAGCAGAGGGTTCTTCTCGCTCGTGTCGAGGGAAGGGTTTGCTGGCCCTCAGCTGCCTCGGATCATTGGGAGTCTGATGTCTGCAGACAGCAGGTAGACCGTCACCTTCAGAACAGCTCTAGGATGACTGGAGAGACCAGGAGAGCTTCCTTCTTCTTTTATGCATCAGAACTCCTCCCCCAGATTACCAAGGTAAAGATGCAGGCCCTCTGGTCAAACAGTGGGTATGTAGGTTCTTGATCACAGGGTTACATTCATTCTAAGTTTTTGCATGGAGCTGCAATTTTCGCAGGCTTCTTTCCGGCCTTTCTCTGAGGTGTGAATTCGGATCTTGAATCGTTATACTATTCAAAAACAGACCACACCTGGTTCCGCCCTTTGCATCCCTTCATCTACAATGTGGGTAATGGCTACGAACACACATGTAGCCCACTGACTTTCTCATAGGAAAAGTATCTGACTGTTGGACTCTGTACTGGGAAGCCCTCAGGGTACGCCATTTTAATTCTAACAAAGGCTACTGCCAACCGGTGGAGCCTACACAAACAGTTGTGCAAGGAGACTCGCACAGAGAATCAGGTTGCCTCAGGGTAGCCTCCCTTATCCCGAGTCACTTAGGGTCATTGAAGTGTCACTATTGGTATTCACATCCCGGGTGAGGCCTTTGATCAGGACTCTTCAATGAGTAGTCATGCAAAGCAGGTCAGAGAAAATCATAAACGCGCAGCGACTTACACCATAGAAATAGGCTGGAGCGTTCAGCATCACACTGGCATGCTGAATTTGTAGCAAAACCATGGCAGAAATCTTGCAATTTAAATCTTCTCCTACACTCTGGAAAATCTGCAATCTGGAACATGGTCAAAGCTGACACATGCAGTGACACAAAGGCCTGAAGTGTTGTGCCCCAGCATCTAGTTTTAAAAGCTGCCTAGAGTACACTAACTCTAAACACAGTGTGAAGTGGTCACGGCCCAGCTACTTACCCACTGAGAAACGGGAGACCCAAGAGAACATATAACAATTAACCAAACAATTATCAATTAATGAGGTGCTCTTACCACACTGGAATGTAATTCTTGGCGGGCAGTCACCAGCCGATCCCCCATTTAGTTCCACCAAGTGGAGCTCGTTCATCAGCTGATCCAACTCCATGCCTCTAGCATCAAACATTTTAACTAAGTACTTCCTCGCTGGTATAACACATTGTCGCTCCAGTAAAAGTCTATCACCCTCCACACTATCCTTTGGTCCCAATTTGGCATTATAATTCCCCATGACTACGATGTTAACATTCACATTTCGCTATAGGGGCTCCCCCTCACCCATTCGTCCACACGTCTTGACCCAACATGCGATTTCTAGGAGTAAAATAAACATTCACCACCAATAGACATCTGGGATCGGGAGCCATTTTAGAGCCACAGCAACTATGTGTTAACTTTCTCCACCAACTCTCGCAATCACAAATGGAAGTGACTTCCTAACCAGGGTTACGGCACCACCACACAAGCACCCCTTCCCCAGTCTTTTTGTATTTGTAGAAAAGCACACAGAATCAGCAACAGGGTTCACCTTCTCTGCCCACATCTCTACCAGACAAACAATATTATAATCAGCAATATAATCAGCCCATTCTGCGTCTATAACTTTATCTTTGAGACCAGCCACATTCCATGAAATCAGTTTGAGCATAGATAACCCACTTCTAACAGCCTCAGCTAGAGTTGACCTGGAATGAAAGGTTGTATACAACCATAAATGGGATATTTGGCCTTCCTAGAGATCACTTGCGTTAGATTTCTCTTAATCATAGAGTGCTGCAGCTCACTTGGATTCAAATCAATCAGCTGTTTGGACTGAAACTCACCACCTCCCGCCTGAACACCTCGACCTCTTCCAACTCCCTCTGTGGGTTCATCCTATATCATTAGTGGGTCATACCAGGAATCATGACGGTGACACATCTTAGTCCGAGAAAATCTTGATACCCTTACATACCATCATATCTCTGCATTGTATTATACGAACCCTAATGTGGGAGTTATTAAAACAAATTCACACATTGCACCCCCTGCAATACATGCAATCTGAGAGTATACGGATTGTAGAAAGTATCTTAAAAGAGATATCCCTGACACCCAGGATCCAATGCAAGGCATTTATAAATGATCTCTTATATGACTTTTTATTGCCATGCATCAATCCTTTATAAGTGCAGGTTAGATTTAGTTGTCTCTACCCATCCAGCGGCTCATTATCGTTGCTTGTATTGCAGTCTGCCAGAGACTTGTCAGGCACACTGCCATCCTGACTACCAGTACCCTGGTCTACAATATGTTCTAGAGTATGTTCTAGAGTCAAGGTTGGATCGAATCTTTCCACAAGGCCATCTGTCTGAAGGTGGTACACCAAGGTACGCAAGGTTTTGATGTTGTCCAATTTCCTTGACCTCTTGAATAATTCTGGACATAAAGGTGGTATCTTGCTCTGTGAGGATTTCTTTGGGAAGAGGAAGGAAAGTAGATGATTCAAGATTTGTTGACTTGTGTTGTTCCAGGGAGGAAGTGCTTTGGGATACATAGTAGCATAGTCACAATCGTAGCATAGTCACAATAACAAGTATAAACTTGGTTCCCAATTTAGATGTTTCTAACGGGCCTACTTTGTCCATGGCTACGCAGGAGAATGGTTTCTCAATGATTGGTATGGGTTGTAATGGGGCTTGGGGTATCGGGATGGCTGCAGTCTACTGTCAGATTTCAAAGCTCAAGATATGGTTCTTTACCTCTGCACTTATTCCCGAACAATAACACTGGGTTATCACCTGGCTTTGTGCTTTGCCTATTCCCGGGTGGGTGGCAGTTAGATGGGAATGTGCCAGTCCCAATACTATTATGATGTGGCTTCCGGAAATCACCAGTTGTGTTAGGGGAAGGCCTCCCAGAGTCCCCTCTATATAGTAACCCATTTTTAACAAAGAAGAAGTGCCCGGCTTTTCTTCGCCCATGCTGTTCTGATTTTATTCTCCCAACGCCTTGGTAAGGGCCGGTTCATTCGTTTGTGAAAAGACAAGGTTGGGCAATGGGTCGATGACCGCCGCCTCTACTGGAGTTCTGTCGGTCCTTTGGAGGTCAGCATTCCCAAAGCCTAATGACATGCTCTTTGATTGCATTAGTACTTCCATCTCTTGGGGAACTGGAGTGAGGGCCTGTTCAAGGATCCCCTTGGCTACAACTTCCCTATCCTTAACCATGTAGGGTCCTAGTACGTGGTTATGGAGAATTACCTTGACTTCTCCTCAATAGTCGGGATCTTTGACCCCAGCGGCAATCTCCAGGGCATATCGCCATGCCAGTCCTGACTTTGAGGCCAATACATAAGTCCCAGTTGGAGGGGAAATACTAACACCCATAGTTATTAAGGGTCTCTCCTGAGGGTGTATGGCGATCTCCTCTGTAATATATAAGTCAAACCCGATAGTCTGTGGAGTAGCTAGTTTGGGGGCATTAGCCATTATGGATAATTTTGTAAATAGCATGGGTACCAAACCTCTATCAGCTGGTCTAAATCCCACCACTAACACCATATATGGCAAACCAGAAATAGGACTACAGATTAACATTTCAAGGGTGTTTATATGAAATAAAGAGAAAATACCTACCAATCCTTATTAATATGAGGGACTTTCCCTGCCTAAAAACTAAACTAAGAGTGCTTGTCATTTGTCAAAATAAAAATTGTCCTCCTCCAAAACCAAACCTCTATCTGGCCTTACCACTTTCAGAAAGATTAACATAAAAAGTAGCCAAAGCAGTAGCCTTTCCCCTCAGGCTTCTGCTGGCCAACATTACCTGGGTTACTCCCCATTATTGTTCATCAGTCTGACGTGGGATTTCCATTAATTTATCAAAGTAAGATTTTCCGTCCTCTCTTCAGGTTCCTTATAACAAGTTTGAAGTCTTTACACAAATCCAATTGTTCCAGTTCCTTAAAAGAAAAAAGCATTTTCTAGGTCTCCCCAAAGCCTTTTGGCCCTCTGATTTACTCCACCCAGCAGGGTCTCCCTTCGGTATCTGCCTGTGTCCAGCAATTGGGTTTCTTGGGATTCTGTAACCCCTTTGGGTTCTCCATCTCCTTGTCTCACCCTATTTTGTTAAGTCACTTTTGCTTTTGGGTTTGCTAAACTCCAGACATAACCGTCCATCCCTCTCCTTGGCTTTACCTTCTCAGGAGCGTTTACTTCCCTTTGCCTGCCCAGCTCGACAGTTGTTATTCTTCTAGCATAAGAATAACAACTGGGCAGAGCCAGCGGGATGTACCAAGATGAAAAACACTCTAGCTGGAGGCTGGAAGTGGGTATCTTGACCGAGCAAGAGGTTCCAGTCAAGGGAAAGGAGAGGATGGAAAGAACCATCTTCGTAGGTGGCGTGACCATTGAAGAGCAGTGGTGGGCCTGGCACCTGGCAACCAATGCCAAACCCTGAAAGAAGAGAGGAGCCCATGGTCCTGACCTCCTGCTGACAAGCATCGGTCACGCTGCGAGAGGTACGAACGGGGAAAGAGACCTTGTAGACGTGTGGAGGCATTTGAGATCTATGACTGCGGCTTTCTAGGAGGAGCGAAACTGGTGCAGGTATGAAATACAAAGTGAATATAACAGGCATCCGGCCCCTCTTATCCAGAGAAAAAGTGATATGGACACTGTAACACTAGGCTACAATAACCACCAAAAGTAGAAGTTAAGAAAACGAGAAGGACACATGGCCCCAACAAATGAGAGTAGAAAAGATAGAGACACGGTGTATCGAAGCTGAAACAACGGTTAAGAGTATCCAGGAAACACAGACATAGGTCCTATGTAAAAACAGACTGAAGGGAAGTTGAGTACTCTGTGACCTTGACCCAGTGGTGGAGCCAGGGGGAGGGCAGGCATGGTGCTTGCCCCACCTGGCTTCACCCTGGTACCCGGTGTGCCACCATGGGGGTCCCGCTTGGCCCTGCTGTTTGTGCATGCATACGGCTGGCCGGGCGGCCCGCATGCCATTAATTCATTCAGGCACTCAGACACACTATGTCATCTGTGCCATCACGGCCATATGTGGGTGTGTGCCAGTTGCCAGACTGAGCTTTGTCCCAACTCGTAACACCAGCTAGCCAGCGGCTGTTTGTTCATTTATATTGTGGGACTGTGACGGGTAAAAAGACCTACTTCGATTCACTTGGTCTACACATCAGTGTAGGATTTTTCTCGCTCCAGTCCAGCTTCCTCATCTCTTTATTCTCACTGCTGTATTCCCAAGGGGGGGTGTTGATCTCCATCAGCTGTTGCCTTCATGAGGATCCCAGCATTGCCTTCAGCCAAATATCTGGGGGTAATGTATGTTGGGTATGCCAATCCACAGCAATAATATCAGTCTTTTTTATTGCCATATAGGCAGACACTGGCCCTCATTACGACCCAGGCGTTGGACCGTGGTGCTAATAGCACCATGGTCCATGCCAGTAACTTACCAATTCCGCCATGGCGGAATGGGGAATTACCGCCCCATTCCGAGGTTGGCGGGGCGGTAATTCCCCATGCCGCCATGGCCCTTCCCCATTCCCATTTTTGCCCCATAGGGCTCAATGGGAATGGGGAAGGCGCTAAGTACGGTGCCCCAAATTGCGGCACTGTACTTAGCACCAAGGTCCCTTTGCGGGTTGGTTTTTTAACGCCTGCTAAAAGCAGGCGTTAAAGTGCCACCCGCAAAGGGACCTCGTAATCAGGCGTTAAGGGTTTAACGGCGCCGCCACCTTTTACGGCGCCGTTAACCCCTTAACGCCTGGGTTGTAATGAGGGCCACTGTGTTCTTTGTATGGAGTGCTTGGCAGGAATGTGAGTCCTTGTCCCCTGCAGGGGAGTCACTCCCAGTGAGGTTCCACTTTCCCAGGTCCCGAGGGAGGGTCTTGCTTATAGGGCTCACCTCCCTAGCCTCAAAGGTGGTGGATCAGGCCTTGGGAAGAAGGGACAAATTGCAAAGATTTGTCACACTGCCTATATGAATCCCACTATTTATCAGTCCATACAAGCATTAATTCTTAATTCATATATATATATTGGATTCTAAAAAATACTAGACATTTTAAACATTTCTATTGCTTTAGCATCTTTTTAAACAACACCACATACTTCAATGATAGCATTTCAACATAAGGTTGTTTGAAACATTTGATTTGTTCCAATATCAAGAGAAGAACAGTATCAGAGAAAGTTATTTGAACACTATATTTAGAATACATTTAAATTCTCTATGCAGGTTTGAGGGAGTGAATGTATTAGCTGTGTGTAACCCACTTAACTGTAGACAATTGCCAGCTTGCATTTCTCTCCTGCAAGTATGAATTTGAAGTAATGCTGTACAGGAGGGCGGAGCGTCCTCTGACGGGCCCATAGGTCAAAGCTCACTCTCTAGTACCTTTAAGACAAGATAGCTGCACCAAGAGGAGGTTGGGGTGCAGGATTCACTTACTCCAACACAATTCAGTAAGGACAACTCAGTCGTTTGGCAAAGGGAAGTCAGTTTAATGACAAGTACAAAAAACGGGGAAACAAAAGGTAATCAACAGAGTCGCGATCACCTGTCTCGCTTCAACTTCCAAATTCTTCATTCAGACAGCAACTTTTATGGGCAGAATTCGTCATCATTTGACGTGTAAAACTTATAAGTTTGTCATGCAATTCTATTGGTCTGAAAGGTAACTTAAGTATAGGTGCTATATCTGTATATATAGTAACAGAGCATGTGGATTGGATAACTCTTATCGGGTGGGCGTCTACGCCCATCCCACTACATCACTCATGATAGATGTCACTACAACTACGACGTCTTATTGGTTCTACAAGCTATAAGACCCTAGCATATTTGGTCCATTGTGATTGGGTGGGTTACACCCCCAGGCATAAATCTCCACTTTAATTAGCAGCATGCAGAATGGACATCCAGATGCGGAGTGCCCCAGGATTCACCCTGTCTCCCTTCCATCAATCAGTACCTTTAGGGCTATGTGTCAATTAGTTGGCTAAGGATGGCCTCGAAACGGTAGCTTCTTATCAGGAAAAGTTATGGCATCCTGGGTTCTGGGTGACATCAGACGTTGGTACTTCTTTGCCCTTGGATGGTCACATGTCTGTTCACCGTGAATCTGCTTCAGTTTCCTGTTATTCGCGTATTTGATTCTTCCTTAGCATCGCCACCTGCCTGGGGCCTCTTTATCTCGACCTTCACTGGCTGGCTGGTATGCTCTGAAGTTTCGATTATCTGAGGCTGCAGCTCTCCTCCCTTCCTTAGGTTGACCTCGAATTCCCTGGCTTTGAGCTGCTTCTTACTGAGTTTCGATTCCGCACTTCCCTTTGGCTTTGGCTGGAGTATGAATCTTGGCCTTGCTAGCCCTCTGCAGCCTGGGCTTAATTCTGCTTTTACAAAATGGAGTCGCACTTGTATAGTGTGCTTTTATTGAGGTAGATATATAGTTGGCGCATGCCGCTCTCTTCTTCTGCTAAGCATTGCAAGCAGTTCCATTCACTTAGCTTCTTGCGTCTCAAGCCTATTTACAAGCGTTAGCTGGTTGAAGACTTCCATCTCGTTTCGCAGCTACGTTTCCTTACGTCTCTTTATGTATCAACATCGTTTCTTCTTACACGTCCATTACATCTTTATTCTTTGTATTTCGCCCTTGTGTGTCATCTTTCGTTCGTCGTTTATGTTCATCTGTACATCATGTCTGGGCTCTTATGTCGTCACCATTCACCTTCCATTAAGGCTCTGTGGGTCTCTTCGGGGACAGTCTATAGGTAGTCTTCATTTCGTGTCAGCTGCTGGTACGGTTGTCTGAGAGGGTACCGTGCAGCCCATGGCTGTCTGTTATAGGCATTTCAGCCGGTATTGCTCTTCTGATGGGCATCCGGCATAGGCCCAGTACAGCTCTCTGTTGCTTCAATTTCTCCTCGTTCGTCACGTATTTTGGCGAGTTTATTCCTGGTACCTCGAAATGGGGGGCAGGGGTGCAGGCCATGTCTGGGACCTCCTTTACAATGTTCTCAGGGATCTGATTACTATTTTCTGAACTCACTTATACATTGTGTTCTCAAAAGACTTGAGTGCTGATTTCTCAGAATATGTGTGCGTGACTTTCACTAAGGATGAGTGTTTTACTTTCAGTCTATCCCTGTGTGGGTGTGAGCGTAGATGTGACTTTGAATACAGCCAAGTATCTAACCTAATCTGTGTGTGTGTGTGCTACTGGCGATGTGTGGATGCATGCACAGTTTTTATGTCTCCATGTAGTTTCCAACCTGCATGTGTTTTTGGACTGGAGTTGTAACTTTCTCCGGTATCATGCACAATGTCGAACAAAAACTGCTCTTCTGCATTGCACATCAGTCTATTTGGGCATTTAAGAATAAGGGATTGCAGGGGTTTCGCACTTCGCACAATTCTTTGAAATAGAATGAATTCCCTACAATCTTTTTATATTACGCAAACATTTAATCTATAACTGTGGATTGCCCAGCTGCATTAATGCACAATATCAGCCTAGGCAATAGTATTTTGCAATTATACGATAACCAAAAATGACTTGAAACTGGCCTAAGCCACTAATTATATTTTAAATAGTAACCGTGGCAACAATATGCATTTAATTTTCAATTTCAGTTCTCAATTCAAAGTAGCGTGGCGAATCTGGACAATTCCTCCCTTCTCCCCATTTGAGGCTAGGGAGGTGAGCCTTCTACTCAAGACCCTCCATAGGGGTCTGGGCAAGTGAGACCTCACTGGTAGTGACTCCCCCCTTGCAGACACGGACTCCCATTCCAGCATGAAACTCCCTTTCCAAACTACTCTTTCTACATATATGGGTGTCGGAAAAACTGTTGCATTCCCTATAACAACTGTAATGCACAAAGATTCTACTGGTTTTAGGTAATGGTGAACCTAGGTAATGGTGAACCTCGCCCGAGTGTCATGACCAAGGAAAACGGACATCATTTAATTGATTCTAATGACGAATATAAGAGGAGAACGAACTGTGAATGTAGGAGCAACCCACCCCCATCTCCCCAGCTGGGAGGAGAGCAAGAGCTACGCAGAGGCGAGCCCCGGAGCACCGACTACCTGGAGGGGCAGAACCATGTCAAGCCAGGGAGACAGCTGTGACATGCAGAGCAAGTAACCTGCTAGCTGGAGGCTGGAAGGTGGCTATCTTGACCGAGCAAGAGGCTGAGGTCAAGGGAAAGTTGAGGACGGAAATACACTGTCTTCATGGGTGGCATAACCCCTGAAGAGCAGTGGTGGGCCTAGTGCCCAGCAACTGACTCTGAGACCCGAAAGAAGAGAGTTGCCCAAGAACCTGAGCTGCAGCTGACAAGCACCTTTCCCTCTGTGAGAGGTGCACAGAGGCAAAGAGATGCTGCAGATGTGTGGGGGCGAGCGAGATCTATGACTACCGGTTTCCAGGAGGAGTGAAACTGACGCAGGTACGAAATACAAAGTGAATGTAATGGGCACCCATCTCCACTAATCCAGAGAGAAAGGGTTACAAACAATGTGATTCAAGACATGAATAGAGGCCAAACCTATGAAAAGTCAAGAAAATATAATGGTCACCCGGCCCCCCTAATCCAGAGAAAAAGGGATATGAACACTGCAATGCAAGGCTAGAAGAGCAGCCAAAATTTGGAGAAGTTAAAAAAGTGAGACGGGCACAAGGCACCAACAAATTAGACTGGAAAAGATACAGACACAGTGTATCCAAGCAACCATGAAGAGCATCCTGGAAACACATACACAGTTCCTCTCCAAGAAACAGAGTGAAGGGAAGTTGAATACTCTGTAACCCTGCCCTCAAAGTACATGAAAACATGGGAAGCTGTATTCCCTGTCTGGGCAGAAGCCCTAAGCTAAGTTGTACCGAGAAATAAGACACTTAACCACTGAGCAACCAACACTCATAAGGTGGGAAAGGAAGAAGTGTAATTTCAAGATATCCTAGAGAGATTAGAACTTTTAAAAATCACAAATTGATTCATTATCAAAGGGAAAGGGAAACCCAGATCGATGATATTTGTTAATTTTCCAATAAGAGTTGCAAAGACAATTTGAAAGCACTGTAGGACTGAGAACAAGTCGAATACAAGTGGGCCATTTAGAAGTCCACACAGAGGCTAATATACAAGCCACCCTTTTCTTTTTTTCTTTTTTTTCTAAAGTGGTAGGGCCACTTAGGGACTTAGGATGTGGACAGAAGACGTTTTGGTTGAACTTGACGTGCACCCTTAGTTTTACTTTTGTTAGGTAGGGAACTTCCCTTATAGCAATAAGGCATGTTAGGAGTTTTCTTTTAATTTAAATAAACCCCTTTTTGAATATAGCACTAAGTTGCCCGACTGCTTCTTCTGGTTCACCATATATGGTGTGAGAAGTAGGATTTGGGCCAGTTGCTATAAACTGGGTACCCGTTTGTTTACAAAGACCATTTAGAAAGCGAAAGTGCCAATAACAGGCACTCCCCAATCCATTGATGTTGACTTATATAGGGTAGAAACCATCTCCATACCCCAAAAGAGAGTCGCCTACTACCAACATGTTTATGTCTTTCACCTCCACCCATGACCTATATTAGGCTGGCAACTAAATCCAGATTGGCATGGCGATATGACCTAGATGTTGCCTCTGAGGTAATAGACCCTGATTATAGGGGGAGGTGAAGGTGGTCCTCCATAACCTTGGGACCTCTGATTATTTAGTTAAAGAGGGGGGAGGTCAGGCCATAGCGCAGGGAATCCTCGAGACAGCCTTTTTCCCAATACCCCAAGAAAAAGGAAATTTTATTCAAAACAAAGAGGGGTGAATGTGTTTTGGGAGGGCTGACCTCATTAGAGAGGGCCCTGAGTTGAGAGTGGCAGAAGAGATAGCCCCATTAACTAATTTTGCCTTCGTACAAAGGATCAAACCTGAACTAGTGGTCGCCTTTGGGAGGGTAACCTCTGAGAAACAGGGTTGAAGCCAAGCCAGTCCGTTCTTTTTTCCTAAAAAAGGGATTGTAATACAGAGGAAACATATGGATAGATGGACTTATTCGGAGTCAACTGGTGGTTCCTCACAGTCATGGAAGGATAGTGCTGGGGTTTGCCCACTGCCATCTCACAGCTGCCACTAGGGGATAGGGAAGACCCAAAGACAGGTAATACCCTACTTTTACTGGCTTGAAGACTTTGCAGATGTGAAGAACTATGTCCCCAGATGCAAAATCTTACTGAAAACCACAGCCACACCAGTTTCCCCATCCCACTGCAACCACTTCCCATTATTGATGTTCCCTTCTCTACGATAGCGAGGGACGCAGTGGGCTCCCTAGATCCATCAAGGTTGGGGAACAAGGACATCTTAGGGATCATTGACTATGCCACCCGCTACCCCGAGGCTTTTCTTCTCTGGAACAACACTTGTCAACAGATACTAAAACATATCCTTCCTTTTTTCTCGAGAGTAGGGTTCCCAAATGGAATCCTCACAGATCAGGGTGATACTTTTATGTTGAAGATCATAAATGAGATATAAGAGATATGTATCAAAACCCTCATGACCTCTGTCTATCATTCTCAAATGAACTGCCTTGTAGAGAAGGATTCATCACAAGTTAGTAGAAGCAGACTCCAGAAATTGAGAAGTTATGATTTCATGGGGCTTATTTGCAGTTAGGGCGTCTCTAGGCTATTCACCTTTTGAATTACTATGTGGGCAAGAGCCGTGAGGCATGCTGGATATGTTGAAAGAGACCTTGGAAGAAAGAGACGAAGCCGTATTACCCATTTCCCAGACAGCACAGAAATTAAAGTCCCATGTGGATGCTGTAAGGAAAATTGTCAAATATCACCAGAAGAACATCAGAAATCCCTACATGACCAACATGCAGTAGCCACATCTTATTCTGTGGGGGAATCTGTCATAGTACTCCTTCCAACCTCTGAGAACAAAATAATATGGTCCGAAAACAAAGTTTTAGGGAAAGAAAGGTCCATCGAACCATGTAGTGGCCCAACCCGACAGATGACAGAAAACCCAGTTCTACATATAAACCTGTTGAAGGAGTGGAAGGTAGACCCTGTGGAGGAGACTACGGTGCGTATGGCCACCCTACTTACATACCCAATCCTCAACCAACAACTAGTCCCTCAACATCTGCCACTCTCCCAAACAGAAAGAACTCCAAGACCTTTTAGACCAGTTTGCAGAGGTCTTTTCTAAGCAACCAGGTAGAGTGCAGAATTTATTTCACTATATCCGCACCCCAGTCGGCAAACAGTAAATCTTAAACCTAGCCGGATCCTGGAGGTGAGGGGAAAATGATCAAGACTGAACTTCATGAGATGCTCAACGCCAACAAACCTCGAGCCCTCAGAGAGCCAATGGTTGTCTCCCATTGTATTGGTAGCCAAACCGGACAAGTCTTAGAGATTTTGCATAGATTTAAGAAAATGAAGCTCCATCTCCACTTTTGATAATTAACCTATGCCCAAAACTGACAAGCTCATTCAGAAATTAAGATTGGCCAAATACATCTCTATGCTGGACCTAAGCAAAAGTTACTGGCAGGTACCCGTAAATCCCATTGATCGGGAAAAAACTGCCATTTCCACCCCTCAAGGACACTTTCAATTCAAGGTACTGCCTTTTGAGTTGCATGGTGCACCCGCCAAATTCCAACGATTGATGGCCAAAATCCTAAAACCATATTCTAGCTTCTCCTGAGCCTATTTAGATGACATCATTATACATAGTAAGACTTGGCCCGAACACATGCGCCATCTTTGTATGATTGCAAGAGACCTCTAGAGAGCAGGTTTAACATCCAAAGCGAAAAAAATGGCACCTGGCCATATCAGCTGTAAAATACCTGGGCAACTTTGTGGGAAATGGACTGATCGAAACCACAAACAGAAAAGGGCAAAGCAGTAAAAGAAACACTGGAACCAAAAACAAAAAGAGAGCTCTACGCTTTCCTTAGATTGACAGGCTATTACAGAAGATTTTATTCTGAATTATTCCACCATGGCCACCAATCTTACAGACAAACTCAAGAATTCACATCCCCAAAAGCTTGACTGGGAAAGTAAAGTGCAATTAATTTTTATAGGCCTCAAACAAATCCTTTGACAGGGACCTGCCTAATTTCATCCGGGAATGTATTCTTCAGACAGATACGGACTGGGCACTGTGTTGGAACAAGAACACGATGGGTTGAAATGAAATTGCTCCCCATAGAATAGTCAAATGCGACAGTAGAACTTGAAGCCTTGGCCATCAAGTGGGCAGTTTGGAACTTACATTATTATCTCACAGGAAGGAGATTCTGGCTTGTGACTGACCACTCTCCCCTAACATGGATGAGTCTGAGAAAAGAAACTGACGACCGAGTCATGAGATGTCTTTTGGATCTACAACCGTTTTGATTCTCGGTTGAGCATCGAAAGAGGAAAGAACAAGGCAATATGAAATTTTTAAGTTTGTGCCCGAGACCTAATTACGGGCGAGCCTCTCATTTAACAGGAGAGGTATGTGACGAATCTAGACAATTTGTCCCTTCTTTCCAGAGGGGAGTGTAAAGAAGGCATGGTATCAAACAGTAAGACAGACAAAAGTGATTACACTTCAAGGGTGTTTATTGAACTTCACTTGGGTTTGGAACACGCCTATATAATCCCAAATCTAAAGATGGGAGAAAGCTACGACCCTCAAATAATAATAACTCAGTCGTAGTCAAGTCTGTCAAAATAAAAGGGCCTATAGTAATAAACCTATTGCCAATCCTTACTTCTAAATACAAATAGTGTGGGAAGCAATGTTATGCAAAAGAAAAGTGTTCAAGAAATGATATGATATTGAAGCCATTGGCTTCCCTTCCCCACGTTTTCAGCACGGGACAAGGCGGCACACGCAAGCTTAGCACACTCTCTGGCTTCTCTAGCATGCGGATGCAGTACAAAACCTCAACATCAGGGCCGTCTGTGCAAAAGTCTCTTTGCCACTCAAAGTCTCTTATTTCAGAGAGCCTGATTCAAAACAACAAACATAAAAATTCTGTTTCTCTTAGTATTTCACTTATATAACTTCGCTGGTGATTTTCTGTTCCCCCCGGATCCCCTCTGATGGGCTCAGACTCACTTGAACACAAAACCTTCAATTGGTCAACACTCCACCAGGCTTGCACAAAATGTATCTACTTTTCCAAACTTTCTTTAGGGGCAGGGCTTGGGTGTTCATCTGGGCAAGGAGACACCGTCACGTAAGGAAGACACATGTTGTTCAGTTGTGACAATAAACATGATGGTAGCAACAGTGACAGGCCAGCATGGGTTCAGCTTGCAGCAAGGCAAGAGCTGGGAATTAGCGTGAGGATCATACTTGGCAGAGATTGGGGGGATGACCAAAGTACCATTATTTACCAGTGAATATGTAGTTGAGAGCCGCAACTGCACTGGTGATTTCGTCATTGCGATGGTGGCTTTCTATTGTACGGGATGGTAAGGAATGAACGGTTGGATGGCAAGTAAGGCTGTGGGAGTTCCACAATATTTTATCTGCAGAACTTTGTCATGAAGCTTTCTCCCAATCTGCTATATTAAGCCAACGTGGATGTTGGCCTTATAATGTGTGCTTCATTGAGTGATGGAAATATTGGAATTTTGGAAATATGTGGTCCTTGCCGAAAATTGGAAACTTGTATCCTGACATTATGCACATTGTGCAATCTGGCCAATATTTTAAGTGAGCAGGGCCATTTTTGATGCTATCACCTCAGTAATCATGTCAAAAACATTCCGGAAACAGTAGCAAACATCGGTCAACAACTTCAGTTTACACAAGAGAAAAAGGCTGCTATCTTGAAATAGGCAGAGTGGAAGGAACACCCCACAATCCAACAGTTAACGCCCCATGCTGCTCATCTCTAAAAGGAGGAAAACGAGGCACGAGAAAGGGGAATCACAGAGGAGCACAAATAAGAGCTGACAATAAAGAGGCAGTGTTACTAAAAGACGCAGGATTGTTCTCCTAATACCTAAGCCTCCAGAATACAGGACGATCCCTGGGGGAAGCAGGGGGGAATTCTCTGGACAAATGAAAGAAACCTCAAATGGAACCAAAGCAGCATTTTAAAAGTGCAAAGGTCTCTTGAAGGTATCCAAATAAATGTTCCTTAAGCAAGGTTGCTGAGTCCTCAGTTGGTGACAGTGGTCAAAGTGTACGAAAAGAAGTAGTGGAATTATGTTCCCTGCTGACCTGCAACCACTCTCCACAAATCCCATCACCACACCCCTCCTAAACACAATACAAACTCCCAAACACCTGCACCTACTTTTTAAGGGAACGTTCAGTGTAGTGCACTCAAAGTGAAAGTTTCAACTTCTTCCTACACTTTTATTTTAAAATGAAACTTTTCTGGAACGGTTTCTTTTTAAAATAAAAGTATAGGAACAGTAAAACTTAATTTAAAAAAGTAGAGGAGCACCGCTCCCAACCGCTCCCGCTCACTTCGACCACTGGTTGGTGGTCTCTGGAACTCAAGAGAAAAGTAATGATTTTTCTCATTGAATCTCTTGAAATGTTCATTGGATCCTCTGGTCATGGGGGACCATGCCAGAATGTGATATCCCAAGATCGTGCTTGTTGGGAATTTCCCAGAGATTGTCCTGTGTACATTAAGTAATAGATTTCTGACGTAATCCTGAAAACCCACAAAATAAATCCTCAGAGGAAGCTCCTGATCATTGTCCAAAATAAAGTTACCCCGGTGAGCATGAGCTTCACATTGGACACCCGAGTCTCAGCTGTAGTTGGAGGTCTGCAACACAAAAATGGGCGGAGACCCTCTTAGATGTTTTAGAGGTACCGCACGTACTCACGGAAAGGGGATGACACATATTGGGGAGGGCCGCTGGGAACTAATCACTCTCATTGATATGGGAAGATTTGTTGTTCATTAAGGCCCTGTTTCACCGAGTCCAATCTGTGAATCCATCTACATTCTAGGTTCAACAGTCGTCCTTGAATGTTGGGACCGTCCCGCACTCTTTCAAGAACCCACCATCTAATGTCTTGTGTGGTGTGTTTTTTGTCCAAATAATGTTTTACCAAGGGGGATGTAATGTTTTTGCACCTGATCCGTGACCGATGTTCCGAGATCCGTGTGCCTATGTTGCGCATAGTTTGCCCAATGTACCGTAGCTTACAGGGGCATTCTATGCAATAAACCACTTGGTTGGTCTTACAATTGGAGATATCGTTAAGAATCCAGGTTTTTTGTCCCACTTGGAATTGTTGTGTTTTGGACGTAAACTGACAGACCGAACACGACCCGCATGGATAGTGCCCTTTCAATGGTCTTAGGTTCCATAGATTGCTTTGTGGTGATTTCTTGATATACATAGAGGGCACCAGGTGTTATCTGATGTTCCGTGCTCTTTTGTACGCAAATCTTGGTTTTTGTTGGTCAGGGAGACATAGTCTTGCGATAGACTAGTATTTGTGAATGATGTTTTTGATCTGGAAGGCATGTTGGCCCTGCGTAACCACACATGTGATTTGGTCCTGAGGTTTCTCTCGAGTTTTGGGGGTGAGGAGTGAGTCTCGGCTGGTGAATCGTGCCCTCTTCAAAGATCGGGACACCAACTTCCGGGGATACCCTCTTTCTTGTAGTCTCTTGCTGAGTAAATCAACGTCATGATAAAAGTCATCTAGGGACGTGCAATTTCTGAGTAACCGCAGGAATTGCCCATATGGTAGATTCTCTTTAATGTGCTTAGGGTGATCGCTCTGAAAATGAAGCAGGGTATTGCGGTCAGTTGGTTTGCGAAAAGTATTGCAAATTAATTTACCCTGTGTCCAATCGTTAGATCCAAAAAGGGAATCATGGTGTTACTGTATTCCATAGTGAATTGTATGTCTGTACTGCAGGTGTTCAGCCAGACAAAAAAGTTTTGTCGTGTGTCCTCTGATCCTTCCCATAGGCAAATAACGTCATCAATATAACGCTGCCATTGTTTGATGTTATCTTTCCATAAATTGACGGGGTTGAAGATAAAAAAAAAAACAAATTTGGTCATAAATAAAATGGCCAAACTTGGGGCAAATGTTGCCCCCATAGCAGTTCCCTTGATCTGTAGGTAAAACTGTTTGTCAAATTCAAAGAAATGTTTACAGAGTGCAAGAGTCATTATTTCAATAATGAATTCCGGCGGGGCTTTGGTCTCTCTGTTGGTTTCAACGAGATATTCATAAACGCAATCTATCGCTGCTTGTTGCGGAATACTCGTATAAAGTAACTTGATATCTAAAGTCACTAGGAGGTGTTTTTGAGGGTCAAAATCCAGATTTCGAACAATTGGATTGTGTGCATTGTGTCTCTAATGTAGGATGCCGTGGTGATGCTAATGGGTTTGAGGAAATAATCCACAAACTTACATAGTGGTTCTAAAATCGAACCACATCCCGACACGATGGGTCTTCCGGGTGGGTTGGTTGGATTTTTGTGGATCTTGGGTAATGCGTACAGGCAGGGGGTTCTTCCACCTGTGGTAACGAGAAAGTTGGATTATTTTTCCGTGATCCGATCTCTTTCAAGAGCGAAGGACACCATGGTAGCAATTTCGGTAGTCAGTTCATTCGTGGGGTATTTTTTTTAAAGTTTGTAGCTTTGTGTGTCAATGAGGAGGTCCATGACCATGTGAAGATACTGTTACGAGTTCATTATAACAATTCCGCCGCCTTTGTTGGCGGGTTTTATCACTAGCTCTGATTTATTCGCTAGTTCAGTCAGGGCTTCTCTTTCTGCCTGGGTGATGTTCTGTTTTCTGTTGATATGTTTTTTCTTGCTCAAGTTTCTGAGATCTCGCAGGACGCATCTTTGAGAAGTTAGGAGATCAGCGGGGACTTGGTTCTCAGAGGGTGTGAAAGTGGACTTGGGGTGTAATCCTGTGTCATTCAAATCATCACTAGTTTCATGGTCATTGAAGAAGGTGCGTAATCTGACAGTTCGTAAGAATCTGCGTACCTCCATCTCAGTAGTGTACCAATCTGTGTTTCCAGATGGCACAAAAGATAAGCCCTTCGTTAGAACTGAAATTTGTGTGTCGGTAAATTGGACCTTGGCTAGATTGAAAATTGGAAGAACCTGGTTAACCACAGAGTCTATCTCCTCTGTCACCTCGGGCGTCTGTATTGGCCTTGGAAACCTGGGTTCCAAGGTGGGGGCCCCCATCCTACCCCTCCTCGTCCTACAAAAGGGGGTTGGAAGGGTGGTGGGGGATAATTGTGTGGTGGTAATTGACCAAATTGATTAAACTGATACGGGTTGTAGTTTGGGTTGGAGTTCCCACTGGATGAGCTGCTGCTTGATCCAAAAAAGATACTCCCCTTCTCTTTGCTTTGTGGTTCCCTGATTGTGTTCCCCCTGGCTGATTAGATTTTTTACAATATACTTCTGTCGTGTAGGGGTAAATTAATTCAGTTTTAAATTCTTGAATATCTTTCTGTAGTTTTTTTTTTTTCGACACTGTATTTGTTTTGAAAGTTGCAAATTGTTTGTTAATGGCTTCTATTTGATTTCTGGCGTCAATTATGAGTGAATTATTGGCAAATTTTCTCTCTTCGTCATCCAATGGCCCTCATTACGACCCTGGCATTGGACCATGGTGCTAATAGCACCATGGTCCATGCCGGTAACTTACCGACTCCTCCATGGTGGAATGGGGAATTACCGCCTCATTCCGAGGTTGGCGGGCGGTAATTCCCCATGCCGCCATGGCCCTTCCCCATTCCCATTTTTGCCCCATAGGGCTCAATGGGAATGGGGAAGGCGCTAAGTACGGTGCCGCAAATTGCGGCACCGTACTTAGCACCAAGATCCCTTTGCGAGTTGGTTTTTAACGCCTGCAAAAAGCAGGCATTAAAGTCTCCAACCAGCAAAGGGACCTCGTAATCAGGCGTTAAGGGTTTAACGGCGCCGCCACCTTTTACGGCGCCGTTAACCTCTTAACGCCTGGGTTGTAATGAGGGCCAAATGTCTTTTGTAGTTCTGAACTAATTCTCTGTGTTGTGATAGTAAGGACCATCAGGTCCCTACTACACTTTGTTGCAATGTAGCTGAAATTAGTTGTATATTCCTTGTCTTCAAGAAACAAGCAAGGTTTGTTTCTGACAACTAGCCCTGTGGGAATAATACTGGCTCGTAAGTACTCCTTCAAGAAGTGTCCGTGTAGTTCAGTACGGAATACCTTTTTTTTAAGTTTCAGGAGATCATCTCCTGTGCTTGTCGACGGCCCAGGTATGTTGGGTCCTGTGGGATCAAAAAATTATGGCCCTGATAGTAGGTCTAATGTCTGTTCTTCTGTATAGCTTAGAGTGGCACTTTCCGCCATTATATGTAGGTAGCTTGCTGAGTGGTGGACCTGTGGGGGGTGCACCCGCCCTCAATGGGTGAGATTCTATGTACATAGAAGTAAGGTGCAGAGGTGCCCGAGATTATGTGCAATGGCTCAGAGTTTATTCTTGAGCCATGCTCATGGGGGTACTGGCCGAATTGAAATTGTTGAACCGGCCCTAAAATAGTTGATACCCTTATAAAGTCACCAATCCGAAGAAAACAACCCACAGTTGTCTAAATAATAATGTAAACAAAGAGCTTCGGTATGCCCTTGGTGACGCGTAGCAGACTCGGGCATACGAAATACAAAGACCAAAGAGAGGTAGAGCTGCTACTAGCCAGGTACGTCCCCAATATTTGTCAATAAATGAAACAACTATATCAGGGTATTGGGGATCCTGGTGTTATAGGTACTAATAGGTAAAATCTCTAAGTCTGTAACCCATGGGATTGTCCAGAAAGAAAAAGAGGGTTGAACAAGGAAACTCCCATACAACAAAGGCTGTGAATAAACGTGATTTGTATTAAAACAAAAAACATTCAAAAAAGAGAAAAGAAAGCATTTATAAACAACTTACATATGACAAAATCCAATAGTCTTAGCATAAATAAATAATGAAATCAGAAATTAAAGTTTTACTTCAGTACATACGTAAATTTAGAGTACTGACCATGCACCGTACAGGCTTTTTTAGTGCTTGCTAAATGAGAAGTGCAATACATAACCAGTAAGGGAGAGGTACACAAATGATTCTAAGTGTACACCATGACCCATGTGTGACACATGTGGAAATCTGAGATAACTTGTGTTCAATAAAATGGCTTATATTCAAAAAAGCATCTCATCTTGCGGGTGCCAACGTGACAGGGGGAACGTGGTCAGATTCTCGTTGTCGAGTACTGGCCTAACAATAAGTAGTTCATAGACCCCAAAGGGCCTTTTTGGTGTAAATGTCCCCCTTGCACATGGTACACGTTTCGGCGGAAGAATTATCCAACTTCAAA
Source organism: Ambystoma mexicanum (assembly GCF_040938575.1). Classification (NCBI taxonomy): domain Eukaryota; kingdom Metazoa; phylum Chordata; class Amphibia; order Caudata; family Ambystomatidae; genus Ambystoma; species Ambystoma mexicanum. Next base: position 310,403,419 of record NC_090921.1, read on the forward strand.
ATGCATCAGTCGGATAAGTGTTTGTCTACAAGAACCGCCTTCATCAAGGCAAATGGGTGGCCCCTGTAGCAAGAAAATCAAAAACAAGAAAAAAGTAATAAATAAGAGATTCTTGTGTATCAACACCTTAGTTCTTTCTTCCTGCCCTCCCCACCTCCCTTTCTCCCCTTCCTCACTTATTGTCAAAGCTCTTGCACTATCTGAAATGTCGTCAGGCCTAGTACAATACTAAATTACTCATTGTTGTTGTCTCAAGGCCTGTAAGAATGTTATTGTATTATTTCCCTGCTCCCTCCCCTGCCTTGAAGCGCTTTGAAACACATTGTGTATAGGCGCTATACAAATAAACTATCAATATCGATATCACTGTATGGGGAAATATTCTCTGACAGCACACAGTTAATAATAAACAATGGGCTGCCTTTCTTGATAGCCAATTATATGTAGGATGTTTACTGTTAGGTACGAATTGCTGCAGTCACACTGTGTGAGGCTACACAATGCTTTTCTGCTTGGTATTAGGTAACCTACCTTTCGGTATAGGTCTGTACTGTAACAAGTTAGTGGATAATCTTTGGATATGCTTCTTGCACAATTCCTATACCCTGAGGTGACTTCAATCACAAGGACATTAATGGCATTTATATGTTATACTTTGCAGATGCTGAAATTGCAGAAAGGAAATGTTTAAGGAAGAAAAAGGTTAAACAGGTTCTTAGTATATGTGAGGACACTTAAATCTTCCAAAGAAAATGTAAGGGAGGAAGGGTCGGTGTCGGGTGCGAGGAAGCCATTGAATGACACCTATCCAATGCACCTTGCACGACCCCAGGGACTCCATTTTGTATTAACATCAACTCCATCTTTTGACTAGGCCGAGCATGAAACTCTCAGAGGCAAGCATGCACCTCTCCTCTGTCCAGTGCCACGCACAGCCAGCCTGACAACCCCCGTCTGCCCCCCACTGCCTGCCCTGCGGCTGTCCTGTTCTCACGGAAGCTTGGGTGAGAATTGTTGCAAGCTGACACTGTATCTCTCTTCTTCCTCTTAGATCACTGCCCTGTGTGTGACCAGGCCAGAGCCTGATTCATGGAAACCTTTTTTCTCCACAAACCTGCTCCTGCTCCAACAAACCCCCAGCGCTGCATAGTACTATCTCAACTAGTACAGGAGTTTAAATAGTGAAAAAATAAATAATTGGGAGTCTTGTATAAGGTGAAGTCTCAGAAAACATTAGTTGTTCTCTTTTCTTTTTCTTATCTATCTAAGTGTTTAGAGGTGCAATGGTTTCTTCCGTTACATTTCGAGATGTGTGTGATGATCGTGCCTTTAGCTTTTCTGAGACGCCATCAGCTGCAAGAAGTGTTGACGGTCTAGTTGTGATTACGGTCACGACGTTTCCACAGGAAGCAGTAGGACGTCAGGGGGACGTAGCCACGCCCACGAAGAAGATCCAATAAAAGAATGGAGAGCGGATTTCACGTCACGTCACTACTCGATTAGAGGTTGTCAGACGCTCCGTGAGTACGCTACAGGATCTTTTTGTATCTTTCTTTGTGCTTCTATTTTCCCTTTGGATCCTTGCAAACTTGCAACACTGTTTACCTTCTCTCCCATATTTCGCTAGGAACTCAGCTTTGGAACGGTGACCTCTTTCGATCCTCCTTCTGTTTAAACTCATTGCATTCCTTCATAATCCCAGTTACACAGTGTTCGGGTAGGCATAACTTGGCATTAGTAGTTTGTTCTTATGTTGACAGTTGGCAGAGGCTTTGATAGGTTTATATTGTTGGTTCATTTTCATTTTCATTTAGGAAACCGCATTGGTTTTGAGAGCCACTCTCTCTTTCTCAAGAACTACGACTCCCAGAATCCTTTTTGGCATCTTGTGCGCACACCCCATTCTACGGACGAGGTCGTGCAGCCTTCATCTCTTGCAGGTGGAGAAACCCTTTCTTCCCTTACTTATTTCTATCTGATATCTCCTGGGGAAAACTATGTTACTATCTACGCTTCTTCTTTCATTTCCTCATAGTATTGGAAGGCTCCAGCAACATGGACTCTTTGCTCAACCTTCATCATTAAATTACCATTCGGTTTTAGTACTTTGGTAAGAGCAGGGGAACTTTTCTGTAATTTTTATTTTCCTTTTTTCTGTTCCATTCTTTAGCTAATATTATTCTTAAATTCATCTACAGCTGGGCTAATTAGTACAAGCTTTCAACATTGGTAACCGGAAAGCAGGAATTATTCCGAACATTCCGGAGGGAAGGAGAGCGTTTATCCACGCTCCCCAGCAGCTCAACTCAGGGTTTTTTCCCCCTCGAGGGTTTCCCTGGAATTCCCTTTGGGGGGTAGCCTTTGTAGTGCTGACCGCGTAGGGGGTTCCAGGAGGATCCTTTATTTCATCAGGATCAGCGCAGCCCCCATCGTGCACCTGTCTTCAGTAAGACAAGGTAGGAACTATTCCCAGACTGCCTCATTTGTTTGTTTGTTGTTGTTTATTAAGAAAGACCTTTTCAGGCTTTCTATAAACTGGGTTGGTTTAGTAATTCAAGGAGGTTGAAGTTACAGTTAGTGACACCCATTGTATCCATTGAAGACTCTGGTAGAGGGATCTATTTTTAGAAAATATGGACCCCCAACAACAACAACAAATTCAGCAGCTCATTGCTGCGGTTCAGTCTTTAACAGCGGAAGTTCAACAATTAAAGCAGGAGAATGTCAATCTCCGACAACAGCAACAGCACGATACTGCCACGTTAAGACAACAGTTACAGTTGCAACAGGGTAGTCGAACACCACACTGTTCGGAAGTACCACCTGGTCCCTTTCCTGGGGGTCAGTTTGATGGGAACCCCCATGAGGTAAAGGAGTTTCTAGACTCCTGCTCAATACAATTTTCCTTTAAGGGAACCTATTTTCATACAGATCGCGACAAGGTTGAGTATATGATTTCCCAGATAACGGGACCAGCACTAGCCAGGGCCACTCCATTGGTGAGCACCTCGAATCCTATTCTTGACTCTCACACTGCATTCTGCAATAGCATTAAGAGTATGTTTGGTCGTCAGGAATTTACAGTGTCCGCTCAAGAACATTTGTTAGGTCTTAAACAAGGGAACCAAGATATTTTGTCTTACATTACTCGGTTTAAACAAATGTCAGGCGAAACGAGATGGTCAGACGAAGCATTAACCACAATATTTCGTAGAGGACTCTCAGAAGATCTCAAAGACGAATTGTCTCGGGTACCCCGGCCCCAAACATTGGCGGAATCTATTTCATTGGTTCTACAAATAGATTACTGGTTAAAAGAAAGACAATTGGAAAGGAAGAAGGGACGGACCTATAGACCCTCTATAGAAACTTCTGCAGCATCTAAACCTTCTTCTTATGGAGGTGAACCTATGCAATTAGGGAAGGCATCTAGGGGTCCGTTATCTCCAGAGGAACGGTCTCACCGACGTACTTTGGGACTATGTATGTACTGTGGTGCAAATACTCACACAGTGCAGGACTACCCCATTGCTCCACTCCGGAAGTCGGGAAAAGCCAGCGCCCGGCCGTAAGGGGAACCACGGTCCGGGAACCATTGCTGGACACCGGTTCCTCATTAAATGCTTTGCTGCCCCCTGTACCTATTTCCTTGGGGGTTATCGACTCGGGGATGATCGTTTTGAAGGACTCCTTAAGATTTGGTGACAAAGAAGTGATAAATATTCCGGCTCTTATTGATTGTGGTGCGGCAGGAAACTTTGTGGATGATCGATGGGCTACTGAACAAGGTATTCCCAGATCTTCCAAAAATGTTGCGATTCCAGTTGAAAGTGTGGACGGTAGTCCACTAATTTCTGGGCCTATCAAAGATCAGACCAATCTGATCAAGATGATTATCTCTTCACATTCCGAGATACTCACCTTAGACATCATAAGAGCTGCTCATCACTCAGTGATTCTAGGATTGCTGTGGTTAAGAAAACACAACCCCTTTATTAATTGGTCTGCGGGATCATTTTTCTTGGGGTCCGAATACTGTTTGGGACATTGTAAACAGAGTCATTCGCCGGGACCCAGAGGAAAGACTTCATCTATGCTGACTCCGTCAAAGGTTCTGTTACTCAACCAGATAGCCGGATTACCAGAGGAGTATCATGAGTATCAACAGGTATTCACCTCACCTGAATACTCGGATTTACCTCCACATCGAAGAGATGATTGTGTTATTTTGTTATTGTTATTTTGCATTTATATAGCGCCTTATATACCATTGGTATGGTCTGAAGGCGCTGGTAGGTTGAACGCCCTAGGGAACTGAAGTTCATATCAGTAGAGAGAGTAGAGAGCGTCAAAACGGTGTGTGTGGGCACCGGGTATGTGTGCAGCTCGTGCGGTATCCGTGTAATAGCTGCATTCTAGTGGTAGGTGTGCTGATTGAGAAGTCAGGAGTATGTGTTTGTTCTGGCAGGATTTATCCAGAGCGGAAGTGGTTGCATTAGGCCTGAGGAGAACGCCTGGCCGGGGGGTGTGTAACCAGCAGTGGTTACTTAAAATGATGTGCAGTGAACGGCGAGTGTTGGTATGAGAACAGTTATACCGAATGGTGTCATAGTACCACTGTGTTCTAGTTGAGTGGTGATGTAAGGAGAGAGTAAGCGTGGTGGTGGGATAAGATGGGTTATATACCCTTTCAGATATTCTTCTGCATTCCAAATCATACTATATACGTTGCGTGCACCAGTCTGTTCCATGCACTCCTATCCACTCCATGCATCCCAGTCTGTTCCAGATATTTCGGTCCCGCATTAATGCGTTCCGGCTTACCGTGTGCGCTCAAGTTCGTTCCGTGCGCTCTGGATGCGTACGCCCGTCATTGTGGGTTAAATGCTCTTTAAGCGTTATCTGCGTTCCAAAACATACTTTATATGTTATGCAATAAAATGCGCTTCAGTCTGTTCTATGCCCCCCTATCCACTCTTGTTTGCCCCGCGCGTGCACTCTTGTCGGTGTCAAGCATGTACCCACTCACCCCCTCTACTCACTCAACCCCGTTACCCCACTTGCCGCTCTACGTGCTCAACCCCACTACGCGCTCAACCCCACTGCGCGCTCACCCCCTCTAGTCACTCACCCCCTATGCATTCACCCCCTCTACGCACTCACCCCCTCTATGCACTCACCCCCTCTATGCACTTACCCCCTCTACGCATTCACCCCCTCTACGCACTCACCCCTTCTACTCACTCACCCCCCTCTACTCGCTCACCTCCTCTACGCACTCACCCCTTCTAGGCACTCATCCCTTCTTTGCATTCATCCCTTCTATGCATTTATCTGATTCCCGCACTCATCTGTGCCCCGTACTCATCTGTTTTAAGCACTCGTGTCTTTCATGCATTCAACATCAGTATCCTGTCCTATAAATTCATCTCTACACACATCTGTTCTGTACCTTCATCCATTCTGTACACTCGTTCACTCAGTTCAATCGTTCACTCTAAAAACGTATCCACTCTGTACACTTATCTACTCATATGCTCTATCTACTCATCATCTTTATCCATTCAACCGCTCTGTACACTTAACCACTCATACGCTCTAACACACATCCGCTTTATCCTCTCATCTGCCCTATCCACTCATCCGCTCAATCCACTCATTCTCTCATCCGTTCTATCCACTTGTCCATTCTATCCTTTCATCTGTTCTATTCACTCATCCGCCGTATCCATTAATCTGCCTTATCCGCTCATTCTCTCATCCGTTCTATCCACTTGTCCGTTCTATCCTCTCATCCACTCATCCGCTCCATCCACTTAATCCGCTCTATCCACTCACCCCTTCTACGCACTCACCCTCTCTACGCACTCACCCCCTCTACACACTCACCCCTCTACGCACTCACCCCTCTATGCACTCACCCCTTCTACGCACTCACCCCCTCGACGCACGCACCCCCTCGACGCACGCACCCCCTTGACTCACTCACCCCTCGACTCACTCACCCCCTCGACGCACTCACCCCCTCGATGCACTCAACCCTCGACGCGCTCACCCCCTCGACGCACTTTTCACCCAATCGACGCACTCTCCCCCTCGACGCACTCACCCCCTCGACGCACTCACCCCCACGACGTACTCACCCCCACGACGCACTCACCCCCACGATGCACTCATCACTCTACGCACTCACCCCCTATGCACTCATCCCTTCTATGCACTCACCCCTCTACGCACTCACCCCTCTATGCACTCACCCCTTCTATGCACTCACCCCCATCGAGCTAATTCCGGATCAACCATTACCCTTTGGCAGAATGTACATATTGTCAGCATCTGAAAAGGAGGCTCTGCGTGAATATCTGCAGACTAATCTCAAAAATGGTTTGATAACAGAATCTACATCACCCGCCGCTGCTTCGTTAATTTTCATTCCAAAGAAAGACACAAAGGAATTACGCCCCTGCATTGATTACCGGGTTCTCAATAAGATTGCAGTCCCAGACAAGTACCCAATGCCATTAATCCCAGATATTCTTGAAGCAGTCAAGGGAGCCATGGTATATACTAAGTTGGACCTTAAAGGGGCATATCATCTCATCCGCATTAGATCGGGAGATGAGTGGAAGACTGCATTTCGCACCCCTTTTGGCCATTATCAGTACCAGGTGATGCCTTTTGGTTTGTCAAACGCTCCGTCAGTATTTCAAAGATTTATGGACCATCTCTTCGCGGATATTCTCCTTCACTATGTCATTGTTTATTTGGATGATATCCTGGTCTTTTCCAAATCTTTACCAGAACATCAGAAGCATGCCAGAGAAGTTCTATCTAGGCTACAACATAATCATCTTTTTTGTAAGATTGATAAATGCGAATTCCACCAGTCCCGAGTCGCCTATTTGGGGTACATCCTATCAAATACTGGGATAGCCATGGATCCTTCTAAGATTTCCGCCGTTCAAGAATGGCCTGCCCCTACTACGGTAAAAGAGATTCAAAGGTTTGTTGGATTTGCCAATTTTTACCGTAGGTTCATACCTCAATTTAACTCATCCTCTTACTTCACTTTTGAAGAAGGGAGTTCCTTTTCATTGGTCAGATTCCACTCAAGGGGCATTTGAAGAACTAAAGAGAAGATTCACCTCTGCCCCAGTATTAATGACCCCAGATCAGGATAACTCATTCATAGTGGAGACCGATGCATCTCATTATGCCCTTGGAGCTGTTTTACTTCAGAAAGACACCAGGGGCCAGGAACGCCCGATTGCATACCTCTCAAAGACTTTGTCTCTGGCTGAATTAAACTATTCCGTGTTGGAAAAAGAGCTATTGGCCATAAAGAGGGCTTTTGAAGAGTGGAGACACCTACTGTTAGGGGCTAAACAGGTCATTGAGGTCAGAACAGACCATCATAATCTGAGAGCCCTTCAGTATGCACAGACATGTAACAGTAGACAGGCCCGTTGGGTACATTTTTTTTCTCCATTTAGAATTCATTTTACCTTTATTTCAGGAACTAATAATTTGCAGGCAGATGCCCTCAGCCGAAAAGAAACATTGCCCCAAAAACAGTTTTGATCGGAATCAATCTTTCCGCAAACTCAAGTGTATCAGCTGGTTGTTAAAGATTTGCTAACTCGAATCCAGGAACAAACTAAAAGGATAACAAATAGTTTTACAAAGGTAGCGGGCGCCCCTCTCTCGCAAGAACAGACATGATAACCTGTTCAGTGGTTATTAACCACTTGAGAGTTCGCAGCCACTGCTTTTACTCACTGTGCCTTTCACAGATGGGAAATATCCATTTGCATATCAGTCTTTGTCCTGCCCAGGGGCAGTCCAGCACCGAAATACAATGGCAATTCCAATCTGAACGAGAGTACCACCAGCAACCCCATACACGTGTTTCACCCTTGTTGGGGATCATCAGTGAGGTGAAGCTGATGCCTCTCTAAGCACAGTGAGAGGGAGACCACGTCTGGTTGCCCCCAGGAGACCTAGGGTTACCAATCCCAGGTTCCTTAACAAATAGTTTTACAAAGGTAGCGGGCGCCCCTCTCTCGCAAGAACAGACATGATAACCTGTTCAGTGGTTATTAACCACTTGAGAGTTCGCAGCCACTGCTTTTACTCACTGTGCCTTTCACAGATGGGAAATATCCATTTGCATATCAGTCTTTGTCCTGCCCAGGGGCAGTCCAGCACCGAAATACAATGGCAATTCCAATCTGAACGAGAGTACCACCAGCAACCCCATACACGTGTTTCACCCTTGTTGGGGATCATCAGTGAGGTGAAGCTGATGCCTCTCTAAGCACAGTGAGAGGGAGACCACGTCTGGTTGCCCCCAGGAGACCTAGGGTTACCAATCCCAGGTTCCTTAACAAATAGTTTTACAAAGGTAGCGGGCGCCCCTCTCTCGCAAGAACAGACATGATAACCTGTTCAGTGGTTATTAACCACTTGAGAGTTCGCAGCCACTGCTTTTACTCACTGTGCCTTTCACAGATGGGAAATATCCATTTGCATATCAGTCTTTGTCCTGCCCAGGGGCAGTCCAGCACCGAAATACAATGGCAATTCCAATCTGAACGAGAGTACCACCAGCAACCCCATACACGTGTTTCACCCTTGTTGGGGATCATCAGTGAGGTGAAGCTGATGCCTCTCTAAGCACAGTGAGAGGGAGACCACGTCTGGTTGCCCCCAGGAGACCTAGGGTTACCAATCCCAGGTTCCTTAACAAATAGTTTTACAAAGGTAGCGGGCGCCCCTCTCTCGCAAGAACAGACATGATAACCTGTTCAGTGGTTATTAACCACTTGAGAGTTCGCAGCCACTGCTTTTACTCACTGTGCCTTTCACAGATGGGAAATATCCATTTGCATATCAGTCTTTGTCCTGCCCAGGGGCAGTCCAGCACCGAAATACAATGGCAATTCCAATCTGAACGAGAGTACCACCAGCAACCCCATACACGTGTTTCACCCTTGTTGGGGATCATCAGTGAGGTGAAGCTGATGCCTCTCTAAGCACAGTGAGAGGGAGACCACGTCTGGTTGCCCCCAGGAGACCTAGGGTTACCAATCCCAGGTTCCTTAACAAATAGTTTTACAAAGGTAGCGGGCGCCCCTCTCTCGCAAGAACAGACATGATAACCTGTTCAGTGGTTATTAACCACTTGAGAGTTCGCAGCCACTGCTTTTACTCACTGTGCCTTTCACAGATGGGAAATATCCATTTGCATATCAGTCTTTGTCCTGCCCAGGGGCAGTCCAGCACCGAAATACAATGGCAATTCCAATCTGAACGAGAGTACCACCAGCAACCCCATACACGTGTTTCACCCTTGTTGGGGATCATCAGTGAGGTGAAGCTGATGCCTCTCTAAGCACAGTGAGAGGGAGACCACGTCTGGTTGCCCCCAGGAGACCTAGGGTTACCAATCCCAGGTTCCTTAACAAATAGTTTTACAAAGGTAGCGGGCGCCCCTCTCTCGCAAGAACAGACATGATAACCTGTTCAGTGGTTATTAACCACTTGAGAGTTCGCAGCCACTGCTTTTACTCACTGTGCCTTTCACAGATGGGAAATATCCATTTGCATATCAGTCTTTGTCCTGCCCAGGGGCAGTCCAGCACCGAAATACAATGGCAATTCCAATCTGAACGAGAGTACCACCAGCAACCCCATACACGTGTTTCACCCTTGTTGGGGATCATCAGTGAGGTGAAGCTGATGCCTCTCTAAGCACAGTGAGAGGGAGACCACGTCTGGTTGCCCCCAGGAGACCTAGGGTTACCAATCCCAGGTTCCTTAACAAATAGTTTTACAAAGGTAGCGGGCGCCCCTCTCTCGCAAGAACAGACATGATAACCTGTTCAGTGGTTATTAACCACTTGAGAGTTCGCAGCCACTGCTTTTACTCACTGTGCCTTTCACAGATGGGAAATATCCATTTGCATATCAGTCTTTGTCCTGCCCAGGGGCAGTCCAGCACCGAAATACAATGGCAATTCCAATCTGAACGAGAGTACCACCAGCAACCCCATACACGTGTTTCACCCTTGTTGGGGATCATCAGTGAGGTGAAGCTGATGCCTCTCTAAGCACAGTGAGAGGGAGACCACGTCTGGTTGCCCCCAGGAGACCTAGGGTTACCAATCCCAGGTTCCTTAACAAATAGTTTTACAAAGGTAGCGGGCGCCCCTCTCTCGCAAGAACAGACATGATAACCTGTTCAGTGGTTATTAACCACTTGAGAGTTCGCAGCCACTGCTTTTACTCACTGTGCCTTTCACAGATGGGAAATATCCATTTGCATATCAGTCTTTGTCCTGCCCAGGGGCAGTCCAGCACCGAAATACAATGGCAATTCCAATCTGAACGAGAGTACCACCAGCAACCCCATACACGTGTTTCACCCTTGTTGGGGATCATCAGTGAGGTGAAGCTGATGCCTCTCTAAGCACAGTGAGAGGGAGACCACGTCTGGTTGCCCCCAGGAGACCTAGGGTTACCAATCCCAGGTTCCTTAACAAATAGTTTTACAAAGGTAGCGGGCGCCCCTCTCTCGCAAGAACAGACATGATAACCTGTTCAGTGGTTATTAACCACTTGAGAGTTCGCAGCCACTGCTTTTACTCACTGTGCCTTTCACAGATGGGAAATATCCATTTGCATATCAGTCTTTGTCCTGCCCAGGGGCAGTCCAGCACCGAAATACAATGGCAATTCCAATCTGAACGAGAGTACCACCAGCAACCCCATACACGTGTTTCACCCTTGTTGGGGATCATCAGTGAGGTGAAGCTGATGCCTCTCTAAGCACAGTGAGAGGGAGACCACGTCTGGTTGCCCCCAGGAGACCTAGGGTTACCAATCCCAGGTTCCTTAACAAATAGTTTTACAAAGGTAGCGGGCGCCCCTCTCTCGCAAGAACAGACATGATAACCTGTTCAGTGGTTATTAACCACTTGAGAGTTCGCAGCCACTGCTTTTACTCACTGTGCCTTTCACAGATGGGAAATATCCATTTGCATATCAGTCTTTGTCCTGCCCAGGGGCAGTCCAGCACCGAAATACAATGGCAATTCCAATCTGAACGAGAGTACCACCAGCAACCCCATACACGTGTTTCACCCTTGTTGGGGATCATCAGTGAGGTGAAGCTGATGCCTCTCTAAGCACAGTGAGAGGGAGACCACGTCTGGTTGCCCCCAGGAGACCTAGGGTTACCAATCCCAGGTTCCTTAACAAATAGTTTTACAAAGGTAGCGGGCGCCCCTCTCTCGCAAGAACAGACATGATAACCTGTTCAGTGGTTATTAACCACTTGAGAGTTCGCAGCCACTGCTTTTACTCACTGTGCCTTTCACAGATGGGAAATATCCATTTGCATATCAGTCTTTGTCCTGCCCAGGGGCAGTCCAGCACCGAAATACAATGGCAATTCCAATCTGAACGAGAGTACCACCAGCAACCCCATACACGTGTTTCACCCTTGTTGGGGATCATCAGTGAGGTGAAGCTGATGCCTCTCTAAGCACAGTGAGAGGGAGACCACGTCTGGTTGCCCCCAGGAGACCTAGGGTTACCAATCCCAGGTTCCTTAACAAATAGTTTTACAAAGGTAGCGGGCGCCCCTCTCTCGCAAGAACAGACATGATAACCTGTTCAGTGGTTATTAACCACTTGAGAGTTCGCAGCCACTGCTTTTACTCACTGTGCCTTTCACAGATGGGAAATATCCATTTGCATATCAGTCTTTGTCCTGCCCAGGGGCAGTCCAGCACCGAAATACAATGGCAATTCCAATCTGAACGAGAGTACCACCAGCAACCCCATACACGTGTTTCACCCTTGTTGGGGATCATCAGTGAGGTGAAGCTGATGCCTCTCTAAGCACAGTGAGAGGGAGACCACGTCTGGTTGCCCCCAGGAGACCTAGGGTTACCAATCCCAGGTTCCTTAACAAATAGTTTTACAAAGGTAGCGGGCGCCCCTCTCTCGCAAGAACAGACATGATAACCTGTTCAGTGGTTATTAACCACTTGAGAGTTCGCAGCCACTGCTTTTACTCACTGTGCCTTTCACAGATGGGAAATATCCATTTGCATATCAGTCTTTGTCCTGCCCAGGGGCAGTCCAGCACCGAAATACAATGGCAATTCCAATCTGAACGAGAGTACCACCAGCAACCCCATACACGTGTTTCACCCTTGTTGGGGATCATCAGTGAGGTGAAGCTGATGCCTCTCTAAGCACAGTGAGAGGGAGACCACGTCTGGTTGCCCCCAGGAGACCTAGGGTTACCAATCCCAGGTTCCTTAACAAATAGTTTTACAAAGGTAGCGGGCGCCCCTCTCTCGCAAGAACAGACATGATAACCTGTTCAGTGGTTATTAACCACTTGAGAGTTCGCAGCCACTGCTTTTACTCACTGTGCCTTTCACAGATGGGAAATATCCATTTGCATATCAGTCTTTGTCCTGCCCAGGGGCAGTCCAGCACCGAAATACAATGGCAATTCCAATCTGAACGAGAGTACCACCAGCAACCCCATACACGTGTTTCACCCTTGTTGGGGATCATCAGTGAGGTGAAGCTGATGCCTCTCTAAGCACAGTGAGAGGGAGACCACGTCTGGTTGCCCCCAGGAGACCTAGGGTTACCAATCCCAGGTTCCTTAACAAATAGTTTTACAAAGGTAGCGGGCGCCCCTCTCTCGCAAGAACAGACATGATAACCTGTTCAGTGGTTATTAACCACTTGAGAGTTCGCAGCCACTGCTTTTACTCACTGTGCCTTTCACAGATGGGAAATATCCATTTGCATATCAGTCTTTGTCCTGCCCAGGGGCAGTCCAGCACCGAAATACAATGGCAATTCCAATCTGAACGAGAGTACCACCAGCAACCCCATACACGTGTTTCACCCTTGTTGGGGATCATCAGTGAGGTGAAGCTGATGCCTCTCTAAGCACAGTGAGAGGGAGACCACGTCTGGTTGCCCCCAGGAGACCTAGGGTTACCAATCCCAGGTTCCTTAACAAATAGTTTTACAAAGGTAGCGGGCGCCCCTCTCTCGCAAGAACAGACATGATAACCTGTTCAGTGGTTATTAACCACTTGAGAGTTCGCAGCCACTGCTTTTACTCACTGTGCCTTTCACAGATGGGAAATATCCATTTGCATATCAGTCTTTGTCCTGCCCAGGGGCAGTCCAGCACCGAAATACAATGGCAATTCCAATCTGAACGAGAGTACCACCAGCAACCCCATACACGTGTTTCACCCTTGTTGGGGATCATCAGTGAGGTGAAGCTGATGCCTCTCTAAGCACAGTGAGAGGGAGACCACGTCTGGTTGCCCCCAGGAGACCTAGGGTTACCAATCCCAGGTTCCTTAACAAATAGTTTTACAAAGGTAGCGGGCGCCCCTCTCTCGCAAGAACAGACATGATAACCTGTTCAGTGGTTATTAACCACTTGAGAGTTCGCAGCCACTGCTTTTACTCACTGTGCCTTTCACAGATGGGAAATATCCATTTGCATATCAGTCTTTGTCCTGCCCAGGGGCAGTCCAGCACCGAAATACAATGGCAATTCCAATCTGAACGAGAGTACCACCAGCAACCCCATACACGTGTTTCACCCTTGTTGGGGATCATCAGTGAGGTGAAGCTGATGCCTCTCTAAGCACAGTGAGAGGGAGACCACGTCTGGTTGCCCCCAGGAGACCTAGGGTTACCAATCCCAGGTTCCTTAACAAATAGTTTTACAAAGGTAGCGGGCGCCCCTCTCTCGCAAGAACAGACATGATAACCTGTTCAGTGGTTATTAACCACTTGAGAGTTCGCAGCCACTGCTTTTACTCACTGTGCCTTTCACAGATGGGAAATATCCATTTGCATATCAGTCTTTGTCCTGCCCAGGGGCAGTCCAGCACCGAAATACAATGGCAATTCCAATCTGAACGAGAGTACCACCAGCAACCCCATACACGTGTTTCACCCTTGTTGGGGATCATCAGTGAGGTGAAGCTGATGCCTCTCTAAGCACAGTGAGAGGGAGACCACGTCTGGTTGCCCCCAGGAGACCTAGGGTTACCAATCCCAGGTTCCTTAACAAATAGTTTTACAAAGGTAGCGGGCGCCCCTCTCTCGCAAGAACAGACATGATAACCTGTTCAGTGGTTATTAACCACTTGAGAGTTCGCAGCCACTGCTTTTACTCACTGTGCCTTTCACAGATGGGAAATATCCATTTGCATATCAGTCTTTGTCCTGCCCAGGGGCAGTCCAGCACCGAAATACAATGGCAATTCCAATCTGAACGAGAGTACCACCAGCAACCCCATACACGTGTTTCACCCTTGTTGGGGATCATCAGTGAGGTGAAGCTGATGCCTCTCTAAGCACAGTGAGAGGGAGACCACGTCTGGTTGCCCCCAGGAGACCTAGGGTTACCAATCCCAGGTTCCTTAACAAATAGTTTTACAAAGGTAGCGGGCGCCCCTCTCTCGCAAGAACAGACATGATAACCTGTTCAGTGGTTATTAACCACTTGAGAGTTCGCAGCCACTGCTTTTACTCACTGTGCCTTTCACAGATGGGAAATATCCATTTGCATATCAGTCTTTGTCCTGCCCAGGGGCAGTCCAGCACCGAAATACAATGGCAATTCCAATCTGAACGAGAGTACCACCAGCAACCCCATACACGTGTTTCACCCTTGTTGGGGATCATCAGTGAGGTGAAGCTGATGCCTCTCTAAGCACAGTGAGAGGGAGACCACGTCTGGTTGCCCCCAGGAGACCTAGGGTTACCAATCCCAGGTTCCTTAACAAATAGTTTTACAAAGGTAGCGGGCGCCCCTCTCTCGCAAGAACAGACATGATAACCTGTTCAGTGGTTATTAACCACTTGAGAGTTCGCAGCCACTGCTTTTACTCACTGTGCCTTTCACAGATGGGAAATATCCATTTGCATATCAGTCTTTGTCCTGCCCAGGGGCAGTCCAGCACCGAAATACAATGGCAATTCCAATCTGAACGAGAGTACCACCAGCAACCCCATACACGTGTTTCACCCTTGTTGGGGATCATCAGTGAGGTGAAGCTGATGCCTCTCTAAGCACAGTGAGAGGGAGACCACGTCTGGTTGCCCCCAGGAGACCTAGGGTTACCAATCCCAGGTTCCTTAACAAATAGTTTTACAAAGGTAGCGGGCGCCCCTCTCTCGCAAGAACAGACATGATAACCTGTTCAGTGGTTATTAACCACTTGAGAGTTCGCAGCCACTGCTTTTACTCACTGTGCCTTTCACAGATGGGAAATATCCATTTGCATATCAGTCTTTGTCCTGCCCAGGGGCAGTCCAGCACCGAAATACAATGGCAATTCCAATCTGAACGAGAGTACCACCAGCAACCCCATACACGTGTTTCACCCTTGTTGGGGATCATCAGTGAGGTGAAGCTGATGCCTCTCTAAGCACAGTGAGAGGGAGACCACGTCTGGTTGCCCCCAGGAGACCTAGGGTTACCAATCCCAGGTTCCTTAACAAATAGTTTTACAAAGGTAGCGGGCGCCCCTCTCTCGCAAGAACAGACATGATAACCTGTTCAGTGGTTATTAACCACTTGAGAGTTCGCAGCCACTGCTTTTACTCACTGTGCCTTTCACAGATGGGAAATATCCATTTGCATATCAGTCTTTGTCCTGCCCAGGGGCAGTCCAGCACCGAAATACAATGGCAATTCCAATCTGAACGAGAGTACCACCAGCAACCCCATACACGTGTTTCACCCTTGTTGGGGATCATCAGTGAGGTGAAGCTGATGCCTCTCTAAGCACAGTGAGAGGGAGACCACGTCTGGTTGCCCCCAGGAGACCTAGGGTTACCAATCCCAGGTTCCTTAACAAATAGTTTTACAAAGGTAGCGGGCGCCCCTCTCTCGCAAGAACAGACATGATAACCTGTTCAGTGGTTATTAACCACTTGAGAGTTCGCAGCCACTGCTTTTACTCACTGTGCCTTTCACAGATGGGAAATATCCATTTGCATATCAGTCTTTGTCCTGCCCAGGGGCAGTCCAGCACCGAAATACAATGGCAATTCCAATCTGAACGAGAGTACCACCAGCAACCCCATACACGTGTTTCACCCTTGTTGGGGATCATCAGTGAGGTGAAGCTGATGCCTCTCTAAGCACAGTGAGAGGGAGACCACGTCTGGTTGCCCCCAGGAGACCTAGGGTTACCAATCCCAGGTTCCTTAACAAATAGTTTTACAAAGGTAGCGGGCGCCCCTCTCTCGCAAGAACAGACATGATAACCTGTTCAGTGGTTATTAACCACTTGAGAGTTCGCAGCCACTGCTTTTACTCACTGTGCCTTTCACAGATGGGAAATATCCATTTGCATATCAGTCTTTGTCCTGCCCAGGGGCAGTCCAGCACCGAAATACAATGGCAATTCCAATCTGAACGAGAGTACCACCAGCAACCCCATACACGTGTTTCACCCTTGTTGGGGATCATCAGTGAGGTGAAGCTGATGCCTCTCTAAGCACAGTGAGAGGGAGACCACGTCTGGTTGCCCCCAGGAGACCTAGGGTTACCAATCCCAGGTTCCTTAACAAATAGTTTTACAAAGGTAGCGGGCGCCCCTCTCTCGCAAGAACAGACATGATAACCTGTTCAGTGGTTATTAACCACTTGAGAGTTCGCAGCCACTGCTTTTACTCACTGTGCCTTTCACAGATGGGAAATATCCATTTGCATATCAGTCTTTGTCCTGCCCAGGGGCAGTCCAGCACCGAAATACAATGGCAATTCCAATCTGAACGAGAGTACCACCAGCAACCCCATACACGTGTTTCACCCTTGTTGGGGATCATCAGTGAGGTGAAGCTGATGCCTCTCTAAGCACAGTGAGAGGGAGACCACGTCTGGTTGCCCCCAGGAGACCTAGGGTTACCAATCCCAGGTTCCTTAACAGTGAGCAAAAAGCAATGGCTGCGAACTCTCAATGTGGTTAATAACCACTGAACAGGTTATCATGCCTTGTTCTTTCGAGAGAGGGGCGCCTGCTACCTTTTTTGTATTTTTGGAAGGAACTTGGGGTTGGTCACCCTAGGTTACCTGGGGGCAACCAGACGTGGACTCCCTGCTCACTGTGCTTAGAGAGGCTCAGCTTCACCTCACTGATGATGCCCAACAAGGCTGAAACACGTGTATGGGGTTGCTGATGGTACTCTTGTTCAGAGAGGAATTGCCATAGCATTTCGGTGCTGGACTGCCCTTGTGGGCGGGACAAAGACTGATATGCAAATGGATATTTCCCATCTGTGAAGGTACAGTGAGCAAAAAGCAATGGCTGCGAACTCTCAATGTGGTTAATAACCACTGAACAGGTTATCATGCCTTGTTCTTTCGAGAGAGGGGCGCCTGCTACCTTTTTTGTATTTTTGGAAGGAACTTGGGGTTGGTCACCCTAGGTTACCTGGGGGCAACCAGACGTGGACTCCCTGCTCACTGTGCTTAGAGAGGCTCAGCTTCACCTCACTGATGATGCCCAACAAGGCTGAAACACGTGTATGGGGTTGCTGATGGTACTCTTGTTCAGAGAGGAATTGCCATAGCATTTCGGTGCTGGACTGCCCTTGTGGGCGGGACAAAGACTGATATGCAAATGGATATTTCCCATCTGTGAAGGTACAGTGAGCAAAAAGCAATGGCTGCGAACTCTCAATGTGGTTAATAACCACTGAACAGGTTATCATGCCTTGTTCTTTCGAGAGAGGGGCGCCTGCTACCTTTTTTGTATTTTTGGAAGGAACTTGGGGTTGGTCACCCTAGGTTACCTGGGGGCAACCAGACGTGGACTCCCTGCTCACTGTGCTTAGAGAGGCTCAGCTTCACCTCACTGATGATGCCCAACAAGGCTGAAACACGTGTATGGGGTTGCTGATGGTACTCTTGTTCAGAGAGGAATTGCCATAGCATTTCGGTGCTGGACTGCCCTTGTGGGCGGGACAAAGACTGATATGCAAATGGATATTTCCCATCTGTGAAGGTACAGTGAGCAAAAAGCAATGGCTGCGAACTCTCAATGTGGTTAATAACCACTGAACAGGTTATCATGCCTTGTTCTTTCGAGAGAGGGGCGCCTGCTACCTTTTTTGTATTTTTGGAAGGAACTTGGGGTTGGTCACCCTAGGTTACCTGGGGGCAACCAGACGTGGACTCCCTGCTCACTGTGCTTAGAGAGGCTCAGCTTCACCTCACTGATGATGCCCAACAAGGCTGAAACACGTGTATGGGGTTGCTGATGGTACTCTTGTTCAGAGAGGAATTGCCATAGCATTTCGGTGCTGGACTGCCCTTGTGGGCGGGACAAAGACTGATATGCAAATGGATATTTCCCATCTGTGAAGGTACAGTGAGCAAAAAGCAATGGCTGCGAACTCTCAATGTGGTTAATAACCACTGAACAGGTTATCATGCCTTGTTCTTTCGAGAGAGGGGCGCCTGCTACCTTTTTTGTATTTTTGGAAGGAACTTGGGGTTGGTCACCCTAGGTTACCTGGGGGCAACCAGACGTGGACTCCCTGCTCACTGTGCTTAGAGAGGCTCAGCTTCACCTCACTGATGATGCCCAACAAGGCTGAAACACGTGTATGGGGTTGCTGATGGTACTCTTGTTCAGAGAGGAATTGCCATAGCATTTCGGTGCTGGACTGCCCTTGTGGGCGGGACAAAGACTGATATGCAAATGGATATTTCCCATCTGTGAAGGTACAGTGAGCAAAAAGCAATGGCTGCGAACTCTCAATGTGGTTAATAACCACTGAACAGGTTATCATGCCTTGTTCTTTCGAGAGAGGGGCGCCTGCTACCTTTTTTGTATTTTTGGAAGGAACTTGGGGTTGGTCACCCTAGGTTACCTGGGGGCAACCAGACGTGGACTCCCTGCTCACTGTGCTTAGAGAGGCTCAGCTTCACCTCACTGATGATGCCCAACAAGGCTGAAACACGTGTATGGGGTTGCTGATGGTACTCTTGTTCAGAGAGGAATTGCCATAGCATTTCGGTGCTGGACTGCCCTTGTGGGCGGGACAAAGACTGATATGCAAATGGATATTTCCCATCTGTGAAGGTACAGTGAGCAAAAAGCAATGGCTGCGAACTCTCAATGTGGTTAATAACCACTGAACAGGTTATCATGCCTTGTTCTTTCGAGAGAGGGGCGCCTGCTACCTTTTTTGTATTTTTGGAAGGAACTTGGGGTTGGTCACCCTAGGTTACCTGGGGGCAACCAGACGTGGACTCCCTGCTCACTGTGCTTAGAGAGGCTCAGCTTCACCTCACTGATGATGCCCAACAAGGCTGAAACACGTGTATGGGGTTGCTGATGGTACTCTTGTTCAGAGAGGAATTGCCATAGCATTTCGGTGCTGGACTGCCCTTGTGGGCGGGACAAAGACTGATATGCAAATGGATATTTCCCATCTGTGAAGGTACAGTGAGCAAAAAGCAATGGCTGCGAACTCTCAATGTGGTTAATAACCACTGAACAGGTTATCATGCCTTGTTCTTTCGAGAGAGGGGCGCCTGCTACCTTTTTTGTATAAAAGGATAACAAGTCAACAAAAGGAAGAACTCATTCCTTGGAAATTGATCCACGAATAAGGATGTTACTATTCTGGACAACAGGTTTTTCTCCCTACCGATTCCTTAAGAAGAGAAATCCTGAAACTATGTCATGACGCAAACATATCAGGACACAGAGGAACAAGTACAACTTTAGACCTGGTAGCCAGATACTTCTGGTGGCCTTCCTGGAAGAAGGATGTCACAGAATACGTTAACTCTTGTCCACATTGCTTACAGGTGAAAACTCCTCGACATCCCCTTTGGGTAAATTGGTCCAAATGTCATTACCATCCCAGCCCTGGCAGATGATCTCGACAGACTTCATTGTTGATTTGCCTCCCTCAGGGGGATGTGCTACTATAATGGTTACGGTAGACTATTTCTCAAAATTGGCACATTTTATTCCTTTGAGCAAACTTCCGACAGCATCAGAAATGGCAAGAGTCTTCATCGAGAGAATATTTTCTCTTCATGGTTTACTAGAAAAGATAATATCCGATCGAGGATCACAGTACACGTCAAAATACTGGAAGCAAGTGTGCCTCAAATTGGGCATTACAAGAGCCCTGAATTCCAGGTACCATCCACAAACAAACGGTCAAACTGAATGTTTAAATCAGACCCTGGAAGGATATTTTAGAACTTATGTATCCGCTGCTCAGGATGACTAAAAGGAAGTGTTACCTATTGCTGAGTATGCATATAATAATTCTTTTCTCTCCTCAATTAAGATGAGTCCCTTTCTCTGTACCTATGGATTCCATCCCTCAGCTTTTCCCAGTGAAAGTAATGCCACTTCACAATTTCTAGATGTGGTTCATCTTGTTAAACAGCTTGATAAGTATCATTCAGAAGCCCAAAATACCCTTCAAGAACCCCAAGTGCGTATCAAGAAGTATGCAGATCGTCATCACAGTTCCGCCCCGGATATTAAGATTGGAGATTATGTTTGGCTCTCAGCTATATTTCTCCCTAGGCATCTGGTACCATCTAAACTGTCCCCTCGATATGTTGGACCTTTCCGGATCATATGTAAGATTGGTCAAGCAGCCTTTCGACTGAGTCTCCCTAACTCCTGGTCTCGGATTCATCCGGTTTTTCATGTTTCACAATTAAAACCGGACAGAAGAAGTAAATTTCATCCTAAAACTACTGTCAATCCTCCTCCACTTCTGACATCGACAGGTCCAGAATTTGAAGTATCCAGGATATGTGATTCTCGATATCATTATGGGAAACTTCAGTATCTAATAGACTGGAAAGGGTATTCCCCAGCTGAAAGATCATGGGAACGAGCTGAAGATATTCACGTGTCCCGGTTGATAAGGAAATCTCATGAAAACCATCCCGACAAACCGGGGGGGTGTACGCCTAAGAAGGGACATACTGTCATGGTTTCTTCCATTACATTCCAAGATGTGTGTGATGATCGTGCCTTTAGCTTTTCTGAGACGCCATCAGCTGCAAGAAGTGTTGACGGTCTAGTTGTGATTACGGTCACGACGTTACCACAGGAAGCAGTAGGAGGTCAGGGGGACGTAGCCACGCCCACGGAAGAAGATCCGATAAAAGAATGGAGAGCGGATTTCACGTCGCGTCACTACTCGATTAGAGGTTGTCAGATGCTCCGTGAGTACGCTACAGGATCTTTGAGTATCTTTCTTTGTGCTTCTATTTTCCCTTTGGATCCTTGCAAACTTGCATCACTGTTTACCATCTCTCCCATATTTCGCTAGGAACTCAGCTTTGGAACGGTGACCTCTTTCGATCCTCCTTCTGTTTAAACTCATTGCCTTCCTTCATAATCCCAGTTACACAGTGTTCGGGTAGGCATAACTTGACATTAGTAGTTTGTTCTTGTGTTGACAGTTGTCGGAGGGTTTGATAGGTTTATATTGTTGGTTCATTTTCATTTTCATTTAGGAAGCTGCATTGGTTTTGAGAGCCACTCTCTCTTTCTCGAGAACTACGACTCCCAGAATCCTTTTTGTCATCTTGTGCGCACTCCCCATTCTACGGACGAGGTCGCGCAGCCTTCATCTCTTGCAGGTGGAGAAACCCTTTCTTCCCTTACTTATTTCTATCTGATATCTCCTGGGGCACACTCTGTTACTATCTACACTTCTTCTTTCATTTCCTCATAGTATTGGAAGGCTCCAGGAACACGGACTCTTTGCTCAACCTTCATCATTAAATTACCATTCGGTTTTAGTACTTTGGTAAGAGCAGGGGATCTTTTCTGTAATCTTTATTTTCCTTTTTCTGTTCCATTCTTTAGCTAATATTATTCTTAAATTCATCTACAGCTGGGCTAATTAGTGCAAGCTTTCAACATTGGTAACCGGAACGCAGGATTTATTCCGAACATTCCGGAGTGAAGGAGAACTTTTATCCTCGCTCCCCAGCAGCTCTGGAATTCCCTTTGGGGGGTAGCCTTTGTAGTGCTGACCGCGTAGGGGGTTCCAGGAGGATCCTTTATTTCATCAGGATCAGCGCAGCCCCCATCGTGCACCTGTCTTCATTAAGACAAGGTAGGAACTATTCCTCATTAGTTTGTTTGTTGTTGTTTATTAAGAAAGACCTTTTCAGGCTTTCTATAAGCTGGGTTGGTTTAGTAATTCACGGAGGTTGAAGTTACAAGAGGTCGGAGGTCAGTCCAAAAAGGGCCCGGGAAGGGTGAAAGAAGGAAATAGAAGTAAGGGGGAAACTCTGGGTTCATAGCAGGGGGGAGTAAGGGAATAGGAAGGTAGGGTTTATGTTTCATGGAGTAAGTAGAGTATGTCAATGTGTTACGTTTAATGTTATATGGCCAATGTCTTGTCATTTTATTGATGGTATAAGTTTTTGGTTTTGCAAAGTGTTTAAGTTTTTTGAAAAAGTATTGTCAAAATGTTTTGTTGAACAGTTGCAAAAAAAGTTCTTGTGGTGTACATAATGTAACAAGACGCTATAAAAGGTGATTTAAGATTGTGCACACCATTTAACACACACACCCAGTAGCGAAGAGAAAACACATGAAGGGGCAGACACACCATTCATGCACATATGCCAACACCTCCCAGTATATAGCGAGAAAATAAAATAATATCATGAGCAATGGCTAACGGAAATAAAAGGGGATGGACATCCCAAATATAGCCAGAAGGAGGGTCATTTGACAAGACAGTATTGGACCTGGTAGTAACATATTTATCAATTAAATATAAAGGTAAGTAGCTCCAAAATAGGACAGAAGTGATAGATTTGTGGAGACTGTTTGAGGAAGTGCCACAGGTTAAAAATAACGACAGAGAACAGCCGACCAAAGTAACAAGGACCAGGGAGGTGGGAGGAGAAGAGAAGGTGGAGGGGTAAGAACAAAACAAATGGTACCCATTACTTACCAAGCCCTCCGAGGGATAAAGTGAACCTATATATGTGCCCAGGTCAAGTGCCCCCCCCCGCACCAGCAGCAGCGCCTCCTCCCCCTTATGATCCTAAAGGCTTGTATGGGCACCCCCAGTGAATTAAGGGTGTTTAACGCAAGACTTGGAAACTCAGATAACTCTGACCCAGGCTGAACTAACACAGTTAAGAGATATATGCGAAAGAAACCAACTCTTGCCCTGGGGGGAGAAAGGTACACCACCCCCGGGCCCCAACACCAAATATTCCCGCAGGCACAGCGGAAGATGAGTGGAAGTCGGGCAACTTCCTATTCCGCATTGATAACACCCCCGTTAAGGTAATACGGATAGGGCGGGGAGAAGAGCAGGTGAGTACGGGACCAGGAAGTGTGACATCAGAAAGGGAAGAAGAATGTTAGAGTGATCTGCATGAGTATGAGGAAGGAGCCATGGCAGGAGGGGTGCGCTTGCACAGGAGCACATTACAGAGTGATGAAGGGGAAGAGGAAGGGTGGCACACCGGGAGACTAAGAAGTAGAATTGGGAGTAAGGCCCTAGCAAAAAAGAAAAAGACGAAGGTGAGTAAAGGAAAAGCGGAGTCGAATTTACAAATACCACTGATACACAAGGGGGCAGGAGGCCTCACTATGTTCTTTGGGCACAGATGGGCAAGGCCAATTTACTGAAAACATTGCCCCCGCTTTCAGGGGTGGGGCCAGCAAATGGATATATGCTTTTGAGAAAAATACAGCGGGTGTTCCATTGGCAATTGATGACGTCAAATGTTTGTTGGTGTCCACGGTAGGGGACCAGGCTAACAGAGTGTGGATGAAGGCCGGTTTCCCTGGGGTGACATTGGATTGTGGCCGCCATGATGGGGCGTCATTTAACAATGTAAGGGCACAGGTGTGGGATGCACTGAGGAGCACATTCCCAGAAACGCCCGACTTACAATCAGTGATGCAATGCACAATGGGGGAGGATGAGGATGTTGTAACTTACATTCTTTCAGGTACAGGATATGTGGAGGGCAGAGATGGGTACAGTTTGGGACCAATCCACCTCCCTCGTTTACTTCATAATTAAGAGGGGCCTGTCGAAGGAAGTACAGAAGACACTTGATAAAATTGCTGGGATAACAGCCAAAGGTTGGCCAGAAATACAGAGCATTATAGTACATCACTGTAGGGGGATCAAAGAAAGAGAGAAAATTCATGCAGAAAAGGTTGGCAGACCAAGCAAACCTTGTGCAGACAAAATTGGTGAAGGTCACAGCAGTAGCTGTCACCCTCCCCGCAGAATGGCAGGGAAATGGGGAGGAGATGCCATTAGCAATACAAGCAAGAATGGTAGCCACCTGAGCAGCAAACTGACAAGAGCAGTGGGCTGGAGAGGAGCGATATGGAGGGCCCCAATGGCAAGGAAGGACTGGAGGAGGATGACTTGGGAAACAAGGACAAAGAGGGTGGGATGGAGGCCAAGGACCCAGAGGGGGAGGGCAAGGAATGTGTTGGTCATATGGTAGATGCGGCCACTTTGCAAGGGAATGTCGCACCCGCCACATGGCATATTATCAGAATGAACAACAGTATGGTGTTAAGGATTTCAATTGGGCGTCACACACCAGACCCGGACTCCTGCCTTTAGCCTAATATTATTAAATTACATTTTCTTCTTTTTACAGGGTTAAATGTCAAAACGGTTTGAAAAACAGGTGACTTAGACAGAATCAGGATGCGGTTTTTAGGCTGGGTGATAGATGCACATCACAGGGATAATACGGAAGTGACAGAGTGACTCTAGATGAATGACTGGATTAGATTTTCAAAGGGAAAGTACATTCAGTTTTAAAAATAAAAGCAGTTGACGGAGAGAATCGGTTTGGAAAGAAATGACAAATTCACTTAACTAGATTTTAATGACTAGATTGTTAAAGAAAGACACGGTACGCTCCAAGGTTGATTTGAGGGGCGGTGCTTTTCACACCGCGTTCAGTTCTTTGTGGGAATTAATTAAATTATTCAATATATGACTAATGACTTATGCAAGAGAGAAATGAGTGGAAGAATGGAGCTAACACTTGGAGATCAAGGACAGGATGCACAGAATATTTGAACAGTTTTAGACAAGTTATCAGGGTATTGATGGGATTATTAAGAGAGTGGAACAAAGACAAGGTATCAAAATGGGTATGCTATGTGGTGCTATGGGATGGGGTAATACTCATAAACAGTACTTGAGTTTGGTATTTGGGACAGCCAACCGGGTTTCTGAACTCAAAGGATCTAATCACCGCGGCGGGGCTCTCCTAACAGAAAACAGCTGGGCCTGTCTGGTCACTGGAGGGTACAGCTGGCATGCAGGTAGTGGGGTAGAAAGCCATTCTGGTCACTCTCAAACAGGGTACCACCGCTTTTCCCCCTCTCTCCCTGGTTGGGATTTTCAGTGGGGTTACATTTTATGGATCAATGGTGCTGCCTGGATAGCGTCAGCTATGCTCTGGCCTGACAGTGGAGTCTGGAGCCTGGCAGGATGAATATGGAATGTCTTGATACGCAGGAGCTGGAAAATTCAGAAGTGTTCCTTTGTCACTGTGAGCTTCCCCCTTTTATAAGGCGGGTGACATCACAGGATTTATTGTTGGGCAGAACTAAGCTAGACCTACCCCTCAGACTCGGATAGGTCTGCCTATGTTATGTCGCCTCCTCCTTAGAAGCAGATTGAGCTGAAGGATGGAACTCAGTTTTATGGTGTGTGTTTTTATAGGATACTGAGCCATCCCACAGTTACGTTTGCCAAAATCAGTTCTGACCTAAATTGCACATTTTTACAGTTGTGGCACTCTTGCAAATCACATAGACAAATGACATATTTCATACAGAACATGCATTCCACCTATAATTATGCAATTTTATACAGGTATACCTATTCTCAAAGAGCATGTTTGCATTCAATTTTGAAGTTATTCCATGAACACTTTTCCCATGAATTACCGTATTCTACTGTTTGCATCCCATACATGCTAGGGAGAGCCACATTATCTTGTTTTAATGTCCCCAAAATCATATTTAAACTGTTAAACCTTTGCATTACTGCGTTGCACGGTCGCAGAAATAAAGTCTTAAAGTTTATTAATTCAAAACAGTCTTTTGCCCCAAATGGCCAGCATTGTCTCCCAAATAAGGACATAACTTCCAAGGTTGCTCTGGAGTTGGCTTTGAGGCTCCCCAGTTGAAGTTGAGGGGCGGTGCTGTTCACAAAGTCGCACCTAAGTGTCCTGGAAATCCTTTGCCTCTTGGCTGCAGAATGCCAGAAAGTCTTACGAGCATGTTACATTCTCCCCATTGGTCTATTCATAGTTTCCAGATGCTGGTCCCCTTGGGGGGAGGCAGGTTTTGTTCCCAGGAAGCAAATGTCCTTTGAAGCCAGGCCAGGAAAACCTGTTCTGTGGCTTCAGCAAACTTATTTATTGTTTTTTTTTTCTGAACAAGAAAGCAAACTTTGGGACTTAAATATCCTGCATATGTTTTAAAACAAAACCCCCATCACATTCTGTCCAAAGACAGTGCCTTATTCCACAATTTACTTAAAAACCAAGATTTCCTGTTCAAGGCAAAGGTCCACTGAAACTGACATAAGCACAGAGAGATAGGACTTCTTTTGAAGAGTTTACCTGTGATTTTTGTTGCAAAAAGTCAAGCGATTTTCCGTATGGCTGAGAGTGAAGTTTCTCTGTTATTTCACAGATCTTGCCTGGCACCACCCGTCACTCATTGAGAAATGCCCCCTCTTCCTGAAGCACAACCTGAATATGGATGGACATAGCTGGGTCTCACTGAACAAAACTGTGTACTGTTCAAAATGGTGGAGAAGAGCATCCGGGGGCAGTCCTTTTAAATGTAAAATATTTCCTTTTTCAAGGGGAAATTTTGAGCTAGCAGCAGAGCAGCGCTGCTTTTCAATTCTTTTCTTAGGTCCACACTGGCAGCTTTTCTCAGGGTGTTCTATCTTCGATCTTTCCCCATAGGTGTTTGGCAACGACAGCGCAGCCATCATTTTTGGTAGCTGCAAAACGCAGTTTTGATGCAAGGGAATGGCGTTCTGCCGAGCCAGTGCAGCCATTTGCTGGCAACTGCTGAAGTGCAGATTGGTGATGGAGGGTAAATGTACCCCTCAAAGGTCATCCCCACCAAGGCAGCCCCTATGGCCTGCCTATGGGTGGATACAGACAGGAAGAACAAATGGACCCCCGTTACGCACAAGAACAGAGAGCGCCACCACAAGGCATACAGCAGCGATTAACACGACAGAACCACAGATCGAATGAGCCAAGTGGCCCAAATGGAGCAATGTGGTCATGCACTCTGTCAGTCAGTCAGGACAACCCTGAAAAGAAAAGCCCTCCCACGCCACATATGCCAGATGGTTCGGGAGGTGAAGTGGGAGACCAAGGAAGTCTGCCCTGTCCCCTGCCCCCAGCAGGCAGGGTGGTGAAGTAAGCCCTGAGCTGCTAGAGCGGATCCGGGATGATCCATCCTCATGACCCGGGTGAAGACAAGTTCCAGTTCACAATAATAGTGAAGAGGAAGGCTCCAGCACACTGGCTAGAATATGCAGCCTGCCCCCTGCATCCTTCTCATGCAATGTAGAGGGGGATCCAGCACTGAGGCTGCGTTGGTGATGAAGGTGATGAAGGTGTCATCACCACAGAAATGTGGATGCTACCTGAAGAACAATCGATACCGGGGCATTGGAGGTGAACATGGATGACCACACAGGGAAAGAGACTGCCCAGGAAGGTAAAAAAAAAGGCTGCTGGCTGTGGCAGTGACATCAGAAGGGCTCCCCAGGGCAGGTTGGCTTCCAAAAAGCACATGTTGTGCCACATAGCAATGGTGGTATTCGCAGGCGGCCCACCCAGGGCATGGGGCCACCCAGAACATAGGAACAGAGGTGGGGGTGTGGCTTTGATCACAGCAGGCCCCCAACTGAGCCTGGGGACCATATACAAACTGATTTGATAGTGCAGCCCACACAGGTGAACCCATGTGTTGGATGTCGGCACCGTAGAATATCAGACTGATGGTAACAACATGAGACAACCAGACCACCTCGACCACAAAGAGACAGCACCACAAGTGTTACAGAAAAGGGGTGGCTGACTGCAGCCGTCGCCCCTGTGAAAAACAATATTTTAAATGTTGGACTTGCTATTGTTTGTGTATATTTATGTATATTTTTAAGCATGTGTGTATATATATATAGTCCCAAGTATGTATGGGGTATGTCAGAGGGTAGCTGTGGGAATGCATATAGAATTATGGAGATAAGGAGATAGCGGATTGCGAGTACCCTGGTGTGAGGAAGATGTGTGAAGTGGCACCGTGCCAGAGGCCACCTAGGGGGTGGGACCAACCAATGAAGCAATCTGCTGGTCTCTCTCTCTCCAGTGGGGGGTGCCATGTGTAGGTCAGTGGTCTGTTCCACGAGTTGCACCTTATGAATTTCCCTGTGGCCCCTTTCAGGAAGGGTGGGCTGACGAGGCAGATCCCTTTAGAAAGAGCTCACACAAGGGGATGTTTGAAGGGGATTAGTGATGAGACGGGTAGGGATGTATAATCATCTGTGATGTCATCATTCTGGTCAAGGCTTCACAACAAGGGGCAAAAAGTTAAGGTGGCTTTAGCTGAATTTCAGGCTTTTTTTGCGTTAAATTCTCCCCTTAACGTCCCTGCAACTAAAGTGTTTTCCTTGAATTTGAAGGGTTTTCTTATTCCACAATGGCCTGTACATTTTTAAAACGCTACCAGACCACTAGCCATGGATTTTGGACATGGAGGCATAACCACTGTATATTTTAAAACACTACCAGCCCAATAGCCATGGCCTTTGGCCATGGCCGTGTCCACACTATATTTGATAGTGGTATTGTTATGTATAAAAGATGGCAGGCCATGCGCAGTGAGATTCCATTTTTTGTCAAGGATCACACACTTTGGTTAAGCAGCGTACTACAAACCCCATGTTTTATGGCTGGACTGTTGGTGACTATTGTGTTACATCGCACAACCCCAACTAACCGCGTTTAAGCAGCACAGAAAAGGTGAAAAATGACCAGCTGCAAGAATGACATATGCCCAGGTAATTTTGCCCCATAGGGAAAAAATCTAAAGCTGGCGCCCATGAATATACGCACAGTAAGTGAACAGATATATTCAAGCGAAATATACAAATGTAGTTCAATTGACCTTCCCCTTAGAAGAAATTGCGCAAAACAAAATAGCATCAGACTATTAAAACAAGTGATGAACACCAGAAAAATAACCTGAGAGAGGAAATATTCCAATAAATATGCTGGCAAAGTAGAAAATAAGCTGGTATAGGGATGGGGTGGGCACCGCTAAGGTATGTGCTGTTAAGAAAAGGTTGAATAAATCTTCAAGGCGACCTGCAGATGACCTGATATACACTAAATCAGGAAAATACACTAAATCAGGAAAATAACTAGAACAGAAAGTGTCTAGTGAAACATTCACTAGGCCTGGGCACACCTAGGATGTAGTCAATGCTACTGAGTCCTTTCAGTGGGGCTCTTCTCTTTTATTTGTGCAGATGCCAAAGCATTTTGGACTGAAACGTCCATTTTCAGGGCTGGTTCTGCAAATACATAACACAATACATATTCTGAGGGACTGACCTCTTGTGTACATACCTAATGAATAGTATCATTCATAAACACGATTGATACCATATGCGAGGAGAGTATCAGGTAATATTATCCCCATCAATAATATGGCCATATATATATATGTCGTGGGGTAAGGCCATAGGCGATATTATTAGAGGGGATAATTTATGGGGTTATTAAGACCGGGGGTTGCGGGGGTGTCCCCCGCACCTTTAAAACAATTATGGGGGTTGTTGGGGTGTCCCCCACATGTTCCATGGCTTAATAACACCATAAAAATATTGCGATATTTTTGTATGGCAATATTTTTGCGGGGCTATTAATACATGGAAGCGCTAGGAGACTGTGTCATACCTGTCTTGAATTAGGGTGCCATTCGTTGCTGCCTAATAAAGGTTGAGCCTTGTTACAAAGCTGTTCTGGAAATCAGCTGTGGTACTGATCATATCAACTCCCTGTAAGGCAATAGTATCTAGCTCAGGGGGATATAGGAAAAAGTGTAAACGAGTGTATAGCAAAAAGCTAAATATACGGTCCATTACGGTGCTGCCAGGAAAAGGGGAAGCTAAGTTTTACCTAATGGCGGCCATTCGAAAACTAATCCTACTGGCAGGCTAATTTATCTGGCTGGTGCTGTTTTGGTACAGAGCTGATATTCCTGTAAATAAGGGGGTTAACAGTCAATTTTTGAGTGTGGTTAACTCTGTTGACAAGCACTATCATGCAAAGCTAATGGTATAAGTATAGTTGTGCCCGCTTGTCTTACCTTGATAATACTAGTGCTACAAGAAGCGACTACTGGGCTGCAGAGAAAAGAACACGCGCACCTGTTACTACTCAATGGGCCTCATTACGACCCAGGCGGTAAGTTACCGCCTGGGCCGTGACTTTACCACCATGGCGTAAACTACGTTTACGCCATGGTGGTTGGCGGACTTACCGCCCCATTCCGACCTAGGCGGGGCGGTAAGTCCCCAATCCCCATTTACCCTTCCCCATTCCCATTTTTGCCCCATAGGGCATAATGGGAGTGGGGAAGGCGTTAATTACGCCACCGTAAATTACGGTGGCGTAATTAACATCAAGTTCCCTTACCGCCATGGTTTTTTACACCCGCTAGAAGCAGGTGTAAAATCCGCCATGGCGGAAAGGGAACTCGTGATTGGCGGTAAGGGGTCGGCGCAGCTAACGCTGGCGCTAACCCCTTACCGCCAGGGTCGTAATGAGGCCCCATGACACTTGTTAAACCTGCACGAGATATTTATGAGGAAAAGTCAAAAACCTACTCGTACCTACGCCGCATTCAAGATCAACAGTCATAGCACCACAATATTTCGTAAGCCAGCGTTCTCAGGAGCTTTAATAACAAGCATTGGCAAAGACAACAGTTTTGACTTGTGTACATGTATTAGGCCTATTTGCAAGGCACTGCTATTAGAAGCGCACGTATTCGCCCCATTTTGCACCTGCTACCATCAATGGGCAGTTAGTACTACTGTGGCTGTGCCTGGCAAGTGCCTTTGCCAGGAACACACAAAAGCCCAAACTGTTGGCATTGACAATGCCTGTTTTTCTTTGTCCCAAATACGACCCAGGCGGTAAGTTACCGCCTGGGCCGTGACTTTACCGCCATGGCGTAAACTACGTTTACGCCATGGTGGTTGGCGGACTTACCGCCCCATTCCGAGGTCGGCGGGGCGGTAAGTCCCCAATCCCCATTTACCCTTCCCCATTCCCATTTTTGCCCCATAGGGCATAATGGGAGTGGGGAAGGCGTTAATTACGCCACCGTAAATTACGGTGGCGTAATTAACTCCATGGTCCCTTAGCGCCATGGATTTTAACACCTGCTAAAAGCAGGTGTTAAAAGCGCCATGGCACTAAGGGACCTCGTAGTTGGCGGTAAGGGGTCGGCGCAGCTAACGCTGGCGTTAACCCCTTACCGCCAGGGTCGTAATGAGGCCCTATGTCACTTTAGTTTGCCTGATCGTTGCACTTCCAAAAAAGTGCTTTTTCTGTGTCTTGCTTTTTAAGAAACCAATATTATGCCATTGCTCTTTCTGTTAATACCTGCCAGCCATGGCGTCACCATATGGCAGCACAAGCATCCATCCCAAATACCAGCGAGCACCGCTTTCCTCATTGAAAGTGCCAGACCATTCAGACAAGGATGAAGGATGAGCGCTACACATCCTCAACAAGGTAATTGTATTAAAAACACAGCTCGCATTTCCAGCGGGTTAAACGTGTTGACTGGTTGCCTCTAGATCAAAGTAATGGCATACTTCTATGCAAGAATGACAAATAAACGGCAACACCGATCTGGCATCATGAATGGGAAAAGTAGTGTGGCAAGAAAGGGAGACAAGGCTCACCAGGTAGGGTTCGTATACACTGGGAGATGGTTTCGATTCGCTTCCCCTCTTGCAAATTAAAATCTCTCTTCATATAATTTTCCAATTTCAACATAGCCTGCTGCTGGTAAGCCAAGAATTAGCAAACAGCTGCAAATGACGTGGGCGGTTTGAAACACTCTCTGCACGGCACTCCGTACACGCGGCAGTGTAAACAGGGCCGTGCACAGGCGCACATCCAAATAAAGGACAGCTACAAACACGAGGCCGTGCTCGCGGGATAAAATGCGTGCGCCAGGGACTGAGTGCAGGGAGGAATGCGAACAGGGGAGCGCCGAGAAAGGAGGGTGGCGAGCTGCCCAGAACACCAAGGATATGACGCTCTGGGAGCCTTCCAACTGCTGATTATGATGCTTTTAGTCTGAGCGAATAATTAGCATTAAAGATGTGTACACACACCCGCCCACAAAACCTTCCAAGCTTCTTTATCGCTCAGGCGAAGAATCCAGCTCTTCTGAGAAAAGTAAAACAGGCTCGGCCAGGCAACCTACCACATTGTTTTATGTTTGTTTGCGTTGCAGGGTGAGGGTGACATTAGCATGATTCAGTGAAGTGGGGCGAGCACAGCAGCATACACACGAGCATGCCCTATTCTATTCAGGAGATTAGTACAGTCCTGGTTTTAACTTTCCAAATTGGAGAATATCGGAAACGTGCTGCTTGCAGGAGTGGACTGGGAACGAAAAGAGGCCCTGGAAATTATTTTCAAAGGGGCCCCATATTGGACATTTTTTGCGAGCCCAGACATTTTCTAATGGGAAAATGTGTAAATACCACACAATAGGGGCCCAGGGTGCACAGGCCTACCAGGAAATCTCTAAGAGTTCACTATTAGCCACTTTAAACCCCTAAGATATTGAGTGCACTGACGAAAACATTAAGGGCCAGGCAACTTTGGACTCATGTTGAGCAGTTTGTGGCAAAGAGTGCATGCGCACAATGTACGTGTAAAATTGTACACATCCATTTGATGTCATGCCTGATTTTCTTTCATGCATATGGCAGAAAGGGGTCATGGAACCTAATATCGGATTCCGCCTCCCCATTCTGTCCGCCATCCATATGCCACAGCTTTTACGCCGGCATGACATATTCCTGTTGGTGTAAAGGATGTAGATTCCCATACAATCTGAATGGTTTTTAAACCAGCAAAAAGCAGGCAGATTCCTTTTGAATCCATTTTAGATGCTGCCTGCAATGCATAAACATCAGGCAGTGCTTATTTGCACTGTGATGTGCAAAAACAAAGGTGCACAGTCGATTACTCACACATTTACAACTTTGTTTTGCACTTTGCATTGCAAATGACTAAAGTGCACAGAGGGGACCTGTTTGCGCATCAAGCATAAATGCCCCATCTGTGCAATTATTGGGACTTTGAAAATGAGGCTCCCTTATTGCTTACAATAGGACACTGGATACTTGACTATGACATTAGTCCACTTAGATTAGACTCTTGCACCAGATGTCTCCATCCTGATACTGTTACTACTGGGCCTCCGCCCCTTAATGTTTTAGGGAGTTTCCCCATAGCCCTGAAGGAGCTTTTCCTACCCTGCTCCATATATAAATAATGCATACTTGTGCCACAAATGTTTTATTGTATTCACGCTGTGACAATGGTCACATCAGATTCTACACACGGCAGCCCTTGCTCTCTGATACAGACACAGATCATGATCACACATGGTAACATATGTATCCCACACAAAGTCAGCACATTCAGCTTTTGGACCAGAAGGGAAACACCCTGTGTACTTGCACCACCTATAAGCCAAAACTATTGCATAGGAGTACAGATAGAGAGACATGGTATAAGGGGAGGAATTCACAGCCTGCAGGTGTTGTTTGGTTACGTGCCCACCCTAATGCTAATCTGTATGGCCTGTCCAACCCAGTTTCTGCCTCTCCCAGCCCAAAACATCTCCTCACAGGAACTCCACGAGCTTGCTTTAATCAAGCCTTACCATCAGACTTTGCATTTGAAGTCCCTGCCAGTGTTTGTTCAAAGCAGTCTTCTGAGAGTTAATGACTTAATTAGATATGTAAACCCACTACTGGTGCAATAATAACGTTTTACCAAGGTCTGCCTTTAGCCACTCGATTTATAAGCACTATCCTCCTATGAAGACCTGTTAAAAACAAGCATTGGTAAAGCCAACAGTTTCAGCTTGTGTATATAAGTATTAGGCTTTTGACAGGCACTGCTTTTAGATGCCCAGGTAAATGCCTTTCCCATTCCTATACAAAAGCCCAACCTACCGAAGTGAGTCCCGTGGAGTCCCGCTTTGCGGCGCTACTCTACCTTCGTCTGCTGAGTAACCAACAAACAACGTTTGTAGACTGCATATACCACAAGGCTCTGTGGCATTTACCGGAGGCGGGCCCATAAAAAGAAGGAGCCGGGCACACCCCACGCGCGCACCGAAGTGAGTCCCGTGGAGTCCCGCTTTGCCGCGCTACTCTACCTTCGTCTGCTGAGTAACCAACAAACAACGTTTGTGGACTGCATATACCACAAGGTGACTCCATTAGCAAGAAAACTGGACTTTGTTGCCTTGAATTTAGTTCGCCACTTATTTATGCCCATTATTTTGTTTGTTTAGGCTCTGTGGCATTTACTGGAGGCGGGCCCATAAAAAGAAGGAGCCGCGCGCACCGCGCGTGCGCACTGAAATGAGTCCCGTGGAGTCCCGCTTCGCCGCGGCGTCCAGGGCTCCGCGGGACCGCGGTACACAATCCTACAAGGTTCCTTGTTAGGGGTGGGTGTTTATTTTTCTATATTTCTCTTCCTTATAATTTAAGCGTTAAGTGATTGTTAATCCACGCTGCCGCTCATTGAGTTCTGCTTGAAACCATGTCCACACGTCCCAGTGGTCCTTATCGGCTGACAACGGGCATGCCGGATAATGTAAGGCAAAGAATTATGTCCGAGTCCCAGCCCGTCCGTGAAGACATCACCACAGATGTTGTTGCGGCCACTATGTGTTCAACGCCACTTCAGCGAAACTCTCGACATAAATCCAAAATGCTGAATAAGAAAAAGGATCTAAAGGTGAACAATGTGGACATACTAAAATATGGTTTTGGAACTTTAAGAAATGCTGATTCGGCATGTATCCCTTTGTGTAAAGAACCTTTGGTAACCTCCACCATTGACGCTGATCAAACTCAATGTAATGCGCAAACAGTTGATTCTGCAGCCCAGGCTGTATTTAATCTTTCTCTAATGACTGATAATGAAAAACTGTCCGCGTCCATGTCTGATAGTATGCTGTTGAGAAATGCACTGTCTGGAGCGCCACATATAGGCATCACTGTGGACGAAAATGTGGAAGAGGCCATAATTGATCTGGACTCGACTAATTCTTCCTTTTCAGCCAGCTCAGAAAGGTCGAATATCTCGCAATCCCCCGATCTGTTTCTGTGATCTAATGGCAGTACCGTAGTTGACATTTCATTTATCCCTCCAACTCCCCGCAGGGTTCAAGATGGTCAACAGGCCTCATCTCCTAAATTGATTGACATCTCTAAACCCGCCAATTTAAACCTGGAGGTCATGAATATAGCACTTATGTCACTTGCCAAGTTATTCGAATCTACTGATGGCACACTTAGAGGTCTTACAGAAAAGTTTGAATTGCTTAACTCTGAGATACTCAAACTTAGCTCCGAATTATCATGTTTTCGAAATGACTCCATTGAAAAATGCAATCAGGGTCTTGAGTTCCAAAAAAAATTACCATTTTTCTTAGTAAAAAAATACCAGAAAAATTAAGTAAAACTTTAGGCTCCATAGACGCTTACACACAAACAAATAGAGACTCAAACAATCAGAATGTGGAAACTAGCGCCGAGATTGGAAATACATACCAAGACCCACCTGTTATGCGACCTTCTAAAATGTATACACATCTACCGTTTGTAGATGGTATTATCACAGATAGCTCTATACCGGGTAAGACTCATGATCCGGCTCAGGTTCTTCCTCATACAACTCCAGTACAAAAAGCAAAGTGATTGACTGTATCTGAGAAATCTATATACTCTGTCTTTGATGTCAGAGCCAGTGACGACATAGCAGGAATAAAATCTAAGCCCAAAAAATGTCACCTCAAAAAAAAAATCAAAAAATGTTAAAACTGCAAAGATGGTAGTATCGTCGTCAACGAAACAATTTATTAATAATCTATCACGCGCTAATACTAGAACTCAGGTGGCATCAGGGATCATAGCAAAAACGTATGATGCCCTAACTAAGCTGAGAAAAATTAAATATTTGGAGTCTTGCCAGTCACCCCGAGCGATCATAGATCACCCTCCTCTTGATGAGTTGATAAAACTCGCTGAAGGTCATCAATCTTCTCAACACTTAATACCGCAAGATACTGGTGAAACTGATATTCTAATTCCATCACATCCAATAGCAAATAGCAAGACTGAAACGCCTGACGACACGCATTTATCAAGGCAAAATTTGAGACGAGAGACTGACCATTATTTAGAGAGTCGAAAATTTGAACCTCCTAGGTTCCCTATTATTGTCAATGGACCTGCTAAAAGCACTCTTGCTAACACCATGATACCGTTAACGGAAACGCAGAGCATAGAATCTAAAAAGACTACTCTCAAACGAGTGTCTTTTGCTGACCCAGAACTCTCGAGTGTACATAACTTGGCACAAGATCCAGTTAATAATAGTAATGACAGACAAAAAGATCTCGATGAAATAAAAGAGTCTATTGCTCGCCTGTGGATGTTAAACTCGAAATCGCAGATCACTTTGCCACAAACAAAAAAATTATTATAATAAAAAAAAAACTGCAACAACACAGGCTGATGCAGACAAAGCCCTCGGTCCATTTGTCGGGGCATTGGAAAAGCACAAGAAAATGACACCAAAAAAGGCACAAGATAAAATTGAGACAAGACATGCCTTGCTTCTAGTGTGTCGTCAGGACCATCAATACATTATGTATCGTCATAGTGTTCTTAACTTGTTCTCTGACATAACAACACTTAGAGACATCCAATCGCAAGACATTGACCAAATTGAATTTCAAAACAAGAATGACCTTGGTGTGGTACTTGTGTGGACTACCTCTTTGATCGTACATAATGTGATATGGGCTGCGCGGAAAGTTTTGTTTGATCTGGGCTTTATGCTTTCACGAGATGATGATGTAAAATACCCCCTGAAATCTTGCCTTTAAACACTGCAAAAACCACAACATCATATCTCAACTTACAATAACGGAGAGCGAAGGGAGAACCCACAAGAACATCCCAAGATCACAAGAGTATAACTAGACCCAATTAAGGAGCAAGTGTGTTTATCCATAATCAGTTGGAATACACGAGGCCACAGTCACTTGATTAATAACCCCAAGAGCATACTGTGCGACTTTGACATTATCCTCCTACAGGAAACCTGGCTCACTATTCCTCCAAGCTGGAATAACTTTGAAATACATCTTGAGCCGGCTATACGAGCAGCCAAAGGTAGACCTATGTCTGGATTACTCACTGCTATAAACACACGAGCAAACTTACACTTCACTTCACTACCTGCGATAAACCCATTCATTCAATGTTCTATTATCTATGCTCACTCTTGCAAGATTGCATGTGTCAATGTGTATTGGAACCCTATGGGTATCGCAGTTACTTTGTTTTTCAGAAATCTCACATCTGCTCTTGAAAATGTTATATTGGGCCATGGTATTACATATATCATCTTGGCAGGAGACTTGAATCTACACTTATTGCAAGGGAACTCTGTTAAAAAATTGGAACGGGCTGAATTATGGAACAAGTTTGCGAAAGCCTGGAACCTAATTATGCTAAATGGCACCAGTGTGGCTGATTCGCCACCTCTTGCGACTTGGCAGCATAGAAACCAAACTGCTATCATTCATTATATATTTGTATCCAGGTGTCTCTTTGATCACATAACTGATTTTGCAGTTAAAACATCAGTGTATAGTGACCATCAGCCTCTTTCATGCAAAGGTGTGCTAAATCTTGTTCCAGGTGTGCCAAGACAAACTTGTAATGGGTCAGTTAACATCAATAATTCCCTAAACCGGCTGAAATGGGCTGAACATTCACTAATACATTATCGTGACCATCTAAAAATGTATGGGAATGATGATTTCAAAGGTAATAGCACACACGATCTAGGACTGTTTCAGCTAATGCAGCTATATGCCACACACCATAAGTCTCATGGAAAAACAATTCAGGTGTGCGACAATGCAGTTCGCCTAAGAAAAGCACAGTTTCGCAAACAAAAGAGACAAACCCAACATCTATCAGAAACAGCTAAGGTCTCGGCATTGAGAACTATTAAAACTGCATACAGAAATTGGATGCGGGAGCATAAGATTACTAACTACCAAAAGAATGGCGAACTAATGCTAAATCAATTTCTGAGAAAGAACTCAGCACAAATCTGGCAATTACTCAACTCAGTTACGACAGCACCGCAACTCGCCTCTCAGGTAAATGGGGTTTCAGAGAATGACTGGGTATCTCATTTCTCAAGTTTATATACAGCTCCTTCCAGTTCTGGAGCTCCAGACATGCCCTGCTCCGAGTTTGATCTTGATTTCGATGAAGATGACATTCGAGACCTCATTAATAGAGTTAGCAGGTCTCGAGCCCCAGGTCCGGATGGACTTTCGAACGCAGTATTGAAGGAAAATGTTGATGTGTGGACTTCCATACTTTACACACTGTTTCGACTAATCATCCTATACCAAAACCTTCCAAAATCATGGTCTCAGACGATCATTGTTCCGATTTTTAAAAAGGGAACAGACAAAACCCGATGAGTTATCGTCCAATAGCCTTGTTGGATGTATCTGGAAAAAAATTCTGTAGACTAGTGCTACGTGATCTAAATGCCTGGTCTCTTACGACCCAGCGCAGAGACCCTTTTCAGTCAGGGTTTGTCTCAGGATTAGGAACCTCAATAAATCTCACAATTGTGAACGCATTGAAGATGTCATACGCCCTGCAAAAACAACCTTTATATGCTGCCTTCATCGATTTACGCATGGCTTTTGACTCAGTAGATAGAAATTTACTTATCAGAAAATTGGTAAAATATGACTGTCCTAAATCCTTGATCAAGATTGTGAGTCTTCTCCATTCAAACACCTCTGTACAGATCAAGTTGAATCTGGAAGGCTCACTATCCAAAGAAATAATGACAGCAAGAGGCTTAAAGCAAGGGTGTATTTTGGCATCCACACTATTTAACATGTTCTTGCTGGACCTAGCTGACGATTTTGCTTCAGTTCAATCCGACTCACCTAAACTAGGAAGACAAGTGATAGCATGGCTCCTTTATGCGGATGATTTAGTCCTAATCTCCCAGACGCCTTCTGGTTTACAAATTCTGTTAGATGTACTTGATCAATGTTTCACGAAACAATCTCATTGTGAATCAGAAAAAAACGCAAATTATTATTTTGGGTAAACCCAAAATGACCTTGCATAACAATTTTCATTGGACAATATCTAACCATAAACTGGAAGTGGTCACGGAGAAAAAATACTTGGGGACGAATTTCAACAATATAACATCTGATAAACCATTTGAAATAACATTGCCAGCTAAATTATTGATGCTTACCTCGCAAGCAAGAATTGTTCATGCAAAATTTGGGAAATGTTCATGTGCCCCTCTTATGTCATTCTATCAGAAGAAAATTATACCTGTCATTACATATGGGCTCGAATCTGCTTTACCCAAATCTGTTATATTCTGGGATCGAATCGAAGCAAAGTTTTGGAAAACAGTGTTAAATTTACCCAAAAGTACACCTAACATGCTTCTTAGATTTGAACTGGGACTTATATCAATTCAAGACCAAATAACTTGGAAAATGTGTAGCCTACTCAGAAAATGTATCATGGGAATTTCGATGAGAAATAGCCTCGCAGTTTTGGCCGACTACTTAATAACCTCAGACCACATTTTCCCACTGCAATGGAGAACCCACACTATAAACGCCCTAGCAAAAGCGGATATCTCAATTGATCTTTTGATAACAAATCCAAATCGAGCTAAAGCTAAATTTCATCAAATGGATTGGGTGACAACTCAGGAGAAATGCCTTAAGCTTAAGGATTTTGATAGACTCCTCTTCGGTCATAAACATTTACGCACAATGGCTGATTATTTGATGAAATGCCCATCTCCACAACTAAGATTGAAAATTCTAAGATTCCGCTTTAACCTATGGCCGGTTAATGAAATTCTATTAAGGCGAGGATTGATTAAAAAAGAATCGGGGCATTGTCGGTTTTGCAATGATATAACCACTATAGAAACATCACAACACATAATCATGAAATGTAAAGTTTTTGACTTCCATCGTGTCAAACTTGCTAAATGTGTGAATTTGAATTACTGTAATCGCTCAGATGACGAACATGGGCGGCAATCTTTAACTCTCCTAAATTGAGAATAGCAACCATTGCAATTCTAGATGCAGCGTTTCCAGAAGAGCAAAAAGGTCTTATTATTTACTAATGGAAAACAATCCATGGCCAACATTAATGCTCAATGTGCCTGTGAAAACGTGTTATAAATCTCTTCACTTTTCTTAGATATGCATATAAAAAGCATACAAATAACAATCATGATACATACCACAGTATAATGATATGACCCTGTGCACTTTATAGTCCTTTATCTCTTCTGACATTTCTTCTTCTGGTTTTCCATTTTCTTCTTTTAAATAATGTTGTATTAATTGTTTTATTGTTAAAAACTGAATGATGGTCATCCTCTATTGTTAATTTTAAGTTATTCTCCGTTTTGTATAAAAAAAATATTTGTAAAGTTGTCGTTTCAACTAAATCAAATTAAAAAAATAATAAAATTTTAAAAAAAGCCCAACCTGTTGGCATTGTCAATAATTGTTTATTTTGGCAAGTCTCTGGTTAAATGTACGTTCAACCCTTGTGGTAACAACTCTTAAGTCAAAGACCTTCAGAGCGAGACCTTGAGAAATTGCCTGGAGAACAATCATGTGAGGGGGGTGCCCATTGTCCAAAAATATACGATTTCACGTCGCAACTCAGAAGAGAAACCAGTACCTATCTCACTCAATTTTCCAGCACCTGGAATCGAGCTCCATACACTAGGAATGTCATAGAAGGCACATTTTGGATTGGGGATTGCATCATGTATGAGTAAACTGCCATTATGTGAGGATGGGGGCATAACGTAGCTCCGCTTTAAATACCCATAGAATCCTGTGAAGGGCTGACTTTCATTGCGGTTGATTTAAGTAATATCTGATGACTGTGATCCTTGGACTCCAAAAACCACTATTCAGTTAAATGATTGCAAAAAACTAGAAATATCAGAAACACCACCCATCTAACTCGAGGGAGGCAGTTATTGTCCTCATGTATCTCTAATGGCAC
This sequence comes from Ambystoma mexicanum, assembly GCF_040938575.1. Lineage (NCBI taxonomy): Eukaryota > Metazoa > Chordata > Amphibia > Caudata > Ambystomatidae > Ambystoma > Ambystoma mexicanum. The sequence goes on from NC_090921.1 coordinate 310,445,017, forward strand.
AAATAATAAAGAAAAGGGGTTTCTTTGAATAATTAATTTCGTACTCGGTTTTGGTGGCATGCATACATGTCACCGTAGAGCCACTTCAGGCCTCTGCACCCTGCGCATGGGTGGACTGGCCTATAGGTAACTCTGGAGATTTCCTGGTAGGCCTCTGCACACTGGGCAGGGGTGGAATGGCCTATACGGAATACAGAACTCTGGCAATGTCATGATAGGCCTCTACACCAGGGGCAGGGTGGACTGGCCTATAGACATCTTTAGAGATTTCCTGGTAGGCCTCTGCACCCTGGACAGTGGTGGACTGGCCTATAGGCAACTCTGGAGATTTCCTGGTGGGCCTCTGCACACTGGGCAAGGGTGGACTGGCCTATATGGAATTCAGAACTCTGGCGATTTCCTGATAGGCCGCTGCACCAGGGTGGACTGGCCTATAGGGATCTCTAGAGATTTCCCAGTAGGCCTCTGCACCCTCGCCAGGGGTGGACTGGCCTATAGGGATCTCTTGAGATTTCCTGGTAGGCCTCTGCACCCTGAGCTGTTTTTGTGTATTTACCTATTTTATTTCCTTAGGAAAAGGATTGGGCTCGATGAAAAGGTGTAATATAGGACCACTTTGAAAATGATATCCAGGGCCTCTTTTGGTACACAGTCCGCCCCTTGCTCAAACGTTTGGGCTGCTAATAGCGACGGGGTGCCCCATTTCTCCAAAGGTTATTTGTGCTTTGAGCAGACAAACGGGGCAGAAAGGGTTCTTCAAAAAAGGGAACCAAAGGCACCATTGAAATAAGTGAAGAGAGCTCCTTCAAAATGCATAAGGTCTTCTTTCTAGTTTCATTTTAAAGAGTTGCCGGCCTAGGCAGGACAAAGAGGAAAGTGGCTGTAGGCATGTTTCTTTTCTTTTAAACATAGAGGAGTGGGTGGGCAATGGGGGCACGCATAGCTGGGGGCAAAAATCAGGTTTTCTATAAGTCGATAAAGCCAGCAATCTGAGCTTGCTGATTGGCTGACACAGAAGACTTGGCGAAAAACTTTCATGATGCCTAGTAAGCCATGGTCACATTGCTCACTACACAGCCTGTTGTGATATGCATGTTCCTGTGTTGGGGTGTACTGTTTTCGTTGCAGAGAAGATGTGTGGTGACGTGTCATGCTCACTTGGAATGTGGAACGCAGAATATCTGGTGCGTGTGTGAGGTCTGTCAGGGTTCCATGCCCAAAGGTTAAAAGCTGGTGGTGTTGCTGGCCAGCGAGAGGTTGTATGTGAGATGTCATGTATGCTTGCTTGGGATGATTGGATGAATGATGAAATGCGGAGAGTGTAAGATCTGTGAGGGTTACTTTCCAGAGGTTTGATACTTGGTGGTGTTTCTGGCCAGAGAGAGGTTGTATGGTGAGAAGTCATGTATGCTTACTTGGGATGATTGGATGAATGATGAAATGCGGAGAGTGTAAGGTCTGTGAGGGTTGCTTTCCCGAGGCCCACTTTGCAGAATTTATTTCATTCATGGTGGCGGCACCTCGTTGGGTGCATACAAAGAAGGCTATTAGAGGCTGGTCTCACCGTGTGAATAAAACAGCATGCCATTCAGAGATGTTGGGCGGGTCACTTGATTAAAAGAGGGTCGACAAGGGCACTAAGGGGTTAACAGCGCTGTGTAACATACACACATGCTGTGTATAGCCAGAGAGGCCGAATGCTTGAACAGCAGCGTTCATATGGTGAAAGTCCAGTCCTATTATAGCTACGATCAGTGAGTGACACACACAGTTCAAATGAAAAGTTCCTTCGTATCTCTTTGTTTAATCAAGTGTCTGTTTGCTTATCTTCCAGTCCACATTGATCCCGGCCCGGCTGGCTGCTGTAGCTGCTGTAGCCTTGCTGACCTGCGCTGGCAATGTGTGTGTGCTCCAAAGAGGCCCTATGGGCCACAGGCCTACCGAGGGATGTCTCGGTGCGGCAGTCCAGCCCTGGCTGCTTGGTTGATGACAAGTGATTGACTGGGTGCTTGGTCCGGGTCCCATTGTGTACAGGGTACATGAGTACGATTCCATACACAAAATGCTGGACACCAGGCAGTCACTGTACAAGAGTAATAATCCGGCTGGGAAACGTCCCACAAGTGCCCACCAAACCTGCCTCTCTAGAGCCAAAAAAACAAAACCCTTCCACGTGCTGGAAATATAAATGAATTCAAACAAATGAGCACTTTACGCTCCTGGCATCATATTTTCAGTAACGTATAAAAAATGCACACAACCAAGAGCATTCGGACGCCATGAGCACAGTCCGTCAACTTTGCAGAACTCAGACGAGGACCTTTTTATAGTGCGATGTTTGTGAAATCCAGACGTAATGAGGGACATCATTTGCGGAGCGCTAAGAGATGGTGGTCTTGCTACAAGGTGGCTTGGGGTGGAGGCGATGCATTCATGCACGCAGGCTGGGTTACTGTTGCAGAACTGAAGCAGGGTCGTGGTGTCATAGAGGTTGCTGCTACCGTACGCGCCTTCTTTCCAGTTCACAGTAACGGTTCCCATGAGTGAACGCAGCTCTTCGAAGCCTGCGCTCCTCCGTACCTACCATGCCCTCCATTGCGTCTCCATCCAGCGCTCCTATGCACTACCCACACTGCATCCAAATGAACTGTGCCATCTACAGTGAAAACAACCCCCTGTGGCTCCAGTGAACAGAGCGTTCTATGAGCGGGGTGGCGCGGGAGCAACCCTCAGGCCGCAGAATCTATCCCTGGAAGCTCAGCCGATTCAGTGAAACAAAATGGCTGCTGTGCACCAAAAAAGCACAACTATCCAACCAATCACATTATAGTGACACATCATAGTGACATCACACTGCATATCCAATCAGGTACTGCTTCATCAGAACACACTAGACACACACCCACAAATAACTACATGGACATTTGTACAGATATTTTGCCAAAAACATATTTATAATAGTAACTTGTTTATTTATATTACAAAATACATTACAATATGTAACATAACTGAAACCCTTTTGTAAATATGTTTTAAAGCCTCAATCAAGTCAAAAAAAGGTTTTATTAACATTAACACATGGCGTCCGCCTTGTTGGAAGTCAAAATGGCTGATAAATTTACCAGACAGTAGAAATTCAGCCAAAGAGGGCAAAAAGGGGTGTGGTTGAAAGGAAAATGGGTTGTAATGGGAGCAAAATCCAATAGAATTCACTTAGCAATGGGCGTTTAATGGGTGGGACACATAGCCAAACTACCTAAAACCATCCTCACATGTCAGCCTGCATTGAAAAGCATTACAAACCTACATTCAAAGCCCCTATTTCAAGCTCACATGTTAAAGCTTTTATTTTAATGACAATAGTTTCGGCTTTATAGGTATAGCTTTAAGCTCCATCTAATAGCCAAAACTAAAAAAGCTCAGTACACAAGATGTCCCAGTTACTATGGTAACAGATGCATGTGCTTCCTGCATGTAGTCAAAATCTCAGTGCATCACAACGCTCCACCTATGATGGAGAGGGAAAAGTCAGTATTCTGTGGCAAGAGCTGCGTGGAATGCTGATTAATGTAGTGCATGTTATTTTAGTAAATTATCACGTGCAAAAGAGACACGCAAACTGCATCTGAGAACTGTAGAAAAGTGTAAATAAAGATACATTTCTGGGTTGTCACATCTAATGTATGTGATCAAATATATTCACTCTGTGTAGACACGGCCAATCATTGAAGTGCCAGAATAAGCGGAAGGTTAATTCCTCAGGAAAATATTTCTGATATTAATGTGACTAATATGCGAGAGATTAGAAGAAAATTCAATATGAACCAATCCAGACATCGAGCTTAAGCACTAGCGGTGCATTTAGTAGGCACAAGGTACTGAGATTAAAAGTACCATTTTACATATTGGTTGCATCACTGTTAATCGCCTATGTGCTTTTACATGATTCGTAATGACTGGAATGTTAAAGAGCATCTTAGTAACGTCCAATTAGCAATGGATAGGAAAGGAAATCAATAACACCCTATCTGTATGACATCAATACATAAAGTAGTATTAATCGCTTGTGATATTGCAAACAGGCAGTTCTATATATAAATGTTTTTACAATAAACCATTCGCTTCGTGGTTACTTGTGCAAATAATAAACGGTACAGGGAAAACACTGCAGATAGATAGCATATCATATTACGAATTATTCATGCATAGTTGCGAAACCTTTAACTGTTGAAAATTATAGGCTACAGTATTATATTTCTGTATGGTCGGGATACAGTATATTCTAACTCATGAAATTATATTTCTACATGATGCCTCTCTGTAAATAACAAAATGCCCTGTCATTCAAAGTAGGCCACGTGATCAAATTACATACACAATTCCTGACAATATCATCAACAATACCAAGAATTAATGATTTCAATCATTAGTATTCTAAGAGATTGAAATAATATGTAAGTACTGGTGATCAATATCATCATCTAACAAGTTTTACTACGGTAGATGAACGGATGATATTGTAATTTTTCATAGGTAACAAAACAGGTTCAACTCTTTATTGAGGCCATTTGGAAACACTGCATCTAGCCTATCAATCCAATATGCTTCACTCTGTTCTCGTTTTTTACTGGCACTGAATCTTAAGTCTGTAGCATTCACAAATTCAAGTATCTGGAATCTTGACTTGTGTTCATTCCACCGTATATGGGTTCTGCAGCTGGTCTTTGGTTTCTGTGTTATAGGTATCTTAGGCTATGTTTTCACTAACAAATCCCTTAGGTTACTGCTCCTTTGAAAAGCTTGTCTACTTTCCCTTTAGTTAAGGGACACTTAAGGTGATCAGATTTTACGTAACAAAATCCTTGAAATTTCAGCGGATGTGGGAAGTGATGATCATCTTAACTCAGTATCCCCGACTGATGACCCCTACGAACTAATGATATGTTATTTATATAGCACTTATGCCTAAGTGCTTTACATATAACACGTACACATATAATATCACTCAATCGGAGTTGGCACTCAGTTATCGACTTCTGAAAAGATAAAAGGCTGAGTAGGCCTTGTCATGATTCGAACCGGCAACTTGCAGATCACAGCTGTGTGCACTCAACTCACTGAGCTATCCTGCCAGCCTCTAATTTTGTTTGTTACTGTGAAACCCATCTGTTATGTTTCTGCTCATGAGTTTTGCAGCAGGGTGACAGGGAGTTAAGATGATCAGCACTTCCCCATAACTTCTGCTGAATTTTAAGGGGTTTGTTGCGTAAAATTGGATCACCTTAACTGTCACATAACTAACATTTTTTTCAATAAATGTCAAGGGTTTTGTTATGCCATAGTTTATGCAAGGGCCACTAGCCATGTCCTTCGGCTGTGGCCACTGTACATGATGCACCTATAAGTTTCCTTGGGCACCACTAGCCATCACCTTTGACCAAGACCAGTGAGCATGGCCTTTGGCATGCCCACTCTATGTTTGAATACACTAGGTCCTGGGAGGAAATGTTTTTGTTTGTAAAATATCAGAAAAATCTCTTATTAGCAATTCAATTTTCATGCTTCTCACCTTAACTATAGTGTGGCGACTGCTGCACTGTAATATATGTATCTGTATTCAGTGAAAAAAAAATAGTTAAGGTTCAGTTAAGTTGTGAGGATTTAACGCAACAAAAACCTTGAAATTCAGCGGATGTGGGAAGTCATGACCAGATTAACTAAATGTGCTCCTGTTGATGTCCCTGATAATGCCATTTTGTATGTCATTGTGAATCCCTTCTCTTATAGTATGTATGTGCTCATGGGCTTTGTTATGGGAACACGCTGAATTAAGTTGCTCATTACTTCCCACATCTGCTGAATTTCAAGGAATTTGTTGAGTTAAATCTGAACAACTTAACTGGACCTTAACTAAGGTTTTTCCAGTGAATTTTAATTGTTTTGTTATACCATAGGTTTTTTTTTTTTTTTACAAGTTACTAGTGGACGCAACTTTTGGTCATGTCCACTGTATATGCTGTATCTTTTAAAACACTAACTTTCTTTCCCGCTCACTAGCCATGGCCGTCCCTCATGACCATTGGCCCCGGCCTTCGTCCGTGGCCTCTTCACTTGTGGCCCCAATAGCTTTCTTCCAGTCCCACTAGGCATAGCCTTTGGCTATGGCCAGTGCCCACGGCCTTCGGCCGTTACCACTGTAGATATTGCTCCAATAGGTTTCCTAAATGAGCCCGGTTATGGGAAAATGTTGGAGCTCTGAACTTGGCCCTCTAACCCAACAAACATCCAATGCCACATGGAGTCCTCTTTCCCACTCCCCACCTCTAGCCTGATGCCATTTCATCCTTTTCCCTCATCCAACTGACATTTGTTTTACTTTTCGTTTTTGGAAAGTCTCTCTGTTGCAAAGCAGCATGGGAGATACAGCTACAATTTTGGAGAAACAGGCACTCCCTTCTCCATCAAATATTTGACCAACTACTATACGGAATAACCACAGACCCCTCCTGGAAAGCGAGTCAACGCTTCATGTTCAAGTTGTTTCGTACCTGGTCCAATTCCATCCAGCATTTCTTGCGGTGTGCTGAGCAGAAATAGAAATGAATAGGGGTACGCCGAAAACAGTGTTGTTTTGCTTTCTTAATAACTTTTTCATTTTTGAAAGAATCTTTCCCACTATTTGCAGTCTGGTGGGGACAGTGGAGTGTGGCAAACATTTTGTTTATAAAATATCAGCCAACTCCGTCACGCAAGTCAAAGGTTCTTAGCAATTCAGGGGGTAATTCATAGAATTCAGCGCAGAAGTGGCACACGCGGCTGGCTCACAGTGTACGCGTGTGAATTTCTGTGGCAGCCACGTGCGATAAAATCCATTTCTGCGCACAGCGTATTCATGGATTTTAGCTTCCAAAACCAGCCGTGGCGCAGAGTGGCGCAGCGACCCTGCAGCAGCGCCAGTTACGCCCCCAAGCCCTCCCTGTGCGCCATGCACAGCGCACAAATCTCGTACATGGCGCACAGGCCCCCAACCATGAAAACGCCTGTAAAACTCCCCGCGCACCCTTCCGAATGCACGGGGAGTGTCACACGCGATTGGAGCAGGGTACATGTGTAACAGTGGTTTACGGGAAGTTTCACACGCGAAATGCCCTGTGCGAGTGGGGTACGTGTATTCCTGGGGTGCGCAGGAAGTTTCACACGCGATAAGCCCTGTGCGAGTGGGGTACGTGTATTCCTGGGGTGCGCGGGAAGTTTCACACGCGATTGGAGCGGGGAACGTGTATTTCGGGGGTGCGCGGGAAGTTTCACACGTGAAATGCGCTGTGCGAGTGGGGTACGTGTATTCCTGGGGTGCGTGGGAAGTTTCACACGCGATAGGCCCTGTGCGAGTGGGGTACGTGTATTCCTGGGGTGCGCAGGAAGTTTCACACGCGATTGGAGCGGGGAACGTGTATTTCGGAGGTGCACGGGAAGTTTCACACGCGAAATGCCCTGTGTGATTGGGGTACGTGTATTCCTGGGGTGCACGGGAAGTTTCACACGTGATTGGAGCGCGGAACGTGTATTTCGGGGGTGCGCGGGAAGTTTCACACGCGAAATGCCCTGTGCGAGTGGGGTACGTGTATTCCTGGGGTGCGTGGGAAGTTTCACACGCGATTGGAGAGGGGAACGTGTATTTCAGGGGTGCGGGGGAAGTTTCACACGTGAAATACCCTGTGTGATTGGGGTACGTGTATTCCTGGGGTGCGTGGGAAGTTTCACATGCGATTGGCCCTGTGCGAGTGGGGTACGTGAATAACTGGGCATCGCGGGAAGTTTCACGCGCATTGGCCCTGTGCGAGTGGGGTACGTGTATAACTGGGGTTCACGGGAAGTTTCACACGCAATTGGCCTTGTGCGAGTGGGGTACGTGAATAACTGGGCTTCGCGGGAAGTTTCACACGCGATTTTGCTGTCAGAGCGGGGTACGTGAATTCCGGGGGTGCGCGGGGAGTCCTACACGTGAATTGGCAGTGTGGGTCCTCCCAGGTGTTCCCTCTACACCCTCCAGGGCCCCTGCAGGCAGCCCACACCACAGGGGACTACTCTGCACCCCTGGTCATGTCCCGCAGGCAGCCCATCCACCGTGGGCATGCCCCCAGCCAAGCCACATGTCACCTTGCACTAGTGATCACCAACTCATGTCCCCCAGCACCCCCTCCCCCCAGTAGTCAGGCATACCTGCCAGCAGGCCCCCACTCATGTCCCCCAGCACCCCCACTCCCCAGCAGTCAGGGGCACCTTCCAGCAGGCCCCCACCCATGTCCCACTCATGTCCCCCAGCACCCCCACACCCCAGCAGTCAGGGGCACCTGCCAGCAGGCCCCACCCATGTCCCACACATGTACCCCAGCACCCCCACTTCCCAGCAGTCAGGGGCACCTGCCAGCAGGCCCCCACTCATGTCCCACACATGTCCCCCAGCACAACCACCCCCCAGCAGTCAGGGGCACCTGCCAGCAGGCCCCCACTCATGTCCCACACATGTCCCCCAGCACAACCACCCCCCAGCAGTCAGGGGCACCTGCCAGCAGGCCCCCCTCATGTCCCCCAGCACTCCCACCCCCCAGCAGTCAGGGGCACCTGCCAGCAGGCCCCACTCATGTCCCACTCATGTCCCTCAGCACCCCCACCCCCCAGCAGTCAGGGGCACCTGCAAGCAGGCCCCCACTCATGTCCCACACATGTCCCCCAGCACCCCCACTCCCCAGCAGTCAGGGGCACAGGCCAGCAAGCCCCCACTCATGTCCCAACATGTCCTCCAGCACCCACGTCATGACGATCCTCAATCATGGTCCTCATGGCCACCCACATCACACCCCACGCCACCCCAGCCCAAAGACCCAACCAAGTATTGCATCCACCCACAGAGAAATGGCCATTACATGATACAACCCGAATGGCAAGTATGTACATGAACACATGTCCGTCACACAGACCCAAAGGGTGCAAGTGAATGTGAAAACCCATATCATGACATGCATGAAACCAATGAGAGAATACCACACATCGAAGTATGAAACAAAAATGTATTGAACACAACATGAATGTAATGAAAAGATAACACTCAATAATGGGAATAAGAAATAAAATGCAGCATGTCCGGAAAAGAATAAAAAATATGAAATCAGAATTCAAAGAAATCCAAATGAAAATTTGTCCAAAGTCTCAGTCCAACAAAGCAAATCCAAGGGAAAAGAAATATATGAAATCCATTGCGCCTTGGTGAAATTCAAATAAAAACGAGAACATCCACTGTTCAACTATACACAAATCACCAATCCAAGGTCCATGAGCCCAACAAATGAAATTAAACCTACAAAAAACACTACCTAATAAAGAACTATATACAAAAATGTGGTGCATTGTCCAAGCGGCCCAAAATAAACAAAAACAGAAAGGAAACCTAACACTATCTAACTATTTACAATGGCAGCAGGCTAGTCCGACGGCTCACTTTTTGATGTGCCGGGCCAGGGCATCATCGAACTCCCGCTCAATGCCCTGGAGGCGGTCCTCTTCCATGGCCCAGAGGGTTCGCAGGGACGACGACATGTTCACCTCCAAATCCCTGCGAATTGCCTCAAGGCACTCGGCCCGCCTCAGAGCCCTCTGCATGGAGTTCTCCGCCCTGACCATTGTGAGCTGTGCCTCTTCCGCCCGCTGCTGCTCCGCATCTATGGCGTGGCTCAACCGCTGCCACACGGAAGACACTTGAAATCCGATGTCCTCCTGCCCTATGGCCGATGCCTGCCCCTCCGATGTTGAAGGCCCCGAGCCATCATTGCTCCCACCATGTTGCTGCTGCTGTGCCTGTGCCTGCGCCCTGGCTCTTGCTGCCTGCACGTCCTCCTCTGGCTGGGGTGCAGTTGTCGTGGTGGCCACCCCTGCTGGACGTCCGACTCCCGACTGTGGCAGGGATGTGTCCTCCACCAGCCTGGCCGCTGGGTCAGGGGCAGCTCCACATGGTACCCAGGTGATACATGGGTGGGAAGATGGCATGGAGGACGACTGGCGCATAGGGGGTTCAGGTGAGGAGGGGGTCGCAAGAAGGTCCAGCACTCGGAGGAATCCAGCACCGGTGACCAGTCCCAGTGGGTCAACGTTGTCAAAGAGGCATGCGAGACGACGTGCAGTCTCTCCACGAAAAGACTTCAGGTCACCTCGCATGCCCCGTTGATGCAACGCTATCCCATTCAGGACAGGCTCAACACGGTCCCGGATAGCCACGTCCGCAGGGAGAGGAAGGCCAGTTGTTGTGCGCTCATCCCCTCCCTGAAAACGGGTCTGGACGTAGGCATCCCTGCTGGTGCCAGATGATGAAGTGACAGAATCAGGGACAGGATTACACACAGGCACCTCCGCGGCTGCCTGTGCTGCCTCTTGTCCCTGCCCCTGCACTGCACCACTAGCACCAGTGGAATCCCCACCTCCAGACCCCGTGTGTGTCCCTTCCGCGGCCTCCTCCTCCACCAAACCCCCACCAACCTGGATGACTCCGTGCCATCTTCCCCCGTTGGACCCTGTGGGGTCTCAGCTGCCCCTTCTGTTGCCGAGGAGTCCACCTCTGACCTCTGCCTCTTGGACCTACCCTCTGCGGCCAGGGATGCGGCACCAGACTCCTCACGCCCCGACGAGATGACAATCTGGGAGGGAGCCGGGCCTTGCGTCTCCGGCTGGTTGTGCGATCCCTGCCGCTGTGCTCCACAGCACCCTCTCCGCCCTCTTCATCAGTTGACGCTGCAGACAGGGAGAGATAAAACACAGACATCAGGGCACTGTACAATGGATTGATACACATATGACAGTTGCACATGAGTGGCACTATCAAACTTCAGACATGGCATCACACTCCACGACACACATGTAATTTCAACTCACACACATGAGCATTTCCACAGCAATATTGCACCAGGCAGCAACATCCATACACATACAACAGCATGAACAGCCGAAGGTGAGCCTGACATCACATGAAACACAGGGAGTGCACTAGACATGCACACACGCCACCACAGTTACATGCATGTCTACATCTCCTCCAACTGTCGCAGTGGTGCGATCACCATACATGTCACATCTGGCATTCAGCCTTCTACATATCAGTGTCACGTGCATCCATGTTGCATAACAGTTGCACAATTGTCAGCTACACACACACATGCACATGTACACAGTGCAGATACATGCAGCAGGAACCACCATCCATGTGTGACACCACAACCATGCCAACGTACATACACAGAAATTCAAACATGTGTGCTCCCACACCTGCATTTGCACAGCATGCTTACTAACACATACACCATCGATGTGTCTCACACCTAAGAGGACTCACATGTGGCAGCCTCACGCCCCTGTTCACACACATCCCTACATGGCCCTATGAAAACACATGTGCAACCTGCACACTACTGACACACCGCCACACGCACAGCGTCAAATCAGTATGCATGTACACTTACCGCTCGTCTCCAGACGGGTCTGCCTCTCAAGGACCTGGACGTGGAGCGCTGGGCATATGTGTTCCAGGACCTTCATTTGGTGGTCGGACAGGTGGCCCTGGCGCCCCTTGGCATCCGCTGCCTTCAAGAGACGCCAGCCCTTGTTGAGGGTCCTGGACCTGAAGTCCTCCCAGCGCTTCTTGACATTTTGTAAGTTGCGGACTGCCACCCCCACCGCGTGGATGGCAGTCACGATGTCCATCCATATCCTGGTCCGTCCTTCATTGTCGGCGCACAAACTTCCAAAGAGGGCATCATACTGCCCCAGGATTTGCTCCACCAGGACACCAACTTCCCTGGCACTGAAGCTGGTGGACCTCTGCCTCTCTGTCTGGGGGTTACCAGTGGTGCCAGATGGTGTTGTGCCCGACGTGGCAACCCCAGAGGCAGGAGTGGGTGGGCAACTGGGTCCTGGGGCTGGGCTGCTGTGGAGCGATGGTATCCCAGCCGGGAGTCTTCGGTTCCAGCAGGGGTGGTCACAGCAACTGAACCCCTGGCTGACGTGCAGGCAGCAAATAGCAGGGCACGTGGGCAGCAGGCAGTCTGGCAGCAGCAGATGGCAGGTGGGAGTATGCTCAGGGCTCTGTGGGGCAGTAATTCGGCCTTCTGGGCAGGAGCGTTGTCTTCCATGTGTTGTTGCGTGGCCAGCTTGATACGGAGTGATTTGGCACGTGAAAATCTTGCACGTCAGCGTGTAATTCGAGGAAAGGCCATTCGCGCATAAGCGCGTCAGCACACTTACGTGGTTTTATAGGACCAAAGGCCCTTAGCGCGTAAGCGCTTCTATGACGTGACTCGCGTGGGCGTTTCCCTCATGACGTGGGCATAGTGGTTCAGCGCGCATGAAAAAACTGCACGTCCGCGTGTGGATGCGTGTAATCCGAGGAAAGGGCCTACGAGCGTAAGTGACATGACGTGCGTGAGCATTTCCATCAACACAGGTGCATGTTCATCGTACACGTCCAAAAACTGCACGTCCGAGTGTCAGCTCGTGTAATTGGAGGAAAGGGCCTTAGCGCGTACACGCGTAAGTGACGCTGTACATGTGGGCCACTTAAAAAGGTACGTGTAGGACCCCATTCCCTTGTACATGCTTTTCGTGGAGAGCGAGTGGGTGAATTCTGTACTTCTTGTCGGTTCACACGTGATTACTTCACAGTGTTTCAAGTTCTTACTCCCTGTTACCTCTGACAGCGTTCTTTCTTTTTTTTGGGCCTGTTTCCTCAAACAGCGTTCACTTCTTCTTTTGTCCTGTCTCCTCAGACAGCGTACAGTTCTTCTTTTGGCGGGGGTGTTGCCTATGTGAACACGCATGTTTTTTTCACGTTCTTTTTCCAGGCAGACGGTGAGTCGTGCACGCATTTACTAACTGTGCTTGCCCCGTGTGTCGCGTACCCCTTCAGAGGTCATTGTAGGCTGCGTGTAACACGCTTACGCTTGTTTTTGTGTTTCTGGGTGCCACAGCATAGTGTGGGTTCATTTTTCCACGCACGTGGTCTACGAGGGGTTGCGTGCACGTTAGTTTTTGGTTTTGAGGTGCCTGTGCGTTGCATGACCCGTCATCTTCCCCCAGGGGTCACAGACAGCCTTGCTAGAGCACTATGGTACGAATTCCATCTAGTACCCTACCCCTTTCACCCCCAATTGCCCAGGACAATTGTTTACTGCAACTCCCATACGCACAACAACATCAGTGCCATGGTTGGGAGGGAGGTGACCAAGCGGTAAAGGGAGGCAAATGTGGCCGACCTCCAAAAGGTGGGCATGGTGGGTGCGGTAGGGGAAGTGGCCATGATTTGCAGGGTGCCCCTAGACCCCCATGTGTGGAGGACCAATCAGGGACACCCATGCCCCCCCATGGTTAAGAGAAACGTGGCTGACACCATCCCAGCTCAGCCCTTGTTGGACCAGCCCATTGTGGCACCTGACCCGGCACAGGATGACTCCCAGGTTGACTTCCAGGTCAGCAAGTCTAAGCCAAGTGTGCCGGTGCAAGTTGGTGTCACCAGGCCACGTGGATCTGGGGCAGCGATGTCATCTGCTGCCCCAAGTAGGCAGGGTGGGGAGGCTGAAGGGGCAGCTGCAGCTCTATCCACCCAGGCTCTGAGTCTCCCAGCCGGGACAGTGTCGGTCCTGGTACATCAAACTGACGTTGCCCCAGCCAACATCACACTTCAGCCAATGCCTGCACCAAGACCTATGTTCATTGTGCATTCGCACACTCCCAGTACCCAGTCCACCTGCGCTTCTGCCCCTACTGACCAGAGCGGCGTAAGCCACTCAGGCTCTGCTCCACCTTTGAAGAAGAGGAAGAAGGGTGCTCTGGCACTACAGGCTCAGACCCCAGACACGGCTACACAGTCCGGCACTTCAAGGAAGCCTAGCTTTAATGACCCTGAACTTGATGCACTTGTGACCTATGTGTCAGAACATAGCCGCAAAATGTTGGTGACTGCAGGGTGCAAGACCATACCTGGTCAACGTAGGGCACACTGGCAGACCATCGCGGACCGCATAAGTGCCCTTGGATTTGTGAGGCGCACAGCTGATGATTGCTACAAGCGGTGGAATGACCTGAAACGCAGAGCAAAGAACAAGCTGGCCTCAAATCATGCCCCTACTTTGGTGACTGGCGGTGGGTCTCCACAAGAGGACAACGAACTCACTGAACACGAGTCTCTTGCTGGGACCTTTGTCACAGAGGAACAGATCCAAGGTGTGGTAGATCTACCTGATTACGACGCATTGTCCGGTGTTTGCCCATGTGTGTGTGTGTAATCCATGTGTATGTTGTTTGGGTGACGGGTTCTGATTGAGTGCCAGGTGAAAGTGTGTACTCCTGAGTGTTATGGGTCACCCATTTGCTTCCTCCCATACATTCACGTGCCTTGGATTTGGGTATGACTGTATCCCTTCGGCCCACAATTGCCAATTAGGCCCAAATTAGTGCACTTTACCTTGAACTGTCATCTTGCAACTACATTGTTCAGATTTTGTAAGTGTTCATTCAGGCTGATTTTTTCCACTCTCCCATCTTTACTATGCATTTTTCGGCCCTATTGCAACATATGTGATATGCTTTGGTCATTGTTTACAGCCCACACTGGGCCACTATTTTTACCTGGTTATGTTAATGATTACGCCATTCAGGCCGATGGAGTATTGGGCTGCAGACATTTTTTATTAGAGCCTGTTTGCATGTGGAATATGACAGATGTTTCCTGTAATGTTAAAGTGACCAACCATTGATCAGCCCACAATGACTGTATTATTGGACACTGGATATGTTTCAGTGTGTGGCACATGCATATTTAGCAACACTATTCAGCATTAATCTTCGCATCATGTCGATGTGACATGGATGTGAGACAGTACTCATTCACTGACATATTGCTGTAGTTTTGTAATTTAACGTGGCTATGCTACATGACATCTGTGTGGTGGCATGTGTCATGTATGTGTATTGGACATGCCACTCACAGCCTGATGTGTGATGCCGGTGCTACCCAACATGCTGCAAATGTGTTGCTTTTCCATCTTGCTCTCCCCAGTGTCTGCCTTTTTGACTCCACTTCCAACTCTTTGACAGTGCATGCATGGCAGGGTTATAGTCATGTGGGACATGTGTAAATCATGTACTGGATCTCTGGCTTGTCACGGCCTATGTGTGTGCTATGGGGCTCATCCCCGTTTCCATTTGTTGTCTTTCATGTTTTTGCAGGGGATGACGCACTTGATGCTGTTGAGGTTGAGGAGAGGGTGCAGACCCAGGAGGAATCTCAGGCACGTTCGGGCACCAGTGGGGGACGTGGTGTGGTGGTGGGTGAAAACCCAATGGTACTGCAGACCATACTGTCCAGGGGTGTCTCTGGGTGCACCTCCCCAGTCCTCTATTCAGGTGCTGAATCGGATGATGAGTCTTATGTGCAGTCACAGGTAAGTGTTTCTGGCAGGGATTCTGTTCTGTCCAACCCACCTGCACCAGAGGTAGAACCCTCTATGGGGATGTCAGTGTTGATAGGTCCGCCTTTGGTGGTTACGGATGCGGGGTCGCACTCCACAGCATCTGATCCTGTTCCTGGGCCAGCAGATCAGAGGGGGAATGCAGTCCTGCAGCCTCAGGCACTGCCAGCACAGCAAGGTGCAGATCGCCTTGCCCCAAACAGGTGGGGTGCCCGTCGACGCGGTTGCTGTGCGCCACCAGGCAATACTGTATGGGAAAACTCCATGTACGGTATGGCAACCCAACAGGCAGCATCAGTAGAAATGATGGCTCAGGCAATGGAGAGGGTGGCCACTTCCATTATCTCCCCTGAAAGGCAGATGGAGCAACAACAGCAGGCAACAGACTCCATTTGCCAATCACACAGGAAAGACATGTTGTCGTCCAACAGGGACCGACAGGCGACATTGGAGACTCTGCGCGAATCCATATCAATAGAGTCCCAGGGCCACAGGGAAGCCCTGAGGGTAGAACTACATAACCTCAGGCAGACTCTGGTTGAACTTGAGGCTTCCAGTAATTTAAGGGCAGAACAGCAGCTGGAGCAGCTCACACGTTCGCTCTCAGCTGAGCTGCATGTAACACATGAGGAGATCCGGGCATCACGCGAGTCCATGCGTGCAGAAATGCAGGCAACCCATGATGTGCTGCATGGGGATCTCCGCACTTTAATCCTCCAGAATCAGACCTTCCAGACCCGCAGGATTGCTGACATGGAGGACCATACCAGGGCTATGCGTGGGCTGCCTCCCATAGTGCCACCACCTCCTGATGCAGCAGCAGAGGATGAGCAGAGCGACAGCAGTTCTCCCACAATGGCATAGCCATGCAGGCCATGAGCCCAAGGAGGTATTTTTTTTTCGCAACATCCACACAGATGGGTGTTGGTGTGCACCCTGTCCTCAAACCTCCTGGGTGGCCTCCCCCTCACCCCCTAGCCCCCAAATGGCCATTTTTTTTTTTTTACAGTGTGTTGCCTTGTGTGGCTCCCGTGGGCATCCACTGTATTCCGGCTGGGCATATGCAGGCTTGTCCTGAGTTTGGGTTAGATGCTTGGGTTCGTGAGACACACACCCCTCCTGCTTCCCGTTTCCATGGGCTTGTAAAGGGTGTGACCAAGTGACAGTGAATTACATAGTGACGTTGGGCTCCCATGAGCTGTGTGGGCAGTTTGTAGTCAATACTGTGTAGACATCCCTAGTGGATATTGTTGTTGTATTGTACACTGCATGGTGTATTGATATGTGCTTGTGCATCCATGTCTTCCTTCTAATTTGCAGGTTCCTTCCTCATGTCTTCACAAGGCTGTCTACTTTGCAGATGCAGTTCATGTTGTATGCAGTACAGTGAGACATTTGCGTGGCAGCAACACTCTACAGTTGGAAGGGGTCGATGTGCTGGCGTATTCAGTTTGTAAGACTACCACTACTTGAACTTAGTACTGTCATGTTTTTGCATCTTTCCATGGTGTGTTGCAGCATTGTGTTGGTGGTAAGTATTTGGTAATGTGTGCTGTTAGTTATACATTGCTGGGAGCATATTTTGTGTGGGCAGTTTGCATTAGGGACAGTGTACTTTGTGACACTTGTGTCAGGTCTTGTGCATTGCTTTGTTTGCTTTCACATTGCATGACATGCCATGGTGTGTTTGGTGGTGGAGCTGGGGAGGGGTTGGGTGACATGGCGCTGTTCTCATGTTGTATTTAGCAAGGGGATAATGAATTTAGCAGATGTATGTCTTTTGATGACACAGCATTGGTGGTGTTTGGGTAGGTAGGGATGCACACAATTTAACACTTCCAGGTGACCAATCTCAGGCTTGTATAGTTGTGACAGTTGACTGTCCTTTATGTCATCATCATTGATTGTAGCTGGTATGTGCCAGGGCTGTGTGCACTCCACAGGGGTGTGATTGTATGTGAAGTAATTAGCCACCAGCTGCATACGGGCTGCCTCACCACGTGCCTTTTCCCCTCCCATGTGCAGCGGGCGTGCATGTGGTTGGGGATATGGGGGCACCACCATGTCTACTGGCAGGCCCCGGCGTGTTGCAACGCTGTTCAGGACACATGCTGCCACTATGATCCTGCACACTACTGGGGGAGCGTATAACAGCTGCCCACCAGAACGGTCAAGGGAGCGAAAGCGTGACTTGAGCACTCCGAATGTGCGCTCCACTATGCCCCGGTTTGCAATATGGGCTGTGTTGTATCTTACCTCGGGTGGCGTGGTGAGGTTCCGAATTGGCGTCATCATGTGGGTGCTCAGAGGGTAGGCACTGTCCCCTGGGGAGGTGGTGATGGGTATCATTAGTGGGGTTGTGACATTACTCAGTATCTGGCATGTATGCATGTGCAGTGGCATTTATGCTCACCAAGCAGCCATGAATCGCCATGCCGCCCAGCTTGTTCTGTTCCTTCGGCCTTCTGCCAGCATTGCTCATCTGCGTTGCTCGCCTGGCTGCCCCATCTCATATCATGCACGTGTTTTGCTATATTTCTGTGTCACTGTACTTCCATTAAGTGTCAACCTGCTTTCATTTTTATTGCGTAAGCAACGTTGCCTTTGGTGTAAAGCAAAAAATGCTGTCAGACTCTTCAATGTGGCATCGTGGCAAACTTTGTAAAGTAACCGGTACTTTCTGTAGAACTTGGCAATTAGCCACTGGGTACTGGCCCGTCGTTTGTGGCTGTACCCTTGATCAATTAACCAATGGGAGGAGGCCCCTTTGCCATGTGCGTGCATTTTATTTAGTGGTCATTTCTGGCTTTGAGCGCATTTCTTGGAATTCAGGTGTCTCTTGCCATGATCTTGTATGCCCGCTTAGCAAATGAGAGGGTCGCTTTTAATAACTTTACATTTTGTACCAAGACCCTTCTAAAGCGGAAGGTTGATAGATGAATGTGGCATTCCTTATTCTGTCCTCATCTTTGTTAGTTTCCAGCAGCCATGTTGGTATTTGTCACAGTGTCATATGTGACTGGCCAACCCCTGATGACCAATGAAGCACATGCCTTGTTCTACATTGCAGTCATTTCTTAGTACAATATTGGTTTGGCTTAATGTTAATGTTAATGTTAAAGGATATTTGAACCGCGCACCATCACCACCGGAGTGGTCCCCTGGCGCTCTCAAGGCAAATCCATTCCATTTGCAGCTGGGCCAGCAAACCCATTTGAACCATTAGCAATTAGGACGCTGTATATCCTAGATGCTTTACCAAAATCATTCATGATATTATAGAATTAAAATATGTAATGCACGTTTATGTGGTGCACTGTGTAGAATGCACTATAGGTGCACAGTGGCATGAGTCTTGCTCTCATGAAAATGCTAAATGTCAAAGCCTTTCTTGATTATTTAAAAAGAGTGTATGAGCAAATTCACACTCTGAAGCTCCAGCCCTCGACGCTCTGTTAAATAGCTAAATACAGTGTGATTTATGCCACGTGTGTATATGTAATGAGTGTTTTATTGGAATGTACAAGCCACATAATAAGTGTAACCGAATTGAAAGAACTGCATTGTAGTGCATTTAAATCATGTTTACGCAGTTGCTGTAGCTACCAATGCTCTGTATTGTGTTTTTACTTTTTGCTATTAGACAGACGAGCATTGGAGCAGTTCCAGATGGCAAAGTATTCTTCCAAAGTTTCAGGCCCAAGATGCATTGGGCCAATTTAGATTGTCTATTATTTGTTGTGTGATCTTGACTTACTGCTCAGGTTACCTTCAGTTCATCTTAAAGCATCATTTGCAGGTACTGATGTTTTGTTGTTTAATGTTGGTGATGCCTACAGTTCACAGTGAGGGCACTGCTAAAGTCTCTTGTCCAAAAGATCCAGGTCATTTCCCAGTCGTTTCTATACAGGATTGTAAAATCTGTCAAGGAACATCGATCTTAGCAATGAAGTATTTCCAGGCATAGCGGGGCAACCTCTTACTTGCCCCCTCTCCCCACAGACATAAAACCATATTCATCTTCCCCTTATCCCAATGATTGCACAGACTCTTATTTTGTAATGAAAAACATACAGGTCACTTTATTGGAGTCAACTCATGAGCTGTCCTGTCCTTGCCTCGGTCCCGAGTGGACCTGGCCAAAACACCTCTCGAGGTGGCCCTTTGCCATTCCCTGGCTTTACACAAACCGGTGAGCCGTCACTTTGGTTTTATTCTCCTTCTGGGTGACCCCTGGTGCGTGTGAGAAAAGCGCAGAGCCCCTTTAAGAAGGAAGAGGCTCAGGGCAAGGGGAGGGAACAGGGTGGTGGGAAAAAGGGGAGGGACAAAGGGGGAAACAGGCAGAATTATAGAGGAAGAATAAAGAAGAGGTTGACAGTTAAAGAGGCTCTGGAGACCTTTCTGTGTATGGAGTGTGGATGATAGCCAGTGATAACAATTGGCGACGAGGCCAACGAGGACCCACTCCATGGAGAAGGCGGAATAGATGGATGAGGTGCACCAAGCAGAACGGTGGGCCAGTTGAGACCAGTAGGAGAAGCCATGTCGGGCAAGGAGCCCAGCAGGAGGGAGGTAGCGCTGCACCCGGCAGACCGGAGGGCCAGTGAAGTCCAGCAGGAGGAACTACGCCCAGTTAGGTTGGAGGGTCAACAGAGCCCAGCAGTAGACAGGCATTACACACCCAGCAGATGACAGGAGTAACGAGGCAAGCAGACTCTGTGGCCCATGAAGGAAGGCCAGTAGCAGAGACACAGCCCGACAGCAGGACAGCGGGTCGTGAACACCCAGCGGAGTGAGTGCGACGATGGGCCTGGTGAGCCCAGCTTCGATCAGGCGGGTATGACTACCCTAGCCAGCAGTGCGGTGGAGAGTTGAAGCCCAGCAGTCCGTGTCGGAGCACGGAGGAGCCGGTGAGTGACAGAAGACCACCGCGGGCAAATGGTGTGGGAAGCCCAGCAGCCAGTACAGGTGAAGGTGAAGACCTGCAAACAACGAGCCCAGCAGCTCGTGCCGTAGCATGGAGGAGTCAGGCGAGCAGAGGAAGACTGCTGCGGGTGGAGAACGTGAGCAGCCCAACAGCCCGCACGAGGGAAGGCGGGCACCAAGAAGTGAAGTGCCCGGCAGCCCGTCATGAAGAACAGAGGAGACTGGCCAGCAGGAGAGGACCGCTGTGTCCCACGCAGAGAGGAACCAGGTGCACCAGTAGGAAACCCTGCACCCCTGCCCCACCCCCACGTGCCAAGTGCCGCCAGCAGAGGGCAGCAGAAAGCAGACACCCCCTGCATCACGCGCCAAAGCCTGTACGCCCAACACGCTCGCATGAGCGTTCCAAAAAGATGTTTTTAAAAAAAGAGGAGAACACACGAAGTGAGCGCGACTCAACATGCCACCGCAAGTACATGGCAAACCCCATGATTTAAACAGTGCTAACAGCCCCAACAGTGACAAAATCACGTCCAAACCTACACCATCTACCGCAAGCACCGCCACAAGGCCACAAGCCATTCTACCGCACAGCATCGCACAATACCACGCTAAGAGAGGTGAGGCAAACGAGACAGAATCACATTGCTTCGCCGCGAGAAGTACCAAGAGCATAAACCCTATTCATCATGGCTGACCAGTCACAAGCAGCTGTTGACGCAGGTGCACAAGACCTAGCGAACTTGGGCCCCACATCCGATGCCAGCCTCATGAGGCATGCCGACCCATTCACACTCAACCCACATCATGATCAAGGACAAAGGTGGGAGGAGTGGGTTGAGGAATTTGAAGACTTTGTAGGAGCAATAGGGAACCAGGACCCCCCAAACCAAATTAACATATTTATGAATCTAGCAGGTAACGAAATAAAAAGCATAGTAAAGACGATTCTAGCACAAGAAAGGACCACGTACGAATGCCTTCTCACTGTAGTCAATGACAGGCTGATAGTAAACCCCAACAAGAACTACGAACACATGAATCCGTGGGACAGTTTGTCATCCACCTCCAGAAGAACATTATGTGCTGTGACTTCACCAACTTCAATGACGAGTAGGCTTGGAACGTGGGCTGAGATTGTATTTCAGCCCACATTTCTAGCTACCTGATTGGCTGGTTCCCCCTTGTCGGGTGCTAATAAAGGCTCCTGCATTCCAGACAGAAACCAACTTGCGTTTTTCCGTCTGCAAGCATAGACTGGTGAAAGGGCCTGAGCAGTGCTGTTGCCAGTTCTAGTTTCATGCAGAAAGAAAATAAAACGGGGTATATTGGGGCTCACTGTTACAGACTCAACTGCCTCCACTTACCCCCTAACTTTGCTTGTTCCCCTTACCCCTCGGCTATTCTATTGCAGGCTAGGTTTCACCAGGGGTGTTGCTAGATCTGGGAACAATCCGGGGCTGCGCTAATTTTGGGACTATCGGGACTGGGGGCTAGCTAGCCTTTTTGGTTGCAACCCCTGAGCTTCTATCCAGGGCTGCAACCAAAAGTCCCAGGATATAGCGCCCTCACCCCTCCCCCCCCCACTTCCTCCGCAGCAACTCCTCTGGTTGTCATTCTCTTTCCCCCAACCAATACCATATCGCTTCTGTTTTGCAGGCCATCGAAGGGAGAAATACAATCTAATGTGAATGTGTTGTCTCTTCTCGCTGATGCTGACACGATCTGCGGTAAATTGTGAATGACGTGATTTGCATGAGTAGAAAGAGTGGCACTGCCGACATCCTGACCCCTGCCTGCTCAATGGGCAAGAGGGAACGCGAGCACTATTGTAATACTTGAAATGCACCCTTGAGCCTGGGCGTCAGTCAGGTTTCGCTTCCCTTCTGAATAAATAAGGGTTGTACTATTTCAGAGTTTATGTGTTAATAACACGTGGGCAGATGCGTTGAAGTTACTGATTACAACCTCCAGCACGTATCCACCCCTTCTCTCTCCCCGTATCCACTCCTTCTCTCTCCCGCTAATGGAAAGAGAAAAATGGGTGCGCTTGTTTATGAATGTATAATAAAGTACCTCCATGAAAAGTAAATAACATTAAAACAGCTTCGCCAGCTGCTCAGGTGCAGGCCTCAGAGAGAGGAGCTGCCTCAAATTCTGTCCACTTGAACGTAAAAGAAGAGCCGTGCGGATGATTATGGAGCGTGCGCTGCGCGGGAGGCCTCACGAGCACGAGCACCTGCGGCGTGCGTAAGTAAGGACTGTGAGTGATGGATGCGTCTGACGGGAGAACTCCTGACCTCTGAGAAGGCGTTCAGCAGGCATGAGAAGGAGGAGGGGTGCGCCGCGCATTCTGGGCTCTGAGCAAGACAGGCAATTTGGGCTTTTGGGCAGACATGGGATCTGCACTGTCCGGGCCATGAGATGTCCACATTTGGCGTATGCTGTTAGTACCTGGTAAATGTCCATCTAATCGCTGATGCTTCGTTTCAACAGCAAGTCAGGGCAAGAAACAGATGCAAGGAAGCATATACTATATATGAAGTACACCTCTGAAGGCACACTTGGTTAACACATTTGTATTTCACTTGCAACTGGTTTAGCGCTCTAAGAGCTGCAGTGAAGCCTTATTATTGTTATATGAGGGTATTTATTGAACTTTACCTTTCAGGAAGGCTAGTTAGGAAGCACAGACATAGCTCAAAGAGATGCTCGGGCATACTTATGGGAGGAAAGGGGCAGGTAGTGGGTGGGAAAGGTCATAAGGACTAGCATGGCCATGGGCGGTCGATGGGTGGGTAAATATCCCAACCCCTCACATCCCATTTCCGTAAAGTAAGCGGTCTCGCATAGCCACTGTAGGTGGCCCCGCTGCGTGTGGCTCTGTAAGATAAAGGGAGGAACATTAATGTGACAGTGGTAGAGGTTGATGGATGTGCAAAGCCGGGAAATACCCCGCTGCTGTGTGCCAAATTACTTTTCATATTGGGCTAACCGCGGGTTATTTCAGAAATAACCCTGGTTATTACTTGCATCAAACAATAAAACAAAATGGCAGCTTTTTTCATTTCTGAAAAGTCTCTCTACTGAAAAGCAGCATGGGACATATAGCGACAATTTTAGGAGAAGCGGTCACCCCCTTCTCCATCAAATATTTGACCAACTACTGTACGGAATAACCCCAGACCCCTCCTGGAAATCGAGGCAACGCTTCAAGTCCCAAGTTGTTTCGTACCTGGTCCAATTCTGTCCAGCGTTTTTTGCTGTGCGCTGAGCAGAAATAGAAATGAATAGGAGTAGGCCGAAAACAGTGTTGTTTGGCTTTCTTAATAACTTTTTCATTTTACGAAAGAATCTTTCCCAGTACTTGCAATCTGGTGGGGAAAGTGGAGTGTGGCTTAGCAAGGTTCTTAGCAATTCAATTTTCGGGTTTCCTATGCAACTTGATGCTCAACTATAGTGCGGCTTCCACCGCAAAAAAATTTAGATGTGTATATTCTTCATCACTTTCCTGATGGATCGATGAGATGCATTTTCTTAAAATTTAGATTAAATCTATTGGAAATTATGGAACATGTAGATTGTGCAAGAACCCTAAAATAATTGAGACCCGAATTGAAAGGATATCAGAACAGAGTGCTTCAGTAGATTTGTATTTGATAATGAAGCCATCACCTCAGAACACTACAGGGGTCTTTGTGCGCATGGTAGACAGGCGGATCCTAGCCTAGATGTGGTGGAGTACTAGAATAGAATAGAAAACCTACTGGTTAAGGTATTTTTGTAGATGAGTGTATTCTTTATTTTTAGACTTCGTCAGTATTACATTTATAAGAATTTGTTATTTCACTGTAATCCTTTGTATTCACTGATCATAATCTAATGTTAATAGTGTGTAATGTTTGACCTTTTCAGACCAAAAATGCAAAAAAATCACTTTTAGAATGTGCTGTCCTTCCATTCTCTCTCATGTTCTAAAGTCAAATTAATGTCTCTATGAGGAAACAAAAATCCCAATTTCATATCTTGTCACAGCTGTTTTCTTGTAGGTAGTTGCTAGTCTAAATTTAGCCAAATCAGTTACAGCTGCGCCCCCTGCATTCAGACTCTAGAATAGAAATATGGGCCAGTTTCCATCTGATCTTAAACCTCCTTCCAATGCTTAAGTAAAGGCATAATTATATAACATCCAAACTTGCATAATATATGAAAACCACATGTGTAATTATTAATGTAAGTAAAATAAGCAAGACAGAAAGGTGCCTCATGTCACTTGCATGTCACATCTCAATATTCATCCTCATCGCCTGTTCTGTTCCTTCGGCCTTCTGCCAGCATTGCTCATCTGCGTTGCTCGCCTGGCTGCCCCATCTCATATCATGCACGTGTTTTGCTATATTTCTGTGTCACTGTACTTCCATTAAGTGTCAACCTGCTTTCCTTTATATTGCGTAAGCAACGTTACCTTTGGTGTAAAGCAAAAAATGCCGTCAGACTCTTCAATGTGGCATCGTAGCAAACTTTGTAAAGTAACCGGTACTTTCTGTAGAACTTGGCAATTAGCCACTGGGTACTGGCCAGTCGTTTGCAGCTGTATCCTTAATTATAACCAATGGGAGGAGGCCCTTTTGCCATGTGTGTGCATTTTATATCAGAGCAACATGCTATGTGTGTGTGTGTGTGGTGTGTGTGTGTGTGTGGTAATATTTGGCTCCAAGCTAATTTCTTTATTTTCAGTTAGCAAGCGCTGCACAATCTCTTATCTAATGCAAGGTTGGCTATTAATAACAATACGTTTTGAAACATTACCCTTTGAAAGTGTGGGATGAATATATTAATATAACATTCCTTATTTTGGGGTATGGTATGACAGTTTGTACAGTAAGTGGTACTTTCTGTAGCACTCGGCAATTAGCCACTGGGTACTGGCCCGTCGTTTGTGGCTGTACCCTTAATAATAACCAATGGGAGGAGGCCCTTTTGCCATGTGCGTGCATTTTATTTTGTGGTCATTTCTGGCTTCAAGCACATTTCTTGGAATTCAGTTGTCTCTTGCCATGATCTTGTATGCCCGCTTAGCAAATGAGAGGGTCGCTTTTAATAACTTTACATTTTGTACCAAGACCCTTCTAAAGTGGAGGTTAATAGATGAATGTGGCATTCCTTATTCTGTCCTCATCTTAGTTTCCAGCAGCCATGTTGGATTTTGTCACGGTGTCATATGTGACTGGCCAACCCCTGATGACCAATGAAACGCATTCCTTGTTCTACATTGCAGTTATTTCTTAGTAGAATATTGGTTTGGGTTAATGTTAATGTTAATGTTAAAGGCTATTTGTACCGCGCACCATCACCACCGGAGTGGTCCCCTAGCGCTCTTAAGGCAAATCCATTCCGTTTGCAGCTGAGCCAACAAACCCATTGGAACCATTAGCAATTAGGATGCTGTATATCCTAGATGCTTTACCAAAATAATTCATGATATTATAGCATTAAAACATGTAATGCACGGTTATGTGGTGCACTGTGTAGTATGCACTATAAATGCACAGTGGCATGAGTCTTGCTCATAAAAATGCTAAGATTATTTAAAAGGAGTGTCTGAGCAGATTCACACTCTGAAGCTCCACCCCTCGAAGCTCTGTTTAAATAGCTAAATACAGTGTGATTTATGGCACGTGTGTAATGAGTGTTTTACTGGAATGTACAAGCCCCATAATATGTGTAACCGAATTGAAAGAACTGCATTGCAGTGCATTAAAATCATGTTTGCGCAGTTGCTGTAGCTACCAATGCTCTGTATTGTGTTTTTACTTTTTGCTATTAGACAGACGAGCATTGGAGCAGTTCCAGATGGCAAAGTATTCTTCCAAAGTTTCAGGCCCAAGATGCATTGGGCCAATTTAGGTTGTCTATTATTTGTTGTGTGATCTTGACTTACTGCTCAAGTTACCTTCAGTTCATTTTTAAGCATCATTTGCAGGCACTGATGTTTTGTTGTTTAATGTTGGTGAGGCCTACAGTTCACGGGGAGGCCACTGCTAAAGCCTCTTGTCTAAAAGATCCAGGTGATTTCCCAGTCATTTCTATACAGGATTGTGAAATCTGTCAAGGGACATTGTTCTTAGCAATGACGTATATCCAGGCATAGCGGGGCTACCTCCTACTTGGCCCCCCTCCCCACAGACATAAAACCATATTAATCTTCGCCTTATCTCAATGATTGCACAGACTCTTATTGTTGTATTGGAAAACATACAGGTCAGTTTATTGGTGTCAACTCATGAGCTGTCCTGGCCTTGCCTCGGTCCCGAGTGGACCTGGCAAACACATCTCGAGGTGGCCCTGTGCCATTCACAGGCTTTACACAAACCGGTGAGCCATCACTTTGGTTTTCTTCTCCTTCCGGGTGACCCCGTCACTTGCGGCTTTAGTTCTTAGCGGGTAGTCAAGCGAGCCTCTGGTTTTATTTTTCTGCCCGGACAGTCACTACCATGCACCTGTGTTAGGCAAGATTTGGTGCATACCCTTTGGGTGCACTACAACAACCTTGACCTCCTGGCAAAAGGAACCCAGCCTTTGGTATAAGTCTGTACTGCACAGGTTGGTAGTCTGGCTGAGCAGCAAGGCTTATCTCAAAGGGTGGGGGGGTCACTGTGAGCAATAGAGTGGTTACACAGAGATTCACAGTGACAGTATCCAAATAAACTCTTACAAACAAGGTTTCTTGATTAAACAATTATTAATTTATTAAACAGTCAGCTTGGATAAGCCTTCTACAAAAGGGGCAATATAATAGTAACACACAAATACACTGAAAAATACACAATCTCAGTTTCTCTAAATCAGCAAGTACTCATTTGGGATGGCACACAGACACTTCCTACACCCTCAGATGGCTTAAATAGCTAGGACACCGTGGACATTAATATATTGCTGGTACATATAGATCAGTATTGAGATGAGTGTCAAAGTAAAGAGGTTTCAGACAAGAATATTCTGAAGCAGGTAAGTAATTTAGAACCCCCCAATGCAAACTAAGTTAACCCTTTAACGTAGCTAGAAAACACACTATCAAAGGACAGAAGAGTCATTCAGGGAGCCAGGCCAGCCAATGTCAATTGGGCAAAAGTCTAGGTGAGCTGAAGCACTTCTTTGCAGGTAAGTAAAAGTCTTGCACAATGTTTTAGAAGTCTTAGTAGAAAAAATAGAATCAATGTAGGGGCACATGCTGGGAGGCTTGTGAGAAGTAGAAGATGCAAGCAACTCTACAGGAGCAACCACGACAAGTCTCAACTAAGAACAAGTATGGGTACAAGACAAGAGGTACGTTCTCTTAGACTGTACAGTACCTTTGGTTCGAAGAAATGGTTCCAGCTGGCGTCTGTTCCTGTATGGCTCTGTAGAGCCTTTTGTTCCTGTGCCTCAGTCGTGGGGACAAGAGGGAGGACTTCTGGGGACTCCTGCAACACAACGGAATGGTTAGCGCCAGTAAAGGGCAAATTTCAATTCAGTGGCACTTCGGCATTTCAGCTCCTCACGTCTGACA
Organism: Ambystoma mexicanum; assembly: GCF_040938575.1. Taxonomy (NCBI): domain Eukaryota; kingdom Metazoa; phylum Chordata; class Amphibia; order Caudata; family Ambystomatidae; genus Ambystoma; species Ambystoma mexicanum. The sequence goes on from NC_090921.1 coordinate 310,472,995, forward strand.
GCAAATAGCAACACTGCGGTTCTCAGATACCACTTAAGACATTCCTTGCTTCTGTGGTACAGCACTCTGTTGAGGTGGCTCAGGCTTGGTCAGTCCTGCATCAGGGAAGTCCGGAGGATATTCCTAGTGCTCGGGTCCAACTTAAAAGCGATCATCTCGATTAGGTGTTCCTCCTCCCCTTGGCACTTCGGTTCCAGCAGCAGCGGCAGTGGAAGTATAGCCAGCTTTGAGGGGATGTCCAAACGTGTTCACTTTGGAGTTCATTGGTCCAACCATCTCAAGGGGAGAAGTCTTCCTTGCAGGGTTACGGAAGTTGAGGCGAATTTGGAGCTTCTGCACAGCAGCAGGGCTTCACCGGGCAAACCAACGGTCCAGGAGTTGCAGCAGGCATCTCTTCCAAGTTCTTCTTCTGATTCCTTCCTTCAGTGGTCGACTCTGTCTTCCAAGCCAAAACACCTTGCCTTTTATGCAGGTTTCTCCGATTCATTCCAGCCTAGCTGTCAATCCCCCCGCAGGGTGGCTGTCCTTGCCAGACAGCCAGCCGGCCAATCACCTTTGGATGCATTTCTGTAACCAAGCGGATTAAGCACATGGAGTTTCGGGCACCTCCCTCTCTTCCTGCCGCTTCTAGACATACTCGAGCCAGAGGCTTCACTCATGAATCCCACCAAAGACAAAATGAGCAAAGGGACCAAACCTAGTAAATTTCAGGAAGGACGTTTCCAACAGGAAATAGTGAAAAAAGAAGACCGGGGCCATTTTGACCAAATGGGCACCCATGGTGCTTTACTGCAGCTGCAAACGCAGCCCGCGGCAAAAAAGTCCCAATGGTAGTTAAAAGTAAACCACTGCCACAGCCATTAATTGTAAAATGTGTAACAACATTTTTACATGAGAAACTAGAGAAAGGGAATACTAAGTAACCCCTCCAGCACCCTATTGTAAGATAGTGTGTGCTGGGTCTAGAAAGTTACAAATTTAAGTAAAGTCAATTTCACTTTACTGCTCTTGGAAACAGTAGTTTGCCCAAGAGAAGGTATTTAAACCTTTGGGAAATCTGAAAGACTTCTCTGTGTCACTGCACTGGAGGTGCTATGTGTCAGAATGTAAAAATGATGATGCCTATGGAGTTATTGTCAGACTCCCATAACCAAAAGAAACACAGAGTTTATATAACAGTAAAATACATGAGAGTGGGGAAATGGTCTCACTCTCTCCAGGTTAAAAATGAAAAAGTCCTAGGGCCTCATTACGACCCAGGCGGTAAGGGGTTTACGCCAGCGTAAACATCGCCGACCCTTACCGCCTGAGTACGAGATCCCTTAGCGCCATGGCGGATCTAACACCTGCTTTTAGCAGGTGTAAAAATCCATGGCGCTAAGGGACCTTGATGTTAATTACGCCACCGTAATTTACGGTGGCGTAATTAACGCCTTCCCCACTCCCATTATGCCCTATGGGGCAAAAATGGGAATGGGGAAGGGTAAATGGGTATTGGGGACTTACCGCCCCGCCAAGGTCGGAATGGGGCGGTAAGTCCGCCAACTCCCATGGCAGAGTTGGCAACTTAGCGCCATGGTCCATGGTGCCAATAGCGCCATGGACCTCCGCCAAGGTCGTAATGAGGCCCCTAGAGTCCAGAAAAAGTGCTGGGGGTCTCTAAGGTAGAGGGGAATTAGCACATTTCTGATAATTCTCCCTAACAACCTGTATGGAGCGTCACCCCAGTGCCACTACAGTTACAAGGAATCCAAACTGACCACAACCGTGTCAGTGCCCATAAAACGCCAACCTGTCTCCTAGAGCCAGCAGGTATAGGTCACGGCAGCATCCGCAGCGTGACTAATCCCCAGCTAACTCCGCCTGTGACAAAGGAAAAACACCATTAGAGATATAACAAAACTATCATAAGGAAAACAACATTATTTCATTAAGAGTAACAGAAACCGCAAACAGCCATTCACATTTTGCCCAAATCATAAAAATGTTGTTAACCTCATTCAAAACAATATGTCCTTCTTCTAACTCACCCTGCCAAATTCCTTCAAGAGGAGCAGGTTGGTGGGTGGCATGCCCGGTGCTGGAAAAGAGACTGGCTCCATCCAGCGCCGGCTTTTTAAGTGCCCTGAACCCAGGGACACCAGATGGTTTCAGCCAGCCTGGGGTGCAGGGCATGCCCCTTCCGGCTCCCTTAGAAGAGCGGAGGCAGTGCAGACCCAGGGATGGTGAGAGGGTCAGCGGGCCATAGGCGTTGCTAGGGGGTCTATAGACCGGGGGCTTTTGGTTGTAGCCCCGGATAGAAGCTCAGGTGCAACAACCAAAATGCTAGCTAGCCCTGAGTCCCGTCAGTCCCGTCATTAGCTTAGCTCCTGATCTTTTCCAGACCTAGCAACACCCCTGCAGCCCGCTATGCCAGATGGCCGCCATGGAAAGGGAAGGGGGGGTCCATACAGAGCCCCTCTTCCCTTTCCATAGCAGTCGGAGAAGCTGGGAAGCTATGGGGGTGGCCTGCACTGCCGCAACAAACAGGTAAGTGGGGTTGGAACGGGGGCTTGGAAATGGTAAAAATAAAAAAAATGAAGGGACGGAGGGTGGGGTGGAATGGCAGCCGGAGGAACCAGCCATCAGGTGGCTTGGAACGTGGGCTGAGATTGTATTTCAGCCCACGTTTCTAGCTACCTGATTGGCTGGTTCCCCCTTGCTGGGTGCGAATCAAGGCTCCTGCATTCCAGACAGAAACCAACCTGCGTTTTTCTGTCTGCAAGCAGAGACGGATGAAGGATCCTGGGCAGGGCTGTTGCCAGTTCTAGTTTCATGCAGAAAGAAAATAAAACGGGGTATATTGGGGTTCACTGTTACAGACTCAACGCCTGCACTTCCCCCACTACCTTCCCTCGTTCCCCTTACCCTCGGCTATGCTGTTGCAGTCTAGGTTGTCACCCTCTTTGCCCAAATAATACCATATGGGCTGCTGTTTTGCAGGCCATCGAAGGGAGAAATACAATCTAATGTGAATGTGTTGTCTCCTCTCGCTGATGCTGACACGATCTGCGGTAGGTTGTGAATGACGTGATTTGCATGAGTAGCAAGGGTGGCACTGCCGACATCCTGACCCCTGCCTGCTTAATGGTAAGAGGGAGGGCGAATAATATTCGAATAATTGAAATGCACCCTCGAGCCTGGGCGTCAGGTTTCGCTTCCCTTCAGAATAAATAAGGGTTGTACTATTTCAGAGTTTTGGGGTCATTACGACCCAGGCGGTAAGTACACCAACTTTACCACCATGGTGTAAACTATGTTTACACCATGGTGGATGGCGGATTTACCACCCCATTCCAAGGTGAGTGGGGCGGTAAATCCCCATTTCCCATTTAAACTTCCCCATTCCCATTTTTGCCCCATAGGGCATAATTGGAGTGGAGAAGGCGCTAATTACGGCACCGTAAATTACGGTGCCGTAATTAGCACCAAGGCGGTTTAGCGCCATGGATTTTAACGGCTGCTAAAAGCAGCCATTAAAATTGGAATCAGGCGTTAAGGGTTAACGACGGCGTTAACCCTTAACGCCTGAGTTGTAATGAGGCCCTTTGTGTGTTAATAACACGTGGGCAGATGCGTTGAAGTTACTGATTACAACCTCCAGCAGGTATCCACCCCTTCTCTCTCCCCGTATCCACTCCTTCTCTCTCCCGCTAATGGAAAGAGAAAAATGAGTGAGGGCAAATATCGTGGCTGCGCTTATGCACTAATGTATAATAAAGTACAGCTTCGCCAGCTGCTCAGGTGCAGGGTGTCTGAGAGCGGGGCTGCCTCAAATTCTGTCTTCTTGAACGTAAAAGAAGAGTCGTGCGGATGATTATGGAGCGTGCGCTGCGCGGGAGGCCTCACGAGCACCTGCAGCGTGTGTAAGTAAGGACTGTGAGTGATGGATGCGTCTGAATGGAGAACTCCTGACCTCTGAGAAGGCCTTCAGCAGGCATGAGAAGGAGGAGGGGTGCGCCGCGCATTCTGGGCTCTGAGCAAGACAGGCAATTTGGGTTTTTGTGTAGGCATGAGATCTGCACTGTCCGGGCCATGAGATGTCAACATTTGGCAAATGCTGTTAGTACCTGTCAGGGCAGTTACTAGCCCATTTGGTGCTCAGGGCGAAACACTAGTAATGCGCCCCCCCAACCCCACTCCCACTGCACGCCACTCCCACTGCATGCCACTCCCACCGTGCGCCACTCCCAAACAAATGAAATCGGTTTTATTACATCATGATTCAATAACTTTGAAGTAACTCCTTGGACAAAGCAGAGTACACAAACAGTATATACTACTTTTAAAGTTTTGTGTCCATTTTTAGTCTATGTTAAGGGCACTCTCCTCGACTTTGCTGCTGCGAAAGTATTTATTGCTGCTGCATAATCAATGTTTTCGACATATCGGACCCCATATTTGGATGTGATGAAACGTTCTCTTCTCAAGAGATCAGCAGTATGGTTCTGGCCTCGTCGAAGTTAGGAGGCTAGAACGGAAAGGACCAGAAGCTCTGGGGCTCTCTTAGAAGACAGGCCACAGGAAAAGCTCCATCTCCAGGTGTTACTCAAGACCTCCAGTGTGCCATGAGATGAGTCACAACAATGAGATTGCGAATATAACTAACCTCTACAATAGGACAGTTAGATATGCCTCCCATGTTCTATCCTCTGAGAAGATTTGTAAGACCAAGAAAAGGTCCTCGCCTTGGTACTCTCACACTGAAATCTAGGACCCGTGCTCTGGATACTAACTGGTGCAAAAATGATCTTGCGGAGGACACGTTTTTTTACAATAACTGTCAGACTCTCTTCCACAATACAGAGCAATGCATATGTTCTTTCCCCCTGCATTAATGAACATGCCAACAGAAAGGGAGCTCTTTCAGGTGGTAAAGGATTTTGCTAGTCCTGATGCTATAGCCAGAGCGTCTCACGGGGACCAGTGGGATACAGGGACCAGTTGGAGCACACATTGGGATACAGTGGGACACAGGGACCAGTGGGGGCACACATTGGGACACAAGGACCAGTGGGGGCACACATTGGGACACAGGGACCAGTGGGGGCAGGGGACCAGTGGGGGCACACATTGGGACACAAAGACCAGTGGGGGCACACATTGGAACACAAGGACCAGTGCATAGCAACAGCTAATGAGATAAGCCATCAGATAACAAAAGTTGAATTTCAACAACACAGCTTTCTTCAGTACTTTCTAAATCTGTATAACAGCATGAATTGAACAATATCAGGTGTCACCCCTGTCTTGTTGTGACGTGATCGTTAGTACCTACATGAGAGAAATTGAAGAGGTGTGGATATGGTCAAAGCACTTTAGTATTTGTATCCATCCTAAAATGCTATTCTCTCCTCTTCAGACGCACAGTACACTGAACAATTTTGGCCATGTAATAGCCACATTCTAAACATGACTTCAAAAGGTAGTACTTTTGAAACCATCTTTTGACACTTAACTGATGCGTAACCACACACACGGAAGGCCCTTCTTAAACAAAAATGTTGTTTCAGAAAATATGAACACTTTCAGCAGTGAGTAAGTTTGTCCTGTTCTGGATTTGATTCTGTGTGAATAACACTGATAAATGTGTAGGTATAACTTTGGCCCGTAAAAAGTATGCCTAGTAAATCCCCTGTGTCTGACTGACTGAACAGCCAGTTGGGAGTTTCCATATTGTACGCAATAAAAATACATTTGCCATTTCTCAATTCCTATTGGTTAAGTAGAAACCTACCGCTTATCGCTATAAGATGATGGTACTTTATGCATCAGGTATCATATCTAAAGTAATCCAATAGAACGGTTTTAGGTTTTATGTCTCCAAGTAAAGTGGCTCTTTTAATGTACCCATACGGGGAATGTACACATGAATGACACACGTGTAAGATTAAGATTGGCTTGTCTAATTACGCTCAGGTCAGCACATTTTGTAAAATAAATGATTTGTAACACAAAAAAATGCAAAAAGAGCTGTTCGGTTTGTCAGAGCACATCACTTCAGGCAATGGCACCTCAGGCCATTCGGTGCTGGGAGGTGTTCCCTGCATACTCTGCAGTGGGGCGGGGGACGGGCAGAGGGGACTTGGGCTATCTAGCATAGGTGGTGGGCTTTGTGTTGGAAAACCCTTTGGCACACACACCCACCTCAAATCTCATGGATTATAGGAAAATGGTCAGCCAATTACGAATGAAGCACTGTTACTAGTTCCGCTATTGGTAGTGGTTTCTGATTTAATACATGCCACATTTGTTATTTACATAACTACTTGGGCATTTCGGTAGGAAGCGACATTGCCACTACAGCAGCCTTATTTATAACCCACTATATCCTTGTACTGTAGTACATTGGGACACGGGGATACAGGGGGGGCACACCCTGGGACACGGGGATACAGGGGGGGCACACATTGGGACACGGGGACACAGGAGGGAAGGGGGGCACACATTGGGACACAGGAGGGCACACATTGGGACAGGGGGTTACAGGGGGGGCACACATTGGGAAAAGGGGACCAGTGAAAACACACACTCTCATACTCTCATACTTTCATGCTGACACAAACACACACTCAGTACACACAGCTCTGACAGGGAAAACACAAACAAAGGGGTCAAGGACTTAGAAGAACAAAGCATAATAAAAATAATAAAATAAACATGGTAGGCACCTACCTTCTTTCTGATGAAGCGTGCACACAAACAAGTCCGAGCTGCAAATAAATGTTTCTTCCAGGAACGCTGCAAGGAAAGCAGTGAAGTCTTCGAAGTGCAGGGTCCAAGAACGCCGTCTCGATAAAGCCAGCAGCAAAGGTGGGCGGCCAGCAGGAAAGGCGCCTTTTTATGCCCCCACCCCAGCCCAACCCCACCCCAAGTGGCGCGAAAGTCAAGGGAGGGGGTGGGCTGGGAGCCTGCTCTGACTTCCGTAATGTCACGTAGTACCTGTGTACTACGTGACATTACAGTCAAAAGAGGCAGCGCCAGCACCTGCTACGGTGCTGCGCAGCCGAACTCTCTGCCCTCGGCAATCGCTGCACACAAACCTAAACATGAGAAGCCCTCCAGCCAGGGGCAGGGACCGGGGCAAATGTGCCCCCAGGGCAATTGCGCCCCGGGCAGCTGCCCGCCTCGCCTGTGCCAAGAAACGGGCCTAGTACCTGGTAAATGTCCATCTAATCGCTGATGATTGGTTTCAACAGCAAGTCAGGGCAAGAAACAGATGCAAGGAAGCATATACTATATATGAAGTACACCTCTGAAGGCACACTTGGTTAACACATTTGTATTTCACTTGCAACTGGTTTAGCGCTCTAAGAGCTGCAGTGAAGCCTTATTATTGTTATATGAGGGTATTTATTGAACTTTACCTTTCAGGAAGGCTAGTTAGGAAGCACAGACATAGCTCAAAGAGATGCTCGGGCATGTTTATGGGAGGAAAGGGGCAGGTAGTGGGTGGGAAAGGTCATAAGGACTAGCATGGCCATGGGCGGTCGATGGGTGGGTAAATATCCCAACCCCTCACATCCCATTTCCGTAAAGTAAGCGGTCTCGCATAGCCACTGTAGGTGGCCTCGCTGCGTGTGGCTCTGTAAGATAAAGGGAGGAACATTAATGTGACAGTGGTAGAGGTAGATGGCTGGGCAAAGCCGGGAAATACCCCGCTGCTGTGTGCCAAATTACTTTTCACATTTGGCTAACCGTGGGTTATTTCAGAAATAACCCTGGTTATTACTTGCATCAAACAATAAAACAAAATGGCAGCTTTTTTCATTTCTGAAAAGTCTCTCTACTGAAAAGCAGCATGGGACATATAGCTACAATTTTAGGAGAAGCGGTCACCCCCTTATCCATCAAATATTTGACCAACTACTGTACGGAATAACCCCAGACCCCTCCTGGAAATCGAAGCAACGCTTCAAGTCCAAGTTGTTTCGTACCTGGTCCAATTCTGTCCAGCGTTTTTTGCTGTGCGCTGAGCAGAAATAGAAATGAATAGGAGTAGGCCGAAAACAGTGTTGTTTGGCTTTCTTAATAACTTTTTCATTTTACGAAAGAATCTTTCCCAGTAATTGCAGTCTGGTGGGGAAGGTGGAGTGTGGCTTAGCAAGGTTCTTAGCAATTCAATTTTTGGGTTTCCTATGCAACTTGATGCTCAACTATAGTGCGGCTTCCACCGCAAAAAAATTTAGATGTGTATATTCTTCATCACTTTCCTGATGGATCGATGAGATGCATTTTCTTAAAATTTAGATTAAATCTATTGGAAATTATGGAACATGTAGATTGTGCAAGAACCCTAAAATAATTGAGACCCGAATTGAAAGGATATCAGAACAGAGTGCTTCAGTAGATTTGTATTTGATAATGAAGCCATCACCTCAGAACACTACAGGGGTCTTTGTGCGCATGGTAGACAGGCGGATCCTAGCCTAGATGTGGTGGAGTACTAGAATAGAATAGAAAACCTACTGGTTAAGGTATTTTTGTAGATGAGTGTATTCTTTATTTTTAGACTTCGTCAGTATTACATTTATAAGAATTTGTTATTTCACTGTAATCCTTTGTATTCACTGATCATAATCTAATGTTAATAGTGTGTAATGTTTGACCTTTTCAGACCAAAAATGCAAAAAAATCACTTTTAGAATGTGCTGTCCTTCCATTCTCTCTCATGTTCTAAAGTCAAATTAATGTCTCTATGAGGAAACAAAAATCCCAATTTCATATCTTGTCACAGCTGTTTTCTTGTAGGTAGTTGCTAGTCTAAATTTAGCCAAATCAGTTACAGCTGCGCCCCCTGCATTCAGACTCTAGAATAGAAATATGGGCCAGTTTCCATCTGATCTTAAACCTCCTTCCAATGCTTAAGTAAAGGCATAATTATATAACATCCAAACTTGCATAATATATGAAAACCACATGTGTAATTATTAATGTAAGTAAAATAAGCAAGACAGAAAGGTGCCTCATGTCACTTGCATGTCACATCTCAATATTCATCCTCATCGCCTGTTCTGTTCCTTCGGCCTTCTGCCAGCATTGCTCATCTGCGTTGCTCGCCTGGCTGCCCCATCTCATATCATGCACGTGTTTTGCTATATTTCTGTGTCACTGTACTTCCATTAAGTGTCAACCTGCTTTCCTTTATATTGCGTAAGCAACGTTACCTTTGGTGTAAAGCAAAAAATGCCGTCAGACTCTTCAATGTGGCATCGTAGCAAACTTTGTAAAGTAACCGGTACTTTCTGTAGAACTTGGCAATTAGCCACTGGGTACTGGCCAGTCGTTTGCAGCTGTATCCTTAATTATAACCAATGGGAGGAGGCCCTTTTGCCATGTGTGTGCATTTTATATCAGAGCAACATGCTATGTGTGTGTGTGTGTGTGTGGTGTGTGTGTGTGTGTGGTAATATTTGGCTCCAAGCTAATTTCTTTATTTTCAGTTAGCAAGCGCTGCACAATCTCTTATCTAATGCAAGGTTGGCTATTAATAACAATACGTTTTGAAACATTACCCTTTGAAAGTGTGGGATGAATATATTAATATAACATTCCTTATTTTGGGGTATGGTATGACAGTTTGTACAGTAAGTGGTACTTTCTGTAGCACTCGGCAATTAGCCACTGGGTACTGGCCCGTCGTTTGTGGCTGTACCCTTAATAATAACCAATGGGAGGAGGCCCTTTTGCCATGTGCGTGCATTTTATTTTGTGGTCATTTCTGGCTTCCAGCACATTTCTTGGAATTCAGTTGTCTCTTGCCATGATCTTGTATGCCCGCTTAGCAAATGAGAGGGTCGCTTTTAATAACTTTACATTTTGTACCAAGACCCTTCTAAAGTGGAGGTTAATAGATGAATGTGGCATTCCTTATTCTGTCCTCATCTTAGTTTCCAGCAGCCATGTTGGATTTTGTCACGGTGTCATATGTGACTGGCCAACCCCTGATGACCAATGAAACGCATTCCTTGTTCTACATTGCAGTTATTTCTTAGTAGAATATTGGTTTGGGTTAATGTTAATGTTAATGTTAAAGGCTATTTGTACCGCGCACCATCACCACCGGAGTGGTCCCCTAGCGCTCTTAAGGCAAATCCATTCCGTTTGCAGCTGAGCCAACAAACCCATTGGAACCATTAGCAATTAGGATGCTGTATATCCTAGATGCTTTACCAAAATAATTCATGATATTATAGCATTAAAACATGTAATGCACGGTTATGTGGTGCACTGTGTAGTATGCACTATAAATGCACAGTGGCATGAGTCTTGCTCATAAAAATGCTAAGATTATTTAAAAGGAGTGTCTGAGCAGATTCACACTCTGAAGCTCCACCCCTCGAAGCTCTGTTTAAATAGCTAAATACAGTGTGATTTATGGCACGTGTGTAATGAGTGTTTTACTGGAATGTACAAGCCCCATAATATGTGTAACCGAATTGAAAGAACTGCATTGCAGTGCATTAAAATCATGTTTGCGCAGTTGCTGTAGCTACCAATGCTCTGTATTGTGTTTTTACTTTTTGCTATTAGACAGACGAGCATTGGAGCAGTTCCAGATGGCAAAGTATTCTTCCAAAGTTTCAGGCCCAAGATGCATTGGGCCAATTTAGGTTGTCTATTATTTGTTGTGTGATCTTGACTTACTGCTCAAGTTACCTTCAGTTCATTTTTAAGCATCATTTGCAGGCACTGATGTTTTGTTGTTTAATGTTGGTGAGGCCTACAGTTCACGGGGAGGCCACTGCTAAAGCCTCTTGTCTAAAAGATCCAGGTGATTTCCCAGTCATTTCTATACAGGATTGTGAAATCTGTCAAGGGACATTGTTCTTAGCAATGACGTATATCCAGGCATAGCGGGGCTACCTCCTACTTGGCCCCCCTCCCCACAGACATAAAACCATATTAATCTTCGCCTTATCTCAATGATTGCACAGACTCTTATTGTTGTATTGGAAAACATACAGGTCAGTTTATTGGTGTCAACTCATGAGCTGTCCTGGCCTTGCCTCGGTCCCGAGTGGACCTGGCAAACACATCTCGAGGTGGCCCTGTGCCATTCACAGGCTTTACACAAACCGGTGAGCCATCACTTTGGTTTTCTTCTCCTTCCGGGTGACCCCGTCACTTGCGGCTTTAGTTCTTAGCGGGTAGTCAAGCGAGCCTCTGGTTTTATTTTTCTGCCCGGACAGTCACTACCATGCACCTGTGTTAGGCAAGATTTGGTGCATACCCTTTGGGTGCACTACAACAACCTTGACCTCCTGGCAAAAGGAACCCAGCCTTTGGTATAAGTCTGTACTGCACAGGTTGGTAGTCTGGCTGAGCAGCAAGGCTTATCTCAAAGGGTGGGGGGGTCACTGTGAGCAATAGAGTGGTTACACAGAGATTCACAGTGACAGTATCCAAATAAACTCTTACAAACAAGGTTTCTTGATTAAACAATTATTAATTTATTAAACAGTCAGCTTGGATAAGCCTTCTACAAAAGGGGCAATATAATAGTAACACACAAATACACTGAAAAATACACAATCTCAGTTTCTCTAAATCAGCAAGTACTCATTTGGGATGGCACACAGACACTTCCTACACCCTCAGATGGCTTAAATAGCTAGGACACCGTGGACATTAATATATTGCTGGTACATATAGATCAGTATTGAGATGAGTGTCAAAGTAAAGAGGTTTCAGACAAGAATATTCTGAAGCAGGTAAGTAATTTAGAACCCCCCAATGCAAACTAAGTTAACCCTTTAACGTAGCTAGAAAACACACTATCAAAGGACAGAAGAGTCATTCAGGGAGCCAGGCCAGCCAATGTCAATTGGGCAAAAGTCTAGGTGAGCTGAAGCACTTCTTTGCAGGTAAGTAAAAGTCTTGCACAATGTTTTAGAAGTCTTAGTAGAAAAAATAGAATCAATGTAGGGGCACATGCTGGGAGGCTTGTGAGAAGTAGAAGATGCAAGCAACTCTACAGGAGCAACCACGACAAGTCTCAACTAAGAACAAGTATGGGTACAAGACAAGAGGTACGTTCTCTTAGACTGTACAGTACCTTTGGTTCGAAGAAATGGTTCCAGCTGGCGTCTGTTCCTGTATGGCTCTGTAGAGCCTTTTGTTCCTGTGCCTCAGTCGTGGGGACAAGAGGGAGGACTTCTGGGGACTCCTGCAACACAACGGAATGGTTAGCGCCAGTAAAGGGCAAATTTCAATTCAGTGGCACTTCGGCATTTCAGCTCCTCACGTCTGACAGCAAATAGCAACACTGCGGTTCTCAGATACCACTTAAGACATTCCTTGCTTCTGTGGTACAGCACTCTGTTGAGGTGGCTCAGGCTTGGTCAGTCCTGCATCAGGGAAGTCCGGAGGATATTCCTAGTGCTCGGGTCCAACTTAAAAGCGATCATCTCGATTAGGTGTTCCTCCTCCCCTTGGCACTTCGGTTCCAGCAGCAGCGGCAGTGGAAGTATAGCCAGCTTTGAGGGGATGTCCAAACGTGTTCACTTTGGAGTTCATTGGTCCAACCATCTCAAGGGGAGAAGTCTTCCTTGCAGGGTTACGGAAGTTGAGGCGAATTTGGAGCTTCTGCACAGCAGCAGGGCTTCACCGGGCAAACCAACGGTCCAGGAGTTGCAGCAGGCATCTCTTCCAAGTTATTCTTCTGATTCCTTCCTTCAGTGGTCGACTCTGTCTTCCAAGCCAAAACACCTTGCCTTTTATGCAGGTTTCTCCGATTCATTCCAGCCTAGCTGTCAATCCCCCCGCAGGGTGGCTGTCCTTGCCAGACAGCCAGCCGGCCAATCACCTTTGGATGCATTTCTGTAACCAAGCGGATTAAGCACATGGAGTTTCGGGCACCTCCCTCTCTTCCTGCCGCTTCTAGACATACTCGAGCCAGAGGCTTCACTCATGAATCCCACCAAAGACAAAATGAGCAAAGGGACCAAACCTAGTAAATTTCAGGAAGGACGTTTCCAACAGGAAATAGTGAAAAAAGAAGACCGGGGCCATTTTGACCAAATGGGCACCCATGGTGCTTTACTGCAGCTGCAAACGCAGCCCGCGGCAAAAAAGTCCCAATGGTAGTTAAAAGTAAACCACTGCCACAGCCATTAATTGTAAAATGTGTAACAACATTTTTACATGAGAAACTAGAGAAAGGGAATACTAAGTAACCCCTCCAGCACCCTATTGTAAGATAGTGTGTGCTGGGTCTAGAAAGTTACAAATTTAAGTAAAGTCAATTTCACTTTACTGCTCTTGGAAACAGTAGTTTGCCCAAGAGAAGGTATTTAAACCTTTGGGAAATCTGAAAGACTTCTCTGTGTCACTGCACTGGAGGTGCTATGTGTCAGAATGTAAAAATGATGATGCCTATGGAGTTATTGTCAGACTCCCATAACCAAAAGAAACACAGAGTTTATATAACAGTAAAATACATGAGAGTGGGGAAATGGTCTCACTCTCTCCAGGTTAAAAATGAAAAAGTCCTAGGGCCTCATTACGACCCAGGCGGTAAGGGGTTTACGCCAGCGTAAACATCGCCGACCCTTACCGCCTGAGTACGAGATCCCTTAGCGCCATGGCGGATCTAACACCTGCTTTTAGCAGGTGTAAAAATCCATGGCGCTAAGGGACCTTGATGTTAATTACGCCACCGTAATTTACGGTGGCGTAATTAACGCCTTCCCCACTCCCATTATGCCCTATGGGGCAAAAATGGGAATGGGGAAGGGTAAATGGGTATTGGGGACTTACCGCCCCGCCAAGGTCGGAATGGGGCGGTAAGTCCGCCAACCCCCATGGCAGAGTTGGCAACTTAGCGCCATGGTCCATGGTGCCAATAGCGCCATGGACCTCCGCCAAGGTCGTAATGAGGCCCCTAGAGTCCAGAAAAAGTGCTGGGGGTCTCTAAGGTAGAGGGGAATTAGCACATTTCTGATAATTCTCCCTAACAACCTGTATGGAGCGTCACCCCAGTGCCACTACAGTTACAAGGAATCCAAACTGACCACAACCGTGTCAGTGCCCATAAAACGCCAACCTGTCTCCTAGAGCCAGCAGGTATAGGTCACGGCAGCATCCGCAGCGTGACTAATCCCCAGCTAACTCCGCCTGTGACAAAGGAAAAACACCATTAGAGATATAACAAAACTATCATAAGGAAAACAACATTATTTCATTAAGAGTAACAGAAACCGCAAACAGCCATTCACATTTTGCCCAAATCATAAAAATGTTGTTAACCTCATTCAAAACAATATGTCCTTCTTCTAACTCACCCTGCCAAATTCCTTCAAGAGGAGCAGGTTGGTGGGTGGCATGCCCGGTGCTGGAAAAGAGACTGGCTCCATCCAGCGCCGGCTTTTTAAGTGCCCTGAACCCAGGGACACCAGATGGTTTCAGCCAGCCTGGGGTGCAGGGCATGCCCCTTCCGGCTCCCTTAGAAGAGCGGAGGCAGTGCAGACCCAGGGATGGTGAGAGGGTCAGCGGGCCATAGGCGTTGCTAGGGGGTCTATAGACCGGGGGCTTTTGGTTGTAGCCCCGGATAGAAGCTCAGGTGCAACAACCAAAATGCTAGCTAGCCCTGAGTCCCGTCAGTCCCGTCATTAGCTTAGCTCCTGATCTTTTCCAGACCTAGCAACACCCCTGCAGCCCGCTATGCCAGATGGCCGCCATGGAAAGGGAAGGGGGGGTCCATACAGAGCCCCTCTTCCCTTTCCATAGCAGTCGGAGAAGCTGGGAAGCTATGGGGGTGGCCTGCACTGCCGCAACAAACAGGTAAGTGGGGTTGGAACGGGGGCTTGGAAATGGTAAAAATAAAAAAAATGAAGGGACGGAGGGTGGGGTGGAATGGCAGCCGGAGGAACCAGCCATCAGGTGGCTTGGAACGTGGGCTGAGATTGTATTTCAGCCCACGTTTCTAGCTACCTGATTGGCTGGTTCCCCCTTGCTGGGTGCGAATCAAGGCTCCTGCATTCCAGACAGAAACCAACCTGCGTTTTTCTGTCTGCAAGCAGAGACGGATGAAGGATCCTGGGCAGGGCTGTTGCCAGTTCTAGTTTCATGCAGAAAGAAAATAAAACGGGGTATATTGGGGTTCACTGTTACAGACTCAACGCCTGCACTTCCCCCACTACCTTCCCTCGTTCCCCTTACCCTCGGCTATGCTGTTGCAGTCTAGGTTGTCACCCTCTTTGCCCAAATAATACCATATGGGCTGCTGTTTTGCAGGCCATCGAAGGGAGAAATACAATCTAATGTGAATGTGTTGTCTCCTCTCGCTGATGCTGACACGATCTGCGGTAGGTTGTGAATGACGTGATTTGCATGAGTAGCAAGGGTGGCACTGCCGACATCCTGACCCCTGCCTGCTTAATGGTAAGAGGGAGGGCGAATAATATTCGAATAATTGAAATGCACCCTCGAGCCTGGGCGTCAGGTTTCGCTTCCCTTCAGAATAAATAAGGGTTGTACTATTTCAGAGTTTTGGGGTCATTACGACCCAGGCGGTAAGTACACCAACTTTACCACCATGGTGTAAACTATGTTTACACCATGGTGGATGGCGGATTTACCACCCCATTCCAAGGTGAGTGGGGCGGTAAATCCCCATTTCCCATTTAAACTTCCCCATTCCCATTTTTGCCCCATAGGGCATAATTGGAGTGGAGAAGGCGCTAATTACGGCACCGTAAATTACGGTGCCGTAATTAGCACCAAGGCGGTTTAGCGCCATGGATTTTAACGGCTGCTAAAAGCAGCCATTAAAATTGGAATCAGGCGTTAAGGGTTAACGACGGCGTTAACCCTTAACGCCTGAGTTGTAATGAGGCCCTTTGTGTGTTAATAACACGTGGGCAGATGCGTTGAAGTTACTGATTACAACCTCCAGCAGGTATCCACCCCTTCTCTCTCCCCGTATCCACTCCTTCTCTCTCCCGCTAATGGAAAGAGAAAAATGAGTGAGGGCAAATATCGTGGCTGCGCTTATGCACTAATGTATAATAAAGTACAGCTTCGCCAGCTGCTCAGGTGCAGGGTGTCTGAGAGCGGGGCTGCCTCAAATTCTGTCTTCTTGAACGTAAAAGAAGAGTCGTGCGGATGATTATGGAGCGTGCGCTGCGCGGGAGGCCTCACGAGCACCTGCAGCGTGTGTAAGTAAGGACTGTGAGTGATGGATGCGTCTGAATGGAGAACTCCTGACCTCTGAGAAGGCCTTCAGCAGGCATGAGAAGGAGGAGGGGTGCGCCGCGCATTCTGGGCTCTGAGCAAGACAGGCAATTTGGGTTTTTGTGTAGGCATGAGATCTGCACTGTCCGGGCCATGAGATGTCAACATTTGGCAAATGCTGTTAGTACCTGTCAGGGCAGTTACTAGCCCATTTGGTGCTCAGGGCGAAACACTAGTAATGCGCCCCCCCAACCCCACTCCCACTGCACGCCACTCCCACTGCATGCCACTCCCACCGTGCGCCACTCCCAAACAAATGAAATCGGTTTTATTACATCATGATTCAATAACTTTGAAGTAACTCCTTGGACAAAGCAGAGTACACAAACAGTATATACTACTTTTAAAGTTTTGTGTCCATTTTTAGTCTATGTTAAGGGCACTCTCCTCGACTTTGCTGCTGCGAAAGTATTTATTGCTGCTGCATAATCAATTTTTTCGACATATCGGACCCCATATTTGGATGTGATGAAACGTTCTCTTCTCAAGAGATCAGCAGTATGGTTCTGGCCTCGTCGAAGTTAGGAGGCTAGAACGGAAAGGACCAGAAGCTCTGGGGCTCTCTTAGAAGACAGGCCACAGGAAAAGCTCCATCTCCAGGTGTTACTCAAGACCTCCAGTGTGCCATGAGATGAGTCACAACAATGAGATTGCGAATATAACTAACCTCTACAATAGGACAGTTAGATATGCCTACCATGTTCTATCCTCTGAGAAGATTTGTAAGACCAAGAAAAGGTCCTCGCCTTGGTACTCTCACACTGAAATCTAGGACCCGTGCTCTGGATACTAACTGGTGCAAAAATGATCTTGCGGAGGACACGTTTTTTTACAATAACTGTCAGACTCTCTTCCACAATACAGAGCAATGCATATGTTCTTTCCCCCTGCATTAATGAACATGCCAACAGAAAGGGAGCTCTTTCAGGTGGTAAAGGATTTTGCTAGTCCTGATGCTATAGCCAGAGCGTCTCACGGGGACCAGTGGGATACAGGGACCAGTTGGAGCACACATTGGGATACAGTGGGACACAGGGACCAGTGGGGGCACACATTGGGACACAAGGACCAGTGGGGGCACACATTGGGACACAGGGACCAGTGGGGGCAGGGGACCAGTGGGGGCACACATTGGGACACAAAGACCAGTGGGGGCACACATTGGAACACAAGGACCAGTGCATAGCAACAGCTAATGAGATAAGCCATCAGATAACAAAAGTTGAATTTCAACAACACAGCTTTCTTCAGTACTTTCTAAATCTGTATAACAGCATGAATTGAACAATATCAGGTGTCACCCCTGTCTTGTTGTGACGTGATCGTTAGTACCTACATGAGAGAAATTGAAGAGGTGTGGATATGGTCAAAGCACTTTAGTATTTGTATCCATCCTAAAATGCTATTCTCTCCTCTTCAGACGCACAGTACACTGAACAATTTTGGCCATGTAATAGCCACATTCTAAACATGACTTCAAAAGGTAGTACTTTTGAAACCATCTTTTGACACTTAACTGATGCGTAACCACACACACGGAAGGCCCTTCTTAAACAAAAATGTTGTTTCAGAAAATATGAACACTTTCAGCAGTGAGTAAGTTTGTCCTGTTCTGGATTTGATTCTGTGTGAATAACACTGATAAATGTGTAGGTATAACTTTGGCCCGTAAAAAGTATGCCTAGTAAATCCCCTGTGTCTGACTGACTGAACAGCCAGTTGGGAGTTTCCATATTGTACGCAATAAAAATACATTTGCCATTTCTCAATTCCTATTGGTTAAGTAGAAACCTACCGCTTATCGCTATAAGATGATGGTACTTTATGCATCAGGTATCATATCTAAAGTAATCCAATAGAACGGTTTTAGGTTTTATGTCTCCAAGTAAAGTGGCTCTTTTAATGTACCCATACGGGGAATGTACACATGAATGACACACGTGTAAGATTAAGATTGGCTTGTCTAATTACGCTCAGGTCAGCACATTTTGTAAAATAAATGATTTGTAACACAAAAAAATGCAAAAAGAGCTGTTCGGTTTGTCAGAGCACATCACTTCAGGCAATGGCACCTCAGGCCATTCGGTGCTGGGAGGTGTTCCCTGCATACTCTGCAGTGGGGCGGGGGACGGGCAGAGGGGACTTGGGCTATCTAGCATAGGTGGTGGGCTTTGTGTTGGAAAACCCTTTGGCACACACACCCACCTCAAATCTCATGGATTATAGGAAAATGGTCAGCCAATTACGAATGAAGCACTGTTACTAGTTCCGCTATTGGTAGTGGTTTCTGATTTAATACATGCCACATTTGTTATTTACATAACTACTTGGGCATTTCGGTAGGAAGCGACATTGCCACTACAGCAGCCTTATTTATAACCCACTATATCCTTGTACTGTAGTACATTGGGACACGGGGATACAGGGGGGGCACACCCTGGGACACGGGGATACAGGGGGGGCACACATTGGGACACGGGGACACAGGAGGGAAGGGGGGCACACATTGGGACACAGGAGGGCACACATTGGGACAGGGGGTTACAGGGGGGGCACACATTGGGAAAAGGGGACCAGTGAAAACACACACTCTCATACTCTCATACTTTCATGCTGACACAAACACACACTCAGTACACACAGCTCTGACAGGGAAAACACAAACAAAGGGGTCAAGGACTTAGAAGAACAAAGCATAATAAAAATAATAAAATAAACATGGTAGGCACCTACCTTCTTTCTGATGAAGCGTGCACACAAACAAGTCCGAGCTGCAAATAAATGTTTCTTCCAGGAACGCTGCAAGGAAAGCAGTGAAGTCTTCGAAGTGCAGGGTCCAAGAACGCCGTCTCGATAAAGCCAGCAGCAAAGGTGGGCGGCCAGCAGGAAAGGCGCCTTTTTATGCCCCCACCCCAGCCCAACCCCACCCCAAGTGGCGCGAAAGTCAAGGGAGGGGGTGGGCTGGGAGCCTGCTCTGACTTCCGTAATGTCACGTAGTACCTGTGTACTACGTGACATTACAGTCAAAAGAGGCAGCGCCAGCACCTGCTACGGTGCTGCGCAGCCGAACTCTCTGCCCTCGGCAATCGCTGCACACAAACCTAAACATGAGAAGCCCTCCAGCCAGGGGCAGGGACCGGGGCAAATGTGCCCCCAGGGCAATTGCGCCCCGGGCAGCTGCCCGCCTCGCCTGTGCCAAGAAACGGGCCTAGTACCTGGTAAATGTCCATCTAATCGCTGATGATTGGTTTCAACAGCAAGTCAGGGCAAGAAACAGATGCAAGGAAGCATATACTATATATGAAGTACACCTCTGAAGGCACACTTGGTTAACACATTTGTATTTCACTTGCAACTGGTTTAGCGCTCTAAGAGCTGCAGTGAAGCCTTATTATTGTTATATGAGGGTATTTATTGAACTTTACCTTTCAGGAAGGCTAGTTAGGAAGCACAGACATAGCTCAAAGAGATTCTCGGGCATGTTTATGGGAGGAAAGGGGCAGGTAGTGGGTGAGGAAGGTCATAAGGACTAGCATGGTCTTGGGTGGTCGATGGGTGGGTAAATATCCCAACCCCTCACATCCCATTTCCGTAAAGTAAGCGGTCTCGCACAGCCACTGTAGGTGGCCCCGCTGCGTGTGGCTCTGTAAGATAAAGGGAGGAACATTAATGTGACCGTGGTAGAGGTAGATGGATGGGCACAGGCCGGGAAATACCCCACTGATGTGTGCCAAATTGCTTTCTAGGTGTTTGGTGGAGAGACCTGAGGACATGTTATCCCTAGGGACGATCCCAAAAGCTGATAGGCTACAGCATCTTGGGTCTGGTTAACCAGTTATGCGGAAGAGCATGATGGGGCTAGAGAGGAGAGCTTAGTCATGTCTCGATTAGTGATGATGTACTAATGACTAGGCCGGTGGCAGGTGTCTATGGGGGATTTGTATGTGGTGTGTGTCCTGGTTTTCCCTTGGCATGTGAACTCCTTACCTCCCCTTAGCACTTGCCTAGCCCCTTGAGCCCCCACCTCCTGTACTTCCTCCCTCCCCCAGCCCTTCCGCCTTGACCTTCATTCTCCGCTTGCAGTTATTGTCACTGCACTTGCAGGGTCTGAATGTCACAAGGCCTAGTGTGACCATTATTGTTGTTTCTTCCTCGGCCCCCACCCCTTTCTGTCTTGTGGCACCTGGAAACACTTGAGCATAGGCGCCATACAAATGTCCAATAAATAAATAAAAAAGAAGGTGCTAGGAGATCTTAGAAGGTAGTCGGTTATTCAGTGGAAGAGAGGAGCAGGACTTACAGGGCAAAATATCCTGCAGCCCTGTACACCTGCCACTGGCCACCTGCAGACAGATCTCCTTTCACTAGCTCACGTTGCTAATATCAATAACTCTTTGTCTGTCTTTCTCTCTCCCTCTATCTCTTTCTCTTGCAAATAGATCCATTGCACCCCACCTGCAACAAAACAAGCATTTGCGAGTTGGCATATGAGGGGAAGGGGCAGTCTGGAAACGCCACTCATTAACATAAGCTACACGCTAAGGCTTATGGGAAACAAGAACATTTGGGTAAAAAAAGGACTGCTTGACATTTGAAGTCCGCAGGCACCAATAACACCTTCCTTAGTATATTGGTTAGGAGGCTGGGAGATGCCTGTAACCTCACTCTGACATATATTGTGGGCAAAGGTATCATGGACTGGCATTGGGAGATGATCGTGTGCACTGTTGTTGTTATAATGTAACATTGTAAGCCATTCTATAAAAACCTTTCTCAGGGGTCCCTCCCGCCCCTCTGAATTCGCTTTGGTTGGTTCGGGCTCTCTGGCTACGCTTGGTCACTCTGGCATATTTGTGGGAAATGCCCAAACAGTTAAACATTTCACCAGCCGCCACTGGTGGCGCGCAGGCCAGGGGGCATTGGAACATAGACATTTTCTAACACTTTGTACTGCTCTTTTTGGGCCAAGTCAACTTGCTGAATGATGGAGGAGGGTTTGTTGTGGAGATTGTA
Organism: Ambystoma mexicanum; assembly: GCF_040938575.1. NCBI lineage: Eukaryota > Metazoa > Chordata > Amphibia > Caudata > Ambystomatidae > Ambystoma > Ambystoma mexicanum. The sequence continues at coordinate 310,494,283 of NC_090921.1, forward strand.
TAGCATGATGTGGCAGGCAGATTGGACATGTTATGTAGCATGACATTTTTGTCTCACATAAGGGGAAAGGCCAACATCATGTGTTTTGTTGCATGGGTAGGGTGGGGGCATTTGTGCTATCAGCAAGTAACTGTTTTCTTACTGTGGCATTGTATGTTTTACTGGTGTTAAGGGCACAGACAACATGATGAGTGTTCTGACAGGGTGAGTCGTGTGTGGAGACGTTTGTGCAGCCAAACAAGGAATCATTGCATGTTTTACTTGCGTGAAGGGCAGAGTCAGTATGAAGAGTATTCGTACATGGAGATGCAGCAGTTGGGCAAGCATTTTTGTAACAGCAATAGCATATTGTCTTCCTGAGGCAGGAGAGTTTTACTGGTGTTGGCAAAACCAGCAAGGGAATGTTCGTACATGAGCATGTTTTCTTATGGTATCGTTACTGTGCATAGTATTACTAGCCACACACAGAGTTGGCTGGTACATTTGGGTGTTAGGACACAGGAGCCAGGCGCAGCCCACTTGTTTCTACGCGCTGTGAAAGATTTAAGGTTTGATTAAAACACATGCTCACATCTGTCACCTAGTATACAGTGCGCTGCGTGACCCTGCGGCAGCATGTTCAGCATGCCCATTGAGCATGCATGGTGGTCCCGGCCGGCCCAGAGTGTGGCGCCGATTTGCTTTGTTGCCAATCTTGGGATGGAGGTCCTCAGCATGGCTCGCAGGGGCGGGACACATTTTGTGTTAAGCAAACTGTGCACTGCCTGTGAAAATCTGCAGCGGGCCCTATGCGCATAAGAAAGTTGTGGCGGATTAGAATATGGAGTTCATGAGCAGACGACTTGATGCTTTCAAGGGCTGGATTCCCCCTAGCATCTCCTCATATGGATTGGTGTGCATTATGTCTGACATTATATCAGCACACAAATGGAAACCAGCATGGTGGGAGACTGGTGACAGGGCCCTGTGGCAACCCCCTATTGTTGTAAGGAACTGCTCGTCTGCACAAGCCTTCTGTAAACGAGGCACCTGTGTTCGTCTTTGGTTATGCAGGGAGTGTGTCCATTCTGTTGGAAATAAACAGAGTTGAGTGGTTGTGGCATGCGCGCTCTCGCTTAATCTCCCGAAGGGTTTGCATTATGCCCTCTGACGCATCACTAATGTTTGAGACAGTCCCATAAACATCAGCGTTCAGGTTATGAAGAAGCAGTTCAGCAAAGAGAACATTCACTGGCACATGCCCAGTAAATCCTTTTAATGTGCTTTGCCATACATTTTCATGCCAAGAAGACCCCAAAAACATGCTTTGCTCTGTAAAGTATCACGTGATTCATATTTTAGGGTTTGAGTGGGGTATAGTGGTTTAAGTAGCAAAATAGTACTGAATAATCTCCCATGTGTTCCATATAGCGCCCTAAAACCAGTGCCAGTGTTTCACAGCACTTGAAATGCCAATTGTCATTATTTTCCATTTCTGAACTATTCAATGTATCGACCTTAAAAGAGACATCACCTGGAATTCAATCCTGGGGTGTTGCCAGTCACAGATCTGGGCAAAGGGTGTGATAACCTACTGGTCTCTTATTCATGCATACACAGTTACAGCAAATGGAATGCTTTGCAAACTGTTATATGTGTATCCATAACTGTGCAGGCATGTACTTTGCTAAACGGAAGCCTGTATTTTCATCATACTTTGAGACCAGGGGGGCAGACCCAGATAGGCACTGGGGAATATGGGGAAGTTCATGAGCAGGTTGAGGATCACGAGCCTGGATGGGAAAGAGGCTTGGAAAGCGTTTGATGGGAAAGGCCTGGAAATCCGTGCTGCCCATCGCTTATATGAGCACAGACCGGAGAACGTGTGGCAAGAGAAGCAACTCTCCCTCCTAGTAGTTCTTTATCAACTGTGGACCATGTCCGACTCTGCATCCTGAATGAGAGTGTGCACAATGTCAACATTGCTAGAGATGAAGCACTTTTGGCTTCTAAGTCATATACATGAACTGCACTCTTGGCAAAGCAGTGATCTTGGAGAGTATCGTGATCCACATCTGATAGTGAATTCTTTGAGTGCTAGAGCAGAAAGCAGCAAAGGTAGCTCAGCAGGGCGAGTGACTGTTTCTGAGATATTATATGACATTTTTTCCATTCCCTCTGAAGAAATGTGTTGTGAAAGGCGCCACTTTACCCTGGGCTGGGTCCGTCTCATACGCAGGGCAGAGTTCGGGGAACTACGGACCATCATGGTCAAAATCAATATGACTGTTGGTAGAAACCTTTGGGCGGCCTATGTGTAATACAGCTCTGTTGGGGCTCTGTCGGTTGCCAGCAATAATATACTCATTGCGGAGGGAAACCAAGCGGACCGAGAACTGGAGCCGCTAGGTTTAATCTATCACTCGAGAGCTGCTATCCTCCCACGTGATCCTGCACCCAGCACCCCACCAAACGTCATACCATAGATCTGAGGTCAGGTGGGTTATCATGACTGGGGGAATTCAGAAGATGACAAGGGCCCGGGGGCCTGCGTAGGGCCCAAAAGAAACCAGGGAGTAGCCTTACTGATAAATTCCTCACCACCGCCACCCCCATCCCCCCAGAGGACCACATTCATTGCATCCCATATAGTGCCCTGAGTCAAAATATTGGTGAATCGTTCTTTTCAAAGAATTCTATCAATTTCGCATCTGATTGCTATATCTTGGGAAAAGAGCCAAGTAGTACCACTGTTCAACAAAGGAGACGTGACCGATCCCCATTGTTACCGCCCAATTGCCTTAATGGATGTTTCTAACAAGATTTTTGCGGAATGTTTCACTTCGAGACTGGAGGATTGGGTTTCGGAGAATGTTGTCCTACCAAACACACAGGCTGGTTTTCGCAAAGGGTTCTCGACTATCGACCAGTGTTTTATTCTGAATCCAATAGTGGAGAAGAACTGCCTGTTTACCACCTTTTTGAATCTCTCCAAAGCTTGACTCCATCAGCCGAACGCTACTATGGTACAAGCTAAACAGAATCTGGGTTCCCCCCAAGCTCCCCCAATCAATGAAGGTACTTTTATATGGATTCCTCAGTGGCAGTCAGGGCAATAGGCATTATGGATATTCAAGGATGTTAGTACTAATAAGGGGGTGTTGGGAAGGGGGAAGCTCAGTTCCCCACCTAGGCGCTTTAAAGTAAGGTGAGATGCATTCGAGGCACTGTGATGAGCCAGCGGGACCCTATGTCAATATAACCAATTATAGTTTAACTACATGGTGTGGCACAAGGCTCGGGCGGCATCACCATTTTGCGTAAATATTAGTAATCCTCTGTAGAAAGAAAGGCCTGAGCGATAAATGCAGCATTGCCAGCATTAGGCCCAAATCCATGAGGCCACAGAAATCTCCAGTCATGCCCGAGCTCCCATGAGGACAGTGCGCACCCCCACCCACCACACCATCTATTCATTGGTCCAAAAGTGTTGGAAAGATGTGTTTTTCAGCCACGAGGAATTGGCCTTACAAGGCCGCAATCAGAGACCGGCGCCTGGTGTGCATGTTACCTCACACTGCCCAATGCTTGACCTGGCCCATTCCCGGGTGACCACGAGTTATAGCCCATATAACTGACGAAACCCTAAGATCCCCGAATTCCATGACACGGATGCTCTTTGACTCCCAACCCCAAAGTAACAAGTCCTGAAATGTTCAAAGAGGATGGATAGGGCATAACGGTGAAGCGACAATCGTGTGATATGTATTGCGAGGTGCTGGGAGGGATAAATTAGAGAACAAAACGAGGGTGGATGCCTTGGAGCCGGATGGTGCAGAGGGAGTGAATGAAATGTGTGTAAAGGTTAGAGTGCCCCAGAACCTCCTGTGTGCCAGTCTTAAGGCACGCCAAGTGCACAGTATGAGTGATAAAACAAGCTGTATAGTAGGAGTATATTTAATTTGTTTTCTGATGAGAGAAGAAAATGAACCCTGTAGCACCCATGTGATGAAGATGATCGGACTGGGCTGGGCTGGGACCAATAAACTGCCATCCTTTATGGATAAAGGTGGTAACTGTATAGGGTCCATCAAATCAGCCGAGCAGGTTTTTACTGTCTGTATTGCATCATCTATGACGATGTTTTGCTTTATAAGATTCTGCTTGTGCTACTTTTCGAAAGAACATTCTTAGCAGCAGAGTTCTTTGCTGTTGCTCTCATCTGCGTGTGAGATTATAACTTTTTTATCCTTACAAGATCGACTTGGGCCTTTCTTCCCTAGCGGGTTGTATTTTTTCTGGTGTGAGCATTCAGGGATCTGCCTTCAGGGGTCAAACAAAGATGCCCTCTAGCACTCCTTTTATTCGCTTTATTTCTCTTTATTTCTCTGAAATTGTAATCCCCATGATGCCATGCAAAGCCTGATAAACCCCTGTTTGAGAAGGTGTAAAATATAGCTCGCTTATGTATGCCGATGATACCATCCATTATGGACCTAACAGTCAGAGGAGTACAGCAGAGTCTGGAGTATGCTAATAACGACTTCCAGGTGCATGGCCTTAAACTGAGCCTTGCAAAAACCATAATTGTGGTGTTTGGCAAATGAAATAATGATTTTAATTGGGTGCTTGAAATCTCAGCAATAGAAGTTGTGAATGAATATAGATACTTGGGTCTGCTCTTCTCTTGGAGCGGAACATGGAGAAGTCATGTAAATACAACGGTGAAGCAAGCATTGGCGGCTCTTAGAGGGCTTCTCTGCTTTTATCATCAATTTGGAGTAAAACATTTAGATAAATGCCTCAAGGGGCTGCAATCTCAAACTAATACGGCAGTCCTCTATAGTGTGGAAATCTGGGGTATGTCCTCGTGTAGGTCCCTGGTAAGTTTCCAAAATGCATGCTTATGTGGAATTGTGGCCTTACCGGCGAGAACCCTTGGAGACAGAGGCATAGACAGGGTAGGGCCTGAGTGGGCAAGGCCCAACCAAAATCTGTAAATGTCCACCTACCAGCGCTGTGTGGGCATTTACAGATGTTAATGTGACTGCAGTGGGCCCAACTATATCAGCTTCAGGCCGCACTTGTTAGACAACCCTGGACGCGTCTCTGCCTGCAGATGCTCTGCGGCATGAATTGGGACTTGTCAACATCTGGCTTTTAGCTGAGGAGCTGTTTCTGGTCTTCTTTCTGAAAGCCCACCTCACTACTCCTACGAATACAAATCTTGGTGCTGCATTGAGGTGAACTATGCTGCTACCCTAGCAAAGATTGCTCCAGCTGGTATAACAGCGGGATTAATATAATGGCCCGCTAGAGGTTGAGGGATGTGGCAGCTTTGCGTACCCTTTCAACTTTGCAACACAAGCTTTTTTTAAACAAAGAGCCGCTGCAACGAATTGGGCGCCTTTAAGGAAAGAATTGCGAAGTTGCCCTCGTTAAAATGGTATCCACCCATCCCAGAGCTCCCAAAATGTGCCCCTGCAATAGTAGAGCTAAATGCAATGCACCTGTGAGCCGTATTTGCTGATCGCACAAATATCCTAGCGCTCAGAGCTAGAGCACCATGGCTGGGACTGGGGAAGTTATTTGCCCCTGCGGTTTGGAGTGTGTGGAAAATTTAATTCATTTTTTTACGGTTTGCAGGTTTTTTTGTAATCTATGGAAACAGTAGCTTATGCCACATTTTATCAGGAACAATATCAGGCCTGTTGCTGGGGCGGTGAGCTTTTTTATGATTAATAATGATGACATTTTTTTATCTGATGCAGCGAATTTGATTACGTTTGCTTTTAAAGATATGCATAGAAGGAATATTGTAACATAGCCTTGTTCGACTTTAATCCATCCCTGTTTAAATGCACTGAATTTATTTTATAATCGGTTTGCACTGCTGTTTGTACTATGTCTGTGTGTTATGTACTTTTTTACTCTGTTCTTTTAAAACTGTTAATGGATTGCTTTCCGAAAAAAACTTTGAATCTCTCTTGGATGAGCCAACTTCGAGGATACCAGGACGAGCGAACATAGTCAGCGGCGATCGAGGCCCCACACAATAACAAGAAGGCCAGAGCCCAGATTGACAAGCCCAATGGCCTATCAGAGAGGGAGAAATCCCTAGGGTGAAATATTGAAAGGATTCTCAACCCTTGTCACCTTGTACACTGCTTCTTTTCCTGCTGAAGCAAGGAAGTGCTGGTAGCGAGCCCTCCACCTGGGCCTATTGATCATCCCACGGGAGGGAACACTCCCAAAACTCAAAATCAGAAAATGTTTTGGCCTTACTACAGAAAGAACAGCACAAGAGACAGCTTTGAACGCATAATGGGTGGACTGAAACAGGAAAACCTTTTGTATTTTCTGTATTTTATTTGTTTGTGTATGCATGTTTTACAAATGTAACCTTATACACTTTTAGAATTTGGTCATTAAAACATTAATATGGTACAATTCATATTATCGGATCCACTAATTCCTCCATATTTATCATATGTGTCATCTGCCACCATATAAAATACAAATAAAAAAAGAAAAATACAGCAGGCTTAACATAGGAACGATCTTACTTTGCAAATGGAATGCTCCTCTTCTAATCATCTAGGATCTACACAGAACCCACATCTTTTCTAAAGGTTGTCTCAAGGTGTTTCGAGTAATTGACTATATCAATAATTAAGCTGATCTGTCTGTCATGCATGCATCTATTCCAGAAGGCTCCAGACTCATAGTTATGTTAAAATTTTCCAAAATAGCAATAACAAGCCCGTGCAGCATACGGACAATTGAGGAAAAGATGTTTTACCGTTTCCTGTTCTTCTTTATTTCGGCAGAGGCGACGGAATCATGCCAATTTCTTTCATTTTCTCTGGGTCCCATGATCTCCATAGTTTCTAGTAAGTTTGGTCTGAAATTCATGTATATCCGTCTGTAATGTTTGTCAGTAAAGTGTGACAGATAATATGGTAAGGCTAGGAAACTCGGAAGATATTTTAAAAATTCAGTGCTAAGTTTCAGCAAACACAGGTCATCTATGTTCCTATTCCAGTCCCATAACCTGGCTCTTTAAAAAAAAAAGAAAATCAAGTTTTACTACCAAGGAGTGTTCTCTACTGGGACGAAATCGATCTTTTCTGGAAATCGCCTATTCAATCTTGCATGTTTTAATACTTGTATGTATTTTATCTTTTCAAAGTCTTCTTTTACAACACCTAAAATATTATTATTGTCTAACTCGAGATCTGAGTTGAGCCATTAAAGGGGGTTTGCGACACCGAAACGGGCTCCTCAAAATCCAGCCTTGAGGTGGTTCAGGACAGTTTCTGAGTTTCTAAACTGTCAAGGCTATAGAAAAGATGGGGGAAATTTGTGAGTGTAGAGCCTCTTTAGTGGGGCTTCTCGGTATCCTCTGTGTCTTCTATCCAGCTGTCTGATTTCAGCTCCCAAGGAAGCTCCTCATTGCACTCTTTTGTTCTAAATATCTGTATATGAGTGCTTGGTGTTTACCTCCAACCCCAAGCAGCAAAAGTCTGGTACCACCTTAAGCTTCACAGAATTTAAGAACCATATGCATTTATTAGATTATTTTTTGTTTTGATTTTGTAAATGATCAGGTGGTTCTTATCTGCAAAATTGTTCAGGGCATTGAAAGCTGCTTGTAGGCCTCTCTTAATGTGATCATACAGAACTACAACATCTGGGTAGGCTAGGTAGTACCTAGATTTTGGGTATTACCCAAATTGTTTGTTTACAATTGTTCGAATGAACAATTGACCGAATTTAAAGGGTCACAATTGACCTTTTCACAATTGACCGTATATATATATATCTGTTTGGTAACATATATTTATTTATATATATAGGGGTTTTGGGGGTTTGGCGTTAGGTGGGGGGTTGTGGGGGGTTCCCCCCACATATATGTTACAATTGACCTTCACAATTCGGTCAATTGTGAAAAGGTCAATTGTAATTCGAACAGTTGTAAAACGAACAATTCGTATACAACCAGATTTTGATGTACTGTTTTGGCCTTATCCAGCTCATCTTTGTCAGCCGAGCAGGCATTGAACAGAAAGGATGCAAGGATACATTCTTGTCTTAATCCTTTATTTGTCTGTATGCTGTGAGTGCAGTAACCAGATCTGTCTGTCGCACTTACCCGTCCTTGTGGCTGAAGTGGTGCTGGCTTCCTCAGCTGTCAGTACGCAGAACCCAGCATGGCATTTGGAACCATCTGCAATGGTCTAGTCTCCTTTAAGATGGCGGCTCGGCAGCATCAGAACAGGCGTCTTTCGGGCAGGCAGTTCAGGTTTCCACTATAAAAACAGGCATCAGCAGGGGTGAGTCACGTTGCAACTGTGTTTTGCTTTACGCTCTGTTTCTCACCCCCTGTTGCTGCCTTTCTCATCTTCTGCTCCTTGCTACGTTCCTTCCTGCCTTCCCCTGCTTGATTTCTTTCAATGTTTTCCCATGCTGTGCTTTCACCATACCTTCTGTTTTTCCAGCTGCCAGTGTTGCTTTGATCCTTTTCTGTAACCCTGATTCCCGTTTCAACTGGCCAGGTTTTTCTCCCTCATTGGGAGTTTTTTCCTGAGGGTTTACCCTAATGAGTGTCGTGGGTGGATAGTGTTTCTATCGCTGTCCGTCTAGGCTGTCAGGGAAGTGGATTCTATGGGCATGCTCTGTACGTACAGTGGATCAAGGTAAGTGTTTGCATAGACTTTCTAGGCCGGCTCTGACCGAGGCGTCAGTATAGATACATTCTGCCCATGAATCATCGAGACCACCTTTTACAGAGCTTTTTCCAAAGACAATTTCCACAAGTAGTATTAAATGATGATGCTTTAAAGTCTACAAAACCCACATAAATGGGAGGATTTTTTTTTAGTCAAGGTTGTTTTCGTCAGGATGCTGAAGACGAACAAGTTCTGGGCAGTGAGCCAATTTTCTCTGAAACCTACAACCATGCTTTAGCCTATTAAATATGACGGTGCCGAAGACACTATCTAATAGCTCAACAAGCCCATAATGACTGGGTTAATTCCCTTTTTAAATCAGAATTCTTTGCGCACATTCCTCAAGGTTCTCATCTTCTCTGCTTGGGGGTGAAACCAATTTGCTATTTGAAAGTGAGTTTGTACGTAAGTACCCCATTCCGCCACACTAATAGGATGCAACTGGTCAGAAATGTGAGTTTGCTTGCCTTTATTAATTATGTCCCAGAAATACAGAGAGTCCTTAACTAAGATGATGATTAGCATCTTCTCCAATCTTACTTGTGTAGTCAATTTTCTGTGGTTCTTCTACGAATTCCTATTAATCAGTCTGTATCTCCTCTTCAGCAAAATGTACCGTGTATTTCTCTGGGTACTATATTGTGCCTCAAGAAGTTATTTTCTAAGAAGTTTCTTTCTATCCTTGTTTCATACGACTTCCATAACCCCTCTATATATTGTTGTAGCCACTACCCCTTTGCTTATCAACCATGCATTTGTTAGATTTATGTATTCATCTGTCGTTTCCTTACCCATTAGTTTGTTTCCACAATTGCCCCGGGCTCGTGACTTATCCTCATAAAGCCCTCAAAATGACTTAGGTTTCTATGACACCACGAGACCCTGTTTCATTGATTATTAATTTCTAGTCCTCTTAAGTTACTCATTGTTGTTTCAGTGCACTGTAAATTAATGCATTCTTCCCACTGTCAAGCGCTAACACAAATGTAATCAAGTGCAGAGTGTCATGACGAGTAAATGTACCTGTCCTGTCACCTTTTAGTCTGCCATTAAGCACCGTCAAACCCCAATCCTAGAATGCATTTCAACAGAGGTCTGGGAGCCCCTCTACTGAGACCAAAAACGACCAAATTACCTGTTCTATGGGTAAGTTCCAACTTGAGAGGGTCTACAACCACGTGTTTGCTCACTGTACCTTTCACAGAGGAGAAATATCCATTTGCATATCAGGTAGTTCCACCTGGACTGCCCCAACACCGAAATGCTAAGCAATTCTCCTCTAAATAAGAGTACCAACAGCTACCACAGACACGTGTTTCAGCCTAGTCGTGCCTCTCTAAGAACAGTGAGCAGGGGGCCCACTCTGGATTACCTGGGCAATTTAGGGTGAAACCCCAAGTCCCTAAACATTTCGAAGAATATGTGTGCCCAAAATCCGCCATTGTTGTTCACTGTTTTTTGCATTGGATTGGCTTTAGGGATTCTGTACAATGCCCCATAATGGACCTTGTATGCCTTAATTTCTGCCGGGCAACTAGACTAAAAGTCCTCCGCACATATTACTACACGCTTAGGGTACAAAGTCGTCCATTCTTCTAGTATATTTTGCAAATTTAAAACTAGTCTGTCACACTCATTATTACCCAGTGCACAATATATATTGATCAGCAAACCTAATGCTATTGTATGGTTCTTCTCTGTAAAAGTTAGTACAATTGTAATAACGTTTTGCCCCCAGTGATCCCTTTTGATTTATCGGAAGACGAATTTGTTGTTTCTACCAATCCATAGAGCTCCTTTGGGTCTTCCTAGAGCACCTTTATTATGTAGGTCACTGTAAGATATCAACCCATCAAAATATAGAGGAGCCCATTTTCATATGTTGCATAATGTGAATGAAAGGCGTAAAAGCCTTGAGCAAGGCCTTTATGCCTTTCATTCACCCCAAGCCATATTTTCAATCATTTGTGAGGGCCGAGAGGAGGGGGTTAAAGGCAAATTGCATTTCTGCAGCTTTCCTTCCTCTCCACCATACAAATGCTTCAACATTTGCTCCGGCATGGAATTTCATGCCTGGGCAAATGCTGGAGATCCGTTTGGGTTCCGCTGTATCAATGGAAGAAGGACAGAAGTTCAGGCTCACCAGACTACCATTATTTATGTGTATTCTTGTTTTTTCCCCATCCTCTTTGTTTTCCACATTAGAACCTGCATAGGAAACCACACAGGTGCTAATAGTGATATAGTCAGCTTTGCTCTGGCTTTTAACCTGGGTGGCAGGCTGTTACCAGCAGGGCCGGCTCGCCAGCATGGGTTGAATCGCCTCAAGTGTTCCCTACATTTTCAGTGTATTTCTTCGAATTCGGGACTACCAAGACTGGCACTTTTGATGTTGGGTTGGTAATGGGGGACTCTCTCCTTTGTTTTCCAAATGTTGGAGCCAGCAGAAGAGATTAATAAGTGAGGAGTCAGACTTTCCCTTCTCTAGGTGACTGTTGAAGAAATCCGCCATTTTCTTTTGTTCAGCCTGTGAGGTACTCCCCTCTCCAGTCAGTTCTTTTTGTTGCAACGGACTCTCTCAGAGTACATTTAAAGGTGGCTTTGAGTTTTTAGTGTATAGACCAGCCAAGTTATTTTACCCTTCCCTCCTATTACTCAAGTTATAAGGAGAGGTGCTGATGGAAGGTGAGCGTTCCATGGCAAAGCCAGGAGTAGGATTAAGGCACAAATGGTACCAAGAGTAAAGAAGACAAAGATTAAGTGTTACATTGCTTCAGCTTCATTTTGTTAGAGAAGACAAGCACCTTTGGTGACCGCTTTGACTGTACTTTACTGCGGGTAACTGCGCTTAACTGGCATTTCGCTGGTGCAACCAGCCAGCGTGTATTTGAGTCTCCAAACGCTGCCATTAAGGGTAAAATTTAAAGGACCACATACAGCAACTCTTTGTCCGTGATGCTTCTCTTAGCATTCACTGCGGGTAACTGCACTTGGCTGCCGCTTTGCTGGCACAACCAACTGGCGCATATTTGAGTTTCCAAACGCAACCTCCAAACATTAAATTAAAGGGAACCACATACAGTAACTGTGCTTTAGCAATTAACTAATTAGCTTCAAACCACATGTGTCCAGGGGTGAATTCCTAACAAGCTCTAAAGCTTTAAATACAACTAACCTTCATTCACTTCCCTCCCGTTACCTCCACAGTGGAGGGAATCAGACATTTTTTGAAAGTGCTGCCTTTACCTCTTGTAACTAACAAATGGAAGCAGGAAATGTTAACAAACTGCAACTCTAAATTAGTAGTATACGTGATCTGGTGTCCCGGCAAAATGATCTATATAGGAAAGACAGAGAGAAAGGTTAAAACCTGTATCACGGAACATAAAAGTTGCATTAAAAACAAAGTCCACACGGTCCCCTTGGTAGGTCACTTTATTGAAAAAATAGTAGAAGAACTGACTTGGTCCATAGTATATCAAGTGAAATCCAGCAATGATATCAATATGGACAAAAAGAAATTCCTGAAAAAAGAGAAGGAGTTAATATTCCTAACAAAAAGAATGGAGTTGGGGTTGGACGAAAGACCAGAATGATGTTAATCGGTAATCAGTCATGCAGATTACTAACGGGTTAGGTTTGGTATGAGTGTTGTATTGAGATAACAGCAACACATACATTACGGGCCAATATGACAGCTGAAAAAGAAGAACATAGGCATTTGATGTCCTAATAGAAGATATAGGTGGTGAGCCCAAATAAAGATCTAAAATTATGAGCTAAGGGCTTACATACTTCATCTTGAGGTGAAAGAATGACGGGAATTAAAACTTCAGATGAATGTTGATATCATACAGATATCCGGCACACCTGCGCTGGATTTTACAATAACAGTTGGTCTATATAGGGCTTTGGCTGAAGTGGAACATCTTAATTACATGGCATAATCAGAGTACTAATGTAGAATATAGCTGTGTTACCTTGACAACGAGAATCCAGTTTATATTGTACCAAAGAAAAGGACTCTAGACGTATGTCGTGTGACGGAGTGACGTCACATTAGCGACGAACAATACAGAGCGACACAAAATCAGGGACCTGCCCGAGAGGCGTAGCGTTGCAGGAAATGGAGCCAGACAAAAAACGTCCGGATGAATATGAGCACGAGAAGGAACTAAACTGATCATGATTACGAGTGGGAACCGATACCAGCGGTAGTGTGAAATCGCACACAAATGTTCAGGTAAAGAATGAGTGCGTATAGCCGCTGATATACGTAACGCGGTCATAATGGAGTAAGTGAAGGAGAAGGGCTAGGATTTTCTATTAGCTCCCTAAGACACCTTTATATCTATCATTTTACAGACTGTGATACACTGGAGAACAAGCAATGGAAACTTTAGGAATTAATTCGCATTACCAAAGGACCTCTAATTAGGACGCAAATTTAAATCGCACAAACCGGATGACACAAAGAAGGTGCATGTCCAATAACTGGCATAAAGGTAACGAGGCTCACGATGGACACTATGACTCAGTAAGATGTTTTGAGGCCAAATATAAGAACCAATCCCTAATGCATGATACTTTATATGATTTATCGGCTTAGGTTTGTGACACAAAAGACAACCTAGAACTTTATCCTAGAGACCATTAGTACTACACCAAGCTACAGAAGAAAACATGTGGTAGCAAGACGGTTGTAGAAGACACATAAGAATAATCAGTGTTGATAAGGTAAATATCCAGAAATCTGATATACTTTCTCAAGTCCTGTATATAGGAACTTTGAACTATGAGTAGAGAGTGTAACATAAGAAAAACAGAATTGTTTTGGGGAACACTAAATCGAGTGTTAATGCGAAACCTGTTTCTGTAAAACAAGAGGGAGATGCAAGATAAGATAAAGGAGGGAGGATGGCAGTCACTTTCCCACTCCACTGTAATTAAAATACAGTATCTTGTAGTAATAGAACTACAAATAAGACTGGTTACTAATGAAACCATCTTTGTGTTTGCTTGCTTTTTACAGACCACCATCCGCTTAATGGGTTCAGATGTAAGATAAAAGGGAGTGAGACAGAAAATCACCCGCCGACTACCAATAGAAGACAAGCACTTTTAGTTGCATAACAAACTGTTTGTGTACATGCCATTGTGTACATGCCACTGAAGAATTTCCTAGACAATTGTATGAGAGATTACATAAGGAATGAAACATGTTGGGTATGTTATGAGTGTTGAGTGTATGGATGACTGATTGTCACAAGGAAAATTAGAAGGTGTGAGGACGACTGTAAATCCTGCTAATTGAGGCAGACTTACTGAATAGATCCCTAACAAATATTTGTGTTATAGATTGAAAATTGCTAAATTAATTGATGTGTTTATGTGATTCACTTGTAGGTGACAAATGTTTTTTAAAAAATTGTTGTGTTAAAAATAAAAATGTATATGTTTTGATAAAAAAGAAGTCAGTGGTGGTATGTGATAATTCAAAAGAAAATTACATAGAGTACTGGCTTAATACGGATGGGTATGAAAAAGCAAGGGACCCTTTAAACAAAGTTGGTGTATGGTTTTGTTCTTCCTTAAAGAGGGCTGTTTAAAGTGGTCCAACTAAAGATTCCCTCAGGTCTCCATAGGGTTTGTTTGCCTCAGCAAGAGTCAAAATGATGGGGGCGTGGAGGTGTCACAAAGTGTCCCATCCCTAATCGTCCCATAAACCTCAGTACGAGCTTTCGTATGGCTGCTGATCCTTTCGTTCACACTGTTTCTTTGGTTTTAGCAATACATGTCCACATGGTAGCTCTTTATTAGGGATTACAGCAGGCATTTCAAGAGATACAGGAGTGAAACATTACTCTGAGAAGCCCTGCTCCTCTTACAGTTCATGTTTAGGCAATTAGCACTGAATTTCAAAGCCATCAGCTGTGAGAGACGGACACAAAGGTAATGTTTTCTCAAAAGTTGCCATTTTTATTAAATAGAAAGTGGTGAGATAGATGCCTAATACCAAAAGGTATCTGACCCATCCACTAATACATACAACAAAATTATACATGGAATGTTTGGCGGTCTTCAGTTAAACAAAACAAAATACCAATTAATAATCAAAGATTTTAGAAAGTACTCCTTGTAACAAGGTTGGACTCCCTTCCCCTGGATAAATTCAGGAATATCGTGAGCAAAGTTCAGATTCAATAAAATTCGGCGTAATAACAAAGTTCCAGTCAACGTAGCACAAAAAGTCTTTTCCATTCACTGGATCTTTCCACTTGGCAAAGAAAATGTCTCTTTCACAAATGTGTAGTCACAATCAACACAACTGTTATTTTCAACAGTCTCCTGCTTGGCAAAGTAAATGTTTTCCCTTGAAACACAAGTACATAAACAAAGGCAAAAAGGCCAAGTAATTATTAGCACATCACACTCCTTTTCTCAAAGGAAACACTTTTGTCAGGATAGAACAGCAATTACTTTTGGTAATGCAACAGTTCATCAAAAAGGTGATAAAAGTATCAAGTTCTTTCCTAAACACCTTTCCACAAAAAGGTGATAAAAGTATCAAGTTCTTTCCAACAGACCTTTCCACCACAGCCAAAATGCTTTAAATCACCTACGTCCGTCCTGGTATACTCGCCAGCCAAGACTATCAACTAATGGTCCCTCTCCTGGTTTACTCGCCTGGCAAGATTCTTCACACCAGTATCCTTTGTGAGGAGTTTTAAACAATAACTGCACTTGACAATGTTGGTTACATATCTCCCAAGATTAGTATTCCATAAAAGGGAAGTTGCACCCTTGTTGTCTCTTGATTTCTCTTCTATAGCCTTTTGGCTGTTGGTAATGCAGATTACAGGTTTCTGCCCATTGATGTTTCATATAAAGAGATTTGTGCTTCTGTGGCCTTTGTTTTATTCTTAGGTGACCTCTTGGCTGCTGGCAATGTGGGTTACAATCATCCCCCAATTGGTATTCCTTTATAAGGAGAGATGCGCCCTGGCTACCTTTGTATCACCCGTCTGTCTCCTCTTGGCTTCTGGTAATGCTGGTCACATGCCAGGTAGTGTTAGGGCTCGGGGTTCATTTGGGGCCCCAAGGGCCTTGCATTGTCACCGGAGACTCTCCTGGAGTCAGTCCTGGCTCATATTTGGAATGGGACTTGAAGGGACTACTTTTCATATGGAGGCCTGCAGCCAACAGAGAGGCACCCACACAGTCTAGTCCCTAAGAACCAGACTGTGCGGTGCAGTGTTTTAGGGTGTGGTAGCCCGGACTACTTTTCCTGGACTACTTTACAGGGTAGGCTATATAAACCACACCCAAGCTAAAGAACGGGCTTCGCGTTATTCTGCAGCCAGCAGCGTAATGCTCACCATGTTCAGAGACCAGCACCCGGCGTTCCTGGAATCGGGGACCTGCAGAGGGGACAAAAGAACATTATTAGCAGTTCCAGCTTACCTGCAGTCTACCATCCTTCGATCCCAGCTGCTCGCGGTCTTCCATCCCGTTGGCAGCATCTTCAGTACATCGCGCTCGCACCGGAACAAAGCACCTGGGGAGGAGAGAAAAAGGGACAACGTTAAACAGGTTACTCACGGCAAGCTTAGCAGTAACCAAAATCTCCTCACCTGGCTGGGCATATCTTGGCCAGTTCCGCTCCGGAAAACACCGCATGCCCAGAAAGACCATCGTAACCTGAAAAGGAATAAAGAATACAAGTTAGCCCAAAAAAACATTAGTGCGCCGCACTTCGCGCTGAACCTTCCTTTCTTCATATGCTCTGCGTCCATAAATCCCAGCAGGAGCCGAACCCAAGCAGCGCACCCAGCGAACCTCCACATACCTAAAGGGGAAACAATCAGGGAAAGACATTAATAGCCCGCAAGAAAGCAAAGGCCCTCAAAGACTACTGTAATCGAACTTACCTCTTTAAAGACACTTGAATGGGTTGGCATCAGTGAAGTTAACTCGGTCGCTTCAACCCACAGAAACTACGCGCCCCTGCGCAGAAAGCAGGACGGAGAGCACGCCAGACATCATAAGAAGGTGAGGAGGGTGGGGCCTTCAGGTCGACTCCAAGGGGCTGGTGGGAGGAAACGAAATCTGAACCTAAGCCCAGTCCTCCTGTGTTTTCAGGCCCACCTGCCATAGAAGACATCATCCCGAATTGAGTACATCTGGGGGAAATCCGGCAAACAGGGCACACAGGCGTCCCCGTGGATATTAGGTGAGCATAACAAATGCAGATTACAAACATCCCCCAATCGGTATCCCTTAGAAGGAGAGTTGCACCCTGGCTTCCTTTGTATTACTCTTCTGCGGCCTATGGCTTCTGGTAATGTGGGTTTCAAACATCCCCCATTGTTATCCCTTATAAGGAGAGTTGTGCCCTGGCTGCCTTATTTCATTTGTTCACTATTCAAAATCATTGGTTCCAGTTGAAAGTCTCAGACGGAACACTCCGGAGCCACCTAGTGTCTCAGGCCAACTCACTGATTTTCCTTTGCGTCTCCTTCTTTCTCGCGGATACTGCAGTGAATCTCCTCTGGTATGTCTGCACTTCTGCTAGCTCTGGTATGAGTGTTGCGGTAAGCACAGTCTTTTGGTGGACCTCTGACAGCTCTGTTAGGTCTCCGATTCTGCTTCTTCACCGGAGCGGTCACGGCGTGTTAGGAGCTCATCTGCCACATGGCGTAGCTTTCCCCAATGCCGCTTCCAGCTGCATTCTCTCTGCACTGCCACGTGCCTTCTCCCGCGTCTGCCTCAGCTGGTGCTTCTTCTGCTTCCACAGCGTATCCCACGTTCAATGCTGCTGCCGCCTCTACTACTGCATCATCATCTCCCTCTCTCACCTCAATCTCGTCCCTGAATTTAAATGTCCCGCTCAGGTGCTTCCCATTGTAACAACTAGACTGCTCATTATGTTTAATCTTTGTCAGCTCTGAGTCCCTCTTCCTCATCTCAGCACCACTGGCATTATGGGTTCTGCAGTCCATAATTTTTTTGGTCTTTTTATATTTAATTACCTTTAACGGATTTGTGAACTGAGAGTTTTCAAATTTATGGGAGGTTGTGAAAAGAGGTTGTAATTTACCCTTGTTTTTAGGACCTCTCTATAAGGCAGAATCATGATGATTTGGGGTTGCTGAACCTCCAATGTACCAATTTAATGTTATTTAGCAGACTTTTCATAGTTTGTGCTTCGGGTAGTTGTAGCAGAGGGAATTGTACACTGACAACATGCCATTAGGTATCTGGGTATTATGGGAATTTCATCCTCAAACGACGATGAATACCATGTCTCTCCTAGAGGAGTCACCACTTCCCCTTGACAGCCGTCTCCTCCCATGTGATCCTCCCTCATGTTACCACCCTTGTCTCATCGGATGAGAGTTTAGGCTGGGGTTTGGTGATGACACCCAGGATTCAACACAGTTGTCTATACAATCTGTCTGAATCACAAGTAAACATGTCAACACAATATATGTCAGGCAGGATGTACCATCCAGATATGTTTTTTTTACTTTGCATTCTGGGAATTGTAGTTAAGGATTTGAATGGAAAAAGCTAAACTACAGCTACACGTGTGCAAAGAATAAAAAAAGTACTGGATGACTTACGCCACCAGAAATAGGTCTAGTTGGGAAATTGGTAACATATTTTTATAATTGTATAAGGCTGGCAAATCTGAAATATTTATTTGTTTCTCAGAAAGAATGTACACTTTTTGAGTACCCGGAAATGTCATGCACCTTATACATAACAAGCTGCAGGGCTATGTAAAACAATGACTACAAGACGGTCACTGTATTGCACTGACCGTTCAGACGTGTGTCTATGTATTTAAAGTAGTACATTCCGCAAGACAGTTTATTAGGAGCTCAAGTTCTCCCCTCTTATCATTGTGCATTCTGGTACATCATAATGCAAATATGAACACAAAATGACATGCACTGAAAAAACTCAGACTGGGTGTAATGCGAGAGCTGTTGTTTCAACATTTTAAGAAACAATAGGGTGAGTAAATTAGCAATGTTAGGTGAGAAATGTGGGACGGGATTTGACCTCTTGTCTAGCTTTAGTGTGCTTTAGAGGTTTCATTCTCAGCAGTTATTTTGCTTGCAGATTATTTTGTACTGGAATACAGAGAACATTTACTTCTCTGTTTAAAGTTGATTCATCTCATGGGGACTAGGTGTTCATGTACATACATCTCTGGATATATTTTCCCACTTCGATGCACATATTCGAATTTTGGCAAGTCCGTTTCTGCCTTTTATCCTCATGCATTTGATCAAGTATGTATCCTTGAGAATAAACACTTCTATGTACTGTGTTTTAAAGCTACTGGCCAATTTTATGATGTAGTTAAGTTTATTACTTGCACCAAGGAGATTGCTGATTTGTTCTCTAAGCCCTGTTTTGGGAGACCTTCAATTCCATGAGTATTTGTCTCTAGGTAGATTATTGCATAGGTATTTTTGTATAGGCTTTTGTATACGTAGGCATTGGCTGGGTGTTTTTTTTGTAGACATAGGATAGATAGTGACCTTTGTGTCTAGGTAGTTTATGGTAGTTACTGAATGTTCTTGTCTATGTTGGTTAGGGCTGGAATCTGGGGGTCATTCATAAATGGTGGATGGGCAGTAGTACCCTGCCATTCATCAGCCCATATTAGAGGATCCAGCAGAGTGGCAGATTAAAACAAAAGCAGGGAGGAGGAAGTGTACTGGAGCACTCCCCCCTCTGCAGGAACTTTGAGCTCCTATTCATACTCAACGGGCCATGTCTGGCTAGGGCTTATAGGGGGCTTCACTCTGGTCACAATCGTTGACATTACTGTGCCTCGCCCCCAAATACATTGAAGTTGCTATGATTGCCAAACAGTGCCCTAATGTACTTTACGTGGTTGCTTCCAACAGTCTGTAGTCACAGAGGGAGTTGGGAGTGGGGGCAGCCAAGCCATTACTATGAATGTTCAATACAACATTAAAAATGATGAATTGTAGATTACAACATTTTTCTGAAGGGTCGCTCATTTCCTTGTAGTCTCCATGCAATGCAACATTAAAAGTCCAAAACTACTGAGTCAGTGATAATAGTGAGCTGTGCTCTGGTGCCAGCAGCAGATGGTATGTTGTAAGACAAGATGATCATGGGGGCTCCAATTGGCAGATTAATGTTTGCTGCAGAGTGGGGAATGCCATAACTCAATGTTATCAGACTGAAACATTTGCAGAATGGAACAAAATAACTGAAATCATCAAAAATATATATTAGCTTTAGCAAGGGGCCTTCTTGTCATCACACCTACCATGGATCTGTAACCTTTAGCAATCCTGGTGATTCTGGGTAGAGCTACCATCTGCCCTAGCCAGCATGATCAATGATGATGGGTCATGGAATTTGTAGTCCAAATTCATCTAGAGAGCTGCAGGTTGCATTGCTCAACTTTGATCATGTATTAATATTTTATGTTAATACATCAGGCACAGGGATTGCCTTCTGGTCCCTGCCTAATGGATCAAATATGGGATTTCTGAGCTGGGATTTACAAAATACAAAGTTTTGTACACACTGGGCCATGGAAAAGGGGGTAGCAGTATAATATGTCCCGTATACTGTAAACTTAACTACAGTAATGTCTTATGATCTACCTACATGCGTAAATTGTGAACAGTTTCTCCAAGTCAAATCTAGTGTTGTGTTGAATTTTTAAAAAGTGCAGGTTTTGGGTCTACATATACACAAACTAGGCTTACAGGGGTGCACCTGCAATCAGGCAAGAAGGCCACAGTGCAATGCAGTGCAATGTCTCCTCTCCCTTGCATTAGACAAAACGGAGCCAAAAGGAACAGATAAGTACAGAAATTCCATGTCTGTACTCACCCTCCCCAACCCAAAGAAAAGTAAGGGATCCAGCAGCCCATGACTACGAGCTAAGTAATGAACATACATACCTGCTATTTTATACAATTCAGACCATTCAGTGCACAGATCATAGACATAAAATGACTGCACGCACATTCCTCACTTCAACACTCCCTCCCGTCTACTCACACCTCATTTTGGGTGTGCGCGCTTGTTGGGCGTGCCACCAAAATTAACATACAAATGTTTCTGCAGCCCGGACAAAGGCCAGTATGTTTTGAAAAGGCCGGTCAATATTTCCATGTACCTCTGTTGCTCTTCGTATTTGATTTATAGTCGAATTTGGAAGCAAAGAACTTCTACAAGACATGCGATCTGCCACGCAAAGTCAACTTTGATCACCCAGAGCTTGGAATGCCACTTCGACCTCTGAAGTGCAAATGGCCACTGAAAAACAAGAGTCCCAAAAATCTGAACGCTAAAACCACTAAGATGGAATGGAAGAGCAAGATGCTCACTGTTAGGAATTGAGATGGTGTTTCCATTCTTCCGTCTCATTCCCTGCGGAGTACGCTTACCAGATTACAAAATTCATGCACACAGTCACACTTACTGCCTCCTTGTAAACGATGAAAGGATGTTTCGTTACAATCTCGTAGTATTAAAAGAAAACTACGCCCGTTAAAAGACATACCCCTTTTGCTATGCGGTGGCGGTTGCCATGGAGATTGGGGCATAAGCATTAGCTCCTTTCTACGTCATGCGCATGTTATGGTCATGTGACTTCAGATTCTTTAACCCCTTCCTGAAGAGTGACCGGTGCTTCTGATTGAATGAAGTGTGTTACATTCTATATGCTCGAGTTCTAAGTTTCTTGCTTTCTGACTATTAGCTCGTTTCATGAACTCTGTTTTTTCTTGCTCCCTGCCTGCAATGTTAATCCTTGGACTTGGTCCTCTTTCTGAAGACTGGTGAACTTTGTTTTCTTTTTGCTTCAATCTTGCTCCTGTTTACTCACTCTTGCTAAGTACTAGATCTCCTGTTGCCGACCCGGACCTCCATAAGGATTGCCTCTGCCTCCCGCTTTACTGCAATTAGACTTGATACTCCTGTTGCCGATCCGGACCTCCATAAGGATTGCCTCCGCCTCCCGCTTTACTGCAATTAGACTTGATACTCCTATTGCCGACCCGGACCTCCATAAGGATTGCCTCTGCCTCCCACTTTACTGCAATTAGACTGATACTCCTGTTGCCGACCCGGACCTCCATACGGATTGCTTCTGCCTCCCGCTTTACTGCACTTAGGTTTGATACTCCTGTTGCCGACCCGGATACTCCTACGGATTGCCTTGTTTCCTGGATCCTACCTGCTACACAAGCTACCTGTTAAGACTGAAGGCACTCTTGTCTCTACTTCACCCCGGTACGGACTAGAGACTTCCTTTGTACCTTAGGGGGGGGGGGGGCAGGGAGCGCCCTTGTTCCTTCGGCAATTGCTTTGGACTTCCTGACCATTTGGCGTTCGCGTGCCATCGAGAAAAGCCCGTCCCATTTCAGTGCCTCCAGGTTTTACATGTAGCTTTTGTCATCCGCTGCTGTAGAATTCATAGCCGTTCCATCCCAGCTCCTGGTAAAGATCATCTGGTTATTCCTCCTTATTCTATTTGTTCCACTCGAGCATTGTTTTACTTAATTTCTATATTTCTCTTTCTGTTGCTACAGATACTTCATGCCTCCCTTTGATGCCTGTTGATTTTGTCCAGTATTTCCTACCAGTGTGGTGTTATACATTACTAACCATCAACAGTGAGGTTATATTTATATCCACTATTATTGTTCCTGTCTAACGAAAGGGTTGTTGCTAATTTGCCTTTCCTTTCCGGTTCTAGGAGGTCTGCTGCACGCGTTTGGGTCCATTCTTCCAAATAATTGATCCCTTGCTATTGGTTTTCAATCCAGACACAGGGTTACATTGTTGGATCGAATTTGTCATCTACACGACTTGGGCAAGTTACGAGGCATTCTTGACACTCAGTAATGAATAGAATAAGTACTATACTGGCCAAATGTTAAACTCTTTTTCCTTGTACTCTTTACCTTATTGCACTTTGTGTTGGGTACAATCTGTGTTTCTTACTGTAGGCTATGTTACTGTTTGTTACAGTATTCCATTGGCAATGGCAAGCAAATGGTTCCTCGCCCGCTAAGTGTGTTGCTGGCTTTGGGCTCTATCAGGAGTTGGGCGGTAACCAAGCGGTAAATCCACTGGGATACTGCCGAACACAATTAGCATTACCGCAACTTGGTCCGACATTATTAGCACCGGATCACAAGTTGCAGTGATGGGGTAAGTCCCCATTTTTTCTGAGTCCATGGGACTAAATGGCACTTTTTCTGGGCGTTTTCGGTGTAATTACTGTGGCAGTAATTGCGCCATGGTAATTGCGCCAAAAATGGGTGGAAAGTTGCTGAGTGTCCCCCAAACTCGGGATTGGGCAGAGCAGTAATGCAGTAATAGTAGTGATGCCACCACATTTTTACCGCTCCGCCCAACTCCTGATGAGGCCCTTTGTCATCACACACGCTCACTCTCTCTCCATATTTTTTCCACACCTTCCTGCAATATGTTCTGCTATGAGGTGATGTGCCAAAATGTTCTAGGGCTTTTCTTAATAGAAGATTCTCAAGAATGTGTGATTACCCTAATGCAGAAATAGGTCATTGGCTGCACTATTCTGTTTAGAAACAATGCAAATGGCAAGATATAGGGCCTCATTCCGAGTCCGGCGGTAACAGGTGCCGGTATATTTGTTAATCCCCATTCCCATAGAGTCCTATGTCACTCTATGGGAGTGGGGAAACAGGAGCACCGGCACCGTTGCCAATGACTGCTGCGCCTGGCAGGGTCAGACCTGTCGGGCACAGCGGCCCCGGCAGGCAGACTTGTAGATTGCCGGTCCGGAAACAAGGGTGCCACTGAGCTTACTGGCACCCTTGTTTCCGGACCAGCAAACTTATAATGCAGCCCATAGTCTGCATTCATCATGATATATGATATTACTGGGTTTATACTGCACGTCACTTTCTCTAGAGTATGTTTCATTCTTCTGTCTCTTACAGAAATGCAAGATTTTTCTGCATGTAAACTGCATTCATTGTGTTATGTTTTGGTATGTTACTGTATATTGATAACAATGCCAATCACATAGCCTATCTCCCTCACTCGCTCAACTGCATCTGTCTCCTTCTGTGTCTCTCTTCCTCACTCCCTTTGTCGCCATCTTCTGTAACTAGGCTCAGTGGGTTCTGCTATGGTTTGATGTTCTAAAGTAAAATGACCCGCAGAATTCTCCACAGTTCGAGAAGGAGGTTCTGGACTGCACAATGCCACTCAACCCTACTGCCAAATTCACTAAGGATACAGTCTATTCCGCTCCCGCTGCTTGCATGCAGCACTCAGGATTAGGCAGATGCTGTCCGATACAGAGGTTCACATTAGGCTTTTGTAACATCTTGTCTGTTGATTACAGAGACTCAGTGACAACTTGGATATGCTGGTGGAGATTAAGGGGGGTGTCTGCTTCCACCTTTGAACTAGAAATTGTAGAGGTGCATCAGGGTTTGATGTCGGAACTCCCACCGTTGTGCTCTGCCTTTTCTGCACCCTGCCCTTTGCAGAACCAACGTATCCACACCTATCACCATCGCTGAACCACAGCCTTTCCCTCACCTTCTCGCGCCCACTTCCTCCTCACCAGCTCCCACATTTGCACGCAATTCCACCTCACACATTGCCACCCTTGCATCCCCACCTTCTCTTCTGCCACATCCGCCTTTGCACGCACTCCTTCCAATCCTGGCCTCTTTCTTCTCACCCATTCGCACCGTGGTCCCACCAGCACACTTTGCTCCACTGACTTTCATGCCGAGCCCGAGGGTGGAAGAATAGTGTTGTGACCCATTGCCAGATTACACCCTGCAAACATTTCAAGAGGATGAGAACGTGATTATTATTGCTTGCAAACATTGCCCAGGAAATGTAGTCCACATACTGTTAAACCATTTTGTCACTTTTGAGAAGTAAGCAAGTCAATTCTATTCTTCTGATGACCGCAATCAAAGTTCACGGGTGACCACACCAGCTTTGTAAGAATAAAATAAACAAAATCTTGTCGATGCAAACTTTGAAACTAGAAGAACACCTGTGTGCCCTCCATCTGCCAAAGCACACCTCCCGTCTTAGTCACCAACCTTCCACCTAAACACCACCCACATCTCTTCCCCTTGGAACCAGATCGCAGTAACAGCCATAAGCTTTCCGCTGTATCAGCTCTAATCTCCTTGGCCGCAGATATCAGTGGAAATCATCAACCTTCTTCAGTGTACCACACCAACCTCCTGCCCCGTTGGTCACTGACACCAATGGCAGTCAGGAACCCGCCTCCCTCATCAACTCTGACTGGTCCTTCACCTTTCGCTCCTTCAGCTACACTGTTGAGGCCGTTCTTTGCTTTGGTTGGACGCTTTACCATACTGTTCTGCACTTTCCTTCTTCCTTCCACAGTGGAACATTTTAGAACAGTTCTAGTATGCACTTCTTCTTTGTATTGGGTGACAGTGCTGTAGAAAAAAGGTAAGTAGCGAGGTAACATAAGATAATGATACAGCACTTTCAGAGTGAGGCATAGCGTGCATTCTTATTTTAGTCACTTCTCTATTGAGCTCCATGACTGCGGGGAGAATCTTCGTAATGTGGGTTATTATCCTTACATGAGTATCTGGGGTGAAGACTTGCAGGAAATAGTTGCAATGACCCCCAAGAGTTGTGCCTTATTGGTTGGCTTATGAACACAATTGCAGTACCTCTGGCCTTCTTCCCAGATCAACACCACGGGATTTAGGCCAGTGGTATGTAGAGGTGTTTGATACCAAGTGGGTCCCCTGGCCTCCACAAAAGCAGCTGTACAGAAGTGCGTGTGGTCATTTTCCTGCACAATATTTCATTCATGTGTGTCCTCCAGGCAATGCCCCGTGCCTTCAGAGAACATCCCATGCAGTATTATGATATCTTAAAAGAAGGCTGTGTCCATTATGGAAAAGGAGTGTGGGAGCCCCTCTACTGAGAAGGAACATGGGTCAAATACCCTCTTCTATGGAATTGTTTCCACTCAGGAGGGTCTACAGCCATGTTTCAGCTCACTGCACCCTTCACAGGGGGGAAATAGCCATTTGCAAATCAGTCTTTGTTCTGTTCAACCCACAAGGGCAGTCCACCGAAATGCTAGACAATTCTCCTCTGAACAAGAGTACCTTCAGAAACCCCAGACACATGTTTCGGTCTTATTTGGTCTCCTCAGTGAGGTGAAGCTGAGCCTCTTTAAGCCTCTGTGTTCATTATGTCCTCAAAATAAATGAGCAGCCCTGGATCCTTCTTGGAGATGTCTCCCAATCACGTACGTTTATTGGATGGCTTGGGGCGAGCTTGCTTGAAAAGTGTCTTTTCAGTAATGCCATCCTGTTGAATCTCCTCAAAGTCTTCCATCCTCTCCTTGCAGACCATCCAATGGGCTGCCTGCATTTCCTGTTGCCAGCCAGATCATAGGGCAGAGCCTGTGGAGCATGGTCAAGGCTTTGGTATAGTAAAATAAATTAATGTGTTTTATTTATTTATTTTATTTGTTGTTAGCGCCCACGACCCAGAGGTATCGGGGCGCTAGCTTACAGAGCAAAATACATAGACAGGTACATGGTTTCATTTCGTGACAGCGGTGGTCACAGCTGGTACAGGATTCATGTAAATTTGTTGAAAAGAGTCGAAGGGTACTGTCATGATGGGGCGGTAGTTGGTCGGCATGGTGGGGTCAAGGAGGTTTTTTTCAGCAATAGTGTGACCAAGGCTTCTTTTATGGAATTGGGCACATTACTGGAGCTGAAGCAGGCATTGATAAATGTGGTAATGGTGGGTCGAGGAGTTCTGCACACAAATTGATGAGGTGGTCTAGGCAGATGTCGCCTGTACAATTGGATGCTTTGAGGCGCAGGATGGTGGAGAGCGTGTCTGCCGAGGGGACAGGGTAGAATTCGATGGTGGGGGGGAGCTGGGTGTGCTGGGTATGGGGATGTCTGAATTGATACATATGAGCTGGGATTTCTTGAGAATGGTTTCGTGTCTAAGGTTGAGTATTTTATTTGCTACGGTTGATTGTACCAGGGAGCACCAGGCTTTGTCTTTGAGGAAAGGTATAGCAGGCGGGTCGGGTGTTTCGAGCTCTTTGAGGATTTCGAAAAGCTCTGGTGTTGGAGCGGTCCTCAGCAATGCGGGTGTTGTAGATGGTGGCTTTAGTGTTAATGATCGCCAATTTGTAGGCAATAGCGCTGATGTTAAAGGCTTCTTTGTTGGTGGGGGAGGGATTTTTTCTCCAGATGTGTTCTTTGGTGCGTTTAGATTTACAGCGGGCTGCTAATTGCTCAGTGAACGATTTGTGGTGGTCGTCATTTTTCCGACTAGTTGTCTTGAGGAGGGCATGAAGGTCTAGGGCACAAAGGGTCATGGAATTGTAGGCTGCGAGAATGGTTGTGGTTATCGGGCCATGAGTCGAGGGAGGTCTGGATGGTTGGCTCCAGTGTTTCCTTGGTTATCTTTTTGGTGTGTCTCACAGTGATGGGAGAGAGGATAGTCATTATTTTGTCGTGGTGAGTACAAGGGACAAGGTGAAAGAAATCACAAAGTGGTCAGTCCAGGGTAATGGATTTATGGCGGTAACTTGAGTGGGGGAGATTATGTGGAAGGATCCAGTCGAGGTACCGACATTTGGCATAGGTGGGGGTTCAGATGGCGTGTGTGAAGTTCATCTCATGGAGAGTGGTGGAGAGGGTGGTGGCCTTTAGGTCTGGGGGGTTATTGACTCCAAGGTTAAAATCACCCAGGAGAAGGAGTTTGGTGCTGGGCTTCAGGAGGGGGGCAACGAGGAGGGGTGGGTCGGCATCAGGCAAACCGATGCTATTGGGCTGGTGATAGAGAAGCAGAATGTTGATGGTGGTTTGCAGGTCTTACTGGAGTTTAGCTAGCTGGATTTTGTGCCCCGGCTGGGTTGGGAGTGGAAGGATTCTGATGAGATGTGAGGTTTTGGAGATGATGGCAACTACTCTGCCTTGGCTCCCCATTCTTTCAGACCGGAGGATGGAGTAACCCAAGGGGAGGGCAAGAGATGAACTGGGGCCAGCTGCCTCGTGCAGCCAGGTTTCAGTGATGGCGTGCATGTCCAGGTAGTTTTTGAGTAGGAGGTCATAGATATCAAGTGTGTCTGCACAGATGGAGCAAGCATTTATGAGGGCACATAAATAGACTTCCTTACTCCCCATGAATATTTCTGCACCCTTCATATTAGCTAGCCTCTCCCCTGTAAATGGTTTGTTGGCATTGTCTGTCTGTTGTCTTTCACTATATGTGCGCACTGATGCATGGGGGCTACGGTGCGTTATAAGTGCAACATAACATAACGTAACATGCCAGGGGTTTGGGCGCAACAGGGTAACTTTGAGTATTAAGGAGGGTTATTTTTGGAGCTGAAGTGAGAAGGGGGGCACAGGGAGCTAGGGATTGCAGTCGGACCTGGCAGATGGACCAGTAGCCATGAACAGAGCATGTCGTATGCACCGGCACCATTCTGAATGGTACCAGTGCATCCGACCTCCCCATTCCCATTGGGCCCTATGGGGCTCAATGGCAATGGGGAGCATTTTTTACTGGCGCCCGGGAATGGGCAAATACCGGGTCCGGCGGGGCCGTAATGACCTGGTAATTTCCCATTCTCGGGCGCTGGTCAAATTCGCAAGTTCGGTGTAAGCCTGCCGGTTTTACCAGCAAGGCTACTGCCGAACTTGGAATGAGGCCCACTGTCTTGTTGGGGTGAGGAAGAGTGGGTGAGTGGAGTGACTACGAACTTTGTCTTTGTGCATCAAATTTGCAGAATTTAGGCATCAAGCAGATGTCAGCTATGTTGAATAATCAGTGTGTTTAATTCATTTATTGGCAACACCTGAGGCTAAAAACAACCAATATTACCAATAAAATACATTTACTAATCTCGCCTAAATGCCTTGTTTTCTTCAAATGGTCTCATATATGATATATATGTACATTCTATTTGAGAGTGGCAGGGTCCTTCTTTTTTAAAGCAATTGTCAGGGGTTACACCGTTATGTTGGACATTGTTTAAAGCCTGGGTAATCTGGGCCTGAAGGCATGATGTAATACTATTGATGATGCCATCGGAGAGGATACAGAGATGAAAAGCATGTTATACGCCTCCAGTGCAGGCTGCCACATCTGTTAATATAAATTGTTAGGGATAGTTAATCAATCAGCTGAGGCTAACAGTTCACCTAATAATAGTCCTACCATTACCTGTTATTCAGCTTGCATGTGGGTGACTGGGCAGGCACAGATGTTTGCCTATACATGTAAAAAGCAATGAACACGTGTAAAGCCCAAACTATTGCCATTGCCAAAGCTTGTTTAGTTGTTCTTTGTTACTGATGTGTTCTCTGAATTTGGTTTCCATTACACTTTTCAGCATGTTCTGCTTCCTGTGTCTATTCAGTCTAGCTGTCTTCCTTTTCCTAAAGCAGTATGTTTACAGTGCCTCTCTTTTTTTGCACAGCACAGTTTACTGTGCTCTATAGATCTTTGACCTTGCTTTGTTCACAGTTTACACTTGATGCAGCTCCTCTTGGAAGGTTTGCTCATTCTGGTTCTGGTTCCCATTTAGTTCTTTGCCTGGACGAGGAGGTGGAAAGGTTTTGGGCTTGCTCTGATGTTTTCCCCGTCCCTTTTCCTTTACTCCCCATTGGGATGGGTTAATGTGTTCCTTGGTTTTCCCTCTCTTCTTCCGTGGTTAAATGTTGGTGGGTCTTGTGTGGTATGCTCGTTTGTTTGCCTTCCCACCTCTGCCTGAATGTCTCGGTTTCCAGTAAGCACTACTCCTACTGTTGGCCCTTGTCATGAGACTTGTATATTTAGTTAGCCTTTCTTTACTGGTGTAGTCTTGTAGGGTCCCTGTTTGATTGCTCGATATGCAGGCATCCGGGATGGTGTTTGTTGGCCTCATGGATATCGTCTTGAAACTTACTTATGCCACCAAGGGCACCAGGTAACAGACCCTGTCATTGCACATCCTGTCAAGTGGACTGTCTGTCACAGTAACCGAGACAGCAATTGTGTCTGAGAGTTCCATTGCAATCATGAGATGTTTCTAAGCACTTAGCCCACAACCCTTGCATATTATTTGTATAACCTACTTCTGGCTGTTATCATACATGTGTCTTCGTTCATGATTGCATTTTATTTAATACGTATTTATACCTTACGTGATCAAGTGCACATCCCCCTTGTGAATATCCTCTGCCTTGTGCATCCCCTTGACAACATGTGTGTTGAAAGCATGGTTGACCATTATGTGACTCATGGTGTACATGTTGTCATCTCTGCAATGGTCAAGGGCTGAATAGAGTTGCAGTCTGATGTTTGCAGTGGACACACAACCCCACTGGGCTACATTAGGGGCTTGAGAGAGGGTTTGTTAGGCGCGTGCATACTCCCTTAGAAGCCAATCCACCACATCTACCTGGATCATGGCTCTTAAGGAGTCACTTCTTTCACGCCACTGGGCGTGGCCTCCACTCTGACCCGAGGTAAGCCCATAGAGCAGGTTTTTGCCTGCAAGGCTGGTGCAGTGCATGGATTCCCAGCATCTCCACACATTGCACGTCCCTGTCATCTGCCTCCCACACCCCAAGCTCAGGGCAATAGGAATGGCATGAGGCAGAGCTGGGGCAGCGCAGATGTATATTGTTGAGGCAGACCTCGTTATTTTCTATGGCCATAAGCAGGGCCACATTTTTGTTGTAAGTTTTTTTTCTTTTTCTTCTGTGGCTCTATTACTATGGATTGTTGGGGCCAGCATCATAATATGCACAAAAGTGATGGGTGGAAGGTTTTGAATGAATCTGAACCACTGGCATTGCTCTGGGCAACCTTCCACACCACCTTTTTTTAGCCCGCCTGCGCCATTGCAGAAGGGGTCCAGCCATATGCAAATCAGTCAGGTACTGCCACCAATTATAGCAGCCCAGCCCAAACTGCTAGGCCAGGTCCCCTCTGCACGGAAACACAAGCAACCCCAGACATGTTTCGGCCTTGTTGGGCCTCCTCAGTGAAGTGCAGCTTGGTTCCCTATGGCGCAGCGAGCAAGGGACCCACGTCTGGGCATACCCTCTCTCACATAATGAGACAAACAGTAAGCACAAAAGTGATGGGTGGAAGGTTTTGAATGAATCTGAACCACTGGCATTGCTCTGGGTAACCTTCCACACCACCGTTTTTTAGCCCGTCTGTGCCATTGCAAAAGGGGTCCAGCCATATGCAAATCAGTCAGGTACTGCCACCAACTGTAGCAGCCCAGCCCAAACTGCAAGGCCAGGTCCCCTCTGCACGGAAACACAAGCAACCCCAGACATGTTTCGGCCTTGTTGGGCCTCCTCAGTGAAGTGCATCTTGGTTCCCTATGGCGTAGCGAGCAAGGGACCCACATCTGGGCATATCCTCTCTCACATAGTGAGACAAACAGTAAGCACAAAAGTGATGGGTGGAAGGTCTTGAATGAATATGAACCACTGGCATTGCTCTGGGCAACCTTCCGCACCACCGTTTTTTAGCCCGTCTGCGCCATTGCAAAAGGGGTCCAGCCATATGCAAATCAGTCAGGTACTGCCACCAATGGTTGCAGCCCAGCCCAAACTGCTAGGCCAGGTCCCCTCTACACGGAAACACAAGCAACCCCAGACATCATAAACATGTGTTTTACAGTAGCAATGCTGGTATATATTGTTGGCCACTAATATCATGAAAATGTGCTCTACTGTTGCAATGCTGGCTTAAATGGTTGAGACAGAACTCACAGTTTTTTGTCTGAAAGCAGGCCAGCATTGGCATATTTGACGGGCCTCATAGACTGCTGCGGGCACACTCACTTTGGAAGATGATTAACACTGGCATTTATAATTGCGGGAGGCGTATGATTTTTCTTTAAGCGCAACCAACATGAAAATGTGTTCCAAAATACTGTTAAGGATATCACATATATTGGGATATTTCCTTTGTTCTCCCATAGAACGGATTGTAAATTTCGTTTGCTTGCAGCGCATATTTTCTGACTTTTGTGTTGCAACGTGCACCATTAAATGTCATTATTTTAAAGGAACACGTCAGTGTTGGCTCGGGCTCACCGAATATGGTTGCACACTTGGGCCAATTCTGGGATGATATGAATGCTGCTCCACTTTAAATAGCCACAGGCCTCCACTACCTACAGGTGATTGGCCGCCAGTCTGGCCGATTCAACCTGCCCAGGGGCCAGGCTATTATACAAGTCTATGCGTGCATACTCGTCCTTGGCGCTTAAGGGGTTAAGGAGGATGGAGAGTGGGGTAGAAGAGGTGATGGGGGAAGGAGCCTAATGGTGTACTCTTAACATATGAAGACCCTTCATGGCTCTAGGCTGCCTCAAAACACTGAGGGTGAAGAGGACAGAGGGAAGAAAGGGAGGAGGGAGAGACAGATGTAAGGAGACAACTGTATGTTATTTTAATTGCTTTCATGCCATTTTCACAGCTCTCAGGCGCAATCAATACTGAGGGTGAAGAGAAGGGAGAGGGCAAGTAGGGAGACATAGGCAGTGTCAGAGGAAAGCAGAAAACACGTTAAATTGGTGGCTTATGGTATTGGCAGACAGAGGCGTTGCTAGGGGGGAATATGAGGGGGCTATAGCCCCGGGTCTTTTGGTTGTAGCCCCGGATAGAATCTCAGGGGCTACAATCAAAAGGCTATAGCTAGCCCCGAGTCCCAACAGTCCGGACATTAGTATAGCCATGGATCTTTTCCAGACGGAGCAACACCCCTGCTGGCAAGCAGGGGAGAGAGAGAGGGTAGGAGTAAAAGAGGGGGGAGGATGACATTACTGAGTGTGCTTCAAAACGACGTCTCTGTATTATAAATGCATGGATAATGGGATGTAATCCTCGGAACTTTTCTCTTTTGAAGCCCTTCATTTCTTCTGAACCCCACGTCTAACCTCATCCCAGCATGGTAAAGCGGAAAAACAATTGCCATGCCAACAGAAAACCCAAAGCTGCAGGACTGGAAGCCCGGGCATGTGTGACCAAACAGAGGAAGTGGCACTTGGCCTTGCCCAGGAATTAAACACATGCCAGCCGATCCGATCCGCGCAAATGCCTGCATCGCCCTGACGACGGCGGCCTGATGGAAGCCTAACAACCAGAAGCTGATTACAACAGATGCGCCCACCCTTCTCTGCCAATGACAGGCGACCTATTGCACTGCTTCTATCGATTTAGCAAGAAATATTCATGTGAACATTGCAGGAGCGTCTGCATGGGAGGGAGCAGAATGGGTGTGGGTGGACTGATTGCAGGGCAAGGAGGTGGATGTTTGCAGCGTAGGGTACATCATTTCTGGGCACAGAGTTCAGGCAAAAGGGTTGGATGGGCACAACCCATGGCCAGCGGTGGCCACGGGCAGGACCGTACCCACACTTCATTGGGAATAACCCTTCAAATGGTGGGCGAGTGGTTACCTTCAGAGACATTGAGGACCGGGGCAATGCACCTGCGTGGGGCTGCCTTCTTGTTACACCCCACGTGTTGTGGAAAATAGCCAGTGCATTGCCCAAAGTATTGTTTGGTACTTTAATTGGTACCTGTCGGCATTCTGTCACGTCTGCAGTGTGCAGTTGGCTTTGCTTTCTATCATAATCCCATCCAAGCCTAAATGGCACTACAGTTGGAGTGTCTTTGAGGTGTCAGTGGAGTCTGAAGGGAGTATTCAGGGGATGATTTATTTTGCCCTGGTCTAGTGTATCCTAGCATAGCTTGACTTAGCCGGACGGTTAATGGTTATTCTTTATTTAAATATGTGCATGGATGCGTGTATGCCTGTGTTATGAGGGAGTGTATGGTCATGGGTGCTCATGTGAATGATAGAGGACTTGCTGTGTGAATGTGTGTGTGTGAATGGGTGTGTGTTTGTGTTGGTCTGGTGAGCTGATTTTGTCGAGTGGGAGGGTTTACAACAAAAGCATTTTAAAAATGCCTTATTTGCACAATCCCCCTACACACCTGCCAAAATCAGCCCTCCTTCTGTGGAGCCCAGGGGACTGGGATGGTATTTTTCTAATGTACACCTATCATAGATGTCCAGTCAAAAATACCATGCTTTCCCCCTGAGTTCCCCAGCGCCTTGCATACACACATAATGACGTTGATTGTGAGATGGTGTTAGACGCTGTGGGGCCCAGGGGACAGGGATAGATAGATGTACAGTAAAAACCACTATGCCTGCCCCCTGGTCCCTCCCAGTGCCAATTGCAAACTGTTTGACTTTTTACTCAAATTCATTTTAACAGTATGCTCTAAAATGCAACATTTTAACCAATTATTTAAAGAAATTCCCTTGGGAGAACCCCCCGAATTGGCTTTGGTTGGTTCGGGCTTGCTCAGTCGCTATGGCATATCTGTGGGAAATATTTATGGGCGACACTTAAAAAATTCGCCAGCTGACAATGGCCCTGGGACTGTGCTGGGAGCAGGGTGGAGGGAGCCCAGGGACTGTGGTGGGAGCAGAATGGGGGAGCCCAGGGACTATACCGGGAGGAGGGTACAGTGACAGCGCGTAAGAGTTCATAGCCATTTGGACTTACTGTCCATTTGGCATTTTTGGGGGGATCAGCCTACGCACAGTTTGCTCAGGGGGGGGCCTAGGCCAATAAAGGTTTGAAGACCACTGGCCTAACCTCACTTCATCTAGCACAACGTGCCATAGTAGGTGAGCAGAATTCTGCCCTGGCCAAGCAACTGTGGTGACTGGCGTTACCCTGTGTGCAAATTCATCATTTTTCTGCTGCATTCAGTCTCAGGATGAGAAAGTGATTATTATAACCTGTAAAAACTGCCCAAGATATATAGTCCACATACTGTTAAAACATTTTGTCACTTTTGAGCAGTAAGCAAGTCAATTCTGTTCTTCCGGACCGCAATCAAAGTTCAAGGGTGACCACACCAGCTTTGTAAGAATAAAATAAACAAAATCTTGCAGATGCATAGTTTGAAACTAGAAAAAAACCTGTGTGCCTGCCATCTTCCTAACCACACCTCCCGTCTTAGTCCCCAACCTTCCCCCTGAACACCACCCACATCTCTTCCCCTTGGAACCAGATCGCAGTTACAGCCATAAGCTTTCCGCTGTATCAGCTCTAATCTCCTTGGTGGCAGATATCAGTGGACATCATCAACCTTCTTCAGTGTACCACACCCCCCTCCCAACCCATTGGTCACTGACACAAAGGGCAGTCAGGAACCCGCCTCAATCATCAACTCTAACTGGTCCTTCACCTTTCGCTCCTTCAGCTACACTGTTGAGGCCGTTCTTTGCTTTGGTTGGACGCTTTACCATACTGTTCTGCACTTTCCTTCTTCCTTCCACAGTGGAACATTTTAGAACAGTTCTAGTATGCACTTCTTCTTTGTATTGGGTGACAGTGCTGTAGAAAAAAGGTAAGTAGCGAGGTAACATAAGATAATGATACAGCACTTTCAGAGTGAGGCATAGCGTGCATTCTTATTTTAGTCACTTCTCTATTGAGCTCCATGACTGCGGGGAGAATCTTCGTAATGTGGGTTATTATCCTTGTGTGTATCTGGGGAGAAGACGTGCAGGAAATAGATGCAATGACCCCCAAGAGTTGTGCCTTATTGGTTGGCTTGTGAACACAATTGCAGTACCGTGCCTTAAAACACTTGTGTATAGGCGCGTTACAAATGCCATATCATATCATATCATACTTCTGGAATTCTGCCCAGATCACCACGGGATTTAGGCCAGTGGCATGTAGAGGTGTTTCATACCAAGTGAGTCCCCTGGTCTCCACAAAAGCAGCTGTACAGAAGTGCGTGTGGTCATTTTCCTGCACAATATTTCATTCATGTGTGTCCTCCAGGCAATGCCCCGTGCCTTCAGAGAACATCCCATGCAGTATTATGATATCTTAAAAGAAGGCTGTGTCCATTATGGAAAAGGAATGTGGGAGCCCCTCTACCGAGAAGGAACATGGGTCAAATACCCTCTTCTATGGAATTGTTTCCACTCAGGAGGTTCTACAGCCATGTTTCAGCTCACTGCACCGTTTACAGGGGGGTAAATATCAATTTGCAAACCAGTCTTTGTCCAACCCACAAGGGCAGTCCACCGAAATGCTAGACAATTCTCCTCTGAACAAGAGTACCATCAGAAACCCCAGACACGTGTTTCGGTCTTATTTGGCCTCCTCAGTGAGGGGAAGCTGAGCCTCTCTAAGCCTCTGTGTCCATTATGTCCTCAAAATAAATAAGCAGCCCTGGACCCTTCTTGGAGATGTCTCCCAGTCACGTATGTTTATTGGATGGCTTGGGGCGAACTTGCTTGACAAGTGTCTTTTCAGTAATGCCATCCTGTTGAATCTCCTCAAAGTCTTCCATCCTCTCCTTACAGACCATCCAATGGGCTACCTGCATTTCCTGTTGCCAGCCAGATCATAGGGCAGAGCCTGTGGAGCATGGTCAAGGCTTTGGTATAGTAAAATAAATTCACGCTTTTTATTTATTTTATTTGGTGTTAGCGCCCACGACCCAGAGGTATCGGGGCGCTAGCTTACAGAGCAAAATACATAGACAGGTACATGGTTTCATTTCGTGACAGTGGTGGTCACAGCTGGTACAGGATTCATGTAAATTTGTTGAAAAGAGTCGAAGGGTACTGTCATGATGGGGCGGAAGTTGGTCGGCATGGTGGGGTCAAGGAGGTTTTTTTCAGCAATAGTGTGACCAAGGCTTCTTTTATGGAATTGGGCACATTACTGGAGCTGAAGGAGGCATTGATAAATGTGGTAATGGTGGGGCGAGGGGTTCTGCACACAACTTGATGAGGTGGTCTAGGCAGATGTCTCCTGTACAATTGGATGCTTTGAGGCGCAGGATGGTGGAGAGCGTGTCTGCCGAGGGGACAGGGTAGAATTCGATGGTGGGGGGGAGCTGGGTGTGCTGGGTAAGGGGATGTCTGAATTGATACATATGAGCTGAGATTTCTTGAGAATGGTTTCGTGTCTAAGGTTGAGTATTTTATTTGCTACGGTTGATTGTACCAGGGAGCACCAGGCTTTTTCTTTGAGGAAAGGTATGGCAGGCGGGTCGGGTGTTTCGAGCTCTTTTAGGATTTCGAAAAGCTCTGGTGTTGGAGCGGTCCTCAGCAATGCGGGTGTTGTAGATGGTGGCTTTAGTGTTAATGATCGCCAATTTGTAGGCAATAGCGCTGATGTTAAAGGCTTCTTTGTTGGTGGGGGAGGGATTTTTTCTCCAGATGTGTTCTTTGGTGCGTTTAGATTTACAGCGGGCTGCTAATTGCTCAGTGAACGATTTGTGGTGGTCGTCGTTTTTCCGGCTAGTCGTCTTGAGAAGGGCGTGAAGGTCTAGGGCACAAAGGATCATGGAATTGTAGGCTGCGAGAATGGTTGTGGTTATCGGGCCATGAGTCGAGGGAGGTCTGGATGGTTGGCTCCAGTGTTTCCTTGGTTATCTTTTTGGTGTGTCTCACAGTGATGGGAGAGAGGATAGTCATTATTTTGTCGTGGTGAGTACAAGGGACAAGGTGAAAGAAATCACAAAGTAGTCAGTCCAGGGTAATGGGTTTATGGCGGTAACTTGAGTGGGGAGATTATGTGGAAGGATCCAGTCGAGGTACCGACATTTGGCATAGGTGGGGGTTCAGATGGCGTGTGTGAAGTTCATCTCATGGAGAGTGGTGGAGAGGATGGTGGCCTTTAGGTCTGGGGGGTTATTGACTCCAAGGTTAAAATCACCCAGGAGAAGGAGTTTGGTGCTGGGCTTCAGGAGGGGGGCAACTAGGAGGGGCGGGTCGGCATCAGGCAAACCAATGCTTTTGGGCTGGTGATAGAGAAGCAGAATGTTGATGGTGGTTTGCAGGTCTGACTGGAGATTAGCTAGCTGGATTTTGTGCCCCGGCTGGGTTGGGAGTGGAAGGATTCTGATGAGATGTGAGGTTTTGGAGATGATGGCAACTCCTCTGCCTTGGCTCCCCGTTCTTTCAGACCGGAGGATGGAGTAACCCAAGGGGAGGGCAAGAGATGAACTGGGGCCAGCTGCCTCGTGCAGCCAGGTTTCAGTGATGGCGTGCATGTCCAGGTAGTTTTTGGGTAGGAGGTCATAGATATCAAGTGTGTCTGCACAGATGGAGCAAGCATTTATGAGGGCACATAAATAGACTTCCTTACTCCCCATGAATATTTCTGCACCCTTCATATTAGCTAGCCTCTCCCCTGTACATGATTTGTTGGCATTGTCTGTCTGTTGTCTTTCACTATATGTGCGCACTGATGCATGGGGGCTACGGTGCGTTATAAGTGCAACATAACATAACGTAACATGCCAGGGGTTTGGGCGCAACAGGGTAACTTTGAGTATTAAGGAGGGTTATTTTTGGAGCTGAAGTGAGAAGGGGGGCACAGGAGCTAGGGATTGCAGTCGGACCTGGCAGATGGACCAGTAGCCATGAACAGAGCATGTCGTATGCACCGGCACCATTCTGAATGGTACCAGTGTATCCGACCTCCCCATTCCCATTGGGCCCTATGGGGCTCAATGGCAATGTGGAGCATTTTTTACTGGCGCCCGGGAATGGGCAAATAACGGGTCCGGCGGGGCCGTAATGACCTGGTAATTTCCCATTCTCGGCCGCTGGTAAAATTCGCAAGTTCGGTGCAAGCCTGCCGGTTTTACCAGCAAGGCTACCGCCGAACTTGTAATGAGGCCCACTGTCTTGTTGGGGTGAGGAAGAGTGGGTGAGTGGAGTGACTACGAACTTTGTCTTTGTGCATCAAATTTGTTTTATAAATAGAGCACATGATTGCAGAATTTAGGCATCAAGCAGATGTCAGCTATGTTGAATAATCAGTGTGTTTAATTCATTTATTGGCAACACCTGAGGCTAAAAACAACCAATATTACCAATAAAATACATTTACTAATCTCGCCTAAATGCCTTGTTTTCTTCAAATGGTCTCATATATGATATATATGTACATTCTATTTGAGAGTGGCAGGGTCCTTCTTTTTTAAAGCAATTGTCAGGGGTTACACCGTTATGTTGGACATTGTTTAAAGCCTGGGTAATCTGGGCCTGAAGGCATGATGTAATACTATTGATGATGCCATCGGAGAGGATACAGAGATGAAAAGCATGTTATAGGCCTCCAGTGCAGGCTGCCACATCTGTTAATATAAATTGTTAGGGATAGTTAATCAATCAGCTGAGGCTAATAGTTCACCTAATAATAGTCCTACCATTACCTGTTATTCAGCTTGCATGTGGGTGACTGGGCAGGCACAGATGTTTGCCTATACATGTAAAACGCAATGAACACGTGTAAAGCCCAAACTATTGCCATTGCCAAAGCTTGTTTAGCTGTTCTTTGTTACTGGTGTGTTCTCTGAATTTGGTTTCCATTACACTTTTCATCATGTTCTGCTTCCTGTGTCTATTCAGTCTAGCTGTCTGCCACTCTTTTTTTGCACAGCACAGTGTACTGTGCTCTATAGATCTTTGACCTTGCTTTGTTCACAGTTTACACTTGATGTAGCTCCTCTTGGAAGGTTTGCTCATTCTGGTTCTGGTTCCCGTTTAGTTCTTTGCCTGGACGAGGAGGTGGAAAGGTTTTGGGCTTGCTCTGATGTTTTCCCCATCCCTTTTCCTTTACTCCCCATTGGGATGGGTTAATGTGTTCCTTGGTTTTCCCTCTCTTCTTCCGTGGTTAAATGTTGGTGGGTCTTGTGTGGTATGCTCGTTTGTTTGCCTTCCCACCTCTGCCTGAATGTCTCGGTTTCCAGTAAGCACTACTCCTACTGTTGGCCCTTGTCATGAGACTTGTATATTTAGTTAGCCCTCCTTTACTTGTGTAGTCTTGTAGGGTCCCTGTTTGATTGCTCGATATGCAGGCATCCGGGATGGTGTTTGTTGGCCTCATGGATATCGTCTTGAAACTTACTTATGCCATCAAGGGCACCAGGTAACAGACCCTGTCATTGCACATCCTGTCAAGTGGACTGTCTGTCACAGTAACCGAGACAGCAATTGTGTATGAGAGTTCCATTGCAATCATGAGATGTTTCTAAGCACTTAGCCCACAACCCTTGCATATTATTTGTATAACCTACTTCTGGCTGTTATCATACATGTGTCTTCGTTCATGACTGCATTTTATTTAATACGTATGTATACCTTGCGTGATCAAGTGCACATCCCCCTTGTGAATGCCTTGTGCATCCCCTTGACAACATGTGTGGTAAAAGCATGATTGACCATTATGTGACTCATGGTGTACATGTTGTCATCTCTGCAATGGTCAAGGGCTGAATAGAGTTGCAGTCTGATGTTTGCAGTGGACACACAACCCCACTGGGCTACATTAGGGGCTTGAGAGAGGGTTTGTTAGGCGCGTGCATACTCCCTTAGAAGCCAATCCACCACATCTACCTGGATCATGGCTCTTAAGGAGTCACTTCTTTCACACCACTGGGCGTGGCCTTCACTCTGACCCGAGGTAAGCCCATAGAGCTGGTTTTTGCCTGCAAGGCTGGTGCAGTGAATGGATTTCCAGCATCTCCACACATTGCACGTCCCTGTCATCTGCCTCCCACACCCCAAGCTCAGGGCAATAGGAATGGCATGAGGCAGAGCTGGGGCAGCGCAGATTTATATTGTTGAGGCAGACCTCGTTATTTTCTATGGCCATAAGCAGGGCCACATTTTTGTTGTAAGTTTTTTTTTCTTTTTCTTCTGTGGCTCTATTACTATGGATTGTTGGGGCCAGCATCATAATATGCACAAAAGTGATGGGTGGAAGGTTTTTAATGAATCTGAACCACTGGTGTTGCTCTGGGCAACCTTCCACACCACCTTTTTTTAGCCCGCCTGCGCCATTGCAAAAGGGGTCCAGCCATATGCAAATCAGTCAGGTACTGCCACCAATGGTAGCAGCCCAGCCCGAACTGCTAGGCCAGGTCCCCTCTGCACAGAAACACAAGCAACCCCAGACATGTTTCGGCCTTGTTGGGCCTCCTCAGTGAAGTGCAGCTTGGTTCCCCATGGCGCAGCGAGCAAGGGACCCACGTCTGGGCATACCCTCTCTCACATAATGAGACAAACAGTAAGCACAAAAGTGATGGGTGGAAGGTTTTGAATGAATCTGAACCACTGGCATTGCTCTGGGTAACCTTCCACACCACCGTTTTTTAGCCCGTCTGTGCCATTGCAAAAGGGGTCCAGCCATATGCAAATCAGTCAGGTACTGCCACCAATGGTAGCAGCCCAGCCCAAACTGCTAGGCCAGGTCCCCTCTGCACGGAAACACAAGCAACCCCAGACATGTTTCGGCTTTGTTGGGCCTCCTCAGTGAAGTGCATCTTGGTTCCCTATGGCGTAGCGAGCAAGGGACCCATGTCTGGGCATACCCTCTCTCACATAGTGAGACAAACAGTAAGCACAAAAGTGATGGGTGGAAGGTCTTGAATGAATATGAACCACTGGCATTGCTCTGGGCAACTTTCCGCACCACCGTTTTTTAGCCCGTCTGCGCCATTGCAAAAGGGGTCCAGCCATATGCAAATCAGTCAGGTACTGCCACCAATGGTAGCAGCCCAGCCCAAACTGCTAGGCCAGGTCCCCTCTACAAGGAAACACAAGCAACCCCGGACATCATAAACATGTGTTTTACAGTAGCAATGCTGGTATATATTGTTGGCCACTAATATCATAAAAATGTGCTCTACTGTTGCAATGCTGGCTTAAATGGTTGAGACAGAACTCACAGTTTTTTGTCTGAAAGCAGGCCAGCATTGGCATATTTGACGGGCTTCATAGACTGCTGCGGGCACACCCACTTTGGAAGATGATTAACACTGGCATTTATCATTGCGGGAGGCGTATGATTTTTCTTTAAGCACAACCAACATGAAAATGTGTTCCAAAATACTGTTAAGGATATCACATATATTGGGATATTTCCTTTGTTCTCCCATAGAACGGATTGTAAATTTCG
This sequence comes from Ambystoma mexicanum, assembly GCF_040938575.1. NCBI lineage: Eukaryota > Metazoa > Chordata > Amphibia > Caudata > Ambystomatidae > Ambystoma > Ambystoma mexicanum. The sequence continues at coordinate 310,536,091 of NC_090921.1, forward strand.
TTTGCTTGCAGCGCATATTTTCTGACTTTTGTGTTGCAACGTGCACCATTAAAAGTCATTATTTTAAAGGAACACGTCAGTGTTGGTTCGGGCTCACCGAATGTGGTTGCACACTTGGGCCAATTCTGGGATGATATGAATGCTGCTCCACTTTAAATAGCCACAGGCCTCCACTACCTACAGGTGATTGGCCGCCAGTCTGGCCGATTCAACCTGCCCACGGGCCAGGCTATTATACAAGTCTATGCGTGCATACTCGTCCTTGGCACTTAAGAGGTTAAGGAGGATGGAGAGTGGGGTAGAAGAGGTGATGGGGGAAGGAGCCTAATGGTGTACTCTTAACATATGAAGACCCTTCATGGCTCTAGGCTGCCTCAAAACACTGAGGGTGAAGAGGACAGAGGGAAGAAAGGGAGGAGGGAGAGACAGATGTAAGGAGACAACTGTATGTTATTTTAATTGCTTTCATGCCATTTTCACAGCTCTCAGGCGCAATCAATACTGAGGGTGAAGAGAAGGGAGAGGGCAAGTAGGGAGACATAGGCAGTGTCAGAGGAAAGCAGAAAACACGTTAAGTTGGTGGCTTATAGTATTGGCAGACAGAGGCGTTGCTAGGGGGGAATATGAGGGGGCTATAGCCCCGGGTCTTTTGGTTGTAGCCCCGGATAGAATCTCAGGGGCTACATTCAAAAGGCTATAGCTAGCCCCGAGTCCCAACAGTCCAGACATTAGTATAGCCATGGATCTTTTCCAGACGGAGCAACACCCCTGCTGGCAAGCAGGGGAGAGAGAGAGGGTAGGAGTAAAAGAGGGGGGAGGATGACATTACTGAGTGTGCTTCAAAACGACGTCTCTGTATTATAAATGCATGAATAATGGGATGTAATCCTCGGAACTTTTCTCTTTTGAAGCCCTTCATTTCTTCTGAACCCCACGTCTAACCTCATCCCAGCATGGTAAAGCGGAAAAACAATTGCCATGCCAACAGAAAACCCAAAGCTGCAGCACTGGAAGCCCGGGCTTGTGTGTGACCAAACAGAGGAAGTGGCACTTGGCCTTGCCCAGGAATTAAACACATGCCAGCGGATCCGATCCGCGCAAATGCCTGCATCGCCCTAACGACGGCGGCCTGATGGAAGCCTAACAACCAGAAGCTGATTACAACAGATGTGCCCACCCTTCTCTGCCAATGACAGGCGACCTATTGCACTGCTTCTATCGATTTAGCAAGAAATATTCATGTGAACATTGCAGGAGCGTCTGCATGGGAGGGAGCAGAATGGGTGTGGGTGGACTGATTGCAGGGCAAGGAGGTGGATGTTTGCAGCGTAGGGTACATCATTTCTGGGCACAGAGTTCAGGCAAAAGGGTTGGGTGGGCACAACCCATGGTCAGCGGTGGCCACGGTCAGGACCGTACCCACACTTCATTGGGAATAACCCTTCAAATGGTGGGCGAGTGGTTACCTTCAGAGACCTTGAGGACCGGGGCAATGCACCTGCGTGGGGCTGCCTTCTTGTTACACCCCACGTGTTGTGGAAAATAGCCAGCGCATTGCCCAAAGTATTGTATTGCTACTTTAAGTGGTACCTGTCAGCATTCTGTCACGTCTGCAGTTTGCAATTGGCTTTGCTTTCTATCATAATCCCATCCAAGCCTAAATGGCACTACAGTTGGAGTGTCTTTGAGGTGTCAGTGGAGTCTGAAGGGAGTATTCAGGGGATGATTTATTTTGCCCTGGTCTAGTGTATCCTAGCATAGCTTGACTTAGCCGGACGGTTAATGGTTATTCTTTATTTAAATATGTGCATGGATGCGTGTATGCCTGTGTTATGAGGGAGTGTATGGTCATGGGTGCTCACGTGAATGATAGAGGACTTGCTGTGTGAATGTGTTTGTGTTGGTCTGGTGAGCTGATTTTGTCGAGTGGGAGGGTTTACAACAAAAGTATTTTAAAAATGCCTTATTTGCACAATCCCCCTACACACCTGCCAAAATCAGCCCTCCTTCTGTGGAGCCCAGGGGACTGGGATGGTATTTTTCTAATGGACACCTATCATAGATGTCCAGTCAAAAATACCATGCTTTCCCCCTGGGATCCCCAGCGCCTTGCATACACACATAATCACGTTGATTGTGAGATGGTGTTAGACGCTGTGGGGCCCAGGGGACAGGGATAGATAGATGTACAGTAAAAACCACTATGCCTGCCCCCTGGTCCCTCCCAGTGCTAATTGCAAACTGTTTGACTTTTTACTCAAATTCATTTTAACAGTATGCTCTAAAATGCAACATTTTAACCAATTATTTAAAGAAATTCCCTTGGGAGAACCCCCCGAATTGGCTTTGGTTGGTTCGGGCTTGCTCAGTCGCTATGGCATATCTGTGGGAAATATTTATGGGCGACACTTAAAAAATTCACCAGCTGACAATGGCCCTGGTACACTGCTGGGAGCAGGGTGGAGGGAGCCCAGGGACTGTGGTGGGAGCAGAATGGGGGAGCCCAGGGACTATACCGGGAGGAGGGTACAGTGACAACGCGTAAGAGTTCATAGCCATTTTGACTTACTGTCCATTTGGCATTTTTGTGGGGATCAGCCTACGCACAGTTTGCTCAGGGGGGGGGCCTAGGCCAATAAAGGTTTGAAGACCACTGGCCTAACCTCACTTCATCTAGCACAACGTGCCATAGTAGGTGAGCAGAATTCTGCCCTGGCCAAGCAACTGTGGTGACTGGCGTTACCCTGTGTGCAAATTCATCATTTGTCTGCTGCATTCAGTCTCAGGATGAGAAAGTGATTATTATAACCTGTAAAAACTGCCCAAGATATATAGTCCACATACTGTTAAAACATTTTGTCACTTTTGAGCAGTAAGCAAGTCAATTCTGTTCTTCCGAGGACCGCAATCAAAGTTCACGGGTGACCACACCAGCTTTGTAAGAATAAAATAAACAAAATCTTGCAGATGCATAGTTTGAAACTAGAAAAAAACCTGTGTGCCTGCCATCTTCCTAACCACACCTCCCGTCTTAGTCCCCAACCTTCCCCCTGAACACCACCCACATCTCTTCCCCTTGGAACCAGATCGCAGTTACAGCCATAAGCTTTCCGCTGTATCAGCTCTAATCTCCTTGGTGGCAGATATCAGTGGACATCATCAACCTTCTTCAGTGTACCACACCCCCCTCCCAACCCATTGGTCACTGACACAAAGGGCAGTCAGGAACCCGCCTCAATCATCAACTCTGACTGGTCCTTCACCTTTCGCTCCTTCAGCTACACTGTTGAGGCCGTTCTTTGCTTTGGTTGGACGCTTTACCATACTGTTCTGCACTTTCCTTCTTCCTTCCACAGTGGAACATTTTAGAACAGTTCTAGTATGCACTTCTTCTTTGTATTGGGTGACAGTGCTGTAGAAAAAAGGTAAGTAGCGAGGTAACATAAGATAATGATACAGCACTTTCAGAGTGAGGCATAGCGTGCATTCTTATTTTAGTAACTTCTCTATTGAGCTCCATGACTGCGGGGAGAATCTTCGTAATGTGGGTTATTATCCTTGTGTGTATCTGGGGAGAAGACGTGCAGGAAATAGATGCAATGACCCCCAAGAGTTGTGCCTTATTGGTTGGCTTGTGAACACAATTGCAGTACCGTGCCTTAAAACACTTGTGTATAGGCGCGTTACAAATGCCATATCATATCATATCATACTTCTGGAATTCTGCCCAGATCACCACGGGATTTAGGCCAGTGGCATGTAGAGGTGTTTCATACCAAGTGGGTCCCCTGGCCTCCACAAAAGCAGCTGTACAGAAGTGTGTGTGGTCATTTTCCTGCACAATATTTCATTCATGTGTGTCCTCCAGGCAATGCCCCGTGCCTTCAGAGAACATCCCATGCAGTATTATGATATCTTAAAAGAAGGCTGTGTCCATTATGGGAAAGGAATGTGGGAGCCCCTCTACCGAGAAGGAACATGGGTCAAATACCCTCTTCTATGGAATTGTTTCCACTCAGGAGGTTCTACAGCCATGTTTCAGATCACTGCACCCTTTACAGGGGGGTAAATATCAATTTGCAAACCAGTCTTTGTCCAACCCACAAGGGCAGTCCACCGAAATGCTAGACAATTCTCCTCTGAACAAGAGTACCATCAGAAACCCCAGACACGTGTTTCGGTCTTATTTGGCCTCCTCAGTGAGGGGAAGCTGAGCCTCTCTAAGCCTCTGTGTCCATTATGTCCTCAAAATAATAAGCAGCCCTGGACCCTTCTTGGAGATGTCTCCCAGTCACGTATGTTTATTGGATGGCTTGGGGCGAACTTGCTTGACAAGTGTCTTTTCAGTAATGCCATCCTGTTGAATCTCCTCAAAGTCTTCCATCCTCTCCTTACAGACCATCCAATGGGCTACCTGCATTTCCTGTTGCCAGCCAGATCATAGGGCAGAGCCTGTGGAGCATGGTCAAGGCTTTGGTATAGTAAAATAAATTCACGCTTTTTATTTATTTTATTTGGTGTTAGCGCCCACGACCCAGAGGTATCGGGGCGCTAGCTTACAGAGCAAAATACATAGACAGGTACATGGTTTCATTTCGTGACAGTGGTGGTCACAGCTGGTACAGGATTCATGTAAATTTGTTGAAAAGAGTCGAAGGGTACTGTCATGATGGGGCGGTAGTTGGTCGGCATGGTGGGGTCAAGGAGGGTTTTTTCAGCAATAGTGTGACCAAGGCTTCTTTTATGGAATTGGGCACATTACTGGAGCTGAAGGAGGCATTGATAAATGTGGTAATGGTGGGGCGAGGGGTTCTGCACACAACTTGATGAGGTGGTCTAGGCAGATGTCTCCTGTACAATTGGATGCTTTGAGGCGCAGGATGGTGGAGAGCGTGTCTGCCGAGGGGACAGGGTAGAATTCGATGGTGGGGGGGAGCTGGGTGTGCTGGGTAAGGGGATGTCTGAATTGATACATATGAGCTGAGATTTCTTGAGAATGGTTTCGTGTCTAAGGTTGAGTATTTTATTTGCTACGGTTGATTGTACCAGGGAGCACCAGGCTTTTTCTTTGAGGAAAGGTATGGCAGGCGGGTCGGGTGTTTCGAGCTCTTTTAGGATTTCGAAAAGCTCTGGTGTTGGAGCGGTCCTCAGCAATGCGGGTGTTGTAGATGGTGGCTTTAGTGTTAATGATCGCCAATTTGTAGGCAATAGCGCTGATGTTAAAGGCTTCTTTGTTGGTGGGGGAGGGATTTTTTCTCCAGATGTGTTCTTTGGTGCGTTTAGATTTACAGCGGGCTGCTAATTGCTCAGTGAACGATTTGTGGTGGTCGTCGTTTTTCCGGCTAGTCGTCTTGAGGAGGGCATGAAGGTCTAGAGCACAAAGGATCATGGAATTGTAGGCTGCGAGAATGGTTGTGGTTATCGGGCCATGAGTCGAGGGAGGTCTGGATGGTTGGCTCTAGTGTTTCCTTGGTTATCTTTTTGGTGTGTCTCACAGTGATGGGAGAGAGGATAGTCATTATTTTGTCGTGGTGAGTACAAGGGACAAGGTGAAAGAAATCACAAAGTAGTCAGTCCAGGGTAATGGGTTTATGGCGGTAACTTGAGTGGGGAGATTATGTGGAAGGATCCAGTCGAGGTACCGACATTTGGCATAGGTGGGGGTTCAGATGGCGTGTGTGAAGTTCATCTCATGGAGAGTGGTGGAGAGGATGGTGGCCTTTAGGTCTGGGGGGTTATTGACTCCAAGGTTAAAATCACCCAGGAGAAGGAGTTTGGTGCTGGGCTTCAGGAGGGGGGCAACTAGGAGGGGCGGGTCGGCATCAGGCAAACCGATGCTTTTGGGCTGGTGATAGAGAAGCAGAATGTTGATGGTGGTTTGCAGGTCTGACTGGAGATTAGCTAGCTGGATTTTGTGCCCCGGCTGGGTTGGGAGTGGAAGGATTCTGATGAGATGTGAGGTTTTGGAGATGATGGCAACTCCTCTGCCTTGGCTCCCCGTTCTTTCAGACCGGAGGATGGAGTAACCCAAGGGGAGGGCAAGAGATGAACTGGGGCCAGCTGCCTCGTGCAGCCAGGTTTCAGTGATGGCGTGCATGTCCAGGTAGTTTTTGGGTAGGAGGTCATAGATATCAAGTGTGTCTGCACAGATGGAGCAAGCATTTATGAGGGCACATAAATAGACTTCCTTACTCCCCATGAATATTTCTGCACCCTTCATATTAGCTAGCCTCTCCCCTGTACATGATTTGTTGGCATTGTCTGTCTGTTGTCTTTCACTATATGTGCGCACTGATGCATGGGGGCTACGGTGCGTTATAAGTGCAACATAACATAACGTAACATGCCAGGGGTTTGGGCGCAACAGGGTAACTTTGAGTATTAAGGAGGGTTATTTTTGGAGCTGAAGTGAGAAGGGGGGCACAGGAGCTAGGGATTGCAGTCGGACCTGGCAGATGGACCAGTAGCCATGAACAGAGCATGTCGTATGCACCGGCACCATTCTGAATGGTACCAGTGTATCCGACCTCCCCATTCCCATTGGGCCCTCTGGGGCTCAATGGCAATGTGGAGCATTTTTTACTGGCGCCCGGGAATGGGCAAATAACGGGTCCGGCGGGGCCGTAATGACCTGGTAATTTCCCATTCTCGGGCGCTGGTAAAATTCGCAAGTTCGGTGCAAGCCTGCCGGTTTTACCAGCAAGGCTACCGCCGAACTTGTAATGAGGCCCACTGTCTTGTTGGGGTGAGGAAGAGTGGGTGAGTGGAGTGACTACGAACTTTGTCTTTGTGCATCAAATTTGTTTTATAAATAGAGCACATGATTGCAGAATTTAGGCATCAAGCAGATGTCAGCTATGTTGAATAATCAGTGTGTTTAATTCATTTATTGGCAACACCTGAGGCTAAAAACAACCAATATTACCAATAAAATACATTTACTAATCTCGCCTAAATGCCTTGTTTTCTTCAAATGGTCTCATATATGATATATATGTACATTCTATTTGAGAGTGGCAGGGTCCTTCTTTTTTAAAGCAATTGTCAGGGGTTACACCGTTATGTTGGACATTGTTTAAAGCCTGGGTAATCTGGGCCTGAAGGCATGATGTAATACTATTGATGATGCCATCGGAGAGGATACAGAGATGAAAAGCATGTTATACGCCTCCAGTGCAGGCTGCCACATCTGTTAATATAAATTGTTAGGGATAGTTAATCAATCAGCTGAGGCTAACAGTTCACCTAATAATAGTCCTACCATTACCTGTTATTCAGCTTGCATGTGGGTGACTGGGCAGGCACAGATGTTTGCCTATACATGTAAAACGCAATGAACACGTGTAAAGCCCAAACTATTGCCATTGCCAAAGCTTGTTTAGCTGTTCTTTGTTACTGGTGTGTTCTCTGAATTTGGTTTCCATTACACTTTTCATCATGTTCTGCTTCCTGTGTCTATTCAGTCTAGCTGTCTGCCACTCTTTTTTTGCACAGCACAGTGTACTGTGCTCTATAGATCTTTGACCTTGCTTTGTTCACAGTTTACACTTGATGTAGCTCCTCTTGGAAGGTTTGCTCATTCTGGTTCTGGTTCCCGTTTAGTTCTTTGCCTGGACGAGGAGGTGGAAAGGTTTTGGGCTTGCTCTGATGTTTTCCCCATCCCTTTTCCTTTACTCCCCATTGGGATGGGTTAATGTGTTCCTTGGTTTTCCCTCTCTTCTTCCGTGGTTAAATGTTGGTGGGTCTTGTGTGGTATGCTCGTTTGTTTGCCTTCCCACCTCTGCCTGAATGTCTCGGTTTCCAGTAAGCACTACTCCTACTGTTGGCCCTTGTCATGAGACTTGTATATTTAGTTAGCCCTCCTTTACTTGTGTAGTCTTGTAGGGTCCCTGTTTGATTGCTCGATATGCAGGCATCCGGGATGGTGTTTGTTGGCCTCATGGATATCGTCTTGAAACTTACTTATGCCATCAAGGGCACCAGGTAACAGACCCTGTCATTGCACATCCTGTCAAGTGGACTGTCTGTCACAGTAACCGAGACAGCAATTGTGTATGAGAGTTCCATTGCAATCATGAGATGTTTCTAAGCACTTAGCCCACAACCCTTGCATATTATTTGTATAACCTACTTCTGGCTGTTATCATACATGTGTCTTCGTTCATGACTGCATTTTATTTAATACGTATGTATACCTTGCCTGATCAAGTGCACATCCCCCTTGTGAATGCCTTGTGCATCCCCTTGACAACATGTGTGTTAAAAGCATGATTGACCATTATGTGACTCATGGTGTACATGTTGTCATCTCTGCAATGGTCAAGGGCTGAATAGAGTTGCAGTCTGATGTTTGCAGTGGACACACAACCCCACTGGGCTACATTAGGGGCTTGAGAGAGGGTTTGTTAGGCGCGTGCATACTCCCTTAGAAGCCAATCCACCACATCTACCTGGATCATGGCTCTTAAGGAGTCACTTCTTTCACACCACTGGGCGTGGCCTTCACTCTGACCCGAGGTAAGCCCATAGAGCTGGTTTTTGCCTGCAAGGCTGGTGCAGTGAATGGATTCCCAGCATCTCCACACATTGCACGTCCCTGTCATCTGCCTCCCACACCCCAAGCTCAGGGCAATAGGAATGGCATGAGGCAGAGCTGGGGCAGCGCAGATTTATATTGTTGAGGCAGACCTCGTTATTTTCTATGGCCATAAGCAGGGCCACATTTTTGTTGTAAGTTTTTTTTTCTTTTTCTTCTGTGGCTCTATTACTATGGATTGTTGGGGCCAGCATCATAATATGCACAAAAGTGATGGGTGGAAGGTTTTTAATGAATCTGAACCACTGGTGTTGCTCTGGGCAACCTTCCACACCACCTTTTTTTAGCCCGCCTGCGCCATTGCAAAAGGGGTCCAGCCATATGCAAATCAGTCAGGTACTGCCACCAATGGTAGCAGCCCAGCCCGAACTGCTAGGGCAGGTCCCCTCTGCACAGAAACACAAGCAACCCCAGACATGTTTCGGCCTTGTTGGGCCTCCTCAGTGAAGTGCAGCTTGGTTCCCCATGGCGCAGCGAGCAAGGGACCCACGTCTGGGCATACCCTCTCTCACATAATGAGACAAACAGTAAGCACAAAAGTGATGGGTGGAAGGTTTTGAATGAATCTGAACCACTGGCATTGCTCTGGGTAACCTTCCACACCACCGTTTTTTAGCCCGTCTGTGCCATTGCAAAAGGGGTCCAGCCATATGCAAATCAGTCAGGTACTGCCACCAATGGTAGCAGCCCAGCCCAAACTGCTAGGCCAGGTCCCCTCTGCACGGAAACACAAGCAACCCCAGACCTGTTTCGGCTTTGTTGGGCCTCCTCAGTGAAGTGCATCTTGGTTCCCTATGGCGTAGCGAGCAAGGGACCCATGTCTGGGCATACCCTCTCTCACATAGTGAGACAAACAGTAAGCACAAAAGTGATGGGTGGAAGGTCTTGAATGAATATGAACCACTGGCATTGCTCTGGGCAACTTTCCGCACCACCGTTTTTTAGCCCGTCTGCGCCATTGCAAAAGGGGTCCAGCCATATGCAAATCAGTCAGGTACTGCCACCAATGGTAGCAGCCCAGCCCAAACTGCTAGGCCAGGTCCCCTCTACAAGGAAACACAAGCAACCCCGGACATCATAAACATGTGTTTTACAGTAGCAATGCTGGTATATATTGTTGGCCACTAATATCATAAAAATGTGCTCTACTGTTGCAATACTGGCTTAAATGGTTGAGACAGAACTCACAGTTTTTTGTCTGAAAGCAGGCCAGCATTGGCATATTTGACGGGCTTCATAGACTGCTGCGGGCACACCCACTTTGGAAGATGATTAACACTGGCATTTATCATTGCGGGAGGCGTATGATTTTTCTTTAAGCACAACCAACATGAAAATGTGTTCCAAAATACTGTTAAGGATATCACATATATTGGGATATTTCCTTTGTTCTCCCATAGAACGGATTGTAAATTTCGTTTGCTTGCAGCGCATATTTTCTGACTTTTGTGTTGCAACGTGCACCATTAAAAGTCATTATTTTAAAGGAACACGTCAGTGTTGGCTCGGGCTCACCGAATGTGGTTGCACGCTTGGGCCAATTCTGGGATGATATGAATGCTGCTCCACTTTAAATAGCCACAGGCCTCCACTACCTACAGGTGATTGGCCGCCAGTCTGGCCGATTCAACCTGCCCAGGGGCCAGGCTATTATACAAGTCTATGCGAGCATACTCGTCCTTGGCGCTTAAGGGGTTAAGGAGGATGGAGAGTGGGGTAGAAGAGGTGATGGGGGAAGGAGCCTAATGGTGTACTCTTAACATATGAAGACCCTTCATGGCTCTAGGCTGCCTCAAAACACTGAGGGTGAAGAGGACAGAGGGAAGAAAGGGAGGAGGGAGAGACAGATGTAAGGAGACAACTGTATGTTATTTTAATTGCTTTCATGCCATTTTCACAGCTCTCAGGCGCAATCAATACTGAGGGTGAAGAGAAGGGAGAGGGCAAGTAGGGAGACATAGGCAGTGTCAGAGGAAAGCAGAAAACACGTTAAGTTGGTGGCTTATAGTATTGGCAGACAGAGGCGTTGCTAGGGGGGAATATGAGGGGGCTATAGCCCCGGGTCTTTTGGTTGTAGCCCCGGATAGAATCTCAGGGGCTACAATCAAAAGGCTATAGCTAGCCCCGAGTCCCAACAGTCCAGACATTAGTATAGCCATGGATCTTTTCCAGACGGAGCAACACCCCTGCTGGCAAGCAGGGGAGAGAGAGAGGGTAGGAGTAAAAGAGGGGGGAGGATGACATTACTGAGTGTGCTTCAAAACGACGTCTCTGTATTATAAATGCATGAATAATGGGATGTAATCCTCGGAACTTTTCTCTTTTGAAGCCCTTCATTTCTTCTGAACCCCACGTCTAACCTCATCCCAGCATGGTAAAGCGGAAAAACAATTGCCATGCCAACAGAAAACCCAAAGCTGCAGCACTGGAAGCCCGGGCTTGTGTGTGACCAAACAGAGGAAGTGGCACTTGGCCTTGCCCAGGAATTAAACACATGCCAGCGGATCCGATCCGCGCAAATGCCTGCATCGCCCTAACGACGGCGGCCTGATGGAAGCCTAACAACCAGAAGCTGATTACAACAGATGTGCCCACCCTTCTCTGCCAATGACAGGCGACCTATTGCACTGCTTCTATCGATTTAGCAAGAAATATTCATGTGAACATTGCAGGAGCGTCTGCATGGGAGGGAGCAGAATGGGTGTGGGTGGACTGATTGCAGGGCAAGGAGGTGGATGTTTGCAGCGTAGGGTACATCATTTCTGGGCACAGAGTTCAGGCAAAAGGGTTGGGTGGGCACAACCCATGGTCAGCGGTGGCCACGGTCAGGACCGTACCCACACTTCATTGGGAATAACCCTTCAAATGGTGGGCGAGTGGTTACCTTCAGAGACCTTGAGGACCGGGGCAATGCACCTGCGTGGGGCTGCCTTCTTGTTACACCCCACGTGTTGTGGAAAATAGCCAGCGCATTGCCCAAAGTATTGTATTGCTACTTTAAGTGGTACCTGTCAGCATTCTGTCACGTCTGCAGTTTGCAATTGGCTTTGCTTTCTATCATAATCCCATCCAAGCCTAAATGGCACTACAGTTGGAGTGTCTTTGAGGTGTCAGTGGAGTCTGAAGGGAGTATTCAGGGGATGATTTATTTTGCCCTGGTCTAGTGTATCCTAGCATAGCTTGACTTAGCCGGACGGTTAATGGTTATTCTTTATTTAAATATGTGCATGGATGCGTGTATGCCTGTGTTATGAGGGAGTGTATGGTCATGGGTGCTCACGTGAATGATAGAGGACTTGCTGTGTGAATGTGTTTGTGTTGGTCTGGTGAGCTGATTTTGTCGAGTGGGAGGGTTTACAACAAAAGTATTTTAAAAATGCCTTATTTGCACAATCCCCCTACACACCTGCCAAAATCAGCCCTCCTTCTGTGGAGCCCAGGGGACTGGGATGGTATTTTTCTAATGGACACCTATCATAGATGTCCAGTCAAAAATACCATGCTTTCCCCCTGGGATCCCCAGCGCCTTGCATACACACATAATCACGTTGATTGTGAGATGGTGTTAGACGCTGTGGGGCCCAGGGGACAGGGATAGATAGATGTACAGTAAAAACCACTATGCCTGCCCCCTGGTCCCTCCCAGTGCCAATTGCAAACTGTTTGACTTTTTACTCAAATTCATTTTAACAGTATGCTCTAAAATGCAACATTTTAACCAATTATTTAAAGAAATTCCCTTGGGAGAACCCCCCCGAATTGGCTTTGGTTGGTTCGGGCTTGCTCAGTCGCTATGGCATATCTGTGGGAAATATTTATGGGCGACACTTAAAAAATTCACCAGCTGACAATGGCCCTGGTACACTGCTGGGAGCAGGGTGGAGGGAGCCCAGGGACTGTGGTGGGAGCAGAATGGGGGAGCCCAGGGACTATACCGGGAGGAGGGTACAGTGACAACGCGTAAGAGTTCATAGCCATTTTGACTTACTGTCCATTTGGCATTTTTGGGGGGATCAGCCTACGCACAGTTTGCTCAGGGGGGGGCCTAGGCCAATAAAGGTTTGAAGACCACTGGCCTAACCTCATTTCATCTAGCACAACGTGCCATAGTAGGTGAGCAGAATTCTGCCCTGGCCAAGCAACTGTGGTGACTGGCGTTACCCTGTGTGCAAATTCATCATTTGTCTGCTGCATTCAGTCTCAGGATGAGAAAGTGATTATTATAACCTGTAAAAACTGCCCAAGATATATAGTCCACATACTGTTAAAACATTTTGTCACTTTTGAGCAGTAAGCAAGTCAATTCTGTTCTTCCGAGGACCGCAATCAAAGTTCACGGGTGACCACACCAGCTTTGTAAGAATAAAATAAACAAAATCTTGCAGATGCATAGTTTGAAACTAGAAAAAAACCTGTGTGCCTGCCATCTTCCTAACCACACCTCCCGTCTTAGTCCCCAACCTTCCCCCTGAACACCACCCACATCTCTTCCCCTTGGAACCAGATCGCAGTTACAGCCATAAGCTTTCCGCTGTATCAGCTCTAATCTCCTTGGTGGCAGATATCAGTGGACATCATCAACCTTCTTCAGTGTACCACACCCCCCTCCCAACCCATTGGTCACTGACACAAAGGGCAGTCAGGAACCCGCCTCAATCATCAACTCTAACTGGTCCTTCACCTTTCGCTCCTTCAGCTACACTGTTGAGGCCGTTCTTTGCTTTGGTTGGACGCTTTACCATACTGTTCTGCACTTTCCTTCTTCCTTCCACAGTGGAACATTTTAGAACAGTTCTAGTATGCACTTCTTCTTTGTATTGGGTGACAGTGCTGTAGAAAAAAGGTAAGTAGCGAGGTAACATAAGATAATGATACAGCACTTTCAGAGTGAGGCATAGCGTGCATTCTTATTTTAGTCACTTCTCTATTGAGCTCCATGACTGCGGGGAGAATCTTCGTAATGTGGGTTATTATCCTTGTGTGTATCTGGGGAGAAGACGTGCAGGAAATAGATGCAATGACCCCCAAGAGTTGTGCCTTATTGGTTGGCTTGTGAACACAATTGCAGTACCGTGCCTTAAAACACTTGTGTATAGGCGCGTTACAAATGCCATATCATATCATATCATACTTCTGGAATTCTGCCCAGATCACCACGGGATTTAGGCCAGTGGCATGTAGAGGTGTTTCATACCAAGTGAGTCCCCTGGTCTCCACAAAAGCAGCTGTACAGAAGTGCGTGTGGTCATTTTCCTGCACAATATTTCATTCATGTGTGTCCTCCAGGCAATGCCCCGTGCCTTCAGAGAACATCCCATGCAGTATTATGATATCTTAAAAGAAGGCTGTGTCCATTATGGAAAAGGAATGTGGGAGCCCCTCTACCGAGAAGGAACATGGGTCAAATACCCTCTTCTATGGAATTGTTTCCACTCAGGAGGTTCTACAGCCATGTTTCAGCTCACTGCACCCTTTACAGGGGGGTAAATATCAATTTGCAAACCAGTCTTTGTCCAACCCACAAGGGCAGTCCACCGAAATGCTAGACAATTCTCCTCTGAACAAGAGTACCATCAGAAACCCCAGACACGTGTTTCGGTCTTATTTGGCCTCCTCAGTGAGGGGAAGCTGAGCCTCTCTAAGCCTCTGTGTCCATTATGTCCTCAAAATAAATAAGCAGCCCTGGACCCTTCTTGGAGATGCCTCCCCAGTCACGTACGTTTATTGGATAGCTTGGGGCGAACTTGCTTGACAAGTGTCTTTTCAGTAATGCCATCCTGTTGAATCTCCTCAAAGTCTTCCATCCTCTCCTTACAGACCATCCAATGGGCTACCTGCATTTCCTGTTGCCAGCCAGATCATAGGGCAGAGCCTGTGGAGCATGGTCAAGGCTTTGGTATAGTAAAATAAATTCACGCTTTTTATTTATTTTATTTGGTGTTAGCGCCCACAACCCAGAGGTATAGGGGCGCTAGCTTACAGAGCAAAATACATAGACAGGTACATGGTTTCATTTCGTGACAGTGGTGGTCACAGCTGGTACAGGATTCATGTAAATTTGTTGAAAAGAGTCGAAGGGTACTGTCATGATGGGGCGGTAGTTGGTCGGCATGGTGGGGTCAAGGAGGTTTTTTTCAGCAATAGTGTGACCAAGGCTTCTTTTATGGAATTGGGCACATTACTGGAGCTGAAGGAGGCATTGATAAATGTGGTAATGGTGGGGCGAGGGGTTCTGCACACAACTTGATGAGGTGGTCTAGGCAGATGTCTCCTGTACAATTGGATGCTTTGAGGCGCAGGATGGTGGAGAGTGTGTCTGCCGAGGGGACAGGGTAGAATTCGATGGTGGGGGGGAGCTGGGTGTGCTGGGTATGGGGATGTCTGAATTGATACATATGAGCTGGGATTTCTTGAGAATGGTTTCGTGTCTAAGGTTGAGTATTTTATTTGCTACGGTTGATTGTACCAGGGAGCACCAGGCTTTGTCTTTGAGGAAAGGTATGGCAGGCGGGTCGGGTGTTTCGAGCTCTTTGAGGATTTCGAAAAGCTCTGGTGTTGGAGCGGTCCTCAGCAATGCGGGTGTTGTAGATGGTGGCTTTAGTGTTAATGATCGCCAATTTGTAGGCAATAGCGCTGATGTTAAAGGCTTCTTTGTTGGTGGGGGAGGGATTTTTTCCCCAGATGTGTTCTTTGGTGCGTTTAGATTTACAGCGGGCTGCTAATTGCTCAGTGAACGATTTGTGGTGGTCGTCGTTTTTCCGGCTAGTTGTCTTGAGGAGGGCATGAAGGTCTAGGGCACAAAGGATCATGGAATTGTAGGCTGCGAGAATGGTTGTGGTTATCGGGCCATGAGTCGAGGGAGGTCTGGATGGTTGGCTCCAGTGTTTCCTTGGTTATCTTTTTGGTGTGTCTCACAGTGATGGGAGAGAGGATAGTCATTATTTTGTCGTGGTGAGTACAAGGCACAAGGTGAAAGAAATCACAAAGTGGTCAGTCCAGGGCAATGGGTTTATGGCGGTAACTTGAGTGGGGGAGATTATGTGGAAGGATCCAGTCGAGGTACCGACATTTGGCATAGGTGGGGGTTCAGATGGCGTGTGTGAAGTTCATCTCATGGAGAGTGGTGGAGAGGGTGGTGGCCTTTAGGTCTGGGGGGTTATTGACTCCAAGGTTAAAATCACCCAGGAGAAGGAGTTTGGTGCTGGGCTTCAGGAGGGGGGCAACAAGGAGGGGCGGGTCGGCATCAGGCAAACCGATGCTATTGGGCTGGTGATAGAGAAGCAGAATGTTGATGGTGGTTTGCAGGTCTGACTGGAGTTTAGCTAGCTGGATTTTGTGCCCCGGCTGGGTTGGGAGTGGAAGGATTCTGATGAGATGCGAGGTTTTGGAGATGATGGCAACTCCTCTGCCTTGGCTCCCCGTTCTTTCAGACCGGAGGATGGAGTAACCCAAGGGGAGGGCAAGAGATGAACTGGGGCTAGCTGCCTCGTGCAGCCAGGTTTCAGTGATGGCGTGCATGTCCAGGTAGTTTTTGGGTAGGAGGTCATAGATATCAAGTGTGTCTGCACAGATGGAGCAAGCATTTATGAGGGCACATAAATAGACTTCCTTACTCCCCATGAATATTTCTGCACACTTCATATTAGCTAGCCTCTCCCCTGTACATGGTTTGTTGGCATTGTCTGTCTGTTGTCTCTCACTATATGTGCGCACTGATGCATGGGGGCTACGGTGCGTTATAAATGCAACATAACATAACATAACAGGCCAGGGGTTTGGGCGCAACAGGGTAACTTTGAGTATTAAGGAGGGTTATTTTTGGAGCTGAAGTGAGAAGGGGGGCACAGGGAGCTAGGGATTGCAGTCGGACCTGGCAGATGGACCAGTATCCGTGAACAGAGCATGTCGTATGCACCGGCACCATTCTGAATGGTACCAGTGCATCCGACCTCCCCATTCCCATTGGGACCTATGGGGCTCAATGGCAATGGGGAGCATTTTTTACTGGCGCCCGGGAATGGGCAAATACCGGGTCCGGCGGGGCCATAATGACCTGGTAATTTCCCATTCTCGGGCGCTGGTAAAATTCACAAGTTCGGTGTAAGCCTGCCGGTTTTACCAGCAAGGCTACGGCCGAACTTGGAATGAGGCCCACTGTCTTGTTGGGGTGAGGAAGAGTGGGTGAGTGGAGTGACTACAAACTTTGTCTTTGTGCATCAAATTTGTTTTATAAATAGAGCACATGATTGCAGAATTTAGGCATCAAGCAGATGTCAGCTATGTTGAATAATCAGTGTGTTTAATTCATTTATTGGCAACACGTGAGGCTAAAAACAACCAATATTACCAATAAAATACATTTACTAATCTCGCCTAAATGCCTTGTTTTCTTCAAATGGTCTCATATATGATATATATGTACATTCTATTTGAGAGTGGCAGGGTCCTTCTTTTTTAAAGCAATTGTCAGGGGTTACACCGTTATGTTGGACATTGTTTAAAGCCTGGGTAATCTGGGCCTGAAGGCATGATGTAATACTATTGATGATGCCATCGGAGAGGATACAGAGATGAAAAGCATGTTATAGGCCTCCAGTGCAGGCTGCCACATCTGTTAATATAAATTGTTAGGGATAGTTAATCAATCAGCTGAGGCTAACAGTTCACCTAATAATAGTCCTACCATTACCTGTTATTCAGCTTGCATGTGGTTGACTGGGCAGACACAGATGTTTGCCTATACATGTAAAAAGCAATGAACACGTGTAAAGCCCAAACTATTGCCATTGCCAAAGCTTGTTTAGTTGTTCTTTGTTACTGGTGTGTTCTCTGAATTTGGTTTCCATTACACTTTTCAGCATGTTCTGCTTCCTGTGTCTATTCAGTCTAGCTGTCTTCCTTTTCCTAAAGCAGTATGTTTACAGTGCCTCTCTTTTTTTGCACAGCACAGTTTACTGTGCTCTATAGATCTTTGACCTTGCTTTGTTCACAGTTTACACTTGATGCAGCTCCTCTTGGAAGGTTTGCTCATTCTGGTTCTGGTTCCCGTTTAGTTCTTTGCCTGGACGAGGAGGTGGAAAGGTTTTGGGCTTGCTCTGATGTTTTCCCCGTCCCTTTTCCTTTACTCCCCATTGGGATGGGTTAATGTGTTCCTTGGTTTTCCCTCTCTTCTTCCGTGGTTAAATGTTGGTGGGTCTTGTGTGGTATGCTCGTTTGTTTGCCTTCCCACCTCTGCCTGAATGTCTCGGTTTTCAGTAAGCACTACTCCTACTGTTGGCCCTTGTCATGAGACTTGTATATTTAGTTAGCCCTCCTTTACTGGTGTAGTCTTGTAGGGTCCCTGTTTGATTGCTCGATATTCAGGCATCCGGGATGGAGTTTGTTGGCCTCATGGATATCGTCTTGAAACTTACTTATGCCATCAAGGGCACCAGGTAACAGACCCTGTCATTGCACATCCTGTCAAGTGGACTGTCTGTCACAGTAACCGAGACAGCAATTGTGTATGAGAGTTCCATTGCAATCATGAGATGTTTCTAAGCACTTAGCCCACAACCCTTGCATATTATTTGTATAACCTACTTCTGGCTGTTATCATACATGTGTCTTCGTTCATGACTGCATTTTATTTAATACGTATGTATACCTTGCGTGATCAAGTGCACATCCCCCTTGTGAATATCCTCTGCCTTGTGCATCCCCTTGACAACATGTGTGTTAAAAGCATGATTGACCATTATGTGACTCATGGTGTACATGTTGTCATCTCTGCAATGGTCAAGGGGTGAATAGAGTTGCAGTCTGATGTTTGCAGTGGACACACAACCAACCCCACTGGGCTACATTAGGGGCTTGAGAGAGGGTTTGTTAGGCGCGTGCATATTCCCTTAGAAGCCAATCCACCACATCTACCTGGATCATGGCTCTTAAAGAGTCACTTATTTCACACCACTGGGCATGGCCTCCATTCTGACCCGAGGTAAACCCATAGAGCTGGTTTTTGCCTGCAAGGCTGGTGCAGTGCATGGATTCCCAGCATCTCCACACATTGCACGTCCCTGTCATCTGCCTCCATCACCCCAAGCTCAGGGCAATAGGAATGGCATGAGGCAGAGCTGGGGCAGCGCAGATTTATATTGTTGAGGCAGACCTCGTTATTTTCTATGGCCATAAGCAGGGTCAAATTTTTGTTGTAAGTTTTTTTTTCTTTTTCTTCTGTGGCTCTATTACTATGGATTATTGGGGCCAGCATCATAATATGCACAAAAGTGATGGGTGGAAGGTTTTTAATGAATCTTAACCACTGGCATTGCTCTGGGCAACCTTCCACACCCTCTTTTTTTAGCCCGCCTGCGCCATTGCAAAAGGGGTCCAGCCATATGCAAATCAGTCAGGTACTGCCACCAATGGTAGCAGCCCAGCCCTAACTGCTAGGCCAGGTCCCCTCTGCACGGAAACACAAGCAACCCCAGACATGTTTCGGCCTTGTTGGGCCTCCTCAGTGAAGTGCAGCTTGGTTCCCTATGGCGCAGCGAGCAAGGGACCCACGTCTGGGCATACCCTCTCTCACATAATGAGACAAACAGTAAGCAAAAAAGTGATGGGTGGAAGGTTTTGAATGAATCTGAACCACTGGCATTGCTCTGGGTAACCTTCCACACCACCGTTTTTTAGCCCGTCTGTGCCATTGCAAAAGGGGTCCAGCCATATGCAAATAAGTCAGGTACTGCCACCAATGGTAGCAGCCCAGCCCAAACTGCAAGGCCAGGTCCCCTCTGCACGGAAACACACGCAACCCCAGACATGTTTCGGCCTTGTTGGGCCTCCTCAGTGAAGTGCATCTTGGTTCCCTATGGCGTAGCGAGCAAGGGACCCACATCTGGGCATACCCTCTCTCACATAGTGAGACAAACAGTAAGCACAAAAGTGATGGGTGGAAGGTCTTGAATGAATATGAACCACTGGCATTGCTCTGGGCAACCTTCCGCACCACCGTTTTTTAGCCCATCTGCGCCATTGCAAAAGGGGTCCAGCCATATGCAAATCAGTCAGGTACTGCCACCAAAGGTAGCAGCCCAGCCCAAACTGCTAGGCCAGGTCCCCTCTACACGGAAAAACAAGCAACCCCAGACATCTTAAACATGTGTTTTACAGTAGCAATGCTGGTATATATTGTTGGCCACTAATATCATGAAAATGTGCTCTACTGTTGCAATGCTGGCTTAAATGGTTGAGACAGAACTTTTTTGTCTGAAAGCAGGCCAGCATTGGCATATTTGACGGGCCTCATAGACTGCTGCGGGCACACCCACTTTGGAAGATGATTAACACTGGCATTTATAATTGCGGGAGGCGTATGATTTTTCTTTAAGCACAACCAACATGAAAATGTGTTCCAAAATACTGTTAAGGATATCACATATATTGGGATATTTCCTTTGTTCTCCCATAGAACGGATTGTAAATTTCGTTTGCTTGCAGCGCATATTTTCTGACTTTTGTGTTGCAACGTGCACCATTAAAAGCCATTATTTTAAAGGAACACGTCAGTGTTGGTTCGGGCTCACCGAATATGGTTGCACGCTTGGGCCAATTCTGGGATGATATGAATGCTGCTCCACTTTAAATAACCACAGGCCTCCACTACCTACAGGTGATTGGCCGCCAGTCTGGCCGATTCAACCTGCCCAGGGGCCAGGCTATTATACAAGTCTATGCGAGCATACTCGTCCTTGGCACTTAAGGGGTTAAGGAGGATGGAGAGTGGGGTAGAAGAGGTGATGGGGGAAGGAGCCTAATGGTATACTCTTAACATATGAAGACCCTTCATGGCTCTAGGCTGCCTCAAAACACTGAGGGTGAAGAGGACAGAGGGAAGAAAGGGAGGAGGGAGAGACAGATGTAAGGAGACAACTGTATGTTATTTTAATTGCTTTCATGCCATTTTCACAGCTCTCAGGCGCAATCAATACTGAGGGTGAAGAGAAGGGAGAGGGCAAGTAGGGAGACATAGGCAGTGTCAGAGGAAAGCAGAAAACACGTTAAGTTGGTGGCTTATAGTATTGGCAGACAGAGGCGTTGCTAGGGGGGAATATGAGGGGGCTATAGCCCCGGGTCTTTTGGTTGTGGCCCCGGATAGAATCTCAGGGGCTACAATCAAAAGGCTATAGCTAGCGCCGAGTCCCAACAGTCTGGACATTAGTATAGCCATGGATCTTTTCCAGACGGAGCAACACCCCTGCTGGCAAGCAGGGGAGAGAGAGAGGGTAGGAGTAAAAGAAGGGGGAGGATGACATTACTGAGTGTGCTTCAAAACGACGTCTCTGTATTATAAATGCATGAATAATGGGATGTAATCCTCGGAAATCTTCTCTTTTGAAGCCCTTCATTTCTTCTGAACCCCACGTCTAACCTCATCCCAGCATGGTAAAGCGGAAAAACAATTGCCATGCCAACAGAAAACCCAAAGCTGCAGCACTGGAAGCCCGGGCATGTGTGACCAAACAGAGGAAGTGGCACTTGGCCTTGCCCAGGAATTAAACACATGCCAGCGGATCCGATCCGCGCAAATGCCTGCATCGCCCTAACGACGGCGGCCTGATGGAAGCCTAACAACCAGAAGCTGATTACAACAGATGCGCCCACCCTTCTCTGCCAATGACAGGCGACCTATTGCACTGCTTCTATCGATTTAGCAAAAAAATATTCATGTGAACATTGCAGGAGCGTCTGCATGGGAGGGAGCAGAATGGGTGTGGGTGGACTGATTGCAGGGCAAGGAGGTGGATGTTTGCAGCGTAGGGTACATCATTTCTGGGCACAGAGTTCAGGCAAAAGGGTTGGATGGGCACAACCCATGGCCAGCGGTGGCCACGGGCAGGACCGTACCCACACTTCATTGGGAATAACCCTTCAAATGGTGGGCGAGTGGTTACCTTCAGAGACATTGAGGACCGGGGCAATGCACCTGCGTGGGGCTGCCTTCTTGTTACACCCCATGTGTTGTGGAAAATAGCCAGCGCATTGCCCAAAGTATTGTATTGGTACTTTAATTGGTACCTGTCAGCATTCTGTCACGTCTGCAGTGTGCCGTTGGCTTTGCTTTCTATCATAATCCCATCCAAGCACAAATGGCACTACAGTTGGAGTGTCTTTGAGGTGTCAGTGGAGTCTGAAGGGAGTATTCAGGGGATGATTTATTTTGCCCTGGTCTAGTGTATCCTAGCATAGCTTGACTTAGCCGGACGGTTAATGGTTATTCTTTATTTAAATATGTGCATGGATGCGTGTATGCCTGTGTTATGAGGGAGTGTATGGTCATGGGTGCTCATGTGAATGATAGAGGACTTGCTGTGTGAATGTGTGTGTGTGAATGGGTGTGTGTTTGTGTTGGTCTGGTGAGCTGATTTTGTCGAGTGGGAGGGTTTACAACAAAAGTATTTTAAAAATGCCTTATTTGCACAATCCCCCTACACACCTGCCAAAATCAGCCCTCCTTCTGTGGAGCCCAGGGGACTGGGATGGTATTTTTCTAATGGACACCTATCATAGATGTCCAGTCAAAAATACCATGCTTTCCCCCTGGGATCCCCAGCGCCTTGCATACACACATAATCACGTTGATTGTGAGATGGTGTTAGACGCTGTGGGGCCCAGGGGACAGGGATAGATAGATGTACAGTAAAGACCACTATGCCTGCCCCCTGGTCCCTCCCAGTGCCAATTGCAAACTGTTTGACTTTTTACTCAAATTCATTTTAACAGTATGCTCTAAAATGCAACATTTTAACCAATTATTTAAAGAAATTCCCTTGGGAGAACCCCCCGAATTGGCTTTGGTTGGTTCGGGCTTGCTCAGTCGCTATGGCATATCTGTGGGAAATATTTATGGGCGACACTTAAAAAATTCACCAGCTGACAATGGCCCTGGTACACTGCTGGGAGCAGGGTGGAGGGAGCCCAGGGACTGTGGTGGGAGCAGAATGGGGGAGCCCAGGGACTATACCGGGAGGAGGGTACAGTGACAACGCGTAAGAGTTCATAGCCATTTGGACTTACTGTCCATTTGGCATTTTTGGGGGGATCAGCCTACGCACAGTTTGCTCAGGGGGGGGCCTAGGCCAATAAAGGTTTGAAGACCACTGGCCTAACCTCACTTCATCTAGCACAACGTGCCATAGTAGGTGAGCAGAATTCTGCCCTGGCCAAGCAACTGTGGTGATTGGCGTTACCCTGTGTGCAAATTCATCATTTGTCTGCTGCATTCAGTCTCAGGATGAGAAAGTGATTATTATAACCTGTAAAAACTGCCCAAGATATATAGTCCACATACTGTTAAAACATTTTGTCACTTTTGAGCAGTAAGCAAGTCAATTCTGTTCTTCCGAGGACCGCAATCAAAGTTCACGGGTGACCACACCAGCTTTGTAAGAATAAAATAAACAAAATCTTGCAGATGCATAGTTTGAAACTAGAAAAAAACCTGTGTGCCTGCCATCTTCCTAACCACACCTCCCGTCTTAGTCCCCAACCTTCCCCCTGAACACCACCCACATCTCTTCCCCTTGGAACCAGATCGCAGTTACAGCCATAAGCTTTCCGCTGTATCAGCTCTAATCTCCTTGGTGGCAGATATCAGTGGACATCATCAACCTTCTTCAGTGTACCACACCCCCCTCCCAACCCATTGGTCACTGACACAAAGGGCAGTCAGGAACCCGCCTCAATCATCAACTCTGACTGGTCCTTCACCTTTCGCTCCTTCAGCTACACTGTTGAGGCCGTTCTTTGCTTTGGTTGGACGCTTTACCATACTGTTCTGCACTTTCCTTCTTCCTTCCACAGTGGAACATTTTAGAACAGTTCTAGTATGCACTTCTTCTTTGTATTGGGTGACAGTGCTGTAGAAAAAAGGTAAGTAGCGAGGTAACATAAGATAATGATACAGCACTTTCAGAGTGAGGCATAGCGTGCATTCTTATTTAAGTCACTTCTCTATTGAGCTCCATGACTGCGGGGAGAATCTTCATAATGTGGGTTATTATCCTTGTGTGTATCTGGGGTGAAGACGTGCAGGAAATAGTTGCAATGACCCCCAAGAGTTGTGCCTTATTGGTTGGCTTGTGAACACAATTGCAGTACCGTGCCTTAAAACACTTGTGTATAGGCGCGTTACAAATGCCATATCATATCATATCATATCATACCTCTGGAATTCTGCCCAGATCACCACAGGATTTAGGCCAGCGGCATGTAGAGGTGTTTGATACCAAGTGGGAACCCTGGCCTCTACAAAAGCAGCTGTACAGAAGTGCGTGTGGTCATTTTCCTGCACAATATTTCATTCATGTGTGTCCTCCAGGCAATGCCCCGTGCCTTCAGAGAACATCCCATGCAGTATTATGATATCTTTAAAGAAGGCTGTGTCCATTATGGAAAAGGAGTGTGGGAGCCCCTCTACCGAGAAGGAACATGGGTCAAATACCCTCTTCTATGGAATTGTTTCCACTCAGGAGGGTCTACAGCCATGTTTCAGCTCACTGCACCCTTCACAGGGGGGAAATAGCCATTTGCAAACCAGTCTTTGTCCAACCCACAAGGGCAGTCCACGAAATGCTAGACAATTCTCCTCTGAACAAGAGTACCTTCAGAAACCCCAGACACATGTTTCTGTCTTATCTGGCCTCCTCAGTGAGGTGAAGCTGAGCCTCTCTAAGCCTCTGTGTCCATTATGTCCTCAAAATAAATAAGCAGCCCTGGACCCTTCTTGGAGATGTCTCCCAGTCACGTATGTTTATTGGATGGCTTGGGGCGAGCTTGCTTGAAAAGTGTCTTTTCAGTAATGCCATCCTGTTGAATCTCCTCAAAGTCTTCCATCCTCTCCTTACAGACCATCCAATGGGCTGCCTGCATTTCCTGTTGCCAGCCAGATCATAGGGCAGATCCTGTGGAGCATGGTCAAGGCTTTGGTATAGTAAAATAAATTCACGCTTTTTATTTATTTATTTTATTTGTTGTTAGCGCCCACGACCCAGAGGTATCGGGGCGCTAGATTAAAGAGCAAAATACATAGACAGGTACATGGTTTCTTTTCGTGACAGTGGTGGTCACAGCTGGTACAGGATTCATGTAAATTTGTTGAAAAGAGTCGAAGGGTACTGTCATGATGGGGCGGTAGTTGGTCGGCATGGTGGGGTCAAGGAGGTTTTTTTCAGCAATAGTGTGACCAAGGCTTCTTTTATGGAATTGGGCACATTACTGGAGCTGAAGGAGGCATTGATAAATGTGGTAATGGTGGGGCGAGGGGTTCTGCACACAACTTGATGAGGTGGTCTAGGCAGATGTCGCCTGTACAATTGGATGCTTTGAGGCGCAGGATGGTGGAGAGCGTGTCTGCCGAGGGGACAGGGTAGAATTTGATGGTGGGGGGGAGCTGGGTGTGCTGGGTATGGGGATGTCTGAATTGATACATATGAGCTGGGATTTCTTGAGAATGGTTTCGTGTCTAAGGTTGAGTATTTTATTTGCTACGGTTGATTGTACCAGGGAGCACCAGGCTTTGTCTTTGAGGAAAGGTATGGCAGGCGGGTCGGGTGTTTCGAGCTCTTTGAGGATTTCGAAAAGCTCTGGTGTTGGAGCGGTCCTCAGCAATGCGGGTGTTGTAGATGGTGGCTTTAGTGTTAATGATCGCCAATTTGTAGGCAATAGCGCTGATGTTAAAGGCTTCTTTGTTGGTGGGGGAGGGATTTTTTCTCCAGATGTGTTCTTTGGTGCGTTTAGATTTACAGCGGGCTGCTAATTGCTCAGTGAACGATTTGTGGTGGTCGTCGTTTTTCCGGCTAGTCGTCTTGAGGAGGGCATGAAGGTCTAGGGCACAAAGGATCATGGAATTGTAGGCTGCGAGAATGGTTGTGGTTATCGGGCCATGAGTCGAGGGAGGTCCGGATGGTTGGCTCCAGTATTTCCTTGGTTATCTTTTTGGTGTGTCTCACAGTGATGGGAGAGAGGATAGTCATTATTTTGTCGTGGTGAGTACAAGGGACAAGGTGAAAGAAATCACAAAGTGGTCAGTCCAGGGTAATGGGTTTATGGCGGTAACTTGAGTGGGGAGATTATGTGGAAGGATCCAGTCGAGGTACCGACATTTGGCATAGGTGGGGGTTCAGATGGCGTGTGTGAAGTTCATCTCATGGAGAGTGGTGGAGAGGGTGGTGGCCTTTAGGTCTGGGGGGTTATTGACTCCAAGGTTAAAATCACCCAGGAGAAGGAGTTTGGTGCTGGGCTTCAGGAGGGGGGCAACGAGGAGGGGCGGGTCGGCATCAGGCAAACCAATGCTATTGGGCTGGTGATAGAGAAGCAGAATGTTGATGGTGGTTTGCAGGTCTGACTGGAGTTTAGCTAGCTGGATTTTGTGCCCCGGCTGGGTTGGGATTGGAAGGATTCTGATGAGATGTGAGGTTTTGGAGATGATGGCAACTCCTCTGCCTTGGCTCCCCGTTCTTTCAGACCGGAGGATGGAGTAACCCAAGGGGAGGGCAAGAGATGCAAGAGATGAACTGGGGCCAGCTGCCTCGTGCAGCCAGGTTTCAGTGATGGCGTGCATGTCCAGGTAGTTTTTGAGTAGGAGGTCATAGATATCAAGTGTGTCTGCACAGATGGAGCAAGCATTTATGAGGGCACATAAATAGACTTCCTTACTCCCCATGAATATTTCTGCACCCTTCATATTAGCTAGCCTCTCCCCTGTAAATGGTTTGTTGGCATTGTCTGTCTGTTGTCTTTCACTATATGTGCGCACTGATGCATGGGGGCTACGGTGCGTTATAAGTGCAACATAACATAACGTAACATGCCAGGGGTTTGGGCGCAACAGGGTAACTTTGAGTATTAAGGAGGGTTATTTTTGGAGCTGAAGTGAGAAGGGGGGCACAGGGAGCTAGGGATTGCAGTCGGACCTGGCAGATGGACCAGTAGCCATGAACAGAGCATGTCGTATGCACCGGCACCATTCTGAATGGTACCAGTGCATCCGACCTCCCCATTCCCATTGGGCCCTATGGGGCTCAATGGCAATGGGGAGCATTTTTTACTGGCGCCCGGGAATGGGCAAATACCGGGTCCGGCGGGGCCGTAATGACCTGGTAATTTCCCATTCTCGGGCGCTGGTAAAATTCGCAAGTTCGGTGCAAGCCTGCCGGTTTTACCAGCAAGGCTACCGCCAAACTTGTAATGAGGCCCACTGTCTTGTTGGGGTGAGGAAGAGTGGGTGAGTGGAGTGACTACGAACTTTGTCTTTGTGCATCAAATTTGTTTTATAAATAGAGCACATGATTGCAGAATTTAGGCATCAAGCAGATGTCAGCTATGTTGAATAATCAGTGTGTTTAATTCATTTATTGGCAACACCTGAGGCTGAAAACAACCAATATTACCAATAAAATACATTTACTAATCTCGCCTAAATGCCTTGTTTTCTTCAAATGGTCTCATATATGATATATATGTACATTCTATTTGAGAGTGGCAGGGTCCTTCTTTTTTAAAGCAATTGTCAGGGGTTACACCGTTATGTTGGACATTGTTTAAAGCCTGGGTAATCTGGGCCTGAAGGCATGATGTAATACTATTGATGATGCCATCGGAGAGGATACAGAGATGAAAAGCATGTTATAGGCCTCCAGTGCAGGCTGCCACATCTGTTAATATAAATTGTTAGGGATAGTTAATCAATCAGCTGAGGCTAACAGTTCACCTAATAATAGTCCTACCATTACCTGTTATTCAGCTTGCATGTGGTTGACTGGGCAGGCACAGATGTTTGCCTATAAATGTAAAAAGCAATGAACACTTGCAAAGCCCAAACTATTGCCATTGCCAAAGCTTGTTTAGTTGTTCTTTGTTACTGGTGTGTTCTCTGAATTTGGTTTCCATTACACTTTTCAGCATGTTCTGCTTCCTGTGTCTATTCAGTCTAGCTGTCTTCCTTTTCCTAAAGCAGTATGTTTACAGTGCCTCTCTTTTTTTGCACAGCACAGTTTACTGTGCTCTATAGATCTTTGACCTTGCTTTGTTCACAGTTTACACTTGATGCAGCTCCTCTTGGAAGGTTTGCTCATTCTGGTTCTGGTTCCCGTTTAGTTCTTTGCCTGGACGAGGAGGTGGAAAGGTTTTGGGCTTGCTCTGATGTTTTCCCCGACCCTTTTCCTTTACTCCCCATTGGGATGGGTTAATGTGTTCCTTGGTTTTCCCTCTCTTCTTCCGTGGTTAAATGTTGGTGGGTCTTGTGTGGTATGCTCGTTTGTTTGCCTTCCTACCTCTGCCTGAATGTCTCGGTTTCCAGTAAGCACTACTCCTACTGTTGGCCCTTGTCATGAGACTTGTATATTTAGTTAGCCCTCCTTTACTGGTGTAGTCTTGTAGGGTCCCTGTTTGATTGCTCGATATGCGGCATCCGGGATGGTGTTTGTTGGCCTCATGAATATCTCTTGAAACTTACTCATGCCATCAAGGGCACCAGGTAACAGACCCTGTCATTGCACATCCTGCCAAGTGGACTGTCTGTCACAGTAACCGAGACAGCAATTGTGTATGAGAGTTCCATTGCAATCATGAGATGTTTCTAAGCACTTAGCCCACAACCCTTGCATATTATTTGTATAACCTACTTCTGGCTGTTATCATACATGTGTCTTCGTTCATGACTGCATTTTATTTAATACATATTTATACCTTGCGTGATCAAGTGCACATCCCCCTTGTGAATATCCTCTGCCTTGTGCATCCCCTTGACAACATGTGTGTTAAAAGCATGATTGACCATTATGTGACTCATGGTGTACATGTTGTCATCTCTGCAATGGTCAAGGGCTGAATAGAGTTGCAGTCTGATGTTTGCAGTGGACACACAACCAACCCCACTGGGCTACATTAGGGGCTTGAGAGAGGGTTTGTTAGGCGCGTGCATATTCCCTTAGAAGCCAATCCACCACATCTACCTGGATCATGGCTCTTAAGGAGTCACTTCTTTCACACCACTGGGCGTGGCCTTCACTCTGACCTGAGGTAAGCCCATAGAGCTGGTTTTTGCCTGCAAGGCTGGTGCAGTGCATGGATTCCCAGCATCTCCACACATTGCACGTCCCTGTCATCTGCCTCCCACACCCCAAGCTCAGGGCAATAGGAATGGCATGAGGCAGAGCTGGGGCAGCGCAGATTTATATTGTTGAGGCAGACCTAGTTATTTTCTATGGCCATAAGCAGGGCCACATTTTTGTTGTAAGTTTTTTTTTCTTTTTCTTCTGTGGCTCTATTACTATGGATTGTTGGGGCCAGCATCATAATATGCACAAAAGTGATGGGTGGAAGGTTTTGAATGAATCTGAACCACTGGCATTGCTCTGGGCAACCTTCCACACTACCTTTTTTTAGCCCGCCTGCGCCATTGCAAAAGGGGTCCAGCCATATGCAAATCAGTCAGGTACTGCCACCAATGATAGCAGCCCAGCCCAAACTGCTAGGCCAGGTCCCCTCTGCACGGAAACACAAGCAACCCCAGACATGTTTCGGCCTTGTTGGGCCTCCTCAGTGAAGTGCAGCTTGGTTCCCTATGGCGCAGCGAGCAAGGCACCCACGTCTGGGCATACCCTCTCTCACATAATGAGACAAACAGTAAGCACAAAAGTGATGGGTGGAAGGTTTTGAATGAATCTGAACCACTGGCATTGCTCTGGGTAACCTTCCACACCACCATTCTTTAGCCCGTCTGTGCCATTGCAAATGGGGTCCAGCCATATGCAAATCAGTCAGGTACTGCCACCAATGGTAGCAGCCCAGCCCAAACTGCAAGGCCAGGTCCCCTCTGCACGGAAACACAAGCAACCCCAGACATTTTCGGCCTTGTTGGGCCTCCTCAGTGAAGTGCATCTTGGTTCCCTATGGCGTAGCGAGGAAGGGACCCACGTCTAGGCATACCCACTCTCACATAGTGAGACAAACAGTAAGCACAAAAGTGATGGGTGGAAGGTCTTGAATGAATATGAACCACTGGCATTGCTCTGGGCAACCTTCCGCACCACCGTTTTTAGCCCGTCTGCGCCATTGCAAAAGGGGTCCAGCCATATGCAAATCAGTCAGGTACTGCCACCAATGGTAGCAGCCCAGTCCAAACTGCTAGGCCAGGTCCCCTCTACACGGAAACACAAGCAACCCCAGACATCATAAACATGTGTTTTACAGTAGCAATGCTGGTATATATTGTTGGCCACTAATATCATGAAAATGTGCTCTACTGTTGCAATGCTGGCTTAAATGGTTGAGACAGAACTCCCAGTTTTTTGTCTGAAAGCAGGCCAGCATTGGCATATTTGACGGGCCTCATAGACTGCTGCGGGCACACCCACTTTGGAAGATGATTAACACTGGCATTTATAATTGCGGGAGGCGTATGATTTTTCTTTAAGCACAACCAACATGAAAATGTGTTCCAAAATACTGTTAAGGATATCACATATATTGGGATATTTCCTTTGTTCTCCCATAGAACGGATTGTAAATTTCGTTTGCTTGCAGCGCATATTTTCTGACTTTTGTGTTGCAACGTGCACCATTAAAAGCCATTATTTTAAAGGAACACGTCAGTGTTGGTTCGGGCTCACCGAATATGGTTGCACGCTTGGGCCAATTCTGGGATGATATGAATGCTGCTCCACTTTAAATAGCCACAGGCCTCCACTACCTACAGGTGATTGGCCGCCAGTCTGGCCGATTCAACCTGCCCAGGGGCCAGGCTATTATACAAGTCTATGCGTGCATACTCGTCCTTGGCGCTTAAGGGGTTAAGGAGGATGGAGAGTGGGGTAGAAGAGGTGATGGGGGAAGGAGCCTAATGGTGTACTCTTAACATATGAAGACCCTTCATGGCTCTAGGCTGCCTCAAAACACTGAGGGTGAAGAGGACAGAGGGAAGAAAGGGAGGAGGGAGAGACAGATGTAAGGAGACAACTGTATGTTATTTTAATTGCTTTCATGCCATTTTACAGCTCTCAGGCGCAATCAATACTGAGGGTGAAGAGAAGGGAGAGGGCAAGTAGGGAGACATAGGCAGTGTCAGAGGAAAGCAGAAAACACGTTAAATTGGTGGCTTATAGTACTGGCAGACAGAGGCGTTGCTAGGGGGGAATATGAGGGGGCTATAGCCCCGGGTCTTTTGGTTGTAGCCCCGGATAGAATCTCAGGGGCTACAATCAAAAGGCTATAGCTAGCCCCGAGTCCCAACAGTCCGGACATTAGTATAGCCATGGACCTTTTCCAGACCTAGCAACCCCCCTGCTGGCAAGCAGGGGAGAGAGAGAGGGTAGGAGTAAGAGAGGGGGGAGGATGACATTACTGAATGTGCTTCAAAACGACGTCTCTGTATTATAAATGCATGAATAATGGGATGTAATCCTCGGTACTTTTCTCTTTTGAAGCCCTTCATTTCTTCTGAACCCCACGTCTAACCTCATCCCAGCATGGTAAAGCAGAAAAACAATTGCCATGCCAACAGAAAACCCAAAGCCGCAGAATTGGAAGCTCGGGCATGTGTGACCAAACAGAGGAAGTGGCACTTTGCCATCCCCCGGAATTAAACACATGCCAGCGGATCCTATCCACGCAAATGCCTGCATCGCCCTAAGAGCGGCGGGCTGATGGAAGCCTAACAACCAAAAGCTGATTACAACAGCTGAGCCCACCCACCTCTGCCAGTGACAGGCGACCTATTGAACTGCTTCTATCAATTGAGCAAGAAATATTCATGTGAATATTGCAGGAGCGGCTGCATGGGAGGGAGCAGAATGGGGTTGGGTGGACCTTATTGCAGGGCAAGGAGGTGGATGTTTGCAGCGGAGGCTACATCTTTCTGGGCACAAAGTGCAAGCAAAATGGTTGGGTGGGTACAACCCATGACCAGCGGTGGCCGTGGGCAGGACTATACCCACACTTCATGGGGGATAACCCTTCAAACGGTGGGCGAGTGGCTACCTTCAGAGACATTGATTACCAGGGCAATGCACTTGCGTGGGGCTGCCTTCTTGCTACACCCACGTGTTGTGGCAAATAGCCAGCGCATTGCCCAAAGTATTATTTTACAACAAGCGCATTTTAATTGGTACCTGTCAGCATGCTGTCATGTCTGCAACGTTGTGTGCATTTGGCTTTGCTTTCTAACATAATCCCATCCAAGCCTAAATGGCACTACAGTTTGAGTGTCTTTCAGGTGTCAGTGGAGTCTGAAGGGAGTATTCAGGGAATGATTAATTGTGCCCTGGCATAGTGTAACCTCGCATAGCATCACTCAGACTAACGGTTATTCGTTATTTAAATGTGTGTGTGTGTGTGTGTGTGTGTGTGTGTGTGTGTGTGTGTGTGTGTGTGTGTGTGTGTGTGTGTGTGTGTGTGTGTGTGTGTGTGTGTGTGTGTGTGTGTGTGTGTGTGTGTGTGTGTGTGTGTGTGTGTGTGTGTGTGTGTGTGTGTGTGTGTGTGTGTGTGTGTGTGTGTGTGTGTGTGTGTGTGTGTGTGTGTGTGTGTGTGTGTGTGTGTGTGTGTGTGTGTGTGTGTGTGTGTGTGTGTGTGTGTGTGTGTGTGTGTGTGTGTCCCCGTTGAGCTGATTTTGGCGAGTTGGGGGGGGTTGTACAACAAAAGTATTGTAAAAATGCCTTTGTAGCACAATCCCCCTACCCACCTGCCAAAATATGCACTCCTTCTGAGGCTCTGTGGAGCCCAGAGGATTAGGATGGTATTTTGTTACTGGACATCTATCATAGATGTCCAATAAAATACACCATGCCTGCCCCTGGTTCTTCCCAGCCTCAATTATTCAAGAAATTCCCAGAGGAGAACCCCTACCCACCCACTGAGTTGCCCTTGGTTGGCTGCGCTCAGTCGCTATGGCATATCTGTGGGAAATATTTATGCCCCGACACTTAAAAAATTCACTGGCTACCACTGTCCCTAGGACTGTGCTGGGAGCGGGGTGGAGGGAGCCCAGGGACTGTGCTGGGAGGAAGATCAAGGAGCCGGCACGCAATAGTTCATAGACATTTGGATTGACTCTCCATTTGGCATTTTTGGGGGGACCAGCCTGCCCACATTTAACTCAAAGTTTGAAGACCACTGGCCTAACCTCATTGAATATAGCACAACATGCAGAGTTCTGCCCTGGCCAAGCAACTCTGGTGACTGGTGGTAGCCTGCGTGCAAATTCATCATTTTTCTGCTCCATTCAGTCTGGTATTCTAGAATCTATGGTTCTCTGACTGGCTAAGCAGAATATATATCCTGTTAAATCAGTTATGATGAGATGATGGATGGGCCAGTGCCACAGTAGTGCATTTTCAGTTGACTTTTTAAGGGTCCACCAGCAGAACAGCACCAAGGGAAACCATTTGGCCCTCATTAAATCTGCCCAATTGTAAGGCCGGTGTTGTGACAAAATAGCACTTCGCATTGAGCAGCATTAATCATTCACTAGCAGAATGACTAGAAAATATTCTCTTCAACTCATCATGCTGCAGGCAACTGGGAAAACAGGACATATCCCTCCTGACCAGTCAGACTGTGCTGCACCGAGATTACAGTTAACATGTCTTCTTAATTGTTGTACAGTGCGAGATATCCCTTCTTTCTGACCAATCAAGGGAGGAACATGCATAGGAGGTTGTAGATCCAGAATACTTAGGGTGATAAGCTAAGAGACCAGGAAAGATTCTATATAAGGGAAGTAATTAAGGTGATCTAAAATTATCTTGTTGGGAGGCAGATGAATACCTCATCCAAAGCTTCTGCCCCTCCCCGCACCAATACCGCAAAGGTGAGAGAGGTTACTCCCTGAGGCAGCATTTCTTCCCTTACCCCCCACTGGTACAGCACATCTTGGGGACAATGTGAGGTGAAGATGAAAAAAGCATTCAACTAACGTAACAGTAAATAGCGCATGCATTAGACATGAACCAAACATGCACTCCACATGAAGAACATATTAGACATGAACCAAACATGCACTCCACATGAAGAACATTTACAATCGGTAATATATGCATTTAGACATGAAGAAAACTAACATCGCATCCCAAAAATGAAGAATACTAACATGACCAACATGAATGACATTGAAACACGAGTGAAACATAGGCAGCCATATTCTTAAAGATGGACGCCACAGCATGTCTCAGAATTAGCAACAGCCTCAAGGATTTCTCAAAAAGCTCAAAAGGCTGAATACACAAAAACACATATCCGTGCAGAGCTCAGACAGTAGCCAGAAACAAGTACCAAGGTTAGAGGAAATAAGGGATGATTGCGACAGCGGAACAAAGGCACGAGATAACAGTTCCTAAGATGCAAGCAGCATGCTCCAAGATTAATTAAGGTTTCAGAAAGGCACAAACAGCCTTTGATAGTCAGGTGCAGCATAATAGCAATTCAAAAGACTCCAAGAAGAATAACTCAAGAATGTCCCCAATGGCAAGATAAAACATGACACATACAGTAGTATTAGCTAAAA
Source organism: Ambystoma mexicanum (assembly GCF_040938575.1). Classification (NCBI taxonomy): domain Eukaryota; kingdom Metazoa; phylum Chordata; class Amphibia; order Caudata; family Ambystomatidae; genus Ambystoma; species Ambystoma mexicanum. The sequence continues at coordinate 310,570,227 of NC_090921.1, forward strand.
TCTTAATACATAGAAGGTAATTCAATTTCATACACTGTCTCTTAGCACGTGACCCAGACACAGAGAACACTGGCCATTCATTAGAAACAAACACAGAAATGGCACCTGGGATACTGCCAAATGCAAACAGAGACACAAATCGCTGCACAAGGTTAAGTAAAAAGGGATTGCCCGATCTCATGCCCTGGGAATGAGGGATGATAATGTTTAAATGGAAGAAGAGCAGTCAATGGGCCTCTCTCCCACCACTCTAAGTGTGGCTCATATCTTGACAACCTGTCAAGTTTCCAAGGTTGGTAAGTAAGGAGCCAACCTACCAAATTCTTTGGTGACACACCGCGTCTGAAATCGTATGCCAACCAACTACTTGTCAAGATGATGTATTTTAACCTTTATCAATATAGGGGTGGTTCCAGGTGGAGCCATCAGATACTTTATGATATGTTTAACCCCCTATAGAATCTCTATGTAGCCAAGCCCACAAACCTATCCCCAGTCCCCATATGCTTGGTGAACTGATATGTTGTGACATCATTTATAACATGTTTTAATACTTATTCAATTGTTTTTGATTTACATGTTGAGAGCAGCAAGATTTGATACTCTGTACTTGTATGCTGAATAAAGCTGGGTTTTGTCATGTGCTTTGTCTACTCTGTTATTGAGTATTGTTTTGAGTTCGATACCTCTGGGCCTATCTGCGATTTTAGGGCCTCCTCAACATATGGTAGCAGAGGACAGTAGCTAATCCTCGTCAGACTGTCGAGGGGTGCCAGCCGTGTCCCTGAGGACTGCGGAGGGAACTATGGAGACCGTGATCATGCGCAGCAAAGAGACGTCGACAGGCACCCCCTTTGAAGAGAAGTCCTGTCTGCTCCCTGCAGGCCGCCCCATAGGGCGTAGAGAAAAGCAGGCTGATAGGGGAGACTCAATGCTGGAGACATTCATTCGATCCGTGGATGTGAGTATGACACAGGCATGGCAAAACTGTGGAGGGAGATTTTTGTGTATTGTGTGGTTGTGAAGAAATAAGAGATTGAGAAAAAGAGATCATGTGGTAAGTCTTGTTACGAGCAGTAATAAAGAGATGAATCCCTCACATGGAGTGAGAAGACAGGTGTATTTTATTGGTGTCATGATTGCTGACACCAGCCTTATGTTGTGAGACAGCTTAGTGTGAGACAGGCATGGTATCAAGAGAGACACAGACTCAAATGGGTTTGTTTGAAAACCTTTATTTACTAAGGTTTCTGTGTTGGTGTAATTACCGACTAGCAACTCTAAAGGGGTAATTCCCTCAACAGATGTTTCTAATTGCCATCATTGTTTAAGAGTACAAAATAAAAGTCTGTCAGTGTCTAAATCTAAAGCAAAACACATACGGGTGACGAAAAAACAAAGTTCATGGCTAATCCTCCAGGGATATAATAGCCTTTCTGTCACTATCTATCACGGTATCACACAAGACAGAATAAAGACTGGAAAAATATACATTTGCCAAACGTTCTTAAGAGCTTTTATGAACTTTTGGCAAATGTATACTTTTCCAGTCTTTATTCTGTCTTGTGTGATACAGTGTCTAAATCTATACTTGCCCTCAATCTATACAAGAATGTGATATGAAGTCCCTTCAAAAATAAGAAAAATAGTGGTTCACCGAAAATGGAAACCAGGATTGATTTCAGGTGGTCATCTCACCAGGTGCTGCTGGGTCAATTTCACACAAATACGTTCAATCCACATAGCTATTCGTAGGACCTTCTCCTCCAGTCCCTTGTAGTTATTCCAACATACCTTCAGTGTCTTTATGTCCTTTGTGGATCCCTTCCCCAAGCTTTAGCTTCATTAAGTTTAAAAATACCATGGAAAATGGTAACACAGTAAGCCTCTCGAGGTTCCCTTCCCCACGCTTCAATCCTCTCACCTGTTAAAAAAAACGAACAAGTCTCTTACTTGGTTAGGCCTGTCAGGGTCTCTGTCCCTCCAAGCTCTAGGCCTCTTCCAGCTTTTAGACACAACACATGATGTATTACAGTTCTGTCTTGAATTCATAAAGCATTCTTGCATGGGGTACAGAGGCTTTCAAAAATGTCAGGCTTTTTTGCTTTTCTTAGGCACGATCACTCTGACCCCCTTGCCCCTCTCTTTGCTATCACCTTCTTATGATATCTTTTTGTTTCCTTCAGATACTTCCTGCACCCCTTTTCCTCTGCTTTCCTTTCCATGCACACCTGCACTCTCTGCTTTCCTTTCAGTGCACACCTGTACCCTCTTTAACATGCACCTGGCACTTTGCCGATCTGCTTTCCTTTCTGTGCACCTTTGCACCCTCTTCAATCGGCCCTGGCACTTTGCTGATCTGCTTTCCTTTCTTTGAACACTTGCACTCCCTTTTGTTCATTGAACACTTGCACCCTCTTTTGAATGCCCCAGCCACTTTTCTTTGCCATTCTCGTGCCACTCTTTCTCTATGGGCCACTTGCTGCTTCTTTCCACTTTCTCTCGCTTTCAGCTTCGATCAAGCTTTTACTCGCCTTTCACTCCAATCTGCCTTTCGCACTGCTTTTCTTTTGCTTCCTGTGTCCTCACTACGCTTTCAGCATTTTCGCTTTACTTTCACAGTTTTCTTTCATTATAATTCTATGCCGCTTTTCCTGTTCATGCCTTTTGCCCGCTCCGCTCTCATTTAAACGCACGCTCCTGATGTATTCTTACATTCTTCATGAAACTAACCCGGCAGCATCGCATTGAGAGGCGGTTCCTCCAGACAATGCAGGGTTGAGTTCAGGGTCTCACCACCTGACCACCCCTCAGGCACACTTGGGGTCAGCACTGGACCCAAGGGAACAAGCACTTTTACTGGACCAAGCCTGCAGAAGGCAGACCTCGCTTCTTCGGCTTCCTGGAGGCACGGCTCCCTCGCCATGCTGCAGTCCACACACACCGGCCCAGCGTTTCTGTGTGCCGTCTTCTTCCTGCTTGCAGCTCCTGCTTCTCTCTGCTCCTGGGCTCCACTAGTCCTGACTGCTTCCCCAGCTCATTCATGTCTCTGTGACTGACCACACCTTTTATAGCTGAACAGTCAAGTGGAGTCAGGTTTGAATGGTTACCTACCAATGCCTGACTCTATTAGTGGGACAGTGTTTTTTTCTAAAGTAGGTGGCCCTTTCTTTCCCCATATTATTCCTATGGGGTTTTGGAACATGATAATAAAGGGGGAGTAATAAGGTGTTTGTGAATTGAATGGGAGATAGGATGTTCTTCTGGCTTTGTGGTCATAGAATGGAAGGGGTTTCTTTTCTGGCATACAACTTCCTATCCCTGTTGTTCTGTTGTGGTAGTGTGGGTCCTGATAATGTTCACCATATTTTAGATGGATAAGAGGTGGGAAGATATTAGTATTAAGGGCTTGTTTTGGTCCTATTGGGTTTTTCTTCTTTCTATCTCTGAGATACTGAACTCTTTCCCTCCTCGCCCTGGGTCATGGATGCCGATATTGGAAGGAGAGAGGGTGAGATCGGGACTGGTCTGACTGGCCTTCATGTATCCCATGAAAGTGTCTGAGACTTTCGCCTCCTTCTCGATTGACACATTCAGGTAACGTGTCTTGCTTAGGGTGTCTCCCCGATAACAACCCTGGACTCCCCTACCCAGGTGATCCTCCCTCGCTTGTCCCCCCCAGGGTCGGGATCCAAGAGTGATTGTGCTTCCCTGGCCACCTGAATAGAGTATTCTCTGGGTGTAAATGGGAGGATACCCCTAGGTTTCTTACATTAGGCTTTTATAAGTGGATTTCTTTAAATTTGTCGAGGACGTGAAGTGGTGGTGTGGACCAAGATGGGTGGTCTGGTGCGACAGCAGCAAGGTGGGGCTGCTTGGGGTAGGAGAGGCATTTGTGGTGCCGCTTAGAAGGGTGGAGTGACGCAAGAGGAGTCGTCTCAAAGAGAGACACAGAGGTGTCAACTTGTGGGGAAATATTGTTGAGGAGGAGTGCGTAACGGTGAGTGAGAATTGTAGCAGTGTTTATTGATCAGTGGTAAGTTGTGGTTTAAATTGTCACTATGGGAGACACTCCCATCATTCATTTGTGTAAGACACATCCCTGATATAAGGACAACATTATTAAATACCATACGAAAGGCGATAAAGATACGGCAGGCAAGATGTTTATGCCCTGTCCACAAGCAGGCATGAATTCAAAAACAGTATTGCAACACATGTGCACATATTTACATGGAACTCATAAGGGAAAACAGTTAAAGAACAGACTAGACATGCTCAAGCTGTGGAAAATATTTGAGGAATCGGAGGCAGAACCGAGTATGAAAGAACGGATGCTTAACAAGCATGATATGGGGTGTATGACATCCAATTGCTCACCCTCTTCCTCAGCGCATTGATCTGTCCTTGACAGTACAAGGGTTACACCCATTAAAAACATTAAAAGTAGTGGCAGGGTATATTAATCGCACATAGGCACACCCCGCCTGTAGTGATTCAGACATTATATGTGGAGAGAAAATAATCAAACAAAGACCTGTGTCCACGCACATAGAATATGACGAGCGCCACAGCTTGCAAGCAAAACTAACAGAAGCAGAGGAGGAGGTGCAGAGAGAGAGATAGGGGAAAGGTGACAGGGTTGAGACAGCAATTGTGCCGAACCAATGTAAAGGAGGACAAATAATACTCAGATTTGATGGAAAGGGCATCAACGATTCTTATGAGAAGGCAATGGAAGGTAGAGAAGGAAAGGAGAAGGGAGTGGAGGAAGAGAGAGAAGTGGAAAGACAAAGAGAGGAGAACGAGTGAATAGACAGAAGGAAGATAAGGAAAGATAGAAGAAATGGGAAGAGAGAGAGAGAGAGAGCAAAGAAAAGGAGGAAGAAAAAGAAAAGGAAATGAGATGAAATGATGAAAGGATAAAGAGAGGGGTTTATAGAGACGCTGTAGGGAAGTTGATGAGATCATGAGGAAAAACACAGGAGTAGAAAAGGGAGAGGAAGACATTAGGAGAAGAAATAGTAACAGTTTTCCCTGCAACAGAGCAGATGGCATCAATACAAGGGGAAGTTGGTGAACGTATCAGCAAGAGGGTAGCAGAGAGCTATTATTGGAGAAGTTAAGGCGTGGAACATGCCGCTGTACTTTTTCAGGAAGGCCCTGACAGATCCCTTTGGAAGACTAGATTTTGAGGGCAGAGAGGACGAAGAGGATGAAGGCAGCAAAGACACAATGTTGGAAGTCGAAGTGGATGAGGAGAGTTGGGAAGAGGAGGCTACACTATGGGCACAAGTATAGGGAGAGAGGTGGCTTGGTCAGAATTGGAGGAGCCCGCGATAAGGCCAGAACCAAAATCAAATATCCGTGGCTTGAAGAGCTTAGTAGAGGGTGGAGGACAGGAAGACTCCATACATAAATAGACTACGAGATTTACTGGCCCAAAGGAAAGCTAACCTAACGGAAGTACCAAAAAGAAAGAAGGGTGCAACAGAACTGTTATGTAACGCCGAATTGACACAATTTCTTTTATTAAAGAAAGGTAATGGACTAGCACAGTATATACTGTGGCCTCAGACGGATACAAATAATTTGATTTACAAGTTACCGTCACTCACAGCAGGAAAGTGGATCTATGAGATAGAAAGAGAGGTGGCTGGCATGACATCAACTGTGGGTGACATGAAAAGCTTGTTTGCTGCAATATTGGGTGAACAGTCAGACGACATTTGGAAACCAGCAGGGTATCCTAGGGTGACATCCCAAAATACAAGCCATGATGATGCACCTTTCAATAATTGTCGAGCAGGTGTGTGGAAGGCACTTAGAATACTATTCCGAGACACATCAGATATGAGTGCCATAATGACGCGAAAATAAATTGGATGAGTTGACAAACCTGCTATGTATATACAGGAGATTCAGGAGAAATCGCATCTGGACAAAGGAAGCATGAGACAAAAATATAACCATTTTTGTATCATATTTTATGTCATGACCTTCCTGAAGAAGTACAGAGGCAGTTAAAGGAAATTATAGAAATTGAAGCTAAACCATGGCCAAAGATAAAATTAACCATTGTCCATCATTGTAGGTTAAAACAAGATTAGGATATAAAGAAGTTTGGGGCCAGGTAGATTGATGAAGCAAAGTTGGGCCAATAGAAATGATTAGAATTGACAGTAGAAGAAGCAGTGGTAACAAATAGTGGGGAAACAGGGTCGAACAGAAACTTTTTGCGGGAAGAGTGGAGTATAATTATTATCTGCAGGGGACAGGGGTTGAACCCAGAGGGAGGCAGAGGGTCTGGATTTCATGCCCCACAAGGAGGAGGTTTAATGGGGGAAAGCCATGGTTTGGAGGACCTCCAACACAATTTTGGACATGCAGAAAGATTGGACACATTGCACGTGCATGTAGCAGTGGGGGAGGAATACTACAAAGTTGGCAATTATTTGGCCCACGAAGAGAGCCAGCACACTCCCCACCATATAGTACATAACCACAAGAATATTATGCCAAACATCACATGCAGTATCAGACACAAGTGCCACAAATAAAACAGACACAACAGGAGATATAGCCTCCAACACAGCAAGCACCAATACAGGCACAGGCACCAATACAGCATAAAGCAGTGACAACATGGAACGCAAATATATTGCTGCAGGCACCTATACCCAGAATAGAAGGTGTGACAGTAGTGCAAAGAGCTGCCCCTAATCAGTAGCCCAGGTGCCGGTTTGTCTTGTACGTGCTGTTGTAAAAGGCAGTTAAATGTGAATTATATGCAACTAACAGTGCTCCTTCACAGAGGATGGTATTTTCTGTGCCTCAGAACTGTCTGACCCTTAACTCATGAGCCACAGCAAGCAGATAACATTGGTTGGAATGTCTCCCTCCTAGAACAGTGCGCCAGTGCCCCGTGTTCCCCTTAACAGAAAACTGTCTCTGCAGCCTCTGCTAGAATACGAATGTTTAGACTGAATGAAGACTTGTCATAACTGTCAATTACTGAACCCTAACTTGTTCGTCATGTATAAGGGCGGGCCGAATGGTATTGTAAAGGATGATGTATTATGTATATATATGACTGCTTTAGCGCTTCTCGCTCTCTCTCATCTCACGGTGTCTGGGAACACACGTCGTGAGGCGTTGAGACCCAGTCGGCCGACTGAGATAGCTTTTGAAAGGAAACCTTTCACTGGCCCAGGACTGAATATGTACCCACAATAGGACAGCCCACAGAAAGACTACACCAGACCCACAAGAGGTAGCAAAGGTTGGGGTGACCATAGGTGACAAAACATTTTCCTTCTTAGTAGATATAGGGGCAACTCGATCCTGAAAAGGGGATATGTTCTACCCCAAGGATCCATTATGTGAATGCACAAGAATTCATAATGGCATTCTATGGCCAAAAAGTACCAAGAGGGGTGCCACTAAACCCAGACGTATTCCTTTAAGCAGTACACATGTTGTTAGCATGGCTTCCAAGAATACAGGACAACTTATTGAGAAAATAAATGGTTTACAAATAAACAATTAAAATTACCCACAGAATTTTTGTTTAGACCAGGAATGCCCACAGACGTGGCAGAAGGGCAGACAATTACAATTGAGCTAGAAGCAACAATAGTAAGAGAAGACAGGGTAATCTTATATGGAGTAGCCAGCAAAAGGGTACATTGTCGCACAGTAATAGTGCTTTCCTCAGTGCATTGACTGACTGATTTAACAGATGAAGAATTGTTTACAGATGAGGACTCAGATGACGAAATGATGTTTAGCATCAGTCTCACATATCAGTGGCAAATTAAGGGCAGGGAGATTCACCAGAGAATTTAATTGGTGAGGAAAATACCATCCTTTCTTTAAGAAGGTTTGGCACACATGCCAAGCTTACTATGGACCCATAATCCATATGATGTTGGTCTATTAAAAGGTGTAGGAGCAGTAAAAATCAAACTAAAGAAGGGAGCCATTTTACCATGAGTAAAACAGTATCCCATGTCAAAGGAAGCTGACGAGGGTATCTATAAAACTATCACCACTTTAGTGCGACAGGGGATATAAGTGCCTTCAGAATGGCCATGCAACACTGAGTTATACTGAAAATGCAATTGCATAGCCCGAATGATATGAATAGTATGTTGACCAGAAGCAAATAGCATCATGTGACAAACATTGCAAACCGTGAAACCTGAATGTGACCATTGGGAGTCCATTTTGTAAATGCCGGCCATTTTTGTTTTTGTAACGCTTTGCAAATATATTCTATGCTTCAAATCCACACACGATGCGAGGCCACAGCTTGAACTCTGAAATGCTAACATAGACAGGAATGTAGAGCCGTATAGAAATTCATTGTTTTCCTCTTACTGAGGCCTTGAAGCTGTGCAAAGAGCTGCGCCTAATCAGTAGCCCAGGTGCCGGTTTGTCTTGTACGTGCTGTTGTAAAAGGCAGTTAAATGTGAATTATATGCAACTAACAGTGCTCCTTCACAGAGGATGGTATTTTCTGTGCCTCAGAACTGTCTGACCCTTACCTCATGAGCCACAGCAACCAGATAACATTGGTTGGAATGTCTCCCTCCTAGAACATGATATCCTCCCCTGCGCCAGTGCCCCGTGTTCCCCATAACAGAAAACTGTCTCTGCAGCCTCTGCTAGAATACGAATGTTTAGACTGAATGAAGACTTGTCATAACTGTCAATTACTGAACCCTAGCTTGTTCATCATGTATAAGGGCGGGCCGAATGGTATTGTAAAGGATGATGTATTATGTATATATATGACTGCTTTAGCGCTTCTCGCTCTCTCTCATCTCACGGTGTCTGGGAACACACGTCGTGAGGCGTTGAGACCCAGTCGGCCGACTGAGATAGCTTTTGAATAAACCAGACTTGTTTGGAATTCAAACCTCATGACTGGCGTGTCATTTAGTATATGGTTATTGTGCCTTTATTCCATATATGGACTACCAACTGCAGTGTATCTGAATAAAAAAGTGACAGGGGGGCGTGAGGATTTATACAGGATTCATGACCCCTGAATAATATTGTTGAGGCAGAGTTTCCATTGGTGCCAAATTCAGACTGGATATTATGTAATATACAGTCTACAGCCAAATACTTTACAAAGATCGATTTAAAAAATGCCTTCTTTTCAATTCCCTTACTTTAAGATCCTGTATATTTAACAGAGTTCACCTATATCAGAATCCAATTGCAACATTCCTCTTTGCCCCAGGAGTACTGTGAATCGCCCTTGGTGTTCAATAGGGTATTGCAGATTGACTTAGGAAATGTACAACTTGACAGTCAGTCATCCAATATGTGGATGACATCTTAGTCTGCAGCACCACGGAGGAGGAGTGCAGAAAAGACTCAGTGAAACTACTGACAGTACTGGCAGAAAAAGGGTACAAAGTGGACGAAGAGAAATTAAAAATTGTCAGGTGGAGGTCCGATACATAGGCCAGCTAATATCTAAAGAAGGGAGGAAAATGACACCTGAAAGAGGAGAAGCAATTACCAAAAAACGCAGGCCAGAGACAATGAAAGAATTACAGCCATTTCTAGGCCTTTGCAATTATTGTAGAACATGGGTCTTTGACTAAAGTCCATATGTCAGGCCACTTCTAAGAGGACTGAAAGAAGCACAGAAAGATAAAAGTGACATAGCCTAGACAGGCGAGATGATAGATGCCTTTGATGAGTTGAAGCTAGCAATTAGCACAGCTCCTGTGTTAGGGATTCTTGATTAAAAATGAAGACCTTGTTCTATTTTCCCATTCAAATGGAGTAGTGATGCCGCTGTCCTTGCACAGAAAGCTTCTATGGGATATAAACCAATAGCATTCTATAGTGGGAGGTTAGATTCAGTAATGAAAAGCCATTACCCATGTGAGCAAGCATTGGCTACAGCAGCTTTTGCAACTAAGAAATCAGCCAGCAAACCTGTGGGTTGTTCAGTTACATTATATGCTGAACATGCCCTTTTTGCCATCCTTGAAAAGCCCAAAAGTACATTGACGAGACAAAGAGCCTCAGGCTATGAAGTGATTATTTTGAATCAATCAATCAATATTGTTAGGTATGAAGTGGAAGACTCCAAGTTGCAGAATGCGAGTGTGAGCCTGAGAAACCAAGCTGTGCTATATTGCTGTACTTCCAGCATTTAAAATATTCACAGTCTATAGCCTTTATTTGGCGCAGACTTGTAGCTCGTTCTTTATTGCACATGAAGTTTAGAAAAGTCGAGTTTCCATAAAAACAGAAAACTCATTTGTGATGTGAAAACCTAGCACACATCATGACTATAAACGTGCCCATCTAAAAGGGAGTTTTATTTTGTGAGTCATGTCAATTGAAAAACGGACCGATCGCTAACTGGAGCCATTTGCAGCCTTTCAGATAGAAACGTGCTATTCACAGCTCTAATAGCCTAACCATTCACACGCATTAAGCATACTTGTCACAAACAAAAATGGTCTACCGCAGTGTCCACTATCCCATTACAATGAGCTTCTCATGTTGAATGTGCTGCTAGAAAATGTTTTGCTCATAAAACACGTTTTTGCCTGGCAGTTTCAAGTTGCTGTGTTGGGACAGTCGTGGCACAGACACCGTTAATCAGCTGCACCTTCGCCCTCCAGATGACAGGTTTGGAGAGGAGCGAGAAACTGCACAGCAAGCACTGCACTGGCCATGAATTTCAGGTTGGCGGGGGGAATTGAAGCCTAAATAGACAACAGTGCAATGGTGTAGCGAGCTTGGAGGTATCTGGGAGTGGTATGCCTGCTTTGTATTGCTGTGTTGTATATCGGGCGCATGTCAAGCCAAAGAGCACGGTGGCAAGGCCAAAAAGTAGCTGACCAGAGAGCAGGGGGAAGGGGTGGCTGGGGTGCAGCCCAAGGGATGGGAGGTCTGAGAACAGACCAAGAACAGAAGAACAGAGCACAGTGTGCCGTAGCACAGGGCAAGCGATAACTAGGGACAGCACAGGATCACAGGTGGCTGAGCACAAGATAAGAGTTAGGGGGCTGCAGGCTCGGGCAAGGGGTGGATGGGTACACCGTAGGGCAGGAGGTAGCTGGGGTACGCACAGTGCATGGTGAGAGGTGACTAGGTAAGGCATAGCCTGCAAGGGCATTCACAGGGCGATGGCAGGATGAGTGAGTAAAGGCTGGGGGAAAGGGAGGTTTCTCAACAGTCCTCTGGTGAATGGGGTGAAGAGAAATATCTTTAGTGAGAAAAAGGAGTGTCCACCGAGTTAGAGAAAAGTGCCTCAAAGGGTAACGCAGCAGAGCAGTCAGACTTCACACTTAACAGAGGATTGGCTGGTATCAAAGCACAATTAGTCACATACACAACAAACAACACATAATATGCTGTACAAATATATACATGCTGCTTGTCAAGTATTTCATTAAGGCAGTGGTATTTAAACCTTTTTATGCTGAGGCCCCTTTGAGTAAAAATAATGTTGCGGAGCCCCCCTTGAGTAATGATAATGATGTGTTATTTATATAGTGCCTTAATCCAAAACACTTTACAGAGCACATATTTACATACAATATCATCCAACCGAAATTGGTACCTCGGAAGGATGAAAGGCTGAGTTGGCCCTGCCAGGATTCGAACCTGCGACCTACAGTTCACGCTCAGTTCACAGCAGCGAGCACCCAACCCGATCTAAAACTAGTGTTGGTGGTTCCCCAGATGCCATATCTGCTTATATTTCCTATTGAAAGTAGTCACCATGCTCCCTTTCCAAGAGCTTCTCCCCCGCCCCTCCTGGCCACCAATCGTGACCCCCTAGGGGGCAGGAGGGGGGAGCATCCTCACAGCTTGAAGACCACTGCATGAGGGGAAGAATATACAGCCAAATGAGTGCCAGTAAACATATACCAACAACGTGAACATGTAGGAAAACACATGAATGGTAGACAACTCCTAACATGGAAACACTGGGCATATGTAATAGTAAACAGGAGAGAAGAAAGGGTTAAACATTATTAGAAACTAGGCTCAGAGGGCCAACAAACAGGCAGCAAAATTAGTCAAAGAGTACTGGGCCGGAAAAGGTCACAGTTCACCCCCAGAAATATAGAGGAACAATGTAACCACACGTGGTTACTGTACCATCATTGCTTCCCCTGTCACACAGTGAACTACCCTGATTTATCATTCTAAAATCTATAGTGCGTCACTGGTACGTTCTCAAATGACATTTATGTTCTACAAATCCCATACGGGGCCAGGAAAAATGCCAAGGTCTAGGTAAGTGCTTTCTTACCTCACTTTAAAAGAGTTTAAACGTTTTCAAAAGTATCTACAGGAATCAATGGGACAGATCCTATAGTGCTGCTATGGTAACTTCAGCGTGTACCCAACAGGTGCAGCAGAAGAAGCAGCAGTAGCCCAAGAGGGGAGCCCAGGTGACACTTGCAGGATTGGAGAACCAGCAGGCCGGGAAGAGCTGATTGCAGACGGAGCACAAGCTCACTCCACACAATGCAGATCGATGGTAGAACACCCCACTACTCGTGCACTAAGTGGACCCGCTAGAATGGAGCAACCCAGGGCTCAGGACCCCAGGACCTGCTGAGAGGTACTCTCAGGGCAGGGAGTTTCGACTCCTTCCCAGGGATGGCAGGTGGGCAATTGAGTTTGGGTGTCAGGTTTAAGGCTGGCTGGCTGCAGTTGGGGGCAGCCGATGGAGTTACTGGAGCCCATAACCCAGCAAGGGTCCAGATGAGGAAGACCTAAGAAAGAAGACACCTGGAGAGATGGCTCATTCGACAAAGAACCCAGCAGCAATGACGACAGGGACAGGAGCACTGCTGAACCCGGCGTGGGTCATATGGAAGCCCAGGGGAGAAGAGGGTACAGCGTGCAAGGACATAGTAAAATGGCTGCAGGACACCCAATTTACACCACAAAGAAGCTGAGGCAGAGCAGCGGCAAGTCACTTGGATTTCCAAGCGAGAAAGCCCAGAAGGTACTTGGACCAGGAGGATGTTACCATGGCGACAGCAACTGCAGATAATGAGCAGTCCAGCCATAACAGCGAGTCAGCCAGCTAGGAGGATGGCAAGAAGCAAAGGTAGAGCAAGCGGGATGTATTGATGAACGGGTCCATCTAGTATGGCCATCCAGAAGACTTCAGAAGCCCATCTTCAAGCAGTCTCCAGATAAGAATCAGGAAGGAGTGTCAGGGCTGCAAAGGGCCTCCCACTGATAACTCAGTCACTCAGTGTATGGACCAAGCCTACCCACTATACACACTCTAGGCACCACACACATCGCAGTGGCCCAACCGTTAAACTGGCCCTAAACACTGACCTAAACATGCTGCAGGCACCCCCACTCAGAATTTATATTGAGAAGTCTGGAGGATTCTAGACCAGCCTACACCAGCTTAAACCAACACCGAGGGTGCATGTGCAAAACGCGTTCAGGCTGTGCCCAGTGGTCCACACACACAGATGACAAAAACAAAATGCCTGGGGGCATTAGCATCCAAACGACCACCCCATTGGTGCACTAGGCGACTCACGCAGTAAAAGTGGCTGCAACCCTGGTGTTGCCCAAAAAGATTTTAGTCCCATGGTGATAGAATCACCATGGGACTAAAAGGAGGTGGTTTTCTACCCTGGGAGCCATATGGACAGCTAAAAGCAGCACAGCAGAAATAGGGGTTCAATGATAGGGGAACTTCACTAGCGCCACTGCAGTCACAAAAGAAAAGTAAATCAACATGGAAGCTTGCAACCATTCCTGCCCTAACACTGAGAAGAACAAAAGGCAAACCCCCGAATTCTAATAGATAACAGGCTGAGCATGAGAGCATAGGGCCATGCCATGGAGTGAAGACAGAAGAATAAGGGGGCTTAGAGTGTGCATTGTCACTGACTGATGGTGACAAGACACTGACACTACGCCCTTCTCTACTGTGTAGCCTCCTTCTAATTGCACAGCACTCAACAGCTGCCAACTAGCCTTGCGCTACATAAATCAGCTATAGACATACATACAACAGACAATGGCATGAGCACAGCCATGAAAGGCTTTTCCATCTTCAGAGCCTCCGGGAGGGATCCTAATGACTATTCCCTTTGCCCAATTTAAGAGCATGATGCCAATGAGCCAGCTGGGCAATGTTCTCAAAATGCATATTGCCGCTCACTGACTAACATGTTCATATGTATTGTGAACGTGTGGCACATGTCTCGTCATATGCATTTCGACAAAATGGCACTGTGCCTATATGTACACATTTGCCCATGGCTTATTAGGCACCAATGTCATTTTCCCTGTGGATCCAGCCCAAGGTCACCAACTCTGCCCTTTGTTATGGTATGTTAAGCAGCTTTTACAAAGCTCGACATCTGCTTTTTATAAATACTCTATGTGCTGATAGATATATTGGTCCATTATTATAGTATTAACAATAATAATAATAATAGCCCACCCTCCCCCTCCCCCGTTGTTAGCTCCCCACTCACTGGTATGTCTGCTTTCCTCAATGTGTACTTACTTCTATTTCTTGTAAGGCACTCTATTGCTTCCTGAAGCTAGGTCCATAATAAATACCCTAAAAATAATAATAATAATAATAAAAAAAATTATTATAATAAACATTGGCTGCTAGCCGTGGGTTTCTCTGGTGGGTGTACCATAGGGCGGTTGGGGCTTGTGACCTACTTGTATTGAAGGGTTCATCTGTAGATTGCCTTACGGTGATCGCCACAAGGTAGGACGTAGTCTTGCGACGATTTCCAATGCCCTGAGGGTTTCAATAGCAGAGTCTTGTGCTCTGCCTTTGAGGCAGAACGAGCCAGGAGATGTGTCGGCATGTGTCGGAGGGTTTATTAGTTGGGAGCGGACGTAGGAGCCCTTGACGGGGTGCATTTGTGAGTTGAGTCGGTGAAGTCCGAAAGAGTCACATGTATTCTTGTTGGCGGTTGATTGAGTAAGTATACACATCTACTCCTCTTACCACCTGTGGTTGTCGGGTGTGATGTTCATTGTTAAAAGTTGGCTGAGGATCGGGTGAGTATGTGTGTGCACACTGCAGTGGTGTGAGCAGGGTTACTATACCAGATATGAGATGTTCTGTTGTGCAGTGGAGACTCAGGGGTGTTTCGCCTAAGTGCTGCCTTCCCGTCTACCTGTTGATATAGCAGAATTTGAATGGTTCTTGTGGCTTAGTGGTGACTGTGTGTATGTGGTTTGGGTGCAGCAGGGTGTCTAAGGGGAGATGGTGCCACAGTTTAAAAGACCTCAACTCTCTTCCGTTTCCTCCAGTGTAGTGTTAGATTATGGAGCACCCACGTTCTCCCTGATATCTTAGGTCAGGCATTAGTGTTTTACCTGCTTGCTCTGTGTGCAACATTTCTCCGCTTTAATATTGAGTGTGACCTCTCATTCAAAAAACACATCGCCAGGAAGACCCAAACAGAATGGTACAAGTTTGCGCTCCTCCCCAAAGTCAAAACTTTCATCCCTGCTTTGAGTTTCGGAACAGTTGTCCAAACCCTGGTCATATCCCACCTGGGCGGAGGCAATGCCCTTCCCGCAGGAGTCCCAGATGGCACCTTGTCCTTCTCAATCTGTTCAGCAATCTGCAGTACAGCTCATCACAGGTCTAAGAAAATAGGACTACATCACCTGCATCCTGCCGGAGCCGCACCGTCTACCTCGTCAAGCATGTATCATGTTCAAGGCAGACTGCTTCGCTTACATAGCGGTCACAACCAAAGCCCTGCACTACCTGCCTGAGAAAATCACCATCTCTGGAAGCGAATGAGCCACCATGAGCCACAGCATCACCAGACTGCTAACAAGAAGGAATGAGCTAGGAAACAGGCGTTCTCCTGCTAGGCACCCTGTCTCTGAAGCTTGTTGTCAACAGAGATAAAACTGGCCCCCTCCACCCTACACTTAGGAAGGACATGAAGACCCTGAACCTCAAAGAACATGTCAACATGCCCTGATAAACCACACCCCAGCCCCTCTTGAGCGCTCCCTACTACCTGCCCTCCCTACCCATTCCAACTACCTCTGCTACCAATCACTGCGCCCTACCTGTAACCGCCTGGACGTGTCCACTGCGTACAGCGCTCTGATGCGTCCCAGCTAGGTTCAGGCTCTATACATCCCAGACATAGCTACACATAGTGAAAAGAAAACCATTGCAGCTAAAAAACCTGCACGCGCAGCCTAGTATGCCTGCCTGCGCCTCAGAGTGCCATTGCACGCCTTGAGTCTGTCGCAGACTTACTGAAGCAGCATGCAACTTCAATAGTCACTGATGCCGGGTGAAAGTCAAGCCCCCTGCTGCTTCCAGCAAAAGCTGCCGGTTTCAGATCTCCCCAGGATATTAAGCCTTTAGAGTCAAAGACATTTCTACTTAAAGGGATTCTTTATCGCCAAATAAACCCCCTTTAAAGTCTCTGCCTAGCCCTACACCCAGCTTGCGCCGCTTTCAAAAGAATGACCTTAAATATCTTTGATTTCTGTGTTATCCCTGTGCCCCAAGCACGGGCCAGAGAGGCTGAAAGGTCTTTGCTGTGTCGGGAGCCCTCCTGTGGCTTTAGTGCCACAATGGCAAAGGTCAATTGTATGGGCTGGGCATCCTATTGAAGTCGGCTCGTGGAATTTCTGACTGTAAGATTTCCCTTTCCCCCACCTGGAGAAATGCATGTATATATTTAGGGACCGATTTATGGAATTTTTTGCACGGTTCAAAGTGACTTTGCACTTCTGAAAAGTGACTTTGCACTACGGACACAAACCCTGATTCATGGAACTGTGCAAAGTGTATTTTTAACCTGCAAAGTTCATTTTGTACGGCAAAAATGACTTTGCACTAACGTTTCACTGCAAAAATACACTTTGCGCAGTTCCATGAATCAGGGTTTGTGTCGGCAGTGCAAAGTCACTTTTCAGCAGTGCAAAGTCACTTTGAACCGTGCAACAATTTCCATGAATCGGGCCCTTAGTCTTTACTGCACTAAGCTTCCAGTGAAATACACCAGGGGAAGGGATTTAGTAACTTGTAACCACAACAGGAGAAGGGTTGCTTGATAAACCCACATAAGTATTATTTGGCATCCCAGGTTTCCCTATGGGTATTTGCCTGGTGCAGATACAAATGTAGGGTGTCTTCAAAGGTGTACAGTGCCACCACTAGTCCCATGAGGCAGCCATGGTCCCAATAGGATCTGCATGATGTGTGGGCAACTCCCCTCATAGTACTACCCTCATTACATTATACCATTACACCTGTGAGTCCTTTCTATGTTCAGCCTCCTTTCCTTTCGCTTATGGGTTGGTTATTTCGCAGAGGGCTCAATATGTCAACAGTGACTCACGGCGTGCGTAAAGGGTTGCAGTAGAGAAGCTTGAATCTCTGGGAGATTGTGGCATAGGGGAAGACACAGCCACATGCAGATCTCTGTGTGAGTACTATTCAAGAGGCAGGCACAGCTGTACTCGGACCCCTTGTGGGGCACTAGTTGGATGGGTCCACGATGAACCCCGAAAGAGAGGGAGGCTCTCAGTGTGATACCTAGCACAGAGTTGCCATGCAAGGAGCACTCTGAAGTAGGCTTAGCAGCACATGTTCATCACAATAGCCAGTGAATGGGCAGGAGGATGACATTGTGAGAGGCTTTGGGCCCAGCACTTATCTTCTTGGCTCGTAATTTTTCAGGATCTCGATCATTGTCCAATCAGAACTCACCTCACGGTCGCATTCATGTGCAGATGG
Source organism: Ambystoma mexicanum (assembly GCF_040938575.1). Classification (NCBI taxonomy): domain Eukaryota; kingdom Metazoa; phylum Chordata; class Amphibia; order Caudata; family Ambystomatidae; genus Ambystoma; species Ambystoma mexicanum. Next base: position 310,588,012 of record NC_090921.1, read on the forward strand.
ATGTCTTTCCCCCTTCAAAGTGGTTGTTCAACAAATGCAAAGAAATGGAACTATGAACTGTTCTCTAATCTACACTCTTTCTCTCAATGTTTTTGATATACTTTGCTAATTGAAACATTCATATTTAATTCAAAACAATATAGTTCGTTGATGGCGCCTTTTATTTAGAAAATGTGGAATGCATTTCAATTTTTTGTCAAACCGAAACTGTCATTGCACAATGTTTTGAGCTACTTTGCACCTCCACAGGTGACTGCTAAAAAAAAGCTGATATGAAAATATTCATTCATTGATTTTCACTTCAAACAAAATAAACTTGACACATTAGTTCATTACGAGTTCTCAACACAAATCCCTTCTGTGTAACATTTTCATGGGCCTTATCACGTGGAGAATGTTCGCTGATCTTCCCTGATCTTGTTTCTGTTGCAAGGAACCTCCAGGGTGGCTGAGGCCAGGGACATCATTTAGGGGTCGCCAGGGGTCGCAAATGCGAACCCTGCGGTCTCCCTTGCTACCCCTGAAAAAAGAAACTGTTTATTTTTTCATGCAAGCTCCTGTGGCTAGCGCCATGTGGCTCTTTGCTTCTGGAGTCGCTGACTTTCTTGTTCAGGCCTCTTAAAAAATACAGGGTTGCACAAGTCTAACACTTTTAGCAGTGACCCTAAATAAGAAAGAATAGGAATTACAAATCATTTGTCTTTCTGGAATTCTATATAATAATTGCTAGACTCATTAAAGGTTTATTTCAGCCACACTTCAGAGGCTAAGTCACTGATTTAGTCTGTTCTTAAACACCTCAACTCAGCCTTTCATCCTTCTGAGGTCGATAAATGAGTACCAACACAGGTTAGGTAATATTGTATGTATATTTGTTCTATATAAAGCTCGTAAGTGCTATAAAATAAGACATTATCATTTGGCCATGGATGTCTGCTTGCATTTACAGTGATTTGGTAATTGCTGTCCCCTCCCCCCCTTCCTTGGCTACCTTGCCTATCCCCTGCCTCTCTGCCCCCTCTTGGGCACTTTCTACACTTCCGCAGGGCGTACCTCTGATCTGTACCCCTCCCCGGAACCTTCTCCACATTGCCACTCTTAACTCCCGCTCCACTGTCAAACACTCCTCTGACATCTGCCACCTTGAAGAACTCAACCTCGATGTCCTCGGTCTCACCGAGACATGGTTTACGTCCAGCTCTGTCACCAGCTTTGACACGCTCCTACCTGATGGCTACAAGATCCTCTCCGCACCCAGGCCCAACCGATCTGGTGGGGGCGTAGCCCTTATCTTCCCTGAGTGGATTCCTGCCTCTATCATTCCTACGCAGGCCTACTCCTCTTTTGAATGCCTTGTCTGCAGGCTCTCTCTCTCGCCTAGCCATTCCCTTACTGTGGCTACTATCTATCGGCCACCTGGTCAGGTTTCTTCCTTCCTCTCTGAGTGGGCGGACCTCTCCTCCTCACTCCTGGCCTCAACCACTCAACTCCTCCTCCTCAGAGACTTCAACATCCACCTGGATGCCTCCTGTCCCCCCTCTGAACTCTTTAGTGACCTCTGCGACTCCCTCTCCCTCACTATTCTCCCCTCTGGCCCGACTCACTATGCAGGGCACACTCTCGATGTTCTGATCTCTTCAGACCTTCCCCTCTCTATCCCTCTCTCCACTCCTCTCTCCTGGAGTGACCACTTTCTCCTTTCCTCCCACCTCACCCTCCCTACCCCGCAGGCCAAGCCACCTCCGTCACTGCCACCCACCTTCTCGGTCACCCGACCCATGATGCGCGTGTCAGTTGAGGCTTTCGCTGCCACCTTCTCACCTCCTCCTCCCCCCTGGCTGACTCTCACCCTGACGCAGCCCTCTCCACTCTCCACTCTCCACTCTGCTATATCTGATACTCTTGGCATCCTTGCCCCTGTCATGAGAATCCGCTTGAAGCCCAAAGCCAAGTGCAACTCCTGGTACGACTCAGACCTCGTCAGCCTAAAACGTAAGTGCAGGGTTGCCGAGAGGAAATGGCATGCTTCAAGTTCATCCTCTGACAAACTGGCCTGCCGCCTGCTGCAAAGGCAATACCAGCTCTCCGTCCTCACCAAGAAGAGAGCTCATATCCAAGCCCGTGTCTCTGCAGCATCTAACAACTCGGCTGAACTCTTTAAAATCTGCAAGGAACTGGCCAATCCTGTCGCAGTCTCTACCTCTCCTGTCCCTTCCCAGGCCCTCTGCACGACATTGGCCTCTCACTTCATTTCTAAAACTCAGGACATCCTGTCCTCACTCTCCTCCTCTCACCCCCCTCCCGCTATTCCCTGCTCTTCCTCTGGCCCTTCTGCTGCCACCCCTCCTCCATCCTTCTCTACCTTTCCCCTTTTCTCCCCAGACGAGGTTTCTAGACAAGTCCGATCTATGAAAGTCTTTTCGAAACAGGTTCACCCCTGTTCCTCCAAAACTATTAAGGATCACATTGACTCCCTAGCTCCTGCCCTGGCGGATTTCTGCAATCACTCCTTCGCCAGTGGAGTCTTCCCTTCCCCCCTGAAGCACTCCCTTGTGCACCCTCTTCTTAAGAAACCCTCTGCCGACCCCTCCTGCCCGGTTAACTATCGCCCAATCTCCATAACTCCCTTCCTGGGCAAGCTCCTGGAGAAACTGGCCATTTCCCAACTCAATCTTCACACTGAATCTGTTGGTTGTCTTCATGACCATCAGTCTGGCTTCAGAGCTGCCAGAAGCACGGAAACTGCTCTCCTGAACATCCGTGAAGACCTGCTCTCCAAACTCGACTCCAACACCCCTTGCGTTCTTATCCTACTTGATCTCTCTTCTGCCTTTGACACTGTCAATCATGCCATCCTTCTCAACCGTCTCTGTGACAACCTGGGTATCACTGTTCTGGCTCTGGCGTGGCTGACTTCTTTCCTCTCCGACCGACCCTCCCAGGTCCAACTTGGGTCCTTCCTCTCTGACATCTTTTTCTCTACCTGTGGTGTCCCCCAGGGATCTAACCTCTCTCCCTGGCTGTTCAATGAATACCTGGAACTCCTTGCCCACCGCATCGCCACTCACTGTCCCAACTTTCAGTGCTATGCTGATGACACCCAGCTCATTTTCAGGCTACCCTCATCCTCCTCCTCTCCTTCCCTCATCTCTGACTGTCTGTCTGCCATCCAGGATTGGTGTGACGCCAACGACCTCTGCCTTAATGCCAGTAAAACTGAGATTCTACTCATCGGCACACCCACTCCCTCCTTCCCTGCAGCTCTTTGGCCGGCCTCCCTTGGCCCTCCTCCCACTCCCACCTGCAAGGCAAAAAACCTTGGGGTCATCTTCGACTCTGCACTCTCCTTCTCCCCTCACATCTCTGACATCTCTAAGAGGTCACACTACCAGCTGCACCTCCTTAGAGGTATTCTTCCTTTCCTATCCTTCCCCCAGAAGCTCACTGTCTCCAGAGCCCTGGTCCTCTCCAAGCTGGACTACAGTAACAGTCTCTATCTAAATCTTCCTGCCTCCACTCTCCACCCTCTGCAACTTATCCAGAACAGGACTGCGAGACTTGTCCTTGGCCTCAAGCCCAGGGATCGTATCTCTCCCGGACTGAAATCTCTGCACTGGCTCCCAGTGGCTGCGAGGATTAAATTCAAAACCCTCTGCATTGTACACAATGCCTTCTGGGGTCTGGGGCCGAAATACCTTCAACTCTCTCTTCCTAAATACCTTCCTTCTCGAGCTCTTCACTCATCTGCCTCGAACTCCCTCATGGTCAGTCGCTTCTCCAAGCAACGAGTTGGTGGCAGATCACTCTCTTCGGCAGGGGCCTCTTTCTGGAACAGCCTTCCTGCCTCCCTGAAACTCGAGGAGAACCACCTCCGGTTCTGGAAACACCTCAAAACCTTCCTCTTTGCTTCTGCTTTCTCTCCTCCCCTCCCTTGCTGAACTCCTGACTGAAATTGCACTGGTTACCTGGCCACCCTTCTGATCTCTGGCCCAGGCCCTGTCAACTGCCCACCTGCACTGCCTCCCTGGCAACCCCTGCACTTGGGGACTGTTTTTCTGTACCCCTTCAGTCCCCTTTCCAGCACTTTGTCCGCACTTCCTTGCACTTGCCTGTTGCTGTTTTTTTAATGTGTTTTATTTATTTATCTTATTTATTCCACTTCCCATGTACTGCACTTTCCCCTCTCCCTTTTCCCCCTTGCACTCTTCCTTTTCCCCCCCTTCCCATGCACTTGCGCGATCTGAATGACACCTGGTCTAGTAAGATCGATGTCTGTCCTCCCTTTGTCCCCCCCCTTGCCTCGTCGCGCCTTGAAACACTTGTGTATAGGCGCGTTATAAATGCCATATCATATCATAGCATATAATATCATATCATATGGGCCTATACACACTGATCCTAACGATACATATGGCTATCAATTTTTGTATGAAATGTATATCACATTATAGTGATATTGTAACCATATTTTTCATAGTCTACTTAGGGAAAATGCTATGTGATGCCACTACCTGTTTTGTCAAGGGGTGATAAGTAGTGTTCCATCGCTTCTTTTGATATCACTTTGGGGTGTGGTCAAATGACATAATTTCCTGTGATGTCACCAGACGTCAAGCGTCATGTGATGACACTTACGCTACCTCAGGCATTTTCGTGAAATGACGTCCATGGCTGAGGCATGGGGTTATACGAGCAGCGGATGTTGGGGGCTGGGGGAGTAGGATGAAGGTATATTTATTATCATTTTCTTAAAATCTGGGGAGCTGGTGAGGATGTATCTACCCTCCCCAGGTTTCAAATGTCATACATAATTTGCAATTGCACTCTATGCCAAAGAGCCTCAGATTAACTACATTACCCCTTGAGATCGGTTTAAAAGAGGCAGATTCAGAGCATCGAAACTGTTCATCACACTTGATCAAAATAATAAGGCACAACACCCAGTACATAGTGTGTTTGTAGAACAAAATCGGAATTTTGATACTTTTAGTAATTCTTAATACAAAGACCCATGCTGAGTACCACGCTGGGACAGGAAAGGGAACCGGCCGCACATCTCAGGACGTGGCGGCCCACATCTGCACAGGCCTTGCACTAGTCTCAAGGTGCAGCAAAAGCAGCCGAAAGCAATGGAAAACAGAGAACCACTAGGCCTGCACAAGCCACAGTAGCATCAGCTCATGCCTCACAGGTGTGTTTTCATGCAGCAAATAATTCTGCTAAGCACTGAAGGTGCAGATTGTATGTTTGCGAGGGGGACTGCCTTTGATTTGTCTGTTTCCTTCTTGCGCCGGCACCTTTTTGGGGATTCATGCCTGAGCACAGGTGGCCATGTCATGGAAGCTCTGGTGAAGCGCAGCACGGCTCTATTTTCTCTAGCATTCAAGTCCTCACTGGTTTTCTTCAAAATTATGAAGTTGTAGAATCTTATGTACGGTATTGGGCATGGTTCGTGGTATCCCAATGGTACATCCGGCGGGATACCACCAAACGGTATTAGCGCTACCAGCATTTTATTTTGTTTTGCCGGAATTACCAGAAGATTACAGGTGCTGACAAGGGTAGTTACTCCCCATTCCATGGAGTACCATAGGACTTCATGGGGGGAGTTGCCAGCATTACTGGCACCGGTAATGCTGGTGCCGGTAATACTGGCAATTTGTTCTGGTGGGGTGGCGGAATTACCTCCAGCTTTTGGCTGGAGGTAACTCTGACCACCCCGCCTGTAAACACGGAGTATGCCGGTGCGTAAACCTGCCGGTAAACGGAATTACTGGCATGTTAATTCCACACCGGCATACTCACAATGAGGCCCATTGTCGTAATGAGTCTCACTCTGCATTTTGTACTTAAATTGATTGGCCTATTCCTCCACCACAACTGCTTATAATGCCTACTGCCACACTCATTCACTTTTTTTAATTTATATTTGAATCAGCTGAAATTAATCAACCTTTCAAAAAGGAATCTTTTAAACATAAAGGGCCTCATTACGACCCTGGCGGAGTGGGTTTACGCCAGCGGTATTCGCGGCGGACCCGTCCGCCCTACTACGAGTTCCCGTAGCGCCATGGAGCGTTTTCCGCCTGGTTTTTCCGGGCGGAGAAATCCATGGCGCTACGGGACCTTGTTGTTAATTACGCCACCGTATTTTACGGTGGCGTAATTAACGCCTTCCCCACTCCCATTATACCCTATGGGGCAAAAATGGGAATGGGGAAGGGTAAAATGGGGGATGGGGATTTACCGCCCCGCCAAGGTCGGAATGGGGCGGAAAATCCGCCAACCCCCATGGCGCTATCGGCAGCTTTCCGCCGTGCTCCATGGTGCATTTTGCACCACGATTTCCGCCAGGGTCGTAATGAGGGCCAAAGTATTATGACAATGAATAGATACAACCAAAATCACCATGATAACATATGAATGACATATTAAAAAAGAATACATAATAAAATACACAATAAAATTATCAAACAATGCAGTTTCCCATAACATCAATCCATGACAACAGATCAGTCCATCAGATAAAACTTAAATGCTAAAGATCACAGATACATTTATTAGGGCTATATAAAATTATCTAAAGCCAAACTTCTAAGAAAATTAATGGATGCAATTTTTAACGGCATATAAGCTGATGAAAGTATTATAGCCCAACATTGATCAGGATCTAAATCTCCCAAATATTTACAATGACGTGAACAGTGGGTTTCTCTGGCTGGACGTAATACCACACATGCTGTGATCAAGTGCTCCAAAGTTTCAGGAGATATTCGAGTTAAACGAAAACGACATTGTGTTCCAATGTCTGCGATTGGTAAAAGCTTGCGTTGAACCGAAAGCGCTTTCGTGGGCCATAATTCAAATCTCATACGTAAAATACTCAAATGAAATTGAACTGAAGGAGCACGCAGCAAATAAGAAATCTGCTCACAGCACCATTTTTTCATACTGCAGACATTGATTTAAAGTTTTGATCCAGTCCACATCGTAGATTTTTGGATTTTACTTTGTCTGGATTATTAAGCAATTCATCAATTGATAAATTCGCCTCAGCCAATGTGTGGTATACTTTATAGGTCCATTCAGTTACAAAGACATGCTTTGTTGTAAAGAAGTAATTGGCCAGAGTTCTCAGAATGGAATTTTGATTTGTAGAAATCAAGCATTTTCTAAAAAGAGAGCATGCTCGCCATAAATGAAGCGCTCGAAGAGAAATCAACCCCAGCTCATGCGTTTTACACACATTGCGGGAGGTGCAAAACTTGCCTCCAAAATGTTGCTTCCCATTTATCGAATTGAAGATCAATACCACTAGACAGGGTTTTTAGTCTGTTTAAAAGACTTGGGACTATTTCATATTCCAAAAAACCCATGCTGTTTTGATTGAAAACTTCCCAAATTTATACAAAATAATTTTCGCCTGAGATATAGCTGTAGCTAACTTCTCCTCTATGTACATAATTTGGGACCTGGCATTGTTGTGATCTTCAAATGCCATGCCCAAGTATATATAATATGGAACAACGCTCAAGGAAATGTTATTAATCGACCAGGTGAAAACATTCTTATATGTCCTTTTTGGGGAGTATAACACAATTTGTGTTTTTTCAGTTTTAATCCATAGTTCATTTTGCGTAATATAGGCCTGAAAGCCAGCAAACAATTTTGTAGACCTATTTGTGTTTTATAAATTAATACTAAATTGTCTGCATACATTAACGCTTTTATTGACTGTTCATTAAATTTGGGGGAATCTGAAATTATTTGATCAAAGATATATTGTACGTCGTGTATGAAATAATTGAATATTGCAGACACCAAGAGATAGCCTTGCTTCAGGCCTCTTGCTGTTGGAATAGATCTTGATAATAGTCCTGCAAGAGACAGTCTGATTTGTATTGACGTATCAGTATGTAAGGCTGAAATGATATCATAAAGAGAAGATGGACATTGATCTCTGTTCAATTTGGAGAATAGGATCACACGTGAAATGGAATCGAATGTGGCATTGAGATCAACAAACATGAAAAAAATTGGTTGTTTTAGCTTATGGCTTTGGTGTTTAATGGCATTTAAACATAGTAAATTAATGTTAGTGCCTAGACCCGCTACAAATCCTGTTTGCGATGGATCCCTGAGATGATATTTTGCTGTCCATTCATTGAAATCTCTTAGGATGAGTTTGGCAAATATTTTTTCTGGTGCGTCCAAGAGCGCAATTGGTCGATAATTACTGGGCATACTACGATCCCCTCTTTTAAAGATTGGAATAATAATAGATGTTTGCCATGATGTTGCTACTCTTTTTGCTATTAAGATTTCCCGGAATAGTTTGAATAAAATCCAACTCCATTCTGTCGGGTGGGTCTTGAACATTACATTATTAAGCCCATCGGGACCAGCTGCTCGAGATGAACTTGCCTGTAATATAAAATCATAAATGGTCTGTTGTGTGAAAACTATTTGCCAATGACCCCTTGACCTAGAGATGCGAGTAGAACCGGTATAATGATTATCAGAATAGAGATCTAGATGAAAGGAAATCCACTGGTGTTCTTGCATTCCATTGATCTGGGCATCGGCTTGCATGTTTTAGTTTGCCAACGCTAATCCCATACGCTCGCTATCTTTTTGGAACATAAGAGATTTTGGACTTTTGATCCAGTTCTTATAGCAGCATTTAGCTGTTTTGAGCTCCTTACATAATGTTAACGACTTTCATTTGGTAAGAGTCTTCTGAAGCTGTCTATATTCAGCGCGTTTTGCACGCAAGGCTGGATCAAAAGCATGTGCATGTTGGACTACATTGTGCCATGGGATAGCGATAGTATTGGAAAACGCTACAAACAAGTCTGAGTATTCGATTGAGGCGTATCCTGAAATGCAATGGTCTATGTCTGAGCTAAATTGCGCCAGTTGAGCTGGATTCCAGCGAATTCTAGATCTCGATGAGTTAGTGACCATAGTTTGGGAATGGAGTGTAGGAAGTTTTATTACTGAATCCCACAAGATGGTTAATAACAAAAGTCTATGATCACTTTTACCTTGATCTTTTACAACCATTGTTTGAATATATTGTAGTAAAGAGGCTTCAACGTAGATATAATCGATGGTACTACTACTATTTCCTCTATGCCAGGTATGGTGTGGGGGTTTGCCGCCCATTACCGCCACATTCACCATATAGACATTTCGGTTTTCCATAAAGGAAAGCCATGTCTGGACCTCACTGATGGCTTTGTCCTTGTGGCAACAATCAAGATTTAAATCGCCCACGATGATGGTATGTGTAATGGACGCACGTTTGATGATATTATTCAAAACTTGGAATAGACCTTGATAGAATGTCTCATCCGTCATTGCCGCCGGTTTGCGGTATATGTTCACCAACGCCCCAATGGTTGTTAATTATACATGTGCTTTGGGTTAGACATGGAGCCTTCTACCGACCCCTGGGAGCTTTGGTAAATGTTGGGTGTGGGCAAAGTATGATGTGGTCTGGCGGCTGTACGATCGGGGTCTTGCACAATGAGAAAGCCCATATTGAACAACGCCATTTTGGCTTTCCAAATTGCATTCATGACCACTCCTGATGTTATCCAATGCCGCACCACCATACACCTTGATTCAGAAATTAATTCAATTTGGCCCATGTCACTCGACACAATGGGCCTCATTACGACCCTGGCGGAGTGGGTTTACGCCAGCGGTATTCGCGGCGGACCCGTCCGCCCCACTACGAGTTCCCGTAGCGCCATGGAGCGTTTTCCGCCTGGTTTTTCCGGGCGGAGAAATCCATGGCGCTACGGGACCTTGTTGTTAATTACGCCACCGTATTTTACGGTGGCGTAATTAACGCCTTCCCCACTCCCATTATACCCTATGGGGCAGAAATGGGAATGGGGAAGGGTAAAATGGGGAATGGGGATTTACCGCCCCGCCAAGGTCGGAATGGGGCGGTAAATCCGCCAACCCCCATGGCGCTATCGGCAGCTTTCCGCCGTGCTCCATGGTGCATTTGGCGCCACGATTTCCGCCAGGGTCGTAATGAGGCCCAATATCCTCTAATTCCACCAAGTCATTAAAGATGTTGATCACACTACACCTATTAAGGTCGTATGATGGGTACGGTCTATTTCTACACTTCATTATCAATGTATGACATGGCGAATTGACAGAATGAGAATATCTAGATACATTTTTATACGCAGGTCTATCAAGAGCCATGTCTTGATGGCACTGGGATGAGCTGGTCCCCTCCCCCTTTCTTGGCAGATAGTCACTTTCCTGTGGCCGACCTGTAGGCAAGGGAATGAAAGCAGCTAATTCGGTGCTACCGTTGGCTGTCTGTTGTCCTATCTGATGTTTAGTCAGATTGGGATTCTGGGGAGGTAAGGATTTGACCTCTGGTTTAGCTATACGTGCTGCCAGATAGAGTTCCACCATATGGTGCAGGTCCTTAATTGTTATTTGAGTTTCAGTTGCGTTGATCAATACTGAAGAAGCCACAGGTAATGCGAAGGAAACAGTGTTTTTGGGAGGGATAATGGGAGCATTACATTTATCTGCCTTTGCCCACTCCTCAATAGAGTGTATAAGATTATTCAAAGGTGAATAGGGTTTAGGTGTTGTGTTATGTCGTTTTCTAAATTGGGGAGAGTCATCGATGTATGTTGTTCTGATACGCTGACAACATTTGAAGCACTGGAAGCCATATTATTTGTCCCAACTACAACCTTTGGAAATTTGGTTGAGTGATCAAATGATTGAAAAAAAGCATTCAAAGTTCCTCTGAATAGTTTTGCGGCAGCCATGTTTTTTGTTTTCTTAATAAATGTACGCCGACCTTTCGTGGCTCACTTTAATTGAGTTTGGGCTGCTTTTGGGCCTTTGTAGTAGCACTGGCTAGTTGTTGTGTGGGACATTCCACCCCCAAGGACTACACAAGCGGCATCGTAGGCGAAACTGGAGGCGAGTGATCAGATAGACATGACTGGTCTTCCCTAGGGGGAGCTGATGGTGTTACAGTTTTTTGCTCAATCGCACAAATGATGCCCGAGATGAGTGGTAGAGAGGGATTGGAGATAGACGGAGCAATATAGAAGTCCTCTACAATAGAAACCACCTGGCAATAATTAGAATCCTCTAAATCAGATGTCGCGTGCGTGGGTTTAACGGAAGGTGGTACTGCCGGTGTGTTGGAAAAATGCACAAATTGACTATTTTTGATACATGTGGTCAACTCCTCCATCTTAATAGATTGTGCAAAACGTTTACTCTCTACAGTCTCATACATTTTTACCAGGCTAACAAGAGTGGTATTAATGGCCATTAGTACATGCTGTAACATAGTCAAATACTGAGGAAATGAATCTCTTAGACGTGAGCGTGGCAGTCTTGGTGTTGGATGCATAAATGAGTCCACCAATGAGTGGACTTGAGCCATGTAGGAATTTAAAGTGACAACTTCAGAACCGCTTAACCATGTCTCCTCAACAATGGAAATGGGGGACTCACACTGACTGGCATATATTGAAATGCCAGAGATATCATGTGTCAGTGTGGGAAAGGCAATTGGAGAGAGGAGACAAAAGGAGGTTGGTTCAACGATGTTACCCTTGACTGAGGTCAACGTCGTGTGGTCAGATAAGAGATGAGAAATTGGCCTTTGGTTGGGTGTCTTTAAAGACTCACATGGAATATTTGTGGAGGAAAGCACATGTGGTCTGGAAGACACTGTTAGATGGGATACGTGAGCAGTGGGCAAACCAGTAGAAACCGATGTCTTACTTCTCATTGGAGTAATTGCAAGGGCAGATTGGAACCATTGGGGATGGCAGTTGCATTGCTCTCTGAGGAGCTAGGTATCCTATGCGTGGAAGATGTCGGCATGTTTGTTTTAAGGGAATACATTGTAAATACCATAATGTACTTTTTAATGAATACAGCAATGACAAACTTATTTTAAAATCAGATTACTGAAAAGCTTTCCAATATACCACTAATGTGACAATTGTAACCAATTGTAAATACCTGTGAACAAAAATGAAAAGATTAAACCAGAGCTGCCTCGCCACTGCCTCTCCGCCCCTCCGCGGCTAAGCGGCAAAGCGGGTACTGCTAAGGGTGCTTACACGTGTGTGTGCATGCTGTGCGCGTGCGTACACAATTTATGTGAGCCTGGAAGTGCGGCGTTGCAGGTGGGCGGGCCGAGGGCGGGACAAGCAGCAACTGCAATGGAAAAGACACTATCAACTCAAGTTGAATCTCACAAGCGTGGCAAACTTGGCAAATGAGGCATCGGTACGTAAGTCAGAGTGCAAGTATGGCTCTCAAGAGTCACCTTGTATCTGTAGCAGAAAGCCCAAGTCCACAAGTCCACAAGTTCGCAATTGCAGGAAAAGCACACAGCAGCGTCCAGAAAGGAGACTCGCGGCAAAGTGGGTACTTCTACATGTGCACGCACGCTGTGCGCATGCGTGCACAATTTATGTGAGCCCGGAAGTGCGGGGTTTCAGGTGGGCGGACCGAGGGAGGGACAGGCAGCAACTTGTATCTGTAGCAGAAAGCACAAGCCCACAAGTCCACAAGTTCACAATTGCAGGAATAGCACACAGCAGCGTCCAGCAAGGAGACTCGCGGCAAAGCGGGTACTTCTACGGGTGCTTACACGTGTGCGCGCTCATTCACTTTAGCAATATATTGTATCAGCCAATTGACAAACCTGAATTAATTTGTAAAAGTAGCTAGTGCTTTCTTGCACATAAACCTGCTCAGATGGCTCACTTAGCCGGAAAAAGCTGAGTTTACTGGAGTTGCCTACATTAAAGAACCCCTGAATGCGATGTGATTGTACTATACCTCAACTGGATCTGGCATGCAGTGAACGGTGTGTGCAGACTGTGAGTCGCACACCTGGAGGCCCTGCTGATCTCTCTATTGGAAACTAGTTGGGAGAAAGCCAGATGCCAGCTCAACTCTGGCACATGAATGAATCCTTTTTAGTGCTGCCATTGTTCAGACTCCCTCCCCTATCCCTCGGGATCCAAGTTGGCTCCCGTGAAATGCTCATGACAATGCACGTCCAAACACAAAGAGGCTTTCATTGTTGTGATTATTTCGCAGAGAGCTTCCTCACTCCCTTGGCTCCAACGTATTAGGCACGTTTGACGTGACCTCGATATGGTACACATCTGTGAAATTCAGATTCGATAAATAGTGGGACTCTTGGGTCTGTTAGAATTGCGTTTGAGGCTGGGTTTTGAAAGCCGTGGAGTGGAGAACTCTGGCATTGTTCTACATGAGCCAGTGTTTAACTCAGACTTAAGCCGCAGATAGGGAATGGAAAACAGGGCTTAGTGTCTCAAATGTCAATGTGACACTACCATTGGCTACCTTTAGGGAAAAATGCAAAGGGGTGGTTATGAGCTTTGCTCTAATTGCCCCATTAGTACGGAAGACATTTATATTGCCTGCTGCTTTTACCAAGCTGTGCAAAAAAAGTGGCCTGGGCGCCCACAGGGTACAACAGTGTGTCCCCTTCTTTAATTTATGGGACCCTCTGTCTTCCATTCCATAACTACAAATGCCTCCTCACCTCTCCCTCTCTATGCTGTCTGGGGCGGGCTAAGAGTGCTGACCCTGACAAGTAATGTTGTTAATATTACTGGAAAAATGGCAAAAGACATCATGAGTGTTTTGATGTGGGAGGAGGGGTCGTCTTTACATTTATGCACTGCCGCACTTTGCAGCCAGTCTGGAGATATTTCCTTACTATGGATAACAGAATATGGAACAACCCCCCACCTTCGTTTAACATATACCTCTGTGGGAGGGCTGCCAGACAACATTCCTTGACAACAGTTTAAAATGTACCACATTGTCTCCTGCCTATTTTACAGTCTTCTCACAGGTAGAAACAGAATTTTTAACGACCTCCTCGCGCCGGGTTGAGGACACCTAGCAACGTGGAGCAGATGCATATTGATATAATTAACTCAGGTCAGCAGTATCTAGTGCAGACTACGGTTCTCACAGGGTTCAGCTACTGCCTGGTCCACCTTATGTTGGTGATCTGCACAATGGAGCCGCCTCGCGGAGTGAAGCGAGAGCGAGGCGGTGCACTAAATTTCCCTTATCAAAGCAAAACGTAAATACGTATGAAGCGGCAGCACATGAAGCAGGCTGTATCATGATAGATGGGGAGGGGAAGACATCAAGCACATATCTGGACACGTTCAAAGAAACAAATATAGTGAACACTATAGACACAAAAACAGTCGTGAAATTGACTAACATTACCCTAGAAGATTGTACACGAAAGTTACTGGAAATGGGTTTGTTTTTCGCTCCAGATCAGAATTTAGATCACGTTTATACCCTTATTGATGTCTTCAAATTCTGTAGGAAGCGTTGCTTATCTAAACACTTGGTGTGCTCAGATAAGATACTGATCCCATTCCATCGGAAGTAGACAGGTTTAGCATAAGAGAAAAAAGAAGGTCTTATGTGCCTTACCTCATTAGCGGACGAATCCAATCTATCAGAAAATAATACTGAATTTTTGGATTTGGACTGTGAATTGTTTTTTCATCATAGTCACTTCAAGCCAAAGTATTGCTTTATTCCCCCAATGCTTGATGTCAAAGCAATCACCTCATTTGAAATTCTTGTTTAAGCTGATTTAGCTAAAATTAACTGGTTTCAAAGGCAAGTTAACATGTCGAAATCTGATATGATTTGCTTTAATGAATTTAGCACTAACCACAATCTGGTAATCAAACCTTCAAATAATGGGGGAATGTTGTAATCTGGGGTAGAAATGATTATATTAAAGATGTCTATAAACAGTCTTACCCAAATTAATCATTTACAAACTCTCGTATGGCAAATATGCCCAAATTGTGCCAGTACTATTCAATCGTTTGTAAACGATCAGTTTGGGTAATCACTTAAAAACATGGGGAGCGAGGGTTGCAGGGATGTCCCCCGCTCCCCATGTTTGGTACTGATAGCCTGTGGGGGTAGCAGGGGTGTCCCCCGCTTCCAGAGGTCTGGAGGTGGGGGGACGGGAAGAAAAAGAAAAAAAAAGAAGAGAAAAGCGCACTCTGCAGCGTCGGATCCGACCCATGTAGGAGGGACGGACCTCATGCCGCAGGGTTAGAAGATGAGCAGACGATGAAATGGTAAGTAGTGGGTGGGTGTGGGAGTGTATGGGGTAGGGTGAGGGGTTTTAGTTCCGTTGGATTTGGCCACAGCAAAATTGGCTTCGCGGTCGAATTCACCACAAACAATTGTGCTAAGGTCAAACCGTTACATCCCTATAAATAGCTTTGAAATAGAAAATTGCTATAAAAAGCTAGCAAATAAAAGAGGAATATTTTTAATGGTAAAATACCCTTCAGTTGCCACATTATACTTATTTCCTAAACTTCATGAAAGCAAATCTGACCCTCCTGGCAGACCTATTGTTAGCTCCATTGGTTCATAGAACAAAATCAATGAAACTAGACATGGGTTCAATGTCAAGTATTATTTGTATTTGTTCTACTTCCATTTGTGACTAGTCTCCCATCCCATGTTAAAGATCCTGGTGATGTTCTGAATATATTACAACATATACTGGGGAAAAAGGAATTTATCATGGTGACCCTGGATGTCACATCATTGTACACGGTTGTTCAACACGAACATGGCATAGCAGCAGCCGAATTCTTTGTGCGTAACAGATTAGCAACGTGTATCCAACAAAATGGGATGCTCCTCGAGATGATTATTTTTATACTCAAGCATAATTATTTCTTGCTTAATGAGATATTTTCTTACAACTGAAAGGTACTGCTATGTGTCTTAAGTTTGCTCCCCCTTATATCAAGCTTCCAATGGGTTACTGGGAGGACGTATGTGTCCTCAATAATCCCAACAACAAATTAAATGATAGTATTGCCATTTGGCTTCGGTACATTGATAACCTCTTTTTAATTTGGCAAGGCACCATGGAAACCCTAAACGATTCCCACACATTTCTAAATTTGAATAATCTTAATTTAAATGTTGTGATAAATACTAGCAAACATAACATCGAATTTCTAGTCTAAAAATAATGGCCATAGATGGGCAAACTCACACAAAAATGTACTGAAAGCAAACAACAGGGAACACTATTTTACATGACAACTATTCCTTATGCAAAATGTTTAAGAGCGAGGAGAAATTGCTCAAGAGTCGCTGACTTCGAAACCATAAGCACAGAAATGAGCGTTAGATTTTCAAGGACGGGTTATTCCAAGGAGGTCATAAATCAGGGAAAGAACAAGACCAACTTAAGATCAAGACAAAATATGTTACAACTGAAGACAAAATAAATCACAATTTAAAAATATACGTTTTATTACCACCTTTAGTATGCAAGCTTGACAGGCCTACAATATTATTAAAATATTTTGGCACCTACTGCTCAAGGACATGACAGAGATGTCTTTATGGGAGGGCAAATGGGGCGCTTGTCCTGGGCCCCAACCTTGCAGGGGGGCACACAAGGCTGTATAATCTTTAGAAGTCAGTTTCCATTGCTGACCAAGCATAAATGGCACACGTTAGGATATGATATGGCATGCTGTTGAGGCTGTAAACCAATGACCTGTCTCTTGTTGACAAGTACATTCTGCTCTGATTATTTCATCCTCTAATGCTTTCTTTGTTCGGGGTGGTACACAGTTTGAACGTTCACTATAGCACACCTCCTGTAGCATTCTCACCTTTCTGTGGGCACCCTATTGATCATGTGCAAAAGCCAAAGTTGAAATGCATATTGATACATTTGAGTGGTGTGAAGGTTCAGAAGATAGCTCAGTGTGTTAAGCACTCATTGCAGAGATATGTGTTCATATGCAAGATTACAAAACCAAATTCCAGCAAGACTGGCTCAGCCTTTCCTAAATCTGAAGTTGATAACTCTGCATGTATATGTAATTTGTTTTGTAGCACATTGAGTGCAATTATCAGAAATGTATCTGCACCAAATAGCAGTTGCTATAGAAACAAAACGCATCAGTAAGGTGAAGGTCGAGAAATCAGAAATCAGTTTCTTCAGACAGGTGGTTGTGAAACCTACAAACACTCACCCCAATGATGAGCGTAAAGTGTTAGTTTGGAGAGGTGAATAGGTAGCAATATTCAAAACTGTGAAACCAAGGCGTTCATTCTCATGTCCTGGCTTTATTAGCAGATGGTTGAGTCATCCTGGACAAATCATCTTATATCACTAACGGTACTGTGCTATCTGCTGTGAAAAAAGGCTTGCCTTCTCATATGCTGATGGCATTGTTTAGCCTATTACTTGATCATACTTTTTTTAGGGGCCTTTTGAGTGGAAGGGGGTCTACACAGATGAAATCTGGCCAGATATTGCGGGCCTGCGGCAAGCATATTTTAAGGTGTGCTCATTTGGCAAAAAAAAAACGGTTTGCTATTTTGTACAATTCAAAGGTTTATCTGCACATTTATAAATATTAAATTTGACAAACCTGTGTTTCGGGTCTATTTAAATATTTTAAAATAAGAAACAAATCACATCAATTAGACTGCATCTACTTAAGCACTTCCCTTGATGGTAGAGACAATGATACTAGAACCATCCTCATTTTCTATAATGAGCTACTATGAAATTTTGTTATTAAAAAAACTGTTATGTTGGGTTATGTTGGGTGTCCTGACCCACGTTTGAGCTATCATGCTGCAACATTTGGTGCTGTGGGCTTAGAAAATCCAAGATGGCCAAAAAGCCCACATGTACGCCAGAATAGGAAAACTGTGCAGTACTGGCATGGAAAACATCATGATGGCCAGAACTTCCCAGAAAATGCACAGGGGAAATGCATGAAGAATAGGCTGCCACCCATTTTTGCCTATGTTGTGAGCACAGGAGGGCACTGCCTAAAACCACCATTGGGCTACCCACACAGTAGCCTGAAACCATTGGGAATGGCAATGCTGATTGCCAAAAGCAACCTAGAACTGTGGGGAATTCATTTTCTTAAATCCCAAAAATGGTTCCATTACCAGTACTCACTACTATCAGAAAGGCGGCATTTTAAAACCACCAGACTTTTGTGTAAAACTTAACAAATGAAACAAAACCAGACCAAGGAAATACTTGCTAAGAGGTGAATATAATGTAAAACTATACTCTGAAATGACTAGAAGGAAGTCATTATTTAATGTTTATGTAATAATCATAATAGACTTAAACTGGGGGACAAAAAGTGACATTTAGCTGAAACCTGGCTTAATGAAACTGAATTCTGCCTGACATCTACCCCCACAGGAGTTAAAACCTGCTCAGCCACTCTTCCCCTTGCCAAAAGGAGTTGTCACCTCTCTGATTAGATTAGGGGTGGAGCAGCTACAGGGAGTTGAATAAAGGCCTGTCCTGGGCCCAGGCAGATGGTTTATTGGGGGGATCGTAAATGGCTTCCTTTTGAACAAAGCCCTTCCTTGACTCAGGCAGAAGTTATATTGGGGGCGTCTTAAAAGTGGCTTCCTCTTGGCAGAAACGGGGAGGGGCAGCCCTCTCTGAGGACAGGCGGAGCTTAAAGAAAGTGGATGGACTGGTTTCTCCACCATGTGACCTGGGAAGACACACCCCTGTTGGCCAGAATATGATTTTAAGAAAGATGTATAACTCATGGTGCGGACTTGTCAAAATTAGCTAAATGTTACCATAATTCTTGTGATTTTTCTGCCCACATTTTAAGAGGTTTTAGGACCCGGTGGGATGATCTGGGGGGTTGCTAGGGGAAAATAGGGTTTCACTCCAAATGTCTGCATGTTAAAAATCTGACACTTCATCAATTAATGTCCACACTCCTTGCGCACATGTGTGTAAATTTGGGTAAATGTCCGATATTGCAAAACCAGTTAAAAAGTGCAAAATGTTGCCATTTCTGAATGCAAGCCCCCAGGAAGAGCAGAGTTTGAACAGAGTATACCTCATGTGATATGTGATATGTGATGGGTGCATGTAATTTTAAACAACTGTGTATCTGTGCAATATGTATTTGAATCAAATATAGATTTGTGGGCAAACTGACCAGGGGAGTATCCTCTGACCCATAAAACCTACAGCATCACTCTGACCCACATTTCCTTCCCCCAATCATGGGAGAGGGGAGAATTGGGCCAATGACAAGTAGAGAGGGGCAGGCTTAGCTAGGCCCAGGCACACACCCATTTTCAAAACACATAAAAAGAGACTGCTGGGACAGGTAGAGACACTCAATTCCATTTGCTGCGGAGCATGCTGACCGACGACTTCACATACAGAGATCCTACACTTAGACTTCCAAGCTAAACAGAGACTACAGAACTTTGAACCAAGAAGGCCCACTGCGAGCAAAAGTATTTGTCAGCAGGCCCACAAAATCATTTGCAGACTATTCACAGCCGGACCCAGGTGTTGATTCTGGCCTGAAACCCTGTGCCAGAAAGATCCAGAAGCAGTGCTGTACCCAGAGAAAGCAGAGCAGTATCCAGAACCAGAGGCCAAAAATCCAGAGTGACCCAGACCGCTGTTAGCAGAACCAGAGAGCTGACCCAGATCACTGTGAAGTGCCGAGACCAGAACCGGAGTCCAGTCCAAAACCTGACCAGATCCGTGGCGAGGCCTATTTCAAAAATATATTGTGAGTACCTAGCAGAACTGTGCAGAACCAATCTCTTAGTTAAAATAATCTAATCCAAATTATTTTAATCTAACCAGAACTGCCTCCTAGCTGTCACCTGTCATTTTCTAGCTGCAAGCTGTAACCTGTCGCTTTGAACTTTTAAAATTTCAAATCCGAAAAACAACCTTCACAAAATCGTTCATAACTCCGTAACCGTTTGGGCTAGGAACTTGGTTTAACTTTCCTCTGAAAGCTCAGAATCTTACCTTTCAAACAAGCCTAGAACCGACTCCTTATACTTTCTCCGCAATCACGATTCACACATTCGCAAATTTTGCCGCGATTTGCGTTTTGGCCTGATTTCTTTACTGTAAAAATCAGCAGCTTTTGCCTGAACTGCTAAAATTTCGTTTGCCTCTTAAGAACCATCCCTGAATCATTGCATTGCTAGAGTGAGCCTGAACTCATATTAACTAGATACCACTCACCCTGAACCTCCTGAAGGGAATTAAAAGCATTTTCAGCATATTTCTCACTGCATTGTCACCATATTCAAAGCATTTTGCCTGTGTTTCAAAACTCCTATTTGTTGTATAAGCTGCTGAGGGGGAATTGAACTGAATTCTATTTGATTGCATTTCTAAGAACTGTGTGCTCTCCTCTTCATTTCCTTACATTGCAAAAGGGGGGGGGAGTGGATTGCCAGAGAAAAGTGATTACATTGTTTTGTTGAAATCATATTGAGTATTTTCTGTATTGCATTTTCATTCAACATTGCATCCATCTGAAACTAGATAAAGCATTCTCTACCACCTTATTCTTCTGTTCCTATTCCCAAGCGTGCTACCTCATCCTTTATACTACTCCTGGGTAATCAAATCAGTTTATTAGTAGAACATTACCCATTGTTGTTAACTGCTCATGTTCTGAAGTGTGATATTAATTATTAATTTATTATAAAGTGTGATATATATATATTGTTTACATTCTCAAATAAACCGTTTAAACTTGCAAAACAGAACTACTTCTTGGCTCAGTGGGGTCAGGGGGGTTCCAAGAGAGGGGTGTTATATAGGGGTAGGGCGTGCGAACTGACGGGATACATACATTCGGTCGGATCACCACGCTGTTTTACGCTGTAAAGCACTCTTCAAAGGGACACTCTAAGGAAAAGGTCTGTTTTTCAAAAATAAAATACTAATTTCTGTAAGTCAGGACAGAGACCAATCTCTAGAATGACAACCTTAGTAGACATGAAAATAGCCAGAGAGCACTTCTTACATAAGTTATTTGTGAGAGGTGAGTGGACTCACCAGGACCGCATGGTCTGGTTGCAGGCCATCAAGCAACAGGTCACTGAAACAGGGTCAGATATATGGAGAGATCAGGGTCCCTTACATGTGGCCCTGAGTAAACTATACATGGCTCCTAAAGCTAAGGATGAACAAGACAAGATGGTTAGGATAGCGGCATACCTGTACTATATATGGGAGACATGCAGGATAAATGTACTGAAAGCCAAGATCTGGCGAATAAGCGACAGATGGCGTTAGAGAAGGTCCAATCTGACCTGGTCTCTTCTGAGCAGAGGCTGCAGGGGAGCCAGGAGTCAGAAAATGATAGTAGGCAGTATATCATTAAAATAAAAGAGGACATGGATATACTGCAACAGGAAAAGACAGACCAGGATACCAGAATTCTGGCCTTGCAGAAGGAACGCCAAGACAGTTTGGACTCCCTACTGCAGAGCCAGAAAAAGCTGGAGCAACAGATCAATTTCAACAGGGCATGCACAGAGCAGGTAGCCACCCTGGAAATCCAACTAGACAGAGAGAAAGAGGAGAGCAATAAACTGATCCTGAAAGATCTGGATACCCAGGCAGAGTTTGATCAGGAGCGCCAGAAAGCTGGTGCCTTCCAAAGGCAAAGGGACGACCTGACGGCACAGATGCAGACTCTTAGTCAGGAAAGGGACACCTTAGGCCAGGAAGTCTGCCACTTAAAAAGAAAAATGGAAGAAAATCACCTGGCCCACCAGGGACTGGGTGACCTCCAAAAAGAACATCAGGACTTGCTAGAGCACACCAGGAGGGTGGAGGAGGCTCTGGCAAGACAGGAGCAGGCCAGTAGGGATGGGACTCAGGAGGTAACCCTCCTGCAGCAAAGACTGGCCCAGTGCTCCAGGACCAATCAGGAAACGCACAGAGAGAATGAGGCTCAATGATAGGCTCCAACAACAGGTAGCGATGCAGGAGAGACTGATAGAGTCTAGTAAGGCCTTAACTGAGGAACTGAAGGCGCAGGCTCTTGCATTGCAACAGGGAGCAGGGGCGCATAGAGACCAGGTTCGCTGGGAAAGGGAAAAACCTGAGCATAACCTCAGGAGCCCTAGTACCAGAGGCCTTTATCTCTCTCAGTCCCTGGACTCTGCCACCCCCATGTCCCCTGGCGCACATGAGCACCGGGCCACAGGGATGGCAGATTACTATCCAGCCAGATGCATGGGGCTCATAGGCCAGTACCTCCCAGGAATGGATGGGCGGGCATCCGGGTATGGGCACCCAAGCACAGTGCAATTTAGTGGGGAACCCCAGGAGAATAGGCCCATTAAGGGCATCCTAAAAACTTCTGTCCAGTTAGGTCAGTGGGGGGGTACCCATCAAATCCTGGCAGCAAGGAGGAATCTGAAGACTCCTCTGAATGGCGCAGGACACAGGAGACCAGGTCCCCACATTCTGCCAGCCATTCCCAGGCTCGCAGAATCCGGGAAAACCTGGAAGATCAGACAGGAACCTCTGGGAGCAGTGCCTCTGAGTCAGAGGATGAATGGACCAGGGTTACCCGAACCAAAAAGGCCAATAAGGCAAAAAGGGCCTTGCTTAAGGGCCCATTGAAGCAAATAAAGGCAATAAGGAGTCATCACGCCTTATCACAAGAACGCCAAGTATTCTGTTTGGGAACACTCGGAGCTTTACGAGCAAATGATGGAGACTTTCCATTTTAAGGACAGCCAAAGCTGTATTCAATATGTAAAGTGGACCTTCTCACCAGAATACTCCAGTTTCTTTGCGGGGCTGGAGGACCAAAATCATTTAAGATGGTCCACCTATAAGGCTGTTCACAGAAATCCTCAAGAGGCTCGCAAGGCAGCCTACAATTTGCAATGTGGGGAGGATCAGGCCCCACAAAAGTTTGTGCAAGAATTAAAACGTGCTTTTGCGCAGACCACCAGAAGGGTGTGCACGGATAGCAGAGAATTTATCAATACGTTTTTCCATGCCTTACCCAAATACATAATGACCCAGCTCGTGAGAGATTTTCAGGAGAAAAGATCTTTAGACTGGGTCATTGAACAGGCTACCCGGATCTATGAGGTGCAGAAGCCCATAGAAAATAAAAATAATGCGCCGAAAAACCCCAAAACCAACAGCACCCCTGCTGCTGCCAAGGTGGCAGAGGTAAAGGTTGCCCCCGTTTTAGATTTGGAGATGGGGGGCCTAAAAACCTGCCTGCACCAAATAATTCACAGCCCAGAAGGCCCTCGGGCCAGTCACAGACAGGGAGTCGAGGAGGTAGTCCCACAAATGGGGTCCCCCACTCCCCTGACTATGTAAGTCCCCGCTACAAGGGAAACCGACCAATCGTGGGTTATGTGTGGACTCCTCCAGCCCAAGGGGGGGGATCCAGCCAAGCACCTGACCCGGGGAACTTCCCTCCTAACTTCCCCCAGGAGGGCAGAAATTCTCCAAATCATGGGCAGAACGTTTTCCCCAGGTATCCACCCAATTTCCAGCCCCAAAATCATCCATTCTTCTTTCCCCAATTCCCTGAGCCCAGACAACCTAATCCGGGAGAGGGGAGGCCAAGGGTGGAGGGGTACCAAAATCTTCCCAACCAGGGGTACTACCAGAGAAGGGATAGCTACCCTTCCCGGGATCAGCCCAGGGGAGAAAATAGAGCCCCGTATAAGCCTGAGCGGGTTTCCCAGTTAGAGCGCCAGGTCCAAAATATGGCACGAGATCTGGGTCACATACTGAGGGCTCAACAGAAACCTCAGATGAGCATGCCACCGCAGAATGCCCCAAACTCGGGACCTGGTGCTCCAGAACAATGACGGGGGCAGCACCCCGATAACACACCGGTTCCCAGGGAGGAGGCACGAGGGGAAAAGGGTGTAAAGCCTTGGAGGAAGCTTCCTTCCCAACTTGTAAACAGTCCCTGGAAAACCAGGAACCGGAAACAAAATCTCCTGCTCCTGAATGCCTGCCTCCCAAGGAGCAGAGGGGGGGTAGGAGAAACAAAGGACCCAAACAGACCCACTTTGTGGAGGAAGTACAGGTCTTCCAATTTGAGGGAGAGGGATCCTCAGAAGATCCTGGGAAAAGGATCTTCTCCTTCAGAGATGGGGGAACTCCTCCCAAAGAAAAATGGGTCCCAAGGGATTCCAATCCAGACTGGGGAGATATGGAGACTGGGCTACCACCGCCCATCATCTCATACCAGAACCTACAATACCGAAATCCCCTGATCCAAACCCATCCTGGTGACTTCCTCCAAAAAGGGGGGGGGGGCGGCCCAGAACCGGAACCAGGGGAACCCACAATGGCTCTGATCTCCAGTTGCCAACTTTTTCTTTCAGATTCCCAAGACTCTCCACAGAATTCTGCCCAAATCTCTTCTCTAGCAATGTCCAAAACCACAAAGTTAGCCCACCAGTTGTCCAAAAATGTGCATTATCTGTGCCCCTTGAGGAGAAGGAGGGAAGATACTATGCCCCGGTACAAGTACAGGGGCAGAGTACAATTTTGGCACTGGTGGACACTGGATCCCAAGCTACCCTTCTGTCCAAAAGGGCCTTTGATGAACTAAATGCAGGAAGGGGGAAGAATTACCGTATTCCTCTCACCTCTCTTCCCGGACAACTGCAGAACTTTGAGGGGAAGGAAATTCCCGTTGAGGGGACTGCAGACTTGGACATTAAAATTGGGTGAAACAAGGTGAAACACCCGGTCATAGTAGTGACTCCAGAGGGCACCCCTTGTTTACTAGGGAATGACCTCCTGAGAAGGTTGTCACCCCTAATAGATTGCGTAAACAAGGTCCTCTGGACCCAGACTAGCCGACCAATGAAATTAAAACAGAGTGTCAACCATGTTAGTTTAAACGGCACCTGCCACATGGCTGAACAAAAATCTGACCAAGTAGAATTTCACTTCCGGAACAACCAAACTCCAGACATGACAGTAATAGCAGTAGGACAACAGACTGGTGATGGAGGGGTCCTCTCTATTTCTGAAAATCAACCTTCCTTCCAGTTTAAGTTGGTATTCCACACTGGAAGGAAACACCCTGAAATTCTTTACTAATCCACAATCAGAAACTCCCACTCCTATAGTCCAGAAAGATGTGAAATCAGCTCAGAGCCTGGCTGATATTCAGCAAATTGGAGAGCAGTTGTTCATCCCTGTTCAGTTAAATGATGGGAAGGACTCTGTTCTCGCTCGAGTGTGCGTGAACAATGGTAAGAGCTTCATCAGCAAAGCCATGTTCCGCCAACTCCCAAAAGATCCAGCCATTCCCACGTTCAAACTGATAGACAAATGGGAAATGGACCTGGAAGCACCCAATTCCAAACATCTCCTGCCAAGCAGGTGTATGCTCAAAATCTCCATTGGCAACAGGAGCATAGTCCACAATTGTTGGGTCGTGCGAGACGTCACTGCCGCTTTTTACTTTAGCAGTGACATTCTCAATCGATTTGCCATTAGTTTGGACCTAATAAACTTCAAAGCTTGGACCCGATTAGCGGATAATGCCATGGGCTTTGATGATCCAGAAAAAGCATTTAGGTCAGCTCAATTGCTACCTTATGCAGTTGAAATTCAGATCAAAGAGGAAGTCACCATCCCAGAAAGGACCCGACAATTCTCCCTGGAAGTGAAAGTTAAAAGAGGACAACATTTGAAAAACCCTGATGCTTACATACATCTAAACGCTTCTCTCCAACAGCAAGGGTTAGGGGTAAACCCAACACCATTAGTCAACATAGAACATGACACCATTCCAATAGAGGTGGATAACAGCGACTTAAAGAGTATTACTCTAGCCGCAGGCACCATTATTGGAATGGCGGTTGATGACCGACATTTTTCCATTGATCTAGGAAACGAACTTTTTGGACCAATCCCCAAGGACTGTTTTGACGGTGACAGTGATGACAACACAACACCAGACAGGATTTTCACCCGGTATGGAGGGAACCTCCTGGTGTACACTTCCTGCCCCTATGGTAAGGAAGATGTGACTTGTGACTTCAGGAGGGATGAGGTGATTTTCCAGGTCCATGAGGGTTTCCTTTCCCACCTGAGGCCTCCAGTCCAAATCAGCACTCTGACCAGGGACTTCTCCACCCAGCTGGAGGAGGCCGCTGAGATAGCCAAACCAGAAGTCTTTCCAGGCTTCAGGCAAATGGTGCAAGAGAGAGTCAACCTAGCTGATGCCTGTGTGACTCTGGAACAAAAGCAAAAGTTGAAACAAGTTTTCTTGGATTTCCAAGATCTCTTTGCGGTAGACTCATATGACTGTGGTCGCACCGACATCCACACAACAACAATTCCCACGGACCCTGGAATGACTCGAGTGTTTGTGAAGCAATATCGCTTGCCTCTCGCATCCATGGAGTCCCTTACTGAAATAATTAAGAACCTAGATTCCCGGGGAATAATCCGTCCAGTCCACAGCACTTTCAATAATCCGGTGCTGGGAATATTGAAGCCAAACGGCCAGTGGAGACTCTGTGCCGACCTCAGGGAGCTCAACAAACGGGTCCATACTTCCCGATGGCCTCTGCCCTACATTGACCAAGGGCTGGCCCAGATCCAGGGGTCACAGGTATTCACTGCAGTAGACCTGACCAATGGATACTGGACTGTGCCTGTCAGTAGGGAGGACCAATAAAAGCTGGCTTTTACCTTTGGGGGCCAGCAGTACACATGGACCCGGAATCCCTTTGGATACCTCAACTCCGGCAATTAATTCAACATTTTCCTACACAAAGCCATGCCCGACCTGGGTGCAAGGGGTAACCTGGCTTATGTAGATGATGTCCTCATCAAAAGTTCATCTGTGGAGGAACACATAGCAGAGATCCGTTATGTTCTGACCCAGTTGAGTGCCGCCGGAGAAAAACTTTCCTTTCAGAAAGCACAGTGGTGTAGAACCCGTGTTAATTTCTTGGGGCATGAGATTACTCCTCAGGGTCTCTGTCCCCAAGAAAAGAAAGTGGAAGCACTCCAGAAACTGAAAGACCCCACAACTCTGCGGGAACTAAGGAGCCTCCTTGGACTGACTAATTACAGACCCCTGATTCATCTCCTGAAGGGGGGGTCAAGTGGGAATGGGGTCCAGAACAAGCCGAGGCAGTAAGACAACTCAAAAGAAGCCTCTCACAAGCACCTTGCCTAGCTTACCCTGTCAGAAACAAGGAGTTCTTCCTGGAGAAGGGGTTCTCTAATACGTGCTTGACGGCAGTATTATACCAAAAGCATGACAAGGTCAATAAAGTAATCTCCTATGCGAGCAAAACTTTATCCTCTGTGGAGGAAAAATTCAACAAATGTGAGAAGGCACTCCTGGCAATGGTGTGGGCATTGAAGAATTACCGCCCGTTTATCCAGGGGGAACACATCATAGTGGAGACTCCACACCAGCCTCTGCAATATCTCCAAAGTGACAGAATCCGGGCCGGGAATGTGAGTAATTCCCGAATTACTTCCTGGATTCTGTCAATGCAAGGCTTTCCTGTGGAGGTCAGATATGGCCAAAACAAGAAGAGTCCCCTCGCGCAAGGTCTGGCTGACTTGTATGATTGTGCCAGAGAAAACTGTCTCGAGGACGAAAGTCTAAAAATCAAGGACAACATGGAGGCATACCTTAATTCCCCACACAAAGTCTTTGAAGAGGACAAGTGTGAGGGAATGTCCACTGTCTATGTGGATGGATGCTCGTACCATGTTGACAACGACGGGGAGAAAGAACTGGTGGCTGGCATAGGGAATGCATGGGTGAAGGAGTTCCCAGAACCATCCGCTGGATACAAAATTGGTCCCCGAAGTAGTCAGGTGGCAGAATTGATGGCTGTGCATCAGGCCATCTTCACTGCTGTCCAACATCAACTCCACAAACTGGTCATAATCACAGATTCGGATTATGTACGGAACGGGTTCGTGGACCACCTGGTAAATTGGAAAACCAGAGGCATGTTATGTGCTAATAACAAACCCTTGAAACAAGGGAAGTTAATCCAAAACATTGATGATCTGGTCATATCGAATGGGATGACCATCTACTGGAAAAAGATCAAGGGTCATTCCAAAGTAGAGGGACCAGACAAAACTGGAAATGACTTAGTTGATCAGCTGGCCAAAACCGGGGCCATCCAAGGGGATCTAGTCGAAATAGAGTCCCTGTTGGGGGAAATCCAGGTCACTGCTATCACTAGGTCCCAGACAAATGCTCACAATGATCTTTCAACTGCCCAATGGAGCAAGGAGACCCCTGATGCTGATTTGATTACAGCTCAGAAGGGGGATCCAATTATTGGTAAGTTTTACCAACACCTTGAGGACCCTGAGAACTTTCCCCTGATGGATACCGATTACATTGGGAAAGAGGACCTAAGAGTGTTGATGAAATGTCCAAAAATGTTCCGAATCCAAGACGGTTTGCTGGTAAAGAAATCCAAAGCTGGCCACGATCAGTGGGTGGTCCCTACCTCATTCCGAAGCCTGATGTTAAGTCACGCCCATGATGCGGCCACCGCCGGTCATAGGGGGTTTCACACAACACTGGAAATCTTAAGAGAGGTTGCATACTGGCCACACATGGGGCAGGACCTTGACCAATACTTGAAGGGGTGTCTTGTGTGTGCACAATTTCAGTCATCATCCCTCACACACAGTGCGCCTCTCCAAAAGAGGGGGATGACACTGCCATGGTCAGATTTGCAAATCGACTTTGTAGGCCCTGTAATCCGCTCGTCTAGAGGAAACAAGTACATGTTGACCGTTACATGCTTGTTTACCAAGTGGTCGGAATGTCTCCCAGCTCCAAATTGCAAGGCAGAAACAGCAGCTGCCCTGATGATTAACCACATCTTTTCCCATTTTGGTCTACCTCAAAGGATTGAGTCAGACAGGGGTAGCCACTTCACCAGTGAAGTAATGACAAAGATGTGGGAGATTCTGGGGGTCAAAAGGAAGTTACATATTGCTTACAGGCCAGCTTCTTCTGGAGCAGTAGAACGTTACAACCGGACAATTGTGAGCATATTAAAGAAGTTTGTGGCAGATTCTGGGCCAAGTTGGGATATCCAATTACCTCTGGTCCTAATGGCCATCAGATCTACCCCTTCATCTGCAACCAAAATGTCACCATTTGAGCTGATGACTGGACGCAAGATGGTGCTTCCCCAGCATTTGCTCTACAGAACCCAAGAGCAAACGTTGATAAATGCCTCCACAACTCATGAGTATGTGGAGAATTTAAGGAAACACCTTCAACATGCTTTTGCCTATGCTCAGCGGAATCTCGAAAGATCAGCCGAGAGTATGAAGACCCACTATGACCTGAAAACTTCCAGGAAGGAATATCAGGTGGGTGATCGGGCCTATCTATATAATTTCCAAAGGAACCAGGCCAAACAGCGAAAATTCTTGCCTACATGGAAGGGACCGTTTGAAATTATAGACAAGATCTCCCCTGTGGCCTAAAAGATCTGCATCCCCAAAGGCGGTTTGGCAGAGGGGGAAGACAAGTGGGTACACATAAACCAGTTGAAGTGTTTCCATCCCAGGCACACTTTGCAGCAACTGGAGGAGTCCTCTGTAATCCCAGAGCGTACCGCTCCAGAGTAATTCAATTCCAACCCTAAAATATCCTACATATAGCCTATCAAATTCTGTGTTTCTCAGGTTTATGTGTTCCTGTCGCTTAATTTAAAAAAATGTGCATGTTCATATCTGTTGAGTTCTAAAATATATATGCCACCCCACTATATCAATGGTGGAGGAGAAATGTCCATGAATAGGTATTGCCTCTTTTCCTTTGTCGTCCTAGGAGAGAGAAAACCTGGAGACTGGCCAAGGAGGACGATCCGGAGACCGGGAGCAGAGACCCAAGGGGCCCGGGGTACCGTCCAATATTCCCATCAGGACCGGCGAGGAGAACCGATCGATCAGTACCGGATGGAGGAAAAGATGCTGAACTGTGCCATTTGCAGAATTGGAAGAAGATTATGCGGACATACCAGTGCGTGGGTCAAAACATTCTGTGCACCCGACTCCCCATCGACTCAAATTCAAAGTGCAGTCGCGTGGGGGGGCTTTGTTGGGTGTCCTGACCCACGTTTGAGCTATCATGCTGCAACATTTGGTGCTGTGGGCTTAGAAAATCCAAGATGGGCAAAAAGCCCCCATGTATGCCAGAATAGGAAAACTGCGCAGTACTGGCATGGAAAACATCATGATGGCCAGAACTTCCCAGAAAATGCACAGGGAAATGCATGAAGAATAGGCTGCCACCCATTTTTGCCTACGTTGTGAGCACAGGAGGGCACTGCCTAAAACCACCATTGGGCTACCCACACAGTAGCCTGAAACCATTGGGAATGGCAATGCTGATTGCCAAAAGCAACCTAGAACTGTGGGGAATTCATTTTCTTAAATCCCAAAAATGGTTGCATTACCAGTACTCACCACTATCAGAAAGCCGGCGTTTTAAAACCACCAGACTTTTGTGTAAAACTGAACAAATGAAAAAAAACCAGACCAAGGAAAGACTTGCTAAGAGGTGGATACAAAGTAAAACTATACTCTGAAATGACTTGAAGGAAGTAATTATTTAATTTTATGTAAAAATCGTAATAGACTTAAACTGGGGGACAAAAGTGACATTTAGCTGAAACCTGGCTTAATGAAACTGAATTCTGCCTGACATCTACCCCCACAGGAGTTAAAACCTGCTCAGCCACTCTTCCCCTTGCCAAAAGGAGTTGTCACCTCTCTGATTAGATTAGGGGTGGAGCAGCTACAGGGAGTTGAATAAAGGCCTGTCCTGGGCCCAGGCAGATGGTTTATTGGGGGGATCGTAAATGGCTTCCTTTTGAACAAATCCCTTCCTTGACTCACGCAGAAGTTATATTGGGGGCGTCTTAAAAGTGGCTTCCTCTTGGCAGAAACGGGGAGGGGCAGCCCTCTCTGAGGACAGGCTGAGCTTAAAGAAAGTGGATAGACTGGTTTCTCCACCATGTGACCTGGGAAGACACACCCCTGTTGGCCAGAATATGATTTTAAGAAAGATGTATAACTCATGGTGCGGACTTGTCAAAATTAGCTAAATGATACCATAATTCTTGTGATTTTTCTGCCCACATTTTAAGAGTTTTTAGGACCCTGTGGGATGATCTGGGGGGTTTCTAGGGGAAAATAGGGTTTCACTCCAAATGTCTGCATGTTAAAAATCTGACACTTCATCAATTAATGTCCACACTCCTTGCGCACATGTGTGTAAATTTGGGTAAATGTCCGATATTGCAAAACCAGTTAAAAAGTGCAAAATGTTGCCATTTCTGAATGCAAGCCCACAGGAAGAGCAGAGTTTGAACAGAGTATACCTCATGTGATATGTGATGGATTTCTAGGGGAAAATAGGGTTTCACTCCAAATGTCTGCATGTTAAAAATCTGACACTTCATCAATTAATGTCCACACTCCTTGCGCACGTGTGTAAATTTGGGTAAATGTCCGATATTGCAAAACCAGTTAAAAAGTGCAAAATGTTGCCATTTCTGAATGCAAGCCCACAGGAAGAGCAGAGTTTGAACAGAGTATACCTCATGTGATATGTGATGGGTGCATGTAATTTTAAACAACTGTGTATCTGTGCAATATGTATTTGAATCAAATATAGATTTGTGGGCAAACTGACCAGGGGAGGATCCTCTGACCCATAAAACCTACAGCATCACTCTGACTCACATTTCCTTCCCCCAATCATGGGAGAGGGGAGAATTGGGCCAATGACAAGTAGAGAGGGGCAGGCTTAGCTAGGCCCAGGCACACACCCAGTTTCAAAACACATAACAAGAGACTGCTGGGACAGGTAGAGACACTCAATTCCATTTGCTGCGGAGCATGCTGACCGACGACTTCACATCCAGAGATCCTACACTTAGACTTCCAAGCTAAACAGAGACTACAGAACTTTGAACCAAGAAGGCCCACTGCAAGCAAAAGTATTTGTCAGCAGGCCCAAAATCATTTGCAGACTATTCACAGCCGGGCTGAGCTGTTGATTCTGGCCTGAAACCCTGCGCCAGAAAGATCCAGAAGCAGTGCTGTACCCAGAGAAAGCAGAGCAGTATCCAGAACCAGAGGCCATAGATCCAGAGTGACCCAGACCGCTGTTAGCAGAACCAGAGAGCTGACCCAGATCTCTGAGGGGGGAGGGGGAATCTTGACATTCGAGGACCGCTGTCTCAGATTTCACCTTAGTATGTTGGCTGGCAGGTTGAGAGATGCCTCAAACCTCACTAACATGCTATGGTGCTATGTTCAATGGCCTCCTGGGACTTTTGCCCGTCAAGGCACAGCAAATGTAAGTAAATGTAGAAAGAATTTTCAATATGAATCTGAAATTCTGTCAAGGGCTTACGGACGTTATCTGTATTTTTAAGTACTGCACAAGCTCTAAATTTAGTGAAACCTATCCAATCCCGCCATTAGGGTACTGAAATTCTGTTTTTCTAGCTTGATATAGATTTGATAGCTCTGGCAATTAAGAAATCAAATGATTACACCTGAATCAATGACAATTTAAATAATGCATTAGATTTGAAAACAATATCCATATAAGATGATTGATTTCGGATTGGTTAACTCTTGAGTGAAATTGACAGACTTCTTGCCACAAATGATATCATTCCAAGCAGTCATATAACACGTGTTGTAGTGTGCCAACTTTTTGTTTGCATTGCCAACAATCTTGTGATTTTTTTACAACTTGGCTTTTATACATTTTACCTGAGTTCATAAACAATAATTGGGGGCAGATTCGCCACATTTACCATCTTTTTCAGTTGTTTTTCCGTTTCAGTCAAGACAGTCAAGACAGTTTTACATTCTTGTTTTTTTCTAAGTGTTTGCTTGATTGGTTCTCGCCCAACGAGTGTTCTTTTGTTTTTTTTAATATTCTGTGTTTTCTTTTTACAGTGTGAAATCTCCCTGGGGTACCTTGTGAGTAAACCTGATCTCATGGCTTCACGTAAGATGTCTGGTGAACAAGCTCTCAACTTGGTCTTGCAGTCGGACTTGGAGTGTGAGAATGAACCTGAAGCGCTATCAGACACTGACTGTATAACTGAAGGTGAAGTGGATTCTGGAAGCAATTTTTCTTTTGAGGATTCTTCCTCAAGTGATGAAGAAGTGACCCATTAGGCACATCATACAGGTGGGGAACTTCCCACACAAAGCCAACCTGCAAGTTTGAGTGGACATGGGGCACATGCACTAGGTGCGAGCTATGTGCCAGTTGCCCAGAGCGCTGCTGATGTGTCTGACTGGGTGGCTCTGGCAATGGTTCAACCTGTTATTCCACCTTTCACTGGAGTGCCAGGGTGAAAGAGAATACTCACGTTTTTTTGCCAGTTGATTTTTTTCAACCTATTTGTTGATGATGAGTTCCTTTATGACATGGTTCAGCAAACACATTTGTAATGCGGCCCAGTTCTTGAGGAAACATGATGGCAGCCTGCATCATCTTTCTAGAGCTCGCCAGTGGTCTCCTAATTCGTTTGTTCAGATGAAAACATTTTGGGTTCTTTCTCTGCTTGTGGGAATGATGTGCAAGCCTTCAATTTCGTTATACTGGTGCACAAAACCATATTTGCCAGCACCTTATTTTTCTGCCATAATGAGTAGAGATTGTTAACTGGGACTGCAATGTATGCTGCATTTCAGTGAAAGTTCTGCATCATTACCAAGAAATGACCCAAATTTTGATAGGCTCTTCAAAATTCACCCATTTGTGGAACACTTTACAACACGATTTTCTAAGGATTTTGTTCCTGGGCAGCACATACCAATTGCAGAGTCTTTGGTCTTGTTCAAGTTTCAGCTATTTCTCAAACAGTACATACTGTGAGCCAGGCCATGTATCAAGAGATGACACAGGCATAAAAATTTGAGTTTTAAACAGTAAACGTCTTTATTTAAGGTCAGGATATTGTAAGGCAACTGATGCAACTAACGAAAGTCTATGTCTGTAAGCCCAAAACAAAAGTCTGTCGGTGTCAAAACATATGCTTTCCCTCACATCTAACTTAAACACAGTGTAGGGATGTTCTTGTTCAACAAAAATAGTGTTCAAAAGTAAAATGCAAAAACAGAGTTCTGCTGGAGTTCTTCTCTGGCTCTTTTCTACAAGTTCAAAGTATATTAGTTCACAAAGTTCACCAAGGTTTCTCAGGGTTCCCTTCCCCAAGCTTTAGATTCATGAAGGTCAACAGGCTTCTCTGCAAGTTCAAAACATATCAGTTCACAAGTTCACCAAGGTTTCTCAGGGTTCCCTTCCCCCAGCTTTAAGTATATTGATTCACAAGGTTCAACAACTGCTCTCCAGTATTCAACAAGGCTCTGGGTTCTCCTTCCCAAAGTTCAAAGTCTCTTGTCACGCTATTCAACAGTCTCACTATACTTGACATGAGCTCTGGATTCCCTTTCCCAAAGCTCAAAGCACTTTGAATAGTTCACAATATTCAACAGCATATTTCTTGGTCTCCTTGATTACTTTCATGTTTGGTTGCGGCCCCCTGGTCTAAGTGCAGTTGATAGGCCACACGGTCCATCCATTACAGGTCGCACAACCATATGCCCTTAGCTTCCCAAGCTCTCTTCATTGTGATTAGCTCACACTTAATTTTTCTCACACTTCATTGTGCTCCCCTTTTCTGTCACACATTATTCGTACTTGATACTTGCAAGAGTTTGCTCATTGTTCAGAGACCTTCCAACACATGTCCTCCCTTGTACGCGGTCACTACGATACAATGTTTTACCCACGTTTAGCTTTCAGGTCATTGTTCACTTCTATACTTGATTGTTCTCACCTTCGTTTAGAGACTTTCCACAACGTGCCAACTGCACGTGACCACTCCGCTACACTGTATCCATTCAGTTCATTCATTCGCACACCAGGTTTCTTAACACATGAAACTCATTGGTCGCTCTGTGGGATCTTGAAACCTGAAGGATTCTCACAATAACCAGCAAAGGACACACCATGGAATCAAGGTTTACATGTGTGAAAGTACTACTGGTTATGCATACAGCATGAGTGTATGCAGGAAAATACTCTACCATAAATCCTCCTGGCTGTCCTGCATATTTAGGGGTCCTTGAGAAGATTGTGTGGGATCATTGCTCCTCATTATTCCATAAGGGTCACCATTTCTGTGTGGACAGGTTCTACACTGGAATTCCATTGTTTAAAGAATTTCACAGTCTGGGCACACTGGCATGTGGAACAATTCGTAGTAACCACATAGGCTTCCCCAAGCAGCTTGTCTGTAAGAAGCTTGACAAGGGGGCATGTGAAGCCTAGCAGTGTGAGAAGGCGTTGGCGGTAAAATCTTGCGACAGAAGGGATGTGCATATGCTAGAACTTTCCAACATGACGCTTATGACGTAGATGCAGTTCACTGGGTTTTCCAAAAATATTTGCTGTCAGTCCTTCCTTTACATGGGGCTTCCTCTGAGAAAGCCAGTGTTTTCCTTCCATTGAGGAAACGACACGCTGTGTTAGATGGTCAGATTTAGAATTAAGGTACTTAGCATTTCTTATTCTACTTGATTCATATATATTTTATATTTGGGTGTTTGATAAATGCCACTATGCAAAGTATGGAATGACTTCTAATTTAAGGGCATGCGCTAGATATGACCAACACACAGAAACACAACATCAGAGAGGACATGTCAGAACCGGCCTCAGTCGGGAGGCTTTGGCGGGGTGTTAGGTCAATAGAAGAGTGAAGTTTTAAGTTCACGTTTGAAAGTTGAGAGGCTGATACATGCTCTTAAATCAGGGTGCAGGGTGTTCCGGCATCTAGGCACGGAGTGCGGAAAGGATCCATGTGCAACAATAGCCAGCATTGAGGTGTGCATTGCCTATATGGTCAGATCACTTTTTTATTATGTTCCATCTTACCATACCAGCTTTGGTGCTGGATAGAAAAAACGTACTAAAAAGAGTGACCAGTTGGAATTTTAGTTACATCCATGTGGGAAGATTTCAAAAACTGTCTTGACGAAATTATGGCTAATATTTCAGCAGAAGACAGTCCACGGACATTGGTGACGAAATATGAGAAAATATTACCGGAGCTCCTGAATCAGCTGGCACCATTGAAATCGAAGTCTTTCAGGGAGCAAACGAATGGGCAGAAATAGTTCACCTCCTCACTTACAGCGCGGAAAAAGAAAAGCTGCGAGAATCTGGGAAAAGGAACAGACACAAGAGAATAGAAATTCCTGGAAGAAAATAGAAAAAATATATTAATATTAGATTTTATTAGCAACAAAATGTTTCTTCGACAATCAAATAATTAATGCAAAAAGGACTCTAAAAAGCTTTTTGAAATTCTCAGAAATCTGGAGAAACGGAAAGCACAATCCAATCACTTTATCCCGCAGGATTGTGTAGCTATCCAGAAAACTTTCGCAGAGAAAATTAGGACAGCACAAAATAATATGAGGAAGAAGCTGGTCACTTTAACCCATGCCAATCAAGCGCAAGTCAGATCAGGTCCAAAACCTTGAATAAAATGAGACTCACTACATGATTTGGTTAAACTCTTTCATCTAAAGTCATCCTAAAGAATGGCGATATCGTTGTCAGATTTGCCAATGCCACTTTTGAAAAAAGGAAACTCCGGCCACATTAAAAAAAGGTATATCAGTTACACCTCTTATTAAAAAGGCTGGTCTGGATCACCAACTTTACTCCAAATACAGACCCATAACTAATGTTGTTTTTTTGCTTAAGATTGATTGATTGATTGATTAATTGATTTGAGATAGTGGACTAATTGGCCTCTTTGCAGTTTCAGCAACATCTAGAAAATGCTAAAATTCTACATTGTAGACAATCGGGTTTTAGATCTTCCCACGGGCGGAGAGCGCCCTTCTTGACCTTCAAACCGAAATGCTCAAAGTTATGGATAGGAGTAACTCTGGGCTGCTGATGCTTTTAGACCTATCAGCAGCCTTCGACCTTGTAGTTCATAATAAACTATTAGAGATAGTAACATCTATAGGTAATTGTTCGGAAGAGGCGGTCTGTTGGATCAGATCATTTCTGAGTGATAGGAGGTGTAGAATTGTCTGGCGGGAGGTGTGTTCAGGGCCTGATGTGCTTTATTCTGGGGTTCCACAGAGAGCCTGTATTTCCCCATCCCTGTTCAATGTCTTCTGCCACCCATTATGTGATTTACTGAAAACATTGGGAGTCCGATTTACTAATGATGCTGATGACACTGAGCTCCTTATGGAGCTGAATGGGGAGTATGCAAAAGATGCTGAGAAAATATCCTCCATCTATGACCTAATACAGAACTGGATGGAAACTAATGGCATGTGCTTGAATGGAGATA
Source organism: Ambystoma mexicanum (assembly GCF_040938575.1). Lineage (NCBI taxonomy): Eukaryota > Metazoa > Chordata > Amphibia > Caudata > Ambystomatidae > Ambystoma > Ambystoma mexicanum. Next base: position 310,625,386 of record NC_090921.1, read on the forward strand.
AGAGCGAGCTCCTGATTTTCGGCTGCCCACAGGCACGCACCAGACTCCATAATTTATATACCGGCTTCACCATTGAAGATCATTGCATTCCAGTAGCTAAGAAGGTTAAAACACTAGAAGTAATTATAGATTCCTCATTGAATATGGATGTCCATGTTAATAGCACCATTTGCAAAACAACATACCATCTTAGACTGCTGAGACTGGTTAAACCATATGTTTCCGAGGCCAACTGTTCCATGTTGGCTCGAGCTGTGGCAATCCCTAGCATTGACTACTGTAGTGACCTGTTGGGAGGAACCAACAAAATATGTGTGGAAAAACTGCAGATTTTACAGAATGATGCTATCCGGATTGTAAAGGGTGTGCTAAAACATGTACATATCGGCTCAAAGGAGGAAGCTACATTGGCTTCCAGTCAAGTCTAGAATTTGCTTCAAAATACCATCGTCCATATCTGCTTATATGGACAAGCACCTCGGTACATTAAGGACTGCATCAATGTACAGAAGTATGTGAAAGAAACCAGGTCTACGGATACCATGCACCTGGTCATCCGAGGAGCAAACAGGTGAGAGGTTACAGTTGTGCCTTCCCGGTCCAGGCCGCAATGGAATATAACAAGCTATCGCAAGAACTGCGTACTACCCACATCCCACTGCTGTTCAGGAAACAACTGAAACGGTCATGTTGGAATAAGGAGTATTTCACCTGTTTCTCTTCTGGTCCTGTAGCCACTTATACCAACCGTAATACCAAACACGATCATTATGAAGTGACTAATCCCAGCAACTAATGTCTACTTACTCAATGTGATCCCAAGCAATGTCGCCACTGAATACACCTATTAACTCGCTACAAGCGACCCTCGCTTGATATCCAGAATATCGATCTTCTTGGATCATAACTCCACCCAAACACTTCCCTCCACATGACACTATGCTTACTCTCTGCTCTACACCATCACACAATTAGAGTGCAGCTAAACCTCTTGATCATTTCGGCCTAGCTGCTCAAATATGAACACTACCCCATGGACACCCATCACTCTAATAAAAAGCAGCTATATCCCATGACAAACAGGCCTAGCTGCTCACATAAGCGTCCTTCAGGCATTACGCAGCCAGAAGCAATCTGGAAGGCCACCCGCCAGACTGCACCCATTCAACTGATATCAAAACCACCACACCTAACCCTAGGATGCAGCTGCCATCAGGCAATTACTTCATCTTCACACATAACTTGTGCACCCTTGCACCCTACTACACCTCCCTCTCTCAACTGACCTGGACTACAGTCCTTGAGGTCATTCATCCTATCAGGGGTTTGAGGTCATACCAATGATATATAGAGTGCTATATAAATGCCAAATAACATGGCATAACTTTTCTTGAATGCGCCCTGTTGCCTGCGGGCTCTGGCGCTATATAAATATATAATTAAAGTAAATAAATAAAAGTTGGGAGTTGTTAGATCGGAGGACTCTGCGCACGGGGAGCCAACACATTCTTTCAGCCAGGTAGCGTGGACTCTTGCTATAAAGGCACTTATGAGTGATAGAAAGGGTGTCATAGGTGACTCTGCTTTCAACTGGAAGCCAGAGGAGAGCCCTCCTAGCCTTGGAGACGTGATCGGTCCTCCATAGGCCTTCCACCATGCGGACTGCTTTGTTCTTAATTACCTGTAGGCAAAGCATTTCCCCTTTACCGATGCCGTGCAAGAGACTTGCACAGTAGTCCAGGTGAGCCCCACTAATTGCCCTTGCAATAGTGGCACAGTTGGAAGGGTTTAGAAAGGGCCTAAATTGAGCTAGTAGCTTCAGGTAGTATGCTGAGCTAGAGACAAGGCCATTGACGTGTTACTTCATGGTCAGTTCCTGATCAAGAACAACACCCAGAGTTTTAACTTTGGGCATAGTGGCTATGGTGCAGTCTGTGATGGTAAAGGACCAATATTCCTTGCTAAGCTTCCACAGTTGGGGTTCTGTACCCACGATCATGAGCTCAGCGTTTTTGTTGTTAAGAGCCAGACAGTTGTCAACCATCTACGACTCAATTGAGCTGTAGATGTTATTCACAGTGATGGTGCCTTTTGCATGATGCCCTGAAAGCAGGATCAGGCACAACATATCGTCCACATAATTTGCATAAACAACCCCTATTTCCTCCAGCATCTCAAAGAGAGGCATTGTGAAGATGCTGAATAGTGTGGGTTAGACACACGCCCCCTGGGGTACTCCGCACAATATCGAAAAGTCCTCAGTCTTTGAATCATTGTAGAATACTTTAGCTTTCTGCCCGGACAGAAAGGTGTCAATCCACTCTGCTGCCTCAGATGAGAAATGGGCTGAGTTCTGCTGTCTTGGCACAAGGATGGCGTGGTCCACAAGATCGAAGGTTAAGGATAGATCAAGTACTATCAGAAGTACTGTGCTACCTTTTTCAAAAGTACTCCACAGGCCACACACCTTAACAGTATATATGGTACTACCTGCTGTGAGGAATAACGTGATCCCTGAATTTTTGGCCGAAGGCAATGCTGAAACAAACCCACTTGGAAAAGGAAAAGAAGATGTCTCTTTAAGGAGAAACATACATTTAACTGAGATGAGTGGAGTAATGAGAAAGATAGAGAGGGACGTATGCAGGGGAAGCACCCTGACATGATCACGCCTGGGAGAGGCGGAGCCGAGCCGAGCCGTGGAGCCCGTGAGTTTCGAGGAGGCAAAGAACACCAGTGGGAGATGCCGGAGACCCAGCACATACAACAACGGGGAGACCGTTGTGAAGCAGGAGACAGGAATCCTGTATCAAGTGTTGGCGTGGCCACAACCAGATTGTGATGGGCAAGATGCCTGGAGAAGCACCCAGGGGCCATCCCAGCAGGGAGCGCAATGAGCTCCCTATCGCCAGCACCCGTGTGCAGCAGCAGCTAGAAGGAAGACAGTGAATGGGAAGCCAGCGAACCCAGAGCATGAGAAACCAGATACCGAAGAGTACTGCCCAAGCGAGCGCCGTGACCTGCAACGGTCCCTTGCATATACGGAGGTACCAGGGAGAACGGGAAAAGCGGGAGATCTGCCGGGAAAGATTATATGAAGAGTGAAACTTGTCTCAGTCATAAGTACAAGATATTCACTAACAAATTGTTTAAATGGAAGTGTGAAAAACAGATACAAAGAATAACGAGCAACCCTGTTTGAGAAATAATTAATGACTGCAAACAAATACCATGAACGGAAGGAAATGACCCTATGAATTTAAAGATGAAGAGTGAAGAAAGCCTGGTATGAAATCTTGTAATGAGGGATGTGAGATGAAACTACCAAGTGAACAAGATAGAGAAAGAGACAGTTATAGAGAGAGAACCCAGGAAAGGGGAATTATCAAATTAGATCAAGTTCAACCCAAGCTGAGAAATCCAGGGTTAAAAGACAGTGATAATTCTATAAGTGTACACAAGACTGCAGGAAAGTATAGTATCGAAAGGAGAATTGTCATACGTATATCAGTAAAGAGACGTTAAGACCAAAGAACAATGTGGAAGAGCTACAAGAGCTTACCAAGGAGATATCTAAAGATTATTCCAGAGAAACATATGGAGTGAAAGAGGGACTTTTAAAACACCAGCAGATAAAAGAAGACCAGGGGAAGAAAGACAATCTCTTGGCCTCGTTTGAGTTGGTTTTATTGGTGGTTGGGTCACCTAGAGTTAGGTTTGGACTGAGGACATTTTACTTTGGGACTTCCTGATGACCAACAGCACCTTTTGTTCCTTCAGATAGGCAGGGAAATCCCTCTAGCAGTAGGTAAAGATAAGCCTTATTCATCTAATTTCATTAAAAACAAGTCAGAATGTCCTTAACGTGTCCGACTCCCTTTTCTGACCCGACACACTACGTTGAGGAATAATGCATGGTGATACCTATGATCACAACCTCCACATTCCAATTGATATCGCACATGTGGCAGCCCCTGTGAACCAGGCCCTCTAAGGAAGATAATGTGTATTTTAATCAGCTAAGTGTAGCTCGCCAAATGGCAGGAGGAGAACCTGAAAGGCCAGGCCTCCTCTTTGATCTCTTTGTGAGGATGGGTAACACCATCCAACCACAACAGCAGTACAGCTGTCCGGGGACTGGGCATCAAGTGAGCACACCCATTCAAAATGAGTAGCCTCACACCAGAGCGCTGCATATCTAAGGGCCTTTTCTCTCAGTAAGAAGGGTAGTCAGCTGGATTATGATAGGCAGAAGGGCATTAGTCAATGGAAAAAGGTTTCCACCATTTTGATTCTCACTGTCCCTTGCTCTCTTTCCTATCCCCTCCACTTCCTCTCGAGCAAAGAACTTTGGGTGTGACATCAAAAGGGCAAAGTCCACTTCACCACCTAGTAGGGATTGGACTGCTAAGGCAGGCTAGCTCAGGTCCAATCACCTGAGGACACTTTCCCTTAAAAGAAGAGGTCTTCCACCTCTTTAACAGATTCGCTCAGTTCCTCTCAGATCCTATATGGCTGAAGATTTGTTCTGAAGATCTCACTAAGTTGTACTCTCCAAAGCCCTCAGCTCTGTGGTGAAGAAGGAATCATCCAAGGCAGAAGGAGGGTCTGGGGTCTGTCCCCTACCACTCCTATGGCACATTGGGAGCAATCGAAAACATTACCCTAAGAGCCATCCTAAGCATCCCAAGGAGAGAGCACATCTCACATGCGAGGATCGACTCCCACTGGCTCCCAATCAAAGAATGCATAACTTTCAAGGCCCCTCACAATCATATACAAATGCCTCGCCCAGACTGCCCCAGCCTACCTAACAGAAAGAATACACCAGGCTCCTGCCTACAGACCAAAACATGACCAATACTCGCAACTCCTCTCCATACCAACATTCAACAGAGCCAAAGCTGGCGGCACCAGCTTCGAAGTATTAGCCCCAAAAGCCTGGAACGCGCTTCCACACAGTTTAAGAAACCAAGAAACCCTCACAATTTTCAGAAAGGTGTTAAAAACAAATCTATTTAACTAAACCATTTCCGAATGTATTGCCTCCAACACCGTTCCACTGTAACCTTGAAACACTCTCAGCACTGACTTTCAACCTGTGTTTCTACCTGTGTCATATTTGTTATAACTTGTATTACCGCTTCTGAAATACCGGTCCTAACGTGTATTAAGTGAATAATCTGTAACAGCGCCACGATGCCCTTGGGCCGCTTGGGCGCTTTATAAATCCAAATAAATAAATAAAATAAATAAACCTCTGCTGTGGATCAGGACCTACCACACTGCACCAGAATCTCTGAGCTGGGAGAGCAGACCCTGAATGGAATCATCCTATCCTCGACTCCCCCTGAAAGGGCCTCACAGCAACCGGAGGACCAGACCACCCAAAGCTCTCTGCTCTGTTTACTGCACCAAACATGTCACTCCATGTTCACTGCACCTTGAACAAGAGGGAAGTCACTGGCGCTGGTTGTTTTGCTCCTCCAACAATCAAACATGTGCTTGCAGCTTCGACCAGCTCGACACTGCATCGTGTCCCAACTAAAGCTTGTCCCGAAGCGACTGCCCAAGAGTCAGTCGCTGACTCTAACTGGAGGTTACAACCACAACGTGGCCTACCTAGTCCTTGAACTGCTGTCTCATCGATTGTACAATGACACCACCAAGATCACCACTTCGACGACAGTCGCCTGCCGACTCGAACTGCTGGCGTGTCACTCTTTGACCCCTCTCAGCAGCATAAAGCTCAACCTGGCCAACTGTGAAGCGTTGCTGGACCGCCCGGCCTGCATCTTTGAAGAGACACCATTCTACCACACAGAGCACCCGCATTTGCCCCTACTTGATGCCAATTTGCTGCCGGGACCTCCATGATCCTACTTGCCCGAACTGAGCCTACTCAGTTTCCATCGACTTTGACCCCGGGTCTTACTGAATCAGCCCACCAAGTAATGAATCCAGGTACTTTTGACTCTGAACTGCCCCCTTCATCCACTGGGACCCTAGAGACTGGATAGGTCACAATCGCTCTTACTTTCTACCAAGATATCCTTTTTATGGTACTACCTTACCTACCACCTCTGGAACTACTCTCAGACTGCTACTTTTGCCAGTCTGTTACATCTTCTCTGTTCTTCCATTAGGGTGTGTTTTTGCACAGTGTTTATATTTGTTTACATGCAGATGGTGTGTTGTAATGTTTATACTTTTATAGAATCTTGATTGGACATTCCCTTTATTTTGGACTGTGATACTGTATAGTTTGGGTCGCTTATGATTCACCTTCACACCCCTCTTAAGAGCATAGCCTTTCTTCTGCCCATGTTACCACAAAAGGCGAAGGAGGTATATCTCTTAACGGTCCCTGGTTTACCTTTATGATTGTGTTGTGTTCTAGTTTGTATAAGTGTGAGGGCTAAATGGGCCATTTTACCCCGACTAATCCTTGTACTTTTGTGAGAGAGAATCCAATTAATCACAGTGCTACCTTAACTTATTCTAAGAGGATTGGAGGGAGGGCTGTGATGAAATCCCTCAAAGTGTAAACATTTTAAGTGCACTCATCAGCACTTTATGGGGTGGAAGTATGGGGTTTTTCATGTTTCAATGTTTAGAGATATTGAATTAGGGAAGAAAGCTTTTTTTAAAACATTATTTATCTCCCGAAAGGTCCACCAACTATCCCAGTATATTTAGAAATTACACCATTACCTGCACAGTATGAAATTTGGCTAAGAGTACTGCAATTTCGGTTCGACATAAATGCGAGAGCGGAACCAAGAATCCCCAAAAAATGTGTTATGGAAATTTAGTAACCCGAGAGAGGGATGTGAGTGGAAATGCAACATTTTTGTTAAGAAATGTTAAAAGATCCGGATCTGTTTTATTTATGGAACAAGAGTAGTAGGTTACCAAAGACAATTTAAAGTAAGACTAAAGAGGTGTTTTTTAGTAGTGGTTTTTATTTCATTTCCTATCAGGAACTGCCCTGGGAACTATCTCTATTAAGTATTTATGTGCTTACTGGTGCTGGGGATGCGAAAATTACCTGCACTTGTTAATTTGCCTGAGAAAAGAAGCTTTATTTACGAAGTGTAGAATGGATTTGCTTACCTTAAAAGATATAGTAGCAAAACGGAACAAAGATATGTTCACTTTCTGTACTTATTTGTTATATACCATCTACACTGTGACCCTGTCTCAGTGATATCACTGTGAGAATGTTGTGTGGATGCTGAGAATCTTTGAGTATATTTTCTTGTGAATCAAGGTTTCACATCCAGGTAATTTGAAATGTAAGCCTGAGTGGTGGTGGGAGCCAGAGGATTCCCATTTCCCCTACCCTGTCACCCTATGTATGTGCCTACTTAGTTCCTGATCTGATGTAGCCTGATGTAAACTAATAAAGGAGTTTCCTGAGGAAATGTAAGCTGCCTCCAGAAGTGCAAGTTATTTCAGATGGTGACGAGGATGGGAAAAATTGATCAGTTTTAGAACGCTTCTCTAAGTTCTAAACAGGACCTTCACCTGCCACCCAACGCTCCCATACGACATCCATATTACTTGAGAAAAGGACCTTACAATGTAGCCCGGCATCATATCAGTGGCACTTCCCTCTTATGAGGCAACCCTCTGACGAACAAATTATGGACTTCGGAGTTCCCTTCTTCAATGTTATATTGCCTCTTAGACTTGCCTCCAGATTACACATATCATGAGGCAACGTTCTTATCAGGAGAATCCCTTCAACGGAATTCAGAAATGTGGCTCCCACATATGCATTAAGTTCACTGCCCGAGCACAGCTCTGAAGACTTTGCATTTGGACTCAGGTATTGCACTATACTCTGTCGGCCTGCCAAACAGGAGACCACAGAAAAATTGCTGCTGCTTCTTCCTTCCACTTCCAATAGTTACATTTTTGTTAAACTCTTTTTTTCAATTTTAGAAGCATGGTTGTTAAAAGGTATGTTTGTGTCCTTCTCTCTAGGTTGTGGCAGGCTCGGGTGCCGTCCCCTAAGAGTTATGGACAATTTACAGATGTTTTACTGTCTGCTGAGCACGATGTGTAAGAAAATGCCTCCTTTATATGCTTTGAATTGTGCAGTTGTGTTTCATTCTCCACGCCCCTACACTTTGGTTACAAACTTCCAATGTTTATAGATAGCCACAGTTGAGAGCACATTACTGATGAGGGGCATAGGCAGTGGATTTAACTGGATCTCTTTTTGGGACATGTTGACCATTTCAAGGAATTACCAGAGCGTGGCGTTAAGGTCATCATAATCATTTTGTACTTCCCGTGCTACTTTACATTTCCTGTTTCAACTTTCTGCATTATTGCTTGTTGTTCGGTATTACAGACCCAAATGTCATATGGCTAATGACCAGTAGGTACATCAATGTTACCTCTTGAGGATTTTCAGGACAGAACCAATGGACTTCTACAATTTATGGGATCCATTGTTATTATTCCCCTGTACCTGGACGTTTTCGAGTTTCCTCAAAAATTATTTTCATGGCTAGTTCTAACCGCTTGAGGACTTTCCAGCTTTGCAACCAATGGACTTTTACAATGTACATGATGTTTATTATTGGTATGCCCTTTACCTGATGTGTTCACCTCTGTTTAAAACTTGTTTTCATTTCTTTTTCTGGCTCTGTTCCAGACATTTTCAAAGTGTAAAACTTTCATCACAGTTTAGACAACAAAAAAAAAGAGGTACACACTCGATTGTTCCCTAAAAATTGGTTTATGCCTCTGCAAGGTAAACCTAACGTTTTGTGTTTTGCAGGAGTCAAATGTCAATATCACAATTTCCTATCCTGTTTTGCTTTGAAAGTGCTGTAACCACTTCAATGCTTCAATTTAAATATTGAGGCATGCTTACACAGGACAACCCTTTTACTTTTGTGGGGGTGTTATGGCTACTTTACAATTCATTTTCTGTTTCTAAATTACGCGTGCACCTGCACATGCGCATTACAACCTATTTATGGGTGTAATATTACTTAAATGCGGCGTGAATGGCAACGTGGTGGGCAATCTGAACATATATAATAACATGTCTTTCTACATGGTTATAATCCAGTGCCTACGTCTCGATTTCTTATTTCTGCTCTAACTGATACTTTCTGTTCATAGTGCTGGTAATTACTGCATAGAATTTCAAAGAGCAACGCTTGTGATTTCTTTTTTACACATTCAAACTTGTGTTGTTCTGAAGGGGGCAGGTCTTGTTAGCAATTCTAAGTGCAATCTCGCCATCATGGTAGCCTGCCATGAAAAGAAAAACAAATGTGAATGTAGGTCGAACTACCTGTTCTCCACCCGACATCTCAAGTTGTAGGCCGTGCCTTTGCCTAGTTGCGTGGACACTACATAAAGTGTTTGCTCGGCTTATACTTCTGCACTTCGGCTTTGCCACACACACATGGTTTACTTTTACTTTGTGGTATGTTTGGTTGATATCCATAAAGTTTTCTATGGAATCAAGTGTAAGGGTGCACCCTCACTAAGCGCCTCCCTACAGGTGGGCTCATTTCATTTAGGGTTATCACTCACAATGTCTGGAATATAAGCATAATTACTATGTGCTAACGGCTTACATTATCTTCTCTAACTTTGCATCTTGGCATGTGTGATTGATATTGCTGATGTGGGGTGGGGCATTTCAGAATTTTCTGCTGTAAATTGGGACGCCTTCTTCACCTAGGATTTGCATTTCAAATTAGCAATCCCAAATTATATAACCCTATTATAAAATTACTTACTGGTATTCATGTCAATATCAATGTTCACTTCTACATACATTTCAGTAGAGAACGTCAGTTCTTTACTTTATATCAGTGCATCCTACTTACACGGATTCATGTTCGAAATCAATGTCATTTGACTATTTTAGGATGATGCTCATTCACTAATTTAAGGACGTAACCATCCTCACCCAGGGCTCACGGGCATCGCAAACATGTTTAATGGTGATAGCCTTTATGAGGATTTCCAGAGTTATGACAATTCATGCTCATAACGGTCCCTGATGTTCCCGTTTTGCCTTTTCGTTCATGAAGGGGCATTTGCAATTTGGATAGATAATTTAGGATTGACAGCCGTGGGTGTGTGGGCAATAGGCAAAGTAGCTGATCTTTCATTACTTTAGTAAAACAGGGTAAAAGATTATATACATCATAGGTATGTGATACAATTCTTTTGGTATAGAGAGCAACAACTAACAATTGCTATTGTGAATCAGTGTTACAATTGCTGTGCATTTCCGGGAATTTACTGCTAGTTGTGGGCTATTTACCGTGTTTTTCCACTTACATTATGTTCCTCATACATGTTGATTCACATGAGTTCTGAACAGCATTCTTGTGGGATGGGACACCTCCTGCATGACAGTGTTGAAACTTGCCGGTGTAGGACTGCAATTTCCCTAAACGTAACATATATTAGTACAAGAAACTGACTAAGGTGGGTTGGGACGCCTCCTGCCGTACGGTTTAAAATCGGGTGTGAGTTGGGACACCTTCCTCACCCGTAGTTATGTAACAATAATACAATTCACACTGTTGCATGTTTCTTCTTCAGAAAATTATTTTCACTACGCTGTGGTGATGTCTCAAAGTATTCTCCGGAATGATCTGTTTGAATGTGTAAGTAAATAGGTTCATTAATTTAGGACAGTTAAAGATCCAGAGGTATTACAACCCTTACAAAGCATTACCATTACGGAATTATTATTCTGTTGGGTCATCACTCACTATTATTTGTGTGGTATTGCTACCAATTGGTGCAGTCAAAACTTACACCACGAACATGTGACAATCATTAAGATTAGTAATGGGGTCCAACTACTCATGTATTGGTGCTCAGTTGACTTGGTTAGATTGCTACAATTGAGATGCTCAGGTATGTGTAGTACAATTTCTTTAATTGTTATTTATAAAATTGAGGGTTTTTTTCTAAGTGCTGTTGTTGGTTAATTACTTGGCTATGTCGAGTTGCAAATGTTGTAATTTTCAATTTCATCATGACACACTTATGATTTAAAATGTTCATTATGGTTCCATCATTTTAACATATGTATGGAATTATGTGTTACAGTGGCTTATATCCTTCAATATATTAATAGTTTCCCTGCTCACTCTCCTAGCCATAGAGAGCAGAGAGTGTAATGAATATTTTATGCAGGTCTCGTGAATGCTTTGCTTGTATAGTGACATGTTCCCTCTTGTCCTCTTGTATGATGGTTGATGGAGAGAAGGTGTGTGTTGTGTCCCACTTTGTAATGTTACTTCCCTGGATGGAAGGGATGTGTTTTATATCTCATCTACACTGTGTTCCTGTCTCACTGATGTCACCGTGAGAATGTTGTGTGCATGCTGAGAATGTTGAGGATATCTTCCTGTGAATCAAGGTTCCACATCAGGGCAGTTTGAAATGTAAGACTGGGTAGTGGGCACCAGAGGGCTCCCATTTCTCTTACCCTGTAACCCTATGTATGTACCTACTTAGTTCCTGATCTGATGTATCCTGATGTAACCTAATACAGGAGCTTCCTGAGGAAATGTAAGCTGCCTCCAGAAGTTCAAGTTATTTCAGTATTACAAAGCAACTATGTGGTATCTCTGTACCATTTTCTGTTCTATTGCCCATTCTATAGTAATAAGGAAACAGATATGATAACGTACGTTGGCTACAACTATTTTTACAGTGATCAGGATGCTGTTATCATTTGTTTAGGTGTCTGTGTGTTCTGATATCATGTTGTGGTTCGCAGACATTTTAGATGCTGCATGGTAAAAATGGAAGAATTCTATGGAAAATTGGTTATATCAACCTCATAATAATCTTTGTGTTTTGCTTTTTTCGATGTGTTTATCGGAGTAAAGCTATAATGAATAAACAGAATTGTAGACCCTGCAGCCTGATCATCACACACATACAACAAAACAAATGAAGACAACCAAGAAAAATCATAGTTTCAAAATAACAATGAAGATAGAAAATGATCAGAATGCAGATTAGATGTGATATTAAAACTAAGACTTTAAAGCAACAGCATACTGAAGAGAGACGATCTACTACAATTTAAAGACCATAAGCTTTCTGCCTCCAGTCAATACTCCTCTTTAGGAATTTGGGTAGTTTGCTCCTTCTACAGCCAGTAAGGATACATTCAATGTTTCTATCCCATTCTGGAATATATACTTTCCAGATGCATCCATTCATTTTGTAGAACTGTAGATGTTCATCCTTCCCATTTAGCCACATAAAGCTCTTTTTCCAAAGGACCTTCCCTGGTCTCTGCCATGTGTGCTTCTAGATATTGGTTATAGTGATAGTGCTCCTATCTTTAATGCTGTTGGCTATTTGAGCATTCTGCGCTTTTGGCATACGTTTGGCGTATCTTCTTTAAATGGCATGATTCCATCTCTCCGAGCCATTTTGAGATCAGGAGTGAAGAGTAAAGTCTTGATGAAACTAGGCTATGCAGTATTGCCACTAGGACATGACAGGAGAATAGTCAGTTTGCAGAATCGAAAGATTATCAGAGTTAATGAGCATTTGATTCCCATAGTGTCAATGAATTCCCAGTATTTTGATCCTTATGTGACAGAGGCAAAGGGTGCAGTGAAGTAGTTTGAGTCAAGCAATTAGTTGTTTCCCTTCAAAGGCACAGGGAGTACTGATCTCATATTATTACACACTTTTTGAAGTTCCTCTTTTAGTTGTCCAATATCATATTTTTTGCTCTTCCACCAGACTTAGCAATTCAGAGTAGACAAGAGCGCAAATAGGACTAGGTTCATCCAAGATCGTGGACTCCTGTGACACCTTCGATTGCACTGTAGGGAAAGGAACAGCGATGCCTCTCAGGGCCACTTAAGTGAGGGGATTTTTGGAGGGTGTTCTGGATTTGTAAGCGGTGGGTTAGCACCCAGATGGCTGTACTCAGATTGCTGAAAAAACAGAACATCTGGCAGGAGACTAAGCATGAGTGGCATAGTAGACGAGAGCCCGGAAGCTCTCCTCTCTTCAATTTCCCTCTGGTTTTTAGCTAACAGGGAGTGGATCCTCTGGTCATGCCTTAACCTTATTGTAAACAGACAATCCCTGCTGGGGTTTTTATTGTCGTTTTTTTCCAGTCAAGATATCATTGCTGGTCCTGCCATCATCGACCTTTTCACTTCTTTCCAAAGTCAATTCGACTTGGCTAATTGAACCATTTGCAACTTGAGTAGCATATGTAATGCTTGGAGAATATGTCCCCCTTGCTGCCAATCGAAGCAACACTCGCAGACAATGCCTGGAGTAATTGGTGCACTTTACGTTGGCCGGGTTCACTTGACTTTGTGATTGATGTGGACATACAGAGTTCAATAACAGGACGATTGCTTGGCAACATACAAAGAGCTGCAAAGGGAATTTTCCCTCAATGCAGCTCTTGCGATAGAATATTATTAAAGTTTGGCAAATATAACTAGAACAATATTGGTGACAATCCTCATACCAATAGTAGCACTGTCCTTTGTAATACTGAAGAGAACTTTTCCACCCCATTAAACTTCACGTGCTTCTAGATCAACATGTACACAGTGGCATAATAATGTGGCAGAAGATAAAAGCAGGATATTCAGTATGAGCAGAAAGACACAACATCACTACACTACAACACTGACGTCAGAACATTCAAAGCAGATAGCATCTTGAAATCAGCACAAAACAGCATCGCAGAGAGCTGTGAGGCATATTGGACCTCCTAAAAAGTCATTTTGGACCGTCACACTCCCCCTACCCAGAACATGGGAGGACAGAGACAAACCCTATCAACCCAACACTCACCCCGATTGTGTGGGAAACCACTTCTGTCTTCTGGCACTCTTTACCATCATGGGATGACATGGCTGGTTCTGATGAGATTATAGGCAGTAAATCTGTCTTCCACATATTACAATTCCTTAGACATATGGGACATCTGGAAAAGAAGCCCAGGAGTGCACTGTAACTGTCATCTAACTGTAGTTTATGGTAGCCTTCAGACAGGAGGTCATCCCAGATGTAAACTAGGACAGTCCATGCCCATCACAATGGGGCATGGACTAATGTCAATTATTTACGCTTGATCATAGGAAGGGAACTGGTGATGAATACAACATTGCTAAAATCATGGTGGAGGTTGTGATGGCGTTATAGTTGGAGAAATGAATAGCTGTAGTCAAATCAGCAGGAAACGTGACTACAGCCATATTAGATGTCCAATAAACCTGAAAGCAGGATGCAAACCTCATAGAATGAAACTGGGGAAATTGTTGGAACAGAACGACCAAATGTCAACATGCATGCATCGGTTCCATGTAATACTGTCCCTGTCAAAAGGTCGCCTGCAAAAAAAGTCACAAAAAAAGCTGTTTTTTGCGGGGACATTATTCCATTGAACATGCAGGTTTTTTTTACCCCCTTGGCCTCTGCACGTTTTGACACCATATATATGGTCACCATATATAATGTTGCCACAGCCTTTTCCCGGCGATATTGGGGATAATATTACCTCATACTCATGCAGCATGGTGATGTCTGAAATGTCTCATTGTTTCCTTTTTTGTTTAGATGGTTTGTTCACTTACCCTGATAGATTGTGTTATTTTGCTAACCAGTTTCTTTGGAAATGAGGATGGGAGGATGGGATGCTTGGGGGAAGACAGCTGGGGAGTTAGGGGTGCGGACATGTCTTGGTTTCTCGACTTCAAGGAACGTCCATGATTCCTGTTCATGACATATGGCTCGCTTCATACCTTTGCACCGGGGCTCACGGGCAAGCCTTATGCTGCTGTGACTTGCTGTGTCCCCATTCATTTCCCATATTCCTTGTTGAGTAGGTCGTTATACTGTGTTTTTTCTACCCTTCTGTGGCCTGCAGCTCTTCTGCAGGACACCCCATACTCTTTTTCTTCTTTCAACCACTCCAAATTCCCAACAACCCATTGGATTTATTCTTCTCCCCTAATATATATGCTCTGCCCTCCTCTTGCTTCCTGCCTAATTAAGTAGCTACTTGGGAGATACGGACAATGGCAATGAGACTTCCTGTGCCACTCCACCTGTTTCCTCCTAATTCTGGAGTTACTTTTGGAAGCCGAATTTTGGCGCCCCTTTCCTGCTTCATAGCTCAAACTTCAAGAGAATTTGGGTTTTCCCATAACCTCTCTGCTCCTCCCTTTAGAATCCATTGCCAGAGTTCTTGCCATCTTCATGAAGACTCGTCATACATTGGGAAGTTTGAAGTCCTACATTTTTTTCTGCACATTTTGGTACTTCTTTATGCCACAGGTAGAGAGAGTGTGGGAGAGAGAAAGTGAGAAAAGAGTGTTGGAAAGCAGAATATCTGGCTGGCATAGCAACTAGCAATGCAAGTGGCATGCATCAGGAAAACCTCTGAATGTTATGTCTTGTGGTTCTAGGAAATAGCCACCAGTGCAAGCTTATTTGATTAGATTTTGCCAAATCAGGAACTGTGGTTATTTTATGTGCAGGCTTTCAAATGTATCAGCTGGGGAGAGGCTGCACAAGGATCCATTTGCTCTGCACTGCCGTTAAGCTTTATTGTATATGGTCCCTTCTCTAACTTCAGGAAGCACCAATCAGGCGTAATCCCTCAGGTTCCTTGATCCTCCGCTCCCACTTGGCTCGCCTCCTGTGCTGGTTAGAGGAAGATCCTGGGAGTTGTGGCATGGCGTGCAAGGTCGGCATCCTTACTGGCCCTGTTCATGCTACCATTTCCCCCCCACATTCGTTTGTATTGTTAACAATGTCTCCTCGTGTGTTCGAGCACCCCCCAGGCTGTGGCATCTAAACTGAAGGATGACGCCGCTGCCAAGGTGAGTTTTCAAAAAGTGTGTTTGTTTGAAGAATCAAATGAAAGCATGTTCATGAATTGGTTTGCATGTGTGTGCGCGCGTCGGTGTGTGCGTGTGAAGTATGTGTGTGCATACATGTTCTGAATAAAAGGTGTCGGCCTGTGAAATTTTGAATGATCATGTTTGTTTGCACATGCGTGTCAGTGAGTGTGTGGGAGACACTTGTGTGTATTTTCCATGGAAGGGTTTCACTGAGCACCATCAAGAACATTTTCTGTAGTGACAAAGAAAGCATAGGCTTGCCCAAAGACTGCATGAAACATGTTTTACAGGGCCATGCTGGCACATTGCGGACCGAGCCATCATGGTCATGTGTTTGGTAGTAGCAGTAAGGACATGTATTGAGGGCACCAACATGAAAGCATTCTAGAGTGGTGGCATGTATTTTGGGCATGGAAGTGTTTTACGGTGGACATAGGCAGTATGAAAACAATGTTTTATAGGACCATATCGTCATATATGACGGATGGAGGCATTATGAAAATGTTCTTTAAAGTGGCAATGATGGCATATATTGTGGGCATACTTATCATGAAAAAGTGAACAATGTGTCTGTTTATTGATATTGACTTGGGAGCCATCTATTGGACTTTTGTATTCCCCTGCACGCTATCCACGCTATCCTTCCTTCCCCTATTGCATTGCCCTTCCTTGCCTCTCTTGATCTTTCAGTCCTTTCCTTTGGAGCCGTCACTGGTTCCCCTTGCATCAAGTTTCAAGCCCGTGAGCCTCGTTTGGTTGTGTGGATGAGTAGCGGTGTTTGTCAGGCGAACACATTTCGTTTTGGGTATTATGAGCTTCAGTTAATAATTAATGATTAGATAAGCAGGAATCATTCCCTGAGGAAGAGGATCCACCTTGGTCCATGGAGATAAGGCCCGGGAGGATAGCTCAGGGGCAGCGCGCTCGTCTTGGAAGCAAGACAACGCAGAGCAACACAGGTTTGATCCCCGGGTCCGAAACCTCTGGGCATTAAGCGCATTGCAGTACAATTGCGATAGTTGCACACTATCATTGTATTGAAGGATGTGGATTCTATGATCCGAATTCTCTAAAATGTTTGGAATTCTCTGCAACCAAGGAAAATTACTTGCGTACATTCAAAACTACCTGTGCAGTCTTATCTGCCACCAAATGTCCGAAAGGCCGTTCCTGAGGCCCAAGATTGTTTAAGCAAGACTTTTCCTTTCAGATATGTTGAACAACCAACTGAACATCAGCGTTTTTAATTCCGATTGGTCCAATGTTTTCAGATTTGTCATTCTGCCAGGACACTGGGAATTCAGATGGGTCATTCAAGCTTGGCATTGCTTCATGACTTTGATCATAAGTGAACAAAACAAAGCCATGGTGCCAGGCTGCCGGAGCTGGCGCTCGATCATGTAGAAAGAGGATGAACAGCAGGCTGGCACGCTTCAATCATCAAAAAGTACAAATGCTGCAGCACTCAGTCAAGGTTCCAGAGTGTTTGCTTTACTGGCAGGAGAGCAGAGAACACACACATCTTCCCAGTGTAATACATTTTTATTGAACATTAGGGAAACGAATCGCAAAACATTGGTAAGATTGAAAATGATAAAAAAAAACCTGTGTGTGCATTGATGCAAGAATTGTGACAATATATTAATATATTGATAGGCAGAGATTATTGAATAGATACAAACAAGTGAATTGAATAATCCAGGTCAAGCATGAAGAGAATAAAGTAATCCATTACTTTCAAGTGTTTCGAATAAAAGTGGATAAATGATTGAGTTTTGGACAGACTAGGGAACAATCAAGAGACAGACACGGTACACAAAAAGGGGTATGGGGGAGAAAGGATATAGTTTACAAGTTTGCTCATATATAGTTAAGAATCTTGCAGTTCATATAGTTAATGGTTGGAAATTCATGTGTTACTGAAATCCCCAGACACCCCCTCTTTTGTCTAAATATTGATTCAGGACTCCCGGGCTCCAGAGGCGCAGCACCGGGCTGACCCATGCCCCACTTAGGAAAGCCATAATGCTGGTTTTCCCTCTTCCCCCCACCGTAGGATTTATATTATGCAATCAGAGGGGAGTTGGTTCCTGCTTACCAGCATTGACTACAGCTACCAGAATTCCCTGAGGCCAAAATTGGCCCCAATCAGCAACACCCGAAAAGACTGCCTCCCTGAAGATTGCAAGAGACATGAAAGCATTTGGAGGCGAAGAGCAACTGAACTGCAGAAGGTACACAAAGCTGGGAACTAGAGTGCACACCTCACCCCCTCTTTTGTCTAAATATTGATTCAGGAGTACCGGGCCCCAAAGGCACAGCACCGGGGTGACCCATGCCCCACTTAGTAGAGCCATAATGCTGGTTTTCCTCCCTCCCCCCACCGTGGGATTTATATTATGCAATTGGAGGGGAGTTGGTTCCTTGCTACCAGCATTGACTACAGCTACTGGAATTCCCTGAGGCCAAAATTGGCATTAATCAGCAATACCTGAAAAGACTGCCTCCCTGAAGATTGCAAGAGGCATGAAAGCGCTTGGAGGAGAAGAGCAACTGAGCTGCAGAAGGTACACAAATCTGGGAACTAGAGTGCACGCCTCACCCCCTCTTTTGTCTAAATATTGATCCAGGAGTCCCGGGCTCCAGAGGCGCAACACCGGGGTGACCCATGCCCCACTTAGGAGAGCCATAATGTTGGTTTCCCCCTCTACCCCCATCCTGGGATTTATATTGTGCAATTGAGGGGAGTTGGTTCCTGGCTACCAGCATTGACTACAGCTACCAGAATTCCCTCAGGCCAAAATTGGCACTAATCAGCAACACCTGAAAATACTGCATCCATGAAGATTGCAAGAGGCATGAAAGCGCTTGGAGGGGAAGAGCAACTGACCTGCAGAAGGTACACATAGCTGGAAACTAGAGTGCGCGCCTCACCCCCTCTATTGTCTAAATATTGATTCAGGAGTCCTGTGCTCCAGAAGCGCAGCACCGGGGTGACCCATGCCCCACTTAGGAGATCCATAGCACTGGTTTTCCCCACTCCCCCCACTGTGGGATTTATATTGTGCAATTGGAGGGGAGTTGGTTCCTGGCTACCAGCATTGACTACAGCTACCAGAATTCCCTGAGGCCAGAATTGCCACTAATCAGCAACACCTGAAAAGACTGCCTCCCTGAAGATTGCAAGAGGCATGAAAGCGATTGGAGGAGAAGAGCAACTGAACTGCAGAAGGTACACAAAGCTGGGAACTAGAGTGTGCGCCTCACCCCCTCTTTTGTCTAAATATTGATTCAGGACTCCCGGGCTCCAGAGGCACAGCACCGGGCTGACCCATGCCCCACTTAGGAGAGCCATAATGCTGGTTTTCCCCCCTCCCTCCACCGTGGGATTTATATTGTGCAATTGGAGGGGAGTTGGTTCCTGGCTACCAGCATGGCCTACAGCAACCAGAATTCCCTGAGGCCAAAATTGGCACTAATCAGCAACACCTGAAAAGACTGCCTCCTGAAGATTGCAAGAGGCATGAAAGCACTTGGAGGAGAAGAGCAGAAGGTACACAAAGCCTGGAAATAGAGTGTGCGCCTCACCCCCTCTTTTGTCTAAATTATAGACATAGGAGAAACTTCATAAACCATGTGCAGACATATTATGATGGTCCAAGTAATTAATAAAGGGGGCCCATTTCAAGTTGTGTTTGGGGACAGTATCAAGAGACAGAGCCATACAGTGTTCAATTCTATGTGTGTGTCAAATATTGTTCCACCAGCCCTTAGTTGAGATGTTTTATTTCAATTGGCAGTAATGAGCTTGATGGCAATAGCAATAAGGAGGTCAAATAGGATGGGGGAGGAGAGTGATTCGTCCACTTTGACCGCAATACTTCCCAGAAACACAGTTGGGAGGGAAAGAGGAACATGGATGTTAAAGATTGCTGTTCGGTATTTCCAGATTTCAGGTCTTCTCTTTACAGGCTAGATTACACTCCGACCCTTCGATAGTTTTGCTTCATGGGGCGTGAGGTGTGGAGTTTAGCCACCAAGTTGATTGGTGTTCCATTCGAGACTGCTTTGTGGGTAGTACATGCTGTTTTGAATGTGATCCTGCCGAGGAGGGAGAGCCAGTGAATCTTCTGTACCGTATAAGAGACATGGTCAAAATAACGAGCGCATGTAATGAGATGAGCTACAGCATGGAGCGCTGCATTGAGGGGGGCCAGGTGAGGGGCTTGAAGCCCAGTAAGGAGGGCATTTCCCCCGTCAATGTGTGAGATCATCAGGGACCACCGTGCAATAGCCATGCAGGGGGATGAAGGATTTGATTTTGTGAAGTGTGAAGATCTGTGGCCGCATAGTTCAGACCTTTTTGATGTGCTTTTAGAAGGAAAGGCTACTATCAATAATGGAGCCCAGAGAGTTGGCTGAATTTGACAGCTGAAGGTAAATCTTTCCAGGAGCAAATGGTCCAGCCATTGTTACACAAGTTGCTGTTTGGTGGGCAGACCGATGAGGACAAATTCGGTATTGGTAGGGTCCAATTTGACTTAATCGCTTGATACCCATGTTTGCATGGTACCCAGGTATTCGCAGAAGTGAGTGTTAACCTAGGGGCTTTCAGTTTGGTGGCAGATGGAGGGTAATGATTTCTGAAGATTGTGGGTGGAACAATTAAGACAAGAGTGTACTGTCTAATGGGTAGAATGCCAGGTGAGGGTCTTATTTTGTGATGAACGTGGGTGGACAATGTACCACACATGATTTTGTTTTGTGGTTTGCAGAGGCCGGAAGCTTGGTTGTGGGTCTTTTGCAATTTTTGTATTTTGTATTTGTTTATTATTTGTATTGCGCACCAGACCCAAGGGTATCAGGGCGCAGAGCATAAAATAATTCAAAGCTTAGTTATACAGGAAAATTACAGGAATAAACAATTAAGCACACAGAGGAATATGATACAAGTGAGAATAACAAAGGGATGTACAATATACAGTAGCAAGAGAGTAAAATATTGTAACATAAGTAACATGCAGAGAAAAGCTGTACAGTTTGAAGGCAAGTATTTACAGTCAATATTTACAGTCATGTTGCAGTACAGTATCTAGTACCAACTATAGATCTGATTCTTTAAGCCATTTGATGTTACTCTTGCGGATGTTGTGGAAGGACTGATCGACTCTTAGTGTAGGTGGTAGTGAGTTTCATAGTTTAGCTGCCTTGACTGGGAAGCTACAGCCCCCAATTCTTGATAGCTTGAATCTAAGAACTGCAAGGTGATTAGTATTAGATAGTCTAGTGATCCTAGTTGAAGACATCTTGTTGAAACTTTCTGACAAGTAGCTGGGTGCAGCATTGTTCAAGCATTTATGGGTCAAGGTCGCAACCTTCAACTTAATTTTGTCGAGTGCAGAAAGCCATTTGTTGGCTCTTCGTGTCACAGAGATGTGTACTTGTTTAGCAATTCCTAATGCAGCTCTAAGAGCATTATTTGCAAGGTCTGGTATTTTTTGATAATTTGTTTATTAGCACATATGAATAGGGCGTTGCAATAGTCCAATTTTGATAAAATAAGAGTTCGGCTAAGGTGATGTAACTGCTATTTGATAGAAAAGGTTTGCTAGCCCTAATCAATTTGGACGTATAGGCTGTGGGGGAGGCCACCGCATTAGCTTGCTTGTTGAGAGATAAGGTTGAATCTAGGTAAAAACCTAAAGTATTCACCTCTTTGGCCACAGGGATAGTGTTATTATCGATTTGAGGTATGCAGTGGTGCCTAGGATGATGATCTCAGTCTTGTCGTCATTCAGACATAGACCGTGGGTAGCCATCCATGCCTGGATGACGAGGTAAATCCTATTCACCAAGGCCAAATCCTTGTCGTAATCACCAGAAAGAGGGAGGAGGATCTGGGTGTCTTCTGCATAGTTAGTGTAGGTGACACCCAAATGATCCAGATCATCGAAAAGGGGCTTAGTGAAGATGCTGTAGGCGGTAGGTGAGACACAAGACCCCTGAGGCACTCCACAAGTGATAGGGGTGGGGTCAGCAGCTGCAGTTGGGGAGAAAACTCTCATAGTCCGGTTGCTGAGAAAGGATTGTATCCAGACTATAGCTTCCTCTGAGAAGTGGGCAGCTGTGTCAAGGTGACTACATAGGACTCTATGGTCAACTAGGTCAAATGCCGCAGAAAAATCCAATAGGAGAAGGAGGACGGGGATCCCCTTGTCTCTGAGTTCGTCAATCTGTGCCTTTAAGTCTAATAGGCTGTTTCCGTTCCATGCTGTGGCCGGAAGCCAGACTGACGTGAGCCCAATAAGGAGTTGGATTCCAGGTATTTTTTAATTTGTGAGTAAGCCATTTTATTTAATATTTTCAACAGGAATGGCACAGTTGTGATGGGTCGGTAGTTAGTAGGGATAGTTGGGTCCAATGTCTGTTTTTTTAAGAGTGGGAGCACCCACGATTCCTTTAGGTTAGCTGGGATTTTGCCAGATGAGAAAGAAGCGTTGATCAGTTTAGTGATGAACGGGGCCAAGTCTCTAGCGGCATCCTTTATGAGTTGTGCCGGGCAATGATCTCCCTTACAGTTCGACGGTTTAAGTGATTTTTTCCGTCTCAAGTATAGTAACCTTAGTGAACTTGAAGCGTGGGGGTTGGTGAAGGCTATTGGGTATAAAATCAGCAGTAAAGGGAGATAGGGATGATATTTTGATTAGTGACTCTTTTTTTTGTTGGCGATTTTCATTTGTAAGGTCTTGACTTTATTAACTAGTGTGTGCTGAATGTCCGAGCACCAAAGCTTGTCTTTTGTGCAGTTATCCGGTATAGAGATTGGGGTTTCCAGCTCTTTAAGTATAGCAAAGAGTTCCTTCGTGCTTGACTTAGCCTGGGCTATTCTAGTATTGTAAGTTTCATGTTTTGCTTGGAGTATTTCCTTTTTATAGAGAGCCGATATGGTGTGGAGGTTGGTTTTATTTTCCTCAGATGGCAGTAGTCTTCAAGATACCTCACATTGCCTTTTATTTTTCTGCAAAGTCTTCAAGTGTGGGGGATTCCAAGAATTAAGGTGTGCCTATTTAATGGTGCTATTGAGTCTAAGGAGGTGGACATAATTTGATTGAATTCTTTAACTAAGTCATC
The DNA here is from genome assembly GCF_040938575.1 of Ambystoma mexicanum. Classification (NCBI taxonomy): domain Eukaryota; kingdom Metazoa; phylum Chordata; class Amphibia; order Caudata; family Ambystomatidae; genus Ambystoma; species Ambystoma mexicanum. The sequence goes on from NC_090921.1 coordinate 310,648,422, forward strand.
CGAGTGACTATGGTCTGGAAGAGCATTGAGTGTGGGGAGAATCAGAGGGAGTAGGTTGTCAACTGTAATGTTCTTTTTGCTCCTAGTTAGGATGGAGGGGGCAAGAGCCGGTGTAGTGATAGGTCTTTCAGTACCTAGAGAGAAGGAGATCAAGTAGTGGTCCGTCCAGATCTGGGGAGATATGGAAGATATTCTATTATTACAGTTATGGTCTGCCACCCAGTCTAAAGTTCGGCCTTTGATATGGGTAGGGTCAAGCACTGTTTGAGTAAATCCTAGTTCAGTTAGGGTATATTGTCATTAGGACCCAGGTTCATATCTCCTGATATTAGTACCTGAGAGGTATTTTTAAGGTTATTGGATACAAAGTTAGAAATGTCATCCTCAAAGGTACTGATAGGGCCTGGAGGTCTGTAAACCAGCTGAATCATAAGAGTTTGAGTTTTGTTAATAGTGAGTTTGATGGTAAGGAGTTCACATGATTTAATGTCAGTCGCAGTTATTAATCTGATGGGTAGATTTGCTTTGGTAATGAGGGCAATGCCTCCTCCTCGTGAGTCATTTCTATCCGATCAAAGCATAGTGTAACCATTAGGTATAGCTAAGGAGAGAGCAGGACATGCCGACTCTGCTCTACCAATGAATTCTCCAGATTCGCCATCTCTTTACATTGGTCTAAAACTAAAGATGGGATCGGATGGGATGGGAGGAGTTATAGACTGCTGTCAAATTGCAAACTGTGGACAAAGGAAACCTGGGCTCAATACCAGCTTTCCCATTGCACCATAAAATTATTGTGAAATCATTTTACTTTATTTGGTATGTGGGAGCGGTTCCTGGGCCTGGCTCTCTAATAAACCCCCAAACATTACTGAAATATACGTTGCATAAAAGGAAGGGAATGTGAATAATGTCTTCCATATTTATTTGAGAATGTTTGGAATGGGGAGAGGTTGGTATTGAGTTTACTTCTACTGGACATTTGGGCTGCTGTATTGTGTGCTTGTGCCACTACACTATGGACCAGAAAATTATACTTGTCCGCCAGGCCAAAAAATGGGCAGTCCTTGCATAACACAGTGCCTCTTAGAACTAACGGAAGGATCTGGAAGTAGGCCAACTAGAGTCTGAAATGGCCATGCAGAGTCACTCTTCCATTACAATATGTGCAATGAGAATTATGTTGTGGCTTTATGTGCCTTTTACTCAGAAAGGTATTTTGTAACATATACTGATTTAAGTATACAGTCATATATGACCAATTTCTCCTAGCAAAGATTCCCAGTGATGTTAACTTTGGCAATGGAGACATGGCCTCGTTTTAAGGGAGGTTTATAGCTCTGAAACTGCTGCTTGTCTTGACTTTATTCAAGCCCTACCCCTTGAAGCTGCCTCTGGTATTGGCATTGACTCTTCCAAGAAACCATTACAAACGACAAATCAAGGGCACCGGTGATAAACAGTGTGATAGTGTCTAAACATCAACTTCCACTAATCCTTAACTTGCAGTAGTACCAATCTCATCCATGCTGCTCAGACCAGAGCACCGAACTCCTTAAGTGAACGTGCATCGGGAGAAAGGGATCTTGCCAGGAGCGCCCTAGTCTGCTCTGATGGGACACACAAGAGATAAATCCATTAACTTTTGCCATGATCTGCATCTAAAATGTACATCCAAGACAGCTCCACTTGAGCCCAACTGAAGGACAAGGAGGCGAACCAACTAGAATTAAAACTGCCATGTTGCCTTGCTGTTTCATCTCTGCACGCTTCATCAAATGCAGGAATTGAAATTAAGTCACCCCTTAAGTGCCCTATTTTACTACAGACTCCAACCGTATAAAGTATGTGGCAGTATTTGGGCCTCGCTTACAATAGTGAAGACAGAAATAATGTTTTAACCCAGTTAATGCAATGATCACGCCATAATGGGACCTTGTAGTCATGAACCCCAGAAACTGCCCCTATACAGAGCTGGACTGGGCTACAGGCAACTCAGTGGATTTCCCCGTAGGTCTCTGAACCAGGGGCCTGTTTTTTTGTGGGTACTCTGGTTTTCTGTTCCTCTATTCCTTTCTCCAACGCACCTACCCCTTCATTGTTATCTCTCCTCATCCCTTACTTTAGTTTAAAGTCAATAATTTGTTATAAAGTTACCAGTATTTTGTTCCACAATCTTGACAAATGTTATGTCAGTTTGTTATGTTTAACTACCCATTTTTCAAAACTGCCTCGTGGTGAAGCCATCCAAACCCTACTTAGAGGGGTTGGGCTTGCTCATGCGGTGTAATATGGGGCCACTTTGAAAAACATTTCCAGGGCCACTTTTGCCACCCACTTGCTTTTTGACCACATCTGTTATAGATTAGACTCTGCAGCGCGTGACTGTATTTGCGCACTGCTTTTTAAGCTGGTGCTTGATCCCCTAGATGTCAATCCTGACACCCCCAAGCCAGCTGCCTACAACCTACCAAAAACACCTTTCTTCCCTTATCTTAAGGTGCGTGGCAGAGACCTATAGTCTGTGGGCACTGCTACTAAAAGCAGCATCCACCAATTCCTCCCTCTGGTCGAAGCGGCCGACTGTAGCAGGACTGGCATCATGACTAGTAGGAGGCCCAGCAACTGCATGAGTGGGATTGCAGAGCGGGTTGACCACAGGGCAGTCATTTCTTCTTGGTTTCTTTTGGGAATAGGAGAGCAAGCACAGAGGTTTATGTGTATTTATTTTGTGGCGCACAATGCTACCATGAGAGATTCCTGTCATCACTCCAGACTGCCTATTCTCCACATGCATAATTAAATGCTGAAAGCTTTATTAAAGAGTCAGCCACATTTTAAACTTATGCCAAAAGACATTCAGAGTGCAACGAGTTTTCAAATCGATAGGAAAAGAATTCCACGTCTTTGGGGCAAGAACAGAGAAAGAGGCAGAATCTAGCCACCATTGGGTGCACATGCTCTGCCGAATGAAGAATTTGCCCAGGGTAGTAAAGTTTGATCCTAGATGAGAGAAAGGACATCCCTGTTTGCTAAGGGCTGTGGACCACCATGACAAGAGCTTCAAATACACTCCATTGCCTAATGTGGAGCCAGTTCAGCTGTGAAAGTTAGGGAGCGATTTGGGGCGATCGTTGCAAGGTAAAAGGAGCCTTGTAAGATGATGCTCAGGCAGTCTGAAATAAAGTGAGGTGGCATAGTTCATCGGTTTGAGGAGACAGAGAAGATGAAGAGATTCACGGTGAAGAGAATGGGCCTGAACCTATATAGAAACGAGGAAAGATAAATAAGGGGTGGAGTCCATGAATACATTTTAAAACCTTGCATAATAGACGACAGCGCAATTGAGTCAAAGATAAGCCAGAAAAAAGATGTAAGTAAATTGGAGTTGCAAGTAAACTGGAATAACGAGAAGGACAAAAGAGAGTACCAATAGCAGTGTTGCATATAGCCATTTAGTAGAGACCAATTAGTAACACAGAGCAGTAGTCAAGAAGTTATAGGACCAGAGAGGACATTAAATGTTTAGTTGCTTGAGTTTTACGAATTTTGTGAAGATATTAGCAGCAGGAGAGAGAGATATAAGAAATAGAGGGAAATAGAAGGAATGGATGAGCAGAGCTTGAGAAACACTGTGTAGTACAGTACAGGAAACGTGTCAAAAATTTGACGAACCCAAGACACTGACAAGAAACGATTAGAAAGATAAAAGCAAAACTTTCGATGAACCAAATCACAAAATCCAAAATATGACGGAATTGCTAGCAGTAAAGAGTAATAAACCGCATCAAAGGCAGCTGATATGTCAAGAAGAATAAGAATAGATGAGTCTTTTGTATGATGAGCAGAAATAACAGAATCCATAACAGCCAGAAGAGCACAGCGGAGTAGCTTTGCTCAAAATATTGGGGCGATATGACATCTAAATGAAAGGGGCCCATGCCAAATGAGTGGGACAAATGGTGTGCCACAAAAGTTGTAGGGGACAAACTCCCTTGTTCCCTGCCCCGCCTAAAATTGGGATTGGGGTTGAAAGAATGATTTAAAAATGTTCGAGGGAGGACAGACTGAAGATTATTTTTTCAAAATAACCTTCGGTCTTTTCTCCCCTGAACATTTCTGACTTGGCCAAACCCCTGCTCACACCCCCGCCCACACACCTTCCCACACCCCCAACACATCCCATCCCCACCCCCTACTTACCTTGCCTCCGAGTCGCTGGGCCCTGCAATGCCTGTTGCCTTTCACTTCCATGATAGGGAACCAGCGCCGCAGGGTCATTTCCTTTTTTCTTTTTTTACGAGATGGCTGTGGGGGACACACCTGCAGCCCTTTTCTTGGGGGGAAGATGCCTCTGGGCTCTCCCTAACCCCCACAGTATAGTGAGCGGGGGTTGCAGGTGACACCCCCGCAGCCCCTGCAGCCCTTTTTTCTTTTTTTGAGGGGGTGGCATATGCCGACATTTTTGAAGGTAGAATATTTGGTAGTACCTTTTTTAGAATGTTTGATTGGGTAGGTCATTTCAATTCAGTCTTTTTGGACAAAACCTAAAATTACACCAATGGAAGAAGAGTTTCCGTAGAATGTAGAGGACGGAAGTCACACCGAAGTGGAGAAAGGAAATAGTGGTGGTCAAGATAGGTAGAGACCTAAGTAAAGAACTCAATCAAAGATTGGAGAAGATTTTCGTTGGAGTCATTCAGATACTTTTGGTTTTCAACACTTTTTCTAACATCAAGTTAAAGACATTTTCTTTCACCTTTTGTTGTTTGTTTATAAGTGTGAGATCCAGGATTGGGTCAGGATAGTTTGTTTTGGACACAATAAAGGATTTTCAGTTACTGACATCCTAACACAGACAGATCCTTAGTTTCTGTTTCTAGATCTAGGTCTAGAGAGGTATTTTTCCAACCCATTTAAAAACATTTTTAAAATACCTTTAACCAAGGATACACAACTTTGTGTCCGTCTCTCATTTCTGACCCCTCACAATAGACAGAAAAGCAGGAGGCATCTGGCGATGATTGAGGACAAATTGTGATTCAGAACCTGTAAGAGACAACAGGGATGAGAAGAAAGAGAAGGAGGACCAATTGTGATTCAGAAGCTGGAAGAGACAACAGGGAGGAGAAGAAAGAGAATGATATTCATTCTTAGCAATGGGTAAAGCAGACCCATATGTAGACTGAATAATAGAAAGACGATCCAAGTCATTAAATGACTAAGACCTTTTCCAAATCCTTTCAGCGCAACGTAAAGAGGCATGCAAAGATATAAAATTAGAAGTAAGCCAAGGCTGGGGAAGTTTACAAGAAGGACAAAAAGGTTGGCTGGGTGATGGAAAATCAAGTGAAGATTGATGTACCTGAGAGATTTCTGCTAAGACACCGCACATAGGACATGAAAGTGGCAGTATAGATAATGATCATCTTTGGATTGATCTCTTTGAAGATGTTAGAAATGATGCTTACAAATTTGGTAACCAGGGTGGAAGGGGGACCTGTGTCTTTTTTGTGTAACAAACTAATAGATACCATTGCTTACCGCAGAACTTGAACCATAGAATGTTTATGCAAACCGTTAGATAGGATTGTTGTTAGTTGGACTACTTGGTGGCATAACCCTCACAGGAATATTTTTATCTTAATGTGTTAATGCAAATCCTAATTGAATTCCGGATTCTATGTATATTTTGTGCAATTCAGGTAACAGTTGACCTCCCTTCCTGGTGAATACCAAAGGGTAAAACCAGGGTGATTTATAATTCATTGTTTGAGGCATCCAATTGAGGTTTTCAGCAAACAAGTCTAAATTACACTAAGTCTTTTTACACTTATTTATTTTGATGTTTGTGTATCGTGAAAAATTAACCCAAATCAGGAGTAACTTCACCTCTATGGTGCAGCATATTTTTGTGTAATCATGCACCGTTATTTTTGGGAACCAATTTTGTTTTCAAATACAATCACTTGTATCTAATGCTCAGCCCCTCTCTGTGTGTTTCTTTTCAGACTAACTTTTGGGCTTTTGTTTGATTTATTCAATCAGTAATACTGAGAGTCCCCAATTGGTTGTGTTTAAATAAGAACATTGTGGGTAGGACCCTCTGGTAGCAGTACTTCCCCTTTTTTGCTTGATTCTTGGAAGTGGGACTTTGGCAGGGGGTGTTTTCTTTCTCATACTGCAATTGATATTTAGAATATGCAACTATTTGTATGTTTCAATTGATAAGTACCTGATTGTGACCATCTTTGAATAAAAAACAATACAAATAGTTGAATACAAAAGAATGGGAAAGGGGTAGCAGCCATGCAGGACAATTCATCAAGAATGACGAGAACCAATTGAAGGCGTGACAGTCATTGTATATCTGGCAATTCATGCCAGTTGTGCCAAAATCATTTTATTGTCAACAGTGTGGAAAGTCACCAACAGGTCAAACATGACCAGGCCTATGTCAGCTAAGGCACCACCCTCAGAATATTATCCCATGTAGCCAACAGTACAGATCCCATTCCTCGGCCAGGGTAAAATCCTGACGGAAGAAGATGGATTATACATTTATAAAAATTAACCATGACCATGACTGTAGACTGAAGGAGCTTAGCCACAGTCAGGAGAAGGGAGACATGTCTATGAATCACCACAGCTTTGGGGTCATGCACAGGCTTCATCAGAAAAAGCCCAATGACAGCCCTCTTCAAATTATCTGTAACATAACCTAGTCAGTGATAGGGATGCAATAAAGACAAGTGCTAGCATTTCACAAATCAATAAAAAAAGGATTTAAGAATATTCACTAGACAGAAGTCAGGGGAGCTCTAGACGTATGTTCCTTCATGTATTCAACAACCTCCCAAGATGAAAGATGAGAAGAATCATAAAGCATTTGAAACGATTTCATAGGAACTCATGGAGCTCTGGGCATCAGAAAGAAGATGGTTTATAAGGGGCCCCTCAATTAACTCTACTTTGTTAAAAAAGTAATGTGCCAATTGTCACAGAACTCTAAAGAAGGATCTGTTTGAGGTAACACTGCCTCAGGGATGAGAGTTCTTCAAGACTAGAGAAAATGTGTCTTTGTAAACTATCAGCTAATTCAATGGCTGTCATCACGAGTCTTCCTGTAACATGCCGTACCGGCAGACCTGCCTTTCCATTACTAGCACCCTATATCCCCGTGTTACCGGGATATTACGGTTGCCGGCAACAGTGGCAAGTTCCCATTCCATGGAGTCCCATGGGATTCCATGATATGGGAACTACTGAATCACTGGCACTGTTATTAACAGTGCCAGTGATTCAGTGAATACTCTGCCGGTGGGGCCTGAACACCCAGCAGGTCAGGCCTGCCGGTAGTTCACTGCCCCTACCAGCAGACTCAGAGTGAGCGCATGATTATAATTATAATTGTTCTTTTATAACGCGCTTAATATCAGAAACCAGTTTCTAAGCGCGCGACCGGGATTCGAAAATGTGTTGCTATACGTTGTCTTGCTTGCAAGACTAACGTGTTGCCCCTGAGCTATCCTCCCGACCTTAATCCAGAAAAAATGCCTGAGCCGGTAGTACCAGTGTTTTTCCTGCCATTTTTTCCCGACTGGCTCATTCCTAATGAGGGCCATTGTATCACAGTTAAGCCAAGCTTCACTTTGTGGTTCGTGGCCGGTTCAAAGGTTATAGGCGAGATATTCTAGGTCTGGCTCTTGTGACAAATCAAGGGAATTCGTCCCTTCTTCCTAAGAGGTTGCCCCGCTGCGAGATTAAGGAGGTGAGACCGCTCCATAAGACCCTCCCTAGGAATTGAGGCAAGATCTTCATATGGGGTTTGTCCAGCCGGGGTTAGGACTTGGAATGTTAATGAATCCTACAGAGTCCTCACAAAGACCCTACCTAAATGTTCCTCCCAGGAGGTATGGGGAAGGCAGCTGCTACCTGATCCTGACCCTGGAGGTTATATTAGCTGGGACGATCAGCTGGGAGGAGAAGGGCCCCGGGGAGAGAGGAGGATTCCGTTCGATCAGACGCAGTATTTGTCTTCCTCAGAGTAAGAAACATCAGGGATGCCAGAATATATAATGGCTTGTTGCCAGAGGGAGGCTTTCTTCCCCAAGACTAATTATCATGTTGGTGGTGAAAACTGGCATAACCAGTCATTTATTAGGGGTAAGACCCCCAACCTAAAGTCACCCAGAGGTATGGTGCTGAAAGCTCCTTTGATCCACAGGGGATTGTTAAAGGCGAATCTCAACCATTAACATCTTAGATTCTGAAAACCCTAATTCTTTTGTAAATCAGAACCATCCATTAAATCCTTATAAAACCTAGAGGAGGAGATTTCGAAGAATAGAAATGAAGGTACTACATTTGGAAACAACATTCAAATTAGAAAAGGTAATTGGAACATTAAGGACTTCAAGTCCCACAATGCCCAAAGTACTGGGACGATGAGGAAGGATGCAGAGACACTGGGCTGCAAGTGGCAGTCTAATTATATTAATGACTCACACCTGAGGGAGACTGGAAAGTATAAAAGACCCCCTCATATGCAGGACATAGGGAGCAGTAGTGGGAGGTGGAGTGATTTCCGTAACTCCACGTTGCAGTTGAAGTTAAAGGATACTAGAGACTTCGGAGCTGCTGTGATTTGTAGATCTGAGAGGGTCTCTACCTTCAAACACCCTGAATGCAGAGGTTGCACAGTGGGAGGCTTGCTTGTGAAAGCCTGCCTCCTGAAGACTGTGAATGCAGAGGTCATGTGGCAGGAAGCATTAAGTTAAGTATAAAAGCTTTCCCCAATGTGAAGCAGGGTTCGGTCCCAGGCGAGCACCAGAGTGCCCCTAGAGCAAGGAACGCTCTATTCCCGAATGGCGTGGACTGCGGGAAGCAGAAAGAAGTAGTTTTTCAGTCAGAGTGCAGCAGAGAAGGCAGAAGACCCGGAGGAATCTTGGTATTGCAATGCATGCGTATGCAATATCTGGTGAGTTCACCAGTTGCGGGTGAACCCGGAATGCTCCGTGATCACCCTCTGGCCAAATGTAATGCTTTAGAATACTGAACTGGTGTAAAGAACCTGCAGTGACAGAATAATAATGTTTTTGAATACAGAACTTGTGTAAAGAACCTGAAGTGGCAGAGTAATAACAATGCTTTTGAATATCAAACTGACCAAAGAAGCTAAAGTGGCAGAATAAGAACTTTGGGACAAACAAGAAAGCTATCATTATAATGGTGAGGGTCAGAGACATTGCCAAAGTCACAAGAGGGCAATATCAGGGCAAGTTTGTTAAGAACCAACATTGCCAAAGTTAAGAGAGGGCAATTAAGAAGCAAGTTTTTTATAAACCATTTTGCCAGAGTGAGAAAGAACCAAGTGTTGTAAATGACCCAAAAAAGCATTTTCTAAGCCAGAAAAGACAGAGTTGGAGTAAAAGCCACGTTCAGCAGCTGGTTAACATATGAGTGGGAAAACAGAAGTGTTAGGCGAGCAGCCTTCCTGATAGAGAGTATTCAGGAAGAGGGGAGCATAACCTGCATTGCATGTGGCAATCCCAAGTGTGGAACAAACAGCACCAATGTGTTTCATGTCTTCGCAGAACTAGTCAGCAGTGATGTTGTGCAAAGTCAAAAGACTTTGCTAAATTGTTAGAAGTACATCTTTTTTTACCACAGAAGTACTTGCAGTAGTGCAAAGTGCTACAGAAAAGTGTGACAGTCGGCAATGGAGGTCCCGGTATCCTGGTGCTTTACTTTGGAGTCTTCTCTCTGTATCCTTTGCTACCTGGAAACTCCACCCTCAACATCTATTTAGAGGGTGTCTGCCGCGAAGTGAGCCGCAAAGTGTGGCTGTCAGTAGACAGTCTGGCAGTCTGTAGGTACTTTAATTTGGTTTTGTTCGTTCTGTACGTTTTGCTCATTTTGTTCATACTGCCTGGATCGCTGCCTTCCCTCATTTTGGGGCCAGGTACTCTTGAATCAGTGAGTCTGTGACTGCTTGATCGCTCACCGCTCAATGTGAACACTGTGGATGCCTGCATTTAATACTGTAATGACCCTGAACTTAAGGATCGAATTGTAGAATCTGGAATTTGGAAACCTGACACTTAACAGTGGAGACAGCCGGTTACACCAGAAGGAGTGTGTACCAAAATTAATTTCTATTCGCTGATCAATCCACACTGCGAGAAAGGTGGTTGCACTCAGTGACTGCGTGGTTTTCACCTTTTTGAGCTGAGTGTATTTTAAACTAATTGTATTCAACTGTTATTTTTATATGCACACGCCTTATAGTGTGTAAGTATTTAAGTGTTTGCAAGCAGTGGCAGTGGGGTTATTAATCTTTTGAGCTGAGTGTCTAACTCCCTCTCCTACGCTCAAAGTGAAACCACCTGCTCTTTTCTGTTTGGTGTAAGGCCAGGGTGTGCAATGTAATTAGGTCTATGGTTACCCACGCAGGTCTGAGGAGCCAAATCAAGGGCACAATTCTCAGAGGGTAGGGTTAGTGTCTCCGGCCATAGTATCAGGGGTTTGGATAGGATCGTTGATGAAAAATCAGAGAATGATATTGTGGCAGCACTAAAGCATAACTTAGAGGCTGATGGAACGTCTCTACTGGACGATCCTAGTAATCCGAGCCAATTGGGGTGTCCTGTTAATCCCTCTGCTGCTCAGAGCCCAAGGACTAGTCTATTAAGTGAGTGGATCAACGCTTGCTACTAATGTGTTACTATCTCCAATTTCTGGGAAAACAATAACAGACTTTAATAAGTCAGTGGATTCAAGTACAGAGTTAAGGCTTCCTTCTAAGTGCACTGCAGTACTAGACCAAACAGTGTAGGAAGGAGCTGAACGATTTAAGTTTAATTGAACATATGGATTTGGTTTTAGTAGATGTGGATCACAGTGTAGTGCAACAAACATGTGATGGATCGGGCCTTGGCTCCCCCACTGAGTTGACTGATTTGATGGTAAATCCAGGAGTTAACTCTTTTTCTATAAACTCTGTAAACCATGATGTGTGTGGGGGCTCCAACGTTTTACATCATACACTTAGGGATGTTGATGAACGTATTAGGCTTATGCACCAGAACGTATCTGCATTGAACATGGCGCTTAGTTCATTTGTAACATTATGTCAACATATGTGGCAGGAGGTGCGAGCACATTCTATGATATTGGGTGCTATACTGACTAAATTAAAAGATGTGGATTTGTGGTTTAGTAATGCGTGCTGGTGGGCGGTGGTTTACCGTTGCATTGGACGGGTTTTAAAATCAAAAGTATTAAATAAGACACCTATTAATATCTCCGACAATTCAACTGTTGAAGGGAATTTGCTTAATTTGGAGACGGAAAAGCTTGAGGGGGACCTTTTGAGGGGAGTCACTAAATCAAATCAACAGCTTATTGAAAAAAATGATCAGGTGAATAGTGCACAGCTAGAACTAGGTGTAACAGTGATATTAGTGAACAGTGGGGTGATGTCTCCTCCTAGGAATACCCTGACAGAGGCGATGAAACACAAGATTCCAAAAACATTGGATTTAGCCTCTATTAATAGTGAGGTGCTTCCCCCCAAGAGACTGTTAGCAGAAGGCCCAAAACATAAAAAGCCAAAAAACCTGAAACTAATAAAAAAGGAACCATACAGCCTCATGCTCGTTTTGTAGAAACCTGGCCATCACAGAGACCCTGAATAAAGTCAAACCATCTAAGAGGAGACGGGGAGCCCCGACTTTAATAACTCCAGTAGTTGAAGAAGTCAGCAACACCGCTACTTCATAGGACACAAAAGGAAGATTTGGGAAAATAACTCTGAGTCCAAATAACAGAACCAACTCAGGAAGATGGCAAAGTACTGTTTTATTATCAATTATCTAAAACAGGAAGGTTACAACGAACTTCAATGGACGTACGCTCAGTCACTCAGTGATCTTTGCACAAAACATGACTCTTATAACAAAAACACGTCAGGGATGACGTCATACTACATGGCAATAATAAAAAAAACTATAAAGGGTCGGGATTGGTCAAGGAAAACATCTAAGTATACTTTTCTATAGGGGCTAAGATTGTGATTGGCTGTCCACTATCAGGTGGACAACATATACCCACCTCTAAAACATATCATCGCCAGAAACATTAGATACACAGTTTCTCATTGGTCTTCAAACTATAAGGTCCTTCGTTGTATGGACTAATATAATTGGTTGACACCCTTGTGCCATGTCTGAAACATTCGGTTCACTTAGCAGCACATAAGCCCAGACCCTGGTGCAAGGAGATGGGGCATGACACTACCCCACCACCCAATTAGCCTAGCATCTCTCATTGCCCATGCCTGCTGCCTTGAGCATTGTCTTAGTACTTGGCGTGGCAAAGTATTCTTGTCTTTGAGAATGCACAGGAGTGAGAGCACTCACTATCGTGTCTGGGACTTTATGTTCAAACTCTATTTTCATCCTTGGCTCACGTGACAGGAGACAATGATTTGGTCCATTTTGCAGGCTTTAAATGCTCTACAAGAATTAAACTTGGCACCCTTGGTGTTCTTTCATTGCACCTCAATAAGGTAAGATTCATCCTCTGCACGTTCACTCCTTTCTAGAATAGATAGGTGACCTTGGCTGCTTCAGTCTTGACTCTAGGCCAGACAACCTTTCCATGCAGCTTCGCGATTCTGCTTATTCTTGCTGTGACAGAGCTTTCCCATCCCACTTTATGGGTCCTGGCTTACTAAATTTATGACACCAATGTCCAGTTTCTATACAATGGTGGCTTCACCTGCGTTCTATTCACTACTTATAGCCAGTTCTTATGATGACTTGGACTACCTTGCGTTTCAGCATCTGTACATGTATTGAATGGATGATTACTGCAGCATTTTGTGCATGTGTAATCTTCTTCCTTTGTATTTAAAAGTTTACTTGATTCTTTTACTCCGTCATTAGTTTCTTTAGGATCTATACATCCTCTTCAGCCAGTATCTAGGGATGATGTGCATCCTTTTTATGATGTCAATAGATTATTTTATTTGCTCTTTCTCACATTCCTATCGGGAGTTCCTCCCTTAGGTTATCATCACTTTGGGGGTACATTCAGTAGGGTTGTCTCAATGGGTATCTTCCTTTGAACACACGCTGCGGTATTAGCACAACAGCTGGTGTCAAACACGGCACGGTCTCATGTCTCCAACATATGGGAGGACAGGGGCGTGGCCTCCTGCAGAGGTATACAGCTGCTCCTCTCCATTCCCCCCTGTGGTTGAGTCCTCAACCACCTCCTAGAGTGTGTCTGCATCCTGGTGTTTTCTCTTGAAGAAGTGTTTCTTAGTTTTTCATATTTTCATCACCACCCTCAGGGTGCTCGCTGATTTAACATGTTCATCTACACTCCAGTTCATGTATTTACATTGTCCATTCGGGGTACAATAGACCCATCGCCCCACGCATTTCTTATGATTCTTCGGATACAGAAATGTTGTTCCCTCAGGTGCTACGATTCTAGCCTTTGTGGATTCTCTGACAGCGTAATCAACTACTTTCCTTGCAATTTTCTTGCATTGGGCAATTATTACTCTGACTATAAAGAATCCAAATTTATTTAGCACCAGTATTGCTCCAAGAACCTTGAATAAATTTGCCAACAACTGAGAAATCCATGAAAACAAGGAGGTAAACCAACTGTCATCTTCAATGCCATTTGTCTCTTCTTCAATCTTGGTATGCAGGTCCATCAGCACCAATATGGCCTCTGCCAAGGTCCCATTCTCGCCAAGCGTGAGAAGGGGTAAAAGTGCAACATGATGGCCCGATTTTGGTGCACACTCCTCCTTCCATTGCTGTGATCATATCAAGGACATATCTATTCTGGAGGGTCATCAATCGTATGGCCCTCAGCTCTTATTTAATGACATTAAATCCCTTTATGGTAGCATTGATTGTTTGCATAAGCTCCCATCTGGTGATTTGTAGCCATTTGACATTCACCACTGTTTAAATTCCAGGCATACATATAGCTGTCATTATCATAGCAGTCTTGCTGAACAACTTGTATTCTTCAGGAATGGTTTCATATGCTGTTATTGATTTAGCTGAGAAATAATTCCCTCTTTTCGTCTGTCGGAGTTCAAGTGCTCTTCCTTTTCTCAAACAGTCATCCACTTTTAGGAATTCATCAATTTTTAGGTCGCTCTGGGGAATCACTCATGCTGGAACATGGATGAACACCAGGAAACACACTCCTCCCCAATTCTTGGGCAACTTCATAGAGGCTCTAGATCCACAAGCCCAATATCGATCCATAAGGACAGCTGTCCCTTTTCTCATTGCAGGAACATCATTTGTGGTTTTGCATCCTTTATTATGTCCCATGTGGTTCTTTCCATGTCTTCGGAAACATATTGTTGCATTATCCAATGGGATTACAAATACCCGGCCTGATTTGTCTTGTACTCATGTCAGTAACCTGGAGTGCTTGGCCCATGACTTTAATCACCCATCATTCACTCTCTGCACTCCTTGTACGTATTCTGTTTTCAGCAGATGAGCTGCACAGGACATCATTCAATCTTCCCATCCCTTCTTGGTATGCACTCGTCCATGGATCGACACTTCTGATTGTTCCTAACATCCAGGCATTTCTGCCATTTCCGTCACATCAGAACAGTTCATTCTCTTAATTTCTTCAAGGATCACCTCATCCTGTCCTGCAGCAGGATACACAAGCATTTTGTCTGTCCGTCCAGGCTCCTTCTCCATTCATATCATCTTGATATAGTCATCCTGGTATGGAAACAACTGTCCTGATCTCCATTGCAAGGTTGCCCAGCTTCCTTGGAACTGTTCCCGAGCAGTACATGCTGCAAGATGGCTGAGGCATTTTGCCTCGTATGCTGATACCTCCTTTGAAATTAAAGTCTTTACTGTATTCATGACATAGGAGATGAGAGAGCAGACATAGCAATTCTCATCAGATGCTCTTTCCTCCACCTTTTTCATGAGCTGATACCACATATTATTCCCCAAGAGAACTGACTTATCTACATAGGTATTTATCCCTTCATTATCTTCATCCGCATCTCTTTTATGTCTCCTAACATACCCATAGAGATCCAAGAAATTGTCATCATTCGTACTCATAGTGGGGAAAATCACAGGAGCTCTTTCTTCAGTGGGACCATTAGGATAATAGAGACTGTGAAAGGTAAGGTACAAAAAGATAAAGAGAACAATCATGCAGATACATATTATGCATAGAAATCTGGAAAACCATTTGTCCTGCCATCTCACCAATTGCTGAACTTGTGCTCTCTCTATAATCATGTTGTCTTCTTCATTAATCATTTTAAATACAATAATTGAGTTCTTTTACATTAGTAACTGTATAATTTGTTCAATTATAGTAATGAGGAGTCTTCTTATGACTGGACTGTTTTTAGGATCCTGTAAAAAAAGTGTGAATATCAACATCTCTCATTACAATAGCAGGGTAAGATTGAAGTATGAACACAAAGACAGCAACCACAAGCCGATGAATGTCACTTTTGGCAGGTATGCTGTATTTGTATCACTTAAAACAGATATTCTGCATGAAATGAATCTGGGTACTGATCTCTCTTCCAATTTATGATCAAGAACTGACGTTTAGGCATATTATTAAGACAGTTCTTCACTGTTCCAATATATTTCTAAAAGTTTAGTTCAGTTTCTGGAATTTCTCCACGTGTCTTTGCACTTCCTGATAAAATATAAAAGTAATCTCTATTGAATTCCAGTCCAAAATAAGAATGTGGTAGTCACTTGTTGCTTTATCCTTCCTCTTCTTAGTCATCTTTCGAGTTTGCACATGCAGACAGTCTCCTTCTTGTCTTGCTTCTAAGTCAGCAACGGTGGGCTGTAGGGTCTCGCCTTTACAAATCTTCACATCACTCAGATGCAGTCAAGCTCATTGTCCTGAAACTTTAAGTGCAGATGGGGAAACTTCTTCCACAAGGATTGGGCCACTCAACTTCGGTTCATGCCACTTCTGGGTGACATTTTTTATAAGAATCGAGTCCCCAACATATAACTTAGGTGGTGGTAATAGTTCACTTGTATCGGTCGCCAAATTGTCTTCTTCCATATTCCTAGACCTTCCCCCGATACTTGACTTGATCTGAAATGAAAGAAATACTGGTAGTCATACATGTAAAATAATCATGAATTTCATCACCTAGAGTACTAGGTACATTCTGGCCATGAATCCTGATCCTAGACAGAGGTATAAGAGATGGTCTCTTTCGACGCCCTGTAACAAGCTCGTGCAGGGTGAGGTGGTGGTCCAAAACTGGCTGATTCCGAACGGCATGTAAGAACAGGAGTAGGCAATACAGCCATGCCTTTTTAAAGTCAATTTAATCTGGACAATCCTCTCTTTGAGGAGGCTGTTGAGTCTCTCACTTATTCTGTTGGCTTGTGGGTGATACGTAGAAGAAAACTTCTGCTTTATACTTAATAAAAGCCCTATTTGTTCGAGAAGTTAATTGACAAAATGTGGCTCATTGTCAGATCTTAGTACTTCGCATACACCCAACCTTGGGAAATATTTGTATACTAAAAACATAGCTGCGCAATCAGCATCAGGGAGTGTACACAGACCCGCTTTGATCCACCTAGAGATGGGGCACATCACCACTAATAGATACCTGTATCCATTACATGTCTGCAGCATTTAGACTCAGTCGATATGTAAGTGCTGAAACTGACTATTCTGATTAGGTATTACTCTTGTAATCGTTCTCAGTGTATGCCCAGCTGTAAACCTTTGACACACAGTGCAATTCACCATAAACAGTGCAACATGTTCCACCAAATTAGGAATGAACCAATTTTCTGAAATATTGGCAGCAAGACTTTCTCTAGTTATATGCGTGGGTTAATGCAGCTGTTTAAGCGCGAGTTTCAACAAAACTACTGGCATCACTGGCTTTCCAGTGCTTTCCTGTTGCCCTAAAGCTTCAGCGGGGGATAAAGAACACCCCCCTTCGCATCCATAGTTCTTGCTCTTCTTGTGGTGCACTTCCATGAATCTCTATTAATTGGGTTATTGACAGCATATTAAACCCCTTTTGTACTAACATGCTTCTAGTCAGATTTTCTTTAATATCCTCGGTATCAAAACTTGAAATATCTGGAGAATATGCAACCCTTCTGGCTTCTATGTCTGCAGCTTAGGTTCCGCAAGAGATAAAGTCTGTTCGTTTAGTATGGGCTGTGCATTTTATGACTGCTGTGGCCACTATGAGTTGTAGTGCCTTAATGAGCCCATCCAATAAGGATGCATGTTGCATTGGAGAACCGTCTGAGTGGAGATAGCACCTCCTCTTCCAACGCAACAACCCTGCATGCACGGTTGACATCACATAGCCGGGGTCACTGTACACTGTCACTTCCTGCCCTTCATGTTTCTCAAGTGCGATAATAAGCGCTGCTGCTTGCGCTGAAAAATGAGACGGTAGCCTTGCACTCGCCACTAACTCAAATTCACCATTTAATTTGTGTCTCACCACTGCAGAGCCTGAATGCCTCACTAGTCTGATCAATTTTCGAAGAGCCGTGAATAAAAATAATGTTCCCTCCAGCCAAAGCATTCTTTTTCACACGGGGTATATCATCATAAAATGTAATATAATTTGCACAGTCGTGTACATGATCACCGCCTTCTATGGATTCAGCTACAAACATGGAAGGGTTCGCTATTTTACATCTTACAACTTTAATAGTTTGGTTAGAAATCATTACCTCATGAGCTGAAGCACTTTAAGATGTCAATGTGCCCTTGACTTTCTCTAGAATGGCAAGCAGAGCATGCTCCACGTAAAGGCCCATAACAATACTTGTGGACGTACCTATTGCAAATGCTTCAGCCGCGAAAGATTATTTGCAAGGGAAGTATCCACTCATAACTGGGTCTAGAATCCTGCTGTAATATGCCAAAGGTTTATACCCCAATGTGGTTCTTTGTGTAAGTACTGCTGTCATGGCTGTCCCATTTGTGTGTGAAAACAAATAAAATTCCTCGCCATTATTGGGAATCCCTAAAACTGGGGCTGTACAAATTAATCCTTTCAACTCCTCAAATCCTTCCTCCATTTCTTCGGTCCATTCTATTTTTTCCTTACCCGCTTGTGCTTTATTTAGTGCTTGCAATAGTGGCTTGGTATGTGTGCTGTAATTAAACACCCAGGCTCTGCAATAACTGCACAAACTCAGAAACTGCAGCATCTGAATCACTGTGTACGGTTTTGATGTTGTTATGATTGGCTCAGCTCTCTCAGGTGTCACTTTCTTCCCTTCTTGTGGAATCAACTGACCTATGTACAACACCTCTTCTTGACAATACTGTAATTTCTCCTTGTCTACCTTATATCTCTCGCCTGCTAAAATAGTAATTAGTTGGACAGAATCCTGTCTACACTCATCCTCTGTGGTGCTGCAAAACAATATGTTACCTACGTACTGTATCACTGCACTTTTAAGATCGACATTGCCTACATCCATCTGTAGGGCTCTGTTAAAGATTGATGGGGACTCACAATACCCTTGAGGCAGCCGAGTAGCCGACTATCTTTTAGTCTTTTTGGATGAATTGTAAAAGAAGTCAAATCTTGTGAGTCCTTGTGCAACCGGGATGAGAAAAATGAAATTTTTCAAATCGGTCACCGTAAAATATTGAGCTTCTACTTGGATACTGCACATTATTGTCGCAGGATTAGGAACTAAAGGAAACTCAGTGTCTACAATCTGGTTAAGAGGTCTTAAATCCTGGATAAATCTACACAAACCCCCTTCAGATTTTTTAAACAGATACCCCGTGGTACTGCATGATGACTCTGATGGCACCAGAATCCCCCGATTAATCAGTGCTGGAATAGTCTGAAATATACCTTCATCGGCTTCTCGGGACATGGGTACTTTATTGCTTGGGGTACAATTGTTCCAGGCTTAAGCTTTATTTTAACCTCCCCTATCCCCTTCAATAAACCTACATCATAGGGCCCTGTGGTCCACAGGACACTCAACACCTTTTCAAGATCCTCCTGAAAAAAATGCTTGTCATTGCTGCATTATTGTCATTCTCTATGGGAGTTCCCTCTTTTCTATCCTTATCCAGTATGTAATGCTTATGAAGAACACCACTTCGTCATCACTACGGTCTTCGCTGAACATATCGTCAGCGGTTATGTCAGTCAGTCTGTACCCATCCTCAAGAGCTATCACTGTTCTCCATGGTATACCCTTGTGTCTATCCCTTAGAGTATTGCCATCTCTCCTCATACTATAGCTGCTTCCAACTCTATAGGAATAATCTGTCCACCTTCCTCATCCATGGGTATTTGGGATCTAAATAAAAACTCATCAGGTATCCTCACAATCTTCCCTACCAGACCAGGTAGGCATGTCAGCATAATGCTCACTGCATATAGAAAAATCTCTGGATCTACCGGGATGCCTCACAGAGCCACTTGCCCTGTGAATGACAGTACATTTAAATAGTGTATTCCTGGAGTTGATCACACTATTCCCTGATCAGTAAATGAAATCATCATGTTAGGTTTTGTCATAAAATCTCTTCCTAAAATGTTAACTGGTGTCTGTCATAAATATAACAAAGGGACGGACATTTCACATTCTCCTGTAGAGACCAGTAACTTATCTGTAAAATGAATTAGGTTTGTAGCTCCAGAGAACCCTTGAGCATTAGTTTCCCTCCCATATTCACAAACGAGCTGCCCCAGTGTCAACAAGAAAAGAAAAAGATTTACCTTCTATCGTCACATCAACCCTTGGTTCCTCTTGGGGGTCTGGTGTCACAGATAGTACTGAACACATCAAGTCACCCTGTGAGTTGTCCTATTGCGTGTACAGGCTCATCCCCGTACCCTTGAAAGGATTTCCTCCTACCAGTGACACCTCCTATTCTAGGTGTTAGTACTTGTCCTGTATTCGCATATTGCTGTGTCTGCATACGGTCTTGTTGTGACTGCCCCTGCAGTGGATGCTTTTTTGCTTGTCCCTGCTGGGGCACCTGCTGCACTTGCAGCGCTTGTGCCTGATAAGATGTGAGATCTTTGGCAAATCCCTCTCTGGTCTGTGTGCAGTAAGGCGGTGGATAAGCCATTCCCCCTCTGGAAAACTGGCCATTTTGTCCACTCCCTCGGCTCTCGCATACGCGTGCAATGTGTCCTGTCATTCCACAAATCCAACATACTGGGGGTGTCCTCCTGGTAAACCCTCCATGGTTAAATCCTATCTGTGCACTTTAGTTCTCGTTCTGTGTGTTTTGAAACCTACCTTGGTTGGTCTGAAATCCGCATCTGAGATCATCTTGACCTTGCAACCATTTGTAGAATTCACGTTTACTTACTGAGCCCATTGCGGGGATGGAAGTGAATGTCCAAAATGGCTGCGCACCGGTGTCATGTTGTTTGGCTCATTTTTCTCACACGCACTACACTCCATCCCTTGGACAATCAACTACCAAACCCAATGGACGAAAAGAAGGTTCCCTAACCTACGAAACATACCCCACATGTTTGGAATACATGAAATACAACAAGAACAACAAATCAAAAACCCAAAACAACAAAAACCAAAATAGAAACAGAATGTAAAGCTTCTGGAATCCATGCAAAAATCTGATCCCACCATCCCCCATCCTGGTCTTGAGTGACTTGAGAAATCAGATCCCTCAACCCACCAATATGCTTTTCGATTGACCGAGAATGGTCCTCCAAGTTAAAACAACACATCCCTTCAACAGCATTGCATCCCAAATTATGCTGCAAAAACAGATAATCAGTAGCAGCTCTATTCTGCAAAATAGTTTTTTTTAAATGTTTACTAACAACAACTCTGTTAAAGTTTGAGAGGTTTCATTTAACCCTTTGACTACTAAGCAAGCTAATTTAATCATGGTCTTATATCCCCCGGCCACTAAACCCCAAAACCCTATCAGGGTAATGGCAAGAGCCAATACTTTGGCTTCAGATAACAAATGTACATTGGAGTCACAATCAGGCGACAAGGCGGTGTAATGAATAGACCACGTAGATCGTTGAATGGCAGGTTGCAAAGGAAACATCATCAGACTAAGACGTGTTAAAGCATAAAGGCCACCTGAAATATTAGCAGGAATATATGAATAGGTCCAGTTCCCACAGGAAAATAACCAACCCGTAGGAAGTTTCATATGATTCAGGTGGCTGGTAGTGAAAACTGTGTAATTAAAAAGCATATGATTCGATACATCAATGCACACACTCGCTGGTCGAGCACACAGGCGTATTTCAAAATCAGTTCCTCCTCAGTCATTGGTCAAATCCAGTTGTTGGCATTTACCAATATAGATCGGATCACAAGTCATTTGATAACAAACATCAGCAGGAGCAACATTATAAGTGACAATGCGTGTCATGTTCCTCCATTTGCGGTCCGTACCTTCAACAAATTTGTAGTACTCATAAATGGAAAAAGAACCTCGTAGATCAGATTCCTCCACTAATTAATTCTCATGCAACACCCCAAATAGATGTTGCAGTACAGGGGCAGGTTTTGGTACAGCTACCAGGAATGTGGAAATCAGATTCGCAGAATCATGAACATCTGTTAAACAGAAATGTGAGATGTTCAATACTCGCAGAGCTAAAAAGATCCAAATATTCTCAGGTTGCTCGAAAATGGGCAAATAGCCATATTGCACAAAGGACATAGAGACTGCAGAAAGGGGGTAAGGCATCACGCTTATGCCCACGTCGAATTTGGAAAAAAGCAATATCCACTGCAATTCATGCATCATTTGGTGCAGCGGGTGTAGTAAACTCATTGGTCATCATCCAGATCTCCGGCTCCATCTGCAGGATGGAGACATTTCTCACTTCTACTGGCATGTCCCCGGACCCTCCCCGACAGACTCCACACATCCTCGCACATGCAATCAGCATACACAGGATCTAAAACAGTCCAAATTTGAAACAAAATATTAGTGGAGTACATTACTCACACAACTAACATTTGTCAGCGGGAACATGAGTCCATTTCCTTTTGCCAAGTTCCATTACCAGGACCACCTGATCATCTTCTGCTGCAATCATATCCACCGGAACGGGCGGACCACTAGGCTTTCCCACCCGCACCTTCGCACCTGGGACAATTGCATCTGAGGAGCCAAAGCCCTTATCCCCATGGGTTGTCACTACTGTGGGCGAGTCTCCTTTCTTCACCAGAGACAATTTCACAGGTACCACAATTAGTTGTGCTACCCTATCCCTTACATGAATGGGCAACATATTTTCACCACTGTTCAGCAAAATTACCTTTATTTGTCCTTAATAATCCGCATCCACAATCCCACCCAACACCTGAATACTCTTTAAGATCTGAGGGCAATCAATCCCATATGGTCAGAGGGAATCTGTACTCCAAACCCTGTATCAATCACCACAATTCCCCTGAGTTCCAATCAGATTTCTTCCTGTGTGTGTAGACGCAACCCAGCAGACTCAGGAGTGGCTCGATAAGGAGCTAAAGCCCCAAGAGTCATTTCCCAATACAACAAAGTTTCCATGGCTGTATTTGGTGTCATTTGTATGGGTGGCATTAACATGTGCATCAGAGGAGTCTCTCCGTTTGCAATGGGGCAATTATTAAGGATCTGGATTGCCTCCAACACATGCTCATGCCGCCCTTTAAAGGTGCCATCATCTGTTTTACGCAACTGTTCTTTCAACAATCCATTCATTCTCTCAATCAACCACGAAGCCTCAGGGTGGTATGGGACATTAAAGATCCATTCAATGCCTTTCTCCTGACAATAATCCAGAACCAATTTTCCCTTAAAGTGTGACCCATTGTCACTCTGAATCTGGAAGAGTACTCCATAGTACACAGCCATTTAATCCGAAAATGTTATTGTATTCAATTGCGTGGCTCTTTCTCATGGCAACACCATCAGGTAACCAGAACACCTGTCCACAATAGTGCGTCCATATTGACATCCTCGACTAAAAGGTGAAGGACCAATATAATCGATCTGCCAAATCTGTCCAGGTAATTTACCCCATTTCAATGTGCCTCAAATCACATGAGAAATGGCCATCTGCTTCGGATGCTGACACAGGGGGCATTGCAAAATCACTGTTTTTACAATCTCTAATGGAATGCTAATTCCCCTATCTTGTGTCCACCTGATAGTAGCCTTTTCTCTGAGATGCCCACTTTTCAGGCGGACCACATAGCAATCCCTTCCAAATCACCTTCCTCAGATCTCGTATCCATGACTGCAATTTTGGCATCTTCATCTGCAACAGAATTGAACCACAGTTCTAGTGAATCTGTCGCACAATGTGTATCTACATGATACACAGTTACAGCTAGGGCGCCAGCATCTCAGCAATATCTTACCACAACTCTGTTCCCCATACCTATTTGTTATGAATCGTCCATCCATTCTTCTGCCATATAGGCAGACAAACAGCCAGCCCATTTGCAATGGACCATGAGTCTGTGTATATATAACAAAAACTAAGTGCCTCTTGCTTCAAAGCCCGATATACGGCATATAATTCTGCAAATTGACTACTTTTCCCTTTTCCAGAAGTGGTTAACACTTTCTTAAATTTGGGATTATATGCTTTCGCTTTCCAATGTCGCTTAATCCCTACATATTTGGCTGACCCATCTGTGAACCAGGCATATTCAACTTGTTCAATTCCTCCTTTTACCGGGGACTCCCACTTTCTGTCCTCTATGTAGATTCCAGGTCTTTTAGCGGCACTCCTGCCACTTGTTCATGTAATTTTGCAACTCCACCCTTTCCTGTTTTGGCACGGTCCTGTATGGACCACTTCCATTTAATAATGCCAACCTCTTGTGCATGCCCTATATGATGTGTCTTAGGGGAGCTCAATACCCACTGCATGATTGGAATTTCCGGTTGGATTAATACATCATGTCCCAACGTCATCTGCTCGGTGTCCATGAGTGCCCAATAAGAAGCGAACAGCTGTTTTTCAAAGGGAGTATATCGGTCACTAGCCGCAGGCAATTTACGACTCCAAAACCCGCTTCCTGTCCTGTTTTTGCAACAAACTCCAGTTGACATAATTGTCTTGCAGGGACACATTCAACTCTACCTCCCCTTCCCTCAATGGACATAAATAGAACGTTCTGTATTGTATCCTTTGCAAGCTGAAATGCTCTCTCTTGCTCTTCACCCTATTCAAAATAGAATTTCTTGCGCGTCACTCGGTAAAGGGGAACCAAATCTGCCCCAAATGTGGCATATGCTTTCTCCAAAATTCCAAACAACCCAATGAACTTCTGAGGTTGTTTCTTTTTCGTTGGGGTGGAGAACTCAAAAATCTTTTGCTTGGCTTTTGGCACCTTTACACGATGTCCGTTATGCCATTGTATTCCCCAAAAGATAACGGTCTCTGCTGGACCCTGTGTTTTAGCTTCATTCATTTCCCATCCTTCCTTACGTAAACCTTCCCTGATAAGTTCCAAGTGCGTTTGCACGCTATGCTCATCTTTTCCCTGTATCAATATTTCAGCAATATAATGCATAATTTGCACATCTGGCATGCATAGAATTTTGTCTAAATGTTCTGCCACCAGCCGGTGACAGATGGTCAAACTGTGCATGTATCCCATTGGCAAACATTGGAACGTATATTGCCTCCCATTCCAGGAAAATGCAAATTGCAACTGGCACTTTTCAGCGATCGGCATGTGAAGAAAGCATTAGCCAAATCTAACACCACATACCAAGTTCTCTCGAACTTCTGCACATTCTCATCAAAGTAATGGTATCTGGTACTGCAGGGATTAACGGATGAGGTGTATTTATTCAACTCGCGATAATCTACAGTCATACTGTAACTTCTGTCTGGTTTTTTAACAGGTCAGACCGGGTTGTTCCAAGCCATGGTTACGGGACACAACACGCTGGCTTCCACATATAATTTAATGGTGTCTGAAATCTCTTTCTGTCCCCCGGAATTCGATACTGTTACTGTTTCATGGAGATCTGCTTTGTAGCCAACGGAACCTGCACCGAGGGCGTCTTAAATTTTCCTACCACAACCGGGATACAAGTCAATGCACTCATGCCGAACTGATAAAGTGTACCTTCCAACCCCAGAGTTAAAACCTCCAAAATGTCAAATCCAATGATGTATTCAGGCATCAGAACAACTAAAACTTAATAAGTGTCCCTTTTTAAACTGCCAATTTTCATATCAATTTTAGTCTGCACAGCAGGGGTCTCTTTTTCCCCCAAACCAGTAATTGTGAAATGCCATTCATTAAATGTTGAAGGATTCCCATGTATCAATGAGACCTCCGCCCCGGTGTCAATTAAGGCGCGGACCTCTTGGATATTTCCTGATTGGCAGAATAATTTCATTTTCACATGAGGCTGTCTGTTTACCATAATTCGGGCAGTTGTCACCAGAGTTTGGCCATAAACCTATTCATACTTCGAATGGGCATATTTAGACTCTATTTCCACCATTGCACTCACCATTTTCCTCAAATTTGCATAGGTTGGCTGAAATTGTGGGGATTCATCGTCTACATCTTCTACAGGTGGCGCGGAAGGTACCGAATCCCTACTGGGTTTCTGCACATCCTGCCGTTTCACTTGCTTGTATCTTTCTTTACCTTCCAGTCCTCATTTTTTGTATAACTTGTACATGTCCCGTGTTTCATTTCCATCAATGTCCTCCCGTGGCCTTTCATTCCGCCCCTCTCCTTCCCATTCACAGGGTATATTCTCAGCCTTTTCCCATTCCCCTAGGCCGACCAATTGCCGAATGGCATCCTCCCTGTCATTCCCACTAATAGTGTCATTGTGACATTCTTGTATGCAAGGGGAGCGGTTTGGATGATGGCATTTCTAGCTGAAACCAACAATGCTATCACTCCCATATGTTGGGGTGTCTCTAAATGAATTGCTTTCTTCATGGCATGCTCCCTCACTCTT
Organism: Ambystoma mexicanum; assembly: GCF_040938575.1. NCBI lineage: Eukaryota > Metazoa > Chordata > Amphibia > Caudata > Ambystomatidae > Ambystoma > Ambystoma mexicanum. The sequence goes on from NC_090921.1 coordinate 310,674,447, forward strand.
TGTATCGCCTCTCTCAAAGTATACCACTTCTCCTGCGTAGGCTATTTGGAGGCGATCAGATACTTGTGGTTGCACACTTGGGCCACCATTTGTAATAAAGAAATTTGCACCTCTCCCCCGTCATCATCACGGGAGAGGGCCTACACGTAGCAACTCCTGTATGTGCGTGTGAAAAGGGTAAAAACCTAGATGTGTCCGTGGTGTCAACCCGGAGACCCGCAGCCCTTCCATCAAACAATTTGACAACCCAAGTTAACAAAGATTCACCAGCCCTCTGTTTCAATTGGCTGATCATTTCCCCAACCTCCTGCTGGAAATAATCCTCTATCTTAGTAAAGTCAACCAACACCCCTCCGAGATTGTTGGGATTAGGACAAGCTTGCCTGTGCATCATTGGTTTAGCTGTTATCCCCGCCCGACCAGACTCTGGCCAGGAGACTACCTCCGGCTCTGAACCACTCTCTGTGCTGGTATGGTCGAAGACATCCCCATCCCATTGTTTGGGGTCCCAATCAACCCCTGTGGAGGCAATCACAGTTGCGACCTTACAGGTGTTCACCTTTCCTCTTCGCTTTCGATATTTGTATCGAGCAACTCTTACAGCAGCACGCTCTGCTACCGCCTGATATTTGTTTGTCTTATCATGATACAATTTCATTTGAAGCTGCTACATTAACGCAATCTGCTTCTCCGCCACGAGCTCCTTTTCCAATCTCAACACACTGCAGCTCCACGTTCTGTTAATGCACCTTTCAGAAAGCATGCAACAGAATCCAACCTCTACTGCCTAATGCGGAACACTCTTTCCCTTTCTCCACTGGCACCTGTTGTAGGAAGCCCTCTACCTCAGCCTGGCTTACCTCTCCTATGTTATTATGCCAGGTCTCACTCAGACCTGCACCTGATGCCCAGGTTTGCATTAGTTTATCATATAGACTTTTGGTCCACCCTCGGATAATCACTTCAGGAGAGTCTCTGCCTGCAGAACTTCCTTTCTTTCTAAACAGGGAACTCATGATATCAAATGAATGTTTCACGTGCCTATCAACAATACCACAAAACACCAATCCCTCTCATCAAATATTCATAAACCCAATAGTGCCTTGCGGAGTCCAATACTTCACATATATCAATTTAGCAGGGCATCTTTGGCATCAATAGCAGCACAAAGACCCTGCTCACTGCGCCAAATGTTTTGCTTTTCGAGGCACATGCAGGGGCCTCAGATTTCTGCACCCTCTTACCCCGACCAAAAGCAAACTTTTCGACTCAGGGAGGCAATGAAGCACACATAGAATACTGGTTAGAAAGATAAAATAAATGGATTGTTAAAGGCCCTTTATTCACACCCAATAAAGATACATATAAATAACACATAAAACATATACAAGATTAGATATAAACATAAAGAAAAGTCATCATCCTAGCATTGGTTGCGGAAGACACTTTCATCTCGGACAACTTAACACTGCTTAGTCCCACGAGCAGGCAGGCAGAGAGATCACTCATGCTAACGGGGTATGTAAAAACATATCTCTTTTGCATTATAATGTTGGCCTAAGCACGAACACATTGAACCGTGCTATCGCGGCCCCCGAACGCCATCCTGATTGTTTTGCTCTCTTTTCCAAGTTTTCATTCCAAACGAGGTAGAGATTCACAAAGTCACTGCTTGGAAACTCCTAAAACATGCCCCTGCACAGGAATGCTGAAACTGCTGAGCATATTGTTTGTCTTTAACCTTAGAGCCTTGAAGTACTGGCACGAACGTAGCTAATCTGTAAATTAGGTGCCTTCCTGGCTTGCTGGGTTCTCTTGCCCTTTCTGCAGCTAACTGTGAATCTGCATTGAGACTATTACATGAAGCACAATTCATGGCATATGTTGTTCTAAAAGGCCGAGCTACTGAGTAGAAATACAGGCTGACCTTTTAGTCTAGAAACAACATAGATAAAGTAGCACGAGGAATGTTACCTTGTGTTAGAAACATGATATATTTCTACACCCCACTCTGCTCTGCTTCCCATAGTGTCAATTGTCTGCGAGATGATGCAGAGTGTTGAAGCATATGTTGCTATGGTAAAATGCCACGTCTGTAGGTCATGAACCATCACCACATGATGGGTTAGCACAAATTCATCATGGTATTCTAAATTGTATAAAGTGTGTTCACTCCCCCATGTCTTAGCTCACTTTCTCTATGCCTTTATACATGCATCAACGAACCTGGGTCCGCTTAAGTGATAATAAACTGTTGTTTATATATTTGTTCCTCGTGCCTGGTGTGTCTTCATTTCTTTGCAGTAGACTTATATTTTTGGACTAACAGAATGGCACCTGGAACGTGGGCTCTTCCGATTATGACCAGTCAGTTTGCGAGGATAAAGTTGATGGACCGAGATCAGGGAGTATCAGGGGCCCCTGCACCTTGAGACGCGATTCCTCAGCAAACAGCTGCTTACGATCTCTGTACGCCACGCTTCGCCCAGAGGTCACGACGGCAAGATTACCGGAATAGAGGCTTTTTGGGAAGACGGCCAGTCACAATGAGGGTTCGATTTGATGGGGGATCCCTCTTTGATTAGAATCAGATGAGTCTGTTTCAAACTGATAGTGTCTGATAATTTGTTTAGTTTAGAGAATATCTTAAGTGTAAAATATTGGCCTGGTAGAACTGCTTTTCAGTCTACAATACTGACGATGCTTTTGTAAAAATCATTTTCTTTTGATTATACACAATAAAAAAATTCTTTTTTTTAAAAAAAAAACAGCTTTTTCAGACATGCCAGGTTTCAGCAAGTTATCATCTTGTTGGGCAACGCTTTGTTGCAAGAGAAGACAACTGAATGGTTTGGAACATAGTCAACCAGTGCCACCCAAGGAGTCGCCGGCCTATGATATGTGTGTAAAATATAGTTTAGGAGTTTAGTATTCAATAGTGTTTGGCATCGTCAAATCAGACATGAACCAGAACTTCAGTGGCCAGAACTAGGGAGTTTTGAGATGGCAAGAATTGGGCGTTTGGTGACTACATTATTACACAAGAAAGCAAGACCTGCTGCATTTGACATCATTAGGGATTGGCGGAAGGATGCCACCCAACGCAAAAGCAATGAGGAATACGCATGTAAACACCTTACACAGGCTAGTAGAGCCTTAGCACATGACCAACAAAAGGAAGAAGAAACTATTAGGAGTATGGATGGGGGTTACAATTAGAAGTACAGAAAATATACCTGTCAAAGGATTTGCATGCATCTGATGAATTGATAAATAAACTCTTAAATGAAAAGGGAGCATCACCTACTACACCGCCTCCATATATACCGCCACAGCCACAAGCACCACAAGCACAGGTACCATTGCCTGCACCAGCTACACATTCTAATAATTTTAATTTGCCTTCCTAGTGCACACGACTTGCTCTTAATTTCGTTACCAGCTACTTCTGCTACTCCACTTTTGAGACATGACAATACTGCTCGCGATCAGAGAATTGTAACACGTAGCACAATACCGCCAGTATGAAAGAGGGAATTGCGGGAGTGGGCAGAAAAATATATAGAAGGGGTAATGTAGCATCGACTTTGCATTCCCTATCAGACCATGTGGGTATTCCTGAACAGAGGATATTTATAGAACAAATGGGTTTATTCTTAGCTGAGGTTTGGGGTGATTTAACAGATTCGGCTGTAACACAGGAATTGCAGGATTTTAATTTTATGTCCTGTACTAGAGATACCGCACAGAAAGTGCACGATCATTTATCGAAATTATTTTTCTTTAAACATGAACTTGATTGTTTGCACCAAATAGCATTAGACAACGGTACCCAACCACCTTCATATGTGCAGGAAGGATGTTTGCCTCAGTCAAAAACAGTTAGTGAAGAAATGTACATATGTACAAGAGACACTCTTAGATGGATCTCAGATGCCTCCATTTCACCCATCGAAGTTCATTACACGTTCAGCCAATATTCTCTGCCTATGCAGAGAAAGGTATTACAAGTTATATTAGAATATTTGCAGGATGAATGTTTCATAAGAAAATTGTGTTGTCCTGCTGATATTATGGTAATTTACAAACATGTGTTTACTGCTGACACCACGCTAACTTCATTGTCTCTCGATTTGGCTTTACTCCTTAATAAACGTTCAGAATTTCCCACTGTAAAATTGCCTAATGGCAGAGATTCCTCCAACTCTTGTACCGAAGGTAGAGATACCTGCTGTAGGGGGAGCAACTGCCAGGAGCATTCCAGCCCATTATATTTCACAATTTGTTCATGTTCCATTGTCCTGGCAGGAAGTAAACACTCTTAAGCAGTCTATTCCAGACATTAGAAAGAATCCTACATTGTTCTATAAAGAAATAGAATCAATTCTGAATTTGTCAGTTTTCACTTTAGGTGATATCAACTTATTATTCCCTGTAATTTTACCCACAGATTTATGGAAGCAAATTAGGACTGTATATGATCAAGCTGCAATGGGCGATACTTGAGTTGCCCTGGAACTAGCTCATAGATCTAGGAAAGCTGGAGAGAAACCGCTGCAGAACATATTCATGTTACCGAACCACATAGTGGCTAAGCTTAAAGCTTTAGTGCCAGAAAAGAGAATTATTTGGGATAAATTAACCACGTGCATGCGAGGGAGCAACCACATTTTTCAACAGGTTTGAACAGGTATTTTCAGATTTCAGTGGTCAAGATTTGAGTACGGAACCTGGAAAGAGATTGTTTGTTGACAAATTTGTGTGAGGGTTACTGCCAGACATTCAGTCGCAGATCACTGCTTCTGAAAGTGCATTGCAGGCTAAGTCGCAATCTGAAGTTTTACATATTGCTCAGTATTACGAGAATAGGGTTAACAATGAGAAGGAGAAAATAGAGAAGAAAAAAGAGATTTGAAGACTAGGATACTTTTGCAACAAATAGCAAGAGGAGCAAGGGAGAGAATGCACAGCCGAGAGGTCAGTTCGTACTGCAAACGGGGCCTGTTCATATGAATCAATGTGCCTATTTAGGCAAGAGGGTCACTGGAGGGCACAATGTCCGACCCTCCAGCAGAGAGCAGCGAATGGAACGATCAGTAGAAGATCGAGAGCACGCCATGGCATGCCCGGTCCAAATAGGAATCAGTTTGCTCAAAATCAGCAGAACCAACCACAGGATAATAATGCAGGTAATCAGGGAGGTCAGCAACAGAATACTGGTAACACGAACACTTTTGAAATCAATTTGCACTCCTATTTCACTGAAGATTTCACATCCAATGATGTTTTGTTTCTCTAGGACAGCCTGAACCAGAGTCTGGAACCTATTCTTATTCCCATAGATCAGAAAGGTCCCTAAGAAGAAATGAAAGTCGGGAATAGGGCACATGTTTTTCTATTAGACACCGGAGCACAGAAGTGCTCCATTGACCATCTGCAGGTTCCAGATATCCCACTGTCAGGGCAGAATAATGTTTCTGTAGGGGTTTCTGGTACTCCAGTAGTAAGTCTGGTTTCTCGACCAGTGCCAATAGCTTTGGGTAAATTCACTGACTCGTGTCCATTTTAATTGACTACGAATTGTGGTGAGAATCATCTGGGACTGAATTTGTTAAAGAAATTGCATGCAGTGATTTACTGCTCACCAGATGGAGTGCATTTGACCATTTTACCCAAGCTGAACTCCACTTCACAATTTATGACTTTGCCTTTACCAAGTGAATTACAACAAGTGCTTACTCATTTATGGGCAGTAAACAACAATGATGTAGGGGTACTAAATGTTGAGCCTGTACGCATAGTATTAAAATCTGGTATTACATTGCAATACATTCTGCAGTATAAAGTATCTGTTGAAGGTGAACAAGGTATTGCATCTGATTTAATGCAGCAAGGTGTTATTGAAGAGATTTCTGGCAGTACATGTAATAGCCTGGTTTTGCCTGTTTATAAGAAAGTTGATCATGCTTACCCTACTGTTTTGTTATTGATCTTTGTGCGATTAACAAGGAAGTAGCACCACAGTTTCGCATTGTCCCTGACATCACTACCATCCTGACTATGATTCCTGCTACGGCAACACATTTTTCCATCATCGACTTGAAGAACACATTCTTTAGTATACCCATGCACCCGGACAGTAGATATTTGTTTGTGTTTTCCCTAGGAGGTTGCTCTTTCACTTCCACACACACCACAAGGGTACAATGAGAGTCCTAGCATTTACAGCAGAGCCCTTAAGGAACAACTCAATATGCTTGAATTGCCTTCCACTTGCACATTGATACAGTACACTGACAACCTACTTATTGCTGCAGATTCTGAGACCGTTTGCAAGGAGGTCACTGTATTATTATTGAAGCATCTAGCTGAGCATGGCCATAAAGCATCTCTGAAGAAGTTCCAATATTGTCAACATGAGGTCGCCTAGATACGCTATCTCCTGTCGAAGGAGGGTAGGCGCCTTGTGCCTGAACGTATACAAAGCATCTCTGGCATGACTGTTCCAAATACACAGAAAGAAGTTACGGCCTTTATCAGCATGGCTTTGTATTGTGGGCAATGGATTCCAAATGTTTCACTTTTTGATTAAGCCAATTCTGGCATTAACAAGGAAGGATGTAGCCTTACCGCTACCTTGGGATATGGATTGTCAAGGAGCTTTTGATCTGCTCAAAACAGCGTTATGTTCGGAGCCAGTTTTGGGCACACCAAACTATACGAAAGAGTTAATTTTGTTTGTGAATGAGCGGAATGGGTGTGCTTTGGCTGTTTTGACGCAGGAACATGGAGGAAGTAGACCATGCAGATATTTTTCCTCCAAGTTAGACCCTGTTGCATGCGCTTTGCCAAAATGTCTCAGGGCTGCAGCTGCTGCTGCCACCTCAGTGAAACAAAGTGAGGGTATGGTTTTGGGTCACTCCTTAACCGTGATGGTACCTCACTCAGTACATGTTCTGTTAAATAAAACACAGACTCAGCATCTCACATCTGCCCGGCTCACTAGGTATGAGTTGATCCTATTTGCACCTCACATGAAAATTAAGAGATGCTGTTCTTTGAATCCGGCTGAACGAGGATTGCACTAATAATGCATTCCATGACTGCCTGTACATTACTGAACAGGATACAAAAGGCAGAATCGATTTGAATGATACACCATTGACGCCTCCAGATGGAGAGCTTTTCTGTGATGGCTCTTGTTTTAAACTACCTGATGGCACTTCCACTGCTGCCTAAGCAATCACCACGTTAGACAACACTTTTGAGAGCAAGAGAATTCCACACAACTCCGCCCAGGCTGAGGAGATTGCTGCCTTGACTAGAGATTGTCAGATATCCCAAGGGCTCAATGTAAATATTTAAACTGATAGTCAGTATGCCTTTGGAGTGGCTCACAATTTTGGCAAACTATGGGCTGAAAGGGGATTTCTAGCATCTCAATTAAGCATAGTCTCTTGATAGTGCAATTGTTATCGGCATTAGCCCTCCCCAAACGACTAGCTATAATGAAATGCGCAGCACACCAGAAGGTGACTGATGACACTGGAAAAGAAAAAGGAAATGCCTTTTCAGACAAAATAGCTAAAAAAACTGCCACCAACCCACACTCAAAAATGTATGTGTTAGATTCTGCTAAGGGGGGTTGCTGAAATGGGGATGGTGGAGGAAGGCGTTAGTAGTGTGAAAGAGATTCAGGCTGAAGTTACAAAGGAAGAAATTGAATATTGGGCTTCTGAACCTGCAGGGTTGGATAATGAGGGTTGTTGGGTTGACCAGGAGAAACAGAGATGGATGCTGCCCAACACATATGTGACAGCAATAGTTTCTATAGCACATGGCCCACCACACATTAGTGCGAAGAGCATTTGTAAACACTTTGACGCAGACTGGTACAATGATAACATTCCCAAAATTGCAGAACGATTAGTTCAGAACTGTATGATTTGCCTGCAACACACCATTGGAAAGGGTACACCAGGACCCAAAGGTAGTTTTGGACCTCCCTCTATGCCATTTGAAGTGATTCACTGTCAGAATTCCTCTTCACTGGTTGACCCCGTAGTGTAGAAGATGAATTCTTCCCACCAATGTACCCCTCTGAATGGTACCAATCACACATACAGAGGGATCAATTAATTGAAAGATGTATGGAATTCCCGTCGAGACCCACGTAACTGTAGAAGGAAAGAAGCACAATTAGTATCCAAGTATACTTTTAGGCTTCAAGCAGTTACTAACACCCCTTCCCCACTAACCTGATCAAGGAAAGAGCTGATCTCTGAGCATGGGTCGTATTTCGTAGTAAATACTGCAAAACAAACCACCCTTCTGGTTACAACCCCTTAAGTACAAGGCTGCCAACAATACTTTAACTGTACAATAACTTCTTACCAGAGATTCCAATAGTGTTGCACACGTAGTCACTGACACAGACTAGATAAACGAGGAAACCAAACCCCGTATGGCTTACACGAAATGCATCAACAGAAAGTTACCACTCCCGCGGTGCAGCCGATGCTGTCCCACGGAGCAGCGGAGGCTCTGTCGCTGGATGGAAAGCGCTCCCACGTTGCAGCAGAGGCTGTCCCATGGCGCAGCGAAGGCTGTGTCGCTGGACGGCTAACGCCTCCCACGTTGCAGCAGAGGCTGTCCCACGGCGCAGCGGAGGCTGTGTCGCTGGACGGCTAACGCCTCCCACGTTGCAGCAGAGGCTGTCCCACGGCGCAGCGGAGGCTGTGTCGCTGGATGGCTAACGCTTCCCAAGTTGCCGTTGCAGTGCCAAGAAGTGCAAGAAGTCAACTAGTAACACAATCCTTTAAACAAACCGGGTCAGAACGACACAGGCAGAATAGACCAAGGAGTAGGCAATTTCAAATCCAGGGATAGAAGGCGAAGGTCGAAAAAACCAGGATATCACCGAAGTACCGAAACAGACAAGGAAGATCCAAAAATCAAGGTCGGGTTCAAAAGCAGGGAGTCAAGAAACCAGGGAATCAGGAAACAAGGTCAAGAACGCAAAAGCTCCAAAAACAATGCTTGATCAGAAGCACCGAACAAGCAGGGAGGCAGGGTTAAATAACCAGGAACAAATGATCAGCGCCGTGACCCAGCACGTACGTTGCGTCTCCCTAGCAACGTATTGCCTAACTTCCATGGCAACCTCCAGCCGCCTCGGAAAGCCGGGTTTTGAAGTACACGTTTCCTGATTGCACGAAGCGTGCGTAGCCTGGTACGAAACCCTGTACGCATAACAGTACCCTCCCCTAAAGACGCGTCCCGTCCCCTTGAGGGCCAGAACTCCGATACCAATCGAGGAGCATGAATATGACTTACATGTTCCCAGGTTCTCTCTTCCGGACGTATCCTTTCCAATCCACATAATACATCCTGACACCCCTGGAAACCTTGGTATCCAGTATTTTGTGGATTTCATACTCATCTTCACCCTTCACAGACAGAGGAGGCGGGCGGGAAGGGAGCGTGGTACCAGGGTGAAAAAACTTAACAAGAGATACATGGAAGACAGGGTGTACTTTCCACTTGGCAGGAAGAGACAGCCTTACAACAACAGGATTTATCACCGCCGTGATGACAAATGGCCCGATGTAGCATGGGAGAAGTGCCCGTCTACCAGGAATATGCAAATTCTTCGTGGACAGCCAAACCTTACTCCCCACTGCGTATGTAGGGGCCGGAGAACGACGGACGTCAGCAAAACGTTTGGCATTGGACTGAGCATTTTTGAGATGAAGTTTGACCTGCGTCTGTATTGAAACAAGCTGCTGAATACAAGTGGAAGCCGCGGGGTGACGTGTAGGAAGAGCCGGAGAGAGAGGCATCGACCTAGGATGCCTACCATATAAAGCAAAAAATGGCGGAAGAGCGTGTAGATGTATGGAGAGAGTTGTTATAGGCAAATTCTGCCATAGAAAGTAACGAAAGCCAGGTGTCCTGATACTGATGAGTAAGGCACCTAAGATACTGTTCCATAGTTGAGTTGAGGCGCTCGGTCTGTCCGTCCATTTGAGGATGGTACGAGCTGGAATACCTTTCATCAATACCAAAAGAAGCGGTAAGGGATTTCCAGAAACGAGACGTAAACTGCGAGCCCCTATCCGAAATGATAATACAAGGGAGGCCAAAAAAACGGAAAACATTCTTTAGGAACAGATCCGCCAAGGCTGGGGCGGCAGGGAGACCCTGACAAGGTACGAACAACGCCAGCTTGGTAAAATAATCAATGATCACCCAGATGGTGTTGAAACCAGAAACCGGGGGCAAGTCCACCACAAAGTCCATGGAAATCATGTACCACAGATAGTCAGGAACAGACATAGACTGAAGTAAGCCTACAGGTTTGGAATGTGGACTTTTACATTGAGCACATACATAGCAACAAGCGATGTGTTCTGCAACATCTTTAGCCATAGAAGGCCACCAGCACCACCGTTGTAGAAGATCGAGGGTCTTCTTCGTACCCGGGTGTGCTGCTAACATCGAATCATGGCACCACTTGACGGCCTTCTTACGAATACCACCATCTGGAAGGAACAGCACACCCTTGATATGAGGCAAACCGCTAATAACTTCAATATTAAGTTTAGCTGCTTCCGTAGGATTGACTCTCACCCATTTCTGTAATTCATCCCGCAAGGTAGATTGTAAGGTACAAGCACAAATCACCTGATATGGCAATAAAGGACGACCATCTGTACTTGGAGGAGATGACTCGCCATGGATGCGCGAAAGAGCATCGGCCTTCGTGTGCAAAGAACCGGGGAGGTATGTTATGGTGAAGTTGAACATTGAAAAGAACTCATGCCACCTAGCATGCCTGGCAGTAGAACATTTAACTGACTGTAAAGGCACTAAATTTTTGTGATCAGTGAAAACCTGAACTGGGTATGCTGTACCCAATAAATGATGTCGCCAGGTCAGGAAGGAGTCCCGTACCGCTAACAATTCCCTTTCAGTAATAGTGTAGTTTCGTTCATAGGATGTAAATTTCCTTGAATGAAATGCCACCGGATGCAACCCCTTGGTTTCCGGGCATTCCTGAGACAATATGGCACCAAGCGCAATGTCTGAAGCATCAGCTTCTACCACAAAGGGTAGACCAGGATTAGGGTGTTGAAGCACCAGAGCGCTAGTAAATGCAGCTTTGAGACTCTGGAAGGCTTGATCACAAACCCTGTCCCAAAAAAAAACCTTTTTGTTGCTTGTTAAGGCTGTTAATGGGGCGACCAAAGTAGAAAAATCCCTAATAAACCTCCTGTAGAAATTTGCAAACCCCAAAAAGGATTGTAGAGCTTTCAACGAGGTGGGCGGGGGCCACTCTAAAACCACCTTAACCTTAGATTGACTCATTTGAATTCCTTTACTGGTTATGTCATACCCGAGAAATTCCACTTCCGAAGCATGGAAAATACACTTCTCTAACTTAGCAAACAGATTGTTTTCACGCAGTCTATGCAACACGCGAGCAACGTGTGTTACATGTAACTCATAGGATGTGGAATATATCAAGATGTCGTCCAAGTAAACTATCAGAAATTGGTCCATCATGTCATGAAAAACATCATTGATGAAATATTGAAATGTAGCGGGGGCATTACAGAGTCCAAACGGCATGACTCTGTATTCAAACAATCCATACCTGGTTTTGAAGGCCGTTTTCCACTCATCTCCGCTACGGATTCTTACTAAATTGTAAGCACCGCGTAGATCCAATTTGGTGAATACAACCGACGAACCCAGTTGATCCAGGAGCACAGAGATGAGAGGGATGGGATATTGATTCCTAACAGTGATGGAATTGAGAGCCCTATAATCAATACACGGACGGAGATCCCCCTCCTTTTGGGGCACGAAAAATAAAGGAGACGCCGCCGGTGAACGAGAGGGGCGTATAAACCCTGATTTTAGAGACTGATCTATGTATTCTTTTAGAACGAGATCTTCTTTGTGGGTTAAAGAATAGATCCTCCCTGACGATAGCTTACCCCCAGGAACCAGATCGATAGGACAGTCGTAGGGTCTGTGCGGGGGCAAAACCGAACCACCTCCTTCATCGAACACATCTTTGAATTCAGAATATTCCGTAGGCAAAACACTGGTTATAACCGCTCCGACAGTAGAGGCAATATCCAATAGAGAATGGCAAGGACTATTTGCTGGGAGCTTGTTCTTCCAACACAGATTCTCACAATATTCTGACATAAACTCAATCCTGCCTAAGTGCCAATCAATGGACGGATTGTGTAACCGTAACCACGGAAGCCCCAATATGAGCTTGAACTGAGGTGCAGTTATAAGATCAAAGAAAATAATTTCTGAATGTCCCATTATAGTCTCCATTGGCAAATCCTCTGTTTGCTGCATCACCATTCCAGAAACCAGGGAAGAGCCATCCACAGCGTTCACGGCTATAGGATTCACTTTATCAATAATAGGAAGACCCAGATCTCTGGCATACAAGGTATCAATATAGTTTCCTGTAGCGCCAGAATCTATGATGGCTGTGGCTTGAACAATCTTGTCTTGTGATAGCTTGAAATTCACCTCCATTTCAACAGGTTGAACTAGCAGGGAGTCCTTGAAAACGTAATTACTCAGCAATTGGACTCCTTTCATTGCCGAGCTTTCGCGTTTCCCTGTCTTTTGGAGGGCTTCTTGGTGCAAGCTTTCAATAGATGTTCCGATGATCCACAATAGAAACACAGATTGTTTTTCTTACGATTCTCTCTTTCTTCTGGTGAAAGAGGACCTCGTGTAGCTGCCCCGATCTGCATTGGTTCTGGTGCAACAGTAGACGATGCAGGGTTGATGTGGACGTCAGGAGCCACACCTCGTTTCTCCCCTTTTCGAGCTGCCTTGCAGGCGTCTATCTGAAGGACTAGTTCCAGTAGTTCTGGAAAAGAAGCTGGTACTACTGGAACCATAGCAAGGGTATCTTTTAAGGTTTCGGATAATCCCTTGTAAAACAAAGAGGCCTTCTTATCATCAGGCCAGCCCGTCTCAGCCGCTAATTGATTGAACTTTGCTAAATAGCCGAAGAGCGTCATATCCCCTTGCTGCAAACTTAACAATTCCAACTCCATGACTTGGGCCTTGTATCGAGTATTGAATACTTTCCCCATTGCTTCAATCAAGGCGTCACAATCGAACAGTAAAGGACTTCCCACTTCCAAAAGAGGGTTAGCCCAGGCAGCGGCAGTACCTCCAAGATGGGACAGTAGGAAGGCTGCCTTTGTTGCAGAATCAGGAAAAGAGCCAGGTCGACATAAAAAATGTAAGCGACATTGATTTAGAAACGTCCTGAAATGTTTTGGTTCCCCATGGAATCTCTCCGGTGGGGCCAAAGGAAATTGAGACGTAACATATACTGGCCCGGCCCCCGCCTGTGCAGATTCCAGTACCAGGGCAGCCAGTAGTACTGGTGCTGCTTGAGGCATTGGCTGTATAGCCGTTTGGAGTTCCAGAATTTGTTGTTGAGTAGTGGCATGAGCATTATCCATATCTGTTCTCAGATCTGCCACTAATTGGAGGAGGTTAGTTAAGGTCTCGTTGGGGTCCATGTTTAAAGGCTTCTGATTATGTCAGAATTCCTCTTCACTGGTTGACCCCGTAGTGTAGAAGATGAATTCTTCCCACCAATGAACCCCTCTGAATGGTACCAATCACACATACAGAGGGATCAATTAATTGAAAGATGTATGGAATTCCCGTCGAGACCCACGTAACTGTAGAAGGAAAGAAGCACAATTAGTATCCAAGTATACTTTTAGGCTTCAAGCAGTTACTAACACTCCTTCCCCACTAACCTGATCAAGGAAAGAGCTGATCTCTGAGCATGGGTCGTATTTCGTAGTAAATACTGCAAAACAAACCACCCTTCTGGTTACAACCCCTTAAGTACAAGGCTGCCAACAATACTTTAACTGTACAATAACTTCTTACCAGAGATTCCAATAGTGTTGCACACATAGTCACTGACACAGACTAGATAAACGAGGAAACCAAACCCCGTATGGCTTACACGAAATTCATCAACAGAAAGTTACCACTCCCGCGGTGCAGCCGATGCTGTCCCACGGAGCAGCGGAGGCTCTGTCGCTGGATGGAAAGCGCTCCCACGTTGCAGCAGAGGCTGTCCCATGGCGCAGCGAAGGCTATGTCGCTGGACGGCTAACGCCTCCCACGTTGCAGCAGAGGCTGTCCCACGGCGCAGCGGAGGCTGTGTCGCTGGACGGCTAACGCCTCCCACGTTGCAGCAGAGGCTGTCCCACGGCGCAGCGGAGGCTGTGTCGCTGGATGGCTAACGCTTCCCACGTTGCCGTTGCAGTGCCAAAAAGTACAAGAAGTCAACTAGTAACACAATCCTTTAAACAAACCGGGTCGGAACCACACAGGCAGAATAGACCAAGGAGTAGGCAATTTCAAATCCAGGGACAGAAGGCGAAGGTCGAAAAAACCAGGATATCACCGAAGTACCGAAACAGACAAGGAAGATCCAAAAATCAAGGTCGGGTTCAAAAGCAGGGAGTCAAGAAACCAGGGAATCAGGAAACAAGGTCAAGAACGCAAAAGCTCCAAAAACAATGCTTGATCAGAAGCACCGAACAAGCAGGGAGGCAGGGTTAAATAACCAGGAACTCCTGATCAGCACCGTGACCCAGCAAGTATGTTGCGTCTCCCTAGCAACGTATTGCCTAACTTCCATGGCAACCTCCAGCCGCCTCGGAAAGCCGGGTTTTGAAGTACTCGTTTCCTGATTGCACGAAGCGTGCGTAGCCTGGTACGAAACCCTGTACGCATAACATTCACTTTGACTTCATCGAGATGGAGCACTGCCAAATCTACAAATATGTGTTAGTAGTGATGTGTGCCTTTAGTAAATGAGTTGAAGCTTCCCCTTTGAGAGATAACACTGCCATATCTACTGCAAAAGTAATGCTAAAAGAGTATTTCCCTAGATTTGGATTACCCAGAGTAATTTGGTCCGATGATGGACCACACTTTATAGCGACTATCATGCTACAGGTATGATTGGTGCTACAAATTGATAAGAAATTTCATTCAGCAAGGCATCCGCAGAGTGCCGGTTTAGTAGAATGTCATAACGGTATCCTTAAGAATAACCTAGGAAAGGTGTGTGCACATAGTAAACTGAAATGGCCTGACGCCTTACCATTAGCCTTACCTTCAATGGGGACAGCGTCTCAGTCTACAATAGGACTTTCTCCCTATGAAATCCTCATGGGGAGACCTGCCAATGTATGGGATTCACCTAGACCAAAGAAACTACGTGAAATAGAGTACCCGTTATTAACTGACTTCTGCGATCAATTGACTCAAAACCTGCGTTTGATTCACCAACAGGTTCGAGCAGCTTTGCCCGAGAAATACGAAGGACCTGGTCACCGTATTCGACCTGGGGACTTTGTTTTAATTAAGGATTTCGAGAGGAAGTCCTGCCTTGCAGCTCGTTGGAAAGGACCCTATCAGGTACTATTGGCTACTCAGATGGCTGTTTGAGTCGATGGAAAACGCCATTGGATACATGCAGTGCATCTGAAACGAGTGCCCTTGCCTTTACCCTGTGACAAATGGAGGCAGTTGATGATCCTGATTGCAAAAGTGTGCCTTTGAATGAGGACACCCATTCTGATCCTGAGCAAAATCTTGAGCCCAAACAACTCAAGAAATCCTCACTTTCTTCAGGCTCTGTTCCTTTGTTCACCGACCACTCTGTACCGAGAGTCACGAGGTACAACCTTTGACAACGGAAATATTTAGGGAATTACATTTTGATAGATTAGGACAGTGTAGTTTGTATACTGCATCCACAAGAAACCAACTTCCTTCCCTCCAATCCCCCTAAAGACTGTTCAGAGTTCCACAGAGGGGCAGGGCAAGAAGAAGACTACAAGCAAGATCGGCCACATGGTCAAACGACACTTATGGATGAACTTATAAAGCCTGTTTCAGTGAGGCTTCTTAACGGACACTGAAAACTATGCCTATATTTGGGCCACATAGAATCGAGGACATGGAAAGCATTGCCACTGGAAAGCCCATATCCATATCAATGAAATCCCTCTGCTGAAACCATGTGCCACAGATGGCCCAAGAGTCATGAGGATGTTTCAAGGGTTTTGATTCAAATGTTTTTTGTGCCCTATGGCTGTATTTCATCTAGTGTCAAACCTCGTCCCTAATACAGGTGTTCGTAACTCCTGGTTAGTGCTACTGAAGGTTGACATCCACTGTCTGAATCTGACCTATACTACTGGTAATGATCTATGATCTGGCAATCTAGACTCCCTCAGGGACTCCCTAGCTGTTCCTACTATACTAAGTTGATAGTGATCTAATGGGGCGTGGATAGTGCCTTACAATTATTCTGATTGATTCACTCTTCATTTAACACGCTTACTCTCACCTATCTCTTTGCTACTCTTTCTTCTGGTCTACTTCATCTCTCTCATCCCACCACCCCTCTGTCCCTGTGATAGTCTCACTCCTCCTAGCTACTACCTCCACCCTTTGATGCTACTCCTCCTTATTCTCCTATACCCCACCCTCTCTACAACTCCCTCTTCCACACTACTAGCCCCTCCTGCACACTACTACTACTATTCATTCATGCACAATACTACTACTCCCTGCTCCACATTATTAGTACTACTGCCATCACACTACTACTCCATCCTCCAAACCACTACTCAGCCACCCTTCTTTCACACAGTAACATTCACTTTTGTGATAGGTCAGAATCAGGGCTCGGACAATGAGGCATGGTTCAACGTTCTTTTATTTTTTTTGCTCCAAGTCAAAATGAACCTTTCTGTAACCCTTTAAGCTCATACTATATTCTACAAAAGAGGGTCAAAAGAGTGCTCATCAGGATGTCAAGACGTCTTGAACTGAATAAGGTCCTTGGTGTGTAATCCAGCTGTATCTGACCACTCTTTCCCTATGCTACAAAGGAAAACAACAAACAACCAATCAAGACTTTAGGGAACTACGCTCAGGGAGGCGTGGTTGCTGGCTTCCGACCCAACTCAGCCCCTCTTTGTCATAGACTCTTGCCTATGTTTTATAGCTCAAGTTATAGTTCAAGTCTTGATGAATGGAACGATACACCGGTCTTACTGTGTCTCATGCCACATTTGATGTCCTTCAGTCTCTCTCCACACTGGGGCAGCTCAGGTACTGGTGGCAAAGACATTTTCTGTACAATTGATAAAAGATTGGGTTTTGAATTCATTTGGAAGGATGCTGAGGAACTATTAATAGATATGTGTGCACTTATTCCTTTGATACGTACGATAGTATCATCGGACATTGACTTTATTGAGTTGGTGGGTATTGAAGGAACTATGGCACATTTCTATTCTAAAACTGTGGCTTTGCTTGTATAGAATCACACAGAAGATTTCAGTTAAATGGGCACAGATATTTTTATTTCATAGATATTAATAAGCAATAGGGTGACACATTTATCAGAACAGGGGAAAATCTGTGCTGGAACAAAACTATGCCTGTTAAAATAAGCTGTGTGGCAGAGAATCAGCTTTCAAAAAGGCTCTTGTGTTCTAGAGAAGGCCCCAAGGGGGAAGAACAGCCTGAGGATTGGTCGTGGCTTCCAATAACCCTAGTACAACCCCATATGTGAGAAATAAAGTGGCCAATATTTAAGGGGATACAGGTAGGAGGGGAGAGGAGCTACCATTAGTATGTCAATTTTGGAAACAGGCAGCTTCCTGATTGATCCTTCCAGCCCATGCGATTGCAGGACTGCAGATCAGTGTTTTACCAGCTATGCCCTAGGAAGGAAAGAGCAACTCATTGTTCCTTGAAGCCATCAGAAAAGGCCCCTACTAGAGCTGGAGCTAGAGCTGGAACTAAGCTGAAGAAGATCTCTGCATGTGGAGCACCCTTATGCCTGACCTTTGTCCCTGACCAGCCATTTTGGAAGCAGGCATCTCTCTGAATGATCGTTTGATCTATGTGATTGAAGGTTTGTAGATCCGGTTTTTACCAGCCTTGCACTGGGAAGGAGAGAGCTACTCATTGTTTATATGAAGACAGCAGCCAGCAGCAACAATCCTGCTGGAACTGAGCCGAAGGCCTCTAAATTTGTCTCACTGATTGGCTGGGCTCCTCATTGTTCCTTTGAAGCCAGAAACACCAACCTTAGCCAGCA
This sequence comes from Ambystoma mexicanum, assembly GCF_040938575.1. Classification (NCBI taxonomy): domain Eukaryota; kingdom Metazoa; phylum Chordata; class Amphibia; order Caudata; family Ambystomatidae; genus Ambystoma; species Ambystoma mexicanum. The sequence goes on from NC_090921.1 coordinate 310,692,661, forward strand.
CCCTGCAGGAGCTGAGCTGAAGATCTCTAAATATGGTCCACGTTTTGTCTGGACCTTTGTCCCTGAGGAGCCATTTCGGACGCAGGCAGCTCTGCAATTGTTTCTGCTAGCCAATGTGCTTGCAGAAAGTAACATCTGATTTATACCAGGATTGCCTTGTGAAGGGGAGAGCTTGTTCTTGTTTCTTTGAAGCCAGCAGTCAGCAGAAACAACCCCTGCTCATTCCCTGCTAAAGAAGGAGCTGGGCTAAAGAACAGCTCTTCATTTAGACAATTGTTTTTGTCGCCTTCGTCACTGAGTGGCTATTTTGGAAGCAGGGACCTCACTTATTAGTACTTCAGTCTTTGTGCATCTAATAAATCCCTGTCCAGAGACGTCCACCACCTTGTGTCCATAGCAAACGGCTACACAGAAATGGGCAGGTTCAGTTTAGCCCTTGTAGTACAGGCATGACCAGCATAGCTACACTGAACTGTATAGTAAATTACAATCTCCATTGACAGCGTTCTTGTTCTATCTACTAATTACAGACTGATTTTTTGTCTTCTGATGACATGTCCCTGCCTTTGGTCTAAGGTCCTAGAATGTCTATTGCTCTTTAATAAAATATTCTGACCTGTGTTTCTTTTCCATTAAAAAGTGGCACCTACCAATCGCTATGGAACCCATGGTGTATTCCATTGAGAAGCATATATTTAGAGGGCTGAACATCAATGGAGCACATGTGTTCCTATCAGTACATGCAGATGATCACATGATTTATGTTAAGAACCCCTCTTATTATTCAGACCCAATACTTGTGGAGATTCCTGCATTTTGTGGTACCTCTGGACTACAGGTAAACCCGATTAAATATGAGGTGTTCCTAATCAAAGATTTTGAAATTGACACTGGACAATTACTTTGGCGTCAGGACTTGGTTCGCTATTTAGTCAGACATGTTGCCGAATGCAAGCACGATCATAGCCTTACCTCACATGGAATTACTACAACAGCTTGTACTGAAAATGAACCAATTAACTCACAATGGTAATATGCATGGTAATATTACAGAATGGCTTTATTTGTATAGGAATATTCTAATTAAGCTACTGATATCCCTTTTCAACAAACATTGTCAGTTACTGAGTAGTCTGGTTTGGAGCACTAGTCAACCAAGGGTTAAATGGGAAATTCTAGCACAGCCATTGGGATGTGTTGGTATGGAGATACCAGACTTAGACATGTACTATTAGGTGGTACATTTTACACGTGTACGCTGCTCGTTTACTTCCACTCATAGAGCCCTGCATGTCAACCTAGAGAGAGCATTACGTCATCCACAAAAGTTAACTAGCAAATCAATTGAGCGACCTAAAGCTTTCATTAAAGTTATTAAATACGGTCGACACTTCAGTTTGGGCATGCTGGAGGTTACATAAACAATTGGGGTTGAACAGATCTTTTTCTACAAACTCCATTGGTTGCCAGTTTCTACCCGCATTCAATTTAAATCTTTGTGTATTATATCGCGCTGTACACCAAAAAGATTGCCTGTCACTGCAAAACAAATGTCTGCCTTACCATCCTAGATGCTCGTTGCTGTTAGCCTTACAGGCGCTGTTGGTTGTTCCCAGCTATCGTTTTGGGCGATGGGGGGGGGGCTTCTCCATTGCCCGGCCTAAACTTTGGAACCAGATGCCTTTAACTCTTAGATCTATCTCTGATTTTAATCAATTCAAATCTCGGCTGAAACCCCATTTGTATTCTTGATTTTCAGTATTGTTAGGTTGTACTGTTTTCTATTTTGTTTCCATCTTTTTTGGCACATTGATGGCCTTGGGTGAAAGTCCCGCCTCATAGGAATCAGATAGATAGGCCCTGACAGTTACTTTTGAGCCTGTCTCTTGGAGGGGTTTTGCAGAATGAGGCTTGATACATTTGCAAGAGGTCTGGTCGGAAGGCAACTTTATAACATATCAACTTCAGAGAGAAGTGGATTCTACTAGCAGGTATGTATTATGGTACAACAGCCTATGCACAGACACGAAAGTTTTTTCTTGATTAATGTATTTCTCATGGACAGTACTTGGGTTTTTGCTGACATCAGCTGAATGTAATCACACCATTTCAAGGCTATATAAATGAACGCTCTTCACACAGTGGCAATCGCATAATTCTAGAACAAAGTGGGTTGAAGGGTTAGGCAGGCAATTGACTGGCATGCAGTGGATGGCAGCTATGAAACACATGCATAAGGTATCAATGCGCTACTCTCATAATGAATTAATCTTTTATAATGTGCTTAATACCGGAGACCACTCTCTAAACACGGGACCAGGATTCAGACTCGTGTTGCTCTGCGTTAGCTTTATTCCAAGACAAACGAGTTGCCCCTGAGCTGTCCCACCTGCCCCTCATAAACTCAATCATTTTAAATATGTGCACCAATATCACTGCATCTCACAACTAGCAAAATATAGCTCACAATATAATGGTCAATGTCTCAGAGGCTGCACTCCTGATGCAGACGTTCTACATTTGGCATGGCTATCCATTTGTTCTGTCATTTTCGAGACGGTCTGGCTAAAAAATAACAGACATAGTAGACAGTGGAATTGTAAGATCAACTCGAACAGTTTATTGGTCTGCTCCTCTGACTTTAGCAAGACGGAATCACGATTCATATGAATTGCTTGTCTATTGGCTAAATTTCCTGCAGCTAAATTGTGGTTAAAATGAGCTGCGCCAACTGTAAATTCATGGATGAAGAAGCTGTTATGGTGCAATGAGCAAGAATTATATACATTATAAGGAATGTGGTAAATCCCTCCTCGAGTCCAAAAGACTACTGGAGGAAATGATGGCTTTGTCTGAGCCAGAGTACACGAGCGGAGGAGAGTAATGGGTAGTTCTCTGGGAGTTTCATCTTGCAAACTATATACCGGATCCTTTAATGCTCAAACTAGAAACTAAAAGAACCTGTGTAATCTGGCAACTGCATAGTAACACTAAATTCAACATTTATTGACGTATATACTGTTAAATTGACTGGGAATGTTATGTAAAAATATTAATGTTGTCAACGCACGATTATTAGATGCAATAAAAAGAAGTTAAAACAGACAATAGAGGCACCTGCCACCTTAGTATTTTCTTTTGCAGATTAAGGATATTTCTGTAATTCCTTGTGGATATAGAAATTACATCAGGTCTTAGGTTCCTGTAATACGGTTGGTATATGTCACCTGACTCTGACTTGAACTAAAACTATTAATTTGTCCCTCAAGGCACCTGCATTTTTGCTGGTGTATTTAATATGCATCTGACCTGGATTTAAAAAAGGGAAATTGGGCGAGGCCCCTAAGGTCCTGTATTATTGCCTGTTCATTTACATTTCAACTGACCTGCATTAAAATAAAATGAATCTGGCCCCTATGGCCCTGTATTTTTGTTTGTATATTTAGAATGCATCTAACCTGACTTTAAGAAATATAATCTGGCCCCTAAAGTATTTTTATTTATTTTCGCTGGTGTATCTAATCTGCATCTGCATCTGCCCTGCATTTACAAAATGTATCTAACCCCAGATATATTGTAGCTCTGCAAGTGACTCTAATCTGCATCTCATGTTCTTTTGAAAGCTTAATCTGACCTTTAAATTCTTAGAGTACTGCTGCAACCAGCTCCCACTCAGCACAGACCCACTCAAGAACAACCATTCGTTGAAATGGATAATATTCACAATACCCTTAAGTAGTGTGATTAAATAAACTTCCCACTTGGACTTGCCTCTAAAATTGAACATATAATAATAACCCAGACACCCCTTAAACTGACTGCTATTGGGCCATAACAACAAAGAATGGTGGACAGACATTCTCATTTTAAGTAATCCCCTACAAGATGACGCCAAAAACCTGTTTCAATTAATTTTCCGAGCCCCTATAAATGCAGGACTGCATTGGAACACAGCCATCCCGCCACACAAAAAAGACAAACTGACCATAAACACTTACAATAATGCACCCATCATATTCCAGGAAATCGACCTTGATTGCCCTATATGACAGACTACCCAAACTTATTAACGTAATAAAGAAAAGTAAGACCCTCCAACTGACCCTTAACCTTCAAAGCAACATACCACTAACCGACTCAGGAAATCAATCAATGCCAACAACGCGGGCAAACCCTGAAAACATCGGTCCAAGGTGGAGCGTACATAATCTCAGAAACGCTACTAAGGGTCCAACCCCCCAACATGCCAAGCTAAGCATACTTACTATAGAGGACCCTACTCCAGCTATCAGTCTAAACTGCAACAAACCACAATCACTCTCTACCAAATAAATCAGAAATCACATATCAGAAAATAGGCACAGTTAACAATAGATTGGATATCAAAAATTCAAGCAATGTCTGCCAATGCATAGAAGAGTTCAACCTGGACTTAATATGAATCGCAGAAACATGATATCATGCACTCAATGCTCATTGACTGCATGATATCATCTGGCTATAAAATAATTGTCTTAGATAGAACTAGTTAAGTAGGAGGATGAACCCTGTCCTACCCAGAGAGACAACGTTATCCCCGGTGAACACACCTAGTATAGTTTTAAAATGTGCCTGCAAATATTGCAAGTTATTGTGGTCTCCCACCCTCTCGGAGCCAGTCCCTCATTTTCCACTGAATGGTCAGTGCTACAGGCTAGTATTCAAGCCATCTCAGATCCTTGCAATACAAATTCCAACTCACTTTCCCAAACCATGAATAATATGGGTTGCAAACCCTCGATTAACAAGCCTACACACAAATGGACATGCCATTGGCATTATCTACTCATTTGCGCCAGACTACAAACGGATGACACACATGGAAATGTCATGGCCTGCTCACCATCTGCAAAATAAATGGGAGCACAAAAACCATTACATAAACAATCTAACCAAAAAGGACAGCCATAAATATTCTATCCTTAATGGACAAATTAACCAAACGAACAAACAAAATTTAGAAAAAATATTTCACACTGCTCCAGATGAGAAATAATGCTGGAAACAACCCCTTCAATTAGAAGAAAACTAAACATAGAAATCACTATGAAACTGGACATCATTGCACCAAGAATCTGAAAAGAATAAAAACCAGGACCAAAATCAACAACAAATAGTTTGATTATGACTGGCCTGTTTTACCTCACCTAAAAGGAAAGGCCACAATCTAGAACACGCATGGGGAAACCAAAGTCACCTCATGATAAACTGGCATGCAAAGTTCATAGCACAGGCTACGATGGTATCATTGTAAAAAAAGAAAAAACTTTACTATTAGCATTGTATCTCTTCTGCAGAATAAAAAATGAAGGACATTTTCAAAGTTTCCAATTAACTAATCCACTCACAACAAACAAGTAATCAACCAAAACCCTCAGAGGAACTGGCACACTCTTGCTAGGGCCTTTTAGTATATACAAATTGGTAAATGTCAAGCCAACATTGATCACCAGAAGCAATCAGACAGAACATCCACCATAAACCAGGGCCATCTGCCTATGTTTATAGAATCAACTCCATTACAACTGAAGAGCTGATTGATATCAATACAAAAATTAAACATCTTAGCTAACCATTCTGATTATGCCCAGCCACCATGATCAAGGAAAACATAGCTAGCATGGTCAGGCCACTGAGCAAATTTTCTAATGCACCACTAACATCCGGCTGTATCACAATATCACCAAGGAGAGATAACTGAAAACTACAGACCCAGTTCTAACATTCCTTTCATTGCTTAAATCTTGGAAAGATAACCACCCAACTCTTCCTTCATTCACTGAGAAGAGAATCTCCTACTTCACGAAAACCAATCTGATTTTCGCTCAAACAGGGGTATGGAAAAACGTTTCCTTTTTATGAAAGAGGAACTCCTGAAAGCACTTGACAACAATACACTAACGGCTATATCATTCCTTAATCTATTGGCTGCCTACGATACAGTCAACCATCATACACTAATACAAACATTGAAAGTGCACATGGTAATAGATGGTACTGCCCTGAGGAGGATCACCAACTATATTGGCAATTGTGCAATGACGGTTAAAATGGGAGACTTCCACTCAATAATCTTCCCCTTAAAGTGTGGTGTTCCCCAGTGCCACATTGTATCCCCATGCCTATTAAATGTTCACACCGAACCTCCTAGCAGATATTATTGAAATCTTCTCAACGTATTTGCAATCATACATGGGTAATTCTCAGGCACAAATGAACCAGGATTAGACCATAGATGATAAACTCTGCCTTAATGCCTTCAGAACAGAGATGGTCTTCTTTGGGATACCAACCCCAAAAACAATACCTTTCAAACAGCCACCCCTCATGGCTATGGCACCTACATTGATTGATAAAGTTGCTACTGTACATTTACAATCTCATATCTCAGGGGCTGGCATTCTGCACAAAAAGCTATCTGGTTTCTGCTGTTTTCACAGTACTGAGAGTGCATTACTGGATTTACAGACCCATATGCTATCCAAGATGGAGCTGAGCAAATCGTTGCTGCTGGTATTGATAGGTTTATCGGCAGCCTTCGATTTACTTGATCATATGATTCTGATAGATCGGATGGCCACTCTGGGGGGCCTTTCAGTTGAAGCCATTAAATGGCTAAAATCATTTCTCGAGGGACGTCACTCAAGAGTCTATTGGGGTGAAAATGCTTCTGAAATTGAAATCACTACATGTGGAGTCCCTCAGTGGGCATGTCTATCCCCCTTACTGTTCAATATATATATTATCCCACTGTGAATGAATTTGAAAATGTGGGTTTCTTTTTTCCTAACTATGCAGACGACTTCCAGTTGGCACTAGAGATCAGTGAAAACTATGAAATTGATCAGGGGAAGCTGGATTCAGTCTATCAGACCATCAAGGGCTGGATGACAACAAATTGGTTATGCCTGAATGCAGCAAAGACCCAGCTCATTATCTATGGGCCCCAGCATGCCAGAGATAGGTTGAGTCAGTCCTTTGCGAGTTTTATGATTGATGGTAGTCAGATAGCAGTCATGTCCAAAGCTTACCTGGAGGCCAGCCTAAATAGTGGTGCCCATGCTGAGGCAATAGTAAAAAACCCTAATTACCATCTTAAAGTGTTACAACAAGTTGCTCCCTTGGTCTCAAAGGAAAATCGTTAAACTGGTCAGGGCGGTGATACTCCTACGACAGGACTATTGTAATGCTCTCTTAGGTGCGTCAAACAAAGAAGACGTCCAGAAATGTGCATAAAGTGCAGAATGCTGTGGTACGTATTGTGCACCAGATGAGTCGTTTTGAACCTACTTTTGCTGCCGAAGCGAGTTGCAGTGGTTGCATGTCTATGCAAGGATTCAGTTTAAGTTGTTGACTGTCTGTCACAGATGTGTCTTCGGAGATACCCTGATGTACCTTAAGGATTGGTTGAATGTTTATCGGCCAAAAGAAATCTTCGATCCGCCAAGGCCTGCTGCTTACGAGTTGACCTCATAAAATGCGCCTGTGGAAACGGTTGTGCCTTCCATGCCCTAGCAGCGTGGGATTGGAATGACTTGCCGGAACTTCTTCGTAAGGAAGAAAACCACCTGGCTTTCAGGAAATTGTTAAAGACTAGACTGTTTGAGTAACATCTGGAATATTGCTGGCTTTATGATCTTCTCTGTTAGGGTGCCTGGATGCCTTTGGGCTTTGCCGCGATACAAATCCATTAACATAACATAACATAACATAACATAACAGGAAAGGGGTTATGGAGATCTGGCGATCGTAAGCAGGGCAAGAGTGGTTGGCTGTGGGTTTCTTGAGAAGAGGGTGCAGAAGAGAGTGCTTCAGAGGGTTGGGGAAGGCCCCGGAAGGCAAAGGAGAGGATATAGAAGTTGGCCAGAGCAGGAGCAAGGGTGTCAATTTGGTCCTTGATGGGTTTAGGTGAACAGGAAAGAACCTGTTTTGACAAGACCTTCATAGATCCGACTTGTCTAGGAACCTTGTCATGGGAGAAAAGAGGAAAGGAAGAGAAAGTGAGTGGGGGACAGCTGCAGGAGGGCCAGGGGTAGGGGAGAGAGAAGGGGGAAGAGAAGGAGAGGTGGGGAGGGTGGACAGGATCTCCTGGGTTCTTGAGGTGAAATGAGAGGCAAGGGCCATGCTAAGGGGCTGGGAGGCGACAAGAAAGGTAGAGAATGCAGCAGGTTGGCCAACAGAGTTTGGTTCAGTTGTTGGAGGCCACAGAGGCACGGGCTTGGATGTGGGCTCTCTTCTTAGTCCGAACAACGAGCCGGTAATTCCTTTGGAGCAGGCGGCAGGCCATTTTCCCAGAGGATGTACAGGAAGCCCGCCAGCCTGCAGCCCGAAGCTCAGCTACAACGTGTTTACCTTGGAAACAAGACAACACGGAGCAACACAGGTTCAATCCCCGGGTCCGCGCTTAGAAACCTCTGGGTATTAAGTGCGTTATAAATAAGCTATCATATCATATCATAGCCACCCTACACTCACGTTTAAGGTTAGCTAGTTCAGAGTCATACCAAGAGTTGCACTTGGCTTTGGGCTTCAAGCGGATCCTCATGACAGGGGCGAGATCATCCAGAGTATCAGAGATAGAGCATGGAAAGGGATGTGTCAGAATGTGAGTCAGCCAGAGGAGGAGGAGAGAAAGTGGTGGCAAAGGCCTCAACTGACACATTTCATGGATCGGATGACCGAGAAGGTAGGTGGCCGTGTTGGAGTTGGCTTGGCCTGAGGGGTAGAGATGGAGAGATGGGAGGAAAGAAGGGAGTGATCACTCCAGGAGACGGGAGTCAGAGGGATGGAGACGGGGAGGTTGGAGGAAATCAGAGCATCCATTGTGTGCCCTGCGGAGTGAGTAGGGCCAGAAAGGAGAATAGAAAGAGAGACAGAATCACGCAGGTCATGAAAGAGTACAGAGGAGAAACAGGGAGCATCCAGATGGATATTGAAGTCACCAGGAAGGAGGAGTTGAGTGGTTGAGGCCAGGAGGGAGGGGGAAAGGTCCGCCCACTCAGAGAGGAAGGAGGTGATCTGACCAGGTGACTGATAGATGGTAGCCAAGGTAAGAGAGTGACCAGGAGTGAGAGAAAGCCTGCAGACAAGGCATTCGAAAGAGGAGTAGGTCTGCATAGGAATGATAGAATCAGGAATCCACTCTGGGAAGATCAGGGCTACACCCCCTCCGGGCCGGGTGGATATGGGTGCAGAGAGGATCTTGCAGCTGTCAGGGAGGAGAGTGTCAAAACTCATGACAGAGCTGGCCGTAAACCATGTCTCAGTGAGACTAAGGACATTGAGGTCAAGTTCTTCAAGGAGGACACAGATATTGGAGGAGTGTCAGACAGAGCCCGAGGGGGGCCAGGCGAGGATGAAGGAGAGGGCAAGGTAGCCAGGGGAGAGGCAAAGGGGGAGGCAAGGAAGCAGAGGAATGGAGAGAGGGGGCAGCAGGTGATCAAAGGAAATTGAGGAGGCGTGGGAAGCGTCTATCAAAGAGAAGGAGGTTGGTCTGGAGGCCTTGGTCCAAGACAGTGCCATTCAGGTAGACATTAATGATAACCTTAGAGGAGTCGAAGGGGGCCAGGAGGGCCTCCCATCGGGTTCCACCATTAATGGGAGAGGAGGAGAAAGGAGAGAGCACAGAGACCATATGAATAGTTCAAAGATCTGGCGAGGGAACAACAAAGAGGATGTCAGTGAGGGTTTTATCTGGAGGAAGCGCTAGTATAAGTGTCAGCGATAGTTAGACCAGGGTTAGAGATCAAGATATCCCTTTTGAACTTCTTCCTGCCAGACTTAGTGAGAAAGGAAGGATAGTCAATGGAGAAACAGTTGGAGAAGATAGGAGAAATAGAGAGCGCCAATGCAGTCAATGGGCCAAGTACAAGAGAGAAAGCATGCAATACAACCAGGAGGGCACAGCTAAATACAAATTGAACAATGGGTGGAACACAACTTCATTCAAAGTGGAACAGTGGGAGGAAACACAGCTAAATTCAAATTGGAACAATGGGACGTAAAACAACTAAATTCAAATTGGAACAGTGGGAGGAAACACATTCAGATTGGAACAGTGGGATGTAACACAGCTAAATACAAATTGGAACAGTGGGACGTAACACAGCTAAATTTAAATTTGATCAGTGGCAGGAACCAGGCTGTAGACGTGGACACAAGGTGAGAGGGAGAGATGGAAGGAGAAGTCATAGGGGGTAGAAATATGTCCAGTTGGCTGGGAAGTAACCATTGTTAAGGAGGTGAAAAGGTTGTGGTAGTCCAGGTTCCACTGAGGAGTGAGGGAGCAGCATCCAGAATGCTCCAAGTGAAGAGGATGCAAGCAGTCCCCAGACAGCATACCAGCAGTGGACAGGGAGCAGATAGGGGCCTTAGGAAGTGGGCCTTTGGTGAGGGGGCCGGCTAAAGCCTGCCGGTCCCCAGTTGATCAAGAGCAAGCCCACAGTGGCCAATGAGACTGCAGGAGAAAGTAGGAAGGTCAGACTGACAATCTTAACAACAAAGAAAAGGCGGTGACCATCTTGGCAGTGCCGCAAGGTCGGCTGAAAAGCAAGCAGCATGTTAGTGGTAATAAGGTTTGCGATATCTTAGGCAAGTGTCATGATTTGCTCCCTTCGCTCCCGTTCCCACCACTTGAGGGCATAATTTGGGGTTTATTCCCTACTGGACACTCCTTCCAAACCTTATGCTACAGTGCTGTGATGAATTGGGAGCGCTAAATCCTTATTTTCCAAGCTACTTCCCTTCTGGATCCATTCCAGGTTTTTGGCAGCTAGTATGCTGCTTTAATCAAATGAGTATGCTTCCCAGAATTCCTGGCCCACAGCTTCATCTCCATCTTTGCAGGACAAGGCTGGGTGGACGATAGGCAACAACAGTGGCTGCAGGTGCAGCAAGCAGCACACCTGCGGCGTGTGCTCGTTAAGCAGGTTTAAAAGCCTCAGTTTGCTTCAGTCCAGCGCTGGCCATTGATGCAGTGTTCCTGTTTGTGACGGGTCCCTTGTTCCTGATTCTTAGCCTTGTGCCTAGTTCCAAGTTCTATTCCTTGTTCCTTATCCCTGGATTTCGAATGTATGTGCTTAATTGATTTCTGCTTCCCAGATTCCCTTTCTGTCTTCCTGTGTTTGCAGGCAGCATTTCCCAGTGCTTTCCCTTTTGGTGTGGCCCAGTTTGCCTGTGTTCTATATTCCTTTGACTTTGTCCTTTGCTGCTGTAAACCTTGATGCTTTAGTCTTTCCTCTTTATAGATTAGCTTCCTGCCTTTTTCCTTGGATGGGGGGGGGAGTTTGCCTTTGTAATTTGGTTTTTCCCTGCTCCTGTTCCTTGCTTTCTCTTGGAATCCATTCCATGTTTTCCCTTGCACATCTGCATTTATTTCCCATTGATTATTAGGTGTGGTGTGCTGTTGTAGCTAGCTCCTGTGTGAATGCCTCTGTTTTCCTCACTATTCTGTAATCACTATTCCTTCTTGCCCCTTGTCTTGAGTCTTATGTATTTAGTTATCCTCCCATTGCTGTTATAGCCTTTCTGGGTCCCTGTTTGATAAATGATGTTCATGGGCTTGCTGACATGCAGGTGGTATTTCTCGTCCTCGTGAGTACTGTTTTTAAGTTTCCTTATTCAATACCATCAAGAGTGTTAGATCACAGATCCTGTCGTTGCTTGCCCTCTACGTGGGCTTAGCATGGTCAGTACCTGTAATAGCAATTGCGAGTAAGGAGCTTGCCGACTTTCCTTGCAGTGATAAGGAGCTTCTAAGTGCTTACCCCACATCTTTTTCCATATTTTTGCATTGTTGTCACACTATGTTTGCACTCATGGGTTTTTAGTATACATGAGTCTTGGTTCCTGTGTGCATGTTGTTTGACTCAAAGCTATTCACTGTGTGATTTTGTGCATATTGCCCTTGCCATATTCACTGCCTTTATCCTTACCTGACAGCATGTGCAATGAGTGACCTTGCATTGATGAGGGCATCCTGGATCATGGTTTCTTTAGGGTTAATGTTGTGAGTTTGGGTAACGTGGCATCTGAATTTAGTATTTGTATCGATGTTCGAGTGTCAAGTTTGCTAGGTTTCAGGGGTGAGGGGTTGAGTTTCAGGGTTGAGGTGTTCCTGATGGATGTTGATGAATGGCAGTCGGTCGGTGAGTATCGAATGTTTGAGCTGATAATGGGGGGTTTAGTTGTCTCAGTAGTGTGGCTAATGGTTCTGTAGTTAAGATGTGTATTCCTCTGGCTGGTCAAAGGGATAGTGGTTGAAGTTAGGCACCTTCTGAACCTAGTTTGAGTCGCAAGCCTACTATTTCTGATGACTAGTGGGAATGGTAGGCCAAGGCTAGGTTTAGGTTGCGAGGTCAGGCGCAGATTGGTTTCTACTGTCTTATTGATGGGATAGGTTTGTAGGCTCATCCGTTGGGGTGGGCCGAGGTTGTGTGTATTAGCAGATAGTAGGAAGTGAGTGGGGGGTGATAAGAGTCAGGGAGGTTACGCGACACTGATAGTGTGACGGTGCATAAGTTGTTGGTAGAGGTCTGTGGTAGGCTGAGTTTGGGGTAGGGCATATCTGAATGAGAGTGCTTGCAAGTAGGTTGGTTCATAGTAAGCAGCTGATGTGTGTAAGCAATCAAGAGAGTGTATAGCTTTGGTGTAGGTGTGATCAGGCGAGAGTACAGCTGAAGCTAGAGGTTAGTAGGGCAAATAGAGTGTGGTACATGACAGGTTGGCTACTACTTGGTAGCAAGCTTAGGTAAGGTACAAGCAAAGTGATGTATGATTGAACACATGCATGTGCGCATAAGGCATATTTTGCGCATTAGGCAAATAAAGCTATGTTAGGGGTGGGGATCAATGGACTCTAATCAGGCAACTAGTACAGTTTCGCTGTACTAACTGCAACTGCCTCACACTGCATGATTTGCAAATTGACTCTACCAATGGCAAATTGCATCAAAAATGTTTAAATGTGTTAGCCAATCAGCCAATTGAACCTGTTACATACTCCTTTGTTCTACTGCAACTGCCTCACACTGCATGATTTGCAAATTGACTCTGTCCAAATGTTTTAACTGCACTGAGCTACTGTAACTGCTGTGTACTGCACAAATGGCAAACCCTCCATTTTAACTATTCTGCTTGCACAACTAAGCCATCTCTCTGCACTTCACAGAGAGATGGCTTAGTTGTGCAAGCAGAATAGATGAAGCACTTAAACTCGCGTTAGGTAATGCAGTTCACACAGTGTGGTTAATACACTTTAAAAATGGAGGGTTTGCCATTTGTGCAGTACACAGCAGTTACAGTAGCTCAGTGCAGTTAAAACATTTGGACAGAGTCAATTTGCAAATCATGCAGTGTGAGGCAGTTGCAGTAGAACAAAGGAGTATGTAACAGGTTCAATTGGCTGATTGGCTAACACATTTAAACATTTTTGATGCAATTTGCCATTTGCGTAATGCGAGGCAGTTACAGTAGAAAGGTATATGTGTCAAGCTCAATTGGTGAATTGGGTAACAGTATGTTGGGCAGTCAGTATGCTATAGGTAGTTAGGTTAGTGGACAGTGCAATGTAAGGCACATTGTATTTAAACTATAGGTGCTAGTCGCAGTCCCTGATTACGCTGGTGGTCAGGTCAAGCATGTACGTCAACCGGTCATTAGTACAGAGAAATACTATTATGAAGGGTCTGGAATCTTGCAGGGGTAGGAAGGTGCGAGCATATAGGAGCCTTTAGTTCATGCGGTCGCAGAAGGTTGTGGAAGTATAAATGTTTGGTCAATACAGTGCAGGTGGGAACCCAGCAGGACTTTGGGCGCAGATCCAATGAAGTTCCACAGCATGAGGAGGTCACATTTGAGTGTTAAGCTTGAGCTGGAGTAGGCACTAGTGCAGGTATGTAAATGGTGGTGTAGGTGGTGACTGAAATCAGCTCAGTGAAAGAATTGTGTGAAGTGGTTGCCGTGGATCGAGATGAAAGGCAAAGGGTACACTCAGACCGAGTAGAAATATGCAAGTGGAGAGTTTTTATAGGCTGATGTAGTATGTATAGACAAATCTTACCAGGCTTGATAAGGAGTTGGATCAGGACACGATGCAGGCATGGTGGTAGAGGAAAGTAGCTGTGCCCATGGGCTCCGGAAGACTTGGACAGGCACAGACAGGGGCCTTAGCCAACAGGCCTTTGAAAAACAGGGCCGGCTTCCGCCTTCCGGCATGGTTGATAGGCCCTTTGAGGTTAGTGCTGGCCAATCGAAACAGGTGTAAATAACGGGGATAGACAGCTGATTCTCTGCAGAGAATGGTCACCTCTTAGAGGCGCAAGAAGACGTCAGTCATTTAGGAATTAATGTTTGTGTTTGTTGTGGAAGTTCAAAATATATTTTCTAAGCAGGTTAGGGGCTGAACTCAACAAGGTTCTGCCTCAGTTTCAGAGGGAAATGGTTACCGTTGCAGTGCAGTGCTTTTGAAAATGTCCGGCTGTTCGTAGTAATTTGCACTTTCATACGGCGTCGTTCCAGTAATACCCAATAGGCTTACCTTGTGTGGTAAGGTATGAGTTGGCTGCTCCTGTAGCATCAGCAAGAGTGAGAAAGGTCCTGCTATGATGAAGAGACTGTGTGGTTGACTTCCTTAACATGGAGTGGCACAGACAGGGGCCTTAGACAATCTTTTCTCAATCCTTCTTCTTACTTTTGATACCCTCTTAGGGCTTCTAGATTCTGGTCTACAGGGTAGATTGCTCGCAGACAACCATTGGTCCTTTTGATCTCTTTCATGCAAGTTGGGTTTCCTATTTTGATGAGGGTGGTCACTCCTGGGGCACTCTTGATATTTAGGACTCTCAGCATCATCACATGATGTGGAAGTTCACTCTTGAAGTACTCTTTACTTTGAAGGTAGGCTTGATGTTTGGAGAGGCTGTCCCTGTGAGTCTCTTGCCTTTTCGCTCCTTGTATATCAGTACTAATGTGCTGGAGCCTATCTTCAAGATGTACTGGACTCTTGGTCTTTTGTGTATCGTTGCGATGAGGTAGATTATTCCAGAGACTGTTAGTACTCAGGGAACACTGATGAGGTAGATCACTCTTGATTACCACTTGACTCTTGGTTCTCTGGGTAGCACAGTGACGAGGGAGATCGCTCCTGAATAACACTTGACTCTTTATCTGATGTGAGCATCTCCCTGGATCGCACCCAGGTACTCCGCAACTCCTATTACCTTGGCTGTGGTAGGAGTGCATTTCTAGGTCTTCCAGCGGTCCCGGGTCGACTTCCACTCACACGTCCTCTGCATGTCTTTCTTCCTGTCTTCCGTCTTGGTGCAGTTTCTGGACTGCACGGACTACGCCCTAGAGGTCGCGCAAGCATCGATACAGTGGATGTTGAAGTCGGGTCTGTCCCCGACTCACAGAGGGCCTCTATAGGGCCTGCTGCTCGAGGTTCTCCCTCTTCGGAGAACTGACTGCCTCTCAGTAAGTTCTCTTCTTTGAATTCGAATCTTTCGGGCCGATATCTCAGGACGCCAGCTTCCCTTGCTGCTGCTGCAGACCAGCTTTCTGTTCTCTGAGTCTGAGTCCTTCTTCAAGCTCTACTTTATACAGCAGGGTTCCGCCCCCACATAACATCTTTCCAGTTGTTTTGAGGTCCTCTTCATACTTCTTTGAAGCCACCATGTCGCAGTCCCTTGATAATACATCCCGGGTTATTCTTCATGTTTTCCTTCATCTTTGTCACAGTTATCTTAGATCTGGCAGGTGATACAGAAGAAACTTTACAACAGCACACAGTAGTACTCTTAGGATGGTTATTAGATGGAATAACCAGGGTCGTAGGTTGTAAAGGAAAGGATTTTGGGGAGGTTGTTTGCAGTATGAGGGCCCTTATCCCTGTGAGGGGAATCACACCCTATGAGGTCTTGGTGCATGTTACCACAACTAGAGGGTCTTTTGGGTAGCTGCCTAAACTCCCTAGCCTCATAAGATTCCCCTTTGGGGAGTGGTGACAAGATCCAGTGAATTGTCACTCTACCCACATAGATGGCCAATCTATAAACTCCATCCTGACTTACACCCCCTTCTGTCCCACCTTAGGACTGCTCCTCTAGCTTAGGCTGACCACTTCCTCATTCTAATTTGTGTACACATATATGCAACAGCCCTTCCTCCTGCCCCTCAAAGACATCTTCTTCACCCCCCGACCAATGAAAAGAGTCACAGATTCTAATTTTGTTGAGACCCTTACACTCTCCCCCTTTCACAAACTACCCAATGCCCCTGCTACTCAACATCCACCTAGAAGTTACCAGGACCATGGATGTCCTTGCACCAATGATCAAGAGAAGAGTACTTCAACAAGTGTCATGGCATGAATTATCCCTTATGAAATGCACAACCAGAAAGCTCTAAAGGCAGTGGTGGAAAAACCAGGACTCAGCAGACGTTTTGAGCCTTGTAATGGTTTACATGGGCACCATCACCACAAAACAAAAATGCTACATGTCCGCATTTCAACCAACCCTAATAGATCCATCGAACGCTTCCATCTGTAAGGAACTTAAGAACGATATTGAATGGGCCATTGACTCTGACCCCTCCCAGCTGTTGGCCTATGACCTTCCCATCAAGAAAGTCCTTAATAGCCAGCAAAACAACAGGAGCAAAGATCTGTCATTTCTTCTCCCCTTGGCACCACATCCATGCCCCCTGTTTCTAACCCATATCTTCAACAGAGATTGTAAACACTGTTCCAGAGATAAATGCTTCCCTTGAACATGTATATCCCTGCCCTGCTATTGCTCTCAAAGACAACATCTCCTCCCTTGCTCCAGCTGTTCCTACTTTCATCAACAGCACCTTCTCAACCTTGTTCATGAGCCTCAGCTTCACGTTAGACCTTCCAAAGGAAAGTGTCTGGCCTCTTGTACATTGATGAAGACCTCCTGGAAACCATAAACAACAGCACTCCTGCCACTCTAGTCCTACTGCTTTCGAAACAGTGACCCATCAAAATCCTCTTCATAGGCTTAAATCCACAATTGACTTTACTAGTTGTGCCTTAGACAGGATTACTTCCTTTTTGTACAAAAGACCAGAGTGAGGGTCTGCAACTTCAGGCCTATGCAATTCTAGTCACATGTCGGGCCTCCCAAATATCTGTTCTAGCCCCATTGCTTTTCAACATCTATGTCAAGCCCTTGGCATACCACATTGCCTCTTTCCTATTGCTCCCAAATGTATGCTGATGATACCCAGCTTGCTGTCAAGCTTCAAAGCCATGTATATATTCTGGCCATTCCTTTCCAGCATCCAGCACTTGATGACTGACAAACTCTTATGCATTAATGCCAACAAATCTAAAATCCTTTTCCTGAGCAACATCATCCTACCTCACTTCCCTTTCATACAGCGCCCAGACCATGACCCCTGCACCTATCCCTATTTCACTCACAAACTGGGTATTACCTTTGAAGGCAATATTTCCTTTCACAAAGACATCGAGACGATCGCAAAAAACCTATTACATGCTGGCTCTCCTGACAGATATAGAACCCTTCTGAATAGGACTCACATAATTGAAGTATCCAGAGTCATTGTTCTAGCTCAACTGGACTACTGTAAGAGCCCTACTCGGGCCTTTCAAAACTGAAATCCACCTTTTTGGAGTTGGCCAGAATAAGACAACCAATATTATTCCAGGCCACAAAAATCTAGCGCACATTAAGGCTGCTCTTTATACACTCTATTGGCTCCTGATCAAACAAATCTCATTCAAAACCCCTGGCTTCATCCACCATGCTTTCCGGAGGCTGACCCTTTTTATATTACCACAAATATAAAAAGGGCATCAAAATAATTCAGGAAGAAAGGGATGAGCCAGATTTTTTCCTCGGGCATGTGCGATCCTATGAAATTATCTCCCCCACCACTTGACTTTAGAAATATACTTACAAAGTACCTGTTCAAGCAAGCCTTTGAAATTATAGATTGAGTCTCTTCATCGCCACTGCTCCCACCAAGGTTTTGTCAACACACATCATACCCTGCCTCTGCATGAGTAGGCCCAGTCTATCCACTAGCTATTAGAAAACTCCTCACTACCAGGCACATGCCCTCTCAAATACTTGATCTCCATCACATTCTCTGACTACTTCCTCTGGCAATGGGCTTCTATGACACCGTTGATGTCCTCACTTCTGCATGCCCTGATGCCTTTTTCACTTTGTGTCATGAGGCTTTTCAAAAACTGAAGATGTTGTACACAGACCTTGCCAGTGATGTATCCTGCTTTAGCCTGCAGGCCCTGGACCCTTACCTCTGACTGAAACACATCTCAGAAGTTTGACCTTGACCTATTGCCTCTACTCATCAAACATCTGGGCATTATAACAGACTGATTTCAGCCTATTGCCTTCACTTGCTGCACTATTCCAGCTGTCCGCTCTAGGGAATGCCAAGCAAGTGATTTGGGACGCCAGGTGACTCACCAAGCCAGTGGATGTTGAGTCCTTGGAAGTTGTAGGGTGGACCTCTCAGTAACCCGCCCTTGGTCCCCGGTTCATGACTGGAGGCAGTCACAGGGATATTATGAATGGGGCCACTCCCCAATTTCGAGATCTATAAGCTCTCTCAGGCCAGACTCAAAGCTCCAGTGTAAGAAAGCATATGTTTCCCTTTAAGTGTAAACAACCCACTTCCCCCAAAATTGCTAGTGTGTATTTGGATAGTGTTTTAAGTTCAATAATAACTTCGGGAAAGTCATTCACCAATACAGAGCAACATGTGGTGAACTCTGGAATCCCGCAAATAGAATGTTACCAGTCTGCACCATTCCGACATGGTATGTATGATCTTGAAACTAATTTTAAAAAGTGTTGTTTATTGACTTAATATTCTTACACAGCTGGTTTAACTTTCACAGGGCCAGAAGGTTCACCCACATATATGAAGCGTTCAAACAATTTATTTTTGATTTCCCAGCTTTTAAACCATTTAGGTGGAGAGCATAAAAAGAAATTTCAATGGATGCAGCAGTAAATAGATTTCTGGAAGAGTGAATCAATTTCAAGATGGTTGAAAAGCAGATTATAGGCTTGCTCGGGCCTCCTAAGTGCCAAAGCATCCACATGATGGCTCAAAAATAGCAACCAATCAAAGCAGTGTCACAATAATGTACAACAGGTACCGACCCATGCCAAAAGACCTACCCACAGAGAAGGGAGGAAAAAAAACAGAGAACCCACTCAGCCAGTGGAAGTTGTTGGAGAAGGTTGTGGCAGATGGGTTGAGAGTGGTGGAGATTGGCACAACGAGAGATAAGTAAGTGCAGGAGGAAAAAGGGAAAGAAGATAGAGGAGGATGTGGTAGTGACAGAGGAGGGGGTGTTAATGACAAAGAAGGAGACATTAACTGAAGTGGAGTTGATAACAACATGAAGAAAAGTGCAGATAGCAGAAGGAACAACAGCCGATAAAGATGTTTCCTAGCTAGCTGAGCATTTCAACATCTTTGCATCCATTACCATGGCAGAAATGAAACATAATGACATTTTGTTCTATAAGCCTGTGAATCTCAATGTCCTCAGGCCGTGCTGTGCATAAGACGACAGTATTTGGGCATTTCAAAATACACTTGCTCTGTGATGACAGCACCTGAAATAGGTGATGCTTACCTTCTTTGTAATGGTTATATCTGGTATGTGAGGCTGCAACTGGCCTATGTCAGCAGGTTTGGGGCGTGTGAAGGTGCACTTAGCATTTGAGGGCAGTACCTGGTGTTGTCACACTACACCTTGCATACAATAATTAAACTGGGCTTATAAGTCTTTACTTAAAATAAGGCGGCAGTACTTTGCTAGTTGATGTTGCATGAGGCATATCATTGCAGCACCTTGACATGTGAGGCTGAACCATCCATAATGACAATACATAAGCAGGTGATGCTGTATTTGACTGTCTTATGAGGGTTCACCTGGCATTGAATGGCAGTAACTGCCTACGGCAGGGCTGATGGTGCCCTAACTATAACCACATACTAACAAGAGCAATAATTAAAATAACCTTTTGTTTCCGAAGTAACCTTTTTCATTGTATTAATTTTACAAAAAAAAACAGTTTTCGTTACATCAGTAATGTCCTTCCTGCAACAGCACTGGTATCAAAATGCATGTTATATTGCTGCCTGTGATGTTAGTGGCCAAAAGGTCATTTGATGTCACTTCCTGTGATGTCTTCGTTTTCATGATGTCACTTCCACTACCCCTGGTATTTCGGTGAAATGACGTCTCTGATCCTAGGAATGTCAATTTTGATTTTCATAAAAGCAAAACAAAGAATCATGTATAATAGATAAGAATTATGATGCCACCATCAGCACATTCAGCAAATGCAAAGACGAAACTGTTTACAGTCTAGCGACCAATTCAGTTAATGTTCTCCCTTTTAACGGCTTTCTTCTACAAGCCATGTCATGCAGCCAACATACAATACACAATTAATTACACAACAAACTATCAGTTGTATATGTGCTTCACACAGTAATTCCTACGAGAAAGAAAATTAGACAAACGTATATTTATATTTTATACGGTTAACATTGTCTACACCATGGAATCGACCCACATGCCAAATGTCAGGTTTGTAGCATGTTGGGTAGTATGCTGAACATTTCGAACAGACACACACACATCCACAAATGTACTATATATATATAGAAGATTGATAAAACATACCTCTGCCATTTTTAAAATACAGCTGATTTATAAAATAAAGGTTATGGAGAAAATAGTTATGTATAATGAATACAACCATCTATTACCACTATAAACATAAGTTAAAAAAGGTTGCATGTAACATTGTATTTAAAAATGGTCAGCTTAAAGGCATGGTCTAGTAAAAAATGTAATTGTCCCAACGGGTCGGCCATGTTTTTTTAAGCCTAAGTGGCTCGATTTTAGAAAACTTTCCTATGGACCTTACCCGATTTTTCGTCCATTAAACGCACGCGAAAACAAGCACCAGGGAGCCGCCATTTTCTGATAATCCTATCTTTTCCCCGATCGCCCTGGCTGACCTGCTTTTGCGGCACTAAATCAATTCCCCCGCCCCTGAGCCTGTCATCAGCAGACTCGTACCGCCCATTTCCCAACGCCAAAGCACGTCTCGTGTCAACATTCGCTGCGCTTCAGCTAATGACGTGTCGCCATGGAAATGGCAGGACGCCTCTCTCCTCAATAAGTATAAACAGACCGGTTCACAACACACAGCAGCCGATTTTCGATTCCATTCCTCTCTCTGTGTTACTTTGAGTATTCTGTGACTCGTTTCAGTGCTCTGGTCAGCTACCTTCGCCGCTTGTAGCCCGTGTGAACAGATACCAGTACCACCGCTATCAATTATTTTAGTTTGTTTAACACACAATGGCTACAATAATGCCCTACATGTACGAGCCAGAGTATACCGAGGAGGAACTACTGGAAAGGGAAGCACGCGAAAACGATGGGGATTCGGACGGCAGTTGGCAGGACGAATCAACAGACGAAGAGCCTGGGCCTAGTCGAATGGACGGCGTCTCCACCTGGTGCACATGCAATCGGTGCGAGCTAATGCCAACTGAGGACGAGAACTGCTGCTGCCGAGAAAACTCGGGATGCCGGGCCTACATTTCAGAAGGCGAGCCACGACCGCAATGCATCACCGAGCTGCCAGACTTCAGGGCAGCCTGCCTCACAAGGGCCGTGTTGAGAATAATGATGGTGCTTATGCACGAACTTCGAGCAACTGTTCATCCTCGTAATCCGAGTAACGAGTAAGTATACTCTGCTTGTCATTCCACTCCTATTTCATGTTCTTCTGCTATATCCAAAATTACATCTACATATCATTGTAACGCATGTAAGTCATTCAATAGTGTGCATTGTCTAGATAGCATTTGTCCGTGTAAAATGCCATTAGTTACAAGAATTGTCATTGACAACAAACGTTTATTAAACTTATCTGGGTCATTTAAAAACAGTTTGTTTCATTCCTTTTCACAGGTGGTACAGGCTGGTAGCCTATCGTTCCTTTACATGGTGGCTTCACGGGAGGCTTGGACACCGCGTTCGAAGAGTGATACCCGCCTGTGCCATTCGTGCCATTAGAGAAACGTTCCCGAGTGACAGCGGTCAGTACAGGGGATTTTCTCTCGCTGTGCTGCAACCTGACCTGTACAATCTTTAAAGTCTTGTATTTTTGTGTCATGAAAATAAGATACAAAATAAAACACCACATATATTTTAACAACGTTTGTCTCGATTTTTTAAATGAATCAAGTGTGTCTCCATTCAAGGATGGACGTCAGATATCTGTGCTCCGAATGGGTGAAGGTCTGGTTGCTGTGAAGCAGGGTGGTCACTATCTATCTAAGCTAACATAACATATTCTCGATAATGCATGCACTAAATAACACTTCAAAGTCTTTCAGTAGGTTGTGTCTCTATAAAAGTCACACATATATCTATACTAACAATTACCATTGGATTATACAGGCCTTAGGGTCTTGACTACTATAATACACCGGTTGAAGTGTGGGTCTGTGCTCACAAGAATCTCCGGTATGTGGCATTTGTTATTGATAAGCAACGATATACTATCATTGATATAAAGGCGATATAGTGTATATTGATATAAAGGCGGTTCGCGCCGGTGGATGCGCGCTGGCATGGGGGGCTGTGACGGGCGCAAACGGCTTAGGTGCCAAACTACATGTACACTTCAAAAGGTGTCCCACGCCAAGGGACCATCGGTCACATGGCCTCCTCAGACCCCGTGTCTCCAGGCAGGCCTCCCCTGAGGCAGGCCGCCCCCCTGCAATCCACATAAGTGTGTCTCCATTCAGCAGTCTTCCTGTGCCTTATCTGCACGCCCCAGGGCCATCCATCCCACCCACCTCTATCTATCTATTGTTTTTTGACCTTGAGACAGGGACCATGACGAAAGAACTACATTTGAAGGGAGTGCGCAATAACGTAAGAGACGATAAGGCAGAAAATTCAGAAACTAGACCGAGTTTCAGTTTTAGGTCAGTATACGAAAAATCATTGTCAAGAGCACGGTCCGTTTTACAGACTGCATTACGAAGAGACACAATGGAAATTTCAAATATAATGTAAGTAAATCTTTACACGCTTTTATACCGGAATGAAGATTTAATGAATGGATGCATGAATAAATGAATGAAGGAAGAGCTAGGAAAAGCAAGTAAAACTGTTCGTAGTGGGCACATGGGCATGCAGGTCCACTGGTCTCACCGATCTCGCTCCTTGGCCCAGCCACTTTTCCCTGCACTACAGGACTGTCTCTGTATCCTTCAGCCCCTTCTCCCGGCATTTACCTTGCACTTGCCACCAGCTGGCCCTATTATTTAATTTGTATTCAACTAACCTTGTACAGCCCATCCCCATGCGCGATCAGAAAGACACCTGGCCTAGTAGGATCGTTGTCTGTCTGCCCTTGTTCCCCACCTGCCTCGTCACGCCTAGTAACACTTGAGTATAGGCGCGTTACAAATGCCATATCATATATCATATCATTCCTCACGCATGTAGACTGTCGTTTATCATTGTGTGTTGGCCTTGATTTATCTCGTTACTTTTCGCATTGATTTTAGGGACGAACATACTCCATTGAACTACCCTTGCAAGCAAATAGTTTCTGATCGGCCGTAATAAATAAAATGAGTAATATTAATGAAGTTCGGCTAGCGAGACTAATTATCATTTTTTTGTTTTCATAACAGGTATTTGATCCCTTACTGCCCCTGCTATCTGTTTGAGACACCGGCGGATGGATTCTTCAGCAGACACCTGCAGCTTCGTGTCAACAACTGGAGCACGATCACCATATTATGGGACGATCGCCAAGGGCCCACATGCCCTTACGCTGTACTAGCGGCTAGAAGCAACATATCAACCTTTAGGATGGACTAGTGCCTAGTTGATGGAACAGCCTTGTGGTTCACCGTGCTTCCAAAGTGATTCTTTTTACGAAAATGAACACCCTGTGTACCATAAAGCAACAGCGCGTGACTCAAGATGAAACGGAACAGTTATTGCGGATACAGATAAAAGAAAATAAATGGCTTCTGGAGTTCATATGTCAATTGCTGAATATTCTCTAAACATTTAATGTCAAATAAATGTACTTTACCAAATGTACCGTGTTGCTGTTTCATTTTAAAGTACAGTTTCATATTCCGAATTGTGGCGCGCTGTGTTGTGAGTTGATCTGTGTTGGTTTCCGGGTTCTGTGTGGAGTCGCGCAGAAGACGACTGGGCGCGTTTGCCTACGCAGCACAGTAACGTCACGGGGAGAGGCGGGGAATATGAATGTTTTGATAATGTCAGGCTCAGGGGCGGGGGAATCGATTTAGTGCCGCAAAAGCAGGTCAGCCAGGGCGATCAGGGAAAAGATAGGATTATCAGAAAATGGCGGCTCCCTGGTGCTTGTTTTCGCGTGTGTTTAATGGACGAAAACTCGGGTAAGGTCCATAGGAAAGTTTTCTAAAATCGAGCCACTTAGGCTTAAAAAAACATGGCCGACCCGTTGGGACAATTAAAATTTTTACTAGACCATGCCTTTAAGTTAGCAGTATATCCTAATACAAATATACCATTAACACCATACTCATTTCTGAATGTTAACCACAGATGACATTTGTCAAGGAAATATTAATTTGCACATAGACAGGGCATGCATTAGATGTCAGATTCGAAACTTTCCCAAAATGGGCTTTAAATTAAGTGCTCTAAAATGGCTGTACCTTGGGAAATGAAAGAGAAAGTGTGCTAGAGTCTCCCTGCTCTCATTGCAGACCGGGCATATATCATAGGAGGTCGTGTTCCATGCGTGATGCAAATGTGCTGATGATAAGCTACCTAAGCGACATTGTAGGTATAGGGATCGTGCATAAGGATGACTGACCATATTTTGCTATCCCTCATAAATGAAATCCTGCTTACTGGACCAAAAACCCACTGTTTGGGTTGAATGGCTGCAGTGTGCCAAGACTCGCTCCTTCAATTGATCGGCAGGAGCTTTCCATAGCACTTCCTTAATCACACTGCCATCCATCCCTACCCTGTGTGTCAAAGCAAAGGTCTGCAAGACACAGGGAAACCAATGAAGTGTGAATATGCTTGCGCCAGGCTAAAGCACGACCTCGGTTCTGGGCTAACAGGTCAGACAGCGCTTCTCTATCTTTCTCCAGAAGTGCAGAAGCCCAAACACCTACCCAGTAAAGTACTGGCCTGAGTGCAATTGTCTCTGTCATAAACTCATGATTAATTTCTAAGTGCAGGATGATGCTCGGGCTACTTTAGGGCACGTTTATTTTTTTTTAAAGAATTTATTTTCACCAACTTAATCTTGCTGTGTTTACTAATTCCCAATTTCAGATCTGTAGATTGCGGCTTCCTTCGCCTGTGGGTTATAAGTGTAAAGAGTTGGCGAGAATGCACAATGTCCACAGGCAAAGGCACGTGTTATGATAGCATTGCTAGTCCTTTCCAAAGTCAGAATAGATATTCCGATTTGTTCTGACCATATCCGGTTACCTGTGAATCTTGCTCCCAGGTAATCCTATCTGCTTACGTGTTCGATATTGTGTACATCTTACACTAACTGATGCCTGGGAGTTCTGTGTGAATGATGGAAAAATAGTGATTTCCTGTTAGTTAAATTAATCAAGATACCATTATTAAGTATCACTACATATTATCCCCACCAAAAATATCACCATATATATGGTCGTCTGGAACGGCCATAGGCGATATTTTTGGGGGGATCATTTTTGTGGTTTTTGGGAGCGAGTTGTGGGGGTGTTCCCCGCTCCTTTAAAAATGATACAGGGGTTGTGGGGCTGTCCCCCGCAGGTTCTATGCCTTAATATCGCTGCAAAAATATGGCGATATTTTTGTATGGCAATATTTTTGCGGGGATATTAACACATGGAACCCATTAGTCGTGCAGCTTTCATCAGACAATGTCACCTGCTTGTTCAGTCCTGCCTGGGTAAGTGAAATTAGGACTGCTTCATCTGTGAAAAGTAAGAGGGATCTTTTCTGATCCCAAACTAGGGGCATCTGACATAAATGTGTCGAGAAGCCTGCTCATAAAAATACAGCATCGGGTTGGGGCAATGATGCATCCTTGTCTCACACCCCTTTGTATTTTAAAAGGTGAACTGGTGCACCCAGATAAATTGCATCCTACCATTGTGGATATAAACTCGAGATTGCTTGAAGCAAGTGGGTGGGGATTCCTGCTTTTTTTTAGGATCCCCACAGCTGGGTTCTAGATACACCATTGAAATCTGTCTTCAGTTCCATGAAGGCAGAGCGTACATTTAACTTAAGGTTACATTTTTTCGTATTAGCAGGAAGCGATTGAAGGATGGGTCTATGGTGCTCAAGGTGGGCTGGAAGCCTACTTGTAGATGGCTAATCATCTGGTTCTCAATCGCCAGGTTTGACAGGTAAGCCCACAGTGCCCTTGCATACATCTTACCTGCCTCATCAAGCAACAAGATGGGCCTAAAATTAACGGTATCCTGACGACCACATTCGGGGAACTATTTCCGCAACCCTCCGAGAGGGCAGGACCACACCCTGTTCAGCAATCACTTTAAATAAGCAAAAAAAAGACTGGGGCCCAGATGTCTATCTCTGTTTTTAATATGTCTTTTGGTATTTCATCTGGACTAACCGCCATTGCTAATGTCACAATTTTCCAAAATGCTGCACTCTCCTTATTCAGGACTCCGTCTGTGAGGTCCTGACACCTGTCTTTAGCAAATTCTCTCTTTTTATTATTTATCAGTTCCTTATAAGACCATCTCAAATGCCATTGATTATATCTATTGATCTTTTCTGTATTTGTATCCCTTTTATAGGTACTTTTTTGGCTTCCCGACAATCTCTGTCAAACCATCTTGTTTGTCGTGTGGCAACAGCCCGTACTAGTTTCCTTGTTCTCATTACTAATGGGTTAATGCTGTTAGTAATATCTTCATGAATTACAATTACTTCAGTGTTACTTAAATCAGTGGCCCTCATTACATGTTCGGGAGAATTTGAATTTCGGTGCATTTCCCTCTAACCTTAGAGACCCCCAACTCTTTTGCTGGACTCCGGGCATTTTAATTTTAACTTGTGAGTGAGTTGGACTTATTTCTTACTCTCTCATCTGTGTTTTCTGACAAAGATGTTCGTGTTTCTTAGTATTAAATGGAGTCTGGTAAACTCCATAGGCATCTGTTTTTTGCATTGTGACACACAGCACCTTTTGTTCAGTGCCACTTCTCTTAATGTTTAACATCTTCTTGGGTGAACTACTGTTCCCAAGAATAGTAGGATGTCCCCGGTCTTACTTACCTGCTCCTTTGTGGGTCCAGCACACACCACGCTATGTGGAGTGCTGGACTGTTACATAGTAACTCCTTTATCCCACTCCCCATGTAACATTCTGTTACACTAACTCAATTGAATGGCTGGTGGCAGTGATTTCTTTTTTTACTACCTTGTGCCACGTATCTGCAGGCTGAATGCTCAGCTGCAGTACAGCACTCAAGGGTGGCCATTTTGAATTCTCAGCTGCAGTACAGCACCCAAGGGTGGGCATCTTCCCTTAAATATACCTGTTTTAAGTATAACTGATGCCTTTTCTACTTGCTATATTAGATTTCACTGTTTTAAGTATGGCGGATGCCTTTTACCCTTTCTGTATTAAATATAACTTTTTTAAGTATAACTGATGCATTATCTCCTTTTCTGTATTTTCTCCTTTTCTGTATTAAGTATCTTTTATAAATAAATACTTTACATTTAATAAAACTTACTTTACATTTATGTATAATAACACACACTTGTTGATTTTTATTAATACAAGATAACACTAAATAGAACACACATATCTGCGTTTCTGGCTGTAAAAAGTCTGCAAAATCTATACACATTGTATATTGTCTCATTATTATTATTATTATTATTATTATTATTATTATTATTATTATCAGCGAATGTCGTCAACATTTGATCGGTTTGCTTGCCATTGCTTGAGGGCATTTTCAAAATAGCGGACATCGATCAGCATGCCAACATTTGACTGATAAAGAATATACAGTGTTGTCCACATGTAATAGCTTTAGAGCCTTGGAACGGCACAGCGGTGTAATGTAATACGTTACAATGCTTTTCACTTAATCTGTTAGAAATTCTATTAAAACACGAGAGTATATAGAGTGTTGTGGAAAGTTTGCCAAGCTGTCTACCGCTGTTAGCGTATACCCTCCAGCCACAGAGCTATCCAATGCATTCCATCCCCGGCCTGTGGATCTGTGTTTACCACCAGGCTAATAGGGCTATTTTGGGGTAGTCGTGTGGAGCAGGGAATGCTGACACTGTGAGAAACCAAAGGCTGTCTCACCTACTAGTACTCGGGGATCCCTCTCACTCTCAGGTGGCCAGGGCACAGCCATCGCCTTTGGATCCAGAACCTGGTGGTGAACCAGTGCGAGAGGATCTCCTGGGTGAGGGGTCTTTCAGGGAGTGGAGGTGAGGCGCCCGATGGTGAGACGAGTTATGCCCCCCTTTCCCATACACCTGACACATCCTATTTCATAGGATTCTCCAATGTCCCAACTTCCCCCACCCCCCTTTACACAAACACGGGGCTGAGGAAGACGGCGACAGAGTAAGATGTCTAACCCTTACATAACTCATTGGACATGTCCCGCTAATAAGGTAGAGTCAGACACTTGACTTGAAGGGCATACACCTGATGCCAATCAGCTCTCCTCACACAGATAAAAGGTGTAACATAGAGACACACTCTGAGCAGGGTGGAACACGAGCAAGAGCAGAACTCAGTAACTATGCTGTTTCACAGGGCGTGGGTTTCTTTTGTTTCATTCAATAGAGTGCTTGACACATAAACCCAGTCGTAATGGGCTTTATGTGTCCGTCTATTAATGAAACAAAAGAAATCTAACACTTATGGAACACCACAGGGCAATGCGACACTGGCTTGCCACCAGCAAGAAAATAAAAGTATCTGTCAGGGCTGTCTGGGTAGCGGCTTGATTGGCATTTCGGGAGACTGCTGAGGGCCCAATTAAATTCCTGGTACTGTGATTGACATTCTAACTTGATCCAATGTCAGACTCGTCAGAGCAGACACCGTAACTCATCCTAACAATCCGCCTCTCTCATATCCATTCAGACAGCCAGAGAGGCTGGGCTGGACTATACTGTGCAGTGCGTATACTCTAAAGCACGACTTGGCAACATATATGGTTGTTTTATGTGTGTCCTGTTTTTGTATTGTAGTCTGGTCCTGGCTGTGTGAGCTTTCCCATTGGTGCTGCAGTGGACTCTGTACGTGATACACACACATCCTCAAAATCAAACATGGTTTAATTTCAGTTTCCCCGTATTATCAGGATACTGGGGCAGCAGGGGGCAGGAGCGAAGAAAGGGGCTGGTGACTTACCCATAGCCCACACCCTTCTCCGTAGCCACACGGGCATCCCATTGCTATTATCTAGCAAGTGCAATTATTCTGAAATATAGACATTGCAGGTGAAATGCACAGTCTCTGGATTTTGACACGAGAAGAGGCAGGCATACGTTCAGTTCATTTCAAGTTCTTACACCGAACCCCTTCCCTTCTAATGCTTTTCTTATTCATATGGTGTGTAATAGGTAACAGATGTAGTTTGTAGTGAGTGTTGTTACGTTTTTAAAAATAACAAGGTTCAGGTAAAATAAAACTGCCAGTTTTGCCTTGAATTTCAAGCATACAAATTAGAAGTTTGTAGACAGCAAAGAAGAAAAATTAAGAAACATGAACATTATAGAAACTACATTTACAACTGCATACCAAATAACTTCTCCAATAATGATTGAAAATAGTCCCTAACCATCAACAGTTCCTAGATTATACCCTTAAAAGCTAGAGTAATGGTAGTGACCCGATCCAACAGGTGCCTCCTTTTGGAGTACTTCGCCGCCCAAGCACCAAAACCTGGCTCTGCCACAGCCTTTAGGCCTTGTTATCTGCCCACAGTTTCCTTTATCCCAGTTGAGAGTTTTTGCATCATCAGTCATCAATTCAGTCCTTTTTGTACAAGTCCAGAGTTTCAGTTCCTTGTTATTGTAGTCTAGAGGTTTGGACGGGGGTTTCCTTGCTCCTATTCTCTAGTCCATCCATAGTTCCTTTAGTCAGGTCTATAACTACCAGCCTGCACTCTAGGGATATATGAGGTTTTCCTCATTTCTTTCACTGAAATACACTGTCTAGTTTTTTCCCTCCAATTTTACCACTTTTTTACCCCAAAATTAGCACGGAGACCCCACACACTTCCCTTTCATCTCCCCACTGTATACTTTACACCAGCTTGCCATTTGCATTTTTGCCCAAAAAAAAGGTTAATAACTGTGGCAAAAACAATTGGACAAAAAAATTGTATTTTTGGAAAAGTGGGGAATACCCATTCTAGTCCACAGTACCGTTGTGCTTACTTTCCAGTTTGCTCTTGCTTACACTCTTACTGTCTGTTCTCTGTCTTGGACCTTGTTTACTTCGGCTTCCTATTCGTTCCCTGAATATTTCTGTGAAGGTTTGCATTACTGTGCTTAACCTCACTTGTCCTTATGTAATTCCTTTGTCCAGTGTTTGGCTGATGGGTTTTCCAGCAGGCAATCTCCGGTCAATTCTTTTGCTGTGTATCTGTATTGTCCATGGTGCTATGTTTAACAGTGTGCAGGTTCCCGTTTCAAGAGGCAGTCACTGTTCCAGGCCTGTTAGACCTGTGCTTGCTTCAGTCTTGTATTGTTTCCTTGTTCGTGCCTTTGGGTCCAGACACAGAAGCCCACTCTTCCATGAGCATTAAGAGTGGGTCACTGTAAAAACAACCTACTCAAAGGCTAGAGTGTTCCCGGTGTGGGAAACCCTTTGAATATTACACCTTAAGTGGCAGCCAAACCTGTTTGTCACAGTTGGACTCCCTGCCCTTTTCTGTTCACTGACATTGCCATCAGTCTATGCTTGCAGCCTATCCTTTCGTTCCTACAGGACTCTTTTCCTTCCTGTCTCGTCTATCACGCTATCTTCAGATTGGGTGGTACTGGTCCCCAATCGAGCCCCTGACAACTTTATGTTTGTTTATGTTTTTATAGTTTTTATTTAGCTTGAGGCAAATATGTACTGGCCATTTTCGTTATAGGCAGGTACTTGTTTGTGAGGGAGCTTGCACTGAGCCTGTCAAAGAGAGAGAAAACGAGCAACAAAACCCTGCAGTGCTGCTGCATATGCTGTGCCTGATATGCATGTGTGGGCTCGGAGTGCTGGCCTCTAAATGTTCTTTGTGTGGCAGACCATCTGATTGATGCTGCACATATTGTCAGGAAGGATATCTTCTGTTGCATGTGCTGTATCTGAATTAAGATAGCATTATTTTTGCCAGTGCCACACCTTTAATGTGATATAGATGCATTTATATCTTGGGCGTGCAGTTGCATTTTACGTTCGCACTACGTACCTGATGTAATGCACATGCTGTATGCAACTCTGTGCATTTGACTACGTATTTCACCACCACATGTAACTGCTTGACCACAGCGCCCTGAGGGTTTGTGTGGGATATGCAAATGAAACAATACATTAAATAAATAAGTACAGTCATTATTTCATGTGGTGGGTGTGTGTGTATTACACCAGCCCCGCAAATTAGGGTTCAGAAAATTGGCTGTGCTCATGAATGGCCAAATACTGCCTAGCGATCACATGGAAGATTTATGTAGCTATACAGGCAAGCTACCACCCACCAGCCCCTGCTTTCACAAACCCTCACCTCCCGCACAATCCCAGACACCCCCAACCCCTTTCCTCCCCTTTTCCACCCTCCACCCCTCTTCCCCCTACAACTCCCAGTACCACATCTCACCCTTCGCCTCCCTAAGTGCAGCACGGGGCGCCCTTGCTAGCAAACCTCACTCAACATATCCTCCCACTCACACCCTTATGCCCCCAAACTATCTCCTAAAAGAAGAAGCCTCATCCACCAGATGACTTCACATCCTTAGTCCTCTCCTCAGCTCGACCCAGGATCTCACCCTACATCACATAGTTACTCTACCCAACCCTCTGCTCCCACTCCCAGCCCCGTCCTGGCTCTCTTCACCTCCCCACTAAAAACCCCAGCAGCCCACATACCTCTGCCAGGAAAAACCAACGTGCCTCCAACCACTTCTTCACCTCTCCGTCTACAGCACCACAACTGATCACCACTCTGATCTCCCTCAGACCATCCTCCCTCCCAGTCACCCTTCTCCACCACCTCCCACACCAAGCTCCCTTGCCATCCCCTATTGGACCCCACACCACCTTTCCTGCATACTCATTAACGCCAGATCTGTCTCAAAAAAACAAATAAAACATGTTTGACCTTATTTCCAGTGAACATCCTGATAACCTATTCATCACTGAAATATGGTTTACCGATGACTGCGGACCTATCGCACATGAGGTTTTCCCCCAGGCTACTCTCTGATTGTACAAAATAGACCCAGCAGAGCAGGAGGATTTGTCATTCTCCACAAACAACACCTCTCAGTCATATCCACTGAGAATCTACACTGTAACTCTGATTGTGAATAATTACTAGCAAAGACCTGCCTACTCCCCACCCTCACCTATAGCTTCCTACTTGTATATAGGCCTCCAGGCTATATTAGGATCTTTGCCGGCTCCCTCTGTGACTCCCTATCTGCCACTCTAAACCTGCATCCAACCCTCACTATATTAGGAGATTTAAACATCTGGTTTGGCGTCCCCACCAACCCGATGACCTGTTCGCTAACTGACTACTTGGAAGCTCTTAGCTTGACTCGCTCCCCCAACCCACCCCACCAACCCCACCTCTATCCCCCCAGCCCTGCAGTGCCCCTCTGGAATAAAGTCGGCATAAATCCTGATCTGGCCAATTCCCTTCTAAACACCCTTCCAGTCCTCAAACGGCAGGGTGGATACCCGTCCATCGACCTTTTCGACCCTTGCCTCACCAACGCTCCGATTAAACAGGGCCTACTGGACTGAAATAAGAAAAGCCAAAAAACCTTCTAGGGAAACCGGATTTCTAACTCCAATAAATGGAGCAGAGACCTCCACAAAATTATCACTGAATTCAAGACCCGGAGCTGCTCAACTTCTCATTCATTACCCTCTGGGCCTTTTGCAACACACTATCTGACCACTTTCACATCGCTATGGAAAGACACGGCCTCATCCAGCGCTTTAAGTGAGGTAATAAATTGAGGGGGTGGGGCGTATTTGGGGGTGGGGCTTGCAGGATAGGCATGGCCTAAGACCTGATGGTCGTGGACTACAAATAAACATGTAAAAGGCTCTGGCCTACATAACTAAGTGTACATTGCAACACAGTCTGCTTGGTATATTCCTTAAAATATAACAATGCAAAGTCGGGCAATTGACAAAAGGATAGGTGTTAAGGTACACCATCAGGTTCATTAGCATCCTAGTACATAGGTCGGGAAAGAAAACCCTTCCATGTCGCTACACTGCAGAGCCATGCATAAAGAGGGGATGACTTTAATAGTAAACAAAAACAAGAATTCCAATAGTGAAACACAATTTATTTCAACAATTGTCGATTTCCCAGTACCCCACATAATATTCTTCATGGCAGTCATTCTATGCCAGAGTAATCGTTTTTCATCTGACTAGTAATTTAAATGTGGTATGGCTTGCTTATGCGACACCAACTACATTTGATAAGTGCTTGTAGATGCGGGCGCAGTATGAAGGGCCAACGAATTTCTGCCTACTTAGTATAAGGGGCAGGCCCGCAACAGGAGCTGCTGGCATACCAATGAGGGCCCAGCTGTGCCGGTCAGGGCATTAATCAGTATAGATGGCTTTAATGCAATGTTTAAAAGGAGTAGCTGGTGCTAGTCACTGCTAACTGGGTAGTGGCAATGCATTGGAGATGGCAGTGACGGGGGTAGCTAGCAGGAACCGTCGCACACCTGTCTTATCCTAGGACTCATCAGGCTTCTGCTCTGGGAGGTGGGTGTGGGGTCTGAGCAGGAAGCAGAGGCAGGAGGGAGAGCCTAATGGGACCACAAGTACAATTGGAATGTGGCCTTAACAGGCAGAGACGGACCTCTCTCACGGATGGCCAAAAATCCAACACAGTCAAAACATTCTTCACTGTCTGTGATACCTTCTCCAGTGCTACGGATAGGGCATTATCTAAATACTCTTAAAGTGCTGGCCACACAAATAAAGGCAGTGCCAGGCTTGTGATGTGCCTACGCCAGTGCATATTCAGTTGTGGGGGGAAAACAAGATAGTAGATGAAGCTCTGCTGCTATTAATTGCAAATGTATAGGAGCACATTCCGGCCGCTTTGGGGCAACTGTTCTGTGCCTGGAAAATGCGGGTCCCATGCATTCACAAAAGCCAAAACATTTATGTTATCCTGTCCCACCCATCCACGAATGTTTACCGTTATTTAGCATCCATTTCAGCATTAATGCCACTTTGATACTGAAATGGATGGTAAATAATGTCGAAAATGTGTGGAAAGGTCAGGAGGAGGGACAGGATAACAGAGGCGTACCCAGACAGAACAGGATACTTCTGTTCGGCCGGCAGCCACTGCTTTGTAGATCAGCGAGGACAGGTCATAACAGATAGCCAAAAGGACAGCTAAAAGAGAAAAGAGAAAATGAGAGAGGGAGAGAGAGAGAAACATGTTGCCGTTTCAGCTGTTCGAGGCGAATGCCTAAGAGACAAGTTTGTCTCAACCAGTTGAAACTTCAACAGAAAAGCAGTTTGCAAGCCACTTACCTTGCCATGGTTGTGGCTTCTCATTGTGTCGTCTTCTTTCTAGTCCGGGGTACGGACTCCGTGCAGCAGGTAATTGGCAGCAGACCAAAATGGCGCACCCTTTTAACAGGGTTGGCCGGACTCTGCCTCTTCATCTTTATCTTGTGATCCCTTGCAAGGGGTTGGGAGAGAAAGTTTCAGTTAGCGAAGGGGGACGCTAGGGCTGGCACACTTCCTAAAAGTTTCAAGTTTGGCCAATGCTATGGCTGACACATCTGTCAGCCACAGCAACTGACTTTAATAAAGACGTCGCCAGCGGGATAAAGTCCAGTTGCGGCTGTGGCCGCAGTGAGATAATGCCCCAGCCCACTTAAAGCACTGGCCTCATCCTCTCCAAACGAGCTTTGGTCACCCCCCTTCCTTGTGTCCTCTCCCTCACGGTCCACTTGGCAAGTCCTCTCCTCGTTCACGCCCATCTCCCACTCTGATTTCCTAAAACTCCTAGCACTAAGCCACAATGGACTCAGAGCTATCCCTCTCCCAACACATCAACTCTGTGCCCAGAACCTGCAACTACTACTCACACATCCTAAGGCAAATCTTCCCCTACCTATCCTACCCTCATAGACTCGCTGCAATACTTGCCATTATTCTCTGCCCCCTTAGACTATGCCAGCTCTCTCTATCTTGGCTTCCCAGCACATTATCTCAGGAAACTCCAACAAATCCAGATCTCTGCGGCCGGACTCCTCTTCTTCCACCCAGAGAACATATCACCTCGCCCTCAGAGTACTACAATTGCTGCCTTTCATCTGACGGGCCAGCTTTAGAGGCATATGCATCACACACTGCACCCTCAACAACACTGGGCCAGAGTTCCTCCAGGGCAAGATCACTTGCTACCATACGACCATATCCCGCCGATCAGGCTCGGCACTCCTTCTAGTATCCCCCCACACAACTCCACCAGAATGGGAGGTTACACCTTCACTATCCAAGCCCCTTCCATCTGGAACTCCATCCCACAACTTATCCGTTGCAAGGAACACTACCTCTTTATCAGAAATGATCTGAAAAGGATGCTTTCTCCAGGGACATCCTGATTCGTGTAGTGAAATGAAGCCCCGACTCTATCCCCATCATGACACCATCACTCCTCCAGCCGCAGCCGCATTCGTATCCAAATCAGTCGCTCTGCAAGGTGAGGCATAACACATCTAATGCAAAGTATCTCCATCTCC
Source organism: Ambystoma mexicanum (assembly GCF_040938575.1). Classification (NCBI taxonomy): domain Eukaryota; kingdom Metazoa; phylum Chordata; class Amphibia; order Caudata; family Ambystomatidae; genus Ambystoma; species Ambystoma mexicanum. Next base: position 310,728,824 of record NC_090921.1, read on the forward strand.
CATGCAACAACAGTGCAGAACTCTACCCAGGGTCATGATCTGACACCCAGGCAGCACCAACCGTTATCGCGGGGGCCCACATTGTAAACTGGCAACCACAGACTACTATCCACAAAACTCTGGCATCCACGGACTGCGGTCATGCAAGTATGTTGCTAATGCTATGCCCAATGAGGAACATAACACTCCACTAGACGGAGGCCGGCTGCAATCATCGCACTGGCCCACCTAGGGACACCATCTTCACTCTAAATCCCACTAAATAAATAGTGCACATCAACAATCCAGTCTATAAACTACTGCATCATCTCCAAGCCTTAAGAATTCATTCCATTACTCAAACACGGGGTTAGGATACCTTATCCTCAGGACTCACCTCTCTCAGTACACCTGGAAGACATTGTATTTGGCCTGTCTAATGCACCTTTATGTATGAGCACTACCAGAAAAGGACAAATAAAGATAAGCGGGTAGTCTCAATAGCGCAACGAGACGATAATAAGACAACCGATTAATCACACCTAGAAGATGCAATATGATAGCATGTCCATGATGCTTGGAAGACCTATTATGGCGATCCAGCTAGTCGGCCTAGAGGACTCCCTCTCATGGACCACAGCGTCAACCACAAGCTGTATCCAAGCGTCAAGGTATGTATAAACGCACCACTTTGGGGGACATCGGCTGCAGGAATGGCCACCCGCACTCATGCACCAGAATTCAGCAACGACCAATGACAAATTCGGTCTAGCAGGACACATAATGTTGTTTCACCAGACTATGCCTCAACACATCGGCCATTAAAATATAGTGATGACCTATGACAAAATTCGGTCCAGCTGGACACATAACGAGTCTCTTGCACTCACACGCTCTCCTGACCCCCCTAAGCGCCCGACCACATGCTTGATCTGTGGTTTTACTTACAGGAGCCCGGCCAGCCCACCTAATTCATTTTCTTAGTCAAAATGCACACACACATTGTAACCCTCTATGAGAATATCACATACTCTGGACTGCGGTACCCGAGGGCATTCCCACCACAAGAGCGTTGAGATTATAATAATAGTAAAAGGCGCTATATAAATAACGACTACAATTACAAAATGTGAATTTTTACATTTAACCTGCCATTGCTGCCAGAGAAATGATTTGTTATAATTTGCTTGTTTCATGTGATTAACAAGATCCCCGACACATGACCCTGAGCACATGTCCCAATTAGGAGACAGTCCAACCCCCATCACACAGGTGCAAGTCACGTTCCCAAGCACAACTCAAGGGTAGAAGTGATTAGGCTTTAAATGGCAGCCTATCCAGTGTCACGCATGGGCAGGCTCGGACTGACCTATAGGGCAATAGAGCAATGTCCAAACCAAAGATGCAAACTGCTAGCGTTGCCAGTTTTTTCTGGTCAATGTGGGCCAGTTTTATGGCTAATGTGGGCCAGTTTGAGGAGTTCCTTCAGTATGTGGCTAGTAGTTTTGACCAGTGTTGCTGAATAAATATCTTTATAATGCACAATTTGCATCACATGTTAACCAAAACCTCTGCCTTCGGTACGATACAGTCTGTCACAAAAGGAATGAATTGCCATGGCACACTTTTTCATTGCTACCCGAGACAATTTTATACCCCAGCCTGTCCCTGCACATGGGGAGCCCTTGCAGGAGGAAAGCGGCAGGCTTTAGGAGGCCAGGCAGGATCCTTAGAAAACTGGCAAGATGAGAGCATCAGATGGGAGACAGCTGCCCTAAAGAATCGAGGGGATAAGGACCTTTGGGGAAAAGAGTCTTGTGTTTGGTAAGAAAGCAGAAATGTGTTACAGAGAGGAGGTTAAGATTATCTTCAAGGTAGAACGTGCAACATTTTAGCTGGGGGGTATAGGAATGCCAAGTAGAAAAGAGGTCCTGGTTTGTAGGAGACAGAGAAGTAGATTGTTGTGCACCATAGACACAGGGGTATCACCTTGGGGAGTGCGAGAGGTACCATCTGGAAGCAAGACCTTCTTAGACAAGAGAGAGAGAGAGAGAGAGAGAGAGAGAGAGGATAGATTTAGCATGCTCGGACAGATGCTGGAGGAGGACCACCAGGGGAGTTAATATAGGTGGTTGGAGAAACGAGATAGCAATGCTATGCTCGTAGCAGTAGGCAAGCATAGGCTTAGACAGGTAAGAGAAAACACTCAGCAAAGCCATCTAAATGAACGATGAATGGAAGTCTAGAGTAGAGCCAGGCTTCTCTGCTGAACCTCAATGGGTCACCCAACTCAGTTGGCAAGTGTCACCCATGTTTCCAGCATGACGCAAGGAGAACTACATTTTTTATACCTTACCTAGCAAAAAAAACTCTAAACCATCTTACAAGTGGTATTCCTGAGCCAAGTCTTGTGAGAAGGAGCCACTGCTTTGCACACATGGGACCCAAAGAAAAAGGCCTAGGAGGCATTGGTCCACTATATTGTGACAACATCTGTCTGCCCAGGAAATTTGGATCCGGAACCTGGGGTAACACGCAGCTCCAAGGGTAGGTCCAGAGATCCAATGGACTGGTTCCTGGAAGCCTCAAGAGGGCAACAAGCACAGTCCATGAAGCGATGAGCAACATGTCTTTTGGGTTAGAGACACACAGTGGTGTGTGGGGACATTGTGTTGGCACCAACAGGATTTGGTTTGTATTGGTCTTTGGAACATTATTGCTTCAAGAACCATTTGTAACAAGAGATGAATCCCTGTTTGTTTGGACATTTGAAGACTTGGTCTCCTTCCTCACAGGATACCCAGCCTTAATGAATTGTATTCCTGGCCCCTTGTTTTGTTGTGTTGGCAAGCATCCTGAGACCTTAGATCACGTTGTGTATTTGTTTTAACAAAACCTTTAAACTTCAAGAAGAAATGGAGATGAGGCACGCACTCTGATTCCCAATCAGATTTACCTGTTAAGGAACAGTTAGTCTTCTCATCCAAACGTTTTCTTGACTCTATCAATCATCAGGGAGGCTGTGTTTCTTTTCCTTTTCAGGTGTGTCTGGTTAATTCTCATTGAAGTCTCTAAGGATTCTGGTACATGTCGTTGCACACTTTTTTCAATGCAGGTGACTAGAAACCAACTCTCCTCCAAAGCACAAATCTTTCCCTTCATAGGGAGAGGTGGAAAACCATGTTTTGGCTCTCCATAGTAAGTCATGATAACCCTGGTGCTGCTGCCTCTTGAGCCTCCCTGATGATTGATAGAGTCAAGAAAACGTTTGGAGGAGAAGATTAACTGTTGCTTTAGCAGGTAACTCTGACTGGGAATCAGAGTGCGCGCCACATATCCATTTCTTCTTACAGTGTTTAAAGAGTCCCTGGTTCAAGAGGCAGCAGCACCAGGGTCATCATGCCTTATTATGGAGAGCCATAAACATGGTTTTCCCCCTCCCCCTATCAAGGGAAAGATTTGTGCTTTGGAGGAGAGTTGGTTCCTAGTCACCTGCATTGAAAAAGTGTGCAACTACATGTACCAGAATCCTTAGAGACTTTAATGAGATTGATAGAGTCAAGAAAACGTTTGGAGGAGAAGACTAACTGTTGCTTTAGCAGTTAAATCTGGCTGGCAATCAGAGTGCGCGCCTCATCTCCATTTCTCCTTTAAACTTCTGAGTCTCCGTTTTGGGGGCATGGTGATTGGCAGCCATTCTAGCCGCTCATCACAGTAAATACAATTGTTGCTATTTATTGTTATGAGGCATATGCTATTTTTGTCATAAAAACAGTAATGTTGGATGAATACTGGAGTTTGCAATTGGCCTAGGATTGTTTGTTTTCTTCAGTGTTGCAGAGGAAATATCTTACAACTGAGAAAGCAGAACCACAGGATCTTCAAACTACAAAGCCTCCTTGTATTGCTTCATTATATTTCAAACCGACCAATCCGGGTTCAGACCCAGATGCAGCACGGAGACAGCAACCATACAGGTGGTTGGCGATACCCTCAACATCCTTCACGATGGCCGCTCCTGCCTTCTGGTTCTACTCAACCTCTCGGAAGCTTTCAACAAAGTAGACCACCAGGCACTTACAGACTCCCTACATCGGCGCATGGGGATCAGAAACCTTGTTCTACGCTGGTTCAAGTCCTACCTCAAACCGCCAGCAGTTTGTTCAGATGGACACCTCTAGATCGCCTATGCTACCTGTCACATATTGAGTCCCACAGAGTGCCAGCCTCTCCCCAGTGATCTTCAATCTATGCATGGAGCTGCTGTGAGCCCTCCTAGCCACACACAACATACACATCCACCAATACACTGATGACAAACAACTATACCTCAAGAACAACTCCATCAAGGACATCCATATGCTCAAAACCTGCCTCTCGTTGATCCAGTCTTGGATGTCCAGTGCATACCTGAAGCTCAACCCCTCCAAGACCTGATAACAACTCCTCACCAAAAACACGAAACACCCAAACATACAGACCTGGCTATCAACCAAGAACTCTGAGGTCTTCACACACCCAAGCTCACCACATGCACCAAGTCCCTCTGGTTCCACATCAACAAACACCTCAACTTCAAAAGACACATAGCTAAGAAAGCTCAGACAGCTTTGTATCTGCTCCCCCTCCTGTGGAAAGTCAAGCCCTTCCTCCCTCCTGGACAGCTTTAGATCTACCGTTCAAGCACTGGTCCTATCCCTCCTGGATGGGGCAATGCACTCCTTGAAGGCCTCCCGTTGTCCTCCCTTTTGCCCCCGAGAAGTGGCCTACACGCAGATGCATGCCTCATAAAGGGTCTACGCAGATATGACCACATCACCCTAGCCCTCATCAACCTTCACTGGCTCCCACTGCATGCACAAATCACCTTCAAGTCCAGCTATAAGGTCGTCGCCCTCAAGTCATCGAGCTACCTCGCTGAGAAACTCAGCATCTCTGGCGGACAGAACACCAGAAGCCAGGACATGTGCAGACTAGAAATCCACTGCTGCAGAAAGGAAAGGACCAGAAAACAAGGCTTCTCTGCCTACACCCCAAGACTTTGGAACCGCCTCCCGGTCAGCATATGACTCGCCCCCACGCTCCTACAATTCAGAAAAGAACCCAAGACCAACTGCTTCAATGAATCTAGTCTCCCTCCTCAACACCTATGCCATCACGTCGCCATTCGTGCCACCTGACTCGCTAGACGCCGCCTGCCCCTCTCCTTCAGCCACCGGGTACAGCTGTACCTCTCCTATGTGCCCCTCTGTATCCTAACGCCCGCTGTATATCGGTTCTGTTGTTACCTCTGAAAAGCTCTCTGTTATGTATCTGAACTGTTGTATACCTCCGTAATGCGCTCTGTTGCTTCTCGAAGCTAGGTCTGCTCTCAATAAATACCATAATAATAATAATAACTTCATGAAAACACAATTGCCATTCTTGTATTTAAGACTGATCAAAACCACTTCATAGATTGTTGTCCAACATCTGTTTGAGAAATGTCCACTCAATATACTCGTGTGTAATAATTTACATGAGAGTTGCAAATGTGAAATGTCTCACTGAGATCTTTTTGTCATTTATAAATGGCTACCCCATCGAAGTAAAGGCAGTTATACTTTCGGTTCCATGTGATAATGTCCCCTCAAATATATCACCATGCAAATAAATCACAGAAAGATTGCAGTTTTTTGCAGGGACATTACTACATGTAACATGCAGGGGACACCCCTGCAACCCACAAACCCCTTTTTTTCAAGGGGCACGGGGGACACCCCTGCAGCCCCCGTTCTCCCTATATAAGTGGTCACCTATATAATGTCGCCACAACCTTTTCCCAGTGACATTATATACAGCGACCATATATATAGGGATATTATTACCTGATACCGTAGTTTCGACCTGTACAGAGCAGCGCACCAAATCAGCAGGATTCTTTGAGTATTTAAACGTGTGGTCCCAAGACTTGGCTACCAAAGGAGAGAGGGGACGTACACTTAGGAATGTATTGGAAATCTCACACTAAGGAGGAGAAGGGCCATTCATTGGGAGTGGCCACATCTTGAGACTGAGTTTCTATTGCAAGGGATTCGTACTGCTGGGGGGTGCGGACTGTGTCTGTACATCACTTCCTGGAGGAGAGAGAGAGGGCTACACACCGACATTAGTGGTTGAAATAGGAAGAGACGCATGGGTCTCAGATAGACTTTGGAGACCGATAGTATTGCCTCATTTGCAAAATTATTTATTGGAAAAAAATGATTGCCTTGAAGCTGTGTTAGGTCGTATTGCTGGCAATTGAGGGTAAAAACATTTTTGCAAAATTTTCTTATTCAACTCTAAAGGTGGTGTCGGGTAAATGCATAGATTGGCAGGGATTAGGAGGGTAAAAAAGAAACTTTAAGGTAAAAAAAAAGAAAGTAAAAAGGAGTTGGGATGCCACTATTGTGGTGTTTATATCCAGCATTCTTCTGAGTTCGATATAACCTAGGCCCCTTGGGAGCATGAGACATATTTCTGTATATGCTATGATGCTGGCTCTAGCTATGCGAGTTGTGGGCAGCACAGTTCTCTCAGTGCATTTGCCTTGAGTAGTATACTTGTGGAGCGCTTTCATTGAGTAATGTTTGCCACTAAACATTTTTCCATGGGGTGTTTTCTTTAGGCATAGAACAAGGATGGTAGGTTAGGAGTGAAGGGTGGAAGGGAATGGGGTGGGGTAAATTGGAACCGTCATTGGGTAGGACTAGGGATGAATGGGCTGAGGGCAAAGGGCTAGGTGTATAGGTGGTTAGGAGTGACAGGTAAGGTGAAAAGTGGTGACGGGAAGCATGTGAAGAGTTTAAAGAGAAGGGTAAAATCATTTTCAGGCAATTTCCTTTAATACTTTTAAAGAATACAAACTTGAGGAAAATGCACTCTCTGCAAAATGTACTCAAGGAACAAACGCAGACGAAACTAACATACATTTGAAAATTGGTGGGGACTGAGAGGATAACCAGCGAAGAGGCTCCTCCCCTCAAGCACCCCAAAACTCTTTGTTTTGCTCACTCTCGCACTGCCTCAAAGACTGAGGGCGTCCCAGATTCAACGGATTGACATCTGGTAACCTTGCATACGGCTGGGGCGAGGATTCTGAACCACAGCTGGCCATTAAAAGCATATTAAAATATGTTTGTCTTTCTTATGCCAGTCGCCCAGATGGCATTAATTATTTCACTGTCTTATTTGAGCAATGTGTTCTCTGACAGTTCCATCAGACAAATAGGGATAAACTGGTACCACAAACCCAGGCATGTTCTCTACATATCATTTCCATTGACAAACATTCCCAGCGTTTGCGAAGGCGCACGTGACTTCTTGAACAGACGCTTGAACACAGAACGGGGGAGCCTTGGCAAACAATGGCTTGGGCTCAGCCGGTTCGCAATCTCCTTGCGCGCTTCTTCCAGGCGGTTCCTGGGCAACACAGATGGCGAAGAACAAATTGCAAGAGACAACAAACGTTTCCACATCCGCTGAAGAAATCTCAAGGGCACATAAACATAATAGCAATGTTCTGAAGAGGATTCTTTGCAGGCTGTTATTTATATAACTGAAACAGCAGGTCGCTCATAGAGACAGAGAGAGCGGGCGGTCACCTGAAAAATAGAGTCCAGTCTGTGGTAAGTCAATGGAGACCAGTCTGTATTGGCCAGCAGTTTAAGACAGACTTGTTGGAAAATAAACTTTCCCTTGAGTTTGGGACTAGGGAACAAAATGTAAATCAGTCGTAAATGGTGGCTAACCGTGGTAGTTTTTTTAAAATTATTGTGTGATTGGAACGGGTACAATATGACACAGTCTGAAATTGCTGTAGTTATTTGGGTTATAATCACACTGATCTGGGAGTATACACTGTTCTCCGTTCCCGCAACACTAACTAGCCCACAATCACGCCAAAGTTTCATATTGTATTTCTACATTCTAGCTGAATTATCTACCACGTGTAAATTATCCAGTGTCGTCTCACCTACCTGCTCCCCTCTCCTGGGATTGCTGGATGGATAGGCGTATGGCCTAGGCCAGTTGTCCAGGTCCCATGTATGGCTCATGCAAGTCTTGCTCCTGCCTTATGCTCGCTCACTTTTCTAGACTAAGTTCTGTCTACAGCAATCGAGCATAACATTGTATCTTATTATCTATTTATGACACCAATATACCAAAGGCCTTTGTAATTCCTGTAGAAGGTTCAAACAATGGTTTAAATTGATTCTTTTGGTAGGGTGCTAGGGTCGACCCTCACTCTTTAGTCCATAGATAACGTTTCCCACCTAACCGAGGCTTTCATAATCCCCAGGTTAGAAGATGGAATATTGACCTTCACTGTCTAGCTAGCTGTCTGTATAGGGGAACCAAAGGCAATTGCCTTTACTATGTAAACTCCCTCTTCAGTTTTCTGAACTATCCCTACACTATCAATGTTTTTAGTGCTTATAGAGGGTAGGAAATGTGCCTTCCAGACACACTACCTGACTAAATACACCTTTTCTCAGGCCTGAGCCTTCCAGACACGCTACCCGACTCAAGGCACCTTCTATTCCTCTTCTTGTCTCTGAATGTTTTACTCTCGCCTCTACTCTCCAGTTTCCAACTCCATGCACCTTCTCTCCTACATCCCCCATGTCCTCCTCCACTGTCCCTCCAATGTCTCTAATGCCTTCTACTACTTGCCTACACCCTGAGATGTTCTAACTCCCTCCTCCACACTTCTATTCCCTCCTCCATGCTACTAGTAGTAGTATGGAGGCAGGAGTAGCAGTATGGAGGAATGCCTCCATACTACTACTATCACTCTACTCCACCTTCTACTCGGTATCCCCTTTTACTCTAAAAAAAACGCTTTCCACTAACACGCTTCACTCCCTATAACACTCTCATTCTTCATCCTTGGCAGGCACACTAACTACACAGGACAACTTGCTCTTACCAAGAAATACTGCACCTTTTGTTAAATTCTCCTCAACACTATGGTCCACCTTCCTTGCTCCTGCTGGTATCTTGGTCTGCCAGCCCCTCCTGATCTGACCTCACCTGAATAACATACAACCTCCTGCTTCCTGTTGCCCTTTTAATCCTCCCTCTTCTCTTCCCATTAGAATATTAGTTCTGGCCAATCTGGACCTGTGTGCACCACCAGGGAAGTTTTACAAACAGAGGAATTTATAAATATCCTTAATTTATCACTGCCCCAGATCACTGAAGCAGCAATGGTGGCCCGCATTGCAAAGTGCCCAAGATTCACTTAGGCAGCCTTGGCGTTGCTTGCCCCAAGGTAAGTAAAGTTGTGTTGAATGGTTGCTGCTCCGTTTTAAGGTCCTTAGTGGTCTAGGTCACCTGCAGCAGTTTTGCTTTCCAAACACCATTGTTGGGGAATAGCATGCAGTGCTGTGGAATTCTGCATAATATCTCCGGTTCCTCTCTCACTGCCATTCTCTCTCCGTCTGGTCTCAGCACTTCAAATAGCTGAGCAGGTTGTGTGGGGCGCTGATTGTTGTAGTGCTGGAGGTGGCCTCTCCGTACTGGTACTTCTTCATTTGTGATTGTGATTCTAGACAAGATAAATCTTGGCTAGTACTTTCTTCAAGAGATGGGAGTGATGCAAGCTGGTACTGCCCATAAATAAGCAGGGGGAGGAGACAGGAATGAAAACACTTTCAAATGCCACCGCCCTTCTCCGAGGTAAGACTGGCTCTGGCTTCGACTCTGGTAGGCCTCCCACCTCAGGCTGAGAGGGGGTTGTATCCGCTACTGACATGGGCGCATTACTGACCATATCACACACCTCCACCCTTTACACCTCATCTTCCTGGCCACTATCTATGGATAGGGGGATAGAAAACCTGCATTGTGCTGTGTGGCCCCAGCCCGTGTTCAACTTTAAAGGAGTAGGATTGTAAGGCCAAGAACCACCTTAAAATACAGGGTTTGGTGTCTTTGTTTTTGCCATCAAGATTAATGGGGCATGGTCAGTAATGAGTTTAAATTGTCTTCCAATGATATGATATCATAAAATGAATACTGCCCAGTTGATGGCTAAACATTTCAACTTCACTACTGGATAGTTCTTCTCTGGAGGAAATAATTTCCTACTGATGAACATGATCGATTTCTCTTCACCCTCCTGTATACTTGCACCAATACTTCCCCAACACCAATTGAGGAGGCATTTGTTAGAAGAATACATCCTTTTGTGAAGTCAGGCAGTACTGACCTGTTGCAAAGAGCCTCTTTTAATTTGTCAAATTCCTTTTGAATGCCTGAATTCCACTGGAAGATTTTAGGGTTGCTTTTGGTGAGTTTGTCAATCAATACCACCTCTCTCTCGGAGGAATTCATTATTAACATCAGATAGCAATCCACAGGGCCTAGGATGGCCGGTACATACCTTTTTGAAATTGGCTGTGTTGCTTTCTGAATAGCTTCCACTTTGACTCTCTCTTTAAGAACTTGACCATGTCCCACTTGGAATTCAAGGTATTTTACACAAGGTGGCATTTGGCTGGATCGGCACTTGGGTGGACCTTCTATAATTGATCACAGGCTGCTGTTATATGCTTGAGAAGGTCCTCCCACGTGGAGCTGTATAGGACTATTTTGTCGACATATGCGACAGGGAATTTGAAACAGGCCCTTGAGAGCAGAGAAGGCAGTTTTAGGTTTTTCTTCATTCAGCAGAACCTGTCAATACCCCTTTATCAAATCTAGGGTGGAAATAAACTATGCCTTTCCCAAGATTTCAACAAGCTCATCTATTCACAGTATCAGGTAGGTGTTGAACCGGGAGATTTTGTTGAGACACCGGAAATTGATACAAAATCTCCATGTATTTTCAGATTTGAGTATCAGAACTATTCAGGAAGGCCCTTCACTGCAAGACTTCTCTGTTAACCCAAGGTTGAGCATTTTCTTTAGTTCTTCCATGATTATTTGTTTTCTGTCCAGAGTGAATCTGTACGGCGTGAGACATATCATCAGTCCGGAAGGTGTCTGAATTTTATGCACAACTTCCTTCACGCGTCCAGGTTTTTGGGAACACACATCTGGGTACCTTCCTATCAGTTGAGCAAGTTCTTAGTGACTGGTTGTGGACAGTCCCACATGTATTGTGACTCCATTAACTTCTACGGCAGGGGAATCTCCAGGTTTTATTAGAATACAGCAATAAAAGCAGTGAATTGCTGTTTTGTTTTAATTTCATTAGCTTGTTCACCTGGTACAATTGCAACAGTTTTCGATAATCAGCTTGTTGGACTTTATATGTGAATTGGGAAACCACTTCAGTGGCAATACATGGACTATCCCATCTGGCCAACAGTTTGTTTTGGGTGGTAAAGAGTTGAACCGCCACCTTGTGACCCTACTGGAAATTGCTCAACCTGGCATTTTTGTTGTATGCCTTCTCCTGCCATGCATGGAATCCTGCAGGTGATTTCCAATCTGGACACTTTCTTCATATGTTAATGCATATTTTTGAGAATTGGATTGTTGCTTTTTTGTCAACTGTTGGGCTCTTCTGGTTGCTCCCTCATGATATCCAAAATGTTGCAGGGTTTCAACTATACACCAACTCAATGACGAAAAGCCTGTGGGCAACTGGGGTGTTTACGGGGTGGCAAATAGAGCCTAAAGAACCAGGTAATCCCAATTGCGTCCATCCTTAGCAACCAGTTTCCTTAGGATCCATTTTAAGGTTTGATTTCATCTTTCCACCAGTCCATCGGTTTGGTGATAGTATATCAAGATCCAGAGGCTCTCTCTTTGTGTTCAATTGTCTGGTCTCAGTGCTTCAGATAGCTGTTGGTAGGTTGCGTGAGTCGCTGTAGAGTTGTAGCGCTGTGGGTGACCTCCACGTACTGCTAGAGATTCATTTGTGACTGTAGGAAAGAAAGAGAAAACTTGGCTCGTACTTTCTTCCAAGTGTCATGGGATGATGCAAGCAGGTACTGTCTTTATTTAAGGAGGAACTTGGGCAGGGGAAAAGAATGTAATCCCTCCAAACTGCTACCGTCCCCTTTTAGGGTAGGACTGGCTCTGGCTTCCACTCCAGTGGGCCTCACTGCACAGGCTGAGAGGGAGCCCCTATCCCTGTGTGACAAGGTCAGATTACTGACCTGGCCATGTGTTTATTTTGTACGAAATTTGTCCAAGAAGCCTTCTTTCATGTACTGATATTTGGTTTCAAAATGCACCAAGCAAAGTTAAGAATTAGAAAGAAACCTATGTCAAGAAGAGGTCAGCGATCAACCTGTCTGCCTGTGCACAAGCAAATATACGACAGCACAGACTCACATGACTTTTCCACTGAAGCGCACATTATCTCCAGTGTCCTCCAATAACACAGAAAACTGTAAAACTTCATCACTTAATAAGCTTTCCTTTGTGGACTTCCACTATTTGTAGAAATACACACGACATGGTGAGGAGGGGACACACAAGTCATGGCACATTGTCCACAAAAAACCTAGGAAGATCTTCATACCCACATTCATATAATCGAAGTAAACTTAAGACAACAGTTACTACCATTACTAAAATGTAACACACTATTGCCATGCCCAATGGAAAAATACTCCCTTCAAAGAATCACAGATGAGTCAAAAATCAATCCTTCAAATGCCCCAACTGGAAAAACTAAAACTAACTGCATAAGTCTGGAAACAGCCATCATAACTTAAAAGAAGTTGTAGTTAAGGCCCTTCCAAATCTAGTGATACTCAATACATATAAAAGGCATATTAACCTGTTCTCACCAAAATACATTTCTCCAGATCATACCGAAGCAGACATCGCAAAGACAAGGAACTACTTTAAAGCAACATTGCCTTCTGAAATCAGACGTAAAACCCTGAAGGGATAATATTCAGAGCTGACAAGCAGGCTTATAGTCCCTTAAAAGAACCATTATTTTGTGAGAAAAACATCAAGGAACAAGGTTTAGGGCAAGATAATTACGAAAGGCCATTGATCACCCCAAGTATTAAAAAATACATGGCTATCTGTCATCCATTCTATTAGAAAATATGTCAGTGTAAATCTTAGGCAATTTGTTTCTGGCCCAATCATTATACCAGTGACACCTTGAACCGCCCTACCTCACCTTTGTCACTCCTTCCTTGGGTCATCAATGGAGTCATTCCCTTTACTAAATCTCTTACTCATGATACATATGCCATCCTTTCTCTTTTTCTCCATTTGTTTCGTAAATGTAAGAAACTGCCTCTGGGTAATCTCCATTTGGTGATTACTGCCGCATCCTCTTAAAACTCTTGACCCGAACATGGGCTATCCAATTACAATATTTGGCTCATGACTGCCCAGGAGTCCCTTCTTCTTGGCAAATCCATCTTTTGCCCCATTGTCCTGTCCAACCAAAATTGTTCTTGCTATAACTACTTGCCTTAAACACTCCTACCAAACCTGCCAAAAGCCATTGGCATTGCTCTTACTAAGCACAACTTCTTCTGCTCACGAATCTCTCCAGCTACTGACCCCCAAAAATAAATCTTTGCTTTTATTAATGAGCTTTCATCTACCACTGTTTCCTCGTGCCTCACTTCAGACCTTGTCATTAACATTCGTGATCTCGGCCCAGACACAGCAGGACTACCTGCTTATTGTTTGCAAAACCATCATTGTCTTTGAGGCCAATGCTGCTCTATCAAAAACAAAATCTAAAACTATCTTGTGGCACAGTGGGAGCCATCTTGGAATGTTGATATCAGGCACTCATTTGTGCATTGTGTGCCAAAGTATTTACTATAGCCATTCATTACTTACCCGACACTATGTGTATACATAGTTATATATTGTGCTTATGGTGTGTTGGATTTTTAAATAACTGCATTGTGTTAAAGTTCCTTATTGCTTATCTTGTTAATTAAAATGTGGCTGCACCATGATTGCATTCACAAAATGTTTCTTACATTTGTGAATGAACACAAGAACATAGGATTATGCATTCAGGGCGGTCTTCTATTCCGATAGGTCCTTGTGCACCATTTAGACAGCTGCCATCTTGATGAGTACCACAACATATTAACAGTTCCATAGCCGGCCAAGGTTACCATTTTAAATATGTATCTAGTTCTTTTTTCTCATTGAAATGTGCATTTCCATCAAGAGAAATGAGTGATATGCCTAAATACCATTCTCAAGTACAGTATGCCTTCTGTTGAGTTTTGTGAACAGCTCTCTTCTTTCATTTATGACAAATCTGAGTCCATACAGTCCTTTATCCCAGTCAATTCTCGATCTATTATTACCATAATGTTCCTTCTGTCCCTCACTGGTCCTCACCTCCTCCTCCTATGGTTGATTTCCCTTCCTCCTTCTCTCTCTGACCTCTCCCACTATATTATGAAGCTTAAATATGATTCTCTATGAACGCTTTGCAGGTTAAATTACTAAACATTGTCCTGGCCCAGTGTCTAGAGCTTTTATTTCCGTTCTTAAATCCTCTATAGCCTGGGGCATTGTCCCAACTTTTCTCAAATCTACACTTGTTCGCTAAAAATGCAATCTTTCCACCCTTTGAATACAGCTATCGGCCTGCTTCTTTGCTAACACCTCTGCTGACATGCTTGAACTCAATCTCATCTGACAACTTCATTGGTTCATTGTACAATCTGCTTTTTCTTACGTTCTTTAACTAACTTTCCACCTGTCATGCATCCCTGGCACTGGATGGCAGCTGTGGCATAGGCCTGCTCATGCTTGACCAGCTGGCTGTTCATGACATAGACAACCATTCCATGCCGCTGGTTTTACTTTAGTTCTTTTCTTTTCATCAGAAATGGCCACGCACAATAAACACTGTGCCACACTTGGTCCTTATTTAGTTTTTGTTGTTTATAGGTTCTGCAAAGCATAATCAAAAGAAAAATGCCCATCTGATAACACGTGTTTCAACACACAAGGGCCTTTCTCAAATCTGGGCGAATAAGGTCTGTGCATATACAACAAACATTAAGTCAACATATGAATAAGATGTTAAACAAAAATTGTATTATAGTCCCAAAAAACATATTACCCACAGTTAGGTCAAAGTTTCAAAACACAGACATTGAGGAGGGGTGAAAGGGAAGGGCGGTTTAGGGTATAATGAAAGAGAAAATGAAACCAAAAATCAGTGCATGAGTGACAGAATAATAAATAGTAAATAAAGGCAGTTCTACTATTATGTATTGTCACGGGTATTATTTTTCAAAGATAGCTGATATAGTTTTGTTCCGCTCTTACACCTATATTCCAAATGTGGGTTAAAGTCTGGTGTGCCAAAAATCAAGAGTTCAATCCCCCTAGAGAGTACATTTTAGAGTAGTAATGATCATAAATAAAATGTGTTGCAAATTACATTTCTGTCTACGTTATTTAAATTGTAGTCAGGAGCGGAAGATGAAAATAAAAATGTATTATTTTCGACCGGAAAAGCCTGGTGGGTCCCTGTAAATGGCATTCATTCTAAAGATATAGGGGCCGATTCATGGAACAAACGTGCGCCGAAAATCTTCGCGCAAGCAGGCGCAAGCGGAAAAAAACAGGCGCACGCGTGCGATTCATGGAAGTCCCTGCGCGTGTACACCTCGGGATGTGCGCCAAACCCGTGCATGGCGCACAAGTCACTGCAACCTCCCGAAAGGCGTGCGCGACGCACACAGTGAAAGCGCACAACCTCGGCGCGTACACCAGAAAGTGGGCGGGACACGGGGTGTAACGCGCGGAATGGGGAACAACGCGCGAAAATAAGGGCGTAACTGGGGATGTACTGCAGGGAAACAGACGGAACGCCCACACGCACTCGAACCACACGTATTCATGGAATCGAATAGGGCAAAGCCACGCACAGCCAAAGACACGCACAAGCTGAAACACGTCCGCCACACGAAGGCAGGCGGTAGAGTCCCAGCGCATCACAAAAGTGGCAACATACAGCAATTGGGCCTGTGCGAGCGGGGTACGTGTATTTCGGGGGCGCGCGGGAAGTTACACACGCGATTGAGCGGGGTACGTGTATTTCGGGGGCACGCGGGAAGTGTATTTCGGGGGCGCGCAGGTGCCCCACAGTGCTGGGTGGTGGCGGTGGTGGGGAACATGAGTTGGACATGGGTGGGGGCCTGCTGGCAGGTGCCCCACAGTGCTGGGGGGTGGGGGTGGTGGGGAACATGAGTTGGACATGGGTGGGGGCCTGCTGGCAGGTGCCCCACGGTGCTGGGGGGTGGGGATGGTGGGGAACATGAGTTGGACATGGGTGGGGGCCTGCTGGCAGGTGCCCCACAGTGCTGGGGGGTGGGGGTGGTGGGAGGGGAGACATGGGTGGGGGCCTGGTGGAGGCTGCCCCTGGTGACTGGAGGGGTGGGGGTGGTGGGAGACATGGGTGGGGCCCTGGTGGAGGCTGCCCCTGGTGACTGGGGGGGTGGGGGTGGTGGGAGACATGGGTGGGGGCCTGGTGGAGGCTGCCCCTGGTGGCTGGGGGGGGGGGGTGGTGGGAGACATGGGTGGGGCCTGCTGGCAGGTGCCCCACAGTGCTGGGGGGTGGGGGTGGTGGGGAACATGAGTTGGACATGGGTGGGGGCCTGCTGGCAGGTGCCCCACGGTGCTGGGGGGTGGGGGTGGTGGGGAACATGAGTTGGACATGGGTGGGGGCCTGCTGGCAGGTGCCCCACAGTGCTGGGGGGTGGGGGTGCTGGGAGACATGGGTGGGGGCCTGATGGAGGCTGCCCCTGGTGGCTGGGGGTGCTGGGAGACATGGGTGGGGGCCTGGTGGTGGGTGCCCCTGCACTGCTGGGGGGTGGGGGTGGTGGGAGACATGGGTCGGGGCCTGGTGGAGGCTGCCCCTGGTGACTGGGGGGGGGTGGGTGGGAGACATGGGTGGGGGCCTGGTGGAGGCTGCCCCTGGTGGCTGGGGGGTGGGGGTGCTGGGAGACATGGGTGGGGGCCTGGTGGTGTCTGCCCCTGCACTGCTGGGGGGTGGGGGTGGTGGGGAACATGCGTTGGACATGGGTGGGGGCCTGCTGGCAGGTGCCCCACAGTGCTGGGGGGTGGCGGTGGTGGGGAACATGAGTTGGACATGGGTGGGGGCCTGCTGGCAGGTGCCCCACGGTGCTGGGGGGTGGGGGTGGTGGGGAACATGAGTTGGACATGGGTGGGGGCCTGCTGGCAGGTGCCCCACAGTGCTGAGGGGTGGGGGTGCTGGGAGACATGGGTGGGGGCCTGGTGGAGGCTGCCCCTGGTGGCTGGGGGGTGGGGGTGCTGGGAGACATGGGTGGGGCCCTGGTGGTGGGTGCCCCTGCACTGCTGGGGGGTGGGGGTGGTGGGAGACATGGGTGGGGGCCTGGTGGAGGCTGCCCCTGGTGACTGGGGGGGTGGTGGGAGACATGGGTGGGGGCCTGGTGGAGGTTGCCCCTGGTGGCTGGGGGGTGGGGGTGGTGTGAGACATGGGTGGGGGCCTGGTGGAGGCTGCCCCTGCACTGCTGGGGGGTGGGGGTGGTGGGGAACATGAGTTGGACATGGGTGGGGGCCTGCTGGCAGGTGCCCCACAGTGCTGGGGGGTGGGGGGGGTGGTAGACATGGGTGGGGGCCTGGTGGAGGGTGCCCCTGGTGGCTGGGGTGTGGGGGTGGTGGGAGACATGAGTTGCACATGGGTGGGGGCATGCTGGCAGGTGCCCCACATTGCTGGGGGGTAGGGGGGTGGGAGACATGGGTGGGGGCCTGGTGGAGGGTGCCGCTGGTGGTTGGGGGGTGGGGGTGGTGGGATACATGGGTGGGGGCCTGGTGGAGGGTGCACCTGGTGGCTGGGGGTGCAGGGGGACATGAGTTGGTGGGCAGTAGTGCTAGTTGACATGTGGGTTGGCTGGGGGGCATGGCCATGGTGGATGGGGTGCCTGCAGGACATGTGCAGGGTAGGCCCCTGTGGTGTGAGCCACCTAAGGGGCCGTGGAGGGTGTAGAGGGAACACCTGGGAGGACCCACACGTGCAATTCACGTGTGGTGCTCCCCGCGCACCCCTGTAATACACGTAGCCTGATGGAATCGCGTGTGGAACTTCCCGCGCACCCCTGAAATACGCGTACCCTGCTCGCACGGGCCTAATTGCGTGTGGAAATTCCCGCGCACCCCTGAAATACACGTACCCTGATGGAATCGCGTGTGGAACTTCCCGCGCACCCCTGGAATACACGTACCCTGCTGAAATCGCGTGTGAAACTTGCCCTGCACCCTGAAATACACGTACCCTGCTGAAATCACGTGTGGCACTTCCCGCGCACCCCTGAGATACGCGTACCCTGCTCGCACGGGCCCAATTGCGTGTGGAAATTCCTGCGCACCCCCGAAATGCACGTACCCTGATGGAATCGCGTGTGGAACTTCCCGCGCACCCCTGGAATACACGTACCCTGCTGAAATCGCATGTGAAACTTGCCCCGCACCCCGAAATACACATACCCTGCTGAAATCGCGTGTGGCACTTCCCGCGCACCCCTGAGATACGCGTACCCTGCTTGCATGGGCCCAATCGCGTGTGGAAATTTCTGCGCACCCCTGAAATACACGTACCCTGCTGAAATCGCATGTGAAACTTGCCCCGCACCCCGAAATACACGTACCCTGCTGAAATCGCGTGTGGCACTTCCCGCGCACCCCTGAGATACGCGTACCCTGCTCGCACGGGCCCAATCGCGTGTGGATATTCCCGCGCACCCCTGAAATGCACGTACCATGCTGAAATCGTGTGTGGAACTTCCCCCGCACCCTGAAATACACGTACCCTGCTGAAATCGCGTGTGGCACTTCCCGCACACCCCTGAGATACGCGTACCCTGCTCGCACGGGCCCAATCGCGTGTGGAAATTCCCGCGCACCCCTGAAATGCACGTACCATGCTGAAATCGCGTGTGGAACGTCCCCCACACCCTGAAATACACGTACCCTGCTGAAATCGCGTGTGGAACTTCTCGCGCACACCTGAAATACACGTACCCTGCTGAAATCGCGTGTGGAATTTCCCGCGCACCCCTGAAAGACGCGTACCCTGCTCGCAAAGGACCAATCGCGTGAGGTACTTCCCGCGCACCCCAGTGATACACGTAGCCCACTTGCCGTGCTGGTACAGGGTTAGCGCAGCCCTTTGCGCTGGATTGGGTATATTGATGGCTTTTCCCTGCGCGAGAGGCGTTCTTGGGGGCGTAACTGGCGCTGCTGCAGGGTCGCTGCGCCACTGTGCGCCACGGCTGGTTTTGGTGGCTGGAATACATGAATACGCTGTGCGCGGAAATGGATTTTAGCGCACGCGGCTGGCGCAGGGATTCGCACGCGCACACTGTGCGCCAGCCGCGTGCGCCACTTGTGCGCTGAATTCTATGAATTACCCCCATAATCTCTACTGAACAAGATTCAAAATGCAGTCAGGCTCCCATATTGTTGAAATGTATCAAAGTAAATTAATACACGTAGGATTTTGCAATGGTGCAAATAATGACGTCGTATCTGGCCACTAAATCGTGCGATTTGCTTCAGTAAGCTTTGCATGTATAAACTGTTTACCCAGTTTACATATTGCCGTTGTTTTTACGTAGACTAATGTTGTCATCACATTGCAATGCTCATTTCATTCAGTGTCGCCAAGCACGCGGGACCACGAACTACACAGAGTGCATTACGGGGGCCGTTCAATCGGGTGGTCCGTCTCGGTAGGGCTTACCTCTAAAGTACGTCTCGTCTCTTCAAAGCGTCGGCGGTCCTCTGTGATCACAATGGTTCTCTATACCTTTGGTTGTCAAGGTAACACTAGTCCTATCTTAGTGTCTAGCGCTCCTGGGTTCACGGGCGCCATATTTTGGGCTTGATATATACGTTGACCATTATAAGAGACATACAGGAACCCAAACCGATCCTATAATTATATTTTATCCGTTAGGGGTAAATGTTTAAAATGAAATATATACGATAATCACAGCTGGAAGATGGTTGTAATTAACGTGTTGTTATTGTTATTTTGGATTTATAACTGGATATTCAAAACAACTTGATAAATGGACATAAAGCCGAGGGAAAAGAAGCGTAATTCACAATTTTCCATTGCAAATGACAACAGTAGATATACTGATTTATGTTTTGGCAAACTAACATAGCTCGGGGGAAATGTGTGGTCCCTTAAGCTGCTTATGTATTGTGTTGTATGGCTCTAGACACTGGCAAGCAGCCAGAGACTGCATGGATTAGGGCACATCTCATCTCATTAGGTATTTCATATGGCCATATCGAGCTTGGGGTGGGGTTCACACCACTGTGTGGGGATATACAGACATTTCTTAATATAACAGTTTTTTAGTAGTATAACAAATTTTACAAATGTATATATACACATAATACTCATGAGTCATTGGTCTATTTTAATTCACAAAAAATGGATCATTTCAATGTCCTTATTTCGGCCAAACTCAGTTGCGCAATTTACTTCTTGGTTTCCTCCCAGTCTCCTGTAGTTACTTGTTTTAGTCCAATGAATTTGAAGTTTCTCTTGTCCTCCAATTGGTGCTTTGTTTGCCAGTGATGAGCTAATGGTAAAAGTACGTCTTGATTTCCAATGCCAGCAAAGTGTTTACGAATTACAAACACTTTTTTAGTTTACTTTTAGTTTGCATGTAAATTTGAATAAGTCTATTTGTGCTTCAATGTGGTCGTATCTAAAGGTGGGGGCGAAAGATAGACCTTTATTAAGTAGTTTGATCTCGTCTGGTGTTAGGTCCTTGGAAGAAATTTTCATAATTAGATCATTTCTTTCTTGTTGCCTGCAGCTATCCTTGTGCTGGCTCTTGTCAACCGTCTGAATTCCTCTAAGGCGTCTGGATTTCCGCAATCCTGTACCCCCCTCCTTCCTCTCCTCCTGAGGTAACTTGCTGGGGGTTTTGTGGTGGTGTCTGCTGAAAACGGACTTGCTTTGTGTTGGCTATTCTGGTTCCCTTTTTGAAACGTCTAATTTGATTTAAGAAACCTGATCCTTCAATGTTGCGATCTGCTCCACCTGTTTCTTCTTTATCAGCTTCTGAATCAACATATGAGCTGGCCGGTGATGTATTCGGGGTATTTTCCTTGGATAATGGTTTAGAAAGTTTGTTATATTTTTCTTTAAAAGTGTAAACTCTGTCTTCGTGATAATCACGCTTGTCACTGTAAAACTCCCCAAAATCAGACAAACGGGCTTGGAATCCTGGTTACCAACTTTACCAAAAGGATTTAGAAAATGTAGATCATGTAGTCTGTGCAAGCATGCATAACCCAATACACACCTCTTTACTGATTCACGAGGAACAACACATATGATTAATGATACCATCAACTACAGAAGTAAATATACAGTGTATGCCATCATCTGTATATGTAAGTGTATCTACATTGGGAGTACTATTAGAGAACTCAAAACCAGATTCGTGAACACTTTGCTGGCATTGGAAATCAAGATGTACTTTTACCATTAGCTCATCACTGGCAAACAAAGCACCAAATGGAGGACAAAGGATGGGAAAGGAGAAGACAGAGCAATAAATAGGAAGGAGGCGAGAAAATAGGATTTTGGTTGTGTCCTCTGCTTTGGATGAGGTTGAGGAGGTGAGCTCATAAATGTTGTTTTTCCAAAGCACTAAAGCTGGGCCAGGGGAACTGGATTTCAGCTAAACAGCATAGATCCAAAATAACAATTTAAGTTCAAGTCACCTTTAACAAAAATCAGTCACTTTTCTCTGGAGAAAAATATTTTTCAAAGTGACCATAGTTGATGGTAAGTGTGAACTGATTCTTCATCCACTTATCAAGAAAACTGGTAAGACCTCTCATGTAAAAAACATGACACTTGTAAAAGAATTTCCTGGAATGCTCAAACTACAGGTTCAGTGGTGTTCACAGACAGTAGTTGTGCTGTATAGTAAACAGATGTCCATAAGGTAAAAAACAATGATCAATGTATTCATGAGACAAAGGCAAGAAAACCGGTCCAATGCATTTCGGACACAAGTCCATCCTCAGGGACCAAAATCTAGAAAAATACAAAGGATGATAACTGAATGCCTAAGCACAAATTCAACACTGTCTACCATAGAAAGTGCTAAAAAGTAACAGGATATGAAAATGTCCTACCTGCCTGTCTATGTCCTTTTAATCTCATGCCTTCATAACTTCAAAAGAATAGATCCCGAAATTGTAAAATGTACACAAAAAGCAAAATACTGCGTGTCGTTAAACATGGTATATGGTGGTACTCGCATACCCGTGGGTTACGGTGTAGCTCCCTGGACATGTTCAACATAATGTTGTCAATGAGCAGTTTAGATTGCTGTATGAATTCTGTAAGAATAGCAAAGAGTCATATATAAGAGGGTTTAACATATATCTATAGACTCAAAGGTATACAACCCACAGTAGTTTCTTACCTACTGGAGGGAACAGCACCCACATCTAGTCTGCACAGAGCAAGGGTCCGTCTCATGTATCCAGCTGTATTTTATACATTTGGAGACAAGATGGCTGACTGGTCATGTGTGTGCATGATGACGTGATCACATGATGTTATTGTGTCCAAAAAACTGTAGAATTGATAATACATAGTGACTCTGGTGCAATGCCCACAGGGCGTTGTATACAGAGACACGTAAATGCTGAACATTGAATAAATGGATAACCATAAGAACTAGGTAAGAGCTATAGAAAGGAAACATGGTGTGTATCCGAGTTGAAAAGCTCTCTGTGAAGGTACTTTCATGACATGGGGAAAAGAATTCCATAAATGGTACTGTAGCATAGGTAAACAAAGTGCCAGGAGAACAACCTACCGTTTTAAAAACCAGTGTAGAGGAGGAGCACGTACCCTTAAAAGCAGCTTCAAACACAGTCAGTTTGTGAGTTGTTGGAGAGGACGACATGCAGAGAGAGAGAAAGAGAGTTGGTGAAGAAGAGAAAGGAGCGCTTGAAGCAGAGAATATGGTATTGGAGAACTCGAGTGTGGTGGAGAGCTGGTAACATCTTAGGGGTTAGGGAAGCTGGAAATGAGTTGTTGGAGGAAGACAATAATTGACTGAGGCATTACCACCTGGAGAGGAGGACACAGAAGAATCTTTGGAGGAGGTTTGGAAAGTTCAATAGGTTGTGAAACTTGAGGGTTAGGAAGGGGAGCTTTTGGAGGAGGTTGGAGAGTTTAAGCAGGAGGTGGGAGCATTGTCGGGGGAGGTTAGCAGAGTGAAGGCAATCAGAAGGATATTGAAGGAGTCTGGTAAGTTGAAGGAGCAGGTTGGGGAATTTAAAGAGATGAGAAAATTGACAGAGGAGGTTGGAGAATAGCAGGAAAGAGGTGTTGGATACCAAGCAGAGGAAGGTGGTAAAGATGAAGGAGATGTTTAGCATCTGGAGGTAGAAGAAGACATAGAAAAGAAGAAAGGTGGTGACTTGAAATCAGGGAGGTGAAAGGAGCTGGAGGGAAGGGGATTCATTGGAAAAGGTGGAAAGTCTAGTGAAATAACATCTGGTGGAGGTGAGGTACTGGTGGAGGAGGGGGAAAACATCAGCAGGCAAACCTAAAATGAAAGGGGCTGAGCTAGGGGTGAGTCCATGAGCTGAAGGGGAGAAGTACACAGTAGAGGAGGCACAAGCACATGGGATGGCAACAAGGAGAGAAGGATAAGCCGAGGTAATCGGAAACACCTGTGGTGGAGAAGGGACCATAGAGTGACCCTAACAGCCAGCTGCACACGCTGCTGAACTAAAGACTTTGTTCCCGTCAACCTTGGTGAAACTCATGGAAAACTACAGTCTTGAAGGACTCTCAGCCGCAAATACCCAAGGATTTCGTCTGAAATCAGCAAGTGGGTCATTTTCAAATATTCAGTACAGCATAGGGGAAGAACTAAATAAATCAGACAGGACCACCCCAAACATGCCGGCACCTAGAGATCACACCATTGGGCCCCACAATCCCACACCTTACCCCGTACCCTGAAATGCATCATACAGCTGGGACTGTAGCTCATTTGCCCTTTTACCACAAAACAAACGGCATTGATTTGTGATGTTGAGATAATAAACACTCTTGAAGTACATCTTTCAGTCAGTCCCATCTGTTAATCTCAGAGGCCATCCTGACACTTTACAGACAACATGCAACCTGCATTGAAAGTGCTACTGTGTGTCGCATTATATTTGCTCTTTACTTCCCACATGAATATTTCAATCAAATCAAAAGCGTCACATGGTAGAGTGTTATATCTGCCTTTTTACACTGCGTAAGGCGAACAGGCAAGACAAAGGACTCTCCTTTAGGATGCGCCCAACAGATGAGACGCATTATTTCTGCTTCTGGGCTGTTCACAAAACAAAGCATAGCCCAGAGTGAAGTGATGCTCCCGAGAGCCCCACGCCCAGATAAAAATAGGCAACATACTGCCAATGCCCCAGGCCATCAAAGTAACACCCCACCCATGTTGAGCCACCCTAAAAATACTTGCTAAAAACCTCCTGCCCCTTGGCTTTTGACAGTCCTCCTGTCCCCCTCACTTGCTGATCACCTGCCCCTTTAAACCCACTCATCTGAAACTGCCCCTCATTGCCCCTGTGAACTGCCCTCTTTTCTATAACTGCCTCCCTGAACGTGTGACCCTTCTTAACTGTGAACGGCCCATTGCCCCGTGACACTGTGGAGTGTGCCTGCCCCAACTTACCCCTTGCAGTCCCTCTTGCTAGAAATTGCTCCCTTACCCCTGTTAACAACTTGACAGAATCTACGCTTTTTGCCCTGTAACCAGACTGATGTGCCCCCCTGCCCTTACTCCTGCTCTGCTACACTCCTCCTTGCAGCACCATCCGGCCTCTGCTACCTCGAACCTCCCAGGCTTGCCACCAAGTCACCTACAAGCCGATTCCCAGAACCTGTGGCCACAACTTGTAGCCCACTCCACACACAGACCAGCTTGCCTCCCTCTTAGCCCCACAACACTGGGCACCCACCAGGACCAACAGCGTAGTCTTGTCAACCAAGTACGCCAAGGACAAGCTTAATGTATTGGTGGAGAATGTAGTGTAGGATGTCCCATGCCTAAGAAGCCATCAGAAGATGTCGGCTCGCCAACACAACAAGAGCTAGGAGCCCATCCTGACTGACCATGATGAATGCTGCCAAACTCTTCAGACGCACCCCATTTTAGAACCAGAAGCAGTGGCAGGACCTACAGAGGCATGTACGCAAGCTGGTCGTGTGCTTGGCCACAGGAGGCAGTGAACCCCACCACAGCTAGAGCTATGGCCATGAAAGGAGGCATAGAGGGAATTGGAGGAGTCGAGACTGGGGTTGAATGTGAGCACATTGCATGTATGTAGTACAAAAAACCACAATGTATTCTCCAAACTGTGCAAATGACAAAAATTATATTTGGTAGGAACTAGCTGGCCTGCGTAGTGCCACAAGGGTCTACTCTCTCACCCCTCCTTTTCAATGTATATATAACTCCCTTCAGCGAGCATCATGGAGAGTTGGGGTTTTGACTTCCAGCTGTATACTGGTGATACAGCGTTTTTAGTTGATCTACTTAACAGTCATGAGGCATGCAGGAGAGTGCTTGGGGATGATACAGAGATGGATGCCGGAGCAATTTTCTCATGCTTAAAAGTGGAAAACGTAAATACTGTTAGGGAGCCAGGAGAAGGGAGCCCCCCACTCCCTGCTATTTACATGGCCCTCTAGTTTTGACACTTCTCCTGTTCCAGTTGAGGTAGTCATAAATTGTGGGAGTCTGATGAACAATACATTGTCCTTTGCCCCCAAGTGGATGCTGTAGTTAAGAGTGCCCACTTTTACCTACATAACATAAGCAGATGTGGCTACTCCTTAGATCTGAACCACCGAAAGACTCCGGTTCAAGCATTGGTCCTATTCAGTATCCAATATGGTCCAGCTATCTATCTGGGTGTAGCAAGGAAATGCAGAGCAAAACTGCAGGCAGTGCACATTCATGCGAGTAATTTATGGGCTACACATGTTTCAGCAAATCTCTGAAGCCCACCCCTTACTGTAATAACTGAACATTGAAGTTCTTATTCAAATCAGTTTGAATTCTGATTTGGAAAATTATTCAGGGACTGGCGCCTATATACTTGGCCAAATTTGTAAAGTCTTACGCTCCTGCTCGTGTTCTTAGATAAAGCGGGAAAGATATATTGCAGGATGATAAATATGCAGAAAAAAGGGTTTGGAGGCAAAATGATCAGCACCTTGGGCTGTCGCCTTTGGAATGGGCTACCATTCCTAATTTGCAACGGCCCCACTATGCAAAATTAGGCTAGATTAGAAAAGTCGATGCCCTTCTTTTTTCTTTTAAGACCGATAGAACACTACTGGATAGTGTTGCTTTTCTGTTTTAATGCATTTCTATGTTGATTATGTTTTAATTCTAATGTACATGATTGCATTTATATTTATGTAGCGCCTTGAAACTAAGTTTGCTGTTAAATAAATATTTTTTCTATTCTACTTTTTCTTTCTATTTTGCCAGTGCCAGCAATGTAAACAAGGGCCTAAGAAAAAACAATGACCCACTGTGACGAGGACTGGAATCAGGTCTTGTCAGGGAGGGGGTGACCCTGCACCCTACTTCCCCTCTAAGGTGCCTGTGCGAGTTCAGTCCCACTCCCAACCCCTCCTTACCTGTAGGTGTGGCGGCATGAGGGATGCAGCAGAGAGCTACAGGACGAGGCCTTGAAGAAGATGCAGTATGTTAGCACTGCAGGGCGGAGGGATGTCCAGTGCCTTGGGATATGACGAGCGTGACCACATCGGTCACAGACGCCTGAGAAAGCAGAAACCCAATACTACGGGACGCAGCATACTTCATAACATCGGCATATACCGAGGACACCATCTGCTGGAGTCCACACAAAGGCAGTCCAGCCACTATCCTACCAAGGATTACAAAATTACAGAAGGGCCCCAAGAGGACCACGGTATGAGGGGCAACCAGTCCCCTGCAACCAATGTCATTCTCTGTGTCAAGACTGCACAGAAAGGGGGTGGAGCTTGCACACCCTTTTAAGTCTTCCCCTGTCACACACCCTCAAGGAAGGTAAGTCATTGGCCAGGGTGAGCTGGCCAACCAGGGGAGGGGGCTGGGCTATTTTAAGGGAAGCCTAGTGAGTGTGCAATGTGGGTTAGCATGGTGGGGACCGGAGTCGGAGGAGGACATTCGAGAGACCAGAGGAGGCTAGAGCAAAAGGAGTGCTGAGGCTATTGGAGAGAGTGGTTTGTGGAGTGTTTGTGAGTGAGTAAGGAGTGTATGGAATAGTGACAAGGTAGGAGCTAGTTGTGGTGGAAGTTGGTAGTATTTGGTAGTAGTTTTAGCAGAGATAGTTGGGAGCAGTGGATGGTAGTGAGTGTTAGAGGGTGATAGCGACAGTAGTGGAAGTGATGATAGTGGGAGAGGTAGCAAGAGTAGTAACGGTAGAGTTTGAGTAGAAACTTAAAGAACATAAAGTCGGAAGACCTAACAGACTCTCTAGACATGATCATGAAGTGGTCCTCGCAACAAGACCCACCAAATAAACTGGTGGAAATCACTCCTGAACAGAGTCTCCCCAATCAAAAGAAAAAAGGTCAGTGATAAACCGGAACATCAACACTGGTTCACAACAGCCTTGACCACTCTTATTTATTTATTTATTTATTTTATTTATTTATTTGTATTGCGCCGGTAGCTCGCAAGCTTCGGGGCGCAGGAACAGGCACACGAGAAACAGGTGACGGGTAACTAACACAAAGCACAAGACAGATATATATAGGATATCGGACTGGGTCAGAAAGATTTATATGTTTTACTTAAAGATGTAAGTTTTCAATTGTTTTCGAAAGCGTTGATAGTTGGTTTCCATCCTTATCTGGCCCGGAAGATTGTTCCAAAGGCCTGCTACTGTGACAGGGAAGGATTTGCCTGCTCCGTTTTTGAGTCTGAAAGGAGCTTTCGTAATCAGACCATGTTCGGATGATCTTAGCTCTCTGGAGGGCTTATATGGAATGATTTTATTTTTCATGTATGCTGGGGCTTTGCCATATATACATCTGTGTGTGAGTGTGAGCGACTTAAATTGGACTCTTTCCTCGATTTTCAACCAGTGTAGTTTTTTCCGAGCTTCGCTAATATGCTGGTTCCTGGGAATTTGTTTGATGATTCTTACTGCATTATTTTGCAGGACTTGGTAGCTGTGGTAACAGTTTTTGTTAGAGCCTAGAATTAACGCGTTGCCATAGTCGAGGCGAGATAGAATTGTGGCTCTTGCAATCGTGGCACTGTTTTCCTCCGATAGATAGGGTCTGATGGCTTTCAATAAGCGGAGATGATAGGAGCATGTTTTTTTCACATAGAGGGTTTGAGCCTCGGATCCTAGAGATGCTTCCAACATCATCCCCAGGGTTTTAACCTTGTTAAGGACTTGTATTTGAGTGTCTTTGATGGTAAAGGTGTTATATGCGGGGTGGAGCTTGGATCTGACCAAATTGGAGCCAAAAACCATGAGCTCGGTTTTATTGCCATTTAGACACATCCAATTTTGATCCATCCAATTTTCCACTGCTTTATACACTGTGTCAAGTTTTTTGTTGTCCTTTTGATGGTCTCCACTTAGTTCTATTACCAGTTGAGTGTCATCTGCATAATTGGTAAAGAACGTGTTGATGTTATCAAGGACGATGCATAGAAATCTAAGGTATATGTTGAACAGGAGTGGGGACATGCTAGCGCCTTGGGGGACTCCGCATGTAATTACTTTTTCAATTGAAAATAGATTTCCCCAATGTACTCTAGATGTTCTATCTTGTAGGAAGGACATGATCCAGCTTATAGCTTCGTCTGAGCAATTTGCTGTTTCTTTTAGAGCTGACTTAAGTAAGTTGTGGTCTAGTAAGTCAAAGGCCGCGCTCAGATCTAAAAGTATTAGTAATCCAGCTTTTCCCTGATCAATTATGTTAAGCATCTTAGTCTGTAGGTCCAGCATAGCTGTTTCTGTGCTATGTGCTGGTCGAAATCCTGACTGTTGGTGATGGAGGAGGTCAGAGCTTTCTACATGTTCCTGAAGTTGTGTGGTGGCAATTTTGTCCATGATTTTAAGTATGAAATTGCAGTTAGTTATGGGTCTTAAGTTGTTTGGGTCCCTTTGGTCTAGGTTAGGTTTTTTTACAAGGGGTGTGACTGTTACCCTTTTTATGCTTTTAGGTACATTTTGGTCACGGAAAGATGTATTTATTACTTTGGTTAGAGCTGGTGCAAAAATGGCTGGATGGTCTAGGATCAGGTTGGCCGGGAGTATGTTTTCCGCGCACGTGGTGGGTTTCATGGATGCTAGGGTTTTTATCATATCGCTGGTAGTGATGGGATGGAATTTGAATTGGGTCGTCTGGTGTACAAGTTCCTTTGGTGTGTCTTTGGTGGAAGATTTAGAGGCAGCTTGGGATTTGGCTATGATATCCCTGGCCTTGTTAATTTTATTAAAGAATGCGATCTGTGTTGCGTCGCATTCTTCTTGGGTGGGCGAGAAGGCTGGGGTTAAGCTTTTTGGCTTATCTATAGATTTTAATATATTGAACAGTTTGCTGGTGCAGTTGGCTGCTGCAGAAATCTGTTTATCATAGTAGTTTTTCTTAGCCTCAGTTATCATTCCTTTGTAGATTTTCTCCCTGGTTTTCCAGAGGGATTTATTGTCCACTGTGGGTTTTTTTCTCCATTCATTTTCCCTATTCCTTTTAAGCTTTTTCTGTTCCTCTGTAAACCACTCTTGTTTTATTTTTTTTAGGTCTAGAGGTTTTGGTTTGGAGTGGGGCTTCGCGGTCCACTAGTGCCTGTAACTGGCCAAGTAGGTTGAATAGAGTGGTTTCACATGTATCCTCAATTTTTCCCTCAGTTTCATGAGCATGTAGACATTGCATCAGGTGCTCTTCATTGATGTTTTTATAGTTCCGCAGTGTTTTTTTGATAGGGAGATTGGGAGTTTTGGGCCTTTGTGCAGGGGGGTAGATATGAAAGGTCACGCTGTCTTAATAAGGCAAAGAGACAGGCTGAAAGAGCATGTGCAAAAAACAAGACTAGGGAAAACAAACAACAGTGGAAATTATTGGAGAAAGAATATAAAATAGAAATCTAGCAGACAAACAAAAGCGTTTATAACAACCAAATAGAAAATGCAGACAATGATACAAGGAAGCTTTTTGATATCTTTAGACAGTTCGATAAACCCAAGTCCCTGGAACGTCCTTTTTTACCAGAAAATGAGGACGGTACGAAGGTTCAGCAAGTCTTCTTGGACAAGATTTTGTTAGCACGAAACAATATTAAAAAGGGCTCAAATAATGACAAACCTCTTTTAAAGGAGGAAAAGAAATCATACGACGAGCAAGCAGAGGTACAGCGATGCTTTAACTTTGACCCAATCTCCATCTTAGAAATGGAGACAATGCTAAAAAACATGCGCCCAACCTCATGCCCTGGTGAACTCCTGCCATCCAAAATCATCCTAGGGAATATTTAAACGTTTACCCCGTTTCTCAGGTGATTTGTTAATTCCTCTTTTTATCACAAAATAGTGCCTACGGAGATTAAGGATGTGGCGGTAACACCACTTATTACGAAACCGGGATTGTATGCGAAGGTCCCCTCCAATTTGAGACTTATTACAAATACCCCATTCTTGCTTAAAATCGTAGGCAAAATAGCAGATGCACAATTGCAAGACTATTTAGAAATCTCAGAATCCTTGCACATCTGGGTTTAGGAAGAAACATGGGATGGAAACAGCCCTCCTGGATTTGCATACACAGATGTTAGGTATAAGGCTGGGATGTTGATCCTCTTTGATTTATCTGCAGCATTTGATGTAATCGACCACAGACGCCTGTTACAAACACTGTCAGACTCAGGGAACTGTTCAGCTAATGCCATTTAGTAGTTGAAATCCTTATTGAGTGACAGAACATCATAGATTTGTTGGGGGAATGCCACTTCTGAATCACCTCGAATAGAATACGGCGTACAAATTACACAGATGATTTCCAATTGGTGATGGATCTTAGTGAATCACACGAAAAGGATACGGAAAACCTCAACAACATATATGGCTCTATTAAGTATTGGATGATGATTCACTGGACGTGCCTAAATAGCTCAAAAACTGAGCTTATGATTTACGGATCTGCGCATGCCAGGGCTAAATTGGGATCAGAATATGATGACTTTGAAGTAGAAGGGTGCTTAATTCCTGCATCAGACAAAGTCAATACCTTGGGGATTCACTTGGATGCCTCGGTGGGAGCTGATGCCCATGTGAATGGGATCATAAAAAACTCACATTATCACCTCAGGGTTCTGAGGCAGAGTCATCCATTGGTGACTCGTAAGAACTGCAAAGCTTTGGTGAGAGCTATCATAATGTCATGGCTGGACTATTTGTTACTCTCTGCTGGGAGGTGCCAGCAAAGATTGCCTGCAGAGATTACAAATAGTCCAGAATGATGCTGTGAGAATCGTGTGAAGGGATAATATTGTGATTGCCCGAAAGGAACTCCATTAGCTCCCAGTGACCGACAGGGTACACTTTAAAATCCTTACTTTAACACACAGATGTATTTATGGGGAAGCCTCTCGATACAAGTAGCAACGTTTGGCCTACTACAAACCAGGCAGATCCTTACGTTCAAGCACTGCACAGTGGCTTTCCATCCCGGGGGTAAAAAGAACATGGGGAAAGGTAGATAATTTCCAGTTTTTGCAGCTAGGGCACGGAATGATCTTCTGGTAAACCTAAGACAGGAAGAAAAGCAGCACATTTTTAATAAACGGGTGAAAACCCTACATCAATAAGTCAACTGCCAACCTCCCAAATAGCTATACATACTGTCTTGTCTTCTAAAATGCCTATGTGTCTATGTGGTGTCCTGATGCCCAAGGGCTATGGTGCGATATAAACAAATAAAATAAAGTTGTAGTAGCAAGAAGGAGGAAAAGAAGTAGAAGTAGTAGAGGCAGTAGTAGAGTGGTAGTTGGAGGCAGGAGTCATTGGAAGTAGAGGAGTAAGGAGAGTAGTAATGTCTAAGAGTGGAGTGACAAAGAGAGTGTGAGAGCAGAGGGACAGGAGTACGGCGGGAGGAGAAGATCCGAAGGGAGACAGTCAGCCAACGCCTTAGGGAAAACCACTAATAGACCAAGGTAGAAGAAAAACAGATAGGTGTCCTGATCCAATAGCTACTAACAACATGGTTAAGGACGCCTGGACTAGGGAGAGGGAAAACCAAGAGTACTAGTGAAAGAGGGACGGCCCCAGTGACAACTTCTCTAAAGTACCTGATAGGCCCTAACAATCTTTTCTAAAAATCTACAGCCATTCTGTCTGTCACACCACCCAGGTAGAAACTGTCAAGAGCATGTGAGATCATCAGTGTATTCATGCTTCACCAAGATTCATAATGGCACGCAGTCTCCGCCAGCAGAGTGTAGTGGCTAGGAAGACAATGAGTCTCATCATGAGTTGGGCGGTAAGCTCCAAAAGCGGCCCTAACAGAATTAGAGCAGTCAATACCGCTCCGCCAGATCACAAGCCAGTTCAAATTACACTGGCGAGATTACATCCGGCATTATTACAGCTGGTGGAATCGCCGCCCATAACATGAAGCACAAACACTGCCATATCAAAAGTCCACGAACTGCAGCGTTAGCACTGAAAACCGGCGCTAATACCACCGAAAACACTGTGCAATTAGCCCCAGCCTCCAGGTGGAGGTAAATGAACACAGGTGGTAGAAATGAAGCCACAGGTGATCCCAATCCACTGAAGATGGCTACATAAGGCACACGCCTATTCCAAACACAGTTTCCAACACCATGCTACCGCTAGCCATTGCTAGCTGGCACATGCAGCTGCTCATGCTGCGCCTGGAAGTAGAGAGGCAGGACAACCAATCCAGGGCACAGGGTGCACGGGGGGAGGATGAGGTGGACGTGGAGAGGCCAAGCAAGACGTGCACTGAACCCCAGGGTCAGGCCCTCATCCTGTTCCTCACTTACAGCCAGTTGGTCACCCTGTATTGCCTCAACATGGAGACCATAACTGAGCTGCTCACTACAACACAGGATGACATAGGGAGCAGGATTAACATCCGGACAGCTGTGCCCATACTGGTAAAGCTAGTTTCTGTCCTACAATTCTTAGGAACTTGCATCTTCCAGCACTCCGTGGCCATGATGCACGGCATGGCACAGCCCACATTCTGTGCAGTGTTGGCCCACGTGCTGGATGCCCTCCTGTGGCATGTTCAATGCCACACCTCACTGCCCACCACCCCAGCACAGGTCAATGCCATGAAGGCACAGTTCTATGCCGTTGGCCAAATGCCCTCGCAGCCCTGGACTGTACCCATGTTGCGTTGGTGGCCCCCCAGGCCCACAAAGCAGTGTATTATAACAGGAAGCACTACCACTCCCTGAATGTGCAGGTGACCTGTGACCCCAACCGGTTCATCACCCACTGCTGTGTCCGCTACTCTGGTTCCACCCACGATGCCATGATCCTATGGAACAGTACGCTGCCTGGATACATGGAGAGGCACAGAGGACAACGGACATTGATAGTGGGCGAGTAAAGCTGTCTGCATGTAGGCACTGCAATGCACAAGACCAAATTGGGGGTGGGGGTGTGAATAACTCCACAAAGCATGCCATGACAATCAAATGTAAAAGTCTTACCTGCCCATATCCCTCACCAAAGTCACAGTACAGCACAGGGAACATGCACATGTCGTACATACCTGGATGGAGAAGCTGATGAACACATACAGTAGCAACGCCAAACACACACATGACTACAGGTACAAGAATGCAACATGCATAAACCAAATCAATTTCAAACAAAGTGCCACATTGGATCATACAAAATCAACCGTGCCAGTACCACAGCCATGTATCCATGTACACCCAGCCGGCAATGCCAACCTGCTGCCCCCAGAAGCCTAGAGAGGGCTGATAGGAAACCCATCAGGCCACATGCACGAGAGCAATACACTGCCACAAGACAGCCACCATGTCAGCTTGACATGACACATGACGTAACATCTGCTGCAAGGGTGCATGTTGAGCAAACACAAAGCATGATACGAGTGACAGTACATGCATAGACATTGTACAGACATATGCCAATGAAGCCCCATATGCATGCACATGTCCATTGCCCTGGTGCTGTGAAATGCTACTCCCCTACCCCCACAGTACACTGTGACACATGGCTGTGCCTCTCTCCATGCAGGTGACTCCGGATACCCGCAGCTGCCCTGGCTAATGACACCTGTGCGTGATCCACAAACACTGTAGGATATTGCCCACAACCACGCTCACAGCAGGACCTGTGTGTTCATAGATCATACCTTTGACCTCCAGAAGGCCCGTTTCCGCTGCCTAGACCGTACTGGTGGAGCCTTGATGTACACACCTGAAAAAGTGGGTAAAATAGTGCTTGTGTGTGCGCCTTGCTGCACAATATCTGCCTACTCAGAAATATTCTGCTACCCCCTGAGGTAACCATGCCTCTCCCAGATGATGAGGATGCAGTGCCTGTTGCAGAGATGACTGCAGGCATTACCAGAGATGGCTAACTGGCTCGCCAGGGACTGATAGACAATTTCTTCTGATGCATGCACATGGCACATGCCATGCACCACTGTGTGGCACTCACATCAATTAATGAACACGACAATGACACAATCAGGAATGTCCATGCATAGATGAAGTTCAACTGTTTTACTGAAATAATGTGCACCAACTATCCCCCATCCCTGACACTCCTCCACACTATTCCCCCTCCCCCTTCCACCACCAACACACTTACACACTATGCCCCTTGCCCCCTCCCACCACCAACACCCCTTCACACTAAGCCCCCCACCCTCCCACCAACACCCCTACACCCTTTCCCCCCTCCCACCACCAACACCCCTACACACTATGCCCCGCGCCCCCGTTCACCACCAACACCTCAGCATGCCCACTGTGGGCAAAATGTGTGTCAATGTCACTTCCGTGGCCTCTTTCCCCCCATGGGTGCCCCTAGTGGTCTAGGCCCCAATTGGCGCTCAGACCAGGGTAGGTGTACTGGGCTGTGTCCCCTCAGTGGATGTTGTCAAACTTGAGGGTATTGACCCTGGCCCCCGGATGTGTTGAAGTGGCCATTGGATGCTTTGTTGCATAAACTCGGCAAAGGACGAAATACCTTCCGTCAGCTCCCTGACTTGTTTCCCAGTGTGTCATGGCGTTAGTACTGGAGGCTGAATGTGCCCTGCTCCTATCCATTGCCATCACAATCCTGCGTGTGGCCCCTTGCATGCAATCACGGATGGCGTGTAGGTGCATGGAATGTGTGTGGCCAATGGCCTCCATCTCCTGTCACTGCCTTTCCATTTTATCCAGCCTCTGGGGGATGGATTGACTCGGTGGTATGTGTTGAATGGGAGTGGGGCTATGCACAGGTTCAGGGCTGTAGGCTGGTGAGCCGTATGATAGCATGTACACATCTGGCTAAGGTGTCTGGGCACGCTGGTGGTAGGGTGGGCTCTCTGGAGTGTGTGAACCTTCATTGAGATGTGGCACTGGGCTTGCATCATCCTGGGTCTCGACGGTGGCCCTGCCAGCAGGTGTGGATTCAGTGTCTGCCGCTGCAGTTGCGGGAGAGGGTGCAGTGGGCATGGAAGTGGACCTAGAGGCATGTGGTGTTGGTACAGGGCCTGCGCTGCCACCTGCATGCTTGGCCTTGCTGGGTCCAGGTGATCTATGGCAGTACTTGTACTTTGGTGTGGCTTCTCTGCGACCTTGAGGGGTGGTGGTGGCAGACCTTGAGGGCCTGGAGGCGCCACTTCCCGATGGGCCTGCCCCCTCATCCTCCTCAGATGCTTCTGGAGAAGCGCGAGTGCTGTAGGGGACATATGAAATGTTGTCAGGTATGGTTCATTCACATGTGTTAGCATGCAAGACACATTAGTTTTGATACAGTGTCACCCCACACATTTGGCCAGATGGCATTGTTGTTCAGGGGCCATTGCATGTGGGCACAGCATTGTGGGAATCGTTGCAGCCATGTGTGTGGGACACAGGGCCAGGTGGCCTTTTGCCTATGTATGGGGAAGTTAGGATATCCATGCTGGCGCAGCAGGCATATTACATGCATGCTTGTGGTCCTTCATACACCCACATCCCCTCCCCGGGTGATGCATGCCTTGTGGGAGTGGTGGCTTCCTCTATTGCACTGCCATGGCTCTATGGGGTGCTACTATGCAGCCAGCAGTGTTGCACTGTGGTTTTCTGTGTTTAACTTGCTGCACCCATGTCGGTGAAGGGGGACATGTACTTCCGTGGGGCTCATCTGCCATGCCAACATGGGGCAGGCCATCTGGGCCCACAAAATGCTTGTGTGACTGGTATGCCGTATCGTAGTTACTCACGCACCACAATTCTGCTGGCATAGGGTGCACCAGCAGGGGTGTGGTGTGCATTGCACTTGAATTGGTCACTTGCCGTCCCTTCACAGTGCAGTACCACTCAAGGGTGCACTTGCTACCCTGCCTCCCGGCTGCTGTGGAGGGTGGCTGACGTGGCAGCCCATCACTTCACCCTGATTGGCCGGCCCAGCTGCGGGGTCTGCTGGCGTGTGTCCCTGTCCACTACAGCGTCTTGTGCTGGGATGATATTTTTTCATGGTCATTTGCTGTGTGCTGTGTGAGGGGAGGTGGGCTGACTCACCTCCTGCCTCTTGGCACCCACCTCCGGCCCTCTGACTCCCTTGATGCCCTCCATATCGAGGATGGTGCTGCATTTTTCCTCTCATGTCATCAGGACTAGTGGCTCGAAGGTCCCCCCTCCAGTTGCTATTGACTCCTGGTGGTGTTGGGGGAGGAGTCCCCGCACCCAGACCCGGAGGTCATTCCACCTCTTACGGCAGTCCTCAGCATCATGAGGGATGCTTCCCACCACTGTTACCTTCTGGCCGGTTTTCTTTCTTTGCCTACTGCGATAGAGTTCATCGCAGTTGGCCACTATCTCATCATGAGCACCACCAGTTCTCCCTCACTTAATATGGGCTTTCTCAGCCTGTTCTTGGGCACCTTCCCTTAGAGCCTCTCCTGAGACGTGTTTACACTGTCTTTCAGATCCGGATGGCTACAGGAAGGGGGTGATTCTTGTTGGATTGAGTGTTTCAAGATGGCCACTGCCATGCTTCCCGTTCCAGTGATGATGCTATTTCCACCGGCGCTAATCGCGTTGGGGATGCTGGCAGTAGCGCTATTACGCTGATATTATGACAGTGTGCCTTGTTTCCGATGGGCAGTATTAGCATTACTGACGGAGTGGGGTGAGATTTAATGCCAGGCTGTGATTTGGAGCTAATACTGCTGCATGTCCCGGTGGTAACGCTAATTTTGCTCCGTCGAAAATGTAACGAAATACCGCCCAACTCGTGATGAGGCCCAACATACCAAGTGGATGGCTAGCTACATACAATAAAGCCTTTGAGGGTTCTTTGAAAACAAACTGGTAGAAGGCATGGAAAATAGAGCCAATCTGCGCATTAAACACAACACTCTAGGTACTGTAAGGAAGGCATGGCATCAACAGTAAGACGGACACAAGTGACCACAGTTCAAGGGTTTTTAACATTCGCAAGGGTGTGATGAACGCCTATCTAAACCTAAATCTACAGATGGGAACAAGCTACGACCATAAAATAATAATTATGCAGTCCTAGTGGAGTTGTGTAAAAATAAAAGGGTCTATACCAAAAAACCTATTGCCAATCCTTACCGCCAATTCACAAATTATGTTGGTAGTGTTCATGAAAAAGAAAGCGTTCACAAAATGATATATCAGGATGTTCGGGCCCTGGGCTTCCCTTCCCCACATTTTGAGCACAGGCAAGGCAATTCACTGGAGCAAAGCACACACTAAGGCTTCTACGGCATGAGGATATATTTCCATTACCAGCATCAGGACCTTCTGTGTCCAAGTCTCTTTGCTTCTTAAAAAGTCTTTTTATTCAAAGGGCCTGATGTACAAAACAACAAGATTTCATTTTGGGTGTTCTCCTTGGATCCCCCTAAGCCGGGCTCAGATTGCTTTCAAAAACAAAAGATCAATGTTCAATCCCCCTCTTCTGGGCTCAGATCCCCTTATTACAATGTTCTGAGAATACGCTTTCTCAGGTGACTCATGGTTTACCCCGGATCCCCCTCAGCCGGGCTCAGTTCCCTTTATTACAATGTTCCCAATTAGTCTCCCTCAGCCGGGCTCGGACCAATTGCAGTATACATTAAACCATCAAAGACTTTCAAATGTGCACAGGGTTTAGCTTGACCCACTGCAGGACCACTACGATCTCAAGATTCCCTTTTTCTCACACTTAGCATCAGTTGTATACCTGACAGAGACTTTCGAATGAGCAACCACGTGCACTGGACCACTCTGTCTACAGTATCTTTTCTTGGCCTCCCAAAGTTCAGTCACTCCTTTGGTTTCCAATTATATTTGCGTCACTCGTCACATACGTCTCACACACTCTGCTCTTAGATATCTTCATACAATGTTGCCACTTGCAACCTTGGTTCAAAACACAGGGTGGTTTGGTATCAGTCTCTCTGACTCACCGGCTGTGCTGTCTTTACTGACACTGCTGTGTTGTAGGTGCCAAGGACCGTACCATGGCGGCAATCGCTGCACCCCGCCTTGGTTATTGACGTGGCAGACCCCCGGGTACCTCTGACAGTGTACAGGTTAGATCAGCTTTAGTACCTGGTCTTAGGTTTTTTACTTTCCAAGGTTCACGAAAGTAACAGTCTTTACAGGGCAATGGCATTTCCCTCCCTGCAACCCTCTCTGGTCTCGCCGTCTTTCTCCTCGTATTAAACTGCCATTTTGGGACTGCTGTTTCCTGGTGTGTTTTGCCTCACCCAGAGTGTACTTTCGTGCTATGCCTTTTGTCCGTGTGGGGAAGTGTGATGGAAGTCAGGTGTGTGTAATGATCAGTCATTTCATGACCTTTGTATTGGGACCTGTCAGGTATACGGCTCTGGGGTTCATCTGTTGTCGCTCACGGTGAGCTCTCCGTGAGAAAGTGTTTGTGTGTCAGGGGGTGGGGGGAGGAGGTTGAGTTCCTAGGTATCCTACCAGGTAGGAGGGGGTAAAGGTGTTACTCGAAAGGGGATACCGTGCCAACCTCCACTTCATGAAGACCCAACACCAGGAACTGGATACAAAAGCGATGGCCGTGTCCTGGCCACCTGGATGAGACACCTTCAGGTTTCTCACAGTACTAGGTAGCACAATGACATGCAAAGCTTATATCTGATGTCCACCATTTGCATCTCATTCTCCAAACCTGTGTCTACCCCTTGTGCTGTGTAAGCATAGCAGAGTCAACCAACAGTGAGTACCAGTTAGAAGCTCACCCCTGCAGAAACTAAAAGAAGTTGTTCTAATTCATAGGAGTGGCATGCATGTATGTATATTTTCCAGCACAACCAGCCCATGATCCTATAAACTGATGCCATGAGCATGTTAAAGGACGCTGTATCTGACATCCTGATTGGAGCCCAAGCTCCTGTGTATTAACTTATCACCATCCCCATTGCTAAAATGCAAACATGCCATCGTTACCACCATTTACATGCAATTACACACAGATTCCTCAATACTCTGGACAACTACAAAATGAGGCCCAATGTAGGTAGCCAGAGTGCAATGTCATGTAATTCAGTGCCACACAACAGAGCAATCATCAAATGTGCATCCATGCACTATGTGATGACAAGCAAGATTTGAAAAGGGCATTCCATCATTGCCAGAAATCATACAATCACTTACCTGACCAATACGTACCCTCCCTGTGCGCTGGAGCTCAGATTTGTCTGTAGCAATCATCCAACCTCAATTGGCCACCCATCAACCTGTCCCATGAAATCCCTTTCAAAGCTATTGCTTCAACCAACTGAACATTCTGTCTCACATGGCTGAGAAAACACATAACTACTGACTCTGGTGTTGTTAAACAAAAGTAACACTGTTGCATGGAAATTGGTTCAAGGTGGCTGTAACAAAGATTTGGTAGTTGCAGTCATTGAAGTGAGTGTTATGAGCAAAGGACAGCAGCGAAAAAGGCATTCAGAAAGTTCCAGACAGGAAGGTCTCCTGTTTAGGTCGCTCTAGCATTCAGTCTTTAACACTTTTTCTTGGTACCACAAGGCCTCTGCACCCCTCTTGAAGGATGCAGGGTCTCCCAAATGTCTTCCCCATCACTGGAGCTCTCCTCCCTTTTGTTATGTATTCGCCTATTCTGGGGCTGAGTCACCCCTTAATTTCTTTTATTCAGGGATTTGGTGCCCTGTTTACCCTTCCAAACGCAGGTACATAGTGCCCTGCTCACTAATTCACACACAGGAATATAGTACCCTGCTCACTGTCCCAAGAATATAGTGCTCTGCTCACTCTCTTTTTCTTCACTGTAACACACCCCTCTTCTGTATTCCAGGGGCACTCCACTTCTGGGGTCAAAAGCCACTCCCTCTCTTCCTATTCCTCATTCCTTCCTTCTTTTGGGCCAAGAGTCTCTTTCTACAGGCCTCAAGGGGCTCAACTCCCCCTCACTAGAGCCCACTTATCTTTTAGGTTCATAGGGTCAAACCTCTTCCTCACAGGAGCACACCCCTCATCTGTAGTTAAGGGCTTCTCGCCCCATTATTGGGGCACAATCCCCTTCTCTGGTTCTGGTGAGTTTACTCCCCCTCACTGGAACAAGGTTCCACTTCTGGAGTTCAGTTGAGCTCTTCTCTACCTCACTGGAGTACACCCCTCTTCTGTGGTTCAGGTGGGCTCTTCGCCCCTCACTGAAGCACACCCCTCTTCTGGGGTTCTGGTGGCTCTTCTTCCCCTCATTGGAGCAGAGCCCTCTTCTGGGATTCAGTAGTCTCTTCTCCCCATCACTGGAGCAGAGCTCACTTTTGGAGTTCAGAGGAAATTGCCACCGTTACAAGTTGCGGTATGGTGGTGTTAGTCCTGACGGAATTACCTCCAGCATTTTCCTGGAGACTTTTTCTCCACCTTACCTCCAAACTCATAGTTGGGCAGTGCAGTAATGCAGTGGTAACTCTATTACTGCTGCATTACCATCGTTTTGAGCCACACCGCCCAACTCATAATGAGGCCTAGAGTCTGTGTTTCTTAGCTTTAGTAATAAAGGCCTCACTGTTCTCCAATTGGCTGAGATGACCTTGCTATTCCAAGCAAGGTCTTTTTCCTTGGGACCCTAGTAGTTTTTAACTAGTTATGATATGATATGTTATTTATAATGCACTTAATACACAGAGGTTTCTAAACGCGGACCCGGGGATCAAACCTGCGTTGCTCCGTGTCGTCTTGCTTCCCAGGTTAGCACGTTGCCCCTGAGCTATCTTCCCGAGACTCTGGGATTTCGGAATAGTTTAGGGCTAGTCCTGTCAGCCCTACTCTCAGGCGGACCAGGACTGGAGGCAAGGGTTGACAATGTGTCTGTCCCATCTGCTTCATGCCACAGAGATTGGGGGGAAAGGGGCGAGGGAAGTGTGAAAGGGGCTCATCAGCCTTCTCTATTCATGCCTGCAGAAACACATGTGAGAAATGTAGGGTTACATCAATGACATGTAAAACCACAAAGGTTTTGTGAAAGAATGGGAAGATGCGATATACACAGACACTAAAATTACACTACAATCCCAGATCAGCAGCTGCCATGTATCACAATATCGTCCAGTGCTCACACAGGTTGGTGAGATGCCTTTCAACTATATTATACCAACATATGGACACGCACACAGTCACAATATACATGTATTACAATAGTATGCCTTTATATAGCACTTCAGTACCCTTACACTTACCCAGTGGCTCACTATTAAGTCTGTTCGAAGCGGCCGGTTTACCGGTGCTGCCGGTTTACCAGTGTGGCTTGATGGGATACCGCTGAAGGGTCCATTCCTCCAATGCTAGGTTTGTCTGTGTCTGCCTCAGGAGTCGCTGGAGCTCGCTGATCCTGGCCTGAGCTACTGTCGCTCTGCCAGTGTGTTCTTCGCGACTCTACTTTGTTACCTCCATTTTGCCATCCTGTGTTTGGGAGCCAGTGAAGCCGCTTAAGCTGCAGATTAGTGGGTAAAGAGAGAACACTTGTTTGGTCTCACAGCGATGGCCATAGCTTAGTAGCCTTGTGGGGCTTGAACAGATTGTTTGATTGTTCTTGGCAAATTAGAGTGGCTGTGTGTCCAAACCTTTTAGGTCTGTTTTATTGTTTCGTTTTGGCAACTTGGAACGTGTGTGCACTGTGTACATGGTGTTATAGAGTCATAACAGGCAAGAGACCATTACATCCTGCCTCTCTCCGTTTTGCCTGAGCTTCTGGTTGTTCACCATGCCTATTACCAGAGCTCACACTTCTAAAGGGATGCCTAGACAATTAACAGAGTCTCCACCCCAACCTAAGATTGCCGACCCTATGGCATTAACAGGGTCTACCCAGATAATGCCTAAGTATGGGTCTGTGGATCCGCTTTTATCTGAACCTGTTATCCCCTCCATTCATACAGCATCGAATAATAGTTGTCAGTCAGTGGTTCTGGCAAGAAGTACCCATAGAAGGCAGCATCTCTTAGAAGAAAAGATGGATCAATCTGATGATGGAACGGATCTTTACTGGCTGCCCCAATGGCAAGCGTTGAGCGTGAAAACACTGAAAAAAGAGCTTTCATTTAGATAACCTGTACTACTAGGTAACTGTCCCTGCACAGACTCTAACTGTACCTGTGCATTGGTATGCTATCCCTAGTCTGCGGTGGTGGTCCGCCGATCTAGGTGAAAGACAGAGAGAGGAACTATCCCCGTCTAAGCTCATTCTAAAAATACATTGGTTTGTATAACTAGTACATTGGTTTGTATAACTAGTCATTAGTCATTTTTACTGTCGTCCGTTGTACCAATAGGTACAAAATAATGTATTTTTTAAAGTGTTTTTCAGCATTGAGCTTGTCAAGGAAACAATTAGCTGCTAGAAGGATCATGTGAGCCTGCCAAGTGAAGTAGCCATTGAAGGGCAATCTGGCAGCTTTATCCAATTATTTGTATTTGTGTTTGTTTATTTATAACGCGCAAACCCACAGGCCCAGGGGCATCAGGGCGCAATTTGCACAAGGTTGCAAGAAAAGAACATACAGGGATATAAATTACAATAAAAGTGTGTCAAAACAGCAAAAAACAAACTTAATAATTACAAATATTACACAGGGTACAGTATCCCTAGGCTTAGCAGAGGAAGTATCCCTGAGATAGTTGGGAGGGTAGCAGCCCGGAAATCATGTAAGGGAACAGGCGGGCTGGGTAAGTAGGACAAATGTCTGACACAACTATTGCTGGTCAAAGAGCCAGGATTTGGTTTTATTCTTGAAGGTGTTGAAGGAGTCTTCAGCTCTGATGGCAGCGGGGAGGGTATTCCAAAGTTTGGAGGCTAGGACAGGGAAGCTGGTGCCTCCGGCTTTTTGGAGCTTAAACCTGGGGATAGTAAGGCAGTTAGTCTGGGCAGTTCTTAGTGGACGGGCAGTGGATTGGCGCGAAAGCCGACTGCAGAGATAGATCGGAGCCTTGTTGGCTAGGCATTTGTGCGTGAGGGCAAGCGTTTTTAGGGAAATTCTCTGCTTCACGGGTAACCACTTAAGGCTAGTTCTGGCTTCTGAGATGTGGTGGTTACGAGGGATGTTCAGGGCTGCTCGAATTGCATTGTTCTGGGTGGTTTGGAGTTTGGATAGGTTTTCTTGGCTAGTGCCTAAATATAGAGCACTGCAGTAATCTATTTTTGCCATGATAAGTGTTCTCGCTAGTGTGACGCTATTGTGGGTGGTGACGAAAGGTCTACAGGCTGAAATGAGTTTGCACGTGTAGGCGGAGGTGGACCTGACTGCATTAGTTTGTCTTGACAAGGATAAGGTGGAATCTAGGTAAAAGCCTAGTGTTTTGGTGTCTTTCGAGACTTGTATGGAGTTGCCGTCTATGATGAATGACTGATAGGATGGCTCAAGTTTGCTAAGGCGTTGTGAAGTACCCAGGATAAGTAGCTCCGTCTTATCGTCGTTCAGACATAGCTGGTGCTGGGCCATCCAGGCTTGGATGACCAAGTAGACGTCATTGAGGGCCTTGGTGTCAGCAAGATAATCACCAGAAATGGGAATGAGTATCTGGGTGTCGTCCGCATAGTTGGTGTAGGAGACACCCAGATAATCAAGCACATCAAAGAGTGGTTTCGTGAAGATATTGTAAAGAGTAGGTGACACGCAAGAACCCTGAGGAACACCGCAATGAATAGGGGAGGGAGCTGCGGCAGCGGAGGGTGCAAAGACCCTCATAGATCTGTTGCTCAGGAAGGATTTGATCCAGGCCGCTGCGGAGGGAGAGAAGTTGGCAGCAGAGTGGAGGTGCCTGCAAAGGATCTGGTGGTTAACCAAATCAAATGCGGCGGAGAGGTCGAGGAGTAATAGCATTGCTAATTTGCCCTTGTCCTTCAGGACTTCAATCTGGGTTTTTAGGTCTAGTAAAGCCGTTTCGGTCCCATGTCTGGGCCGAAATCCGGATTGTCGTAGACCTAACAGATTGTTAGATTCAAGGTAGTTTTGGATCTGCAGATAAGCTGCCCGGTCCAGTATCTTCAGCAGAAATGGTACTGTAGTGATGGGTCGGAAGTTCGTGGGTATGCT
The DNA here is from genome assembly GCF_040938575.1 of Ambystoma mexicanum. Taxonomy (NCBI): domain Eukaryota; kingdom Metazoa; phylum Chordata; class Amphibia; order Caudata; family Ambystomatidae; genus Ambystoma; species Ambystoma mexicanum. The sequence continues at coordinate 310,773,630 of NC_090921.1, forward strand.
TGGGTCAAGGGACGTTTTTTTTAGTAGCGGGATCACCCAGGCGTCTTTAAGGTTGTCCGGGACAATACCTGTTTCAAAGGATGAGTTAATGAAGGTTGTAATGAATGGGGCTAGGTCATGGGCGGAGCCTTAATGATGGGAGCTGGGCACGGGTCACCTTGGCAGTTGGAAGGTTTCATCCTGAGGATGATGCTTTCTACTTCGGTGACAGTGAGCGGTGCGAAGGTGAAAGGTTTGATGTTGACAGAGTTGGAGAAGGTGGGCCTAGTGGGGGAGAATGAGCGGTTGTCCCGCCTCAGGCAGTCCTGTTTTTCATTTATTTTAGATTGGAGCGTAGAGATTTTGTTTAGAAGGGCTGCTTGAATGTTAGCACACCATTTGCTGTCTTTCGTGCAAGTGTCTGGCGGGGAGACTGGGGTTTCGAGCTCTTTTAGGACTCTAAAGAGTTCCTTGGAATTAGAGTCGGCTTGCATGATACGATTATTAAGCGATTCTTTTTTAGCAGTGATGATGGCGTCTTTATAAGTGAGGGAGGCGAGAAGGAAGCCGTCTTTATGCTCATCAGAAGGGTGGCTTTTCCAACGGTTTTCCGCGCAGCGTTTGGCTTTGCGGAGGATTCTTAGCTGTGGAGTGAACCATGAGTTGAGATGTGCTCGTGGTTTAGCCTTCCTGGTTTTAATTGGTGCTATGGTGTCAATGGCCGTGAGCATCGTTTGGTTGTAGATGTCTGCTAGGGAGGTGGGATCAGAACAGGCGTTGGTCGCCGCATTAAGAGAGGGGAGTAGCAGTGGGAGGAGTTGTTCTCTTGTTATGTTTTTTTTATTACGGGTGGGGAGGGCTGGGGCTATGGGTGTTAGGGCTCGCGGGGTAGCTTCAATGTTAAATGTTATGATATGATGGTCAGACCATAAGCAAGGGGAGTTATTGAGGACCTGGATGTTGCAGTTGGAACCGGCTAACCAATCGATGGTCCTGCCTTTGATGTGGGTCGGTTCTTGTATGTACAAGGTGAGGCCAAGGTCGGTAAGAGCATATTCCAGATCAGTTGCTACAGGATCCTTAGGGTCACCGCGACCAAGATTGAAGTCACCTAAGATGATTGTTTGGGAGTTGTTTTTTGTTTTGTCAAGAAGAAGAGTGGAAATTTCACTGACAAAGGTGGGTGCCGGCCCTGGAGGCCTGTAGATAAGGTGAAGGGTGGCCGTTTGGTTAGGTGTTAGTAGTAATTTGATTGTCAGCAGTTCAGCTGATTCAAGTTTGGATTCGGATACCACTCTTAGGTCAAGGGAGTTTTTGTGGATGAATGCCACGCCGCCACCTCTAGTATGGGTAGAGGAGCGGTCACAGCGAGTGATGCCATAGTCAGGCGGTAAGGCCAAGGATAGAGAAGGGCCAGAGGCGGCATGTAGCCAGGTTTCAGATATGGCAATGAAGTCAAGGTCGGCAGTGGTGATAAGGTCGGCTATGTCAAGAGCGTGTGCTGTGAGAGATCTAGCATTGATGAGGGCACACTTGAACACAGGCAATTTAACCCCTGTGGTCTTAGTTTTGCAAGTGGCGGTGAGCGAAGGTGGGCTGGGTGGAGTGCGTGGGGCTTGCTTGGTAGTGTTGGTGCGGGAAGGACGAATGCGGAATCTGGTGCCTAGTCTCGTGTTCCTGAGAGTGAGAGGGCAGGGTTGGTTGGGGGTAGGTTTTGTGGCAAAGTGTTTGAGCCAGAGGGCTGGGTCATTGAGGTATTGGTTAATCTGGTTGCAGGGGTGGTGAGCGTCAACGGTAGTTACTGAAGGACTCGTTGAGGGTGTCAAGGTCATGGTGGGTGACGCTAGGTCAAGTGGGTAAGGGCAGGCCAGGTTATTAGCCTCAATGGTAGGAGTGGTTGACTTGGGTGGTTGAGTGAATAGGGACAGATGTGTGGTAAGGAGGTGGTGCAATAGAAGGCGCACGCTGATGTGCATGATGGTGGTGCTGGCTGCCAGAGTGGGTTCCCTATGAGCTAGTTGGCAGGGACAGGAAATGGTCTGTAGGCGACCAAGAGGCACAACACAATTGAAGTGGTCTGTAAACGACCTTAAGGCACAACACAATTGAAATAGACTGTAAGAGACCTTAAGGCACAACACAATTGAAGTGGTCTGAAAGAGACCTTAAGGCACAACACAATTGAAGTGGTCTGTAAACGACCTTAAGGCACAACACAATTGAAATAGTCTGTAAACGACCTTAAGGCACAACACAATTGAAGTGGTCTGAAAGAGACCTTAAGGCACAACACAATTGACGTGGTCTGTAAACGACCTTAAGGCACAACACAATTGAAATAGTCTGTAAACGACCTTAAGGCACAACACAATTGAAGTGGTCTGGAAGAGACCGTAAGGCACAACACAATTGAAGTGGTCTGTAAACGACCTTAAGGCACAACACAATTGAATGGTCTGTAAGAGACCTTAAGGCACAATACAGTTATAAGGTGGTCTAGTAGTGGCCCACAGGCACAATATACTTATGATATGCTATAGTTCGAGAGTTTCAAGGGTGGCCGGAAACACGTTCAGAAAACAGTGGCTCAGAGAACATGGCTACAGTAGTAACCCCGGTACTGGCATGCGAGATTATACTCCTTGAAATGACGGTCCACGTAGTAAAAGGGGTACTGAAATAGGCCGACTGAGGAGGAGTCGTAACATTGCAAGCTCAGTAATTAGACAAGGACAGGGGCAAAGTACTTACAGTAGGATCTCCTTGTATGAAAGGAGATGTTAGGATGCTTGGATCCGATAGCTTGCCTCGGGCTTTGCAGAAGGCGGTCGGGGAGGCTTAAATTGGGCAGGGGGGGTGGCCACGCCGCGCTCCCATGCGCGTAACAGGTGCAGGAACAGGCCTTTGTGTGGCCTTCGTGCTGGCCGCCGGCGGTTCCGCCTACTGGCGGATGAAAGCAGTGTAAAACTGCTTCGAGCGAGGATCAGCCTCACTTTCGTGCCGCGCGGCGCCCGGCATGCGGGAGTCAGGCACTCTTGAAGACAGGGTCAGGCAGGCCCTTCGATGGTGCCGGCGAGGATGCACTCCGTGTGCGTAGAGTGGATGGGAGGGGGGGCTCCTGCCCTCTACCCTCAGCGAGGAAGGATGGAATGGGGGCACAGGCGCAGGAACAGGCCTTTGTGTGGCCTTCGTGCTGGCCGCCGGCGGTTCCGCCTACCGGCGGATGAAAGCAGTGTAAAACTGCTTCGAGCGAGGATCAGCCTCGCTTTCGTGCCGCGCGGCGCCCGGCATGCGGGAGTCAGGCACTCTTGAAGACAGGGTCAGGCAGGCCCTTCGATGGTGCCGGCGAGGATGCACTCCGTGTGCGTAGAGTGGATGGGAGGGGGGGGCTCCTGCCCTCTACCCTCAGCGAGGAAGGATGGAATGGGGGCACAGGCGCAGGAACAGGCCTTTGTGTGGCCTTCGTGCTGGCCGCCGGCGGTTCCGCCTACCGGCGGATGAAAGCAGTGTAAAACTGCTTCGAGCGAGGATCAGCCTCGCTTTCGTGCCGCGCGGCGCCCGGCATGCGGGAGTCAGGCACTCTTGAAGACAGGGTCAGGCAGGCCCTTCGATGGTGCCGGCGAGGATGCACTCCGTGTGCGTAGAGTGGATGGGAGGGGGGGCTCCTGCCCTCTACCCTCAGCGAGGAAGGATGGAATGGGGGCACAGGCGCAGGAACAGGCCTTTGTGTGGCCTTCGTGCTGGCCGCCGGCGGTTCCGCCTACCGGCGGATGAAAGCAGTGTAAAACTGCTTCGAGCGAGGATCAGCCTCGCTTTCGTGCCGCGCGGCGCCCGGCATGCGGGAGTCAGGCACTCTTGAAGACAGGGTCAGGCAGGCCCTTCGATGGTGCCGGCGAGGATGCACTCCGTGTGCGTAGAGTGGATGGGAGGGGGGGCTCCTGCCCTCTACCCTCAGCGAGGAAGGATTATCGTTAGCTGTGTCTAAACCCTTGCAATCCCCTTTGAAGAGCATGAAGAATGTGGTTGCAGAAGCCCTTTCACAGACCTATAACAAGTTGGATGATGATTAAGTTAGCCACACTGGGAGGTGGCAACACATCAATGAGAGGATTATTTCCTACCTTAATGTAAAAACAGTATGGATTTCGGTTTTTGGGAGGAACCCTTTGATAGGTTTATGGCACAGGTACCCCTTACCAGACTTGACAGTGTCAAACGGATTTGAATGTTACTCGGATACATCCTCACATGGTGGACCTAGCCTGTCAAACCGATTTGGTAGAAACAACCAACTCTGTAAGGGTTGAGGGGTGTGGCTTGGCAGCCATGGAGATGCATCTCTACTGAGCTCAGTGATCCGGCAATCGATCCTGAGAAGCGTGAGCTGCCTGGTAGCAGATCACAACATTAAAATAGCACCATGGGTGCATGAAGGCGTCTGGAATAATAAGCAAGTATCCGCAAGTAAATCGACCCAGGCGAGCGTAAGATTTGAAACTTTGTTGCACGGACCGAGAGCAGCAACAATAAATACAAGATGGTGGCGTACTCGGGACAAAGGGACCCGTGCAAAAGTGGAACGGGCTGCCAAATGAAGTACGATATAACAGCAAATGAAGGAAGACGTACGCCATGATAATATAAGCATACCCGCACTGGCCAGCAAACAAAAGAAGACGGGAGGTGCGGTGCTCAGTGGTGAGAGGAGACCGCTGGAGATTATGTGATACGGCCGTGCGCGACGGGGTGCGCAAGGCTGGAAACAAAGACTATAAGGAACCCCCGCACATCACACGGACAGCAACAGGTGGCAGCCAAACCTGAGTACAAAGAGCAAGGGGTGACACAGCACAACGATCAATGTGCGGGGCTGCCTGCACTCACACAGAGGCTTAGGGATAAGCCGACAAGTAAGGAGCAGAGTCAGAATTGCTGGGAGTCGGGTGCGGACGGTCGTGTTCCCCCCCCCCCAGAGATTGGCAAGGAAGGAGAATTCCTAGGCATGGGACAACAATCACTGGGGAGCATTGGAACTCATCATGTGTTTCCATCCGATGATATAAGTTGTAGCAGTCAGCCCCGGCGAGGACAGGCCCTAGGGCACGAACAGGGTGGAGCAATGTTTGTGAGGGGCGGAAAAGTCAAAAGCAAGCAGCCCATGATGGACATCTTTGCAAAGTCACAACAATCTCCCAACACCCCAACGACAGATGTAGCCACTCCTCGGGAAGATAGCGCAATCCTAACGGCCATAACAGAACTGAAAACCTCATGGGGGGCAGCGATGGCAGACATGAGAACTGCACTGGAGAACAAAATAGATGTAGTTGGAATTGAGGTCAACCTGTTGAGACAGGACGTGAGGGCCCTGGTGGAGCGAACGAATGGCCTAGAAAGTGCAGTGAAGATTAACAAGGACACTAGCGCGAATAATGCCAAAGAAGTCCACATATTGAAGCAGCAAGTGGCTAACTTGGAGAATCGAGCAGAGGAGGCAGAAGGACGGTCGAGGCGCAACAACGTACGAGTGGTCATGCTCCCAGAGGGGGAGGAAGGGCAAGATCCCACAAACTATGTGGAAAACATGATAATGCAAGAGATAGGAGCTGGTGGGCTCTCCCAAGGGTTTGCAATTGAGCACGCACACCGGATGCTGATGAGGAGAACGCATCCTGGGGCCCCTCCCAGAGCAATTATAGCAAAAATGTTGAACTACATAGACTGAGAGAAGATATTGGAATTCTTCCGGAAAGGAGGGACGATAAAAAGAGGATCCGCGATCATCACTGAATATCCCGATTACACCATGCAAGTGCAGAGACAGCGGTATAGCTACGTGGTGATCAAGAACAGACTACGCGCAGCTGGATACAAATCCATGCTCCTGTACCCTGCAAAGCTGAAAATTTTCCACAAAGGCAAAGCGTTGTTTTTTGATACCCCGGAGGAGGTGGCAACATGGCTGGATGCAAACGGCGGTCGGAATGAGACGAGGATCAAGATCAGCAAAAATGCGATAAGTGACTATAATGCCATGTAGGGTGGCTGGAGGGAGGAGGGAGCCAGTAAAGGGCTAACAGAATTGGGAAACAGAATAGTGCCGGAATTAAACAAATGACATTTGGACATGTTGGACTAGAATATAACCCATGAAATGCATGACGGGCAGCGAAGAAGGCGCTTAAACTGATATATTAAGTTGGAGCTCTTAGCTGGAGAAGACTTATCCCCAAGTATTAGAATAGTTGGATCACCACTATGGTGATATTTTTTTATTTTTTTATTTTTTTTTTTTATTTGATTTAATTGTATAATACAATTTTTACAAAATAAGAATATAATCCTCCCATTCACGAAGAGCACTAACAGAATGGCGTGAGGTCTTATTTTAACCTGTGTTGCAGTCACACGTAGTTCCCACTCCAATTCTACACCGTGATCATGCACAGGGACCGCGACCCCCACAAAAGTGGGGGTTAAGAACACCCAATTGGCTATCCTGCCCATCCATGACTGCGGTCAGGTAAGCAGGCCAATCTCTTGAAAGAACCCTACCACTGCAATCACCCATGTAGTCTTTTCCCCACTTATGAGCCGGCGCCACCATTCCTCTTCCTCGTAGGCGTATAGGTTTTTGAACAAATGTCCGAGGTGTCTCTGGCGGGGGCCTGTGACGCCTAAGCAGTTGAGCAGGAGGTGTCTTGTGGTTTCCGCCATCTCTACCTTCATGCAGAATCTGCATGCTTCGTCCGGGGCCAGTTTTCTACGGAATAGGACTTCCCTTGTGTGAACAATGTTAAGGCGGATTCTTAAAAAATTCATCCTAAGTTTAGAGTTCGGTCCTCTTAATAAGTAAGGTTTAAGTTCATTTACTTTGGACAGCTGTGGAATAGGATCTGTAAACAGCTTTGAGGCGGCAGCTTTTTCCAAGGTGTTAATCCAGTCTTCATTTAATAATCGAAATTTCGCCTTGGACGGGTTATTAATTAGTTCATCTTTAGAACTTCCAGCATTCTCTAAGATTGATTCGATCTTTACCGTCCAACTTGTGAGCATTTTACATGATCCAGACAGTATTTCATACTGGATTTCTTTCATGATCCCTGCGGGGTTGGAAGTAGGCACTTTCGAAATAACATTGCTTCATTACGGGAGACAATAGAGGTCAAAGATTGTAGGGAAAGTTCCCTTCTTATTATCACCATTGGTAGCGAGTCAGGAAGGTTAAGAACCTTTCTCCAGTAACAACCTTCCACTTTTAGCCAGAAAGATGTTGGCAGATTCGGTAGGGCTTCTGCTCCATATGTAAGTGTTGGAATCACTTTGGCCTTGTAGAAGGTTATCACAGGGGTCATGGTGAATTTTCCATATTTTTTCAATATTGCCTGAGATTGGGAGGCGAGAAGTCTCGCCTTAGTCATGATGTTCTCCTGCATTAGTTTTTCCTTGCGGTTCTTGCTGATAATCACTCCCAGGTATTTAAAGCTGTCTACCAATTCAATTTTGGTGTTATTTACCGCCCATGTGAATTTCTCTGACTTCCTTTCATTTCCTCCCAAAGACATGATTTTGGTCTTTTCCAAATTCATCAGAAGGTTATTCTCTTTGAGGTAAGAGTCAAGGTTATTTATCTGTCTTTGGAGGCCGATAGGAGTTACATCAAAGAGGATTATGTCATCCGCGTAAAGCAGTCGTGAAATTTTGCTAGCTCCCAATGTCGGTGGAAATGTCCGGACTCTAGCTTCATACTCTTTGAAGTCGCCCGTATATGCGTTATACAGGGCGGGAGCTAAGGGGCATCCCTGCTTTACCCCTCTTACTGTCTTCATCCAGGTGGACAGAAGACCTTGGTTGTTGAGTCGGACACATATTGTGGTATCTGTGTATAAGGCCTTTATGGGTTCCAGTATCCTTGGGGGGCAGGCGTGGTGCTGTAGTTTATCCCATAATCGTTGCCTGTCTACCCGGTCAAACGCCTGGACCAGGTCGATAAATGCCATGTAGATCTTGGGGCTGCCTTCGAATACCTTGGCTTTTAGTGTGCTCACTGCCAAAACATTAGCCAGGGTGCCGACGTTTTTCACAAACCCCGCTTGGAAGGGATCTGACAGACCAGTCGCCGAGATCCAGTTCCTAAAGTTGACCAGGACTAAGGCCCCAAAGAGCTTTCCTATGGAGTCTAGAAGAGCGATCGGCCGGTAGTGTGCAGGGTTGTCTTTACACCCTTTTTTAAAAATAGGGACCAGAATCGCTTTCTTCCAGGATGATGGAATGGTCGAGAGACTAATACAGTTTAAAAAAACTTCCTGGATGAAAGGGGCCCAAAATTCCGCTTTGTTCTTTATATCGAAATTGGTTATACCATCGGGTCCTGCCGCTCTGGATCCGTTAAGCTGAGTGATTTTCCCTTTAATTGTGTTCAGATCCGTTGGAATGTCCCACAGTTCTCCAGAACTAGGTATCCGGTTCTCTATAACCTTCTCCCGGAGTCCATATAGGTTTTCAAAGTGAGATAACCAGGCTTTTTTACCAATTGTGTTTTGTAGTGCCTGGTTTGCTAATTGAGAGTTGCCTTTAATCAGTGACCAGAAGTCGCGTACCTTTTGGCCACTAATAGCCTTCAGCATGTTTTCCGCGTCTGCCTGGTACCTATTTGCCTTGGTTGATTTCAGCCAAACTTTGTAGGCTTTTCCTGCAGTAGCGGCTTCGACCTTCTTACTAGGTGACATAGTTTTTGCTGCCTCCCGTTGAAGCTTTCTGACCTCCTTTCTTCGGGTAACTAGTTGTTCATTATATGTGTGAAGTGGGGCTTTAGATCCGTATTGTAGCACTTTTTTTTTTTCCTGTGATAGACTGTGAGTAGGGGGAGATATTCGATCCTGCTTGATGGACTTAGCTGCTTAATCAGCTTGTATTCCTTATATTGGTTGGTTATTTTGGAAATAGCTACTTCTGACAGTCTCAGTCTTATCCCGCTTTGGTTTACTAACAGATCCTGTGCGCCGTGCTCCTCCTTTCTTCTCCTTGACTCCCACGAGAAAGTTAGTAGATTATGGTCGCTGTGCTGTGTTTTTATAGTTGTAAGGGATGAGCACAGCGGCAGGAAGCTCTTGGACACCTGGATGTAATCAATTGTTGCTGTTTGGTTTCCTCTTTCCCAAGTTGGGATGTCTTCAGTTTGCTTATCGGCCCTTTGCCCCAGGATATGCATCTCTCTTGTGTCAAGGAGGTTGTGCCACATGCTGTTTCTGTCTTGGGGTTCTTTGGAGTCGAGAGTTAGGTCCGTATTCAAATTTCCGGCAATGATCACATCGCTCGAGGTAGATGTTATTAGGAAGACATCTATTAGGCTCTCAATTTGTGCGAGAAAAGTGTCATTGTTCACTCGCTTTGGGTTCCAGTATGCGTTAATCAGCAGGATTTCTGATTTATAATTGCGGTCTGCAGGGCCTTTCGGCCTTTCCCACTCCAGAAGCGTTGCCAAAAAGAATTCTGATGCCACGAGTGTTTTGGACAATGATAGTCCAGAACCCGCTCGTAGGGCCGTAATGAGGCCAGATCTAGGCCTGCCTCTCTCCTCTCTAAGGGCGGGTGAGTGTGCTATTTGAAAGCCGTCCAACGTTGGTGGCTCCATCAGCCACGTTTCCTGCAAACATAAAACATCGAAGCTCCCCAAGTTGACATCTGAGGAGACCGTTAGATGACTGAAGCCTCTGGTGTTCCATGATCCCAGTTTCAATGATGTCTCCCGGACTTCTGTAGAGATCGATACTTTCTCAGAGGAGCCACCGAAGAGGGCGTCTAGTGGCTACTTGTTATTGTTTCTCCTTCCTTCCCCAACAGGGTAAATTTTCCCCGAAAGACTACTGTCTAGTTGCGGTGTATCCTCGGATTGCTCCACACGTTGAAAAATTCTTGGGGTGGGGTTTCGCGTCGAGAATGGAACCCGGGCAGGGCTTCTCTGCCCACTCCTTCTCCTTTCTGTGTCGCGTCGATTGGTCAGATTGTTAAGCGCTCTCTGAGATCGTTTTTCATCATGTTTGCTGAACGTTTCGGGCCTTGTAGGGGGTTTATAAGGCACCGAGTCTTGGTCATGATCTTGATGTCTGGGTTGATGGAAGGACCGCTCCCAGAGAGGCGAGGTTGATCTATTGCCCTCCTTAGCATTTACCAAGTCAAAGCCCAAGTTATATAGTCTACCTCTTGCTTTCCAGATTTGATCTTGAATGTAGTTTGATCCAATATGTAGGTACGAACTGTCAGATCTTCCATTAGGGTTCGGTTCCAAAATATTTATGTCTTTTGTGACATCGATATGAGATAACCGACTCTTCTGGAATAATTCGAGTAATGCCTTTCGATTTAATATCCATCTATCCTGTCTTTCTTGCATTCTTTGGAGTTTGAATGTTCTTGTCATCATTTTTCTTTGCCCGAGCAGAGGTGGGCTGTAAAGGCGAGTAGATCTGCCCTCCCGCCGACCTGTACCCGACAAGGTGTGGACTCTGGATCTATAATGACGTTTGGGTTTATCTGGGGAAGGGCTTCTGTGCTTTCTGCTCTCTATTTGGGTCCAGGGATTTTTCGCCCCGGGGGAGCTGCGGCTTTGATGTAGGTTTCGGGGGTGGGCTTCCAGTTGGTTTCTCCCATGGGGTCTCTTGCCCAGCGCTGGGCCTGGATTCTTGTTTACTCTTCTCAGGGGCAGAGTGGTTTTTGCCGCAGCCCGCGGAGAAGTCGAAGGAGAGTCAAGAAGCAAGGCCTTTGATTTTGGTTCGTCCTTATCTCCGTTATCACGAGTTTCCGGTTTTTTTCTTTTTTGGGCCAAAGCTTGGGGAATTTCTGATTCTGATTCCTCAACCGTGTAAATGCTCATATTCAGTAGATCAATTGAGCTGCTGGAGCCCTCTCGCGATCTTTCTAGACTCCGAGAGGTCGACCGCGTCTTGTCCGCGGGTTTTAATTTGAAGACTTGACGATTTTGAGTTGGTGGGGTCGTTTTTCCTTCGTTCCTCAAGACCTTATTCTCAGGTTTAGCCTTTTGTGTGGGGTCTAGCTGAGACTTGTTTTTTAGAGCTTTCTTCCCCTTAGCGATAGGGTTGCTTTGACCTTTGTGCTGGAAAATTTCGAAGGTAGATGGAATTTTCATCGTGGAGAAGTCTATTGGTTTCACACATGATTGAATTATTGCGTTTTTTGGAAGGGAGAATGCCACTGATCCATTTTTCTTTCCTGATTTACTGGCTGAACGACTCAGGGACTGGCCGTCCTTTGTGATATTTTCCGGCTGGTCAGCAGATTTTGCCGGAGAACGGGGTCTCTCTGTCAGCCGGTTCCCCTCCTCAATGTCCCCTACCTCCTCACGTCCTTGGGTCGTCACCATAGGTTCGTTCATCCCAGGTCGCTCTATAGTTTGTGTCCCTTGGGTGTTTGTTTGCCAGTTTGCCAAGCTTAAGTTGGGAGTGACTGACTTTTCAACGGGTCTTGATCGAATCTCAGCAATCGAGATTTCCTTGTCATCTCCTTTATGATGTAGGTGTGCAGTGATAAATCCCTCTAGAAAGGTCAGTTTGGTGTGCATGTGTGCAATCAGAGTAGTTTGATCTTTTAAAGTGTCACTGATTGCTTCATATAGTTTCCCAAACGGGGCCAATGCAATAGTGACCGAGGACAGCATAGGCATGAGATCCTCTTTTTTCAGGGGTATTTCTTGCACTTCACTGGGGGGATTTTCTCCTTGCCATCTAGGAGCCAACTGAGGGCCCAGATCTTTGGGGTGTCTCGAGCTTGTATCGTTTGGGGGAACATCCCCTTCTGTGAGTGCTTCAGGACTAATCGCTATGAGATGAGGAAATAGTGAAGCGGGTGCATTGGGCGAAATAGGAGGGCCCATTTCCGGGGCTGGGGGCAGATGTGGCTCTTCTGTTGGGGTTTCCAACGTGCCCAAGCCCACTACTTTCATCCTCGCATCGAATACGTTGTCAGTAGGTAGGGTCACCCTTCTAGGGGTGTCACTTCCCACTGGTATTGTCTTGATGTTTAACTGAGTTATGACCAGCTCTTTGTTCAACCAGTCGCTAGGAGCAGGAGCGGAGCCAGGTACTGGGCTGCCTTTCCCGGTTACTGCATCTGCGCCCATACTAATTGGATTCAAGGTCTGGTTCCATAGAGTCGGCAGGTGTGATGAGTTATTAGCCACTTTCTCTGGCAAAAGAGTCATCTCAGAGGGAGGGTTCAAGTGTAGAAAGTGCATTGCTCTGTCTTCCACTATGGCCAGCAGTTCTGCATCTGAAATATCATGCCGTATTGTATCTTCCGTTCGTACTTTTTTCCCAAAAAACTCTTTCAGAGTTGGTTTTGATTTTAAACCTTGAAAAGTGGAGAGTTTTTTCCCCCCCACCTGCCCTCTTTTATATGGGGGTTTAGCCCTTACCGCTCTGCGAGAGGATATTTTGTGACTGCCTCCCGCCATTTTCGGCGAGATGCCGATTCTCTGGTCGGCATTTGTTGCTGTGCCCGTCGCGTCTGATCCGCTTGGTGGAGCGAAGTTCAATGAGGGTGTGGGGGGGTCGTTTCCACCAGTGTTCAGCGCTAGAGTGGTCAGCCTCGAGGGGGAAGCGCAGATTTGGGCGTCCCCATCTTCTGCGACAGATCCCATTATCTCCCGCACCTCTTTTTCTGCCTCTCCCCCCTTACCCGCGAATTTGCCCAATACTTGGGTAGCTGATAGCAGGACACCTGGGTCTGGGGGTGTTCTCAGCTCCTCCTCACCCTCTGTGTTGTGTATCATGACCACTATCCGCTTCTCCTGGGGTGTGGAGGGAAGTGACTCCGTGGTGCCCCCTGGACTTAGTACTTTCACCACAGGGGAGTCTATAAGTTGAGGCAGGTGCCAGGATCCCGTCACCCTCGTCTCCTGTGCGGGCGAGTTAGGATGCTCAGGGCGTACTCCTTCCGCTCCTTCAGCGCACAGAGGGGCTATCACCTGGTTTGTTATTCTTCCACACACGATTTCTTGGCCCTGAGCTGTGAGGGTGGGTAATGTAACTGGAGGTGTAGGGGGGGGCACAGGACACATCGATGTTACTGTAACAGCTTGAAGATTTTCTAAGACTCGTCCCGCCATTGGCGCTGTTGTAGCCAGGCAACCCTCCACACTATGAGATTCAATCGGAAGAAACCTAAAGTCACTTACTTCGTTCGTCTCAGTATGCCGAGTGGAGTTTACCTGTGCTTCTTTTCCCGCATGTTTTATTCGGGAAATCCGCTGCAATCTCAGGGTTGCCAGTTGCTCTACACTTTCTGGCGAGGTTGCGCTGTCCTTGTTGTTACACGGTGGCGGGCGAGGTTTGCCGTTTCTTAACACGCGCTTGTCCTGGTCCTCCGCCCCAGATTTCCGCTTTGCGGGCTCCTCTATGGCTGCCATCCGCCGGGCCTGAGGGGCGATGGGTCGATCTGCACACAAGGTGCGTTCGTTGCAGGCTCGTCAGGCGGTCACGCGGGCCCGCGGACTGCTGACTGCCCTTGTCAGTCCCTTCGCGGTCCGCTTCGCGGAGGGCTGGATGTTTGTAGAATGGAGGGCTCGGGACACGCCTCTGAGCACACGCCTCCAACAGTAGAAACAGTAGATACTGAAAAGGTACTCGAACACCAGCACAGCGTGCTGGTACAGCTGACTGCCCTCGTCAGTCCCTTCGCGGTCCGCTTCGCGGAGGGCTGGATGTTTGTAGAATGGAGGGCTCGGGACACGCCTCTGAGCACACGCCTCCAACGTTAGAAACAGTAGATACTGAAAAGGTACTCGAACACCAGCACAGCGTGCTGGTACTGCTGACTGCCCTTGTCAGTCCCTTCGCGGTCCGCTTCGCGGAGGGCTGGATGTTTGTAGAATGGAGGGCTCGGGACACGCCTCTGAGCACACGCCTCCAACAGTAGAAACAGTAGATACTGAAAAGGTACTCGAACACCAGCACAGCGTGCTGGTACTGCTGACTGCCCTTGTCAGTCCCTTCGCGGTCCGCTTCGCGGAGGGCTGGATGTTTGTAGAATGGAGGGCTCGGGACACGCCTCTGAGCACACGCCTCCAACAGTAGAAACAGTAGATACTGAAAAGGTACTCGAACACCAGCACAGCGTGCTGGTACTGCTGACTCCCCTTGTCAGTCCCTTCGCGGTCCGCTTCGCGGAGGGCTGGATGTTTGTAGAATGGAGGGCTCGGGACACGCCTCTGAGCACACGCCTCCAACAGTAGAAACAGTAGATACTGAAAAGGTACTCGAACACCAGCACAGCGTGCTGGTACTGCTGACTGCCCTTGTCAGTCCCTTCGCGGTCCGCTTCGCGGAGGGCTGGATGTTTGTAGAATGGAGGGCTCGGGACACGCCTCTGAGCACACGCCTCCAACAGTAGAAACAGTAGATACTGAAAAGGTACTCGAACACCAGCACAGCGTGCTGGTACTGCTGACTGCCCTTGTCAGTCCCTTCGCGGTCCGCTTCGCGGAGGGCTGGATGTTTGTAGAATGGAGGGCTCGGGACACGCCTCTGAGCACACGCCTCCAACAGTAGAAACAGTAGATACTGAAAAGGTACTCGAACACCAGCACAGCGTGCTGGTACTGCTGACTGCCCTTGTCAGTCCCTTCGCGGTCCGCTTCGCGGAGGGCTGGATGTTTGTAGAATGGAGGGCTCGGGACACGCCTCTGAGCACACGCCTCCAACAGTAGAAACAGTAGATACTGAAAAGGTACTCGTACACCAGCACAGCGTGCTGGTACTGCTGACTGCCCTTGTCAGTCCCTTCGCGGTCCGCTTCGCGGAGGGCTGGATGTTTGTAGAATGGAGGGCTCGGGACACGCCTCTGAGCACACGCCTCCAACAGTAGAAACAGTAGATACTGAAAAGGTACTCGAACACCAGCACAGCGTGCTGGTACTGCTGACTGCCCTTGTCAGTCCCTTCGCGGTCCGCTTCGCGGAGGGCTGGATGTTTGTAGAATGGAGGGCTCGGGACACGCCTCTGAGCACACGCCTCCAACAGTAGAAACAGTAGATACTGAAAAGGTACTCGAACACCAGCACAGCGTGCTGGTACTGCTGACTGCCCTTGTCAGTCCCTTCGCGGTCCGCTTCGCGGAGGGCTGGATGTTTGTAGAATGGAGGGCTCGGGACACGCCTCTGAGCACACGCCTCCAACAGTAGAAACAGTAGATACTGAAAAGGTACTCGAACACCAGCACAGCGTGCTGGTACTGCTGACTGCCCTTGTCAGTCCCTTCCTGCTGAGCCGTAAGTATGGCATTTGCTGGAAAAGGGCTAGATGTGGGGGTGCCTGAGATCCAGGGATGGAGCTGGGCAGCAGTTGTGGGAGGGTGGGGGGGATTGCAGTGAAAATTTGGAATTGGGGATGTTGAGGTGTTTGAAGTTGGGGAGGGTTGGGGAGGGGGGGAAGTTTGGGAAACAGTAGGGGTGCGAGCCTACACCCCGAAAAAAATAATACAAGTCATGGGAGACCTTAAAATAGTTACTTGGAACGTTAGGGGGCTCAATAGCTATTTGAAAAGAAGAACAAGTTACCAACTCTAACGTTCTTTCGATTGGATGTTCCTCCCACGTATTCCTCATCTTGTGATAATTCGTTTCGCCAGCTTCGCTGCATCGAAAAAAAAATATTCGGCAGAAGGCGCTGTGCTCGAGGTCGTGGCGTCGAATATCCTTCGACGGGTTCTGTACCGTGTCGACGTCACCGATGGTATAAATGGCTCAAGCCGAGCCCGTTGGCTTCAGTTCTGTTTTTTCGAGGAAATACTCGTGGAACATCTAGGTGTATGCTGTGACTGATAGACCCATTGTGAGAGGAAATTGTACGAAAGTATAAACTATACTGCGGGGTAGGTTGGGAGGGTCGATGAGGAATATGTGGGAGGAACATCCAGTCGAACGCTATAGTTGGTATGTAACGCTACAGTTGGTAAGTAACTTGTTCTTCGAATGGATTGTGTCCTCCCACGTATTCCTCATCTTGTGATAGACACCCATAGCAGTGATTTGGAGTGAAGTACCGCTCTGGCAAATAGTCCCTCATTTGAGGATGCGGTATCTAAACAGTAATGCTTGATAAAAGTATGCATTGATGCCCATGTTGCAGCGGAGCAAATATCTTTTGCCGGGACTCCCCTCTTCAAAGCCGCAGAAGTGGCCATTCCCCTTGTGGAGTGAGCACGTAGCCCTTCCGGTGGATCTTTTCCTGCTAATCTGTAACATTCCAATATAGCTAGAATAATCCAGCGGGATATGGTTTGTTTTATCACCGCTAACCCCAATTTACGACCTGTGTAGCCCACAAAAAGTTGGTCGTCTTGATGTAATTTTGCCATTCTTGCAATGTAAAAGCTGAGAGCCCTTTTAGGGTCCAGTCTATGTAATCTCTCCTCTTCTTTTCCCAAATGAGGAGGAGGATAAAATGTTGGTAAAACAATTTTCTGCGACAAATGGAAGTCGTAAACTACTTTTGGTAAGAAAGATGGTTTAACTTTCAGAACTACTTTGTCTTTGTAAAATGTGGTGTAAGGAGGTTTACATGAGAGAGCCTGTAGTTCACTAACCCTGCGGGCTGATGTTAATGCCACAAGAAGGACAGTTTTTAGTGTTAAAAGCATCAATGGACATGAGTGCAGAGGCTCAAACGGTATACATATTAAGAATTTAAGAACTAAATTCAAATCCCAAGTTGGAACATGAAATGGTATTGGTGGATATATATTTGTAAGTCCTTTCAGGAACTGTATTATTAATGGTATTTTGAAGTAAGAAACCTCTTCCGAGGAGCGCTTAAAAATGGACAGCGCAGCAAGGTATCCTTTAATTGTTCCGATCTGGAGCCCCAGATTGGCTAGATGTAACAGGAAAGAAAGCACCATTGGTGTGCCACATTGAAAAGGGTCCACATCTCTATCTTTGCACCAGTTACTGAATGTATTTCAACGACACCGGTACAAGGATTTTGTTGGTGGCCTCCTGGCCGAAAGCAAAATCTCCATTACGTCATCTGGAAGATCCCAATCCTTGTATCTCAACCTCTCAAAACCATGCATGAAGGTTGAGCGTGTTGACCTCTGGATGGAGAACTCGACCTTCCTCTTGCGAGAGAAGATTCTCTCTTTGTGGAAGACGTACTGGAGGGCAGATAGACATGTCCAGAAGGTCCGGGTACCACGTTCTCCTGGCCCAGCCCGGGGCAATTAGGATCATGGTTTTCCTGAACTTTCTCAACCTCCTGATTACTTGAGGAATCACGGGGACTGGAGGAAACACGTACAGCAGGGGAAAATCCCAATCCACTACGAACGCGTCTCCTAGAGCTCCTCTCGGAGGAAATTCCCTTGAGCAATACTGATCGCCCTTCCGGTTTACCGAGGTTGCGAACAGATCCACTTGAGGGGTTCCTCAAAGGGTGAAGATCTCCAGAAGGACTTCCTGAGCTAACTCCCACTCGTGGGAAACTGTGCTCTGCCTGCTCAGAGCGTCTGCCGCCGTGTTCTGCTCTCCGGCTAGGTGAACTGCCGATAGAGAGATTCCCTTTTGTATTGCCCAGAACCAGAGCTGCATCGCCTCTCTGCACAGAGGTAGTGATCCTATGCCTCCTCTTTTGTTGAGGTAGTACATGGCCACTGTGTTGTCCGTCATTATTAGGACATTCTTTCTCTGTACGGAGGGCAGGAAGGCCTTCATAGCTAGTCTGATTGCCCTCAGCTCCAAAAGGTTGTTGTGTAGTCTGGACTCCGATGGAGACCAACGTCCGCTGATTGTCAGATTGTTGGTGTGTGCTCCCCACCCCATGAGTGAGGCGTCCGTCACTACTGTTATCTCCAGCCATGGTTGCCAAAAGGATTCTCCCTTTAGGATGTTGTCGTTGCAAGCCCACCATGAAAGATTCTGAGCAACTGCGCTCGGGACTTGCAGAAGATCTGACATATTCCCTGAGAATTGGGACCACTGAGTTCTGTGGGCCCATTGGAGGGATCTCATTCTCAATCTGGCCTCTGGCACCAGAAAAATGCAGGATGCCATGAGGCTGAGCAACCTCAGGAAATCGAAGGCCAGCAGATGCTGGGCTTTCTGGAATTTTGTTAACATATGCTGTATGTGGAGAGCTCTCATCTCGGGTGGCAAGGCTTTCCCTGAGGAAGTGTCCAAGACTGCTCTGATAAATTGGAGCTGTTGTGATGGTACCATGTGGGACTCCTTGAAATTGAGGGAGAAGCCCAGGTTGTGGAGTAAGTGGCAGGTGATCAACAGGTTTTCCTGAGCTTGTTCTGGGGAACGTGCTCCGATTAGCCAATCGTCTAGATAGGGCTATACGTGAATCCCCCTCTCCTGAGACTCGCTGCCACAACCGCCATCAGCTTGGTGCAAACCCTCAGAGCGGAGGTCAGCCCGAATGGCAGAACTCGGAACTGATAGTGAGAACCGCCAACTGCGAACTTCAGGTATTTTCTGTGCTTGGGATGGATCGGCACATGAAAATAAGCAACCTGAAGGTCCAATGATACCAACCAGTCTTGAAGCTGGAGAGCCTGAAGGATCTGAGAAAGGGTTAACATCTTGAACTTGTCCTTCCTGAGGAATTTGTTTAATTTTCTCAAGTCCAAGATGGGTCTCAATCCTCTGTCCTTTTTGGGGATGAGAAAATAGGGGGAGTACCAACCTTTGTTCCTCTCCGTCACAGGTACATGTTCTATTGCACCTTTCTCTAGCAGGGTTATAACTTCCTGCCAAAGGAGCGGGTCTGGAATTTGGTAGAGCTGGTTCCCGGTGGATAATCGTGAGGTCTTTTTAGGAAGGGAAGGCAGTAACCTTGGGCTACTGTTTCCAGTGCCCAAGCATCTGAAGTAATGCCTCGCCATCTTTTCAGATGCTGAGAGATCCTGCCTCCCACTGGTGTTTTGTATGATAAGACCTCAGAGTGATTTGGAGGCGGCTGCAGGAGCGGCTGAGGGCATAGATGCCGTTCCTGAAGATGGCTTTGTAGTCTTTGCTCGTCCACCACGAGTGACATTTCTTCTGCCCCTTTGAAAAGCCTGTCCTCTTCCTCTACCCACAGAGGAGTAGTATCGAAAAGAACGACCCCTCCAGGAAGATGAGCCCGAATAGGGTTTCTGAGGCTGTCACATGGAAGCACTAAGGGATTTTGCTGCCGCTTTTGAGGTCTGTAGTTTTTCCAGGCTCTCATCAGCCTTACTACCAAACAGCCTCGAGCCATCAAAGGGCATGTTGAGAAGCCTGGTCTGTACATCTGGTGCAAACCCTGACTTTCTCAACCACGCAAATCTGCGTAGCACTGTGCTGGATCCCATGGATCTGCTAATACTATCAGCAGTATCCAGTCCAGACTGGAGGCATTTCCCCATTGCCTCTTTACTGTCATTGACTATATTCAGGAAGCCTTCCCTTTCCTCGCCTTCCGGAATATGCTCAGCCGCCGCTGAAATGCATTCCCACAGGGTATGTGTGAACCTGGCCAGGGTACAGGTGACATTGGTAGATTTCAAGGCCATGCTACCCGAAGTAAAAACCTTACGAGCCCAGGCATCAACCTTTTTCTCCTCCCTGTCCAGAGGTATGGTTGGGTATGCTGCCTGCCTGGATGTAGTAGCTGCCTGAATAACCAAGCTTTCTGGAGTAGGGTGTCTACTTAGGTATTCTGGGTCAGAAGTTGAAGTTCTGTACTTTTTTGGGCAATTGCTGTCTACTGCAGCAATGCTATCAGGTTTTTCCCAGTTTTTGTCAACTGTTCTTTGTAATGCCCTGTGAAAGGAGAGAACCAGATATTTCCGGGGTCCTCTTACTATAATATCAGTAATATCATCTTGTTCGAATGTAGGGGAGGCTCTTCCCCAACCCATATACTCAATCACCCTACTCATCAAATTCCTATACCCTGAGTCTGCATGTTCCTCAGGGTCAGGTGCAGCAAACTCCAATTTGTGTGATGTGTCTACACCACTAGCAGAATGCAGAGTTTCAGATAGGTCTCTCATTTCTGTCTCAGGATTTATGAGTTCCTCTGGAACTTGTCTAGTTCCATATTTTACTCCAAGAGGAGTGACCTCCTCATCATCTCAACCAGATTCTTCAAAAATTGAAGACATGGACTTAAAGAAGTCCGATCTTGGTAAGGGTGTAAACCTTCTCTCTTCCTCCTAATAATTTGTCGAAGAAATCGGTGTTTTCTTCGAGGTAGTCTTCGAAGGAGTCGAAGGAACCTTTGACACACTCGACGAAGCCACGACAGAGGCATCGAGGATGAACCAGGCTTCGGCATCGGAGCTGTCGGCGCCGATTGCGTCGATGAAATTGCATCCGACTTCGACAATTTTTGTTTCTTATGAGGGATCGGAGAGGCACTCGATCCTCGAGGATCTCTTAACGACTTGTCGACTCAAGATCTATGGGTACTACTAGGTTTAATCGTAGTTTCCGACTTCCATGCGTCGTCCAAAGGAGCAACCGGGGTCTGTTTTTTCTGAGGTTTCTTCGAGGGGGTCAAGGCCGTGTTCTCAAAGACCTGCAACATTCTTTTTCTAAAGCTCTCCCATTTTGAAGGTGAATCCGACCTAGTCGGACGGCGAACCAATTCTGTTGATGAATCGGACGATGATGATGGAGACCTATGTCTCCTCTTGAGCTTATTTGAGGAAGATGAAGAAGATCGTCTTGACCTGCTACGAGATCAGAATCTCTTCGAGTGCTTTTTGTGTCGTTCCAATTCCTTAGAGTCGGACGATTTTTTATGTTTTTTAGATAAGGGTTTCGAAGAGCCCTTTGATGCCTCCCGCCCCACCGCTAACATACTTTTCCTCTCACGGAGGGCCTTCTCCGTCATAGACTGACAGGAGCCACAGTCGCCGGCCCGATGGTCTGAGCCCAGACACCAAAAACAGATACAGTGGGGATCGGTGATGGACATCTTCGATCCACAGTCATTACACTTCCTAAAACCCGTCTTGGGAGTCGAAGCGGTTGAAGAAGAAGACATTTTCTTGACAATAATTCTCGAAGCGTGCCGTTCACGAGAGCGAAGCAATCGGAAAAACGGAACTGAAGCCAATGGGCGCGGCTCGAGCCATTTATACCATCGGTGACGTCGACACGGTACGGAGCCCATCGAGGGATATTCGACACCACGACCTCGAGCACAGCGGCCTCGGGCGAATGTTTTTTTCTGATGCAGCGAAGCTGGCAAAACGAATTATCACAAGATGAGGAATATGTGGGAGGACACAATCCATTCGAAATAAGGTTATGATGTACCTGCGCAGGCAGAAAATTGACATAGCCTTGCTACAAGAGACAACGCAGGAGAAGCTGGAAGTGATACGGAAGAAGTGGAGGGGGACTGTTGTGGGGGCATCATATTCAGCCTATGCCAGAGGGGTAATTATTTGGGTGGGACCGCATGTCCCGTTCCAGCTATTGCAATATACGGCGGAGCCAGACGGGAGGATGGTGGTATTGAAGGGGCTGGTGGAGAACAGAGAGATATGTATTGTAAACACGTATTCCCCAAATCAGGACACCAAGATAGACAGACCCACTCCAGCTGCAAGGACATTGCAATCACTATTAGCGGATTTTGGGTTGGAGGACGCATGGAGATTACGCCATCCGCAGGACAGACAATATTCCCACTATGCAGCCCCTCAGAACCTACATACTAGGCTAGACTATGGGCCTCATTACACGGAAGGCGGTGAACCATGGCGCTATTAGCGCCATGGTTCATGCCGGTAAAATACTGGCACCGCCTTGGTGGAAAGGGGAATTACCGCCCCATTCCAAGGTTGGCGGGGTGATAATTCCCCCTTCCACCATTGCCCTTCCCCATTCCCATTTTTGCCCCATAGGGCTCTATGGGAATGGGGAAGCCGCTAATTACGGTACCGCAAATTGCGGTACCGTAATTAGCTCCACTGGTCCCTTTGGGGGTTGGTTTTTAATGCCTGCAAAAAGCAGGCGTTAAATTCCCCAACCCGCAAAGGGACCTCATAGTAAGGCGGTAAGGATTTACCGGTACCGGTAAAATACCGGTACCGGTAAACCCTTACCGCCTACCGTGTAATGAGGCCCTATGTGTTTGTTACACATGAACTAATGATAGAAATAGCGCAAGCAGAGTACAAGGCGAGGGTCCTTTCCGACCACTCGCCGCTGATGCTAGTATGGCAATACCGGCCCCTAAGAGAAAGGATACCGACATGGCGCCTGTGAGCAGAGGCGTTGAAAGACAATGGGCCTCATTACCAGGTTGGAGGTAATGGAAAAACGATGCCGGTAACGGATTACCGGCATCGCTTACCGCTCCGGTGTATTATGACACGGCAACCCGCTATTAGCGGCTCCCTAAATAACGGTGCCTCTAATAGCGGCATGGGCGCGTACACGCACACCTTTGGGGAGCAAATACCGGCATGCCGGTAATAGGAACAGATCCCAACCCATGCGGACATGCAAATACCGGCATCCAGAAGCCGGTAATCACGGGCTGCGCGATGCCGGCCATACAGGCTTTGCGGACCACCCGCAAACAGCAATCAAGCCAACTGCCACAGGTGCACACAATCACCACAGGTGGAGTCAATGGAGGCTGGGCCAGTATAAAATGAGCACACACCACACCCCTTCCAACAACAAAATGCTACCACTAGCTGTTGCAATCATGGCGCTGGAGGACATGCCTATACTGCTACAACTACAGCAACAACACCAACTACAACAACAACTACAGCAGCAACAACAGGCAGTACGGAGGAGACGCAAGAGGAGAAGGAGGGTGAGACAGGCCCAGCAATTACCACCAGCGCAGCCAGCAGTGCCTCGTAGACAGCCACCAATCCCTCGCATCAGACCCAGGCCATTCAACCTAACCCCTGAGCAGATCCACACCCTGTACCGGTTGGACCGGGATATCATCACCACCATAGTGGACATGATACACAATGACATTGCCAGCCTCAAAGAAATACACACTGCCATCCCCCCACTACTAAAGGTGGTGTCTGTGCTCCACTTCCTGGCCGTAGGCACCTATCAACACACAGTGGGGCAGCTGCATGGCATTTCACAACCAATATTTTCACGAATGTCGAACCAAGTGCTGGATGCCCTCCTGAAGCACGCAAGCACCCACATATCCCTACCACGGACTGCCCAGGAGATAGCCGACACCAAAGTAGGCTTCCATGCACTGGCAGGCATGCCCAATTGTGTTGGTGCCCTGGACTGCACCCATGTGGAATTGGTAGTCCCCCATGCCATAGAGGCGGTGTACCACAATCGCAAGCAATACCACTCCATCAATGTGCAAATGGTATGTGACTCCAGCAAGATCATCACACATTGCTGCACCCGATTTCCCGGATCAACACATGATGCCATGGTGCTACGCAAATCCACGCTACCCGTCACATGCAGCGACATGCTGGAACACGTGCCTGGCTGCTTGGTGAGTTGCCCAACTGGCCCATGGAAGTGCTTTGGGGCACTGATGTGTAGGGATGCATACTCCACCTGGGTGGGAAAGGGGGGGATGCATACTCGACCTGGGTGGGAAAGGGGGGGGTGCATACTCCACCTGGGTGGTATATGTCGGTGATTGTAGAATGCATGCAGAGCTAAACAATCCTGACCTGAACCTCACAAACAGAACATGACACATCACTGGCACACATTTTACCATTTATGCATATCGAAGACAAGTAAGAGGCATGACCAGGCCACCATGGGCATGACAAGCAATGCATGACTGAACAGGATTGCAACTGTGCCAATGTGGCTAGTGTGACCATGCACAGTGTAGAATACACAGCATGAACGGGAGGCTAAACATTGTCGTACAACCACACTACATCCGCCTCAGCGTGCATTATTACACCCTGCATCATCTATTGAACGCCATCCAGACTACCAAACCTCATAACAGTATAGTATGCATCAACGTAACAATCTTGCATACGCACAGGGGGACATGTGCATGTCCACACCAAATAGCTGTGGCCATGACTGTGCTTCCTGAAGGTGGCAGCTCAGAGTGACACCCACCTATCTGTATTTGCTTGCAGGTGATGGAGGATATTCCTTGAGGCCGTGGCTACTTACCCCTGTGCGGAACCCACAGAACAGCCATGAAGAGGAGTACAATCGTGTGCACACCCGTACCCGTGTTGTGACCTTTGGCCTGTTGAAGGTGCATTTACGCTGCCTAAGCAGATCTGGTGGGGCACTCCAATATGGTCCTGAGAAGGTGGCAAAGATCACC
Source organism: Ambystoma mexicanum (assembly GCF_040938575.1). Lineage (NCBI taxonomy): Eukaryota > Metazoa > Chordata > Amphibia > Caudata > Ambystomatidae > Ambystoma > Ambystoma mexicanum. The sequence goes on from NC_090921.1 coordinate 310,797,920, forward strand.
ATGGCCTGTGTCATGCTGCACATGTGCGTCCGGAGAAATGTACCACTGCCACCTGACATTGACATGCATGCACCGGGTGAGGATGAGGATGGAGACGGGGTTGAAGTAGCCCCGCTGCCAGTACGTGATGCACAGGATGGCCATGCAGTACGCCAAGCACTGATTCACGAATACTTCTGAACAACAGGGACTATGATAGACATGTGTCACTGACACACTGGGTCCATGTGGACATGCACATTGGGATTGTTGGGAGTTGGCCACTGAACACCGTCACACATTAAATGGATATGCACAAAATGAACAATGTCCAGCCATAGAATTTTTTTGCACACAACGGGTGTATTTGTTCTAACAGAGAAAAATGTGACCACTCCCCCCAACCCCCAGTGAACTCCCAAACTCACCCCACAAACCCCAAAAAACCCCAGTGAACTTCAAACCCACCCAACAAACTCCAAAAATCCCCAGTGAACTCCCAAACCCACCCAACAAACCCCAAAAGTCCCCAAATGTACTCCATGAAATGGTCCCCTTCATCCACAACCATGTGTCCCACTCCCATTGTCTGGCCACACTACTTCCGGGACTTTTTGCTGTCCGGAGGTGGCATCTCTGAGTGACGTGCACTCCTCCAGGTCTGGTGCACAGGGCTTGCGGGGACTGAGGATGCAGGTGTGGTGGCTGTGGATGAGTCCGAGGTAGGTTCCACGCCTGCTCCAAGGCGTGGCCCCTGCATATGGAGCAGGATGGAAGTGAGGACTTGGGTTACTGCCCCCAGACAGTCCCTCATGAGCACAGCCGACGCATTCACGGTGGCTGTGTTCGCTGCGATGGTCACTGTGGTCCCCGCAATGGCAGCTGCAATACCCCTCCTTGTGTCCTCACCATCGGCAATATACTGCCGCAGGAGATCCAACATGGCCTCCTGTCGGGCCTCCACCCTCGACAGGCGTGACTCCAGGGTGTTGGTGGGAGCTGGAGTGGTGGGAGCTGGAGTGGTGGATGGTGCATGCACAGGGCCTACATCCTGGGTACTGTCCTCCTCGAAGGGGCACAGGTCCGAATCCCTCAGGTCAGAGTCATGGAGGCAGGGATCATCACTGCTGTAGGTGGTTGAGGGCTCCATATGGGGCGGGGGTGGGCAGGGGGCTTGGGTGGGTGTAGAAGGCACTACTGTGACTCCCTCAAGGTCCACATTGCCATCCAAGCCGTCCTCGGTGGTGGGTGGTGCAGGAAGGGACCCCCTTACAACCGGTGTGGGCTGCTGGTCCTGATGTGTGTCCGGCACACTGGAAGCAGGTCTTGGTGGCTGTGTTTCCACCCGGTCAGGCACACTGCCTATGGATGTGGCCTGCTTGCCTGCCAGGGGGGTGGTGGTGGCGGTGGCCCTTTTCTTATGGTGTGATGTGGATGCCCTTGCGGTCTTCTCCTGACTGGCATCTTCCTCATCGGTGCTTAGGGGGTAGAAGAGATGCAGGTCATCAGTGATGGTGTCACATGCCAGAGGCATACAATTGTGCAGTTCAATATTCATACATGCATGCATCCATGTCCTACAGGTGTGTCACACTTGGTGATCTGAGGGGGCATATTGGCATTCAATGCATGACAGGTGGCATGCCGTTCATTTGGGCTTTGTGTGATGTGTTACATGGGCACGGTCCAGGTGTGTTGGCCGTGTGTTGGTTATGGGATTGTCACTCAGCATGTATTTCTGCGTGTCAGGGTTTGGCCCGCAATCTGGACTTGGATATGTTGATGTGGGTGTAGGGACATGCCTTGCCTTGCCTAGTCTCTCTTCCACATCACTTGTACTACGTCATGGTTTCCTCTACTGGGATGTGCAGGGTCACTCACCTCCTTCTGGGGATGATGCTGCACCCATCTCCATCTCCCCGAATCCCTCAATCGACTCAGGATCGATGTAGCCGCTAGCAGTCTCCTCCCAGGGCATCATCTTTGCAGGTGAGTGGGGACCCCCGCCTGTCGCCATGGCCGCCCTCCTGTTGCTTGACATGATGTTTCTGACCCTCAAGCAGAGGACGTCCCACCTCTTACGGCAGTCACAGACAGTAAGTGGGGTGGTCCCCACGGCCGACACCTTCCGGGCAACCTCCTGCCAGATTTCCTTTTTCTTGAGCTGGGCCTCACGCTTCACATCATTTGCTTTAATGATGTCTGCATGTACAGCGAGAGTGTCTGCCAACATATTCAGCTCTGCGTCGGAGAAACGCTGTTTCTGCTGCCGGGGGGGGGGGGGGGTGGTGTTCCAGGTAGCCTTAGACATCCTCAGGGTATTTCTGCAGAGCACAACAGGATTCGACTGGTGGTTTGCAATGGATTGTGTTTTTAAAGATAGCCACCGGCCAATTTCCCGTTCCGACGCAATGGCATTATTTCCGGATCCAGTTTCACGAGCCCGGTATTAGCATGTTGGTATTACCGGGTCGGTATTTAGGGTTTCCTCCTAGGCGGTGGCGGTATTGGCGGGTCCCGTGATGCCGCTATCTGGGGGTTGGAGGGCCTTTAGCGGCATGTCGGTATGACCATTACCGGCATGGGGGTTCGCGCGTGCTTGCGCACTCATAATCACCCGCCATTTGCGGCATCATACGAGCATGGACCTTTCATTCCGCCATGCCGGTAATGAGCACGGTTTTACCGCGCTACTCGTAATGAGGCCCAATGTATTTAGGGAGGACATGCGAGAGGAAATAATAAGTTATTTTGAGATAAACACTGGCATCATAGAGACAGCAGGCACACTGTGGGAAGCCTTGTGAGGGGTATAGCCATAGCCAAGTCCAAAGGATTACAAGGTGGGATCTTGACCGAACTGCAAGAAGTGGAAACGGAGCTAGAAATAGCGTTAAAAAGGGGAGGTAATACCAAAGAAGACACTGAAGTAGTACTTGAATTGCAACAGAAATGCGCGAGATACTGGGAAAGATTATGCAACCTCAACTACAAAAAGTATATAGAGAGACAGCATGCAGGAGGGGATAAACCAGGGAGAGTTCTAGCATGGCTATATAAAACCGAGACCCCTAGACCCACGATCAGAACGATAGCGAAGGAGGATGGGAGCATAGTAGATACTCAAGAGGGGGTTAATCAGGAGTTTGTAGATTATTATAGGCTCCTGTACGGAGACGAGGAAGGAAGCAACAGCAAAGAAATAGGAGAAGCGTTAGGAGATATTGGATTACCACAGATTAGTGCGGAAGAGAGCGGGGAGCTAGAAGCACCGATTATCCTAGACGAACTGGAGGAGGTAGTGAGGCAGCTACCCACTAGTAAGACTGATGCACTCCCAAGCGAATTCTATAAAATGTACAAAAATGAGATACTCCCCCCCCCCGCTCTTAGAGATGCTCAACGACGCATATGAGGTAGGGAAACTACCGGAGTCCCTACGAGAAGCGGTTATTATACCACTTCCCAAACCTAATAAGCCTGGCCGAGATTGCGGCTCTTACAGGCCCTTGTCAATGTTAAATCAGGACAGTGAAATATTAACGGCGGTCTTGGCAAACAGACTGAGGAGGGTCCTCAACAAGCTAATACACCCCGATCAGACTGGCTATTTTCCCAATAGGGATATATCAAACAACTTCAGGCGTCTTCACAGAGTCATTAAATACGTGAACGGAGACGCGGGTGAGATGGAGATAGTATCGCTAGATGCAATAAAGGCATTTGACTTGGTCAGATGGCCCTGGCTAATTGCGGCCCTGGCCACTTATGGCATAGGACCGGGATATCTCAAATGGGCTAAGCTATTATACAGCGCACCACTAGCCAGGGCTAAGACAGGAGCTATAATTTCAGAGAGATGGCAACTCAGTAGAGGTACTAGGCAGGGATGCCCATGGTCCCCCATGCTGTATATTCTAGCCCTAGAGCCCCTGGCAATATACCTGAGGCAGCAGTATGACGTAATAGACATCAGCATAGAAGGGGAACCGCATCTAATTTCATTGTATGCTGATGATATGTTGTTGTATTTACGCTATCCGGAAGAGAACCTCCAATACATATTAGAAGTGATGGAGCGATTTGCGAAGCTCTCTGGCACAGCTGTGAACCCCGGAAAGTCCTGTGTATTTCCACTGGACAGGTACAGAGGGATCCCGTTAGAGCAGTTGCCGACCCTGCAGATATCATGGGAGGTCAACACATTCAGATATCTTTGGGTAGATATATATCATACGGTAGAAGCAGAACATAAACAAAATACGGAGGAAACAGTTAAGAAAATAGAGAATAGTATGAAGTTTTGGGTGAAGCTCCCCTTGGCAATGATGGGACGGGGGGCAATGCTTAAAATGGTGGTATTGCCCAAACAGTTGCACTGCGTCGCGAACATCCCATACTTGATATCTAGAAGATTCTTTGCCAGGTTAGACAGCGTATATAGAGAATTCCTATGACATGGGACGAGGAACAGGGTGGCCCTATGGAAGCTACAAAATTCATATGAGAAAGGGGGCATAAAACTACCAAACTACAAAACTTACTATATAGCAAGCCAACTACAATATGTAGCTAAATGGCTCTCTGAGGAGCCGACTTTAGAATCCAGATTGTTCCAAAAGGACTGCGCCCCATTCTTCTTAAGAGAGGTGATATGGTTGCCCAAGTCGGAGATGGAAGGACGCCCGAGGGTGATGATGCTCGGGTGGGAAATATGGCAGAGAGCCTGTCAGTTAATGGAAAATCCGTCCCGTGCTCCCTGCAGATCCCACTGGTCGCTGTGGCGGGAAAAGAAAAGCAACTAAGACTAATGATTAGAAAGCACTGGGAACCGGTGGGGATAGCAACAATGGGGGATGTGTGGCAGGAGGGGAATATATGGGATTTTGAGGGGCTGGAGGAAACGGGGTTACATGCAGGGCAGTATATCACGTATCATGGGGTGCTGCAGCGAATCAAAGCAACCTGGTCTGAAGTGGTACAAGCAGAGGAACCGGACGCCACCATAGACACGAAATATGACATAGCAGAGGGAGGACATGAAATATCCAGATTATATGAGATGATAATGACCAAAGTGGGGAAGGAGGTGGTGCAATTTAGACTGGACTGGGAAGAAGAAGTAGGGCCCCGATGAGTGATGGGATTTGGGAGCGAGCTCAAGGATATCATAAAAAAGTGTCGAGAAACACCAGGTTACAACAGATACAATTATATATAACTCACAGGGTGTATATGACACCCCAAAGAATATCCAAATTTAAAAAATCAGGACGTCAATCATGCCCCAAATGTAATGAAGAAAATGCGGGAATGGTGCACATGTTTTGGTCATGTCCAATAATAGAGAGATTCTGGTGAGAAATAGCACAGAAGATGGATCAAAAAGGGATCAAAATGGGGGTGGATACAGCTGGGGTTGCCTGATAGGAGGGTTTCCCAGACCACGTAAACTTAAGCATGTGAGCAAACTGAAAGATCTAGCGTATGTTCTAGCAAAGAGAAGTATTGCCACCGGATGGAAGGCATGTTATAGACCAAGACTGGAGACGTGGTGGAAAGATCTACAAAAATGGGCAGAGGCAGAAACTACGGTGTGGCAGGAAGCGTGTAAAGGTGGGGGGGGGAGGAAGAGGCTGGAACCTTAATAGGTTGGACGCCATTGATAGCTGAACTATTTGGGCCCACGCATGAAGAGTCAAGCGACCGAGATTCAACAAATAACGTTGGAGAGGAAACCCTACTGCACGATGTAGCAACGGAAAATGTGGGGGAATAGGCTCGGTGGGGGTGGGGAATGGGTGAAACAGTGGACTTGGATGCAGAAATGTATATTTGATTATTATTTGCACTGCAGGTTTTCGTTTGTATTGTTTTTTGAAATAAAATCAATAAAATTGTTTTAAAAACAAAAAAAAAACTCTGTAAGGGTTAGTGATGAACCTAGTGAACATCAGATTGACTTGATATCTCCAGTTTCTGATGTTACAGTTGTGCCAATACCATCAATTTCACCCTGTACTGCTAAACCATTGTTTAAAAATACTTTCGATACTGTGAAACCCATTTATAGACCTACGGGCACCACTTGGGAAAGGATATTCACATTGGGAAGTCTAGTTTGCCTGAGATTAGTGATCCTAACTTCAGTGGGCTCATTATGGACCAGAGACATTTTATTCTAACCAATGTGAATAAACCCCACATATTGGAAACCAGAGAGTCTCTAAGAAACAAGGTGTTATCTTGGTTACATGCCAGAATGGGGCCAGGTTGCATTAGAATACAAGATTTAAGATGATTGCAAAGGACGCAAATTAATGACTGGCACACAGGGAATACCACAGACTGTATTGTTGTAGGCTGTGGCCGGAACAACCTCCCTTAGTTTTTGAGTTGCTGTAAGACCTCGAGTAATCATCCATCTGCTTCTAATGTGAGAATTGTATTAGATGATTTGTATTAGACCTCCAGGTGGTTGATATCCTTTGGACTTTTTAGAAGTGTTTGATTCTTATTTCATTTTTGTCTGTCTTATGTTGTTTGGTCTGCAGGAGCAGGTGTGGTCTACGTGTGTTTGGCGCATTATACAAATAGGAATAATAATAAGGACAGACTCCTCCTGGTTCAAAGCAAAGTAATAGCAGGTATTATCATCACCCCATTTTTAATTAAATTAATACTTATATCGCGCTTCATGCTGGAGTCCAGTTTTTAAGCGTAGAACCTGGGTTTGAACCCATGCTGCACAGCATTTTCCTGATTCCAAGATGAGGGCATTGCCCCTTAGCCATCTTCCCAGCCCGAATGGTACTTCATGAAGCTTCATTTGTCCGACAGATCGGTAACCATGTTGTAGGGTCCATGTTTTGCCATGGCAACCTACATATGACATTACCTCCCATCACCCATGTACCTGGAATGCATGGCTTCTGCATTCCCAACGAGCAATGATGCCAGCTATCCAGTGGAGGGGCCAGGACCCAGGGAACAATAAGGATGGGGTTGATGTTCTGCATTCTCATGTTTTTGGTTTTAGTCCCTAAACACAAAACCAGTGTACATCATGATGTATTCACATAGCCATTCATCTGCCCTCCTAAGTAAGCCATACGTCCATTACATGCATGCCCACATTGAATGCATAGCAGGATGTGTCCATTCATGATCCCAGTCCATATTCTGTGCAGACTATCATTCCCACATCCCAAATAATGACATTACTATTCCTGTCGTTATTTCTCAATCCAGCAATTTAGTGTCAGCCCTGGAAGATGCCCGGGCATGGGAGGAGGAGAATTTGAGTGAACTGATGAATGCCTGTTCCTCATTGAGGCCAATCATGGCTGATGGCAACCTGTTCCGGGAGAAGATGCTGTGAGAGTTGGAGTCAGCCAACAAGGTCAGGGCAGAAATGCTAGTGGAGGTGTAGGCAGCTAGGCAAGAGGTGAGTAAGGTTGTCTGACCTGCCCAGGAGCAGGTCGCTTATGATACAGCGGAACCAGCAGAGGCCTGTGCTAGGACCAAGAAACATAGCTGACTGGCCTGTGAGCAGGCCACTGCTAATGTAGTTACAACACAAAAGATTTGTTCTCAGTCCAGGGAGGAGGCTCAACAGGTGCAGTGCGCTGCTGATGCAGCCACAGTAGCAGAGGCCTGTGCTCAAGCCAGGGAGAATGGCCAACCTGTCCATAAGCAGGCTGCTGCTGATAAGGCATGTGCTCAGGTCAGGAAGGATGCTTTCCAGGCCCACGATGATGGAGACCAGCCTCTGCCACAACTAGTCCCAAATTGAGTGGACCGGCTGCTGACGCCCCAGGAGCAGTTCCTTGCAGGAGTGTGTGGGGAGGGAATCAACCCTCATCTCTTCCTCAGCCCACTTTCTCTGCTCCTACTTCAGCACAGCAGTCACCTGCACCTCCTAGTCACCCCTGCCATCTGTGGATCGTGCAAAATCAAACCTTCAAGAAGCATGGCATGGAGCTCGAGCAACAATAGCAGGGGAAGTAATCCCACCCTCACATCTCACTCCTTTTTTCCACTTTCTGCGCCGGTAAGATTGCCACATTACTTTGTTTAGATCGTTTAACATCCTGGATTGTGTGCCCCGCCCCTTGGCTCCTGTTTCTTTTGAAAAGCCCTGGGCTACTTCCTCATGGACACGACTGTAACGGTTTATTGAGAGGCCACCCTCAACCCGGGGAGTTCCTTCACTCCCCGATCAAGGTGTCGCGCAACAAAATCTTTAATGGATTCTTTGTTCAGCCCTATTTTAGCCTCATATCGTGCCACTTGAGACCTCCCCTTGTGCCCCCAATGAGCCAAGAACCAGGCCAGTGTACAGAAAATATATATATTTATATGAATTATAGATTTGATGAAAACCTACACACATCATCTCATCCGTAACACAACACAATAAACTTCTTTAGCAAGTACCAACAGTGATTACTGAATCAAATTACACTTGCAACAAAACACAGGTTCAATAGGAAACAAATCACGCATTGCTATTACAGTGCTGAATATATGGGGTGGCACTGGACACCCAGAAACTTTCCGTTTTGAGAACGCCTCAACTTTTAAATCGCATGTAAAATATTAAAAGAATCAAAAGAAGAAAAAAAAGTTTTGAAACAGAAACACCTTAAGGTGAAATGCAGGGTTTTGTCAAATGGAATAAATGGGATTTTTCACATTGGAACAAAACACATTCCCATGAAAGCAGGAGTTTGGGGAATGTAATAAATTAGGATTTTAGTTTTGAGACATCAGCACATTCAAAGAAAAGGCAGGGTTTTGAGATTTTAGTTTTTTGGGGAAGTCTGGGGATGAATGGACAAATAGGATCACCCACTTATATTAAAGGCTAGAGTGATTTAAAGTGGACTGGCATAATCTTTGTTAATTTCGAATTTTAACAACACATCACCCATGGTAGATTTGTATAGGAGAGATAATTAATATATATTTTAGTCAAATAGGCTAAGGATCTACACCCATTTGTACCCAAGTCCCTATAAAGGAAAAGTATTAAGGCAATCAGGACCCCCATAGATTTGTTATCATTTGGATTGGTCTACTTACATAGGACATCAGTTTGGGGCATTCAGAAAATCATTTGGGCTCCTCTGCTTTCTCACAGCCCAGATCTGTGCAGAAGCTATCATTCAGAATGAAGGCCTAGTCAGCAATGGCTTTCCCTTTTCCCATGTAATGTTAAGCAGCTGTCCCAGGTTATCCCAGTTACATTAAGGGCAATTCTAGATGTATAGCAGCTTTCATGTAGTTTCAGGATCTCCCCCCAGCAAGTCTCCAGCAGAATCCCCCTCTTTCATAGTGCATTGACTTTATGGACCAGTGATGACACAATCAAGAATTCAATATTGGGCAGTGCCCTACAAGAATTTGCGCACATTTGATTTGTCCTCATTCATCTCCCCACCCTAGAAGTCCATCCCCCACCGACAGATAGGTTCCTGGGGTGGTGACAGTTAAATTATGAACATAAATGGGAGAGGGAAACCCCCATCACTAAATTTGCCATCTGGATTTTTCCACATGTGACAGAAAAAGTCTCACCATGGCAAATATATTTATTTTATATACAACCCTGGGAAATTTCCCATTCCGGCATCATACTGCACTGACAAGTGGCATTTTTTTGCCATTTACACAAAAATATAAGTTATGCTCATGACATTTTATATCTAGATCACTAATTTAATAAGTCATCTGCCCACCAACTTTCAGAGATTTATAACATTTTTGAGGAGGTCAGAATCGCACGTTCTCTGATCACACCCTTTCCCAACAACCCATAGAGGTGATATTTACATTATCAGAGCCGGCTCATCCTAACCTTTCGGAATAACATTTAAATGATCTCAGTGCGACTCATGGTTCAGGAATTATAAAAGAAAAATGGCTTCTGCCATATTAACCTATAGGCCCATGATTTCCTATAATGCCTCTTAGTTTCATTTCTTCAATGGATCACCCCCATTTCTCTGAAATCCCGTCATACAGGCCTGGCGTGGGGCTAGGCTGAAGTTTACATTGTCCTGCAATTTGATCCATTAGTCTCCTTGGATCTTTGAGACTGAGAGGATGTCTCACCTCTGCTCTCTGACATTATGGGGCCCCCTCTTCTAATCTGAATTTAACCACAGTTCAGATCTAAAAGTGTATTTTTTTCTTAACACTGTACCCACCCTGGTCAGCTCTTGAAATTCCTGATGTGCATGGGCCAATGTTTCATGGATATCAAAGATGCAACTAATGAGTCAAGCAGACCTGCCAGGGAATTTACTTGTGAATCTGCCCAGAGATACCACATGTGGCATGTTTTTAAAAAACATTTTCAATATTCACATTCATTTTTTATCACAGGCAGCCTTTCACCTTGGAATTGCTATGTATTCTGCTGGTCAGGGTTCAAGCGGAATTGGAATCCTGTGGATTTCTTATTCCTTTACACATAGCAGGAGTTGTTTAATGGAATATGGAAAGAAAAAGGCTGTTTATGTCGGTCACTCCCATCCCACAGTTCCATTACCATGAACATATTTTGTATTAAAAGTGGGACTTCTCATTTCCATGATGACAGTTCTGTGTTGGAAAGTAGGTCTTACTCACTCCAAATGAAATTATGTAACGGCACAGTTTGCATATTTGAGTTTCAATGTAAAAGGGCTGCTGTTTATTTTTTATTCACAATGTGCCTTTGCATGTTGGCTCAGTTCATGGTGTTATTTGCAGCAACCATGTCTTTCACCCTTGGGATGCACATCCAGCAGTGTAGCCATTTCTATTATAGTTTGCTTTTTGCTGTCAGTGTGTTTTCCATCGTACAATATTCTTGTGACTACATTCAGTAAGACACACTTTTGGCATTTACTAGGCCTCTTCACTGTATCTAAAGTTAAGACTGGCCGGTAGATTCCAGTGTGTCTTTTTATTTGAACAGATCAAAATCGCAGCTGAGGCCTAGTTTGGCCTTCCTGTTCACAACATCTTGGGGTTGAATTGAAACCCCAGAGGCCCCCCTCTCGTCCCTTTATTCCTATGACACGGAGGAAAGAGCAGAGGAGATTGGGAGTTTTCTTTCTGTGTCCTAGTTTCGTCGAGCACGTCTTGCTCGTTCTCCTTTCTGAGGGAGTGGGTACTCTGGCCTCCACCCCTTGGTCTCCTCAGTTGGGGTAATGGATTCGACTCCCCCTCAGTTCTTTGATCTTCTTACCCAGGGTCCTCTGCAGGCGGGAAATTCGAGGGAGGTTAAATTGTCTGGACAAAGTAAAAAGGCAGATTTAAGTATTTTAAATAGAACTGATTTCCCTGGCGTATTTACATAACATCCACAAAAACAACTTTTAATTACTACAGTACAACATTGAAGAATTGGCAAAACCTCTATGCATATATCAGGGGTGGCTAACATTCTATCATTTATTTTGGACATTTTTCATGGTAGGTAATGACTTTTACTCCCTGGATATCTATTTTAGTCTCCTTCCGGGTTCTTAATTCTTCAGATGGTTCTTTAATTCAACCTTCATGGGGCTCCTCGATCAGTTACAGAGCTTGTCTGGGATGACAGCTGTTTAACTGATTGATATGCACCCATTACTCTTCCGTCTGTTCTCCTTTGGAGATATAGATCCTATAGGCAACAGGTGACATCTTAGCAACGATCTCATAGCTCCCCCTCCAGGAAGGAAGAAACTTCTGTTCCTTGGTCGATTCCTCTGTAAATTGTACAGGTAAACCATAACACCTACCTCGTACTCTTTCTTGGTTGTCTTTAGGTCATAATATTTCCTCATTCCCTTAGCCGACATCTCTAAATTGCGCTGGGCATAACCAAAAGCATGCTGGAGGTGTTTCCTTAATTTTCTATATATTCATGTGTAGTGGACGCATTTATCAGGGTGTGTTCTTGAGTACCAGAGAGCAGATGCTGAGGTAACCCCATATTTCATCCCGTCATGAGCTTGAATATTGACATTTGTGTTGCAGAAGATGGTGTAGACCTAAGAGCCATCAGGACAAGTAGTAATCGGATGTCCCAATTGGGTCCATAGTCTGCCACAAACCTCTTTAAGATACTCACAATTCTCTTGTACTTTTTGACGCCCCCTCCCCAGTCGAGGCTCGGTGGTAGGCAATGTGGAGTTTTCTTTTTACCCCTAGAATTTCCCACATCTTTGCCATCACCTCACTGTTATAATGACTTCCTCGAGCCTATGCGGGAGGCCAAAATGAGAGAAGATGTGGTTGATCATTAGTGCAGCAGCTGTCTCTGCCTTACAATACAGGGCTGGAAGACACTCCATCCATTTTGTGAACAAGCATGTCACAGTCAACATGTACTTGTTTCGTCTCCATGAGCCAATCACTGGCCTGATGAAATTGACTTGCAAATCTGACCAAGGCAGTGTCATTCCCCTTTTTCGTAGAGGAGCTCTGTGTGTGAGTGAACTGGGTTGGAATTGAGACCACACCAGATATCCCTGAAGTTAAGTGTCGAGGTCCTAGCCCATGTGTGTCCAGTAAGTAACCTTGTGCAAGATTTCTAAAGTCGTATTAAACCCCTGATGACTGGCAGTGGTCGCGTCGTCATTGGAGTGGTTCAACATCAGGCTTCGGAAAAAGGTAGGTACCACCCACTGGTCACATCCAGATAGGGCTCTCCATGCCAACAAACCGTCTTGGATCCTGAACATCTTGGAAAACCTCAACACCCAAAGGTCCTCGTTACCGGCATAATATGATTCTGTTAGAGGAAAACTTACGGGGTCTTCAATGTGTCAATAGAATTTTCCAATAATCGGGTACTCTTTCTGTGCAGTGATCAAATCTGCATCTGGGGAATCTTTATTCCACTGAGCAGTTGAGAGTTCACTATTTGCATGAGTTTGTGACCTGGTGACAGCGGACACTTGGATTTCACCCAGCAGGCATTCTGTTTCTATGAAATCCCCCTGCAGAGCTCTGGTTTTGGTCAGCTGGTCAGCCAGGTCATTCCCACTCTTATCTGGCCCCTCTATTTTGGAATGACCTCTTATCTTCTTCCAATAGATAGTCATCTCATTGGAGGTCGCCAGATTATCAATTGACTGGATCAGTTGGCATGCTTTAAAGGTTTATTGTTGGCACAAAGCATGCCTCAATTCTTCCAGTTAATTAGGTGCTCCACAAACCGATTCCTGACATAATGAGTGATTATGACCAGTTCTTTTATTTTAATTTTATTGAGCATTTGTTAGACGCCAATACAACAGGATTGTATTTCAAAGTGCCACAAGGCTCAATGGGAAAGGAACTGGGAAATAATAATAATAATGGAAAAAACAGTAAATATACAATTGTGGTCTTACTAGGACTTGTGACATTCGGACGTGCAAGTGCAGTGAGGAGAAGTGCAGGTGATAGGGATGGAAGGAAGGGGGGAGCAGAGGAGGGCACAAGTCTTAGTGGAGGGCGAAGGAGGGAAGTGGTAAGGGGAGCCAAGGAGGAGAACCTCAGGCCAGGGGCTGGTGCAGGTGACTCCCAGGGTGGGATGCAGGGCTGCCAATTAAGGGCACACAGGACAGTGCAGTGGGAAAGGGTGCTGGTATCATGTGAGATTCATGAGGATCAGGTCATGGGGTGAGTAAGAGGGAAGGGAAAGCGGAAAGGAGGTTGAGAAAAGCAGAGTTTTGAGCAGTTTCCGGAACTTAAGGCGGTCCGGCTCAAGTTTGAGAGGGGCAGGGAGGGTGTTCGATAAGGATGCACCAGCCGAGGAGAGAGATCTGCCCCCACTCTCTGCTTGGAGAAGCGTTTCACAGTCAAAAGGTTGGAGTTAGAGGAGCATAGGGCTCTAGCAGGGGAGTATTCAGGGAGGGAAAGTTGGAGGTAGCGTTGTCCCAGGCCCCAGGAGGCCTTATGGATCATGCAAAGGGTCTTGAATTTGATCCTTGCAGCCACCAGGAGCCAGTGGAGAGATTTTAGGGTTGGAGAGATACGGTCCCAGGGCTTGAGGCCAAGGATAAGTCTTGCAGCCCTCTTCTGGATTAGCTGAGGGGGCGTAGGGAGGAAAGAGGAAGATTGACAAAGAGGCTTTTGCAGTAGTCCACCCTTGAGAGGTCCAGGGCTCTGGAGACATTGAGCTTCTGGGGGAAGGTGAGGAAAGGAAGAATGTCTCTGAGGAGGTGGAGCTGGAAGTAGGACTTCTTTGTAAGGTCCACGGTGTGATAGGTGAAGGAGAGAGCAGAATCGAATATGAACCCAAGGTTTTGGCCTCACTGGATGGTGGGGATACAGGGCCCAAAGATGGTGGTCAGAGGGTAGGAGGTAAAGAGGGCACAGGTGTCACAATGAAGAGGATCTCCATCTTACTGGTAATAAGACAAAGATCATTAGCTGCACACCATGCCTGAATGTGGACAGATAGTCTGGGATGAGAGTGTAGGAAGAGTAGGTAGTAGAAGGAAGTTTGAAGAAAAGCTGTGTTTCATCAGCATAAAACTGGAAATGTAGAGCAAATGAGATCAGGTGAGCAAGAGGGGCGAGATAGATATTGCAGAGCTACAGCGAGAGGATAGAACCCTGGGGGACGCCACAGGTAGAGAATGTGGTGGTGGAGGAGAAAGGGCCCAGCTGCAGCTGGGAAGGGCGGTCAGTGAGGAAAGTAGTCAGTCAATCCAGTGCCCGCTCAGTGATGCTGAGGGTGTCAGTCATTTTATGAGGATAGAATGGTTTACTGTGTCAAAAGCAGAGGAGAGATCAAGGAGAATGAGAACAGCAGAGAGATGGAGTCTAGATTTGCGAGCATGGTTTCACGGGTTATCAGGAGAGCTGTTTCCGTGCCTCTGAAAGCCTGGAATTCAGATTGATGGTCATGAATGCAACCAACAAGATCAGTGTGGAGGGGTAGTGGAAATAGGGTGACAGTTAGCTGGGCAGGAGGGGTCAGCAGATGGCTTTTTTAAGAGAGATTGCAGAAGTGAGTGCTTGAGGGATAGAGGGAAAGAGCCAGTGGCAAAGGAGTTGTTACGGAAGTCAGCAAGAGCCGGAGTGAGAGAGGAAATATTGTCCTTAATGGTTCTGGAAGAGCAAGGGAGCAGCTGTTTTGGAGGAGACCTTCATAGAGTGGACCCCTTTAGAGACCTCATCCGGTGCTATGGGCAGGAGGGAGGAGAGTGAGGGGGTGGAAGGAAGGTAGCCAAGGGAGGCAGGATAGCAAGTGAGCGAGTGGAGATAGGGATGGGAGAGTGAGGACAGGGTGTCTTGAGTTTTTGATGTGAAATGGGATGCCAAAGCGGTGTAAACACCCTGGGAAGGAAGGAGAGAGGTGGAGACTGCAACTGGATTGGCGAGTTCCTTGCAGATTTTGAAAAGTTTGTCCATGTTGTTAGTGGCCCCAGAGATGCAGGCTTGGATGTGGGCCCGCTTCTTGGAGCAAATAGAAAAGCGATATTGCCTTCCGAGCAGGCGGCAGGCCAATTTAACAGAGGTTAAACCCAAAGTGACTTCGGTTCAGCAATTCTGCACTTGCGTTTCAGAGATGCTAGATCGGAGTTGTACCAGTTGTTGTTCTTGGAGGCAGGTTTTATGTTGGTCCTCATGACAGGGGAAAGGATATAATGGGTTTCAGAGATAGAGAGGTTTATGTTAGCTAAGACAGAGTCAGAAGTGGGAGTGGAGGGATGAAGGTGGAGGCAAAAGCAGCGACTGACACTTGCTTCATCGGTCGGATGACGGCGAAGGAGGCTAGCAGTGCTGCAGGTGGCACGAATAGAGGGCCAAGGGGCACCAGATGGGAGGAAAGGAGAGAGTGATCAGACCAGGAGAGGGGTGGTGGTGACCGGATTAGAGATAGGGATGTTGCCAGGAATGAGGGAGTTCAGAGTGTGACTGGCAGAGTGGGTCGAACTGGAAGGAAGTCTAGAGAGAGAGAGGGAGTCACAGAGGACACAGAACTTGGAGACGGATGACTTAAGGGAGTCAAGGTGGATGGTGAAGTTACCAAGGAGAAGGAGTTTGGAAAAAGAGGTTAAGCAAGGTAGGCCCATTCAGAAAGGAGGAGAGAGATAGGGCCAGGGGGCCTGTAGATAGTGGCAAGGGTGAGAGAGAGAGTAGGTGCGACCCCAAGCCTATAGACAAGGCATTCAAAAGGAGGAGTAGGAATGAGTGGATATGATGGAAGCAGGGACCCACTCAGGGAAGATCAGGGCCGCTCCACCTCCAGGCCTGTTGGGTCTGGATTTGGAGAGGCTTTTGTAGCCCACAGGAAGGAGTGTGTCAAGAGCAGTGACAGAACTGGCATTGAACCAGGTATCGGTAAGAGAGAGGACATCAAGGTCAAAGTCTTCAAGAAGGGGACAGATGTCAAAGGAGTGTTTGACAGCAGAGTGAGCATTCAGAGTAGCTATGTGAAGCTGGTCATCACCTTTGAAGGGTTTGCAAGGGGGGTATAGGGGCGTGATACCCCCATCTGTGATGATGGAGAGATGAGGGTAGAGGAAGGAGGAGTGGCAGGAGAAGGGAGGAAGTTTATGAGAGAGGGTAGGAGCCTATAAAGGAGAAGGAGAGTGGGTTCAGAGTCTTGGGTCATGATGGCGCCATTGTGATAGACATTAATGATGCACCTAGAGGATGAGAAGTATGCCAAGAGTACTCCTCCTTTAGTGCCACCATTCATGGGTGAGAAAGGGGAAAGTGGAGACCAAATGAGGGGTCCATAGGTCAGGAGAGGGAACAGAAAAGAGGATGTCAGTATTAGTCTGCCTGGAAGTAGCATTGACATAGGTGTCTGCAAAAGTTAGGCAGTGTTAGAGACTAGGAGAGCTCTATTAAGCTTTTTGCTTCCAGTCTTCGAGAGGGATAGGATAGGTTATAGAGAACAAGTTGGAATACATAGGGGAGATGGCGAGTACCATGGGAGTGGCGGGGAGAGAGAAGAAAGACAGGGGAGCTGCACGATGCATGAAAAGCTCACCAGGTGGCCTAGCAGCCAGGCAGGTAAAGATGCAGAGGTGGGCAATGAAAGACAGTCAAAGTGCAGATTTAAATTGCACACCTAAATTCTATTTTCAAACAAGGCAGTAAAATGCAATACAAGATGGTGGATGCACAGCTTGAAAAAAAAGTACACCTGAATTCAATTTTCAAACAAGGGCACTGAAATGCAATACAAGATGGCGGATGCAAAAGCACACCTAAATATGATTTTCAAACAAGGCACTAAAAAGCAATACAAGATGGTGGATGCACAGCTTTAAAAATGCACATCTAAATTTGGTTGTCAAACAAGGGACTGAAATGCAAAAGCACACCCAAATTCGATTTTCAACAAGGATGCAGCCCAAGAAGGTGGATGCACAGCTTTAACAAGCACACCTAAATTTGATTTTCAAACAAGCACTAGGATGATAGTACAGCAAGAGGAACATTCCAGGTCGTGCAGAATTACAGTACACCGCTTAAGTAGGCCAAGGCAGGCCGACAGTTACCAAAGCACAAAGGCAGAAGTGAACTTAAAATCGATGGTGCAGATAACACAAGCTGTAGAAGAGAAGGCCACTCTGAAGTGCGGTGCCCTGGAGATAAGTTACAAGTTAGTCAGAGTTAATGGAAAGAGGGCCGCAGCAGAGGCACTTGGCTGGAGAATTAGAGGTTAGGTGCAGTGCAACAAAAGTAGTCAGGTCATAACCAATAGAGGGTGAGCAGGGTCACGCCAGTGAAGCTGTGTTTTTGAAGGGGAAGTGAGGACAAGGGGTATAGAGGTATTGAGACATTAGGAGGTAGCCGATTACTCGGTATGCGATTGTGCAATGCCACTGATAGATGTTTTTCTCGCCAGGAGGTAGGGAAGATGGTAGGGGCCCTCGCAGCCCACCCAGGCCCAGACAGGGGAGGGCAAGACCCTTTTGTGGGGCCCGTGATCACCTGCCCGGCTCTGTGTGCTGCAGGCATGATGTAGGATGGCCAGGCAATGAAGGCAAGCCTCACTTGCAGACCGGGGAAGCAGCAACTGCTGTTTTAGATACTGTGCGGGGTGGCCATGATGAAAGTGGAAGCCTTGCATGAGATACGAGAAGCAGGGGGGGGGGCAGCCTCCAAAGATCAAGAAGAAAAGCACTCCCAACAAGGAGCGCACTCTTATACCTACGGCCCTTGAGGGGGCCGGCGATCACCTGCCGGCTCTGTGTGATGCAGGTAGGATGTTGGATGTCCAGCCGATCAAGGCAAGCTTCTTCTGCAGACCCGGAAAGTAGCAACAGCTGTTTTATATTCCATGCAGGGTGGCCATATTCATAGGGCCCTTGCCGACTTTTTCAAAGTGGATGTCAAGCATGATGTGCGGGAAGCAGGTGGGGGACAGCCTCCAAAGGTCAAGATCAATTGGAGTTGGTGGTGCACTGCAGTGAGGATGGCTTTATGAACGGCCATCAACTCTGCAAATTGAATACGTTGGGGTCCTATTTTTTAACTAGCAGAGGGTTCTGGCGTAGCATTCACCCAGGCATTCCATGTGCTAGCAACTAGTGCTTTTTCCCCGTTGTTAACATGGTAGGGGCACCCATACACATACACAAACTGTGGGTATCCCCTGACATGTGTCTTCTTCATAAACCTTGTGTGGGGAAGATAAGCTTGCCTCCATGTTGCCATTGGTCATTAGACTTTCGTCATCTAGACAGTTTTCTTGAGCACAATCATACAAGTCTGCTGCCAACCCTTATACTAGGGGACTCTTCTTGTTTTGCCTATATCTGACCGCCACAGGAAAGCCTTCCATGGACAGAATCCAGGAAGTATTTCTGTAATTACTGATGTTCCCCACCCGAATTCTGTCACTTTGTAAATATTGCAAGGGGTGGTTAGGAGTCCCGACAATGATGTGCTCCTCATGGATGAATGGGTGAACATTTTTCAACGCCCACACGATTGCCAGGGGTGCCTTCTCCCAGTCATTTCATTTTTCCTCCATGAAGGACAAAGTTTTGCTTGCGTACGAGATGACTTTATTGACCATGTCTTGCTTTTGGTACAACACTGCTGTTAGGCGAGTATCTGAGAACCCTGTCTCAAAGAAGAACTCCTTTTTCTTCATGGGGTAAGCCAAACAGGGAGCCTAGGAAAGGCTTCTTTTCAGTTGTTTAACTGCCTCAGGTTGCTCCGGACCCCACTCCCACTTGACTGCAGTCTTTAATAAATGGATAAACGAGGAGGGAGTTAATATGAAAGTATGTCTTCAAATACCGCCAAGTATTTATGGTAAGCAACTGGGATTATAGCAACCTTTTGTATCAGAGGGCAAGGGTGTTCTGGTCCCTGGACTGAAGCAAGCCCCAAACCTACAGTACCTTGAGATTGGTAACATTTCTCCTTACACAATCAACTGTACAGTTTTGTTTGTCCAGATCGTTGGATTGTGAGGTCTTAACCATGGTATTCCTAATATGAGAGGAAAATGGGCTGCTCGGATTATATCAAAGACCAGCCTTTCTTGGTGGTGGTTAATGTCCACCTGTAGGGGAATGATCTGTTTAGTGATGAGACCAGAACATAAGGGACGACCGTCGACTCCTTCGACAGGTTGGGCCTCTTTCCTGTCCACTATGGAAATACTAAGAACAGATGCCCATTCGCTTTCCATGAATATACCTGCAGCACCGAAATCCACCAAGGCCAGAACAGTAAGAAGGTCCATCAGACCTTGGAGGACCATCAGACGATCATACAATAATTGTTTGAAGGCTGCAATATGAATGTTGGGACTAACCACAACACCCTGGTCTCCTGTCCCCACTAGGACCGGGGTCTGGAGTTTCCCTGTTTCCTGGGAGGAACTTCAGGACAGTCTCGTAAGAGGTGGCCCTTGGAACCACAATACATGCAAAGACCTTGATCTCTCCGTCATTGTCTTTTGGAAGGAGTTAGGGGTCCTCTGGCTGCTCCTATCTGCATTGGTTCATCTGGAGCAGGGGGTTCTCTGGCAACGGGTGATGGGTTCTGACAAGGCAGGAGGGAGCAAGCTCGATTCTTCCTTCTTTCTTCCTTTCTTTCAAGTTGACAAAACTCAATTTGTAACACAGCAGAGATTAGCTCGACCAATGTAGTAGGACGCGGAATCCATGACAATTCATCTTTAATCTCTTCTGTCAAACCTCTACGGAAAATGGTATATTGGGACGACTCAGGCCAACCTGCCGCTGATGCCAGATGCTTGAATTTTGATATGTAGGTAAAACCTCCATGTTCCCTTGTCGAATATCCAGGAGATATTTGTATGCATTGAAAGTAAACTCCTGTCTTTCGAACATACCCATGAGGGCCCGCACAAAGGCTGCATAGGAAGCTACTAAATAACCATAGATGTAGCCCATGACAAAACGTTGACTGACATGTTTGAAAGCATGAAACCAATTTTTGCTTTGTCAGTGGCAAAGGTGGTATCCCGGAAAAGAAAATGAACAGTGCAAGAATCCAGGAACTCCTTCAAACGTCCTGGAGTCCCATGTTATTTACCGGAATTGAGCCCACCAACTGGAGCATCAGAGGACAAAGTGTCTCTTGCAGTCATCAGATGTCGTAAAGTAGCATTCTATGCTTTCAGATTCTGCACTTCAGCAGAAAGGCCTTGTATGGCATTGATAAGTTCTTGCAATTGGGCCATCGTGACGGAATCCTCTTGGCATGGCAAACTCTCACCTGAGTCTATTGAGTCGGATCCTTTCCGAGAGGTCTTGGATTTATCCTTCTAGTTCTTCTTGTCACAAAGCCGGTCTTCGTAGAGGAATGTCCAATCCTGACCAGCCGCCACTATGACCAACTGAAGGTGGCTAGACAAAAAAGAAAGTGGCAAGCAGGGGGGATAGGTCCAATAATGGGGTGCAGGAAAAGCATGAAGGCAGAAAAACCCTCTCCGGAAGGGAGAACCAAAGGACAGCAAGGCAGCGCTGGCAGAGAATGGGAAAGGGGGAAGAGAAATACCCCCAAGGGAGAAACCCCAGACCTCCATGCAAGGGGAACCAGGCAAGAAAAACAACAGACAGCTCACGAGGAGGCAGGGAACCAAGGAGGAACGGGATAATGAGCAAGGGCAGAGTGGAGCAAAAGGAGGCACAGAGAAAGGTAAGCAAGTAAAGTGGAAAGCTAGCATCTTACTCCAAAGCCGAAGCGAGGAGAGTTGCAATGCAAGGGGAGCCGCGGCAGATTGGATAATGAGAACTGCTGCTGTGGGCGGCCATCTTGAAAAGAACTAGACCGCTCTCATTAGAACGTGACCAAACACACGCTACTTCTGGAAAGACAGCCGCTCTGTGCACTGTTTCACCTCCCCCTGCGCCAGCAATACCACAGCGACCAACGAGCAGCTATGACAGTACAGCTCCAGAGGAGATTTGAGGGGACGTCTGAGTGATCAGAGGGTGTCCCAGCTGAGCAGAGGTGTGGGAGCGCTGCTGTGGGGGCGGGTCACTCCTGTCTGGGTTGGGGTCTTTGCATTCCAGATGGACTGGAAACTGAAATTGTAGCGGTTTGAGTACCCACGCAGTCCGAGATTGAGAAGATCTACCCCAGACCTGGACATGCTGGAGGGAGGATATGACCCTGCCTCTACAAAGAGAGCTATTGCCTCATTTTTGGAAGAGATTCGGGGAATGAGGGCCAACATTGAAGCAACAGTGGACAAAATGAATCTCTGAATCAATAAAATGGATGAGAGGTTGCAGGCGGTCGAGCACAACCAAATATCCCTCGATACTCTGAAAACTCAGATGGACATGACGATGGTGAAATCTTGCACAAGGTTACTTACTGGACACACATGGGCTAGGTCCTCAACACTTACCTTCAGGGGTATCTGATGTGGTCTCAATTCCAACTCAGTTCACTCACAGCCTTATTGAAATTAAAAGACCCGACTACTCTGCGAGAATTAAGAAGCCTTCTTGGACTCACTAATTATGGTCGGAAGTTCATTGAAGACTTCACAGAGGTCACCTTTCGGATTAGCCAATGCACCTGCTGTATGCCAAAGATTTATGAATAGACTATTCTCAGACATTCTTCTTCACCATGTAATTGTCTATCTTGATGACATATTTGTATATTATACAACCCTATCAGCCCATAGAGAGCACTTAATGGAGGTTCTAGATCGACTACACAAGAACACGCTTTTAGCCAAGCCCGAAAAGTGGTTGTTCGAAGTTCAATGGATATCCTATCTAGGATTCATCTTGTCAGATAGGGGTATAGAAATGGATCCCAGAAAGCGTACAGCGAAATTAGGGTGGCAGGCCCTCCAGTTAAGGAAATCCAAAGATTCATGGGAGTAGCATATTTTTACAGAAGATTCATAAAGAATTTTTCCAAATCCATCCTTTCAATCACCAGACTCCTTAAGAAGGGAAGCACTTTCCAATGGGATAAAGAAGCTGAAGACGCTTTTGAATCTCTTAAACAGGCATTTTGTTCTGTTCCCATAATTTGTCAACCAGACCAAACCAAGATGTTCATCATTGAAACCGATGCCTCATGTGAAGCCTTGAGAGCTGTTCTCAAACAATCAGGTAATGACAACCTGGAGCATCCAGTTGCTTTTTACTCCCGCACACTAAACCCTAGAGAGCTGAACTATTCAGTTATTGAAAACGGACTCATAGCAATCCGGGCAGCATGTACAGAGTGGCGACATCTCCTCTTAGGATCTTTACATGAATTTGAAGTCCATACTGACCACAAGAACTTGCAGATCCTGCAGCAAATGGAATGTCGCAACAGTCGGCAAGCCCGGTGGGCTTATTTCTTTTCCCCAATACCATTTCAGGATCACTTACATCCCAGGGAATCTAAACATCTTGGTGGATGCTCTTTCTAGAAAGGAAGAAGAAAGGAGAAAAAAACCAATTACTCTGAAAGGATAATGGGAAACAAGACCTTTCATCTGTGAGATAATTTCCTTTCTTCAACAAGTTAAGGAGGCCTATAGCCATACAGACAGGACCATACCAAAGGGATCCCACATTCATACTGCAAGATGGGTTGTATTTCCACTTAAACCACTTAGTAGAACCAACTTCTTATCTGCAGACCAAGATTAACTTGGTGCCATGACAATCCAACGGCTGGTCACAAGGGTATAGTGGCCACATAAGAGCTTGTTTCGCGTTCATTCTGGTGGACTAATGTCAAACAGGACGTAAGGGCATACGTTTTGTCTTGCCAAGTCTGTGTCAGGAGTAAGTACACCACATCCAAACCCATGGGGAAGGTGGAACAGGC
Source organism: Ambystoma mexicanum (assembly GCF_040938575.1). Classification (NCBI taxonomy): domain Eukaryota; kingdom Metazoa; phylum Chordata; class Amphibia; order Caudata; family Ambystomatidae; genus Ambystoma; species Ambystoma mexicanum. Next base: position 310,821,176 of record NC_090921.1, read on the forward strand.
CCCAGTTCCATTAGGACCCTGGACTCACATCTCATCCAATTTCATTGAGGATCTTCCGCCTTCCAATGGACATACCGCTGTTATGGTCACCGTAGATTCCATCAGTAAGATGGCCCATTTCTGCCCCTTCCTGGAGTGCCATCTGCTCCAGATAAGGCTGTGGTGTTTCTGCAGGATATATTTCGCTTACATGGTCTTCCCTCATATATCACTACTGATAGGGGATCCCAATTTACCTCCATGTTCTGGAAGACACTCTGATTTACTGGGGATGGAAAGGGCGCTATCTTCCGTTTCTCACCCCCAATCCAATGAGCAGACAGAGAGACTAAACCACACATTAGAACAATAACTTTGTTGTTACACCACCAATGTGCATTCTTCCTGGTCTGATCTACTTCCACTTGGAGAATTCTCCTATAACAATAACATCCATTTGGCCACAAAGATTAGTCCCTTCTATTGTCTCTCAGGTATCCATCCCAGGGTATTCCCGGACAAGATAGGTCCACCTTCCAACATCCCTGCCTTAAATGACTACCTTAAGGACATCAAGCAAAACCAGGAGAAAGCCCATCACCATCTTAAGATTTCTAAAGCACGAAACAAGAAGTATGCAGATGTACAGAGAATCCTGAATGGAACATAGGAGATCTTGTTTGGCTATCTACAAGAGATCTACCAAGATGGATACGACCCTCCAAATTCTCTCCCCGTTACGTTGGACCTTTTTCAATCACGGGCAAGATCAATCCAGTGGCTTTTAAACTTAGGTTACCGTCCTCATGGAAACGCATACGCCCTGTTTTCCACTCTTTTCTTCTCAAGTCCTACCGACCTGACCCTGCATCATCCTACAAAGTCACCTAGACAGGAAGCCCCTGTCTCTGAACGCGAGGAGCATGAAGTTTCCAAGATCTGACTCATGTGTTTTCCAAGGTTCTCTCCAATATCTAGTCCACTGGAAAGGTTATACCATATCTGAACGCACATGGGAGCCGGTTTCTTACATATATGCCCCCAGGTTGGTTTACCAATTCCATCAGCGGTCTCCCTGGAAACCAGGTCACGGCAGGGGTAAAAGGAGGCATACTGTCACAGCTGCCAGTTGGTCGCTGTCGTATCGCTGGCGCAGAGGGAGGCAAACGGTGCACAACGCGGCTGTCTTTCCAGAAGCAGCATGTGTTCCTTCACGTTCCAAAGCGAGCAGTCTACCTCTTTTCAAGATGGCTGCCCGCAGCTCACCTTATTATCCGGTCTGCCATGGCTCACCGCGTGTTGCTTCTCTCCTCGCTCCGGCTTTAGAGTAAGACGCTAATTTTCCACTTTACTTGCTTACCTTTTTCTGTGCCTCCTTTTGCTCCGCTCTGCCCTTGCGCATTCTCGCATATCTCCTTGGTTCCCTGCCTCCTTGTGAGCTGTCTCTTGTTTTTCTTGCCTGGTTCCCCTTGCCTGGCCATCTGTGGTTTTTCCCTTGGGGGTATTTCTCTTCCCCTTTCCCGTTCCCTGCCAGTGCTGCCTTGCTGTCCTTTGATTCTCCCTTCTACATGGTTCCCCTGTTGCCATTCATTGGATATTCTGCCACCCGGAGAGGGTTTTTCTGCCTTCAGGCTTTTCCCTCACCCCATTATTGGACCTATCCCCCCTGCTTGGCACATAGTCCTCTGTCTAGTCACCTTCAGTTGATCATAGTGGTGGCTGCTCAGGATAGGGCCTTCCTCTACGAAGAACGGCTTTGTGACAAGAAGAAGAACAAGAAGGATACATGCAAGACCTCTTGGAAAGGATCTGACTCATTAGACTCAGGTGAGACATACCCTTCCAGGGGTCTTCAAGGGCATCCAATAGTGTGACTTACTGCTCCCACTCAGTATCAGTGCAGGCCTACCAGCTATCCAGACCTTTTATATGACAGTCACCTGCCAGGCCCAGCGCAGTCCCAGGCCTCTCTCCATCAGGGTTGTAACAAGCGCCGGGGTCAGGGCTGCCAGATCTCTCCTTCTCGAACTGTGCCCGAGGTCACTCAATCCTCAGGTCTGGGTGTCGAGCACAAACCACAGCCCCCGTAAAACAGCTGGGGCAGAACCCCTCTCCCCTCCACTCTGTCCTTGAGCCTTCCAATATTTGCCTAGTGAGGCGGGCACATGCCTCTAAGCCGGGTCAGGGGCCCACACCTTACTATCAGGCTCCTATGATCCACAAGCTCCACCACTCTCATGGAAATCCAGAGAGTATTAAGCCCCTCAATTCAGAACGGCCTGGTGCCAGACGGGACCTCAGTGTGCGCCAGGGATTGGGTCTGGGGCAGGAAAAGGCAGGCAGTGCATGTAAAATGAAATGTTCCGTGAACTACAACTCCGAGCAGTCCTTGGGGAAGTTGGTAGTTCTGAATTTTGCGCGCAGCAACAGCTGCCGGTAATGAGGGACTATTTAATTTGGCGGCTGCCTGTGCTCAAGTGCAGATTATTCGTGATTTCCAGCACCGGCGGTTACGGCAGAGTGTTTGAGGGATTCGGGAGCTGGCAGCGACGCAGAAGGAATGCTGCAGTCTTTTCAGCTCGGGCCGCTGCAGTGATAGTGACAACGGCCCGGCGAGTGCTTCGCTCTGCAACTTCAGGTCCGGGTTGACCCATGGGGCCCCGGACACTCAGATAAGTGCTCGTACACAGTTTTTTCCCTGCTGGTCATGTGTATGTTATAGAGCATGCATGATTGCTTACTGAGGATAAGGATTAAAGCTTGCACAAACCACGGCTCCTGAGATGAGGGGCTGGTTGAGCTTTCAAGTGGCAGACATTTGTTTATATTAGTGAGAGAGGTTCAGCCGCAGTGAAAGGCAGCAGGCCTGTTTAGGAGTGGGGGATGGGGAATGGGATGTAGTACTGGGTTCACTGTCATTACATGAGGAGGAAGGGTTCATGGACCTATATAACATATAAAGGGAAACCCTTGAATGTAGTGTACTGCCACGTTTGACTTTGCCTGCCCAAAGGGCCATGTGTTTGTTTCTTCCTCAGAGGGGAAAACCCTTGCATGTGCCATCTCCCTTACTATTGAGTCAATATGTGCTTTACATGCTGCAATATGCTCCATGTCCTGTGTTGCCATGCCGCAGTAAGTTCTCCATTATGTGCTTCCATGCTTAAGTGAGTTGTTCCATGTTATGTGCTTTCATTCTGCATTATGTTCGGTGCTGTATGTGTTCCACATTCCCCAGTGGTAGGCTATTAGGTCTAGGTAGGAGTCTCCAGGTTAAGGTTCTAGGTACTGATGACATGCATAGGTAGTGTGAAGAGTAGGTCAGGAGTGTTGGTATATAATTTTTTGCTTTCCCTAACTTCCCCCAAACCTATCCAACTGCGTTTCCCTATATCCTCTTTCCAGTTTTCCTCATCTCCCCCCCATCCACAACCTCTCCCTATTCCCTCTTCCCCCCATTGGCTGCCACGTGGCTACCTGTTAATTCAAAATACAGGCTCCCGTACCAACCACGGTGGGAGGGTTGATCTATTCGGCTTCTATGGTTCGGGGGAGTGTCAATATTCTCTCCTCCCGTGAGTCGACAGAGTGGGCCGTGTGCCAGGGTCACTCAAGTGCACCTCCCCTACCACAGCTCGCTGTGCATTGTGTCAAAGCTGAGTGGGGAGATCCAAATCGCTGTGATGGTGCGTGACATTGCGCTAGACTGCCTTCGTGTGAGGCCTGTCCGGGGGGAGGCTGCTTACCTTCAAACACTACAAGCCTATTGTCACCTCGCCAGGCCCTCAGGGCCCTCCACCTCCTCCCCGCCTCTGTCTGAAGGGCATAGGCTGCTCCTGCGGCTCGCTTGCAGGTTTCCGGCCCGGAGCTACATGCCTTCAGATTTGCTTTCGTTTTCTCGTGGCGACTCACCAAGCAGATATCCCGGGTGCCCGAGGCACAATCTGCCTCAGGTTTCTTCCACGGGTGCCAGGGCACCTTAGGGTTCACCCTCTACAAGCGTTCACCCGGGGGGAGGCTTGAAGTGGGGGCTTGATCCACTTTTATAGCCCGTTGGACCTCGAGTCGCACGCTCAGGTTGGTCCCATATGCTTGCCCCTTGGAGGCCTTTGACACTGTTTTTTTTTATTTGCAACCACTCGTCAGCAAATTGCAAAAAGAAATATGAATGAGCTGTGAGTTGAGCCATTTGAGTCTGTTCCTCACATGTAGTTTGCGTCATGTAAAATGCCTCTAACGCTTTGTGTAACCACTCATCTTCAAGCCAAATGTCAATTCCTTCTCATGTAATCTCTTGCATCATTTTAGCTTGCTATATCCCCTCATCCACATCTGTCCACTCTCTACGAATGAACAGCTTGGTGAGGAGAGGTTTGCTGGCATCATCAACTTCAATGGCACTCATTTTAAAAATTGCCTTTTGCAACCCTGTACCTTGTGGCACTTAACAAAACAAAGGTGACTTTCCCTCCACCTCAATGCAATTACATCAGAATGGAATAGTCTGTCACAATGCACTTCTCATGAGTCAAAATAATCAACCAAAACCCAGCACCTGCTACCAATTTGCAACGGTTTATTAAGAGGCCACCCTCAAAACAAGGAGTTCTTTCCCTCCCCAATCAAGGTGTTGCACAACAAACTGTTTAATGGATTCTTTGTCCAGCCCCATTTCAGCCTCCTATCATGCAACTTGTATTCCTAACCCTGTGCCACCAATGAGCTAGGAACCAGGCCGGTGTACCGAACATATATATATTTATTTGAAAATAGATTTAATGAACACTGCACAAAATCTACACACGCCACCATACCCGTGGCACAATACACTCGATGCGGGTGTGAGCTGCTTCAGTGCATTGCTGTCTGGGCATTGCAGAATGGAATGTCTGGTGTAACATGTGGAGCAGAGAGTACAGTATTGATGGTCAATGTAATTATGTAGACACAGTAATGCAAGTGATGCCCAAATGTTAAATGTTAAAGATATTTGCGCACCGTCACCAACGGCGTTGGTCCCCAGGTGCTCTAGCGGATCTGCAAACAAGATGGGATGGGTTAGTAGGGCAAAGAGGGAGTAGGATAGTGAGAGGAGTGGTGTTCTGTTGGCAGCTTCAACTCAGTATAAACCGGGTGCTGAGCTTTTGGTGCGAGTATCGGGCGATGTCAGTCTTCTTGTGCTGTTGGTGCGGTTTATGTGTTGTAGCGGTGTGGTGAAGTGCATGCGGATTGCGGTGCAAGAGGTGGTTGTGTTAGTTTGAGTGAGATAAGTATGTAGAATGTTTTGAGCTTTTTGTTTTTTTAGTTAGTGGGTTAAATGTTTTTTTTTAATTGTAAAAACTTCAGTTCCATAAATCAATACCGAACTTTTGTTACATTTGTACATCATCGTCATTTACATGGTTTTTGATTAAATCTTTCTCCGCACCTAGGTCCATGTCTGCATTCGTTGCTTTATGACTGTTTCGTGCTGCTTGAGTTTCCTTGTTAGTTAATCTATTGTTTCTACTGAGATGTCTTTCATCGGGCAAGGACTATTTGTCACAAAGAATCATGTCTAAATAGTCAATTAGCCTACATGATAACTTGATGTTTCAACCAGCACTTACATATGCCCACCATTCGTCCATATCGTTATTTTGAGGTTTGAAACTGCTCAAGTGCAGAGTCCGCTGGCTGTTAGGGCCTGTACAGGCCGTTATCAAATGCTTTAAGGAGCCCGTTTCTCCTGTCCCACAGAATCTGCATTTGTTATCCATGATGTCTTTGTTCCGTCTTATCCAAAGCATTTCCCTGTTGTTTAGGGCATTTAGTCTGAATCTTTGGAACCTATGTCTGTGGTGATGTGACAGGCAGTCTAATAAGTATTTTGGTTGATTGTGAAGTTTGATTTCTCCTAGTCCCAGTGGAAGAGCAATTTTGAGTTTTGTGCGTTTTTCGAGGTTCTGAATCCATACCCAGTTTTCTAGTTTTTTTTTTTGCATGTTGGGGGCGATCGATTAACTCAGATCTGCTTATGTCAGTGGCTTCCATAATGGCGTCTAGCTTTTGCTTCCAGACTTGAGTTAGTTTGGATTGCATCTCGTAGTTTTCGATCCTGAAAATGTTATATGCAGGTATCTTTTGTCTTTTGACCAAGGTACATTTTCATCAGAGTCGCAAGAGATTTCCATACGATTGTCATATGGTGAGAGTTGACTGCCAGTTCATATCTCAACGCAGTTACAGAAATGTAATGGGGGAGCTTCAGAGCTCGTCTCCAAAAAGTGCCTTCCAATCTTTGCCAGAGACGATGGTCGAGAATCCAGCCGGCTTCGGCACCAAACACAATAGTCGGGATAAACTTCTGGAGATAGAACGTCATTATTGGAGCAATAGTGAATTTTCCATAATCGTGATTGATCTTCGCTCCTTGTACACCAAGTTTAGTTTTTCTGTTGATCAGATCTTTAATCCATGCTGCTTCGCAGATCGAGTCATTAAACATCACACCCATGTATCTTATAGATTTTACAGTGCTGAGACCATCGTTTGCAATTTGCCATTTAAATTTTTTGTCTTTCCTGTTAAGCGTTTGTCCAATGATCACAATCTTTGTTTTTTCTGTTTATCGCAAGCTCATTTATTTCCATGTACTCGTTTAGGCGATTCAAGAGGCGCTGTAAGCCGATCTGGGTGTAGTCGGTCAGGACCACGTCATCTGCGTAGACAAGGAATTTGATTGGGGTGTCACTGATCTTGGGCGAAAAGCATGGTACTGTGTCTAGCCACTCGGGCAAATCAGCTATGAAAAGTTTGAATAGTTCAGCTGCCAACGGGCAGCCTTGCTTGATGCCTTTGTATGTGGTTACTGGCAAACTCAGGTCACCTTGTTGATTAAGCTTTATTTGCAGCTAATCATGGTATGGCTGAATGCCTGGGTTTCGGGAGTCCTGCCTGGTGCAAAACGGCTAGACTTTGGAGACCCGCATAGTGGGGGAGAGGCCCGCGCCCAACCAAGCAACTGAGTATAGTAATTTACTTTGCTGGATATGAGAAATAATTGAATAATTCAGTGCTGTCCTACAACATAGCTAGAATCGGGAGTCCCGCAAGGGGAGAGAGAGGCCTACACCTGACAGGAATTCGGTGTTGGCGCGACGCAGGAGTCAGGGTCTCCTCTTACCCTACCACCTAAGTGAATATGTCTGCTTGAAGCTTATAGTGAAATGTTTAAGAAACCAGCCATTTAGTGGTTGTTAGCATTCGACATGCATGTGCCCTTTGTCTGCAGCAGTGCAAGAAAGACATTTGAGTATCATTTATGTGAGTTAAAGCAGGGCAACATTTACCTGTGTGGGCCAGTGGTACAGAGTTGGCTAGGGATATGCTGAAGGATACCATGGTGGTCCAACCAGATGGTTCCCATGACATTCTGGAATGAGAAGTGGCGTACTCTGACTTGTAATCTGTGACGTACTTGCACTGAATGGCCTACCCCCGTACGTGGCATGGGAAACAAAGGGAGGCCTGGCATCACAAAACCGAAGACCACTCCAGGTTTCGGGAGAAGCCTGAGCTCCCATTCATCTGGCTAGGAGCTCGACAAGGGGCACCCTGCTTCTCATCTTCCAATGTCAATAAGTCAATAGGATTTGGAATGCACAAGTGTACCAGGCAGAGATATACTGCATCTATGCGCAGATGGTATGTGGAAAGGCTGGAGCTAAACAGAAAAATGAAAATAGATCAGGTAAACATCTTTTTTAAAATTCTTTCTGAAGACTATCTGGGAGTTGGAGGAGTGAAGTTGAAACGGCAGGTTATTCCAAAGATGAGGGCCAGCCACAGAAAAGTGTTAGTCCCCTCGAGTAACACACCAGGAATGAGGGATGACTAAAATATTAAGCTGGGCTCACAAAAGAGGATGTGAGGGATGATATGAAGTGATTTCTTGTGCAAGATATTGAGGTGCCAGATCATGAATGCGTTTGTAGACTAGACAAAGGATTAAAAAAATGATCTGCTGGCCATCAGGCAGCTATTGAAGAGAGAATCTGAACCTAAGAGTGTCTTGGTAGATGATGAATGAGACGAATGGTTGCATTTTATACGGATATAGGGGCAAGAAAAAAACTAGCATGCCTATGTATTGTGCGTTGGATAGGCCAGCCCAAAGTTAGCCAGTGCACCAACCACAGTGTCATGATCTGATTTGCATAAGAAAGGAAGAGTATGGCATCATAGCCGAAGACAGAAAAAAGGTGATTTTTACCACCATATTTATTTGTTTGGGGAGTTGTTACTTCAGGGTCTGAAGTGGTTCCAAGATTTTAAACCTTCGTAGAGAAGCTTGTGGGAAGCCGGACAGTGAATTATGTGAAGTGTGGTGAGAAGGGTCATACAGCATGTGTTTTCTACCCAGGAGCATAATTTCAGTTTGCTGGGTTGTGCTGAAGTTTGCTGTTGGTCAGCCATGACTTAGTCTCCTCAAGGCAAAGCTGATAAAAAATGTCAGAAGGATCGGATACCTTAAGAAAACGTTGGGTAGGAGTGATAAGAAATGTCAAATTTCGGAATAAGAGCAAACAGTGCTAGAATATAAATATTGAAAAGCAGAGTGAAAAGAGATGAACCCTGTGGCACACCAGATGAGACGGAAGAGAGGGTAGAGATGAGGGGTCCCAATTTCACACTCTGAGATCTGTCCAAGAGAATTCTCTGGAACCAATCTTCTAAACCAGGGTTTAGTTGACTCCAACAAGGTCAGAGAGCTGGTGTAATAAAATAACATGTTCCACCGTATTGAATGGGGCGGATAAGTCTAGCATGATCAGGAGGGATACAATCTCTTGGTCAGAACTAAGACCAAAGGTGTCTCACTCCCATGTCTTTGTAGGAAACCAGATAGATTGAAAATGGTCCAGGGTTTGGTTACATTTAACAAAGTCCATCAATTGTAAAAAGGCAACTTTTTCAAGCATTTGGCCAGCCATGTGTCGATAGTTCCCCATTACAGTTGGGTCGAGAGAGGATTTCTTTAGCAGTGGTGTCCTAATAGTGGTGTTCAGGTTAAAGGGAAATATTCCTTTCTTAAGGGAAAGATTAAGAAGAAGATGTGCAACATGCTTAGCTAGAGTCTTGGCTTGAGCTTGGGGCAGGAAAACCATTCACAGCGGAACAAGTGGGTTTGAGTTTACTCATTAGAGAGTAAACCGCATGCTCACACACATTTAAAAGGGATGGGGATTTTATGGGCTGGGTGGAGAGAGCTGTGAAGAGAAGGGTGTAGTTATGAGGGATGCGAGATTCACATGAAATCATGCGAATCTTTTCCAGAAAGTATTTTTTCTAAGTTATTAACAAGAGAAGCAGAGGGTGGCAGAACTGGAGGGATTAAGGAATTAATCCACAGTTCAATAAAAAGCTCTGCAGGTGTATTAATGGTCAATTCAGCGTTGCTGTGAAGTTAAGTGGTTTTAGCTAAAAGAAGAGCTCTTTTAGAGGCCCGATCACCTGCCTGTCCCAGTGGTAGCTGGGAGCTATATCAGGCCTTCTGGCCTCATGAGAAAACATCCTGCTCCTGATAACTGGCAACACAGCAACATGAATATATGCTAATTGCCTGGTGAGTATGCCCACCCCATGAAGATCTGGTAGGTCATTGGGTCTCCCTTGTTGGCCATGCCAGCCTCCATTTACTTAATCTACACCATACTGTTTAGGAGTTCTGTACCATCATAGAATATGCATTGAGTAATTGACCAGCTCACATTGCTTTTTCTGCTGCCCACCTGGGTTTCCTCAGAGTATTCTTTAGCATTCATCCTTTGGTAGCATTAGGCCTGCCACCCCACCCCACTACATCCTTTCATTGCCTCCCTATTGCCTTTCTCGCTGTCCTAAATGGCTCACTAGCCACCTCTCTGCAGCCACAAATAGCCCCACTGCTACACTATTGGTATTTTTCCACTCTCTTTACAATGCTCTCACTCCTTATGGAACAGCTGCCCTTTGCCTATCTGTTTCTTTCCATTCCTACACATCATCCTCTTCATCCCACTGACATATTGCATCCAAGCAGACCTACTTTCTCTAACCTTATTGATCCATCTTGCCAACCCCATTCCACCTTACCGTCTATGCTCGCCAACTGCTTTCACACTCAGCCTACGGAATGCAAAAATGTATTTATACTGACAACTCTTTCCTCTCTGATCGGCCGAGTTCTCAAAATTAACTAACAGCTATAGCCATCACTGAAGATGCAGCTCTATATCTTGACCTCACTACCCCACTGCCTTGTACATCCATTCTGTTGCCTTTTCCCACTGCTGTTCTCCCGAGGTTGAAGGTGAGGTGAAGTCGAGGTGAAGGTCAACAAGGTCTACCATAGTGCTCCCCTGAGACCCTTCATCTTCTACCAGTCACCTTTGAATTATCACACAAATACTCCAGCCCATCACTTTACCCAATCTTCCAAATATGTTCCTTGTCAGGACTTCGCCTCTCCATCTCTAATGTGGACCTCATCCACGAGGCCGTATGGCACACATGGATGACTCGGACCCACAGACACACCCATCAGGACGGGACTTTGGTAGAGAATGAATACCTATTCAATCACAGCACCTACCACAGCCACCAACTACATGAACTCCAAATGATGTGCTTATCCGTAGACTACATTCATCTGATCCATATGGTCTCTGCCAAATCTAAGGGGCTATGTGTGTCCTGTGGGATGAAGATGGTTCACATGCGGGGTAGGCATGTGATGGGATGCATTTGTGAATGTTTATGGTTTGATGTATATACCTAGGACCCATGTCAGGCGTTGCTGTAATCCCTCCAAGATGGGTTGCAGGTTCATGCAGTCATGGTTGGAGTTGGTAAATCTGGCACACACGTGCATGTAGAGCAGGACAGGCCCACAGAGCATCTGCACATCGATTGCGAGTTACATGTGTCTGTTTTGGAAGACCTCCTTTCCTGCCTTGTGCCCCATGTGTGCAGTCCAGGGCCCCTACCACTTTGGGTAAGGACACTATGGCATAGAACTGTGTCATGATGTGGTATTGGGAAACTGGTTCAGTCGAGTCATCCTTACCGTCAACACCTAGGACCCTGTGTAAGGATGCGGGAGAAGCATGGCTGGATGATTCCATGCTGGAAAATGTCTGACAGTTGAGAAGCTTCTACAAAGTGGACGAACACTGCAATCTGCCCGTCTGGCTCATGGAAGCACATAATTTGTGCCTTGCGGCTGTGCATGTTGGTCATGCAAGTACATGCTGGTTTTCTAGATTTTGGTGGAACAGCCTTGGCCTGTACAACTAAGGTGCTGACTGGGGGCTGCGGTGCAGGCTGATGGGCTAAGCATAGGACGAAGCAATATAGGAAAGCAATACGCAATTCTGATCATAAGTAAAAGTACAGATCAATACCATCCAGTGTGGCCAGTGCATAGAAAGCATTGAGGGAGAGCCCCACCATTATATGCAGGCTTATATACTCATTTCGTCATGCACAGTGACAGAGCAATTGCCCGTCTGCAGGTACAGGATCCCTGTATGCCCTCATTTGGGGTGCTGTCCCATGTGCCCCAAGTGCAATGATGAAGGGTCCGACAGGAGAGGTATAAAGGGAGACTGGCCTGTAGGAATGAATGAGGGCTTCTATTTCCATCCTATACCCATTCTTTCCTGCGGGCCGTGCTGAAGGACGGACTCAAAGAGGGAATCATCTGTCAACTTCCCTACCTGCTTCCTGCAGCCGAACGGAGAAGGGAGAAGACAAGCAGAGCTGAGTCACCAGACATGCAACAATTCTCCAAACTAAGGTACGTTTTAAAAAACAAAAGTGTGTGAGTGAGCATTGTCCAAATGTGTGCACATGTGCATGCATAGAGTGTACGTGTGCATGGGTGGGATGTTGTCTGTTGCTGGTGATGCAGGATTGAGTGCAAGTGGGGTGGAGGGTTTTCAAAGAACATGTATTCTTACATTGCCAATACTGGCATTAATGGGCAAAACAGACAGGAGTTCTTACTCATAGTGGCAATAACAGCAAGATCGGGCAAAGCCAACACTCATGTCATTACTGGCATTATTGGGCACAGCCACCATGAATGTGTTCTGTAAGAGATCAAAAGTAAGACTCAGACACAGTAATAAGGTTCAATATAAAGTATGACCTTTACTGTTAAAATAAAATGAGAGATTGGAGAACACCTACCGATCCCTAGGTCTATAAGGGGTTTCCCTGCCTCAACAAAACGAAGGAACGTCTGTGTCAGGATATTAAACAAAAGAGCGTCTGCAGTCCCGTGTCCAAAAACCCTACACTGACCCTTACACTCTAAACTCAACCTAATGTGTACAAGGGGGTTTCTGTAAGCTATGGACTTGTAGCTTTCTTTCAAAGTTCTAGACATTAAGTTCCAAAGTGCAGAAAAGCAAAGAAATAAATGTTCCAAAAGAGGAAGGCTCCTCCCTTAACCTATGTTTCTTCTGGTCTTTCCCTGTCTGCCTGGTACTTCTGGAAAATATGCCAAATAATGCTCCACTGCAGAAATGATTCTCCCCTTCTGTTTTCTTCCTTTTGTAATGTTTCACCTTCCAATTCCAAGGGGGACGCCTTTTCCCTTGATTTTCTCCACTTGTCAAAATTCCACACAACTTTAAGGAAAATACTTCTTTGCCTTTTCTCCTTTTGTTTTCAGCTTCCAGTATGTTAATGTATATTGTAAGGATAAAGTGTGGAATAAAACACCAGTGAGGCTCCAATAAAAGGTGCAAGTAAGTTTTATTGTGGGCATCAAGGCACAACAGCGCCCAATCCTCAGAGGTTCACTCTCCACTCATTGCAGGATTCTCCTTCTCAAGCCATAACACTTGTAACAGCCTGAGAATGTGAAGTCACTGGATGCCAACACTAATAAACTTATGTATAAGGTAAAGAAGCACTAGAACAGTATTACAGGAAATAACACTACAACAATGTACTCCAAGCCTCCTTTGAGCACACCGTTCTTTTAAATGTCCTACTACACACTCTGTATTCACAACCTGTATTTCTATTAATCTAACCAAGGGGTAGGATTCTTCCCTTTTCCGTTAATTCTTCTTCTTTCTGCACGATTGTCTGGAGGCAGGCCCATGGGCACATAGGCTGGGAGAACAGGATCACCACTGCACAACCACTATGGGGTAATCATATGCTGGCGGAGGTTAAAAAACTGACCACATGGACCCAGTGGGTGAGGGCTGGGATAACAACAGTGGGAGATGTTATCGCGGATGGCGCCATCCTCCCGTTTGAAACGCTCCAACAGAAATTTGGGATCCCGGCAGCGGAACAATATCACTATACACAACTAACACATGCTCTCAGGGGTTACAGGCAAGAACTTGCCGACGCACCAGATTATACACCCTTGGAACGTAACCTGCTAACACTACATATCCCCACTAAGGTAACAACTATACTGTATAAGGCCATCAATGCATTTGCTACGCCAGAACTGACCAGCCTGAAAACTAGATGGGAGCGGGATGTTGGGGATACTGACCCTGAAGACTGGATTCGGGTCCTCATGCACGCGAAATTGCAATAGACTCCAGAATAAGACTGGTACAGCTCAAGATACTCCACAGGGTATACTACCCCCATGTGGCCATTTCGGTTGGGGAAGGGCAGCAGATCCCAATTGCCTGAGATGCCGGGGGGAGGAGGGCACTTTTTTTCATCTCCTCTGGGAATGCCCTAAAATCAGAGACTTCTGGACACAGTGCTCACAAGTACTTACGAACTCTGTGCGTACAATAACACTCGAACCCGCAATAATGCTACTAGGCGCTCCGGATGAAAGTACTTCAAACAAATGGGAGGGTATTTTTCTCTCCACGGCAATGGGCCTGATAAAGCGGGACATAGCACAGAAATGGGGAGCCCCGGAATGCCCAACAGCCGACCAATGGGTCAATGAAATGGACATCTGCGTGACAAAAGAACAGAGAATATATACGGCACGGGGGTGCCCTGCAAAAGCTACAAGAATCTGGGGAAAGTGGGAAGAACGTGAAACCTGAGAACTATTGGGGGGCAACGGCGGGAGCACTGGGGTCCTATCTGGAACATTACAGGCGATATACTACTGGAGGTGATGCATGGAGTGACAAACATGAACAGACCAAGGAATCAACCCGAGATGGGGGAGTTAAAGGGGGTAACTGTTTATATGTTGTATGAATGTGTTTAAATCACCAATAAAATATGTTTATTAAAAAAAAAATTACTCTTCTTTCTGCCCCTAGTATACTTTCCTGTCAGGGTATTTGCAATGTTCTTATTGGTCCTCAAAGGGGGTGTGGGCCTTCCCTTTTATGTTTGGTCTCACTGTTCAATAGTTCCCGATTTCCCTACTCTTCACACTCCTGGTTTACTCTGCTGCCAGGATATTATCCCTCTGGTTCGTGGGTGCTGGTTCAAGGCTTGCAGTGTCTGGTTTACTCTCCTGCCAAGGCTTTTTACCTCCTTTCAATTTGCAATACTTCCACTTGTCTTTTGGTGTGAGTCGCAGACTCACTGTTTGCCTGGTTCACCCTCCTGCCAGCGCGTTTACGTTCTCCACATGCTCTTTATTTCATCCAGGAAATAAAGGCTTTCCAATATGGGTCTCTGACCCTTTATTGACCCTGTTCTTTTTAAAATCAGCTTCTTTTGTTTGGGCCACTGATCCTTTTTTAGCACTGTTCTGGTTTGTCTTAGCCTCTCTTTCCAGATATTGGGTCACCAACCCTTTCACAACACAATCCGTATTTGTATTCCACTATTGTTCTAGGTGTTGGGTCACCAACCCCTTCTTAATGCTCGCTTTCCCAGTATTGGGTTGCTTTTCCTTTTTTACAAGACTGTTTGTATCTGTATTCCTGTCTCTTTCTCAGGTTTGGGTCACCAATGCTTTCACAACACTGTCTGTATTTGTATTTCTCTCTTTTTCCGAGATTTAGGTCACCACCCTTTCTTAATTTTGTTCGTACATTTTCTGACTGTGAAGGTGATGTGGCATTCACCCACAACAGCCCCGGTAACCCGTTCACTCACCCTGGGCATACCAGGTGGCTCTGGTACTTCTTGCATCTCTCATTCTTCTCTTGCTGTTTGTCGGCTGAGCGTACATCCCGGAAGCTTGTGTGCTCTTGTTTGCCTTCCTTCACACCGGGTGGCTCCAGCGGCCCACGGCTGGAAGAGTTTGCCTCTGTGCTACCATATGTGGGTAATTCCGCAACATTGTCATGCACCCTGAGGTAAGTTGACGCAAGTAGTAATTCCCGATAGTGTGGTGACACAATGGCCTTGGTAAAGATCTCCTTGGAACAAACAACCGGGCTAACCATAGGAAATGGACGCAGAAAGGCATGATTAATGCTGACATTCAGGATACTCACTAGTTGAGGTGGTGAGCTGAACGTGAGCTGCTCCAATGACTGCGCATTCTGCTGCAGAGTCTGCTCCAGGGGCAAATGACCCATACCTTGATATTTCAAAAGAACGTCAGCTGCTTTGCTACTGCGATAATGGGTGAGTACTAGAAGCAAAGTCATCGCTGCAGCAGCAGGAAAGAATGCCGTAACGCTGCTCTGTAATCCTTGTGCGAAGATCTGGGCTACAATAACATGGTGCCGGTGCGCAGCCATCTTGGACATTCACCTCCCATCACTGTAATAAAGCCTATGTTTTACGTAAGCTCAGCAGAACAGACATGCATCCCGGTAGCGAAGGCAAAGCAAGGTCATGTAAATATTGTTGCAGAATGGACTTACTGTAGAGAATAGTTATGGTATTGTCTGCTGAAAGACGAACTGAAAAGGGAGTCGGAGCGCAATGCAGGTGTAGTCATAGGGAGTCCTGGGAATGAATGCGAGGAAAGGGAAGCCAGGTTTTTCTACTTCCGGCAGGTCTTTTCCACTCTTTGCTCTTTTTTCACTTGTGATCTGCTCTTCGGCCTTAACTGAAAGAGGCGGGGAGATACCCCCATAAAAGAGAAGAGGCTTGTTAGCCAAAGACTCAGTCAGAATCCCCGGATGATGTGGTCACGTGGATGGGAGGATGCTCCGCACCAGACAAAGTTATTGCGCATGATCTCTTTGCCCACCTGCTCTGGGACTAAGCAGTGTCATAGTGGCAAGATGAGGGTGTCTTTTGCAGCAGCTTTAATGGTGATGTTTTCTTTCCATGTTCTTACATAACTATCTATTTGTTTTATTTGGTGATATATATATACATATATATATATATTACACGGCCACGCTAGGGGCCGTGTAGTCATGGTTAAGTTGCTGTTTCCATAGGAAGAGCACTTTTTGGGCGGCTTATAACTCCGCTCCCCCTGGACGAATCCTCACCAAACTTTGCACAAAGAGTATATGGCCCACTCTGCAAAGTTTGGTGAGGTTTGGTCTGGAGGGGGCAAAGTTATAATAGCGATATCTCTGCGGACACACTTCCCTGTTCGCTCCGCAGACAGGACACCAATTGGCTAATTGACTTGTGTCATGTCCGCGAACACCCAACGTGTTCGTTGATTGGTTGGCGTGAAGCGTGAGGTGCGTCAGATTTTTGGAAACGCCCGCCATCTTGGGACATCGGCCGGTGTCCGCGGACATTGCGGTTAAAAACATATTAAAAAACACAACATTGCACTTGTCAAACTTATCAAATAATCTCTGGGGAGGTGAGGGGTGATGAGGATGGGATGGAATATGGCTGCAAGAAGCAAAAAATGGGTGGTTTTTACCGAGAAAGTCTGCAAACAGTTCGGCTGTTCGCGAAAAGTCCTGAAAAGTTTGCTAACACCTCAGCATTACAGGGCTGGTGAAATGCAGTTCTTGGATGGCTTATAACTTTGGCGCCACTTAATGGAACTGCATGTATATTCCTGGGCTGATTCTGAGTGAGTATGCAAAGTTCGGTGGAATTCTGTCACAAGGGGGCAAAATTAGAGGGGAGGGTCCCAAAATAATGTAAAGGCTTATGAGGTGCCCTTTGACGAATCCTCACTCAATTTGGGAAACTAATAATACATTTGGATAGGAATGTTTTTCCGAAGTTTGGTAGGATTTTGCAAAGAGGGGACAAAATTTCCAGCAAACTTGCGTAAGGAGCATTGGCAAGAACCTACAAGCATGGTTTTACAAATGTGCCAGTGTTTTATTATTTGACAAGTGTCAAAATGTAGCTACAAAAAATAGCGGTATACCTTTAGTGACTGAGGGGTAGCCTGTGGCCATGGGCAGTGGCCAGATTGTCTGGGTCATGGAATAAGGTCATGATCCAGACAATCTAGCAACTGCCCATGACCACAAGGGACAAAACATAGGATTATAGTGGCCATGTCTACCTGGGTCTGGCTTTGGGGTAAAGCTATTTGAAATTAGGATAGATTTGAAAGGTAAGAAAAATGTGTTTGTGGTAATATGGTCATGGGGTTTTCTTTTTGCTTTCTGCAGGCTGCTATGGAAAGCGAAGAGGGGCCCTGTATGGAACCCTCACCTTCCTTTTCCATGGTGGCCATCCTGGAAAAGAATTTTCCTTCCTACACCTGGACGCCCCACCTCGGGTTCGCGCTTTGGGAACCTAGGGTGCTAATGGTCTTCATCCCCCATTTCAGGGCTGATGGGGGGATAATGGTCCAGAGACCTCGTTATCCACCCTCGCTTTGCTTGGGCTGATAACTTGGGCTGCTGGGTCGGTATCCACCGTTCCAGTCCCTGGAACAGAGGATGAACACCACAATATTCCCATTAGCATAGCACAAAATGCAAATGGAAATGTTGGCAAATCTTATTTAGTCTATGTACTTTACTGAGAAATATAAAGTAGATGGAGTCTATACATTTTTTTTCTAGTTCTATTTTAACTGTGAAAAGTGGGTCCTAAAGGAATATGTCGTTTGTTGTTTTTGGATGTATTTTTTGGGCACGAGAGCTGAGAACGAAAGGTGGGGAGGGAAATGAGGGAAGAGCAACCAAACACTAATATGGAGGGTTAGGTGGACAAGGGAAAATGTTGCGTGTGTGTTATTTCTAAGTTAGGGGGCACTGTTTCTCATGTTCCCTGATTACAGCAGTGGTGGTGGCTGTTGGGCAGGAGGGATGACTTTAGCTGATGCCATTTTAAGATAAATAGCAGTTTTGCTAAAAGTATGTACTGTGTTAATGGATAATGAGTAGGAATAGGTTTTGGAGCTGTGCAAGGGAAATTTGAAAGTTGGAAGTTCCTAGATCAGTATAAAATGCAGTTCTGAACTGTTCGCCAAGCAGAGATCTTATTGTGAAGTGCGGACGGGTTCTCAGACACGTCATCATGCCACGCGCCAGCGTATGGTCATGTGGCACTGTCCGGAAGGTCCGCCATGAAGTCAGATGTTCGTAGACGTCTACGGATGCAAAAGTAGTTGAAATAGCTGCAAGAAGTGTATAGAAGTGTTAAGAATTATTCCAGATAGTGTGAAATGGCAGAGTTTTAAGGTGAAACATTGGAAATTGGACACACATATTGCTATATTGGGTAGGTATGATATTAGTAAGTTGTAGGAAAATGGCATGCACTGGTAAAAACCAATGAAATTCAATGAAAAAACTTTGTTAAACGGATGTTATGGTTCCAAGTAAAACCGAAAAACCCCTGAAATTCACTAGTTATGGTAAGCTAAGCAAACATAACTTGCGCCACCACCGTGCACTGCTAAGACTAACACCCAGGACAAAGATGACATCACAAAAATCATTGAATACCTCACTGATGACATCACACGTGAAATACATTTTGATGAAAAGTCTCTACAAGGAGTTGTGTTTATATTGTTGATAGCAAGATGTCAGGAGTGATCGGGAGACCTATCATGAACTACTTATTCTATTAAAGAATGTACTCATCTAATATCATTGTATTGGAGTGTTGTTGTTAATACAGAAACCTAATCATATATAAACATAGGCAATGACTGCAGCATGCATCATAGAAGTACACTATTTATAATATTGTAATTTTGGATAGTACAATAATGAATGCTCCCTTATCAGTGTTTTGAGTAATGTTAAACATGTAATAACTAGCTAACATTTCAAGACTTACAGCACTTGTGCTGGTACAAACAATACATATGAAGCACCACAATGCATACAATTCAGAGGCACATACAGGGAAACTAAAGTAAGGAAGAAAGAAACTGCATCATCAGAAAATATTAATGACATTAAAGTTTATCTTCATGTATACAAATGAATCGTGTGTTTGAGGCCTGCTCATTTCCCCCGTGTATGTGCACCATGAGCTGAGACCAAACCCTAAGGAAAGTACTTAAAGAACATATGACAAGGTTAACATCTAGATATATAGCACCTTTTTAAATGTATTATTCTGACTGCTAGTGAATAAAACCACCTGGCCTATATATGTCAGGGAACAAAAACAAGTGGCCCAGATATGTGATGTCATCAGTGATGTCATCAATGACATTTGTGATGTCTTCTTTGATGTCCTGGGTGTTAGTCTTAGCAGTGCACGGTGGTGGCGCGAGTTATGGTTGCTTAGCTTACCATAACTGGCGAATTTCAGGGGTTTTTCGGTTTTACTTGGAACCATAACGTCTGTTTAACAAAGTTTTTTCTTTGAATTTCATAGGTTTTTATTAGTCCAACTTAACCATACGGTCCCTTTAACAAAAGTTTTTTCAGTGAATACATATATATATATATATATGGCCTGCCGTAGCGGTCGTGTAGTTATGGTTAAGTTGCTAAACTCATAGAAAGACCAGTTTTTGGGTGGCTTATAACTTTGCTCCCCCTGGATGAATCCTCACCACACTTTGCAAAAAAAAAAAAAAGTATATGGCCCGCTCTGAATTTTCTCGCCAACTTTGGGGAGGTTTCCTGCGTGGGGGGGGGGGGAAGGTTATAAGGGAGAGTCCCAAAGAAAATGTTTTGCCATTCAAAACTTTGCGCACGGCTACAGGCTAAACGGCCGGAACGATTTTCACCAAATTTGCAGCAGGAGCGGGAGCTTGGTTCAGAAAGCGTGCTTTTGTGCGTTTGGTGGAAATCTGACCAGTGCTTTAGTTGCAAGGAACTGAAATGTAGGGCTAAAAAAAATAGGGATATCTGGCTCCGCGGACCCATTTCCCTGTTCGCTCTGCGGACAGAAGTGTCATTGGCTTGCGGTGCATTGTGACGGTGGCGAGCATTGGACGCGGCAAGTGCTTGGCTGCAGGGAAGCATGCTGTGTGTCAAATTGTTTGCGATAAACCGCCATGGTGTAATGGAGGGCAGTGCGGTGGTGGCGGCAGACTCCGGAAAACATACTTTACGCTGTTTCCAGCGTAAAGTATGTGGTGGTGGAAGTGATGGAAAAGTTGGGGGAGCGATAAGTAGTTCATGTCATATATGTCAGTAGGTGGAAGTAGACGGCAGTGTGCCTGCTGTATCCGTGCGTATTGAGCCAATTTGCGGCTGCCTCCACAGGTGACTACCTTGTGTGGGGGCTGCAGGCAGTCTGCGTTAAGGCACGATAGATGCGGTGCAGTGACCTCTTTCCGTGGTCACTGATGGTACAGCAGTGGCAGAAGGGAAGTACAGTGAACACCACATACAATTATAAACCTATACTGTACTATGGTGTGTTGCGTGTGCTAAGGCCATAGTCCCTTGGATGAATGGGTGGGACCCTTGCATCGACAGGTATGTGCTGTGGGGTAAAGTAGGTTTCACATTGTTGCTTTCTGTGTGTGGTTTGTGAACATTGCATACAATCTTGGTTCCATGGATGTGGGGATTGGTAGCACATCGTACAGTGTTCACTGCATGCCTGGACCTGATGGAGTGACCAGTCATGTAGTGTGTCCACTGGGTGCAGTGGTGAAGTGCTGGGTCCTTAGAAGTGGTAGGGATGAGCGGTATGTACGTGGCCACTTGTTCACCTGCATGACTTTGTTATGTTGTGCTGGTTGTGGCCAAGAACTACAATGTTGGTTGCATGGCGAAAGGCCGTAGGTCAGGCACCGAAGAGCCGAGGCCTGCACCGTAGTGACGGCACCATAATGCAGGCATGCAGTTGAAAGTATACATTTCTCCAAGGGAGGTGACGTTGAAGAATGGTGGTGCAGGAAATTGTACACGTGCTAGAACAGCACAAGTAAACTGATATGCATACAGTACCATATGGTGTAGATTACTGCATGTGGTGCACATTCGGGAGCCACATGTCACCATTTGGCTTTCGCATGGGTTGCCCTTTATACCACCCATCCTATGGTACGTTTCTGGATTGTGGTACGCAGCAAATGTTCCCATTCATGGCGCCATAATGTTGTGAAGGCCTAGACTTTTGGGTACACCCAAGAGCCTAGGCCTTGCCCACACCAAGCACAACATAATGGCGCCATACAGGGTTAACTCTGCATCTCTCTGAGGATGCTGACCTTTGAAGAGTGGTTGTAGTAAACATTTTACACTTGGTGGAAAACCAAAGTGAGGTGATATGCGTTCACTAGCACATGGTATAGGTCATTGCACACGTTGCATATCAGCGACCAATTTCTTACCATTCCCATTTGCTATGGGTTGCTCTTTACAATACCCTTGCTTGAGCAAGTGTCTTAACATATTGCGCCTTGAGAAGAAGTTGTGAGCATCACAAAGTTGAAATATGGACAATGTACACAGCCACCCACATACCATTCAGGCCAGCCATCGCAACGACATGGAGCCATGCATTCAAATATTTGGCCAGGGTGAAAGTTAGCAGGTGCAATTGTAGATGTGGAGTGCATTACACATGACCTGTACACTAAAAATGGGATGTACTAGGGTGTGTTGTGTGTGGTGAGGCCCTAGCGTCTTAGATGCATGGCTGGAGGCCTTGCATGCACAGCTATGTGGGTTGCTTGCACATTCCGTTTGGATTGTTGTATTTTGCGTCTGCTTTGTGTGCATGGATTTTTCATTCAATGGGTGTGTTGATTGTTAGCACATGCTCCATTTTCCAGTACATGAGTAAAAACTGTGTGTATACAAGTGCATAGGGTTGAACTGCAGCGAGTAGAATGCATTGTGCACATTACTGTCTGCTGTACTGCACTTTGAAGTATTGCATCATTGCACTTGCACAGTGCTGGGAAGAAAAAACATATTGCTACCTGCACTTAATGGTGCTGGGTGGCGCTCGGGGTGAATGTGGACGCTGACCATGTGGATAGCTTGCAGAACTGTTACCTGGAGATGCTGTCAGATGACACCAGACATGTTCTGTGAGTGTGTAACGGTACGCCTGGAGTGCTGTACAGAAATGACAGTGTTCGATGCAGAAGTCTTGGATGTGATTGCTACAAGCTTGTGTCACTATTTCATACTACCTAATGAGGGAGTGTTGCAAATGTAATAGTGGAAACAGAAGGACTGTCTATGCTTTACGGGGGTGCGGCCCTCGCTGTAGCTGGGAAGAGGCATGTGGAACATTCTGCCCTTCTGAGCATGGTGGCTTTGCAAATGGAACTGTGGGGGTTATCCAATCAGGTGTCGCGTGTGTGGGTCACAGGAAGGGGCAGTAACATTTTCACTCAAAACTCGATGTAGTGAGTCTGGCAGAGATGGCGAGACGCAGAGTGCTGATCGTGGGTGATACCTTTGTGCAAGATCTGCACATGTATGCTGTGGAAAGAGGCTTTGCTGCTAACTTTCAGTTGGAAAGAGTGGAGGCTTTTTGGGCCACAGTCGATGAGTGGGGTTTCGGTTGTATGGCTCTCCTTTGTACATGTGTGGCCTCTGTCGGTACTGTTGATGGTGTGGTCGTGCATTATGGAGCACTAGATTTGGGGTACATGTTGTGCTCATGTTTGCTCGCTCACCTAAAGAAGTTGATGACAGCAGTGATGCAGATGTTTCCCACTGCCAAGGTGATTTTGTCATCGACACCACCAAGAGGAGTAAGAGACCATGCCGGTGTAATTTGTCTACAGCCAGAGGTCGGGAGGTGTTTCATAAACAGAAGCATGTGTGACTTTATGTGCAGTTCTGGGATGTTCTACATACACTTTGACAGCATGAAAAAAACACACCAAAAATAGAATGGTATGCAAGCACATACACGACAAAAAATAACAAAAAACAAAAAAATAAAATACAACATTTCTCACAGGGAGCAGTAAAGTCCCAATCCCCTACCCTGTTTCACATTGTCTCCCCCTCCCACCTCTCTGGTTCCTAGCAGGGTAACTCTGCGGACTCCGCGGTACTGTGAGGATTAGATGTGCCACATCCAGCCCCTTTCGGGATGCCAGCTATGCCAATGGGACTATGGAGGCTAAGGTATTGCTCAATGTGGTTGCTGGTTGTGGTGTGTACACAAACACTGTGGGGGAAGGTTTGCTTGTACAGACAAATGTAGGAGATTACGGTTGAAGTGTGCAAGGTAAGAGGCAGGCATCATGTTTGTATGCATGCACTGTACGCACTTGCTTAAAGTTGCTAACATACATTGAGTGCTGCTTTTGTGCAATAACTTTTCAGACAATTGTAGTACATGGGTTACAGCGGAAAGGCCATTCTGTGTAGTGTACAAAGTAAGTGGCAGGCATTGTGTTGGTATGAATGTAGTGTGTGTATGATATGAAGAGTGAGAACGAGAGAGGAGAAAAAGGAGAGTTCTTCCAGACCATGACCCCTCAAGTTCCAGGGAGGAACAGAGCCTGTTCCAGGGGGAGACCCCAGCAGAAGAAAGACATCTACCACCAAGTGGGTGCTTGGAGAAGCGACTGACACTGAGGAAATTGTAGGCAGATGGCCGAAGAGCTGCTTCAGGAAAATATTTGGAAAAGTGTTGTAGGTGGGGGCGTGGCTTGGGCAGCCATGGAGTAGGACGTGCTTCCTGAGCAGCTCCGGAGGATCCGACATATGATGCGTGAAAACTACCTACAAAAACGCGCTATTGGGTACAGGACTGACAGCACATGCATGGGAACGTGTGCTCTGCACACTGTATAAAGATCGAGTGAATCGTGTGTGGAATTCTGGAGGAATCGCTCGGCGAAGACGGCTGCTGCTTGGTGCATTGTTACACAAGATGGCCGACAACAAAGGAAACGAAACTGAAGCACCCGGAGCTGCAGAATAGAGATGGCAGCCGTGGGGAAAGAATGAGGATGGCGAGCGGAGACAAAGCGAAACCCCTGCAGCGGTAAGCCGTGTACTTGCAATTGTGTCACGTCGGCCTGCGTGCTTACCCGGAAGGCAAGAGCCCTGGGGCAGCGGGGGTGCGCGGTAAGGGGCTGGCACAGAGCGTCGTGCAGTCCCGGTTCGCACGCAGCGGGAGCCCACGCGCGCACTGCTAAATGTGCGAGCAGAGCAATCCCGTGAGGAACCAGACTGGGAGCACCGGGACACGGCATTGGAGAAAGGTGCGCGCCCACGAAATACGAGGCAGAGCGAACCCTGCGCTGCGCCGCTGGAATAGATAGGCCACGCCACGATAGACATATGAAGTGCTCGCTTGGCACTGACTAATGAGCAGAAAGCCGCGGTAAGAGGCAGAGGACGGTGCACGGCGGCTGCTTGAAGAGTACTACAGTGGCTGATAAGGGTGGAAAAGACGGTTGGGGAGGCACACCGACGCTGAATCGATACAGAGAAGCATAACAGAAGCCGCAGAATGACGGCGCGAGGGGCTGTGAGCAAGGACAGGAATAAGCAACCCACAATGGATATTTTCGGCAAAACGCAACAATCTCCTGCGGCCATCGCGCCCAAAGGCTCGATGGCACCAACGGAGGGCACCACAGTGACTGAAAACCATCAGATATTGGAGGCCATCACGGAGCTGAAGGACTCATGGGGGGTTGCGATGTCAGACCTGCGCACTTCCCTGGAGGCTAAAATAGACGCAGTAGGCATAGAAGTCACCCTGCTGAGGCAAGATTTCAGGGGGCTGGCGGAGCGAACGAGCAGCCTGGAAAATGCAGTGAAAACCAATACGGACACCAGCACCAACAACGCAAAGAAGATCCATGTACTCAAACAACAGGTAGCTAACCTGGAGTCTCGAGCGGAGGAAGCGGAAGGGAGAGCAAGAAGGAACAAGGTCCGCGTGGTGGGCTTGCCGGAGGGAGAGGAGGGACAGGACCCGACAGACTACGTTGAGAACCTACTCTTACAAGGAATTGGGGCTGGAAACTCTCGCAGGGATTTGAAGTGGAGTGCGCACATAGAGCCCTTATGAGGAAGCCGAGGCCAGGGGCCCCTCCCCGGGCGATAATCGCCAAAATATTGAACTACAAGGATCGCAAGAAAATACTGGAGTACTTCCGAAAAGGTGGAACGATCGAAAGGGCTTCAAGCACCATCACGGCGTATCTGGACTACACTATGTTGGTCCAGAGGCAACGGTACAGCTATGTGGCAATCAAAAGAAGGCTACACGCGGCTGGGATAAAATATATGCTTCTGTACCCCGTGAAATTGAAGGTGGTGCACAAGAGCAAAATGTATCTGGAAGAAGCAACGACGTGGCTGGATCTGCAGGGCTACCCGGAACGAGACACGGAACAGGCCCAAGAGGGACACGATATGTGACTGGGATACGGTATGCATACTGTTAAGGTGTAGAGTGAGCACCCCAGGGGTGCCTAGATGAAGATTAAGATTAATGGGCGCGGCTGAAGGAGGCTGATATTTTGATAGGATACCGCTGACTGTAACGGACTGAAAGGACTGGAATATAGTAGCATGTACATATACGCAAATTGTGTAACAATGTGTAGTTAACCCGAAGTGACACAGGATCGGCAGGGCGAAAGCACCCTACCCCCCGAATTATAGTTGTAGTAGTAGTAGGTTAGCCACTAGGGCAGCCTCACCCTGCGGCGCTTCGAGTGCAGGCGAGAGCCAGAAAGAGCTAGATGCGGGGGAGCCTGAGATCCAGGGATGGAGCTGGGCAACAGTTGAGGGGAGTGATGTTGGGGAAGGGACGGGAGGCGGGAGGGAGGGGGAACGGGGAGTTTGGGGTGTTTTTGGTTAAGGGGAATTTAGAACGGCAAACAAGCCTATACAGATTGGATTGGAATTTAAAGTCAGACTGCACCTGTGGGGGGAGGAAGAACTTGTACAGGCCATGGGGGACCTTAAGATACTTACATGGAACGTGCAGGGGCTCAACAGCTACTTAAAAAGGAATAAAGTTATGTTGTACCTGCGCAGGCAGAAAATAGATATTGCATTGCTGCAGGAAACCCACCTTACACGAGAGAGGATGGACACGATTGCTGGGAAGTGGAAAGGAGTGCTGGTGGGCTCATCGTACTCTGCTTATGCGAGAGGAGTGCTTATTTGGGTGGCACCACATGTCCCTTTTCAGCGATTGCAAGTGGTGGCTGAGACAGACGGGAGGATGGTTATACTGAGGGGAATGGTGGAGAACAGGGAGATAAGCATTGTCAATACGTATGCCCCGAACAAGAACACAGCGGCGTACATTAGAACATTGTGTGCTAATTTGAGCGCATGTGTAAGAAGCGCGATGATCTGGGGAGGGGACTTCAACTGCGTATTGAATCCGAGGGTAGACAGATCGGATGGGAGGATGGATAGACCGGCCCCTGCAGCCAAAGCGTTACAAACATTGAGTGACTTTGGTTTGGAGGATGCATGGAAAGTGAGGCACCCCAGGAAAGGCAATATTCACATTATTCTGCCCCACAGCAGTTATCCACGAGGCTGGATTATGTCTTCACATCATCTGAAATGATAGCGGAGATCACACAAATAGAGTACAAAGCCAGGGTCCTTTCTGACCACTCGCCCCTGATTCTCGAATGGCAATACTGCCCCCCCGAGAGCGAGGATCCCAACATGGTGCCTACGAGCGGAAGCGTTGCTAGACCCCTTTTTAGAGAGGACTTGAGGGAGGAGATTGTAAATTATTTTTAAACAAATACTGGGAGCGTGGATTCGGCGGGAACACTATGGGAGGCCTTTAAAGTTGTCATGAGGGGGGTAGCCATAGCAAAATCCAAGGGTCTACAAGGTGGGGTTTTAGCCGAACTGCAGGAGACGGAGGAAAAACTTGAGGAGGCTTTAAGGGGCGAAGACGATACAGCAGAGAAGCTAGAATTGACACTTAGGCTACAGCTAAAATGTGCAAAATATTGGGATAGATTGTGTAACCTCAATTATAAAAAATACGTAGAGAGACAGCATGTGGGAGGTGATAAACCGGGGAGACATTTGGCGTGGTTATATAAGAGTGAGACCCACAATCAGGACTATAGAAAGAGAAGACGGTAGCGTAGACGACACCCAGGAGGGAGTTAATCAAGCGTTTGTGGATTATTATAAGGTATTATACGGAGACGATGGGGAGAGTAGTCGCGCTATGATGGAAGAAACGCTTGAGGACATGGGGTTGTCCAAGATAAGCGAGGAGGAGAGAGAGGAACTAGATACCCCGATTACCTTAGAAGAATTAGGGGAGGTGGTGAAGCAGCTGCCTACTAGTAAAACCCCGGGGACAGATGGACTCCCAAGTGAGTTTTACAAAGTATACATGGAAGAGGTCCTCCAAACACTGTAAGAGATGTTAAATGAAGCGTTTGAGACGGGACGCTCACCGGAGTCACAGAGAGGCCGTCATAATACCGCTCCCCAAACCTAATAAACCTGGGCACAGCTGCGGTTCCTATAGACCCTTGTCGATGCTGAATCAAGACAGCAAGATACTAACTGCTGTTTTAGCAAATAGACTGAAGAAGTTTTATTGGCAAACTAATACACCCGGATCAAACGGGCTATGTCCCACATAGAAACATTACCAATAATCATAGGCGACTCCAGAGAATCATTGAGTGTGGCAGAGAAAGAGATGATGAAATGGCAATTGTGTCTTTGGATGCAATCAAGGCCTTTGACTCAGTTAAATGGCCATGGCTGCTTGCGGCCCTGAAGTACTACGGGTTAGGGCCTGGATATGTAAGGAG
This sequence comes from Ambystoma mexicanum, assembly GCF_040938575.1. Classification (NCBI taxonomy): domain Eukaryota; kingdom Metazoa; phylum Chordata; class Amphibia; order Caudata; family Ambystomatidae; genus Ambystoma; species Ambystoma mexicanum. The sequence goes on from NC_090921.1 coordinate 310,849,161, forward strand.
GGCGAAAATATTATATAGCGAACCGCTGGCTAGAGTTAGGACAGGATCTGTGATATCGGAAAGGTGGCAGCTCAGCAGGGGTACTAGACAGGGATGTCCGTGGTCTCCAATGCTCTACATACTGGCCCTGGAACCTCTAGCAATATATCTGAGGCAGCAATATGACACCATAGGCATTGAGGTGGAAGGGGAGCAGCATCTGATCTCCCTATATGCAGATGACATGCTACTGTACTTGCGATTCCCAGAAGAAATCTCCAGTACATCCTAGAAGTGCTGGAGAGATACGCTGTGCTGTCCGGTATAGCAGTGAACCCCCAGAGGTCCAGCATGTTCCCATCAGGGGAGTACATGGGGATTCCAGCGGAGCGACTACCTGTATTGCAAGTACCAGGGGCGGTTAACACATTTCGGTACCTGGGGATAGATATATACCACACCGTGGAGGAGGAGCATAGGTGCAACACAGAAGTAGCCATTGAAAAAATTGGGAAGTGCATGCAATTTTGGGCAAAGCTACCCTTGGCGATGATGGGGCGGGGAGCAATGCTAAAGATGGTGGTTCTGCTAAGGCTCCTACACTACTTTGGGGACATATCGTACCTTCACCAAACTGAATAGCATCTGTAGGGACTTTTTGTGGCATGGCACGCGAAATAGAGTGGCGTTATGGAAGCTACAGAACTTCCATGACAAAGGAGGGATAAAGCTGCCCAACTATGAGGCGTACTACGTGGCAAGCCAATTACAATATGTCGCCAAATGGCTCTCTGACAAAGAAACCTCAGAATGTAGGCGTTTGTGCGCGATTGTGCACCTTTTTATTTGAAAGAGATGATGTGGGTACCCAGGGCGGAAATGGTGGGGCGCCCTAAAATAAAGCTACTGGGTTGGAAGGTGTGGCGCAGGGCATGTCAGATGATGGAGAACCCGTCCCCATGCTCTCCGCAGATACCACTGGTTGCATTAACGGGGGCAGACGTGCAGCTATGAATGATACTCAGGAACCACTGGGAACCGGCTGGGGTGGCAACAATGGGTGATATTTGGCGGGAGGGCTCTAGTATTACTTTTGAGGGGCTGCGGGAAGAAACTGGGTTGCACGAGGGCCAGTACATTACGTATTATAGAATGGTACAGAGGATTAAGAGAACATGGCCTGAAACTGTGTTGAGGAAGAATCAGATGCCACCAAAGATATGATATAGGACATAGCTGAAGGGGGCCATGATATTTCCAGATTGTATGAAATGCTGATGGCTAAAGTGGGGAAGGAGGTCACGTAGTTGAGACTAGATTGGGAAACGGAAGTTGGAGCCCCGATGGAAGACGGGATGTGGGAACGGGTGCAGGGGTATCATAAGAAGGTGTCTAGAAACGCGAGGCTGAAACAGATTCAACTGTGCATAACGCATAGGGCATATATGATGCCTTGGAGGATATTGAGGTTTGAAAATACAGGACGGCAAGCATGCCCCAAGTGTGATGAGGAGAACGCGGGCAAGGTGCATATGTTCTGGTCATGCCCGATCATATAACGTTTCTGGAGGGAAGTGAAAGGGAAACTGGAAAAAAAGGGGGTCAAGATTGTAGTGGATACAGTGTGGGCCTATCTGCTGGGGGTGTTCCCAAGACCACAGAAGCTCAGACACGTGGGTGAGCTGAGGGATTTAGCTTATGTGCTTGCAAAAAGGAGAATTGCCATGGGATGGAAGACATGCCACGTGCCAAATGTGGAGGTGTGGTGGAGAGATTTGCAAAAATGGGCGGAAGCTGAAACTATGGTATGGCAAGAAGCGAGTAGCACAGGGAGGAGGAGGAGACTGAGTCCCTGATGGCCTGGAAATCATTGATAGCCGAACTGTTTGGGTCAATATGTGACCCGGCGGAGCCTGTAGAAGAGGAGACCGTACCACAGGATGCGAAAACTGAAGGTTCAAAGCAATAGACTCATAGAGGGGGGTGGGATAAGGGAAGTAGTTGCTAGAAGTTAAGAAAGTGTAATGAAACTGTTGGAACATGCTCTGTTTGTTTGGTTTGTATTGTTTGGTTGTGTTTATAACTCAATAAAATGTTTTTTAAAAAAAAAAGTGTTGTAGATATTGAGGACCCAGGCCCCAGAAGCCCTTGTGGATCATGTAGAGGGTGTTCACCTTAACGGTTGCAGCCAATGGGAGCCAGTGCAGAGAATTCAATCCCAGAGAGATATAGTCCCTGCGCTTCAGGGCAAGGATAAGTCACGCACTCCTGTTATGGCTGATTTGCAGAGGGTGGAGAGCAGAAGCAGCCACATTTATAACGAGGCGGCTGAATTAGTGCACCGTAGGAAAAAGCACAGCTGCACCCACAGTGAACGTCTGGCAACTTGCTGTTCGCTAATAAGATATATTCTCTGCTGGTTTGGGTGCCACATTTCTACAATTTTATTTATTTATGTAGCAAATGCATTAGTGTGGAAAGAAATTCGCACCCCTGCCGGAAGGAAAGGAAACAGTTTATGTTTGCATATCACAATGACTGATATGTGTAAATGGAAACGTTGCGAGCATATACCAATCAAGTACCAATTGATGGTAGGTCATAGGAAAAAATACAGTGGGCCTCATTACGACCCTGGCGCTAAGTGTTTAACGGCGCCGTAAAAGGCTGCGGCACCGTTAAACACTTAGCGCCTCACTACGAGGTCCCTTTGTGGGACCCGACCTGAACGGCTGGTCTAGACCAGCCGTTAAAGTAGGGACCCGCAAAGGGACCTTGGTGCCAAGTACGGTACCGCAATTTGCGGTACCGTACTTAGCGCCTTCCTCATTCCCATAGAGCCCTATGGGGCGAAAATGGGGAAGGGCCATGGTTCAATGGGGAATTACCGCCTTGCCAACCTTGGAATGGGGTGGTAATTCCCCATTGAACCATGGCGGACCCGTTACAACACCGGCACCAACCATGGTGCTAATAGCGCCATGGTTTAGCGCCGGTGTTGTAATGAGGGCCAGTATGTTTGTTACTTACGCAATGTACGTTCCGTGGCAACTACAGTGCCCAGAGACACTTTCAAAATGGTTGTAAGCGAACTGTGGAAACAGTATTCATACCTCTATTTCGTGGTGAAGGGTCCCCATGCGCATGAATGAATATTCAAAATTCTTGCATACTTTCACCAAACTTTGTACGGGACGTGCGTTGAAATGCAGACACACTTGCAGTGCACATGTGTAACAGGACCCATGAAGTGTTGTACAGAACTGCCAGTGTTAGATGCTGACGTCTTGGATGTCATTATTTAATAATACCCAATGAGGTAGTGGTAAAGAAAACAGTGGAAATTCAAGGACGGTTCCTGCTTTACAGGAGTCCGGCCATCGCGGTCTTTGGCAAAGCGCACATGCCACATTATGCGCATCTCACCATGCTGGCCAATGGAAATGGGTCTGTGGGCTTTATCCAATCAGGTACTGAGGGCGTGGGCCACAGGAAGGGGCAGTAATGCTGTTTTTCATTTACGCGTTGTGTTGACTTTGGGTGATGCCTTTGCAATAGATCTCCACAAGTATGCCCTCGAAAGACACTTGCAATTTTGGTTTGGAAGCAGCGGACGCATTGTGAAGCGGTGTCTATGAACCCAGTTTCGCCGATATGCATGAACTTTGGAGAGGCCTGGCCACTTCTTCTTGTGTTGATGTTGCCGTTGTGCACTCCAGAGGCATGCATTTGTGTTACGGGGCTTGTTTACGTTTGTTCCGTCAACTGAAGAGGTTGCTGAATGCAGCGAAGAGGCATTTTCCCACTCCCAAGGTGCTTTTCCCACTCCCAAGGTGCTTTTCCCATCCATAACACCAAAAAGAGCATGGGACAATGCTAAAGTCTGCTGTTCCGAGCCAGAGGGTGGAAGGTGTCTCATCAACAGAAGCATGGCCAATTTTTTGGTCGCTGGTGGGATGTTCTTCTTCAACAATGACCTCATTAGTGTTGGAAATGCAGAGTTTTTCCAAGAAAATGGCATTTAGTTGTTGTCCATTGGTAATGCTGTTTTGTTTGCACATCTACAGGATGTGTTGAAGAGTTTACTGTAACAATGTGAGCACAAGAAAACACAAAATTACATAAAAATCGATAAAAAAGGTGTTTCGCTGGAAGCACCTAAAAGAAAAAGAAAAAAAAAGACTCTCCTCAGAGCCGCCACTGAAAACAAAGTACCCTTCCCTGGCTGCCATTTATTCCCCCACGCCGGCACGCAGTACCAACACCACATCCGGGGACTTTAAGGATGGTGGCCATGGAAATGGGATTGAGGGTATGAGGGATTGCGCAATAACACTACTGGGTGTGGTGTGTACGCAGGGGACTGTTGTACAAAACTGATAGTGTTACATTAAGAGTTCTTAAATTTAATTGGTGGATGAGTCTGGAACTATTTAACAGTACCTAATGAGGTAGTTATGGACAGAAAATAGTGGCAAGGGAAGAAGGCCTTCTCCTGCTTTACTGGGGTGCGGTACTTGGGGAAGCGCACGTGCCCCATTGTGCACTTCTCACCATGCTGGCCAATGGAAATGCGACTGTGGGGATTGTCCAATCATGTGGTCAGGGTGTGTGTCACAGCAAAGGGCGGCAATATTTTTTTTCCTTCCTTTGTGTAGTGCAGCTGGCAAACATGGAGAGTCGCACAGTTTTCATCGTGGGCGATACCTTTGTGGAAGATCTGTTCCAATATGCCCTTCACAAAGGCTTCTGTGGCACTTTCGATTTGGAGGGAGTAGAGGCTTTGTAGTGCAGTGTCGATGTGTGTTTTTTCGGCGGTGTGCTTGCAGAATGTCGACGAGTGGCCGCTTCCGCAATTGTACATGTTGTGGATGTGCGTCTATGGAGCCTTGTTTTTGGGTGCCATGGCTTGTTCAGGTGTGTACAGTCAACTGAAGAAGTTGACGAAAGCAGTGAAGCACATTTTTCCCACTACAAAGGTGCTTTTCTCATGTATCCCATCAAGAATAGTGTGGAACTACTCCAATGCATGTATGGATTTTCAATGCCATTTGCGATGTAGGAGGCACTTGGCCAGGTCATGCGTATGTTTCCCATCTAATGTATAATTTTTTTTCGCGTAACGCTGACACAAATGTGGCTGCGCTACTCGTCCTGGAATGGCGAAGTGTGGTACACTGTGAAGACGTCTATTTGTGCCTTTTTACGATATGTGACAATGTCGTAAATACGATTATGACGTTTCACAGCACGAAGAGTTTACCCCACAAATAGCGTTTCTTACTATTGCTGCCATTCCCATTTTTTCACAACCTATCCAACATGCCTTGCTCCACTTCTTGGAAGTACAGGAAGAACTTTTGTAGTAGGTGTTGCGCACTAACACGCTTCAAAACGCACCGCAATAAAGAAAACTTTTTGCTGCCAGCCCTTTCTACCCGATTCCACTACAGTGTTTTCCACAGAGCCACGCCTCCTATTATTTAGCATCCATTCTATGGAGCGTATACGGTGCCCGGCGCCCTGCACCCGTTCATTGGCAATTCCATGTTTCCAGTAGCTTTCTATAATAAACTTTTTACCTTTTCCCGTTGGTTTCTCTTCTATTTGTCTTCGTCTTGTAACTCATGACACAGAAGGAAAGGAAGCCAAGTGCCAGTATGGGAGGAGCACCTACAGGGATAACATAGGGGATGTGCACAGAGATGGAAATGTTGGGTGGCCCTCAGTTAAATAGGCGCCAGTTATTGTCATGCTCCCGGCCCAACCCTTCCCAAGCACTTCCAAGTAGCTCCCCTCTAGAAAAGCGCGTTGCACTACATGCACAATACAATGCCCTTTGCCAGGTACGGGTCTGCAGCGCAGCATATGGTCTGCAAAGATGTTATAAAGACTCGCTGCCCTACACCAGTGTCACGGATGGTGGCCAGAGCAGATGTGGAGAATGCTGTAGTTACTCTAATGCACCGTTGGAAGGCCAGTACCATGCCCAATGGTGGCTTGTGCTTGGATTTCAGGTCTCGCCAAATACAGTACGGACATTTCATGGTGCGCCATTAGCCCTAGGACCAGCATTAATGAGATGAATACATTCTGAAATACAAGAATGATTACAACAAGTACAAACGCAGCTTCACTACATGTAGCAAGAAGATACTTATTCAGTGAAACCCATGCGGCTACAGTACTTTTCTAAACACCAGTGACATTCTTTGCGCTCCAAAGACCCTGCTGCTTGTTTACTTCTCTTTACATGTACTTGTATGTGCGTGACCAAGGAGCACCAGCTTTCCCATTTTGCAGTCTCACTACAGACTGTCACACTTGCAGTTAAATGTTTCCTCCAACTCAGAGACCCGCAGGCGAACCCTTGACACTGTCCGTCATGGTGCTCACTGCAGAGACGGTGTGTCTGTTTCATGGGTCATGGAAAGGCAAGCATCACATCATTCAAATTAATGCAACTTTTAACACGCCAAGTGTACTCTGGAGGTTGCTGTTGCTTGTTGTAAGTGGGCCTGATACAGCCAGGCGTGCTGCAGCAATAAAGTGGAAGGTTTGCACAGCAAACCACGTAGTCGCCGAAAATGCTTGCAAGACGGCAGCCTACCATATGAATCCGTTGGGCTGGTGACAGGGGTTGTGTTACCAGCACACAAAAAATGCCATACACTAGCACATAGCTGTGGAATGGACAGACGTGTGCGCCCACAACTAATCACCATTGCATTACAAGATGCGCCCATGCAGCCACTACTGGAGTCCTATGGATACCAGCATTTTGATTGCACATACGCTGGCCAGGTGCAGTCTCCCTGGGAAACCTCCATGGTGCTTACCTGCAGCCATCTCGGACAGTAATGCGCACCACAGACTCACTCTTGCACTGTTAACACAAAAATAAAAAGCAGACACACACACACACACACACACACACACACACACACACACACACACACACACACACACACACACACCTGTGTTGAGTAAATAAAAGGCTTTACTGATTATAAAGCCTTTTATAATCAGTTATTAGCTGTGTTATTTGTCCATATTTTTTGCCTGTCTGTGTCCAACCTGCCTAAATTGCCAGGTAAAAGTACAACATGCTCCCTGTTGTGTACCGGCGAAAACCAGCCTTGCTAACGCCCGCCGGCGGAGGTTTAAACCACAGGAGATCTGGGGATTATAGTTAAAAGGAACTACTGGCAATGATTCAGCCAAATGCAAGCAGCAATTCAGGAAAGGTTCTTGCGTAGTACAAAGAGCACTTGTTGCACAGTGATGGGTATCGACTTCAGGAAAGTCAACGCCAAATCTGCCTTCAACGCTTGTCCAATGCAAAGTATTGATGACCTAATTGATCAGCTGGGTAATGCTGTATATCTCTCTATCATAGAACTTACAAAAGGCTATTGGCAGGTTCGGTTATACGGTCCTGACAAGGAAAATAAAACTGCCTCTTCCACACCTGCAGGTCTGTTCCATTTTAAAGTCCTTCCATTCGGACTACATGGGCCCCCCACAACATTTAATGGATAAGATCTGCCAACCGTACTGAATTCTGTGGGGCCTATATAGAAGATATTGTAATACACAGTAAAACCTGGGAAGATCACATACATCACCTTTACACAGTCATGCGAGTATTGAGAAAATGTAAATTGGCTCAATCCGCAGTTAAATATCTGGGATATTTATGTGGGTAACGGCACTGTACAAACCCAGCAGGAAAATGTTAAAGCTGTCCTTGATACCCCCACGTCAAATACCAAGAAAGACCTTAGAGTTTTCTTAGGATTGATAGGCTACTATCGCCGATATATCCCAAATTTCTCAAGTAAAACTGCACGATTTACAGTCAAACTGAAAAACGCTGAGCCCGAAAAGATCAGGTGGAATGACGATAAAATTTGTTATACCACATTAAAAGGAGACCTTTTGTCAAAGCCCAATTTAAAAATGGTAGCTAATTTCTCCAAAGAGTTCATCCTGCAAACAAATGCCTATTATTGGGACAGGGAGAGGTCCCTCTCTCAAGATCATGATGGACTAGAACACCCCAACTCTACATCAGTAGGAAGTTGTTTCCCTGGGAGAAGAATTATTCAGTGATTGAGCTTGAGGCCCTGACAATCAAGTGGGCCATACTCGATCTATATATTACCTATTGGGTCGCAGATTTAGACTAGTTACAGATCACTCTCCTATGGTGTGGATCAGCCAGCAAAAAGAGTCAAACCCGAGAATTATGCGTTGGTTCTTAGACCTTCAGCCATATGGTTTCACAGGTGAACACCGGAAGGGTCGAGATCAGGGAAATATGGACTAGCTTTCCCGGTTTCCATGTGAAACACATAGATCCAACCTGCATTGGGCAAGGGTATGTAAGAAAACGGAGGGCGTCCCCACTTCTTTTCCCTCTGGATTCTCCTCTTGGGTGTCCAGGGAAAGGCCATTGCTTTTGGATCCAGACCCTGGGGGTGGATTTGCGAGTCAGGATCACCTGGGTGGAGGGAACGTCCCTAAGTGAGACATGATATCCCTCATTCCCGTTTCATAATCCCTCAAGCCTTTATAGGCTGTCAGCCCTTTGCCCTTTCTTCCCCCAAAAATGCTAAGGCACGCCTCTGCACGCTCACACCAGAAAAGAATCAGCCAGCTAGGGCAAAAGGCCAAAGACACTCTTGCAAGGATAACAAGTATTTATTTCTATAAAAATAGGAATGCATCAGCAAAGAACACTGCTGCCGCGGAACTTTCCATCAATAGAAGTTATGTTGTAAAAGGCAGTGTGAAGTTTGTGAAAGAATAGCGACCTAGCAATGTATGCTAATAATTCAGTGTGAGGGGGGCGAGTTCTTTTTTTGTACAGAATTGTTAACCTGTTGATGCATAAAGTTTGGCCTTGTGAATAATACATATTCTGTTCCATTGAAATGGTGTTCATTTTTGTTTAAGCAAACATTTGGTCTGTTATTTACAGTGATATTAAAATGTCCATCTCTGCCCCACCACCCTTTTTATATGTCCCTATAATATAAAAGACAACCCTAAATAAATCCCTAGAACAAACAGACATAGCAGAAATACCTGCTATAAATTGCATTGCACACATATAGGAGTATAATAACCTAGGCAAAATACTCTACTACAATTCTTTCTATTATATAATGAGTGATTTGAGAGCGCTGGTTCCATCTTCTTGCCCAACATGAAAGGCAAAGTTTATGCAGAAAGAGAGAGAAAGAGATATAAAGAGAGGGAAAGAGAGAGTCCCCTTCCCCTATGTGAACGTGACCTTCTCTAGCAGCTGTGCTTACGCACAGGTTTTGTGTGGGGACGGTGGCGACTGCTGGCAGTGAAAAAGAAAATGAGGTAGCGGCATACCGTCAGTGTCTTTAAAGTGCCGGTACAGCATCCAAAGGCACTTTTCGAACATCTGAGAAGTGAATCCAATAACGCAGCCCCTTCACCTTCACTGAGAGTTGAAAAGATGACCTCAAAAGGTCCATTAAATCTGGGTCTACCTCACTTGCGGACAAAGGACCATATGTAGACAAGGTCTCCTGGCAGCAGCGGTTTATTTATTTATTTTCTATTTATTTTGCATTTTTAAAGCGCTCACATGGCCCTCAGGCATCGAGGCGCTGTTACAGGAATTGTTTGTTTTTTAGTTGCGTAATTGTTTTTTTGTCTTAGTTGCGTACGCGCTTAAACACCCAGAGGTTTCTAAGCGTGGACCCGAGGATCGAACCTGTGTTGCTTCGTGTCGTCTTGCTTCCAGGGCACGCAAATTGTCGCGGAGCTATCCTCCTGAGGTTGAGTGGGCAAAGAGTCAGTCGTGCAGTCAGTTGTGGCACCTGGCAAGTCTTCAGATCTGGGCGATGCAATCTGTTGGGAAATACATTTGAGTGCTCTTGTTAGTGTTGTCAAATAGTCTTTGAATTCGTCGCCTAAGAAAGCTGCTGCCTTATGTGTGTCTGACTGTAAAGACGCCGGAGGGGGGTGTATGTACTTCCGCTCTCTATATGGTAGAGGAGAGTCACAGAGGATCCCAGCCAACATTCTCTATTATTGGTACGTGGTTGAGCAATCAAGGCCTAGCTTCTCAGGAGGTGATGCAGGCTGGTTCTTAAGTATAGTGTAGTCCCCAAGCACCCACAAATAAATGTCCACACACTGTATCGGTTAAAACACAGTCTTTATATAATTAATATTCAAGGTGATGTACACTATCATTACAACTCACTTTGTACTCAGAAATCAACAATGGTAAATATATACAGTTCTAAAGTGGTACCACTAACGTTATCGGATCTCGTTAAAGTGCATACGGTCAGAATGACACACAGATCAAAATAAAGAGGAAACCAGCAGTACAGAGAGGAAGGAAAGCAAGATGGTTGAACGATTGACAGAATACTGGCCCGATACCTAGACACAGTTCTGTTTGGAGATGCCCCCACCTGGGCAACCTGTAGAAGAAAGATACAAGCCCAGTCCTTATATTGTTCACACTATACTTTCCAATAGTTCTGCAACCCCAAAGTACCTGGCATTGTAGCGTTCCTCGTCGGGGAATCGACGGCCCTTCTTTAGTGTCCTCCCTTTCAGGCAGGAGTCATGGGTCGTCGAAGGTCCGACGGAGAACAGGTCGAGCTACGATGTTGAAGTGGCTGCGTCGTTCCTAGCGGTGCTCGTTGAAGGGAAGCGTAAACGTCCTGCCAGGAAGAGGCGTGCAGGGCACCTCGGTGTCGATAGTTCTGGACCGCAAAGAGTTTGAAGAACTGTGGCCCAGCAAGGGCGTCGAGTCGTCGGCGTCTGTGGTCTTTGGGTGGCAGGAAACCCACCGGTAGATGCTCCTCGGTGCTTCGACGGTCAGGCCTTCTCCAGCAGGATACAGCGGCGACTATGTGGACGAGAGCGTCCTTGGATCCGCAAGTTCTTAGGCAAAACAGGAGCATGGCGGCTCCGGCCGGCAACGGCGGTCGTTGACAGTGGCGGACAACAGTCCAGGCGCTTCTCCTTGAAGTTCCGCAGCAGTCCCCGTATCGGGTCGGCAGCCTGTCGAAGGTCTGTCTACCAGGGAGCTTTGGCAAAGATCAGCTGGTGCACGATGGTCCCTCGTAGCTCAGGAAGAGGGCGCCTTACCAGGTCCTCTCTGGGTCAGTCCTTGGAGGCACAGCAGCTTTCAGATTGTGAAGAGAGCAACAGCAATTCTTCTCATCCAGCAGGGCTCAAGGTCAAGCTTCAGTTACTCCAGTTACTCGTCGTAGTGGACTTCAGCTTCTGAACACGATTCCTAGCAGTGAGAGGTCCCCAGATATACTGTTGATCTCCCATTCATTCCGCTGGGTCACACTCAAGCATCCAATCACGACTAAGGGCATTCAGGCAGGCAGGCAGCCAATCAGGCCCACGGTGCATTCAGGCCATTCACTTCTCTCCAGACACTCACAACAAGTTATTTGTATTGGGACAAGTACTGAGCTATTCAACATCCATGCAGCATTCATACCAGGTTCGGGCAGGGCTGTATCAGTCAATTGTGGCAACCACCAGCAGATACTAGACACCCACAACATATAATGCGTATTCGTCACACACTCCATTCACCCAGGTCCCACCCACAGGCGTACCCACAACATACGGTCATTGAGAAGGCTCCAGCCAGTCTGGTCGGCACTTCCCCACACTACCATATATGGAACTTCCACCCAACAGCCAGTTAGGGGGAAGGGACAGAGGCAGGGCTTCCCAGGACTTCTTGAAGATCAAGGTAACAGGTGATGGAAGGCAAGAGGCCATTTTGTCTCCATCAGGAATCTACCGATTCTAATGACAGGGCCTGGGCATCCCAAAATGGAGGACGCTCAGGGCACCAGTCATTTCAGCACAGAGCTGTCACCAGTCCGTACCCTGCTCTGTGGGTCACACACGTGCCCAAAAACATACACTGGGGCACAGGGTTACACCCTTACCCATGGGTGCCATAAGGGTATCCCATGGGTCTGTTCACCAAACCAAAAGAGAGCGGCACCGCCAGGAGTCCCACATGAACTCCTGGGCGGAAAACACGACAGAAAACACAATAAAAAACACAACGATACAGAGGCCCTGTCCCCCGATGCATTTCCAGCATCACACTGACGCCTTCCTAATGGGAGATATTGGTGAGGGAATGCAACAACCAGTTACCACCTCTTGGGGTGATAAATGGTGGTCCTTGCTTGACTTCGTGCGCAAACTGAACAGTGACAATGGTAAGCAATGAACCCCGTTTTTCTTCAACGTGGTGCAAAGCTTAGCCAGCTTACTTTTGAGAAGTCCTTTGATCCTCTCCACAACTCCGTTGGCCTGTGGGTGATAAATTGTACACATCCAGTGTTTAATGCCAAGCAGTGCAGTAATCTCCTTAAACAGCTCCTTAAAGTGTGTACAGACAGAAGACACCAGAGGGCGCGTTCATGCAGGCTGCCTGAGCGCGTTGTTCCCGGTGTACCAGGTCAAAAAGTGCAGCGAACACCCACTTGCAACCCCCCCGCCTCCCCGGCAAGTACTTGTCTGCCCCAACGTGGGAGAACATATTGGGAGCACTGCTCAGAAATCTAGGTGAAAATCTAGATGTTGAAGCAGATATACGCCATAAAGAAGGCCCCCACAGGAAAGCGAAAGTGCTTTCCCGAATGGTGCGCACCACAGGAAACACATTTGGAGCCACCACAGGAGCACCTTTAGGCCTGCGATCTGCAGCCCGGGCCGACGACGGGAGCTTGCACATCGGTGCTGGAGGCCTGGAGCTAGTCAAGCCCTCGTTGAGTGCTCTGAGTGTGGTGCCCCCATCCGCTTGATGGGAGAGGTGTAAGGCAGTGAATCTGAGCGGCGAGGAGTGGGAGAAGGTGGCGGACCCGAGCGGGATTGGGGCCCAGGCCAGTGGCGAAGTGACAGGAGCCATTGACGGACCCAAGATGGACAGGGTGCACAGAGCTGGTGGAGCGAGCAGAGGCCGGAGGTCAGTCCTGGCATGCTTTCACAATTACCCTGACAAGCAGAAGATCCTGGACAAAGCAAGGGGAGTATTCACAGTAATCACAATCTTTCAGGATCTTTCATCATTCACGCTGGCCAAGAGGCGTTAATGCGCACCCCTCACGAAATGGCTGAACGAGAATGCTGTACATTACAGGTGGGGCTTCCGCTTCTCCATTTCCTTTGAGGTAGATGGATATGGTTACAAACTGGTCACGGAGGATGAACTACTGAGGATCACGGAATAACTGATGGTGGATCCGCGCCAGATGGAGGTTCGAAGGGCCCAGAGGACAGACAGTGGCAAATAAACAGGCAGAACAAGTGCAGAGTCCCCAGTTAGCGATAATTCAGGAAGTTGAACACTCCTACTGCAGGGGCCACCAGAGTTTGCCGGCCCTCCATGGGGGCTTATAACAGTGCCTTGTGTAAACCTGAGGTTGTTGGATTGTTGGTATGGAGGGGTGTTTCGTTTATTGTTCTAGGAAGGAAGTGTCGAGTGAACAGGATGTGTTCGAAGGAGAATCCATTTCGCCTTGGATGGCCCACAGGGGGTGAGCTGGAGGTTGAATATTGGTTGGGGTGGCTTTTTATTAGAGGGGGAAGGGGGAACACTGTTTGAGGGTGTTATTGAGATAGTCAAAGGGTGGGGCTTTTGTGTTTAAAGAGAAGGAGGTGGGGACCTGGTGGACTGGGTCTTATCGGTGGTCTGATGATGGTCCAGTGATGCTATCGGGAGGGGACCGGCACCACAGGGGAAGAGGGGGGAATGGGGAAGGGGGAGGGTGGGATGGAGAAGCGGGAGGGCGGGATGGGGACGAGAGGGGGGGGCAAGGGGAGTTGGGAAGGAGAGCGATTGGTTCAATGTTTCATGACCCAGGGGGATAATGTCTGGTATAGCAATATGTCAGTTCGGTTGGAGGTAAGGAAATGGCAGAGGTGACTAGTGGAGTATGGGAAGATCATTTGCGAGTTTGCATGCTAAATGGGAAGGGCCTGAATTCCCGACCAAGAGGTCCTTAGTGGCCAGAGAATTTTGGAGAATGGCGATGTATGTTCTCCTCCTCCAGGAAATTAAGTATGCCAGGGGCGAGGAGAGGCAGATCCTGTGTGCGCTCCTGGGTCAGACGTACTGGTGGTCGCGTGAGGTGCAAAAAGGGGGTGTTGGTATTTTAGTACATAAGAGGTTACGAATGCAGGCAGAGGAGGTGTGGTGGGGAGAGCTATAATGTTGGTGGACTTCTCGAAAGGAGTCCGATACACTTTTTAGATCCAAAACACCCCCAACCAAAGGCAGTTGCATTTTCTCAAACCCATGTTGGCAACGGTACAGAATGGAGGGGAGGGACATCTGATCGTGAGTGGGGATTTTAACATGTGGACAAATATAATGATGGATAGAAGGGCCATGGAACAGGCTGGTATGGAGTTCCCTGTGGTGGCTGGGGAGGGTTTCCTGGATGGACTACATGGCCTGTGTGATGTGTGGCATTTCTTTCACCCGCAAGAAAGAGGATTTACATTTTATTCTGCCCCCCATGGGACCTATACCCACATAGACTATCTTTGTGTCTACAGAAGGGGGCGAAGGGCTCAGAGATTCACCAGATTACCTGGTGCGATCATGATATGGTGACCCTCGATCTGACCTGGAAAGGCTTAGACCCTAGTATGTTGTTGTGGCGATGTAATGAATCACTGTGGAGGGATCATGCATTTTCGGTAGGAATTTGAAAGGGCACTACGGGAGTACTTTCTTTTGAAAGATACAGGGGAAGTAGATCAGGGTACGTGTGGGATGTGGGTAAGGCAACTTGGAGGGGCCTGCTGATTAGAGAAGGGTTGTGTTGGAAGAGAGAGGACTCGGTTGTGTAAAGAGAAAGGGATCTTGGAAGGATGGACACAGGTATCGGAGGAGGGAGCAGTGCACTTGGTAGAGGAAGTGAGGGGTAAAGGGGAGGACCTTTCCGCGTTGGAGGAAGGTAAGATAATTCGGAAGCTGCGGTCCCTGAAGCAAAAGTATTATGAAAAAGGGGACAAAGCAGACGCCGTACTAGCAGTGAGATTACGTGGTCAGCGCGCTGACAGATGGATACCGGGGGTAGAGGGATCCAGAGGGGATAAGATCCCATCTGTCAGAGGTGTCTTTGCTGACGCTGACTCCGGAGTAGGCAGAGGAAATGGATGCCCATATTACTGGAGAGGAGGTCATGCTGGCGATTCGGAAATTGCACTTGGGATAGCACCTGGGGAAGATGGGTATACAGCCAGTTTTTATAAGACATTCGCTAGCACTCTCGTCCCAGATATGATTAAATTGTTTAACAACATTTTGGAAACCAGAATGTGCCTCACCCACAAGTCCCTGGGGATTTGTCATCCAGGTTGCCCGGACACACCCATTGCTTTTGGATCCAGTTCCTTGGGGTGGACCAGTGCGGGAGGATCAGCTGATGAGGGGTCTTCGGGGAATGGGACACCAGAAGATGAGAGGCCGTATCCCCTTCCTTGTAACACCTTTACCCCATCCTACTCGGTAGGATATTTAGGAACTCTACCCCCCCTTTTACAACATGAGCACTTTCTCACTGAGAGCCCGCTCTAAGAGAAAACAGACTAACACCCAAGCTGTGTACCTGACAAGTCCCAATACTATGGTCAGGCAATTATCTACAATCACTCACAACTGACTTCCATTACACTTCCCTACACAGATAAAAGGCAGAGCATGAGAGCATATTCTGAGCGACGCAAAACACACAAGGAAACCACATTTCCAAGAATGCAGTTTAACGAGAGAAGAAAGTCGGCGAAACAGAAAGAGAGGGAAATACCCTTGACCTTTTCGACAAGGAACTGTTGCCTTCATGAGTCCTTGAGATTGGAAAGCATAAAACCAGAAAAAAAGCTTGAAGAATCCTGAATTGTGTGTCGGAGACACCCAGGGTCCTCCTGCATCAATAATCAAGGAGGGGAGAATTAGCACCCTCCGTGGTACTGTCCTTGGCTCCAAGAACAAAGCCGCTTCAGTGAAAACAACACAGCCGGTGAGTTGGGGAGACCGATACAAGACCGGTCTGTGTTGAAGCCACGGTTGCAAACAGCAACATTGTATGGCGAGCACTCGAACAAACATTGTTAAAACGCTTGTGATCAGAGACATGATTGAAGTTAAACTGCTGATGAGTGATTGAACTTTAAAGCAAGCTACAATATGTTTGACAGAGTAATCTGGCACTGCGTGGGTGCTCAATTGAAGGACTCTGCAAGGTGTCCAGCTGAGGAGTAACGAAAGTAGCTCAAACAAACAGAAACATTTAGGGCGTGGCAGTTTATAAGCAGTTCAGGAGTTACTGTCATCTTGAGTGTTGCAGTCCACTGTATGTATGTATATATATATATATATATATATTAGTGTGATTTTACAATGGATGTGTGCACAACAGCTGTAAATTTTAGAGTATAGTGTAAAATGTTGATTGTAGTTACCCATAAGCACTTCATACAAAACAAAAGAGCGCTTTCCTTCATCAGTTCATGAAGGAGTGTGTGTGTGTGTGTGTGCGTGCGTGTGTGTGTGCGTGTGTGCGTGGGAGCGTGCGTGCCTGCGTGTGTGTGTGTGTGTGTGTGTGTATGGGCTGCTAGGTTTTCCAGGTATCTTGCAAGTTCGTTATTGGGGTTGGAGTCCATGTTTTTGAAAATACAGATGTGTGCCAGGAGATGTTGAATAATGATTCAGGATCATGTCTGTTGATGGTTGACAATGTCCAGAGGGACTGCAGACAGCACCACCCAGAGGCAGAAATGCAAAGTTATGACACGTCCTTAAATGGCAGTGTTAAAACAGAAAGTATCACAATAGCCCTGTAGAAAAGCATATCAAACTATCTAGCACTGCATTTCTCAAGGAACAGACTCTTACCGAGAAAGCAGACGAAGAGAAGAACGCGTGCAAGAGGGACCACCCTACTGCGTAAGTGAGACAAGTCCGAACGTGATTAACCAAGACCATGTTGATGCAGCCAACAACTTACAGAAAGGAACAGAATCTCAACAAGGAAGCATTGAACCCAGAAGGCTGCAGAGGAACCATGTCACCATTGCACCACCTTTTCTCTAAGGAGGGAAGGAGATTCTATGTCAAGACCTGGAGGCTCGGATTATGTACGACTCATCTTTACTTCTCGAGCAGTCTCATTAACAGTAAACATCATAAGTTCCAAAAAACTACAATCTCCATATGTTTTGAGTCTTTGTAGTCCTTGATGTTATTGGTCCTTCCAAACATGTGAACTTTTTTAAACCAATAGTTTGTCTATTCCTTTAAATCCTGTCCAATCTTAACAACTCCTTCTTCTTTGCTGCTTGGGCAGCCAGTTAAGTGATTTACAGTTTTGATCATACTGTCAGAGGTTAAATGTGTTTATTTTATATGTATATATTTATGTGTTGACAAGCGAGGATAGGTGCAGCATAGGATAAAAGTTGGCAGAGCATTTGAGCTAGATTAGGCAAGTTTTGTAGTGTTTTACAAGGAAGAAGTATGCGACGGGATACAAAGGTTCCAGCGCCTGCAACACAAGAATTTAGCTGACAGGGGGCACTGCGGTCATGGACGCTATCGGAGCGCAATGGGACTAATTATGGTTCTGACGCTCGCGATCTTCTTCGGTGACCGTTAGAGAAACCTGCAGGGAGTGAGAGTGGACGAGCGTATTAACGCTAATTGATTTGTAGAACACGTTTGATTCAGGATCTACACCCGACAAACAAATCAAACTCGACAGAGTGGTTTTCATCGCTACCTGGTGGCTGAAAAGATTTTATTTTGATCTCACGAAAGTGAGACTTTCACACAAGTTTAGAAGGACTCAATAGCTGATAAAAGTGTATGAGGCACAAGCTAACCACAGAAATATAACTGCATAAGCTGCTCTGCCCTATATATAATTTGGACGGGTGCAGTCCCAAGAGACCCTGTTTTTTAAATAATAGTGGCATACCTCCCAGTATATGATATGAAGCTGTCCAGCTCCGGTGAAGAGGGAAGAGCTCAGGTGAGCCAAAAAAGAATCCAGCCCTTTATGGGGCATGGATTACAACAGTTGTCCATCATGGAGGACTGGTTAAAGTTCTCCAGAGGTACGGAGGAACTCAGAGGAGCAAGTGGACAGGGGAGAGGGAGAAAGGGGGAAGAAAGAAAGCGGCCAGAGATGCCAAGACCCCTCCCCTCCGTCGGTAACGCCACATAAAGGTAAGGGAAAGAGAAAAGCAGTGAGCTCTAAAGCAAAGGAGCGCAGATGGCAAGATGAAACCTCTGAAAGTGCAGAGGAGTACGAAGAGGATTGGGGGAGCCAACCTTAAAATGAGGATGTAGAGATATCATAAGATGAAGAGAAACTAAAAGAGCTTCCAAGAAAAAGAAGGTAGAGGACAAGGAGGAAACCGGGGAGGATTTCGACCCGGACCACTTGATCCACCCACGTTCCTCAGAATGAGAACCGCCCGCAAGAATAGCGGCTTACATAAAGAAACTGCTCGGGATACCCTCAGCAAAAGCTAGGAATAGGTTAAGGGCAGAATGTCCAAGACCACATCTGCCCGAGGGTATAGCGGAAACCCCGGATATCGATGACCGAATGGTCACATTCATGGGAAGATATGTGAAAGACATCAAAAAAGGTTTAGACAGGTCCTGGTGTTCATGATGGACGTGATTGGCCCTCTAACTAAAATTATGGAAATGGAAGAGGAGCCAAAAGAGTAGAAAGAGGCCATTGACTCCACAATCCTGTATGGATGGGCCCAGAGAGCGACATGTTTACTGGGCAACGCTAACAGTGCGATTATGGCAGAGAGGAGGAGGTTGATTCTAGTAAAGATCGACCCGAAACTCAGCAAGCTGGCCACACCGGAAGCGGCTGCTTCAGCCAAAGGTAAACCTTTTGGCGACGCTTTCATAAACGAGTTGACAAAATTAGCGAATTCCTATGCGGCAATCGATGAACCTCGGGTATCCTTGGAGTGTTCGGCAAACAGGTTTTTGGCCGGGCTGGAAGACGCAGGGGCCACTTTGCCAGCCGCTACTCATTCAATAAGTCCTATAATGACAGATACCAAAGGAAACAAGATGAGCGAAAGCCCCTCCAGTTTTTCACTTCGGGAAGAAGAGGGAGAGGTTGGAGACATGCAGAGAGCCAAGACCAAGCGAATACAGGGGAGAGCAAAGATTCAGGCGCAAGCGTTGAACACACAGACTCCCACAGAAGGCGGGAGAGTGGCACAATATGTATAAAATTGCAGCTCATCTCATCAGATGCTTGGATTATAGACAGTCCAAGGGTTTCATACAGAATGGCACACAACACCAATACAAGAGAGGGGGCCAAACACGCTAGTACAGAGCGCTGCAGACGAAGCGTTATTAGATACAGAAATAAGAGGGTTAGCTCTGAAGGCAGCCAGAGTGCTAGCGCCAAATACAACAGGGAGCTTCATAAGCAACATGCTTTTGGTAAAAGGTTATCACAAACTAAGACCGATTATAAATGTAAGGGAATCAAACCGTTTTGTGGTTTACAGGCACTTCAAGATGGAGGGTATACACCTCCTGAGGGACATATTACAGCAAGGGGTCTGGCTTGTCAGAATAGACCTCAAAGATGCATATCCGACCATACACATTGCTAAAGAACAACAAGAATTTCTGAGATTCAGATGGAAGGGTCAGATATGGCAATTTACATGCCTACCCTTCAGGCTAGCATCAGCCCCATGGTGTTTCACGAAAGTGATGAAACCAGTGTAACCTTCCTGAGGGAACAAGGGATCAGACTGATCATTTATCTGGACGACATATGTTTAATGTCTCACGACAGATTGCTGATCAAGGATCAGGTGGACACCACTATAGATTTCTTATTGAAACTGGGATTCCTGGGGAATTGGGAGAAATCTATGCTACAGCCGGAACAGAACATGGAGTTTTTGGGTTTCAGGATAGATACAGTGAAAGGGACATTGAGTCTCTCCTTGAACAAGGTAAATGACATCAAAATAGAGATAAAGAACACTCTAGCGAAAGAGATGATGTCGTTAAGAGAGATAGAAAGATGAGTAGGATGCCTGGCATCCTCAATCCAGGCCTGCTACACTACAGAGCCCTCAAAAGATTAAAAATACAACATCTCAGGAGGGGCATATCTGACGAACAAAGAATACCCCTTACGCAGGAAGCAAAAGGAGCTAGAATGGTGGTTACAACAAATGGATGTCTGGAATGGAAGGGCATTATTTGGCTCATCCCTGGACCTGGTGCTAGGGTCCGATGCCAGCAGGTAGGGATGGGGAGCCAGATGCAGAGATCTGTCGACAGGGGGCAGATCATCAGAGGAGGAAATGGGCCTTCACATAAACTCTCTGAAATTCCTAGCGGGTTCATTCGCAGTGAAATGCTGGACGTAAGAGAGACCCCATTGCTGTGTTCTTCTCAAGATGGATGACGTATCCGCTGTTCGTTATATAAACAGACTGGAAGGCAGCAGTTCATTATATAAGTAGACTGGAAGGCACGAAGTCCAAAATTTTAGCATTGTTAGCGAATACGTTTTGGCATCTTTGCCTGCAGAGGGCATTGTCAGTGATGGCGGAATACCTTTTGGGCTGCCAGAAAGAATAGCCGACTGGAATTCGGCAGGAGAGGTCAATAGGAAAGACTTGTCCCCGAAAGGAGTAACATTTCATATCACGAGAAGAACGAAAACGTTTTTAAGGTCAATTTCATACGATACATTTTATGACATCCTAAGTTATGTCCAGTGAGATGCATTTCGGCATACGAGACCATCACAAGAGATCTACATCCCATAGGAGTAACGCAATTACTCATTGCTTTAAGGAAAACCTTCGGGGCAGTGGTTGCCGCTACACTATCGAGGGGGATCAGATGGGTTATGTCCCTAGTGGGCGTCGATACGGATAGTTACGGGACCCACTCTGAGAAGTGTGATGACCTCAAAGGCTTTTCATGCGAGAGCCAGACCCTATGAAGGCAGCAGACTGGTCGAATGAATTGACATTCAAAACCTTTTATTTCAAGCATGTAGAAAAAGTGGAAATGTTGGTGGGGAGTAAACTTTGAACACGCATAATCCGAGCCTCCGGGTCATCACATAGCATTCAGGTTTTCCACACAGACATTACAGAAAGTCATAATTCTATTAAAGACACTAAGGTACAGGATTATCCCACCCGAGTAATTGTATTAATGAATATATAACATAATGATTTAATATAATGTCATGATGCAAAGTGGATATGCATTAGGGATTTTATGTATGACGATTACCCACCCACTGGGACCAGATGTCTGAAATATGGTTTGTGTTGCAGGTTCCATGATGGATAACAAGCCGACTGGTTCATGACTATCTGAGAGAAGAACAGTTCATCAGTGTTAACCGGTTGGGGCACTAAAGTTTGAAAGGACCAGCAAAAGAAAGAGGAGTTGTTAGGATGGTGGACGGGATTTATAGGTATGGACAGAGACTATTGGTTTCAAAAAGATCACATGTTTGGAAGGACCAATAACATTAAGGACTCCAAAGACTCAAAACATATGGAGATTGTATTTTTTTGCCTTTGTGATGTTTACTGTTATTGTTAATGTGGCTTTTAAGAAATAAAGATGAGTCAAGCGTAATCCTTTGCCTCCAGGTCTTTAATAGAATTATGACTTTCTGTAACCTATGTGTGGAAAATCTGAATTTAGTGATGATGCACATATGTGGTATATCACGTGAACTCGACGTGGGAGCAGCTCCTTCCTTTTGCTCTTCGAAGCAAGCACCAACAGGCTCAAAGATAGGAGAGAACATAATATAGTGCCAATCATACCAAGAAGACTACCCACACAGCCATGATTCTATTATAGACAGCGGGGCGAGTATTACTTAAGAGACAGTGGACGCTATAAATACTCTACCTAAGATCCAGTGGGTAAGTCCTGTCAAACTGCTCCAATAGAAGCTGGCATGAATCATTTGTTGGATGAAAAAGCTGTTAAAAGGCATGATGCTAAATCGTTTCCTATTACCTTGTCTTCAAGCCCTATTTCCGACATCACCAGCTTTAGTCGTTTTTTCAGTGTGGTCAGCAGTCATTGTGATGGTTGCTATAAACGTTTCTTAAAGTATGAAGAGGGTTGGAGAAAGACCTATCGTGCCCTACCACTATGAGGGGTTTTCATGCTTTCAATGAAACTAATGGCCATCTGTGTAAGAATGTCCAAAAATAAAGGGTTCTATGTCCCGTGTCCAAAATCTTAACCTGACCTTTAAATACTGAAGTTAAAATAATATGCAAAGGCATAGAGTCTTTCAACTGGCCATCTGACGTGTTTTCCAATGTTCCAAAAACAAATTTCCAAAAGGTGAACAAAAAAACAAATGATCAAAGTTCCACAATCCCCAGGAGGGTGGGGGGTGGGAGGGTTCCCCAAGTTTCTTTATAGTTCAAAATCACAGTTATTTTCTTCTGGATATGCAATTAACCAATCCAGAAGGTATGGCTCCCATCCCCTGGATTTCACACACTCAAGGGGTTCCTTTTTCTTCTCCTTGATTTCCACAATTTCCAGACTCACAACAGGTTGCCTGGTATACTCTCCTACCAGGGCTTTCATCACACGCAACAATTCACTTCATTCAGATACTGGGTCTTCAACCACTGATCTCGTTCTCAAATGCACTCTGCGTCCCAGCTCACTTGCCCAGGTATGCCCTGTGAATGTCACTGCCTTTGTTTGGCATGCGGTATATGCTGCAAAGCGCCCCAGTGTCGTAATTCCCCTTTCTGGGGTCACTGGTGTCGTCGGCCTGCTTCCGTGTTCTACGTGGTATTCAGTCTCTCCAGTGGGGTACCTCCTCCTTCTGTTGGCGTCTCGTCTGCTCTCCGGCACTCGGTACACCAGGGTCTCTTCTCTGCAGAGTATCTTGCGGCAGGCCTCCATGCTCCGTACCTTCTCCCTCTCTGCTTCTCGTGACAGTGGGCATAGTGGAACTCCATCTTCCTCGTCGTGCCAGGGTTTTAAATGTTCCAGCACCTATCGGTTTCCTGCAACCCCTAGAGCGTGTCTCTAGTTCTGTAACTTCCACGCTTTGCATTACTCTTATGCTCTTCCTCGTTTCAGTGCTTTTGTAAAAAGGGTTAGAAAGAGCACTACTATCAGTGTAAAGTGGTTAGACTGGATCTATACCACAACATGCCATATAGATTTGGGATTTCAGGGTGTTGTCATACCCTCAATGGAAAGGGGGATACCATGTTCCTGCCAATGAGTCTCCTCCTCTCCCATGAGGGTTGTCTCCCCCGTATGATCCCCCCTCATGCATGCACCCCCAGGGTCGGGATCAGGTAGCTACACTTCCCTGGCCTTATGGGAAGAGAGTTTCCCTGGAGAGGGAGCGATGACATCACTAGATTCATCACAGGTCATCAGATCTTATGACTTGAAGGTCCTTTGGAGGAGTCAGGTGGATGAGTGGTGCTCTCAGAGCAGAGACTGTGCAGTTGTGGGTTGCGGTAGTTGCAACCTCCCCATTATTTTTGTTTTTTTTTCAAATATATCTACTGTACAGCTATGTGAAGGAATGGCCGATCAAGGTTTGGGTTGCGTCAGCGACCACCTCATTTTTAAAGGAACCCGTGAGTTTCCCTGAGTCACGTCTCCTCAATGGCATTCTGGTATTTTCCATCCCCAATGAGAGATTCCAGGACTGAAGGATTTTCTGTACAGTATGAGGCTTTTTGAAGCCTCTGATTATGATTACTTTAAGATGGTCTGGCTAGTTCTGTTAGGATGTATTCCAGCTTTTCTGAATGGTTCATATCGTAATAAATACATCTCCCCTCACTGTAGAGAAAATCAAACATTGGCACAGATTGCTCTTTCACTATTTGATGTTTACAATTTTCATCTCACGTACAGCGTTTATAAAGCGTCTATGCTGCGGCTCATGCGTTATATACATGATCTCGTCAAATGCCCATCCAGGGAGTTCTTCATATGCAGAGAGTCTGAGGAAGGACTTTCAGCCTTGGCAGGTTGGAAAATCCATTTCGTATTTCTAAATACATCTCGACAACGTACTAATATGGTTATTGCTGTAGAGCTTAGTAGCAGATTGTTCATATATAGTTCACCAAGTGAGAACTCCATGTTCAGTGCACGTATCCACAAATCTTCATCTCAAGAGTGCAGGGAATATATCATTAAATCCTCTTTGAACATTTGCTCCACCTGACTGGTCTATTGACACTGGGAGCAGAAAGAAGCATGAGAAGAAACGCAGAGTTATAATGCCTTCCAGAAATCCAAGGGGGTCTTCAGTGACTTGAATCATTTAAGGGAGGGAGTATGAGAGAGGAGAGGGTAAGAAGGGACAAATCACCCTATGACAACTGATTTGGTATTGTGTGTGGTTCGATGGAGCTGGGTGGATGAAGTGCTTGCCAAGGGAGGTAATGTTTCAACTTTCAAATAAGAACTGTGGAATGTTCTTTTTTGGTTCTAGTCCTGATAGGCCTCACACACTCATTGATTGGTGGCTCCTAGTGACCAGGAGTCCATTAAAAGGCACAGTGCAGCCACTCAGAAGAGGGGCCAGTGGCTTCCTTTGAGTCTCCATGACAGATACAGGGTGGTCCCGGTTAGAGATCGTTGCTATAGTCAAATGGATAGACAGGTGGAAATTTAGAAAACCATTAGGACATTATTGGAGCTCCAGGTGAAACACAAGTGGTAACACTGACCTTGGTGGCCAATTAGAATGCGGTGTGTAGATATAAGCCTTGAATGCTGCGTAGCCAGTGTAAGCAACACTCAGTCTCATTCAACCATTGTGCCACAGCTACTATCTATATTGATAAGAATTTGCCAGGCTTTGAGTGTTACTGCGGGCAGTCATGTTTAATTTCTTGATGGCTCAAAAGTTAATCTCATTTGCCTAGGGATGTGACAATGAAGGTTCATTTGGGCAGGTCAGTGGTCAAATAAGACACACTGCTGTTTGGTTTGTCACCCTGGCTCATTGGCTGAGGTTCCCAGGGCATATATTCCATTTCAATGATCCAATATACCAAGCCTTGTTGGCACTGCTCCTTTCAGTGTCTGAGGTCTGCCACACTATCTTCCCCGGGCCCTTCTCCCTGTCTCGCGCTAGACTTTTTCAAGATGCTTTTATTGACACTGATGGTACAGCAATTTGACCCAGTTTGGCATCCAAACATTCCAGAGTAATCTTGGGATTTATGGGTGCAACATGTTTCATTCATTAGCATTTGCGTGTCTGAATGGGGGTTCTGCTGGGATCAACCTGCAACGCCCTCCCTTTTAGCTATGAATGTCTGTCATTGAAAAACTGTGATCACCATAACTATTGGCTTTGTATGTTATTTCCAACATGTTTACACATGTAACGGACGCCATCAGCATTCTTTACTTTTTCATTTTTTTATTTTTGTATTGTGCCTTATAGTACATAAACTGGACTTTTCATACATTACTAAAAATTCACATATATATCCAATACATACATTTAGCAGCAGAATATCAACAGACCTAATGCAACATATTTCAAAAATCTTAATAAAACAGAAATGTCATTAGTATTTAAAATCCGAATCCAGAGGTCCTCATCCGAGGCAATTTTTTCCTTCTGAAGGGAACTCCATGCCAGTCAATATATACATACATGTTCTAAAGCCTCTCTGTCCTGCAAGCAGTATCGCCACAGTCTCATGCCCTGGGAACATTCCTCCTAATCCCGACCACCTCCATGGTAGAGAATATATTTAACTTCAGCCTACATTTTTTAAAACTAAAATCTCTTGAGGCGTGTTTCCTTAAAGGAATGGTTTGGTCAAAAAATGTTATTGCCCCTACGGGTCGGCCATGTGTTTTTAAGCCTAAATCGCTCGATTTTAGAGATTTCCTATGGACCTTACCCGAGTTTTCGTCCATTAAACGCACGTGAAAACAGGCATCAGGGAGCTGCCATTTTGTGATAATCCTATCATTTCCCCCATCGCCCTGGCTGACCTGCTTTTGCGGCACTAAATCATATCCCCTGACCCAGAGCCTGACATTATCAAAACATTCATATTCCCCGCCTCTCACAGTGACGTTTCTGTGCTGCGTAGGCAAACGCGCCCAGTCGTCTTCTACGCAACTACACACAGAATCCGGAAACCAACACAGATCAACTCACAATACGGCGCGCCACAATTCGGAATATGAAACTGTACTTTAAAATCAAACAGCAACGCGGTATATTTGGTAAAGTACATTTATTTGACATTAAATGTTTATAGAATATTCAGTAATTGCTATATGAACTCCGAAAGCCATTTATTTTCTTTGATCTCTATCCGCAAATCCGTAAAAGTTTATCGTGAGTCACGCGCTGTTCCTTTATGGTACACAGGGTGTTGGTTTTCGTAAAAAGAAGCACTTTTGTCGCACGTTGAACCGCAAGGCTGTTCCATCAAGTAGGCACTAGACCAGTGTAAAGGTTGATATGTTGCTTCTAGCCGCTAGTACCGCTTAAGGGTATATGGGCCCTTGGCGACCGTCCCATAAAATCATCAGAATTGTGCAGTTGTTTACATTAAGCTGCAGCTGCCGGTTAAAAAAAACCATCTGCCGGTGTCTGAAACTGGTGGCAGTAGCAAAAGGGAAGGATATACCTGTTTTGAAAACATAAAATTTATAATTAGTCTTGCCAGCCGATCTTTATTAATATTATTCATTTTATTTATTACGGCTGAGCTGAAACTATTTGCTTTCAAGGATAGTGCAATGGAGTA
The DNA here is from genome assembly GCF_040938575.1 of Ambystoma mexicanum. Lineage (NCBI taxonomy): Eukaryota > Metazoa > Chordata > Amphibia > Caudata > Ambystomatidae > Ambystoma > Ambystoma mexicanum. Next base: position 310,876,038 of record NC_090921.1, read on the forward strand.
TGTTCGGCTCTAAAATCAATGCGAAAAGTAACGAAATAAATCGAGGTTAGTACACAATGAGAAACAACTTTTTGTCTACATGCGTGTGGAATGTGGACCTGCATGCCCATGTGCCCGCTACAAGGACGATCCCACAAAAGTTTTCCAAGCTCTTCATTCATTCATGCATCCATTCATTAATTCTTCATTCCGGTATAAAAGCGTCTAAAGAGTTACTTACATTATATTTGCAATTTCCATTGTGTCTCTGCGTAATGCAGTCCGTAAATCCCACTGTGCTCTTGACAACGATTTTTCGTATACTGAACTAACATGAAACTCGGTCTAGTTTCAGAATTTTCTGCCTTATCGTCTCTTACGTTATTGCACCCCCCCTTCAAATGAAGTTCTTTCGGCATGGTCCCTGTCTCTCAAGGTCAAAAAACAATAGAACCTTATACTGCCAGTGCGAGTTGTGGGCCTCTTCAGGGCGCGAGCTGAAAATCAAAGCCGCTGACCTTCACTAGAAATGAGCATACATTCTTTCTTTGCAACATCCCGTAGTAAAGCCATCTGTGAGAACTTGAAGTTTCGAATCCATCTATGTACTGCGCCTCAATGTGCAAATGCGAACTGGCTTCTCTCCCATCTGCAACGGCTCGCTTGGCGCGCTCTAAGGCCCCCAATTTTGTCCTCGTTGTCTGCGAGCTTTGAAGCCCCAAAGAACCATAACTATTGAGACTTTTAATTTTTTGGGGAAGATCAGGGAAAGTATAAAGTACCCGAGGAGTTGAGTTGAAAGTGAGATTTATTGTTTGTTTGTTTTATTATTTGCAATACGCAAGCCTCCCCTCGGTTAACAGTGCGCAGAATTTACAAGAGATTGCGAAAATTAGTTACATCAAGAAAAATATATACCTACACATATAGACAAGGTCAGCAATATGAGGTGAATAGAGAGAGAATTCAAAGATGACACCAGGTTGTTCGGCACCCAGGATGGTGAAGGTAGGGGTTAGGGTTTAGTGTACTTTGTATGCACACTGTACAATAACATTTATTTACAAAAAGACAATCGTATTACAATTATTTAAACCGGGATTTGTACTTTACAACCAGCTCTCCTTTGGGTGGACATGGCACAGTGGCTATGTTGGGTGGCAATGGATCAGTGCTCTGCACAGAAACGTTCAAAATTCCATATCTGTGCTTCTCTAATACAGCAACAATAAGGCTTTTGACAAAGTTGAACTCCATTTCCTCATAGACTGGTTTGATCAACCATTGCTTACTTCTTTTTGAAAAGGCCTTAGTGTAGCGAGGCATCCTTACATTATCCTTAGTCCTAGATTGTTCACGGCCCAGATTCTCATTATGGGCCAAGACCGCTTATAGAGTCCTATGTCTCATGCCCTGCATGCTGAAATGCAAGTGCTTTGGCCTGTACTTTAGGCACATATTGTGGAACACCTCCAAACCTCCTGTGTGACATAATTCTGTCAGTCCCCTCAAATCTCTTAATAGAGTTTTATCGAAAACAATCTTCTCAATGGCTTTGTGTGTCGGTGAAGATGGATTCAACCACTTCTTCTTCCGTGCCTCCACTGGGGACAAAGGGCCATGATCACATTGGTGGAAATGTAGGTTTTCTGACCAGCGGTGCACGTTGGTACAGTGGTGCATCAGTGACCGCCATTTTTCAAGTAGTATTTCCACTGACCCTTCACAAGTTTTGGAGCTCCACCAAAGATGGTTGCTGATAGACTGGGACCACTCTGAAATACTTTCCAAACCTTTTTTTTTCCCTGCAGCCGAGATTTTCTTATTGATTGATTTAGCAAGATGCCATACGTCAAATTGATGTTTAATATGTGGGAACTGCTCTCTCATTGTCTTGGCAATTGAAACGTGTCTGTCCGTGGCTATGAGGTCGATGTGCATTCCCCTCGATTGCAGATATTCCACTGATTTTATAAATCCTAGTTTCTCCATGGCCACTGAGGATGTACATTGTGTTACCCGCACGACCACCGAACTCACAATTTTATTATTATCCATGTCCTGAAAGTGGTAGGGGCAGTACTTGGCAGAAAATCCAGGGCTGTTGCACTGTCCATCGCCGGCTAGCCTGAATGCATCTCTAATGGCCGGAAACAGATAATCACGTTGGTATTTGTAGTACTGCTTTTTTTAAATGAAATGGAGTCCCACAAACTGAAAGAAAGACTCTAACTTTCTAAATCTGGAGCCACTAAAAAGTAATGCAGCTGCACACAGTAGACTGCCTGCTGGCAGTTTCCCCAGCATCGGTTGTGCAGACCATGAAAACGTATGATGTAATGTACAGGCGGCATGTATTGTGACGTTACTGCCTTGTTTTTGACAAGTCACCTAAATCAATGGCTTCCCGCATACTTTCCCTCTGACGGAATGCCCACATTTCAGCATACTTATAATATCCATCAAACAACTGTTGAATACTATGTATTTGCCCTCTTTCATTAGACTGTCATCCTGCGTCAAAGTTGTTTCGGCCTGTGACGTTGAGGACATATCACCACATTTGAAAGAAATATCGATGCTATCAAGTTCTGATGTGTCGGTGAATGCTGCTGCTGGTTCATTCTCTGTCATTTCAACATCTGCTGCTTCAACATTGATGGGAGAACACAACAATGTTGACAGCTTTTTTGGTGGCAATTTTTTGGCGGGTGTAGATTGTGTGAATTGATCTGCGACTACTTCAGAGCTATCTTCAATACATCCAGTATCATGTTGTTGCGGTGGTGCGGTCGTACTGTAGCAATGGTCCAATACAACTTTGCCGGATTCTCCAGACACATTCATTTCATTTTCTGTCCATTGGACATGAGCCTCCCGAGTCTCAACACGCCGCGTCTGAATTAATAGTTCCTCCATAGCCTCCATAGTGTAAATGGTCTGGCAAGCAACATCTCTCATTCGCTTCACTGTCTGTGTATGTATAGTTCGTAGACCCACGGGTAACTAGAGGGCAGATTGGAAAAGGGATGTTCAGTTTAAACACAAGATAAAGTATAGTACAATTGACTGGAAAAAAACATAAAATAGTCCCCAGCACAAAAGAATTTCTAAAGTTATGAACTGTTTGCAACTAACGTTATTTTTGTTTCTTTTCTTTGCAACTTTTTTGACTCGACCTTCAACATGTGCACGCTGTTGCTCCGATTCGTATCCGCATGTCTCCCCTTCCTCTTGCGCTGCAACGACTATATTTTCTGTATCCGCATAGACAGCACGTAATGAGGCTCCATCGACTCCCTGAAACATAGTATTTTCATTACTGTGTATCAAAATATTGTTAGCATAAAACACACGTGAGGACGAACACACATGTACATCTCAATAGCCAAACACGATTTAAACATTGTGTGGAACAATCAAACGACAAGTATTCGAGCTCTGAAGACCTAGTTCGAAGGAGATGTCAGTATCCATACCTCTGGCTCTGCATGGACTGCCACGAATGATTGTATTGAAGAGGAGGCATCAGCAACTCCCTGAAACACAGTACTTGCGTTAGTATGGTTTTCAATATTGTAAACATAACACACACTTGGGGTCGACGGCACAGGTACATATAAAGAGATAACCACAAATGTTGCATTGTCTAAAAGAATCAAGGAATATTTAAATATGATCAGATTTAATCAACTTATTTCTCCGATTTCTTTACATCTGCATCATCTAAATAGGATCTTCTGATTGTAGTGGAAGCTCCATCGTCTCCCTGAAACACAGTACTTGCGTTAATAGGGAAGAAAGTATAGCAAATGGAATCACGTTATATGATCACGCTCGATGGAGCTGTCAGTATCCATACCTCGTGCTGCTGAAGAATATCTAGGGCTGTTGTCAATGTGGTGCGCACTTCCGAAAGCTGTTGCGCCGATTCGTATCCGCATGGTCCCGCTTCCCCTGGAATTACTTGAATGTCAGGCTCTGAATCAAGTGCGTGGGTTGACGATTCAACAACTGCCTGAAACATAGTATTTGCATTAGTAAGGATTACAATATTGAAAACACAACACACGCTTCGGGTCGACCGCACAGGCACATATCAATGGCTAACCACGAATGAAACATGGTGTAGAACAATCAAACGACAAGTGTTCCAGTCCTGATGATCACGGTCGATTGAGCTGTCAGTATCCATACCTCGTGCTGCTGAAGAACATCTAGGGCTGTTGTCAATGTGGTGGACGCTTCAGCATCTCCCTGAAAGACAGTACTTGCATTAGTATGGATAACACTAATTATAACTGAAAACAAACACCAGGCGACGACAACTAAGGTGTATATCAATTGGAAAGCACTAACCAAACAATTGGTAAAATAATCATACAATACATAAAAACTATTACTTGACATGCATAAAACAAGTCTGTAGCGGAATAGCCAAGTATGATTACTTGATATGCGCTAGAAGTGGTTGATAACTGCGAGCACGTCATGGAAGTAGAACGTTCTTGCTTCAGATTCAAGGGATAGTCAAGAAGTTGTAAAGGTAAATTATTGTTTGATAATGAAATGCCAATATTTAAAATTGCCATGTAAGGAGACAGAATACTTGAGTAAAGCGCAATATAGCACAGTTCCCTGTGTCCATATATAGATTTCATTTGTGGGGTATGAAATCTAAAAATAATATATTGATGAATGTCATTATTCAAAAAGCTATACACTCATATCAATGTCGAAAGTATTAAAAATTGGAAACAACACCTAAACTATCAATGAATCCATTCGGCTACCTACACACTATCGCAAGGGCTAAAGCAAAAACAAACACTTGACTCACCAGTGGCAGAATGTGGACGAATAGAGTGGGAATAGCGTTTGCGAGCAATTTTCGTGTCGATCGCTGTTTATTCTTCTTTGTTACCCAAGATGCGGTGTACATGTTCGAGGGAAAGTGCCTGCTGCAGATGCGGTATCGATCACCCCTCTTGTCCTCAAAGACTTGTTGGACTCTACTTTCCAGCTCATCCAGTGGATATCCGCAATGTCTGACCCATTCTCTTATTCGATCAACAGTTTTTGGGAATACATGCATTGTAGTGCCTTCACTTTTAGCATGGGTCTTCGAAGGGCAACCGCTAATCGAACAGGCAGGCATTGTTGCAAGGTTTGATTTGGTCCCCGGAACTATACCAGTTCATCATGTGCGGCTACGTATTCGCATAAATTACAGAAATGTTTTAAATTACGTGACTAAACTCTGAACATGTGACTCGTCCCTTGGATGTTCTGTCTTGCACGAAAAGGAAACATGCTTACATTATAGACTGGACCCCCGAAGGATGCAATTCAATGACAATTGACACAGATGAAAATAAATAGATCTATTGATAGCATAACAATTGAAACTCAAGTCAATAGCAATGAGACCAATGACCATAGCTGTCAGGTTCAGGTTCAAACTCCCCCTTCTCCTCACCTGAGTCCTCAGAGGAACGATCCTTAAGTACGGTTTCAGGCTTCTTATTGTCCTTCTTCCTTTCCTTGGGTTGGTTATCCTTTAGCTTCCGACCTCTTCTTTCGTGTAAATAAGGTCTGGCCCCTCTAGAGGCCACCGTGACAGAGATGAGAAACTGCCCAGGGAGGCCCCTAGGAGGGCCAGCCTCACCCCAGGGAAAAAGCCGGAAGGCAGAAAAAACCCTGGTACTGCAGAGGAACGTAAAAGTTGTTTCCAAAGACCAAAATCTAGCAATGAATCTCGTACTGCAAGATGTGAATGGCTCAATTACACAGAAGAATATTCTGAACTGAAATTCAGGGGAAAAGTACTGGAGCAGACAGGAAATGAAATAAAGTATAAACTGTGGTAAAGAATCCCCTAATACCGAAAGAATACTAAGTTAAGTAGGACCGGCTAGTCGCCGGGAGCAAGTAAGAAAATGAAATGTAAGTCGCGAGAGCTGTTCGCGTACAGAAAAGAAACACTGCCGTTCGCATGTTAAATAAAAGCGGCAGGGTTAGTATGGCAAGGCACCGTGAATGCAAGCAGGGAGGATGAAAGAATAGCAACAGAAGGCAATCAGAAAAATGGTAGCAGTTAAACAGGCAGGAATCCGTACAAAAAGCAAAGAAGAAATAGAGAACACAGATATCAAAATAGATGGCCCCCACAGGAGGAGGGCCGGAATGCTATGGAGTAATCACAAGAAAAATGCACAAGAGTAGCACCGGAGTGCGAGCGAAGAAGCAAGAGGAAAACAGATACAACGCACCGGCAGAAGGGGAGGAGCCGGAAGTTATAGTGATGAGGATGAGGACTAGAGCGCTACCCAGAATGGAATTAATGCCGCCAGTAATTCCACACTTTCCAGCCACCGATCCTGACAATAGCTCTATTGGGTACTGTAATCGCAAATAGATAGAAATGTAAAAATGACCGAAATATGACTAGGATACATGGCCTTACCTTGACCAACAAACAGTTGGATTCAGCAGGCCGAGCAGTATGTTGCAGGAGAACAGGTAGATGGCCATAGGTAGCACACTGACGAGTTTGCTCGAAGCGGTCACAGATAGCACGACGACGAGCAGATTAGCATAGATCTCAGTGCTTCTCAGGTAGAAGGTTCAGGAGTTGACTTGTAAAGCACAAAGATGTTCTCATGAGACAGATCAAGTGGTTTATAAAGTATTAGAAAAACAGGGGTGTGTTTGTGAATGAATGACGTGTGTATGTCGTGGTTTTATGTGGTTTGCAGGGGGGCGGCCTGTCTCAGGGGAGGCCTGCCTGGAGACACAGGGTCTGAGGAGGCCATGTGGGCGATGGCCCCTGGGCGTGGGATACCTTTTGAAGTGTACATGCTGTTTGGCACCTTGGCCGTTTGCGCCCGTGACAGCCCACCATGCCAGCGCTCATCCCCGGGTGCGAACCGCCTTTGATAGAGGGGGTGGGATGGATGCGCCTGGGGCGTGCAGATAAGGCACAGGAAGACTGTTGAATGGAGACACACTTATGTGGATTGCAGGGGGGCGGCCTGCCTCAGGGGAGGCCTGCCTGGAGACACGGGGTCTGAGGAGGCCATGTGAGCGATGGCCCCTGGGCGTGGGATACCTTTTGAAGTGTACATGCTGTTTGGCACCTTGGCCGTTTACGCCCGTGACAGCCCCCCATGCCAGCGCTCATCCCCGGGTGTGAACCGGCTTTGATAGATGGGTTGGGATGGATGGGCGGGCCTGGGGCGTGCAGATAAGGTACAGGAAGACTGCTGAATGGAGACACACTTATGTGGATTGCAGGGGGGCGGCCTGCCTCAGGGGAGGCCTGCCTGGAGACATGGGGTCTGAGGAGGCCATGTGAGCGATGGCCCCTGGGCGTGGGATACCTTTTGAAGTGTACATGCTGTTTGGCACCTTGGCAGTTTGCGCCCGTGACAGCCCCCCATGCCAGCGCTCATCCCCGGGTGTGAACCGCCTTTGATAGAGGGGGTGGGATGGATGGGCCTGGGGCGTGCAGATAAGGCACAGGAAGACTGCTGAATGGAGACACACTTATTTGGATTGCAGGGGGGCGGCCTGCCACAGGGGAGGCCTGCCTGGAGACACAGGGTCTGAGGCGGCGATGTGAGCCATGGCCCCTGGGATACCTTTTGAAGTGTACATGCTGTTTGGCACCTCGGCTGTTTGCGTCCGTGACAGCCCCCCATGCCAGCGCTCATCCCCGGGTGCGAACCGCCTTTGATAGAGGGGGGTGGGATGGATGGGCCTGGGGCGTGCAGGCAAGTGTGTGGGAACGAGGGGCCATCAGTCCCCTCTCATCCTTTACTTCTCATTAGAAACTCGTACCAAGTGCCTCCAGTAGTGGGTTTGCCCCTTGCCCTTATGTGATGTTAACTTTGGATGACATTCACGTAGATGGGACCACTGAGCAGGACACGGGGCATCCATTTTTGTACCCCCTTTCCACTCCATCTTGGTGACCAGGGCTCACTGCGATAGTACAGCGCGCAGAACACATGGCCCATACCCTCGTTCCCACTCTGACTGGAAAACTCCAGAGGTATTTGCAACAGCCAAGAAATGTAACACATCACTCTTCCTCTGAGATCGCGGTCCTGCATGTGCACCAGCGTGAACTAAGCACATAGCTAGTTCATCTCCACAAACGTGTCCTTGCCGAAGCACCCTCGACAGCGGAAACTTACTGCCATTCTGACCCTGTGTCCCTGCAAGGTATTCTCTTCATGTGCCAGACCACTGACCACGCCATGATGCCCACCTAGCAGATCCCAACTAACATTAGACCCCTACTGCAGTATATCGTTGGTTGCCTATCAATAACAAATGCCACATACGGGAGATTCTTGTGAGCACAGACCCACACTTCAAACAGTGTATTATAGTGGTCAAGACCCTTAACCTAAGGCCTGTATAATCCAATGTTAATTGATAGTATAGATATATGTGTGACTTTTATAGAGACAAACCGACTGAAAGACTTTGAACAAGTGTTATTTAGTGCATGCATTATTGAGAATATATTATGTTAGCTTAGATAGTGACCACCCTGCTTCACAGCGACCTGACCTGCACCCATTCCGAGCACAGATGTCTGACGTCCATCCTTGAATGGAGACAATCTTGATTAATTTAAAAAATCGAAACAACCGTTGTTAAAATAGATGTGGTGTTTTATTTTGTATCTTATTTTGATGACACAAAAATACAAGACTTTAAACATTGTACAGGTCAGGTTGCAGCACAGCGAGAGAAAATCCCCTGTACTGACCGCTGTCACTCAGGAACGTTTCTCTTCTGGCACGAACAGCACAGGCGGGTATCACTCTTCGAACGCGGTGTCCAAGCCTCCCATGAAGCCACCATGTAAAGGAACGATAGGCCACCAGCCTGTACCACCTGTGAAAAGGAATGAAAAAAACTGTTTTTAAATGACCAAGATAAGTTTAATAAACGTTTGTTGTCAATGACAATTCTTGTAACTAATGGCATTCTGCTCGGACAAATGCTATCTAGACACTGCACACTATTGAACGACTTTCATGCGTTACAATGATATGTATATGTAATTTTGGATATAGTAGAAGACCATGAAATAGGAGTGGCATGACAAGCAGAGTATACTTACTCGTTACTCGGATTACGAGGTCGAACAGTTGCGCGAAGTTCGTGCATAAGCACCATCATTATCCTCAACACGGACCGTGTGAGGCAGGCTGCCCTGAAGTCTGGCAGCTCGCTGATGCATTGCGGTCGTGGCTCGCCTTCCGAAATGTAGGCCCCTCATCCCGAGTTTTCACAGCAGCAGCAGTTCTCGTCCTCGGTTGGCATTAGCTTGCACCGATTGCATGTGCAAAAGGTGGAAACACCGTCCATGCGACTAGATCCAGGCTCTTCAGCTGTACAATCGTCCTCCCAACTGCCGTCCGAAGACCCATCGTTTTCGAGTGTTTCCCTTTCCAGTAGTTCCTCCTCGGTATACTCGGGCTCGTACATGTAGGGCATTATTGTAGCCATTGTGTGGTAAACAAACTAAAATAATTTATAGCGATGGTACAGGTGTTCACACAGGCTACAAGCAACGAAGGTGGTTGACCAGAGCACAGAAACGAGTCACAGAATACTCAAAGTAACAGAGAGAGAGGAATGGAATTGAAAATCTGCTGCTGTGTGTTGTGAAAGGGTCTGTTTATACTTATTGAGGAAAGAGGCGGCCTGCCATTTCCATGGCGACACGTCATTAGCTGAAGCGCAGCGAATGATGACACGAGACGTGCTTTGGCGTTGTGAAATGGGCGGTACACGTCTGCTGATGACAGGCTCAGGGGCGGGGGATATTATTTAGTGCCGCAAAAGCAGGTCAGCCAGGGCGATGGGGGAAATGATAGCATTATCACAAAATGGCAGCTCCCTGATGTCGGTTTTCGCGTGCGTTTAATGGACGAAAACTCGGGTAAGGTCCATAGGAAACTTTCTAAAATATAGCGACTTAGGCTTAAAAACACATGGCCGACCCGTAGGGGCAATAAAAAATGTTGACCGAACCACTCCTTTAAGTACGGTGCCAGCACATTAAAAATGTTATTGACCAACTAAAATGGTCATTAAAGCAACGATAACCTAGGAGATCTGACCCAGACTGGATCCTACAGTCTGAAAATATTTTTTGACTTTGTATAGCGCTCTTAGTATTTTGTTTCTTGCTTAGTTTATGATGTATCCTTTGGGCCTGTTGTGCTCATATGTAATTTTTTTAATGTACATTTTTTTTAATTGTTTTCTTTTTACTTTCTTAAATGTTATTTGTTGTTTGTTTTTGTATGTTTTTTCTGATTGTACATGTGCCTGTTAGCCTAGGGGCCTAAGGCGCATTAGAGATGGACAAATAAAATTAGGAGCGTACATATGCAACTCGCTGAAATGGCGGGGGATATTATTTAGTGCCGCAAAAGCAGGTCAGCCAGGGCGATGGGGGAAATGATAGCATTATCACAAAATGGCAGCTCCCTGATGTCGGTTTTCGCGTGCGTTTAATGGACGAAAACTCGGGTAAGGTCCATAGGAAACTTTTCTAAAATATAGCGACTTAGGCTTAAAAACACATGGCCGACCCGTAGGGGCAATAAAAAATGTTGACCGAACCACTCCTTTAAGTACGGTGCCAGCACATTAAAAATGTTATTGACCAACTAAAATGGTCATTAAAGCAACGATAACCTAGGAGATCTGACCCAGACTGGATCCTCCAGTCTGAAAATATTTTTTTACTTTGTATAGCGCTCTTAGTATTTTGTTTCTTGATTAGTTTATGATGTATCCTTTGGGCCTGTTGTGCTCATATGTAATTTTTTTAATGTACATTTTTTTTTAATTGATTTCTTTTTACTTTCTTAAATGTTATTTGTTGTTTGTTTTTGTATGTTTTTTCTGATTGTACATGTGCCTGTTAGCCTAGGGGCCTAAGGCGCATTAGAGATGGACAAATAAAATTAGGAGCGTACATATGCAACTCGCTGAAATGCGACCAAACACATCAGTATGACCAGCTTACCTGGTTGTCCATGAAATAACTGAAAAAATAAATACCCAATTAAAAATAACAGATTGTTGGCAGTCGAAAAACTAAAATTACTTTTGTGTTTTTGCTTTTTTTAATAATGTGGGGGTCCTCCTGCAACCATCCTCCTCCTCCTACCTTAACTTATACCCTTACCCTACTACCCACCTAGTTCATTTATTAAAAACGTACAAAAATCCCTAACAAATCCGACCAAAAAAAGTGGTTATTTCATCTACGTAGGTATTTTTGCATTTGATTTTTTTTACGGATACCAGCTTAGCTGAAAGCTGTTTCAGTGATCGATTTCAATTGGCCTGCCACCTTAAAAAAAATAAGCCCCAAATTGGCATACCAGAAACGAGAATAGCACCGAGTAGGCTGTGCCATTATGCGAACTACTTTCAGTAATCTGCAAACCAGAAGATATTTTCCTCCTGAAAACCCTGCTAGATCATATGTTGAAACCATAAAGTAATAAAGATTCATGGAGCGGTACGAGGCAGATCCTGCACCTTCCACCAGAAAATGTCCTACTGCAACCACAAGGGCTCAATGGGGATCTAAATCCCCTCAATAACACCAGCGAACCCAGGCTGCAGATGCCGACTTATATGATTGAAGGGTGCTAGGCAGTGCTCCAGTTAAGATCTTGAGGTGGGAGTATTTTTCTCCCTATTTTTAAAATGTGATTTTAAGAGAGTAAAAATGACTTTTCTCCTTTCCAAGAGTAAAATGTTTGTGACATCCAGCCGACGTGTGCAAAAACGGTATGGAAATCATTACTATGCAGCAGCTTTCGGCACTGTGTTAGAATACATCTTTCATTATTTCTCCAAGGTCTGGCCATTCTATCTCTCCAGTATATATTTAAATGTTGAAAACACAAAAACCTAGCCAATTATGTAGTAAAGCAAGCATGAATTGTATTGTGTGTTTTGAAGTTCGATTTCGATAGTAGAATTGTTTTTGACGTTTAATGAAAGTCCTCATTTCCTGGAGCTATTACTACCTATGACAATGTTATGATACAAGAGTGCAGTGAGGAAAGGGCTCCATGCTAAATTCTATATCTAATCTCAAGGTCAAATGGTTATTTATATAGCGCTTTTATCACAATTATCACCAAACCGAAGTTGGTACTCTTTTATCGACCTTCAAGGGATGATGGCTGAGTTGGCCTTGTCGAATTCGAACCTGCAACCTACAGATCACGCACAGATCACAGCAATAAGTGCTCAACCGGCTGAGCTAGCTTATTGGCTAACATCCTTCAGAGGTCGGTTAACTGAGTATCGACTGAGGTGTAATCACAGTGCCTAGATATTGGACGAACCATCTATGAAGCACTACATAAAGTTAAATACCTATCTGGATTATCACAGGGACAGGTTCTGCTAAGTTTCTATTTTAATTACAAATGTAATTTTCATTTGTTTGTTTTTTAACAGAGTTTGCACTTCCTAGAGAATTAGGTTTTAGAGGTTTTAATTGTAGTCTTGAAGATTTGAGAGGTTAGAACAACACCTGTGATTGGTGTAATGACAATGGGCCTCATTACGACCCAGGCGGTAAGTTACCGCCTGGGCCGTGACTTTACCACGTTTACTACGTGGACTTTACCACTTTACTACGTTTACGCCATGGTGGTAGGCGGACTTACCGCCCCATTCCAACCATGGCGGGGCGGTAAATCCCCATTTTCCCATTTTCCCTTCCCCATTCCCATTTTGCCCCATAGGGCATAATGGGAGTGGGGAAGGCGTTAATTACGCCCCTGTAAATTACGGTGGCGTAATTAACTCCATGGTCCCTTAGCGCCATGGATTTTAACACCTGCTAAAAGCAGGTGTTAAGTCCGCCATGGCGCTAAGGGACCTCGTACTCAGGCGGTAAGGGTCGGCGCTGTTTACGCCGCCGTAAAACCCTTACCGCCTGAGTTGTAATGAGGCCCAATCACTCAACCTTGAACAAAAACTCTGCTGCCACTGACCATTTATAGTAATGTACCCATGGACTGCAAGGTTGAATGTATGTAAACTAGACCGTGCATAGTCCTCATTTTACACAGTTTTTATAATTAGAGTGAACATTAAATTATAAGTGTAAAAATGATCTACCTCTGCATGATTTTGCACAAAGCACAGGAACTCTGAAAAATACAATTGTGCAATACTGGTTTGCTTTCACTGAAAAGAAAACACTGCTAACAAAATAGTGCAACTTAGTTTTCCATCTTATTAATTTTATAATCCTAAAATGGTAGGAAAGTAAATATGCGCCATGCTTTTGTTTGCTACATGGGCAGCAACACAGCAGAAGCTGAATGGAAATAAACCATTCCTTTGATCACACGTGCAGTTTCTTTTTTGAAAGGCTTCAGAGAAATACATTCTGTTTCAGAGGCTTTTATTTATGGCCTGCAATCACATCCATGTAGATAAAAATCAAAAGAAGCCTTCTGGTTTCTGTCAAGTAACCTGAACTTAGCACTGCCCTCTGAACGTGTGTGTAAATGGACATAGGAAAATAATAAAGCTGTCGTATTTACAATATTTTCATGTGCAAAAAGTCCTAGTACGCACCTTATCTGGAGGCCTGGTGCTAGAAACCCATGATGAGTGGTGAAGCCGGGTCAAAAAGGTTCTGTGGGAACCACTGTTCCCTGAAATCAGCAGGCAGAGGAAGGAAGCCTTCCAAAACTAGAGGATACACTTCCCCATGGGGACCCACAGGATGTCGGGAAGAGCCGGGTATAACCAAGGGATATCTATTAATAGGCAAGACACCATTGGGGACCATGCTGAGAAGGCAATAATGAGAAAATCAGTAACACTCTTGCGCTTTGAGCCTGAAACAGAACCATGGGAATCAGGGCAAACGGTGGAAAAGCGTGCACAGTGCTCTTGTCCCATACTGTTATAAAGGCATCTGTTGCAAAAGACTCTGGGTCCGGCTTACAGCTGAATAAATACAGAAGTTGGGAATTGAGGAGGGATGCAAACAGGTTGATCCGTAAAGGGCCCCATAATCCCTCAAGGATGAGGAACATCCCAGGCCATAATTGTCAATCTACCGGATTCTGCCAATGTCAGAAACGCCAATCCGCTATCACATTAGACACCTCAGGGATGAAAACAGCTCTCACCTTAAACAGAGAGGGAAGGCAGAAATTCCAACCATGTATGCACCCAAAGCAGGAGAAAATGGAATATAGAGAGAGTTGCCCTTTCAAGAAGAGATCCAAGGAGGTCATTGACCTGGAGGGGTGAGAACCGGTGACCGGAGAGGGAGAAAGACCCAAGGAACTAAAGGGCCTTGATAACTCTACCCGGGATGGACTCAAACAGGAGAGAGAAGATTCTTCCGAGAATGTGAGATCATGGAGAAATTAAAAATGAAGGAAGTGTGGTGCAGGAGATGCCACCGGGTGAGGAGAGCAGAGAGAACCGGCCTCAATGTGAGAGGAACTGACTCGCAAGGTTTGCAGACTTTGTGTTGGAGTAGAACCAGGCTGTTCCACAAAAGGAGGCATGTGGAGAAAAGGTCTCACGAAAGGGCAGGCCACAGCCCTCTTGCGAGACCAGAATAGATACGCACATGCTAGCTCCCATGCTGCGGCATTCTGATTGCGGGCTGACCCTGACATGTTAGGTACATAAGTTCCCATGTTTGTGTGAAAGCATCAAGCCTTGTTGGAATTGCTGACACAGTGACGCCAACTGTGGTAAGCACCTTATGACTGTGTCCTAGGTAAATAAAGATATTAACCTCACTGTGGCCCATAGTGTTCATTGGGGCCACAAAATACACTTATACAAGCATAGGAGAGTGTGAAGATGTTTGATGTGTGTGTTTTGAAAAATGTACTTGTCTCCATCGACACCGCAATTACTATAACGTCCTGTTGTCAGAAATGCCCCTGGTCTAACCAGGGCTGGCATTAGGGCAGGGCCGCCAGGCAACCGATTGCGGCGTGCTGTCATTAGCCACCCACCACGCCAGCTCGGGGGGGGGGGAGTCTTTCAAGGTCTCCCCAGAGCTAGCGTGGTGGGAAGAAGCACCGCGCCCTATTGAAATTAAATGTGCTGCACTCTAGCGGGGGCATTATTTCATGACAATCAAGGCCTGTAGAAAAATGTGGTGTCGCGCCGACATCACACATACGTGACCACATGGGTGTTGGAGGGGGTTCCAGATAGTTGTCTTGCTGCTAGGGCGCTGACGCTAAAAAGGCCGCCAGAGTGTAACGTTACTCTAGGCTCTTGATCTGTAATGTAAACAGCCAGCTCCACTAGCAGGGACCCTCTGGTCAGCCACCACAACAACTGCCACGACACCATGCTCGGCAAGAACACAGCAACTGGGGCAGGCGCAGCAGTTCGCCAAAACTACAGCAGAGATGTCTTGTTCCCATTTTAGACCCTTGATGTGCAGGTCCCCTTAATCCGTGGCCCGTTTTGTTTCGCTCGTCAACTCCTACACTTTTGGACAAAATTAACTTTAATGTTAAAAATAAATACAAAAAAATGATACGTACCTGCAACCTCACTACATATATGCACGCGCCTGCGCCTCAAAGGTTGTGCAAGATGCAGTCACCACGCCAACGGGGCCGAGCGCGCCCTTGCTGTACGTATTTACGTGCTGAAGTCACTGGGAAGGTGCCGCTGGCCGCCTGCGTCACTGGTGCCGGAGACGGCGGCTGACGGCGCTTCGGCCCCTGTCAGCCTGGACCTCGGGCGGTTCCCACCCACCAACCCTTATCCCCCCAATACCCTCCCTACCCTTCCCTCCCCATCTCCGACACCTGCTCCTCTAATCCCATAGATCTCGTCCCTATCCCCTCAACCACCATGGTGTTGCTGGAGAGCGGAGGAGAGGGCGGACATTACTGGTGAGAGGGGGGAGATTTGGTGCGTTTAGGGAATAGTGACGTCAGAGAATGGACCCGTGATGTGGGGGGCCAGTGGTTAATTGGCGTCAATTTTATGCTGGCAGTTCTTTATCGAGAGTAAAAAAAAAATGGGTGAGCGAGCACGCTTTCTTTGCCTCAGATGCGAATGCCCTTGACACTTGCACGTCACAGACTTTACGTTGAAAACATTGAGTCCTATGTCCATGTTCCCATGTCCGCCCCGTCCCATGTTACCTATCATTTACTGACAGGTCAAAGTGGGCGGGAACTAGAGTACGATGTTCCCCTGCTTATCTTGCTATCCATGATCGTTCCCTTACTTTAGGAACACCGTTGTAGACAAAACAAGGCACCTTTTGTGTGTTTCATTTTTTCTTCTCTTTTTTTTTCTCAATTAAAATTGAACCTGAACCCACCCTACCCGCCCCCGCTAACGCTTCTCTGATACATGACACTACGCTACCTCGCAGGTGCTGATTTCACTCTGTTTGTTAGAACCGAGAGCTATTCATAAGGCGCTAAAAAGCCCAGCTCAGCAAATATTTGCCTTTGAATTGCTATAGGTCAGGGTATCTGCAGGTAATAGCGGTGAGTGCCTCAGTCTGTATGTCTCTATAGTCGTGGGTAAGTCCTGTAAAAGGAACGAATGGGTGGGTGAATGGAACAGGGAGGCTGCTTGCTGTGTGAGTAATGGTGGTCATTTAAGAGCATTTTCTTTTCTGCTTCCTTGATAGCACAATTGTTAAACCTAGAGTGGAGGAAAGAAAAGTCTCAAGTTTACACTTTGACCCTGGTACTTACCGTGCCCATGCCCCGACCCATCCAAGCCCCCACCAAAACCTACTTACACCCAGTTCTTCTCACAAACCCGTTCTGCGCACCCCTTTCCAAATGTTCATTACGAACCCAAACATAACCTGGGCATTTGTCCATCCTTGTACCTACACACTTGCTCATTCTATTTGCCCCTTTGATACCCCACCCAGGAAAGGGGCAGAATGAGTTGTTTTCTTTGTTGGCATAAAAAAGGCAACATATTTATTTTCACAACATAACAATAAACTCAAAACACTGCAAACTAGCTTTGTGAAAATAGTTCTGAAGGTGCGGCGACTGCTCCATGTCCAAACCTTGCTTTCCCCTTTCCCAATCAAGTCCACTGTAGGCCAAAGCTCCCCCAACCTTTCTTGTCTGAGCCCCGCCTGCCCTTGCAGGTGTTCCTGGGCTGGGGGAGTGCCGTTTAGTCGGGGTGAAGCTGAGCCCTTATTGCTACCTCCACCGCCCCTGCTGTTTAGGCCCCCAAGAAGCGCTGATCCTGAGAAGAGCGAATACCCTTCCGGCTTTCCAATGGATCATTCGGAGTCTGTATCTTGCCAAAACACTGCCTTGCCGTTCTGCGACATCAACGGCCAGGCTTTGCCATTCCGCCGTCCTGTATGCAGGATGGGTGGGAAGAAAACCAAACACAACAGGTCCTTTGATGCGGCGGGCTTCCTCTGCTCGAGCTGGAATCTCCTGCAGAAGGAAAACTGGGCGTTTTATAAGCCGCCTTGCCCGCCCCCTCCTTTTGTCTCCTTTCGCAGGCATTTCCTCGGTTTCGTGGGCTTCACGCCCCTCAGGCCGATTCAAGCACACCTCCCCTTACCCAGGTGGGAGGGAGGAGAGGACCCTGCCCATGTTATTAGGGTGCCTCCTCCATTTTAATTACGTTGTAACCTCCATGTCCTGTTGCCCCTTCTGTCACAGTCCCCTCCCAACCAGCCAAGTATGCGCTATAAGTAACTCTGTGTTATTCATGGCCTGCAAAACGCCCATTTCCTTGCCCTCTGTCCCTGGTTATGGCAAGTTTGTCGTTTTTTAAAGTACCCACTTCCCTTTCTTCTGACCTATTCTACAGCCCACATTACATCCGAACCCAAGTAGAATGTAAAGTCCATTACACCATTTTTATGCTTGGAAATGATCCAACATTTGCACTTGTTGCAGGATCTGCCGCAGACAAGGCCAACACTCAGTTGCCCATTCACTGCTGTCTGCTACCCTCTACGACTGATTGCTTCCTGTTTTTAATGCTGTGTTGATAAGACCTGTTGTGATTTTGTATAGAGCCAGGTGTGAGGCCGTTTCTTGCTGTGATTGGAAAACGAAGCGGAAAAAAAGATAAACCAGAGTAGAGTTTGTCCAGTCTGAGCTCAGAAGCTTGTCTCTGATTGGGACCACCTCTAAAACACAAAGGATTGAGAACAAAAAAGACCCTTTACATTGTGACCACCTGACACATGAATTTAAAAAAAAAGTCTGTCCTATGTTTTCAGAGACCTAGATTTGTGTAACAAAATATCATAAGTGGTACCATAGGGTCCCCTCATCTCCCTAACATTTAACAATGTGGTTAGTCGGAGGGCACCATTGCTTGGAATAAACAAGTATTGGCAACAGCAACAGTTTTGAGTTTTGTGTAGACGTGGAATGGGTATTTGCCAGTCCCTCGATATAATGATGTATATACCTTTTTTAAGAATGTATCTCTGAGTAAAAAAAACAGGGGCATTAAAGATGTTTCCTTCTGTTTAAACTCACAATCTGGGTAGATCTTCCTTGCTTTCTACTTTGGACATTTCTTTTAGAAAAAGTTGTTTTTCCAGAACATTTCCTATTCACAACTTCTATCAACAGTTTAAGGAGTGTCAGTCTCTTTCTCCGTTCCCTCCCCCTAGACAGACAGCTCGCCACCTTCACCTAGTACAAGCCCACCACTGTGAGGACAGTTAGGTTTTTGTTGGAGGGTTAGATGAACTATTAGTGACATTTTGTAATCATATCCAATGCTGCCCTGTTACCCTTTTTGTTTAAAAAAAAAAAGTCAGTTGACATAATGGTACTACCTGGCCATACGATGCCAACAGCTGGAAAAAGGTGTGATTACCTGGGCATATATAGCAGTACCTAGCAAATGCCTATACACAAGCCGATGGTTTGCCAATGCTTGTTTTCAACAGGATTTAGTACAGGGATCAAGTGATAAGGCCACACGAGCAAACGTCTTTTGCTCCAAGTCCAGTGGCTGCAATTTTGCAAGGGGAAGGAAGAGCTCTCAAATCACCCCAGTGCACCAGGGTGATAAGGAGCCCTCCGTTTATTAAGCAGAAGACGGCTGCATAAAGGTGATGCAAACATGCGAGTACATTTCCCAAAGTCGTTAAAATTGAATACATACGTTATAGCAGAGTTGCAAAAGACTGTGCACGTATATAAATCTTTACCGCCTACCCAGACTTTATCGTCAATTTCCCCCAGTTTTGTACCAGGACGTTCCATGCTCCAGTTATTGCAAATGTAAACCTCTGTTCCTTGGAAAGGGTTCACGTTTTCAAGACGCATAGACATGAACAAGGTTTCATAGATAACAAAGTAAATATAGGCGTTCTCCACACACCGCAAAATGTCCTCCCAAGGGCTTGCAGTTAAAACATCGAGACCAGTAGCCAGTCGGCTTCATCACGTAAGATACCGTTTTCTCTGCACCTACGTGAGTTTTACCAGCTACACACAGTTCTGCACACAAAATAACAGAACTAGTGTTCAGCTAATTGTTACCCAGAACAAGTGGGTGAAGGCTTGGTTAAGGTATTTTTATTACACCAGTAGAGCCTTTGCAGCGGCAATTGTCATTAACTCTCAGCAGACTGCTTAGGAATAACACTGGCATGCTAAAGTCTGTTGTTAATGTTTGATAGAGCTAGCTCAGAGTTCCCAGAAGGATGTGTTTTGAGTGGGGATTAGCAGATGGTGGTGGGAATAGTTATGGGGATTGTCCTAGCCATAAGTGGATAAATAACAAAACCGCCATAAGCTGTGTCCCTCCTCATCTGACCTCTGCCTATTAGCTCTACACCAATACAATAATGTCAGCTTATTCTCCTCACTTCTTTCACTCTCTCACCTCACCACTAACACTCTTATTATGCCCATTAGCTTCTATTCTTTGTTTTTGCACTCAACCTTTTAACTGGACTCCTTTCCTTATTGCTATACTCCCTCCCATGTTCATTCTTCTGTTCTATCTCGCTCCTGCTTCCATTGCACTCTTATTTGCCTGCTTTCAAATTTCGCTTTCCCCTACTGGTCACATTCTCTTTTTTTTTTTCTTACTCATTGTCTTGTCGCTGTTGTCTTTCTCGGCATGAAGGGCTTCAAACTGGACCCAAGAGCAAGAATCCAGACTTAAGTGGTAGGTGGCAAATATGCTGCCCTGGTGAAGAAGGGAGTGGGCACTACCCAATGTTAAGAATATGTAAATAAAGGTAATTGCAGAATAAGGGGAACAAAAGATTCCCAGAAAGCACAATTGGGATAATGAGTCACAAAGATACCAGAGCAGTTTGCTCAGTTGCTGTGTGCTCACAGTAACGGTAGTTATACAACCATGATGATTATATAATTCAGTAAAAGAGACACATAGCAAACGAATGTCCTACAAGTTAGCTTATGTTTGAAGTGGACAGATCACAGTAGCCAGTGCATTTAGGGCAAAGCCTTCATCAGGGTGAATCCATAGTAAAGGCAGACAATATATAGTGATCCTATATATGGAAAAAAGGTACCAAACACAACCATCTGTTGAATACTGTTCAAACAGAAATAGTACCTTCACTGTGCACTTACTTGGACCATCAGTGCCTCAAATCAAATATTTATTTATTTATTTACTTGTTTTTAATCGGAAATGAAATTAACGATTTTTACAAGAACCCTTCTTCTACAGATGCGCCAAGGAGCTTTTGACGGTCGTTTTTCTGATGTTGACACTTCTAAGTTCATATTTACTTTCTGCCTTCTCTCTCCGGAATTTCGCTGTTATTTGGTTGTTTCTTGGATTTGGCTTGCAATGGGCAATTTTACTGTTCCGGCCATCTCTGCTATTTTCATATGGGCCTGTATGTTGGAAATCTTTTCGAAGGCAAGGTCTATCAATTTTACTGCCGCTATGGTCCATCTCGTTGTTTCTCCGGAGATTAGCCTATTCCAGACCGCCTCTTCATCTAGCGTCGTCGCCCCTTGCAGACATGGTTGTATATATCTGTCTCTAATTATGCTGGTTTTTGGGCATCTTAGGACTAGATGTCGCAATGTTTCCACTTCTTCTTTATTTTTGCATAGGCGGCAACTTTTATCCATTTTTGATGATCTAATGGCTAGGATTTGATGTGTCATCAGCAGGTTTAGTCTTGCCTTCAAGAATGTGCTCCTCATCTTTTTGTTCGGGAACTTTTTGCAGTAGTTCAGTGGCTCTTTCACCCTGTTGAACGTCGGTGGAAGGTGGGTGAGTAGCTTATTTGCTCTCGCTGCGTCTACAGTGTGGATCCAATCCATGAGTTCGATTTTTATCTTTACTCGGTCTGGGTTTTTTTTGAGATCTTCTTCTGTGCATGATATTTCATTTAGTGTTTTTTGTATTGTTGTTGCCCAATTGTTGAGCGCTTTGCAAGTGCCCGTTTTCAATTCTTCTGCTATCACCGCGCATATTGGCAATGAATCGGCCATTATGATTTTTCTATAAAGTCTCTTACTTTGCTTGACTGATGCAGCTAACGAGACCAGGCCCAACTCCCGTCTGATTGCGGGCATGGAGGTTGATTTCGGTAGGCCTAGTACTGCCTTCCACACATGTCCTTCCAATTTTTGCCATATGGAGTTCGGTAAATTGAGCGCGGCTTCCATACCATAGGTGATAGACGGCACAACCTTTGCCTTGTAAAATTTTATTGCCGGAATAATGGAAAATTTCCCAAATTTGTTGTCGACAGTCTCATTTGTGCCGTAAGTCTTTTGACTTTGTCCCATAACTGATCTTGTATTGCGTTGTCACCTGCTGATCCGTCTAAGGTTACCCCTAGGTATTTGAATTTGTCAACTACTTCCAGTTTGGCGTTTTCCAAGTGCCAAGTTGACAGTTTTGTATTTTTGTTTGCGGTTTTTTCAAAGACCATCACTTTAGTTTTTGTTGTGTTAATTTCCAGATGGTTTGACATATAATTTGCCAGGTTGTTTAGTTTTCGTTGCAGCCCAATTGGTGTTTGGTCGATAATGATGGCGTCGTCTGCGTACCATAGTCGTGGTATGATTTCCTTTCCTATTTTTGGTGGGAAAGCTCTTATTTTTTTTCTTCGATCTGGTAGTCCCCCAAGAAAGCGATAAACAGGGCTGGAGCTAGTGGGCAGCCCTGCTTTACACCTCTCTGGATTTCAATCTCTTCCGACAAGGTGCCTTGTTTATTCAGTTTTACTCTGATTTTTGTGTTTTCATGAAGCGCTTTTATTGGTGCCAGGACAGACGTTGGGCATTCCCACTTTCTCCGTTTCAGCCATAATTTTTCACGATCAATTTTATCAAAGGCTTTTGATAGGTCTACGAATGCCAGGTAGATTTTTGGGGCACCTTCTTTTACTTTCGCTTTCAAGATCTGAAGGATCAGTATGTTTATTGCCGTGCCTCCCTTCTTCTGGAATCCTGTCTGAAAAATGTCGAAGCAGGGTGCTGTCGTTGCCCATGTCCCAAAGTGGATTAACAACTGGGTTGCGTAAATTTTGCCCACAATGTCTAACAGTGCTATGGGCCTGTAGCTTTCTGGGTCTTCTCTGTCGCCTTTCTTATACACTGGCACAATTATGGCCTTTAGCCATGTTTCCGGCACCATTTTTGTCTGGGCGCAATGTGTGAAAATTTTGCTAATTAGCACCGCCCATGCCTTCGCAGATTGCTTTAGGTCGATATTTGACAACCCGTCCGGTCCGGGGGCCCTTGATGTTTTTAAGTTTTTGATGGTTTTTTCAATGTCTGTGATGTTAGCCACGTTCACCCAAGTGGCTGTCGTGTCTAATAATCCTTTGGTTGTTTGCGTTTTTGGTCGCTCAAATTGTGCCATTAGGTATGATTTCCAGTTTGACTCAGGGACTTGGTTTATCAGTTCTGGAGGCTTCGATCTATTTGTTTCTTTGATTATTCTCCAGAAATCGCTTGTTTTCTTTGAGCCAAGACTTTTCAACATTTTTTCCGCATCTTGTTGGTACATCCATAGTCTATGTTGCTTTAGCCAATGGTTATATTTCTTAGCCTCCATCTGCCAGTTTTCCCAGTCTTCCTGCTGGTTTCTTTTTGTTGCAATTTTCCTTAACCTCCTCACCACTTTTCTTCTTTCCACCACCAGTTTGTCATATGTGTGTAATGCGTTTGATGTTTCCTTCTGTTGACTCCTCGCTGGTTTTTTGTATGGGATTAGCAACGGTATGTAGTTCGGTCGAGTTTGTGGGGCTTTTTCTTGAGCCTCCTCAGAGAGTCTATAACTTGCTGTTATCGTTTTTACCTCTTCTTCTGTTAGACATACTCTAGATTGTTGGTTGTTTATTTCGAGATTGTGTTTATACACGTGATTTTCTGTTTGTGATCCTGTCCATTTGCATATTAGCAGATTGTGATCACTGTGTATGGTTCTTTGAACTTTGTATTCTTCAATTCTGGGTATAAATTCTGTTGACACAAAGATGTAATCTAGGGTAGCTTTTGCATTCAAACTCTGCCAAGTTGGAATATTCTTTTGTTTCAGAAATAGTGCTGCAACGTTATGAAGATTTCTTGGTTTAATCAGGGTCTCCCATGCAACACCCCTCTCGCGGGTCGAGTCTTGACACTTTCCCAACTTTATTTCTTTGTTCCCCTCTCTGCAATCGGCGTTTAAGTCGCCACATATGATGATGTCCGCATTCATGTGCTCTATTTTGATTTCGTCTATCACCTCTGCCATTTTTGCGCAGTACGTTTTGTCTGTCATCTTTTGGGGGTTCCAATACGTGTTTATTATGATGATTTGGTTGCCAATCCTCTTGCTAATTGATTTTCCTTCGTTGGTCCATGTGGTCAGTATTACTAACATCTCATATGATTCATGTAATTTTTTCGGTGTTGCCAGGCCTACTCCCATTTTCGTTGCTGTCAACAGGCCTGAGGATGGTCGGCCTAACAATCCCTTGCTTGCAGGTGCTATTTCCACTACGTAGACGTCTAGGCCGGGTTTTTCTTGTAGCCAAGTTTCTTGTGGGCATATGATGTCTAGTGCGCCTAAGTCCACGTCGCCCGGTCTGGTTAAATGCCTGTATCCTCTTGTGTTCCATGACCCCAGGATGAAACATTTCTTGGTTTCTTTTTGGTCACCACTTCTTTGTTCATCCCACGTAGGTGCTGGTGACCGTGTTAATTGCTAATTTTCTGTTTTGCCCATTAAGGCTGCTTTTAGCCATGCTAGCGGGCCCGTGTTCGTTGACGTATCTTTTGTTTGTCTCAGAGGTGATTTCTTTGCTCTCTCGTTTCTACTGTGGCGGCCAGTTCTCTCTGGGCTAAAATGGCTCTGAACGCGCCTTGATTCCACTCTCCTGTGTAGGTTCTGATATTCTGCTCCCGTGTCCTGGTGCTCCTTCCTTGATTGCATGTTTTGTTTTTCGTCCTTATGGGATCTTCAGTTCTCTTTTCTCTCTTCCGTTCGTCCATACTTCACTTGCCAATCGATACCCCTTTCTTCTCTCTGTTTTCCTATTCTATTCGATCGATACCGCTCTTCTGTCCGTGAAGTGAACTGGTATGGTCTTCTTTCTTTTTCGTCGTACTTAGTGTCTTTCTTTTCTTTTTGTATTTCTCTTTTAATTTCTGTCAGCCCAAACCCATTTTGGAGCATTTCAGTAGCTGCGTTTACTTCCGTTTCTTGCCGGATTGGTTCTTTCACGTGAATGTATGCCTTGGCGATCTTTCCTCTATGATAAGGCTCTACTAACGTGATGTCTTCTGTTTTTATCATTTTAAACGCATTCATTTTACTCATTAATTTCAAGATCGTCTTCCTGTTTAGGATCATGTATCCACTTTTTATATCTAATTGCTCAAGTTTGAATATACGTTCCTGTCTTTCCGCTTTCGACATACCAGTTCTTCTGTTTTTCTCTGGGCTTTTTATCTCCTGTTTTCCATGCTTTGATGACCACTCACTTATTCTTTGATCTTTCGGGGGCTTTCGTTCTTCTTCTCTGTTCTTTTTTTGTGTTTCCGTTGCTCTTCCCTTCTGGATCTCACTTGCCTCTCGGCTTCTTTTTGGTGTTTGGGGTTTCATATTTTCTCATTTCTATTTCTTTCTCCGGTTCTTTTTGCTTTTGTATTTGCTGATCTGTGTTCACCTCCATCACTTTTGTGTTTGTGTCGCTCATAAAATCTTCGACCGAGAGGGGTGGACTTCTCATTTTGTCTCTTTTCCTTCCTTTCTGGCTTTTTTCGGAACTTTCCTCTCTAATTTCCTCTTCTTTTTTTTTCCCTTTAGTTTTTCTGCTTCCTGCTGCTCCGCCTTCTCTGTCGTCGGGTCTTTGTCAGTCTTGTCATTTTTCTTTAGTTTCAATATCACTGGGACTTTGTTCTGGGGATGATTATGGAGTCCTGATTTGATTGGGTATGTTTGCGGGGGTTTGGACCTTTCCTCCATCACTTCCTTTATCTCATTGTCTCCTTTATGTCTCTCTGTTATTGCTGCGTTTTGACTTTCCCGCTCTGATTTTTTGGTTTTCTTGTTCTCCTCCTCTGTCCCTCTTTTTAGACACTCAATTTGTTTCTTTAAGTCCTCCAGCTCTTTTTCCCACCCTTTCTTGTAGGTGTCAGTTCTTTCTTCTACAGCTGTGATGTATCCTTCTATATGCGTGATTTTTGTGGACATTGAAGCCAGAATTGATGTGTTGTCTTGTATTCCTTCTTTTATTGTTTCGTATAGTTTGCAATATGGCGCCAATGCTATCGTTATTGCAGACCTGATTGTTAGTAGATCTGGTTTTTTGCTTGGGGACTCCTTTTGTGTCGGCGTGCCTAATTCACTTATCCTTCTATTTTTCGGCGATTTTGGAGTGCTGGCTATTTTCCCTGGCATAGCCATTATTTCTGTGAATAGGCTATCGCTTGACCTGGGTCTGTGTGCTTTTTCCTCCAACCTTGTGCACTTAGGTTTTTCTTTCTGTGTTTCTCTTTGTTGGGTCTCTCCATGTAGTTCTTACTTTCTCCGGGGTACGAAGTAACTGGTCTGAATTCGGGTGTGTTTTTGCCCCATCTGGGCCATCCACGTTTTGTCGTTGATCTTTAGGTTGGGACACCCTCTCCCGGGTCGGGGCCTGTCTTTGGTTGTCGTCTTCAGGTCTTGCGGTATTTCCCCCTCCTTCAGGCTGCTCCTCCTGATGTTCTTTTAAAGCGCTTTGCTTCCGTCTTTCTTCTCTTTCTTCTATTTGTCGCCGGATTGCTTTCCAGGCATTCCTTTTTTCTTGCAGGAGCTGCTGCAGGCCTATAGCTGGCGATCCTTCTGGCCCCGGTGAGACCCCGGGGGTCTGTTGGCTATCTCCTCCTGAATTTATCTCAACCGCTTCCAGCAGTTCTGCGTCAGATTGTTTTCCGATTCTAATTTTCGTTTCTGCTGGTTAAAGAAAAATGCTTTCAATGTTCTTGACAAGGATACTGGCAGTGGTCCTTTTTGCATTCCCTCATTTTTTTTTTTTTGCAGTTTTTTTTTTATATTTTCTAATGTAGTTTTCGTTTTGCGTTGTTGGTTTGTTGGTAGGTATCCTTTTTTTCTATTTTACTTCTAACGCTTTTTTTTCTTGTTCTATTTCGGAATCTGAGTCTGACGTCCCCGTTTCACTTTCATTCCAACTTTCTTCCGTGCTACTTGCTTTCCCCTCGTTACTGATGAATTTGCTACTTGCCACTTGCGTCCAATTTTCTTCCCTTTGTTTTATCTCTTCTTCTATTACGTTCTCACTTATGCCTAGTTCCTCTTCAGTGTCAGCAAACTCTGGTTCCCTGTGTACATTTGCTTGTACGACTGTTTTGGGAACCTTCTCTTTTGGCCAGTCTAGCCTTCTCCCTTCTTCGTTTTCTTGTGGTAAACTGTCCACCTCCACTCTTTCCCTTTCTTGAGTGGCGGTCAGCTTGTTAGCCTGGCTCTTGGCCAGTTCCGCTAACTGTGTCCCTTTGGTGTTTTCATTTGGGCTGTCTGTTTGGCCTCGAACTTTCTCACGGCGTTTCTCTAGACCACTCCTCACCGTGTTCTCCATCCGCGTGGGGCTCCTCCTAGCCCGCCCTGAGTCAGGTGAGGCAGGCAGGGCTGGGTGTCCTGCTCCGTGGTTTGTTGTCTTTTCCGATGATTTCTGTTCCCTCCGGTCCTCGGCGTCACAGCGCTCCTGCTGAGGGTCCGTCAGCGGCTGCCGTTTCCGGAAACCCACTCGCCTTCGGTGCGGTGTGCAGGGCGCTGGCCACCTCAGATCCCGGTAGGTCTTGTTTACTTTCGCCGCTTAGATTTATTTCTGGGGCTTGTGGTTCTGTTACTGGTTCTGTTGTTTGTTGTGCGTCTTTCTCCTTTGGTTCAAGGACGCACAAAGTAGACGTCGTGCCCACCTCTCTGAGCTCGTTATTCGCACTGTTGAGACGAGACCTCGGCGTATATAGCTCTTTTTTTCCCTTCGTGGGCGGTTTCTTCGCTGAGAAGCGTCTTTAATTTCAGCCGAGTGGCTGGCGATTTCACACTCCTTAGACGCCGTTTATTGTTGTCAGTGTTGTCAGTGTCCGAAACCGCTCCCACCTCGTCCGGTTTTTCATTTTTACTATTTTTTCGCCCTTGCTGTAATGATGGTCTCTCATATTTCTGGGCTGCCTCCATATTATGTTTACCTCTGCCTCTGCCCTCGCGGGCTCCCGTGGACTCCAGCAGACTCAACTCTCCTCACCAACCCCGCTCACCGCTCCGCTCTGGTGCAGGGTTTTTAAGCCCTCCCACACGCTGTAGTAAACAGTGGAGAGAGACTCCAGCAGACTCAACTCTCCTCACCAACTCCGCTCACCGCTCCGCTCTGGTGCAGGGTTTTTAAGCCCTCCCACACGCTGTAGTAAACAGTGGAGAGAGACTCCAGCAGACTCAACTCTCCTCACCAACTCCGAATGTAATCAAAATATGAATCTGTTTCAGGCGTTCACCAAAAAATAGAAAAGCAATGGTGCCAAAAATCCGAAATAAACATGAAGAAACGATACCAAAAGGTGCAGTACTACATGTTAAAGAACAAACGGCTGTCAAAACTAGAGGAGGCAAAAAACAAGACATAAGGAAGGAACTGAAGGGTACAACTTAATAATCTCCAGTTCCACATTCCCAAGACCAACTTAACAACGTGCACACGGTGAGTATGCTCGGAAGTGACACCACAGTGCTGAGATAGTATCAAGAAAAGTGCGGGAACGCAGGTGGCTAAAAAATAGAGGAAAAACGGAGCAGTGAGATGACGTATTGTCCCTCACCTGGGCCGCACTGTGGGCAAATATATAATAAACAATGAAAAAAGTAAATATAAGCCAAAAATAATAATCAATACATGTTGTGAAAAACCAGAGGGTGTTTCACAACCTAGTCCCCAGGGATCCCATACTAGGTGGCCAGGGAAAGGCCATTGCTTTTGTATCCTGTCCCTGGGGGTTGACTGGTGAGGGAGGATCTAGGTAGGGGGTCCTTGGGAAGTGGGGGAGAAGCAATTGATGGTGAGACGTGGTAGCCCCCTTTTTTCCACAACCCATCTAACCCCTATCCCTACTTATTTCATGGGAAAACTACAGCTACCATAATTCCTCCACACTTCACATTTGACACTACTGAGCCGAGGAAGATGAGGATTGAGGCAGGAAGATTACCTCTACTGACTTGCAATGGTTCTGTCCCTTTATTGAGACCAGGCAGAGTCAGGTACGTAATCCTAACTATACACACCTGCCACTTGTTAACACGCCCTCTCAGGATAAAATGTGGCGCACACAGGCAAACTATGAGCGAGGCTGTCTACGAGAAGGAGAAATTCTTTCGGGGCTTATGCGAACCAGACAATGGAAGTTGGAAAGCCAAGGGGCTAATCGGCAGTTGCGATGAACGAGGGGGAGAGCCATGTGAGAATTCCACACTTTCGGGACGCCGTAAGCGTTCCAAGACTGAAACCGAGTGACCAGAAAGGAGAAACCTTCAAGGTGCTTCAAAGCGGCCCGCGACCCTCTCGGGTGAACAAC
This sequence comes from Ambystoma mexicanum, assembly GCF_040938575.1. Classification (NCBI taxonomy): domain Eukaryota; kingdom Metazoa; phylum Chordata; class Amphibia; order Caudata; family Ambystomatidae; genus Ambystoma; species Ambystoma mexicanum. The sequence goes on from NC_090921.1 coordinate 310,905,122, forward strand.
CGAGTTGGGGAGGAGCAGAGGAGGCATTGGTAACGGCCTTGACTGTTAGATGAAAAGCGTTGATGAAAGAAGCCCAATTACCATGACTGGTGAGTTATTGAAGGCAACAAAAGCCCGGTTTGTGTTTAAAAGCGAAAGTAACTCTATCTAAAAGTTGAAGGTGGCGTGTGTGCTGATAAAACGTGCAATGGAAAGGGCAATTGCTGAATTGTGAGGGTGCATACAAAGTAACAGAGTGGTCCTGCGAGGCGAAGTGGCAATTTCGAAAGTCTCTGTGAAAATGTTATGAGATGAAGTATGTTATAATGGGAACCAAAGGCAAGACCGTAATCGTGATCCCGAACGAAAGTAAGTAAAAGCAGCGAAGTGTGTGAACTCTACTTATGCCAAGAGGGCAAAGTATATGAACTTTAAAAGATATCAAGAGGGCAAAATTAAGAGAACAAGAAACTACATGTATCAAGAAGCATTGGTGTTGCGAGGTGATGAAGATTGTTGATTGCTGAATTGTTTGAAGAGAGGTCGAAGTGGTTATGCAGAGGTCTATGAAAAATACATGCAGTTTTTAAAGTCTTCGACACTAAAAAGATATAAAGACAAAACGTTGGAATGGGTACCCTCCCAAAGAGAAAGACAGGCTTGAGCCCGGCTGAGGGAAGCCTGTGCTAAAAACTGTGACAAAGTGAAAGGGTGATGTAAAAAGCACGCTCAAGCCTGGGGGTGGGAAGCTTGTGTTGAATTGTGGCAAAGTAAGTCAAGAGTAGAACTGGCGGATGAAGCCTAAAGAATTGTTAGAACTGGTAAAAGCAAGAAGCGCAAGCCTGAACTGTTGAATTGGGCTAGTAAGCTGAAGTGTGCAAGACTGGTAGAACTGTAACATCCACCTATTCTTTTTAAGAAACTCTCGAGACGCTCTGCTGCTGACGTGGGGAAGGGAGTTGTTACCAAAGCCATTCTGACATTTCTTTGAGACACAATTTTTCCTTTTGTATTCCCTTGACACGTTTCTTATTTGAGAAAGAGGGCAAGGTTATATCTTTTTAGTTGGGCCTTTTTATTTTCACTACCCTGACTTGGACTTGTTTATTAGTTTAGCAAATGAGTGTATGGAATGGATGAGTCTGTGGTGCCGATAAATATCTGGAGTGAGTGAATATGGTGCCGACAAGTGTGTGGAGCGGGTCAATACGTAGAACGGATAAATTTGCAGAACAGATGTGTATATGTCTGTGTGTGGAACGGACGAATGGGAGGAACAGACGAGTAAGTGGAGCGGACGAATACATGGAGCGGATCAGTATGTAGAGCGGATGAATTCATAGAACGGATGAATGAGGGGAGCGGACAAATGTAAGAAACCGACAAATACATAGAGCGGTCGAGTAATATATCAAGCAGACGAGTAGTATGTTGTGCCGATAAGTGGATAGACTAGATGAGTGTGTGGATCCGATGAGCATGCGGATTGAACGAGGGTGTGGATGCGAACTATGGAGCGGACGACTGTATGTAGCGGACGAATGTATGTAGAGCGGACGAGAACATGTGGTGCGGATAGCTGTGTGGTGCGGATGCCTGTGTAGAGCCGATGCCTGTGTAGAGCAGACCGGATGAGCGTGCAGACCGGATGAGCGCATAGGCAGACTGGAGTGCATGCGCGGGGAGGACGGGAGTGCATGCATATGGAACACATGAGAGCATGCATGAAGCACACTGAAAATGAGGGATAGACTAGAGCATGCAAGACGAACTATGAATGCGCGAGTGTGTACCTGATCGCATAAATTGCGTGACGTACATAATATGCATTGGTATGCGGGAACATTTGAAAGAACATATATCATACCACACCCCACGCCTACTCTCCTCTTTACACCACCACTCAAATAGAACACAGGGATACTATGACACCATTCGGTATAACTGTTCTCATATCAACATCTCCCGCTCACTCCCCATCACTCTAAGTAACCACCGCTGGTTTTACACCCCCAGCCAGGCGTTTCTCCTCCGGCCTAACGCAGCCACACTCGAGCTGGATAAATTCTGCCAGAGCGAACACATTCTCCTGACCTCTCAACCACCACACCTACCGCTAAGAAGCCGCTACCACATTAACTCCGCACCAGCTGCACACATACCTTGTGCGCACACGCACCTTTTGACTCTCTTCACCCTCTCTACTGACCCGAACTTCGGTTCCCAAGGGCGTTCAACCTACCAGCGCCTTCAGACCATACCAATGGTATATAAGGCGCTATATAAATGCAAAATACCAATAACAATAATGGTTGAGATAACTCCCATTCTAGAGCTGGGGCCAGATAGGAACTCTACCAACCCAACCAAAATGAAGATGTTCAAACCTTGCATCCATTGTGTCCGTGTCTACTATTGATAACATGCCTTCCTTAAAGTGTAAAAATAATTGAAAATAAAAACTGATAAAAGAGGAATGTAATATGTATAAAAGTTTAGAAATGTAATGATAAGCAAAATATTCCAGTGAAAAACAAACTTATCCAAAAGTAACATATCAAATAGAAACTTTAAAATAATTGAGATTACTCATAAATGTCACCAGGATTCTGCAAAAACAAGGTACCTTTTAATATATTGATATTCGAAATATGCCATGCAAATGACAAAGCTGATCTCAAAAGAACATCTCTAATATGAACTTCAAAAGGTTGCAAAGTATGCTTAGATATCTGGTTTCTACATCATGCAAAAAGAAATATGAACAAACCACAATGAGTCCAGGGTGATGTTTCCTGGAGGCTGGAGCCTCTCTTCACAGCTGCTGCCGTCCAACTGGACCCTCCCATCCACCTGGTAAATTGTTTGAACTCCCCTGGCCTCCCCGTGAGGGTGAAGCCAGCGGAAAGTCAAGGGAGCAGGGTGTTTGCATACACAGGGGTGTTCGTGGCCGTAGGGTTGTATACCCCACTTCTCTGAAGACTGAGCCATCGGGTCCCACACTGGGGCCTGAGGACTGCCACTTGTTGCTGCCGATCGACAGAGCGCACCAGTGGCAATCATTTCTTGCTTTGCCAGCTGTTCCAACTTTGGTCTCTGCCCCGGGAACCCGCTATGAACCCACAAAGCCAGGGGACTTTAATACAGGAAACACCACTGCTGATAAGCTCTTTATAATTTGTGATTCCATGGATTCTCATTCTCATTGACACTCACCGGAGGTACTGGGATCACCAGAAATATCGGGAGCAGTGCCATTACATTTATTTCTTTGCATTTCCATTTTCTAACCTTCGGCATTTGATTTCACTTATCAACAAGACTATATGTGGACCCGGGTTCGGCCTGGGTTTTGGCCTTGGCCTGGGGCCTAAAAGGAAAATGTTGTCCCTAAAATGAAACCAACCCAAAAATCCTGCCCTGCTCCCCTGGGCGGATGTTGACTTAGCAACCTCCACTGGTCTTGATGCTGCTGGCACTTTTGGTAATTCCCACCTACTCATTTCAGAAATTCAACAATTCCTGGGCACTCCCAATGCCATCAACAGTTTGCTCCAAGGAGTGGGAGGAAACTACTGACACTGTTACCATCATCTGCACTGTTACTGAAACCAAAGATTCCACGCTAGCCACTTAAACCTTTGGCACGTTATCTGGCATGGCAACTGTTGTCCCAGGCTGCTCGATCTCGCATGCCCAACTGGACCTTATGGATTGCCTGGATCATTCAGATCAACAGTTTTGTGCACGGGGCCCCCTAAATATTCAGGGTCAGGTGGACCAAGTTCCAACTAAGATACTTGTCAGCTCTGGCCCTAGCCAGAATGAACTCACTACGGTTCCCCTTCCCAAAATCATGCCTTTAAAGGATAGTTCCGGGACTTTTTTTTTATTGTTCCTATGGTTCGGCCATGTGTTTTTAAGCATAAATCGGTAGATCATAGAAAACTTTCCTATGGACCTTACCCGACTTTTCGTCCATTAACGCACTCGAAAACATCCGCCATTTTATGATAATCCTATCATTTCCCCCCATCGCCCTGGCTCACCTGCTTTTGCGGCACTAAATCAAATCCCCCGCCCCTGAAACAGACTTGATCAAAACATTCATATTCCCCGCCTCTATCCGTGACGTGACTGTGCTGCGTAGGCAAACGCGCCCAGGCGTCTTCTACGCGACGCCACACAGAACCAGGAAATCAACACAGATGAGCTCACACAACACAGCGCGCCACAATTGGGAATATGAAACTGTACTTTTAAATTAAACCGCAAGATTGTAAATTTGGTAAAGTACATTTATTTGACATCAAATGAATATTCAGCGATTTGCATTTTTATTTGCTCACGTTCCAAAAAGTTCATTTCGAGGCACACGATGTTCCTTTGCTGTACACAGGGTCTTAGATCAATGAATTTTTATTTGCTCTCGATCCAAAATAGTTCGTCTTGAGGCAAGCGATGTTCGTGTGCAGTACACAGGGTGTTGGTTTACGATAAAATAAGCTCTTCGGTCGCACTGATAATCGCATGGCTGTTCCAACAACGAGGCACTAGGCCACCACAACGGTCTGTATGTTGCATCTAGCCGTTAGTACCGCGTAAGGGCATACTTGTACTTGGCGATCGTCCCACAAAATGGTCAGGGTGCTAACGTTGTTCACGCGGAGAAGCAATTGGCGATTATAGAAGCCATCCGCCGGTGTCTGGTACTCGTGACACAGACCATAATGGATGATGTACCTGTTTGAAAAACATAAAAAATGAAATTAGTCTCACCATCAGATCTTTATTAAAATTATTCATTTTATATATTAGGTCGGGAAATTATTTCATATCTAGGACAGTGCAACTGGGTATTATACGTCAAGGGGGGGCTGTAGGATACTGAGACAGTCCCCCAGTGCAGGGGTTGACAGGGAGTGCAGGTGGAGAGTGGAAGGGCCCAGGACCGAGGTCGCAGACAGTGGACCAGTTGTAGCAGGGGAGAGGGAGAGAGAAAGCAGAAGCAAAGAGGAAGGTTTTGAGGTGCTTCCGTAAAAGGAGATGGTTCTCCCCAAGATAGTGCGCGGTACAAAACAATATGCCACATAGAACGAACAAGTACAACTTAACCCGTCTTTAAAGCTACTGTATAGTAATTAAATTGCGGTATAAACTCATCTAAAGAGTTACATACATTATATTTGCATTTTCCATTGTGTCTGTGCGTAGGGCAGCCCCGAAATACCACTCCTTCTATGCCGACGTTATTTCTTCTAATGAATGAACATGAAATGGCTTTCGTTTCTGAAATTATATTCATTATCGTTTCTTACATTATTGCCCCACACCCCCAAAAAGAAGTCTTTCGGGATGGTCCCGGCCTGTCAAGGTCAAATAACAATAGAACCTTATACTGAGTCGTGGGCCATTCCGGCACCCGAGCAAAAAATCAAAGCAGCTGACCTTCACTTTGAACGAGCACACATTCCTAGTTAGCTACATTCAGTGTAAGGCCATCTCACAGGACTTGAAATTTACACTCCATCTTTGCATTTTGTCTGCGTGCTTTGCAGCCCCAGAGAACCATAAATACGGAGACATTCTATATTTTTTGAAAAATTATTTATAATACTGTTTGTTTTAATTTAATGCGCAAATGAAGAAGGTTGGATAGACACATTGCATGTACACTGAGCAATCACTTTTATTTACACATTACATAGATGCACATATTCAATGGGCCTGCGACATGAGGAGACTCGAGAGAACAGACAATCAAATTACAATCATTTAAACCGTGATGTGTATTTCTCAATGAGCTCTTCTTTAGGTGGACATGGAACAGAGGCAATGTTGGGTGGCAATGCAGTTGTCCCCTGCACAGGTTCGTTCACAACTCCATTTATGTGCCTATCTAGGACGTCAACAATAAGTCTCTCAATAAACTCATATTGCATATCCTCAAACACTGGTTTGATCACCCATTGTTTACTACTTTTAGTGAAGGCCTTATTGTAGCGAAGCGTCCCTAAAGTTCCGGTCGTCCTACTTTGTTGACGGCCAACATTATGGTTATGTGCCAAGACCGCTAGAAGAGTCCGATTTATCATGCCCTCCGTGCCAAAATGCAATCGTTTTGGCCTGTACTTTAGGCACATATTGTGGAACACCTCCAAATCTCCTGTGGCAGAATTCCGTGAGTCCCCTCAAATCTCTTGTTATAGTTTTATCAAATACAATCTTTTCAATGGCTTTGTGAGTGGGTGATGAAGGAATCAACCTCTTCTTCTTCCGTGCCTCCTCTGTGGACAAATGGCCATGTTCACAATTGTGGAAATGTTGGTTTGTGTTCCAACGGTGAACGTTGGTACAGTGTAACATTACTGACCGCCATTTTTCCAGTAGAATTTCCAACGACCCTCCACATGTTTTTGAGCTCCACCAAAGATGGTTGCTGATTGACTTGGACCACTGTGAAATACCTTGCATTTCTTTTTTTTTTTACCTGCAGCAGACCTTTTTTTATTGATTGTTTTTGCAAGATGCCAAACGTCAAATTGGTGATTTATATTTTTGTACTCTTCTCTCATTGTCTTGGCAATTGAAACGTGTCTGTCCGTGGCTATCAGGTCGATCACCATTCCCCGCGATTGTAGTTCTTGCAATGATGCTACAAAGCCAACTTTCTCCATGGCCACTGAGGATGTACTTTGTGACACCTGCACGACCACCGAACTCACAATTCTCTTACTTTCCATGTCCTGAAAGTGGTAGGTGCAGTACTTGGCTGAAAATCCTGGGCTGTCGCACTGTCCATCACCGGCTAGCCTGAACCGTTTGCCCGCGAATGTACTATCAATAGACATTTTTTCCATTCTCCAAGCTTCGCTAATGGCTGGAAATAGATAATCGGTTTGGTGTTTGTAGAACTGAGTTTTCGCAATGAAATGGATTCCCACAAACTGAAAGAAAGACTCTAATTTTTTAAAACTTGAACCACTAAAAAGTGCAGCCGCTGCACAAAGTAGATTGCCTGCTGGCAGTTGTCCCAGCATGGGTTGTGCAGACCATGAGAAAGGATATTTTGTACAGGTGGCATGTATTTTAAGGTTAGTGGCTCGAATTGCACGAGTCACATTAATCAATGGCTCCCCACATACTTCCCCACCTACCGAATGCCCACATTTCAACGGAATAATAATATCAATCAAACAACTATCGAATACAATGAATTTGGCCTCTTTCCTTATACTGTTACTCTGCATCCCAGCTGGTTCGGCCTGTAACGTTGAGGACATGTCACTCACATGAAAGGTAGAATCTCTGATATCGTCTTCCGCTATGTTCAGTGATATTGAAGGTGTTTCATTGTAGTCCACTTCATTCTCTTCCATTGCAACATCTGTTCCTTCTCCGGCGATGGGTGAATAAGATAATTTCTTCAACTTTCTCGCGGTCTTAGTTTTTGCGGGTGTGGATTCTGTGAATTGATCTCCGACTGCATCCGAACTACCAGGAGGACATTCACTATCAATGGCTGGATGTGGTATAGCTCCGTTGTCAATCACTTCATATTCTTCTTTTTTTTTTTTTTTTTTTTTAAAGTTTTTTATTAATTTTTCAAAGCAAACAACAATACAAACCAAACAGCAGTGTAATAAACAATATTCCAATAAACATTTAACCATTAGTGCGCACTACTCCCCTGATCCCTCCCCCCTCGCGAGCCATTTTCCATGTCTTGTTCCGCTTCTGTTGCACATGAGCGGGCATCGTCATCATCTGGATTTCCCAAAACCCCTGTCCCGAATATGCAGGATATCAATGTCTTCCATGCCATCAAAGAGCCCAGTTCCTCCTCCCAAGACATACAACTCGCCTCTTGCCACACCGCTGTCTCAGCCTCCGCCCATTTCTGTAGGTCATTCCACCACACCTCAACCCGTGGCTTGCTACATTTTTTCCAGCCCATGGCTATTCGTCGTTTGGCCAGCACATACGCTAAGTCTTTCAGTTTGCTTACATGTTTCTGCTGCCGAGGTCTGGGAAACCCACCCAGAAGGCATGCCCAGGCGGTGTCTATGGCAAACGTGACCCCTCTCTCTCTCAGCTTGCGCGCCGCCTCCCTCCAGAACCCCTCAATCACTGGGCACGCCCAAAACATATGCGTCATGTCCGCGTTTTCTTCGTCGCATTTGGGGCACGCCTGTCTGCCTGCATTCCGAAATTTGGATATCCTCAGAGGGGTCATGTACGCTCTGTGCGTGACGTACAGTTGTATTTGCTGCAGTCTGGCATTTCGAGACACTTTCCTGTGGTACCCCAAAGCCCGTTCCCACATCCCATCTCCCATTTCGATCCCCACCTCACTCTCCCATTCCAATCGTAGGCATGTCAGTTCCTTCCCGACTTTAGACATCACCATCTCATACAGCCTAGAAAATTCATGTCCCCCTTCCGTTGTATCATATATCCCCGCCATCGTAACCTCCGATTCGTCTGCTATGATATTCTCAGGCCACAGTTCCCGAATTTTCTTCCCCAATCTGTGGTATGTAACATATTGGCCTTCGTGCAATCCAATCTCCTCGCTAAGTTCCACAAACCCCTTAATAGCATCCTCCTGCCACACATCGCCCAATGTCACCAACCCCACCGATTCCCAGTAGTTCCTAATAATCTCCCTCAGCTGTCCATCCACCCCCGCCAGGGCAACCAGTGGAATTTGCGGAGAACACGGAAGTGGGTCACCCATCATTGTACATGCCCGTCTCCACACCTTCCACCCCAGCTTCACCATCGCCGGGTACCTTCTCGTGACAGCCTCGGGCAACCAAATGACCTCCTTTAAGAAAAATGGGGCACAGTCTTGCCCGAATAGTCTGAGTTCTGGGGTCTCTTCGTCGGACAGCCATTTAGACACAAACTGTAGTTGGCTCGCTATGTAATACGCCTCAAAGTTTGGGAGTTTGACTCCCCCCTTTTCATGAAAGTTCTGTAACTTCCAGAGCGCTACTCTGTTACGAGTACCATGCCACAGAAACTCTCTGCAAACCCCATTTATTTTAGTGAAAAAACCCTTAGGGATCATGTATGGGATGTTGCTAAAGTAATGTAGCAGCCTAGGCAGAACTACCATCTTGATCATCGCCCCACGCCCCATCATCGCTAGGGGCAACTTCTGCCAAAAGCTCATACATGCGCGTATCTTCTCAACAGCCATCTCTGTGTTGCGCTTGTATTCTTCCTCCACCGTGTGGTAGATGTCTATTCCCAGGTAACGGAATGTATTGACTGACCGGGGCACCTGGAGCACCGGCAGCCGCTCCGTGGGAACACCCCTATAGCAGCCCAACGGGAAAATGTACGATTTCTGGGGGTTGACCGCTATGCCCGACAACCTCGCATATCTCCCCATCACGTCCAGGATATATTGTAAATTCTCCTCCGGATGACTCGGGTACAATAACAAGTCATCCGCATACAGGGATATCAGATGGTTTTCTCCCCCCACCTCAATGCCCACGATATCATACTGCTGCCGTAAGTACAGTGCCAGAGGCTCCAGGGCCAAGATATACAACATCGGGGACCAAGGACACCCCTGTCTGGTGCCTCTACTAAGCTGCCATCTCTCGGATATAATCATGCCCGTCCGAACTCTAGCCAGCGGAGCGCTGTACAGCAGCTCCGCCCATCTAATATATCCCGGTCCCAGTCCGTATTCTCTCAAGGCCGCCAGCAGCCACTTCCAATTAACCGAGTCGAAGGCTTTAACAGCGTCCAACGACACTATCGCCATTTCCCCATCACTGTTAGATCCCATTTCAATCACCCGGTGGAGTCGTCTATGGTTTTGGGCAATGTTTCTCCCCGGGACATATCCCGTTTGGTCCGGGTGTACCAGTTTGCCTATCACCCTCCGCAGTCTGTTGGCCAGGACAGCCGTTAGTATTTTGCTGTCCTGATTCAGCATAGATATTGGTCTGTACGACCCACAACTATGCCCGGGTTTATTAGGCTTAGGGAGCGGTATAATAATCGCTTCCCTGAGCGATTCCGGCAACCTCCCCTTCTCGAACGCCTCATTAAGCATATCAAGCATCGGGGGGAGTACTTCCGCTCCAAAAGTTTTATAAAATTCACTGGGCAGGCCGTCCGTTCCTGGGGTCTTGCTAGTGGGTAGCTGTCGGACGACCACCTCCAACTCCCCTAGTGTTATTGGGGCATCTAGTTCCTCTCTTTCTTCCGTGCTTATCCTGGGCAACCCGAAATCTTGCAGGGTCTCCACCATTTCCTCCCGGTCGCCGCCGCCCGGATCCCCATACAATGCTTTATAATAATTTACGAATTCCTCATTGACACCCTCCTGGGTATCTATCTGCTCCCCATCCTCTCTAGTTATTGTCCTAATCGGGGGCCTCGGGGTTTCTCTTTTATATAACCATGCCAAAAGACGACCCGTTTTATCTCCTCCCGCATGTTGCCTTTCAATATACTTTTTGTAATTTAGATTACAGAGCCTCCCCCAATGTTCTGTACACTGCTGCTGCAATTTAAGCACCAGTTCGTTATCTATATGCTCGCTCTTCAGCGCCTTTTCCAGCTCTCTCTCCGCCTTCTGTAGATCGACCAGGGCCCCATTCTGCAAACCTTTCGATTTAGCAATCGCCACCCCTCGTACCACAACCTTAAAGGCCTCCCACAGAGTTCCCGCCGAGTCAACACTGCCAGTGTTGGTATCGAAATAGCTAACTATTTCCTCCCGCATGTCTTCCCTAAAAGCCTGGTCTTTAAGCGCCTCTGCGCGCAGGCGCCACGTCGGGATCCGCGCTCTGGGGCGGCCATATTGCCAACCCACCACCATAGGCGAGTGGTCCGAGAGGACCCTCGCTCTATATTCCGCACTAGACACATCCCCCAAGACGTCCGACGTGGCAAAAATATAGTCTAGCCTAGTGTGCAACCGCTGCGGGGCCGAGTAATGCGAGTACTGTCTCTCATTGGGGTGCTTGGTCCTCCACACGTCATCGAGCTCAAAGTCCCGCAGCAGCGTCCGCAGCACCCGGGCTGCCGGGGCGGGCCTAATCACCTTATCGTCGGATCTGTCCATCCCCGGGTCCAACACACAGTTAAAATCCCCTCCCCAGAACACCGCACTCCCCACACACCAACTCAAGTTGGTACTCATGGTCCGGAGGTACTCTGCCGTGCCCTGGTTCGGGGCATACGTGTTCACTACACACATCTCTCTGTTCTCGACTACCCCTCTCACCATAGCCAGACGCCCCTCAGTATCCACACGTTCCTGCTGCAGTTGAAACGGGACATGCGGCGCCACCCAGATCAGCACGCCTCTAGCATAAGCTGAGTACGCGGATCCTACCACCGTTCCACCCCACTTTTTCTTCACCAGCTCTAATTTGTCTCGGGTCAAATGCGTCTCTTGCAGTAATGCGACGTCTATCTTTTGTCGCCTCAAGTACAACATAACTTTATTCCGTTTAAGATAGCTATTGAGGCCCCTGACGTTCCATGTCAACAATTTTAGCTCCCCCATGATATACTGATATCTTGCACTCTTCCCCCCGACCATCCCTGCTCGTTCATGCTATCCAGAAGTCTCATCCAAAATCTTCCCTCAGGGCTCGCGATCCCGTTCAAACCTCCCAACACTATGTACACCCCAACTGCCCCCACACCCCCCATTCCCCCTGCCCATCCCCTCCCCCCCCCAACTCCCTCCCCAACTGTTGCCCAGCTCCGTCCCGGAAACTCAGGCCCCCCCACATCTAGTTCCGGCTGTTACACACAGAGCCCAGTAGGGTAAAGTCGCCCTAGCGGCCACTTAACTAAGAAATACTAAACGGGGGTGAATGGACCAGCCCTGAAAGGCTCCCATGTACGACAACAATTACAGTGCAAACAGTGCATTTAACATCCAGTTCCAGGCCCGACCTCCCCAGGCCATAGCAATAACTATAGTCAAGTCCCATAGTCTCCAGCAACACCCTCTCTCGTCTTAGAGCACTTATCTCTCATTGCCGCCTTCGTCCGCCCGGACCTCCGACTCCTGGGGGCTGCCCTGCATGTCCAGCCAACCCATGGCTTCCTCCGGTGACTCAAAAAACAGGGATCTATTATTGTGGATCACCTTTAATTTGGCCGGGTAGAGGAGCATATATTTCTTCCCTGCCTCTCTCAATCTTCTCTTGACCGCCCCGAAGTTCATCCGACTCCTCTGCACCATCATGGTGTAATCTGGGTAGGCCGTTATAGTGGCCTCCCCCCTTTTGATGGTTCCTCCTTTACGAAAATGCTCCAAAATCCTTTCCCGGTCACGGTAGTTGAGGATTTTGGCTATCATTGGCCTGGGCGGACCGCCCGGTGGAGGCCTCCTAGCCAATGCTCTATGTGCTCGCTCCACCGCAAAACCCTGCGACAGCGCACCCCCGGTGATCTCTTGGAGCAACATATTTTCAATGAAGTCCGTGGGGTTATGGCCCTCCAATCCTTCCGGGATGCCCACAACACGGATATTGTTCCTTCGGGCGCGCCCCTCCGCTTCTTCGGCCCTGTTCTCCAAGTTGCGTACTTTCTGTTCCAAAATATGCAGGTCGGCTTTGTGTGAGGCACAATCTGCCGTGTTGGCGCTGCCCTCCTTTTCCAGACTCTCTGTGCGCTCCGATAGGGCCTTCACATCCTGTCGAAGTAGGTTCACCTCCTCCCGAACTTCTCCGACTTTGAGGTCGAGCGCTGTTTTCAGGTCCGCCACCACCATTTCAAGCTTGGCCTCCCAAGCGCTTTTCAAGTCCGCTTTCAGTTCAGCGAGAGCAGCCAGCACGTCCTGGTTTGGGCTAGCCGCGGCCATGGGTGGCTTCTCCTTGGTCCGAGCACTCTCTGGGCCCGTCGGTGTCTTGGTAAACTCGTCCAATGTGGGCTGTTTTGCTCTCTGTCTGACGGCCTTATTCGCCATTCCTCAGCCGCTGTAAGCCGTGGGCCCGTACACGCGACCCCGTCATAGGATCAGCCACTATCCGAGTGTCCCCCAAAGGTCAGGGCCAAAGCACGTAGTCCGTTGCACCAGTCAGCTCAGGCGGGTCCTAGTGCCGACCGCCGACCGTCGCCGACCGTTTCCCAGGCCCGCGTTAGGTCATCGGTGCCCACAGAGACGCGCTGACGCTCTCCCAAAAGCTTATCTGTATCTCCACGGCCTGCACCGCCCACGTCGCCGCCGATCACCGCGAGGGTGTTCCTTTCAACGCGTTTGTGTCCCCTCCATTGTCCGGTGTGGCCGCCATTTTCACTCCGTCCGGTCCGCGACTCCAGGAACTTCAATGGCATTTATCTACCGTTGCCAGGCTTGTGGAGGTTTCAGCTCTTCCATAGTTGTGCAGCTCACATTCATGGACAGGTGCTCTCATTTCTGGCCTGCGGGAGTTAGTGCCAATGCACTATTGCATAGGATAAATGTAGGATCTCCGGGAGCTCTCCCAAGAGCGCGTCCCCTCACATGGCTTCCAAGCCACGCCCCCCACTTCATATTCTTCCCATTGGCACGATGCATCTCCAGTCTCGAGTCCCTGCCAAAAGGTTTGACAAGCAACATCTCTCGTTCGCTTCACTGTCTGTGTAGATCTAGTTCGTACACCCACTCGCAACTAGAGGACAGATTGGAAATGGGATGTTCAGTTTAAACACAACTTACAGTATTGAACTATTAACAGTGAAAAACAACATAATATAATGACCAGGACACTAACCTTCTTTTGCTTTCTTTTCTTTGAAACTTTCTTGCCTCGAACTTCAACATCAGGACGCTGTTGCTCCGACTCGTGTGTGCATGTCTCCACTTCCTCTTGCGCTGCAACGACTATATTTTCATGATAAGCACATCCATCACGCACTGACGCTCCATCGACTCCCTGAAACATAGAACTTTCATTAGTATGTATAATAATATTGAAACCACAAAATGTATTTGGGGACCAATACCCACGTAAATCTCAATAGCAAAACACGAATGAACGCTTTGTGTAGAACATTCAAACGACAATTATTCACGCATAGTTGATCTAGTTAGATGGAACTGTCAAGATCCATACCTCGGGCTCCTCATAGACTTCCATTGATGATATTATTGAAGATGATGCTTCAGTAACTCCCTGAAACACAGTAATTGCATTAGTATGGTTTTCTATTTTGTTAAAAAGAACATAAACTTTGTGCAGGCGTCAACGGCTCATCTAAATAGACCTGCACAAATGATCAGTTGTCTAAAATAAATAATGGATATGTAAATATGATTCGATTTGCTTGATCGTATGAAGTTTCACCACCCAGAGATCTGCATCAACTACTAGGGGTGATGTTCTTGTAGAAGAAGCTCGGTCATCTCCCTGAAACGTAGTACTTGCGTTAATAAAGAAGGAAGTATAGCGGATGTAATCACGTCATATGATTTCGCTTGATCGAACTGTCAGTATCCATACCTCGAAATGCATAAGAACATCAAGGGACGATGTAACTGCGGTGCACACTTCTGCAAGCTGTTGCGCCGACCCGTAACTGCATGCTCCCCCTTCTTCTTGGACTAATGCTCCATCGACTCCCTGAAACATAGGACTTTCATTAGTAATGAACACAATATTGAAAAAAGAAGACACATAGGAGGGCGACGACAGAAGGACATATCAATGGCTAAAAACGAAAGAAACATTGTGTGTAACAATCACGCTACAAGAATGCAAGATCTGATGATCTCCATCGATGGAACTGTCCGGAAACGACCTCGAGCATCTGAGTGACATCAACGGTAGTCGTCAATACGTTGGACTCCTCAGCATCTCCCTGAAAGACAGTACTTGCATTATTTTGGATAACAATAATTATAACTGAAAACAAAGACTAGAGGACGAGTACAAGGGTGTACCATTAGGTAAAATAATTACACGATAAATTAAAACTATTGATTTACATGCCTAAAACAAGTCAGTGGCAGAATAGCCAAGTAAGATTACCCGATAGGCGCTTGAAGTGGCTGATGACTGCAATAACGACATGGATGGAGAATCTTCCGCCTTCATATTGAGTGGATACATAAATGGGGAAATTATTGTTAGCTAATGCTACACACTACCGCAAGGCCGAGAGATAAATACGTAAACTTGACTCACCAGTGGAGGGATGTGGACGAATAGAGTGGGAATAGCGGTTGAGAGCAATTTTCGCCTCGCTCGCGGTGTGTTCTTCTTTATTAGCAATGATGTGGAGTACATGTCAGAGGTAAAGTGCCTGCTGCAGATGCGGTATCGATCACCCCTCTTGTCCGCAAAGACTTCTAGGACTCTACTTTCAAGCTCAGACGGTGGATATCCGCAATATCGGACGCATTCTCTTATCTGATCTATTGTCTTAGGGAAAACATGCATTATAGTACCTTCAGATTTATTATGGGTCTTCGAAGGGCAACCGCCAATGGAACAGGCAGGCATTGTGGAAAGTTCTGAAAAGTAAAGATCAACAATTCTCTATGAATACCAATGTAAACTCAGAAGATGTGACTAGTTCCTTGCATGTACTGTCTTGAACGAAAAGAAATTGGACGCAAAATGATTATGGTACATGGCCTTACCTTGACGAACAAACGGTTAGATGCAGGGATCAGAGTAGTTTCTTGTCGTAGAACAGGGAGCAGTTCACAGGTTGCAAACTGAGGAGTTTCCTCGAAGTGGTCACGGAAGTTCACAGAGACGAAGAGCAGATAACCAGCACCTTCACGGGTTGACTAGCAAAGCGCAAAGAAGTGCTCATTAGAAATATGAAGTGGGTTATAAAGGATTCGAAACTGGGGTGTGTTTGTGAATGAATGACGTGTATATGTCGTGGCATTATGTGGTTTGCAGGGGGGCGTCCAGCGTGAGGAGGGATGCTTGGCAGGCGACACGGGGTCTGGAGGTAGACATGGGAACAACAACCCATGCTCTATAGACCACTTTGAAGTGTACATGGTCTTTGGCACCTTTTGGCCTTTATCGCTCCCTGACAGCTCCACTTGCCAGCGCAAGTACCCCGGTGCGAACTGCCTTTGATAGGGCGGGGGGTGGATTGGGGAGGTGGTCGTGCAGACAAGACACAGGAAGACTCGTGAATGGAGACACACTTATGTGGATTGCAGGGGGGCGTCCAGCGTGAGGGGGGATGCTTGGCAGGAGACACGGGGCGGCACGGGCCAGAGGGGGTCATCTCTGTACCCGGTGTCCAAAAGGATGATTTATTGGGCGGCCTGCGTGAGGGAGGATGCTGGCCGGAGACATGTGGTGTGACAAGACAAGGCACAGGAAGACTATTCAATGGAGACACACTAGATTCATTTAAAAAATCAAAACAACCATTGTTAAAATATATGTTGGGTTTTATTTTAGATCTTAATTTCAATTGAACATAAATAATAAACATTACACATTGTAAAGTTCCGGTTGCAGCACATCCAGGGAAAATCCGCGGTATTGTCCACTGTCGCGGATGAAATGTTGTCTAATGGCAAGTACCGCACAGGCAGGTATTACTCTCCGAACGCGGTGTCCGAGCCTCCCGTGAAGCCACCAAGTGAAGCAACGATAGGCCACCCTGTACCACCTGTGAAAATGAAAGATGCATACTGTATTAAAATGACAAAACTTTCTTATCAATGTCGATTCAGGTAAAAAATGTCATTCTGCTTTGAAAAAAATTCTATCTAGAAAATGCACAATATGGAACCAATTTACATGCATTCGAATGATATGTAGATGTAATTTTATATGTGGGAGACGACCATGACATAGTAGTGGCATCACTGACATCACAACCAGAGTATACTTACTCGTTACTCGGATTACGCGGACGAACAGTGCCGCGAAGTTCGTGCATAAGCACCATCATCATCCACAACACGGTCCGTGAGAGGCAGGCTTCCCTGAACTCTGGCAGCTCGGTGATGCATTGCGTTCTTGGCTCGGCTTCCGAAATGTAGGCCAAGCACCCGGAATTTTCACGGCAGCAGCAGTTCTCCTCCTCAGTTGGCATTAGCTCACACCGATTGCACGTGCACAAGGTGGAGACGCCGTCCATGCGACATGGTCCAGGCTCTTCATCCGTTGACTGATCCTCCCAACTGCCGTCCGAATCCCCATCGTTTTCGCGTGTTTGCCTTTCCAGTAGTTCTTCCTCGGTGTACTCGGGCTCGTACATATACGGCATTATTGTAGCCATTGTGTGGTAAAGAAAGTAAAATAATTTACAGAGATGGTACAGGTGTTCACAAGGCCTAGAAGCGGCGAAGGTAGCTGACCAGAGCACAGAAACGAGTCACAGAATACTCAAAGTAACACAGAGAGGAATGGATTCGAAAATCTGCTGCTGTGTGTTGTGAAACGGTGTGTTTATACTTATAGAGGAAAGAGGCGTCCTGCCATTTCCATGGCGACACTTCATTAGCTGAGGCGCAGCGATTGTTGCCACGAAACGTGCTTTGGCGTTGGGAAATGGGCGGTACGCGTCTGCTGATGTCAGGCTCAGGGGCGGGGGATTTGATTTAGTGCCGCAAAAGCAGGTGAGCCAGGGCGATGGGGGGGAAATGATAGGATTATCATAAAATGGCAGATGTTTTCTAGTGCGTTAATGGACGAAAAGTCGGGTAAGGTCCATAGGAAAGTTTTCTACGATCTATCGATTTATGCTTAAAAACACATGGCCGAACCATAGGAACAATAAAAAAAAAGTCCCGGAACTATCCTTTAACTGGACAGGAGGGCAATTCACTCTCAATTGTGGGCATCGATGAAGCGACTAGCCAGCTTCCCCCGCCTCCTCCCCCCCCACACCCCAATCTGCATGCATGGGCGGTGAATTAGAGGAGTTAGTGGGGTGCTCAGCAAATACTTTGGAAGTGAGTAGCGCATATTTCCTGGGACTCCCCAATCACCCGGTATCTAACAGGGAAGCAGCATGCAGGGCCACTCGTGCCATCTATGCTGTTCAAGGGGAGGGGCGTCCGGAGGGAAGGGAGTGCTGCCTTAGTTGTAGCGCGGTGCTGGCCAAGCTCTCCTTAGTGAACAATTGCTCTTGTCCCTCATGGCAAGAATAACTGCTGGTATACTGTACACGCTGTTGTCAGAACGGTGCCGTTCTGACAACAGCGTGTACAGTATACCAGCAGGTGTGAGTGGATGAAAGGGGCAGGAGAAGGAAGTGTGTGTGTGTGTGAAGGATGATGGAGAGAAAGCGTCTCCGAAGGTGGTCACAAAGACCAAAATGCATCCTTTTCTTTACCCCCTTTCATTGGAATAAAAATATTTTACAAACTTCCAAACTACTTTGAATTACAGTATTATTGTTCAACATTGAAAGAGGAATATGCAATAGATTGAATTAACGAATTAACTTAATGTGGGAACCACACATGTCCTTCCAGCTGTTTAGGTAACCATACCCAGACAAACATTCAGTTAAATCTAGCGTATCACTCCATTGTGCAAATGGATCGTCATCTGGCAACAGGACCAAATAACCTATGATACAATACAAGAGATATCCGAATAATTATTGTTTAAATGGCTGTGCCCACTCAATCCCACTTGGAAATCCAATGGTTGGAAAGAAAGCAGAAGTAGCTACTGCACCGGCCTTACGGGGGGGATGAGAATGGGTCTTGTGTTAGGCCCAACGCACCGAAACAAGTAGGACTGCCAAATGCACTCTGTACAGTCCCCATTTTAATATAATGGTTTAATATAAAACCATTATATTAAAACAAGACAGTCACCCCCGAGTTAAACAAAGGTTCCAGTGGGAGTCACCATGGGAACCGAGCATTTCCCAAAAAAGTTAATGCTGAAAACGATAAGGGGCCGAATCGAGGGCTGCAGGACGAGAAAATCCCAGGGACAATTAAGATAACGGTGAACACAGCCAGGGGGTCGGCTAAAGGGTTGTCTAATTCTTCAAGTAAACCTATCATGCCCCTTTGCTCCAGCTCAATAATCCTACATGGAGTACTGAAACCGCCCCCTAAATGAAAAGGACCAAGGGAAGCACTTAGAAATAAATGCCTGTACTGGCTACGCTCGGTGAGGGGATGTCTTTTCTGAAGTATTGACCATATTGTAGACTGCACTAGGATACCTAAGATTGGGGAGGATGACTGTGACTTTGTCAGGATAACTCCCAAGAACTCCAAATATGGCCGGGGCCATATTGAGCTCTGGATGGCTACGTAATCCTCGGAAAACCAGTGTCATTGTTATGTGCCACCATCTCTGAGGAACTCTGCGTTTACCAACGGTCCTGACTGGGGCAAATGCTGCTCCACTGGGGGTGAGACCTGTGGGTTTCTCCCGACCAATGGTTACTAACAGGTTTCATGGAAATGCCTGAAGGAGACATCTGTGTATTAGCTTAACATGGCCCTGGTCCCTTGGACACCAGTTTTTCTTTCCTACTGATCTGTGATAATGTTTGTCTTGGGTGGGTTTTGAAATGATTATAATGTGTGGTGTGAAAACCTTTATGGCTTTGGGTCATACGACGATGACATTAAAAAAGGCAGCGACTGAAAAAGATTAAGTAAAACAAATATCTAAAGCAAAGAGCCTAGAGGAAACCTGCCACATTGCATTTCTGCGTTCATGCTCCCTGGTGCCACAGAGTGTAGACTGTTGATGCAGTAGGCTTCTGTGCTATAAGATTTGGTGTGCATTATCATGGCGTGTGGTAGTGATGACCTCTGGTATCTGGAACTGAATTTGGTAAACTTATGGTGTTGCTTGCAGAAATGACTTGCTATTGCCGAGTTGAGATGGAGTCCTGATGTTTCACTTATGTTCATTCCTGCTTGTCTTGGCTGCTCGTTTACATTGCCCCACATAGTATGTTTTATCTGCAGTTTGGTAGGCTGCCTTTTTCTCGGCTCCTGTGTATTCAGTGTTACCAACAGTGCCGGGTGACTGACTCCTCCCACTGCATACGAACCTCCTAAAAGCTGAGTGCTGCAGAAGTTTTATCTGCATTTTGGCAGTACGGTCTGTAGGACTGAAGGAAGGTCAAGAGACGGAAAGTTCAGTGGGTGAGCTTGCATTTCGGATACATTTTTGCCGCTCTGTTTTAATTTGCTTTGAATTTGTTAAATTGGAAAAATGACAAACTGGAAAAATGACAAACCTGAGTAGTAAAGTACAAGCAGTGGCCAACAATCGTGATACAATATTGGCTCTGCTAGTCTTCCCAAACAAAAAGGACAGATTGGGGTTGGCCATGGCAACACCGGCCGCTTTCACCACCATCTACTTACACGCATGCCTACAAAAGTTTTTACACTAGGGTCCTAATAAGAAGGCGACTAAGTCTAAAATGAAGGATTATTTCCCGTTGTTGAGGACAAGAGAACATTTTGGGCTGGTTGAAAGTAATCTTGGCCCACTCCCGCCGTCAATTGAGAATCAAATATTAGGGAAAACAGAAACATTAGTGAGGAGGTTGCGCCTGCGCAAATGAAGATATATGGGACTGACTTACCACTATTAAGCGCCTCATTATAAAATACGCTGCCAATATTTACAGAGGAAGATTTTATTGATGGCCGATTACACTGGATTCTATTGTGGTGGAGTTGTAGTCTGGCAGAACTATGCTCCTACTTGGACTGACTTTCATTCTGTTTTCTCATTCCTGGTGCAGATTTGTGGCAGGATGTGTGATGAATTAAAAGGCCAATCAGGTCATCTTAGTTTTATATCAACATCACTTGTAGAAGTAGAAAGGAGTGTATGGTGTAGTAGGTGACCACCTTGAGGGAACTGTTTCTGTTTTAAAGCTTGGCAGGATTTCTGAAAATAGGACAACATCGGTGAACTGAGAAACTTTTTCAAATGTTAAACAACTGAAAGAGCAGAAAGCAGTGATGGAAGGAGGTGAGGGAAGTGGACTTATTTTCAGCAAACTGCCTCAGGTCAAAAAAGGGAAGAACAAATATATGAAAAAGTAGAAAGATGGCTGCATGTTGTCTAGTGGGGTGTGGGGGTGCTCAGGTCAATAAGGCTGGCGAATGGCCTGTCTGCCAACCAAAGGACATGTTTCCGAATGGGGAAAGGAGGGAAATTGGTGGACATGGCCAGGGAAAACAATAATTAACTTAATGTGGATTGTCAGACCAGCAGTTTAAAGGCTAATTAGACTCCCAAAATAAGTATGACTGCCTTTCAATGGAGAGGTGAAATGCGCATTTTCAAAACTAATTTAGATTAAAATCTACGGTTGTATACTGTGAACATCATCAATAGGGTGACATGTATTGCGCCTATTGCATCAGGTCCCCCCGAGCCAAAAGTATTTTGATTCCCACACAGCATAGGTTTGAATAAATGGTATATGACAAAAAAAGAGTAGGAGAAGGATAAGAGAAATTAACAAGTGAGTTAGCTTCTATGGTAAAGGATTCACCTTATTAAGAAGGAAAAATAACGTTGGCATAATTGGCTCAAATCACATCAGTACCCCCTTTATCCAAAGACTGGGAGGCCATGCTGGTCGTTATGGATAATACACAAGATGTCATTTTCTGGCCAATAGTTAACTCTTTGGACATTAAACAAATGGTGGTGCAATCTAACCCAATTGAGGAAAAAGCCAGGGCTTAACATTTTAAGATCCTGCATGGAAGGGATTTGTGTGAGCCTGTGGAGAAGGTGATGGCAATTGGAAATATAAGTAGAAGACGTTGAAAGAATGATTAGGAAAGCGAGTAACTCCAGAGCAGGGGGAGGTGGGCAAATTAATTGTCCAATGATGTTTTTAAACTGTCCGGTGGGCTGGTATTTTACATGCGCTTTTTGACGACATCATTAGGAATAGGTGTACCCCCGATTTCCTGGAAAAGTGCATTTATTATCCTGATATATAAAAAAGGGGACAGGCCGAGTCCGCTAAATTAGATGCCTTTTACATTAATAGATGCGAACAGCAAGCTCTTTGCAGTATTAATTCTAGTAAAACTTGAAGAATGGGAAAAGGAAAGTCATATTTTAAATACATTCTAAACAGGCTTCAGGAGGAACATTGGGACTGCCTGTAACAGCTTTCTTATGTCCTATGTCCAGAAGCTTGCATGGAGTAAAGAAATTATACCACTATCTGCCGCCTCCCAAGATCTCTCAATGGCGTGTGATTTTAGTGACTAGAAACCTGTTGTGGAAGAAATTGCATGATTGGGTCCTGCCCTTGGGATCATTCGGAATACTGATATACCTGTGTTCTGGAACCTCTGTGCAAGTAAGACTTGATGTTGAGAGAAAAATGTCTGGGGAAATTATGACCTGCTCTGGGTGAAGACAAGGGTGCATGTTGGCCCCTTGCCTTTTTATTTACATGTGTATATTGGAGAAACTTTACAAAATGCAGCGTTTGTAAGCCCAAAGTTAGGGTAATATGTGTAACATGGCTAGCATACGCTGATGATTTTTATATCATTTGATAAGTCCCAGTCGATCTTCAACGCCTGCTCAGAGCCTTTGCAAGTTTTATGGGGGATTGTACATTAAAAATCAATCCCTCAAAGGCAAAAATAATTACTTTTTGTACAAAGGACAAAAAGTGTAACCATACATGGTATATTAATGAAGAACTCTTGGAGATAACCACTATACTCTATTTAGACTATACTGTATTTAGATATACCTATAATGGCCTATCCGTGTACATTTCTTTTATAGAGAGTGGTTGAAAAAAAAAAGCGCTTACTCCCGTTTCCGCTCATTCCAACTCCTTGCACCCCTACATTGGAACTCGCTCCCTCTTACAATCCGCTCTACCACAACCTTCACCTCATTTCAAACTTCCCTTAAATCCCTCCTCCTCCATTCTCCTCCTTGAAAACTCCTCCTCTGCCCTCTTCACATCTCACCCACCCCCCCCTCTTCTTACCCTCATCTGATTCCTCTCTCCCCTCTCCTACTCCTCTCTTTTCCCCTTCCTTTCTCCCTCGCCCTGTCTCCTCCCCCCACCTCTTCCCTCTCCGCCGCCCCACCTAAGTTAATTGCTCTTTGCACTGTTTTGTTGAATGATTCATGATGTAAATTTTGCTCTCATTGTTAAATGTTGTTGTTATATTGTATTTTGTTGTTTCATTGTACAGCGCCTTGGTATAAAGCGCTATATAAATAAATAAATCAATCATTGGCGGGACAGATCAAGGCGATTGATAGGAAATTCAGTACATTTCCTTTGGCACGACTGTTAAATATAGGGACATAGTGCTTCACAAATTATTATATGGTCTTGAAGTATTACCGATTTGGTCTTTGGAGGAATTGTTATTATATGAAGCCTTGATCTGGAGGTTTTGGGCCTAATTCAGACACATTTTATAATGGCAAAACCCCATTGGAAAACGTTCTGTGAATTAGGCCATTTGTATTTCCTGCCCCAGTGCAAACCGATAGCTGTTTAGGAAACTCATTGGCTCTTCCATGGAAACGCTGTATGCTTGTATGGGCAAAGAAATGCTTGCATCCCGTTAAGGATATTGCCACTTATTGTACTAAAAAAATGGTTGAGTTAGAAGTAACGTATGCAACTCTTTTAAATAACCCAGATTAAAATTAAAGATCATGCAGAGATTAGATTGAGACTTGGAACACTATTGGTGCCCACGCAGAGTATATTAAAGCTGCAGTGGTATATACATGATTTGGTGTGGAGGAAGACATTTCCTGACTGACTCGCACAAAATATGTACGTGAGAGGGCTCATGAATGTGATTAATACTAATGAAATTATCTGTATAAGGAGCAGGCTGACCAAAAGTCTTGCCTTCTGTAGAAATCTGAAAATCGTGTACTACTTAAAAGATTTGGTGATTTCCTGCCGATTCTTTGGTCCCTGCGCATCTTTGTTTGGTAAATCTGTGCATTATTTGGCAGAGGTAGACGGGTGGGAGGGGGAATCTGTGGTTTTATATGCTGTGGGCAGGTCAGTTTCGATGTCTCTTGCTATAGTTCGATTTTTAAAAATGTGTGGGCAATTTGAAATGTATTGTTTTTTTTAAATATTCCTAACGATCTCTGTTTTAGGGTACTTAAAGATGTTGAGCAATGTATTTTAGGTGGTTTTAGAACAGTGTTATGTGATTTTTATAATCCTTTAAAAATTTAATGGTATGCAATTGTAAATTAATAAAACAATAATAGTATAATCCTAAAGAACAATTTCTTCACCTGTTCTGGGATGGTATACAAAATCACCCTTGATAACATTGTAACTGTTACAGTTAGCACATTGTAAGCATGGGAGCGTTACCCATATGTCTTATAGACACTTGTATGTATTTCGGGACCTCTGTTAACCAGAAGATTCCTCAAGTTTTCACATTTAAATGTGAATGTAGGGGAGGGGACAGAGTAATGTTAGTCTTACTGTCTGCGTTGACATTTTCCAATTTTTAAGAAGCATGTTACATTTTGCATCTCGGTATTAAATGTCCATTCTCTAGGAGTCTCTAGCATGTTATCCCGGAGTGGAGTGATCTCTTTGGGATGATGCACGATTCCTTTCAGAATCATATTGTCGAGTTCCAATCTGCTCCGTGCCTATCACTGGCTTTTGTTTTTACCCTAAGTGTTAGGCAGAAACCTGTGCAGTTCCCTTAGGGACCACTGCAAAAAGTTTAAGGCTACAGGTGTTGTCAGTAAACCCAATTGGTAGCAGTCTGTACCACCCAGATTTACCCAGTAGCTGTGGCTGAGCAGTCAGACTTCTCTCAAGAAGAGATGGGCAGTATATATGGTATACACATTGGGTACAAAAATACAGTAGCACAAGCAAACACTTAACAGAGCTTTGGTATAAAAGTATATAATTATTTATTTAAAAACATACTTGTAAAAATACACTGGCACTAGTATGTCAAGCAAGTTCAAACACAGTCACTAGAAATATATACACCTCCCTGATTAATTATTCGACAAGTGTTGGGAAAAGGAAAAGAACACCACTTATCAATACAGAGGTGAGCGCTTAACCAAAATGGCACTCCAATAATTATTTAAAAAGGGAGGAAAAAGGCAGAATTAGGAAAATGCACAATACCAACACTTTTAAAAGAACCACAGCAAGTCAAGAAAGGCAGAGTCTACTGTAGAGCAAAAAGTTCATAGGCCAGGCCCACTCTTGGAGAGAGCAAGGCGGAATGTGCCCAAGATCACACAGTTGAAGTACACTTTAAAAGTCTTTGCAGATAGTTCAAAAGGAGTTGGATCAGTTCAGAAAAGTTAGTTAACAGGTCCCAGGTCACCCCAGGATAGAGAGGATTTATGCAACACCTTGAACAGTCTGTTGCAAGGGAGACCATGTGGGACCCAGTACCTGAAATGGTGAGAAAGCTCCAGCGGGGGCAGTTGTTCCTGGCAGCGGGTGCAAGTCGGTGCTTCGTCCAGGGGAAGAGAAGATCTCGACGTCGAGGAAAGCTGGAGGTCGTTGCACTGCCAAGGAAGAAACCAGCCGCAGAGTTTCCCAGTTAAAAGGTACTAACCTTTTATTCGCGGTAGTGGTGAAGCGTGGCTATCCGGCCACCGGGGTGCTTTGCACGGGCGATTCGACCACGAGACGATCCAGGAAGGCGAAAAGAGGGCGAACTGGTTAACCCCACCAGGAAGAAGACTCTACTGTCGTCGGGAAGTGGTGAGTCGGTTCAGCAGGGCTCCACCGGTGGTGTCGTCGTTGCAGGTCGACTCAGCTTCTCCCTCTTTGGATTCTTTAGGTCCTGTGGCGACTTCTGAAGTTCCAGTCCCCAAAGCCCTGCTTTTATGCAGAAAACCCCCATTCATCAGTCCTAGCTGTCACTCAAATATGCTGGGCCAATCACACAAGAGTGCGAGTCCAGGGTGCCTATTCCCCCCCCCCCCTGCCACACATCCTGTAGACCCAGATAGAGTGGCACCACTTTTAGAGGCTTCTGTGTTGGAACAAAGAGCTCGACTTGGGTTGGAGTTGGAGGCGAACACAAACGCCATTTTAAAACCGAGTCCTGGCAAAAAGACCCAATCGGGGAATAAATATTAAATAAATAACCCGGCGGTATCTTTAACATTGCACCAAAAAAATGGTGCGTTTAAAATCAATGGGAAAATCCCATAGGAAATATTTCGCGTGATAACCACTGCCACCAGCCAAAAACTCGACGAGGGGGGACTGCACAGACCCAGGGGAAATCTAATGACCCCTACCAGTACTTCCACAATATGATGGTTTGTACTGGTTCTGTTCCCCATTTAAGACTAGTAAAGTCAATGGTGACTTTACATACCCTGGGAGACAGTAGTCGGTCCCAGGGTATGGAGTCTATGTTTGGGGGTCACTATGACACCCATGTGTTACTGGACTGAGGGTGCTGTGTAACACTCTTACCAAAAACACATGAAGCTCTTTGGAGTAAAAGACCCCATAGCCCATAAAACACATTACAAAGTCAAAGGACATTCTCAAATCATGCCTAAGAGTGGGAGAAAGAGTCTCGCTCTTAGCAGGAGAAAAATATAAACCCCAAAAATCCAGCAAAGCTGCTCAGGGACTCACTAGGTTTGGGAGATTAGCCTATACAGAGGATTCTCCCTAACACTTGCCCTCCCCCCCCAGACTAAGGGACAGGAGGATTGAATCCACTCCTGGATGAATCTCATACCTCTAGTTGATGACATACATCCTAGAGAGACCATCAGCATTTTGGTGGTGACACCCTGACCTGTGCTCAATGGTGAAATCAAACCCGTGAAGGCAGATTGACCATCCCAATAGTTTTGGGTTTTCATTTGCATCGACCATCTCAAGGGTTGGTGGTCAGTCTGAATGACAAAAGTAGAACCATACAAGTATGGCCTAAACTTCTTCAGTGCCCACACAATGGCAAAACATTCTTTCAATTGTTGCCCACCTTGTCTCAGGATCCTTCAGCTTTCTTCTGATGAAGCAAATGGGGTGCTCTTTACCCTTCTCATCTAGTTGGCTAAGGACTGCACCTATACCTTCATTAGAAGCATCTGTCTGCACAATGAAAGTTTGGTGGTAGTCGGGAGCTCTCGGTACTGGTGCTTGGTCAAGAGCTTTCTTCAGGTTTTCAAAGGCCTGATTGCACTCCTCATTCCATCTGACCTTCTTAGAATTTTGGAGAGGAGATTACATTCAGTGGAGAAGCTATGGTCCCATAGTTCTCAATGGAATTCCTGTAATATCCAGTGAGGCCTAGGAAGGCTCTCACTTGGGGATTGAGTAGTAGGTGTTGTCCAATTTTGCACAGCTTCAATCTTACTGAGCAAAGGCCTTATTTCTCCACCTCCTACCTCTACCTCATGCCCAAGGTAGACCACCTTACTCTGTCCAATCTGGCATTTACTTACCTTTATGGTCAGGTTGGCCTTCGCAAGAGCCTGCAAAACATGTCCTAGGTGTTTAACATTCTCTTCCCAGGAGTGGCTGAATACTGCAATGTCATCCAAGTATGCCATGCAGAAGTCCTCCATCCCAGCCAGAACCTGATTGACCATCCTTTGGAATGTTGCAGGTGCATTTTTCAGTCCAAAAGGCATAACCTTAAATTGGTATAAGCCAACTGGGGTAGAAAATGCAGTTTTCTCCTTGGCATGGTCTGTCAGGGCTATTTGCCAATAGCCTGACGTTAGATCAAATGTGCTGAGGAACTTGGCTGCACCAAGTCTATCCACCAACTCATCTGTTCTAGGCAAAGGGTGGGCATCAGTCTTGGTGACTGCATTAAGAGCTCTATAATCCACACAGAATCTCAATTCTTTGGATCCCGCCATTGGTACTAACACCAATGGGCTAGACCATGGACTAGTAGAGGGCTTTATTACCCCGAGGCCAAGCATCTTGCTGACCTCCCCTTTGATGTGGGATCTCACATTTTCTGACATTCTGTATCCTCTGCTCTTGACTGGCAGACAGTCACCAGTGAGTATATCATGCAGGCCCCAAGGGGTCAAGCCTGGTGAAAGTGAGAACAGGGAGGCAAACTGATTTTACATAGATTTGCACTCCTCTTGTTGCTCAGGTGTCAGATTTGAAGAGCGATTTACTCCTTTAATCTTGTCATCCAATGGTAAGCCTCTGAGGAGATCAGGGAGAGCTTCACTCTCTTCTTCCTCTTCTGTTGAAGCTAGAAGCAAGGCTCCTACTTCAGGCCTGGAGACATACGCCTTTAGTCTGTTGGTGTGGAAGACTCTGGGAGCCTCCTTGGGATTGCCCAAGTCCACCAGATAGTTCACCTCTCCAAGTTTACCCACAACCTTGAAGGGTCCCATCCATTTATCTTGCAAGGCCCTCTGCCTTGTTGGGATCATAACTAGAACTAGCTGGTCTTCAGTGAACTCAACCATGTTAGCCTTTTGATCATGCCAATGCTTAACCTGAAAGCTGGACAAGCTTTGGTCATCACTAGCTTCTGCCATCATGTGTGACATTCTCCTCCGGAGACCTATCACATAGTCAGTCACTCTGACTGGCTTGGGGGAAGGAGCACTCTCCAACCCCTCCTTAATCAGGGCCAATGGACCTCTGACTGGATGGCCATAAAGAAGTTCAAAGGGAGAATAACCTACTCCCTCCCGAGGGACTTCTCTATAAGCAAAGAGAAGGCATGGCAGTAGAAGGTCCCACTTTCTTTTAAGGGGATCTTCTAAAGCACCTATCCTGCTCTTCATGGTTCTGTTGAACTACAGCAATGCAGTGAGTTTTTAAGCAGCTAAGGAACTGTGGGGTGGCTGAAGAAGCTCTTGAGGGTTCTTTGCTTGTGTTCAGCCCGCCCCTAGCTGGAGCAAGTTGCTAATGGTGAAGTGCCGGTGAGGGTTTGTGGTTCTGTATCAGAAACTGTTACATATTCAATCGGGGGCCAGGCATATTCAATTAGGTGCCAGGCTTCATCCTCATCTAGTCTGTCATGATTTTCATCATATCCTGCATGCCAGAGCCTAACCCCCACCCCAAATGCAGTTTACATGCCTTCCTGGGTTGCAGCAGAGAATAGTGCTGCACCATATGCAAGCTTTGGCTCTCTTTATTTAGAGCAAGAGAAACCACTACACCTGAGCAAAGGACCGCCTTACTATTGGGCAGCAATATTTTTGGGGGTCTACCTCTAGAGTATCTAGGAACCAATGCTTATTGCCCGTGTGTGTATGATAAACATTAGATGTTCATATCTTCCCTACATAGTGTTATAATTCAAACCAACAAGTATGTGCAATTGGAGAATAGCATTTTATACTTTTAAATAGAAACACATTAAGAATGTTCTCAAACTCTTCTTTATATATATATATATATATACTCTTGCAGAGAGAAGTATAGTCAAACAATATACAGTTACCAATGTTAGCAATAAGTAGTTGACTTATATTGTGACGAATCACAAGAGTCAGTCACTTCTCTCCAGGGGCAACCTTTCCCTGTGAGGCTAGGGAGGTGAGCCTGCTACATGATACGCCTCCTGGGTGTAGAGGCAAGCGGGAGAGACTGTCACCCCCACCCCTCTTGCAGACAATGACTCTCATTCTGATGAGGAACTCCCTAATCAACCTACCTATAGCCCATAGCTAGTAATATCTGCTAGAAGACAACCTGAAGAACAAACTGATATTTGTTATCGTCACCGTAAGGCTTCAGATGGAAGTGTCTGACACAGAGGTGGCATTTTGGTTGATACAAACTTTTATTTGCATACAAAAGGAAAGGAAAAGCCTGACTTGCCCTACTTACTATAAGGGCTTTCCCTACCTCAACAAAAATACCAAGGACCTGGTCAGGATGTCCGTAAAGTAAAATGTCCACTGTCCTGTGTCCAAACCTATTTGCCTCCCTTACATTTTCCACTAACAAACGAAAAACTGGATGTCTGTTCACCCAGGAGGCCCCTCTCACTCTAGATGTAGACTCCACGGCACTGTTGTTGTGCAAAGAATATATGGTTAAATGTTAAGACCAACAAAAGGAAAATCTGTTCTTCACGCTTCTGGGAGGTACCCCGTTGTTGGTTCTTGCTTCCATTCTTGAGCGCGATACAAATCCTCTGGAGGAATCCTTTTACTCTGTTCCTGTTAAACAAAATAAATCCTTCCAGCCTTGTTTCAGGTCTGGTTCACTAACCTGCCAGACTTGACTAGATAATATTTTAGTCCCAAAGGATGTTTGCTTTGCCATCCTGTTTTATTTATCCTTTTCTAGTCTGGGTCTCCCAAACTACTTCTGGGCTCCAGCCTTGTTTGTTTGTTCTCTCTGCTCTGATGAGGACTTTCAACTCTCAGATATTTTACTGATGGGCCTTGTCCGCTTTCATTTGGTTCCCAGACCCTGTTGCTCTGCCTCGGCAGGACTTCATTCCCTCGTGTATCTAGTGTCCGCTTGGACAGGCCTGGTATACTTTCCTGCCAGGCTCTATATCCCCACAGGTGTAGTCCTGCTATTGGTATCAGCTTGAGTACTCTGTTATCCCTTTGTAATCTTTGGGATATACTTATCTGCTTTACAAATTTTTTGTCATTCTGCAAAATACTGCTTCTGTCCCCCTGTGATCTTCCGGATAGATTTGTGTGGTTTACAAAGTTTGTATCAATTACAATGCCTCTGGTACCCCTTTGTGCTCTTCAGGATATATTTGCATGGTATGTGTGGGTTTTCAACTCCTCCAGCTCACTTAATGCCTTAGCCACCAGTCCGACCCTGTCCCTACCTTTTGGGAAGCCTCAGCTCGGTCTCTGGTTTCTTGAGGTCTGTCAAAACTCCATCTACACGTGTGCCTAGGCCAGTTCATGCACATACCTATTCTGCTAGCACCCCAAAGTGGCCAGTGCCTAGGAATGCATGTTTCCGCTTCCACACACGGTTCTCCTCACGTTTGCAGAAAGCGTATTTTCTTGCACGGTACATATTGCCATGGAAACTGGGGAAGCCAGGACCGGCGTTTCGTCACGTGCTCCACGCAAGAAGGCACGCATCGCCAAGTCATGTGACAGGGACAACATAAGCACGTCCTCTTCCAAGTAACAGCGCTTCTGATAGAAGTTTTGCCAGCGGAGAATTCTTGTATCTCGTTCTGCTTTTTAATTCCTTGTTGCTGACCGATATTTGTTCTTGGACTCTGCTTGCCTCCTTCCACGTCTGTACCTTGCTCCTACGAATGCCTGCTCTACGGCTGCTTATCGGAATGTCTGTGATTCATTGCCCGCTCAACGCCAGACCCCTTGCCTACCTTATAGACTCCTTACACAAACCCTTGATCCCTTTCCTAGCATCACCTCTCCTGGACCCCGTTGTCTAACCCCATGAATCTATCGGTGGACTATTTTTGGACTTCTGTTTGCCTTCCGTGCACCGACTAGAGATTTCCTTGTGCACCCTATGAAAGGATGGGTGTCCTCGGGCCGTCGGGTTGGAGTTTGGACTTCTTAATCTCCCGGATTCCCTGGTTTCTTCACTCTTCTTTCGGAATTCCTGGATTCTTCACTTCCTCTGAATTTCTGCTCGACTCGCTCTTGGTAAGAAACATTCCTTCTGTTTGCTGTATTCTCTGACCTTGCATCGCTCTTATGTGGTATCTTTTTGGTTATAGGTGATCAACATTGGCTGAGAAACCGCTGAACTAACATTCCGGTTTTCGCGTGCTGGCCCATATAGGATACGCTCTGACCAGGAGATTAGCCTGATCCTATATCCATTCCTTGCTCTTTCTGCTTGTCTTCTTACAATTGCGCTAACAGTGTCTCTTTCCTTGCAGCCAGTGTTGTCACTGTAGGTCCCCTGTCTTCCAATCAATAGACTCCTTGGATTGTCACATCTGAACAACCAAGGGGTACGTTGGTTGGAAGAACTCTTCTATGGTCATGAGTTATACAGCCTTCCTGATTAGTGGCAGGAAGTTCTGCTATACCTACAGAGAGGCATCCATGGTAAGGGTGATCCCTAACAAAATCAAAAACCTTTATTACAAATGGACACCTCTCACCCACCTTCGATGATTGTTCAATTGGTCTCGCAGATATGACAGCGGAAAATGAGGCCACACAACGTCGTATTGATGCCCTCCAGACATGACCCCTGGGGGTAGAAGCACCTGCTCCTGTGGTGCCTTCTGTCTCGGATTATTCACTTCCTCGACAGGACCTTGTTCCTGTACTAATGTTGGCTCCATTTCCTTTGCCCCTGTCCCCCCGCCCCCTTCAATAGGGACCCGAAGTTGTTTAGGACTTGCCATCAATCAATGCGGACTCCATTTTTTTGTGTCGCCCGGCATCCTTCGCGGATTCCACCACCAAAGCAGTGTTTGCCTTATTGAGGCAGAACCGCTGCTGCATGGGCCAATCCTTTACTAGAAGAGGGCAGCTACATGCTGTATGATTGTGATTCCCTAATCACAGCTATGGGTTGTGTTTTTGACACGCGGTACAATACACAAGCCACCATTTTGGAACTCCTCCGCTTGCACCAGGGAAACGCCTCTCTGTTGACTTAAGTGAAATTCAATCAACTGGTAACTGAGATGAGTTGGCCTGAGGAGAAAAAGGCAGCCATTTTTACAAGGGCTTGTCCGATTCTCTCAAGGATGTCCTGGATACTGTTCCTTTGGTTCCCACAACCTTCAATGAGCTGTTGGATCTGGTGCTTCAGATAGATACCAGAAAAGCAGAAAGCTAGGGCAAGAGAAGACCACCTCCTCGGTCTCCATGCTATCTGACACCACAGTCAGCAGGGATGGTGAACCTATGCAGGTGGGCGCTATAACAGCCAGACTGCATCAGAGGCCATGGTTCGCTATGCGAACACCAAATGCCTGGAAACAACGGTGGGGCCCGCGGGAAGCAGTGAGGTGGACACTGGAGAAGCAAAACTCGAACCTGAACGTTCGAGCCGAAAGGAGGAGGAAGGAGACACTGAAGGAAGCAGTCATTTGTGGTCGGGGGCAGACCTTGGTGCCATCCGCGAATTGTGTTGCCTGAATGCGGATAGTGGAAACCCTAATGCACGGCCGGTAGCGGGGTTGAGAAATGGCGTGGGTCCTACGGGCAAGGAATGCGGAAACCACGACATAGGTGACCAGACGGAGCAAGGGTCTGCCGTGTGTTCCGCGTGTACCGCAGCATGAACGACCAACGGGGGGAGGTTGTTGGGTCAAGACGCCACAAACGGGGAATGGAACAAAGAAGCAAAAGAACTGTATAACCTCGCACTCGTATAACAGAGAAAGGAGACCAAAAAGAAGGATCTTGGAAGGTCTTTATCCTTACCAAAGCTAGGGACCTCTGACTGTACAAACCCCAATCTTCACCTCGTGGCACATGGCGGGGAGACGACATGGCGATTGGGAGCACGGAAGGAAGGGGGCGGTGCTTGGGAGGGTTTTTATATCCTCGGACATAAGGAGAGACCTGATTGGTTCAAGAGTGGCCAGCCCCTACATAAAGCAAAGAGAGACAAAGGACTGATGGGGAGTTCTCTCTCTTCTTTCAGAATCGGTTTGGAAGCGAGGAGACCACAAGTCCATACAAGTGGGCTTTTCGAAGATTAAACGGAGATTTCTGCCTTACACTCGCAGAAACACCATCAGAGTCATCTCGGCTGGAAAGAGAACTGATATTTGAATTAATATTTTCTTTTCATTTCTTAAAAAAAGTCAGACTGACTTTTGTTCAACTTACCTACCTAGTCCGAGTGGTCTGTCACAGGTGCCATGCGTAGTCCGTTGTCTCTGGCAGAGAGAGAGAAGGGGAAGAACAACCTCTGCCTCTACTGTGGCTCATTTGAGCATTTCTTACGGTCTTGCCCTAAAAGGCTGGTCAAACGACAAACACCAAAGCTCTATGAAAGATTGAGTCTGCTTGTCGTGGTAGATGGTACTACCGTGCTTTCAGGCCTGGCTACCGAACGCACTGTTGATTTGCATATGTCCACTAAGTGTGGACATTCGGAGTCTATCGCTTTCGACTTGATAGCTGCCCCTCAGTACAATATTTTGGGTCTCCCTTGGCTCTCCCACCACAACCCGGTCATCGATTGGCCTGGTCACAAAGTCTGTTTCTGTTCGGAACATTGTCAGATCCATTGCAAGGGCACAGATACTAGAAGCCCACCTGGACCTAGTGTTCCACTCCCCTCCCGAAGCAATATGAAGAGTTTAGTGATGTCT
Source organism: Ambystoma mexicanum (assembly GCF_040938575.1). Lineage (NCBI taxonomy): Eukaryota > Metazoa > Chordata > Amphibia > Caudata > Ambystomatidae > Ambystoma > Ambystoma mexicanum. The sequence continues at coordinate 310,939,302 of NC_090921.1, forward strand.
TTAGCAAAGGTAACGCAGAGCAATTACCTCCACATAGACCTTATGACTGCCCCATTGACCTAGTTCCTGGAACGAAGAGGCCTGTCGGTCGTTTGTATTCCCTCACCCAGAGTGAACATTTTCTATTAAAGGAATTGACAAGGCCCTTCGCATGGGATTCATACGCCCGTCTAAGTCTCCCGCTGCATCCCCTTTTGTTCTTTGTTCCAATGAAGGAAGGGGACCTGAGGCCTTGTATAGATTATAGAGCTCTCTACGCCCTTACTATCTGCAACCAGTATCCTTTGCCTTATATCTGTACTATTTGATCAACTGGGCACTTCTGTCAGTTTCACCAAACTAGATCTGTGCAGGGCTTACAACCTTGTCAGGTTTCGTGAGAGTGACGAGTGGAAGACCGTTTAAGACTCGGTACGGTCTTTTTGAGTGCTGCGTCATGCCCTTAGGGCTTTGCAATGCCCCGGCCACGTTTCTGATTTATGATCCGGAACATGATTGACGAGTATGTCGTGATTTACCTGAATGACATTTTGATATACTCTCCGTCCCTCAATCAACATGTTCTGCATATCTCTTCGACTGTTGCAGCGTTTGAGGGAAAATCAACTCTTTGCCAAACATGAGAAGTGTATATTCCATGCCACGGAAGTGGAATTTCCTGGCTACGGCCTGACCATAAGAGGGGTGAAAATGAACCACACCAAGGTGAAGGCAATCCTAGAGCGGCTGTCCTTACCACCATAAAGGTATTACAGTCCTTCCTGGGATTTGCCAATTTTTATAGGAGGTTAATTCGATCCTTTTCATCCGTGGTTGCTGCCTTAACCGCACTTACCAGCAGCAAAGTTCCCTTCTCATGGTCCACTGCAGACCAGGAGTCATTTGCCCTCAAAGCGGCCTTCACCACTGCACCTATCCTGCAGTATCCTGATCCGGCCATACCATTCAGAATTGAAGCAGACGCCTCTGACGTGGCCATAGGTGCCATTTTGTCACAAGTGTACAGACACTGGTGTGCAGTATCCGGTTGCATTCTACTCGCAGAACAGGAATTGTTGGTGGTTCGGAACGCTTTTATGGAATGGAGGCATCACGTTTTGGGTGCCTCTCACCAGGTACATATGTATAATGATCATCGCAATTTGTTGGCCCTAAGATCCGTTAATTGTTCAATGGCACAACATGCTCATTGGCACGAGTTCTTTGCAATGTTCGACTTCACCCTCTCATACCGCCCTGGACATCTGCATTCAAGGGCTGATGCTCTTCGCGCATGCATGGCACAGCTCTGCCAAGTGCGCCTGACGGCGCGCTCCTACTCCCTAATCAGGTGGTTTGTGGGTCACGCTCCAGTCGTCTTAGATCTTCCATCCAGGAATGGGCCTTAAGGAAGCCGCCTGAACTGGCGGAATACAACATGGACATTGCCCACTTGCTGCCCTACTATCAAGGATGTGTCTACGTTCCCGATGCTGATATTCGATGCAGTGCCTTGCACTGGTGCCATGACTCTGCGCTGGCTGCTCACCCAGGCAGGAGGAAAACACTTGACCTCATGTGCCGGTGGTGTTGGTGGCCCTCAATGCAACAGGACGTCGCAGTGCACGTAGCGTCCTGTGCGGTGTGTACTCCATGTTAAGTCCTCTTCGTTCAAGCATGTAGGACTTCTGCAACCCATGCCTGATCCGCAACACCTGTGGAGCATGCCCGCCATGAACTTTACTTGCCCCCTGTGCAGGAGTACAACGCTGTGTGGGTTGTTGTGGACTATTTCCCTAAGATGGCCCTTTTTGTGCTGTGCCGTGCTGTGGTTTCCCTACCACACCGGCACTCTGTTTCTGAAAAATGTATCTCGTTTTCTTTGGGCTCCCAGATGTTATAGTGACAGATCGTGGCTCACAATTTACTTCACATTTCTGGAGGGCACTTACATCTTCCTTCGGCATAGACCAGAGGCATTTCAGTGCATAGCATCTGCAAACAGACGGCCAGACAGAGAGGCTCAACGCAACCCTAGAACAATATCTGCATTGTCTCACTCTGCAACACCAGGAAACCTGGTCATCGGTGCTGGTTGCTGCCGACTTTGTCTACAATATTCCATGCACACAACTACTGGGTCCTCGCCATTTTTTGCTCTTTATGGCCAACACCCACATGCTATTCCTTTTGGATCCGGTTCTTCCTCTGAGCAGCCTGGCTGCACTTGACTGCGTTAAGGATGCGTTAAGGATTCTGCTACCGTGCTCCAGCACATCAAGCAACATCTGCTGGATGCCCAGGAACACTCCAAAGCCTTTGCGGATATGCATTGTTCACCTGCCTCTGAATACACGGTTGGCATGCAAGTCTGGTTATCCACAAAGGATTCCGAGTCTCAGGTCTTTGCTGCCCTGATTTGTGGGTCCATACGAGGTCACTGAAATCATCCCTCTGGCTATAGGGTTAGCCATCACCATCCTGGAAAACGCATCCCGTGTTTCACATTTCCTTGGTCAAACCATGTCTCCCTGATACTAGGCTTCCTTCTTGGCCCCCTCCGGTCACGTTGCATGGCTCCGATGAATACGAGGTACATGCCATTCTTGATACCAACCTCCGTCGATGGGTGTGCTACTACTAGGGGTGTCACGGTATTAGTTTTATGACGGTACAATAACCTTCTTGCCAAATGACGGTATATCATGGTTATCGCGGTATAGCAGGTGGAGTTAACTAATCTTAACATATTTTCTAAAAGGTCATAAATTGTCAGATTTATCATCACAAACAAAACCATGCACCCAGGGCCAGAATTGGGCTTTTCAACATACTTTCCACTGAAATGCCACCCCTTGCTTGCACCAAACACAAACGCACGTGTGGAGAGGAGGGGGAGGTGGGGCCCTGCTGCGACTGGCAAAGCAAACTGAATAGCTTTTCTTAAGTGGTCATTTAGGTTTTTAGCTCCCCCACTGGCTACTGGTGAAGATGAACATGCATGCAAAATTGATAATCTGCATGCCAAAGATCAATGGAGTCTGATGGTAGTATAAGCCTGTGCACACACACACACGCACTCTCTCTTTACGTTACAGCCTTTAGTTTACTTCTGGGCCAAAAGGTGTTCAGTAATCACGGACATGTTACCCTTTGGTATGGCAGCAGGGAATACCCACAGAGATGATTAAATTTCGCAGTGTGACTTATTATATGTAAATTCAATGATAGAACCAGGGAAATCCGCCATTGTCATATGTTTAGAAAACATTATCCATTATAAATATATAAACCCCAAAGCCTCCAACCCAAAGTCCCGGGAGGAAAGCTCAGCGGCAACGTGCGTGCCTTGGAAGCAAGACGACACGAAGCAACACAGGTTCGATCCCTAGGTCCGCGCTTAGAAACCTCTGGGTGTTTAAGCATGTTATAAATATGCAACTAAGACAAAAACAATTACGCAACAAAATAAACAAAACCAATTTCTTTAACAGCGCCTCGATGCCCTGGGGCTGTGTGAGCGCTTTTAAAAAAAAAATGTAAATAAAAAAAGTAAACCCCTTTCCTTCTTGGCACTGTATTTATTCTTCCTATTGCTAACATGTTGATTTTGTGTCAGGCACGTGTGGTTTATGGAATGGCATTAAAAACTGCTCAAACTGAAACTACTTGGCAGACGGCACATCCAACAGTGCAAGACCAAGACAGCGCAGAACTTGCTTACTGCAGCCTTTCCAAATCAGATTGAAAAGCACACTTAACGGTATGAACGGTATACCGGTATAAACAATGACGGTTATTATTGTTCAATTAAGTGGTTCACAGTATCTTTAACGGTATACCGTAATACCGTTGCATCCCTAGCCACTACCTGGTTGATGGGCTACGGTCCAGAAGATTGGACCTTGGAGCCTGAGGGCAACATCAACGCACCCCTCATGCTTTCTCATTGTCTTGCTTCTCAGGATGTGGGGGGGGCCGTTTGGGGGAGGATGCTGTCAGGACTCCGTCTACATGTGTGTCTAGGTCGCTTCATGCACGTACCAATTCTGCTGGCACCCGAAAGCAGCCAGTGGCTGGAATGCACGTTTCCGCTTCCACACACGGTTCTCCGCACATTTGCAGAAAGCGTCTTTTCCTGCACTGTTCGGATTGACATGGAATCTGTGGAAGCCAGGACAGGCTCTTTGTCACGAGTTTCGCACAAGAAGTCACATGACAGGGACAACATAAGCACGCCCTGTTCCAAGTAACGGCGCTTCTGATTGATGTTGCCGGCAGAGATTTCATGTATCTCGTTCTGCTTTTTGATTCCTCATTGCTGACCGGTATTTGTTCTTGGACTCTGCTTGCCTTCTCCCACGTCTGTACCTTGCTCCTACGAACGCCAGACCCCTTGCCTGCTCTACAGACTGCCTATCGGAACATCCTGTGATTCATTGCCCGCTTAACACCAGACCCCTTGCCTGCCTTACAACTGTTCTACCTTCCTTACACCGAACCCTTGATCCCTTTCCTAGCCTCACTTCTCCTGGCCTCCGTTGTCTAACCCTGTGGACCTATCGGTGGACTCCTTTTGGACTTCCTTTTGCCTTCTGTGCACGGACTAGAGACTTCCTTGTGCACCTCTGAAAAGATAGGCATCCTTGTGCCATCTGGTTAGGTGTTGGACTTATTCATCTCCCGGATTCCCTGGTTTCTTCACTTTTCTTTCAGAATTCCCGGATTCTTTACTTCCTCTGTTTTGTCTCACTCTTGGTAAGAAACATTCCTTGCGTTAATTGCAGTATTCCCTGACCCTGCATCGCTCTTATGTGGTATCTTTTTGGTTAGGCGATTAACACTGGCTGATAAACCGCTGAACCAACACTCTGGTTTTCGCCTGCTGGCCCATATAGGATATGCGCTGACCAGGAGGTTGGCCTGATCCTAAATCCATTCTGTGCTCTTTCTGCTTGTGTTTTTACAATTGTGCTAACAGGGTCTCTTGCCTTACAGTCGGTTGTGTCGCTGTTGAGTCCCCTGTCTTCCCATCAATAGACGGCTTGGATTGTCACGTCTGAACACCAAGGGGTACGGAATAACTCGTTCTATAGCCTTCCTGATTAGTGTCGGGAAGTTCCCCTATAACTACAGAGAGGCATCCAGGGGAAGGGTGATCCCTAACAAGGTAGTGGAGCGGAGCATCGCTGTTACTGCATTGCTCTGCGCTCTCCTTCGCCTCGCGGCTCCGCCGCTTTGGTTTCTTCCGCTCGTCTCCGCTGCCTGCATCCTACCTCTTCTGCCGGTCCGTCTGCCATCCTGTTGTCGGTCAGGTTCACCTTGTCTGGACCTCTCTGGTCTCAGCTCTCAGCCTTCGGGTCCCCTGCCATAGAACAAGCGTCTCCTTGCATGTTATTCCAGGGCTGGTTCGACAGACCATTGAGTCCGTTCCTTTTTAGGATTGGGGCTGCTGCTTGAAATCTATACCGTGAATGGTGGGTCTGTGCACCCTGGTTCAATCTTCATCTCAGTATTCATTGACCTCAAGGCTCCCAGGACCAGGAAGACTTGGGGGGTTAAGGGGAGTAGGGATACCAAAGGGGTTAATGGATACCACGTTCTCCCAGGGGGACTTGGGAGGCCATAAACAACGGCAACAACACTTGAGGGCACCACGGAGCATGCCAAGCTAAAAGCAAAGAGCCGAGAAGCCAACCTGTCCTTCAAGGAAGAGAGTCCCGTCCTGACCAAAGTCGCGGTGACGTTACACCTGAGATACGAAGGTAACTGGGATTGTGAAAGACCCAGGTGGGGCACCGAAGATACCGACTGGGTGTCATGATGCCCGCTCCCGGGGAGCCGGTTCAAGCCCTGCGTCCCCGAAAGCGGACATCCAGTCCCCAAGGAAGGACCCAGCAACCCCATATAGGGGCCCTTTGGACAGTGTCCTGGCGCCTCTGGCGCCAGGCTCATAAAAGACATCAGTCCTGGCGCCTTAGGGGCCAGGCTCATAATGGGAGTGTTTGGGTGCACTTACCTGATGCAGACCATGCTGCAGGATCCCGGCCTCCTTGAGGCCTGAAAGGAACTACTTTACCTGTGGGACTAATTTACCATCCGGGCGTGGTCGGGGAAGGATACATACCTGGAACTTCTTCCAAGACTATTTAAACCCCACCCGAACAGCCACACGTGCTTCGCGTTGTTCTGCATCTAGCAGCTGGACGCTCACCGTGTCTGCTCCTGCATCCTGACTTCTGCCACGCCTGCCAGCATCCTGGATCACCTGCAAAGGAAGAGAAGAAGAGAACAGAAGAAGGAAAAGTCCTTACCTGCTAAATCCACATCCCGGAGACATCTCGCCGACAATCCTGAAAAGGAAGACTTTTATTTAAAAGCTCATTGCGTCGATCGCTGTAGCGCCGCATTCCACTCACCTTTACAGGGCGCCTCCATGTTCAGCAGCGATCATCCGGATTCGCAGTCACGCCCCAGCGCGTAGGGAGAAAAAGACCAGAACAAAAGGTGAGAGAGAGAAGGTAATAAGGAAAGCTAAATCTCCATGTTAAGACTTACCTGTTGATTCATTCCCTCTTCATTTCGGGTCCACGCCGCATCCTGGCATTTCCGGACCCCGGCCCCTAAGGGGGAAAAAGAGACATCAGCGTTAATGAGCGAATGAAAAGACATTACCAAAAAACGCTCATTAAAGACTTACCTGATTTCTACAAGGATTTCACCTCTCATCTCGGGTCTGTGCCTGTTCTCCGGCATTCCGTACCCCGGCCCTTATGGGGAAAAAGACACTAGCATTAGTACATTAATGCATGGACACAAGGGGAACCTCTTATCAAAAAACTTACCTGGAAGCCAAGCAAGTTTGGTTTTCACCAATCCGAAAATCCAGTGAAGTAACTGGATACCAACGCGCCCCTGCATCAGAAGCAGGATGGGGAGCTCGTCCTTCCAGACCCTAAGGTGAGACGCTACGAGGAATCACAGAAGGGTTTCGAGGAGGGTGAGAGGGGAAAGTGGGAGGCCGATTGCATTACCCCGCAGACAGTTAATCCCCTATTTTCGCCTACAGAAGGATACTTCTGCGAGCCAGACAAGCCAGATTTGGGGGCCCGGTCCAGTCCGTCTTCCGGACCCTGCGCATCACCTTAGAAGAGGTCAGAGCAGCGCGAACCAGGCCAGCGCCTCCGTGGGAGTCAGGTCAGCGTTACACTGGGACGTTCATACTCATCCCAGTAGAGGCCTAGTGTGGAAAGCGTGTAAGAAGAGTGAGAATTATTACAGGAATGCTCCTACCCGTTCCAGTAGAGACAAAGGGTTGGAAGTGCACTAAGTGAGAATAATTACTGTAACACTTATACTCCTACATCCCGTACCCTTTCCTCCATACTTGTGGGACATTCTGTCCTTTTGGATTAGACCGGAGCATTTTTGTAAAAAGCATCAAAGATGTCTGTCCTTGATTTTCACACGCGGTACCGCACATGGTCGTAACCCGGCCCTCCTGAGCTCTGCACCGCGCATTGGCCCCCCCAGTCCTTTTCTCTGCGCAGTCGGGGCTGGACGCACTGGCATCACTGGGAATTTGTATTCCCCTTTATCCTTCCCTCCGGCTCCGGTTCCTCTGTCATCTAGTCCTCCGTCTGTGCCTGAGCGTCTGGGATTCGTGGCCTGTTCTTCATGCAAATGTCGCTTCGCGAGTGCGGTTGCCCACTCTTTGCTGTCTAAGCCCGGAACAACGCTGGGATTTGTGTTTCTACTGCGACACCCTCTCCGTCCGGGCACTCTGTCTTCTTCGGTGGGAGGAAGTGTTTCAGCGCATTCCTCCACCTCATTTCCAGCTTTTCATCGACGAAAAGAAGAAATGCCCGATAAGTTCTTAACTTTTTATGGTGCCCCGGCCAGGGGACTCCTTCCCGGGGCCTTCCAGGTTTGGGAGGGGCTCGTGTAGCTCTGTCACCAGGGATTCTCCTGAGGTGCTTCAAGGGCCTAATAGGCGCACCAGAGTGTTCTCAGAGGGTTCCTGCAGCGGGCTTGCCAATACCAGACGCCGTTCCGAGATTCACCACTTGGGTTCTAAGGTTCAGCCCAGTTCGTCTGTGGCTCTGGATACCGGGGTTCGCCCTGAGGTCTCCATTTCTGGAGCTTTCCCCACTGATACGGGGGTAAACCCTGAGGTCTCAGTTTCTGGCGCTTTTCATACCGAGTCACATCTCAAAGCCCCTCTTGAGGGAGATGTACGTCCCGGGTTAAAACCAGAGGTGGTTCTTTGTGTGGCTAAAGCCAGCACAGACAGAACTGGGAGATCTTCTTGAAAGGTCTTGTCAGTGAGGTACATCCCTCCAACCTTAACCACGCTTTGGGTTGTGGTGGCACCGTTTCTGTTGAGGGGGCAAAGAGGGTGGTTACGGACCATAACTCCTCCACTACCGGCTCTGCCAAGGCTCCTCCAAAGGAGGCTAATTTTGGGGCAGTTACTAAGATGTCCAGGAAACATCTGAGACCCCCCCCCCCCCACCAGTACCGGCTCTGCCGAGGGTCCTTGTGTCAAGGCTAAGGTGTTATTTAAGTCCCCTGAGCAGACAATTGCCTCATCTCCACATGTGACGCAGTTCTCCTCAGGTATCGACAAAATGCCGTCTCAACCCCTATGGTCTATGGCGGCCATTTTGGATACCTCTCTTACACCAATTTTCATGACGTCTGGTGCTGGGAGTGTTCCTTTTGTGGCTGAGCAGCCTTTTCTATGATATATGGACAACAAAAATCTGTTCCGTCCTTCATTTGACTGGCGTGCTCAGACACCGCTGCCTCATTCAGTCTCGCTCCCTCTTGCTTCCGCTCCACTAATCTATGTGGTTCCGGCCGGTGGTGGGCCTTCCTGGCAACCATCCTACTTGCGTTCATGGGGGTATGCTCCTCACGAGCTGCCTCTTCCTGTGCCAGTGCCAAAGCCTTCGGCTGAGAATTAGTTTTTGGGAAGTTTCAGATGCTCATGCACTCTGCCCCTATGAAGGCGTATTTCAAACGTCTATTCAGGGAAATGTACCCTGAACCTCTTGTCCCACCTTCTGCCCCGGCTGTTCAAATGCAGGTCTCGGTGGTGCCACTTCCTCAAATGCTTCCTTCTGGACCTCCTCTGACCACAGTGTCTTTGGGACAACACTTTAAAACCTGAGGCAGTATGCATCGTGGAGCAGTCTTCTGTTTGCGCCTTGTTGGATGAGCCTCAAGGAGATCAGGATAGCCTCAGGATAGCCTTGAGCAGCCCCGCTTGGTGAGAGCATTCCATGACCAGGTCCTGGACTTGATGGCCCTCCTTGATATACCAGTACCTAAGGGCCCCACTCCTCAGGAGGGGGGGTGCTTTCTGGAGCCTTTACACTGTCACCCCAGGAGCGCACCGGCCTGTTCCTCCAGACAGATGTTTTGGCTGAGGCCCGTAAGGTACGGGATAAACCCCACACCGGGCTACACCTCAACAAGAAAATCGATGCTCAATACAAGCTTCACGCCTCTGTGGAGATGGCCTTATCGGCTTGTCCGCTCCCTTCCTCAACGGTGGTTGCAGCGGCCACCCTCCATTCCAAACCGCCTCAGCTGCCCAAATCCTATCCAAAGAGGATTAACTTCTGGACACCTTGGACCAGAAAAGCTTTGCCAATTCGGTACTCCAACTTGGTCAAGCGAACACTGAGCTCATCCTGGCAGCAGCCAATCTGAGGCTGTGGAAAGAGTTAGCCGACTTCCAGGAGTGTATTCCTGTGGATAGGCTAGATGACTTTAAAGCCTGCTTGTCAGACGCCAGAGTGTTGGCACAGGATCTGCTGCAAGCTGTGGCGTACACCGTGTAGATACCTCGACTCGAGGCATTATAGTCGGGGTTGACACCTCCCGCCAGGCGTGGCTCCACGCAACGAAGTTCTCAAAGGAAGTGCAAGACAAAGTAGTGGACCCTCCTTTTGATGGCAAGGAATGGTTTCATTCTTCTACTGACGAGGAACCCACAAAGACAAAAGCAAGTACCTAAACCGCCAAATCATTATCGGTCCTGGCGAAAGCTTCAGCCAAGGCCCCTTATACACAGAGGTCAGGGTCCCAGATGCGATCCTTCACTGGGTTCAGGGGGCTTCAGGATCATTGTGCGCGCCAAACTGAAGCTTCAGTTGGTGGGACCCGCCGAAAGCAACAGCGGCAAGGTTTTTCTCTCGCCCATCAGTCTCCTCTCCAGGGACAGGTAGTCTTCCTGCCGACAAATCATCCAAATGAGGTCGCACAAGACTCCAGTGGGAGGATGAATCTAGTCTCATCTGGAGGCATGGCAGACCATCACTGAAGACAGGTGGGTTTTGCCCATCGCTCGGGCGGGCTTTCCTTTGTCCCGCTTTCCTTTGTCCCTCTCCCACCCTTCTACCCTCCCTTTCAACAGATTGGGTTGCCCTCCCTCAGAGCCGAGGTACTGAAACTTCTAGATCTCAGAGCGGTGGAGACTGTTCTCCTCAGGGAGCAAGGGAGGGCTTCTACTCATGTCTGTTCAGTGCCCAAACTGAAACGGGCTGGCCTGCACACTATCCTCGATCTTTCCCAGTTCAATCTTTCTCTTCCCCAAGAGAAATTCAAGATGAGGGCGACTGGCTCAGTGTTGTGGACCTTCCAGACGCTTACATGCACATCCTGATATGGAGGCCGCATCGGAAATATCTGCGGTTCTCCCTGGGAGGGGGAACACTTCCAGTTCTGTGTGCTCCCTTTTGGTCTCAGCTCGGCGCTGCGTGTCTTTACGAAGATGATGTTGGTCATCGCAGCTTTCCTCCGGCTATAGGACGTTCTTGTATATCCATATTTGGACGGCTGGCTCCAGTGCAGTCCTCGCCCGCAGACAGCATTGAGCAACCTCCAGTCTCTTCTCCAGCTCCTGTTCACCATGGGCTGTCGGTGAACAGGCGGATATCTTCCATGACAGTCTCTCAAGACCTAATTTTCCTGGGTTTCTGTTGGAATACTGCCAGTACCAAGGTGTTCCTAACGGCGGACAGGATTGCGAACCTATCAGCCACATGTCGGCACTTTCTCCAGTCTACGCACATGACGGCTTAGTGGTTCTAGAGACTTTTGGGCCTCATGGTTTCTTTTTCTGGCTCTCAAAGCCTTTCAGCCGTTTATCACTAGTAAAGTAGTACGTATTTGCACTGACAATTCTGTAGCGATGTTTTACATCAATAAGCAGGGTGGCACCAAGTCGCCTCTCCTTGTCGACCTAGCCATACAGATTTGCAAATGGGCCATCCAGCACAAGATTTGGCTCCTGACTGTAAACCGAGTCACATCAATGTGACTGCAGACTCACTCAGCCGCCAGTCAGCAGCCAGTTACGAGTGGGAATTGAACACGCATTTTCTCTCCACCATTTTTCGTCAATGTGGCACTCCAGAAGTGGACCTCTTTGCGACTTATACAAACAGGAAACTTCCTCTATATGCATCCAGAAACTGTCTGATTGGGTCTCCTCTCTAGGGGATGCTTCCGAGATTCCATGGCACAACCTGAAGGCTTATTCATTTCCTCCACTGCTTCTGATTCATCGGTCACTCTGCAAGCTCAGGAATGCATCAAACTGCACTCTCCTCTTCCTAGCTCCTTGGTGGCCAGCAAGATTCTGGTTCTCGGAACTCCAGCATCTGTTCATTCTTCCTCAGATCAGCGTGCCGTTGATTCCCAACCTGCTTCACCAGTGCGATCACCAGACGTGGCACCCCTTCCCACAATTGTTCAGCTTGGTGCCTAAATTCAAATCTTTAGCTCAGTTTAAATTGTCCAAGGTCAATATGCACGTTATTCAAGCTGACAGAAAACATTCTACAAGGTCTCAATACAGGAGCAAATGGCTCTGTTTATGCCACTGGTATTTGGCTAAACAACTTGACCCCAGGCACGCTACGATTGACACTGTTTGTTTTTCATCTCGCTGCTTCAGGCGTTCATGCCTTGTCCTGCAGGACCTATTTGTCTGCCATTGCGGCCTATCTGTTTACTTGCAGCTGTTACTTTTCTTTGAATTACCCAGTAATTAAAAGGCATTTTGCCGGTCTTCTACATCTTTTCCCACCGTTACGCACTCCTCATCCCAAATGGGATTTGAACGAGTTCCTCCACACCTTATGCCATAAACCATTTGAGCATATGGCCACTACCGATCTCGAATACCTTTCTTGGAAAGTCGCGTTTCTTATCGCAGTGACATCGGCAAGGCGAGTAAGCGAGGTACAAGCTCTCTGTGGAACATCCGTTCCTCACCTTCCAGAAGGATACGGTTGTGCTCCGCACTCCTCCTTCTTTCCTGCCTAAGGTGGTTACCGATTTTTATTTGAACCAATCTATCTCATTATCAGTCTTTTTTTCCTAACCCGGAATCGGATGCCGAGAGTCTTGCACAAATTGGATGTCAGACGAGCCCTGAAGCTTTACCTCAACAGGACTAGTGAACTCAGGGGCTCCTCACAACTCTGTCACATTCAGAGACCCAAAAGGGAAACCAACTTCAAAGGCAACTATCTCCCGATGGATTGCCTCCTGCATTTCTGAAGCCTATACCATTCAGGGCCTTCAACCTCCAAAGGACATTCATGGGCATCTTGTACGTGGCAAAGCGGCTGCTGGTGCCTTCCAAAAGTATATTCCTTGGGAAACCATCACCAAGGCGTCTATGTGGGCTTCCCCATCAGCTTTTTGAAAGCATTACTGCTTGGACCTGAGCTCCAGGGCTGATGCCCAGTTTGGCCAGTCTGTCCTTATGAATGTATTCCAGTAATGGGGTTTTCCATCCGCCCTAACTAGCTGTGGTCGTGCTTGGGAATCTCCCACAAGTATGGAGGAAAGGGGATGGGACGTAGGAGTATAACAAAGTTACTCACCGTAGTGACTACTTTAATCCTAGTCCATAGTCCTCTTGTCTCCATATGCCCGCCCACCGTCCCCTCTAAAAAGTATCCTCTTATTGCTTAAATGGTCTCAGACCTGACGATAGAAAAAGACTGAAGGGCGATGTGCTGGGCGGAGCTCAGGAGGGCGGGGTTACGGTCATGTGCGATACTCAACGTAAAAATAAAAGGACAAATTCGAAATTTCATTTGTGATGCTTTTTACAAAAGTGCTCCCGTCCCAAAGAACAGAAGGTCCCACAAGTATGGAAAAAAGGGGACTATGAGCTAGGAGTAAGGTAGTCACTACAGTGAGTAACTTTATTATACTCGTCTGAGTCGAGATCAAGTGTTGGAAGTGCATAAGAAGAGTGACACGTCCCAGTAGGAGTAAACCATCTGAAATGCAAGAAGAAAGGGAGAAATACAATTGGAACACGCACACTTGTCCCAGGCAAGACCAAGTGACAAAAGTCAATAGAGAGAAGGAGAATCATTAATGGAACAATCTCATTAATACTAATCAGAGAACATCTTTAGTTTGACTAACAAAGAAGGAACAGAACTATCCCAAGGAAAATGGGGGGGGGGGAGGGTGGGGAATACAAATAAGATCACAAGAGGAAAGGCCAGTAAAAAAAGAAAGTTGAAAAATTGAAGAACCCAATATCTGAACTATATAACTTGATAGCGGAGTGTTTGCCGAATGTTTGGCATTGGAGAAGAAGCTCTGTTGGAGTCTGTCCTTGTTTCTACCACTGGAAACCATAAAGACTACTCACAGACGCGGAGCGTAGTGGAGTGTTTGGCATTGGAGAAGAAGCTCTGTTGGAGTCTGTCCTTGTTTCTACCACTGGAAACCATAAAGACTACTCACGGACGCGGAGCGTAGTGGAGTGTTTTACGAGTGTTCGCTTATGTGTGCGCAAATGGACCTTGAAACATCAGGAGAAATGTACTCACGAACTCGGAGTAAGGTACGTGCACTAGATGTGACTGTTGAAAAACAGACTTTTGCCCTACCATTAGTTTTACCACTTATCACATCTGCCATAAAGACTGCCATAAAAGTTACTCCAAAACAAATTAAAAAGCCAACTATAAACTTACATTCTAACAAAGTCTGTGAATTGGACACCAATTTTAGCCAAAAACTGCTCCTCACCGATGATTGATGATTGTCTTACGCCTGGGGATTCGATGGCGTGCTGACTCCGGCAGCCCCAGCGGAGCAGCGTGTGTAAATGGAGCTGTGATTGAGTCGTTTATCTAGCATGAAGTTGAGCGCGTCGGAGACGCTGCGGGTGGGGGTGCGGATGTGCCCGCTCATGCCACGACATTGATGGCGCATCAGAAGGTTCCCTCTCTGCGGCGTGTCACGGGTGGGAGGGGGTGCGCTGTGAAGAGGAAGCAGCAGCTGATCCCCCACCCCCATGCTGCAGGCCGGCGGGCGATCTGCTTCCATGTGCGGGCGGGGCTTGCAATGGGAGTAAGCCGGACCAGTCTCTGGCAGATGCAGGCGCGGAAAGCGAGGTCTGCTCCTTGTCACCTGGTGCTATGGCTGGCGAGTGCTCCATCTCCGAAAAGCGGGGATCGGGAGGTCTCTGTAGCGAGGCAAACACCACCCTGCCGTTTGCTCACGCGCCATACCTCAAACCCACATCCATATCTGAAATGGCAAAATTAATGGTATTTCAGTCTGCACATCTACAAAAATCTGATAACACGCCCACACTTGAACCCCTAAACATGTGTGAATGCGAAGCTGAAAGCATGCAAATACAAAAAGAAAGCACCAACATCAAACTCTTAAAAAATGTTAGTGCAAAAAATAAGAACACCTGCATAGATGGTGCGCGACTAAAAGGTCTAGCGCTATCTGGAATACAAAGACAGATGAAATATGCAAATAAAAGGTGCCACTCCAGTTCCGAGTGAGGTGGCATTTCAACAGAAAACCGTTGCAAAGTGACGCAACCAGATCCATAAATAAGAGCAAAACTCAAATATGCGATGACATGCAAGAAAGCATAACATCGAAAATAGTGCTAGATGGCAGAAGCACTGCCCCAAAAGGAAATGTCACTTTGGAAATAACAGATGATGATTTATTATCAAATACAGCTGAGATGATTGACATGTAAAAAACAAATCTAACCTCAGAAAAACTTAGCTCTACGAACATAATTGCAGAAAAAATTCCAAATGAAGCAATCCAAAAAGGCTTGCCAAAGCAAAATGTGGAAAAGGCTCAAAAGGAATCATGGGCTCCTAAATGCTCACGGAAACACTCACCTGCACAGAGCACTTAAAAAAACATACAGTGCATACTCTTAGACCTTGTAGAACAAGCTGCATCAACAGCCAAAACCACAAACAAAAATAATGCTGAACTTGAAAGTCAAAAGCCAAGGTCATTTGAAGAGGGATAGATAAACAAACAACGTGCCCTAGAAATAAAAACATTACAAGAACAAATTAAAAATTTTCTACCACATACAGTTGCTCAAAGGAGACTATGCCATCGGATGATAACACATCCTCAACAGAGTATAGTTCAAATGAGAGTAACAGAAACAAAGGAAATAACTCAAAAAGACTCAAACCTCCCACTCAATAGGGCACCAAAAGAAACTAGGGGACTCAGAGGCGCAGGAAGCCATCATCTCCACAGTATCAATAACTTTGGCCCCTTTCCTAAAACTGTATGAAAGTCTAAATGAAAATCAACAAGACCAAACAACAATGATTGCACTAATGAACAGTAAAATGATTTATGTAGAATCAGTCATGGAGGCAATCAAAGAAAAGATAAGCCGGGAGAAAGAATTGGATGGAGTCATCCTAAAAACACTGATGGATCTATTACAAGATGCTAAATCCGACAAACATCTCTTCTTAGAAGGGATTTGAGAAATTATGACCCTAGCACCTCAAACAAACGGTGCTAAAATAGAGGAACCGAAAAATATAAAAACTATCGGCGTGACAGTGAGCGAGCCTGATACCATGCAACCGATTGCATGTGAAGAACAAGGAGTCCCCTCACCAGTTACATCTAGTGTGACAATGCCTCTAAAGCCAATACCATCCGAATATGTAAACTGTCAACAAATTCTAGGCGAGATTTCCGACCAATCTGTGAAAACTACAGATAAAGCAGTCACAAGTGCCTTCTCAATATTCGATCAAAATGCAACTAAAAAGGCAGAGTATGTGATATTTCAAAATCATTACATGCACTCTGACGCCAATACAGACTAACAAAACTCCTACCTCTCTCTTCTTCGGGATTGATGGTTCTTTTATCTTCCGAAGTAATGGGAAAATATCTAGAAGCCCCTCCATAATCGGACTTCGTAGAGTCCGACAGTGGTGGAGCCTCCAGGGAAAACACCTTATGGGGAAAAACCCTGTGAAGGGCTGCTAGATAGCGTAGTTTCCTGAGGACTGCAACCTGGAGATGTTTCTGGTAGAAAATAATTAGCCCCTTCGGTTGAACTTCCTAGTCTCCTCCAAGATCTATAGGCGCTAGGTGCAAGTAAACCGAGAGGGATTAATAACACGAAGGATAGATGTTACAGACCCAAAGAGAGTATATCGGTTGATCTCTAAAAGGCTTACCCTAGAAACAGCTAAATCAAGCCCGGAAGACTGGAGGGTTAAGTTCCTGGATGGCAGATTTGGAGAAAACAGGGGGAATAGTAGCAAAGCCTAACAAAGTGAAAGAATGAAAATTAGACTGTCTTTCCCCTCCCAAACCTGCTCTTAATAAATGAGACGGAATGTTGCTTAAGCTTACCACCCGAAGGAGACTCTGGAGGGACTAATACCCCAATTGTGATGAATGGAAAAATACCGGGTAAAGCACGAGAAATGCCAATGAAGGAAATGTGACTCTATATTAAGGATCGTACCAGGACCTGCGTCCTAATATCCCTGGACGAGGGACAGCCTCGTAAACACAATAACTCCTCTGATTCCACAGGAGGTGGAGAAGAAGGCGGGGGATCGGAGCTGTGATCTGATGAAGGCCAAAAGCAGACAGTAAAGGGAGTTCCAACAACAAGTAAGAGCGGAGAAACAGACACAGGATAGCCAATTTAGTACTTATACTAACAAGGAAAGAAGTGGAAAGGCAGCAGGCACTGTATGAGAGTAGCAACGTGCTGCCGATGTGCGGGTGATGGGTATGGAAGTACTGCTCGCCAGTCTGGGGGCGTGGCTACAGCCTCTTCCTCATGTGAAACAACGGCTGTACCGTTACTTGCCGCAATGTGATTCTACATGTTGGATGAGTAAAATGGACGCTGCACATCTCGCCCGTAATCCCAAGGTTCGTGTATTCCACGAATCATCAGAGTAACCAAAATCAACAAATACACAAAAGAAAAGCTGAAAAAGTGCCTGCAAAACAAAAAATGTGAAAAATAAAGAAAAGAAAAAGATCTGTGGGTCTAGGAGCTTCTTAAGAAATTTAAAACTACAGCGGAAGGTGAGAATCCAAGTACCTCTACTATGCCGCCACCTAGCAGCAAACCATCAGAGATTTTGCCCCAGCTGGCACAAGGAAAGATCTTGTCTGTATCTGTGTCTTCCGACGAATCTAGTACATATGATGGCAGTCTACAGGAACTTTTAGACTGCTCACTCTATGACACCGAAAATTTGCAAGCAAATGAAACTCAAAAACGGATGATTACGGATTTCAACATATACGAATCCAAAGAAGTATGCATTGACCCCAAGGCTAACAACAAAAAAAGCGAAGAAAACTTCCTAACCTTAAGTGAAAAACTGCAAAAATGTACAGCCAAATATACAGAAATGAAAGGCCCGAAAGAAAATTTCCATGCCTAAGAGCCACTACTTGAAAATCTGAATAATGCTCACCAAAAAAATAAAGGAAACGAGACGAGAACACTGATTGAAAGACAAGGAACCTTAAGAAAAACTGGACAAAACAACAAATGGATGAAGCAAAATCCAAAACCACCAGTCATGAAACTCCTCCAATATATTCCTCAACTAAAAATTCTAAAATCAGAAGAAATTTTGTCTGTTTCCCCGTTGAAGCTCGTGTTGATCTAGTTGAAATTGTGACAACTCGGTCATACTTGCTCTATTATGTTAGAAGCACACGAAAACCTCAGAGTACTGGGTTTTAAGATCACAAAACTAGTGGAAAACCAAAACACCGATGAAGAGACAAGGGCTCGTGGCAATAAAAAAAACGAGCATTTCAACAGAGATTTCTTTAAAGATGATGAAGTGAAACATGACAAACCGAGAAATGAGAAAGTGATCATATTCAAATCTCTCGCTCTGTTTTGACTTCAGAGTTACTTTTGTGGCAGCAATGATCCAACAAGGCAGGCTATAGAATCAACGCACCGACCATTAAATGAAAACCAAAATGGAGAACAAATTCAAAGGCATGAAAAGGAACATCTAAACAAAATAAAAATAACCATAAAAAGAAACCAAAAAACAGTTGATTCAAACAACATAACAGAAACATTAAAAGATGATCCGAAGTAATTGGCTAGCTGGTACTCTTGACATAATTTGAAACTGTAGGCACCCAAGTAGACCAATGGAAAAAAGGATGCTGGAATATCAGAGGATTCTGTCATCTTTTTAATGATTTCAATCCAACCTTATGTAACATTGAAATAATATGTATACAAGAATCATTGCTGAAAATTGCACCTTGCAAGGAAGGATACACTGTGTTATGCAATCCAGCAAAAGGAGGCTTACTTGGAAGACCATCTATCTGCAGGTCTATTAACCTTAATTAAAAACGGATCCGGAATAACGGTGCCTGAATCCACAAATATCAAATCGTACACCAAGGCAACAGTAGTGCAGTTTCATTCGGAAGCTCCAAAACCTACATAACGTTGCTAATGCTGAATGTTTATTGGAATCCCTCAAAAAATGAAAGCGAACAATTCATAGATCAAATAATGGAATGCCTGGATTGCAAAAGAGAAGCACACCAAGACTTGAATATTATCTGCAGTGATCTTAATGCAGAAGAAAATAACACAAAATGAAATAAATAAAAAAAAATGGCCAAAAATGTAAACGTAGACAAACTTGGAACGACGAAATGGAATCGAGGAGATTGCATAGATTAAACGGAAATACGAAGGGGGACATCCCGCCCACCAATACCTGGACCAATGGCAATGTGAGTAATATACTGGACTATATGTTAGTCTCCGAACAACTGTTCGTGAAAATCCAGAGCTTCAGGGTAATACCATCAATTCACAGCGACCACAAGCCAATTATCGCTGTGATTTCTCACTGGAAGATCAGACCAAACCAGGTATGGGATACCAAAGTCAAGCTAGAATCTGGATTAAATCGTGTGAGGTTGAAAAGAAACGACATTGACACTGTATTGAAAAATCCGGATAAGTGGCAAGCCAAAGAGAAAATGTCTGTGGAATATGACACGTCTCTACAGATATTTAAACAAAGCACAGGAAAATATATGAAACCAAAAGCCATGCATATGATCCAGAGGTGATGATACAAAAGAAACAACTGCGAAAGGATCTATACGTATTAAAAACAGAAAAGATCAAAGGAACAAAAGAACTGATCCGGAAAAGAAAACAAAAATATAAGAATTGGCAGAAATCTCATAAAATACAATTGCTACAACAGGACGCTGAAGCCATGCAAAAAGCCATGTACAACACAAACAGCAGGACATTATGGGATTTGCTAAATGAGAAGCAATCGGCAGCGCTTATGAACCCCATCCCAGAAATTGGCTGGATGGAGCACTTTACAAAATTATTCAATGACACAGAAAAACCGGACTTGGCAAGTAATACAAACGAAAATTAAGCCGGATCCTGGCATATCCCCTGCGATAAAGAAGACATAAAGTTGTTAATTCTAAAAGCAAGTTCTTCAAGAGCCCCAGGGCCAGATGGCCTATTGAACGCGGTGTTAAAAGAAGATCGAGAGACATTATTTTGAAAGACTGTTCAAGAGAATCACCAAGCTGGGACAAATCCCCAAATCATGGAAGTCGGCCATTGTTGTTTCTCTTTTTAAAAAAGGAAATCGAATGGAACCAAAAAATTACCGACCAATCGCCCTGCTGGATTGTGTTGTAAAAATCTTCGCTACACTTTTGTTAAAACAACTAAAAAAGTTGATTAAAGATACAAATATCTATGACAAACAGCAGTTGGGCTTTGTTGAAAATGTAGGGTGTAGCTTAAATCTCCTGATATTAGGATTGATGAAAAAAGAGCATATACAAACTATACACAGCCAGCATTGACTTGCGCCAAGCTTTTTCTAGTGTAAATAGAAGACCTATTTGGGAAAAATTGGCCTCTAAAGGTTGTCCTACAGATATCCTGAAAGCAATCAAGGAACTGTATGCTAAAACCTCAAGAGTAAAATTAGACCAAGGTGGCAACCTATCAAATGACATAAAAACAACAAAAGGCCTAAAACAAGGTTGCCCGCTATCCGCTACTCTTTTTCTGCTTTTATATCGAAGATCTACAATACTGCCTGGAAAACAGTAGAACCTTTCCACCAAGACTAAGGGCCTGATCACGAGTTTGGCGGTAACCCTTAAATCCGGCGGTAGCGCTGTTTCCGCCGGATTTAAGGGTCTGCCAAATCAGGGCTCTCAGCTGGGGGGAAATCCGCTGAATATTCGCGCTCATACCGCCGGCGAGAAATCCACCAGCGGTATGAGCGCGAAATTTCCCCATTGTGCCCAATGGGGAATGGGGCGTCCTGAATGGGCTCAATGGGGATTTCCAAATCAGCCAAACCCGTGATCCGGCTCTAATAGCGCCGGTGGGTTTGGCGGTAGGGCAGATGGTGCCAGCGCGATTAGCGCCGGCATTACCGCCCAACTCGTGATGAGGCCCTAAATGGCATCAACCATCTATTATATGCAGACGACCTAATAATATTAAACCACACACAAATTGGTCTACAAAGGGCTCTAAATCAGGTAACAAAATATATAGAAAAAAAAGGCTGAGAAATAAATGCAGACAAGTCAGAAATACTGATAAAGAATGAGGAATGGTCAGTGAACAAAACGCAAATAAAACCATGCAACGAAATGAGATACCTTAAGTGGGATAAAAAATGAAGAGCCCTGGAAAAGGATCCTAAAGACGAAAACAAAACAACTAATAGCGCAAGCGAATATCATCAATAAAAGATACGGAAAAAGTTCCCTCCGACCTTTAATAACATTCTACAGGCTCAAAGTAATACCAACACTAACCTATGGAGGAGAAACCTGCATGAATATTCCAGAGGATTTCTGGAATAGCTTAGAAGGGTTATTCTGGAAAAATATCCTACCGTTACCGAAAGCGACACCAATGTCGGTAATTCGCCATGAACTCGGCCTGATTGCTCTACGTGTGTACATCCGCTATAATAAGCTGATGCTGTATAGAAAAACAATGACCAATTTGATGCCACCCCAATTTGAAATATTCTGTGAAAACAACAATTTCGAAGAATAGGTAGTTGAAGATTGGAAAAGAGAAAATGAGCACATTTTAAGAGTCCAGTCTAGAGAATCAAACTTTGGCAGAAAACCCAATAGCTGTCAAAAGAATGCTATGGGCAGAGGGACTGGTCCAACACTGAAACAAAAAGAGCATTGTCAAAAACTCATACACTCCTGAAAATAAATTGTGGAGTGATGTCTATTATACCGGATTACTTGAGAATATTTTCAAACCGTAAGCAAAGAGATCTATAATTACGGTGCTATTTTGCCCAAAGCTAAAAGAACTCCGAAATTTGTACTTGAATAGTAATATCGTAGATCAATGTGGGCTAGACTCTGAGAAATGGTGGAGTTTAATATATGACTGTCGAACACCAAGAATAAACTTTGTAACAGTCACATTTTTAGAACAAACCCTTAAAATGCTAGACCATTTGAACAAAGAGGATGGCTAATGAGACGTAATGTTTTTATGTTCAAACTTGCTTTTTAAAATATTCTCTATGTAATGCTTGCCTAATTTGGAGGCTGCTTTTAAGTTAGATTTCTTTTAAGGGTTGCTCTTTTGTCTTGGTTTTTGGTTTTTTCTTTTTCTACGTATGATTTCTATTTATTTATGTTTGATCTTTGTTAATAATTGTGAAAGGTTTGTAATAAACCAAATACAAAAAGTAGTTCCAAATAGATACAGACGAATACTTTATTGAAGTAAACTTGCTGAGAAACCAGCTCACAGGAGAATGGAGTCATTCTCCTGTGCCTTAGTAGTTTTTGTAGTGGTAGGGTCATGTTTGATTAACTTGGACTGATCTTCTTTTTGGACTCATTGACAACTGTTGAGCACCCTAATTTGTTTGGTAGTGTGAGGAACCTGAGGGCGTCCTCACTACTTTTCCCCCTGTAACCTCTCTTCGGGTGGCCATGGAAAAGAATGGACGCGCTTTGAAACACGTGTAGAGGCGCTATATATCAGATCATCGCTCTTGGATACTGACCCTTGGGCTAGATATGCGAGGGAAGATCACCTGGGTGGAGGAGACTTGGGGAAGGAGGAGAGGACGTCCTTGGGTGAGAGGTGGTATCCCCTTTCCTTTTCATAATGAACCCTCTATCCATCAAGCCTTAATAGGTTGTCAGCTTTTTCTGTGCTAGTTTCTTAAATTCCTCAAACACCAGTTTGACCCTGGGTCGAGAAGAAACCAACTAGGAAGGCACCCAGTTATTACTTACTAACCTTGTTACTTGTTAACCTTTCACATGTATGACATTCTGTAACCTGTAACTTTGCACCAAGCTGTACGTTTTCATATCTCCTGCTACTTTATACCCTATGGTCTGGTGCGCATAATAAATACTAAACAATCAAACTAACATCCTCATTTTGTTAATACACATATCCGCCTGTATCGGAGGCCAGCACGATCGAGCAAAGCAGTCGTTAAGGTCCTGAGCTGCAGGTGGAGCATCGCTGGGTGAGCAGAGCCACGGGAAGCTGCTGAGGGGGGAGGGGGAGGACACGAGGTACCGCACGGGCAGAAGAAAACCTGTGGTGGTCGAGGAACTTGCACAGTGGCCGTAAGATCCAACCAGTGAGTGAACCATGAAGGGGGACAAGCGGGCTGGCAGGCGCGTATAACAAGCTAGCAAGGAACATTGATTTCAAGCAAACTGAAAGCAGTTACAAGCACTTTTGAATACAGAATTTATATCGAACCAAGCGGATGCAAGGGTTGGATATTCTTGACTATTGAGCAGAGTGAAAGAAAGTTTCAGAATATGCCTGATACAAGATATTGTTTCTGATGCTTGTTAGTCTACTTAAAATCACATGCTGTGCATATAGTCCGACATCTTGTCGTAATCTCATCTTTCTTTCGAAGATCGAAAGGAGACGTCGACATAGGCGTCAATGTAACACTATCCCTAACGGGACGTGTAGTTTACCCAAAATCCCTCACACGTTGGGGTCCCTCAGATTGTTTTTTTCCGCCTACTAGTTGGTTGCTTTATGCAGAACTCGCATGAGTTGATATTGCTTATTAATTATTCATTGTCCCACGACCAATGGTCATCTAGTCTTCGCTACTTCCTTTCGATGTGTCTATTTTGTCCCCAAGGTTGTCTGTACTGTTCAACGTTAATAATGTCTGATTCAGAGCAGGAACATCGTGGTGGGATGGACCTGGCATTTCCGCCGGTGTGAGAGTTCTGATCAAATTTAGCAAACTGGTCCATTGTAGTCTGCTTCTCAGGGTTTCCTATATTGCAGTGACGATTGGTGGCCGCACCAGGGGTGCCGTGCGGACCCACCTTCTTCTCTTGTGTTTTAAAATCTTTCGTCCCACTTTTCCTTTGTTTACTCCCTTCTCGCCCACTAACGATTTTGGCAGACTGCTACCTCGTGATGGACGATGCTGGCTAGTTGAAGGGCGTGCCGGTGGACCCCCAGGGTCAACCACGTTGTTCGTGTGGCTAGGGGATTGTATACGGGTCCATAGAGTTCTCTGAAGAGTGTGCAAGGGTTCACTCCCACAAATAGATGAGGCCAGATACAGGTGTACTCAGAGTGTGGCGGGAGGAGGGGGTATTAGTTGTCTCAGGTTCTAGCCAGCTCTGAAGCCTAAAATGGTCGTTCCCTCGATGCATGGGTTGCTTCTATCAGCAGGCCCTTCAACAGGATACTGAGCAGCACACTATGCGGGACTGCCTCCAAGGCCGGCCCTGGGCCCAGAGCTGTTGTGTTTCCAAATGTGTCCCTTCCAACCAGGCCAAACGGGGGAGCCCATCAGTGTCAGCCTTGTCGGAGGAGTTGTCCCATTAAGGCTATATACTACCCCGGGGGGTTAATAGTAGTTAACCCTGCGGGGCAGTTCACCCGGACTCACTTCATGTTGGAACAGCGCCCCACTGCTTTGCCCACATGCTAGTCAGGCAGTAGTGCACCCACTGCGGAGGAAGGCACTGGGTCTGTGCGGGTAACCTCACCAGCGCAGGACGCACAAGCCCAGCCGTGGATCAGTGTCGGCGACCCTGTGTACTCGCTGGGTTCTGTATGGATGACACCGCCAGTGTCAATGCTGCCTTGTACCTATCCAGCCCTTGTGTAGCTGGTACTGCCTTGAGCCCATGCAAGGTATACCCCCAGCTGGTGGCACCTGCAATATTTCACCTCCTTACTCGACCTCAGGTGGTGCGCCCCACCACCTCAAACAAATGCCGTCCACAGGGTGGGGGTGGCCCGGGAGAAAAAGATGAACCACATATCCGAGGCTGTATCACATCGGGGCTCTGGGCGTCGGCTGGCCGAAGTGCTCCGGGCAGTGGAGCCACCCGGAGGGGACCAGTCTGAGGGACAGCCCCGCTCACTCGAGCTCTGGAGATGGGTCTGATCCTGCTTCTCCCCCACAGACCTCCCCCCGACGATCAGCAGGGCTCTGGGCTTGTGGCTCGTGCAACGCCTGTGGGGCGACGGGCGCAGGATAATGTTCTGTGTTCCCCGAGGTCGGAGATGTGTAACGGGCTGGGCTGCAAGCCACGCCACGCAGTGTACTGTGGCACCTCGCCTGCCCTTCAGGAGTGCAGCGCCTGAGACCTCACTGGCTCATAGCTGTCGCTCCTCAAGGAAAGGACCTCCCGGGCCGAAAAAAGCTCTCGGTCGCAATGCAGTGATCAGGGTAACAGTGCACCGCTTCCAGCTACGGTAGATTCAATAAAGGCAGGATAAATACTGCAGGATGTTTCAGCCTCCGTCGGAGCACTCTCAGGTGGCAGCCATTTCACAGCAGCGCAACAGCGCCCCCCCCCCTTATTTTTATTTATGCATTCATAGCAGCACGCAAAACCCATGGGCAACTGGGCGCTAGTTACAGGAAGGAACAGTCGTAGTGGAGAAATGGTGAGGCAGAAGGGATAAATAAATATTAAAGAATACTACAAATCATTCAAAAAGGCTCCATATTGATTTGCCTATTGACACTTGTCCATGCCCAGTTCCCTTCCTGAACACACAATACTTGTATCACTTACCTATGTTTTCTACTTAGGATTTCAAACCCACACCACGGACCAGCACCTCCCAACACGATTTTGACACAAGATACTGTTTATATGTGAGCATTTCTGACACCTATTCCCTCATGACCAATAACTAAAACCAAATGATACGTAAATGGTGAGTATCATACCCCTTTCTTACATCACTAAATGTGCTTCCAACCATCACGTAGATTACAACAATAATGGGTCCATTCCACTCAGTTCTAGAAAATCAATTTTACTTGTGCATCCTATGGTATAACAGAAAATATTAGCTAGTTTGATTCCATGTGTACTCCCAAATATGAATAATTAATAAGTGCTATCAGTTATGAATCCTATTTGATAACTGTAACCAGTTCTAGGATTAGCTGATCCCTTGTTGCAAGCAACCATGTATATATATACCATATCCAATCTTCCAGTATGCTCAATATTAGGGTTTCCAGGAAAATCTATAAAAAAAAAAAATGAACCTCCCATTGCATTGAAAGTGAATAATCTACATCCTGACTTGAAGCTAGCCCGTTTTAAGACATATTGTACCTAAGTGAGTCTGTCAATCTGGATTCTTCATCAGCACAGTTTAGTTACTTTCAACAGTGAGTTTAACATTTTAAGCTTGGCTATATGTCACTGCAAATACAGTAAAGAAAATCTAAATGCACTATTTTTTTTATTTTTGTAATGGCCACAATTCTCTTCCTTAATGATGAGAATTGTGCCTGGGTTATAGCTGCTTCTCCTGTTTGAACCTGTTCTATTACTAGAAGAGAAATACCAGACGGAATATGCAAAAAATGACTTCAATTGGCTAAGGGATATAACTATAGGGGGGAAATTGCAGTCATTAGCAAGAAGTGTACATGCAGGATTGAAACGGATTAGGCATTAGAGTCAATCGAAAAAATGTGTCCAGCTTCACCAAGATTAGGTACTCAGTGTTTCTAATATGAAGGCTGCATTTCGATAGTACTGTCAAGTGGGCATCAAAGGCGTCAAATTAGCATAATTTGGGATTTCCTGCAATGACTGAAGCGCTGTGTCTAAAAACTAATTCAACTGGAAGTCTTAAACAAGTTGCTATATTTTCACACTCTCCATAAAAGGGTCTGGAAAAAAATCGACATGGGTGCAGTAGTGCTTGTGGTCATAAGCAGCGCATAGGTGAAATATCTTACCCTTCTTTTTGTCGTCCTGCATAGAGAAAGGGTTGTCGAAGAGTGATCAGGTTGCTAATCTTGCAGGCCTTCAGCAGAGACTACTTAACACGATATAAGAGAATTGTTAAAATGTGGGGTTGAAACGTTGGGTAGGCTTCAAAACGTAACTAGGAATGGTCCAATTGTTTTACCAAAAGGAACCCACTCCGCTTTGAAAAAGATCAAATTAAGGCTGGGAATCATGAAGTGTTTGTATTGTTAGGATTGGATTAGCCTTCGAATATCTGGACCATTATTGATGACTAGGCTGCTGAAATGTTTCCTATTAAGCAGTAATTCTAAAAAATGTGCAAGTGCCACACAATGACAGTTATCTTGTGATGTTTCCTTTAGCCTCATCAATGACTGCCTCCCACCCCTCCCACATTCCCCATCAAAAAGGTTTCTACCCGCCAAGCGGAAGCAGTACTACATCAACCGGGCCATTCGCAACTCTGACCTCATCCCTAAAGCCAAGGGACGGAAGAGCCTCCAAAGGCTGGAGAACAGTAAGTGTACCCCCTACGAGTCCACTAGAGGGTTGTGCAATTTTTGTAAATATCCTCTTGTCTAACAAATGTTTGGGAAATCAATGTGCACCAGAAGTAAATATACTTTGCCTAGCATGCTGCATAGATGAAAAAATAAGGCATGCTCACATATGAATTATATCTTTGAATTTCTTCACCTGTATTTAGCAAAACGTCTGTTACCAGTCCGACATGTTTATGGAACATGCTTTGTTAAAAGAAAAAAAATAATCTTATCTGGCTTCATGAGATCAGATTTCAGGATTCCAGTCTTTGCTGGAGGTGGGGCTGCACTGGCAATGGAACTGTCTTAGTGATAATTACTGAAGGGGGGTTTTAGTGAGCGAAGTCTTCTTTTCAAAGGAATCCTTACGTTTCTTATCCAGGTCCTCTCATGAAGCGCTGCTAGTGAATCTGAAATATTATTGTCCAGCACCAGCAACATTTAGTCTCATGAAGTCCCATACAGACAAAGAGCGGTACCAGGGGTTCTATGTTCTTAGATCGCCAGTTTTTTTCTGGCCAGGTTTTGTCAAATATTTTCGGCCAAAACAACGCAGCAAAATGTTTTTTTTCATTTTTGGGCCCCCCCCCCTCCCATTCCCGAAAACCCTCTTTCACTATTCCCCTCACCCTGTATCATTTATATCAACACCCCCGTCCCTACTTACATCTTGTGAAGTTAGTTTATTACGTGGTTCTGTAATGGGGATGAGGGCACCTGGCCAGGTACCGCCCCCACCATCCCCCCCCCAAATCTGGTTCCAGTTATGAATGATGAAACAAACTAAGAAATGTTCAGTGAACTGTCAGCAAAACATAAAGAATCACATAGCCACAATAGAAACAGCCACAATTAAGTGTAGAAATACTGTGTGATAGGGTAGTTTACACTTTTAGAAGTAGGAGGTTCCAGAACACGTAGGTCGGACACACGTGCAACAGACGGGTAGAACATACACTGGACATGAAGAGCACTTAAATGGCAGGAAGGAAAATGGAAATACTGCCATTATTTTGAACAAAATTAGCACGGATCAACTTCTGAAATGCTGCATCCAGACATAAATTGCTTAGCACACAGCTTTCCAGGCTTCACGAAGCCAAGACAGCAGAGCAATGCCAAGGTCGGTGCGCTGAAGCAAGGTTTGCTTGAGGACCCGAAACAGCATTAGATAATGTTTCTAATAGCACACAGCATACGATTGTAAGGTTAATTTGTTTCGATTGGTAGCAGTGAGACACACACATCCTTGAATACCAGGTGCAGGTAGCTACCATGCTAATCGATCCCACAATGAACAAACCTACAGTGCCCCCAAATGGCCACTGAAGGAAAGCGCACACACGTAGAACAGCAGGAAAATTCCAATAAACAGCGTAAATTATTTTAACACAGCGGTCCCTCATGTGAACAAATCAATGGTCATTTATTCAAGGCCCAATTAGTGCACCTGCCATATCTCTAGCATGTCCAGACACCAAGACGACACACCCAGGGCCACAAACAGGATGGTAGATGGGCCTCAAGCATGAGAACGAGTTGGGCGTATTACTTTCATGAGATCCTGGCGGTTCCTCCATTTCTCCTTCCCCACCATGTAACTTGGCACAGCATAATCGTGTCCAAAGCCAGATAAACAAATGACTGGCCTAAATACATTTTGTTCTATCTACAATTCTAGTACAGTGGCAGCCAATAGCAACTAGTATGAATTGTATCAGTTGTTGAAGGATGTACCTAGAAGGAGTTATTAGCTGTGAAAGGACCGATGGTAAACTGGTCAACCTATAGAGAAATATATGTTCCATACTCATCGTCCTATCAAGTTAGAGAATAGAGTTTTGTTAGGATTACGATCAGGGTGTCATTATGATGCATTTTTTGGGTAAGAGCTTGTCGTTTCTAAATCCATTTTGAGATGTCCGTTGTACGCTCTTGCACAGCTGACTGTTTTAGAATGGGAAAAAACGGGGTTTCTTCGTGCACCCTGAGTTACTCTGATTATTCAGTTTCATTGATTATTGATAATCTGGGCCTTAACAATTTGTGTATGTTTAAGTCCACTCTATGAAGTAGATTTATATTGTACACCTTCAACCCAAACACTAGGTTTGTGGACAATGTCTAAATGGGATGTGAAACCTCAGGTTCAACCGCTCGTCCAAATTGTGTGATCTTGGGAAAATAATTTACTTTCCCTGTGTCTTAGCTGCCACAATTGGGAGTCCCTAGAAATGATTCAGTTCAGTGTACACAATCCAAAACAGCCCCACTCATGGTTTATTAGAGCCAGTAATTATGGATTGTGGAAATGTTTTCTTTATTAAATGGTATTCAGCATCCACAAAATGTTTGTTTCCAAATATGAGGGTGGCCATGAGGATCATAGTTGTTAGGTTCAGTCCATTGCAACTGGTAAAAGAAGGAAGGTTGGTGCTATTGGCAGGCTGTTGGAGTTATTTAAATTTAGAGAAAAATTATCAACCACATACATTATGCAGCCGAAATACATTTTTTTGTTGAAGCAAAATCTAGGAGAGTGTGCTTAAGACATTGAACACTTGCATAAAATAATCAGTTACTACTGTTTTGCAATATTGTAGTCTTTACTGTGTCTATGTAATGCTTTTAATTTATCTAAAAGTTAATAAAAACTAGTGTTTGCATGATAAAGCAATGATTTCATTTAGCTGGAGCGGGGTTGCAGTGCAGGGTTTCTAGTATAGTGGTGCAGCCTAGTGTTTTGCCTGGGGCTGTATTTAGAAACCCTCCAGCCATTCACTCAATTCAGAGGAGGGCAGCAGGGAACGTTAGGAGGCTGAAGAGTAATGCTTGTTTAGCAAAATGTTTCTGCTCAATAGATTGAATAAGCAGACTGCTCTCATTATGTATGTCCCCTCAGCAAACATACAGACACCCCAAACAAGTGGACTAAATCTGTTTTACACTGTCATTCTTACCGAAGTTGTAAAGGATACAGGATTTTACAAACGCAGGCAGTTGTGGTGCCCATAAAACAAAATATAATTATTTTAAAACCGGTGCTAAAACTAACAGCATTTCATCTAGTTGCCTCCATTCTTACTCGCCACAAATACTGTCCATACATGCAGTGTCTCAAACGGCACAACCCAGATTTGCTTGGCCTGTACAAGTTATGAGAACCGAGAAAGTGGCTGGTGTGGCGCAGCAATGCTGCATCCCACACGGGCCTGGGTGGCACATCAGCATGAGCCTGCACCATCTCAGCACAAATTGCTATTAAACTAATGAATGTTATGATACATTATGATGGAGATGTAAAATACCATTTATGTTGTATGATATTAAGCATTACTTCTTTGTATTCTACTGACGGCCACCATTAGCCACTTAGATCTTTGGTAACACTTGCTTTGAAATCATTCCACTCACTCGCAAAGGTCCTAACTCAGTAATGCATTTCAATTGGCACGCACCCTCCATAAGCAGAAAAGTCTTTCACCTACCCTGGGTACAAAAAGGTTGAGAGGCATGGCCACTCCACAGCAAAACAAATCTCAACATAACCACAGCCAAGAGTTAACTTGACTAATGTCTCAGCAAAAACATTATTTTAGCTTGGCCCTTCAAGGCCTCGGCTTCAGGCTCTCTGGTCATATAATAATGCCTGTGAGTCCTCGGCCCAACTTGCACAACTTGGGTTTCTGTAATGCAGGCATGAATGTACTCGTAGTATTACATTTTGTAAGACGCATGATTTCTTCCAGTTGGCTTGATCAATCCCAGTATATATAATGTATCCTATCATCCAGACACCCAGAGTGCTGGTTCTTGAGAGCTTACTTCACACAGTCCCACTAAGGCTGGTGGCTAGGCTTGTTGCTCCTGCACAGTGTACCAACTCTACAGTTTCCAAAAAAGACCCGTTAATAGAAAACAAAAACAGAACATGGACACTAAAATCCGTGTTTGTGTGCCACAGGTAAGAGCCACCAATGGCTAAAGCACTGCACTTAAAATGGGTACATATGGGGAGCAGATCGAAGGCCTACAATGACTTAACATTTTTGAGTTGCATAAATGAAGACCAGTTATTTACCGTACTAACCCATGCCCTAAGCATATGGGTAATGTGAAAAACCAAAGGGTGTTTCACAACCTAGTCCCCGGGGATCCCTTAATCGGGTGGCTAGGGAAAGGCCATCACTTTTGGATCTCGACCCTTGGGGTGGACAAGCGAGGGAGGATCTCCTGGGTAGGGGGTGCTCAGGGAGTGGGGGAGAAGCACCTAATGGCGAGACATGGTATCACCCTTTTTTCCACAACCCATCTAACCACTAGCCCTGTTTATTTTATGGGAAACTACAACTCCCATAATTCCTTCTCACCTTGTATTAACAAAAGTACTGCACCAAGGAAGGTGAGGAATGAGGACCGAAGGATTACCTCCCCTGACTTGCATTGGCTGTGTCCCTGTAATGAGTCCAGGCAGAGTCGGGCACTAATGTACATCTGTCACTTGTTAAGTCTCCCTGTGAAAATAAGAGGTGGCACACACAGACACACTTTGAGCAAAGCGGAACTGCTCTTCCGAGGCTGATGCTAACCAGTCTGTGGGAGTTGGAAGGCCAACGGGCTGATCAACAAGTGAGAGGATCGAGAGAAAGCCAGGCAAGATTTCCAAGCTTTCTGGAAGCCAAGAGTGTTTGAACGGCAGAGCCGAGCGAGCAGAGGAAAGAAACCTTCAGGGTGCCAAGAAATGGCCCACAACCCTCCCGGATGAACAGTGGAGTTTGGGATGAACAGACGAGGCGTTGGTAACAGCCTTGAGCTGCAAGTAAAAGATGAAAGACATTCATTTAACACAACCAGTGAGTTATCGAGTACAAGAAGTTTGGTTGATGTTAAAGGGAAAGTGACTGATTTGAAAGTTGGAGGTTGCTACTCTATCCTTTTCTTTTAACGGCACACATGCAGAGTGGACCTGTGACAGGAGTCGCACATTCAAAAGACTCTTTGAAATGTTATGAACTTTTGAAAGATATTACAGGCGTAGATCAAAGGAAAGAAAGTTAAATAAGAGGAAAATAAAATATGTGAAATGTGAAACGCCCCAAGACGGCAAAAGTAAAAAATAAAGAACTTTGGAAAAGGCAAAAAAGGCAAGTGTTGCAAAAGAAGATTGTGAATTGCAGGAAGATTAAAAGAGCGGTTGAAGCAGTCATAGAGAGGTCTATGTACATTTCTTTCCATTTCTAATGTCTTTGACAGTGAAAGAGATCGACAAACCCCCACGAATAACAAGACCGGCTCGGGCCCAGCAGAGAGAAGCTTGTGCAGAACTGTAAGAAATTGAGAGCATATGAACTGAGTATTGATGACAAGGCGCATGAAGCCTAAGGCAGGGATTGAGCTACCAAAAAGTGAAAGCCTAAAGATTGAACAAGTAAGCCAAAGTGTGCAAGACTTATCGAACTGTGCCATCCACCTATCCTTTGTTTATTAAGAGATTCTCTAGACCTTGTGGGGTTGAACCTGGGGAAGGAGTTGGCACTGAAGCCATTCTGAAATTTCTTTTAACACACCATTTTCCTTTTTTTTTTTTTTTTTTTTTTTTAATTCCCTTACCACATTTGTAATCTAGAGAAGGAGGGCAAGTTTAGGTTTTCCTAGTATAGGCCTTTTTTATTTTGACCAGACTGACCTGTACGTATTTGTTGTTTAATGGTCGAGACAACTCACGTTTTAGAGTTGGGGTCCAGTTAGGAATTCGACTATCCCCAGCAAAATGTATAAATTATTTTTTAAACATGTATCCGTTGTTGTCTACTGCTCAATACCATGCCTTCCTCACAGTAATTCGCATCACATAGCTACAGATTACTGCATGCAGGGCCAATGCAGGTTCTACAATTGCTATGGTGCTCTTGCCATGCTGTGTGTGCGCCGAGCAGCTGGGAGTAAACTGCTTCAGCTAAAACACAAGCCAATGAAGAGGTGCCTTGGTCACAGGCATGCATCTGAGCCCTTAATTGATGCGTAAAATAGGTTTTTTTTCCTTTTGAAAGGGTTAATCTGAGTACGCACCCATTAAAATGGTTGCCACACATGGAGTGAGAATGTAAAGTAAGTGATATAAGGCACCAGAGGAAGTTCCCAAAGAAATAACAATGAGTCTTATAAGCACCCTATGTATATCGCCTACTTGCAGAGGTGCTTTTTGAGGGCGAAGAGGAGCATGCATACATGCGACAGAACCACGAGATTTAAGGCAGGGTTAAATAGTAGTCTTTGATTTTAAAACGAGCAATCTCTCAACGACTCTGCCGGAGCGACGTTACTTGAAACTGTGTGACACTTAAGATGGTCATCGGAATCCTTTCCACACCAGACTATACATTTTGAAATCCTGCACACACAAGGCTTTAGATTACAAAGGCCTACTCCTTTGATGAATGAGGGCGGACTAGCGAGCAGGGTGTATAGGCAGATTCTACTCGAATATAAAGGCAATGATTCGCTAAGAATTGAATGGGGTCGGAGAATTGGTGTGGACATTGCTGTGGAAAGTTGGACAAAGATGTATGGGAATGTCAAACTGTGTTCCTTGGGTTTGACTGAACGGACAAGACAAATTAAGATCCTGAATAGGGTCTATTGGACCCCGGAAAAATTATGGAGGAGAGGTTTAAAGGATGATCCGGAATGTTGGGCATGTGTTCAGGATAATGGTACGATGGAACATATGCTGTGGGATTGTGTGAAAGTGCGTGGGTTTTGGAGTGATGTCTGTGAAATTTGTGTAGAAATCCTGAAAGTGACCATTGATTTTAATTTCGAGACGTTAATTCTGGGGAATGACTCTTGAATGACCTATCTCAGTGCCAAAAAAAAATGGTTATTTAGAGGGGCTGCAGTGGGTAAGAAAATTATCCTTAGGAATTGGAAATCAGTTGCTACATTAGAAAAAAGAAATGTGGCTAAGTGAAATGCAAGATTTGGCAGCTATGGAGGAACATTTATATAGGAGACAAGGCAAAAATGGTTTGTTTGCAAAGATATGGGGGAGATTTTTGGAACTGTATTGAATTAGAATTTGTAGGCAATGAGATGTGAACTGCGGGTTAGGGTGGGTTTCGTTTCTATAGATACTATTGCTTTTGATGTTTCTGTGAATTTGTATATAATATTGCTTTTTAAAATTGATGTCTTCTTTCTCTACATTGAAAATAAAGTTTTAAAAAAAAAAAAAAACAAAGGCCTACACCTGTGCCAGTTTGTGTATTTGGCAGCTGTGCTTTCCACTGTCCAGAGCCTTCAGCTCCTGGAATACCTTCATTTACAGCACTTGCAAAACCTGGTCTGTTGAGGGGGAGAGTGGGACACTAAAGTGCTGCAGGTTTTGGGACCTACGAGGCAGGATGTTACTCCATAAGCAGCACACTGGTCGTACAAAAGTAAAGTAAAGCATTGAAGCTCGGTCACAAGCACATGTCTGCGTGAGGAGGCCAAGCTCCTCATAATGTGCAAGGAGTTACACCTACTGCGCTATCCGATTGGAAACTGGGAAGGGTTGGCAGTCCCTGACAAAATAGATATATTTAGACTCTTATTAATGTTAGTTGCTAAGCAGCATAAACTGGGAGTTTTGCTATCTGGAACCTTCACTTCATAGCTAGCACGGTTTATTTATTCTGAAGCACGACATTCACAGCCACCCACTTCTCCATAGGAAAAAGGAAAAATCAATTTTACAAGCTTTTTGTCCTTGACATTAAACATGTTCCGGGGCGTCAGCAGATATGATTTACGCACGCCTGCAGGAGACCAGCTATGATCTATTGGAATGGTATTAAGTCTACTTGTGCCTCATTGTTTTATAGGGAGGGCATTGCTTTGCATCGGTTCCTAAAAGTAATATTAGCTGTTACAGCTGCTTGCACGTTATCCAATTTGAGGGCCTAATGAAAAGGTTTGACTGTGGTAAGGGATGGCATGTTTCAGCAAGTTTTATTTGTAAATTCTTCCTAGTCTTCTACTACTGTGATGAGTGAGATTACCCGCAAGGCTTTTGTGACTCTTAGTTCTCGGGGTATCACTACTGCGACGAGAGAGATTACTCCTGAGACTATCTTGGCTCTTCGTTCTCTGAATGTCACTACTGTGAAAAGGGAGATTACTTCCGAGGCTTTCCTAACTCTTGGTTCTGTCACTTCTGTGACGAGGGAGATCACTCCGATGCTCGCTTGACTCTGGAGCTGTCCCAAGCCCTTAACCGGTCACCCGCTTCTGTTGTCTTTTGTGTGTTGGGACTGCATCGCCGGTTCTTCCTGGGGTGATGGGCTGCCCTGTCTTGCGTCACTGCTTTGTGCTTTCTTCTCTCTGTTCCCCATTCCATCCTTGCGACTCTGCGCAAACTTGCGCCACACGGCTCTGGCATAGTTGCTGGACCACATGTTACACCTCCACAAGGCCACACCACTGCTGGCTTTTCTGCCCTTCTTCCACTGGTCAGGAGCTTGTCCTCGACCACAGAGCACCTCTGACCATTCCCGGATGTCCCTGCCAACTGGGATCGGCGTATCTGCAGCTTCGTATTCACAGGTTTGTGCTTGCTGGGCTGGCTTCACGCTTGCTGCTTTCTCGATTTGCCAGTCCTTTCTCACTCTTTATTTCCTGCAGCTGGCTCCTCCTCAGCGTAAAGTCAGATTCCTCCTTTACTGTTGTTGCTGTAATCTTTATGCCTCCTTGGGGTCAACTATTCTTAGAGTTATGGTCAGGCAGCCTGTTATTACTCTGCAGGCTTCTTTGCCTCTTCCTCGTCTGCGTTCTATTAATCAGTGAATCAAAGACTGAAGAGACATTACCATAACAGACAGTGTTATTAGGGATTTCTCACAAGGACTAAGTTCCAAGGGAAGAGGTGTTAGGAGGAGAGTCTCTCCCTGCGAGGTCCTGCTTCCTACGATCCCTAGGAGGAGACTATTTGGTAGCAGCCTCACCTCCTTAGCTTCACAGAGAAAGGCTCCCCACTGGGGATAAGTGATGAGATCATGCGAATCGTCACACTGTTTATAAATACCAGAGTTTTTATTTCACAATCTGACGTTTCTTTTTTTCTGGTAAACAAAGCCATTGATGGCACTATACTAAAGTTTGCATATAGAATACATCTGTCTTTTGGATTAAGTAAAGTGTATGTGTCTTCCTGTATGCAATTCACATGAATGGATTAGCAAGGCCCATTTGAACAGTTTGGTTATTTTAATTAGCATATTCATATCGTGTAGACTTATTTACAGACAGAGCTTCGTTCTTTCACTGCATTTTCTCCTCTTCATCACCTAGGCCATCACGCCACCCCCACAACTCCTGACTCATTAGACACCGTCTGCCTCTCTTCTCCCTGCAACACTGTACATCTGTGCCCCGCTGTATCCTACCCCAGGATGTATATCTGTTCAGTTGTTGCCTCTGTAAAGCGCTCCGTTATGCATCTGTACTTTCGTATACCTCTGTAAAACTCTGTGTTATGTATCTGTATTGTTGTATACCTCTGTGAAGCTCTGCCTTGCTTCTTTAAGCTAGGTCCACGCTCATTAAATACCATCATAATAATGCAAACTCAGAACTGCCACGTACAAAGGCAGGTCCTATATCCTTCATTTGGCTTTCGTCTCATCTTGGAGATGTGCAAGGCCACTGCTAAACCAAAACATTGCAGAAGAATGTATATAAGACTCACTTGGGTTAACGGGCAGAAAGACTTGCAAAACGTAAAGAAAAACCCATTGCAATCCAGGTGCATGTTAGAATAAACATGGCATAAAGAACAAAATGCTAAACTAGTTCAGTTTTCTAAGAGAATTGCTGAAATAATGTATGTTTTGAGCGGAGCACCCA
The DNA here is from genome assembly GCF_040938575.1 of Ambystoma mexicanum. Lineage (NCBI taxonomy): Eukaryota > Metazoa > Chordata > Amphibia > Caudata > Ambystomatidae > Ambystoma > Ambystoma mexicanum. The sequence goes on from NC_090921.1 coordinate 310,976,378, forward strand.
TCCTACCCAGAGTTAGTTTTAGGGTAAGATATTGCAAAACAAAATAATGTATATTTTGAAATGAGCATCCAGCTTGCCTCTTAATTAAAAAATAAATAAATAAAATAAAACATTTGTCTGGTCTACCTGCACACAGCAGTTAAATGAGACTAAAACTATATATCGCAGATGAGATGCTGAGATAGGGAGAGAAGACTCTGAATTTCCAGACGCTTAGATAGACGAAAGCCATGTTAAAGTATCAGCTGATGCGGGTGCGGATGGGGTTCAGTGCAGATATATAGAAGCATGGATGCGCCAAATGAGAACATCAAGGCGCATCAATTTTTCGGTATGTCAGCTAAATTTGCACATTTCTTGTCTTTGTAATAAAAATTCAAAGTCAAAGCATATCATTCTGTAAGTCTGAATCAGGAAGCCCATTTTAAAAAACAAAAACTTTAAAGCACAGTAATCAAGAAATAATTTGAATGCTGTTTTCATACTCTATTTGTATTTTCGATATAAACAATCCATTCGTACCACCAATTGGTACCCCTCATCGGAAAACCTTTAAAAGCAGAGACCTGCTTAATCTAGCCACTCTTAATGCTAGCTCTATCAAACACTCTGCTGACATCAGTCTCCTCCTCGAGGACCTTGACCACAATGTCCTCGTCCCTTAAAGAGACGTGGTTCAATACCAGCTCAGTCACTGCTTTTGACTCCCTTCTCCCTGATGGCTACAAGATCATCTCCAAGCCTGACCCTAACCGTACTGGCCCTGATCTTCCCCGAGTGGGTCCTCTCTTCTCTCATACCCACCCAGCCATGCTCTTCCTTCGAGAGCCGGGTCTGCAAGTTGGTCATCTCTCGTACCTCCTCCCTGACCATTGAGACAGTCTATAGGCCACCTGGCTCTACCATCCCTTTCCTCTGAGAGAAGGCTGATTTCTCCTCCTCCTCATGTCCTCTTCCTCCTAAACTCCTTCTACTGGGTGACTTCAACATTCACCTTGAATTCTCAATCTCGGCGTCCACGCTCTTCTGTGACCTCTGCATCTCGCTCTCTCAATTCTCCCCTCTGGTCCCACCCACTCGGCTGGACATACTCCCTATTCCTTCATTAACCCTGATCTTTTGCTCTCCTCCCCCCTCACTACCCCACTCTCCTGGTCAGACCACTCCCATCTCTCCTTTCGGCCCTCTGACCCCGCCTCCCTCAGCTCTGCCAACCTTGTTCAGACATCCTCCTGATGAAACAAGTGTCGATTGCCGCCTTTGCACCCTTCTTCATCCCATTCTCTCCTCCCACTGCAGACTCCACCGCTGACTCTGCTCTCAGCAACCTCCATCTTGCCATCACTAACACTCTCCACATTCTTACCCCAGTCATGAGGATCCGCCTGAAACATGCCACCAAGCGTTGCACCTGGTATGACTCTGAGCTAGCAGCCATGAAGCGCAAATGCAGAGTTGCGGAACGGAAGTGGCACACCTCAAGCATATCCTCTGACAAACTGGCCTGTCGCCTTCTCCAAAGGCAGTATAATCTCGTCATTCATTCCAAGAGTGCCCACATCCAGGCTCATGTCTCCGGCGCATCCAACAATACGGCTGAACTCTTTCAAAATCTGCAAGGAACTAACCAATCCTTCTGCACGGCATTGGCCTCCAACTTCACAGCAAACATACAGAACATCCTGAGCACTTTATCCCTCCCTTTGTCCCTCCCCACCTCCCATCCCCATGCACCTCTGGCCTCCCATCCTCCTTCAGCCTTTCTTTCCTCCTTCTCTCCTACCACATCGTACAAGGTCACTAGGGTTGTCCGCTCAATGAAGGTCTCCTCCAAACAGGTCTCCCCCTGTTCTTACAGAACTATTAAGGACAACATCGGTTCCCTTGTCTCTGCACTTGCTAATTTCTGCAATCATTCTTGCTACTGGGTCTTTCCCCTTTTCCTCAAGCACTATCTTGTGCGCCCCCCCCTGAAAAAACCTTCCGCTGACCCCTTATGTCCAACTAACTACTATCCCCATCTCTATCACTCCCTTCCTTGGGAAACTCCTAGAGAAGTTAGTCTTCCCTAAACTGACACAGCATACTGAGCTCGTTGGTTGCCTACACAACCATCAATCTGGATTCTGAGCATCCAGAGGCACGGAAACTGCTCTTCTGAACACCCGTAAAGAACCGCTTCCATCTCTTGACTCTAACTCTCCCTCTGTTCTGATGCCTCTGTCTCCTTAGCCTTCTCCTGTTTTTTCTTGCAAATGTTTGTCGCCTGTATCACGGGCTACCACTTTGCTGCAATCCCCACTATCTTTTCTATAGAGACATGTACATCTGCAGGGAGCCCACTTGCTAAGATATGGTAGAACAAAGGTATTTTGTATTCCCATGCTTATTTTCCTTTGTCCACATTTCCTGTATGGATCGTATGGGTCCTCATCAGACCCATGTCTGACGTGTCTGATGGAGCTCCCTCTGAGCTTTCCAAACATATGCTTGATAATTGTTGAAGGGCGCTCCATCATGTATATTAGATCTTAATTTTACCCAAGAGTATCTGACTTATTGCCATATTTTGTCACTTCTCTCCTGACCATTCTACTTGATCTCTGCTCTGCATTTGATGCAGTCAGCCACTCCTCACTCATAAAACGGCTCCATGATACCCTTGGGATCTCAGAGCGGGCACTGGGCGTCGGTATAGGCGTGTCTGTAACACGATCCCTACCGTGACGTGTAGTGTACCCAAAACACCTCACGCGTGAGGTCCCTCGGATTGTTTTTTTCCGCCCAGATTACTGGTCGCCCTAATGCGGAGCTCTTGCATAGAGATAGCGTTATTGTCATTATCGACTTTGTCGTTACTCCCGTTAAGTCACTTCGACTGTTGAATCTTGTGAAACAACGCCGAAGACTGCTGCAGACTTTCGACACCTGTTGATCCCGGAGACGCTGCTGTCCACGTGGCAGGGCCTTCTGGCCGGCCTAAACAGTAGGGATAGTGGGGTGGACATAATCTTACAAGTATGCCTTTCATTATTCACTTTCTCTGCTCCCTAGGTTTTGTCATTGCTATAATTTCGCTATCGGAAAGACTCCATTTAGATTTTGTTCCTCGTGCAGGGCCAAATATCCTTGGAAGGACGAACATGCTCGGTGCAACAATTGTCTGCCCCTCGACCACAACGGAGCGAGTTGCGTGGCCTGTAGACTCATGCGCCCTAAGACGCTTCAGGAGCGTCGCTTAAAGCTGTGGGCGGCCTACGGCATGTCGCAGGCCGAATGCCCCCCCCCCACATTTGCAACCACCGAAAGTGATGGGGGAACTAGCGATGACCAGGCCTACATGTCGGAAGCCATTGACCTAATGGCAGACTGTTCTCGGTCCGCAATGCCCTTCCCGACCCCACCAGGCAGGACGCGAGTCACGCTATGGGGAAAACACCCGGCGACAGGGGCGCACAGTATCATAACATCAAACGCACAACCTAAGGTTCTGCTTCGGCAGCCCTGTCGAAGCATACCAAAGCGCCAACGGAATCATGATTCTTCGTCGGGATCCTATGATCAGTAGCCTTCCCTGCAACCGCAGTCGCGGACTGCGACTGGGCAATCCAAAGTAAAGGGCGCCAACACAAAGTCACGCGGATGTTGAGGCATTCCAGGAGGACGCGCAGATGCCGCTTAAGGCCCGGGTGGCGGCGAAATCCACTGCTCGGCCCCGGTTCACCCGGTGACGTCAATCCACCACGCAGCCTCTGGTTGTCCCAGTGGCATCTAAATCCACTGCTCAGCCTCCGGTTTAGCCGGTAAACCGGCCAGATTCTCCTACCTTTGCCGAAAGCATCGCAAGAATTACTTCAGCAGTTAGACTGAAGGAGCGGTTGAGTCCTCTGTCCTTTAAGGCACATTAAGGAAAAAATCTCAACGTCACAGAGAAGATTAACCCTTTCCTCCCCTGGACCCCACTGGTTCATCCTCATGGACCAGGGATCATTTGAGGGATATATAGAAAGAATAGAAAAATGTCTTATTCTGAGACCCTTGCTCCCAAGAGGCCTCATAGACTTTGCTTCGACTCCTGTGTCCAAGTTTCAAAGGACCTTGGAAGATCCACATGAGGAGTTTACTTGTGTCCTCACAGATGATGATGTTATGGACATTTATGATCAGGATGAAGATGGCACCTTTCTGGAAAACTACAATGTGGATGATCAGACAGGTCGTATGGACAATTTGGAGGACAGCAGTCAGGTTGATGCTCAACCCTGGACGTCCCCTCCTCCCACCCAGGACCGCGATGTCCTGTGCATAGATTTCCGCCGCCCCTTCCACTCCGGCTGGACGACCAGATCTTGAAGAAGTTGGATGACCATTTTCAGATCGCCACTCAAGAGGCGCCTTACCAGATTCTGATTTCATGCAGGATGTACACCAAGAAAAACCTCCGGCCAGCCAGTCCATCCCCTTGTTCAACTCAATCAAGAGGAGATGGGCACCTTCTTTGATGCCGGCCCAGACCAGGGCGGTCAACCCTAGGGTGGAGAAGCTGTTTCGGCCTTCTCCGACCGACCCTGCCTACATCAAGGGTCGTGCCACTCAAGATTTGTTAGTGGTTACCACTACTAGAAAACGGGCTGGTGTCCCCCCACCCCTCCATCTACAGGAGAGGCACCATCCGATAAGGAATCCAAGAGACTTTATGCACTGTGGAAAAGGGTAACAACGGGTGCTGCGTTTACCACCCGTATAGCCAATAACACCACGCTATTGGCCAGCTATGCAGACCTCCAGTGGAACCTTCTGCAAGCAGGCCTTCAGGAAGTGGCAGAACCTACAAGGACCAAGTTTCTCGCCATTGTTTCCGAAGGCAAGCAGGTGAACCAGAATGTGCTCAAAAACACTCTGGACGCTGCCGAGACAGCGGGGAGAACCCTGGCACAAGGTACCTTGCTCAAGAGGCATGCATGGCTGAGGAACCTGGTTTCAAGCCAGAGACCCAAGCAGCACTGATCAACGGGTTTGTTAATGAGACCAACCTGTTTGGCAAGGCAGTGGACGATGCTCTTGAAACAGCTAAGAAAGAACATGAAACACTCAAGTCCCTTCAACAGATTACCCAGAAATCCTCTCCACGACTTATCCACCCAGAGGACAGCAGCGTGGAAAAGTTAGAGGACGAGGTTCCAACCCCAGAGGCGCTCCGGCCTCTAGTCAGAAATGACCTGCAGATCCAGGTCCCCTCCCATGCAGTCCCGGTCGGGGGGGCGTATTACATCTTTCCTTACTGCATGGGAGGGGGATAACAGACCAGTGGGTACTCAAGACGGTCACCCAAGTGTATTGTATAGAACTTGCCTGACCACCCCAATTCAGACCGTCAAGATCAAGACGCCTGACGTCGGACCACCTGCAAATCCTACTGCAAGAGGTGCAGATCTTTCTCGGAAAGGACGCCATAGAAGTTGTCCCTATTCTACAGGTAAACAAGGGTATTTATTCAGTGTACTTTCTTGTACCCAAAAAGGATCTCACCGTGCGCCCTGTGCTAGATTTGCGCCCAGCAAACAAGTTTGTCAAACCTCAAAGGTATAGTCACTTTACAGGAAGTAATCCCGCTGTTGAAACAGGGGGATTACATGGCAACACTGGACATGAAAGATGCATACTTTCATATTTGAATGTTGCCAGCGCACAGAAAATACCCAAGGTTCATGATGGAGGACAAGCACTATCAGTTAGAAGTACTCTTCTTCGGTATTGCCTCGGCACCAAGGGTGTTTCCAAAGGTACTGGCAGTAGTGGCAGCACACCTAAGCAGACTATTCGTCCCAGTTTACCCTTACCTCGACGACTGGCTCGTAACAGGGGAGTCCTATGAAAAATGCCTATTGAACACTCCGAAGACAATAGACCTCTTATTCAGTCTGGGATTCTCCATCAACGAGAAGTTCAGCCTAGACCCCAGTCAAGTCAAACAGTTTCTAGGGGCTATAATTCGGACAAAAGACGGCCTCGTCTTCCCCTCCGAGAGGGTTCAAAACATGCTGTTTCAGATCCCTCCTTATGTAGCCAATTGGGAAGTGACGGTACGCAAGGCCATGCGACTGTTAGTAAATGATGGCGTCCTGCATTTACTTAGTTCCTCAGGCGCGTCTGCGTCCCATGCAAGAGTGGCTCAACAGCCAGTGGTGTCAGGCCAGCGGACAATGGGAAGAGCTGCTAGTTGTCTCGCCAGCCCTCTAACCTGGCCGAAGGAAGCCTACACACATTAGATGTGCGCAGGGAAGTCATGTTTTACCTGGAAAGGACAAAACTGAGGAAAAGGAACCCATTTTTCGTTTCAGTGGCAGCTGGCAGAGCAGGGGATCCTGTCTCCAAGTCAGCTATCACAAGGTGGATAGTCAAATGCATCACACTTTGTTACGCTCTTGCGAAGAGAAAACTGCCTTTCAAGCCTAGAGCACATTCTACTCGAGGCCCTGGGGCTTCCATAGCATTCATTGCAAATGTTCCCCTAGATTACATTTGCAAAGAGGCAACCTGGCTCTGTACACACCTTTACAAAACACTATTGCCTAGACACTCCTATGTCTGATTATGAGGTAGGACAAGCAGTACTAAGACATCTTTTCACTACTGTTCCTTCTCACAACCCACCTCCAACTCCAGGTACTGCTCACTAGTGTATGCACAGCATGTGAATCTAAGCAGATTAACAAGCATCAGAAGTCATGTATTACTCACCGTAATGGCATTTCTGATGATTGTATATGCTTAGATTCACATGCGTCCACCCTTCCTCCCCGCTCGGGTGGAAGGAACATAGACTTCAAATGGATGGTGTCCTTGCACCTCCTCATCTTAGATATTCAATATCTTCAGCTTTGCTGCTTCGGAAAAAAATAAGTTCTCCACCAGAGGGTGCTGTGCTCGAGGTTGCAGCATCAATGTCCCTCGGAGGCAGTCGTTGAACGTCGGCCGTAGTATAAATGGCTCGAGCCGCGCCCGTTGGCTTCAGTTCCGTTTGTCCGATATCTTTCGCTTGGTATCAAGAAAACGACACTTCAGTTCTTCGAACTGTCTTCTTTGTCGAATCCTTCCATGCCTAAAACTGGCTTAAAAAAATTTCAGAAATGTGGGAAGATGTATGGATCCCCATCGAAATTGCCTCTGGTGCTTGGGTCGGCCCATTGAGTGGACGAGTACGGTTCCTGTCAGGCAATGACCAACAAAGCCCTCAAGGAACGTAGAGGTAAACTGGCGGTGGGGGAGGAATCCTCCGTCTTCTCGGCTGAGTCGAGTGACAAACATCACAAATCGAAGAAATCAAGGTCGAGGAGTCGGTCTAGGAAGTAGTCTTCAAAAAAATCGAAGAAAAGGCAACACCGACCTCCCTCTTCCTCTTCTTCGACGTCATCAGAAACAGAGGTTATCACCTGCCCTTCTAAGTATGATTCTCCTAAAAAGTGGGAGGCAGTCAGAGCCTCAAAGATGAAAATCTTTGAGAATGCGGCCCATACCCCCTCAAAGAAATCTGGTGAAGTCCATGCCCCTGCTCATACTAAATGTGACAGAGGGAGATCGAATACAAAAAGATTAAAATCCGGCGAGAATTTGCAGAGGGTGCCATAGAGGGAAAACTCTCTGACGCCTCATAAAGAAACTCCTACCAGTGCATCAACCGGAGGCACTACTCAACAAAATGCCACTGAATACCCAACTGCCATTAAAGTCTATAGTTAAAGTTCAAGTTTATTTATACATATAGCAAAACAAATGCTTTGTATAACAATTGAAAATTCATCACCACTTATAAACACAAGTTAAAAACTCATAATTCATATATATATACAATACAATTCATTACATAGTCACTCAATCCAGCATAAGATCAGTACAATCTGGTTATAAAAAGCAGTCATAAAATATATCAAATTTAGATCATCCCCGCGCAAGAAACTAAGCCATTGGTCTTCAATTTCACTAGGATCATAATGATTGTTGTAGGACTTCGTATGTTTGTATATCGTATAGCATACAGACTTAGTCTTTATCGAAGGCTTCCTCGACGCCTCTAAGGAGACGGGGTCGAAGGCGTCGACAGCCTACTCTGCCATCCAAGCTTGTATCTCCAGGTATAGGTTGTTGATCCGCGTGGAGTCCTCTTCATAGCAGCCTGATAGGGTGATGAGAACTTGGGTATCGTCATCATTGGTTATCGTCAGCATAGTTTGTGTATGTGACACCCAGGTTATCAAGGCGGTCGAACAATAGCTTGGTGAAGATATTATATAGGGTCGGCGAGACGCACAAACCTTGTAGGAAACCACAGAGGATGGGGTGGGCTGAAGCCCCCGGATAGAAGACCCGGGTGGTTCGGTCGGCTAGGAAGGATTGGACCCAGGCAGTCGCCTGGTTGGAGAAAGCAGCTGAGGCTGTCAGATGTTCCATGAGGATCTGATTGCTGACGAGGTCAAAGGCTGCTGAGAGGTGAAGCAGCAGGAGAATGGCTAATTTTCCCTTATCCTTTGCCTCGTCCATCTGGATTTTTAAGTCCAGGAGGGCTGTCTCTGTTCCGTGCCTTGGTCTGAAGCCAGATTGTCTGAGGCCCCAGAGGTTGTTCTCTTCCAGATGCTTCTGAATTTGTAAATACACCACTCCAAGATCTTTAGGATGTAGGGAACAGTGGTAATTGGCCTGTAGTTGGTTGGGTTATTGGGTCTAGGTGTGAATTTTTTTTTTGCAGGGGCATGACCCAAGCCACCTTGAGGCTGCTAGGGACTGAGCTTGATTTGAAGGAGCCGTTGATAAGGGCTGTTATGAAAGGGGCCAGATTGTTGGCACCTTCCTGGATGATGGGCGGTGGGCAGGTGTCCCCTTGGCATCTGGAAGGCTTGAGGCCTTTGATGATGCGACACTGGGGTAAAGGAGAAGGGGGGGGGGGGGGCAAGTGGGAATTTCAGAGGTGGGTGGGGGTGGAGGGTTGTTTTTTGTTGGCTAGGCTGAGCTTTTTCTGTTCGATTCTGGATTGAAGCATGGCGATTTGTCTGCCAAGGCTTTTTGGATCCTCTTTCACGCATGTTTCAGAGGGTGTGGAGGGGGACTCGAGTTCCCTAAGGATGGTGAAGAGCTCTTTTGTTTTAGATTTGGCGCTTTCAATTCTGTTGTCGTATGTCTCTTTTTTTGGCTTTGAGGATGGAGGTTTTGTAGGTGGTTGCAGCTATCGTGAGTAATGTTTTGTTGGCCTGGTAAGGAGTTTTTCCCCAAGTGGCTTCTGCCGCCCTTTTGGTGTTCCGGAGGGTTTTAAGCTCCGGGGTGAACCATTTGTTCAAGTGGGCTGCTGGTTTAGCTTTTGTGAGTTTGATAGGGGCGATGATATCTACTGCTGATTTAAGTGTTTTTATTATAGAGGTCAGCCAGTTTATCCGCATCTAGGTTGGCGTATTTGCAGGTGTGAGGATGTTGTGGATTAGTGGACGAAGGCTTTGCAAGGTGATGTTGCAGTTATTCCTGGTGAGGGTTTGCGGGATAGTAGCTGGAGGGGTGTTTGGTTGCGTCTTCCCTTGGATAGAGAAGTAGATGGTGTGGTGGTCTGACCAGGTAATTGGCTTATTTTTAAGGATTGGTTGTGGAGCAGTTGTGGTCCGCTAACCAGTCCAGGGGTCTGCCCCTGTGAGTTGGAGCTCTGATCCTGAGCTTGAACCCTAGTTGGGAGATGGTATTTTCCAGCGAGAGCGCATTGGCGTCATTGGGATCCCCGAGGCCCAAGTTAAGGTCTCCCAGTAGAATGATTTGAGATCCTATTTTGGTATTGGTGGGCAGGAGGTTGGAACTCTCTTCCTCGATAGATGAGATGCAGCAGGACGGTTTGTGTGGCTGAGAGTTGGAGCTTAGCAGACAGGAGTTCGGCGGACTGGAGGCTGGGTGGGGTGGTCCGTTCTAAGGCCAAGGGATGTTTTGGTGATAAAGGCTACTCCTCCTCCTTTGCCTGAGTCCCTGTCGTTCCTTAGGATTGAGTAGCCTTCTGGGATGGTGAGGGATAGAGCTGGGCCTGCTGCTTGATGCAGCCAGGTTTCAGTGATAGCCAGGAGATCCAGATTGTTAGCGGTTATGAGGCCTGCGATGTCAAGCGCATGGACGACCAGTGAGCGGGCATTGAATAGGGCACTTTTGATCATGGGAGGCTGTTATGTTGATGGTGGTTTTATGGGTGTTGTCGCAAGTTTGTGTGGTGCTAGCTTGAGCTTGGTTATGATGAGGGTGTTTTTAGTGAGCGATCTGGGAGTTAAGAACTGTGAGCGAAGTCTTAGGTTTCTGTCCTTCACTAGGCAAGGGTTCCAGGGTGTGGGAGGAGCAGCAAATCGGCGGATCCATTCTAATGGACTGATGGCGCAGTTTGGCTGGTTAATCTTTTTAGTATCGGCATACCCCATAGTTGTGGAGTATGTAGGATGGTGAGGTGGGGGTGATTGAGGAGGTGGGGTTGAGGGGAGGAGGAAGGTGGTGTTGGGGTGAAGTAGGGAGAGAGTTACTGAGAGGGTCAGAGTTGGTAAGAAAAGGTTTGCCATGAGAAATCAGTTTGTGACTAAGGGTATAGTCCAGGTTGGGTGGACACTGGGCAGTTCAAAATAGACACAATAGGCAATAAATGGGCTTAAATCACAGTTGGCGTCGTTCAAAATAGACACAATAGGCAATAAATGGGCTTAAATCACAGTTGGCGTCGTTCAAAATAGACACAATAGGCAATAAATGGGCTTAAATCACAGTTGGCGTCATTCAAAATAGCAGAAAGTAAATGGGCCTGCTAGAGCATAGTTCAAAATGGGCACAAACACTAGTGCAGTTAATACAATTGGATAAAGTTAGGCTCGTTCTGGTTTTGGCTAGATGAAGTAAATAGTAGCAGATTGGCAGATGCAATAGTTACAGGTAGGCAGGGGCTGTTTAAATAGTTGGCTAGTCGTAATAGAAGAGCATTTGGTAACTAATAGGCATATAACACGTGACCCGGTGAGGTAGGGCAGTTAGGTGTCGTGATAGGAGCCCAGGTTAGATGTTGGCTGAGTAAGGTTCTGCACTTGGCGAGGGGCGGAGACGCTGTGACGCTACAAGAGAGTACTTGCAATGTAATAGGTGCATTCAAGGGAGACAGTTCACTAAGGCTCGCTGCCCATAGATACTTATGGTATACAATAGGCTACATGCAATAGTAATCATCTTACATTAGCTCAGAGTGGGGGTGGAACAGCAAAGGTGCAGTTAGTGAACATACTCATAGTTTAGTCCAATGATAGTTCGTTTCGCCGGACCTGGGGCATTCGACATGAACTGCAGGCTGGCTGAAGGTGAGACTGGTGGGAGAAATGAGTCGGGATGAGGGCTGGATGGCTTAGGTGCTAATTGTGCGAACAGGGACAAACGGGGTTGCTTGGCCTTATAGTGGCCTTGTGGCCTTGAGGTGGCCGCCGGCTATTGCACCTGCTGGCGGAAGTGTTTGTTCAAATAGCAACAAACGCGCGTTACCTAGCAATGCTAAGCCTCGTTTTCAGGCTGCAGCGTGCCCGACATTTTGGATTTGTGAACTGTCGGCGCGTGCGGCCTTGGTGACCAATACGGGCAGTAGCAGTGGTGATCTGCACAGGAGGGTGCAGGGGGAGGCCCAGACAGGGCAGGGGGTGAATCCTAGATGCTTTCCTCGGGTCGCTGAAGTCCGCCGCAGGAGGGCACACGGTTCTTGGATGGTGTGGCACACGAGGCAGAGGGGCGGCTTGGCTCCTAGGTAGATGTGGGGGCTCCTTCCTCTCCACCGGTGGAGGCGCTGTATAAAATGTGTACATTTCACAGAAACACTTGTATGTGATTTTTTTTTTCTACAGGAATACCTGATCTGAAAGCCTCCTGTAAGGGGACGGTACTGGCTATGTCCCATCAGAGAAAGGAACCGCAGGGTGAGTGAGTTGCAGGCGTTTTCTAGTAAGCCTCCTCACACCATTTTTCATAAGGATAAAGTCTTAGGGTTAAACCCTCCTTTCTGCCAAATTGTGTCTCTGACTTTCATCTGTTACAAAAAAAATAACAGTACCTTCTTTTTATCCTCCTCCTCATGCAAGTAAGGAGGAAGAAAGGTTACACAGACTGGACCCAAAAAGGGCTTTTAGTTTCTATATATCCAGATTGTCTAACTTTTGACAATGTGACAAACTGTTTGTGGGATATACTGGATGTTATAGGTTGGCTGTTAAAGATCCTCCAGGTGGGCTAAGAGCTCATTCAACCAGGGGCATGGCAACTTCAACAGCTCTTCAGAGGGGTGTCCCAGTGCAAGATATTTGTGCAGCAGCCACCTGGTCATCTATGCACACTTTTCTGAAGCATTACTCTCTAGATCCTACATCATCACAAAGGAGTCTCTTTGCAAAAGCTGTACTTCATACAGTCCATAATTAATATTTCTGGTACTCCTTCCTCCAAATTCATACTGTTTTGGGAGCCTATCTAAGATGAGGAATACGTGGGAGGACACAATCCATTCGAGAACAAGTTACTTACCAACGAACGTTATTTCGACTGGATGTTCTTACCACATATACCTCATCGACCCTCCTAACCTACCACGCAGTACAGTGTGGTGTCTTTACACTCAGTGTTCCTTGAGAGCTTACTGTCTAAGGGGTACGCCTTATCTACTCATTTAAAAATATACGACAGAACTGAAGCCAACGAGCGCGGCTCGAGCCATTTATACTACAGATGATGTCGACGTTCGACCGCTGCCTCAGACGTACATCGACGTCGCAACCTTGAGCACAGAGCCCTCTGGTGGCGAATAATATTTTTTTCCACAGCAGCACAGCTGAAGATATTGAATATCTAAGATGAGGAATACGTGGGAGGAACATCCAGTCGAAAGAACTTTACAGTTGGTAAGTAACTTGTTTGTCTTACTACTTTCTCTCTTTTATGTACTCACTCACGATAAGCCTTGGGCTCCCACATGGCAAAAAAAATACAATCGGAGGGACCTCGGCGCGTGAGGGATTTTGGATACACTACACGTCACGGTAGGGATAGTGTTAAAGACACGCCTATGGCGACGCCGCCTTTCAATCCTCGAAAGACAAGATGCAATACTCTGCGGTTACCACTGGATGTCGGACCATATGCACAGCATGTGAATCTAAGCAGATAGAATAATCAGAAATGCTATTACGGTGAGTAATGCATGTCTTATTCTCACCTGTGTGCTGCTTTCCCTCCTCCTTTTTTGTTAGTGGCCCCTGATTACTTATGAGTGGCCATGTTGTTTGTTTATTTATTGCATTTGTTAGTATGCCCAAACCCGCAGGTATCACGGCATAGATTACAGGAAGGTGAAAGAAAACATGCTGGTTACAAAGGGTCAAACATAGTGTTACAAAAGAAAAACTTAATAACAACGGTGGCTTCGTATTAATAAGGGTATCGTATGGTCGCAATAAAAATATATAGTTTTGTGGAATACACCAACTGAAAGGGAACCCACGAGGGGGTTTTACCTTTTTCAAGCTTTGACCATTAATGTGTGAAAGAAGCATTAATAATGCGACGTCTATGTATTTCAAGAAATAATGCACTATGCACTTTAGCTTCTATACACATTGACAACATTAAGGTTCTTATTGGTTTAACCGTATCCTCCACCTTTTTATCCAATCATGGGAGTGCATAAAAGTTGTTTGTGAGTAAATATTTTTGTAAATTCAAAAAAGGAAAATAAGAATTTTCTTCACCGGGAAACTACTATACTAATTTAAAAAAGATATATAAAGTGCATAAAAAAATATATAAAGTAGTTTCTCTGATATACTCATTCCTGAAAACATATGGAATACACAAACGACTATATTATTAAAAGATGCACACTAAAGATGCTTTAAACTAAAGGTGTAGTGAATATAAAAGTCATTACAAAATGGCCGAATGCTTTGAACAATGGAAAACATAGAATTCAACTATGGTAGAAAGTGAAAACGGACAAAAACTCAGTAGAACCATAGTTTGTTTACCTTTTTACCTTTGTACCTGTATTTAATGGCTGGATGTATGTCTGTTCTTTTGTACGTGATCAAGCAACGGGACCGTTGCGAAACGCGTTGTATGAGGCGAATCTGTTTCTACCGATGCCTAAATAAAACTGGATATAAGAAATACATATGTTGTTGTGTGATGGACTGACCTGAAGGAATCCTACGAATTGGCATACGGCTGTAACTTGACGAGTGCCGTCGCACTTTGGAAGAAGTGCGATAACTTCTTCTTTGAAATATATATATACACACACACACATTGGGGGAGAGTTACAGAGGCCTTGCAGTCACAATTGACAGTTACTTATATGTACAACAAATTCCAATTACACGAGTCCTGAGGTTGTGTACCAAATTAACTAGTCAGATTTAGAATTTATTAAACAACCCGGTTTTTATGAGTTTATTAAATTGGGTGTGGGAGCTCTCGTTACTGATAGTGGGGAGCATGTTCCATAATCTGGGGGCTGCTACAGTGAAACAAGATTCTCCAGGTCTTGTGTTCTTGAAGCGGGGTACAAATAAGAGGACGCTAGTGTTGGACCTAAGGAGTCCATTGGGTGTTTTAGGTTTAATGCAGTCATTTAGATATGTAGGGGCGTTTTGGGTGATGCATTTGTATGGTGGTGAGTGTTTTGTGAAAGATCCTTCCTTGAATGGGGAGCCAGTAAGCCTCTCTCCTCAAATGTGGTCACTTTTTTCTATGCCTAAGGCTGCTCTAAGGGTTTTATTATGTTGGCCACCCATGAGTCTGCTACTCTTGTAACTTCTTGGGATTATGAGTCAGCCAAGTGCTGTCTCAGCTCAGGAGAGCTGGCATCAAACATTGATCATTATAAAAAGATTTCGAGGGGATTGGGTCCGCCGCAGTATTCCATATCTGTGATGGGTAATCACCACAGCTGTGCTGCTTCGGACGCCCGTAGCCTCAGTTCTGTTTTTTCCGAAAACGTGTTAGCTTCGGAGATCTCGGCACGCCTCAGTTCTTCTGAGTTACTTCTCTATCGGTTCTTCGAACTTGGTTTGTGAACATTGTATCATGTCTTCCTCTTCTTCCGTCCTGCGGCCCGATTTCAAGAAGTGTCGGAACTGCGGTTCCAAGATGTCGGTGATGGACCCGCACGACACCTGCCTCTGGTGCCTCGGGGAGGACCACGCTATGGACAATTGTGACGAATCCCAGTCGCTCACGTCGAAGGCCTTGCGGGAGCGGAAGAAGCTTTCGGTAGGTAGGGTTTCCAAACCCTGTAAGCTGAGATCCACTGGACTTTCCACTGACGATTTGAGGGGTGTCTCTCCTAATCGTCGCCGGAAGTCCAGGGGTCTCAGTCCCGGAGTGGGTGCCGCCATTCTTCTGCCACCTGTCGCCGTCCTCGTCCGAGGACTCCGCCCGTCGGCGGGTTGCTTGTCCCAACACGCTGCAGAATGGGAGTCATTATGCAAGAAAATGTTGTTGAATTTGGAATCACAGGGTGTTACGCTCACCTGACTCCCACGGAGGCGCTGGCCTGGTTCGCGCTGCTGTGTCCTCTTCTAAGGTGATGCGCAGGGTTCGGAAGACGGACTGGACCGGGCCCCCAAATCTGGCTTATCTGGCTCGCAGAAGTATCTTTCTTAGGGTCTGGAAGGACGAGCTCTCCATCCTGCTTCTGATGCAGGGGCGCGTTAGTATCCAGTTACTTCACTGGATTTTCGGATTGGTGAGAACCAAACTTGCTTGGCTTCCAGGTAAGTTTTTTGATAAGAGGTTCCCCTTGTGTCCATGCATTAATGTACTAATGCTAGTGTCTTTTTTCCCATAGGGGCCGGGGCACGGAATGCTGGGGAACATACACCGACCCGAGATGAGAGGTGAAATCCTTGTAGAAATCAGGTAAGTCTTTAATGAGTGTTTTTTGTTAATGTCTTTTCATTCGCTCATTAACGCTGATGTCTCTTTTTCCCCCCCTTAGGGGCCGGGGTCCGGAAATGCCAGGATGCGGCGCGGACCCGAAATTAAGAGGGAATGAATCAACAGGTAAGTCTTAACATGGAGATTTAGCTTTCCTTATTCCCTTCTCTCTCTCGCCTTTTGTTCTGCACTTTTTCTCCCTAGGCGCCGGGGCGTGACTGCGAATCCGGATAATCGCTGCTGAACATGGAGGCGCCCTGTAAAGGTGAGTGGAATGCGGCGCTGCAGCGATCGACGCAACGAGCTTTTAAATAAGTCTTTCTTTTCAGGATTGTCGGCGAGATGTCTCCGGGATGCGGATTAAGCAGGTAAGGACTTTTCCTTCTTCTGTTCTTCTTCTCTTCCTTTGCAGGTGATCCAGGATGCTGGCAGGCGTGGCAGAAGTCAGGATGCAGGAGCAGACACGGTGAGCGTCCAGCTGCTAGATGCAGAACAACGCGAAGCACGTGTGGCTGTTCGGGTGGGGTTTAAATAGCCTTGGAAGAAGTTCCAGGTATGTATCCTTCCCCGACCACGCCCGGATGGTAAATTAGTCCCACAGGTAAAGTAGTTCCTTTCAGGCCTCAAGGAGTCCGGGATCCTGCAGCATGGTGTGCATCAGGTAAGTGCACCCAAGCACTCCCATTATGAGCCTGGCGTCATAGGCGCCAGGACACTGTCCAAAGGGCCCCTATATGGGGTTGCTGGGTCCTTCCTTGGGGACTGGATGTCCGCTTTCGGGGACGCAGGGCTTGAACCGGCTCCCCGGGAGCGGGCATCATGACACAGGGCTCCGGTCCGTCCGCGCCTTCGAGAGAAGCCAGCCGTGACCGTGCTAGAGCTGCCACTCTCACGCCTTAAGGCTCGGGTGGTCAGCGCGATCATCGAGAACCTTTTGAGGTCTCGATCGGACAAGGTGGATCGCTCTAGCCATGCCCGCTCCAGGTCCCGGTCCTCGATGCCCTCGGGAATGTTGGAGCCTGAGAGGTCTTCTTTGAAGACGTCGGCTCCATGTCCGTCGAGAGGTTCACTCGAGGCCCCGGCTCCGAGGTTCGCGCTCTGGCCTGGTTCGCGCTGCGGAAACAGAAGCAAGGCTTTCTGTGGTCATACTGGCAGTAGATTGGTGCCACACGTTCTGGGGAAAAAACTACAACTGAGGCTAAGGGCGTCGTGCGTCCTACTTATAACATCCGGTGATGTCGTCTCGACGGAGACCCTCGGACAGTGTATTGACGTCATTGACGCAGACGCCGAAAATTTTCCGAAGCAGCACAGCTGTGGTGATTACCTGTCATAGATACGGAATACGTCGTCGGACCATCCCATCGAAAGAACGTTTCCAGGTAAGAAAGTAACTTGTTCTTCTCATTCCTTCAAAGGAGTTCACTTTGGAACCCTTATCCCAACCATCTAAGTTGTTCAAACATTCACACACCCAGATAGCCAAAGGGGTACCATAAGTATTTTTGAGGGCCCTAAACCTCTTATGGTACTGGGAAGGAGTTTTCCCAAATCTAGCTATCAAAGCTAGCTTCACATTCTCGTACTCCAATCTTTCAAGTTCCCCTAACTCCATTACAGCATCAGTTGCAACCTGCGGTAGCCTAGGCAAAAGCCAAGGAATCGACTGATTCCCTGTGAGACCCTGAATCCCATGATTGTATTCATAAGCACCCAATCAGTCCAAAAAGTCAAGTTTCACATCATACATACTCACTGTTTCTTGGGCAGGCAAGGCCTCTTTGGACTGGAAGACCTAGAGACTCTGGGAGGGAAACAATTTCAAGAGGCAATCTTCATTTTAAGAGCATGTTGCATTTCCAATTCCCTGAGTTTGATGTCCTGATGTTTGGCTTCAGCTTGGGCTTGCAACCTTTTAAATTCCAATTCAAGTCTCATTTTCTCAAGAAACACCACATTTTGGACTCATGTACCGGACCTTGTGGGGTCCCAGTGGGTAAAACTTGAGGCAAAATGGCCTGCTGAGGCAAAGAGGGGCTCCTATCCTTGGGCACCTCTCCCTCCTCTGGCTCTTCTAAGACATTCGAGTTGGACTCTGAATTATCATCCTCCTTATCAATTTTCACATTTCCTGTGTTAGTAGGTGTGACAGGCCTTCTATCCATACTTTGCTGATTCAACAATCTTGCAATCAATTCATCTTTCTTTCCTTTAACAGGTTGATTACTGACTTTACACGTGTCTTTCAGTTGATCTACTGTTAACATGATCAGCGCTTCCTGACTGAAGTTCTCCATATTTGGCATGTTACAATTACTTTTTTAGTGGAGCTTAGCCTTGTGAAGGTTTTTAGTTGAACAAAAGCAAAGCAAATACTTTGTGTAACAACTCTACAATAGATCCCGACCGCCTGCCACCAGTGTTAAGCAAGATTTGGTGCAGTATCCTTTGGGTGCACTACAACAACCTTGACCTCCTGGCAATAGGAACCCAACCTTTGGTATAAGTCTGTACTACAGAGGTTGGTATTGTGGCTGAGCAGCCAGGCTTATCTCAAGAGGGGTCAATGTGAGCCGTAGGGGAGTTGCACAGAGATTCACAGTGACACATATCCAAATAAACACTTAAACTCAAGGTTTCTTGATTAAACAATTAATTTATTTAACAGTCCGTTTGAATAAGCCTTATTCAGAAGGGGCAATATAGTAGAAGCACACAAACTCCGAAATACACACTCTTAGTTTCATTAAATCTGCAAATACCCATTTGGTAAGGCCCACAGATACTTTTTACACCCTCAGGTGACTTAAATAGCTGGGACACTGTGGACATTAATATATCACTGGTACATTTAGAGCAATACTGAGATGAGTGTTAAAGAGATGTGCGAATAAAGCAAGAGATCACACAAATATTCTGAAACAGGTAAGTTCTTTTGAACCCCCCAATGCAAAGTAAGTTGACCCTTTCCTGGAAGGAAGGTACCAACACACAATCAGAGGAGATGTCATTCAGGGAGCCAGGTCAGCCAATATCAATTGGGCAAACGTCTAGGTGAGCTGAAGCACTTCTTGTAGGTGAGTATGTTTTAGAAGTAGAATCAATGTAGGGCCACAAGCTGGGAGGCTTGAGAGGTAGAAGATGCAAGCAACTCTACAGAAGTAACCAAGACAAGTCTCAACTGAGATCAAGTAAGGCTACAAGGCTGTACAGTACCTTTTGGTTAGAAGAAAGGGTTCAGCTGGCTTCTGTTCCTGTGAAGCTCTGTACATCCTGTTGTTCCTGGGCCTCAGTCGTGAGGATAAGAGGGAGGACTGCTGGGTACTCCCACAACACAACAGGATGGTCAGCGACAGAAAAGGACCAACTTCTATTCAGTGGCACATCACGGTTTCAGCTCCTCGTGTCTCAGCAAATGGCACCGCTGCGGTCTCACAGATACAACTCTGGACGTGCCTTGCATCTGGGGTCTAGCAATCTGTTGAGGTGGCTCAGGCTTGGTCAGTCCTGCTTATAAGGAGTGCAGAGGAGCAGCTCGGGTCCGTCTTAAGTGATGCACTCCGTTTGGTGTTCCTCTCCCTGGCACTTCGGTTCCAGTAGCAGTGGAAGTATAGCCAGCTCTGAGAGGATGTCCAAACAAGTTAACTTTGGAGTTGATTGGTCCCACTAACTCAAGGGGAGAAGCCGTCCTTGCAGGTTTTCTCTAGTCGAGGCCAATACTGAGCTTCAGCACAGCAGCAGGGCTTCACTGGGCAAACCAACGGTCCTGGAGTTGCAGCAGGCGTCTCTTCCAAGTTCTTGTTCGGATTCCTTCGCCCGGTGGTTGACTGCCTTCCAAGCCAAAAAGCCTTGCTTTTTATGCAGGTTTTTCCCATTCATTCCAGCCTAGCTGTCAATCACACAGCAAGGTGACTGTCCTTGCCGGACAGCCAGCCGGCCAATCACCTTTTGGGTGCATTCCTGTTACCGAGGGGATTAAGGGACGGGAGGTTCGAGCACCCCCCCCCCCCTCACTTCTAGCCCCTGCCAGACATACTGGAGCCAGAGGCGGGCTTCACTTATTAATCCCGCCAAAGACAAAGTGAACAAAGGGACCAAACCTGGTTTGGCACGCAGAGTAAATCTCAAGAAGGCCCTTTCCAGCCAGAAATGGTGATAAAAGACGACCAGGGCCATTTTGACAAAATGGGCACCCCTGGGTGCTGTACCGTAGCTGCGAACGCAGCCCATGGTAAAAAACACACACAACATGGTAAAAAGTAAACCACTGCCGCCAGCCATTAATTGTAGAAAGGGAAACATAAAAATGTTACATGAGAAACTAGACAAAGCGTATACCCCTCCAGCACCCTATGGTAAGATAGTGTGTGCTGGGTCTAGAAAGTTACAAATTGTAAGTAAAGTCAATTTCACTTTACTGCTCTTGGAAACAGTAGTTTATTCAAGAGAAGGTATTTAAACCTTTGGGAAATCTAAGAGACTTGCCTGTGCCACTGCACTGAAGGTGCTGTGTCACAATGCAAAGACGTTGCCTATCAAAGGCCCAAAGTTCAGCAAAAGAGCTAGGGGGTCTCTAAGGTGGGAGGAATTCAGCACTAAATTGAAAATTCTCCCTAACTCGCCTCAACAGAATAATTCACAAGATGCACCAGGAACAAGTCACAATGATCTTAATAGCACCAATGTGGGCTCGCCAGCCATGGTTCTCGCATCTCATGAAGATTTCACTTTGCCCTACAGTGAAATTGCTTTGCCTCTTCAACATGCCATCTCAAGTTCAAGGGACAATGCTGCACCCTAGCCCACAAACTCTCATCTTAGCAGCTTGGCTCCTGAGGTCTGTGAGGGGTCAGCAATGAGAGACGGACACAAAGCTGTCCTTTTCTCAACATTTGCCATGTTTATTAAAAATAAAAAGGGTTTTGGATAAAGGCCCATCTCTCCCTATCCTAACCAGAAGGCCCCTGTCTAGCAAACTAAAACTAAAGAAAGACGGCCTTTTGTCCAAAGCATATCTGACTCTCGCACAAACATTTACAACCAGAGTATGCAAGGAAAATGTCTGTTTCCAGTGCAACAAAAATGTGCAACCGTTCAAAACGATAACTCTAAAAAATCCTTGTGACCAGGGTTGAACTGCATTTAGATACATTCATGAAGACTTTTGCAAAAGCAATTTTCCAACAATAGTGTATTCAGCTGAAGATAAGTTTCTTTCATCCCACACGTCTCTGAAATTAGCAAAACAAATGTCTTTCATGGACACTGGTTCAAAATCAAAGCAACTATTTCTTTCACAACGACTTTTCTTCCAAGAGGCCAAAAGTGATTACTCCAAAGAATGTAGCAACAGTCTTTTTTATGGAATACTCTTATCAAATGGCAGTCATTTTTTCTTGCTGTACAATAGTTCATCACAATAGTAAAGCAAATAGTTTCTTTTCAACACACTCTTTATAAAACCAAAGTGGTTGTCTTTATTTAAAAGGCTCCTCTCCTGGTTTATTCGCCTGCCAGGAATGATCTCTACTTCACACAATTTGTTCCCTTCCAAGTACTATCCTGCCAGAAATGGCTTCTTTAACAGTTAATGTTCCTTTGCTTGTGGTAATTGAGGTTTCCCCAAACTGACATCCCATGTGTGGAGAATTGTACAGCTTTGTTCTTATGTCCCTTCTCAAATTCTCTTGGCTAATGGCACAGCAGGTTCCAGGTTTCCCCAAACTGACTGTGCGTGGAGAACTGTTTACATTTAGCCCTTCACTTCTTCAATCTCTCTTGGCTGTAGCAATGTGGCTTCCCAGTTTCCCCAGACTTGCATCTCATGCGTGAAGAACGTTACCCCTATAGCTCCTCTGCTCAACTTGTTAGGAGTTCAAATCTCTTCCCAAGTGTCTTTTAGCTTTCCCACTTGTCCCCAAGTGCTTTCAGTTGACTCCTTGGGTGAAAACGTGGCAGTATCGGAGCACCGTGACCTGGCCGATTGGCCCAGTTGCCTAGAGTCTCTCATGGCGCTCTCGTCAGCTTGCCCGTTGCAGCTAATTGAACATCTTTCGTTCCTCCAGACTGTGTCTCATTCAGTCTGGCGGCTGCTGCCTTCCACTGGAGTCTCTCGGGGTGCCTATGAGCATCTCCCTCCACCAGCATTGCTTGCTGCGGTGGGTCTGTTTAGGAGTGCGTCTTCTGTGACTTTCTGCCCCTGCTCCTTCCGTCAGGCTGCATCCGCCTCCTGCCCCACTCCTGTGCACAAAGTGCACCATTTTTGAATCTCCTGCACAGCTGTTCATCATTAGAACAACTAGTCTGGACCTTGGATTTGCAGTTGGTCTTCCACATTTTCTTCTTCCTCGTCCCAGTATCAAGGGTATTACAGGAATTGAAGTCCATCATATTTTCACCCCCTTTTAAGGCAAAATTGTTTCAATTGTTAGTCGCACTTAAGTTTGTTATAAGCCGAAGATCTTATGTAAATATGATGAGCTGTGATATTATGCTCAGGATCTTTACCCATGAGAGAATCATTGTATTCATAGGACGTCATATGTGACTTATGGATTCCTTAGGAGTTCATGAGGGGTAAGACTTATTCTGTTTAGGTGGTTTCTCGGATAATGTTCTTTTGGATATGTTTTTTCTTCAGTAGTATTTTTATTGAAAACTCAATGTACGTGGCATTTAGTCAGTCAACAACTGCGGGAGGCGTGAGGGGAAAAAGAACCCACAAGCAATCCCTCTCACAGGTAGGTGAACCTTTACTAATAGACACCAAAATGCTTGTGGGTGAAACACTCTTTCAGGGGGCTTTGCAGATCAGTCAAGCAAAAAGGTCAATCTGATTGCATATTCAAATACATATTTTATTCTCATCTCATGAAGTTAACTTGTTCAATTAATTTGCTATATCTAACAGTACATCACAGCCAGTTTAAGGGAAAGAAATACAGGCGTTTCCTTTCCACTAATACAAATAGTTTCCTGTGTTGTGCATACAAAATCAACTATGTAAAACTTGCATCAAGCACGCCATTCACCCTAGTGCTCTTCCAGTCATACACGTATATAAAACATCAAACACCCCAGCATGTTTCTTTCCTTTATCAACTATTCTAAATGCTAACAGGAAATTCCACAAGGGCTAACTGTCTAAGCAATGTACACTACTACAATAGTATGCAGCAAGTGAATACCAATTCACAATTTGGTTTTTTACTAAAGTTAATGATATTGTATTCGTCCAACGATGTAGTCTTCCCTTGAGCAGGGTGTCGAACCTTCCCCTAAAACAGAATGAACATTGGTGTGAAATTACCGTAAATTAGGGAGTTTAAATCTCACTGCACAAACCAGCTCTATGGAATGTGCTCGTGTATGCTAATTAGACCACTGAAATCAAAAGAAAAACATGACATTTAGTTAACATCTACAATTGCTTATAATGTAAGCATTGAAATTTCATTCCAAGTTTTATTTTCATATAATCCCACCAATTAAAATAGTCAAATTAACAGTAAACGTACAAATAATATAATAGTTGGTTTCATTGACTGCCTGTCATGGCATGCTCACTGCTTCCTCTGTGGAACAGATCTGCCTTCCTCAACTTTGTGCCCCTTGGTCTAGAGTGTTTCTTTCATTGTCCGAGTCTGTCTTGTAACAGTTGTTTCAGTGTTTGTGGCCTAAAAAACATATGTTCCCTTTCCTGGACAAACTCTAAGAAAGAGGCCCAAGTGCGTGAGAATCATGTCATGGTCCCTGTCGTATGTACCGTCTGCTTTTCCATGGCTATCGTTTCCCAAACCTTGACCCACCAGTAGGACAAGATCGGTCCCTGTCGGATTTCCAAAAGCGTGCTCGGGGTCAGCTTTGCGTCCAGGAGCAGCTGCTTTGTGAGCTCCGCCCTGGTGCCTGATGCCAGGTACGAGCCATCCACAGGCACATCCACTAGTAGGATAGTGCGCGGGCACATTGGGAGAGAGGCCCAGTGATGATGATGTTCTTGGATTTAATTTCTTGCCAGAACGTTTGTATTTTGGGGCATTGCCACCACATATGTAGGAAGTCCCCCTGCTGGCCTCATCCGTGCCAGCATCCGTCAGAGTATTCTGGTGATATTGCGTGTAGTCTCTGGTGGGTCATGTACAATATGTAGCATGTCTTCTGTCGCACATTCTTTGGACATGGTGCATCTGGAGCTTCTGCCGGTTCGTGTCCATATCTATTGCCAGGAGTGCGGAGTGATTTCTGTCCCAATGTCTTTTGTCTTTTTCTCATTTTTTCATGTACGCTAGTTTGTCCTTGGGATTGGCTTTTTCCGGTAAGCGGTAGTTGGCAGATATTTTCCGTGTGCTGTGGCCTTATGTCATGCTAGTTGCGGCTAGATACTGTTGGGCCCAAAAATGGAAATCGCCCCGATCCCTGGGGGAGGGAGAGTGGGTTTCTAAAATATGGGCAATATATGATCTGGAATTCCTGACCCGTCTAACATCGAGGTCCTATGGCTTCCCTTCTTTGATAAATATGGGATAACAGTTTAATATACAAGAAACGCCTTGGACGTACTCTTAGATCTGAACATTGCCTGCTGGACCCCCTTTCCTGAGCATGGAGGGATCGGCTGGAACGAGAGATGCTGTTCCTACATGTCAGACCTTGCGTCTTGAGCGCCCCCCCTTTTTAGGACTAACGTATGCTCGTGACTTGCCCTTGTGAGATAATGTGCTGGACCTTGCCCGTTCTCATACACAGGTCCTGGAAGATCTCTGCATCACCTGCCACTCTTTCCACAGACTGGGCTTCTCCCTCACTTTAAAAAAATTACACATGATACCACATTATACCATCACAAAGACTGCAGGTTGCTCGGCCTCATGGCGTTCTGCATATTTCTGGTGCCCTAGGCTCGCCTGAGAATGCGATCCCTTCAATGGGCTCTCAGGACACAATGGTCCCAAGTCTCTGGCAGGATACCATACCTACTTCAGGTTCCAGAGTTGCACGGGATCTCCTATGGTGATCTTGCAAGGACAACCTTCTGAAAGAACCTTTTTGGCTATCGTGGGCGTAGATAACAGTAGTTACGGACGCCTCGCCTCGCTGAGGGGGTGGGGATTTGGACATATTTTTTGTTTTAGCACTGACATCCCGACACATTGTATACAAATTGCTGTGAGGAAAAGCTTAAGTTTTGGACACAGACTTTTTTACTTTGGACTTCTTGACGCAGACTATCCTTAGTTTATTTAGGTAGGGAAATACCACCTTAGTATAGGACAAGTTAGACCAACCTGCTTTTTGTGTAATAAAACGTTATAGCCCCAAACTTTAATACAGTTGTCGGTCTACTTCATGATGCCTTTACAGGTGACACAAGGCAACGACACTCGGCAAAAAAAGGAGTAGGAGGCAACTCTGGGCAGTGGCGCAGGGCGATCAGTTGTAGGGCAGAAGCCAGTCGCGGGGCAGCATTTTGCAAACACAAAGGTGGTAAAAGTAGTGAATAACATTTACTGACTATCTTCAAAGGGAACACAACAGTGTATCCGCCAACCAATACAAATGTGCTGTGCTTTCCATCTCTAGCCTTTAATCCTCTGCATCCCATCTCTCTGTATCCTTTACTGTACCTGTATCCTTGTAATTGTATCCATAATGGTATACATTTTACAATTGTCACTGAAAGTTTCTCCATCATGGATCTTTCATAGATTCACATGCTATGAGTATTCCCCGGCATCGGGCATCGGGCTGGGAATCCTCTGTTAGCTTTTTTTGATTTCCCATGCTAAAAGCAATCCAATTTGTAGCCTATCATCCTTGTTAGGGGTGGTGTTAGTCCCAGTCAATGGGACCACAAGTAGCTTGAGACTAGTCCCTCCTCCTCCTTCCCTTCAGATTATAACCGTGTGTTGAAGCTGAGGGAGTCCTCTGGTTTTTCTCCACATAGAATCTGGGTGATATAGCTAAGAAAATAGCATGTTTTTCTTCTATAGTGTTGGATCAACAAGTCTACAGTCAAACAGTGTGTGGCAGATAAGTGGGGATGGAGGGCAAAAGGAGGCCCCTTTTTAAGGCATGTGCCACTTGTGGCCTAAAAATGTAGATGAAGGGTATAAACATTCCGATTGCATATACTCTTTATACCCCCAACACACGGTTTTGCTCCAAGACACTCTAAGATAGGACCCGGAGGCTGAATGAGGGAAACTACCCCGAGTACCCCTCTGACGTCGAATCAATGAGGCGCATGGCCACCCCCAGGGAGAAGCGACCGCGGTCGAAGGAGGGGCCAGGTCGGAGGAATGTTCGGTGAAGAAGACCAAACAATGGGTTGTCCACGGCGAGCGAGACAAGGTCTTGCTGGGGGCTTGAGAGGCCATCACCCATAGGACTGTCATCACTGGGGGAAAACAGTGAGCCCGGCATGGAGCATGTCGACGACCGAGGTACCAGCTGTCAAGTAGACTCGGAAGCCAAAACACAAGCATAGAGCCAGGTCAGTGGATGAATCTAAACAAAGTTAAAACACTCGGCATATGCCTGCAATCCTCATTAGGAGCAGAGGCACAGGTCTCATACCTAAAAAGAAATTGCCAGTACTATCAGAGATTACTTTGTCGCATTCGGTCATATCTTAACGCCAAAAATAGCGCCACCATTGCTAGAGCCACTATCCTGTCTCGACTCGATTATGGTAACGCATTGATGCTTGGGTCTAGCAACAACTGCATTAAACAATCCCAAAAAATCCAAAACAACGCTGTCAGATCCATCACCGGCAAACCCAAGCGTGACCATATTACCCAAGACAGAATTGGCCTTCATTGGCTGGCCATAGAGGAGCGCATTAAATTAAAATCCTTGACCTTGGTCCACCGCTGCCTATACGGCACGGCTCCATCATACCTAAAAAAGGAATTCAATTGGTACGAGCCAAGCCGATGTTTAAGATCAGCTAAACAAGGGCTACTCAAATCCAGCCATACCAGAGTAAAATCCACTGGACTTGGGAGGGCCTTTCCCACCAAGGCAATTGCTCTTTGGAATGAGCTTCCGGGCAATCTTAGGCTGGAAAGTAACTACCTTTCCTTTAGAAAGCAGCTGAAAACATTACTCTTTCGGTAATCTGGTACATATTCAGCTTCGGACTCATATTGAGTCCATCTCTTCTCCGTTTTATGTAGTCCGGTGATCTCTGCACCCTTCGTGTTTTTGACGCGCCCTGATACTTCCGAGCTGCGGCCCGTTATAAATATATAAATAAAATAAAATAAAAATAAAGGAGCCTCGTCGAAGACTATGTTCACCTTGTTGGGGGAGAGGGGAGGGAGCATTAGGAACACCATAAATTCCTTGGGCAAGCGAAAGCTAGACGGAAGGCACCGCCACCGATGGCCGTAGCCTCATGCCCCTCGTCAACAGCACCTTTGGCTACACCAAAAGAGAATAAGCACACTTCGACCTCGTTGACAGGACCACAGTGAGAAACACCTAAGGTAGGCCCGGCGACGAAACACAAACACAAATCCAGCTTGCCTATGAGACATAACTATCCCGTTGAAGCACCATAAGACCGGCTCATTGACGGAGAGGGCCACAAAGCAGGGCCACACATCAACGGATGCCCCATCACTAGCTACGGCGGCGGGAAAAGAAAAATACCTGGGGCACAAGAAGTCACACAAGAGCGGCTCGTAGACGGAGAAGCATAAAATGTCACAGGCACAACCGCTGCAGCTTCCTGAACCAAAGAAGACAACACCTCCTGCTGTAGACCTCGGGCTGGAAGAGCCCATACATCAGGTCTCTCCAATTCAATACTCTGAGGTTATCCCTGAAGAGATTTTGCGATAGGAAATTGACACCGACTTTGAGGCACAACACCAACAGCCCCAGGCGTCAGACCAGTGACACCAGGGAGACATTTCCCGGAAGAAGGCCAGTCAGGTTGCGGCCCACACGATCCGCAAGGATGGGCAGGGCCGGCACCGGTCCCAGGACCTAGACACCCAGCAGAGGGAGGTACAGGCTCTGTTGTCAAATCCGCAAGCCTTAGTGTCCATACATGTAATCTCTTCTTTGCAGAGGATAATTACCCAACTAGACGCAGCACTAATGAGGCCAGCACTACCAGCCTTACAACCGCCTCCCGAGCAGCATCCACCTCAGCCAGCTGCTCCGCAGCCTTCACTGTATAGGTCCAGGGTGGCAGTTGGGTCCGCAAGGTCCTCCATGGGTCAATCTTGATCCAGGTCTATCTCCCCCAGCATCCTCCGTGGCCCAGCAAGGCCGCAGATGCAGAAGAAAATCACCAGCTCTCACCTCTTCCTTACGTAGAGCAACAGCACTCAACTTTAGTGCAGGAAGTACCGTAGGAGAGGCAAACGAGCCACAGGCCACCACGTCTTAATTTCACTCCATGGATAGGGACACCGATTCCCCACAGGAATGCCTCCCAGACAAGGAACCAGCAAAACCATCTCCTGGATGACATCACAGGGTTTCATTCAACAATCTTGAGGGCTTTCACAGAATTTGGCCTTCTTGCCTCTGAGGACAAGAAGGAATGTTTGTTTTTCAACCACATGAGAAAAATGAGGAAGGCAGTCGTAGCAGGCTTCAAAACAGTGAAGCACCAATTCACGACTCGAGCAGTAAAAGAGCGGCCTGACCAGAACAACCCACCGGAAAAATGCAACCAAGTGTCTAACTTCTCAGCTGTCACCCGAATCGGTGCTTTCTGACGAGCAGAAATGCGCAGTCCCTCCGGACAACGAGCCATGCAAACAAGATGCATTTGGGAAGAAGGTCCTGGCGATTCCACAACAGTCGCAATGTATGAAAAAGGGATGTGGCACAAATTATTCCCGGTCCTGGAGCATCTTCCAGATGAAAAGGAAGCACAGGCAATGCTCAAAGAGGGGGGTAAGACGCCTCCAACTCGAGTATCAACATGGCAGTGGATCTTGTGGAGACAGGGTTCAAACAGGTAGGCAATGGAGCGGTCCTAATACTACAAGCATGGCTCAAATGCAGCGAGTTCCGCACCAATGTCCACCATAGGGTGCTGGACTTGTCCTTCGAGGGAGACAAGCTCTTTTGCCCGAAGATGATAAAGCCCTCAAAACTAACAAAGGACAGTCAGGTCTTTGACATCCCTTCAGAACCACCGCCCTTTTCGTTCTTTCAGGGGAGTCGCTGGCAGAATGTTCACATTGTCTTCGAATAGAGGAAGACAATACTCCAGATGGTCTTCATATTATTCCCAGGTGTACAAGAGGTCATACCAGGGATACCAAAAGTCGACTACAGACAGAACCAGCGTGGCAAGCAGCCCCCCAGAACCCAAAGAGGGCAGCAGGGCAAAGCCTGCCAGTGACTGCACACCCTGCGGCGCCATAGGGGGAGGATCTCCAGGTTTGCCCGGAACTGGAGACGGACAAATGGGTGCTAGAGGCAGTGTCTTACGGGCATCTTAACGCCTCCTCCCATGCCTCCAGACCACCGACCTCAAGCACACGAGAACGCACTCCTTGGAGAAGTTCAGCTCATGCTGCAAAAAAGGGCCATAGAAAAAGTTCTCAGAGGGAAAGGGAGAGTACGTCCGATACTTCCTCGTCCGCAAACTGGATGTAAAGTGGAAGCTCATCCTGGACTTGCAAAAGCTAAACAAGTACATCAAGCGCAAAATGTTTACCATGATCAC
Organism: Ambystoma mexicanum; assembly: GCF_040938575.1. Lineage (NCBI taxonomy): Eukaryota > Metazoa > Chordata > Amphibia > Caudata > Ambystomatidae > Ambystoma > Ambystoma mexicanum. The sequence continues at coordinate 311,006,037 of NC_090921.1, forward strand.
GTTACAGCACGTAATACAGGCAATGCAGCGCCACAACTAACTAGCATCCCTGGACCTCCAGGATGCATACTTCCACGTCCCCATCCACCCAGGGCACAAGAAGCATCTCTGGTTCGTGGTTGTCAAGTTGCACGCCCAATTCAGATTACTATGATTCGGCTCAAAATCATCTCCCGCACCTTTACAAAGTGTCTCGCAAAAGTGGTAGCCAGTCTCCGCAAACAGCGCCATTACGTCTATCCCTATTTAGACGACTAGCTAGTGCATGCCCCATTCAAAACGAGAGCAAAGCTCTCCAAGGCAGCAACAGTGCGTCCCTTCCCAAGCCTATGCTTCGCCATCAGTTGCAGGAAATCCTTCTTGCAGCTATCAAAATAGATAGTATTTTTTTTTGTAGCAGAGTTCTCATGCCAGGAACCTAAAGTGCACCCCTCGCAAGATAAACACCATCTGGGCGCTGCTCAGAACGTTCATACCGAACAAGACCCGAACAGTGTGCCACTGCATGCTCGGAACAGTGGCATTGTGCATAACCCTCATCCCACACTGCAGGCTTCACTTGAGGCCACTGCAGGAGTTCCTGGCGACAAACTGGGCCCACGTACCCGGGTCTTCGGGGGGGCGGTGGGGGCTCAGGTTAAAAAATGTCCTTCAAACTCTACTTGCAGCTCCAACGGTGGGCCGACAAAGCCAAAATCGGCAAGGTGAAGCCGTTTCAGGAACCCGTGCCCAGCAAAACACTGGTCACCGATGCCTCCCTACAGTGATGGGGCGCACATGTGGATCAACAGCACATCCGTATGGAGCCCCCCCCGCGAGGCATTCCTCATATCAATTTGCTTGAGCTCAGAGCGGTTCGGTGGGCACTTAAGTCATTCTTCCAATACTCGAAGGCCAGACATGCAAAGTCCTAACGGACAATTCAACCATGTTGAATTACCTGTGAAAACGGGGAGGGGCACGGTCCAAGATGCTGTCCAGGGAAGGCCAACTAACCTGGCATTGGGCCATCGCACACAACACCAGGGGTACAGAACCAGACTGCAGATGGTCTCAGCAGGTGGATGTTGCAAAACCATGAATGGGAGCTCAACCACTCAACACTGCAATTGCTATTCCGGCAAAGGGGGCCACCTGTCGGTGAACCTATTCTCCACAATCCACAACAAGAAGTGCACCAGGTAAACCAGCAGGACGTCCCACCAGGGCTCAATCGGAGACGCGTTCACTTTTCCATAGAACAGCCTTTTCGCATATGCTTTTCCACCATTCTCTGTCCTGGTCAGAATACAGATGATCAGATCAAGCGTAACCCCTGCAAAATAATCCTCTGCCCCGAATTGGCCATGCCAAACCTGGTACTCTGACCTCATCCAGCTCTTCAGGGACGAACCCATCTGGTTCATCGTTCGCCCAGACCTCATCACCCAGGGCCAGGGGAAGATACTACATCACAGCCTTCAGTTACTCTGCCTGACGGTGTGGCTTCTGACTTCGCCAAGTTTCGGAAGGGTTAACTATGTTGCAAGAATGCAGATGTTGGCAGCAGCAAAGCCCCACCCCTCCACTGACATATAGCCTGAAGTGGGAGCGGTTTTGCAAATGGTGTGAAAACCAACATGGGGGTTAACCAAGCGAGGCTTAACCTATTCCGGTTGACGTGGAAGGGCATAACTATCATACCTACTCACACTGTCAAATGGGGCTACACCCACAGCTCCATAAGGGTGCAACTAGCAGCCATCTCTGTAAATACAAGACAGAGTAACGGAACGCCCTGCACGGACACAGAGTACCCAAGTATTACTTTTCCCCAGAAAAGAATATCACCTGAGTGGAGCCTTAACATCGTTCGCTCTGGGTTTATGAAGAAACCATTTGAGCCTATGGCCACTACATTGCTCAGATACCTGTCATGGAAGGTGGCTTTTCTGGTGTCTGTGACGTCGACGAGAAGGGTATCTGAACTGCAGGCACTCGCAGTCAACCCACCATACCTGCATAAGATAGAGGGCTTTTGATGAAAAACCCGCAATTTATCCCCAAAGTCCCAACTGACTTTCCCAAGAACACGACAATCACTTCACCAGTTTTCTTCAACAAGTCAACGTCCTCGGTGGAAGTAGCCTTCCACGTCAAGCGAGCTTTTAAATACTACATTGATCGAACCTGTTCCTTCCAGAATTCAACACAGCTCTTTCTAACATGTGGACCTACTAACAAAGGCAGAGCGCTTTCAAAGCAAGGCAGAGCAAGATGGATTTCCTCTACCATTGCATTTCCGTCGTAAATCAGTGGGGGAAGCTTCTGCATGCGTCCCTGCGTGCATAATCCATGAGAGCAACAGCAACCTTGGCGGCATAGTGGTTGGGGGACCCGCTCGCAGACATATGCCAAGCGGCTCCTGGTCGGTACCACATGCATTCACAAGGTACTAATACTTGGAGAAGCAGCACCCTGAGGATGTGCAAGCAGCGAGAGTGGCCCTGCAGCGCTTTTTTCAATAAGGTACGCTCCTATGTTTTAGCAATGGGAAATGTACTGGCTTTACCTTTATACACATCCAACTGCTGTCTACTACTACGTTATCTATTCATAGCATGTGAATCTATAAAAGATCCAATGCCGGAGAAGGTTTCTTACCTGTAACTCCTGTTCTCACACTGTTGGGTGAAAACCATATTCACCCTCTGGGCGGCGATCGCCATGGGGTCAGAATATGAAGGGAAGAGGATGATGAGGAGGAGGAGGAGGAGGAGGAGGAGGAGGAAGAAGAGGAAGAAGAGGAAGAGGAGGAGGAGGAGGAGGAGGAGGAGGGACTAGTCTCTAGCTACTCGAGTTTCCATTGGCTGGGTGCAAAAATCACCCATAATAATGATGTTAGGCTACAAATTAGAGGTTTTTCTTGCTTTTAGCAAGGGAAATCAAAAGGTAACCAGGGATTCACAGCCTGACGCCAGGGAATATTCATAGCATGTGAATCTATGAAAGATACCAATGCTGGAGAACAGGAGTTACAGGTAAGAACCGTTATCCTTCTCTCAATTAACAGATAACGCACAGTGAATTTGCACCCTCACCAATGGCAAACAGTGCACTATGGCGCCTAGAAATACTTGTATATAGGTGCATTATAAATACCAAAACATATTGTATATCACGAACACTGAGCTTCCTTTGCATGCACAGAATCTCATGGTCAGATGTTTGCTGGACAGGTAGCCTTGCATACTTCAGAAATCAGTAAATTATCGACTGAGGCAATAATAGTTAGTGCTTAGAAGTTGAAGGAAGTCTGCATGAACCACTACATAAAGTTAAATACGTATCTGGATTACCTCTGCAGGCACAAGTCTTGCTTAGTTTCTTTTTCAGTTACAAATTGATCTATTTAATGTGTTTTTGTATAAAGCTTGCACTAAATGGAGGGTAAGGTTTTGAATGTTAGAATTGTAGTCTTGAAGATTGAAAGATGCTGTGAACCCTGCGACTGATGTAATGACAATCACTCAAGTGCGAGCAAGGGCAGTGCTGCTGCTAACCAATTATAGTACCATTTATCACATTGGCTACAAGTTAAGTTAGTGGATGTTTAAACTAGACATTCCATACTCATCCAGGCCTCAAATATGGTTTTGAGGCACAAGTATTTGACACCCTTTTTATAGTTGGTGTTAATTAAATTGAGTGTAAAAAATATTTGCCTACGCGAGTGTAAAATATATGCGACAGGCAACCAAAACATGACTAAACTTGAAAATTAATAGAACACCTTAGCAGTAAAACAAGGGCTGTGTAGCAAAGATGTCTGTAATAATATATTAAATTTGTAGAACACCTTCTACTCATTAATATGAATGAACACACCACATATATGCATCTTGATGATAAATGTACACAACGCAGGAACTTCGAAAAATACTTTTGTGTAATACAACCATGCATTCACTTAATGCATCATTTTGTTACAAAGGAACAATGGTAACTAGTTTTCCATCTTTTTACTGTTAGAACCATAACATGGTAAGAAAATAAATATGCATGCATCATGCTCCTCCCCGTGCAGACACCAAACTGTCAGAAACCAGAAGGTATCTCGCCCGCTAGTCCCCAGGGATCTGTCATTCAGGTGGCATGGACACAGCCATCACTTTTTGATCCAGTTCCTGGGGGAGGACCAGTGCGGGAGGATCACCTCAGTGAGGGGTCCTCGAGGAGTGGGACACCGGATGTTGAGACGCGGTATCCCTCTTTCCTGTAACACCTTTACCCCTTCCTACCCAATGGGACATTTAGAAACTCAACCGCCTCCTTTTCCTGCACAAACACTTACACAGACAATCCGCTCTGGAAGAAAACTGACTTGCACCCAAGCCGTGTACCTGACATGTCCCAATACTATGGTCAGGCGTGGTCGGGCAATTATTGACCATCACTCGCACCAGACTTCCATTAAGCTTCCCCACACGGATAAAAGGCGAAGTACGAAAGCATACTCGGAGCGAGGCAAAACACACAAAGGTAAAGCAGTTTTGAGACAGCAGTTGAATGAGGGGAGAAAGAGGGGCAACACCCTTGACCTTTTTGTGAGGAAGCGGTCACTTTCAAGTAACCTTCAAGGAAGAAAACATAAGGCCAGGAAACCAGGCTAAAAAATCCTGCACTGTGTGTTGGAGATACCGAGGGTCCTCCCGCACAACTGACCAAGGCTGGGAGGAGCAGCAGACCCTGTGCCATCGCTCTTGGCTCCAAGAACAAAGAAGCGACGGAGAACAACACAGCCAATGAGTTGGGGAGACAGATGCCAGACCGGTCTGTGCTAAAGTCAAGGTTGCAAGCCATAACATTGTAAAAAGCGAGCTGGAACGAACATGTTAAAGGTGTTTGATGAAAGACACGAGTGAAGCTAAATTGCTGGTGAATATTTGCAAGCTACGAGACCATTGACAGTGGTCCAGCAGTGTGAATGTGCTCAGTCTGTATCCTGACAAAAGAAACAAAAGTAGAAGATTGATGTGAAGTGTAAATTCTGTGAAGTGAATCAAAGTGGTCCTGCGAGTGTGTCGGCAAAACCCATCGCACTTTCGAAAGACTTCGATTCTGGTATTGGTCCGAGCCCGAACGAGGGAGACCCGTGTTCCGAGACCGAAGAAGGGAGACCAGTCTTGAACTTATGAAAGTGAAACCCCTGACAAAGGAACCTTTGTGTTTGTTACATCATGCCCTCTGCAATAATAGACTGTTGTTGCGAGATGGACTTTGGCAGAAGGTCTTGATGCCTATGTGTTGAACTGTTACCTCGTGGCCAAGAAGCCAGAGTGTGTGCGAAGCCCGCAAGTGCTGCCTTGCCCCTGCTGAAAATGTGGGGAAGGGAAGCTAACTGTTCAACTATCCTGACATATCATTTCTTGAACACTTTTCTTTTGCATGCATTGTTATCCCACACCTTTTTGTATTTAGGAGTAAGGATTGGCAATAGGTTTATTAGTATAGGCCCCTTTAATTTGACAGACTCCACTAGGACTGCCTAAGTCAGTCCTACTGGAGTCTGTCAAATTATTTGATGCTCATAGCTTTCTCCTCCATCTTTAGATTTAGAAATGGTGTTCTATGAACCCATTGAAGTTCAATAAACTCCCTTGAACTGTGATGACTTGCGTCTGCCTTCACTGTTTGATACCATGCCTTCTTTACAAAAAACAGCCGAATTTGAACAAAAGAAATGTTTTTTAAATAAAATCCTGCATGTGCGTGCAGGTCAGGGCAGAAACAATTTGAAGGAAGGGGCGTAGCATAAGGAAAGTAAGCAAGTCGTATAAGGAAAGTAAGCAACTCCCTCAAACCCTATAGTTAGAGATTTGTCAGCCGGAATCCATGGTGTCGTCACCCAGTGTAGGTTGTTCATAGTACAGTAACAAGCATATTTGTTTAGCTCTGCTTTTGCAGTCTTTTTAAATCTTAAGTAGTTATTCTGTGGTTGGAAAGAGCCTTTGTTGAGCGAATCGGGCAGAATGACTGCCAAGACTGTGTTTTCCGGCTGATCTTCTGAGTATGGGTTTGAATTTGATTTTTGTATTCCACTGGTAAATCAGTACAGTGTTTTGGTACAAGAATCTTTCGTTTGTGGATCTTCAGGCCAAGGAGCACGTTTATGGCGCGGGGCTGAACCAATTGTATCTGGCTGTTTTTTAATGGTAGGTGCACTAGTAGGACTTGGACAAAATCAGGGCTTTGGTAAGCTCAATTCCATGACCCTCTATAAGGTATCTGAGAATTTCTTTAGGGAACATTAGGTTCCTGATCACGGATACCAATGGCAAGTGATTTATTTTCAGTAAGAACACAGTTTAAGACATTATTGAATTTATAAAAGACATTATCTCTTGCCTTACATTGAAGGTATTTTTTGTACCCTCAATAATAGTGCCTGATAAGTATATAGTCTCTATCAAAAATAGGTACCTCAAGATGTGAGGGCGTCTTGCAGTGTTTACATACCCAGAAAAGGCCTCAATTTGAGAATTGTGTTGGCTGTATGTACTCAGCCATCTCATGAGAAACAATTGGCAATTGTTGTTCAATCACCCAGCACAACTTTGTTAGCGTTTATCTGGTAGACACTGTCCAGCAACCATCGTTAATTAAAATATATAATTTATTTTTGTGCAATTTCCAACAGTACATCCCAAATGTACACACGTGTCCTGCTTCTGTTCTCGCACCCACTTCCTCTAAGGCAGTCATGCTCCTTTTTTCTTTTCATTATATAAAAAATAAAAAGGCAGTTTGCAAATGAGTCACTTGGTTATTTTCCTGATGAGAATCTTCAACCTGATTTCAAACCAAATAATGTAATTGGATGTGGCTGTCCTTTACTCCAAAATAGTGTGTTTCAGTTTATCACCTTAGTCTTGTACTCTTGGTAAAAGGTGATGGTCTTGTCAATACGTGAATCTAAAATGGCTTCTAATGTGTTTTTGTTTCCTTTTTGAAGTTGATTGCAAATCCAATCTAAAGTAATCCAGTATTACAAGAATGCTTTTGGTATTCCTTCTGGTAAATATGATTGGCTGAATCCAAATAATCCACTCATGCACTGTTGATCACATTTTCTCAGAGTTGGGTGCATTCACCCTGCAATATTTGTAGACGCAGCAGCAGTACTCTGCATGGCTAGGCTGAATGCTACCACGTTCTGCTGGTTATCTCCCCCTTTCCTTCATTTACACTTTCTTGTTTGGCAAGTCTTTCTCATTTACCCACACAGGCAACACCTGCTCTGCACTGTTAGTAATATCTGTTATAATAAACGTATGTAATTTGAAAATGGTAGTCACCACTAGGTTTAAAGTAACATCATTTGCGGCAGTGCTGCAATGACGGCGTTTGTAAGAATTTTAGTATCCTCCTTAGATGACTACAAACCGATCCCTTGAAGGTGCCTGCAGCCTCACTTTAGCTATGGGACAGAATAGAGCAAATAACGGAGCAGGATTCTTGCCAAGTGTGTCTTGCGACTGGAGCCTATTAGGGTAACAACATTTTACCAGTTTGTGTTTAGACGAGGTTGTCATTTCTGCCCCTGGACTAATTTATTATTTATTGCTTTGCTTTTGGGGTAATTCTTACATTTCTATATGAGGACTAGACTTGCCTGTATGCCATACGTATATTGTTTGATCGCTGTGAAGACCTATTTCTCTAGACTGGTTTAATATTTTCTTGACACTGCTGTAGGAGGTTACATTTATGCACTCCCTCCCCTTAGTTGTTTTTAAGTGTCCTTTCTGTTGTAGAGGCAAATGATGCGCCTGTAAGTGGACTTTTATTTTATTTGTTCCATTTCTTTTTCTTGGTGCTGGAATGAGTGTGTTAATGAAATTCCCATTCATTGGTGGGAAGGTTCCTTCTCCTTGATGTTTCTGCAGCCTTGGTACTTTACTCTCAATGTGAGTACTTTTCTTTCCTAGCCCGCTATCTGATGACCTTGCTGGAGCGTGATGATTATGGAAACGAGGAAGGGGACCTGCTACAAACTGCATCTCCCAGCGTGTTTACAGAGGCATGTAACAATGAAACTTACATGGAGGTATGTATGCAGTCTGTGCTCCGAGCCAGTATCATCTTGATCAAAGCATAATGCAAAGTTGATGCAAAGCATACTTTTTGTTGTGTAGTACCTTAATCTGTTATAATTGAAGAGGAGGACTCCAATGCAAACAAATAAAATCACTTCTCATCTGCCCGACCTCCCTGGAACCTGTTGATGTTATAAAGAGGTATGGTCAGGGGAAAAGGATCTGGCAAACTCGGCTGTTTAGTAACCATAAGGTGCCGGGCGTACCACCTCCACCGCAACACCTGCATTGCAGAAAATGTGAACCACCAACATTGATCTATTTTAAATAGTTTTTGTTATGCCCTTTTATAAGGTGCAGAGCTAATCACAAAACTGCCTTTTTTGGTTTCAACATCTCTTTTAATCTTAATTTTTCGTGATTAATTTGCATACCATCCAATTGACCATAATGAACATTGAGAAAACAAAGAGGTACAAAATACAATGGTATTCCACATTTACCATATTTTATTACTAATGAGCATAAGAAGGGACACATGTCACCAAGGGATTACAATATGGTTTTGACATATTTTTATACAGATACAAGAATCTGTTTGAAAATTGATACCTTTTGAAAAACAAAAATAACTTAATAGACTTTCTACACATTGTGAGCAGGGCAGAATACCAAAGGAATGTATCAAACTGTATTCAATTGTGAAACCATTGAACCTACCATAGTGACAGGGAGCCCCCTAATATGTAATATTGGTATATCAGACTGGTAGAATTATTAAAAGAAGTGTTAGCTATAATGCATGATGATCCTTATTGGGCGATTTACACAGCGAGTTTCTGCCTACCTATGGAACGTATGTACTAATTAACACTACTATGGAATAGAGAAAGAGTGACTTTATATATTGCATTTTAGCAGCACTAAAATAGTTCCTGCTGCGATTTGGGGAGTACAAGAGGGAGTATTGATTAGCACAAGGCTATATATAAATGGGGTGTCATTAAGTAACCACACAATGTAGAATGCATAGAGGTTCTAAAGATTATGTGAAACTAAAAGGTATGACGCACTGCAAGCTGATACTTTTTTACTTGGATTGTTCAGTCAATAGTTTGACAAAAACATATCTGGAGTAAACACATAGTTCAAAACCAAAAAGACATTATTCAAAGGTAAATGGATCCTAATGGACTCTCAAGTAACCTTCAGGTGCGTGTTGGAATGATCAACAAAGCTTAATTGATTCACTAGATACTCTCTCAATTAATTCCCCTTCGTAAAAAAAAGGGAAACCCAATCACACTCCTTACTTGGCAAAATGCCCTTCCAAATATCTCATATGTATCTTATTCCTTTCATATCATTAAAATATACATACATTTTCTATTTCCATAGTTATGAATTATATTCAGCCATTAACTAATATTTTCAATACCAGCATAAATTTATCAACATGAAATGTCTTCACTAACCATGTTTCATCAGAAAAGACTATTGTATAATCTACAACTCAATTGCACAGCACAATTATATACAGCACTTATTCTTAATTAAAAAATGAGTAAAGATAGAGTTCAATTTCTCATTTTATAATGAAACAATATACTTACAAGTCGACAATGTACCATAATTGTCATGTTGTCTTTTCATAAACCATATTCTCTACGCTTTTCCGGTAGTAAGACACATCCTTAGGAGTATCTCTCGTCTTCTGTCAAACAAATTAAATTGAAACAAATTACTTTGTATATTAATTGACTACTGATTAACTCTAGTTAATTATACTAACCTTATATTTTTCAGTCTACTAGTTGTAATATTGTCATTTTTGTAAATTAGTTCCACAATTTTGCTTTCACTTATAGGTACAGTCTTCATCAAAAAAGTAACTCTGTAGTTCAAATTTTGCATTCAATTATTTTTCAATCACCCCTTTTGATTATAACCGGTCTAAAAAAGAATATGAACAAAATGTTACATTTGCCCCACTTTCCTATTCTCTACGGGCAGTCTTTTTAGGTCTATCCTTACCTCATCCAAAAGAACATCTTTCCTCTAAGTAGTCTGTCAGTTAACTGGCAAGTAAGCTCTTACTCCTTCTGCGGTTATTATTTGGATTTAAAATGTTGCGACATTGCCAACTAATAATGTACAACTTTGTTTGATCTGTTTTAAGATTTATCACAAAGTAGATAACCCTGTGTACAAGATCACCAATAGATCTTTATTACCCAATGTTCACGTCCCTCTGATCTTCATAAGAATCTTAACATATTCTCTTCACCTTTTGGGGCGTTTTTAAAAATAAATACTTGGCAAATTGCTCAATGCTTAATTGTACCTGTGTAAGTCATTTTTATGAAAACATCAATTACCGGTTAGTGTATTTTCTTCAAAAATGTAACACTGTAAGACGCGGGTCAAAGATATCAATTATCCACATCTTGAGCCCAATATAGAGTTCTGCCTAGCGGAAAACATATCCATCCCAAAAGGAGTATTAGATGATGCAACTTGCAAAAACATGTTCACCCTTTTAGTGACAAATTTCTATATTGGATACACCCTTATAGAAATGGTGCCAAATCCCATTCCATGTTCATTCCCTTTGGTTCTAATGCTTCCGTCTCTTTGAACCAAAATAATTCCCTTCTAGATAATAAGGTCACTAGTATCAGTTGGACTTGTTCCAAAATAATGAACTGCATCCATGCTATAGTATAGTTGGCACTCATGAAATATCTTTCCACTAGTGACTTATTGACTTAACGTAAGTCACATGTGAGAACTAGAAATGATAAGACTTGCCTTTCTTGTTGTCATGCTGATGTAGAAAATACCACATGCGCATTGAATCCTGAAGATTATATCCTTAGAATCACAGGTCAATGATTGTGCAGGATTATCTGTGTCCACGTGTATGGATGATTTAACCTATTGCCCTTTATAATGTTGCTACAATGTTGACAGTATCCACATGGTTGTGAATCCTTTATTGATTTATATTTTAATGAAATGTGAGCTGACTTATAAGATACATTTGAGATATTTTGAAGGGCATTTTACCCATAAGGAGTGCAATTGGGATCTACTTTTGTACAAAGGGGAATTGATTGTGAGAGTGTCTAGTGTATCAATTAGTCTTTGATACTTCTCACACACACCTGAAAATCACTTAATGAACCCTTTAAGTGCCATGTGTATTTCCCCCCCCAGTGCCAGGGCCTTATTTGGTGATTTTGGTATGTGGTCATTCAATGCCTTGTAACTTTTTTGTTCCATGAGCTATCTCGGCCATATTTGGCTCCTTTTTACCCCACAAGTAGGCGGTCGTAACGCCACCCAGGAATCCTAGGTTGCTGTGGGGGGTGGGGGGTGAGAGAAAATAAGCAACAAGGGCGAAAATTTGAGGGTTTTTCAAAAAATGACAATAAAATGATGTACAAAGAAGCCTGTGGTATTTTCCTTGTAAGAGCTAGGAACAAACGGTTTGCTGTGCTGAGTTCTCCAATTTCCTGGCTTTCAAGAACAGGTTGAGTGGAAACAAATTTGTTTTATTTTGATGTGGTTTATCAAATGTTTTGTGAGAGGTAGGCGATTTTTGGCAATTTTTCCCAATTGGATATGCATGGACGGAATGGAAGAAAAGGGTAGGAAAGCCGAATTGGAGGACATAAAGGCATATATTTCTGAAAAGTAGACAAAATTCCAAGTTTAGGAAGGGGTGACTTGCGTAAGTCAGGCAACAACTAGGTAGGGGAAAATGCCATAGATTGGGGGGAAAAGCGGGAAAATGACCGGGAAAAAAAAGGTATGTGTTGGACATGGTTGGCTTGGTACAGCAATGGCTTCTATGAATTTTGAGAAAAGCAATGCTCCGCTGCATTCCTCCGACTCTTGCAGTTAGGAAAGCACACATTTTTTGTAGTGTTTTACAAAACAAGCAATACCACAAGTCAAACACTGAGCCATGGTACACACTAGTTTTATGCTCACGGCCTGAACAGATGCACCTAGCATGTGTAAATGTGGTGAGGAACGGCAAGCATCCATTTTTTGAAAGCGCACAGGCAGACCGTTTCAAGGGTAGGTGACTTGTGCAGGCTAAAAAAGTGTATGGTGCCTAAAGCAGCGACTAAATGTAGGTCACATTTGGGAAATGAAAGGGTTGTGTGACAAAGGGCACCAGCAAATAGGTCAAAACGTTATGAAAACCACACAAACACAACAAATGTTAAACCTTCCTGCGTTCCCACAGGTGTCCCGATGAAAACAAGTGGGCCCTGGAATCCTTTCTCTCTTACATCCATGGCGCGGTGGTTCGAGTGTTGACGGACAATACCACCACAATGTTCTATTTAAGGTAGCAGGGGGGCAGGCATTCTCAGCTCCTGTGCAGAGAGGTTCAGGAGGTGTGGCATCAGGCAATTGCTCAGGGAATTTACATTACTGCTTACCATCTACCTGGGGTCCAGAATGTGCAGACACACACTCTCAACGGAGACGGGGGGCAGTTGCATGAGTGGACGCTGAAGAAGGAGCAGGTGACCATCTTTCAGCTTGTTTGCCACGCCAAAGAACCAGCAGTGCCATTTTATGGCAGCAGAGTGGCTCATCCAGGATCAAAAGGAGACGCGCTCTCCTTCCCATGGATGGGCCTCTTCGGGTATGCGTTTCCGCTGCTTCGTCGGACAACCCAGTGGGTGCGCAAATACCCGTGCAGAATAATCGTAATCGCCCCATTCTGGCCCATACAAACGTGCTTCTCGGATCTCCTTCATCTAGCGGTGGGAGAGCCGCTTCGTCTGGGGGCAGGACATGATTTGCTATGGCAGGACGAAGGGAGAGTGTGGCATCACGATCCAGCAGCTCTCCGCCTGGCTGCATGGCTCCTAGAGTTTGGTCATCTAGGTATATCACAGGAGTGCCGTCGGATCCTGGGGGATCGAGAGAAAAGATTTGCTCCGGTATGGAGTCTCGATGTGGTTCTCGCTGCTCTCATGAAACCGCCGTTTGAGCCCATGTCGACGCCATCCTTGAAGTTCCTCTTGTGGAAAATCTCGTTTCTGGTGGCAATCACATCTGCCAGAAGGATTTCGGAGCTTCCGGCGCTGGTCATTGACCAACCGTACCTGCGATTCATGTGGGACAAGGTTCTCCTGTCTACTAATCCGGACTTCATACCAAAAGTACCTTTGGTGTTTCACAAACACGCTACAATTCCCTTGGCCTCATTCTTCGCTAAGGCGACCACGCCGGCGGAAAGAGCCCTGCATTCTCTGGACGTTAAGAGGGCGCTGAAGTTTTATCTGGCTCATACTCAGGACTTCAGGCAGTCGAATCAGCAGTTTGTGGCGTTTGGTCCCTCCTGCAAGGCAAGATCCATTTGCAAGCAAGGACTTTCCCATTGGGTCTCGCCAGTGCTCCAGATAAGATTTTGAGGTGGGAGTATTTTACTCTCTATTTTTTAACCTTTGAGAGTAAATGTGATTTTAAGAGTAAACATTAGGTTTCGCCTTCGCAAGAGTAAAATGTATGCGACATCCAGCCGACGTATGGAAATCATTACTATGCGGCAGCTTTCTGCATTGTGACAGAATACACCTTTCATTATTTCTGGCCATTTGATCTCTCCTGTATATATTTAAATGTTGAAATCACGAAAACCTAGCCAATTATATAGTAAAGCATACATGAATTTGTATTGTGTGTTTTGAGATTCGATAGCAGAATTTTGATGTTTAATGAAAGTCCTAATTTCCTGGAGCTATTGCTACCTAATGGTATGCCAATGCTATGATACAACAGTGCAGAGAGGCAAGGATTCCATGCTAAATTCTATATCTAATCTAGTGGTCAAATGGTTATTTTTATAGCTCTTTTGGTAAAGCGCTGTACATAGAACATATTTATCACAATTACCACCAAATCAATGTTGGTACTCCTTTATCGACCTCGAAAGGATGAAAGGTTGAGTTGGACTTGCCGGGATTCGAACCGCAACCCACAGATCACACAGATTGCAGCAATGAGTGCGCAACCGGCGAACTAGCTAGCTTATTGGCGAACATCCTTCAGAAGTTGGTTAACTGAGTATCGACTGAGGTATAATAATCACAGTACCTAGATGTATGACAAACCATTTATGAAGCGCTACATAAAGTTAAAAACCTTTCGAGGGGATTGGTTCCTCCGACGTATTCCATATCTGACAGGTAATCACCACAGCTGTGCTGCTTCGGAAACTTTTTTCGGCATCTGCGTCGGTGCGCCGTCGTCGAGGACCTCCTCTGACGTCATCCGATGTGATAAGTAGGACGCACGACGCCCGTAGCCTCAGTTCCGTTTTTTCCGCGAACGTGTTGCTTCGTTAATCTCGGTTACGCCTTGGAGTTCTGTTCTTCTCGGTTCTTCGAACCTGTTCGTTTTTGTGAGAAAATCCTTCGTAAGAAGATGTCTTCTTCGTCTTCGACCCCGTGTCCGGGCTTCAAGAAGTGCGGGGAGTGTGGGTCCAAGATGTTGGTGACGGACTCGCACGACACCTGCCTCTGGTGCCTCGGGGAGGCCCACGACACGGATGACTGTATTGACTGCCAGTCGCTCATGTCCAAAGCCTTACGGGGCTTTCGACGGATGATTCGAGAGGTGACTCTCCGCGTCGTCGTCGGAAGTCTTGTGGGTCTCCTTCTAGGAGTCGGTCTCGCCACTCTTCGTCTTCCAGGTCCTCTTCTGAGGACTCTGCCCGGCACGTCACTTACCCCACCAGCTGTGTGACGCCGGAGGAATGGGCTTCCTTTGGGAAGAAAATGCTGGCGATTCTCGAGTCGCAGGGTACTAAGCTGTCCGTGCCCCCGAGTGCGGTTGGCCGTGAAAGGTCGAGAGACACCGTCGGCACGAGTCACGGGAGAGGTCCGTTCGGACAAGGGGACTTGTTCTCGACGTACCTGTTCCAGGTCACGGTCCTCAACGCGCTCAAGACCGTGTGCACCTGTGATGTCTTCGAGGAAGACATAGACGCCTGAGGCGTCGATGGCGTCGACAGGCTTTCTCGACGCTCCGGCTCCGAGGAAGTCGTCAAAGCCGTCGACGCTCGGGTCGTCGAAGGACACGCTCGGAGCTCCGGCTTTGAGGACTGTGTCGACGCCGTCGATGCTGGTGGCGCTGCATCTGACGTCGACGCCGATTTACTCGACACTGATGCCTGTTCTCTCGACACCGGCGCCGATTCACTCGACGCCTTTCGAGGCAGGGGTGTCGGAGGTACCCCGTGGCACGGGGTAACCCCCTAGAAAGGCTCTGGCTAAGAGCAAGCACTCTCGAGTGCCTTCTTTTCACCACCTGGAATATATTTCGGAGGTGGAAGAGGACTCTGATGACCTGGTTCCTAGTCAGGTTCCAGATGAGATGGTCCCAGGCTATAGCCAATTTGACGATTTGAGGCAGTCACTGCATGATGCCTTGTCTCGTTTCACACACACTCTGTGGAACTGTGTTGCGTTAGCGGCTGAACATATTCCAGAAGGGGACGAACGGGATGGTTTCCTTGCTATGGTCCAGGATGGTAAGGATGCCATGCGTGAGTCCGTTCAGTCGGGTTTGGACATGGCTGAATGCGTCAGCAGGTCCATAACAGCGAGCATCGTGATACGCAGGTTTGCGTGGTTGCGGAAGTCGGGGTTTGCTCCTGATGTGTAATCCCGGCTCCTCAATATGCCCTTTGACGGTGAACACCTTTTTGGCAGCAAGGCTGACGAGAGCCTTCAGAGGTTGCAGACCTCTAAAGCTGCGCCCAAATCGTTAGGTGCTGCAGTCAGGCAACCTCATCTTTTTCGTCCTAGGGGACAGCAATGGAGGGGTGGTTCCTTTTCGTTATTACTCCTCCTTTGGTAAAGCGAGAGGAGCTGGCAGTCAAAGAGGCCAACGCAGGGGTACCAGAGGTGGACGACAGGGTACCCGTGGTGCCAAGGCCGATCGGGCAGTTGCCTCTTTGCCCTCAGGTAACGCCGCAGCCGCTACCACTCAGTCATGAGGCCCTGTCCCATGGTTCGCCGGTTGGGGGGGAAGGCTGGCGCAGCATCTTGTAGAGTGGCGTGCCATTACTTCAGATGTGTGGGTTCTGGAGATCATAACCCACGGCTACTGTGTTCCCTTTCGGCAGAGGCCTCGCGACAATCCACCAGGGAACCTCTTTCAAGAGTCTGGATCCGCTCCTTGCGCAGGAAATTCAAGCCCTGCTGGAGAAAGGCGCCATAGAACTGGTGTCTGTAGCGCAGAGGAACAAGGGATGGTATTCCCCTTATTTTTTGATTTCGAAGAAAGACGGGGGATTGAGACCCATCATGGACTTCCTCGGTTTGAACAAACTCCTCAGGAAGGACTAGTTCAAGATGGTTACTCTCGCTCAAGTCCTCCAGGCCCTTCAGCTTCAGGATGCTTACTTCCATGTGCCGATCCATCCCAAGCACAAGAAGTACCTGAGGTTCGCGGTTGGCGATTCGCACTTTCAGTTTCGGGTCCTGCCGTTCGGATTGACCTCCGCCTCGAGGGTTTTCACCAAGCTCATGGTGGTGGTGGCAGCGTATCTCACGCAAGGGTGGGGATTCACGTCTACCCCTACCTGGACGATTGGTTGATCAGGGCGCGCTCTCCCGAGCAGGTCCTGGATCATCTGTCAGTCACCTGCCTCTCCCTTCACAGGCTGGGCTTCTCCCTCAATTTAAAGAAGTCCCATTTGACGCCAACACAGCGGCTCCAGTACATCGGAGCAGCGCTCGACACTTCCCTGGGGCAGTGTTTGCCTCCCCAGGTGAGGGCTCTTCACATTCAGCAGATGGTGCACAAGTTTCAGCATGCCCAGACGCTCCCAGCGTTCGAGTTCTTGAGGTTGCTCGGCCTCGTGGCATCCTGCATTCTTCTGGTGCCAGAGGCTCGCCTGCGGATGAGATCTTTGCAGTGGGCACTCAAGATACAATGGTCGCAGTCCTCCGGCAGGATGTCGGACCTGGTTCAGGTGCCGCCCTCGGTCGCCCAGGACCTTCTGTGGTGGGCCGTCGAAGGCAACTTGATGAAGGGGGCTCCGTTTTGGCTTCCCTGGCCGGAAGTGACGATCGTGAGGGATGCATCCCTCACGGGATGGGGAGCTCATGCCAACGAGTTGAGTCAGCGGTTGTTGGTCTCCGTCGGAGTCCAGACTCCATATCAATCTGTTGGAGCTGAGGGCCGTCAGACTAGCCCTGAAGGCTTTTCTGCCGACTGTGCGAGGAAAGAATGTCCTGATCCTGACGGACAACACAGTGGCCATGCACTACCTGAACAAAAAGGGTGCGGGGGGCAGGGTCACTTCCTCTGTGCAGGGAGGCGATGCAGCTCGAGTTCTGGGCCATCCAGCAGGAAGTTTCGATCTCGGCAGTTCATCTGGCCGGAGACGAAAAAGTGACGGCGGACGCTCTGAGCAGGCAGCGCACAATCTCTCACGAGTGGGAGTTGGCTCAGGAGATTCTCCTGGAGATCTTCGCCCTTTGGGGAGGTTACGGAAGTTCGGTTCCCGGATGATCCTCATTGCTCCGGCATAGGCTCGGAGGACGTGGTACCCGGACCTTCTCGACTTGTCCATCTTCCCTCCACGTCGTCTTCCCTACCGAGACGATCTGCTCTCACGGGAGGGGTGTCAGGTTCTCCGTCCAGAGGTCAGATCCCTCAACCTTCACGCTTGGCTTCTGAAAGGTTGAGGTATAAGGATTGGGTCCTCCCTGAAGACATGATGGAGGTGTTGCTCTCGGCCCGACGGCCAGCAACAAAGTCTCTGTACCGTTGGCGTAAGTTCTGCGACTGGTGCAGAGTTCAGAATGTGGATCCTTTTGCATGTGACATCCCCATGGTTCTGTCCTTTTTTACTTTTTGGCCCACAGGGGCTTGCAAGTGGGTACCATTAAAGGTTACTGTCATGATCTCTACTTCCAAAAGGTCAGGGTTTTCCCAACTCCCTTGGAAGCAGATCCATAACCCAGGTTCCGAGTGCCAACCAGTCCCAATTGGGACCTTTTGGACCCAGTCCTGGCGCCAGTGGCACCAGGCTCATAAATATGCCCAGTCCCAGCGCTGGAAGCGCCGGGCTCATAATGCTTGGGTGGACTTACCTGCAGCAGACCATGCTGCTTACTTGCCTGCCAGTTGAGCCTCTGATCCTCTTCTGTTTGGAACTACTTTTCCTGTTGGGTGGGGCAGGAGCCACTCCCTAGATTCAGAACACTGGAACTCTTCTGGAAAGCAGGAACTCTTTTCTTACCTAGGCGTGGCTGTGGAAGGAGACACCTAAGCACTACAGGAGGCTATTTAAACCACACCCGATGGATGAATCTTGCTTTGCGTTATTCTGCATCCTCTGCAGCAGAACGCTCATCGTGTCTTCTGCATCTGATCCTGGGCCTAAGGAAAAAGGCTTACCATCCTGAATCCAGTCTTCTGCAACACCTATAAAGACAAGAAAGAACAGGTTAGCATTACGGGCTTCAGTGACAGCTCTTCACTTACCTGGTCCATAGGCTGTCACCAACGCCTCGCGCTGCATTCCGGCATCTGAAAGACAAAGGCTTACCTACTCTTCGTGCGCTCCGGAGGCCTTCGGCGCTGCATCCCGCATCTGAAAGACAAAACAAGGTGCGTTTAAAGACATTGGGGAACTTTAATACTCACGTGCCATTACTCCTTTCCCCATCTAACCCAGTGGGTATTCCGGCACCCTGCAGCCGCTCCGAACTTGTACCTGCAAAATAAAAAGACAGAGCGCATCGTGAAGCAGGCAACAAGCGCTTACTTACGTGCTTCCAGGCGCTTCTATTCATCACACGGGCTCCATCTTCAACTCACTTCAGCCCGTCCTCCGCCATCGCCGGAACCCTGCAAAACAAGAAACATCATTACTAAAGACTTTAAAGACATTAGAATTACTCGAAACTTACCGTTCGTGCAGTAAACGACGGACAGCAGTCCTCTGAAGTCAAGAGGCCTGCTCCCCTTATCCAGTGAAGAAACTGGTTACAGCACCCTGCCCCGAGGCAGATGGAGAGCACGGCGTTCACTTACCTAAGGTGAGAGCCTTAACCTTTGGGGTTCTACAGGAGAAGAGAAAGGGAAGAAGAGAGAGACATTCAATAACCCAGTTCCTTAATCCCATATTTTCTATCTGCAGACATCTTACCCTTCAAGTCAGACATACAGTGCACAGAGGCCCAGCCCAAAGAGCCAGCCGTGTGTTACACATCACCTTTGAAGATACGGTATACGCCCAGTCAAGACCGGCGCCTCTACGGAATCAGGTGAGCGTTAGTTACCTGGCGGCGCTGTCCATCTTTAAGCGCTCGTCCGAAGAGTGTTCCTACTTTAAAATCCCTTTTTAATTTCACAGTTTCTGAAAGGGCTCACTAATGTGTTCCCTCCGTCACCTTTCCTGGTGCCCGGTTGGGATTTGAACCTTGTTCTCAGGTTTCTAACGGGTGCTCCCTTTGAGCCCCTTTGCACTCTTGTCCTTTGAGATGTTGACTCTTCAAACTGTATTTTTAGTTGCGGTCACTTCCGCTCGCAGAGTGAGTGAGTAACAGGCACTTTCAGTTAAGCCTCCCTTCACTGTTTTCCATAAGGACAGGGTTGTCCTTCGAGTCCATCCTTCTTTTCTTCCGAAGGTAGTGACAGAATTTCATTTGGCCCAGAAGGTTGTTCTTCCGGCATTCTATCCTCCTCCCCATCCTGGTAAGGAAGAGGAGAGGCTCCATAGGCTTGATCCTAGGAGAGCTTTAAGCTTTTATGTTTCAGGCATGTCCCGGGTCAGAGTGGACGATCAACTCTTTATTGGTTACGCTGGAAAGCGTTTGGGACAAGCTGTGACGAAACAGACTTTGTCTCGCTGGATTATTTTGGCCATTTCGGAGTGTTACCGCTTGGCGGGTAAGGACCCACTGGCTGGCTTGCGGGCCCATTCTACCAGGGGTATGGCTGCATCTACAGCCCTGCATAGGGGTGTTCCTATTCGATGTAATGCAGCCACCTGGGCTTCAGTACATACATTTGTACGTCACTATTCCCTCGATTCCATCTGAGGACAGGATCTGGCCTTTGGCAAGGCGGTCCTTTGCTCTGCTATTTGATTGGCAATTATAAATTTTCATTCTAAATTCTTTCCCTCCTCCTTGCTCTGGTACTGCTTTGGGAGTCTGTCATAGATATGGAATACGTCGGAGGACCCAAACCCCTCGAAGAACAAGTTACTTTCTTACCTGTTAATGTTCTTTCGATGGGATGGTCCGACAACGTATTCCATATCGCTCCCTCCCTACCTTCCCCGCTGCAGAATTTCTTATGCGATTGCAGTTTACGTTCCGCAAGGCTTTGTGTCTGACTGGCAGTAGACTAATGTCACACGTTCTGGGGGGAAAAAACTACAACTCAGGCTACGGGCGTCGTGCGTCCTACTTATCACATTGGATGACGGCGCATCGACGTCATCGACGCAGGACGCAGACGCCGAAAAAAGTTTCCGAAGCAGCACAGCTTTGCTGATTACCTGTCATAGATATGGAATACGTCGTCAGACCATCCCATCGAAAGAACGTTACAAGGTAAGAAAGTAACTTGTTGATCTGGATTATCACAGGGACAGGTTTTGCTGAGTTTCTATTTACTTACCAATGTAACTTTCATTAATTTGTTTTTGAACAGCGCTTGGGCTTTCTTGAGAGTCAGGTTTTGGATGTTTTATTTGTAGTCTTGAAGAATTGAGAGGCTAGACCAGTGATCAGTGTAATGACAATTACTCACCCTTGAGCAAAGACTCTGCTGCCACTGACCATTTATAGTAATGTACCCCATTGACTGAAAGGTTGAATGGATGTAAACTAGACTGTGCATAGTTATCATTTTACACACTGTTTTTATAATTCGACTGTAAATTAAATTAGAAGTGTAAAAATGATCTGCCTCTGCATGATTATGCACACAGCACCGTAACTCTGAAAAATACAATCGTGCAATACTAGTTTGCTTTCACTGGAAAAAAAGCATAAATTGTGAGAAAAATAAAAATAAAAAAATAATTCTCAATTGCAACTTAGTTTTCCATCTTACTAATTATACAATCGTAAAAATTCTAGCAAAATATGCACAGTGCTTCTGAAGCTGAATGAAAAGAAACCATTCCTTTTATCAGTGTGCAGTTTATTTTTTCGAAAGGCTGCAGAGAAATACATTCTGTTTCAGAGGTGGCTTGCAATTACATCCATGCAGATAAAAATCACAAGAAGCTTTCTGGTTTCTGTCAAGTAACCTGACCTTTGCACTGCCCTCTGCTCTGTATTTGTGTGTAAATGTACCCAGAACAACAATAAAGCTGGCGTATTTACAAGATTTTCATGCGTAAAAAGGCCTGGTACTCTCCTTACCTGGAGCCCTGGGTCTCGCCACAATTTCATTTTGTCACGAAAAGACATGCCAAGCCCTTGAGGGGCAATCCTATGGCCCATTCTACAAGGTCCACAGTGTCGTTGTCGGCGTTCTGGGCTGGAATCCCACTCATTGACATTTGCAAGGCGGCTTCTTGGGCGGTGCCGCATACATTCACCAGACACTATTGTCTGGGTCAGCAACATGTGGAAGATGTGCAGGTGGGACGGGAGGTCCTTCAACGCCTCTTTCGATAAGGTAAGCCCCGCAGGTTCCTGGGTTTTTGTTTTACTCTATCACTTGCTGGTTCTGTTATCATGCATGTTGTTGGATGTTATTCGTTATGTTCATGGTTATGGCCTGGGGGCATGGGGTTGGTTTGCCAGTTGTGCACCTCCAAGGGTTGGTCGTACCGCTATGTAATCTATTCACAGCATGTGAATCCATGAAAGATCCAATGCTGGGGAAGGGAGTACTTTCTTACCTGTAACTCCATTCCTCCAGCGTTGGTATCTTTCATGGATTCACATGTGCCCGCTGATCTCCCCCTGCAGGCAAACCGTGATTCGGGTTCCCTCTACTTTAGAGGTTAAAATCTGAAAGGAAGCCGCGGGGCAGGCCTATTTATACCGGGCTTCCTATTGGGTAGCCTAAACCACTCCATAAGGACGTCGATGGGACATGAAGGTGTTGAAGTTTTCCATAGGAAAAGGCTAGGTTAATGTTACTGAGGTTTCCCCGCCTGATGGGAAATATTCACAGCATGTGAATCCATGAGATATCAACGCTGGAGAAATGGAGTTACAGGTAAGAAACTACTCCCTTCTCCTTCTCTGTTTGGCTTTCGACAGGATGTGTGATCGTGCCATCAGGCAAGTACAATTTTTCCTTCGTCATTCTGGTGTCAACCAGGGTCGCTGATGTAGCATTCCCTTCGCTGTCCTTGCAGTCTACTATATTTCTCAGGATCAGTTCTCTGCTAGTGTGAGATAGCATGTAGCTGGGTTAAGATGGGTTTTTCAGAATCCACTCTGTGGGTACATTGTGAGAGGCCACCCTTTTCTAAAGTAAAGGAAAAGACACCACCAATGTCTAGCTAAGCTCTATCAAGGTAGTGTGACTGAACAGTAAGGCTTAGAATTAGTAGAATGTGGAGTGGTGAAGGGTTCAATTAAGCACACACAGGGCATTCTTACTAATTTGTTAGTATGAAAATACAGTCATATTATAGAGCGTGGACAAACTCCTGCAATGAAAATCCCAGTTATGCAAAACTGCAAAACATACTCTATAAACCTATTTGAGTCTTGTGGATCTGCTTAGAATCACATGCTTTGCATAGGCCGACATCTAGTTGTAGGTGCACAGTATTACATGACTTGTTTTTGAAGTTTGAAAAAGGGACGTCGGCTGGTTGGGTTTGTAATACTAGCCCTAGTGTGACATGCATTGTGCCCATGGTCCTTCATGAGTCGAGGTCCCTCAGATAGTTTTTTTTCCCGCGATAGTGATTGGTCGCTTTATGCGGAGCTCGTAGCAGTGCTTCTTAATCTTGACTATAATCCTAACTTTATTAATTGTTCTTCTGACTTTCGAAGGACGCTTCTTCGACGAACACCTCGACGGAACCCCTCGCCAGCGGAAAATGTTGGCAAATTTATCGACTACCGGCTGCGGCCTACACCATCCTTACACTAGCGATAGTGGGGGTTTCAACATTCTTGCATTTCTTTAGCGAATGCCCATACAGCCAGGGACGGCAGCCGCTACCTGATCCTGACCTGGGTGTGGCTATATTAGAGGATCACATGGGAGGAGGCAACTACTGGGGAGATGTCATGAATTCATTGGATGAAATGCAGATTCCCCCATTTTCTCATGGAAAAAACCCCTTGATACGTAATACCCGAATGACCTGTTGCCATGCATCTACCCCTCCCACACCCCCCTCCCCTTGCCCCCTTTACGGAAAATAGAACAACCTTTTCCCAACACCCTTTAGGCCAGGCCTGTCCAACATACGGCCCACATGTCCTAAAACAAAATGTAAACCGAGCACTGCAGTTTTGCAGTTTCATCCCTCCCTCCTAGTGCATTTGAATCATTGTTAATATTCATTTAATAGGGGAGTTTTTCATGCGTTAAAATAGCTTCTTTAGTGGCAGCACTTTAAACAATACTTAAGTGTGATAGCTCGGGGGCAAGGCAAGACGACGCAGGCAACACGGGTTCGAATCCTGATCCTGTGCTTTGAAACCACTCGCTGGTTTTAAGCGTGTTGTAAATGAACAATTGAATAAAATAAACAGGGGAAAACCTCTTGACTGACTTTTTTTACTTCTCGTTTACTGTTACAGGTGCATTTATAAGCAGTTGTGTTTAAAATCACCTGTTTCTAACTAATTGCCTTTCATCTGCAAGCTCAAAGTTCCTAGCACTTAAAATACCCCAAAAGAAAGCTACTAACAAGTGTAACATCAACCAAATTCTGAGCTGGCTCAAGGCAAACACTCAAACACGTAAAACAACCATGCGTTTCATGGGAATGTTGAAAGGTCATTGTTAAGTATAATGGGGGTAAAATGGGGGATCTTTTGATTCTTGGCAAGTTGTTTTTGTCTGCTGGTGTCCCAACAGCATCGATCAAAGAGGAATTAATGGATGCGCCATCTCGGACAAGCACCACAGGTTCCCATCAGCAACCAACAAATATGAGGCACCCTCAAAGGGCACAAACAGCTGTCAGTGGGGTCCACTTAAAGGGCAGATAATGCTTGAAAGATTAAGTCCAATGTGTGGGAAATGACACTCTGTGCACAAGTTGAGTCTGCACAATATTGTTTTTGAAACTTTAAAAAAAAATCGAAATCCGCATTTGCATTGAAGCAGCCCAGCGACTTTTTCAATGCATCGCAAAAATGTTCAATTAAATGCTTCAGGGTATTGCCTGTTAGCTATATAATTGATTATTATTACTGATGTAAGGGTCTGTGTTAAATGTCACCATGTTTGAGTCTAACCATCACATCCAGTCATAACCTTCTCAGCCAGTCATCCGGGGCATCTCATCGACTGCACTCTAGTACATTGCACTGGATAATTTCCTCTGTCCCTCACTCTCTAAGGTCAAGTTGCTAACTTGTCCTGTACCCAGGCAACGCTCAGCTCCACATTTTAAAACCTATCCTAGGGCTTAGGCCCAAAACAGTTTTCCATTGGCTGTTGACCTGACATGTTGACATGCTGGGGAAGAAAGGAATACAGGGAAAGGAACACCTCTGACCTCAGTGCGTGCCCAGAGTCGGACTGGGGTATACAATTGTCTCAGGCACAAATGGAAAAAGTGGCCCACATTTGCAAATGGCAATTAATTCCTTTCGTGACAGAATGTTTGAGTAGTTCCCATTTTTAAGAACTTATTCAGTAACGCTGGTCAAAACTACTAGCCCCATGGTGAAGTAATATATCAAACTGGCCCACATGGCCCAAAAAAGTGAGCCAGTTTGACCCAAAAAACTGGGCCACACTAGTGTTTTGCATTTTTGGTTATGTCATTGCCCTACTGCCCGATAGGCCAGGCCAGGCCTGACATTTAGAACGCAGTAGACGGGGTCTGATGGAAAAGAAAGCAGAAAGTAGTATTTGTTCCTGCGCATCATACTGCATTTCAGACGGACATGCAGGTAAGTGCTGGAGCAGTTCCGAGGCAGTGGATGTTAGCTGAAATTGACGTGTGTGCGTGTGAACTGTAAAGGATGTTAAACAATAGAATCTATTGCATAACATCCTTTACAGTTGCATAGATATCAGCATTTTACCATGTATGTCACTGAAAGACGACCCACATCCCCGGTCCAAAATGTCCAACAATGATTCCCCCTACACACACACACACACTCTCAAACACACAGACATGCACCCTCACGTTCTTCTTTCCACCACAAGGTTCTGGTGATGTTTTTTCTAATGTATTTTGGATCGCTTTATTTGAATATATTTAGAAAATTAAATGGGAGTAAAACAGCCACATTTGTGCTTTGAGCTGCATGTTGAAGGCAGGCAGAAGTGGTGTTCCCGCCTCGTGATTACACGGTGCAGGTCTGTATATTCCCTGTGCCTTGTCTAGAGCGTTCATATTGGCTTGACAGTGTCGTGTGTGGACTTCTTTCTCGCAGGCGAGCTCGGGAGAAAATGCTGTGTTCTCCCCTGCAAACATTAACTTTTGATTCTAAAGTTAATGTTTGCAGTTAAAAAAAAAAAAAGTATTGGTGAAACGTGACTGCTGCTTCAAACGGCAACACTTTTTTTAAATTTTTTTTTTTTTATGTTTCATTTTTTTAACTTTTAATTTGTCTCCAGTTTTCCAAGGTTTCTTTTTAACTTATTACAGGTTTTCCAAGACTTAGAATTTCTTGTAGAAATTGGCATATTGTCAAGTTTTTGCGATCTGCCGTTAAGCATTTACATCCATCTCTCTTCTGTCTCCATCGTTTGTTCTCCGATTTTATAGTAGCTGCCGAATCTGGATCTTTGTTTGTTCTGAGAGATCATTATTCCATTAGTAGGTGGAAGAGTGTTTCAGATTTTTGGGTGTCGGAACAGAAGCAAAAAAAACTTTTTAATAAATGGAATGTGAGTCATACGATAGCGTAGCTTTGGAAATCTGTACCACCTGCTGGGGACACGTGGCTCTTTACAAAAAGGAAGTAACTAAGGTTAATACTATCACCTTAGTTACTTACTAGATCTCTAGTTACGATCAGACCTGGTCAAGACTATTAGGGGAGGGGGAAGAAGAGCTCCGGATACCCTAATAGCACGAGAGTTCCCTCTTCCCTTAAAAACAAAGTAGTAACACTCCAGAAACTCCATTATATTCCCCAAAGAACGTTAGACCATCATCTACCCTAGGAGACTGGCTGTGGGCAATGTTCTTTTGACCAGTATGAACAAATATCATCCACTCCAAGGACATCACTCAGTGGTCTACAGGGACTAGAGACAACCGATAGTCCAAAGGATAGTGGATGGGGATGGAATTAAAGAAATACTATCCTACCCACTTTTCCTTCCTTAGATTAGAAATGTTTCTCTTGTGGGGGAGTATGGTCATCCGACGAGGCATTGACGTTTGAATAGAATGGATATCCTCACCACACCATCATTATAAGATCCCAGTCAAGCTGGACCATCTTATGCAAGTATCCTCTAGACCCGACCCAGTGAGAAGCTAGCAGAGGGGGGAACAACCCAGAGAAATCTCTTCCGAAATGGAATAAAAATAAGAACCGAAGAGAGACCCCTGTTTTCCTATACACCGGGAACAAAATTACCTAAAGAGTCTCTGCTGTCCTAAAAGGATGAGCTATTTGGGCCCAATTGGACTCTCGGAGTAAGGGATGTGCATTAAGAACAGACTTGCTTCCCCAGGGATGGAAGCATACCGGAAAAGAGTAGGTGGGGGTCATGGCCAAAGTGAGACACCCACAAACACAAATCCCCATCACCATCTTGGGAAAAGAAGTACACGTTGTGTATCCATAATCCCTGAGCTTGCGGTCCAACTAGTTATAGGGAGTAATGGTCTGCATTTTGATCAATGGGTATCACAGGTGACTCAAATAGGAATAAGAATACACAAGGCTAGACTTCCTCACCCCCTCTGACCCTCCCCACCTAAAGGAAACATTTAATGCACTAGTGGCAAAATCCCTGCCTTGTATCCCTAAGGACAAGAACACTTTAGGGAATGTTAATAACTCAAAATGTGTATTCCCCTATTGACACCAGGGGAAAATGATTGGTACCCGAACACCCCCTTTTGGAACAAATTTCAATGTATGTGCCGTCTTCCTGAGCTCTGATTTTTTTTTTTTTATTATTTTTTTTTTTTTTATTTTTAAATGCATTTTAGGATAATTGGTGTGGTGTAATTTTATCCTCATTTCGTTTTTAAATCAGTTGGGGGACTTGCCTTTGTGAAGGATAGCTCTGCTGTGCTGCATACTTATTCTGTGACACTTTAAACTGCCCAATTTACCTTTTTGTTTGCTCTGGCGACGTTGTTACGCTCACCTGGTATCCACAGGGACGCCACCCAGCCGGGTTACTCGCTGGTATGCTTCTCAGCTTTGCCCTGATGTGGTCTGCGGGGAAGGTTCTGCCTGAAAATACAGGAGGATTGTGTTCAAGATTGACCGACTGGGGTAAGTATCCTCCCTCCACCCCCGTATGATTTCAGTCCCTCTGGCGCCCTCTCACCTTGTGGTAGAATTAGGCGTGCTCTCCGTCCTGCCTTCTTTGCAGGGGCGCGTTGTCTTTCTTGGGCAAGTGCGGTCCAGTTACTTCACTGACGCCGGCCCGTTTTGATATTGTTCAGGTAGGTCTTATTGTTGTTCTTTTGTATTGTTGCTATCCTGCATGCCTTGCTTTGTTTAAAATGTCTCTTTTTTCTCCCTTAGGTATGCAGAGCTTCAGCGTGGCGAAATGGCTTGGTTGAGCCCCGCTGGTAAATGATGGCGCATTAAGAGCGCTATGATGCGGTAAGTAACTGCTATGCGCAGCGCTGAGAAGTCCTGCCTTTGCTAACCTGTGTTTTCCTTCCTTGTAGGTCACTGTGTTCTTCAGCGCGACTGGAATGTCCGGAGTGGTGCCAGCCAAGAGGCGACCAGTCAGGTAAGCCTTTTGAGCAGTTCGTAATTTGTAAATGTCTCTACTGCTTTCTTTAATGTTGCCTCGATCATCTTCTTCCAGGTTGTTCTGTCCGGTAGGCGTGCAGATTCGAGGAAGCTGTTCTCAGTAGCTGCGAGTGTTTAAAGATGAAGACTGCAGGTAAGCTGCTGCTTCTAATGAAGTTCATTTTGTCTCCTTACAGGTTCTGCTTCTCCGAGGTTCGAGGGAATAGCTGGACACGGTGAGCGTCACGTTGCAAGCTGCAAAGTAACACAGAGCGTGTTGTCTTGCTTGGGTGTGGTTTAAATAACCCCAACAAAATAGTCCAGGTAAAGTAGTCCCTAGGCTGCCACACCCAAAACACTAGACTATAGCTTGGTTCTTAGGAACCAAGCTATGTGGATGCCTCCATGTTGGCTGACAATACAATAAAGTAGTTCCCAAGCACCTTGTTTTTCATGGTGTATGAGCCTGGCGCCATAGGCGCCAGGACTGGCCCCATGAGGGCTTTTGAAGAGGATGCCAGGCTCTAGAGGCCAGAGTCCTGACTCCACCTGGCCAATGGGTTTGCCAGAAGGGGTTTTGGGCGAGGGTCGTGACAGACTTCTCATGTGGCGAGCAAATTACGTCACCCAGCAGCATGTGGGTACAAGACCCTTAGCTGGCTTGTGAGTGCCGGCGTGTGTGGCAGGTTAGAAACTGGTTTGTGGCTTGTTTGTTGGAACAAGGCTGTTTTTCCTTTTTTTATTGTTTTTTTTTTTTAAATCTTTGTAACGCGCCGAAGCTTGCAAGCATCAGGGCGTGACTGACACAAGGACTGAGAATTCACAGGACAGTACACGTAGAAAGTGAAGTAGGCTCAACGTGAGCGCAGGGGTGGCGAGTGTGTCAATTTATTTAAAGAGCGTTGTTTTCAGCTGCTTCCTAATGTTTGTATGTTACTTTCGAGCCTAAGGTTACTAGGTAATTCATTCCAAAGGGAAATGGCTTTGGTGGGACACGCTCTACCTAGGCCTGTGGCTTTTATTCTGGAGTGGCCTAACTAGTAGTCCCTGCTTTTCAGATCATAGGCTACGGCTTGGCTCGTGCCAGTTAAATTCCTTCTTCAGATATGACGGGGCTGCTCCGTTTAGGCAGTGGTGAACCAGTGTCGGGGATTTAAAGGTAATACACTCCTTTATTGCTAGCCAGTGACTGTCATTTCTGTGCTTTGTTATATGGTCGCGTTTGGACTTTCCTGCAATGGATCAGACTGTGTTATTTTGAATTATTTGGCATTGCTTTATGCAGTTACTGCTGGCACCCAAGAGCAGGGCGTTTCCGTAGTTCAGTCGTGACAGAATGGTGGCGCTGGCTATTTTGGTGCTGTTTTTGGTATTTAGATATGGCCTAATGCAGCATAGGAGCTTCTGATAGTATTGGCAATTCCGTTTTAGGTATGAAGTTTGCGCCTCTGCCCTAGTGAGGATTGCAAGTAAATACCAAGTGTTTTAACTTTATTTGATAATATGATGGCAGAGTCCTTTATGAGAAAGGAGGAGTAGGCTGGGTCTAGGTTTTTTAGAACTTTGGTTGTACCAAATGTCATGAGCTCCGTTTTGGAGCTATTCAGACACATTCAATGTGATTTCATCCAATTTTCGATAGTATTATAGATGGCCGATAGTCTGTTGTCGAGAGTATGGTCCCACTCAATTCCAATATTAGCTGCGTGTCATCTGCAAAGTTGGTGAAGTAAATACCAAGCTGTGAGAGATGGGTGCAGAGACAGCAAATATATAGATTGAAGAGCAATGGTGAAAAACGAGTTCCCTGCGGAACGCCCCAGTCAACAGGTTTGGATGTGGTTCGAGTGTCTGCTTCACACATCTATTAAGACTGCTCTTGTTATCCATTATCTAAAGCCTGTTGCTTATATTGTGGCTTGCTAGGCATGGCTTCTACTTTTAAAAATGAGGTCAGTAGAGAATTTGAAGTATTATCATGGTATGGCCCTTGATTCTTCCTCTGACAAGCTTTTACCGTTTTCACCTATTACTGCAGTTAATTGGGATAGGATAGAGCACGTCTTTTTAGTGACATCCCCATGTTTGAATGTTTGCAATTCTACTCCAAGAACTGGGAGGTCAGTTGAGATTGTGGTGAGCTATCGTGCGCTGGCCCTGAAGCCTTCCTCTGATAGGCTTTTATCACGCTCACCTACTATTGTTGTAAATTTGAATGATAGCAAGAGCATCCTTAGTGACATCCCAATATTTGGATGTCTGTAACTCTGTCCCCTTGCCAGTAGTAAATCCTACATCTGATTTGATGTTGTATCCTGGGCTCCTTTTGGCCTCCCTTGTGAATCCAGCGCACTTATCTATGGGCTCTATAGCGGATGACTATACAAGGCCCAACAGTGTTTTGGACTAGGATTGTGATTTGGCTGCCCACTATCAGGTAGACAACATATGCCTACCTCTAAAACATGTAATCTTCAGAAACATTAGATAGTTTCTCATTGGTCTTCAAAATATAAGGTCCTTTGTTATATGGACTACTACAATTGGTTGGCACGCTTGTGCCAGGTCTGGAACATTTGGTTCACTTAGCAGCACGGAAGCCCAGACCCAGGTACAAGGAGATGGGGCATGACGCCACCTTCCCACTCAATTAGCCCAGTATCTTTCATCGCCCAAGCCTTCTGCCATGAAGATTGTCTTTGAACTTGGCCTAGCAAGGTATCCTTGTCTTAAGAATACATGGGAGTGAGCGCACTCATTATCGTGTTCTGGGACTTCAAGTTCAAACTCTCTTTTCATGCTTAGCTCACGTGACGGGAGACCACGATTTGGTCAATTTTGCAGGTTTTAAATGTTCTAAATGAATTCAACTTTGCACTCTTGGTGTTCCTTCTTTGCACCTTAACAAGGGATGATTCATTCTCCGCCCGTTCGCTCTTTTCCAGAATAGATAGCTGACCTTGGCTGCTTCAGTCTTGACCACAGGCCAGACGGCCCCGTCTTGCAGCTCCACGATTCTGCTTATTCTTGTTGCAACAAAGCTTTGCCTTCCCGCTGCCTAAATTCATGATACTGATGTCCAGCTTCTATATAATGGCGGCTTCGCTTGCGTTCTATTCACTACGTACAGCCAGCTTCTATGACGATTAAGTCTACCTTGCATTTCAGCATCTGTACATTTATTGAACGCCTCATTTTCTGCAGCACTACGTGCCCATGTAATCTTCTTTTTCGTATTTAAAAGTTCACTTGATACTTTACTTGGTCATTTGTTTTTTTAGGGTCTATACGTTCTCTTCAGTCAGTATCCTAGGACGTTGTGCATACTTAGTATAACGTGACTGTCTTCTTTTCTCTGCTCTTTCTCATATTCCTTCAGGGAGTTCCTCCCTTAGGGTTGTCAACACTTCGGCGATACATTCAGTATGGTTGTCTCAACGGGCATCTTCTTTCGAACACACACTGCAGTATTAGCACAACTGCTGCTGTCAAACACGGCAGAAAACAAGTCCTGCAATACACTGCCCCTACCACTAGATGTCGGCCTATGCAAAGGATGTGAATCTAAGCAGATCCAAGCATCAGAAATACGATTACGGTAAGTGATGTATGCCATATACATTCAAGCATGTTCGTACTTGGATAACTTGCACTGGTTTTAGTTAGATTTCATATCTACACACTTAGTTTTAGTTCAGTGAGGTTTATTTGGTATTAAGTGGTCAGCCGACACGTGTTTCGACCCCTCTAGGTCCTTTTCAAGGCTGGTTTATATACAGACCGGTGTATTGGTGAATAAGTGACATATAGTGAAGGTGATAATAAGTGAACATGAATATAGTACATTAGGTAATGTGTTTGTATTTACAAATTGCACACGTTTTAACACGTGTTAGTATATACATATTAACGTAATCATGATTTATCGCATTTGTTAATATGTATAAAGTTCATTGGGTATTATGAGGGCGAATTAACAGTACCAAGGGAAGGAGAGGGAAGGAAAAGAGGTCATTGGATTAGTTTGGGTGTAGTCTATGCTACTCATATTGGCACATAAGTTGCCTCTTTAGGGCATATTAGATAGTATTTGTTGAAGGTGGGCCTTACTAAGGGTTTGTTTAGACGCCACATCTTTGGAGCGTGGTATGTGATTATTTTACGATGGCCCGCTAGGGCTGTTTGCTGTGGCGAATACCAGAATTGAGTTAGAGAACTCTGGGAGCTGGTGGGTGTGCCTGGTGCATAACTCTGCAGTTCTAAATGCCAAGTTTGTATATCGACGTGTGTCTAGTGTGTCCGATTATGTAGATATCCTGGCTTTTAGGTTCTAAACCATTAAAAGCTATTGAATCCTGCTATATAATTAACCCTCTGCGTTTGCTGGTTAACCATTCGGCGTCTGGCGCGCTAGTGGCTTCTATCCTGGGGCCATGCCGTGTGTTTTCTGTCCAGTAGTGGTTGAAACCTAAAACTTGTGAGATCGATTGATATACTGGATAATGTGTAGTACCTTTTGTGTATTCTTAGTTTTGTTGGTGATGCTCATTTGAGTGCAGCTAATTATATAAC
This sequence comes from Ambystoma mexicanum, assembly GCF_040938575.1. NCBI lineage: Eukaryota > Metazoa > Chordata > Amphibia > Caudata > Ambystomatidae > Ambystoma > Ambystoma mexicanum. Next base: position 311,038,798 of record NC_090921.1, read on the forward strand.
CCTTTGCAAATGTAGGTTTTCCGGTTCAATGACTGGGGCACTGGTGGTTCTAGAACTGGACTATCCTGTGTGCTGTGCATCCAGTGGCTGTTGATGCATGAGCACCATGACCCTCTGCTCTAGACCTGTTATCTATAGGTTGAAGGATATGAAGCCCCGAGCTCAACAAAGGAAAGACACTACAGGGCAATGTATAATATGTTAAAAATACGCCAGGATGAAGTTAAAATGAGAAAATTACACACATTTTGTTGGGATGATCGAGACTACAGGGAGGATTGAGTTTTCACTTTCCAGCCAAAATATGACCAAACTACAAGATCATGAGAAAGAATGCCAAATAGCTCCCCAGCAAGCTCAGAAGCCGAAAGTGAACCAGAAAATACTGTTATGCTCACCTGGTATCCACAGGGACGACACCCAGCTGGGTTACTCGCTGGTATGCTTCTCGGCTTTGCCCTGATATGGTCTGCTGGGAAGGTTCTGTCTTGTGGTAGAATTAGGCGTGCTCTCCGTCCTGCCTTCTTTGCAGGGGCGCGTTGTCTTTCATGGGCGAGTGCGGTCCAGTTACTTCACTGACGCTGGCCCGTATGATTTTGTTCGGGTAGGTCTTATTGCTGTTATTTAGTTTTGTTGCTATCCTGCATACCTTTCTTTGTTTAAAATGTCTCTTTGTTTTCTCCCTTAGGTATACAGAGCTTCAGCACGGCGAACTGGCTTGGTTGAGCCCCGCTTGTAAATGATGGCATTAAGAGCGCTATGATGCGGTAAGTAAGCGCTATGCGCAGCGAAGTCTTGCCTTTGCTAACCTGTGTTTTTCTTCCTTGTAGGTCGCAGTGATCTTCAGCGCGAGTGGAATGTCCGGAGTGGTGGCAGCCGAGAGGCGACCAGCCAGGTAAGCCTTTTGAGCAGTTTGTAATTTGTGAATGTCTCTACTGCTTTCTTTAATGTTGCCTTTATCTTCCTCTTTCAGGTCGTTCTGTCCGGAAGGGGTGCAGATTCGAGGAAGCTGTTCTCAGTAGCTGTGAGTGTTTAAAGATGAAGACTGCAGGTAAGATGCTGCTGCTAATGATGATCCTTCTGTCTCCTTGCAGGTTCTGCTTCTCTGAGGTTCGAGGGAATAGCTGGACACAGTGAGCATCACGTTGCAAGCTGCAAAGTAATGCAAAGCGCGTTGTCTTGCTCGGATGTGGTTTAAATAGCCCCAACAAAATAGTCCAGGTAAAGTAGTCCCTAGGCTACCACACCCAAAACACGAACCAAGCTATGTGGATGCCTCCATGTTGGCTGACAATAAAATAAAGTAGTTCCCAAGCACATTGTTTTTCATGGTGTATGAGCCTGGCGCCAGGACTGGCCCCATGAGGGCTTTTGAAGAGGATTCCAGGCTCTAGAGGCCCGAGTCCTGACTCCACCTGGCCAATGGGTTTGCCAGAGGGGGTTTGGACGAGGGTCGTGACAAATACAAACACGACAACTACAAACAACGGATCAATATTCACAAACCTTTCTTTTTTAGAACAGATCTAACGGCACAAGAAGACCAACCGTTAAAATTCAAAGACATTAAAAAATGTTCATTTTTTGGATCCCCTAACAGTTACTGCAACAGTTCCAAACGAAGAAGAGGCAGGAGGTCTGGTAAACCGCAACAACGAACTAGTAAAAGAATTAGGAAAACGACTAACAAGATCTCACTCGCAGAAACTAGCAGGACCGCTCCTAGCCCTATCAAGCCAACTATCGGATATGGAAATAAAAGTAATCAACAAGGGATTCCTTCTCAACAAGCTCTAACAATTTTGTGGACCTACAGATGGACCGTTTCACATTCACATGAAGACTCAAATTAAATAAATTATTTGCAACCAAACCTAGTATATACAAAAGACTATCTCAGAAAGAGACTCCAAGCACCAGCACATTTGGAAATCTACATGATACACATCTACTGACAACACTGGATGAAGACACACAGACCACCAAGGAGGAATTAATGGCACAGATATTGAAGAAGTGCATAAACAAATACTTGAAAGGAAATCAAAATTTACCATGCAACTTTATACAGAAAATTTATGTTGGTGCCTTCCAGCAAGCGGTTATTTTGGACCTTCATAGACTGGAAGATTGTAACCAACGAGATAAAGAAAACGGACTCATCTTGAAAAACCAGTACCCAGAAGCCCTTTGCAAATTATAAGACCCAGAGCTTATGATAAAAGAAGCAGATAAGTGGGGCAACATCGTACTAATGGACAAAAAGACTATCAAAATGGCTAAGAACCATCTCAGCACCTGAGGAGGATATATTAAACTGAGTAACAATCCTATCCAAACCTTCCTGAGAGTCTACAACCTAATGTTAGAAAAAAATACCTCAATATACCTCAATAAAGGACTGCTATCTAATGATGAAAACCAATGCTTATGTGTCAGTCATCCAATAATGCCAACGCTTTATTTTCTACCAAGGTGCACAAAGAATACAGCAATATTCCTGAAGGCAGGCAAATGATTGGCACAGGTGGAATGACAGAGCCTTTAGCCAAATACATAAACAATGTAATCAAAGCAGAGGTACCAAATATACCATCCTACATAAGGGACTTGATGCATAGACTGCAAATATTGGAATACATTGATTGGGAATCAGACTTCCTCCTTGCTACTCTAGATGTGAAAGCACTCTACACTTCGATAGACCGCCAGTTAGCACTGAATAGCATTGACCACCTCTTTTCCGGCAAATCAGCCTCACACTATGCCCACTTGGAAATGACCAGAGTTTTTACAATTTTCTCTATCTAACATCTTCCTTTTTAATGATTATAACCGCCAAACCAAAGAGATATCAATAGGAACCAGATATGCCTCATCCCTGGCAAATAGTTGTAAGCACCTATACAGACGAACACACTCCCTGGCCAATATCAAATTCAAGAACAATATCAAACATTTTTATTGTTTCATTGGCATTGATCATTTGGCAAGGTACAGACCACCAACTACTGTCTTTTGTGCAATAACTAAACACTAACCAATTTGGCATTGAACTAACCAGCCATGTGTCAGTACTACACAACTGGAATTCCTAGACCTGACCATCCAGGTCTCAAATAATAGACTGACCACCCAAACCTAACGCAAACCAACAGAGGTACTGCACGCAACAATTTGTCCTAAGAAATCTGTTATCACCAACATTCCCAAAGGGTCATATATCAGAGTTGGAAGAAATTGCAACACCAATGAGGGATTCAATAAAGAATGTGAACTTTTCAAACAAAGATTTCAAGGCGGAGGGTATAAAACGTGCAATCTGAAATGAACGAGAAATGGCAGGCAACCTTGAAAGAGAAACACTTCTTCTCCAGCATGGGGTCTGGCATGGATTCACATGCTCATGAATATTCCCCGTCGTCAGGCTGGGAATCCTCAGTGAAGAAAAAATCAGTATCAGTTTCGTTTCTGATCTGTCTTTCGTAGTAGTAACCAATCACTGATCTCTGCGTCATACTGACCACAGCCAATGATTGCCATCTCCCTAAGCCCCGCCTCTCGCAGCCATCTTCAGATTTTTACCGCACGTTCAAGTGTTGGGATCCTCGTGCTATTGCTCTCGAGCTTTAGTGCTTTTTTTGCGCTTTTTCTTAGGAAAATTTTCTCTTTTTCGGTCAAAAGAGCCTCAAGCTCCTCCGTTTCTTTATCCGATCAACGGGGACCCGTGTCGGATTCTTCTACGCCCCTCAAGGGTGAAGATTTCGTCGAGCCACCCTTTTGGAGGACTCCAGAAGTTTCTCAGGCCCATCTCGATCATGGCCCAGGAGAAGGGAAGCTCAACGCCCGGAAAGCTGTTCAGGGTCTGCCCTGGATGCCAGCTTCAGAATGTCTTTAAGGAGGACGAACACTCCCTTTGCCTCTACTGCCTGCATGAGGACAAGACGCACGTGGAGAAGGACTGTGCGTTTTGCGGCAATATGTCGGAGCGGACCATGAAGGACTGCCATCTGCGTCTCGCCAACTGGCTGGAAGGGCCAACTGGCTGGAAGTCCGAGCGGTCTTCTAAGACCTTTGAGGGCGCCCTGGCGACGGGGGTCCAACAGAAGGCCAAGCACCGCGAGTCCGCTGGCACCGGGAGCGCCGAACGGTCGGGCTCTTCGGGCGCCAGGCAGGGCGCATCCTCCCCGGCGCCATCAACCACGAGCCAACGCTCTGGCTCGGGTAAGAGGAAGGCCGAGCACCAGGCGAAGCTCCTGGAGAGACCCCGGTCGAGCTCGAAGGCCCCATTGGAGGGGGAGCGAGGCGGTGACCCTCCCCACCATCCCCCCAAGGAGAAGGCGGTGAACGCACCTATGGTGGTGAAAGCCTTAATCCACCCGGCCAAGGCCTCTATCGAGACAGTCGTGGTGGCCCTGGCTCAGCCTGTGGAGACTACACCAGTGGTGGCGACCTCGGGCCCAGAGTCTCCCTGCCACCATAGAGGATGGAGTCCTCTTTCATGCCCATCGACAGGACCCCCGTGAAACCTCTGACTGAGAAGAAAAAGGGGGGCAGAAGGTTGTCGTGGATTCAGCCTCAACCTCTGAGGAGGAGCTAATCGAAGTCTTAAGCCACGGCGTTGGCGTGGAAGAAGACCAGCCCGTCGGGAGGGACCCCGACGTAGGAGACGAGAAAGTCGAGGGTGCCGACGGGGCTCCTGACCGCCCATCGGACTCCCCTCAACCAATGCTGCAAGACAACGCGGTGGCCATTTTGTTGGCTTATACAGTCCTTATGCTCGGAGATAAGGACGAGATTGCCGTTACCACCAAAGGAGGAACCTCTCCCGACAGGGGACCCGCAGCCAGGCCCTTCTGGAAGCCCCCCTCCTAAGAGAAGGATTCATCCTCCACCTCCTTTTCAACCATCGGGCCCTGCTCAGCCCTCCTCCCCGTCCACGACCCGTGGGGATGATACGGGGGCTGACACGGTCGCGACGGGCATAGACGACGAGGATCTCCCGTCGTCGCCTCCTCCCCGGGCTTCCCCACCCGACGAGATTGGATCGTTTCATGCCATGATCGCCAGGGCATCCAAGCTTTTCCAGCTCTGCCCGGAAGAGAAGAAGGAAGGTTTCCTTTATCAACGGCGTGAGACCAAGAGAAAGACGGTCCTCGCTGTACCTCTACTGGACGATATCTGGGATGAGGGTCTCGCCCTCCTCAAGAACCCATCCACAATGCCTGCGAGAAGGGACCGGTACGAGAAGTAGTACCGGGTCCCGGACGCGGCCCCCTTGTGCCTTTTGGGCACAGCCGACCCCGGACGCGGTCGAAAGAAATTGGACACGATGGGACACAGAGTTATCTCATCGGCAGCGACGACGATTAAGGCTGCCAACGCCTTGGCTATCGTAGCCCGCTACGACAGGGAGTTGTGGTACAAAATCGCCCCCCTGCTGGACTTCTTACCAGACAAGAGGGCGGAGGCCCTAGAGATCTTGCAGGAAGGAGAAGTGGCGTCGGACCACGCCATTACGATAGCGACGGACATCGCTGACACTGGATTTCGCCAGTTGGGCAACGGCGTGTGCCTTAGAAGGCGTGGATGGCTCAAGGCAACTGACTTCCGTCAGGACGTGCAGACCAGAGTCTTGGACATGCCGTTCGACGGGAACAACCTGTTTGGGAAAACAGTGGACGATTCCCTACAAGTCATCAAGACGGACACGGAGACGGCCCGGGCTCTTGGTGTTCTCCAGCAACGACGGCCGCCCTTTCGGAGCGGCGGAGGCAAGCAGGGTGCCTCAAAAGGTTCCAGCGGCGGATTTTCCACCTATCGTCAAGCGGCCCGTTCGTCGTCGCAAGAAGCCTACAGGGGACGAGGCAAGTCGGGCGGACCCCACCGTTGTCGCCAAGGAGGGCAAGGCGGCAAAGCCTCGTCGAAGCAGGACTGAACCGGCCGTGGGGTCGGGCCCCCACCGAAGCACCCCGGTGGGAGGCCGGCTGGCGAACTTCGTCAGCGTGTGGGAGTCCATCTCCACCGACAGTTGGGTGCTGGACGCCCTGGCCCAGGGTCACGCGCTCAAGTTTGTAAAAGAAGTGCCCGTGCGTCCCCCCCATGGCCAGGAAGGAACATCACGTCCCTCAACTTCTCTTGGAGGTAAGGGCGATGCTCAAGAAAGGCGCCATCGAGCTCGTCCCAAAGAGGCTTCGGGGGTCCGGAGTTTACTCAAGATACTTCCACGTGAAGAAGACGACGGGAGGATGGCGTCCCATCCTGGACCTACGACGACTGAACAAATTCATCAAGGCACAGAAGTTCCGGATGGTCACCCTCCAGCACGTCCTGGGTCAACTGGAGGAGGGCAATTTCCTGTCGTCGTTGGATTTGGAGGTTGCCTACTTCCATATCCCCATCCTAAAGGGACACCGAATGTTTCTCAGATTCGTGGTCCCAGGGTGTCACTACCAGTTCAGAGCCCTTCCCTTCGGATTGAGGTCGGCACCCAGGGTGTTCACCAAGTGCCTTGCACCGGTGGCGGCGCACCTGCGCCTGGAGGGGATCCACGGCTACCCCTACCTGGACGACTGGCTCATCCGAGCAAAGACAAAGGAGCTCGCCGCGGAGCACACGGCGAGGACCGTCCAACTACTCACAGACCTGGGATTCTCCATAAACTACGCCAAGTCCCACCTGGTGCCTGCTCAAGACGCACTGTTTCTGGGAGCGAAGCTCGACACAGTGGTGCGTCTGGCCTCTCCGTCGGAGGAAAGGACGAGGGCCATCTTGGGCAAGGTGCAGCGGATGCTGGTTGCGGACGCGGCCAGGGTGAGGTCCATCAAGTCCCCCCTCGGAATGATGTCTTCTTGCATTTATCTCATCCGCCTGTGCAGGCTTCGGATGCGCCCGTTACAGGAGTTCCTGGACGCTCGCTGGATCCAGACGACGGGCAGCTTCGAGGAGCGGATCACACTCGACGAGAGCTTTCGACGAGCGATCCGGTGGTGGGGCACCCGCGCGCATCTGACGGCGGGCATGGACTTCCAGACCCCGGCCATCAGAAGACAGTGAACACGGATGCCTCCCTGGAAGGGTGGGGAGCGCACACCGAAAATCTGCATGCGCGGGGCCTTTGGCTGCCGACGGAGAAGTCCCTCCATATCAACGTCCTGGAACTCTGTGCAGTGTTTTGGGCCCTCAGGTCCTTTATTCCGTCCCTCAAGGGCAAGGTGGTGAGGATCTTCACCGACAACACCACCCCCATGTTCTACATCAGGAAGCAGGGCGGTACCAGATCCCCATCCCTGTCCAAGGAGGCTCAGGATCTGTGGCATTGGGCCGTCGCCCAAGGGATGTTTCTGGTGCCGTTACATCTGGCAGGGATAAAAAAACACCATCGCCGACAGAGAGCTGCGCTCGTGCCACTAGTGGGAACTACGACAGGATCTAGTGGACCGCCTCTTCCGACGGTGGGGCACACCTCAGATTGATCTGTTCGCGACGGCGACGAACTCCAGTGCCGGAGGTTCGCCAGCAGGTTTCCCCAGCCTAGGAGCATGGGCGATGCTTTCTCGTTCCCCTGGGAGGGCCTGTTCCTATATGCGTTCCCTCCATTGCCGCTGCTGATCCGGCTCATCAACCAGCTCAAGAGGTCACTGTGCAGGATGATCCTCGTCGCACCTGCGTGGCCGAGGAAGATATGGTTCCCGGACCTTGTGGACCTGTCGGCGTCCCAGTCAATCAAGCTGCCAGTGGACGTGGCTCTTCTCTCCAGAGAAGGAGGCGCCATCCTCCATCACGACCTGAAGTCGCTGAACTTTCAGGCCTGGCTCCTGCAGCGTTAGATTTTGGAGGTTACGACATACCGGCTGACTGCAGGGAAGTTCTTGCAAAGGCCAGGGCGTCCTCAACTCTTAAATGCTACGGACACAAATGGAAGAGGTTCTCTGTCTGGTGCCACGCACAGAAGATTAACCCGCTACGGATTACGGCTCCTCAAGTTCTGCCGTACCTACTGACGCTGGCCAAGGCTGGACTGGCGCACGCTTCCATCAAGATTCATCTTGCTGCGATCTCCCGATACACCAGAACCACGGGACGGACGTCTTTGTGGTCTCATCGTCTGGTGAAAGAATTCATGAAGGGACTGTTCAGATCGTTCCCGCCGGTGAAGGCCCCGGCCCCGGGTTGGGAGCTCAACGTGGTGCTGACCAAGCTCATGGGACCTCCGTTCGAGCCTCTGCACTCAGCTCCGTTGAAGTTCTTGTCGTGGAAAACAGCGTTTCTTGTGGCCATCACCTCCGCACGACGGGTGGGTGAGATCCAGGCCCTTTCCTGCAAGCCCCCGTACTTGACTTTTCACGACACAAGGATAGTGCTCAGGACGCACCCCTCCTTCATGCCCAAGGTGCCGTCGGACTTCCACCTCAACGAACCCTTGGTGTTGCCTTTTTTCCTCCCTCTCGCCTTCGTCGCCGGCTGAAAGGACTTTGCACTCGCTGGATGTGGCTAGAGCGCTGAAGTTCTACGTGGACAGCACGAAGAGTTTTCGGAAGACGTCACAACTTTTTGTGAACTTTGGACCTGTCCATCAGGGGAAGGCTCTCTCGAAGGCTTCCATTTCCAGATGGCTCTCCGGCTGTATCATGTACTGTCATCGGTTGGCAAACCGACCGCTGCCTGGCCGTCCGAGAGCCCATTCCACCAGAGCGATCGCAGCTACCACGGTGTTCCGATCTGGTGTGCCCTTGCTGGACATCTGCAGGGCTGCTACGTGGAGGTCGACGCACACCTTCACGAAATTCTACTGCGTCGATCGGGATTCCAGGGAGGAGTCTAGGGTCGGCCAAGCAGTGCTGTGCAACCTGTTCGCCTAAGGTGAGCCTGGTGAGGAGGTAAGAATTGCTTAATGTTGAGTTTTGGATGTAATGCTTAATGTTGAGCCTTTGCCACCTCCCGTGGTTGTGCATGTGTGTACTGCTATGTATTTTATTCCTGAGCATGTGAATCCATGCCAGACCCCATGCTGGAGAAGGAACAAGTTACTTACCTGTAACTGTTGTTCTCCAGCATGGGTCTGGCATGGATTCACATGCGAACCCTCCCGCCTACCCCTCTGCGGCTCTTCACTTGGTCATACTGCCACTTCACGTGCTACCAAATCTGAAGATGGCTACCAGAGGCGGGGCTTATGGAGATGGCAGTCATTGGCTGTGGTCAATATGACGCAGAGATCAGTGATTGGTTAATACTACGAAAGCCAGATCAGAAACGAAACTGGTACTGATTTTTTCTTTACCGAGGATTCCCAGCCTGACGACGGGGAATATTCATGAGCATGTGAATCCATGCCAGACCCATGCTGGAGAACAACAGTTACAGGTAAGTAACTTGTTCCTTATCCCCAAACCTAAGACACAAAGGGATGACAAAACTATCAGATTTGTAACTAGATATGATACAAATAGTTACAAGATGCAGACAATCCTAAAAAAACACTTGTCCTTGTTGCTCATGGACCTTGATATCAAATCGGGCCTTAATCCCAACCCAACTCGATCTTTGAACACCAACATTTGGAACTATCCTCAGCCCATCATTCATGACAAAGAAAACGTAACCATAACATTGGCTGAGGCAGGCCAGACCAATAGGTTTTACCAAATGCGATACCTGCTCCATTTGTGGATATGCTGGAAAAAAAACAAATTCCCAAATTCAAAAACTGTAAATATGTCATGAATGGACATATTAACTGTTATACTAAATAGGTAGTATATGCCATTGTTGGCACCTGTAAAAAAAATCTCTATAGGTAGCACAATAGGAAAACCCCAAAATAACATAGGTTCACAAGACCAGAAGCTCCCACTGGCAAGAAAATCATCAACTTGATGACAGAAAGAAAATCTGTTTATTGGACGCCAAACTGCTGTATGTGGAATCGGGGGAGGGGGGGGGGGGTGGAAACGGGAACGCAAACCGAGATAGCAGGAAGCAAGAATGATCTGCAGATTCAGATGTGTAACCAATGGTCTGAACACACATCATGGATTTAAATGTATGTTTGTAATAAATATGCATGAGTAGCAAATACCAATTGTGACAGGGTTAAACTTCTAAATCTCTAACCAAACCCATTGATCAGAATGGCCAATTGTAGCATAGGATTGCCATTACAATAAAGACAATTGTGACGGGGTCTAATTTCTTAACCTCTAGCCAAACCCCTTGATCCGGATGGCCAACTGTAGCTTTAGATTACCATTACATTAGAGTAAACGAAGACCACACTTTCAATTTGATTTTTGCAAACCAACATGTTTGACATCCACACCACCCATTGTGCAACAAGCTTAGTCTTTGGTAAACCATATGTATCAAATGACCATCCTATCGAACAAAAGAGCATAAAAATGGGGCCTGACATTAGCTTTAACCGTGGCAATCCAGATTGCCCAATCTCGAACCTTAGTTCTAATAAACAATAATTCCAAAAACGAGCAAGCCACAGCTCTAAAATGTAATTCATTAAATCTTTCCAGCCCCTGCATGCTGACTGTGCATATGCCAAGGAATAGCCTCCCCATGGACTGCTGATCACTGCACGTCGCCCACACCAAATAGAGCATGTGCGAAGATTAGTGTTTGCAAGCCCGGACCCAATGCGCGCAGAGTAGTGGTCTACCTTGAACTGCCTGACAGTGTACAGGCATAGAAGCCAGGATCCCCCACTTCCATTCCACACCATCCTGAGGAAACGTTTACATCTGCATTAAACTGCGTCACAGGTACGCCAGCCCAACTCTAACTATAATATGCACGCCAAACCATTGATCCCGCCTGGAATAACGCTCTTAATCACAATGCCCCTTGCATATTAGCACCCTCCTGCTCCTAACGGAGGACTAAGGGAACAAAATCGCACCGGCCTGTACAAGCTGGGGGGCACTAACCGAAGAATCTAGCACTTGGCATGTTTAGGAAAGTTAAAACACAATAATGCAATGGGAATTTATATGAATATGCAAGGGAACTCCTAAATATATAGATAATAGGTCTAGCGAGGAGGGTCACAGTGCCCATGCATACACTGCCACTGAACGCACATCGCACAGGATATTCCCATGATGGAACCACTACTGCCCCAGTCATCGACCCGGAAACCCTGCAATTTGCAATAGGCTATATAATTAGCTGTGCTCAAATGACTACTGCCAACAGTAAGAATGCAAAAAGGTACGCCACATTATCCGGTAGATCACTCAATCTCACAGGTTTTACGTATAAACCACCACTGGACCGACAGCGCACGGGATGGCCCCATGATAGAAACCACTAGTGCGCCAGCCTCCAAACGGTCAACAAGCAAATGCAGTGGATTCATTATATAGCGGGATTCCATAGCTTTTAATGGTTTATAACCTAAAAGCCAGGACATCCACATAATCTCTTGTAGTGTATAGAGGGGTTTAAACCGTGGATCGGTGCACTACAGCCGTTGAACAATAGTGAGAGGTCAGCTGCAGTATCAGCACTTACAGGTGTCCCCCCCCCCCCCTTAACCTCTAATCTTTGAGAAGAACCTCTCGGGGGCTGTTGGTGGCTGCACACAAGACAAGATGGCAGATTATCTACTGAACCGCGAAGAGGATCGAGCTGCCTTATTCGCTTCCAGGGGGAGCATTGGAAATGCTTTTAGGAGCAACTACAACTGATAGAAATGTATAAAATTGGAACGACTTTGCAAAAAAGAAATAAATATTGAGAGAAAGTCCCACTGACCAATTATCTGGAGAACAATAAGATCCAGAGGGATCTTGGAATCCTTATTTTTCCCAATGGTGATAACGAGGAAGACCACTATGTAGCCAACAAATCGGAAAGTAACTTGGACCAAAGCTCTAAGGTTATGATCGAGCTACTAGTAGAGCATGCAACTAGAGAGCATACACGTGTACAAAAATTAATAGAAATCACCAAACGGGAGATTAAGAATATAACCAGTCCACAGACTATCAAAGACAAGAACTATGCCAAATTATGAGATCTTGGAAAATGATCAAGATGAAGTGAAACTACGCATTTTTAGGAAACCTTGGACAAAGCAGCTGCCTGCAACACTCCTCAGCTTTGGAATGTCCGCCTTTAAAGGACGACACAAGCCCATTGAAGAAGGTAGGCGAAGTGCCTCGACGAGCATCTACCGCCATCCGCATTAAAGGATGTTTTCAAGCCAGTCTAGTTCCTCGATCTGCAACTGAGGGCAAAGCTGACTGTTGTCAAGATGCTGTCGCTTAAAGATATCAAGACGTCTCGACTAGTGCTTCAGAACCACAAAAAGCACTGAGACAACAATTCCTGACCCTGATATGCCGTGTAGGCCAACCTGCAGCCGTTTGTCCAACTTTACTCGCCAAACCATCTTGCTGCTTGATACACACAGTTAACTCCCATCTCAAAATCGTGCAACAGAAACCTGCAAAGCGCCCTGATGCAGACTGTCCTGTCGGACACCTACAGTACTGGGTACATTGTTCTGCCACCCTGGTCCTTGCCAGAAGGCCCCTAGAGACATATTGGGACCCATTTCTCCCTTTATGTTGAAACAAAGCCAACTTCAGCTGTTGTGGTTAACCATACCGACTACCCTCCTGTCAGTATCCAGAAGGCACCCATTTCCCTTCTTTGAAACTGTCCTCTGCATTCCTTTACAGGGTGGGTTGCATTTCGTAGTGTTGCTAGAACTGTCTGTTGTGATATAAATGAAGTAGATATTTTTAATACAACCTTGACTGGACAGTCCCTTATCATTGGGTAATAATTGTATTTTCACTGTTTTGCAACTAACCGACGAACCACAAGCTTAAGGAGATGAGCCTGCCGTTTCTCTGCTGCTGGGAGGGAAACATTTTACCAAATTCATCCTGCTGAGTTCCAGTCCTCCTTTTTTAATTTTTTTTTTTTTTTTTTTCAGCCATCCTAGCAACTCCTTCCACAAGGTTCACCCTGTTGAAAGGTGCTCTTGGAGTACTTTCACTGCTTTCTTGGAAGTGCATGCTAGGCTTAAGGCTGCCTTGGTTTGCCCCGAGGGGCCCTCCACATGGCCTGACCCAGGCACTGCTTCAAAACTGCAACCTAATATCTTTCCCAGAGTTCCCTCTTCAGCAGATAGACTGGCCCTAAAACCAAGATATGTGTTGTCTCTGTTGGTGATAAGGAATCACCTGGACATAGTATTGATGACCTCTGGTGGCATATACATAACCCTTTCTTCTTTTCAGTGTCCAAATCTCCCCCCCACCCCACTCCCATTGCATACAGCGCTTGTGGTTGCACCTCATGAGAGTGTGGGTTCAAGTGCTTTCACGAACCACTTTGTAGCAGTTAGGCACCACATTCTGATTGTTCCCTTGCCTTCGGCCAGTGAAATGGTCCACTGAGTAGCTTCTCATTCGACATCAGTTCATGAGATTGAACGGCCCTACCGAATGGTGTCAAGTGCCCACTGCACCTCTGACTCTACAGGTGCACCCGAGGAACAAAATGATGGCTTAAAAGGCCAGGAATATAACATAAGCCGCCTGGTCTGAAGGTGCACACGAGGCAACTGGCAGCTAGTTATCCATTACCCTAGCCTGCATAATCTCCCAACGCTTTGTTTGCTGATGGGCAGTTCTTCTCACACCACTGGAGATTCTGAGGCTAGCTCTCCTAAAGTGACAGAACAGTTGCTTCAGGAGCTGTGACACCGGAACTTGGTGGGTATATAGGATATTGGTTTGGCAACCTGCATGAGTTTGGACCGAACAACTTGGTAGATTGGTCAACTCCTTTTGAAGGGGCATGCTTTCCTCTATGCACCATGTTGTAGTACAGCCTAACAAACACCCTTATGGCTACTCCTAGTCCTGTGTACCCACAACACAAACAATCACGCAGAGAGTTGTCCATCCCTACAATGTAGAAGATGATAGGCCGGAAAGGAGGCCTTTCCAAGTTCTGTACTTTTATGACCACCCTGCTGATGAGGTATCTTTTCCAAAGAGATTATCTTGGACGTTCTACCTTTGGTGCCACTGCTGCTTCCCCTCTCTGCATCTATCCCCGCATCCCGGTACATTGCTTCTGTAAGCAGTATTCTCTGTACTCTAGTTCTCGTGCTGATGTGAAATTCGCAGTCAGTCCATACAATTTTTGCTTAAGTATTTTTCTAATTCTGCACTATTCTCAGCCGTCCCCTTGCTTTGAAGGGTGCTTTCTCATGTATGTTTTGATGAAATGGATGGGATGTAGAAGTTCAAAAAAAGACCTACTGTAATGAATACTGGACTCCAGTGTTTAGTCTCCTTTCTTCATATAACCCTTTACCATCCCATCTAATAAGAGTCTGACCTAAAGTTTGTCTGTCTGTGCTGGGGAGCTTATGTTCTGGGGAATAAGGCATGGTTGGACATGCACAATGTTAACTAATGTTGCTCCGCATCTGGCTCCGGTCCAGTCTCTGATCCAGGGAGTAACCCTGCCCGTATTTTTCAGCCTGTTCGTTGGTTTTATTCATGCAGTGTTTGCATTAGTTATCACAGCCAGGTTGCCTACAAATGCCATGTGTGACAGTCACCCATCTAGTGCCAATTAGGGAGTGCCAGGCATCGTTGGGGACCAGCAGGCGCCAACTGCACTGTAATAGCCCCCTCCCCCCCCACCACAGAGCCTGTATTTGGGGCATTCACAAGAGTGGTCCCAGCTATCTGTAGGGGGTGCCCTGGGGAATCGGAGTTGGGTTGCTTCACTATCTGCACCTGGATTGACCCACAGATAAGAGATAAAGTGGCCTCCAAAAACAGTGAAGTCCTCCCTGCCGTCCAGGAACCTTGGTTGGAGACACTGGCAAACTCACCATGAAAGCATACCTACCTAATTTAGTGAAACAAAAACCCACAGAATTGCGTCACCCGTGGCTCGCCCATGAATCCACAAAGCTCCACCCACCAGCCAAACCCTACAAACATAAAATGTATTTTGCAAACTGATACTCCAAGTTAGAGGTGCACAGAGTGAGTAAACGCTGACCGGCCCATACAAAAAGCTCGAAGGCAGTGGAAAAATACACTTCACAAATGCCCCGCTCTACATTCTCAGTTACCTTCTGTGAGAAACCAGAAGGTGTCTCACCCACTAGTCCCTGGGATATGTCATCCAGGTGGCCAGGGCACGGCCAACACTTTTGGATCCAGTTCCTGAGGGTGGACCATTGCGGGAGAATCGCCAGGGTGAGTGGTCTTCGGGGGAGTGGGACAACAGATGGTGAGATGCATTATCCTCTTCCTTGTAACACCTTTACCTTCATCCTACCAGGTAGGATATTTAGGAACTCTTTTTTTTCCCCCCCAAACCCCTTTTTACAACACACTTTCTCATGGATAGCCTGTTATGAGAGAAAACAGACTAACACCTGAGCAGTATACCTGATGTGTCCCAATACAATGTTCAGGCGAGGTCAGGCAATTACTGACCATCACACACACCTAACTTCCATTACACTTCCCCACACTGATAAAAGGGGGAGCACAAGAGCACACTCTGAGCGAGGCAAAGCACACAAGGAAATGGCAGTTTCGAGATGGCAGCTGAGCGAGCGAGGAAAGGTGGCAAAACCGAAGGGGGATCGACAAGGAACCATTACTTTCCAGAGCCCTCAAATATAAAGCGTAAGACCAGGATACCAGGTTGAAGAATTCTGCATTGTTTGACGGAGATAACCGGGGACCTCCTGCTTAATAATCAAGGCAGGGAGAATCACCAGCCGCCGCGGTACCGTCCTTGGCTCCAAGAACAAAGCCACTTCATTGAAATCAACACAGCTGGTGAGTTGGGGGGACTGATGTAAGACCGGTCTGTGTTGAAGCCAAGGTTGCAAACAGCAACATTGTATGGTGAGCACTGGAACAAACATTGTTAAAACGCATGTGATACGAGACGGAAGTGAAGTTGAACTGCTGATGAGTAATTGACCTTTTAAAGCAGGCTACAATACCTTAGACAGAGTGGTCCGGGACCACATAGGTGCTCAATCGAAGGTCTCTGTAAGGTATCCAGCTGAGAAGTGACACGAAGTGGTCCTGTGACGGGTCAAGCTAAATCTTGCACACAAACGAAAGTCTTCGATTTTGATGAAGTAGAGAAAGTTTGGAAAAGTACATGAATTTGGTCCGAGCCCTGCAGACGGAGACAGTTTGAAGATTTTGGTGGAAAGTGGGTCTGAGCCCGATGGAGGGGGACCCATGGTGACCAGTAAATCACCCGAGAATTTGTATAAGTGAAAATCCTGAGAAGAAAGTAACTTTATGGTTTTGTCGTGTTGCATCAGGCCCTCTGAAATAAGAGACTTTGAATGGCAAAGAGTCTTTGGCACAGAAGGCCCCGATGTTGAAGTTTTGAACTGCATCCTCGTGCTAGAGAAGCTAGAGACTGTGCTAAGCTAGAGTGTGCCGCCTTGCCCTATGCTGAAAACGTGGGGAAGGGAAGCCAACAGCGTGAATATCCTGACATCTAATTTCTTGAACACTTCTTTTGCATAACTGTGTTTCCCACACATTTGTATTTAGAAGTAAGGATTGGCAATAGGTTTATACGTATGGGCCTTTTTATTTTTACAAACTCGACATTATTATTTCATGGTTGTAGCTTGCTCCCATTGTTAGATTTAGGATTAGATAGGCATTTTTAAAACCCAATTAAAGTTCAGTAAACACCCTTGAACTGCTTGTGTCTGTCTGACAGTTTGATACAATGCCTTCCTTAAACTTCAGATAAAGCTCATGTCTGCACCCACACATCGCCCTCCAAGCACCGAGCATCGGAGAGGAGGGGGCGCGGTGTGGTGGGGAGATGTTTCTGCCCAGACGAGCCCCAGAGATTTGTACGAAAAACCTGTGGATGAAGAATGGGGACTCATGGGAGGTGGTATGTGCCAGTCCCTGCAGAACACTACTTTAATGCTGCAGTCGCCATACCCTGTAGCATTGATATACAGTACAGGATGCCAGGTATGGGCAGGATTTACTTTCAATACTGAACCTTTGCCCACGCCGCAATGTGATTGGCTGCTATAGCCAATCACATGGAGGAATGTCTCGGACTGCCAGAAAACCCAGAGACTTCATGCTCTTCCCCAAAACACAGAGAAAAGCATAAGGCAGGTCTGCATGAAAGTGAGTCCTGACCCGTGGGCCATAACTATGGCCATTCTACGATGCACAACATTTTCCTAAACTCAGTGAGTGGTCTGTGAGTTGGACCACAGGACTGCTTGTGATCTCACCTCGCCTCCTCTCTACCTTTTCTTCTGACTGTGTTATGCGGATGCCCCTCGGCTCTCCTCAGCCTCCGCTCCTCTCTTGCTTATTCCGGACTGTATATTCGATTCAGGAGTGGTGCTCCTCCAACAAACTCGGCCTTAATGCCAGTAAGACTGAAATCCTTCTCATTGGGACCCCTGCTCCCGCTTTCCCTCTTACTCTGGTCGCTCTCCTTGAGCCCTCTTACTGCGTCTTCCTGTGAGGCAAAAAACCTGTTATCATCGACTCCTCTATCTCCTTCTATCCACACATCACGGACCTTACTAAGAAGGCCCACTACCAGTTGCACCTCCTCAGAGGTATTCTTCCTTTTCTCACTTTCCTCCAGAAGCCCACTGTCTCCAGAGACCTAGTTCTCTCTAGGCTGGACTACTGCAAAAGCCTCTTCCTCAATCTGCCTTCCTCTACACTGCGCCCCCTGCAACTAATCCATAAGAGTACTGCAAGACTTGTCCTTGGCCTCAAGCCCAGGGATCATGTCTCTCCAGCTCCCTGTGGCTACAAGGATTAAGTTCAAGACAGTCTGCCTTGTCCATAAGTCTTTCTGGTGCCAGGGCTTGCATTACTTCTAACTCTTCCTAAACACCTTCCTTCTCGAGCCCTTTGCTGAGCTACCTCCAACTCTGACGGTCAGGCGCTTCTCCAGGCACAGTGGGGGGCGTAGATTGCTCTCCTCTGCAGGTGCCTCCCTCTGGAATGGCCTCCCTGCTCCTCTCAAACTCTAGCAGGACCACCTCAGGTTCCGGAAGCTGCTCAAGACCTTCCTTTTTTCACTTCTTTCTCTCTCTCTCGCCCTTGCTGACCTAACTGGCTGCTTCGCTGACTGGTTGCCTGGCTACCCTCAATCACAATGGGCGCCAGGCTCCTTCACGACCAGTAGCACCTGAACTGCCTCCGGGCCTTCCGTGCACTTAAGGACTGTATCTGTAACTCTAAAGTCCCCTGCCTCCTTGCACTTACCCAGAGTGGGCTGCACTTACTCAAAGCAATGCTGCCGTGATTGCACTTCCCCCTTCACTCCCTCTGGCACTTCTCCTCTCCCTCACGCCCCCACCCCCCCTGCACTTGCACGATTTGAGTGACACAAGGCCAAGCAAGATAGTTTGCGTTGTCCTCCCTCGGTCTTTCCTACATTGTCTTGTCGTGTCTAGAGAACACTTGTGTAACGACGCGTTATAAATGTCTCATGTCATACCATAACTGATGATTGACACTCCTGTAAGAAAATGGAGCACAGCGGGTCTTTGCTGCTTGCACAAAGTACTCCCCTGAATTCAGGCCCGGGAACAGGTACACATGGAAAAGAGGGTGCTTTTTGCATGTTAGTGAGGTGTAAATGTGTATTTGCAGATCATTTAAACCGAATATATTTTTCACTAAGCACAGCATACTTCATTGTGTTCTGATGTCTACAAGCTTTATTTCAACATTACAAAATACAAACGTCATGAGTGAGCAATATTTTCTAGACAAATAAGTAACAGCACATAAAATAAAACAATTTTGTAGAAGAAAGAAACTAAAAAGAAAGGGAAAACAGGATAGAAGAAAGAAAGTCAGAAACCAGGAAAGGACAGAAAACCAGAAAGCAATTGGTTAACCAATGGAACCATCAATGCAAAATCAATGAAACATTGAATCAAATAGTTACAAATATGCATTCACACAGCAATAGCAATTTCATTGTGTTCTGTGAGGTAGAATAAACTGAAATGTACAACCATTCCCTGCCATTCTGAGTGTGAAGTCTCGCTGCTGATCATGTGACCTTTGTGAGAGTTATATGGCACTTTTGCAGAGTCTATTAAAAACCAAAAGCATGCCATTTACCACTGTTAATAGGCCACTGGTTCTCATAGAGTGCAGACAGTCAATATGCAGATGTATGCATGCTTGTTAATGGGTACAATACACATAGACTTTGACCTTTATTTGTAAATCTCTGCTGTGAATTTAAAAGTCTGTCGCAAGATTAGCAAGACTGCGAATTAAACAGAATTATGATGCAAATGATTTTATGAATTTGCACCCGGGAAAGGGCGCTCAGCCAATCTGGTGGCTGGAACACTGTCGGCCCACTGTTTCCAGTCACCCAAGGCCCTGCCCTAGGTTGCGCCATCTTGTTTTAGGGGTGGCGACAGGGAGCCTCTCCATGTCTCCACTCCCCAACCCCAGAAACAAACTTAACCCTTTCCTCCCTCCTTCACTCCCCACTTGGACAGGAGCTCCATTCCCGGTACTCCTACCGCCTGCGGCGGTCGCCGTAGAAATGTAAAAGGGACCAAGTCCTTTTTCCTATGGCGACGGCCATTGTTTTTCTTTTTCTTTTTTTCGGGAGAATGGGCTTGTGCAATACTCAGAGCTCATCTGAAATATTTTTTTTAATTAAACCATTTGCACCCCGAATTATTGGTATAGCAAATGGCTATCACTCCCTTGTCGGGGGGCTGAGGGGAGGACATGGCTGATAATGGTCCACCACCCTTGTGGAGGCCCTCGTTTCGCTCTGACCTATTCTAGGTTAAGGCTGGGGGTCCGTTATCTGCCATGTCCGCCCCCCGACGTGGGAATGATTGCCATATTATTACATTTTGACCTGTAAACTCTAAATGGACATTTGAAACGGAGACTGAGAAATGCATTTGACCCACCCACTACCAGATACATCAAGAGAGTGGATGAAGGAAGATCCTGTCACTCACTGTCCTCCATAGAGCTGCAGTAACTTGGGCACAAGGAGTGCCCTATGCAATCTCACACTTAGGTACTCCATTCCCCACAATACATTACAAGGGAGGGAACCAGAATATAGAAACATGCAGTGGGGAATTTAATGACTACATACTCCAGAGCCCATACTTCCGGAGATGCTGAACCTTTTAGAAGCCTGAGATCCTGGAAATGTAATGTAGGAAATGCCAAAATATTTCCACAAATGCTTGTGAAACCGTGAGTTTCCAATTAAAACCCAATACAAACTGCACCCCACAAACCACTCACTGACCATCAGTAATATCATAGTAAGGGAATCAAGCCTTCTGAAAAGAATAGCCAATCTCAGGGAAGGATGCAAATACAATTCAGAAGTAACTCATCGGTCACCTTACTAAATACCCCTACTAAATACCCCTCAGCCTCCAGGGTATAAAAGCGGATGTTAAAGTTCATTCAATATCTTGGATATGGTGAAAGCAGACATACCCGTGGATGCTCTGTCAAGTGGAGATGCTTGATACTGGAAGAACTGCTGTCTGCAGTATGACATTGTAAGCCTTAGAATGGCTGGGTGAAGAGGTGGAGAGATGCCAGCCCTGCAAGCTCTGCAGGACAATGGCTGGCTAGAAGGGCACCACAGCCCCTTGCAAGTTTTTGGGGGAGGGGACCGGGGGGGGTCAGGCGGGAGAGGGGATTGTGAGGGGGGGATTGTGAAGGTTTGCCACCAGCAACCCCCTAAGAAAGAACGAAGGCCAGTGACAAGAGGACAAGAGAACATCAGCTGCCAGAATTGGGGTTGAAAGAAATACAGAATAACCCAATGTGCAAGAGGGACCTGCTGTGAATCCTGAAAACAAAGGTCCAGGAGGAACCTGTTGTGAATTCCTAGAAACCCAAAGTTCCAGGGGGACCTGCTATGAACCCTTAGAAACCCAAAATCAAGAGGAGGCCTGTCTGCCTTTTTTCTTGTTACTATTTGGATTTCGGGATAGCCTGCATTGTCACCCCTGCCTTTTCCCCTTCTCATCTCTTGCCTCCCCCTTCCTTCCCTTCATTTATTCCTCTTCCTGGCCCCTCTCTGTTGCCTACTCAAGCTCAGTTTGCCCTGTCGGCTAGTTGGTGCACCCTTATTCCTACTTGCCCAAAAGGAAGGGCACTTTGACATTTGATTTGAGATCTCAATGACATAACCAAGAAAGACTGATATCCGCTACCTCTTATCCGGGATATTATGGAATCACTCTGAACGGCAATGATGTATGCTAAGCTAGATCTGCAGGAGGCTTCTCATTTGGTACGACTAAGACCTGGTGATGAATGGAAGGCAGCGTTTAAAACACCCCTTGGGCATTACGAATATTGGGTATTGCCCTTTGGTCTGAGCAATGCTCCCGCAGTCTTCCAACGCTTTATGGATCACCTCTTCGCAGATCTCTTGCCTTTATCGGTCTGGGTTTATCTAGACAATATTTTCATCTTTTCACCATCTCTGAACAAAGACATTGAACACGTCCAAACCGTGTTAACCAGACTGGCGGATAATCAGCTCTATGCCAAACTTGGAAAAAATTCCTTTTTCACCAAACTGAGTTCCTGGGTTACGTCATTGAAAGAGATGGCTTACACATCGATCCACAAAATATACAAGCCATCTTTTATTGCAATACACCCCAATCGGTGAAAGCCTTACACCTATTTTTTGTTTTTGCCAATTTCTATCGTCTGCTCATACCTGGTTTTTCTCACCCATCAGCTTATTTGACAAGACCGATAAGCCCCATGCACGCCTATTGCTGAGCTGAAGACATTTCCAATAGTTTAAAGCATTGATTACCAAGGTTCCAGTAATGCCACCCTGACGATGGCAAACAGGTTATATTGTAAATGCACGCTTCCAATATGGCCATGGGGGCAGTGCTATTGCAGGAAGACAAAGCCATGCATACTAAACACCCGATTGCACACTACTCACGCAAGGTGACTCCTTGCTAACTTAATTATGCCATAATTGAGAAGGAACTATTGGCCATCAAGGAAGCCTTTACAGAATGGGGATATCATCTTTTTATGGGAGCTTTTCGGGTAGAAGTATGCACAGATCACCTTAACTTACAATGTGTCCATTGCAATGCAAGTCCAGACGCATTTGCAATGCAGGGCCAGGTGGGCGTTTCTTTTCACCCAGTTTTACTTCCATTTAACCTACATCCCTGCCACTAAAACCTTGTGCTGGTGCTTTGTCCCGATACCTGGAGAACACAGACAACATGGAGGACAACTTAGACCCTGTCATTTCAGCCCACCATTTTGCTCGTTTGTCATTGTAAGATTTGTGTTCCATCCAGCAGTAAACCCCGATTGACCCTGGTTTTTCTCGTCTTTCGGAACTAGGGGATGTTTATATCTATCTGCAATTGAAAAGTGAACTCAAGCTCTGGCTGAATACCACAATTAGTTTGTGGGAGGTCATAGAGGGCAAAAAGCCACACAAGAATTTCTGACCAAGAAACACTTGTGTACAGGCGCATTATAAATGACTTCTCATATAATATCAAGCCCTATGATCCGGCTCATTATAGTCGCTCGCCTCCCAGTCCTTCTGCACTCCTAGTCTGTGGTCAGCCGAAATTTGAGATCCAGTCCATTTGTGATTTTTTTGTGTCGCTGGGGGTACCTTTACCATCTCATTGATGGGAAGAGTTATGGTTCCTTTGACCGTTCCTTGGAACCTGCTTCCCATCTACAAACTCACCAGTTGATTCAGGTGTTTACCACTCATGGTTCCCTTGGAAGCCTACGCCCCCTGGGATTTGGCATACTGTAAGGCATGCTGCTCTCGGCCCCTTTGCCTGCAGGTAGCTGGCGCCTATATGCCCATTGGCGTCTGCATCGTGGGGCGAGGAGACACTGACACATATGGACTCAGCAGCTGTGTGCTGTTGGCGATGCTGTGGAACACTGTGTCCTCCATGTCTGTTTTACCATGTCTGGATGGTGCACCAGCCCCCTACCAGCGTTTCCCCCCCCCCAATCACCAGCCAGATGTCCTCAATTGCCGAGTATGCACAACCACGTCGCGGGAACCTGCAAGCCATACAAACCGCCTTGTAGGATTGCCAGGTGTGCGTCTATGCTCCACAAGTCGGTTCCCTCTGCTCCTGACTGCTGCCTTTTTTCTTGTTCCTTTTTAGGCTTCTGCCTAGCTAGCCTTGCTGACCCTGGCTTTCCTCCTTCTGTTCTCTTGCCTCCCTTGTCCTTGCCCTCATTTCTTCCCCTTGCTGGCTCCTGTCTGTTACCTGCTCAGGTCCACTTTGCCCTGCCGCCTAGTTGGTGTCTGCTTTTTCTCTGAAGACTGTGATGAACCAGGAATGAGACTGGGACACAAAGGTCTCCTAGTGATTGTTATAAACCTTTATTCAAAATGAAAGGGGTTGGAAATGTCCCTACCTGTACCAAAAACTAAGGTTCTGTTCTGTCTAGATGTCTAAAGCAGAATATCCTGTGTCTGAAATCCTGTTATACCCCTCACATTCTTAAAGTAACGAAGTCTAAGGTGCTAAGGGTATTGGGTTGGCCTTGAAAGCACACAAATATTCAAAGTTCCAAAAGAAAATGTTCGAAATGGATAGTGTTCACAGTTCCAGGGGATGTCTCCCGTCCCCAGGTTTCTTTCCATCACAAACATTAGTTCAACAAAAAATAACCAAGTTCTTTATAGGCCAAGAGGCGAACTCCTTCTCTTGTTATTGCAATTTACTTCATGGACTTGGATTTGCCTGGTATACTCTCCTGCCAAGGCTGTCACATATATTTAACAGAAAGGTGGCCCTGAAGCGTTAGGACTATGGGCAAGAATACAACTATAAAAAGGGGTAGATCGGGAGAACAATTTGCCTCTTCTCAGCTCTCCGTCTGGTCACCGCGGTTGAAGGGCAGTCTCATGCTCTCAGCCCAGCTAAGCAGAGCACCGACTCTTCCGTTCCTTCCTCGCTGGGAATCCGGCAACCGCTTAGCATCAGGTAGCGGTCTGCCTGCTCCTTCACCCGACTTTGCATGCCGCCAAGTTCTCGCCGAGCTTCCTCCGACGCGAGCCGCCTGCACGTGTCTGGTGTCTGTGTCTCTCTCTCTCTCTCTCCTGCCTCAGCTGTGGGGAATTTAAATGTCCCGGCATTGCGTATCTCCTTTCAACAACTAGAGCACGGTGTGGGCTTCCGTGTTCTAGTGATCTTCATAGCTCCATTCCTCCTCCTCATCCCAGTATTTCCAGTATGTGAATAGAACAACTAGTCCACACGTTGGTGTTTGGATGTTACTTCATCTGCATGAACTCTTCCCTCTTCTTCATCTCAGTTCCTGAGTTTATGGGACCTGCAATCCATAGATGTAATTTGATTTCCAAATGTATGTTAAAACTTCACATACTGAAATGGCAAAAACAGATGTTTTCTGTGGATTGTGAATGTTGGAGCTACACATGAAGTTTTGGTTAGAGTGATAAAAGGGAAGGGGTTTCTGATTTTCATAATGGGAAATGGTTGTATGACATCAAGCCTTCAAGAACTTGGATGTTAAAGGGTCTTTATTAGTAAAACGGGTGGAATACTGCATTGCATCTAATGGAATCCTCCTCCAGGGTCAGAATAAGGTAATGGCTGCCATCCCCTGGCCACATGGGAAGAGGCTTCCTCCAGAAAAGGAGTGATGGCATTATCAGATTCACAAGAACCTGCGGTTCCGCTGGAGATTCCTTTCTGCTGCTCCATCTGGTTGCCTGTTGGATTTACCGGTATCGCTCCATAATGTTGCCACGATTACAGCGACACTTCCAATACTGCGCCTTTGCGCAGTTCAAAAATCCCATCCCCTGCCCAATTGCACAGACTTGGGGAGGGGTGGTTGTGGGGGTAATGGGACTCGGGGTTGTCCGTCGCTTGCATTAGAAGGAGAGCGGGGGACAAGAAAGTTGGAGAAAAAAAGTAAAAAATAAAAAAAGAACCCTGCAGCGCCAGCTCTGACCCATGTTAAGGGGTTGGAACTGATGCTGCAGGTATAGAGGGTAGTCAGCAGCACCCCCCCGGACAAAACTGCACCAAACATCGCAATATCATTCAGAGGGGGCCAATTACTTTTTCTGCAAACAGGGCTGCTACCGTAGCCCCTGTACTATATTAACTATAATGTTCCCATAAACTGCTTAAAGCATTCTGGGAGCTATGTGCTGTTATTTCAATGACTTTGGAGGCGCACAAAGTGAGGGCGACATTGACTGCGCTCAAGCAGAGCTGGGGTTGTGGGGGTGTCCTCCGCTCTACTTGGGTGCAGTAACGGGGGTAGGGGGTTGTGGGGGTGTCCCCCGCTTACCATTTCGGAAAGCGGGGGACATGTAAGAAAAAAGATATGCATCCTGTGGCTTCAGCTCCAACCCACGTTAGTGGGAGGAGCTGACACCGCAGGGATCGCAGAGTGCGGGCGGCACATTCAGAAGTGTGCTGCCCTAACGGTAGTGGGTTGGGGGGGATTGGGGCGTGTAATGCAGGCCAGGGGAAGCCGGCACAGTGATCGATATCACTGTGCCGCGCCGTAACTGGCGTCAGCATTTTCGGCCGTCGCAGTGATCACGTAGATCCATTAAAATGGTTTGTCAAAGCAAAGACCAGTAATGAAATAAATCATGTCCCTGGTGGCATGAGAAAAACAAAACAGGTGATGGCTGGAAAGTTTAGAATTAATCTTAACCTCGACCATTGCTCTGGGCAACCCTCCAGAACTGCCAAGCCATTCCAAAAGGGGAAAGACCATATGCAACTCAGTCTTGTTCCCACCCCAAAAGTGCCAGTCCTGCCCGAAATGCTTGGTCACATCCCTTTTGCACGAGACCACAAGCATGCCCAGACATGTTTCATCCTGCTTGGCCCTCATCAGTGAGGAGTAGCTTGGGTCACTATGCCCAGCAGGCACAGGACCCACTTCTGTGCATATCCGTCCCATTCGGGGTGACTATAGCAAAACAAAAGAGGCAATGGCTGGAAGGATTAGAATGAATCTTAACCTCTGGGATTGCACTGGGCAATCCTCCAGACCATTGTTCTTCATCTGCCTGGTGGCATGGAGTCATCTAGTAACTGACACTTGGAGCGACACTCTTCGTTGCTTTGGTTACCCACCCCCATTTTCCGATGGTTATGCTCCATCTTACTCCCAGGAATGTTGTCTCACACCGGCTTATCTGTCTGACTCGGGGCCTGGTTACTTTGTTTTTTGACCTTGTGCTCATATTTCATTCTTGCAACTTTTTTATTACTGCTTGACTGACTTTTTCTAATGTTGCAAATTCACATTTTTCTGCCCACTGCATTCTTTAGTTTTTCATCATACTCCCTTTGAGTCCCTATCTTTCGCAGTATGGACCATTCCGTGCTTGTGCGCCCCTCTACTGTGTAGCCTTAGTCTGTGTCCATTTTTATGCCTACAAAAATAGCAATGGTTCTTTTTGCGCCCACAAGTTCCCTGGAAACCCATCAGATTGTGTGGTCAGCATGGACATAAGGTCACCCTGAGGTAACGGGAGTCCAATTCTGGTGTGCATGCTCTCCCTCCCAACCACTCGCCCGCGCCCTCACAAAGCAATGGAGAATGGCTGGCACAGTCAAATGCCCAAATAGAACAATGTTATGAAAGATAAAATCTTCATTGAACAATGAAATAGACTGTTGCACAGAACTATAAAAAGAAATGTGAATATATGAACTATAATGTTCCCATATACTGCATTCCTTGGAAGTTAAGAGGGCGTTGAAGTTTTATCTCGACCGGACTCATGTCTTCAGGAAGTCAAGGCAGCTGTTTGTGTTGTTTGGCCACTCCAAAAAGGGGGCAGTCTATTTCTAAGCAAGGACGTTCCCATTGGGTCTCCTACAATTTCCTTTTGCCACGGGAAGGCTGGCAAGCCTTTGCGGACCACTCCTAAGGTCCATTCAATAAGGTCCATGGCATTGTCAGCGGCGCTGTGGGCTGGCATACCACTCAGTGACACTTGCCAAGCAGCGTCTTGGGCGGTGCCGAATACCTTCACCAGACACTACTGTCTGGAGCAACAACATGTGGAAGATGTGCAGGTGGGACATGCAGTCCTCCAACTCCTGTTCCAATAAGGTAAGCCCTGCAGCTTCCGGGGTTTGGTTTGTTCTAATGGTGTGTGTTTCTTATGCCTATTGTGGGATTATTTCGTTATGTTGCTTACTGTGATCTGGAGTCGTGGGGTTTTGGTTGCCTATTATGCACCATCAGGTTGTCATACTGCTATGTAATCCATTCAAAGCATGTGAATCCATGAAAGATCCAATGCTGGAGAAAGGAGTAGTTTCTTACCTGTAACTCCATTTCTTCAGCGTTGGTATCTTTCATGGATTCGCATCCGACCGCCAACCACCCCTGGACGCAACCCTTGGTTTGGTTTTCCTCTACTTTGGCAGGTTAAAATCTGAAGAGAAGCAGCAGGGGTGTGGCTATTTATACTAGACGTCCTATTGGTACAGCCTAAAGCACCCAAAAAAGACGTCGATAGGACACTCTGTCGATGTTTTCCATAGTAAAATGCTACGTTAAGGTTACCGCGGTTTTCCCAGCCTGACGGGAAACATTCACAGTATGTGAATCCTTGAAAGATACCAACACTGGAGAAATGGAGTTACAGGTAAGAAGCTACTCCCATCTAATTGTGGAGAGTGTTGCTGGGAACTCACAAGGGAAGTACTTTAAGGCATAAACCCTGAATTTCACCTGATGACATGTTGATAAATTCACCATAATGCTCTAAAAAAATCGGCCTCCTCTTGCAACATAAATATACTAGTTACATCATGCATCAGGGTCCGTTCTCCGAGGCACAGTAGGAGATATGTGGATTTCTTTAGAGCGGAATTGTTTTTATTCATCAGCATTGGGTGGGTTTATTAAAGTTTGGTTTTCAATAACATTAATAAAGCAGTGTACATGCCATCTTCAATGTATTATAAATGTAAGCCTTCTTCTGTCTTCTATCAGATCTGGAATGATTTCATGAACCGTTCAGGTGAGGAGCAGGAGCGAGTCCTTCGGTTTCTGGAGGAAGAGGCCAGAAGGAAGCCAACAGGAAAGTTTGCTGCCAAAAATGAAGACAAAAGGAAAGGTATTTACTTCCATGGGGTATGTTGATGTTGGCTGTTGGAGGCATTATTTGGATCTAGCAGGTCATCTGTGGTGCTGCAAAACGTTCTATACCTGTTGGTTTATTTAGCTTGGCTGACACAAATTGATTGGCATGCTTTTCGAAAACACTGATACAAAGGTGCATGAAGAATAGTTTTCCTGTTGTGTGTTAAATTGCACTCCCTACTTCAAACAGCCTTAACCTCTCCTTTTTATATGATGAAATGTCTTCCTGAAATGATTTGTCTTCCTAAAGGTTTGTAAAATACATTAACATTTTTGCCATTTTGTCTTCTTTCCTTACAAGAACTGTGGTTGTTTCTCTATTTAAAAAAAGTAGTGTATTGGCTTCCACATAGCCTCGCCATAATAAAATGCAGATTATATGAAGCTAGATGGGGCATTTCTGCAGCATTTGCGCTTTCATACATTAATGTTTTGAATAACTCACAATTTTAACGGGACAGAGGACAATAACATAACATGACAGAACAGTAATAATTGACCTTTTAACCAGTAGCCTATCCATTTTGTTCAGTCCCATTTTCCCTAGACCAAGCCACCCAAGAAAGCCATTTCAGATTGTTTTTTGCATGGTATTCCTCTCCATTGTCCCTGCCTTTTTCATACCTGCACAACTGGATTAGATTATTCAGGCTCCACATCTGTGCCAGATATTTTATTCAAAGGAAAATTGTTCTTTTGATAACTGTACGTGCCTTGGGTGCTGTCACATCTGTTGGTTTTTTCCTGCACTAATCTTTTGCTGGGCCCTTCATTCACATTTAGAGTGTCGTGGGAGAAGGGAGAGCTGGCTGACTTCAGTTAAAAAAACTGCATTTCCAAGGATTTTTATATTTTTGGGAAAAAGAATATGCTCCTCATAGACTGTCTTAAGGAGTGTATTTATTACCCACAGCAGCCCTCTCAAAAGCCTGAAGTCGGCCAGTCAGATTTTGAGGAAAGCATCTCCCATCTTGCTGAGACTAGTGACTTTGAGCACTCCTGCTCCAGCTGCCTCTCCCTGATGAGGAACTAAAGATAGGCCCTGACGATAGACCTCCAGTGGAGAAGAGGCAAGGATCTTCAGGTGGTCATGGTCATTCATCAGGATTATGGCTGGTATGCTCCTGTCCTGGGGCTGTTTTTAGATTCATAAATAAAATAGGTTAATCTGTTTTTTCCTCCATCCATGGGGGAAACTCCACGAGACATTAAGTTGTGAGGTTGTCCGCGCATTCCATGCGGCACGCCAAGTGCTTGTTTACAACCCTTTCTTCTCATTCATTCATAAGGAACCTTCTTACCACATCACTACTATTGAGGCACCCAATGGCATCATTTATTTTATTTATTTGGTATTTATAATGTGCCTATACAGCAAATGGTGTTTCAAGGCCCAACAAGACAAAAGGGGAGGGGCGGGAACAGAGATGAAGAATAACAAAAAATGGACCTAGTAGACCTTCTCATTTGGATTGTGCAAGTGCAGTAACCGTAACTTTGGCGAGGAGGAGGGCTGCCGACAGAGCAGATCGCGCTAATGCTAAAGAGGGAAAGGAAGTGCAAATCGGAGTGGAAAGGGTGCAATTGCTGGAGTGGGAGGTGGGGTGGAATAGGGCCCATTGGCTAGACAAGTGCTATGGGGAGGCCTGGTGGACAAGTGCCAGGGGAATGCAGGGAGTGCAGGGAATGAAGTCCCCATGCTAAGTGCGAGGACCGTGCTGGATGGGCTGAGTAGAGGTGCAGGCTCCGCCAGTGCACATTTGAGGGTGGGGATCAGAGTAGACCATGGTGCAGGGGTAGATTGGACAAGGGGGCCTGGTGCCCTGTATGAATCAGAGGGAATCAGTCAGCCAGTCAAAATGCGGCAGGGTGGAACATTGGCAGGGGAGGTGGAGAGGGAAGGAAGAAGAGAACAGGAGGATCTTGTGAAGCTTCCAGAACTTAATTAGATCTGACTCGAGCCTGAGTGGGGTAGGGAGACCGTTCCAGAGGGAGGGTCCTGCCTAAGAGATCAAAGGCAGTCACTGGAGAACACCCACTAGCCACCCCCTATTGCCCAGCCATTTGTGCCTAACCTCCCCTTGATGATGATCCTGTCAACTAAATCAATTGTACTGATGAGGGAGCAACCACTGTAGTCTGATCTCTCATGCCTCGACGGACCTTGCTGTACCTTTTGTCCCCTGTAGTTGAACTGTCTGTTTTGCCTGAGGTTTTTCCGGACACTAAAGGGCATTCCCCCCTCTTTGGAATAAGACCATGAAGCAACCTATATGTCTCCATTGGCCTTTTCACTGTATGACCAAGGGATTTCAATCAGGCACACACCCAGGTCTCGCCTTAAACGCCTTGAAACCCTTATTTATTTTTGTCTATGTTCAGTATTCTGAATGATATACCACTCATATCACACCCGTCTCAAAATACCCCCAGGTCACACTGAACCAGGAATCGGGCTCGTTTGTAAAGGTAAATATGTATTTATTATTCACATCACACCTAAGTTTAATACATAAGCAATCACCGAACGGTGACAATACAATTCAGAATTTAAGTCAAGCAATTGAATTCACTTATAATGAGCAGAATAGAAAACAGGCAAAAGAACAGTTTTGTTTTGTGCTCAGATTGCGTTTAGGTTAATGTTCCCCCTGCAAAGTACTGAGATACAAATGACCAATCCTACACAAATGTGAGTAATCAGCAGGTATTCAGGAATGAAAGACATTGGCCCTCATTACAGGTCGGGCAGTCTGGAAATTACAGTGGCGGTAAACCCGCTGCCACTGTTGATTCCGGACCGCCCGATCCCGACTCCTGCAGGCGGGAGGTGATGTTCCCGCCAGGTCTGACCTGGCGGGTTTAACACCGCCCACCTGCAGGCGGACGAGGAAACACCGGCACCATCACGAGATGGTGCCGTGTTTCCATGATCCCCATTGAGTCCTATCGGACTGCGCTGATTTTCCCATCTGTTACAAAACTATAACTCCTTAGTGATTTTGATTAAAGTAATTCCCAAACAGAACAAACTAGAGTATCACACATGGAGTTATGAGTGGCGGTGAATAACTGATTCCTGTGTGGCATTCATCGGACTCAGTAGGAATGGGGATTTACACCATTCCGCCTCCGGAATTCCCGGATCACCGGGGTTGTAATGCCCCGGTAATTCCGAGAATCACGGAGGCGAATGGTTATACGAGTCCGGCGGTAACCAGGAGGGTTTTACTGCCTCTGTTACCGCCGGACCCGTAATGAGGCCCTATGACTAGAGTGTGATGCAATCTTCCCTCCCCAAACAAGAGAGAAAAATGTTTTTGGCTAATGACACGATACATGTGATATTGGAGAAAAACGTGTCAAATACACTGTTCCGCAATGCGGTTTTTAGTTGTGGATGCAGCTAAGAGTCTAAGGTATCAGTGAGAGTTGAAATTCCGTTTCTATCTTTAAAATTGAAGAAGTTGGAGGTTTTATTGAGAGGCGTTTTTGCAAAATAGGCGCGCAAATGAAAACAGAAATTCGATTTTAAAAAATGACAGGTTTTCTTATACTATATTAATGACTATGAAAGAGAGAATGCCGCACAGGAATCAGTTATTCACCGCCGATCAGAACTCCTCACGTGTGATACTATAGTTTCCGTTCTGTTTGGGAATTACTTTAATCAAAATCACTAAGGAGTTATAGTTTTGTAACACAGATGGGAAAATCGGTGCAAGAAGGATTCTAACAGTACTAGGGTTCTGAATTAAAGATGGGGTGGGTTGAGATTTGGATAATACAATGCAGATATACTATGGGTCACTGTTCTTCCTATTATACTTAGTCCTTTATAATTAAATTGGACCATCACGCTCTGGTCATTGGATGGGGTCAGGTCTACCAGCAGCAGGGTACCTCTGGGGGGATCGGATCAGAGTGAGGTTCTGGTCAATTTCGGACTGCACTTCAGACTGGATTTGGAAGGCCCTTCTGGTTACTAGACACAGTAGATCAGTATGCAAGTTTCAGCGGGCAAGACTTAATGGTAGCAAGCCAAGCTGAATCAGAATTATATCCCCTCAAGGTTGGGATGTTTGAAATGGGGTTTAGCTAGCAAGAGTTCAGCAATGCGAAGTCTGGATTCTGCAAAGAAATCTGGATCTTTAAGGAATTCTGGAGTCAGCTACAAGATGAAGATTTCTGAAACAAGGTGCTGCGCGGACATCTGGATGGGTTCTGGAAGCAGTCTGTGTTATGTGTTGTCAAGTTCGTATATTTATTCTGTCAAATGCCACCCCCCAGTTTATGGTGTGGGCAGACTTTCAAAAACACCCCCCCACCCCTGGCTGTGAGTGGCTGCAGGCATGTGCTTTTTGGTTGGCGATCTGAACAGAGCTGTCCTCTTGGATAGGATCTAGTAACTCCCACATGGATTTTTACCAAAACATAACGTTTGCACAAATGTACATTTCTAACATTATGTACCATAATAAAATTAGACACATATATTTCATATCCGATTGTCTACATTCATGTTCACTCCCCCTCTTTGTGCGAGCTGTCTTTCTCATTCTACAGATGTTTATCAATTTTCACCATAACGGTTTGGATTAATCATTTCTAATTTGCTTCATCTCTGGGCACTGATCAGTGGATCATGTACATACACTCTTAGGTTTGCAACATTAATCGTTCTGCTACAATGAGAACATTTTCATAACTTTGGTTCCTTAAATGGTACAGGTTTCAATGTCTTCAAATCACAAGCCTGGAAGTAGATTGTTTACCAATTTTCAGATTTATCCCTCTTTAGGTTGCTCAGTTAAAGCGTTCTAAAGCGTTCTAAACTTTAATCAAACATAAGGATTTAACATCAAAGTTCTCCTTTGTAACCTCTGCTTCCCAGGTAGCAGCTGTCAAGTCTTTTGATCAGGGGGGTGTGTTCCCTTCCTGGAGGGGGAAGCTCCTGCCCTTCCCAGCAGAGGTCCATGCTCAGCCTGTACATTGTTCTGGGCTCAGCCACAGATGAATGTCTAATGCGGCCTCGTTGTTGTTATTATGCGGGTACCATTAGGCTTCCTGTTTTCAAGGAAGTGTCAAGATGAGATGTCAACTCAGGCCAGGCTGTCAGCTCAGAATTAAATAGTGGATTAGCTCCAGACTGGGTTCCTTTTTAAATTAGTCTTCATTTCACATATAAAATATAAGCACAGTTTATAAGGGATTTGGACATTTAAAAGAATTAAGCCCTTCACAACCAGGCTTTAAATAGGTGGATTTTGCAATTTTAATTAGGAAACCGAAACCTTTTAAACTGGGTTTGACAGCTAATTTTCTTAAGCAGCTGCCAGGCAGGGTGTCCTGGATTCCTCTCACTGCCTGGAGAATCCATGATTTCAGCCCACTTTCCTTTCCATTATTCTCTGGGGAAAATGACTGAATTTTTAAGGGTGTTTTCGGATTTTTCCCTTTTGTGGCCTTGTTTCAGGTGACAGATGACAGGTGACGGCAGTGATTCCTGTTTTTACACCAACTTTACCTGTGTGGCAGGGTGTGCAGCTCTTTTGTGGTTTATGAACCATGCGCAATTTTTCAGATTTAGTGCGCACGTGGGTTATCGCCTCCATTTTGGCCGTTTTCTTTCCCCTTTGGCAAATGGGTGCAGTGTGGTGCATTGGCGTGGATACAAATATTCCACATATACCCCTGCCCCGACTCCAGGGTGACGTCCAGTTGTGGGGGAGTTGAGCACGTGGTGGTATTTTTTTCCTTCGGTCCATGTGAAGAAATCCGGTTGCTTCTCCCGTCAGCGATGGATGTGACACGCTCTTCTTGCTGGTTCTGGTTGGAAGTGTGGAGCGACACTCCGGGCTCTTGGTTCTTTTTTTTTACGGTCCCCGAGGAGTCCTCCTTGGTGATTAGGTGCTTCTTAGTTCCAGTGCTAGAAAACAGAACATAGCACAGTTATGGAATTTTCCCCACTACTGCTCCCCGAGGGGTGTAGTGGGGCAGATGCATGCATTGAATATAATTTACAATATTCCCTGCCTATATTTAATAATGGTCTTAACCCTCTTTCCTTGTTCGTACTCGAACATTTAATAATTCTTTTTATGTCTCCGGATTTTCCCCTTCTGTGTTTCCGGTCAGCTCCTCTATTTGACGCAAAGTATGCCTGGAGGGCAACTCTGTAGCTGGTTTATGTGGACCAACTTGTCTTCCTCCTCGGTCAAATTGCCCTTGGGGATGCGGATTCAGAAGGGCCCAGGCAACTTGGGAGGAATTAGCGCTCTTTGGCTTGGGTCCTTTGGAAATTGTACAAGTAGACCCTGTCTCCTACTTGCTATTCCTTTTTAGTTGTCTTAAGGTCATAGTGGGTCTTCATACTGTCTGCAGATCTTTCTAGAATCCGCTGAGCATACGCAGAAGCATGTTGAAGGTGTTCTCTCATATTCTCAACATACTCATGAGTTGTGGAGGCATTTATCAAGGTCTGCTCTTGGGTTCTGTAGAGCAGATGCTGGGGTAGCCCTATCCTTCGTCAGCTCAAATGGAGACATCTTTGTTGCAGAAGAAGGGGTACATCTGATGCCCATTAGGACAAGGGGTAATCAAATGTCCCAACTTGGCCCAGAGTCTGCCACAAACATTTTTAATATGCTCACAATAGTTTTATTGTACCTCTCAACCCCACCATTAGAGGACTGGCGGTATGCAATGTGTAGTTTCCTTTTTACCCCAAGTATCTCACACATCTTTGTCATCACTTTGCTCTGACTCAATCCTTTGGGGTAGTCCAAAACGCGAGATGTGATTGATCATCAGGGCAGCTGCTGTTTCTGCTTTGCAATTTGGGGTTGGGAGACATTACACCCATTTAGTAAACCAGCATGTTACGGTTAACATGTACTTATTCCCCCTAGCGGAGCGAATCACGGGCCCGATGAAATCGACTTGCAAATCTGACCAAGGCAGTGTCATCCCCCTCTTTTGGAGGGGACCATGGTGTGTTAGTGATGTTGGCTGAAATTGTGCACACACAAGACACCCCTTCAAGTATTGGTCGAGGTCCTGCCCCATGTGTGGCAAGTATGCAACCTCTCGCAAGATTTCTAATGTCGTATGAAACCCCCCCGATGACCGGCTGGTCGCATCATGGGAGTGACTTAGCATCAGGCTTTAGAATGAGGTAGGGACCACCCACTGGTCATGGCCAGATATGGATCTCCTCACCAACAAACCGTC
This sequence comes from Ambystoma mexicanum, assembly GCF_040938575.1. NCBI lineage: Eukaryota > Metazoa > Chordata > Amphibia > Caudata > Ambystomatidae > Ambystoma > Ambystoma mexicanum. The sequence goes on from NC_090921.1 coordinate 311,074,284, forward strand.
TTGGATTCGGAACATTTTTTGGACATTTCATCAACACTCTGTGGGTCCTCTTTCCCCATGCAATCGTTATCAGTCAGGGGAAAGTTCTCAGGGTCCTCAATGTGTTGATAAAACTTACCAATTATTGGATATTCTTTTTGAGCTGAAATCAAATCAACATCTGGGATCTCCTTACTCCATTGGGTAGTTGAGAGTTCATTGTGAGCATTTGTCTGGGACATAGTGATAGCAGTGACTTGGATTTCTCCAACAGGGTCTCATCTCATGTAGATCCCCTTGGATGGCTCTGGTTTTGGCCAACTGATCAGCAAGGTGATTTCCAGTTTTTTTTTCTGGTCCCTCTACTTTAGAATGACCCTTATCCAGTAGATGGTCATCCCACTAGAGGTGACCAGATCATCCATATTCTGTTTTAGTTTTCCATGTTTTAGTGGTTTGTTACGACATAGCATGCCTCTGGTTTTCCAATTAACCAGGTGCTCCACGGACCCGTTCCGTACATAATCTGAATCCGTGATTATGACCAGTTCGTGGAGTTGGTGTTGGACAGCTGTGAGGATGGCTTGATGCACAGCCATCAGCTCTGCCACTTGACTACTGCAGGACCGATTTTGTACCCCGCGGAGGGTTCTGGGGCATCATTCACCCATGCATTCCCCACGCCAGCCACAAGTTCCTTTTCCCCGTTGTTGTCAACATGGTAGGAGCACCCATGCACATAGACAGTGGGCATTCCCTCACACTTTTCTTCATAGACTTTGTGTGGGGAATTAAGGTATGCCTCCATGTTGTCCTTGATTTTAAGACTTTAGTCCTCGAGACAGTTTTCTCTGGCACAATCATCCAAGTCAGCCAGACCTTGCGCGAGGGGACTCTTCTTGTTTTGGCCATATCTGACCTCCACAGGAAAGCCTTGCATTGACAGAATCCAGGAAGTAATTCGGAATTACTCACATTTCCGGCCAGGATTCTCTCACTTTAAAGATATTGCAGAAGCTGGTGTGGAGTCTCCACTATGTGGTGTTCCTGGATAAACGGGCAGTAATTCTTCAATGCTCACACCGTTGCCAGGAGTGCATTCTCACAATCGTTGAATTTTTCCTCCACAGAGGATAAAGTCTTACTCGCATAGGAGATGACTTTATTGACCTTGTCATGCTTTTGGTATAATACTGCTGTCAAGTATTTGAAAACCCTGTCTCCAAGAAGAACTCCTTGTTTTTGACAGGGTAAGCTAGGCAAGGCGCTTGTGAGAGGCTTCTTTTGAGTTGTCTTACTGCCTCGGCTTGTTCTGGACCCCACTCACACTTGACCCCCCCCTTCAACAGATGGATCTGGGGTCTTGTGATCTCTGCGTAATCCTCAATGAACTTTCTGCTATAATTGGTCAGTCCAAGGAGGGTCCTTAGCTCCTGCAGAGTTGTGGGGTCTTTTAGTTTCTGGAGTGCTGCTACTTTCTTTTCCTGGGGACAGAGACCCTCAGGAGTTATCTCATGCCCCAAGAAGTTGACACGGGTCCTGCACCACTGTGCCTTTTTGAAAGAGTTTTGTTCCGGCAGCTCTCAACTATGTCAGAACAGAACGGATCTCCGCTATGTGTTCCTCCACAGTTGAGCTTTTGATTAGGACATCATCTACATAGACCAGGTTACCCCTTTCACCCAAGTCGGGCATGGCCTTATGCAAAAAGATATTAAGTCATTGCATAGTTGATGTATCCGAAGGGGGTCCGGGTCCAAGTGTACTGCTGCCCTCCGAAGGTAAAGGCCAGCTTGTAGGTCCTCCCTACTGACCGGTACAGTCCAGTACCCATTGGTCAGATCAATGGCAGTGTATACCTTTGACCCCTGGATCTGGGACAGCCCTTGGTCAATGTAGGGAAGAGGCCATTGGGAAGTGTGGACCCGTTTGTTCAGCTCCCTCAGGTCAGCAGAGTCTCAATCCCCAGCACCGTATTATTGAAGGTGCTGTGGACTGGACGAATTATCCCACGAGACTCCAGGTTCTTAATTATTTCAGTAAGGGACTCCATTGATGCGAGAGGCAAGCGCTATTGCTTCACAAACACTGTAGTCATGCCCGGGTCCGTGGGTATTGTTGTATGGATTTCGGTACGACTGCAGTCATGAGTCCACCGCAAAGAGATCTTGAAAATCTAAGAAAACTTGTTTCAATTTTGGTTTTGCTCCAGAGTCTCACAGGCATTCGTTAGGTTGACTCTCTTCAACCATTTGCCTCAACCCCAGAAAGACTGCTTGGTGGAGATGTCCCTGGTTAAAGTACTGACTTGGACTGATGGCTTCAGGTTGGGAAGGCAGTCCTGGTGGACTTGAAAGATCACCTCATCCCTCCTAAAGTCACAGGTCACCTCTTCCTTACCATAAGGGCAGGAAGAGTACACCAGGAAATTCCCCCCATGCCCAGTGAAGATCCTGTCTGGTGTTGTCATTGTCGCTATCATTGTCACAAGTCATTGGGGATTTGTCCTATCAGTTCATTACCTAAATCTATGGAAAAATGTCGGTCTTCAAACGCCATTCCAATAATGGTGCCGGCGCCCACCGTGATACTCCTAAGGTCGCTGTTATCCACCACTATTGGAATGGTGGGTTCTGTATTGACTAGTGGTGTTGGGTTTAACCTCAACCCTTGCTGTTGGTAATGGGTATTGAGGTGAACATATGCGTCACGATTTTGCAGTTTGTCCTCTTTTAATTTTTACTTTAAATGGGAATTGTCGGGTCCATTCTGGGATGGTGACTTCCCCTCCAATCTGATCTTCAACTGCATATGGCAGCAATTGAGCTGACCGAAATGCTTTCTCTGGATCATCAAAGTCCATGGGACTACCCGCTAATCGGTACCAGGCTTTGAAGTTTATTAGGTCCAAACTAATGGCAAAGTGATTCAGAAGGTCACTGCCTAAATATAATGCAGCAGCGACATCTCGCACGACCCAACAATTATGGATTATGCACTTCATAAATGTGAGTCACCTGTTCAATGACCTAGTCTAGTGATCTCTTCTCATGAAAGTCCCTCACCTTCTGGGTCATGATGTATTTAGGGAGTGCTTGAAAGAAGGTATTAATGAACTCCCTACTGTCAGTGCGCACCCTCCTGGTGGTCTGCGCAAAGGCACGTTTTAATTCTTGCACACATTCTTGGTCTTCCCCACATACGGGTGTAGGCCGCGTTCCGGGCCTCTTGAGGGTTCCTATGTACAGAAAAATTGTTTTAAGATGGCCGCCCTATAGGTGGACCATCTGGAGTGGTTCTGATCCTCCAGCCCCGCGAAGACAAATTGAATCCAACTCTGGCTATATTTCAAATGGAAAGTATCCATCGTTTGCTTGTATAACTCGAGGTGCTCCCAGACGGAATACTTGGAATTTTTATGATGGGGGTTATGCCGCTCCCAATGGCCTTTATCTGTTTCATGGGATCTTTCAGTAGGGCTATCTTAATTTTGTTGGCCTTTTTAGTCTTAGTCACCCGTGTCCACTCATCCTCTGACTCAGAGGCACTTCTACAGGAGGTGGCTATCTGATCCTCTAGGCTCTCCCTGATTCTGCGAGCTTGGGAATGGTTTGCAGAATATGGTGGCCTAGTTTCTTGAGACCTGTGGCGCTCAGAAGAGTCTTCTGACTCTCGCTTGTTTCCAGGATTGGCGGAGTACCCCCACACTGCCCTAGCTGGGAAGAGGATTTTACGATACTCTTTTTGGGCCTAGTTTCATGGAGTTCCACACCAAATTGTACAGACTGATCCTTTGGTAGGCAGTATTTTTGAGGATCCAGTTCCCTGATGCTCCCCTCACTGGAGTCTTCCTGATCAGAGATGTTAGCCCTAACATTTGGGAATCTGTACAGAGATGCCCGCCCATCCATTTCTGGGAGGCGCTGATCGGTCAGTCCCATGTTTCCCATTCTGCTGAAGTCTACCATCCCCGTGGCCCTTGGTTCATATGAGCCAGTGGACATGAGGGCGGCAGAGTCCATGGTACTGAAGGGGTTAAAGTCCCTGATGACAGGGTCCTGATGTTATGCTCAGGGGTTTGTCTGTCCCTTCCTACCTAATCTCTTTCAGCCCCTATTCCCTGGTGACCTGCCAAAATCTGACTCTCTTGCTCCTCTATTAAGGCCTTACTGGTCTCAATGATTTGCTCTTGCATGGCTATCTGTTTGTGGAGCCTATCATTCTTTTCAGAGAGAGCCTCATTGTCTCTCCGTGCTTCCTGCCTGGATTGGAAATACTGGGCCAATTTTTGCTGCAGGAGACTCCCCTCCTGAGTTTTGTCATTATTGGTCTTAGTGTTCTTTTCCAGAGCATCCTCCACCCGCCTGGTGTGCTCTAGTAGCTTCTCGTATTCAATTTTAACTTCACTAAACTCTTGAAGGACCAGCTGTCTTTCCTCTAACTTAGTTTTTAATTGGCTGACTTCCTGGCCTAAGGCGTACGTCTCCTGAGTTAGAGTGCCCCTCTGTTCAGCCAGGTCGTCCCTCTGTTTTTTAAATGCACTAGATTTCTGGCACGCCACATCAAATTCCTCTTGAGGGGATGTCTTTAATAATTTATTTATTGTTTTCCTCTTTTAATTTGTCTATGCGGTCTTGTAGGATAACTACCTGTTCTGCACAGACTGTTAAAAGTTAATTGGTGCTCCAGTTTCTGTTGACTCTGTGGTAAAGAGTCAACTCTTTCCTGACATTCTTTTTGCAGTGTCTGTACTTGAGTATCTTGCTCTGCATTCCTTTGCTGTAAGAGATACAGATCTTCCTTCAGTTTGGTAATCTAATGCCTAGCCTCTGTTTCTGATTCTTGGCTCTTCTGGAGCCTTTGCTCTGCAGAGTCCAGATTAGTTTGGATTTTCTTTTCCTCTTGCTTATTTGCCAGAACTACATTGTCTGCATGTTTTTCCTGTATTATTCCTATGTGGAGGTACAGGTAGGCCACTATTTTGGAAATTTTACACAGCTCCTCTTTTATTTTTGGGGCCATGTACAGTTCAGTAAGCACTTGGTGTAATGGACCCTTGTCCTGCCATGTATATAGGTCTATTGCAGTGACTTGTTTTATTTCCTGTAGCCATACTTGTTCATCCTGTTCGGGCCACTCACCCCTGACGAACAGTTTGTGCAGGAAGTGTTCCCTAGCAATATAAATTTCTACTGGGGTCGCCATTTTAGAAATATCAATTTCCTTATGGCTTATTTCAGGGTTAATTTATTTTTACAAACAGGCCCGATTTTTCTTTTTTTTTTTTTTTTTGAGTATTTTGAGAGGTTCTTGTACAGTGTAGCACAGTACCCCAACCCAGCAAGGTGGCTGTATCCTACAGGCTAGTATGCTGTGTTAGACTGTCACGGGTGGTATTTCAAATTCAGAATCGTGGCACGAGCCCCCAAGCTGTAAGGGATTTCAATCAGGCACACACCCAGTTCAATATTCTGAATGATATACCACTCATATCACACCCGTCTCAAAATACCCCCCAGGTCACACTGAACCAGAAATCGGGCGAGTTTGTAAAGGTAAATATTTATTTATGTAATTACTATTCAAATCACATAGGTCGAGCAGTTGAATTCACTTATAATGAGCAGAATAGAAAACAGGAAAAAGAACATTGTTGTTTTGTGCACAGATAGCGTTTAGGTTAATGTTTCCCCTGCAAAGTACTGAGATACAAATGAGCAATCCTACACAAATATGAGTAATCAGCAGGTATTCAGAAATGAAAGACAATGTCTAGAGTTGGATGCAATCTTCCCTCCCCCAACAAGAGAGAAAACCATTTTTGGCAAATGACACTGTTAAAACGGACAGGTGAGAATAGCTTTAAAAAATAATGCAAAAGGGTGCAAAAATGCTTAAATGGATATAATTTCTGAGGAAAGCAACACTAAACAGGTCCTAACACACATTAGCTATAATATAGACAACAGTACACACTTTATATCAGAATGGGATGGAAGAAGAACTTTGAAATGGGACAAACACACGTGTAAACCTTTGAACTTTGCAAATTCGCTGCAAACTTTTACTCTGTGATATTGGAGAAAAACGGGTCAAATACACTGTTCCGCAATACAGTTTTTGGCTGTGGGTGTAGTTAAGGATCTTGGGTATCAGTGAGAGTTGACATTTCGTTTCTATCTTTAAAAGTGAAGAAGTTCGAGGTTTTAGCGGGTGGCGTTTTTGCAAATGAAAACAGAAATTCGATTTAAAAAATGACAGATTAATGACTATGAAAGAGAATGCCACACAGGAATCAGTTATTCACGGGCGCTCATAACTCCTCATGTGTAATACTCTAGTTTCCGTTCTGTTTTGGGAATTGCTCACAGTCCTTTATAATTAAATTGGACCGTCAGGCTCTGGTCATTGGATGGGGTCAGGTTTACCGGCAGCAGGGTACCTCTGAGGGGATCGGATCAGCGGTATGGTGCTGGTCAATTTTGGACTGCCCCTCAGACTGGATTTGGAAGGCCCTTCTGGTTACTGTACACGGAGTCAGCTACAAGATGAAAACTTCTGGAGCAAGGTGCTGCGCAAACATTTGGATGGGTTCTGGAAGCAGTCTGTGTTGTTCCTATATTTATACTGTCAAATGCCATCCCCCAGTTTATGGTGTGGGCAGAATTTCAAAAACGAACCCTCCCCTCCCCCCGGTTGTGAGTGGCTGCAGGCATGTGCTTTGTTTTGGTTGGCGATCTGAACAGAGCTGTCATCTTTATGATAGGATTTAGGAACTCCGAAATGGATTTTTACCAAAACATAACCTTTGCACAAATATACATTTCTAACATTGTGTACCCTAATAAAATTGGACACATATTTTATATTCGATTGTCTGCATTCACATTCACTCCCCATCTTTGTGTGAGCTGTCTTTCTCATTCTACAGATTTTTATCAATTTTCACCATAACGGTTTGGATTAATCATTTCTAATTCGGTACATCTCTGGGCGCTGATCAGTGGATCATGTACATACACTCTTAGGTTTGCAACATTAATCGTTCTGCTGCATCACATTTTTTTTCATAACTTTGGTCCTTGAATGTTACAGGTTTCATCGATGTCTTCAAATCACAAGCTTGAAATTAGGTTAATGTCTACCAATTTTCAGATTTATCCCTCTTTAACATCAAAGTTCTCCTTTGTAATCTCCCCTTCGCAGGTAGCAGCTGTCTAGTCTTTTGATCAGGGGGGTGTGTTTCCCTTCCTGGAGGGGGAAACTTCTGCCCCTCCAAGCAGAGGTCCATGCTCAGCCTGTCTTTTGTTCTGGGCTCAGCCCCAGACGAATGTCTAATGCGGCCTCATTGTTCTCTTTGTTGTCATTATGCGGGAACCATTAGGCTTCCTGTTTTCAAGTAAGTGTCAATCTGAGATGTCAACTTTCCCAGGCCAGGCTGTCGGCTCAGAATTAAATAGTGGATTGGCTCCAGACTGGGTTCCTTTAAATTAGTCTTTTCATTTCACATATAAAATATAAGCACAGTTTTAAGGGATTGGGACATTTAAAAGAATTAAGCCCTTCACAACCAGGCTTTAAATAGGCGGATTTACAATTTTAATCAGGAAACGGAAACACTTTTAAACTGGGTTTGACAGCTAATTTCCTTAAGCAGCTGTCAGGCAGGGAGGCCTGGATTCCTCTGCCTGGAGAATCCACGATTTCAGCCCCCTTTCCTTTCCCTAATTCTCTGGGAAAATGACAGAATTTTTAAGGCATTTTCGGATTTTGCTCTTTTGTGGCCTTGTTTCAGGTGACAGATGACTGGTGACAGAAGTGATTCCTGTTTTTACACCAACCTTGCCTGTGCGTGGCAGGGTGTGCAGCTCTTTTGTGGTTTATGAACCATGCGCAATTTTGCAGATTTGGTGCGCACAGGGGTTATCGCCTCCATTTTGCAGTTTTCTTTCCCCTTTGGCAAATGGGTGCAGTGTGGCGCATTGGCGTGGATACAAATATTCCACGCCCCGGTTGGAATAGAGTAGGATTCTTTTCAATCTGACATTGTGTAATCTCAGTAGCACATTCTCATGAAATGTCAGGTGCAAGGGCTTCCTCTGTGGACCCAAGAAAACACATCTACATGCAGCCAGGAACTTGCTCTGTGTCAGGGCGATGGGCCTTGCCATCTGGGGAAGAAAGAGGCTCCAGGTTCATCATTTTGTCTTGCCCAACTCTAGAGTCTCTTATGCTCATGCCAGGAAGAACAGGAGGATGAAGAGAAGCAGGGAACTACGATTGCGATTACCGAGAGGACATAGAAGCCTAGCCATAGTTTTAGTACGAGCTAGCCAAGGGAGTGGAAGGTGAAATACTTTTCTTTTTCCCCTATTCGTTGTTACTTAAGAGGGCCGATCAGTTCGTATTAGCCCGGGGCCTGTGTGAAAGGCCCAAGCATATTGAGGGCGTTTAATGAGGGTCCCTGGGCTGATGCCTGTTGAGATGGATTTCTGAACTCTGACCTGGTGGGCAGAGGTTCATAAGGCCAGCCTAGTTTCTTGGAACAGGGTAACCTTCTAGACAAGCTAGACCAATCAAGGCAGCTTGGCGGTGGTCAAGATTAGGTCTCAGGAGAGGCGAGGGTAACTAAAAGACCTCAATTGGCACACAGAGTAAAGGAAACTTATAAATCACTCCCAGTCAGGTGTAGATATATGCAAAATAAATATACATTTATTTCAAGGCTTTTGAGTTTCAACACAAAAATCAAATCACAGTAATACTTATTGAGCCAACACAATCCTATCTAAATACATATATACAAGACCAATGCAGGCTAAAGGGAAGGGTTAATGCACGAAATGGGTCCACAACCTAAAAGGGGAAGGAAACAGGCAGTGCAAATTGTTAATCCCTTCTGCATCTGCATCCAACACACTCCTAACTAAGAGGCAGGCCAATCCCTAAGAAGAGTGGAGCCTAATGCTCAAATGTACATGCAATGCAAGCGTACGCAGTAGTTCAAATGGGCAAAACGGGCTCTCTTTAAGGGTCTATAGCAACTCGGGAAGGTGGGTGAGGCGATGAAGAATAAGTTCCCACTATTTGAGGAGGGTCTCCACTTGAGGGTAGAGTAGATTCCAAGAGTTAGGAATAGTTTGCTAGCTCGCACTAGCAGTGGAAAGATGAGGGGCCCTTGGGGGCCACTTGTGTGTAAAAATAGATAGAGGCGCTAAGGGCCATCGGCTAGGGTTGCGATTCCTCTCCGACCCCCGGCGCACTCCAGACCAAACTTCGGCAGTCGAGTCCATTTCGGTTGCAGGTTCAAGTGAAGCAATTTGGCGGCTCTGCGGCTTTCAGCGACGAAGATACAGCGATGATTCCCAAACGGGACAGTGGCAATTTCTCCGCTCCTGGTGGATGGATCAGGCCAGTTTCACTGCAGCAGGCCTTAGGGGCAAGAGGGGCACAAATGCAGCGCACCTGCAAAAGTTGTCACCACGGCTGGGCGACATGGTAACCGCGTTTTGCTCCGGTTCAGGCGCACTCGTCTCACTTCAAATCTGGGAACGCCAAGTGGCGAAATTCGGTGTGAAGGTGCCGTGAACACAGAGCTAGCGATATACCAAGTTTCGAGGGCCTCCTCGAAACGGCGGCGTAGACCGAGCAAAGGTCCTGCGTAAGCTGGTCAGCCCACTGGTTGGCCCAGTGACACTTCCGAGAAGGCCTAGTTGCAGGGTTTGATGAAGGTGCCGAATAGTTGGTCCCACTATTCCAATGGGTCGAAGCCTCTTCGCAGACCTTCTAGGATGACCAGATGCAGAGGGGTCCTTCGGGACGACAGCGGGTTTAGGGTGGCAAACCTTCCAGCTGGTCATCAGCGGTACCTCAGCTTGTTAGCTTCAGGATACTTGGATCCTATCCTTTGTTTATTGAGAACACCACAGATCGACATGACATGGGTGTTTGGGGGCTTCTCTTATCCAGAATCTCCTTTGTGCCAAAACAGAGGACCCAAAGGGAGATCTGCTCACATACAGGCATACCATACGTGGATCAATCACGGACCACAGTGGTCCCAGGCATTCACAGCACTCCAGACTCTCTGGCTCCCAGGATGTGTAGTGGGATCAACACCCCAGCCCACATCCTGGAGGCACACGCAAGGCATACAGGAGCCCGCAAAAGCTTGGCCTTTCTCTGGAAAATGCATACCCAAATAAGGACTGGCCCGGGTCGGCTCGACCTGGGGAAGGTGAAGGGCCATGGGCAAGATGGCCAAAGGACAGCACAAAGAACCTTGTGGCATGACCATTTTGGAGCCATGCCACCTATTTGTTGCAATTGCGGTTTACATGACAGGAAAGGGTTAAAAATACATGAAAAGATAAGCTGCCACCAGCCCTGTCCGTGACGCATCTGCAAATCTCCTAAAAACTCCTTCAAGAGTATGTAGGGCCTTTGAAAATGAGACCAAAGAGTTACTGGAAGGTACATTGTACACTTGTTACATGTTGAAGAAAAGTTGCAACATTGGAAAGGACTAAGGGAAACAAAGTCTTGCAGTACTGACTGTCTTAAGGGCATGTCAGTTTCCCCATAAAAAGTGAGCGAAAGCCCAGGGGAGGGCAGCAGAAGGCTGGGCTCCCCTGGTAAAGTCAGACTATGGTGTTAAACAGCTAAAATGAGGGGGTACACCACTGTAGGGAAAATTACTCATAAATGGAAATCTTACCTAATACTGCCACCGGATCTGGAACACAGATGGCGGTAACGCTATTTGCACACTGTGTTGCCTAGCTGGTAACCGGGGTGCTGAGATCAAAGTATTTCATTTGAAAGAATGGGACCCCACTGTCATGACCGCAGCCTCCAAGGAGTCAGGTTTAGCCCAACTGCCTCGGAAGCTGGGTCACAACTTTATTTTCAGGCACCCATCGGCTCCCATAGGGGCCTTATGGACCTTGTCCTGGCGCCAGTGGCGCCAGGCTCATAAGGGGACCCAGTCCCGGCACAGGACGTGCCGGGCTCATGATGTAAGGAATGGTGCTTGGGTGGACCTACCGGCTGCAGACCATGCTGCTCACTCCCCTGCAGGATGAAATCCTCATCCATCCATGGCTGGAACTACTTTACCTTCTGGGTGTGGCCAGCACCACTCCCTGGGACTGGATACCGGAACTATTCTGGAAGCTGGGACTTCTTCCTTGGGCGAGGCTGCTGTGGAAGGAGACACCTAAGCACTCCAGTAGGACTATTTAAACCACGCCCGATCAGAGCAACGTGCTTCGCGTTATTCTGCAATAGCAGCAAGACGCTCACCGTGTCAGCTCCAGAGAATCTTCAACTTCTGCATCTAGGGAAGAGAAATCCGTAATCTTACCTTCTGAAATACCATCTTCATCTTCTGCAGCATCTGAGAAGGGAAAAGAACACCAGGTTTGCACGAGATAACAACCAGCGCAGCACTTACCCAATCCATCGGTGCATCTCAAGCCACGGGCTGCAGCTCTCCATTTTTCGGCACCCTGTGGAAGCAAGGACATTGGTTAGTAACCATCGTGAAACTTTTCCTACCTGCGCTGCATTCTTCTCGCCTCCGCCGACGCTGCTACTCGCATCTGCAAAACAAAAGGACATCATTAAGAAATACAAAAACTCCATCCATACGCACGTGTTTTGGGCAGCTCTCCTCTTTCTCACTCCTCGGCGCATTCCTCGACATCTATTTTTCTACCCAGCTGCTTCTGCAACCTGAAAAAGGAAAAGAGACATTAAGTGCTTTAAACTTCGAATTGACATTTTTTACTTACTTGCCTGCAATACCTTCGCCTTTCCATCGCTCTCCATTCAAGCAACCGCCGTTCGTGCTGCTAACGATGGCCTAGCTCCAAATCTTCATCCTCTGCAACCAAGAGGCTGGACAATTAACCAGTGAAGTAACTGGCTTCGGCGCCCCTGCACAGACGCAGGATGGAGAGCTCCGCTTTCACCTATATAAGGTGAACACATTTAGCCTACGAACTACTTGGGGAGTACCAGGAAGGGGAGTCAGCTTGCCCAGTCAGGCTTATATATCCTATTAACCCCTTGCTCTCACAATTGCAGACACCTCACCCTTCAGATCAAGATCTCATTGAGGAGAGGGCCTTTCCAGGGTGGCATTCGAGGCCTGCGCGTGACCCTAGAAGACTCCGAGAACCCCCAGCCCAGACCTGCGCCTCCGAGGGATTCAGGTGAGCGTTACAGAACGCGAAGCCTACCGCAATATTCCCACCCAGGCGCAATGGAAACCTCGGACACAGATCAACTGGCTCAAATGCTTGGGGAACTAAGGGCAGAAGTACACGCATCTCGCCAAGAAACAAACGCTTTACGAAGGGAGTTGATCATGGCCAAGGAACGGACTGATGATCTGGCCAGACAGTTGCTACAGGCTCAAGCGGGACAGACGCCACTGCCTCTCTATGGAGGGGGCGGCACGCCTACAACCTCAAGTAATCCGGTGCAAATTAATCTGCCAGGGAATGTGCCTTTGGCCCCGCCCGAACGTTTTTCCGGTGATCCAAAGCGATATGCAGTATTCATCAATCAATGCCGCTTGCACTTTCTGTGTAGACCCGCCGCATTCCCAACGGACCAAGCCAAGGTAGCATTTGTACTTTCCTATCTTAGCGGTAGTGCTGCAGACTGGTCCATTCCTCTCGTGACACAGGATGACCCGCTCCTCTATAACTTTCAAAACTTTCAGACCAGTATGGAAAAGTTGTTCGCAAGACATTCGCAGGGGCAGGCCTTGGACAATGAACTCCTGTCACTCAGACAAGGTAATCAGGATCTCCTGGCTTACATAGCGTCCTTTAATAGACTGGTGGTTGAGACCAGATGGCCTGAAGATAAGAGAATCACGCTCTTCTACAGAGGTCTACGTGGGGAACTTAAAGACGTTTTAGCTCAGGTGGTGAATCCGCCGCAAGACTGTTCAGATTATATCGACCTAGTGGTCCAATTAGATCATCGGCTACAGAACAGGAAGACCGATCGATCCAGATTTGAAACCCGGGTACTTTCAAGACCTCAGAGCTCCGCTAAAGGGAATGACTCCGTGGAACCAATGCAAATAGGAGTAGTAAAAGGACCATTAACCCAGAAAGAACGGGAAAGAAGAAGGCAATTACAGCTGTGCCTATACTGTGGGAATTCTGGACATTTCCTTCGTGATTGCTCAGTGAAACCGGTCAAGAAGACCGTAGGAGCTTCTGATAAAACTGCTGAGAAACTGGAATCGGGAAACGACCTCGCCCGACAAGCGTAGAGGTCCGCTTGCCGAGCGTTAGAACCAGTTCCTTGACCTCGTATTTGGTAATGCCTATGGTCCTCATATGTCCCAATAGACCAGATCGCATGCATGCTATCAAAGTATACATCGATAGCGGAGCAATCGGTAATTATGTGGACCACGACTTGGCTACCAGGATGGATCTTCCCCTACGTCCCAAGATGGTAAAGGACGTAATCACTACAGTGGATGGTACTGAAATAGCTTCCGGACCAGTTTCTCATACCACCGTGGAGGTAACGTTGTTATGTCAAGGCGGACATCGGGAGAAGATCGTGTTTGATGTAATCAAGGCCCCGCAGTTTCAGGTGATTCTGGGAATGCCTTGGTTGGAAAAGCACAATCCTCAGATAAACTGGCGAGCCAAGGTGATTCGGTTTCCAGAATGCGCTTCAACCTGTTATCCTCAGCCCGAAATCAAGCTAGCAGCCATCACTTCCGAGGACCCCCGATTACCTCTGGAATACCAAGAGTTCATCGACGTCTTTCAGAAAGATCAAGCCAACACCCTGCCTCCACATCGGTCATACGACTGCCAGATAGACCTGATACCTGGGTCCACCCCTCCGTGCAGTAGAATATATGCCCTCACTGAACCAGAAAACCTCCATCTCAGGAAATACTTGGACCAGTACTTGGCTAATGGATTCATCCGTCCCTCGAAATCCCCGGCTTCCTCAGCTTTGTTCTTCGTCCCGAAAAAGGAAGGTGACCTAAGAACGTGTATCGATTATCGCGCCCTGAACCAGATTACAGTAAAAAACCGATACCCGCTGCCCTTGATTCCTGAATTATTGGACCAGGTAAAAGGCGCCTGCATATACACAAAGTTAGACCTCAGAGGAGCTTACCATTTGGTATGCATTAAGGAGGGCGACGAATGGAAGACGGCCTTTCGCACTAAATATGGATTATTTGAGTATCAAGTAATGCCCTTCGGACTATGTAACGCACCGGCCGCTTTCCAGTTTTTCATGAATGATGTCCTCCGAGAACTTATTGATGTGTGCGTAGTCGTTTATATTGACGACATCCTGGTATACTCAGCCTCAGAATCTGATCATCGTAGACACGTCACAGCGGTTTTACAGAGACTTCGCCAACACCGCTTGTTTGCTAAACTGGAGAAGTGCACCTTTCACGCAAAGGAAGTGGAATTTTTAGGGTTCATCTTATCACCCAACGGAGTTCACATGGACTCAAGAAAAGTGGATGCTATCACCAAATGGCCTTCCCCAACTTCCGTGAAAGGTGTGCAGAGCATGCTGGGCTTCGCTAATTTTTACCGAAGGTTCATTCCGGAATTCTCTCGGGTAGTCCAATCTATCACGGCTCTTCTGAAAAAGAATAAAAAATTCGAGTGGACTCCAGAAGCCGAACAAGCCTTCCAAGAATTAAAAACCAAATTTATCTCTGCTCCAGTCTTAAGGCATCCCCGTCCAGAACTTCCCTACATCGTCGAGACAGACGCTTCCAGTCTTGCAATGGGGGCGGTGCTGTCACAAAGAGACCCCGAGACTCACCAGTTACACCCTGTAGCCTTTTGGTCTTGCAAATTTTCGGCTCCTGAAATCAACTACACAATTACGGACAAAGAACTCTTGGCAATTAAGTCCGCCTTTAAGGCCTGGCGGCATTATCTTTTGGGAGCCCGGCACACAGTAACTGTAATCACGGATCACCGTAACCTCCAGTACCTGAAGTCAGCTAAAGCTCAATCTTCGAGGCAACTACGCTGGGCTTTATTCTTCGCAGAATTCGATTTTGTAATCACATTTCGACCAGGCGTTAGGAACGGAAAAGCAGACGCCCTTTCCCGGATAGGGGTAGACGAACTTACAGCTAATCCTGAGCCGGTGCCAATAATTCCTGAACAAAAGATTCTAGGAGTAATCCACACCTCATCCCTCGAAGAGATTAAAGCAAGGGTCAATCAACTCATAACTCCCGAAGATTCATCGAATTGGCAATTGAAAGGGAAGGATTTTACAATAGATCAGAACCTATTGTATTTCCAAGGAAGACTATTCTTACCCTGCGCTGACTTACAAAAACAGGTCATCACCTGCTACCATGATTCTCTAATGGAAGCACATCCTGGAGTTGCCAAAACCTCAGAGAAAATTAAAAGGCATTTTTGGTGGCCATCTTGGAGGAAAGATATTAAGGAGTTTGTGGCTTCTTGTGGTATCTGCGCACAAAACAAGAGTCAGAAGGAAAAACCAGCAGGATTATTACGTCCAATAGACATTCCACCAGGCCCTTGGCACACGCTCTCGATGGATTTTATCACGGATTTACCCCCTTGCTCCGGATACAACACAATTCTAGTGATCGTGGACATTTTTCAAAAATGGCTCATTTTATCCCACTGAAGGGTTTACCTACAGCTTCCATTCTAGCCCGAGAATTCCTTGAAAACATTGTCCGGTTGCACGGTTTCCCTTCGGTACTAATCTCTGACCGAGGGAGCCAATTCATTTGCCATTTTTGGCGGAGTTGTTGTCGTTTAGCACAGATTGATGTACGACTTTCCACCAGCCATCATCCTCAAACCGATGGGCAGACTGCGAGAACTAACCAAACTCTAGAACAATATCTGCGCTGCATGTTGCATCAATCCGAGGGTACTTGGAAGGATGTCCTTTGGATTGCTGAATACGCTTGGAATAATTCAATCCATTCTGGGACAGGAAAAACCCCTTTTTTCCTGCTGTATGGAAGTCATCCTCGAACCTCAAATCTGGACCCACCTCAAGCTCTCGGAACACATGCTGTTGACCATCTGCATTCGGCGATAACTCAAGCATTTAAAGAAGCCACAGCTCATCTTCAACGAGCTAAAGAATCATACAAAAAAGGAGCGGACCAACATCGAAAAGAGGCTCCTCCATATCAAAAAGGAGATCAAGTCTGGCTGTCCACTAAACATTTATCTTTAAAAGGGCCACGCACCTTCAACCCAAGATATTTAGGACCCTACTCGATCACGGCCGTGATTAACCCAGTGGCTGTCAAACTAGAATTACCTACTCGAATGAAGATACATCCTGTCTTCCATGTTTCTCTCCTGAAACCTGTGCAACCCGGAACCCGTTTGACTAAACCTCCTGAGCCAACCCAAGTTGACGGAGAATCCGAATTTGAAATTCGAGACATCTTGGACTCCAAAATTTCCAAATCAAAACTATACTACCTGATTGATTGGAAGGGATATGGACCCCAGGAGAGATCTTGGGAACCCTCAGAATACGTACATGCACCTCGTTTAGTCCGAAAATTTCATCGGGCTTTTCCCAACAAGCCAAAACCTCCGGAAAACACAAGCTTGGGAGGGGCCTTGAGGGGGGGTACTGTCATGACCGCAGCCTCCAAGGAGTCAGGTTTAGCCCAACTGCCTCGGAAGCTGGGTCACAACTTTATTTTCAGGCACCCATCGGCTCCCATAGGGGCCTTATGGACCTTGTGCTGGCGCCAGTGGCGCCAGGCTCATAAGCGGACCCAGTCCCGGCACAGGACGTGCCGGGCTCATGATGTAAGGAATGGTGCTTGGGTGGACCTACCGGCTGCAGACCATGCTGCTCACTCCCCTGCAGGATGAAATCCTCATCCATCCATGGCTGGAACTACTTTACCTTCTGGGTGTGGCCAGCACCACTCCCTGGGACTGGATACCGGAACTATTCTGGAAGCTGGGACTTCTTCCTTGGGCGAGGCTGCTGTAGAAGGAGACACCTAAGCACTCCAGTAGGACTATTTAAACCACGCCCGATCAGAGCAACGTGCTTCGCGTTATTCTGCAATAGCAGCAAGACGCTCACCGTGTCAGCTCCAGAGAATCTTCAACTTCTGCATCTAGGGAAGAGAAATCCGTAATCTTACCTTCTGAAATACCATCTTCATCTTCTGCAGCATCTGAGAAGGGAAAAGAACACCAGGTTTGCACGAGATAACAACCAGCGCAGCACTTACCCAATCCATCGGTGCATCTCAAGCCACGGGCTGCAGCTCTCCATTTTTCGGCACCCTGTGGAAGCAAGGACATTGGTTAGTAACCATCGTGAAACTTTTCCTACCTGCGCTGCATTCTTCTCGCCTCCGCCGACGCTGCTACTCGCATCTGCAAAACAAAAGGGCATCATTAAGAAATACAAAAACTCCATCCATACGCACGTGTTTTGGGCAGCTCTCCTCTTTCTCACTCCTCGGCGCATTCCTCGACATCTATTTTTCTACCCAGCTGCTTCTGCAACCTGGAAAAGGAAAAGAGACATTAAGAAGTGCTTTAAACTTCGAATTGACATTTTTTACTTACTTGCCTGCAATACCTTCGCCTTTCCATCGCTCTCCATTCAAGCAACCGCCGTTCGTGCTGCTAACGACGGCCTAGCTCCAAATCTTCATCCTCTGCAACCAAGAGGCTGGACAATTAACCAGTGAAGTAACTGGCTTCGGCGCCCCTGCACAGACGCAGGATGGAGAGCTCCGCTTTCACCTATATAAGGTGAGCACATTTAGCCTACGAACTACGTGGGGAGTATCAGGAAGGGGGGTCAGCTTGCCCAGTCAGGCTTATATATCCTATTAACCCCTTGCTCTCACAATTGCAGACACCTCACCCTTCAGATCAAGATCTCAGTGAGGAGAGGGCCTTTCCAGGGTGGCATTCGAGGCCTGCGCGTGACCCTAGAAGACTCCGAGAACCCCCAGCCCAGACCTGCGCCTCCGAGGGATTCAGGTGAGCGTTACAGCCACGCAGCGTCCCGTTCATACAAAGGAAATGAAATGCTCACTAAAGATGGCTGCTATGCATCTGAAAGACGTATGGAGCCCCTCTTCCATTTCCATGGTGGCCACAGAGGCCACCGGGAGGAAGCAAAAGCGACGTGTGCCGCTGCCGCGCTGAGCAGGTATGTGGGGAAAATGGGGTTCTGAAAAGGAAAGGGAAGGGAATGTGTGGGGGGGGGATGGCAAGCCGGGGAAGCAGTCATCAGGTGTTTCTGAACGCGGGCTTGCATCGGTAGTGCTAATGTTTCATATTTTTGCCCATGCTGCTATCAATTAAAATAAGTATAGGCCTTGAAGAAGCTTGCACATTGTATACTTATTCTAAAATGCAATGTTGTGAAACACTTGTTGCAAAGCTAGAAATGTATTTATTCCATAAATTATAAATACGTTGTGATTTTGCATTTAATTGAACACATTAAATATTCAGTCAATTAAACAGTGAATTACATGACAACATAAACACTTTTGAATTAGTGTTGTACTATAGGGTTTAAATAAATAAATGAATGTATGTCTGACATTGTGTACTTAGCAATGAGTATTGTATTCCATAACTTAGGAAATATATGCACGTTGTAAATTGTCTGAGGTATGTAAAAGTACAATATTGTTGAAAAAGTACTTTTCTTGGGTCTCTTCTTTTAAATGTGTTGGTTTTTTTTTAACAATTGTGCGTGATCATCACTCCCTACAAATAAATTGACAGTTCATTTTACTCTGTGGTTTGTGTCTTTAGCAAAGTCCCCAAGGTGTCCCCTGTCTCCCCCCCCCCCACAGATTTGGTGTCCCCAATGCCCCTGTGCGGCCCGCTAGTCAAAGTTGTGTGTTTTCCTCTAGTTACCATAGTTTGTGTATTATGCAGGTTGTGTTCCAAGTCCCTATGCCACAGGCCGTGCGATTAGTAGAGGCTTGTATTATCCCAAACAATGGTTACTGGGCACTATGTATTTTTGGACCACCCACAAATGTTTCCTTGCATGACCGCAAGAGTGAGATTGGGTTCACCCCTTGCTAGACTTATTTTTTGTCTAATTTCCGTGGCCATCCCACCAATTTTATGGGATTTTCTTCTTCGAGGACCGTACTAATGTAATGTGAGGAGTATTTCCTTTTTTTACCTTGCTTTCTAGGCACTATGCATGTCCATGCTAATCTTGCGTCTGCTGCATTTCTTCTCAATAACATGCCCTAGTTCGAGCGGGGCTTTCCACTGTTGCAAACTTGCCTTAGTTTCTATGTGCTATTTATACACGCCCAACACATTTGCATTTATTTCCATTGCTGTCTCTGCTTTGGTCCGAGATGGGGTGTCCAGTGTTGCAATGACATTACCAACAGGCCCCTTGTGCTATGCGTAGACAAGGGGCCTGGCTACGTGTCTGTGTAGAATCCGATGTCTGTGGTCCAATAACTCTGCATTTCATATATGTTGAAATTGCAGGGTTGCCAATCCTGGCCCCTCAATGTTGCACACATGTAATATGTGCATATGTCGTATGGGGAAGGTTAAAGTGCAGACATCTCCAAGATGAGGCAGGTGAAAGGGGCGACCTATCTAAGATGGTGTGGGCTTGAGTGGGAGATATCGCTGAGGTGGTGCCGGTGAAAGCGCCACCATCTCTGATATAGCAAGTGAAATGGGTGACATCTCGCAAGCAACTGAAAGGGGTGACGCAGCAGGTGAAAGCCTCCATCTCTGAGATAGTGGGCAAGTGTAAGAGGTGGCATCTCTCGAGCAGCTGAAAGCGGTGAAATCCGAGGTGGCGCAGGTGAAATTGGTTGGTGACTTTAATTAACCGTGTCTCTCTTCACCTTGGGGCTGGGGGTTGTGTGGCTCTTCTGGACTATGTATTCAATATTCTGAAACGCACGTCATTTTGACCTCCATTCTACATGCAGCGACAGGGTGCACGTTTCCCAGCAATTTCAAAACATGCTGATGGTTCCTCGTTTAGGGTTGGAGGACAGAGACAATCTGATTTGCACTGTTGCTGTTGTTTATTTGTCTCTCTGATTCCTGAGCTCTGCTGTTTCAGGGTTGTCAGCTGCTTCCCTCCCCCACTCCTGCCAGGGCTGCCTCGGACCCTTCCACGCTCCTGGTGTGAAGTGAGTGTGAACTTGCAGGATTCGCACCTGCCCAGGTCACATAGCCTATATCCGGGAATGGGCATGGGTTTCGGGGAAGGGGGGAGACATGGGTTTGGAAGGGGGTTGGAGTAGGACATGGGTTTCTGAGTGTGGCTCCAAGGCTGTCTGTGCCTCGGGACCCTGAAACTGTTAAGATGGCATTGCCGCCACATGAAAAATTCAGCAGCCAGCATTACCACTATGAGTAGATTTTCTAATCAATTGTTTCTGTCAACCTTGGACAGACAAGCGTCCCAGTCATTTTGAACTCCCTCTAGAACGTCTATTTTTCATTGTCCTCTTCGTCAATAAGTAGTAGTACTCTTGCTCATCCAGTCACTCAGAGGTTATGTTTTTATATATATATATATATATATATATATATATTAGTGGAATCTGCAGAGTATTTGTTTTTTGAAACTCGAAAATGGGCGTCGACACAGGGCGTGCCAGTAATACTATCCCTAGTGTGATGTCCACTTTGCCCATGATCCCTCACGCGTGTAGGACCCTCAGATTGTTTTCTTCCGCCATACTTGTCGGAAGCATTGTTGCAGAGATGCCTGGCTTTTAGCCATTTTGCTAAAATCAATATTTAATTCCCTGTTCTTTCACTTCTACGTCGGGATCCGAAGATCGAAGCCGGTCCGAAGAACATATAACCGTCGAGACTGCACAACAGTCTTTGGGCCTCGGAAAGCCTCTGGCCTCGGCCCTGCAAGTAGGGAGAGTGGGGGGTGGAAACGTACTCACACTGGCTATTATTTCCTACATACTCTAGCCCGCTGCCATAAGGTGACATATGGAGAGTACTCCACTTAAATTTTGCCCCAAGTGCAACCGCAAGTACCCTTGGGTTGACAAACACGCCACCTGTAATCTGTTTGCCTAGGGACCACCCCGAGGCTAACTGCAGAGCGTGTAGCCTGTTTAAGGTGAAAACACCAAAGGACCGCTCCACTAAACGTTGGGCCCACCACGCCAGGCAGCTCGAGGCCATGGAAGCAGTGGGTGCCTTCAGTGATGGCAGCGATGCCGCACTTTCGGACAGCGAGGGCACAGGGGCGTCGCAAGACACCCAGGCGCTAGTCCCCGACCTCTGAAGATTGTCTGGCGGGGCAGTTCTGGGGACCACACCCGGCGACACGAGCGCTACCCAAAGTACTACACCTAAGTACACTAAGGCCAGCCGAGACTCGACACGCGTGTCGAGTTCTTGGAAAAAAGAGGCACATAGACAGCGGTCCACAGAATCGGTTTCCTCTGGGCGTTCCAGGTCGAGATTGCCACACGGCAACCGTCCACAGTTGCCAAAAGTGCCTCGCTCCCCAAAGTCACAGAGGTGTATTTGTCGGGTGACGAATCCGACCTCCACCCCCAAGTTGCACGCAGAGTCGGCTCCGGCAGCCCGTTCGGCGTCTGCCTCCAAAAGTCGACGTGCACACTCGAAAGATTCAGAGAGTACCCTACACACCCCCGAATCTCGACGCCAGACGTCGAAAGGTTCAGATAAGGTTAAAACATCAGGAAAACACTCTTCTACTCAAGGGGAAGGGGATAAACAGCAGAAGTCATCACACTCAACTTCTGCACCCCAGGTACCCAAGGACAGACGCAAGTCTTCAGATAAGGATAAATCCAACTCCCCTGCCTCTAAACCCAAACTTATCCCTCCCACTCCTCAGGCTATGGGAATAGAAGAGGAACCTCAACAGGAAGTTGTCATCCCCAGCTCCAGAGAATGGAGCAGTGAGGACATAGACAGGGTAATGAGGAGAATGTCTTCCCTGGCTGATTTCTACTAAAAAAAAACAGAACATTTCCTCAGTTATCAGAGTACCCCTGACAACGCTACTCCTTCAGGATCCAGGAACCCTCAGCCTCCTAATAAGAGACCTTGGTTTCAGACTCCAATTCAGGGCCTGATTTCAGACCCTTACTACATCCAACCTTACCAACAGTATGGTGAGGACCCAGATATAGAAATATTGGACAACCAAACAGGAGTCTATTATTATGGAGATGAGGGCCAAGATGGGGAAGAGGAAGACGAGGCAGAAGTGTACAATATAGAATCTCCTGTTCGCAAAGAGCCACAGGTTGCTGACTCTCCACTAGATAACCAGCCCCTTCTAAATGAGGTCTTCGCTAGAGCTGCCGAGCACTCCCACATAGACACTCAAGGGTTGCAAGAAGAGAGGGACTTTGCAGAGGAGATCATGGGAGACAAGAAGTCCATTGCCCAAGCCATCCCAATTCTGAAGTCCATCCAACGCAGAATTGATTCTTACCTCCTCACCCCTAATCTCACCAGGGCTGTAAACCCCAGAATGGAAAAGATGTTCAGGGCCGCCCAGTCAGACCCACTTTACATAAGGGGTCAACTTAAGCCTGACTCGCTGGTAGTCACTAACACCAGGAAAAGAGCAGGGACACCTTTATCAGCATCTGAGGCTCCCAAAGACTAGGAGAACAAGAGAAC
Organism: Ambystoma mexicanum; assembly: GCF_040938575.1. Lineage (NCBI taxonomy): Eukaryota > Metazoa > Chordata > Amphibia > Caudata > Ambystomatidae > Ambystoma > Ambystoma mexicanum. Next base: position 311,096,984 of record NC_090921.1, read on the forward strand.
TTATGGATTGGGAAGGAAAGTGGCCTCCACTTCCACTTACCAAGGAAGAATCGCCAATACCACCACTCTGCTGGCAAGCTATAGTTGCCACCAGTGGGAGCAGGTAGCTGCTCTCATTGACTCCGCACCAGAACCACTAAAGGGCCAGTTAGCCCAGATCGCGTCGGAGGGTAGAGCCATGTCCAGATGCATTCTAAAGACGACCTTTGACGATGCAGATAATGCAGGCTGGCTCATAGCAGAGAGCACCGTCATTAAGAGGCACGCTTGGCTTAGACAGTCCGGGTTTAAACCCAAGACCCAGGCAACCCTTATCGACATGCCGGTGGAACCGAAAGTCTTGTTTGGCAAAGCAGTAGAGGACGCACTTAAAACTGCCAAAGACGAGTACAATACCCTTAAATCCCTGGGACAATTGACTAATAAGCCCATGAACCAAGGAGGGAATAGTAATTTTCGTCGCTCACGCGGCCAAAATTCCCAGAGGAGCTCCAATTATGCACAGGGACAGGGTACATCGTGGGGTGGCAACCAACAGACTACCCAAACTTACGGCAAAGGTAATAAGAGGAGGCGTGGTAGAGGTAGAGGTAGAAGCAGCCCAGCGAGAGGCAGTACGCCTCCCGGGAAACAGTGACATTCCGCTCAGGGTCCCTTCCCATGCATCCCCAGTAGGGGGGTGCATTTCCAACTTCACCCGGGCATGGGAAGGGATCACATTGGACAGATGGGTGCTGTCTACAGTGTCCGCAGGATATTGCATTGAAGTGCTGGAGCGCCCCCCAAAAGATGCATTCCTTGGACCACCAAAAGATCCTCCTCGAGGAAATCGTCAATCTCCTCGCAAAGGACGCAATAGAATTCGTCCCAGGCAACCAGGTAAACAATGGTATTTATTCAACTTACTTCCTTGTGCCAAAAAAGATTTGACAATGCGCCCAGTATTAGACTTGCGCCCTGCAAACAAGTATGTCAACCCCCAAAAACTTTGCATGACTACTCTACAAAAAGTAATCCCCCTCCTAAAAAAGTGAGATTACATGGCAACATTGGACATGAAAGATGCCTATTGTCATATTTCCATGTTCCCAGCGCACAGAAGATTCTTGCGCTTCAAGTTGGACAGTTAGCACTACCTGTTGAAGGTGCTGCCCTTCGGAATAGCCTCGACTCCAAGGGTATTCACCAAGGTACTGGCGTTGGCGCAGCATACCTACGCAGGGAGGAAATCCCAGTGTACCCTTAACTGGACAACTGACTCATCACGGGGAAACCCCCAGTAATTTGCAGGTACATCCAAAAAATTATGGACCTCTTCGAATTTGGTTTCTCTATCAATGAGAAGAAAAATCAAGCCTGGTGCCAAGCACCTCCAAACAGTTCCTAGGTGCTGTCCTAAACACTTAAGCTGGGTTGGCCTTACGGCCAGAGGAAAGAATTCGGAATATGCTACTGCAAATTCCTCAATATCACTCCGGTCGTCAGATAAGGGTGCGCAAAGTGATGCGTTTGCTAGGCATGATGGCGTCATGTATTTACCTGGTTCCCCATGCGCGCCTGCGCATGCGACCCATGCAGGAATGGTTGGTGAAACAATGGTCTCAGACAAGTGGTCAGTGGGACGATCTAGTGGTCGTTTCGCCAACACTGGTACAAAGTCTTCACTGGTGGACGAGAGCGAACCTGTCAAAGGTGAAACCCTTTTTCGATCCGGAGATGCAGGCTGTAGTCGCAACAGATGCGTCCCTATCGCGGTGGGGAGCACATCTCCTTCACCACACAGCTCATGGTCTCTGGTCTCACACAGTGGCCAAGAATCGCATAAATCTGCTAGAGCTTCTGGCAGTCTTCAGAGCGCTTCGAGCGTTCGAGTCCCACCTGTTGAACCTGTCAGTGCAGATCTTCACAGACAGCATGACAGCCATGTTTTTACATAAACAGGGAGGGACTCGTTCGCCAAATCTGTCCAAGCTTGCCCAGAAAACTTGGACATGGGCACTCAGACAGAACATTTACCGGTCATCTCAACATGTTCCAAGGGATCTCAGTTCACTAGCAGACGCTCTGAGCAGAGAACCCCTCCCAGAAGAACACGAATGGTGTCTACACAGAGAAGTCGTAGAAGACCTCTTCTCACAGTGGGGTTTCCCCACTATAGACCTATTCGCCACAAGCGAAAACAGACAATGTCCAGGATTCGCATCCAGGTTCCCCCAGCCAGAGTCCAGGGGGAACGCCCTGTGGATGAACTGGTTAGGGATGCTTGCCTACGCTTTTCCACCAACGCCACTTATTGGGAAGGTGGTCAATAAGATGCACAGAGAATCGATGATGCTCATCCTAGTTGCTCCCATGTGGGCGAGACAACCGTGGTTCCCACACCTGCGCAGACTAACAATGTGCGAACCCATCAAACTCCCGTGCTGGCACAACCTACTATCCCAGCACCAAGGTCAAACAGTGCATCCTCAACCCAGCTCAATGAACTTGGCAGCATGGCACCTGAAGTCATAGAGTTTGGACATCTCAACCTACCCCAGAGATGCATGGATATCCTAAGAGAATCTAGGAAACCAAACGGGAGATACTGTTACCTTGATAAATGGAAAATATTTGTTATCTGGTGTCAGAATACAGATCAACCCGGTTGATTGCACTCCTGCCAATATTGTCACCTACATGCTCCACCTGCTGGACGCAGGGTTGGTATTTAATTCACTCAAGGTACACCTGGCAGCGCTGTCACCCTACACCACCTCACATAACAAGGTATCGTGGTGGAAAGTACCAGTGGTTTAAGCCTTCATGGAAGGGGTAAAGAGACTCCACCCCCCCGCCACCCCCCAATTTCAAACCCACCACCAGGATGGGACCTTATTGTGGTGCTTGCTAAACTCGTGGGCCCACCCTTTGCACCCATGCATAAGGCTAGTCTCAAACACCTGACCTATAAAACTGCCTTCTTAGTAGCTATTACATCCATAATAAAGGTCAGTGAAATTCAGCCTCTGTCAGTGCAGGATCCTTTCTTTACTGTTCATAAGGATAAGCTGGTGCACACGCTAGGTTCTCGCCTAAATTCATTTCAAAATTCCACGTTAACCAGTCCATTGAGCTAACGGCCTTCCAAGAACCCTAAAGCTCTGCTGAGGTGAAACTACACACACTAGATGTGCGAAGAGCTGTCCTCTACTATGTAGACAAGACCAGACCGCTTAGAAAGACAGATCAACTGTTCGTCTCCGTAGCTACAGGCAGAGAGGGAGATCGCGTCTCTAAAGGTTCCTTCTCAAAATGGATAGTAAACTGTATCCAGCTGTGCTACTCCCTTTCTAATAAAACACTGCCTATTAGGTCAAGAGCCCACTCTACTAGAGGTACTGGGGCCACTCTGGCTTTCATTGCAAATGTACCCCTTGACACCATTTGCAAAGCAGCTACTTGGAGCTCTATTCACACTTTTACTCAGCACTACTGCATTGACACGCATTCCAAGACAGATACTCAAGTGGGGCAAGCGGTTCTAAGACATTTGTTCGCACATGACCCTTCTCACAACCCACCACCTTCTTCTAACACTGCTCGTTAATCTATGCACAGCATGTGATCTAAGCAGATTCCACAAGTCTTAGAAGGGATACATTACTCACCGTAATCGTATTTCTGATGCTTGTATCTGCTTAGATTCACATGCGCCCGCCCTTCCTCCCCTCTGAGAGAAGGCGCATGGATGCTTGTTCTATCCATCTGCTTGGATAATCTGTACTCCTCATGCTACCTCATGTCAGAAAAAATACAATCTGAGGGGCCTACACATGTGAGGGATCATGGGTACAGTGGGCGTCCCACTAGGGATAGTATTACCGGCACGCCCTGTGTCGACGCCCATTTTCGAGTTTCGAAAAAAACAAACTGTAATACTCCGGAGCTTCCACTAGATGTTGGCCTATGCATAGCATGTGAATCTAAGCAGATACAAGCATCAGAAATATGATTACGGTGATATATTTGCATTCCAAATGGATTGTGTCCTCCAACGTATTCTACATCTGACATGTAATGTCCACAGCTGTGTACTTCGGAAACCTTTTTGGCAGAGGGCGTCCTGGGTCGATGGCCTCAGGTCGATATCCCTCGAAGGCCTTCCCTCGAGGGCGACGTCACCAGATTGTATAAATAGGACGCACGGCGCCCGTAGCCTCAGTTCTGTTTTTTCCTCAAACGCGTTTGCTTCGGAGACTCAGCGCGCCTCTTGTATTCCTAGTGAATATCGTCTTCTTCAACCCCTCTGACTCCACAGCCTGGCTTCAAGACTAGTCGGGACTGCCAGTCGAAAATGTCGATTACCGACCTGCATCGCATTTGTTTGTGGTGCTTGGGTGAGGGTGACGACACCGACGACTTCCAAATGCCAGATGCTAACTGCTAAGGCCTTGCGGGAGCGTAAGAGGAAGCTTCTGGTAGATCGGTGTTCTAAACCCACTAAGTCCCGTACAGCTAAGTCCAAGGGTATGTCCACGGACGACTCGAGGGTCGACACTCCGTGTCAGAAGGAGTCCCTGGGATCTCGGTCCAAGAGTGGTTCCCGCCATTCTTCGTCCTCTTCTCGGCATTCTAGGAAGCGCTGTCACCGGTCACATTCCCTGTCCTCCTCGGAGGATGGAGCCGCGAGGAAGGTGGCTTGCCCAACTAAGTCCTCGACTCCAGAGGAGTGGGCTGCTTTCAGGGAGCAGATGTTGTCAATTTTCAATCGCAGGGCACAGTTATGGCTGCGCCTTCTGTTGAAGCCGGCAAGGAACGTTCTTGATCTGTGGCTCGTGCGCCTTCGGGCTCGGGTCCTAGGCGCGATCCTCATTGGGAACCTCCGAGGTCCTGTTCTGACAAGGCTCCGTATGGTCGCAATACACGTGCTTCTGGGTCTCGGTCCTCGTCCCTCATCCCCAGCGAGAACACAAACTGCTAAGGGGTCGGCGTTGGCACTGTGTCCGTCAGATACGGACGTAGAAGCTTTGCCTTCGTATCAGCCCTAGGTGCCGTCGGTGCCCTTGTTGAAGCCGTCCATGCCAAAGCCATCAGCGCCATCAGCACCCTCGACGCCTTCGGGGCCTTTTGGCTGAAATTTACAGTCTGAGATCCCTGGTACTGTGGATCCTCCAAGGAAGGCTACTTCCAAGTCTGTAAGGCCTGTTATGGACTCCAGACCCTTGGCTGTTCCAAGACAGGACTTTTACCTCCCTCTGGAAGACCTCTATGAGGAGGAGAGGTCAGATTTTGATCTTGACCCTGTTGAGCCTGATGTGGCTCTTGTCTTTTCAGGGGATAGCCAATTGGAAGACTTGAGACAATCTCTTCATGACGCTAGTGGCCTGAACACTTCGCCGGAGGTGGAATTTTGCAGGCCTGATGCAGAGTCGTCATACAGGAGACTTATGGCTAGAGTAACTGAATACCTGGGTTGGTCCAGTGCTCCTGAAGCTTTTATTCAGGATGACTTAACAGACATTTTGGATCAAGGTCTGTCCTCTGACCCGGTGTTGCCATTTCATTTAACCTTGCAGAAAAGGGTGGCGGCTGCTTGGCAGGCCCCGGAATCTCTTCCGGCAGTTAACAAATTGTTCACTAAACAATACTGCCCTTCCGGTAGCGACCCCAGCTACCTTTCATCTCACCCCACTCCTGAGAGTTTGGTGGTTCAGGCGGCTATGGCCAGCTCAAGGCAGGCAGCGTACTCTACCATCCCTCCTGATAGGGACGACAAACGCTTCGACGGATGGGCACGCAAGGTGTTTTCTGCAGGGAGTATGGCGCTAAAATCCGCCAACTCCACTTTTGCCTTGGCAAGATTTTCACACACTCTGTGGAACTGTTTCTCTTGCGGCTGAGCATATTCCCAATGGGTAAGAAAGGGATGTGTTCCTGGTTCTCGTGCAAGATGGCAAGGATGTTGTGTGAATCGTTTGGAAAAGGCCAACAGTGTTAGCCGGTCCATGGCTGCGAGCACCGTTATACGCAGATTTGCGTGGTTGCGCAAGTCGGGTTTTGCTCAGGATGTGCAAGCCTGTCTTCTGCACATGCCCTTTGATGGCGCGCATTTGTTTGGCAGCAAGGCTGACCAGAGCCTTGAGAGGTTGCGGACCTCAAAAGCTGCGGCAACATCACAGCTGTGCGTCAACCTCCACCTTTTCGTCCTAGGGGACAGCAGTGGATGGGAGGCTCTTTTCGTTACTATTCCTTCTTTGGTAGAACGAGAGGAACCGCCAGTCAAAGGGGTCAGCGTAAAAGTACCCATGGTGGTCGGGGAAATAGAGGTGCCAACGTTGCTCAGGCAGCTGCCTCTTTGCCTTCAGTCGCTGCTGCAGCCACTCCAAAACAGTAGGCCATGTCCCATGGTTCGCCGGTTGGGGCAGACTTTCTCAGCATCTCGAAGAATGGCGAGCCGTTACTTCAGATGCCCGGGTTCTGGATACAGTAGCGCACGGCTACTGCCTTCCTTTCCTAAAGCGGCCTCACGACAATCCACAAGGGAATCTCTTTTGACGCTTCCAGATCTGCTCCTTGTGCAGGAAATCTTGACCCTGCTAGAAAAAGCGCTATAGAACTGATGCCTTTAGCGGAGAGGAACAAGGGATGGTATTCCACTTATTTTTTTGATCCTATAGAAAAACGGGGGATTGAGACCCATCATGGACTTGGGTTGGTTGAACAAACTTCTCAGGAAGGACCAGTTCAAGATGGTCACTCTTTCTCAAGTCCTCCAGGCCCTTTAACTTCAGGATTGGTTGGTGTCTCTGGACCTACAGGATTCTTACTTTCATGTTCCGATTCATCTCAAGCACAGAAAGTACCTGAGATTTGCAGCTGGCGACTTGCACTTTCAGTTTCGGGTCCTGCCAGTCGAATTGACCTCCGCCCCAAGGGTCTTCCCCAAGCTACTGGTGGTGGTGGTGGTGGTGGTGGTGGTGGCGGCAGCGTATCTCGAGTGAGGCGGGGATTCACGTCTACCCGTACCTGGAAGACTGGCCGTGCGCGTTCTCCCGAGCAAGCATTGGATCACCTCGGTCTCACCTGCCGCTCCCTCCACAGGCTGGGCTTCTCCCTCAATCTCAAGAAGTCTCATCTGATACCTTCCCAATAGCTCCAGTACATCAGGGCTGTGTTGGACACGTCCTTGGAAGTGCTCGCCTCCCAAGGTGAGGGCTCATCACATTGTGCAGATGGTCAACAAATTTCAATATGCCCAGAGTCTCCCGTCTTTTGGAATTCTTAAGGTTGCTCGGCCTCCTGGCATCCTGCATTTTTCTGATGCCAGAGGCCAGGCTGACGACGAGATCCCTGCAATGGGTTCTCAAGATGCAGTGGTCGCAGTTCTCAGGCAAGATGTAGGATCCCGTTCAGATTCCACTCTAGGTCTCCCAGGATCTTTTGTGGTGGGACAATGAGGGGAACCTGATGAAGGGGGAGCCATTTTGGCAACCGTGGCCGGAGGTGACTCTAGTGATGAACGCTTCCCTTACAGGATGGGGAGCTCATACCGCAGACTTGACCACGCGGGCGTTGATCTCTGTCGGAGTCCAAACTCCACATCAACCTGTTAGAGCAGAGAGCCATTAGGCTGGCCGTGAAGGCTTTTCTGCCGTCTGTGCGGGGGAAGAGTGTCCTGATCATGACGCACAACAGTGGCCATGCATTACCTCAACAAAAAAGGGGGCGAGGGTAGGGTCACTCCCACTGTACAGAGCGGCAATGCAGCTCTGGTTCTGGGCAATCCAGCAGGAATTTTCGCTCACGGCAGTTCATCTGGCCGGAGAGGAAAAGGCGGCGGCGGACGCTCTGAGCAGGCAGAGCACGATCTCCCACGAGTGGGAGTTGGCTCAGGAAGTCCTTCTGGAGATCTTTGCCTTTTGGGGAACCTCACAAGTGGATCTCTTCGCCACCAGTGCCAACCGGAAGTGCAAGAGATTCTGCTTGAGGGAATTCCCTCCGAGAGGAGCCTTAGGAGATGCATTTGTATTGGACTTGTCATTCCCACCGCTGTACGCGTTTCCTCCAGTCCCCGTCATTCCTCAAGTGTTAAGGAGGTTACGTGCCCTCCATGGAGATCTCCATCTCGTTGGCGTAGGTTTTGCGACTGGTGCAGAGGACAAAATGTTGATCCTTTTCAGTGTTCCATTCCAGTGGTTTTGTCTTTCTACCTTTTTTTGGCCAACAGGGGCCTTCAAGTAGGTACCATTAAGGGTTACCTGGCGGCGCTGTCTATCTTCAAGCACTCGTCTGAAGAATCTTCTTACTTTACCATTCCTTTGATTTCCCAATTTCTTAAATGACTAATGTTTTCCCGCCGTCTCCTTTCCATGTGCCGGTTTGGGATTTGACTTTGGTTTTGAGGTTTCTCATGGGTTCTCTGTTTGAACCTTTGCATTCTTGTCCTTTCAGATTCTTGTCCTTCAAGACCATATTCTTGGTTGCGGTTACTTCCGCTCATAGAGTGAGTGAATTGCAGACACTTTTATCTAAGCCACTCTTTACTATGTTCCACAGGGACAGGGTTGTACTGATGGTACGTTCTTCCTTTCTACCTAAGGTAGTGTCTGAGTTTCATTTGAGCCAGAAAGTGGTTCTTCCTTCTTTCTATCCTCCTGCTCATTCTGGTAAGGAAGAGGAGCGACTCCATAGGTTGGACCATAGGAGAGCTCAGAGCTTTTATATTTCTAGGATGTCCAAGGTCAGAGTGGACGATCAACTCTTTGTGGGGTATGCTGGTCACCGATTGGGCCAGGCTGTGACAAAACAGTCCTTGTCCAGGTGGATTATCCTCCCCATTACTGAATGCTACCGTTTGGCAGGCAAGGACCCTCCGGAAGGGTTGCAAGCTCATTCCACTCGGGGGTGTGGCTCTTTCCAAAGCCCTGCAGCGGGGAGTTCCTATAAAGAATATTTGTGATGCAGCCACATGGGATTTTATCCACACTTTTGTTAAACATTACTCCCTGGATACAATCCATGGTCAAGATATGTCCTGGGGTAAAGTGGTTCTTTATTCTGCCATCTGATTGCGTACTCTTTATTCTCCCTCCTCCATTTTCTGGTGCTGCTTTGGGAGTCTGCCAAAGATGTAGAATATGTTGGAGGACACAATCCATTAGAAGAACAAGTTACTTACCAACTGGTAACATTCTTTCTATTGGATATTCCTCCAACGTATTCCACATCGCCCTCCCAGCCTTCTCCTCTGAAGAATTTTCTATGCGATTGCAGCTTACGTTTCCGCAAGGCTATGTGCAGTCAGGCAGGCATTGGATATGTGCAGATCACATGTTATGGAGGAAAAAACATGGCTACGGGCACCGTATGTCCTATTTATAACATCCGGTGACGTCACCCTCGATGAAGGCCTCCGAGGGACATCGACCAGACGCCATTGACGCAGGACGCCCTCTGCCGTAAAGGTTTCCGAAGTACACAGCTGTGGACATTATATGTCAAAGATGTGGAATACGTTGGAGGAACATCCAATCGAAAGAACGTCACCAGTTGGTAAGTAACTTGTTGTTCTGAGGCTTGTGGAATCTTCTTGCATTCACATTCTATGAGTAGGCCGACGTCTAGTGGAAGCTGCAGACTATTACAGTTGTTGTTATCGAAACTCGAAAAAAGGGACATCGACAGGGTGTGCCACTAATACTATCCCTATTGTGATGTCCACTGTACCCACGGTCCTTCATGTGTAGAGGTCTCTCAGATTGTTTTTTTCCACCATCATTGTTGGTCTCTCAAAGCAGAGTGCCTTCTGGCTAATGTCATTTATAAAAAAAAAATGAGAACTAGTTACTCTTTCTGTCCTGTCTTAGCCGTTCCCCCTACAACAACTTGGCGACGGCTTTGAACTTGCCTCGCCGAAAATCCACACAGCATCGGAAGGCCGCTCTGGGCCTCGGCCCTCACAGTAGGGAGAGTGGGGGGGGGGGGTGGTACATATCTTAGTTAAACTATGAGAATGCATATTTCCCCTTCTTCCAACTTTATTCGCGAAGCTGCCCTCCATTTGAAATGGAAAATACACCTTTTAAATGTTGTCCTACATGTAATAGAACATTTCCCCGGAAAGACTTGCACCGGGAGTGCAACCTTTGTCTTCCAAGGGACCATAACGAGGGCCACTGCAAATCTTGCAAGCTCTTCAAGCCCAAAACTTTGAAGAACCGCAAAACAAAGCCCTGCGTCCACCACGCCATGCAGGCCGAGGCTGCCATGGATGTGGAGGGTGACTGCAGCTTCGGCATCTTCAGTGACGATGACAGCGAAAGGTATCTGTCGGATTCCCATGTGCAAGCCCCCGACCCCACAAGACAAACCGGCGTCTGTTATGGGGGTGACACCTGGCGGTTCCAGCACAGACTAGCTTTCCCATGCTAAGCACACAACTCAAGGCCATAAATCTACATCAACACTGGCTACACAGTGTGTCAAGGGGAAGGTCCACCATTTCCCTGTCCTCTAGGCAATCGTGATCGTGTTCGCCTCACGACAGGCCCCCGAATTCAATAGAAAAGCCTGATTTGTGTGCCGTGTCCAAAACTACTGCTGAAAACCAAACGTCGAAAGACGCATTGCCGGCCCGTTCACACGCCGATAAGCAAAAGTCGACTGACACGTCGTAATCGTCAAAAGCCCCTCAGACCTCGAAATTGTCTCATCTTGTTAAAAAAACATGTCCCAGACACACTTCTGAAGGGTCGGACTTTGTAACACCACACATCAAAGACCCACATCCCCTAGGGAGAAGAAGACTATTACCCAAGGGGAAGGAACACTATCGGAGGCTATAAGGCACAAGATCCAGCCTACACCTGAACTACCTCCCACAACTTCCACTATCCCAAGTTCATTGCATTGGTCTGCTGAAGAAATAGACAGGGTCATGAGGCGCATGTCCTCTCTGGCCAACATTTTCGACAGCCTCCCTCAAGTTCTATAAAACCTCCAGAGCACGCCACCAGATAGTGGGGCAGCACTGCCACAATCCCCCTGCCAAAAGGGCCCGGGCAGACACCCTACAAGCAGCCACCCCTCAGCAGGGCCCAGGCCAGCTTGAACACTGACCCCAAACAAAGCTTCCAGGAGACTGGAGCATAAATGGATTCCGAGGATCAGGGGGATATAGAGGAGGTGGACCACTATTATGACGATGACCAGGAAGGCGTAACATCATACTGTCACTAGACCATGCAGACCCACCGGTGGCAGACTCACTGGTAGATAACCAGATCCAGTTAAATGAGCTGCTCCTAATGGCAGCTGAACATTTCCAAATGGAGACACAAACACAAGTAGACAAAGATTTTGTCAAACCTATTAGGAGAAAAGAAAGCAGCAAACCAATTCATCCCCTTACTACAATCTGTGCAAAGGCGAATACAACCCTCTTTGGTAACCCCTAACCTAACGTGGGCTGTAAATCCCCGCAGTGAATTCTTTTTCCGACCAGCCCCCTCATACCCCCTATACCTGGGGTCAGTTAACACTGGACTCCTTGGTCATTACCACCACGCGGATCATCATTGGCACACCTGACAAGGAAAGCACACTTTTGGTAGGAAAGTCGCCAACTCTGCAGCATGTCAGGAGAGGATTGCCAATAACACCACCTTGTGGGACGAAATACCCGCAATAATGGACTCAGCCTAAGAGCCATTGAAATCCCAAATCTCCCTCGCCGCGACAGAAGGGAAAGCTGCTTCCAACTGCATTCTGAAGAATAATTTAGATGAAGCTGATTATGCAGGGAGAATTATTGCGGAGAGTACACTTATCAAGTGCCACACATGGCTGCGCCCGTCAGGCTTTATGTTAGGAACACAAGCGACTCTTCTAAACATGCCGATAGAGCCAATGTTCTGTTCAGCAAGGCAGTTGAGGATGCACTCAAAAGTGCTAAAGAAGAGTACGACACTCTAAAGTCACTGGGCCAGCTTACAAACAAATCCTCCGGTCAAAGGGAAGGCTATCATTTTCGTCGCTGTATGGGGCAACATTCTCAAAGGTGGTCTGGTCACAACCAGGGTCAGAGTTTGTCCTGGGTTCAACACAAGGCCAATCCTCACAAGGCTTTCAGAGCGGCCACCGAAGATCTTGCAGCAGGGGCAGATCCTCCTCTTCCAGAGGTGGAACCACACCCTCAAAACCATGACCAACCGCTTCAGGTCCTCTCCCATGTTACTCTAGTAGGAGGACGCATAACACACTTCACCCACGCATGGGAGAGAATCCCCTCAGTCAAGTGGGTGCTTTCAACTGTGGCGGGCGTGCATTGTATAGAGCCGCTACAACGTCCCTCCTACCATCCTCTGAGACCAAGAACCACCACAAAGGAAGAACCGCACATACTTCTGGAAGAGGGGAAAGCGCTGCTGTTAAAGGACGCTGTCGGAATCATCCCAGCGAACCAGGTAAGTAAGGGTATTTATTTAACGTACTTACTTGTGCCCAAAAATATCTAACAATTCGCACTGTATTACATCTGTGCCCTGCAAACACCTATGTGAAGCCACAAAAATTCTGCATGACAACGCAATCTTGGATATGAAAGGTGCTATTTTCATATTTCAATGTTCCCAGCGCACAGAAAGTTATTGCGTTTTAAGATGGCAAACCAGCACTACCAATTCAAGGTGCTACCACTCGGCATAGCATCTGCTCCAAGAGTATTCACCAAGGTACTGGTGGTGGTGGCAGCTCACCTGCGCAGGGAGGCAATCCCAGTGTACCCTTACCTGGATGACTGGTTGATCATGAGGGAGACACCCCAGATTTGCAAGCAAAATACCCAAAGTACCATCGACCTTCTTTTCCAATCTGGTTTCTCAACGTCCAGCCATGTACCAAACAAGACCAAACCGTTCTTAGTAGTTGTCATAAAAACAAAGGTCTAGTCTTTCCCTCAAAGGAAAGAATACAAAACATACTGCTCCAAATTACTCCGTATCAAGCCAGTCACCAGATAACGGTACGCAAAACTAAACATTTGCTCGGCATGATGGCATCTTGCATTTACCTGGTCCCACGCGCACGATTGTGCATTCGCCCGATGCAGGAGTGGTTGGCGAAACAGTGGTCTGAGGCAGCGGTCAGTGGGACGATCTAGCAGTCGTTTCGCCAACACTACTACAAGCTCTACACTGGTGGACAAAAGAGAATCTGTTGAAAAGAAAACCCTTCCACAACCCAGCGGTGCAAGCGGTAGTTACAACAGACGTATCACTCGTTGGGGGGGGGGGGAATCATCACCTCCATCTCATAGCACATGGTCTGTGGACTCAAATCACAGCACAGAACCACATCAACTTGCTGGAATTTCTAGCAATATTCAAATTGCTCCAAACTTTCGAAGCGCACCTGACAAATCGGTCAGTACAAATTCTCACAGACCGCACTGCTGCAATGTTCTATGTCAACAAGCAGGGGGGGGGGGCACACGTTCTCCAAATGTGTCTAGGCTAGCACAGAGAATATGGAAATGGGCACTGAAATGGGGGATGTTCCTGACTTCCCAACCTGGGAACTCGACACCCTAGCAGACTCGCTAAGCAGAGATCATCTACCAGAAGACCACGAGTGGCAACTCGACAAATGTCATAGATCACATTTTCTCACAGTGGGGCTACCCCACGCTAGACTTGTTTGCTATAAGAGAAAACAAGCAATGCCCACACTGTGTCCAGGTTTCCCCAACCAGACTCCAAGGGGAACACCTGATGGATGAGTTGGTCAGGGAGATTTGCCTATGCTTTTCCACCAACTCCTCTAATGAGCAGAGTTGTCAACAGGATTCACAGGAAACAGATGACGTTAATCCTAGTTGCACCCATGTGGGTGAGACGACCTTGGTATCCACATCTGCCCAAACTGGCGATGTGCGATCTTGTCAAGGTCCTGTACCCGGCCAACTTGCTTTCCCAGCACGGGGGGGACAACACTACACTCTCAACCTCACTCACTGAACTTGGCAGCATGGTTCCTGAGTCATAAAGTTTGGACATCTTAATTTAATTCAAAGGTTTATGGATATCCTGAACAAGGCAAGTAAACCACACACCAGACACTGTTATTCTAACAAGTGGAAAAGATATATAATTTGGTGCCAGTCAAAACAAATAAACCCGATAGAATGTACTCCAACTAGCATTCGTCATTACATGCTCCACGTATTCGACTCAGGGTTAGTCTTTAACTCTATAAAGGTTCACCTGGCGGCTCTATCCGAAAACACCATCTCTCACAGTAAAGCATCCTGGTGGAAGGTTCCTGTCATTAAGGCATTAATGGAGAGAGTAAAAAGACTCCACCCTCCTATATTGAACCCACCGCCAGGCTGGGACCTCAATGTAGTACTTGCAAAACTCATGGGGACCCCCTTTGAGCCTATGCATAAGTCAAGCCTTAAACACCTCTCGTATAATATGGCTTTCTTGGTGGCTATCACCTCCATAAGGAGAGTCAGTGAACTTCAAGCATTGTCCATGCAAGACCCTTTCTTTGGTATCCACAAAGACAAATTGGTATTAAGAACACACCCTAGGTTTTATTTCAAAATTCCACGTAAACCAATCCATCGAGCTACCAGCCTTCTTTCAGAACCCAACAGGCTCAGCTGAGAAGAAACTCCATACACTAGATGTAAGTAGATCGCTCAGAAAAACAGACCACCTGTTTGTCTCCATAGCACCAGGCAGAGAAGGAGACAGTGTTTCCAAAAATGCCATCTCCAGATCGATAGCCGGATGCATACAGCTCTGCTACTCTTTATCAAGCAAAACTCTGCCTTTCGCACCAAGAGCTCACTCCACAAGGGGTACAGGTGCTACTCTGGATTTCATCGCAAACGTCCCGCTGGATACCATTTGCAAAGCAGCTACATGGAGCTCAGTACATACTTTCACTCAACACTACTCTATTGACACACACTCTAAAACAGATTCACAGATGGGACAAGCGGTTCTAAAACATCTATTTGCCGCTGTACCTTCTCACAACCCGCCTCCTTAACCAAACACTGGTCGTTAATCTATGCATAGCATGTGATCTAAGCAGATTCCACAAGCCTCAGAAGGGATACATTGCTCACCGTAATTGTATTTCTGATGCTTGTATCTGCTTGGATTCGCATGCACCCACCCTTCCTCCCCTTTGGAGTAGAAGGTGCATAAATGTTTTTTTGGGCTTTATCTGATGCCTATCTGCTCTACTACACCTGTACTCGCGCTACACTTCATGCAACCTGTCTTGAAAAGGGGAAAATCTTCCTCGGGATCAGCCCTTGAGAGCAAAAATTACCCAATTCAGCCAAAATACAGGTTCTATCGTGCTGAGCAGTGAACTCATGCTAGTGACAAATGACACCTTCAAAATGCTTACCATTTATTAGACAAAAGCATAAACAGTAAAATTTAGCAGCACTTGGAATTCAAGTTAGAGAAGATTACAAAACACAAAGCTTGGAGAAATACAAAATATAGAGAAACATAGAATTTAGAGAAACATAGAGAAACAGTCTTACGCCCCTTCAATCAGCGCTGGGAGACCCTGGTCCTCATAAGCTAGCTGTTGCCAGCCCCGCTCAGATGACAGCGCTGCAGGGTGCCGACAGAGCATCAGGTTCCGGACACAGTATCTTGCTCGAACCAAGTCCACGGATCGATCTCCCACCTGATTCATGTGGGCATGCATTTTTGTAATCTCGTGCTGTCAGTCACCATGACACACAGTTCCAGAACTTTCCCTGTGCAAAATATAGGCTTGCTCATGGAAAAGCCCAACTCAGTGAATTTCCACTGTGCTCCTTTCTTTGCCCCTCCCTGCTTGGAGCCCATCTGCGCGAAATCTCAGGAATGTCTTATCAGTGCCTTCCCAGAGAAAGAGGATTTGTTTACATAGCCATGCAGGGCTACAGTTAGAAAAGCAAAATATTCCAACAGAAGCCGAGATGAATTAACCCCATGTGAGCAAGCTCGAAAAGGCATACACTCGTAGCTTAGTGCCCATAGCGCTTCAAAGATCTAAGCGCTATATAGGTGCTATAATGCGCCAAACCCTTCAATAATGTCTATATTAGCTACAGAACTGGGGCCTTCGCCCTGCCTGTCTATCTACAATGCATAATGTGACCTACCACCCCTACTAGGCCTGCATATTCCTTGTAGCTCACTAGTGCATAGTGGAGGTGCTACTTTCAACATTTAGCATTACTTTCAGCATTTAGCACATACTTTGAATAAACTATTGGCTTTCAGCGGCTAATGCTGTCATCTAAAGCCCTGATTGGCAAATTGTCACTTTGTATATCACGACACAACCTCATGTCAGAAACAAAACAATCTGAGGGACCGCGACACGTGAAGGACCATGGGTACAGTAGACGTCACACTAGGAATAGGATTACTGGTCGCCCTGTCGATGTTTTCGAAAACAACAACTGCAATACTCTGCAGCTTCCACTAGATATCGGCCTATGCATAGAATGTGAATCGAAGCCGATACAAGCAATATATATGTATATTCTTGTGGAATCTGCTTAGATCCCATGCTTTGCATAGGCCGACATCTAGTGGAAGCTGCGGAGTATTACAGTTCTTTTCAAAACTCGAAAAGGGACGTCAACAGGGCATGCCAGTAATAATATCCCTAGTGTGACGTCCACTGTACCCATGATCCCTCACGTGTCTAGGTCCCTCGGATTTATTCTTTCTCCACCATTCTAGACGGACGCGTATAGCGGTGTCTCTTTCAGCATACAGCCATTGACTATTTAAATTATCGATAGTATTTCTTTCTATCCTTTCAATGACCTTCAAAACATCACGTCTGTGAAGAGAAAACTGCCCGCCGAAGGACTAAAGCGACGGACCATTCGGCTATGGAATGACGCCCCGGGCTTCGGATCAGACAGTAGGGAGAGGGGGGAGGTCATTTTAGGATGAATATACCCCCCCTTCCTACACTTTTTTCACCCAGCTGCCATAACCTGTAATTATGGAAAATACCCCATTTAAAGTGTAATTGCAAATTCCTGTGGGTAGACAAACATTTAGTTTGTATTTTGTCTCTATCAAGAGACCACGTCGAAATCTCTTGTCGAGCGTGCAGGCTCTTCAAGCCAAAGATGGTAAAGCACCACTCACAAAGCGCTGGGCCCACTAAGCCAGACAGCTCAAGGCTATGGAGGTAGAAGGCGCATTTAGCGATGGCAGCAACGTCATTCTTTCAGCTGGGGAGGGCAACGGAGTTGCTCAGCTACTCAAGCGCAGGCCCCCGACCCCATAGGACAGGCCGGCGGCCATGTGTTGGGGACAACACCCAGCGGCGGTAGCGCTACATAGACACACACCACTGAGCACATTAGCCCAGGTCGTGACTCAACACATGATAGGATATGATAGGTTATTTATAACGTGCTTAATACCCAGAGGTTTCTAAGCGCGGACCGGTGGATGAAAGATGTTGTGTTCCGCGTCGTCTTGCTCCGAAGGCGAGCACATTGCCCCTGAGCTATCCTCCCAACACATGGGGCGAGTGATCGGCAAAGTTCGACACCCAGGCAAAGGTCCTCTGAGTCCAGTCTTCTGGGCAATCTCGTTTGAAATCGCCACACGACAGGGCCCAACCGTCACTCGCAAAACTCCCTCCGAGGATCGATCATCCGTGGATGAGGCCTTGCCCCTACCCGCATCAGAAATGCGACGTTCGGCATCCGATAAGGTGGCAGGCCACAAAAAGTCAGGTAAACACTCCTCTGGGCCCCAGGGCCGGGGAAACATCACAAGAAGACCTCAAAAACTCCTCATAGAAACAAAAGCCCTCTTAGGGGAAAAAAAACCTCTCAGATGGAAAAGCCTAACTAATCCAGGCCCATAGAGAAACCTAGAAAATCTAGGCCTAAAGTGGTACCTCCCACAGATGAGGATTTGGGATTACCACAGATTGAGGGGAAAGTCCTAAATTCCAAAGAATGATCTTCACAAGACGTGATGAAAAGAATGACCTTTGAGTTTCCACTCCACTTCCTCCACCAAAGCTCCGTCTGGTTCACAAGCCTCTGTCTTACCTACTCAACCCCCTTCTTAGAGGTCTCGTTCTAATGTTCCTTTACAGAGTACAGTCATAGATCTCTACGACCCAGAATCAAACCAAGAAGATCTCTCCTTTGTAGAGGCAGCTGACCCTCAGTAAATTGAGGATACACTGGACCCTTATTATGGGATGACGAGGACCAAGAGGCTGACCAAGAAGCTAATATGTACTCTATAGACTCCCCTCTTAACCAAGACACTCCAGTTGTCGATTCTCCAATTTATAATCAACCCCTCCTTATTGAGGTGCTAGACAAGGCGGCTGATCACTTTCAGATTGACACCCAGGAGGTACAGGAGGATATAGACTTTGCAGAACAAACCCTGGGGGACAAAAAGACAGTAGCGCAGATTTCAACCATCTTTCGAAGCACCCAACCTCACACGAGCTGTAAATCCTTGTGTAGAGAAATGATTCAGACCCGCACCTTCAGACCCGTTATATATATTAGAGGGCAGCTGAAGCCAGAATCATTAGTTGTGACTACAACTAGAAAAAGAGCGGGCACACCCCTTGCTTCTTCTGAGGCTCCACCCAACAAGGAAAGCAAGAGGATCTATGCATGGGTAGGAAGGTCACCTCCTCTGCGGCTTATCAAATAAGAATAGTGAACAATGCAACACTTTTGGCCAGTTACAACTGCCACAAGTGGGAAGAAAGGTCGGCTTTACTTTCATCTGCCCCAGAACCACTAAAGTCCCAACTAGCACAAGTGGCTGCAGTGGGGAGGGCGGTCCCTACCGGTGGTCTTAAGACCAACTTTGATCCGGCGGGCAATGCCAGAAGAGTTATTGCGCAGGGGACTGTTATTAAGAGGCATGCATGGCTGTCTCAGTCGGGGTTCAAACCAGAGACACAGGCCACCATAATTAACATGCCTGTTGAACCAAATGTGCTCTTCGGTAAGGCCGTAGAAGACCTCCTTAAGACTGCAAAGGACGAGTATGACGCTCTTAAATTTTTGGGTCAACTTTCCAACAAACCTTCCGGGCAGAGGGTAAATGTCGATCTTTGCTGTTTTCGAGGCCAAAACTCTCAACGAGGATCCAACTACAGTTGAGGCCAAAGTTACTCCTGGGGGAATAATCCAGGCCAATCCTCCCAGGGATATCCTAGAGGACCACGCAGGGGTTGTGGTCGGGGAAGAGGCCCTGCTCGAGGTGACACACTACCACCAAAGCAGTGACATTCAGCTTCAGGTTCCCTCCCATCCTTCTCCAGTAGGACGCATTTCCAGCTTCACCCACGCATGGGAGGGAATCACCTCAGACAGATGGGCGCTGCAGGCGGATACTGTATAGAACTTCTCCAATGTCCCCACGATCACCCACCCCGACAGAAGACCCACTCAAAAGAAACATCAGCGGATCCTTCTCGATGAGATAGCCACACTTCTGTTAAAGCACGCCATCGAAGTCGACCCAGCCAACCAGGTAAACGGGCCAAAGAAAGATCTAACAATTTGCCCAGTATTAGATTTACGCCCTGCAAACCAGTATGTCAAGCCACAAAAGTTCTGCATGACTATGCTACAAGAGGTAATCCCTCTACTGAAAAAGGGGATTACAATGCAACATTCGGAAGAAGTGGCCTTAGCGTTGTCTGTCCCCTTCCTCCACGGTGGTGGCTGCTCCTACATTACAATCCAGACCCGCTTCATCATCTTCTACATCGGCAACACAGGTTCTGGCCAAAGAGGACAAGCTTCTTGACTCTTTGGGGCGGAAGATTTTCGCTAATTCAGCCCTGCAGTTAGGTCAAGCTAACGCAGAACTGGTATTAGCGGGGGCGAATATGAAAATGTGGAAAGGTCCGTCAGAGTTTGAGGAATTCATTCCCGCTAATAAACTAGAGGATTTTAAAGCGGGATTGTCAGATGCCAGGGTCCTGGTGCAGGATACGCTGGAGGCCGCGGCGCATCATGTCGACACCTCTTGTCAGGCTTGGCTGCACGCTACCAAGTTCTCTAAAGAGGTGCAGGATAAAGTTCTGGACCTGCCTTTTGATGGCAAGGAGCTTTTTCATTCAACAGATGTTGAACAGACTAAGGACAGCACCCAGACCGCCAAGTCCTTGTCTGTCTTGGTGAAATCTCCTTTCAGGGCACAGAGAACGTTTTCGCAGCCTCGGTCTTCCTCTGGTTTTAGGGCATTTCTGGATTGGAAGTCCGTCAGGAATATCCAGCCGACAGCAGCAACGGGACGGTTTTTCTCCCGTTCCGTGGCCTCCTCTTCAGGTTCAGGTGACGCTGCCACCGATAAACCAACTAAATGAAGTTCTCTGCGCTTGCACGAGACCCGGTAGGAGGGCGAGATACAGAAGTTGCTGGATCTCGGAGCGGTGGAACCCGTTCCCCTCGGGGAGCGAGGGGAGGGCTTCTACTCCTGGCTGTTTACGGTGCCCAAACCCAACCAGGCTGGCCTGTGCACCATCCTAGACCTTCCCAGTTCAATCTCTCTCTACCCCAAGAGAAATTCAAGATGATCACACCCTGTCAGATGTCCTCTTTACAGAAGGGCGATTGGCTCAGTGTGGTGGACCTTCAGGATGCTTAAATGCATATTCTGATTTGGAGTCAGCATCGGAAATAACTACGTTTTTCCGTGGGGGAGGAGTATTTCCAGTTCCCAATGCTCCCGTTTGGCCTCAGCTCGGCACCGCGTGTCTTTATGAAGATGTTGGTTATCGCAGCTTATCTTCGGCTTCTGGGTATCCATGTGTATCCGTAGTTGGATGATTGTTCTTGTCCTCCTATCAGCCTTGAGCAACCTTCAGTCTCTCCTCCAGGTCCTGTTCCATATTGGGCTGTCAGTGTATTTGACCGGGGACAGAATGGCAGATCTGTTGGCCCTGTGTCAGGTGTTTGCGCAGTCAGAGACCATGTCGACCTGGTGGTTCCAGAGGCTTCTGGGCCTATTGGTCTTGCGTGTGCTGGCTCTTCCTCTTGCTCGTCTCAAGATGAGGTGAACACAGATGGCTCTTCAGTGTTCTTGGCGCCAAGCAGTAGACCGAGATTCAAAAATGATTCCTGTTCCATCTTTCACGAGAGCAGACCTTGTGTGGTGGTTGTCTCTCAGCAATCTGTCGGTGGGCGTAGCCTTTCAGGATCCCGACCCGCTAGTGACAATCACGACGGACTCATCCCTTCTGAGGTGGGGTGCGATGTTGGACCTTCTTCAGGTTTCCGATCTCTGGTCACCGCAGGACTAACTCCTTCATATAAAAAACGTGGAGCTCCTGGAGATCTTCCTGGCGCTCAAAGCTTTCCAGCCTGTCATTGTCAACAAAGTAGTCTGGATCCGCACGGATAATCAACAAAGTCCCCTTCTCTTGTGGATCTTGCCATTCAGATATGGGAATAAGCGGTTCAGCATGGCATCTGGCTGGTGGCAGTGCAGATCCCGGGTCAGCTGAATGTTACTGCGGATGCCTTCAGCCGAAGTACAATGGTCCGCTACGAGTGGGAACTGAACTCTGAGGTCCTCTTGCAAATCATCCGGTGTTGGGGCACTCCAGAAGTGGACCTCTTCGCAACAGCGTCGAACAGGAAACTTCCCCTGTATGCCTCGAGGAATGGGCTGAGAGCCTCTTCTCTGGGGGATGCCCTTGAAATTCCCTGGCACAACATGAGGGCGTATGCTTTCCTGCCTCTGATTCATCGGACGCTGTGCAAGCTGAGGGGCACGGTGAACTGTTCTCTTCTGCTCGTAGCACCTTGGTGGCTGGCCAGGTTTTGGTTTTCAGAGCTTCAGCATCTGTCGGTGTGTGCACCGATCAGGCTTCCGTTGGTTCCCGACCTGCTTCACCAGAGAGATCGGCAGCTGTGGCACCCCTCCCCACAATCGTTCAGCCTGGTGGCATGGTGCCTGAGTTCAGATCTTTATAACACCTCAATTTGTCCGCTGATAACATGCGTAATAATTCAGGCGGCCAGAAAGCCCTCGACGAGATCTCAATACAGGCGCAAATGGCTTTGGTTCTGCCACTGGTGCTTAGCCAGACAGCTGGACCCCAGGGGGGGCTATGATCAACACAGTGCTGTCCTTTCTCTCTCGTATAGCAGAGTCAGGCATCGGGCATCCATGTCTTGTCATGCAGGACTTATCTCTCGGCTGTTGCTACATACCTATCCACGATCAGTGCTCTTTTTCGCTGTCAAACCCAGTGGGTAAAAGGCACTTTGCGGGTCTCATACGTCTTTACCCTCCTATTCGCAAACTGCATCCGACGTGGGATTGAGCCAATGGCTACTGTAGAGCTTAAGAACCTTTAGTGGAAAGTGTCCTTCTTGGTCGCTGTGACTTCGGCAAGACATGCGAGTGAGCTCCAGGGCTTGTCGGTCGACCATCCCTTTCTGGTTTTTCATAAGGATAAGGTTGTCCTGAGGACAAATCCTAAGTGGTCTCCGATTTTCATCTGAATCAGTCAATCTCCTTGCCTGTCTTCTTTCCAAACCCAGCCTCAGAGGCTGAGAGGGTTTTGCATTGCCTGGACGTTAGAAGAGCTCTTGAATTCTATCTGGACAGAACATCTGAATTTGAGTTCTTCTCAACTCCTGTTGACTTTTGGTAATCCGCAGGCGAAACAGGCCTCTAAATTGACTATCTCCAGATGGATATGGAGTCTTACGCTGTTCAAGGTCTTCAACCTCCAAAAGGGGTTCATGCACATCTGGTACGGGGCAAGGCAGCTGCTGTTGCCTTTCAAAAGTATGTCCCCTGGGAGACCATCGTGAGTGGCTACCTGGGCCTCTCCATCGGCCTTTTGTACTACTGTTTGGATCTGAGCTCCAGGTCTGATGCTGAGTTTGGCCAGGCTGTGCTTAAAAATCTTTTTCAGTAAGGAGTTTTCCATCCATCCGTAATTCCTCTGAGGAGTGCTTTGACATTCTCCCATAAGTACGGAGGAAAGAGGACGGGAGGAGTATAATAAGGTTACTCATAGTAGTGACCACCTTACTCCTAGTCCATAGTCCCCTTTCCTCCATATGCCCGCCGTCCCCTCTAATAAGGTTCCTCTGTTATTGCTTAAAGGCGATACAAAAGGACTAATGGGCGATGCGCTGGGCGGAGCTAAGGAGGGCAGGGTTACGGCCGCGTGCGGTGCGCCGCGTAAAAAGAGAGGAAGGACACATTTTTGAAAAATGTGATGTTTTTTACTCTAACATCTTCTATGTCAATAAACACAACAGAGCCAGATAACCTCCTCTTTGCAGGCTGGTCATTTCGTTTTAAAAATGGGCCTTTAACCGCATATGTTAGTTCTGGTGTCCAGGCAGGAGTGCTGGCAATCAAGGCTGATTAATACAACAGACTCACTTAGTCCACCCATGAGCCGCACTGGTAGGCTCTTCAGCTGTTACATGTTTGGGGGAGGGGTCGGGGTCAGTCATCTGTAGGGCTTTTCGTAACTCTAATGTACAACAAATTCCAAAACTATACTTTATAGATGGGGGGGGTAGTTGTTGGTCTCTTGTCATTCCATTGGCGAAATTGTTAACTTCTGTGCTCCCTCATCATTCCCCCTGACACTACTTCCCTGGACAGGGCACCATTTCAGAATGTGCTGGCATTTGACTCGGTCAAATAGCTTCCTGCTGGCCAAATTAGTTCTAGTTCTTCTACCTGCTATTATTTTAAGCCCCTCTTGACCTTCCAATGAGATCTAGTCTCTTCACTCAACAGGAGAGATGCATCATTCTTAATTCTCTTGAATCCTTGAACTTAGCAGTCTGCCTCCTGAACAACTTGGACATCTCAGTGTCCCACAGGATAGTCTTGCCATCCTGCAGGGAGTCAGTGAGTCCTCTGCGCAAATGATCACCACAGAAAGATGGTATGGAGCGGTCATTGGGCCATTTATCTATTCCCAGGTAAACCATGTTTCTGATGCTTGTGGATCTGCTTAGAATCACATGCTGTGCATATAGTCGGACATCTATTGGAAATCGCGGGGTATTGCATCTTTTTTTCGAAGATCAAAAGGGACATTGGCATGGGCGTGACTGTAGCACTATCCCTAACGTGACAGGTAGTGTACCCAAAATCCTTCGCGTTTCGGGGTCCCACCAGATTGTTTTTTTCCGCAAACCTAGTTGGTCGCTTATGCAGAGCTCGTAAGAGTTTATATTGGTACGTTAATTTCCACGACCTACAGTCGCATAGTCAATTCAACCCTTGACTGCTTCGTGGGTTTCCTTCCACCGACGGCTACAACTGCTCAGCGACTGGATTTTTATTCCTCTCTCTGAGAATGTATTTCCTTCACCCCTCTTTCTCTTTTTGGTCTGACTGCCGCTAACCTCTGCTACGGAGAGGACTCATTTTAAATTCTGCCCGTCGTGTAGCGGCAAATTTCTCTGGAAAGACACCCATCGCCGATGCAATCGGTATCTTCCTCATGACATGACCACAGCTAGTGCCCATGCGAAGCCTGTAAGCTCTTTCGACCAAAGACGTTGAAAGACAGGTGGACTAAACGTTGGGCTGCGTACACTATGCAGGCCGAAAGCCTTTCCCCCGTCGCTTCGGACAAGGAGGAATCTGTCGGCAGCCATGGCTCCGAATTGTAATCCATCAACCTCTCAGCAAGCCTACGGGCTTCCAGATGCCCATCCCCAGCCCCAACAGACAGGGCACTGATACTGTTATGGGGAAGTCCCACTCGGCGACAAGGGCACCCACGAACCATGTGTACACAAGCACACAACCCCTATGGCCTCTTCTGAGTCATCGAAGCACTTGACGCCCATAGGCCCGCCGAAAATGTCAACGGCCCCTGCCGAACCTTGCAGTTCGATGCCCTCCACGCAACCACATTCCCGCTATCTCAGGGTGCACAAGCTCCCAAGGACCCGGTGGAGTTACAGACCACGACTGCGCCTTCTGGCACATCAAGACCCTCTATACAGCTGCCGAAGCTTCGCAAAAGCCTTTTGGAAATCATTTCGATGGCCAAGGTGTACAAGGGGCAATATCTCTTGTTGAGAGTACTATTCTGAGGCCCCCCAGCCTCTCTATGGCCTTATTAGGAATATCATCCCCTTCTGGCCAGCCCTTCCCTCCTCCTGACCATGCTGCTTCCTCTATGGACTAGGGAAAGGTTTGAGCAATACATGGGACAACATTTCCCAGTGCATTGACGTTTCAGACGATATATTATACCCAAGAGGCCTGGGGAAGTGGATTCTTATCCCATCCCCTCCGAATTGCAGAAGTTCCCACACCTCTGCACAGGACACCAAGAGGACATCTTGCAGGTCCCAGATGACCCAACCCAGGAGGATTCTTATGAGGAGCTTAACCCCTTTGATCAAGAACAAGCTAATCGGGACCCAGACTGGGACCAGGCGGAGTAAATGGGTCCTCTGGGTC
The DNA here is from genome assembly GCF_040938575.1 of Ambystoma mexicanum. Taxonomy (NCBI): domain Eukaryota; kingdom Metazoa; phylum Chordata; class Amphibia; order Caudata; family Ambystomatidae; genus Ambystoma; species Ambystoma mexicanum. The sequence goes on from NC_090921.1 coordinate 311,122,480, forward strand.
CTTGGCTTAGACTGACACATACCGCTGACCCAGACACCATCTTTCTGGATCACCCTTCTAGTCCTCCACAAAGAGAGTCGTCACCTGTTGATGACCAGATGTGCAACTCCATTTTAAAAAGAGCAGCTGACCATTTTAAAATTGCAGCGCACGTAGCCGCTTCAGACTCTGACTTCGTGGAGGATATCCACGAGGAGAAGGCTCCAACTAGCCAAGCCATCCCTTGAATACTATAAAGAAGCACCTAGGTTTTCAAGTTACAGTGGGGCCTAGTGCAGGGTGGTCTTCAGGACATTCCAGAGCCCACCTGATCACGCCTGCTGGCGGTCATGGCTGAAGGCAGACAAGCAACTCAAAACATACTAAAGAACCCACTGTACTCTGCTGAGACCACTGGACGCACTCTCGCTCAGGGTACCCTGCTTAAAAGACATGTGTGGTTAAAAAATACTCTGGGTTCAAACTCGAAACTCAGGCCGCTCTAATTGACAATCCAGTCGAGGATTCAAACCTTTATGGGAAAACGATCATGGCTAAGCCCTTCCACCAGTGTGGAGGCTCCAACACTCGCCGTCCTTTTGTGGCCAGTCCTCCTCCTGCTAGCCCCAGGGGCAATATGGCTCAGGAAATAATTCCTGGTCCTCCGGTCAAGGCTCCCCTGGTAATTTCCAGTACCGCTAAAGAGGCTAGAGGCAGAAACTCTACTCCCAGAGGCTCCCTGGCCTCCACCTCAAAGTGACTCGCTGTTTCAGGTCCCCTGCCACGCTTTCCCGGTCGTGGGTAGCTTGTCTTCATTCATCCATGGCTGAGAGGGGGATCACTTCAGATCAGTGGGTACTAAAGACCATTGCCCCCGGGTAAAATTGAGTTTCTCCGACCACCTCGCTACCACCCACCAAGAAGCAGACGCATGTCGCCAGAACACCTGAGCATCGTGCTGGAAAAGGTTCAGGTCCTGCTCGAAAAGGGCACCATTGAAGTCATCCCCCTTCTCCAGGTAAACCAGGCTAATTATTCAGTGCACTTCCTTGTACCCAAAAAGGATCTCACCATGAGCCCTGTTCTAGACCTGTGCCCTGCGAAAAAGTATGTCTAACCTCAAAAGTTCAGGATGACAACACTTCAGGAGGTCATCTCACTGCTGCAGCAGGGGATTACATGGCCACATTGGACATGACGGATGCATACTTTCTTTATTTCAATGCTGCCAGCACACAGAATGTACCTCAGCTTCGTGATAGAGGACACCCACTATCAGTTCAAGGTTCTCCCCTTCGGCATTGCCTCAGCCCCAAGGGTGTTCACAAAGTTACTGGCGGTAGTTGCGTCTCACCTGCGACGGCAGTGCATCCCAGTCTATCCTTACCTCAACGACTGGCTCATAACAGGTGATTCGTACGGAACATGCCAGACAAATCCCCAAAGGATGGTAGATCTCCTCTTCAACCGAGAATTCTCAACGAGAAAAAAATCAAGTCTAACCCCCAGCCAAGTCGAACAATTTCTGGGGGCCCTAATTTCGGACAGAAGACTGGCTCCTCTTTCCCTTCGAGAGGGTTCAAAACATGCTGTTCCAGATCCCTCACTATGTAGTCAGTCACCAAGGGACCATACGCAAAGCCATACGACTGATGGGGATGATGGCTTCCTGCGTCTAACTAGTTCCTCGCGCTCGTCTGCGCATGCGCCCCATGCAAGAGTGGCTCGATCGATTTATTTGCCACTCTGGAGAACCCCCAATGTCCAAATTACGCCTCCATGTGCCCACAGAACCGCTCCAAGGGGAATGGTCTTTGGATAACATGGTCCGGAAGATTTGTCTACGCGTTTCACCCGATTCCCCTGCTCAGCAGAATAGTGCACAAGATGCACCAACAACCAGTCCCGATAATCCTGATAGCCCCTATGTGGGCCTGCCATTAGTTGATCTCCCATCTCATGGCAATGTCAGTCTATCCCTCCCAGGAAGCTGCTGTGCCTGTACAACATGCTTTCTCAATATCAGGGAGAAACACTTCACCCACGCCTGCAAACTCTCAATTTAGCATCCTGGCTCCTGAGGGCATACAGTTCAGGCGCCTTCAGCTCCCTCAGAGATGCATGGACATACTCTGAGAGGCACGAAAACCTATCACCAGACATTGCTATTCCAGCACATGGCAGCACTTTATCTGGTGTAATGTCAAGGGCATCAATCCCATCGATTGCTCACGTAAAGATATCCTTTTCCTTACTCACCTGTTAGATTCAGACTGGTTTTCAATTCTCTTCAACTTGACTTAGCCACGCCTTCGGCGTACACCACGTCCCAGAGCAAGGTCTCATGGTGGAAAATTCCTGTAATTAAGGCCTTTATGGAAGGGGTAAATGGACTTCATCCCCCTATCTCCGACCCAGCTCTCGGGTGGGACTTGAATGTTGTTCTTACCAGGCTAATGGGACCTCCCTTTGAACCAGTGCATAAGGCTAGCCTTAAAGCACTCCCCTACAAGACTGCCTTCTTGGTGGCGATCACCTCTATAAGGAGAGTTAGAGAACTGCAGGCCCTTTCAGTTCAAGACCCATTTGTCACGATTTACAAAGACAAGGTGGTTTTGCACACACACCCTCGCTTTGTGACCATATTTATCTCAAAGTTCCATGTAAACCAGTTCATAGAACTACCCACCTGTTCCAGAACCCCACTAACGTGGCAGAAAGAAGCCTCCACACACTGGTTGTAAGGAGAGCAGTTATCTACTATCTGGAAAAGTCAAAGCCACTAAGGAAAGCAAACCAGTTCTTTGTTTCAGTGACAGCTGGTAGAGAAGGGGGCCTTATCTCTAAATCAGCTGTCTCCAAGTGGACCGTAAACTGCATCACACTGTGTTTCTCTCTTGCCAAGAGAGATCTACCCTTCACGCCTAGAGCACACTCAACTCTGGGCACACGGCTACCATAGCATTCATTGCAAATGTTCCTCTAGATTCCAAAGCAGCTACCTGGAGGTCTGTACACAGCTTTACACAACACTACTACCTGGATACACTCTAGGTCTGAATCTTAGGTGGGACAAGCGGTGCTAAGACATGTCTTTGCTACTGTTCCTTCACACATCCCACCACCATCTCGGGGTACTGCTCACTATTCTAAGCAGATCCACAAGCATCAGAAGACGTGCATTACTCACTGTAATAGCATTTCTGATCATTGTATCTGCTTAGATTCACATGCGCCCATCCTTTCTCCCCTTGTGGAGTAGAAGGAACATAGACATCATACACCTTCTCTCTTCAGTACACTCACGCTGACTATAAGGCTCCCTCACGGCAGTAAAAAACAACCAGTGGGACCTTGACGCGTGAAGGATTTTGGGTACACGACACATCACGTTAGGGATAGTGTTAGTCATTCCCATTTCGACGTCCCTTTCGATTTTCGAAATAAAGATGCAATACACTGCGATTTCCACTAGAAGTCGGACTATATCCACAGTATGTGATTCTAAGGAGATACAATCATCAGAAATGCTATAAGGTGAGTAATGCATGTCGTTCAATGTTTCCAAACTGGAATCCAAGTTGACTCTTGTGGGACTTAACGTTGTAATTCTGAGTCTGACGCATCTGTCTTTTTAACCGCTACAGGAATAGTGCCATCGTAGGAAGACCAACCTGTAGTGTTAAACAGGGTTTTTCTTAATTTATTCCTGACTGTCAGTGTTAGCTGTGAGTTTAATTCTTGGGCGGGAGCGGGGATGGGGGTTGGAGGTGGTAGTGTTCGTAATGAAGTACGGCTCAGACTTGCACATAAGCATCAAAAAAAGTAATGTCAACACACACAGTATACTACTGAAATATACACCCTCTATACAAATGTGTGCATTAAAGTTATATCTACTGTCACAGGTAGGTACTGGATAAAGTGTCTAAGAAAACAGTGACATGTCACTAAAGGGGACCAAAGACAATCTAGATCATATTCAATACAATTTTATGGATCAGTGAAATGACTTGTGTAAAGTTAAGAGCAGAGTTGTTAAAAGGCTTGTCCCTAGAGTTTAACTGAGCAGTCTACAAGCAGTTCATGATTGTAGGAAAATGGTAAAATCAGGATAAGAGGGTCCAGGCAGTGCTGCAGAAATGTCAACTATTAGACTGCCGAAAATAAATGGCTCACACCAGAGGCGATGAGACGACCACTAGATGCCTTTGAAAACGATGCAGGCAATTTGGCTCCTGGTGCCTGCAATTGTTAGCAGGCAAAGCTCCCCACCCCCAACACTGTACATGGGAACCAGTGATGAAGCCAGAATCTTAAGACCCCAAAGTTGTGGACGTGGCAGATAGTTTAGAGAAAAGGTCAACAGACACCTTTTGAATAAGACGTTTTCGTTTACCTGTAATGTCTCCGTCCCAGAGTGTATCCTTTTGGGTTTGGCCACCAATATGAAGCTGGCTGCTGAACACAATAGTTATCAGTTGAAACCACCTACATTGCATCTGAAAATACAGCTAGTTTGAGGAGCATCACCAGAACATCTGTGCACCTCTCCTCAGGCGTCGGAGATGAAAGTAAAGATATTGACGGTGGGACAGTGCTATCTCTTCAGCAAAACAGTCTGTTTTGATGTCCTGAAAATGACCAAAGTTGCTGCTACCAAGAAACAGTTTAAATCTAAAAACAGTTTTAGGACGTCCAAAACCATGTGGCAAAAAAGAGAAGATCCAGAGATCGAGGTTGCATAGGTAAGTTAGGATATTGGGTTTTCTGCCGGTTTACGTTTGGGTTCAGGTTCGAGACACAAGGTGTGCACACAGCCTGAGACAAGAGAAGGATAAAACCAACAATGCAGAAGAGGTCCAAAAAGTGGCAGGGGGAAACCCTTGCATCAGACTAAAGAAAACTAGCTGCATCACCATGGTATTCCTTCGGGACAGGTCAGTCTTCAGGGCAATACAGATACGGTCCCAGTTGACTGAGTCTTTGAATTGACAGAGCAGCACGGGAGCATAGCAGTGACCACAACAGGATGCACATGCCCCAGGATCTTCTAGGAGCCCTCATAGATCTGATTAGCAAGGAGTATCCCCCTGTCCCTCTGATACCAGAGGAAGGGAGAACCTGAAGTGGTATCTTTTGGGCTGGCAAGGAGCAGCGTTTTACATTCAAGAGTTCAAGACCCAACTTTCCACCGGATCCTCTGTATCGTGCTTCTAGGAATTTCTGGAGGTTGGTCCAGGTTTTTGTTTATGAATCTGGTGTGCCTAGTGTATGGGAGTGAGGGGTCCCCAGGGCCCCTTGCGCCGTACACTCCTCAGTACGAGGCTTGGCAGTACGATGCTTGGACCACGTGCCTCCGGTAGTGGGATTTCCCCTTGCCCTTATGTAAAGTTAACCATGGTTGACTGCTACATAGATGGGACTACTGAGCAGGACACGGGGCATCCATCTTTTGTGCCCCCTTTCGACTCCATCTTGGGTAAACAGGCCTCACTGCGATAGTACAGCAATGCTCCGCTCCCCTTCCACCGCAGCAGCCAAGGACAGACACACACACAAGCCGCGCAGGCAGCTGGCTGGCCCCCACCCTTGCACTCCCCCTGCGAAGGAAAGCTCTGCGCTCCCATTCTCACGCTGAAGCCGGAGAAAGTTGCAACAACCAATATGATAGTTTTCTTCCTCTGAGATCACTGCTAGCATGAGAACCAGCATGTGAACCTGGATGAGCTAAGCACTTTCTGCTTGTTCGTCCCCATAAACGTGCAAGGCACCCACCACCATTTAGAGCAATTTATTGCCATCCTGACTCTACGCTCCCTGTAAGGTATTTCTTTGAAGTGCTGACCCTCGCCTGTGCTGCGAAACCCACCCAACACACCCACTACTAACCTTAAGCATTTTACTACAATATATGTTTTTTCTCATACTAATAGGTTTGAAGTTTAGGAGATATGTGAAACACAGCTTGATTCTTTTTACATGCACAATAAGGGTCAAGGCCTCTAATTAAAGCCACAAATGACCCAATTGTACTGACAATAATTATGTGTAACTTGTGTAGAAATATGAAAAGTAGCATAAAATGTTTTTCGATAATTTATTTAGTGTTTTTCGAATGCAACATATTGGCTTAGGTAGTGACCACAGTGACCGGACCCTGACCTGCGTGGACCACAAGATATTTGACATCCGTCATCTCGTCAGCCACTCGGCCAACCAGAAGGAAGAGATGCCACCCACACCTACAGCACCACACCGCCTGGCCAATCGGGTCCATTTAGCACTATTTGTTAGAGTTACTTTAATTGATATATATACAAGTATGATGTAAAAGTTTGGTAGGGTTTTTTTGGGTTATTTCGTAGCTGGAGAAATGAACCATCCTTTGAACTCTTGCAGCCGGGTCTCGGTGCCTTCTTCCCCGAAAGGGGTCGGGTTGGTTATTTTATTTTCTCTCACACGTAGCAAGCCGGGGAAAGGCACCTACATTTTTGGTGACCCCCCGCAATGTGATTTGGAGATGTGCCTGGAGGCCTGCACCGCCCGGCAGCGAGATCCAGGGCGCCCCCAGCAAAACCATCGCCTCCGCGGTTGACCAGACTGTGCACACCAAGAAGAAAGGGTCAAGGGTTCCCGGTTGACAAATACCCGATCGAAAAAGCTGCTCGCCAAGGCAGGCCACGGCTTGGTTGGGGGACGGACCTGAGCGGCGACCCTCGGAGTACTTGACTGAACACATGGAGTCCCAGTTGCAAAGACCCCAAATGAAGGTAAGGGGAAATATGGGAAGAAGGGAATTAGCAAACAAAGGGAAGGTAGTTAAGAATAGGGTCTGTGTGTGTGAGTGACGGTGAGGCTTTTCTGATCTATTCTTTATATGGCCATTAGGTGTTGTAAGAAGTGAAAAGAAAAGTGGTATCCTAGCCCGTACGGGGTAGAAGGCGGCGCCGCATAGCATTTGTCCCGACCAAGTGCAGAATTGAGATAAAGAGAAAATAGTAGGGGTCTTGTATATTGAGTAGACTCGGAGTAGTTTTAGAATATTCTTTTTCCGTGGAGGTAAGAAATCTTGAGACATAATAAAGGTGAAAGGGGTGGGGAGTGAATGCGAAATAGTAGGTAGAATATGGAAGAAGAAAAACCAGGGACAGGAATAGGGAAAGAACAAACGCACGCAGCCAGTGCATGTGTATGTTGCATGATTATATGTTTGTCGGTCTGCTTTGTGTATATGTCTTGTTGAACACGCCAAAGTGTTTCAGTACAAGTAACTTGTGATTAATGAATAATAGGCAAAGAAATAAATTGTGAGAGGTGACCAGGTAACACCTCAAGAAGAACAGCTAATGCGACATACCATAATTGCGAGCATTGATAAAGAACATTTCCACATATTGTAACTGACATATCAAGTGAGAGGTGGGAAGGGACTCAAGGGTACCAGAACACACAAGAAAGGAAAAGGGGCATTGCCATGGGGGGAGTAACGCCACTGGCACATATTTGCCAGTACCTTCCACTATATAGCGACAGGATACAGAAGTATCGCGATCAGTGGATCACTGAGATAAAAGGAGATGGGGGTTATACCAATTTGGCCAGAAGGAGGGTCATTCGTCAAAGAGTATTGGACCTAGTATCAAAACATTTGCTAGCACAATACAAAGGGAAACAATTACAGAACTGGAGAAGTGTTAGATTTATGGCGAATGTTTGAGGAAGTTACCCCCACGGCAGAGGTAGGTACAAGCCGAATGATAGAAAAGCAGAAAATACCTGAAGAAGTAAGCGGGACACCAAAAGGGGAGTGCTCAACAACTACAACTGAGAACGAAGTAACAAAAATCTATCCCTTAATGACCAGGCCAGCAGTAGGGTTTAGTGAGCCCCTGTATATACCACCCACCCCCACTGCTCAGTGCGGGGCAGCAGCCCCTGAATCCCCACCATATGACAAAGGAGGCTTTTACGGCCCCACAAGTGCGCCTCCTGTGAACATAGCACGTTTAACAGGCGATTTAAATCGCCAACTAGCACACGCACAAATGGAAATAACACAGTTAAGAGCTCTGTGACAAAGGGCAAATGCTGCCAGGGGGAGGGGAGGTTCCCCCGCTGTCACTGGCAGATCTCACCCCCCCGATAGGGCCAGTAAGCAATGCGACCCCAGCAGTCTCAGTATCAGGGCAATCTATAGCATCACAAGGGACGTCATCACAGCAAAGACAAGAACAAGAGTGGCAGTCAGGACAGTTCCTGTTCCAATTGAATAACAAGCCAGTGAGAATTATACGCCCAGATACACCGAAAAGTCAACAAAGTGGAGATCAGGGTGAAGGACAAGGAAGTGAACCCAAGGAAAACTGGGAGGATAATAACGAGCTAGAGTCGGAAATAGAAGAAGTATGGGATGATTTAGATGAATATGAAGAGGCAGCTGCCGCAGCGGTTTCCCCAATGCCAAAGACACACTATCACCACCATTATGGCAAGGTAGATTAAGACAACGAACAGGGAGGACAGGGAACATACTGGTAAGTAAAACGAAAAAAGGGAGAACGAGCAAAACAGGAAAGAAACAGAAACTACAAATGCCACTGATACATAAAGGAGCAGGTAAGCCAAACTATATTCCGTGGGCCCAAATGGACAAAAACAACCTGTTACCTGCTCCTCCCGTCAGCGGGGGGAGGAGTTTTAAGTGAATACATGTATTTGAGAAGAACAGGGCAGGCGTGCCGTTAGCTATAGGTGATGTAAAAAGCTTTAGTATCAGCAATCGGGGACCAAGCAGACACATCTGAGAAAGGGCAGGATTCCCGGGAGTAACAGTGAGCTGTGATCGCCACGATGGATCACCATTCAACAATGTTCGAGTACAAGTGTGGGATGCATTGTTGCGTGCATTTCCAGACGTTCCAGATTTACATGCAGTGATCCAGTGCACGATGGAGGAGAACGAGGACCATCGGTAATTCATTTTGCGAGTGCAAGACTTATGGAGAAGCGAAACTGGTACGGCATGGAATCAATCAACAGCTTTATTTTATCATTAAAAAGGGGTTGCCGAAAGAGGTGCAGAAGGCCTTGGACAAAATAGCTGGGATCGAAGCCAAAGGGTGGCCTGACATTCAGAGCATAATTGTACACCATTGGAGGAGGATCAAAGGGAAAGAAAAGGTCACGCAAAAGAGGCTGGCCGACGAAGCAAAATTAGTGCAGACGAAATTAGTGAACGTTGCCGCCCTTACTGCCAGCGTAACTGCAGACAGAGGAAACGAAGGGGAGGAAAACGCGAGAGGAAGGCCCATTGGGATAGCAGCGCAGTGGGTTGGAGCGGACCAAGGACAGTGGAATGGAGAGGAACAGCCATGCCAAGGATCACAGTGGCAGAACAGGCCGGCCCAAGGAAGAGGTGGGTACCGTGGGCAGAGGGGAGGGTATGGAGGAATGGGAAACAGAGGGTATGGTGGGCAAGGACCAAGAGGAGGACAACAGGGGTCATGTTGGAATTGTGGAAGATGGGGATATTCACGAGATTGTAGAATGCAACCATCGGGGTATTTTCAGGGGCAGCAGCAGCCCATGAACAATGAACAGGGGTTGGGCTGCCCACACCCAGGTAGCCCTTGTGGAGCTCCAAAGAGGAAGGGGGACAACATGATGAGTACTGCTATGACCCCCAAATGCAACAAAGACAGCCAGCCCCACAACAGCAGAAACGGCAGCAGCCACAACAGCAAAACGCACTACAGCCCATGGCAAGACCAAACTCAGTAGGGAACATAAACAATAACCCTTTTGCAGCGGCTGCAAACGGTGCCCTTGCACCATTTCGTGGCGTAACGGTCATAGGTGACAACGTTTTTCCGGTGTCAGGTCAGCAGATACCAAGGCTAGGACAGCCCACAGGGAGTACTTGCGTGTCTAGTCCTATCCACCACACAAAGTGCAAATGAGGAACCACTAGTGGTGGCAGAGATAGGAAACGAGCAGTTTATCTTTATGGTAGACTCTGGAGCAGAAAAATCATGTCTCCCAGAAGGGCGGTTTCAGCTCTCGGGAAGAAATTTGGAGACGCAGGGGTTCTCTGTGGCTATTTTAAAAGTTCCTTATACAAAAGATCTTGATGTAACAGTAGGGGGGAAAACAGTGCGCGCACCCTTATTGTATTACAAAGACGCGCCAATCAATTTGATGGGACGAGACTTGCTCAGTAAGTTAAACATGACCATAGCCTTTACTGAAAGAGGTATAGTGTGCTCGACGCCAGGAGTATGCCCCGTACAAGCACTCCTGATAATAAGCACGATTACAAATGAAGTTGCAGTAAGAGGGATCCCCATTGACCTGGACATGTTCGTCTATGGAATACAGGTATTAGCCCGAGTAGTGCCTGAAATAACACAAAAAGAGTGGAGAATACCATCAGACTTCATATTCCGCCCAATCACGCCAACAGATGTAGTGCCAGGCACAATTATATCTATAGAAATGAGGCCGTTCAAGTTTCCAATAAACACATTGTGGTCATAGGCCTGGACGCGCAGGGACGCGAGTGGAAAAGTGTGCTATGCATAGAGCCGAACATAATGCTAGAAGATATAACTGATGAAGAATGGTTTACCGATTACGAGGGGGATGGAGAAATAATGGAAATATGCATGCCATGTGACCTTATGATCCAATACAGAGAAATAATCAACCCACTCATGGCTAACATAAAGGCCCCACTGACAATATTTGAGGAAGACATGGCCAGGGTAGCACCTGAAATTTGGACTACAGGGCCACACGATGTGGGACTGTTGCATGAGGTTGCTCCCATAAAGATAAAACTGAAACCAGGTGCCCTCCCACCCAGAGTGAAACTATATCCAATATCCAAAGAAGCAGAGTAAGGTATTAGAGAAACAGTGGATGCACTCCTAAGCCAAGGTATCTTATTGCCATCAACTTCCCCATGCAAAACAGCGATTTTTCCGATTAAAAAAGCGAAAGGAGGGGCATGGAGAATGGTCCAGGACCTCCACCCACTCAATGACGTCATCCAAAAAGAGTTCCCATTAGTGCCTAACCCGGCATCCATATTGTGCAGTATACCAAAAGAGGCAACTTGCTTCACTGTCATTGATCTGAAAAATGCTGTTTTCTCTGTGCCACTCGCACCAGAGTCGAAGTACCTTACAGCCTTTACATTAGGCAACAGCAGATATGAACACTGCAGACTCCCACAGGGGTATTGCGAGAGCCCAAGCATTTTTAACAGAGTACTACGAGAAGATATCGGCAACATAGATGTGGGGAGCATCTGCTTATGAAATAATATCCAGTCCAAATGTACATGTGGTCAGATGCAAGACAGTGAACCCAGCCACATTCATTACAGAGCCATGCACAACTGAGGATTTACAGGAACACGATTCTAGCACGTATGAGGGAGAGGGCGATGACATTCCCAAAGCAAGAGAAAATGCCCTTACAGAAGGAGAAATCTATTTCATAGATGGGTCAGCATCCATAAACTCAGACGGGAGAGAAACATGTGGGGATGGCAGTCGTGCGCATGGAAAAAGACCACAGATCTCATTTGGAGACAGGAAACGACAGGCAAGGTAGTGATGCCTGTAGAATTATTAGAAGTAGCGTTCCAACAACTGCAGTTCCCAGCTCACGTTGCAAAACCACACATCGCCTCAGACTTTCAGGAGGATTGGTTTGTTCCCAAGCTGCACGAATACTTGTCTGAATTTGTGATTGAATGTACTACATGCCAAACTTACAATTCAGGAATGACATTACGAACTCTGCGTGGCACTTTGCCATGGCCTACAGGTCCATTCAGAGCACTACATATCGACTACGCCGATATGGGAGAAAGATGTAATGGAGCGAGATACTTGATTGTGGTGGTATGCCCTTTTTCGCGGTGGGTGGAAGCGGGCCCCTGTCCCCATCCGGACGCAAAATGTGCTGCCAAGTTCCTTGTGCAAGAAGTATTCTTGCGGTGGGGAATCTGTGACGTGATCCGTTCAGACAACGGCACGCATTTTGTGAATGATCTCTTCAAAGAAGTACCCTCCCTTCTGGGGGTGAAAAATAAACTATGTTCGATTTATCATCCATTGGCCAATGGAGTTGTGGAGATGATCAACGGGCTGCTCAAAAGCAAGTTATCGAAATTATGCAGCACGTTGAAAAAAAATTGGGTATATTGTTTGCCCCTAGCACTGTTCCAACTCAGAAATTAACCATGCAAGGATCACCATTTGAGCCCGCACGAAATCGTGACGGGGAGAAGAACACACGCCGCTCTCTGCTGTTAGGAGGGCGTCTGATGCACACAAGGCTACCACAGTGCTGGGGGAAGAGTTTCAGGAATACCTAGCACAGCTAACGCGCGCAGTACGCAGCATAGCAAAACAAATTGCTCAGCCATTTACTGAAGATGTAGCAACAGACACCGCCATGTCAGCAGCAGATAGCCCGGAGGGGCCTTTAATGCCAGGGGAACCCATCTATGTTAGAAGTTTTGTAAGAAGGTGGAATTCACCAAGATTTCATGGTCCATACAAAGTGGTGTACAGCACCCCAACCGCAGTTAAAGTGAAGGGACTGAAATACTGGGTGCACCTCTCAGACGTGAGAAGGGTGCGTGGTGTCACACTCCCCCAAAATGAAACTGACTGTGTGAATAGCATCGCTAACACAGTCTGACATGATGAAAACTGCAACTAAGACAGGGAAAGTATAGTGAAAAAGCAAAATGTTTTTTTTTTTACATATTCTGTCTTTCTCTCTCTTTTTTTCTTTTTTCTTTTTAAATCTCATATGAATCGTGTTATTTCTTCTATTTTTCTTCATTGTTTTTATGATAAATGGAAAGAAATTGCTAAATGCCTAATTGAGCAAAAAGATGAAAAAGAATGAACAATTGCAAATCTGTTTCTTTTCATGATGACTTAACGAATTTGTCTCGTCCACATAGGTTCAACATGAGCCAATGCGATGAAACGGCTGAGCAGGCTGAAATGTTAGATAGAAATAGGGATGCCACTAGGGCCAGTAGATTGAGCAATGTAGAATGCATTATAAAATATGCTGCCATATTTGCAGTAATGATGTTTTATTTTATTTGGTATAACGTTTTATTTGTGGCAAATGAAATGAACAATGGGGGGAGTGGGGCTAATATGACAAAACCAGGGTCTAAACTAATATGGACTGGAGTAACAACCATTTTGAAGGACATTTATAACATTGAATCAAATAGCATAAATGCAACGCCACCCTATGAACAATTGTAGGTGAACAAAACTGCTATTCCATTGTTGAGTAATACTATGGCCAAGGAAATAGAGCTTTGATGGAATGTAAATTACGATTACTATTGGTTGACTAACTCCAGAAATACAAGCATGCACACACACACACAGCACCAGAAACCACTACTGAATACACACGTCACCATGAACAACATTGATGATGCATGGTCCAGAATATTCCCGATGCAATATCAACGAGTTGGTACCCAATTAAAAAACAAAAGGAGAAAAAGGGGGGCGGGAAAAAACAGATATATTTACCACAATCTGGGGTTGGATGAAATAGAGGACCCCCGACACCCTGACCAATCAAATAAATGGTATTCAGACATGAGCACCGCAGCAAAGCAAGCAAGTAATGAAAGTTGCTACGTGTGCTCCCTTATTCCTCATGCAACTGGAACCCCAAAAATGTTAGTTCCACATAAAATACCCTTGCCTGAGGCCCAATGTTTGATTCATCTGATGCTGTGTAGAATAAAAGACATTTCAGGCACACTCAGTCCCCATGGAAAAATTGGAAAAAGAACAAACATGCACCAGCAGACGACGAGGAGTAATCTGCCTCCAAGAGCCATTTTTCATCATAAAAGGGACAAGGTATGCAGAAGACAAGTGGCATGATGAAACGATTAAATGCAAAGCTGAGGGGCTTCGAGGGCTGCCAGACGAAACATACGAGTGGGCAAAAGAAACGTGCATCCCCATCTGGTCACAGCATATCACCAAGCTGACATGGGTCACACCCCTCCAGAGACCCATAAAGATTCAAAGGGAAATACCGCACAAACTTTGCTTCCATGGAGAAGGGAAGGTGAATATGGGAAACGCAAAGCAGTGCAATAAGACTTTAATAATACCAGATATGAAAAAAGGCACTGCTGCATTAATGGACATATACTGGATCTGTGGCAAATGAGCTTACCTGCATCTCCCAGCATCCTGGAGGGGCACTTGTGCCCTAGCCACACTTCACTCAGCACTAATTGGTGATACCAGAGAGCCACGTTCAGTTTACAGCAGGCCAATCGGGTGACATATCGGCAGCAGGGCAATCGGCTGAAACATCGACAGTGCCTGATGAGACAATCACGGAGCCCCCAGCATACAAACTATTGTCAGAAGAAACATTGAGAACCAAGTTGTCACGCAGCAAAAGATCCAATTATCTTTCGTCCAAATCGTCAGAACTCCTTGCTGAAATCCCGCAACAGTACAAGCTTTTCTCATCTGCAGAGACATTTTTTGCATCATTTCTAGCACCAGGCGTTCAAGCAAGGACAAATGCGAAATGGCTGCAGATAACACGCTGAGAGCTCATCCAGCTGGCTAACGACACTGAAGAAGGATTCAACATCATAAAAATAGAGCTCCGTGCACTGCGCCTGTACACTGAAGAAGGATTCAACATCATAAAAATAGAGCTCAGTGCACTGCGCCTGTTGACGATGCAAAACAGATATGTCTTAGATCTTGTCACGGCGATGGACGGCGGTGTTTGCAAAACAATTGGGGGGCGTGTTGCACGTTCGTAGCAACTTCAGATGCTGATAACGGGACACTGTCACACGTGATAACAGCAGTGCATAATTTAGGAGAAAGAATGAGAACAGAAGGTGGAGCAGACAACACGTGGTTCGACAATCTGTTCAGCTGGATACCATCATGGGTGAACATAGCAGCGAAGATACTCGTTCCCATTATTGTCTTTCTTCTCCTAATATTCTGTGTGCCAACTGGGACTAAGATGCTGTGAAAATAATATGCCTAATTCAGCGATGATGGTAACAGTGGGCCGACAGACAACGGTGGCTACCATGATAGATGCCCAAGTACAAACTGGAGAATACACCACACCGCAGTATAGAATGACTGCCATCTATAGGCAGTATGGGGACGTGGTCGATAGTCTACTACACACTACCATTAAAGATCCAAAGAACTTGCTGTGGTATAACGAGGTTTGGATAGATTTAGATGGGGATGGTGGGATATACTTAATGGTCACCCCAGAAGAATAAACAAGAAGAGGTGACAGCTTAAGAAGTCTGTGCAAATCATGGATGCCAATAAAGGGTATACCCGCTTGGGATGAGGCTGTGGCTGAAGCTGAGCGCTACCGAAGGGAGAACGGAAAGAACGAGATAAGTAGTTTGTTACTTTAGATGTAACGAAAGGGGGGAATGTATGGAAGTGAGGGGTCCCCAGGCCACCTTGCGCCGTACACTCCTCAGTACGAGGCTTGGACCACGTGCCTCTGGTAGTGGGATTGCCCCTTGCCCTTATGTAAAGTTAACCACGGTTGACTGCTACATAGATGGGACTACTGAGCAGGACACGGGGCATCCATCTTTTGTGCCCCCTTTCGACTCCATCTTGGGTAAACAGGCCTCACTGCGATAGTACAGCAATGCTCAGCTCCTCTTCCACCGCAGCAGTCAAGGACAGAGACGCACACACAAGGCGCGCAGGCAGCTGGCTGGCCCCCCACCCTTGCACTCCCCCTGCGAAGGAAAGCTCTGCGCTCCCATTCTCACGCTGAAGCCGGAGAAAGTTGCAACAACCAATATGATAGTTTTCTTCCTCTGAGATCACTGCTAGCATGAGAACCAGCATGTGAACCAGGACGAGCTAAGCACTTTCTGCTCGTTCGTCCCCATAAACGTGCAAGCCACCCACCCCCATTTAAAGCAATGTATTGCCATCCTGACCCTGCGCTCCCTGTAAGGTGTTTCTTTCAAGTGCCAGACCCTCGCCTGTGCTGCGAAACCCATCCAACACACCCACTACTAACCTTAAGCATTTTACTACAATATGTTTTTTCTTATACTAATAGGTTTGAAGTTTAGGAGATATGTGAAACGCAGCTTGATTCTTTTTACATGCACAATAAAGGTCAAGGCCTCTAATTAAAGCCACAAATGACCCAATTGTACTGACAATAATTATGTGTAACTTCTGTAGAAATATGAAAAGTAGCAAATGTTTTAGATAATTTGTTATTTGGTGTTTGTCGAATGCAACATATTAGCTTAGGTAGTGACCACAGTGACCGGACCCTGCCCTGCGTGGAGCACAAGATATTTGACGTCCGTCATCTCGTCAGCCACTCAGCCAACCACCAGAAGGAAGAGATGCCACCCACACCTACAGCACCACACCGCCTGGCCAATCGGGTCCATTTAGCACTTTTTGTTAGAGTTACTTTAATTGATATATATACAAGCATGATGTAAATGTTTGGTAGGGGTTTTTTGGGTTATTTCCTAGCTGGAGAAATAAACCATCCTTTGAACTCTTGCAGCCGGGTCTCTGTGCCTTCTTCCCCGAAAGGGGTTGGGTTGGTTATTTTATTTTCTCTCACACGTAGTAAGCCGGGGAAAGGCACCTACACTAGTTATATACACACAGCCCTCCAATCATATCACATGCACTCCCAGGAAGTCCAGCTTCACTCCTGTTTCTCAGGCATGCATCCACTTACACAGGTTTTAGGGAGTAGGTTTGTAGTAGCTAGGCTTTAATTTTGGCTTCACCAGGGGTCTACATCATTTTACTGCCGTAGCCCAGTATACCTTTTTGGTAGCCATTGGGGTACCAATGAGTGGGTTTTTAAATCTTGTATTTTTCAGGGCTTCCTTTGTTCAAGCTGACGGAGAGATGGCCTCAAAATGGCTCTTCTGGTGACACAGGCTCATTGTGAGCTCAGAATGGCAGCCTCGATATTGATCCTTACGCGTTTATTAAACTAGTATAGATGCCTGGGCTTACTTCCTGTGGGGGTGGCTTTGGTTAAGTGGCAGTTGGTCATCTGATCCTTTGCTCACAGACACCTTTAGGGATTGGTGGGCAAGCCTTTGGCTAGCCCCTTTTTGCCCTTTTGCAGTGGTGTGCAGGCTTTACCTGCCTCTACTTCTCTCTTGCTGCTTTGCTTCTGGTACTTGAAGGGGGCAGGTGCCTTAGCTTGCATACACTTGCTGAGTGCAGTTGATTTGGCATAGTTCTGATTTATTTATTTTATTTTCTCATCCAGGCTTCCTGAAGACCACCTGCTGACTCTCCTCATTCTCTGGTTTGAGTCCTTCAATCTGGATCTGTTTTCTGAGTTGTTTACCAGTTTCTTCACATTAAACATGGAGGAAGAGCGATTTTAGACATCCCATAATGTGGTGCAGTAAATCGTTGAGCAGAACTAGCAAAGAATAAACTTTATTGTAAATAAGTTACAAAAAGTTAGTTAAATGCATACATAGACTCAATACATTCATACAATTACAGACTCTCAAAACTGAGGACACAAGGATGTGCAGTATTCAGGTAATATGCTAGATGCCGAATAGTGACAATTAACCTCTATCTCGATTGTGGAGCCCTTCTAGATAGTCAATTAGGGTTGATAGGGGGTATGTTTACGGTCTCGTAGGGATGTTAGTAACTCCTTTTTATTTAAACTTTAAACAGAAATAGCCTCTGCTTTTAGGCTTTGGCATTATCGTAACATGTTTTTGTTAGAGTTCCCATTCATGGTGAACATTCATCAGGAGCACTGTAGTTAGGGTCACTAGTGATGCGGGGCTCTCCGCTTAAGAAACCCTCAGGTCTCTATTGAATCAGCTTCCAAATTGATAACCATAGTTACACGTGACTGCTACATTATCTGCTGTCCAAGAACAAAACAAAATAACTATTAGTGTTATATTAAATGTGAGGGATACAAATGTAATCCCTTGACCATCTAGGATCTTGCTCTTGGCTATGGGTCACTGCTAGTGTCCAGAGTGGTCTTGATGCTTCGCCATCTGCCATTTCTTTAGCTGCGGAAGGTGGGTGCCTCCAGTCATTGTGCCTGCACTGGGATTATTTGTTGCTTTCATAGTTTGTACATCAAACTGTGAGTCTCTTGTAGTTCCCATATTTTCCTGGTTCATTGTTCCACTTATGGCTTGAAAGTTGACGCTGTGGGAAGGTCCTTTGTTTGTTTCTGGTTTGTTTGGGTTGATGCTGGGTCAGGTTGCAAGTTCTTCGGGACCTGATCTTTTAAGCCACAGCCGGGAGAGAAGTCCTCTACTTTCAGGGTAGTTTTGTGCTGCTGAAGATGTTTTCACTGAAACTGCAGACATGTTTACCTACCTTATTGGGTTGTAGGGTGAACACTTTTTGATACTTCCCCTGAGGGGTCCCTCTGGCATCGAGATTATTTGGTGGTGAATCTCAACATTTCCCTCAGACTTCTATTGTTGGTCCTCCTGCTCTTCTGCTTGTTTCTCTGGAGTTTCTGGTCCGTCCTTAGACTCCTAGAACAATTCTTTGTGGTCTCTCCTGGCTTTCCGTGGGGTTGGTCACTGCAGAAACTGCACCTGTGGGATGAATCCGATTTACTTCCAATAAAGCGGATGGGCCAATGACTCTTCCCATTATTCCCTATATAACTTTGAACCTACTCTGGTAAATTGATTCTGGGGTACTCGCCTGCCCCTGGACATTTTACCCTTGCTCTGCAAGGTACTTGGTGATCTCTGGACCAAATTCTGGTACTTAGCTTTGATTTGTAAACCGTTTTTTACAGTAATGCTCCACATTTCTCCAATGGGACTGTATTTTGTAACATTGTAAATATGTTTCCCTTAAATGTATAGCTAAGGTTACTGCTTCTTAAATGTCACTTCAGTAATTGTTGAAAGACTTTGGCTGTGTTTTGAAACTGTTCCTTACTCTCTATGCTTGCGTGTATTATCCTGCATGTATTTGAATTAATTTTAATATTCTGTCCTAGAGGGAAATGTTGTAGGTCCCATAATCAGTGTTTCCCTTTTTTCCCCTTCCCCTACCAGTGTGTTAGCTGCTGACCACCTGGTCCAGGGTCTTCAACAATTGGGTTGAGTATTAAGTACTGTACAGAATTGTGCAGGCCCATAGGGTGCTTACCTATTACTTAGTTTTTTTGGCTTCCTAGTTCTCTCTACCCCCCGTTACATTATGCTGGAGTCTGCCTTTGGTAGTGTTGACATTGGGTTAGGAATGTCCTTTATAGACATTACTGTTTTTATAATATACTGGAGTTATTTTTAATACTGAGTATTTTTCCTCAACTTCTTATTTTGGCCCGATGCGTGTGGACTAAGTGCGCCTTTGTGTCAAGCTACTACTCCTACCTGAGACACAGCCTTGTCGTTCTGTCCACGTTATCTCCACTAACTGAGGTTTGGCTTCCCTTCCTTATCATGTGCATTAGTTTCGCTTTAGGGTAAGTGGTAGTAGTGCACTCAACCGAGGGTGGTACAAAAACTGACTGAACAGCTACTGTAGCCATAAAAAGCCACTAGAGGGTGCAACAAAATAGAAGTTCACAGCTATACAGCAGCATGTAACCTGACACACATTCTGGGTTCGAAAATGCAAGTAGGGGCAAAAAGGGGTTAGGAGAGAATACGTTTTGGAACGTCTTGTGAGCTTATGAGCTACAAAAGCCATTACACATTAAAAATGAGTTTATCTCGAGTGTTAACAGTTTAAAAATTAAAATGTAATTGGTCTCCACTGAACCTTCGGTTTACACTTCACCAAAAAGGAAAATAGATCAGAAAATCGACACACCATTAAAAAATGCAATTAGGCTATACAAGTGTGTCCAACGTGGATCTGTGCCCTAACACCAGCTTAGAGACTTGAAAGCAGGAGGTGCCAGAAGGAGTCATTAGGGGAATCCAGACCCAAAGAAGGAAACTGAGCTGGAAGCCTGGTAAAGGATCTATCTTACCCCTTGGCAGAGACCGGATTATGAGAAGTAAAGAAACCTTTGAGCCTGCTGATGGCAATCATTTCCACAGTAGTGCCTATGCTCTTTTGAAATGGCTATAGTCTCTGTGCTCTCAAATTGTCTTGCTACCTGCTTTTTCAAAAATGTTGGTATCCACTCTTTCTCAATCTTCAGTCTCCCACTCATGTCTTCACCCCCTCCAAGAGGGTTTCCGTCAGGGCCATATCACTGAGCTCATCCTTAATGCTGTCTTGGACGATCTCTGCCCGACTTTGGATTCTGGCTGAATTTTCGCATTGATAGCATTGCAGAATTTGATAGTTAATCACTGCATTCTGTTAGGCACTGTCAATGCTACAGGATTCCCTGGCAGATGCAGTTGTAGGTGACGCACAAAGTTTTTAATATGATTCTGGCCTTAATGGGTAACCAGTGGATCTCCCTCCTAATATTGGAGATATGGTCAGACTTTTATTCCTAGAGCTGCCTGTAATGCTTTATTTTGCATTAGCTGTAATTTGTTTAGATTCGAGTTGGAGGTCCCTAGAAGTAGAGCATTACAATAATCCAACTTTGATAGATGGAATCGGGGCCCTGGCCAAGATAATGCAATTTGTGGGTTTGAGGAACTGTCGGCTTAATGCAATTCATTTGTATGTATGTGAGAAGTAAGAAGTGGATGAAGATGGAACAGAAATGTGTTTTGCCATGGTAAGATTGGCGTCTAGGTATACTCCCAAGGTTTTTATTTAAGTACTAGTATCGGCGTACCATCGATGTTGATTGAGGAATAGTCTGAGTGGAGGGCACCTATTAACGTTTGGGATCCCACAATGAGAATCTCAGTCTTCTCATCGTTAAGGCAAAGACTATTCAAGGTCATCCAGTTTTGGATGATGGCGTAGGTTTTATTAATGGTCAATGTGTCCTGGTCACAATTACCTAAGATGGGTATGAGGATCTGGGTGTCATCTGCGGAATGAGTGTAGATGACAGCCTTATCGTCTAATGCTGAGAAGAGAAGCTTCATGTAAGCATTGTGTAGTGTTGGCGACAGACATGACCCTTGGGGCACCCCGATTGGGACTGGGATGGGATCAGCATTGTCTTTACCGATGGACACTCTAGATGTACGTTCGAATAGAAAGGATTTGACACAAAGGGTGGCATTTTTGGAGAAACTAAAGTCATTGGCTAAGGTAGTGCATAGTTTGTCATGGTCAACAAGCTCTAATGCTGCAGAGAGGTCCAGTAACAATAGTATGCAAAGTTTCCCTGCATCTCTGATGGAGTCCATCTGCATTTTCAAATCAATGAGTGCCGTTTCAGTACTATAGTTGGGCCTAGAGCCAGATTGTCTGGCACCTAAGAGCTATTTTTTTTCAAAGTGGACTTGGATTTGTGAGTAAGCAATTTAATCTGATCTTCAGCAGGAAAGGGACGGTGGTGAAAGGTTGGTAATTCGTAGGCACAGTCTGGTCGAGTGTTATTTTCTTTTAGTAATGGGGTAACCCACGCTTCTTTAATAGTAGCCGGGACCGTGTTAGTATTAAAGGAAGCGTTGACAAAATTAGTAATAATGGGGGTGAAGGTGGGAGCACATATTTTAATTAAGTTATCCCCTTTACAATTGGAAGCTTGGAGTTTGGCAATCGTATTGTTCACTAGCTCTTGGGTCACTGGGGTGAAGTGGAATAGTAGTGCTTCATTGTCATTTGATTTTATGATAGTGTTATTCAGGACTTTCTTTTCTGCTAGTATTTTACTTTTAGAGGTAATTTTATTTTGGAGTAGCAAGATTTTGGCGGCTAGTGCATCTTGAATGGTGGTGCACCATTCTTTGCTAGAGTTGGCTAGAGTGGTAACCTGGATAGGATTTTCCAACTCTCTGAGAATGGAAAATAGCTCTTTTGGATCCGATACAGCATTGTTAATGTGAGTGTTGTAAGCATTGGCTTTGTGAGTAACAATCACAGCTTTGTAGATTTTGCTTGCTGCATGGAAGGCTTCTGCAGAGTCTGTAGTTGGTGATTATTTTAATAGATATGTTTGAGCGATCGTTTAGTTCGCCTGAACCAGAAACACGTTCTTTTATCCGCACATCGCGTTTTGGTCGTGAGTGGTGCAAAGGACTCAATAGTAGAAGTAAAGTACTTATGATGGGTGTCTGCAATGAGGCATGGTTTGTCACTTATGAATGCATAGGTTTCTAAGGCTTTGCTCAGGATGGGGACTAAGTTCTCAGCAGTGAGCTTTTGGATATTTCTGGTTTCATAGGTGTCCATTGCCTTGAACCTTGGCGGGCATATTTCATTGCAGGTAAGGGTGAAGTTTACACTATGGTGGTCTGACCATTCGAGAGTTGCGATTGACTCAATAGCTAATGCAGCATTCAGTGAGAGTATCTAGTACAGTGTTCTCCCCTTGATATGGGTAGGGGAATTCACAAGTTGTGAGAAATTTATATCTTTAAGGGCAGTGTGCAGGGCTTCTGCTTTGTGGTCTTTGCTGTTGAAGCCTAACTTCAGGTCACCAAGGATGATGCATTTAGTATTGGGTTTGATGATCAGGGCTAATAGCAGCGGTATGTCAACTTCTGGATGGGCATTCGTGTTGGGCGATCTGTATATCACCACAAAATTGATAGTAGCTTTGTAATTAGTTGCAAATTTGGCTAAAAGAAGCTCGTAGCCTTCTGTTTTCAAGGAGGCAGGATCTTAAGTGTAGGTTGGTCTTCGCTATAATGGCTACACCACCTCCATGGGTATTGGATCTGTCTGTTCTAAGGGTGGTATAGTCTGGTGGGATGGCGAGGGCTAGTAACGGTCCAGAAGCTTGGTGATGCCAGGATTCTGTGACCATTAGGAGGTCCAGTTGTTGAATAATAAGGTTGTGTATCTCTATGGCATGGGCTCCTAGCGGTCAGGCATTGATAAGGGCACCTTAAAGGTCGAATGGTAGCTTCAGTTTTAGGTGCAGTAGAAGAAATCGGCACCTGACTATCTGAGGAGATGGCCGATTGTTCATTGCTCACTGCTGCAGGTTTCTTGTAAGAATCGTTTTGGTGGTTGGGCTTGGGCTTGGGCTTCGCCTGATCCGGCTCTACTATAAGTACTTTAGTACGTGATCTTAGACGATGGAGTCTGTCATTGCCCTAGCTAGGGTAAGAAACTGAGTTGTGAAAGGTTTTCGGAATGTAAGGTAAGAGACAGAGGTGGACGCTGGATTATTATGCCATACTTTGGTATGTGATCTAAGGCGATAAAGTCTAGCATTGCCCTGAATGGGATAAGAAGGTACTTCGTTCGTGGTAGTTAGTATACATTTGGAAGTGGTCTTGAGTGGGAAGATGGTGAACTGTGGGTTATTTAGGCTTCTAGTGGCAGTAGGTGTGCGTTAGCATGATCCTGGATAGGAGGGAATGCTGAAGTGTGGGGTAGAAATGGGGTGGGGCAGGGGATGGGATTATGCCAGAGGCATTCTAATCTGGTGAGACCATTACCAAAGCTGATGAAGTGGCTCCCTGTACAAGGTGGACAGTTAACTGCAGTGCAAAATGGGAACATGATTATGAATATTCAAACTAACATTATTCTATTCTTTGTAGGAAGGTAACTGGGATGGTCCTGCAGCAGAGGCTCCTTATATACCTAATCAACCACGCATTACTAGAAGTGTGGTGTATAATTCATGTCAACCGGAATTACTTTTTATCAAGAGACAGAGTGAAGTACAGTGCATTATTAATTTGGGCACATCGTGGTTGAGCATCAATGTTGCAGTCTGACTAATATACTATGTTAGTGAATGCATGGTTGACCTCCAAATGGCGTAGCATATCAAAATGGGTAGAATAGCGAATATAGTGGCCTGCAGATAGATATAATACGTGCAGTTGAGCCGTGAGTAGTGTGACTTTTCAGTATTTACTCTAAGGAATATGGCTATATTTCAAGACCACGACTGTGCTGGCCTAAAAGTAGGTAAAGCAGCACTAGTGAATGAGGCAATCTCCCTCAATAGAGGTTAGTCTATCGTACAATAGTTCATATGCACACACACCGGTGATAGCCATCGAACAAGTCTGTTTTTCCACCTGATAATTGAGTTTAGGCTTTGCGTACAATGGCTGGAAATGATGGGTGACAAAGATAGAACAGGCTACATAGGCTTTGCAGTAATGCAGACGTCTGACTGATCAGATCAACAGTGAAGTGGCCGGCAGATAGCAGTGATGGAATACTGCGGAACTATTAGCTACATAGACATTTCAGAGCAACCTTATGACGGGCTATGCACACAATATGACCTGAAGTGATTTTATAAATTAGCAATGGTTGCAATAGAGGAGTGCTCTGCCTCCACTGGAGTGTGGGCGTAGGAAGATGTTATGAGCGGCAGGATGATTTGAATTTAAATACACAATACTAGTGAGAATACAAGACACTTAATGGGCACGGGGGCAGACCGGTATCGCAAAGCTCTCGTATCTCAGCAGACGAGCTGACGAGCAATGTAATTCAATACTGATGATTTTAGAGTGTTGCGGAAGCGATGGGCTCAATGTTACTTACAGTTCTTGATATTCACGGCTCCTGTCCCGAGCCTGTCGGAGCCGGGCGGGACGCAGGTACTAAAAACTCTGCTCAGACAGGCTCGGGACAGGAGCCTTTTTTGATTGCCTTCTGCGAGTGCCGGCTTCGCCTGCCGGTTGCTGCAGATTGGCTAACTAGGCACCAATCAGCTGTGCTGGACTGCTGGGCAACTGGAGGAGGCAGTCTGGTGTGGTTTGACGGCAGCCATCTTGGGATGAGTTCTAACCCACGCAGTTAGGTGGGGAAAGCATGTCTGATGATCTTAGTATGCACAAAGTAGCGATTTTAGCAAGCTGTGCTAAACACTAGCAAAAGTGTTGTCGTAGCTTGCGATTTCTCAATAATAGCAGAGATCTTGCCAGCAGATTTATGGAAACAGGTTAGGTCTGTATACGATGTACCTGTTATGGGCGATACCTGGGTTGCACCCGAACTAGCTGATAGGTCAAGAAAAGCTGTCGAGAAACCTCCACAGAACATATTGATATTACTGAATCACATCATAACCAAACTCCAGACTTTGGTGCCCGAGAAAAGAATCATTTGAGATAAATTAACCGTATGCATGCAAGGGAAGACGGAGGAAGCCAAAGAGTATTTCAACAGGTTTGCGCAAGTGTTTTCGGATTTCAGTGGTCAGGATATGAGAACGGAACCAGGAAAAAGATTGTTGATAAATTTGTATTGCCCGACATTCAGTCTCAAATCACGGTCTCTGAAAGTGCATGGCAGACTAAGTTGCAAATCCGAAATTCTACATATGGCCCAGTATTATGAGAATAGAGTGAACAATGAGAAGGAGAAGATTGAAAATAAAAGGTTGACCTAAAAACTAGGGTGCTCCTGCAGCAAATTGCAAGAGGACCACACAGAGGAAATGCTCAACAGACAAGACAGTTTACCCCACAAACAAGGACGATAAATATAAACTAATGTACATATTGTAAGCAGGAGGGCACAGTATCCGTTCCTCCAGCAAAAAGCTTGAGGAACATCCAGTATCCGTTCATACAGTATCCGTTCCTCGAGCATGTAGCAATGGCATGCAAGGACCGAATAGAAATCAGTTTTCCCAGAACCAGCAATATGAAGATAATGCAGGGAGCCAAGATGGGCAACAAAATACTAGAAGCGCAAATGTTTTTGACAATGCTACACACACATATTTTTCTGAAGATTTTACATCGGAATACATTTTGTTTCGCTAGGGCAGCCCGAAGCAGGGTCAGAACATACTCCTATGCCCATAGACATGAAAGGACCCTACGAAGAAATAAAAGTTGGGGATAGGGCGCACACTTTTCTGGTGGACACAGCAGCTCTAAAATGCTCTGTTGACCACACAAAGGTTACAGATGGTCCCCCTGTCAGGGCAACAAAATGTATTGGGGTTCTTTGCTACCCCAGTAGTAAGCCCGTTCTCTAAACCAGAGCCGATTTCTTTAGGGCCTTTCACTGACTCATGTCCATTTTTATTGACAACCAACTGCAGTGAACATCTGCTGGGATTGAATTTATTGAAAAATTTTGCGCAGTGATTTACTGCTCTCCAGGTGGAGTGTACTTGACCATTTCGCCACAGCTGAATTCCACCTCACAATTCAGGGCTTTGCCTTTACCCAGTGAATTGCACCAGGTACCTACACATTTATGGGCGATAAATGACAATGATGTAGGAATTCTAGATGTTGAACCAGTGCACATTGTTTTAAAATCCGGTGTTACATTGTCTCGCATTCCATACTATAAAGTTTCAGTTAATGGTGAACAAGCACTAAAAGTATTGTCTCAGTTTTAATACATCAAGGTGTGATAGAAGAAATCTCTGGTAGCACATGCACTAGTCCTGTTTTGCCTGTTTATAAAGAAAGGTGTCAATGCATTTATCTTTGAGCGAGTAACAAGGTAGTCACACCAGTTTCCCATTGTTCCCGGCACTTTTTTTCCATTTATTTTTTTTTTTAGCATCCACATTCACCCAGATAGCAGGTACTTGTTTGCCTTCTCTCTTGGGGGACGCTCCTTTGCTTTCACACGAATACCGCAAGGATACACTGAGTCCTAGCATTTACATTAGGGCCCTTAAGGAACAACTAGGTACTCTAGAATTACCTTCCACTTGCACACTTGTACAATACATTGATGACTTACTTATTGCTGTAAATTCAGAAGGCGCTTGCAAGGAGGGTACTATTTTGTTACTAAAGCATCTAGCTGATAATGGTCATAAGGTCTCAGGAGGATAGCTCAGCAACAATATGCTCGCCTTGGAAGCAAGACGACACGGAGCAACACAGGTTCGACCCCGGGTCCGGGCTTAGAAACCTCTGGGTATTAAGCGCGTTATAAATAACCCATCATATTGTATCGTAAAACCTCTTTGAAGAAATTTCAGCATTGTCAACAGGAGGTCGTCTATTTAGGCTATCTCCTGTTGAAGGAGGGAAGGCGCTTGGCACCTGAAAGGATACAGAGCATCTCTAATATGGAGATACCAAATATACTCTACAGAAAGAGGTTAGGCTGCCTGTGGCAGGCAATGGATTGCAAATTTCACTTTTGATCAAGCCTTTGTTGACACTGACAAAGATGTAGCGTTACCTCTACTGTGATAGTGCCTCACTCGGTAGATGTACTACTGAATCGAACGCAGACTCAGCATCTCACATCTGCCCGGCTCGCGAGATACAAGCTAATATTTGCACACCACATCAAAATGAAGAGCTGCTGTTCTTTGAATCCAGCCGAACTATAACCTCCTCTAAACGAGGACAGTACTAATGACACAAACTCCCTCCCCCTATGATTGTCTTTGTCACTGAACAAGATACAAGTGGGAGGATTGATATAAGCGACACACCCTTGCCATCCCCGGATGGGGAAATATTTTGTGATGGTTCATGTATCAAACTCCCAGATGGCACTTCTACGGCTGCTTATGCAATTACCACCTTAGACACAATTATCGAAAGTAGGAACATTCTTCACAACAGTTCCCAGGCTGCGGAAATAATTGCTTTGACTAGAGCGTGTGAGCTATCCCAGGGGCTTGGAGTGAATATTTATACAGTACGCCTTTGGAGTAGCTCACAAGTTTGGGAGATTGTGGGTCAAAAGTGTATTTTTAACATCTCATGGCACTAAAATTCAACATGGTCCTTTGATAGTGCAACTATTATCAGCATTGGCTCTGCCTAAACATCTAGCCATAATGAAATGCGCAGCACACCAGAGGGTAACTGACCATATTGGGAGGGGGAATGCATTCGCAGGCAAGCTAGCCAAAGAAACTGCCACAGACACACAATCAAGAATGCATGTGTTGGACTCTGCTAGGTGGGTTACTGAGACTGGGATGATGGAAGAGGGCATTAGTAGGGTGAAAGAAATTCAGGCCGAAGCCACAGCCAAGGAGATTGAACTATGGGGTACTGGCCCCGCAGGGTTGGATAGTGAGGGTTGTTGGGTTGATCATGAGAAACCGAGGTGGATGCTGCCCAAAGCTTATGTAACAGCTGTAGTTACTATGGCACATGGGCCAGTTCACATTAGTGCCAAAAGCATTTGTAAACATCTAGACCCAGTATGGAGTAATGACAAAAATTCCCAAAATTGCAGAACAATTAGTTCAGAACTGTATGATCTGTCTACAACAGAACATTGGAAAGGGAACACCAGTGCCTAAGGCTAGTTTTGGACCCCCGTCCATGCCATTCAAAGTGATTAATTTAGACTTCATTGAGATGGAGCAATGCCAAAATTACAAGTATATGTTCATAGTGATATGTGCATTCAGTAAATGGGTTGAGGCTTTCCCTTTAAAGATAATACTGCCATAGCCAATGGAAAAGTCATGCTAAAAGAATACTTTCCTAGATTTGGATTACCTAGAGTAATGTTGTCCGATAATGGACCACATTTTATTGCCGCTATCATACTTACAGGTATGTGAGGAGCTACAGATTAAGAAGGGTTTCCTTTCTGCAAGGCATCAAGAGTGCCGGGTTAATTGAACGCCACACTGGCATCCTTAAGAACAAACTAGCGAAGGTGTGTGCACATTGCAACCTGAAATGACCCGATGCCCTACCACTAGCACTGTTATCTATGAAAACTACTGCCCAGGCAAAAACAGGGGTGATGGGGAGACCTGCTAATGTATGGAACGCACCCAGGCCTAAAATTGTCAGACTTCGAATACCCACTATTGTCTGATTACTGTGACCAGTTAACGCAAAATCTGCGTTTGGTTCACCAACAGGTTCTTGCGGCACTGCCTGATAAATACGTGGGTCCTGGTCACTGCATTCGATCTGGTGATTAACTACTGGTGAAAGACTTTGAGCGAAAATACAGTCTTGCCGATCATTGGAAAGGACCCTATCTGGTGCTACTGGCTACTCAGGCGGCTGCTCGATTGGACGGGAAGAAACACTGGCTTCATGCAGCACACCTGAAACAAGTGCCTTTGTCCTATGACGAATGAGAGAAGGAGGAGGGCAAAGATCTTGAAACCAAGTGTGTGCCTTTCAGTGATGGCACAGGTCCTGGTCCTGAGACCAAGCAACCTGATTGTCCAACACTTTCACCACTTTCTTCGGATACTGATCCGTTGTTCACGAATCACTCTGTACCTGGAGTGACCAGGTGCAATCTTTGACTACGGAATTAGCTAGAGGATGACATTTTGTAGTTAGGAAAGTGTGGTAAGAATACTGCACCCACAAGAAACCAACGGAATTCCCTCTATTCCCCCCCGAAAAACACAAACGCTTGTTTGAAGGCAGAGAGGGGGGCCGAGAGGGGGCTGGGCAGAGAAGACTAACAAAAATTGATTTGACTACAAGCCAGATTGGCCACCCAGGTTTGTCTTTAATAGGCAGCGAAACCTGAAAGATAGTTTAGTACATACCTACACCAAAGAAAAAAAGGTAGTCGACCCACAAAGAACACTATGGGAACTTCCACCAGTAGTTGGGAATTTTAAATGTGGGAACTGTTCCGTATGCGTCCTAACAAAAAACTTGACAAGTGTAAATCTTAAAGGATGAGAATGCCACTTAAACACGTTCACCAACTGTCAATCCCAATGGGTTGTGTACGGTATCCAATGCCCCTGTCATCTATTGTACATTGGAAAGACCAAGAGACCAATAAAACAACGGATTGGCGATCAAGTATTAGAAATCAAACTGTAAATAAACCTCTAGTAGCACATTATGCGCGTCTGAAGCACAAGCCCAGTGATATATTTTGGTTTGTCATTCAGACTGTACAGATCTCCAAAAGAAGCAGAATGAAGATCTTACATTGAGGAAATGCAAGCAAAAATGGATATATAACCTGGACACGGTGGAGGGCAGCCTAAACTCTGCGGTTGAATGGGGCATATTTTTCTAACTTTTTCCCAACAATCACCAAATATTTGTCAGCTGACATGGAATTTAGTATGGAATTCGGTGAGCCGGGCCGCACAGTAAATCTACACAAAAATTCCTCCAAGTACAACGCATATAAAATGATAAATGGGAATGAAGGCCACAAAACACCTGTCCATGTGATATACCTGAAGAGACACCCAAATGCGGAGTCACAACAGAGGGAAAAACACCCTGTGTTTTCTCGACCTGATCAATAAAAACATGGAGATCATTCTGACCTGTATATATACGGAAGCGACCATACAGGGAGCCTTGTATAGAACAAAAAGAAATGGGGACACATGCAAAATATAATGTATTATGATGTATCAATTTGCGAAACCTTTTGAAATATATGCAATTACGTGAACGAGGCAAATAGCCAGTAAATTTCAACTTTATAATGGCGGCAAACTTTACTGTATTATAACACTGCACATGAAAGACAATTGTAAAAATGTATGAATTTCGCAAACTATAGCCACCAAA
Organism: Ambystoma mexicanum; assembly: GCF_040938575.1. NCBI lineage: Eukaryota > Metazoa > Chordata > Amphibia > Caudata > Ambystomatidae > Ambystoma > Ambystoma mexicanum. Next base: position 311,153,048 of record NC_090921.1, read on the forward strand.
TGATTAGCACATACGTTTTATAAACAATAAGTACCACAACATGGTGGGACAATGGAACCGCACACACAGGATGTGACGGTCAGGTGTTTTGCAAGATTAGGAAACGCAGAACACACGGAATGATGTAGATTAGACGAGCCGCGACAACAGCCTGAGGACTGTGCTGGGGAATCGACACACCAATGTTTGCTGCGGTCTTTAGGGAAACAAAACGGAGATTACAAAACCTTTATTTGTAAGTTTCTACGTTTTCTATATATCTAAGCGAAACTCCTGGAGATGTAAACGGCTTAATGCTTGCATACTGCATGTGCCGCGTACGGGAGAAGGGCGCATGTGTTTGTTTGCAACTTTAATAATAGTCCAATGAACTCAAAAGTAGGTGCTCTGGGCGCGTCCACCACTCGGGTAATTAATAACATCCGAATGATAGTGATGTCTTATCGCATACCGTCGGAGAGTAGAAGAGGATGTAAGCATAAATTAATGAAGTGAACGACCTGGTTTGTGCCAAAAGTAGAAGTCCTCCCTAATTGCCAAGAGTGAGCCAACACAAATTCCACATCTGATTTTTTGTTCAACGGTGGTGGAAGCATAACGAAAGAGCAAGACAAAAGTTAGAAGAACTCAGAATAGATGCTGACTGAAGAAGGCAGATATTCCCCACGATTTCAGCAAGACCAAGAGATTGGCTCGCGAGTGTGGAGCAGCCATCAGAGAGGTCAGTGATCCACGATGATGGTAGAAATGTCCATGAATCTGGTTGAGAAACAACCCTGATAATAATCATATCTGGGTTATATACAGGTGAATTCAAGGTTCAGCCTCCACAAACAGAAGGAAATAACACAGGGAACAGATTAACGCAGCCCTAGACAAGGAAAGAAGAGACCCCCTTTCCATAAACAATTTCGAAAAGCTCTTGTACGACCAGAGAAACTGACCAGGTCAGTGGGGTGCAAAAATGGGGATATAAACCTCATAATGTATGAATCATGCCGTCTTAAATATTTAAAATGTTAATGTACACATTTTTACTTTTACTTTTGTCTATAGTAACTGCAAGTTTTGAATCATTGGGGAGTACATGAATGTTAAATCAACACCAAAGCAATTACCTGTCCTGAAGAGAGAGAAAAAACACAGAGTGTGACACCAGGGATGGTGTGTAAATGCGACTCTAACTGAAACATATATAGACATATCTATTAGAAATAAAAATAAATTTGTCTAGCTATAAGAAACTGCAATAACTGTCTCCCTTTGTCAAGTTTTCCTTCAAAAGAAAACAATTGAGAAATGACAACAATTGTGATATATGCCCCTAAATTGGGCTTGCTAAAAATCAAGATAAATGTTTGTTTCTTTTTTATTGCTTGCCTTGTGGAAAAGCTCTCATGAATGTGTGATTGTGTGTTAAATGAATAAACTTTTTTTAATCAGTTTTAGATATCGGCATGACCTCGTATAAGAACAAATAGCTGGTTATGTTCTCACCTCCCACAGCATGGTGAGAAAGGTTTAGGTTGGTACATATATCCACTCTCGTTATCAACTGCTGCTTATGCTTCTTTTGGTAAATGGAATGATAGCACCACTGGTAACTTTGAAGGGACAAACATCAACGGATTGATTCAACAAGTATAGCTGCCTCTAGGATGCTCTGTCTTTGGTAAGAAAAGCACAACCAATGTTGCCTCTACCAAATATACAGATAAGAGATCTCGACCCTACCAATCAATATCATCTAGAATGTCACCAATGGGGAATAGGGAAGCAACTCCACCATTTTACACCATCAACCACGATCCCGATACAGTACCATTTTGTTTAAAGAAAGTAGGTTCCCGGTATAAGTGTACATATGACTAATGTATGCACACTGCAACTTTGAGAAACGAGACACGGCCCTTATACATTTGGTGGGACCCATTTACTTTGTCTGTGGGAAACAAGCGAATCCATGGTTACCCAAGGATTGGCAGGGAACATGTTACTTGGGGATACAGCAGCCAGGAGTTTACATAGCATCAACTGCAGAAATACATAAACGACGCCTTAGGAGAGCGATCAATGATGAGACAGCTCTCCAGATATTTGGGGATTTAGCAAAATTCATGATTCCATTTTGGGGACAAATAAACTCTCGAGACATTAGGAAATTGGCTAGTGTTAGAGAAAACCATTACTGAAACAGATATGTTTGATATGACATTAGAGCAAAGAGCTATTCGATTAGTCACACTTCAAAATAAAATGCTCTTAGATGTCATGTTAGCTGAGCCTGGATGAGTTTGCAAAATGGTTTAGTCAGCATGTTGCGTTTACATACCTGACTCCTCCCTTACTGTGTTCCAAGCTATAAGATTACATACCCAGAGTTCTGAAATTCAGGTCGATGAAGGAGATTGGAATATTGGGACATGGGCTTGGAATCTATTTAGAACCTGGGGTTGGAAGATATTCTCTGCACTTGCCATTTTCATTGGAGTGATCTTGTTCTGTTGCTGTTGCATACAGTGCTTGCCAGTTTTAGGTTCCATACTAAGAAACTGCTGCTCTAGAACTCTGGAAAAATGTAAACCTACACCTTATCCCCCTGTTGATATAACTAATGCCTTCATTTTGTAGGATGTGTAAATCATACTGTTTATGGCTATCGAGCTATATTAGTCTGATTATATAACTTCAATGTGTTAGCTTAGGCTAAAAGTAGGGTTTGTGAAAATGCGACTATTGTGTGTTATTGTTAGCGTAGGTGCAAACTTTGAAGTGCGCCATACAGATTGCATTCAGATTTCTTTGCTCCCTTATTGGGTTTTCATTCTGCATGCAGAAAATGATCGCCACCTCAAAGGCTGGCAAACGTATCTCTGCGAGCTTTCAACAGGCAGACGCAGACAGACAAGGATAAAGGGTAGTGTATGTTCCTCTCTGTCTTCTGCTATCCGAAGCTAATCACACGATTCATGTTTAGAAAACATAATGTCCCATGCACTTTCTAGAGAGGAAAAGCTAATTGAACTACGGATCCGAAATGCAAAATGCCCTTTTCGTCTAACACAAACATTGATAATGAAGCACAAGGAATGTCTCCTGATGAGAACGTGATGAACTTACTCGCTCTGAGAACAGTAAATTGTACAGAGGTGACGCAGAGCGAGGTACCATATGTCGCCATGGAAAAGACCTGCGTTGCGTAGGTCCTAAACTATATATTATTTCAGCAACCAAAGCGAATTTGAAGTGTACTTGGCCTGTTCCCCCATGTGTATTGCTCAATTTCTCTGACTGTACACAGACATAGCAGAACTTGGGTCCGCTTAAAACGAGAATAAACTTTTGTGACTGGTGTGCTTCATTTATTCCAGTAACTCAGATTTGGAACTAACAGAGGCAGCCATAGAAGGCCGAGAATCCTCGGAAGAAGAGGTCGAGGAGGTTGCAGAAGTTCTCGCAGAGGAGGAGAAGGCAGACCGTGATGACAAAGGACCACAGGGTCCAGAGGAAGGGGACGACATGGAAGACGTGTTTGATCCAGGCAGTATTAGACACCTGAAGTCTACAGAACGGCTGCTTCCCCCAGGGTGGCTCAGTATATGACGTAACGCTTACGCAAACCCCTGGAGTTGGAAGTGCCCTCAGAATGAGCGCGGACTCCCTAGTAAGATCATGGAGAATCCAGAACTGGATGCCAAGATGGTCACATTTGTGACTAAAGCCATGCAGGACATCAGAGCAGTAGACCCGTGCCTTGAAGTCCTGTCCGGATAAATTTCTGCATATGGCAGGGCACCTCGTGAAAATTATAGACCTGGCAGAAAGGTCCAGAGATGCAAGCTGGCCAACTGGGCGCACAGAGCGGTTTGCTTTCTGGGTAATGGCAGTTGTGCCCTGTTGAAAGGGAGACGCCGTAGCCTATTGCTGAAGATTGACACCAAGTTAGGACACCTCGCCTATTACGAAGCAGGCGAGGCAGCAAAAGGCATGCTTTTGGCGAGGCGTTTGCCAAGGAAATGTCCTGATTCGTGTGATCCTATATGGTGCTGGAGAAGGCTCAGACATCCATCCGTAAAATATTCCCCGGACGGGTTTTCGCTGGGGCTGTTCACCATAGAGGCTTTGCAGCCGGTCGCACCTTCACAAGACGGCCTCAGGGACCCAGGACACAGTTCTGGGAGAACAGACAACGGGATGCTTTTTTTCTGACTAGTTTCCATGGGAGAAGAGGCAGAGGGGATTTCTGACAGCACAATTCCATTGGCGGTAAGTGCGCAGAGCGAGAGTTACCCCAGTGCTGGGGGGCGTACAGCATTGCATATAAGCAAGTGGCACGCGATATCGAGCAATGCCTGGGTGTTGCAGGCTATAGTGGGTTCAAACTTAGTTTTTGGGTGCTCCACAACAGACCCGTATCCCGACCAGTATAAGATCATCAAAGCAAAAGGCGTTTCTCCTCAAAAGGGAGCTTCTAGCGCTAGTGGAGAAAGAGGTGATGGAGAAGTGTCCCGACTGAAGTACAGTGTTTTACAGCAATATGTTCCTAGTGCACAGGAAAGGGAAGTCGAGACCATTTATCAAACTAAAGGAGTTGAAAGGGTGGCTGATTTACAAGCACTTCAAGATGGAGGGCATTCACCTCCTCAGGGACTTGTTGTGAAAGGTAGACTAGCTAGAGAGGCTGGATCTGAAAAAATGCCTACCTGACCATTCCAGTGGCTCAGGAGTTCAGAGATTATCTCCAGTTTTACTGGAAAGGGCAGAGTTGGTGTTTTGCGTGCCTGCCTTTTGGCCTAGCAACGGCCCCCTGGGCTTTCAGGAAAGTGATCCGGCCAGTCGCGGAAGCCATCAGAAACCTAGGCATCAGATTTATTTACTTAGACGATATCTTGGTGCGAGCTCAAAATAAGTCTGCCTTGACGGAATAAGTGCTCTGGGTGAGCGCTCTTTTGTCCTACCTCGGATTTCTGATCAATCGAGTGAAATCGGAACTCAGTCTGAAACAACAGGGACGTGCCGGAGTTGGTCATAGAGTCTGACGCAAGCAGGTCTGGCTGGGTTCGCCAGATGTGGTCAGTTACAAACAGGAGGGCGATGGTCAGAAGAAGAGTTAAGGCTACATACAAATTGCCTAGAGCTGCTAGCAGGGTTGTTCGCGGTGCAGGCGTTCGCCAAGGACTGAACTGTTGCATTCTGCTGGGGATGGACTCAGCAGTGCGTTACATAAACCAGTTAGGAGGAACAAGGTTGAAAATGTTAGCAGAGATAGTGAAGGATTTCTGGCATTATTGCCTGCAGAGGAAGTTGGTGATAGCAGTGGAATACCTTCCGGGGAAGCAGAACATGATAGCAGACTGGAACTCCAGATATCTGGCAGACTCCAGTGATTGGATGTTGAACAGACAGGTTTTCGCACAGTTAGTGTACGCGGCCCAGCAGAGGGAGACCTTTTTGCCGCCACATTGAACACACAAGTTCCCAAATATTACAGTTGGAGGCTGGACCCCGGTGCTTTAAGGACGGATGTGTTTCTGCACAGCTGGGTAGGAGAGCTTAATTATGCCTTTCCCCTGTTCGTTATGTTGATGAGGGCCCTAGCGAATGTTCACAGGGCGCGAGCGGAGGTAGTGATGGTAGCGCCACTTTTGAAATCGCAGGCGTGTGTTCTGATTCTCATGGAACTTTTGTGATTTCCTGAGACTGATGCCATGGGAAGGGGACCTGCTTTGCGACCCAATAGGGCAGGGACATCCCTTAGTCCAGACAGCGGCCCTGCAGCTTCTGGCGTGCAGGATTTCAGGAGACGATGGGACTTGCCAGGCCTTTCGAGTGAAGCTGCAGACTGTATGAGAGCTTCATGGGCCCACTCCACACTTGGGAGCTATGATGCTGCATCGGACAAATGGCAGGACTGGTGTGCACAGCAATGTGTTCATCCCGTTTCAGCATGTGTAGTTCACGTGCTCAATTTCCTAGCAGAAATGTCAGTTAGTGGGAGATCTTTTCGCACCCGGGAGTGTATAGATGCAATCTCCACGGGGCACGAGCGATGTGAAGGCCAACCTATCGGGGCACACCCAGCATAAACCTCCAGTTCCCAAGTACTCGGTGTTGTGGGACGTCGAAGTGGTATTTTGCCTCTTTAATAGCCAGATAATTAGCTTTTGCGAGTTCAGCGCTTGTCTGGCAGATTAGCTATGCTGTTGTGCTTGGTTTCATGTAGGAGAGTCTCCGATGTGAAAGCTTTAGAGGTTAATAGAAAGGTTTTCTATCCGGAGGGACGAGCCTTCCAGATTGCGCAGAGGACTAAGAGTGTGTCTACAGTCATTTCATAACCTTATTTTCCAGGAGAGCCCAAGTTGTGTGTGACGCGTAGCATTAAGGAGTATGAGAGTGACAACGGATATTAGGCCAGCAGGGGTTCAGCAGTTGATAGCTCGTAGGAAGCCTTTTCATGCGATAGCCACAGCCACCATAGCCAGGTGGGTTAGAGAAGTTGTGTTGGCCAGAAATAGACGCAAACATCTTTTGGGCCCACTCAGTCAGGAGAGTGATGGCATCCAAAGCATTTGTTTTAGGAGCTTCTTTGCATGATATAGTGAAGGCAGCAGACTGGTCTTCAGAGTCTATGTTTAAGACCTTTTACTTCAAACCAGTCTCTACTGTAGCTAATGTGGTATTAGAGAGCTTTAAACAAGCATAATGCTCGCGTCCAGTCTTGACACAGAATGAAGATTACACATGAGTGGCGGTAGGTAGTCTTGATTCTATTAAAGACACGGATGCAAGCATTATCCCGCCCTTGTACGCAGGGGGGGGTAGTGAAATAATTTGTTGTTGATATTTCGTCTGTCTCATGTATATGCTTATGTAGCCGGCGACTGCGTACTCCCACCCTAACTGTGTTTTTGGTTTGGGTGCTAGGAGACGAGACCAAGAGTAGCTGAGTGGGACGATGACTCCTGATTAAAGAAGCCCGGAACGGAGGAGTCGGCTTGGAGTCAGTTTTTTTCGAAGCTGTTGCAGTTTCACGTTCAGAAAGTTGCGAAATGTCACTGTTACAGTTTTCAAGACCTCAAAGAAAGTTGAAGTAGTGCAGTCAGGATGTGATGCATGGACGGTGCTGGTCCAGGATTGGTGGTGGGACAGAGGTCAAAACTACAGGAACACTGGGGACTTGTGGGGATTGGTAGTCCCAGATGATAGTTTTGTGGAATGTTTTTCTGTTTGTTCTGGTTACTGTTTAAAAGAAGAAAAGAAAAAGGAATGTTTTTTTTTTTTAACTGAGGATCTTAAGTTTAAAAAAAAAGCTGCTATGCGAAGTGGCATTAAAGAGTTTTAAGCATAAGGCTCGCCTCCGTGTCTTTGATAGAATCAAGACTAACGGCGCTAATAGCCTGGGTAATTTTCATTATTTCCTATGGACAGACTGCTCACAAGTAGTCTACATTTTGGATTTTCGTCCTCTCGCTTGTTGTTGCATTCAGGGATCCTTTCTCTCCCTTCTTCAGTTGAATCTTTGTCGAACCTTTCTCTGAGCTGATTGAGTCATTTCTTTCTTTATATGTGTAGATGGCATCCAGGTCTTCATCTGGATGTACAGGGTGCCACTTTTGCACATTTTCAGGGATTTGCCAGCGGTGACCTGCTGAATGAACCTCAACCATATTGAGCTCAACTCTGATACGTGCTTGTGGTGAAAGGCCCTCCATTCATCTGGATCTAGACTATGCGGCCCCAATCTTTCTCCCCGCCCTTCTCCTGTTAAGCAGAGTAGTAATGCGACACATTCTTGTCACTTATAACTCTTTCCTTTTTCTGTCTCTCCCTGATTGCATTTCTGCTATCACAACTCTGGTCCAGTTGACTGGCCTTTGACAATGCATCATACCGGTGACTGGGCAAAATGGTTGAATTCCATTCCGCCTGCCGCAGCAGCGAAATTAGTAAGATTTTGGTCTGTTTCGCCGCAATCTGACATTCTGCGACACCTGCAAATCAAAAAGAGCAGCATAAAGTTTCATGCCGCTGCGCTCCTAGTATGAATCGAACAAAAAGCGGCACAAGGTTTCTCGGGTAGCTGCACGAACCTAGAACGGCTCGAGAAAACCATGCAATGTTTCTTGTGCCACAACGCAAAATTAGTACAGACCTATAATAAACCCACTGTGACAAATTAAGGAAATTTGTCCTGTCTCCCCAAAGGGAAGCCCCGCCACCCTGTGAGGCAAGGTAGTTGAGCCACTCCACAACACCCTCCCTCTTGGTCGATGCAAGTGGACTGTCACAGGGAAAGACTGTTCCTCTGGGGACAAGGACTCCCATTCCCGTGATGGACTCCCTGGTGGCATCCAAGTGATGGCTTATATGGAATTACATAATACACCGGAATATTATCAGTTTCACAAAGATAAAGTGAACCTATATCATAACCAAAAATAAACTGAGACTATCGCTTTAAATCTGACTCTCCAATAGACTGTGCTGAATAGACTGAAAAATCACCCTGCACATAGCAGAGCAAGAGCAGCTCCGACGCGGAGCAAGAAACACTAGACGGCCAGCATTTGAGAGTGAAGGAAAAACAAGTACAGTGGAACAGATAGTTTGGTGGTGTGACCACAAAGTAGGCAGGGTGGGCAGCACGCCCGTTCAACTACGCCGAGACCACAGACGGGAGAAATCAACTGCCGATCCAAGCCACAATGTCAGTAGAATCACAAAGGCGAAAGTGGGACGTTGAAGAGAGATGCCCGAAGAGTCGGTCACAGAGCTACAAAGAAAGCGAAAGAGAGGCCATCATCCTACCAGTGCCAGTGACATTACCCCTGCAAACAGAAGGTAATGCAAAGATGACGGAATACCATACAGGACTCATTATAATTTCAATAAATCTCGCCGCTGTGCTAATCTGAAAAGAAGCAGAATCCCTCTGACAAACAAGTGTATTAATGAGATAAGGAGACACTCGAAAACCTCAGAGTGGGAGAGAAATAAAATGTGTAGTTTGTTACCTTGGGGAAATGGGGAAGGCCAAGCAACGTCCCAAAGATAAGAAAGAGAATATAAAAGAGAGATACACTTGGTGAATAGAGATCTGTGAGGACATGACCGCAAACTTCATACATGAAACAGCACCCTGGGAAGGGGTGTTTGATAATTGGAAATTGAGCAATCAGAATATACGAGGGGAGAGCAATATACAAGAGGGTCTGGTGCCCTACACAAGAGAGAGAGGGAATCTGAATAGATTTAAGAAAATCTATAATAAGCCGCAAAGTGAACCAACCAGTCCCCTAAAAGAACTACAGAGATTCATTCCGGAGATCACGAGTGACGATTTATGTTTTGTCTATTAAGTGGAACAATAGACTCAAGAAAACACCTGTGACAAAACACAGCAACCAGGAGAAGGCCTTAATTAACTGGCCTTAGTTAATTATGTTAGTGGTAGGGTCAGATAGTTTAGATTTGGACAGTAGACCAACTTGTTTTGGACATTTCACACTGACTGAGGAGCACCGTAGTTATAAAATAGGTATGGAACACTCTATAGCCATAGGGACAGGTAGGCCTTATTTTACTTAAAATAACCAGTGAAAATGTCTTTACAGAGTCTGCATCCTTCTTCTGATCCTCCACACTGCACAGTTTAATGTGCTGCTGTGTGAACATAGCACACATGGGGAAAAAAGATGCACAAAGCTTTGTGCCGCTGTGCAAACTTAGTACAAATCAAACAAAAAGCACCACCAAGTTTCTCATGCCACTGCGTGCACCTACTAAGAATTGAACAAAAATCTGCACAAAGTTTCTCGTGCTGCTGCGTCTTAGCACGGTTCAAGAAAACAGTGCAAAGTTTCCTATGCCGCAACGCACAGCTAGTATGGATCTAGGATCAGCCCTAACAGTTTCTGCATGAAACTAGTACAGATCGAAAAAAGACTGCACAGAGTTTGTGTAGCTAACATGTCCTATCTGATCTTTGTTCATCTAGCCTTATGTTTAGAGTTCCTCGTTTCCACTGTGTTCAAGCATTTTCTGTTTCCCCTTCTGTATGTATTTCTTTTTTTTAACACAACTATATTTTAGACACTAGCTGAGACAGAGACTAGATTAATAAAAAGAAATGCTACAAGCCTACTTAGTGTTATATCTTCTACCCTGGCAGGAGCCATAAATCATTTGAAGGAGAAACCTCAGCGTGTCTTAATGGCTAGAAAACTTTGTACAACAGGCCAACGTCTGGCTGGTGAGTGAGACTGACAAAAAACATAATCAAGAGCAAAAATATTTGTAAGAATGTGAAAGTATGTTGTAAGCACAGGAAAGCGACCAATGGCTAATGTCTTAAGGTAATTTCGAGTGGAGTGTGTCCTCCCACGTATTCCTCATCTTTGTCTCCATTTCCAGCTTTAGCTGCTTCAGAATTTATTTTTCTCTTGTTGGCAGAGGGTGCTGTGTGTTGAGACAGTCGACTCCATGTCCATCGAGGCTTTAATTTCGGTTGATGTAATCGACGAGTACATATACCATGCACAGCACCCGTTGGCTTCAGTTCTGTTTTTCCACAATAGTGATTGCTCTGTGATTAACAGCGCTTCAGTTTTCTTCGAAAACCTGTCGCTGTGGCCTCGTCTTCTGCTCTGAGTACTCCAAAGAATGGCTTCAAGAAGTGTATGCGATGCAGCGCCAAGTTGTCCATCACGGAGATGCATAAAGTTTGCCTCTGGTGCCTGGGCATCTAACACGTAACTGGCCACTGTCGATCCTGTCAGTCGATGACTGGTAAGGCCTTAAAAGTGCTAAATTAACAATTGGTAGGATTGTCCCCAAATCCCTGTGCACTCCTTCTAATTGGCATTATCCCATGAATCGAGAGATTCCTCTCCTCACAAAAGACAATTGAAAAAACAATATAATTTGAGGAGCAGACATTCTGTCCGCCAGAAAATCAAAAAGAAGACACAGATCACTGTCTTCTTCCTCGTCTTCGTCAGAAAGGGTAGTCTGCCCGACCAAATCTTCTACTAAAGAAGAATGGGAACTCTTTAGGGGCAAGTTAAATAAGCTCCTCGAAGATCAACGCTCTGATATCTTCGAAGTACAAGAAGATTGGCCATGTTACGGTCACTGACGTGCATGACGCCAAGGCTCAAACCCATGCGCTCTTGTAAGACTAAGACTACTCTAGAGTCTTCCAGCACTCAACGAGATGAGAAATCATCGAAGAAATTGTCGAGTCGAGGGCAAAGTCTGTTGTGGTATAATCTTAAAATAAGTCATCAACGCCACAGACATCGATACTTCACCATCGACGCCGTCTGTTCATACTTTGAGGAAAAAGTCAAGAAAAGGTATTTAAACCTTTACCTAAAAGGAATTATTTTCAACTCAATGGCTATTTATGAGGGATACAAAACTACTGATAAGACACCTCTGGGTGGTCTCCAATTGGAACCCATTAATTTCCAGAAAAATACTGTTACACCTGAATGTTTTATTTCAGAAGAAACTAGAGTCAAACAACTGACTCATTACAAACAGCCAGTGGAGTTGACACGTCCCAGAACTTGATTTTGGAAAACCAGATCCTGCTGAACATGCAGATGCATTTTACAGATCACTAATGTCAATAGGGTAGTAGATTTCCTGGGATGGAGTAGACCAGCTCCTGTATTTGAATAGGATGACCTTACAGACATACTTGACAGTGGGCCACAGAAGGACCCCATCTTACTTGATGGGAGGAAATACTTGCTGGTAAGCAATATTCAAGTCGTGAGCTGGGCGACACATACTTAGAACTGGGTGCTATAACCCTCAGACAAAGTAGGGAATGCGAACGGGGGTATTGTCCCTTTAATGGGCGCTTGAATCTGTTGAGTCGAGATCATAATTTGTTTTTGTATCCCGTTTGAGTTGGTTAGAATCCCATGCCTTATAGACTTTATCCCAACCAACCTGATGCTTCTAAATAATGATTTTCTGACTTGTGCCTGCTCTGTTGATCCTTCATCACGCATGTTAGAACAGGAATCAACAGGACCTGATACAAAGTCCCAAACTGGTGAAGTTCACTGCTGAGGCCAGGATTCCCTGCTAATCTACTCCTAGTGCTATGGGCGATCATTCATACAACGCAGAAGAACGGCTATTTCCTCAGGGGACTGGAAAAACGCCTATATATTAAGTTTCTCTGTGGGACCTTTGGATGGACTGCTTTTAGAACACTCTTGCCCACTAATAAAGATATAGATGCAGGAGTCCTGGATAGGGAGTCCTGGGGAAACCTAACAGTCCTCTAGATCAACTGTGGAACCCATCCCTATCTATAAGTTGGTGATCCAATTTCCCAAATGTGTGACCAGATCCTATCTCCAGATGCCGAGGAATTTCCAACTTTATTACCCATTAGCAGGGTCAACCAGGGGTTTGTCACCACTACTCCCACCCGGAACAAGAACCCTTTAGCAGCATTCCTACAAAATACTCTAATTTCGCTACAGTCCAAAGAAATGCCCTGCCTGCAAAAGACTTTCTCAGGTAATCACTGAAGCAGAGGCAGTTTAGAAGTAAGGCCCTTCTTTATAGAGAAGTGGGTTATTCAGTAGAGCAGGTATTGTTCATAATGTTTTATGAAGATTGAGTCACTTCCATCGACAACCCCCAGAAAGATGGATTGGTGGAACGTTTTGACCAGACCCTTAAACATCTGTTACAAAAACGCGTAGGCAAAGGTGGTCGAGATTTGGAAGAGCTATACTGTAGGCATTCTTTCTAGTATGGAATAGGCCCCAAGCTTCAAGAGGGTTCTCTCCTTTTTAAATTGGTTTGCAACCAAGGGCCTCTGGACATTTTTTAATGTACTTGGAGGTGGCTAGGAACAACAGGAATTCAAGGTGGTTAACACTGTACAGTTTGTTCAGAAGACCAAAATAGTATGGCATTAGTAAGGGAAATTAATAATCCAACATTTTATGCAGGTCCAAGGTAAACAAGAGATACTGTGACAAGATGGCTAGGCTCAGAGTTCTAAAGTGGTGACCAAGTAATGGCACTGTGTTCCACCTCTGATTAACTTCTAGTTCAGTATCGTGGGCCTTGTGGTATTACCAACGTCCTGTACGACTAACTTACCATATAAACTAGCTTAACTAATAGGACTACCTACTGAAATGTATTCATAACTGATCAGTTGATGTTATAAGTTTAGCTAGTTGGTCTTTCATTGGAGTGATTTTCTTTTTTTGTACAGTGGTTCAAGCCTTTTATGAAATTTTCAAAATATACACTGTCAATGTTGTTCTGCTCTATTTTAGTGTACTGTGTGCACTGGGAATTTGGATTTCCCCCTTGTGTACGTGACCAAATGTCCATGTTATGTTTGTTATTTTACGTCTCCTGGTGAGATGTGTGTAATGTTATATGGATGCAGTCTGTGATTGTATGCATGCTCCTTAAATTGCTTTCCTTGTTTCTTCTGGTGTTTATATGTATGTAGGTTTGCTGCAATTATTTTTCAACTGGCTTCGGTTGCATTCTTAGATGGCATTATTATGACCGATTCATCTTGGCTTATGTGGATTTTGCGCTATTTTGCTCCATTGGGATTGTGTGTTGGGATTGTGTGTGAACGGAACATAGCACAGGGCCAACGCGCTGGTCTTGGAAGCAAGACTACGCAGAGCAACAGAGGTTCGAATCCCGGATCCACGCTTAGAAACCGAACTCGGGTATGGTATTAGGCACGATATAAAAAAACAATTAAAATAAGTGTGTTCTTGGCAGGTTAGGGGCAGGAGGTTTCCACGGTTTTAGAGTATGTCCTCCAGTCTGGCACTTACTCAGTTGGGTGCTGTACATCTATTCTTGCAAGGCTATGCTTTCCATCCTTCATTGGTTCTTCCCCGTGGCTTCTCATGTGATGCCCTTCACTTCCTCATTCAGTGGTTATTATTATTATGGTACTTATTCAGCGCGACCTAGCTTCGATGAGCAATGGAGCGCTTTTGTGATCGGGACCTACCCCATGTGAATGGGTGTAAGTTGTCTCTGTCAACTTGTGGTGGATATTGGTGGTGTCTTTAGTTTGTAGTGCTACGCTCAATTGTTTGGTTTTGTGTTGGCGTTTGTGAGTGTTCTGGCACATGGTCTAAATGTCAAGGGTGGTTTGCATTATATATCATCCAGGTTGCCTGTAGTGTGCACCATCATGAGGTTTGCTTTCTGCTTTATATTTGAGATTATCCTGCATGAGTAGCTGCATTTTTGTGTTTGTGCGCATCTGTTTTGTTTTTTGGTATGGATGGTTGCAGTGTGTGGATTGTTTGAATTGGATGATAGGAGTTGAGATGTCTGGGTCTGGATTTGAGTGTGATTTATGGATGAGGTAGGATGTTGTAATGTTGGTGCCTGTGAGTAAATGGAAGTTTAGAAAATGCTTGGTGATCGTGTTGTGTGTTGGTTGCGTAAATTTCAGTTGAGCCTGAGCGCGTGGGCCTTAGGATGGAGTGTTGGGTGTCTCCCATGTCTTGGATCTGTTTTGAAGAGTTACTGGATTCCTATGATTTAGTGTAAATAAAGCAACATACATGTTTTATACTTCCTGACTCCTGCGTGTACCTGACTAGGTGTCCTCTTCAATCTAAAAGTACCCTTGAAAGCCCAAAAGGCTGGATCACCTCTTGAGGTACAGAATATCTGCCAACCTGTACTCTATACAAGGGCGAGGAAATACTTGTTAATGAAAGATGGTTAAGAAGCATGCAGAATGCTATATCTTGAGACTGGTACGTCAAGACGAAAGCTGGGCACTATAACCCTGAGATGCTGATTTGTGAGCTAAGAAGCCAGTGTGTTAGAATGGGATATCCTGAAAGGCCATTGCCTCTTACATAAACACTTGCACCATTAGCGTAATATTTATACTGGCACTTATAGTTATTTAGTTATTCCTTTTGCGTTTGTTCAAATTGGAGGCCATATTTTACTAATAGTAGCAGGTTGCGTAGGGTAATGTCGTTGCACTGACTTTTTGACTAGTGTTTTGTTGAGCCGACATCACAAGCTACACAAACTATTTGTGTTTAAAAATAAATAAAAAAATTAAAATGCTTTTTGTATTGAACGCATCTGTGAGTTTTCTGATGTTTTGTACGGATAGATTCAAGAGCAGTGACTGCAATGTGATGCTATTTGATGTTGCTAGATTACCTTTCTTGTCAAGTATTCAAATGCACACTGCTGTAAACTGTGTCCCTGGTTTGCGGCAAAATTTCAAGTGCTCTGGCTGTGGTTCTACTTTTTATATTTTTCTTTATCCGTTTAGTTTTCAATTAAAACACATGTGGAGGGATATATTCAAAGTGAAGTTCAACAAATCTACTTTTCATATCCAATAACCTGTAACTTCAATCCACAATACTTGTATGGCTGGAGTTTCTCCTTGTTTATCCCCCAAATAATAATGACCACACATGAACCATTTCTCCTTTTCCAGAGCTCCCTGCTTACACACCCGAAGAGTGTTTCCAGCGGATCAGTCGTCGCATTCGCTCTGCACTAAGGCGTCGCCAAATACCCATGGTGAGATAAGTGAAGGAGAGGTATTTGGTTTGGTATGACTGATACATTTGCTTGTCCTTTGTGTTGGTCAGCATGGTGATAGCTGTGTGTGTGTGTGTGTGTGTGTGTGTGTGTTTGTATGTACTGCACTATAGTTAAGGTGTGTAGCAAGTTCCATAGGAAACCCGAAAATTGAATTGCTAATAACCTTTGTGTTGCAAGACTGATTTGTCTGATCCTTTACATACAAAACGTTTGTCACAGCCTCCCCACATCTGATCACCCCCTCGTTCCCCACCTTAGTGAAAAAAAGCAACAAAAAATATGTTTTCAGCCTACTCCCATTAATTTCCCTATAGAGAGAACCAAAATGTCTGTGCACAGCAAAAAACGCTGGCCGAAATTAGACCGGGTACGAAACATGGGCTAGCGTTGACTCGATTTCCGGGATGGGTCGTATTCCATCCAGTAATTGTTCAAGTATTTAACGGAGAAGGGGGTGCCCCTTCTTCCAAAATTGTGTCCCACAATGCATCAGCAAGGTTTTTCAGGAAATCTTTTTTTGTACTCTATGCGAGAGGTAACCGCAGTTAGACTTTGGGTTAGATGAAAATGAAAAGTTCAAAAAAATCATTTGGAGGAGGAAAAAGGATCAAATGGCATCAGGCTAGAGAAGTGGAAAGAGGACTCCATGTGAAATTGGGGAGCAGGGTGTGGTGAGGCGGCAGAGTTACAGTTCAAAATTTTGCATGCATAACATGGGTTATACCTGAGGATAACCGCTGTTACAACGGAAGATGCAAGCGGGAATGAAATTGCGTCACACAAAATAGTGATAGGGGGTAACGGTAAAGGGCTAGGGAGGGGAAAAAGCACCTTGAGGTGAGTGGGCGGACCATGGGAAGAGGAGGGGGGCACTTTGGATTTTACAAGTGTTTTCTTGGGATAACCCAGGTTATGAAGACCATAACATGGGTTATCCTAAGAAAATACTTGAAAAATCCAAAGTGGCATAGCGACAGGCATCAGAAAAGAGCTAGGCCAGGGATGGTGGCCCCCTAAGGAAACCTATAGGTGGTACAGGTACAGTGGCCATGGCCAAAGGCCATGGCTAGTGGGACCTAAAGAACTGTTGGTGGAACATGCACAGTGGGCATGGCCAAAGCCATGGCCGGTAGTTTCTAAGGAAACCTAATGGCCATTGCTAGTGACTTTGAATAAACTATGGCGGGGTTGAGCAACCTTTGGCTCCCTAGATGTTTTGGACTACAACAGTGAACACTTACGAGGACCAATTCCCAATTGAAGTAGGGTCTGTCTAACAATATCTTGTACAGACAGAGTCCCACGTACGAGTTTGAAAAGACACAGACAACCAACGTACGTACAACGGCTACTAGAGCACTAAATGCAATGAGACATTGGCTAGTGTATAGGGCAAAAATTTAAGACCGAACAAAGGGCTATACCTCCCTCTTATACTACTACCCCTGCTCCTAGGGATCGGTGGTTGGCCACCATGAAAGGACAGAAAACGAAGTAAGTCCCCTAATATGTTTAGAGATTCTCTTGTCTCATTACCTATGGAACAACACAAGACCTAGTTCTCACTGTTCTTACGGCATTTCTGCCATTCATTCACACAAAACATGTGATATTCAACAAGTCACTAAAAATGTGGGCCATGTCTCAGGTCTCCTACTTTTATTGTTCCTGGATCATATCACACCCCATTAAAATAAGTGCCTCATACATCATTCTAAGCACAATCATTACGAAGACGTAGTCTAATCTCTAGTTTTGAGTTCACAAAAATAAAACAAAACAGAAATTTCTTGCACTTCAACTATTTTTCACTCCTAAAGGTTGACCGGTTTCAATGGCATGCACTATTTAAGCCATCTTCGTCAGGACCAGCTTCTTAGTGTTTAAATGAACACTATGCATATGCAAGTCCCCCCTCACCACCCATTGTCAATACAGATTAATCATGATACTTGCTGTTCATAGTTTTCTTGCCACGGACTGGGACTGATAATTCAACTGCACTGCAGTCTCGTATTGCCTCGGCCCCCTCACCCAGTGGAGCAGCTGCTATGGTCCATCGTTGTGCTACAGCTCCTCCTCATGTAGCTGCCTATTCTGTCTTACTCTTGAACTACAACACCCATCAGCACTAGCCAGGTTAGTCAATGGTGGGGGATCATGGGAGTTGTAGCACAAAACATCTGATGGTATAACAAAACCTTTGAAATTCACTGAAAAAACTTTAGTTAAGAGACAATTAAGGTGATCAGATTTAACGCAACAAAACCCTCAGCCGATGTAGGCAGTGATGATCATCCCTGTTGCAAAGCTCATGTGCACATACATAACAGATGGGATTCACAATTACAAAGTTAGTGGACAGCAAGGTACCTCAGTGGGGTTCAGCACTTGCTGGTGCAATTTGTGTTTGAACACATCTTTAGATGCTAGGCATCATCAATGGGGCTGGAGGGGGGTTGGGCCGAGTTAAGATGATCCTACCTCCCCAAATCCACTGAATTTCAAGGACTTTGTTGCGTTATATCTGATCACCTTAACTGTCCCTTAACTAAAGTTTTTTTCAGTGTGTATATATTCTGAGGCTTAGATCACATGCTGTGCATAGGCCGACATCCAGTGGAAGCTGCAGAATATTACAGTTGTTGTTTTCGAAATTCGAAAAGGGACGTCGACAGGGCGTGCCAGTAATACTATCCCTAGTTTGATGTCCACTGTACCCATGGTCCTTCACGCGTCTAGGTCCCTCAGATTATTATTTTCCGCCATTGTATGCGGCCACATATTGCGGAGTGCAGTTTCAGCTAACGCCATTGACTTTATCAAAGTTTAAAAATAGTTATTCTTCCTGTCCTTTTTCAATTGCCGTGTCTTGACGCAGTGATAAATCAACAATCTAAGCACAAGACGAACCGTCGGACAAAAACTTTGGATTCTTTTGGCCTTGGAAGGACCAACTGGCCTATGCCCTTATAGTAGGGAGAGTGGGGGGCGGTCATATCACAATTTATTTCTCCTCCCCTTCCGTTTGTTGCCCTGCTGCCTGTCCCAATCATGGATATGACCCTGTTCAAATTTTGCCCATCCTGTAACAAAAATATTCTGTGGATCGATAACCACAAGGTGTGTAACCTGTGTCTTAATCGGGACCACGATAAAAAAAAGGGCACTGTCGGGCTTGCAAGCTCTTTCGACCCAAGACCCTTAAAGATCGTAGGACAAAACGCTGGGCTCATCACGCCATGCAGGCCGAGGCCGCAATGGACGCAGATGGAGCCTTCAGCGACAGCAGCTATGTCGTCCTTTCGGACACCGAGGGTAACGGGGAACCTCCACGTTCCCCGGTGCTAGCCCCTGACCCTAGAAGACATGCCGGCGGCTCTGTTGTGGGGACGACACTTGGCGGCAAGAGCACCCAATCTCCTCACACTAAACACATACCCAGTGGCGATGTTTCAAGCACACAGCGAGATTTGGCGTCTAGGCGCAGATCTACAGATTTGCTGTCCTCTGGGCACTCCAAGTGTCGGTCACCTCATGACAGGCCCCATAAGATTAAAGATGCCACCCATAAATCCTCGTCTACCGAGTGCCGAAAGACGCGGCGGAACACCATCCCGAGCATCAAAGGACGCAGGGAAGGCCCTTCCCAATACCGAAACTCGACCTGTGTCGTTGAAAACTACTCCAAGTTCGAAAAAATCATCCTCTAAGAGCTTTGATCATAGGGATAAATAGGAAAAGGGTAAGTTCCACAAATACAAGGGTAATTCCCTTAATGACAAACCTAAGGACAAACCTCAGAGTGAAAGGCCTACCTTAGAAGAAGATACCCTACAGGAAGATGGTGAGGGCACTGTAAGTGAAGCCCTACACAATAAAGGCCTGCCTACATCTGATGTTCCTTACACAGGCATTATTCCCAGTTCAGCCAAATGGTCAGCTCAGGACATAGATGGAGTAATGTCCAGAATTACTTTATTTGCTAACTTCTTTGAAGAGCACCCTCAAGCCTTTAAGAGCACACAAAATACACCTCCCACTGATCAGGCTACCACTTCTCAGCCCTGTCAATCATCCCAACCATCTGATCTTTAGGATACGTCTACTGCCAAAAAATCCCGCATCCCTGCAGATCTTTGACATGCATGTAGACACAGATGAATATCAGGAAGATACTATGACGAAGAGGATGAGGGGGATAATAATGATGACGATGAAGCAGAGGTTTATGCTATGGACTCTGCAGTTGTACAGGATTCACCATTACCTGACTCCCCAGTGGATAACCAACCCATGTTAAATGACATTTTGGTTAAAGCAGCTGAACACTTCGGCATTGAGACTCAAGAGACTCAGCAAGACAAAGATTTTGTAGAATATCCTGTTGGACAAAATGGCTGCCACCCAGTTTATAGCCACTTTGAAGTTCGTCCAAAGGAGGATAACAACCTTCTCTTGAAATGCCCAATCAAACAAGTGCAGTTAACCCAAGAATAGAAAAGTTATTTCGTCCGGCCCCATCTAATCCCTTGTATATAAGAGGACCGCATAAGCGGACTCACTGGTGGTCACAACTACCCGAAAGAGAGCTGGTACACCCTTAGCCTCCTCCGAAGCTCCACCAGATAAAGCGAGCAAAAAATGTAACGCCATGGGTAGGAAAGTGGCTACTTCTGCAGCTTATCAAGCAAGAATCGCCAACAATTCCACTGTTGGCAAGCTACGACTACTAAATGGGATGAGGTTATGGCCCTGGCTGACTCTGATCCTGAACCTCTGAAATCCAAACTTGCCCTTGTCGCAACTGAAGGCAGGGCCACTGCCAACAGTCTGCTTAAAAACAACCTGGACGCTGCGGATAATGCCAGACGTGTTATCGTAGAAGGCACTATCCTTAAGCGCCATCCCTGGCTTCGATAATCCGAGTTTAAAATAGAGACTCAAGCAACCTTGCTCAACATGCCAATAGAACCTAACTTGTTATTTGGCAAAGCAGTGGAGGATTCTTTAAAGATAGACAAGGACAAGTATGAAACTCAAGTCCCTTGATCAACTCACTAATAAACCAACCGGACAAAGGGGAGGAAACAATTTACGCCGTTTTCGCGGCCAAAATCAAAGAGGCTCCAGTTGCAGCCAAAACTAGAATACATCTTGGAATTATAACCAAGGACAATCGTCCCAAGGTTATCCTAGAGACCAGCGCAGAGGTCGCGTTGGTAGACCCTCCACTGGCAGAGGTGGAGGAACGCCTCCCAAACAATGATGCCCCGCTACAGGTACCCTCCCATGCCTCCCCACTCGAGGGACGGTTTTCAAACTTCACCCACGCATGGTAGGGCAAAACCACGGATAAGTGGCTCCTACAATCACCATCAAACCTTCCCCCGTGCCAAAGGAAAACGTCAAGAGAGGACCAACTCATCTTGATGGAGGAAGTCAACGCGCTACTCTTCAAAGACGCCATCGAGATTGTTCCGTCAAACGAGGTAAACAAGGGTATCTATTCAACATACATCCTTGTACCAAAGAAAGATCTGACAATGCGCCCAGTATTAGACATACAAATATGTAAAGCCACAAATGTTCTGCATGACTAGGCTATAAGAAGTAATCCCCCTGCTAAAGCAGGGAAATTACATGGCAAAATTGGATATGAAAGATGCTTATTTTCATATTTCAATACTCTCATCACACAAGACTCTTGCGGTTCAAAGTAGCAAACCAGCACTACCAATTCAAGGTGCTACCCTTCGGAATAGCCACAGCTCCAAGGGTATTCACCAAAGTACTGGCGGTGGTGGCAGTGGACCTGCGCAGGGAAGCAATACCAGTGTACCCCTACCTGGACGACTGGCTGATCACAGGAGAAACTCCCCATCTTTGCAAACTTAACACACAAAGAACCATAAATGTTCTCCATCAATTGGGCTTCTCGATAAACGAGAAAGTCAAATCTTGTACCGAGTACATTGAATCGGTTCCTAGGAGCTGTATTAGATACCCAAACATGCCTAGCCTTTCCATCCATGGAAAAAGTGCAAAACATGCTTCGGCAAATACACCAGTATCAAGCCAGTTTCCAGATAAGCGTATGCAAAACAATGCGATCACTAGGCATGATGACATTGTGCATTTATCTAGTCCCACGCGTTCGTCTGCGCATGGGACCATGCAGGAGTGTTTGGCGAAAGCAAGAGATCAGTGGGACGATCTAGTGGTTGTTTCACCAACACTGGTACAAAACCTACGCTGGTGGTCGTAAGAAAACCTGTTAAAGGGAAAACCCTTCCACGATCTGGAGGCACACGCGGTTGTCACGAAGACGTGTCACTTTCCGGGTGGGGGGCTCAATACCTTCAGCACACAGTCCATGGACACAGGTCACCGCACAGAACCATATCAACCTACTGGAACTATTAGCAGTACTCAAAGCACTTCAGGTGTTCGAGATGCAACTGACGAACCAGTCAGTTCTAAGTCTAAAAGACAGCACAACTGCCATGTTCTATATCAACAAACAGGGGGGCACACACACTCCAAATCTATACAAGTTGGCACAAAGAATATGTAGGTGAGCACTCAAATGGGGGATATCCCTATCCTTCCAACACGTTACAGGGGTACTCAACACTCTAGCAGACTCTCTGAACAGAGAGCCCCTATCCCACAATAAACTTGTTCGCTACAAAAGAAAAAAAGCAATGCCCATACTTCACATTCAGTTTCCCCCAGTCAGACTCCAAGGGAAACGCCCTATCGATGAACTGGTCAGGGAAATGTGCTTACGCTTTTCCCCTGACGCTGTTAATGAGAAGGGTGGTGAACAAGATAGGCAGAGAACTGATGACGCTCATCCTCGTTGCTCCTATGTGGGCTAGACAACCATGGTGTCTGCATCTGCGCAAACTGGCGATGTACGATCCCATCAAGCTCCCGTACCTAACCAACCTGTTAACCCAACACGGAGGAACAACTGTACACCCTCAGCCACACTCAATGAACTTGGCAGCATGGCTCCTGAAGTCCTAGAATTCGGACGCCTTAATCTACCACAGCGGTGTCAAAGAGGCAAGGAAACCTAACACTGTTATTTCGACAAGTGGAAGAGATTCGTAATTAACCCCATAGAATGTAATCCTTCTGGCACTCTCAACTATATGCTCCACTTGTTAGACTCAGGGTTAGTGTTCAACTCTATAAAGGTCCACCTGGTGGCTTTATCAGCTTATACCACCTCTCAAAGCAAGGTATCGTGGTGGAAGATTCCAGTCATTAAAGCATTCATGGAAGGAGTCCAGAGACTCCACCCTCCTATTTTAAACCCACTACCAGGTTGGGATCTCAATGTAGTGTTAGCAAAGCTCATGGGCCCCCATTCGAGCCTATGCATAAGTCAAGCTTTAAACACCCGACATAGAAAACTGCCTTCTTAGTGGCTGTTACTTCCATACGAGTTGGTGAACTGCAAGCATTCAGTGCAGGATCCTTTCTTTATCATTCATAAAGATACATTGGTTTTATGTACTCATCCTAGGTTCTCCCGTAAATTCATTTCGAGGGGATTGTGTCCTCCGACGTATTCCATATCTATGAAATGTAATCACCACAGCTGTGCTGCTTCGGAAACTTTTTTCTGCGTCCTGCGTCGATGACGTCGATGCGCCGTCGTCGAGGGCCTCCTCTGACGTCCGACGTCATCCGATGTGATAAGTAGGCTGCATGACGCCCGTAGCCTCAGTTCCGTTTTTTCCGCGAACGTGTTGCTTCGTGATTCTCGGTTCACGCCTCGACTCTTTGGAGTGCTGTTCTTCTCGGTTCTTCGAACCGGTTCGTTTTGTGCAAATCCTTCGTGTGAGGATGTCTTCTACTTAGTCTTCGACCCCGCGTCCGGGCTTCAAGAAGTGCGGGGAGTGTGGGTCCAAGATGTCGGTGACGGACTCGCACGACGCCTGCCTCTGGTGCCTCGGGGAGGCCCACGACACGGATGACTGTATCGACTGCCAGTCGCTCACGTCCAAAGCCTTACGCGAACGTAAGAAGAAGTTGTCGGTAGGTCGGGTGTCCAAGCCCAGGAAGTCGAAGTCTGCGGGGCTTTCGACGGATGATTCGCACCGGTCGTCTTCCAGGTCCTCCTCGGAGGACTCTGCCCGGCACGTCGCTTACCCCACCAGCCGTGCGACGCCGGAGGAATGGGCTTCCTTCGGGAAGAAAATGTTGGCGATTCTTGAGTCGCAGGGTACTAAGCCGTCCGTGCCCCCGAGTGGGGTCAGTCGTGTGAGGTCGAGGGACACCGCTCGCATGAGTGGTCGGCACGAGTCGCGGGAGAGGTCCCGTTCGGACAAGGAGACTCGTTCTCGCCGTACCCGTTCCAGGTCCCGGTCCTCGACGCGTTCGAGACCGTGTGCACCTGTGAAGTCTTCGAGGAAGACATCGACGTCTGAGGCGTCAAGGGCGTCGACAGGCTTTCTCGAGGCTCCGGCTTCGAGGAAGTCGTCGAGGCCGTCGACGCTCGGGTCGTCGAGGGACACGCTCGGGGCTCCGGCCTCGAGGGCTGTGTCGATGCCGCCGATTCTGGAGGCGCTGCATCTGACGTCGACGCCGATTTCCTCGACTCAGATCCTCTCGGCGCCGGTGCCGGTTCTCTCGACGCTGGCGCCGATTCGCTCGACGCCTTTTGTGACGGAGGTACCCCGGGGCACGGGTGGACCCCCTAGGAAGGCTCTGGTTAAGAGCAAGCACTCTAGGGTGCCTTCTTTTCGCCGCCTGGACTATATTTCAGAGGCGGATGAGGATTCTGATGGCCTGGTTCTTAGTCAGGTTCCGGATGACATTGTCTCGGGCCATAGTCAGTTTGACGAGTTGAGACAGTCACTGCATGATGCCAGTGGTCTGGACACCTCTCCGGAGGTGAAGTTTTGTAGGCCTGAGCCTGGCTCTCATGCTGATTCCTCGTACCGACGCCTTATGGCTAGGGTTTCGGAGTACTTGGGATGGTCTGCTCCCCCAGGGGAGTTTGTGCAGGATGATCTGACGGACATCCTTGATGTTGGTCCCCCAACTGACCCGGTTCTGCCGTTCCATATGGCTTTACAGAGAAGGGTGGCGGCGGCTTGGACTGCTCCGGAGAGTCTCCCGGCGGTGGGCAGATCCTTGTCGCGAAAATACCGTCCAGCCAGTGGCGACCCCTGCTACTTGACCAGGCACCCCACTCCGGAGAGTTTGGTGGTGCAGGCGGCCATGGCCCCGGCGAAGCAGGCGTCGTACCCTACCATCCCTCCTGATAGGGACGACAAACGTTTTGATGGCTGGGCGAAGAAAGTGTTTTCTTCTGGTGGTATGGCGCTTCAGGCGGCCAACTCCATTTGTGCCTTGAAGTGTTTCACGCACACTCTGTGGAACTGTGTTGCCTTAGCGGCTGAACATATTCCCGAAGGGGACGAACGGGATGGTTTCCTTGCTATGGTCTAGGATGGTAAGGATGCCATGTGTGAGTCCGTTCAGTCGGGTTTGGACTTAGCTGAATGCGTCAGTAGGTCCATGGCGGCGAGCACCGTGATACGCAGGTTTGCTCCTCAACATGCCCTTTGACGGTGAACACCTTTTTGGAAGCAAGGCTGACGAGAGCCTTGAGAGGTTGCAGACCTCAAAAGCTGCAGCGAAGTCGTTGGGCGCTGCAGTTCGCCAACCTCTGCCTTTTCGTCCTAGGGGACAGCAGTGGAGGGGTGGTTCCTTTCGCTATTACTCATCCTTCAGTAAAGCGAGAGTAGCTGGCAGTCAGAGGCCAACGCAGGGGTACCGGAGGTGGACAACAGGGTACCCGTGGTGCCAAGGCTGCTCGGGCGGTTGCCTCTTTGCCCTCAGGTAACGCCGCAGCCGCTCCCACTCAGTCGTGAGGCCATGTCCCATGGTTCGCCGGTTGGGGGAAGGCTGGCGCAGCATCTTGTAGAGTGGCAAGCCATTACTTCAGATGTGTGGGTTTTGGAGATCATAACCCACGGCTACTGTCTTCCCTTTTGGCACAGGCCTCGCGACAATCCACCGGGGAACCTCTCTTTGTAGGGTCCGGATCCGCTCCTTGCGCAGGAAATTCAAGCCCTGCTGGAGAAAGGCACCATAGAACTGGTGCCTGTAGCGGAGAGGAACAAGGGATGGTATTCCCCTTATTTTTTGATTTCGAAGAAAGACGGGGGATTGAGACCCATTATGGACTTGCGCGGTTTGAACAAACTCCTCAGGAAGGACAAGTTCAAGATGGTTACTCTCTCTCAAGTCCTCCAGGCCCTTCAGCTTCAGGACTGGTTGGTGTCACTCGACCTCAAGGATGCTTACTTCTTGTGCTTGGGATGGATCGGCACATGGAAGTACCTGAGGTTCGCGGTTGGCGACTCGCACTTTCAGTTTCGGGTCCTGCCGTTCGGATTGACCTCCGCCCCGAGGGTTTTCACCAAGCTCATGGTGGTGGTGGCAGCGCATCTCAGGCAAGGGGGGATTCACGTCTACCCCTACCTGGACGATTGGTTGATGAGGGGGAGCTCTCCCGAGCAAGTCCTGGATCATCTGTCCGTCACCTGCCGCTCCCTTCACAGGCTGGGCTTCTCCCTCAATTTAAAGAAGTCCCATTTGACGCCAACACAGCGGCTCCAGTACATCGGAGCAGTGCTCGACACTTCCCTGGGGCAGTGTTTTCCTCCCCAGGTGAGGGCTCTTCACATTCAGCAGATGGTGCACAAGTTTCAGCATGCCCAGACGCTCCCTGCGTTCGAGTTCTTGAGGTTGCTCGGCCTCATGGCATCCTGCATTCTTCTGGTGCCAGAGGCTCGCCTGCGGATGAGATCTTTGCAGTGGGCACTCAAGACGCAATGGTTGCAGTCCTCCGGCAGGATGTCGGACCCGGTTCAGGTGCTGCCCTCGGTCGCCCGGGATCTTCTGTGGTGGGCCGTCGAAGGCAACTTGATGAGGGGGGCTCCATTTTAGCTTCCCTGGCCGGAGGTGACGATCGTGACGGATGCATCCCTCACGGGATGGGGAGCTCATGCCAACGGGCTGACAGTCAGCGGTCGTTGGTCTCCGTCGGAGTCCAGACTCCATATCAATCTTTTGGAGCTGAGGGCCATCAGGCTAGCCCTGAAGGCTTTTCTGCCGACTGTGCGAGGAAAGAGTGTCCTGATCCTGACGGACAATACAGTGGCCATGCACTACCTCAACAAAAAAGGGGGGGCAGGGTCACTTCCTCTGTGCAGGGAGGAGATGCAGCTCGAGTTCTGGGCCATCCAGCAGGAAGTTTCGATCGCGGCAGTTCATCTGGCCGGAGTCGAGAACGTGACGGCGGACGCACTGAGCAGGCAGAGCGCAATCTCTCACGAGTGGGAGGTGGCTCAGAAGATTCTCCTGGAAATCTTCGCCCTTTGGGGGACCCCTCAAGTGGATCTCTTCGCCTCCAGTGTCAACCGGAAGTGCGAAAAGTTTTGCTCGCGGGAATTTCCTCCAAAAGGAGCCTTAGGAGACGCGTTCGTGGTGGAGTGGTCATTCCCGCTGCTGTACGCGTTTCCTCCAGTCCCCGTCATCCCGCAAGTGCTGCGGAGGTTACGGAAGTTCGGTTCCCAGATGATCCTCATTGCCCCGGCGTGGGCTCGGAGGACGTGGTACCCGGACCTTCTCGACTTATCCATCTGCCCTCCACGTCGTCTTCCCTACCAAGACGATCTGCTCTCACGGGAGGGGGGTCAGGTTCTCCATCCAGAGGTCAGATCCCTCAACCTTCACGCTTGGCTTCTGAAAGGTTGAGGTATAAGGATTGGGACCTCCCTGAGGACGTGATGGAGGTGTTGCTTTCGGCCCAAAGGCCAGCAACAAAGTCTCTGTACCGTTTCCGTAAGTTCTGCGACTGGTGCGGAGTTCAGAATGTGGATCCTTTTGCATGTGACATCCCCATGGTTCTGTCCTTTTTACTTTCTTTGGCCCACAGGGGCTTGCAAGTGGGTACCGTTAAAGGTTATCTGGCGGTGCTGTCCATCTTTAAGCGCTCGTCTGAAGAGTGTTCTTACTTTAAAATCCCTTTGATTTGGCAGTTTCTGAAAGGGCTCACTAATGTGTTCCCTCCGTCACCTTTCCTGGTGCCCGGTTGGGATTTAAACCTTGTTCTTAAGTTTCTTATGGGTGCTCCGTTTGAGCCTTTACATTCTTGCCCTTTGAGGCTGTTAACTCTGAAAACTGTGTTTTTAGTTGCGGTTACTTCTGCTCGCAGAGTGAGTGAGTTACAGGCACTTTCAGTTAAGCCTCCCTTCACTGTATTTCACAAGGACAGGGTTGTCCTTAGAGTTCGTCCTTCTTTTCTTCCGAAGGTAGTGACGGAATTTCATTTGGCCCAGAAGGTTGTTCTTCCGGCATTCTTTCCTCCTCCGCATCCTGGTAAGGAAGAGGAGAGGCTCCATAGGCTTGATCCTAGGAGAGCTTTAAGCTTTTATGTTTCACGCATGTCCCGGGTCAGAGTGGACGATCAACTCTTTATTGGTTACGCTGGAAAGCGTTTGGGGTAAGCTGTGACGAAACAGACTTTGTCTCGCTGGATTATTTTGGCCATCTCGGAGTGCTACCGCTTGGCGGGTAAGGACCCACCGGCTGGCTTGCGGGCCCATTCTACCAGGGGTATGGCTGCGTCTACTGCCCTGCAGAGGGGTGTTCCTATTCGCAACATCTGTGATGCAGCCACCTGGGCTTCAGTACATACGTTTGTACGTCACTATTCCCTCGATTCCATCCGAGCACAGGATCTGGCCTTTGGCAAGGCGGTCCTTTGCTCTGCTATTTGATTGGCTATTCTAAATCTTGATTCTAAATTCTTCCTCTCTTCCTTGCTCTGGTACTGCTTTGGGAGTCTGTCATAGATATGGAATACGTCGGAGGACCCAATCCCCTCGAAGAAAAAGTTACTTTCTTACCTGGTAACGTTCTTTCGATGGGAGGGTCCGACGACGTATTCCATATCGCTCCCGCTGTGCCTTCCCCGCTGCAGAATTTCTTTTGCGATTGCAGCTTACGTTCCGCAAGGCTTTGTGTCTGACTGGCAGTTGACTGGTGTCGCACGTTCTGGGGGAAAAAACTACAACTGAGGCTACGGGCGTCGTGCGTCCTACTTATCACATCGGATGACATCGGACGTCGGAGGAGGCCCTCGACGACGGCGCATCGACGTCATTGACGCAGGACGCAGACGCCGAAAAAAGTTTCCGAAGCAGCACAGCTGTGGTGATTACATGTCATAGATATGGAATACGTCGTCGGACCCTCCCATCGAAAGAACGTTACCAGGTAAGAAAGTAACTTGTTCTTCTAAATTCCACGTGAACCAATCCATTGAGCTTCCGGCTTTCTTACAGAAACCAACTAGATCAGCTGAGTTAAAACTCCACACTCTAGATGTGAGGGCTGTTCTTTACTACGTAAACAAGACCAGACCGCTTAGAAAAACAGATCAACTGTTTGTCTCCATAGTAACAGGCAGAGAAGGAGACCGCATTTCCAAAAAGGCCATCTCCAGATGGATAGTAAGATGTATTCAGTTGTGCTATGCATTATCAAACAAAATCCTGCCTTTTACACGAGAGCTCACTCCACAAGGAGCACTGGAGCTACTCTAGCTTTTATTGCAAATGTCCCCTTAGACAGCATTTGCAGGGCAGCTACATGGAGCTCAGTACATACTTTCACTCAGCATTACTGCATTGACACACATTCCAAAGCAGAAACACAGGTGGGACAAGCGGTTCTAAAACATCTATTTGCCGCTGCTCCTTCTCACGACCCACCAGCTTCTCATAACACTGCTCACTAATCTATGCATAGCATGTGATCTAAGCAGATTCCACAAGCCTCAGAAGGCATACATTCCTCACCGTAATCGTATTTCTGATGCTTGTCTCTGCTTAGATTCACATGCGCCCACCCTTCCTACCCTTAGAGAAGGTGCATAGATGTTATATGAGCTTTCTGTCTTTAGCTGCTTGGATACAACTGTACTCACATTACACTTCATGCAACCTCATGTCAGAACAAAACAATCTGAGGGAGCTTGACGCGTGAAGGACCACGGTACAGTGGATGTCACACTAGGGATAGTATTACTGGGACGCCCTGCTGACGTCCCTTTTTCGAATTTTGAAGAAAAAAAAACTGTAAAACTCTGCAGCTTCCACTAGATGTCGGCCTATGCATAGCATGTGAATCTAAGCAGATTCAAGCATCAAAAATACGATTTCAGTGAGTAATGCATTATATATTACTCACATGTAGTGTGTGTATGTGTGTGTGTGTATATATATATATATATATATATATATATATATATATATATATATATATATATTTGTGTGTTGGAAAATGTTTACAAAAGTAAGTAATACATGTAAGTTTACTACCAATAAAAAGGTGAAGTTTACAGACTTTGGGAATGTCAACATTAAGTTACAAATACTCATTCAGCTAAAGTGTTTCCCTCGCACTGAAAATTAAAACTTGGCTCATAATTCACCACTGCTTTTAAGACTCAATTTAACTGTAGGCTTTTTGTGAGCTACTTAATCATTTAAAGTGAGTATTGTGATGCAGTGCTTGTTCAGGTTTAATTTGTAGTGTGAGGGACTTTGTTTTATGGAAGTGCTTCATTGTATTGAATGTTTGTAGTGTGTGTAATGATTTCAATTATAGTACGATGGGCTTTCATTTAGGGAAATTCTTGATTTGTACCCGACTGTTGGCATTACCAAAGTTTGTAGACTTTTTAGTTAACATGTGTTTTAAAAAAAGGTATTTAAAGTGTTTTTTTCCAGTTTTCCTTTTTTCCTGTATAGTTAATGTGCTGAATTGTAATATCTCCATATTATTATAAGTGAACTTGTCTAAGTTTGTTGTTGTTGGTCATACTGTATACTAATCTGTATCTCGGCATGATTGAGTATTTTCTTTACGACAATTGTGTGTATTATTGTTGGTCATGGTGTGGGCTTGTATGCAGAGTATGTTTAGGACCATTTTACTGAACTATATGTTGTGTGTTATCCTGAGGGAACTGTGGAAAGGGGTCTGCGTGTAGGGGTTCGGCGGGCGTTGGGCAGGACTAGTCTTCATATGCATTTTGTGCTATTTATTTTGCAGTATAGTTCTTTTGCTCCTCTGGCCCCGTTTACATTCCAAAAGAAAAAATCATTTTTACATAAACTAAGTGACTACAGCGTCATGCAAGGAAGGCAAGGTATCGAAGTGAGACACACAAGTGACCACAGTTCAAGGGTGTTAAATGAACTTTCACAAGGGGTGGAAAAATGCCCATCTAGATCTACAGATGGGAGCATGCTACGACCATCAAACAATAATAGAGTCCTAGTGGAGTTTTGTCAAAATAGGACCTATACTAAAAAAATAAATATTGCCAGTCCTTACTGCTAATTTACAAATAGTGTGGGTGGGAGGCAGGGGGGGGGGCGTAATGTTCATGAAAAAGAAAGAATTGTTCACAAAATTTTTAAGTCGGGATGTCCGGCCCGTTGATTTCCCTTCTGAGCGGTTTTGGCACGGGGCAAGGTGGTTCACTCGAGCCAAGCACACACACTGCCTTCTCCAACACGAGGATACAGTTATATTTCCAGCATCAGGTCCTTCTCTGCCCAAGTCTCTTATCCCATCAAAGTCTCTTGATTCAGAGGGCATGATGTACAAAACAAAATAGAAATGTATTTTCTTCTTAGTTTTCTGCTTCGAGTGTCTCACCCTGGATCCCCCTCATCCGGGTTTAGATCCATTTTTTGTATTCAATTGGTCTCCCTCAGCCAGGCCCGGACCAATTGCATTTTACTTTACACTTATCGAATACCTTCGAATGTGCACTGGGTTTAGCTTGACCCATCCCAGGACCACTTTGATATAAAGTTCCTTTTTCACCATTTCTCCAGCATGGGGTCTGGCATGGATTCACATGCTCATGAATATTCCCCGTCGTCAGGCTGGGAATCCTCGGTAAAGAAAAAACCAGTATCAGTTTAGTTTCTGATCTGTCTTTCGTAGTAATAACCAATAACTGGTCTCTGCGTCATACTGACCACAGCCAATGACTGCCCTCTACCTAAGCACCGCCTCTGGCAGCCATCTTCAGATTCATGTGTTGGGATCCTCGTGTTATTGCTCTCGAGCGTTAGTGCTATTTTTCGTGCTTTTTTCACAAAAACTTCGATTCTTTCGGTCAAAAGAGCCTCAAGCTCCACCGATCCTACATCCGATCAACGGGGACCCGTGTCGGATTCGTCTGCGCCCCTCAAGGGTGAAGATTTCGTCGAGCTACACTTCGGAGGACTCCAGAAGCTTCTCAGGCCCGGTCTCGGAGATGGCCCAGGAGAAGGGAAGCTCGACGCCCGGAAAGCTGTTCAGGGTCTGCCCTGGATGCCAGCTGCAGAACGTCTTTAAGGAGGACGAACACTCTTTCTGCCTTTACTGCCTTCATGAGGACAAGACGCACGTGGAGAAGGACTGTGCGTTTTGCGGCAACATGTCGGAACGGACCATGAAGGACCGCCATCAACGTCTCGCCAACTGGCTGGAGGGTAAGAGCCCGTCTGGCGAGAAGAAGAAATCCGAGCGGTCTTCTAAGACCTTTGAGGGCGCCCCGGCGACGGGGGCCCAACATAAGGCCAAGCACCGCGAGTCCGCTGGCACCGGGAGCGCCGAACGGTCGGGCTCTACGGGCGCCAGGCAGGGCGCACCCTCCCCGGCACCATCAACCACGAGCCAACGCTCTGGGTCGGGTAAGAGGAAGGCCGAGCACCCGGCGAAGCTCCTGGAGAGGCCCCGGTCGAGCTCTAAGGCAGAGGAGGAGCGTGGCAGTGCCCCCTCCCTCAAGGATAAGGCGGTGAGCGCACCTAAGGTGGTGAAGGCCTTGATCCATCCGACCAAGCCCTCTATCGAAACGGTCGCGGCGGCCCTGGCTCAGCCTGTGGAGGCTGCACCAGTGGTGGCGACCTCAGGGCCCAGAATCTCCCTGCCTCCTCGGAGGGAGTCGTCTTTTGTGCCCATCGATAGGACCCCCGTGAAACCCTCCGTGGGGAAGAAGAAGGGGGGGGCAGGGCGTCGTCGTAGATTCGGCCTCAACCTCAGAAGAGGAGCTGATCGAGGTCTTAAGCCACGGCCTAGGCGTGGAAGAAGGCCAGCCCGTCGGAATGGACCCCGACGCAGGTGACGACGACGACATCGTCGAGGATACCGACGGGGCCCCTGCTCGCCCGTCGGATTCCCCTCTGCCAGCGCCGCAAGACAACTCGGCGGCCATTTTGTTGGCCATACAGTCCTTATGCTCCGAGATAAGGACGAGGCTACCGTTACCGACGGAGGAACCTCTCCCGTCGGGGGATCCAGAACCGGGACCTTCTGGTGTTCCCCCTACCAAGAAAAGAAGGATCCATCCACCACCTCCTTTTCAACCGTCGCGCCCCGTCCAGCCCTCCTCCCCGTCCACCCGAGGGGATGATACGGGGACTGACACGGCAGCGACGGGTACGGACGACGAGGCATACGACGAGGATATTCCGTCGTCGCCTCCCACCAGGGCTTCTCCGGCCGACGAGATCGGATCTTTCCGCTCCATGATCTCCAGGGCTTCCGAGCTTTTCCAACTCTGCCCTGAGGAGAAGAAAAAGGAAGGCTTCCTTTATCAGCGGCGCGAGGCCAAGAGGAAGACGGTCCTCGCAGTGCCTCTGTTGGACGACATTTGGGATGAGGGCCTTTCCCTCCTCAAGAACCCTTCCATGACGCCAGCTAGAAGAGACCGGTACGAGAAAAAGTACCGGGTCCCGGACACGGCCCCCCTATGCCTCCGGGCGCAGCCTACCCCGGATTCCGTCGTCTCCGCGGCAGCCAGGAAGAAAGCGGGGGGGGGTGCGGCCTCCACATCGACTTCCCCGCCGGACGGCGAGGGAAAGAAATTGGATGCTATGGGACGTAGAGTCATCTCGTCGGCAGCGACGACGATTAAAGCGGCCAACGCCTTGGCTATCGTGGCTCGCTACGACAGGGAGCTGTGGTACAAGATAGCTCCCCTGCTGGATTTTCTGCCGGACGACAAGAGGGCGGAGGCCCTGGAGATCCTGCAGGAAGGTGAGGTGGCCTCGGACCACGCCATCACCGTGGCGACGGACATCGCCGACACTGGGTTCCGCCAGCTGGGCAACGGCGTTTGCCTTCGACGTCATGGATGGCTCAAAGCTACGGACTTCCGGCAGGACGTCCAGACCAGAGTCCTGGACATGCCCTTCGACGGGAACAACCTGTTTGGGAAGACAGTGGACGATTCCCTTCAGGCCATCAAGGCGGATACTGAGACGGCCCGGGCCCTTGGAGTTCTGCAGCAACGACGGACGCCCTTTCGGAGCGGCGGAGGCAAGGGCGCCTCCAAAGGTTCCGGCGGCGGTTTCGCTTCCTACCGTCAAGCAGCCCGCTCGTCGTCGCAAGAGGCCTACAGAGGACGAGGCAAGTCTAGCGGACCCCGCCGTCGTCGCCAAGGAGGTCAAGGCGGCAAGGCCGCGTCCAAGCAGGATTGAACCGGCCGTGGGGTCGGGCCCCCACCGAAGCACCCCGGTGGGAGGCCGGCTGGCGGGCTTCGTCAGCGTGTGGGAGTCCATCTCCACCGACCGTTGGGTGCTGGACGCCCTGGCCCGGGGCCACGCGCTCGAGTTTCAAAGAAGGTGCCCGCGCGTCCCCCCCGTGGCCAGGAAAGAACTTCACGTCCCTCAACTTCTCCTGGAGGTAAAGGCGATGCTCAGAAAGGGCGCCATCGAACTCGTCCCAAAGAGGCTTCGGGGCTCCGGAGTCTACTCGAGATACTTCCTCGTGAAGAAGAAGACGGGAGGATGGCGCCCCATCCTAGACCTGCAACGTCTGAACAAGTTCATCAAGGCGCAGAAGTTCCGGATGGTCACCCTCCAGCACGTCCTGGGTCAGCTGGAGGAAGGAGACTTCCTATCGTCGTTGGATTTGGAGGATGCCTCCAGTTCAAAGCCCTTCCCTTCGGACTACGGTCGGCACCCAAGTGCCTCGCACCGGTGGCGGCGCAGCTGCGCCGCGAGGGGATTCACGTCTACCCCTACCTGGACGACTGGCTCATCCGCGCCAAGACGAGGGAGCTCGCCGTGGTCCACACGGCAAGGACCGTCCAACTCCTCACGGACCTGGGATTCTCCGTGAACTACGCCAAATCCCACCTGGTGCCCGCGCAAGTCGCACTGTTTCTGGGAGCGAGGCTCGACACAGTGTCCCTTCTGGCCTCCCCGTCGGAGGAGAGGACCAGGACCATCTTGGGCAAGGTGCAACGGATGTTGGTGGCCGACGCGGCCAAAGTGAGGTCCATCAAGTCCCTCCTCGGGATGATGTCTTCCTGCATCTACCTCATTCCCATGTGCAGGCTCCGGATGCGCCCGTTGCAAGAATTCCTGGATGCGCGCTGGATCCAGACGACGGGCAGCTTCGAGGAAAGGATCAAGCTCGACGAGAGTTTCCGACGAGCGATACGGTGGTGGGGCACCCGCGCGCATCTGACGGCGGGCATGGACTTCCAGACCCCAGCCCACCAGGAGACTGACCACGGATGCCTCCCTGGAAGGGTGGGGAGCGCACACCGAAAATCTGCACGCAAGGGGACTCTGGCTCCCGACGGAGAAGTCCCTGCATATCAACGTCCTGGAGCTCCGTGCAGTGTTTTGGGCCCTCAGGTCCTTCCTTCCGTCCCTCAAGGGCAAGGTGGTGAGGATCTTCACCGACAACACCACCACCATGTTTTACATCAGGAAACAGGGCGGAACCAGGTCCCCAGCGCTGTCCAAGGAGGCGCAGGACCTGTGGCATTGGGCCGTCGCCCAAGGGATTTTTCTGGTGCCGTTTCATCTGGCAGGGATAAAAAACACCATCGCCGACTCACTCAGCAGGGAGCTGCGCTCGTGCCACGAGTGGGAACTACGGCAGGATCTGGTGGATCGCCTCTTCCGACGGTGGGGCACACCCCAGATCGACCTGTTTGCGACGGCGACGAACACCAAGTGCCGGAGGTTCGCCAGCAGGTTTCCCCAGACGAGGAGCATGGGCGATGCTTTCTCGTTCCCCTGGGAGGGCCTGTTCCTCTACGCGTTCCCTCCCTTGCCTCTGCTAATCCGGCTCGTCAACCAGCTCAAGAGGTCACGGTGCAGGATGATCCTCGTCGCACCTGCGTGGCCGAGGCAGATATGGTTCCCGGACTTGCTGGACTTGTCAGCGTCCCCGCCGATCAAGCTGCCGGCGGACGCGGATCTACTCTCCAGGGAAGGAGGCGCCATCCTCCACCACGACCCGAAGTCGCTGAACTTGCAGGCCTGGCTCCTGCAGCGCTAGAGTTTGGAGGATACGACATACCGGCCGATTGCAGAGAGGTTCTTGCAAAGGCCAGGGCGTCCTCGACTCTTAAATGCTACGGACACAAATGGAAGAGGTTCTCTGTCTGGTGCCACGCACAGAAGATTAACCCTCTACGGATTACGGCTCCCCAAGTACTGCCGTACCTGCTGACGCTGGCCAAAGCTGGTCTGGCACACGCGTCCATCAAGATTCATCTTGCTGCGATCTCCCGATACACCAGAACCACGGGGCGGACGTCCTTGTGGTCTCATCGTCTGGTGAAAGAGTTCATGAAGGGACTGTTCAGATCGTTCCCGCCGGTGAAGGCTCCGGCCCCGGCGTGGGAGCTCAACGTGGTGCTGACCAAGCTCATGGGACCTCCGTTCGAGCCTCTGCACTCGGCCCCGTTGAAGTTTCTATCGTGGAAAACAGCTTTTCTTGTGGCCATCACCTCCGCACGACGAGTGGGAGAGATCCAGGCCCTTTCCTGCAAGGCCCCGTACTTGACTTTCCACGACACGAGGGTAGTGCTCAGGACGCACCCCTCCTTCATGCCCAAGGTACCGTCGGACTTCCATCTCAACGAACCCTTGGTGTTGCCTGTGTTCTTCCCGTCGCCTTCGTCGCCGGCTGAGAGGACTTTGCACTCGCTGGATGTGGCTAGAGCGCTGAAGTTCTACGTGGACCGCACGAAGTGTTTTCGGAAGACGTCACAACTCTTTGTGAACTTTGGACCTGTCAATCAGGGGAAGGCTCTCTCGAAGGCTGCCATTTCCAGATGGCTCTCCGGCTGTATCATGTACTGTCATCGGTTGGCAAACCGACCGCTGCCTGGCCGTCCGAGAGCCCATTCCACCAGAGCGATCGCAGCTACCACGGCGTTCCTTTCTGGTGTGCCCCTGCTGGACATATGCAGGGCTGCTACGTGGAGGTCGACGCACACCTTCACGAAATTCTACTGCGTCGACCGGGATTCCAGGGAGGAGTCCAGGGTCGGCCAAGCAGTGCTGCGCAACCTGTTCGCCTGAGGTGAGCCTGGTGAGGAGGTAAGATGCTTAATGTTGAGTTTGATGTAATGCTTAATGTTGAGCCTTTGCCACCTCCCGTGGTTGTGCATGTGTGTACTGCTATGTATTCTTTATTCATGAGCATGTGAATCCATGCCAGACCCCATGCTGGAGAAGGAACAAGTTACTTACCTGTAACTGTTGTTCTCCAGCATGGGTCTGGCATGGATTCACATGCGAACCCTCCCGCCTACCCCTCTGCGGCTCTTCACTTGGTCATACTGCCACTTTTACGTGCTTCCAAATCTGAAGATGGCTGCCAGAGGCGGTGCTTAGGTAGAGGGCAGTCATTGGCTGTGGTCAGTATGACGCAGAGACCAGTGATTGGTTATTACTACGAAAGACAGATCAGAAACGAAACTGATACTGGTTTTTTCTTTACCGAGGATTCCCAGCCTGACGACGGGGAATATTCATGAGCATGTGAATCCATGCCAGACCCATGCTGGAGAACAACAGTTACAGGTAAGTAACTTGTTCCATAGTTGCCATTCATTTGGATGCCTAACAGAGACCTTTGCATGGGCACCCAAGTTTCGCCGAAGCACTCTTCAAACACTGTTCTTAGTGGATTCCGTCATACAATGCTGCCACTTGCAACCTTGGTTCAAACGTAAGCTGGTTTTGTGTCAGCCTTTCCGACACACCGGCTGTGCTGCTTTTACTGGTGCGACTTTGTTGTAGGAGCCAAGGACAGTCCCACTGCTGCAATTGCTCCTCCCTGCCTGGGTTATCAACGCGGGAGCGCCCTGGATACCTTTGATGTACAGTGTAGATTTGTACAGCTTCAGTTCCCCGTTTTAGGCTTCTAACTTTCCAAGGTTCGTGAAAGTAAGGTTTCTAGAGGTCAGGGGTACTGCGATCTTGGAACTGCGGTTTCCTCGTGTGCTTTTCCTCGCTCAGTGTGCTTTCGTGCTCTTCCTTTTATCTGTGTGGGGAAGGGTGATGGGAGTCAGGTGTGTGTAATGACCAGTAATTGCCTGACCTTGCCCGACCATGGTGTTTGGACATATCAGGTATACGGCTCTGGTGTTGGTCCGTTGTCTCTCACGGTGAACTGTCCGTGAGAAAGTGTTTGTATCGGGAAAAGGGTGGGGGGGGTTTGAGCTTCCATGGTATCCTACCTGGTAGGATTGGGGAAAGGTGTTAGAGGGAAGGGGATACCACATCTCACCCTTCGGTGTCCCACTTCCACTCCCCCGAGACCCCTCATCCAGGTGATCCTCCCGCACTGGTCCACCACAAGGAACTGGATCCAAAATCGATGGTCGTGTCCTGTACGCCTGGATGACAGATCCCCGGGCACTAGCGGGTTAGACAACTTCAGGTTCCCCCTACTTATCTTTCTCTCACTCTCTCCAGATTAACATAAACTGATCTAGCAGGGTGAGGTATGCAACCATGTCCCATTCCATGTTGTGAGATATTATTCCAGTACTCATTTTAATGTTGCATTCTGGATCTTCTAGTCCTCAGTTTATAATGGGGAACTCTAGGACTCTGTCTTAGAATGAAAAGTTAAAATCAGCATCTCCCAAATGGAATGGGGAATGTTGTCCTTTATGGGCCTACTTAAATCCTACCATCTGGCACTCACCCTGTGGCAGATGTGTAGAGGGTACTTGGTTGGGGGTGAGGTGCTTAGGCAGCAGCGTTGCAACAAGTTTGTTTGTACATGACGGTTTTCCTCCCCCTGCCTTTATCCTTAATTTCTCATTGCCCCACTCTGGGTTCCCCCTCCTTTCTAGTGTATTGTGAGGCCAAAGGCTGACTGCTGATTCAGGTTCCTTCCTTTTCTTCGCCTCCTTTCTGTGACTGTTTATTCTCCTCTCAGTGCCCAGTGCTTTGTGCTGGCCTTCACCCCTCCCTCTCCTTTTCACCTACCTTTCTCTGTGCTCCACTCCAAGTTCTTTCTCCACCTACCTTTCTGTGCGGCAGTGGATGTCTTGTCAGGAGCTGAACTATGCTTGTGCATAGTTGTCTTAACCATAAAAAAATATATGTAGGAGACCACCAGGGGGTGTGACCGACATGGCCGAGTGAAGCTGCTGCTCCGCTCGAGGCCCGCCAAACTAGTGCTTGCCAGACTCCCGCCTTGGCGGAATTGACCTCATTGTGCGAATCCTGAAACCCCCGGGGGTCTGGACAATGCAAGAGGTTGTGACACCCAGCACCTCAGCGAGCGTAGTCAGGCACAGTGTTAAGCTGTGCGGGCCCGGAGCGGAGAGAGGGCTGCACTTGACGTGTGCCCTCGGCAGTCGTTTCCTGTCTTCTCCTTGGTGAGTGTGAGAAGAGGAAGAGCTGAGTCAGGGCTTGTGGGGCCCGCTTGCCCTGGGGAGCCTGAACCATGGAAGCAGACGTGGAGCCGGCAAGAGGGAGGAAGAGCTGTCGGGGAGGTGAGGAGGAGACACAGAGGTGATCTGTGGTGTTGATCCAGCCACCACGCGACAAGGAAGAGGACAGCCCAGCTGGAAGTTGACCGGACTGCGGGCTGCAGGTGA
This sequence comes from Ambystoma mexicanum, assembly GCF_040938575.1. Taxonomy (NCBI): domain Eukaryota; kingdom Metazoa; phylum Chordata; class Amphibia; order Caudata; family Ambystomatidae; genus Ambystoma; species Ambystoma mexicanum. The sequence goes on from NC_090921.1 coordinate 311,192,634, forward strand.
GGAGGATGATGGAGGGGGTGTCTGGAGACTCTCGCCTGCACGCAAGTGTAGCTGTCCCTTTTGGCTCTGCAAGGGACGAGAGGGAAGTCGTGATGTCCCACACTCCCCCGCCTGGAAGCACAGCCTTGATGCGGCGGCCCAGGGGGCCCATGAAAGAACAGTAAAACCCGGGCCCGTGGTGGTGAAAACTTCCCTCGGCCCCACCCATAGTGAAGTACAAAGAATACGAGGAGTGACATTGTGCAGAGGAGTGCATTCCATGGGGTGCCATGTGTTATTATTAGGGTTTCCTGTTTTAGAGGGTTATTTTTTACTTCTGGAGGTGTTTTTTCAGTGTTTTCACACTGTTTCAGGATCAGTGTTATCCCGTTTGCCCACTTCAAAAAATCGTAGAAATCATTTTTTCCGGTGTAAACACACACATTTTGTTTCATTGCATGCATGTAGGGTAATGTCTCTTGGAGCAAGATGTTATGAACTCTTTCCGGGCAATAAAGATGAATGTGTTAATCCAGTAATCTCTTTCTACAAATCCAAATTATTGTAGTAAATTATGCAATACTTTTTCAGGTACTCTTTGCCTATCCTTGCCCTTTCTTTCTTTTCTTCCCATGAACACTTTGATTTGTAAAATTACCTTTCCCCATTGTAGAGTCTTCTAATTTTAGCAGATAAGGCATAGCATTAAAAAAGGATTTGCCGTGGAGCACTCACTTTGGTGGAGATGAGGATTATTTTGACTGTCAAAATAAATAAACGCCAAGCAGATAACTGTTTATTAAGTGCTGCTCATTACAAAATGACAAGTGAGTCTCATTAATGTACTCCCTGAAACTTGATTGGAGGGGGTGAGCAGGTCAAAACTGTTGGCCTGGTGTGGGAATATCAGGGGATCCTATTGCAGAATGTATCAAAGGCAACTCAGCTGATTTGGTGATTGTTGCTGAGATGTTATATGTTTATACCTTCCTGTAAATCATATGGCTTTTTTCCTATTCCTGTTGCAACATGTGCTGTAAAAAGTGTTGTTTTGACTGAGGATGAGCACGGCTCTCTCGCTTCACCTTGTGTGGGAACTTTTGTCCCCATAGTGAAAATCAAAAGCTGGTACCGATGAATATGAATGCTTTCCTGTTTTAGGGGTTTATTATTTTTTTTACTTCCGGGGTGCTTTTTCAGTGTTTTCAAAATAACCTGAGAGAGGAAATGTTCCATACAAATGCTGGAAAAGTGTAAAAGGTGCTCACCTTTTAAACCCAGCAATCTGTAGTGGAATATTCCCTGGAAAACAAAATCCCAATACAAGACAAGTGCTTGTTTCATTGGGGGTAACGGTCTGCACTGGGAAAATGACATCCTGGGTACAATCCTGATAGCCAAATACTTGAGCAAGCTTGCCAACTTAAAAAAAAAACATGGGTTAAATCCCCCTCAAGTTACGCTGTGCACTGACACTGACATGTAGCTACCTTTTTTGTATGTATCCCTTAGATGAGCCATAATTCATAAAATGGTCCTAATTTAAAAACTCTCCTTGAAGAAAGCAAGCGCTAAGCAGCAATTAAGGGACCTGAAGATTTGGATGGACTGCTGGGTGCGGATGCTCCAAAGAGCCACATGAGGTTTGGAGGTGAATGTGATACTGTGGCCTCGCGCAAGCCTCATGGAAGCCTCACACGGCTTTCCTTATCTTACACTTTTCAGCTCTCCTCCAGACAGATGCACAGAGTGTCTGACCACAAACAGACACTGAAAAATCCATCTTAAACCATTTTTTGTAAATACAAATTTTTGTCAGTGGTCAAGGGCTATTTTGAGGAATTTTAGCCAATTTTAAGACGTGAATCGGCAACCATAAAAATGACTGCAATTTGTGTACAATTCCTCAAAATGGCTCTGTTCACATATGAACATATATATATTTTTTTTTTTGCAAAGAAAACGATGTAACATTGAATGTACAGCGTTTTTGAATAAGGTCAGGGGACAGAAGGGAAAACGATGGGAAAAAGCAAACAAGCATACATGGGGGGGGGGGGAGTAAGACCCTTTACCTATTGTCTGCCATGCCCCCTCTTCAGCCACCCCATCAACTCCAAACTTCATCTCATCTCTGCTCATACAATGCACCACTGGGCAAGAGGAAACAGTGTTTTTCAGTTTAAACCTAGGAGGCACTTATTCTTCTGGGGGATGGAGGGGGGGCGAGTTCCGGTGTTTATCGGATTTGACTGAGCAAGAGGAAACAGTGTTTTTCAGTTTAAACCTAGGAGGCACTTTTTCTTCCGGGGGTGGTGGGGGGGGAGGGGGAGTTCCGGAGTTTATCGGATTTCACTGTTCACAGGAAAGCCTAGTTATTATCCCCGCAAAAATATTGCCATACAAAAATATCGACATATTTTTGCGGAGATATTAAGGCATGGAACCTGTGGGGGACACCCCTGCAACCCACATGTTATTTTAAAGGGAGCGGGGGACATCCCCGCTCCCCATAACCCCAACAATTATCCCTACAAAAAATATTGCCTATGGCCGTTGCCGACGACCATATATACAGCAATATTTTTGGTGGGGATAATATTACCTGATACGTTCCAAGGACTTGAACACCAACCCAGAGCCTAGCGGAATCAGCACAAGTTACACTGATGGCCAAGGCATGTCTGTCAGACCTCATGAAGCTGGATGCCTGCAAGTTTAGAATGCTCCCTACTGACGCCGAGACATTGCACGGGTCTGTTTAGATTCTCTCTAGGTTGTATGGAGACGAGTTGGGTGTTAAGAGGTAAAGGCAAAAGCCGTGGTCCGCCACAGGAAGATGTATTCCCACCATTGTGATATTTCAGCCAAGGGGAATTATAAATCTGGACAATCCCTCTGGTGATTGGCAAGAAAGCTAACTTGTGGTCCTGGCCGGGAGTGGGTAGCTTGGCCTTTCAGGCTCTGAAGTTGGATGGCCCCAGGACTGGCAGCCCTGTGTGTGTAAGATGTACAGTTGCCCATTCCGCTGCCTGAAGACTACCCCTGAGGGACTGTGGCTGGAGTCAAGCATCGAAAAGAAGGGCTAGCAGTGGGAGCGGAAAGGGGATATATGAGACCCTAAGCAACGGGAAAACACTGGTGTAGAGCGCGAAGGGGAGAAAAGCACACGCAGCAGCGACGCTGGGCCCTGGTCCCGACCAGGGACACATACAGGCCAGGCCAGGAAGTGGGGCACTGTTCTCACTAGAGGAGACGAGGAACCCAGAGGACTCTGGAACCCTGGTGTATTGTGGAACGGGGACCAGAGGAAACGGTCCGCAACTAGGCTGGAGTAGCAGAGACAAGGAGCCTAGGGGGCAGAGGCTCGGGGATCTAGTTATTTGTATTTTATTTGTATTTTATTTATTTATATTGCGCACCTAACCCCAAAAGGGGGTAGCAAGGCGCAGGGGCAACAAGAGGACTGCAAAGCTTGGTTACACACAGGACAAAGTCCAGCCGTGGTTACAATGCTGGACACGCCAAAAAGAAACCATGCGCGCCGAAGAGGTGACAATTGCCAAGGAAAAGCGGGGCAACCATAAGCACAGACCCCTTGGGTATTGCCCAGGGCAGTTTGGACACAGTCACGGGGTAACTGGGTCTGAAAGCAACAAGGAGCCCCGGGGAACAGACCGACCCACAGAGGACGTAATGCAAAGCCAAGGACAACCCAGTGGTGGCCAGCAGACTCACTGACCCTCGAGGCACACTGCAAGGGGCCGCACTGGAAGAAGATTGGGTACTAATAGTGTGGTGCAGGCAGGAGTACAGGCCCTACAGCGCTTCATGAGAGGCCGGGCAGAAGACTAGAGAGGGAGCTACCCAGCCCAAGTGGAGATGACAGCAGGGGGAGGCACACCGGTGCCGGCCCTAACCAGAGATGACCTCAAGGACATACTTCAAGAAATCAAGGCAATTCGAACAGACATTCAAGGCTTGATATGCAACCTAAAGGGCCACGTGGACAAGCTGGAAGATAAGATGGAGGGAATGGAAAATAACCATCATCAGGTGGATCTTCTGGACATGAAATACGAGGCTCGCCTAACGGACCTGGAAATGCGAGAGGAGGAAACCATCTTCAAGCTGGACGACCTGGAAAACTGGGAGCGCTGGAATAACCTACGTATCCTGGGGGTCAGAGAACAGAAGGGAGAGTTGCCTGTGGAGGTCGGGAGGAAAGTACAAAGACTGATGAACCAACTTTTGCATTGGATCGGGGGGAAGGAAATGCAGCTGGATAGAGCACACAGAGGTGGCGGTGGAGGAGCAAAGGGCCCAAGGTCAATTGTGGTCCGCTTTCTGAGATATAGGGAGAAGATGGAGGTCCTGGACAAAGCCAAGAGATTGAGGAGTTTCAAATATCAAGGGACTCACCTTAACTCATCGCAGAGATTGCCGCCCCATCACGCAATGATTGAAAGAAAGGGGCATCCAGTATCGTTGGTCCTTCCCATTTGCGCTGTCGTTTGAGAAAGGGGAAGCAGACTATTGAGTAACCAGCAGACAGGAGGTGCACCAGGTCCGTCAAATTCTCAAGCGGGAAGACCTTGCGGAGGGTCAGGAGGGGACGGCGGTTGCACCGACAGAGCAGCATACTACAAGGTGAAGACAACATTGCGGAACACCGCTCTGCGGTGGACGGAATTGGAGGGGGGAGTTGTAAGCATCTGAATGGCACGAGTTGAGGGTGAAGGCCCTAAAATTTGGAACTTTGAATGTCAAGGGCCTGACCTCTCCCACCAAGCACTAACTGGTGGGGAGGGAGTTCTGAAATGGAGAGCTGGACGTGCTGTTCGAGGAGGAGACGGTTGTTTCAGGGGGAAGAGAGACTTATCCTGGGAGCTCAGGTTGGGCAGGTTTTCTGGGCCTCTGGACCTACCAAGAAGGGGGGTTGTGGGCAATTGACTCAACCGAAGTATGCGGTTGGTCGAGCCATGAGTTTGAAAGAAGGGGGATGGGAGAGTTCTGGTTTTCACTGAGTTGTTGGAGGGTGTACTGCTGACTATTGCAGTGGTGTATGGCCCCAACACGGGACAGTTGCACTTTCTACAGGAAGCCATGGGAGAGATACTTCAGCAGGTAGGGGGCCTACTACTATTTGGGAGGGGGACTTCAACATGTGGGCGGACCTAGCTATAGACCCTAGTGGAGAGCAGGACACGGTGGGAGCGGATACGGGGCGACGGGGGACTACTCAGGGCCCAAGCGCTGGTGGATGTGTGGAGGGAGAGCCATCCCACATAGAGGGGGTTACACTTTCTTCTCCTCAGTCCATGAGGCCAGAACTCTGATTGATTACTGGTTCCTGGAACAGACATCTCCGTCGTAGAGTCTCCTCTTGCGAGCACACATCAGTCAGTTGTACGGTCCACGACACGGTGGTTATGGGATTTGTGCTGGAAGGATTCAGACCCTGTTAACCCTCATGGCTCTGTAATGCTAACTTGTTGAAAGATGCGGTCTTCTTTAAGGAGATACAAGGGGCAATAGAAGAGTTCTTTACTCTCAATCACACAAGGGTGGGCATGGTATGGGATGCAGCTAAGGTGACGTAGAGGGGCCTGAACATTTGGGAAGGCGCGGCCAAGAAGAGGATTAGAACCCTACGGGCGGATAAACTTGGGGGCGTGATCCGACAACTAAAGCAGTCGGAGGGGAAAGGGAAGGAGAAGGTGGGGGCGGTCCGCAAGTTAGCGAGAGAAAGGAGGCAGGAATTAAGGGACCTTGAGGTGGGGAAGGTGATTGCCAGCTTGCAATTCTTGAAGTAGAGGTACTAGGAGAAGGGGGACAAGGCTGAAGCTCTGCTGGCGGCCAGACTGAGGGGCCAACGTGCAGAGAGATGGGTAGCCGGAATCCGGGGTCCTGATGGCCAGTTGTGCTCCCTTGCTGGAGATGTGGCTCAGGAATTTGCCACTTTTTCCGAACGGCTTTACGGGCAAGAATGGGAGGCAACCGATGTGGATCTGCATAGATACTTGGGGGAGATGCCCCTGCCGAGTCTCCAGGTTAGTGAGCGGGCGGGAATGGAGGGGCGAATTACGCACTAGGAAGTCCTGAGGGCGATAGCGGGGTAGAAGTTGGTTAAGGCCCCTGGAGAAGATGGGTATACTCGGGGTTTTACAAGAGCCGTGCAGTCTTTAGCGCAGCGTATGGCAAAGCTGTTCAATCATATCCTGGACACAGGGAGGGTTCCCCCTTCATTTGGGAAGGCCCTAATCACGGTAATGCCAACGGAGGGCAGGAATCCGGACACTGTAAATCCTACCGTTCTATCTCGCTACTTAACATTGACGCGAATATCTTCACCAGAATACTGGCCACACACATGGAAGCCCAGTTTGGTCCGCCCGGATGGGACAGAGTGGGGTTCATCCAGGGGAGGCAGGGGGCAGACTCTGCACCTGATGGAGACAGCAGTAAAGAGGGAGGGTGTCCGAGTCCTGGTTTCCCTTGACGCCGAGAAGGCTTTTGATCGGGTGGATTGGAGGTTCCTAAAGGGGGTCTTACAGAAATATGAACTAGGAGAAGGAATCATGAGCGGGATACAGGCTCTGTATTCGGCCCCGGAGGCGAGGATGATGGTAAACAGGAGGCTGTCAGGGGTGTTCAGGTTGCGGAGGGAGCCTAGGCAGGGCTGCCATTTCGCCTCTCCTAATTGCTCTAACAATCGAAGTGTTGGCGGAACGGCTATGGAAGGCCCCACGGGTGGAGGGCATTAGAGTGGGTGCAAGTGAGTTTAATTTGGGCTCTACACGGGCGATGTGCTACTGCACCTGGTGAATCTATCCAGTTCTGTCCCTGCAGAACTGGCGATAATTGACGAGTACAGGCAGTTCGCAGGATTTAAAGTCAACAAAGACAAATCATTGATTTTCTCGATCGCCGTTGGGGGATTCAAGGCAGGCCGAGCTACTCTGGGCCCCTGGGACTGCAGATACAGCTCGACAGCATTAGATATCTGGGAATCAACATAGTCTGACCAGGAGAGGATTTAGGTAGAGCTAATTACCCTCCCCTCTTCAATAAACTGTTTGCGGAGATGGTATCTGGGGTAGAGGATAGCTGTCGTGGATGGGGAGGCTCAAGGCAGTGAAAACAAACCTCCTCCCGAGAGTGCTAGATCTTTTTCAAATGTTGCCATTCCGGGCCCCAGAGGTGTACCTGAGAGAAGCGAAGTCGTGGATCGTGCAGTTCCTCTGGCAGAATCAGAAACCCAGGGTGGGATATGAGACGCTGATACTCCTAAAGGATCGGGGGGGTGTGGGGCTTCCAGACTTATTGATGTATTATAGGGCATCACTGCTTAGGACACTGGTCCCACATCCGAGGGAGGATCCAGAGAGACAATGGGTATATCTGGAGAACCAACACATGCTCCCAGCAGCGGTGGGGGAATGGCTCTGGCTCCCTAAGGGGAAACTCCTTAGGAGAATTTGCGAACGCCCTTTTCTCGGGGTCAACTGGGAGGTGTTGAGTATGGGAGACAAACGGGATGGGATCACCATGTGGTCCTCTCTGATGAGCCATATATGGGCCCCCTCGGTGCTGGATCCTATACCGCATGTCTCAAGGTACCAGGCTTGGTTTGAGGGCTGGCTTTCCAGAGTGGGGCAGTTTTGGCGGGACGGGACATTTATGAGTATTCAGGAGTTGGAGGAAGCCCTGGCGATAGGTACACTTCCAGTGCTCCTCTACGTCAGGTTAAAGGGTATTTTTACAGCGGAAAGGTGGAGGGAGTCTATTTAGAGATACCTCACGCCAGTGGAAGGGGTATTGGATAGGCGTAAGCAGATGAAGGGTCTCATTTCGCGCCTGTATGGTCCGCTGCTAGAATCAAAGGAGGGCGGAATCCAAGGGCTGCGCCCGAAATGGGAGAGGGCATGGAGTTGGAGGGGAACCTCTGGCAACAGATGTGCCGGAGAGCTTTCAAGACATTGATCTCAAGGTGTGAAATTATTGCACAGATAGCAGTATTACCCAATGCGGTTATCCCACAGTAAACCCTCAGTGTTGGCACGGTTGTGGCGACACCGCAGACTACTGGCATATGTGGTGGGGCTGCCCTAGAGTACAAAGTCACTGGACAGAGGTCCTGGGGTGGATTAAGGATGCGGGTGGGTGGGGGCAGAGTTCGAGCCCATGTTGATACTCTTCGGTCTTGTAAAAACGGAGGACAGGTGGCAAGCCCTCCCCCTGCTGACACATTATCACCACCTGGCAGCTCGGGTGAACCGAGCCAGACACTGGAAGAGAACGGCCCTCCCCATGTTGAAGGAGTGGACGAGCACTGCAAGGGATATATACTTGATGGAAAAAATCACAGCAGCAATTCATGGAGGAGGGCTGCTGTAGAGCTGGAATGGCAACAGTTCTGCAGTGCCTATGGGGGTGTTGGGTAAAGATATAAAAAACCTCAGGGAAGGGGGCCTGTCCCGGCCTGGACAAATGTTAATTGGTGGTCAGACTAGTTGAAGGAGGATAAGTGAGGACTCCCACCACGGAAACCAACATGGCATTGTTCCATTTGATGGTGACTCTAAGTACTGGTCCTTTTGGGAATCATTCACCTGGGACGGGGAGGAGTGGGGGTAAAGGAGGGGTGGTGGGAGTTAGAAGGGCACAATTCAGTAACAGTATTCTTATCATAGACGGTTGTCCCTTCGATGGACTTATATTGTTCAATGTTTGACTGTGATTACAAAACCAATAAAATTATATATAATTTCTGAGGCTTGTGAAATCTGCTTAGATCACATGCTGTGCATAGGCCGACCTCTAGTGGAAGCTGCGGAGTATTAGATGTTTTCGAAACTCGAAATGGGACGTCGAATTGGGCGTGCCAGTAATACTATCCCTAGTGTGACGTCCCCTGTACCGATGATCCCTCACACGTGTAGGTCCCTCAGATTGTTTTTTTGCGCCATACTCTTCGGACGCATGTGTGCGAAGTTCTTTTGGCGTACAGCCTTATCTATAGTTCAATTACTATTAACTCTCTTCCTATCCTTTATTCACCGAACGCTGATGAATGACGCCGGTGACGCGCGGAGAAAACTTTGTTAAAGGGATGTTATGGTTCCAAGTAAAACCGAAAAACCCTTGAAATTCGCCAGTTATGGTAAGCTAAGCAATCATAACTCGTGACACCACTGTGCACTGCTAAGACTAACACCCAGGACATCAAAGATGACATCACCGTGCTACTAAAAAAAGAGGATTTTTTGTCCTATACAGGGACTCCTTTGGCGTCCTGGTTTAGGAAGGAAAATCCTTTTCCAAGATGGCCACCATGGAAAGGGAAGGTGGGGGTTCAGTACAGGGCCATCTTCGCTTTCCATGGCAGTCTGCAAAAGGCAAAAACAAAACTGTGTGACTATATTACCACAAGCACGTTTTTCTTCCCTTTCAAATCTATCCTAATTTCAAAGAACTTTACCACAAAGCCAGTGCCAGGTGGACATGGCCACTTTAATGCTATGTTTTGTCCCTTCTGGTCATGTCCAGTAGCCACATTGTCCGGATCATGACCTTATACCATGACCCCGACATTCTGGCCACTGCCCATGGCTACAGCCTACCCCTCAGTCACTAAGTGTAAGTGACTCCAATCCAGCAATCCAACTAAGTCAATGTTGTGATGTTTCTTTATGCAGAACTATTAGATGGCTTGGAACACTGAGTGTGCCTGGAATGTTTTACTATGAGCTTCGCTCCAGTGTTCCAATGCTGTCAGTTGAGCCTGGGTGATGGGGCCCGGTGGTCTCTCATAGATAACATCTTATGTAACTTAAATAAAGTATTTACTTAATTAACCTAAGACGACTACAGAAGCTACCTTACAACAATGGCGACGAGGATGGGATAGTAAGAACCCACGCAGAGATGAAGAAAGCTGTGGTGGGGGAGCAGCAGAAGGAGAGAGACCACTGCCCCCAGCCATCCAGAAGTAAGTCCCATCACCCAGGGGCGCAGAGCGTAGGGGGTTAGAAAGAGACAGGGAGTTGAAGTTAAGCCCTGTGAAGTACATTCAAGCAAATCAGAAACAGAAGCCAAGTGGGCGAGAAGTGCAGTAACCCCTGTTGGACCACAAGCAGAGGTGGAGTAGGGGCTGTGAAAGGAGCCCCGGCGCCCTTATGAATGGACGTGGCAGTCTGAAATTTGAAGTGAGCAAGCTGTATGAGGAAGCCCCGGTGCGAGCAGAGCGGTCCCTGAATTACAGGAAGGGGAGAAGCTCCTTAGTGAGCCCTAGCGCCGCATTTTCCACAGAGAAGCGCAGTAGCCACAAGGGGTGAAGGTGAAAGGGGAATCAAAGCGGAGCCCTGATAGCGTGAAAATAGTTCTGTGTGTTCACAGTAAAAGAGACACAAGAAAGACTGAAAGTGAGAAGTACGAATTGCTCCATCGTGCCCAGAGATGTAGGGCACGTAATGCTAGAGAAGAAAGCAATCAACAGTACCAAGTTTTTGTGGTACGTTTAAAATCACCTGGGAGCTGTCGGTGATTTGTGTTGGGGCGAGACGCAGTGTGTTACCGTATAAATGACGGTTGGCCGGAGGAGATCTGCATCGCTCAAGTACAGAGCAGTGACTGGTGACGTCACACAACAAGCAACTGGGGATGGCGAAACTAGGATAGTCACGTCATAGTGGCGATGCGAACCGTGGTTGCCATAACGGTCTTGATGATCATGGTGGAGGGTCAGTGAAATGGCAACTCAGTGATACGGGAGGAGCTGAAGTCGACGTGGAGGAAGAGGAAAGGACCCTAAATTGCGTGAGCCTGCAGACGTCGTCATACAAAAGAAAGCTTAAACGCCGAGCGTGGATTAACGACGAGTGACAAGCATATAGTAGAAGCGGAAGTAAGCCAAAGCGGAAGTTATGAAAAGATGTGATTGCAGGAACTATGGAAGATTGTAAAGTGGCGATAGGTCCGGCTCCCGATGGCGAAAGTACAAAAGACCCGTGTCTGTCGGACGATGGGGGAGAAATAATCTGCAAGACCCGCGTCTGTTGGACGATGGGGGAGAAATAATATGCAAGACCCGTGTCTGTTGGACGATGGGGGAGAAACAATCCGCATATGGTCAGGAGCTAGTGACATCTGAACCGGCTTGTTTTGTTTTGTCTTAATACCTTGGAAGCCCACTGGAAAAGTGGTAAGCAGTTGACACAGAACAATTTGCAGATTGGATATGTTGAGGTGAACGGGATTTGGAGACTTTGTGAAAGGCTCAGTACGCCTCAACGTTTGAGCAGAAAATGAAGTTTACTCCTGATTTGTCAAGTGAAGTTAACCACCACGAGCATTTCACACGTGGGAACAGTGCAAGTTTCAAACTGAGCTGAACGTTCGTGGTGTAAGTGAGGTTTCAAGCATTGAACCACGAGCATGTGGCTCAGAAGGGAAGTTCGCCATGTATCCTTTACTGTTTCATGATATAGGATGAAGTTTCAGTGTGTACTATAAACAGTATATGGATGAAAGTGAGCATGGACATTGTACTAGAGAGGTGTGTGTCTGGAAGAAGTGTGGTGGATGGTAGAAAGTGTTTGAGTTTAACCTTTTGCAGGATTTGCAGCTGAACATGAACTTAAATGGACTTATTCATAAGAATATGGTTCTTATTTATGTGAGTGTCGGAAAGGCATGAGCAACGTTTAGTGTGTAGAAAGAGTATGGAAATGTGCTAGGAGTAACCCGTTTTGAGGCATTTCAGGATAAGTTGCAATTGCAACAATGGACTCTTAGGAATATAAAGTGACTATGTAATGTTTACAAATTGAAAGGCAGCCAGAGAATGTGAGTGTGTGCGTCCCATAAAGAGTTAGGGAGATAGCGTCTCCAAGTGAGTGTGGGCGAGCCCCACAGTGTGTAGGGAAGGAGCTACTCCTAGTGTGTGGGTGAGTGCCACAAAGTGTTAGGACAATTGTGCTAGAGAATATGGGATAGCGTCCCATTGCGAGGGGTTGTAGACCCATTATTTGTAGGGGTAGCGACCCATTGTGTGTAGGAATAGCGTCCCATTTAAGAGTAGCGATAGCGTCCCACTGTTTGAAGGGATAGTGTCCCGTTGGAGAAGGGATAGCGTCCCGTTGTATGTAGGGATAGCGTCCCACTGTTTGAGGGGATAGCGTCCCGTTTGAGAAGGGATAGCGTCCCGTTGTCTGAAGGGATAGCGTCCCGTTATATGTAGGGATAGCGTCCCACTGTTTTGAAGTCTGAAGCATGTGTAGGGATAGCGTCCCACTGTTTGAAGGGATAGCGTCCCGTTGTCTGAAGGGATAGCGTCCCGTTATATGTAGGGATAGCGTCCCACTGTTTTGAAGTCTGAAGCATGTGTAGGGATAGCGTCCCACTGTTTGAAGGGATAGCGTCCCATTGTGTGAGGAGTTAGCGCCATGTTTTGAGTAGGCCAAAGTATATGGAGGTGGCTGATTATATACCCCAAGTGTTTTTGGTTAGTATCACGTTGGTAGGGAGGATCCTTCCACTTGTGTGTGGGTGACCGATACCATGTGGACATTGGTGCCGCCCAGATGTTTGGAGTTGCATCATCTCTAAAAGATGATGTTTCATCAGTATAGTTCACCTTAGTGACATGTCCATGAAGGTTTACCTTGGGATGGGTCCTTCCTGGAAGTGTTATGTGAGGAGAGGTATGCATACAGTGATATGTTCAGTTGATCCTCCAGCAAAGCGTTTTTTTTAAGGTTGACCAGTGAACGAGCTAAACATCTCCCTGACAGGTTGCCATCGGAAAGGGAAGAGATATTATGCATGATGTTGAGTGCGTTGGACATTTCATCTCTGATTTGTCGATAGAAAGGGAGATGTGTTGTGATGTTTCTTTATGCAGAACTATTAGATGGCTTGGAACACTGAGTGTGCCTGGAATGTTTTACTATGAGCTTCGCTCCAGTGTTCCAATGCTGTCAGTTGAGCCTGGGTGATGGGGCCCGGTGGTCTCTCATAGATAACATCTTATGTAACTTAAATGAAGTATTTACTTAATTAACCTAAGACGACTACAGAAGCTACCTTACAACAGTCAATGCCTAGTCTGGGATGCCCAATGGAAGCCCTTATTTATATATTTTGTCACGTTCTTAAATCTGGATGATGAACCCTTATATAACGCCCCTCTCTTTGAATCCCCCTGACCTCACTGAGCCAAGAAGTAGGTTTGTTTTGCAAATTAAAAGGTTTATTGGAAAAATTAAATATATATATATATATATATCACACTTTTATGAAGACATTAATATTTGATAGCACACTTATGAGTATGAACAGTGATCAACAATGGATATTACAGTAGCACAATTCCTTAATTACTTAGAAGTTGGTATAGAAAGGATAAGGTAGCAGAGAATAATTTGTATAGTTTCAAGGAAAAGCAATGATGCGAAAGAATACAGCACAGAAATAAACTGGATATGGTTTCAACAAGAGATAATATGAACACTTTTTCCTCACTCCCCCCGCCCCCTCTCCCATGCAATATGAAGAGATGGAAATGGGGGCACACAGGTTTTCAGGAATACAATCAGAAGCAGTTCAGTTCCCGTTTCCCCCAGCAAGCTTAGAGAAACGGGGATGATTTTAAAACACAGGCCAAATACTTTGAAATGTGGTTGCAATGAAGTGAAAAATATGCTAAAAATGATTTTAATTCCCTATAGGAGATTCAGGGTAGGTGATAGCTACTTTGAATTAGTTCAGGTCAACACTAGCAATGATTCAGGAATGATTATCAGAGCAAAAACGAATTTCAGAAGTAGAAAGCAAGAAGCAGCTATTTTTACAAGTGGTGCAATCGCTGCACTTTTTCCGAGTGCGTCGATCGCGCTTCGTTTCCTAGCTTTAAAATGACAGTTAAATCTCGCTTCTAGGACATACGATTCATAAGATACTGACGTTTTTGTGAAGAAGTCAAGATTTCAGAATGACAGATGACACTTTTGCAGCTTTGAAATCGCAGAATGGACACACGATTTCTATGCAGTTCTAAATAGGTTGAAATGGATGGGATGAGATTACTTTAGACTAAGACTATGCACAGTTCTTAGCTGGATACTCACTCCTAGTTTTGGACTGGAACGGACCTCGTCACAGATCTGGTCAGGTGGGCTGCAGTTCTCTCGCCGGACAGTCTCTGGCACTGGTTCTGCTCACAGCGGTCTGGTCTGGATCTGTTATCGGCACTGCACTGCACAGCGGTCTGGTCTGGGTCTGGATATGGTTCTAGCCAGAATCAAACCGCTCGCCCGGCTGTTGAATAGTTTGGTTAGGTTGCTGGATTCTGGGGCCTGCTGAGAAGGATTCAGCTTTTGGTTCAGGCCTCTCTGCTTCAAGTTCTGGAGTCTAAATTCTGGATATGGTCGGGCAGCGTACTGCGCAGAAATAGATTAAAGAGAGGAAAATGAATGTCCCTATCTGGGTCTCAGTGGTTCTTTTTATGTCTTTTGAAAGTGGGTGGGAATGCTGACTTTCTATGCCCAACCCACTAAGGATTCTGATAGGCTAAGGATTTACTGTCCTCTGACTGGAGAACGGAGTAGTGAGTCAGAATGAGTCAGTGATGCTATGTTTATGGCTTGACTGAAGTCCCTCCCCTTAGCATTTACTTGGAAAAACTATTTTTCAGAACCAAACATGCTTCCCAGATACACAAGTTGTTGAAATTACATGTACACATCGCAGATGAATTAAGACGGGTCTCTGTTCAACCCTGATCTTTCTAAGAGGTTGGGTGCAGAAGTGACAACATTTTGGTTTTTCATCAAATCTGACACGCAGGTACACACCCTCTCTGGGCATATTACAGTAGGTTTTGAGGTCTCTAGCATAAACACAGACGTTACAATATTAATAATTACAGGGCTTGGCCTCAGAACATCCTACAGCGTCCAGCTTGTCTCAAATTGTGGGTGCATTTTTCATATTAAGAATCCCCAAATTGTACATTTCTGTCAGCTTGATACAATATTTTATAAGCAATTTAATAAAACATACATTTGCCTCCACTGCAGTACACCCATTTGTTTGTCCCCGCCCCTAGAAACTTGGCTTGGCTCAGAGGTCAAATGTCTTGCCTTCCCCCAGAGCAGTGTTGACATTTCACACCCAAAATCAGCATACCCTATGCAGCTGAAGGAATCCTTTGTCTGGTTTTTCCTGCTAGCAGGGCATCAGTCCAGGGTGCCACTCCATCTGATTAACAGAACCACGTGATTTCCTGCCTTCTTGCTGAGAATAGTAGGTGTGAAGACTTCTCATGGACAAGCAAGCCTTTGAAGTCCCAGCTAACTCAGGTTCACTGTTTAGCTCCTGAAATACAAGTCTCCTGTCAGAATGTAGATCGCTAGCGCCGGTTAGTGGTGGGCACCGCTATTGCACCCATTTTTGACAGCTGCCTTAAATGAATACATTTCAAAAAGGGGATTTTACTTGATAGCATATGATCCTTGCTAACATTGTATTGATGTGGATTCTGCAGTAGAGTAATGTAGAACACCCAACCAGAAGTTGGAATTTTTTGGTGGTTTCATGCCCATGATTTTAGCAATTTTGACAATCAAGAAATGAATTATTGAACAGCTCTGTATTCCTTTGTCTGCTCTTGTTCTGTGGGCAGCCAAAGTATGGGGCTGGCAATGGTCTCCTGTATTAACACTGACAGAGGCAAAAGAAGTTGGCAGCCTGTCTGTCAGGTTCTCACTGCACACTTTCTGGTGATTTCTGGCCAGCAGCATGCTTTCCGGCGGCCATTATGTTTCCCATGTCAGTAATGCACAATGATGTTGTATGGCTTGGATGCGTGGCTTGAAACTACTACATTATGATTGTCAAATAAGAAAACACTACCACATTTGCAAAACCATGCTTTTCGATTGTTGCCAATGAGCCTTACGCAAATGTGCTGGAAATCCACCCACGTTTTATTTTTTCAAAACTGTCAAAAGAATACACATGATTCGTCATATAAGGTGTGCACAAAATCCCAACAAACTTTGTAAACTCATTCGAAATCACGTCAGAAATATTCCACCCATCAGCATTAACCCTTCACAACGCTCAGAAAAAATGATTGTCCCGAGGGTTCAACCATGTATTTTTGTACATACGTTGATATATCGCAAACCTTTCCAATGCACTTTACCTCATTTCTCCTCTTTTAGAAACATACAAAATCTGACAGCAGGGCGCGTCCATCTTGTGCTATTCTTATCCATTGCTGCATCGGCCTAAGGTAAACTGCCCTGATGTCACTAAATCATATGCTTCGCCCCTGACCCTCACATAACCAAACCTAGTGATATTCAACACCTTTCTCGGTGACGTTCCTCTTCAGCGTAGCCAAATGCGCCCATAATCACCTACGTGCCGTGACGCAGAACCTGAAAATCAATACACATCGACTAACATAGCATGTCACAAAGCGAAATATTAAACCGATCTTTAAAAGAACACTGTACAATTTCTAAAGTACGTTTATTTCACAATAAACTCTCCGAGAACATTAGACTATCAATCAAATTGCAAATTTGTTCCTTCGTTCGTGATCGAAAATGTTAATCGTGAGGCACACGTTGTTCTTTTCCCATACACAAAGTGTTCATTTTCGATAAAGGAACCGCTTGGGCCGCACAGTGAATTCCAGGGCGTCTGCATGAACTTGGGCCTAGACCCCCATAAAAGATGTTATGTTACTCCTAATTGCTAGTTCAGCGTACGGGCACATTGGCCCTGGGCGATCGTCCCACAAAACAGTCAGTGGTCCAGCCGTTGACGACTACGTGCACCTGGCAAATAAAAAAGCCATCAGTTGGCATCTGGAATCCATTACAATTGCAGTAAGGCAGCATGTAGCTATTTGGAAAACATAACAGAAAATATGAATCAATACCCAACCTTGATTACAATACATCTATTGATTTCTTAATTCGGCATACAGTTTAAACTAACGATTAGCACACACAGCAAACAATCTCAAAAAAGACAAAAAGAGCGTGGAAACTAGTACACATCACTATGATCATACATGACATTTTAAAGAAATATTAGTGTTGAACCTGGGTGAATCTAGTGATAGTCTACATACACCTAGATTCTGCACTCCCCATAACCACAAAAAAATTACAACCGCACAGAGATAGTAATTCAGTTACATTGCCAAAATTAATGTTCAGCTAATAAATTAAAGCTTGTTCTGGTGTACAGTCGTCAAAAGCAAACTTGCATGATATTCACTGTCTCCATTCTCTTTGCGTAACTCAGATTGCAATGCTCAATGCGCACACACCAAAGAATCTTCATGAACTGATTTTACATGTTCCTTACAAACTTTTGGAATGCATAACCTTATCAAATGTTCCTTATTCCAAACCTCCTCTCACTGAATTCTTACTGAATATTCCCTTTCCCTCCAGGTCAAAAAACAATTGACCCTTATAGTTTGTGTCCCATGCGTGGGCTTCCTTAGCTCGCAACCAAAACATCAAAGCTGGTGACCTTCACTCAGAATCCAAATACATTCTCACTTTGCAACAACATGGCTCAACGCATTCATGAGAAGTGGTACTCGCATACACATGCAGAGCCGCTGTTTCCCTCAAACACTGCAGGTGGCTGCCTCAGATGCCAAACTGTAGGGGGCGCCAGTCTGACTCCAATATTTTAAATACATTTTAACACAGACACATTATTCCTTCGCCTGTACTTTACGCACATTATGTTGAGGAACACCTCCAAATGTACGGTATAACTTTCGTGACAAAAAAAACACCACTTTTTAACTTCTTGCTGCCACATCCCATCCTCATCAACCCTCACCTTCCGAGGCATTATTTGATAAGTTTAACATGTGCAATGTTGTGGTTTTATTTTTGTTTTTGCGGCGATGTCCGCGGACATCAAAACACGGATAAAAGATGGCGGGCGCATCGGAACAATCTGACGCACCTCACCATCCAATGAGCAAACGTGTCGTATGTCCGCAGACATGACGCGCCCGATTAGCCAATATGTATCTTGTCCGCGGAGCGAACAGGGAAGTGTGACCGCAGAGCGGACATAGAGATAGATATCACTAATTTTTTTAGACCTACTTTTTGATTGTGTAAAAAAAAATAAGTACTGGGCGGATTTTCACCAAACTTGCAAAAGCACGCTTTGGTGAAAATCCATCCAGCGGTTTGATCTGCAGCCGTGCGCAAAGTTTTTCCCTCATTCAGTCTATGGGGAAAAAAATCCATTTTTGGACCCTACCCTATAACTTTGCCCCCTCTCCCCCCCGAACCAAACCTCCCCAAACTTTGCAAAAAAAATCAGAGTAGGCCATATACTTTTTTTGCAAAGTTTAGTGAGGATTCGTCCAGGGGGAGCAAAGTTATAAGCTGCTCAAAATGTCCTCTGCCTATGGGATTAGCAACTTAACCATAACTGCCCACTCGAAAATGGGCGTCGCATAGGGCGTGCCAGTTATACTATCCCTAGTGTGACGTCTACTGAACCCATGATACCTCACGCGTGTAGGACCCTCAGTTTGTTTTTTTCAACCATACTTGTCGGAAGCATTGCTTTTAAGCCATTTTGCAAAAAATGTATATTCATTTCCACATTCTTTCACTCCCGCGTCGAGACATCGAAGATAGACGCCGGTCCGAAGAACAAACAAATGTCGAGAGCTGCATGACAGACTTTGGGCCTCGGAAGGCCTCTGCCCTCGGCCCTGCAAGTAGGGAGAGTGGGGGGTGGTAACATACTCTACACTCTTATTATTTCCCACACACACAAGCCTGCTGCCACTAGGTGCATATGGAGAGTACTCCATTTAAATTTTGCCCCAAGTGCAACCGCAAGTACCCTTGGGTTGACAAACATGCCACCTGTAACCTCTGCTTGCCGTGGGACCACCCCGAAGCTAATTGCAGAGCGTGTAGCCTGTTTAAGGCGAAAACACTAAAGGACCTCTCCACTAAACGTTGGGCCCACCACACCAAGCAACTCGAGGCCATGGAAGTGGTGGGTGCCTTCAGTGATGGCAGCGACACCGTACTTTCGGACGGCGAGGGCACAGAGGTGTCAAGACACCTAAGCGCCAGTCCCCGGAGGATTGTCCGGCAGGGCAGTTATGGGGAACACACCCGGCGACACGAGCGCTACCCACACTACTACTACACATAAACACTCCAAGTCCAACCGCGACTCGATACGGTGTCTAGTTCTCGGAAAAGACATGGAGAGAGCGGTCCACGGAGTCTGTGTCCTCTGGGCATTCCAGGTCGAGATCGCCGCACGACACGAAGCAAACTGTCCACAGTTGCCAAGAGTGCCTCGCTTCCCCAAGTCACAGAGGTACGTTAGTCAGAAGACTAATCGAACCTCCACACCCAGGCCGCACACCAGAAGTCTGCTCCGGCAGCCCGTTCGGTGTCTGCCTCCAAGTCCCCACGTGCACACTCGAAAGCGAGAGAGGGTAGCCCCGAATGTCGACGCCAGGCGTCAAAGCTTAGAAAGGGTGAAAACCTCAGGAAAACTCTTCTACTCAAGGGGAAGAGGGTAAACCGCAGAAAAAGACCGTACTCTTCTTCTGCACCACAGACACATAAGGACAGACATAAGTCCTCAGATAAGGCAAGTTCCAAGACCCCGGTCTCTGCCCCTAAAACCAAACCTATTCCTTACACTCCTCATGATAGGGAAATATATTACGCTCACTTGGTTCCCACAGGGGCGTCGATCGGACCCAGACAGCTGCGGTCTCCAACAACGTGATGCGTAGTGCCGAGATGACTGTCTGGACTGGCCCGCCTAATCTCGTCTGCTTGATCCGTAGAAATATTCTCCTGCAAGTGGAGAAAGGTATTTAGCCACCCATGGATTTTAGTGATGGCCCCCTCCCACTGTTCTCGTTCTCCCCTCTTGTCACCTCCGATATTCCCTTTTAGTAACCTCACCTTATGTTTTTAAATGATGAGCTCTCCATCCTGCATGGCATGCAGGGGCGCGTAGATACAAGTTACTTCACTGGATTGAAGGTGCTGGAGGAATTCCATAGGAATATTTACTCCGGGGTTTATAAAATTCAAAGAGTTCAATATGTCCGATGTTCACTCTTATTCCATTCCCTTGTTCAATTGCAATTGGTTCAAAGAATATTGCCTGGAGGCAGCTGATGGCGTTCAGGTAAGAGTCTGTATTACCCAACACTGTCCGGTAAAAGTTTCATGAGTTTAACTTGTTGTTTTCTCCCTTTATAGGTGCGGCAAATGAAGATGAGGCGTATTAAAGGATAATGCATCCGGTGGTAAATCAGGTAAGCCTATGGTGGTAAGAGATTGTATTCGTCGGCTCTCTTGGCTCACCTTGTTGTTTCTTTTGTTTTCCCCCAGGTGCTGGAGTTCGGTGAAGAAAATGATGGAGGAAGCGCCAGATCGAAAAATGCTGTGAGGACTGCTGAGTATGGTGTGGCGCTGCAGCTGGCGATGCGACGCGTGCAGAAATAATGTCCTTTTCAAGTTCAAAGACGTGATGGATCCGGAATCAGGTAAGGGTTGAAATAATGTCGGTGTTCTAACCTTTCCTTCTTCTTTCCTCTTTTGCTAGGAGTTCTGGATTCGAGACGGGCGTTGCTGAAGACTGGATGCTGACTGCAGGCACGGTGACGTTGCGCTGCTGGATGCAGAATAACGCGAAGCGTGTGTTGCTGATCGGGCGTGGTTTAAATAGCCTCCAAAGTAGTTCCAGGTAATAAGTTCCCCAGAACCTCACCCGAGTAAAAAATTGTTCCTGTATCAAAATAGTTCCATCCATGCCTCACGTTGGCTTGGATTCAGTTGCAGCATGGTCTGCATGAGGTAAGTAATGTCTATGAGCCTGGCGCCTATGGCCCCAGGACTGATTTCTATTGAGCCTGGTGCCTAAGGCGCCAGGACTGAACCCAGACAGCCCCTAGCCGGGGCTGCTGGGGTTTTAATAAATATCTGGATGCCTGCTCCCGGGGCTGATGGGCTTGGTCCGGATGCCCGGGGGTAGGCATCATGATAAAATAGTAGGGGAACCTTCACAAGAGATTGTTATCCCCATCTCCAGAGAATGGAGCAGTGATGATATAGACAGGATAATGAGAATGTCTTCCCTGGCTGATTTCTACTCTAAGAACCCAGAACATTTCCTCAGTTACACTCCAGACAGTGCTACTCCTTTAGGTTCCAGGGACCCTCAGCCCACTAGTAAACAACCCCGGTTTGACACTCCAACTCAGGGCCGGACTTCAGACCTTTACCACGTACAGCCTTATCAACAGTACAGTGAGGATCCACAACTTTATACTGAGGATCCAGACATAGAAATGTTGGACGACCAAACGGGGTAGATTATTATGGAGATGACGAGGGCCAGGATGGGGAGGAGGAAGACGTCGCTGAGGTCTACAATATAGACTCCCCTGCCCACAAAGAACCTCCAGGTTACCGACTCTCCAGTAGATAACCAGCCCCTGCTAAATGAGGTCTTGGCTAGAGCGGCAGAGCATTTCCGCATTGACACTCAGGGGGCACAAGAGGAAAGAGGCTTTGCAGAAGAGCTAGTGAGAGTCAAGAAACCCATTGCTCAAGCCATTCCTATTCTCAAATCAATCCAATGTAGAATTGATCCTTCCCTTCTTAATCCTAATCTCACCAGAGCTGTAAAACCCAGAATTGAGAAGTAGTTCAGAGTCGCCCAGTCAGACCCTCTTTACATAAGAGGGTCAACTGAAGCCTGACTCCTTAGTAATTACTAACACCAGAAAGAGAGCGAGGAAACCGCTATCATCTTCTGAGGCTCCCCCAGACAAGGAGAGCAAGAGAATTTATGGGTTGGGAAGGAAGGTAGCCTCCACTTCCGCTTACCAAGCGAGAATCGCTAACACCACCACTCTGCTGGCAAGCTATAATTGCCACCAGTGGGAGCAGGTAGCTGCTCTCATTGCCTCTGCACCGGAACCACTAAAGGGTCAGTTGGCCCAGATCGCGTCAGAGGGTAGAGCCGTGTCAGGTTGCATCCTAAAAACAACCTTTGACGCTGCAGATAATGCTAGCCGGCTCATAGCAGGGAGCACCGTCATTAAAAGGCACGCTTGGCTAAGACAGTCAGGGTTTAATTCCGAGACCCAGGCAACCCTTATTGACATGCCAGTGGAGCCGAGTGTCTTGTTTGGCAAAGTGGTAGAGGACGCACTGAAAACTGCCAAGGACGTGTATGATACTCTAAAGTCCCTGGGACAATTGACAAATAAGCCCCCTAATCAAAGAGGGAATAGTAAGTCGTTCACGCGGCCAAAATTCACAGAGGGGCTCCAATTATGCACAGGGACAGGGTACATCATGGGGTGGCAACCAGCAGACTACCCAGAGTTATGGCAGAGGTAACAAAAGAGCTGAGGTAGAGGCAGCCCCGGCAGAGGCGCTACGCCTCCTCCAAAGCACAGTGATGTTCCTCTCAGGGTCCCTTCACACGCATCCCCAGTAGGGGGGCGCATTTCCAACTTCAACCAAGCATGGGAAGGGATCACATCAGACAGATGGGTGTCCGCAAGATACTGCATCGAACTGCTAGAGCGTCCCCGAAACCACCCTCCACGTCAGAAAATACATTCCCTGGATCACCAAAAGATCCTCCTCGAGGAAATTGTCAATCTTCTCGCAAAGGACGCGATAGAACTCATCCCGGGCAACCAGGTAAACAAGGGTATCTATTCAACTTACTTCCTTGTTCCAAAGAAAGATCTGACAATGCGCCCAGTATTAGACTTACGCCCTGCAAACAAGTATGTGAAGCCCCAAAAATTTCGCATGACTACTCTCCAAGAGGTAATACCACTCTTAAAGAGAGGGGATTACATGGCAACTTTGGACATGAAAGATGCCTATTTTCATATTTCCATGTTCCCAGCGCACAGAAGATTCTTGCGCTTCAAGGTGGACAGTCAGCACTACCAGTTCAAGGTGCTGCCCTTCGGCATAGCCTCGGCTCCAAGGGTATTCACCAAGGTGGTGGCGGCAGCACACCTACGCAGGGAGGCAATCCCAGTGTACCCTTACCTGGACGACTGTCTCATCACGGGGGAGACCCCAGTAATTTGCAGATACAACAACATCCAAACAACGATCGACCTCCTCTTCGAATTGGCTTTCTCTATCAACGAGAAAAATCAAGCCTGGTGCAGAGCACCTCCAAAACAGTTCCTAGGAGCTGTCCTAAAAACTCAAGAGGGGTTGGCCTTTTCATCAGAGGAAAGAATTCGGAATCTACTTCTGCAAATCCCTCAATATCAGTCCGGTCGCCAGATAAGGGTGCGCAAAGCGATGCGTTTGCTAGGCATGATGGCATCATATATTTACCTGGTCCCCCACGCGCGCCTGCGCATGTTACCCATGCAAGAATGGTTGGCGAAACAGTGGTCTTAGGCAAGTGGTCAGTGGGACGATCTAGTGGTCGTTTCGCCAACACTTGTACAAAGACTTCACTGGTGGACAAGAGAGAACCTGTCAAAGGGGAAAACCTTTTTCGATCCGGAGATGCAAGCTGTAGTTACTACAGACGCGTCCCTGTCAGGGTGGGGAGCACACTTCCTTCACCACGCAGCTCAGGGTCTCTGGTCTCGCACAGTGGCCAAGAATCATATCAGTCTGCTAGAGCTTCTGGCAGTCTTCAGAGCGCTTCAAGCGTTCGAACCCCACCTGTTGAACCTGTTGGTACAGATCTTAACAGACAGTACAACAGTGATGTTTTCCATACACAAACAGGGAGGGACTTGTTCGCCAAATCTGTCCAGGCTTGCCCAGAAAATGTGGACATGGGCACTCAGACGGAACATTTACCTGTCATCTCAACATGTTCCAGGGGATCTCAATTCACTAGCAGACGCTTTGAGCAGAGATCCCCTCCCAGAAGAACACGAATGGTGTCTGCACAGAGAAATCCTAAAAGATCTCTTCTCACAGTGGGGTTTCCCCACTATAGACCTATTCGCCACAAGCGAAAACAGACAGTGCCCAGGACTTGCATCCAGGTTCCCCCAGCCAGACTCCAAGGGGAACGCCCTGTGGATGAACTGGTCAGGGATGCTTGCCTACGCTTTTCCACCAACTCCTCTAATGAGGAAAGTGGTCAACAAGATGCAAAGGGAACTGATGACGCTCATCCTAGTTGCTCCCATGTGTGCGAGACAACCTTGGTTCCCACACCTGCGCAGACTAGCAGTGTGCAAACCCATCAGGTCGTGCTGGCACAACCTACTATCCCAGCACCAAGGTCAAACAGTGCATCCTCAACCCAGCTCAATGAACTTGGACATCTCAACTTACCACAGAGGTGCATGGACATCCTAAAGGAATCTAGGAAAACAAACACAAGGCACTGTTATTTTGATAAATGGAAGAGATTTGTTATTTGGTGCCAGAATAAGCAAATCAATCCAGTTGATTGCATTCCTTCCAATATTGTCACCTACATGCTCCACCTGCTGGATGCAGGGTTGGTATTTAATTCACTCAAGGTACACTTGGCCGCGCTGTCAGCCTACACTACCTCCCATAACAAAGTTTCGTGGTGGAAAGTACCAGTGGTTAAAGCCTTCACGGAAGGGGTAAAGAGACTCCACCCTCCAATTTCTAACCCACCACCTGGATGGGACCTTAATGTGGTCCTTGCTAAACTCATGGGTCCACCCTTTGAACCCATGCATAAAGCCAGTCTCAAACACCTGACCTGTAGAACTGCCTTCTTAGTAGCCATTACATCCATAAGAAGGGTCAGTGAAATTCAGGCTCGGTCAGTGCAGGATCCTTTCTTTACTGTTCATAAGGATAAACTGGTTCTACGAACACACCCTAGGTTCTCACCTAAATTCATTTCTAAATTCCACGTTAACCAGTCCATTGAGCTTCCGGCCTTCTTCCAAGAACCCAAAAGCTCTGAGGTGAAACTATACACTCTAGATGTGCGAAGATCGGCCCTCTACTATGTAGGCAAGACCAGGCCATTAAGAAAAATAGACCAACTGTTTGACTCCGTAGCTACAGGCAGAGAGGGAGATCGCGTCTCTAAAGGTGCCATCTCCAACTGGATAGTCAATTGTATCCAACTATGTTACTCCGTTTCTGAAAAGACTCTGCCTTTTACGCCAAGAGCCCACTCTACAAGAGGCATTGGGGCCACTTTGGCTTTCATTGCAAATGTACCCCATGACACCATTTGCAAAGCAGCTACCTGGAGCTCTATTCACACCTTTACTCAGCACTACTGCATTGACACTCATTTCAAGACATATACTCAAGTGGGACAAGTGGTTCTAAAACACCAGTTTGCTCATGACCCTTCTCACATCCCACCTCCTTCTAACACTGCTCGCTAATCTATGCAGAGCATGTGATCTAAGTAGATTCCACAAGCCTCAGAAGGGATACATTACTCACCGTAATCGTATTTCTGATGCTTGTATCTGCTTTAATTTACATGCGCCCGCCCTTCCTCTCCGCTGAGAGAAGGCGCTTGGCTGCTTGTAGTCTTATCTATCTGCTTGGATAACCTGTACTCCCGCTACTCCTCATGCTACCTCATGTCAGGAAAAAATACAATCTGAGGGTCCTACACGCGTGAGGGATCATGGGTACAGTGGACGTCACATTAGGGATAGTATTACTGGCAAGCCCTATGTCGACGCCCATTTTCGAGTTTCGAAAAACAAACTGTAATACTCTGCAGCTTCCACTAGATGTCGGCCTATGCACAACATGTGAATCTAAGCATCAGAAATATATGATTACGGTGAGTAATGTATTATATATATATCTGCCCCGCTGCCATACCTTGACCTTATGGAGAGTACTCCGTTTAAATTCTGCCCCAAATGTAACAAGAATTTCCCCTGGGTGGATTAACGTACTGTGTGCAATTTGTGTCTCCCTCGGGACCACTTTGAGGCATCTTGTCAGGCCTGCCAACTATTTAAGCCTAAAACCCTAAAGGGCCACTCCATTAAGCGCTGGGCCCACTACGCCAGGGAGGTTGGGGCCATGGATTTAGAGGAAGCATTCAGCAATGGCAGCAATGCTGCCGAATCGGATGGCGAGGGAGACTGGGCGGCTTCAGCTACCCAGGCGCAGACCACCGACCCCGTAGGACTGGCCAGCGGCCATGTTGAGGGGACCACACCATCGGCAAAGCGCAACACGTTCATCTACCACCAAGCACATTAGCCCAAGCCGAGACTCGACATGCGTGTCAAACGATCGGCAACAGTCAGCACCTAGAGAGCGGTCCACCGAATCCTCGTCCTCTGGGCGTTCCCGATCGTGGTTGCCTCACGACAAGGCCCACCCGTCCTCGGACGGGAAAGGTGTTGTCCATCAAACCTCGAACCTAGACCCGGTCGTATGATCGTCTGACGACAACACTGTGTCTTGACCCACTACCGAAACTGGACGCTCCGCTGTGGGATGTATTGACCCACTTCTGCTCTGCTATGCTGCATCACTCCGTTATGATGATGGTGCCAAACAGCAGGATGGCCGCAAAACCTTTGTGCGCACCAACACCATGGAAAATTTCGCTTTTCAACGCACAAAAAGATGGCTGCCCAATCTGCCACGCATGTTGTCAGTGGTGGAACAGAGCTCTCACTTCTGAAATGTGTCGCTGGGCTCCACAACAATTGAAAGTGGAGTGCAGAAGGAAAAAGCAGTGCTTTGCTAAATGAAACTTCAAATCTTGCTTTAAATCACTTTTTCTTTGGTGTTGAAACTTAAGAATGCTGGTACAGAACACCTTCAAATATTCAAAATTCTTGCTGAGTGCTACAATTAGTTGAAGAAACCATTGTGAACTTACAATGTATTGAAAAGCTGAGAGCATAAAGGGATTACCACAGCAAAAGTGACCTGTCTGTGGATCTGTCAAAAATCTCTGTGCAGCAGAGGGCTGCTGTGATGACAGCTGTCAGTGGCCTGCCTGATTAAACTTTAACATGTATAAACTGAAAATCAAATGTTTGCAATCTAAGAAGCCTGTTACTGATAGTAACCTATATTGTAATTGTTTTGATTCCATGGTTTAAAATCTTGAATGAGAATTCTAGCTGTTATTTGAGACAACAAGTTTGTTTTGTGTTAAGGAAAAGGCCACAGAGTTAACAATTATTTAAACTTTGCTGAAGCTGCCAAACTGGAATAGCAGGTTTCTCACAGAAGGAAGGTATTTCCCCCCCAGCAGAAAATCACGGAGAAGTGTTAATTACAGGGTAGGAAAGAACCTGGTCTACAGAGGCAAAAGGAACAATGACAAGCTGGAAATTCGAAGTGTGAAGACAGTCGTAAATGGCCTCTGCGAGGAGTAAACCTGGGGGGATGGCTCCTGGGCTTCCAGGGAGAGACCAAGGGGAGGAGCAAAATAACCATTTGTTGCTTAAGCAGGACAAAGAACAAGACTGATAACTTACTACGTAGAATTGTGAAAAATAGAAAAATAACAGTTAATTTAATTTCTGGATGCACAGGTGAAGAGGCACCAGGACTGTGTCACGGTCCATACCCCCAAACATCAGGTACAGACCACCCTGCCCAAGGCGCTGGGTCCCATGGGGGCCTTGAAGGCCCCAAGGAATCTTGCAGTGGCTTCCTGGACTCAGTCCTATCGCCTTTGGCGCCAGGCTCATACTGCCATCACCAACATGGCACGTTTCAGACCCAGAGAGGCACGTGTGAACCAATATGAGGCAGGGTGAAGGGATTATTTGCCGTCGGACTATTTGCTTGGGTGTGGTTTCTGGAACTACTTTACCTGAGAACTACTTTCAGAAGACTATATAAGCCACACCTTTCATACAGAACACGCTTTGCGTTATTCTGCACTCCTGCAGCGTAACGCTCACTGTGTCTGCAGCTCCAGGCCAGCCATCAGCCACGCCTGTCAAGTTGTCTCGAGTTACCTGCAAAGAAGAGTGAGAAAGAAGAGCAGAACAAGATAACTTAACCAGTCTCTTCATGTAACGCTCACCTGGTTCCCACGGGGGCGCTGGTCTAGTCTGGATTGCTGTGGCCTCTTCTAGCGTGATGCGCAGGACCCGGAACACCGATTGGACAGGACCTCCAAGTCGGGCTTGCCTGGCCCGTAGGAATACCCTTCTGCAGATGAGAAAGGGGATTAACAGTCTGCAGAATAGTGTGCTAGCTCCCCCCTTCCCCCTTCGTTCCTCTCTAACTTCCTCCAAACCCCGGTTTAAGCTCACCTTATGGTTTGGAAGGATGAACTCTCCATCCTGCTTCTGGTGCAGGGGCGCGTGTTCGTCCAGTTACTTCACTGGTTTTCAGAATGGCGCTGGCAAAATCCACTTGACTTTCCTGAGCGATGCGCCGTAAGTATGAAAGTTCAAAGTTCAAGTGAGGCCCCCTTTATGTTGTCTTTCTAACCTGTGATCTGTCATTTATTTCAGGTGCAGAATGAAGGCGATGCGTCGAGGGGTTAAACTGCCGAGGTGAGTAGTGATGAGGGCGATCCCTCTAAATGTCCTTATCATTCACCAGAAATGTCTCTTGGCCTTTCCCCATAGGGGCCGGGGTACGGTACCTGCCAACGGGGCGGTGCCGACCCGAAATGTGGAAGAAAAGCCGGTAAGTATTATGGCTGTTAATCAGGCTTTCCTTCTGTGTTCCTTCTGCTCACCTTTTGTTTCTTCCTCTCTCCCCTAGGTGCAGAGATATGGCGTCCGATGCTGACAGCCGCGATGGAGCCGGGAGATGTCTTGAGGACAGGTGAGTGAAGCGTGGCGCTGCAGCGAGCAACGCGATGCTTTTAAATGGAAGTCTTTCGAACATACCGCTTATCTCAGATCTATGCAAAACCCACCCAGATCTGCAACACCTCAGGCACTGGGAACAGAAGGGGATTTACTCATGGGGGGACTTATACACGGAGGGGGAGTTCATGGAATTTGAAACACTTCAAGAACAAAATGATGTCCACGTTGGCCAGTTTCTATGGTACCAAAAATTAAGATCCACGGCACGTGCCAGATGGCCGACATGGCCGGAGGAACCAGACACGAACCCCCTAATTACGCTGCTATATGAACTAGGTGAGGGAGGAAGACCAGTGTCTCAGATCTACGGCCACCTAAATGACACCCCCAACCCACGCAGTGCCGGGCTAAAATCCAAATGGGAAGCAGACATAGGCCGAGAGTTAACAGACGGGGAATGGGAAAGGGCCCTCATATTCCCTAAAACAGTATCCAGAAATCACAGATTTAGACAAATACAATTGAACATGCTGCATCGAACATACCTAACCCCAAACAGGCTGGCCAAACTTTACAACACTCAGAGCCCAGAATGCACCTGGTGCGAAATGGACAACGCGGACCTGCTCCACATGTTCTGGCGGTGTGCCAGGACACAATCACTGTGGTCTTTTGTACAGCAGACAAGCGAAACTCTGGGGCTGACCAGGTATGAATGGACTCCTGCGGAGTGCCTACTTGGCACATACCCCAGACCAGCAAAGCTGAAACACCTCACTAGATTAATGGACATTATGTGCATTCTGGCTAAGAGGACAATTGCAATGTCCTGGAAGAAACCATCGGGACCACAACAGAAAATCTGGCTCAGGGAACTGAAAAGATGGGTGCAAGCCGAAACGAAAGCCTGGGAAGAAAGTGTAGCCAGATCCACAGATGCCTCGAGTGTAACCCTAGAGGCTTGGAAGGGACTCACAGATTCCCTGTTTTACCCCTCAGACGATAAGCCCCCATGAACCAGCACAAACCCGCAGTAGGAAGTCCCACGGACAGGAGTGGAATTCTGGTAGAAGCCCAACCATAAGTTTATGCGGGCCCTGCTAAAGGAAGTCCCGTCATCCCCTGAAAGTCCCGATCCCCCCCAATGCCCCACTCGGCACCGGCCACTCAAGAAGCAGACATTTGGAGATAGTTAAAGTTTCTATGTTAAGTTGTAAATGTTAATAATTTGAGATGCAATCTGATTTATTGTCTGATGGCAGACCTGGCAATTTTCTTGTGCTTATAACAAATGCCAATAAACAGATTTGAAAATAAAATTTAAATGGAAGTCTTTCTTCAGGGATGCTGGCGAGAAGATTCCGGATGCAGGTAAGAAGTTTGAAATAGTCCTTGGTTTTCACCTTTCTCTTCTCTTCCTTCCTTGCAGGTCTTCCAGGTTCGAGGCGGGCGTGGCTGGAGTCCAGGAGCAGGAGCAGACACGGTGAGCGTTAAGCTGCAGGAAGCAGAACAATGCGAAGCATGAGCTGCTGTCTGGGCGTGGCTTAAATAGCCTCCAAAGAAGTCCCAGGTATGTATCCTTCCCTGGCCACGCCCGAGTGAACAAATAGTCCCTGTGAAAAAATAGTCCCTTTCAGGTCTCAGGGAGGCCTGAAGCGTGCAGCATGGTCTGCATCAAATAAGTGCACAAAACACCTCCCAAAATGAGCCTGGCGCCTATGGCGCCAGGACTGATGTCCAACATGAGCCTGGCACCAAAGGCGCCAGGACTGAGACCAAAGAGCCCCTATAAAGGGCCGCTGGGCTTTTACCCGAGGGCATGATGCCTGCTTCCGGGGGTGCTGGGCCTGGCCTGGTGCTCCGGGGGTAGGCATCATGACACTTCATCGCGTTCGCTCGGGAGTCCACGCTTCTTCAGAACTGAAAAGGAAAGTCAGATTAGCCTTGCAGACCACACACTCTTCATCGCAGTTCAGGACCGCACTAATACTAACCAGCGAACCATCGGAACGTCATCACTCGATCTCCGCTTCATCTTCCGAACAGAAAGAAGACCTCAGGCTAGCAGAGCAGTGGGAAGACCTCATTCTGACTTCTAATCCTGCACGAGACAGCTCTCACCTGACGGCAGCAATCCTCACGGGCTCACAATTCTTCATCACACAGCCTTTGTTCTGGAGATTCCGCACCTGCAGAATATAAAAGCAGCAGGTTAGTTGTGCAGAAACACAGTATCGGGTGGAAAGACTTTTGCATAGCACTGGTGCAAATCTTACCTTGGGAAGCCAGCTACCAAGAACCTCGCTCCATCGTATGCACAAAGAGGGAATCTGTAAAGAAAGGTACAGAGTGAACTTTTGCAACTTAAACTCTTAGCTATCCATATCTTTGGAGTCAGTTGTCTGGAACTTTCAATAGGATCAGTGAAGTAACTAGATCCTAGAACTACGACGCACCCCTCCGAACAGTGGCAGGATGGAGAGCCCGCTATTCTTAATTCAAAGGTGAGATATAGCGGGGGGTGCAAGAGGACGCCACGGGAGACGGGAGTCGCCCTCATCCACATGGTTGGGTAACCTGTGATTTACCTTTCTAGGTAAGCCTGCTTTCGTATCGGAGGGGAGTACAAGACACCACTCGCCATCATCCAGCTCCGTTCGGCGCCCCGGTGGAGATCAGGTGAGCGTAACACTGTGTGACATGTTCTGGACAGAAATGGCAAGAAATGTGAGTTTACGCAAAATATATTTCCACCAGAATTGTGAAATTTTATACACTTATTCCCATGTTAAACATGCACATTTGTAGAAATTTGCTTAAAAATTGGACATTGTGTTCCTAGTGAAAAGGGCAACATTCTGTGAAAAGCAGAGACAAGATCCCACAGCTACAGGGTTTTGAGGAATAGCTGCTATGTAAAATATGTAATCTGTATATGTGATTTTTCTGGAGGTTGCACATGTGGAAATTTATTTTGCCAAAACTAGATTTTGTGTTTCAGGGACTAGGGGTGGATTTGCAGCCTCATAAAAATGCACCATAAAGATGGCACTCTGCTTCTCTCCTCCTATCAAGGCAGAGAGTAGACTCTGACCCAATCACCTTTCAAAGGGGCAAGCTTAGGCTAAACTGGCCACTTTATGATGTCATTTCATGGCATAAATAGAGACAGCTCACCACACAAGAACAGACAGATTCACTCACTATCCTGATGCTGGCGGAACACCCTGCTGCTGAACTCTACATCTTCCTTTCTCCAGACTCCAGAAACTTGGCAAAGAAAAGGCCTATTGCATAGCTGAACCATTCTCAGCTAGGCCTCAAATTCCAGAACCGAACCCCACAAGCCAAAGGGGAAGCAACATAATACAGCCGAGCTGTGCTGTTACTGCTTGCGTGCTGAAAAGGAATAACCTCCGAACCAAGAAGGGCAGATCCAGACCTGTGCCGTGCAGTGACCAGAACGCTTTGCTGACCCTGACCAGTCCGATGTGCCAAGCTGTCTTTTCTAAACCAGATCAAATTCCCTGCTGACGGTCCCATTTAAAAATGTATCCAGTGAGTATCAATGGGAAGAATTGTGTCCCTAGCATATGTACTTTGCATAGTGTTAGCCCTATCTTGGACCCATCCTGTCTTGTATTCAGAACCTGTATTGTGAGGAGTATCTTTGCATTGTCTGAAACATCTCTCCAACCCATCCTATCTTTCCTCCATAACCAGTATTGTTAAAACTATCTCTGCGCTGATACTTTTCTCATCTGAAGAAGGTGAGTTTCCTTAGCAGGCAGTCACCCTGATCAAGTGACTGTGTTCCTGTGTGGTATTCGTTTTGTTCATAGTCATCCTCTAGTGTAAGCAACCCATTTGTTATTTTCAAATCAATCAATGTGATTCTCCCGTTATCGCGAATATCGCGCAGTGAAAAGTTTGCCGAAAAATATTTGTTTTGGGAAATTTTTACACGTGTAAAACAGCTTTTAATTGCTTCCGACTTGAAATTTTAAGATTTCAAATGTTTTCTTGGGATTAAATCATTGCTTGAGCTTGTGTGTAACTATACAAAGCGGCTCCCATAAGAATTTATAACAATTTCAGCAATTTTGACCATATTTGGTGTTTTTTGCCCAGTCCATTCTAAAGATAACTTTAAAAGCCATTTTGACAGCTGGATATATCGACTCTCTTGTGTTTGCTGGGGGAAAGTGGGATTGATATTCTGTTTGAATTCTGCCATTCCTGAATACCTGCGCTCTCCTCCTATCTCGTTACATTGCCTATTGGGAGTTGCGGGATGTGCAGGGGGAACCTTTAACCACAGTGCTATCAGATCTAAACCAACACAAAAGTATTTTCTGTGCTGAATTGTTTTACTCACTACTTACTCCTTGTGTATTAAAGAGATCATTCAGTGTTACATCACCATATTGGTGATTGTTATGTACCTATTAAAACATATTGTGATTAATTTTAAATAAATAAATATTTACTTTTGCAAACAAGCATGTTTCCTGGTTGTGTGACCGGGGGGGTTCCAGGAGAAGGGTGTGATATGAGTGGTATATCGTTCAGAATAAAGAACTTTTAGACAAAAATAAATAAGGATTTCAGTTGTGCACTACATGCTAGGCGTTGACTTGGGTGTGTGCCGGATTGAAGTCACTTACACCGCTTCTAACCCTATACCCGAAATTCAACGCTCCTCGTCGGATCACGCCTCTGACATTCGACACGAGGCGTCGGACCAAGCGGAAGGCCCCAAGAAGTCTAGTAAGTCTACTTCTAGCCATGGGGGAGGCGGTAAACACCTCAAAAATTCATCTAAAGATACCCACACTTGTAAAGAGAAGCATAGGGAGGACAAGGCTGCTAATAAATCGGTCAACCCCCAAGACCAAAGTTACACCTCCAACAGATAAGGACATGGGCCTCACCCCTCATTCTGTTATTATACCAGGCTCCAAGGAATGGAGCTCTCAGGATATAGACAGAGTAATGAAAAGGATGACCTTTATGTCAGATTTTTATTAAAAAGATCCAATCTATTTTCAGAGTTATAGGAACGCCCCTCCCATCTCAGCTCCTTCTGGTTTCAGGGCCACTCCTGTGTCTCCTCAACCCCCTCCTAAGAGGGCTCGCTCTGATACTCACTTTCAGCACTTAGTCATAGACCCCTTTATAGTGAGCATTATGACCCAAATTTATACCTTGAAAAAATGACCCTCAATTCAAGGAGGAACCGGCTGCAGACCCTTACTACGTCGGGATGATGAAGACCAGGAGGCTGAAGATGAGGCTGAAGCCACACCTTAGACTCCCCACTTCCTAAGGATCCTCCTGTTAATGATTCTCCAGTCGATAACCAACCTCTCCTTAATGAGGTGTTGGCTAAGGCTGCTGAACGCTTGCAGATAGATGCACAGGAAGTTCAGGAGGACAGGGATTTCGCAGAGCAAATCCTGGGCGACAAAAGGGCAGTAACTCAGTCCATCCTGTTAATAAAATAAGTTCATCGCAGAATTCTGCCTTCTTTGCAGACACCTAACCTCACACATGCAGTAAATCCACATGTTGAAAAGTTATACTCCTACGTCCCGTCCCTTTTCCTCCATACTTATGGGACATCTCTCTGTCCTGTGGGACGGGGCCAGAGCACTTTCCAAAAATGTATCCTTCCTCTATTTCTTGCGCGGGGCCCGGCACGCGGCCGTAACCCCGCCCATCTTGGTTCCGCATCGCCCATCTTGGTTCCGCATCGCCCATCAGTCCTTTTCTCCGCTCGATCGCGGCCGGCCGCACTTGCATCCTCAGAAGATTTTCTTCTCTTTTTTCCTCTCTGGCTCTCGCTAGCGTTTGTTTATTAGCCTGTCTGTCTTTCAATTTACACTTTCCAGATTGTTCATCGTGTCGCTTCGCGAGGGCGGATCCCCATCCTCTTTGTTTAGAGTGTTTGGGTCCGGAACACCGTTGGGACTCCTGTTTTTACTGTGACTCCCTTTCGGTCCAGGCACTTCAATGTCGGTTGGAGCGGTGGGAGGAGGTGTTCTGACAAACTCCTCCTTCACATTTTCAGGCGTTCATCGACGAGAAGAAAAAACGCCCGGTAAGTTCTTTACTTTTCAGAGCACCCCGGCCGGGGGATACCTTTCCGGGTTCCTCTCGGTCCGGGAGGGGGGTTGATCGCTCTTGTCACGGGGTTCGCCCTGAGGTGCCCGTTGGGCCTAATAAGTCTACCAGAGTTTTCTCCGAGGGTCTCCGTAAGGGGCCTGTGAACACTGGAGTACGCTCCGAGGCCCCTCCTGTGCGGCTGTTTGTAGACCGAGTTCTACTGAATTGTAGGGTAACGGAGCTCGCTCTGAGGCCTCTGTCGGCTTCCCTCAAAAACAACACCGGGGTGCGCCCGAGGCCTTGGCTGGGCTCGTTGTTACTGAGCGGATGTTCAAGGCCCGTGCAGATAAGGCTGTTACCGGGCTTGGGTCAGAGGTCCCTCTTTCAGACGCTAAAGCTACCAACAGTTCTGAGAGGCCGGACAAGGCCTTGTCGGTGAAAGCGGTTTCTCACCGTTCCTGCTCTTGTGGTGACACCAGATCTGTTGAGGGGGCAAAGAAGCAAAGTTATTTTACCAGCAGTGCCGAGGTCCTTCCTTCGAAGGCTAATTTGGCGGTTGGTATGTCTCAAAATCATTTCAGGCCTCATAGTACCGGCTCTGCCGAGGTTCCTTATGTTAAGGCTAACACTAAGACCCCTGATCCATCGACGGGGGCCCTCTGCCTCACTTCCACACGTGCCGCAGTTCCCCTCAGATGAGGACAAAATAGCGCCCGTTCCCACCACGACCACAACGGCCATTTTAGGTGCTACCCCTACAACTACGCCATCGGCCTCTGGCGTAGGGCTCGGTCCCTTTGGTGAACCTAAGGTCGCTTGTGCGCATCCTTACCGGCCGGTTTATGATTGGAACGCCCCGGATGCCTCTTCCGCACAATGTTTCGTTGCCCACGGGGGCGGCACCCTTGATTTATGTGGATACGTCGGTGATGGGGCCGGTGTGGCACCCACCCTTCCCCGTTATGTCTCTGGATGTTCCGAAACAATCTCCTGAGGGCGCCTTTTTCGGTACATTTCAGGCGCTTATGCGCACCGACCCCATGAGGGAATATTTCAAAGGGCTTTTCAAGGAGATATGTCTACCTGCGTCTCTGGCTCCACCCTTTCCTCCGGTGGTTCTGCCAGCGCCTCCCTTGCACGTGGTGCCTCCCCCGGCTCTTCCGCCTGTGCCTCCGTTGTCCCCAGTGGACAAGGCAGTGCCTGACACGGCTCAGCAGGATCCTGACCTGTCAGATGACCCTCAAGGCGATCAGGACAACGAGGACCTTCCCCTCTCTATCAGAGCCTTTCATGACCTGGTACTGGACATGAGTTGCCTAGATGTTTCGGTGCCCGAGGCACCCGCTCCGCAGGAGGGTGAGCTTTCTGGGGCGTTCACCCTGTCTCCCTTGGAGCGTACTGGCCTGTTCCTGCAGAAGGGCGTTCTGGCCGAGGTCCGAGTCTGGGAAAAGCCACACTCAGGACTCTTTGTCAATAAGAAAATTGACGCAAGGTATAGGCTACATTTCTCGAAAGAGGTGGCCCTGTCGTCTTGTCCACCTCCCTCCTCCACAGTGGAGGCTGCGGCCACTTTGCAATCCAGACCTGCAGCATCCTCTTCCACGACGGCTACTCGGGTCCAGGGTAAGGAGGGCAAGCTCCTCGACTCCCTAGGGAGGAAGATCTTTGCCAACTCGGCCTTGCAGCTCAGGCAGGCTAAGTTGATATAAGCGGGAGCTAACGTGCAGATGTGGAAAGGTCTGTCGGAGTTTGAGGAGCACATCCCGGTCGAGAAGTTGGAAGACTTCAAGGGTGGCCTATCCGACGCCAGGGTCTTGGCCAGGATCTCCTAGAGGCTGCTGCTCATCACGTAGACACCTCGACTCGGGGGGCCTTATGCTGGGGGTTGATATCTCACGGCAGGGGTGGTTGCAGGCCACTAAGTTTTGAAAAGAAGTGCAGGACAAGGTGTTGGACCTTCCGTTCGATGGTAAGGAGCTCTTTCATTTAGAGCTCAGCAAGACGAAGAATAACACAGACAGCTAAGTCATTGTCTGTCCTGGTTAAGGCTCCTTTCAAAACCCAGAGACTGTTGTCACAAAGTTGACTCTCCTCTGGCTTTAGGGGCTTCCTCGACCGCAAATCTCAGAGTGGATACCCCTGCGGGGAATAACCGCCATAGGCAACAACGGATGCGGTTTTTCTCCTCAGCCTCCTCCTCAGGTTCAGGTGGCACCGCCACCGATAAACCTTCTAAATGAGTGCTTTCCGTGCTCGCACGAGACCCCGGTGGGAGGACGCATTGCGTCTCATTGGGAGGCGTGGCAGACCATCACAGAAGACAGATTGGTCTTGTCAGTCGCTCGAGCGGGTTTCCGCTTACCTCTGCCCCCTACCCCACACCGCAACCCTCCCTTTTCAGCTGTCGGGCTCGCCCTCCCTCAAAGCCGAGGTTCAGAAACTTCTGGACCTTAGAGCTGTGGAACCCGTTCCCCTCGGGGAGTGAGGGGAGTGAGGGGAGGGTGCTCTACTCCAGCTGTTTACGGTGCCCAAACCCAACCAGGCTGGCCTAGGCACCATCCTAGACCTTTCCCAGTTCAATCTTTTCCTACCCCAAGAGAAATTCAAGATGATTACACCCAGCCAGATACGCTCCTACTTGCAAGCGGGCGACTGGCTCAGCGTTGTGTACCTTCAGGGCACATACATGCATATCCTGATCTGGAACCCACACAGGAGATATCTCTGCTTCTCTTTGGGAGAGGAGCACTTCCAGTTTCGAGTGCTTCCTTTTGGCCTCAGCTCGGCGCTGCGTGTCTTTACGAAGATGTCGGTGATTGCGCCCTATCTTCGTCTCCAGGGTATCCGTATTTGGACGGCTGGCTCTTACGCAGCCCTTGTCCGATAGCAGCAGCGGGCAATCTCCAGTCTCTCCTTCAGCTTGGGCTGTCAGTGAACTGGTGGAAATCTTCCATGACAGTCTCGCAGGACCCGATTTTCCTGGGTTTTCGCTGGAACACAATCGACTGCAGAGTGTACCTGACCGGGGACAGAATGGCGGATCTGTTAGCCACGTGTCAGATGTTTGTGCATTCGGAGAGCATATCGGCCTGGTGGTTCCAGAGGCTTCTGGGCCTCATGCGTGCTGGCTCTTCCTCTTGCTCCTCTCAAGGCGAGACGGACCCAGATGGCTCTTCGGAGTTCCTGGCGTCAGGTTGTGGACCCGGATTCCAAGCGGATAATGATTCAGGATTCCATGAGAGTGGACCTAAACTGGTGGTCATCTCTCAGCAACCTGTTGGTGGGCGCAGGCTTTCAGGACCCGGCCCCCATGACGATCACAACGGACTCCTTCCTTCTGGGGTGGGGTGCGACGTTAGATGATCTTCAGGTCTCAGACCTATGGTCGCTTCAGGACAAGCTCCTGCACATAAATCATTTGGAGCTTCTGGCGATTTTTCTGGCGCTCAAGGCGTTCAGACTGCTCATTGCCAACAAGGTGGTCCGCATACGCACGGACAATGTGGTGTCAATGTATTACATCAACAAACAAGGGGGAACGAAGTCTCTTCCCCCCCCCCCCCCGCCCCCTTGTGGACCTGTCTATCCAGATATGGGTGTGGGCCATGCTTCATGGTGTCTGGCTGCTTACAGTACACATCCCGGGCCAGCTGAATGTCACAGCGGATGCCCTCAGCCAGCAGACAGTGGTCAGCTACGAGGGGGAGTTGAAGGCAGAGGTCCTCTCATAGATTTTCTCGCATTGGGGCACACCGGAGGTGGACCTCTTCGCGACCGTGGTAAACAAGAAGCTTCCGCAGTATGCCTCCAGAGGGGGGCTGGGAGCCTCCTCTCTGGGGGATGCTCTCGAGATTCGATGGCACAACATGAGCTTACGTCTTCCCGCCTCTGTAATTTCGCGCTGCTCCCTCTGACCCTTTATAGATTAGGGGACAACTAAAACCAGATTCCCTGGTCGTTACCACCACTAGAAAAAGAGCAGGAACCCCACTTGCTTCCGCAAAGGCTCCTCCAGATAAGGAAAGCAAAAGAATCTATGGTCTAGGGAGAAAAGTCGCTTCATCTGCGGCTTATCGGGCTAGGATAGCCAACAGTCCCACCCTCTTAGCAAATTATAATTGCCATAAGTGGGAGGAAGTATCTGCTTTGCTTTCCTCTGCACTTGAACCATTTAAAGTCCCAGTTAGCACAAGTGGCAGCTGAGGGGAGGGCAGTGTCGGGCTGCCTCCTGAAGACTAATTCGACGCAGCTGATAATGCGGGCAGAATAATCGCTGAAGGCACGATCATTAAGAGGCAAGCATGGTTAAGACCATCAGAATTCAAGCCTGAAACTCAGGCGACACTGAGACATGCTGAACGAGCCTATAGTATTATTCGGCAAAGCCGTCGAAGATGCACTCAAAACGGCGAAAAATGAGTATGACACCTTGAAATCCCTTGGTCAACTCACCAACAAACCCTCTGGACAGAGGGGAAACAGTAATTTTTGCTGCTTTCGAGGCCAAAATTTCCACAGCGGGTCAAACTATAACCAAAACTAGGGCTCATTGTGGGGGAATTACCCGTCACAATCTTCCCAGGGCTACCCAAAGTCAGGCGCAGAGGTCGTGGGCGTGGAAGAGGCAGCCCCGCTAGAGGTGGTCCCCTCCCATGCATCCCCAGTGGGATCACCTCAGACGTCCAGTGACGGGAGGCTACGAGTTGCAAGAGCTCCCCCAGGACCATCCTCCACGACAGAAAGTACACTCGCAGAAAGATCAGAAAATACTCCTCGAGGAGATCGCAACTATCAAAGGATGCCATAGAAGTCGTCTCGGCAAATCAGGTAAACGGGGGTATTTATTCCACCTACTTTCTTGTGCCAAAGAAAGATCTCAATCTCACAATGCACCCAGTATTAGATTTGCGCCCTGCAAAAGTATGTATGTATGTATTAACGGCCATTATTATTTGTTAATCAAGTGAGTGCTGCCACGCACTGCTATTTGATTCAGTGCACCACTTTTGGCCTGCCCTCTGCACTTCCTCCATTAAGGCCCACAAGGAGGTACCTAGGCTAAGATGGCCGCCCCTGCTAACACCTAACTTCACCATCACCCACCAGGAACCTTGCCTACACCCGGATTGGCTGCGCTACAGCTTTAAGCCAATCACTGATTGCCGGCAGGCCCACAGGCATGCTCCTGTCTCGAGCCTGTCCAGAGTGGACAGAGGATAGGGCCAGGATCTCTGCTGGCCCACCTCGCCACCAACGTAAAGTCCCAGACTCAAACTGCCAGGACACATACCACATGGTAAGACTGCTGTGCCCTCACCACTTTGACTTTGCACTGAGATGCTGACCTTATTTGCTATTATCCGCCACCCCAACAACGTGGCACCCCGCCCACTGCTCATTTTCGTCTTTTGGTCCTATTCAACACACATCTGACCATTGCTACTTTGTAGACCACCTCTATACTTGTGTCCTTTACCTGTCTATTATCAATTGCCTCTACTACTCACTTTTACCTGTTCCGTACCCTCAATGTGCAGCCCCAAGATGTGTAACCTGCAATGATATGTAAACGCGTATTACATCACTGTCCCACTATTAGCTACGCTCCCAATCATTACCCCTAGCATTCATAGCAACTGTTTATTCACTGCATTGTACGATATCTGTACCCCTAAACATTTAGCTTGAAGAAGGATTTATGACTGCCTACCTATACCCTGCTGCTTCAATTACGTACTCCTTGGCTATATTGTTTATTACACACTGACTAAGAATGCATACTCCCATAAATCTATGTATCTCGAATACCTACTTGGGCTATGGCTACTGATATTGTTTGGTAACCATCTTTCTAAGACTTCCGCTACCACGTTCTATGCATTTTAAAATGCCGACCTGCGCGATTGTTAATCCCTGAACCTTGTCGCCTCTCTGTGTCTCTGCTTAACACTGCAATTCAAAACTGCCCCCATATGCTCCACTATTTAGGAATGCTATCTAACCTTGCATGAAAGTAACAGGCCCATTAGCGACACCAGGTGCCCACTACGTACCCAGCTCCGGGACATTACAAACTACTACCTCCTTAAGCCTTTCATTCTACCCTGACCCCAGGCCTCAGCATCACCACTGTTACTTCTAACACCAGACACAGTATTTCATCTGCAGTACTACTCCCACACACCATGCTAATGTGGCTTGGTCTAATCATGTTCCCGTACAGTATCATGCTAGATAGTGTACCATGTAGTGGTAATCACTACATCACCCATAATAATGGTCTGGCCAAACTTGCTTGCCCACGGCATCACCCTATCACCTGTCCCACACCATTTCTGCCCTCACTGCCAGCTTTTCCATTAGGCTCCAGCTACACACACACCACTAGTGTCAGCAACCTTACAAATTACCCTGAATCTAGTACCAACACACACATATGACCACAAACCCGCTTCCACGCCATCACCGGAAACGACCTTTCACACCCCATCACCGGAAACAACCTTTCTCACCCCATCACTGGTAAGTCCAGGTTTCACCACCTAAGACCCTGCTCACCCTGCCATACCCATGATACCACACCCAAATGCCAATTCTCACCTACACTCACACCTCATGTAACCAAACAGCAAGATGGAATACTCATTGTTAAACCTAACCTAACAGAACGTAACAGACTAGGTACCAGACTCCAACCAACCAGACAAACCTAACTCCAATAGCCCTAGTTTAAGCTCAGTCCCCAACAACTCTAAACCCAGCTGCAGAAAATCTCACTTTAACGACACAAAGCATTCACTTAACAGTAGCTCTAACCACATCCAGAGGGATACCCTAAAACACCTTTTAAGAGGAGCATTACTCAATGTTCGTTCCCTAGCAGCCCACATAACTGAAATTGCTGACACCATTCTGACTAACAACCTTGACTTCCTCGCCATGACAGAAACCTGGCTACATGATGCAGCTGGCCCGTTTCTAACCTTAGCCATTCCTGACAACTATTCCATCCTCGGAGCCGACAGAACCAAGGCTTGAGGTGGGGGTGTAGCCATTATCTTTAAATCTACTGCCTCACCACTGGCATCCAGTGAACTCCTCACAGTCAAGCTTCAAACGTCCCCTAAAAATACCTTTCCGATCCACCTAATATATAGGTCTCCAGGTCCTATAGGATCTTTTGAAGAAGACATTACGTCATCAGTAGCAGAGAACTCAAAACCTACTACACAAAATATCATCCTTGGCGACTTCAACCTCGGCTTCAAAGACCCCAACGACCTACCAGCCACCTCTGTTGCCAATGCACTAGTTGAGCATGGCTTCCTACAAATTAGTACACAACCGACTCATGTGAAAGGAAGGGTACTCGACTGGGTAGCAGCCCTCACTGCAATATTACCCATAAGGATTCCTCACCACTCGTGTGGACGGATCATCATCTCCTCTCCCTAGACATTAATATCAACAACCTAGAGCCTAAAAAGCCCCCCATGGCACCATCATGTCCAACTAGGAATAAACACAACATCACAGCAGAAGCTTTAATACCTTTAGTAGTCCCCACACTCCATGCACTGCTTGCCACAGCTGACTTGAAATGCTGGTCAACACCTACAATGATTCTATCTCGAAAGCCATTGACACCATTGCCCCATTAAAACTGCGTAAAGGTAAACCCAGAGCACACCTGAACTCTTGGTACACCCCTGAACTCAAACTACTAAGGACAGAAAAAAGAAAACTTGAGACACTCTGGAAAATGACACCCTCTGCAGAAAACAAACTTAATCTAACAAATATTACTGCTCTATATAAAAATTAGATAATGCGTACCAAAAAAGAAAGCTTCAACTCCAGAATAAATGAGGCAGGTTCCAGTACAAAAGAACTATTCAACATCTTAAAGGAACTGGAAAACCCCAATCCACCAGCAGATACCTGCACGAAGGACAAACCCTGGTGCACCAGCGTTCAGAATGCTCTCGCCAATAAAATTACTGGGCTCCAAACAAAAATAGAGGATAAATGGCAACAACTCACCGCTGGTAAATCTACCAGTCCAATCACACTACCCTCTGTGCACACAAACTCAGGTTTCACATTCAATAAGGTAACTATACCTGAGGTACAAAAATCATAGCCTCCCTTAAAGCATCTAATTGCAAAGGGGGCAGCTGCCCTGTGGAGATTATAAAAGACGCAGCTAGAGATCTATCCCCCTTCAGTACCAAAACAATAAATTCTTCTTTCACCAACAATTCAGTCCCAAACAACTTAAAACAATCGTGTGTCCTCCCACTTCTCAAACAAACATTAGATCCGTCCATACCCACTAATTATACACCAATCGCACCTATCCCATTCTTACTGAAAATCCTAGAGTGTCACCTACCTGCAAATTCAAGACTATCTAGAGACAAACTAACTTTTAGGAATACGGCAATCTGGCTTTAGACCTCAACATGGAACGGAAACCGCCCTTGTTGACCTCAAAAGTCAGATTGATGAACTAAGAGATGAAGGTAGAGTCGCCATCCTACTTCTCTTAGACCTCTCGGCAGCCTTTGACTTGGTTGACCATAAAATCCTATGTGCCCACTTGTCATCGGCAGCACACTTATCCAACTCTGCTGTCATGTGGATCCGACCCTTCCTTGCAAATAGAATAATGCGTGTTTTCTCACCCATAGCGGCGGCAGACCCGATCCCCATCACCTGCGGTGTCCCACAAGGCTCTTGTGTCTCGCCCACTTTGTATAACATCTTTACAAAGCCCCTATTCGACAAACTGGACCGTCTGGGTATCACCTGCACAAACTATACAGATGACACCCAGATACTCCTAAAATTATCAGGCATCTACGATGCTGATGTCGGCCGGATCAACAAAGTCTTCTCCATTCAGGCATGGATGGCCACACATGGCCTCTGTCTGAATGATGACAAGACGGAGTTACTCCTGGTCGGCTCACCTAATAACTTGCTAAAACGTAGTCCTAATTACACTAGCATCCTCATTGATGGCAACAACATACCTAGTGTCAAAAGTGTCAGCCACTGCCTATACTGGCAAGCTGATCAGAGCCAGTAGACCGCTACTGTCACCCAATAGTGCCTCATACTGCTTAGGGCACTCATACAGTCCAAACTGGATTATTGCAATGGCCTATACCTAGGCGCTAACAAATCCATAATCGACAAGTTACAGGTTCTACAAAATAATGCACTGCGAGCTGAATTCAACATACCTAGGAGAGAGCACATCTCGGCCACCAGAAAATCTTGCAAAGGGCTATCCATACCAGGAAAAATTGACCTCAAAACCATCTGCCTTACCTTCAAAGCATTAAATCATCAAATCCATACCTACCTTTCAATCTTTCAGAAATCGGGCTGTCACATGGTTATTGTACAAAAACTAACGTAACTCTCCCGACTCCACCTTGTCCATTACCCCTCTAACAGTATACTATTCCTTCCTGTCACTGCCTCTTTGAATGTTTTATTTGTAATATATCTATATAAATTGTAAAAAGCCTTCATAAAATCTATAAATTGTACCCTGTAACCATTACCTTCAAGCGCCCAGATACCTCTGGGTCAGGCATGCTATACAAATAAAACAAACACAAACGCTAAAAAGGGGGATTACATGGCAACATTGTATATGAAAGATGCCTATTTTCATATTTCAATGTTCCCAGCGCACAGAAGATTCTTGCATTTCAAGATGGCAAACTAGCACTACCAATTCAAGGTGCTACCCTTCGAATAGCCTTGGCTCCAAGGGTATTCACCAAGGTACTGGCAGTGGTGGCAGCGCACCTGCGCAGGGAGGCAATCCCAGTGTACCCTTACATGGACGACTGGCTCATTACAGTGGAGTTCCCCTTAATTTGCAGACAAAACATCCAAAGAACCATCAACCTCCTCTTTCAATTGGGCTTCTCCATCGAGAAAAAGTCGAGCCTCGTGCCAAGCACCTCCAAACAGTTCCTAGGAGCTGTCCTAAAAACTCAAGAGGGGTTGGCCTTTCCGTCAGAGGAAAGAATTCAAAATGCATTGCTGC
Organism: Ambystoma mexicanum; assembly: GCF_040938575.1. Classification (NCBI taxonomy): domain Eukaryota; kingdom Metazoa; phylum Chordata; class Amphibia; order Caudata; family Ambystomatidae; genus Ambystoma; species Ambystoma mexicanum. Next base: position 311,237,627 of record NC_090921.1, read on the forward strand.
AAATTCCTCAATATCAAGCCGGTCGCCAAATAAGGGTGCGCAAAGCAATGCGTTTGCTAGGCATGATGGTGTCTTGCATTTACCTGGTTCCCCACGCGGACCTGCGCATGCGACCCATGCAGGAGTGGTTGGCGAAACAGTGGTCTCAGGTTAGTGGGATGATCTAGTGGTAGTTTCGCCAACACTAGTACAGAATCTTCGCTTGTGGACGAGAGAGAATCTAACAAAAGGAAAACCCTTCTACGACCCAGAGGTTCAGGCAGTCGTCACAACAGACGCCTCCTTAACAGGGTGGGGAGCGCACTACCTTCACCACACAGCTCAGGGTGTGTGGTCTCGCAAGGTTGCTCAGAACCACATCAATCTGCTGGAACTTCTAGTAGTATTCCGAGCGCTTCGGGCATTCGAACCCCTCTTAACGAACCAGTCAGTGCAGGTCCTTACAGACAACACAACTGCAATGTTTTACATAAACAAGCAGGGGGGCACTCGTTCTCAAAATCCGTCCAGGCTTGCCCAACAAATTTGGAAATGGGCACTCAAACTGAAGATTTACTTGTCAGCCCACATGTTCAAGGGGAACACGACTCGCTAGAAGACTCTCTGAGCCGAGATCCCCTTGCAGAGGAACACAAATGACGACTACACGAAGACGTCGTAGAACGCCTCTTCTCTCAGTGGGGTTTCCCCACAATAGACCTATTTGACGCAAGCGAAAACAGTCAATGCCCAGGCTTCGTTTCCAGGTTCCCCCAGCCAGGCTCCAAGGGGAACGCCCTATAGATGAACTGGTCAGTGATATTTGCCTATGCTTTTCCACCAACCCCTCTAATGAGGAAGGTGGTGAACAAATAAACAAGGAACCAATGACACTTATCCTAGTTGCTCCTATGTGGGCAAGACAACCCTGGTATCCACATCTGCGCAAACTGGTGATGTGCGATCCCATTAAACTTCCGTGCCAGTACAACCTACTCTCTCAGCATGAGGGACTAACAGGGCACCCACAGCCGCACTCCATGAACTTGGCAGCATGGCTCCTGAGGTCATAGAGTTCGGACATCTCAACCTGCCACAGAGATGCATGGATATCTTGAAAGAATCAAGAATCAAGAAAACCAAACACTAAAACCAAACTTCATCACACATTCTAACTTGTATGCTCCACTTGCTAGATGCAGGGTTACTTTTTAACTCCCTGTTCCACCTGGCGGCCTTGTCAGCCTGCACAACCTCACAATAAGGTCTCACGGTGGAAAGTACCAGTCATCAAAGCATTTATGGAAGGGGTAAAGAGACTCCACCCTCCAATCTCTGACCCGCCGCCAGGGTGGGACCTCAATGTGGTACTCGCTAAGATCATCCCTTTTGAGCCTATGCACAAGTCTAGTCTTAAACATGTGACTTATAAAACTGCCTTCTTAGTGGCTATCACTTCCATAAGAAGGGTCAGTGAAATTCAAGCTTTGTCAGTGCAGGATCCTTTCTTTGTTATACACAGACAAGCTGGGATTACGTACTCACCCTAGGTTCTCAACTAAATTCATCTTCAAATTTCATGTAAACCAGTCAATTGAGCTTGCGGCTTTCTTCCAAGAACCCAAAAGCTTAGCTGAGGTAAAACTCCACACACCAGATGTGAGAAGAGCGCTCCTCTACTACATAGACAAGACCAGACCACTAAGGAAAACAGACCAATTGTCTCCGTAGTGCCAGGCAGAGAAGGTGACCGCATGTTTAAGAATGCCATCTCTAGGTGGATAGTCGGATGTATCCAACTGTGCTATTCGCTATCAGATAAAACACTGCCTTTTACGCCCAGGGCTCACTCAACAAGAGGTACAGAAGCCACTCTGGCCTTCATTGCAAATGTTCAACGTCCCTTTTCAAGTTTCGAAAACAACTGTAATACTCTGCAGCTTCCACTAGATATCGGCCTATGCACAGCATGTGAATCTAAGCAGATACAAGCATCAGAAATACGATTACAGTGAGTAATGTATTCCATATATATACATACGAGTTAACACTTTCCAACTTCCTCTACCATTTTTAGTCAGCTTCATGCCCTTACGCTGTAATTGTAATATTTTAGTATTCTGGTGATTGTTCTCCAAAGGAATTGTCACTAGCATACTCGGATAAGATGTCTAGAGTGCTGTAGAACCAATGGGGTATGGGCCAATAACAATATCTGCATAGCCAAGACATGCAGTGGGTTTGACCCCAAGTGCAGAGGAAAAACTGTCAGTGAGAGGGCCATCCCCATATCCGCTACACATAGATTGTTCACCAGGGGTGCCAATACGCACCCCGCTTAAGTCTCATGTTAGTAGGTACTGGGGCAGTTACTGATCCTTCCTGAGCGGTCCAGACTATGACATAAGTGTCAGTCCATAAGAGTTGAATGTAGTAGAGCAGCTGTGGATCTATACCCCAAGCAATTTATGTAGCCCAGAGACGGTCACGGACAACTGAGTCAAATGCGGCCTAGCAGGCCACGAAGCAGAGGTAAAGTGCTCCCTCAGTTCCTTTGCACATACCGGCTGACAGGACAGCGAAAGCCCACATAGTTTGAATTGAAGAGCAGCCCTTTCAGAAGCCAAATTGCTGAAGTGTGAGAAGGAGAGTGGTTTGAACCCAGGTCGCTAGGATTTTTACGACAATAGTAGTAAACATTTTTTGCTACTGGAGTACAACATGGCGAGTAAGCCGAAGTTACAGGGGTCCTCATGTGATCCTTTTTAAAAACTGGGTTAATGATCGAATACCGCCAGCTATCAGGAATTACTCTGCTATGTAGGACTGCCATAAACATAATATGCAAAACCTCAGCCCAAAACAAAGGACTCCATTTCAGAATGATATTGGCTAGCTCATCGGGCCCTTGGGCATGTGATGACTTCAATATCAATATAATGTCCACAATATTAGTGGAACCACCAACAGCAGCAATTATATCATTGCTTGCAAAGCCTGGGGTAATGATAGAAATTTCAGATGAATTGGTGCTCCAATAAGTCTCATGTATATGGAGAATCCATTGCTGATCAGCAATCCTGCTTTATTCTGAGCAAGTCCCCAACGACATATATGCTCTGTACAAATGCCAGAACTTGCGGAAATCATTGGTCTTAATTTAAAGATCAGCTACCAGTTTTCCGATAGAATGCTAGTTTTGTGTTGGACTAGCCAGTTTTTATATTTTGTTTTAATGGTAGCAATTTCGCTATTTGGATCGACCAAGGACATGATTTGTAACACCTAAAACCAACAATCTGGGACTGCATTAGCTTCTTTTGTTTTCTTTTTTTTAAACAGTTTATTTTTTTGGTTACCACAAGAACTTATTCTATTCATTGCACTATTAAGTACATTGTGTCATATTACAAATCTTGTCCATTTACTTCCCTGTCCCCCCCCCCCCCCCCCCAACTACCCCCTCGCCTATCCCGGCCTATCATGCACCACATAATTCCACCACCCTAATTTTTACCTTTCGTCATCCACCCTAATGTCTGCTTCCTCCTGTGCAGGGATGCGTTCTGTATCTCTGGTTTCTTGTGTTTAAGTGACCAAATCTGCAATTAACTGTTTCCACAATTCCACCCCTCCCCCCACCTCTTCTTGGTTCGAGTTCCTGCCTATTGCTTCTTGCCACATCAGTTTCCGAGTTCGCCCTTTGTAGCAGGTCCCTCCACCATATCTGCAACCGGGGTCTTGTCTGTGCTTTCCATCCCATCCCTATCCTGCATTTCGCTAATATATATGCCAGATCTTTCAGTTTACTCACATGTTTTGCTCTTTTGGGCCTTGCAAAGCCCCTAACGAGCACGCTAGGGGTGTTGCGATATCCAAGGTGATATTCGCCTTTGCCACTGCTGGGCCACCTCTCCCCAGAATCTACCAATCTCTATACAGGCCCAGAACATATGGACCAGATCTGCATTAACCTCTCCACACTTTGGGCACTATTGTGTCGCTGATCGGCTAAACTTTGCTTTTTTATGAGGGGCTAGTTATGCCATTTGCGTTATATATAATTGAATCTGTTGGAGCCTTGTGTTTCTAGACCCTTTTTTGTGGTACGCCATAGCTCTGTTCCATGCTGTATCTGACATGGGTTTCTGTAAGTCTGCTTCCCACTGCTATGTTGTCTGCCCCAGTTCCTTCCCCACTTTGGATATTAGCAGCTCGTATATCTGAGCAACGTTATGCCCACCATCCGACATATCATAGAATGTCTCGATCGTCTCATCTAGTTGTAATGGCACTTCGATTTCAGGCCATCTGCGTCTCATATTCTGCAGCAGGCTGGCGTATGTAAGGTGCTGCCCTGGATGCACTCCTGTTTCCCTTATCAATTCTTTTAACTCCTTGGGCAGACCCTCCACGAGCACATCCCCCACCGTCGCCATTCCTTTAGGGTCCCAATATTTTCTCACATTTAACCTAAGTTCCTCCCTCATCCCTACCAGCGCAACCAGCGGGATCTGTGGGGAATACGGTGTGGCATTCCCCATCAATTGACAGGCTCTATGCCCCACTTCACATCCCAATCTCATCAACCGGGGTGAGCGTGTCATGCGCGGGTCAGTTATCCATATGACTTTGTTCAGAAAGAACTGGGTACTTGTACGCAGCAGCCTTGATTTGTGCGTTTGTTCCTCAGACAGCCATTTGACTACAAATTGCAGCTGGCTAGCAACAAAGTATACTTCAAAATTGGGTAGCTTTATACCTCCCAGCTCATACGAGTTCTGGAGCTACCAGAATGCCACCCTGCACCTTGCATTATGCCGCAGGAAGCTCCTACATATACCATGCGGCCTTCTGAAGAACAGCCTTGGTATTGCAAAAGGGACCTTTGTGAAAAAAATGGGTGTCTCAGAAGCACCACCATCTTCAGCAGCGCTGCCCGTCCCATTATGGAAATCAGCAGTCTATCACAGAAAGACATGGAATTTTCAATTCTATTCACTGCTCTAACCGGGAATTGTACAAAAATGTCGACCTGAGAATTGCGACGGACGAAAATGAGGACTCCCCCCCCCCCCCCCCCCCCACATATCTATGTGGTGCAAAGTGTTTAATAAAAAAAAAAGTCGGCGTTTTCGGCTGTCACAATTGTGTGGTTTCAGTGATCCCCTAGATCCCTCTAACAGTGTTCTGCGTGTGCTCTGTCTGCGGGTTGTGATAGTTGTTTTCCCCGATGTACCGGAATGTGTCTAGTTCCCAGCACCAGTAACGTGCGCTCAGGCTTTCCGACATATCCCCCCAATGGGAACAGACTCGACTTCTGTGGGTTAATTGTTATGCCTGACAATGCAGCATATCGCTCCATCGCATCTAGGATGTATTGCAAATTTGGCTCTGGGTGTTGCAAGTAAAGCAGCATATCATCTGCGTATAATGAGATCCAATGCCTTCCTCCCGGGGTGTCTATCCCCACCTCTCCATATTCTTCCTGTAAATACACTGCCAATGGCTCCAACACCAAAATAAAGAGCATCGGAGACCAGGGACACCCTTACCTTGTACCCTTTTTTAAACTGCCATTGTTCTGAGATGATTGCGCCCATTTTGACCCTGGCCACCGGTTCGCTGTATAACAGTCGCACCCATTTAATATATGTTGGTCCTATACCCAACCTTTCTAGCACTGACAACAGCCATGGCCATCTGACCGAGTCAAACACCTTGACTGCGTCTAGTGATGCCACCACGCCTGGACACCTATCGTCTTGGGTACAATCTGTTACGTTGGGCAGTCTGCGCAAATTAATGGTAATGTTTCTATTCAGGACATATCCTGTCTGGTCCGAGTGTATAAGCTTGGTTTTGACTGGTTTAAGCCTTAGCGCCAATACTGCAGTGAGTATCTTCCCTTCTTGATTTAATATTGAGAGGGCCCTATATGAGCCACAATCTGTATCTGGCTTATTTGGTTTAAGAAGTGGAACAATCAATGACTCTCAAGAATCCGGGCAAATTGCCCGTGTCCAATGATGCATTAAGCATTTCCAACAGTGGGAGTAGGATGTCTGTCTTATATTCTTTATAGAATTCGCCTGGGAGCCCGTCTGCCCTTGGGACCTTGCCTGTGAGGTCTCCTAATATAGTTGCTTATAATATTCATGGAAACTTTTGTTTACCCCATCTTATGTCTCGCATAAAGCCCCATACGGCCCCACAATTGCTCTGTCTTCCGTTTACTCTCACTTTTATACCGCCATGCCAGCAGACGCCCTGGCTTATCCCCTTCTGCGTGCTGCCTCTCAACGTATTTCCAGTAGCTTAAGTTACTTAACCTATCCCAATGCTTTCGACATTCTTGTTGTAGGCTGATCACCTCCTTTGCCACCTCCTATGGACCTCTTTCCTGCTTGTTCTATAGCTTCCAGTTACAAATCTCGTAAAATAACATCTTTTATTCCTTTGGATTTCGGTATGGCTGCTCCTCTTATCACTATTTTAAAAGCCTCCCACAATGTACTTGCTGATTTCACACTGCCCTTGTTCTGAAACATTGTTATTTTTGTTTGGTCTTGCTTGCTAGGGAGGGCCGCCGCAGAAATCCTACTTTTTGCCCCTGTGATCTTGGAGCAGCTGGCAGACTCTGTCTGAGCCAGGCTTTTAGTGGGCCTAGTAACGGGAGCGCTCCTTTGAGACCAAATGCCTGATGGCTCCTTCCTGTGACAATGGTTAGGGGGATACAGCGCATCTGTGGGACGGATATGCCCAGACGTGGGTAGAGACCCAAGCTACTCCTCATTGATGAGGCCCAACAAGGCCGCAACATGTTTGGGGATGCTTGTGGTCTCATGCAGAAGGGAAGTGACCTAGCAGTTCTGCCCCTTTTGGGGTGGGACCAGGCTGGATTTGCGACTGGTCTTTCCCCGTCAGTAATGGCTTGGCAGGCGAAGAATGATGGTCTGGAGGGTTGCCCAGAGCAATGTCAGAGGTTAAGATTCATTCTAAACCTTCCAGCTATCGCCTCTTTGTTTTTGCATATGTCTCGCTTTCATCTGTTTTGGTGTTCAATATGTCAAATCACAATGGATTGAGAAGTTGCTGTGCTTAGTAACATGTCACAAATTATTTGCGATTGCATATGTAACTGCACTCGGTCATAGATTGATCCGTAAATTCCACTGTTTTCATATCTTTGGATATAATTGTTCTCAATCAGGGTATATGGTGAAATAACTTCAGAAAATGTTTCCTGTTTAGAATAAGGCCGTCCTTGATGGGTAGAATATGTTCTAACAGTGAACAATTGTTTGTGCAGGATTTTTGCGTTTCTTTCTTTTTTGCAGCGCACAACTGCAATGGGTTTATTTTCTCATCACCCCACGTTGTGCGACAGTTATTTTGATCGTTTACCTTATCCTTATCCTCATCCTTTTCATATGTATATTATTTAAGCAATGTAGATTCACTTATCCGTTTCGCTTCTCGCCTGGTCATCTTTCTCTGACGGCATGTTAGTGTCCATCGACTAGTGCACATCATCCAGGGTCTCAAAGAATACAGCCCGGTCTTTGTGTAAAGCCTTCATTTTTGCAGGGCATAACATGTACTTGAGAAGAGCTGCACGTAGTGTCCTCTTGACCGCCACATAGGTCATCCTCTGCTTTTGCACCACAAAAGTATAATCTGGGTACGCTGTGTTGGTCGCCGATGCTCTGCTGATCGTTCCTCCTTTCCGAAAGTGTTCTAGGATCCTTTCCCTGTCCTTCTAGTTAAGTATCTTGCCTATGATCAGCCGAGGTGGGGCCCTGGGTGGCGGTTTCCTTGTTAGTGCTCTGTACACTCTCTCGACCATGAACCCTTGGGTAATTGACTCGGCTCCTATGTCCTGTAACAGCATGTTTTCGACAAAGTTGGTTGAGTTTGAACCTTCTTCCACGTCCGGAAGTCTGACAATCCTCGCATTATTTCTTCACACCCGACCTTCAGCCTCTTCTGCTCTATTCTCAAGATGCCGCACCTGCTGCTGCAGTATGGAGACTTCCTGTGGGTTTTCCTTGCAACTGCTTGTATTAGCCTTCAACTCTTTTTCCAGCACTCCTGTGCGTTCGGTCAGGGCTCTGACATCCTGCCTCAAGAGGTTCACATCAATGCTGATCGCGTCAATTTTAGATTCCAGTGTCACCTTCAACTCAGCTATGGCCTCTAGGATCTGTTGATCATTTTGCCTGGGGGCCTCCTCTCCTCGTGCCTCTTGCACCATTGTCTTCGTGTCATCCGCCGTTTGTGCAGATTTGGCGAACGCATCCACAGATGACTGTTTCATTTTGCTCTTGTTTGGCATAGATGCCATTGTTGCACCCACTTGCTGGTATCCCGTCCAGTTCCCGTAGTTCGTACCGTCTCACTTGTATGTCAGCTCCCCATTGTGACTTAATGCTGCGAGTCTCGCCATGCAGGAAAGAGCACTGCAGATATAAATTTGGCACATGCTGTTGCATCCTTCAGGGCCTGCAGGTCTTCCCAGGTGTTTTGTGGAAGCTTTGAGTATGGTAGGTCGGGCTGTGTCCCTAGGGGTATGCCCTTAGTCCGTGTGCTTCCACACCTCGTCCCGGCTCTCCGGGGTTACCTTCTCCCACTCCAGGCATCCTGCGCGTATTCTTATCACTGTCTTGGCTTCTTCCCTTGCAGGCTGTACTGTCTGGCTCCAGGCCAACACTAGTCTTCTGCCCGGGTTATCTCAGTGTTGTCTTCTTACTGCATCATGCCGCCGTATGTTCCTGGAAACCAGTTGCAGCATACGTCATTATGGCTTCTCCCCCTTTTCTGTGCGCCTAGGATACGGCAGTTCAGTAGTTGTCTACTCTGGCATACTTGCGTTGTGTTCTATCCTGGTATAGTTGTTAGCTGCTTGCCACCGATTCCCCCAATGTAGTGCTTTTTGCTTCCGCCGTGTGTGGGCTTCCAATGCTCTTTAGTTACTTCCCCATATCTCCAATACAGAAGGCTCGGTCTACGCCTTCAGTCTCTGTTCCTGTCCTACCTTGTGCAATGTTCGGTGTGCTGGCTTTGCCGGGCTTGGGGGAGGATGGGAGGGTCCTCCCATGCAATTCTCTTCGAGCTACGTTCCGGCCATTCCACAATGCTACGCCGCTGCTCTCTGTTCCACTCCCACTGTCAATACCGTGGAACAGCAGTGCTCGTGTGGTGGTGGCCAGTGTGCACACTGTGCGCCTGGGTCAGATCACTATATCTCTTCCATATAATGTTAGTGTGTTCAAAAAACTGTGCGTAGATTGTTATGACCACATGGCCACCACTACTGTCTTGAGTTTGGTGTTTCTCACTGTGCGTGAACGCCTTTCACAGTTGGCAACCCCGCCCGGTGTGGTGTGCTTACTGTGTCCCTGCTGCATGCGGAGCCACCATGCTTGCCGAGTCCCGGTCAGCTTCTTATCTTCGGAGGCTCCCACTTTGTTAAACAGGTTACCAATATATCCCTGTCAACCCCAAGTATGTAATGTGTCCTGGTAACTAGCTCTACCTGTTAGAATTTTTTTCTGACTTTGTATGGTACTCCTGATTTGCCATGCATCACTTTGTGCTACATGTGTATAACTGTATTCTTTTGGGCGTGTAAGGAGTCCTTGTGATTAATTCTTTAAGCAGGGATAAACATTTCAAGGTGCAAGCTAATAGCCATGCATAAACACCCTGTTGCTATGTTCTAGAGCAGTACGATTACTGTATTGATGGTTTCTATGGCAACTTGGGTACCAATCATGACTGTGTAAATGCAATTTTTGTTATGTCTAGGTTCTCGTGTCTCTCCCCGCCCCCTCTATAAGACCTGTTACAGAGAGTTCCCTCGCATTTTACCAGTTGGGGTGTGAACGGTCTTCAATGACATTTACTGTTTAATTTTTCTTATATGTACACTCGGCATTTCTTGAGTTGTGTGCCGAAAGTGCTTATAGTTAACTTGATAGATCCTATATGTGTTAATTTAGTAAGCTGCATATTCTTTCAGTATACAGAGTGTTGGGTGAATTCTTTGGTTAACTGTGTTGAGCAACTGGTCATCCCTACCAGCCCTCCCTCCTGATGTTTCGTCTGACCACTCTGCCACTTTTAGAGGAGTTTGGCTTCCCTTTTGGGTGGATTTATTGTTCTGTCTTTAGGCTAGGTGGTGATACAACCCTCACCAGATGCCTGTATAAAAACGGGCCTACCATAAGGCAGATCATGCAGTACTGTTTGCGTGCCTACTTGACAACATTCAGGACAGGCAATGGATGGTCTGTGCTGGTCACATTCACCTACGCGTGGACAACCAGGTCTGCCTGCAGTACATTGTACTTGATTCAAACAGAATACTCTGTGTAATATTCCTCTGGGTCTCACCTGTACACCAACTACAATTAGGCATCTGCCACCAACCAGGAATGTTCAATCAGTTGTGTGCGAGTATTACCCCTGGCCATAACCAGGGTATCCTGACCCTTGGAGTCTTGACAGTATTTTTTCAGCCCTACCTCCAGAGTCTTCCCTCCACCCCGCAGGGGAGTGTCCATGTCCCCCGCCTGCAGAGGCTGTGGTAGGAGTCTGGGTAGGGTAGGGAAACGCATGTACCTGTCACTGTGCAACAGTAAAGAGAGCAGGAAACAAACCCTGCAGTAGGCGGTTGATCTAAATAGCCAACACAGGAGAGGTTTACCAATGTCACACATGTTTATGACTTGAGATAATGGAACAAGTTCCTCGGGAAGGACAAGTTCAAAAGGGTTACCCTTTCTCAGATCCTTCAGGCTCTCAAGCTTCAGGATTGGATGGTGTCATTGGACCTTCAGTATGCTTACTTTCATGTGCCTATCAATCACAAGCATTAAGTACCTGAAGTTCGGTGGTTCTCATGATCAGTTTCAGGTTCCTGCATTCGGGCTGACCTCTGCCCCGAGGGTTTTCACCAAGTTGATGGCAGTGGTGGCAGCGAGTCTCAGGAGAGAGGGGGCGGGGTATTCACATCTACCCCTACCTGGACAATTAGCTGATCAGGGCCTGTTCTCCCAAACAGGCCCTGGAATATCTTAGCATAACCTGCCACTCTCTCCGGAGACTGGGCTTCTCCCTCAATTTCAAGAAGTCTCGCATGATACCGTCTCAAAAGCTCCAGTTCATCGGGCGGTCCTAGAATGCTTCCTCGGGAAAGCTTTGCCACCCAAGGTGAGGGCTTGACACATTCTGCAGATTGCCACCAAATTCCAGAATGCCCAGCATCTTCCGGCCTTTAACTTTTTGAGGTTGCTCTAACTCATTGAATCTTGCATTTTCCTGGTGCCAGAGGCTTGCCTGAGGATGCGATCCCTCTAGTGGGCCCTCAGGCCGCAGCAATCTCAGTTTTCAGGCAAAATGTCAGATCTGCTTTAAGTTCCAAGCAGTGTCGCTCAGGATCTCCTGTGGTGGGCCTGCAAGGACAACATTTTGAGGGGGTAACATTTTTGGCAGCCGTGGCCAGAGATAACTAGTTACAGATGCTTCACTTACGGGGTGGGAAGCCCACGCCAATGATCTGACTGTCAGCGGTTGTTGGTCTCCATCAGAGACCAAACTACACATCAATAATTTGGAGCAAAGGGCGATCAGACTAGCGTTGAAGGCCTTTTTGCCCTCTGTACAGGGAAAGAATGTCCTGATAATAATGGACAACACAGTGAGGGTAACTACCACTGTGCATAGAGGCAATGCAGCTCTGGTTCTGGGCAATTCAAGAAGGAATCTCCTTATCAGCAGTTCTCCTAGCATAAGGAGAACACAGCAGAGGATGCTCTGAGCAGGCAGAGCAGTGTCTCCCACGAGTGGGAACTAGCTCGGGCAGTGCTTCAAGAGATCTTTGCCCTTTGTGGATCCCCTCGGGTATATTTGATTCTGTCCAGTGTCAACCGGAAGTGCGAGCTGTGATGCTCCTGAGAATTTCCCCCGAGAGGAGTAATAGAGGATGTGTTCGTAGTGGACTGGGAGTTTCCACTCCTGTATGTGTTTCCTCCAGTCCCTGTCATTCCTCGAGCCATCTGGAGGTTGAGAAAGTTTGGAAAATCCATGATTCTAATTGCTCTGGATTAGGCCAGGAGGACGTGGTACCTGGACCTTCTGGACGTGTCCATCTGCCCTCCAATTCGTCGTCCACAAAGAGAACACCTTCTCTCGCGAGCGGAAGGTAGGGTTCTCCATCCAGAGGTTAAGACACTCAACCTTCACGCATGGTTTCTGAAAGATTGAGCTACAAGGATTGGGACCACCCGGAAGACGTGATGGAGTCTCTGTATCGCAGCCGTAGGGTGAAGAATATGGATACTCTTCAATGCGACACACCTGTGGCGTTGTCATTCCTACTGCTTCTAGCTAATCTGGGGCTCCTGATTGGCACTGACAAGGATTACTTGACAGCGCTTTTCATTTTTTTATTGTATTATTGTAGAAACATCTTACTTTTGGTTATTCCATTTTTAAAGGGACTCACAAATGTGTTCGCTCCAGTTCCATTTCTGGTCCCTATTTGGGATGAAAATCTAGTATTAAAGTTCCATGTGTGCTCCTTTTGAGCCTCTTGACTCTTGATGATAAAAGTGAAGACCATCATAATTAACCGTTATAACATCCGCCCGCAGGGTGAGCGAATTAAAAGCGTTTTCATGCAAGCCACCATTCACAACCTTTTACAAGTTGTCTTGAGAGTTGAGCCTAAATTTCTGCCAAAAGTAGTTTCCGATTTTCATATCTCACAGAAAATGTTTTGCCAACTTTCTAGCCTCCTCCACACCCTAGTAAGGAGGACGGAAGACTGCACAGACTAGACCCTAAAGAGCAAGCCCTGACATTCTACAGCTCATGTCTTGCTAAACTAAGGCAGGAGGACCAACTTTTTATCGATTTACATCAGGCATAAATTGGGTCTGGCAGTTATTAAGCAGATGTTATCCAGGTAGATAATTCTGTGGTTCACCTAATGTTAGACTAGCAGGGAAGGATCCTCCCGAAGGTTTACAAGCTCACTCCACAAGGGGCATGGCTGCTACTTCTACCTTACAGAGAGGGGTGCTGATTCAGGACATCTGTGTGGCAGCCACTTTGTCATCTGCTCATACCGTCAAAAAATACTATTGCCTCGGCTATGCTTCAGGCCAGGAGGCGTGATTCTGAAAGGCTGTCCTATGACAAATACTGAAAATGTATTCTTCTTTCCCGAAAATTCGTACTCCCTCCTCAAATTTTCATTACGCTTTGGGAGTCTATCTAAAGATGAGAAATATGTGGGAGAACACAATCCATTCGAAGAACAAGTTACATATCCCTGGTAATGTTCTTTCGGCTGTATGTTCCTCCCACGTATTCCTCATCGCCCCTCCCAGCCTACCCTGCAGTAGAATTTAGTGTTCTACACCTTGTTTCCTTGAGCGTCTGATCAGGTTTGATTACACCAATGCTGGTTAGGTTATCCTATGGGAAGAAGGATAAAAAACAGAACTGAAGTAACTAGTGCGGTGCATGCTATTTATGCTATTGATGACGGCAACCTCAAAGGGAGAAGGAGGCCTTCGAGGGACATTGAGTCAATGATGACGAACGATGCCCTCTGCCGGGTAAACACAATTCAAAGCAGCTCACTATGGAAGGGGAATATCTAAAGATGAGGATAAAGTGGGAGGCACATGAAGTCAAAGGACGTCACTGGTGGTAAGTAACTTGATCTTCTCAATGTGATATCGAATGAAGGGTAAAAGGCCTCCTCATACTCGCGCTGTTACGTATAAATATATAATCATGACTGGTTACAGAAGAAAGCATACTTAGCTACATGACAGTGTGTAGGATATACATTTTGGTTACAGGCATTACATAAGACATAAACATGCAGAGTTCTGGCCGACGTGAAGTGGAGTGTTTTAGTTGAATAGTGTTGTTTTGAGGCCTTTGCGGAAAGCTGCGAGGGATTTCTCAGCTCGGAGTGCATCGGGCAAGGCCTTCCAGAGTTTTGGTGCTAAATAAGGAAAGCCGATCCCCACCGCTTTGGCCCTTTAGATGGGCGGGATGCGCAATTGGTTGGCGTAGTGAGTTCCTTGGGACGTAAAGAGGTATCTCTGGTGATGGTTTCAGCTAGGTAGGGAGGGGCCGAAAGGCTTAAGCATTTATGTTTTAATGTGAGTGTCTTGAATGTGATTATCTCCTTTACCGGTAGCCAGTGGGCCGTCTAGCCTGTGTGATATGGTCCCTTTTAGGAATATATGGTGCTGCTCTAAGCGCATTATTCTGGACTGTTTGGAGCCGATTTAGGTTTTTGGCTGAGGTGCCTGCAAGAATAGACTAGTTTAGCTGCAATGGTGGCTCTAGCGATGGAGAGGCAGTTTTGGTTGGAAAGGAATGGTTTTATAGCATTTATTAATTTAGTGGTGTGGGCAGAGGCGGAAGTAATGGTATTGACCTGTCAGGTCACAGACAGGGTGGAGTCTAGGTAAACCCCAAGGACCTTCACTGAGGAGGAAACTGGGATGGTGGTATTGTCAATGGTGAAGTTGCCGTATTTATGGTTGAGTTTGGAAAGTATTTTTTTGGGGCCTAGGAGGATGATTCCGTTTTGTATCTATTGAGGCATAGTCCGTTGTCTGCCATCCAAGCATGGATGCTTGAGTATATTTGGAGAAGGGATGCAGAGTCCAGGTCGTATGAGCCGGTTAGAGGGAGGAGTACTTGTGTATCATCGGCATAGTTTGTGTAAGCTATGCCAAAGAGTCAGTTTGTCAAAGAGCTTTGTCTAGGATTTTGAGGAGGAATGGGACAATGGTGATAGTGCGATAGTTATTGGGAGATGATGGGTCTAGAGAGCGTTTTTTGAGAAGGGGGTGGACCCTTGCTGCTTTTAGGCTGGACGGGACAGTACATGTGGTAAAGGAGGCATTAATGAATGCTGTGATGAGGAGCCAGGGAATCAGCGCAGTCTTTGATATTGTTGGGTGGACAGATGTCTCCTTTACACGTGGAGGGTTTGAGATGTTGGAGGAGATTTATGACTTCCGATTCTGAAACCTCTCTGAAGGAGAAGAGGGAGGTTTGGGGGGAGGGGAGCTGGGCATGGCAGGACGGTCAGACTTGGTTAGTGCTTTGCGTTGTGTTTGTGTTTTATCTTGGAGAAGTCATTTTGTGAGGCAGGGCTGCCTGTATGCTGGAGCACCAGGCTTTATCTTTTATGATCTCATCGGGGCTGGTGGGTGGGGTGGTGAGATCTTTAAAATTTGAGAACATTTCCTTTGATTTAGGGTTAGCGTTCGAGATCCTTAGGTTGAATGCGTTAGGCTCTGCATTGGATATAGCTTTTTTATATAGCGTAGATAGCCTTTTGAGTTCATCCTTGGTGGAATCACTGGGATTGGTCTGCCAGTTGGCTAGAGCAATGTGTTTCTTGGTGCGAAGGGCTAGTAAGTCATCCGTGAGTTGGTATGCATGGATTTTTATTTCTTCACTAACTGTAGCATGCAGGGAGTTGAATATGGCTGGTGAAGGCTAGATGCCTGGGATTATCCACAATTCAAGAAAAACGACAAATTGAAAAATTCCAAAAATATTAAAGGCACCTATTAATGCCCCATGATCTTTTCATCGAAAGAGTATCACAAATGGGATAAAAAGAATTAAATGTCTATTGGGATCAATGGAGCCAGCATATAGCCAATCCAAAATAAGGTGTTTGCTCTTTAGGTGGTGAGCGAATTTGACTTGGGGGAGTGGTTGTTGTAAAACCAGAATTGTTCTCCAAGCAGCTCAAACAGAACCCATATTCTGCTCAAGAATCAGTAGGCAGAGTCCTTTAGGGATTCAAAATGGTTTAAAACGGCTAGAAGCCAGCTGTAAGGCATTCATATCCGTAAATGGAAAGGGGTAGTAGGCCCCTCCACACCCTAGTAAGGAGGTAGAAAGATTGCACAGACTAGACCCTAAAAGAGCACTCTGCTTTTAGGAACTGTTCCAACAAATGTGTCTGCGAACTACAGACTCCTGTTTAAAACTACAGAAAGGACTGCATTTTGTAGTTTGCAGTGTTTGCTTTTATCTATGTTTTGTATTTTACTAGAACATTGGCCTCCACCCCAGAAAAAGACGGCATTGATTACACAATAAGAGGGAAATTTAGCCGGCTCAAGGCCGTTGGCACGCAGCCTGGGCTATTGGAAAAAACTCTACTGTACTTCATTCACAATATGCAAAAGCAAATTTCGCAGCTTGCATTTCACTAAACATGAACGTGTTTTCATCACACTGTGTGCATTTAGCAAGAAGGCCTGGCTAATATGGGAAAACATGGGGAATATATGTCAGTCTTGGGGTTTATTCAGAGGCTCATCCCACAAATTGGCTTCCCTGGTGAGGCCTTGGATTAGAACTGAAAGTATAGTAACTGGTCATGGAATAAATCCCATTTTGTTCTTAAGCATCTCGATTTTCCAGTTCCTATTGGAGTGATGGATAATCAAACTAAAGTAGAAGAAAGGTTCCGCTTTCAAATCTTTTGCATGCTTTTGTAGACTATTACTCACCATTGCACAAGTGTCAGAGGATCATTTTGTTAAGTATGGAACTTTTTCCACCTGTGTTAAGTACATTTTGCTAAGTAGAAGCTCTTGTGATAATTCCTTCAAAAGGCGTTTTTGCGTCTGTAGTATTACCCAGGGACAGGAAGTGTGTGCGACTCTTTAGTAAATGTTTAGCGTTTTATCCACATTTGGTGCTTAATCATAATAGCACTCATTTTTAATCATCGTAAGTCTAAATCAGCAGCACTAAATAACTTAATTTCAGGTGGTACAGCGATGGCTTAAGTGGAGGTACTTCACAAGCAGCACTATATTTAGTATTTCCTTTGAGGTCTTGAAGATGTTTGTAACATAAGTGGGCGCTCGAATTTGTGGGCCCTGGTTTCCAGGGTCTTCCTAGGAGCACTATGATGCAGAGTGTACCAGTTTAATTGCAGATCTCACTGCATGCACAATGGGAGGTTAAAGATGAGACAAGGGGTCATGTTAATTGATAAACGTTTGGACACCACAACATTACTTCCGTTCTTTTCATAAAACACCGCCCCTTCTAACATCCAGGACCCTTGAACATATGTTTGTTTTGGTTTATTTTAAGAGCTAGCTGTATAGACCCTGCTACGTCTAGTTATTCTGATGCTAACCAGTCTCTGAGAGCATTCGGGGGAGAGGGGAGTTTTTTTGCGCTTCTAGGTCACTACCACCTAACCATCACGCTTGTTTTGCTCTCTGGCTCCAGAAGAGCATTGCAGCACAAAAGAAGGGATTTCATGCATTAGCCCTTGATTTCTAAGTCCAGAGCTGCTGCAGAAAAAACAATGAAACAATGTTATGTTTAGAAAAGGTACTTTCTTGCTCTCCGTTCTCAGATGTTTTTGTTTCCCTGTCTTGAGTAGCTTGTTTGAGGGTCATACATGCAAACACAGTGAACATAGAACATTGATGCATGGGTGTTATTTAAGGATGCAGTGGAGGTGATGATCAATGCAAGTGACAATATTCGCAAACTTCGCTGTATGTTTTGTTTTTTAAGCAGATTGTTAGAGGGTACCCTTCTGGGGGCTGGAGGGGAGAGAAGACAATACACTCAGCCCACCTATGTTTTGGTGTCCAAATCAGTGAATGCTCCTCGTGAAAAGCAGGAATGGTTCAGTTAGCCCTGCTTGGATTCAAACCTTTCATCTGCAGGAGCTGTAGAGATTTCTGCATCAGTAAATATTGTTGTCCATTTGATTTGGACACTGGTGGTATATACATCAACACTGTAAGCTTTTTCACCCGTGATTTGAACCTATAACCACCAGGCTGTGCACAGATCAATTCAGCAGGCGCGTTCATTCTGTTATCTCATTGATGGAAACTGAATCCCAAGACCTTCAAGATGAACCCGGGTCTGGGAGGAACCCATGGTGCTCAGAGATGGACACAGATGGAAATGTTTAAGTTTCAAAATCTTTATTAACAAAAAAAGGATGGGATGGTTACTGCCTACTGGCCCCATCTCTATACTGGGAGTGATCTCAAACATTAAATTAAAGTCAATCAAAATGATAACTATGTCCATGTCAAAAACAAAGCTTGCCATCACTTTTCTTTAACCATGTATATGGAATTTGACTAAATAAAAAAAGGGGTGAATCAAAAGAAATTTCAAGGTGGCGCTGCAGTGGCTCTGCAGCTCTCTTGTCTTGGGGTCTCAGTTGGTAGTGGAGCTGTCCCACAGCTCCCTTCCCCAAGCTTAGGATACTCAGGATTTAACTACGTTCTGTAGGTTTAAACAGGTTACAAACGGTTTCTCAAAGTTTCTTCAAATTCAATAGTTTCGAAGTTCCTTCAGGTTACTAAGGGCTCTCTTCCTCCAGAAGCCCTCCTTGTTACCTTCTTTCAGGAAACTCGCAATTCACAGTTCACAACTTAAAGGGGTCACAAGAGTTTCTTGCTCTGCTTTCTTCCAGGGTTATCTTCCCCTTCAATCTTGTCACTTAGCAGTTCGGTAGTACTTCAGAATGGGGTTCCCTACTTTTTGGTACTGGAGACAAACTGTACATATCTTCCAATTGGCCCTGGCCTTGAACTTTTCACCATTCCTTTTTCACTTTTGGGTAATGTCCCTGTTCTTCTAGGGCCTTTCACAGCATGTCAACGTACATGCACTTATCTTGGGGTCTTAGCTCGCTTTTCCCTGTTGCGCAGCTCCCCTTCACTTGCTCTCTACTTGGCTCCTCCTTCGAACCTCACAAAGCTTCCCTGCACTTTCGGAGAGCTGGCATCAGGTTTCACATTTCCTTTTTTTTTTAACAACTTGCAAATGTATATTTTAAATTTTTCCTCCTTCCTCTCTCTCTCGTGCACATTTATTTTCATGGAATTTTGACTCTTGCTGTCATTCACACCGCAAGTCCCAAAATGCTGTTCATCTTGGGCATTTCCATTTTCTGGCTCTTTACTCCTGCTGTTACCCAAACTGCAAGTCCTAGAATGCCTTTCACCTTCATTAACCTTTATGCTTCCTTCTGCCACTACACACACACACACACACACACACACACACACACACACACACACACACACACACTTACCGGGTTCCTCTGTCTGTTCATGAGACTCACCTGGTTAACGTGGCGCTGGTGGACAATTATTTGGGTCGAAGTCTGGGTCTCTCCACCTACCCGCAGACACCTGGGCTTCCTTTCACATGCCATGGGGAAGCGAGCATTGCATTGGACACAGCCAGCAGGCTACAGTCTGCCTTCTCTGGCCCCTGAGAGAGACAGCTCCTCAGCTGCACTGCAGCCCCTCACAGGCACTGGGCCAGTGCCTCGTCCAATCCGTTCTCCTCCAGACTCTCTCCACAGCTGCTTTTGCTTCCTCCTGCTTCTGCGCTCTCTAGGTCCTCTTTGCAGTTCCAGCTTGCTCAAAATGCTGTTTCTGGATGCTGCTTCTGTACTCCCAGCTAGAGTAAAGTGAAGTCTGGTTGTGCTTGATTGGATTGCCTGATCCTGCCTGGCTTTATTAGTGTGACAACCTAGTGGTGGGTGATGGTAATATTTCCTCTGCTTCTTAAAGTGCTTCTCAAAGGTCATCTCCACTGCTCTCAGTTGCCTCTTCTTCGCAGTGTTTATTGGAAATAGGGGTGGGGGGGCGTGGAGCAGGACTTAACATATCCCATGAAATTAACATATCCCATGAAAGTCTGGGGAACATCGGTTTCATGGTCAATTTGAATTTTGAGTTATTTATAACGTGCATACAACACACTTAATCGAATCTTGGCACAGGTGGATCAATAGGCTAACTAGATCAAATTCAATCACTTGAATACTTAGTCCCAGTGAAATTCACAGAAAGAGGAATATAAGAGCAGCTCCTTTTTAAATAGGTGAGTCTTTAGCCCTGTTCTGAAAGTCAGAAGGGAGTTAGCCCTTCTTAGGGGTTTATAGACATAATTTCGAAATCAAAAATTTCGAAAGTCAAAAAGTCGAAAAAAAAATGTCGAAAAAAATAATGTCGAATTTATTTTTTATGACGTTTTTTTTTCGAAATGGGGGGGTTCCCCCCCAACCCCCGTTTTTTTTTTTTTTTTTTGTTTTTACCTTTTTTTTTTAATATAAACTAGAGCCCAAACAAAAATATCGAAAAAAAAAATAATTCGACATTTTTTTTTTCGACATTTTTGATTCGACTTTTTTGACATTCGAAATTTTTTTTTCGATATTATGACTGGACACCCTTCTTAGGTTCTGTGGGAGACTATTCCACAGTCTTGGTCCAGCAACCGAAAAAGTAGTCTCCTCTTGAGACAGTTTGTCTTGGAAATAGTACGCAAAAATGGGTCTTATGACCTTAAAGCCCGAGACGGATGATACAACTTCAGTTTATTCATTAAGTAGCTTGGTGCCATCCCATTGATACATTGGCACACCAAGCACCCAATCTTGAATTTTATGCGGTTCTGTACCTCTAATGAAGGGAGCGGCAGAGGCCTGAGGTTGAGGAATTTTTGGATACCCCAAATGCCAGTCTTACTCCAGTCTTACTCCAGCATTTTGAGCTTTTTGTAAGCAATGAATCAGTTTGGTCAGAGTGCCAGCCAGAAGTCTGTTACAATAATCTAGTTTGGAATTAACAACCAAAGCACGGTCATTATCAGGTACGTAAGGCAATGCTTGATGTAGGAGGTGAATGTTATTAAAAAAACGGACTGAACTTTGGCTTAGACCTTAGTGGCAACCCAACCATAGTGGCATATTTAAGACTAGACCCAAAAAACTGGGGTTGAAGAGGGCTGTTTTTCCCATCGAGTAGATGTTTAGGTCCAAACAGAAAAACCTCTGTTTTTTGGGGTTAAGTTGCAGAAAGTTTTGCACCATTCAATCCGCTATTTCCTCCAAACATTTGCCTACCTTGGCAAGAGCATCTTCCACATCAAGCCTGATGGACAGCTGCGTATCGTCAGCGTATTAGTGGAATCTAAGATGGTATTTCTCCAAAATATCCATAAGGGGGCGAAGGTTAATATTGAATAGAAGAGGGGAGAGTGCCGATTCCTGTGGTACACCACAGCACTGGAAGAGGATTTTAGATATAAATCCTCCCACCTGTACACATTGTTTGCGCCCTATAAGAAATGAGGTAAACCAGTCGAAGGCACAGGAATCTACGTTCACTAAGTTCTTTATACGATCTAGCAGGATACCGTGGTCCACCTTGTAAAAGGCGGCGGATCGGTCGAGCATTACAAGCAGGGAGAGTTTACCTACTACATCTGCCTGCAACCTCTCGTCCCATACGCCACCAGTGCTGTCTGTCCCATGTTTAGGATGAAAACCGGACTCTAGTGTGGAGAAGGTCATTGTCTTCGATATAGTTTTGCAACTGACTAGTGGCCTACTTTTCCCGGCCAAGGAAGGCCAGCAATGGGGCGATAATTATTGTAATCCTCAGGATCGTGTTTTGTACAGATGTTACTCATTATTTGGAATTCCTGTTGGAATAGGGCATCACACCGTTGTGATGAGTTAGTTACTTGACTCTCTTCTTGTTACAGCTCACAACCATAGAGGGAATGTAAGCCTTTCTCAGGTTTCTCATTACAAATCACAACAGCCGGGGAATGCCTAGTTTCCCCTGACACTTCTCACGCATGCACTGCCACAAAGAAGATAGTTTGCAGAAGTTCTTCTAGGCTTTGGCAGACCTGGTTCACTCTCCTGCTAGGTACTGCCACAAAGAAGATGATTTGGATGATGATTCTTGATTTTTGGGTGTGGGTCCCAGACCTTTATTTGGGGTTCTTTATCAGGATTTACCTCCTCACCCCTGCTCTGTATTCTTGGAGGTTTCCACAGACTCCTGCGCTCACCAACCTTCTCAGCAACCCAGATACCTTTTGGGTTCTTGCTGGACTGCACCCTCCGAGCTTCGGCTTCGGTCTTCCCAAGGCTTCTCTGACTTTCCTGCGGGCTGCAGCATTCCCACAGCGTACCTCTTCCTTCTGCATGCACATTAGGATTTGCATGCACCGTCCAGGTTCTTCTCACACCCAGACCTTCGCCTGGCCAGGCCTCCGTCCTTTTCCTCCCCGCCTAAGCAACCACGGGTGTTTTGGATGCCTCTTTCCTGCGGCATTCGCAGGTTTCTTCCCGGTGCTCTGTCGAACCGCTTCCTCACTCGGGGTTGGTTCCTCCAGGGAAGGGTTTCTCCCTTTAGTAAGTCATATGTTGTTTTTTATCTTCGAACTATCAAAATAACTAGAACATGTATGTACGTTCTCTTGAGGACAACTCATTGCTCTGCATGTCCTCCTCATCTCAGTATCTTCTAGGGAGGACCTTCTAAGGTCAGCCCTATTTTCCTCGTCCCAGTCAACCTTGGCGTTTCAATGTTACCGAAGCAAATAGAAGTGTGGGGTACATCGGGTTGAATGAAGAGATAAGAGGATGTGTATGAGGTGAGTGGAGGTGATGAAGTCTTCGTCATAACACATTACCCTTGGATGGTCGCTCTTGTCCATAGAGGGGGAGTCTCTCCCCATGAGATCCTCACGCTGAGTATCAGCCCCATGGGGGACTATCAGGTAGCAACCTCACCTCCCTGGCCTCATGGGAAGGGCCCCCCCCTTCCTTCAGGGAGAAAGGACAACATCCAAGGATTCGTCACAATCTTGAATCCCTCAACTGGACACAATACATCTCCTCACCCACCCACACAAGAGGTTACACCCTTGATGCGATTTTCAGCACCACAAATGGATCTACCCAGCCACCCCTCCCTGCCCTCTATCATGCACTGATCACTCAGCAATTTACTTATGCATACCGCTGAGCACAGCGGCTGGCGTTCAATGCCACACACGACAACACTTCTACCATTCCACTATGGAACAAAGTCATAATCGTCCCAGATCTAGCACACTCACTCCTCAACTCTCTCCATACACCTGGCCTCCATGAAGGACCTCCAGCGATCGAATCCTTCGACCTCTGGCTTACAAACGCCCTCACTCCAACAAAACTGACCTCTCAGAGATCAGGACCAACATCCAGGTGGTTCACCGCCAAGCTCAAATCACTCAAAACTCTCAAGCACCATCTGGAATGGACCTGGAGAGCCGCCCCTTCAGGCCAGAACAAAACCGTCCTAGCAAGAACAACCAGAACATACAGACTGGAAATGAAAAAAGCAAGAAAACATTCTATGGGAACAGAATCCTAAATGCTCGAAACCCGAGAAAGGAACATAGAATCATAGCCAAATTCAAATCCCATGCATGCTAGAGCCAGCCGCCACCAATCTCCCAGGCCCTATGTGACACCTTATCACTACACTTCCACAATGCCGCTAACGAGAGACACTCTCCATATCTCTAAACTAAAACAAATGCCCACGCCACCCACCTGCCCACTGACCGACCTTCAGACCTCCCCCACCCCTGATAAAAATCTTCAACTCTTTCTCTCCCATCACACACACCAAGAGTTCCTCTCACTCATAGCAGATAGCCGCCCTTCAGGCTTCCCTGAGAACCCCTGCCCACCCTCACTCCTCAAAACATTCTAGCCTCCACCCGTGCAGGTAGTGTCGCACGCACAATCCTCACCCACTCACTCACATCAGGATCTTTCCTGAAAGCCCTAAAAACCACCTAAATCGAACCATCCTCAAACAGTTGACACACTCCTCCCAAGAACTACCGCCCCAACACCCGTTTCATCGCCAAACTCATGGACTGCACAGCATACAAACGGCTTAGCCATTTTGCCGAAGCCAACAACCTCCTAGACTCTGCACAATCAGGCCACTCAGGGGAACAGAATATTCCCTACACTCCATCTGGGACGACCTAATAAGAACAGCAGACGGAGAAGGCTATCCTGTACTCATCCTGCTGGACCTCTCTGCAGCCTTCGATACCATTGATCACACAGTCCTACTAGACAGGCTCCAAACACCAGGAATCGGAAACAGAGCCCTCTCATAGATCTCCTTTTATCTCAAATCGATCACAAATCATGCACCTCCACCAGTTCACATCCACATCACGTCCCACAATGGGCATCCCTATCGTCCTTAATTTTGAACTTCTACCTAAAACCCCTGCCAGCAATCCTCTGCTCATCCTCAAAATCTCAAGGCTCTGGCAGTCCGGACCTGTCATGCCTCTCGGATATTGACCACTGTATGACGACCAACCACCTCATCAACCCTGGGAAAACTGAAATCCTAGTTTCTGGGAAAACAACCCTCCTCCCCCCAACCGATTCCGTTGCCTCAACCCCTAAAACAAGCACTGGCAATCTCCAATGTGGTTAAAAAAAAAAAACCTGGAATGCTCATTGGATTCAGACCTATCCCTCACCAAACACACCACTTCCGTATGTAAAACCTGCTTCTTCCATCTACGGATTCTTGGGCGTATCTTCCCTTACCTCACCTATCCCCATCATTTTTCGGCCATCAATTCCATCATTCTGTCTTGCCTAGATTACGCAAACTGCCTCTACCAAGGAGCCCCGGCATCTCAACTAAGGAAACTCCAAAGAAACCAGAACGCGGCCGCACGCCTGCTCATTAACCTACCCGTCAGAGAACACATCAGCCCTACACTAAAAGTCCTCCATTGGCTCCCGATTGGTCGATGCACTACCCTTAAAGCCATGTGCATCACCCACCGTGCGGACCACAACACCGGACAGGAATACCTTTGTGACAAAATCGTTCCCTACCAACCCTCAAGGAATCTTGGATCTCGCACAGCATTTCGCCTAGTGATCCCACCTCACAACTCAGATCCTCCTTCTCTGTCCAAGCACCAATCTGGAACGAACCTACCCCTGCACATTCGCAACACTGAAAACACCTGAAATTCAGAAAGGCCCTAAAATCCTGGCTCTTCCCATAATATATCCCTTAATTCTCCCCCCAGATCCTCCCCACACCCCTCCTCAAAACTACACTACCGTACCCAACATTCCCATACACCAATTACAGCAAAGGCCGGCAGCATTCACAGCGGCTCACCTGACATACTGTTCGCTGCACGCACAACATTCCTTTCCTGTGGCACACCGCTATAAACTCACCTGCCCTCACCGCCCAGACCCTTGGACAAAGATAGCGCCAGCCAAACTACTTCGAAGCCTACAATACGTATACCTCACACCACCTTTGTGGACACAGGCACGGCCAAACATCCATGCTCCATAGAATGCAGCTATGCTATGCTCATCCAGTCTAGCAGCGCATATAGCCGTCCACACTGAAACACCTGACGTACCTCAACAACTCTGCCACTAGCATACAGCGACTACCAACTAAAAGAAATTTAGTATAGCTGGCCACACATCAACTCTCTCAACAATAGCACTCTATTGCAAACCATATACAGCATCCACCCACGTGCCTGACCTTTTTGGGATGCTTAGTCGAGCCTAGCCAGCCACCTAAGTCCTAGTCTGGCGAAAATGCACACATGCATCTCCTAATCTAAAGCTCTTAGAACTTCCAACACGTTGACTACGGTCACTGAGGGCATTCCAACCACAAAGCGGATTGAGGCCATACACATGGGGAAAGAGCGCTATATAAATTACCAAATGCAATACAATGCCAGTTAACCTTGGAATCTAGATAACTGGGATTTAACTAGCCCTTTGCCCTCATTTTTTGATTGCCTGTATTTCTGTCGTCCTGCTCTCCCTCCTTCCCAACTGGTTGGGAACACCTATAACTGCAGTCAGGTCGGAAAAGCTGGCTTCTAAAGAGGGCTGGCACTTTAATAACTTTAACAAAGTTATAGGACTCTTTTACATGTAAGCGTCCATCTGCGCGCCTGTTCCCTCCCCACACCGTCACCAACCACTGCGCCAGATACAGATTTTTAATCCTACGGGCCGGGTTGGAAGTACTGCGCTCCAAGACATCCCAGTTGTTTGTGGCATTACTTTTTGCTGTCCGACTCCATTTTAATTGGGATTGGTGCGTCCCTCTGACGCATGTACCACTGAATTCTACCAATGCAGCCATTGTCGGATGCAGTTCTCGGTGGCCGATCTTCATTCCTGTGTCCGGTGCCTGGGGAATCTGTCCCGAATGTATGTATTCTGATGTGAAATTAACCCAAGTTCTCGGCGGCATAGTTTTTCCATATCAGTGCTGGGACTGGTGCTGAAGGTGACAGAGGACTTTGTAAGCACCAGAAAGGAGGGGGAAATCGGTAAGTGGGAGACCGTACCTGCATGTTTGGTGTACATGTTTCGGTACTGCAGTGACAACCGCAACCCCAGTTCTGGGGGTTTCACAGGACAGTTTAGGGGGAAACCCTGGGAGTCGACATCTGCAAGCACCCCTTGATGGGAAAGCGCAAGTACTTCCAAGTTGGCAAGGATCTGAAAGGATCCACCCGGTACTGGAGGATTTGTTAATTCCTGACAATAACCGTTACGGTACAGGAAATAGCTCTTCTGCCTCAGATAAGGACCGAATGGGCAAAATTTGCCTTAAAGAGGCAAGGATCTCCAAGGTCGAATATGTACCTACTGGTTCCCCTATAGCTTCATCGGTACCCAAATTGGGTACTGCAGACGAAACTTAAAAATCTTTGGTACCGAAGAAAAGCAGGAAGAGCTCTCAAAAGCGGGACAAGGAGCATTCTCGGACGACACCAGGCTCAGTACTGACTTCTCCATAAGACGCTCACGGCCACTTTGTAGTATTGGGGTGGAACAAATATGGTATTGGGCACGTAAAAACATCTTTTTTTTCAACAGCGTAACATCTGGAGGTGTGGTAGTCTTAGCAAACAATCTGAGAAGACTAGGGTCGGGACCTCACAAATTGGGTTGTTGCGAAGATGCTATTCCAGAAGTGTTGTCGCCTCGCGGTGGATCTGTTTGCAACCCACTACAAGGCCACCTGTCCCAGTTTGCATCAAGGGAGGGACAAGGACATCACTCTTTGAGGCGCTATGCAGTTGGATTGGTCGTACAAAATATTATGAGCGTCCTCTGCTTCTTTTAATGCACAAGACTTTGATGAAGTTCAAAGCAGCATAGAACTCTACAATGATCCTCATAGTCCTGTTCTGCCTGCGTCCGATTTGGTTTGTAGATCTGTTGGATCTAGCGAGGATTGCGAGTTTAGATCTACAAGTAACGAAATAACTTATGACTCTGCAGAAGGGGCATGTGCTTTACCCCTCCCCTAAATTACTGAATTTGAAGGCTTGGTTCCTGAACAACTGACCTTTGCTCATTTGCATTTATTTGAGCACAATCTAAAAATCATGACTGCTTCCAGGAGGGCATCCACTAAGGAGCAATATTGAAGCAAATTGTTGCTGTTTTGCCATTGGGCTCTGGATTGTAGTTAAAAACCCATTGAAGGCGCCTGTTGATGATGTCGTCCTTTGTCATTTTTGTCATCAGCAGGAGTGAAAGTAGAGACCTGTAAACATGATTTGTCAGCAATAGGCGCCTATTTGAATAGAGAAGAGAAATGTGTTTCGTTATCAAACGAGGCAATTCGAGGCATTTTGAGGGCCTTCTCTAGTAGTATCTAGCTATTCACAATCCTCCACCTCAGCGTAATCTAAATTTGGTTCTGTCGGTATTAATGCACAAACCATTTGAGCCTATGGTTTCTTGCGATATGTACCTTCTAACATGGAAGGTAGTATTGTTAATGGACATAACTTCAGCAAGACATATAGGCAAGCTTCAGGCTCTGTCCTCAAAGGAGTCTTATCTGATTTATTCATAGGGATAGGGTGGTCCTTCGTACAGTGCCCTCTTTTTTACAGAAGGAGGTATCGGAATTTCATCTGAACCAAGAGATGTTCCTTTTAATTTTCCATCCCAGACGACACTCTTCACAGGCCAAGGATGCCATACATAATCTGGACGCGTCGAGTGCTCTAAAATTCTATTTAAAAAGGAGCAAACTGCTCAGCAAAACAGAACTCTGTCACATATGGTGGCCTTTCGCGGGCTAATAAGACTGCAAAAGCTGTAATTGCCAGGTGGGTTGCCTCATGTATTGCAAAGGCTTACGATGTGAGGGGGCTTTCGGCTCTGTAGAGACTGTGGGCTCATTCCACAAGAGCAGCATCAGTTGTGGTTATTAGGCATGCTCCTATTACAGAAATGTGTAGGGCTGCTAAGTGTGCTACCCCTCTTGCATTCTGCAAGCATTACGCTCCAGGCACTTCAAGGGAGGTTTCCACTTTTGGCCAAGTGGTGCGTCGCAAATTATTAGCGTTAATCTCGTATATGCTGTATCCTTCACCCTTGCTATTAAGACTTTTTAGTCTTGTTCCCAAACAGTTGGGATGAAGGGAGAGAAATGAAAAATTACCTTCATGGTGATTCAGGTTCTCTTGGTCCTTGCTCTCCCTCATTCAGTCATCCCCAGTAAAGCATATACTTGACCAAAGCCTCCAGTAGGCGAAGGGAAAAAGACTTGGGACCTGGGCATGAAGGGTGGGACGCATGAGTGTAAAAGAGTCCCATAACTTAAACATGTTTCTTAAAGGGGCAGCTATCTTCAGAACCCAGTTGTATCTGACCCACCTGCAACTGCAGGCTTTCCCAATGTGAAAAACCAGAGGGTGTTTCGCAACCTTGTCCCCGGGGATCCCGTACTCTGGTGGCCAGGGAAGGGCCATTGCTTTTGGATCCCGACCCTGGGGGTGGACAAGCGAGGGAGGATCAGCTGGGTAAGGGGTTCTCAGGGAGTGGGGGAGAACACCTGATGGCAAGACATGGTGTCCCACTATTGCCACAACCCATCTAACCCCTATCCCTGCTTATTTTATGGGAAACTTCAGGTCCCATAATTCCTCCCCACGTTCCATTGGCAACACTACTGAGCCGAGAAAGATGAGGAATAAGGTCAGGCAGATTTCCTCTACTGACTTGCAATAGCTCTGTACCTGTAATGAGACCAGGCAGCCGGGCACGTAATCCTAACTATATAAACCTGCCACTTGCTAACACTCCCGTTCAGATGAATAAAAGGCGGTGCGCACAGGCACACTCTGAGCGAGGCTGGGTACGAGAAGGAACAGCTCTTAGGGGACTGATGCAATGGATGTCGGAAGGCCAAGGGCCTGATCAGCAGTTAGCAAGATCTCGAGAGCCAGGCGAGAATCCCACACTTTCGGGAAGCTGTAAGCGTTCCAAGACTGGAGCCGAGTGAGCAGAAGAAAGAAACCTTTAAGGTACTTGAAAGTAGACCGCAACCCTCGCGGAAGAAGGCTGATTAAAACAACCAGTGAGTTATCGAAAGCAACAAAAGACTGGTTTGTGTTAAAAACAAAAGTGGTTCTATCTCAAAAGGTGAAGGTTGTGCGTAAGCCGATAAAGCTCGTAATGGAAAGGGTAGTAGCTGAATTGTAAAAGGAATGGATACAAAGTAACATAGTGGGCCTGCAAGGAGAAATCGCACATTCAAAAGTCTGTGAAATGTTCTGAATTGATTGGGAATCAAAGGAAAGGAAGTAATTGCGATCCAAAAAGAATGTTGAATAAGTGAAAAGAAGAAAGCAGACATAAGAAACTACAAATACCAAGAAGTATTAGTGTTACATATGAATTTTGGAAAAGGCCAAGAAGGCAAACTAAAGAGAATAAGAAACTACAAGTACCAAGAGGTGGTGTGAGAGCAGGAAGATTGTGGACTGTAGAATTATTGAGAGAGGTCGAAGTGGTCTTGCAGAGGTCTGTGTAAAATCCTTGCAGTTTCGAAAGTTTTCGACAGTGAATAGACACCTCAGACAAGAGTGAAGGGAACACCCACAAAGAGAAAGAGACTTTGAGCTCGACAGAGGGAAGCCTGTACAGTAAAGGCCAAAAGTGGAACTGTATATTTATGACAAGGCGGATGAAGCCTAAGGACGTGATTGAACTACTAGAAGCTTTAAGCCCAATCCTGAACTGTTTATATTGTACCAGTAAGCCAAAGTGTGCAAGATTGAAAGAACAGTCCCATCCACATATACTTTTTAGGAAACTCTCTAGACCCTGTGGTGCTGAACGTGGGGAAGGGAATTACTTAAAGCCATTCTGACATTTCTTTGGAGACACTATTTTCCTTTTGTATTCCCTTAACACATTTGTCATTTTGAAAAGGAGAGTAAGGTTAGGCTTTCTTAGTGTAAGGGATCACTCCGACAAGGCAGCTGATACCACCAAAATGCTAGTCTTTATTGACTTAACAGCTTCAAGTTATAGCAGGAAAAAAAATAAAATAAAGAAATTAATCTTTTCAGTCAGGCTTCCAAGTATTAATTCTTAGTGCCTGAGAGGCAGTCCTTGTAAGCTTCCTTCTGGAATATGGACTATATCTGGGCTTAGTCCTCGTAACCCCAACGGTAAGAGGCTCCTGCTGCTTCGCTTTCCAGTTGGTTCTGCAAAGAAGTGGAGAATTCACCATTAGTCCTACATCTCTCTGGTTTATATAGGGGCTGGATACTTCTGGTCCAATCAGAGTCCTTTACCCAGCTAAGTCTTGATAAATCCCCCCAAGCCCCGCCCCGCCCCTTCCTTGAGGCAGTTCGCCATGATACACTCCACCCGCAGGCCATGAGGTAAGGATTCTGGTGTGTATTGGGGCTTCGATGTTCCTTGTTTTGGGGAGTGTTATACTTGACTTTTAATTGTCTTTCTTGTGGCAATTCATATGGGTTCTCCGCCCTTTCTCGAGCCATGGTTGTGTGTCGGCGTGCCGTCTTGATAGCACCCAGACCTTCCTTTCTCTGCCGCGTGCGGAGCCGGTGGTCATATTCCTCACAGGGCTGCATGCCGACATCACGAAACGCGGGTCTCTCTCTTGTTGCGGAGCACAGGCCAGGCTCTGGCCTTCTCTCCCCTTGTTCGCCTGGGTCCTGACCACAGCCGCGCTCTTGATTCCAATCACCTCCCTCCTCTGGGCGCAACCAACGGTGCAGTCACCCGCAGCCGGCTTTGGTTCGAACTGGGAAGCGAGCCGGCCGCAGTCGGCACCCCACCACGTCTCCACCTCGAAGTCCACCTCCTCCTTTCTCACGGCCCCTTCCTCCGACTTCAAGCCGTCACACTTAGTATATGCCTTTCTATTTTTACTAGACTAACTTGGACTGTTTATTTAATGGTCGAGATTACTACCATTGGGGTCAGTTAGGAATTCTACCAACTCAACCAAAATAGCAAATGAAGGTTTTCAAAACTTGTATCCATTGTGTCTGTGCCTACTATTGATACCATGCCTTCCTTACACCAACCGGTTGTGAAGGAGTTGAGTAAGAACTGAGAGTACCTGAATCACCATGTAGGTGATTTCTTTTCATATATTATTGAATCTGATGTACAGCAGTCAAAATGCCAAAAACAAATGGGTTTTTGGTGGTCTAACAATTATATAACTTCTTTATATAGCACTTCATGCCATATTCTCCCACTTTTATGCAAGGTATCTGTTATTACACAGTTTAATGTTACTCTGTTTATCCAACCCAGAATAACAAAGGACTGGCTTGACTATGTCGGGATTAGAGCCTGCGGCTGCAGATTGTACATAGATGAACGCTTAACTTGCGTTCTATTACCAGCCACAGTCTGACTTGGAAAAAATACTGTTAATACTGCTGCATTTGACAGTGGACCAGTACCTGTTTTGACAGGGTCTTCTTCTGGGAGCAAGAAACATTATTTCAACAGTGCATACCATCAAGTAAAAATACACTTATGGGTTAGCAGAGTGAGTAATGTTCGCATTTAAATTGGATAATAATGCTATTTGCTGCTCTCACTGAATGTGCCAGTGATACTAAAAATGTGAGTTGAGGCAATTACGTTTGCGAAATTAAAAATGTTTTCTGTAGAATCCACAGGATCCAAGTGTGCCAGAAACAGTATATTAATTCAGCTCAAATAACCTAATTCATTCTCTCAAAATGTGTGCTTTAAAAAGAAGCATAAACTAAAAACTGCTGACGAATGGAGTACAATACATGAATAACAAGTAAAAAGATTCATATTATCTATACTGCATGCTTCATTACTTTCAATCATTCCAATAATATAGCCTGATAGACAATATAAACCTCTCTAGTCCTGCTTTAATGTTAACTCTAATAATAAAGGTTCTTCCGTACCAATGGTACAGCGCTCGTTGACTTGCAGGGTTTCCACCCAGTTAGACTAAACTCTTACTGGCAAACGTGACTGATCGTTAAGGCGTCACTCTCAGGGAAAGATACTGGCTACATCTAGGTTACAGATCACACACAAAGGATATGAAGTAAGGATTGCCACACAGGTATGCTCTGAAAATAAATCTATTCCATTAACAAGAATGTGCTTCAAAGTCACATTCTAGTGAAGGTAGGTACACTTAGCATAGATGCAGAATCAGTAATGGTGTCCCAAGTGGGCCTTGCACCACTTTTAACTAAACAATATAGTATTCCTTCCCAGCATGAAAAGTGATACACAACTACAGTTTAAAGTGACAGAAAACTATTGAGGGCACAGTTAAAATTTCAACTAAGGGTCTAGAACGTCTATCCATACTTTGTATTCAATTGTTCACCAAGAGTCACAGCTAAGTAATTACTTTGTATTATTTTATTACTTTTTTTTCCATAGGTTATTACTGAACAAAGACAAGTGCATGTATTCTGGTTATGGTTCTACCATAGGTACGTTCTGACAGGTCTCATCTGACAGGAAATCAGTCAACCATCTCACAAGTCTGGAGGGCCCCACAGAAGATTATCATGCTGAGGTTCCACCATCCCAAGGAGGGTTAACAGCAGGCAAGGTATAACTTCTTTCCAGCAACCCAAACGGAAGTGATAAACAGATGCAGCAGCCGATGGGCAGTCATCAACTTAAGCAAGCACAGGTCTACAAGCAACACAGTTAGAAGAAAGGTCTCTGCTACAGCATCTCTCTCTGCCCACAGCATCAGCAGATTTGTACATGAAGATGCGTCATGATGATTTCGTACAGCAAGAGGGAAGCACTGAAGTCTAACTTGATGTTCAGGCACAGAAAGAGCCCTCTCCTGGCATGCAGTGACCTCTATGTTCTGTAGCAGATCTGCTGGTCTTTGAGATTTAGAAGGGTGCCAAAGGGATGTGCAGGATGGTGAACCAGCTGACCCCACTGGTTCCAAGAAGGGAATCTCTTCAACAGGTTTCCCCTGGTTGAGAGAAGCGGTGCCATGCTTTTTGGGAGTTTGCTTTGGGAATAAGGGCTTCAAATTGAGTTCTCCGCATCCCTGTTGGTTGGCTTGGCTACTTTGGATCAGGTTTCACTGCTAGACTAAAACATGGCTTCACAATCTTCCAAGATATACACATCCTGGGTTAGGTGTTACCACAGCCAACCTATTAAAAGGCTTGAAGCATTGAAAGGTTTGACCGCTGTCCAATCATGGATGGTGTGACGAATCACAGGATTCAGTCACTTCTCCACATAAGGAAAGGGGTGGGGGGTGGCTTTCCTTGTTAGGCTAGGAAGGATAGCCCGCCATGCGATACACTCGCTGGGGTAGAGGGAAGCAGACCTCACCGGGAGACTCCCCCCTTGAGGACAAGAACCCCATATTCCCTCGCTCACTCCCTCAAACATTCCCTCACAACCCACCAGGTACAGTAATACAACCAAAAGACCTTGAACCATTGTTGGTCTTGTAGAATTATATCAGTAATCCAAGTTAAAGAAACTGGTATCCCAAATACTGAGAAGAGTGATCGGGGAATACCGAACACTTCATGGAGCGTGAAGGACTATACCACTATGGTGGCAAATACTCAGCTCTCAGTTATGACCGAAGAGCCCAGGAAATTCGAAACACTGCATGCAGACCGAAGAGACGGCTGGCGTGGAAAAAGGACGCAAGAGAAGCTGTGGAAAGAGAAACCCAGGGAAGATCCCAAGAGTGTATGGTGGCGTGACCACAACCAGTGGACTGTTCATTCCAGCAACTGCGCCGAGACCACAAGCTCTCCAACATTAGAGAGTGCGTGCAGAGGGAGGGAGTGAGCGAGAAGGAGAGAAGAGTGAAGCCATCCTGATGGAGCGAGGAGAGATTCCCGTCCTGCGAAGAGGCCCGGTGACGCTAACCCAAAGGAAAGGAGGTAATGGGGACAGTGGGAGACCCGGAAGGGATAAAAAGAGTACATGAATCCTACTAGTCTCAGTGAAGATGTGTGGATCATTTGTGGCATAATCGTCCCAGTAACACTGAAGAGTGGGATTCAAGTGTCAATCGTTACTGGCACAATCATACTCGTCCCAGTAACAGTGAAGAGAAGAATATAACTGAGAATAATTATTGGAACTGCTAAGCTCATTCCAGTAATGGAGAAGAATGGGAAATAAACTGGCCCAGCCAGGAAAGAGTTGACATTTAGAGGGGAAAGCGCAATACTTGTAAAGACCCAAGATAGAGAGCATCAGAAGGGAAAGGCTGTGTGTCCGACACATCAGGAAAGCTGAAGAAACCCATTTCTGAACTCTATGAAGTATTGAGTGTAGTTGCAAAGAACTACCTAAACATTAAATATTGAAGTGACTTTGCTGAGAAGCAAAACACAGGGGAAGTGAGTCATTCTCCTGTGCCTTAAGTTACCTTTTTTTTTTACATGGTAAGCCCAGAGTAGACTAGATCCGGTAAATCCGATGCAATTAATGTATTGGTATAACTTTTTTCAGTTAGTAGGCTGGTTAATATAACAGAGTATTTCTCATAGGGTACTCTTTCCATTCTTTGAGTAAATTGATATGGTACCTATGAGTCTTTATTTTCCTGCCTGGTTTCTAGGGTTCGTGCCATATTCGTTTTGACTATATTTCGAACTGCTGTCATATGTTGTTTCAATCTTTGTGCAGTTTGTGATAATGGTATGGTTGTCCTCTTTCTTACCAGGTCTTTCGTAACATATCTAATGCATCTCTAGGTTTTCTCCCATATAGTAATTCAAAAGGGGAATCTCCTGTAGAGGGCTGGGGAGCTTTTTTGATGGCCAACAGGACCCGTGGTATCATAATTCCTATCTGCTTCAACTATTTTATTTAAGATGTGTTTTAGAGTTTAATTAAATCTTTCTATTAATCTGTCCGTTTGAGGATGATAAATGTAGGTGCGTAAAGTGTTTTAATCTGAAGAATTTCCTTAACCTTGGCCATACGTTTACTCATGAAAGTAGGCCCTTGATATATCAATTTCTTTGGGAAATCGTATTCTAGAAAGGAACGGGCGTAGGTGTGTCAGAATCTGTTGTGAAGTATTGTATTGCAATGCAAAGGACAAAGGGTAGCGATGTCCACAATAACTATTATTTCTGATGCTTATTAATCTGCTTAGAATCACATGCTGTGCATATGGTCCGACATCCAGTGGTAACCGCGGAGTATTGCATCTTGTCTTTCGGGTGACCGAAAGGGGACGTCGGCATAGGCGTGTCTGAAACACTATCCCTATTGTGACGTGTGTAGTACCCAAAATCCCTCACGCGCCGAGGTCCCTTAGATTGTTTTTTTCCGTCCAGATAACTGGTCGCCCTATAGCAGAGCTCTTCATGAGACATTGTTTATCTTCCCGAATTGTCGGTTATTCCCCGTTAAGTCACTTCGCCCATCAAGAATATCTTCGACGAAGACTACGGGGGAATCGTCTGCGGCTGTAGGTTCTGGCGCCTAAGATCCGGCGTTCGGACTTCCACGTGGTCGGGCCTTCTGGTTGGCCTACACAGTAGGGAGAGTGGGCTCGGGGTTTGCCAGACTGTTATTATGTCTTTCCTCTTTTCCACTGTTTTCCTTTTTGGTCTGGTCACCCTTCCCTTCTGCTATGGAAAGGACTCCATTTAGATTCTGCCCTGTGTGTAGGGTCAGATATCCGTGGAAAGAAGAGCACACGTCGTGTAACGCTTGTCTCCCCCTAGAGCACGACGAAAAGTGGTGTTCGCCGTGTAAACTCCTTAAACCTAAAACCTTTAAGGAGCGCCGGTTGAATCGGTGGGCCGCATACGGAATGTCACGCGTGGAGCCTTCCTCCCCTGCCGCGACACCAGCCGAAAGTGACGGGGGTACATCGGATGACCAAACGTCCAACGCAGACATTATAGACCTTGAGGCGGACTATTCTAGGGCCGCCACGCCCATCCCCGACCCTTCCAGGCTCGACTCCGGTCTTGCTACAAGGACCACACCCGGTGACAGGGGCGTACAAACACACCGCACAAAGCACACAACCCAAGCGCCCTCCTCGACGACGACTTTGTCGAAGAAGGCGAAAGCGCCAACGGGTCCGCCGGAAACTTCGGGGGCGCCCACGGATCAGTCTGATCCGAAGCCTTCCCTGCATCCGCAGGAGCACATGACGACCGGGCATAACAAGGGCGCTACTCCCCAAACTACATGCTCCGAAGTTTCAGAACAAGAAACTTCGACGGATTCCAAGGTTTCCAAGCCCGTACAGGCCCGAAAACTACAAGTAGGCCTCTACCCGAGAAGCCATCCACTGGCCTTTCTGGAGCCGCGGAAGACATTTTCACTGCCGACACATCATCGGAGGCGTTGTCTCCCGAAGATTCGGTGACTATCCGTAAGCGCATCAATAGGATTGCTACGGCGCTGGGCCTAGTACCGGTTCCGCCCAGTTATGGGCCAAAGTTCCACTGATTGGGAAGACGATCACGAAGACTCTTACGAAGAAAGCCAGGTACCCCTCTCAAGCACCCTGAGGAGATCCTCTCAACGCCTTAGGACGGAGAACACGGTTCCTACTCAGCTAGGTCCATTTGGGTCATCCAAGTGGACCACGGAGCAATTCAAGGGGTGTATGGATCGGCCGGAGCAGTTTTCAGGGCTTCTGATCAACCTCCGCCAAAAAAAGCTCGGGTAGACCCTAACTCTCAAACACAAGATGTCCAACACCAAGTTGACTATCAAGATGATGTCCAGATGGACACGTATAGAGACATCTATACAGAAGAAGAGTCTTCTTCTTTTCTGGACAACTACGGGGAAGATCAAGGAGCAACGGACAACTGGGAGGACTCCCAGCAGGACGATCACAACTCTGATATTGTTTGCCTCGACTCTCCCCCATCCACCCCGATTCTGCAAGCTTCACCGGTGGATGATCGAATGGCTTTCAACAACATGTTGAAAAAGCAGCGGAATTCTTTAAAATTGCCACGCTTGAAGCCTTGCCCTAACAAGATTTCACGGAGGACATTATTAATGAAAAGCCTCCGGCAAGCCAGTCTATCCCTCTCTTGAGCTCTGTAAAGAGACGGCTGGCCCTTTCCTTACTCACACTCGCTCAGACTAGGGCTGTGAACCCAAGGGTCGAAAAACTTTTCCGACCCTCACCCACCGACCCGCTTTATATCAAAGGACACGCAATCCCAGACTCGCTGGTGGTGACCAACACTCGCAAGAGAGCAGGGGTTCCCCTTGCTACGGGAGAATCACCCCCGGACAAGGAGTCCAAAAGGTTGTATGCCTTAGGCAAACGGGTTACGTCGGCGGTGGCCTATACCGTCCGGATTGCCAATAACACAACGTTACTAGCAAGCTATGTCGACGCCCAATGGAACCTACTCCAGGAAGGCCTTCAAGAGGTTCCGGAACCAACCAAAGCCAAGCTTCTCGCCATTGTGTCAGAGGGCAAACTTGCCAATCAGAATGTGGTAAAGAATACCCTGGACGCCGCAGAGACAGCAGGCAGGTCTCTCGCACAGGGTACTCTCCTAAAGAGGCACGCGTGGCTGCGCACGTCGGGCTTCAGGCCTGAGACCCAGGCACCCATTATCAACAAACCCATCGAAGAGGCCAACCTCTTCGGGAAGGCGATAGACGATGCGTTGGAGACAGCCAAGAAGGAGCACAAGACTATTAAGTCGCTGCACCAGATTTCCCAGAAACCCTCTTCACAGAGGGGCTGTAATTCTCGGCGGTCCTTTCGAGGCCAAGCCCGCGCCGCTCAAAACAACTTCGGCACGAGCAACTTCAAATCAAGTCAACCTGCTGCAAGCCCCACTTACTACCCCCAGAGGGGTCAGAAGCGCGGAAAGAATCGAGGCAGAGGCTCCAATTCCAGAGGAGCGTCAACTTTGGGTCAGAAATGACCACCAAGTCCAGCTCCCCTCCCATGTCTTCCCGGTCGGGGGCGATTAACATCCTTCCTCAAGGCATGGGAGGGGATAACTTCAGACCAGTGGGTCTTAAGGACGGTCGCCCACGGTTACTGCATGGAATTCGCCCGACATCCACAGTTCAGACCGCTGAAACATCGACGCCTTTCACCGGAAACATCTGCAGATCCTGATCCAAGAGGTGGAAGCGCTGCTGGGGAAAAGGACGCCATAGAAGCCGTCCCAATTCTTCAGGTAAACAAGGGTATCTATTCAGTGTACTTCCTTGTACTCAAAAAGGATCTCACCATGCGTCCTGTTCTAGACCTGCGCCCAGCGAACAAGTTCATAAAGCCCCAGAAGTTTCGCATGGTAACACTGCAAGAGGTAAACCCATTGCTAAAACAGGGGGACTTCATGACAACATTAGATATGAAAGATGCATACTTTCATATTTCAATGCTGCCAACGCACAGGAAATTGCTAAGGTTCGTGATTCAGGACAAACACTACCAGTTCAAGGTACTCCCCTTCGGCATAGCCTCGGCGCCAAGGGTGTTTACCAAGGTCCTGGCAGTGGCAGCGGCACACCTGCACAGACTCAGTTCCAGTTTACCCTTACCTCGACGATTGGCTCATCACGGGGGACTCGTACGACGTTTGTTTTTCGAACACCCAAAAAACAGTAGACCTACTGTTCAGCCTGGGATTTTCTATCAACGAAAAGAAATCCAACTTAGTCCCCAGGCAAGTAAAACAGTTCCTAGGGACTCTAATTCGTACGGAAGACGGTCTAGTCTTCCCTTCCAGCGAGAGGGTTCAGAACATGCTCTCGCAGGTTCCTCAGTATATAGCCAGTCGAGAGGTGACGGTGCGCAAAGCTATGCGTTTGCTAGGAATGATGGCGTCATGCATATACTTGGTTCCCGACGCGTGGCTGCGCATGCGTCCCATGCAAGAGTGGCTCAACAGCCAGTGGTGTCAGGCCAGCGGACAATGGGAAGATC
This sequence comes from Ambystoma mexicanum, assembly GCF_040938575.1. Taxonomy (NCBI): domain Eukaryota; kingdom Metazoa; phylum Chordata; class Amphibia; order Caudata; family Ambystomatidae; genus Ambystoma; species Ambystoma mexicanum. Next base: position 311,276,815 of record NC_090921.1, read on the forward strand.
TGTTAGTTGTCTTGCCAGCCCTCGTTCTCTCTCTGCAGTGGTGGTCGAGGGAGAACCTCTTGAAGGGGAAAACCTTCACCACCCCTGCAGTGGAAGCCACTGTCATGACAGACGCATCTCTCACAGGGTGGGGGGGGGGGCCCTCACCTGCTTCAACAGACAGCGCACGGAGTGTGGTCCCCTCAGGTAGCGTCCAACCATATAAACCTACTGGAGCTACTAGCAGTGTTCAAAGCATTGAAAGCCTTTCAGTAGCAACTGCAAGGGAAGACGGTGCTGGTCTTAACCGACAGCACAACAGCAATGTATTACCTGAACAAACGGGGGGGGCACTCACTCTCCAGGGCTATCCAAGCTGTCCCAGAACATCTGGATATGGGCTCTCAAACACAAGATGTTCCTGATATCCCAACATGTTCCAGGGGAACTCAATCTTCTGGCAGACGTAAAGCAGAGATTTTCCTCTGCCAGAAGAGTATGAATGGCGACTGCACAAAGACATTGTATCCAACGTCTTCGCAGAATGGGGGTTTGCAGAGATTGACCTTTTCGCTACTCAGGAGAACGCCCAATGCCAAGATTACGCCGCCAGGTACCCCCAGAACCGATCCAAGGGGAACGGTCTCTGGATAACTTGGTTGGGGAAATTTGTCTACGCTTTTCCCCAGACTCCCCTTCTGAACAATACACAATAAAAAATGAATAGTACACAAGATGCACCAGGAACCAGTCACCATGATTCTGGTGGCTCCCATGTGGACCCGCCAACCTTGGTTCGCGCTCCTGATGGAAATGTCCCTCTCCCCACCAGTCAAGCTGCCCTGCCCATACAACGTGTTGTCTCAGGACAGGGGGGAGACTCTGCACCCATGCCCACAAACTCTGATCTTAGCAGCCTGGCTCCTGAGGTCATAGAGTTTGGACATCTGCAACTCCCTCAAAGATGCATGGACATACTGAGGGAGGCAAGAAAGCCTAACACACGTTATTGCTATGCCAGCAAATGGATACGTTTTGTCATTGGTGCAGTTCCAAAGGTGTCCATCCCACCGATTGCTCGCCTTCACATATTGTGTTATATCTAACCCATCTGTTGGACTCTGGGTTAGTATTCAATTCCTTAAAGGTTCACCTAGCGGCGTTGTCAGCTACAGCACGTCACAGCAGAAGGTGTTGTGGTGGAAAATACCTGTGATTAAAGCCTTTATGGAAGGGGTTAAAAGAATGCATCCCCCATCACTCACCCAGCCCCTGGGTGGGACCTAAATGTGGTTTTAACTAGGCTCATGGGACCCCCCTTTTGAGCCTATGCATAAAGCTAGTCTGAAAGACCTAACCTACAAGACACCCTTTCTGGTAGCTATCACTTCTATCAGAAGAGTTAGCGAACCACAGTCCCTCTCGATTTTGGACCCCTTTGTTACAGTCCACAAAGATAAGGTAGTTCTGCGTTCACATCCCAGATTTGCGCCGAAATTTATTTCGAAGTTCCATGAGAACCAGTCAATCGAACTACCCACTTTCTTCCAGAGAACTACTAACGTGGCCGAAAGAAGCCTTCACACACTAGATGTGCGCAGGGCAGTCATGTTCTACATGGATAGAACTAAACCACTGAGGAAAACTAAACAATTCCTTGTTTCAGTGGCAGCTGGTAGAGAAGGGGACCCTGTCTCTAAATCAGCAATATCAAGGTGGATTGTCAAATGCATCACACTATGTTACACTCTTGCAAAGAGAGAACTGCCCTTCAAGCCTAGAGCACATTCTACTCGAGGCACTGTGGCATCCATATCATTCATTGCAAATGTTCCCCTAGAGTCCATTTGCAAAGCGGCAACCTGGAGTTCTGTACACAACTTTACAAAACACTATTGCCTAGACACTCATTCTAGGTCTGATTCTCAGGTGGGACAAGCAGTACTAAGACATCTTTTTTTTCTACTGTTCCTTCTCACAACCCACCTCCAACTCCGGGTACTGGTCGCTAGTCTATGCACAGCATGTGATTCTAAGCAGATTAACAAGCATCAGAAGACGTGCATTACTTACCGTAAAAGCATTTCTGATGATTGTATCTGCTTAGATTCACATGCGCCCTCCCTACCTCCCCGCTCGGGGTGGAAGGAACATAGACTTCTTTCTACTTTCTCTCTTCATGTACTCACTCACTATAGCCTTGGGCTCCCTCATGGCAGAAAAAATACAATCGGAGGGACCTCGGCACGTGAGGGATTTTAGGTACAACACACGTCACGATATGGATAGTGTTTCAGACACACCTACGCCGACGTCCCCTTTTGGTCCCCCGAAAGATGAGATGCAATACTCTGTGGTTACCACTGGATGTCGGATTATATGCACAGCATGTGAATCTAAGCAGATACAATCATCAAATGCTTTTACGGTAAGTAATGCATGTCATACTTGTGACCTAACGTTGAGGTTTCTAAAGGTACTACTATATCCATTCCTATCATTGAAAAGGGAGTGTCTATAAAAGGTAAGGGTTTTAAGGGGAGCAGAGGAGTGATTTAGTGCTGGTTTTCAGACATGGGGAACACGTGCTGACAGAATTCTTTACATCAGTATAAATTACTGGTCAATAAGTCTATTCACAATTAGGGCTTGAGTTTTTGCAGTCCCTAAATGTCCTCTTGTTGGAAATGAGCCCTTTCCAACGCAATATTTGTATGTCTTTTGGGGATTACGACCTAGGGGTACCTGTTGGTCCTACATCTCTTCTATATAGTAGTCTGGATTTTAGAAGATCAAATTGTCTGGTCTTTTCCCTTCCTCCCTCCTCAAAGATCACCTGAATAAAGGTTCAGCTAACAAGGGATACTTTCTTTTTGCGAAAGCCAGGTCTCGAATAATATCTTCCTCCACAACATTGGGCTTTACATAAGATTCTATGTCTGCTTCACCAAAACCCAGAGTTCCCCTCTGTTCTCTATTTTTAACTTCTTTGTGTTGTATAGTGGCTCCAGCAGAACATGAAATCGTAGCATAGAATCTGGATGTTCTCCACGTCATGTAGAACCTTTAGCTATGTGAGAATGTTTATCTTTAGTTGAGAAGTCAGTTAGTTCCTCATGATGTTATGAAGGATGTGCTGGGGGTTTTATGGATTGTACCTACAAGAATAAAGTAGTTATTCTTCAGCTACTAAATCGTGTAAGCTGCTTTATTACATTGGGGACGAGGATTAAACCCCACCATCCAGCAGCCAGCTCAGAAAAGTGCAGGTACTAGAATACTTGAGCCCAATTTGTTGTGGAAGTGAAGAAACGGTGCAAAAATTGGACATACAGTTTTGTATCCAATTTGTAGAAAGGATACAGTTGAGTGACGGAGGGGAAGATTGGGTCGAGTGAAAATACGATCCGCCAGAAGGACATAGCACCCGATGTGTCGTATGATAACGTGCTGAAGGACCAGTGTATTGGATTGCTACTTTAAATGAAAATCCTTCAAAGTTGCAATATTCATTTTGGGATTGAGTGCGATAACACAGTTCTTACTTTCAAATGCAGTTACACGCTCACCATGATGCACTGAGGATGGCCTAGCAACGGCGTGCAGCAGTCATCAGCAAACAGCGAGAGGCCTTGAAGGCACCGGAGTTCAACCAGAGCGATCTTCGGACGAGTAGCCAATGTGTGCAGAGCATTTCTGCACGTCTATGGAATTTTGGAGGAGGGGCGGAGGAGTCCGGAGGACAGTTGAAGGGAGCAACCACGTCAATAATCACGTGATCGCGCTAATATCATATACGGCAGCGCAACGCAATGCGGAAACCCGTTTCCTAACTAAGACGTCGCTAAGATACGGTAATCATATGGTGAAAGGAAATGAATACGATCAGCGAATCCTCAAGGCAAAGGTCATTGCTATTTGCCTAAACCGCTTTGTGCTTACATCGTGAAAGCCACGCACAGGAGGAAAACGTGTTTGGAACATTGAGGATTGCTGGTGTGGATTCAAGCATGCTATTTTACACCCTCACATTAGAGGGTTTAGAACAAATAAGCATACGTGCGCTTGGAGCCTACGGAAGGGGCACACGTGTTGCAACGGCATTGCCACAGTAAGGTATTTTAAAAATGTCCAGGTAAATACTGCAAGTAAAACTATACATTCGGAAATCACAGGCAGTAACATTTTGGTAAGCATAGTTGGCAGATTATACATTATATGCAGATGGAAGTAGCAGGAGTCGCAGGACCACCAATATCTTTGGCAAGTCCAAGACCCACAAAGATTAAGTGGGCAGCATGGAAGAAGGGGTTTCTCCATTATATAAAGGCTGCCTGTGGTAACTCTATATCGGCGGAAAGAAGAGTTTCACAATTAATGCACTTTTTAGGATTTGAAGGACAGTGGATTTACGAGACACTACTTGACATTCCCAATATATAGATTTGGAAAGTGGGTCCAATGAGTTTGATGTCGCTCTTCTAAAACTAGACCACCATTTTGAAGTAAAAACCAGCACTGTGTTAGAAATGTATAATTTTGGGACGAGACAACAGCAGGAGGGTGAGTCAGTCAAATACATAACTGCACTGCAGCAGTTGACTATAAATTGCAATTAGAGAAAGTTTGGATGAACACATAAGGGATCAGTTTATGATCTAAGGATGTAGATGTAATAAGATTAGAGAAGAGATATGGTTGAAATATGATCCTGATCTTGATGAAGTGATTTTAATAGCTAAGAGTTCAACACACAATGGCGTGTTGCCAAACTGGGTAGGAAGCATAAATTAACAGAATCTAATGCAATTTTTGAGAGTGTGATGGGAATAGAGATTTTAAGAAAGCAAAGAACAAAAATGGGAGAATATATAACCAGAGTGGGTTTGATAAAACAGATGGGAAGGTTGAAAAATATAAAACACAGACGAGTGAGGAGAGACTGTGTTTTAGATGTGGAAGTGCGTCACATTTTTCAGCTTCCCCAGCATGTCCAGGAAGGAAGTTAATATGCAACAAATGTAAACGGTGGGGACGTTTTGCCAATTGTTGCTATTCAATGCCTAGAGAAAGGAAAGTTCTATGTGTCGGATGAGAAGCATCAATCATCTGGGGAGGAGGATGTTGAGATAGTCAGTGAATATGGTGATGTGTGGCGAGGAAGACAAATGTGACAGTCCATTTGCGGACATATGGGTAAATGGAAAGAAAGTAAATATGATGGCTGACTCTGGAGCAAAATTATCTTTAATGTCCTGAGAAATTTATGAAAAGTTTCTTGGTGGGGAAGTTCATGATTTATTGCCGTCGGACAGAACAGGTGGCTATAATTTATCTGGCATCCACCAATATCACACTTTCTTTTCATATCGAACACGAGAGCTTTGGCCAGCTTCGGTCAGATCTATTTTTCTCTATCGCTTGGGATTCTCTCACATTCCATGTCCCAAATGAATTCGACTTCTTTCTGCAACAAATTTTTCATTCTCACCACTATCAGAAAATCCTCCAACGAACTTCTGGTAGAATTCCACCATACCGAAGAAAGACTTCAAGTCATCCTTTCCACCTGGAGACTTGACTTTCTTAATTCCACCTACCATATCGTTCCTTGGTTTCAAACCTTCTCCTTATATTTCATGACCCAGATATTCTATAACCTCTTTACCAAACATACATTTTCTTCGCCCTTAATGTCACTCCCCTTTCACCCAATATTTTCACCACTCTCCTGAGATTTACATCATGACTTTCCTGATCATTGCCATACACAAGTATGTCTTCTTGAAAAGAACATACCCCAGGAAGACCTTTAAATATCTTGTCCATCACTTTTTGAAATACTGAGGACACTGATACGAAGTCAAAAGGCATTCTACCTTATTGGTATATCCCCTCATGGGTAATGAGCGCAGTCATATTCTTGGATTCCTCATCTAATCTGATCTGATGGTACGCTGATGACATATCGAACTTAGAAAAAACATTGGCTTCCCCCACCGTAGCCAACATCTCAGACATGTTTGTCAGGGGATGCCTTTCAGCAACAACACATCGATTTAACTCTCCCAAGTCGACACACAATCTCAATTCCCCACTACTCTTTTTCACAATCCCAATGGGAGATAACCATTCCGTGCTCCTCGCTTACTCAATTATACCCGCTTCTTTCAATTTCTGAAGCTCCCCACTCACTCAATCAATTTTGCGACAACAGATTTGCACCTTTCCTTCAAAACTATTTTGTGGAGCATGCCACTCACACACCCTATTCTTTTGGAAAATACCTTTTGTGTTTTCTTGAACTATTTGCATTTCATCACTTACATGTAGTACCTGTTGCACTGTGTTAGGATCCAATCTTATGTGCAAACCTTTCTGTTCTCTCCACCCTCGCAATGTTTCCCAACTCTTTGTAACATATACCTTCCCTTGTGTCTCTCCCTCTTTAAATCTCAATGTGGCCATGAAATATCCTATGACATCTATTTTGTCTAAATTATAGCCACCTGGCCTTCTGTCCGATGGCAATAAATCATGGATGCCAGTGATTATGGCATAGGAGCGGTATTGTCTCAGGTAGCAGGTGAAAATGAGTCGATTGTCACACATGCGTCAAGAATGCTGAGAGGGTCTGAGAAGAATTATTCAGTTTTGGAAAAGGAGGCCCTGGCCTGCCATTGGGCAGTAGAGAAATTCAAGAATTTTGTATGGGGAGCTGAGTTTGTGATTAGGACTGACCATAAGCCTCAGACATTTTTGAAAGGAAAGGATTGGAAAAAATATCAAGGAGGGTTCCGAGAATGCAGGGACATAAATTCAGTACGGAGGTAGTACCTGGAAGAGGGAGTGTTTTACCATGTTTCCAGATTAGTTGTTAGTGAACAGGAGAGAGATGATGAAGGGAAAGGTGAAGTTGTTACTGATGCCGTATTTGTGAATCATGAAGGTATAATTACCAGAGAAGAGTGGTTGAGAGTTTTGAGGAAATATGAGGTTTTTGTGAAGACGATGCGGTTCATGCAAGGAGAATGGCCTGGAAAAAGGCTGTTGAATGAAGAATAAAGAGCTTTGTGGGAGGTGAGACTGGAACTGTGTATAGAAGGAAGACTTGGTATGATAGGGCCGTAGTAACGAAGGTTTTCAGGATGATTGGTGGAAGCGAACCATGAGTGGCACATAGGTATATCGAAGGCCAAGGGAGTTTTAAGAAGCGATTATTGGTGGCCAAGATTTGATAGTTGTTGAGAGTATGATTGGAAAATATATTCAGTGCAAGATGTCAGGTAAGAATGCGATAGCGAGGGAGCAACCGATGGTGAAAGTGGATGACCCCGTCAGAGTGTGGAGTGAGCTGGAATTGGATGTTTTGGGACATGGGGCGAGGACCTGGTAGATTTATTTTGGTGTACATGTTTTCAAGATGGGCAGAATTTCAAATGGTGACAGACACATCATCCCAGAGTGTGATTACATTTTTGCAAGCAGCGTTTGAGTGGGAGGGTTTGCCTTATTGGATTTTGGCAGATAATGGAAAACCATTTATAGGTGGACATTTTCAGGAATATTTAAGGTTCAGTGGCGTGAGACATAAGAAAACTGCATTATATCACCCACAAACAAATTGTATGGTTAAGCGAGTAAATGGATCCATTATGGATGCGGTGCGAATGGCGAAGGAGAGTGGAAGAGCTAGAAAAACCGCTGTTAGAGACAGATTATATACATTACGTCTAGCCCCCCATACAGGTACTGGTGTTAGTCTGTTCGAGCTCATGAGGGGAAGAAAGCAAAATACCAGGGTGGTACCTCCATGGCAGGGTTTGTGAGTCAGATTGCCTGGTAAGAGATGTGAGAACCAGAATGGATGGCAGAAAAAGGGATTATGCAAGAAAAGTGAATGAGAAGTCTGGAAGGAGAGAGGTGAAGGTGAAGGTAGGAGAATGGGTCAGAATTAACAAAGGAGCTGTGGGGAAGAAAGGAGAACTATTGTAGTCCCGTCCAAGTGAAGCATGTGTTGAAGGGAGCAAGAGAGTGTTGAGAGTAGAAGGAGGACAAGTATGGAATTTCTTTGGCTTTGATAATCCCGATGTGGAGGCAGGATGGGCAGTGCATTCCGGGAGTGTCAACTGCCATCACTATCCCTGCTTAGAGGACCATATGATATGGTACACATTAAATTAGTATCGTTTTAGAATCCTCAAAATATATCGGATTCTTTTTCCATGGCCATGAAATGTGTGTATATAGTTGTTTGTATAAAGTTGTGTATAGTTAATGTAAAATATATATATCTTTATCATTTGTGCAACATTTCCAACGGAAGGAGTTGTGTTGTATAATGGCTCCAGCAGAACATGGAATCGTAGCATAGAATCCGAATGTAATCCATGTCATGTAGAACCTTTAGCTATGTGAGAATGTTTATCTTTAGTTGAAAAGTCAGTAAGTTCCTCATGATGTTATGGAGGATGTGCTGGGATTTTATGGATTGTACCTTCAAGAATAAAGGAGTTATTCTTCAGCTAGTAAATCGTATAAGCTGCTTTATTACATTTTAGTTTTGGAAACGGCACCTTTTCCAATATCCCTTGAGCTATTCTTTCACCAGCTTTAACTTGATATGCTTTTATTCCATTTTTTGCATCAATATTTTCACATCCCCGTTATAGTAGGGATCAATCGCCCCTGACAAAATGTCTAAGCCATAGCGCCAGTCTAGGCCTTACTTCGAGGCAAGTCTGATATAGTTGCCAGTGGGAGGGATAAAGACTAAATCAGTAGAAATCCAAACCCTGTCTCCAGGTTTAATTAATTCCCCTCTACAACTATATATATATATATATATATATATATATATATCAAAGCCTATAGATTGATCAGTAGCAATAGTTGGAGCGGAGGCCCTCTTATTAAGTTTCTCAAGTTTTAGGGTCCCCCAATTTCTACCAGTTGACTCAGATACCACTCCTGACAGCATATGTGTGGGGTCAGAAATGTGATGCGGACAACCCAGTACAGATTTTTAATAAGATGCCATTTTATTAACTTTAATGGGCTTGATAATCGCCTCGCTGTCCCTTCCCTAACGAGGATTTACCTGTTCTTCAAAATAACTAAAGGAAACACTCTAACAAAAGTAATCGCCACTCTCAATTATACATACATAACTTAACAAGGTGATAAATGGCCATTCAAAAGAACAAAACTCACTTGATAACTGCTTCTCCCTGTAACCTGGGTGAAATCCCCTTCCCCAGATCAAACAGGTTATTTACTCAACCGTTCAAAGACAGGGTAGTTCTGTCTTGTAACCAAGTTTAAATAATATTCAACCAGTCTGTCTCTCCACTGGTGGCAGACTGTACACCACAACTTCAGAAAACCAGTATATTTCTACAGTTGGTATGTATCAACAAAAAGACTTTGTCAGGATGATGCCACAACAGTTCACAATATAGTTTTAGGGGTCTTGCCACTTCCTCAGTCTTTAACCACAAGATAGTACTTCAAGAACATGCATGGTCCACTCACCTTCCAGGTCTACCACTATAAAGTCCCTGTCCTGGTGTACTCTCCTAGCAGGACTAATGAACACTTATAACACTACAAAAAGTGCTTCTATGGGAAAGGTTTTTTCCAACAACTTAATGTTTTACTTGTTTTGACTTTCCACAACGTCAGTTTTGACTACTTCTTTTGGAAGACATGAAACACATTGGTGCGGTTTAATCCGCACTTCGAATTGCCACAGGCAATGCAGTTTATGCTCCTCTTCCTGAATACTTTCTATCAGGAAGGCAGCTCTCCTCCCACTTTTGTTTTCCTACTTTTGTTAACCAACTGCTGATAATGGCTTGTACTCCCAACTCGCTCTGATTTGGCTTAGACAAGGCGTGTTTAGGTTAGTTACAACATTTGCTTCTTTCTCACTCTGGCAATAAGTTTTACAAACATCTTGTTTCTGAATCGTCCTCTTGGCTATGGCAATGTTGGTTCTTATTGAGTTGCTTCAATGTTGCCCTTTCTTGACTTAGGCAATTGCTGCATTTCGGGAGGATAGCTCAGGGGCAACACGCTCGGTTTGGAAGCAATACGACACGGAGCAACACAGGTTTGATCCCGGTTCTGCGCTTATAACCCTGGGTATTAAGCACTTATAAATAACCAATTACAATTATAAAATTCTAACCTAGGTAAGTACAGTATCATCTTCTTTGTCTGTCCCCCAAAGTTAATATTCTGCTACCTTAGCTTGGATCAGTTCGATATTCAAAGTGATTATAATTCTGCCACTTCACTTACTTTCTATCTGCTTGGTGGTCAAATTACTATTATTCTGCCACTCTACTTGTTTTACATCAATTCGATAATCAAATGGTTTAAACCAGGTTAGAGGGTGATTACGCAGCGTTGTGAGGTCACCTGATTCTAGTGAACTCACTGGGAACTGCATATTGGTCCACTTTCTCTGCTGCCTCTGGTCTTCTGCTTCCTCTGCTTCATTCGGTCAGGTAAACTGCTACGTTCTGCTTTCCGTGGCCCACGACGGTTGGAAAGGAGCACCACTCACTCCAGTACACTCTACTGCTCGCCTGCCATCAGAGCCGCTTTTAGAGTGGTCAGGGACGTCTTTTGGGTGTCGTCACTTGCTTCTCGCGTGATCTCCCTTGCTACCCTTTAAAAAGAAAGATTTATTTTTTTGCTTTGGTCTTTTTTTATTTACAAATTGAAGCTCCTGGGCTGTGGCTAGTGCCCTGTGGCTCTTTGTCTCTTTGCTTTCTTGTGCCTGCTTCTTAAAAATAACCGGGGATTCCACAAGTGTAACACTTTGAGTAGTGACCCTAAATAAGAAGGAATAGCAATAACAAATAATTTCTTTCTGGAATTCAAATAATTTCTTTCTGGAATTCAGTACAATATTTGCTAGACTTATTAAAGGTTTATTTCAGGCATACTTCAGGGGGTGAGTCGCTTCTTCTGAAACACCTCAAATTCACAATGCAGACAAAAACTTCCCAAAAGCATTTAGAGTAAAATAAGCATCCATTTTGCTGATTCACATAGCGTTTTCCTATGATATTGCACCATCTGTGAATCAGACCCTATGTATTTTGCTTTTTACAAGTTGCAGTTGTATGGTTTTTTCTGCCGTTGTCTCTTTACGATCATCGCATGACAGTCCAACTCTGTGTCTCGGTCACTTGACAAAGTCCTTGTGCCTAAATGCTTGTGTACAGTGTAGCAATGTTTGACCATAGCACATAGTGACTCTTGATTTCATTGTGCTACAATTAATGCTTTGTTGTAATGTGTCCATCTTTCCTATCTCCATGGCATGCTGTTCAGGATGTTTGGGTAGGAGGTAACGAGTGCCCAGAGTACGGGATGCAGTGTGTGTGCTGCTTTCCCTTCACTACTCTATTCTTTAACACACAGTTATTCCCAATGGTATGTATTTTGCCAACCTCCGAAGCCTGAAAAGTAAATCCGTGCAGGCTTGAAATGTGGCCAACTTTGCACCAGACCTGCAGATGAACTGGCCTGCTGTTAAATCGCAGTTACCAGTTTAATGGTATCCACTACAGAGTGTAATTTGCTTTCTGGCTTTGAGCACATTCAGACATGTATTTGGTCATTTTACTACAGCCGGTGTTAGGGAGAATTCTCTGTTTAGGCTGAATTTCCTAACCTAGTGAGTCCCTCAGCAGCTTTGCTGGATTTTTGGGGTTTAATTTTTTTCTCCTGCCAAGAGTGAGACTCTTTTACCCTCACTCTTGGACATGATTTGAGTGTGTTTCTTTGAATCTAGATGTTTTTAATGGGCTATGGGGTCTTTTACTCCATAGGGCTTCATGTGTTTTTGTGATGTGTCACACAGCACCCTCAGTGCAGTGACACAGGGGTGTCATAGTGACCCCCCAGTATAGACTCCATACCCTGGGACTGACTACTGTCTCCCAGGGCATGTAAAGTCACCATTGACTTTACTAGTCTTAAATTCTGAACAGAACCAGTACAAACCATCATATTGCGGATGTACTGGCTGGGGCAATTCAATTGCCCCAGGGTCTGTTAGTCGAGGGGGCAGGTCTCCGTCCCCTCTGATCGAGTTTTGGCTGGTGGCAGTGGATACTACTTTTTATATTCAACCGCAAATATTTCCCTATGGGATTTCCCATTGTTTTAGGCTACTATCGTTATTTAATTATTTATGGTAGCCTCGAACACACCGCCGGGTTATTTGATTAATATTAATTCTCCGGTTGGTATTTTTTGCCAAAACTTGATTCTAAAATGGTGTTTGTGTTCCCTTCTGTGACTCCAACCCAAGTCGAGCCCTTTGTTCCACTTTTTGGCGGGCTTCTCCACAGAAGCCCTCCAAAGTGGTGCCACTCTGTCTGGGGTACTTGGGAGGGGTGGAGGGAAATTTAGGCACCCTGGACTGAGTTGCCTAGGCAATTCAAGTCGCACTCCATCCTGATTGGCCCAAGTGGTGAGCCGACCGGCTCACCACTTAGCATGTTTCAGTGACAGCTAGGCTGAGTGAATGGGGGTTTGCTGCATAAAAGCAGGGCTTTGGGGACTGGAACTTCAGAAGTCGCCACAGGACCTAAGAATCCGACGAGGGAGAAGCTGAGCCGACCTGCCACGACACCACCACCGGTGGAGCCCTGCTGGACTGCCTCACCACTTTTCCCAACAACAGAGGAGATCTCCCGCTGGAGAGTCTTCTTCCTTTGACTGGTGGGGATAACCAGTTTCACCGTCTTTTCGCCTTCCCGATGTACCTCGTGGCCGCCTTGCCTGTGCCAAGCACCCTGGCAACCGGGATACCACGTTTTACCACGACTGCAAAACAAAGGTACCACCTTTAACCGGAAAACTCCACGGCTGGTTTCTTCCCTGGTAGTGCAACGACCTTCATCTTTCCTCCAATTCTAGATCTTCTCTTCCCCTGGACGACGACCCACTACCAGGAACAACTGCCACCGCTGGAGGATCCTTCCCACTTAAGGTACCGTGGCCCATCTGGCTTCCCTTGCTACCGACTGTACGGGGTAGATTTAGCCCCCGGCTTTCGAACCTGGGTTAGCCCAGGACACCCTGGCTAAACTTTCTTAAAGCCTCTCTAAACCCTTTTTGAACCCTCTGCAAGACTTTCTAAGCCTAGTGTAACTGTGTGATCTTGGGCGCATTTGTGCTCTGCTCTCTCTAAGAGGGGGCCCACCCTCTGGACTTTGGCTCACCAGTGACTTTTTCTGCCTTGCTAACAGTGTTCCTGAATCTTAGAGTGGTGTACCTTTCCATATTCTGTCTTTTTCCCTCCCTTTCTCACAAAACTTATCAGAGTGCAATCTAGTTAAGCGCTCACCTCTGTATGAAAATAAGTGGTGTCTTACTGTGATTTATCTGATAGGAAAAAAAGGGATGTGTATATTACAATAGTAACTGTGTTTAGAATATTTTACAATAAGAGTGCTCAAGTGTTTCAAACTGTGTTTTTAAATAAATAATTATATACTTTGATACCAAAGCTCTGGTCAGTGTTTGCTTGTATTGTTGCATCTGAGTGCCTATTGTGTATACTTTGCATACTGCCTAACTCTTCTTGAGGGAAGTCTGACTGCTCAGCCACAGCTACCAGGTAAATCTGGGTGGTACAGACTGCTACCAAGTGGGTTTACTGCCAACACCTGTAGTCTTAAATCTTTTGCAGTGGTCCCTAAGGGAACTGCACAGGTTTCTGCCTAACAGCCGGTAAGATAACTCGGGAAGTTGAGCACTTGCTGCTGCAATGTGTGTGATCTGCAGGTTCAGATCCCGGCCTGGCCACCTCAGCCTTTCATTCTTCTAAGGTTGATAAATGAGTACCTACGGAGGTTGGGTGATAACACATCATTATCATTTGGCCTTGGACATCAACTTGCATTCACAGTAATTTGGTAATATGGGCCTATACACACATATATTAACAATACATATGGTAATCCATTCTTGTATGAAATGTAGATCACGTTACAGTGATATTGCAACCACATTTTTTCATAGTGCACTTACAAATAATGCTATGTGATGCCACTTCTTGTTTTGTCAAGGGGTGAAAGATTGCATTCCACCGCTTCCCATGATGTCACTTCGGGGTGGGGTCAAATGACATCAATTCATGTGATGTCATCAGGGTCAAGGGTCGTGTGATGTCACTTCCGCTACCCCAGGCATTTTGGTGAAATGACGTCCCTGTCATTGTGAGAAACTTGTAACTTAACTCTTCCCTATGTTAAGGAGCTCCGAAACACCACTAGCTACCCAACTTCCCTACACACTTGTCGGCGGGGTGGGTGTTCTTATAAGTGATTATTAGTTTCACTTAGCTGCATTGATCACAAAAACATAGGTATCAGAAAAAACATATTTTAGTTAGTATCCACATAGATCAAAACGACCATCTATGAGCCAGGTATGTCAATGGTCTGACTAAAACACAAAAAGATATATAAACGTTATCTTGGGGTACTTCAAAGTGCAAATCATGACATCAATATCACATATTTCACAGAGGCATGCTAATGGTAGCTTTTCAACCTTTTGGATAGATAGATCTCTCATACTTTCTATTTCCCTGATTGTGATGTTAGTACCAAGGTGATATTCGGTAAGCATGACTTTATGACTTGGATCATGGCACGTCAAAAACGTAACGCTTCCCGCCACTCAACCTCTGCATTCCCAGTCTTCAGGGGGAAGTTTTTTTTAACAAAGCTTCCCGTTGTTCAACCTCCATTCAAGGTCTTTGAAGGAAGAGACCCTCTCCGATCCGGCACCCGCTTGACAAACAACGTTGGCTCCGGCGTGTCTGCTCTCCTTCAACTGCGGCTGCAACTTGGAGTTTTTCCCATCAATCCACCTCCCACTACTGCGCTCTATGGCCTGCACCTCAGGGTGTCTTCTATACCTCTTGGTCTCCCTGAGGTATGGGTCGTCAGTAGAATTAGACTGCAACTTGCAGTCATATGCCTCTACATCCCTCTTCTTCATTCCAGTACTTTGGGCATTGTGGGAATGAAGTCCTCAATGTTCAAATCACTTTTTCTATTCAGTTTCCACTGTACAGTAGGCCATTAAGATGGTATGGTATTTGGGGAAGTTATTATGTTTGTTTGAGTTTATATAGTGCTTTACACCAAAGCGCTTTACAGAATAACAGATACAGTAATGTATTAAAGTATGAAAGGGGTCTCCCCGGCCCCTCCGGACCTGCACCCTGGCCCCCCCCCCCCCATGTGATCCTTCCACAGAACACCACCCCCAGGGGCAGGATCAGGAAGCGTCTGCCTTTCACTGCCCACATGAGAAAGGTCCTATTCCAGGTTAATCATCTGATTCATCACAATACCTACAGAATGAGGCTGCAAAGCCGCAAAAAGGAACACATTTTCTAACCGTGATATTCCAACCCCTTGCACAAAATACATGTTCTCACGATAAAATGCTTCCATTAATGCAGAAAGATGTGAACATGAGCCATATTAAAGATATACTGTATCAAGTCAGTGGCATAATTATACACTTTATTTTTGTAAAGGTAGGTTAGTCATGGCTCATGCTGTGGGATTAAGCATGGATAAACTCTGTAGGGAATCATTCCTCACGCGTGCCCTCATTTTCTTTGTAGGACAGGTTGTCTTCTGGTTAACACAATGACAGAGCAAGTATAGGTGGCATAATTTCTAACACTATTAAAGTCATTAATTTGTAATACTACACTGCTCACTATTGGGTAAGACTTTGACCTTTTTTAGTTTGGGTTATTAGGTGGCATATATGTGTATGTGTGAGATAGGTTAGAAGTGGGTGAGGTAGGACCAGTGTGGAGCGGGGCATGAGGAGACCTCCCCATTAAAAGGAAGGGAAACCAGAAAAAAATATCAACACAACAATTTAAACTAAACCGCCACAAAATAAATGTGATTGATGAAATCACATAGAACCATTACAGGCAGGGATGAGAGCAACGTCATCTAGGTCCAGACACATGTTACAAAAAAGAGAGCATGCAATCACCAGTAGACCTCAGCTGCCTGAGGTTGTAAAAACAAACATTGGAAATGCCAACAGTTTTGACTTTTGAGAAGGCATGGGATAGGCATTTGACAGTCACTGCTGTAGTGGTACTGCCTGGAAATTAGATGGCAAGAGCTGAAAAGTGGCATGATTACCTTGCTATAGCAGCGCCTGCTTAATGGCTATTTAATACCAATACACAATCCAAAACTGTTGGCTTTGCCAGTGTTTTTATTAAACAGGACTTCAGTGCAGGTCACATATACTGCTTTTAAATCAAGTGGCAGAAGGAACAATTAGTTGAGTCATTTTCTTTACACAGTAGAGCATTTACAGCGCCAATTAAGTCATTAGCTCGCAGTAGACTACTTTGAAATAACACTGGCAAGCTCTTTGAGTACAAAGTTTGATGTTACTGTTTGAGGTAAAGCTAGCACAAAGGGATCCCAGGAGGTTGGGCTTCAGGGGGTGGGGGACAGGAAAGAGGTAGGAAGGACCATAGGGGTTAGCATGAACATAGGCAGTTAATCGGTGGGTTACCAAACAAAACCTACAAGCTTGGTCCCTCTCCCCATATCCCATCTCCCTCCTAGCTGTATTCCAGTGAAATCGTTTTGTTTGTAGGTGGCACTTTAGAACCACCTTGTAGTGAAAACTAAAATCTGCATGAGTTGGAAAGCAGAAATGTAAAGAAACCATGGATAATATGGAGCAATCAGAATTACTACTAAAGAAAAGGTCTGTAATGGGTCAATGAGAAGCGACCAATAAGGGAGTAGGGTGAGCCCATGTGAGAAAAGGAAAGGGGCTTAAAGTCCAGGATGAATTGATCAATGATTCCAACTTTGGACTTTTGGTTCTATCAAAATTATGATATTCATGCCAACACCAAATTGCTAATATTCCCTCCAGATTTTATATTGCTCTGCTTGGTTAAAGCATGGTCTCTTTGCACTCATCTCACTGTTAATATTCCCTCCAGACTACGTATTCCTGTGCATGACTCCTATTCAACATTGCGCTGTAACAAATTGGTTCCCTGTCTGATGTTCATTCAATATGCTCACTCTCTAAAGACTGTCTTTCTTAATCTTTCAGGGCACCCTGGAGGGTTTGGAAGAGGAGCTGTTGACTTTTTTCTCAGTGAGCCCTCAGTCTGTGTATACAGCCATGCTGCAGAACAGGTAATTTATATTCCTACAATAACCATTTGACTTGGGGAGCTATCACTGTGGGTGCAGATAATCTTTGTGAGCTATAAAATAGGGGCCATGGTTTTTCTGTTGGTATACATAGCTGCTCCATAATGAATTCAAAGTGTCCTTTGCAACATCAAAGTGCATCGAAAGTTATTGTCAGGTGCTTGAAATACACTGTATTGTGGTTCTGAAGTTCTAGAGAACAGAGTTCCTCTTACCTGTGTGAGCTCCCTTCCTGGAAGTGTTCTTGGCTCACGTGTGAAAAAAGCAACATTTGAGTGTCCAGCATTCTGGGAAATGTGAGAAGCGGTATGCGATCTTTGCACCACGTATCCTAAAAGAGACCACCCAGGCTAAGACTGCATACCGAGCCAGCAGCATAAAGCAGCATGACAGGGGGGAGCAGGTAAGTGTGTATGGGGCCGTGGTAGTCGGATGGGGATGCGGGAGCCGGGCCATGTGTGCAGGAGGTGAGGTGTGGTGGAGGTTGAAGGTAGAAAACCCCTCATGGAGCATGAAAAGGAGAGCAGGACGTGGTGAAGGAGCAGGGGGTGCAAGCAAAGGTATATCCCCGAGAGCATGAATGTGTGGGGGGTTGTTAACCTCCCCCATCTGCCGCCCCATCTGTGGGAGGCAGATCGACGGCAGCCTAAACAAGGCAGCTATTTTTTGGAATGGTCTCCAACTGGTGGGATAACGACACTAAACTTTGAAAAACACGGATAGTCTTGGCTTAAAGGGGAAGTTTGCTGAGAAATGTTATTGTCCCAATCGATCGGGCATGTATTTTTAAGCATACTGTAACCGATCTTACATGCCCTATGTCCTATGCATCTGACTTTAGTTTTGCTCACCTTTACACATGCAAAAACAGGTTGGGCGCCACCATCTTGTGTTAATCTTATCCATTGATACATCACTGTAAATTAAAGTGCCCTCGCGGCAAGAATATACATCGCCCGCCCCTCAAACTGGCATCACTAGAAGCTTACGCCCCTTTTCACAACGCCAATGTACGTCTCGTGTCAACGTCCTCTGTTCAAGCTATGAACGTGTGTCCATGGAAATGCCAAGACGCCTCTTTCCTCAACAAGTATAAACAACCACTTTTTGATCACTCAACATTGGAGTGTCTTTTTCCTTTGTATCAGTGTATTTTGTTTGGAGCCTCTCTGACTTGTTTCTGCTCTGTTCAGCTATGTTTCTAGTTCGACGCCCTGCAAACAGATACTTACACTATCTGAACTGCTTAAACTCAGTAGTGGCGTTTTATTTAAACATTTCTGATATACAAATGTCTTTGCCAAACCATATTTAAATTCTACTTTTTCAAGGCATTTTTTTTCCATGTGTGAATGCGAAATGTCATAGTTTCTGCCTATTCATGTCTGCACTACAGGTTTTTGAAGCATGGCAGTGTTCTCTGCTCTTCTTTAACAGTAGTTACTGTATACAAATAAACACATTCCTATGTTTGTCTGTTGATTTTGTACTTCAATATTCAGGAACTCTGGCGACAATACAGCCCTACTAGTACGAGCCCGAATATAGCGGAAACAATGGGGAATCGAATGAGTCGTGATGATCAATCACCGGAGCATGAACCCAGTCGCATGCAAGACTTTTCCCCGTGGTCTACCTGCGATCATGCAAAGTTATGCCAACCGAGGTGGAGAACGGCTGCTGCCAAGAAAACTCTGGATGCTTGGCCTACATAGCTGAAGAAGGCACATGGCCGATGTGTTACCAAGCTGCATGATTTCAGGGCACAAGATCTGTGTTGCGGATGGTGACGGTCCTTATGCATGAACTTCGAGCAACAGTTTGCCCTCGTAATCCAAGTAATGAGTACGTTTACTCTAAATCTGTTGTATGTTTGACAACTGAGAAGACTAACATTTGATGTTGTTCTCCATCATTGTAACTTCCATTGATCACTGACTGTTTTTTTTTCTTCAGTAAATTGAATACATTTCTCGTACTAATGTAAAACCAGAGTATTCATCCCTAGATTTAACGTCAGAACAATTCAAGTTCTTTCACTTCGAACTTAAAATCAAAATTTCCCTAGGTCCCAAAATGTTCTTGCTTGAATAGTCGTTCACATTTGTAATTTATCGATACTTCAAGTATTTTATTCTCAAAGCTACTTTTTTAAGGGTAACAATGCCATCGAAATGTAGGAGGCGTTTTACAATAATGTAGTTATCTGGTTCATTCAAGTAAAATATTTGTTTGGAATGGATTGTGTCCTCCCACATATTTCACATCTTTTGATATCTACAATATCCAGCTTCAGCTGCTTTGGAAAAGGATTTTGGCAGAGGGCGATGTGCATTGATGCGGTCGACTCAATGTCCCTCGAGGTCCTCCGTCTCGAGGATGTCATCGAAGGCATATATAGCACGCGCAGTGCCCGTTTGCTTCAGTTCCGTTTTTCCGAGTAAGCTTTTGCTTCGTGAACTAGTGCTTTTGCTTCGTGAACTATGGCGCACTTCCAAAGTTTCTTTTGAGAAATATCAAAAACAGAGGATTGTATCTTGTCCCACTAAGGCATCTACTCTGGTTGAATGGGAATCATTCAAGCAGGAAATGCTCAACATTTATCGAGAGCCAGAAAGCCTCAAAGCAAGTAGCCCATGCTCCTACTGTGCCTTCTGAAGCCGGTAAGGAAAGTGCTTGGGCCAAATCCTGCGCTCCATCGAGCCTTTGAAGAAGGTCAGATTCCCATTGAGAGCCGTCGAGGCCTCGACACGACGAAGTCATCGAGGAATCCTTTGAGCCATTGAAGTCTGTAACGGACAAAGTCCAAGGACAAGTCGTGTCAATGCCACCAGTGCCATCAACGTCACAGGTGCCATCGATGACATGTCTACAATGTTTGCATGAAGACATGGACGTCTCCATGGATATCTGGCTCAAACCCTTCAAAGCCATCAACACCTGTGCCTGAAATTCAGAAAACCTTCACTCTTTTACTGAGGAAGGATTTCTTTGTCACTTGTATTTAAGGGGACAATGAGCTGTCAGATGATGATGATGCACCCTTTGGATTGCAGTATGGCACTCCAAATGTCCCCTATAGTTTCATATCGGAATAATCCAGGTTAAGAGACCTGCATGAAAATGTACAGACAGCCAGTGGAGTGGACACTTGACCAGAATTGGATTTTGGAAAGCCTGAATCAGATGAGAACACAGATGCCTCATACAGGCAATTAATGACCACAGTAGTTGATTATCTGGGATGGAGCAGGCCTGCCCTCCCATCGAACAGTATGACCTTACAGATATCCTGGACAAAGGTCCTCAAAGAGATCCTATCCTACCCTTTCATGTCGCTCTTCAGAAGAGAGTACGTGCTAATTGGGAAGTCCGGCTGTTAATAAAAAGTTGACAAATGGCGAACGCCAAGTAGTGACCCCAGCTACTTGTCAATAGCAAAACAAGAGGTGATGGCTGGAAGGTTTAGAATGAATCTTAACCTCTGGCATCGCACTGGGCAACCCTCCAGACCATCGTTCTTCGCCTGCCAAGCCATTACAAAAGGGGAAAGACCATATGCAAATCAGGCTTGGTCCCACCCCTAAAGGAGTAGTCCAGCCCGAACTGCTAGGTCACATCCCTCTGCACGAGACCACAAGCATTCCCAGACATGTTTCAGCCTTGTTGGGCGTCATCAGTGAGGAGTAGCTTGGGTCTCTAGGCCCAGCAGGCACGGGACCCACGTCTGGGCATACCCGTCCCACTCGGGGTGACAATAGCAAAACAAAAGAGGTGATGGCTGGAAGGTTTTGAATGAATCTTAACCTCTGGCATTGCTCTGGGCAACCCTCCAGACCATCGTTCTTCGCCTGCCAAGCCATTACAAAAGGGGAAAGACCATATGCAAATCAGGCTTGGTCCCACTCCTAAAGGAGTAGTCCAGCCCGAACTGCCCAGCTACTTGTCAAAACACCCTACCCCAGAAAGTCTGTTGGTGCAGGCAGCAACTGCTACCTCCAAGCAGGCTGCTTATCCAACCATCCCACCAGATCGGGATTTATAAACTCATAGGCGCCTAGTCTAGGAAAGTATTTTCTGTCTGGAGCATGACTTTCAAATCACCCAACTCCACATGTTTCCTTTTGAAATTCTCTTATACTATATGAGACTGAATATCCATGGCGGCTGAACACATTGCTGAAGGGGAGGAAAGAAACTGTTTCTTGGCTGTTGTAAAAGAGGCCATGAGCGAGTCTCTTCAGTCGGGTTTGGATTCTGCTGACAGCGTCAGTACGACCCTGGCGGCAAGCACCATGATACGCAGGTTTGCATGGTTAAGGAAGTCTGGATTTGCACCAGATGTTCATTCTCGACTCCTTTTTAATATGCCTTTTGACAGGTCTCAATTTTTTGGCAGCAAGGCTGACGAAACCCTTGAGAAGCTGCAGACCTCGAAGGCGGCTGCCAAGTCTTTAGTTGACGCTATCAGACAGCCTCAGCCTTTTCACTCCAGTGGAACTTCTTGGAGGGGTAGATCCTTTTGCTACTACTCCTCAGTTGGAAAGGATTCCTTCGTGGTGGTCAAGGGAGAGGTGCAAAGCCCCCACAAGCGGCGGCATCTTTACCTACAGCCGCTGTTCAGCTGCCTCAAAACCTTGCTGAGGTCTTGACTCACGACGCCACAGAGGGAGGCAGACTGTCTCAGCATCTGAAAGAATGGCAGGGTATTACTTCGGATGCTTGGGCATTACAAACCATAGCCTAAGGTTACTGCCTCCCCTTCATTCAGAGACCTCCGAATCATCCACAGGAAGCCATTCCTTAAAGGTTCCAGATCTGTTCCTTCTGCAGGACATTTTGACCCTGCTAGAGAAATGTGCTATAGAGCCAGTACCTAAAGGAGAGGAAAAAAGGATGTTATTCTCCATATTTTCTAATCCCCCCAAGGACGACTGAAGACTGAGACCCATCCTGGACTTGGGATACTTCCAGTTCGCCAGGAAGGACAAGTTCAAGATGGCCACACTTTCTCAGATCCTTCAGGCCTTCCAACTCCAGAATTAGATGGTGTCATTGGACTTCAGGATGCTTACTTTCATGTGCCAATCCATCTCAAGCACAAAGTACCTGAGGTTCGTTGTTGGTGGTTCTCATTATCAATCAGTTTGGGCTCTGCCGTTCGGGCTGACCTCCGCCCGAGGGTATTCACCAAACTGATGGCAGTGGTGGCAGCGAGTCTTGGGAGAGGGGGGGGTTCCCGTCTACCCCTACCTGGACGCTTGGCTGATCAGGGCACTTTCTCCCGGACAAGACCTGGATCGTGTCAGCGTGACCTGCCACACTCTCTACAGACTGGGCTTCTCCCTCCATTACAAGAATTCCCACATGATACCATCTCAAAAGCTCCAGTTCATCGGGGTTGTACTGGATAAATCCTTGGGAAAGACCTTGCAACCCGAGGTGAGGGCTCGAGACATTCTGTAGATGTTCACCAAATGTCAGAGTGCTCAACGTCTCCCGACCTTAGACTTTACGAGGTTGCTCTGCCTCATGGCATCCTGCAGTTTTCTGGTGACAGATGCCCGTCTGAGAATGAGATCCCTTCAATTGGCTTTCAGCACACAATGGTCTCAGTTCTCGGGCAACATGTCAGACCTACTTCAGGGTCCAAACAGGGTCGCGCAGGATCTCCTGCGAGGACACAATTCTGAAGGAGAACTTTTTTTTTTCGGCAACCATGATAACCGTAGTGACGGATGCCTCACTCACAGGGTGGGGAGACTGTGCCAACGATCTGACAAACAGCAGTCATTGGTCTCCATTGGAGTCCAAACTACACATCAATCTTTTGGAGCGGAGGGCAATCGGACCAGAGGTCTTCACCCTTTGGGGAACCCCTGAAGTGGACTTGTTCGCGACAAGTGTCAACCGGAAATGCAAACTGTACTGCTCCATGGAATTTCCTCAAAGGAGCTCTATGAGACGCATTTGTAGTGGACTGGGAGTTTACACTCTTGTACCATTTCCTCCAGTCCCCGTTATTCCTCAAGTCATCAGGAGGTTGAGAAAGTTCAGGAAAACCATGTTCCTAATTTCCCCGGATTGAGCCAGGAGGATGTGGTATCCAGACCTTCTGGACGTTTCATCTGCCCTCCAACAATTCTTCCACAAAGAGAGGACCTTCTTTCGCGAGTGGAGGGTTGGGTTCTCCATCCGGAGGTCAAGACACTCAGCCTTCTTGCATGGTTTCTGAGATGCTGATTGGGTCCTCCCGGATTGACGTAATGGAGATTTTGCTTTTGTCCAGAAGGCAGCAACAAAGTAGTCTTTGTACCTATGCCATTGGAACAAATCCGGAAGCTGGTGCAGGGACAGGAATGTGGACCCTTTGCTATGCAAAACAGAGGTGTTATCCTTTCTGCTGTACTTAGCCAATCTGGGGCTCCAGGTTGGGATCATTAAAAAGGACAAGGTCGTCTTTGGGTGTCAAACCTTCATTCCTACCAAAGGTCATATCACATTTTCATTTGGGACAAACAATCGTGTTACCTACTTTCTACCCTCCACCTAATCCTGGCAAGGAAGAGGAGACACTACACGGACTCCACCCATGTAGGGCTCTGACTTCCTACATTTCAAGGATGTCAAAATTGCGTCTGGATGAACAACTGTTTATAGGATACACTGGTCATATGTTGGGACAGGCTGTAACCAAACAGACCTTGTCCTGCTGGATTATTCTAGCCATTTCCGAATGCAATAAGCTGGCTGGGAAAGATCCCCCTGAAGGTTTGAGGGCCTATTCCACTAGGGGTATGGCTACTTCTGCTCTGCAAAGAGGTGTTCCTATAAAAAACATTTGTGAGGCAGCCACTTGGTCTACAATTCATACATTCACTAAGCATTACTGCCTTGATTCCACCTTAAATCGGGATGTAAGCTTTGGGAAAGCAGTCCTTCATTCCATTCATGACAATCCCTAATTACAAAAATGTGTACTCCCGCCTCCAATTCAATCACTGCTTTGGGAGTCTATTAAAAGATGAGGAATACGTGGGAGGACACAATCCATTGAAGAACAAGTTACTTAACCCTGGTAATGTTCTTTCGCCTGGATGTTTCTCCCACATATTCTTAATCGCCCCTGCCAGTCTAGCCAGCTGTAGAATTTCCATGTTTATTGCAGTTTATGCTCCTTCAGAGTCTAGTATGGTCAAATCCTTTTTAATGTGCGTAATTCCACTTAAGAATGACACGATAAACAGAACTGAAGCAGACTGTGCGTGCTATATATCTCTTCGCTGACGGACATCGAGTCGACGGCCAGCGCCCTCTGCCAAAAATATTTTCCAAAGCAGCTGAAGCTGGATATTAGAGATACCAAAGGATGAGGAATACGTGGGAGGAACATCCAGTCTAAAGAACGTTACCAGGGGTAAGTAACTTGTTGTTCTCTTTCACAGGTGATACAGGCAAAACCAAAAGGAAAGTCAAAATCCGGATTGGAAAACATGGGAATAGAGTGGCTAGTGCACCCTTGGTCGGCCACTTTAATACTCTAGAACATAAACCAGAATACCTTAGGTGGACAGTTGTTATGAAGATAGGCCCCACTAGCAATGTAGCCAATGATAAATGTTTGGCGGTACAAGAACAAAGACTTATTTTTTTTACTAAAAGCCATGTATCTGGTCTGAATGAAGAAATAGATTGGAGTGTGTTTGTAAGTAAGACACCACATCCAGACTAACAAGCTATTTGAGATTAGCATTCCTATGTCCATTATATTGAATCCGTTACTTATGGCGGGCAATTGGTGCCAAGCAGCTATTATAACATCCGTTAATACCCCCTGTATTAGTTCGATCTACTTATTTCTGGTGCGTTAAAAACGTAATATCTTCGACTGAGTAGGAAATGGTAGTGTATTCCACAGTTATGCATGACTATGTGGTGTTCATCCCTGCAAGCCGAGGTAGATGATGACCATTCCACTTGTACACTTGAGTATCCCATACCTCTGTCAATATGGCAGGACAGTGCGATTTGATAAACGTGTACGCGCAAGTCTTTTATTTCTATGAAGTATGCGAATCGCCTGATTAACGGACTACTACTAACGAGCACAACCGACACCCGGTTTGAAATTCTCAATATAGTGCGAAGGCGTGGCACAGGGACTGCATGATTAACTCTGGCAGTTCGCAACAGTAAGCATTAGCAACCATGTACTTGTGTAACTTAAGTTGCATCTTGCCACTACGCGTCTGGACACCCATACACAACCGCCGACCATCATGGTGCCGCATGACATGGACACACATGGGACGTGATATTTAAACTACACTAACCATATGCTGACTATCATATTTTGTAGCAGACAATGCCATTTTAGATCTCCTTAGCAGACCAGGCTGCCTTCCCTTCCTGCAGCTGCCTCACGACAATTCACTGGGGAAGCTCTTTGAAGTGTCCGGACCCGCTCCTTGCGCAGGAAATCCTATCCCTGCTGGAGAAAGGTGCCATAGAACTGGTGCCTGTGACGGAGAGGAACAAGGGATGGTATTCCCCATATTTCTGGATACCCAAGAAAGACGGAGGACTGCGACCCGTCATGGACTTGCGTTGGTTGAACAAACTTCTCAGGAAGGACAAGATTGTTACTCTTTCTCAGGTCCTCCAGGCCCTTCGGCTTCAGGATTGGTTGGTGTCTCTCGACCTCAAGGGCGCTTACTTTCATGTGCCGATTCATCACAAGCACAGGAAGTACCTGAGGTTTGCGGCTGGCGAATCGCACTTTCAGTTTCGGGTCCTGCCATTCGGTTGGACATACGCCCGACGGTCTTCACCAAGCTCTTGGTGGTGGTGGCAGCGTGGCGAGGGGGAGGGGGGGGAAGAATTAACGTCTACCCCCACCTGGACAACTGGCTGATCCGAGCGCGCTCTCCCGAGCATGTGTTGGATCATCTCAGTCTCACCTGCCGCACCCTCCACAGGCTGGGCTTCTCCCTGAATTTCAAGATGTCGCATTTGACACCGTCCCAACAGCTCCAGTACAACAATGCTGTGCTAGACACGTCCCTGGGGAAGTGTTCGCCTCCCCGGGTCAGGGCTCTTCACATTGTGCAGATGGTGGACAAGTTTCAAAGTGCCCAGTGTCTCCCGGCTTTCGACTTCTTAAGGTTGCTGGGCCTCATGTCTTCCTGCATCTTTCTGGGGCCGGAGGCCAGACTACGGATGAGATCCCTGCAATGGGACCTCAAACCCCAGTGGTCCCAGTTCTAGTGCAAGATGTCGGATCCCGTGCAGATTCCACTCTCGGTCGCCCAGGATCCTCTGTGGTGGGCTGACGAAAGGAACCTGCTGAAGAGCGAACCGTTTTGGCAACCATGGCTGGAGGTGACGATTGTGATGGATGCTTCCCTCACAGGATGGGGTGCTCATGCCAACGGACTGACAGTCAGCGGTCGTTGGTCTCCTTCGGAGTCCAGACTCCACTGAAGGCTTTTCTGCCGACTGTACGGGGGGAAAAGTGTCCCGATTATGACGGACAACACAGTAGCCTTGCATTACCTCAACAAAAAAGGAGGGGCAGGGAGGCGATGCAGCTCTGGTTCTGGGCCATTGAACAAGGTCTTTCGATCTCGGCAGTTCATCTGGCCGGAGACGAAAACGCAGTGGCGGACCCTCTGAGCAGGCAGAGCAGTCTCTCACGAGTGGGAGCTTTCTCAGGAAGTCCTACTGGAGATCTTCGCCCTTTAGGGAACCCTGAAAGTGGATCTCTTCGCCACAAGTGTCAACCGGAAGTGCAAGTTTCTGCTCAAGGGAATTTCCTCTGAGAGGAGCCTTAGGAGATGCGTTTGTGGTGGATTGATCATTCCTGCTGCTGTATGCGTTTCCTCCAGTCCCCGTCATTCATCAAGTGTTGCAGAGGTTCGGGACCCGCATGATTCTTGTGGCTCCGGATTGGGCCATGAAAGTGTGGTACCCAGACCTTAGTCCATCTGCCCTCCACGCCGTCTTCCTTACCGAGAGGATCTGCACTCGAGGGAGAGGGGGTCGGGCTCTCCATCCAGAGGTCAGGACTCTCAACCTTCATGCTTGTTATCTGAAAGATTGAGATACAAGGATTGGGACCTCCCGGGTGATGTGATGGAGGTGTTGCTTTTGGCCAGGCGGCCAGCAACAAAGTCCCTGCACCGTTGGCGTAAGTTCTGCGACTGGTGCAGGATACAGAATGTTGATCCTTTCCAATGTTCCATTCCTATGGTTTTGTCTGTTCTGCTTTCTTTGACCCACAAAGGCCTGCAAGTGGGTACCATTCAGCGTTACCTGGCGGCGCTGTCCCTATTTAAGCGCTCGACTGAAGAGTGTTCTTACTTTGATAACTTTTGATTTTGCAGTTTTTAAAAGGAATGACTGTGTTTCCGCCGTCCCCTTTCCAGGTGCCAGTTTGGGATTTGAATTTGGTTTTGAAGTTTCTGATGGGTGCTCCGTTTTAGCCCTTGCACTCTTGTCCTTTGAGTCTGTTGTCTTTCAAGACAGTGTTTTTAGTTGCGGTTACTTCTACTCGCAGTGTGAGTGAATTGCAGGCACTTACAGCCTAGCCACCCTTTACTGTTTTCCATAAGGACAGGGTTGTCCTTGGGGTGCAGTCTTCTTTTCTGCTGAAGGTCTTGTCTGAATTTCATTTAAGCCAGAAGGTAGTTCTTCAGGCGTTTTTATCCTCCTCCGCATCCTAGCAAGGAAGAGGAGAGGCTTCATAGGTTGGATCCTAGGAGAGCTCTGAGCTTTTATATTTCGCGGATGTCCTGGGTCAGAGTGGACGATCAGCTCTTTATCGGTTATGCTGGACACCGGTTGGGCCAGGCTGTTACCAAACAGACCTTGTCCAGGTAGATTATCCTCACTATTACTGAGTGTTACCGTTTGGTGGGTAAGGACCCTCCGGTAGAATTACGTGCTCACTCTACTCGGAGCGTGGCTACCTCCACTGCCCTTCAGCAGGGTGTTCCTATTCAGAATATTTGTGAAGCAGCCACATGGGCTTCTCTACATAGAACTTTTGTAAAACATTATGCCCTGGATTCAATCCGCGGGCGGGATCTGGCCTTTGGTAAGGCTGTTCTTTATTCCGCCATTTGATTGGTTATTCTAAATTCTTTTCCCACATTCATAGTTTGGTACTGCTTTGGGAGTCTGTCATAGATATGGAATACTTCGGAGGACACAAACCCTTCGAAGAACAAGTTACTTACCAAATCTGGTAACGTTCTTTAGATGGGATGTTCCTCCGACGTATTTCACATCGCCCTCCCAACCCGCCCCTCTAGTGAATTTCCTATACGATTGCAGCTTATGTTTCTGCAAGGCTATTGGCAGTCAGACTGGCAGGAGATTGGTGCCACACGTTCTACGGAAAAAACAACTGAGGCTACAGGCGTTGCGTGTCCTATATATAACATCTGGTGACGTCGACCCTCGATGGAGGCCCTCTGCTGAAAATTTTCCAAAGCAGCACAGCTGTGGACATTACCTGTCATAGAAATGGAATACGTAGGAGGAACATCCCATCGAAAGAACGTTACCAGATTTGGTAAGTAACTTGTTCTTTTGGGCATACTCCTGGAAAAGCTGGCCATCTCCCAGCTTAACCTTCATTCCAATTCTGTTGGCTGTCTCCACAACCATCAGTCTGGCTTCAGAGCGCCCAGAAACACGGAAACTGCTCTACTGAACATCTGTGAAGACCTGCTCTCCAACCTTGACTCTAGCATTCCCTCTCTCATCTTACTCGATCTCTCTTCTGCCTTTGACACGGTCAACCATAGCATCCTGCTCAACCGTCTCCGTGATAACCTGGGTATCACCGATCAGACTCTGGCCTGGCTGACCTCTTTCCTCTCTGATCTACCTTCCCAGGTCATACTGGAGTCCTTCCTATCATCTATCTCGCTCTCTACCTGTACTGTTCCCCAGGGGTCCAACCTCTTGCCCTGGCTTTTCAACCAATACCTGGCAACTCTCGCCCACAGCATTGCCATTTTCTGCTCAAATGTCCATTGTTATGCTGGCGACACTCAACTCATTTTCAGGCTGCCCTCGGCCACCTCCTCTCCCATCTCTGACTGCTTTACTGCCATTCAAGATTTGTATTCCGCCAATGATATTTGTCTGAATGCCAGCAAGACTGAGATCCTTCTCATCGGCACACCTTCTCCATCCTTTCCCTTCACTCTTTTCCTGTCCTCTCTTGACCCTTCTCCTACTCCATCCTGCGAGGCTTAGAATCTCGTGGTTATCTTTGATTCCACACTTTCCTTCTCTGCCCACATCTGTCTCTAAAAAAAATCTAACTTCCTACTGCACCTCCTAAGAGGTACTCTATTCTTCCTCTCCTTCCCCCAGAAGCTCACTGTCTCACAAGCTCTGGTTCTCTCTAGGTTGGTAACAGCCTCTTTCTAAACCTACCTGCCTCTACCTTCTGCAACTAATCCAGAACAGAACAAAGACTTTTTCTTGGCCTCAAGCCCTGGGATCTTATCTCTCCAGCTCTGAAATCTCTCCATTGGCTCCCAGTGGATGCAAGGATTCAATTCAAAACCCTCTGCATTGTCCACAAGGCTTTCTGGGGCCTGGGTCCAGAATACCTTCAGCTATCCCTCTGCAAATACCTCCCCTCTGGAGCTCTTCGCTCCTCTACCTCGACCTCCCTCAGATTCAGTTGTTTTTCAAAGAAATTAGCTGGGGGTAGATCTCTGTCTCCGTCTTCGGCTGGTGCCTCCCTCTGGAACAGCCTCCCTGCCACTCTAAAACTTGAGGAGAACCATCTCCGGATCCGGAAACACCTCAAGACCTTCCTCTTTGCTTCTGCCTTCGCCCTCCCCTCGCCCCTGCTGATCTGTTCTCTCCTGGCACCGTGCACCTGGCCACCCTCTGGCCTCCGGGCCCAGGTTCCTGCTCACCCTGCCATCCTCCCTCACTGCCTCCAGGCCACCCCTTGCACTAGGGCCTGCATCTGAACCCATACAATCCCCCTTTTTGCACTTATCTACCCTGTCCGCTGCCTTAAACTCAGCACTTGCTGGCTGCACTACCACTTTTGTTTGCTTTTGTTATCTATTTATTTATTTTTCTTAAGTATTTATTCTGTTCTCATTTTGCTCCGCACTTTCCACTTTCTCCCCCTTGCACTTGCAGGTTCTCAATGTCACTGGGCATAGTAAGATCGTTGTTTTGTTCTCCCATGTTTCCTCTCCCTTGCCTTGTCGCGCTCTGAAACACTTGTGTATGAGCACGATAGAAATAAAATATCAATCCAATTCACAAGGCATTCTGGGGCCTGGAACCACGCTGTGTCCAACTTTCACTCCCTAATTATTTCCCTGCTAGAGCCCTAGGCTCCTCTAATTTTGACTCTGACAGTCAAACGTTTCCTCCTTGGCTTGGATATTATTCTGCATGTTCCGTTCCCATTTGCTTTGTGGCGTTTTGGAACTCAATTCAGTTGTATAAAGCACCTTACTACAAATATGAAAAAAAATGAAACACAGATAAATACACCACATTTAAATCGCTGATGGTAGAAAAGGGTCACTTGAAATGTGCCAAAAGGCTAGAGACACAATAGATATGAGTACACCGTGTTCTAAAGCCTCACCTTGTGGTGCGTGTGGCTACTTGACATGAGAATAAACACATGGGAGACATGTGTAGTGTGAGCACGTAATCTCGCCCGGTCTCGCCTGATGATCCACAGGACTGCTTTAGGTGCGGAAGTGAGCATGAACAGACTTGCAGGAATTATAGTAAGAGGCGAAATTATATGCCAGAAATGTAGGTAGCTAATAAACAAATCAAGGGTGGAACAGGGACTTGGCAATGAAGGTCGGGAGGTTTGTACGAGACTAGGAGTACGTGTACGCTTTGGGCCATGAAAGAGTGCGGGACCAGTGAGCCGGGGGGGTATGCATCTCCTATTGTTATAGTGCAGAGATGGCCCTGGAGGTAACAGCAATGCATAATTTTCGGGTGCATTATCGCTTTCCTGTTGCAGCAGATATTGTAAATTGCTGTTTTTAACTGTCCTTAGTTTTCTAAACAATGTGTCTGAATCAAGGTCTTGTGCTGGATCTTTTTTTGTGGCATTCTTTCTCCAAAACGTAACCTACCCCTCTCTGGCTTACATCACTGAATACAGGCTGGCATTATTTGTCCTTGAATGAAACGCACTAATAGTTGAAGGACATAATGTTCGAATACCCACAAAGAATTGATAACATTGACTATATTGAAAGTGGACATACAAAACTTTAGTTTCTATTTCTGAGATCTTTTTTCAGAGTGGTTATTCAGCGTGACATTGAGAGAATGAAACACTCTGAAATTATGTAAGCGCAACTTCGCTTAATATTTGAGCTATTGAAAATGGCATGTGTGCCGTGCGCTTGATGATTAACTATGTGACTGACGAATGTACTTTTTGACGAAAAGAATACATATGCGTATGTTATGTTGAAGGATATTTATACCGTGCGCTAGACCACCCGAGTGTTAAACTTGCGTTTTTTTTGTGCCTTGCTCATGCATATATTCTGTGCAGATTTGTGGGTTGTTAGCTGGGCTATATTGTGGTGATGACTCCTCAAACACCCGCTCGC
This sequence comes from Ambystoma mexicanum, assembly GCF_040938575.1. Taxonomy (NCBI): domain Eukaryota; kingdom Metazoa; phylum Chordata; class Amphibia; order Caudata; family Ambystomatidae; genus Ambystoma; species Ambystoma mexicanum. The sequence continues at coordinate 311,308,703 of NC_090921.1, forward strand.
AACACCTGTGTTCAGACTAATGATGTCTACAATGCTTTGTTCCGTGCCATATCCTTGTGTACAGCCACCATCACCCCAGGGGTTATCTGTTTACTTGGTACTCTTTCCACTTCAATTATAATGCCTTCTGTCTGTGGTTCAACCTAAGAGGTTCCTATCTCTGTCCTTAGTTTCAGGTAGGGCCTGCTATGGGAAACGGGTGCCCCTGGGTCTCCCTTCTTTTCGGAGGTCTGACTACTTCTACACACTTCCCTGCACGTCATGGTCTGACCTACTCCTCTGTCTTGACATCTGTGTTTATTCAGTGTGGTGTGGGTGTTGCTCATTCGTTTTTGTCAGGTTCTGAATTATAGCGTAACATTTTAGCAAACATTTTAATGTGTATATTGGATTATAAAACAGCTACTGAAATATATATTTTTTATTCTGTCATTTACACAGCTATATTCTACCGTTCTGCACATGCCATAGTTTTCAGCTCCCATCTGATAGATTCATCAATCAACATTGGATGATAATCAACAGCGCTTCTTTGATAACCATTCTGTGGGACGATTGCCAGGGACCAATCTGTCCTTTAGCGGTAGCAGCAATAAGAAGCAACCTGTCAGTGTTTATGATGTGAAAACGAGCTGATGTGAAAGCTTTGTTTGAAAGTGAAACTCTTTATCTTCTGACTAATGGAACACCATGTATGTCCAACAAAGATCGGCGATGGAAAATAAGGACACAAAGAACATAGAAGAAATGAAATTCCGGGGTTAATCGATTGCTGAACGCAAACAGCGTTTCATGAGGAACATTTGAAGCATGTCATGTTCGCTAGCTATAACTTCGACTGGCAACATATATCAATGTTTCCTTGGACATAATCTTCTCTTTTGAGCGTTATGTGAAAAATAAAAGTACTTGTTACATTGCAGACTATTGATGTTTTCTTCAAAATACATTTGTTCTGTTTGTGAAAAGAAAGAAAAATGTCACGCTTTGAGAAGATGTGTGTATCTTCCTGGTTCTGTGTTAAGTAACATTATGGTGTATGTGATGAAAGGGTACGTTTGTGTACGCTGGCCACAAACGTCATGAAAATAGGTGGAGCATATCGTTTGGACAGGGGATGCCAGTTCGAGGGGCAGGCGATCTATATTCTTGCCGCAAGGGCTCTTGAATTTAGGGCGATGTATCAGCGGATAAGATTAGCACAAATTGGCAGCACCCAACCTGTTCTCGCGTGTGCAGATGTGAGCAAAACTAAGGTGAGATGCACTTGAAAACTTTTTAAAGATAGATTACAGTATGTTTAAAAATACATGCCCGATGGGGACAATAACATTTCTGAGCGACCTTCCCCTTTAACGATTGGAAACATCTTTCTAGTTAAGTTTTAACTTTTTGTTTGTCATGCCTAGGGATTTCTGATTTCAGTGGTAGTTTATTTTAATGTTTCTTCTCCGTTGCTTTCAAGAGTTAGCAGCATGGGTGCTATCAATGTTTTCCCCTTAACATATTGCATGCAACTGTTTATTCAGTGTGTACAAAAATGTGGCTTTTAATTCTACATGCATGTTGATACAGCAAAGTCACTGGGTAAATAAAGTTATTTAAAACACATATTTTCTGCACAAGAAAAATAGTTTTTATTAGAACTTAAAATTCTTATTTGGCACTTGCTTCACAATCATAAAGTGCCTTACATTCTCTTTAGAAAGCCTACAGATGGCTTCACTCCAAGTATAAGGCAAAGGATCATCTCAGTTTCTTTTCTGAGGTTTTACTGAAACTGCAAACAGAAAAAACTATTGGCGTCCAGCCTTTCCTCAGGTCAAGCCATTTGGGAACTGTGAAGTATTTAAAAAAGGCTGTGCAAGGACAAGCTGTACAGTAGAGGATTATGAGGCTAAGGAAGGGTGGGTAATATGATTGGGTGGCTAGAAAAGGTGGAGTGTCAGTATAGGGTAGAATGCAAAGAAAAGCATGAGAAGCAGATTTTCCCATAGGTGAACTAATCTGTGAACCTTATCTCATTAAAAATGGGTGCATTTGGCACAGAACTCAGGCTCCCCCTCCCACGCTCCTTGTATCACAACTCTGCTCTGGGCCTCTCCTGTTATCAATTGTAGTAAATGAAAAGCCCACACAAAGTAGAGCCCTTAGAAATTGTAATTTGTTTTGGAGTTTCCACGGAAAAGCATTAATTTGATCTCTGGGGTTTTACAGTTGTCAGTTAAAACCTAATTATGCAAAGCCTAATCATATGACTCTTCATTTACAGGGTTACATTTCTGCTGATCTGCTATAGTATTGGCTCCCAGCCCCATTATTAACTCTGAGCATTTTCTCTTGCAGCTACGAGCGACTGCTACTTCACGCTGTCTGCCAATATATGGACTTGGCCTCTGCCAGTAAGGCATTTTACAATGGTTTAACCTGACACCGACCTTTCCCGGTTATCCTCCAACCTCAGCCCTTATCACCGCCCTCTTCCTTCTAGACCGTAAGCCTTGCCTTCATGATCCTTAATCCTCACAGCTTCCTTCTTGCCTCTACACACACTCCTCCCGTTGCCACTCTTTTCCTACCCCTACCTCCTGACCCTGCCCCTTATATGGCAACACCCTGTCTTTTTTCCTCCTTTCCACACTACGGTAGAAGGGGAATGTGGAAAGAAGGCAAAAGTACAGGGTGTCACCACGCATTGCTCTGCCTGTTTCCACCCCAGCACTGCCTGTCCCCACAGTACGCTGGTTCCATCTGTCTCAACCCTACCTTTGCCTGGTTCCACCCTTATTTGCACCTCACCCACCCTTTTATCACCAGGAGCCTTTTCCCTCTAACCTCAACACCTTACCTTCTACTCCCCACAACCCCATTTTTTCACTGGCCCACCATTCAAGGCCTCATGACTGTTTGCACCCTTGCATTTCTCATATGGTTGTGTGTGTGTGTATGGCTTATTTATTTGATTGTGTAAATGTATTTTGTCTTCCTATCTGTCAGTGTGCACTATTCATGTTTCCATAACTGTTTATGTAGCCCCTAACATGGGATCTTCATTGATTTGATACTCGTGAACATGCAGTATTTTCCTTAGTAGGACCTCTATCCACTTAAGAAAATAACAAGTAGCATTTGCCGATCTAGTTTATTTTTCATTTTTGCCAATTGTACGCCCTAAAGCAAAGTGGTGCTTTAAAAAAAAAAGCAAGGTAAAAGGCAATCTTGAAACATTTGTAAACTTGATACTGTCATTTTAAGCCAGGTATGGATGGTGATTTGTTAAGCAGTGATCAAAGTTTACAAAAAGAAGTAGTGGAACTATGTTCCCTGCTGGCCTGCCCCCCGCTCCTTACAAACCCCATCACCACACCTCCCACGCACAATCCAAGCCCCCAGACAAACAGGTATTTCGGAATTGAGCCGTAGGCCCTGACTTCATACTTCAAGTGATGGTTTGACTTGAACCTGTTTGCTTCTTTCGAGGTCGCTATCCCGTCCACACTCCACGGACTTGTCTTAACCTGATTTGTCCTAATTCATTCTCGGATACCGAGTGTCTTTCAAGCGATGATTTGCAATAAAATTCCTCTTTCCTAAAATTCTGGTCATGACCCTGGTCTAGTTTTTCAACAGGGCAAAAAGCAGAGGGGGCAAATCTTGGAGAAGTTTCCCATAAAAAGCCAGTGTTTTCCATTCTTTTATGGTTTTTAGGGGGATAGCCCAAGTTCACGCCGGACCACTTGTATTGGGATAGATCTTGGTAACCCCAATACTTTTTTCCAAAAGGTTCCCTCTGCCACAGACCCCAAGGAATAGCGGATAAAGAAATAGACCTCGGCTCCATATGATAAAGATGCTGTAGAAAAATGGCAGAACTTTTTGTTAAGCAACCTTGCTGAATTTGTCACGGTTTTTGCTTTGTGTTTTATTGCTGCTTCTGTGTTTTTTGATCTTACTCATATTTATCAAGATTCACAGATATGTGAAGGCATCGACTATTTCAATCTGTGAGCTGCCCAAGTACCACTTAAACTGCAAGTGTTGCTTTCGGTTGTATCCAAAAATCATGATTTTTGTTTTTGCTGTGTTCACTGCTAATTCATTTTCCTTCACATATTCCTCCAATTTTCTTAGCTGTCGCTGCCGTCCAATCATGGTTTGGTTCATTAATACTAGATCATCTGCACATAGCAGATGACTAGTTGGAATTCCACCTATCTTCGGGGGGAAGGATCTTGCCTGATAGAAGGTCTCTCCTATATCTGAAATGTAGAGGTTGAAGAGGACGGGTGCTAGCGGGCAGCATTGTTTAAGACCCTTGGAGGTGAATATGCTGCTCCGTTCAGCCTAAACCTCATACTTGTCCCAGTATACAGTGCCTTTAACAAGTCGAAGATATCCTTTGGGCAGCCCTACCTTGATAGCTTTTCCCACAGCCCAGGTCTGCTCACGCTGTCGAACGTCTGCACCAAATCAACAAAGGCGACATATGTTTTTGATTTTTCCCTCCAGAGCCCTACTCTTCAGAAGGTTAATTAAGGCAATGTTTGGGCTTGTTCCCAGCCCTTTGACGAAGCAAGACTGGAGTATGTGTGTGTGACCCTCCCTTTTGGCCTATCTGTTCAACCGTAACCTCAAGCATAATCCAAAGTTCTTTCCTGTGACATCCAGAACGGCAACAGGTTTTTCGGATCGTCCCTGTTGCCCTTCTTAAACATCGAGACCATGATAGCCTGTCTCCAGGAGCCAGGAATACTGCGTCCTACCTCAATCCTTTTGAACCTCGTGGACAGGAAATTTGCCCACATATCTGGCTCCTGTTTTAGCATGGCAATGGTCATACCATCTGGGCTAGGGGCACGGGATACACTGGCCCTCTTGAACAGGCCCAGGGTGTCCTCCATGTTCTTTTCTGGGACCCCATTTACTTGGTAAGCAGCGTGAGGGGTATCCATGCTCTTTATTAGGGCCCAGACCTCCCCCAGGCTCTTGACTTATAGACACAGCATGTCTTCTGCAACATTCTGGCTTTATATCTTCGTAACCAGTACTTATAACCATTCTTTAGGCCTTTAGTTGCTATCCATTCCCTTTAAACTTCTTAGTGCTTTTCTTAGAGCCCTTCTTTTAGCTTCCAAGACGTTGTTATAAGTATGCCGATATTTCCCCGGGCCACTGTTTTGTAATTATAAAGGACTGGAAGATGGAAGTATAGTCTCAGGGGTCGACCAACTCGTTTGGTTCCTTTTGGACAATACTCTGAGTATTGGTCTGCCAAGCTCTTTGTTCTTTTGAGACCTCTTTCATCTGCAGCCCCCGTTAACTACTTTAGAGACCTGCTCATCCGAACTACCTCCTTCTGGTTTATTTCTCGCATCCTCAGTTTGAACAGGTTGTGGCCCTTACCATCTCAAATGTTTTTAATTTCTGAATTAGGTCCCTGGTTACGAAGATGTAGTCAATAATAGCCGCTTGGGTGCCTCTTGTCCATGTAGGCTTACAGGGGATGTCGCTCTTAAAGCAGCTGTTTGAGATATGGAGGTCTCTCTGATCCACTGCTGCTATTCAGGTCAACCCCCTCTTTTCTGATAAGTATGAACTTGTTCTGTTTACAGAGCCGCCTTTTTTCAGACAAGTAATATTCAGGTCCCTGCAGATTATTAGGGACAACGATTCCTCAGTCACATAAATGTCATCAATAAGTTCACAGATCTTTTCTATAAATTCAGGCTCCCCTAATTCCACTGGATTCCAGTAGATGTTTTTTATTATAAATTGGCTCTTTTTTTTGTTTTTTGGCCCATACTGTTGGACTGCCAACGTAAGACCACTTTCTGCATGCATGGACTTGGATTTTCCACATTCATCATTTCCAAACCATCCCATTCCGCAGTGCAAATAGAAGACCTGCAGATGGTCTTCCCATGGCAGCTACTTTAGCTGGGTTGATGCAGATAGCATAACCCTCCTGGCTCGGTTTGTCTTGCATCCAGGTTTCTTGTAAGCAAATGAGGTCAACATCTGCCAACTTCTCCCCTTTTAAACAAGTGGCGGCACACCCTGGTGTTCCATGAGGCCATTACCAGTAACTTGGGGTTGCTCCCCTCAGACTGCTACTGGGGATGTGGTTTTGTCTGTATACCTGGCGACCAGGACCATGAGTCATTCACTGGAAAACTGGTGTCACTTTCTTGGGAAGTTCCACCTTTCTTTCTTACTCCAAGCCTCCATTTGTCATAATCGTCATCCTCAATAACTCCTTTCCATGGCATAGGGGCTCTTTTTCTTTAACTGGCCTATTTGGGCCAATGGCCCTCCTTAATTGCTGCACGCCCTCCATCTCAACCTTTTCAATTCTGTATTTGTGCTTTGCTAAACTGTAAGTGTGTAGGTTTAAGTAGATTGTGTTCACTTGTTCTAAACTTTGGTTCGGCTGTTTCATTCTTGAGTTGCAGCACCGTTGTTAAGTCGATCCCCACAAATGTGTCTTTCAATCACTGGCAAGTCATCCGTAGATATGTCTTAAGTTTGGGAATGCAGTGGAACAGGGCTAAAACATGTCTGTTTAAAATTAGCAGCGACTGTCCGGTATTCTTTGTAGACAGAGGCTACGGGATTGATCTCCTTTTCTTTCTTTTCTTGGTCTTCGATCTTCTGGTTTATTTGGGGTGGGGGAGTTTCTTAATTTAGAATCCCCTTTTGCAGTTGGTTGGGTTATTTTATAGTTTTTATCAGCAACAGCTCTTTTTTTTTGTAGCAGTGTAAGAAACCTATTGTCAGTGGCCGTAAACCTGGGTGTCTGGGCACGGTCCACCTTTCTTGTGTTTCGGCCTGATGGATTACACTGTAATGAAATTGCAAATTCAGTCAAAAGTTCTGTCTACCCATACTGGGGGTGTTCTTCTGAAGTTAACGTTAGAAAAGAGTGTATGTTGCAAAACAGCGCAGTAGACTCCTAGGTCAAAAGTTCAATAATAGACTCTGGGAATCTTGACGATTTTCTATTAGAGTCCAATGTTCATCCAAACAGTTAAATAGTGTTTTATTGCTGTTAAAGCCGACACGCATTTCGACCATTCGGTCGTCCTCAAGGCAAATTGGTCAGAAATAACGTTCCTAATTTTGCTAGTATGCCACCCGTGTTCGGGAGGTGCTGAAAGGAGACCTCTTAAAGTGAGGGTCCATCCTCAAGGTGGTTCTGTAAACCAACAACCGCAATGAAGTCCTTAATGGACAGCACTTCATGGTAGGTTCTCATATAAATTCTTGTATGCTGCAAGTTATTAGATTCCAAAGTGACATGTCCTTATACCCGTGAGTATGCAATAAAGGGGCTCAGTCCTGCGTTCACTGCTAACCGTTAGCAGGGAACGTGGGAGTGAGCCCCTTTATTCCATGGTTCTGTATAGAATAAAGTATGGAACCACATCCTCTGGTCCACCACCTGTGAGGTTTTTCCCCCCTCAGATATTGGTGGGGGGTTAAACCCTAGGAGGTCATCCATCTGCCTGAGGTAGGCCTGGTGTTAGACCGGGCACGCTTGTAGCAGACCTCCTTCATTAAGCTCAGATTGTATGATCTTTAGGGACGGTATGGGCTGTAAGGCCCGGGTAGCCGACTTCCCTCCTTTTCTATGGTTACCAGGTCAGCCGGAATAAATTGAGCTGCCGCAGGCAGGTGTATGCTTGCAGTATCTGCATACGACAGGTCCATACCCATCTTTTTTGGTATTGGGGGGGGGCTTGTGTTATAGTAAGGCAGTAATACATTTAAAGCAATGAAACGCAAGCTACCCCTGTCTCCTGTGAATTTTAACAATTTATGTCCACCACTTATTGACACATGAATGGTTATATCATTCTAAAAACAATATAGATCACCCAGACTCAGGATCTGAAGTGTTTTCATCAAGTAAAAAATACTCAAATATTTATTTTTTATGAGGAATCTTAGAAATTCATGCACTAAACAAATGAACATCACATTACAGATTATAAAAGATACGTTGCAAGGGTTTTATATAGAACCTCATTTCTTTTTGCATTTCATTTGATCATACTTTTGCACTTGTTTTCAAAGAGATTTTATACCTAAATATACTAAATGCGAATTGGTTGTTTTTTGAAAACCAATGTGTCTTAGGGATGTTGTGTTGATGCGTTTCGGCCTATTTCTGTGGAACAAACCCCATCCCAGAGAAGGTTTTTCCGGAGGCCTTCCTCTGGAAAGATGTTGTTACTGGTTTCTTATAGTTCATAGATCTTCTAACCCTTAGTACTTCCTAAAGAAAAATAATGAAAGAAACGCACAAACCCTGAGTCAATGGAGTGAGCAGTCTCGGTTAAAAACTGTTATGTCAAAAGGTGGGCCTGGTCTACTGACCTTATTTCAGTAGAATCCGGAACAGGGACATCTTAATAGGTTCCTTTTAGTGGAGCCGTACATATTTGATCTGTTGGAGAACCATACAGATAGTTTGTTGTGGGTGGGACTATATCTCCACTCATGATGGTTGTTTCACTCATCTCAGAGTTTAAACACCTACCTTTCGTGCACAATGGTGCTATATATTGTAGAGGGGGTGCACAGACATGTGTAGTCTTCTGTGCAGCACCTACAGATGGAAATACAAAGTGAGGTGTGTGGTTATGCTTGTCTTAATAAACACAATCATTAAATCTGGGGAAGTTGGTAATAAGAATTTGTGAAGTGGGACCTTCGTCCTCGGGTATACGTATTACAGGTCTGATCTTATGTTTACTGTGCGAAGTGAGGTCGGACCCTAGGACCAACCCGGTGACGGTGTTATGTGGGAACTATTATTAGTTCTCAGACACGTGAAAAATTGGTGCACCCTTAATAATTTATGCTGGGCGAGGACAGTTGCCCCTAATTACTGCCGGGACCAGGGAACACCCTGGTATCTACTATGGCTTCCTTTGCCACATCGTGATTAGAGATAATTGGATGCTTCCATTCGACTGGGACGTCGCAGATGCCCGAAATATTGCGTCTCTTACTTCCGCGTTCAATTAAAGGCGCCACTCGTCAAGTCAACACATGGAAGTAGAAAGGGGAACATAGCGGGTGCGCACGATAGATTGTGCCAGTTTTTGCCAAGCGATTTCAGGGTCAAATGACAAAGATGCTTGTGAAAGATGTATTTTAATATTCCAAGTGGATATTTTTAAGTAGATATTTTTAATTTGGAGAAAATATTGACAAAATCTATATTTGTTCTTAAAGGATTCATATTGTGTGGGGATCCCTCTAGATGTAGAGGAGCGGAAGATATATTCAAATCTTGTTTAGGAGACATAATTGTCATGTAGACGTTAGCAAAACTACACGGCATGTTCCGTTAGTAGACATAGAAAGAGGACTTGCCGATTACGGAGCACAAACCTAATGCTGGTGAGATGCAGTTGTCTCTATCTATATACCACATCTGTGGTCCATGGTGCATTTAGTCAGATAGCTACAATAGGCCTTATACGTTGTTATACATAGACTGAGCTTAGCTTTTAGAAAGATGGAGAAAAGGGGGGGGCGGGAGGTATGTTTGTGTCAATTATTGTCCTTGTTTAGGGAACTAGTATCGTTATTATCACATAATAGTTTGCTACATTGGGTGACATCTCAAACAGAGACCAACAACAAACACATTTTGTGCCACTGCATTTTAGTACAGCGAGTGGTTGCTTTTTGCTTGCACTTTATACTTAGAATGTAATATCCTACATTAAGCACAATGTTATTTACATACATTCAGTGATATTTTTCTGCAAGTCCACTTCTATTTCATGCTGTCTTCTGATCGGTGTATACAAAACCTTTATTTACCACAGATTCAACGGGAAAAGGAAGGAGGAAAACGAAGGCTGGTCTCTTGCCAACACCTTACACGTTATTAATATCCTTTTCAGATAGTCTATGTATGGACATTTTGAGGGGATTGGGTCCTCCAACGTATTCCATATCTACAACAGTAATCACCACAGCTGTGCTGCTTTGGAAAATCTTTCAGCGTCTGTGTCCTGCGTCAATACGCCGTCCTCGAGGACGTCCTCCGACGGCACCAGATGTTATAAGTAGGATGCACGACGCCCGTAGCCTCAGTTCCGCTTTTTCCGCGAATGTGTTCGCTTCGGGAGTCTCAGCGCGCCTTGACTCTTTGGAGTTTCTGTTTCTCGGTTCTTCGAACCTGTTCGTTTTGTGAAGTTTCTTCTTCGTGAAGGATGTCTACCTCGTCTTTCACCCCGCGTCCGGGCTTTAAGAAGTGCGGGGACTGTGGGTCCAAGATGTCGGTGACTGACTCGCACAACGCCTGCATCTGGTGCCTCGGGGAGGCCCATGACACGGATGACTGTGTCGACTGCCAGTCGCTCATGTCCAAAGGCTTGCGGGAGCGCAAGAAGAAGTTGTCGGTAGGTAAGGTGTCCAAGCCACGGAAGTCGAGGTCTGCGGGGCTTTTGACGGACGATTCAAGGGGCAACTTTCCGCATCGTCGTCGGAAGTCCAGTGGGTCTCGGTCCCGGAGTCGGTCCCGCCACTCCTCTGCCTCTTCGAGCACTCCCGGAAGCGCCGTCATCGGTCGCCTTCCCCGTCCTCCGAGGACTCCGCCTGTCGCGGGGTCGCTTATCCCACCAAGCATGCAACGCCGGAGGAATGGGCTTCCTTCAGGAAGAAAATTTTAGCGGTTCTCGAATCGCAGGGCACCGGTCCGTCCGCGCCTCCGAGTGGGGTTGGTCGTGATCGGTCGAGAGACACTGCTCGCACGCCTTCGGGCTCGGGTGGTTGGCACGATTCGGGGGAGAGGTCCCGCTCGGACAAGGGGAATCTTTCTCGTCATGCCCAGTCCAGGTCCTCGACGCGCTCGAGACCGTGTGAACCTGTGGTGCCTTCGAGGAAGACGTTGATGCCGGTGGCGCTGAGATCGAAGAAGTCGGTGCCCAGGCTGTCGAGGGACACGCTCGGGGCTACGGCCTCGAGGCCGGGGCTCCGGCCTCGAGGCCTGTGTCGAGGCCATCGATGCTGTCGGCGCCGCTTTCGGCGTCGACGCCGATTCTCTCGATGCCCTCGACGCCTTTCGAGGCTGTGTCGACAGGGGTACCCCAGGGCTCGGTGGAACCCCCTAGAAAGGCTCTGGCCAAGGTCAAGCATGACTTTGGTTCACATTCTGTGCCTGCTTACCGCCATCTTGAGTTTATTTCAGAGGTGGATGAGGGCTCTGATGATGGCATGGTTCCTGACACGGTGCCAGACGAGATTCTCTCGGGCCATAGCCAATTTGAGGACCTGAGGCAGTCCCTACACGATGCTAGTGGGCAGGACACCTCTCCGAAGGTGGAGTTCTGTAGGCCTGAGCCTGGCACTTATGCCGACTCATCGTACTGTCGCCTTATGTCTAGGGTCACCGAGTACTTGGGATGGTCTGCTCCCCCAGGGGAGTTTCTTCAGGATGACCTTACGGATATCCTCAACCTTGGTCCACCAACTGACCCAGTACTGCCGTTTCATATGGCTCTACAGAGGAGAGTGGCGGCGGCTTGGACTGCTCCGGAGAGTCTCCCGGCAGTGGGCAAGTCTTTGCTGCGAAAATACCACCCAGCCAGTAGCAACGCCTGCTTCCTGCTCAAGCACCCCACTCCGGAGAGTTTGGGGGTGCAGACAGCTACGGCCCCAGCAAAGCAGGCGTTGTATCCTACCATCCCTCCTGATATGGACGACAAGCGTTTTGATGGCTGGGCGAAGAAAGTGTTTTCTTCAGGGGGTATGGTGCTTCTGGCGGCCAACTCCGTATGTGCCTTGTCACGTTTCACGCACACTCTGTGGAACTGTTTCCTTGGCGGCTGAACATATTCCCGAAGGGGATGAACGGGATGGTTTCCTTCCCATGGTTCAGGATGATAAGGACACCATTTGTGAGGCCGTTCAGTCGGGTTTGGACATGGCAGATTGCGTCAGCCAGTCCATGGCGGCGAGCACCGTGATATGCAGGTTTGCGTGGTTGCGGAAGTCAGGGTTTGCTCCTGATGTGCAGGCCCGGCTCCTCAACATGCCCTTTGACGGGGAACATCTTTTTGGCAGCAAGGCTGACGAGAGCCTTGAGAGGTTGCAGACCTCCAAAGCTGCAGCAAAGTCGTTGGGCGATGCAGTTCGCCAACCTCCGCCTTTTCGTCGTAGGTGACAGCAATGGAGGGGAGGTTCCTTTCGTTATTACTCCACCTTTGGTAAAGCGAGAGGAGCTGCCAGTAGAAGGGGCCACCGTAGGAGTGCCAGAGGTGGAAAACAAGGTACTGGAGGTGCCAAGGCCGCTCGGGCTGTTGCCTCGTTGCCCTCAGGCAACGCCGCAGCCGCTTCAGCGCAGTCATGAGGCCATGTCCCATTGTTCGCCGGTTGGGGGAAGGCTGGCGCAGCATCTTGCAGAGTGGCGCGCCATTACTTCAGATGTGTGTGTTCTGGAGATCATAACCCACGGCTACTGTCTTCCTTTCCGGCAGAGGCCTCACGACAATCCACCGGGGAATCTCTTTGAAGAGTCCGGATCCGCTCCTTGCGCAGGAAATTCAATCCCCACTGGAGAAAGGTGCCATAGAACTGGTGCCTGTAGCAGAGAGGAACAAGGGATGGTATTCCCCTTATTTTTTGATTTCCAAGAAAGACAGGGAATTGAGACCATCATGGACTTGCGCGGTTTGAACAAACACCTAATTACGGATAAGTTCAAGATGGTTACTCTCTCTCAAGTCATCCAGGCCCTTCAACTTCAGGACTGGATGGTGTCTCTCGACCTCAAGGACGCTTATTTTCATGTGCCGATACATCCAAAGCACAAGAAGTACCTGAGGTTCACGGTTGGCGACTCGCACTCTGTTTCGGGTCCTGACCTCCACCCGAAGGTCTTCACCAAGCTGATGGTAGTGGTGGCAGCGCACCTCAAGAAAGGGGGGATTCACGTCTACCCTTACCTGGGCGATTGGTTGATCATTGCGCGCTCTCCCAAGCAAGTCCTGGATCATCTGTCAGTCACCTGCCACTCCCTCCACAAGCTGGGCTTCTCCCTCAACTTAAAGAAGTCCCATCTGACACCAACTCAGAGGCTCCAGTACATCGGAGCAGTGCTTGACACGTCCCTGGGGCAGTGTTTTCCTCCCCCGGTGAGGGCTCATCACATTTAGCAGATGTTGCACAAGTTTCAGCTTGCCCAGAGCCTCCCAGCGTTTGAGTTCTTGAGATTGCTCGGCCTCATGGCATCCTGCATTCTTCTGGTGTCAGAGGCCAGGTTACGAATGAGATCTTTGCGATGGGCACTCAAGCTCCAGTGGTCTCAGTCCTCCGGCAGGATGTCGGACCCTGTTCAGGTGCCATCCTCAGTCGCCCAGGACCTTCTGTGGTGGGCCGTCTAAGACATTCTGATGAAGGGGGCTCCATTTTGGCTACCCTGGCCGGAGGTGACGATCGTGACGGATGCATCTCTCACGGAATGGGGAGCTTATGCCAACGAGTTGACAGTCGGCGGTCATTGGTCTCTGTCGGAGTCCAGTCTCCATATCAATCTGTTAGAGCCGAGGGCCGTCAGGCTAGCCCTGAAGGCTTTTCTGCCGACTGTGCGAGGGAAGAATGTTCTGATCCTGACGGACAACACGGTGGCCATGCACTACCTCAACAAAAAGGTTGGGGGTGCAGGATCACTTCCTCTATGCAGGGAGGCGATGCAGCTCTGGTTCTGGGCAATCCAGCAGGAAGTTTCGATCTCGGCAGCTCATCTGGCCAGAGACGAAAACGAGACGGCGGACACTCTGAGCGGGCAGAGCGCGATCTCTCACGAGTGGGAGTTGGCTCAGGAGATTCTCCTGGAGATCTTCGCCCTTTGGGGAAACCCCTCAAGTGGATCTCTTCGTCTCCAGTGCCAACCGGAAGTGCGAGAGGTTCTGCTCGTGGGAATTTCCTCCAAAAGGAGCCTTGGGAGACGTGTTCGTGGTGGAGTGGTCATTCCTACTGCTGTACGCATTTCCTCCAGTCCCTGTCATCCCGCAAGTACTGCGGAGGTTACGGAGGATCGGTTCCCAGATGATCCTCATTGCTCCGCGTGGGCCTGAGGATGTGGTACCCGGACCTTCACGACTTGTCCATCTGCCCTCCACGTCGTCTTCCCTACCGAGACAATCTGCTCTCACGGCAGGTGGGGTCAGTTTCTCCATCCAGAGGTCAGATCCCTCAACCTTCACGCTTGGCTTCTGAAAGGTTGAGGTATAAGGATAGGGACCTCCCTGAAGACGTGATGGAGGTGTTGCTCTCGGCCAGACGGCCAGCAACAAAGTCCCTGTACCGTTGCCGTAAGTTCTGCAACTGGTGCAGGGTTGAGAATGTGGATCCTTTTGCATGTGACATTCCCATCGTTCTGTCTTTTTTGCTTTCTTTGGCCCACAGGGGCTTGCAAGTGGGTACCGTTAAAGGTTACCTGGCGGCGCGGTCCATATTTAAGCGCTCGTCTGAAGAGTGTTCCTATTTAAAAATTCCTTTAATTTCTCAGTTGCTGAAAGGGCTCACTAATGTGTTCCCTCCGTCGCCTTTCCAGGTGCCCTGTTGGGATTTGAACCTGGTTCTCAAGTTTCTGATGGGTGCTCCGTTTGAGCCTTTGCATTCATGCCCTTTGAGACTGTTGACTCTTAAAACTGTATCTTTGGTTGCGGTCACTTTAGCTCGCAGAGTGATTGAGTTACAGGCACTTTCACTTAAGCCACCCTTCACTGTGTTTCATAAGGACAGGGTTGTCCTTGGAGTTCGTCCTTCTTTTCTTCCGAAGGTGGTGTCGGAATTTCATTTAGGTCAGAAGGTTGTTCTTCCGGCGTTTTATCCTCCTCCACATCCTGGTAAGGAAGAGGAGAGGCTCCATAGGCTTGATCCTAGGAGAGCGTTAAGCTTTTATATTTCATGCATGTCCCGGGTCAGAGTGGACGATCAACTCTTCATTGGTTACGCTGGAAAGCGTTTGGGACAAGCTGTGACGAAACAGACTTTGTCTTGCTGAGTGTTACCGCTTGGCGGGCAAGGGCCCACCGATCGGCATGCGGGCCCATTCTACCAGGGGTATGGCTGCCTCTACTGCCCTACAGAGGGGTGTTCCTATTCGTAACATCTGTGATGCAGCCACCTGGGCTTCGGTACATACTTTTGTACGTCACTACTCCCTCGATTCCATTCGTGGGCAATTTTATTGGGCATTCTAAATTTCTGTTTTCTAAATTCTTTTCCCACCGCCTTGCATTGGTACTGCTTTGGGAGTCTTATCATAGATATGGAATATGTCGGAGGACCCAATCCCCTCGAAGAACAAGTTACTCTTACCTGGTAACGGTCTTTCGATGGGATGGTCCGACGTATTCCATATCGCTCCTTCCCTGCCTTACCGGCTACAGAATTTCTTATGCGATTGCAGCTTACGTTTCCACAAGGCTTTGTGTGTCAGACTGGCAGAAGACTGGTACCACACGTTCTGGGGAAAAAACTACAACTGAGGCTACGGGTGTCGTGCGTCCTACTTATAACATCTGGTGACGTCGGCCGTTGGAGGAGGTCCTTGAGGACGGCGTATCAACGTCATTGACGCAGGACGCAGACGCCGAAAGATTTTCCGAAGCAGCACAGCTGTGGTGATTACTGTCATAGATATGGAATACGTCGTCGGACCATCCCATCGAAAGAACGTTACCAGGTAAGAGAGTAACTTGTTCATCTATAAGAGGGCTGAAAATACAGGGGGTGTAGTGATTTTTATAATCAAGGATAGCAAAACAGACCAGGAATTTATTAATTCACATTCTTATCGATCTCAAAAAAATAAACTCCATTCAATGGCTGAATT
This sequence comes from Ambystoma mexicanum, assembly GCF_040938575.1. Lineage (NCBI taxonomy): Eukaryota > Metazoa > Chordata > Amphibia > Caudata > Ambystomatidae > Ambystoma > Ambystoma mexicanum. The sequence goes on from NC_090921.1 coordinate 311,324,568, forward strand.
CAAACCATTCTTGACACTGTCCAATTTTTTTGATCCATTTCTGTTCTAATCTTTTTAGCTCTAGAGCTCTGTCACCACCTCTGATTTTTGCTTTTACAATCTGGATCACATACCATGTTAACTCTGTCTATTTGTGTTTTTTTTAAGGTAATGATCAACAAGAGGTTTATCAGGGACCCTGTTTTTTAAACACGATTGATGTTCACAGATACGTTGGTGGACAGGTCTTTGTTTTTCCCATGTACCACAAATTGCAGGGATATCTAATGCCATAGACGGCCCATGCTGTTTTACAATTGGAAACTTCATTTAATTGACCCTGAAATCGCTTGGCAAAAACGTGCACAATCTATCGTGCGCACCCGCTCTGTTCCCCTTTCTACTTCCATGTGTTGATCTGGCGAGTGGTGCCTTTAGACGCAGAAGAAAGAGACTCAATGTTTCTGGTATCTGCGACGTCCCGATGGAATGGAAGCATCGGATTCGAAGAGAAGCCACACGATTTCACCGTGAGGTAAGGCCTCAATCCTATGTCGGTTTGTGAGGAAAGGGGTCTTTATACCTCAGTACCGGCAACCGACATTAAGCAAAGGAATATTTGGAATCACTAAGTGGTTTATCTCTAACCATGATGTGGCAAAGGAAGTCACAGTAGATACCAGGGTGTTCCCTGGTCCCGGCAGTGATTAGGGCCATCAGTCCTCACCCAGCATAAATGATTAAGGGCGCACCAATTTTTCACGTGTTTGAGAACTAATAATAGTTCCCACATAACACCGTCACCGGGTTGGTCCTAGGGTCTGACCTCACTTCGCACAGAAAATATGGCGAAGATCAGACCTGTAATACATATACCTGAGGACGAAGGTCCCACTTCACAAACTCTTGTTATCAACTTCCCCAGATTTAGTGATTGTGTTTATCACAAGTGTAACTACATAATCACTACTACATAGGGCTCCTCCCTTTGTGATTCCATCTGTAGGTGCTGCACGGAGGACGACTACACATGTCTACGCACCCCCTCTACAATATCTAGCACCAGTGTGCACGAAAGGTAGGGGTTTAAGCTCTACTGAGATGGGTTGCACAACTTTCATTAATGGAGATAGTCCCACCCACAACAAACTATCTGCATTTTTCTCCAACAGATCAAATATGTACGGCTCCACTAAAAGGAACCTATTAAGATGTCCCTGTTCCAGATTCTACTGAAATAAGGTCAGGAGACCAGGCCCACCTTTTAACATAACAGTTTTTATCTGAGTCTGCTCACTCCATTGACTCAGGGTTTGTGTTTTTTATTATTTTTGTTTAGGAAGAACTAGGGCTTAGAAGATCTATGAACTGTAAGAAACCAATAACAGCATCCATCGTGAGAAAGACCGCCGGAGAAAAACCTTCTCTAGGATTGGATTTATTCCACAGAAATAGGCCGAAATGCGTCAACACAACATCCCTAATACACATTGGTTTTCAAAAAACAAAAAATTCGAATTTAATATACTTAGGCTATAAAGTCTCTTTGAAGACAAATGCAAAAGTATGATCAAATGAAATGCAAAAAGAAATGAGGCTCTATATAAAATCCTTGTAATGTATCTTTTATAATCTGTAATGTGATGTTCATTTGGTTAATGCCTGAATTTCTAAAATGAAGAGATTCCTCATTATAAAAAATAAATATTTTAGTGTTTTGTACTTGATAAAAAACACTCCAGATCCTGAGTCTGGGTGATCTATATTGGTTTTAGAATGATATAATCATTCATGTGTCAATAACTGGTGGACCTAAATTGTGAAAATTCACAGGAGACCGGGGTAGGTTGTGTTTCATTGCTTTCTTTAAATGCTTGCAGTATCTGCCATGTTTGAGTGTTAGGAGTTATGCAGGTGTTACCAAGGTAAATGTTTAGGACTGGATTTCTTGTTGATTCCGTAATGTTTGTATGTCAGCGCTGATGTTGCACTTCCTCTCGCAGCTCCAGGCTACAATTTGAAGCAGAGTTAACGTTGGCAGCAGCGCTAGTTCTGTTGCTGATAATGGATTTTTCAGTAGCCTGGCGGTTTTCCTGTGGTGGACAAATTATGTGGGTTTTGCAGTAAACAAAAAAACCACTCTCCCACCCCCTCCCACCAGAACCTCGGTCCTATCCGTGTTTATACCAGGTTTCTCGATCTTCCCTTAGACTTGTTTCCTTGAAAGTGTTTAAGGAGGCAAGTTCACTAAGGAGCGGGCAGGCAGGGGGAGAGGCAAAGTTAGTATTATGCACCGGCACTAACGCTGGCACTGAAAGTCTTCCCTCCATTTCCCTTTAGTCAGGTAGAGGAATCACTGAGCTGCGCTGTCATTCTACTGTTGCCACAACCACGAGCCCGACGCCCCACGGCCACTTCACAGGTTTCTGGACTTCTCCACAGTCTCGAGCGTTGCAGATGATGACCATCCCAGAACGGTTTCTTTTTAAAAGGAAAGTATAGGAACAATACACTGCACCCGCCCACTTTGACCACTGTTAAATCAAGGGGCGTCATTATTTTGTCCAGATAGGCAGGTGCACAGCGAGCAATGCCATATCCAATAAGCAAGGTTTGGGGCATTTCTCCCCTTGATAAATGTTTTTAAGGAGCACATTTCTAATATATTGGGTAAAAACAATACAATCTATAAATTGAGTTTCATGTGAGCACATAAAAAGCTCCAATAAAGATGCCATGTCACCAACCGTACACCACAGCATTTTGCAAAACATTTCAATGCTCGGTTTGTCCAAAGAAAACCTTTTTCTCAACAATATATATCGCCATTGCCTTCTAAAAAACATTTTTAATGTGGCCAGTACCCAAGATATCGTATTGTCACTGTAAAACAGTGGGAAAAAAATCAAGCTACCTGTGCATATAATATATGCAAGCATTTATATACCATGCCAGTGTAAAAACACATGGTCCTGCCAGCTGTGATGAATCCTCGGATGTCGCCCCTTTTTTTTGCATAAGGAGAGCCACTCCAGTAATAATATTCTGGGAAGCAAACCGTATGTTCACACTGCATCCCAATCGTCCACTTCATGTATTTGTAGACATAGCACACTATTCCCTACTGCGATGAGGAAGATGCACGGAGCACTGTAGAGTGCCCCGCAGAGCCAACATGAGCGGTCTAGACTTAGAACAAGTACTGAGATAGAGAGGAGTCATTGAGGCATGAAGAGTACTCCTTAGAACCATCTTGAGCAGTCTAATTGCTGACTGCTCATTGGTCCAAGGAGAGTAGAAATAGAAGAGGCAAACAAGGAAGTGTTCAAAAGCCCTCCCTGGAGGAACAAGGAGCAGAGGAGTTATGCTGCAGGAGATGGGGCTGTGGACCAGCGGTAGGGGAGCATTTGCATGCTGTAAGTGCTAACGACAGGGGGGGGGGGGAGCCCCGGAGGATCCCTCTCATAAGGACTTGACAAAGAGTCTAGCCATCTCTGGATGAACCAAAGGTCAAGCCTGCCCTTGAGGAGCATGGAGACTGACCGGGAAGCAGAGAAGTGAGAAGGCTGCTGCAGAGCTGATCCAGTGGATAGGGACTGCTTAACAAGGATAGGTGGTGAAACTCCTGGCCTCCCTGAGGGTCCTTCTGTGTGGCTGCAAGGTGCTATGCTGACCAAAAGAACACAGTGTGGAGTGGCCGTGGTTCAGAGAAGAATGTAGAGAGAAGGGGAAATCCCATGGCACGTCGTAGGGATCCAGGAAGAACCAAGACCATCGTGGATCATGCGACAAGGTATGCAGATAGATGGGGAGGCACTGGGGCCCCTGGAGAGTGGCAGAAGCAGTAGAAGGAAGCCCTCCCCATGGCACTGTGTCCTGGCCAGGAAGCCTGGGACCAACTGAATTGGAAGAAAGCCTGAGAAAGGTTAGGGGAAGGGAATCATCCCGTTAATATTGGGAACTCTGAGACACGTTAAATGAAGTCTAGAAGAGGGAATACATCCTCTTGGTGCTTGTGAAACAGAAAGAAGAAGCCAGGGGGCTGGAAGACAACCCTGCTGGCATGGATAACATTTGTGTGGTAACAAACAAGGGGAAGGGAATCATACCACCTGTTGTAACTGGAGCTTTGAGACTTTGAGAACTGTCAGGAGGAGGGAGAATCTTCTTTTTGGCACCCTATTTTTGAAATTCTTTCTACAGAACTCTGTAAGCTAGCGAGAAAACTCTTTTCACCTTTTTTTAGTTTAAAGTGTAAGGGACGGAAATAGGTTGAGACATCGGATGGTGGACACTTTTTCATTTGAACATCCTGACTAAGGCACTAGTAGGTTTGGTTGAGGCAGGGAAAGCCCTCTTAGCTTTTGGAAAAGGTAGGAGTTTCCCCAACCCCTTTTTACTTTCAATAAAATACATTCATTTACATGCTGGCTATGCCCAATATATACCACTTATGCTATTGTAAATACATTTTAATTCTGCCTGTGCCCATTATGCATCAGAGGCATGAAACTATGAAAAAACAGCTTTAAGGCCGATAATAATGTATGCTAGCATTACCCTGTGAAACATGTTCATGCTGCCACTGCTTAACATTCACTAGTATTGCCATTGAAAACATGACCATGCCACCTATACATATCGTGGAACAGCATGCCCCTATAAAAGAAATTTTGCTGATGACTCGGCCCAATATATGTGAAGTCTGCCACTGCAAAAAACATTTACATGCCAACTGTGCCAAATATGCCGCTGTAAAAATACTTTATCTTGCAGACTGTGCCCAGCATATAACAGTATTGTATTGCCACTGCAAATATATTTTCATGCTGGCCGTTCCCAATACTTGCTAAAATGACACTATAAAAATGCTGGCTATTTGCAAAACTGAGGAGGGATGGGTAGAAGGGTTAGAATGAATAATCACCATTGTAATTGCACAAAGCAACCCATCAAGCTATCATTTTTCAGCCTGTCATGAAAATACAAAAGGGAAAAGACCACATGCAAATTCGGCTTTGTCACACACCAAAAGGACCAGGCTGTTCCGAACTGCTAAATTGCATCCCTTCTGCGTATATGATTTATTCAAAATCAGTTTGGTAAATATGCCCAATATTTGCTGGTATTGCAACTGAAACTTTTTAATGCCAACTTTTATGGCAGAATTTAATTTTGGAGTTATGCTGTGCCATTTCATGGGGCTCACAAACCTTTTGATTTTTTTTTTCCTCTTTGGTTTCTAAAGTCTGACTCATTTTTGTAGTCCGAGGGATTTCTACTGAAGCTAGCTTGCCACTCCAACCCTTTTTAGTACTGTCATATGATAGTCCATGTATCTTGGCCGAAGGGTGATTTTATCAGTTTACAGTGGTTTTAGGCAGTAGGCTGGTGGCAGCTGTGATTTGGTTTTGGTATTACCAGGTATGCATGATGATTTTACTGCATTAGTTGCCTATTGTACCTTTTTGGTAGCTTTTGGGGTGCTAATGTATGTTAAGTCCTGTTCTTGGCCACTTTGTTTTTGGGCCATATCTTTGTTTAGGTGAAACCATGAGGCAGCCCTAAAATGGCCAGTGTGCAAACATGAACTCACTCTGATCCCAGCCCTGGACCCTCCGTAAGTGGTCTGGAATGGTTTAGACGAGGCCAATAGACCTACTAGGTGAGCACGCCTGGATGTTTGACGTTACCTAGAGCCAACCTGATTGGCTGTCTGCCAAAACCTTTGAGTATCCTTGTGTGTAATTGAAGGGCTAGTTTCGGCCAGCACGTGTGTGTTTGGGTATTTCTAAGGAAGGCCTTGACCCTGCCTAATATATGCTCGGATTTCTGCAAGTTTATTTACTTGCTGGAGGTTTTTGCCACAAAACGTGTGCTGCAGTTTTGGAACCAGGTTTTCCCATAGTGGCTCGGGCCCAGTGTCCTGACCCTCTGTTTCTGGCTGCTGGCCATCCTTCCTGGGCTGCTGTTGTCCTGCAGTGATAGCCCTCGCTTGCTGAAATCCCTATGCTGGGTCCTTTTCTATCCCTCACCAAATAAGTTGGGTCACTTCATATATCTAACAATGTTGAAAGTGTAGTCTACGCTTTAGAGGGTGTGGCTGGGAGGCGGCTTCACACAATTTCGGGGTGCAAACCTTTGCTAAAGCAGGGTCTCTTCGTTGATACAGCCCTTTGATGGTCACTCAATAAATGGGAAAACAATGCGTCTGTTACTACAGGTTAAAGGAGCAATCCTTCACAGGATCGATCTTCAATACGCAAGTAATCGGATCTTTCTTAGAAGGGTTGAGAAACTGTAGCACCTGGTTAGTCCTTCATCATCTTGGGAGCTTAACATTGTTTTGGCAAAATTAATTCATCTCTATAGTTCATGCGCAAATCTGACTTGGAACATCGGTCTACTTTGAGGGGTCAGAAATGATAGCTGGACAGTTATATTTTCCTCAAAATCAGACATTTTATTTTTAAAAAAGAAGGGGTTGGGATTATACTTGGGAGAGACTTCCCTACCTAGAAACTAAAACGAAGTCTGTCTGACAGGATGTCAGTTACTAAAGAAAGCTGTGTGTGTCCAAAATGCCCTATTCTCTGACCCTCACACCAAACAAAACAAAATGTGCAAGGAAAGGATTGATTAGTTTTTTATAAGACACTTAATACCAAGAGGTTTCTAAGGGCGGAACCAGGGATCGAACCTGTGTTGCTCCACGTTATCCTGCTTCCAAGGCGAGCCTGTTTGCCCCCGAGCTATCCTTCCGAGACAATGTCTTTGTCTGGATGTTGGCCAAAAGCATTCAAAACCAAAAACATAAAGGATGACTCCAACGAAAAATGTTCTCCAAGGTAAAAGACTCTTGGATCCAGAGGTTTTTCCCCTTCCCCTGGATTCTTAGATCAACTCGAAAAAATGTCTCTTTAGCAAATAGTTAATTTGTGTCTTCACAAAGTTCTTGTTTAAAAAGGAAAATATATTCTGTAACAGTCTTTCTGTAGCATTTCTGATACTTTGTAGACCACCTGGCATACACCCCTGCCAGGAATCTAATTTATGAGTTTCAAAAATTCTTTATCACAGTTCCTCGATTATACCACATGATGTGCTTGGTATATTGGTCTATTGTGTAATCTTTATTCTTCTCCCCACATTGGCATCTCATGCATCTCTACTTGATTGGGGTTTGTGTTCACACTTGGTCTTCATTCAAACATTCCTCATACTGAGTATTGAGTCTATACTTTGCCTTGTCTGCATGCAAATAAACTTGGCCTTTGAACTTTGCTTTGCCTGCATTCAAACATTCTTCTTTTGTGCTGAATTGATACTTTGCCTTGTCTGCATTTAAACAACCTTTGTGCAATTTCTGCATCAGCAATATTATAGCATTCAAACACTTGATGGCGCGCTGGTCAGAACGCCCCGGGGTCTCCAGCTGCTTTGGGCAGACTCACAGGTTGCTTCCAGCGTCTCCGAATCTGCTCGCACCTCTATGGTGTGAGTCTTTCACCCGCTTTCCAGTTCGGAGTGTGCAGACATTCTTCCTGCGCGGCTCAGAGTTCACACGCCAACTCTCCTGCTCAGCCTGGACTGGAGAATATTGTCGCATCGAGCGACCCAATCTCCAGGAGCACTGGTGTGGCTCCCGGCATCTCCAGTCGTCCTTGTTCACACGTGGTCCCTCTTTTCTCCCAGCGGTTCTGTGACCCCAGCTCAGTTGGTGTGCCTCATGTTCCTGAGCTTTGGCGTGGGTGGCACCGTCTCTTCCTGCACTACTCGACCGGACAGTGCAGTTGCAGACTAGTTGCTTTTCCAAGCCTGCAATAGACAGCATGTTAAACTGTGAGAACTTGTCAGTTTGCACAAACTCCTTTGTCCTCCTCGTCTCAGTACCTGGGTTGTTCTGGGAGTTGGAGTATGTAGTTGTCTTGGGATTTCTAACTCCTGGATGGTTTTTCTTATGAGTTTCACATAAAGGCACATTAGAGACAAGCAAGGTTGTGGGTGTTTGAGCCAGAACAGTGTAAAGAAATGGTTTCTTGACTTCCTCTACTGGGGGGACCATAAACTGACAATATGCCATTTAGGTTTTAAGTACTAGAGGGTTCTTCCTCATGAGGAAGGGGGTGGGGGATATTGTCCCTCATCCAATGAAGTCATGTCATCTCCCCAGTAGTTAACTCCTCTGTGATCCACCCTCATAAAGCCACTCCCAGGGTCAGGATCAGGCAGCAGCTTCCGTCCCCTGGCCACATGGGAGGAGAATCCCGCCGGGGATTCCGTGATGACTTCATTGGATTCATCACAATACCCTGTGGTAAGGTCTAAGAGTAAGCGACTGGCACAAGGGTGGCCTGTTGATTGGTAAAGACTTTTATTCACAAAAGAAATGGAGAGGGTTGCAGGAATTCCTAGCCATCTCTAACTCGAAGAGGGGCCTGAACAAAACTAGCTAATGAAACTCAGTGTCAGGATGTCCAAAATAAGGTTTGCCGTCCTGTATCCAAATCCTAACATGTCCCTTACAAGCCTAATTGAATATAAGGTGATAAGGGAATGTCTCTTGGCCGCATACTGCAGCCCAGCTTTTCAGTTCTCACATAAACGTTCCAACAAATGAGGTAGATAAAAGCAAACTGAAAGTTCCACAAGGCTTGGGGGTTGTTTCCCTTTCCAGTTTTACATAAAATGAATCCTCTATCTTCACTGGTTATAAATGAATCCTTGTCTGTAGCTGGCTGGGCTGCTTTTCCAGGCTAATGAAAAATGGCCTGGATTCTTTTCCCCCAAGCCGTGCTGAGGTCCTTGACAAGCTTTTCTCAATACTCCCACCTTGGTCCACTCTCCAGCCAAGTGGGGTATTCAAAGATCTTTCTCACAGTTTTACCCAGAGCCTTGGTTTACTCTCTTGCCAAGGTCCCTGAGTGTTTGTTGTGAACTCAATCTTGTATTACTGTGTTTGTTCTGAGGGTGCTTTTCCCCTGTTAGGATCCCAGACTATGTTCAATAGGTCAGTTCCACGATGCTCTATCTGCTTTTATCCCCTTCCACAGCCTTAGTTTACTCTCCTGCAAAGGTTTCTGCAGGCAGTTTGTTTGCCAAGCTCCTGTATCTCCTTTTGCAAGTTTCGGGTGTGCTTCCGCACATGGGTCCCAGACCCCCTTTTTACAGTTCTGTGTTCCCTGGACTCAGTAAACCAGGTCTCCACTCCAGGCATGAGCTGCTTGCCAGGAGAAATTCTCTTAGCTCTTGTTTGGGTCCCAGACCCAATTTGCACTGTATGGGGCTTTTCGTGACTTGCCTTACTCCACTCAGGTGCTTTCTCTGCTGCCACGGCTCCGCTGCAACTTCTCATTCGGCGTCCCAGCTCCCTCGGCTGCCAGGAAGTGCTGTCTGCTTCTCCCCGCCTCGGTATAGCCTTTCAGTAGCTTTCCTGCGCACGCCTGTCACAGGGCTACTGTCGCACTCAGTTCTGCCTCTTTGTCTCCTGCATGTTCGCCATCTGCCGCACTCCCAGTCCCTGCTGAGAGCAACAAGAACGCCATGTTCGAGGGGATTGGGTCCTCCGACGTATTCCATATCTGACAGGTAATGTCCACAGCTGTGCTGCTTCGGAAAATCTTCGGCGTCTGTGTCCTGCAGCAATGACGTCGATGCGCCGTCCCCGAGGACCTTCTCCGACGGCTGATGTCACCCGATGTGATAAGTAGGACGCACGACGCCCATAGCCTTCGTTCCGTTTTTTCTGCGAACGTGTTCGCTTCATGAATGTCGGTACGCCTCAACTCTTTGGAGTTTGCTGTTTTCTTCTCGGTTCGTTGAACCTGTTTGGTTTTTTGTGAAGACCTGTTCGTGGCGATGTCTACTTCGTCTTCAACCACGCGTCCGGGCTTCAAGAAATGCGGGTACTGTGGGTCCAAGATGTCGGTCACAGACTCGCATGACGCCTGCCTCTGGTGCCTCGGGGAGGCCCACGATACTGACGACTGTGTCGACTGCCAGTCGCTCACGGCAAAGGCCTTGCGGGAACTCAAGAAGAAGCTGTCGGTAGGTCGGGTGTCTAAGCCCCGGAAGTCGAGGTCTGTGGGGCTTTTGACGGATGACTCAAGGGGCGACTCTCCGCGTCATTGTCTAAAGTCCAGTGGGTCTCCTTCCAAGAGTTGGTCTCGCCTCTCCTCCGCCTCCTTGAGGCATTCCCGGAAGCGCCGGCATAGGTCGCCTTCCCCGTCCTCTTCCGATTCTTGAATCGCAGGGCACCGGTCCGTCCGCGCGTCCGAGTGGGGTCGGTCGGCACCGGTCGAGACACCGCTCGTACGCCTTCGGGCTCGGGTGGTCGGCACGATTCGCGGGAGAGGTCCCGCTCAGACAAGGGTAGCCGTTCTAAGTCCCGTTCCTCTTCGTGCTAGAGACCGCGTGATCCTGTGCCATCTTCGAAGATGTCGACGCCTTTGGTGCCGAGGTCGTCGACTATTTCTCTCGAGGCTCCGCCTCCGGGGGGGGTCGTCGGCGCCTAGGTCGTCGAGAGACACGCTCACAGCTCCGGCTTCGAGGCCTGTGTCGATGCTGGCGGCGGTGCAGCTGACGTCGACACCGATTCGCTCGACTCCGTTTCTATCGACACCGGCGCCGACTCGTTCGGCGCCCTCGATGCCTTTTGAGGCGGTGGTGTCGGAGGGGCCCCATGGCACAGGGTTAGCCCCTAGAAAGGCTCTGGCTAAGGTCAGGCACTTCTTTGGTCCCCAGATGTCTTCCTCTCCCCGCCTGGAGTACATTTCAGAGGATGATGAAGGCTCCGATGACGGCTTGGTTCCGGTTACGGTACCAGATGAGCTTATCTCGGGCCATAGCCAGTTTGATGACCTGATGCAGTCACTGCATGATACCAGTGACCTGGACACCTCTCCAGAGGTGGAGTTTTGTAGGCTGGAGCCTGGCACTCATGCCGATTCTTCAGATCGGCGCCTTATGTCTTGGGTCACAGAGTACTTGGGTTGGTCAGCTCCCCGAGGGGAGTTCGTTCAGGATGATCTCACGGACATCCTTGATCTTGGTCCCCCCCACTGACCCGGTTTTGCCGTTTCATATGGCTCTGCAGAGAAGGGTGGCGGCGGCTTGGACTGCTCCGGAGAGACTCCCGGCAGTGGGCAAGTCTTTGTCGCGAAAATACCGTCCAGCCAGTAGCGACCCCTGCTACTTGTCCAGGCACCCCACTCCGGAGAGTTTGGTGGTGCAGGCGGCTACGGCCCCGGCAAAGCAGGCGTCGTATCCTACATCCCTCTGGATAGGGACGACAAACGTTTTGACGGCTGGGCGAAGAAAGTGTTTTCTTCAGGGGGTATGGCGCTTCAGGCGGCCAACTCCATATGTGCCTTGTCTCGTTTCACACACACTCTGTGGAACTGTGTTGCATTAGCGGCTGAACGTATTCCCGAAGGGGACGAACAGGATGGTTTCCTTGCTATGGTTCAGGATGGCAAGGATGCCATGTGTGGGGCCGTTCAGTCTGGTTTGGACATGGCAGATTGTGTCAGCCAGTCTATGGCGGCGAGCACCGTAATACGCAGGTTTGCGTGGTTGCATAAGTCTGGGTTCGCTTCTGATGTGCAGTCCCGGCTCCTCAACATGCCCTTTAACGGTGAACATCTTTTTGGCAGCAGGGCTGACGAGAGCCTTGAGAGGTTGCAGACCTCCAAAGCTGCAGCAAAGTCGTTGGGCGCTGCAGTTCGCCAACCTCTGCCTTTTCGTCCTAGGGGACAGCAATGGAGGGGAGGTTCCTTTCGCTATTACTCGTCCTTCAGTAAAGCGAGAGGTGCTGGCAGTCGGAGGCCACCGTAAGAGTGCCAGAGGTGGAAACAAGGGTACTCGAGGTGCCAAGGCTGCTCGGGCAGTTGCCTCTTTGCCCTCAGGCAACGCCGCAGCCGCTACCACTTAGTCATGAGGCCAGGTCCCATGGTTCGCCGGTTGGGGAAGGCTGGCGCAGCATCTTGTAGAGTGGCGAGCCATTACTTCAGATGTGTGGGTTCTGGAGATCATAACCCACGGCTACTGTCTTCCTTTTCGGCAGAGGCCTCACGACAATCCGCCTGGGAACCTCTCTTTGAAGAGTCCGGATCCACTCCTTGCGCAGGAAATTCAAGCCCTGCTGGAGAAAGGCACCATAGAACTGGTGCCTGTAGCGGAGAGGAACAAGGGATGGTATTCCCCTTATTTTTTGATTTCGAAGAAAGACTGGGGATTGAGACCCATTATCGACTTGCGGGGTTTGAACAAACTCCTCAGGAAGGACAAGTTCAAGATGGTTACTCTCTCTCTCAAGTCCTCCAGGCCCTTCAACTTCAGGACTGGTTGGTGTCCCTCGACCTCAAGGATGCTTACTTCCATGTGCCGATCCATCCCAAGCACAAGAAGTACCTGAGGTTCGTGATGGCGACTCGCACTTTCAGTTTCGGGTCCTGCCATTCGGATTGACCTCCGCCCGAGGGTTTTCGCCAAGCTCATGGTGGTGGTGGCAGCGCATCTCAGGAAAGAGGGGATTCATGGCTACCCCTACCTGGACGATTGGTTGATCAGGGGAAGTCCTGGATCATCTGTCCGTCACCTGCCACTCCCTTCACAAGCTGGGCTTCTCCCTCAATTTAAAGAAGTCCCATTTGACACCAACACAGCGGCTCCAGTACATTGGAGCAGTGCTCGACACATCCCTGGGGCAGTGTTTTCCTCTCCAGGTGAGGGCTCTTCACATTCAGCACATGGTGCACAAGTTTCAACTTGCCCAGAATCTCCCAGCGTCCGAGTTCTTGAGACTGCTCTGCCTCATGGCATCATGCATTCTTCTGGTGCCAGAGGCTCGTCTGCGGATGAGATCTTTGCAGTGGGCACTCCAGCTCCAGTGGTCTCAGTCCTCCGGCAGGCTGTCGGACCCTGTTCACCCAGGACCTTCTGTGGTGGGCCGTCAAAAGCAATCTGATGAAGCGGGCCCCATTTTGGCTGCCCTGGCCGGAGGTGACGATTGTGACGGACGCATCGCTAACGGATGGGGAGCTCATGCCAACGAGTTGAGTCAGCGGTCGTCGGTCTCCGTCGGAGTCCAGACTCCGTATCAATATGTTGGTGCTGAGGGCCGTCAGGCTTGCCCTGAAGGCTTTTCTGCCGACTGTGCGAGGAAAGAGTGTCATGATTCTAACGGACAACACGGTGGCCATGCACTACCTCAACAAAAAGGGGGGGGGCAGGGTCACTTCCTCTGTGCAGGGAGGCGATGCAGCTCGAGTTCTGGGCCATCCAGCAGGAAGTTTCGATCTCGGCGGTTCATCTGGCCGGAGACGACAACGAGACGGCGGACGCTCTGAGCAGGCAGAGCACGATCTCTCACGAGTGGGAGCTGGCTCAGGAGATTCTCCTGGAGATCTTCGCCCTTTGGGGGACCCCTCAAGTAGATCTCTTCGCCTCCAGTGTCAACCGGAAGTGCGAAAGGTTTTGCTCGCAGGAATTTCCTCCAAAAGGAGCCTTAGGAGACACGTTCGTGGTGGAGTGGTCATTCCCACTGTTGTACGCATTATCTCCAGTCCCCGTCATCCCGCAAGTACTGCAGAGGTTACGGAGGTGAGGTTCCCGGATGATCCATATTGCTCCGGCGTGGGCCCGGAGGACGTGGTACCCGGACCTTCTCAACTTGTCCATCTGCCCTCCAAGTAGTCTTCCCTACTGAGACGATCTGCTCTCAAGGGAGCAGGGTCAGGTTCTCCATCCAGTGGTCAGATCCCTCGACCTTCACGCTTGGCTTCTGAAAGGTTGAGGTATAAGGATTGGGACCTCCCTGAAGACGTGATGGCGGTGTTGCTCTGGGCCAGGCGGCTGGCAACAAAGTCTCTGTATCGTTGCCATTGGAGAAAGTTCTGCGACTGGTGCAGAGTTAAGAATGTGGATCCTTTTGAATGTGACATTCCCATGGTTTTGTCTTTTTTGCTTTCTTTGGCCCACAGGGGCTTGCAAGCAGGGACCATTAAAGGTTACCTGGCGGTGCTGTCCAACTTTAAGCGCTCATCTGAAGAATGTTCCTATTTTGAGATTCCTTTAATTTCTCAGTTTTTGAAAGGGCTCACTAATGTGTTCCCTCCGTCACCTTTTCTGGTGCCGGGTTGGGATTTGAACCTTGTTCTTAAGTTTCTTATGGGTACTCCGTTTGAGCCTTTACATTCTTGCCCTTTGAGACTGCTAACTCTTAAAACTGTATTTTTGGTTGCAGTTACTTCCGCTCGCAGAGTGAGTGAGTTACAGGCACTTTCAGTTAAGCCACCCTTCAGTGTGTTTCTTAAGGACAGGGTTCTCCTTAGAGTTCGTCCTTCTTTTCTTCCGAAGGTGGTTTCGGATTTTCATTTGAGCCAGAAGGTGGTTCTTCCGGCGTTCTGTCCTCCACATCCTGGTAAGGAAGAGGAGAGGCTCCATAGGCTTGATCCTAGGAGAGCATTGAGCTTTTATATTTCGCGCATGTCCCGGGTCAGAGTGGACGATCAACTTTTCATTGGTTACGCTGGAAAGCGTTTGGGACAAGCTGTGACGAAACAGACTTTGTCTCGTTGGATTATTTTAGCTATCTCCGAGTGTTACCGCTTGGCGGGTAAGGACCCTCCAGCTGGCTTGTGGGCCCATTCTACCAGGGGAGTGGCTGCGTCTACTGCCCTGAAGAGGGGTGTTCCTATTCATCACATCTGTGATGCAGCCACCTCGGCTTCAGTACATACTTTTGTACGTCACTACTCCCTCGATTCCATCAGAGGGCAGGATCTGGCCTTTGGCAAGGCAGTCCTATATTCCGCAATTTGATTGGGCATGCTACATTTGTGTTCTAAATTCTTTTCCCACCTCCTTGCTTGGTACTTCTTTGGGAGTCTGTCATAGATATGGAACCTGGTAACGTTCTTTCGATGGGATGGTCCGACGACGTATTCCATATCGCTCCCTCCCTACCTTCCCCGCTGCAGAATTTCTTTTGCGATTGCAGCTTGCGTTCCGCAAGGCCTTGTGTTTCTGACTGGCAGAAAACTGGTGGCACACGTTCTGGGGGAAAAAACTATAACTGGCTATGGGCGTCGGGCGTCCTACTTATCACATCGCGTGACGTCTGCTGTCGGAGGAGGTCCTCGGGGACGGGGCATCGACGCAGGACGCAGACGCCAAAGATTTTCCAAAGCAGCACAGCTGTGGACATTACCTGTCATAGATATGGAATATGTCGTCGGACCATCCCATCGAAAGAACGTTACCAGGTAAGAAAGTAACTTGTTCTTCCATTCCAGCTTGCGTTTGAATGCACTTCAACCAATTGGGCAAATGAAAAGACTAGACCGAGCACTTCAGTTCTCAAGTGCTCTGCACTACTCCGTGCCTCTTCCTAGTCTCCGATTCCTTATTCAGCCAGGGTTGAACCGGGTTCTCTGCCATCTTGTTAGTGTCTTTGATGTCTATTGGAGATATGTCACAAAAGTACATTGATGTACTTGGTGAAGGGGCAAAAGAAGTGTTTGAAGGAAAGGTGAGAGGGTTAAAAGGATACTGCATTCTCCCTTTGTAGTCACTGCTCTCAGTGGGGTTCTCCCCTCCCATGAGATCCTCCCGCCGCGTACCACCCCCAGGGGGACTATCGAGCAGCGGCCTCACCACCCTGGTCTGATGGGAAGGGGCTCCGCTATCTAAAGCAGTGACAATACACCGGGATTCGTACATGCCCGTTCCCTTACACTTTCTCTCCTAAAGGGAAACAGGATAGGAAATCTATGTTCCCTTGTTCCATGGTCTTGTGATGTTCCACGGAAAAACAATGTGGTTGCAAGTCGAGGAATCTCCACTAAATCTGCGGATTGGTATCTTTCCTGAGGCTAAGCCATATTAACGGGGAGTGGTCGGTGACTAGTGTAAACACTCTACCTGTGAGATAGTATCAGAGATGTCCCACTGCCCATTTGATTGCTAGGGCTTCTTGCTCTATTGTAGCAGAATTTCTTTCTCTGGGAAACCGTTTCCGGCTAGTGAACAGTACCAGGTGTTCCATCCGTCATAAACCTGGGACAGTACTGCTCCGGCATCAGTTTGTAATATAAACACTTTATTAGAATTAGCTACTTTAAGCACAGGCTCACAACACAGGGCTGTTTTCAGAGAATTAAAGCAAGCCTTACCTTCCTTTCCCCATTTGATCTTTTGTGGCTTAGCATTCTTAATTTGTCAGTTAAGCAGGATGTTATAGATGGAGAACTTGGTGTGAACCTTTCTCTAACACCCTACTAATCTAGACTGGTCTTGCCCGCGTCTGGTCCTCAAGCCAATCATGCAAGTTTGTTCTCAGTTGTCTGTCTTAATAAGAGAGGTCATGCTCACCTTTATAACTGGGAGTTGGCAGCCTGCATGAAACAACACATGATGATTAACTTGCAAGAGACCTGGTTAAAGAAGGCCCCCGCTTTTGATGGCTACTTGGTCCTACATCAAGCAGCACATCCGGGGTAAACGGGCATCCTTTTGGAGGTCTGGTTACTCTCATACAATCCTCTGCCTTTTGTGAAATTATTTCCTCACGTGATCTCTTATTTGGAATATTGGTCACTCGCATTAGATTCAACTCTTGTAACATCTTGAGGCTAAATATTTACTGTCATAGTGGTATGGGTCATTTGGTGACCTGCTTGGATCTTATATCGGGGTCTGTGGCGGATTGGCTTAGTGTTACATCAGATGGCCACGTCATGGTTGCATGGGACCTAAACTCAGATTGCATGGTGGCCTTGGAACACCGTCATTCTTGGCAGAGTAAGAAAGGGATTAAAATAAAAAATGTGGGAACATGGTTGGCCTGTTTCATGAACTTGGGTCTTGCACCTCTTAATGGTGCCTTTAGTGGAGATATTCTATGCTCATCAACATGGACAAATGTTAAGAGCTCCTCTACAATTGATTTGTTTTTGTGGATGGGGAGGGGATGAAAAGATGCACGGATTTTGAGGTACTGCCTATGTATATCGGCGACCACTCACTTCTTGTTGCCCACTTTTCTTTGGAAGATCTGCATTGTCAATCATGCAGGCAGAG
This sequence comes from Ambystoma mexicanum, assembly GCF_040938575.1. Classification (NCBI taxonomy): domain Eukaryota; kingdom Metazoa; phylum Chordata; class Amphibia; order Caudata; family Ambystomatidae; genus Ambystoma; species Ambystoma mexicanum. The sequence goes on from NC_090921.1 coordinate 311,341,629, forward strand.
TAACTGGCTTGTGGTAGAGGCATGGTTACATCTAACCAGCAAGGAAATAAACTCTTGGTCTCCCTCCCTCACAAATTATTAGAGCAAATAAGGGCCGGGTGGGTATGGGGGGTGGGAGGAAACGACCATGCAGGCAATTGCATCTTTACGATCTGGACCTGGTTAAAAAAAGAAGGGAAGTGAGGAAACTTAAGACTCACTAAGAGGGATGCCCTCTTAAATTCTTGCTTTCAGCAGGAAAGAATCAACGACCCCAGAAGAAATGGGTCCGAAATACGAGGGAGCGGCGGCTATAGAGAGATCCTGAATCTATGTTGGCAGTGCTGGTTCCAAAAAACATTGGTGCATTCTGGTCTGGAGGAAATGGACTGGTTGGAACTCTGGTGAATGCGGTGTGGGAAGCAAAGTGAGCGGAGCATTTTGAAGGCCTATACACAGCTCCAACTCTGGGAGGGACCAGTAAAAGAGTCATATGGCGGGTAAATAGAAGGTACCTTCTCTAGACCCGTCGGTCAGAAATTTGTTAACTGTAATAAGTATATGTAGTAATTCCAATGCACCAGGCCCAAATGGTCTTTCAAATCATCTGCTGAAAACAAACCCTCCTCTTTGGGCAGAGATATTACACTACTTATTTGCCGACATAGCTCGCACTCTACACTTTCCCCCCTCTTGGGATACTGCTCACATTATCCCGATATATAAGCGGGCAGGGGGAGAGACAACCTGCAAAACTACAGGCCCATCGCTATACTCGGATTCTAAAATCTTTTCTATACTTCTAGAACACCTGGATGGTTGGGCCGACATTAATTGCCTACTGCCAATATGGCAGACAGGCTTTAGGAAGGGAATGAGGATGCTCCTAAATGGCATGCTCGTGAAATGTTTACGGGGCTGGCATGGGCTCAGGGGGCACGACTGGTATACCTGGTCTCAATAGATCTGGCTGCAGCCTTTGACTCGGTAGACCGAGCACTTTTGTGGAACAAGCTACAGAGACGGGGAATTCCTCCGGGATTACTAAGAATTTTGATAGGGATACACAAGGAGTCAGCTATCCAAGTATGCCTGAATCAACAAGGAAACCTATATCGCTCAATTAAAACCTTTAGAGGAGTGAGGTGGAGGTGTATCCTTGCCCCGTTCCTTTACAATCTATACATGGCTGATTTGGGACCCCATCTACAAGCTGCTGCATTGGATTCTCCCAAGATAGCTCAAAACAAGGTGGTGTGGACAGGGTACTCCAATTTGCTTATTTTTGATCTGACTCCTGTGGGCCTGCAGCGGGTACTGAATTGAGATTTATAATCCTAGATTGAATACCTGCCTACTCTTGAAGCACTCATCTGGGGCAAAGTGTTGCGTCTCCCTTCTTCCATCCCTCATTCTAGCATCAGATACGAATAGGACTGGTTTCTCTTAAAGCCAGGGAACTGTGGCAATATATATTTCTTTTTATAGGAAATCACTTAATCCTGCAGGAAACTCCCTCTGGGATATGTTTGGGGAAGCAGCGGATGGGAGGGGCACAAGTGCACTGGTAGAAATAAAAGATCTTGCCTATGCCTAAGGTTGACTTGCTTAACTAAAAAAAAGAATACCCTACTAAACCCAAAAAGGCTGTCCGGTCTCTCTTGGCTTTGGGTATAGAGCTTTCCTTGACTACTTTTACTTTCTCTAGATTGGGTTGCACCATGCCGTTGCCTACTAAGAAGTCAAGGTATTCAACTGCTTACTGGGCAAGATGGAACTCGTGGCTGTTAATCTGGAATTACGTAGGGCTACAACTATCCGATATAGATGCGACATATGTTAATTCCACATCTTACTGTGAATGATGATGTTGTCTAAATAGGCTCCACAGAAATGTGAGTATGGTTGCCAGATTTGGTCCATCAACCTTTGGAAGGTTGATGGCGCTATAGGAAGCCTAGAGGGAAGAACCTTCAAGTGAATTAACCCCCCTGGTGTGGAGAAGGCTGTTTTCTCCTTATCCTCTGGGTTCAGAGGGACCAGCCAGTAGCCTTAGTCTGATCCATTGTGGAGATATACTTGGCGGTGCCCAGATGATCGATGAGGCTGTCAATTCCTGGCATCGGGTAACTGGCAAGCTGGGACACTGAATTTGTTTTGCAAAAGTACATACAAAATCCCCCTGATTGATCTGGCTTTGCCACAAGGACTATTGGTGAGGACCATGTACTCTGAGAGGGTCTGTGGCATCCTCAGCCAGCATCTTCGCCACCTCCTGAACGATAATTTACTTTTGGGCTTCCAGAAACCGGTAGGCCTTAGATTTATGACTTTGCCTAGGGCAGTGCGAATATGGTGAAACACATCTTTTACCCTCCCTGGCTCGTCTCGAAATACATTATGGAATTGGATCAAGAGATCCTGAATATCCTGTTGTTGGGTAGGGAGGTCTCTAGAGACTAGATTTAAACTACCCCCTTCTTCAGTTAACAAACTGGCCATTACCACAGATGTTGACTATTGCATCTTGATTCCTGTCCTTAAGCAGGTTGATGTGGTATACTCTAACTTTTAACCGTCTGTCTGATTGAGAGACATGGTAATTATCTTCCTCAACCAGATTCTTTAGAATTTTTAGGGTTTGAAACGTTCAACCAGGTCGTCGGTCTGTGGGTGGTGCGAAGGCATCATGAAGAAAAACACAGACAACAAATTCAAAGTTCAAAATAAGTGCTTTTATTAACTTAAATGTCAGAATGAAAAAAGGCCTAACTTGCCCTATGCTAAGGTGGGATTTCCCTACCTAAAGAAAACCTAACGAAGGTCTGAATCCGAGTTTAACTGAAGAATCTGTCAGTGTCCAAAACCTATACTTGCGTTCACAACTAAATCTGTACAATGTGTACGGATGTCAGCAACCACAAAAAAAGAAAACCCCGTTTAACACAAAGTTCTGAGCTTCTTCCAGCTCGCAGCTTCCTTTCAGCTCCCTTCCCAAAGTATGAAACCGTGCCACAAACATTCTCAAAACTGCCTTTCGTGGACTAAATAGGAAGTAGTCTGAATCAGGACATGGGGGGTCCCTTCCCCAAGTTTTCAGTAGCACATTTCTAAAAGTAAGATAGCCTTGTTAAAGTTCCAAAATTTCAAGTTTCAAATATTGGTTCCTTTTTAATTTGTAGCTTTCACTGTTCCCTGTCTGGATTCAGTGTCCTACTTCTGATTCGTACTATGTTTTTGCTGTTACGCCTACACCAACAGCACTCAAATATGGGTCTGACTTGATCAGGACCAAGCGACGGCAGCCTCTGAATTGCATACATGTCTGTTGGCAGTGGGAGATTGGATGAGTGCCAACTGGCTTAAGCTGAATGGGGGCAAGACGGAGGTCCTGGTGGTGGATCTCCCACCTCTGCTGCATTGTAGTTTTCCTCTTTCTGGCACACCACGTTGGGTGATCTTCCCATCCCGGTGACAGTTGTCAAGAACTTAGGGATTCTCCGGTCATCCACTCTATCTGACAGATTAGTGCAGTGTGTAAAACTGGACATTTGCTGTGGTCAGAATGCTGTGGAAAGTGCTCCCCTTTTTACCTGCACATCTAAGACCTATGGTGGTGGCTTCATTAACCACTAGCCAAATTGACTATTGTAATGTGCTCTACTTAGTACATATGCATCGCCTCCAACTGCTGCAAAAATTTAGCAGCCAGGGTGGCAGCTATCTCTCTACGGTGCACGCAAGCCCGGTGCTTTGGGCTCTCCTGTGGCTCCCGGTTGCCCAGAGGATCGAGTGTTAGTCCCTGTATCTGGTCCATCCAAGTTTTGCCCCTATATGCCAGGATGGGCGCTACGCTCTAGCCATGCCAATCTGGTGGCAACCCCAAAGGTGCGCCTGCCCTGGGTTGGTAGACAAGCCTTGTCGTTTCCAGCAGCCAAATTGTGGAATGGCTTGCCCTCTGACCTAAGAGGCACTGCGAACCACCTTCAGTTTAGGTGTGCACTGAAGACCACCTTGTTTTAAAGTATAGGGGAAGGCTGTGTTTTTGCTTTCCTCGCGCCAAGATGCCTTCGGGTGAAACTGCACGCAACAAATGCGTACAACATAACATAGGTAACAAGTGTTTGATTCAATTCGGTATTCACTAATCATGAGTTTTGCTTATTATTCCTTTTGTGTTTTAACTGTTGGTCAATAATAGTTTTGTTTCCCTTTTAATTGGATTGCCCAGTGCTCGGAGACATTTGAAAATGTGTTTCTTGCCACACACGACCACTCGGACACAATCCTCAGCTTTTCCCTGTTTTTCGGTAATTGACCAAGGGATCAGACTTTCAAAAACGTGCTTATTCAAGGCACGCGACCACTCCGATACAAGTATTCACTGTATAATGGAGATCACAAACTCGCACGTCAGGTTTCTATTCATTAGAAACTCACTGGTCGCTTTTCCATTTATTTTTGCAGTGTGGATCACATGGCCTTTTGCAGCGCGGATCACACTGTGTTCTGGTTTTATGGTTAGGGCTCCGGATCCTGCCCTTCAGAATCTCCTGTAGTGGTTCTCTCGGGCAGGGGAATAAGTGCCTCACGGAAAGAGGAAAGGGGCCAGCCTTCCTGCAAGGCTCACTGTGCTCAGCCAGCTCCATTGAGACTAGCCCCCGCCACACTATGGACCACCTCTCTCCTTGGTCCCCAGCGCCTTAGTGTCCCACTTGTGCTGCTTGCATAACCTCCTCACTGCTTCTGTTGCTCTCCCAGTCACTCTCTTCCACTTGGCAGGACTCCTTTTATACACCTGCATCCCCATGGCAGGCTGCAGGTGTGGATGCTCAATTAGCTCTGTCTGGCCACAATGAATGGGACATGTCTGACCTTCACAGATCTTAGCAGGCATCTCCCTCGTCCAGTACCAGAGTGGTAACAGAACATAGTCTTCTTTGCTCTTATTTGCTTATTCCCAGTACTGTCAAGTGTCAAATGTAGAGAAATTAGTAGAACTGCCTTATAAGGGTTTGGTTGCTTGTCAATAGGAAAAGGGGGGATACCATGTCTCACCCAAGGGCACCCCACTCTCATTCCCCAAGGACCCTCCACCCAGGTGATCCTCCCTCACTTTTCCACCCCCAGGTTTGGGATCCAAGAGCAATGGCCTTTTCCTGGCCACCTGCACAGAGGATCGAAGGACTTTAGGAGTGTGAATACCCTTGGATTTCTCACATACCCTTCCCCAGTGCAGGATGGACCGAGGTGCTTCACAGGGAAACCGGGAGAGGAATTCCACGTTACCTTGCTCTCGGCCTTTCCGGTGTTCTACTGTGAAGCAATACGGCTGAAGGTCCAAGAACCACTGCATTACCCTGGGGTTGCACTCCTTCCTCTGACTAATCCAAACTAGAGGAAAGTGGTCTGTTAAGCAAAATCTGCGACATAAAAGATAATACTTAAGGTGAATTATGGCCCATTTGATCGCCAGTTCCTCTAACTCAATGGCTGAATAGTTTTTCTCTGGGAAAGAGCTTTCTACTAATGTATACAATGGGATGATCAAACCCATCCTCGTTTTACATCAACACAGCTCCTAATCCTGTTAAGGAAGCATCAGTCTGAAGAATGATTTCTTTAGAAAGGTCGGCTACGCCTAAAACAGAGCTCTGGCGCAAGTCCTGTTTCAAGGTTGTATAACAGATTTCATACTCTTCTTCAATTTGTCTCAGTCTAGATGTTTTACTAGAAACATTTGGAATAAATCTGTGCTAGTACTTGAATAATCCCCCAAAACACCCTCAGATGTTTTTGTTTTGGAAGGGGGCGTTTCCAGGACAGCCCTTACCTTCTCCTGTTGTGGTTGGACGGTGCCATTACCCCCAAAAAAAAAACACATTCTTAACTGGCGATTGCATGCACTTTTTTGGGTTAGCGGTTAGCGGTTAACCCCGCTTTTATAATCTCATGGTATGAAAGTCGTACAGATGATCTTCCCATGTCTTGCTCTGAATTATAATGTCATCTATATTGGCTCCACACAATTCCTAGTTTGTTTTAATATTTTATCCATAAGTCTCTGAAATGCTGCAGGAGCACCATTTAGCCCAAAAGGTAGGACTTTGAATTGAAACAAACTTGAGGGAGTGGCGAAGGCAGTTTTTTCTTTATCGGGTCCACGTAAAGGCACTTGCCAATATCCCTTTGTAAGATCGAGTGTTGACAGATATACAGAATTACCCAACCGATCTATTAGATCATCAATACAAGGCATGGATTTAAGCGTCCAAAGCAGAGATGGCATTCAATTTATGGAAATCTATACAGAATCTCCAACTTCATAAGGTTTGGCCACCAACACGATGGGAGAAGACCAAGGGCTACTAGAAGGTTCAATGATGTTATCCTCTAGCATGGTTTTGACTTCCTGAATTATGGTTTCCTTCCTAGCCTCAGGTAACCAGTAAGGTTTTAGGTGTACAACTTTACCTACAGGAGTGTGGATATGATGATAAACACCTCTCACTTTCCCAGGTTCTTTCTGGAATACATCAGTATATTGCCTTAGAAGCTCATATAGATCTTGTTTCTGATTATTATTCAGGTCCGATGAAATTGGGGCCTTACTTTTTGTGTCCTTGGGTGAGAAACAAAATAATATCATGGCCAGAGAGACTGCGGGATGTGCCAGCCACTCCTAACAAATTGGCATGATAGATTTGTTTTTTTAAGGTGGCAATCAGGTTGTGAGATCTTATAATTACATGGACCCATTTGCTCTATTACTTTGTATGGTCCATGCCACCTGGACACAAGTTTATTTTCTGAAGACAACAGGATGCACTCCTTTTTGACATATCGAAAAGGATCTAAGAAAAACCTTATTATAAGAGTTCTTTTGTTTCTTTTGCCTTAACCATTGGAACTTTTACCAGAGATCTGACAACCTTGATGTGCTTTTTCAACCGACTCAGTCTGGGAGAGGGAAATTGGTGCTGCCTCTCTCTCCACCCAAATTTCTATGAACATATCCAGGACATCCTGTGGTTTTTGTCCATAAAGGAGCTCAAATGGGGAAAATCCTGTCCAGGCCTGAGTTTTTCCAAACTACGACCAAGGCCCAGGGTATCATCTGATCCCAATTTTTCCCATCTTGTTCTTCTAACTTTCAGAGTATGGTTTTAAGATGCTTGTTAAATATTTCCACTAGACCATTTGTTTGGGGATGATACACTGTTCTAAGGGTAGCGATGTGTAATAGTTCTTTAACTTCCCCCATATGCTTTCTCATGAAAGTTGAGCCCTGATCTGTGAAGATCTCCTTCGGAAAAGGGAGTAGATGTTTCAAGATCTGTTGGGTTGTGCTGGCTCTCGAGGGGAAGGCATCTGGATAAGGTGTGGCATAATCTACAATGTCTAAGGTATATATATTCTCCAGTTTAGAAGTATTCAGGGGTCCTCCAATATCCATACCAATCCTGGAAAATAGATCCTCAATCATTGGCAATGGATTCAAGGGAGCTAGTCGTGTATGTGTGCTAGTTCTCTGGCAGACTGTGCATGCCTGGATAAAGTTTTTAATGTCAGGGTAAATTCTGGGCCAATAGAACGTGTTCGCTATTTGTGCTTTAGTTTTGAACTGCCCCAGAGGACCTCCCATTAGATGAGAATGGGCTATCTCTAACACCACCCACTTATGACTCTTGGGGACCACCAACTGCATTTTTACTAGACCTTCCGGAGTGGTATATATTCTAAAATGAAATCGAGATATAAAAAAAGAAGGGTCTCTCTTTCTCACGGGCTCCAAAACTGCTTGTTACAATTCCTCGGCCAATAAGGGGTCATTTCTCTGAGCAAATGCTAAATCATGAAGTGTCTCGGGCTCTTCCTCAGTAGGTTTTCTAGTTTGTTTTAGTAGGGTCTTCAGGTGATTCGTCAGCCTCCCCAAAGCCTTGAGTCCCCCCTCTCTGTGCTTCCCTCCCTGGATTTTTCTATACGCCTAGGGTATACTGCTTTTTGAAGCACTCTTTGAACAATCTTATCTTTCTGGTGGGTCTGGAATGTATCCTTTCTGTGGTTCTGTAATAAGACGTTAACATCCTCTCGGATGTCTGGGTCTATTACCCCCGCAAAGACATCAATCCCAAAATCTCCATGCTAATCTAATGAACGTATCAGGGGTGGAATCAACGTTGGGTCAGTAAGTATCGGTCTCCTGACACCTGGGGGACTTTTTTCATCTCTACTACTACAGATATCAAATCCGAAAGAACCTTGACACTCACCTTCTCAAACTTTAGGGTTCCCCAACTTGTATCGGTTGAGCTGCATCCCACTTTTGACCCCCTCTGTGAAGCCACCATGAAGGACACAGACAACAGATTCACAGTTCAAAATAAACACTTTTATTAACTTGAATATCGCGATGGAAAAATGCTTAACTTGCCCTGTGCTAAGATGGGATTTCCCTACCTAAAGCAAACTAAGGAAAGTTAGAGTTCAACTGAAGAATGTCTGTGTCCATAACCTATACTTGCCCTCACAACTAAATCTGTACAATGTGTAGGGATGTCAGCAACCAAAAAGAAAAGGGTTTTTAACCAAAAGTTCAGAGCTTCGTCCAGCTCAGCGCTTCCTTTTGAGCTCCCTTCCCCAAATATGAAACAGTTTCACAAAAAGTCTCAAAATGACCCTCCTTGGACTAAAAAGGAAATAATCTGAATAAGGACCTGGGGTTCCCTTCCCCAAGTTTTCATTACCTTAGTTCAAAAATAAGACATCCTTGTTAAAGTTCCAAAAGTTCAAGTTTCAAATATTAGTTCCTTTTAATTTGTAGCTTTCACTGTTCACTGTCTGGATTCAGTGTCTTACTTCTGTTTTCTAACAAGTTTTTGATTCAGTTCGGTATTCACTAATCGTGACTTTTGGTTACTGCGTTTTAACTTTTCTTCAATAAGTGTTTTGTTTCCCTTTAATTGTGTTTCTTGCCACACACGCCCACTCTGACACAAAGTATCCTCAGCTTTTCCCTGTTCTTCGGTAATTGACAAGAAAAGGATCAGAGACTTTCTAAAACATATTTATTCATGGCACGTGACCACTCCGATACAATTAATTCACTGTTAACACACTCGAACGCCACATTTCCCTTTCATTAAAAACTAACTGGTTGCGTCTCTAGTTCTTATTGCAGCGCGGATCACACAGCCTTCTGCTCACAGCCCTGTTGCAGCATGGATCACACAGCCTTCTGGTTTGAGGGCTAGCACTACAGCCCTTCAGACACCCCTGCAGGGGTTCTCTCGCACAGGGGAATGCGCACCGCAAGCAATGAGGAAAGGGGACAGCCTTCCGGTAAGGCTTCCCTCAACGTGCTCAGCCAGCTCTAGCGACTCCCAGCTCCCCTGCCACGCTTCCATGGACGGCCTCTCTCCTTGGCCCCCAGCATCTCAGCTTTCTGCTCCTGATGCTTGCACCGGCCTCCTCGCTGATACCATGTCTCACCAAAGGGTACCCCACTCCCACTCCTCAAGAGCACTCCGCCCAGGTGATCCTCCCTTGCTTCGCCACCCCAATGGTCTGGATCCAAGAGCGATGACCTTTCCTTGGCCACCAGTGCAGATGATCCAATGGGTTTAGGGTGAGAATACCCTCCGGTTTCTCACAGTGGTAAACGGGCGTTCTGAGGGTTTTCATTTGAAGGACTTCCTTCATCTCGGGCATGACCTTACTCATGAACGTTATGCCCTGGTTGGTAAGGATCTTCTTTGGAAAACCAACTGGCGATAATGAAGGGATTAGATATTTCAATATTTGCTGGGTAGTGTTGCTACGCATAGGGAAAGCCTCAGAATAGTGGGGGGCATAATCCAGGATGACTAATATATTCCAGTTTCCCAACATGGAGGTTTCCAAAGGACCCACTATAGCCATTCCTATTCTTGAAAATGGCACATCTATACTGGGCAAAGGCTGTAAAGGAACTGGCGAAGAGTTTTGGAGGTCAGCCTTTTGGCATAAAGGGCATACTGCACATAGTTTATCAGCGGACAATAGAGCCCGTCAATCACTTGAGTCTGGGTCTTTGCTGTTCCAAGATGTCCAGCAGTGAGGTGAGCATGTGCAATTTCAAGAACCACCCTCCAATGATTCTTGGAGCTACTATCTGGGATCGTGCAACCCCCGTCACTGGTAACATTCCCCCTGTACAATAACCCACATGTTGTAAAAAAAAACAGACCCTCTTTTCTTCTTCCTTCCTCTTCTGGTATTACCTGTAAGAAAACATCAGACAAGATTGGATCGTTCCTTTGTGCAAAAGTAAGGTCTGGCATGATTTAAGTTTCCTCCTGGTCATCTCAGGGTTCTGGTGTGCTAGTAATGGTAGATAGTAATATACCTCCTCAATACTTTTGTATCTCAGGCTGTTTGACTCTGCTCATAGACCTCTGTTGGGGAACACTGCTCTCTAAAATACCTTGGGCCACCTTATCACCTACCCTGATATGAGAGTTTACCATTGTTTTGTTGTAAGAACTTTGTTGCACCTGTACTCTGGGTCTACAACCCCAGCTAACATATGTTAAGCCATACCTCCATGCTAGCCCAGATTTGGATGTTAATCGGATGCATGTACCCTCAGGAGAAGTTAGGATTAGGTCAGTGGGGATTTGCTGTCTCTCTCCTGGCTCTATGGTCAGTTCTTGACTACCATAGGGTCAAAGCCAGTGGACTCTTGTGTAGCCACAGTTGAGGTAGTCTTTAGTTGAGAGTTTAGTAAAATGTAGGCTTCCCTGATTTGGACCAAAAATGTCACATCCCATTACTGACCATATGTGAGGGTCTAGGAGTAATGGACGGATACAAGGGTGGCATGTTGATTGGTAAAGACTTTTATTCACAAAAGAAATGGTGGTGGGGGTTGGAGGAAATCCCTGATAGCCCCAACTCTGAGGGGTTTCCCTGTCTCAACAAAGCTAAGTAATGAAACTGTCAGTGTCAGGATGTCCAAAATTAAGTTTGCAGTCCTGTGTCCAAATCCTAACCTTTCCTCACAAGCTAAACTGAATACAAGGTGGTAGGGGAATGTCTCATGGCTGCCGTCCTCGAGCCCAGCTATGCAGTTCTCGAATAAAAATTTCAACAAAAGGTGTAGACAAATGCAAACAAAGTTCCGCAAGACTTGGGTGGGGGGGGTTTGTGGAGTGGTGGGGGGGAGGGGGTTGCTTCCCTTTCCCCCAAAGTGTTTCCAGTTTTATACAAAATGGTGCCTGTTATCTTCACTGGCTTCAAATGAATCCTTGTTTGTAGCTGGCAGGCCTGCTTTTCCATTTGCTCCGCCACAAAGAAAGTGCCTGGATTCTTTTTCCCAAGCTGTGCAGAGTTCCTTGACCTCCTTTTTCTCATTTCTCCCACCATGGTCCACTCTCCTGCCAAGTAGAAACAATCTTTCTCACCGTCCGACTTGAGTCTTACCCAGAACCTTTGTTTACTCTTCTTCCAAGGTCCCTGAGGGTTTGTTATACAACTCCATCTTCTTTTCCTCTGTGTTTGTATTCAGAGTACTTTTCCCCTGTAAGGGTCCCAAGCCCCCTTCAGTTGGTCAGTTCTGCGATTCTCTAGCTGTTTTTACCCCCTTCTACAGCCTTGGTTTATTCTCCTGCCAAGGTATGGGTGGGCTGCATATGTTTGCCAAGTTCGTATCTGTCCTTTTCCAAGTTTGGGGTGTGCTTTCCCCACGTGGCTCCCACACCCCCTTTTTACGGTTGTCTGCATTCCCTGGACTCTATAAACCCGGTCCCCACTCCCGACATGGGCTGCTTGGCAGGAGAAGTTCTCACTGCCTCTTGTTTGGACCCCAGACCCAGGTTCCACTGTCCAGGGCTTTTCATGATTCGCCCAACAGTGTTTCGGTGTCCCAAACCTCTGCCATGGATGATTGTTCTGGTTTCCCCGACTCTGCTTGGCCGCTTTCTCTGCTCCTGCGGCTCTGCTCAAGCTTCTCCAGCAGGCAAACACTTCTTGTTCGGTGCCCCAGCTCCCTCTGCTGTCAGGAAGTGCTGTCTGCTTCTCACCAACTCGATTCAGCCTCTCCGGAGCATGCCTGTCACCTGGCTACCGTCATGCTCCGTTCTGTCTCTACGTCTCCAGCGTGTTCACAGGCTGCGGCACTCCCAGTCTCTGCAGAAAGAAATAGGAACACTATGTTCCATTCCCGCGTGGGTTTCGAATGAACTTCAAACAATCAGGAGAACGAAAAGACTTGACCAAGCACTTTGGTTTGTTCCTCTTCCTCATCTCAGTATCCTTAATGTGAGTGTAATTAACATCTATTGGAGATTCGTCACAAAAGTACATACGGGCGAGAGAAGGGTTTGAAGCAAAGGTGTGAGGGTTAATGGGATACTGAGTTCTTCCTTTGTGATCACTGTTCTCAATGGGGTCCTCCACTCCCATGAGATCCTCCTGCGGAGTACCACCCACAGGGGGACTATCAGGTAGCAGCTTCACCACTGTGGTCTCATGGGAAGGGTCTTTCCCATCTAAAGCAGTGGTGATGCCTTGGGATTCGTCACACCTGGCAAATGGCCCTTCAGCCACTAAGATAGGTTCAGGCTTTGTGAAAGTATGGCAACTAATTGAAAACAAAGTAAATTCACAAGCTTTTTAATCTTTTCTACTAAAAGTAATTCCAGATTTAAATATCACACTACTTCCTTTCCACCTTTTTTCCCTAGCCCTTCTAGGCCTCCGTAGAGGACCTTAGATAAATTGGATATTAACGTGGAATTGGATTCTGTCTCGCAGGAGTATAGGTATGAATAGGTAAAATGGCCCACTCAGCCCTCCCACATCTACAAACCAAAATACAATGCATTCATAAAGGTAAAACGGGGTCAATAGAGATATTCCTTTACCTTTCAGTGGTAACGCGGACCTGGAGGGAAGGCTACACTCTCAAAAGGGGTGTGAAGGTGAACCAGTAGTAACCCAAATAACACTATCACAATCCAAAATAAAGTGCATGTCAAATCAAGGATTCTACAAAAATATCAACACTTTAAGAAAACACACCCATCTGTATGAAGAACGAAAAGAGATTACTCTACAAAAACCCACCCAAAAGGAAAGAACAGAGAAGATGTAACAGACTGGAGAAAGCTGCACTCCTAGCGTAGTTCCAGGGGTGGTAGGTAAGGTACTACCATAAAGGGATAGTGGGTTGAAAACAGGAGCGATTGTGAGCTAACCAGCTTCTAGTGTCCAAGTGGACTGTGGGGACAATTCTTTATCAACAGTACCTGGATGCAGTTCTTGGTGGGCTGACACATCAGACTGTTGAACGATGATGCAAACTGATCAGGCTCAGTTCGGTCATGTAGGATCGTAGGGGCCCTGGCAACAAGCAGTCATCGAATAGGGATGAATGTAGGTACTCTGTGCAGTGGAACAGAGGTGGTTCAAATGATGCAGGTTGGGTTGTCCCAAGAATGCTTCGCAGTTGGCCAGGCCGAGTCAGGCTTTAGCCTCTCGGAGGGGTCAGTGAGTGACGCTCTAGCGGTTAGTCTGCGGGCGATGTTCATCAAAGTGGTGATTGAGGGTGGGTTGATGTGTTATCGGTGAGGTGGCACTTCTCGGGCTAGCTGGGCCGAGCCGTTGTTGTAACCCCTGTTAGTTAGCAAGTGACCCTCTAGAGGTTCTGTTTCAGTTCCGGTTTTGAGCAGTCACTTCGGGCATAGCAGGTGACATGCTTCTCTAGGACACGATGCAGTGTTGCGCTGGTTTCGATGCAGTGCAATAGTTTGGCTGGTTGGCGGAACACAGACACCAGCACCTTCTCTGTTGTTCAGGATGCAGAGAACACTGGGTGACTGGTTTGGTGTGGTAGAACAGGGAGCCTCGGCTTGTCTGGCCTTCCGGTTTCTATGAGGCCTTTGCAAAGGACTCGAGGACAGGATGCTCCAATTCAGGGTCTGCTCTTCTGCCACAGAAGATCTGTTGCAGAGTGGTTGGTCCTGGTCCACAGCACTGTTCACTCCCTACGGTCTCTGGGAGTGGAAGGCTTTGGACAGTACAACTGTCCCAAAGGAAGGCCAGGGGAAAATGTTCAGAACGTCACTTTGGCCATAAAGGATCCTTGAGGAACTTGGGGAATTCTGCTGAAGGGCTGCAAACCCCCTCCTCTTAAGGGCACAAGACCCCAGGGAATTGGTCTAAAGCTAGCCTGCCTGCTAGCCTGCCTTTTGTGGATCAATCCCTGCTCTTGGCTGAAGTGGACTTTGTCCCAATGATATCACACCCAGAGTGCTTTTCTTCAGAGGAAGTGGAGGAGAAAGGAAAGGGAAAGAGAGAAAACGAGAAACAAGATGGTGGAAGGCTTTTTCTATGATCTTAGTTTAGGGGCCATATTCAAAGGCTATTTCTCTACAAAAAGACCTAATATATATCCCTATACAATACTCGTTATACACAGTTCCAATTAATATTTATAAAACCAAAATGTATTAAATAGCATCCGTAAACATCACCTAAAAAACGCTATATTCTAATTGTTACTCTATACGCAGATTGTACTATTCTCTATTTACAATCAACAAAACTGTTTCAAAAAAATATATATATAAGCTCCTGCATTCTTTACTCCAATTTAATATTTCTGAATCAAGTATTAAAATATAAATATATAACAAAGTGCAAAACTCAGAAGGAAGGAAAATACGGTTAATATCTGTTGTTTTTTAACCACCTTAAATAGTATCTACGATTAAGGAGGAGAGACAACTTGCAGCCTCCTATAAAGGTAGATACTATAGTTAACAAAGTACCAAAAATGTCAATGCAATTCACTGTTTTAACATGCTGCTATTTCTCAGTATCCGTAAACCATCAAAAGAATATAAGTTACTCGGCAGGGCCAGGTATGCCCAACAGCTGGACGAGCTGTAAGAATCTGACTCTCCTCCCCCCCCCCCCTGCCCTGCCTGTAATGTCTGACAAGGCTTACTTCCAAAGGAGTCCACGTATTCCTATGTAGCGTACCTCCAAATCTTAATCCAAAAAAGTTTCTTTATAGCAGCCCACATGCCTAACAGGCTGACTCTGCGCCCTTGTCGCCTCTGCGGGCTTAACGCTGCAAGGGTGTCAGCGTCCTTCTTTTCAGCATGCCACTTCCTGGATGGGTGTGTTCGGCAGTGTTAAAGTGACGGATGCGGGTTAAAAGATCAGTTGGCTGCAGACAAGCAATACTGGCCGCTCAGGTAAAAGAAACTTCAATGTTTCAAAGCATGTCCATTAAGGTCCAAATAACACCTTTATCACCTTAATCACTTTTTAAGAGATGGTCTTTTTGTTCCATTTCATGTTTGAATAGCAGAGAAAGAACGTTGCTTTTAATCCTACTTTGCTATCATTGGTATTTTCATTGAATTCATTAACAAACAGCCCACCTGCCTTGTGTAATCAGGATTTAAAGTCAGTCAGGGGGTAATAAAGAGTTTGATTCCTTACGCTTTACACAAAAAAGAACGGTGTGGCGGAGCAGAAGGACGCGGCCTCTCGGACGACATTTGTAAGGTGTATTTAGGCTGAACTATCCCTATCGCTATGGGGTATACCCTACCTATATGAATAATTAAGGTGCTCTTCAGTCGTCTGAATGGCCAAAAGGAATATTCCTGCTTTCCAAAAACTAATACTAACGGACCCTACTACTAACTTAACAAGCGATTCAAGAGAATTACTCCCTTTACCTGATGTGTATTTCTTCGTCTTTAGACATCTTGTGAATATACAATTCTTAAATAGTCTTTCGTGACTTTTCTTATCAGGTTGTGAAGCTTGGGATAGAACGAAAATGTCGAACCCCTTTACTGCAAACCCAAAAATGGAGGGTGTTTGTTTATTTTTTTTCTTTACCCGTTGTTGAACTTTCTCACAAATATAGGATAGGGGTATTTAGGAATGGAATGGGGAAGCAGGCTGCATGGGTCTCCAACCCCCCCCCCCTAACCCCCCCACATTTTTTTGTCCAGGGAAAAAGTGCAAAGAAACGAAAGAAAAAGTCTGGATTGTCGGGGTTCTCAGTAAAGGATTCTGTATTTTCAAATAGATCCGTGAAGATCACTCATGCGATTATGGACTTTGCTATCCTCTTTATAAATGGCTTTCCTTGACTCTTGTCTAATCCTTGGATCGGTCTTAATGGGCTTTGCATGAACTGGTGAAATAAAGTTTCCTGTATGATATCGTTTCTAGTTCACCTTTTCCTTGCCTGGTTTCTCTGGTGGTTTATTTATCATAGAGGCTTCTTTGGCCTCAGTTCATCATATTATTTCTTTGATATATTCCACTCTCTGACTCTTGACCAAGGGTTAACTTTCCCCTCCTCCTAGACTAGTGGTTTCCTGTCTTATTGATTTCCCCTTAGGGTTTTAAGCCTGCTGGGCGCGTAAACAGCCCCACTTACCTGCATATTGCTGGCAACTCTATCTGTGATGGCAGCTCCTTCCGTGTTGGTTCAACATGACTACGATGCGGCCTGGGTGCAGCCAGATGGGGGACCATTGCTCACCGAAGATCAGCACTGCCATGATTGTTGCCGTGCAGCGGGGTGTAGATCCCGCCCCATGGCTTCCCAGGACATCACTAAGTGTCCATGGTTACCAGGGCAGCGTGTCTATAAAAGAGATCACGCTATAAAAGGCAGTCCTGAGCTGGAAGTTGGTGCGTTGTTACGCTCCTTCCGAGTCCTGTCCTAGTGTCAGTCCTGGCCACTCGTGTCCCTTTAGTTTCCGGATTGCCTGCTCCTTGCTCCATATCACTTAACTAGGTTTTCCCTTATCATATCCATCTACTGCCATACCCTGTTGGTCCCGTTTCTACTTACCTGGTTATGCAGCAATTCAGAAGTCTCCCTGTGGTGCCTCCCAGCACTTTAGCATTCCACAACATCTGCACTGAATATCTACGGCACCCCTGACAGTGCACTGTGCTGTTCCTTTGCCACAAAAAAACTGGGGTGCCATAACATGGCATGGGATGCTCGTTCAAGAGGCCTGTGAGTTCCTTATTCCTCCAGGGCCTACTTGGGGCGTCTCCTGCGTTACCTACACTGCCATTCCCATCACAGCTACTCTTCTAAGACCACGAGACCCAAGAAAGACTCAAGATCCTCAACACAAACGTGAGTCAATCCTTGACACAGGGATGTCTATTATTCTTTTTCAATAAGACAGTTCAAGTTTCTTAACTTTGATTCCAAGTTTTTCTCATTTCTACTGGGACAGGTTTCTTGGAACATCTGAGTCCCTTGTGACCGTACGTTCGTCCCGGGTTCCCCGGTACCTTCCGTACTCTGGGATTCTTAGAGGCTAGGGACTTTCTCCTGTACTACATCTTGCATTCGGTTCCCTCTAGCTGGTGTCCTCGCCAGACAACTCTTGTTCTTTCTCCCGGCTTCTCCGTATCTCTACAAGGAGCCGTGCCATTTGCTGTGGCTTTACCGGGGTGATGTCGACGTCACACTGGCAGCCAGCCCACCACAATGTCACCCCACCAGCGAATCCTCAACTCCAGTCATCTCTGCTTTACATCTCTCGCACTCACCTGGCTTCCAGCATTTGCTTTGCTGGTCGCACGCAACTCTGAATTTCGCAGGCTCTGAGTCCTTCTGCGGCCCTGCCTCCTGCTTACGCTACCAGTGGACCTTCCCTGCTTCGGTATGCATTCCTCTCTCTCTCCTTTGATAAGTACTACTCTTTAACCTATCCGTCGCAGTGGATTGATGATTTCCATTTAAAGAGACAACTTCTTTCTTCCTCATTATAGCACAGTTTTTCTTTCTCTTCAGTCAAAGACTCTGTTCTTGGAAGTATTTGATATGTTAGATAGTCCTGTGTATGCCATCAAATAAATTGGCTTAGGGAGTTCCTCACAGGAACAGGAGTCTCTCCCGGTGAGTTCCCACTTACCTCAACGTCTAGTGAGGGTGTTCTGGAGTGGGTTCACCTGCTTAGCCTCACAGGGGTAGAGAGGGCTCCCATTGGGGAGAAGGGTCGAAATCGCTCAATTCATCACAACGGATTCCTACTTAGTGCACGTTCCATTCTGAAAGCCTGCAACATCCTGATGCCTAAAAGTGACTGTCATTTTTTCATGTTTACAAATTCTTGCCTCTGTTTATTTCTATTTCTTTTTGTATTGAATGGATGTACAGGTGATGACACTGTTTTTCAATATTCCAATTCCTTTGAGAAACTATTTGCAAAGGTAATAATAAAATGATAGGCAAAATGATAGTTTTATGTTTTTTAGAAACAGCTTGCTCTCCGTTACATGTTGAAAGATCGACATTTAGAGATATTCAGTGATCATGCATTCTGTGGTGGAGCTGGAGAACAAGAATTCTAAGTAGCATTTTCATGGGCGTAATTTTAGGGGGGGGGGGGCGGACGAGGGTGTTTGTCCGCCCCAACTTTCATGGCACACCATTTTGTCCCCATTCATTTGGCTGGGGCACCTTTTAAACAGATGTCATGTCCCCCCCAACTTTTTCAGAAAAGTTACTCCATTGAGCATTTTTCCTTCTTTGACCTGTCCAATTTCTGTCTCACTATGGTTTTCTGATCAGTGTATCTGTTAACCTATGCTCGCATATTTGTTTCAGTGTGTTTGATAATTTTTCTCTGTTCCATGTACTTGTGTCAGTGGCTCTCTTATCCATGTATTAGTTTCTGGGGCTGTTTTAGTTGTAGGTATGTCTTATCTTTAAAAAACAATGTGTGCTGTATTGGAGGATGGGTTTCAGGAGCTTTGTGAGTCTGTGTGTGGCAATATTACCCTGGGGTATTAGAAACGCAGCCTTTTTACCTAAATGTCTAGTTGTGAAGTGTTGTCTTGTGGAGCAGTCTCTGATGCTTTTGAGTGTAGGGTGGAAGCGGTTTCTGATGCTGAAAGAGAACAAAGTCTTAAATGAGATTAAATTGTAACATGGTATGTGATGCTGTGGGTGGGAGATGGTCTGTGAGTGAGGTAGAGTAATAGTAGCTGGTCTCTTCAGATTAGTTTTGGATTAGAAGCGATGCATTGGGAAAGCATAGATGAGTACACACTTTGGTGCTGTTTAAAGGTCACTTCTGTGTTACTGGTTTTATGTGCCTTAATCATATGGGGAGTAGTTTAGGGTGGGTCGCACAAAGATAAGCTGTGTATAGCATCTGCCCTTGTTTATGCCTCCCATTAGCCTGTCTGCACCAGTGTCACTGCTCATGTCTCAGTGGCCTTCTTTGACTCTAACCTCTGTTTTTCCGGTTCCTGTATGGGAATGTATAATTGCATCACTCTGTATTACCTGGCAAGCTGGCAGTGTTTTCTTGTCTGAAATAAAAACTTTTACCACGCATCTATGTGCCGCCCACCTGTGAGCAAATGGCTACCCCAGAGAATCCTGCTGCGTGGCAAGCTTTGTTTCTTCACTGCGCAGTCCTGCCTTCCAACCATTTTCTCATTAGTGCATTTCTCAGATCTTTGCAGTCAGGTACTAAGAGACACTGGGCCTCACTACAAATCAGGCGGTCCGGAAATAACGGTGGCGGTAAACCCGCCGCCACCGTTGTTTCCGGACCACCTGATCCCGACTCCTGCAAGCGGGTTTAACACCGCCCGCCTGCAGGCGGACGAGTAAACACAAGCGGCATTGCAAAAAGCTGCTGGTGTTTGAATGATCCCCATTCCCATTGAGTCCCATAGGACTGTTGACGCTGTTGTACAAGTCCCATAGGACTCAATGGGAATGGGGATTAACACCATTCTGCCTCCGTGATTCCCGGGAAACCGGGGTTGTAATGCCCCGGTAATTCTGGGAATCACAGAGGCCGAATGGTAATACGAGTCTGGCGGTAACCAGGCGGTTTTAACGCCTCGGTTACCGCTGGACTCGTAATGAGGCCCACTGTTAGGATTTTCCTGCCAAAGACCAGTCTGGGCTTAACAGTATTTTGTGTGTTCAGCGGGGAATCTAAGCACTGATTAGAGCTGGCACCACACCATTTTCTGTTGATAGGAGGGAAGCAAGGAGACGTACAGTTCTTATAAAGCTAAAGTTCCCATTTCATTATTTTCCCCACATGGAAAGTAAAGGGGTTGTGTACCGGCGAGAGTGGCTGTGGATGCATGTTTAGCGTCCTTTGGGCATGCAACCTTTCTTAGTGTGTGCATATGTATTTTGCGAGAGACATGCATTTGTGTTAGTGTGACTGTAAAGAGTGCATTGGTGGTGTCTGTTTCTCTATAGCGTTTCACTTCGCAACCTTTTAGTTCACATCAAATGCAAGATCGTACATCCAATGCCACATGGACTATGCTGAACGTCTGGGGAGCATTTGATGAAGAGAACTCATAAACTTTTGAATAATTCCCCAGTGAGGGTACGGCCCAGAGCGGTTTTACTTCTTTAAAAAGTATTTCAGACCAATTCAAAATTGCTGTCCTTTATTCCTCTGTCCTTCACAACTGCTTTAGAATTGTCTGCTGCCAAGGAAAGACCTCATCAAGCTTCTGCAAAAGAATGCTGTCACCTGAAGATGTACTTCTTACTTAGCAGACCGAAACCCGATCCTGGTAGTTTTTTAGATTTTGCTTTTATAGCTTGCAAATCTTTTTTACCTATACTTCTCCAGCATTGGATCTTTCAGGGTTCAGATGCTGTGAATATTTCCCGTCAGGCTGGGAAACCTCTGTAAGTTTAACATAGCGTTTTACTATGGAAGACTTTGACACAGAGTGTCCTATCGACGTCTTTTTTGGTTGCTTTAGGCTGCACCAATAGGATGTCTAGTATAAATAGCCCGCCCTGCAGCTTCCCTTCAGATTTCAACCGTCTCCAAACTGTTGGCATCACCTCGTGTTTCTCTCAAATTGCTCTTCGAGTTCTACACATGCTTTCGCTGGTCGTTCTTTCCAGGCTCGATATGTCATCTGTGGGCCTGAAAGAAATCACTGTTTATGCCTTGTGCGACCTTCCGCCTAAAGAACGTGTTCGATGGGGATGGCCATGCAGACTACCTTTATTGCCTATATCCCATTCATTCCGCAGACAACTGTGAGGTTTGTCAAGGCTTCTCGCAGAAGACAGTCAAGGACCGCAATCGGCTGTTGATTTGCTGGATAAATGAGGGGACTTACCCGGGTTGGGAGGTTGGTTCGGCCCGAGGGGGCAGGTCCTCTACTACGGCGTAGAAGGTGTCATCACTCCCGAGGGCGCGGTCGGCGGAACCCACCTCTAAAGAAGCGGCGCACAGCAGGGCCTGTGTTTGGAGGTGGGGCCTGGCAGGGAGTCATCTGGCCCTAGGTTGGTGCATCGGAGTAGAGGGTCGGATCCCTCTCAGGACAAGGCTCCCAGGGCTGAAAAGTCAAAGTCTGTGAGTTCCATACTGTCGAAGTCGTTGACGCTGTTGTACAAGTCCCCCAGGGGCTGCTGAGGAGAAGGCGAAGTCTCGCATGTCCTCCTCGTCGACAAAGCACTCGTCGTCGAAAGACCGGCACCGTTCCTCTTCAGGCCGCGAGTCTCCCAAACATCAATCGGGCTCCACATCCAAACGGTCCACTTCACCAGAGAAGGCCAGGCCGGTGGCGGCTTTGGTTCCGTCGCTGAGGGGTTTGTCTACACATGTCCCTCCGTCGACAGTGGTGGTGCTGCCCTCTCTTCCTTCGCCGACCGTGGTGATGACTGCTCCGTCATTGATCGCGCTGGATTCCTCGTCGACGTTCATGGGGGCAGGTGCTCCGTTGACTTCAGAGGTGCTGTGACAGTCGGGGTCCGGCCTTGGGCCGTTGCTCCCATTGTAGATTCTGCAGCAAGACCCCATGACGTACGCCTTGGACTCGAGTCCGGAGCAGGAAAGTCAGCTGTTTTTCGATCCGTCGGCGGTGGATCTGCCGCAGTATCCATTGGTGAATCTGCACTTGATGCTGTCCATGCAGGTGCTTACCACGCTGCAGTCGCTGTTGGGGCAGTTGGATGCACGGCTGCCAGTCCCTCCATGCCCGGTGGGTCCCATGAAGGAGGAGGAGCGGGTTGTGCCGCAACAAGATGGTGTGGGTGCACCTCGCCTGGGCCTCCCGCATACGTCACCTACGGTTCGGCTGCCCGTGCGGTCTCCGGTTGGTTTCGCCCCTCCCCAGACACATCACAACCCACATCTGAGTCTGTGGTGTCGGCGGCGGCTGGCCGTAAGGCTCGTAGTCAGCACAAGTGTATGACGCCCCCGGACAATAGAGACCCGGATGCAGGATGCGTTCGGCAAGAAGGTGCTTACGGTGGGGGCTACGACGGTCAAGGCGGTCAACTCTTTGGTTATAATGGCTCGATATGACAGGGAGATGTGGCACCGGCTGGCTCCACCCTTGGATCATTGCCTGATCAATAAAGGAAGGAGGCAATGCTGCTGGTTCGAGAGGGGGAGGAAGCCTCCAACCACAGCATTAGCATTGCAGTGGACCTGTCAGAGTTGTAATTCAAGCAGATCAACAATGGTGTGGTTCTCCGTCGGCAGGCCTGGCTGCGTTGTACTGACTTCAGGCCTGAGGTGCACCACAAAGTGGTAGATATCCCATGTGAAGGGAAGCAGTTGTTTGGTACTAAAATTGACAAGGCGTTGAAGGTGATGAAGGAAGACTCTGATACTGCGAGGTCACTGGACACGCTGCAGAGTGGATGCTCTTTTCGCCCCTTTTGTGCATTTCGCGGAGCCTCGGGAAATGTCAGATTTGTAGGTTCCTGTGACAGGGGATATGGTCACCCCAGTTATACTTCACAAGGGTTCCGACGTTCTTTCCAGTCCACAAAAAGGGCCACAGACTTTCAAGCGCAGCACAAGAGGGGTCTGGCAGCCTCAGCTAGTAAATGCCGGCAGTCCAGGCCTTAGCAATGAATGCCATATTGGCAGTCAACTAGGGGCAGGGTGATGTACCATATCGACGAGTGGCAGTCTATCACTATGGACAGATGGGTGCTGGATGCAGTACCTTATGGCCACTCGTTGGAGTTTCGGCGCTGCAACGCCCTATTCCACCAGTAAAGGTTTTGTAGCTGCATCTATCAATTTTGCGGCAGGAGGTGCGTCTGATGTTGGAAAAAAGGGCGATCAAACTGGTCCTGTTGTCGGAACAAGGATAGGGGGTGTACTCCTGGTATTTTGTAATCAAAAAACCAAATGGAAAGTGGCACCCTATTCTGGACCTTCAGCCGTTGAACAAGAATTTGTAGCGCCTGAAGTTCAAGATGTTGATGTTACAGGATGTCATATGCTCGGTCCATCCAGGAGAATTCTTGACGTTGTTGGACCTCGAAGACGCCAATTGCTTCCCAAACATCGCAGGTTCCTGCGGTTTGTGGTCGGCGACGATCATTACCAGTTCTGGGTACTCCCGTTTGGCCTCAAGTCTGCTCCCAGCACCTTCACCAAGTGCCTAGCTCCGGTGGCGGCCTTCCTCCACAGGGGATCATGTTTACCCATACCTGGACGATTGATTGGTCAGGGGTGCGTCTCCTCAAAGGGCGTCAGTCTCTCTCCAGGCAGCAATGCTCCTGTTATAGCAGCTGGGCTTTGCAGTCAACTTCGCAAAATCTTGTCTGACGCCATCCAGGGACGTGGTTTTCCTAGGGACCCAGTTTCACATCCTGAATTGTCGTCTAAGGCCAATGCAGGAGTTGCTCGCCTCCAGGTGGTCAGAGTCTCCGGTCCTGGTCCGACAAGGTGGTAGTCTCCCGGGCTTTGGCAGAGGCCCTGCGGTGGTGGACCTGCTCCGACAACATTGTGAAGGGCATGCCCCTGGTGGAGCCGGACCTTCTATACACAATAGTGTCGGACGCATCCCAGGTGAGTTGGGGTGCGCATCTCAACCAGTTTCAGGTTCAGGGGATGTGGACTCTCAAGGAGGCGTCCTTTACATCAACATTCTGGAATTGAAGTACGCTGGGCTCTGAAGCCTTTTCTGCCTCTCATTCAGGGTACAGTGCTCTGCGTTCTGACAGACAACTCCAACACAATGTTTTACCTGTGCAAGCAGGGTGGCACACACTCACTGCTCCTGTCCCGGGAGGCTCAAGTGGTCTGGCATTGGGCCATTGCTCACGGGATTCACATCACCGCTTACCAGTTGCGGGAGTGCAGAACATTCAGGCGGATGCTCTCAGCAGGGACACGGGTCAGCTGCACGAATGGAAACAGAAGGACGCCGAAGTGGCAGGAATTATCACGAAATGGGGCACTCCCCCTCTGGACTTGTTCGCAGCCCGGAAAACAAGAAGTGCTGTTTTTTGCCAGAAGGGTGGCTCATCCGGACTCGAGGGGAGACGCAATCTCATTCCTATGGGTGGCCTGTTCGCATAAGCGTTTCCTCTGATCTAGAGAACGAAACCGATGGTCCGCAAGGTCCAGTGCATGGTGATCCTGGTGGGCCAATTTTGACACCGGCAAACTTGGTTCTCGGATCTGCTTCATCTTGCGTTGGACAACCCACTTCTTCCGGGATCGGAGCCGGATCTGCTATCAAAGGAAGATGGAAAGGTGTGACATCACGATCCAGGTTCTCAGTCTTGCGGCGTGGCTCCTGACCAATCCGAATTTGGCTATCTAGAAATCCCGCCGGCTTGCTGTCTGATCTTGGCAGCGGCAAGGGCACCAACTACCAACGTATCGTACAGTCGGAAGTGGACTAGGTTCTGTACCTGGTGCGCTGACCAACCGGACTTGCAGCCATTAGGTGTCTCCAGCTCAGCTTCTGCCATATTTTCTACTGCTGGCGAAGGGGGGGCTGTCGTCTTTGATCAAGGTCCATCTGGCGGCCATCTCCAGGTTCACGAGACAGCACAACTCTATGCCTCTGTTCAATTAGAGGTTGGTCAATCATTTCCTCAGAGGTCTTTTCAGGACGTTTCCCCCAGAGAAGAAGTTTGCTCCGGTATGGAGTCTCAATGTGGTACTCTCAGCTCTCAAGAAGCCGCCGTTTGAACCTATGTCGGCAGCGACGATGAAGTTCCTCACGTGGAAAGTCGCTTTTCTGGTGGTTATTACATTGGCCAGGAGAGTCACTGAACTTCAGGCTCTGGTCATCGACCGCCGTGTCTGCGGTTCATGTGGGACAAGGCTCTCCTGTCTACTAATCCGCACTTTATCCCTAAAGTGCCGTCAGAGTTTCACAAGAACTCTACAATTGCTTTGCCCACTTTATTCGGTAAGGCTACCACTCCTGCGGAGAAAGCGCTGCATTCCTTGGACGTTAAGAGAGCGTTGAAGTGTTATCTCGACCAAACTCTAGGCTTCAGGAAGTCAAGGCAGCTGTTTGTGGCTTTTGGTCCCTCCAACAGGGGGCTGTCAATCTCTAAGCAAGGATTTTCCCATTGGGTTTCCTCTACGATTTCCTTCTGCCACGGGAAGGTTGGCAAGCCTTTGCAGGCCAGTCCTAAGACCCATTCTACAAGATCCACGGCGTTGTCAGCGGCGCTGTGGGCGGGTATACCGCTCAGTGACATTTGGCAAGCAGCATCTTGGGCGGTGCTGCATACCTTACCAGACACTACTGGCTGAGGCAACATGTGGAGGATGCGCAGGTGGGATGTGCGGTCCTCCAACGCAGCTTCCGGGGTTTGGTTTGTTCTAATAGTGTGTGTTTCTCATGCCTATTGTTGGATTGATTTTCATTATGTTGGTTACAATGGCCGGGGGGGCATGGGGTTTTGGTTTGCCTGTCGTGCACCGCTAAGTTGTCATAGTGCTATGTTAACTATTCACAGCATGTGAATCCATGAAAGATCCAATGCTGGAGAAGGGAGTAGTTTCTTACCTGTAACTCCATTTCTCCAGCGTTGTCATCTTTCATGCACTCGCATGCTCCCACCGGCCGCCCCTGCAGGCAAACTTTGGTTCGGTTTTTCCTCTTTGGGAGGTTAAAATCTGAAGGGAAGGCGCGGGTGCGGGGCTATTTATACTACACGTCCTTTTGGTGCAGCCTAGAGCAACCAAAAAGGAAGTTGATAGGACACTTGCGTCAGTTTTCCATAGGGAAACGCTATGTTAGTTACCGAGGTTTCCCAGCCTGACGGGAAATATTCACAGCATGTGAATCCATGAAAGATACCAAAGCTGGAGAAATGGAGTTACAGGTAAGAAACTACTCCCTTTGCAAAGTCTGCCGTCTGGCAGTTGGTCCAAAATAATACACTTTTACTAAACATTGTTTAGACATTGATTAGGGCGGGTCAGAAAAGAATAGGAGCTGTCTATGAAGTATGCATGGTATCCAAAATGATCTTTTGAATCTACTCTCTCCTAAGGTTGTTTTCTTATGCCATTGGCTTTGGTCATCAAGCGGAGGTGCAGAGAGAAGGCTGACTACCTCCAAAACCTTCAATAGTAATAAGGGATTTTCCTGTGCCGGTGATGTGGGGCAAGTCCTGTAAATGAATAATAGGCCTTATTGGGCAATTTCAATTCGCAATGTGGTGTCTTGGCTCCATGGGGGAAAAAAACTTGTGCACATCCTATAATTGTATTTTCCTGTGGATATTTGCAAAAAGTGTACTTCGGGATCGCAATGAGAGCAAGTGACAATGTTGTGGAACAGTTTAACTCTGCACACTGGAGACCCTAAAATATAGCAACTGGTAAATCTGAGAACTTAGGGCAGTCTGAACAACTCACCAAGATGGAGGAGCTACAGATCAAATTATCTTCTGAGCCATAGGACCACTTCTGAGGCAGAGTCCTCAATAATTCTAGAAGAGGGGATAATAAAGTACTCATTCAATGAAGCGCTCCTGTCCCACAGAAGGTGCTGCCAAGACTGGTCTAATAAAAGTTCACCCCATACTTACAGGGTGAAAACATTCAGTAAGGAAATGAATGCATGCAAAAAAAAAAAAATTAAACCAGGAGGGTATATGACAAACTCTTAGGATCTTTAAAAGCAAAAACAGGGAATTTGAGACCTTAACGACGTTAAAGGGCCTGAAAAATACATTATTCAAACCCTTACCAGTACACACCAAGATTGTGCAGGTAGCCATAAGATTCAAGGCACCGAAAGACAACCTCTTGGGCTTTACAAGCTTTATTCCAGCATTACAAAATACAAACGTCATAAGTGAGCAACCTATTTTCTAGACAAATAATTAACGGCACATAGAAAAAAACAATTTTGTAGAAAAAAGAAACTAAAAAGGAAGGGAAAACAAGGGGATAGAGGAAAGTAAGTCGGAAACCAGGAAAGGACAGAAAACCAAAAAGCAATTGGTTAACCAATGGAACCATCAATGCAAAATCAATGAAACATTGAACCAAATAATTACAAATCTGAATTCACACAGCAATAGCAATTTCAACTACAGAGACTTCCCATTGTGGGTCAAAAAATAAAATTCAACCGTAGACCTCCAGGAATCTATTCCAAATATCCCAGAATTTCTCAACATCATCCGCATTCTTTGCCTTCTCATAAGTTGAAATAGTTAAAAGTGCATCCACCCATTCATCAATGTTAAAGGAGAAGCTCGACTTCCACAATCTCAATATCATCCTCTTAGCAATCATGCTGGCTCGGAGTATCCAAGTCGCCTGCCCAAAAGAGATGTCATCAACTTTTGAAACGTCCCCTAGAATCAGCAAGGTAGCAGAGATGGGAAAACGTACAGCTCAAACCCAGTCCCAACCTCTCACAAATGTACTCTTAGAATGTCTTTGTCTTAGGACAGAACCTTATCAGATGACTGAGGGAAGGACAACCTCACTGTACAAGAGAACGTGGTGTTGAAAGCCTCCACAACCATTGGGTGCACACATCATCAGAAAGGCCCATCCTTTGGAAAAGCCTATGCACTAAAAAGCTTGCCCAAGACCAATTGCAAAGAAGGCTTTTCCAGGCATGTTGCAGAAATTCAATAGGTTGTATAGATTAATACGTGACAATAGAGCAAAATTCATAGGAGGAATTGTCTCCTACTCCTTCATTGAAACTTTCATGCAAGTTTATTATATAAAGGAAATATCTCAAAAGAAGGTAAAGCTTACATTTCGGCAAGGTTTGCACAATGTAAATGCACTCATGATGGGCATGACCGCAAGGGGCCAAAGAAGACTGCTCAAGATCAGCTTCTGGGTCCTTTCAAAATACCCAAAGCGTAATCAAGTCCTTTACTACTTGCACAAGGGTGATACTGAATCTACTTCCCTAAGTGAGGTGCATTTAACATGAGCCAGTGTGTGCCTGGACTCCTTATATCAAGGATTCACCAGATGATACTGAACCTCTTTCATCCTCCGCACTTTGTGATGCCCAGAAGAAACATTCTGCTGTCAATAGAATGTCTGCAACTAGATACAAGATTAATATGCAGACGGAAGAGCACGACAGTGAGTTGTAAACCAAAATCACGTCCAGACAATACCCATAATATGGTACAGGTAAAGCAAACCATGCTTAATCCAGCTACATCTAGATATGTTTCAGGGGTCACCCGAAATCCTATACAAAGATAGTGGCTATGAAAAGACATTGTGCATCAACATCTGAGGCACTATTTAACAAGGAGAGCAAATTTATGCCAAATTGGTAGGAATTTTGCCACAACAGTGGCATAGTGTATGTATCAAAAACTCAGCACTTCTGGCGTGGTATGATCCCTCCAAGTGTGCTGAAATACAGGCTTTTACTAAAGTTAGTTTAGTCAGTGCTCACAACACATCTACATAGACACATTTCACATGTGGACCCATAACCTTGATGACTAGCTAGTAGGGGCGATTACAGACACTAGCCAGAATGCTCACAAATGCCACAGTGCAACTCCTACATTTTCTTGGATTTATGGTCATTGACACAACATCAAGTCACACAGGACAAGGACTTCTTAAAGCTTTTTATCCACAGAAGGGGATACTGGTCTTTGTGCCAGCAGTTTCACTTTTGCCATCTGTCAATGTCTGACAGAGGAATTGTCAGGAAGTGGGAATCTGTTAAGGTGACGGCAGGCATGGATATGAGTTTGGTTCAAGCTGTGTCCTTGTAGAGATCTCAAGATGCGCAAGGACAGGAGGATGCCTAGAACCTGTTATTCTTGCAGCAGAATTCACCACTTAAAGATGGTGGCTGCTGATTGCAGTGTTTAGCTTACTGTTTGCATAAGCCATTTTTCTGATCAACATTCTAGAGGTGTTATTGTAGGTGCCTTTCAACTAAAGCCATCCCTAAGCAACAGCTATTTTGTAGTTCTTTGTTTATTCTGGGCCTATAGAATCCTTTTGTGTGAATCATTTCTCAAGGGATCGCATTTTTGTTTCTCTTTGTTTTGTTACTTATGAAATATAATGGATCGCACTAATGCATGGAGCATTGTGAAAAATCAGTTTTTTTCCTCTCACCGCCCAATCTGCTATGATTTTTATTACAGATATTAAAGAAATTATTGTGATTTTCCCTGAAGAAACCCAGATGGCTAAACTGATGTTCATACAGATGTCACACTTTACTAACAGTCTAATTTGGACATGGAAAACATTTGGAACTATTAATGACAATATACACTGTATGTATTTAACCATATGATGCATGGCATTTATTTATTCTTGGGAGTAGCGCTTGTATCTAGCAATACATGTTAGTTTATCAGAAATGATCAGCAATGACCATAGCAATCTAGGTAACCTGTATTAGTGATTTTGCAGAGTGGTCGTTTTTGGAAAGACGTTGTTGGTACCAGCTTAATGAAGGAAACTCTCACTAGAGCAGATTCATTATTTTCCTAGTTGGGTTTCCTTTCTCCCATTACAATTGCCCAGATTGGGGGTGGGTCTTAGCCGGGATACTTGTCAGTTGGAGGGGGCTATGAGCTCTACACAGCCTTCTAGGGGCAACTTCCTGGGGCCATGATTGCCACAGGCCTGCACTCCATTGCATGCGCTTGGAGAGTTGGGAGCTAAAAAAAAAGCACAAATCTCTAAAATCTTTAAACCAGATTTCAAACAAACCCTATGTTCAGCGTTATATTTTTAACACACGCAGGTATTTTCGTGGACAAATATATCCATGCACAACACAATCTGCCTTCAAACAAGGTTCCTCATCCCATTGGTACTCAAACACTTGATAGTCGACCCCCTTTCAATCCACTTATCAGAGGGGCTTCAACGGGTGTGATGAATCCAATGGAGTCCATTCCCGGTGGTGACCTCCTTCCATGTGGCCAGGGGACGGCAGGCGTCACCTGACCCTGGGGTGGCTATATGGGGGAGATGTCATGCCTTCATTGGGTGAGACATGGTACCCCCATTTTTCCTTGAAGATAGCCCTCCCATATCTAATACCCTCATGGTCTATTGTCACACATCTACTCCTTCTCCTATGAAGAATAGGGAAAAACTTTCCCCAAGACCTGTAGGCCAACCTTCCAACTTTGGTCTGCCTTGTGAAACCTATGAAACCGCTGTCTCCAGTTCCACCTATCAATCTTGCAGGACTGTCTTGCCATTGAAAACCATTGAGAAGGTTTATCCAAGTTTTTCAAGCCAGTTGTCAAAAATGAACATCCTTTCCCAGAATTGCCAAAATACTGGGATGAGGAAAAGGATTGAGCAATGCAGAGCAAAGATGGCCGCAAGGTCAGCGAGCGCTCTAGTTTTTCCTCACATACACCTGTGCCTGGGAATTTTAAGAGCAGAGGCAGAGAGTTGAGGTCCACTACTGTGTGTTTGCAGGTGAAGGAGAGCAGTGCTTCACTTACTGGAGCCTGGAACGAAGCAGACATGTCAAGTGATGGCCACGAGAGATGGAGAAAACCAAATGGAAACAGTCACAGGAAGGAAACAAACACTTTACCAGGTGGCCGCAGAGAGTACAGGAATGCCAGGTCCACCCAGAAACAGCTGGTACACCGGCGCGTTTTAGCGGCCACACCGTATGCAAGTAGTTGTAAATCAAGCAACCGGGAGAGAAAGAGCGAAAGGACTTGTTAAAGAGTTTGAAGGCAACGGATCCACAGTTCACAATACAATGGTGTATAAAATCAAATGTGGGGATGGTAGAAGGCCTAACTTGCCCTATGTTATGGTGGGATTTCACTACCTGTGCGAAACTAAGGAAAGTCTGAGTTACTGAGTACAACTCAAAAATCTGTATGTCCAAAGCCTATGCTTACCCTCAGCTAAAGCTAAAAAACGTGTAGGGATGTCAATCCCAAAGAAGTGGTGTTCAACATAAAGTTCTGAATTTCGTCCAGCTCTTAACTTCCTATACAGCTCCCCTTCCCCAAGTTTAAGAAAGCTCCATAAAAAAAATCTCAAGATTTACATTGTTCAAGTTCAAACAGTTCCACACAATCCTCAAGTACCCTTCCCCTAGTTCAAAGTGACACAGTTCAAACAAAAGGGGTCTTTAGGCCCTGTCCTCAAGACAGTATTTATATTTCAAGTCTCAGGGATCCCTTCCCCAAGACTTCAATCGTAGCAACCAAAATGTCTTCCGGTCTTTTAAAGTTCAACTTAACTCTGGGTCAACCTAACCCACCTTGTTTGCATCACCAGCTCACTTCCAGTGCTTCTCCTTGGTTGGTTTCACAATTTCTTTCTTTCACAATATAGGGCTCACTGGTCTAGGCGCAGTTCTCATACCACACGGTCCACCCATCACAGTACGCACATCAGGACCACCCCCCCAGGCTCCTCAGGCCACACACATTCTTATTCGCCCTTGCGTACTGATTCACCTTCACTTGGCATCTCTTTGTTGGCCTCTTGACTTTGTGCTATTTTATACTCTTCTGGCTTTTCCCAGTTAGTCTCCTGGCTTTGCAACAATGTACTTACACACCTCTTGTCAGTCTTTGACCTTGCCACATTGCATCAGTTCATAAAGTTCACTTTGTCGTGGTCTTGTGTATGCCTGTAAGGAAGGCATGGTATCAAACAGTGAAGACAGACACAAGCAATCACAGTTCAAGGGTGTTTATTGAACTTCAAAGGATTGGTTGAATGCCTATCTAAGGATAGGAGCAACCTACGACCATCAAATAATAAGGCCGTCCTAGTGGAGTCGCTGTCAAAATAAAAGGGCCTATACTAATACACCTATTGCCAATCCTTATTTTTAAATACAGATTGGTGTGGAACAACAATGTTTGCAAAAAGAAAAGTGTTCAAGAAATAATGTGTCGGTATAGTTGAGCAGTTGGCTTCCCTTTCCCATGTTTTCAGCACGGGGCAAGACTGCACTGCACGCACTCTGGCTTCTCGACACAAGGATACAGTTTAAAGCATAGGTAGCAGGGCCTTCTGCCAACACTTCTTTCCCGAGTAACAGTCTCCTATTGCAGAGGTCCAGTCGTAACAAACAAGCACCAATGTTACTTTCTTATCAGGATTCTCACATTCACAAGTTCTTGCTTCCAGTATTCATCATGTGTCTCCCTCCTTTGGGCCAGATGCCCTTTTAACACAGTGTTCACAATTGGTCTCCCTCGCTCTGGCCCCTTTAGCACTATGTTCACATTTGGTCTCCCTCTTTCGGGCTCAGACCATGGATCTCCCTCCTTCGAGCTCTGACCCCTTTAGCCCAATGTTCACAATTGGTCTCCTTTCTATGTTTTCCTCTTTGTATCACAAATTAAAGACTTTTGAATGTGCAATGGGTTTTGCCTAAACCTTTGCATGACCACTTCAATTCACTTCACTTATCATTCTCATCAATCTACTTTCGTTTCTGCGACTTCTTGGCTGGATACCTTACTGAGTCCTTCGACTGATCCCCTTCGCCGTGCCGGACCACTCTGTCAATGGTGTTGTATCTTTCTCCGTTAATGTTAAAACATCCATCAGAAATTAAGCTTTTCTCGCGTCTTTCATCGCACAAGTTATCAATCTTTGTTCTTGCTCTCTTTATACAATGTTGCCGCTTGCAACCTTGACTCCAACACAGACCGGTCTTGCATCAGTCTCCCCAACTCACTGGCTGTGTTGATCTCGGGCACTGCTTTGATCTTGGAGCCAAGGACGGTACCACAGCGACTGTTCCTCCCTGACTCGGTCAGCCGTTCGGGAAGGCGCTTGGTATCTGCGACACTCCATACAGGATTCTTCAGTCTGGTTTCCTGGCCTTATGCTTTCTAATCTGAAGGGTTCTAGAGCATAACGGTTTCTCGATGGAAGGGTCAAGGGTATCTCCCTCCTTGTGTACCCTTCTTGGTTTACCGTCTTTCTTCCCTCGTTCAGCTGCCATCAGGGAAAATACTGTTCCTTCGTGTGCTTTGCGTTTCGTAGAGTGTGCTCTCGTGCTCCGCCTTTTATCCGAGTGGGGAAGCTTAATGGAAGTCGGGTGTGAGTGGTTATCAGTAATTGCCTGACCATAGTACCGGGACATGTCGGGTACAATGCTTGTGAGTCTGTTTTCTCCAAGAGCGGGCTGTCTGATGTGAAAGTGTTTGTGTAGGGAAAGGGGGCGGAGGGGTAGAGTTCTTAAATATCCTACCGGGTAGGATGGGGTAAAGGTGTGGCAGGGAGGGGGATACCGCGTTTCGTCATAGTGTCCCACTCCCCGAAGACCCCTCACCCAGGTGATCCTCCAGCACTGGTCCACACCCAGGGTCTGGATCCAAGGGCGATGGCCGTGCCGTGGCCACCTGAGAGAGAAAGGCAGACCCCCGGGTACTAGCGGGTGAGACTAGCTGCTTGTGAGACTAGACTAGCAGCAGCTGCTCATTCTCCATCAAGGAGGCTCCCACACCTCGAGGATGTTGGCCGGCATCCTGGCTCCTCTTCATGTGCCACCACGGCTGCCTCATCATGGAAAAGGTCCCCTGGTCTCCCCTACACAGGCCTCCCTGTTTCTTCATTCTCTTCTCCACTGGTCTCCCTTCATACACCTGCAGCCCCTCTTTTTCCTAATTGCCTGACCCTAGTTAATCGGACATGCCTGACCCTCGCAGAACTCTGCAAGCATCTTCCTTGTCCCAGTACTAAAGTGGTTAAATGGGGGTGTAGTTTTCATTACTCCTAGTCGCCTCTTCCTCGTCAAAAATGAGGGGTAACTGCTTTATAGTAACCCATAAAGGATGGGGGAGGGCAAGGCTGGTCCTCAATAGGAAGAGGGGGGTGCCATGTGTCGCCTGTGGGCACCCCACTTCCTATCCACAAGGACCCTCCACCCAAGTGATCCTCCCCCGCGTCTCCACCCCCAGGTTCAGGATGCAAAAATGATGGCCTTTCCCTGGCCACCTGAGAAGCAGATCTAGGGGGGAGTAGGAGTGAGAATACCCTCCGGTTTATCACAAGGAGGAATTAAACTACGAGCGAAACCCTTAAAATATGTGAATGTATACAGTGACGGTATGAGAAACGCGGACAGGATAATATATCAAGAAGATACATTCTCGTGCATGGGGTCTGGCATGGACGCACATGCTCATGAATATTCCTCGTCAGACTGGGAACCCACGGTAAAAAAGGAAAGCAGTTTTGCTTTAGCCTGAACACTTCTTATCTGTTCTATAACCAATCACTGTCCTTTGGGTCATACTGCCCCCAGTCAATGACAATAATCTCCCTAAGCTCCACCCCTGGTGGCCATCTTCTGATTTTTACCACACATTTCAGTGTTGGGCGTCCTCTCGTGTTTTTTGCTTTTTTTGGATAACTTTTTTCTTCAATCCTTTCATCCTCGACCGTTGCGGTTGACTACCGGCAGCGTGGACCCGTTGGCAGCGAAGATAGAGTTCCATTGTTGAATTTTCTATCCAATGCTTGGGCCTACATCTCACCTAGGGTATGTCGGAGTTGGGCAAGAGAAGTCTCTTCAGGGCCTTCAAATCCTGTGGCCTGAAGAATGTTTGAGGATCAGCACCTCATCAAGTGCCTGTATTGTCTGCATCCGGACCACAATGAAGATGGATGAGAAATCTGCCGTGGGTTCCCGGACGAAAACCAAGCGGGACCCTTATTGCAGGTTGGTGGCTTGAGGAGAAGGCCTCTGACACGGCAGCTAGGCGCAGTCCTGCTTAGTCGAGGACCAGCCAGGCCCTTGAGCGTGCTCCCTCTGCGAAGATATCAAGGTCCTTTGACGATGCCCCTATCCAGGGGATCCAAAAGAAGATTAAGCACTATGCTGCTGATCCCACTAAGGTTGCTGCTGCTGCGGGATCTGGCTTCGGAAGGACATACTCCCCATCTCTGTCAATGGGGAGCCTGTCGATTGGTTTTGTGCCTTCTGCGAGGAAGTACCAGACACCCTCCAAGCACATGTCCTCTTTTAGGGACACGTCTTTGAAAGAGAGCCCTGCTGGAGGCCTATTGACTACTTCATCATAGTCAGCTGTGGCCAAGGCCCCGTCGACGACACCATAGTCTATCAGGACAACTACCCTGTTGATGACTACTTCGTCCGCCAGGGGTTCCACTTTGTCGACGACCATGACTCTGTATAATCCTTTGTTCCTGCATGGTAACTATCTAATTTCAATCAACAAGGGAAGAAAGAAAATATCCCTCTAAAAAATGCATACATCCGATTAGCAGCGCAGGCACTGGCTAACGTTCCTTTTGGTTTCTGTGGAGCTGGGAAGTTGGGTGGAATGGAGGTAAGTAGACAGCTGCATATAAATTTGTTCTGGTGCCAGTGTGACAATGAAGGAATCAAAATGAAGTCCTTTTGTCGCAGCCTAGAAGCTATTAAAATATGTTCTTATCCATTGTGCTCCTGTAGCTCTTTCTCAAAGTTAGGAATCGCTGGAAGGCATATCTTATAACAAAAATCTTTACAGGTCAATTTGCTGCAAGATAGTCTTGTAATAAAGTACAGTAATGTAGTTCAGTGCACAAGATCACGTTAAGTGATTCTGTAAGCAGACGGTCTGTGTTCTTGAAAGACGTTGTGCTGTGCATGGGGCAGTGATACTGTGTACGTTATGTTGCCCTTCCTTCCTTTTTTCGACATGTGGTGGTGTGCTTCACTCACTTGTTCACTCGCCCATTTTCTCTTTTCTCTCAAGAGTTGACTTACGGTCTCCTACCTGCCCTCAGTCAGGGAAACTATTGATTGGAAACGGGAACTATTGGATCTGTGGTACAAGCTCAGGATGAGTGTGTGAATGTCTGGAGATGCGGGCAGAAGGAAAGGGTATTGTGTTGAAGTCTGAGGATGACGATAGAGAAATAGTGCAACAGAAGCCATTGTAAAGACTCCCCAGATGTTGGCAGAGGAATTGTGGAGGAACACTTAAAGATATATTTGAATGCATGCAGAGTTATAGACTAGAAGAAGGATGTATGATGCTATCCTGTAATGTTGGCTGGGGGATATTGGAGCATGAGAACCCGCAAGTGACGCTGACAAGTGGAAAAGTGAAATGGAATGGTTAAAAAATGCTGGCAGTAGGATAAAGGGATGGGAGGGAAAGGTGTGTGTGGAGTGCTGGTGACCTTTGCATATCACTGATTTATTGGAAGCCCCGCATGATGTGGACAAGAGCAGTTGCAGATTACATTTATGTCAATAGTCTGCTTATAGCAGGCCCAAACAACAATTAGGTATTTTTGAATGGCGCAAACCGCGCAAAGGCTGATTTGTAATTCCTGTGACATATTTATCATTCCAAGGTTCTGACTACGAAGGCAAGCGTCGAATGATGGTGAGCAACAAGCATCGTGTCTTCCTCCCACCTGAGCTGCTGCTGTCTGCCTACTTGGGACAGATGTGTTGATGCCACCTGGAATCGCTCTCCCACCTGGTGTCACTCTCCCACATCCTCGTCTTGCTGCCTCATTCAACAGAATTCAACACAACAGCAGAGTTTGATCCGCCTGTACTCAGCGGTTGGCGGTTGGCCTACACCTACAAGGCTGATCATCAGAGAGAAGCTTTCATGAGAGGGGATGTGTGTCTTTCGTTTAATTTATTTTGTGGGTCTGTATTTTCCCAATTTTATCAGCTTATGTGTTTGTTTTGATCTGTTTGTGCTGCCAAATTTGGCTGGTAGGGTTTAACTATTTACTTTATTCATTTTAGGGGCTTGTGTCGAACGATTGAGACACACCGCCTTCTTCGACTACCTTCCCCCCATCCCCCAAGAATAAAAGCACTTAAGTCACAGGCTGCATGCAGTGTGAAGGTTGAGAAAAGTGCTCCATTGTTCCGAAGGCTCATTCTCCTTCAGTAAATTAGTGGACATTAATTTCGATGGCTCTGAGGTGTGGCGGGGTCAAGGTGTTTTTATGAGAAAAAAAAATCTTTCTGATCACCTGATCACTGCCGCTACTGTATGCTGGTCCATAGTCCCCAATGACCTTTGCTGCGATTGTTTACTGCCTGGAGAGTGTAGAGCTTGAGTGAAAGAAATACAGCTATCGCTCGTGGACTATATCAACAAAGGCCATGCACTGAGTGGACATGAAAGCTCACGTTCCCTCTCCTGTGCTGTACATATTGAGGCTGAGGCAAGAAAGGCGGCTTCACATACTGCCCAACTTTCTGGCCCAACTGTCTGAAGAAATGTCACCTAATGTGAGACCTTTCTCCCAGCGATTATGGGTGGATCTTCCTTCCTCTGCTACTGAACCAGCAGTTATGCTCTTCCATCCAAGGCTTTGATTTGTTTTTCCATGTTTATAACAGATATTCCTATCCCGTTCTCCCAGGTACCTCCTGCATGCCACCTTTGGAACCCATAATAAAGCTAGGAGTCGCCTCTTTATTGCATATATTTTCATTACATTTATTGCGATAATAGCTTTCAGCTAGAGCCCCCATTCTAGATCTTAGATATGCTGGCTGCGTTACTTTACAGACCTCTTTTAAGACGAGTCACGTTTTGGTGGGCAAGTAAAATTGCTCATTGGTACTCCTAGAATGCAGTGTATCAAGCTTGTGTGTGAACAAAATGTGTTTGTGTCTATCTTACATATTAGTGGATGCACGTTTTCTGTTTGGCATTTTGTGTGCAAGTGATCTACAACCATTAACGAGGGCTCTTGGACCCTGATTGGATAATAGGTTCTGTGTAGCATAACCAATCCTATTCATTTACAGGATGTCTTGGAGTCGTAGTGTATGTACGTAGCTGATTGAAGCTCAAAGCTGAGTTGAGTTACGCTTCATGAGAGGGGCTTTGAGTAGTGCTGACGTTTACAGAAGACAAGTGGAAGAGCAGGTTTGCTCGTTACAACACACTTGTTAATCGCTGGTACACATTTCGCTATTCTGGAGGGGTTGCCTCTGTCAGCACAGTGTTCCATTATTCTCTGTGTGGTATGCACTCGTGCAAGAGCCCTTTTCTATTTTGTTTCGTGTATGGAAGTTGTGTGTGAGTGACGTAGTCACCACTGCTTTTACAGTAATCCCAGCAGTAATTCAGCTGTGGGGAATCTCGTTTCACCATGGTCCGTAATTTGCCCCTGTGCCTGAGTAAAAACATGTCTCTTGTGTGTAGACGTAGCCAAGGTTTTCGTCTCCCACATCCTGATTGAGCCCATGCAATGCCCTCCCCCAGATTTATTTTTACGTGCAGTATTTGTACCTTCACTAGGCTTATTTTCTTCCACCTCCAGGACATGGGAAGGATGTTGATGACTGCTATATGAGGATCGCGTCCTTCCTTTGCCACCATGAGGTGTGGCCTTAGGTTGGAAAATTACATTGTGCTGTTATTTCAGGCACCCCAGTCATGGCCATTGATTGAATATTATCATATCCCATCGCAGTAATTCTGGATGTGATTGAATAACGTTAAGAGATATCCTTCCTTGGCTGTAATTAAACTTTTCTGCTCCTCATTTGAGTGAGCTATCCATTCCCAATGAGTATTGGCGATTAAAAGTAATAACTCTCGCCTTGTATGTCTGTGACGATACTACTTATCATCATTGGCACTTCGCCAATGATGATGCCTGGGGAACATATGCACTAATCTTACATAGCGTGACCACACTGCAAGATGTAAGCATGTTAGTCAGTCTCCTAGTTGGGTTCTTGGTATGTCTGACAGCAACAAGTGGATTTGGGGAATGTGGCATCTGAATTGTGCACCTTTTTGTTACCATTACAGTCGAAGTTGATGCCTTTGTGCTGTTTCCTACTCCTAAGTGTGAATACTCAAAAATGAAAGCCTAAAACCTGCAACATATTCTCTGTAACAGGTTTATTCAAGGGCCAAAGTATACATTGGACGGGGATTCATTGTAGTTGGTTATTTGCCATACCGAGTCGCCAACTGCAAATCAAAATTCTATTTATTTTGTGATCATTATTATTGATTATTTTTAATTTGATAATTTTATTTTGCTGCCTGGCTGTCAGGACCTTGCGTTAGGTGCAAAGGCACCACGTTTTTATGACTTCTTGATGCAAATTGTTAAGTTAATGGTCAGCCGCCATCACTGTTGCTGCTTAAGTGGTTAGCACAAGGTGTGGGATTTTGCTAACGTGAATTGATGTCTGCCACTGTAATAATATAGTCGTACATGGCATGTGGGTTGTACACCATGATTCAACGCACTCTTGGTCACCATTGATCACTGAAGGTGATGGCCAGAGCTCCCTGGACAGTCTACTTCTAACAATAATATATTTTTTAAAAAGATCCTAGTTTGAAAGGGGATCAACATGTGGCTGAATACAAGAAAGTATGCATCTGTTTGACCTCAAAGATACCATCAAATAAGAATATCTGTTTTCTGTGTATATTAAATTATATATACAGTTTTCTGTGTTGTTGCTTTTCTTCGTGTAAATGCCAAGTCCCGATTTTAGATTGTGTTCTGCTTGTTTGTACCTGACAGTGTGGATATTTCGTAAACCGATGGGGTTCTCATTGTGTTTTATTGAGTATTTACTTTACGAGACCTGGCTTCAACAAGCAGAGGAACATTATACTGATTCAGCGAATGCCATCATTACCAGTGGAAAGGTATAGTGATGTTATGAGGCAGCTCAGCCCTGTGCATAGGGCTGTAACGGCCCACGCCCGAGTTATGGGTCGAGGGAAAAGCAGAGTTCAAATAACAAGAGTCGGAGATAATTCAACGTTCACTGCCATCTCTGCAATGCAATTATATCATAGCAAAAATCGCAAAAGCAGGTTAGAAACAGAAAACGTCAAGCTTTGTAACAGTGGTTATGGCCCTCTGTTGGCCAATTCGATACAATGGCCCATCCACATTTCAATGCTAAAATGCTATGTTATAAATACCTCTCGTCGGATCCAAGGCAAATATTTGTATACTAATGAAATTAGTAGACAACCTTGGTTTTATAATAGGGGAGGTGGCTGCCATTTGTCTGTTGGAAGCCGAGCAATTTGAAAGCCAAATTCTGTGATGGGAACAGAGCAAGCATCTGTTAATTTTGTTCTCCTTGTTTGATGCATATGGGTTATAACGCGTTGGTGATACATGTTAATTGAAAGCAAAGTTCCTTGTCTCACACATTGAAACTGACCTTCATGAAATTGGACTCTAATATGGCGTTATTAACCTGTTCCTAGTAACAGCCGAATTGCCCGAGCGAAGCAAGGGCAGTTAACGAGGGCTCTGGGACATTACCCCCTGGTGTAGCCCATGGAACTGGTTAATCACGCATTAGCAACCCGGATTACCAAAGCGGTAACCTGGGGTTCTAAAAAAAAAAACATTTTCATGAATTGAAAGGGACGCCACATGTGCCCTGTTGAATGAATGAAAATACTTTGCCAAGCTGGCCGCCATGGCTGTAGAAGGCAGGACTCTGTACGTAGCCCCTCTTCGATTACCATGGCGGTCAGCAAAGCAAGATGCACTGAAGCTGCTGCAACGGCCGGTGGCTCCGCCGCCACAATGTTAAGTGGGGTTCGGGAGTGGCATTTGGAATATTCGTTTTTTTTTAAGAGGGCAAGGCTGGGTGTCTAGAAGACGGTGGGGCAGGTGAGGCAGCCAACGGACTCTATTGAATGTGGGCTGAGTTTGGGAAACTGATTGGCTTGGTTCCACGCGCCGGGTGCTAAAGGAAGAAAAGGAATGTATGCATGTTTGATCCATAGAGTAGCATTTCTGATTGAAATTATAATGAAGGCTGAATACAATCACAATGGGGCCTGCACTGTAGTTTGTTAGAATGCAAGAATCCATTTCAGATGAGGTTTTCGAAAAAAAAGACCATGAGTTGTTGCCATTTGTCAGGAATGGCAATATATTAGACCAGTGATCGGAGTATGCACAATGCAGATTTTGGCCCAATTTTCTTTTTCTAATCTGAGAAATGGCCAGTCTTTTGTTCAAAATGTTTGGCCCAATAAACTTGTAACAACTGAAACAATTCAGGACGTAATTTGATGGAAACTAATTAGTTCGTGACAAACATTGATTCATGAGTAGTGAAACAATATACCACGTGCACGCGCAGTGATTCGGAAATCGGAATCTGGTAAAGCAACTACCTCTCATTTGCACTGCAGTGAATTGACCAAATTCGAGTATTTTGGCTCTAATTTACGGATCTTTTCCTGCTCGTGAGGACAAATGAAAGTCATACTCGAGAAAGATCTGCACAATCATATTTCTCGTGTATGAACGAGGACTGCAAAAGAACATGCAAGTTAACCATCACACGAGATCTGAGCACAGTAGCAACAGAGCAGCTAGGATCTAATAACCATGATTGTTTCTGTAGAGCAAAAAAGGCACACAGGCCACCAATACCAAGCATTCACTGAATATTTGTGTAGACTGGATCTATGGAAAAAACACGCAATCTGCTGGCCCTTAAATGTCAGTTTAGTCAACAGGGACACCTTATGTTTATCCAGCAAGTTTTCCTTCACACATACCCGTATACATACAGTTAGGTCCACACCATATAACAGTTGGGAACTTTTGTTGACCCAGCATAGTGTTGTATAAATCACTAGTACCCCAGTTAGCTAACATGGTTTCATCCTCTGGTATGTGTGCGTCGTGCTACCATTTGTTACCACACATTGCAACTAAATACCAACCGCAGTATATGGAGGCCACACGAGCCGAGTAACAACTTAAGAAGGGCCAAGTTGCCACAAAGTCACCAGTAAACCCGTAAGTGTCTGACCTGTGACTTTGTAGCAGATTCAGGGCTCTGTTCTCAGCAGTGAACCTACCAGGTTTGTCCAACTCAAGGGACGGAAACTGTTAGGCAGAATCCTGTGCAGTTCCCTTGGGGAACACTGCAAAAAGTTTAAGACTACAGGAACAGCAGTAAACCCAATTGGTAGCAGTCTGCACCACCAAGATTTACCTGGTAGCTGTGGCTAAGCAGTCAGACTTCTCTCAAGAAGAGTAGGGCAGTATGCAGAGTATACACAATAGGGTCAAGACACAGTAGAGCAAACAAACACTGACCAGAGCTTTGTATAAAAAGTATATAATTATTTATTTAGAACACACTTTAGGCAATACACTAGCACTCTCAATGAAAAGTAATCTAAAACACAGTCAGGTAAGTATACACACCTCCCTTGATAACTATCAGACAAGTCAGGGTTAAAGCACAACTATTTGTTAAGACAGAATGAGCGCTTAACCTAGATGGCACTCCAATAGTTGGGTTAAAAAGGGAGATAAAAGGCAGAGCATGAAATAAAACAGTTCCCAACACTTTTGAGTTCAGAGAAAGGCAGGTTATACGGTAGAGCCAAAGCTCGTAGGCCAGGCCCTCTCTAAATGGAGCCACACAAAATGTGGCCAGGATCACACGGTTTAAAGTGCACTGAGAGTCTTTGTAGAGTGTTCAAAAGAGGCTGGGGTGAGTCAAAATATATAATTAGAAGGCCTGGAGCCAACCCAGTTTAGAAGCCAAGGATTTAAGGGTCACCTTTAGCAATCTGTAGAAAGGGAGGCCAGGCAGGACACAGTACCTTAAAGAGAAAGGAAGCTCCAGCGGGGGCAGTTGTTCCTGGCAGTGGTTGAGGTTCGTGGTTCCGACCAGGGGAAGAGATCTTGTCGAGGAGGAAACGTGGAGTCGTTGCACTGCACAGGGATGAAACCAGTCGCAGAGTTCCCGATTAAAAGGTATGGTCCTTTTATTCGTGGTCAAAAGTGGTGAACTTGGCTATCTGGCCGCTGGGGTGCTTGGCACGGGCGTTTCGACCAAGTGACGTCTTTGGAAGCGAAAAAGGGCGTACTGGTTGGTCCTACCATCTCAAAGGGAGAAGACTCTCCAGCAGACGATCTTCTCTTGTCGTTGGAAAAGTGGTGAGTTCGTTGCAGCAGGGCTTCACCGGTGGTGTCGATTGCAGGTGGCTCAGCTTCTTCCCTCTTCGGATTCTTAGGTCCTGTGGGGACTTCTGAAGTTCCAGTCCTAAAGGCCCTGCTTTTATGCAGAAAAACCCCCATTCATCAGCCTAGCTATCAATCACACATGCTAAGTGGTGAGCCGGGAGGCTCACCACTGGGCCAATCGGAGTAGAGTGCGACTTGGGTTGCTAAGGCAATGCAGTCCAGGGTGCCAAATCCCCTCTCCACCCTTCCTGTGGAACCCAGACAGAGTGGCACCATTTGTAGGGCTCGCCAAAATAGTGGAACCCAGACAGAGTGGCACCATTTGTAGAAGCCTTCCAAAATAGTGGAACAAAGGGCTCGACCTTGGTCAGAGTTACATAGACTGACACAAACGCCATTTTAGAATCGAGTTCTGGCAAAAAGACCCAACCAGTGATTTAATATTGAATAAATAAGCCGGCGGTATCTTCATTGCACCAAAAAGTGGTGCATTTAAAATCAATGGTAAAATCCCATAGAGAATGTTCCGTAGGAATATTTCGTGTGGTAACCACTGCCACCAGCCAGAAACTCGACGATGGGGGACGGGACAGTGCCCCCACGAAAACAGACCCAGGGGCAATCGAATTACCCCTTACCAGTACTTCCACAATATGATGGTTTGTACTGGTTCTGTCCATAATTTTGGACTAGTAAAGCCAATGGTGACTTTACATGCTCTGGGAGACAGTAGCGTGTCCCAGTGTATGGAGTCTATGTTTGGGGGTCACTGCGACACCCCTGTGGCACTGCACTGAGGGTGCTGTGTACCACACATACAGAAAAACAGATGATACCCTATAGAGTAAAAAAGAAACCCCATAGCCCATAAGCACATAACAAGTCAAGGACATAACTCAAATCATGTCTAAGAGTGGGAGTAAAAGAGTCCCACTCTTAGTAGGAGGGGAAAAAAAGACCCAAAAATCCAGCAAAGATGCTGGGGGACTCACTAGGTTTGGGAAATTTATAAGAGAATTCTTCCTAACAGAAACATGTCAGTTTTTCAGGATACCCCGCTTTAATATTTGTAAGACATTTGCATACAATGATTCTAAATGCATGGAACTTTGTTCTCATGAATATTAATGAGGGATATCCTGAAAACCTGTCACGATTCTGGCCTTCAATGCCTGGAGTTGGGACAACCTTGAAGGCCACGCATACAGTTATGCACCTAATATACTAAAGGCCACACCAGAGAGCCTTGTAGAACTAAACATTCTGGGGCAGTGTTGCCCCGGGTACCCAATGTTGACCCTCTGGTGCACTAGACCTTACTACCAGACTACCCCTTCA
Source organism: Ambystoma mexicanum (assembly GCF_040938575.1). Taxonomy (NCBI): domain Eukaryota; kingdom Metazoa; phylum Chordata; class Amphibia; order Caudata; family Ambystomatidae; genus Ambystoma; species Ambystoma mexicanum. Next base: position 311,386,190 of record NC_090921.1, read on the forward strand.
CTTAATGCCATCGCCGTGAAGTGGACCTACACTGGTGTGGGTAGATACAGAAGGAACCACTATAAGGTCTCCTTTGGTCTCCCTCTTTACTCTTCTACCTCAGCATGTTGAAACGGCTTGAATGCGATGTATTGCACTTTCCATACAACCAACATAACACTAGCAGAAGCTAAATCAACGTGTTTTATATTTAATGGGTCACAGACTAATGTTTTCAGGTCAGACACAGAAAATCCCAGATACTCACATGGACTAAGGAAAAGCTATGCTACATGTCAAATGAGTTTGTGCAGCTAATAGAACCTGCAGTGTTCATAAAATCTAAAGTGTCTTAATGCAGCATGGAGGCCATGTATGTTATCTTGCATTTGTATTACACCTCAGCCGAATGAACGTTTTAACGTCTGTGTTACTGATTAATTGCAAATGCAAGTAATGCTTTGGGTGGCATTAGGGTTCAAAAACAATTTCATTAGAAAGCATTAATGTCAAAAAGTTCTCTGACTCTGAAGCCTAAACAGTGCCATTCATCAGGTGATCAAACGATTTTACAATGTTGGCTTTGGCAATTGCAGAATCAGTCTGGCAATGCAAGGTTTCAAGTTCTAGTTACTCTAGTAGTGCTTAGAGAAAGCAAGCTAAGGGGGAAAATGAGTACACTTTTCAGTTAGGGAAACCTTTTATGTTCGGTTAGCATTGAGGCACGTGCCTGGATAGATAACCATCCCATCAATTGGATAGAGTCCGGATGCACCATGACCACCTTATGATTAAAGCACTGCCCATTGGAAGGAAACTTTGCAGTAGATGGTCAAAGCCTTTGTTTTTGAAAAGTGTAGTTGTCCCTTGTTACAAATTGGGCCACTATGGTATTTCTGTTCAAGTCTGTGACATGCAGCACATTGCAAATCGTTATACACTTATGAAAGTATATAACTATTGGCCGTTTGAGTCCATGAAAGAAATATTTCATTCTAGTTTCCAGTTGATGGAAGCTTTTGGTGAACTTCTTTCTTTTTTTTAAACTTCCGTTTTTATTGGCATTTTAAATTTTACAAATAAGCAAACAAGGAAAAAGAACAGTGGATCCCCCTCCCTCCCCCCCACCCTCCTGCCCTACCCCTGGATTCCCCCCCTTCCCCGTGTCCAGTTCAGTGTATTCATCTTGGGAGACTTCCGGAGATGCCTCCGTCTCCCTTGTCATAGAGTTGTAGTGGTTATGCATCGCAACATCAGTTGGCTGGCTTCTGCCATTCCCCAGGTCCTGGGGCCCCAAGTTTGGTTGACCTTCAAAAGGGGGTCAATCCCCTCATCTCCAGGGTGGGGGGTCTCTCAATGGGTTCAGTGCACACACCATCCCCAGGATTGCTGGACACCCGACCAGTCCGTGAGGAATGAGCTAGTTTTGTCATTTACCATGGCCGTCAATTTGGCCATCAAAAACATATTTTTGACCTTTTTCAGCCAGGCCTCCTTCGAGGGAGCCTCCGGACTTTTCCATTTTTGGGCCAGAGCCACTCTTCCAGCCCTTAACATAGTTTCCCACATCCTAGGGTAACGGTGCACCTCTGTGTCCTCTGGGGGGAGGCCCAACAGCATCGTCAGGGGATTAAGTGGTATGCGGGCCTCAGTCACTTCCTCCATCCAGTCCCTCACTTGCTCCCAATATGTTTGAACCTTCGCACAGTGCCACCACATGTGGCCTCTGGTCCCTGTCTCCCCACACCCTCTCGGGCACCTTGGTGACACTCCCGGGAACATCTTGGATAATTTTGCGGGGTCTCTGTGCCATCCCTGCAGTATCTTAAAATTATGTTCCATGTCAGCGGTGAAAAGATTTCCGTGAAATGCAATCTTAAATATCCTAGCCCAATCATCCTCAGAGATTTCGGCACCTGCCAGGCCTTCCCAGAACAAGCGAAAACTCCTCCTGCCCTGAAGGTTGTACGTGTTTAGGACCCTGTACAAACTTGAGACCGCCCCCTTCCTGGAGGCCGCCAAATCGAGGAGCTTCTCAAAGGGGGTCAACTGTCTTCGCAGATTGGTGCCCCAAGATGGGTCACAGAGGATGCCCTTCAGGCGAAGGTATTCGAAGATAGATATTGAGTCACGACCCAGTGCCTCCCTGAGCTCCTCATAAGGTAAGAATTCACCGTCCCTGAACATCTGCCCCGCCCATTCCATCCCCCTATCTGACCAGATCTGGGAGTGTTTGAACCCTCTTCCTCCCAGGTTGATGGGCTGTCCCCAGAGGGATGACATTGGAGACGGCCATGTGGTGAGGTGAGCAGTCTGAGGGCCTTCCTTCCAAATGTCCCATAGGACTCCCAGGGTCGGGTGGGCCCGTAAACGCCCTGGTATTTCCCTGCGAGGCGTCCACAGGAGGTCCCGGACTTTGTGGGGATGGGCGTCCATGTCCGCCAGGTAGGACCAGTACGTTCTCAGCCCCTCTTTCATGTGCTCCAGGAGGACACGCAGTTGGGCAGCACAGAAGTAGAGGTGAAAGTCTGGCAGCCCTCCTCCCACCTCCTCCCTTGGTAGGGTCAGGACGGCCCTTCCAGTTCTCGGGGTTTTGCCTTGCCACACGAAGTCACGGACCCCCGATTGTAGGTCTTTGAAGTTCTGAGCCGGGACCCTGGTCAGGAGTGCTGTGAATAGGTACAGGAGTCGTGGCAGGACATTCATTTTGACGGCCGTCATTCGGCCATACCACGAGAGAATCATTTTACCCCATCTCCTCAAGTCCGAGGTGATCTCTGTAATCATGGGACCGTAGTTGGCGGAGCCCAGATTCGACATATCTCTGGGGAGGAGAACCCCCAAGTACCGTATAGCGACCTTCTCCACCTTGATCCCGTGGAACCTATTCTGGGGGTCGAGCACCGGGTCTATTATTCGCATTGGGAGCAGGACTGATTTTGCAGTATTTATTTTTAGGCCCGAGAATCGACCAAATGCTGACACCAGGGGGAGGGAAGAACCCGGATCCACTATGTAGGCTAAAATGTCATCCGCAAACAGGGAAAGCTTGAATTCTATCTCTCCCCTTCTTATTCCCCTAATGTTCGGGTGCGCTCTGACCGCAATTGCCAGGGCTTCCATGGTGAGGACATAGATCAGGGGGGAGAGTGGACACCCCTGCCTTGTTCCTCGGGAGAGGGGGAATGACCCAGACAGTGTCCCGTTTACCTGTACCCTCGCTGTGGGGGCTCTATAGAGTGCAGTTACCCAGCTCATGATGTGGGTCCCAAAGCCCATTCTTTGAAGGAGAAGCTCCATATAGCGCCACTCGACCCGGTCGAAGGCCTTCTCCGAGTCCAGTGAGAGGACGCAAGCGTCAAGTTCCGATGATTGGGCAAAGTGGAGCAGGTCTAGGGTCTTGCGGATGTTGTCCGAGCCCTGCCTCCCGCTTATGAAGCCCACCTGGTCCCCGTGAATTAACTTCGGCATTATGCCTTCCAGCCTTTTCCCCACCACCTTGGCCAGGATCTTCACATCTACATTTAACAATGATATGGGCCGATAGGAGGAGCATTCCGAGGGGTGCTTCCCCTCCTTGGGCAAGACTGCTATCACGGCTCCCATCATAGACTAGGGGAGTATGCCCCCGTCCAGCACTTCGTTAAAGACCCTCACTAAGTATGGGATCAAAGAGGACCGGAACTTTTTGTAAAAGAAAATTGTGAAGCCATCTTCCCCGGGGGAGGTTCCCACCCTCATCCCAGAGATCACCTTGTCCACCTCATCCTCTGTGACCGGACCCTCTATCCCTTCTGCCATTTCTCTTGAGAGGGATGGAATCTGTATTGAGTCAAGGAAGGTGTCTATCTGGGCATCATCTCCATCATATTGGAGGAGTAGAGGTCACTAGTACTACATGGTGTTTGAGGCTCAGCCCCAAGCACATGTACTTTTTTGTTTTATATGCTTGCCTGGCACCTAATTCCCAACTCGTATGGCACTTGTATATCAAGGCTTTTGCTATCTTACAAGCAGATTTGTTGCTAGGACATTGTTTGCACAGGATAAGATGAGGCCTGTGTTAGGGAGAATTCTCTGTTTAGGCTGAATTTCCCTACCTAGTGAGTCCCCCAGCAGCTTTGCTGGATTTCTGGGGTTTAATTTTTTTCTCCTGCCAAGAGTGAGACTCTTTTACCCTCACTCTTGGACATGTTGAAGTGTGTTTTCTTGGTTAAACCTTGTGTTGAATGGGCTATGGGGTCTTTTACTCCATAGGGCCTCATGTATTTTTGTGATGTGGGTCACACAGCACCCTCTGTGCCGTGACCCAGGGGTGTCCTAGGGACTCCCCAACATAGACTCCATACCCTGGGACTGACTACTGTCTCCCAGGGCATGTAAAGTCACCAAAGACTTTGCTAGTCTTGAATCCTGAACAGAACCAGTACAAACCATCATATTGTGGACGTACTGGCTGGGGCAATTCGATTGCCCCAGGGTCTGTTAGTCGAGGGGGCACGTCTCCGTCCCCCCTGATCGAGTTTTGGCTGGTGGCAGTGGAAACTACTTTTTATATTCGACCGCGAATATTTTCCTATGGGATTTCCCATTGTTTTAGGCTAACACATTTAATTATTTATTTACGGTAGCCTTAAACATACCGCCGGTTTATATATTTATTTTTATAACTCCGGTTGGGACTTTTTGCCAAAACTTGATTCTAAAATGGCGTTGGTGTTCGCCTCTGTAACTCTGACCCAAAGTGGAGCCCTTTGTTCCACTTTTGGCGGGCTTCTCCACAGAAGCCCTCCAAAGTGGTGCCACTCTGTCTGGGGTACTTAGGAGGGGTGGAGGGGGATTTAGGCACCCTGGACTGAGTTACCTTGGTAACTCAAGTCGCACTCCGTCCTGATTGGCCCAAGTGGTGAGCCGCCCGGCTCACCACTTAGCATGTTTGAGTGACAGCTAGGCTGGGTGAATGGGGGCTTGCTGCATAAAAGCAGGGCTTTGGGGACTGGGACTTCAGAAGTCGCCACAGGACCAAGAATCCGACGAGGGAAGAGCTGAGCCGACCTGCTTCGACGACACCACCCGGTGGAGCCCTGCTGAACCGTCTCACCACTTTTTCCCGACGACCGAGGAGAACTCTTAACGGAGTGGCTCCTTCCCTTGACTGGTGGGGACAACCAGTTTTCGCCTTCTTTCCGTTCTTTTGAGGTATCTCGTGGCCGCCTTGCCTGTGCCAAGCACCCCGGCATCCGGAATACCACACTTTACCCCCATACCGCGAAAGTCGGTACCAACCCTTTAACCGGAGGACTCCGCGGCTGGTTTCTTCCCGGGCAGTGCTACGACCTTTCTCTTCTGCTCTTCAGCGAGATATTCTTCTCCCCTGACCGACGTCGAGCCTTGCTGTCACTGCCTGGAACAACTGCCCCCGCTGGAGGATCCTTTCCGCTTAAGGTACTGTGTTCCGCCTGGCTTCCCTTGCTACCGACTGTACGGGGTAGATTTAGTCCCCGGCTTTCGAACCTGGGAGTGCCTGGGACACTTTGGCTAAACTTTCTGAGCCACTCTAAACTCTTTTTGACTCTTTGCAAGACTTTGAATCTCTAACTAACAGTGTGATCTTGGGCACATTTTCGCTCCGGCTACTCTAAGAGTGGGCCCTGCCTAGTGACTTTTGCTCACCTGTGACTTTATTCTTCTTTAAGCCTATTGCAAGTGTTCTGGACCTTAGAGTGGTGTGTCTAACCTATTTCTGCTTTTTCTCTCCCTTTCTTGGAAACTACTAGAGTGTCATCTAACGTTAAGCACTCACCTCTGTTTTAATTAAGTGGTGTTAACCTAGAGTTGTCTAGATAGGAGAAAGGATTGAATTTACTTTCATTATAACTGTGTTGGAGTGTTTTTACCATATTCGTTGTTAGAGTGTTTTTACTTATGTGTGTTTTTAAATAAATAACTATATTCTTTTGAAACCAAGCTCTGGTCAGTGTTTGCTTGTGCTATTGTGTTTTGGTACATATTGTGTATACTTTGCATACTGCCTAACTCTTCTTGAGAGAAGTCTGACTGCTCAGCCACAGCTACCAGGTAAATCTGGGTGGTGCGGACTGCTACCAAAGGGGTTTACTGCTCTACCTGTGGTCTTAAATCTTTTGCAGTGTTCCCCAAGGGAACTGCACAGGTTTCTGCCTAACACTGGTGTACAGCGGTGGGATTTGTATTGAGTATACATTTTATTGTGCTTTAGATACCTTAGTGCAACTAACCACAAAGCTTAGCACTGAAAAAGTAAAACCTCTAACATGTCAGTTATAGAAAGCTATAGTCAAGAGTCCCTTGCAGCCAAAACTGCTGATTGTTTAAGAGTGCTCTGTAAACATAAGGATCTCCTGACTAAGGGCAAGAAAATGGAGCTGATTGAAAGATTGTTAGCTAACCAAAGTCTGGGTGATGGTTCAGAGGAGCCTACCACTCCAGCAACTGTAGATGACAGTATTGAAGTTAACATGGAGCAAAATGTTGATGATTCTGAGGAAGAGTCAGAAGAGGAGGGTGAGGCTGTTGTAACTGTCCCCCCTAGGCCTCTGCCTGCTCTACCTGCTGTACCTACTGGACCTTTACCAGGTCCCACATTTAGTCCTCAGTACTTTGAACTGGAGAAAATGAAGCTAGAATTGGAGTATAAGAAACTTAATGCTCAAACTGACAAAGAACTAAGGCTAAGGGAAATGGAGCTCAAGTATGACTTAGAAATGAAGAAATTATCTGTTGAGAATGTTTCTCTCTCTGGCTCCTCTAGAAGTTCCAGTCCTAAAAGACCCCGGATGCCTAAAGAATTGGTTGGTATGTATGAGCCTAAGTTGGATGTGTTGGATTGGTTGTCTCTGTTTGAATATAATCATGGGCTCCAGAACATCACAGGAAATGACTTACTCACCTGGTTGTTCTCTAGGCTTCCCCCTGTTGCAACTGATGTGGTAATGGAGATGGGGGAGGAGGATAGGAAGGACTATGAATGTGTGAAACTAGCTTTGATAGCTAGGTTTGGGAAGACCCCTTCCCAGTATCTTAAGAGGTTTAGGAGCCTCAAAAAGCATGATGGTACCCCTTGGGCTACCTGGGTGAGTGAATGTTTGAAAAACTTAGAGGGATGGATTAAGGGTTACAAGGTGAACACTTATGAAGGTATGAAGAATTTGTTTATGTTGGAGACTATTTATGATGCCTGCTCTCCTGAGCTCAGACAACACTTGGCTGATTCCAGGGAATTAGATTCCCGGAAGCTAGCTAAGGCTGCTGACTTGTGGGTTGCCAACAGGGCCACTCACAAGGATTCTGGGGTAACTCAGAGGAAGGATGGGGAGAAACAGCCTAAAAAGGACTCCAAAGAGAATTCTAATACCTCCCATACCCAAGAGGGCCACAAACAACCAAATAACCAGGGTAAGCCCCAGGGTAAACCGAATCAGGCTAGTGTACCTTCTGGCCACAAGCCAGAAGGAGGTCAGAACAAGCCACCCTTCCAGAGAGCATTTGGACAATGCTATGTCTGTCAGGGTACTGACCATATCAAAGGAGATCCCAAGTGCAAGGGTAAACCTGCAGGGATCAGCACAGTCTCCTTAGCCTTCACTCCTGAGGATGAAGTACAGATGGCTAGTGCCCACTTTGAACTCTTTGCTGAAGAACCCTTGGGTCTTCAAGCAACTGTAAACTTAGAGCCTATGGGTCTGGTTAGTCCCCAGAATAGGGTTGTGTATAACTCCCTACCTGTTAACTCTAAGGTGTATTATGTGGACAGTGTTCTTGTCAATGGCCAGGATACTCCTGCCAGGAGAGACACTGGGGCCAGCAGAACAGTAGTGGATGAAAGCTTCTTTCAACCTGAGGATGTGGCCAAAGCACCCAAAGGTCCCACTAAGATGTCTGGAGGCCCTGTCCAAATGGTTCCTATTCTACCAGCCCTCATTCAGTGTAACAACATGACAGTGAGGATCCCTGTCAGTGTTCAGACTGAGGTACCTGGGAAGGTCCTGTTAGGGAATGACCTAAGAACTCTAGGAGTAGTGTCACATACCCCCAGGCCTCCCAGTATGGAGAAGCAGAACTTAACCAAATTGGCTAGACAGGCTACCTTGAAGGACCCTTCTAAGCCGGTGGGACCCTCTACTGAGAACCCCGCTACAAGCCCTGGTGTTAGTAAGTTGACCTCTAACCCAGGCACATTTCCGGATAGTATGCTAGGAACATGGGCGCCCCAACCAAGCTCCATCATTGTTCCCCTAGTTTCAGAGTCTCTGACTCCCCCTGCTTCTGAGGAAGAGGTGGATAGACCAACTAGGCCCCTATCTGGACCTGAGAGAACTGGTAATTCTCAGTGCTGGTGGAAAACCAGAAAAGAAAAGTCTAAGGCCAAAAACCTTCAGACTGTTGGACCTTCTACTGAAGACCCCAACTCAAATCCTAATATTAGGGGGGAAACTCCTAAAATAGGTAAGGGTAGATCTAAGAGGAAGGGGAAGCAGGTACATTGCCTAACCCCAACCCCTCCAACCAAGAGGCCTAAGACCCAACCTGCTCCCACAAGAGAGGTGGTGAGGAACCTTGGAGGCCCCTCTAGATCTAAGGGAATCCTTTATAAGGACCCCTTCAAAAAGCCTAACATAGGTTCAGGAGTTGTACCAACTTCTGAGGGACTGGTCAACCAGATCCCCTATAACAAAAAGACTGATGTTCCTCAAAGGGTTTGTAGGTCCTTTAGCTTGCAAAAGAAAACCTTTGAGTTCTCCCTTAAGCAAAGGTCAAGGTGTCACCATCAAAATGCTGATGGACTCTCTAGGATGTATATCATCGACTAGAGGTATGAGGTTCATCCAGGAGTGGATTAAATCCTCCTGTCCCTTAGTCTGGGGGGGGCGAGTGTTAGGGAGAATTCTCTGTTTAGGCTGAATTTCCCTACCTAGTGAGTCCCCCAGCAGCTTTGCTGGATTTCTGGGGTTTAATTTTTTTCTCCTGCCAAGAGTGAGACTCTTTTACCCTCACTCTTGGACATGTTGAAGTGTGTTTTCTTGGTTAAACCTTGTGTTGAATGGGCTATGGGGTCTTTTACTCCATAGGGCCTCATGTATTTTTGTGATGTGGGTCACACAGCACCCTCTGTGCCGTGACCCAGGGGTGTCCTAGGGACTCCCCAACATAGACTCCATACCCTGGGACTGACTACTGTCTCCCAGGGCATGTAAAGTCACCAAAGACTTTGCTAGTCTTGAATCCTGAACAGAACCAGTACAAACCATCATATTGTGGACGTACTGGCTGGGGCAATTCGATTGCCCCAGGGTCTGTTAGTCGAGGGGGCACGTCTCCGTCCCCCCTGATCGAGTTTTGGCTGGTGGCAGTGGAAACTACTTTTTATATTCGACCGCGAATATTTTCCTATGGGATTTCCCATTGTTTTAGGCTAACACATTTAATTATTTATTTACGGTAGCCTTAAACATACCGCCGGTTTATATATTTATTTTTATAACTCCGGTTGGGACTTTTTGCCAAAACTTGATTCTAAAATGGCGTTGGTGTTCGCCTCTGTAACTCTGACCCAAAGTGGAGCCCTTTGTTCCACTTTTGGCGGGCTTCTCCACAGAAGCCCTCCAAAGTGGTGCCACTCTGTCTGGGGTACTTAGGAGGGGTGGAGGGGGATTTAGGCACCCTGGACTGAGTTACCTTGGTAACTCAAGTCGCACTCCGTCCTGATTGGCCCAAGTGGTGAGCCGCCCGGCTCACCACTTAGCATGTTTGAGTGACAGCTAGGCTGGGTGAATGGGGGCTTGCTGCATAAAAGCAGGGCTTTGGGGACTGGGACTTCAGAAGTCGCCACAGGACCAAGAATCCGACGAGGGAAGAGCTGAGCCGACCTGCTTCGACGACACCACCCGGTGGAGCCCTGCTGAACCGTCTCACCACTTTTTCCCGACGACCGAGGAGAACTCTTAACGGAGTGGCTCCTTCCCTTGACTGGTGGGGACAACCAGTTTTCGCCTTCTTTCCGTTCTTTTGAGGTATCTCGTGGCCGCCTTGCCTGTGCCAAGCACCCCGGCATCCGGAATACCACACTTTACCCCCATACCGCGAAAGTCGGTACCAACCCTTTAACCGGAGGACTCCGCGGCTGGTTTCTTCCCGGGCAGTGCTACGACCTTTCTCTTCTGCTCTTCAGCGAGATATTCTTCTCCCCTGACCGACGTCGAGCCTTGCTGTCACTGCCTGGAACAACTGCCCCCGCTGGAGGATCCTTTCCGCTTAAGGTACTGTGTTCCGCCTGGCTTCCCTTGCTACCGACTGTACGGGGTAGATTTAGTCCCCGGCTTTCGAACCTGGGAGTGCCTGGGACACTTTGGCTAAACTTTCTGAGCCACTCTAAACTCTTTTTGACTCTTTGCAAGACTTTGAATCTCTAACTAACAGTGTGATCTTGGGCACATTTTCGCTCCGGCTACTCTAAGAGTGGGCCCTGCCTAGTGACTTTTGCTCACCTGTGACTTTATTCTTCTTTAAGCCTATTGCAAGTGTTCTGGACCTTAGAGTGGTGTGTCTAACCTATTTCTGCTTTTTCTCTCCCTTTCTTGGAAACTACTAGAGTGTCATCTAACGTTAAGCACTCACCTCTGTTTTAATTAAGTGGTGTTAACCTAGAGTTGTCTAGATAGGAGAAAGGATTGAATTTACTTTCATTATAACTGTGTTGGAGTGTTTTTACCATATTCGTTGTTAGAGTGTTTTTACTTATGTGTGTTTTTAAATAAATAACTATATTCTTTTGAAACCAAGCTCTGGTCAGTGTTTGCTTGTGCTATTGTGTTTTGGTACATATTGTGTATACTTTGCATACTGCCTAACTCTTCTTGAGAGAAGTCTGACTGCTCAGCCACAGCTACCAGGTAAATCTGGGTGGTGCGGACTGCTACCAAAGGGGTTTACTGCTCTACCTGTGGTCTTAAATCTTTTGCAGTGTTCCCCAAGGGAACTGCACAGGTTTCTGCCTAACAGCCTGGTATCCATGTCTGATCATATACTATAAGGCGATGGTTACACCTTAGTTTTAGTAGATGCACCCTCGGTTTCTACCTCAGATATGAAAATCCAGGTAAACAATTTAACATGCTACAGAAGGGAAGACGGAATCAAATCAGTCATACGTGGAACATGTTCTCTAGGTACTTACTCATTCTTAAAAAAACACCAACTAGAGGCATTCTAAACACAAGGTTCATGGGCACGTTTATGAAGACCAAGAAATTCATAACGCTGGCTCTTCAGCAAATAACACATTAAACTCAAAAAGCAGAATAGCCATGCACAATCTACCTACGAGACTACCAACTTCGGTTGCTCACTTTTAAATTGAAATCCACCATAACGTTATTCTCAAAGTGCAGTGGTTACAGCATCCTTGTGAAAGCTAAGCATGTTCAAATACGCTTACTCTTGAAAGCGGGCACAATTGCCACTGCCAAGAACTATTTCATTGTTCAGAGCTTCTTGAAAATCTTTACCTATTGATCAATTACAATAATTCTGCCCCTCCTCCCAATATATTCTCTTGCATGGTAGATATATTAACCCCATAAAAGAATGTTTTCCTAAGAGAAATTCTGATTTTTACACAGGATTTCTCTTGTTTAGAAGATTCCTTTTGACGACAAGAATGGTCCAATTCGTGCTAGAGACAATACCATCTTGCTTTGTTACTGAACTCTCCCACAAGGCAACATATCAAGTCATTGCAAGGCTGTCTCGAAGACTAGTGGACCCAGACATTGCTGAGCTAGGAGGCAAAGTAAGCATTTACTTTTCTCGCATCCTGCCACACTCTTGCCTCCTGCTAAACACTCTAATATAACTCTTTAGCATCTCCTAAAATTATAAATATCAAACCGCACTACCCCTAGTTCTCCAATGAGCTTATAACTCTTAAGTCGAAGGCCAAAGTCCTTGAACAAAGGAGGAAAAAAAAGCATGTGTTTCGAATGACAAATCAAAATATAAAATTGGTCTGTTTTTTAACACAAGGCTATTTTTCAGGCAAAACTGTCATATGCTTACACAACCTGCACCAGTAACAATAGCAGAGTATTCTTTAGAGATCTAAAATATCTTGTAACACAATGCCTTAGGCCCAAAGTCATTCATCAGAGGAACTATCCTCTGGCATTTATTTTCATTAAATTACCAAACTAAGAGTCACTTGCTGCCACAGGTGCCCGTTCAGCTAGCCATCATTCGGTCTCTCTTGGAATTTACAATACATAAACTCCTTGTCCATTTATCCAGCCAGCCAACCAACATGACTGGGATGTTCTAAATCAAGAAACAAGGAGGGACTTGATCTACACTACTGTCCGGCCCATCCAAGCTCATTTGTGCTGGGAAAGCAAAACAAAAATGCAGACTTTTCTCAGCAAAGGTCCTGTGAAAGGCGCGCATTACGGTACTGAATGAAAATGTTGTCAACAAGTTATTCAGATTGAGAGTTTCAGATTGTGACGAATACTTGGTTGTTGTCCCTTCTACCCTAGGGGGAGCCCCTTCCAATGAGGACAGGGAGGTGAGGCCGCTACCCGCTAATCCCTCTAGGAGTGGTACTCTGGGATCCCACATATGGGACTAGGAATGACTTCGTGGGGAGAACGCGATACGTCCATAATACATCCCAACCTCCTTCACCTTCATTCCCTGGACAAAGTACACTGGTCCCCCCACACTTCCATATACAAGTAGATAATCCAACCCCTGTGATGACCACTGCGATGAGGGAAGAGCAGGGACCACCTGCCCAAAATATTATGGAAAACCAGGGTGAAGAAGAGTCCAGCAAACCCAATAGAGTGTGATTATAAAAAGTGTTTTGTGGAACCAAAGTGAGCATTTCAGTGTATGTGGACATTGTAAGAGTATAAAAACGAATAAAGCACAACAGAAGGGAGAGAAGGAGCAGCAGCCAACCGGTGCAAGATGCTGAGAAACCCGGGAAGTGCAAAGGAGAAGCAGGCTAAGCTGAGGGAGCGCCGAGAGCAGTCTGCTCCTGGTATTGCAGGAATACCAGGACTCCTTTCCACGAAGATGCTGCTGAAGTCCTGCAGAGAAAGGGAAACGACAGTGTGGCGAATGAGTGATGCTGACACCATCCATAATGAAACCAAGGCTGAGAACTGGCAATGACCGACAGTGGGAAGCAGAGATGCTGCAGAATGAAGGAAGAATGGAAAAGGACCCCGGCAACAACTGGCCGAGCACCTAACAAACACTGAAGGCAACAGGTGATGCGCAGGAACCGGCAGGGGCAAACTAACATTAGAGGTGACATCGAGGTACGGGTATGATAAATCGAAATGCCCCCTCCCTCGTCACAGTACTTGGCAGAAGAATAGCCCAAGTACATTGAAAAGAGAAACCAGGGTCAGGGACCCGAATAGAAATAATACAAATCAAGAAGCTAACCACAGTACTTGGCAGGAAAGTAGACCAAGTCTGTGTAGAAGAGAAACCAATGTCTGGCATCCCAATAAAAATATTGAAAATCATGAAGCTACTAAGACGGTCTGGGACCCAAAGCAAAGAAAGAGGAAGAAGTGGAAAAAAAGCCTCTACCTGGCAGGATAGTGGACCAGATATAGGGGAAGCCCGGAAAAGGGAATGAGACTTCCTCCAAGGTGCATCTTCCTCGTGGCAGTACCTGGTAGGGGAGTACACCAGGTCTGCCCAACACAAGTCCATGCATCAGGCTTGACTCACAGTCTGGGAAAGGCAGGGAATGTGAGTCATTCCCCCCTGGTGTTGGTGAACATTGTGAAAGAAGCCAAGAAAACGGAGTAATTTCATTGGCCTTGTGAGAAGCCTGAGACAGGCCAGGGGCAGGGAATCGTCCCACCATGGTGTTTCTGAACATTGTGTGAACAGCCAAGGGAAGGGAGTCCTTTCTTTGGCTTTGTGAGAACCCTAAGAAAGACCAGGTGAAGGGAACATTGCAGTATTGAGGAAACCAGAGGAAGGTTAGGGGGAGAGGGTGTCATCCCTCCCCTCCAACACTGTGAAGATGCAAGACTTTTCTTTTTCTCTCTTCTCCCAGAAGGCTACAAGATACTCTCTGCCTAGACCAAACAGACCAGGTGGTAGGAGTAGCAGTGATCTTCTCTGATTGGATCCCTGTGTCTGTCATTCCCACGCGGGCCTATGCATCCTTTGAGTGCCTGGTCTGCAGGCTCTCCCTCTCTCCTAGCTCTTCACTCCTGCTGGCCACCTTCTATCGGCCACCTGGTCAACCCCACTCTTCCTCTCGGAGTGGGCTGACCTGACCTCTGTTCTTTCATCCTCTTCAACTCCTCCTACTGGGTGATCTCAACATCCATCTCGACTCACCCGATTCCTCAGGACCTTTCTGCAATCTCTGCGATTCTCTCTCTTTCCATCTTATCCTCTGGCCCAACGCACATCGCTGGCCACCTTGGATGCTCTCATCTCAACTGACATGCCTCTATCTCTTTCATGGACTGATCACTCTCTCCTTGTATCACTTGAAGCTCTCTTCTTATCTTGCATCGGTAAACCTGACTCTGCCGCCCGTCTACAATGTCATCTGCCCCATGAAAAGAGTGTCAGTAGCTGCCTTTGCCTCCACCTACTCTGCTCCTTTTACTCCTGTGGCTGACTCCCACCCTGACACAGCCCTCTCTAACCTTAACCTCTCAGTTTCCAACACTTTTGATATTCTCCAGCATTGGATCTTTCATGGATTCACATGCTTTGAATATTCCCCGTCGTCAGGCTGGGAATCCCCGGTACATTATATAGACCCTTTCCCGTAGGAAAACTTTTTCGACGCTTATGTGTCCTATCCACCTCGTTTTGTATCATGCGTGCCCGTACCGTCAGGACGTCATGATATAAATACAGGCCCCGCCCCCGCGCTCCCTCAGATTTCAACCGTCTTTCAAAGTAGTGGGATCCTCGTGTTTACTACTAGTGAAAACTAGGTTGTTTTTTATTTTCTGTCTGTTTCGCGTAAGCGAAGTTCAAATTCTGGAGAATTATGTCTGGAAAGGCGTTATTTCGCCCATGTGCAACCTGTGGCCTCAAAAAGGTTTATGAAGGAGACGGCCACATGGACTGTATCTACTGTCTCCACCCGCACCACACGGCGGATACATGTGAGATATGCCAGGGTTTCTCCCAAAAAACCCTTAAGGACCGTAAAAGAAGGCTGGTCGACTGGCTTAATGACGGAGCGGGTGCCTACCCGGCTTCGGAAGTTGGCTCCACGGCCTCCAGGAGCAAGTCGGAGCCTCCGTCGAAGAAGGTTCGGCCAGCAGAAATTCGCGCTGAGGACAAGCATAAGGGGAAACATGCTGGATCCTCCTCATCACATAAAAAGCCCTCCTCCTCCTCATCATCTAAGACGGAGAGGCTAGCGCTGTCTAAATCCTCCTCAGGGGACCGTCCCAGGTCTTCCGTGAGTCGAGAAGCTTCAGCCGGGAAGTCGGCATCGAAATCGACGACGAAGTCTAAGGGCTCGACGACGACGACTTGCTCGTCGACCTCGGTGTCATTGACGATGCCTATTACCGTTCAAGCAGCAGCGGTTGGGATTCCTTCGTCGACGGAGACTCAGTCTATGGCTTGGCTGCCTGAGGTCTATGACCCGATCCCCCCTGAGGTCTTACTGCAGCCAGACACGGCCTGCTCGGCGGAAGGGGAAGGTGACATGGTTCTACAGCCATCGGATTTAGGCTTACGGCCTTCCACGTCGACGGCGACGAGTGCGAGCGGGGGTATGGTACCTATATCATCCACGTTACTGACCCCCCAGACGGTTTTGTCTCTGGATGTGCTTAATACTCTTCAGAAGCTACTACAGCGGCTGGATACGCAGTTCCCTCAACCTGGGACGTCATCGTCACTTTTGTCTGTACCTTCCGTCGACGAGCAAACTTGTACGGCTCGCTCGTCGACGAAACACCCATCGGCTCCCCAGGCGGTGAAAGATCGTCCTCGAGCTCAGGAGGAGGGTGAGTTGTCGGAGTCCGACTCTATACGTGATGACTCGGGGTCAGACATCTCCCTGTCACCGTCGAGGGACCCGACATGGAATTCGGATGTAGAATTGGAGTCTACGAGGAGCCAGACACAGCCATCTCCCCCTGATGATGTGGGAGCCTTCCATGCAATGATGGGGAAAGCGTGTTCCGAATTCGGCTTGATTCCTGAGGAGCAGAGGAAAGACTGTTTCCTTTTTGACCATATGGGTCAAAGGAGAAAATCGGTATTTGCCATCCCAATCCTTGACCACGTGTGGCAAGAAGGTCTCAAGACGATGCGCCATCCGTTCTCGGAACCAGCCATAAAGGGACGGATCGAGAAGAAGTTTAAAGCTCCGGAGTCCACTCCAAAATGTCTAACATCACAGCCTCTGTCTGACTCGGTGGTGTCGGCGGCAGCGGCTAGGAAGGCCAGGGTCCAGCAAAAATGTTCAACGCCACCGGAAAGCGAGGCTAGGAGGCAGGACGCATTTGGAAAGAAGGTGCTCTCGGTCGGAGCGACGACAGTAAGAGCAGCCAATTCCTTAGCGATCGTGTCACGATATGATAGGGAAATGTGGCACAAATTAGCCCCTATCCTAGAACACCTGCCAGACGAACACCGGAAAGCAGCTATGTTACTGGTGCGGGACGGCGAAGAGGCCTCGAACCACGCTATTAATATCGCAGTTGACCTAGCAGAGTCTGGTTTCAAACAAATCAACCATGGAGTAGTGCTTCGTCGACAAGCGTGGCTCAAATGTACTACTTTCCGTCCTGAAGTACAGTACAAAGTCCTGGACATGCCATGCGAAGGGGAGCACCTGTTTGGCGAAAAGGTTGATGAAGCGCTGAAAGGGATGAAAGAAGACACGGATACTGCTAGGTCCCTCGGCGCCCTTCAAACGGGTAGAAATTTTCGCTCTTTTCGCCCCTTCAGAGGTGCTTCTGGAAACTCCCGCTTTGGAGCCTCGAGGGACCGTGGATTTAACAGGCCCTCGTACTCTTCACAAGGGTTCAGACGTGCATCCCAGTCGGCACGTAGAGGCAGAGATTATCAAGCCTCCAGACGACGCGGCTCGGGTCCCTCGTCGACGAAGGACAAGCAAACCAGCAACCAATGACGGCCTTCGGAACGTCCTGGGGGGTCGAGTCTCTCATCACTTCGACCGATGGAAATGCATCACCAAAGATCGATGGGTCCTGGACACGATTCGCATGGGTCATGCGCTGCAATTCAAAGACAAGCCTCCGCGTCTTCCTCCTTTATTCTCGCCACAGCCCCACCTCCAAATCCTACGACAAGAGGCGGCGCTTATGTTGCGAAAAGGGGCGGTAGAGAGAGTTCCTGTGCCACAGGAAGGCCAAGGAGTTTATTCCAGGTTCTTTGTTGTCAAAAAGCCAAACGGCAAATGGAGGCCCATTCTCGACCTGAGGGTACTCAACAAGTGGCTAAAGAGCCAAAAATTCAAAATGCTAAAACTCCAAGAGGTTATCAGATCGGTGCAACCCATGGACTATCTATCATCACTAGACCTTCAGGATGCTTATTTTCACATCCCAATACGCCCACGACACAGGAGATATTTAAGATTCGTCGTCGGGAGAAAGCATTTTCAGTTCAAGGTCCTCCCGTTCGGGCTCAAGTCCTCCCCCAGGACGTTCACCAAGAGCTTGGCCCCTATAGCGGCCCATTTAAGGAAGGATGGTCATCATGTCTATCCATATCTAGACGACTGGCTAGTCAGAGGGTCATCCAAGGAACAAACACGAGACAGTCTACGAGCCACAATGTCCATCTTACAGGAACTGGGCTTCGCAATAAACTTCAAAAAGTCCTCAGTAGAGCCTTCGAGGACCTTGGTCTTTCTAGGAGCGGAGTTTCATACACACACAAGCCTGGTGAAACCATCCAGCGAAAGAATTCAGAAACTTCAAAACAAGGCGTCGGAATGGAGAGGCGGTACCAAGGTCTCTGTGCGCAAGTACATGTCCCTGCTAGGGACCATGTCGTCCTGCATTCCGTTAATAAACAACTGCCGTCTGTTTATGAGGCCTTGCCAGGAATTTCTAGCGGACCGTTGGGCGCAGAGCAGAGGTCGCTGGTCCGACAGACTGGTTGTCGACGAACAACTAGTTCAAGCACTCGGCTGGTGGAAAGTGTCTACTCATCTAACGAAAGGGATGCCTCTACTGGAACCAGAGTTCCAAAAGACGGTGGTGACGGATGCATCGCTGAGCGGATGGGGAGCTCATCTGGATATGTTACAGGTACAAGGCCAGTGGTCTTTGCAGGAGTCCTCCCTGCATATCAACCTGCTAGAACTGAGAGCAGTGCGATGGGCTCTGAAGTCTTTTCTTCCGCAACTGAGGGACTCGGTGGTGCGTGTCATGACGGACAACACCACTACGATGTTCTACTTGAGGAAACAAGGAGGGACACGTTCCAGGTCCCTATCGACGGAGGCACAGAAAATCTGGCATTGGGCCCTGCAACACAACATGCAAATCTTAGCGTTTCACCTACCAGGAGTGAAAAACGTGGAAGCCGATGCCCTCAGCAGAGAAATGAACGAAGTTCACGAATGGGTGCTGAACGACCAACAACTTCAACAAGTATTCAAGGAATGGGGACACCCTTCCATAGACCTGTTTGCAACGAAGAACAACAAGAAATGCCATCAGTACGCAAGCAGATGGCCTCAGCAGGGCTCACTGGGGGATGCGTTCTCATTCCCATGGACGAACAAATTCCTGTACGCATTCCCTCCTTTTCCCCTTGTCCGGAGGACGTTGCAATGGATCCTCAGGTACCCATGTCGGGTAATTCTGGTGGCCCCATACTGGGCCAGACAGGTGTGGTTTTCAGACCTACTACACTTAGCGGCGGCGGAACCGATGAGATTCCAGAAGACCCCCGACCTTCTGTCTCGACAGGAGGGTGTCGTTTGGCATCACGACCCGGACAGCCTCAAGTTGACGGCCTGGCTCCTGACTTCGCCGAATTTGGTCGGCTAACGATTCCGGAGGACTGTCGACGTATCCTGCAAGCGGCAAGAGCACCTTCCACAAACGCCTCATACGCGTACAAATGGAAAAGGTTCTGTCAATGGTGTGAGGATCAACCAGGTTTGGCCCCGCAATCGATTAGGCCGGAACAGCTCCTTCCATACTTGCTGTTATTAGCTCAAAAGGGCCTGTCGGTGTCGTCAATAAAAGTACACCTAGCAGCCATTTCCAGGTTTACTCGTCAACGGCACTCGGCACCATTGTTCAGCGACCGCCTGATTAAGCACTTCCTTAAAGGCCTCTTTCGGAGTTTCCCTCCAGAGAAGAAATTTCCACCGGAGTGGAGCCTCAATCTGGTCTTAACGTCTCTTATGAAACCTCCGTTTGAGCCAATGTCATCATCGTCTCTAAAGTTTCTGTCGTGGAAATTGGCCTTCCTGGTGGCCATCACTTCAGCCCGACGTATTTCAGAAGTTCAGGCTCTAATGGTGGACCCACCATACTTACGATTTTTCAAGACCAAGGTAGTCCTAGCCACTAACCCACAGTTCATACCAAAAGCTCCTTCGGTGTTTCATAAACACTCGTCTATCGTGTTGCCTACGTTTTTTCCGGAGCCATGCTCGGGAGCGGAGCGCATGCTACACACATTGGATGTAAAAAGGGCTCTCAAGTTTTATCTTCATCGTACGCAACCGTTCAGAGAAACGAGACAGCTGTTTGTGGCCTATGGGTTGGGTGCTAGAGGAAAAGCCATTTCGAAGCAAGGACTATCAAGATGGGTGTCATCTACCATTTCGTACTGCCATTCCAGGGCAGGGAAGCCTCTTCTACGACGGCCAAGAGCTCATTCAACTAGAGCAGCGGCATCGTCGACGGCACTGTGGGCCGGAGTCCCTCTAGGGGACATCTGCATGGCGGCTACCTGGGCGGCTACACACACCTTTACCCGCCATTACTGCCTGTCGCAGCAACATGCCGAAGACACCCGGATGGGACAGGCAGTGCTTCGACACCTATTCCAATAAGGTAAACCCCGGCTGCGGGGTTGCATCCTGTGAAATTTATGACTGTATGTGGTTCGTTTTCCTATGTTAACTATTACTGATGTATACATGATCATAGGGAACGGCCTTTGTGAAAAAAGTATATGGGTTTGCATGCACGCCTCCTCTTGGGGGTGGTACTGTTATGTAATCTATTCAAAGCATGTGAATCCATGAAAGATCCAATGCTGGAGAAGGGAATAGTTTCTTACCTGTAACTCCATTTCTCCAGCATTGGTATCTTTCATGGATTCACATGCGCCCACCTGCCTCCCCTGAACATGCAAACCGGTTTCCCCACTACTTTGGGGGCCGAAATCTGAGGGAGCGCGCCTGTATTTATATCATGACGTCCTGACGGTACGGGCACGCATGATACAAAACGAGGTGGATAGGACACATAAGCGTCGAAAAAGTTTTCCTACGGGAAAGGGTCTATATAATGTACCGGGGATTCCCAGCCTGACGACGGGGAATATTCAAAGCATGTGAATCCATGAAAGATACCAATGCTGGAGAAATGGAGTTACAGGTAAGAAACTATTCCCTTCTTGCCCCTGTCATAAGAGTACAACTGAAGCCTACCAGAAAGTGCAACTCTTGGTACGACTCAAACTGACTGCCCTTAAACGCAAGTGCAGGGCAGCCAAACGGAATGGGATTCCTTGGGCGCACCCTCTGACAAACTGGCCTGCCACCTCCTTCAAAGGCAGTATTGACTCTGCATCTGCTCAAAAAAAAAGTCTGTATTCAGGCCAAACTTTTTAAAGTCTGCAAGGAACTTGCCAACCCTACCGCAGCCGTCTCCACCCTCACATTCGCACCCACCCAGGCCCTTTGCTCAGCCCTGGCTACACACTTCACCTCAAAAACACAAGACATCCTATTCTTTCTTCCTCACCACCTTATGCACCAACATCTCTTGTACCGCCCTTGGCCACTCCCTTCCCCACCCCTTCTCGCTTCTCTCACCCCTGTCATACCTGAGGAGATCACTAGACCAGTCCAGTCTATGAAAACCTCCTCAAAACAGGTGGACCTCTAGCCCTCCAAAACCATCATGGACAACATCTGCAAACTCTCCTACGCCACTGGAGTTTTCCAAACTGCTCTTAAGCACTCCCTTGTGAACCCTCACCTCAAACCTTCTGCTGATCCTTTAATTCTGGCAAACTATTGTCCGATCTCTATCACTCCTTTTCCTGGGCAAACTCCTGGAGAAGTTGGCAATTTCTCGGCTTACCTTCCGTACTGAATCTGTTGGTTGTTTCCATGACCACCAGTCTGGTTTTAGAGCATTCAGAGGCATGGGAACTGCTCTTCTGAACACCTGTGAAGATCTGCTTTCAAACCTTGATTCTAACTCTCCCTCCGTCCTCTTCTACTTGACCTCTCCTCTGCCTTCGATACAGTGAATCACAACATCCTGATTGCACGTCTCCGTGATACCCTGGGCATCACTGATCACGCCCTGGCGTGGCTAACCTCCTTTATCCACTGCAGGTGTCTCCCTCTGGAACAGCCTCCCTGCCTCTCTCTGGCTTGACCGGATCTCCTTAAGTTCCGGAAACTCCTCAAGAATTTCCTCCTTCTCTCTCTACCCATCCCCTGCTAACCACCTCTTTTTGGTCGCTCTCCTTAACTTCTGCTCTGTTTCGCCGACCGGCTGCCGGGTGCACCTTCAGAGCCTATCAGGTCCCAAGTTTCCTCGCCAGTCTCCTGCACTTGCCGCAGCACTACTGCACTTCGGTTACGACCTATAAGAGTGGTATCTCTCTGCACTTAACAAAGGTTCTGATTGGACTGGACGAACTTGGTCCCTGGTGCTCTCCTCCCGCCCCCACACATTTCCTGTTTCTGTTCACCTGCATAATCTGAATGTACCATGCCTAGTAAGATAGTTTGTCTTGTGTTCCCTATGTCTTCCCCTCCCATGCATGGTTGTGCTTTGAAACACATGTATAAGCGCATTATAAATAATCAATCAATCAATCTTGTTTGTTGGTGAAGTACCAAGCCAAGAAGGCTTTTGCTTTTGCCCTGTTTGAAGAACATTTACCTTTTGATCACCCGAAAGTGAACTTAAGTTGATCATCCAGAAGGAGGGCATTCTTCTGGACCAAGAAGATCACCACTTTACTTAGTTTAATTTAGAGTGTAAGGGACGGAAATGGGTTTTGACTACTTGTTTTGATGGACATCCTTAGTATTTGGGACATCTAGGGTTTTCTTTTATTTGGACTAAATACGTCTATAGCCAAAATATGCCACTTGTTTGTCGGTCTCTTACATCTACACCCTTTGCATCAAAGTTCCAAGAACAGGGTTTTCTAGGGAACGTCACTTTCACTGTGGAGGAAAGCCACAGCTGGGAGTAAGTGTCTGGAAGACACATCTGCAGTCCTTCCTCAAGTTGCACTGGGAATTCGGCTCTGTGAGTGGCTTGTCTCCCGCTGCTCATCTCAACCAGTACAAGATGCATCCAATGTAGTTTTGGCTCCTAAAAGAGCTCCTACATGGAGACACAGCATTGCAATTCTTCACTTAACACAAGGTCATTTGTCATCCTAATGGAAAAGTACTATGAAGTGCCATATAGCTGCCTCAATAACATAACAGATTTATGACACAAGCTGGCGTGCCTCCACCACACTTTGGAGAGGTTTTATTCTTCACATTAACTGCATACTCATTAAGGAGAGGAGATGCTTGACTGAGAGAAGTGCCTATTGCATATAGCTTCCTGGATTAACACGTAGAGGAATGTTAATTGCTTTCTTCACCAGCGCCACTGGGGCTGGGTGTCGTCGGAGTGACCCTTGCAGTCTGTCGGATGAACTGGAGGCCACTGGACCAAACCCTCACACCCCCCACCCAGGGCCGAAGCAGGTGGAAAAAATGAGCGACTGGCGAGCATGAAACCTCATCTATAGAGGACGAAGAATTGCTTCCATGTCCAGGAAAACTGTAGCATGGACACAGGCACCCTGGTAAACCGAATCAGCACTTCGAAAAGCTACCAGGGCCAACTTTAGGCCTTGTGATGGATCTGCCACCACCAGTTTAGGAGGAGGGAGTTGTCATTTTGCAATCAATTCTATGCTATTTCATTTGTTGTTTGCCTCCAAATATCCTTGCCTCATGAACAATTGAAAGATGAACCTTTGTATTGGATGTGAGTCAGTTCTTTGATTCTAGAGACATTGGTGTTAGTTTATTTCTAGGTGTCATTCCGTTGGACATTTAACAGATATATCAACCAATATCACGTTTATTAAATTGTTAATTTAGCAAAAGCACTCATTGTTAGGCGCTGCACAATGGAGTCGCTGAACTCAACCGCTACTTAAATCGCATCGCATTTTCACCCGGACCCCATCTCTGTGGTCTTGCATCAACCTCAGGCTGATCCGAGACTGTTTACAGTTCGCAACCCAAGAGCCCCCACTACACCCTCAATGCAAGTCCAGCCAGCCTCCAGGGACTCCTGCTACACTTCGACCACAAGTAAGCGCCTTGGCGCCTCAGCACTCACCGCACCTCGCCGATCCCACAACGCACATCCAGGCCACCCCAGCCAAGTGGGAAGTCCTCTTGGCCAGTTTCTCATCCTTGCGTTGCTTCATTAATGTCTATCACAATGGCACCATCCTGGTTCAGGGTCCACAACCCAACCTCCTTCACTTGCCCGGATCCTGCCTTCTCTCAGTAACTTCCTTCCTTCGCCTGAATTTCCCCCTTCTAATCTCTGGTGTACCACGCCCCTGTACTACTCCTCAGAAAACCTTCAAAGGCACAGACCGCCTCCACTTGACGACTCTTAACGCCCGCTCAGCCAACAAACACTCCTCTGAAATTTGCCTCCTTCTTGATCACATTGACCGCGACATTCTCGCTCTTACTGAGACTTGGTTCGATGCCAGCTCAGTCACTGCCTTTGACTCCCTCCTCCCTGGCGGCTTTAAGATCATCTCCAAGCCTCAACCCCACCACACTGGCAGGGTGGGGTGTTACTTTAATCTTGCCTGAGTGGGTTCCTGCTTCATCTTACCTACTCAGCCCTATTCCGCCTTTGAAAGCCTGGTTTGCTAGTCAGTCATCTTCCCCCATCTCCACCCTGACCATTGCTACCATCTACCGGCCTCCAGGCGCCACCACCCTATTCCTCCACTCTGAACGGACTGACTTCTGCTCTTCCTTACTTTCATCCTCCTCCTGGGGGATTTCAACATTCAATTGGACTCACATGGCTCTGCATCCACTCTATTCACTGACCTCTGCACTTCCCTTTCCCTCTCGGTTCTCCCTTCCGGGTCAACCCACTCTGCTGGACACACTCTGGATGCGCTCATACACTCTGACTTCTAGCTCCCCCCCCACTAGTCACCCCACTCTCCTGGTCAGACCATTCTCTCCTTTCCACCCACCTGGGTCCCGTTGGTCCTCTGACCACCCCCCAAAAGTCCCACCAACCTTGTTCCCTAACATCTGCCCAATGAAACAAGTGACTGCGGCTGCCTTCACCTTCAGCCCCCTAACCTTCCACATCAGACTCTACCTCTGACGCTGCCCTCAGCAACCGCCATCTTTTCATTACCAATACTCTTGACATTCTTGCCCCAGTCATGAGGATCCATCTGAAACCTGCCTCTAAACATAACACTTGGTACGACACCGAACTTGCGGGCCTGAAAAGAAAGTGCAGGGCAGCAGAACAGAAGTGGCCAACATTATGCTCATCCTCTGACAAACTGACCTGCCTCAAAGGCAATATGGACTTACCCACTGTGCAAAGAAAAGAGCTCACATATAGGCACAGGTCTACGGTGCATCCAATAACCTCCCCTTTTCCTTCCCAGGCCCTCTGTAATGCACTGACCTCACACTTTGCCACCAAAACTCAGGACATCCTGACCACCCTTTCTACACTCTCACAACCCATCGCTCATCCCCACTCCCTCCCCCGTCCTCCTTCTCCCCTGTCACACCTGAAGAAGTTACCAGAGATGTCTGCTCTATGAAGGTCTCTTCTAAAAAGGTCTCCCCTTGCTCATCTAGGACCATCAAGAATAACATTGGCTCTCTTGCCCCTGCTCTCGCTGATTTCTGCAGTCACTTGTCACTGGATCTTTCCCCTGCCCCTTAAGCACTTGCTTGTGCACCCACTCCTGAAAAAAAACATCCTCTGACCCTACTTGTCCGGCCAGTTACTGCCCTATTTCATCACCCCCTTCCTAGGGAAACTGCTTGAGAAGCTGGCCTTGCCCCAACTCAACTAACACACTGAACTTTTTGGTGGTCTCCACGACCATCAATCTGCATTCCGAGCATCCAGAGGCACGGAAACTGCTCTTCTGAACACCTGTGAAGAACTGCTCGCATCTCTGGACTCCAGCTCCCCAGCTGTCCTTATACTCCTCGATCTCTCCTCTGCCTTTGAACTAGTCAACCCTTTCATCCTTGTATCTTGGAGCGGGCACTGGACTTGCAGACCTCTTTCCTCACTAAGCGCTCTTCCCAACTCATCCTTGGCCCGTTCTCCTTTCCTACTTTCCTCTCCAGCTGTGGTACCCCTCAGGACTCTATTCTCCCCCTGGCGCTTTAACATCTACCTTGCTCTCCTTGCACGCCTCATCTCCGCTTTCACCTCCAACTTCCAGTGTTACGCAGACGACATCCAGCTCTTTTTCAAACTCCCTTTCCGACCCTCTTGCACCCTCAACCATCCCTGACTGTGCCTCCGCCATCCATTCCTGGAGCACCTCCAATGAGGTCTGAGATCCTTCCCATCGGGACCCTGCTCCTTGCTTCTTCCCTTCACTCTGGCCTTCCTCCTTGGGCTCCACCAGCGCTACGCCCCCTCCAACCCTTACAAGCAATAGCACCCTTGGGCTGCGCACAAGGCTCACTGTATGCATCCCACACCATCCACCTCAACCACTCCGCCCACCGCAGACTGGCAGACCAGGGTCCACGCCACCTGAAATCCCAGATTCTGCTATTGCTATGCCTCCTCCGCTCCTTTACGAGGAATAGGTTCCTCAGACTGTGCACACACTTCATCCCATGTTTTCCTCTCTACACTCCCCAGCTATTGCGACCTAAGCTAGCGTGCATGCCAGTCGGTTCAATCCTTAAGTCTACCTACTGAAAGCTAATCGACGCAAGATCAGTCCCGGCCCACGCAGCTCAAATTCTTGACCTCTATCAACCTCGACTTACTTGCCATTACTGAAACCTCGCACCAACCCGCAACAGGCCTAGCCCTCTCCATCGCCATCCCTCCGGACTATGCCAGCCTAAGATGTGACAGATCCTCTAAAACTGGAGGAGGCGTCGCCCTCATCTTGAAAAACACCCTTACTATCAGAGCCACGCACAGCAACGTCATTCCCAACTGCAAATCCCTTCTCGCCAAGCTCTCCATGTCACCTACCGACACATCACCATCCTCCTTATCTACCGCCCTCCTGGCCCCATCGCTGCCTTCGAGGATAATTTACTGCAAAGCATCTTCTCCATCAAGCCCAACTCAAAATGTGTAATCTTTGGGGACCTCAACCTAGGCCTCAACGATCCAGCAGACTCACTTTCCAATAGCGTAGCCTCTGCACTTAATCAAGCTGGCTTCACGCAAAGTTCCCTCAAGCCCACCCATGACCTAGGCAGTACTCTTGACTGGATTAACGACCTCAATTGCAAAATCCACCATCCCCGTCTCCTCCCACTGCCCATAGTCTGACCACCAAACCATTGCCTTCAAAATTCCCCCTTCAAAACTCCCCAGACAAGTTCACCCTGCTAAACCTGAAGGTATGGTCTGGCGCACAAAAAACCTAAACATCACTAACCTCGCCCCGCTACTTGCCGTCTCCGCTCACCTCCCATCCTCAAGAACAGATCCAGCAGCATTGGTTGACCTCTACAAGCAAACCATTGCTCAGGCAGTCGACACACTTGCCCCACTTGAACTTCAGAAAGCCAAAAACCTTGAAGCCTGTGCCAAAAAGCACATCTCTTAGATGGCCTGGAAAAAAGAACCTCCCCTACATCCAAAGCCCTCTTCTCCCCCCTCACGAAAGACTATGGAAGGGAAATCCACACTGCCAAAGCCTGCAGCTACCATTCCAGAATCAGTAACGCCAAATACAACTTCAGGGAACTATAGTCAATCCTCTGGGAGCTAGAGACCCCCTTCCCCCAGCCAGACGTGATAGTTGACAGTGCTTGGTGCAACAAAATCTAAGACACGCTCACTGGGAAAGTCAACTCCCTCAAAGATTCAATCCTTTCCAAACAACTTGCCATGCTAGCCATACCACCTCGACCCACAGCACCCAGCCCTTTACCAACCCACACCTGCAACCCCTTTCAACTTACACCCTGTCTCAGCCACAGACGTCACCAAGATAATTCAAAGTCTTAAACATTTCTGTTGCAAAGGTGACAATTACCCAGCTCCAACCAGCAGACTGTGCCGAGACACTTGCTCCCATCATCACAGCCACCATCAATGCTTCCTTCTGCACCAATCTGTTGCCAACCTCCCTACTGCTACTCAAGAAACCCTCCCTCGACCCCTCCATACCCACAAACTACCACCCCATTACTACAGTACCATACCTCCTGAAGATCCTGGGTCGTGTAGCTTATATCCAGGTCCAACAGTATTTTGAGGAGAACAATATCTTGGTCTCTCGCCAATCAGGTTTCCGCCCTAAGCACGGAACCGAAACTGCCCTACTTGCCCAGAAAATCCAACTTGATTCAATCAAGGACACTGCCAAACTTCCCTCCTGATGATGCTGGACCTCTCTGCAGCATTCGATCTGTTAGACCACCAAATTCTCTGTCCACAACTTGCCTCGACAGCCAACTTCTCTCCTTCAGCCTCCAATTGGATTAGATCATTCCTAGCTGATAGATCTTCACAAGTCTTCATCAATGACTTTTCTGCTGCACCTACTCTGGTCACCTCTCTCCCACCCTCTATAACATTTATACAAAACTCCTTTGACCACCTTACCTACTCTGCATATCCTACACGAACTACACTGACGACCCACAGCTCCTTATCCACCTTTCCGGCTCGCACGCTCAGGACTCGGCCACTATTAGTCAGTGTATGAAGTCATACAAAACTGGATGGCTTCTCACCTACTCTGCCTCAATGACGGTAACACTGAAAACCTCATCGCCGGAGCCCACTCTACACCACGCAACATTGACCCAGCCTACAAGCAGTTTGCCATTGACGGAAACCGTATCCCCATCTCTGTTGCTGCCAAAAGCCCTGGCCTTTACCTGGACTCTAACCTTGACCTTTTGTGACAAGTGAACTCAATTGCCTTGCCCGCGCCCTACACAGCCAAATTGCTACAATCCAGCAGGCCCTTCCTCTCCACTTCCAACTGCCTTGCCATTGCAAGAGCCACCATAGGAGCCAAGCTCGGCTATTGCAATGCCTTATTTACCGGCACTTCTGAGCGCAACCTGAACAAACTTCAAATGATTCAGAACAATGCGCTCGAAGCGGCTATTGGTTTCTCCAAATCTGACTACATTTTGAAAGCCAGGAGAGATGCACAATGGCTGCCCATCTGAGAAAGGATTACATTCAAAACACTGTCCCTGATCCATCAATGTCTCTCCAACTCTGCACCGACCTACCTCTCACGATGCGTGGAAGGATACTCCCCAGCCTGACCTCTTAGATCTGCAAACTCTCACTTCCTGAAGAGCCCAAACTTCAGTCGCTTTCCGGTGGGGGGTAAGAGCTTCCCGGTCATGGCCGCCAAACTCTGGAACAATCTACCTCCTGCACTCGGCAAAGAACCGTCCTTACAGATATATCAACCAATATATACTGGACCTTCTGCCGAAACTTAAAAACCTGGTTGTACAACTAACTTTGTTCCTCCTAAGACTCATCACACTGCCTAATGCATTTCCCCTCCCTCAATGTAACTAGCGCCTAGATAGCCGATGGTTTTGTGCGCTGTAATAAATGCAAAAATAAATAAATTATGAGGCAAGTATCGTAGTAGCACCGGTGTCACAGAAGTAACTAATGAAGGATAGCTGTTAATACCTTTCTTCTGTGGTCGCCGCCTCAATTAAGGATACATAATTTTGGCAAAGAGGGACTCTGGTGCATGATCCCACATTTGCGGGACACATCGTGTGTCCAGGTTGGAACGACCCTGCATGAGCTGAGTCAACCAGGGCTTGACGAGCCCATGAGCGATTTCAATTTAAGGGACTCTGCAGATATTCTATATAGTTTCCCCTTGCTTGCCGTTGCAGCTGACACATGCACGCGACAACGGCTATGCAACAGAATTATGCCCACGCCTCCAAGTGTGTTGAGGAAAGGACTATGTTGCATTCCAACGCAGTGACTGAAATGGAACAACATCGATAACCATCCCGGTTGCCAGGCCACTGCAAAGAAGCACGCAGAAGCGCCATTCAGAATCATATCGCGGACTGTACACAAGGTACATACGTTTTAGGGGGTAAAGTTGCCTAGTTTGCTCACTAAAGGCTCTTCTCCCAAACACGTTTAATATTCTGAATCACCTCACTGATAGTTGTAACATGCAAAAATTAACAGTGCACCCACCAGCAGATTTTCTGTCATACCCAGGAGAACCCACTACCCCATGGTCCGAATGGAAAGAACATTGAGGCAATTAAATAAAGACAACCGAACCCGAAGGGCTAACATCAGAAAAGAAACTCCTATTATTGTTCCAGGTTCGAGTTTCAGAGGGTCAGAGAAGATGCAGAGAATTGCCTGCTTTTACATTGAATGAGCCTAGTGCAGGAGACATGGACATATACAACAAAACCATGAGACACTGAGATGTACACTATGTGCCAGAAATTAACATGGACATTGAACGATTGAACTTCTCCACAGGTCAAAGGAGCCCACAGTGGAATATGTTTCAGCACTGAAACTCAACATGCAGGTTTGCTGCAGGACTAACTAGAGGAACTTATCTGAGATCAAATAATCACCCACACAAACAACTCAATACAAGAAAGATTGTGGCTGTGTGGAGATCCATCACTGGCAGAAACGATCACAATTGCCAAAAAGATTGACCATACACAAATGTGTTCCAAGGATATCAAAGAAGATAAAAAAGGGAAGCCTTGAAACCAATAACAGAAAAAGAGAATGGAACAAGCGAGGCATGAAGGGGAGGAAGATATTGGTGCTAGGAGAAGTATACAAAAGCTGGAGGAGAAAATAAAACCAATGCTTCCGATGCAGCAGGATCGAACAGTATGCAAATTCACAACAATTTCCAGCATTGAATTTGAAATCTCCAAATGGTGGCATATGAGGACAATTTGCAGTAGTATGAAGACCCAAAAATGAAAATGGCATATATACAAGAGGATGATACATCCGAAGAATAAAAGTCATGTTCATTAAAAATCAAATGGAAGATTTGAAGTTTGTGTCCTAGCTGTGACATTTTCGTAGATCGAATAGGAATGCATTTTATGTTGGACAGTTGTGCCCTGTACACCATTATTTCTGTGAAGAAGTTCAATGAGCTGCAGAGAAAAGGTTTTAAGGCGATGCTCCTGATATTGGATGTGAAGAATCCCAGAGGATTCCAAGGGACAACATTACAGATGTTAGGATACTTTCACGCATTGTCTGAATTCAAGGATAGTATGGCGGCTTTGAAGATATACGTGGCCAAGAAAGGAGTTGAAGTACTTGGCTGAACTTCTAATAAGACTGGATGCTTTTTAGAAGACAGTGTAGTGCGCTCAAACAAAGGCGCACACAAAGTCAAAGAGTTTGGAGAGATTGTCAGTTCCAAGATTGGTTGTCTAAAAAGATAGGAACATAAGATTGTCAAGGATGGAGCAATACCAGTAGCTCACAAGGCAAGGAGTATTCCATTTGCATCGTGAGACAGTGTAGAGAAGGAATTTGGTAGATTAGAGGCAGAACACATCATTGACAAAATAGTCATTGGACTGCATAAGCTTTAAAAAAGAACGGCAACTTGAGTGTGTTTGTGGACCTACAAGATGTAAATAAAAACATTCTGGTTGTTCACTTTCCTTTGCCGTAGATAACAGAAATGCTGAATTGCATAAGTGCTTTCAGAAATATTCACAGATATGTCGATGGCAGATCACCAGATAACCCTCACAAAGGACAGCAAAGACGTTCTACAATTTATAGCACTATATGGGCTGTACAGATACAATTTGATGCCGTTTGTACTGGCATCTGCATTGGCAGTTCAACAAATTGTCACATGTTCTGAAAGGTTTAAAGGGGACAGCAGTATATCAGGACAATATTCTGATATATGGTATGAAGGAACATGATGAAAGACCTACGGCAGTCCTGCAGAAGGAGAAAGGTATGACTATCGAGATCTGGATATGCAAGTTCAGAAAAAAGTAAGTGGACTATTTAAAATGTGTTGAATGTTCAGGGGTGTAAAACAAAATATGACTCACTAAAAGCAGTGAGGGATGCACTAGTTCCTACGCAGCGGCAGATTCCCATTGTTTAGGCCCCAGCTATCAATGTGTGTCCTTGCTGCCGTCACCCCGGGCTGTTTGCAGGAGATTCACACGGTAGAGAGAAGTATCCCGCACATCGCTCCCACTCATATCAAGGAATTTGTTTCTTCACAATCCTTGAAGCAGGTAAGTCAGGCACCCTACATAAGCGTAAGAGATGCAGATCCTGTAGCAGTTAATCACTGTGTCACCTGGGGTTTGCTCTTAGGCTGTCTCTTCTTCTACCAGTGGAAACACAGAGGTCCTTTAGGGGACCGTGACTGAAGCAGTCACTGAGGCAATCCAGGCTTTCACGGGTGGTGTCACTGAGGGTACTTCGGGTCTACTACCGAGTCTTGCAGACCCGAGGTGGCGCCTCAGTGTCAAATGTCTACCGGACCCAAATGGCTGAGGGGCCTCAACCTTCCAGCCAGTTCTGAGGGCTTATCTACCGGGGTATGCCCCAAGAACCTGCAAAGGTCTCAGAAAAAGGAGACCTCTGCATTGAGCAAAGCTCCTAGCATCTCTGCCTTGCTTCAAATATCAGGTTCTACGATTACTACAATCTGTGAGGCACATTCACAGCCTCCTTATGGTGTGACAGTTACAGGGGCAACAGCTGCTGTCTTGGGCAGCAGAAGAAATATCTTAGGTATACACTCTGTGATGTCTGTACCTCACCAAATCCTGCTCCCTTTTGCCCCTCCCCCACCTTCTACATGCATAAAGACGAATTTGTAAGGGTCCAATGGTCGCCAATGACAACTTGGTCGACTTCATACCCGGTGCCGTCATTTCCCCTCAGATTTGGGGCACCTCTTCCGGTCAGACAACCGATTTGGTACCCAGGGCCCTCTTCAACTACTTGGACACCCTCAGCCTGCACTACTTCGTCTGAGTACAGATTATTTGAAAAGTTCCGAAGAATCGTGAAGGGTTATTTTAAGGATTTATAAAAAGAAGTCCATCACTAGGCCATCCTGGCTCCGCAGGCTTCTCCTGCCCCTTTGCAGCCCTCATCTACTCCAGCTTATACTGCAGACTTGTGCTCAACCAGCAGTTTAGTGACAGTGATACCTTATAAAACAGCTCTTTCTAGTACAGACATGACTCGGGGATCTATGCTGAGAGCTGTGGATCGTACAAAGGCCTAGACTCCACACATTCCAGGTGAAAACGATGAGAGTGAGTGGGCCGAGGAAGAGATCTTTGTCTGCCTGGTCATTTCATAATGGCATGGCTGGGATCCAGGGTTTCCTAGGTTTTCCTCTTCCAGAAAAATCTGACGGAGAACCTTGTGTCTCAATGGGAGTTCTCTCAAAGGGACAGAAATGGAATTCCGTTGAAAAAAGATTTACTGGCTGTGGCCAAGAGCCTTTTGAAAAATCCACATTCTGTGCCCACAGTCAGTAAAATAATTGAGGCCATATATAGGGAACTATATTCAGAAACTCCAAGCCTATCGGCAGTTCCACAAGCAGTCTTCCGTGGTGGCATTGGAAGTATGTTCGCAAAAACTCTCCAAACTGTCATTCAGCATGCAATGTTCTAATACTCTCTCTAGAGAAGATAAGTTGCATCACTCATACAACAAAAAGGTTTATACTAATGCATCCCTTCAGAGCAGCCAGAGGCACAGAAACTGCTCTCCGGGACACCCGTGAAGATCTTCTCTCTAACCTCAACTCCAGCTCTCCCTCTATCCTCATCCTCCTTGACCTTTCCTCTGCTTTCGACATGATCAATCATGCCATCTTGATCAACAGACTGTGTGAACCTGGGCAACACGGATCAGGCCCTGGCATGGCTGACCTCCTTCCTCCTGGGCCGCCCCTCCCAATTCTTACTTGAGTCCTTTCTCTCCACCATCTCTCTCTCCCCATGTGGGGTCCCCCAGGGCTCAATCCTCTCTCCCTGGCTCTTCAATGTCTATCTGGCACCTTTGGACCACCTGATCTCCACCTTTTCTTCATACTTTCAGTGTTATGGGATGACACTCTGCTCTCTTTCAGGCTTCCCTCAGCCGCCTCCTGCTCCTTCGCTCGTTCCTGACTATCCGTGATTCAGGATTGGTGCACCTCCAACGATCTTTGCCTTAATGCCAGTAAGACTGAGATCCATCTCATTTGGACCCCTCCCGCTTTCTCTCCCTCACTCTGGCCACCCTCCTTGGACCCTCTACCCTCGCCTTCTTGTAAGGCAAAAAACCTTCGCGGTGTCTTAGACTCACCCTCTTCTTCTCTCCTCATATCATGGCCCTTGCCAAAAAGACCGCCTTCTAGCTGCACTTCTTCAAAGGTATTCTACCGTTGCTAACTTTCCCCCAGAAGCTCACGGTCTCTGGTTCTCTCCATGCTGGACTACTGCAACAGCCTTTTTCTCAATCGGTATACCTTCGCCCCCTGCAACTAATCCAGAACATGCCTGCAAGACTTATCCTTGGCCTCAAGCCCAGGGACTGTATCTTTCCAGCCCTGAAATCCCTCCACTGGCTCCCGGTAGCTGCAAGGATCAAGTTCAAGGCCCTCTGCATTGTCCACAAGTTTTTCTGGGCCCGGGGCCCGCACTAATTCCAACTCTGCTCCGAAATACCTTCCTTCTAGAGCCCTTCCCTTTGCTACCTAAAACTCTCTGAGGGTCATATGCTTCTCAAGGCAGAGAGTGGAGGGCCACGACCAGTCTTCCTTGCACTGCCTCCTGGCCTACCGCCCACTGAGGGGCTGTAACTGTAACCCCTACAGCCCCCCTGCCTCCTGCACTTACCTAAAGCCGTGCTGCCCTGGCTGCACTTACTCCCTTGCTTGTGGTCTTATGCAGAAGGGATGTGACCTAGCGGTTCGGGCTGGAGTGCCCCTTTTGGGGTGGGACTAAGCCTGATGTGCATATGGTCTTTTCCCTTGTGTAATGGCGTGGCAGGCGAATAACAATGGTCTGGAGGGTTGCCCAGAGCCATGCCAGAGGTTATGTTTCATTCTAAACCTTCCAGCCATGCTGACATGATCGCACTTTCCCCTTTTCCTCTACTTTGCACTTCCCCTTGCACTTCTATTGCCACACTTGCACAATCCGATTGACACAAGGCCTAGTAAGATCATTTGTCTTGTCCTCCCGTTGTCTTACCTCCCTTGTCTTGTGGCGCCTAGAAACACAATATCATATCATTTATGTTAAGATGGATTTCTAAAATCTAACATGGGTGACTGATTTCAAGAGGCCACCCTACTTATAGTGAACAGGGAACTCTGAGAGGTTAGCCAAGAATTCCGGTAGGTTGTCTGTGATTTAACTGAATTGCAAAATTCCTAATTCAAAATTTCCTGAATGTGGCAATGCCGGATTTGAAATCTCCCCCTCTGTCAAATAATGCTCCCCCAACTGCCCCCCTACTTACCTGTTGGTGGCACACTTCGGTGTGTGCAGCCGACTCCCGTCTCCCTGCAATGCTAGTTCCCTTCACTTACATGGATAGGAACCTGTTTTTTTAAATTAACTTTATTCGGGAAGTGGGGGCCACCCCCGCATCCCCTTGCTCGCTACAATGGTATCGTATGGTAGATTTGTTCGAAATTTTCGGCTGTATGAATTTTTCGTATAGCCAAAATTCCAACAAATCCACCATTTGTTTTTTTCTTTTCTTTATACTGATCCCATCAAGGTATGCCTGGAGAGTGGTCAAGGCTTAGTCTCAGGAGAAAGTGAGTGGTGTCAGGGGTCCAGAATGGGTCCACAAAGTGAAGCGCACAATAATTCAATTTAGACAGGCAAGTACACACATACTCTTAATATAGGCTCAAAAACACATACTAGAAAAATTAATCAAGCAGGTAATATCAAATAATATCAAACAACACTTATTTATCAAATATATATTGATATATATATAGTCACCTTAGGTTTGTAGAAAAGCTTATTGAACAACCTGAAGGTAAGTAGTGATACAGTGAGTAAAACCAGTGCACAAGAATGATACCCTAGCTTGATAAGTCAAACCCCTATGTTGAATGTGGCCTTGTGCCCAAAAGTCACAAAGTTTCTTCTAAGGAGAGAGGACAGATGTATGAAGGGTTCTTGTGGTTTTGAAAAATGTTCCAGAAGAATTCTCAACAATATCTTAAGTAAGATTATTTCCCTATCCTTTAGAACAACTTTTGAATCAAACGATCAAAAACCAATGGAATATACCTATGATTATTGAAAGGTTTGTTATAGGTGAAACAGGTGAGGCCGAAAGCGTTGTTAATACCCCACTCCGGCTCCGATTTTCCCAATTGACTAGGCAGGTCGACTGGGAGTTGCTGGAGGTAGTTTATCCCGCTGTTGGATCCCGTAGAAGATGTCCAGGAGCTGCAAGTGCAAGGATTCTTCTGGTCAGTTCCAGGAACAGAGTGCAACCGTTTTCGATGAAGAAATGCAGAAGGCAACATCGGGGGTCCCCGCCAGTCGCTGTTGAAGACTTTTCAGGACACAATTCCTTGATGCTAGGAAGCTGAAACTTGGCAGGAAGGCGTCTTGTGGCACTGGCTCGCAACCACTGAAGTTCTGGGTGGAACAGCAATGCTTCTTGCGAGGTAGCCCACTGGAGATCTGGTCAATCCACTGGGTGATCTATGGAGGATTCCGAGGGCTAAGGATGGCTGGATCTCGAGAAGGCATTGAGTGATGTTGGTCCCACAAGTCCAAGGGTGAAGCACTGCAGAGGGCCTTTGCAGGTCAGGTGGTCCAGAAGGGCTTCACCGGCCAAACGCAGGAAAGGATGACAGGCCTCTTTGCGAGTCAGCCACGGATCTTCAGTCGTCTGCTCTTCTACACAGGCTACTTGGCTCCAATTCTGATCTGCAGCCATTTCTTCAGAAGTCCTCGTCTTATCCTAAATCCTGAGTGGAAGCAAGTACAAGCCCACCAATGATAAGGATCTGTACCATTCAAACAGCCAACAGTGGTGTAATCAGGGACCACTGTGGGTTTCACTCATGCACAACACCAGACTTGCAATTCAGTCAAACCATGGATATGGAGTGGGACTAGACTGTCCCACCCACTTCCTTGATCCACACACACATGGCATGCATAATCCAGTGAAAACATCAGCTTTCCTGAACGGATGCATGCCCATATAATGGATTTCCTGACCTGAGAAGGCCAAATAAAAATGTAAAAATCTCATGGCATGTCCATTTTGGGTCACTAGCCACTTTTAGTAGCTAGACACGGCAAAAGCAAATATGCACACTAAAAATATTGCAGAAATAGTACAAATGTCTTTAGGCACATATGAAAGTAACCAAAAATCCCCAGTGTAAAAGTAACCCCACTGCATTTTATGATGCTGTGTGCTGTGGTGGGTCAGAAGAAGGACTTGGGCACTTTTAAGGACATGGTTCACAGTATTTTTATTTAAAGTTGAATGAGTACTAGCTTTCCATATCTCTATGGGTGATCCCTGCCTGTTTTCTAACCAAGCCGCTAATCCTTCAATCGTGAATGTCCTAAAGGAAGAGAGTCGCTGTCCAAAAACTAGCTGATCCTAACACTATATAAAATAACGTGTTGGAGGAGAATGTCTCCCTTCTACTGAGGTTAGTTCTTAGTACCAGTTTGTATGATTCTTCAATAATAGTTAATCTTTAAATAGGCTCTGGATATCTCTCGTAACAATCTTTGTAACACTTCAAGAGACATAAACTTTATGTCGGTCATCAGCTATAAAACTGGTGTTATCGAAGACAGCATTTTTAGTGGCCATAACGACTGAAACAAAATGAGTGAGATTCAAATGCTGTCTGCGTCAGAGCCATATGTCGTCTTTCACAGAAATAAGGCGGTTTTAAGAACTCACCCTAAATTCTTGCCAAAGGTGGTGTCGCCCTTTCACTTGAATCAATATTATTTTACCTACATTTTTTCCATCCCTGCAGACAGACTGGGGAATGCATTTTACATACACTTGAAGTTTGGCAGACACTTAAATACCAATCATAGACTTACAGAATATCAGAGCTTCTTTGTGTCTTTCAGTGGTCAGCCGGCTGGCCTTAAGGGATCAAAGGCCACCATAGCAAGATGGATTTTCTCCTGTATCGCTGAAGCATACAAACTGCAGATCAAAACAGTACCCAAGGGCTTGCACACCCATGCAGTCAGAGCTAAGGCTTCAGCTGTTGCTTTGATATGATATGGCATTTATAACGCGCTTATACACAAGTGTTTCAAGGTTCTTTTCGGAATGAACGTTACATGGGAAGTCTTCAGTAAAGCAGGAGCTTGGTCTTATGTGTCTGCTTTTTGCAAACACTACTCAATGGACACTTCAGCCAGAGCTGATGCCAGGTTTGGGAAGGGGGTTCTACAGAACCTGTTTTCTACGATTGCCAGCCTCCCAAGGTTATTAGTGCTTGGTAATCCCCCCATAACTATGGAGAAAAGGGGATGGGACCCAAGTGTAAGAAAAGGTTATTCACCATAGTGAATTCTGTACTCTTAGTCCATAGTCCCCTTTCCTCCAGACGTCCCACATTAAATAAGCTGTTAGTCAGGTGTCCCGTCTAGCGGATGCAAGGACTGACATGTGTTGCCGGCAGGTGGAGTAAGTGGGGCTAGCCACGCCCAAGCTGTGGCGCCTCCAGTGCTATCTACATTTCCTAAAGGGAAATGTACTTTTGTGCTGCGTAAAAGTATTCTGTTCCTGCCCCATAGGATGAAGTCCCATAAGTATGGAGGAAAGGGGACTATGGACAAAGAGTACAGAATCACTATAGTGAGTAACCTTTTCTTTCTGGCATAACTGGCACCAAAAGAAGGATAAGAGAGAGATATTGGTGACCAGGTATGGACATCATTGTATAAAGATTGTGTAGGAGTTATTGGCCATGTCAGAGTACAGACAGGAGTTTAAAAAACTAAGAGGCAACCTCTTAATACTGTTGAACTGCCAAAAGAAGCATGGCAGAAAGTGGGACTTGACATATTAGCCCTGTATCATGTGTTAGGGAAGAGAATAAATGATATGGTTGTGGTGATTGAGTACTATTCGAAGTAGTCCGAAGTCAAGGTAGCGAGAGATGTCTTTTTTTCTGATGTTATAAAATTCATGGAACAGGTGTTCAAAAGTTTAGCCTGACGTCATGGACTACAGTTTAAAGGGGTGAAGACTCACAAACGCTAAGGTGCAGTGCAGCTTTGTCTAGAGTGCAGTTGTTTCTGAGTGGGTGTGTTTAGGGCTGCTTTATGTTTATTTGCTATCCTCAATTGTATGAAATACAGGTGCATCCTCAATCTGTGGACAATAAATATTAGAAGAGGCACCTGCGCACTTTTCATGTCTCATTGACATGATGCAGGAGGTGGCCACTGCCCATCGCTGGCTGACGCTGGTATAGCGAATTCTCCCTCTTCATTGTTGCAGCCTGGATCTAAGCATTGAACTGCCAGAAGAGACATGGGGGAGACGGCTGCGACCCCTCAAACTGACGGCTGAAGCCCCTCCCATCACGTCTCAGCCACATCCATAAAACAGCACGGCTGCGCACACCAGAGAAGTGCCTGTTTGGCTGGAAGCTCTGTAGTCTTTGCCGACCTGGATCATTGCTAACTCAATAGTGTACTTCAAAACATGCAAGCCCTTATAGCAACTCTGACTATGTTGGATATATTATCCAACATTTACTCAATACTAACAACCTATTTTTTTTACTGTTGTTCACTATATAGGCTGAAGCCCCTCCCATCACGTCACAGCCACATCCATAAAAAAGCAAGAGCGTGCACACCAGAGAAGTGCATGTTTGGCTGTTCGGCTGTGGTGGCTGGGCGGCTTCACTTTATATATCGTTTAAGTTCTTGAGTTAGCTTAATGAAGGGAGACAAGAACATTGAAATTGTTTGGAGGCTTTCTTGAGGCTGCAATTCTTACCGCGGTAAGCTGGTCTATCTGGAAATACCCAGTAGAATTGGTTGGAAATTCCTTGGAACTTTATTTGAGTGCAGGTAAAGGTTATTGGCGGTCTAGACGCATTGCCAAGTAATAACTTCGCGCCTCTATGAGCTAACAAGCTTTTGCTGCTATGTCGATAGACTTGTGAAAACCTACGTCTTCTGCTAGCGTTGGTGCTGTAATTCCGTCTCTATGAGTGGATAATTGTAGATGGAATGATCTGGATTCAGTACTGCCGGTTAGCGCATTGATAATAAAGATATATACGGCACTTTTTGTTTTGGTGGCGCGGTAGAAACAGCTTGGTACTGGATGCAATATTGCCACCTAATGTGGATGTAGGGGTGTCTGATGTACGAGGGGTGGGCTGCCGGGCCACATGAGGGTGGGAATGAAAGAAATGATAGGTCTGAACTGCCAGGATACA
The DNA here is from genome assembly GCF_040938575.1 of Ambystoma mexicanum. NCBI lineage: Eukaryota > Metazoa > Chordata > Amphibia > Caudata > Ambystomatidae > Ambystoma > Ambystoma mexicanum. Next base: position 311,426,192 of record NC_090921.1, read on the forward strand.
CTAGTTGTATAGTATAAGCCCTGTATAAGCCTGTGGTAAAAATGAAGGTATTTAAAAGTAATAATTTGAAGAAACTTAAAATAGAAAGGTAACATTTTGGGTGGAGGCGTGGTACCGGAGCTTACCAGTACCATTTTATCCAGACCGGCAAACTGAGTTGTGCTCGCGGGGGCCTTTCATTCTGCCAGGTCTGCCCATGCGGAATGGCAAGCCTGTAGCACCGGCACACCACAGGCATCCCCATTCCCATTGAGCCCTTTGCGGCACCCACAAAAGGGCAATTACCGGGTTCGGTGGGGCCGTAATTCCCCGGTAATTGCCCATTCACGGTTGCTGGATTTTCATGCCGGTTTGGAGGTAGCCTTGCCGGATTTACCGGCAAGGCTATCTCCAACCTAATGAGGCCCATTGTGGGAGAGGAGGCATTTGCAAGGAGTATACCAAGACACGTCGTAAAGAATGGGGTCTAGATTCTAGAAGGGTAAAAGGTATGAAGAAGAAAACTATTATTACATGGAAGTATACAGTGCTGGTTCCCCTGGTCTTCACAACCACGCACGTTGACAAGAGCATTAGCTCTGCCTCTCCCGCAATCTCCTGGTTTGGAATCTGAGTCAGACAAACTGGATGGGGAGCGGTGAGAGATGAGTGCACTGATGCGCTTATGGCTGAAGCAATGCTGGATGCAGAAGAGGGGGTGGTTGTATGCGATGGAGATACTTGCTAGAACAGATCAGGTGGTAAAACTAAAAAGCACGGTTAAAGAGGAGGATAAGAGAAATGATATTGGGAGGGAAAGCTTAAAAGAAAGAGCCCCAGACTTGGAAATGAAATTGGGAGTAGGAGGTAATGTGGATGTAACTGGTGTGTCGGATAAGGAATCGGTTGCGAGATTGAAAGAAAGGGAAGAGGAGGGACAACAAATTGTAGTCTCGAAAAATTCAAAAAAAGAGAAATGAAAAAAAGGACAGTGTTGAAGGCGGCTGAATTGAAAAATGTAAAGGCCTCTTCTCGCATGTTTCTGCGGCCTATGGGATGGGGTCTAAACGCTGGGCAGGCAATATTGAAGAAAGAGAGATGTTTGGGAGAAAGTAAAGAGCGAGATGTCAATGAATGTGATTTGACTGAGGATAACAAAAAGGGTCATTTTAAACAATGAATGAATACTCAAAGGCTGAGATGAAACTTGTAGACGTATTAAAACAGAAAAAAACAGAGACCTATGGGGGAAGAAATAAAAAATGTAATCAGCCTTTACAGCTTCATCCCAGGCTCCTAACGCCACGTTATTTGAGTCAACATTTGAGTCATGAAAGTATTTGCGATGTGGAAAAGGACCAAGAAGGGCGGGTGCAAAATAGAAGTGTGAAGGTAGTAAAGTGACCTATAACAGGATTGGGGGAAGATTACGTAGGAAGTGGAAACATGCTTGACACAGAGGTGGCATTGGTACATGGGGTGGGGGGCAGCATAAAGAAAAGTCTCATCTCTGAATCTGAGGTAAGAAATATTGTGAGATATTTTGGAGGAAATCAAAGTCTGGGAAGCAGCAGCGGGAACAAAGGAGTGGGCGGAGAGCAGGGAAGGAGTGGGGATCAAGCAAGGGATAATGAGTGTATGGATCAAGCAGAAAATCTTGACCAGTCTAGAGGGATGGGCTAAAGAGAAGGAGAACAAAATCTCTATGGTAGGAGAGGAGGAGGTTAATAAACTAATACTTAAACTAAGACCTCCTAAACAATCTGATGCCCCCAGCTTAATCTTCAATTGCGTATTTGATGAGGGTGGGCCGAATTCTTTGCACAGGATGGGTATCCTGGCACTTTTCGATGAAATCCCTGCCTTAAGACTGATTACCTCGGCGGATATCCAATTGGTGTATTTTATCCATCTGCAACGTTATGATTATCTGAGGTTTATCATCCAATTTCCCTTGGTAAGGAACATAATACTGAAAGACGCACTTAAGTTGTAAAAATACGGATATGATATTTCGGTATATAACAACGAGAAATATAAGCATGAGGAAAGCAGGGGAGGGATGACACAGAGTATTGAGAGGGGTAGAGTGAAAGAGGAGGACTAGAGACAAAGGCCGCCTTGTGGTGAGGTTCCCAATTGTAGGTGGCTGGCACTCACACTAAAAGAATTGATAGCACAATTGAAATCTTTGAGTCAACCACTTTAAAAATAATAATACCTTGAAACTCATTATTTGGAACACCAGGGGGCATAGGCAATTGCTTACTAACACAAAAGTCTTTAAGGCAATCAAAGCAAATGATTTAATATTTCTTCAAGGAACCTGGGTAACATCGAAACTCATTTGGGATCGATTTGACATGATAAACATATGTGCTGTGCAGGGGGCAAAGGGAAGACCAAATGGTGGGGTAACAACTGTACTTAAAAAGGAGCAGGAAATAAAGGTAAGAAAAAAGCAGTATAAGGGGGTTGCGTAAACCTGGCGATTGATTCTCTTGCAGAACGATGCCCCCACATGGGCGGCCAGTGGCCTTTCCTCTGAGATTGACTACATATTTGTGTCAAGTAATCTTTTCTCTAAGGTATTGAATTATGAAATCAAGCCAACTGACATGAGTGATCATGTGCAACTATGGGTGCAGTTTATTTAAGTCGGTGCCTAATATAGTATCCTCAGACATTAACTTGAGGGATCTACTGGTCAACAATAGTGGACACCGATTGAGATGGTCTGCTAAGAAAGTGTCAATTTAATACAACCATGATGAGGGAATTCGATGCTAGCCCTTTGCAAGATAAACTGTTAAGATACTTTGGGGAAGTGAATACCGAAAGGGGCCAAAATACTAAACCTGATAGAAAAGGAAGGCATGTGTTTAATATAGAGGTAAAGGCAAGGAAAAAGATCTTGCATAGAGAGATTCGAAAATCTTAAGGACAAATGCGAAAGAGGTGAATAAAGGAGAGAACATCCGGTTACTAAAACAGGTATAAAAACTGGTTAAAGTGCGAACGAGCAAGACTGTACCAATGAGATGGAGAAAGAATTTTAGAAAGTGTTAAAGGTAAAATCTCAAGCGCCTTCTGGGACCTATTAAATAAAACCGAAGAAAGCAACAGTTCACTCCTAAGTAATCCAATTCCAGAGGAGATTTGGATTCAATATTTCAAGGATATGCATACATCTAATATCTTGGAATGCAATGATAGTGTAAAAAAGGACCAAGAGTGGTTAATAGATATTTCTGTGAACAACATCAAAGTGAAAATTAGGAAATCCAACCCATCAAGATCAGCCGGCCCAATACCTTAACCACTGTCATATTAAAACAAAATTGGGGTTGTGGGCCAAGATCCTTCAGATGGAATTCAAAAATATAAGGAAACACATATTATTCCAGATTCGTGGAAAATGTCTTATATGGTCCCTATTTTCAAGAAGGGCTCGAGACTGTTACCAATGAATTATAGAACCATCTCAATAATGGATGTGGATTCTAAAATGGTCACTTCGATTGTGCTTGAATGCATATAGGAATGGTGCACGAGTAATAATATACTTGATTATAGACAGATGGGCTTCGGAAAAAACATGGGTACGGATTGTGGCGGCTATTGGTGATTTGCTCCAGAGATTAGCCTGGTCTTCAACAAACTGCTATATTTATGGCCTCAATGGATCTAAGCAAGGCGTTCGAAATGGCAAATAAGAATTTACTTTGGAAAAAACGTATATACATTCGGAATGCCAAAGGGTTTACTGAGCATTGTTATGCATTAGCATAAAAACTCGAAAATAAAGATTAGATTAAATTCTGAGGGATTACTTTCAAAGGAATGCCAAACCATGCGAGAGATATGTCAAGGGTGCATTCTAGGGGCCACGTTATACAATCTATACATGTCGGATGTAGGTCAGGTATTACATAAGAAAATGCTGGCCTCTCCCAAAATTGGAGCATTCAAGTTAAATTGGGCGGCTTATGCCGATGATTTCTTGCTGATAGACTCAGTAGGATTTCAAAGATTTATTGTAGCATTTGGTGAATACATGTTATCAATAGAGCTAAATATAAACCCTGCAAAAACAGTGATTACGAGAATGGCCAAAGGAAAAGAGAATAGGGAAAGAAAGTTGAAGTGGACCTGGGAAAATAGTGTGATGGCAATAAAGGATAATTTGAGATTTCTTGGTTGTCCAATTGTGGCGAGATTCAACAAAATATCCTATAAAAACTATCTAAAATCAAATGTAACAGGAATGATAAATCAAATCAGGCAATTGGATCGGAAATTTGGTAAATTCTCGTTTACACCATGTAGGGAATTCTATAGGAGCAAAGTTTTAGCAAGTATTTGTTATGGCCTTGAATTTTGGCTCAAGGAATTGGTGTCGGAATTTAAAGTTGTAGAAAGTGGGATTTGGCGATCTATCCTTTATTTCCTTCCCAAATGTGTTCCGTTGCAGGTGTTACGTTATGAGATTGGTCTGCAGTCCATTGGTGGTATAGTTTCATGGCGAAAACTACGCCTGCTAAGGAAGTGTGAAACTTTGCATGATTGGACATTATATGCATTATTGGGAACAAATGATACGGCTGGCTATATGAATAATCTTAGGGAACAGTGTGGCATCATTCTTGAGATTCTAGGTCTCTCTCTAGACATATTAAGAACTAGCCCGACAAAGGTAAAGAATATTAATAAGAGCTTGGATTGGGAGAGGAATAGGTTGGAGATTCTCATCTCTCAGATCTATGGTCAAGCGGTTTCCCCACAAAAAATTCCTGGTGCAATGGAGAACTATCTTAGGAAATACCCCAGTAGAAAGGGGAAAATCGGGATTATGAGGTTCAGATTTAGGACCTGACTCATGGGACGTTTTCCCATGGGATTGCGCCATTATAAACCACTTCATGAATCAGGCCCTTAATGTCTTGTCAACAAATGAAATACATTTCATTCGCAATCCAGGGGAAGGGGCAAATAGTATATGTAGACAACGTAAAAACCAGTTGGAAACTGAATCATTGTTTCGCTTGTTATTGCTGTGTCCGGAACTGTTGCCTAATAGGATAAAGTATTTTAAATGTTTTGTAAATAAGGAATGGATTCAACAAAAACAGTTTTGGTTAGCTTTGTTACATAGTGACTTAATATCATTAAAGTTGAGTTTTATAATTTTTTTAAATTGTTTGTAAAATAGATTAAAAGCAGACAATTTAATATTTACAGGGTTCTGTGGAAACTTTGAGAACATGTAGAACCTGGATAGTACTATATACTTGTGAGACTTGTATGACTTGTATGAAATTAGATCCATACTCTTTGTCATTTGATTAATTGTTTTTCTCTCTTTATTATTAATACTCTTTTTCGTTTATATGTTTTTCTGATATTGTACTATTTTACATATGTTTTTAAACGATTTTTGTAAAGGTTTATCTAAACCATATACAAAAAAAAAATGAATCCACAGTGTGGGACCTGACATTAAAGTTCTGCAGGTTTTTTCTCAAAGTGATTGAGTATCTCTTGAGGATTGGCAATCTAGTAGCTGGTTGTTGTTCCAGGAGTTAGATTATGCCTGCGATTGGTGCCTCCACATGGAGGTTTATAGGGGGTTATTTGCTTGGTGTGGTTTATTTTAGATAGATATTTTTGCGAAATATCTGAATTGCCTGATTATGCATTTTTACAGCTGGAGACAAGATCAGTTTTTGGAGAAGGTGCATGGTTTCTTACAGGTTTGGGAGATGGAGGATCTTTACTCTGATGGAGGTTCTTCCATTCTACACGATTGCTTGAACTATTTTGTATGCTCATGAGCGGGATACATTGGTACTGATTCTGGCTGCCCCAAGCGTGGATCCCACTCACACTGGCATGAACGATGGTTCCTTATCTTTTCTATCTTCAGAGATCTAATTCTGAATCGCAGCAAACCCCTTCCACTAATTCTTGTGTGTTCTCTTTTAATTGATGGCAGTGCTGATCTTCGGGTTAGATGTGTCTTAGGCAGTCTTTCAGAGACAGATGCATGGTTTATACTGAGCTCTTTGGCACCAAGAACTTAAGTGATTTGTGATTGTGTTGAACTTAAGTGATGGGTTGTTTGCTGCAATCAATGGAATATGGATCACTTTCAGACTTACTGGTGGTACGTTTTCTAGCTGAACTTTGTTTCTACTGCTTCTTGTATGATAAAGCTCTGTAGGTCAGCCATTTCCTCTTTACATTCCTTAGTTGATGGTGAGTATTGATTTCTCTGTTTGAATAGCCATAGCACCCAAGTGTTTGGGCTGGAATCCAGTTGGTAGCATTCTCAATGTGGCAGCTTTTTCTCAGGGACATGCTTTGATTTTTAATACAACTTCTGTGGTAATTTAGCAGGTTTGAAATTGCAAAGTGGGAAGACTACCAATCTATTGAATATCCATTGCTCCTAGTACATTTTGACAGATAGTCAAGATTCTAGGATTCATGGTGCAGAGGTTACTATTATCCCACCCATCTTTTCCTCAGTGTCCTTCCCCAGCCAATGATTCTGACATGTTTCAGAAACTCAGAATTATTGAAGACCGCTTTAGTAGCCCATGCACCCTGTACACTGGCAAAATAACCAACACGTGAGGGACAGGGCCTCGGCGGCAACTGTTTGTGTGTTTACAAGCTTAGCTAAGAACAAGGAAATGGTGCACTTCCTGCCTCAGCCCACCACAAGAGTTCAGTTGGCAGTTTTGAGCTGCACACTGCTGAGTGTTAGCTGATCAAATAAATGCAGGAAGTTGCCATTTAATGGAAGATTTCAAATGGTCACTTTTTAAATGGACAAACCAGTGTCACATAGTTTGCAGTGAAACGTGCTTGGTAAAGATTTCACATAGCTTTCAGACGAATGTGATTCTTAAATGTTACAAATATTCTACCTCTGATAAAGAAAGTGAAATGTCACCCATTTACTGTCGAAGCAGCGGATATTACAGTGTCTACATGTGCAGGGCAGCCATTTTAATGTTACAGATCTATATAAATATATGGTCCAGCACAAGACACAGACAAACGAGAGGCCAGCAGATTTCCCTGCGCTTTGAAGCCAGAGGGTTTAGGGAGAGGAGAGTGATGCAGCCAGTTCCAAGGAAGCAGATCCTGTCAACCTCAGAAGGAGCCGTTTACTTTGAGGATATGTCCTCTCTAGACATGAGTACAAGTGGATTGCACGTTTGCATAAAGAGTAGAGGCGTGTAGTATAGCTTAGCAGCAGAAATGTTTTTCCAGTTTTTATTTTTTAAACTAAACATCACTTGTTTCATTATTTGAATACTCAACATGCTCTTCGCTTGTTTCATTATTTGAATGCTCAACATGCTCTTCGCTTATATGATAATCTTGTTAATAGGTTTGATAATGTTAGGCTATATCTGCTTTTGCACTTGCTAGTTTATTAAAGATAGGAACCCTCTGGAAATCAGGGATCATATTAAATACATTAAAATGACAACTCTGTCAGTGTATAATGCAACGTTATCTTAGAGTGAGTCAAGACTCCTAATTCCAGGACTGTGTTTAATTGTGCTGATGGCACCAGATTCTAGTCCAGAATGTCCTTAAGCACTGGGAGTCGGCCTAGGGTGTTTCAGACATGAATGACTGATGACCAGGGGTCACTTGTCACAGCCTCACAAGGGGTGGAGGCAAAGGCTTGTGCTTATGTCTGAATCATAGGCAATCATGACAGGTGGTGCCCATATTGCATGGGGCTTCTTAGAGATGACAGTAGCATTGTTAATAATAACCTCATGCCCTAGTCACGATATACTGGGCATAAATATTTTTTCTAAAAAAGCTTTTTTTAATAAAGTGGTTAGATGGGTATAGAAGATGGCTCATCAGATCAATATTTCTAAATGCAGAACAGCAGTTTTGATTAGCTAGGACTATCACACTGTGAGGGGCCAAATATAATCTTTACAGTAGCAATTCCGTAATTGGGAGGTGTGCCGGCAGACTCGCTATTCACTTACTTAAAAACGCCAGCCAATAGAATAAATCATTTGTATGCCACTCTCCTGATAAGGTGAGACTTAAATACTATCTGATATATCTCCCAAACCTGTTTCTTGAATTGGCTTTCGCTCATATAAATCATGTAAACTGGTTTGGAGGCAATCTAGTTTATCCACAAACAAATGCTATGTGAAGACTGTTGGCCACACCCAACCTGTCTATAGAATTCATAGCATTTTTTCACCCATATTGCAGAGGGCCCTTTTTGCAAGCAGAGTGTAAACTCAAGTAACCTTGCATTGCAATATGCTGTGCATCATGGTATATTGCCGGCTCAGCAACCACAAAGATAGACTGACACAGGACGGGTGACGCTACAGACATTGAAAATTATATTCCAGATACATAGAACATACGCAAGTGGTATTCATTAAAACTAGGACAGCTGCAAGCCGCCTATCCACAGGTTAAACCTCAACACAGGCTCAGGGCCCTAGCCATGTTTCTTCCCTCTGGCTGCACACCGCCCTTAGCAAGCTGTGACAGCAGGATTTCAAGGTATAGCTGGCTTTATTTACAGCTGTTGGACACTCCATCTATCACATCTTTAGCATCAATATCGGCAGACATTATGGAAGCACAGGGTGCTGCTTCAGCCAGAAATGTAGGCTTCTCCATAGCCTCTAATAATTATCAAATGGTTGAAAGCATATTTATACCTTTATTGAAGAGAGCCTGCCAGATTAGAAGTTCATAGAAAATTATCCCAATTGAATGAGCAAGAAAAAAGGGAGCAATTTGGGGACATAGTGATAGCCACTTATCAGTCACTAGACAACGATTATCTAGGCAGAAGGCCTGCAGAGGCACAGAAAAAGGCCATCAATGATAGTAAGCCAGGCAAAGAGACACACATGCAAGGGAGGCCCTCGAGAGGACGAGGATCTTTTCAAAGTAAAAGGGATGGTAGAGCACATAGACATCAGCTTCCCCCAACAGAGGAAGAAACATACCCAGAACAAATACCAAAGAGTGAGAAAGCCACATGAGAAAGGGACACCCCTCAGTGGCAAGGCACTCACAGAGGTAGATGACCTTGGGGTAAACCTAGAGGGCAGCCCCATTTTAAAAAAAACAGACTATGATTTTAGACAAGTTTATAGTACTGATGAGGGCTCATCTCATTCCCTGCAGGCAAAGACGCAAGACTGTTTTTTAAGGCTGAGGAGAAAAACATGAAAGTTGAAGGAAAACACACTGTGGCCCTTTAAGTTCAGCAACATGCAGAGTCCATTCACACATCAAACCATTCCCAAGACTAAGTAACACACTGATTGGATAAAGAACTTTTTAGATTCAGGGTCTGATATTTCTATACGTAAATGCAGCCACAAGGCATTGCTACAGCACACAAAAGCACATAAAAATACAGAAATAACTACACCCACGGTGCAAATGTTGGCAAATAAGGAAGTGTGTTTTATAACCTTTCTGTTGGAAGATGAACATCCCAAGCAGATTTAAGCATGGTTATGGCCACAGTTAAATATCTAATATAAAGGGGGTTTAGCGCTCCAAGATTGGCCACCATTGTTTGTGGGACAAGCACCAAGAGGTGAAGTGGTAGCGATACCTGCCTTTCAAAGGAAGTGATTGGGGACCTAGTACAAACATGTGTACAAGAATGTGCAGTACTTGGAGCAGTGCAACTGTTTGACAACCATGTAGGACCTGATCTGGAATGTCCAGTGCATGTGATTCCATTTCTAAAACCACCCTGACTGCAGAGGCAGTGTCCAGTTAAGCAACAAGCAATTACCCACATACACAACATAGTGGACCAGTTAATGGACCATTGGGTAATTATAAAGCAGGCTAGCCCACATAATACTCCGGTGTTGCCTACTTGGAAACCAGATGGTACTTACCATTTGATATTCGATTATAGAATTTTGAATTCACATTGTAAGAGAGAGGCAGTCCGAAATTAACACAGCTCCTTTCTCCTTGTCACGACCATAGCCCCTGGCCTTCAGGGCCTCTGGACCACATTGCAGGGTTCCTGCGTGGCCCCAAGGGCCCAATCATGCTCCCACAGACTCTCTTGGAGTCAGTCCTGGTGCCTTTGGCGCCAGGCTCATATTGCAGAAAGAGGGGCTGTAGTCTTTAATGGAAATAGTACAACATGGATGCCCCCACATGGTTCAGTTCCAGAACTGAACCATGCGGTCTAGCTCTTTGGGTGTGGTCAGGCCTGAAGGCACCTGGGATACCTGCAGACTATATAAGCCACGCCCGAGCTACAGAACACGCTTCGCGTTGCTCTGCACTAGCAGCATGACGTTCACCGCGGTCTGTTCTCTGCATTCCGGGCCTGCACCTGTGGAAAGAAGAAGAACATCATTATTCATCCTTACCTGCTAATACTCCAGCTCCAGTTGTTCACTCCAGAGTCCTGAACCTTCAACATCTCAGCGGACGCTCCCCCCTGGAAATCAACCTGTGGAAGAAAGAAACAGAAAAAACGGCATTAGTAAGCGTTCGCATTTCACATTTAAACAACAATTCAGAAGCACGCTTACCTGAGCGGAATTCGCTGTTGGCTTATGTTCATCTCGGCCTTCCATCAACCTGCCTCAGACTTACTCGGCGGTGATTCGGATAACTTCCACCCGTCGCTCTGCATCCTCTCGGCAGCTACCAACCGCAAAAACAAGACAAACTGTAAAGAAGAATAACACAGGTTAGCACATCATAAAAGCGCACATAGCGCTGCGCGCATTCACCTCCCGTCTCAAGCACAGCCCCAGCCAGATCAGCGACTTCACCATTCCTCCCGCACATAAGGGAGATGAAAAGACATTAACAGTGGCTATAACAAGTACGGACAAACAATCAAAACAAAAGGCTTACTTGAAGAACTGAGTCGCAGCATGTCTGCACTCATGGCCAGTGAAGCAACTCGGCAGCGAAGCGCCCCAGCCACGACGCGCCCCTGCACAGAACTGCAGGACAGAGAGCGCACCATTTCAAAATCCAAGGTGAGAAAGGCTCTACGGAGATCGGTGGGTTCACGAGAGAGGTGGGCCCAGAGAGGAGGAGACTGTGGGCTAAATCCAAACTACTGTTTTCCAGATCAGATCCTTGGCAGAAGGAGAACCCAGGGGAGGAGGATCCAGGTCGAAGGCAGTCCAACCAGATCGGGTGGCGTCCCTGTGGATACCAGGTGAGCGTGACAGAACGCGAAGCCTCAAAACTATAATCTACCTGGGCGTCCAGCATGGAAACCTCTGAAACTGACCAGTTAGCCCAGGTGCTGGGGCAGTTACGTTCTGAGGTGCATTCAGCCAGACAAGAGACCAATGCATTAAAGAGAGAACTAGTAGTGGCCAAAGAACGCACTGATGATCTAAGTAGACAACTCCTTCAATCGCAGGCCGGACAAGCTCCATTGCCTGGGGTCATTCCATCGATGCCAGCACCACCAATTAATCCGGTACAGATCACCCTTCCTGGAGCAGTTCCTTTAGCTTCACCAGAGCGTTTCACGGGGGACCCTAGGAAGTATGCAACTTTTATGAATCAGTGTCGCCTTAATTTCCTTTGTAGGCCTGGGGCGTTTCCTAATGATCAGTCACGAGTGGCCTTTCTGCTGTCTTATCTGAGTGGTAGTGCTGCAGATTGGTCTGTACCTTTTGTTAGCCGAGATGACCCCCTGCTATGGGATTATGGGGGTTTCCAGCAGGAGATGGAAAACTCTTGGCCGACCGTTCTCATGGGCAAGCTTTAGACATGAACTCTTGTCCCTCCGTCAAGGAAATCAAGACCTATTGACATATGTAGCGACCTTCAACAGGCTAGTGGTCAAAGAAGAGTGGCCTGAGGACAAAAGGACCACGCTTTTCCACCGGGGCTTACAGGGAAAGCTAAAGGATGTTCTTGCCCAGGTAGTGGACCCACCCAAAGACTGTGGCAAGTTTATCAACCTGGTAGTTCAACTTGATCATAGGTTGCAAGATTGAAGAACGGATCGAAGCAGACCAGACGCACGCCCCATGTTCGTGTGCTCCAAGGACCATGTTCAGCGAGGGATGGACAGTCAAGCGAAACCAATGCAACTAGGAGGGGTAAGACCCCCTTTAACCAAAGCTGAAAGGGACAAGAGGAGAGAACAGCAGTTATGCTTATACCACGGAAAAGCAGGTCATTTCCTCAAAGAGTGCTCCGTAAAGCCACCAAGAAGGGCCGTAGGAGCCATGGATAAGGAGAAACCAAGTGTGGTGTCACAAACTACCAAGCCCGGCAAATGTAGGGGTCCATTTGTCGAGCGAAGAAACTCAACTACAGACCTCCCATTTTGCGTTTCCCGTGATCCTAATCCGCCACCATCAGCCATCAAGGATGCATTCGGTGGAAGCATACATTGACAGCGGAGCCGTGGGGCATTACATGGACTAGGATCTTGCAGCAAAGATGGGGCTCCCACTCTGCCCTAAGTCAACCACCGAGACTGTAACCACCGTAGACGGTACTGAAATCGCCTCCGGACCAGTATCTGAATGTACCACTATTCTAACCCTCTTATGTCAGGACAGCCACCGGGAATCAATTGCTTTTGATCTCATCAAGGCACCCCAGTTCTGGTTGATCTTAGGAATACCATGGCTGGTCGCACACAATCCACGAATCAACTGGTGCACAAGAGATATGACTTTTTCCTAAGACTGTACACGCACTTGCTATTATAATGGAAGGAAATCAACGAACACAGGTTGATCGGTCCAGGAAGGGGTGGCAAGTACCTTATGCCTGGTTGGTACCCTACCAAGCCAATATCAGGACTTTCAAGACGTGTTTCAAAAGGAACACGCTAATACCTTGCCACCCTACGATTGCCAGATCGACCTGTTACCTGGTGCACAAATCCCTTGTGGTCAAATCTATGCGCTTACAGAACCAGAGAATCAACATCTGAAGTCCTACCTAGAACAATATCTGGCCAACGGTTTCATCCGCCCCTCGAAATTACCTGCAGCGTCGCCCCGATTCTTCGTGCTGAAGAAGGAAGGTGATTTGAGGACTTGTATTGACTATCGTGCACTGAATCAAGTCACTATTAAAAATAGTTACCCCTTATCCCAGAATTGTTAGACCAAGTCAAAGAAGCCCAAATCTACACAAAATTGGATCATAGAGGGGCATACCATCTTGTTGGAATTAAAAAAGGGGGACGAGTGGAAAACAACATTTCGTACTAAATATAGCTTATACGAATACCAAGTGATGCCTTTTGGCCTTTGCAATGCCCCCGCCACATTTCAGTATTTCATGAACAATGTCTTAAGAGAGCTGATTGACGTCTGTGCCCTCGTCTATATAGACGATATCCTAGTATATTCAGCCTCAGAACAGGACCATGTCAAGCATTTTCATTCCCTCCTTACCAAGCTTCGCCAAACGATCTTTACGCCAAACTTGAAAAATATTCATTTCACGTTACCGAGGTAGAGTTCCTTGGGTTCATCCTCACTCCAAAGGGAATCTGAATGAACGTGCACAAGGTTAATGCCATTCTAAATTGGCCGACCTCAAATTCATTCAAAGGAGTCCAGAGCATGTTGGGCTTTGCAAACTTTTACTGCTGATTCATCCCAGGATTCTCGCAAATAGTACACCCAATCACGTCTTTATTGAGGAAGTGCAATAAGAAATTCCAGTGGACAGAAGAGGCTTAAAAGGCTTTTCAGGAACTCAAAGTGAGATTCACTTCCCCTCCAATCTTGCGACAACCCCGCCCAGATCTTCCGTATGTGGTAGAAACGGATGCCTCCAGTATGGCTATGGGCGCTGTTCTATCGCAAAGAGACCCACACACCGACCAGTTACATCCGGTAGCCTTCTGGTCACGTAAGTTTTCACCACCCAAACTCAATTATGCCACCACAGACAAAGAGCTTCTGGCCATAAAATCAGCCTTCAAGGCCTGGCGACATTATCTGCTAGGGGCTAGGCACACAATCATTGTGATAACGGACCATCGAAATCTACAATACTTAAAGAGTGCAAAGGCTCAATCCTCACGACAACTGCGCTGGGCCCTCTTCTTCACGGAGTATGACTACGTAATCACGTTTCAACCTGCGGTCAAAATTGGCAAAGCTGATACCCTTTCGCGCATGGGTATAGATGAACTGGTATATACGACCCCTGATCCTGTGGCCATCATTCCGAGTGACAAGCTCCTAGGCATTACAACCACCATGACTCAAGACGAACTGCTACAAGGAATCTGACTTGCAATGACTCCTGAATTATTACGAGAATGGGGCTCGCAGGGAGCACACTACACAGTCAAGGACCAACTACCATACTTCAGGAACCGTCTATTCTTGCCCAATGAAGAGCTTCAGGAACAAGTCATCTCGGGATATCATGACTCCCTCATGGAAGGCCACCCTGGAATCGCCAAAACCCTGGCCAAGGTGAAACTGAACTACTGGTTGCCTACGTGGCGCAAGGACATTATTCAGTTCATTATCTCTTGCAGTATTTGTCCACAGAATAAGTCATCGAAACAGAAACCAGCTGGGGACCTCAGATCATTGGACATTCCACCGGCTCCATGGCATACCTTATCTCTTGACTTTATCACCAACCTACCTTCTAGTCAAGGATACAATACCATCCTAGTGGTCCTAGGCTTGTTCTTTAAAATTGCCCACTTCTTGCTGTTTAAAGGTCTCCCAAATGCATCCAGCCTGGCAAAGACATTCCTAGAACACATTGTACAACTCCATGGGTTCCCATCAGTACTGATCTCAGATCGAGGTACCCAATTTGTATCCAACTTTTGGAGAAAATGTTGTTCAATGGCTCCAATCCACATTGGACTATCCACTAGTCACCATCCCCAAACGGATGGCCAAAGGGAAACAGCGAACCAGACACTCGGACAGTACCTGCGCTGTATGCTCCATCAAGTGGAAGGGAATTGAAAAGACTTATTGTGGATTGCCGAGTATGCCTATAAAAATTCCCAACACAACAGTACTGGACAGACTCCATTTTATACTATGTACAGCAGACACCCACGCACGTCTGAACTGGACGTCCCTACAACTCTGGAAATGCCGGCCGTCAAGACCTTACACGCCATGATCTCTCAGGCCTTCACAAGTGCCATAGAGCATTTACGTCAAGCCAAGGTTCACCAGAAGAAATACGCAGACCTGCATCATGATAAAGCCCCCAACTACCAAGTCGGAAACAGAGTGTGGATAGCATCGAAGCATGTACCTCTAAAAGGGACCTGGGCATTCCGACCATGATATCTAGGACCCTTTACCATTGAATCTATCGTAAACCCAGGTGCATTTAAACTGGCCCTGCCCACCAACATGCATATTCACCCTGTGTTCCATGTATCCCTCTTAAAACCAGTTCAGCCTGGAACACGGGTGACCACACCACCCAAACCTGTAATGGTCAATGGAGAACAGGAATTTGAAGTCAAGGACATTCTGGACTCAAATTACCTCAGAGCCAAACTATACTACTTAGTAAACTGGAAGGGATATGGTCCACAGGACAGAACATGGGAGCCTAGCGAATACATCCATGCACCACGTTTAATACAACGTTTTCATCGTGATTACCCCACCAAGCCAGGACCAAACAGAAGAACCACCCTGAGAGGGGCCTTGGGGGGGAGTGCTGTCACGACCATAGCACCTGGCCCTGGCATTCAGGGGCTCTGGACCATGCAGTGTTCCTGCGTGGCCCCAAGGGCCCAATCATGCTCCCACAGACTCTCTTGGAGTCAGTCCTGGCACCTTTGGCGCCAGGCTCATATTACAATAGGAGGGGCTGTAGTCTTTAATGGCAATAGTACAACATGGATGCCCCCACATGGTTCAGTTCCAGAAATGAACCATACAGTCTAGTTCTTTGGGTGTGGTCAGGCCTGAAGGCACCTGGGACACCTGCAGACTATATAAGCCAGGTCTGTTCTCTGCATTCCGGGCCTGCACCTGTGGAAAGAAGAAGAACACCATTATTCATCCTTACCGGCTAGTACTCCAGCTCCAGTTGTCGGGGGGAATTCTGCCGGGGTCGGCCGGGCCGTCCGCAGACCTCCGGGCAGGGAGGCCCCAACCCCTCCCGTATATCCCAGATGAGATAGAGTATGAGACACACGCAAGAAGCAAGGTGACTCTGCTGTTTATTAAACAAAAACGGCAGGGATGGGTCAAGGAGCGTACGCGTCCGTCCTGACACACACACAATCGTGGGCTCGCAGGCCCTTTTTACCTTAGTATGACGCGCTACTTGCGTCACCGTAGAAAGTTTAACAAAAAACCTATTGCCACTCTTAATTGGTTGCTCGAGTGGTAGGGTTAGTATAGCATACGTATAGAGATCAATATTAGTGGACAAGGGTGAGTCAGGTGATATATCTGGGTTGTCCCTACAATTAGATACATGAGAATTGTTACATGAAGACCACTGATGATTGGTCAATATTAATGGCGTCAGTGATAAGAGCCCCATGTTCTGATTGGTGCGCCCGTGAGCTTCCCAGCTTGGGACCATCGCTGTTCCCAGCTCTCGGTGTACCTGTCATTTGCAACAATGTTTCACTATGAGTACGTGCAGACAATGTGAGGACTTATTCATGAGCTGGAAGGCCGACTACTCCCACTGTCGCAGATGTCCATTGAGCCTTTTAAGTGTGTCTGCCTGTGTCTTGTACCGAGGGATCCAGACGCCTTCTTTCTCCTGGACTTGGCATCCTGTCAGGTTCGGCTTGGTCACGTGAGGTGGGACCGTGTTTGAGGCAGACTTTGCACTATTAATATTGTTTTTCTACTGTGCGCCTGGTTTAATTTTGCAGGTGTGACTTTAACGTTGGTGCGCGGCGTGCGAGGTTGCAACATCGTGCCCTTGATGGTCTGCTTTCGGAATGTGGGTTTGCAACATTACGACCTTGGCTGTCTGCTCTCGCCAGGCTCATTCTGCGGGATCAGCAACCTGACTCTTGTTCTTTTAACGTCCATGGGAGCTCTTGCTTGCGGCCTACTTAGGCCTGGTGTATAGGTGGAACCGTTTGGTGCACAGGCGCTTTAGGTTATAGTAACATATTGTCTTATGACCAGTATCATGTCTTCGTTATATTTCTCGTTATGGCACCTGGGTTTAGGAGAAGCGTAAGCAAGCTCTTTAGATGAGTTCATGATGCGTCTTGCGTTTCTGCATTTTGAGAGCCTATGTGGAAAATAATAAAGATGCACGTCCGTGAGTATGTCTGTCGCCTACGTCATAGCACTGAGTATATTCTTTGTGTAGATTGGTGCGGGAGTGTCCAGTGTGTATATTTGCACAGGTGTGCTGACCGTTGGCTAGGTCGTCATTGCATCTCTAATGACGTACTGGTTTTAGTCTAGTTGATCCGTGCCGCAGGTGTCAGCATGGGCAGGGCGTGCTGTTGGGCAGGCAGATGGACACATCCGTATGTTCCTGTACCAGGGTATTTGGTCGTCTAGTAGATGGGCAAACTCTTCTCGTGGCGGGTGCCTGGGCCGTGATCCTTTAGGCCAGGCGCGAGAGGGTTAGGACGGGAGCCTGTTTTTCCATTCTCCCACTTCAGTCCCCCCTCTGGTCGACTTGTCGACCACAAACATATCTTTTTCGTTATCTCCTCTTACTCTCCATATTTTAGTTATTCCTCCTAGATGTCCATAGTGGTTAACATGATCTTCAAATGACCAATACATATATTCACAGTTTCCTCCAGGAGTACAGTATACCCATTTCCCTATGTAACTCCTGGGGTTTCTTGGGTTCTCCATCTTCACTGAGGGTGGGTCCAGATGGTTGGTGTTGATCTGGTTTCGCAGCTTCTCCCTCTCTTGTATTATTATGCCTGCGTGTTGGCCGTCATCTGCTGGCATCAAGGGGTGCATACCGATCATTTCAAGCAACTCGTCAGTGGTGCGTGCCTTCCAAAATCTTATTATGATCAGTGTAGCTCCAGCCAAAATAGTACAACCAACTATAATTTTTAGTCCATCTGACAGCCAAGATGGCATCCATGACCATAATAGTGAAAACTAGCTCTCATCCTTTTTTACACCTTTGCTTTCATCCATCATTTTGGATGTGAAACTGCTTCTGTCAGTGTACCGTTGTCAGCATCGTTGGCAGGAATGAACGTGCAGCATGATTGTCCTATCTTTGCGCATACTCCTCCTTCCATGGCTGTGAGGAGGTCCAATACATATCTGTTCTGGAGTGCTACCATCCTTACAGCTCGCAACTCCTCTTTTATTGCGTTGAATCCATTTACTGTAGAATTGATGGTCATCATTAGTTCCCATCTAGTTATCTGGAGCCATTTTGCGTTTGCGTAAGCCTGCAGTCCTGGATGGATTATTGAAGAGAAGAACATTGCTGCTCTGCTGAATAGTCTGTGTTCTGGCGGAATTGAAGTGAGGGCCGTTTCCGACCTTCCTCATAGGTAATTTCCAGTCAGAGGTTCTCCTTGTCTTTTCCTTCTATTTAGGACGGTATTGTTACCGTTGGTCCTGTTCCCTTGCTCCTCCTGAGGTGGTGCAGATCTCTTCTTTCTCTTGTCCCCTTCATCCATTTTGGGAAAGCTCGCCACATTCACATGCTTCTTGGGTACCACCAGTGACGGTACATTGACGTGCACCATCGTGCATACACCATTCGACAGAGGGGGCAGTGTGTGGTATGCCTTTTCTCCACAGGCCCAGTAATGGTCCATTATTACTGCTGTTCCTGCTCCCCCCTCAGGTAACTCCATCACGCTGGCACAATTGGTGTTGTATCCTACGTCCACTTCTCCTTTATGTTGGTAGCATACCTTAGGCGCAGTCAGCGGGCGTATTGTTATTGGGTCTTCATCCGTCTCTATCCATGTGAGCATTGGTACGTTCTTGATCCAAGTCGTCCAACATCTGTGGTTGTGTGCCTCGATAGTTGAGATAGTTTCCTTTGTCACCATGTTGCTGCCAACCACTCCTATCTCCCAATTGTTATCCAAGTACACCTTCCCCGTTATCGTCACCAGTGGCCTCTCCCAGCATCCTAGTTTACCAGGAACTTCAGTGGCATACCAATCACATGGCAAATACTGCAGTGTTACTTTCTTTGTTTCCCCTTTTGCAGGACCACTTGTTATGTATCTGAATGCTTCAGCATGTAAACTGCTCTTGTGGTAACTCAAATAGGTCTTGAGGAAGTTGTTTTCGTATGGGTCTGAATCTCGCGTTTTCCACACCATATGCACCACTGTCCCTTGAAACCTTCCTTTCGTTTGGAACAGTGCCAAGTATATAATGCATCGTGCTGTCTTCATCTATTTCTGTGGCAACAAATGTTCGGGAAGCGCTCATGGCGTATGGTATTAATGAGCAAACGTAGCAGCTGTCTTCTGTTGTCTGCTTACCAATGCGGGTCATGTGTTGGTACCGTATGTTGTTTGAGACGTGTGCTGAATCTTGGATATAATTATCAATACCTTTATTATCTGAGTATGTGCTGCGTTGAACTCTATTTTGCTTGTGTATAATTTTACTGGTATCACCTGACGTAACACCTGTTGCAGCTGGGGATGGGGGTGTATTAGGTTTGGGTACAGCAGTAACATTGATAGCACAGCTGTACTGCCATACAGAGGCAGCCAAGAACCCGGTGATCATCAAAATCCCTATTATTTTTATTACATATGCTAATTTCACCGGCATTTTTGCTCTTACCTTGCTGCGGTCCGGCAGCGTATTCTTGCGACGTTAAAGTTGCCCGCCTGAAAATTCTCAATATGCTGGTTATTAAATGTTAGTTGTTGTTGTTTAAGCTCTCCCTATCAGGTAGTCATTCAGTGCCCAGGCGAAGAGCTGTTCCCACGCCAATCTAAGCGACCTATCTCTTAGGGCAGGCAGGTATGGGTGAAGGTGGGGCATTGAGTGTTCTATGGCCAAGAGGAACGCTGTGTAGTACACACGTACCCTTCTCTTTTTCAGGTACGTTGGCCTTTTTATTTCATATAAAAATTGGTGCGACAATTCTTCTGGGTAGTAATCGTCTGGGGGTACCATCTACTCCTGGGCAATGAATTTGTTAGTTATCTATTTTCTTAGCAGTACGATAATACGCAGTTCCTGCATGTGCGAGAGAAAAGAAAAGAAAGCATTCACGTGTTTACATGTGTACTCGTGCAATACAATGTCCTTTAGTACAGTTATTACTCGTATTGGGGTATGGGTCAATGGGCAGGGGGTTTGGGCTCAATTGGCGGAAGTATTTTTACTCTTTGAGCGTGTGACCATGGGGTGGGCAGTATGGGGATCACCCTTTTCTTCTTTAGTTATTGTCTCTGGGGAGTGGCAGGGTATGGGAACACTTGGGTCGTTGGCTGTGATAGAACTCTCTTCCTCCGTCAGCGATGTTGTTGTTGTTCTTCCAACGGACCTGTCGGTGGCGCTGGGGCGGGTCTGGAGTTTGTAGATCTTTACATCGTGTAGGTGATTCCAGGCGCGCTTATCCTGTAGCTTTACTGCTCTCGTTGATACCTCCTCTACTAGATGGGGGCCAGTAAATCGCGGACTGTTCCACTTCCCATTGAAATTGCGAAGCAGTACGTGGTCACCTTTAGCAACTTTACACAGTCTTTCTTTTTCCAATTCTTTATCCGCGTCTTCTTGTTGATTGCTGTTAGACCCGCCCCGTGTGCGCTCGAGCTGTTGAGACACAAACACTACACTAGTAATCAAAGAAGACACATATTGGTACATTTCATCACCAACGTTGTCGGTAAATGCTCTTGATGTTGGCGTTAGGGGAAGGCGCATTTGACGTCCGGTAACCACCTCATGTGGGGTGAGGTGGTGGTCGGACCCTGGTCTATTACTTAGCTCGAATAGGGCTAATGGAAGGCAATATAACCAACTCTTCTTTGTTGTTTGCTGTATCTTTGCGATTGCCTCCTTTAATAGGCCATTCAGGCGTTCACATACACCGTTGGCCTGTGGGTGGTATGCACATGCAAATTTATGCTTTATGTTCAGCAAGGATGTGATGTGCTGGAACATTTCGTTTGCGAAATGTGGGCCATTGTCTGACCTTAACACCTCGCACACTCCCCATCTTGGGAAGACCTCCCTCACTAGGAATTTAGCTGCTCTAAATGCATCTGGGTGTGAACAGGGCCCTGCTTCAATCCACCTAGAGAATGGACATACTACTACGATCATATACCTATTTCCTTGACATATATTGATCATATCAACATAATCAATATGGAGATGCCGGAAAGGTCCCTCTGGCCGGGGTATAGTACCTCTTACCACCTTTAGAGTATGGCCGGCCGTAAACTGTTGACATGTGAGACAATTACTGATAAAGTTTGACACATGAGAATTTAGCTCGGGGCAGAACCAGTCTTCCCTAATTCGTGCTGCAATTACTTCCTTGCCTGTGTGGGCTGGATGATGTAGTTGGCTCAGGGCAGTGTCCAAAAGTGCCAATGGTATTACAACTTTTCCAGTGCCACCCTGGCGCCATAGTGCGTCAGTTGGTGACATTGTGCATCCTCTTTTTACCCATATTTCTTTTTCGGCCATTGGTGCAGCCGCTTGTAGCTCCATAATCTGCGTGGCTGGGAGATTGGTGTACCCTTCTCTTATCAACATCTCCTTAGCTATTCCCCTCCCTCTCCCTCTCTGTGACTCTGGGGGGGTTCCATATCTCACCAAAGTATGCAGCATACTTCGCATGTGCGTCTGCTGCTGCATTCCCCTTCGAGACGTGCTCTTCACCATTGGTGTGTGCGGTGCATTTTACTAAAGCTAATTCTTGGGGGTCATTTATTACTTCAATTAGTTCAGCCAATAAGAGAGCATGTTGCACTGGAGTGCCATCAGCTCTCCTAAACCCTCTTCTTCTCCATTTCGACAGCAGAGAGTAGACAGTGGATGTAACATATGCGCTGTCGGAGTATATGGTCACTCGTTTGTCAAAGCTTTCCTTCAACGCCAAGATCAGTGCAACTAGCTCCGCTGCTTGAGCGGAGAAATGCTGTGGTAATCGTACACATTTTATTGCCACACACACCGGTACCTCCATCATTTTTACCACTGCTGCCCCAGTTCTCCTTATACCATCCCCTTGATCGATAGTTGATGACCCGTCAATAAATAAGAGCTCACCACCCTGCAGTGCGTTTTCTTCAACCTTTCTAGTACATGAGTACATTTCAGTTATTTCCGTACAGTCATGGGCATAATCTCCCTCCTCAATTACTTCTGCTATGAACCTTGCAGGGTTGACCATGCTACATCTAACAATTGATAGTTCAGCTCTTGATAAAATGATCTCATAACCTGATGCTCTTTGCGTGGTTAGGGTGGACTTAGGTTTATTCAATATCGCAAATAGTGCATGTTCCACAAACAGGGTAGTTGGGCACCCCATGGTGATTGCTGATGCCTTTTCCACTGCAAAAGCAGCTGCGGCGAGACCTTGTTCGCAAGGGAAGTGACCTAACATCACAGGATCAAAGTGGCCGCTGTAAAATGCTAGTGGTTTGTAGCCCATGCTTGTTTTTTGAGCCAACACTGCTTTCATTACTGCTGAGTTGCAGTGTGAGAATATAAAAAACTGTCTCTCATAGTCTGGGGATGCCAGCACTGGAGCAGTTGATATCGCATCTTTCAATTCACCAAAAGCCTCTTTCATTTCCATTGTCCACCCCAGCTTTTTCTCCCCTTTATTAGCTTCCCTCAACGCCTCAAGCAGGGGTCCTATGTACGAGCTGTAATCAAACACCCATGCTCTACAGTAGTTGCACAGCCCCAGGAACTGCTGCAGTTCCCTCAGTTTGTGGCATTGGAGTGTTTGAAATGGCCTGTGCTCTTTGTGGTGCAATCTTTCTTCCATGTTGGGATATAAGTTGACCAATGTAAAGTACCTGTTCTTGACAGTACTGTATCTTTTCCATGTCTACCTTGTAACCTTTTTCAGCCAATATTGTCAACATCTTTAAGGAGTCCTCTCTGCATGTTCTTTCGTTCGTGCTGCAAATTATTATGTCATCCACATACTGCAACACTGTGCTTTCCACTTCAATGTTACCCAAATCCATCTGTATCACTCTATTGAAAATTGAGGGTGATTCGCAATACCCTTCTGGCAATCTAGTGTGTTTCCACTTTGTGTTTCTGTAAGTGAAGCTCGTCAGATCTTGTGAGTCTGGGTGTAATGGTATTGAGAAAAAAGCATTTTTAAGGTCGATCACTGTAAATCGTGATGCCTCTGCTGGAATGCCACACAATATCGTGGCCGGGTTTGCTGCTATGGGATATTCCGCTTCTACTATGTTGTTCAAGGGCCTGAGGTCCTGTATGAAGCGCCAAGACCCCCCTTTAGCCTTGCGCACTGGGTACACAGCCGTGTTGCAAGGTGATTCCGAGGGGACCAATATGCCATTATTTATAAGGGCCGTTATGGTTTCATATATACCCTCATCTGCCTCTTTTGATAGTGGCTACTGTTTTACTCTGGGGAGTATTGCACCTTTTTTCAATTTTATCCTTACTCCCCCTATACTTTTTATGCACCCCACGTCATAGGGGCCAGTAGTCCACAATGATTTGGGTACCTTTGACATATCCTCCTTAAAGAAGGGGACTGGGGTGCATGCGGGTGCCTCAAGTGCCATTGCAATTTTCTGTGCTACTTGTTTGTAAGCCACTCTTAGCCATATTTCCACACTCATCATAAACACCATTTCACCTTCTTCCTTTTCATCTGAGAACAGCTCCTCATCTGACACCTGGGTGAGCCTACATCCTTCTGCTAATGCGATCACGGCCCTCCATGCTCTTCCTTCTTTGTCTTGGGCATGTACAGCAATGTAGTCAGCTGTTGCAATAATGCTCTCAATGTCCATTAAGATCACCTTTCCTTCTAGTTCATTAACAGGTGTTTCTGGTCTGAACAGATAGGTTGCTGGCCTCCTCCATATTTTCCCTTCTATCCCTGGCATCCATGCAATTGCCATATCTGTTCCATACTGGAATAGTTCGCCATCTACTGGCTCCGCCCTAATCGCTGTCTGTCCGCAGTATGTCTGCATAATCTGTCGTGCTGCGAGCATGCTAATCCCTGGAGTAGAGCAAATTATGCCGTCCTCAGTAAAGGAGATCGTCATATTCAACCTGTTCATTATGTCTCTCCCCAGTATATTTACTGGTGAGGCACTATAATATAAAAGTGGAACTGACAGATCATAATCTCCAATAGATAAGGGAATGTTATCAGTAAAGGGAACCAACCCTCTAGCCCCAGAAAATCCTTGGGTGTTCATGGCTTCGCCTGACATCTTAAATTTACCTTCCCTTATGCAAGACCGGGTTGCCCCGGTATCAACAAGGAATGATAATTTTTTGTCACCTATCGTTACCTCTATGCGTGGCTCCTCCGCACTATTAGGTGTTACTGACAGGATGGGACACACCAAGGCCGTCTGTGGGCTGTCCTATTGAGGGTACAATGATTGGCCATTTCCTGTGTAAGGGTTGTGTCCCAAGACCGTCACCCTACCCAGTTGTGTTTGTTGTGCTTGGGGTTGCTGTGTCATCGCTACCTGTTGTTGTGGCAGCGAATACGTCTGTGGCTGTTGTTGTGTTAATTGTTGTTGTTGTTCATTTCCCTGTTGCAACGTCTGCTGTTGCTGTAGGCCCTGCTGTTCCTGTGAGGGCCTTGGTTGTCCCTGTTCACTCCATGATGGTATACCTGGTCTAACTCTACACGTGCGTGACATGTGTCCTAATAGTCCACAGCTCCAACACACCGGCGGTTCCCTACTTTGCCATGGAAAGCTCCCTGTGTTGTCCTGGTATACTGGTTGCCCTGTGGGGTAGGGGTTTCTAAATCCTCCCACCTGTTGCTGGGTGTTATATCCGTATCCTCTCCCTCTCATAAATCCTCCTCTCCCCGTTATAATTATAATACCCAGCTCCTGCCATCGTATGTCCACCTCCCATGTTGGTCATGTATGGTTGTATTGGCGGCGCCTGTTGTGTTACAGTCTGTGAAGGTGGTATTTGGGCGGAATCTTGTGCAGCCACTACTTGTGTGGGGCTTTGGGTCATTGTTGTGGGCGTAGTTATTAGTGCCCCTTCCATTGTGTATTTAGTAAGTTTTTTCTGTACTAGTTTAGCCTCTTCCGTTTTACTGTCCTCTTCCTTTTGTTTCATTTTACCTTGCCATGTCCTGCAATGATGCACTATAGTAAGTTGTATTTCTGGCCAGGGTTTTGATTCCATTCCCACTACTTTCTTTAGTTGTTTCTGAACTCCTTCTGGGAGCCCTTGTACTAGTATATGATAGAATATTGCTGGTGTTTTATCCCATTGCTCTCTCGTTTCCATGCGCCACTTCTCTTGGATCTCCTGAATATAATCAACAGGATCTTCATTCTCACGCATCTTGCGAGAGGTAATTGCTCCTATGTCTGATGTGTCTGGGTACTGTACCCTCAGTGCCTGCCATAGTGCATGTCTGCAGTTTGCGAATGGTGCCCCATCGTGCGATGTGTTTGTTATTGTTACCCCATGGAATCTCGCTCTCTTCCAAATGTCATCCGCTCTATCCCCTAATATTGATATTAACAGGCCCTTTACATCTCCTACTGCTAGTTTCTGTCCTGCGGTGTGTTTTTCCATTTCATATATCCACTTACCCGCACCTCAACTCAATGATGGGAGCCTGCATTTTATATTTTCTTTATCAGTATGCTTCCAAGGGACATACTGCGGTCTAACCCCTCCTCTCTCTAAAAGTGGCATCAAGTTATGTCTCGTTTCACCCATTGTGTTCCATAATACCGAGTCCTCACACCCTTCCTCCTCTTCCCTTTCTTTTACATCTTCAATTTCGTCCGTATTTCCCCTACTCGTAACTTTTTCTTCCACATCTTTTCCTGTGTTTAATGTGGGCATGTTTATTCGTCTTTCCTGCCTGCGACTAGGGAGGTTTCTAAGCCGATATGCATAGGGTGTCAATTCTTCTGTGAAGGGCGCGAGTTTTATTTTGCGTAACGAGCGTGAGGTGGTTGAGCATGTAGGGTGCAATGGGGGAGGGCGTGATGGGGATGGGGATGGTGCGGCTTCATGTGTTTGTCTTTCCACTATTCCTCGCTCTCCCTCCTCACTTCTCTCCAGTTCATCCATTCTCCTACTGATCCATGGTGAGTCTGTGTTGGTTCGGGTGATGTATAGTTTGTCTAGACTTTCCCTTTCACTGTTACTTCCTTCTTTCTCCACTCCTTCTTCTTCCTCACTGCAAAAGTCAGTCATAAACGGCAACCCCCACTCGGTCTTTTTCCCCTTGATCGTTACTGTTTGTAAATCTATTAGGTCCAGTTCTCATGTTTCTCCTTTATCAACCACTCCCCTTTGTGCTGATGTTGTGGCTACTTCTGTGTTTATATATACATTCCCCCATTCTCCACTCTCCCTACTCCTATCTTCTCTTTCTCCTTCATTTCTCTCCTCCATCTCCCTACTATTTTCCTCCCTTTTCCTTTTTAATTCCTCCATCACTTCACTTCTCATCTTTTCTAATATTCTTTCATCCTCCTTCTTCCTTTCCCATTTCATCCTTTCTCTTTCTACTATACTCTCTATCACCCTCCCTTCTTCGTATTTCTTAGTTGTTTCTGAAAGTAATCTCCTCTTCCACATTGCCATTTCTTTTTCTTTTTCTTCTTCTTCCCTTTTCTTTTCTCGCAGTACTACTCTTGATACCCTTTCTGCTGCTGCTTTTACCCTTTCGGCTTCTCTCCTTTGCTCCTCCGTTCGTTCCCGTATTTTTTCCAATTCGTTCTTACCTTCCTCCCTTTTCCTCACTCTCTCTTTCTCCTCCCTTTCAAGCTGCTTAATCAATTCATTCTGCTCATCCCTTAATTTTGCTAGTCGTTCCTCCAAAATCTCTTCCTGTTGTCGTAACAGCTCTTCTCCCCTCATTTCACTATCCCTGGCATTATCCTCATCTGTTTTCTTTACTACCTCCTTCTCTTCTCTTGTTAATGAACCCCGTAATTTTAATAATATCTCTGCAGCTACCCACTCATCGTTTCCTATTTCCACAGTCTGGTTTTCTCCAGTCCTCCCCTCCCCTGCTGGCATCTTCCTATGAGCCACATATGGTGGAGGGCTGTATGCCGGGTTCGAGTATCCCTCAGCCGCCCTTAACTGTCCTCTTTCTATTTCTCCTAGTTCTCTTAAAGGGTACAACCCCCGCCCTCTGTTTTCACCCCCCTTGCTATGGGTATCTCGTTGCTCTGTTCCTTTTTTATCTCATCTGTTTTATTATTCTTTTCTCCTCCCTCTCCTCGGTTCCCCGTGTTCTTTGGGTCCTCACTCCCCTTTTTCCCATCCTCTCCTCCCTCCTTAATCTCTTTTTCTTCCGGTATTTCCCCCATAGTGAACATTCCATTTGGTCCTGGTCGGGACCCCTGGAACATCCTCCATAAGTTAAACACCTCCACATGGTTTGCCAACTTCTTCCCTTTATATGTATTGCGCAGATGGTTTAATAATGAATGTTGGACATATGGATCGAAGCTACCATTAGGCGGCCACGGTGTTAGCATCTTGTTATCCGTCCCCTGGGTCCATTCTATGCTCTATTTAATCAGTTTCTCCCTATGGGGTGGCAGTGTTGTGCAGATGTGTTGTAGTGGGGTAGTGAGTGTGTTCCCCCACCCTCCCGATCCTGCCCCATATGACATAGTAGCGCTCCACTTGTTACCCTTCCCCTATCTGGTAGCAGTTTATCTCACTAGCAGTTTACAATATACAGCCTTATATCGTTTAGCTGGCCCCGTAAGTTTGGGGACTTACGATAGTCCGCTAAGAAAAATTATAGAAAATATGGTATGTTACATTTGTATATTTCCTTCTGTCTTTCTTTTTTTTTTTATACAACACCCTTACGGCCCCCTGCGGCCGAGGCGCACGTAGCCCCCTGTGGCTGCGTAGCCCTTATGACGTTCTTATACAGTCGTCCTATTTTCACGTGCTCCTCCCCCTTCTACACTGGCCGTGGCCGGCATTCTCCGTGCGCAGCCACGTTCCCCGTTTTCGCCTTTCCCTGATCAACTCATTGCCGTTTATCTCCGTTTCCACTTCCTTACCACAGTTCTCTTCCCCACCAATCTCAGGATGGAAGATGCCTTGTGCTCGGGATATCCTATGAAAGCCCTACTGGTGAGGTCACCGATCTCTTCGAGCTACTGATAAGTTCTTCATATATTCTTTAAGTTCAAAATGCACTTTCAATCTACCCCCGTTAACCCTACAGCTGTCTTCCTGTCACTCCTGGAACAAGGTAATCAAATCAATAATATAATCGGACTGCGCACGCTGCGTCGCCTCGCATGTGATACGCCCCTCGACAGGAGGGCTTAACCAGCCAATTATCTTCCGTATTGGGCAACTACCTAGCTACCGCCTACAGGGAAACGTCATCTACCTATCGAGTTTCTTGCACGAACAATAGGGATCCTCATCTACTCATTGATCAATAAATGCCAAATCGTAGGAAACCACGCACACCCACACACCCTTACGCGTAGTCGTGACCTAGGCCAATCAGTGTCTACGAGCGGCCGCACGTGATGCTTTCGTGCTCCGCCTCCTCCCTTCGCGTAATGTAGCCGACTGCCCTCGCACTTGTTCGGCTACCATTCATTCCATTTCCACACTAAATTCTCAAACCTTCGCCGCGCACCTGTGTAACACCTCCCGCCTCCCTTATTTAACTCTTCCCCCCTCTCTCACAATTTCACATTGCTTGTTGTGCGTGGCATGCTCACCAAATTCTCTTGAGGCGGGGCCGCTCGACTGCGTGCACCCCTCCAAGCGGCTTGTCACCTCCCCTCGTCTGGACCACGTCTGGACACTCGCCAACCGCGGGCGGGATACTTATCAACCGGCTCCTGAGGGTCAATATCCGGATTGCGCTGTCCGGTCTTCTCGCAGCTCCGCGATGGTCCTGTAGTCCTCAGAAGGGGGCGACGGCAGAGGGGGCCGCGCCGCCGGGCCTCCTCAACCGGAGTGCCTGGAAAAAGTAAAAAAAAAAAATAAAAAACGCGGATCTTAAACAGATCTCAGCAGTGCCTCCAACCTGTCGGGGGGAATTCTGCCGGGGTCGGCCAGGCCGTCCGCAGACCTCCGGGCAGGGAGGCCCCAACCCGTCCCGTATATCCCAGATGAGATAGAGTATGAGACACACGCAAGAAGCAAGGTGACTCTGCTGTTTATTAAACAAAAACGGCAGGGATGGGTCAAGGAGCGTACGCGTCCGTCCTGACACACACACAATCGTGGGCTCGCAGGCCCTTTTTACCTTAGTATGACGCGCTACTTGCGTCACCGTAGAAAGTTTAACAAAAAACCTATTGCCACTCTTAATTGGTTGCTCGAGTGGTAGGGTTAGTATAGCATACGTATAGAGATCAATATTAGTGGACAAGGGTGAGTCAGGTGATATATCTGGGTTGTCCCTACAATTAGACACATGAGAATTGTTACATGAAGACCACTGATGATTGGTCAATATTAATGGCGTCAGTGATAAGAGCCCCATGTTCTGATTGGTGCGCCCGTGAGCTTCCCAGCTTGGGACCATCGCTGTTCCCAGCTCTCGGTGTACCTGTCATTTGCAACAATGTTTCACTATGAGTACGTGCAGACAATGTGAGGACTTATTCATGAGCTGGAAGGCCGACTACTCCCACTGTCGCAGATGTCCATTGAGCCTTTTAAGTGTGTCTGCCTGTGTCTTGTACCGAGGGATCCAGACGCCTTCTTTCTCCTGGACTTGGCATCCTGTCAGGTTCGGCTTGGTCACGTGAGGTGGGACCGTGTTTGAGGCAGACTTTGCACTATTAATATTGTTTTTCTACTGTGCGCCTGGTTTAATTTTGCAGGTGTGACTTTAACGTTGGTGCGCGGCGTGCGAGGTTCCAACATCGTGCCCTTGATGGTCTGCTTTCGGAATGTGGGTTTGCAACATTACGACCTTGGCTGTCTGCTCTCGCCGGGCTCATTCTGCAGGATCAGCAACCTGACTCTTGTTCTTTTAACGTCCATGGGAGCTCTTGCTTGCGGCCTACTTAGGCCTGGTGTATAGTTGGTACCGTTTGGTGCACAGGCGCTTTAGGTTATAGTAACATATTGTCTTATGACCAGTATCATGTCTTCGTTATATTTCTCATTATGGCACCTGGGTTTAGGAGAAGCGTAAGCAAGCTCTTTAGATGAGTTCATGATGCGTCTTGCGTTTCTGCATTTTGAGAGCCTATGTGGAAAATAATAAAGATGCACGTCCGTGAGTATGTCTGTCGCCTACATCATAGCACTGAGTATATTCTTCGTGTAGATTGGTGCGGGAGTGTCCAGTGTGTATATTTGCACAGGTGTGCTGACCGTTGGCTAGGTCGTCATGGCATCTCTAACGACGTACTGGTTTTAGTCTAGTTGATCCGTGCCGCAGGTGTCAGCATGGGCAGGGCGTGCTGTTGGGCAGGCAGATGGACACATCCGTATGTTCCTGTACCAGGGTATTTGGTCGTCTGGTAGATGGGCAAACTCTTCTCGTGGCGGGTGCCTGGGCCGTGATCCTTTAGGCCAGGCGCGAGAGGGTAAGGACGGGAGCCTGTTTTTCCATTCTCCCACTTCACAGTTGTTCACTCCAGAGTCCTGAACCTCCAGAATCTCGGCGGGCGCTCCCTCCTGGAAATCAACCTGGGGAAGAAAGAAACAGAAAAAATGGCATTAGTAAGCCTTCGCATTTCACATTTAAACACCAATTCAGAAGCACGCTTACCTGAGCGTAATTCGCTGTTGGCTTATTTTCATCTCGGCCTTCCATCAACCTGCCGCAGACTTACTCGGCGGTGATTCGGACAACTTCCACCTGTTGCTCCGCATCCTCTCAGCAGCTACCATCCGGAACATCAAGATAGCCTGTAAAGAAGAATAACCCAGGTTAGCACATCATAAAAGTGCACATAGTGCCGTGCTTCGCGCATTCATCTCTCATCTCAAGCATAGCCCCAGCCAGCTCGGCAACTTCACCATTCCTCCCGCACCTAAGGGAGATGAAAAGACATTAACAGGGGCTATAACAAGTACGGGCAAACAATCAAAACAAAAGACTTACTTGAAGAACTGAGTCGCAGCAGGTCTGGACTCACGGCCAGTGAAGCAACTCGGCGGCGAAGCGCCCCAGCCACGACACACCCCTGCACAGAACTGCAGGACGGAGAGCGCACCATTTCAAAATCCAAGGTGAGGAAGGCTCTAGGGGTATTGGTGGTTTCACGAGGGAGGCGGGCCCAGAGAGGAGGAGACTGTGGGCTAAATCCAAACTCCTGTACTCCTGATCAGATCCTTGGCAGAAGGAGAAACCAGGGGGAGGATGATCCAGGTCGAAGGCAGTCCAACCAGATCGGGTGGCATCCCTGTGGTTACCAGGTGAGCGTTACACTCCTGCTCAACTTGCACAGATGCAAATACAAAACAATCCATAATCTAGGTAATGGATATTTTACACAACCTTTAGGTGTGCGGATCCAGAAATATACTGTGTTTACTTTTAAGGACATGCATTTTCAATTCACCGAAATAATGCAGGGATATAAAAATTAACCCAGCACATTTTCAAGTTGAATACAGAGTTTGCTGGCAGACATTCATAACTGTTGGCAATATGTAGGCAACATTTACATCACCTATGAGAATCTCAATGAACGCTTGCAACAAGTGGATTTAGTCATTCACATGTTGGCTGCAAAAGGGTACTTGATTAACTGCAAGAAAACAAAAATAGCTCATTGTGAGGTTATGTTCTTAGGTTTCACGCTCGCATACGAAGGCAGAGGCTTGGCAGCAGATTTTCTTGAGAAGTTTGCCAGGATACGTCCTCCTAACACACTTGCAAGCCATTTAGGTCTTTCAAATGTTGGTATATTTTACGTGTCCAATTTTGCCAAGCTAGTGAAACCATTGTATGCTTAATAAAAACCAAATTTCAAAGCAGTGCATTGGTTACTAGAACACACTCACATGCTCCACCATGTGTACTCCTCAATGACACAAACTGTCCCTTTGTAAAACAGGAACACAGATAAGAAAAATGGCAGATGGAGTGGCATTATGAAGGGATGTTGCGGAACACCAGAGCCATTACGGGGGAGCAGGAGTAGATGGTGGCAGGAGGTGGCTCTCCAACTGCGGCGACAGTGGAAGAACCGCAGCGCGGCTCCTGAGGTGAGAAGGCAGGAGCATTGGCAAGCAAACAAAGCCCAATAAATGAAGATATGACCAGAAAAGCCCAATTAGCTTCAAGCACTCGATTGGGGACCACAGCAATGAGTATGATGAGTATGATGAGAAATTATACACAATGACAGTTGAAGAGAAGGGTAATTAATGCTGAGGGAGCAGAGAGATGAAGGAAGTCAAAAGAGTGTCATTAAAGGTTAAAGTGCTAGGCTGCAGTGGCTCTGATATTTTGGGGGTACCTGAAATCGCAGTAATGGAACCAGACAGTATGGCAGTGAGTGCAGGTGTTTAGAGGGCAAATGAAATCAACACAGCCCTAGCTGCAGAAGTGTGTATTTCATGCTGGAATAGAGTCCTGAGGAGAACAGGGGGTCAGTTGGTCCCGGTGCCCCCCGATCAGACAGAGGTTGAAGATCTGGTATCCCCACATCACTGCAACTTGGAGCATTGCCTGGCAGACAGCTTGCACTCACAGTTGAAAGAGAGCAGTGCTGCAGGCACACATTTGGAAGGTGCATGAAACAAGCCTCAGGCTTCATCTGGAAGGTGCTAGGCCTTTGGTGTGGGTTTCCAGGACCCTTGGTTGGCGACCTCCTGACTGGCAGAGGAGAATGTGACATAAAGAAACCTACCTTGTACGACTGGTTTCGGGCACCATACGCTGTGCCTGCACCATGCTAATGGACAGCGCTTTAGAAGTGTTGTTGCACCTCCCACTCATTTCAGGGCCAGAATGCGAGCCTGAGCAGGAACTGGGCCACCACTGGTGGTAAGAAGAGTTGGGCTCCAGGCAAGAGGTGTGCGGAAACAAGGTGACAGCAGGGTGAAAGGGTCTTGGAGTGAGAACCTAGGAAACGGGGTCGATAGGCTGTAAACAGTCTTGCCTGGCTGTCTAGCTATGTGGGAAGGCAAAGACGCAGAGTAAGCATGGTAAAAATGGCCTAGGACTTGTGAGTAGAAGAGCGCTTTGAGTGAAGGGCCGGGCGGGTCCAGAGTGGAGGTTTCAAGCTGCCATAACATCACAATCTCACAAAGTGCCTTGTAACTGGGGATTTAAGGCACCTTCCTTGTATTCCGGAGAAGGGTTCATCCCACCTGAGTCGCCTCCCTTTCTCCTCCGCTGCTGGAGTAGCGCAATACCCCATTGCAACCTTTTTGACGTCATGCACCTGATTTGTCTGCACCTGGTTATGCTGCTAGACTGGCTGGTGAGTTCATCATACATTGTGCAGTGTCTCCGTCTCTCTCGCTCTCCCCCTCCATCTCTCTGCCATCTCCCTCCATGGTGCTCTCCATCTCCCCTGTTTATTTTAACTGCTACTTTATCACCTATCCTACCTCTTTCGAAGTCTGGAAGGAAAAAGTTCAAAAAAGATCTCCTGGACTCCAATCCAGACCTGCCCATCGCTGACACATATGCCAGTGCTTCTTCTGGGCAGACTGTCACAGACATCCTCTTTATAGCTCCTTCTCCAGACCTATGGACTCCCCACATGGTCTCTGTCCTCTCTCCTTTCCATTCATCACCCATTAATGGTGGCATCAGATGGGAATTACTGTTGGCATGCCTCTCAACCTTTAGGTACATCATTAGTGTCTATCAGAATGGCACATCCCAACCTCCTCCTTCTTGATAGGTGTCTTCCGTCTCTTATCAACTTCCTCCCTTCTTCTGCCACTCCTCAGTCTGCCCCCCTCTTGCCTCTTCTTCACTTCTGACGAGCATACATCATCCCTGAACTCCTCCTCAGAAGACTTTAAAGGTGTCAACCAGCTTCACCTAGCTACGCTAGAATCTTGCTCTGCTGTTAAACACTCCTGATATCTGTCTCCTTCTTGAAGACTTTGACCTTGACGTTCTCACTCTCATTGAGATGTGGATAACTGCCAGCTCTATCATTGTTTTTGACACACTCCTCGCTGAAGGCTACAAGATTCTCTCTAAGCGCAGGCATAACCGGTCTGGAGGTAGTCGCCTTGATCTTCCCTGAATGAGTCCCTGCTACCATCATACACATGCAGACCTACTCCTCCTACGAATGCCTTGTCTGCAGGCTTGGTGCCTCTCCAACCCTCTCGTTGACTCGCCACCCTCTACAGGACCCCTGGTCTGGTCTCCCTCTTACTCTGAGTGGTCTGACCTAACCTCTTCTCTTCTTGCCTCCACCTCCAAGCTTCTCCTCCTCAGAGACTTCAATATTCACCTTGACTCTCCTGATTCGACCACTGGAATCTTCTGCAGCCTCTGTAACTTATTTTCCCTCACTATTCATCCCTCTGGTCCGATGCACTCAACTGGACATACCTTGTATGCTCTCATCTCAGCAGACATCCCCATCTCCAACCCTCGCTACACCTCTCTCCTAGTCTGACCATGCTCTCCTGTCCTCTCACCCGGATCGCTTTGGTCCCCCAGCTAAGCCACTTCCTGAACTCTTTCTGTGTCATTCGACCGATGAAGCGAGTGTCACTTGCTGCTTTTGCTTTCACTTTCATACCCACTCTCACTCCTGTCACGGACTCCCACACTGACTCTGCCCTTGTTAATCTTCACCTCTATCACCACCACCCTGTACATCCTGGCCCCTGTCATGAGGATGCACATGAAGCCTGCCTCCAGGTGCAACACCTGGTAAGACCCCGACCTAGCCTTTCTGAAAAGCAAGTGCAGAGTTGCTGAGCAGAAGTGGTGGGCATCAGGTACATCCTCCGACACACTGGCCTGCCACTTGCTCCAAAGGCAATACAGACTCTCCACCCGCTCTAAGAAAAGGATCTCTGGGGCCACTAACAACACAGGTGAACTATTTAAATTATGCAAGGAACTTGCCAACCTACTGCAGTCTCCACTTCTCCCCTGCCATCCCTGACCCCTCTGTATTTCACTGTCCTCCCACTTCATAACCAAAACTCAGGACATCCTGACCTCACTCTTCTCTACTACCCTCACTCATCCCTCCCCAGCTCTCAGCACTCCCTTGCCACTCACTTGCGCCCTTGCTACCCCTCAACCACTCCCATGTGCATCCTCTCCCTTAAAGGCCCTCCGCTGACCCCTCATGCCCAGCCAATTGCTGCCCTACCTCCATTACCCCCTTCCTGGGCAAACTCCTGGAGAAGCTGGTCATCTCCCAACTGACCCAACACACTGAATCTGTTGATTCTCTCCACGACCACCAGTCTGGCTTCATAGCAGTCAGAGGCACGGAAACTGCTCCACTGAACACCCGTAAAGACTTGCTCTCCAATCTCGATTCCAACTCTCCATTCATTATTATCCTTCTGGATCTTTCCTCTGCCTTCGACACAGTCAATCATGCCATCCTGACAAATCGGCTCTGTGAAACCCTTGGCATCACAGACCTAGCACTGGAAGGGTTGGCCTCTTTGCACTCCGACAGACCTTCCCAGTTTCAACTGGGCCCTTTTCTCTCCCCTATCACATTCTCCACCTGCATAGTCCCTCAAGGCTCTATCCTCTCGCTGTGGCCCTTCAACATCTACCTTGTCCCTCTGGCCCACATGATCTCCTTCCCTCCTCATCAGTGTTATACAGACAGCACTCGGCTCTTCTTCAAGCTTCCCTCTACCTCTCCTCTCTCATCCCTGACTGACTGCTATTCAGGCATGGTGTGCAGCCAACAATGGTCTTTGCCTTAATGCCGTAAGACTGGGATTCTTCTCATTGGGACCCCATCTCCCTCCTACCACCTGGCTGCCCTCTATGGGTCCCCTCACCCTCTTGTGAGGCAAAACAACCTTGGTGTCATCTTTTACTCCTCTCTCTCCTCAAATCCTGGACCTTGCCAAGAAGGCCCACTATCAGCTGCACCTCCTCAGAGGCATTCTCCCTTTCCTCACCTTCACCCCAGAAACTCAATGTCTCCAGAGCTCTGGTCCTGTCTAGGCTGGACTACTGAAACAGCCTCTTCCTCAATCGCCCTTCATCCCCCCTCAGCCCCCACTCTACAACTAATCCAGAATAGGGGTGCAAGACTTATCCTTGGCCTCAAGCCCAGGGACTGCATCTCTCCAGCCCTAAAATCTCTTCACTGGCTCCTGGTTGCTGCTAGGATCAAGTTCAAGACCCTCTGTATCACCCACAAGGCTTTCTGGGGCCTGGAATCCCACTACATTCAACTGTCTCTCCCCGAAAATACTTCCTGTTATGTTAGAGCCCTTCGGTCTTCTAGCTCCAACCTTCTGCAGATTAGATGCTTCTTCAAGCAGAAAGTAGTGGAAGGATCCCTCTCTTCCGCAGGAGCCTTACTCTGGAATGGTCTCCCTGCACCTCTCAGCATGAGCTGGAATAGCGAAGTTCTGGAAGCTCCTCAAGATCCCCCTCTTCTCTTCATCCTTTCCTCTCCCCCACCCCTGCTAACACCCCCATCTTCCGCAGTGACTGGCTGACTGGTTCCTTCTGAGTTCTGCAGGGCAACAGGCCCCCTGTCTAGTGCACCCCCCTCCTCGCACTTATCATGTGGACCTGCACTCTTTGTAATCCCTAGCACTTTCCTTCCTGGCTTCCCCTTCACACTCGCCTAGCCCCTGTGGCCCTCTCCCCCCCTTTTCACTTGCACACTCTCCTGTTTACCTTGCACATCCCTTCCCCCTAGCACTACGTATTTCATGCAGACCAGCACTCCCCCCTTACACTTTTTGTTACTGTACTT
Organism: Ambystoma mexicanum; assembly: GCF_040938575.1. Lineage (NCBI taxonomy): Eukaryota > Metazoa > Chordata > Amphibia > Caudata > Ambystomatidae > Ambystoma > Ambystoma mexicanum. The sequence continues at coordinate 311,463,234 of NC_090921.1, forward strand.
GCATGATCCAAATGTCACATGGCCTGTAGGACCATTATTGTTATCTTTCTCCCTTACCATTCCCCAATTTTTGTCTTGTGGCACCTTAGAAACACAACTTATTGTATAGGCACCATACAAATGTCCAATACATTAAATAAATAAGGATCTAGAGATAAATCTGTTTGTGGGGGTTAATGCTTTCACATATACGGTTTGTAATTTAGGGGAAATAAAGCCAATTGCTTATCAATAAAATGTGTATTCCACACCTGGATTGAGATTTACACCTGAGAAGATCCTCTGCAGTTCAAATTATTATTCAGACAGAGCACCCCCTTAACGGTGAATAGAACTATAAACATAAAAACACCTTTAGTTCAACTTGAGACTGCCACAATAGCCGGCCTGTCCAATGCAAACGCAATACACACTAGATGGATTCAATGGTCAACATCTCAACATGCCCCAGGTGTAAAATATCATTATAAAGCAGAATTGTCAAGAATTTATGGTTTCATTTGGACAATGGCTACAGAGCCAAACACCCCATTGCCTAAAATCCCATTGTTTGAATTTTTCCGAATAATGTATTGTGATGGTTCCACACGCGAGTTGTTGGAATACGTTCTAAGTATGCAGCTGCATGCAAAGCTATATTATGACATTTTACAAATGAGGAAAACTATATACATGCTGACATTGCAACAAATCACCTGGGAGACATGTACACCCAGACTGCTGAATTGCATGGATTGTTGCTTGCATTGAGCCAAGCTGACTCAGAGAAACCCACGCTAGTGGTCTCAGATTCAGATTACATTGTCTGAGTTTATCACTGATTTGCATTGGTGGATTCAAAATGACTTTAGAGACATCAGGAATACAAGTTATGCTTCCAGACAGCTCTGGAGACAAGCTTGGGATCTTAAACATTCAGCCTTTACTACGGGTGATGCACACAAGAGCACATACCAAATGGCATGTTCATAGCACTGGCAATGCATTGGCAGACAAATAGGCCAAAGAGCACACAGTGAGAAAAACAGTAGCAGCCATAACTCGCTCAGTAAGTCCAATTAATGAAGAAATAAAAGAAGCTTGTTTGGGTATTCTACTCAGGCCAAAAGGCTTCCCATGTAATTGCATTCATGACATTGAGAATAACCAAGCAGTAGTCACAATTACTATGAAAAAAGGAGATCCTATTCAAAGATTAATCCCCAATGAGGCAGACAGGGACAATCTAAGAGCTGCCACTCACTGGACTTGCATCTACCAATTGTGGGGTAACTGAAACCACAGAGCTGCTTCTTGATAGGTATTGGTGGCCAGGTTTAAGGCAAAAGGTTAAAGTATGCATAGCAAACTGTGACACATGTCTGAAAATGACTGTGGGTCACAGCAAACAAAAAATGAAGGCATCCCCTTTAAGAAAGGTAACCTCGCCCTTTTTAGATTCAGTATTTGGATTACATAGGCCCACTACCGATAATAAATAAGTACAAATATATTCTAGTAATAGTGGATTCTTACACTAGATTCACATTGATGATTCCTCAGATGAGGATTGACGGAAAATCAGTCATACAGGCACTGAGACGAATAGCGTAAAAGGGCAAATAACTCCATAAAGTTGTGCCGGACAAAATTCATCCTTTCAATGGGAGGGGATGGGTAGGCCATGTGCCTCTAGTAATCAGAAGTTTAAACAATTTACCATGCCAGTCTTTTATGCAGTAATAAGACTCCATTTGATCCCTTCTTTGGGAGAAAAATGTTTATTCCTGATCTGCACACTCTCCCCAGCCCTCTTTCCAGACCATAACTGCTGGCAACAGGTGGAAACCGTCTAGGCCAACCTGAAGACAGAGACTGGGTGCTGGAGAAATCCATGTGCAGACCGGCAGTGCAAGTGGTCAAATTGAAAGGTTCCAGAACCAATGTTCTGCCTGCAATACCACCCAAGAGTGGTACCAGGCATGTTTCTATGGATCACCTGAAACATGTTGCAGATGGTTACTGCAATGTTTCCATGCAATCATCCGCTTCCAGTTGAGGAGCCTGAAGAAGAAGACACTGAGATTAGACAAATGATGATCATTGGAATCCAAAATTATTAAGAATATGCCACACTTGACTACAACTCCACGAGTCAGGGAAGTACTACAGCTCTACCCATTTCGAAGTGGAAGTCGTTTACTGCTTCTAAAACAATGAAAGAATTTTTTGCGCAAGACTTTCTGAAAACATTTTTTCATGCTGCCTCTATTATGGTTGAGTCTCACTGTGTTTCTAATCTCATTGACTTCCATTGCACCTATAAACAAAGAAGTAGCTCTAAACCCTTTGAGTTCTTCACTCACGTTCAAGAAGAGAGCGTCAGGAGCCAGGAACTCAAGCCTCAATACAATTGTTTCCTCTAACCATGGGGCAGGTGTGGATGTCATTGTTTAAAACAGTTCACACGTTTTCTGTGATTGAGAAATCCATAGTTTTTGCACCCAGTATTCCTGTGTCCAGAGCATATAGAGAACTGTTAAGAACTAGGCTCCAGACATTTGAGCTAAACGATTTGTTTTATTCTTTTGATGACATTGAAGATCTCCATGAGATGGGTCCCATGTGTGTTATGTGAGCTAGTACATTGCCTTTTTGTTTGTCAAAAGTGAACCCATCCTGTGACCCAAATATATTTCTGGGGAACACTGTGCAGTGCCTTTTCAAACCGATAATGTTGGCAAGGAGGGGGACGCTCATTTCAGGATCCCCAGGGCTTTCGAATGAGGCAGAAGCCTGGGAGTATGCAGTAGGAACTCAGGGAGGGTGCAGGGGGGTGTTCAAAGGAACCATGGTGCGTGGGGGAGGGGAGCAGGTTCTCCACGTCTGTGTACCTGCGGAACAAAACGCCATCTTGGATAACTGCAGCCATATAAAATCAAGGCCTAGTGTTGCGCTGCAGTTAGGGCCGGAGGGGAAGTAGGAGATTGCATGTGAGATTAGGTCATAGCATGGGCACCCGTGAGAAAGGCCAGTGCTGCAGAGATTCATAGACCTTCCATTGTCTCATGTTGCCAGTGTTCTTATCCCAGAAAGATTGTGCCCTGCAAGTCCTTAAGGGGGCTGAGCTCTCTGTAAAAAGTGATCGCAGGAGAAGGAGGGCAAGAGCCTTCACCTTCCCCATAATAGCATTTAAATAGCCCATCCCAAGACCCCTGGCCTGTAAAAAGTACCGGCTAGCCCCAGACCACCAACCATAAAACTGTTAGACCCACAATTGATCAGAAAAGATCAGAAAGCAGGGACCAGTTGCCTTCACCATAGGTGACATGATTTGTGCTGCGAGGCACCGGGAGGGATAAAACAACATAGCTAAAACGAGCGTGAGAAGTCTTGGGAGGGAACCAACATGTCTGGAATCGAGCTGTAGTTAGTTAGAAGCAATGGCCTCAAGGTCTCTTCTTAGCCCATGTCTGCAGTGCCAGGTGCAAGTTAGGTCAGAGATAGAGAATTAATATTTGTTTTCTTCTAACAAGCAATTAATTGTAACTGCATGCCTGCTGACGTGTGAGGAGGTGCCCACATGGAAGAAGGACTGACAGGACTGGGAACAATGGCCTGGCATCTCCTAAGGAGCAGGTAGCCTATATATAGGGTTGCACCAACTAGCCATTCCAATTTGTACCTTTGTACCTATTAGACCCTGTGTGTCTTTATAAACTATTGCTCATACTAATTTTGCCTGAACGTTCGGTGGCAGCAGAGCTCTCATAACTATTTTTGTGGAAATAAAACTTTGTTCTCCTTGCACGAGGTGTACTGGGCTTTTTTCCCTAGAAGGATGTATTTTTTTCTGGTGTGAGCGTTGAGGGGCTTCTCTACATTTTTGGTGACCCTGATGTGTTCCGAATGACCCTTGTGAAGGCGGTTTTTTCCAGGCCGCACTTCTGGAGGGGCCGCACCCACCTACAGTGATCAGTCCCAATCGTGCAAATGTGCAGTGGTGTACATGAGCCCTTTTCACAGAATTCCAGTCTGCTCTTTGAAGCTGGGCTCGACTCCAAGGAAGGGTGCAGGTCGGTGTTGGTACCCCGTGTCTGAAGAGTTTTGATGAACACGCTGATGTAAGTACACCTTTTGCGAGTGACGACAACAGGGGACAAGAGTGAGTGGTGGGCGTGTGGTATGTGTGGAAGGAGTGTGTGAAAGACCATGTGGAAGAGTTTTGTTTTTATTATATTTATTTTTAAGGAGATAACGTGGAGGAAAAAAAAACAGGAGTGTGGGAACCTTCCCAAGTGAGGCGCGGAGGTGGTGCCATTTCATATTGATATACGAAGGATACAATTGTAAGAACTCTGCATAGTTGAAGAGCTCGGATTCCTTTGGAAGAAGGAAAAAGTAGTGATTTTTGTTTGCGCGGCGTATTAGTTTGGTGTGTTTTGGTGTATTTTATTATTGTGGGTTTGGTGGCGGCTGAATGAGGGCCTGTGGAAGTGTTGTGTGTGGAGTGAGTAGTGGCGAAGTGTGGGGAGGAGGGGAAAGCGAAACGGACGACTGGGAGGTGGGCTTGGAGGACTCATAGTGACAATTGAGGTTTTTTGAGAATAAAGTTATTTGGGGAATGACTCAGCTGGAGTATATATATAGTGCATTACCTTTGTACAAAGATAAGATGGAGAAATGTCATTGTCAGTTGGTGACAGAGACTCAAGTGGGGATGCCCCAACCTTGCAGGAGCAGGCGACTAACGATAGAGGGATACTGAAACATATGAGCATGATCCTAGCAACCAAATACAAGGGCAAACAATTGCACAAATGAAAAGAGATTTTGACCTGTGGAAAATGGTAGAGGATGTAGAAGATGCCACCAGGTGTGTGCCCCAACATGAAGATAGTGGCCCCTAAAGATAGTGACCACCACAGCGCCGGAGGAAGAGCCACAGCCTGCACCTAGGGAGGGGCTTTACCCATTCACCACCCGCCCAGCAACAGGATATATGAACTCAACATATGTTCCAGCACCTGACACTGCCCCACCTCTGTATCAACCAACATCCAGCAGCATTGTGCCACGGAAAAGTAAGTTGTATAAGGATTTAAAAGAGTGTTTAGGGGTGACGCAAGTAGAGCTAGTCTGCCTGAGGGCAGGTAATGAAGGCGCGGGCGACATGGGAGGAAACCTTTTCATGTTCCCAGGTACCAACACTTACCCTGACCAGGGCAGCCCACAGAAAGCCCTTACATGTCCAGTCCTGTCCATGACTACCCATCCTGATGAGGAACCGTTGGTGGGTGCTGAGATAGGTAACAAGCAATTCATCTTCATGGTCGACACAGGTGCAACTAAATAATGCATCAGTCATGGAAACGTCCCGCTATGAGGTGAAACTCAAGGATTCCCTGGGGCTGTCGCGACGGTTCCCTAAACAAAAGAGGTAGCTATCAAAATAGGAGGGAACATGGTGTGTGTCCCCTTGCTATACTCAGAGGCGTCCCCCCTAATCTGTTGGACAGGATTTGTTGAGCATGCTGAACAGGAACATCTCCTTTACAAACAATTGGGTGGTATGTGCCACCCCAGGCATGTGTGCCTTAAGGGCAATGGTCATCTTTCGGGCCCGTGATGGGAGGTGGTGGTCCGTGGCATCCCAGTGGACCCGGACATGTTTGTCTATGCAATAATGGTATTACTTGATGCAGTGCCACAGATTGGCAAGCCTTGTTGGTGGGTGCCATCAGATTTCACCTTCCACCCTGTTTTGATCCCAGAGTTTGTGGCGAGTACGGTACTGTCCCAAGATTTACAGGGCCTGGTCGACTCAGCCAAAAGGATTGTTGTGGTTGTGATGAATACACATCAGTGTGAGTGGTGGACGGTGCTGTGCATTGATCATACAGTGCCTTTTGAGGAGGTGACGGATGCAGAATTGTTTGAAGACGGGGATGACGATGGAGAAGTTGTACTAGCAATCTGTATCCCCTGTGAAATTATGGTGCAATACCGTACGGTGCAATGTTCTCTGATGGCCCTTGTGGCCCCGCCCCCTTTCACTGAAAGAGACCTAGAGCAGGTTCCAGAGAGATTATAGACTACTAATGCTCATGATGTAGGGCTCTTGCAGGGGGTGGCATCGGTTTGAATAACACTCAAGCCAGGCATGGTTCTACCTCGAGCCAAACAGTACCTATTGTACAAAGAGGCGGAACAGGGCATAAGGGACACCATTGTGGCACTCCTGATTCAGGGAATATTAGTGCCCTCCCCCTCCCTGCAAAACTGCTATCTACACAATAAAAAAGGCAAAAGGGTGGCGATGGTGAATGATTCAGGACCTTCGTCCTCTAAATGATGTTGTCCAGGCAGAGTTTCCTGTAGTTCTGAATCCTGCAGCAATATTGTGCAGTGTCCCAAAAGAGGCAACCCACTTCACCATAGTAGACCTTAAGAACGCCTTTTTCCCCATACCCCCTGTACCCTGATTCGCAGTACCTCACCGTGTTCACGCACGGAGGAGTGCATTACGAGCACACAAGATTTCCCCAGGAGTATTGCGAGGTACCGCAGCATCTTTAACAGGATCTTACATGCTGACTTGGGGAATATTCAAGTGCCCAGTACCGTTATTTAGTATGTTGATGATTTTCTGGTGTGTAGCAACAGTGAACAGCAGTGCAGGAAGGATTCTATAACTCTCCTGCAACTACTGGCATACAAAGGGTAGAAGGTTGATAAGGCAAAGGTACAATACTGCCTTTAGGATGTGCTCTATTTCGGCCGGTTGATATCTGTTTACAGGAAGAAACTCTTACCCAATCTCACCAGGGTATCTACTGTAGGTGAGCATACTTTCCTGGTATTCATAAAAGTCTTTATTCTCAGCTTCCAAAATGCTGCAGCTCCCTTATTTGGTTAGCACATCAATTGAACATCAATTGAACATCAATTGAACAAATCAAGCATACACATTATTTTCCTTTAGGTTCTAGCATTCACTAAGAGAAAGATTCCATTTTGAATGAGGTTGCATTCCATTTAGGATGCGGTTGCATCACTGGGACCTCAAACTAGCATGAACTATGTACAGGTGAACTATTTGCATCATAACACTCACCACTTTTAACAATCTAAAAGCGGTCATTTCTATTGCCCGGTATTAGCTACACCTGACTATACACTAGAGTTGTATTTGTTTTCCCATTCTAATGGCCAATTGAGGACTGCAGTACTCACCCAAAAAAGCAACAAGCCATAGGCCTACTACAGTGGGCTGTTCTATTCTGTGATGAATGGCCAGTTCGCATACGAACAGCACTTACTAAGGCTACCTTCACAATTGAGCAGAGCTCCACAATTGTCATGGAGTGCGCTGCAATTTTGAGCATGTCGAACATGTAGTGTTTGTCATTTTAGAGTGTTCCAAATCAACTCTGACCAAACAGCGGGCATCTGCATATGAGATTATCCTGCCCAGCCCATACATCCACATTGTAAGATGTACAACTGTAAATCCTGCCACATTCCTGACAGAAGAGTGCACTGAGGAAGACATTGCTGCACACGATTGTGTACCTTTTGAGGGGAGGAGGATGACATCCCAAAGGCAAAGCATAGCTCTCTTGAAGGGGGGGAGGGTACTTTTTGTTGATGGGTCAGCAACTACCGATCAGAGCATGGGTTTGAGACATACTGGGGCAGCAGTGGTCTGCCTAGTAGATGGGGTCTATGAGGTATTTGTGTAAAAAAAAGACTACCTATGCACTATTCGTCCCAAGCAGCAGATCTGATAGCACTCATCAAGGTGTTTTTGGCATCTCAGGGGTGCTGTGTCATATTTATTCCGATTCCGCTTATGTCACCACTACGGTACACGCAGTGGAAGAGGAGGGGATTCAGAAGGGCTGATGGGTCCCCCGTACAACATGCAGTACTTTTGGACAAATTAATTCATGGTTTAACAACTCTCCTTGACAGCAGTGATGAAATGCACCGCCCATGCTAACGATACACTTGGTAACGTCTCACTTGGTAATGCTGCCGCAGATGCGGCAGCAAAGCAAGCAGCATACTTACAAATGCAGAGTGTTTCGGAATACCCCGTAATAGCGTAGGGCAAGGAACAGATGCCAGATGTTTACAATACCTTACCTATTACACAGCTAATTGTACTGCAGGGATGAGTTGCCACAAGAATTGTTGCAGTTCGCTTTTGACCAGCTGCATCATCCATCCCACATGGCCAAACGGCATATTGCTGCAGACATACAGGACTGTTTTGTCCTGAATCTGCAGGAGGCGATGACAAAAATGGTTGTTAACTGTATCACCTGTCAGACTTACTGTACTGGTCTCACATTAAGAACAATTAGAGGCACACTGCACAAGCCCTCGTGGACCCTTCCGCGAGTTGCATATCGACTATGCAGATATGGGAAAAAGGTGTGGGGCGATCACAATACCTAATAGTTGTTGTGTGTCCCTTCTCACAGTGGATGGAGACTGGTCCTTGTGCACACCCTGATGCAAAGTGTGCACCCAAGTTTTTCTTCGATGGGGTGTGTGCAAAGTGTTGAGATCTGACAATGGCACGCATTTTTTCAATGAGCTCTTTAAAGAGATCCCTGCATCAAGGGTATTACACATTGGATGTGTACAATTAACCACCATAGGGCCAACGAGGTTGTGGAAAGGATCAACTGACTCCTCAAAAGCAAATTGTCTAAGATGTGCACCAAATTAAAGGAAAATTGGGTGCACTGCTTACTTTTTGCTCTGTTTAGCATGCGGATGCAACCCTGTTAGGATCACCATTTAGTGCTCTATGAGGTGGTAACGAGGCAGCAAATGCACACGCCCATATCTCCAATCAGGAGAGCATATGGTGCTCACAGGGCACATCCATTTTGGGGAAAGAATTTAGGAGCTACTTGCATGCCCTAATCACAGCGATAAAATGTAACAGATTGCACCACTAAGAACTGAGGAAAGAACCAGTGCTGCACCTGATTCGCAGCCCACATTACCCCCTCCAAAGCTTTTTCCGGGGGCATTTTTTTTGTGAAGTATTTTGTTACCCAAAGCACAGTGAACATTTACGATTGCACAGCCCAGGCAGTGCTCACTGATTGCCCCCAAAGAAAAGATAAGAGACTTCCCTTTCATGTTTCTTTTTTTTTGGCAATAGGCTCATCTTTTGGGGGTTTCTTTTTTTAGCAAGAAAGTACGCTTTTGTGTTTTTTGGTGTATTTTCATTTTTTCTTTCTAACAAAAAAAAAGTCATAAAACCAAACGCAACTACCTCATTATAAAAAGCTGCTACGAAGTGTTTGTACAAAGTCTCTCCTTCTTTTCCTCTCTCTCTCCTTCTCACTTTGGTGCGAGGATCCAAAATGAGAAAGTACTGCTGGTATAGATATTCTCTTACAACGGTGTACTCCTCCACATATGTGTGAGTTATGCACTGTGCGGCTACTAGTTTTGCTATTTCCATGTTAGGATTAGGAATATATTGGTGTGATTTTATATGGGGTGGGCATGTAAAAAGGGTGGTATATCAAATACTGTCACATATGTAAATATAACACATAGTACTATAGGTAATGGTTCCTCTGGGTCTTTCTCACACCCCACTGTTGCAAATGTACCTGCATTAACTGAAACAAGTGAAGTGAATTATGCTGAGACCACATTTCATAACATGCTGTCTAATGTATCTATTTCTAGCACACGGGTTACCCACCAGCATATGGGAAAGCTCACAGATAAACTGATGTTGCCATCACTTTTTCCTGTCTTCTACGACATTCTTGTAAACAAAGGTTTTCCGTCTTGTATCGCACATATTAATGTCTTAGAAAGTTTTAAATGACAAATAAGAAGATTCAATTATTACTAATACTGAGGACTTGTATTAGACACCATAGAGGATGTGCACCATCGAGAGTTAAACAATACATGGTACGCAGACATGAGCTGAGTGGGGAAAACTAAAGTTAATGGAAGGTATGTCTGTTCCTTGATTCTACATGCATCGGGGGCCCACAGGGTATTAATGCTGCGGGAAATCCATGTGGAAAGTAAAGAAGAGACATGTTTTGCTTCCCTGCTGTTACCAGGAGTGCAGACAGCCGTGAATGCTAAGTGGCTGCAAATTGTGAGGTGGGAAGTGATCCAGCTGGCCAACAACACTGAACAGGGTCTCAACATGATCAAAATGAAAAAGGCGTGCAATTAGGCTGATGATGCTGCAGAATAGGTATGTGCTAGACCTCTTCAAGGCCATGGAGGGGTCTGAAAAAGGTTCTATGTGGTATTACTGCATTTTGAAACGAATACATCAAAAAACACCAAAAAGAAAATTTATTTTGGTGGTTTTCAAAATGCTGTAATATCATTTTGGGCCCCGACCCTTGGTTTTTACGGTATTCGGGAGGTTTCAATCCCAACCCATCCCCTGTTTCACGCTCCTACCCCACCTGTCCTGCACCAAACTTTCCTGTCACGCTTGCACCCTACATTACTCTTTTAAAATACTTTTTAACTCACGCCCACTCCCATTCCCACTACATGCATTCACTCACCCCTCCCTCACATATATGTACACACAAATGCACACACCCAAACACTTATCTTGCTTCCGCCATGTCCCTCCCACTCGTGTGCGTCTCATGCAGCAGTTGTTCCCAAAATGGCTGTGCACTGAGAGGAGGGCTGTGTCGACGGAGCAAGGCAAGTACGAGTGGGGGTTGGAGGGGGTCAGTGGATTATCGATTTTTATTCAGTCTTTCTAAATCCATCTTTTTTTGGTTTGGTCTGGTGAAACAATTTTTTCACCTAAGGCCCTGCAAAAAGGTCAGAGATTCATGTTGCACCTACGTACCCCCTAACAATGTGGAAAATGGCGCTCTCACAAACATAATGGGGGCCCTGCACGTCTTCAGCACCCACATGCAAACAGAAGCTGGCATCCAAGGGACTGATTGGTTTGATGACCTCTTTTCTTGGCCACCGTCCTGGATGGGGGCGATTGTGAAGATGCTGGTCCCCGTGATCGTGTTGGTATTGGTGATATTCTGCCCATGCCAGATGGGACTTGAGTGCTGTGCCAAAGCAGTGCCTAGCAGCGCAATGATGATGGTCTCAATTCAGGTACATGAGGCACCTCGTGGTACAAAAAACAGTGCAGTCCAAACTGATGACCCAAACAAACCCTGTATGGTTGCCATAAAACAATGCTTTGATCCCTACAGTCCCACCACTCAATCCAGAGCATTACACGGAGCATTGCGTAGATTTAGCAGGGGGTAGAGGGTGTATTTACATGGCATGTACTCTTGAGCAATATGCACAAGCATGGGAGAATTTGCGACACGTGTGCATGTCATGGCAAAGGAGGGGTCACCCCCATATTTAGCAGCTGAAAGATTAGAAAGAGAAAGATAGGGTGAGAAGGACAACAGACTCACATTTGAATTTGTTAATGTAGTATTAACGAAAGGGGGAATGTTGGGAGGGAGGGAGGCTTGTTCCAGGCCCCCCCAACACAATCAAATGAGGCAGAGGCCCAGAGTATGCAGTAGGAACCATAGTGCGTGGAGAGTGATGCAGGTTTTCGCGTCGGTATACCAGGGTAACAAAATGCCATCTTGGATAACAGCAGTCATATTAAAATCGAGGCCTAGCATTGCATTGCAGGTAGGGCTGCAGGCCCCAATGTACACATGGGGAAGTAGGTGATTACATGTGAGAATAGGTTGTAGCATGGGTACCATACCAGTGAGAAATGCCAGAGCTGCAGAGATGATTGACCTTCCATTGTCTCATGTTGCCAGTGTTTCGTATCTCAGAAAGAATGTGCTCTGCAAGGCCCGTGACGGGGGTTGAAAGCTCTCTCTAAAAAGCGATCACACAAGGAGGGCACGAGCCTCTGACCTTCCCCATTTCAACTCTTAAGTAATAGATTTAAATGCCCCATCCCAAGACCCCTGGCATTCCAAAGTACCAGCCAATCCCAGACCACTGACCATAAAACTACTAGACCCACAATCGATCAGAAAAGATCAGAAAGCAGGGACTAGTTGCCTTCACCATAGGTCATGTGATTTGTGCTGGAGGGGTAAAACAACAGAGCTTAAACGAGGGTGAGATGTCTTGGGAGGGCACCAACGTGTCTGGAATCGAGCTGTAGTCGGAAGCAATGGCCTCAAGGTCTCTTCTTAGCCCATGGCTGCAGTACCAGGTGCACGTTAGGTCCGAGATGGAGAATGTATTGTTTTTTTCTTTTCCTAACGAGCAATTAATTGCAGCTTTGTGTCTGCTGATGTGTGAGGAGCCCCATGGAAGAAGATGGACAGACTTGGATGGGACCAATGTCCTGGCATCCCACATGGAGCAGGAAGCCTGTGTATAGGGTTGCACCAACCAGCCATTCAAATGTATACCTTATGTAAATTATGTCACTGATGATGCTGTGTGTCCTTATAAACTACTGCTCATACTAATTTTGCCAGAACGTTCCGTGGCAGCAGGGCTCTGTTCTGGTGCATTTTTATTTTTGTGAAAATAAAACTTTGTTCTTCTTGCAAGAGGTGTGCTGGGCTTTTTTCCCTAGTGGGTTGTATTTATTCTGGTGTGAGCGTTGAGTAGCTTCTCTACAATAGCCCTGCCTTTCAAGCACAGTTCCCTTACATTTCCCTGAAGCCATACCAAGCAAGGGATTACAGGTTTGAAAATCAGTATAGGTTCCTTCCAGAGCCAGATAATGCACAGCACATGTATGTTGCAGATTCAGTCATTTTCGAGAGAAAATACTTTCAAACATGACTGAAAAAACATGGCGGGATTCAGTCCCCTTTTGGTCTGCTTGGGGTCAGCAGAAATGGCAAATCAAGGTGTTCACACATGGCATGTAGCTACCCACATTTGATATACCTTTTAAATCATGCACACTTCCAGACCACTTGCAGTAATAACTTGAGCTTCCACCCTAAGTGGAAGAAGGAAAAGGGTGAGTTCTGGAGTGCGGCATATAGCGAAGAAAAGGAATACAATGGCACCAATCATATTACCTATGCATCAGGGTATCTTGTGTTGTGTGCTGTTCCAGCAAATTAATGTAATAACAGAAAAGCAGGGACAATTGTGTGCTCATATCATGCGTGGTACTCCCACAACACTTCCCTGACACATGCTATATCGATATGTAAACCATACCAAAGAATGCTTTCGCAATGTCACTTAATGAGGTGATACAATCCCTAGATAATTTTATAAAAGGAAAGAATTGAACAGCTATCATGCAGACAGCTACTATTCTGAGGTACACACAGTGTGGCCATGTCAGGGGTTCAGCTACCTGCACCGTCTCTGCCCCTAGAATACCGTTTGAGGAGGAGCATACGCCCATAACAGGTCAAATGTACACTTGGTCACAAGCAATATTGCAAATCCTGCAGACTGAAAGTGAGGCAGTACAGAAAGGATTCCATGTGTCAGATTCTAATGACCAAGCGCTAGATCAGGGCTTCTATGCGCTAAGAGATGTCATTACAGATGTAATAGGATTGGTTCAAAATGACCTGTCTGTTATTAGAAGTGACCAAGAAGCAGTAGTACGTGTTTCTATTGTAACAGATTTTCTGGACACTATTAGCAAAGGGGTCCCAGATTTGAATGTGATGTCATGGCCAGAACAGATACATGCCCTTAACTTGTTCAGGGTTGCAATATGCCAGGTAATGTCAGGCTCTACTTTCTTGTTGCTCAGTGTACTTGCAATAGGTTTTGTGGCACCATCTGCCTGGTACCGGAAGTGACTAATTGGGTTTTGCATGGTGTTTTAAATATACCCCTTCAAACTACACCTTTTATGGTCTGTCAGGAACTACAATTCTGGGGTAATCTGCACTTTATGAATGACACTTGGTTTAGAGAGGACTATGTACTGCCTTATTCCCATGCATGCGTTTCACCTTCAAGTCCTGAATTAACAGTGTACTTATTACATGAATGCCAAGATTCCACTTGCATAGTTTGTGTGCATGCTGCACAAGTGAATTCCTGTGAGAATAGCACTGAATGTACGCTCCATGTTACACCAATTGCATTTTTCCACAGTCAAGTACATAGCTTATTAAATGGCTCATATCTTGTGCATTTCAATGCATCATGTTTCATATTGACATTAAGGTTCGAACCCTCGTAACTGCATAGTACATAAATCTTAAATGTAAGTAAATGTAAGTAAATCTTGTGCATTCATTTTGAATCCACCCACCGCCATAGCAATTCAAATTCCTACCTTAGCCAAGCCTCAATTTAAGGTCCTTACAGTTTCCAAAATTGTACTTATATTTGGCACACATACAAAATATTTGCGTAAGAGTATGCAGCAGTGAGGAACCTTATCTCGAAGTACACCACAGTGGTTAAACAGATTGCCTCTCTCCTAGCCTGTGAAGATGCAATGGAAGAGGCCATGCACTCTTTGATCAACAGCTCGCAGTAAAAAGGAGTAAATACTGTTTTCTCTGCAGATCACTGTTTCAAAAACCTTGGGAAAGGTCTTGGAGCACAATGTTTTCATTAGAACACTGGCATATTGGCCAACTGGTTTGCTGTGTGGACTGCTTGTAATACTTGGACTATCTCTTGTGTGCTGAATTAAACACAGAATCCGGAGTGTTTGCGACATGCAGCACCTTAAAGCAATCCATTTTTGTTTCAGAGCTGAACTATACAGACGCCTGAGGTACCAGTAGGCTGCGTAATTTCAACAACATTGTATTTGTTCATCGATTAGGAACAAGTCGACGGTGTCAGCCTGTTACGAAGACGCTCTAGACACAGGTAGGTCTTCACAGTAAGTATTTATTTAGATAACAGGATGTAAAGGCCCCCACAACACAGAAGCCTCCTCTTCTCCCACAAGAGGCTTCAACTGACAAACCTAGAACCTTGGGAATAATATAAACACACACACAGGGGCTGTGACATCATCACAACCTGAGCAGGTAAACATTCCACTGCATGGCTTTCCATGCAGCAGTAATCAACATCATAACACATCTCCCTTTTTTTCCAAAGTTTCGTACATGCGAACCTTTGACCTCACACTTGACCTCTCTTCACAGTAGCCACCCTACTCTTGTTCCAGACCTGACCTCCTTCCACACGTACTGCTCTCTTTATAACAGCAACCACTCTAACTGGATCTGAGTATAACGAATCGCCTTTTCTCTTCACCACACCCTTCTTTATTCTTATCCAATCACCCAGCTCCACATGCAATTCCTTCCTTCCTCTTCTCTTATTTTCTCACATGACCCACTCACTCTTCTTTTTCTTGAGTGTATTTCTCACTTCATCAATAACTACATCCCACTCCCTGCTCCTCCCTAACCATGGGGGACACGCCATCGAGAAAGGCTTTCAGCCCGTCATACGTTCGAATGGACACAGTCCAGTGGTTGCATGGGGTGCCATGCGCAACGCCCACATTCTGTTTTGAATCGTCACTAATTTATCGAAACCACGCTGCTCTCCCATGCGTACGCTTTCCATCACACACCTATTTAGTCTTTCCACTACTCCATTGGTCTCAGGATGATAAAGAGATGCCCTCCTATGACTTACTCCACACCTTTTTAAGTATGCAGGAAATAGCCCTCCAGTAAATTGCGTTCCATTGTCAGTAAGAACACTCTCAGGTAATCCTTCGCTCGCAAAGATTTCCTTCACCATGCTCTCTCCCGATATTTCACGCACCACCTTGAAATCTACCCACCTGGAAAACAAATCAACCACCAGCTCCACATACTTTCCTCGGCCATACCCTAGGTCAACCGGTCCCAAAATATCCATTGCTATATCACACCAGATTTTTGATGGAACTCCTACATCAATCAGGGGCTGCTATCTAGCCTCCTCTCCCTTCCCACTCTTGATACAAAAATGGCACAGTGCAAGATGATTCTCAACTTCCTTGTCGAATCCCGGCCACCAATAATCTGATCTTAATACTCCCTTGGTCTTGGTAATACCAATGTGGCCACTATGAGCCAAATCGATAATTCTTTTTCGAATACCTGCCGGAGCAACTGCTCTCTCCCACCTGAACAACACGCCATCAACGACAGATAGCTCATCCTTAACTTCCCAATAGGGCCTCTCACCCTCGACCAATTCATATTTGTTGGGCCAAACAGACGTCGATACACATGTGATCACCTTATTAATTATCGAATCTCTTGCAATCTCCACCAGCCACTCTTCTCTAGATACGATTCCCTCTCTGTTAACAAACACCATTTCCATTTCCATCTCCTCATCCAACCCTTCCTGGGTTGCAACCCTTACTCTTGAAAGATTGTCGGCTAATATGTTCTCCTTCCCAGGTATAACCTCCATGGAAAATTTGTGCGCCTGCATCCTGGTAACCCATCCGGCTACTCTGCGCAAAACCTTATCCAAACCCTTACTCTGGAAGGTAGCCTTTAAGGGCTTGTGATCAGTACGCAAAATAAATTCCATACCCCACACAAAATTTCTAAACCGCTCAACAGCCCAATAACAAGCTAAGGCTTCCTTCTCAAGAACGGAATATCTCAACTCTGCACCCTTCAAGGCACGTGACGCATGTGCTATCACCTCCTCTGAACCATTGTCCTGTCTCTGCGAAAGTACTGCACCCAGCCCTCCTTCGCTGGCATCTATAGTAATAATAGAACATTTCCTTGTGTCAAAACAACCCAATGGGCGGGGCCATATCAATCTCTTGTTTGATCTTTGTAAATTCCATGTCACACTTTTTGTTCCATATGAATTCAACCCCCTTTTTTAGAATCTTCCTCATTTCCAAAATTTTGGATGCATAATTCATCACAAATTTTTGATAGAATTCCGTCATGCCTAAAAATGAACGTAGTTCACTTTTATTAGTTAGCTTTTCAATTACTTTTATCGAATTTACAATGCTCTCTTTAGGTTTTACCCCTTCATGAGAAACTTCGTGGCCTAAGTAATCTACCTTCGAAACAGTAAATTTACACTTTTCCTGCCTTAATGTGATCCCCCTTTCTTCAAAAATTCTCAGAACTTCGAAAAATCTGTTGGCGTGTTCTTCAAGTGTTTCTCCACAGACCAACACATCATCCTGGAAAGAAAACACCCCCTTGACACATCTGAGTAAGCGGTCCATTACCTTTTGAAACACCGACGAGGCCGATGCCAAACCAAAAGGCATCCTTCTAAATTGAAAAACACCTTTGTGAGTAATGAAAGCAGTCAGCTTCCTACATCCCTCCTCCAACTCAATCTGGTGATAAGCTGACCCCATATCCAATTTTGAGAAAAACTTCCCTCGCCCGACCCTGGTCAACATCTCACACATGTTGGGCAATGGGTGCCTATCAACCATGATACATTTATTGAGCTCACGCATGTCTATGCACAGCCTTAGATCTCCTGAACTCTTTTTAACAACTACTACCGGGGATACCCATTCAACTCCACCTGCCTTTTCAATCACACCCGACTGCAACAATTTCATCAACTTCTTTTTGACCCCTTCCCTCAAGGACAAAGGTACTGGCCTGAGCTTAGCAGCTACAGGTGTGCTATTTCTTTTCAAAATGATTTGGTGAATAAAACCTTTCACTTTTCCCATGCTTCCATTAAACACTCCACTGTGCTCTACCACATACTTACACGACCCTACACATGATCTTGATACCTGATAAAGCTACTCCTCTTTGTTTGGGTCTAGCCTGATGGCTAGATTTTTCTGCTCCCTTCATCCCAACAAGGATTGTCCCTTTTTTGTTATGTATACCTTGCCGTCGCATTTCCGGCCCTTGAACTCAAACTTACTCCACACATACCCCAAAAGGTCAATTTTGTCCTGATTATAACCACCTGGATTTATATCAGGTTTAGATAGGCCGGACACTTCCCCTTGCATGTCCTTCTCAAACACACTTCTTGACACTAAAGTGACCTTGGACCCAGAATCTGCCATCATGGATACCTCAAGGCCATTCACTTTCACCAAAGCATATGGACGCTCACAGTCATCCACACTTTCATCCTCCTTGACAACATTAACGGTGTTAACAACAACATTCTGCATTTGAAGTGTCACTTCCTCCTCAGACCACCTTCCATCATCTTCTTCGTTCACATATAGGACCTTCTTTTGAGCATTTTGTCCAAATTGAAAGTTTTTTCAACAGTTTGCGTAATGCCCTTTCCTCCTACACTTAGCACATGTAGCCCTGCGTCCCAGGCACACAACCGAGGATGCAAAGTGTGTATTGCTCGCACATCGGAAACATAGTCTCTCATCTTTCTTCTCCGCCTTCTGCGGTAGTTCTTGGCTTCTTTTCTCTTCCACAGTCCCCCGACTTGACTGCCGATTCCTTGACTTTTTCTTCCCCTTCCCGTCTGTCACATTTAAAACTTCAGATTTGCTCTCCTTTGGCTCTCCTACTTCGTTTCTGGATAATTTGGCAACACACGCTAATGAGTGTTCTACCCTCCTCGCAATGTCCAATACGTCATCCAGATTTGGCTCATCTCTTAGCCACAGCTCCTCTCGGATTTTGTTGGCCCTGCAAATTGTCATGAATTGATCACGTATGTGTTCGTCAAATCCATCTTGGAATTTGCAGGACAAGGCAAGGTGTCAACGCCGTCACGTATTCCTCCACAGATTCTCCAGCTGCCTGCACACGCATGCGGAAATTGTATTGCTCCAGTATCGTGCTGGTCTTGGGATTAAAGTGATTATTCAACTTCATCAAAGCCAAAATCGAATTCGTTCATGTCATCACCACCACCATCCCCATGAGGTTGTGGCAGCGTTTTGTATATTCTCTGGCCCTCATATCCCAAGAAATGCAACAGCGCCAGTTTCCTTTCGCTGGAGTAAGAAGACCCACCAGCTGCCTTCATATAGTGTAAGAAGCCCTTGCGCCATTGAGCCCACAAGATTTGTGCAGGTCCCGGCACTGGCATAAAAATTGGCGGTCCTGAGATAACTGGTAAAGCTGCCATAATGTCAAAAGTGTGATTTGCCGGTCTGTGACCTCCTAAAACTGTAGTTGAATTCCAAATGCTCCAGTATTTCACGTGCCTTCCAATGCCGTGCTAGCTGTCTTTAGATGGAATCCTGCAAGCTTGAAATTTCCCCTTTTTGTTGCAGCTAATTCCACACACAATGCGATGACAAGATCCTTATCTTGGGTGGCGCACCTTCCAATGCTGTCTGCGCGGTAATGTGTTCCACCTGCGCACCTCCTACTGAACCTACGGTAGTGCTCTGCACCGCCGCCCCGGCCTCTCACTGGTTTTCCAACTGCGTGCTTCCAACGGACTGGAGGGGATGATCTCCTCTGGGTAGAGGCGGGTCAAGGCTGAGACTGCCCACCTTACCTTCTAGGTGTGCTTCGCCTTCCCCCGTTCCTCGGCGATGTGTCAAGTACCGGCACTGGACCACGCGCCGCCCCCCACCCCCTTTTTTTCTTTTTGGAAAGCTTAAGTCTGGTCGCGGCGATCCCGCCTGGAGAAGGGTAGTGGCAGCGAGGAACACGATCGCAAAGCCAAAGGTGCCAAAGACAAGCAAAGTGGGGCAACCAACTCGTAGCTTGTCAGTGCATGCGGGCAGCGCGGCACTTACTTGGAGGCAGGACTCACTGGACACGAGAATATCCGCTTTCTTGGTCTGGGGCCGCTGCAACGCTGGGGAAGGCAGAGCGGCCCAGAGCAGGGACAAACAGCTTGAGGCGGGGTGGCCTAGCTTCGGTGGTCGCTTCTACGCCTTTTGGGCAGCGGAGCAACGTGCAGGGAAATTTGTTGCTGGGGGCCTTCTGTCATCCCATCCTCGTCGCCGTTGTTACGAAGACGCTCTGGACACAGGTAGGTCTTCACAGTAAGTATTTATTTAGATAACAGGATGTAAAGGCCCCCACAACACAGAAGCCTCCTCTTCTCCCACAAGAGGCTTCAACTGACCAACCTAGAACCTTGGGAATAATATAAACACACACACACACACACACACATGGGCTGTGACATCATCAGAACCTGAGCAGGTAAACATTCCACTGCATGGCTTTCCATGCAGCAGTAATAAACCATAACACAGCCATTGCCAGATGTATGGTGTGTTCCAAGGAGTTGCTTCTAACCAGGAACTTGGGTCTCAGACTCTCACTCAGGACTGTTGCATCATGGCAAGATCGACTCTCCAGATCTCTATCCGAAAACAGACGTGTGTGGGATTCAGAGATTCTTACCTGCAGTGTTCAACTGTGACTTTATTGAAATCCCTCCAGCTGCCAAGGCTCGCCACGGGATTGTGTCTGGGGAGGGCCCACGAACCAGACAACGAAAACGGCAATGATGTCCCAATGTCTCCCGTGGGACCAACACAGCAGCAAGTGGAACAGATGGTTCCCCTGTCGCAAAGCCTGACTAAAGAAAGACACAAGATGACACTGGTTTCCCCTCTAACCCTGTGCCCCAAGGAGCCAACAGTTTGGAGACAGATGATGGATACTTCTAGTTCCGGGAATACATGGCATGATCTGCTGATGCCCATGTCCTTGCAGAAATCTGGAATGCAAATTCTTTTTCCATCACCACTCTGTTTTCTGGCACACATCAGGAGAAGATTGGTAGCAAACCCTGAGTTTGGAAAGCCTGAAATATTGCTGAATCCGTCACTGTTGGAATCACAATCTGGCTCTTAGGAACTGAAATTATACCGCATTTTACCTCAGGGCCCAAATCTAAGCACTCACCATACCTACGTATTGGATGACCACCACCTACAAATCACTGCGGGAAACAGAGGAACTCATGCATTAGTCTTCCTCAAACACCACCAATTAAAGCTTTGGGCAATCTACATGAGCAGCCATAGGCTTCAGATCACAAATTACAAGGCACGTTGGATCAGGTCAGGAGCCAATTTGTGCTGGATTTTAATTTCTAATGGGTTCTGAAAGACCCTGCCTTCTTATCTCAGGGCTATGACCAGTAGTAGGAATTTGAATTAATCTGAATACCTCACATTGCATACATGTATTAATTTACGTTTTTATTTTAGCCATGACCACTAGTAGGAATTAATTGGAATGCTGCAAGTAAAATGCATTCGTTCAGGTTTCTTCTTTGCACCTACAATATGCTTCTTAGTGCTCATGTATGTACTCTGAAACTCACTTACTAGTGTATGCAGTCATTATAAATCACAATTGCTACAATGTGCATGCTTTATTTTTGCCACCAATATAGAGGCTTGTTTTGCAAGTATAGCTCCTAGATGTTTCAATAGGGGCTTCAAAGTGCTACAGATCATTGATCTATTAAATATGTCTTGAGGGCGGTGACATGCGTCAAACTCTGAATAATTTAAGACGGCTTTAATAGTCCATCCAACCTGTACATTGTTAAAATAATCAAACACTTGAGTCACAGGGCCTGAGCTGCAACCGTTTGAACATTTGCCAGCTTAGCTAAGAACAAGGAAATGCTGCGCTTGCTGTCTCAGCCGACCACAAGAGTTAATTTGGCAGTTTTGAGCTGCCCACTAAGTGTTAGCTAATAAAATCAACACAGCAAGTCACCATTTAAAGGAAGATTCGCAATGGTCACTTTTTAGATGGACAAACCAGTGTCACATAGTTTGCAGTGAGACACGGTTGGTAAAAGTTAACAAGACTTCACCTCTGATACAGAAAGCCTTCTTCCATAGCTTGCAGAAGGATGGGATTCTCCAATGTTACAAATATTCCACCTCTGATAAAGATAAGTGACAGATCACCCATTTACTGTTGATGTGGCGGATATTACAATTTCCACACTTGCAGAGCAATGGTGGAATGGGGATACAATTTAAGTAGAAAAATGTAGTTTACTTAACTATATTCTATATTAAAAAAAAGCCTCAGCTGGTTCTTGTTTTAATAGCAACACATTGAGAGCACAATCCTACAGTTAACACATTTAAAACCACCATCACAAAATACATGTACACAATTCTCAAAGTATAACGTGCAAAAGGTGTCAGCAAGGAGACCATCCCAAACATTGGTCCTAAAAAAACAATGTGCAAATAATGCTTTGCCCTCAATTCTCACTGTACCACATTCTCAATTAGTGGCAAAAGACCAACATGTACATAGATGCAACAAGGTTTGTTGTTAAAGCCAGTCTAGTAGGCAAGACAATTAAGTAACAATAATTGTCTTCTACTATCCTATGGAGCTCTTCTGAAGGGTCTTTAACTTTCCCTTTCTACCTAATTTCAACAATTCCCTGGATCTGGTAATGTTTTAATCAGGACAGGCTGCAGGTGTCCAGAATTAAATAGAAAAAGACACTGTTAAGTTACAATGGAGGTCATTACGACCCAGACGTTAAGGGTTAACGCTGTCGTTAACCCTTAACGCCTGATTCCAATTTTAATGGCTGCTTTTAGCAGGCGTTAAAATCCATGGCGCTAAACCGCCTTGGTGCTAATTACGGTGCCGTAATTAGCACCTTCCCCACTCCCATTATGCCCTATGGGGAAAAAATGGGAATGGGGAAGGGTAAATGGGAAATGGGGATTTACCGCCCCACTCACCTTGGAATGGGGCGGTAAATCCGCCATCCACCATGGTGTAAACATAGTTTACATCATGGTGGTAAAGTTGGTGTACTTACCGCCTGGGTCGTAATGACCTCCAATATGTCTTTTCACATACAAAGTTTGCTAACAACATGCATCAAACTAAATCAAATAATCAAAAAATGTAGCGCTTACTAATTGCTTTCAAAAGTGTTCGGGTTACGTTGGCTCTAAACAGTAGCTCAACCGAACCTTAATGAATCAAAAACAGTAAAAGAAAGCACACATTGGGCCTCATTACGAGGTAGGAGGTAGCCATGGTGCTATTAGCACCATGGCTACCCCCTTACCGCATTCCGGGTCCGGGTTCCCGAAATAGGGACTTACCGGGTCATTCCAACCTTGGAGGACCCGGTAAGTCCCCATTCCGGGAACCATTCCCAATTCCAAATCGAGCCCCCATAGGGCTCAATGGGAATGGGGATGGAGCTAATAATGGTACCGCAATTTGCGGTACCATTATTAGCTCTGAAGTCCCTTAACGGGTCCCATCCTTAACACCTGGTCAGACCAGGCGTTAAGGAAGGGACCCGCTAAGGGACCTCGGAATAGGGTGGTATGGGATTACCGGCACCGGTGTCCTTACTGGTGCCGGTAATCCCTTACCACCTACCTCGTAATGAGGCCCATTGTCTTTCCAACTGTAATGTATATACATCTGCCTACACATGAATAAAAGGAGGACACTTACAGCACCACCAACAGATCATGAATCGGTGTTCCTATCTTCTCTGCTTCTCACATCATTCAATTGATGACATAGCTGAAGAGAAATACCCATATTTTTTTTGATGTATATGTGTCAGCATGCCGTATAGGCTACTTAGTCGAACACGGTCATGACAAATATAATGAGCAAAGGTATATTAGAATGCCTATACCTCATGGTCCATGATGTGGGAGACCCAAGTCGTCCTACTGTGTGCCGTCAAAAAAATCTTGCACCGGCACCTCACACCGGCCAAAAAAGAGGAGCGGCTATAGAAGCTATCAAACTTCCTCCTACGCTGCCGCGAGTCCGCTCAGCAGCTTTGAACATTCTGTTCCATATGTTCGCCGAGAATGATAGCCCACCATTTTCCGGGTAAACATAAAAGCAACACGTAATCGCTGTCACATGACAGGGATGTACAAATCACAATGTTACTTTCCGCGTTTAGTTGCTGTGTTTCCAGACGGAATGATTTCTAACTCCAGGCAATTACCCCATGTGATTGCCATCGCATGTGTGTGAACGGCATCTTGGGGGGAAAAAGAATTCAATATGTGTCACTCAAATCAAAAAGAGGGGGCCGCCCAAAGACATTCTAGTCTGCATAGGTGGCCACCCTCCAGAAGTGCGCAACTAATGATACACGGTGGATAGCAATGCATTTTAAGCACCACCAGTGCTGATAACTCAGCTGTCATTTCTATGGTGAAGAAACCCATAAAACAGATGGCTAATCGTATAAAATTGAATCCGTAATTGGCTCCTCATGTAGAAATGGGAGGACAGAAATGCCATAATTGTGTATGAGTCAACCAAATTAATATGGCGCATCTGCCAAATTAAATGGTTACAAGGGATTACATGAAATATACTGTTTATCACACAGCAAACCTATACATTTACCAATTGTTTCAAAAGGCAATTATCACATTTTAAAGAACATTTCTCACAATGTAAAGAACACCCACAGTTGTAGTTGGAGTAGCACAGATGTATACAGGGTAAGGTTGTAAAAATGCAAACCATATTAGATATACACATTTCAAACTGTCCATCAGGGACACAATATATATGCATTGAAACCATCCCCAAAGGGTTCCACTCCTCCTATTGTTTAAGCCCTGATCTGAGGGTGTCTAGGGTATACATCCAATATTTTTCTCAGTGCCAAAATCTGCTCTGTGCTCCTTTGATCTCCACCCACAATCTTCTCAATGACCCACCATATCATGTCATTCTCACTGTGCTTCATAGGTAAATGGTGTTCAACTAGGGGGCCCGAGGAAGTCTTAGTTCTAATCTGGACTTATTTTAGGTAATCCTGGTCCTGACCCATCTGGTTGTCTTGCCCACATAAATCTTTAAACATGGGCATTGTATGATGTAAATAACATTCATACTTTTTCAGGTACTATGAAAATTAAAGTACCATTCTTTGTTGTGAACCTCAAAACTCAATTTAATCCAGGAAAGCCTACACATCACACAACCCCACAAGGGTAATGTCCCTTCGCCAGGGGGCATCCCAAACATGACCTCAAATTGCAAGATTTTTGCATGGCCATATCAGCTGCCACTAAATGTTGTTTAATATTTTTACCCCTTAAATGCAGAGAAGGGGGGTTCCAAATCCAGATTGTTCAGCTGAAGTAAATGCCATTTTTTTTATGGCATTACTATGCTGACTAAAGGACATACCACACACAGTTCTTAAAGTCTTGGCTTTGTGGTGGCATGTCTCCAAAAGAGTAGATCTATCCAAGTTCCTAGCTCTCTTTTTGGATTGTCTAAGAGTATAGCTAGGGTAACCTCTCCTGGTAAATCTATGATATATGATATGATATGATATTTTATGTGTATCACGCTTGTACACAAGTGTTTCAGAGCACGACTAGGCAAGGGAGGGGAACAAGGGAGAACACAGCACAACATAAAAACAATCTTACTAGGCCCAGTGACATTGAGAACGCGCAAATGCATGAGAAAGGGAAAAGGGAAAAAGTGCATGGAAGGGGGTGAGTGGAAAGTGCAGAAGCCGAGGAGCGCAGATAAATAAAATAGAAAATTGAGGTGGTAGTGCAGCCAGCAAGTGGTAAGTGCTGTGTTTAAGGCAGCAGACTGGGTAAGTCTGAATAAGTGCAGAAAAAGAAGAAAAATGGGGTGGGGGTGTATGGGTACAGATACAGTCCCCAGTGCAAGGGGTGGCCAGGAGGCAGTGCAGGAAGGTGGCAGGGTGAGCATGTACCTGGGCCCAGGGGACAGAGGGTGGCCAGGTGCACAGTGCCAAGAGAGCATATCAGCAGGGGAGAAGGGGAGCGAAGGCAGAAGCAAAGAGGAAGGTTTTGAGGTGCTTCCGGAACCAGAGATGGTTCTCCTCCTGTTTTAGAGTGGCAGGGAGGCTGTTCCAGAGGGAGGCCCCAGCCGAAGATAGAGATCTACCCCCAGCTCGTTTCTTTGAAAAACGACTGACCCTGAGGGAGCTAGAGGTAGAGGAGCGAAGAGCTCGAGAGGGGAGGTATTTGCGGAGGGATAGCTGAAGGTATTTTGGACACAGGCCCCAGAAAGCCCTGTGGAGAATGCAGAGGGTTTTGAATTTAATCCGTGCATCCACTGGGAGCCAATGGAGAGATTTCAAAGCTGGAGAGATATGATCCCAGGGCTTGAGGCCAAGGACAAGTCTCGCAGTCCTGTTCTGGATAAGTTGTAGAGGGCGGAGAGTAGAGGCAGGTAGATTTAGAAAGAGGCTGTTACAATAGTCCAAGCTAGAGAGAACCGGAGCTTGGGATACCACGAGCTTCTGGGGGAAGGAGAGGAAAGGCAGAATACCTCTGAGGAGGTGCAGTCGGAAGTTTGACTTTTTAGAGACATCAGAGATATGGGCCGAGAAGGAAAGTGTGGAGTCAAAGATGACGCAAAGGTTCTTAGCCTCGCAGGTAGAGGTAGGAGGAGGGCCAAGGGAGGCCGGCCAGAGAGTGAGGGAAAAGGATGGAGATGGTGGAGATTGCCTCTTCATAGGCAATATCTGCTTCTTTTTTGAAGTCTTGAATGTGGGTGTAGTTTCTCCTTATATGGAGGAATTGACCAAAGGGTACATTATCCCAGCAGGCTTGTGGGTGGTAACTTTGGTAATGCAGGATGGTATTGCGGTCCGTAGGCTTTCTATACAGACTCAACCCTAGTGTTCCCCTCAATTTCCTTAATCTCCAGATCTAAGAATGGAATACATTCAGTGCGCTTAGCAATCGTGAATTTTAAGTTTGGGTTGAGATCATTAATCCATATGTGAAATTTCTCAATATGTGCTTGTCTAGCCTAGGGCATTTCAGACATGAAGGACTGATGACCAGGGGTCACTTGTCACAGCCTCGCAAGGGGCAGAGGTAAAGCACTCGTGGTCATGCCTGAATCACAGGCAATCAATTCCTTTGGACAACACTTATTTTGCTCAACAGAGGTTTGGAGGTACATTGTGCTGGCTGTGGGAATTGTTGGCTTTTTTTTATCTCTGTTATGTTGTTGTTTCTTCAATTCATGCAATAACGAGACGTACCAACTCATGCGTCCTTCATCTTCTTTATGTATATTCTAACTGAACTTCCCAACCTCTACATTCCAGAGCCCTATTCCTATCATTCTAATATTCTATGTTTTATCTGAACTATGACTATGCTAATGTGTGTAATAACAATACATAACACCCCCCTCTTAATTATCATCTAAATGCTTATCAAACTGTCAGCTATTACATCTGTTCAATTAGTCTTGCTGGCTTGCAAACCACCCTTTGATGTTTGCTTCTCATGTTCAAGTTCCAGGGCTCATCACAATGTTCATATCTCTTGAATTCGTACACAAGACTGTGCAAAAGTCTTTGCCTTCAGTATCCACCCCATCCACATTCACACCCCCACTACTACCTGCTCCCTCTTCACTTTGGGCACACCCCACACTCAAATCCACCAATTCCCCTTCCGCATATAGCCATGTTAAACCAGTATCCATGTCAAAATTATTGAACTCCTTCGACCCATCCCTTTCAACCCCTTTCTCTTCACATCCATCTCGCATGAATTCTTTGAAAAAGGATACATTTCTAGTTATTTCACCATCACTACCAGCCGCTGTGACCATGGATCCCTTTACATTTTTGACCTTCAATAGTGTCGGCTTATACTTGGATTCTGTTTTCTTTCGCTGCTTCTGTTTCACCACCACCACATCTCCTTCCTGTAGTTCCATCTCTGCAGTCTTACTTTTACGATCCACCCACTCTTTGGTCTTCAACCGTTTTATTTGATCTCTCTCTCTCTGATTTCATCCTCCTCAGCTGTGTAGTCTTCCACTCTAGGAAGTCTAATTCGCGGCTTGTATCTGACCATCAATTCTGCTGGAGAGTACCCTGTCATTTCATGAGGGGTGTTTCTATAGCTCCTTAGCATCTGCAAAACTGCTTGTGGAAACGACACATTATCCACAACAGTCTTTTGTCTGGTCTGTTTTAAGGTACTCATGAATCTTTCCACCATCACATTTGCTTGTGGCCACAAAGGTGTTATCTTCTGATGTCTGAATCCCATGTGAGCTGCAAATTTACTAAATTCATGTCCTTGGAAAGGTGTGCCATTGTCTGTCTTGACTGTCTGTGGTATTCCACACTCACTGAAGAGTTCATCTAGTATCACCACTACATGGTGAAACGCCGTGGATTGGACTTGTTTTACCAGCGGAAACCTTGAGTACTCATCTATGGCCACAAGTAAATACCTTCCTTCTTCTAGTGGACCGAAGGAATCCAGAGCCACTCTGTTCCACGGTCCCTTGGGCAGTGGCACTATTTTTGGAGGCGTTGCTTGAGTAACAGGAGATGTTATTTGACAAGCGAAACAATTCTGTAGAGCGTCTTCTACAATCAGCTCCATACATGGAAACCATACTTGATTTCTCAGAATTTTTTTTTTTGTGTTCACTGCTCCCCGGTGCCCCTCATGAGCCAACATCACTAAAGTTTTCGTCAAACTCTTCGGCGCTACAAGTCTGCTCCCTCTTAGGAGTATTCCGTCTTTTGTTGCAGATAGTTCACTGCTCATCTTCGCTAACTTTCTCAGATCTTTCATATCTTCCTCTTCCAAACCCTTTTCCTGATCAATGCACTGCCACCTCACATTCCGTGTGAGTTTAACTGCTACTTTTATCATAGGATCATTCTGGCTTTTATCCACAAATACCTCCTTTGTTATTGCAATGGGCAATGCATTTAATGATACATACGATTTGTACTCTTCCGCCTCCATCTGCATTTCCTGATCCACTATGTTCACTGGATGCCTTGATAAATAGTCGGCTGGATTTGCATCTTTCCATGGCCTATGTACGATCTTGTAATCATATTCTTGTAATCGCATACCCCAACGCTCAATCCTCGGGGGCATCTTAACTCTTGTATTCCCAAATAGTGAAATTAGTGCCTGATGGTCTGTTACAAGCACAAAATTCTTTCCTTTTATAAAATGGTTGAATTTTTCACAGGCCCACATGGCGGCGAGACTCTCCCTTTCTGCCTGCGAGTAGGCCTGCTCGATGTCACTTAGCGCTCGACTAGCATACACAACAACCGTCAGCTGTTTGTCTTCCGATGTCTCATCAGGATTTGTTTTCGCCAGAATTGCACCCAATCCTACAGGACTAGCGTCAGCAATCACTTCAGTGTCCCATTTTGGGTTGAAGCAGGCCAACTGTCTATCATTTGCTAGCTCCCTCTTTATATTCTTGAAGCTCTCTTCACATTCTCCACTCCATGTAAATGTCTCATCTGTCTTCAGTAGATGCCTCAAAGGCTCAGTAAGTGCAGCATATTCTGGAAAGTATCTTGCACATCATCCTACCATTCCAAGAAAAGATCTCAGTTCTGCTACATCCTTAGGAGGTTTCAAGTCTAATATCACTCCCACTTTTTCCGGATCTGCTTTCATGCCTTCCTCAGAGAATGTCCAAATAATTTCAGGCTTCGTTTATTTATTTCACATTTCTGAGCATTCAGTGTTAGCCCACTCTCCTGTAACACCCTGCACACCTGTCTTAAAGCATCATCATGCTGAGCCTGGTCAGTCCCGTATACAAGAATATCATCGCTATAGTTGAATGCATTTGGTACTGGCGCTATCACTTTCCTAATGACTTCCTGGAAAATTTCAGCAGCCGAAGAGACTCCGAAACTATGTCTCTTGTACCTAAATAATCCCTCATGAGTACTAAAAGTGGTTATTGGTCGAGATTCATGATCAATCACCAATTGATGGTAACCCTGGTTTAGATCTAATTTGCTGAATCTTTTGGCTTGATGCAAGCGAATGATCATGTCTTCTATATTCGAACCTGGATATGTCTCCCTCAATATGGCCGTATTTGGTATCCTCATGTCCACACATAGTTGAAGCCGCCCATCAGCTTTGGAAACTAGAGGAGAGGGTATCAGGTAATATTATCCCCACCAAAAATATTGCCATACATATGGTCGTCGGGAACGGCCATAGGCGATATTTTCAGTGGCGATAATTTATGGGGTAAATGGATGGGGGGGTTGCGGGGGTGTCCCCCGCTCCCTTTTGAAATATATGGGGGTTGCAGGGGTGTCCCCCGCAGGTTCCATGGGGTAATATCGCCGTAAAAATATGGCAAAATTTTTGTATGGCGATATTTCTGAGGCGATATTATCACATGGAACCGAGGAGAGACCAATGGGGTCGGGCCATTCTCAACTCTTTCGATTATGTCGTTATCCCTCAATTGTTTCAATTCCTGTGATACCCTTTACTGCAGATGAAAACCTATACGTCTTGGGTGCTGTGGGACAAGCCGAACCGAACTATCACTGTGTAGATCTATGCTGTTGGATTTCAATTTCCCAAGTCCCTGGAATAGTTTTGGGAATTCCACCTTCAGCTTTTCTAGGTCCACCTTTTCTTTGATCACAAATCGTATGGTTTGTGACTCTGAGGGAATGCCTTGTATCTTTTCATACTGATTGCATCGTACATCAATGAGTCCCAAATTAGTTGTAGTCTTGCAACTGATGAGGCACCTGCCAACAGTAGGGCTCTTAATGACATGTATTTTGGTTGGTATGCATCTCCCCATGTGGATCAAATTGCATTGAAACAGCCCTTTGTTCAACAATGGCTGCTCCACACCCCACTGGAAAATCGCAGCTCTTGATGCACTCAAGGGATATTGCCCAGCTACCTTTCTATACATTTCCTCACTCATAAAATTGACCGTTGATCCAGTGTCCACTAGGAAAGGTATATATTCTCCATTCAGATTTACTACCACTTTTATTGCATTCTTTCCACTTTCTTTGTTGCTTATTAACCTCACATATTCTCTGCTATATCTGTCATATTCGTATTCTTGTTGGCAGTCCATTGGCTCCGCTTCCTCCTCGTATGATACAGTTGATATCGGTGGATTGTCATATGGGTCCTCATACCTTACTCCTTCCTGAGTTTGGGACTCATTATTAATTATTGCTCTCTGTCTCAAGTCTTGTGCATTTTGATCAGCTGTCTCAATCTACAACTCATCCATGGCTCTAACAAACCCTGATCGAATTGTTTGAGGATTCATTCTCACTCCAGGATAAAGCCACGTATCTTTTTCTGCAAAGTTTCGCCCTCCAACACCTCTTTGGCTATCATGTCTTATATTCGGCATGACCTGTGGGTTGTAATTACTAGGCGGTGTATACATTCTTTCTCTGCGCATTGTCTGGAAGTGGTTCTCCTGCCCACATCATAGGCATAGCTGGCCCATTGCAGGGCAGGGCCCTTTGTGTGGAAATTCAAAGCCACATCGGTAGTACTGTCTTTCTCCTCTGCCCCTGCACATCATATTCGGTGATCCCACTCCAGGATATCTCCTTTGCCACTGGATATTCCCATTCATGACGGCAATAGTGTCCATCTTCTTCGGGTTTTCTATGTTCGCCGCTTGTGCGTCTACCCTCTCATATAATCTCGCAAGTTCCAACACTTCCTACATCGGTAAAGGCTTTTTTTAATAGGTGCTTTCTAAATTGTGATGATGGGCATCCTTCAATCACTCTCAGCCGTATTGCCTCATCATCATTGAAGTTGGTAAATTCACAAAATGTGGTCTTCTTTTACAACCTCAGTACAAATTGGGCTATTGTTTCGTGAGGGCTTTGTGTACATTGGTTAAAGACATACGGTTAAAGACATACCTCTCGTAATCTCTATTGAGTGGGATTATTATCTGTGCATTGATTGCAGCCACCAACAGCGGATAGGTCATTCTCTCTTGGGCTGGAATTTTTTTGATAATGCTTTTTATTTCCTTCTCAACCAAATTTGTGAAGATGTCTATTTTATTTGGCACATTTTGATCCTCTACAGCCTTCAGGAATTCCTCGAACTCTTCAATCCACTCTTGCCATCTTTGACCCTGAGTCTCTTGTGGTTCCAGTGAAATGGATTAGGCCTTCTCAAGTAGTTTAGTGGATTTGTTGACATTAGCATGCTTCCTGATATCTGAGGTATGATTTGCTGTTCAATTGCCTCCCCCGCGGAATGTGTGTCCTCCATTGATATTTTGTGCACTTATTTTGGTTTGTTTATTTCAGGGGATATTTATGTGTTTATCTTCTCTTCTGCTTTTCAACTTTATTGCTGAGTTCAGTTCCTTGTTCAATTGTGCAAGTGTATTTCCACTCTTTATGTTTTAATTTCACTTTCTATTGGATGACATTTAACTGTTTTATTGACCTGTTTAAATTATGTTTTTCTCCATGAAGCTTCAGTATGTGTTATTTTCACTTGCAACTTTATATCCTTCTGGTGTTTCTGTGTATTTAATTGTCAGTTTATTTAATCACGAACCAATCCGTCCGTGTTGATTCAACTTGCACTGTGGATAGTGTCCCAAGATGGCGGCACGTTTTTTTTTTACGTCCACAGGTCCTTTCCTTTAAACTTTGCTTGTTACTTCCTCATTGCGTTGTATACACCTACACGCACAGGTTCATTTCTTTGTGCTCGCGCTGCTCGCATACAGGCTTGCGCACCTCAGTACGTTGTTCCCTCGTTTGAATAATGCTTTCACGCTTATCTCATTTAACTATATAACATCCGTGCTCATATTGCCTTTTTTGCTATCGGAGGTCATATTCACTCTATTGCCAGTCCTCCTACCTCAAGTCCGACTTGTTTTGTAAGCTGTAAGGCATTCGTGATTTCCGTTCTGCTCTCTGCGTCTGGACACCTCCCGATGCCTTTGTTCACAATTGTTTTGGTCCCGCTTGCCTTCGGGTGAATCCTACGATTGACTCTAGTTTATCCTCGTCGCCATTGTTATGTTGTTGTTTCTTCAATTCATGCAATAACGAGATGTACCAACTCATGTGTCCTTCATCTTCTTTATTTATATTCTAACTGAACTTCCCAGCCTCTACATTCCAGAGCCCTATTCATATCATCCTAATGTTCTATGTTCTATCTAAACCATGACTATGCTAATGTGTGTAATAACAATACATAACAATCTCCCTGCTGCAATTGGTCAGCTCATTTCTGAAAAGGCCTACGGATTTTTTCCATGTGAGCAATCTCCTTGGAACCAGATATGCTCCTTCAACAGGAGATTCCATATTGGAGAAAGGTGCTGTGGAAAGGGTACCTGTAGAGCAGCAAAAATACGGTTGGTACTCCGCCTATTTTCTGGTTCCTAAGAAAGACTGAGGACTGCGACCCATCCTGTACCTAAGAAGTTTGAACATGTTTCTCAGGAAGGACAGATTAAACATGGTCACTCTTTTGCAGATCCTCCAGGCTCTTTAGCTCCAGGATTGGATAGTGTCCCTCAATCTTCAGGATGCTCACATTCGGGTGCCTCAAGCTGAGAAAGTACCAGTTCTCGCTTTCAGTTTTGAGTATTGCCTTTCACGCTGACCTCTGCCCTTAGCAGTTTCAAGCACTCTAGTCAGACTCTCCTTCTAGCCTAAATATCAAGACGGTGTTTATTTGGAAAACCATTGGTGCGTTATCAGAGAATCTGAAGGAGGAAAGGTATATTATAAAGTGTGGATGGATCAAGGTATGTTTAGTGATTTATAGTGCACATAACAATGAATTGTACTGATCAGAATAAACTGCAACTGGGCGATGATGGAATACATACGAGAATTCAACACGTGTCCATTGTATTGGTGAGGTACAGATTAAGAGAAGAAAAAGGTTTGAGGTGTTTCTGAAAATATGCGAGAGATTGGAGTGAAAGCAGTAGATTGGTCCACATTTTTGGACAAAAAAAAGAGAAAAAGCCTGTCTTCTCATGTGGAGCAACGACTGGAAGGGATGGCAAGTAAAAAAGCATTAGAAGATTGAAGCTGGCAAGAGGTTTGGTGCAGGTGAATCCGTTGGTTAAGGTAGAGTGTGGTCAATCCATGCCCGCACTTAAAGAATAGGCACACAACCTTAAATTTAAAGATTGTAAAGCAGCCAGTGAAGGCTACACCTTGCAGCAGATATTGCAGAATCTCTTTGCAATTTGGGAATTGGTGTACCACTGCATTTTGGGTAATCTGTAGACTGTGAATCAGGTATTTAGGGATGGCTGCGTAATGACCGTATTCATAGTCTAGCCTGGAATTAACCAGGGCCCCAACCAATTGGGCATGGTCGAACTGTGGAAAATACAACAGAGCGCAATGAAGAAGTCAAATAGTAATAAAGACACCTCTGACACTTTCGTTAATTTGTTTTGATAAGGACACCTAAGCGTCCAATATTACCCCAAGGTTCTGAACCTTGGCCACTAAAGATGTCAGGAGGCCAAACAACAGTGACATTTGAAATTGTCTGTTTCAATCAAGTAGTAGATGTTTTGGGCCTAGGAGCATCACTTCTGTTTTGGATGGATTAAGTTGATTATTGATTGCAAGCCAGGATTTGATCTCAGTAAAATACAGCTGAAGTTAGCCTGACGTTTCTTTGGGCCCTGAGGCTTTAATTTAAGTTGGATATAATCTGTGTAAAATTGATCATTGTAACATTAGAGGATGGACAGGTAAGGGAGAATATATATGTTAAAAAGAAGGGGTAAAAAGAGCAGCCCTGAGGAACGCGAAGGAAGTGATGGGGACTGAGAAGGAACAATAAGGTCTAAATTTTACAGATTGAGTTCTGCCAATAAGAAAACAGTGGAACCACTCTAGTGACACACATTGGATTCCAGTGAAATAAGAACATCTGTTTAGGAGGCTGGAGTGCTCTAGCATATTTAAAGCAGCGGACAGATTCAGCATGACCATTGGAGACACATGACCTTGATCAGAGCAATATAACAAGTCATCCCAAACTGCAAGCAGAGCTGTTTCGGTGCTATGCCTAAAACAGAAACCAGATTGAAGTTTATCGCGACTACAAGTGCCCTCAAAAAGGAGTGCACGTTGTTCGGATACTATTGTCTCAATAATTTTAGTCATCCACGATAGGCCTGCTATTGGACGGTAGTTGCTGAGAGCTTTGGGGCCAAGATTTTTTCCCAACAAACTCCTGCAAGGAGAGGTTTGTTCATTTAGTGCAATCAACAACAAGAGGCGCAGGGTGCCTTGGCTTGGAGCCCACACAGGTTGTGTGTCGATTTTAGAGTGGATGGGTCTAAGCTTGAGGAGCAATGGTAGAATATCATCAATAGAGACTTCATTGAAGGACCCTAATCCTCTCGCTCGACCATCCTTTACCCACCCCTTCCCACCTGAACATGTATAAAATGTTAGCCTATGGTTTGGAATGGGTATCAAAAGTTCTTGCTTTTTCAGGCATGTGTGGGAGTCAGGACTGCATCTGGCAGACATCTGACAGAGTAGTGAGCCCGAAAACCCACATGCTTTTTTTCTCTGGCAAGAATAGTACCTGCACAGGCGTACGCGGGGGATCTAAATATCTTGCAGTTGGAAGTCACAGCTTCCAGTGCAGATTAAACTACTGCACATTGAGAATTGGCTGCGGAACAAGTCGATACAGCAAGCCCTAACCCTCGCAGAATTTACCATAGCTTGTCCGATATGTAGGGCAGCTGGCTCACCCTCAAGTCCCCACATCAGTCAATTGAAGGTACTCCAGTGATCCCATTGGTACCCCTTGAATGCAACCATGGCAGCCACTGCATGACAAGGCATTAATGATGCAATGTCAGTTACATGTTCTCACTCAATCAGCAGCCTTTGACACAAGGCGGGCTAGAATGGCATTTTGGCTTCCTATTTAGCAGATGATGCTGTCCGATGCTAGGTCCGCACTTTAAACAGTACCATTATATAACTGACTCCCTGTGTTCCAATTAGCCAGGGTTTTAAGAGGAGTTTGGTAGAATTTTAAAATCTAGAACCACAATATTGTCTGTAGAAAATATGCTGCTTACATTTAGACAAAGCAAAAAAGACCTAGTGATGTGCGTGACTCCATTTAATTGGTAATCAAGGCAGATTACCTCGATTAACCCATGGTAAATGGCCAACTGAGAAAATAATGGTTTTGTCTCATCAGGAGCCGAGTGAATCCAGAGCCCACCACGTTGACTGCTGTCATACACTAAGGGCCTCATTACACGGATGGCGGTAAGGATTTATCGGTACCGGTAAAATACCGGTACCGGTAAATCCTTACCGCCTTACTGCGAGGTCCCTTTGCGGGTTGGGGGATTTAAC
The DNA here is from genome assembly GCF_040938575.1 of Ambystoma mexicanum. NCBI lineage: Eukaryota > Metazoa > Chordata > Amphibia > Caudata > Ambystomatidae > Ambystoma > Ambystoma mexicanum. The sequence goes on from NC_090921.1 coordinate 311,499,324, forward strand.
GCCTGCTTTTTGCAGGCGTTAAAAACCAACCCGCAAAGGGACCCAGGGTGCTAATTACGGTACCGCAATTTGCGGTACCGTAATTAGCGCCTTCCCCATTCCCATTGAGCCCTATGGGGCAAAAATGGGAATGGGGAAGGGCAATGGTGGAAGGGGGAATTACCGCCCCGCCAACCTTGGAATGGAGCGGTAATTCACCTTTCCGCCAAGTCGGTGCCAGTATTTTACCGGCATGAACCATGGCGCTAATAGCGCCATGGTTCTCCGCCATCCGTGTAATGAGGCCCTTAGTCTTGCAAATAGATCACTGCAAATCAGAAAAAAGAACATGATCAAAGGAAATGGGGAATCTAGAGCATGATATGTGAAACGTGATCAGAGAAAACCAACTATTAGCACGGACTATAATTCCCAATAACCAGGATCTATGCAGATTGGAGGAATCAGGGGTAATTGACACCTGAGGAAAGGGATGGGGAGGTGACTGTAGTTCTGTATTTATTGCAGCAATATGGCCACTTTGTTAAAGGAGGTACTAAAAAGGCCAAAATGATATGAAACGAGCTAGCTTGGCAGATATATTAGAACCTATGTTGGGTGAGATAAGGAAAACCCCAGCCAGTACTTCAGTGAAAGCACCACCATATGCAACCACAGCCACTCTGGTATTTTTAGGCCATACGGAGCTGGGGAACAATATGTTACATTAGCACCTAGGGAAGTGCCACTTGCCAAACAGGTGGGGAGGAATGCTTGCTTGCACTAACAATATAAGCCCCTCAGCCTTTTTGTTCCATGGAATAATGTTCCTGCAACAATGTCACCTGGCACAAAAGTTCCCCAACATTGACCTTTTTTGCAGGAACATTATCACATTGAACATGCGGGGGACACCCCACAACCACCAAAACCTTTTTTTCTCTTCTCAAACCCTGCTCCCCTGACCCCATATATTTGGGTCGCCATATACAATGTCGCAACAACCTTTTCCTGGCAACATTATGTATGGAGCCATATTTATGCAGATAATATTACCACCCTTTTCAGGTGTCTGCACTGCCCCCTAGTGCTGACATTCTTTTTTTGTGGGCCCATCCCCACATTCCCCGTGCCCCCCTCATATCCAGTACCTCTCTCTCTGTGTTTTCCCTTAACGACCAGCTACAAGCCACTCGGTTCCACACTGCCCGCTCGTGCCTTTCACTATGGCGGTCAGCAACATAGAAAGGGAATTTCTACAGAACTGCTTGTTTTTCCTTTTAATTAACAAGAATTGGCCTTGCAATGTTGGTGCAATTCCAATTTCCATGAGTAGAAACAGTGTTAAGGGAGGGCTGTTTAGCCAGTAAGCGCCCCACACCTTCCCTTTGCTCTGCCGTGGTGGCTTCAACTCCATTGGTAGATCTTTAAGATGATGCCATTCAACTATTGGTTGACAGCAATGATCCCCAAAGTGTCATTTCGTCTCAAGACAACTTTTTCGGAAAGGCTGTCTACCCAAAATATATTTGAAATGGACTTAGCAAATCCAATCATTGGTCCAATACTTGAAGATTGCTGTAACAATATTATTGTAGCAGACCAGAGACTCTATACCTAATAAGGGGGATTTTTATGGTGTACTGCCTGTACACTTATGTAGTGGAAGATGTGATCTGTGATATGTTGGAAGAGGAAATAGTATTCTGAGTCACAAGTAACTACCTCAATGTCAAGGGAGCATCAGTCTAGGGATAGGATCTCACCAACCATCTCGGAGATACCTCAAATTGCTACCACAGAAATATGTTCATGCTTCCATCTGATGGTCGAAGAACAGATTGGCATGGCTGATGCCTGTGAGACAGATGAACAAAGACAACAATCAAGACAAGTGTTGGTTGCATTTTCAGAAAATGCTCTCTGTCCATTCATATAATTCTGATATTCATCTCTCCATTATACGACTATATCCATGGAGCGTAATATGGCCCCCATATGTGTAAATACACTAGAGGTTGCTTCTTGCAGCTATGGAATCACTATCAAAAATGTGGAATCCAGTGGGATTATTTGATCCACAGAACCTTTAATAACCCAGTACTAAGAATATTAAAACCTGATGGACACTGTGAAAACCAAAGGAAACTAAACAAGAAAGTGCATGTCAAGGTGGCCTCTACCTTATATTAATCTCAATTTGACTAACGTATATTGGACTGTTACAGTACTCTGTGGACACCGAAATAAATGTGCCTGGGGGGCATCAGTATGCATGCACCCGTATACCGTACATTTAAAATTGGCATTTTTTCAATACCCACATAATACCCACATAAAGCCATGGTTGACCTTATAATTGTGTTTTATAATGTACTTAATTTGTTTCTAAGAGTGGACCCACGACTACCCATGTGGAAAGAGGGATCTTGGCCTATGCAGATGACTTGTTAATAAAAAACAAAACTGTTGAACACTGTGTGATGATCTGCCACTTGTCCCAATTAAAGAATGCAGGTATAAAATGATCTCTTAGAAAGCACAGTGGTGCCGAACCAAAGAAAATCTTGTAGGCCTTCATCTGCAGAAAAAGAAGGGTGATGCATTACTGAAATTGAAGAACTCCACAAATCTATGTGAGTTCCACAGTCTTTTTAGGATTGACCAACTACAGTCTTAAATGTATACAGAATTATACATAGATTACTCAGTCCGCATTCCATCTGTGAATTGCAGGGGCAAAGTGGGAAAAGCAGGTCTAAAACAAAGGCTGTAAAACAATTGAAAATAAGTGTTTCCCAAGCTCCCTGCTTAGCTTTCCCTATCAAAAATGAAAATTGTTTCCTGGAAATGGGATTTTCCGACATCCATTTAACTGTGGTCTTGCACCATAAACATGACAGGTTAATACGGTACTTTCATATGCCGGTAAATTATTGAAATTAAGTTTCATTGATGTGAGGAATCCCTCCTGGAGACCGTATGGGAAATGAAAAACTGCCATCCGTTGATTCAAGGGGAACATTTTATATTTTAGACCAGTCACCAGCTCCTACAATATTTTCAAAGTGACTGCATATTGAGCGGGAATGCCTCTAATTCAAGGATTACTTCCTGGGTTCTTTCTATGCTGAGCAGTCCTGTATAAATCCAATATGGCAAAAGTCCAATGGTACAAGGATTAGCAGATCTACATGACTTTTGGCTTCATCACAAGTCTGGCAGTAACCCTTTAAAGTGCCGGTAACGGAATTAGTGCAGCCAATAGCGTATCATCAGATCATTGGCCAGCACAAATACTGCTGACTGTAAAAATCCTCCAGCGCTATTACAGCCAGCGCCCTCACAGCTGGCGGTATCAGCGCCGGACAAACGAAGCGCAAACCCAGCCGCATCACAAGTCCATGTACGGCGGTATAAGTGCTGAAAACCGGCGCTAATACTGGCAAAAACATGGCACAGTCCCCCAGCTTCCAGCTGTAGGTAAATGAACACAGGTGTCCGAAATGTAGACACAGGTTACCCATTGCACTCCTGAGGGCTACATAAGGCACATCCCTATTCCAAACACTGTTTCCAACACCATGCTGCCACAGCTACTGTGAGCTGCGACAGGCAGCTGCTCATGGTGCACCTGGAAGTTGAGAAGCAGGACAACAGGAATGCCATGGCAGGCCATGGCACAGGAAGTACGGGATGGGGGGAGGAGGAGGAAGAGTATGAGGAGAAGAGCCCAAGCAAGGTGAACAGTGATCCCCAGGGTCAGGCCCTCTTCCTGGACGATGACTGACAGCCAGTTGCTCACCCTGTACTGCCTCAACAGGGAGACCATAACTGAGCTGCTCACCACAAAACAGGACGACATAGGGAGCAGGGCCAACATCTGGACAGCTGTTCCCCTCCCTCCACTGCTGATGCTACTGTCTGTCCTACAATTCCTTGTAACTGGCACCTTTCAGCACTCTGTGGTCATGATGCACGGCATGGCACAGCCCACATTCTGCACAGTATTGGCCCAGGTGATTGAAGCCCTCATGCGGGAAGTGCAGCACCACATCTCACTATCTACCTACCCCTGCCCAGGTCAATGCCATCAGTTCTATGCCGTTGCCCAGATAACCAAAAAACAAATGTGATTGCTTCCCTGGACTGTACCCATGTTGTGTTGGTGGCCCCCCAGGCCCACAAAATCAGTGTACTGTAACAGCAAGCATTACAACACTGAATGTGCAGGTGACCTGCAGCCCCAACCTGTACATCACCCACTGCTGTGCCCACTACCCTGGTTCCACCCACGATTCCATGGTCCTACGGAACAGTACACTCCAAGGATACATGGAGAGGCACAGAGATCTACAGAACTGGATATTGAGTAAGGAGAAATGCCTGAACGCATGCACTGCAATGTACATGCCGAAATGGGGGGGCGGTTAAATAACTACACAAAGCATAGCATGAAAAGCAAATGCAAAATCTTTACTTGACCATCCACCAAACCAACATCAGACCAATGAGCATGCACATGCCGGTTTTATCTGGATGGAGAAGATGATGTACACATACAGTAGCAACTATAAACACAAACATGACTACAGGTATCACAACGCAACATGCACTAACCAAAGCAATGCGAAAAAGGGCCAAATTGCCTCACACAACAACAACCCTACCAATTCCACCACCATGCACCCATGTGTGAACAGCCCACATTGGCGACCTGGTGGCCCCAGATTTTCAGTGAGGGCCCATGGGAAACCTAACATGCCACATCCATTATGGAAATACACTGCCACATGACAGCCACCATGGCAGCTGCACATGTCACCAACAGACACCTTGCGTAACATGCTGCAAGGAAACACGGTGCATTTGAAGCAGAAACAATGCATGACACAAGTGACCCAGGATGCACAGACATTGAATAGACATGACGTGAAATGAAGACCCAATTTGCATGAACAAGATGTCTATTGCTCTGATATTGTTTAAGGCCACCCCCACAACTTACACCATGACTAATGCATGTGCCTCACCCTATTCAGGTGACTCCCGATACCCACAGCTGACCTGGCTAATGACCCCTGTGCATGATCCACAAGCACTGCAGGACAATGCCTACAACCACGCTAACAGCAGGACCTGTGTGTGCACTGAGCGTACCTTCGGCCTCTTGAAGGCAACTTTCTGCTGTCTCAACCGGACTGGTGGAGCCCTGATGCATGCTCAAGAGAAAGTGGGTAAAATTGTGCTTGTGTGTGCCATGCTGCACAATATCCGCCTGAAGAGAATTGTTCTGCTACCCCCTGATGTGGACATGCCACCCCCAGAGGATGCGGATTCAGTGCCTGTGGCAGAGGCAAATGCACGCATTGCCAGAGATGACGTGAGGGATGAGAAATTGACTCAATTTCTTCTGACACTTTCACATGGCACAAGCCATGCCCGACTTTGTGACACTCACCTCTATCAAGAAGCACGACAATTACACAATCAGGAATGTCCTCGTATTTATGAAGTTTAACAGTTTTAATGACATTAAGTGCCCCAACTATTCCCCGTCCTCCACCCACCACCAACTCCCCAGCACATTATCCCCCTAACTCCTCCCACCACCATCTCCCCAGTATGGGCACTCAGGGCAATTAGTGTCTCAATGTTAATAACCGTGGCCTCTTACTCCCCGCCAACCACAACCCACCAGCCCCCGGTGACCCTGATCTTGAGCGCCAATAGCATTGGGACTGGCATCTGTGGGAGTCATAGAACTGGAAGGGATGGAGCCTGGCCCCCGGATATGTTGGAATAGGACGTATGTGCTCTGGAAGATGGCCTCTGCGAGTGCCGAAACCCCTTTGCCCATCTCCCTGACCCTCTGGCCGTATACTGTCAGGGAGGCCATACTGGCAGCTGCCTCTGCCCGGTTCCTCGTAATGGCCCACACAATCCTGTGGGTGGCCGCTTGTAGGCAGACACGGATGGCATCCAGGTGTTCCGAGTGTGTGTGCCCTGTGGCCTCCATCTCCTTCTGTCTCCGGTCCATCTCCTCCAATCTCTGCAGCATGGTACTACTTTGTGGTGTGCAGTAGCCCTGGGCTGTTGTCAGGGGACCCCTAGGAAGGAGTATCAATGTCCAGCTCAGGTGTCTGAGCATTCTGGCGGTGGCAAGGGCACGCAGGGGTTTGTGAATGCTGGCGACGGTGAGCGCTCTCTAGTGTCTGAGCATGCTGGCGGTGATGAGGGCTCTCTGGGGTTTGTGAATGCTGGTGGTGGCAAAGGTGCTCAGGGGTGTGTGGCCCTTCTGTCGGGGTGACTCTGGGCTGGTGTCCCACTGCGTCTCTACAGTCGCCCTGCCTGGAGGTGTGGCCTTGGTTTCAGACCTTCAGTTTCGGGAGTGGGTGCAGTGGTCCTTGCGGCTTGGCGCTGCTGGGTTGCAGTGTCTCACGTGGGACATCCATCTCCGCGTAGCCTGTCTGTACCTTTGTGGGGTATTGGTGGTGGTGGCGGCGAACCTTTAGGTCATGGATGCACCACTCCCAGATGGGCCTGTCCACTGATGCCTCTGGCAATGTGTGAGTGCCTGTAGGGGACATAGGAAATGTTGTCAGGTATGGTTCCCCCAAAGACACGTTTTCTATGGTACATAGTGGGACCCCACATATTTGGGCAGATGGGCATTATTGGTCAGGGGAGATTGCATGTGAGCCCAACATTATGGGGATGGTTTCAGCAATCACTGTGTGACACATGGCCAATTGGTCTTTGGCCTGTGTGTGGGGAGGGCAGGTTGTCCATGCTGGCAAAGCTGATCTATGGCATGCATTCTTGTGGGCCTTCATACCTTCACATCCCATCCCTGGGTGGCACTCACCTTGTGGGTATGGGTGTGGTAGCTTACTCAATGGCACGGCTCTATGGGGCACTGCTGTGTGTCCACCAGGGTGGTGCTGTGGTGTACAGTGATTGGCTAGCTGAGTCCATATCGGTGTAGGGGGACGTGTACTTCCCTGTGGCTTGTCTGCCATGCCAGCATGGGCCAAGCAAAATGGGCCTGCAACATGCTGGTGCGACTGCTGGATGGTGTTGTGGTTGCTCACACACCACAATCCCTCTGGCACTTGGTGCACCAGCAGGGGTGTGCTGTGCATGGCACTTGGATAGGTCACTTGCCACTCATTCCCACTGCTGTAACTCGCAGTGGTGCCCTTGGTGCTCTCCTCCATGGCTGCTGTGGAAGGTGGTTGATGTACCACCAGTCACTCCACCCTGTTGGCATGCCTAGCTTCTGTGTCTGCTGACATGTGTCCCTGTCCACTGGGGCAATTTATGCTAGGCTGCCATTTGTGCATGCACTTGTGCTAGAGGGGGTTTACTCATCTCCTGCCTCCTGGCTGCTGGCACCCATCTTCGCACCTCTAACTCACTCTATTCCCTCCATATCTAGGGCTGTGCTGCACTTTTCCTCCCAGGCGGTGAGGACCAGTGGTTCCACAGTGCCTCCTCCATTCGCAAGGGACTCCTGGTGGTGTTGTGACAGCAGTCCATGCACCCTGACCCTGAGGTCCTTCCACCGCTAGCGGCAGTCCTCTCTGTCACAGGGTACACTCGCCACTGCAGTCACCTTCTGGCTGATGACATGCCAGATGGCTGTCCTGTGATCTGATGCTGCCTACTGCCACATAGTTCATCACAGTGGGCCATCACCTCATCTGTGAGGACCGCCAGCTCCCCCTCACTAAACTTGGGTTATCACAGATGATTTTCAGGCACCTTGCCTCTATACCTCTCCTGTGAAATTTTGGCATGTTTCCATGTCTGGATGACTGCAATAAATGGAGATATTTGATGGATAGTGTTTTTAAAAATGCCCACCTGAATGCTTCCTGTTACGGCAATGATGCAATTTCTGCTGGCGCTAATAATGCTGGCATTATTCGCGCTGGGATCTCCAGCGATATCGCTATTTCACTGATACTTCGGCAGAAACCCTTATTTTGGCAGTAATGGCGCTAGCGCCGGAGAGGGGCACACGTTCACACCAGTTTGTGATGTGGCACTAACACTGCTGCATGACCCGGCATTAACGTGATTACCAATCAGTGGAAATTGCACCAGATTACCGCCAGACTTTTTATGAGGCCCAATATCAGGGATAATTGTTTAGAAGATCAATTAAAAACAACTGATAACATTAAGGCATAAACTATCATCTCCTCACAAGGTGGATGAAGAAAATGCGGGTCAGGGAATTCCCATAGTTTGTTTTGATAGATGTTCCTACCATATCATAGGTAAAACACAGAAGGCATTAGTAGCGGATGTCAGAAAGGCTTGGGTAAATAACATCCCCAAACCTTCAACAAGCTATAAAATGGGTCCAAGGAGTAGTTAAGTGGCAAACTATATGACCATATATAAAGATGTCCTTACTGCCATAAATCTCCAAATCCAGGAGGTAATAATAATAACAGATTCATATTATGTATTAAACGCTTTGTTGAGCACTTGATTAATTGGAAAATCCAGGTGTATGTTGTGGGTCAACAACAAATCCTTCAAACATTGGGAGTTCATCTAAACAATACATAATTTAGTGACATCGAACAATATAACTGTGTTTTGGAGGATGATAAAAGGGCACTTGAAAGTAGAGTAACAGGAAACATGTTAGATCAATTAGGCAATACTGGGGCTCTCCATGGGGAATGCATCAATATAGAACATCCCCTGTCCGAAATACAAGTAACAGTATTAACTTGATCACAAATACACGCTAAAAATGAGCTTTCCACTCTTCAGCGGTGTAGAGATGCACCAGATCTTGATCTAATTACTGCTCAGAAACAAGATCTAATTATAGGGGAATATAATCAATATCTACAAGATCCAGAAAACATTCCTCTACCTGTACAAGATTATCAGAGAAAGTAAGATCTTAGAGTTCTAATGAAGTTTCAGAAAATGTTCAAGATCCAAAACGGATTGTTGGTTAAGAAACCCCAATTGGGCTACGATCAGTGGGTATTGTGTACCCGAGTCTGAAGTAGATTATTAAATCAGGCCCATGATCTAGCGACAGCTGGTCATACGTGATTTCCAAAAAATATGGATATCCTATGTGGGGTTGCTTATTGGCCACACATGGATCAAGAGTCGACACCATTATCAGTGTATATTCTGAGTTTTATAGACTGTTTCTGTGCTTTTGCTACAGTTACCATAAAAATCAATCCAGATTGGTGACATGAATATCAGCACTCTTCCCCCTCTCTATTTCAGAACAATACAAGCAGGAGTAATTGGTGAATGTATTAATCTCACCCCTGCCCACAGGATGCAAAACTAATGGCAGCTAACGCACACTGAATATTGACCATATTTAGCTCAAACTAAGATATAGGGACACCAGATCATCACTAACATACGGATTGATAGAAGGTATTTTGCAAGGGCTAAGCACAAAATGTTTCCTTGATGCAGAATTAATAGCACATCTTAATTCCTCTACTTTTAATAATGGTGGCACTGAGTGTTATTTTGGGTGCTTCAACAAATCCACTGGCTCTGTCTATTATGGTAAATGGCAATAACGGGCATGCACACAGATGGAATTATATAACTATGTTAATTTCAGATAGCGATTTGATGTGCAATATACTGTATTTTAATCTTAATTTGTATATGTTTTTTTTTTTGTATTCCTATTCTGTCCCCCAACACTGGCCTTCATATGTATATATCAATTTGGATTTGATTCATTTTGCTGTGGTTATGATAAATTAAACCTTGAAAAAGACCTAGAGTCGAAACAAATGTTGGCTGCGGCAATGAAAATTAAAATCCACTTATGAACTTCATTTGGTTTTGATCACTTTTAGACTCCTACTGTCAAGAATATAATTACAGCCTAATAAGGTTCTATAGGCTACTAGATCTATTGGCGAATGGCAAACGTGGGATAGCGGTATACACACATACATTTTCTATGTTTTTGTGCTCTGGGTAGTACCCATAATTACCAGACCTGCAGCGCTCCAACAATTATGACATTTTCAGTCCTATAGGACTCCATGGGGATGGGGACCATGGAAACACTGGCACCGTAAATAACGGTGCTGGTGTTTCCATTTTCGTCTACAGGCGGGTGGCGTTACTCCTGCCAGGTCAGACCTGGCGGTAGTGACACCACCTGCATGCAGAACTCTTAATCTGCCGGTCCGGAAACAACGGTGGCGGTAGGTTTACCGCCACCGTTGTTTTCGGACCGACAGGGTCATAATGAGGCCCAATGTCTTTTAGCTACTCGTCTGCAGCCCACCTTTATAGTTCAAAGTTTAAAAATCAAGTTCCAAAAAGATATTCTCAACTCCAGGGGAATGACTCCCATGACCTGATTCTTCTCCTTGCAACTCAGTTCTGGAGTGGATGACTCCCCAACCCCCTACCTCTTTGGTCTTCTCCTTTAGTTTCCCACAGGACAAGAGGACGGCTCCCTCCTCTTAGCTTCACAATGTTCAGTGGCAAGGGGTATATTTCCTCCATTGACTTAATTAATGTTTTGACACTTCAGATTGCCGAGGGTACAACTCTTCCCTTGGCCTTTTTCAGGTTTCTACAATTGAGTTGCAAGGATTTCTGACTTCCCTCATGACAGATCCCTTATTTTCAATACGTAAAACGTTCATATTCCTAAGGAGTACAGGTCTTCACTTGACCTCTCTTCTTAAGGTAACACAATTGGGTGCGTGTCCCAGACTCGCAATCTGCTAGTATACTCTCCTGCCAGAACTTTCTTGTTTGCCTCTTTTTGGAATACAGATTTTCAGTATTTCTTCACAATAGTGGGGTTTCTCTTTCTGCCAAATGTAAATTTGCTGCTGGAGTTTTGTGGTTCCTTTCGGGGTACTGGCTGCTTTTATTGCCCTTCTTTGACCGCTACCCTGATCCTGCACCTTCGACACTGTGCTGACTGCCCGCATACCTGCTTCTTCGGTGCATGGGCCTCGGGCAGCAGTGTCTTCCCTGGAGTGTACAATGGCATTCGGGTGCTGTCTGCGGCTAGCAACTTCCTCGCTGCTTGCTCTTCGTTGGGTCTAGCCTTCTCATGGACACCTTCACTGTCCGTTCTCCTTGCGGGTTGGGAGTACATTCTCTTGTGGCAGACCAGGCAAGTGACTGCCTAATGGTTGGCTCGGGTAGCGTGTCAGGGATGCCCTCCTCCTTGAACTTGGAATGGGTTCTCCTCTTCTTGGTTTTGCCCAGCCCTTTTGTATTTCCCGTGGCCATTCAATGAGGGAAAAAGACTAGACCGGTCACTCTGATTAGGAGGTGGGATTGCTATACTCTGTCATTTTCTTCATCACAGTTTCTTCCCATGTTTTAAACTGGGGAAAACTTGAAGTTTGGCTATAAGTCATTTTTGGACGGTCTAAGGTAACATTCAATATGCCATGGGGGCTTGTAGAATTTCGCGGTCATAGATATTTCCCAAGGGAATGAGGGGATACCAAGTGTTACCTGGCAAATCCCTTCCCCTGTAAGGGTAGTCTACCCATATGTGGTCCTCCTGCAGATAGCCACCCCCAGGGTCAAGTTCAGGTTGCTTCTGCCTTTCCCTGGCCACATGAGGAGATACTTTGCCTACAAAAGGAGTGATAACCTCACTAGATTCATCACACAAGTAACAAATCCGTTAGTCTGACCTGGACACACAGTTGGGGTGTTGCAAGCACATTGTCATTCTCAAATACAGCAAAGAACACTTTGCATCCATTATTTTGGTTTCTGCAGTATAGGAGAAGTTTTACAGATTAGGCCGGGACTTAAGAAATGTACCTCGTTTTTGCAGAATTCAATGCGCCAAAATAACTAAGTTCCAGACAAGACACTGACCTTATGGTTCCAACATAAAATCTTATTTGTGCATGTTTGTTTGGATGCCATTGGATCCCAAATGGCCTAGGCAAGCCTTTCAAGTTAATATTTAGCTTAGATGGAACCACCAACTCACAGAAATGAAAAAAAAAAGGAAATTGCAACACTGGATTTGATGGCACAAAAATAAAATCACCTATTGCTCCTAACTTGTGAAAGCAGATATGATATTGGTACATGTAACATATCACCGGATTCTGGAATCATGCAGTTTCAAAAATGCATATCACAATAATGGGGTAAATCTGTAGCAGAAATTGTGTATGAAAACAATCTGAGTCCAGATCTGACAACCTCCTGAAGAGAGGCAAATGAATGTGTTATTCATTATGTCAGCCCCTGCCCTGCCCCGATATTGTAGAAATGGAAGAGGCGCTTCTCTCATGACATGTGCCCCCTCACCGCCATCGTACCGCAGATGCAAAGATGTTACTCACTAAGGCAACCCTGTCGACCTTACCCTGGAAGAATTGAGGAGGAGCTGAATTTGCAAGCTATGGAGGATATAAACATGATGCAACCAAGATGACGAAAGCAAATGATGTAACTACTGGAACTGACGCACGTAGGAGCATTATACACGAAGCATATAGGCATCCAGCACAAAGATAAATAGGTCAAACTGCATTTAGACATGAAGAATATGCTTGCATCCAATAGGTTAGAAAACATATACTCTATGTACACTGAACGCAAGATGCACAAGAATGGAACAAGAGTGAGTGGCCATGCAAAACAAGATGGACGGTGCAACCACATCCAAGTGAATGTGAGACATTTAGAAACCTTGAAACTGCAGAGGGATCCGAATTGCTGAATTCGCAGAAAAGCCAAATCTGAACAGCTCAGACAATAGGTGCACATGCCTTGCCCTGGTTACTGCGGAAAGAAAGGTTTAAAGGTTTGGATCAGTACTCAAGAGAACAGACGATAACAGTTCCCAGACGTGAGACACTTTTCACTAAGGTTGGGTAAAGAAACAAATAACTTTAGAAGGTTCCCATTGGCTCAGGCTTAATATTGAGAAAGTTTCTCAAACAAGTCTGTAGAGGTCAGGGGAGGTAAAGACACCCGCATTAATAAGGGGTAAAGTCCTGATAAATATGGAGCTGAATAATGCAAAATGTAGCTCCACACACATGACCTACAGGTGGAGAATAGTGACTATTCATTAGCTTCAGGGACAGACTGATTTAGGCTTTCGTTCCCATCGTCTTTTTCAGGACAAAAGATACAAAACTATGCCCATACAAGGCTCGCAGACTACAGAATTGGAGATAGTATCGAACTTGGGAAAAATAGCACCTTAGTGCTGTTCTTACCAGCTCCTATTGTTGCTCATGTGCTGATAACCTTCCAAATTGCCAAAGCTGGGAAAGGTAATGTTGACCAATCCCTACCCACCAACAACACTGTCCTATAACTGTTTCACCGGCCAATAATAATGTATTATGATTGGGGCGTGGCCAACGAGCGTGCGATGAGTACGTGATTCCTCAGGGCTCCCGAGGCCGCAGGCTAGATCTTGCTTTTATCCTGCAAATTCGGGTTACTGCACTCACGAAAACAACATCCACAGGCGTCGGAGCCCCCAAAAATCGGGCTGCCCTAATGTGGTTCTGAACCGCAGTATCGACTGTGAGAAATCTGCTGTGGAAGATCGGCATGGCAGACTGCAAGAGTCCAACAAGATGGCCGCTGGGGCGACGGAATAGAAGGTAGTGCAAAATGTGGCAGAGACCGCACTGAAACGGACATCCTGAGACCCAACTGTCGGACTCCGCTGCTGTGGCACTGCAGACAGTATACACAGATCTTGCCTGCAAATATCCTCATGTGTGGGTCATGGATGCACATGCAGAAGCGATCGTGCACTGACACCCCCTGCTCCGTGAGGAGGGATCAGAGAATCAAAGGAAGATGCCAGCAAGGTCCCGGCAGAACCCGGGCCCACTGTCATTGAGGCGGAGCGGAGCAGTGATTCGGGGCTTCCCACTGGCCTGCCGCCTTGCCATCAGCGAGTCCCCACACCCGAGCCGTGGACACTCAGATAACTGTGCTGATTTTAAAAGGGCTCCGACGGTCGTTGCAGCATGTCCCCTGGTGTTACATGGCGCAGTGGAATGAGCTGCTAAGGACACGCAGCCCGAGAGCGCTGTGGAAAAGACTGAGCAGCGCCAGCGCAATCAGCTCCTGAGTGTGGGGCCCGTGCGGAGCAGCAGATCTGAACACCGCTCCGAGAAACAATAGAAACCGGTACACTGCCTGCCTGACACTACCGCTATGTGGTAACGGCGCCCTTCACATGCACGGTACATTTCCTTGCCTGATGTACCTACAGCACAATTCTACTGAAGGAGCAGATACTAAGAGCTACGACGCTTGTGCCACAAAATAAATCCAAAACCACGGTGTAAAGCAGCCTGCAAGGAAACATGAACACATACCAGTACATCGAGACTACACGTTCATCTGCCAATCTGACGCCGAGAGAACTGCATGCTAGAGGTTCAATGAATGCTTCCGGAGACAGACACCCTGCAACGCATCTACATGGTGAGATTGTCCCTAATGGCGCCGCGGGCAGGCAAACTGCGGAATACTGCCCATGTGTGTTCTGACTGCGAAGTGAGCAGCCCCGGCTACAAGGAGTGATTGTATATACACGTCTCCCCAGTGATGAAGCCGAAACGCCTAACAGTGGCAGTGCGTAGCAGTATTGCCCCTGGCCTCCGACAACTCACACTGTGACCCTAGAATGGAACCTGTCACATGAACTGCAGTGCAGGTTACACAAGATAGTTAGGAATGGTAGGTGGGATGCCCATAGAGAGTGTGTGACCGCTGCAGGGCAAAAGAAAACCGCGCACTGACTGTATAGCGCACTGAATTCCCAGTGAAGAGGTGAGGTGACTGAACGCTGAGTGTCCTGGGTGAATTCTAAAGGGCTTGCACCCTGTTTACATCCTAGCTGACCAACCCAACACGCAGCAACAAACGTTCACATCCTGTTTGCCAGTGCTTGTGGATACAGAACGTCAACACTAATTGCCATTTGCTGAAACACGAGTCGGATGATAGCTGTTACACTGCTCTGGGAGTAGCACACATAACGGAAGTTATAGGGCCTCATTATGAGGAAGGAGGTAACAATGGCGCTTTTAGCGGCATGGCTACCTCCTTACCGGGTGCCGGGTCTAGGTTCCTGGAATGAGGAATTACCCGGCTATTCTGACCTTGGAGGGCCCGGTAATTCCTCATTCAAGGTACCCGGTGCCCCGGTACATCCCCATTCCCATTTGAGCCCCCATAGGGCTCAATGGGAATGGGGAGGATGCTAACAACGGGCCTGTTGTTAGCATCCTGGTCTGCTCGCGAGACCCGCTAAGAACGCCTGGTAAAACCAGGCGCCCTTAGCGGGTTCCCACAAGCAGACCTCGTAATGGGGTGGTAAAGGGTTAACGGCTCCGGCACCTTTACCGGCGCCGTTAACCCCTTACCGCCCTCCTCGTAATGAAGCCCATAGTCTTTACGAGATTGAAACAGAGCACACTCCACAGTCTATTGTCCTCTGCGGTCGGCTCCACAGACGAGGGGGCCCACAAATTACTGTACATGAGCTGCATTAGCTGCCTGAAATACACTGGTAGTGGGCTCCTTGTGAGCACATCACTGTTTGCAATGGTCACAGAAGACCACTAACTCACTGGCAGGCAAATTTGGTGCGCAAGCAAGAGCAGAGCTACATGACCAGAAGGCTTGACAAACGCAGCCCCTTCCAGATTGTAAGGGTGAAGACTGGATCTACACTCTGGTTGCCGCAATGAAGGCACTGTCACTCTCGTACTTGCTTGCTACAGTAAGTACAACTGGAGCATATACTTGCCCTGGCTGTGAGTTCTTACTGGCGGCAACCGAAACAGGTAAATCTCCCTAGAGAGGAGTAAACAAAATTTTGAATTGCCTGTCTTTCACGCCAAGAGGGACCAGGGTCCTTTGTCCTGCAGTGCACGACTCTCTACCCGAGACACTCACACCAACAACTGCTAGAGGATTTGACACCAAGTGCAGGACACATGCCTGAAATGTATGACAAGCTACCTGCGGGAGGACGGATATAAGGGGCGGAACACTGAGGATGGAGTGTTGACCTTACAGTGTACCAAACGGCTGATGTGACCATGATATGACTGTATGCTAAATCTTCAGTGAATGCGTCCAAGGACAGCCACCCTGAGAGCGAGACCACATGACAACATAGTACACAGCATTCACTGCTACCTGCCTGCGTGTGAATCCCCCTATAGGCTCTGAACAACGACAAGTGTAGTCACCTGGGTCAACATCGGCTAGATCACCATGGGAAAAGACATGTCTAGGAACGCGACAACGCAAAGCAAAATGGAGCAGTATAAGACCTCGACACAGGCTCCCCTACAGGGACTGGCCAACTCTAGCAACACAACCGGAACAGGAGAAGGCAACATTTCCCTGAAAGATGTTATGAATGCTATCGCCAACTCAAGAAATTCTATGTAAAAAAAGATGGATAGCATAAGTACGGAGGTGTCGCTATTGCGTCATGACCTGCAAAAGCTTATGGCCCGCACAGGAGAAGCTGATGGCCGCATATCAGGAACAGAGGATGGCCTGAGGACTGTAAACCACCAGATGACCGGAGCACTGGCATGCCTCAAAGCACTGGAAGAGCGGGTGGAAGAGGGAGAGGCCAGGGCAAGACGGAACAACATTTGGATCCTTGGATTACCAGAAAAATCTGAAAGCCTGAGCATGGAACTGTTCCTTGAGCAGTGGCTTGGTGACCTATTCACTCCCAAGACCATATCAAAATTCTTTTCAGTAGAATGGGCTCCTCATATACCAGCAGGCAGGCAAGTCACTGGAGCTCCCCCACGCACAGTAATGGCAAAGCTCCTGAACTACAAAGATCGAGATGCGGTGCTTCAGATAGCGAGAACCAAGGGTGCAATAATGTACAATGGCTCAAAAAAAAAATCCCGGATTTAACCAGAGAGGTTCAGAAGGCAAGGCAATCATTCCACCCACTCAGAAAACGCCTTCTGTCTCTGAACATAAAATATGGGCTGCTATTCCCGGCACAATTGAAAATATACTATAACGGAACAACGGTGCATTTCACGGACCCCAGAGAAGCATGGGACTGGGCAGAGAGACACCTACTGAATGGAAGCCGAAATGGAGACGAGATGGTAGCAGAAATCGGCCACGACCAGAGAGGGCACCACCCGAGCGCCCGCAACAGGAGAATGAAGCACTGCCAAATGAAGAAAATGACTGAGGCGAAAGAAGCGGCAGTAATTTAACATGAGATGTTCGGAGACATGGCACCATGACAATGCCAAGCAAATACAACCCTTACCTAATTGTTGTACACCAGTATTTGTAAGTTTGGTTAATCTGACTGTAAAGTATTGACCTGTTAGTTTAACGTTTCGGTCTATTTGGGCGACAGATGCGTCAGTTTGGGATGGAGTATGGGGAGGGGGTATTTGGGGTTGTTTTTGTTGAGCTAAGAACGGGTCAATTGTTTGCAACAGACACAAGTCGGATATGGGTAATCACGACTCATAGCACAGGGCATGCCCCCCGAAAAGGGAGTGCCTTGCGGGGCACACACGCTTACACCCCACGTGATGACTCAAGCTAAACTACTAAACAATTATGGTTCCTAACATGGAACGTAAACGGTCTTGGTAATAGTATCAAAAGGAGACTGGTGAGACAATTTTTAAACAGACATAGTCCGGATATAGTGCTCTTTACAGAAACTCATCTTGCAGGCACTACATGCCACTTTTTCAAGAGAACTAATTACAGCACTGCGGTACATGCAGGATTCTCCATGGGATCAAGAGGTGTGCTGATCCTACTGCACAAAGGAACCCTCTTTGTGATTTCCAATGTAATCCAAGGCACAGGGGGGAGATGTGTTTCTACACGGCACACTGTGGAATCAGACCTTCGCCATTTTTGCGCTTTACTCACCCCCAACACTCATATCGGCATTGATGGAGGATATCACACCAATAATAGCAAACAATGTAGCAGATAATTGGATAATAGGGTGGGACTCTAATGATGTCATGAACACTGTAGTAGATTGCACACACATAAGGGGAAGAAACCCTACAACACTCACCAAACTAGCCACTTTTGCAACGGCACTAGGGCTGAAAGATGTATGGTGCGACCTACACCCCACTGAGCGTGAATACTCGTTTCATTCTGGGGCACACGCATCACTCTTCAGGTTAGACTATTTCTTCCAGCCTGCAGCAAACATCCATAAGGCAACGGAGGCAACCCTGCTCCCATGGGGCTTCTCGGACCACTCCCTACTGGGGAGACTCCTCGAAACGGAAAGACACCACCCCCCCACCAACCTGGCAGCTAAACAATTATTATTTGGGCTTCCCAGACCAAGTGGAGAAAATTCAAACGGCCTCATCCTTATATTTTGAGTTGAACGAAGGTTCAATAGATGAACAGCTATGCTCTGGGAAGCCTATAAGGCTTTTCTTAGAGGCGAAATACTTGGGTGGACAGCCGCACACAAGAAAGCACATAGGAAAGATGTGGCAGCTGCAGAACTGGGAGTTCGGCGAGCTGAAACACTATACATAAACACAAATCTACCTGAAGACAATAGGACCCTGATTCTGGCGCAAAAGAAATTACAAAATTACCTTTGAACTGCTCAAAACAAGCACACAGCACGATGCGTGCATGACTATATGAGACGGGTGACAAAGCCGGCAAACTCCTGGCATGGTTGGAGAGGAGGGATGATGGGCATCAGCAGGTCAGGCACATAACCACCGACACAACAGGGCGGGCCTCCACCGACCAGGACATCGCAGAGAGCTTTGCAGCCTATTATGAGGAATTGTACTGCACCCCCACGGGCCCCATAGACTCTTCCATCTTAGATGAGACTGCACTGCCAGTATTAAACGATACACAGAAAGCCGCACCTGGAGGAAGATATAATGGAAGAAGAACTGATAGATGCTCTGTCACAACTCCAAACTGGGAAAACCCTTCTCTCATGACATGTGCCCCCTCACCGCCATCGTACCCCAGATGCTAAGATGTTACTCACTAAGGCAACCCTGTCGACCTTACCGTTGAAGAATTGAGGAGGAGCTGAATTTGCAAGCTATGGAGGATATAAACATGCTGCAACCAAGATGACGAAAGCAAATGATGTAACTACTGGAACTGACGCACGTAGGAGCATTAGACACGAAGCATATAGGCATCCAGCACAAAGATAAACAAACAATAGGTCAAACTGCATTTAGACAGGAAGAATATGCTTGCATCCAATAGGTTAGAAAACATATGCTCTATGTAAACTGAAACGCAAGATGCACAAGAATGGAACAAGAGTGAGTGGCCATGCAAAACAAGATGGACGGTGCAACCACATCCAAATGAATGTGAGACATTTAGAAACCTTGAAACTGCAGAGGGATCCGAATTGCTGAATTCGCAGAAAAGCCAAATCTGAACAGCTCAGACAATAGGTGCACATGCCTTGCCCTGGTTACTGCGGAAAGAAAGGTTTAAAGGTTCAGTACTCAAAAGAGAAGTGGAAGAAAATAGGGGGTACTGAGGTGGCGCCACATATGCTCCATATATTTCGGTACTCAAAAGAGCTAGGGATTCTCCCTCCAGACCTATGGAAGGCCAGCATAATAGTAATCCCCAAAGAGGCAAAGCCTCCAGATAAGTGCAGCTCCTACAGGCTGATCTCTCTTATAAATGGTGAGGCCAAAATCCTAGCGAAGATGCTTGCAAATAGACTGCAAGGTGTGATAACATATTTGATTCACCCAGATCAATGTGGCTTTATGCCAAAACGATCCACACGGATGAACATCCGCAGGCTTCATCTGGCCATTGAGAGAGCACCAGCGCTACAGGAGTCTCTTGCGTGCTTGCAATAGATTTTGAGAAGGCATTTGATTCGGTTTTACTGGGAGGTACTATGGGCAATAATGTGCAATATGGTCTTTGGAGAACAATTCATAAACTGGGTGAAACTCCTGTATAACTCCCCGACGGCAGAGGTTAGGGTGAATGGATGGTCATCGCATAGTATTAACCTGGGAAAAGGGACAAGACAGGGCTGCCCCCTGTCTGCAATGTTGTTTGCATTGGTTATGGAACCTCTAGCGGTCCTATTGAGGAATTCACGATCATTAAAGGGTTTTCACTGGGCTAACAACTGGGACGATAGATTCTCCCTATATGCCGACGATCTGTTGCTTTACTTAAGTGATCCAGCAGAATCTTGCCCCATTGTTACACATATACTGGAAAGATATGGGTTATTCAGTGGGTTGAAAGTAAATTGGGGTAAATCAATACTATTCCCGATAAAAGGTATAAACAACATTGCTCCGGATAGCTGCCCATACCGGGTGGAAACGGAGCAATTCTGCTACCTTGGCATCCACATTACTCCCAACCTTGGTGACTAGACACTGGATGGCCCTACTTCTTACTCTACAGGGGAGGCCAGCGCTGTTCAAGATGTTGGCTCACCCGTGCTTTCTATACATCATGCAGAATGCACCACTACACATCACTGTGAGGGAATTCCGCAAAATTTACCAGACACTCAGAAAACTACTATGGGGAGGTGGACACCCGCAGATTGCTCTATGCACCTACGATGCTCTATATGGGAGAGAGGCATTGGGCTCCTCACATGCAGACATACTACTAGGCCTCCCAAATGGCGGTCGTAAATGACATTCTACACGGCAATGCTGAACTCCCACACATCCGTGCAGAAATGCACGCTAGACAAGGAATCTCCCCACAAGAAAGCCTGTACCAGACCATCAAACACCCCCTCCCTGCACAATGGCAACTCACACAGCGCAGATATGGGTGGAAGTACACAGACACATAGGCTGGGAAGGGAAGATCACCCCGGTCCAGCCTTTGTGGAGGAATAGATGCCTACCTCAACTCAATGTCCTCCCGAAATGGGTGAACTGGGAAGTGGCTGGAATTACCAAGATCAGTGATGTAATACAGGAAGGCACTATAGTACCCTTTGAGAACCTAGTAAATAAGTTTGATCTCCCATTAACAGAGCACTACCATTACAGGCAAATGTATCATGCTCTGCGAGCGCACCTGCCAGATCTCTCTGATATGCCTGAATGCACGCCAATTGAAAGAACCATTGTCCTGGAACGGGTAGATGTGGAAACAACCTCTCTAATGTATGACGCAATCTCTGCCTTTGCAACACCAACTCTCTGTAGCTTGAAAGCCAAGTGGGAAAAAGATGTGGGCCTATTATAACCTGAGGACTGGACCACTGCCCTAATATATCCTAGAGAAACTGCCATATCTGCCAGAATCAGACTTGTACAACTTAAAATATTACATAGGATATGTTATCCGAGAGTAGCGCTGTGTTAATGGGGTAAGATTACCCACTCTAATTGCCTCAGATGCCAACAAGAGGGGGGTACATTCTTCCATATTTTATGGGAATGCCCACAAATTCGGCCCTTTTGGCAGAGCTGCTGCGATAGACTATCAACGGTCATGGGCCAAGTGATACCCATGAACCCTAAACTGTTATTATTGGGGGTAGATGAGGGTGGAGAGATGTCACAGTTTTAAAAATTATTGTTTTCAACGCCCATAGGCTTCGCTTAGCGGAACGTGGCACAACTATGGGGTTCAGATCTTGCGCCACAATATGATCAATGGGTGGAAGATGTGGATGCGTTCATCGCAATGGAGCACTGTGTATATACAGCGAGAGGATGCTCTGGGAAAGCGCACAAGATTTGGCAAAGATGGGAAGAATGCTAGGAGACGCAAAAGTTATCATGATGATCAGCAAGTATCTAGACATCATTTGATTTGTATACATAATGCAATTGTACCCGCTCGAGTTGTACTGAAGTACCTGAACAATGTATTATGCCTATAACCTGTGTATTGTGTTTGTAAGGTTTCAATGTTTTGTCTGTTGTTGTTTTCACCAAAGAAACCAATAAAATGTCTTATTAAAAAAAATGTATTACGAATACATTTATTCACCTGTATCAATTTAGTAGGTAGTCTCCGCATACGTTTGTGCTATCTAGAATTTGATGAAACATCAGTTTTGATGCAATTCTTGTTTTTAAGATATTGTCAAGCCTGAATGCGAGTGAGAACTCAGAGATTTTCTTGATGTTCACAGCTTTTCCTGTTTTATGATTGTGAATAAAACAGTTCTTTGTCAAATTTGTGGACTTTTCTGTTATTGGGCATGGGATTTCCACAGCCAGTCCTATCTGCTTACCCAGGGGTTTCCACCCCACCTCAACATCCTTGTGACATGACAAAAGACATTGAATCTATCAAAGTGGGGGTTAGGATAATGGTGAGTTAAGAGAACAAATGAGAGAACCAATGAGTAACAGTTCCATCAAATGAAGCTGCCTGGGTGAAATGTATTACAGTTCAAACACGAAAAGAAAGAGGCTTGTCCAACCAGAGAGGTGTTGAGTGGGGTTTATTAATTTATGTATTGGACATTTGTATGGTGCCTATGCACAGATGTTTCCAGGCGTCACAAGACAAGAGGGGTTTGGGGGGAACATGGGAATTGTAAGAATACAACAACAAGAACTAAAGAAAAATGGTTATATTGGCCTTGTCACAATTCTACGATGCCAGTGCATGACAAAGGTGAGAAGTGCAAGGGGGAGAGGGCTATTGGGAGAAGTGCAGGAAAACGGATGCCTCCATGTGTGGGGGTAGGCATATGCTGGTAAGGCCAAGGAGGCAAGTGCCAGGGAAATAGAGGGGGATGGGTTGGAAAGAATGCAGTGGACCGGGGACTGGGTTGGGGTTGGTCTGGTCCCGATAAGACTCAGATGACACCAGGCCAGTGGCAGGTGTAGGGTTTAGCACAGGAGGGTGAGAGGGAAGGAAGTGGAGAAAAGGAAGGTCTTGAAGTTTCTGGAACTTAAGAAGATCTGGCTCAGTCTGAGGGGAGGAGGGAGGCTGTTCCAGAGGGAGGCGCCAGCTGAGGAGAGGGATCTACCTCCCACTCTCTGCTTGGAGAAACATTTGACCTGTAGAGAGTTGGAGTCCGAGGACCAAAGGGCAATGGCTGGGAGGTGTTTCGGGAGAGAAAGCTGAATGTAGAGCTGCCCCAGGCCCCAGACATCCTTGTTGGTGATGCAAAGAGTTTTGGATTTGATCCTTGCAGTCACCAGGAGCAGGTGGAGAGATTTTAGGGCTGGAGAGATGCGGTCCCTGGGCTTCAGGGCAAGGAGAAGTCTCAGTCTTATTCTGGATTAGCTGGGTGAAAGGAGGAAAGAGGATGGTTGAGGAAGAGGCTATTGCAGTAGTCGAGCCTAGAGAGAACCCGGGCTCTGAAGACATTGAGCTTCTGGGGGAAGGTGAGGAAAGGTAGAATTCCCCTGAGGAGATGAAGCTGAAAATTTGATTTCTTGGCAAGGTCCGTAGTCTCTGAAGAAAAGGAGAGGGAGAAGTCAAAGATAAGGTTTTTAGCCTCACATGTGGGTGAGGAGAGGGGACCCAAGGAGTCTGGCCAGAGAGTAAGGGGCAAACTGGGAACAGGCATCCCAATGAGAAGGATCTCTGTCTTGCTGGCATTGAGACAGAGATCATTGGCAGAGCACCATGCCTAAATAGCAGTCAAGTATAAGGCAGGAAGAGGAAGAGGAGGAGTAGGAGTCGGTGGAAGGCAGCCGGAAAGAGAGTTGTGTGTTGTCTGTGTAACACTGGAAATGAGCTGAGTAGGTGGAAATGAAGTGGGCCAGAGGGGCCGGATAAATGTTGAAGAGCCATGGTGATAGGATAGAACCCTGAGGCACGCCACAGCTAGAGAGTGAGGTCGAGGAGAGAAAAGGATTGATTGGACTTGGGAAGGTCTGTTAGCAAGGAAAGAGGTAAGCCACAACAGTGCCCTGTCCGTGATGCCAAGAGTATCACAGAGACAGTTTATGAGGATGAGTGGTTCACAGTGTCAAAGGCAGAGGAAAAATCGAGGTGAATCGGAACAGAAAGATTGTTAGAGTCCAGATTGGAGAGAAGGTCTTCTCTGGTATTTAGGAAAGCAGTTTCAGTGCCTCTGGTTGCCCAGAAGACTGACTGGTGGTCATAGAGGCAGCCAGACATTTCGGTATGGGGGGGTCAGTTGGGGGATAAACAGCTTCTCTGTGAGTTTTCCCAAGAAAGGGGTGATAGAGATAGGTTGATAGTTAACCAGGCAAGAGGGGTCAGCAGACAAATTTTTGAGGAGAGGGTGCACAAGCGAGTGCATGAGGGGTAGATGGAAAGAGCCTGTGCCAAACGATGGTTAGAGGTCCGCCAAGGCAGGGACAAGAGTGTCTGTTGTCATTGATGGTTCTGGAAGAGCAGGGTAGCACCTGTTAAGAGGAGACTTTCACAGAGTGGACAATTCTAGAGATCTCATCTGGTGCAAGGGGAGAGCAGGAGGAGAGTTTGGCCAGGGGGAGAGGGAGGTCAGAAGAGGCAAAAGCAGGAGGGACATGGGGGGGAGAGCAGATGACAGAGAGGACAGGATGTCAAGGATTTTGGAGACAAAATGGGAGGCCAGTGCAGAGCATAAACCCTGGGAGGGAGGAGAGAGTAGGGTACTGCAGTAGGATAAGCGAGTTACTTGCAGATTTTAAAGAGTTCAGCCCTGTTATTTGTGGCCCCAGAGATGCAAGCTTGGACATGAGCTCTTACTTGGAGCAGATGGAAAGACGGTATTGCCGTTGGAGTAGACGGTAGGCCAGTTTGTCAGGGGATGAGCCAGATGTCTGCCATTTCTGCCTTGCTGCTTTGCACTTTCGTTTCAAATCGGCTAAGTCAAAGTCGTACCAAGAGTTGCATTTAAAGGCAGGCTTCATGCAGATCCTCATGACTGGGGCAAGGAAGTCCAGGGTGTTGGTGCTAGAGAGATGGAGGTTAGTTAGGAGGAGAGTCCAAAGAAGGGGGCAGGCGAGGCATAAAGGAGGAAGCAAAGGCAGTGACTAACACATGCTTCATCAGTCACTTGATGGAGAAGGAGACTTGTAGTACGGGGAGGGAGACTGTGAACAGGGGAGGGCAAGGAAGGAAGAGACGAGAGAGGGGACAGACCAGGAGAGAGGGGTAGTGAGGGGATTCGAAAGAGGGATGTCAGTCGAGATGAAGGTATCAAGGGTGTGCCCTGCAGAGTGGGTTGGACCAGAGGGTAGTAAGGGATAGAGTGTTGCAGAGGTCACGTAAAAGCGCAGAGGCTACATCAGGGGAGTTGACATGGGTGTTGAAGTCCCCAATGAAGATAAGTTTGGGGAGGAGGCAGAAGAGTGGAGGAGAGGTCAGTCCATTCAGAGAGGAAGAGGAAGGAAGGGCCAGGAGGTCTGTAGATGGTATCGAGAGTCACAAGAAAGAAGGGGAGACAGTCAGCTTGTAGACAAGGCTTTCAAAGGAAGCGTAGGATTGAGTGGGGATGATGGATGCAGGAACCCACTCTAGCAAGCTCAGAGCCACTACTCCACCATATCAGGATGATATGGGGATGGATATGATCTTGTAGCCATCAGGAAGAAGAGTGTCAAAAGCAATGACAGAGCTGGCCTTGAACCAAGTCTCAGTGAGGGCAAGGGTGTCAAGGTCTTCAAGGAGGCAACAGATGTCAGAGGAGTGTTTGATCGAAGAGCGTGAATTGAGGGTAGCTAAGTGAAGCTGGTGACCCGCTTTAACAGATTTACGAGGGGGGTAAATGGGTGGGGTGCTACCCCTGGGTGTATGAGGGGTGGAAGGCGAGGGTGGAAAGTTGAAAAGGGAAGGAAGACGCCTGTCCAGAAGGAGAAGGTTGGTCTGAACGCCCTGGGCCATGATAGTGCGTGCTGCCAGTAATGGGTGAAGAGGAGAAAGGGGAGAGGGCAGAGACCATGTGGGGGGTCCATAGGTTAGATGGAGGAACAGCAAAGAGAATGTCAGTGATAGTTTGACTGGAGTAAGCATTGCTGTAGGTGGCTGTGATGGGCAGATGAGGGTTGAATGCCTTAGGAATGCCTTTTTTAAGTTTCTTCCTTCCAGATTTTGTGAGAGAGGGAGGAAAGAGATGGAGAAAAAGTTATACAAGAAAGGGGAGAAGGAGACTCCCACATATATGGTTACTATGGGGAGTGGGGATGCCCTTAAAAATGCTGATGCAGAAATCTTTCCCAAGATGGGTCCAGATAGCCTGAGAATGATTTAGGCAGCAGGGGATAGACTGAGACCAGGGTGTACTTGATGGAGATTCCCTGGAGCTGCTGATGTCCCTACTTGCCCCATGTCTTTAAAAGACAAGCCAAAAGTGAGTATAACAATCCCAAATAATTTAGTTATATGTCCCCTGAATCAGTCACTCCCCAGATAGCTATTGAAAGCCTGTTAGGGGATCCTTTACCAGTAGTGCCACTGAATGGGAACAGAGATATAAGGAACACACTGCAGAGGTGTTTAAAAATAGAATGCTATAGAATTTGCCATAGAAATGCATGTACGGAGACCACAAGGGGACGTCGAGATGTTCTGAAGCATCTCTGTTAGTCTCCTCCAAGGGGTGCGAAATTAAGGGATTTGAGCCCCCCCAGCCTGCCTGCAGCGACCGCCTGACCCCCTGGGGAATTCTGAACCCTTGGGACACCGTCTGCAAGAAACCCCGGTCTTCCAGAGCTGCTGGTAGCTAGAGATTCATCCAGTAGTGAAGAGCGGGACTGAACGCGCCTCCCCAACTGCCTGGCAGTTCCACGATAATCAAGCAGACGCCGCAGCATGGGAGTTGCTGGAGGCCTCTGAGCAGTGAGCGGCACGCTTAATCTATGGAGTCCACACCGAAGAGCTAAGCGTCCAGTGTCCCCCCCCCCCCCACACAACACCAGGCCCCCGTGCCTCCTCTGCACTCTGCGGGGCTGGGGGGAGTACGCCGTGGGTGGTGGAGCAACGGTGAGCCCCGGACCAAAGTGGACACACTATGTACCTTGCTCCCACACAGCATGCGGGGCGGTGTTGAGAAAGCGGGGGCGAGGTGGCATAGGCAGCAACTGCCTGGAGACTTGGACCCCCATCGGGGGGTGTCACGCCCCTCTACCCTGAGGGACTGCCCAGTGGCCGGGGACCACGAGTGTCTGATGCCTTCTGGGAAGCAGCGGTGGGTGAGTCTGCATACCTGTGCCCTCGCTGGGGCCAGCTGAGTGGGCCGTCAGCCGGAGGAGCCCTACCCCCACGATCCTCCACTCGGGTGCTTCCCGCCCCCGGTATCTTCGCTCTGGGGCGGGGGCCCTCCAAGCTTCCTTACACGGCTTCCCCCTCTGCTGGACCTGGGGAGGTCCACCGGCGACAGCAGAGAGACACCAACTCTGGGCACGGGGTGTCCCTCGGCCCCATCAGGTCAGTGTCCTGGGGATCCCTTCTGCCCTTCACTGCCTGAGAGAGCTTCCCCAGCGTGCTTTGACAGTTTGGCCACCTTGGCGAAGAGGAGTCAGGAGCATTGATCCCCACTGCTGCCTCCCCCTGCTGATGAGGATTGCGTGCTTGGCCGTGGCGACGCAGCCGTTTCTTTGTATTCCCCCCGGGAAAACTGTAGACAGTGTGGAGAAGCCCCTGCAACGGCCTCCTGCCACTGCTGAGGGAGGTTTCAGAGACTAAGACGTGGCGATCCTGGGCTCTCCGATGCCCCTTCTCAGCAGCCCATCTCTACATTCACTACAGGGTGCCCTACGGAGTACTGGGAGATTCACCAAGTGGTGGCCATTTTTTTATCAGCCCCTTGAGGCGGTCGTGACTCTGCTGGGAGTCCAGGGTGGGGGTCTGGACAGGCTTTTGGTGTCAGTCAGGGCCTGATAGCCCGGCTGTCCCACCGCCTAAGAGGGAGGCTACCTGTGATACCAAGCCATTGCACTGTCTTGGCCTGAGCTGGGGCATTGCATCTTGTGGAGTTGTGCTTTGGCGAAGAGACCCTAAGAAGCGCTGAGCCCACCTGCCTCCTGGCCCTGGTTGACCTGACTCTGTATCTCTCAGCCGTGGCCCTTCTCCCACTTTTGTTGTTCCAGACGCAGGCACCCCTAGGACTGGAGTGTTCACCAAGCCGTTCACCCTTCTGGCGCATACAGCTGCCCCTCGTCCTACAGCCTACAGGGTCTATCCCTCCAATACTTTGGTCCCCCTGGCCTGTTATCGGATCTCTTGCCCTGGCCCTGGCCCGGGAGCCCAGTCATAGCCCAGTCTTACCCCCACTAGGCGAACTGTGCTTTAAGGTGCTGTGCTCCTCGCGCGTTCTCCCGCCCAGATAGGGTGAAAGGAGACGAAGAAGGAAACTTACTACATATGGGGAAGAATCATCTGTGCAATGTTGTGCTTGCGGGCGCTCCGACGAGGGATCTTTCGGGCGCCTGCACAAGTGCCAATTGGACACAATCCCTCAAAGACAGCACCTGAGGAAGCTTACCCACACGGCCTTTCTGGGGGGTCGGGTTGGTTTAGCAGACAACAGAGTTCCAGAAGATTAGTGTCACTTTCTTCCTAGGAGTGTTGGTGGGGGGCAATGGTGGACCTCCCATAACAGCTGGGAAGGTCTGCATGTCATGCCTGCGCCACGGGCACACTCATTGGCAACCATTATGGACTAATTGTTATTCATTCATCTTTATAATACTCTTTGAACAACCCCTATTCACACTTTGGTCCTTAATTCCCATTTGCGCAACATTGGTACTTTCCTATTTAATTCAACTAACTACATGTACCATAATGCACCTTGCTACAACTATCAATTCCTGGCCATTCCCATTCGTCAGTATTGGAACCACAATCCCCAGAAGCCCTAGCGATCAGTGCTGCTTCCACCATCTCAGGACCAGAGAGGGAGGAGGCAGATTATCTTCAGGTGTGCTGCTCCAAGTGCTGCCAATTAGCCTGCCTCAGTACAGGGCAGGGCTGTATTTAAGCAGCTGCCTGCAGGAGCTCAGTCTCTTGCATCAAGAGTCTCCCAGCCCCTTTTTGCCTCGAGCCACGAATTTGTATGCTGTTCCTGCTTTATGCTGCTTTTGTTCCAGTGCCCTTTCTGGGCTTCCTGCCTTGTAGCCTACTACAGTCCTCTGCAGCCCTCACAGTCAGCGGCCCTGCTCCTCTGGGCTCCTCCTTGCTGCCCTGCTCTTCTGGGCTCCTTGCCTTGCAGCCTGCTTCACGCCGCTGCCTACAGCCCTTGTCCTCTGGGTTCCCTGCCTTGCAGCCTGCTTCACTCCGCTGCCTACAGCCCTTGTCATCTGGGCTCCTTGCCTTGCAGCCGATCACACTCCGCTGCCTTCTACCTACAGCCCTTGTCCTCTGGGCTCCCTGCCTTTCAGTCTGCTCCACTCCGCTGCCAAAAGCCCTTGTCCTCTGGGCTCCCTGCCTCGCAGCCCTGCTCCTCCGAGTTCGCTCCTTGCTGCCCTGCTCCTCTCGGCTCCCTGCCTTGCAGCCTGCTGCACTCCGCTGCCTACAGCCCTTGTCCTCTGGGTCCCCTGCCTTGCAGCTTGCTACACTCGTCTGCCTTCAGCCCTTGTCCTCTGGGCTCCTTGCCTACAGCCCTTGTCCTCTGGGCTCCCTGCCTTGCAGCCCTGCTCCTTCGGGCTCGCTCCTTGCTGCCCTGCTCCTCTGGGCTCTCTGTCTGCCGTCTACTACAGCTCTCTGCCCTGCTCCTCTGCGCTCCCTGCCTTGCAGCCTACTACAGTCTTCTGCAGTCCACAACAGTTTACCTGCACCTTGTGCCATCCGTTACTGCAGCCCTGCTTCCCTGTTTGCAGCACCCCTGTTTCCTGGCTGCTGCTCCCTTGCTCTCATCCTTGTTTGCAACCCCCTGTTCTTGATCCCTGTCCTTCTCTTCCTTGAGTCTTCTGTCCTTCCCTTAGGTTACCCATTTCAGTTATACTGCTTTTCCTTCATTTCCTTCTTCTAGATTGCTCATTGACTTCCTTTTCCCTGGATATTTCTGTTCTTGTCTTCTCTTGTATCGTAGGTAGATCCCTTTGCATAGAGCTTGACTGTTGGTTTCCGGCAGGCAACCTCTGCTCCTTCCCTTGTCGTGTTTCAGTGTTAGACAACCACTGCTGTTGTTCCCAGCCATGAGCATACAGCGTGGGCCCCTGTAATAGCAATCTGTACAGAAGGCTGGAGTTTCCTAAGGTCCGTGGAACTCTCTTTCCCATTTCTGCATACACCCCAAGAGGGAATCCAGTTTGTTTGTACCTTTGTATTCCCTGTTACAGTTGCCTACTCTTCATTCTTGTTGAGCTTCCTGCTGTGTGTGTGCTTATCTGTCACCTTACATCAGTACAACCACCCAAACCTTACCTGGGTGCCCTGTGCCACTCTTGACAGAGTGCCATCCTTGACACTGCAAGTGGAGGAACCGGAGTTGAGGACCCCCTCATAGATTACCTGGACTCCTCAAATGCATCATTTCAAGCCCCCCTGCTGACTGACACCCTCCTTACCCCTGGAAATTCCTGCCTTCGAGTCTCTCTTCAATGGACTGGGCTCAATCATTGTGTCAGTTCCGTTACTCCTCGTTGACCCCCATGGAAACTCCCAACGCACCCGCCCCTCCGCATCCAGAAGTGATGGACTTCCAATTAGTTATTCGGAGCATGACGGCTCTCCTGGAGGAGATCCATGGCTTCGGAGCCGACATTGGAAAAAGACTGGACTCGCTAGACAAGAAGGTGGACTCGGTGGAAGATCATGTTCAGGCCCTAGAGGGGAAGCAGACTTCCGTTGATTTCCTAGAAGCCCAAATGGATATGCTCCTAGCGGAGCTGGAAAGGCGGGAGGAGAAATGTGCGCTGAAACTTGATGACCTGGAAAACAGGGAATGTCATAGGAACCTACTCTTCCTGGGGATCCCGGAAAGGGATGGTGAAACGCAGTCGGACATCGTTAAAGCGGTCAACGAGGTGATTAGTAAGTTCTTTGACGAAACCAATACCACTGAGCATACCATTGATAGAGCCCATAGAGCTGGAGCCCCGTCCAGGAGACCCAGGTCCATTCTTGTGAGATTCCACTACTACGCCGAAAAGTCTAAGATCTTGGAGCTGGCTCGGAAGAAGGGCCTGATAACCTGGGAAGATGCGAAAGTCTCGATATACCAGGGTCTGTCTGCCCTTACCCTAGCAAGGAGACGCCTCTGCTGTCCGCTTACAAGGTGGCTTTAGCCCAAGGGGGCCACCCCTTCTCCCTTTCCTTCGAATGTGAAGGCTATAAATATTCTCTGGTCCATCCAAAGGGTAGTCCGAGAGCTCCTGGGTGAACCTTCTCGTGAGGACAATAAAGAACATTCCGAAAGACCCAACGAGACCCAACGAGGGCCTAGGGGGAGAACGGGTGAACCATCAGAACGGCGTCGAGTGCGGGGTCATATAAAATTTAGAATGGTGGTCCCGCCCTCCCCTGGGTCTTTCAAGGACTAGTCACGCTTTGTAAGCTGGCAAGGTTTTCCGAAAAGGCGAGCTGATGTCTCGTTCGAAACCTTCACGGTCCTATCCGAGCAAACACAATTCAAATGTCTTTGGGGGTGTCTTGCATCGTGATAGGGACTGTCCCTTGGTTGGAGTGCGGGGGGGATGTTCATCTTCTGATGGGTCAACGGGGGGTTGTGGGGGCTCAGCATGTTTGCGCTTTGTTGCCATTTGCTGCCCTGGTGGAGGTAGACGTTGGTGGCCAGGTTGGAAGACATCTCTTATGTCGCAGGCTGTCCAGGCGTTTAGTGGGGGGGGGTAAGTTGGGGAGTTGTTTGAGCTGGCAAGGGGGTTATTATTGTTTGAAAGAACCGGAACGGGTCCTGTATCCATTGAAGGTTGATCACTTTAGAAATTTCTCAGATTTTCAGGCACTTGGTGAGGAAGTTGGCGAATCCGGCTCCCTCGCAGGACCTGATATAGCCTTCTGTCAAGCCGATGGCTGATGTTTCTCTTTCGCTGACACTGGGTTCGCTAAATGTTAGGGGACTGAATTCTCTGAATAAAAGATCATGAGTGACGAAGGAGTTCAACAGGCTGAAACTTCATTTTTTGTATTTGCAGGAGACCCACTGGGCGAGGGGTAGGGAGATGGCACTTCCAGATCTATCCAGAAGGTTTTCCATGCCTGCGGCCCCACTAAAAAGAGAGGGGTAGCGATTGTGGTGTCACCCAAAGCTCATTTCATAGCAAAAGCTCAGCGTGCTGACCCTAATAGTCGGTTTGTAATGGTGAAAGGGGAGATTAAGGGAAAGAAAGTGACGTTGGTGCCTATCTATGCCCCTAACAAGGCCCAGGACCATTTTTGGGAGGGGGTAAAAGCAAAGATCATGGGTTTTGCAGAGGGACTTCTCTTGGTGGGGGGGGTGACTTTAACATGGTTCTCAACCCAGATAGAGACAGGAAATCAGATCACCCTATCACAGACCTGCAAACCCAGAGAAGGTTGGCCGCAGCTTTCCATGCCACGAACGAGGCGCTTGGTCTTCTAGACTCCGCTCTTCACATTTTTCTCTGGTCCGCATTCATCTTTCTCTAGGATCGATTATGTTTTGCTTGACAGAACTTTGCAGGAAAGTATTTCGGGGTTCGGGGTGGAGTTAATCCCGTGGTTCGCCCGTGACCTACTTCGGGTCCAAGTTGGTATCTACCCAAACCCCCCCATGCCCGTGAGATGGACGTGTAACGATCTACTCTTGAAGGATAAGGAAACTGCCCAGTCTCTCCTAACGAGTATAAAGGAATTCTTTAAGCTAAATGATAGTTGAGAATTGGACGAGGCGGGTGTCTGGGAGGCCTTTAAGGCAACAATCCGGGGAATCTTAATGGGCATGGGGGCAACAAGGAAGCGTGTCAGGAGTAGAGAGGAAAAGACTCTCAGGGACAAAATAAATGCAATTCAGCCGGGGGGTAAACTCCGTTCCCAAATGTGTCCAGGTAAATGGGCGGAACTTCAACAACTTAAGTCGAAACTGGCTACCCTTTTGGTTGGGCAAACTGAGAGAAAACTGTCCTTTCTTAAACAAAAGTATATGGAGAGGGGGGAGAAAGCAGATACAATTTTAGCTTGGAAGCTATGTGAGCTTAGAAGTAGTAGAAGGGTGGATGCAGTGATCTCCTGGGGGGCGAAAAATGTCTCAGCAATCAGGGGATTGCAGATCCATTCCGAATATTCTATGAGTGCTTGTACACATCAGAGTGCTTGGGAGACGAGATGGAAGCTGATGCCTTCCTGAACTCTCTCCTGATCCCCCGCATCCCCTGTAGAAGGTGGTCCCTCATCACACCCCAAGAGGTAGTGGATACTATTGCCTCAATGAAGGGAGGAACCACTCCTGGCAAAGACGGCTTCACAGTCCTGTTTTATAAATCCTTTCGTTCGGCTCTGGCCCCATTCCTGGCTAAACTATTCAATGCAACCTTGAACTCTGGGACACTTCCCCAGTCCGTGTTATCGGCCCGTATTGTAGTTATCCCGAAAGAGGGAAATGACTCATTGAGCTGCCAATCCTACCGCCCCATTTCTTTGTTAAATACGGATTTGAAGGTCCTAGCAAAGTTGCTCACAAATAGATTGGCCCAGCACCTCCCCTCTTTAGTGCATGGTGATCAGGTTGGGTTTACCCTCGGGAGGCAGGGGTCTGATAATATTAGGAAAACTCTAGATTTGATGCATGAGGCCGATAATAACAACGTAGAAGCCTACCTTTTATCATTGGACTTCGAAAAGGCCTTCGAACGGGTGTAGTGGTCGTATATGAGTAAAGTCCTCTTCAGGATGGGTATAGGGGAGAGATTTCAGGGCTAGGTAGCCGCTCTCTATAATGGTCCATCTGCCAGGGTGTCGGTCAATGGGGTAGTTTCTGGTTCGTTCTTCCTTTCCCAGGGTACTCGACAGGGCTGCCCTCTTTCTCCGCTTTTATATGCCCTCGCGATGGAACCACTTGCTATAGCTATTAGACAGCATCAGGGGATTTCTGGGGTCAGATGCAGGGATTTGGATTTTAGGCTATCCCTTTTTGCAGACGACATCCCTGTCTACATGACCAAACTGGAGGTCTCTCTCCCGAACCTCTTAAACTTAATCCGATCATTTGGAGTCTTTTCTGGTCTGAAAATCAACCCAGCAAAGTCATGTCTCATGCCAATGGGGAGATTGGACGGGATCCTGGAAAGGAAAGACTCGGTCGAGGGTATCCAGGTTGAGCATACGTCTGTACTTTATCTGGGGGTCCGTCTCCTGAGGGATCTGGGAAATCTCTTTGAGCTCAACTTCCCCCCCGCTCTCCCCAAGATCCGTTTAGATCTCCAATGATGGGCCCCTCTGACCCTCTCTTGGTTTGGGCGCATGGTATCCTAAAAATGAATATCACCCCTCGGCTCCTGTACCTCTTTTCTGCCCTCCCTATTATAGTACCAGAGGCCTTCTTCAAATCCTTGCGGGCCATGGCCTTGCGGTTCGTCTGGAATGGAAGGAGGCTGAGTGTTAAATTTGATACCGTGACTCTCCCGAAATAATATGGGGGCTTTGGGCTCCCAGACTTCCGCCAATACTATAAAGCGGCCCAGTTAAGGTCATGTTAGAGCACATGAAAGACAAACTGTGAACCTATTGGACATATATAGAAGACACCCACACGCATCCCAAGAAAGTGAGAGATTTCCTGTGGGCCCCGGCCAAGGATCTTCCTGGTGAAGTAAGGTATCACCCAACCATATCAGTTTTGTAGTCCCTATGACAGCAAGATAAAACTAATGCTTTCCTTTCCTCCAGGCCCTCTCCCCTGTCCTCCTTATGGGGGCCTCCCCTTTATCTGGGGAAGAGGGGATTCAAGCATACCCAAATGTGGTCTGACATGGGATTGGAAAGAGCTGCCCAGTTCTTTCATAATGGCGTTTTTATCGCATACAGCTCTATTGCGGAGGCCATGGGGGACCACCCGTTGTCGATCTTTGATTACCTCAGGATAAAGGGATTCCTGACTAGCCCTTGATGGGGAATGTCAATTTCCCGTCCCCTCAGACCCCTAGAAAGAATGATAGTGGAGGCTCCTGCGAGAAAAGGTGCTCTTTCCAAAATATATAGAATTCTGATAACAGCCCGACTCGAGGGAAAGCAGGGGTTGAAGCAGTTCTGGGAGAAGGCATGGTCCAAACTCTTTGGGGTGCTCTTTTCAGGTTCCCTTTACACGGCTGCTATGGAGCATAATTTTAAGGTCTTACACACGTGGCAGCTCCCACTTGAGAGGTTGGTTAAATGTTTTGCGGCTCCTCCCCCCTCTGTCCTAGGGATTGTGGTCAGCGAGGGACCTGGTATCACTTGTGGTGGGAATGCCCTGCAGTCCAGATTTTTTGGTCGGAACTCCTGAGCTGGATTAAAGATATTGTGGAGTTCCAGCTTTCCCTAAGCCCTATGGACTTCCTGATTGGTTACCCCTCGCCTGCCTCAGACTCAGACGCCTTCCCTAGGGTGGTCCAGGCCATATTGAGGGCAGGGAGGTTGGCTCTTGCTCAGAAGTGGAGAAGTAAATCAGTCCCCTTCAGAGCTGAATGGCTGGCAAAGCTTTGCGCTATCTTCACTTACGAGAACCTAATAGCTCTGGTTCACGATACGATGAGCACCTTCCTGCTGGACTGGAAGGTGGTGCTCTTGCATGAAGACAGTGGTTTGATGAGACTTTGAGGCTCTTAGCCCGGACCTGGCCCAATTGATGATCTCCTTATGTTTTGCCCTGTATTGCTAATGGGGGGGTTGTCGCGAAAGAACCCACCTGGTCAGCCCAATAATTCTGTAAGGCCCTGTATTACTAATGGGGGGTTGTCGCCAAAGAACCCACCTGGTCAGCCCATTAATTCTGTAAGGCCCTGTGATGGTCTTCTTTGGATCCTCTATGGCCTGATTGGGTCCGGTTCATTATGAGCGGGAGGAGGGTTTAAGAGGATGGGGGGAAGGGATTATTTCGTTATTATTTGTTAACTGTTCTTTATCTTGTTTTAGTAAAATGATCAATAAAAACCAAGTGGAAAAAAAGAAATGCACATACACCATTCTCTGACACTAGCCAAATAAAATAATTCCATAGTTTTCATGATTGGCTTTTGAGAAATGGTGTACAGCATAAGAGACATTTGCAGGAGATTATTTAACTTTCTATCTGTGGGAATCAAAGAATACAAAGAGAGTCATCCTGAGTAAATCTATATCCTTAAAGTGAAGTGGTAAGGAGGTTATTTTTTCCACTTTATTATCAAGAAAATGATCTCAATTTAAATGTGCTGTCATTTTTCTGAATTACATTTAGCATTTGAACGGTGCCCATTGGAATTGTTAATACTAGCCCTGACACAGTTATATTTTTAGGTATGCACGATACTGTAAAAAAAACTTACATTTTGTGCTCTCATAAAATAAAAACTTCTATTTTGAACCCAATCCTGTAGATCAAGTTGTTTGGTGCCACGCTGCGTATTTTACGTACATATCAAACTAGAAATCCACCATAAACTACATTCAGAAAAGGATTGTTTTTTTTAAATCAAATTTTATTGGCATTTAATGGTAACAAGAGGCTTCTACAGCGTGTCAACTTTTGGGCAAATGCCCATCATAACTTTACAATCAAACCATACATCCTTTGCGTTCCTCCTCCCAAACCCCATAGTTCAAGGCGCGAAACAGATTGTCCATAACACTTCTCCTAGAACAACTCCGACCGGGCTAATGGCCGTCTGTGGTTAAACCGACTCCCCCAAAACTAAGGCAAAGTGTTACATGCTATGGATGGTTTCGGGCCGGGTCATGAGACCCCATGATTCTCAGGGCGTTTCCTCTGTGTGGCCGAAAGCCTCCATAAATTGTAGCCAGTCCATCTCTATCTGGGCGCTCGAGCCCTGCGTAGCCGCTGTGAGTCTTTCCATGAAGTAGATATCCTTAGCCACGGCTACCCACTCACTTTTCGTGGGAAGGCCGGCCCTTTTCCATGTTCTAGCCCGAGCTGCCAGGAGTAACGAGTGTGTCAGGTCGGGAAGTTTCTCCCAACGTTCATCCCTTAGCTGAAGGCCAAACATTATCAGGATAGGATCTTGTGGGTAAACCCCCTCTCCCGCCTGTTTTGCTCTTGGTGGTCGTGCAGATTAGTCCTACCACCTCCGACCCCAAGCACCACCCAGGCAGGAGATGACAACAGCCCGTGCAGCGCTTGAAACCACAGGTGGAGGATTTCGTCTTATCAGGAACCAGAAACGCCAAAGACCCTCTGACCACTGTAAGGCAATAGAGGGTTAGTCAATACAGGGAATGGACAACAAGCCTTACGATAGAATAGCAGAAAAAGGGCTTACCCGAAAATGAAGGAGAGGGTGGCCTGAAATGTGTGGTGGAGTAGTGGGGGTACAGCGAGCACTGGTCGATTGTGTCTCTGACAGGACTAGTGATGTAGAACTCCGAGGCAGATATGTGGGATAATCCGTGAGCAGTCCAATAGGCAGTTCCGGGGTCGATAACCAAAGTTCAGTGTCCAAGGGAATATCCGTAGGCAGTCCAGTGAGCAATTCCGAGTCAAGAAACCAGTAGCAAGCAAACAGCGTGATATCCGGGATTAAGAACAAGGCAATCCGTTAAGAGTTCCGTGGTCAAGTATTCGTGGTAACAATATCCAAAAAACGCCAAAGCAATCCGTGAAGGAAGCAGCTGTGAAGCGGTGCTTCCGTGTTTCTCTGCTCCCTTTAGCTTGTGTGGAAGGTCACGTGATCACATCACGGGAGGGGAACGTGAGTAGTCTGAGTCACGTGACCCGTGATGATGACGAAGGCTGTTGTGGATGCCTAGTCACGTGACGTGCGGTTCTATGTGTGCCCAATCGGCAGCGCCAGTTGTGTGAAAGTCTCCATGGGAGGTGCCAGTGAAGGAAAGGGCGAAGATCCCTCGGGCCGTGATGTGCGGGTCTCCTCTGTTTGGCAGGAGACCCTCGCCGCTCGCCTGCAGGGACACGTAGGCCACGTAAGTCTTGATGGTGGCGTACGTTGGGAGACACGACAGAGCCCCCCCCTAACGGCCCACGACCCCGTGGGCTAGACGGATGATCACGGTGGAACTGGCCAACCAACCGGGGGGCCCGGACATCCCTGGAGGGCACCCAGGAACGCTCCTCAGGGCCGTAACCCAACCAGTCCACGAGATATTGCAAGCGGCCCCGGACATGGCGGGAACCCAAGATAGCACTGACCTCATAGATGTCAGGAGAGGACAAGGCGACAGGGGCAGGAGGGGCAGTGAGACGGGTAGGACCTAGACAGGGCTTGAGCAAGGAGGTATGAAAAACCGGATGGATACGCCAGGTGGTAGGAACAGACAACCGTAGAGCCACAGGGTTCAGGACTTTGACTATACGGTAGGGACCCACAAATCGGGGAAGCAACTTGCGGCAGCCAGGGATGTGTAGGTGGCGGGAGGACAACCACACTCGATCCCCCACCCGATATTCGGGAGCCGCCACCCGTTTTTTGTCAGCTGCGGACTTCATGGAGACCTGGGCTTCGCGCAAGTGGACTAGGGTTTGCGCATGGACCGAGACTAGATCACGGGCGCAGGTAATGGCAGCAGGAGTAGTGGATGAAGTGAAGTCAGGAAATGGAAGGGTGCGGGGATGCTGACCGTACATGGAATAAAAGGGAGAAAAGCCAGTGGAGGAGTGCAGGGAGTTGTTATAGGCAAATTCCGCCAGGTGTAGTAAGTTAAGCCACGTGTCTTGGTACTGGAGAGTTAAACAACGCAGGTACTGCTCGAGGGCTTGGTTCACCCTCTCTGTTTGCCCATCTGTTTGCGGGTGATAGGCTGAGGAAAAGCGGGCATCAATGCCAAGTAGCTTGGTCAAGGATGTCCAGAAACGGGAAGTAAACTGAGTCCCACGATCTGATATAATGATCTGTGGCAGACCGAAGAGACAAAACACAGACTTGAAAAACAAGTGGGCCAGGGTAGGAGCGGAGGGTATCCCGGTACAAGGTACAAAGCGTGCCATTTTGGTATAGGAGTCTACCACTACCCAGATGGTGTCGAATCCTTGCCTGCGTGGCAGGTCCGTGATGAGGTCCATCGAGATAGTGTGCCAGGGTCTGGGGGGAATCGGTAATGGCTGGAGTAACCCCAACGGGCGACCCCTGCGCGATTTACCCTGTGCACACACTGAGCACGTGTTTACGTAGTTCTCCACGTCACGTTTCATTGATGGCCACCAACACCAGCGTTTTAGCAGTTCTAGTGTGCGACGCTGCCCCGGGTGGCCATTAATGGCGGCATCGTGTGACCATTCTAGTGCTTGGTTGCGTGTGTCGGTAGTGGGAAGAAAGAGCTTGTCTTGGATGAACGGTAACCCCTCCTGAAGAACCAGATCCCATTCCGCCAGTGCGTGTGGATGTTGGGAGACCCAATGACGGATGGTGGACTGCATGGACGAGGACGGTGTGCAGACACAAATGACATGACCCCCCTCGAGCAAAGTGGCAGGAAAAGACGGAAGAGACTCCCCCCCAGGTGAACGTGACAGAGCATCGGCCTTCCCATGGACAGCACCCGGTCTGTGCCTGATTACAAAATCATATGCAGCAAAAAACAGGTGCCAACGCACCTGTCGACTATTAATGCATTTAAGGGTAGCCAGGTCCTGCAGGTTCTTATGGTCGGAATAAATCGTGGTCTGGTGCCGGGCCCCAAGGAGGTGGTGACGCCAGGTTTGCAGTGCGTCCTTGATGGCCAACAATTCCTTCTCAGTGACAGTATAATGTAACTCGGCTGGGGTGAGTTTCCGTGAGTGAAAAGCCACGGGATGCAAACGACCAGTGGCCGGACAGGGTTGGGAAAGGACTGCACCCAAAGCAAAAGAGGAAGCGTCCGCCTCCACGATGTATGGGAGTACAGGGTCCGGGTGCTGAAGCACGGGAGCAGTCACGAATCTGGTTTTCAGCTCCTCAAACGCCTGCTGATGTTTCAGGTTCCAAGAGAACGGAACCAGTGGACTGGTAAGAGCGGTAAGGGGAGCCACTATGGAGGAGAAGCCAGCAATGAACCTCCGATAGAAATTAGCGAAACCCAGAAAAGATTGTAACTGCTTGAGGGTCTTTGGAGCAGGCCAATCCGTGATGGCACGAACCTTTGACTGGTTCATTGATAGACCCCCAGGCGTTAGGTGGAACCCTAGGAAGTCGACCTCCTTAGTGTGAAACAGGCACTTTTCGGGCTTAGCAAACAAGGCGTTTCTGTGTAGACGGGCCAGAACCTCCCTAACGTGGACGATGTGGTCTTCCAGAGAAGGGGAGAATATCAAAATGTCATCCAGATAGACCACGACGTACACGTCTAAGATGTCACTGAATACTTCGTTAACGAAGCGCTGGAAGGTGGCTGGGGCATTACATAAGCCAAAAGGCATTACCGTGTATTCGAAAAGACCCTGTCGGGTGCAAAACGCAGTCTTCCACTCATCCCCCTGACGCATGCGAACCAGATTATATGCCCCCCGGAGGTCCAGTTTGGTGTAGATGGATGCATGTGTTAACCTGTCTAGTAATGTGGAGATGAGGGGAATGGGATAACGGTTCTTCACAGTGATGGCGTTTAAACGTCTATAGTCCACACAGGGTCGTAGGTCACCCTCCTTCTTCGGGACAAAAAATATTGGACTGGCAGCCGGTGAATTGGAGGGTCGTATATGACCTAACCGCAAGGCTTGTTGTATGTACTCTTTTAGGGCCTGTTCCTCCGACTGTGATAGAGAATATATCCTACCTCTCGGTATCGGGGCATCAGGGAATAAATCAATAGGGCAATCATATGGCCTATGGGGTGGCAAGCCCTCTGCAGAGGCCTTGTCAAAAACAGTTAGGTAGTCATGGTATTCGCTGGGAATCCCGGCCTGAACGGCTCCAACGGAATGTGGCGTTGCAACCGGACGGTTCCCATCGTTCGTGTGTAAAGCAGTCAAGGCCCCAAGAACTCTAGCAGGGTTGGAGATAGTGTCGGGTTCTGTTAAGCAGTAATGTTGGCAGACCTCAGACTCGAAGGAGACCTGTCCAGTACCCCAGTTAATAAACGGGTTGTGTTGCCTAAGCCATGGTATACCCAGAATGATCCCAAATTGTGGTGTAGCGATGAGATCAAAGGACATGGTTTCCTTGTGAGTGTCCTGGACCACCACCTCTAAAGGAGCGGTTTGATGCTTGATCGGGCCCGAAGCAAGGGAGGTCCCGTCCACCGCTTGCACGGGTTCTGGGTACTCCTTGGTTATCAAAGGCAGGTTGAGGCGATGGGCTAGCGTGATATCTATGAAACAACCCGTGGCTCCTGAATCGATGACTATTTGTACTGGGTGAATGCAGTTCCCGGTGGGTTTCAAGAGAGCCTGGACAATGACGGGTCTAATGGGACCGAATGAGGGCTCAGTGGGGGTCAAAGAAACGCTCGCCCGTCCCCCCGGTCTCAGGGGCGAGCTTTCGGAAAACCCGGACTTTTGTTTCTTGGGCGACGGGGGCATTCCTTGACGTAGTGCCCGTTTATGCCGCAGTAGAAACAGGCATTATCAGTCCTTCTGCGCTCTCGCTCGGCCTGGGTTATCGGACTACGTATTCCCCCTATCTGCATGGGTTCGGGTTTTGTGTCCCCCAAAGAAGGTGTTTGCGCGGAAAACCCGGCTTCTGCCCTCCGCTCTGAGCGTCGGGCGTCCACCTGCAGGGCTAGGTCCACCAGATCCGAAAAAACGGCCGGGAGAGAGGGAACCACAGAAAGAGCATCTTTCATTGCACTGCAGAGGCCCCTGTAGAACACGATGGCTTTTTTGTTCTCCGGCCATGAGGTCTCTGCAGAGAGTTGGTTGAAGCGAGCGATGTACTCGATGAGTGTTTGTTTGCCCTGTGTGAGATCGAGTAATTCCAGATCCCGGGAATGTGCCTTGTATCTAGTGTCGAACACCTTGGCCATCTCGCTAACCAGGAGGTCGTAATCGTAAAGAGCAGGGTGGTTGCTTT
Source organism: Ambystoma mexicanum (assembly GCF_040938575.1). Lineage (NCBI taxonomy): Eukaryota > Metazoa > Chordata > Amphibia > Caudata > Ambystomatidae > Ambystoma > Ambystoma mexicanum. The sequence goes on from NC_090921.1 coordinate 311,541,332, forward strand.
CCAATAAGGGATTCGCCCAGGTGGCCGCTACCCCCGACAAATGAGAGAGAAGAAAAGCCGCCTTAGTAATAGAGTCCGGAAATGCCTGGGGCCGACATAGGAAATGGAGCTTGCATTGATTGAGGAAAGTTCGGTACTTCCTTGGGTCACCCTGGTATCTTTCCGGGGCTGCAAGCGGGAACGGGGTTGGGAGAACCATGGGTGTAGGAAGGGGGGGTGGAATGGATGATGGAGGATTAGGAGCTGGGACGTCCCCAAAGTCAGCGTCCTCGGGCAAGGGGTGACGGGCACTCTGTAGGGCGTCAAGGCGATGGTGAATGGCAGTCGTGGCTGCGGCCATGTCAGACCGAAGGGCCGCGACTGCCAGCATTAGAGCGGTCACAGGGTCCTCGGCCGAGACGTTCATAATCCGGACGACCAAAAAAGGCTTCACAGTCTGTTTTGCTCTTGGTGGTCGTGCAGATTAGTCCTACCACCTCCGACCCCAAGCACCACCCAGGCAGGAGATGACAACAGCCCGTGCAGCGCTTGAAACCACAGGTGGAGGATTTCGTCTTATCAGGAACCAGAAACGCCAAAGACCCTCTGACCACTGTAAGGCAATAGAGGGTTAGTCAATACAGGGAATGGACAACAAGCCTTACGATAGAATAGCAGAAAAAGGGCTTACCCGAAAATGAAGGAGAGGGTGGCCTGAAATGTGTGGTGGAGTAGTGGGGGTACAGCGAGCACTGGTCGATTGTGTCTCTGACAGGACTAGTGATGTAGAACTCCGAGGCAGATATGTGGGATAATCCGTGAGCAGTCCAATAGGCAGTTCCGGGGTCGATAACCAAAGTTCAGTGTCCAAGGGAATATCCGTAGGCAGTCCAGTGAGCAATTCCGAGTCAAGAAACCAGTAGCAAGCAAACAGCGTGATATCCGGGATTAAGAACAAGGCAATCCGTTAAGAGTTCCGTGGTCAAGTATTCGTGGTAACAATATCCAAAAAACGCCAAAGCAATCCGTGAAGGAAGCAGCTGTGAAGCGGTGCTTCCGTGTTTCTCTGCTCCCTTTAGCTTGTGTGGAAGGTCACGTGATCACATCACGGGAGGGGAACGTGAGTAGTCTGAGTCACGTGACCCGTGATGATGACGAAGGCTGTTGTGGATGCCTAGTCACGTGACGTGCGGTTCTATGTGTGCCCAATCGGCAGCGCCAGTTGTGTGAAAGTCTCCATGGGAGGTGCCAGTGAAGGAAAGGGCGAAGATCCCTCGGGCCGTGATGTGCGGGTCTCCTCTGTTTGGCAGGAGACCCTCGCCGCTCGCCTGCAGGGACACGTAGGCCACGTAAGTCTTGATGGTGGCGTACGTTGGGAGACACGACACCGCCTCCCTTAACCAGCTCAGGACCTCAGACCAGAAGGCTTGAACCTTCGTGCACGACCACCACATATGCCAGTAGTCGGCATTTTCCCCACATCCGTGCCAGCACTCTGGGTCAATGTCCGGGAACATCCTTGAGAGGGTGATCGGGTCATAGTGCCATCTATGAAGGAGTTTGACAGCATGTGTTTTATATTGGCAGGAGATGGATGTCTTAAACGCCCTGCTGCAAATACGACCCCATAGCCCGTCCCCCACTCCACAACCCAGGTCCCTCTCCCATTTCCCTCTAAGGCTTTTGGTCGTTCCCTCCCGGGGGATCATGAGGGCTCCGTAGAGGAGGTAGATGAGTCCTTTCATTTATACGTGAGAGTCTAGAATTATTTCAACCGGGGTGAGCTTTCTTTGTATGCAGGGGTTTAGTTTAGGTTTCATTAGGACACCCTTGAGACGTAGATATAAGAGCGGGGAGAGGGTACCAATTCCCAAGGCCTCCTCAAGTTCCTGAATGGGAATGAAGGAGTCCTCCCGCACCAGCTGACCGACTCTGGCTAGACCTGCCTCGAACCAGGACTGATAGTGTTCGTAGCCTGGGATTTCCTCTAGAACTGGCGTGGACCAGATGTGGCTCAGGGGCAAGGGCCATTTGGTCACCTTTTCTCTAATTCCCTTTCCTGCAAGTGCTTTCCACATAGTTCCAAGGATGGGGTGGTCCCTGATTCTTTTGGGTAGTTTTTTCAGGGGGACCCATAACCATTCCCCCACAGTGACTGGGTGTAGGTAGACATTTTCAAGGTAAACCCATTGTTTATTGGGTTCCTCCCTAAGGTGTGGGGCCAGGGCCCTAAGATGAGCTGCTCTATGATATGTTCGCAGGTCTGGGAGGGCTAAGCCCCCTCTATCCTTGGGGAGGGTGAGGGTCTCATATCCTATTCTGGGTCTCCGGCCCTGCCATATAAATTTAGTTATTCGTCTTTTGGCTTCGCTAAGGTAGGATTCTGGGGCCTCCAAGGGGAGCATCTGGAAAACGTATAACACCCTAGGTAGAAGGTTCATTTTTATAGCATTTATTCTTCCCATCCATGAGATCTGTCCCTTCGCCCAGCCCTCCATGTCCCTGAAGAGTTTGTCGAACAGAGGGGGGTAGTTTGCCTGGCTCAGGTCTTCGTTAGGTCTTACTATATTGATACCCAAATATTTTATACCCTCGGGGTAGACTTGGAGGCCCAGTGGGATCAATTCGGCTAGGTTTCTCTCTGCATCACGAGCAAAAGGGAAGACCATGGACTTGCTTATGTTTACCCTGAAGCCCGAGAAGCGGCCAAATTGTTCTATGACCTGCAGGGCGGCCGGGACCGATCTCGTGGGTTCCCTCAAGTGTAGCAGAATGTCAGCTGCGTAAAGGCCCAGTTTAAACGTGCGGCCTCCTATATCTATACCTCTCACCATCTGGGAGTCTCTGATGCTTTCTGCCAAAATCTCCATGGTCATTGCGAACAGGAGTGGGGAGAGGGGACAGCCCTGTCTTGTCCCTCTCTGTAGGGTGAAAGTATGTGACAGGTGGCCATTGACCGTGACTCTGGCAGAGGGGGCCATGTATATGGCTTTAATGGCCTGTCTAATACCCACCCCGAAGCCTAGTTTCTCCAAGACCCTGTGCAGGAATCCCCAGTCCACCCGGTCAAAAGCCTTTTCTGTGTCGATGGACACCAGAACCGGGTTGTCCCCCTTCCGTGCCGCCTCCCTCATGACGTGGAGGGTCTTGCGGAGGGTATCGCCCCTGCCTTCCCTGTATGAAGCCCACCTGGTCCGAGTGGATCAGCTCCAGCATGTGGCCATCTATCCTCGTGGCAATGATCCTGGTAAATAGCTTTGCATCTACATTTAGGAGAGAGATCGGTCTGTAGGACCGACAGTCTGCTGGGTCCTTCCCCTCCTTTGGAATCACGGTGATCAATGATTTACCAAATGATGGGGGTGCCCTCCCTGTGGCCATGATGTTGGAGAATAATCTTGCCAGGAATCCCGCTAAGTGGCCCGAGAATGCCTTGTAGAAGCCCGCCGTGTACCTTCCTTCTCCCGGGGCCCTTCCAAGCTTGAGGCCTGATATTGCCTTGAGTACCTCCTCCTCTGTTATTGGGGCGTCCAGGGCCTCCGCCTCCGGGGCTCGCAGGGTGGGGAGGGCGACCCCACCGAGGAATGCGTCAAGCATTTCCTTCTCTGCCCCCCCGTCGCTTTCATACAGGATTTCATAGAAGCCGGCAAAGCTCTCAGCTATGCCTTCGGGATTTGAAGTTTCCCCCTCTTCTCCACACACAACTCTGGACACCCACCTCTCTGCTCGTTGGCCACAGAGTTTAGCTGCTAACATAGCATCTGCCTTATCTCCTTTTCGTAATACCTTTGGCGTCCTGCCACAATCCTGCCCATCTCTAATTCCCTCAGGTCCTGCCTTTTCCCTCTTGCTATGCCCAAGTCTCTCGCCCTCTCCTCCTCCCCCTTCCCTTCGGACCTTTCCAGTATAAGGATCTCTGACCTAAGTCTGTGAGCCACGAGCGTCCTCTCCCTTTTTTTGGAGGCCCCCTCGCTAATCAGCCTACCCCTCCAGGTTGCCTTCGCCACCTCCCATACTAACCCTTGGTCAACTTCTCCAGTATCATTTAGTTCGAAGTATTCTCTAATCGCCTCTATCATTTTCTCTTTAAAGACCGCATCCCTTAGGAGGAAGTCATTACATCTCCACAGAGAGTTCCTAGGTTTTAGGCCCGAGATGCTAATGTCAGTCCAGACAAGGTCGTGGTCTAACCAGCTGACTGGGCGGATCCCTGAGGCGTCTATTCTGCTCATGTGCTGGTGTCTCGCAAAGAGGTAGTCTATTCTGGTTCTCGTACCGTGGGCGGCTGAGTAGAAGGTGTATCCCCTCTCCTTTGGGTGGAGCTCTCTCCATATATCCACCAGACCCTTCTCCCACATTAGGTCCTGAAGCCCACATTAGGTCCTGAAGCCCTCCATAAGGTCGTGCCCCCCCGCCACCCGGTGAGATGGCCTCACCACTATGGTTCAACTCCCTGTCAGCCCACATGTTGAAATCCCCGCTCAAGAGGAGGAGACCTCCCGCTCTGGTCAACACCTCCGCAAGGGCTTCTTGGATAAATCCCAGCTGCCCTACGTTGGGGCAATATATAGCTGCTAGGGTGATTTTTGAGTTGTGCAAGTTGCCTGACACTACCATGGCTCTCCCGTCTTCCCTCTCCCATCGGGATATCTCTGTCAGTTTATGATTCCTGTGCAGAACAATTCCGACACCCCCCTTCTTAACGTGGTCGGATGCCCAGAAGGTCTGGCCCACCTGGGGTCCCGGGATCGCCCTCTCTTCCCCCTTCACCGTTCTAGTTTCCTGGACAAAAAGGATATCGGCTCTCGCATTTTTCATTTCCCTCCCCAGAAGTGAGCGCTTTGTCAGGGAGTTGAGCCCCTTAACTTTGAGGGAGCCTATTCTGAGGGACTCAACCCGGCCCTTCCTCTCATTCTGTGTCATTAGTTCTATGCCTTGAGTTCATCTTTTCCCCGGTCATGTGGAGATTGTCCCGTTCCCTTGTTGAGCTTGGTTCGGTCTGGGCCTGCAGGCCTCTAACTACCTCACCCTTCCTTCTCCCCTGCCCCCTCCCTTCCCAGTTCAAGACGCCTGCCAACGGGCAAACCACCAGGGTGAGAGAGTGTCCGTACCTCGCAGGACTCTCGATGAACTCTGTATCCCCGTCCGGGATTGCAAAACGGGTGTCCCTCTGTTTTCCGATCAAAAGTCATTGTTCACCTGGTCTTCCCCAGCTTCTGACGTGGGGGTGTTTGGTTTTCTGAATTTTCTCCTGCCCTTTGTCGTCTTCTTCGTGGACCAAGGGCCCTCAGGTTGTCTCCGGGGATCAGGCTCCATTTGTGTGCCTCCTTCGTTCCCTCCCTCCAGGGAGTCGCTCTTGAGCACTTGGAGGACTTGTGTGGCTTCTTTGCCGCCGGTCACCCTGTACTCTACACCCGCTCGCTCAAAGAAGAGGGCGAACGGGAACGACCATCTATATCTTATGTCCTGGCTGGTGAACCACTGAGTGAGCGGGCGGCAATCCCTCCTGCGGGTGAGTGTGAGGGTCGAGAGATCTTGGTAGATCCTAATTGTGTCCCCTTCAAAGATGAAGCTCTCAAGCCTTTTTGCCTTCTCCAGGACCTTCATTATTTTTTCTCTGTACCGAAGGAAATGCACCACTATAGACCTTGTGGCCCCTCCTCCGCCCCCTCCACCTCGATGTGCCCTCTCCAGCTGGACCTCCTTTCCCCCCTCCAAGGTAAAGAGATGGTTGATCAGTCCTTGAACCTTCCTTCCCACATCGGCCGCCGTCTCCCCTCTTTGCTGGGTGACGCCCATTATGCGCAGGTTATTTCGGCGTTCCCTATTTTCCAAATCATCCATCTTCAAGGTTATGTCCTCATCTCTCATTTCGAGGTCTGTTAGTCTCGCCTCATATTTCATATCCAACAGGTCTGTTTGGAGGTGGTTATTTTCCATTCCCTTCCAAGGTTTCCACTCTTCCCCTGAGGTCCACTATAGAGGTCTGTATGTCGGTGCGAATGGCCTTAATTTCCTGAAGGATGTCCTTGAGGTCCTCCTTCGTTAGTGGTGCGGGGGGAGGGTCGCTGCCTGAAGGCATGGTGGCACTGCGGGCCTCTCTCGGGGCTGGAGCTGTTTGTGGACGGCGAAAGCGTTGGAGGGAAAGGATTGCCCGAGTGGCCGAGGGCCTCTCCATGGTGTCGCTCTTCGTTGGTGACCTTTGGTGCGATGCCTCTGCGAGGCCAGCCCGTGGTGCACTCAGCGCGTAGTGGTCAAGTTCTATGGGGTTGGGGCGTCGAGTATGTAGGCCTTGGCTTGGTGCTGAGGAAGCCTGGGGCCTTCAGGTATTAGGGCTGCGGCCCACTTCGTTTTGAGGGCCCCTGCTGTGATGGCAGGGAGGAAGGCGGCGCGGGAGGTGGCGCCGCTGGCGGAGCGTGAGCCGCCCTGCTCCGTTCCTTTTCTTTTCTGCTTGTTTTTTTGGGAGGGGGGTTGTGTCCCAGGAAGGGGCCACAGGGGGCTGAAGGGGGGGGGCGGCACAGTTTCCTCAAATGACCCCTTCACCCCTCCGTCTCCTCACCTCTTTTCCGTGTACTTAGGGAAGCTGGTGCTCAGGGCCCGTATTCCTCCTCCCGCTGGAGTAGCCGCGAAGATGTGTCTCTTTGGGCCGCCTCGCCCCGGGTTGGGCTTGAGAGGTCGGGTGTCCGCCTCGTGTCGTGGACTCAAGTCCTTGGAGCGTGGGCATGGGGCCCGGGCTGTATTGTGGGCGGAGGCTCTGCTCTGGAGTGCGGGGCTTCCCCGCGATCGGCAAATCAAAATGCCGACGTCCCCGCGAGTCCTCTGCAGGGGGCTCACAGGTCTGTGTGCGGGATGGCGGGGGCTCCCGCTCCGCTTGGCTTCTTCTGAGCAACCACCTACATGGGGGATAGCTCCCTCTGTCGCCGGACCCCCGCGGGCCTTCGACGGGCGGCGCTTGACTTGCTATGGCACTCGCCACGGGCTGTGGGCACCGGAGCCTCGCCACCCGCTCCGGGTCTCCTGGCATGTACCGTGAGTGTAGGGGGGGCCACCCACTTTCCGGGTCACGCCCTGGTCTCAGGAGGGGGAGGCGGCAGTGCGGCCAGATGGTGTGCGCATGGGGCCCCGCTCGTTGCCAGTCCGCTGGCAGCCGGTCGCCTTTGGGGGTTTTCAGGGGGGCTGGCCCCTTGGCCTCGGGCGGTGCTGAATCCGGGCCCTTGATCGGGGGCTTCAGTGGGGGAGATCGCCCCGAGTGCTGGTCCTCCCTGGTTTCAATGTGAAAATCCCGGCCGGGGATTGAAAAGGCCCACTAGGCCCTGCGAGGCAGGAGGAGCGCGAGCCTCACACGACTTGCATGCTCTGCGCCCCCTGGCGTTCACCAAAAGGATTGTTTTTAGATTAGGAAAGTTACATATGATTCCAACTTCTGTTTTTCTCTAATGGCACCACTTGCTGATTGTTTTTGAGAAACCGAAAGGAAATGTCTATTCGAACAAAATGTTCTCTCATGCCAACACTTGTCAATGCTGTTAGAGAAAACCAAAAGAAATGTATATTATAAAATGTTTTGGTGATCCCAACATATGTCAATCGGGTTGGCGAAAATAAAGGGCACCTTATATATTTAGTCGTGTTGTTGAAAAATGTTAAAAGGTACGGATGTTGACATGTGCCGACAATTTGAATGTTCCTTGTATATTTGTCTAGAATAGTTATTCATATTTCATATGATACGAATTGATGTTTGGGTGCATTGTTATTTAGCAAGACAGCAGCAGGCAGGTTATTTTTCTTGTCTGTAGGCAAAGGGCATGTACTCTGTAACGAACATGTGGATGATTTCCCTAGCATAAAGTGAGGGAACCATCTTTGGTTTTGATTTACTATTTTCAATAAAATTGCTTGCATCTCAACAGAGGTGGGCTTGAAACAGGGATGCCTCATGGCCCCCATTCTTTTAAATCCTTATCTTGCAGACATGGGCCGTGCACTGGTTGACCCAAAAACTCTCCCTCCGAAGTTCGGGGATACGGTTGTACTATGGATGGGTTATGCAGACGACATTGTGATCCTGGACCTAACGCCAGGTGGTCTGCAGTCTTCTCTGGACAACCTTGACTCCTACTTGACCCTGAATTCTCTAAAAGTAAACATCAATCAAACCAAGATCGTGGTATTTGAGACATCCCATAGGCATGCTGTCAGAATAAGGTGGAATATGAGGGGAGTGGTGGTTGAGGTGGTTTCTCAATACGTGGGTGTTGTATTCGAAGCTAACCTAAGAGGTACGTCTCTTCTTTTTGGTCTTAAGGTTCGCACAGCATGCATAGTGGGGGCTATATGTTCATTTGCACAAAGGGGTGGAGGTTGCTCACTGGGGAAACTGCTGAAGCTGTTTGCTGCAAAGGTTGCGCCAATCCTGTGCTATGCAGCGGGGGCCAGCGGCCTGGCTACTTTGGATGCAATTGCTAAGATCGAGACTGGGTTGTTAAAGCGTCTGCTAAGACTTCCATCCTTTGTTTCGGTAGAGATGATTGCTTTAGAACTCGAAATGATCCAAGAGCGCATTGCGCTCACCAGCATGATGCTGTACTGGAAACTTGCACATGCACAACCCAGTACCTTGATGGGGATACTGATCAAGGCTTTTGTCACAAAGGTTGTTTTCATGAGGAATTCAATATTGGGCCGAATGTTGAGCATGGTTAACCAGTGGGTTGGGAGCAACTGGGAGAGCATGCTGACGTTAAGTGTAACCCAATATAAAAAAGCAATGAGAGAGAAAATGGTCTCCCTAAAATGCGAGCAAATGGTTGTCGCATTGGCTGTCAAATCCACCGCTGCCAGTTTATTTCCATCAATTCTAGAACGACAACTAGTGCCCTCCTACATCAGCAATTTTTGGGGGAATTCCCTTGTGTGGGACTATCTCTGGCTTAGATTCAATTTAGTAAGTACTCTTGAAATTGTCAGGCGATGCTCTGATACTCCTCAGGGGGCAGATGGTGTCGGCTCTGCGGCAATGATGTGGTCGAGATGGTTCAACATCTCTTGACTAACTGTGAAGCACTAGTACGAATACCATCTCCGGTTCCAAGGGGCCTATTTATGTCTGGCTCGCATGATTGTCTTTCTTACTAAGCTGTGGAGAGAGGTAACTGGGATATTTAACATTTGAGCAGTTGGAATGTGTCCATGCTATATTGTTTTCTTTGCAGGATGACGATTTGATTTTTTTATGTCTGTTGTGTCAAAAGTTACTTGCATAACTGTATGAAATTCAGATAATTTTTTTTAAAAAATGAACTGTTTGTTCTGATCAACAACTGCCTGGTTTTTGTCCCAGAATTTTTGGGTGGGAATATTTTGTTTGGGAATGTTAGATCATGGGGCACATCACTGCATTAATATGCAAATTAGATCACATTCTCTGACACTTGTAAGGTAATGCCTGAGCTAGTTGACTGACAATCCTGTTTATTTAGCATATCTATTTACGTGGGGCACCACAGAGTGTGATACATGACTGCTGGATTCAGGTAATGTGTCTGTGGGAAGCCGTTTGTACTTCCTTTCGGATGGGTTCCATGTGTTTTTACCCCTGATTTCTTTCATCCCCAAATGTTTCAAACTCTGGGATGCCCCCCCAGAGCAAGGCTGCATTCCCAGGGGTCGGGGCAGGTGCGTACGGGAGACCCCAGCCTGAGATTTTATTTTTTAAAACAAGTTTATTTTTTTGTTGGGTTTTTTAATGTAGGAAATAGGCTGGGGCAGTTCACAGGGTCAGATTGGAGCATAAAACTGTCTCAGGCAACAATGAAAAAGTGGGCCATAGTTGCAAATGGCAATTCATTCCTTTAGTGCTAGACTGTTTGAATAGTACCCGAGAGGGTATTCTTTGTTAAAATGTAAGGAAATTGTGATATTTAAAGAATATTTATTCAGAGACAATGGTCAAAACTACTAGCTGCATAGCAAAGTAACTCATCAAACTGGCCCACATTGGCCAAATCATTGGCCAATATTGACCAAAAAAACAGTTCCACACTAGCATATTGCATTTTTGGTTCGGGCATTGCCTTATAGGCCAGTCCAAGCCTGGCGGCTCATCCCTAATAGGCGAGGGGGCGTAAAACCAGTGGCCCCACCATGGAACCAGCCCAGTGAAATACTGAGCACCCCTTCAGCTGCTTTTTCCAGTTCAGGGAGTGCTCCTGGGCTGGCTTAACTGTCAATGGGAAACTTTGTTTCCCATTGACAGTTCAGTTCCACAGTTGCACATGCTCACTGAGCCATGCAAGGCTGGGGGCGTTTTGCTTTGCCGGCCTTGCATAATTCATTGGAAATGCTGGCTGGGGAAATGCATGTCTCTGTGCGAGGGGAGCTCCTGCGCCTCTTCGCACATACAGACAGAGCAGCCTGGAGCGGGGTGTTTCGGCACCCACACGGAGGCCCATGCACGCATGTGCAGGAACCGGGAAGCTCTTGCTTCCTGATTCCTGTTTGTGATGCAGGAGCTGGATCGCTGGGGAGGAAACTTCAGGACTAGCAGCAGAAAGTACGTTTTTGTTCTTTTATTTTTTATTTGAATATGTGTATGGATGTGTGTATGCTTAAGTTATGAGTGAGTGTATGATGATGGGTGCTCGTGTGAATGAGAAAGTGCTTGCTGTGTGAATGCTGTGTGAATGTATGTGTGTTTGTGTTAGCCCGCACAGCTGATTTTGGAGATTGGGAGGGAGGAGGGTTGTACAACAAAAGAATTTTCAAAATCCCTTTTGTTTGCTAAATCCCCCTTCCTACATGTCAAAATCAGCTCTCCTTCTGAGGCACTGTGCCCAGGAGACGGGGATGATATTTTCTTACATCTATCTAGATGTCCAGTCAAAAAAACCATACTTCCCACTTGGGCCCTCCAGCGTCTTGCATACATACATAATCAAGTTGATTGTGTTAGGCACTGTGGGACCCAAGGGACAGCGATGGTATCTTTTTACTGGACATCTATCATAGATGTCCAGTAAAAATGTCATGCCTACTCCCAGGGCCCCCCAGCGCCAATTGCAAACTTTTTTTAAAAATATGTTCAAAAATGCAATACTTTAACCCATATTTTTTTTTAAATCCCAGAGGAAAACCCCCGAACTCCTGCTTAATAGGTTCGGTCTCGGTCACTACGCTCATCTGGGGCAAATATTTCTATCCCTCCACTTACAAAATTCACCAGCTGCCACTGGCCCTGGGACAGTGCTTGGAGCAGGGTGGGAGAGTTCAGGGACTGAGCTGGGAGCAGGATAGGTGGGAGCCATGGGATAGTGGTGGGAGCAGGGGGGAGCCCAGGGTCTGTGGTGGGTTGGATAGAGCCCAGGGACTTGATAGGAGTGGGATGAAGGAGATCAGAGACTGTGATGGGAGCAGGTGGGGGAGCCCAAGGACTATACTGGGAGTAGGGTGTAGTGACGGCACACAATATTTTCTAGCCAAATTGATTTACTGTCCATTTTGCATTTTTGGGGGGCCTAGCCTGCCCACAATTTGCTCGGGTAGGGGGCCAGGCCGAAAAGCTTTGAAGACCACGACTCTAGGGGATGGAATGCCTCTCTAAAAATCATTCTATGTGGCTACAAACAATGGAAGGAACAAATGAAAGTGATGCATCTAGGTCAGGGGTTCCCCAATCAATTTTGAAAGGAAAACCAAGCCTCTGTGTAAAGATGAAGACATAAGGAAAGAACTGAACTTGCTGACATTTGCTGTCCATGAGTTAAAAGTTGAAATTCAGCAGTTAATAATCTTCCTCCGGGATATAAAGAAAATGATGATATGTAGCCCCCCCACCCCACTCTAGAAGCAGTATTCTGCACCTGACACAGCAATAAGAGAGGCTATTGAGAGACATACTAGAGCATACCCACCTCCATCCACTAGAGCACTGTCATCACCTGTCTTGAGAAAGTAGAACAGAACAAATAGCGTAAACTCACTCACACATCGACTAGCCTTTGGGATAGAATTTGAGACAAGGCCAAAGGTGGGAGATTCTTTAAGCCATGACCAAAATAGTCAAATTAAAGGTAGGGAGTGTGTCATCTATATGGTGTCCCTAGTTTAAAATCTGGTCACATAGAAGGAGTGAATCAGTCATTAATAAATGTATCCATTGGATTTGCAATACAAAAGGCTTTTGTTTCATTATCAGAAAATACATTTAAGACGCCAGAAGATTTAAAAACTCAAATTTGGACTTAAATCAAACTTAGGTTTTCTAATGGCTTCCTTGTGTCAGGCCTCTTGTCCATTAATTTCAGTACCTATCCACCCAGTTGTCTGTGTGTCGATCTGCGAAGTAAACCACCTGGTACCTTTTATGTTCTAATCTCAGTAATTCCGCAAGTAGCCCAGCATGTCGATAAACTGACGTCTGATAGACTGAGAGGGCCAGAACCTTCATGGGTTATAATACCACCATACTGGGATCTCCGCCCCCCCCACTTGTCCAGGTTTACCTTCTTGGTTGGATGCATTCCAAGCCCTTATCTCGAAGATACAAAATCTATAATCACGTGGAATATTACAGGACTTCGCCAAAGTTATTTAGTCTGCTTTCAAGAAACGTGGGTTCGCTCATAGGTCACCACACAAGGTTACGCTTATTTTGATGTTTCAGCAACTATAGGGAATCGCCCAAAAGGGAGGCCAAGTGGAGAATTGTGAGTGTGGGTGAATACAAATTTAAATCTTTATGTAACAGTTATGGAAACAGCTTCACTAGATTTACAATGGGCCTCATTACGAGGTTGGAGGTGAGTAACTGTCCTTAACGGCATGGAGCAATCACCGTGTCCGTGTAGTAAAGAGCCCGCTAATAGCGGGCCATTACAAGTTCGCGGGTACGAGCTTTGCGCCATGCTGGTAAGGACATTACTGCCATGCCGCTAAAGTCCCAAAAATGGCTCTAATAGCAGTGACCGTAAATAAGCGGAACCGAAAGTAGCGTCATCGCACAGGAACGGGAAAGAGCATGGTGGCCATCTTTAAAAACACAATATCCGTTGCCATCCTCAGCACCCAGGACCTGCATCAGCACAACAGCAGCCCCAACTTCACCTAACACTCCATCAGAATGCCCAAGGCCCTGAAGAAAGGTGGTGCGCGCCAGCGCAAGGTCCGTTTCTCAGTGGAGGAGCTAAATATGCTCGCCGACACACTTGCTGAAAATGCAGAGGTTGTGTTTGTGCAAGACATGCGGCGTGCTGCCCAGATAAGAAAGAAGGAGATCTGGGAGGAGGTGGCATGCAATGTCAGTGCGGTGGGTACCACCACCCGCACTGTAAAGGATGTGCGCAAGCGCTGGGATGACCTGCGCCTCCGTGTCAGGAGCATTCTAGCAGCCAATCGGAGCCAGGGCATGGGAACAGGTGGCAGATGAGGCTTCCCGATCAAGGTGACACACTGGGAGGAGACATGTGCCAGCACAATTGGCATAGAGACAATTGAGGGAGTGGGGGAAATGGAGCGTGGAGCGCCGTCAACGGCGGATGGAGGTGAGTGTCCACACAAACCACTATAATGCAAAGCATGACGATATCCCCCAAATGTGACAGTGAAATGAGCCAATGCATGGGGCATCACACACACATGTACACAACCCTGCCTATAGGCTGTCCACAGCACCATCACCTCATACATGTGTCACCCAGACGTATGCCTGCATGACCCACCCATATGGCGAGCAACCTGTATGTCACAACTCAAAGTCCAAATAGCCTCAAATGTATAGAACTGCAACAATACCAATATATGCATGATGCACGTAGAACCATCACCGATGCTGTCCCTCTCTTGGTCCCCCATAGGCTCACAATCTGACAGTGAGGACCAGGACTCCGCGGCGCAGGCCACAACACCCATGAAGAAGGCCAGGGGCATGGAAGGAGGCAACAGGCCTACCACATCAAGGGGCTCTGGCAAACTAGGACTGCCGCAGAAGCCCAAAACCACTCAGGATGCTACGTCACCAAGGCGTGAAAGGGGCACTGACACCGCGATAGCACCCTCACCAGCTGATACCACCACACAGGAGCCAGTGGTAGAAGGCTCACTGTCCGCTGCCAACAGTTCGGTTGGAGAAGCAGCTGCCACCCCTGTCGGATGAAGAGGGACAAGGCCAAACACCCGTAGGACAGGGCACACCCAGCCTGCAGTTGTCACCCCACCTCATCCCACACCCCACATCCAATGCCAGCAGCCATGAGCTGTCTGGTGGTGAGTCATTGCCAGGGAGATGGAGCCCCAGGGAGATCTCACCTGATGGCGGACCCATAGCGCACGCTGCATCAACATCCACCGGTGTCAGGGACAGAGACCAGGGAATCAGCCTCATCCAAAAGCGCCAGGAGGAGCTCACTGCGCTGGTTGGCCAGCACGTGAGCGAAGGTGCCCTGGCGAGGGAGGAGTGCCGTGAATATGCTACGGCCATTAAACTCGCAATAGAAGCGAGTACCACACGCATCTGTGAAGAGTTGGCTGCTGTCAGAGTGTGGGGAGAGTGTGTTTGGGGGAGTTGTGGGGGGAGGGGAAGGAAGGAAAGGGTGTTTGGGGTGGAGGGTTTATGCACTTTCCATACACTTTATGGTTAATACACCCGTTGTGTGTTATCGGTGACTCTTGCGGACTAATGCTGCACTGAAGTGCACACCATGTGTGGGGGAGTTGTGGGGGGAGAGGGAGAGTGTGTTTGGGAGAGTTGTGGGGTGAGGGGGAGGGGCAGAGTGTGTTTGGGGGAGTTGTGGGAGGAGGGGGATGGGGGAGAGGGTTTTTGGGGTGGAGGGTTTATGCACTTTCTATACATTTTATGGTTAATACACCCGTTGTGTCAAGAACAATCACATGACTGGACATTGGTTATTGTGTATGTGTGCTTTATTGGTGAACACTGCACAGTGTCCATGTCCCCCCAACACCCAGTGCCCTGAGTCCCACATCCATTGCACCCTCTGCATCCATGTGTATTAGAAATATTGGTCTATCAGGTTATGGCGCACAGCACGTCCCTCCTGTGCATCACCACATGCCTGACGTGCAACCCCATCTTCTTCCTCCTCCTCAGCCTCACCAGGCATTTGCAGTTCAATGGCAGGGGGCAGAGGCATGTTCCCTCTGATGCACATGTTGTGCAGCATGCCACATGCCATGATGATCTTGGCCACCTTCTCATGCCCGTAGAGGAGTGCCCCACCCGACCTGCTGAGGCAGCGAAACCGTGCCTTCAAAAGGCCAAAGGTCTGCTCGATCACCACACGGGTACGGGTATGTGCACGATTGTAGTCCTCTTCGTGCCTGTTCTGCGGGTTCCGGACAGGGGTAAGGAGCCACCTCTTCAAGGGATAGCCAGCATCACCTCCATGGGTGCAACATTGGTTATGTGTAAATGATATCATCAAATGGAACCTGTACCTATCACACACAAGCCTGCAGTAATGTGTTTCTCACATCCACATATCCCTGCATGAATGGAGATATTCAAAGTAACCGCAATGTGTGAAGTCACATGGTCCACAGGTGTGCGTAGTATCGTCTAGTTGATGTAGGGTGTCCTATTCCTTGCTCATGTTCATGCACTGTGGTTGCCTACGGCAGTTGTTGCCATGATCTAGGTGATGTGTAGTTAATCGTATGCTTTGATCCTGTCACTGTTGGAACCAGACTCTTAATGATCTGCCATTCCACGCTTGATGTCCTCATGCTGGCATGCTGCACTTCTATGGTGGTGTGCCAGTGACATTCTGTATATTGGCTTCATGTGATTCCTTTGTACGCACTCATGGACGATTGTCAGGTGTGATGCTGTTCAGCTGTCATTTGCATTGGGCATACTGACAGCATGTTGCTGCATTGTGTTGCAGAGGGTACGGTCTGATGATGTGCAGTGTACATGTCGATGGATATGGTATGGTTGCAGTACTGGCATGTTGTCATTGTTGTGCAGCATGCGTCTTGCATATTGGTTTCAGGTGTCAGGTTCAGTCTGGGCTGCTTTGGGGCACAGTATATTTCAGTATGGGCATTGTTCAGTCTCTCAACTAATACCACCCAGGTGAAGTATGCATCTCCCCCCCCAATTTCACCCAGGTGAAGTGTGCATCTCTCCCCCCACCAATCTCACCCAGGTGAATTATGCATCTCTCCCCCCCAATCTCACCCAGGTGAAGTATCCATCCCCCCCCCAATCTCACCCAGGTGAAGTATGCATCTCCCCCCCCATCTCACGCAGGTAAAGTATGCATCCCCCCCCAATCTCACCCAGGTGAAGTGTGCATCTCCCCCATCACACAGCCATGTGCTTGCAATGCAGCTCACCAAGTAACCAGGAACGTTGTCCGGCATGTTGCTCCATGAAGCGTGGTATCGTGGAGTTCTGAAGCACCATTGAATCATGGGTTGATCCGGGAAATCGGGCACAACAATGTGTGATGATTTTGTTTGAGTCACATACCATTTGCACGTTGATGAAGTGGTATAGCTTGCGGTACACTACCTCCATGGCATGTGGGACCACCAATTTCACATGGGTGCAGGGCACCAATGCAATTTGGGATGCCTGCCAGTGCATGGAAGCCAATTTTAGTGTTGGAGATCTCCTGGGCAGTCCGTGGTAGGGATATGTGGTCGCCTGTGTGCTTCAGGAGGGCATCAAGCACTTGGTTCAGCGTGCGTGAGAATAATGGTTGTGATATGTCATGAATCTGCCCTACCATGTGCTGGTAGGTGCCTATGGCCAGGAAGTGGAGCACAGACACCACCTTCAGTAGAGGGGGGATGGCGGTACGGATGTCTATGAGGCTGGCGATGTCGTTGTGTATCATGTCCACAATGGTGGTGATGGTGTCCGGTCCAGACAGTACAGGGTGTGGATTTGCTCAGGGGTTAGGTTGAATGAACTGGCTCTGATGCGAGGGATTGGGGGCTGCCTGCATGGTACAACTGCCTGCACTGGTGGGGCATGCTGTGCCTGCCTCACCCTCCTTCTCCTCCTGTGTCTACTCTGTGCTGCCTGTTGCTGTTGTTGTTGTTGTTGCTGGTGTAGCAATACAAGCATGTCCTCCAGCCCCAGTATTGCACCTAGTATTGGAATCATTTTGGTGTGGGAAGGGGTGTGGGAAGGGGTGTGGTGTGCTCCTTTTGTGCTGGCCCAGTCTACATTGCCTCCACCTGTGCTGATGGTGTGCACCTGTGGCAGTTGAGAACACTGCAAATGGCATTTTACGGGTGGTTCGCGATGCCGGTATTGCTGGCATGCTGGTATCCACTTTTAGCACCTTCTTGATGCCGGTATTTGCATGTCCGCCTGACTTGTGATGTCCTCCTGTTTACGGCATGCCGGTATTGCCGGCATGAAGGGCCACATGCCCGCGTCCATGCCGCTGTTAGAGGCAGCGTTATTTTTTGTGCTGCCAATAGCAGGTTGGCAGGTCGGAATTGACTTTCTCATGGGACTGAATAGCCTTTTGGGAAATATATTACAAGCACCCCTATGGGGTAAATAGCGTGGCAACCCCATTCATTTTTGAATATGTATTGGGAAGGTATTTATTGGATGGCCAAACACACACTATGGTACTACTAATGGGGGACCGTAAATGTAAATAGAGTAGGTCATGGAAAAACATCAAATTTGGGACATTCCTCCTCTTGTCACCCAGATCACGAGACGCAACAAGATGACACTGTGCAAGCCGTTTACAAATTTGGGTCTACGGGTTCTGAATAGCGGGCTTACAGGGGACACTCCAACTGGGAATAAGTTTACAAAAGACACTAGGCAGAGACAAAGTGACTATATATTTATTGACCGACAACATTGGAATAAAACTATCACCCTGGAGGTAAAACAGAAATGAAAGTGACCATTTCCCTGTTAAAGCAATTATATCAAGTCGCTTTGGTATTACAACCGTCCCAGGCATATCCGAGGAGGAGGGAGTGGTAAAATAATTACACTCAAATGGGATCATTTATTCCTGGAATCTATAGCTCCATAGATATATAATAGTAGTGTTCCAATTTATGAGCAATGATCCTGTACACCAGCTCCCTGTAACCTCATTATCTGGAGTTCCTTTGAGGAAATGACTAGACATAAAGCACCCTTTTTAAGCAAACCTCCTGGAATGGTGGTTAAATTCCAAATTAACGTAGAGCGCTGGTTTGATAATGAATGTGGTTAAAAAACAAAGGTGAGTTAATAAGGGCCCTTAAACCAAAAGTGAATGAGAGCAAAAAGGAAATCCTAGGCTTATGTCAGAAAATCAGAAATCCTTACAGTATGCGTCATCTGTTAGGGCATGAAGGGCTGATGGAATTTGATTTAATAAGGGAATAATCATGGGTGGGAGTGACCTTTAGTATTCCAACATATAATCTTTAGCTGGGAAGACTGGAACTTTCATGGACGGGGCCCTAAAATGGTACCCATACGTAGATAATGGCAACCATGATCAATCACGGTATTCCCAATTTCAGGCAGATTTCAATTTATCCATGAATTAAACATTGCGTTGGTCAGGTTTGCCATTTTGCTTGCCGATTTTGATGGGACCAAGTCACCCTTGATCTTCCGTCTTGTTTACCCGGATAGTCGAGCCTCCCCTTTTAGAATTAATCAGAACTTCTTTAAGTTTAAAAACGTCAATGCCAACTGCCCAAAGCCTAAAACTTCATCTGTAACCGTAGATGAAATTAAATTACATGCAAAGTCTATATGAACCATGCCATTTCTGTCATTCTTTGGAAATGGTACCAAATTGATATCCCTGGACGAAATTCGTCATAAACAAGGTATATTATTTAATAGCAATAAAATATTATGTTGATTTAAAATTGTCAAGGATGTAGCCCCGAAAATATATTTATATCACCAATATTCTTGGCAATGAGAAATTGGTGTTATGTTCTGTTACACATTCTTATTCCAGTGGGAGTCTATTCCATAAGCCTGTGGCGACGACAGAAACAGCTTGGTTGCCAAGTCTGGCGCAGTAAATTCTGGGTACTGCTATCCGAAAGTCTGCAGAGGAGTGGAGTGTGCTCGATGGAACATAGTGACAGAATTTGTGCCGTAGATATTCAGGCTCCAGGCCATTAAAAGCAGATAAACTAGGCAAAGTGCCTTAAACTCCACTCGTTGGACCACCGAGAGACAATGCAGAGAGCGCTGACCCAATGAAACATGATCGCCAGAAGAAGGAACCAAAGACTGCTCGAACTGCAGTGTTTTGCAGTATCTGCAGCTGGTCCAGAAAATAGGTAGGTTGGGCCAAGTAAAGGGCATTACAGTAATCAAATGAACTCAGAGTCAGGGAGACCACCAACTGGTCCCACAGCCCCGTCGGGAGAAACGGGAGCACTCTACGCAGAACTCGAAGCTTAAAATGACATTTATGGCAAACTGCACTGACCTGAGACTCCATCAAGAGGGAGGCCAATATTTTGATACCCAAATTCTTAATCATAGTTATAGGGTGAGGAAAAGGGCCCAGAGAGGGGGGCTAATAATCTGGTGTCCAGGAGTGGATGGCTGATCGTGGACCCACCACTAGCACCTCTGTTTTTCTGCCATTCAGTTTTAGCCAATTAAGACTGATCCAATCTCCAACTGCTTTAAGACAGGCTCTAAGCGTGGCTGCCCCAGAAGGGTTTTCCAAACTCATAGGAATAAGAATATGTGTATCGTCCGCATACATATGGCAGTGTACGCCATAAGACTGAATCCAATGGACAAGGGGCTATACATATAAATGAAAGAGGATGGAAGAAAAGGACGATCCCTGGGGGACACCACATGACAAAGCCTTAGAAGATATCATAAATTGCCACAGTGCCAGGACTTTGGAGCAGTCAGTTAAAAAAGATCCGAACCAATAAAGCTCCAGACCTGACAGGCCAGCCAACAACAACCTGTGAAACAGAATGGTATGATCAATGGTGTCAAAAGCAGTATACAGTTCTAGTAGGATGAGGACACAGCCCCCATCATGATCAACCAATCTCGCCAGGTAATCCATGACTGAAACCAGAACTGATTAATTCCCTTGACCGGGACTAAAGCCTGACTGAAATGGATTGAAAACAGAGGAGCTTTCCAGAAAAGAACTCAACATGGGAGAAACTATCACCTCCAGCAACTTATAAGGTATGTAAGTAGAGAGATGGGATGATAGTTGGACGGGAGCAGAGGATCAAGTGAAGCTTTCTTTAAAAGTGGGATTACCATGGCATGCTTAAGTATGGCTGGGATCAAGCCTATAGAAGAAGAGTTGTTGACCGCCGTAGTGACTGCGCAATAGCAGGTATAATTTGCTTTAGGATGGGGAGAGGAATGGAGTCACCGGGCAAGGTCGATTTGAGCTTCATTGTAGCTTTGATTATCGCAATCGTGTCTGTCACTGGAAATGTGGACCAGGATGATATATTCGTTGAAGCGGCTATCAGCACAGGAGCATCTATATCAACCTTAGACACTGTGGATATAGATTGGCGGATACAGTTAACTTTATCAATGAAAAAGTCAGATAGTTCATTACAGAAACGTTGAGTAGGAGGGATAGTGTCCAATGAAGAAGGAGCAGCTGATAAAGACCGAACATTTCCAAAAAGTTCTTTAGGTTGATTCAAAGCATTGGTAATTTGACCAGAAAAATGCGTACATTTAGCTAGAGTGATGGCCTGCTGATAAAGTTCAGTCTGGCCAAGACGGAGTAATCAGAGCACCATTTTCTCTCTGCTTATCTGCGCAGAAGATGGAACTCTGCCAGGTAAGGTGAAAACCAGGGTTCAAAAGGGTGTGCCCGAGTTTCATGGAGTTTAACTGGGGCTAAAACATCAGTGACTGTTAAAAGCAAGTACCAACTGAGATAGACTAGTATTTTCCTGGTCCCATAGTGCTGTTACTTTAGCTGAGATAGGAGTTCGGCTCACTATAGACCACCTGTATCTCAGAGAGAGAGGTGGCAGCGTCAGAACCGGAGCGTGTGCACCGTTTATAGTGAAAGGCAGCAAAAAATGGTCTATCCACAGAACCTCATGAGGCAGGGAGGACATGAATAGTGCACAAGCTGAGAACCGCAGATCCAGCTTGTTGCCCTGAATGTGTGTGTAACATAGAATATGTTGTAAACGGTCTAGGTCATTCATAGATCGTAAAAAAGGCTATTTGGTGACACTTTGAAATTAAAATCACCTAACACAATCAGGTCAGGGTGCTGTAATTTAAGATCGGTAACTCGATCAACAAACAAAGAGCAGTAAGTCCCATCTTGTGAAGGGGGCCTGTAGACCAGAACCACATATGCTGTTTGGGTATGAGACAAGGAAACACGCAGGAGTAAAGACGCCATTTGAACAGAGTGCTGAACAGTCAGTAGGGCACACAATATAGATGTTGGAAACATAACAGCTCGGCCACTGGTGGGCAGATCTCCTGTCAACATGTAAGATGTTGTAATCTGATGCCATGGCTTGGACCCGAGAAGGACCTGAGGTGTTGCATAGCCAGGGCTCTGTTATGAAACAGAAGTCGGGGGAAGTCTCACTGAGTAACTCATAAATATCAAAAACGTGAGCAGGAATAGAGCGTGCGTTTACTAGCAAACACTATCATTTGAAAGGAGAACTTGCAGAGTTGGTCACAGAAGGACAATTAGCAGCGACTGGCATTACTTGTGGTAAAAGAGTATCACAGGGAGCTAAGATGAGCATTGTAGTCCTGGAATACTTATAACGCCATGAAACCTGGCCATTATGTAATACCTCTGGCCCCTCAATGGCCCGGACGGCACAGACGGGCTTGCCTTTAGCGCGCCTTCCCTGCTGCAGGCTCTCTAGCTGCGCAGACAAACTCTCTCGGCACATAAGTGCCAGCCGGAAACCTCCAGAAGTGTCGCGGAAAACTGCGAGAGTAGTAGCAATGAAGGAAAGACATTACGTGTTCCCAGACTAAACTTCCCCAGTGACACTGAGCCCAATGGGGGTGTGAGACTCTTGATGAAAATCTATAGGACTGAAACTGGATTTCCTTTTATTTCGAAGACAATTACATTTTTCTTCCAGTGTATGAAAGTGCGAAGTGCAAGTGGTATCCATTGAAACACTTTGTGAATTCAAAGCGTTCTTCAATGATAAACATTTACCTACTAAAGTGCAATTATCTCAAGAGTTAGTAACCAGTACTAACCCTTTTTGAAGATTTGATGCTGCTGAAGTTGCTTTCAAGGATTTCCGGATTCTCTGTTGCTTCTTGAATAGAATAGGTCGAAAGATCTGACAGATGGATCTCCGCGTCTACAGAATTCTCAGCGTCTGTATTATATTCCACTTGAGGCACGGAGAGTTAATATTTCTGCTTACTAAAGCACTGTACGAATCAGGGCTTTATTCCAGATAGCTGCCAATTTGGCTTGTTTGTTTTTCATAGGGATACTGGGTGATCTGCACCTGCCTAACGGTTCCGGATTTGCTCTTATCCAAGAGCTTGTGGTGAGGTGCCATTTTTCTCCATTACAGAGAGTTTTGGCGTATGCAGGAATTTCCTGGATCTCGTTTTTTTATTGGAGGGATGGCTTTAATAATTTGCCCTTTGTTTCATCTTCCCCTAATCTTCCTTTGTTTAATGACATTGTTCTGTGAAATTGAGGGTGAGACCTCAATTACAAAACTGAAGCGCTGTTTCCCTCATGCTCATTTTGCAGAGTAATAATTTCACTTTCTTTATTTTGATCCATGGGCTGGCACACATTTTGGGTGTTATGCATCATATAGCGTTGGCCATGTGTTCATTCGAAAGTTGGAGTGTCTTTAGTTGTAAATTAAGGCAGGATTTGATCTTGGTTTCGCGCATAAGAAGCCTTCAACAAAGTTCAACGTGGTGGTAAGAAGAATTGCCTTGTGATTTCTAATCTCTTGGTGAATATTTTCATATAATTTCACCAACGAATTTAACACCAACTTGAGAGCAAATATTGTTGGTTGAGATGTATGTGGATTGTCATCCAGGTGTTCCTGGGTCTTTGGTGAAGTAAGATGTGCAGGGGAGGGATACTAGGTATAAAAAGCAGCTAAAGGAGATCTCGACCCATCATTACATAAGAGTGAAGGGGATTTAGCCAGAAAATCCACCGAATCGCGTAGTGCATTGAATGTTGGTGATAAAGTTAAACTGCCTACTGTAGACCACATTGCTTGTGTGTTAGGTAGAACTCCCATCTGACCAATGTTAAGTGAGGATGACACTTTGTCTCCTATAGCCGTGGGGTTTCAAGCAGAATAATTCTCCATCAGTGGGAAAATTCTGAAGATCTGCAGTACTCTGCATAAATTCTGTGATTTTTAACTGTGGCAGTTGTGAGATGGTCAGGAGAGGTGGGTTGAAAGGCTTTAGATTGTTGTTGTGCTTCATCCAATGTACTAAGTAAAATGAGATAATCGTGTGTGGCTGCAGCCGACATCCGTTGTAGCCCATATGTAGTTGACGCCATCAAAGTAAAAGTAATAGGATGGCCTACTGCAAAATTGAAGAATTGGCGACCGTACCACTTCTTTAGCTGCTTACTACCAGCGGAGGCGGTGATCCCAAAACCTTCACTTATCACAGAGCCGACGGGAGAATCTGGTCCAACCATTCAATGCTCCCTAGCCCCGCAGCAACTGCAGTAACTTCAGTATGCCATGCGAGCGCTTCACGCTCCCCTCGCATTATTAAACATGTAGTAACAGCTGACGTCGCTTCTACGAATTACACAGTAGAGATACTGCAAGTCCAACACTGCTCCTGCAGTAACTGTGGTGCACTCTCCGGCACTCTGCGCTCAGGGCGTTTCTTCCTCATTGTTGTAATTCAGACAGGAAAGTCAATTCTGCAACTTCCTTGAATGATCTCCTTGTTACCAAGATTGTTTACAGATTTTTGTCTAAAATGCCAGCAAATGGATTGGATTCACATCCTCCAGTTCGGAACCCAATTCGTACCCAAAGTCTACATAGTGATTACGTGCACTCTTCACATCATTCTCAACTGTGCACATGGAATTACAGCTGTTTAGTCTTGGATACCTCAATTTACTTTTGGACTCTGTCCTACCTAGATGTCCCAACTCTACCCACAAATCTCCATTCGGTCATACTCATGTACATTGCAGCATGGATTTTATTAGGATGAATGTGGGACAACTCCTTATTTTATCAAAGTTCTAGAGGAACCTTCTGGGATGGTATTCTGTGATTTTAATGAAAACATTTTAACGAGGTAAGTTTTACCGAAACCCAAATACCGAAGAAATACCGAAGATAATATACATAGTTGGGGGTAAGGGGTTAAAACAGGTGGAGAGAGGGTTGGGATGGGTTAAAACAATAGGGAAACGGGGTATTGAGGGGCAAGCCCGTCCCCAAATAAACAATTCAATACTTTTTCAGTATTTTGGTTTCGGTAAAATTTACCTTGTTTAAACATGTTTTGTTAAAATCACATAGATCCTTCTGGGGTGTTTTTGGAATTTTTTTCCGTTTTTTTCGTATGGAAAAAAGAAACAGATTGGCATTCATACCTTAACAAAACTGTCAAACGTAAACCTTTTTCTTACACAAGAAAATGTTCAGATGATCAGCCATCTGCAGAGCCAATCTCTCCTCTTACCGGTTGACACAATAGAAGCATTGAATCGGAAGAACGCCAATCTCCATGTCCCAATTTGGCCTCCTCATCAGCAGTTTTTCATTGAGAAGCACAAATGTCATCATAGTGTCCTTCCCTTTGCCTTCAGCTTGTTCACCTTCATTGTTCACCCAGATGATGAACTGGGCGGCCGCCTTTCGACATTGTAGAAGGATACACATCTACCCCTATTTAAATGATCGGCTAGTACAAGCTCACTAGCTTTTGGAAGGCAATTTGTCTTTGCCAGTTCTACTGCAACTTCTTTTCAGTCTACTATCCTTAGTAAACTAGAAATAATATCCACTCTGATTTCGTCTTAGTCTGATCTTCATTGTTTATCAGGTTGTTCAGACCCCAGACAGTATATAGCACCTGCAATCGGCAGTTCACATAATTTTATTTCCAGGAACACCACCATAACCTAATGTTTCCTATATCTCTTGAGGCGTTGTACATCTTGGCAGTCTCCGTTGCTAGGCTCAAGATGTGCAAGATGTTATCACAACGTCTATGCAAGTGATTGATGGCTTGCAACCTCAATCATCCCCAACCCCAATTTCTCAAAGCAATCAGCAGTCCATCAGGTGTGGGGTCAGAGATACATCCTGACCTTTGAAACGCAGGCACTCATGCCACATGTGGATACCTCACATCTGCTGGAATGACAATTCCCACAGACCGTGGTAGTATTTTAACTTCTGCGCCTCTCAACTAAAATCTAATAATTGTTGCCTTATCCATCTGGTGGCCAGGTAATCTCTAAAAATATGTCATACATGGTTATAGTATTGTGACTAATAAGGGCACATCATTATGAAAGCAACCTCAATTTAAAATCAGGAAAGTGTCAATCCGGTGATCCCAGGTCAATGAAATCAAGGCAACATATATTAATGGCTAGCCTGGAAGTCTCCACTGCTCTCGGACAATAGCCAGGATGATGCCTTCTTTTGATTCCCTGGGAGCAAGGTCCCCCTGCTTCCCTTCAGAGCACAGGGGCTCTCACCAGGCAAGCTCCTGGATCACTGTTGGAAAAGGGTTCTCATCTACCAAATGCCACCCTCACACCAGGCTGTTGCATACCAAAGGGATTTTGTAGTCAGCAGGCTGCTTAGGAAGAAGCTGGAGTTAGAGTAGCTAGAGAGGACAGGTGGCCCAGAGAAGGGGTTCCACCATCCTGGTTTCTGTTGAGGCTCTCGTCCGTTCTGTCCCCTCCATTTACTGCAGAACAAGACACTCTTGGTATGATCTAAGAAAGCAAGGGTCACTTTTTACAACAACAGAGACAAATCTGTTACATCAGGCTTTCTTGGAGCCAATTCACTGTGACATGTTGTCTTTTGTAAGGAGTGGGTCTCCCACCACTTCCTTGATTCAACTTTGGACATCAGAAGAAGAATACACGTTTAGACATCTGCTGGGATAGACGTCCATTCAAAGGTTCCCTGAAATAGAGCTCAAGCCAGAACGCGCCAAATGCAGTGGAGAGCTCTGTTTCTAACTATCCCTAGGAAACATAGAAGGTGACCTGTTGTGGACCAAGGCCTCCCAGTCTGCCAGGCACACCCTATGCGGAGGGAAAAGGACTGGTGGGCAAAGCGGTGGAGTGGGGCCAAGCACGGGATTGCGTGTATGCCCTCAGTTTGCTTTCTGTTATCCAAATAGTTTTTGCAAGGTGAGAAGCTCCGGCCAGGTCCACATTGCGGCTGCCATCTCTGGAGAATGGAGGAAATGGGAGTATGGACTAGCTGTACAAATCTTATTCAGCCGAAAGGCTTGGTCTGCATGAACCAGACGCAGCCATGCCACAAATTCTCATTGGTTGAATATGCCACAAAACAAAGGGTCTTGTTTCCCCCAGTCCTCCATGGCACTAGATTATTATTAATTTGACACACATATTGCCTGCAATAACTTTGTTTTAATACCGTTTAAGGTTGCTGAAAGGTTGCACGCTTTATCTCACCAGCTGCTGACAGCTTCATGTCAGCAGCTTGGACCCTACATGGTCTCCTTTTCGCAGAATCACCTGAGTCCAGGACTCATCCACCGTCCTGGTGGATTGTGATGCTGGAAATGCATTTGAGGGAAAGGGCCTCCATATCCTTGTCCTTTATAGCTTTAGCATGTGTATTCTGTCTTGTTTCCCACACAGGAGTTCATGTGGGACTCCTGGCGGTGCGGCTCTTCCTCCTTTTGGTTTGGTGAACAGACCCTTGGGATACTCTTATGGAACCCACGGGTGGGAATACGACCCTGTACTCCTAGTGTATGTTTTTGCGCACCTGTGTGAGGCCCACAGAGCAGGGTATGGGCTGGTGGCAGCTCCTTGCTGAATGTGACAGGTTCTCTTGAGTATCCTCCATTTTGGGATACCCAGGCCCTGCCATTGGAATCAGTTGATTCCTGATAGGAAACAAGATGGCCCCTGTGGCCTCTTGCTTTCAATTGCCTGTTACCTTATATTCCCAAAGTCCCGGGAAGCCCTGACTCTGTCCCTTCCCCCTGACTGGCTGTTGGGTGGAAGTTCCATATATGGTAGTGTGGGGAAGTCCAGGCCAGACCGGCTGGAGCCTTCCCAATTACTGTATGTTGTGGGTACGCCCGTGGGGAGGCACCTGGGTGAATGGAGTGTGTGACGAATATGCATTTCATGTTATGGGTGTCTAGTATCTGGTGGTTGACACAATGACTGAGACAGCCCTGCTCGAAACTGGTATGAATGCAGTGTGGAGTGCTGAAAGGCAGAGTACTTGTCCGAATCCACATTCCGTGTTGTGAGTGTCTGAATGCAATGTGAGCCTGATTGGCTGCCTGGCTGCCTGAATGCCCTTCTGAATGATTGGTTGCCTGCCTGAGTGTGATCCAGCAGAGTGAATGGGTGATCAACAGTATATCTGGGGCCCTCTCATGGATGGAAATCGTTCAGGAGCTGAAGTTGATACTTGATGCTTACTCTCGAAGCCGAGCCAGAAGTAGAAGGTGAACCGCTGTTCCCTTCGACGCAATCTGAAAGCTGCTGTGCCTTCAAGAACTGATCCAAGAGAGGACTTGGCTAGGAGACCTCTTCCCGATCTTCGAGGGACCATCGTGCACCAGCTGATCTTTGCCAAAGCTCCCTGGACATCAGACCCTCGAAAGGCTGCCGACCCGAGACGGGACCGCAGTGCTCCCTTGCCTAAGAACATTGAAACAAGGACTCCCTTGCTCATCCGGTCGACTGCTTTCATCCTGCCAAAGAAAATCAAGGCCGCCGACAACTGAGGAGAATCCACCGGTGGGTTTACCGTCACCCGAAGACCGCACAGACGCTGACAACTCGACGCCCTTGCTGGGCCAATGTTCTTCATTGCGGCAACAAACCCTTGTTGTCGCGGTACACCGCATGCCTCAGCTTGCAGGACGTTTTTGACTGATAGTCAACGAGCACCGCAAGAACTGAAGCTGCTGCCGCAACAACCGTGTTCACCTTTTTTCTTCACCGACTCTCAGTGACCCGTGGCTCCTGCTTTAAAGGGAGTGCACTCAAGAAGGGCCCGTCGACGACTCACCGAAGAACTCTATGAAACCAGGTACTTTGGGGTTGTGGAACCTTTTAAAAGGACTCAAGACTATATAGAGCATAATAGGACTGGGCCTGTCAAATACGCTTTATTTACAGGTTGCCCAGTTGGGGGGATCCTCGCACAGAACCGTCTCATAGTAGTGGGATAGACTGTTCTGTCATTGCTTGATTTAACTTGCTTTCTTTCTGTGGTCTATCGTTGATTCATCTTACCATCTGATTCGTATGTTATTGGGGCTGTTAGCCGTGACACATTTGAAAGGAATCCATAGTTAAGAGTGGCACCACATAGACCTGTATATATTTGCCATTATAGTATTGCCAGAGTACAAAGTGTTTTATTGTGATTGTGTATATAACCTTGAACCTTATTTATATAAAGACTGTGTTTTCATTAACATAGTGTGTGGACTTTCCTTTGTGGGTGCTTGGGGACTTCACTGTACTTAAGAACCAGCCTGCATCACGAGAGCTAAGCCTTCATTGCTCGCCCACGTTTTACCAAATTAGAGAACCTTGGCTGGGGTGCTCTTTGCCTCTCATTTACCACATAGAGAGCAGGAGTACAGACGTCCCCTTCCGGTGCTTTACATGGATCATCTTAGCAAACCCTCTGCACTTGAAAAAGACCCTTTTTATGGTCATAAGATGTGTTGGCTGTTCCTTGCAAATGCCCTAAATTTGTGGCTGTCCTTTCTATATTCTCTGTACTGGTTGCACTTTGTAAACACACAACTCGCATAGCATATCCACGCCCCATCTGCTATGATGTGTCTTCTCTTCTTTAGTGTGATAGCGCAATAAAGCATAACTTTGGTACACCAATTCTGCTCCACGCTCAGGGGCGCCACCAGACATTTTTCATAGGGGTGGTCTGATGAGGTCACTGGAGGGGCACACCAAAAAAACACTTAAATGAATTTCAGGCAGGTGGGGGGTGGGGGGGGGTCATAGCGTTTTTATATGGGTGGCTGTGTCCAGGGTCGGACTGGAGCATAAAATTGTCCCGGGCACCGATGACAAAGTGGCCCACAGTTGCAAATGGGAATTCATTCCCTTTGTGAAGCTGTTTGAATAGAACCCAATGGGGAGGTTGTTGATCAAATGTGCTGCACTTTGTTGGAAGAATATTTAGTCAGCAACACTTGTCAAAACTATTAGCCGCATTGTGCAGTAATTCATCAAACTGGCCCACATTGTCCTAGAAAGTGCCCCACTTTGACCCAAAAAAACTGGCCCACACAAGCATTTTGCGTTTTTGGTTCGGCCATGGCCTATTGCCCTATAAGCCAGTCCAAGCCTGGATGTGGCCCCGCTTGGCCACCCCTTGGTGCCGCCTCTGACCACGCCCATAGTTGCCTTCCTTTCTTGATTACTGTTTATTGCTGTGCCTGACCCGTCATGGTGCAGTTCCTTAGTTCCTTACCTAGGCACATGCTGAGGGAGAGGCGTCTATATTTGTTTTTGAATACCTTGCAGACCAAGCGCAGGTGATTTCAGTCTTCATGCCGACCCCCACCACCCCCCCAGTGTTTTTGGACTAGCAGTACGTTAGTCATTACACTGAGTAACCTTACATTTTTGCATTGTGCTTGTACTTTCTGGCACTCCCGCTATTTCCTTCGTTACCTTTATACCAGACCCGCTCAGGAGCAGTACAAAAACATGTTTTCTTTCTTGAGCAACATTTTGTAGCCTATGGGTTCCCCGTGTGTGTACTCCGCTATTTACCGTGCAGCAAAGACTGCTTTGTTGTCTCTTTCAATAGTTTGCTTTTAACAGAACTACTTGGAATCTTTCTTTTTTCTAATAATTATTGGTTTCTGAGCGGTTTCCCAGAATCCTTTCTCGACTTCTCTCCCTTATTTACAGCGGGTTTCCCACGGTGGCAGAAGTGGCACATCTTTTGTGTGTGCAATGTTGCATTTTGAAATCTTTAGTTCTCGTTTTGAAGAGCTGGCTGTTCACAGAACACAGGAATAAACACTGTATGAAGAGGATCCTACACAACATGGGACACGCAACACATCTCTGACAAAAACCCAAAGAAGCACAACAGAGAGCAGCCAGAAAACAAGAATGATTACTTAACATCTTCTAGAACAATGAAAGCACTTGACGTTAGCACTTAAAACCAGACGGCTGGAAGCTATCACTCCTAGAGTGTGGGGCATATAGAACATATCACACAGAGCACAAGAAACACAACCTATAACAGCTTGAGCATGAGTGCACTATGCAATGCACTCAGAACACACGAGAAACAGTACCTTCAATATGAGAAGCACAGCACAAAGCGCTTAGAACAAGGCATGGCCACGACATAGACTTTGAGCTGCACAATATAGCTATAACCTGGAACAGGCGGTCTGGAAACATTGGCTCTGCAGATGGTTTCGACTACAACTCCCCTCAAATCCATCCAGCAAAGCCAATGGTGAAGGATCATGGGGGTTGCAGTCCAGAATATCTGGCGGGCAGCAGGTTCCAGACCCCTGACCTAGACCATACCTGCAGCACAAAGCACCTAGAACAAGGGAAGCCCAGAACATAGCACCCCCCTGTACTAGAAAAGCAGAACTTCAGAACATGTAACATGTGGGTCAAGATTATCTAACATTTGCACTGGCGCAGAAAAGTGAGCAAATGCTTTGATAATGCAAAATGTAGCAAACCGATTTTGTCACCATCCATATTATCTAAAAGCGTTTGCACTAGGCCAACCATTAATGAGGCTGTTCTTTGCACTATATTTGCTGCATAACATACAACAAAAGGTCTATACTAAATGTGTTTATATGTAACGTAGCGAGCTTCAAAAGAAAACAGCCTGCGGCAATATTCGTCTTTTTTTTTTTTTTAGATGATACCAATTGGGGATAAAACTGTTTGCTTCATTCTCTATCATTAGACCAGCAAAAGTGGTGCTCAATTCATTTGCTCCACTTTTTTGCACACATGCACCCTCCAGGTCCTACTGTTCACTTTTTCTCACTTCTGAAAAATACTCCTTGCTCGTTTCGAATCGAATCTAAGCCAACTCGGGGCGAAGAAAGAAGCAAGCACACTGTTCAATCACTTAAAAACAGACACATGGAAAAATCCTAGAGAGCAAGCTTGAGGTTCATTACGCATACACGAAGAACAGACGTTTGCCGATCGAACTGTCTTTCCAGAGAGTTAGTGGAGGAATAGTTGTTAGGTTCAGTCCAAAAAATGCCAGTCCCAGCCCACCTATAAAGGGAAACGCTTTCAAAGAGATCCTTTCTCACAAAACTACAAACTTTGGTTCAATGGTCTCGGGAGGATAGCTCGGGGGCAACGTGCTCGCCTTGGAAGCAAAAAACGACACGGAGCACCACAGGTTCGATCCCCAGGTCCGTGCTTAGAAACCTCTGGGTATTAAGCGCATATAAATAACCCCTCCTCATGCACTCTTATAGGAGGGTTTATCTTGGACTACTGTATCTCTGGGAGCCGTCCAGTGGTTCCTTCTTACAGCCTAATGCGGGATGGCTATGGTGCGGTGGGAGGCTTGTTTACTTTGGGCTGAGGCTGGATTCTTCTTGGGGTTCTCTGCATAATCCATCCTTATTGCAATCCTTCTCCATCCTTATTGCAATCCTTCTCTTGAGGCTACCTTCTAGAGGGCATCACGGTGATGTTGGGTCCACAGGAGTGTTGGGTCAGGTTAACTGATGAACTGCCATTGAGTAGTTCTAATGTCGTCTCCTTTTTAAGGTGCGACACAGTTTCATTACTACCTGTTTTTGTGTCAAACCCAGATTGCAAAGGAAAGCGGAGTACGTTTCCATGCTAAACAGCGTCCAGTTTTTGGGGGTGCTGTGTTCTTACAGTGAAGGTCAGATTCTTCTTGGGGGCAACTCCTGCAAAGACAAAAGAACAGACAATGTTTAACTCAATATAAAATTAATGATAAAAAACGCACACACACCCTGTGATTCCACTTCTAGCAGAGCATTTTGATGAAACTCTGTTCTATTAGTCCTCCAAAAACCAGGATGGAAATTAGGTTGTGTGTGGCTTGGTGTCCTCCCAGCTCTCCCTCCCTCACATGTTCTCCTCGACTCTGGCTCTCTCTGTGCACATGTAAAGATTAGTGAGAGGAAACAGCTGCTGGGTGCGCCAGTGGGCCTATACTGGTTATGGTGGCAGAGAGCTTACTCAACAATTTGCCCGTAGTCCTCTGTTCTGGTCCCTTCATGCTGTGTTCTGGCACAAAGCCGAGTGAATCCGACCGCGAGGAACAATGCCAGGCATGTAGTCTTGCAATGTTTATTGGCGGGTCTATTTACAAGGATAAGCAAATTATTTCCGACTAGAATGTCTTTCACAAGTCATCCTATGATTTACATGGCCGTGCCCATCACTGGGTGAAGTATCTCCCTCTTGAACTTTCTGTTTCTTGACTGAAGTATTGAATAGTTTAAGTATGCTGGCAAGGCCTCCGGTCCAGTGTGCTAGTTGCCTCCTGGATCTGTGCCAAACTGTGAACCTGAGCCAGTTCCTCAACTAGGCCCAGAGCTGTAAGCTGACAAGAGGTCACCCTATAATGTCTACTGGCTTATCACTAGGCCCACCACCACCTCATCTCTCAGGGTCCCTTAAGGTCCTGGCTCTATGACTCACCAGCCTGTGTCTCTCTCTCCTCTTTGATGTCTCACCACTTACTCACATCTGTGGCCCATTGTCTACCGCGCCACCCCCCTGCTCTCATGCACCTCCACAACTCTTTGCTAATTCCTACACCTGCCCAAGACTTCCTTGTGTGTTAGTTTTAGGGTCCCCCTTTTCCACACTATCACCTTATACTTCTCTGGGCCAGCTCTTCCCTTCTCTCCAAGCACCGCCTCTCCTCTCGAATGTCTCTCTACTATCAACACCCCCTCTCTTCCCACCCTCCTCCTCTCTAGACTCATGATGTTCCACGGCTACAGCTTTCTTCTCACCCTCTTCCTCTATCCATCTGCTGATGTTCCACCTCTCCTAGTTTCCTCTCTCCCTTGCCTTCTCTTTTCTACCAATTCTGCCCTCTCATCCAGCCTCATACGAATATACTCCTTCTCCAAACGCTCGCACCCTCCTGGGCGACTCTTTATTTTTATTTATATTTTTATTTTATTTTTGTACTTATGTAGCACCCAAACCCAAAGGTATCACAGCGCTGGTACAGCATAAGTAAGAAAAGAAAATACAGACAGTACATAGCTGGTTATGCATACCATAAAAAGCCACGTTATTAAGAGTTTTCTGCCGGTAAGGTGTGATGTTTCATTTCATGTGTACAGGGAGAGCGTTCTGGAGGGAGCGGCCAGTGACGCAAAAACTGGATCCCCCTGCTTGCTTGCAGTTGAATCTACACGTGCACAGTTCCAGGTAGGAAGAGGAGCGCAGGGGACGTACCAATGTTTTAGCTACAATGCGCGGAAAAAGGTAGGAGGGAGCATTTTGGTGTCGACATCGGTGGCTAATGCACAATGATTTAAATTACATTCTTGCTTTGATAGGAAGCCAGTGGACCTCTCATCTTGAGGTGGCTATGTGGTCTGAGAGCTTTAGACCTAGTGCTGGCCTTAGTACCTTGTTTTGTAAGGATGGAGTTTAGCAAGGTTCTTAGAGGACGTGCCTGAAAAAATAACATGACAATAATCAAGTTTGCTGCATATGATGGCTCGTACGAAAGTCAGGCAGTTCTCCGGGGGGATACATTTTCTACTAAGGGTGATGAGTTTAGCTGTGTAGACAGTAGCAGAGACAAGAGCATTGATGTGACGGGTCATGTTACGTTCAGCATCAAGGTATACCTCCAGCTTCTTCACATGTTTTCAGACTTGGACGGACGTTCCGTCGATAGGAAAGGACGAGTAAGAGGGGTCCATGGAGCTTAAGTGGTGAGAAGATCCCACACGTAGTAAATCCGTTTTCTCGTTGTTGAGGCAGAGATTATGGACGGCCATCCAGTTGTGAATGACGCTGTATGTTTGGTTAATTGATTTCGAAGTCTTGGTATTAATTCCCTGATAATGGAAGTAAAATGTATGTGTCATCTGCAAAGTTTGTGTAAGGTATGCCATGGGAATCTAGATGGTCGAAGAGGGGTTTAGTGTAATTGTTGTAGAGAGCAGGGGAGATGCATGAGCCCGGGGGACAACACGATGGACAGGGATGGGCTAGAGGCGGCGCCAATAAAGACCATGGAGGGGCGCTCGCTCAGGAAGGATTTAATCCAGAGGGCCACTTCTTGGGTAAAGTTAAAGTTTGACACAAGGTGCTGGCAGAGGATGTCGTGATCAACAAGGCCAAAAGCAGCTGAGAGGTCGAGGTGGAGCAGGGTGGTGATGTTGCCTGAGTTTTGGATATTGTTGAGTTGGATTTTGAGGTCTAAGAGAGCAGATTTTGTACTGTGTTTAGGCCGGAATGGAGATTGTCTGGTCCCAAGTAGCTTGTGTTCTGCGCAGGTAGTATAGCTCAGTGGTAACACTCTCGTCTTGGAAGGAAGATGGCACAAAGCAACACAGGTTCGAATACCGGGTCCGTTTTTTTATAAAAAAAAACAATTATAATTAAAAGTTAGGTTTGAAACTGGGAATAGGGGATGCAGTCAAGGTTTTCAGGAAGAGAGGTTCTGTAGTTATGGGTCTGTAATTTGTGGGGAGGGGAGAATCTAGGGATGGTTTCTTGATGAGTGGGGAAACCCAGGCTGCTTTGAGGCAGGTGGGGACATTGTTGGCAGAAAATGAGGCATTCAAAAGATCAGATATAGCCGGTGCAAGGGTGGAAGCGCATACTATGTGGGCTGGGCATCGGTCCCCTTTGCAATTCGAGGGTTTCAGATGCTGTATCATGTTAATTATGTCTTCCGAGGTAACAGGGGAGAAGTGGAATTGTGAAAGGGGTTAGGTGAGGCCAGGGAGGGGAAACCAAGCAGAGGGTTTGGCTGGAAGTAGTAGTTTCTTCTCTGTGATTTTGATTTTAAGATTCTCAATTTTATCTGAAAGGGCTGATTGAATGGTTGAGGACAATTTTTATCAATAAGGACCCATGAAGGGGTGGGTTGCTCCAGTTCTTTAAGGATGGCAAAGTGTTCTTTAGAACTGGAGCTGGCTTCATTGATCCAATTGTTGAAGGAGTTAGCTTTGGTCGTGATGAAGGTGTTTTTGAAAGCTTTGAAGGCAGTGAGAAAGACGTCATGATTTAAAGGTGTGGGTTGTTTTCTCCAGGTATGCTCACTGGCTCGTTTGAGCTGGCGCAGGGAGATAAGGCTGTCTGTAAGCCAAATGTTGGCACTTCTGTAGGGTTTGGTAGATTTGGGCTTCAGTGGGGCATGTTGGTTGATAGTGAACGAGAGGGCCTCTGTGATTCGGGAAGCATGGGCCAGTGGAAAATTAGATGTGACAGTCGTATTTAGTGTGACGAGCCAGTCCAGGGTACACCTTTTAGAGTGAGTGGGTCAGTGGATTTGCTGGGTGAAGTTAATTGCCTCAAGAGATCTGGTGAGGTTGGTAGCTCTGGTCTCGGCCTGTCATTGAAGCATAAGTTGAAATCACCCAGCAGTAGAAACTTGGTGGCAGGATTTATGAGGGGGGAAAAGAGGAGGGGGATGTCCATATCGGGGGAGTTCTGGTGGTTAGGGTGGCTCTATATGGCCTTATATAGGCCCCTGGCCCAGGATTTCAGGCTTCCACTGTTCTAACGGCCTTCAAGTGTAGTAGTTCGGCATATCCAAATTGATTGGCTGGTTGATCTCATTCTATGTGCCAACTCTTTTGGCCGAAATCTGACGGGTATGAACTGATAAAAGCTTGTGGTACCATCTTGGTTATGTTTCAAGTGACAAGACCAATGTCGCTCTGCGGATCCATTCACACTGCTTGTGGAAAGATTGAGAGTGCATAGGAATCCACCCTCTCTGGGATCTACACTGTAAGCAATACTTCTGACTCTCACATTGTTTGGTTCATGCTGCTATCATATCCCGATGATGTAGAAGGGCAGCAAGGGGACTGGAAGCTAGTACTCTCTAGGTGAACTGTATGGGGCACTCTGTTTGTTTGTTTGATTAATTTATAATGCGCACCAGACCCGAGGGTAAGAGGGCGCAGCAGTACAGAATATGGAAAGCTTACAAGGGTTACAGAAGGTACAATTTACATTTTACAATGTGTTAATATAAACAGGATAAGGCAGTAATGCAGTAAATTATATACAGGATATGATACAGTAAAGTAGTTGCCGGTAGTGTAACATAGGAGCAATACAATACTCTAGCCTTGGCCAAAGCAAGGTCTGTTCTCCTCTCTATCCCCATCCAGGCCCAGCATCACAACACGAGTAGAGGCACCCTGCCTTGTAATGTCAACGTCATGGGACAATCAGGGGCTTCCTCCTAGCTCCCTAATATTTAGTTGACTGTCTGAGATTGATTCTGCTCAGTGCCCTCCCCAAATTCTCTTCCCTTGTAATCTTTCCTTCTTTGGCTCTCTCCTACACAGCCTACCTTCCAGCACCAATCCTGAATCCAATCTCTACTCTTCCTCTGATTTCTTTGACGTAGCATTGGGGCCTGCTAAAGTGCTATATGTGATGATTTGACCAGCAAGATGTCATGATTTCACACCCTGTG
Source organism: Ambystoma mexicanum (assembly GCF_040938575.1). Lineage (NCBI taxonomy): Eukaryota > Metazoa > Chordata > Amphibia > Caudata > Ambystomatidae > Ambystoma > Ambystoma mexicanum. Next base: position 311,578,226 of record NC_090921.1, read on the forward strand.
AGATCAGGTGACTCGTGACACAATGTTATGGCCCATGAGATATATTGAGAGGCCAGGGAGAGCTGGTGATGTTGGAGGGCTAGAGGTGTTGGGAAAGCCATGTAGGGTCCGGCTGTGCTGCGGAGTAGTGGCGAAGGTAAGACAAAGAATTCATAAGCGCCAGCAGTGACGATACGCGCATACCATGCCTTTAGCAAGAGAGCAGAACGCCACGCAGAAGGCGGGAGGGAGAAGTAGATCACCATCTCTAGCTGGTAGAGAGACGTGTGACTGCAGGTTGCATACAAAATTATCCATACTGGATGCAGGGGATACAAGAAATGAAATCCTGTCACATGAGATGTTTGCAGACAGCCGGCAGATGGGCAACACTGAGAAGAACACAGGAAGGAAAAGAGTAGCTCAGCTCGGTAAAGTCAGTGGGGAAATTGATTGAAAGCAGAAAAGCCTGCTGGCTGAATCCTGGATCGAAAGTTCCTGGCCGAGTTGGAAAATGACTTACAATGAGAAAGACTGCATGCTGCAACTTGAGGGCCAAGTTCTTACAGCCAATTCTGAATGCAAGTAAAGCTGCTAGCTGGATGCTGGAGAACATGTTCTTCTAACCATCGAGAAATGAGTGCCAAGATAAATGCTGCAGGCTGTAATTTGAGGGTCCAGAGTAAGCAGGACGGCGGAATTCCAGACAATTCTAAGCATTGTGTATCAGTAGTTGACTGGAATTCCAGATCCCTGACTGCTTAAAGTACCCACCATTCTCTTCCTCACTGTGCTGCCCCCACTCACCTTCTTCGCCCTGAAGCCTCTGGCACCACTCTGCACTCATGCTAGCACCCTAGGCCCAGCTCACTGGTGTTCCCCACCCTCCTCTCTACACCGGATGCCAGCACACCTCTGCTCTTACTTACATTGTGCCGGCAACCGCAACAGACGTGGTCCTTCCCTTCTGTGTATGAGTGTTGCATCTCCATGCCAACCGGAACTTAACACAATCTCCCCATGTACTTTTTTTCTTTGCTGGTATCTACTTAGAACCCTGCACCTTCCCACCCATTGGGGCAAAGGTTCATGGCTATCAAGTGCCTGAAGCCCTCATTAACAGCCCTCGCTTCACCTGGGATCGTAAAGTCAGGCTTTGTAGGAATTAATTTTCACTGTTCCCAGTGCGCTAAGGCGAAACATAACGAAGATATAAACCCTGTGCGAACATGAAGGGCGACTTTGTAAAACATCTGAAAAAACGCAGTGTAAAGAGAAGTGCTATATTCTGGAACTTGAAGGAAAAGTTCCCAGTGCCACTGAAAAAGTGACTGAAAAGAGGAGCACTGCTTGCTTGAACTTTACAGGAAAATTCCTAGAGCAATTAAGAATGTGTTGGATGATAGCGCCTGGTGATTGCCTGGTGATTTCCTCTCAATTCTTCTGGGCGGAGGACTGGATAGCCAATCTACGGGTAGAGGAATCCGAAGTTGACCACTGGTGTTTGGTGGGGCCCTGGAGGTCCAGTCACTGCACGTATGTGGGGGATGGATGATGGGCGAGCAATGGTGAGGGTGAGTCATGGTGAAGGTGAGGCTAGTGAGGTCCTGCACGTCTGTGTGAGAGGTGAGCGTGGCTGGGAGTTGCCGGGTAGAGTCCGCACTGGTTGGGAAGTGAGGATCCTGAGGTAGCGCTTGGCCTGGATAGGCAGTAGTAAACAGGGGGAGCAAGTCGATAAACTCGGGTGTGAGGGCTTGCAGTGTAGGCATGGCTGGGGCCAGGCGGAAGTACAGGCGGCTCAATGGTAAGAGCAAGGCCGTGTGGAGGCTAAGATAGAGGGATGTCGGCAGCCGTGGTATGCGGCAAAGGTGGATGGCATGTGTGCGCCTTGCAAATTAGAGCAGCCCGGTGCGCGTGTGCGAGTGAGGTCCCGGGCAGAGGTGTACTGCCAGAACAATATGGTGCAGTGCGTGCAGTGCGTGCCCTTAAACCCAGATGGGCAAGGCTTTCTCGATGTGATATGCATGGGCCTACAACCACCCTGCATGCACTTACCACGCCTATCTCGGCATCCCCCAGTTGATACATTTACCATACTAACTACACGTGGCTCGGCCATTTTAACCAACCACCACCATGCCGGGGATCAGGCACTCACACACTCTGTACCCCCCTACTTGGACACTACTCCTTTCAACACTCTTGCATCCCCCAAGGCATATTTCTCTGAATGGCTGCCCTCATCCTGGGTTCCCAGTAGCCCGGACCACCCTGGTCACTCTCAACCTCCTCTTCCTTGAGGCACCTTCTCCGCATGGTTGCCCTGTCTCTGGGCTCCACTAGCGTGGACACCACTGGCCAACATCCCACCCCTTTGTTTCAGTTCCACCCAGAGACCCCACCAAACACCAGTGCTCAACTTCTGATTCCTCTACCCACAGATTGGCTATCCAGCCCTCCGCCCAGAAGAATTGGGAGGCAATCACCAGGCAATCACCAGGCGCTACAATCCTATACAGGATCACCTATCATTGTCCTGGTAAGCACCAGTCCTTATCCCTTATATGACTTAGATTATGCAGCTTGTCCTTATTCTAACCCTTCTCCACCTTGCTCTCCCACCTTCCCCACCCCGACCTTCTCTCCTTGGTACTCTGACGTCATCGCAACATGATTAATGTAAAATTGCTATAGGCAGAAATGTCTAATTATACTTGCCTAAATTGTACACATGATTTGTTTTGCAAACTGCCAATTGTCACGTCACTACCACCACTCCTCACACACCTCCACCTGTATATGCCATGTGATCAAAAATATTGTTTATAAACTATATAATATGAATAACCTCCTACTGATGCGCCGATGCTTTGTGCACAACTGTCACATCACCACACCATCACAGCCTTGATAAAGATTACGGTCGAAACACGCGTTGGCTCTCCTTTTACCTGTACCTAGCACATTGCTAGACTTCAGTTCATGTGTGTAACAACATTAAAACCCTCACTGGTGACAACAAGTCATGAGTTTTGCTCCATTATTTCAATATCCAAGAACTAACGCACTAACAGCTACAACAAAGGGATGAAAAACCACCCGCCAGCGCCATTAACCAATAAGGTTTGTCAAATTATCCAATATATCACCCCTTGGGAACATTGGAGTTTTGGTTCCCAGACAAACAATGTGCCAGGACCTAGGCCTTATTTCAGCAACCCACTAACTTTAGTCATCAGGGGTCCGCTTTGCCTTCAAACTCCAACCAACTGAACTCAATTAAGAAAGTGATTGGATAAGAGGAAGACTACATGCTGGAAACTGAAGGCAAAGTTCCTTGAGTCAGTTGAGAGGCTGATTGAAAGGGGAAACTCTACACTTTGAAACGTGAAGTTAACGTTCCCCAATAACTTGGTAAAGATCCATTCTAGAAGGAGCCTTCATGTTTCCCACTATGATCCACGCGAACCTCGAGTGGTTACAAGACCTGGCAGAGGAGGCGGATGCATAGGTTCTATTCATGAAGAGGGGTTTTGCTTGCTCCCTCTTATTTAACTTATGTATGAATTCTTAAAAGACACACAGAAAAAGGTAAGCCAAGATGTACTAAATGCTGGCTCCCAAAGGCTACCTGAATGTCAGAAAATTTGTGAGAAAGTAACCCAGCGCTTGCTAACTGGTGTATAATGGAGTATTCATAAGTGGTTGGTTTGGATTAAGAATTTATTTTCAATATATCAGATGTGCGTGCCCATTTGGGGGTGGTTACATTCACCCGGTAATCCTGAAACCTAGTTACAAATGACCTTGGTGGGCACGAATGCACAGACAATGAATCCAATTTGAATGTATCTTTCAATAGATTTAATTAATATCAAACCTTCAATCTCAAAAGAATAGTCATTCATAGCTCCATCAGTTAGCACAAATGTTCATTAAATGAACCTCTACTGGTAATTCATTCATTCATTACAGTTTTACAGTCAGATGTTAAATCAATAATTTCTAAACCTTTTACATGAGAAAGCCAAGCCTTTATTCATCATTCATTTGGTGCAATGACAAATCAATCTAATGCAACAATTGTACATGAGAAAGCAGTCACTTGTGCACGTTCCCATGTTTCCCCTATACCGGGAGTGTCCAACTCCAGCCCTCGAGGGCAGGAATTGTGATTGGTTTTCAGGATACCCCTCATTTCATTTTCATGAGAATAAAGGTGCATACATTTAGAATCGTTGCATGCAAATTTATCCCATGAAAATTCACGAGGGATATCCTGATACCCATCAGGATTCCGGCCCTCAGGGCCTGGAGTTGGACATCCCTGCCCTATACCAAGCTTTGTCAGGGCCAATACATGTGTATTCTATTGATACTGATTCTGTGCACCAACATTTCATGCTAGTGGTTATAGGTGCGGTGGTTTCCTTATGAATTTTGCAAATTGGTTAACTAGATATGGCAGAAATTGTTGTGGATAGAAATTTCCACCGGTCTGTCTGTAACTCAGTTGTTCCTATCTCTGGTGTTCTCAGTTGTTAATAGATTGTTTGCTCTTGGTATTCATGTTTATATATCCGGTGTGGCAATACTGATCCTTCTAATAATGATGTGTTCATCTTTCTCCCTCTCTCAATGTGTACGGCGATTCATAGACGACTGCTTTTCTTCTATGGGGAAGACGTGGCATTCATGGGACGCATTTCTAATGCACTCCAGTTATTGATTGATGAATACACATCATTCACGGGAGCAATATGAAAGTGACATTTTAAATATGTCTATCCTAATAGTGGGAAGGCGGCTATGTTTTAAGAGAAACTGTTTTGTTGATGGGATACTACTAGTCGAAGTCGAAGAGTTTGACTACCTAGCGGTTCACTTACATGTGAACTCAACGTATGGTCCATTTGGTGAGACAAGCAGTGTGGGTGGAATTGACAAGGTTTAGGAAAGAAATATCTGGAGTGGCAACGCACAGGAATAATCCTCCAAGCCTTCATGGCTGAAGTGGAGTGTGTGTGGTTTTGATGATCCTGGTGTAATTAGAAAAGCAGATGTTTATAGAAAAAAGTTGGCCCTGCCAAAATCAGCCACAATATATGTAAAGCTTATTGCACAGGTTGTGGAATATGGGGAGGACCTTGTGATGACAGAACCGGCGCTATCATGGTTCTCTACTTTATTTTTAAAATGTTTTTATTGGCATTTAGTTAAAGCCAGTTATGCATTGCGGTGTAACACATTCTGTTCAGATCATGCAACTATGCCAAGTTTTAACAATAACCTTTAAAGAAACAAAGCAAAACAAACGGTTTCCTGCTAAAGTCTTTGGGGCTCATTACGAGGTGGGCGGTAAGTAACGGCCCTTACCAGCATGGAGTAAATACTGTGTCCGTGTTGCTTCAAGGCCGCTATTAGAGGGCCATTACGAGTACGCGGGCATGAGCTTTGCGCCATGCCGGTAACGACCTTACCGCCCTGCCGTTAAAAGGTGAAAAATCGCCTTTACCGGCATTGCGCGAAGTGTACAAACTTATACCTGCAGCATTTCACAATGCCCAAGGCCCTTAAAAAAAGTGCTGAGCGCTTGCGCAAGGAGCGCTTCTCACAAGAGGAGCTCAACATGTTGGCTGAGACGCTGACAGAAAATGCGGATGTCGTGTTCTCCACTAACATGCAGCGACCTGCAGTGCAACGCAAAAAAGAGATATGGGCGGAGGTGGCGCAGAAAGTGAGTGCCGTTGGCACCACCCCACGCACAGCTAAAGATGTCCGGAAGCGCTGGGACGACCTGCGCTTACACGTGTGGAACATCATCTCTGCCAACCGTAACCTGGGGATAGCAACAGGTGGTGGTACGGCCTCCCCCATAAAGATGCAACCCTGGGAGGAGATCTTTGCAAGCACCATTGGGATGGAGGAAATTGAAGGAGTGGGGAATATGGAGCGTGGAGCACCGTCATCCGCTGATGCAGGTAGGTGTCCCAAATGAAACACTGTAAAGAACTACACAATGATGTCCCCCTGAAGTGACAGTGCAATGATGGGAAGCAGGGTCCAACAGACACATTTTTGCAAGACTGCTTACAGGCAGTGCACAGCACCATCTTGTCCCATGCATGATGCACCCCATATATGTTTCATCCCAGACGCATCCATGCATAACCCACCCAAAAGGCAAACAACCCGTATGTCACTACCCCAATGCCAATCACCTGCCATTCCATAGAAATGCAGCTACCACAATGCATGCCTGATGCATGCAGACCCATCACTAATGGACTCCCTCTCTTGGTCCCCCACAGGCACACATTCTGAGAGTGAAGACCAGGACCCCAGGGAGGATGCTGCAACACCAGCCAAGAGGTCTAGGGGCATGGTGCCAGCAAACTGTCCCTCAACAAAAAGGGGAAGAGGGCAACCTGGACTACTGGGCAAGCCCAACACAATGCGGAATCCAACAGCACAACTCTCCATCACTGACACCACCACAGCACCCCCACCAGCCACATCCACACAGGAGCCAGTGGCTGAAGGCACAGTTTCTACTGCAAGCAGTACCGTTGGTGAGACACAGCTGTGTCTGATGACGAACTATACACACCGACACCCGGAACACCTACTGGTACAGGCCCCCAGCAGTCACCCCAACACTCCCCACCCAGCAATCAGGATGCCAGCAGCCATGACCTGTCCGCAGTGGAGTCCTGGCCAGGGAGATTCTGCCCCATGGGGAGCATGCATGAGGGCCCAACAATTCCACATGCACCAACAACATCCGCAAGTGTCCGGGACAGGCAGGAGGGCATCAGTGCAATACAACAGCGCCAGGAGGAGTTGACAGGGCTGCTGACCCAGCACATAACCGAATGTGGCCAGGCAAGGGAGGAAATGAGGGAATGCACAGCATCCCTCAAATCTGCCATGAGTCCACTGGCAAGGACATATGTAGTGAAATGGCGGCTGTGAGGCAGGTCCTCACCCAAATGGTGTCAGCATTGGAGGCCCTGCGTCCCACACAGGTGGTTCAACAACCAGAGACCTCCTCAAATAGCAGCTCCAGACAGACCAGCCCCCTGTGTAGCTCTGTCCTGCGCAAGTCAGACAGGGGTCCACCCGATGCTGCCAGTGGAAAAGGGATGTAGGTGCAGCCTGGCAATCCGGACCCCTGAAGAACAATGGTGCATGCAAGTGCACACCATGTGTGGGGAAGTTGAGGGGGGAGGGGGAGAGGGGAAAGGGTGTGTGGGGAAGTTGAGGGAGGAGGGGGGAGAGGGTGTGTGGGGAAGTTGAGGGGGGTGGGGGAGGGGAGGGGGAAGAGGTGTGTGGGGTGGAGGGCTTCTGCACTAAATATGTTACATTTCTTCAATACACCTGTTGTGAAATCAGAATTCGAATGAGCGGATATTGTTTATTGTGTACGTGTGCTTTATTGGTGACCAGTCTACAGTGTCCATGTCCCTGACACACCCAGTTTCTGAGTCCCACCTCCATGTCACACTCCCGATCCATGTGTGCTAGAAACATTGGTTTATCAAAGTCTGATGCATTGCACGTCTCTCCTGTGCATCGCTGCCTCCCAGAAGTGCAGCCCCATCACCACCCTCCTCATCCTCATCGTCAGGTGGTTGCAGTTCAGCGTCAGGGGGCAGAGGCACATTCTGTCTGATGCACATATTGTGTAGCATGACACATGCCATGATGATCTTGCCCACCTTCTCATGCCCGTACAGGAGTACCCCACCAGACCTGCTGAGGCAGCAAAACTGTGCCTTCAAAAGGCCAAATTTCTGCTCAATCACCACACGGGTACGTGTATGCGCACGATTGTAGTCCTCTTCGTGCCTGTTCTGCGGGTTCCAGACTAAGGTAAGGAGCCACCTCTTCAAGGGATAGCCTGCATCACCTGCATGTGTGCAAGAATGGTTATGTGTAAGAGATCACATCATATGGCACTTGTATCAATGACACCATAGAATGCATTTATTTTCTGTTGGCACCCACATATCAATGCATGAATAGAGCCTCATGACGTTAATGCAATGTGTGTATTCATCAGATCGACAGATGTGCGTTGCATCGTCTAGTGGGTGCAGGGGTGTCCTATTCCTTGTGAGTGCCCATGCACTGTGGTAGTCCACTCCGGTTGTTGCCATGATCTGGGTGCTGTGTGGTCAATTGTATGCTTTCATCCTGTCACTGTTGATGGCAGACTCATGATGATCTCACTCTGCACAACAGATGTGGACATGCTGCTTTGGTGGGCCTCTGTGTTGGTGTTGGGGTGTGTTTATGTATTTTGCCCTCATGTGACTCCTTTGTATGCAGTAATGGAGAACTACTTCTTGATGATGGTATTTGGTGCTGTGCATTAGCCATACTAACTGCTTGTCGCTGCATGTATTGTTGTGGGGGCTATGGTCTGATTATGTGCAGTGTACATGTTGATGGCTATGGAATGGTTGTAACACTGCATCATTTTCATGGTAGGGCAGCTTATGTTGTGCATTTTGGGGTCAGGTGTCAGGTGAAGTCTGACCTGCTTTGGGGTATGAGCATGGTCCATCCTCTCAGGTACTCTCAGCCAGGTGAAGTATGCATCTCTCCCCCCCCTCTCAGCCAGGTGAAGTATGCATCACCCCCCCCATCTCAGCCAGGTGAAGTATGCATCTCACCCCCAATCACCTACCCACATCGCGATGCCATGAGCCTGACATGCAACTCACGAGAAGCCAGGATCTCTGCCCTACATGTCGCTCCATGTAGCGTGGTATCGTGGAGTTCCGCAAGATCATTGAATCATGGGTTGATCCGGGAAATCAGGCACAACAATGTGTGATGATCTTGTTTGAGTCACATACCATTTGCACGTTGATGGAGTGGTATAACTTACAGTTGCGGTACACTGCCTCCATGGCATGTGGGACCACCAATTCAACATGGGTGCAGTCGATGGTGCCAATGCAACCAGGGATGCCGGCCAGTGAATGGAAACCTACTTTGGTGTTGGAGATCTCCTGGGCTGTCCGTGGTAGGAAAATGTGGTCGCCTGTGCGCTTCAGGAGGGCATCGAGCACTTGGTTCAGCGAACGTGAGACTAATGGCTGTGATATGCCATGCATGTGCCCAACTGTGTGCTGGTAGGTGCCTGTGGCCAGGAAGTGGAGCACAGACACTACCTTCAGTAGAGGTTGGATGGCGGTGCGTATTTCAATGAGGCTGACAATGTCGTCATGTATCATGTCCACAATGGTGGTGATGGTGTCCCGGTCAAGACGGTACAGGGTGTGGATCTGCTCATGGTTTAGGTTGAATATACTGGCTCTGAAGCGAGGGATTGGGGGCTGCCTACGTGGTACCACCCTCCTTCTCCTCCTGCGTCTCCTCTGTGCTGCCTGTTGTTGTTGTTGTTGCTGGAGTTCCACTGCAATCATGTCCTCCAGCCCCAGCATTGCTAGTAGTATTGGAATCATTTTGGTGTGTGGCTGGGTGTGGGAAGCGGTGGGGTGTGCTCCTTCTGTGCTGGCCCAGTCTATATTGCCTCCACCTGTGCTAGTTGTGTGCACCTGTGGCAGTTTGGAACACTGCACATTGCCATTTACGGGTGGTCCGCGATGCCAGTATTTACTCCATGCCGGTAAGGTACTTTCCAGGCTTCAGTAAGCCGTTATTTGCATGTCCGCGTGACTTGTGATGTCCTCCTGTTTACGCCATGCCGGTATTGCCGGCATGAAGGGTTGCCTGCCCGCGCCTATGCTGCTATTAGAGGCACCGTTATTTACTGTGCCGCTAATAGCGGGTTGGCGGGTCATAATAGCCCAGAGCGGTAAGCGATGCCTGTAATCCTTTACCGGCATCGTTTTTCCCTTACCTCCAACCTCGTAATGACCCCCTTAGTGTGTTGCATTGTGAGCCCGGGTGGGCGTCCCATTGTCCGGGGTACAGTTCTTGCCCCCTTTCACATTGTGGCACCATCAGCTATTGTTCATCAGGCGCAGGTGGAAAGCCGCATGGGCATGGGGAGGTGTGTTCCACGATATGTGGTTCGTTCAGGGCGGTCTGTCATCAGATGGGTGAAACATGTCCCACACCAATGCTTTCCTTGCAACCCATTTGTCATTGCCATCCAGCCCTGATCTGCTGACCGCTTCCATTTACACCTTAGTTTCAGCCTCTGCCCACCTCTCAAATTCTCTATGCCAATTTTGGTATTGTGGCCCCCCCGACCCTTTTCCACGACATGGGGGTGGTTCTTTTGGACAGGATGCATGCGAGGTCCATAAATCTGAGCACATGTTTATATTTGTTAACCCTGGGGTAGGCTCCGAGCAGGCACTCCTTTGGTGACCATTCATACCTGACTACACCAGCCCACAGCCCCAGAACATGTGTATCATGTCAGCTCCCTCGCTTCCACACCATGGGCCTCGCGAGCTGGCGCTCTTGTTGAAGGTGGCTATCCTGTGTGGTGTCATGTAGGTGCGGTATAGCACATTCAGCTGTATCAATTTGAAGCAGTGGTTCCGTGACACTGCTTTGGGGTAGCTCAGCACCCTCTCCCAGTCCTGTTCCGTTAATGTTGTGCCCAAGTCTTCCTCCCACTGTTCATTTAGCTGTGTGCTCTTGGGGTTGGGTGCATCTATGAGCATGCTATACAGTCTTGAGACTGGACGCCAGCAGTCGCTGAGGTTGTACATCAGCGTGAGAATTGGTTCCGCCTGCGGCTCCTCTGGCCAGCCCACCCAGTTATCCCTGGCCACCTTTCGAACCTGTTGGTACCAGAGGAACTGTCCTCCCCGGACCTCTTCCCGTTCCTGTTTGAACTGAACTCCCTTAAGGCCTCTTTGTCATACATGTTCCCCCATGTGTATATCCCGCTCCCCTACCATTTTAGCACCGCCATGTCTGTGCTGTCTTGGCATGTGCCTGCCGCTATTGGTACTTCTGGGGAGTACAGGTGCGTGAGTTTTACTAGAGCTTGTGTCCTCTTCCATATTTTCCTTCCTAGTGTTGCCACCATTGGAGCGCCGGCCCAAGTGTTACCCAGAGTACTTCTTTCAGCGTGGTGGACGCCACCATTGTTGTAGCAAGCCGGTTTCTGAGGTGGACTCGTCCGCCAGCTATTTAACCACGTGGCTGAGTTGGGCTGCTAGATAGTACTTTTCCAGGTTTGGCAGTTTCACGCCCCCCTGGTCATATGGTAAGTGTAATATTGTTAGTGAGAGTCTGTGACGAGGGGCCCCCAAATCAGTTTTTCCAGTACTCGAAAAAAGGAGGCTTTGATGTAGTAGTGCACGTTGTTAAAGAAATATAAAAATCTCGGCAGGATGATTATCTTGGTCCCTCCCTTTTAGTCCGGCTATTGGAAATATGCAGGTTATAGATCTACTACAGCTAATTCCGGACACCTTGGCATAGTTGTCCAGTATGTCTAGGATGACTGGGACGTTTACGTGTGGGTTCCTTTAGTATAAAAGCATGTCATCCGCGTAGAGTGACAGCAGGTGCCCCACGCCCCAAACCCAGATACCAGCATCTAGATACTGTTTCCGGAGGTATATCGCTATTGGCTCAAGGCCCAGGATGTACAGCGTTGGGGATAGGGGGCAACCCTGCCTGGTCCCCCTCCTTATATCCCAGACTGCAGACACCAACCTCCTGGTTTTTACCCTGGCCTTGGGGTTAATGTATAGGATGCGGACCCAGCGGATGAAGACCTCCCCGAATCCAAACTCTCTCAGCGCCACTAGCAGCCACTCCCAATAGATTGAGTTAAATGCTTTAATAGCGTCTAGGGAGAGTATAGCATATTCCTTTTGGGATCCCTCAGTCTGCACCAGAATGTGTTGCAGTCTGCGCAGATTTAAAGCAGTACTACGCCCAGGTATGAAACCTGTCTGATGCTGTGTATTAGGCCCCCTATTATTCTATTTAGGCATTTAGCAAGTATTGTGGTAAGGATTTTGACATCATAGTTTAACATCGCCAGTGGGCGATAGGAGTCGCAATCTTCTGTTGGTTTCCCAGGCTCGGGTATCGGGACAATTAATGTTTCTCTCATGGACCCCGGTAGCTCCCCATTGGTGAATGCTTCTCGATAGACTTCAAGTAATACCGGTGTGATGACAGTGTCATATGTTTTGTAGAACTCCGGGGGGAGTCCGTCGCTACCAAGTGTTTTACTAGAGGCAAGGGACCTTATTGCCTCAGTAATGTCCTCTCTCATTATTTCGGCGTCTCGGGCCTCTCGGTGTGTCACCTCGATTTTGGGGAGGCCTATTTCCTCCAGTGTGTCCAAAATGTCTGATTGCGCCACTTGATGGTCATGGCTATATAAGTGGGAGTATAAGTCCCGGAATGTGTCGTTTATTTCCTGTTGTGTTTTGTGTGGTGTGCCCGTTTCATCTCATCATAGTTCTCTACATGGCCAGATGACAAGGCATAATGAGAGCTGATGTAGCTAGTAAATTATCTTTAACTGTTAAAGGTTGAGTAATGGTTGAGTAAGGATAGGTGAGCAAAGTCTAACATCAATAGATCTAATTGATTTCTTTATCCTGACACAATACCTATTAATGCTAAACACCTATCTAAGTAGCAATTGGAGAATAAACTACATGGTAGCAAAGATGCTATTGAACTGGTTTAATCGACTAATCGAGCACATGCAATGATATGTGACTTGACATGTATTGGCCCTTAAACATCCTGGTGTATATAATTGTGGACATCGGTTTTAAATGTATCACTTGGAAACAGTGGCAGGAAGATTGTCAGGCAGAGACTTTTGTGACCATTGATCCTTCTTTTGCCTAATCGCGATTTTAATCATTTTACATTATGGTGTGTGCTGTCCAGAATATAGAGACACAAGGGCTACTGGAAGTATCCCTGTCCTTAAAAGCACAAGCAGAAACTTTACACAGTGAAGGCTGGCAATATTTGAATTTGCTACAAGCATCTGCTAAGTCGACCGCATTGGCATTGCAGTCATTCCTTGATAAGGCAGCTTGGCTAAAGACAAGAGTGCTAAAAAGGCTAGCAATTGCGTAAATGTCCAGTGGCTATCTACCACGATTTTACGTTTATTCTTATTAATAGGTCTTTTAAAATCCGTGATGTGTTTTCTTGATGTGGTTTTATGAATCTTGTTTTTATCTGAAATAAAGTAAATTTGATTGATTAAGAGACCGAAGGCAAATAATGTGGCAATGCAAGAGAAAGATTAGAGTTCTGGACTAACTGACAAATCTTGTAATACCATTTTTTTATTGTAAGCTCTTGTCTCGCTACATAATTTTAAGAAATCTCCACACATAAACACTACTGACATGATAGGTCTCTCTTTAACCCGTGAGCTGTCTTCCGCTGCTCTCGCTAGTTCCTCCAGAAGGTCGTCTTCTGAAAGAATAACAATTCATGCTTCTGTGGCTTGGTCACATATGGATCTTCTTGGTTACTAAGATTGTGTTGCCGAATTGTTCATCACTGATCCTTGTTTTCACAGGATACATCCTGCTACAGCACCCTCCGAAGGCAAAGTGCAGTCAAGCCTGTCATGAGTGTTTGTTCTCTTGGGGGGTTGCAGGAATATACTAAGCATGCTGAATAAGTGTACAGCCATATATTGGGCCTCGTTACGACTTTGGCGGTAGCCATGCCCTTAATAAGGGCATGGCTGCCACCAAAACCGGGTCCAGGTCCTGGTTCCCTGAATGGGGAATTACCCGGCCATTCCAAGTTTGGAGGGCCCGGTAATTCCTCCTTCAGGGAACCCGGGCCCGGACCTTCCCTATTCCCATTTGAGCCCCCATAGGGCTCAATGGGAATGGGTGCAGGGAGCTAACAACGGGCCGATTACGACCGGCCCGTTGTTAGCTCCCTGGTCCCCTCGCGGGTCCCTGTAAGGTTGTCTGGTTTTACCAGGCGTCCTTACCGGGTCACGCGAGGGAACCTCGTAATGAGGCGGAATGGGTTTAACGGGTCCGCCTCCATTAGCGGCACCTGTTAACCCATTCCGCCAGGGTCGTAATGAGGCCCATTATCTACACAAGAAAGGAGTACATACGATGTTTCCGCTGTATGCAGAAGCTGTGTAAATATGGATCTGGCAGTTTGCGATCAATTTGAATTGATCTAAAAAGCATATGGCGGGCCAAAGAAAGTGGCAGTGGACAGTGTGAGGCGGCAGCAGGTGTTCTTCCATGACTGGACCTTGCAGAAGAAGGTGTTTGCATTAATTTCAACCAATGAGGGTTTTCTCAGAATTCTTTGCCTCCAAAGGGAATGGCAAGTGTCTGTGGCACTGTTCAAGGGAGGCTCCATCGGAGAAGTCTGACCCTGGGGAACAGAGCTACTTTCTGTCTTCCCTCCTCTCACTCTGAGGACTGGGGTGTTGAAGAGGCTAACGCTTCATAAATCTACCCCATGTCCCATTTAATGCTGGGGGCTATCTTCTCTGCTAGAAGTACAGTGCTGTGTACTCTGGCTGGAGGAGAAGATTATGTTTTGGACACTCGAGTAATTGAGTAGACCCTCTGAGATGGAGCACTCCGCTTGTTCCTGATTACCTAGCTCCATTGGCTTAGGAAAGTCTCAATATAGAGACCTTAAAAGGTCAATCATCAGTGATCTCTTTTTTTTTTATATGGGAACACCTAAGAAAGATACTTTATTATGCCGCCATGGGATATGAACTTGGTTAATGCTTTTAAATGGGAACTTATTTTGAGCAGGTTAATTCTTGTGCACTAAGACTTCTGACTTTGAAATGTTTGTTCCAGATTGCTGTAACTTAGGATAAGCAAGTCAAAGAGTTGCAAACTCTTTCAGCGAACCTGCCTTTCACCTTTTATTCAGATTACAGGCTTAGAACACACACTTTGAAGCTGTTCCCTCGGCTGGAAATAGTTTTGTTGTTTTATCTAGGCCAAAAGATATTTCTAAACTTAAACATTCCAGGAGGGGATGAAGCTGGCATGGGTCCAAGATGGTCTCACATCTTCAGGGCTCTGTGTGGGAGCTCCTCTAAGCATCCTCTAGCAGTGTTCTGAGTCGTTGTAATGAACTGTAAAGCAGGGATATTTGAAGCTGAAATTCCTCTGAATCGCTTTTATAAATTAGATGATTCTGCACCGTTCTCAGAGTTATGATAAGGAGATCCCTGTGTGCCCCTGCCCTTCTGTGCTAGGTCGCACTGTGAGTCTAACTGCAGGACGCTGTGGCATAGTACAGACACAGAGGTATGAAGTAGGGTTTGACCAGTAGAACTGGGGGCTGGCAGGGACCTGGAGCAGCCTGTGGGAGAGCCCCTCATTCAGAGGACACAATAGGAGATGGAAATTGCCAGCGGAATGTGACCACCCGCAACAAAAATGCCTATCCATTCAGCAAAATAGTGGCTCCTGAAATGACTTCAGAAAGTGATACTGCGGGTGGCCTTGGTGGGCCATCCACATACCATAGGGAATCCTCTGTGTAAGGAGATTTTCCAGTAGTCTTGCAAAACATGTCACTATAGGGTGGAGGTGATGGCTACGACCCTGGCTGACTAGCAAAGAAGAAAGAAGACGGGGTACTTCTTACCAAAGAGGTCATTCCAGAAAAGGGGAAAGAAATGAAGTCAGCCTGAATATTTACTGAACTAACTACGGGAGAAACTTCGTTCTTCAGGTAACTTAAGGGGCGTCACCAGACCATTAACACACATACACCAATGTATCACAGTAAGGTACACAAAGAAATCACAAACTTAAAATCAACTAGAAACAAAAGGAACGTTTGGTGGCTGCCCATAAAAAGCCATAAAATGCACCCAGTCTCACTCGTAGGATGTGTTTGCCAATTGCAAAACGTTTCATAGGGAGAGTGTACTCGCAGCACCAGTTATTCAATATAGCTTGGCAATCTTAAAGCACAAAGGGTAGAGAAAATGCGCAGCCACTCACACAACGCTATTAATGGTGCTCTCACAAGTCAGTAATCTCAAGCGCAGGAGCCACGCACAATGGACATACTTAGCTATGGAATACACCACCTTTCAGTCCACAGAGCGAAAAAAGATTTGCATTGCTTCACCAATAGTTCTAATATGCACCTTTAACAGAAGTGGTCCTAGATATCTTTTTTTTAATCGAGATGGTGAAAATATGAAATTGGCAGTTAAATCCATGAAGGGCAAACTTGGGGATCTTTCTGGACGATTGGCATCTACTGAATAGGCCATTGGTGGTCTTAAGCAATAGATGTCCATCTTAAAATGGCAGAATGGAGTGGCCTTGGCATCCTTTGACAATGGGATCTTTCAGATGTGTACCATTGAAAGTATCATGAAGCTGGATGCTAAAGTGGAGATGTTGATCAAACTGTGGCGGGGGGATCTCATATGTCTGTGTTGGGTCTAAATCTGTAGGTAGAAATAGAGGCAATCCTGGGTGCACCCTTGGGTGAACTGGAGGGAAATACTGCCTCATAACAAGACACGTGTATAGACTACCCACAACAAGTTCTGACCAAAAAACATAAAGAAAAGGGACTTTCTGGTGGTGCTCTGATCGCTGCACTTAAGCGATGGGTTTCTCTTGGCAACCATTCGGACCAAGGATGTTTATTTCTAGAGGACCACAGGTTACCAGAGTTCCATGATTTGATATCCCAAGATTTGGACAAGGAAAAAGGCTTTCTTGCAATAAGGAAAGAATTGAACCAAAAGGGCATTATGGATATGTTTACCTTCTCACTTAAAGTTTCCTCTTGTGATCATCTCATGTATGTCTTTGCCAAGTAAGGTGCAGCATGGGCTTTTTACAAGAGATTGAGGAGGGGTTATGCAAAAGCTACTGGAATCAAAGAGGCTGCTGACACAGTGGGCTGGAGGATGTTTCCAATAGGTTTGAAGTGCTTTTGCCCATAGTTTGAAATTTGTAATGGGGACATTTCCTGTGTAGGGTAATGTTTATATTATGATGTGCGATGACTTTTACTTCTAGCGTGAAAATGAGTGGATTCCCTGTGACTCTCCTTATTCACCAAACCTCCCTCCCTTTTCATGGGCATCTGTTCGCCTCTGCAGATTTGAACAGAGAGATCAAGAATAGGGTCAATGGGCATCTACAAAGACCACTTGTAGTGTTAGTTCTGTTACTACGGCCCATGCAGAGTAGGATATACTTTGCATTTGACATTTCTTACATAGAGGAGTTTCAATAGGATGGCCATATGGAAGCACCTTTTTTGAATGCTGTTACCTGTGTCTGCTTTTTTCCATGATGTTATTGCTTCTTTTACAAATAAAGTGATACTTAAAAGAAAAATAATTAGCTAGGAGGATCAACTGGCTGAATTTGAGAAAATGTTCGGGCCAGTCTTTAAGTTGCATAATGGATAAAGCACCAACCACTCTGGTAACTGCTGTGACAAATCGAGAGTATTCGTCCCTTCTCCCCAGGGGTGAGTAACCCCCTGTGAGGCTAGGGAAGTGAGCCCGCTCAGCAAGAGCCTCTCTAGCGGTCTAGGCAAGTGAGACCTCACTGGGAGTGATTCTCCTCCGGGGGCAAAGACTCTCATTCCCATGCAGACTTCCCTAGACAAGCAACAATATCTGCTTATATGAGATTGCCCTTAATACCAAGTAATGTGCCTTCCTTTCTATTGACTTCAGGCAATTTATTTAATTTATTTTATTTAATTTGTTATTTATAGTAAAATTAATAACCAGAGGTTTCTAAGCGCAGACCCGTGTATCGAGCCAGTGTTGCTCTGCGTTGTCTTGCTTCCAAGGCGAGCGAGTTACCCCTGACGAACCTCCCAGCCCTTATGCTGGATCAAATATGAAATATGAAGGAAATGGAATGGCGCTTTAAACTCTGATGTGTATGAAACTAGAATGAACCGATCGAGACGATTGAGAGAGAGCCATATGCAGGGCAAGTCCTCTGACGTAGCTACGCCTTGGAGGGGCAGAGCAGTGTACACCAGAGAACGCCAGAGGCCCGGTGTTACGAGAGCGGGTGAACTTGCTGTCAGGACGGAGTACAGGAGACCATCCTTTGTGGCGGCGTGACCAGAGGAAGTCTGTGGTGGGCCCAGAGCCCAAACAACACCACCAAAATCCAGAGAAACTGGACGAATGAAACCTTCCTTCGGCAGTGTGATGCCAAACAAGCAGATCGACCGAGACATATGGAGTTTGTAAAGCAGAGGCAGAGCCACAAGGAAGCTGCTCAATCTCGACGCCAGGTCCCCTAAACCTAAACCTGAGGAATGAAGGCACTGGACAGAGCGAGAAAGGGGGAGACAACCAGGACTGCAAGTCATATGTGAAAATAATTGCAATGGATTTTGATGTACCCATGGCTGTCAGGTGTCAGCTACACATGACGGGGAGGGTGACGCTGGTAAACTGCGTCTTCCCAGAGTACAAGACTATTTTTCTGCTGTGTGTTGAGTGTGGAAAATATGTGTAGGAATGGCCCCACATATTTTCGGAGGTTGTTCTCCCATCATTCATTCTTTTAAATAAACAAAAACAGGCAATCACACTCTTCCTGTGCGGATGGTCAAATCCCTCACACTTATCGCTTTAGACATTGGGCCTCATTACAAGTATGGCGGTCCGGAAATAAGGGTGGCGGTAGACTTTCGGGACCGCCGTACTATGCGAATGCCGGCAGGGGCAGGAATCCCACGTAGGTCTGACCTACTGACATGTGTCTCATGGAAGCACCAACACCGTTAGCAGCGGTGCTGGAGCTTCTGTGTCTGCATTCCCATGGAGTCCAAAGGGACTCCATGGGAATCGGGACTTACACTTTCCTCCGTCTGATATCCCCGGCCGCCGGGACTTGTAATGTCCTGGTAGGATCTCAGGTGGCAGAAACAGTGTTACAAGTAGCAGTATTCAATTTTTGCGCGTGGAAAGTGACTTTGCACTGGTGCAAAGTGACTTTGTACTGAAAAAATACACTTCGCACTGCTCTGTGAATCAGGGTGTTTGTTGGCAGTACAAAGTCACTTTTCACCAGTGCAAAGTCACTTTCCACCACGCTAAAAGTTGAATGAATTAGCCCCTTTGAAGCCAATCATGAGTCTGACATTTTCAATGCACTCTGATAGGCTGTAATGAATGACAGCTGAAACTGCCATGGACAAAATGAATTGCAGCAATTGTGCTGCTTTATCAATGTCAGCACGGCAGACTTTGGTAGCGTTTCACCTGCGGAGATGCTGCCAGTGCAAGTTACTACACTACGCTGTGATGCGGCCTGTGCAAGTTACTACACTATGCTGTGATGCGGCCTGTGCAAGTTACTACACTATGCTGTGATGCGGCCTGTGCAAGTTACTACACTACGCTGTGATGCGGCCTGTGCAAGTTACTACACTACGCTGTGATGCGGCCTGTGCAAGTTACTACACTACGCTGTGATGCGGCCTGTGCAAGTTACTACACTACGCTGTGATGCGGCCTGTGCAAGTTACTACACTATGCTGTGATGCTGCCTGTGCAAGTTACTACACTACGCTGTGATGCGGCCTGTGCAAGTTACTACACTACGCTGTGATGCGGCCTGTGCAAGTTACTACACTACGCTGTGATGCAGCCTGTGCAAGTTACTACACTACGCTGTGAAACGGCCTGTGCAAGGTACTTATTCTATGGGTAGTGAACCAGGAAACAAAAACGTAAAGACTGTCTGGTCACTGCTACGGCTCGAGTGGCTAATTTCAAAGACTAGGCTTTGCTGATAAAATGATCACTAAATCCTAGGCTTTTTTTCCAAGCTGTTAAAGCGTCCTTGTCTCCTCCTATATAGTGTTTTTTTTTTGTTAATTCATTTTGTATTTATAAGGGAACGAACAGAGAAAACGTCACAAAGAAGGCAACTAAGGGAAGAGAGGGGGAATTATTCAAACAAAACAGTTTTTAGCTTGCGACAGAAACCCAATTATCAGTTTTGAAAGTTCCCTGGAAGTGGTGAATCATGTTGTCATAATAGGGAAGATGCGTGACTTAGACCACATTCTATGTGTTTGGGATAACTCAATGGGTTGAGAAGAGAGGACAGTGGAGGCTGTTGTGTATCAGCAGGGGCATACATGTGTGCTCTCTGAGCTACATGCACACTCGGCTAGTCTACATACATTGTCCTTTGCTATAAGTTGACACACCAAATGTTATTTCTTGTTCCTTTAAGCCAATGTACTCCAATAGTGGCTTGTTGGGCTAGTTTTCTCCCAATCAAGAGTACTGCACCATGTCACTGCCTGTGTCACTTTCAAATCTGGGGCTGCAAGCTGAGGCCATAGTGGTCTTTCTTTTTATAGCCAGGGGGAGTTGGACTATGTGTGGGCTACTTTCTGGCCCCATTAGGCTATATGTGGGTTTCCCTTTCCGTCACAATACAGGCCGTTATTATTTGGAGCGGTGTAGTATCATCAACAACAAACAGATGTACAGATGTCCTCATATTTTTGACGGGGATGTCTGTATGTTGTGAGTGGTACTGCACTTCTCCAATCTCCATGTGATTTCTTATGAGGACATCTGCATGTTGTCAGTGGTATGGCACCTCTCTAATAAAATAAGTTGTGAACATATCTGTAAGTTGCAGTAAATTTGAGAGGTGACTACCAATGACAACATACACAACACCCATTTCCTGCTTCATTGGTTCTTGTTTATTTTATTTTTTGGAGAGGTGCAGTGTCACTGACAACATGCAGATGTACTCATTAGAAATCCCAATGTGACCACTCTGTTATCACAGAGAAGGAGCAGTTCTACCTGCATCTAGCTGAACTATTGGACTGGGCAAACCTTCAAACCAGCGATTTAAAAATATGCTATTTTCTTAGGCTATCAAGGTTCAGCGTTGCTTTCAAGGAGAGCAGAATAGATTGATAATGAGAGGAATATGTGCTTCTCCCCTTATACAGCGTACTTTCCAAAGCCGTTACGCAAGGCCCACTTGTTCCTTGCCAACACAAGAGATTGTTTGTTTATTTGTTTGTTTATTCACTTATAATGCGCACCAGACCCCAGGGTATCCGGGCGCAACAGAAAAGACAGTGCAAGGCTTAAGTTACAATGTTACAGATAATGTGCGGTATATACATGAATGTACAATTATATACAGGTTCCATGCAGGTTACATACAGGCAAGATATACATTGCTCCAGAGGATCAAATACCGACTGATTTACATATATACAGGTGCTAGTCGGTATCCAACACTATTCAGAAGAACAGGGGTGACAACTGGGTGATGTCTAAAATATCTACTTAGGAGTTACTGTAGTGGATATGTGCTGGTAAGCTAGTGTAGTGTAGTGGTAAGTTACTATAGTGGATATGTGATAGGAAGCAAGGCCTTGTATATTGTTGTAACTCTTGCCAGCTCACAAATAACCAAAGTTAAATGATTAGCTGTTAAAAGGTGACCCCAAAAAATCAATATGTATGCTTTAAGAACAATTGTCGAGCTGTGAAAATGGCTCTAAAAAGTAGTGGCACTATTAAAAGTCAAAAATAAAAGTAGTAGAGCACAGTTCCCATTAGTGTATGCTAGATTTAAATAATGAACTGTGCGTATGGCGCACAAACCACCTGTGCCTCAATCTGGCAATTGGTCCCAGGATACACACTGCTTCAGAACAATTGTAATTTATTTTTTGATGTTTGGCACCCTGGTAGAAGCCAAGCACCAATGGCTGACTCGACCGTCCCCCTGAGATGGAGACACAGCAGAAGATTGTGTATCCAGCTTTAGAAGTCCAATGGGAAGCCCGGGTCCCACCTCGTTAGACCCTGTGCGAGAGGACGGTTCTTCCAGGGCCTTTGCTCATTTGCTGTAGAGACCCATCCTGCATTGCGTGCGGCATGTGGGCCTCAGGTCTGTAGCTTGCCGGGTGTGATGGGTTATTTTCCAGAGAGTCAGGAAATTGATTCCCCCTTTGCTGTATCCTGCAATCTCTGCTGGGTGCAAGGGTGCTCTGATGTGCCACTCTTTGTTTATTGATGACGACAGAACACCCCCTTTCAATTAGTTTGACGGGGCTTGTAGGAATCTGAAACGATTGCTGCTGTGTGGCAGCGACTTGTTAAATCGTGGCAGAGTTGATCGTTGCTGGGTGGGCAGGTGTTTGCAGTTCCACATCCCCTCCTTCGCGTGCAGGCTAAAATGAGATCACAAATGATGTATTTACCTGCTGTGAGGAGAGCGGATGGACAGTGTGAGAAGCTTCTTCTTCTGAATTATGATGAAGCCTCTGGAGAGATCGCTGATTTATCATTATTTATTTAATCCCGCTGTGTTAGCACAATACTATCCAAGGGAGGGCTTGTTGCCTTGAAGCCCGTCTTTTAACTGTTTTTCTTTCCTTTTTTCTTTTGTTTAAAGACTTTTCAGTTCAAAACCATGCAAACAGCAGTGTGTAGACAGAAAGTTTTCAGCACACACAAAGCCTTGTAGACATAGTGAGGGATAATAATAGTAGGATAATGAGCCACCCCCATGTTGCTGCTTATTCTGACGGGCTAAGGGGCTTGACACCATCTGAGGGAAAGGGACGCTCCCCACCTGTGCCCCTTAGTTAAATCAGTGAACACCAAGTTTATGGAATAGGGGGTGTAATGGTGGTGACAGTTTCTGGATTATGAAGTTGGCTTTTTGGTTGGGCTCTGTGGCAGTCAAAGTTTCCTCCCTAATATTTTTGGGTACTCTTGTAGCCAAATGTTAACTGCCAAGCTACTTCTTGCCACCTAGTACCTGGTGCCCTTTTCACCAGGTATGTGGTGCAGCGCCTGTGCCTGCCACCATACCACCACCCCTCCCAATCCACCCACAGGCAACTGCGCACACTTTCCTCTTCCTTGGTGTACCAGAACCGGTGCCAACGTTGCATCTCCAAAATATCGCAGCACTGTGCTCCATGCCCCCAACCTCTGCTATTTCTTGATTTAAACACAAAGGGACCGATTCATGGAAATATTTGCATGGAAAATCGGGGATTTGCCTGCAAATCTGTGTGCAAATCCCTGTTCGGCGATTCATGAAACCGACTGCGCAGGACTTTCCTGGGACTTGAATGAAGTTCACCCAGGCCTAGCACATCTCTACGCACCGACCAAAATAGTGGGCGGAACAAGCAGAATGAGGAAGAACAGGCCAAAATGTGGGCGTGTTGAGTGACAGCACACAGCCAATGGCACGCCCATAGCCACGCAAATATAACCATATTGATGGATTTGCAATGGGAACGCCGGGTCACGAAAATCAGACACAAATCCCGGAACCCATACGCCACATGATAGCAGGCATCCATGTCAACATGCATAGGAACAAATGCCTATGAAGCCTGCAATACACACCAAATTAATGTCTACAGTTACGATGAATCCAGCAGTGTTCTGAGTTATAGTGCACAGACACTGCAGGAGGAGGAGGATGCCCAGGGCCCGGAACTTCACAACACGCACTATGTTTTTTGGCATGCCCGATGGTCAGGTCTGTGCCAGGTACAGCCCCCCCACCCCATATAATCCTAGACCTTGTCAGTGGGAAGATGGCCTAACATCACCCACCACCTGCTCCCAGGCCCTTAGCCCACTAGAAAAAGTGTTGACTGCACTCCATTTCCTTGCCACTGGGACCTTCCGGTGAACCACTGCAGTAGTTGGTGGGATATCGCAGGTTACCCAATCACACTGTCTACACCAGGTGCTGGTCTGCATAACAGCACGTGCATGTGGCACGCTTACCCCTGTGTACTAGGTACAATAGACTGCACACATGTTGCACTACAGACACCCCGATTGGCAGAGCACATCTACCAGAACAGAAAGCACTGCCACTCCATCAATTTGCAGGTAGTGTGTGATGCCAACAGAATCATTATGGAAGTCTGTGCTCGTTTCCTGGGCATTCAAATCTAGGTGTGTTTTTCATTGACTGCTATATTTTGAAGCCTAGGCCTTTTCCCCACTATCCAGGATATTTAAATCTAGGTGTGCTTTTCATTGACTGCTATATTTTGAAACCAAGGCCTTTTACCACTATACCGGATATTCAAATCTAGGTGTGCTTTTCATTGACTGCTATATTTTGATATGATATGGCATTTATAACATTACTATACACAAGTGTTTCAAGGCGCTTTCCCACTGTCCAGGATATCCAAATCTAGGTCTGTTTTTCATTGACTGCTATAGTTTGAAATCTAGGACTTTTTCCCAGGATATTCAAATCGAAGTGTGTTCTCATTGACTACTATATTTGGAAACTTAAGCCTCGCTGAGTATCTGGGAAAATCATAGTTAGGTGTGTCTCCATAACTGCTATACCCTGACTTCAGACTCAATAGCAACTAACCACAGAAGATAATTGATGGTAGTTAGATCTCAATCTCAAATTAATTTGAAGCTCAGGCCCTCTTCCCCCCCTCCAAACCAAACAACCACCACGTGAGTTGCTCTCACTGCCAAACCCTAGAAATTAGAACTCCTGTCAACTCTGGTTCTGCCTTACCCAGGAAAAAGGTACACTAGAACTCTATCTCACAACGTGGATAACTCCTCTGACAACCACCCAGCGAGATAGCGAGACACCCAAACAACAATCTTAGAATCATATTCAACCCTGGGACTCCCTTTACCCCACCCCCAAGAAAAATTAACCTATAGGGTAAGGACGCCCCAGTAAATACCTCGGGCCAGCAGCCCCCACCCCACATATCAAGCCACAAGACTGTTCAGACTACACCTTTACACCTATAATCACATTACAAAAAAGCCCGACCCCTGCGACCTAAGCTCAAAACATCTAAACCAACTCACCACTAAGGACCACAACATGACACAACACAGAACAGGATGACACCAAAGAAAAACAAGACAAGGAATAAACCAAATAGAACCACACCAGTCTCTCATCCATTGGACATAACCCCTAATTCAGAACGCATCCCCCCACAATCACGGTGGGCAACAGAAAAACGTCATGAGAAGAGACACATTTCTATACCTTACACCGTACTTTACAACTGACAACCCACCAGAAGAAATCAACACCACCAACAACGCTAGACAAACCAAAAACATAATAGAACAATGCAGAAAAAGAACAGAAACAATGAGAAGGAAGAACGAAATCAACACCTTTACTGAATACATCAAAAAAACACCAGGACACCTACATCGAATAAGGAAACATTTAGAAGAGGAACCTGAAGAAATAAGCAACCCAATAATTAATCTAGAAAATGTATTGACAACGAATCAGAGCGCACTGAACAACCATCAAATCCTGGGAGCCACATGCAAGCAGAACAACCTGACATAAGTGAGACAAAGCTAATATTAAATACTAAGCTGATCCATGCTGAAAGGATCCACTGCAACCTACTAAGCACAACATCAACATCAAAACATACCTCACAGATCTATGGCCTACTGTGTGATGGGGGTTTCAACATCCTCTTCATCAAGAAACATGGCTTAATGACAACTATAAAATCGCACTACATAGCTGCCTTCCCCCCAACTTCAACTGCTTACAGGTAAACAGGAAAGAAAAAAGAGGAGGAGAATTTGCAATAACATACAATGCGCATCTGAAAATAAAAGCAGAGGCACCATTAAACATCAAAAACTGTGAATCCCTAATCCTCAACCTGAATGTAAACCCCAAAATAAACCTCAAATGATTTCTTGATTACAGACCGCTGACATACGACGCAGCATTCGTCGACACCTTCACAGAAGCCATCACCAATCTAGGCATAGAACAAGAAAACCTGATAATCCTCGGAACTTCAACATCTGGTTTCAAGAAGAAAATACAAACTCACAAAAATCACTAGTCGAGCAACTCAAGACATTGAAACTACTCCAATTAGTTAAAGGAGCAACACATACTGCAGTACACAGGCTCGATGCAATCTTTGCCAACACAATTTATTACCACTACACCACCAATACATGAACTCTGGAGCGACCACTACATCATCCCATTTGTGATCATACTACCTACTAAAGAAGCCCATCAACCAAAAAACATCCAACCGTCATTAAAAGAAACTGGAAGACCATCAAAGGTAGAAACCTGATAGAGCAACTTGAACTCACAAAACCATCAACCACTAACCTGGATGAAGCTGACCTCGATGGAATAAAAGATCTACTTCATAAATGGATCACCGAAACAATTGACAATATCTCCCAGGAAAAACCTTTACGCCATCATGAAAGAGAGCAATGGCAAAATGGTTCACTCCCTTCCTCGGCGCCATGCAAAGAAAGAACAACAAGCTGGAACTAGAATGGAGGAAAAAATATGACCAGGCAAATAGATCAAATTTCAACGACAAATCCGAGCATACAAAAAGGAAATTCAAAAGGCCAAAAAGAAATACTACGACAACCGAAACACAAAAGCCAGCAGCACACAAAAAGAATTATTCAGTATAATAAACGAAATGAAGAATCCACTTAGTTGCAACAACACTCCGGTACCCTCACTCAAACTATGCAATGACCTTGCAGACCACTTCAAAAATAAAATCTGCAGCATCCACCAAATCATACAAAGCAGACGAGTCAACCAAAACACTGAACACACACCCCCAGCCGTGGAATGTCAATACAAACTCCAAAACCTCCCCCAAATACCAGTAGAGGCATTCATCAAGCTGGTAAAGAAATAGCAACAAAGCAGGCTCCCCTATGGACCCCTGTCCTCTAGATATCTACAAGACAATCCTCGCACAGGGCAAACCTCTGAAATGCTACAGAAACCTCTTTAACCTATCACTCGCAAAAGGGAAAGTACTGCAATCGTTCAAATTGGCGTAAAACTTTACAGGAGAGGGAGTGACCCCTGACCGGCCCATAGAGTCAGAACTCGCTCTTGGGTACTTTAAGACAAGATAGCTGCACCTATGAGGTGGATGGGGGTGTAGGTTTTTACTCCAAAACCAGTCAATAAGGACAACTCAATGGTTTGGCAAAGGGGAGTCCGTTTAATGACAAGTACAAAAAACAGGGAAACATGGAAATCGACAGTGATGCGATAGCCCGTCTCGCTTCAACTCCCAATGTCTTCATGCAAACAGTAACAGTTATACCCAAAATTCGTCATCATTGACGTGTAACACTCAAAAGTTTGTCATGCAATTCTATTGGTTGGAAAAGGTAACTTAACTATAGGTGCTATATCTGTATATGGTAACGGAGTGAGGGGATTGGATAAACATCATTAGGTGGGCGTCTAAGCCAATCCCTCTAACATTACTCTTGTAGATGCCACTAAAAGTACGACGTCCCATTGGTTCTACTATCTATAGGACTCTAGATTACTTGGTGCACTATGATTGGGTTGGCTTCAACCCATGCATAAATCTCCACTTTAATTAGCAGCATGCAGAATGGTCAATCTGGTGCAGGATGCCCCAAGATTCACCCAGCCTCCCTTCCATCAATCAGTTCTTTATTGCTATGTGTCAATTAGTTGGCTGTGGTTGACCTCCAAACTGTAGCTTCTTGTCAGGAAAAGTTATGGTATCTTCTGTTTGGGAGGCAGGCAGGCGGAGGTGCCTCTTCCCGCTCGGCTGGTCACGTGCTGGTACTCCGTGAATCTGCTTAGTTTTCCTTCTATTTTTGGATTTAATTCTTATTTGCCTTGCCACCTGCCTGGGCCTCCTTATCCCGACCTTCACGAGGCAGGCTGCTCTGTTCTTCAGTTTCGATTCTCCTGAGCTCCGATACTGTCCGCCTCACTTTCTTGGTTTGACCTCGACTTCCCAGGCACGGGCTGCTCTTGTTGAGTTTCGATTCAGCCGTCTCTTTTCTTGTTTTAGCTGGAATACGAATCCTGAATCCGTGAATCTGCTTAGTTTTCCTTCTATTTTTGGATTTAATTCTTATTTGCCTTGCCACCTGCCTGGGCCTCCTTATCCCGACCTTCACGAGGCAGGCTGCTCTGTTCTTCAGTTTCGATTCTCCTGAGCTCCGATACTGTCCGCCTCACTTTCTTGGTTTGACCTCGACTTCCCAGGCACGGGCTGCTCTTGTTGAGTTTCGATTCAGCCGTCTCTTTTCTTGTTTTAGCTGGAATACGAATCCTGAATCCGTGAATCTGCTTAGTTTTCCTTCTATTTTTGGATTTAATTCTTATTTGCCTTGCCACCTGCCTGGGCCTCCTTATCCCGACCTTCACGAGGCAGGCTGCTCTGTTCTTCAGTTTCGATTCTCCTGAGCTCCGATACTGTCCGCCTCACTTTCTTGGTTTGACCTCGACTTCCCAGGCACGGGCTGCTCTTGTTGAGTTTCGATTCAGCCGTCTCTTTTCTTGTTTTAGCTGGAATACGAATCCTGTCCTGTTCAACCCCTAGTAACCTGAGTTAATTTTGCTTTTTGGATAAAGTGGACATTGCACCAGTGTTTAAGCAGTCTTCATTTCGTGTCATTTGTTGGTAGGGTTTTCTCAATGGATACCCTACTGCCCATGGTTGTCTAGTTATTGGCACTTCAATAGGTATTGTTCTTCTGATGGGCACTGGGCAGAGCCCTAATGTGGCTCTCTGCTGGTTTATTTGCTCATCATACGTCACATATCTCGGAGTGAACGTTCCTGGTACTTCAAAATGGGCGGCTGGAGTGCAGGCTATATTTGGGACCTCTACACATCGAACCACTCCTCAAGGACACTGCAGTCAACATGGAATATCTCTCTAACTAGCAAAACTATTCGAACCCTACGTCTATGGACTAACACAGAAACACATAGGAAAACACCAGCTGTTAGACCAGTCGGATTTAGGCCTAAGAGAGGGACAGAGACGGCGCTCCTGTCAATCTGGAACTTTGTAAAGGCAAACAGAGATTCTGACACAAACTAGGCTCTGATACTGCTGGACCTCTCTGCAGCATTTTCACACATTTAGCCATGACATCACCATCAAATGACTAGAAGAAATAGGAATCAACAATTTACCCCTACTCTGGATTATATCATTCCTAACCGATAGAAGGGAAAACGTCTGGATAAAACCTTTTAAATCCACTGCAAGGAAAACCAACTGTGGAGTACCACAGGGATCGTCCCTATCCCCACTGCTCTTCATTATCTACCTGACCCCATTGATCAAGCTCATAAAAAGACACATCATTACGTGCTACAACTATGCAGACGACATGCAAATCATCTACAAAATTGAAGATGCACAAGAAGAAAACTCAATGCTGGAAGACTGACTATGAGAAATCTATGAATGGATGAACACAACAGCCTCAAACTCAACTCAGGCAAAACAGAAATAATGGTTATACCCAAAAACCAGAAAAACAACCACTGCATCCAATGACCCATAGAACTAAGAACAGCACCAATGCCATCGAAAACAGTGAAAAACTTTGGAGTCCTAATGGACGACAAACTAACACTAGAACCACAAGTAAATGCAATAATCAAGAAATGCTTCTTCCTTGATTCCTTCATACAGTAAAACGGATCCTACCATTCCTCTGCTTGACCCATAAAACACTCATATCCAGAATAGACATGCCAATAGCCTATAACTCAGAATGCCGGAATTCCTGCTGAAGAAACTGCAACGTATCCAAATGCAGCGGCCAGACTTCTCCTCAGACTACTGCAAAGGAAACACACCACCCCAGTCCTAAAAATATTACATTGGCTGTCAATCAAACAACGAATCAGGTTCAAGACAATGGGCCTCATTCTGACTTGGGCGGTAAGGGATAACGTCACCGGTAAGGAGACTGGTGCCGTTAAACCCTTACCGCCCAATTCCGAGGTCCCTTAGCGGGGGCCGCAAAGGACGTGTGGTCTGACCACCCGTTCTCTACAGGTCCCGCTAAGGGACCATGGCGCTAATAACCTGTAATTACCGCCTTCCCCATTCCCATTGAGCCCTATGGGGGCTCAAATGGGAATGGGGAATGGTTGGTTGAACGGGGAATTACCGGGTCCACACAGGTCGGAATGTCCCAGTAAGTCCCCATTCAACCAGACCAGACAGGGACCCGGTATTGGAGGCAGCCATGGCGCAAATAGCGCCATGGCCACCTCCAATTTCGGAATGAGGCCCAATGTGCATAACGCACAGAGCAAACCATGGCCAAGGAGCAGAATTTCTACAAAAGAAAATTACAATCTACCTAGTGACAAGGCCACTCAGAACAAGCAATGATATTCGCCTAGAACCAAAACATTACACAAGAAAAAAACTAATCTTTCTCCCACCTGGCAGCAGTAAAAACTTGGAACACACTCCTGAAAGAAATACGCACTACGAAGGATCACCACAAATTCAGAAAACTACTTAAAACCTGGCTTTTACCTCAGAATCAGACAGGAATTACTAGGAATTACAAAGTCACCACTAGAAACAGAACACAGTGCAGCAGGCACACATGGACGGAAGAAGCCAGGTAGGGACACTAAAAAAGACCCACACCCAAACAATAACCACACCAGAGACATTACACCAGGGATGCGCAAGATAGCGGCAGAGGGAGGAGCATTGCCCAAGTAACTGGCACCCCTGTAAGCCCTGAACGCCTTCCTCAGGGGGTGGGGGCCTCACATGAAGGGTTGGGGGGCAATGGTAGGCACACCCTTAGCAACCTAACAGCAAACCCTTCAACCATACCCATATACACTCAGGGAGGAAGGAAGGCCTTAACCACCTCATGACCATAGACCGCTAGACAGTTAGAGGGGAAAGCAACCACCATGTGTAGAACCCGGCTAATGAACCACTACAAACGCACAGCACAGGCAGAGATGCTGAGCACAGAAAGCCGAACCAACGAGTTAAGAAAAGCCCCACTAGCTCAATAGTAAAAGCTCAAGTTTCACATACACTTCTTAAACATCAAACAAATACAACCCCTTCTCTGCACAGCAATCCGCATGCACTTCACTACACTGCAACAACAAAACAAACTACACATAGTCCCACCCAGCACCACACAGGAATCTGCCGAGCCTTAAATCGTAACCGAAGATCAGCGAACGGTGCAAACCGAACTGAAGCTGACAACAGGACATCACAACTCTTGCTCTACCTCTTCCAGCTATTCCCTACTAACCCACCCCACACTCCATCCTTTTCAGAACTGCCAAAGCGCCAGGGGTTCTCTCAGGTGGTGATAGTGCACGTTATAGATGATCATGAACATTAACAAAGTGGAGCACATTCAGAGTGCTAAAGTCACGGTTTTGCTCCTCTGACCACTCTGGTGGGGTGCTGCTATATGCACCACCAGTAGTCTGTAGAATCATTGTGTCTGCATGTGTCCTGCACAATGTTCCCACAGGGTGCGGTGTACCAGTGAACATGCAGGTGGGATATTGACCGCACCCATAGACACCACCCTTGTCCATGGCTGGCCAAAGGGAACGTGGAGAGGTTATACGCACAAAGCTGGAGCAATCATGCTTCACATAAATACCAGCCCCTATAGAGTACACACAGTGAAGCCACCTCCCAGGTACCATTCAATGATGAATTGGGGCCTATCCCCCTTGCCCACAACAACACACTGAGAATCTGCCACTGGGAGGGCAGAATTGTGTGTGTCCTTTAGACATAAAACAACATGCACAATCAGAGGCCCCAGAAAAGACTTGTAAGTGGGAGTATACTACTACTACTCTACAAAGTATGTAGTGAAATCATTCTGGAGGCTCAACAACTGTACAAATGTCAAAACTATATAAACTATTAAAAATGTGTTGCTAGCAACAATCAAATCTTAGCACCCAGCCATTCATGGACACTGAAATCAACTATTCAACCAATTTTATAAGCAAACCAAAATAGAATTTGGTACCTGTCGGAACATTGCACTACAGGCACAAACCTATCCATGTTGCTGTGAGTGTGAAAGCAGGGGTGCAAGATTCCACATACATACTGGGTACGTGTCATTTGTTGATAGGGTTTTCTCAATGGATACCCTACTGCCCATGGTTGTCTAGTTATTGGCACTTCAATAGGTATTGTTCTTCTGATGGGCACTGGGCAGAGCCCTAATGTGGCTCTCTGCTGGTTTATTTGCTCATCATACGTCACATATCTCGGAGTGAACGTTCCTGGTACTTCAAAATGGGCGGCTGGAGTGCAGGCTATATTTGGGACCTCTACACATCGAACCACTCCTCAAGGACATTGCAGTCAGCATGGAATATCTCTCTAACTAGCAAAACTATTCGAACCCTACGTCTATGGACTAACACAGAAACACATAGGAAAACACCAGCTGTTAGACCAGTCGGATTTAGGCCTAAGAGAGGGACAGAGACGGTGCTCCTGTCAATCTGGAACTTTGTAAAGACAAACAGAGATTCTGACACAAACTAAGCTCTGATACTGCTGGACCTCTCTGCAGCATTTTCACACATTTAGCCATGACATCACCATCAAATGACTAGAAGAAATAGGAATCAACAATTTACCCCTACTCTGGATTATATCATTCCTAACCGATAGAAGGGAAAACGTCTGGATAAAACCTTTTAAATCCACTGCAAGGAAAACCAACTGTGGAGTACCACAGGGATCGTCCCTATCCCCACTGCTCTTCATTATCTACCTGACCCCATTGATCAAGCTCATAAAAAGACACATCATTACGTGCTACAACTATGCAGACGACATGCAAATCATCTACAAAATTGAAGATGCACAAGAAGAAAACTCAATGCTGGAAGACTGACTATGAGAAATCTATGAATGGATGAACACAACAGCCTCAAACTCAACTCAGGCAAAACAGAAATAATGGTTATACCCAAAAACCAGAAAAACAACCACTGCATCCAATGACCCATAGAACTAAGAACAGCACCAATGCCATCGAAAACAGTCAAAAACTTTGGAGTCCTAATGGACGACAAACTAACACTAGAACCACAAGTAAATGCAATAATCAAGAAATGCTTCTTCCTTGATTCCTTCATACAGTAAAACGGATCCTACCATTCCTCTGCTTGACCCATAAAACACTCATATCCAGAATAGACATGCCAATAGCCTATAACTCAGAATGCCGGAATTCCTGCTGAAGAAACTGCAACGTATCCAAATGCAGCGGCCAGACTTCTCCTCAGACTACTGCAAAGGAAACACACCACCCCAGTCCTAAAAATATTACATTGGCTGTCAATCAAACAACGAATCAGGTTCAAGACAATGGGCCTCATTCCGACTTGGGCGGTAAGGGATAACGTCACCGGTAAGGAGACTGGTGCCGTTAAACCCTTACCGCCCAATTCCGAGGTCCCTTAGCGGGGGCCGCAAAGGACGTGTGGTCTGACCACCCGTTCTCTACAGGTCCCGCTAAGGGACCATGGCACTAATAACCTGTAATTACCGCCTTCCCCATTCCCATTGAGCCCTATGGGGGCTCAAATGGGAATGGGGAATGGTTGGTTGAACGGAGATTTACCGGGTCCACACAGGTCGGAATGTCCCGGTAAGTCCCCATTCAACCAGACCAGACACGGACCCGGTATTGGAGGCAGCCATGGCGCAAATAGCGCCATGGCCACCTCCAATTTCGGAATGAGGCCCAATGTGCATAACGCACAGAGCAAACCATGGCCAAGGAGCAGAATTTCTACAAAAGAAAATTACAATCTACCTAGTGACAAGGCCACTCAGAACAAGCAATGATATTCGCCTAGAACCAAAACATTACACAAGAAAAAAACTAATCTTTCTCCCACCTGGCAGCAGTAAAAACTTGGAACACACTCCTGAAAGAAATACGCACTACGAAGGATCACCACAAATTCAGAAAACTACTTAAAACCTGGCTTTTACCTCAGAATCAGACAGGAATTACTAGGAATTACAAAGTCACCACTAGAAACAGAACACAGCGCAGCAGGCACACATGGACGGAAGAAGCCAGGTAGGGACACTAAAAAAGACCCACACCCAAACAATAACCACACCAGAGACATTACACCAGGGATGCGCAAGATAGCGGCAGAGGGAGGAGCATTGCCCAAGTAACTGGCACCCCTGTAAGCCCTGAACGCCTTCCTCAGGGGGTGGGGGCCTCACATGAAGGGTTGGGGGGCAATGGTAGGCACACCCTTAGCAACCTAACAGCAAACCCTTCAACCATACCCATATACACTCAGGGAGGAAGGAAGGCCTTAACCACCTCATGACCATAGACCGCTAGACAGTTAGAGGGGAAAGCAACCACCATGTGTAGAACCCGGCTAATGAACCACTACAAACGCACAGCACAGGCAGAGATGTTGAGCACAGAAAGCCGAACCAACGAGTTTAGAAAAGCCCCACTAGCTCAATAGTAAAAGCTCAAGTTTCACATACACTTCTTAAACATCAAACAAATACAACCCCTTCTCTGCACAGCAATCCGCATGCACTTTACTACACTGCAACAACAAAACAAACTACACATAGTCCCACCCAGCACCACACAGGAATCTGCCGAGCCTTAAATCGTAACCGAAGATCAGCGAACGGTGCAAACCGAACTGAAGCTGACAACAGGACATCACAACTCTTGCTCTACCTCTTCCAGCTATGCCCTACTAACCCACCCCACACTCCATCCTTTTCAGAACTGCCAAAGCGCCAGGGGTTCTCTCAGGTGGTGATAGTGCACGTTATAGATGATCATGAACATTAACAAAGTGGAGCACATTCAGAGTGCTTAAGTCACGGTTTTGCTCCTCTGACCACTCTGGTGGGGTGCTGCTATATGCACCACCAGTAGTCTGTAGAATCATTGTGTCTGCATGTGTCCTGCACAATGTTCCCACAGGGTGCGGTGTACCAGTGAACATGCAGGTGGGAAATTGACCGCACCCATAGACACCACCCTTGTCCATGGCTGGCCAAAGGGCACGTGGAGAGGTTATACGCACAAAGCTGGAGCAATCATGCTTCACATAAATACCAGCCCCTATAGAGTACACACAGTGAAGCCACCTCCCAGGTACCATTCAATGATGAATTGGGGCCTATCCCCCTTGCCCACAACAACACACTGAGAATCTGCCACTGGGAGGGCAGAATTGTGTGTGTCCTTTAGACATAAAACAACATGCACAATCAGAGGCCCCAGAAAAGACTTGTAAGTGGGAGTATACTACTACTACTCTACAAAGTATGTAGTGAAATCATTCTGGAGGCTCAACAACTGTACAAATGTCAAAACTATATAAACTATTAAAAATATGTTCTAGCAACAATCAAATCTTAGCACCCAGCCATTCATGGACACTGAAATCAACTATTCAACCAATTTTATAAGCAAACCAAAATAGAATTTGGTACCTGTCGGAACATTGCACTACAGGCACAAACCTATCCATGTTGCTGTGAGTGTGAAAGCAGGGGTGCAAGATTCCACATACATACTGGGTATAGGAATAGATTGCAGCCCATATCAAAACAACCACTGAGTGAGAGCCAATTTGTAAGTGAGCAAAAGTGTTTGACATACCCCAAGGACCACATTCACTGGAGCATCAAATAATGGTGCCATCACACATGAAAACAGCCTGTGACTCATGCCCATAATCGGCATGGCAGTGTACAAATGAACCACAGAGCATAGCAGATTTTCACAACAGTGTCCATGTAGTACACCCAAAGGCACACAGCACAAGCAACAAAGTCCCACACAGACGTCACATGTCCAACCACATCTCGATTGCATGTAGACACCAAATAACCACATGAGACCACAAGTAGGAAGGTTTACTACAAAATGTATGCTAACAAATTCAAGCAAGGTCAGCCTTGGACCCACAATGTGTGTTACTTAACAATAAACAGGTTCAGGACCCAAAGCATTCCACTATGCTCCCAATAGACAGTCACATCAAAGCCGTCATGTTAAAACATAATATAACAGTGCACTGCAAAAGACCAGAAATTCTTACCTCATCCCATGTGAGCCTGCATCATCTGAACCGTGTAGTACACCAAACTCCCCCTCTGTCGCCTTGGAAACCACCAAACACTCTTTCCTGGGCATGCATAGAGCTGCTACTTCCTCCATAATTCCTGCATCCATCATTCCATGCCAAATTCCTCTGTAGAGAAATACAAATCAATGTGAGGGTCAGCAACACATCTATGCACCCAAACATACAGCAACATGTGCCCCCCTTAGTGACATGCAACAAATGCATACAATAACTCACTAGCCACCCATCACCAGGTGTCCTGGCACACATACAGCCACACCTGACCACCTCACGCCATTGCAACATGAACAACCCACAAAGTGACACCTTACCCACCCACAACCCCTACACAGGCCGCCCCCCTCCCCCGAGTGCCATTCAGTCAATGTCCATGTTACACTTACCCATCATCATGCTGATGGTACCTTCACAACACATGCATCTGGCCACAGTCAGCATGACACTGAGAGGACCCCCAATAAGAGAACACTTAGAGGATGGAAACCCAGGAGCACCTTTGTAGTATTCTCGATGCCATGCTATGTCATCCCCTCATCAATGCGGAAGTAGAACAATGCAGTAAACACTTGCAGGGGAGCCAATGGTGCTAAGCCCAAGAAGATGTGAACCAGAAATCTCACCAATTGCACAGAAGACCGGATCTTGCAGAAGGCAGCATTTCACAGAGGCAGCTGTCAGACTGGAAGGCAGGTCACCGAGGTAACTGGCATGAAACACACAAGCAGACATGAGAAAGCAATGATAAACATAGGCCAATGACAAACACACACAAATGGGTGCATGCAACAGGAAAGTGCAAGGAGAGGCAGATTTCACTGGTGGGAATATATTGAATTGGGGCACATGTACATTGAACTGAAGGGAGCATTGAGATGCACCCAGCAGCTGTCAACAGGCCTCATAATAAGTGACGGTGCACAGTACATGTTCATCATGGCAACCAACAAAGAATGGACAATCATGGTGCCTGGTGTCTGCGGAGTACATTGCATCCCACCAATGAGCAGCAATGCTGTTATGTGTGTGGATTTGTCTTGGGACAGCACCCCCACAAGGGGAAGAAGTACCAAGATTGGACTGCCTGTGTGGGTAGGAATTACTATAAAAAAATCATTGATTGGGATGCCATGTGGAAGCCAAGACACATGTGTAAAGTGCAAGGAGCCCTCACCACAACCAACTGAAACACAGCACACAAACAGCCGGGCTAGCCACCCTCCTAACAACTCACCAACTAAAGGCTGACAGTGATCACCACCCCTAACTAGGAACCCGCAACCAGGGCCACCATCAGTATCTTGAGCAAACAGCATGCATAGACACACCAGCATCACAACATCATGTGTCACATGCACCCATGAAGCTGGACCCGTTCATCCCCAAACAAATAAAAGGAAAGCGACCCCACACAGTACCAGACTCCCTGCCACAAACCACAAGTCACACCCTGGGTGCCCTTCATTTACCTGCACATGGTACCCACCTGGCTTGCATCAACTGCATCCCATCTGCAAATACACGTTCAAATTGCAAAGACATGCATTGCAACAACATAAAGATACTGGCCATCCAGGACAACTCATGTAGGGAGCAAGAAAATAGGCATGCACCACCCAGTGTACAAGTATAACAGAGTGCAAGAGGGAGACAGAACCCAGAGTGACAATTGACAAGCAGTGGAGTGGAGCGGATGAGAGAGATGAGGTACAGGAAAAAGCATTGCAAGGAGGAGACTGGAGCGGAGATGTAGGCGGACATGTCTGACATCACAGTACTTGGGAGCATAGACAATCTGCCGTACTGAGGAAGATGGAGACATGAAAACCTCTTGAAGTAGCATTCTGGCTGTAGAGCATGGAAGGAGTGGTCCATGAAGGACAAAACTGGGTGACAGTGAAGGGCAGACTTCCAAAGAATGGCCACATGTGAAAGGTCAAACATCAGCTCTACATCAGAAAAAACACCGGCAACACCCACCATGGCATGCAAATCCCCAAAAGAGACATCTATGCTACATCTCTGCACAGAAGGCACTCCAACCATATACCCAGATCCTACGCAAACCAAGATGCACCCCTGTACGACAACACTGCAAATAGACCTCTGGACAACATGCAGCTGTTCACTCACCCCCAACACACCACACACCATGATTGAGACTGTACCAGAAAGTGTGCATGGATTACAGGGTGCCCTTCCAACTCACGAGGGGAGAACAGCTGAAGACAACCTGTGGGGAGTGGACAATCTCACACATGCATGGGGCCACAATGTGGCCATGCAATATACACCCGCTGACAGTGGCAGATGACATGAAGAAGGTACAGGGTCAGACTGGGACAAGAAATAGGCCCGGTCACCCAAAGAAAAGTGGCCCCCCGTCGCCTCAAAAAAGTAGCCCACCCCTCGCCTCACGACCCTTGACCTATGATGACATCACCAGAAGTGTTGTAATTTGACCCCACCCCAAAGTGACATCCCGGTAAGCGATGAAACACGACCTGTCACCCCTTGACAAACAAGGAAGTGTCATCAAATAGCATTGTTCCTAAGTACACTAAATTACTGTGAATCCAAGCAGACGTATGTCCAAGGCCAAATGATAATATGTTATTGTATAGCACTTACAGTTAAGCTCTTTTTTATGGAACACATATGCATACAATATCACCCAACCTGTGTTGGTACTCATTTATTGAAAAAAAAAATTGGAAAAAAATATATATTTTTTTCAAATTTATTTTTTCAAAACCGGCCTAGGCATGGGCAGAAACCGGTCCCCACTCACCTGGGATGATTTCGACCCGGCCACGGGCCGAAAAGCCGAAGGGCCATTCCGACCCTGAGAAGGTATCAAAACCAAAAAACATGTAAGCCACCCCTGGTGCAGCTAACTGACAGAATCAAACACTGTACAAAAAGTCACCTCATTGGGTAACGCAGAAGCAGTCATTCATGGGAACACCCGCGCATATCTATCCAACCAGATATGCATCAAGTGTGACAAACATGTCCTGTGTTGTGAATGCACTGAAAAGAGCAGAATTTAGTCTCCATAGGGTAGGTCATGAAGCGCTGCAGCGGAGGATGAGGATACATATCAATGAACGTGTATGGTACATGTATAATAGTGTCAAGGCTGGTCAGGTCATGTAAGTGGAGAAGGGAGTGTGTTGGGAAGTGGGACAGGTCAAAGAGTAGTGTCAACAGGGAGTACACCAGCACGGCACAGTAGGAAACATGGGGGCAGGGGGAATGGAAGGGTGGCAATAAGGAGACATCATCACACTCATTGAGGCAAGTGTTGTAGTACAGAAATACAGAGTGCAGATGCAAACTGAATGCATGCCACCAATCAGTACGTACATTCAGACTGAATGAAACACTGCCAATATGTAAAGTGTGAATAGTGCTGCACAATCCCTTCCAATGATGGGGTCCCTTATCTAAGTGCATCCACCAAACCAATGCACACGCATAGAAGTGTAACTGCACACACACACACACACACACACACACACACACACGCATGTGTACAGACACACATCTGCACAGACATTCACTGTGACACAAGTTTAACCCCCCAGTTCGTCAAGATGTGCACTGCATGCAAATTCCAAGGTGACCAAGAACACTTACACAACACTCAAAACAGTGCACGTGCCTACCTACTGACTGAGCTGGCATGATGTGATTCCCTCATCACCACCACCAGGAACTGTGACTCCAAATGCGTGAGAGGAGGGCCAGTGCCTGGCAGAGGGCATGTGGACTAAGAATGTGACAGGGTGCATGTCGGACCTCCCATGGAGTGCAGTCACCACATGAATCTGTAGCACTGCAAATACATGGGACAATGCATTACAACAGCCATAGTTCACAATCATGCATACAGCATACTTGCATCAATATACCCTCGACCCAATGTTACCTGCAAATGTCATCCTGTTGACCACGAGGCAACTATGCCAGTTGACATCAATGTGCATGGCTGATTGTCCACAACTGTATTTATCATGCCATTGAGAGGTCAACTGCATATCTCAAGGGATAAAAAAAACAATTACAAAAATCCAACTTGAAAAGGGCAAAACAAAAACACATGCCAACATCGGGGCCAGGGGAATTTAAAAATAACAAAACAATGGGGTCATTACGAGGTTGGAGGTAACCATGCCGCAATTTGCGGCATGGTTACCTCCTTACCGGTTACCGGGTCCGGGTTCCTCAAATGAGGACTTACCGGGCCATTCCAACCTTGGAGGACCCGGTAATTCCTCATTCGAGGAACCCGGACCCAGTACATCCCCATTCCCATTCGAACCCCCATAAGGTTCAATGGGAATGGGGAGGGAGCTAACAACGGGCCCGTTGATAACGGTGCCCGTTGTTAGCTCCCTGGTCTGCTAGCGGAACCCGCTAAGGGCACCTGGTTTTACCAGTCATGCATGTCGTGCTGTCGCAATTGGACATTGGCGACTGTGTTTGTGTGGGCAGGTGCTCTGGTGCTGGCCCCATGACCATGGCTGCATGTCGTTATTTTGTTGGTTGATCATTGGTATGTTGGCGTTGCCTGTTTTAGGTGATGTGTTGTGTGCTGTACAATATGCTTTGTTTACATGTGCATGGGTCATAACTGTGATTGCGCCTTCACACTACACTCATGCAACATTTGCAATGCAGTTCTCGTGGGCACATACATGTGTGTGTGCATTGTGTGTTTCTCAGTTCATAGATGAAACATGAGGCATGATTTTGAATGTTTATTTTGTGTATGCCAGATATCCATTGACGATTACTGATGTTACTGTTTTTTCTCAAAATGTGTCTAGAGTTGCTGCAGCCCGTGAAGAGAGCGGTGGCATTGTTGTGGCCAAAAGGCAAGGACAATGCCACCAGTCAAAGCGCACAAGCCAGCCAGCCCGACTTGAGTGCACATCATCAGAGGGTGAGTTGGCTGAGGGAGCGCAAGTTCCCTCAGGCTCATCTGCTGGGGATACGTCCCAGGAGGCTGTTGTGGAAGGGGACTACTCAGTGGCTCTGGGCCAGGGTGCAGAGACAGAGAGCAATTCAGGGAGGAAGGCTCTCTGGAATCATCCAGGGAGAAAGAGGTGGTGGTGCAGGAGGAGGAAGATGAGGGCCAGCGCACGGGGTCGGGTGGGGGCTTTCAGCAGGGTGTTCAGGTTGCACACCTGGGTCAGGGACAGGAGGATGTGCAGTGCACCGTGGAGGAAGCTGACCAACCCCCTGTCCTTGATCCATCTGATGCAGCTGTGACCACTGTCGTGGATGCCTCCACCCAGTCCGGGCCCCCATTGGTGCCACTGAGATCACCCCTGAGCTTTCGCACGCTATGCTGGCTGGGTTTGCAAGGCGGACAGGCTCAATTCATGATGATGTGAGAGTGATTTGTGAACTGCTCTCAGATCATCACCAATCGATGTCTATCTCCCGGGCACAGCTGGCATGTGCACTGCTCTCAGGTTGTCTCTGTTCCCTGGCGCAGTCACCTGCCCCCTTTTCAACTGCCTCCTCTGTGCCTCAGTTGTCCTCCGCGGGGCCTTCCTTTCCAGTTCTGATTACAACCCCCTCTACTCCTGTACTACTTACACATCCCAGTCTGGTGGTCAGCACGTCCCTGCCTAAAGTGCAAGTCCAACAAAGTACAGTAGAGGTGGTTGCTGTACCTGCCCAGGCACCTACAGAGGAACAGGCATCAGTGGAGCAGCTGGCACAGCATGGCAGTGCTGGTACTGTACCCCCCCCTGTCATGCATCATCCAGATGGGAGGGGGTGCATGTGCAAGGTATGTTTAGCAAGGCAGCAACACTATAGGAGTGTTCAGGGGCCATCTTCACAGGGCCCTACTGCATTGGGGAGGCAAGCTACGCAGCGAGGTCTGGGCTCCTGGCAGGAAGAGCACCACCGTTTTAGGCAATTGGTGTGCGCCAGGATGGAGCTAAGGGTGTAGCTGATGGCGGGGCGGCAGTGGGCTAGAATGGCACGGGTTGCCAGGGTCAGGGCAGAGGTGGTGGAGAGGAGGACACAGAGGTGGGTTGACATCCTGGCGGAGGCTTGGAGGGATGTGGGGGAGGAGGAGAGGAGGATGAGGAACAGCCTGCGAGCCATCCAGGACCGGACAATTGCCCACCTCCAAGTGGAGGATGAAGAATGCGACTCTGTCCTGAAGGACATAATGGCAGAGTATTGAGGCTGCTGCCAATGTAAATAGTTAATTGTGTTTTTTCATTTTCTTTCTTTTTTCCCTTGGACATTTCCCCTTACCACATAGTAGTTTTGGATAGTGTAAATATTGTTAATACAGTTTCTCGTTATTCATCACACAGTTATTGTTGTCTCTTTGTTCACGGGCGGCATGAGGTTTGCTTTGATTTTGCTATGCATTTATTATGTGACTCTCACGTGGGTTGGCGCCAAATTGTGGAGGTGTGGCATACGCTCATCAATTATGCAGGTGGGGGGTGCCTCACAATGCATGGACACCCACCAACACACATCAGTGTGCTCTCATGTCATGCTGCACATCTGCCATTGTAATGTTTCTTCATCACATTTGAGTTTGGTTAAATGTGGCGGTACACATCATCCATCTGCTTGGCTCACACACTCTCAGACTTCCTTTCGCATCACCCCCAAAACATGCCTGTTGAAATGATGTTAGTTGCAGGGCTTTGAATGCTGTGCTTTCCATCCTCAGTGCCTTGATTTATTGATTGTTGTTTGCTAATATGCACTGACATTTCATGTGACTCTGTCCCGTCTGTGATGTCTTGGACTACTGTCCTCCTGGCTCATTCACCTACGGCACTTTGAGGAAATTGCAATGGCACATGTACACAATGATGCACCACATTGCATCCCATTGCTTTACTGTGTGACTTGTACGTGGTGCTTTCACTGTGTAGCTGCTGCTAAATTAAGCGGTACAGTTGCTGTGCCACTGGTTGTGATGTACCACAGAGTCCTGTGATGAGCTACAAACATGGATTCTGCAACAGTGCACCCATTGTGTTGGTTTATGTGTGGGTATGCGGCCAGTTTGTTTCATGTTGGTGGTAGGGCAGTCGAGTTGAGGTGAATTGTTGTTCAATATTGCACTGGTGGGGGGGATGTGGCAGGGCCAGGCTGTGTTGGTGTTGGAGGTGTGGGGGGCTGGTGGGTAGTGTGAGGACTGCCTGGGATATTGGCGTAGGTGAGGAGGTCTGGTGGGTGGTGTTTGGACCTGAGGGCCATGCCTGGAGGTGGTGTCAGAGGTGAGGGGGCGGGTGGCTGTTGTCAGTACTTGAGGGGGCTGCCTGGGGTACTGTCGGAAGGTGAGGGGGGGCTGGTGGGTGGTGTGAGGGCTGCCTAAGGTATTGGTGGAGGTGAGGTGGGCTGGTGGGTGTTGTGAGTGCTGCTGGGGTATTGGCAGAGGTGATGGGGTTGGTGGGTGGTCTCAGGACTTGAGGGGGCAGCCTGGGGTACTGTCAGAGGTGAAGGGGGCTGGTGGGTGGTGTCTGCACCTAACGGGTCAGATGTGCAGCCAGAGTATGTGCCAACATGTTGTGTGTAGTGGGAGTAGGGGGGACAGTTTGCAGTGGTGCAGCCATTAGTTGCATGTGACTTTGCGCAGTGTAGCTGGGATGCAGCCATTACTTACCTGGGACCTCATGCTGAGTCGCTTGTGTGCAATAGTTACCTCGCTTAGAGTAGCTGGGGTGCTGCCGTTACTTATGTGGGACCTTGCGCAGAGTAGCTGGGGTGCAGCTGTTACTTACGTGGAACCTCGTGCAGAGTAGCTGGGCTGCTGGATGTTATGTCAGAGGTGGACACAATGCTTTTCGCAAAGGTTGTTTTTTGGCTATGTTTTTGGTTTGCGTGAGGGCATGGTGTGGGCGTTCCTTGCGCAGATCGATTCCCTTTGCGCGTCGGCTGGAAATGCGCGTTAGGACCCATGAATATGCAGAGCACGCAGATTTACTTATGCGCGCAGGCTCGCGCAGTGTCCTTCTTGGCGCACGGCCCTTGCAGGATTAATGCTCTCTTTTCCATGATTTTGGCCCAAAGCCTGTTCCAGCATCCCGACCCCTCAAACACTGGAAAAATCCTTAACACCCACAGGGGACAGTGGGCAGCATTCCTCATCATTATGGACCCAATGCCCTTTGCCTCACTAGTGGGAGCTAAGGCTTAATTAACAGTTTCAATGCACCTATGAGGTTGAAATCCTAACTGTCTGACA
Organism: Ambystoma mexicanum; assembly: GCF_040938575.1. Taxonomy (NCBI): domain Eukaryota; kingdom Metazoa; phylum Chordata; class Amphibia; order Caudata; family Ambystomatidae; genus Ambystoma; species Ambystoma mexicanum. Next base: position 311,622,461 of record NC_090921.1, read on the forward strand.
TTAGTAGGAATTTCCTTTCAGTGTATTTTGAAGTGCCTAGTCTTTCTAGAATGTGTTTCTATGAAAGAGGTTAGAAATCTAGCGTTGGTTGGTTAGCTTGTGGGGGGGGGTCTGCATTTTTCTTATTTATTTAACAAAGGAGGCCTGATGCGGAGAGCACTGTAGGATGAAGCTTCCATCATTTGGGCCACTTTCAAGATCTCACTGATGGTCACTTCAGTGGTTTGGAGGGCAGTGCTCACCATGTGAGTGGTAGTTTCTAATGCCTGGGGGTCTTATGTCAGGTTGTGTTATCTTTATCTTATCAGTAAAGAAAGACCCTCTTGTGATGGATTTCTGGGCTGCAGTTGGTAAGGCTACTTTACCGCCACTCAACTCACACTCTCTGAAAGTTGCAATGTGAGAAATGTTTGAGCGATGTAATTTTCACGTTCTTTTCCTATTGAAATTATAAGTAATCATTTACACATGCGCATCCCTTTCTTATCCGTAAAGTGCTATCTTTTCAATTTTCCATGCGAAATTGAATTACTGGTTTGGTGTCTTGTCTAAGGGAAAACTCATTTGGAGTGGAAAACAAGTTACGACACTGGCCTGTTTTGAAAGAGATAAGGCGTAGAGCTGTATTACTCAACCTTTTTCCAAGATCATGGACCCGTTGCTCTTTCAGCCAGGCAGCTGTCGAACCCCAAAACAGTATAGGCCTGTGAATAGCAGACCCATTATTGTCTAGATAGAGTAACTGAGCCCCTCCCAAGTGGGCCATAATAGGCGTTGGAGGTCAGGGCTTGGAACCTTGGGTCCTTCCCATCCCACCCCATAGAGTTCCTTTTAACAGAAAGGAGGCCTCTCACAGCATCTATTTTGTGAATAATTGTATTAGCTTTTCTGAAGCCGAACCACTGGGTTTTATAGGACATTCTATATGAGAAAGACAGGTCCATTATTTCCCTTGGTTTCACATGCTATTCATGGTACGTGCCAATCCAGTAAACAACCCGTTACGGCAACACATATTGGAGGCACACCAGGCAAAAACCAGTGATGTATCATTGAGCAGACACTCTCACAATATGCCACTGACCGATCAGGCGTTCATGGAACTTATCTCAGGAGGAATCACAACAGTGTTCACTGCAGTCCCTGCCATGCAATAAAACAATGAGCCTGATTGAGTATCACTGGATGAGAGAAGCATAGGAAAGTGTGGCTGTGGGAGTCACAGGAAAGTGTGGCTGTGGGAGTCACAGGAAAGTGTGGCTGTGGGAGTCACTGGAAAGTGTGGCTGGGGGAGTCACAAGAAAGAGTGGCTGTGGGAGTCACTGGAAAGTGTGGCTGGGGGAGTCTCAGGAAAGTGTGCTTGTGGGAGTCACAGGAAAGAGTGGCTGTGGGAGTAACCGGAAAATGTGGCTGTGGGAGTCACAGGAAAGTGGGGCTGGGGGAGTCACAGGAAAGAGTGGCTGTGGGAGTCACTGGAAAGTGTGGCTGGGGGAGTCTCAGGAAAGTGTGGTTGTGGGAGTCACAGGAAAGAGTGGCTGTGGGAGTAACCGGAAAGTGTGGCTGTGGGAGTCACAGGAAAGTGCGGCTGTAGACAGTTGCATGAAAGTGTGGCTGTAGAGTCACAGGAAAGCGTGGCTGGTACTGTGCTCCTAAGCTTTTCTGAGACGTCTCTTTAATTAGGCCAAAGTGGCTCTTTTGTGAAATCGCAGTTAGTCTTAAGGTCAGTTTGGAGAGGACAGATCTGCCTGTAATAGTGCCCTCTCTAGAATAGGGAAAAAAATGATCTTCCTTCGCATGGAACTGGCCTCTTTAACTTGCACCCGGGGGCTGGAGGCACGTGTTCATGGTCACAAGCAGTGTCTGGTGTAGAGAATGGGCTTACAACACTGGTCTCTTGGTTTTGTAATGAAGTGTCTACCATGCATGGACGTAATTATAGGGGAGGACAGGGGTTCCCCCCCCAACTTCTGTGGCATGTTTTTTGTCCCCCCCATCTTTTGGAGGGAGGGCAGGGGGGCCGCAATCATCAATTATGTAATTGGACAGTGCGAGCCCGGCTGGGGTGGTCAGCAAGGCTTGCACTGTCTCATTATATAATGCAGAAATGCCTGGCAGCCGCGCTGCAACACATTCAGGGCTGGGATGCCCTGCATGGCTCAGTCCCTCACCCTGGCTGGCCTGACTCAACATCAGCAGCCAGGGTGCTGAACTGGGTGCTGCAGGGCCTGGTGCCTGTGCTGTCACACTAGCAGCAGCACTTCCGGGGGCCAGCGGCACAGAGCATCTGCTTCCGGCTTCATATTTGTGCGACACACAGACATGAACTAGGAAGCTCATTCAGCTTGCTGGTTTCTGTCTGGTGGCGCATGAGTGTGAAGAGGTTAGGTCGGTGTAACATGAGACATGGCCCGACAGCATTTCAAAGCAGAGCAGAAGTACTTTTTAAAAATAAAAAAATGTTTTAATTGTGTTTGTTTATGTTTGTTGGGGAGCTCTGTCCAAGCCCTCAGAGGCAAATTACATGCAAACTTCCTAATTAGCATATGGATTGCACCAACAGAAGTGACTTCACAGAAAAGGACATTGCAAGGTGGATCATCAGTCTTTGATACTTGGAGGCACCATGGAAGTGACTTTAGAATAAGTTGCTATAAATAAGCCAAGTGACAAATTACTTTGTGGTGCAAAATACCTAAATTGCACTATTTTTATATGCGGAGCAAATCTATAGCCATTAGGCTTTTCTATTATAATAGCATGATACATTAAAATAAGCTTTGAAGTGAATGAGAATCACTTACAGAGCTGCAGATAAGGCACAATGTGATTAAATAATATGCTCAGGATCACACACTTGGTTAAATAGTGAAACTAGGATGTGGACAATTTACGCGACTGTGCACATCTTTCCAGGCTTAGTTTATATAGATATTTAATAAGGTTTTGCTTTACATTTCATGTGCTTATTATTTATATAATATACAACATATAATTATTATAGCAAAGCATTGGAAGCCAACCACATTACATAATAAAATAGCCTTTCATAGTAAACTAAACATACACTATATACATTGTCATAGAAATATGTTGAGCAATGGGAGTATGGCTTTAGTTTCATTCTCCCCATTCTGCATGCAAAGTCACAATAGCATCATGCAGATTAATGTGAACCTAACAAATCCTCCTTAGGTTTTAAAGCCATAGTCGTTATTTCATAAAGCTTGCAACATTATGCAACCTTCTCACTTCTGATCACTCCTTCCCATTTCTAAAGGGACAAAAGTCCCTGCTAATAGTACCCCCCTCCCTCCCGTCAGTGCCTAATGGCGCACATTGTAATACTCAGTTGATACAGAGCAACGTGAGAACCCTCTGCTGCCCGGCGCTCCTTCGGACATTGTCCTAGCAGCGGGACACCTCTGCCATTCAGAACGGGTAAGGTGTCCTGCTGCAGGACAATGAGCGTGCTCAGCAGGAACTGCTCAGCACACCTTGTCCTGCCAGCGGGACACTTTTGCTGTTGGGCACCCTCTTTGAGGTGCCGAATGGGAGAAGTGTCCCAATGACAAATGTCCTGGTCTGGCTCTTAAAAGAGCTATGGGGGGCAGCTTTAACACCCCCTTGAGGCTCTCGCACTCAGTACTCCACTGCTTGGAGCCATTTGCACACTTGAAACATACCTTCATTTTAATCAGTCAGAATCTTGTAGAAAAACCCTTTCAGTACGTAGACATATAAGGTGCTGTGCAGAACCCAAGTTTGGAGATCTATGGCATTTAAAAATCGAAACCAGGTATACTTGGTCACCCACTGTACTGCATTAACCAATGGTTTCTGCCTTTGAATGAAAGGAAAAATCAGGCAAATTGCTGACATTCCAGTGAATCTGGTCCTTTCGGCCATGGCTTTATAGCTAGTCAAGTCAACGTAGCCCAACATTTCAGGTATCAGGGAGTGATAAAGTCCAGTCTGCTCAATGGACGTTGCGCCACTGTTTCTGTGTGTTAATGGAAATGTGTGAACACAGTGTACGTCAGTGGAGGTGCTGAAGATGTTTGGGGGCCCAATTGAATTTTAAAGATACGCCACCAGTCTTATGAAAGTTATAACAGAGCGTCAGCAATGGCCTCTTGTGGTGTAGTAGTTTAGTGTTATCCCTCAAGGATTTAGGTTGTTTGACCGACGTACAAAATCATGGCAGAATTAACCGTAGTAATTTCCGCTATGAATACATTTTATCCTTAGTACAAAAACCGCTAGTACACCAATAACCACCCCCACCCACTTAACTTTCTCCATCCGCTGCCTCGCCTGTAACCTGTAGCGTCAGATCCACCCCTTTAACGCAGGTCGGATCTGACGCTGCAGCGTCCCCTTTCTTTTTTTTTTGAGTCCCCTGCCACCAATGCTGAGGAAGCAGGGGACACCCCTGCAACCGCCGAAGCCGGAAATGTCAGAATCTTTGGCTTTGAACTAATGGTGGTGACCACATTCAATCAAATCTACCATTCAACCAATTTTCTATTAACAATGTGTCTGAAAACGATCCCTCAGAGCCACCATCTGCCCTCCCTTCACCCGACCCTTTCCTTCAGTTGTCATGTCCCCCCCAACATTTTCAGCAAAGTTACTCCACTGCTACCACGCACTACAGCCTCCTTATCAAACTGCTTACTAGCCGTGAAACCACTATGTCGAACGTTAAAAACACACTATTTGGAGTACCTAGGCAAAAATGTAAGGGGGTTGTGGGCGAGGGTGCTAACCCTTAAAATGTTGGGAAAGGCGCTATCTTCAGAGACTGTGGGCGGGGGCTAACAGACTTGTGTGACGGCATCTAACATCTTTGCACATTCAAATGTTACTATTCTAGTGCAGCTTCAATGTTACAAGCAGTTAACACTCTCCTTTATGTCTGAAAGCAGGCACTTATGACCTGCTTTTCGAATGTGTGATCTCCAGTTCCTCCTACCCTTCCAATCACTCCCGTTACTTGCAAGTACTAATCCGCATCACGATTTCAATTGACTAGAAACGTATGCAGGTGCTAACAATGAAACGCTTTACATTAGTAATTGCTGGGCCTTGGTTAGCTGTGAAGCGGCAGACACTGTTTATTGTTCTGTCCTGCCACAGCCTTTTAGAATGGTGTTGCGCAATATGCGCAGTCAATGTCCAGAGGGAAAGAATTAAACATTCACACCCCGGATAAACCCTGGGGTGTGAATGGCTTTCACTACCGTGGCAGGGGGCGGACATGGCCAGTTGAGGGCTCAGCTAGGCTCCGGCCGGCAGGTTGTTACCAGCCATGTCCACCCCCGCCGCGTGGATTAATGACATATTACATGTCAACTTGTACACTGAATATGTCACAGCTCTAAGTCATACAAGGATGTGGTGAAAAGGAGGGCTAGCTGAGAAGGCTAGAGAAAGAAAGCGTAAGACGAAGAGTAAGAAGAAGGTCAAGGTCAAGGTTTCCACTGCAATGCATCTGACAGAAAACTATCTACTTGAAGCCTTACAATTTTAGCCACTTTCATGCATAATATACGGGCCTTCGTAGAATTCTGATAATGACGATAATGAGTGATCATTGGTACTGGCCTGCTGGGACCGCTAGACAGAATAACATGGTGTTTCGTTATTTTTACTGGAAATCAGATAATGATGCTCCTGTCCTAGATCCATTGGAAGGGTGTGACACAGTAGGGGGCCGTCGACCACTGGGCTTCCTTCTCCCAAACGGTGGATACCAGGAGTCGGCTTGCTGGCAGCGCTTGATCGCAGTGATCTACAAGGCCAGTATCTTATTGCGCACCCAGAGGTCTGCGTGGGGCTGGCATGCCAGATACCTTTACTTGTGGTACATAATATTTCAAAGTCAATTTGGGCTCATTTGGCACCCAGTGTATGAATTTCAAGGTCCCCAGCTCATGATCACACTTCTTTAAACCAATGATGGGTCACTGCTTTGTTTTGAATCTCCTGCAGACTCTGGTACTCACATCATATGAGAGTGCTTGCTATCAATACCAGCGTTTGTCATCAAAAGTCCATGTATTCCCACCATTGCAAGGGATTGTCATCAAATGCCCGGGGGCTTCCATTAATTACCAAAGTACTCACAACATTGGCCGGATATGCACATCTAGGGTGGAAAATGAAAAGAATACGTTCATTGCCAGAGTACAGGGTCACCTTTGCTTAAGGGCACACCCAGCTCTCTCACTGCCTCAGGGAGCATGCTCTCCAAAGCATTCCATTCTGTGTATACCCTTTTGCTGTCCACTACTTTACACGCAGAAGGATGAGCACAGTACAGTATTGACTCCAGTCAATCTGCTTAGCCTTCTTTCATGCACATGACTACAACCCACCTTTGATGGCTGTGCCATCAGTCAGTCAAAACTAAAAAGACTAGTATGTATTTTGGTTTTAGTGTTGCAGGAATAGTGTGAATTAATTCCCTAGTGCCTTAACTATTTCACCAACCATTAGTCTATTTATGCGACGGTTGCATTAGAGAAGGGGCTCCTACATCCAGCGCGGAAGAGTGAGAGTCTTGGTAGCGACCAAGTCCCTCCATGAGTGGGAAGTGGATTGGACATTCAAAGGAACTGTGTCACAAAGCCTGGGTCCATCCCACTGGGAATGCGTTGGAGCAGATGTATAACTAAAAAAGTGGTGGAACTGTGTCCCTGGCAGGAGTAAGGGGCGAGGGGAGACGGGGGGGGATACAGCTAATTTGTTAACCTTTTGTGGGGCAGTTTAGTATAGGGCCAAGCAGATCCAATTGCAAAAGAAGGGGCACCTCTCATATTGCTTTTTAAATTGCCGCTTTAAAACAGATTTTAGTTTAGATGTAAGTGATGTGAGGGCTTTACAAGAGTGTCGTGCATTAAATAGAAAATGGGTGTAAGTGGGGGCCATTAAGATTGTCTATTTTATGGTTAATTGTGATATATTTTATATTTTTGTACAACATTTCCACAAAAGGACTAGTGGCACAGCGACCAAAAATAATTATGTTCAAGGGGAGAAGTCCTAACTTTTGAATGTAGCTCAATCATTTTGTGAATCCTATGACATCTGCTTATAGATGCTAGAGGATGCCTTGAGGGATTCTGATGGAGACGTTGATACCCCATCAAGGGGCACGGGAGCAGTTGTATGCTCTGTAACCTTGTACCAGTGAACAGTGGACCGGGCAAACCTTCATACCAAAGACTACAGCGGTTTACAAATAGGCTATTTTCTCAGCTATCGCGGTGCATCCGTGGCTTTCAAGGAGAACCAAGCAGAATAATAAGGGGAGGAACATGTGCTTCTTCACTTATACAGTATAAAGGCTCCATGATGTGCCCGCCTGTTCCCTGCCCACACAAGAGATAGGAAGCAAGGGCGTGTATATTGTTGTAACTCTTGCCAGCTCACAAGCAGCCAAAGTTAAATGATTCGTTTCCAAGAGTCGATCCCAAAAAATGAATAAGTATGCTTTAACTGCATAAAAGAACACTTGCCGAGATGTGAAAATGGCTTTAAAAAGTAGTGGCACTATTAAAAGTCCAAAATGAAAGTAGTAGAGCACAGTTCCCATTAGTGTATGCTAGTTTGCTAGTTGCACTGCACATTTCACACATCATCATGCTACATATCTGTAAATGGAGAATTAAATAATGAATGGTGGGTATGGAGCACAAACCGTCTGCGCGTCAATCTGGCAATTGGTACCAGGATGCACACTGCTTCAGAGCAATTGTAATTTCTTTTTTTTACGTTTGATACCCTGGTAGAAGCCAAGCACCAATTACTGACTCGACCGTCCCCCTGAGATGAAGATGGACAGCAGAAGATTGTATATCCAGTTGTGGAAGTCCAATGGGAAGCCCGGGTCCCACCTCGTTAGACCCTGTGCGAGAGGACGGTTCTTCCAGGGCCTCTGCTCATTTGCTGTAGAGACCCATCCTGCGTTGCGTGCGGCTGGTGGGCCTCAGGTCTGTAGCTTGCCGGATGTGATGGGTTATTTTCCAGAGAGTCAGGAAATTGATTCCACCTTTGCTGTATCCTGCAATCTCTGCTGGGTGCAAGGGTGCTCTGATGTGCCACTCTTTGTTTATTGATGACGACAGAACACCCCGTTCAATTAGTTTTTGTAGGGATATGAAAAGATTGCTGCTGTGTGGCAGCGACTTGTTAAATCGCAGTGGAGTTGATCGTTGTTGGCGGCAGGTGTTTACAGTTCCACATCCCCTCTTTCGCCCGCCGGCTTAAATGAGATCACAAATTATGTATTTACCTGCTGTGAGGAGAGTGGATGGACAGTGTGAGAAGCATCTTCTTCTGAATTATGATGAATCCTCTGGAGAGATCGCTGATTTATCATTATTTATTTAACCCCGCTGTGTTAGCACAATGCTATCCATGGGCAGGCGTGCTGCCTTGAAGAGCGTCTTTTGACTGCTTTTCTTTCCCTTTTTGTTTTATTTGTTTGAATATTTCCAATTCAAAACCATGAAAGAGTGCTGTGTGGACAGAATGTTTTCAGCACACACAAAGTCTGTAATTAAGCCTTGTAGACAGAGCAGGGGATAATTATAGTAGGATCATGACCCTCCCCCAAAATTACTGCCTATTCTAACAGGCTAAGTGGCTTGACACCATCTGGGGGAAATGCACACTCCCGACCTGAGCAGCTTCCATGCCCCTAGTTAAATTAAGTCAGTGAATACAAAGTTTATCGTATAGGAGGTGTAATGGGGTTGTGATAGATCCCGGTTTCTGAAGGTGGCGTTTTGGTTGCTTTTTGGAAGCAACTGCCTTCTGCAAACCACATTCTCGTACCTATGAATGGGGTGCCCCTAGCGGGATGACCTACTGGACTCTGTGGCAGTCGAAGTTTCCTCCCTAATATTTGTGGGTACTCTTGTAGCCAAATGTTCGCTGCCTAGCTACTTCTCACCACCTGGTGCCAGGTGCACTTTTCCTCCAGGTACGTGGTGCACCATCTGTGCATGCCACAATATCCCCCCCCCTCCTAAATCCCCCACAGGCACCAGCTCCCACTTCCCTCTTCCTTGGTGCCCCAGAACCGGTGCGCAGCTTTGCTTCTCCAAAACATCACAGCACTGTGCTCTACGCCCCCAGCCTCTGCGATTTTTCAATTTAAACACAAAGGGCCCGATTCATAGAACTATTTCCGAATAAAATATGGAACTTGCCCGCTAAACTGCGTGCGTAATCCCGTTCGTCGATTCTTGGATTTGAATGCGCAGGCTTTTCCTTGGACTTGCGTGGATTTCGCAGCAGCCCGACACGACTCTGCAACCAGCTGAGTGCTTTGCGTGAGACACCACGTAGAGCATGGGCGTGGCTTGCGCAGAGGGCAGGGAAGGGGGCAGAACACAGAAAATGGGAAAGAACATGCGAAAAAGTTGGCATTACGAGGGACGGCACGCAGACAGTCCATCGCATCACCCACTATTGCGCAGAACTTTATGAATTCAGGGATCCGACCGTGAAACGTACCTGAAGGGAAATGGCCACGCAAAGCATTCATACTCTGACTATCGCTCTGGCTCCGTTTCTTAAGCTGTATGAGCCCATTAGCGATACTTTGAAGGTACACACAACCCTGATTGCAATGCTCCACTCACAGATCATCTATATCGAGGGTTTCATTATGGGGGGAAGAGCAGCAGTGGATGACATTTGTTTAACGGAGTAGCAGACCGAGGATGGGTCGTCAGCAACCCTTGGTAAACAGCATCCTGATACTAACGCCGACCCACAGGTGAGGGTCCAAGGCATGCTAGATCTTATGAGGCCACCAACCCAAGTCAGAGGTTAAGACGTGATGGGGATTTAATGTTACTGCAAACCAAAGACGTACTGTAAATATCACAGAAGAATCAGAGTTGGTGGTGCTGAATTCACTGACTCTGAATATGCCAGTGGAGAATAATGAGGCTGAAAGCGGCACAAAGATAATTACACTAAATTCGGATCCTTTGTTTGGCATAAAAAGAAAGAAAAGAGGTCTCACAATAAAAGCTCCAACTAAACAGCCAAGAACCGAAAAAGCGGTTAAATCAAATGACTGAAGGACTTTCCTGATGGAGCTTACTCTCCCTCCTGTGGAGGTAGATCCAAAAGGGGAGCCGGTAGGTAAAAACCACAAAAAGGATCATGCTAACAGTGCCGGGAAGGCCAACAAAAAAGTGATCGAGCCTTGCCAAGAAGAAGAAACAGATAACAACTTGTTGAATTTATCTACGTACTCACTACAAGAAGAAACAGAGCAGAGGACCTCAATGTGGAGCAAGATGATAACCCTCACCATATAATGAAAGAACTACCTTATCGGAAGAGCCAGAAATCTACTGAGACCCTCCAGGTAAGCCCTGGCCTTATATTGGAGGAAAGATCAAACTTTGTCTAACGCCAGACACAAAGTGGCTGGGAAAACAGAAGGGTAGGACGAAGGCAAAAGTACGTGAACTGAATAAATGGGATATGGGACCCAGATATGGATGAAACCCATATTGTAGTAGAAACAGAAGACAGATGGATGACAGATCATTAAGAGTTCATTCTTGTCAGCCATTGAGGTCCCTGGCAACTGCAGATAACTCCAAAACTGATCCTTTTTGTTCATGGTGGAGAAGAGAGCTTTAGCAGACGCCAGATTCAGAACTAGTGGAAACTTGGGAAAAGAAATAAATAGTGTGCGACAGATGGAATTTAAGACTCGGGTATTGAGAACAACCCCAGTGCAGAAATCAGTGATCTTGGCATTACACAAGAAGAGTCAAGTGCATGTAGTAAAAAAAGTTATATCAGGAACTCGACTGAGCATGTCTCAAGAGAAGAAAGGAGACCCTCAATTAAATCTCGAAACACCAAAAGTCGAAATCATCCCGTAGGACAGACAAACATCACTAAAGCTTCTGAAGACGAGGGCAGAGATTATCTACGATGCCATGCCGGAGACTAGAGAGGGTTGTAGATAAGGAGGAGGACTTTATTTGAAATAGACAAAATGTCTTAATGCTCCTTCACTGTGTGCCTAGTTTATGGCAAATTAACACCGAAGATATGGCAGTGATAGAGTTTTTACATGAAGACCAGATGGATTTAGTATATATTCACCATCACTCAATTGTAGTAAAACAGTTAATATTAGACACAGAAATGAGTCTTCAAATGCTTGGGTTTGACCCCACAATACTGAATAAATCATCAGAAAAGAAGTCTGTGCAAACTACACTGCAGAGGGACAGTGGATTGAATAACTTTGTTAAGAACACTCATAGAAAGTCCACGCCAACAAATACAGGAGAAGGCACAAAGAATGGTATAGCACCTGGAAATATAATGAGGGTCTAGGGGTCAGGATCGACTGAAAATAAGGCTGACTGGTCTTTCCCCCCATCCCTGAGATCTCATACTGACTATAAACTGTAAGCAAACTGAAGGGCATGACATGAACGTCGTATTTAAAAAACATCAACTGACAAAGGAAGAATCCTGGTCTTGGCTCCCAGAGGCATTAATGGGTCCTTACAGCCCTAGCTGAGAAGGGAAGAATCAAAAGAAAACCTTGTATTGGCCTCATGGAACACTAGAGGCTTCTCGCACCTGATGGCAGAGGGCGAGATAAAATGGACTTCTTTCAACTTCTTCTGCTTTCAAGAGGTGTGGCTACGGTCTAAGCCCGCCGTAGATGGCTTTTCTGTTTTTATTAACCCTGCGGTGTGCAGAAGTTTGGAGAGGGCGAATGCTGGTCTCCTGACTTTAGTTAAACCTGGAAATGACATGGAAGTGGTGTCTTCATCTAACATTGGTTCCTATATTCAATCTACAATGTTAAATGCCATAAGTCATCGGAAAGGTAGAATGCAACGAGGAAGAAAGTCCTTGTCTATAATAACATATATTGGAACCTCCTCCTAGTTGAAGCTGCTGAAATGACAAGAAAGAGGTCGGGGCTGATCGATGACTCAAATAAACTAGCCTCTAATCATCATCATGTGGAGACCTGAACTCTTCTTGTTTTAACGCACAAGGAAAGCTCAATAAAGAAGACCTCACTGCTTCAAACCCTTCTAGGCAAAGATGTCTGGCATGGATATATTTGATGTATAGCAGAGATCTCCACATTATAAATGGTCATTTTGAAGCTGACGAAGTAAACCGCCTGATTTGGGCGAGAGAAAATCAACACTACAATTGATTACATATTTGTTTCAAGGGTGCTGATAGGGTATATAGACTCCTTTGAAATCCCCTATTTTGCAAACTTTTTTGGTCAAAGATAACTCGAGCGGTACTGGTAAAAAAAAAACACTGTCACGTTTTTGATAACCATGTGGTTGAGACAAGCAGGGAGTTTAGGAGAAAAATATGCTGTATCAAACAGTCACAAACTGTGAACGTTGACACTAAAATCAAGAGGCTGACAAATAATGATAGAAATCGGCTAAAGAACGCAGATACGTAATGAGCCAACAAGACACAGAAAGAATGTTGCCTGCAATATGTAAAAAGCAACCAAGAGAGATGTGGAACTTAATTAAATCTCGGGGACCCGCAGAGAAATTACAGCAGGTAAATGGAGTGTCTGATACGGATTCTACAGACCATTTTAGAACCATTTACTCCGATCCAGGTGCAGAGTTACAACAACAGTGGAGAAACCAGACTCTGTGGAAGATAGATTTTGGCCTCGAGGAACTAGTCGGCATAATAAAGAGGGCATGTTTTTGATCAGATAGTCTATCTAATGTGGTCCTAAAACTAAATACGGAGCTATGAACTACATTCCTTTCATTAATACCGACCAACATAAGAAGCTCACGGAATGTTCCATCAACATGGAGGCGGGCGATCGATCGTGGTGCTGCTACACAAGAGTGGTAACAGGGACAACCTGAACAACTATAGCCCCATTTCCCTTGTGGATTGTTATTGGTCAAATATAAGCCTCTCTCCTCCTGAAATGTCTGACTACATGGGTGCTTAAGGGAGGCCATCAGGACCCTTTCTAGACAGGATTTGTAAGAGGTTTGGGGACTAACGCACCCATTTTCATACTCTCAGCATTGAAAGACAAAGTGCTGACTAAGAATTATAAAAAAAACTAGGCGTTCGTTTACTTCGACAAAGCCTTCGATGGCATCAACAGGAGAAGGTTGTGGGCTAAATTTGAGGACCTGGTGGAGCAAATAAAAAATCTACATATGGACACCACCCTCCAATGACCACGACCTTTAAAGGAGATAATCCTGCCGTTCCATCCACATTACCAAAATTGGAAAAGGAGGTTCATAATTTTAATTGAATGCTTGTTAATTCCGATCTGTCGGATCTATTCTGATGTATTAGAGGTGTGGGGCTGATTGATGGTTTAGAATCCAATATTCACCCTGGACCACTGGTACCCTGGAATTTAATTCATCACAAACAGGGCGTCCAATGACATGGTGTAGAGAATGGGCTTAGAACACTGGTCTCTTGGTTTTGTAATGAAGGTCTACCACGCACTACAGCTTATTTATGAAACTGCTTACTAGTCGGGAAACCACTATGTTGAACGTTAAAATTGTATCTCTCTCCAGGTCTGACAATTCAAAATGCAAGCAGGCATTGGCAAAGCCAAAAGATTTTGGCATTAATAAATGCATTTACCAATCATTCACCATTTGCCAGCTATTGCCATCATATACCCAAGCCCTACCATAATTTGTTTTATTTTATCTTTGGTATTAAATTTGCACCCTGGAAAGGGCGCTAAGCCAATTAGGCAGCTGGAACAGCAAGCGAGAATACACATTCTCTGCTCGCTGTTTCCAGCCACCCGGTGCCCTACCCTGTGTGGCAGCATCCTTTTTTGTTTTCTAATGCGGGGAAGCAACATAGATGTTCTCTGCAGGCATGCACCTAGGCTACATTTTAGGGGTGGGTGATAACCCTTAAAATGTTGGGAGAGGTGCTTTCTTCAGAGACTGTGGCGGCGGAGCAAACATACTTGTGTGGGGCATCTAACTTCTTTACACATTTTAATGTTACTATTGTCCCACAGCTTCAATGTTACAAGCAGTTAACTCTCTCTTTTACGCCTGAAAGCTTCCACTTAAGAACTGCTGTGAGAATGAGCGGTCACCCGTCCCCCGTACCCTTCCAGTCACTCCCCTGACATGCAAGTACTAACCCCCATCACACATTCAATTGCCTAAAAACATATGCATACGAATGCAGGTGCTCACAAAGAAACGCTTTACATTAGTAATTGCTGGGCCTTTGTTAGCTTTGTTAGCTGTGAAGCCGCAGACACTCTTAATTGTATTTGACCTGTTCTGTCCTGCCAAGGCTCTGTAGGTCAGCCATGTCCAGTCAACATAGCCCAACATTTCCATTGGGGCTAAAGCTCGAACTGCTCAATGGTTGTTGTGCCACTGCCTCTCCCTGTTGCCTCTCCACCTCCCCACCTCCAAAACAAGCCAAATCCCTTCCCCATGCCCCTCACTCCCTCCCCACTTACCTGCGAGACCAGAGCTATGTGCTACGTTCCCAGCGCTGCTCCTGCACCTGGCTGCCATCGAAAAGGGACTTAGTCCCTTTTCCCTATGGGGCCGGCCGTCTTGGTTTATTTTCTCGGGAGATTGGCGTTGCGCAATAAGCACAGTCAATCTCCAGTGGAAAAAAAAACAATCGCACCTGGGGACCGAATGGCTTCGACCACCACGGCGTGGGGCGCACATGGCCGGTAACGGCCCCCAGCCCTCGCCGAGGCCCTCACTTCTTGTTGGCATACCTAGGCGCAGGCTGGAAGGTTGTTGCCATGGGGGTCAAAGCTATATTATATGTCAACTTGTACATTGAATATGTCAAAACACTAAGGAATAAAAGCATGTGGTAAAAAGGAGGGCTAGCAGAGACGGCTAGAGAAAGAAGTGGTAAGACGAAGAGCAAGAAAGAGGTCATGGTTTTTGATGCACTACATGGGACAGAAAATTGCCAACTTGAAGTATAGCAATGTCAACCACTTTAATGAATAAGAATAAGGGCCTTCATAGAATTCCAATAATGAGGCTAGTGGGTAATCATTAGTGGTGGTGTAGAGGAGGAGCCAAGAACCTCTACCGGAAGTTCCACACCTACTCTGCCTATATGTTGGCAGCTGGAAATTGCAACATGCGCAACGTCAATAATGGTGCATATATCGCGAAAAGTCCTTGAAACAAGGTATCCATTGAGAAAACCCTATATGTATCTGCAGAGAAATGACGATCTTCTGAAGGAAATTCTGGAAGAAGTGGGAAAACGAATGAAAGAAAAGACTGTGACATCACGTGAAGTAGAGGTGACACACCCAGAAGAGATGCAAATGAAGTAAGAATGTATATCTTATAGAAGCTGATGATGAAGTAGAGAAGTAAGCAACATTTCTGGAGCGAAATGAAGATTGCACATGCAGAGAATCACTGAAGAAAATGCAAAACCATTTTAAAATTGTACTGACGCAGGAAAGCAAGTAGACGAAGTAATCATAAGGCTGCCTAAGTGGTGAATAGATTGCGGCGATGCACCAATACATATATAAATATATATATAAGAATGTACAACGCACTTTAGCAAACTTGAACCCCGTGAATGGAAGTGTGGCGCAGCAGAAAAGGATAGCTGGCAGCGAAGGAAGTTTCGAGAAAGGCTTGCCTGGTCCAGTTCAAGGGTTGGGGCCGTTGAGAGCCTTGTCATGTACTCAAGAAGATACAATAACGTGAGAAGCAAGCTGAGTTCCTGTTTGAGGTGGAACGAAAGTCACTGAGGGTGCCAAGATTTCTTCATTCAATAGTATTTAATACAACAAAGAGCTCAAAACCATAGTCTCCAGTCACATGGCCACATGAAAATAGACTTCGGGCGAGCTACACTGAGACCAGAAGATAAGGCCATGCCACACTCCCTTTTATTCTCAGGCAAAGTGATCCTCTGCAAGGCCGAGTTCAAAGGAGTTATTTGAATGGCAGACGGCAGGAGTGATGATGGATGTTGGGCTAATTGGGTGGGGAGGCATGACCAGGCTAAATCCCCGGCACATGGGGTACCAGCTTGCATGCTGCTAGCAAGTGGAGTTTTGCAGAGGTTACAAGTGTGCAAACCAATCATAGAGAGCCACGTATTAAGGAGCCCTATAGTTTGAGAAGCGAATACTATGTTGAGTATTAGACTGACATGGAAGATGACTTGGACTTAATCGTCCATGTGATCTTAGAAACCCAGTCACGTCCCTGAATCCCATAGAAAGTATATGTAGATGTTCCCTGTTGACCAACCACAACCTCCCATAGGTTTTCTTATTTGCCACGTAGTGTGACGTCACGCATGATGAATGTTTAGAACAAAGGCACTGTTTTTTACGAAAGATCTGTGAGAGGAGTAGTTAGGGGCAAGTAAACACAGCGAAGAGCACTGCGCAAGTATATGTTGAAAAGTCAACTAGTTTGTCTGTTTATGTATTTTTATGCATTAGAGAAAGTGAAGTGTCGAAGAGCGACAAGGATAGGTTGTGTTGAGTAGAGACCGAACAGTTATTATCTATTTGTTTTAGTCATTGTCGGCGCCGACCGAAATAAGTAGATTGGAGAATTTTGTGAACTTGAGGCTTTGAGCAGTGACTATTGGTGCACTCTCATATTTATTGTTTTTCTGAAACATATTTTGTGTAAAGCAACAGTCATTATAGGCAGTCAATTGAGACTTGTCAAAATCGGGGATGTTACACCACTGATGCATTTGTGCAAGCGACTGCCAAAACATGCACCTAAGCTTAAACAGTATAGTGCGGAATGGGTTAAAGGTACCGCAGATAAAATGTTCATGCCATGGCCACAAGGGTGATCGCTGTCAAAAGCAGTTTTGCAGCACATGACCACATACTTGCACGCTGCGTACACAGGGAAGAAATTGGAGAAAAGGTTAGCCAGCTTAAAGCTTTGGAAGATGTACCAGGAGGAACGAGAAGATCAGCCTCTTGAGGATTGGATGCTTAATCAGTTCAGGGAGGAAGGTGTTGAGTCTTCTGCTCCTTCTACCGCGCCTGAAGTAAATGGCGATAGTGCAAAAGATGAAGGATGGTATCCTTTAAGGGAATTAAAAGCATATTGCAATCTGATGCATGAATTTCCTGCTTCTAGCAGTGACGAGAGTCCAGAAAGAAAGGCTAAAGGAAAGGAGGAGACCTTTAAGGTCCTACAAGGTAAAGAGGAGAAAAGTGAACAACCTAATGTATCCGTAGATATAGAATGAGAGATTAAGTGATGGAAAGGAGAAAGGGATAAAGCTGACGAGGTTACGCGCGTACAGACCGAATGGATGGGTGGAAAGATATTGCTCAAGTTTGATGGGAAGAGCATCGAGGAAGTAAGTAAGAAGAAGATCAAGACGAACAAGATAGAAAAGACCGGGAACGAGAGAAATGAATGAAAGAGGATGAGCATAAAAGGAAGAGTAGACAAAGGCGAGAGCAAATGTATCAGGAGGAGCAAATCAGAATGGAAGAAAGGGCAGAAGAGCAGAGGAGCAGAGAAAGTATGCCCACAGAGAGCAATCGAAGAACGAGACAATGATGACCACTCTTGCAAACAGAAACATGAGAGCCTTCTGGAGTCTGATAAACGACACAACAGCCCCACAACCAGATTTAATTAGTAATATGGTTTCTGAAATGCAATGGACAGAACCTTACACATCTGTGTTCTCGAAGAATGTGAAAACAAAGAATCCAGAGCTACCTAATTTGAGTGAATGGGTAATCGATATTGAGAAAGAAGACGTCCTGCTAAACATCAAGAGAATCAGCTCATCAAGAGCCCCAGGCCTGGATGAGCTAACAAATTACATTCTTAAACTAAATCCCGAGAAGTGGGCTGACTTCTGTTATCTATTATTCAGACTGATACTACGCAACTGTAAGATACCGGAATCATGGAAGAGCGCATTTGTGGTCCCTATCTTTAAAAAAAGGACAACTATCAGAACCAAAGAACTATAGGCCGATTGCGCTCCCCTATGTGCTTGGAAAAATCTTTGCCACACAACTCCTGCTCCGTTTG
The DNA here is from genome assembly GCF_040938575.1 of Ambystoma mexicanum. Taxonomy (NCBI): domain Eukaryota; kingdom Metazoa; phylum Chordata; class Amphibia; order Caudata; family Ambystomatidae; genus Ambystoma; species Ambystoma mexicanum. The sequence goes on from NC_090921.1 coordinate 311,640,577, forward strand.
ACAAATTGGATTAAATCCTCGGGCAGATACGATCCAAGGCAGTCCGGGTTTTGTTAAAGGCGTGGGATGTAGTCTGAATCTTCTAATAATCAACTTATTGAAGATGGAGGCTAGTCGTCAAAGGAAAGAAATCTACCTGCCGTTTATCGATCAATCTCACGCCTTTGATAGTGTAAATCAAGAACTGATGTGGACTAAACTAGCCAAATGGAACTGCCCAGAAAATTGCTTGGATTGATTAGAGAACTTCGCTCACAAACTGAAATAAAGATCTGACTTGACTGTGCCGGCACCCTGTCAGCACCAATTAAGACCCATCGAGGTGTAAAATAGGGTTGCCCACTTGCAGCGATACTGTTTTGTTTGTTTCTGTCAGATATTAGAGAAACACTGGGAGTAGTTAACTCATTTTCTCCCAAAATCAACGGACACAACATCGGCTGGATGCTCTACGTGGATGACTTAGTGTTGCTAGACATGACACCTATCGGGCTGAAACAAAAATTGTCTGCACTAGAAAAATATGTCTCTGCCAACAAGCTTAAAATAAACCCAGCAAAATCTGAAATACTAATCCTGCAAGATCTAACAAGGAAGAAAAGCACAACTGAAAAAGACTGTGTGGTATTTGAGAAATGAACCATTGAATTGTGTGAACAAAACAAAATATCTCGGCATTTCGGTAAACAGCAGTATCAATGATTGGCTTTGGAGACAAAATGCAAAAGAGAAATGCAAACAACTTGCCTGTCAAGGGTCAATCATAAACATGAAATATGGCAAGTTCTCTCTAAAACCAGCTATTGCATATTATAACCAGAAAGTGGTGCCTGCCCTAATATATGGCGCAATTGCGCCCTGGGATAATTTCATACACTATGGCTTTTGCTAGAGAACATGTTCTGGCGTAGAGTTCTAAAACTCCAAAAAGACATACCAACTGCCTGTATACGATACAAACTGTGGCTTGTATCTATCAGCGCAAGAGTGGCATGGAATATGTTAGCTGTGTATAGAGAAATCATTGCAAATAAATCATGTACCGCAGTTTGGCATCCTTGCCAACCTGAGAAGTAGAGTAAAAGAAACAGTCCCCAGAGAATGGGCGATAACCTGTGAAAACCATCTTTCAGATCTGAATACAGACAACATGACATTGAAAAATAACCCAAATCTAGTTATAAAAAGCTGTGGGAATTAGACTGGGTGAACACAGTTGAGACAAGGACTCAGCACAGGTTGATGAAAAACACTGCTCAAGAAAGAAGAGCTTGGAATACCTTACCTCAATACTTGGAGAAATCTCCAAGTATGAAATATAGAGCTATACATATGAAATTCTGCCTCAACTTGTTTGAGATGAAGGAGAGCATATAGTTGAGGACAGAGTTATATGGGAAGCAAAGAAGGGAAGGAAATTAGACAAAGACATGGAACGAAAAAGGAGACCGAGGGCACGCAACATTGATCGCATTGAGAAAGAGGTGATGGAACGGAGTACAGTAATATCATGGGGCAACATAGGGGAGTTTCTCCGGTTGCTAGATGTGTCAGTCGAAGACAGAGAAACCTTACGTGAGGAAGAGGGAGATAGTGCATGTGGTCCCGAAGGATGTCGTCAGACGGACAAGGAAGTAAAATGGTCAGATTTAGACCAACCTAAAGATAGGACACCAGACCCCATGGAATACCCAGAGAGACCTAAAAGACAATTGCATAATGAGAGGGGGGAATCACCACCGTATGTGAGCAGGTTGAGGTCATTGCTCGGTAGAAGGCAATCCAGAACTATCGTCCCCTCTATGAGTAGGCAGGCGATGGGAGTGGATTGCGTATTTGGGTTCACGCAATTCCCCTAATTGGAGAAAAGAGGGGCCAGACCACAGAATATCTCTTGGCCCCAAATGGACAAGGATAATTTAAGATGCAAACTCCCTAGTTTAACGGCGGGTGCAGGAACATGGATTTATGAGCTAGAAAAGATGACAAAGATGACAGGAAGAAATATGTTAGACGTAGGGGACATTAAGGGTCTCCAATCAGCCATTCTTGGGGAAAGTGCTGATGATATTTGGACGAGAGCAGGTTACTAAAGTGTTACAGCTCAAAATACAGTGATGACGGAGCGCCATTTAATAATTACAGGGCAGCTGTTTGGAAATGGCTTAGGGTACAGTATCCTGATACGTCAGATATGGGTGCAATTATGGCACGTAAGATGAAAGATGATGAGGACCCGCTTGATTACATTAAACATTTTCCGGAACGGTCGGCCTTCGAACCTCGAGAGCCTTGGGGGAAATCAATGCCAGTATTTTACCACATTTTGTGTCAGGGTTGCCAGAACTGGTACAGAGACAGCCCAAGAAGCTAGTGGGAATGGAAGCAAAGCCATGGGCAGAAATACAGTTGATTATTGCGCATGTTTGCCGACAGCTGCAAGAGAAAAATAAGAAGAAAGCGGATGCTAGGAAACTTGAGGAAGATAAGTTAGTCCAGAAGAAATGATCAAAGTTTGCCATGCAAGGAGCGCTACTGACAAGCGGAGAAAGGATGGGAATGCAGCAAGCAATGGGTATGTCACAGGCGAATAATCAACGCCAATTGGATCAAGGAGGGAATGGGTTCGTGCCGAGAGGCAGAGATACAAGGTTCAGAGGAAGAGGTGGTTTCCAGAATAACCAGGGTGACTTTCAAAATAACCAAGACAGGTTTCAGAATATGCAGAATGATAACCAGAGTATGCAAGGAGGGCAAATGAGAATATTCCCTCCTATATGTTGGACCTGTGGCATGACAGGGCATATCGCGCGAACATGTGGGAGCCAAGGGTATGTACAGAATGGGAAATTCTCAAGAGGGTTGACAGTTTATCCTCCAGCATATAGCTCACACAATAGGGACAGGTTTGCCCAAGATCAGGCAGTGAGTCAAGCACAAGCACTGCAAATGCAACAGGGTTTGCAACCACAGCACGCACCAATGAATCTGCTGCAAGAGCAGGCACAGCATGCACCCGTGCAGATACAGCAGAGTGCAAACACAGGGCAGTTTTTGACTCCTAGAGTACGGTGTGTCACTATCGCAGGAGGAAGTCATTTTATAGGCACAGGAATAAGTATGTATCCACAATAGGATAGCTCACAGGGTGACTTGATGTGTTAAGTACTATCGGTGACACCAAATCCTCAAGAGGAACAAAGGGTTGAAATTACCATAGGAGGCAAATCTTTTTCTTTTTTTGTAGATACATGGGCAACTCGCTCATGTATAGGAGAGGGAAAAGTTTCATTATTGGTAAATGCCATGAATGCGCAAGGCTTCTCTGGAGCTACAAGTAGAGTTCCTCTTACTGATGAATTACCAGTCTCTATAGGAGAGTTTCATATGTCTGTACCTTTATCGTGTTGAAGGCAGGCACCATTTAATATTCTGGGCTGAAACTTATTGGCGAAGATAAAGTTGACGATTTCTTTCACTGATGAAGGTATAGTGTGTTCCACGCCAGGGATACATGTGAATGTGGGTGAATGTATCATGGGTTTTACAGGACAGATAGCTCTGCGAGGACTTCCATTACAACCAGAAGTTTTCCTTTATGGGGTGCGCATTTTGTTAACATGGCTACCCGGCCCAGTGGGTAAGATTATGAGTTTGTTAACATGGCTACCCGGCTTAGTGGGTAAGATTATGAGGATACCTAATGAATTTTTGTTCAGGCCACAGATACCTATAGTCGAAGAGGGGGGACAGAGTTTTCCCTTACAGCTGCAGGCAGCCTCAGTGCGAGATAGGAATTACCCATGCTTGGTGGATTTGATGATGAGGGGCAGGTCATGGAGAATGGTAATTGCCATTGGGGAAGGGTATAGATTGACTGACGTCACAGACAAAGATATGTTTAAGGACGATCCATCAGATGATGAATTAATGTTAGAGATGAGCATTACATATTGGATCAGAATAGAGAGAAGGGAGATCCCACAGAGAATGGCGACAGTGCGGCAGCGCCCCACATTTTTCCATGAAAACAGGAAAAGTGCCAAACACTATATGTAATAAAACGTTCCTTATGATTTAGGCCTATTGAGGGGGGTGAGAGAAGTTAAGATTAAGCTGAAACCAGGAGCAATTTTACCTCGAGCAAGACAGTACCCAATGTCTCGAGAGGCAGATGAGGGTATTTTTAAGACTACATCTGCTATGATGAAACAGGGAACCTGGTGACATCAGAGTCACCAGGTTTCCTGTTCCATCATAGCAGATGTGCTGTGTACCCTATGAAAAAATCGAAGGGGGGGGGTCATGATGTTTAATTCAGGACATGAGACCAATTAACCAGATTCTAGAGGCAGAGTTTCCTCTAGTTCCAAATAATGTGATGATTATATGTAGTATTCCTACAGGGGCACGATATTACATGTGATTGACTTGAAAAATGCGTTTTTCACTATCCCATTGCATACAAATTCTCAAGATTTGATGTAATTTACATTTCGCCATACTAAGCTCAAAAGCACTTGTTTACCTCAAGGGTATTGTGAGTCACCATCGATCTTTAATAGGGTCTTGCAGATGGACCTGAGCAATATTGATTTGCCAAGCATTGTGCTACAGTACGTAGATGATATTTTAATTTGTGGCATGACAGAAGATGAGTGTAGATAAGATTCAATTCGGCTAATGACTATTTTAGCAGGCAAAAGATAAAAGGTAGACAAGGAGAAATTACAATATTGCCAGGAAGAGGTATTGTACATAGGTCAGTTAATCTCACATGAGGGAAAAAAGATTACACCTGAAAGAGCTGAAGCGATCATGGAAACATCAAAACCCCTCATGATAAAGCAAATGCAGCAGTTTTTGGGATTGTGTAACTATGTTAGAGCCTGGGTGTTTGATTATAGTTCATACACAAGTCCCCATTTGCAGGCTTTAAAGAAAACCCAAGTGAATAATGAGAAAATAGAATGGACTGAGGAAATGGAAGAAGGGTTTGAGGAGTTGAAAAAAGCAGTTTGTACAGCTCCAGTTTTAGGATTTCCCAATTATTCTGAGTTCTTCCTGTTTTCGCACACAAATGGAACAGTTGTGACAGCAGTGCTTACACAGAAAACCACAATTGGATATAAACCTTTGGCATTTCATAGTGGGATTCTATATCCAGTTATGAGAGGGCACTTTCCGTGCAAACAATCGCTGGCTGCAGCCGTGTTCGCCATTGAGAAGTCTACAAGTATAGTGATGGGGTGTTGTATGACTTTATTTGTTAAGCATGCTTTGCTGTTTTAGAGAAACACACTGAAAAGGGTACACTGACATCTCAGAGGGCTTCTGCATACACGGTAGTTATATCAAATATCAAATACATCAATCAAAATAGTTAGGTGTAAAATAGTGAACCCAGCCATGGTTGTAGCTGAACCTGTGGCAGAGGACGAGCAAGTGCATGATTGCTCGAATTACGAGGAGTTATATGATGAGATCCCAAAGGGTAAAGGAGAATGCTCTAGCAGGGAGCGAGGGTCTCTTTATTGACGGGCCATCGAGAATGGATCAAACTGATGGGGAAAGGTATTCAGGCTCAGCTGTGGTAAGGCACAGAGCCAATGGGGTATTTGATGTGGTAGCAAGTGCAAGGCTACGTTCTCACTTTTTGGCACAGGCTGCAGAATTGGTGGTGTTTATTGTCGCACTCGAGAATCACGCAGGGCAGGAAGTGATGGTGTACTGTGACTCTGCCTATGTGACATCAACTGTGCACGAAAAGTTAGCACGCTGGAAAAGGAGGGGCTACCTCCGAGAGGACGGCACTGCAGTGCAACACGCTGCATTATTGAACATGCTTATTAAAGCACTACAACTCTCAGTAGCCATTGCAATAGTTAAATGCGCAGCACATACAAGAGAACTGAATTTATCTCACACAGGAACAAAGCCGCAGACGAAGTGGCCAAAAGGGTTGCATATTCACCTGATGTTTTTAGTTTTGATACTACTAATGTAAAGGAAAAAATTGTCACAATTATGATTGTAAAAGAAGCATTTAATCATTTGTTTAGAACGCAGTTGATGGAGGTTCATGGTAGTGCTCTGCAGGAAGAAAAGGAGCAATGGACACAGAGATGGTGTTCTTTAACCCCCTCTGAAGTATTGTGGCAGCAGGACAGCACTGGTAAACCAGTGATGTCTGTAGCCTTATTGAGGGTAGCGTTAGAACAGCTACACTACCCTGCGGATGTAACTAGAGAAAACCTTGTAGAAGCTATTGTAGTGGATTGGTTTGTACCAAATTTGTTTGAACACATTGCTTTTTATGTAGTAAATTGCATTGTATGTCAAAAGTTTACTGATGGGCACACACTGCAAACAGTCAGAGGAGTAATTCCTCGACCGAATGGTCCATTTCCGCATTTACATATCGATAATGTTGATATGCTGCAAGTATGTAGTGGATACAAGTATATGACAGCGGTGGTATGTCCCTTTTCAAGATGGATTGAAGCATGTCCATGTACACACCCTGATGCCACTTGCATTGAGAAGTTTTTAGTCCAAGAGGTATTTCCTAGATTGGCAGTTAGTGAGGTGTTAAGATCCGAAAATAGGCCCCATTTTGTAAATAAAGTATTTGAACAAATCAGTCAATTTCTTAGTATTAAACATACGTTTTCTTCTGCTTATCACCCGCAAGCAAAAGGAATATGTGAGAAACTCAAAGGTCTTCTCAAGGAAAGAATCGCTAAACTTAAATTGACACTAAATAAGGGGTGGCTGTGCTGTCTGCTCCTAGCATTATATGGATTAGGGATTCAGCCCGGGTCGGACCACCACCTCGTGCCCTACGAGCTAGTTATAGAAAAGCAAATGAGAACGCCCCTGTCACCTCCAAGGAGGAGTAGTAGTGATGCCCAGGCAACTGCAGAATTGTTAGGAAATTAGCTAAATGCGTATTTAACATGTATGACTGCTAGTATCTCTGTCATTTCACATCAACTCAGGTGTCAATCTCAGGACACAGATGAAGACCATTTAGTAACCGCATACCAAGAACTACCTGTTCATAAACTATTTAGTGGAGATCTCATATTGATCCGCAATTTCACAAGGACGTGGCATGAGTACCATTTTAGTGGTCCTTTTATAGTGGAGAATGTTACTCCATCTGCAGTAAAAGTTCAAGGAAGGCGTACCTGGATACACCATAATGACGTGAAGCCATATGCTGGTGAGACCGGAACACCCCCACCCGATTCGGACGCAAGTCAAGAAGAAGCAGCCCAGCGCGTGCAGACTCGATCGATGATAAAGAAGAAGGACACAAATATTACTGTTTAAATAATAAGTGTACATTTGGACTCTGGCTTCCCCGGACACTCTTTATAGATATTTTAGCAAGAGTGAGAAAGCAACTGTTCTTGAGCCACGGGAACCCGTTGAAATTGGACTTTAGAAAGTGCTCATGTAAATGAAAAATGCCCGATCTTGATTTCCTTTTTGACGACTGGAAAAGGGGGCAGTTCACTGATTCGTTTCTCACTGAGTTTCTTTTTGGCCAGACACATGGTCCTGTCTGATGTCGATACCCATAGACTCCTTCTTGCTGTATTTGCTTTTTACTCAGAGCTTATCCTGCTCATGTTGGGCGCAGCACTAACATTCGCACTATTGTGCAGGATCCTAAAAATGGCCCTGCGATTAGAAGATTATTGGCAGCAATAATTGAGCATATTCAGCAGCTACCTGAGCATTTAACGAGGCTGCCTGATTAAAACGTTTTTTCCTTCCTTAAAAAAATAAGTACACATGCACAATGAGGTTTAGTGATCATTATGCAGTTGCAGAAAGTGAGCAGATGCAACGACGTGTGGAGAGACAACAATGGCTTCATGTATTCGTGCATAATTTATGGGTGCACAGCATCTGTTATTGTTTTTCTATTTTTGCTAATTCACGCTGCTTACTTTGTTGGTTCCAAAAGCATAGAAGTCCCTCTGATTCTCCCAACTCCAGTGACCTATGCAGAGGTAGAGGTTGTAAGAAGGCCAAGCCCATATGTGTTTGTCCCTACACATATGACACCTGTGACACATGTGAAGTCGCCTATTTCTCTGTCAAGTGTTCCTATGATTCATCCTGTAGGAAGAATAATGTCTGATGTACTACATGAGCATTTTACACATATTCTTTTGGAAAGGAAAGGACACAAGAGAAGTGCAAGGGAAGATGATTATGAATTAAATGATTATGTAGACAGTACAGCACATTTGGGGAACAATAAGTGGTATCAACACATGAAGGAGGTAGAGAAGAGGACCTCTGAGGAGGAATGTTATGTTTGTGCAATTCTACCTTATGCTATGGGAAAGTATAAGATATTCACAGCTAAAGAGATAGAGGTCCAAACAGCTCATTGCCTGACCCACCTTGCACTCTTCCATACAAGAGATCAATTTCAAGGTCAAACAGCATCTTTGGTATGGCTAACTGAATGGACAGCTCCAGAAGAGGACGATTATGTGCAAGATTTCAAGACAAAAGAGAGAGACCACACACCAGAGACCATGTGATAAGATACGAACAGCCTGGCATGAAGGGAGCAGGAATCAGATGAGAAATAAATAAAAAGCTCAATTGCCAAGGAAAGATGAAGAAATACGAAGATGCAAGGAGAGAGCCCAGATGCGATCTGGGGAACAGTACTTTCCCCAGATGGTTGGGAAGAGGGCATAGTCGTATACAGAGCTGTGGCAGTAACTGGACCTCATAAACCAGTTATAGAACATGTAGAAAAAGGATGCAAACCTCTCTGGCCGAGGCTTGCAAAGATGCTGACACGGGTCGAAGATAACAGAGGCCCGTTGCAGATAGTGCAACTGGCTAGTGCAGAACTGTGCTTCAGAAATAATGGCACAAGAAAAGTTGGAGAAAATCGACAGTGTGGGCAAATCTTCGATGTACCAGGAATGAAGGATGGGACAGTAGTGATAATAGACCACTACTTTGCCTGCGGATCCAGAGAATACATGAAGCTGCCCAGAGACTGGGGAGGATTATGATCTATGGTGATTGTTCACGTTCCAACACTAGTGATTCTGAAGAGTGACCTGAACACTGGTGAGTTCCCAAAAGCAGATGCTCACTTGAGAAAGAAGAGATCTGTTGGACTCCTTGATTGAATAAAGAGGGAGAATGACTTCCCAGCTAAATCAATAGAAGCCTTTGATGCTAATCCATATGAGCACAGATTGTTCAGCAGAACTGCCTCAGTCTTTACAGTTATCTTTATGCCTGGGATCCAAACGATGGCAAATGCCAAGTGGTTACAGATAACCAGATTGCTGCTCCTGCAGACGATCAACACTACCATAAAGGAATTCAATGCTATCAAGGAAGAGCTGAGAGCCATAAGACTGATGACACTCCAGAATAGTTATGTCTTGGACATGATTACAGCTATGGATGGAGGTGTTTGTGCCAGAATCGGAGAATCATATTGCACATTCATACCTTCTCATGATGACAAGAATGGCACCTTGACAGAGGCCATAACGATGTTGACAAACTTGCACGTCAAGATGGAAGATGAAGTGGAAGACATTGCTGATGACAGCTGGTTTGCGCCAATCTTCTCATGGGTTCAACAATGGATGGCGAACATCTTCAAGTTCCTTGGTGCCCTCTTAGTGATGATCATGTTTGGATTCTGTGTGGCCAGAATAATAATCACACAATTCAAGAAGACTGAAAAGAAATCGACGAGAATGAAAATCATGATTGATGTTGAGTCTGGTTTCAAACCCAAAGAGCTGACAGATGAAGAGATTAGAGACTATGTCAAGGCCAATATTCATGCACCTCAGTGAATTAAATTCCTGTATTCGGGAAATCATAAGAAGTATGTGGGAAGATGGATCTACTGCAGTCCAAATGACAGTGCAGTCTAATGAGCTGGAATATTGATAAGCATGTGAAATCAGCAGGATGCTTGAAGGGAGTAATAAAGATATGGACTCCAAAGAAACATTTCTTCGGACAAGGATGTCTGAATGTGAAGACTGATGGGAGCGTGGTCGTTGAATCACCTAGAGGGAGGAGTGCAGAGGAGCAGCCAAGTACCTCTTTCGGAAGTTCTGCCCCTATTTTGCCTATATGTTGGCAACCAGAAATTGCAACATGCACAAAGCCAATAAGGGTGCCTATATCATGTAAAGTCCTTGAAATAAGGTATCCATTGAGAGAACCCTATATGTATCCGCTGAGAAATGACGATCTTCTGAAGGAAATTCTGAAAGAAGCGTGAACACGAATGAAAGAAAAGACTGGTGAGGCCACGTGAACTAGAGGTGACGCACCCAGACAAGATGCAAATGAAGTAAGAATATAGATCTTGTAGAAGCTGATGATGAAGTAGAGAAGTAAGCAACATTTCGGGAGTGAAATGAAGATTGCACGTGCAGAGAAGTACTGAAGGAAATGCAAAACCATTTTACAATTGTACAGATGCAGTAACGCAAGTAGACGAAGTAATCATAAGGTTGCCTAAGTGGTGAATAGATTGCGGCGATGCACCAATACATATATAAATATATATATAAGAATGTACAACGCACTTTAGCAAACTTGGACCCCGTGAATGGAAGTGTGGCGCAGCAGAATAGGATAGCTGGCAGCAAAGGAAGTTTCGAGAAAAGGCTTGCCTGGTCCAGTGTCAAGGGTTGGGGCCGTTGAGAGCCTTGTCATGTATTTAAGAAGATACAATAACGTGAGAAGCAAGTACGTGTTTGAGGTGGAACGAAAGTCACTGAGGGTGCCAAGATTTCTTCATTCAATAGTATTTAATACAACAAAGAGCTCAAAACCATAGTCTCCAGTCACATGGCCACATGAAAATAGACTTCGGGCGAGCTACACTGAGACCAGAAGATAAGGCCATGCCACACTCCCTTTTATTCTCAGGCAAAGTGATCCTCTGCAAGGCCGAGTTCAAAGGAGTTATTTGAATGGCAGACGGCAGGAGTCATGATGGATGTTGGGCTAATTGGGTGGGGAGGCATGACCAGGCTAAATCCCCGGCACATGGGGTACCAGCTTGCATGCTGCTAGCAAGTGGAATTTTCCAGAGGTTACAAGTGTGCAAACCAATCATAGAGAGCCACGTATTAAGGAGCCCTATAGTTTGAGAAGCGAATACTATGTTGAGTATTAGACTGACATGGAAGATGACTTGGACTTAATCGTCCATGTGATCTTAGAAACCCAATCACGTCCCTGAATCCCATAGAAAGTATATGTAGATGTTCCCTGTTGACCAACCACAACCTCCCATAGGTTTTCTTATTTGCCACGTAGTGTAATCATAAGGCTGCCTACGTATTGAATAGATTGCAGCGATGCACCAATATATATATATATATATATATATATATATATATATATATATATATATATATATGTACAGAATCTGGATGTTCCACAACGCACTTTAGCAAACTTGGACCCCGTGAATGGAAGTGTGGCGCAGCAGAATAAGATAGCTGGCAGCAAAGGAAGATTTGAGAAAATATTGCCTGGCCCAGTGTCAAGAGTTGGGGCTGCCGAGAGCCTTGCCACGTACTCAAAAAGATACAATAAAGTGTGAAGCAAGCAGAGTTCCTGTTTGAGGTGGAACGAAAGTGACTGAGGGTGCCAAAATGTCTTCATTTAATACTATTTAATACAACAAAGACCTCAAAACCGTGGTCTCCAGTCACATGGTCAGATGAAAATTGCCTTCAGGCAAGCTACACAGAGACCAGAATATAAGGCCATGCCACACTCTCTTTTATTCTCAAGAAAAGTGAGCCTCTGCAAGGCCAAGTACAAAGGAGTTAATTGAATGACAGACCATGGGAGTGATGATGGATGTTGGGCTAATTGGGTGGGGAGACATGACCAGGCCATACCCCTGGCACCTGGGGTACCAGCTTGTGTGCTGCTAGCAAGTGGAATATTCCAGAAGGGTACAGGTGTGTCAACCAATCATAGAGGGCCATGTGTTAGGGAGCCCTATAGTTTGAGAAGCCAATAGTATGTTGAGTGAGTGTTAGACTGACATGGAAGATTACTTGCACTTGGGATGGGCTTAATCATCCACCTGATCTTAGAGACCCAATCGCGTCTCTGTATCCCATAGAAAGTATATGTAGATGTTCCCCGTTGACCAACCACAATCTCCCGTAGGTTTTCTTATTTGCCTCGTAGTGTGTATAAAGACACTGTTTTTTATGAAATATGTTGAGATAATTCTGTGCGGCGTCCGTTGTACTCCCTGTTTTAAAGACTTGTTATTAAAACAATTTTGACTTTTTCCAGGCTTCCTGAGTCAGTCTAATTATTGATGTATGAGTAAGATCTGCATCCCCATCCATCTCAGATACTGTTACCTCGTCTTAAAGGACATGGTTTACGGGTTCAGTGGTCTGCTGGGATCACTATAGCATTGGTTTCTAGGTTTATTTACTGAAAATCAGACGATTATGTTCATATCCTAGATCCGTTGGAAGGGCTTGACACAGTAGCGGGCCTGTGACCATTGGGTTTCTTCTCCCACAGGCTAGGTAGCAGGAGTCAGCTTGCTGGCAGTGCTTGACCGCAGGGGTCTACAAGGCCACTATCTCCTTGGGAACCCAGAGATCTACGTGGGGCTGGCATGCCAGCTACCTTTACTTGTGGTACATTATATTTCAATGTCAATTTGGGCTCATTTGGCACCCAGTGTATGAATTTCAAGGTCCCCAACTCATGATCACACTGCTTTAAAGCAATGATGGGTCACTGCTTTGTTTTGAATCTCCTGCAGACTCTGGTACTCCCATCATATGAGAGTGCTTGCTATCAATACCAGTGTTTGTCATCAAAGGTCCGTGTATTCCCACCATTGCAAGGGATTGTCATCAAATGCCTGGGGGCTTCCATTAATTACCAAAGTACTCACAACATTGGCCGGATATGCACATCTAGGGTGGAAAATGAAAATAATACGTTTATTGCCACAGTACAGGGTCACGTGTGCTTAAGGGCACACACAGCTCTCTCACTGCCTCAGGGAGCATGCTCTCCAAAGCATTCCATTCTGTGTATACCCTTTTGCAATGCACTACTTTACATGCAGAAGGATGAGCACAGTACATTATTGACTCTAGTCAATCTGCTTAGCCTTCTTTCATGCGCATGACTACATCCCACCTTTGATGGCTGTCCCATCAGTCAGTCAAAACTAAAAAGACTAGTATGTATTTTGGTTTTAGTGTTGCAGGAATAGTGTGAATTAATTTCCTAGTGCCTTAACAATTTCAACAATTGTTAGTCTATTTATGCTAAGGTTGCATTAGAGAAGGGGCTCCTACATCCAGCGCAGAAGAGTGAGAGTCTTGGTAGCGACCAAGTCCCTCCATGAGTGGGAAGTGGATTGGACATTCAAAGGAACTGTGTCACAAAGCCTGGGTCCATCCCACTGAGAATGCGTTGGAGCAGATGTATAACTAAAAAAAGTGGTGGAACTGTGTCCCTGGCAGGGGTAAGGGGCGAGGGGAGACAGGGGGATACAGCTAATTTGTTAACTTTTTGGGGGGCAGTTTAGTATAGGGCTAAGCAGATCCAATTGCAAAAGAAGGGGCACCTTTAGTATTATTTTTTTAAATTGTTGATTTCAGATTCGATGTAAGTGTTGCGAGGGCTTTTGAGAGTGTCCTCCAATAAATAGAAAAAGTGTGGTGGCCATTTAGATTGTCTATTTTTTTGGTTAATTGTGATATATTTTTGTACAACATTTACACAAAAGGACTTGTGGTACATTTACCAAAATTAAATACATTCAAGGGGAGGAAAAGTCCAAACTTTTTAATGTAGCCCAGTAATGTTGTCAAATCCTATCATCTTCCTCTACTCAGGCCATGACATATATCTGCATCTGGCTGAAGAATTAATCTATGTAACCTTGAACCAGTGAACAGTGGACTGGGCAAACCTTCAAGAGTACAGCGGTTTACAAATAGGCTATTTTCTTAGCTATCAAGGTGCAGCTGTGGCTTTCAAGGAGAACAGAGCAGGTTCATAATGGGAGGAAGGTGTACTTCTCCACTTACACAGCATACTTTCCAAAGGCTCCATGAGGTGCCCACCTGTTCCCTGCCCACACAAGAGATAGGAAGCAAGGCCTGGTATATTGTTGTAACTCTTGCCAGCCCACAAGCAGCCACAGTTAAATTCTTAGCTTTCAAGAGGCGATCAAAAAAATGAATAAGTATGCTTTAACTGGATGAAAGAACAATTGCTGAGCTGTGAAAATGGCCCTAAAAAGTAGTGGCACTATTAAAAGTACAAAATAAGTAGTAGAGCACAGTTCCCATTAGTGTATGCTAGTTTGCTAGGTGCACTGTGCACATTTCACACATCATGGTGTTAAATAGCTGTAAATGGAGATTTAAATAATGAACTGTGCGTATGGCGCACAAACCACCTGTGCCTCAATCTGGCAATTGGTCCCAGGATACACACTGCTTCAGAACAATTGTAATTTATTTTTTGATGTTTGGCACCCTGGTAGAAGCCAAGCACCAATGACTGACTCGACCGTCCCCCTGAGATGGAGACACAGCAGAAGATTGTGTATCCAGCTTTAGAAGTCCAATGGGAAGCCCGGGTCCCACCTCGTTAGACCCTGTGCGACAGGACGGTTCTTCCAGGGCCTTTGCTCATGTGCTGTAGAGACCCATCCTGCATTGCGTGCGGCTGATGGGCCTCAGGTCTGTAGCTTGCCGGATGTGATGGGTTATCTTCCAGAGAGTCAGGAAATTGATTACACCTTTGCTGTATCCTGCAATCTCTGCTGGGTGGAAGGGTGCTCTGATGTGCCACTCTTTGTTTATTGATGACGACAGAACACCCCCTTTCAATTAGTTTGACGGGGCTTGTAGGAATCTGAAACGATTGCTGCTGTGTGGCAGCGACTTGTTAAATCATGGCGGAGTTGATCGTTGCTGGGTGGGCAGGTGCTCGCAGTTCCACATCCCCTCCTTCGCCCGCCGGCTTAAATGAGATCACAAATTTTGTATTTACCTGCTGTGAGGAGAGCCGATGGACAGTGTGAGAAGCATCTTCTTCTGAATTATGATGAAGCCTCTGGAGAGGGTTGTATACGTATTGTTCGTTTTACAACTGTTCGAATTACAATTGACATTTTCACAATTGACCGAATTGTGAAGTTCAATTGTAACATATATTTGGGGGGAATCCCCCCTAACCCCCCACCCAACGCCAACCCCCCCAAAACCCCTATATATATATATATATATATATATATATATATATATATATATATATATACATATATGTATATATTACCAAACCAATATATATATATATATATATATACGGTCAATTGTGAAAAGGTCAATTGTGACCCTTTAAATTCGGTCAATTGTTCATTCGAACAATTGTAAACAAGCAATTTGGGTAATATCTCTGGAGAGATCGCTGATTTATCATTATTTAGGAGTTCCTCTTTTGTATATATAGTATTTACAGCCAAGGCTGTTTCTAAAGGTCTAGAATTTATTTAATTTTGTTCTGACCCAATACATGTAAGGGGTCGCATTCACAATTGTCATCAAAAGCGTTTCCACTCTCCTGTTTTGGCATGACTTTCTTTTCCTTTTACTTTCCATTTACTTATTAATTTTCTAATACTTTCTATATTTTACATTACCTCCTATTTCTCTACTCAGTAAAAGCACATTGCTTATTAAGCTTTTATGTTTTTCATTTTTATCTAGCTGTGCCGCTCCATCTTGTAAATTGGCATGACGCAGAGTCACTTCTGAGTTATAGTATTCTGTTAATTACAAGTCTTCCCAGTATACCTTCAGGCTTGACAATTTAGGTATGAATCGACCTTTATGCTACCCGTCTGGGTACCTCACAAGTGTATATAATATTACTTTCTTATTTCTTTGTCTGTATCAGGTTCCTCACATTTCTATAAGGGGTATCACCTAAAAGTGTCTATGACTCTTTTCATTTCCCTTAGTGACACATTAGTGTTTCTCCCATATACACTCACTTTGTGACTTTAGGGAATCTATCTTGTATGAAATTTGGAAGGTTTAATGGATGTCACTCATTGCGTGGTGCGGGTGAGTGTTAGCCTGATGCTTTATACCATGTTTTGGTATTACACCTCTTTTACCTCTCACATTGAAATACCTTTTTTTGAACCATTTAGGGGTCGATTCATGGAGCAAACGTGCGCCGAAAATCCCAGCGCAAGCAGGGGCAAGGTAGCGCAAGCGTGAGAAACGCAGCGCACGCGTGCGATTCAAGGAAGATGCTGCGCGTGATTCCCGCTGTCCGTGTGCCCAATCCTGCCATGGCACACGCAGGCACACAGGGTGTGCGCTACGCGCACAGCAAAAGCGCACATAGCGCGGCGCACACAACCAAAGTGGGCGGAACAGTGGGCGTAACACGCGGAATGGGGAATAAAGCTTGAAAAAGAAGGGCAACGGGGGAAGTACTGCAGGGAACTACACGGAACGCCCACACGCACGCCAACAACCCGTATTCATGGATTCAAATACGGGAAACCGGCGCACGGCAAAAGATGCGCACAGGCGTCAATGCGTCCGCCATACGAAGGCAGGCCGAAGCGTCCCTGCGCACAGTATAAAAGTGCACGCAAAGAACAAACACGTATATACAGCTACGATGAATGCCCCATTTGTCGCAGCACTGATCGTGGGACACCGCAGGAGGAGGAGAATAGCAAGGGCATGCATTTTCGCACCACGGACGAGCCTTTTTGGGATGCCTGACGACCAGGTCTACGGCAGGTATAGGTTTCCACCTCGTATCATCCTAGACCTGGTCGGGGAGTGGGAAGATCACCTTACATCCCTCACCCTTTGCTCCCAAGCATTGAGCCCCTTAGAGAAGGTGCTCAATGTCCTGCATTTTTTGGCCACTGGGTCATTTCAGTGGACTACTGCCATAGTGGGGGGGGGTCTCACAGGCCACGCAGTCACGCTGCCTACACCAGGTACTAGCATTCATGACAGTGCGCCCCTCAGTCCGCAGGCACATATACATGCCCAGAAAACCCGCAGAAAGGCAGGCCGTTTTCTTGTTTTTTTTCAGGGTGGCACACTTCCCCAAAGTGCTCGGTGCCATAGATTGCACCCATGTGGCCCTACGTCCACCTAGGGCCCCTGAGCACATCTACCGAAACCGCAAGCACTGGCATTCCATCAATGTACAGGTGATATGCGATGCAAAGGGAATCATCACCTCTGTCTCTGCAAACTACCCTGGCTCCACCCATGACAGTTTCATATACAGAATGTCTGCCCTGAGCCGGGCCCTGGAAGCTGGGCAGCATGGCAACACATGGCTCCTAGGTGAGTACAAATGCCCTTGCACATGCATGCATGTCACACACACACACACAAATACACAAACCCCAATAATCACAACCATTTACACCTCCCCAGGGGACAGTGCCTACCCTCTGAGCAACCACATGATGACGCCAATCCGGAACCCCACCACACCACCCCATGTAAGATACAACGCCGCCCATATTGCAACCAGGGCCATAGTGGAGCGCACATTCGGAGTGCTCAAGTCACGTTTCCGCTCCCTTGACTGCTCTGGCGGGCAGCTACTCTATGCACCCCCAGTAGTGTGCAGGATCATTGTGGCAGCATGTGTCCTGCACAATGTTGCAACACGGCAGGGCGTACCGGTGGACATGGTGGTGCCCCCACATCCCCAACCACAGGCACAGGTGCTGCCCATGGGAGGGGACAGGGCACGTGGCGAGGAAGCCCGGACCCAGCTTGTGGCCACATTTTTCACCTAAACTCCCACCCCTGCGGAGTGGACACAGGCCTGGCACATACCAGGTGACAATCGATGATGACAAAGAGACAGTCAACTGTCACAACCCTTCCACCCTGAGATAGTTTCCATGGAAATGCCACATTGTCTGCATCCCTAGCTACTTAAACACAAGCTATCCTGTGTGACCAAAAGGCACACATATGACATGACATGATATGGCCTATACACAAGTATTTCAAGGTGCGATGAGGCAGGGAGGGGGGAACAAGGGAAGACACACAACAATACTACTAGGCCAGGTGTCATTTAGATTGTGCAAGTGCAGGGGTAGGGGGAAGGGAAAAGTGCAAGGGGAAGGGCGGTGGGGAGTGCAGTACAGGGTAAGTAGACTAAAAAACAAATACATAGGCCAGCTGGTGGCAACTGCAAAGGTAAGTGCAGACAAGTGCTGGGAAGGGGGGGCTGTAGGGATAGAGAGACAGTCCGCAGTGCAGGGGTTGCCAGGGAGGCAGTGCAAGTGGAGAGTGGCTGGGCCAGGGACCGAGGTCGGTGAGAGTGGCCCAGTTGCAGATCCAGTGCAGTTCCAGTGAAGAATCTTCCAAGGGAGAGGCAAAGAGAAAGCAGAAGCAAAGAGGAAGGTCTTGAGGTGCTTCCCGAACCGGAGATGGTTCTCCTCAAGTTCCAGTGAGGCAGGAAGGCTGTTCCAGAGGGAGGTCCCTGCCACGGAGAGAGATCTACCCCCAGCTAGTTGCTTTGAGAAGCGGGTGACCCTGACATGCAAGGTGTGAATCACACACACCTGCAAAACAGGCCATGGCCATCACTGTTATGTCACTCAAACCCTCCCAAACCACAACATGACATGGCAAGCAATACCCATACACCAACACAGTAACAATACGTTACACATTGCCATGTCCAAAATGTACAGTGGCATCAGACAATGATTCCTGACATGGAATCAGATGAAATGACTGACCAACAACCTCCCACCCAAAATAAGTCATTTCCAAATGCATTACAAGAGTTAAAGACGTAACATAGCAATGAATGCCTGTCTACATGCACATTGTGCATTGCAAAATCAACACTGCAGCTTCTGTGTTCTGTGTCCAACTCCTGCAACACACTGCTCAGCGCACAGCCCAGTGAACAGCCATTGTGTGTGATGCACACCCTGAGCATCACATCTAAGCGACAGACCACATCAAAAAGCATATTAGGCATGTACAGGATCCATAACTGGTCACAGAACATGTTCTGCAGGGACACAGTGGGCACCAGAAGGCAAACAGTGTACACGTGGATATGCAAGGGTGGTTGTACATGTAGTGCATCAGAGTGCAAGTGTGTGGGTCAGTAAGGACATACACTCAACATATGCATGTGCAATCAAGTGACCATCAGTGTCCTCTACACATCACATGTGAACATTCACCATGTGTACACCCCAGCATGTCAAAACACAACTATCCCCTCGCACCTGAAAGGTAAACACAACGCATGAACAGGCATTGATCAGCAGAACACAACATGTACATAGGATACCACCATTACAATGTCAGGGTTCCCATCACACTGCAGGGCAAGGCAACTATCAACAACAACCCCCCCCTCCCTCACAAATGACCATGACCCACTGAACAACTGCACCTGGGTCATGGAGCCTTCAACCCTCAATTCCACCTGGCCACAGGATCACCTTTCCCCTTCGTCACCATCTCCCACTTTGTGTGTAAAAAGGTGCCTGCACCCTCAGAGTCCACACTCATTTACAAAATCACAAAATCCAAGCCAGAAAAACGAACCAGAACACCCTCCAGTAGATGACTTAACGTAGCAGTACCTCACAAAGGCCAAGTACTACCACAATGATGTAACAACCAAGGTAGCACAGTAAAACAATGTCACAACAGGATGTGAACCATGTGTGTTACATAACATAGAATGATGCACCATGAACGGATGTGTACTGCCACAGGTCCCGTGTACAGGTGCGGGAATGTCACGAAACAACCACCCCCACCGTGTCCCGGGTGCCTGTAAGGTCAAACTCACACAGGCCTCTGAGACCCTGGTGGGGAAGGAGGGTCAGGGATATGCACTCGGGACAGGTGTTGGCACACTGGATAACTGGAATGAGTGGCAGGAGAGGGGAGGAGGAATGACACATGAAAGTAGGGAATGCACAGAAAATGTACTACCTGCATGAACACATACACAATCCAAACAAACTTGGACATCATTGTCATGGCCTTCTGTAGTCCAGGCGTAGGAGTGGCACGAACCAACCACCCCCTCTAGGGTTTTGGCGCCTGCAAGTTTGGGGCTTACACAGGCATCCACAACCCCAGCGGGGAAAGAGGGTTAGGGAACGTTGCTTGGATAGGTACTGGAAGCAGGAACACCGGGTAGAGGGTACAGGGTTCAAAATTGGATAGGATTCCGGGTGATTAGGGGGAAGGAAAAAAACATACCAAATTGAATTACACATTCATCCATGCATTAGTGCACCCCCCAGCAAGTCTATGCAGAGCAGTTTGAAAGAAAAACAACAAGACACTTAGCTCTGGTTTTGAGTGCTGGCCTCCTGCCTGCGCACTCTCAGGTCCGGTTACAGGAGCACTGCAATGCTGCAAAGAGAGCCACAGTCAACAACCTGTACGTGCCCATTACACAAAAACACAACACCAAACATGCTCCATAGCAACAAACTACTCTACAAACAGACAATCTGGTGTAGATGCTTCGTACCCATTTATAACATTACCCCTGTGATGGGTCATACACAGTCAATGCAGTAAGTCAGCTGCCGGTGGGTGCGTGGCAAATGGAACACCAATGTGTCACAATTCACACAACATGCAATGTTCCCTGGGTAAGCAGACAGACCCATACAGCAAGGCATGACTTCAGAGCAAGTTGTACCAACATGACCGAAACAAAGTTGGCAGTGCATTTATCAAAATGTACATGGAAATGAAATGCACTGCACCTGAGTATGTCCCTTGCTGTATGTCCCTGTGAGCTGCCCCTTTCCATATCTCGGAAGGCTACATGGTTGATACAAGTGCCTCAATGGACCTTGGTGTACCGGAGGGTATGTGCCACTGCCCCTGCAGGTGTCCCAGACAACCTTACAATCAACAGCCATCAGTCCACCAACACATCTGAGCTGCATTGTGTGCTTCAACACCAATATTCGTCCAAGCTCACCCTCAGTGCTGTGACTAAGCCTGCATGTGCAACTCGCCTGGTGCAAGCTTTGCTGTGTTGTGGCCCCCCTGTGCTGCTCACCTTGCCTGGAGTTCCTTGGACCACGTCAGCAGTTCTAGGATGTAGGTCTGCAATCCCTTTGCCTCTGCTTGTGCACACATGTGCATGTGGGCACCAACAAACGTGTTCAGAATTCCGACGTCCAATGGGCGATGTCTGCTGGCAAAGGTGCTCTGGAGGCTCATCCCCCTGCAGAAAGGGCATGAAACACATGATTAATGCTTTAAAGTCACGTGTGTATGTCTCTTCAGGCATCTCATTACTTGACCATGTCAGAGAGTTACATCAGAAATCACACCATCAGTCCGTCTTTCACATCCAAAGTGTGGAACACTATCTACGGCATGAAGCACGTGTACAGTAAAGATAAGAAACATACTACACAATGGATAGCAATGAATGTACACATTAATCATGAAACACCCCATCTAGCAAAAGCTGAACAGTGGACAATAACACCGAAATCATCCCCACTAGGGGTGTCAACACAAGTCACACAGCACCAGACATGCCACAGATATGACAGTCCAAAGCCCTTGTGTAATAGGTTGTGACACCAAACCATCCTTGCGAGCCCATGGATAAGGGAGGCAGGAGTGGCATATGTGAGTCAAGGACCCCAAGCAGCCAACACATACACAAGACAAGCCTGAAGGGCGCAGCTGGAACAGACAGTGGATGCCTTCAAAAGCCACAAAGCACCGCACCGTCACATGAAAGCACAATAGACAAGCAATTTTAAGCTATATTAACTAATTACACTAACTATGGAAAACCTACATTACCCAATTAAACTAACCATCAAACAGAAACTTAACTAACTAAACTAAAAGAAAAATCAAAAATGGCCACATACGACCTGGGGGGGAGGGGAGGCACCCAGGAGGTGGGAGGTACAGGGTGCTGCTCAACATCCACATGCAATGATGCTGAGCCAAAAGAAAAACCTCCGTGGGCTCAACGCCTGCACAGCCCGATCTATGTGGGAGATAGATGGTCGTCCGAGTCTGGCTCATCCTGGAAAGGAGGACGTGGCACAGTAGCCTGGCCACGCCTAGCCGCAGCTTGCCCCTCATCGGCAGCAAGTCTGCCGGACGGGTGAGCCTGGTTCTGTGTGGCGATGTGACGTAGGTCTGCATGCAGAACCTCATGTGATACACGTGCTTCCTCTTGCAAGGTAGCACTTGTAACACAGAGTTCCTCCTGCAAGGCCTGTCTGGACAACCGCTGCACCTCCCGGCAAGCCTGTAGCTCAGCCGAGATGGTACACTCAAGCTATGCAAACCTCTCCTCTGCCCGCTGCCTCTGGGACATCATAAGGACACCCAGAGTGGATTTGAGGGAAGCATACTGCTCCCTCAGGGCATCCATGTGCACCTCTGCATGAGCAGCAATTGCTTGACGCAGAGACGACATTTCAGCCTAGCGTGCCCTGTCTGAGGCTGCCATGCCCAGCCTGAGTGAGCGGGCCGTGGACTGTGCCGCCTGCTGCTGGAGAAGCACCTGCCTAGCAGGGGGGAGCACAGATCGGGCCACACGCTCCATGCTCTCAGCGATGTTCTCCATTGCTGCCCCCTGCCGTTCGGAATTGGCAGTCATGTCTTGCTCCCACTCAGTATACTACGGTTGCGCTCAGTGACCGCGTTGCCAGGCTTGACCCCTGCGGGACCCAAGGACCGGGGGTCCTCGCTGTGTTGGCACCGCCCGCGGCTGCACGACTACATGCCCCCGTCGACGTGATGTTCCAGGCACATCAGTAACTAGTGTGGATGGTGACCCTGCGTCCCGATCCACCACGGGCGGAGGAACCAAGACTGTCAGATCCCTCAGTGCAGGTGTCGCAGAGGAGTGTCCACATCAGAATCACTCACCCGTGACACATGGACTTGATGCTCATCCAACTCAACATGGACGTCAGAGTCGTCATCAAGGCTGGACTCATAGGCAGCCAGAGACAAGATGGACTGTAGCACTTGGGGGTTTTCGTGGCCTACCACCCCACGACCCCCATTAGTGCCGGGTTGATGTAGTGGTAACAACCCTGTCTCTGGCATGACAACACCATCCTCCGCCTCCATTGCGTCATCACCTGAAAAATAGAGAGAAAAAAGGTCACTACACATGTCAGAAGCACACAACACACACACACACCGACAGCAAACGCGTCAGGCAGACATGTGACACACAACATATAACCTGGCATGCATGCTGGGTCAACTTTGAATTGCTTCTTTGATCAGACCTGTTGAAAGGTGGCAGTTTCCATGTAAGTGGGTCTATGCAGTGCAGAACATCTGTACGCCACTCACTACCTACATGTACAAGAACTCCATGGTGTGTGCCAGGAAATGTGAAGGCAATGCAAGGTCAAATTCAGGCATCATGTGCATTGTGCATTCAATGTGTACCATATCTAGAAGCCAAGCACCCCTCCACCCCAGTACCAAAGCAGGGATGCCTAGCATGGTATCAAAAGGCTGACCAAAAGACTTCTGTGTATTGACAGGCAGTGTTGACTGGCATCAACAGCTTAATGTGATTCAAGTGACAACACTGCAAATGATGATGGGACAGTAAGCAGGACACATGATGAAAACTCTGGATGCCGCCCATGTGTGAAGAAGACACAACAACACTTGGACAGAGTCATTGGCCATTGAACAGGCTGAGGCCTGTGAGCCACACAGATTGTCAGACCCTAAACATGTGTGCAACGCAGTACTGAGCCACAGTTGACATTGGAAGGCTGATGAGATGCCATGCAATGTATGTAACCAAGGACTTGTATTACAGTGATCATCCAGTCAAGGACACATAGGGGCATGCGTGCAATGCACATGGAGCATGAATGGGCACTCATGTCCCTGCGGGACATCTGACCTATGCACAGTACCAGTGAGATATCCTGCATCAAGTACTAAGGCTGTACCACACGGCATATTTCTAGCAGATTCTGCGCTGGAAGTTAGCATCTACACAGGACGCATGAACAAGAACGTACACATTGGCATGATTGAAGCAGACCAGTGCGAAGGTGGAACTGGGGTGCAGAGTGGCGGAGGAGGGGCAAGGGAGCATGCCTACATGGAGTCCCTGTATGCAGGCAGAGGAGACATGCATCACGGAAGCATTGCATTACTTACACATCAGAACCATGTACACGTCACATGTAGTGGCAATCATGCACAACACATCCCACAAGTGAAACACACACGTCCTCAAGAAACACGCATCAACACTCACTGGACTGGGCATCAAAGTCCAGCATCTTTCCCACTCCTTCGACCAATTCAGGTGGTATGAACTCCGCAACGAGTGCCTCATGGGAGTGAGCCCTTCCTCCTCTGGTGCAGGCCCACCGCCTGTCACCAGAGTCAAGTTGTAATTAGAGGCACGCTTAGCCTTAGTGCTGCGTTTGATATCATTCCAATGCTTTTTGCACTCTTGCGCCATGCGCACCTCATGGCTGAATGAACTGACATGTTCCGCAACATGCTTCCAGTGGGTGTCACGTTGGGCAGCCATAGTCTGACTATTGGCATCCACTAGTATGTCACGGCTGTGGCCCCGCACGTAGTCCACGAGGAAGTCCAGTTCCTGCTTGCAGAAAGGCTTCTTCCTCGACGTGCAGGATGTCGTGGCTGTGTGTGGGGTCCCAGCCTGTGCTGCAGGTGCAACCTTCCTCCTCTTGGACTGTGGCGCAGACCCTGGCTGGCTAATGCCGCCCTGACCAGTATGGCCAGTGGGTTCGGTAGATTGAGCCGAGGGAGTGGCAGGTGGAGGGACGACCAAAGGCCTGACTTGTGTCAGTGGCAGCTGGGTGCCCTCTAATGGTGTCATGATCACTGCTTCCAAGGAGCCAGGATCAGTCCAACGTCCTTGGAAGCAGGCCCCTAACCCTGATCCTAGGCACCAGCCGGTCCCCACAGGGACCTTTTGGACCTTGTCCTGGCGCCGGTGGCACCAGGCTCATCAGAAGCCTTGGTCCCGGCACTGGAAGCGCCGGGCTCATCATAGGTGTGAAGATGCTTGGGTGGACTTACCTGCAGCAGACCATGCTGCTGACTTGCCAGACTCTTAAAAGTCCTCGGTGAACTGGGACTACTTTTCTTACCTGGGTGGGGCAGCTCCACTCCACTGGAACTCTTCTGGAAGCAGGAACTCTTTTCTTACCTAGGCGGGGCCGTGGAAGGAGACGCCTCATCACTCCAAGGCTATTTAAACCACACCCGATTGATGAAACGTGCTTCGCGTTATTCTGCATCTGCAGCAGAACGCTCACCGAGTCTGCTCCAGCTTTTCTTCTTTGGATCCTGAACCTGCAAGAATTATACTCACCATTCCGGTACCCGAGCAACATCAGCACCTGCAAAAGATCAGAAACAACAGGTTAGCAGAACGAACTTTCACACGCAGTGTTTGCTTACCTGATCCATCGGCAGTGGCCGTGTCGCACGCTGCACCTTCGCCTGCAAAGACAAACAGCATTATTTTACTTACCGGCACGCCGTGCATTCCGGATTCTTCACCCTGCATCTGCACAAAGACAAACAGCATTATTTTACTTACCGGCACGCCGTGCATTCCGGATTCTTCACGCTGCATCTGCACAAAGATAAACAGCATTATTCTACTTACCGGCACGCTGTGCATTTCGGATTCTTCACGCTGCATCTTCACCTGCATAGACAACAGCAGGGTTACACTCACCGGCACGTGGCGATTTCCGGATTTCTTCTTTCTGCATCGTCGCCTGCAAAGACAAAGAAAGAGACAGTAAGAGCGCTTGCCATACTTACAGACTAAAGGTGTCCAGAAACTTACCGGTCGTGCAGACAACGACTGTACTCATCCTCTGAAGTCAAGAGGCTAACGTTTCACCAGTGAAGGAACTGGCAACGGCACCCTGCACTAGACGCAGATGGAGAGCCCAGCATTCACCTATCTAAGGTGAGCAAGTTGACCTGGGAGGGGGGTTCAACAGACAAGCTGGGAGGAGAGAGATAGGGACATTCAACAACCCAGACCTTTAATCCCCATATTATTTCACCTGCAGAAACCTCACCCTTCGAGTTCGACACACAGTGCGGAGAGGTTCGACCCCAGAAGCCAACCGAATCCTGCACATCACGTTTCGTGTTACGGACACCTTCCTGCCAAGACCCGCGCCTCCGTGGGAATCAGGTGAGCGTTACAGAACGCGAAGCCCACCACTAAACTCCTACCCAGGCGCAATGGAAACTTCAGATACCGATCAACTAGCCCAGTTGCTTGGGGAATTAAGAGCAGAAGTACATGCAGCTCGCCAGGAAACAAGCTCCCTAAGAAGAGAACTGATAATTTCTAAGGAGCGAACAGAGGACCTTGCTAGGCAGTTGTTACAAACTCAGGCAGGACAGACACCTTTGCCCGTTCCAGGAGGGAGTTATCCTTCTGCATCAGCTTCAAACCCAGTGCAAATCAATCTGCCCGGTAATGTGCCCTTGGCTCCGCCCGAACGCTTTGCTGGTGATCCAAAGAAATTCGCAGTGTTCATCAACCAGTGCCGCCTGCATTTCTTGTGTCGACCAGCTGCATTCCCAACGGACCAGGCCAAGGTAGCTTTCGTGCTTTCTTATCTCAGTGGCAGTGCTGCAGATTGGTCGATCCCTTTAGTCACCCACGATGATCCGGTTTTACACGATTTTCAAGCCTTCCAGTCCAGCATGGAGAAACTGTTCGCAAGACATGCACAAGGGCAGGCCTTGGACAATGAACTTCTCTCATTACGACAGGGTAACCAAGACCTCTTGGCTTATATAGCCTCTTTCAATAGACTCATAGTGGAAACACAATGGCCCGAGGACAAGAGAATAACGCTTTTTTGCAGAGGCCTGCGTGGAGAGCTCAAGGATGTGCTAGCGCAGGTTGTGAATTCTCCACAAGAATGTTCAGACTATATTGACTTGGTTGTCCAACTAGACCATAGACTACAGAACAGGAAGGCAGATCGTTCCAGATTTGATACCCGAGTGTTTTCCAAACCACAGACCTCGAATAAGGGAGCTGACACTGTGGAACCCATGCAAATAGGGGGCATGAGAGGACCTTTAACCCAGAAAGAGCGGGAAAGAAGAAGGCAGCTGCAATTATGCCTCTATTGCGGTAATTCAGGACACTTTCTTCGGGACTGTCCCGTGAAACCAGCTAAGAAGACTGTAGGAGCCGCTGATACCTGTACCACAAGTTCTGAGCAGGGAAACAACCTCGCCCGACAAGAGTAGAGGTCCTCTTGCCGAGCATTAAGATCTGTCCCGTGACCTCGCATTTCGTGATACCCATGGTCCTCATTAGTCCTGAACGTCCGGATCGTTTGCATGCAATTGAAGCTTACATTGACAGCGGAGCAATCGGTAACTATGTGGACCGTGAAATGGTATCAAGGATGAATCTACCCCTTGTCCCTAAGGCAGTAAAAGACGTCATCACTACTGTGGATGGCACGGAGATAGCCTCCGGACCAGTAACGCATGCCACCCAAGAAGTGACGCTGTTGAGTCATAATGGACACCGGGAGAGAATAGTGTTCGATGTAATCAAGGCCCCTCAGTTCCAGATCATTCTGGGAATCCCTTGGTTAGAGAAGCACAACCCTCAGATTGATTGCCGAGCAAAGACGGTTCAGTTTCCAGAGTGTTCTACCACTTGTTATCCTCGACCTGATGTTTCACTGGCGACGATCCCTTCTGAGGAGATTCTCAAATTGCCTCCCGAATACCAGGAGTTCCAAGATGTCTTCCAGAAGGATCAAGCTAACACCCTACCTCCTCATAGGTCTTACGACTGTCAAATAGATCTGATACCTGGAACAACCCCTCCTTGCAGCAGGATCTATGCCCTCAACGAGCCAGAGAACATTCACCTCAGACAGTACCTGGACCAATACCTAGCTAACGGGTTTATCCGTCCTTCAAAATCTCCAGCTTCATCGGCTTTGTTCTTCGTTCCGAAAAAGGAAGGAGACCTTAGGACTTGCATAGATTACCGCTCCCTGAATCAGATCACTGTTAAAAACAGATACCCGTTACCTTTGATCCCTGAACTCCTGGACCAAGTCAAAGATGCCTTTATATACACAAAGCTGGATCTCAGAGGAGCCTACCACTTGGTACGGATCAAAGAGGGCGATGAATGGAAAACGGCCTTCCGCACCAAGTACGGGCTATTCGAATATCAAGTGATGCCCTTTGGACTGTGTAATGCTCCTGCTGCTTTCCAATATTTTATGAACGATGTCCTCAGAGAACTCATTGACGTATGTGTAGTTGTCTACATTGACGACATCCTCGTCTATTCATCATCTGAAGAAGAACATCAGAGACATGTTAAAAAGGTTCTCGAGAGATTGCGTCAACATAGTCTTTTTGCTAAGCTTGAGAAATGCGTCTTCAACGCAACGGAAGTCGAGTTCCTGGGATTCATACTGTCACCTAACGGAGTCCATATGGATTCAAAGAAAGTTGATGCAATTATCAAGTGGCCATCACCAACCTCTGTAAAAGGAGTTCAAAGCATGTTAGGATTCGCTAACTTTTACCGCAGATTCATTCCTGAATTTTCCCGGATAGTCCAGCCCATCACCGCTCTGTTGAAAAAGAACAAACGTTTTGAGTGGTCTTCTGAAGCGGAACAAGCTTTTCAAGACTTAAAAGCTAAATTCATTTCTGCACCTGTTTTAAAACACCCTCGCCCAGAACTACCTTACATCATGGAAACGGATGCTTCTAGTCTTGCTATGGGTGCAGTGTTATCACAAAGAGATTCGGTCACAAACCAACTACATCCGGTTGCCTTTTGGTCCCGCAAGTTTTCGCCTCCTGAGATCAACTATTCAATTACAGACAAGGAACTTTTGGCCATCAGATCGGCCTTTAAAGCCTGGCGGCATTATCTTCTAGGAGCCAGACACACAGTCACCGTAATGACTGACCACCGCAATTTAAATACCTAAAGACAGCCAAAGCTCAGTCTTCCAGACAACTTCGTTGGGCTCTGTTTCTAGCAGAATTTGACTTTATAATTACTTATCGACCAGGCAGTAAGAACGGAAAAGCGGATGCCCTCTCCCGGATGGGAGTAGATGAACATTTGATCAATCCAGATCAAATACCCATAATCCCAGAACAAAGGATTTTGGGTTTGGTCAGCACTCAATCTTTTGAAGACATCAAGACCACGGTGAAATCGCTCCTAACTCCGACCGATTTGCAGGACTGGCAATTAAAGGGAAAAGATTTCTCAGTAGATCAAGATCTACCATATTTCCGAGGACGATTGCACTTGCCCTGTGAGAAACTACAAAAACAAGTAATCTCCGGTTATCATGATTCTCTAATGGAGGGGCACCCTGGCATTACCAAAACCATGGAAAAGATTAAAAGACATTTCTGGTGGCCATCGTGGAAAAGGGAAATTAGAGACTTTGTAATCTCCTGCGGTGTGTGTGCCCAGAATAAAAGTCAAAAGCAAAGACCAGCCGGCCTATTACAGCCACTTGACATCCCTCCATGTCCATGGCATACCCTGTCCATGGATTTTATCACAGACTTACCTCCATGCTTGGGATATACTACCATCTTAGTAGTCGTGGATCTATTCTCGAAAATGGCTCACTTCATACCCTTGAAGGGTCTGCCTTCAGCCTCAGTATTGGCCCGGGAATTCTTGGCAAACATCGTTCACTTACACAGTTTTCCTTCGGTTTTAGTCTCCGATAGGGGAAGTCAATTCATCTCCCACTTCTGGCGCAGTTGCTGTCGTCTAGCCCAAGTTGATGTAAGACTTTCGACCAGTCACCATCCCCAAACTGACGGACAAACCGAAAGGACAAACCAGACACTAGAACAATATCTACGCTGCATGCTCCAACAAACAGAAAACCCCTGGAAGGACATTCTTTGGATCGCTGAATACGCGTATAACAATTCGACTCATTCTGGAACCGGGAAGACTCCTTTTTTCTTGTTATATGGACACCATCCTAGAACCTCCAACCTGGATCCTCCCCAAGAAATTGAAGCACCTGCTGTGGATCACTTGCATTCGGAGATCACCTGTGCTTTTAAGGAAGCCACTGCCCATCTGCAAAGAGCTAAAGCTCATTTCAAAAAGGCAGCCGATCGGCAACGTAAAGAGGCCCCTCACTATGCTGTAGGAGATCAAGTCTGGTTATCTACTAAGCACCTGCCTTTAAAAGGACCCCGCACTTTCATCCCGAGATACCTGGGGCCCTACCTCATATCTGCCATAATTAATCCGGTGGCTGCCAAATTGGAATTACCTACGCATATGAAAATACGTCCAGTATTCCATGTCTCCTTATTAAAACCAGTACAACCAGAAACCCGATTGACTGAACTCCCGGAACCCGTTTTGGTAGACGGAGAACTCGAATTTGAAGTGAAGAACATCCTAGACTCCAAAATTTCCAGGTCTAAATTATACTATCTGGTTGATTGGAAAGGATACGGTCCCCAGGAAAGGTCTTGGGAACCCTCAGAACACGTCCACGCACCTCGTCTGGTCAAGAGATTCCATCTGAATCACCCCGACAAGTCAAAGCCCCCGGAGAAGACACACTTAGGAGGGGCCTTGAGGGGGGATACTGTCATGATCACTGCTTCCAAGGAGCCAGGATCAGTCCAACGTCCTTGGAAGCAGGCCCCTAACCCTGATCCTTGGCACCAGCCGGTCCCCACAGGGACCTTTTGGACCTTGTCCTGGCGCCGGGGGCACCAGGCTCATCAGAAGCCTTGGTCCCGGCACTGGAAGCGCCGGGCTCATCATAGGTGTGAAGATGCTTGGGTGGACTTACCTGCGGCAGACCATGCTGCTGACTTGCCAGACTCTTAAAAGTCCTCGGTGAACTGGGACTACTTTTCTTACCTGGGTGGGGCAGCTCCACTCCACTGGAACTCTTCTGGAAGCAGGAACTCTTTTCTTACCTAGGCGGGGCCGTGGAAGGAGACGCCTCATCACTCCAAGGCTATTTAAACCACACCCGATTGATGAAACGTGCTTCGCGTTATTCTGCATCTGCAGCAGAACGCTCACCGAGTCTGCTCCAGCTTTTCTTCTTTGGATCCTGAACCTGCAAGAATTATACTCACCATTCCGGTACCCGAGCAACATCAGCACCTGCAAAAGATCAGAAACAACAGGTTAGCAGAACGAACTTTCACACGCAGTGTTTGCTTACCTGATCCATCGGCAGCGGCCGTGTCTCACGCTGCACCTTCGCCTGCAAAGACAAACAGCATTATTTTACTTACCGGCACGCCGTGCATTCCGGATTCTTCACCCTGCATCTGCACAAAGACAAACAGCATTATTTTACTTACCGGAACGCCGTGCATTCCGGATTCTTCACGCTGCATCTGCACAAAGATAAACAGCATTATTCTACTTACCGGCACGCTGTGCATTTCGGATTCTTCACGCTGCATCTTCACCTGCATAGACAACAGCAGGGTTACACTCACCGGCACGTGGCGATTTCCGGATTTCTTCTTTCTGCATCGTCGCCTGCAAAGACAAAGAAAGAGACAGTAAGAGCGCTTGCCATACTTACAGACTAAAGGTGTCCAGAAACTTACCGGTCGTGCAGACAACGACGGTACTCATCCTCTGAAGTCAAGAGGCTAACGTTTCACCAGTGAAGGAACTGGCAACGGCACCCTGCACTAGACGCAGATGGAGAGCCCAGCATTCACCTATCTAAGGTGAGCAAGTTGACCTGGGTGGGGGGTTCAACAGACAAGCTGGGAGGAGAGAGATAGGGACATTCAACAACCCAGACCTTTAATCCCCATATTATTTCACCTGCAGAAACCTCACCCTTCGAGTTCGACACACAGTGCGGAGAGGTTCGACCCCAGAAGCCAACCGAATCCTGCACATCACGTTTCGTGTTACGGACACCTTCCTGCCAAGACCCGCGCTTCCGTGGGAATCAGGTGAGCGTTACAAATGGACCCTGCACAGCAACATCAGCTGTGGCAGGGTCATTGACCGCAACGGTCCTGGTTGGCAGACTCACAACCGGGGTGTTGTTGGGTGCATCTGCCCCTGCACTTGCCAACACCCGGCTGTTCTGGGCAGCAGATGACATGACTGCCCCAGGGACACGTGTCTTGGTCTGAGCAGCCCGGCCTGCCCCTATGGTTTCCCTCCTGGCCTGTTGGAGATCTACCAAGGGCTCCTCAAGTGCCAACGCAGCCTGCGCTGGCAGACGCTGAGCCTGGGTGGCGGTGTCCACAGCTGCACCTGCAGCTACCACTACCCTTGGGCCCGTGGCAGTCGATGGAACGGACTGCCGGGTCACACAGGCGCCAGTGCCAGATGCAGAAGCTGCATCCCCCGGAACCACAGGGGGCGGTGGCATGACTGCACCGACACATGGCACAACATTGTGCTCAAGTGGCGCACCCCTGCCTCTTCCTCCTCTGTGGCCGCCCTGGACACCCTGGAGTCCCCCTACTTCCTGGTCACCACGGCCACATCCCTGACCACGCCCGCCATGAGGAGTACGCCCAGCTGAGGCGCCCCTCACCTTTGGTGGCCTCCCAACCATGGCACAGATGTAGTAGTGCCGGCACAGATAGAGTGGTGCCAATGGGAGGTGTACACCACAATTGACCTGGGCAATTGGGGTGAAGGGGGTGGGAAGCAAGATGTTAACAGCCCCCCTGCACCTGCAAGGCTGTATGTGACCCTGCTGATGTAGTGACGGGTCACGCAACGCTCAGGCACCCCAAAACTGCAGTAAAACCGTGCACGCAACCCTGCAGCCTACGTGCGTGGATTCAACCTCCCGCAGTACGCAGTGGCACCCAGTAACACGAATAACGCGTACGCGTGGGACACGCAGGCTACTATGAAATAGAAAATAGGTGCGATACACAGGGGCACCCGCAGTGGGAAAAAGAGCGTGTGCGACTCACCGTCTGACTAGCGCGATGCAGAAAAACACGCGTAGCCAAAACCCCCGCCAAAAGAAGAAATACGTCCTCGATAGCTGTGAAGTTGTGATGGCGCGCGAAACAACAGGAAGCAGCAACACACGTCGGTCTCCGCGAAAGGCACATACAGCGAACTGCTGGCCCCGCTCACCTTTAACCTGTGCTGAGGGAAACGCCTGTGCGCGTCACGTCACTTACGCGCATGGGCCCTTTCCTCGGATTACACGCGGACGTGCATTTTTTCACGCGCATTGAAATGCCCATGCACGCCTGCGCGCGTCACGTCACAGGGGCGCTTGCGCTTGAGGGGCCTTCTGTCCAATGTAATTGCGTATGCGTGCAGACGCGCTTACGCGCTAAGGGCCTTTCCTCGAATTACACGCTGACGTGCAGAATTTTCACGTGCCAGATCACTCCGTATCAAGCTGGCCACGCGTAAGCACACGGAAGACCACGCTCCTGCCCAGAAGGCCGAATTACTGCCCCCCAGAGCCCCGAGCACGCTCCCACCTGCCATCTGCTGCTGCCTGACTGCCTGCTGCCCACGTGCCCTGCCATTTGCTGCCTGCACATCAGCCAGGGGTGCTGTTTCTCTGACCACCCCTGCTGGAACCGAAGACTACCGACTCGGATTCCACCACTCCACAGCTCAGCCCCAGGACCCAGTTGCCCACCCACTCCTGCCTCTGGGGTTGTCATGTCGGGCACTGCAATATCTGGCACCACTGACAACCCCCGGCCAGACAGGCAGAGGGGCACCAGCTTCAGTGCCAGGGAAGTTGGTGTCCTGGTGGAGCAAGTCCTGGGTCAGTATGATTCCCTCTTCAGAAGTTCCCACGCCGACAAGGAAGGACGGACTCGGATCTGGACGGAAATCGTGACTGCCATCAATGTGGAGAGGGTGGCAGTCCGCGACTTCCAACATGTCAAGAAGCGCTGGGAGGACTTCAGGTCCAGGACCCTGAACAAGGCCCAGCGCCTCTTGAAGACAGCGGATGCTAAGGGGCGCCAGAGCCACTTGTCGGAAGATCAGATGAGGGTCCTGGAACGCATATCCCCAGCGCTCCACGTCCAGGTCCTTAAGAGGCAGACCCTTCTGGAGTCGAGCGGTAAGTGTACATGCATCCTGATTGTGAGCTGTGCATGTGGTGATGTTTCAGTAGTGTGCAGGTTGCACATCTGTTTGTATGGGGTCGAGTATGGGTGGGGGTGTACAGGGCCGTGAGGCTAACACATGCGAGGGCTGTAATGTGTGAGACATGGATGGTGCTTGTGTGTGTAGGCTTTCATGCCAAATGCAGTTGTGTGGGCACACATGTTTGGATGAATGTGTATGTAAGTAGACATGTTCATGATGTCACGCATGTATGTTGTTTTCAGTTGCATGTATCAGCACTGTGTACATGTGCATGTGTGTGTATTTGACAAGGGTGCAACAGTGATGCAACATGGATGCATGTGACAGCGGGATGTGGAAGCCTGATTGGCAGATGTGACATGGATGCCCATCTGAACACTGCGACACTTGGCAGAGGTGTACACATGCACGCAAGTGTGGTGGTGTGTGTACATGTGTAGTGCACTCCCTGTGTTGCATGTGATGTCTGGCTCACCATTGCCTGCTCATGCTGTTGTATGTGTATGGATGGTGCTGGCAGTTGCGATATGGCTGTGGTATGGCTCATGTGTGCAAGTTGAAATGACATGTGTGTTGGGGATTGTGATGGCATGTCTGAGGTTTGCCAATGCCACTAATGTACAACTGTCATGTGTGTATATGTCCATTGTACAGTGCCCTGATGACTGTGTTTTCTTTCTCCCTGTCTGCAGCGTCAACTGATGAAGAGGGCGGAGAAGGTGCTGTGGAGCACAGCGGCGGGGATCCCACCGCCAGCGGGAGACGCAAGGCCCGGCTCCCCTGCCAGGTTGTGATCTTGTCGGGGAGTGAGGAGTCCGGTGCCGCGTCCCAGGCCGCAGCTGCCAGGGGGAGGTCCAAGAGGCTGAGGTTGGAGTTGGACTCCTCGGCAGCAGAAGGGGCAGCTGGGACCCCACAGGGCCCAACGGGGGAAGATGACACAGAGTCATCCAGGTTGGTGGGGGGTTTGGTGGAGGAGGAGGCCGTGCAAGCAACAGAGATGGGGTCTGGAGGTGGGGATTCCACTGGTGCTAGTGGTGCAGTGCAGGACCAGGGACAGGAGGCAGCACAGGCCGCCGCGGAGGTGCCTGTGTGCAATCCTGTCCCTAATCCTGTCCCTGCATTATCTTGCACCAGCAGGGATGCCTACGTCCAGACCCGTTTTCAGGCAGGGGATGAGCTCACAACAACTGGCCTTCCTCTGCCTGTGGACGTGGCTATCCGGGTCCGGGTTGAGCCTGTCCTGACTGGTGTGGCGTTGCGTCAATGGGTCATGCGAGGTGACCTGCAGTCTTTTCATGAGGAGACTGCACGTCATCTCGAATGGCTCGTTGACCGCGTCGGCCTACTGGGGCAGGTCACCCAGGCCGAATTCCTCCGTTTGATGGGGCTTGCTGCGACCCCCTCCTCAACTGAACCCCCAATGCGCCAGTCGTCCTCCTTGCCATCTTCCCACCAATCAGTCACCTGGGTGCCCTGTGGAGCTGCCTCTGATGGTGCGGCCAGTCTGGTGGAGGAGGCATCCCTGCCACAGTCGGGAGTCGGACGTCCAGCAGGGGTGGCCACATCAACGACAGCACCCCAGCCAGCCGAGGATGTGCAGGCAGCAGGAGACAGTGCACAGGCAGAGGCACAGCAGCAACGTGGTGGGAGCCATGATGGCTCGGGGCCTTCGACATCGGAGGGGCAGGCATCGGCCGGAAGGCAGGAGGACCCAGGACAGAAAGTGTCTTCCGTGTGGCAGCAGTTGGACAACGCCATAGATGCGGAGCGGCAGCGGGCGGAAGAGGCACGGCTCACGATGGTCACGGCCCCTTGAAGAATACAATGAAATAAGATACCTTTATAGGTTATGATTTCATTAGACACTCAGGGGGTAATTCATCACTACAGAGAAAATCAACACTACAGTAGATTACATATTTGTTTTAAGAGTGCTGATAGGGTATATAGACTCCTTTGAAATTCCCTATTTTGCAAACGTTTTGGGTCAAAGATAACTCGAGCAGTGCTGGTTAAAAGAACACTGGCACGTTTATGATAACCATGTGGTTGAGATGAGCAGGGAGCTTAGGAGAAAAATCTGCTGTATCAAATACTCGTAAACTGGGAACGTTGACACTAAAATCAAGAGGCTGAAAAATAATTATAAAAATCGGCTGAAGAACATAACAAGACGCAGAAAGAATGTTGTCTGCAATATGTAAAAAGCAACCAAGAGAGATCTGGAACTTAATTAAATCTTGGGGACCCGCAGAGAAATTACAGCAGGTAAATGGAGAGTCTGATATGGAATGGACTGACCATTTTAGAACCATTTACTCCGATCCTTGCGCAGAGGTACAAGGGTGGAGAAACCAGACTCTTTGGAAGATAGATTTTGACGCGAGGAACTAGTGGGTATAATAAAGAGGGCATGTTCTTTCCCATGTGCCTGGATCAGCTAGTCTACCTAATGAGGTCATAAACACAATCTGGAGCTATGGGCTACATTCATTTAATTAATATTGACCAACATAATAAGCTCACAGAAAGTTCCATCAACATGAAGGCGGGCGATCGTTGTGCCGATAAACAAGAGTAGTAAAAAGACATCCCGAACAACTATCACCCCATTTCCCTCGTGGATATTATTGGTAAAATGTATGCCTCTCTTCTCCTGAATTGTCTGACTGCATGGATGCTTAATGGAAGTCATCTGGACCCTTACCAGACAAGATTCAGAAGAGGTTTGGGGACTAACGCACCTATGTTCATACTCTCAGCTTTGAAAGACAAAGCACTGATTAGGAATTATAAAATGAACAAGGCGTTCGTTGCCTGCGTCAAAGCCTTTGATAGCATCAACAGGAGAAGGTTGTTGGCTAAACTTAGAACATGACACTGTCCAGAGGACCTGGTGTTGTAGCTAAAAAACCAACATACGGACACCACCCTAAGAATACAACTAAATACAGCACGTCTATTGTCAAAGGAAATCTCAACATGTAGAGGCGTCAAACACAGTTGTCCATTGGCTCCTTCATTGTTTAACCTATACTTGAGTGATTTTGGGTCCTACAGGAAAAAACTAGATGCTTTCCACCAAAAATCAGCAGAGGGGTTTTAGGTCGTCTGCTAAATGCCGATGACCTAGTTTTGCTGGATCTTACCATAATAGGGCTTCAAAGACAGTTAGGAAGGTTGGAAGAGTATGCTACAGAAAAAGACTTAGAAATTAACACAGTTAAAAAAAGGTCCTGATCCTGGAAAAAGGCCAATGCAGGAAGAAAGCCTCAGCAAAATGGTTTTTGGTCTCCACAAAAGTAGAGCAAGTAGTATCCTTTAAATACCTTGGGATTCGTATGGGGAAGAACAAGATCGAAACTAACAACTTGGCTGCCCTGAAAGGAAAAGCAGAAATGTTTGCGAATCAAGCGCTTATCAAAATAGAGAATGGCCTATGATGCCAATACTGGAGTTGTATCACATAAAGGTGGTGGCTACCCTGATGTACATATCTGATGCACTACCGGCCTTCCCTGTAAAACATTTGGCAGCTCTGGAAGGACTCTTTTGGAAAGGGTACCCGGCCTCCCGAAAGCTACACCTATTCAGGTCATCAGAAGGGAGCTTGTGCTAAACTCATTTAAGGCAATGGCTGACTGGAAGTCACTGGCCTTCTTTGAGAAATGTTCCCAAGAATCACCAGCTCCAATTCTGATGATAACAACAAGTGAGCTCAAAGGTGGATCAGAAGGCTTGGTTAAGCGTTGGGGGAGCCCTTGTTCTAAGCGACTGATCCAACTTAACTCCACAACGGAGGAGTTAATCAACAACCCAAATAAAGTTAAACAGACAATGTGGGAAGTGGATTGGATCCCAACACATGTAGAGAAAAACAACTACACGTTGTTTTACAACCTATCTAATGAAATTCGAGCCTTGGGGGAAATTTGAAAAAGTCCCTAATCCCTATAACAGAGCCCAATTTATGAGGATTAAACTAAACCTATGCAAGACCAAAGAAGTGTTATCATCAAGAGCACCAGAGCACCTGAAAGACCCTACATGCAGGTTTTGCAAGAAAGAGGTGGTACTATAAAGTCTTCAATATATCCTTCTACTTTGCAATGCCTTGACTCTCCACAAAGTACTTCTCCTGATTTTTGGAAAACACAGGAACATTTTCAGCTGGTGAATGTGGACAAGGTTTTTGAGGGGGGAAAAGACTCTACTAATAATAGCAACAGTTACATTTTTGAATGAACTTTGGGAT
Source organism: Ambystoma mexicanum (assembly GCF_040938575.1). Lineage (NCBI taxonomy): Eukaryota > Metazoa > Chordata > Amphibia > Caudata > Ambystomatidae > Ambystoma > Ambystoma mexicanum. The sequence goes on from NC_090921.1 coordinate 311,679,125, forward strand.
AAAAACGAACTTATAACCAAAAAGTGGGTGATAATGACAATGTTTATATCGAAGGATAAGGGTGGAATGGGTGGAGGTAGACTTGGAATGGTCTTGGTGCAGGTTGTACTCAAGTTGTATCGTGAAAAGGTGGTGGACACCCTAACGTACGGATCTGATGCACTACCAGCCTTCCCTGTAAAACATTGGGCATCCCTGGAAAGACTCTTTTGGAAAAGGGTCATTGGTTTCCCGAAAGCTATTCCTATTCAGGTCATCAGGAGGGAGCTTGGGCTACCCTCATTGAAGGTGATGGCTGACTGGATGTCACTGGCCTTCTTTGGGAAATGTTCCCAAGAATCACCAGCTCAAATTCTGATGATAATAAAAAGTGAGCTTGAAGGTGGATCAGAAAGCTTAGTTAAGCGTCGGGGGGGGGGGCACTTGTTCTAAGCTACTGATCCAACTTAACTCCACAATGTAGGAGTTGATCAACAGCCCAAACAAAGTTAAACAGAAAATGTGGGAAGTGGATTGGATTGGAACGCATGAAGAGGAAAACAACTATCTTAGATACACATCAATCTGGCTTTAGGCCCAGTCATGGAACCGAGACTGCATTGCTTACAGTCGGGGACGATATTCTTGAAAATGCTGACAATGGGGACATCATCATGTTAATCATGCTAGACCTGTCGGCCGCGTTCGACACAGTGGATTTTACCATCCTTAAAGCTATATTAAGAACAATGCCACGGGTATCAGAGAAGAAATCTAAATGGTTCGATTCCTTTCTGCTCAATAGAAAGCAGCAGGTGAAACTGGGCTCCTTTCTGTCAAAAATTTTGAAAATATCCTGCGGAGCCCCATAGGGTTGTTCACTGTCTCCCATTTTATTTGATCTGTACATCAGTCCACTGTTGGAGATTTTTTCCCGATTTAACCTGCAATTTCACTCATATGCGGACAATACACAGATTTATGTCAGCTTGAGACAACCGATGGAGGCAGTGGAGTGCATCATGAAGTGTGCAGAGGAGATCAGGATCTGGAGGCTGGGAAATAAGTTACAACTAAACCATAGTAAGACTGAGCTATTGTAGTTTGGTCAAAACAAAAATTGAAACCTTTATTCCCTGTAACCCCATGTCCTTCTCTCTTAGGAACCGCACCTAAAGTAATCAGACTCAGTGAAAGATCTGCTTTGCATCTGGCAATTGAATATGGGTTTAAAATTCCATATAAACCAGATAATGAAATCAGTGTATTTTCAATTAAAAACATTAAAACCTCTTCTTCCCCTTATTTTGGAAGGGGATCGATCAATTTTGATTGGTACTTTGGTCAATTCCATGATGGATTATTGCAATGGGCTTTCGGTGGGTTGACCAAAATATCAACTGCAACGCCTTGCAGTGGCCCAAAATTCTGCTGTCTTGTTGGTCTTCTCACTACCTTGGAAAGGATCGGTTTCAGACTCTCGCAGGAAGCTTCACTGGCTGCTAATCCAATAATGTATCAGGTTTAAACTTCTTTAAGTGCCTACAAGGTTTGGCACAAGTATCAATTTAACTGAAAAAATTAAAAGCTATAATCCTTCAAGACCATTAAGGTCATCAGATCAAGACCTTTTGGTAGTACCACCATCAAAATCCACCAAGGGTGACAGAAGGTTCTGAACGGCTGGGCCCCGGGCTTGGAATGAGCTGCCGCTTTATCTGAGGAAAACAGAATCTCTGCCATAATCACTTCTTTGAGTAAATTGTGACATGAACTGCGTCCGTGTTTGACATCTCATTTCTGACAAAATCTGAACCTAGATGTGGCTCGCCACTTGGTTCCTTCGGGATATGTGCTATACACATTTTCAATCAAATCCAATCCAGCTACAAGTTGTTTTACAACGTATCTAATGAAATACAAGCCTTGGGGGACCCTCTGAAATATTTCAAAAAAATTCCCTAATCCCTATTACAGAACCCAATTTATGAGGATTAGAGTAAATCTATGCAAGATGGTGTTATCATCAAGAGCGCCAGAGTACCTAAAAGACTCTAAATGCTAGTTTTGCAAGAAAGGGGGTGTACTGGAAAGTCTTCAACATATTCTCCTGTTTTGCAATGCCTTGACTCTCCAGGACGAAGTATTTCTCCCAATTTTTGGAAAACACAAGAACGTTGTCAGCTAATGAATCGTGGACAAGGATTTTGAGGCCAAAAAGACTCCCCTAATAATAGCATCAGTTATATTTTTGGATGAACTTTGGAATAAAATGAACTTAGAACCAAAATGTGGGTGATAAGGACCATGTTTATGTCGAAGGACAAGGGTGGGTGGTTTGAACTAAACTTGGAATGGTCTTGGTGTATGTTGTTTTTTTTTGTTGCTAAAAGTTTGTAACAAACTATAATGCAATGATAATAAAGAAGACTTCAACTGTGTTGCAATTAACCAACGATCCACGACCTTTAAAGGAGATAATCCTGCCATTCCATCCATGTTTCCAAAATTGGACAAGGAGGTTTATAATTTTAATTGTATGCTTGTTTATTTGGATCTGTTCGGATCCATTCTGGTGTATTAGAGGTTTGGGGCTGATTGATGGTTTAGAAACCGGTATTTACACCTGGACCACTGCTACTCTGGAATTTGATTAATCACACACAGGATGTCCGGTGTAGAGAACAGGCTTAGAACACCAGTCTCTTGGTTTTGTAATGGAAGGTCTACCACGCACTACAGCTTCCTTATCAAACTGCTTACTTAACTTTATCCTTTACGTCTGAAAGCACCCACTTAAGAAATGCTGTGAGAATGAGTGGTCACCAGTCGCCCGTATCCTTCCAACCACTCCCCTAACATACCAGCACTAACCCCATCACAAATGCAATTGCCCAAAAACATATGCAAATGAATGCAGGTGCTAACAAAGAACGCTTTACATTAGTAATTGCGGGCCTTTGTTACCTGTGAAGCCACAGACACTGTTAATTGTATTTGACCTGTTCTGTCCTGCCATGGCTCTGTAGGTCAGCCATGTCAAGTCAACATAGCCCAACATTTCCATTGGGGCTAAAGATCAATGGCTGTTGTGCCAATTCCTCTCCCTGTTGCCTCTCCACCTCCCCATCTCCAAATATCTTCTCCAACCCCCTCACTCCCTCCGCACTTACCTGCTGGACCAGAGTTTTGTGCTCTATTCCCAACACTCCTCCTGCTCCCGGCTGCCATCGAAAATCTAAAAGGGACTTAGTCCCTTTTCCCTATGGCTACGGGCATCTTGTTTTTTTTCTCGGGAGATTGGCATTGCGCAACAAGCACAGTAAATCTCCAGAGGAAAAAAAATAAACAATTTGCACCTGGGACCGAATGGCTTTCACCACTGCGGCATGGGGCGGACATGGCCGGTAATGGTCCCCAGCCCTCGCTGAGGCCCTCGCTTCTCGCTTGAGCACCTAGGCTCGGACGGCAGGTTGTTACCGGCCATGACTGCCCTCTGCCGTGGGAGTTAAAGCTATATTATATGTCAAATTTACACACTGGATATGTCAGATCACTAAGGGATAAAATGATGTGCTGAAAAGGAGGGCTAGCAGAGATGGCTAGAGGAAGAAGGAGTAAGATGAAGAGCAAGAAAGAGGTCACGGTTTTCGATGCCCTGCATGGGACAGAACATTGTCAACTGGAAGCATAACAATTATAACCACTTTAATGAATAAGACAAGGGCCTTCATAGAATTCTGATAGTGAGGCTAGTGGGTAATCATTAGTAGTGGTGTAGAGGAGGAGCCAAGTACCTCTACCGGAAGTTCCGCCCCTATTCTGCCTATATGTTGGCAACTGGAAATTGCGCCATGCGCAAAGCCAATAATGGTGCCTATATCGCAAAAAGTCCTTGAAACAAGGCATCCATTCAGAAAACCCTATATGTATCTATGGAGAAAAGACTATCTTCTGAAGGAAATTCCGGAAGAAGTGTGAAAACGAATCAAAGAAAATATTGGCGACGTCGTGTGAAGTAGAGGTGACTCACCCAGAAGAGATGCAAATGAATTACGAATGTAGCTCTTAAAGATGCTGATGACGTAGAAGAGAAGTAAGCAAAATTTCGGGAGCGAAATGAAGATTGCACGTGCCGAAAAGCACTGAAGAAAATGCAAAACCATTTTACAATTGTACAGACGCAGTAACAGAAGTAGACGAAGTAATAATAAGGCTGGCTACGTAGTGAATATATTGCGGCAATGCGCCAATGTTCATATATAGGAATGTATAGAATCTGGATGTTCCACAACGCACTTTAGAGAACTTGGACCCGTGAATGGAAGTGTGACGCAGCAGAATAGGATAGCTGGCAGCGAAGGAAGATCAGAGAAATGCTTGCGTGGCCCAGTGTCAAGAGTTGGGGCCACTGAGAGCCTTGCCATGTACTCAAGAAGATACACACGGGTTCAGTGGCCTGCTGGGATCACTACAGCGTTGGTTTCTAGGTTTATTTACTGAAAATCAGATGATTATGCTCATGTCTTCGATCCGTTGGAAGGATGTGACGCATTAGCGGACCTGCAACCATTGGGTTTCTTCTCCCACAGGGTAGGTAGCAGGAGTCGCCTTGCTGGCAGTGCTTGATCACAAGGATATACAAGGCCAGTATCTCATTGGGAACCCAGAGATCTACGTGGGGCTGGCATGCCAGATACCTTTCCTTTTGGTGCATAATATTTCAAAGTCAATTTGGGCTCGCTTGGCACCCAGAGTAGAGATTTCAAGGTCCCTAACACATGATCACACTTATTTAACCCAAAGATGGGTCACACTGCTTTGAATCTCTTGCAGACTCTGGAACTCACATCATCTGAGAGTGATTACTATCAATACCAGTGGTTGTCATCAAAAGTCCATGTATTCCCACCATTGCAAGGGATTGTCATCAGATACCCGGGGACTTCCATTAATTGCCAAAGTACTCACAACATTGGCCGGATATGCACATCTAGGGTGGAAAATGAAAAGAATACGTTCATTGCCAGAGTACAGGGTCACCTTTGCTTAAGGGCACACACTGCTCTCTCACTGCCTCAGGGAGCATGCTCTCCAAAGCATTCCATTCTGTGTATACCCTTTTGCAATGCACTACTTTACACGCAGAAGGATGAGCACTGTACAGTATTGACTGCAGTCAATCTACTTAGCCTTCTTTCATGCACAAGAAGGGGGGCATCTAGTATTGCTTTTTAAATTGTTGCCTTAAAACAGATTTTTATTTTTTTATTTTTTTCGATTTGTTTATACAGGGAGGCCCTAATAAATTTATCGAAATCTTCTGTTCTTCATTGCTTATGTTACTTTGTTCATAATTCAGTTGACTACAGTTGCCTTATTAATGATGAGTTTGACCTTTAAGTTTCAGGTAAGAGACCTACTTCCTTCAAGGCTCAAGCAAAGGCTCAAACAAAGACTCCGTCGGTTGAACCTCAGTTGGAATCCCTTATGTTGGACGGCTTAACGTTGTTTAATTCTTTGAAAGTTGCCTCGATCAGGTTTACTGTAGCCATTGACCATCTGGTGGATTCACCTGATATTAGTCTGTTCCAGAGCTCGTTTTCTTGGAACATCCATGGGTTCTCTGTCAATGGTAGTAGATAGATTATTCTGTTGTGCTTGTTCTTTTCGCAGTCTAAGATTAAGTGCCTTTAAGTTTCTTTCGTTGCCGGCTTTTTGCATAGTCGACAGTCCGTCACGTTGAAGGGGGATCTGATAGTAAGTATTTGCTGCGTTGGTAATAAGTTAAGTCAGCAAGTTTCTTTTTCTTTTATCTGGGAATTTGTTGCAGTACTTGGTTGGTGCTTTAACTTTGTTAAATGTTGGAGGCAGATGGGTAAGGAGTTTGTCATTAGCTGCCAGATCGAGGGATTCAGATTTCAGTTTATATGGAAGTGCTGTGAGGGCCTTGTGAGAGTGTCCTCCAATACATATAAAAAGTGTGTAAGTGGTGGCCATTTAGATTGTCTATTTCATGGTTAATCGTGATATATTTTATATATTTGTACATTTCCACAAAAGGACTAGTGGCACAGTGACCAAAATACATTCCAGGGGAGGAAGAGTCCAAACTTTTTAATGTAGCCCAATAATGTTGTCAAATCCTATCACCTTCCTCTACTCAGGCCATGCCATCGCCTTATGGATGCTAGTGGATGCTTGAGGGAAGCAGTGGTATCTGCATCTGGCTGAAGAACGAATCCCCGTAACCTTGAACCAGTGAACAGTGGACTGGGCAAACCTTCATACCAAAGACTACAGCGGTTTACAAATAGGCTATTTTCTTAGCTATCGCGGTGCAGCTGTGGCTTTCAAGGAGAACAAAGCAGGTTCATAGTGGGAGGAAGATGTGCTTCTCCACGTATACAGCATACTTTCCAAAGGCTCCATGCGGTGCCCACCTGTTCCCTGCCCAGACAAGAGATAGGAAGCAAGGGCGTGTATATTGTTGTAACTCTTGCCAGCTCACAAGCAGCCACAGTTAAATGATTAGCTTTCAAGAGGCGATTCCACAAAATGAATAAGTATGCTTTAACTGGATGAAAGAACAATTGCTGAGCTGTGAAAATGGCCCTAAACAGTAGTGGCACTATTAAACGTCCAAAATAAAAGTAGTAGAGCACAGTTCCCATTAGTGTATGTCAATTTGCTAGTTACACTGCGCACATTTCACACATCATGGTGATACATAGCTGTAAATGAAGGCTTAAATAATGGGCTGTTGCCTATCAGTATGGCGCCCAAACTCCTGTGCCTCAATCTGGCAATTGGTCCCGTGATACACACTGCACGAGAGCAATTGTAATTTATTTGTTTGATGTTTGGTACCTTGGCAGAAGCCAAGCACCAATGACTGACTCGACCATCCCGCTGCGATGGAGACGGACAGCCGAAAACTGTGTATTCAGCTTTAGAAGTCCAATGGAAAGCCCGGGTCCCACCTCCATAGCCCTGTGCGATGGGGCTGAAGATTTGCAAGCATAAGACTATTCTTCCAGGGTCTTTGCTCATTTCCTGCAGATAACAAGCCTGCCATCGTGCATTGCTTGGGTGAGGGCCTCAGGTCTGTAGCTTGCCGGATGTGGTGGGTTATTTTCCAGAGAGTCAGGAAATTGATTACACCTTTGCTGTATCCTGCAATCTCTGCTGGGTGCAAGGATACTCTGATATGCCACTCTTCATTTATTGATGACGACCCCGTTCAATTAGTTTTTGTAGGAATATGAAATGACTGCTGCTGTGTGGGAGCGACTTGTTAAATCATGGCGGAGTTGATCGTTGCTGGGTGGGCAGGTGCTCGCAGTTCCACATCCCCTCCTTCGCCCGCAGGCTAAAATGAGATCACAAATTATGGGCCTCATTACACGGTAGGCCGTAAGGGTTTACCAGTATTTTACCGGTACCGGTAAACCCTTACCGCCTTACTACGAGGTCCCTTTGCGGATTGGGGAATTTAACGCCTGCTTTTCGCAGGCGTTAAAAAATGAACCCGCAAAGGGACCGGGGTGCTAATTACAGTACCGCAGTTTGCGGTACCGTAATTAGCGCCTTCCTCATTCCCATTATGCCCTATGGGGCAAAAATGGGAATGGGGAAAGGCAATGGAGGAAGGAGGAATTACCGCCTTCCCAACCTTGGAATAGGGCGGTAATTCCCCTTTCCTCCAAGGCGGTACTGGTAAATTACCGGCATGAACCATGGCGCTAATAGCACCATGGTTTACCGCCTACCGTGTAATGAGGCCCTATGTATTTTCCTGCTTTGAGGAGAGTGGACGGACAGTGTGAGAAGCATCTTTTTCTGACATCTGATGATTTATCATTATTTATGAAATCCTGCTGTGTTAGCACAATGCTATCCAAGGGCAGGGGTGCTGCCTTGAGGGCTGTCTTTTGAATGTTTTCCTTTCTCTTTTTATCTTATTTATTTAATGAATGTGAGGAAGTTTGATCTAACACATACAGCACTAAAGGGAGCATTATAACTATCTCTTATTCTTTAGGTTTTCCAGTTCAAAACCATCCAAAGAGTCATCTGTAGACTGAATGTTTTCAGCACACACAAAGTATGTAATTAAACCTTGTAGACTGATATAGGAATCATTAATGAGGAATGAATACCCACCCCCAAGTTGGTGCCTATTTTGACAGGGGCAGGGTTCTGATACTGTCAGGAGAGAATGGAATCCCTTCTGATCTGAGGTAGGTGGTCTACCAGGGCATATGCCTGAGCTGATCCTAACCCAGGGAAGCAAGAGGGAGCTTAGAGGGCCCCAGTTCCTGAACCCTTATATGTGCCCAGATGGTTGATTATGTTGGCACTGTCAATCACTCAATGCCTTGCACTCATAATTGCAGCCTAAATTATATTTGTTTTATTTCAGAGCTACAAGGACCATCATGCCATGCAGTACAGGAGAAAGCCAGAGACTTCTAGAGAGATTCTGATACTCGAGCACTGGTCAAGAAAGAGAGGAATTACTCAGAGCAGCTCAGAATAAGAGGAATACAAACCCATATGATCTGATTTGATTTGGATTGCTAAGACGCCATATCCAACTGAGTAAATGACGGAGACTGTTCAAATTCAGGTGTACCAAAAAGTGGGCGTGGTAAGGGAGACTTATGCAGTATTGCACCAGGATAACCCAACCCCTGGGGAAAAGACAGATGGCGATTGGCCCAAGAGGAACATGGAATAAAGACCTATTGGGGAAGAGGGACGAGCTGAAACAGGAAGTCAGTAGAATAGAAGAACTCTGAAAGGTGTTTGTATGAGTATATGAGTTGTGGAGGGGGACCGAGAGACCAGGCACAGGACAAATGGTGGAGTGGCGTGCTGGAGAGCCTGTTGAGCTGTTGGATTAAGGTGCATGTGAGGTACGGCATGTGAGAGGCATTGGTATCACGTGGAAAGTGTGAAGCTGTGATTATGCAGTTGTATGTGAGAGTGTGTGTAGTGGGTTGAGGGAGGTAGTGTAGTGTGAGGGCATAGAGGGTGAATAAAATAGTATAGAGTGAGAACGATACAGAGAGATTGATGCTTATGAAAGAGGGAGAGAGAGATATAGGGCCTCATTACGAGTCCGGCGTTAACCGAGGCGGTAAAACCGCCTGGTTAACGCCGGACTCGTATTACCATTCCGCCTCCGTGATTCCCGGAATTACCGGGGCATCACAACCCCGGTTTTCCGGGAATCACGGAGGCGGAATGGTGTAAATCCCCATTCCCATTGAGTCCTATGGGACTCAATGGGAATCGGGATCATGGAAACACCGGCAGCATCTTGTAATGCTGCCGGTGTTTCCTCGTCCGCCTGCAGGCGGGCGGTGTTAAACCCGCCAGGTCAGACCTGGCGGGAACATCACCTCCCGCCTGCAGGGGTCGTGATCAGGCGGTCCGGAAACAACGGTGGCGGCGGGTTTACCGCCACCGCTATTTCCGGACCGCCACGGTCGTAATGAGGCCCATAGACTGTGAGAGAGGGAGAAGGGGATAAGGGGAATGGTGAGAGTGAGGAAGGAGCCGAAGTTGGGGAAGGCTGGAGATAGTGTAAAGAAAGACCTGTCCCAAAACTTGTACAATCAAAATAATCAAAAACACCAATGAGCCACTATACTGCTTTGCAAGGGAAAACAAGGCAGATCCCCACGACGGAGAAGTTACAGGTTATATAGCGAAAAACTGCATAGTAGCATATATAGGTCATAATAACATCCCACCACCTTCATTGTTATGTTATGTTATGTTAAGTCATTTATAGGGGGCCAAAGCCCAAATGCATCCAGGCGCCATCAGAGGGATATCTCCTAATACCATGGGTGGAGGTACGGTAACTATCTTTTATGCGAACAGCATGGTCTTTAGCTGTTTTCTGAAGTCCAAATGATTTTCAGTATTTCGCAGTTGTTCCGCAAGGGTATTCCATGCCCGTGCAGCTTGCACATGAAAGGCACGGCCGTTCCCTCGAGCTCTCTTGACATGGTCCACTTCTGAAAGGCATGCATTAGCAGATCGTACATTTCTTTTAGGTTGGTGGATTCTCAGCCTATTTTTAAGGTAGGCTGGGGCATCACCAAAAACACATTTATGGCAGGTGGTCAGTATTTTAAATTGAATTCTGGCTGAGACCGGAAGCCAATGGAGGGTTTTTCTGGCCACCGAGGTAGGCTCGGTGCGGCTCTTTTGATATACAATGCGCACAAAGGCATTCTGAATCTTTTGTAGTTTTTTAATGTACTTCACTCTCGGCAGTATCACGGCTCTGGCCAGTTGTTTACGATTTTCTTCAGGAACCAGTGGAGCCACTTGTCAAAGCACCTTAAGGTGGTAGTTGGTGCTTTTCACAATAGCATCCACGTGTGCGTCACAGTCCAGGCCCGCTTCCAAGTAGGTGCTCAGTGTCTTCACCTTAGATGCTATTGAGATCTGACTGCCATCAATCTGAAAGTTTGTGTATGACGGGCTTAGTTTCTCTCGGGCTAGTTTAGAGCCGTATAGCATCAGCTCAGTCTTAGCCGCGTTAAGACATAACCAATTACTAGACATCCAGCTCTTGACTATCTGGTAGACTGAATCTAGCATCTGCTGATCTTTTTCATGTTCTCCACTGATCTCCAATGCTAACTGGAAGTCGTCTGCTTAATTGCAGAAGAAGAGGCCTAGATTTTCAATTGTCCAAACATAGTGGGATGATGTAAATATTAAAGAGTAGTAGGGAGAGGCACGCCCCCTGGGGAACTCCACAGGTGGTGATTTCAGCCTCTGATTCACTTCCCCCCCCAGTGAACTCGGGAACTGCATCCTTCAAGGAAAGATTTGAGCCCGATTATGGCCTCCACTGACAGACCCCCAATGGTGGCCATCCGATCTAATAAGATTTTGTGGTCCAGTAAGTCAAAGGCTGCTGACAGATCCAACAGCATCAGCAGCCCCGACTTGCTGGATTCCAGCCCGGAGAGCCTGCAAGTCTGCAGATCCAGCAAGGTACTCTCAGTGCCGTGGAAACTATGGAAGCCTGATTGTTTTTTGTGTAGAATTCCCATCTCTGAGACGTGGGCCTGAAGTTGCAGCATAGCTACTTTATCGATAAGTTTCAAAAAGAATAAAGTGTTTGTAATAAGCCTCAAATTTCATGCATCATTAGGATCTAATCCTGCTTTTTTAAATAATGGTGTAATGGCAACATTTTTTTTATCAGAGACGGAATGTTACCAGTCCGAAAAGAGGAATTTACAAAACTGCAGAGGAAAGGGGCGAAAATGTCCTTCCTCCTGCTCCAATATGATCTTTGAAGGGAGGAGCTCACCCGGACAGCTCATGGGATGCATCTTTCTCAGAATGTTATGAATTTCTGAAGTAGTATGCTACCTAAATCTAAATCCAATTTGAGGCTTCTGTGGGGGTTGCTCCCCATTACCCAAAGGTTAGGGGCCCTCTTCAGGATTGATGTGTCCGTCGTCATTTCCCTTATCACTGACAGTGATGGTATGTAAGGTTGTCCTAGTTAATTCTTCCTGGATTTTCCTTTGGGCAGTTTTTAGTTTATCAGAGAAAGCTTTCTGTACTCGGTTGCAGTCTACATTAGTAGGTTTAATAATGGGATTGGTGCTTTCAGGTTTCTCCCAAGATCGAAATAATGTGAAGAGTTCCTTAGTCTGGTTCCCAGCCTGGAGGATTTATTCATTGTAAAAATTGCACAAACTTTCCGCAATTTTGGTCTTGTAATCCTCTGCCTTAAGCATCCAGGCTGCCAGATTTTCAGAAGTCTTATTACTCAGCCAAGTATGTTCTGCTTGTCTTTTTGTGGTCTTTAATTCAGCCAACTCAGGAGTAAACCATTTATGATGATTAGGGTTATCTTTGATAGTTCTAGTTTTCAGAGGAGCCGCATGATCTAATATACTCAGGATTGCATCGTTATAGGTTTTAATAAGGACTTCCAGATGGTCAGAGTCATTGACTACCACCTATAGAACATGCTAATACCCTCCTATATTTCCTGGCCATATTTCCCACACCTTATCTAAACCTATTCCCCTATCCACTTGGCCCACTGCATGAATCTTGGTACATGATTGGCCGACGGGTACAGTGACACACTAATTAATCGTGACCTTCACGTAATGTGTACCCTTCTGATCCAGGCACGTTTCACGTAAACTGTCGAGGCCAACTCTGCTTTGATAAGACAGTGGGCCTTCTCATTATACCAGACACCGCTGTGCACACAAGGAGTACCCTGATCATGTTCTAAATTTATTGGCATCACCTATGCTCCTCCTATCCCAAATCATGGAAAGTTCCGGACATGGCTCCCCTCTTATCTCCTTCAAGCCCCAGGTTCCCAGTAATGAAGTGACCGGGGCACCGCTCTTGAGTCTGAATTTTGGGGATTTGCTTTGGTTATGCATCGGCTTGTAGTTCAAATAGGGTGACCGTTTCATCTGTGATGGCAGTAGTGCTCTAAGTCTTCCCCTGACCTATGGCCATCACAGAACATTGTGCCCTTCTTTCATTAATTCGTCCTTCAAAGAGCGCACCTCTACCTGCCCTCCCCACAGCTAACATTCCGTTCCCATTGCTTTCAGGCTTTGCAGTTGTAGACAATTAGCATTTATCTCTTCACCGTGGGTGCCTTTGATCTCGGCTTCATTTTTGTGGGATGGAAATGGGATTTGCATTAGGACTCAGCTAAACAGAGCTGCAGCTCCAAATCAGAACCTTCATTCAGTTCATTATGTACTAGGCCTTAAAATCCAACATGATGTCATGCTGACCTCGTTCTTACCACAGAACCTTTCTGACTTCATCTTCCATCTACTTCAACTCCCTCCTCGCACCTCACTGAAGAACATAACTACGTCTACTACTAGTATACACAGGACCTATAGCAGAGCCCTATCTACAACCCATGCATCCACACCATTTAATATATGTGTTGCTCCTTCTGTTATGTTATGGTAACTTGTAAAGCGCAACGTCCACCTGAAGGTATCTTGGCGCTAAAGAGGGTAAAGACTGAAACATAGAACAGGTAGAAAGGCAGGCACTAGAACAAAATGGTTTTGAGTGCTTTCCTAAACTGTAGATGGTTCGACAGGGTTTTGACTGACCCAGGAAGGGCATTCCACAGCTGGGCAGCAGCAACCGAAAATGCGCGACCTCCTAAGCGAGATCTGTGACACTTAGGGACGATCAAAAGGCCAGCCTCAGCAAAGCGGAGGTGTCGGGTAGGAAAATAGCGGATGAATTTCGCTTGAAGGTATTCAGCCCCCTGCCCGTGCAATGCCCTGTGCACAATGAACAAAGCTTTAAACCTTATCCGCTGCATCACGGGGAGCCAGTGGAGGGTGCAAAGCACAGGGCAGAGGTGAGCCCCGAACGGGGTGCCCGTGGGCAGCAAAGTTCTGCAAACGCTGCAATCACTGGATGGTGCCTTTGGGCTGAGAAAGATAAAGAGCATTACAATAGCCTAGTCTGCTCAACACCAAGGCAGCTAACACAGGTGGATGGAGCGTTGCAGGGTTCAGTGCGAAGACCTTTCTAAGAATTTTCAGATGAAAATGACCCGCGGACACCTGGTCATTCATAGAGAGAGAGGATGAAAGAATTACTCGAAGATTCCTCACCTTGGACATCGGAGTAGGAAGAACACCAAGTGAAGAAGGCCAAAGAGAGGATACCCAAAGCGTGGGATCAGGAGGAGCACCCACCACCAGCACCTCCGTTTTGCCACCATTCAGTTTCAGCCAATTACTAAATATTGGGCTAGAATAGGCAGCATTTCTTGAGGAATAAACAGCTTGGGCACCCCCGTCGCGTGAGGAATCAAAGAGCATACATAGCAGCTCTCATTTGACCTTGTTCTCCCCACCTCACACATGTGATTATACCACAAGTTGTCCATCTCAGGGTGGTTCACATCTGCCACAGTATGCAGAACTATCCATTTATACTGATTATAGTCTATTTCTTTCTCAGTTCCGCTCCTAGTCTGTGTCATTCCCACGTGTACATCTGTGTCATTCCCATACCCTCCCTTTCTATGCCCTAACCATATAGAATAATCACAAAGAAACAATACAAAACAGCAAAAACAATACAGCATATAGAACATAACATAAATATTACATGATGGATGTTATCTTGAACCTGCATAGGGATAGAAACAACAGAAAAACATGCAGAAAAGTTAACACTTTCATCACTGTATAAGGATTGATCAATCATAACATCATAAGAAGGCGTGATGCAAAGTATACTGTTACATCACTGAGTAACTTGCCAATTTTCCAGAGAAGGTGGAGCTGTACTGGGTTTACTTGTCTGATGTTCGTAAATCACCTTCACTCAAACTGTGAACAGGGTGGCAAAAACTACTGTATAAGGGCCATGAAATCATTGTTTGTTCCAGCACCTGACAAAATTCCATACATACACCTGATCCTTGGGATACAGTTGGGGTGCTGGTACGTTCACTGAATACGTCGATGATGTCTCAGATGGGCCTTCTCGCCTAGAAGCAATCTGACGAGTCAAGATCTTAGTACTTTTGGTTTGATACCTCAAAAAACCCCTGAAACTCCTCCGCCAATACTTCTGCTGCCCTATGAGCATCACTATCTCATGCAGGGACAAGTGGTGATCCTGACTTCGCTGCGTTCTCAGGCTAAACAAAGCCAGAGGGAGACAATACAGCCAATTCCTCCCTAACATAGAACACATTTTAGACAATATGGCTTTTATTAATATTATTATTATTTAATTTCTTGTAGAGTTCAACATGCCCTGAGGCTTCAGTGCGCACAATAAAAAGAATAAAGAACAGACAAACATAAGCATGCCTAAGTCAGATGTTGTAGATCAGAATGAAAGGAATGTGACTAGTCCTTTGCATTGAAAAGATGTGTTTGTAGTACCTTCCTAAAAATAGCAAGGCATTGTATGTCACTTATGCTTTTAGGGATTGAGTTTCAAATGGAGTTTCACATTAAAGCTTGTGCCAGCAAAGGTTTTTATCTTATGCCTCGGGATGGCAGCTTATTACTGCAGTTTGAATGTAGGGTTTTCCATACAGGTGCTTTGTGTATACACCTTTTGAGATACTTCAGTGCTTTTCCTGAGACACATTTATGGGTGCGGGTAAGGACTTTGTGTGTAATGCAGTGACAAACCGGGAGCCAGTGCAGAGATCTTCTGGCCTCAGTTCTGTGTTTTTTTTTGTTTTTTCCACATACGGCTTTAACAGTCCAGTCAATTTATCAATAAAGCTGTTGGCTTGAGGGTGGTAAATCGAGTACAGTTGGTGCTGTATCCCTAAAAGGGATGCAATTTTTTTAAACAGCTTGTTAAAAAGTGAGTTCCATTATCAGACTTTAGGACCTCACAAATCCTTCAGCGAGAAAAAAACTTGCGTACCAGAAATGCAGCTACTGGTTTAGCATCTGGTAGTGCACAAGGGCCAGCCTCATTCCAACTGGAAAATGGGTAACCACAGCAATAAGATAATGGTAATTACTGCACCTGTTTGACATGTCCACATAATCAATGTGAAGTTCCCGGAAGGGTCCAGTTGGACGGGCAATCTGCCGCACAGCATCCTAAAGGTGTGTGTCTTGTACTGTAAAGATGGAAAGTAGTATAATTTGCCACAACCTCATTGACATATTCATGCATGTTTAGTACAAACCAGTCCTCCTAAACCTCAGCTGCAATGTGCATTTTAGAAGTATGCACAGGTTAATGCAGTTGTTCGAGAGCAACCATGAGCAACTCCCATTGCATTACTACTTTACCTGTAATTTTCTGTCTCCATATCAAATCAGTCTGTGAAAGTGAACACCCCCTTCTGAGCCACAGGTCCTTTTCATCCTGGGGAGTCTGACATAGCAGTTCAATTATTTGTGTGAGTGGTACTGCTGTATATGGTATTACTAGCTGCAACTGTTGAATTGCCACCTCAGGATATGCAGTGACATCTGGTTCCTGCAAATATGCTGCTTCTTTGGCTGCCTTTTCTGCTGCATCATTGCCAAATTAAACCACATCTGTATTTTGGGTTAGGGAGGTGCATTTAACCACTGCCACTAATGTTGGGCAGGACAAGGCATAAAACAATTCCTCCAACAAGGGAACTTTTTGCAGAGGCGTGTCATCAGACCTCCTAAATCCTCTCCTTTTCCAACTGGACAACCCTGAATGTCCATTTAGTGCTTTAAGTGGGCTGCGTCAGCCGGGGCCAGGCCCTGGTAGTCTCCAAAAAGTGAGGCTATTTCAGGGCCCTGCCGGGGTCCTCCCGGACCCACCAAACAACAGTGGGTCATTATTCCACTGAAGCCACGACACAAGATGAGCCAGCCGCATCAATGAGTCAGACAGCTGTGACTGACAGAAATGCCAGCCAGCCACACCGTCACACAAACTGCTTGAGCGCTGCTGTGGCTGGCTGGCACTTCTGTCAGTCACAGCTGCCTGCAGGAAGCAGCACACAACTTTTAAAACTGTAACTTCCTCTTGCGACAACCACAAGAGCAAGTTGCAGTCCCAGGAGAGACCAGGGCACGCGCACGCCATTGTGGAATTGAATTGTTTGTTCCTTACCTGCTGCTGCACTGTACCCCTGCCTGCCTGCTGAGACGAGTCAGATGACCATCTGACGACGGGACCAAACATCTGTAGAGAAGCCACAGCTACATCATCCAATCAAGGTAAGTGACTAGTGCTGCCTTTTTTCAGTTTTGCAATTTCAACTGGTCGAGGCAAACTTCTCACTTCAGTGTGTTCGCCTCCACCAGCTAAAACTGTTGTTGCTCTCTCTTCTTTCCATCTCATGTTAACTTGCATTCGGTGCCATTCTCTATCTTTAATCTTTCCGTGATTTCGCTATAGATTCTATTTCTTTCCCTGCTTTCTTGCCAGGCTGTGGAGCCCCATCTGATTCACTCCAGGTTCGCAGAGGGTCAGGTAGTGCGCTGCGCGATATCTTTTAACTCATCTCCGCCACACCCACTGACCCTCTGTGAACCTGGGGTGAATCTTTGTGAATCAGACCCATTCTGTTTTATTTCTAATGCAGGGTAATGTACCCTGCATTAGGAAGAAAACTGAATGGATCTATTTTCTGGGGGTGTTTACCATTCAAAAGACTTGCCAGTGGTGGAGACTGGTCAGGGGATGCTCCCGGCAACTGCCCAGGGGCATGCATCACCTAGCAGGTGGTAGCACCCAATCTCACCCATTCTCTGCACCATCTACCCCAAGCTAAAGGCAAAGGGCTTTGTCACATTAGATGATGCAGTTTTCCAGAAACCAGTTAAACATTAAACATAACTGACACTAAACATGACAAATTATTAACGCCACATTATTCTAAAATTGAACATGTGATGCAAAGCAAAATCAGGCAGTTGACGTTTCTTTGACAAAGTGGTGGTGTCTTTGCCAAGATCAAATCCTCATGAGGTAGTAAACAGGTTCACGTGAGTGCAACTTCAAAGAAAGGACCATACTAGCGATCTTGATGAGCCGAATTAACTTCTGGGGACTTTTCATTCCGAGCTCAGCATCATAGACCCGTTTCAGAGTCACACTGCCTGTCATGTCCTTTATTCAAAGCGGATGTCATGGCTAAGATTCACTCCCCTTCTGGCAGCGTTGTGGTAATCAGGCCGAACGCTTCTTTTAGAAGAAAGAATTATGATAAATCCACTCGTTTTAGACTGCACCCAACCAAAAAGAGCTTAGAGGTACGGGTACTTTGCAGCTTGAATATTAAATGTAACTGCTAATTGAATTCTGAGATAATGCTTTTCTGAATGCATAGGAGAATCAGGTAAACGTATAAGGCTAAGGACAAATTAACTGCTGTAGGGGGCATGCCTCGTTTGTTTACCCAAGGACTTTCTGAATTATGGGATCAAGTTTTATTGGTGGATGTTTGGAGAGTGAGCATCCAAACTCTCCCACTCATTCAATGTCCACTCACATAATTTAGCATCCAACGTGCTTTCTTCCCTGCTATGACATGTCAGCTTGGTAGGGTGGGCGGGGACAGCTTCTTCCCATGTCAGACCAGACAGTGGCTCATGGCTAATTTAATACCCTCCCCATCCATGGAAAGAATCTGGCGGGAGAGTGGGGGACTAATTCCATTGCGATTACTCTGGGCGGTTTTAAATAATACATAAATAAAATGCCTGCTCACTTGTTTATTTTTATATTGGCCCATTAAATCCTCATTAACGAAATCACCACATTTTTCAGAACTGGTATGAATGGTAGAGCTTCTGAGCCCTGTAAATATAGATATTGCTGTTGCACAATTCAACGTTTCTCAATTTATATGGACCTTGCAAGGATGCAGGGCGGGGCATCACTGCTGGGATTCCAACCAGAGTACCTGTCCTGCAGGCGTATATTTATAGTTAACATGTATGAATCCACATTTTCGTTATACAGGTCAATCAAACAGAAATGGAGTGAGACTCCTTCAACTGCACAGACCAGTGGTGAGCGAGACTCTGGTGAGGTGCACAGTCTGAAGTTCAGCAGAGAGGGTGAGCGAGGCTCCAGTGAAGTAAAGGGTGTGGAGTTCAGCAAAGAGTGAGTTTCACTCCAGAGAGTGAGAGAGAGTGGCAGTGTGTGTAGTTCAGAAAATAGAGTGAGACTTTTGTGAAGTGCAGTGTGTGGAGTTTAGCAAAGCGAGTACGAGTGTGACTCCAGTGAAGTGCAGTCTGTGGAGGTCAGCAAAGAGAGTGAGACTCTTGTGGAGTGCAGTGTTTGAAGTTTAGCAAAGAGAGCGAGAGAGGCATTTCAGTGAGGGGCAGTGTGTGTACAGAATGCTGCAACAAAGCCCAGAAGAGCAGGCAAAGGGCAACAGTGACTTGGTCAAATACAGAATAGGCAGAGTGAAACTGGTCTGGACAGAGAGTAATGTAAGGCAAAACTTCACAGCAAATGGCAGAGAACAAATAAAGTCAGCATCAAGCAAGATAATCTTTCTTCCAGTGCCGTACCTTGGCCAAGACCATTTTCTTATGGGTGAACCAGTAATTTCTAAAAAGTAATTGGTATATCCAACTATCGTGTTTGGGGAAGGATTGATTAATTTACACATCTGGGCTGAATAGGTGCTTATAAATCGAGTGGCTGAAGGCAGACCTGGCAAAGACATTTTTATTACACCAGTAGAGTGTTTACAGTTCAAAAGTAAGCCAAAACTCCCAGAAGACTGCTTTGAGAAAACAGTGACAGGCACTTCCACTGCAAAGTTTGATTGTAAGGCTTGTTTAAACCAAGCTGAAAGAGTTTCCATGAGGTGCTGTTTTGGGCGGGCAGTAAATTAGTTGGCAAGCGGACTGTGTTACAATAGGTACTTAGTGATGTAGGCCAGACCATTTGTACATGTTTGTCTTTTGGCCACAGCCATTACGTCTTAGACCATGCCAATCATGCAAGCCATGCCCCCAAATGAGCCCCCCTCCTCTATTTCTTACCCCACTTAAAGCACTGTGTACAGTGATGGCCACATATGCAGAGTCAGAGTATACAGTCACTAAACATCCTTGGGTGCTTCTAATGCTTAAATTAATGCAATCATGTCTGCTGCCTGTGCCAAAAGTGTGTTGGTAACCTTTTCTGAACAACAAAGTCATACTCCCTGTTTACAAGGTGCACCACTGCTGAACGTGTATGTCTCTGGCCAGGTCTCCTGATCAATCATCAAGGACCCATCAATGAAGAAGACCTCCTCTTCTTCAATTCATCCTCCCTTATTTGTACTAAATCATCCTCGGGACCTTCATATGTAACACAATCATGCACTTCCTCTTTTTGCTGGATTGGTATTGTGATAAACGTGGAAGGGTTGACTTTGCAGCACCTCACAATGTGAATGGACGGGCTTGACAAAATAAGTCATATGCCGAGGCCCTTTTTGTGGTTAAAGTGGATTTTGATCGTTCAAGAATTACGAACACTGCATGCTCTACATAAATGAAGTCACAGAAAAACCTATAGTGATTGTTGAGTACTTTTCAGTGGCAAAGGCTGAAGTGGCCAGTGCCTGTTCACAAGGGAATTGAACCGGCACCACTGAGTCTAATATGCACCTGTCGTATGCCTGGGGTCTGTGCCCCACTGATGTTTGCGGAGTCAACACTGCAGTCATGACCGGACCATTGGAATGTGAAAAAAAAATATTTCATGTAATCAGGGGTTGCTAGCACTGGTGCGTTACTTATAGGATTCTTAAGTTCCTGAAAAAATTTAATTATTTCTCTTGTTGATGTAAGTGTTACTTTGCTTTTCTGTGCTTCCTTCAGTATCTTCAGCAAAGGGTTTGTGCAACTAGAATAGTCGAAAATCACTGCCTCCAAAATATAACATGATAATGGTACCCCGAGCAATGGGGAACGGGAGTGTCTTGACTGGGTGACTGGGTGGGGAGTCGTGGGGAACTGCTGGCCTAAAGTAAAATTTATACGGCACTCTTCATGGTTTGTTTCTCATGCCTGGCACCCAACTCAACAATGATATGATATGGCATTTATAACGCGCCTGTACACAAGTGTTTCTAGGCACGACAAGCTGAGGAGCGGAAAACAAAGGGAAGGGGACACAATGATCTAACTAGGCCTTGTGCCATTCAGATCATGCAAGTGCGGAGAGAGGTGCCTGAGGGGTGGGGGAAGGGAGAGTGCAGGTAAAGCAATAAGTGCAGCCAGCAGGCAGCTCATAAGTGCAGATGAAAGGAACTGCAGGGTTGCATGTACAGACCCTTGAGTGCTGGGTGAGCCCAGAGGCAGTGGAAGGGCACCTGGACATGCAGGAGCCTGGGCCCGAGTTCAGAGGGTATCCAGGTGACAGTGTGTGGAGCAGTCAGGTACATCATTAGGGGAGTGGAAGAGAGAATGCAGAAGTGAAAAAGAAGGTTTTCAGTTGCTTCCGGAACCAGAGATGGTTCTGCTCAAGTTTGAAAGAGGTATGAGGCTGTTCCAGAGGGAGGCCAGGCCCAGGAGAGAGATCTGGCCCCATCTCTCTGCTTGGAGAAGCGTCTGACCCTCAGAGAGTTGGAAGTGGTTGAGCAGAGAGCTCGAGAAGGAAGATGTTTAGGAAGAGAAAGTTGGAGGTAGAGCGGTCTCAGGCCCCAGAAAGCCTTGTAAATGATGCAGAGGGTCTTGAACGTGATACTTGCTGCCACAGGGAGCAAGTGAAGAGATTTCAGTGCTGAAGAGATATGATCCCTGGCCTTGAGGCCAAGGGCAAGTCTTGCAGTCCTGTTCTGGATAAGTTGTAAAATTCGAAGGGTAGAGGCTGGCAGATTTAGAAAGAGGCTGTTGCAGTAGTCCAGCCCAGAGAGGACCAGAGCTCTGGGGGAAAGTGAGAAAAGGAAGAATACCTCTGAGGAGGTGCAGCTAGTAGTTAGACTTCATAGAGACATGAGAAATGTGAGGAGAGAAAGAGAGGGTGGAGTCAAAGATGACACCAAGGTTCGTAGCCTCACAGGAAGGAGCAGGAAGAGGGCCAAGAGTGTGTGGCCAGAGAAAGAGTGAGGAAAGGAGGGAGCAGGTGTCCCAATGAGGAGGATCTCAGTCTACTGGCATTGAGGCAGAGATCATTGGCGGCACACCATTCCTTCATTGCAGCCAGCCAGTCTGGTATGCGAAGGAGCAAAGGTGGCTGAGGGAAGCCTGAAAGAGAGATGGGTGTCATGCGCATACCACTGAATGTTGGAGCAGAAAGTAGCAATGTGGTGGGAGAGAGGTGGCAATGATTGGTTGAAGAGCCAGGAAGAGAGGTTAGATCTCTGGGGAACACCACAAGTAGAGAGATAGAAGAACGGAAAGACCCCAGTTGGACTTGAGAGCGTCGGTCCATGAGAAAGGAGGTCAACCAGGCCCGGGCTTGATCGGTGATACCCAGGTTATCATGGAGTCATTTGAGCAGGATTGCATGGATCGAGGATAATGAGGACAGAAGGGAGATTAGAGTCAAGATTGGAGAATAGGTCTTCATGGGTGTTCAGGAGAGCAGTTTCCGTGCTTCTGGCATTTCTGAAGCCAGACTGGTGGTCGTTGAGGCAACCAACAGGTTCAGTATGCAGATTAAGCTGGGAGATGGCCAGCTTTTCGAAGAGTTTGCCCAGTAAAGGTATGATGGTGATAGGGCGATAGTTAGCTGGAGAGGAAGGACGGCTGAGGGCTTCCTTAGAAAGGGGTGCTCAAGGGGGGGGGGCTCCAGTGGCAAACAAGAGATTGCAGAAATTTGCCAAGGTTGGAGCAAGGGTGCCGATGTGGTCCTTGATGGTTCTGGATCAGCAGGGGAGAACCTACTTTGATGAGATTTTCATAGATCGGACTTGTCTACAAACATTGTCAGGGGTTAACAGGGGAAAGGAGGAGAAAGGAGGATGAGAGATGGCCTCAGACGGCCCAGGAGTGATAGAGGAGGAGGAAGAAGAAGTAGAGGAAGAGAGGGTTGACAGGATGTCCTGAGCTTTTGTGATGAAATGAGAAGCCAATGTTGTGCAGAGGATCTGGGAGTGAACAGGAGAGGTAGAGACTGTGGCAGGATTGGCCAGCTCCTTGAAGATTTTGAAAAGCTAGCCGAGTTGTTAGATGCCGCATAGATGCAAGCTTGGATGTTGGTTATCTTCTTAGCGAGGACAGAGAGTGTGTACTGCCTTTGGAGCAGACGGCAGGCCAGTGTGTTGGGAGGGTGTACCCGATGCCCACCACTTCCTCTCTGCCACCCTACACTTGCGTTTAAGGGCGGCGAGGTCGGAGTCGTTCCAAGATTTACACTTGGATTTGGGCTTCATGCAGATCCTCATGACAGGAGCAAGGACATCCAGAGTGTTAGAGATAGACGGATGAAAGTTAGAGAGGGCTGTGTCGGGGTGTGAGTCAGCCAAAGGTGCAGGAGGAGTGAAAGTAGCGGCGGAAGCCTTAACTGACACACGCTTCATGGGTCGGATGACCGAGAAGGTAGGTGGCAGTGCTGGGGTTGGCTTGGCCTGAGGTGTGGAGAGAGAGAGAGGTGCGAGTATACAGTCGCTCCATACATAAACAAATCCGGATGCAA
The DNA here is from genome assembly GCF_040938575.1 of Ambystoma mexicanum. Lineage (NCBI taxonomy): Eukaryota > Metazoa > Chordata > Amphibia > Caudata > Ambystomatidae > Ambystoma > Ambystoma mexicanum. The sequence goes on from NC_090921.1 coordinate 311,702,231, forward strand.
GTGTATTTCTCTAGTATCACTGTCACTATCCAAGACTCGTGGACATGCCAGAACCCTAGCATAACAAATCCCTGGTGTGGAACACACTACCCCTTCCTCCGTGAATGAGAGAGTCATATTTGGCTGGCTTTGCAGGTCCCAGCCAAACTAGTTCACTGTTGTTTATGTTGAAAACAATAGCAGAGGTAACACTTCTTAAGTACCTACCTTGATGGGTAACTCTTTTGTAAATGGAACGGATGTTATTGCCCCAGAAAACATCCTGCTTGTCCATCACCTTTTCCTGATAAGGGGAAGCACCCTTCCTTTATGCATGATTTTGTAGCACCTGTATCAACCATGAAAACATTGATTTGTTTCCTATCTCCACACCTACCAGGGGTTCCTCTTCTGGGTCAGCTGTGATTGACTGGGCACGTCAGGGCTCTCTGTGGGCTGTTCTAATCTGGATAGGTGTTTGACCCCAGAAATGCAAAGGGGTTACCATTCACCATACTTGCCCCTGTATAGTGCGTCACTGTGCCGTGCAGTAAAGCATTTATTTTTTTTCCCACATTTGGGATACTGATTGTTGTGTCTGCTGCTGTGCATACATAGGTGTGCAATTTGGCACTGGTGGCTGCATCTGTTGTGGTCATGGTGCCTGATACTAATACTGGGGCTGTTGCCCGGAAGGGGTGCCCACATGGATTGGTCCATACAGGGCGCTCAGAGGCATCATTCCCAATTGCTGGTGATATGTAATTGGGACCGCCGGTCCGCTGTTGTAGGCGCAGGGATCATACAAGTACGCTTGTCTACTTCTAACTCTCGCACGAAATGGCCCATTCTCCCACATGACCAACACAGACCTGGACCTTGAAATCTCAGCCCAATCCTTCCAAATACTCTTTCTCTACCTCCCCATACTCCTCAGAACCCCCCTCTCCCTCTTTGATAACCTCCCTGTGTGACACGTCAGAAATGTGAGGTGGACAACTTGGTAAAGGTTTTTCACCTAATGAGGATTTTCCCTGCCTATTAAACTAAAAGAAAACACTCTGCAAAAGGAATCTGTCTCTCACACTTAAGCAATATGACCTGAGCAGCGGGGGCATTACCAACTCAGGTAATGCCCTGGGGCCCATAGTTATAGGCCCGATCGAGAGTTTTGTGAGTTAGCGCTGGAAAGTTTTGGTTGTAGAGTAGGAATGGCGCCCAAATGTTTGAGAAGCGATGCAGAAGGCCTGCTTTGGGTGCGGTGATTCATGATGTCCCAAATTTTCATCCACCAAAAAGTAATTGAAGGGCTTTCGGCTGTCTCCCATGCGAGCAACTGTAATTTTCCAGGCCAGAAGAAACTGTTTCAAGAGTTTGGCCATTTTACCGGATCTCGGGTAGATCCCCGGTATCAGGGCCCCTAGTAGAATCGATTCTGGTCCTAAGGGGATCACCACCTGGGTAATGTCTTTTATTGTGGCACCACATTGTATCAAAAAATATTTTACAATTGGGCATGACCACCACATATGGACGTAAGACCCCGCCTGTCCACATAAGCGCCAGCATTGGGGATCCAGAGCACAGTTAAAGTGATGCAGGCGAAACGGAGTGTAGTACCATCGTAGGAGCAATTTATGGGCGCACTCCCGATTAGTGATGCAAAAGGATGAAGAGTGCGTCCGTGACATAATGTCTACCCACGTTTGGTCTTCCACATGGTGCCCTAGATCCGCCTCCTACTGTGCCATGTGAGCAGCCCTTGTGGTGAGCATGTTTTTCTGCAGTCATTTGTAGAGCGTGGAGATTTTCCTTTGTAGCGGAAGTTCCTTTAAGGTGAGTTCAAGAGGGCTAAGGGTGCAAAGCGCTGCTTGACGGGTTAGAGGATGAGAGCACCATTGTCGCAATTGTTAATAGGAAAACCTGTCCATTTCTGATAAATGAAAGGCTGTTTTGCATTGCTCGAAGGAGCACAGCTAGCCCCCCTAAGAGTTGACTGAGAAATTCAGCGGGTGAGATCCAGGCAAGAAAGCCTGGTTATGATATATTGGGGAGGAGGGACCCAACCCCCTACGAACACCGTCAAGTTTAAAAGCGCAGTCCCATGTTTTGAGGGCGTGTTTAGTGGAGGTCAGGGTCCCACCCCAAGTCTGGCGCAGCAGGGGCGGGATGTGTGGAAGCAATCGCAGAGGGAGTGGCAGACGAGACTGCTCCATCTCCACCCATTTCGGGCATCCAGAGGTCATGACCCATGCCCATAGGTGTGCCAGCTGTGCTGCTACCTGATATTTACGCAGGTCAGGGACCCCCAGCCCTCCCAGTCTAGAGCTACCCATCATAACTTTCTGGGGAATTCTCGACTTCCTACCCCTCCAAATAAACTGAAACATTTTCCACTGTAAACGTCCTAGGCGGGCAGTGGCATCATACTGGGCAAGGATGAACAGGCGTACAAGGACCGTGGAAGTAGATTCATTTTGCAGGCGGTAATACACCCAATGAGTGAGATCTCTTGTGAGAGCCATCGATCAAGGTAGCTCTCCAGCTCTTTAAAGAACAGGGGGAAGTTTTCCAGAGTCTCCCCGCTCCCCCGGCTCTAGATCAATCCCTAGGGCACCTGATTGCCCAAAGTTAATAGTAAAGCCTGCTACCTCCCCAAAACTGTGAATCTCGGTGAGGGCTGGCATCAATAATGAGCTAATATCAGTGATGGACAGCAGCACATCATCAGCGTAGAGTGCAATCGTGTGCTGGGAGGCGCCAATGTGAAGGGCTTTGATATTTGGGTCTAGCCGAATTCGTTGGGCAAGGGGTTCCATAGCCAGAGCAAACAGGAGAGGAGATAAGGGGCATCCCTGTCTGGTTCCACAGGTGAAGGGGATCGGGTCTGATAGGGAGCCATTGACACTGAGAAGGGTATTTGGGGACTGATAGTTTGCCAGCACAAATTTTTGAAAGTTTGTACCAAAACAGAAGGCCTCCAGGGTGAGTAGCAGAAAGGTCCAATCCACTTTATCAAATGCTTTGGTCGCGTCCAAACCCAGCAGTGCTAACTTCTAACAATCTTGCATCACAACATCTATTAGGTTCAGGACTCTACGGATATTGTCTCCAGTCGACCTATGTATTATAAAGCCTGTCTGATCTGGGTTTATTATGTCGAGAAGGGAGCTTGCTAAGCGGTTTGCCAATATTTTCGAATAGATGTTAGCATCGATGTTTAGTAGGGAAATAGGCCAATACAAGCTTTTATCCCTAGGGTCTTTGCCCGGTTTAAGTGAGAGGACAGTGATAGATTCCTGCATGGAGGGGGTAATGGATCCCGACATCGCAAAGGAGTTGAAGAGGGCTGTTAGTGGGGCTATCAGTTGGGAACAAAATATTTTATAGAACCTTGTTGTACACCTGTCCGGGCCTGGGGCTCTGGGTTTTTCGGAGACTTAATGGCTGCGTTGATCTCCACAACTGAGATCGGGCGTCAAGGCTGTCCCTGACAGAGTCCTTGAGACGAGGAAGAGCAGCACTTCGTAGATACTCCAGTTGTTCTTTCTAGTTCCGCAGAGATGCAGACAATACCTCAGAGAGGTGGGCAGCCGCCAGTCGCAATTTATCTTGTTCTGCCTATTGGGGGTTGCAAAGACCCAATATAGTATTTCTTTTCTTTGCCTTCGTGAGCTTTTCCACCAGCAGTCTATTCGCCTTGTTATTTCTGGCATAGTAGCCTTTCTTGGATTTAGCCAACAGATGTGCTGTGTCCTCTGCATAGTGGGCCTCCAGCTTTTTCTGGGCTGCTTGTCAAGCCCGTTGGGACTTTGGGGACCAGACTCTGAGTTTGTGCTTGGCTTTGGCTTTTTGGACCTCGTTTTTAAGATCCAGTCAAGTTTGTCGCTTGCATTTGTAGTATGCTGACCCATGTGCAATTAGTTCTGCCCGCACCACGGCTTTCATAGCGTCCCATGTGTTAGCTGGGGAGGTGTCCTCATTCAGATTTTCCCTGAAAACATTCTTGATTGCTTTAGCTATCGAGTCCCTTAATGACATTTAATTAAGAATGGGATCATATATATTCCATCGGCATCAAGGAGGTGGGTCAGGGTCATGAGCCCAGAGTGCCAGGGTTACCGTACCATGGTCGGATAGTACCCTTGATCCGATGGTTACCTCATCAACAAAAGCTATAGTCTGTGGAGAAGCCAACAAGAGATCAATCTGGGAGAACGTTCTATGTACTTGTGAATAAAAATAGAAGTCTCTTTCACTGGGATGAAGCACTCTCCATGTGTCTACTACCTCTAGGGTTCTGAATAGCTGAAGGAGGCTTATAGCAAGTTTAAAGTCTGTTGGGGTCGAGGGGTATGATCTGTCCTTTGCCGGCTCCGGGACCCCGTTGAAGTCTCCTCCAATGATGGTCTGACCTTCAATAAATGGGACAAGGGCTTCACCTATAGAATCCTTCCTATCCATCATTTGGGGCGTAAATCAAGATGAGGGAGTAAAGCTGGCCAAATATAAGACATTTGACCGACACATGGCGGCCTTATGGACATCGTAGAGTCTCCAGTATCTGTGGTCTCACCCATTTTGCAAAGAGAATCACCGTCCCCCCTTTCTTGGAGCCGTTGGAAGCCAGGTATTGAAGCGGGAAATGCCTATTATGGAGACATGTGAAATTCACTGGCATTAGGTGTGTTTCTTGTAGGAAAACTACTGAGTTTTCCCCATGATGCAAACGCTGTAATGTAGATTTTCATTTAGAGGGGGAGTTCAACCCTCTAATGTTCAGCGAGATGAACCTCAATTTTTGATGTGGAGGGGATGCGTCTTGGGCATCTGAGTGTCCCGGGAGTGGGATCTGGGCCGAGCGTAGCTCAGTCATCATCCAGGGGCTTAGTTAGATTGACATCATCGTGTGGCTGGGGTTTTAACATCAACCTCCAACGGAAGGCTGAAACTACAACAACATGGGAAGCCGAATTCTACTCATCGGCATATCCCATAGCCAAAGGGCCTACAACAGTTTGCAGATATTTTCCTGTTTCCTACTCCAAGAGGGTACTGGTGTCATTCACCTCGGAGTTGGGCATGGGCCGTGTGAAGCCCGCAACCAAAATTTAGTAGCTTTGTATTCCATTGCCATCCATGCTCATCCAAACCAATCCTTTGGTCTCTCGGGTCTCAAGCATTTCTGTTTGGGGGAGCAATTCTCCAGTTCCACCCCGGGAAGGTCAGGCGAGGCGATTCCATTTCCCCCAGGTGATTCAGGGCTTTGGATCGATGCTGCATCTCCCAGGTGTGCTATCTTTATGGAGCACTCCCTTGTAGGAAAATGGTAGCGTGGTAGGGAATAACCATCTGTATCTGACTTGTTGGTCCCAAAGGAATAGTGTTAGGGGCCTCAAAGCGCTCAGTTCCTGTATTGTTATCATGGCCACATCTTGGTAAATTTGAAGGGGGGAACCTTAAAATGTCAGTTCACCTTGGGAGCGTCCGATTGCCATGATGGGCTCCTTGGTTGAGTAGAAATGCACTCGAGTAATTACATCTGCGAGGAGTCTGTGGCCACCCCCCGGCGGGGCCAGGGTCAATGAGTGTGGTCTAGCATCAGCTGGGCTTTGTCCAGGTGGGCAGCAGGGACTGAAAGAGGTTGCTTATGTATTCTGCAAGATTTTGATCCAGGATCGAGGAGGGGACCCCCAAATCTGCAGGTTGTTCCGTCGGGCTCTATTCTCGATGTCTTCCTGTTAGAATTCTAAAATTCAAATTTTTGCTGTTCAAAGTCTGGATCGAGTGTTGCAGTTCTTGGAGAGTAGCTGAGTGTTCTCGAGTAAGGTCTTCTACTTCCCCCAGTCTCTGCTCCATCTCTATGACCCTTTGCTCCGTTTGTTCTTTTTTGGTGGTGAGCTCCGTCAGGCAGGATGAATTCGGCTTTGACGTCCATCATAAAGGCCTGAATGACCCCTTTGGTCACTTGCTGATTTGAGCCCTTGGAGGTGGACTGGTGCAAGGATTTTGGAAGTTCTGTTTTTTTCCCCTTATCAGCCAGATGTAGCATGTTGGTGATATCAGTGTTTTTGCACGGTTTGAGGTATCTGGTCATATTCTCTGAGTCCTGGCGGGATCCACCTGAGGTCGTTGAGGCGTAGTGGATGTAGACTGCTTGGGATTCAGGGTAGGGGCTGCTGCCTCTCCCAACACTTGTGAGGTGGGAACGTGGAGGCGTGGGCCGGATATGTTTGGCGAATATGTAGAATATAATACCAGGTCAGGCGTAGGCATAGAGTGCACTTTTGGGCCAGGAGAGCATCGCCCCCGTCACTGTGGGAGAAGAAGCCTTCAAAGTGCAGCAGCAGCAAAGGGAAGCTGTTAAGAGAGGCGCGGAGCAGTTCAGGGGTGATCACAACGGGATGCGGGTTCTCCGCTGCGCAGATACTGTGGTGATGTTAGGAATACAGTAAAGGCAGCAGGGCTCGGGGAGTCAAGCAAGGGATTGATCTTGATGTCTCCTTGCCTCCAGGGTTCGGGATCCGTCCCTCCATGCACAACGGGGAGCCGGTGAGTTACAGCCTTGGTCTTGATCGGCGATGAGGCCTCTGGGGGGCTCCGATAGCAGGGGGAGAGCCACTGTGGGGGGCGCAGAGCCCGGTCGCAGTGAGGAAGTACAAGTGTGGCTTAGGATATGGGCCCACGTGGGTATCCAGCCGCAACAACGTTACCGCCCGTTCCCCCCCCCTCCATGCTGGACAGGAGCCGGAGCAGAGCTTAATCCGTGATGCCTGCCGGGTCGAACAGATAGGGGCAGTGCGGTTGGAGCCTCCACGGCATCTCAAGAGGGGGCCCCCTCTTCCCCGCATGAGCAGGGGGATGAAGCTGCAATGTGCCTCTAGGCGCAGAGCGTAGGTAAGGAGGTCAGAGCCTGGCACTTCAGAGGAGAGACCTTCCGAGCGCTCCCCGGGTTTATTCACTTGCGCTTCGGATCACTATGGCTGCACCCTCCTGGTCCGTCCGCCACCTTGTATCGCGTTGGTGGCAGGCGCTTCAGAGATTCACTTCAATCACAGGCATGAGAGAGCGTTAAGAGTTCAATTTACATCTGGTCGCAGCTCCACCATTCCGGTCCCGGAAAATGCATTTCTTTTATTAGGATGACAGCAGGAACGGCATTTCACAGAAGTGTTATGCGTTCTTCACACGGAGGCCATCAGTGGAGCAGCCACATTGATGGCGCTCCAGGCCATAATCCTAGTGCAATGGCCCATGCCCACAGTGCAGCTGCCACAACTTCCAGAACAAGTAAACTAAATACCATACTATTCCCCCTCCCCACATCCTCAAGTATGTATAATAGACATTATTGACATTACTTTCCTTTTATGAAACATATTTTTCAGTTATGTCTGTGGTTTCTAAGGGGCCCAGACCCCTGGAAATTCTCCCGCTTACCTAACAGTAAATGTATTTCACCAGGCTGATTTAATTGGTGAAATGGGAAAGCTGGGATTTGAGCCCAGTTTTCATTGTGTTTCAGTTTGTATTTCGACAGCAGGCTAAATCCCCTCCCATGCCAACATTTTTAGTTTTAGAACAATGTAAAGAGGTGGCAAAGTTAGGTATTTCATTGGTAGAGCAGAGCCATTGCTGAATCAGGTGATCTGGGTTCGCCCGCTGAGCCAAAAATGAGCTAGCATGGCAAAATACCCATACCTGGCTTCCTGCCTCCCCAGCCCACAATGCAAAACCCTTACCTTTGCCATGTGTACCCCCCACAATATAAGCCCCTCACTTGTCATCCTGCCTCCTCACCAGTATGCCTGACATAAACTCTTCAAATTATAATTATTTATGGAGTATAAACCCATATGAGTGAGGCTCTCTTTACAGATAATTCAGGATAATAAGGCACAGTGATGAAAAGAGATTTTCTCAGGATCACATAATGTATGAGGTTTGGAAGGTGGGGATTTGAACCCTGTCTTTTTGGTGGCACAGATTTCAATTCAGAAAGCATAGGCGAATTCATCTTCTCCTATTCCATCTTCAATGTTAGAATGCTTTCTGCAAAATTGTTATTCAATGGCTACACTAGTATACTGTTCAATATCTGGTTTTCAAAGCACCAATGTAGCTACAAACGGGAAGCCTATTCATTCGGCTGTATCCTGAGGCAAATAGATCTGAGAAACAGACTAAGATTATATGTATAATGAAGATTTACCATAATTATAATCTTAGTCTGTACATTTGTGTGTACTTTTCAAATCACCAAGTCACATGATAAATCAACCTCCAAAAATATGAGAGAAGTGTTATTGAAACATATGTTTATAGAAAGTATGAATCACTTAGAAAAGGGACAAGCTAGTCCCACAATGGGGTGCAGTGGCAAGCAGGTCATACATCTATCTCAGCAACAGTCAACCTGCTGATATATGTTCCAGTTGTGTACCTCTATCTCATCTACCCTGACCCATCATCCTCTTGTGTTCTTCCCTTGCACCACATTCTCAATGGCCCTCTGTTTCTTACAATTAACTTTCAGACCTCAATTCCCATTTTGCTCCATCCATTAACTATTAACTCAGTCCCTTCGCCTACCTTGCACACACCTTCTTGCCTTGCCCACATTTCTGAGTCACTAATGCATTGCCACTAACCCCCTTTAATTGCCCATCACACCAAGCCCATTCCTTGCCCCTCACCAGCTTCCATTACCATGGCTTTCAGTTTGATAGTAGACCACCTTGATTTGTCAGTCAGACAAGAAGCCATGGCCGGGGTCTTGCTTGTAATTGTGGCTATAGGGTCTGCACTTGGACAATGCTGAGCGAAAGACGACGAGGGGATGTGGTTTGTTGGGCTGCCTTGTTGCACTTTCTTGGAAAGTCAGCTCCATATTAAAACTTACGGAAGCAGAGAGAACAGCACGTGGAATCCACCTAGGACCTGGTGATGGAGAGGGAGCAAGAGTGGCCTATTATATGTATGTGTGTTTTCAAATGAGGTGGATTGTGTGCATCTTTTTTATGTTTGAGTGTTTTTGAGACAGTCTAAAGTATAGGTGGAAAGATGTAGCTGTGTTCATGTGACGTTGGACCTATATATCTGAATTCAGTGTTGATTTTAATGTCTTTTGTTGATCACATAAGAGATGTGTTCTGGACAAGACAATGGACAATGATCACAGACTTATGGGGTCATTCAACATTGGGTGGTAATAATACAATGGTCAGAATTTGGCAAATACTGTTGATTTTATCATCCATGCAAATCAGGGTTCGACCAAATACCAAACGCGGTGTTCCATGGGAATACTGGTGGTGGCATTTTAGGTATTCTTCAGAAAATCCATCTATTTTTACTTCCACCTTGAAGATGGGAGTAAGAAATCAATTGGGACCCAAATATTTAAAATCTTTCCTTTTTACTGTACAGTCCAGAAACATAGGGGCTTCCCTTAAATACAGTGAAATATATTATTACCAAGAGACATGTTGAGTGGGTAAAAGGGTTGGCAACTCTGATTGCCTCCTTTCACCACCTCACTCATACAATGCACAAAAGGTCCAGAATTTACCCCTTTGTGCATAAAGAAAATCAACAGTAGTGTTATGAGCAACTATTGTACACATTTTCCGTTCACATTGATGCTGAAAATGACTGAAACAATATTAAAAATACCATTTTACATTACCGCCATTGGTGGTGGTATTTCTGAAAGAGCACGGGAGGTATTTCAGAAATACACCTCTGCTGTGGTAAACTTTGAGTGGGGCGGGTTTTCAGAAATACCATTGGCAAACCTGGTAACTTTCTTCAGCGTTATTAAAAAATACACCCAACTCTGAATGACCCCCTTAGTTTGTAGCCTTCTAATAAATAATACCTGCATATTACACCTTTCAATGTGTATTTTTCAACTGTGTCCGAAAGAAAGTACCACAAACAGTCCATCAGCCTTTTCTATAACCACTGTATAAGTAACATCCATGAGAGCTATTTAGGGTGCTATTACACTCTTTTTGCATGAACACAATGGTGATCAAGAAATTCACCAGAAGATAGGGGAAGCTTTCATACAGAATCAAACAAAGACAAACTCTAATAATAAATGACCCCTTACTTCGTTGACAAGTAGGCATTGTGATAGGCTGCTGTGGATTGTAACAGACCAATGGTGCCAACATTACAATCCAGGGTCACAGAATCTGTTATTTAAATGCATGCATTGCCACCGAGCGGTATGAACATGTTCCTGCAGCCTAGACCACTCTCCGTGTCACTCATAGTGGAGGCCCATGTGTCGAGGCCAACCAGGCACATCTACAACATTGCCTAAATCAAGGCAAATGCCTCGACCCATTTACACAGAATTTGAGCAGGCTCTGTTCCTTTGTGGCAGGCTAGATTCTGAAGGATTTTGTCTTTTCCAACTATTTTATTTGCATTCTGGAGCTCTGGCCCAGCCAGCCTGGGGGACAATTGCCAATCTGCCTCCCTTGCCAGTCCGTCACTGGTTTAAAACCTCTTAAGAACTAGTCTTTAACTTTCAAGAACATCACAATTCACAACTTCTTCTGGGAAGACATGAGACCCATTGGTTTTGTTTATTCCACTGTTGAAATTGCCACATGCAATGCAGGTTATGCTCCTCTCCTCTTGATATCTCTATCAGGAGGGCAGCCCTCCTTCCACTCTTGTTTTCCCATTTTCACATCAGATAACTGCTGACAACATTTCTTTATCACACTTGCCCTTCTTTGGCTTTGGCAATGCTTGTTGGTATCTGGTTCAGCTATTGGTGAGGGGGGATAGCTCAGGGGCAATGTGTTTGTCTTGTAAGCAAGACAACGCAGCACAACACAGTATCGAATCCCGATCCTGTGCTCAGAAACCAATTCCTGGTATTAAGCGCATTATAAAAGAACAATTATGATTATTGCCTCTTCCTCACTTTGGCAGCAATGGTTATAATCCCTCTGTAACAGTGTTCTCTTGTTGTTGAGCCAATATGGTCTACATGCTGTTTGAATTATTGCCCCCTCTTTACTCTGGCAATGATGGTTGTAATTTTTGATTAATTAAGTAATGCCCCTTTTTTACCTTGGCAATGGGGATATAGTTAGCCTGCTTATGTATTCCCCCCGCTTCATCTGGGCAATTATATTGACTTAAATAGCACTGATTGTAACCTGTTATTTCTTGTTTGTTTAACAAGTTCTGATTATGCCAATATGACTTCTTTATTTTAGCTCGATATTCAAAAGTGCTTTCATATCCTTCCTGACGTTAGTTCGGCATTCACAAGTGCTTCCAACGGCCAGCGGTCGATCACAGAGCGTACCGAGATTACCTGTCATTGGTAAACTTACTGGTGTCTGCAAAAGTGTTCGCTCTATCCGCCACCATACTTCATTCTGCTTCTGCTGCCTCTCAAAGGACAGCATTCTTCTGGTTTCCTGCTGCCCGTGCTGACCGGGAAAGGAGCTTCTCTTGATCGCAGCACACCCCGGTGATCGCCTGCCACTGGAACACAGTGCACAATTAGGAGAGCCTCACTTTCTCCAGATGGAAAGCTTGTTACCACGCTGCTTCAAGCTGCGCAGCCTCTGCATTCAAGAACTTCTGTTTTTCAGACCCTCTCAGAAATTACATCCGTATTAGCAATAGTAGCCGCTCTGGCGTCTCCCTTCTTCACCACTGCAATGGCTGCTGGTGACTTCTACAACTCCTAGTGGGTCATTATAATCACTGGACTGCATTTTGCAGTTTAGAGCTTCTGAATCTCTCTTCCTCATCCCAATGCTTAGGGCATTATGGGACTTGAAGTACCTTATGGTCTGATTACCTTTTCTTTTAGAAATACCAATTTCAACTTTATTGGATGTATTCTGGTTATTAAATAATCTTCTAAAGAAGGGTTTTAGAGGGGTCAAGGGTTGACACTGATTTAAGGGAGAATTATTCTCATCATAAGTCTGGATATTAAAGTTGTTATTTTCACATATATTGTTCTCTTGTTGCATATACAAGCTTTCACTACCATCAGTATGGGTAACTGTATGAAGGGGAGTCTTACTCCGGCAACAAGCCATTAAATATTCAAGCATTGTAGGAATCTCACTCTCTGAGTAAGATAAGTACTGCATGTCTCCCAACAGAATACTTCTGTCCCTCTTGTGGTCTTATCCAACCAAGTGATCCACCGACTAATAGAACCCCCACGGCTAGGATCAGGTAGTGGCAGCCTTCCTCTGACCACCTGAGATGAGACTCTAGGGAGGGTTTTTGTGAGAATTCCTCAGGATGTATCACAACTGATAACCTTGGTTATCTGGATACCTTTGGTACTCTTCCATCCACTCTTGTGCCATCCTCGGGTCCACCTGCCCTACAGGCGGACTCATAATAACTGCTCCTTCTATACTCACCTTTGCTCATTTGCATGTGGCGGGTGTTCCTTGTCACAGGGCTGCGTAGGGCACATAGTTTAGTTTAACCTGCGGCTGCTTGCATGGGGTAACACCCCTCTGGTTTGGCGCGGCAGTGGGGGTTGTAGGTGTATCACAAGATGCAACAGTTACACTTGGTGTGGGGGTGACACAGGATCCTGGGATTACACTTTCTCTTTCCTTAGGGTCATCAGGGACATCATCCAAATTCTCACCCATCCTCCATAGCTCAAGAATGCCCTGTCTGTTCTTCAACTTTCTCCCCTTATATTTTGCAGCTATCATGTCCTTATTATTAATCCTTCCATTGGCCACAGCGTATACATCCTTCTTCTCATGTCAATGACCCACTTGCGGTGGTATTTAACTATTTTTTTGCAGTACCACAGAACCGTGGTACACATGTATTTGAGTGGGTTAATGGGACTCATGTGGTTGCTATTGGTTATGCACTCATAATAATCATTTGTTTCCTGACCACTGATCCAACGGCCCAGATCTACCACGCCCTCCCAACACTGCCCGCACTCCACATTCCCCCTCCCATTTTCTTCACACCCTATACACCACACACTTATTACCCCAAACCTCTCTTTACACAACTCGACATACACCACTCCACACTACAACAATTCCATAAACACCATACACCACAATTCAATAAAACAGAATTATATACACAATGGTTTAGACCAGTGGTATTCAAACTGTGAGTCGCGACCCCCCAGGGGTCCGCGGGTGCATCCTTGGGGGGCCCTGAGAGCTCAGCAAGAAATATTACAAAAATAAAATTCTTTTTTTTTTCAGATTGGAAGAAATGGGCAGGGGTGGCTCACATGGTTGGGCTGAAACATGAAACTGTCTCAGGCAACAATGAAAAAGTGGCCCGCAGTTGTAAATGGAAATTCATTCCTTTAGTCACAGACTGGGCCTCATTACAACTATGGCGGTACGGTAACAACGGTTCTGGTAAGCTACTGGCACGGTTGCTACCGTAACGCCATAGTACGAGTTGTGCTCGCGGGTGCCTGACAGCCCGCCAGGGCTGACCTGGCAGGCCGTGCGGTACCCGTGAGCACAGCTCATCGATGCACCGGCACCATTATTAACGGTGCTGGTGCATCCGAGCTCCCCATTCCCATTGAGCCCTATGGGGCTCAGATGGGAATGAGGATCTACCGGTACCGGCACTCGCGAAAGGGCAATTATCAGATCTGCCTAACTCGGCATGACCCGGTAATTGACCATTCGCGGGTGGCGGATCCGGATACAACTCCGGCAGCAGCCGTGCCGGTTTTACCGGCACAGCTACCGCCAGGGTTGTAATGAGGCCCACTGTTTCAATAGTACCCAAGGGGCTGCTTTGTGTTAAAATGTAAGTAAATTGTGAAATATTCAGCAACAATGGTCAAAATTACTAACTGCATAGTTAAGTAACTCATAAACCTGGTCCACAGTGGCCAAAATGGTGGCCCATTTTGACTGGCCCACACTAGCATTTTACATTTTTGGTACAGGCATTGCCCTATAGGCCAGTCCGAGCCTGGCGGCTCATCCATAATGGCGAGGGGACGCCCACCCAGTGGCCCCTCACCCATTATGGAGGAACTAAGGAGCCAGCCCAGTGAAACAGTGAGCACTCCCTCAGCTGCTTTTTCCAGCTGATGGAGTGCTCCTGGGCTGGCTGAAATGTCAAAGGAAAACACTGTTTCCCTTTAACAGTTCAGTTTAGTTCCCCAGCCACACATGCTCACTGAGCCATTTAAGTGCTGGGGTATTTTGCTTCGCCAGCATTGCATAGCTCATTGGAAATGCTGGCTGGGGCACTGCATGTCTAAATGTCCGAGGGGGAGCTCCTGTGCCTCCTCACACATACGGAGAGAGCAGCATGGAGCAGGGCGTTTCAGCACCCACACGCAGGCCAATGCAGAAGGTACATTCATGTTAATTGTTTTTATTTAAACATGTGTACGGATGCGTGTATGCTTATGTTATGAGTGAGTTTATGGTGATGGATGCTCGTGTGAACGATTGCTGTATGAATGTGCAGCGCCTTGCATACACACATAATCATGTTGATTGTGTTAGGCCCAGTGGGGCCCAGGAGACAGGATGGTATCTTTTTACTGGACATCTATCATTGATGTCCAGTAAAAAATGTCATGCCTGCCCCCTGGGCCCCCCAGCACCAATTGCAAACTGTTTGGCTATTTACCCATATTTTTTTTTATAAAAATAAACTGTACAATGCAACATTTCAACCCATTATTTAACAGACATTCGCAGGGGGAAACCCCCCCCTGAAACCCCCTTTATTGTTTCGGGCTCCCTCACTATGCTCGGTCGCTATGGCATTTTTGGGGGAAATAGTTATGCCCCTCCACTTAAAAAAATCACCAGTCGCCACTGGCCCTCAGACTGTGTTGGGAACGGGATGGGGGGACTATGGTGGGAGCACAATGGCGGGAACCATGGGATAGTGGTGGGAGAGCCCAGAATGTGTGATGGGGTGTGGATAGACCAGGGACTGGGTAGGAGTGGGATGAGGGAGCCCAGCGACTGTGATGGGAGCAGGTGACAGCGCACAATGCATACTGTCCATTTGGCATTTCTGGGGGGTCCCGACCTGCCCAAAAAAGTTTGAAGACCACTAGTTTAGACCCTTCCTCAGCCTCCTCTTCGAGACGAGGGAATTTCCCCTCCTCACACTTTCTTTTGCCGAGTGGAGGGATCCCAGGTCCTTCATATACTGGACCTCTACTCTATTTGCAATGCTGCCTTTCCCCTGTAATGGAGAAGATCCTGTTTCCTCTGTCTTCTCTTTTCTCACACTGTTTTACTGTGATTATTTGTGATGTCATCTTTGAGGTCATGGGTGTTAGTGCTTGCAGTGCACAGTGGTAGCACGAGTTATGGTTGTGTACCTTACCATACTGGTGAATTTCTGGGGGTTTTCGGTTTTAACTGTACCCATAACGTCCCTGTAGGAACGTTTTTCCAATTAATTTCATAGGTTTTTTAGTAGTGCAACTTAACCATAATGTCCCTTTAACAACATTTTGTTAGTGAATTTCATAGGTTTTCAGCAAGGCACTGTAACAGGAATGTTGCTTTAGCATAGAGTTTGCAGTAAAAGTGATATGTTTGTAGCACCCCACCTTTACCATAACATCCCTTTAGCAATATTTTTTGTTAGTTATTTCCATATGTTTTTAGTAGGGCTTTGTAACCAGAACGTTGCTTTAGCATAATGTTTCCTGTAAAGGTAATATGTATTTAGTACCGCAATGAAACCATCATGTCCCGATAAGAACGCTTTGTCACTGATAGCTTGGCTGCCCGCCTCACAAACCTTTGGAATGGCCAAATTGCCCTGTGTATCTATCCATTTGTGCTCCCTTTAATTACTTGTAGGAGCACACGTCTATCCTTTTTAGAACTATGTCCATGCTTAGGGCATCTTCTGAGTGCATCCTCTGTCACCAGTGCTACGGATTGATATGGTAGGCTACCGAATTTCAACTACTGGTCATGACTAACTGGGTTACTCTGCAAACCTACCAATTTGTCGCTGCACCATACCTGCCTGTATGAGGCCCACCGGAAAACAAGGAACAGCAACCTCGAGTGTACAGTGGGCATGCTAAATGTCACAATAGTTTGATTAGTGAGCTGCTGGTCTTTCCATGACCCGTAAAACAGACACACCGTCTCTGCACTGAGCACTGTGCCAGAAAGTGTCAAGGGTTCCCCTGCGGGTCGTAGAGTTGGAGATAACATTTAACTGCAGGTGTGACATTTTGTAGTGAGTCTGTAAAATGGCAAAGCTGGTGCGGCTTCGTCACTAACATAATAGTGAATGTTAAGAAAAGTAAGCAAACAACAGAATCTTCGGAGAGCAAAGAATAGCACTGGTGGTTAGAACAGTACTGTAGCTGCATGGGTCGCGCTGAATAAATATCTTCCTCCTGCATGTACTGAAGCTGCGTTTCTCCTTGTTGTAAGTATTGTTGTATTTCACAATTCATTCATCTCCAGGCATGCTAGTCCTATGGCTAATTGTATTGTATTATTGTTTGTAACGGTGTACCTTACCTGTCCATACCGCATGTGATGAGAACAGCAATGCAAGCATAAGGGACCAGTTGGCAGGGTACTACCCTGCAAAAACTGCAGTACGGTGATTTATTGTACAGCATTCTCCACATAGACTGCAGCCTACAACAGGGGCACTCCTGTACGGCACTGGAGCGTTAAAAGACCCTTGTGCACCATATGCTGCTCTAATGACCCTTACCTGCCAAAGGACATTGTAGTGTGCATATACTGCTACCCGCTACTTTGAAGTGCTTGGGAAGAGTCCATCCGGGAGAATGACAAGCAGTGGCGGCTATTTAAGTGAGGGCCACCCAACATTATCCATTCTGTGCATGTCCCCTACGATATCCCTTTAGGTGGTGGCCCTTCCGTACCGGCCCTTGCATTTTGGTCCTTTGTTGGCGTGTGTTACAATACCAAAAGAAATAGTAATGACCTGGAAAAGGAAAAAGTGGTAAGTAAAGAAACTGTTCAGAGCGCAACAATGTAAGTGGCAATGAAGGGAGGCAGGATTCCGCGCATCGTATACCCTCCACAGATGTGTGCTAAATAGAAGAAACCGTGGTACTGTACAAAACACTGCAGTTGAAACGGGTAGAAATGGGTGGCTATTGAAAGAGATGGTTTTACGTGTTGCAGTACGTTTTCAAGAGCACAAGTGCGCAACACCTAGCACAAATATTATCCCAATACTTCCAAAAAGGGCAGCAAGGCGATTTCTGTAGGCCCTGCAGAAAACAGAAATGCAGTAATATTAAGAGGAATGCTATTTGTGTAGAAAACTCTTCGTGCTGTGAACGTCAGATTCCCATTTGTAAAGGACGACATTGGCACAAGTCATAAAAAGGCACAAATACACTTCTTCACAATGTACTGCGCTTTCTCCATTTTGGACCAAATGAAAAATAACGCGCCGACATGGGTGTCTGCGTAATGGGATACAAATTTATGCAGGAGATCAGAAACAGACGCATGACCTGGCCAAGTGCCTCCTTCAGTGCAAACAGCACTGAAAATCATATTACATGTTGTGCAATTTTTCCTCCATAATGAAAAACAATAATATTGTTGTGATCGCGCGACACCATAGTCTCACACAGACAAACCAAACTCATTCACGTCATTGTAGGTACTCCATACGCGTATAAATCCACATGATACAATTCACAATGAGCTCCCACTGGACCCTGTTTTCCATTCACTATGAAGTAATGTAAGTAGAACTCCCCCACAAAGCATACGCTGTGGCTCGTGGAACACACAGCCATAAGCGCACCTTTGCATTTTGTTGGACATATATACTGTGTACCACAGTCTGTGCATGCACTCCACACCCAGACATCTTATTGACCAATCACGTGTCCTCCACAGGCCCAAATGTATGGCGGCCATGTGCAAAAGGGGCATATGTCACACGTACAACCCTGCAACTGTCGCAATGTCTGCAGACCTTTCCAGGTGTGCCAACACGGAAGTAGGGTAATAAACGTCAACCAGGTTAGGGGATGTCATTTGTAGTGGTGGCTCCCAAAAGAGCCGTTTTGTATTTATTTTTTGAAGGTGCTTCCATAGAAACACATTTTCTTTCGGGTTTTTATAAGTGTTTTTGTTTGTTGTACTTCGCCTCACATTCTTACAATAGCGTCTTCAGTGCAGCCTGTAGATTGGAAAACAAAATGTCATTGCCACTGGGTGACAATGAAATACCATTTCCATTGAGAAGATGCACATATCGATAACAAATGTTGCAATTCTCACAGGAGTACATCCCAGCAGCACGCAAGTAGTTACACATACTTCTGTTGATAAGACGCCTTCCGACC
This sequence comes from Ambystoma mexicanum, assembly GCF_040938575.1. Classification (NCBI taxonomy): domain Eukaryota; kingdom Metazoa; phylum Chordata; class Amphibia; order Caudata; family Ambystomatidae; genus Ambystoma; species Ambystoma mexicanum. Next base: position 311,720,577 of record NC_090921.1, read on the forward strand.
TCTGGCTGCCGACAGCATTAATTGGAATAGTTATATACTTGACTTGGTGGTATACATGAGAAAAGCACCCTCACAGTGGGAAAAACGCGCTTCGCTGCTTTCATTATCTTTTTGTGTTGATGGTACCGACTTTCGTTTGTAGGGTTGGTTCTTAAAAGAGCCGTTGTGGAGTTTTTCTTTTTTTTGTGTTATTATCTGCTTCCACACAAAGAGCTTGTTTTCGGTTTCATACAGTTGTGTGTTTTCTTTTTGTCCTCAGAATCTGACAGGAACCTTTTGAATGCATCTTGGAGATGAGCGTACAAAACAGCATTACCAATGGGCGACAACAAAATGCCATTTGATTGGAAGAACTCTGCATTTGCAGAACTAATCATGTCATTGTTACAGAAAAACATGTCATGAGCGGACATAAAATCAGACATGCTTCTGTTAATCAGACACCTTCCAGCCTCTGGCTGGGTACAACAGCCAATATGAGTGGTCCATACTGTTGTTGCTGGCATGGCGGACAAAACCACATCGGCAGTGGGAAAAAGCATCTTCATTACATTCATCAGCCTCTTCAGTCGATGGAGCAAATGGAAACAAGACATGTAACCCAACTGCAACCCACCAAAGTGCATGACGACAACATACACAGTAGCAGAACTGGCCAGTTCTCTGCAAAGTGCATGGATATCGGCAAAACTGAGGTCATCGACAGTGCACCACAATGCGTCCACTGCTTCCAAACCGAAATTGCCATGAAAGTATCTTTCCTGGGCATACTTGTGCAGATCTATCACAAAGACATCACCCAAAGTCAACACAATGGGCCTCATTACGATCCTGGCGCTAAGGGATTACCGGTACCGGTAAGGGTACCCGTACCGGTAATCCCTTAGCGCCTGATTACGAGGTCCCTTTGCGGGTTGGAGACTTTACCGCCTGCTTTTTGCAGGCGTTAAAAACCAACCTGCAAAGGGACCTTGGTGCTAAGTACGGTGCCGCAATTTGCGGCACCGTACTTAGCGCCTTCCCCATTTCCATTGAGCCCTATGGGGCGAAAATGGGAATGGGGAAGGGCCATGGCGGCATGGGGAATTACCGCCCCGCCAACCTCGGAATGGGGCGGTAATTCCCCATTCCGCCATGGTGGAGTCGGTAAGTTACCGGCATGGACCATGGTGCTATTAGCACCATGGTCCAACGCCAGGGTCGTAATGAGGTCCAATGCGTTTCTCCGTGTCTGCCAGCCTCACTATGTAGAGAAATGAATTCCAGTATTATCGCCCCTTACTGTGACCCACACTCTCAGTATCTGATTTGATAATCCCCACAGTGACCTTTCCATTGGCCAGCATGGTAAGAAGTGCTGAATGTGGCATGTGCCCTTCCCAAAGTATCGTGAGGGCCACGCCCCAGTAAAGCATGCACAGTCCTTCTTCCCTTTCCACTATCCTCTTCCCACCACGCCCTTATTGGGTATTGTTAAGTAGGCACACACGCATCCACCAATGCCATCCAAGATGTCAGCATCTAACACTGTCAGTTTTCCACAAGAGGTCATATGTACTGTTACAAAATCAGCCTGCGAGTATTGGAAAGCACATCCAGTGGAAAGTTCAGTCAAACATTGCACAATTTGTGCATGCACATTCATCCATATGAGCATCCATCACCACAAAAGAAAGGTACGAACATTTTTTGGCAGTATGTTTACAACTGTGTTATAAGTGCCTCTGCGCATGATATCTGCCCCTAATCCTCCATTACGTGCTTGAAAAGCATTCTGGTTTTCCTCCCATCTCCTATCATGAAGTGGTAATTTAATGGAATTTGCTTGCAATGTTTTAATTTACCCATATCATACAGTGTATTAGCGAAACAGGAGCTCTCTTCTTTCCTTCCGACAATGTTGCACAATGTGTTCCCCACTAAGCCACCTCCTACGTAAATCGTAAACAGCTGGCATCAAAGACACCACTGAATGTATCTTACCAACTTAGTCAGTTCCCAAAAGATCAGTGTGTGCACTGTGTGGTTCTTTGTGCACTGCACTATTGCCACAGCCTCTTTTTAAATCTGCCAGCTTCCACTCAGCACCCTCTGCAACTCATCCATAAGAAGACTGCACAACTTGTCCTTGGCCTGAAAGCCAGCGATCGTATCTCTGATGGACTGACATTTCTACAATAGCCCCCAGTGGCTGCGAAGAATAAAATGAAAGCCCTGTGCATTATGCAGAAGGCCTTCTGGTCACTAGTCCTCAATACCTTGCACTCTCACTTCCTAAATATCGCTTACTCAAGCTATCCCCTCATCCGCCTCCTACTCCCTTAGAGTCAGTTGCGTCTCAATGCATCCAGTTGGTGGTAGACGTCTTTCTTTTGCTGGGGCCTATGTCTTTCTTTTGCTGGGGCCGCCCTCTGGAACAGGCTCTCTGGAACTTGAGGAGAACCATTTTAGGGTGTAGAAGCGCATCAAAACCTTTCCATGTGATTCTTCTTTTTCCCTTCCTCTCCCCTGCTCACGTCCTGCCTAAAGATGATTGTGCACTGGTTCCCTACCCACCCTGTAATCTGTGCCTCAGCCCACCTCCCAGGATGCCTGCCACGCCACATACCTTGTACACTTCACAAAATGGTCTTTCCACTTTAATGCATGTACTACAAATGTTGCAAAAGTGATCCCACAAAAGCAGCACGGAATGTATGTTAGCACCGTTAAGCAAGTGTGTGCAGTGCATGCATACAAACAGGATGTCTGCCCCTTACCTTGCACACTTTCACCATAGCCTCCTACATTTCTCTGTACAAACAGACCTTCTGCTACAGTGTTTGTGTACACACCACAACCAGCAACCACATTGAGCCATAGGTGGCACATCTAATCCTCAAAGTACCACGGAATCCGCAGAGTTACTGTGCTAGAAACAGGAGGGGGGGGAAGTGGGGAGGATATAAAACAGGGTAGGGGATTGTGTCTTTAGGACTGTCTCTAAAAACACTTATTTTTGGGGGGGTTTTGGCATGTTTTTGTTAAGTACGTGCATGCATACATTTTCTTTTTCTGTCTTTTGCTGACTGTCTCTTTGCTTCTCCTCCTGACATTTCTCTTGACTGAAGATGAACCCTTCTCTTACATTTCTACAGGATTCTCTGCAATGCTTCGTGCAGAGTGGCAAACAAAAGACCATTGCCAATGGAGGTAAAAAAAATACCATTTCCTTGGAACCACTGGAAATCTTGCTGGTTATTAATGCTTTCATAGTCGGTGCAGAACATCCCAGCACTGCACCTAAAGTCACAAATGCTTCTGTTTATCCAACATCTCCCGACCTCTGGCTGTGGACAAATTACAATTTCCCATGCTCCTCTTGGTGTTATCGATGAGAAAATCACCGTGGCAGTAGGAAAACATCTGCATCACTGCTTTCATCAACTTCTTTAGGTGCGCGAGCAAACGTGAGCACGACATGTACCTCAAATGTAGTGCTCTAAAATGCACAACCACCACATCAACAGTACCGACAGAGGCCACACATGTGCGAAGGAAATCCATGCACCCGAAACCCTGCTCATACACTGTGCCCCAAAAAGCCTGCACTCCTTCCAACTGAAAGTCAGTATCAAAGACTCTTTCCACGGCATACCTGTGTAGATTGCGCACAAAGGTATTACCCACTATCAGCACTCGGCCTCTGTCCATCTCTGCCACCATCACTGCATCTAAATTTGGGTAAATATGACATCACCCCTTCCTCTGAAGCACACCCTCGACACCTCATTGGAGAATCCCCACAGTTCCATTTGCGAAGGCTCCAAGCTACAGCGAGGGCCATGCCCCAGTAAAGCAGACACAATACTTCTTCCCTTAGCACTGGCATTTTTCCAACACTCCCTCATTGGCTGCTGTGAAATTTTCACACACGCATGCACCAATCACATACTGAACCTCTGCATTGCACACTCTGCATTGCACACTAAACTTCCAAAGCCCCTCCATCAGAAACTTCTGCTAAAGGATGCACTATTTCAGCATCCACAAAGATCCTGAGGCACACCCAGCACAACTTTGGCCATGCACACAACAGTCCACTTTTGCCCACACCCAGCACAACACTATGGATCCATGCATGCGCCCATGTGGGCAGCTAACCATATGCACAAATGTAGCATACGTAGGTAGCGGTACTTCACCCCAACTCCACCACACCATAAAGCACCCATTCACGAAAACAGGTCTCAATTAGCAGAATCCACAAACATCACAGCCTCCACCACACCTACCCACAACCATTCACAAAGTATTGTGTCACTAACCACAACATTTTCACAACATTGGACCTACTTCAACAAATCTGCATACAGCATAGTACACAATCACATTTAAGATGCACTTCCACCATACCCTCTTCCATAATGACAGTATGCAAACACTGCACCCAGTGCCCAAACTGCATGACTTTTCACTGCACCATCTCCAACAACACATCACAAACTTTACCGCACTTCAACCATACCCTCTTCCATACTGACAGTATGCAAACACTGCACCCTGTGCCCACACGGCATGGCTTTTCACTGCACCATCTCCAACTGATAAATTATGCCAATCACTCTCAAATAATTTCCAATTCTCCCAAAATGCAACTGCCTGGATCAAATCATTCTTGTCAGAACGCACGTCCAGAGTTGCCATAGGTGACAAATCAGCTGATCCCATACCAGTTCCTCTATGAGTACCACAAGGCTACTGTCTCTCTCCCACATTATATAATACCAACACCAAGCTACTTTTCTCAGCGCTAGATGCCATGGGAGTCATCTACACTAACTTTGCTGATGATACACAGATCCTTATCCCAATCACGGGTAATAAAGATCAGGATTCCATCACCATTAACAATATATATCTCTGCCTCAACGGTGAAAAGACTGAGATCCTCATTGTTGGCTCACTGGCCCAATTCAAAAAATTGCCACAAGACTACACCTCTGTTACCATTGAGGACACACCCATTCCAATCTCCAACCAGGTGAAAACATAGGGGATTATTTAGACTCAAGCCTCACCATGACCAAACACATCAACTCCCTAGCTTCCTCCACATCCTACACAGCTTAACTCATCTCCCTGAGTCATCAATTCCTGTCCACATCTAACTGCATCACACTTGCTAGAGCCCTCATCATATCCAAACTTGATTATTGTAACACACTCAAAATAGGCGCATCCAAGAAAAATCGCACTAAACTACAACTTTTACAAAACAAACAAAGCACTTAGAGCAGCACTAGGAATAAAAATAAAGTGACCACATCTCTCAAGCCAGGAGAGATTGTCACTGGCTCCCCATCCAAGCCAGGATCCTCTATAAAACACTTACCACCACTCACAAATGTATCACCCAAAACGCACCTTCCTACCTGAGTGCCCGCCTCACACCCAAAACACCCTCTAGGCTCTTTAGATCCAACACCGACACACTATTATATGTCCCGCGATTCAAGAGCTCAAGAACCAGAGACGATTGCCTCAATATTGCAGCCCCAAGATTGTGGAATACTCTCCCCATCTCAGTGAGCTCTCCCATACCCAATTCAAAAAACTCATAAAAACCTGGTTATTTAACAAATTTTAATCTCCCATTAGACCACTACCCAATATTACAACTCCTATTAGGTGGTCCTGTTGTACATAGTGAAACCAAATATGATCAAATGTGTCCACTTCAGCATCTATATTCTTTATGTGTACCAATGTTCCCTCTAATTATTTTTCTCTAAGTGCGAAAATGGTTGGCTTGTGTGCGCACATTATTTTCCATGTGTGCAACTGATTACTGAGGTAAGCCACTTTGTGAGAATGCCTAGTCAGTGAGCCATCCCCGAAGAGTTTGGAAGGAAATTTCCCATTCAAAACCACTGCAATGTTTTACAAACTAGTGTACGACACTTTTCCATACATATAGTCTAAACAAGCAAATATTGTATGTGATATTTTTACAAGGAGAGCTCATCCACCAGTCCGACTTCCAAGATCTGCCATAGTATCTGCCAAAAGCATGTATGTACAAAAAAGCATTGCATGCTCAGGATAAACAATAGGTTTAGTTGTGGCTATTTATTTGTCGACACGGTTCAGATAAAATGCAGAAAGTCTTTTATGCCATTTGAAAAAGCCCTCATGTGATTTACATAAAGCAAATATTGCTTATCACTGATGTGGCTGTCAAAAAATTCAAAGAGAACACAATATTTTCAGGTTGAATAATGTCAACTAAATGGGTTGCGTCAGAAAACAAGACTATGGGTGTTCATGTGCCACTTTAATGAAGTAATTCATTGGTCAGAAGAAAATGCCTTTCATATTTGGTGTAAAGGCGATGCTTGCATCAGAATAACTGCACCACAGAATATTATAATCAGAATTCTTGGGCCTCTGCTTACTATCCACATCACGCTGCCCTGTGAGTTGCGACAACACTTACTCAAAACCAGCCTTACAGCTGAGAGGCTTGTACAACATCCATTTTTACTCCCGAAAACCAGGAAAATGTGCCCAACAAAAACGGGAAACAATTAACATATAGGAGCCTACCCCCTGCTTCTACCCAGAATTAGTTCATGGTTAATGAGTCACCCCCATGTACCTTTTCCCTGGTTGTGACATGTGATTGTGTTGTACACGTCTTTTTGTGTGCCCTGAGGCCTATGAGCATGTGGCGTTCTATACATTTTTTTAAAAAACAAAGTTCCACAGATATTTTATTGTATCTGTGACCAGCAGCAGTAGTTGTATAGGAAGGAACTCTAATAATGTTACTGTCCGATCTTAAGAGGAGGTACATGTTTTAATAAGCATTAAGTATCCCTACTGGGAAAGCCAATTACTTTTATATTCCCTGAAAAATCATTTCATTCCAAGTAGGAAGTAAAATCTTATCAGAGCCCTCCTTGTAACCCTGACATAGGACGTGAAATGACTGGGCACATAACACAGCTTATAGTTTTTCCCACTGTAAGGAAGGCATGGTATCAGTAGCACGACAAACACAAGGAATGTAGTTCAAGTTTTTTTATTGAACTTTGCATAGGTTGGAAAAACCCCTATTCTAAACCTAATTGCTAACGATGGGAGCAAGCTACGGCCATAAAAAAAACGCTGTCCTAGTCATGTCATGTCAAAACAAAGATGGCCTAAACTAAAGAAAATCTATTGGCAAACCTTACTCTATATTACCAAAGGGTGTGCGATGAGGACGTGTATAACAAAAACAGTGTATAACAAAATGAAAAGGTCAAAGGGGTTCAATAGTTCAGGACTGCTGAACTGTAGCTTCCCCTCTTCACAACATTTCAGCATGGGACAAGGTGGCACTCGAGTTTAGCTTGGAGTACACTCCAAGCTTGTGGCACATGGAAACAGTCCGGCAGGGTCTTCCTAAACAAAATCTCTCAGTGTCGATCAAGTGTCTCTCCACTGGGAAATCCTGCTGTACGGTTCACATGCTAAATGTTACAAACAACAAATACTTCAGGCCCCCCTCCGTTGGGCTCAGACCTTGCCCTTTTCCTTTTGACGTGGACCACCGTCAGCCGTGCTCAAGTCCATGTGCTTTCTCACAAATGTCTCACAAGTAAAGGCTCCCCTCGGTCGGGGCGCAAGCCTCTTCACCTCAATAGTTCAGGACTGCTGAACTGTAGCTTCCCCTCTTCACAACATTTCAGCACGGGACAAGGCGGCACTCGAGTTTAGCTTAGAGTACACTCCAAGCTTGTGGAACATGGAAACAGTCCGGCAGGGTCTTCCTAAGCAAAGTCTCTCAGTGTCGATCGAGAGTCTCTACACTAGGAAATCCTGCTGTTCGGTTCACATGCTAAATGTTACAAACAACAAATACTTCAGGCCCCCCTCCGTTGGGCTCAGACCTTGCGCTTTTCCTTTTCACGTGGACCACCCTCAGCCATGCTCAAGTCCATGTGCTTTCTCACAAATGTCTCATAAGTAAAGGCTCCCCTCGGTCGGGGCGCAAGCCTCTTCACCTTAATGATCAACAACAAGTTTGAAGCCTTTCGAGTGTGCAAAGGAGTTTTTGCCCTGACCTTTATATGACCACTTCGAATGTAGTTCATTCAGTTCTGCCCTTTCGCTTTCACTCAAAGACGCCCCCATCAGAGACCTACAACTGGGAACCCCAGGTGCTGGACCACTCTGCAGTAACTTATCCTTGAGTTTTTTCTGTATCTCTGAAACTCCCTCTTACCACTTTGCCTTCACTCGAATCTCTCAATTTGGGCCTTTCAGAAAATTGTTCACGTTGCAACAATCTTGCAGCTCGCAGCCTTCACTTCAAAACACACCAGTATCTCACAGTTCCCTCCAACTCACCGGTTACACGTAGCTGGTTTATCAGCGGCTTCCCTCCTCGAACCAAGGACCATACTCCGGTGGCTGTAACTCCTCTCTGCCTCCAACAGACGTGCATGAGGGCCCCAGATATCGTGCACAGATTTCAAAGCTTCACTCAGTATTCCTGCTAGGTTTTGCTTGTGCTGTTGGTCACCATACGACGGGGTAAAGGGCCTCTCATCTTGCACTGCCCCGTTCGGGTTTGCCACCACTCCTTTGCGATACTGCTGGCACCATGGACGTTTTGCTCATCTGTGCCTTTCGCCTCCTTCTCTGTGTACTCCCATGCTCTGCCTTTTATCCCAGTGGGTAAGGATAGTGGGATTCAAGTGTGAGTTGTTGCAGACAAGTGCCTGACTCCAATGTCGTACCATGTAAAACATACTGGCTGGGGTTGAGTCTGTCTTCCCCCAGAGCACTCTGTCCACGTAATAGGGTGTGCATGCATGTGCATGTGCGTGTGCAGTGTGTGTGTGTGTGTGTGTGTCTCTGTGTGTGTGAGAGAGAGAGAGAGAGAGAGAGAGAGAGAGACAGGGTGGTAAAGTTCGTAGGTAATATGATGGGAAATCAGGGCAACAAGAGAGGGGATACTGCGTCTCACCTCCGGGTGCCCCAATCCTACTCCCCAGAGACCTCTCACCCAGGTGATCCTCCCGCACTCGTCCACCCCCAGGAACTGGATCCAAAAGTGATGGCCCTGTCCTGGCCACCTGGATGACAGATTCCAAGGGACTAAGTGGTGAGACACCCTTAGGTTTCTCACACCACCCTTTCTCACTACCGCCTAGACAACATTCCACAATAACGCCAACCCTTAATACCTTGTATTGAAAACACCATTTCTATATCATAAATAATATCATTTTATGAACAACCTTAATAAGAGGCCTCATTGCTCAATTGACATTCCACAATAGACTTACTGAGGTTTCGTATGGTACCCCTTTGAAGAAAATCATATATATTTGCCATTTAAGTTACTAGCAGCAATGCTCAGAGATACAACAAAATAAGGCCTTTTTCTATAGCAATGCAATTGCAATTGTTATCAGTAAAAAGATGCATGGGGTTGCTAAAGGGAATAAACACCGAACACATCATTATGTCGAAAAGCCCTCAATAGCTGAGCATAGAAAGTAACAGAAGGTGCAGTTTCCCGCACATTTCTACACTGCCAAAATGTCTGACTTGGTTTTTGGAAATTGCTGACTTTTTTCTTCACCTCGAAGGCGTGTTCTCCTGTACCCTTTAAGATACCCCTCCCCAGCTCCTGTGTTTACCTCCAATAGTTGACAGTGCTCTGTAAAAATTGAGGGGGTGAAGAGGTAAAACACTGGGATAGTTGCATGCCCATAATACCTTGCAATCAAAACATATTTAAAGCCTTACCATGACAGTATGTGAAAATGTAATAATTCTGCATGTACACAATTACTTATAAGTGTTTACAAGATTGTTTGCAAGAAAACCACGCCCTTTTTATTGTTCAATAGGGTTATACAAGTGCTCGGTGAAACCCTTTTTGCATATCAGCGAGTTACCATGTAATATGTTAAGGTCTGTGCCACGTGGAACTCTGAAACTTGGAAAGGATACAGATTGTGTGAAGCACATTCTACCCTTCTGAATATCTGCTGTCCTAATACAATATCCGAATAATGCCAGATTCGTATGCCAGGTACAGTCCATACCTATTATCCCTTGCAGGCCAAGTAAACGCTGTTGCAATGTTACTCTAAACTTATAGGGTAAGGTAAGCAATGCTGAAATAGAAGGCAATGAGCATGACATTTACCTGCTCAAAATCCTTAGAGGACAAATTAATATTTGAGTTTTATAATGCGTTAACTTGCAAGGTAACTGCTTCAGAATGCTTGTGACATGTGTACAAAGAATAGGAAGCATTGGAGGAGATAACACACCCAAGTATCCTGCTTACTTGCAGTCAGTAGCCGGTATTTGAGCTGACAGTTGGGTTACCTAGTGTGGAAGATGTTTTTGCTAAAGCACCACGAGTAACAAAAATGCTTGTACTTGAACGTTATTCATAATATAAAAAACATACAACAAGTGGATGTAGGTACAAGTCTGATAAACATCTGCAGAGCCATGATGTGAAGAGTCAAGTTTGCCCAGTAATATCTTAATGTGGCGTGGGGTGGAAGATAGTTATATGGTATAAGTGTGGTAGATTCAAGTATAGGAGTCATGGGTGGGGAGGGAAGAGAATTTGGTTAATGTGTGCAGGCATATCTTTGTTAGATCTAATCATGGAGTCACTTTTTCACGATTCTTTAACCTCTTGTTGGTGTATCCTCTTTTTAGGGTTTTAAAGTCACGCTTGCATAGTATGTTAATGTAAATAGGCAAGTCCAGAATATAAATACTAGCAAGTATAATTTTGCTTTATTTTGAGAGAAAGCAAATATTCAGTACCTGCTATGGCTTCAGTCTTATTAAATCTTTTTTAATAACTGGGAATTGTCTGTGTGCACTGCTCAAACTCTTCACCCAGAAGGAAGCTTGGCAAGCGCACATGTGTACAGCTTAGAGGGAACCTTTATGTGTACATAATGTAACCAAATGTGACCAATTATGATTTGTGTATATATGTATTATGATATTATGTCCTGCTTCCATGTAACCAGCAAGTACTTCTCTCTGTAACCTATACCGTGATACCTTAGGGTTTGGGCGTATCAACAAATACAATAAATGAATAAATAAACAACCACACATCAAAAACATTACCATGTTGTAACAGTGACCTCACCTGCGAAACCAAACATACATGCATGGCAGTTCACTTCTGCTCCTCTATGGCGTCTGAAATGTGTTCCACAACCATTTCGTACAGGTTACCACCCTCTAACTGATGCAGAGTCAAAAATGCATTACTGCCGTGGGTGTCCTAAAGTCCTAGGCTCTTGAGTGCATGGCCTATGGCCTACAGCATACGGGTGCATGGGCGAAGGCTGTAGGCTTTTTCCCCATTCAGTCTATGGAGAGAAAAACATGTTGGGACCCCCCCTATAAGTTTGCCCCCTCTGCACGACACCTCACCCAACTTAGCGAGGAAATTCAGAGACGGCCATATCCTTTTTTTTGCAAAGTTCCTCCAGGGGAAGCGAAGTTATTAGCTGCCGAAAAAGTGGTCACCCTATGAGTTTAGTAACTTAACCATAACTGCACGGCTGCTACTGCGGGCCCTGTAAACAAAATATATATATATATATATATATATACACATGCCTACACATTACTAATGCAACGATTATAATAGATACGATGCATATAGTTTTTATAACACAGAATATAAGGTGCGAAGGCGCATTCCTATAATACAAGATCAATATGTAAATGCAAAGTGCAAAACTGCATTCCTATGATCAATATACCATACATAGCATGGAAAGTAAATATATATAGGAAATATGATATAAAGTGCCATGTGCAAATAAGAAGACGGGATAAAAATCCAGGCGCTTCTGATTCATATTAAGAATCAAAATTACACAATTTTAGATATTATAGATGTCAAAAATGGAGATAAGGTAGTTCGTCTACTAAGAGGTCATACTAGCGATACATTCACATGAGTAGTTACAACCACATATAAGCACTGGTTTGCAATGAGTTAGGGTGTAAATTAAAATAATATTGCAAGTCACAATGAAAGAGTGAGAGAAATACAAATACATAAACCTTAAAAATATTAGACGGCTGGATCTCCATTGTGAGTTTCAGAGAAGTGCTTGGCCATTGGATATGTACAATCTTTATTAAAGATGGCTCTAATGTGTTGTAGGATACGTACCTTTAACTTACATTTAGTACTTCCAACGTACCATTTGAGACATGGGCATATCAAAACATAAACCACCAACTCCGATTCGCATGTGATTTTACTTTTTATATGGACCAGATGTTTCAATATGGGTTGGATGTAACTTTTACAATTTTTTGCATATTTGCACATTTTACACCTGGTACATTTTGAGAACCCTCCTCCTGTTGTGGAAAGCCAGTTGGTGCTTATATAATTCTTTTCCATAGCCATATAGCTGTTCACCAATAGATTTTTAATAGAGGTGCTTTTACGAAAAGTAATGTTGGGATGGTCATTTAATAAGCTACCTATAGCTTTGTCTGCTTTCAACACTTTCCAATATTTGGTTATTATCCGTTTGATAATTTGGGAGTGGCTTCCGAATGTCAAAATGAGTCTGGTGGTGTTTTCTTCTTCTTGTTTTGCTAGGTCCGTTTTTGATGTTATTAACATTGTTTGTCTATTGATTTCTCGGACCTTCAGATATGCCCTTTCAATAATCTTTTTAGGGTACTGTTGTAAGAAATTTTGGGCAGTTACTTTGCTCGCTAAATCAAAATCTGTGATGCTGCTACAATTTTGTCTGATACGAATAAATTCACCATGTGGGATGCTCCATAATAGAGTTTTAGGATGTGCACTGTTTGCATGCAGCGGAATGTTAGTGCCTGTAATCTTTCTGTGTAGATTGGACTCAATTTTTATATATATATGAAAACATATTCCCAAGTTGTTGGTGGCACGCAAAGCCTTAGTATATGACCTAATATTGGTCCGAACGGGTGCCTGCTGTACACGTGTTGGGACACGTTAATATAAAAAGAAATCAAAACTGCAATTGGGCAGTTTACAGTGGCACTCCTCCATCTTCATTCCAAGAACTACGCCACAATTCAACGTTATCACTGTAATAGTAGTCCTTTATTAATTTGTAGATGGACAGCAGAGAAAACACCCGTGAACACACAATAACGTGTTTCACCCAAAACGGGCTTCGTGAGATTGATCAATGACATTTGGGATGTCATCTTTGCTGTCCTGGGTGTTAGTCTTAGAAGTGCACGGTGATGGCGCAAGTTATGGTTGCTTCGTTTACCATAACTGGCGAACTTCTGGGGTTTTTCGGTTTTACTTGTAACCATAACGTCCTTTTAACAAAGTTTTTTCATTGATTTTCATAGGTTTTTATTAGTCCAACTTACCATAACGTCCCTTTAACAAAGTTTTTTCATTGAATTTCATAGGTTTTTATTAGTCCAACTTACCATAACGTCCCGTTAACAATGTTTTTTTAGTGAATGTCCAAGGTTTTTATTAGTGCAACTTAACCATAATGTCCCCTTAACAAAGTTTTTTCATTGAATTTCCTCGATTTTTATTAGCGCAACTTAACCATAACATCCCTTTAACAAAGTTTTTTCATTGAATTTCATAGGTTTTTATTAGTGAAACTTAACCATAACGTCCCTTTAGCAAAGTTTTTTCATGAGTATATATATATATATTATAGGGTCTGCAGTCGCTCCCCCAGATGAATCCTCATGAAACTTTGAAAAGAAAGTAAAAGGCCCTGTCATATTGACTCTGTGAAGTTTGCTCTGTGAAGTTTGGTGAGGTTTCGTTAAGGGGGGGCAAAGTTATAGTGGGGGTCCCAAAATGTGTGGTTTTTCCCATAGACGCAATGGGAAAAAAATGTTGCGCACGCCTACAGCCCAAACCGCTGGACTTATTTTCACCATATCTTTGCAGCAGGAGTGGCGACTTGGTCCCAACAGCATGCTTTTGTACATTTGGTGTAAATGGGTTTAGTAGTTTTCTTTTAAAATGACCAAAAATAGGCAAAAAAGCATTAGTGATATCTGGGTTCGGTTTGCAGACTCACTTCACTGTTTGGTCCGCGGACGGACCTTCGATTGGCCCAGAGGGCAATGTGAACTCAATGGACATTGGATGCACCCTCTAATTGGATGGTGAAAAGCGCGAGGTGCATCTGATTTTTGTAAACGCCCGCCATGTTGGATTCATGGACAGCAACCGATGTCCGCGAACATAGCGGTGAAAACATGTTGTAGTGAAAACATGCCCGAGGCCATGACCTGGACAATCTGGCTACTGGCCATGACCACGAGAGACCAACGATAGGGTTAAACTGGGCATGGCCACCAGGGACCGTCTATGTGGTAAAGTTTTTAGAAATTGGGAAAGGTTTGAATGGGGGAAAAGAAATCTGCTCATGAATACAGGTTGAATTGCTGGATGGGAATGCAGGAAATATGAATGAGGAGGGTCAGCAAGAATTTCAAGCATGGTTTTGCAAAAATGTCCTGTGTTTTAATTTTTTGAAATTGTGAAAATGTAAATACACAACACACTGTACACAACACAGTGATATAACATTGGTGTCTGGACAATGGGCCTGGCATCTGCAAGGAGAAATGTGTATTGTAATTTGCATATTGGGGCATGCAGCATGGCCAAAGCGCTAGGTTTGAATGGGAAAAAATATTGTGCTTGCGGTTACAGCGTGAAGTGGTGGATTAGATTACAACACATGTGTGCGACTGACAAGGACCTGAAAGCATGTTTTTGGAAATATGTCTTGTGTTTTATTTTTCAAAAGTGTAAGAATGTAAATAGAAAAACTAGTGATATACATTTGGTGTCTGGGAAAACACAAATGTGTACTCTGATTTGCTTATTGGGGAATGCGGCATGGCCGAGGCACATGCTCCATGGATTTGGTGACTGGCCATGGCTGCAAGCCATGCGCACTTGCCATAGATTACATTATTAGGGTATAGTGGACACTGGGCTAGGATGAAGGGTGGGTGCAGTGAATAATAGGGGTGGTTTGGTTCGGCTGGGGTCATGGTGGAGCCTTATGCCGTAGGCAATTGAACAATGATTTGCATCCCCAGCATGCGTTGCTGATAGTGTCAGACATAAGTATGTGTTGCAAAATATATATTTCTTAAAGGAGGTTTATAGTTCCTTCATATATATGAAAAGAGGAATTATTAATAACTTATATACAGTGATGTAACACCATGAAACATTTTCTCTTATAAAAACTATGAAATGGACAGAAAAAACTTTGTTAAAGGGATGTTACGGTTAAGATGCATCCCACCCTTGGGATTTATCTGAACCAGTAGATAGCCAGTTACGTCCCACCTTGGCATCCCATGGCACTTTCATCTTGGGTACTCAAGAGCACTTGCCCATCCGTACTGCCCCTTGTATTTATGCACTTCTCTCACTGCACAGTGCATATGTGCATTGATAGGAGCACTGTGCACAATTATTTTGTATATGTAAGGGAAATGCAGATGCAAAAGATTTGTAGAAGATTGTTAAGTGATAGTTGGTTTGTGGTAGCTAAATATGGTAATGGGGTTATATGTACAGTTTTGGAAGTGATTGGTGGTTGGATGTGACTGGTTGAAAGCAGGCATTGAGGGTGTGTTACAAATATAAAATTAAAAAGGGTAGATGGGCTGGCCTGTGCGATGGTGTGCATGTGCCATCAGGGTCTTTTAATGATCCATGGCATGGAAAGGGGGCGGTGGAGACCGCGGATAGTTATAAAGGTCCATCGATTATAGTCCTTATTGTATCTTAGAGAAAAGTATTTGGGACAGAACATTGTCCTGTCCTTCTATATTTTTCTCTGGTATACAATTGTCCATTATTCCCATTAACATAACGCAAAATGCTGATGGAAATGCTGGAGAATCCTATTGAGTCTATCTGCTTTACTGAGAAATGTAAAGTAGATGGAGTCTATAAGATTTCTTTTTAGTTCTATTTTTTTAACTGTGAAAGGTGATTCCTAAAAGAACCTTTTTTGGTGTTTTTAGATTATCATTTTTTTTGCAGGAGGGGTCAGAAAGTAAGGTAGGTGGACAGGGGAAGATGTTGCTCGCATGTTACATCTAAGGTAGGGGGCAGTGTGCCTCATGCTCTTCGATTACAGCTACAAAAGCACCCCGAATTTGCTTCCCCCTGCAGAGTTGTGTGCTGCATTATATACAGAGTACTGTTGTCTTCAAAAGATATGAATCAACAGTCTCTTTTATCACTTGTAAGGTAGCTGGTGGGATTTTGTGTCTCAGAGAAGTAGGCTGTGCGGTTACAGTATTGGTTGAGGAAGATGAGGTCGAGGAAGACAGCCTACTACTTGCTAAGAAAGGAACAACCTTTCTGAGAGCAATGTGGTGATTGGATTTGGTGTGGCGGCGCATGAATGTGGTTCCATAGGAGTACTGTCCAGGTCGTCTGAAAATGAGTACAATGTTGCACTCAGTGCATTTAATTTTCGTAGCTTTAGCCTTTGGTATGTTCCCAACAGTGGTAAAGAAATGCCACACCCATGATTCTCCCTGGGTGCTACAGGTAGGCACCTTCTCTATCTCATCTTCTTGGTTCTCTTCATTGACTTTTGAAGTATTGTGCTTTTTTGTTTTCTAGGGCCCCCAGCTGGTGGTGGTGGTGGCTCTTGGGGAGGAGGGATGGCAATAGCTGATACCATTTTTAAAATAAGTTTTGCTAATATTCTTCCAAGTATGTGCTCTGTGCTAGATTGTTAATGTATAATGAGTAAGAATAGGTGTGGGGGCTGTGCAAGGGTACATTTTGAGCTTCAAGGTTCCTAGATCAGCTGAAAACGCAGTTCCAAACTGTTCGCGAAGCACGGACCCGTTTGCGAAGTGCCGATGCATCCCCGAACACGTCATCAGGCTTCGCAAGTTTGGTCTTGTGACACTGTCTGGATAGTCCGCAATGACATCAGATATCCGCAAACGTTGGCGAATATGAAAACAGTGTTAAAGGTTGGAAGTGTTAAAAAAATGATGCTAGAAGGTGGGAAATGGCAGAGTTTTAAGGTGAGACATTGTAAATTGGATACAAATATTGCTATTTTGGGGTAAGTATGACATTAGTAAGTTGTAGGAAATTAGGGTGCACTGGTAAAAACCCATGAAAGTCACTGAAAAAACGGTGTTAAAGGGATATTTTAGTTACAAGTGATGTCATCAATCATATTTGTGATGTCATCTTTGATGTCATGGGTGTTATTCTTAGCAGTACACAGTGGTGGCGTAAAGTTATGAGTGCTTAGCTTACCATAACTGGCGAATTTCAGGGGGTTTTCGGTTTTACTTGTAACCATAATGTCCCTTTAACAATGTTTTTTCACTGAATTTGATAGGTTTCTAGTAGCACAACTTAACCATAACGGCCAATTAACAAAGTTTTTTAATTGAATTTCATGGGTTTTTATTAGTGCAACTGAACCATAACGTCCCCTTAACAAAGTTCTTTCATTGAATTTTATAGGTTTTTATTAGTGCAACTTAACCATAACGTCTACGAACATCTGACTTCATTGCGGACCTTCGGGACAGTGCCACATGACCATATGCTGGCAAGAGGCATGATGACATGTGTGAGAACCCGTCCGCACTTCACAATAAGATCTGTGCTTCGTGGACTGTTCAGAACTGCATTTTCTACTGATCTAGGAACTTTCAACTTCAAAATGTCCCTTGCACAGCTCCAACACCTATTCCTACTCATCCATTAACAATCTTGTACACAGTACATACTTCTAGCAAAACTGCTATTTATCTGAAAATGGAATCAGCTACTGCCATCCCTCTTCCCCAAGAGACACCACCACTGCTGTAATCAAGGAGCATGAGAAACACTGCTCCCTACCTTAGAAATAACATACAGGCAACATTTTCCCCTGTCCACCTGCCCCTCCATATTAGTGTTTGGTGCCTCTTCCCTCATTTCCCTCCTCACCTTTCGTTCTAAGCTCTCCTGCCAAAAACAATAAAAGAAATGTTATTTTAGAAACCACCTTTCACAGTAAAAAAATTTAACTAAAAAAAAACTTATAGACTCCATCTACTTTATATTTCTCAGTAAAGTACATAGACTCAATAAGATGTTTCAACATTTCCATTTGCGTTTTGTGTTATGCTAATGGCGATATTGTGGCTTTTATCCCCCGTTCCAGGGATGGAACGGTGGATATCGGTCTGGCAGCCCAAGTTATCAGCCCAAGCGAAGCGAGGGTGGATAGCGCGGTCTCCGGACCATTATGCCCCCATTCCAGCCCCTGTAATGGGGGATGAAGGCCAATAGCACCCTAGGTTCTCAAAGTGGGAACCCGGGGTGCTAAAAAAAGGATTTTCCTTCCTACACCAGGTGCAGGAAGGAAAATCCTTTTCAAAGATGGGCACCATGGAAAGGGAAGGTGGTGTTCCGTACAGGGCCCCTCTTCGCTTTCCATGGCAGCCTGCAGAAGAGAAAAGAGAACCCTATGACCATATTACCACGAGCACATTTTTCTTCCCTTTCAAACCTATCCCAATTTCGAATATCTTTACCACAAAGCCAGTCACAGGTGGACATGGCCACTTTAACCCCATGTGTTGTCTCTCGTGGTCATGGCCAGTAGCCTGATTGTCCGGATCATAACCGTATTCCATGACCCGGACAGTCTGGCCACTGCCCATAGCCACAGGTAAATCACTATTTTTTGTGCCTACATTATGAGACTTGTCAAAAAACAAATCCATTCAGAGTTTGCGAAAACATTTATATCTAGATCTATAATCATATTTTTCCCATTATGTCTATGGGAAAAAAAGAAATTTTGGGACCCCCCTATAACTTTGCCCCCCCCCCCTTGACCAAACCTCACCAAACTTTGCAAATTCAGAGTGGGCCATATACTTGTTTTGCAAAGTTTGGTGAGAATTCGTCCAGGGGAGCAAAGTTATAACCCGCCCAAAAAGTGCTCTTCCTATGGGTTTAGCAATTTAACCATAACGACATGGCCGCTACCGTCTATGTATATAAGTCGCCTGCCTATGCGGTCGCAGAAATGTGGCTGCCAGTACGCTCCACTTTGTGGATAGCCTTTGAATTTAGCATTCTGAATAATCTGCGGGCTATGCTAGTACGTATAACCCTCACATTGTCCACTGGGAATTCTCTTTGAGCATTTCCCGGGTTATAATACGTGCAAAACATAAAAAATGAAAAACAAACACAGGTGTGAATGAGTTATACAAATATGAATCACTGCAGGTATTTGCGTGGGTGGGGCTGCCAGTGAGATGCAGACAAACGTTTTGTTTAGAAACATTGGAGGATGGTTGCAGACATTTTAGTAAATGCCTACCTTGTAATACCTGCTTTCAAATTGTTCATTTCAATATGCATCAAAAATTACAAATTTCTTTTCAAGCTTACTGGTTCCCACTTTGAGGTTGTGTGTGCCAACATTTGTGAACAGATCACGTGCAACAGTTTAATATGAATGGTGTGTACCTTCTTGAAACTCCAGAGGCATGCCTTTGTAGAAAGTGGGGCCGCCCCAGGACTCCATTCCATGCATACTCTTGCTTCACACAGCAAAGTTTAAACTGAAAATAATCTTTTTTTCCATATGAGAAACAAAGGTCCATATGACCAGTGCATTGTGTATTACTCATTCAATCTGTGACCACCACCTGAAGGAGAAGCATAATATTTTCAGTTAGTCCAATGAAAGGTATCAAAACGTCGATTATGGGTGCTTTTTAAAAGTGGACTAAAACAGTGTCAAATCTTTCTCTGAATACAGCAAACAGCTTGAAAAAGAGGTGATGTAAACATCTGCTCGTGTGTCACTGAAAGATATGACAATATATAAATGCATCCTCAGCACTTTAATATCACTGCTGCCTGCAAATATTTTGAAACATCTCCCGGCAAAAAGAACTGTAGAATACTAACACATCGAGCTCTTAACCCCTCCCTCCCCCCCCCCCACCACCCAATAGAAGGCTATACCGAAACCACCAAAAAACATGATTGGTTGGACTTTGTTTCCAGACTACCGAGAAACCCCACCTCTCCCATAAACAATGCCTGTTGTCAAACACTTGTATATATATTCACAATTACCTTGCAGTTTCAGGCAAATAAGTGGGAACACAAAATTCAAGGAAAAAAGATATTTCGGAAACACACATTTCGTGAGGAAAAGTGTAACAAGAGTTGTGCAGGAATCCTTTCCAATAAGGAAATAAAAAAATAGAGTTAAGGACCGTCAAGCGTGGCCCCGTAAGGGCGCCTTTAATTTTTAAAAAAAGTTGAGCCAGTGTCAGGGAAGCGTTGTTGGGACAATGGTTTCAACCCTCTAAGTGTTGAGAGGCGCTCTGCTCCATGCCTGTTGCTGCCCGTGCCTCCATTGATGCACTCCCCTGACTAACGGAGGAGTGCCTGTGTCACTGCCACCCCCAGATGGCCTCCCATCACTGCTGCAGGCCCCCGTGCTCTCAAAGTACCGGCGATTGCCTGAGCGGGGAGCATCCAACGTTTCAACCTTCCCGGGCTGCGTATAAAACATCAAAAGAGCCGCCCCTGACAGTCAGCATACAAGGACTCCTTAGGCCACAGCTTGAGCGTAGTTGTGCGCGCCGCATACATGTGCTGCAGGTGGCAGCTGACATACGCAGACAGGCCATGCTGCATATTATTGCCTGGCTGCACTTAGCATGAGCAGGCCATCCAAATAAGAAAGTCTGGGGCCCACACACCGCTGCTGCCTGTCTACCTGCTTTAAAAACCTTCATTGGATCCATCTGTGGTGGGCAACTATCGCCCCATAACCAACACGCCTTTTCTACTAAAAAACGTTGGATAAGATCGCATATCAACAAATACAAGACTTTCTTGGCTGTCATAATATTCTATGCTCAAAACAGTCAGGTTTCAGAAGTCATCATAGTAAGGAATCCATCTTATTAGATTTTCAAAAAAATATCTTGCAGCATCTGGATAAAAGGACAAACAACACTTTTGATGCTTCTGGACCTGATTGCAGCATTCGATCTGGTGGATCATGTCACACTGGTTATCAGGCTTCAAGATTCTGCTGCCTTTTCTGTTGAAGTTTTTTTGACGGAGAGAACAGCAAGAGTCCACGGTGACAATGCCATCACAGGGGGCTTCGTACTCCCCTGTGATGTCCCACAGGGTTCATGTATGTCACCTCCACTCTTCGACATGTTCACCTTGCCTCTCTTTAAACTGTTAGAATCCAATCGCCTAATTTACGCAAATTATGCAGATGACACTCAGTGTCTCATTCCCCTTACAGCTAATTATGCGGATGACTTATTGACAATCAACACCACATACAGGCTCATATATAGGTGGATGTTATTTAATTGCTTAGCGCTTACCAACTCAAAAACAGAGATTATGATTGTCGGCTCTGTAATCTCGACCCTGCATTTCAAACCTTCAAAGTGGCTCAATGTTCACTTAAAACTCTTCCAAAGGTCAAGACTCTAGGAGTTATTGTTATTTTGGACCAGGAGTTGAGCATGAAAGCTCATGTTAGCCATCTTGTTTCTTGATCTTCCTATTATCCCAAACTCCTGGGGCAAATTTGTCCCTTTTTAGACCCATGCTGTTTTGCCACCTTGACTCGGGCCATTGTTGGGTCCCTTTTAGAGTACTGTTCAAGTCTATTACAGGCATAGGACAGGGGGAACCTAATCGCCTCCAGGTCATTCAGAACAATGCGGTCAGAGTGGTCTGTGGTCTGCATAAACCAGACCATGTATTTGTGACATGAAACTTCTTGCATTGGCTTCCTATTAGGAAACGCATTATTTTCCGCACTCTGTGTATTGCACACTCCTGGCTTTTTGGAAAGAGTCCAATCTACCATTAATCTCTGCTGGGATGGCTTACAGCTAGACGTACTTTGAGGTCCAACTTTTCAGGCCTCCTGCGGACTCTAAAGGCAAAACTGACCATTGTATTGGATGGATGCTTCCCAGTGGCAGCCCCTCGCCTTTGGAATGCACTACCACCAGATCTAAGGTCTTGCCCCTCCTTGGCATCAATCAAACGTAAACGCAAGACCCTATTGTTCGAATGACAACCTTTCTAAGCTAATTTTCCCTTGACAGTTAGGACACTTTCTGTTTATTGTATGTTTGTCTAGTCCTGCGCTACCATGCCCGCGGGACTAGTTCCAGCACATTACATTTAACATAAATAAATAAATGAAGTAAATACTAATTTTTATTTGAAATTCTCCTACTTGGTCCACATTGTGGCGCGGTGCTTGGGCCAACACACAATACAGTATAGTGATCAGCATGCCCCAGCACGGTAGGGAAATTATCAAACCATTAATTATCATAGGGGTGGATTGAAAGCATATTACAGGAAAGGTCATCCCTATTACCAGCTTGTCCCTTGTCTTCAACAATGGCATTAATAAGAGGTGCATCTCGTCAAGCGGTAATGGACAAATCATGTTGGCTTTGAAATGGCAAAGAAGGAGGAGTAGGAGGATGCTAGAGTTCTCAAATGCTTTATGCAGATGAGAATGAAGAAACAGCAGCTTAAGGGCTTTCCTCCGTACACGTATTCATCTAGCCCTGCATGGCCGTGGACATTTCTCATAGAGCAAGATCCCCAACTACATTATTCTCTTCCTTCTTACCCAGAACTTGTCCGGTTTACCAGCATGTGGTCTGTCTGAAAGATAACTACAGAATGACCACCTACAACTCAAAAGGTGCAGAAGAAGGAAAATGACACACAAGTGTAATTACAAGCTTTTCATTCAAAGTAAAACCGGGTTGGGGAAAGGCCTAACTATCCCTAATCACTAAAAGGGGTTGCCCTGCCTGAACAAAAAGAATACTATGGACTCTGTCAGGTTGTCCATCAAAATTAAAATGTCCACCGTCCTGTGTCTAATCCTTCTTCCTTCCCTTACACTTTCTTTCTCACTAAAGGAAAAATGTGTGTCTTCTTGTTTCCAGAAGGAGGGCTCTCCCATTCTGGATGTTGGCACCCATGTGCAGCTCTTCTGCCAACAGTGTATAAAGTTCAAATGTTCTCAGTTCACTTGTTCAGGTAATTTAAATGTAACCCAGTTCCCGCTATATGGGGGAACCGCTTCCTGGGTTCCTGGTTCCTTCTATTTGCAAAAACAACTTTCCTCAAAGATCCTCTGGATGAATTATTCTTCCCCCAGTTCGTAGCACAAAGATGATCCTTCCCAGTCTCTTGTCAGGTCTGATTCACTTACTTGTCAGAACTCACCATAGACTTTTCCAATAGATATCAAGCCTGGTTTACTCACCTTCCAGACTTGACTTCCACAAGATTAACTAATATTCGTGTTTTGGGCTCCAACCCACTGGTTATAATTCTTCTGCTGTAGATGTGGGTCCCCGACCCTTATGTACTCCGCTGTTGGGCTTTGCCCACTTTCATCTGGGTACCAGATATTATTATTAGCTTCCTTAGCTCCCTTAATGCCCCCCTGACCGGGACTTTCCCTAATTTTGGGAAATCTGTGGGAGGCCTCTGGCCTCCTTTGGGAGTTGGAGCTTCTTCACTCCTGCCGCGCTTAGCGTTCTCTCTGCGGCTTTGCATCTGCAGCGTCTCTCTCGCTCTCGCGCCTTCAGCTGTAAGCATCACTGGTCTGGCTTTCTGAGTCTCTGCCACCGATCAGGTATGCCTTGCGAAGACCTCTCAGGCACCTGTGGTAGTCTGCGTCCTGGTCTCCAGTTCACGGGCTCGTCGTAGAGGAACAGCATCTCCTTCCCACCTCCCCCAGCGCTGGCTGTCTGACCACAACACCCGAGTCCTTCTTCCTTTTTCACCTTCACTCCTGCCTTTGGGCAGCTGCACAGTGTGTGTTGGTTCCACAGTGGGCCTTTGCCTCCTTGCTTCCTCTTCCTCGGCGCAATCATCTTTTGAATAAGGTTTGGATGAGTCTCCCTCTTCCTTTTTTCTCAGTCCTTTTAAAGATGTCCTCTGCTAAACCATACTAAATTGTGGTGTGGGGGACTACAGTGGGGGTTAAGGGAGGTGGGGACACCAAAGGTGTGAAGGAATGCTGTGTTCTCCCAGGGCAATTGTCACCAATCCCACGAAGGATTTCCCCTCCAATGAGATCCTGCCGCTGCGTACCACCCCCAGGAGGACTATCGGATAGTAGCCTTATCACTCTGGCCTCATGGAAAGGGACTTCCCCCATGAAAGCAGTAAAGATACCTGGGATTCGTCACACAACAGATCTATGCACAACATTGTCATCGGTTTGCCTCCTGTTACAAACTACCAATAAAATAACAAAAGGAAAACAATAATTTTTATTGACGGCTGCCATCACACTGCCCACTCATACCTTGATTGACCCTCAGGTGGGTGCTTAGTGCACTTGCATAGCACACCAGAGTGTCAGTGAACTAACGTCCGGTCAGTGAACCAGCCCAGTATTTTAAAATTGGAGAGTCAAGTTCATGGGGAAAATTGCTCCATGAACAGACACATGCTTTATGATCCAGGAAAGCCACAGCCTCTGTTACCCATAGTGCCATGCCATCCTCCTTGGATTAGCAATTGGTGTATTTACTGAGTACATTAGTGGCAAGGTCTGCTCAAAGGGTCATCCACAGGAATGAGCCTACTGACTTAAGAGACTTTTTTGCCGGTAGATGCCTCAACTAATACTGCCTCAGCTGCAGAGCCCTGTACATCACACCCCACCAGCTACTTGAACAACCCTAAACTACACTCTACCAGACACTAGAAAGTAAGTATGCATAACTTACAACATGTTTTCATCAAACTGCTCACAGAGCTCCTCTAGCCCACTGCTTGCAGCCAAAAAGGGTGGCATTCTTGCTTCATTAATGATGTGTTGCTAGAAGGTCCTCTCTCTCTGGAATGTTGCTTACCTGGGTCGAAAAAGACTCAAACCCTATGAACTACAGAGAGGAGAATGGTGAGAGAGAAAACATTTCCTATGAATCTCTAGCGGAACCAGCGGCCGTAAAAAAGACCATTGCGTTAACTGAATGAATGGTTGTGGGACTCCCTGCAATGGGAGACAAACACTGATAATGTCCCATACTGATTTCATAGCTTGCCAAATGTGTGTCAATCATTCTGAATTCCAGCACATATGCCTGCACATGCCTTGAACAAATTAAGAAGTCTTCTTCTCCAGCATGTTAACTGCTCTCATCCCTGTTTGAAATCTTACTATCAATATCATGATCACCTTTTGTAGTTTAAAATATTTGATTGGGGATCAAATGTGTGAAATGGGCATGCAGTACATTTGTATCAGTGCTCCTGTTGCTTTTGCCCTTCTTTGGACGTACCCTCCTGGGTTGAGAAAAGGCAACCAATGGCAATAAATGCTTATTTGCTTGCAAAGCACTTCTATGATTTAACATAAAAAGAGAAATTTCATATTCATCAATGTAGAACTAAAAATGGCTTCATATTACACTGCGCAAGCAAGCCCAAACTGTCTATGTACAGCTTCAGGAGTCCTTACATTAGACAATTTAGATAAATGATTCCAGATAGTGCATTTTAAGCCACATCTGACGCTATATATGTATTAAAAAGTATTGGCCCTAAAAAAGAAATGTAACATCATTCGATGGGAGCCCAGTTATAATATTGGTTCTTTGTTGACTGATATACAAGGCAATACGTTCACTCAGTCAATTAGAGGCACTAGGCTTTCTTGCTAAATATATGGAAGACAAGTTTGAAGAGTGAGCCCAGCTAACAAGAAGTATTGGAGATTTTAAGATGATCCAAAAATATGCAAAACAAATTAAAGACTAGCGTAGGCTTTTTAGCTATATTTGCAGAAACAACACTTCAGTCGGCAATTTAAAATTAAAATATAATTGGTACCCTCTTATTCATGAAAAGAAAAAATTACTCCAGCAGCAAATAGTAAATGCTCAAAATCTCAATCTAAAAACAGACATTTGGATCTTAAAAAGCAATATGAAAAATCTTGCTAAAATTTAAACTAACAGCGAATGAGCTTGAGTATTTGTATTACATTTTTTAGTATTTTATTTTATATATCACTTTACACCAAAGCGCTTTACATAGCATTAAAACAGTACATACAATAGAATCAAAATTTAAAACACAGAGTATTTCAAAAATTGCGATCGGTCCTTGCTAACCAGATGAAAGCAAGTAAGAGTGTAGAGAAGCTCGAAAGGAGGAATAGACAGTGACAGATCGGAGAAAGAGAGGGAGAGTATTCCAATTCAAAGGTGCGAGGAGATAAAAAGATCGGAAACGAGATTGGGCACAAGGAGGAGAGGAGACGACAAGGCGGAAATGAGAAACAGACCGAAGCGAACGCAAAGGAAGATAAAAAGAAACAAGAAAAGAAAGATAGGGAGGGGCAAGACCAAAAAGTGCTTTAAGCACCAGAGATATGAAATTAAACATTAAACGTTTGTGAAAGGAGAGATAAGAGAGATGTAAAGCCATGTTGCAAACCATTTCCTAAAGGACTACAGGTCATTTTGGAGACTAAATAATGGAGGAAAAGCCATTTCTAAAGAGACTCAGCTCATCCCAATTAATGAAGCAAAATGGCTATCTCTTGTTAAGACCCATTGGCAAGCAGACCTATAATAACAAAGCAAATTAGAGTTAAGAAAGCCTTGTTTATCTGGGCTGAGAAATCTCTTACATGACTATGAGGAAGTTCGTAGGATAATCCAAAAAATTAAGAGATCTCATTTCCCTGTTCCTGACGGGTTGCTGAACATCGCAATCATCAATGATCCAGAATTCTGGGCACATTTTCATACAAAACTATAAAAATGTTTTATTGATGCAACTGTCCTAGATTCTGACAAGAAGTGTTAGACATCTCAATTTGTAAAAAAGGGAGACTGCACAGATCTAAGGGTCTATATATTGATAGCACTACTGGATCGAGCCAGTACAATCTTTGCAGAAATTAAATAGATTGAAAAAAGGGACAAGGAAGTGAACTTTTTTTGCAAGAATTAAATAGGGTTTAGAGACAATTGCTATACAATCCATAATTTGTTAGTAGATTAAAAGAGCTTTGAAAAAAGACTGCCAAACTCTATATGTGGCTTTTTTATACTTTTCCTCAGCTTTCGATACCATCTGTCGCGAAAACCACAGAGGTGTGGTTTGGAAGAAATAGGGTTACATTGCTTAAAGTACAGCACACTAATACCAAAGTTAAGATTCGGCTGGACACTGTGTAAAACTTTACAAGTGACATCATGGCTATGTCAATGACAGCACAGAAAACACTCTGTGAGTCTCAAGTACAAGTCCGAGGGTGTTTATTGAATTCTTTGTGGGGCCTTTGGCTGTGTGTCTCGCTCTCCCGCCTTCCCACAAACCTCCCCCTAAGCCAGGCATCAGTAACCCTGTTTAGTGCTATTGATTGTTGACTCAATACTGTTTTTCGAGCTATGCCAAATCTCCCAGGTGGCAACCCTGTGCAGAGAAAGTCGACTGAGCTTTCTTAAAAGCAGGCTCACTGACTC
Source organism: Ambystoma mexicanum (assembly GCF_040938575.1). NCBI lineage: Eukaryota > Metazoa > Chordata > Amphibia > Caudata > Ambystomatidae > Ambystoma > Ambystoma mexicanum. Next base: position 311,748,216 of record NC_090921.1, read on the forward strand.
ACTCAAGGACTTCCTAACTTTGCCTACTCACACCACGAGGAAATGGGGAATGGGTTCGTACCTTGCAGTTGCTCGGTAAGAATTACCTGTTTTTACTCACGACCACCATTACCTTGCTCTTCTACTCTACCTGCTTTCTCTCCCCTGACACCTCCCCACCAACCTTCTGTTCTCCGATGTCAACTCCTCCTCTCTCCTTCCTTCGCCCTTTGATAATAACCTTTCTACCACTCCTCCTGTTATACTACTATCTCCTCCTTCTGCACTGCTAGTACCTCCTTCTCCCCCACTACTCCTCCTTCCACACTACTCCTCCTCCTCCAACACTCCCACTCCTCCCACACTACCACACTACTACTCAGCCACCCTTGTTGCACCCTGTACCAGTCTTCTCACATCCACACTATACACTACCCTCTCTACACACAAGTTTCACAAACATGCACACTCACACTGCAGGACCACTATGACTCCTAAGCCAATGCCTCACCTGATCCAAAACTCGTATCCACAAGCTGCCACTCCCTCCTTCATCATGTTGGTCTCTTGGTCACCATCCACCTCCTCTGACCTCACCTGATACACTCACACTTCATGTTTCCCGTTCTTGGTTGTTTTAGTTTAAATAGCCCTCCCTTTGTAATAGTTGGCCAGATATCTCTATCTAATCACCTTTCTTCCTTCCCCTCCACTGGCTTGTATGTGTGGCAAAACAGTTTAAAACTTGTCTTAGCTCTGTCGACTTTCTATACACAGGCTTGCCACCTGGGAGATTTGGCATAGCTGGAAAAACAATATCGAATTTTTCTGCAGCCATTTACCATGGACCCTTTGGGTAAATTCAGGGAACATTCCCCTTTCAATTACATAATGGTCTAGTGGATTGTCCTTGGTTGTGAGATTACCAAGAGCTTTGCTGGTCCTGCTCATTGTGCGCCTGCTCAGTGCTGCTCCATGATTGCCATCAGCATCTCTCTTGCCAGTTGCTCTGCAGCAGTTATCGGGCCTATGCAACAATGGAGTTCTGTTCATGTAATTGACTCTTTTGGGGTTTATAATATTTTCGTCTCCTTTTTCTACATTGTCTGCACCAGTGTCCTAGGCACACCATGGAATGGGGATTAACCTACCATTTCCGGCACCTGTAATCTGCCAGTAATTTGGGCAGTTCAGGTGCTGGTAATGGCATTACTGTTGGCTGGTACCCTGGCAGTATTTCTTCCAGGATACCGGCATATTTATAATGAGGGCCATAGACCTACGGTCCGCATATGTATTACTTTTTCCAGACAGTCACCCAAAACAATGAGTTCTGTTGGGAGGACGGTGGACAGTTTACGAAAATGAATGATTGGGCTACGTCATATTTTGTATTCGTAATTAGATCGAGGCAAGAGCTTTGACAAGAAGCTCTGCACATGACTATGTATGTTTTATTGGGCATTCCCAAGTGTGGGTTCCTTACTGTACTTAAGAAGAACATTTGGCCATCTCATCAACACATTTCACCACTGTTTGGCCTTGATGCATGGCCGATAAAGCCTTGCAAGAGGTTGGCTATCATTTTGCCACAAGGTATCTCCTTGTCTTCTAAACAGGGTTACACACCTACACTTGCATGCCTCTAACTGTTTCCTGCATGCTCTTGCCATCAGGCATGGAGGTGTTAAGATATAAATAGGGGACAACCCGTGTTCATCGGAAGTGAACAGGTAGAGCAAGGGGGTACCCAGATGGGCACTATCATAGAGGGAAAAAGTCAAAGGCACAAAAAGACAATTAAGAGCAGCCAGAGAGAATTGAGCCAGGAACACGAGGAACGCTGAGGGCTGGTTGTAACAGTAGTTTTGGAGTGAACCAAGGAAAGGAACTAGAGGAATGAGGACTTGACAGAAGGAAGGCAGAGAAAAATAGGAAGTAGAAGAGAGGAGAAAGGCAAGGATTTAATCAGGTTGGAACAGAGGGGAAGAGACAGAGTAGATCGTAGAAGTGCTGCGGGTTGCGACAAGGAGCTCAGCTCGGGTCGTTGCTGTATTTAAAGGAGAGCTGGAAGGGCTGGTCAACATGTTGGAAAAATGCTAGAATAGCAAACACATTCAGGACGAACATGACGGCACACAGGAAAATGTCCTTTATCCCTCTAGCAATGTCACAACAACCAGCAAGAGCATGTCACATCCTCAGATGTGAATGACTGGATTTCCAGGGATGATTAAACAGAAACAACATGAGTAACTGGGGATCCTGGACATGAGAGACAGGTTCCCAACTCTGTTTACATAAGGAGCAACCCTTTCAATCCACAAGTTACTGAAGTCTACCACGATAATAATTGCTTCCCTTAAGAGGCAGTGGAGGCTTTGCACATTCAGCGTAAAGACTGGGTTGGAAGGTTTTAAGGGAAATACATGTGGAACATGGGGTGAATGTGGCTCCATGAAGGTGACAAATGGAGTTTGTAGCCAACAGGGTTGATCTGTTGCATGATCGAAAAAGGATCCAAGTAGTGAAGGGGCAACTTGTAGGAATGGAGGAGTCTAAGAATGTGTCTAGCAGATAGCCAGAGTCAATCGCCAACCTTCTAGTCTGGAGCCTCTGTTGGATGCCTGTTGGCATATGTCTTGGCTTTCACAGCAACTAAGTTTAGATAGGCTTACTTGTGCCCACTGGTGATCTTCTCAGAGTAGCTGGTCAAGGGTAATGTGAGAGAGTAGGAGTAAGAGATGGACACAACAGTGGCATGTTCATTGAGAAAGACTTTTATTGTTCACATAAATGGGGCGGGGGGTTGGAGGAACACCTAACTGACCCTATTTCTATGAGGGGTTTCCCAGCCTTAACAAAACTAACTAATGAAAACTTGCTGTTTCAGAATGTCCCAGAGTAAAGTTTGCTGTCCTGTGTCTAAATCTTAACCTATCCTTCACAAGCTAAACTCATTATAATGTGGTAAGGAAATGTTTCTTGGTTGTCCGCGTGCAGCCCACCTTTGCCATTCAAAAATGAAAGTTCCAAAAGGTGTAGCAAGCAAACAAATGTTCCACATGACTCCAGGTGTTGATTCCCTTTCCCCAGAGTCTTTCCAATCTTCTTGGTAGGTCTGTTTCCCAGGGCCTGTGACAAGATAGAAATGCCTGGACACCTTTCCCAAGCTGCCTTGTGAGCAGACCTGGTACTGCGATGAAGAAGAACAACCTGGATGTCTCTTTCCATGCTGTGTTGTGGGTCTCAGATCCAAGTGGGATACTTAATGTCCTCATTCTCACTGCTTTTCTCTGAGTTCACATCCACCCACAGCCTTGGTTTAATCTCCTGCCAAGGTCTCTGTGTTTCAATCGTGCATGTTGGTTTTTGTTTCTCTTTATTATCAGGGGGCACCTCCCCAGAGTGGATCCCAGACCCTGTTCACGTGGTTGGCTTCACAGTTCTCTTTGTGCCCCAGCCTTTGTTTACTCTCCTGCCAAGGTCACTAGGGCTATTCACATGCGTACAGTTTGTATCCCTTTTTATTGTGATTTGGGGTGCACTTCCCCAGCATTGGTCCCGGACCCCCTTCACCTGCTTACTCTGCCAGTTCTCTTTGGGGTGCTCTTTCGCCCCCTCTGTTCTCATATGATCTCTCTCTATAGTCCCACTGGGAAAAGGAAGATGGTTCTATACTTCCTCCCAACCACAGCCTCTGGGGTCTCCCTAACTCCTATTCTTCTGCGTTCCAATATTTTCTAGGGGAATGGTAGTGTATCTACAATTTATGAGTCTATTTGTGAAGGGGTTGTTCTTAGGGTTGCAGGAAGGGTGTTTAGGGTCAGGTGATGAGCGGTGGTACCGCTGTACAGGAGGGCGCAGGGTCCTCTGACGGGCCCATAGGTCAGAGCACACCATCTAGTACCTGTAAAACAAGATAGCTGCACCTTGAGGAGGTTGGGGTACAGGATTCACATACTCCAACACAATTCAATAAGGACAACTCAATGGATGTCAGGAATCGAGGTGGGTTGGCTCCATCTCCGTTTTGTCACCCACGACATGTGCGTTCTAAAATGCGAAATACATACATTCAGTCGCACGTACCATCTCGTAGAAACCCTCTGAAGGGATTATTAACACCTTGCAGAACCAGGTTAATAGGAAAGTATGCTTCCTTCTCTTCGCGGTGGAGGTTGCCATGGAAATTGAGTCGGAGACGCTGAATCATCCGACGTCAGACGCATGTTATGGTCATGTGACCTTAACAATCAACTTAGAGAGACTAGAGGTAATATTTCCTACGACCAACAGTGAACAGCCCTCTAAAAACAGAACTTTTCAAACAATACACAATGTTCACTCGGTCCCTTGCTTCCCCAAGTCCATAAAAGGATGAACCTTACTGTGTGAGATTAGTAGCCATTAAATTCTCATAAACTGTACCACATATTATCAAAAATAGTTATTTATTTTTCATGTTTCAACAGTAAAAAAGCTTTTTATCTTTTTTTCTTTTTTTCACAGCTCCATTAATATGGAGAATTGTTCAAGTTGTATACCAAATCACAGTACCTGCGACATTATCATACATTATCGCTGTGCACATTTAATCTCATGTATCTTTTGACCATTTAATATTTTACAAAATTAATTTCTTAATCTGGATCTACGAGGTGCTTACCTCTATCATAGAGCCAAACAACTTAGTCCGTAAAAACCTTTCACTTTGTCTTCATAAAACCCATGCTTACTTTCATACAACGTTCAAACCATACCCGACATGTTTCATTCCTTCCACACTTTCACACTAATAACAAGGAAATTCTTCAGGGGTAAACATTTACACAACAATCAATTAAATGTACAATCTTGATAGTCTTCTTGTAGACCTAATCTCTTGTGGGAAACCGCTTTCTATAGGATTCCATCACACTTTTCTTTAGGGTCCAACCTTCACAATGGATAAGCTGTGGAAAGCAAGTGTGGGATAGACGAAATTTAGTATTCGAAATATCATCCCGGTTGACATTTTTATTATGCACAACCTGCTATGTATCGATCATCAGCAGAAGGGTATCATTTTTTAGATTGTCACCTTCTTTACATCTATCATGGTATCACATCTCTGCCCCTATTCAGCACCTAGGTTTTTCTAAGACACAGTTCAACACGGGTACACCTCTGTGTCTCCCAACAGTGATTAACAACATTTCATTTACTACATTGTGGTCTCTTATGATCTTAGGCACCTTACTAGGTATCTCACCAATCAATAGTTAGTAACAAGGTTACTACGTGGGGTGGCGGAGTAAATCTCAATGTTTTTACCTTCAGTTAGCTGACTTCTTTTTGTGTGTCTTCTTTATAGGGTTCTTCTGGTTTTAAATTCAATTTCCAAGGCCCGCTAATGGTGGGATTGCATGACTCTCAAGCAGATGGAAATGACTAGGATTGCTGGGAGGCGTTCCTGTAACAAGTAAATCGCGAGTGAGCCAACTTACACAGCTTAACTTGGTCCTTAATCTATTACCCAAAACATCGTACTATGTACCCACATGTACTCCTTTATACTACCTTGAATTAATGGTTTGACGGATTCCTATTTTCTATCATCAATTGGCTTGACGTGTAGCACTTCTTTAAAATCAGTCTTCTTCCATTGTCCCAGGGGAAACACAGCTCAGTATAGTGTGTTCTGAAGCAATGGAAAGAGAAAACGTCAGTTATTTGGCCTTTGATCTATGTCCCGTTATATAATATGAGAGGGATTTAACATGTACCCTAAGGTTCTCTGCTCTTAACTTCATAAAACTCCAGTTTTCCTTGCGCTCATTGCTTCTGATTATTTTCCGAAGTGTGCTACGTTCTTGCAGTTCAAGTTGTCTGCTTCCCTGTTCTTGACCGTCTGAGAGCCTATTCAGAGATTTCCCTATCCTGTTTTTTCCCTGTGTCAATCCTTCCCTTCCCTGACTCTCTGGACCTTGTTCTCCACTGTGTTTTGCCTTCCACTCCTGTGCTACCCACCTCGTTTCATACCTGAGTGCTTGTTACCGACCCGGTCTTCCTAATGGATTGCCTTCGTCTCACGAACTGGTTACTGTTTCTTCCACGCACGTTGTTGACCCGGACTTCATACTGGTTTGCCTTCGTCTCACAAACTGTTTACTGTTTCTGTCACGCTCGGTGCCAACCCGGAATCCACTGGACTGCTGAAACTTCACTGGACCCACTGAACCACAAGTGCTCCCCTGCATAGACTGTTTGGTACCATCCTCCTCGCCTTATCCCGGTACGGACTAGAGACTGCCGTTGTACCTTGTTGGGGAAAGGGAGGAGCATTCTCGTTTCCGCAGGTGCTTCTGTTGGACTTCCTCACCCCTAGGCGTTTGTGTGCTGTCTGGAATAGCCCCGTAACCCTCAGTACCTCACAGTCTTACCTGGAGCACTTGTCCTGTCTATAGTTGCCACTTGATCATTCCATGGTAAGAAGTGTCTGTCCTTTTCTGCTTCGGTTTCCTTTTTTGACCTGGTTGTTTGTGAGTATTAAGAATTCTTTGTGTTGTCTTTCTTTGTATTTGAAAACAGATATTCCAGGGCTTCCATTTATGTGATGTGGTTTTCAAGCTTTGTTACCTTGGGGTCTGAGCATCTACATTAAGGTAGTGAACTTATTTGTCTTCCGTACTTTGTCAAGGAAAGAATAAGGGTTGTTGTTAATTACTCTTTTCCTTTCCGGTTTAGGAAGTCTCCCGCCACGCGTTTTGGGTCCATTCTTCCAAACAATTGACCCCTGGTGCTGGTTTCTTTGTATCCAGACACAGGGTTACATTGTAGGGTAGAATTCCTCTTCTACACTACGAGGGCAATCTTGACCAGGCAATCCTGACAATGGATCCGCACAGTGACTGTTAAGTTCAAAAGGGTTTATTTCATGCCACTGCTGGCACAGTGCGCACCTATCCGCGGTAGTCAAGTTCCCTCACTCAACTACCCCCCAGCATTACACAGAGCTCATTTTATAGCGAAATGTGAGGGAGCATTCTGCCCCCACCTTTTCCTGCACAGTCTTAGACAACTTCATCATTAAACATTAGCTCATTGGGCAATTAATTTTAATTGTACTAACCCTTCAGAATGAAATACGCTCTAGCCTGCATGTCTGACTTGTCCTCCGATGTTCTGTTTAATTTATAGTTGATGCAGCTGGACTCTTCAGATTAGGCTTCAGACACGGCCTAATTAAAAGTCTAGGTTCTGCCCATCCGTCAATTTTTCTGAAAGCATGGTGTCCTCGAACCTCATCTTTACACACTTCGAGCACTACTCAGTTTCTTCTTATTTTAGCCACATTTTGGTTATATGTATTTTCATTAAAGGCATTTTAGCCCATGTGATTTTCTGTCTATGTACAGAAAATGCTATTGTCCATTCTGTGCTTTGCCACCTTTCTACATCATGGTAATGACATGTTTCTACCTTATAAATATGATGCTTTTGAATACTAGTGTATATTAACATTGTGAATACCATTTTCACATAGTTACACCACCATATTAATCCATATGACTTTCTCTGCTTATGTTTAAGTTGGGGGGGACCCTCCATTTCATTCAGCTGTTGATTCAATATATTTTTAATTTGGGACCTCCAGTACACTCCCCCGTCTTGAAACTTCAGTTGTTTGTAAATCAACAACTTTAAACATATTCAATGTCTATTTCTCCTTAATATTTATTTAAACACATCTTAACACGATCTTATAATTTAGCACATACTAACTGTGAGAGAACGGATCTCAACGACCGGTGGGGGGTGTCTGTACTCCCACTCCCTATATGGTGGAGGAGAGGCACAGGAGACCCCAGCCAAGATTCTCTATTCGGTAGCAATGGTCGAGCAATCAAGGCCTAGCTTCTCAGGAGGTGATGCAGGCTGGTTCTTAAGTACAGTGTATCCCCAAGCCCCCACAAAGGAATATCCACACTCTGTATTGGTTAGAACACAGTCTTTATATCATCAATAGTCAAGGTTATGTACATTCATCATGATAACTCACTTTGTACTCCGGCAAAATCTACAATGACAAATATTTACAATCCTAAAGTGGTACCACCCTAGATCTCATTGAAGTGCATGAACAATACTGTACAATGTCACACAGACCGATAGAGTGAAACCAGCAATAGAGAGAATAGAGGGAATAAGATGTTTGAGCAAATAGGCAGAATACTGACCCCTACCACTAGGCACAATTCTGTGTGGAGATCCCCCCACCTGGGCAACCTGTAAAGAAAGATATAGCACCAGCCCAGTCCATGTATGGCTCTGTAAGTCTTATTTTTCTCTATAATGTTTTTACCCCCCCAATGTACCTGGTGGAGTCGACTAACGTCGAGGGACTCGTTGGTCGGCGACGGGGAATCGACGGCCCTTCTTGAATGCCTTCCTTTTCAGGCGGGAGGCACGGGGCGTCGAACGTCCGTCGACAACCGAGGCAGAACGATGTCGAAGAGGCGGCAGCTTCGTCCGAGCGGTGCTCGTCGGCGTCGGGGCGTCGGCGTCCTGCAAGGCGGAGGTGTGCGGGGCACCTCGATGACAATAGTTCTGGACCGCAAAGATTGTAGAGACGGGAGCCCAGCAAGGGCGTCGAGTCGTCTGAGTCTTTGAGGTCGTTGGGTGGCGGGAAACCCACCGGCAGGTTTCTCCTCGGCGCGTTGGTCGGCCTCGACTTTCTCCGGCAGGATAAGCGGTCGACGACGCGGTCGAGAGAGTCCTTCAAGTGAATGTTCTTAGGCAATGGAGCGGACGGCTCCGGTCGTCGGCGGCGCAGCGTCAAGTGGTTCCCACGGCTGGGCAACACAACTTCGACGGGCCTCCAGTGGTTCCACAAACCTGCGAATCCTGGTCGACGGCAATGGACTTCGACGACGTCGATGTCCGGGTGCTTCACTTCGATCTCCTCGGCGGTCCCGTCTCGGGTCGACAGCCTTTCGAGGACCTGTCTTCCAGGGCGCTTCGGCGAAGATGGAGCGGTGCTCGATGGTCCCTCGGAGCACGGGAAGAGGGCGCCTTACCAGGTCCTCTCTCGGGTCAGCCCTCGACGAATTTAGACAGCCTTCGGATCGGTCGAAGCAAATGCCACAGCAAGTCTTCTTCTTCCAGCTGGACGTCGAGGATCAGCAGTTCCAGTTACTCGTAGAGTGGAGACTCAGCTCCCTGGCTGCTGTAGGAGCACAATGGTCGCTTCTCAACCAAAGGTCCCTTCTGAACACTTTTCCAGTGGTGAGAGGTCCCCAGATATACTATCCTCTCTCTCATCCACGCTGCTGGCACACACTCAGCAGCCAATCATACTGCAGGGCATTCATGCAGTCAGTCAGCCAATCAGGCACACGGTGCATTCAGGCCACACTCCTCCCTTCCAGACACTCACAACAAGGAATGTGGATTGGAACAAGTACCCAGCCATTCAACACTACACACTGCATTCAGGCCAGTTTCGGGCAGGGCTGTCTCAGTCTTTGTCTCACATGCCAGAAACCAGACAACCACAACAAGGAGTGTATATTGGTCACCCACTCCATTCACCCAGGTCCCACCCACAGGAGGTACCCACAACATACAGTCACTGGGAAGGCTCCAGCCAGTCTAGCTGGGCCTTCACCACCATACCATACAAGGAACTTCCACCCAACAGCCAGTCAGGGGGAAGGGACAGAGTCAGGGCTTCCCAGGACTTTGGGAAAAACAAGACAACAGGCAATAGAAAGCAAGAGGCCACAGGGGCCATCTTGTTTCTATCAGGAATCAACTGATCCCAATGGCAGGGCCTGGGTATCCCAAAATGGAGGATACCCAGAGCACCTGTCCAGTTCAGCATGGAGCTGCCACCAGCCCATACCCTGCTCTGTGGGCCACCCACAGGTGCCCAAAAACATACACTAGGGGCACAGGGTTGTACCCCTACCCATGGGTGCCATAAGGGTATCCCATGGGTCTGTTCACCAAACCAAAAGAGAGAGCTACACTGCCAGGAGTCCCACACGGACTCCGGGGCAGAAAACATAACAGAACACACGGTAAAAACAGAAAAAGGACAAGGACTCAGAGGCCCCGTCCCTCAGATGCATTTCCAGCATCACACTAACGTATTGTCATTCTTAAAACAAACATGTGTGTGTCATCTCCTTCCATGTAAGCCCTACTTCCTATAATTGTGTGCCTTTAATCTAACTGTATGCCTTGGACGATTGAAGGCAAGCGTCCCCAAAACAGCACGATCCTCCCCGCAATGAGAGACAATGAAGGACTCTCCCAAAATGGGAATAAGGCCAAGACAGAGTGCGGGTGAGCGTAAATGGGAGTTTATCAATCTGAATAGGGCATGCAAAGAACTCTGCAAACTCCGAGAGCGCTCTGTCTGACAATAGCAAAGACAGGCGTATTTATTTACAAAAAACGTCATCAAAACCTACATACTATAGGGGGCACAAGTTCATTGGGATTGGGTGGCGACGACTAACTATAGGTGCTGCTGTGATGTGGTTGGCTTTGGCTGGAAGACGTCATTGGGCAGCCTCGTGGGTTGGGCTGGGCCTGGCCGGGTGGCGGAGTTCATCCAGGCGGTGTTGTGGGGCCATCGTGACCAGTGGCAGAGATGAATGTCTCCTCCTGACTTATTAGCCCTATGCCATGCACACCGCAGTCATTCAAACATTTCTAGTACTATCTTCTTCAGTAAATCTTACAATAGGTTAGGCAACAGGTTAATGCAACACAGGAGGAATGCACCTTGTGAGGGGACTGGAGGCAATACGTCAGGGCATGGTTACCAGTGTCCTGTTGACCGGGGCCATAGGTCAAGGGGCTAAGCTTCAGGGCCTGGCACGGGCGGTACATGTCTTTCTGCCTTGTTAGAAGTTGTTATAGATGTTCCGCTGTGTGTTGTCAAAGTGTTGGGCGTCTTTATTGCACAGGGCCATAAGTCTGAGGTGGTCTGGTGGGCTGTGAGGTTTACGAGGGGGGGCGCGTACGTTCAGGCAGGGGTTTACTGCTGTGCTGTAAATAATGCAGGTGGCGGGTGGTGGCCTTGGGCGCTACAGAGGGGGTTACAAATCTTTGAAGCTCCAGGCTAGTTTGGGGGAGGTAAAGCAGGGCGGCGCGGTCTCTGCTCTCGTGCCTTTGGCAGCCTTCACAGGGTAGGAGGGGGAATGGCCTTGCAAATATTTCACAAAGGTATCTCCCTCGTGTGTTGCTGAATACAAATGAAATACATTGCAAATATTTGAACACTTTCTATAATACTTATTTAAAATCACGACAAAACATGCTTTTAACCTTTGCTGGGTGCGTTTTGATTATACCCAGATCGAGCATCATATTTGTACATTACACTCTAGCAGCTACAGTGTTTCGGTTACATGCATATACATTCGCGGTAAATGAGGTAGTGGTTAGATCAGTGGGGTACACAAAAAACAATCCGCCACCGTTTGTGACGGTGGCGGCATATGAGAGGCTCAGACATTCACACATGATACGTGCACTCTCGCGCATTCTGTAATGAGTTCATAGTATAGTTGCATCCGCTTTCTCGTGTACTCTAGCAGCATTAGCTTTAGTTATGGCGTGAGCCCATGGGGTGTAAGTATCTCAGCAATACGTGTAACACATAGATTCTTGGTGTGTTCCTTTGTTATTAGCATTCAACTGCAATGGTGTGTGTTCATTGTTGTATACATCGTGGGGGCATGATCTCTTTTAGTTATACATCTTACAGGCTTATATACTATAAGGGATTATATTAGAGGAAAGCATCCCTTGCAAGTAGTTTAAACATGAATATACGAGGATTGTCGGGCCTGTGACGACCATTTTTACTGTTCATTTCATCTTGCCTAAGCTTGCTGGCCGGGTCATGCTGGGAGCGAGGATACGATACACTACGGAAGGTGACTGTTACAATGTTAGTACATTACACTGGCTCATGTCCTTCTGGTTCGTGGGAACGGGCTTGCAGCGGATCTACCAGGGTGCTGCGGCAACAGGGATGTTCTCCAAGGGTGGGGGCCGCGCTACAGCGCGCTGAGCTCACACCATTTTTACTGGGCAGAGAATGGTTTTTGGGCCTAACTAAATTTGTGTTGTGATCAATAGATGTGGGCATTCGATACGTGCGGGCAATTAATACGTGCGGGCAATGTCTCCAGTGGGCGCGCCCTCCACCACCTGGGCCCGGGTGGCATGAGGAGACGCCCAAGAGAGCCACAGTCCTCACCTGGGGAGAAAGTGCAGGCGAGGGGGGTCGTCTTGGACCAGTCCTCCCCTACATTTCCCCCCTTTCGTTACTTAAGTAACGAATTCTTTAAATCTTCTATCCTCCTACATTCTGCCTCGTCCATCACCGCCTCATCCCATGCCGGAGTTCCCTTGATGGGCATCCATGCTCTGCACACTGCTCTTAAGCTCTCACCTCTCCGGGCATATTCATCTGGGGTACATGTTAGATATATGCACCCACCATCTGCTTCTAAATCTACCCAAACTTCCTCATACCATTCTAGTATACGAGGCTCTTTGATGGTGGTGTGCCACAACTTATCTACAATATCTTTATCGTGGTATATTGGCACCAGTTGGTACCTGGGTGAATTATCTATTCCTGTTTGTACTTGTGCTTCTTGCATTGTTTTCATTGTACCGTGTGAGTTGCCCATTGTCACCATCATCATTGCACCGTTTGGTACTGCGTTGGCACAGACTCGAAGACCCACCTGGCACAGGCAAAAAAGTAGAAAGAGGAACACAACAGCTGGTATTAAAAATTTCACAGTTGTTCCAAGCCATGAGGGAACCCAGGAGAAGATGTTGTCAAACCAGGTGCTTGCTTCTGCTCCACCTTCCATTTTCATTTTCTCTCCTAGGTTGTGAACTGCTTCGATTACATGGGACAGGGAGCCATTCTCTGCGTCTTCGGAAGGTACGAAAGTGCAGCAGGCACTTCCTATTTTTCGGCAAACACCACCATCCATCGCTGTCAACAGGTCCAGGACATACCTGTTCTGCATTGTCATTAGTCGTAAAGCTCTTAGTTCGACTCTGATGATATTGAATCCTTCTTCCGTGTCGTTCGCCAGCTGAATCAGTTCCCAGCGTGTTATCTGAAGCCATTTTGCATTTGCCCTTGCTTGGACACTTGAGACTAGTGAGGCAAAGAAGGTTTCTGCTGAGCTGAATAATCGATATTTGTCTGGGATCTGGGCCAATAGTTCTGATGATGCTTTTGATATGTAATTTGATGCTCGTCTTTTACGGGCCAGCACTTCTCCCTTGCTTCCAGAGGACAGGACGTATATTTGTGACTCTGCAGTGGGTTGAGCCACACTCTGCATGCGTCCCGGTGTCCTTTTGCTCCCATCGATGTGGCTTTCTGGTATCACCATCAGTGCCGAGTGTAGAGTGGCCATTGAGCAGCTGCCACTCCATGACTGGGGGAGGTGTAGGTATGCTTGTTTGCCGCACACCCAGTACGTGTCCATGAGGGCCGCAGTTCCTTTCTTTAAGTCTGGGATGGTGAGGGTCTTGTTGCAGTTCTTGTTTGCTCCCATGGGGGTTCTCCCTTCCCCTTTAAAGCACAGGTTATAGTCCATTTCGCTCTGTAGTTTGAATGGCTTTTCAATGGCAGTTACCCAAGTTAGCTTCGAAATGTGTTCTCTCCACACTGGTGTACATGTTTCCTCTATCCACTGTAGTTTATCCGGCGCCACACCTCTTAGTGCTTCCGCTTTGCACAGCACTTCTTCATCCTTCCGCTTGTTGTCAGAAAAAAGTGTCCCTTCTATCACAAAAAATGGTTCTTTCAAACATACTACTCCTGTCGTTTTTGGGTAACAGGTCTTCTCGTTCTGCAGCATTCGAAAAGTCACTTCATGTGCCTGGAAGGTCTTCTTAATCCTGCACAGCGTGAGATGAAGGAGACATTGGGCATCCACAATAGGCAACTCTTTGGGTAACAATACTTTGGGTGTACCTGATGCATGGGGGATGAGGGAACAGACATAACAGCTTTCGTTTGTAGTCTGTTTAGCTGTGGCACTCATGTCTGCATACCACTTATTTGTTTGGTGGGGGTGTCGTGGGTCTTCCATCTTATCTAGACCTAGCCCATAATACTCATCGTACTTCTTCCTCCCTGTTTCTCTCTTTCGTCTGATGTTCTTGTTACTCATGTACTTCCCACCCCCCTGAGCAGTGGGCAAACTAGACCCCCCTTTCTCATTCCCGCCCCCCTGGGCCCATTCATCATATAGTATTTCATGCATTTCTAGTAGTTGTTCGTTTTCTTTCCTGACGCTATCTGGCAGATAGTTTTTTGGAATGTGGGCAAGTTTGCTGGTGGGGGTGTCATACAACCATGATATGGCAGACGGGTTTTGATCGTTGAGACTATGGGCATTGTAACTGGATACCCCTGGTGGAGATACTGTGTTGTTCTGCATTTCACCATGTGGCTTTTCTCTTTGTGCGGTTACAACACTTGATGGTGTGGTATGATACCCCCAGACAAGTTTAGTTCCGTCCCATATCAAAAAATCACCTTCCCTGGTATTGACATCTGCAGTTGTATTGGGCCCGGTGGTACTGTTAATTGGTCCAGCAGTGTTATTACTCCCTCCCCCCTCGTACATCTCGATAGAGATGAACGCTATAAACCAATATGTAACCAAGCCAAACATTATCATAAAAAACAATGTGATGCATACTGATAATCCACACTCATACGAATATCTACATCTTTCATATACTAATTCTCTTATTCTACTAATTCTATCCGTTGCAGGCTGCCCGTTAGATGCCATGGAAGCTCCTGTTTGAAATATAAAAGTGCATTAAGTGCATGCATGTAAACGTTTTGCTGGCACCATCTGTGCCAATACATTTGACGGGGAATGGAAGCGGGTGGGGGTGCGGGGGAGGGGTATTCACAGACAAGGGTATATACAAGTTATAATATTACTATTTCACTAATTATACATCACTCATCTAGATAAAAAAAAGAAATCCCACGTACACACCCTTCTTTTTTTTTTTTGATATTCTTGTCAGGCATTATTTTCATTCAATCTCAGTGCTGACATTATTCCATTCAGGTCCAGTGTTAACACACACTTACACTCACGCAAGCAGATATTTAGACATCCTACTCATTTGCATCGTTTGCTGTTGTCTGTGCCTCCTCGTCTATTTCCTCGTGTACATTGCTGTATGCTTTGCGGACATCGGTTAAGTGCACCCAATATCTCAAACCCTTCACCTTTACGGCTGTGGGTGTGCAAAATATTACTTCGTATGGGCCATGAAATCGTGGTGCATTCCACCGACGCACGAAGCTTCTGACATAAATTGAGTCACCTGGCATTAACTGTAGCTGTTGCTCTGGCTCCGTGACAGACCCTGTTACATTTCCCTCTTCTCTAGTGAAGGGTGGGGAGAGTTGCTTTGATATTGCGCGCGCTGCCCTTGTTAATTTTCTTAGGTAGTCTGTGAACTCATCCCCCAATATTGCGGCGCTTCTGTGAGCATCTGAGTGTTCACGCAGTGGAGAGTGTGCTGTGTTCATTCGTCTCCCAGTCACGATCTCGTGTGGGGACAAGTGGTGGTCTTTACTTGGTTGATTTCTCAACTCAAATAGAGCCAGGGGTAAGCAGTAAATCCAATTTTTCTTTAATGAGAAGCATAGTTTTGATAATCTGCCCTTTAATAGGCCGTTCATCTTTTCCACTACGCCATTACTTTGTGGATGATAAATCGAACATAATTTATGTTTGATACCCAATAACGTGGTAACTTCCTTGAAAAGTTCATTCACAAAGTGAGAGCCGTTGTCTGAGCGTATTACGTCACAAATTCCCCAGCGCGGGAATACTTCCCTCACTAGGAACTTGGCGGCGCATTTAGCATCAGGTCGCGCACATGGTCCCGCTTCCACCCACCTTGAAAATGGGCACACTACCACGATCATGTACCGCGAGCCATTACACCTTTCCCCCATGTCTGCATAATCTATGTGCAGTTCTCTGAAGGGGCCAACGGGTTTGGGAATTGTTCCCCGGAGTGTGCGTAATGTCATCCCTGAGTTGTATATTTGGCATGTTGTACATTCCATTGTCAATCGAGACACATGTTCCTGGAGACAGGGTACAAACCATTCTTCCTGTATCTCTGCTGTGATGTGCTGCTTGGTGTTGTGTGCGGGGAAGTGTAACTGTTGAAAGGCAACTTCTAGTAACTGCAGTGGCATTACTACTTTCCCTGAGTTATTTTGCCGCCATAGTAGATCTGTCCCTGATTGGCTGCATCCCCGTTTCGTCCATGTTAGTTTTTCTTCTGCACTAGCTTCTTCCTGTAATTCTAGTATTTGTGATAGGGACATCATGTTGTACCCCTCTGACAGTTCATTGGTTGTTGTGTTCTTGATCATGAACTCACCTATGTCATATTTCTGAAAATAGGAAGCCTCCTTGGCTGCGGCGTCTGCTGCCGCGTTCCCTAAAGACACAACATCTGAGTTGGAGGTATGGGCCTGGCACTTCACTATTGCTTCGGCAGTAGGGTTTTGTAGGGCCTCTATTAATTCTTTTAACAATTCTGCATGTTGCACTGGTGTTCCATCTGCCCTTCTGAAACCCCTACGGCCCCATCTTGCTAGACCTCCATGCACGGTTGTTGTCATGTACGCTGAGTCTGTGTATATTGTGACTGCACAGCCCTTTGCTGCGTGTAGTGCTTCTATGAGCGCAACCAGTTCTGCTGCCTGTGCAGAGTAATGCGACGGGAGGCGGTACTGTACTAATGTTTCAAACTCACCTTCCTCCAATCTCACTACCGCCATGCCAACGTGTTTTTCTCCAGTGTCCATATCAATTGATGCGGACCCATCCACAAAGTACACCTCCCCCTCGCTGAGAGCATTTTCACACACCACTGTGCCCTCCCCTCCTTCTCCTGTGTAGGTTGCGCAGTCGTGATTTTGCATATCTTCTACTGTGCACGTTTCTGTAATGAATGTGGCGGGGTTCACTGTTTTACATCTCACTATGTGAATGTTGGCGCTGGACAATATAATCTCGTATGCTGTTGCCCGCTGTGTGGTCAGTGTGCTTTTTGATCTTTCAAGTATTGCAAATAATGAGTGCTCCACAAACAATGTCACAGGGCATCCCATTACTATTGTGGCACTTTTTTCAATCGCAAATGCGGCTGCTGCGAGCGATTGTTCGCACGCGAAATGACCCTGCATTACGGCATCTAAAGTACCACTATAGTAAGCCAGGGGCTTGCGTCCCAAAGATGTCTTTTGTGTTAGCACCGCTGTCATGAGTGTTCCTTTGCAATGGGAAAATAGGTAAAATTCGTGTCCATAATCAGGGTTTGCTAGTACTGGAGCGCTTGAAATTAGTTCTTTCAGTGTTTTGAATGATGTGCGCATTTCGTCTGACCACTTTATTTTTACATTCTCCTGTTGTGCTTCTTTCAGTGCTTGTAGGAGGGGCCTGGTGTATGCTGCATAGTCTAGTATCCATGCTCGGCAATAATTGCACATCCCCAAAAATTTCTGCATATCTTTTACTGTTGTGGGTTCTCCTACCGATCTTATTGCCTCTACCCTGTCGGGAATTATTCTTTTTCCATCTTTCGATATGAGCTGTCCCAGGTATAGGACCTCAGGCAGACAATACTGTAGCTTCTCCTTGTCTACTTTGTATCCTTTGTTGGCCAGTAAAGTTAGGAGCATTGTTGAATCTTTTCTACACGTTTCTTTGTCTTGTGCACACACCAATAAATCGTCCACATACTGAATAATCGTACTCTCTACTGATAGGTTCCCCAAGTCTTCATGCAATATGCGATTGAATATGCTCGGGCTTTCACAGTATCCCTGTGGCAGTCTGCAATGTTCATATCTTTTTCCCCCCAGTGTGAACGCTGTAAGGTATCTGCTCTCTTCAGCCAAAGGTATTGAGAAAAATGCGTTTTTCAAGTCCACCACTGTAAAATGTGATGCTGTTTTTGGGATACTGCATAGTATGGATGCAGGGTTCGGGACTAGAGGGAACTCTTTTTGTATTACATCATTGAGGGGGCGTAAATCCTGTATCATCCGCCAAGATCCCCCCTTTGCTTTTTTGATTGGATAAATACATGTGTTACATGGGGAGTTTGAAGGCACTATTATTCCTTGTGCTAGTAGTGCATTTATCGTCTCTTTTATCCCTTCTTCAGCTTCACGGGACAATGGATACTGTTTAACTCTTGGTAAGATAGCTCCTTGTTTTAGGTTTATTCTCACAGGTTGTACTCCATGCAACAGCCCTACATCATGTGGGCCTGTTGTCCATAAATTGTCTGGTACTAGCCTCATGTCGTCATCAAAAAACGACGGTGGTGTTCCTACCACTGCCATCAATTGGACGGGGATCTCTCTGGCTTGGATCAAAATGTCACAGGGCATCGCTATTTCCATTACTATCTCACCATCTACTTCTGGGTCTGAAAAGAGATCCTCATCTGTTACCTCGCGTAGGGCAAGGTTGGCGTTTGTACACAGTACGGTGCGCCACTCACATCCTTCTCTGTCCATTCCAATCACAGCGATCCGCTTCGTTGATACCTGCACAGCGTGCAAATCCAACGACACCACTGATCCTGGTGTCGCATTCGGACACACTATGGGGCGGAAGAGGAATTCCGCGGGAATCCTCCAATCCATATTTTTTAGCTCTGGGACTATGAGGGCCAAAGTCTTTAGCCCTGCAATAAACATCTCTTCTTTTTGTGGCAGCCCTCGTATCTCCTGTGTGGTCGTGTGTGCTTGCACTACCAACATTGCGCGCAAGGGACATATCCCGGGTGTAGAACACACTATTCCTCCTTCGGTAAATGATATGGTCATGTTAAGTTTACTCATAAGATCCCTCCCCAGCAAATTTATCGGGGACTGTTCATAATACAGTAAGGGTGCTTTTACGGTTTTGCCCCCTATGTTCACATCCAAAGCTTCTGTGTAAGGAACTTCAATTACAGCCCCAGAGAACCCCTGCGTCTCTAACTTCCTGTTAGATAACGGGAATCGGCCCTCTCTGACACATGATTTCTCCGTTCCCGAATCAACCATGAATATAAATTGCCTGTCTCCTATCTGCGCCCCCACCAGTGGTTCCTCTGCTGCACTGTGGGTGGTAGATAGAACTGGACACGCAAGTGTTCTCTGTGGGCTGTCCTATGCGGGGTGTCTCATGGCCCCCCCCATTGAATACGTTACCTGAGACCACTGACATGCCGTTATATGGTGCTGGTGCGGGGGCCCCGTTAGCTGCTGTCGCGAAAGGGTTGCCTGGTGTATATTGCATGCTGTCGTTGTTAAGCATGTTTTGTGGGTGGTTCTGTGTTCTGTATTGGGGTCCCTGTTGTGGGCTCGTGTTGCCCTGGCTTGGCTCTCTCAGTTGCTGCTGTCCCATCGGAAGGCCATATGGGCTTCCCGGGTGGGGATGGCCGTACTGTTCTACCTCTTGGAACCCGTTGTTTTGCCTACTTCTGCACTCCCTGGAGTAATGTCCCCATCGCCCACAGTTCCAGCAACTCCCCTGGGGGCCCCGGGGACCCTGCCATCCACTCCCTCCCATTCCTCCGTACCCCTGTGGTCCACCTCCTCTTCTGCTCCTGTACCCACCTCGTCCCCCTCGAGGGGTCCACTCTTGCCACTGCGGACCTCCACCCTGCTCCTGCTCGTTCCACTGCCGCTGTCCTGTTCCCGCCCAATTAGTTGCCATCCTTCCTTGTATTGCTATCAGCCCCTCCTCTTCCTCATCTCCCTCCCTACTGTGTGGGAGCGCGGCTACTGCTGCTGCAACCTTCACTAACTTTGACTGTACTAACTTCGCCTCGTCTGCCAATCTTTTCTGCGCCACCTCCTTCTCCCTCTCCTTTATTCTTTTACAATGGTGTACTATTATGCTTTGAATTTCTGGCCATCCCTTTGCTTCAATACCAGCTATCTTGTCAAGCGCCTTCTGCACTTCCTTTGGGAGCCCTCTTTTTATAATGAAGTAAAATAAAGATGTCGATTGATACCAGGGCGTGCCCGTTTCTGTTCTCCACATCTCTTGGACCCGAAAAATGTAATCCATAGCCTCTTCCCCATCATTCATTGCACACTGCATCACCGACTGTAAGTCTGGTGTGTCTGGGAATGTTTCGCGTAAGGCGTCCCACACCCTGGCACGCACCGTGTTAAAGGATGCCCCATCATGGCGGTCGCAGTCTAACGTTACTCCCGGGAAACCGGCTTTAACCCATACCCTTTCGGCCTGGTCACCTACCGCTGATACCAGTAAACTTTTCACATCTCCTATGGCTAGGGGTACCCCGGCAGTATGTTTCTCGAAGGCGTATATCCACTTACTTGCCCCTCCTGACAACGGGGGCAGTAACTTCAATAAATTTTCCTTATCCATCTGTGCCCACGGGATATAGTTAGGCCTCCCTCCTCCCCTGTGTATTAATGGGAGCTGTAGTTTTCCTTTTGTCGTCCCGTCCGGACCTGGTTGATCTGTTGCTGTCCCTAGTGATGCCATTTTTCCCACTCTGTTCCTTAGTCGCCCCGTCCACTCATCGTCCAGGGTTCTCAGTGAACACGTCCCTTCCCCTCCTTCGCTTCCCCCTCCTATCGCCATACTCAACCTGTCACTTTCTTCTACCTCGTCCCTTATGTCACACAGCAATTCCTCTCTAATTCCCCCCCGCCTTTCTTCGCTCGCGCTATCTCCCTCTCCGGGTCCTACTTCTATTATTCGCGTCGGTTCTTCCTCAATTCTGAACAAAATCTCGCCTTTTTTCCACCCCTCTTCGGGCTTTCTATTTTCACCTAGCGCTCTCGACGTGCGCCCTGATCTAGGTGCATCTAGTGCTGTCCGTTCACATATGTCTTTTATCCTCGAGAGCTCATCTTTTGCTATCGTCAGTCTTGATTCTAAATCATCTGTGAGCTTTTCTATGTCCACCCTTTGTGTACCCACCTGGCCTCGCTCCCTTGTACTTTCATAAGGTGGGGGTGCGGTGGGCCGGTGGGGTGTGGTAGTCGTCGGGGGAGGCACATACGTTGGGTCACTATATCCTTCTGCGGGCGCAGGTTTCTTTAATATCGGGTATAAACTTATTACCTCCACTGGAGGTGTGACACCTGGCAATTCTTGGATATCTTTCTGTAATATCAGTGGATTGTCTGTAGTAGACGGGAGATCAGGATTTGGTGCTGGCGCTTTAGGCGGTGGCACCTCTTCGAATAACCGCCAAAAATCTAGTATTTCCCTCCTGTTCTGCAGCTGTTTCCCTCGGTACTTCAAGAAAATGCATGTCATCACCATATCTAGAACGCTCTTGTCAAATGACCCTCCCTCTGGCCATATCTGGGGTAGCCCCTCTCCTTTCAGCTCGGTTACCCATTGGTCGTGGTATTTCTTGATCCGTTCCGCGTGCCCTGGAAGGCTTTTACAAATATGTGATAATGGTGTTTCAGGCCCCATCTCTGTGTGCTCCCCTGGTGCTTATGTGTCTCTGTATCTCTACAATTCCAATGGTACTGTAGTATAGATATTATTATTATTTTTTTTTTTTGTATTCTACTTCACTTCCAGTGTTATGTTCGCTTGGGCTCTCCCTTCCTTAATTGTTCGATACAAAACTGTCTGTACACAATTTCTACTTTGTTCTCTTCGGGGGACACATACAAGAGCAATCCATCATTTAGTTTGACACTATCAACCCGGAAATCAAAGGGTACCCACTCACGTCACTTTCTCAGCGTTGCTTCAAAAAGAATTTTTATCCGGTCACACTTACCATGACCATTTGACAATTACACATTTATAGCCGTTTTGCACATTCGCAACGACAAAGTCGTCCCTTGACACATACGAGGTGCACACACCTCTTGGTAACACTCCGTACACCAGTCACGCTGCCCTCCCTTTCCTCCCTAGCCGGCTGTCCCTGTCTATCTTACTTAGCACATGTGCATATATTTATAGGTTTTAACTTTCTCTCCCCCCTCTAGTAGGACCCTGGTTCTCTTATTTTTCTCCCCAGTTTATGCCAATTCCGTTTTTATTCTCCCCCTACCCCAAAGAAAAAGAAAAAGAAGTAGTAGCGATCACTAATATATTCTCAGTGCCCCCTTTTGCTGAACACTTTTATCTTGTATTTCACTTCGTCATATATTCCCAGCACTAGTCAATATAGCACTATGCGGCGCCGCCTTCCACCCCCTTTCGGAGCTAGGTTCCCGTCGCTTCTATCTCTTTTTTCACCTCGTAATCCTAATGGCCATATGCAAAGAAAAAGAAAGGAAATTGTAGAGTAATCCTTAGTATATCTTCGTACCCCCGTCACGTTCCCTGTCCTACCCCTCTCTCCCCACTCCCTTTACAATCGCTCACACTCAGTACTCACGTGCCCGTCTTGAACCGATAGTCTCCGAAACTGGGTCCGTCCAGGCAGTGTCACCGGTAACTCAACGGTCAGCCCCTGGCTCCGGCGAGCGGCACTCAAAGGGGATTTTTTTCCAATCGGGATCCCGTACCCTTTCTCATTGAGTGCGCCCTTCTTAGTGTGCCGGTCGCCGTTGGCGGGCAGCCTCCCGGAGCCGGCTCACCGTGCGTATCCCTTTTCGACCGGAGATTCTCGTGCCAAACGGGGACGGTTATAAGGAGTTTAGGAAGAAATAAAAATCACGTCGGGGTCACCACTGAAGGCAAGCGTCCCCAAAACAGCACGATCCTCCCCGCAATGAGAGACAATGAAGGACTCTCCCAAAATGGGAATAAGGCCAAGACAGAGTGCGGGTGAGAGTAAATGGGAGTTTATCAATCTGAATAGGGCATGCAAAGAACTCTGCAAACTCCGAGAGCGCTCTGTCTGACAATAGCAAAGACAGGCGTATTTATTTACAAAAAACGTCATCAAAACCTACATACTATAGGGGGCACAAGTTCATTGGGATTGGGTGGCGACGACTAACTATAGGTGCTGCTGTGATGTGGTTGGCTTTGGCTGGAAGACGTCATTGGGCAGCCTCGTGGATTGGGCTGGGCCTGGCCGGGTGGCGGAGTTCATCCAGGCGGTGTTGTGGGGCCATCGTGACCAGTGGCAGAGATGAATGTCTCTTCCTGACTTATTAGCCCTATGCCATGCACACCGCAGTCATTCAAACATTTCTAGCACTATCTTCTTCAGTAAATCTTACAATAGGTTAGGCAACAGGTTAATGCAACACAGGAGGAATGCACCTTGTGAGGGGACTGGAGGCAATACGTCAGGGCATGGTTACCAGTGTTCTGTTGACCGGGGCCATAGGTCAAGGGGCTAAGCTTCAGGGCCTGGCACGGGCGGTACATGTCTTTCTGCCTTGTTAGAAGTTGTTATAGATGTTCCGCTGTGTGTTGTCAAAGTGTTGGGCGTCTTTATTGCACAGGGCCATAAGTCTGAGGTGGTCTGGTGGGCTGTGAGGTTTACGAGGGGGGGCGCGTACGTTCAGGCAGGGGTTTACTGCTGTGCTGTAAATAATGCAGGTGGCGGGTGGTGGCCTTGGGCGCTACAGAGGGGGTTACAAATCTTTGAAGCTCCAGGCTAGTTTGGGGGAGGTAAAGCAGCGCGGCGCGGTCTCTGCTCTCGTGCCTTTGGCAGCCTTCACAGGGTAGGAGGGGGAATGGCCTTGCAAATATTTCACAAAGGTATCTCCCTCGTGTGTTGCTGAATACAAATAAAATACATTGCAAATATTTGAACACTTTCTATAATACTTATTTAAAATCACGACAAAACATGCTTTTAACCTTTGCTGGGTGCGTTTTGATTATACCCAGATCGAGCATCATATTTGTACATTACACTCTAGCAGCTACAGTGTTTCGGTTACATGCATATACATTCGCGGTAAATGAGGTAGTGGTTAGATCAGTGGGGTACACAAAAAACAATCCGCCACCGTTTGTGACGGTGGCGGCATATGAGAGGCTCAGACATTCACACATGATACGTGCACTCTCGCGCATTCTGTAATGAGTTCATAGTATAGTTGCATCCGCTTTCTCGTGTACTCTAGCAGCATTAGCTTTAGTTATGGCGTGAGCCCATGGGGTGTAAGTATCTCAGCAATACGTGTAACACATAGATTCTTGGTGTGTTCCTTTGTTATTAGCATTCAACTGCAATGGTGTGTGTTCATTGTTGTATACATCGTGGGGGCATGATCTCTTTTAGTTATACATCTTACAGGCTTATATACTATAAGGGATTATATTAGAGGAAAGCATCCCTTGCAAGTAGTTTAAACATGAATATACGAGGATTGTCGGGCCTGTGACGACCATTTTTACTGTTCATTTCATCTTGCCTAAGCTTGCTGGCCGGGTCATGCTGGGAGCGAGGATACGATACACTACGGAAGGTGACTGTTACAATGTTAGTACATTACACTGGCTCATGTCCTTCTGGTTCGTGGGAACGGGCTTGCAGCGGATCTACCAGGGTGCTGCGGCAACAGGGATGTTCTCCAAGGGTGGGGGCCGCGCTACAGCGCGCTGAGCTCACACCATTTTTACTGGGCAGAGAATGGTTTTTGGGCCTAACTAAATTTGTGTTGTGATCAATAGATGTGGGCATTCGATACGTGCGGGCAATTAATACGTGCGGGCAATGTCTCCAGTGGGCGCGCCCTCCACCACCTGGGCCCGGGTGGCATGAGGAGACGCCCAAGAGAGCCACAGTCCTCACCTGGGGAGAAAGTGCAGGCGAGGGGGGTCGTCTTGGACCAGTCCTCCCGTACACGATTCACAGCCATTATGAGACTCGAGAGGTTTGGTCAAGCTTTGAGGTAACCCATTAGCCCATTGTCTCTTCGTATGTCACACCTTGTCTGCAACTCCGACCCCAACAAAGTACAATCTCTCCTTGAGCATCTTCTCCTGCCCATGAATATCATTTCACTTTGTCCTTCCCTCTTGTCCACACTCTTTCCTTTTCTGTATCTTCCGTTCTAGTTGTTGGCGTTAGTGGACCGTCTGCGTCCTGTCGCCTTTTCCTTTCCATTGTGCTGTTTTCGCAGTCGGTCTGCTTAGACCAGAAGTCCATTGTTTTTTCTTTTCACAAGAAGTTCACTTTTTTCCAAAGTGTTTCTCTTTCAAATGGGTTCATTGTTCAATAGGTTCACAAGGGGGGACGGTTCAGCATGGGGATGCAGGGTTGGGGGGGTCTTTTTGCAGACATAATTCAGCATCGGGCTTTCACTGGGTTCCTCTACGATCTCCCTCTCTCCTCACGCGGTTCAACGTCAATTTCCCAAGGCATACAGGTCCCTCGACGTATACCTGTAATATAAAACGTAATGAGGTTCTTTTGTAAAATAAACAGATCTATGCTATTTAACTCATTTCCTACCAACCCATTTCCTTAAAACCTCTTTTCGCATTGGCTATTATACCTTATTCCCTAGAATTGAGACATTCCCTCTTATTTGACACCCTAGACAAGCCACAAAACATTTCCTTTTAAACATTTCTGTAAAGAAGCCACAAGCCAAGGTAAGTAGGAAACAGTTTATTTACTTAGTTTCCAGCAGTAAAGCATAAAACCCCCAACACAGTCAGCATCCAGGGTACAACTGAATAAAGCCAAGCATAAACATTGATGACATATCATTCCAGAATGGTATAAACACAAGGGATCCAATCTAGAATCACAGATGCCCTGCCTGTCAGAACACAGAAAAGGCATTAGCACTTAGCAACAACAATAACAATACATAAAGCATTAGTCCCTTTATATAACACATCCCCCTCCCCTATAAAATAAAATTCTTTATTGATAAAAGCAAACAGCAGTAAAATGAACATCAAGAAGAATAAAATGAAATGCGAATGCTCTATCACTTTACTTTTGGAAATTCTGGACAAACACCATATTTGTCCACTTTCCACACACACAGCATTCTTGAAAACATGTGCAACTCTAACTGGTTCCTTGTAAAGTGGCTCCCCTTTCTTGGAGATGACCGCCTTCCTTATCCTCACCAAATCTCCAGCTTCGACCACAGTGGTTTTCCTAGGATGTCTCTCATTCACTTTTTCCACCCATTTATCCTTTCGAACATCCATCTTTTTTTTTACGGCATCCACAACCACATCTGTCGCTCTTGCCCTGCCCAACCAAGCTGGAGCCACACAGGTATTCGCCTTTCGGCCTCTCATAAGTTCAAATGAACTAATTCCTGTTTCTACTCGCGCAGCCATCCTCAATGCATACAACCTGTTTCTCACTGCAACTCTTTTGTCCAAACCACATGCATTGGCTCCACAAATGGTATCCATAATGCATCGATTCACTCTCTCAATCATGCCGTTGACTTGAGGACAATACAAAGGCGTGCTTTTGTGTTTAATTCCACATTTGTGAAGATACTCCATAAATAACTTCCCCACAAATTGTGGACCGTTGTCAGTGAGTATACTTCTAGGTAAACCCTCCCTCTCAAAAACATCCTCCATGAATTCAATGATACTCCGGCAATTAACTTCCCTCAAAATCCTAAATTCCGTCCATCTTGAAAACATATCAACCATGACTAAAATGAATCTTCCTCTACCAGCACCCATGTCAACTGGACCTAGCACATCCATGGACAAATCCTGCCACACTCCCTCTGGTATACCTGTTTTTGCCATGGGCTGTGTTACAGCTATCACATTTTTACCTGACTTGATACAATCATTGCACGCACCAACTACCTTCTCAATTTCACGATCAATCCCTGGCCACCAGTAATCAGCTTTAACAGCCTCTTTTGTCTTACACACTCCAATATGTCCTTGGTGGGCGCAATTTATTAACTTCTTCCTCAGACTACCTGGAACCACCAACTTATCCCATCTATATAGAAGCTCTCCTTTTACGGACAGTTTGTTTCTCACTTCCCACATTGCCCTTTCTTCGCCAACTAAAAGTCTTTTCTCTGGCCATCCTTCCACCACAAAAGCCATAATACGCTTCCACATTTCATTTGATTTAAGAATTTGAATCCACTCTTGTTTCTGTACTATACCTTCCACGGTTGCAAAAACCGTTTCATTCTCACCACGCATATTACTTCTTCTGTCATCATCTTTATCTTCCAACTTCACCCTCGAGGCATGGTCGGCCTCTACATTCTCTTTACCAGTGACTACTTCTATCTCAAACTTATGACATTGTAGTCTGGTTACCCAGCCCGCAACTCTTCTTGAGACCTTGTCAAGACCTTTACTTTCAAAGATCGCCTTAAGTGGTCTATGATCTGTTCTCAGGATAAAATCTTGACCCCAAATAAAAAATTTTATTTTCTCTATCCCCCAAAGGCATGCCAATGCTTCCTTCTCCAGTACCGAATAGTTCAATTCTGCTTCTCTCAACATGCGGGATGCATGCATTACAATCATTTCTGTGCCATTTTCATCCGGCTGCAACATAACTACTCCTATTCCTGTGTCACTGGCATCAACAGCCAGAATAGTTTTCTTTCTCGTATCAAACATTGATAAAGGTTTAGCCATGTCAATTTTTTTTTCATTTCTTCGAATTCTTTCTGACATTCATTACTCCATTCAAATTCAACACCTTTCCTTAACAAAGCTCTTAAATTAATTATGGAGTCAGCAAATCTGTCCACAAATCGTTGATAAAACTCAATAGTGCCAAGAAATGATCTCAGTTCAGCCTTATTCACAGGTGTTTGTGTTTTCAAAATTGATTCAACCAAATTTCTTTTCGGTTTTGAGCCTTTCTCAGAAATTTCATGCCCTAAATAATCCACAGTTTGTGTCATAAAAACACATTTCTCACCCCTCAATGTTATTCCTCTCATTTTGAAAATCTTAAGGACCAGGTTCAATCTTGTCTTCAACTCAGACTCATCCTTCCCACATATCAAAACATTGTCCTGAAAGCACCACACTCCACCAACATCCTTCAACAATCTGTCCATAACCTTCTGGAATACAGACGATGCTGATACCAATCCAAATGGCATGCGTTTGAACTGATAGATTCCCTCATAAGTAATAAAAGCTGTCAATTTTCGTGAGTCTTCATCTAAACTGATTTGATGATACACACTCACCATATCAAGTTTAGCAAAGTATTTTGCACTCCCTATCCTACTCAATAACTCTCCTATATTTGGAAGAGGATGGCGATCCGCTACCACACATCGATTAAGTTCCCTCAAGTCGATGTATACTCTTAAATCCCCATTACTCTTCTTCACCACTACAACGGGGGCTATCCATTCTACCGCTCTAGCCGGGTCAATGATTCCCTCTTTCTCCAGTTTTATCAACTCATCACGCACAGCCTTCCGCATAGACAGAGGCAACGGTCTAAGCTTAGAGGCAACGGGACTGCTCCCTCCTTTTATCTCAATCTTGTGAACCATCCCCTTGAGGCATCCCACTTTGTTACAGAATACTTCAGGATATCTAGCTACCATCTCACATTTGGCTCTATTGCTGTTAAGCGCAAATGGATCACTTACATTGAGAACTTGCTCCTCACTATTGGGATCTAATTTGATTCCCAAACCCATTTGTTCCTTCCAACCCAAAAGAGTTTCACCTCTTTTTGTGACATATATTTTCCCGTGTGTCATCCTACCCTTGAACTTGAATTCCGCTACACAACATCCCAAAATTTCTATTTTATCACCATTGTATCCTCCTGGTGTTTTATCGGAGGGAACTAAACGCCTAATATCACCTCCAATTACATTTTCAAAGACAATTTTGGATACCAACGTAATTTTTGAACATGAATCAGCAAGCATTTTAACTGAATGACCATTTACTTCTATCCACGCTGAGGGATGCTCACATTCATCAGACCCCAAGCACTTTACCATGTGGACTGTAACTATCTCGTTCTCAGAAACATCAGCTTCTTCAGACGAAATACCATCATCTTCTTCATTTAAAAGTGTTTCCTTCCCACCACCACTTCGATAATTTTCACAGCAATTCTCAAAGTGCCCCCATTTCTTACACAAACTACACTTCACACGTCTTCCAGGGTAAATGGGAGATGTGGATAGGTGTCGTGAACTCCCACAACGAAAACACAATCTATCCTCTCTCTTTACATTAAATTGGGTAGTATCTCTTTGAGAACGTTTGTTGGGTTGCTCACCACCTCCACCTTTGGTTTGGGTATTCTCATGACGTTTATTGGGCTTGGTTTTAAATTTCTTCTTCTCCTTCGAGCAACCACCCTTCTTGTCGCCAACCCTCAACACTTCAACACCCCGTGATGGCTTATTTTCTTTAAGAGACAGTGTCGCTACACACTGCAGGGTATGCACAATTCTCTTTGCTATACTAATAACCTCATCTAAATTGGGATCATCCTTCAACCAAATTTCCACTCGTATTTTATCATTAGAGCAATGAATCATAAATTGATCTCTTATGTGTTCTTCCAGTCCACCCCCAAATTTACAATTTAGTGCTAAATGCCTCAAAACAGTTACATAGTCTTCAACAAATTCTCCCTCATGTTGGCACCTCATGCCAAAGTGATATCGCTCCAATACAGTGCTTTGTTTTGATTCAAAATGCTTATCAAGTTTGATTAACGCTAGATCAAAATCATTTGTCCCCTCTTCCAAATCTAACTCAGCAATATCAGGAAGAGTGTCATATATCCTCTGACCTTCATAGCCCAAGAAATGCATTAACATAGCTACTTTGCGTTCCACTGACATTCCATTTCCACACGTGGCTTTAGCATAATGAAGAAAACATTTCTTCCAAGGGGCCCACTTGATTTTTGGCGGGCCCGGTGTAGGCATAAACACCTGAGGACCAGGTACCCCAGACAAAGCCATGTCTGTCTTTCACTCTTAGAAAGTATGAAAAGCAGTAACTTCTATTAGGATTGGAATGCAAGGGAGTGCACTCACTGCACCAGCGTCCAAATATTAACTAGGAACTCGTGGAGGTGTGTCAGATGTCACTGAGCCTTAACTTTCCCAATTGAGGAAACTTCCCATGACAGATCCTCTGTGGGACTAGTTTTCCCAGTCAAAAGTAGAGTAGTCTTCCAATTTTAAGAACACTTCCTCATCTGAGAAATCACACTTCCTGCAAAATGTTTTAGGAACACTTCCTCATCTGAGAAATCACACTTCCTGCATAAGTAAAGTAGTTTCTCAATTTTAGGAACACTTCCTCATCTGAGAAATCACACTTCCATCCTCAGGGAATGCACACTTCCTCACCTGCGTTGCATCTGAGTATCATTCAACTCGCTCGCCTTCCCACAGGGGGCCCTGGGCGAGCCTTCGTTATTTTCCTGTGTTACGCTACTGCCGGCGCCACATCCACCATCAGGCAGTCAGACTTTTGAGACTGGCAACTCCGTTTCGAGACAAACTTGAGGCTGGCACGGGGCTCCTCCTAGCCCCGTGCAGCAGGGCTCGCCTAATCCCCCTCAGACAAACTTTTCCAGCGTCCAATGGTGTGAGCTAATCCACAAGCTCAGGGGATAGTCCTCCTGGATGCCGGGTCCCGCAGGCCCCCCTGGACTGTTCTTCTCCAGCACCTCTTTTGGGCAGTTGGGGGTCTTGGCTTCAGCAGGGATTCATCCTTATCCCATCCTCATCGCCATTGTAAAGAAGCCGCAAGCTAAGGTAAGTAGGAAACAGTTTATTTACTTAGTTTCCAGCAGTAAAGCATAAGACCCCCAACACAGTCAGCATCCAGGGTACAACTGAATAAAGCCAAGCATAAACATTGATGACATATCATTCCAGAATGGTATAAACACAAGGGATCCAATCTAGAATCACAGATGCCCTGCCTGTCAGAACACAGAAAAGGCATTAGCACTTAGCAACAACAATAACAATACATAAAGCATTAGTCCCTTTATATAACAATTTCCCTTTTGTGAGTCATTTTCACACCATAACTAAAATACCCCCCATTCCTAGCTCTGTGTCAGCTGGCTTAGAAAATGTTTTTTTTTCAATAACACACAATACATCACGTCCTTGATGGGACACATTTTCCCCTTCCGGGTGCCGCATGCAACCCTAAGGAGACAAACCAATTAAAGAAAGATATCTTCTTCTTTCCTGGTCTTCTAGGCACGTCCGTAGTAGATGACAGAAACGTCCTTGGGGATCCCCGTCGTCTGTAGAAAGTCAAAATAAAGGCAAAAGTCATTCGGGCATTTGCAAGGGGTCAGGTTTTCTTCCCGACTTTAACCCCCTTCCTCCTTTTCTGCTAGCAAAGGATACTCTCTGGGTCATTCTCCTCTATTCGTTGGTGCATATAAACAACTATTTCCTAACCACCCCACGGGATACTTAGTTTCGGCTGGGTTCTTTGCTCAGCTTAGCTGTATTCTTCCAGGTTAGCAGTAAATTCTTGCTGCTTAGCTGCACATACTTCTTCAGCTTAGCAGTAAATTCTTGCTCGTTAGCTGCACATAGTTCTTCAGATTAGCAGCCATTCTTCCTATTCTTTTTTTTCTAGTTGGACCATGGTCTATGTTTGTGCTTTGTGTTCATCCTAGGGAAATAAAACAGAGGCGTTTTGCTGCACACCGTCCCTGTCTAACTTGGTCTAGCCTACCCCTGTCTTCTAAGACTATGGCACCAATTCTTACTCCGTGCCTCCACCTTTATTATTCCCATTAATGTTTGCCTATTCTACTGCTTGTATTCCTCTATCATAATAATCCTTCTGACATTATGAAAATGAAAATGATTACTCACCTTCAATTTTACTTCTGTTTTCCGTGGTTGTCTGAAATGGCCATATTGACAGCTATTTCTCTACTCTTTCCACACCTGATTATACCTATCTTGGGAAAAACAGCTAACTTTTGAAGACCTTGGGGGTCATTACGACCCAGGCGCTAATTGCGCCAACATTACCACCATGGTGTAAACTACGTTTACACCATGTTGGATGGCGGATTTACCGCCCCATTCCAAGGTGAGTGGGGCGGTAAATCCCCATTTCCCATTTTCCCTTCCCCATTCCTATTTTTGCCCCATAGGGCATAATGGGAGTGGGGAAGGCGCTAATTACGCCACCGTAAATTACGGTGGCGTAATTAGCATCATGGCAGGTTAGCGCCATGGATTTTAACGGCTGCTAAAAGCAGCCGTTAAAATCAGAATAGGCGTTAAGGGTTAACGACGGCGTTAACCCTTAACGCCTGGGTCGTAATGAGGCCCTTTGTGTCTCTTACTACCTTTTTCCTGTTACTCACCTGGATCCTCTTACCTTTAGTGTTGATCGATTGTGTGTTCACACCCTTTGGCGTGAACTAGTACTTACCTTTTTCTTTTTCTCCCTAATTTAAGGCCATGCAGACAATTTCTTGTGCTTCCACGCAAGCAGTCCATACTTTGCCTGAAAAATAAATCAAAATTGTTACAGGCATTCACAAGTTGTTTTTGCTTACTTCACCATATTTACTAAAAAATGGCTTGTGCAAGTTTCCTTCGTTTAATTGACCCAATTTTATCAGCCATACTCCTTTTCTTGGTCTTCATGGTCTCCTGATGTTTTTTATTGCCCAACACTCCTTTTTTTCTGTTAGCCAGGAAACCTCATAAGTGCTATTTGTTTTCCACTTTATGCTTTTTTTTTCGCTTTATGCTTTTGAGTGTTTCCCTTATCCTTTTATTCATTTGCCCAATTGTTCCCATTTCTCTCAATGTTCCCCTTATTCATTTTTTATACAAGATAATCACTCATTTTCAGTATTTCCTGATTTATTTATTTGTTTATTTATTTCTGTGACCAATCCTTTTGCGCTTCCTCGCCTCTCCTCTGACCCTATCTTCTTCCTTTTCTCTTTATCTCTAAGTTCATCTTTTTTTTGAACTTCCTCATCCCTTCTGTCACGTACCTTTTGCTTTTCTTCTACCCTCTGCTGTTTTTGTCTATCTCGTTCATAGGCTATTCTCTGGTTTGCGATCGAGCTGATTTTCTTGCTCTTCACGATAAAGCTGTTTCCGCCTTAGCCTAACTTTCCTTCTTATCCTTCCGTCCCTTAAATCCTTCTCTTTCTTCCTCCTCTGTGCCTCATCTAACTTCTCTTTAGGCCTCCCATCATCACTTCCTTTCCCATCGAGTTTCAATGAGATTTGTCCTCCCATCCATTCTTCCTTTGTAAATGCTATCTCATCAGTTCTGTATTCACTTTCTTTCCTCTTCTTTCCCTCTCTCCCCTTGTTGAGAGATGCCCTTGTCTGTGCCTGACCCCTCCTTCATTAACGCATCATCGTGTCTCCCCTTGTCCCTTGACTAGGGATGTGAGATTCTTGTCCTTAACCTTCCCTTGATTTTTGCTACTACTGTATGAAGGCGACTCATAAGCGGGGTTGCTATAACCTGTGGCTGCTTTTAGTTCTCTTTAATGGGCAAAGTCCCTCAGGCTTACTTCCCTCGTTTCCTGTTTCAGGCGGGGCAGGCATTGCTGCAGGTGTCTCACCCCCCCCTCAGTGCATATTTTTTGCAACCAAGCTGCTGGAGGCTCTTACTCCTTTCCTTGCTCTTATATTTTTACAATTTGAGAACAGCATAGTGTTTTTCTAACTTTTTGCTTGTATATGCTGCATGCAAGTAAGTTGCCATGCGTTGTAAAATGGCCTTAAATGAAAACTCAATTTTTGGCCGCGGTATAAACATCTTGTGGGCGGTACCTTTAACCCACTCCTCCAATTGGAGCAATGTTTTCCGGGCTTAACTCCGTTTCTATTGATATCCTTATGTGAGTCCAAAACTCCCATTACAATGAGCGAGCATCAAATGCAGCGAGCTCCAATCCAGTCCCTTCCCTCCAAATTATTTATACCGCAAATTTACTCAAGAACATCAATCTATGTGCGATTCCTTCTCAACTGTAGAATCGCATTAAACCTTTACTTGATTTCAACGAACAAGGAGTCACAATTCCTTACATTTGACATACAACAGGACATGCATAACAGACACTTGACAGACTAAACAAACACCAGCTGGACACACATATACCTGCCTTCTAATCAATACCTCGACATGGGTTGTAAACAAACCCCATTTGTGCCGTCTTTAATCGTTACCGTAGCCTAGTCGTCCCATATTATGTGGACTCTGGGTTCACGTTTCTTCTGACTACTCTTTAAAGCACAGGAACAAGGCGAATCCTATGTTTTATCTCAGGTGCCCCCCTGGTATTCCTTATGTTTTATCTCAGGTGCCCCCCTGGTATTCCTTACGTTTTATCTCTTGGGTGCCCCCCCGGAATCCTTACGTTTTCTCTCAGGTGCCCCCCTGGTATTCCTTACGTTTTATCTCTCGGGTGCCCCCCCGGAATCCTTACGTTTTCTCTCAGGTGCCCCCCTGGTATTCCTTACGTTTTATCTCTCGGGTGCCCCCCCCCCGGAATCCTTACTTGAACCACTACTGTCCTTCATGATTCTTATTTCATTCTGCTGGCTTCTTTTATTCATTTGCCATATTTCCCTATTTTATGGCTGCCTTTATTTTCCTGGAGGCCATCTGTTTCTACCTCGTGTCTGCATATGTTCATAATTCGCAGCCTGCGCCTGAATTTCTAAAAATATGTCATTATTTCTCCGCCAGGTCATACTGCTGACTATATTCATTATGCTGCAAAAATACTAAAAAATGTTACTTCTCACTCACCCAATCTCATTGGCCTTCTGCCGCGTTCATGCCTTCAAAATTGCTTGTGTTTAACTAAGGCATGCCCTAAATAATCATGCTTTCCTTGGAAACCACAATACTGTCATCAGGCTTTCACGCTTTGTCATTCAAGTCTTTCTTCATTCATCTAATTGCTACGATACCAGAATCTCAACCGCCCGTCTCAAACCAAATGTTTTTCCCTATTTAATAAAAATGTTCTCCACTCCGGCTGACAAGGCCTCAAAATTGTAAACTACCCCCCCTGGTATGACTCCATGCAGACTGTCCTACCAGTCACGGTAGAGCTCCTAGAAAAAGCCTTTATGAACACGCCAAACCCCCCCTTCACTGCATGTGTGCTATCCCCAAAATTCTGCAAAATCAGGTCGCAGATGACCCAGTAACCTCCTTTAAATTCAGGGGGCATTTTAAATCAAAAAATGATAGTACGCATGAATGGCAATGGACCATTCAGCTACAGGGCAGTGCCTGCTCCTCCCTGCACCTTGATTTAAACCCCATGTAAAATTACTTGCTCCTCATCTCATGAAGTTTATCACTACCTCTTTTAATTCTAACACTACTTCTGTAGCTGTAAAATAACTTTATCGCTAGAGTGCCATTGCTGGGACGTCATTTGAGGTCGCCAGGGGTAGTGGCTGCACCCACGGAGGTATCCCTTGTTGCCCCGTGGTCCCCTTTGTTACCCTAAAAATGAAAAGAAATGTTTAAAACTTTTCCTATAGTGGTATCATCAGAGGTCAAGGGTCATTGAGATGTCGCTTCCGCTACCTCTATTCTTTTGGTGGGACGACGTCCCTGTGTCATTACTTCCTTTTCACTATCATATAAGCTAATGCCTCTGGCCCTTTCCCTTCCCTGCCATACTTAAAGAAAACCCTGTTCATTCATTTCTCATGTCCTTATCTGTGTTAAATTGTATTACTACACTGCCATCCTTGCAGGCATCTCACAAAAATCCTCACAGGCTCTAAAAGTGCAGAGTGCTGCAGTATGCAACTCTCAGTATTCTTTGAAAGAATGCACATGACTTTGCGCCAGATGAGCTGCTCACTGGCTATCCATGGAGGAAAGGCTACTTTTTTTTTTTTTTGAAAATATAGTTTTTATTAAGGTTTTCATTTTCATAACAAATAATACAAGCTTGAGTTCAGCAAAGTGCACTTTACAGATGAAAGAAAAAAGAAAAATTTGTAATACAACTTATTCCCCTTTTCCCACCTTTCCTTCCCCCCTAGCCCCCTCCCTCTCCCATACCATGGTTCCGAGAGCAGTAATAACAATGGAGTCTACTTCGGAGTCTGAAAAAGATGTGACACGGGCATAGGGCGATATCGGGATGTGCGTGGCTGACTCAACGCGTCAGGGCCCACACGTCCGGGGGGCTGTTCCCGGTCTGGGCTATATCTTCACAGTTCTGGTGAGGTGAATGTCTTATGGTGTTTTCCCATACTTGTCAAAAAAGGTAAGCCATAGGGACTCTATGTTCGACTTGGATTCATCGAGCAGGTGGGTCAGAAATTCCATGTCATATATTGCCCGTGTTTTCGATACCCATTCCTTTTCCCCATGGGGTTGGGGCGATTTCCACCTTTGGGCCCAGCAACTTCTGGCGGCTACCAACATCACTTGTAGCATGTGGTCATGTTTAACCTTCGGACCCCCTTCCACTTCAATGCCAAACAACATTAGCCAGGGGGATAAGGTCCTCTCCATCCCATCCACCTCCTTTATCCAGGACAGAACCTCAATCCAGTAAGTTTGTGCCACCCGACATTTCCACCACATATGTATATAGTCTCCCTTTTCGGTTTGACATTTCCAGCAGTGTGGGTTATATCCCTTTCTCATTTTGGCTATCCTCTGTGGGGGGTAGTGCCATCTGTGGATTAGTTTGAGAGCCTGGTGGCGGTATTGGGGTGCAGTCGTGGAGTGGTTGGCCTGTCTACATATTTTTGAGCCACCTTTTTTCGGTAATGGGTGCACCTAGGTCCTTCTCCCATTGGAGCTGGGCAGGCGTGGGGTCCTGCGGGACAGAGAGTAGGAGAAAGCTATAAAGTCGTGATATCACCCCTCTGGTTCCCTTGTGTGTGATGAGGAACTTCTCAAAGTCTGTTAGGTCTTGTCTAAGTGTATCACCCCATCTGCTTTCGGTCAAGGCCCCCTTAAGTTGTAGGTAGCGAAAAGGGGAAAGGTTGGGAAGATCCAGAGCTTCCTTCAAGTCCCCCAACGATATGAACATCCCCTCCCGCCAGAGCTGTCCAGCTCTACAGAGGCCCACTTCGTACCATTGCTGGAACGCTAGTGGCTCGTTGATCCCTTCCCAAAGTGGAGGAGCCCAGATGCAACTCAGGGGTGAGGGCCATCTTGTGAGCCATCTAAGGTAACCCCCTTCCTTCCATATGGACCACAGGACCCCCAGGACCAGGTGTCTCAGAATTGTTTTGGGGATACTGGCCTTGGGGGCCCACAACCATTCATCCAGTCTAACTGGGGAGAAGGGCAGGTTATCTAGTCCCACCCACTGCTTTTTCTGGCCCATCGTCAAGTGATCTACCAGAATCCGGAGCTGTGAAGCCTTGTAGTATGTATCTAGGTCTGGGAAATTGACTCCACCCTCGTCTTTGGGTCATATTAGGGTGTCATATGCGATTCTATGGGATTTTCCACCCCAGAGATATCGGAGGAGGGCGCGTTTGATCTCTAAAAGGAATTACTTTAGTATTTGAGTCGGGAGCATTTGGAAGAGATACAGAAATTTAGGGAGGATCACCATCTTAATGGAGTTGAGGCGTGCCATCCATGAGAGACCGGATCTTGCCCATCGTTCGAGGTCACGCTTAATTGCCGACCAGAGGGGGGGTAATTTGCTCTAAAAAGATCTGCTAGGTCCGATGGTATCTGGATCCCCAGATGGCAGAACCCCTCGGGTTGCTTACGAACTGGGAGGGTTTCAATGTACTGCTTCTCTACCTCATCGAGGCGACCCACTGAAAATGCGATTGATTTATCTAGATTTACCTTGTAGCCCGCCAGAGTCCCGTATTGCTCTAGGCTATGCATCACTTCTGGGACTGATTGGGATGGGTTGGAGAGGTATAGTAGTACGTCGTCTGCGAATAAGGTTATTTTGTGGTCGGTTTCTCCCATCCTAATGCCCTGGACCTTGTCGTTACTCCTGATTGCTATAGCCCAGGGTTCCATTACAAGGGCGTAAACAAGGGGGGACAGTGGGCACCCTTGTCTGGTACCTCTTCCCAATGGGAAGGCTTCCGATTCGCACCCATTCACTACCACTTTTGCTGTGGGGTTAGAGTAGAGCGCAGATAACCAACCCCGCCACTTTGGTCCCATCCCCAGGGACGACAAGACATGAAGGCCCAGCTCACCCTATCAAATGCCTTCTCTGCGTCCAGCGACAGGAGAAGGGCGTCCTCTGTTTTAACTTTTTTTGAGCTCAGTATGTGCAGGGTCTTGCGCATGCTGTCGGCCCCCTGTCTGTTCATCACAAAGCCGACTTGATCTGGATGTATCAGTCTAGGGAGGTAGTTTTCTAGGCGTGTCGCTAGGATCCTCGTAAAGATCTTCACATCTGTGTTAAGGAGCGAAATGGGCCTGTATGAGCCACATTCCGTTGGGTCCCTGCCAGGTTTGGGGATTACCGTAATCAAGGCATGTAGGAATGTTGGTGGGATAGTATTTGGGGTTTTAATCTGGTTGAAGAATTTGGTAAGTGGTGGTGTCAGTACCGGTTGATACTGTTTGTAGAAGTCGGATGTATAGCCATCCTCCCCGGGGGTCTTACCTACTTTCAATTTTTTAATGGCCTCCTCACTTCTTCCTCCGTTATTTCCCTTTCCAAAGTCTCCCTCTCTAGGTCTGTAAGCTTGGGTAGGGGGTGGTCTTTAAGATAGCTACGGATGTCTTCTGGTGGTTCTCCCTCCTGTGCGGTATAGAGCGTTTCGTAGAAGCCCGCAAAGGACATGGCTATATGTTTGGCTGTCGAATGGACTGTACCCGACCCATCTCTAACCTTCTCTAACCTTCTCTATCCGCCTGTCAGCTCTGTTACCTCTAAGCCTATGTGCTAGTAATGTTCCAACCTTGTTTCCCCTTTCATAGTATCGTTGTTTGGTATATCTCATCTTCTTGACTACCTCTCCAATTAGAGTCGTATGTAGGGCCTGTCTTTTATCTCTCATTTCGCTGAGGAGGCTTTCACGGTCTATGGTGTCTTCTGTGAGCTGTGCCCTCAGGGCCCCCAGGTCGTCTCGGAGTTTGGATTCTATTAGGGTTCTCTCGCGTTTCTTGCATGAGCCCTCCGCAATAAGGAGACCCCTAAAGGTTGCCTTCGCTGCTTCCCAGACGGTAGCCATGGGGACCTCTCCCCTATCGTTTGTTTCAAAGAAGGCTTCAATTTCCTTCCGTAGGAATTCCTTGAACACGTGGTCCCTTATGAGAGTGTCGTTTCAGCGCCACCTGTATGATTTGGGGACATCTTGTAAACACCATCCCATGACTAGAAGTTTGTGGTCTGACCAGGTTATTGGTTCGACCGTGGGGCTGCTGACCTCCCCCCAACCCTCCTCCGATATCAGTAGTAGGTCAATCCTGGTGTATGTCTGGTGGGGGGGGAAACGTGTAGCCCCCTGGGGTCTGCCAGCATTTTCGCCACACGTCTACCCAACAGTATTCCCGCAACAGGTCGCCCATGGCTAGGTTATCTTTCGTGGGGGCCTTCGGTCCCGTCCCCTTGGTGGACCACCAGTCTAGTTCGGGGTCTTGAATGAGGTTAAAGTCCCCCCCCAGGATCGTGGCCCCTTTGGCCCAATCGTCCATGACTTTGAGGACTTTATGAATGAATTTGGTTTGGCAGGCGTTTGGTGCATTCAAGGTGGCCAAAGTAATGCGTGTGCCTTGGGATAGTCCCTTGATCCCCAGAAATCTGCCCCCGAAGCCCCTTTTCATCTCAATATCCGTGAGGTGAAGTGATTTGCTAAGGAGGATCCCAATCCCTCCTTCTTTGATGTCTTGTGTGAAGCCCAGAAGTTCCTGCCAATGTCTTTTCCCCTTATTGTTGACTCCGCTTCCCTCCTATAGTGTGTTTCTTGTAGGAAGAGGATTAGCAATTTTTGTTTGCGGAACATATTACTTGTGAGAGATCTTTTATTCTGTGAATTGAGACCCTTGACGTTGAGTGTGCCAACCCGTCCCTCAACCATGGTCATTGCAGCCCATGCCCTGTACAGCCAAAGTAAGTGCCCCTTGTGTTAATCTTGTGATCAAGCCCCCGTTCCTTGGTATGGTATGAACATCCCCCTTGTCCCTCCCCCATCCTCCCCCTGTCCACTGTCTCCCTTACCCGTTGTGTAAGGCGTTCATTTCCACAGCCCGAAAAACATCGGGTCTAGGAAACGAACCACCAGGGCCGCTGCCCTGGCCTCGGGAGATACATTGATATGGAGCATGTCCTCCATTTATTCGATGTGAGGTGGGTCCCAGGTCTAGTTGGGTATTAGGTCGCTTCATGGGACCTTTCTTTTGAGTCTCCCCTCCCTCCCATTCAACAACATGAACCACTTCTAAAGAAACCATGGGACTGCTTGTACCTTGACTTTAAATGCAAGACCGAAGGGGATCGCCCCGGAACGGATAACCACCACGGGTTACCCCTGGACGGATCCGCGCCCCTCCAACCCTTTATGGGGCGAATTATAAACTTTTTCCATTATATCATTTAAACCAAAACTTTGCCAACTGTGGCAACATCCTATGGTAGCGTATGTTTACCCTGTACAATGGGGAGTCCCCCTGGGCCTCGAAAGCAACCACGTCTTGAACAACAACCACATTTTCTTTCCCCCCCCTCTCGTTCCCCCAACCTCCCTCTGTGATCAAATGGGTTCATCTCGGCTCCTCGAGGGGTGTCTGGTTTTCTGAAATTTGCGGGTGCCTTTCACTTTGTGCTTTCCTTGACTTGGATCTGGACCTCGTGTGTGACCCCGATGGGTTAGAGCGGTCCCCAACCAGCTCTTCTGTGATTCTTCGAATATCGTCCTCAGTCACTAGTTGGTATTTCTCACCCTGCCATTCGAACGCCAGATAAAAGGGGTGACCCCAAACGATATCTGACCCCCTTCTCCTGTAGCCACCTGGTGATTGTCCCACACTTTTTCCGCAGTTGTAGCGTGAATGCGGACAGGTCCTGGTAGATTGCCACGTGCGAGTTGTCATATTTTATGTCTCTTAAGGTTCTCGCTCTCTCCAGTATCCTTGCCTTGTCTCTGTAGTAGTGGAACTTTGCCAGAACTGATCACGTGCCTCTACCTCCTCCGCCAGCTCTATGGACCCTGTCGATTAGAACGGTTTCCCCAGAGTCGGTTCCCAAGACTATTCTAATGATTTCCTGGACTTTTTTCTCTAGACCGATCTGGGTCTCGTCTTCCGCTTCTGTCAGGCCAAAAATCCGCAGATTGCTTCTCCGCTCCCGGTTTTCCATGTCGTCTACCTTGAGGCGAAGCTCGTCCTCCTGTCTCTGCATATCTCTGAACCGCATCTCCATTTGTGTCTCTAGTAGGTCTGTAGATGCCTGGTTATTCTCCACTCCCTCTATTCGGTCTTCAAGTGTGGAGACTTTGGCGGTGAGGTCTGCCAGTTTAGCACCCATGTCTGTCCTCATGCCCCTGATTTCATCTAGAATCGTCTGGATGTTGTTTTGCATGGTGTTCATGTCTGGGGCAGAGGGGGAAGAGGTGCCCGTCTCCATCTTCGGGGCTCCTGGGGTAAAGTGGTATTTCGCCAGGGTTTCTTTCCAGCTCATATGGTGTTACCCTCTTCAGATATCCACCGGTTTCGGGTGTCTTTGATGGTACCCTCTGAGAGTGGCGGTGTGCTTGGCAGTCTCCTGGGTCTCAGTGGTGCGGTGTTGCAAGGTGGGCAGGTTCCCGTGCCCCCCCCCTGTTGTTCCCCAGCTTCCCGTCCACTGTCTTGATCCAGCCGTGGGCTTGGGAAACTATATCTGAGAGTTGAGTCCCAGGTCTTGTGGAGAGGGGGGGGTGTCCCCAAGAAGTTGTGCCTCTATATCTCAGGTCTCCTGATCGCCGGTTCTGTGGCGGGTGCCGATGTGTTAGGAGAGGGCCATGCGCGCCCCCGCCTCGGCCCGGTCCCACGAAGGGGCCGCTCCGGACTGACGCGCCCTTCGATGCTTAGTTGCGGGGCACCACTTACCTCATTGCGGCAAGCTCTGCGGGGGAGTCCAGGGGGCCCTCACGTAATTGCACCTCTTGGTGGCCGGTTCCGTAGTGGGCACTGGATTGTCAGGAGGGAGCTCGGGCACGCTCCCGCGTCCGCCCAGCCCCACGAGGGGGCAGCTCTGGATTCACGTGCCCCTAACAGCCATGTAGTGGGGTACCACTTACCCTGTTGTGACAAGCTTTGCTGGGGGTTATGGGCGGTC
Organism: Ambystoma mexicanum; assembly: GCF_040938575.1. NCBI lineage: Eukaryota > Metazoa > Chordata > Amphibia > Caudata > Ambystomatidae > Ambystoma > Ambystoma mexicanum. The sequence continues at coordinate 311,790,450 of NC_090921.1, forward strand.
CGGAGGGCCCCGGTGTACTCCCGTGCTGGTCTGTATCTATGTGGGTCCTCTTGCAGGTTTCCGGGGACCAGCCGGTGTAGCGGCTCGAGGGGTGGGGGGAAGGAAGAGGGGCCCGGGCGCGCTCCGCGACTGCCCGGACCGACTGCTGGAATCACCTGGGGGTGTGCGGCGGGTTCAGCAGTGCTCCTTGTGGTCTGCGTCCAAGTTCCTCTCCGGCCGTTCCACCGTGCAGTATCTCTCACACGTGTGGGGCCGTCTCGGGCCGGCGAGCGGAGGGCTTTACCTCAGGCACTCCGATTCCCAGCTCGTCTGTGTTTGCGAGTGCAGTGTATGGCCGGTCCACTGATTGCGGTTTCTGGCCGGTCCGCCTTAGAGAGGCGGGCGGCTCTGCTCTGCCCGGCCACCCGCGACGCCGGCTCAGAGGGGGGAGGGAGTGCGCGAACGCTCCAGACCGAATATCTCCCACTGTGTGTCACCCTGGAGGCTCAGAAAGGTGTCGCCTGGGTCCTGGGGGCTTCCCAAAACTGTTTCTTCAAGAATGGGGAAGCGATTGCTCCATTTTCACAACGAACTCCACGATTCTCCCGGCGACATTCGGGGAGCTAACAGATCAGGCAGCCATCTTGCATGCGCCCCCTGGCGGCCTCCAGGCTACTTTTTTTAAAGTCACAAATGTAAGTCTTACACAGCGCTGGTATATTTGACTGATGCTGCTGCTAGGGTCAGTTCAGCCCAGTGGCGGCTGGTGACTTTGGAAGTTGGTGAGGCGTACACATCTTGGTGGGAATTTGAGAGCGAGCTAGGCCACCTCACACCAACCAGTGTGCCGGTAGCTTCTCCCTCTGCAAGGCATTTTGGAAAAATGGCTTCCAAGATGTGCACTTTACTGTCCAAGCCCACAGAAATATGACATCACCAATCCTGGCCTAATTATGAGTCTAAACAGCCTGGAATCCACTGAAATGTCGGCAATGGTTTTTTTCCCAGGTCACAGACATCTGGACTGGGCTAATGTGAAGGCATTAACAAATAATGCATACGAATACAATTTTCTAAAATAAAGCACCTATCAACACCCCCAAAGGCAGTTCACAAAACCTGGGAACACTGTGCCTCTGCCATACAACGCACATACACAATAGACTTAACTAAAGGTCCACATATCAGAAATACAAAGCAATATCTGAGCCAAGGTGTCTGCAAACAAAGGGTATGAAAGCCACGTGTCCAAATAGCACACCATTGAGTGACATGTATGAGGCTGGTGGCATTCACAGATATGCACAGACACAGATTCTGCCCTTTAAAGGATCTCTGCTAGCCCAGAAAGGGGTTGAGAGCGAGGAGACAGCTAAATTAGACCTCCATTCCCTAGCTCCTTCAGAGCCAAGCATGCTATAGAAAGCAACATTCATATACTGCCTGCCATATTCCATTTGCCTAAGTTGCTGGCAGTCCTGCATGTATGTGCCACTGGGACTGCTGGCGCAATGACTAAGCCAATATTTTCTGTGTTGCTCGGCCAGGGCCAGGTTGCCTACCTGCACCAGGCTGCTTGCCACCCCCACAATATAAAGGAATGGAAATGGAGCTAAGACCTGTTTCATTGTCATCATTGGTTCCCCCATTGGGTGTGCAGGATAGACATACACAGTTTTGAATTACCCCTTCCGATGCGAGGATAAAAATCCCCATTTAACAATTCAGTTATGTGCGCTCACCCTGCAACCTTAGTGTTAAAAATCACCACTACTGCTAGCATTCTGTTTCCATACAGCACTTAACAATACATAAACACATACACACACGTCGCTGCAGGGCCTACCTAGGTGAGAAGCTTTTCTGACATGCAATGTGAGAGGAAAGCATTTCTTAAATCCTGCGCTACTCCCCAGTGATCTTGCTCATGGACTCCTTGTTACCCACTGCTGTCCTCATTAAACAAAAGGGCTAATGCCACAGGGCTAAGCTCCCCCGTCTTGTCCCCCAAATCATGGAATGCTTTTCTAGTGAACTTGGCGCAGAACCATCCCTTCTCATTTCTCGCAAAATTCTCAACCCTGCTTTGGTTACCTACCTCTATCAGTTCCCCCAGCAGTGTCTGTACTTATCCCCCTTTTGCTAAATTAACCGCTATGCTGTCTTTTACTTACTATACTCTATCCAGTGTGAGCTTAACCTGCAGCTTATTCATAGTAACTACAATATATATCTATTTGCCCTATAACCCCAGGCGATGCTTCATCACCCAGCTCCTAGTGTATGTCTTTTACTGTAATCGGCAAGCCCTTTCCTTTTAATAGCTCCACAATGCCTACGGGCTTCTGCATGCTCCATGCTACTAGGAAATCGCTCATTCCTTGCCACACAACAGTAGACCCCAGAGATGTTTTTATTGGAGGGCTCATGGGGTGGCTGCCCAGGGCCCCCCACAATGCTGCCTGGTCTAAAGCAAGATTTCAGTTTACATTAGGCTTAAATAACACATGCCAGGAAAATTTCATTGCATGCTGCTGAGGCTCCAAACCCCTTGCCTGTCGATTTTGACAAGTACATTCTGCCTTGTTCAATTAAAACATGCAAAGCCTTTCATTTTCATTGTGGAATACATAGTTTGGGTAACATGACCTTTGTAGCGTTACTTCCGCTCTGTGGGAATGTTGTTGATCGTGTGCATTAGCCAAAGTTGAAATCCATATTCATCCATGGAGGTTCAGATGTTGTCTCAGTGTGTTAAGCACTTATTGTAAGGATATGTGTTCATGTGAAGGATCAGAAGGGCACATCCCAGTGAGGCTGGCTGAACCGTTTTTAAATCTGAAGTTCACAAATATACCTGCACAATTACTTGGGTTTGCAGCACAAGTGGTGCGATCAGCAGCACTGTTCCTGCACCAGATAGGGGTTAACATTAGTTTTCTCAGCTGGGCATTCTTAAAACCTAAGCAATCCCTTAAAAGATGTGCATAGAATATCCATCCAAGCGGCAAACAAGTATTGCAAAATCGAAACTGTGTTGCAAAAGTGTTTATGCTTGTATCCTGGCTATGCCAGCATACGGCACAGTGATCCTGGTCAAAACATATAGGATCCCTTGCATTACTGTGCTGATTTTTGCGAGGTATTACCTACTTGCATGCTGGAAATCCCCTTGATAATGGAGCACTGATGCTTACACTATTCCCACGTTGTGTAACCCCCTTCTGTAATATTTTGTTTTTTTAAAAATTGTCAGGTTTGGAAATGCGGGTTGAGTACGTTTACAAGTCATTTTATAACATTAGATTGTTTTAGTTTGTGTTAAGAGCTGGAAGAGAAACTGCAGGAAATGCAATATGGGCATAAATCCCAGCTTCACCCCTTAAATGCTGTGTGATCCTGGGCACCTCATTTAATCTTTTATTGCCTAACATTTCTTAATGGCCAGTCTCTAAACCTTTCAAAATCGTCAACCCTTCAGGGTGATTTTCTTCTGAGGTTATGTTTTTTTTCATTGAGGCACCACTCATAGGTTCACTGGCTATGGGGTCGTTTCCAATGTGATAGTGAGCATTGACATATTGCATACTACAGGCACTTGTCCCCTCAATCTCTAATGGCAACACAATTTGAAAACCATGTCCCACTCCTACTCTCAGTCTGCCTGGATAAAGACACCTTCCTGACAGCTTCTAATCTGCCTATTCTGAGTTGCATGTATCTTTTTCACAAACAGTCCAAACATTAATACTGCAGGCTGAATACTTTTCCGGATGCTAAAGGTATCTTGGTTCTATACTAGAAGTGAAGTAACCTCTTCGTAGATTACTAATGTTGGCCTTCAAATGTTACTTGTTTCTCATTCTGAGTAGCACACAAATGGAGAGGGTAGGCGACTCAAAAGGGCGTAAACATGCTTATTTTGAATGCTGCACAGCAGCATAGTATGTCTCATAGAGAGTAAGGCCTCTATGCAATACTGAATATTGCCATACAGATATCTCTCATAAGACATGAGAGAAGCGCACAGGTTATCAGTAATAATGCACTTCTTGTTAACCTCATTGGCAGCGCACAAAAGATGTCTTTTCGTCCGCGCTCATTCATCCTTATCGGAATGAATCACTCTTGTTAGTTCCCCAGTCCCTCCAGGTCACCCCAATAATGTACGCCTATTCTTGAAACTCCACAATAGGGCCTAGCTTTAGTCATCCGGCTCCTGAAAGCTGGAATGTCCGCTCATCAGTACTAAAATGAAAGAATCTTGCAGTGCTTTCCACAACAGGCCGGATGCATTAATATGCAATCAAGCCCTTTTCCTACAGTTGCTGGGGCTGTTCTGCCGTGAGACACATTCATTCTGCATGCAATGCACTCCGTTTTAGAAATTAAATGCAATGTATAAAACACACGCACTCAAACATTCTATAGATCACTGAAATAACCTCACAATTACAACGGCTGCTAGCGTGCCCACCACGAGTCAAAAATGAAAAAAATTGATGACGCAGCCAGATCTGAGCCCTGCGTTTACCAGCCATCCCACGGAAATATTTAGCTGTTGTTTTTATGAATAAATATCCCCTAAGCGCTTGGTTAATACATGTAACCGCACTAGTGTATTTCTCCTATCTTTAAATGTGGGCCTTTTATTCCATAATTTACAACAATGCTCAGAATGATTCTTTGCATTTTGCGATCTACATTTCATACCTTGTTTCCACATGACCTACTGCCTGTCTTTTATAATACTCTGTGTGATTTAGACAATCTTGCAAGGCGCGCATGGAGCCGTGCTTATCTCAAGGGCTGCTTATTTGTACATTCCTTCCTTGTTTGATCACCGCGTTCTCTCTCGTGGGCTCTTAGTGAGGGGCCTGTTTTATTTCTCTTGTCAACCCCCCTTTATACATTCTTTCTCAACTGTGTTTTTCCAGACTGCTGCTCTGATGTTAAAACAAAAAAATACTATCTTTAATCACTACTTGCAACCTCATACAGACATTTTAACAAAACCAGAGCTCTATTTTTGCTTTAAGAATTTTTCAATCATTTCTTATATTGTACACACTCCACAGGCTCACATTTCCTAGCTCTTAACGGGACCTCCCCTGTACTTCAAAGTTAAACCGTTTACCATATAGTGCGTTCCTCTTTGCTCAGCGCACTTAATGCACGAGGACAGTACTTCCATAAATCAAATATAACTCAGCCATTTTAATTTGAAAATCTATCGTTCTTAGCACGATTCATCAGTTATCTTGCCTGCTACGAGGAATTACAACTTTAATTCCATAGCTGCTGGTTTGAAACACAATGGGCCTCATTACACGGACGGCGGTAAGGGTTAATGGTCACCGTTAATGGCAACGGTGACCGTTAACCCTTACCGCCGTACTACGAGGTCCCTTTGCGGGTTGGAGGATTTAACGCCTGCTTCTTGCAGGCGTTAAAATCCAACCCGCTAAGGGACCTCGGAGCTAATTACGGCACCGCAAAACTGCGGTGCCGTAATTAGCGCCTTCCCCATTTCCATAGAGCCCTATGGGGCAGAAATGGGAATGGGGAAGGGCAATGGCGGAAAGGGGATTTACCGCCCCTCCAACCTTGGAATGGGGCGGTAAATCCCCTTTCCGCCAAGGCGGTGCCGGTATTTTACCGGCATGAGCCATGGCGCTAATGGCGCCATGGCTCACCGCCTACCGTGTAATGAGGCCCAATGTGTTTGCTTAACGTGTACCAGTTTTTTGTACTTTTGACAGGTTGTCTAACTCTTTTTGGGCTGCAATCACTACGAATTTGTGTGCTGTAAACTATAATATCTGACCACTTATTTTAATGCAATTTTTTGCAATTTCAAAACCTTGGCTTGACGCCAATTTTTATTCAGCTTAAAATATAATTTTATACTAGTTTCAATGTTTTAACTGCGCACGCAGACAGTTATGCCATGAAGCGAGCCACATGAACATACATAACATACAAATTTAGACACATACATAGTGTGACATGTAACAAAGTCAGGCACAAACCCCCCTCATGCATGTCCCTCATAATTATTTTTTTTACTCTTGTTATTGATTTTTAAATGCAGTTAATGTTTTTGGTTTGTTCCCAAATCTTGACTGCCATTATTCTTTTTCCCCGTGTCCCTTTCTCTATCTGCTAGGGCAGTTTTCACTCACCTTTTGTTCTCCCGCCTCCGAGCCTTGCGATCACTGCCTTCTTCAGGTTTTCGTCTGATCCACTGCCCGTAGAGATGGGAAGGGATAAACCGGGTCCCTTCAGGCTCTGACTGCAGTCTTCATTATACTACCATTGACTACGGGGAGCTTCACAGTCTACTCAGCCTGAAATGGCAAAAGACTTGTGATATTGCCGAAGACCTAGAGTTACTTTGTGTCAACGGCCGTTAGGTGACTTATTTTAATCAATAGTTGATGGTCAAAAGTTCAAAAGGGTTTATTTCATGCCACTGCTGGCACAGTGCGCACCTATCCGCGGTAGTCAAGTTCCCTCACTCAACTACCCCCCCAGCATTACACAGAGCTCATTTTATAGTGAAATGTGAGGGAGCAATCTGCCCCCACCTTTTCCTGCACAGTCTTAGACAACTTCATCGTTAAACATCAGCTCATTGGGCAATTAGTTTTAATTGGACTAACCCTTCAGAATGAAATACGCTCTAGCATGCATGTCTGACTTGTCCTCCGGTGTTCTGTTTAATTTATAGTTGATGCAGCTGGACTCTTCAGATTAGGCTTCAGACACGGCCTAATTAAAAGTCTAGGTTCTGTCCATCCGTCAAGTTTTCTGAAAGCGTGGTGTCTTCGAACGTCTCAACTTTAAAATGACCTCATCTTTACACTCTTCGAGCACTACTTAGTTTCTTCTTATTTTAGCCACATTTTGGTTACATGTATTTTCATTACAGGCATTTTAGCCCAGGCGATTTTCTGTCTATGTACAGAAAATGCTATTGTCCATTCTGTTCTTTGCCACCTTACCACATCATGGTAATGACATGTTTCTACCTTATAAATACGATGCTTTTGAAAACTAGTGTTTATTAACATTGTGAATACCATTTTCGCATAGTTACAACACCATATTAATCCATATGACTTTCTATGTTTATGTTTAAGTGGGGGAGGCCTCTACTTCATTCAGCTGTTGATTCAATATATATTTAATTTGGGACCTTCAGTACACCGCATTCTCTCCTGATGGTCGCCCCTGCTCCCATAGATGGTTTTCCCACCCATGTAATCCTCCTGCTGAGTGCCACTCGCAGGGGGGCTATCAGGTAGTGGGCTCCCCCTAAGGAAAAAGGGACGGCATCTGAAGATTTGTCACAGTAAGCATGTTAGGGTAATATCAGAGCTGGACATGTACGTAGATGAATTCCAAAAAAACAAAAGTATGGGCTCATTTTAATGGTTGAATGAAGAGCATTATTGTAACCAAATTCAGCAGAAGGAAGAAGTTTAACGCAATTTTCTTCAGTGATGCACTTAAAAGACCTTAGATATTGTTCATTATCTGGTATCACAGATGGCGCTGATCATTCACAGAGTCTCCCAGAAAGTTCAAGGTTTATAATTTTTTAAAACAATTTAAGATGCACAGATTGTTCGATGTTATTATGCGCAAATTGTTCAATGTTATCCACCATGGTTCAGACTTTTACACTAGGGGGCCCTCTCTCATCCTCCCATGGCTCCCACCTCCATATCTCAGGCATCCCTAACCCCCAGGTTTTCCATAGCTATCAGTAACACCAATTATCTAATGCAAGCTGTCAATGAGGGCCTGAAGGAAGAAATCATATTTATCTGGCTCTTTCTGGGGATTTCTAGAGGTGTCCTGACCTAACACTTCAACAGGAACTTGTGTTTCTGGTGTGCCCATATCAAACACCCTGGTTCGTCCTCTGATTCACTCACTCATTCCTTTTCTCTCCTCTCACTGATCTTACTATGCCTCTCTCTTATCTCTGCTATTCTACTCCAATGTGCATCCTTCCTCTCTCTGTCCTTCTTACCTTTCTCCTCTTTCCGCACTCACTCAGCCTATCTCTTCTAACTCCTCCCTCATACTTCACTTTGCCGTAATCTCTACCACTACCGCCTTGCACTCTCTCCACACCATCCTGCAATACATTCTCTCTATGACTCACTCTCTAAAGCTCCTCTACACTTCTCCCCATTTCTCGCCAGCTTTTGTTGTCTCTTTCTCACTCACCTTTTACACCGTCCTTCCTCACACCACACACAACTGGTACCACTGTCTCTCACAATCAATACCTCACCTCTACTCTACTCCATATCAGCTACCAACTGTTTAGTTCTTCATTCGACCTACCATCCTCTCTCTGGTCTCTGGGCCCACTTTCACACCTCCTTACCTCAACCATACAATACACACTCTTACATGCAGTCCCTTTTTATTGTGCGCGGTACCCTTTTCTGACCACCAGCTGCCGCTTCCATTGGTTACAGCGCTCACCTGACTGTTTTTGTTAATCTGTGCTTGTCTGTTCTCCAAGAGCTGGGTTACACAGGTGTAAGGCTTTAAAACAGACTCTATGCCCTGCCGCGCCCCCTTTTCAATCTCTGTTTGCAGGAAAGCATCCCCAACCAGGTGCTCAGGGTGCTCGGTTTCCATGTGGGTTCTTTCAGGAGATGGTGATTGTTATAGCCAATCGGGTTGGGATGGGTTACTCTGTGTCTTATGTTCCCCTCCAATCTATCCTCACACCCATTTCATTTTCAGCTGCCTCAACATTTACCCAGGGTATGTCTGGGGTTGGTAGGTTCAATGTTGTCACATCTCTGTTTTGCAGGAGAAATCCCAGTTCTTTTAATTTCTGTTCTTGATTCCATTCTCCTGATTCAAGTCCACGTTCATCTTGGGAGTTGCATTTCTGAAAGAAACAAAAGAGAAGTCTTGCCAGAAAACTGGGTTGGAGGAATTGTGTAACAGAGGGTGGCACCACTGTTAGCATGTATGGCACGTGAAGGGGTGTGAGGGTGAAGGACTCGGCCCCCTCCAACTCTGCCTCCCCAACACTTAGGCAGGGATTGCTCTGGCGGCTTATGCCCAGCTTGGCCCTCTCCACCTGGTCGGGAGGGGTCCATGACTCCCCTGACAGGGTCAGGTGTCTGACCGAGTCACTCTGGCTAAGTCTTTCTGTCTGCCCATTGGAATGCAGGTCATAGCCAGATGATAGTGCTCTCTCTTTACATAAGGACTCTATCTGAGATGATGGTTGTTGGTAGTCCGTGAAGGTGAAAGATGTCCGTGAGGAATACCCTAGCCATTGCAAGTACCATGGAAATCCTACTCAATGGAGAAACCTGAGCCATGAATGAATCAACAGTCACTATTATGGTTGTACATCTGGCGGAAACGGGTAGGTCTACTATGAAGCCAGTGGATATGGTAAGCCAGGGTCCCTTGAAAATGGATAGCTGGCACAGCTTGCATATCAGTATATAAGTGCTGCACTTTTTCTGAGCACACACACAACAAGATGTTACGTATTCCTTGACGTCCTTCCGTATGAAAGGCCACCAAAGGTTATGCAGTACTCATAGGTTGAAAAAACACTCCAATGTCCTGCAGCATTGCTCTCATAGTATCATGAAAGGACTTGTCTCTGCGGGTCTGGGGCAGGAACCACTAATAGGTTTTCTCTAAAAGGGAGACTGTCAATCCTCTTGATGTTTTGGTCTCCACGGAAATCCTGAATGCAGGATATGGATATAGACTTGAGTAAGGATTGAGCTCAGACTTCAGCAAGGAAGGAGTTTATGGTAAACAGAAAAGTCTTCCAAGTCTTTTCGGGAAAACTTTCTCTTTTAATAAAACTCCATGATAATGGGTCAAAGCATCATCTATGATGTTGCTGCTCCTGGTAATTTATGTCAGAAATAAATCATATTGTGAGAAAAGGTAGGCCCAGTGGGCCTGACAGCTGTTTCTACATAATTACGGAGGAAGGATGGTTATATTTATCTGATCTGTCCTCAGTTCCACAGAATGTTTAGCTACCAGAAGTAAATGCCTCCATTAGGAGCAGGCGTGTCTGATAGCTAGGAGCTATTTTTCAAGTATCAAATACTTACTTTCGCTGTCTGACAGGGTATGGGAAAGAAAAACCACCACTTGTTCCAAAGCATCTTTCCCGTTTTGCATAAGGACAGTGCCAATGTCATTTGTCCCCACAATACATTGATGTATTGATAGCCCCTATCCTATTGTAGCAGGATAGGGGCTGAGCAAAGACCTGTTTAAGAGACAGAAAGGCATCATTCGCCTCATTGGCCCAGCAAAAACTGACTCTTTTATTTAGAGTCAGGTAATCAGCATCATCGTCTGAGAAAACTGGTCAATTACATTTCTATAGAAGTTAGTCTCACAAAGTGTTGTATATGCGTGGCTCCTGTACGCAACCTAACACCGCCTAACACCACCAAAGTTATAGCCCCTCCAGCTCTAACAAAAAACAACAAAAATATTACACCTCCCCCTCCTACATTTACTCAAACACTGAAGCGGACCCAGCCACCTTTGTGAACCTCTGTAACCAAACACTCCATGGAGCCATTGACACCATTGCCCCTCTAAAATTGAGGAAAGCTAAGCCTCAGGCGCACCTTAAAAATTGATTCACCCCAAGCCTTAAAACTCTATGTGACAACAAAAGAAAGGCTGAAACAGATTGGAAAAATCACCCATCCACTCCCAACAGAGACACCTTCCTAAAAATTGCAAAGGAATACAAACAGGCCATAACACAAACTAAAAGTGACTCTTTTAACTACAGAATAACTGACACGAAATCTGGCACCAAAGAATGATTCAAAATTCTTAGAGAGTTAGAATCACCCATCCCTCCCTCTGACATGTGCACCAAAGATAAGTCCGGGTGCTCAAAAATACAAGCAGCCCTCCTAGATAAAAGACCACTGCTCCAATCTAAAATATAAACTAAAAAACTCAACATCAGCTCTATCTCCTGTTCTTCCCACCCCCCGCTCATGCCCCGTGTCTCTCTCCTGTTGGCCCCACCCCCCGCGTCTGTCTCATGTTGCCCCCCCACCCCCTGCTCATGCCCCGTGTCTCCCTCGTGTTCCCCTCACCCCCGCTTATGCCCCGTGTTTCCCTCGTGTTACCCCCCACCCCCCGCTCATGCCCCGTGTCTCCCTCATGTTCTCCCCACCCCCCGCTCATGCCCCTTGTCTCTCTCCATTCCCCCACCCCCGCTCATGTCCCGTGTGTGCCCTGTACTCCCCCGCTCATGCCCCGTGTCTCCCTCGTGTTCCTCCCCACCCCCCGCTCATACCCCGTGTCTCCCTCATGTTCCTCCCCACCCGCTGCTCATGCCCCGTGTCTCTCTCGTGTTCCCCCCGCCACCGCTCATGCCCTGTGTTTCCTTCCTTTTCCCCCCACCCCCTGCTCATGCCCTGTTTGTACCCTGTTCCCTCTCACCCCCCGCTCATGCCCATGTGTCTCCCCTGTTCCCCCACACCCCCCGCTCATGCCCTGTTGTGTTCTTTATACACCTTGTAAGTCGGTATTCTGTAGGCTATGAAATAATACACTGAGCCTGAAAGTAGGTTGTTTTGATTGTAACAATTCTTTTATTAACTATAACTTTCTCGGTTTGTAGGTAAAAGGATACGTCTTTAACTCTCCTGGTGAACTTGTCTTGAAAATGGCTTCATGCAGAACAGCAGGATTTTCCCCAAGTAAGTCTCTAAGAATAACTTTCACAAGTTCTCAAAGTCTTTCTTTTCTTTAACTTTCTTTCCTTCTTGTCTAGCTTGTAGCCCTTCCTCTGGCTCAAACTCCCTCTTTCACTCTTGAATATCGTAAATATTTATAATACGCCTCATGTAATTTCACATCTTTGTCTGTGCTGTATCTTTCCTTCTTTATTATCTCTTATAACTGGATAATTCTTAACTTGTCTGTAACATTAACTGCAAACGTTTTCATACGAACTTAAAAACATGGTTTATGCAGTCTATTTTACTTTGAGCTTATGATTCCCTGCACATCAGCTCGTTTTATAAACTTGTGGTACTTCACTCAGCTGTGCGGAGTTTCTCCGGTCATCTCATATGCCTTTCTGTTGCATTTAAACTTAAATGAACTGTTCGTACCTCAATGTCAGTTTCACTTCCTAAGGGCCGTAGCTTATGGACGTCAGTGACGCTGTGATTGGCCTCTTCAGAGAAGACCTCTCGCCTAACGCCGGAACCGGTGCTTCGTCCTCTCATCCAGCTTTACCCCGCTCCGCAGGTCATCAGCTGTCTGCCACTTTTCTCAAGGCCGTCGCTGGCGTAATACGCGCCTCAATAGACGGACGGCTCTTCGAAGCCGTATCTCACCCAAACGGCGACACCTCGGCAGTCGGGTCTATCCTCTTCAATGATCCTTGGTACGTGGGATCAATTCCTTAGCGCAACGGCGCAACAATTATATCCACAAAAACGTATAACAGACTTCTTTTTCGCCGGTAACCAATACGCCCATTCATAACGGTCTCTTTTCGTTTCTTCCTCCTCAGTTTCCTAGCAACCAGAACCAAGAAAAAGAAATGTCAACACTTACATCTCCGTTAGGGATTGGTTAATTAAACTGTCAATCATTTCCTGCAGCTGGCGAACAATGTTAACCCTTTGTTGCCCTGTTTGACCTGATATTGCCAGAGCACGAGCCTGATTGTATCTCTGCTGGTTTCCTTACATCAGATTTGTCACACACCCCCCCTTCTAGGCCCTTACGCTTGGGAAGGGTACTCTAATTGTCATTAGGATGTAATGGTATTTGCCAATATCCTTTCGTTAGATCGATGGTCGTTAGAAACTTAGCCTTCCCAAGATTATCTAGTAAATCCTCTATCCGGGGCATAGGATAGGCGTCAAATTTTGAGATCTCATTCAGTTTTCTGAAATCCAGACAAAAACGAGTTGTACCATCAGATTTAGGTACCAGAACTATGGGTGACGACCATTCACTTCTTGAGGGTTCTATCACTCCCAATTCTAACATTTCTTGAATTTCTTTATTAATTGATTCTAACTTTGCCTCTGGTATCCTTTAAGGTCTAATCCTAATTACGTCCCCAGGTTGGGTCTTAATTTGATGGTAGGCCAGTTTCGTCCTTCCTGGTAGACTGGAAAAAGTTTCTGCATACTCGTTAATAAGGTTTAGGAGCTCCCTCTTCTGACTGTCGGACAAGTCTTGATTTATATTCAAAGCCTCGCTCCCTAACTCTCCTTTTAATTGAGGAAACGGCTCCATGGGTTCCTCCTTAGTGTTAATCATGGTTATGCTTGTAACGGGTTCAGTCCACTTTTTAAGCATGTTCACAATTTACGTTTGTGTCTGCATTCTTCGATCGTTCTGCTTTACTTTATAAGTCAAAGGATCAAGGACCTCTTCCACCACATATGGACCCCTCCAGGTTGCTAGCATTTTATTTTCGGATGTCGGTAACAACACCAACACCCGGTCCCCTTTTTTGAAGGTTCTCAATTTAGAATTTCGATTGTAGTATTGTTCCTGCTTGATTTGACTTTGTAACACATTTTCTCGTGCAATCTTCTGTAGGTTCTCTATTCTTTCACTAGGTTGATAGGCATACTCAGTTAAAGAAATCTCTTGTCCCAGGTTTTCTTCCCAACTCTCCTTTAAAATGTCGAGTAGAGTCCTCACTGGTCTTCCAAACAATAACTCAAATGGCGAGAACCCAGTAGATGACTGTGGCGTGTTGCGGAGGGTAAGTAATATCCATGGTAAAATTCTGTCCCAACCCCTATCTCCGGGATCTATTGACTTGCGTAGCATTTGTTTTATCGTCTGATTATACCTCTCCACTAGCCATCAGTTTGTGGGTGATAAACCGCCGTTTTCAAATGCTTTATCTTCAGGACTTCACACACTTGCTCCATGACCGCTGACATAAAGTTAGTTCCACGATCCGTGACAATTTCTTTTGGTATCCCCACTCGGCTGATAAAAGGTATCAACACGTCACAAATGCTTTGAGTGTTTGTAGACTTAAGAGGGAACGCCTCTGGATATCTAGTTGCATAATCAACAACCACGAGGATGTACTTATGCCCTCTGGATGATGGGTCTAATGGTCCAATAACATCCATCCCAATTCTACTGAAAGGTTCCAAAACAATGGGCATGGGTTGTAACAGAGCTTTTTTAACATTTGCTCAATTTTTCTTTTGACATTCGGAACAAGTCTGGCAAAATCGGGATACTTGGGCATATAGTCCTGGCCAATAGAACCTTCCCAAGATTTTCTGTATGGTTTTATCTGTGCCCAAATGCCCTTCACCCAATTGTACATGGGCTACTTCCATAACAGTTTGGTAATACTTGCTAGGAACTAGTAACTGTTTTGTGAGATTTCCAGTTGACTCTTTACTGATCCGATAGTAAAGCCCTTTCTCCTTTATGAAACAGGGCCCTTTTCCTGAGATACCGTCTTGAACACTTGACCTAGCATTTGCCAAAAAGGGGTCCAATACTTGAGCCAAGCGAAAAGTATCGCCCCCTTCATTGATTCTCCAATCCACCACAACAGGGAGAACATTTCTTTCCCCCCAGTCCTTCTTCAATTTTCTGATTGTAGCTTTTGTTTTCTTTTCCTTAGCTAAAGCTACGGGGAGGTCACAATGGGAAATTGGGGCGTTTTGCAACCAACTTTCCTCCACTTTCTTCACTATCTTGGCAAAGTTAGGGACATCAGATCCAATAAGGAGTGGCTCTGGCAATATCGGCATTACAGCGGCCCTGATCTCCATCTGTTCCCCAGCCACTTTTAAATTTATTTCCTTGGTAGGGTAAGATCTCACATCCCCATGAACACATCGTATAGGAATTCTTTTATTTGAAACTCCCACATCCCCCACTAGTTCAGTACTTACTACAGTCTGTAAGCTGCCGGTATCGACCAGGGCTCTTGTAGGTTTTCCATCAACCTCTGCCTTGCAAGTGCAGGTATATGGTGATCGTGGGGCCATTGCTGGTTCTTGCAATACTCCTTCTTTATGAATCTCTAAATTCCCCACGTCCATTGGTTCTATCTTGACTCTTTTAGGGCACAACCTCGCCATGTGCCCCTATTCCCCACACTCGAAACATTGCATCCCTTTTGGAATCACACTTGGTGGTCGTATCCCCGTTGGACTTTCACTGACAGGTCGCATTCTGGGAGGTTCCCACTCCGTCTCCCGGAGTATCGAATTAGGCCATCGGGAATTGCCTAGATTTTTGGACAGGGGATTATTCGCGCTTGTAGATGGTTTAGTATTTGACAAATAGTTCATTGAACAGCCTTGTCCTGCCTTTTGATATACAGAGGCTATGTTTACCGCCTCTACTAAGCTGGGTCGATGATGTTGGCGGACACAGCATTGCATAGGAATAGGTAGAGCTTCAATGAATTGTTCCATAACAATTTTCTTGGTCATCTCTGGAATTGTGGTGTTTGCTGTCTGTAACCACTTATCTCCCAGCTCATTGACCCTATAAAAAGTTGTCGTGGAGTTTCCTCTGCCTGTAACTTGACCTCACGGAACTTCAACCTATAGGCCTCTTCATCAAGACCTAAGCATTCCAGGACCACTCTTTTCACATCCGAATAAGTTGTCTCACCCGTTGGGTTGGCTGCCTGGTATGCACTCTGCATCTTGCCGGTCATAAGTGGTGCAATATAATGACACCAACTTTCATTAGGCCATTGCGCATTCCTGGCGACCCTCTCAAAATTGACAAAAAAATGTGCAGGATCTTCTCCAATGGAATATTTTTGTAGCACTGAAGCTGGTACTTGTGAATGCCTGCGTAGTGCGGTTGCCTCCAATAGTTGGGCTTGTTGGACTTGAATCGCCTGTTGAAAAGCTTGTCTGTCAGCTTGTGCCTGTTGATTTTGTATCTGTAATGCCTGTTGGAGAAGTTGTTGACCTTCACTCAGTGTTTTAATGAGTTCCTCCATGGTGTTCTAACTGGATCCCACTTCTGACACCAAAATTGTAAGTCGGTATTCTGTAGGCTATGAAATAATACACTGAGCCTGAAAGTAGGTTGTTTTTATTGTAACAATTCTTTTATTAACTATAACTTTCTCGGTTTGTAGGTAAAAGGATACGTCTTTAACTCTCCTGATGAACTTGTCTTGAAAATGGCTTCATGCAGAACAGCAGGATTTTCCCCAGGTAAGTCTCTAAGAATTACTTTCACAAGTTCTCAAAGTCTTTCTTTTCTTTAACTTTCTTTCCTTCTTGACTAGCTTGTAGCCCTTCCTCTGGCTCAAACTCCCTCTTTCACTCTTGAATATCGTCAATATTTATAATACGCCTCATGTAATTTCACATCTTTGTCTGTGCTGTATATTTCCTTCTTTATTATCTCTTATAACTGGATAATTCTTAACTTGTCTGTAACATTAACTGCAAACATTTTCATACGAACTTAAAAACATGGTTTATGCAGTCTCTTTTACTTTGAGCTTATGATTCCCTGCACATCAGCTCGTTTTATAAACTTTTGGTACTTCACTCAGCTTTGCGGAGTTCTCCGGTCATCTCATATGCCTTTCTGTTGCATTTAAACTTAAATGAACTGTTCGTACCTCAATGTCAGTTTCACTTCCTAAGGGCCGTAGCTTATGGGCGTCAGCGACGCTGTGATTGGCCTCTTCAGAGAAGACCTCTCGTCTAACACCGGAACCGCTGCTTCGTCCTCTCATCCAGCTTTACCCCTCCGATTGGCTCACAGAGGCTCCGCAGGTCATCAGCTGTGTGTCAGTGTCTGCCACTCCTCTCAAGGCCGGCGCTGGCGTAATACGCCACTCAATAGACGGACGGCTCTTCGAAGCCGTATCTCACCCAAACGGTTCGGTGACACCTCGGCAGTCGGGTCTATCCTCTTCAATGATCCTTGGTACGTGGGATCAATTCCTTAGCGCAACGGCACAACAATTATATCCACAAAAACTTATAACAGACTTCTTTTTCGCCGGTAACTAATACGCCCATTAATAACGGTCTCTTTCCGTTTCTTCCTCCTCAGTTTCCTAGCAACCAGAACCAAGAAAAAGAAATGTCAACACTTACATCTCTGTTAGGGATTGGTTAATTAAACTGTCAATCATTCCCTGCAGCTGGCGAACAATGTTAACCCTTTGTTGCCCTGTTTGACCTGATATTGCCAGAGCCCGAGCCTGATTGTATCTCTGCGGGTTTCCTTACATCAGATTTGTCACACCCTCCTAGATAAAAGATCACTGCTCCAATCTAAAATATAAACTAAAAAACTCAACATCAGCTCTAGCACTAGCCCTCCTAAGCTTCAAAGCATAGCTGGACAATCCTGCAACCCTTTCAAATTCTCTCCACTATCCATCCTGGAAGTGGAAAACATAATCCGTAGCCTCAAAACATCTCGATGCCAAGGCGACATATGCCCTGCACTTATCATTAATGAGGCAGCGAAGGACCTGTCACCTGCCATCACGTCCTTCATAAACTCCTCTTTTGATACAAGCACAGTCCCCACCAACCTAAAAGATGCATGGGTCCTCCCACTACTGAAAAAGCCTAACCTAAACCATGACATCCCCACTAACTTTAGGCCCAACACCACAGTGCCATTCGTTTTGAAAATTCTGGATAGGGCAGCCTATTTGCAAATACAGGCTCACCTAGAAACAAATAACCTCCTCGGTCTTATACAATCAAGGTTCAGACCCAGGCACGGAACAGAAACAGCAACTAATAGACCTTAAAATGCAGATCGACAACCAAAAAGATAAAGGCAACATTACACTCCTCCTGTTGCTAGATTTATCTGCAGTGTTCGTTCTCGCCAGCCAAAAAGTCCTTTGTAACCATCTCATCAGCCCACTTCTCTGAGAAAGACACTGACAGGATACAGTCCGTTTCTAAGCAAAAGGACGATGAGAGTCTTCTCCCCTAGAGCGGCGTCTGACCTTGCTCCAGTAACTTGTGGAGTACCACAAGGGTCCTGTGTGTCGCTGACTCTTTATAATATATTTACCAAGTCACTGTTTGATGATCTGGACTGCCTGGGTGTCACCTGCACTAACTATGCAGGTGACACCCAAGTCCTCATCCCGATCTCTGGCAACCACGACAAGGACTCCACTTTACTAAACAAAATGTACCTCTTTATTCAGGCATGGAGGGCAAGACATGGCCTCTGCCTTAATGATGAGAAGAGCGAACTTCTACTGACCGGCTCCCAAGCCAATCTAAACAAACTAGACACCTCCTTCAATTCATTCAACATAGACAGCATAATCATCCCAGTCTCTAAAAACATCAAGACACTTGGCATCTACCTTGATTCCACTCTAACCTTGATGAAACAAGTGAACACCATAGCCTCAGCTACAGCATACACTTGTAAATGAATACACTCATGCAGACCCTTCCTCTCACCAGCAAGCTGCTCCACATTAGCTAGAGAGCTTATCCTATCCAAACTGGATTACTGTAGCGCGCTCTACCTAGGCACAAGCAAACGCAACTTAAATAAGCTACAGGTCCTTCAAAATAACGCCCTCAGAGCGGCCTATAACATACCTAGATCTCACCATATCTCAGAAACTAGACGCAACAGCCACTGGCTGTCCATCACAAGCAGAATCTCGCTGAAAAGCCTGACTCTCACGCATAAGTGCTTATCCAATTCTGCACCTAATTACTTGGTGTGGAAATTACCAAAAGGCAATCTAACGGACCTGCTAGATCAGCGCAATAGAACTGCCTCACTATCCCAAGGTACAACCTGCAAAAAGCTGGAGGCAGTAGTTTCCCTGTACTTGCATTCATATTATGGAACTACTTACCTACCAACTTAAGAACAGAGCCTTCATTTACATTATTCAGATCAAAAACTAAAAGCTGGCTTTCTTCCCAGGAAACTTGTTACCCTCTTTTCCAGTCTCCACCGAACTGTGTTAATTACTGTATATATCACTATTGTATCATCTTAGCAACCTCTGTTTTTATGGATGTAACCTGTGTACACTTTCCCTTCTTTTACCGTATACTTTACTGATTTTCACTCCTATGTTAATACTATTTTTGACGTAACCTATTATTACTGTATACGTTTCTGTTCCCAACTCTTATGTAACCTATTATTACTGTATATATTGTTGTTCTCTATTCCTATGTATGTACCTATAACTTGCAACCTGACACCAATGTAACTGAATCAATGCGCCCAGATGCCTGAGGGCTTGGTGCGCTATACAAATAAACAAATACAAATACAAATTCAAATACGTTGGTAATGGCTTCAACCTTTCTGTAATCCATGCCCAACTCCCTTATCCAAAAGTATAAACTGGAAGTACAACACAGGATGTCTAAAAGCGGAATTTTTCTAAGGTTTGGCTAGGAGCTTGTTGTTCGTTAATCTTTGCAACCTATTGAATCAATATAAAAAGATAAACATTTCAGTCGTGCAGTGCATACCAGGCCGAGACCGAGGTGTGTCGCCTGATTGAAATCCTTAACAAATTTGGGGGCTCGAGTCCGGGATTGAGTCTGGTTACCACCCGTGACAGTCTAACACAGCAGACTAACCTGCAAGGTAGTGATACTTTGTGTGGTGGGAATACTGGTTTACACTGTACAAGCACCTCCCCAAAACAAATACTCTAAGTACCAGGCCTGTGTCTAGAAAACTAAAGCTAAATCAACCCCAAAATAGACAGAAAAGCAACAGAATACAGGTTACCCTTACATAAATAAATAAATTAAGAAAGAAAGAACATGTCCAAAATGACCGTAGTAGAAATCAATATGGCTAGGGAGCACCTTCTACACAAGCTATTTGTCAGAGGTGAGTGGCCAGAACAGGATGAAGAGGTCTGGCTACAAGAAATAACACAACAGGTCACTGCCATGAACCTGGATACGTGCAAGACGGGGGCCTATTACACCAAGCTTTGAGTGAATAGGGTGTCAAGGTTGTTGTCCGAGATGAGGTCAGCCATCTCTGCAGCCTGAGCGACTGCTGAGTGAGCATTGATCACCATTCTCAGGCAGCCTCTTCTAAACGGATGGCCGGTCAAATTATTCCCATTTCAGCTATCGCTACTTCTTGCAGCCAATAATCCTCTGTGCTGAAGATACCTTGGCAGTAGGTTTATCCTTTCAACAGCTGTGTTGTGATATGTAGTTTAGTAATTATAGGTTTTGAAAGGACTTGGACCACACCATCAGTGATTTTGTTCTATAGCAATATCCCAATAGCCCTAAAACTGTGAGCACCACCGCAGCCCCTCAAAAACCACAGCACACTCACACCAATTCTGTAAATCCATGTCAACGAACAGGCTAAATGCATTCATAAATTCCCCAAAACCTGCACTATTCAGTATTTTTTGAAAATCTCTAACTCTAGCCCCCTCCATTGGATATCGCTTTAAACGGAGGCGCTTTATTCAGGTGGCACCGAGATAGCGATATCTTTATTTGATGTTATGTTAAAGGTTCTTATACCGCACACTGGTGCCACCTGTGTGGTCTCTTGGTGCACTTTAAAAGAAAAAGTCTATCTTAAAAGATTGGATGCCGAGCTGTCTCGTTTTCTCCCTCGGACAATGGGTGGCCACCTTTACAAAATGGTTTTGAAGGGCACTTTAGATGCGGTGGCGTTTCAGAAGCAGATTGAGGTTCGCGCTGACCGTACAGCATCTCAGCAGCAGATTGTGGTGCGTGCGCAGACCGTACAGCGTCATTCCCAGTGCCCACCCTCTTTCTTCCCCCCCCATCCACCTCTATGGTAACTTTAGAGTAATAGGCCCTCCCAGCCAGTTGATGTAAGTATTTGTTAAGGTTTCAATAGCTTAAATGACAATTTGTTTTTAAAGCAAGTGGCACAACTAACACACTGGCCAATATATAAATTGTTATAGGCATGTGGGGCGAAATGAATATGTTTATAGATGTACATTTCCGGTTCTGACGGGTAGAATCCTGTAAGCGCATGTGAACATAAGCAAATCTCGTTTGGATTTTAAAACTTCATGGTGAAAGAAAATGCAACACAATGAGAGGCCATCTGCTCGGGTCATTAAGTCAAGTCACACAGCTTGCAGCCGTATGCTCCCTTCCTATGTATTCACCTACCATTCGCTCTAAGCCTTGGAGTCTAAGGGGCCAGTAGCCTTTCCGCGGGCACTGGGGGCCTGGCCCATCAACCTGTAATTGCTCTTATTGTAATGCTCTGCTTATACAGAATGATACCTCATGGGATGCTTCCTTCCGCTTTCCTCTATCAGACGATAACATGTGACTGGAGCCAGGAAGCCTGTGGACAGCTGACGCGGCAGAGGCGCCGACAAAGTCACGTCCTTTAGCTGTCCTGCAAAGCCTGTGTGCAGGACGCGGGAAACAGTCCTTTAAATCGGGACCGTACCACAAAATGCGGGATGGATGACAGCCCTAGAAGGGTATGCAGAACATCTATGCCTTCAGAGCAGATCCCAGAAGATCACACGCATCCCCTGCCCAGTGCTGGATTGCTTCCGTCTCCCACGTGACGTTGCTGGCAGATTAAACAAGCATTGGCGAAGTCAACCGATTTGTCGTTTGCAGTTTGTTGTTAATTGCGTATTCCATGTATAGGTATGACTGCAGTAAATACTTGGGCCATACATACTCAGTAATTAATAGTTCCAAGAACGTGTCCACGTTTGTGTTTTAAGGCACCTAATATTTAAATACCGTGTACAGCACCTTGAACAGAAGTCTTTTATACTAAATATGTTATGTCTATCGGATTTGCCACTGCATGTTTTACTTTCTAAAAACGCACTCCGTGTTCCCACAACTGTGCTTTCAAGACTTCTGGGCACAGTAAAACAGAAATCCTTGAACTAACCAGGTGAAACCGAAAGATAAAGTGTGTTGCTTTGTTTTCCCTTGTCCTGAAGCTAATTCTACAAGTACCGGAAAGCAAAGTAGGGTATGAGAGGCTGGTGGCACATGGCCAGAGTAAGTCACAGGTATGAGCTAGCTAGGATACTAGTGAGAGCTAGGGTGTGAGAGAGAGCTAGGGTGTGAGAGAGAGCTAGGGTACAAAAGGAGTGAGCGCTACGGAGTGAGAGAGAGCTAGGGTACAAAAGGAGTGAGAGCTATGGTGCGAGAGAGAGCTAGGGTGTGAGAGAGAGCTAGGGTGCAAAAGGAGTGAGAGCTATGGTGCGAGAGAGAGATAGGGTGTGAGAGAGAGCTAGGGTGCAAAAGGAGTGAGAGCTAGGGTGTGAGAGAGAGCTAGGGTGTGAGAGAGAGCTAGGCTGCAAAAGGAGTGACAGCTATGGTGCGAGAGAGAGCTAGGGTGTGAGAGAGAGCTAGGGTGCAAAAGGAGTGAGAGCTAGGGTGTGAGAGAGAGCTAGGGTGTGAGAGAGAGCTAGGCTGCAAAAGGAGTGACAGCTATGGTGTGAGAGAGAGCTAGGATGTGAGAGAGAGCTAGGGTGTGAGAGAGAGCTAGGGTGTGAGAGAGAGCTAGGGTACAAAAGGAGTGAGCGCTACGGAGTGAGAGAGAGCTAGGGTACAAAAGGAGTGAGAGCTATGGTGCGAGAGAGAGCTAGGGTGTGAGAGAGAGCTAGGGTACAAAAGGAGTGAGAGCTATGGTGCGAGAGAGAGCTAGGGTGTGAGAGAGAGCTAGGGTGCAAAAGGAGTGAGAGCTAGGGTGTGAGAGAGAGCTAGGGTGTGAGAGAGAGCTAGGCTGCAAAAGGAGTGACAGCTATGGTGTGAGAGAGAGCTAGGATGTGAGAGAGAGCTAGGGTGTGAGAGAGAGCTAGGGTGTGAGAGAGAGCTAGGGTACAAAAGGAGTGAGCGCTACGGAGTGAGAGAGAGCTAGGGTACAAAAGGAGTGAGAGCTATGGTGCGAGAGAGAGCTAGGGTGTGAGAGAGAGCTAGGGTGCAAAAGGAGTGAGAGCTAGGGTGTGAGAGAGAGCTAGGGTGTGAGAGAGAGCTAGGCTGCAAAAGGAGTGACAGCTATGGTGTGAGAGAGAGCTAGGATGTGAGAGAGAGCTAGGGTGCAAAAGGAGTGAGGGCTAGGGTGTGAGAGAGAGCTAGGGTGTGAGAGAGAGCCAGGATACACAAGGAGCGAGAGTTAGGGTGTGAGAGAGAGCTAGGGTACAAAAGGAGTGAGAGCTATGGTGTGAGAGAGAGCTAGGGTTTGAGAGAGAGCTAGGCTGCAAAAGGAGTGACAGCTATGGTGTGAGAGAGAGCTAGGGTGTGCGAGAGAGCTATGGTGTGAGAGAGCTAGGGTACAAAAGGAGTGAGAGCTAGGGTGTGTGAGAGAGCTAGGGTGTGAGGGAGAGCTAGGATGCAAAAGGAGTGAGAGCTATGGAGTGAGAGAGAGCTAGGGTGTGAGAGAGAGCTATAGTGCAAAAGGAGTGAGAGCTAGGGTATGAGAGAGAGCTAGGGTGCAAAAGGAGTGAGAGATATGGTGTGAGAGAGAGCTAGGGTGTGAGAGAGAGCTAGGGTGCAAAAGAAGTGAGAGTTAAGGTGTGAGAGAGAGCTCGGGTGCAAAAGGAGTGAGAGCTAGGGTGTGAGAGAGAGCTAGGGTGTGAGAGAGATAGGGTGCAAAAGGATTGAGAGCTATGGTGTTCGAGAGAGCTAGCGTGCAAAAGGAGTGAGCGCTAGGGTGTGAGAGAGAGCTAGGGTGCAAAAGGAGTGAGAGCTAGGGTGTGAGAGAGAGCTAGGGTGCAAAAGGAGTGAGAGCTAGGGTGTGAGAGAGAGCTAGGGTGTGAGAGAGAGCTGGGGTGCAAAAGGAGTGAGAGCTAAGGTATGAGAGAGAGCTCGGGTGCAAAAGGAGTGATAGCTAGGGTGCGAGAGAAAGCTAGGGTGTGAGAGAGAGCTAGGGTGTGAGGGAGAGCTAGGATGCAAAAGGAGTGAGAGCTATGGAGTGAGAGAGAGTTAGGGTTTGAGAGAGAGCAGGGTGAAAAAGGAGTGAGAGCTAGGGTGTGAGAGAGAGCTAGGGTGTGAGAGAGCGCTAGTGTGCAAAAGGAGTGAGAGCTAAGGTGTGAGAGAGAGCTTGGGTGCAAAAGGAGTGAGAGCTAGGGTGTGAGAGAGAGCTAGGGTGTGAGAGAGAGATAGGGTGCAGAAGGATTGAGAGCTATGGTGTTCGAGAGAGCTAGCGTGCAAAAGAAGTGAGAGCTAGGGTGTGAGAGAGAGCTAGGGTGCAAAAGGAGTGAGCGCTAGGGTGTGAGAGAGAGCTAGGGTGCAAAAGGAGTGAGAACTAGGGTATGAGAGTGAGCTAGGTCGTGAGAGAGAGCTAGGGTGCAAAAGAGACTGTCTAAGAGTTTGAAGAAGGATGTGAGAGAACTGGGGTGCTAGAGAAGGGGTGTGTTCAATGCTGCAAGAGAGACAGGGTACAAGCGGATGAGGGACACTAACTGTACGTGTGAAATTCCAAGGGTGTTGCAGTTAGAGTGTGCATGTATGTGGATTACTGGGGGGCGGGGGGTTGTAAAAATAAGTCCATGGAAAGTTGCAACCTCCTTATAAGTGTGAGTGGGAGGTAAGGAAGGTGCAGGAGGACGAGGGAGTGCAGGGAAAAGAAAGAGTGTGGTTCATAGAGAGAGGATAGTAAGTGTTGGAAAGAGTGAGAGTGTGGGAGAAAGAGAGAGCGTGGTAGAGTGAGCCTGCTGTAGAGGGTGGGCGTGTGCTAGAGTGAGAGTGAGCAAATGTAGAGAGAGTGAGGGTATGTTAAAAGGGGGGAGGGAGTGGTATAGCGAGAGGAAGTAGTATGTAGAGAGAGCGAGTGTAGTGGATAGAGGGCCGTTGATAGAGGAAAACGGGGAGTGCACCAGTAAGGTGGTGTCTGTTAGAGAGAGGGCTGTGACATATGGAGGGGGGAGTGTGATAGAGAGAGAGATAGGGTGGAGTATAGTAGATAGAGGGGCATGGGGTAGCATAAGGGATTGTGGTACAGAGGGGGGTGTGGTAAAAAGAGTAAGTGAATTTTGTAGAGTGATAGGAGGAAAGTGGGAGTGTGGTAGTAAGAACAGTGTGGTAAAGAGAGAGAGCGGGATGGGTATGATAGAGAGGGGACATGTTGAGAAATAGTGGAGCTAGAGGAGAAAGGGGAGTGTGCTAGTTGGTTGTGTGGTATAGAGAGAGAGGAGTGTGCTTGACAGAGGGAGAAATGTGCTAGAGAAAGATAGTGTTGTAGTGAGAGACGCATCGAGGGTTGTATAGAGAAGAGGGTGTGTTGTAGTGCTAGTTGGTGTGTGGGGAGGGGGAGAGGAAGAGAGAGATAAGTGCGATAGAGAAGGAGTGAATATGCCAAAGAAGATTAGTGTGGTAGTGAGAGAGGTGGAGAGTGTGGAAAAGAAAGGAGGGAATGTGATAAAGAGAGGGGAGAGTGTTGTAAAGAGGGGGGTGCAGTAGCAAGAGAAGGTGATGTGGTACAGAGAGAAGGGGGCTGGTAAAGAGAGGGAGTGAAATGTGTTAGGGAAAGGTAGTGAGAGGGGGCATGTGGTAATGATAATGATGTGTTATTTATATAGCGTTTTTATCCAAAGCGCTTTACAGAGCACATATTTACATACAATATCATCCAACCGAAATTGGTACGCATCTATCGACCTCGGAAGGATGAAAGGCTGAGTTGGCCTTGCCGGGATTCGAATCTTCGACCTGCAGATCACGCTCAGATAGCAGCAGCGAGCACTCAACCCGCTGAGCTATTTTACCGGCATGGTAGAGGTGGGGAGTATGGTAGAGAGAGAGGTTGTGGTACAGTGAGTGGAATGTGGTAGGGAGATTATGGGTTCTGAAAGAGAGAGCAGAGTGTGGTAGAGAGAGAAAGAGAGAGAGAGGGAGGGAGGTATGGTAGAGATAGGGTGAGTGTGGTAGAGAGAGGGGCAGAATGGTGGAGAGCGGAGGGAGTGTGTGGTAGAGAGAAGAGAGGAGAGTGTTGTAGAGATAGGGGATGTGGAGAATGTTGGCATGGTAGAGGGGAGGACGTGTTGTAGAGAGTGGGGTGTGTTAGAGATGAGGGGAGTATGGCAGAGAGGAGAGGGTGATAGAGAGAGGGTGGTGTACTTGAGAAGTTGGCATCTGCGAGGATGTGATTTTTATTAATAAATAAAATGACACAGATAATTGTGTTCCTGAAAGGGAGTTCGGCTAATCAGACCCCCCTTTGAAAATGTCCCATGCCAAGATTATATTACACACTGATACATTGCGGTAATCAGTTTAATGACATGACAGCACCAGCTCTGCTGTGGCAATGATCAGGTTCAAAGGTCACCTGTGCATCCCTGACAGCTGCTGTGACACAAACCACTGCATGCAGAGGTAGTAATTTAACTTCTGCACCTCTAATCCAAATTATTATTGTCTGCCCTAATCTGTCTAGTGGCAGGTATATCGCTAGATGTATAAGCCATGTCTGGTTGTGACATGGTGACTGTTGAGAGCACACAATTATGAAAGCCACATCAATTTGAAATCACACCAGTGTCAACTCAGTGAGCAGGGACTAAACTGATTTGTATTGCAGTCAAGGCTGAATGTTTCCACCGTTGCTTTGAGGAACAATAGTCAGATGCTGTCCTTTTCCATTCCCCAGCAGGGATGGACACACTTTCCCCCAGAACATCAAAACAGAGGCAGCACTGATATAACAAAGCCAACCTCAAACCTGGTTCTGTCACTTGATTACCTTTAAAGTCAATAGGCAGGGAACGGGGGCAGGGTTATCATAGCCAGAATGGGTAGGTAGGTCACGCTGGTTTGAGCACTGTTGATGGCAACAAAGCTGCTGCACAGGAAACGCCTGAGTCATCCTTGACCTCAACGTTAAACATCCTCTGCATCTCCAAATTTGAACGATGCCAAAGTTCTGCCGTCTCCGCATCTGAGATCCACTGAGTCTTCTAGTGTCTACAACTCAACACCTCTACATGGTCATCAGCATCTTCGAACTTCACACCGATGCTTCTGAAATGGCCCAACTTTGTTGAGCCTACTCGCTTCTGAAGACGTATCTCTACTTCTCTTTGCACCTTAGAACGCTGAGTCCTCCAGCGATGTCGGCCCAACGTCACATGCCACTGTATCTTGGACCCGCAAGTCAAGACCACTTCTGCACAGCAACAAATTGTTGGGGCCTGCCAACACTGAACCACGAATTGACACTGGGTCGATGTGAAATGCGACAAAGACTCCTGGTTCAATGCTGAAAATCACAGCTCAATGCTGTTGAGCCCCAGAGATGAGAATAAGGTACCGTGAAGAGGCTCTGTCCCACGGATCTACTATTGGTACCATAGTGACTTTTAAGCTGTTTTCTCACAAGGCATTTTCTTAACACTGACATTGTGCCAATGAGTGTCTCAACACCTCTGTTCATTTACCTAGAAATGCTATTCTACAACTTGGGGTGGATTTTTACTTGTGACTTGAATTAATGATTTGCATTTTTATTGTTCAATTACAAGTCTATATAGTTGATATTCTCTTATTTTGAACTATAGTGCTTAAGTTACATGGGTTGCTAATGCTATCACCTCACACTGCTTCTGAAGATATAGTCTGCCCTTCGCCTGTGCTACCACACAGGGCGAGGAGGTATACCTTTCGGCTGTGCCTGTTTCATTTTTATGATTGGGATCACTGTTAATTTAGTAGTATTTTGAGGCTGAATAGGGGGTTTGACCACTACTCATGCCTGTACTCATTGTCACAGATGGCCTCAAGAATAAACCAAATCTCTGAGACTGTTCAAGGTTTTTTCTTGAAATCTTGGAGAAGGGCATCACTAAGGGCCATCCCTATCGCTCACATCTCCAGTGGACTTGACCCTCCTTAGCCCAGGCATCCCAAACCCCCAAGATAGTCACTAGAGATCGGTAACCCCGACTATCAAACAAATGACTGGCTGGCCATCATGAGGCCTAAAGGCAAATGCCTCACCTCATGTCTCCTGCTGGGAATCCCTAGGTGATTCCTATCCAGGGATCTCAAAAAAAGCAAATGGATTTCACAATTGGAATAGGGGCATTCCAATTGACCAGGCTCCACTTTTTCTTCGCTCTTACACCCTCATATTCTGTGCCCTGATCTTATCCCTTGCTCCTTCCTCCTCCTACTCTACTCCCTGTTCTTTCTCCCACCTTCTTTCTATTCTCTGTCTCTCTATCCTCTGTCCCTCCAATGTTGTCTCTCTAACCTCTAATCCTTACTTCTACCCTCTGTTCTCCTACACTTTCCTCTCCACTTTACATCCCTCCCCCATTCTACTATTCTCCCGTCTACACTCTACTACTCTCCCCTCTCGATACTACTGCTCTCCCCTATCCACTACTGTTAAGGTCCCAAGACCGACCTGGCTGCATGCTCACCTCCTACCCGGGAGAGTATGGCAACCATGGTTCCACTTACTCCATCGGACCGAAACAGCTCTCCAACATAGTGCTTCTACTAATACGTCCCACCCACACCAAAATGGCTGCTATTGTACCGTCACAATGATAGGAATAACGTAAGATACATCACATGACCATGACATTTCATTTTAAAACACTGAGACCAGAATCAAATGGTGTCTTGCAATGCAGATGCACCGACAACTGCTATGATCCACATAGGTATTTAGCATTTCTTTGTCATTTTTATCAGTAACAGTCATTGATACATTACTCCTTAATATATGTATGATGTAACGCTCACCTTCAAAGGTGATGTGTAACACACGGTTGGCTCTTTGGGCTGGACCTCTGTGCACTGTATGTCTGACTCGAAGAGTAAGATGTCTGCAGATAGAAAATATGGGATTAATGAACTGGGGTTATTGGGTGCCTCTCTCCTCTTCCCTTTCTCTAGTCCTGTAGAACCCCAAAGGTTAACGCCCTCACCTTAGGTAAGTGAACGCCGAGCTCTCCATCTGCCTCGGGGCAGGGTGCCGTAACCAGTTTCTTCACTGGATAAGGGTGCAGGCCTCTTGACCTCAGAGGACTGCTGTCCTTCG
The DNA here is from genome assembly GCF_040938575.1 of Ambystoma mexicanum. Classification (NCBI taxonomy): domain Eukaryota; kingdom Metazoa; phylum Chordata; class Amphibia; order Caudata; family Ambystomatidae; genus Ambystoma; species Ambystoma mexicanum. The sequence continues at coordinate 311,819,493 of NC_090921.1, forward strand.
TTAACTGCACAAACGGTAAGTTCTGGGCACTTCAAATGTCTTAAAAGTCTTTTGTAATGCTATCTCTTGTTTTGCAGGGTTCCGGCGATGGCGGATGGCGGGCTGATGAGAGTTGAGGATCGAACCCGCGTGAGGAATAGAAGCGCCTGGAAGCACGTAAGTAAGCGCTTGTAGCCTGCTTCACGATGCGCACTAACTGTCCCTTTTATCTTGCAGGTACAAGTTCGGAGCTTTAGAGAAGCTGAAGGGTGCTGGAATACCCACTGGATTCGGCGTGGGAAGGAGTAATGGCACGTGAGTAATAAAGTTGCCCAATGTCTTTAAACGCACCTTCTTTTGTCTTTCAGATGCGGGATGCAGCGCCGAAGGCCTCCGGAGCGTGCGAAGAGCTGGTAAGCTTTTGTCTTTCAGATGCCAGAATGCAGTGTGAAGACCTCCGGAGCATGCGAAGAGTAGGTAAGCCTTTGTCTTTCAGATGCCGGAATGCAGCGCGAGGCGTTGGTGACAGCCGATGGACCAGGTAAGAGATGCGCTGCCACTGAAGACTGTAGTGCTAACCTGTTCTTTCTTTGTCTTTACAGGTGCTGCTGAAGACTGGATTCCAGGATGGTAAGCCTTTGTTCCCTTAGGCCCAGGATCAGAAGCAGAAGACACGATGAGCATTCTGCTGCAGAGAATGCAGAATAACGCAAAGCAAGATTCATCCATCGGGTGTGGTTTAAATAGCCTCCTGTAGTGCTTAGGTGTCTCCTTCCACAGCCACGCCTAGGTAAGAAAAGAGTTCCTGCTTTCCAGAAGAGTTCCAGTGTTCTGAACCTAGGGAGTGGCTCCTGGCCCACCCAACAGGAAAAGTAGTCCCAAACAGAAGAGGATCAGGGGTTCAACTGGCAGGTAAGTAAGCAGCATGGTCTGCTGCAGGTAAGTCCACCCAAGCATTATGAGCCCGGCGCTTCCAGTGCTGGGACTGGGCATCTTTATGAGCCTGGTGCCACTGGCGCCAGGCCAGGGTCCAAAAGGTCCCAATTGGGACTGGCTGGCACTCGGAACCGGGGTTATGGGTCTGCTTCCAAGGGAGTCGGGCAAGTCCTGATCTTTTGGAAGCAGAGATCATGACAGCACCCCCCCTCAAGGCCCCTCCCAAACCAGGCTTCTCCGGGGGTTTGGGTTTGTTAGGAAATGTTCGATGAAATCTTTTGATTAGACGCGGCGCGTGGACATATTCTGCAGGTTCCCAGGATCTTTCTTGGGGATCGTAGCCTTTCTAGTCAATCAGGTAAAATAGTTTAGATTTGGAGATCTTGGAATCCAGGATGCTTTTGACTTCAAACTCGAGTTCTCCATCAACTAGAATAGGTTTTGGAGCTGTAGTTAGTCGGGTTTGAGGTTGCACGGGTTTTAATAGAGAGACGTGGAAGACCGGATGTATCTTCATGTGAGGGGGCAAGTCCAACTTGACCGCTACTGGATTTACTATGGTAGTGATGGATTAGGGACCAAGGTATCTTGGATTGAATGTGCGTGGTCCTTTTAGAGGTAGATATTTGGTGGATAACCAGACTTGATCTCCTACTTGATATTGGGGGGCTTCCTTCCGATGTTGGTCTGCTCCTTTCTTGTATTGTTCTTTAGCCCTTTGAAGGTGAGAAACGGCTTCCTTAAAGGCTTGGGTGATTGTAGAATGCAGGTGGTCTACTGCTGGTGTTCCAAGATCTTGGAGTGGATCCAACTCCGAGGTTCGAGGGTGACTACCGTATAAAAGAAAAAACGGGGTCTTCCCAGTTCCCGAGTGGACAGAGTTATTGTAGGCATATTCGGCTATCCAAAGGATATCTTTCCAAGTTTTTTCAGTTTGTTGTAGCATGCAGCGCAAATACTGTTCCAGAGTTTGATTGGTCCTCTCGGTTTGTCCGTCGGTTTGAGGGTGGTGGCTGGTCGAAAGTCTCACATCAACTTGAGCCGACCGACAGCAACTTCGCCAAAAATGAGAAATAAATTGACTACCTCGATCCGAAATTAGAACTGAAGGAAAACCGTGCAGTCGGACAATGTTTTCGAGAAATTCTCGGGCCAGAGAATTGCTGTTGCTAAGCCTTTGAGTGGAATGAAATGCGCCATCTTGGAGAATAGGTCCACGATTACTAGGATCGTATTGTATCCGGAGCATGGAGGTAGATCGGTGATGAAGTCCATAGAAAGCGTATGCCAAGGGCGAGGCGGGATGTCAATAGGGCGTAAGAGGCCGGCTGGTTTTTCCTTTTGACTCTTGTTTTGGGCCCATACTCCACAGGACATTATAAAGTCTCTGATATCTTTTTTCCAAGACGGCCACCAGAAGTAGCGCTTGATCTTTTCCGAGGTCTTGGTCATACCGGGATGTCCTTCCATTAAAGAATCGTGATAACAAGAGATTACCTTTTTCTGTAAATCTGTGCTGGGCAGGTATAACCGTTCTTGGAAATATAATAGGTTGTCCTTCACCGTAAAGTCCTTTCCCTGCAGATGCCAATTCTGTATGTCTGCTGGAGTTACCAGTAGCTTGGCTTTATCCTTAACTTCCTCTATGGATTGTGTGGCGATTACACCTAGAATTCTTTGTTCGGGAATGATAGGTACAGGTTTAGGATTGATCAAATGTTCTTCCACTCCCATCCGAGAAAGGGCATCAGCTTTACCGTTTTTTATACCAGGTCGATAGGTAATTATGAAGTCAAACTCGGCAAAGAATAGTGCCCAACGGAGTTGCCTAGAGGATTGAGCTTTTGCGGTTTTCAAATATTGCAGGTTTCGGTGATCTGTAATCACAGTAACGGTGTGTCGGGCCCCCAGAAGATAATGCCTCCAAGCCTTAAAGGCGGACTTGATAGCTAGAAGTTCCTTATCACTAATAGTGTAATTGATTTCAGGAGCCGAGAATTTGCGGGACCAAAATGCCACGGGATGCAACTGATTGGTTACTAGGTCCTTTTGTGATAGAACTGCCCCCATGGCAAGGCTCGAAGCATCAGTTTCAACGATGTAGGGGAGTTCTGGGCGAGGATGTTTTAAGATCGGTGCAGAAATAAATCTAGTCTTCAAATTCTGGAAAGCTTGTTCCGCCTCGGTAGACCATTCAAAACGTTTGTTTTCCTTTAACAAGGCGGTGATGGGCTGGACTATTCGAGAGAATTCGGGGATAAACCTGCTGTAAAAGTTAGCGAAGCCTAACATGCTTTGAACACCTTTTACGGAGGATGGCGATGGCCATTTGAGAATTGCATCGACCTTCTTTGAATCCAAACGCACTCCGCTAGGTGATAATATGAATCCCAAGAATTCAACTTCAGCCACGTTGAAAACACACTTTTCCAATTTAGCGAAAAGTTTGTGTTGACGCAATCTCTCGAGGACCATTTTCACGTGTTTCCGATGTTCAATTTCCGATGAAGAATAAACGAGGATGTCGTCAATGTAAACAACAACACACACATCTATGAGCTCTCTGAGGACATCGTTCATAAAATATTGAAAGGCGGCCGGGGCATTGCAAAGTCCGAAGGGCATGACCTGATATTCAAATAGCCCATACTTGGTGCGGAAGGCCGTCTTCCATTCATCGCCCTCTTTTACTCGTACCAAGTGGTAGGCTCCTCTAAGATCCAGCTTTGTATATATGCATGCTTTTCTGACTTGGTCCAGGAGTTCAGGGATCAAAGGTAACGGATATCTATTCTTAACAGTGATCTGGTTCAGGGCGCGATAATCTATACAAGTTCTAAGGTCCCCTTCTTTTTTTGGAACGAAGAACAAAGCTGAGGAAGCAGGGGACTTGGAAGGACGAATAAACCCATTCGCTAGGTATTGATCCAGGTATTGTCGGAGGTGAAGATTCTCAGGCTCGGTGAGGGCATAAATTCTAATACAAGGAGGAGTAGATCCAGGTATCAGGTCTATCTGGCAGTCATAAGACCTATGAGGAGGTAGAGAGTTAGCCTGATCCTTCCGGAAAACATCTTGGAATTCTAGGTATTCAGGAGGTAACTGGGGAGCCTCTGAGGAAATTGCTGCCAGTGCAACACCAGGTTGAGGGTGACAAGTAGAGACACATTCTGGAAACTGAACCGTTCTTGCTCGCCAATCGATCTGAGGATTGTGCTTCTCTAACAAAGGAATTCCTAGAATAATCTGGAACTGAGGGGCCTTGATCACATCGAACACGATCTTCTCATGGTGTCCATCTTGACTTACTAGCGTCACTTCTTGGGTGGTATGCGTTACTGGTCCGGAGGCTATCTCCGTACCATCCACCGTAGTAATGACGTCCTTTACAGCCTTTGGACAAAGAGTCAGATTCATCCTCAAAACCATTTCATGATCCACAAAATTGCCGATGGCACCGCTGTCGACGTAAGCTTCAATCGCATGTAATCGATCCGGATGTTCAGGGCTAATGAGGACCATAGGTATCACGAAATGCGAGGTCACGGAACTGGATTTAACGCTCGGCAAGAGGACCTCTATTCTTGTCGGGCGAGGTCGTTTCCCTGCTCAGAGTTTGTGACCCTGGTAACTGGAGCTCCTACTGCCTTCTTGGCTGGTTTCACCGGACAATCTCGAAGAAAGTGCCCCGAGTTTCCGCAATAGAGGCATAATTGCAGCTGTTTTCTCCTTTCCCGCTCCTTTTGTGTTAGTGGTCCTTTCAGGCCCCCTATTTGCATGGATTCCCCGGAGTCTACTCCTTTGGTAGGAGTTGGTGGTTTGGAAAATACTCGAGCATCAAACTTGGAACGATCGGCCTTCCTGTTCTGCAGTCTGTGGTCAATTTGAACGACTAAGTCAATATAGTCCGAACAGTCTTGCGGGGGATTCACTACTTGGGCTAACACATCTTTGAGCTCTCCACGTAGACCTCTATAAAACAGCGTAATCCTTTTGTCCTCAGGCCATCGAGTTTCCACTATCAGTCTGTTGAAAGACGCAATATAAGCCAAAAGGTCTTGATTACCCTGTCGCAATGAAAGGAGCTCATTGTCCAAGGCCTGCCCCTGTGAATGTCTTGCAAACAGTTTTTTCATACTGAGCTGAAAAGCTTGAAAATCATGGAGAACCGGATCATCTTGATTAACTAGAGGGATCGACCAGTCTGCCGCATTGCCACTAAGGTACGAAAGCACGAAAGCTACCTTAGCTTGATCAGTTGGAAAGGCTGCTGGCTGGCATAAGAAGTGCAACCGGCACTGATTAATAAATACTGCAAACCTCTTTGGGTCACCAGAAAATCGTTCGGGCGGAGCCAGAGGTACATTCCCAGGTAGGTTGATCTGCACTGGGTTCGTAGAGGATGTTGAAGGAAGATTTGCCCCTGATGCGGGTAACGGAGTTTGTCCGGCTTGTGATTGTAGCAATTGTCTAGCGAGATCGTCTGTTCGCTCCTTGGAAATAATCAGTTCCCTTCTTAGAGCATTCGTTTCCTGACGGGCTGCATGCACTTCTGCTCTTAGTTCCCCAAGTAACTGGGCTAGCTGGTCGGTATCCGAGGTTTCCATAGCGCCTGGGTGGGAGTTTTGCGGTAGGCTTTGCGTTCTGTAACGCTCACCTGATTCCCGCAGAGGCGCCAGTCTTGACTGGGTGAATGCCGTATCTTCAAAGGTGATGTGTAACACACGGTTGGCTCTTTGGGCTGGACCTCTGTGCACTGTATGTCTGACTCGAAGAGTAAGATGTCTGCAGATAGAAAATATGGGATTAATGAACTGGGGTTATTGGGTGCCTCTCTCCTCTTCCCTTTCTCTTCTCCTGTAGAACCCCAAAGGTTAACGCCCTCACCTTAGGTAAGTGAACGCCGAGCTCTCCATCTGCCTCGGGGCAGGGTGCCGTAACCAGTTTCTTCACTGGATAAGGGTGCAGGCCTCTTGACCTCAGAGGACTGCTGCCCGGCGTTAACTGCACGAACGGTAAGTTCTGGGCACTTCAAATGTCTTAAAAGTCTTTTGTAATGCTATCTCTTGTTTTGCAGGGTTCCGGCGATGGCGGATGGCGGGCTGATGAGAGTTGAGGATCGAACCCGCGTGAGGAATAGAAGCGCCTGGAAGCACGTAAGTAAGCGCTTGTAGCCTGCTTCACGATGCGCACTAACTGTCCCTTTTATCTTGCAGGTACAAGTTCGGAGCTTTAGAGAAGCTGAAGGGTGCTGGAATACCCACTGGATTCGGCGTGGGAAGGAGTAATGGCACGTGAGTAATAAAGTTGCCCAATGTCTTTAAACGCACCTTCTTTTGTCTTTCAGATGCGGGATGCAGCGCCGAAGGCCTCCGGAGCGTGCAAAGAGCTGGTAAGCTTTTGTCTTTCAGATGCCGGAATGCAGTGTGAAGACCTCCGGAGCATGCAAAGAGTAGGTAAGCCTTTGTCTTTCAGATGCCGGAATGCAGCGCGAGGCGTTGGTGACAGCCGATGGACCAGGTAAGAGATGCGCTGCCACTGAAGACCGTAGTGCTAAGCTGTTCTTTCTTTGTCTTTACAGGTACTGCTGAAGACTGGATTCCAGGATGGTAAGCCTTTGTTCCCTTAGGCCCAGGATCAGAAGCAGAAGACACGATGAGCGTTCTGCTGCAGAGAATGCAGAATAACGCAAAGCAAGATTCATCCATCGGGTGTGGTTTAAATAGCCTCCTGTAGTGCTTAGGTGTCTCCTTCCACAGCCACGCCTAGGTAAGAAAAGAGTTCCTGCTTTCCAGAAGAGTTCCAGTGTTCTGAACCTAGGGAGTGGCTCCTGCCCCACCCAACAGGAAAAGTAGTCCCAAACAGAAGAGGATCAGGGGTTCAACTGGCAGGTAAGTAAGCAGCATGGTCTGCTGCAGGTAAGTTCACCCAAGCATTATGAGCCCGGCGCTTCCAGCGCTGGGACTGGGCATCTTTATGAGCCTGGTGCCACTGGCACCAGGCCAGGGTCCAAAAGGTCCCAATTGGGACTGGCTGGCACTCGGAACCGGGGTTATGGGTCTGCTTCCAAGGGAGTCGGGCAAGTCCTGATCTTTTGGAAGCAGAGATCATGACATATGATTTCCTGGAATTCAAGATTTACTCTTTTCTCAGTTCTTGGTTGTTCAGGCCAGGGTCTCTGTCCTAGAAGTTGAATATCTTCCAATAACAAAAGGGGCAGGGGTTTCACAGGTATTCTACATTCCCTAATCCTCTCAATCTTGTCCTACCCTACAGATGTAGACCCCTGTTGCCAGGAACTCTCTCGAGTCACACATGATCAATCACCTCCACCTATTTAGGTGAAATCCTAGTGGTTGTCCATTGATTAATCTCTAGGAGTTAACCTAGATAGGGGGGTCTGGGCCTAATCCTCCTTGGCTCTTAAAAATTATTCAAGTCCTTCCTGTGAAACCTCCCGGAACCAGGTACGCAACAACTACACTGCATTCCTCTCTCACCTTCTCCCACAAGTCAGCCTCCTTCCACTATCCCAGTCACCTTAACTCTCACTATCAATCACACTGCTACACTCTCCCTTATCCCCACTCACTCACCTAACAAGCACTGTCACATGCAATTATCACTTTCGCTCAACAACCAATACTTCTCCTTGCACACGCTATCTGTAATCCTTCCATGATCCACTGTCCCTCCATTCCTCACCTTTGTTGGTCTGCCTTGTCCTCCCTGGACCTTACCCAAACAACCCACACTACTCTGCTTTCCGGGTTCCCTTTTATGATACTCCCCTTGCTATTGCCCCTAATGCCCATCTGGATCCCTGGGCTAACCATTAGCCGGTTCTTTTGCCAGGGTTGCTTTGGACATTTGTGAGGCTTTAAAAGGTCTCTGAAACCTGCCCCCCTCCTCAAACACGGGTCTGCTGAAATTTCAAAACAGCTTGTGAAAAACAGTCTGTTCAGAGTTCGTGGAACTGTGCTCTCTAAGCACCGGACTATTGGGGTTCCAAAAGGGTGGCCATCACTAGATACAGTCCCTAAGCTCTTCATGTGATCATCAAATGTGGGCCTGCCATAGTATTGCAATGACAGCACGTGAGAACAGCATTCGCTCTTCAAGTTCTTCAGATAGCCTACTGCACCTCCTAGATAGACAGTTAGATGCATTTGGAGGTAACTGGCTGCCAAACTTAGAAGTATTTTGGGGGCAGGAAATGTGTCGCACTTGGATGTGTTTTGGGGGTAGCATTGTGTCGCACTTAGATGTATTTTGGGGCAGGAAATGTGTCGCACTTAGATGTATTTTGGGGGCAGGACATGGGTGCACCTAGATGTATTTCAAGGCCAGGAAATATGTCGTACTAGGATGTATCTAGGGGGCAGGAAATGTGTTGCACTTGTATGTGTTTAGGGGACAGGAAATGTGTCGCACTTGGATGTATTTTGGAGGCTGTAAATGGGTGCAACTAGGGGTATTTTGGGGGCAGGAAATGTGTCACACTTGGATGTATTTTGGGGTAAGAAAATGTGTTTCACTTGGATGTATTTTGGGGACAGGAAATGGGTTGCACTTAGATGGATTGGATGGTGGACAATGTGTGTCACTCAAACCTTAGCCTGCCCATTATGTGCAGAAGATTTATGATGGTATCCATCCTGACCACAGTACTCAGAAGATTAAAGTGAGAACCGGTCCAATGTGCCTTGTAAATATATGAGGGCAGACCGTTTATTGCACCAAGAAGATGTACTAGGATAGAGTTTCCTCCGCACAATAGATGCACTAGGAAAGCCTGTCTATTGCAATGGGCCATGGTTTAGCACCTAGAAGACACATGATGCTAGCATGTCTTTGCTCTTAGAATAACTGTGAGGATAGCTGATGATTTGAACAAAGATCTGTGTGGGTAGCCCTGATATTTCATTTAGAATATCTCTGAGGATAGATTTGTACTTAGAACATGCATTAGCACAAGTCTCTTTTGCCCTTAACACATGTATCAGGATAGCATGCCTATTGCACTTAGCCTTGTTATACGACCAGGAAGTTTCTTGATGTTAGCCTGTCTTTTGCGCTAAATTTGTGATGATAGCCTAGGGATTGCAGAATGATATGCGGGTAGCCTAACGTGGCACCTAAATGATTCGACCATGTAGGTTTGTACATGTGTTGCACTTAGAAGAAATTGTCTATAGCAGCACCTGTATAGCACTTGAAGAATTGTGATGGTTAACACATGTATTGTATTCTGAAGATAGTGGGTAGATGAAGATGAGTGTTGCGCTTAAAGAAATTGCGTAGGTTAGCAGATTTCATGCATGTGAAGAACTGTGAAGGCTAGCACATCTATTGCTCTTAGAAGGAATTGGGTAGGTTCGCACAAGCATTGCACTTAGAAGAAAGTGTGTAGATTAGCAGATGTATTGCACATGAAGAATTGTGAAGGCTAGCACATGTATTGCACATTAAGAACTGTGAGGTCTAGCACATATAGTGCTCTAGAAGAAATGGTGAAGGTTAGCACATGTACTTCACTTAGAAGATCTGTGAAGATTATATGAATTTGAAGCGGAGCAGTGTGCTGCACTTTGATATTGTACTTAGAAGATGCCTGATGGTAGCTTATTATGGAACTTAGAAGATATATAGAAAGACTATAAGAATAGCCTGTCTATTGCGTTTAGAGAATCCTATGATAGCCTATCATGTACTGAGATGGCAGGTCTATTTGCGCTTAGAAGACTTTGAGGGTAATCTGTCTATAGTGCCTAGAAGAGCCGATAAGGGAAGCTTTTATTTTGACACAGATGATCTGATCACACAGCGAGATCAAAGATTTTTTTTTAAAAAAATGTTTATTCAATTTTCTGTTATAACAACAAACAATGAAAAAAACACACAATTGTGTACATTATCATATTACAATATCTCTATCTGATGCTCCTACTAAACTACCCAACCCCCCCCGCCAACTTGCCTGGGCATAGTGCCATTAACCTATACTTTCCCAATTAAACTGCATCTGCTGCTTCCAATTCATCTTGCAGAGCGACTTCACCATCATCTCAAGCAAACAAAGTCACAGCCAGGGCGATCCACCATTGTATGGCCCTTCCCAAGTCTAGTTTTTGTTCTCACAGTCCCTTTTCCCACACACCTGTTTTTGCCGTTATCCATTTTCCAAATCTGTCCACCATCTGGCGATGCTTGGTTCCTTTGCATCCTTCCACCTCATAGCTATGCTGCGCTTAGCTAATATGTACATCATATCCTTAATCTTGTTCAGTGGGTTATTCTTCGCACTCCTCTTATAACAGTCAAGCATGTAAGCCTCTGGGGTTTGTATTTCCAGTATGATACCTCCTTGGGCCGCTTTGTGTGCTACTCCCCTCCAGAGCCCCTGTGCAATTGGGCCCCCCCAGAACATTTGTAGAAGGCCTGCCTCCTCCACCCTTCATCTAGGGCATTCTTGTTTGCCCACACCCTTGAATTTTGCTATGGCAGCTGGTGTGAGATATGCTCTCTACATGATGTATAGCTCTATCAGTTGAAGCCTGGCATTTCTGGAGAACTTCTTATAGTATAGTGTTATATCCTTCCATTCTTTGTCTTCAAATGATTTGCCCAATTCCCTTTCCCATCTCTCCCTACACTGCAATGTTACCCTAGAGTGACTTTCTATTAGTATCTCATAGATCCTTCAAATGGTGTGTTCACCCTCCGCTACAGTGAGCAATGTCTCAATTTCTTCGCTCCCTGTGGTCTCTTCATTTCTTCTCACCCATCTATCTTTTAACACGCTTATCACTGTGTTATGTAACATACATTGACCTTTTATGTATATCTGTGCCTTCCTGCAACCCAGCAAAGTACATCATCCCCTGTTCGTTTAGTAGGTCTCCAACCGTAGCTATGCCGCATATTTCCCATTGTGATCGCACCATTGCCCTATTGCCTGGCATATCTGCCATTATCACCGATATAGGGGTTTGTGGTGAGAGAGGGTCAACAACCCAGATCACTTTACACGTCCTTTTCCAAATTTGTATGCCCATTCTCACCAGGTAAGGATAACTATTTTGCTCCCTAGTGGGTATCCAGATTAGGTCCCTGAGGTATCTGTTCTTTATGGCTGGGGTTGTAAGAGAGCTGTTTCTGTCTTGGGATCATCTGCCATTCATTGCACCACATACTGTAGTTGGCACGCTAGAAAGTACAACTCAAAATGGTATCTTCAACCCCCCATGTTCATAAGGCCTTTGCAATATGCTAAGAGCAACTCTGTGTCACCCTCCTTGCCAGAGGAAGCTCCTACATATTTTCTCCAAATCTTGGAAGAATTGCTGTGGAATATTATATGGGACATTTCCGAAACAATGCATGAGTCGCGGCAGTGCCACCATTTTCAGCAATGCCGCTCTTCCCATCATAGACAGGGGCAACTTTCTCCAAAAATCCATTGATTTCACCAACCCATTTTTAGCTTCTAGTGTGTTAAATTCGTGTTCCTTTTTGGGATTGTGGTATATGTTACCCCCCAAGTATCTGAAGGAGTCCTACTCCTTGGCAGGGGAAGGACCAGCAGTTCCTCTCCTGCCACTGTCGCCGTTTTAGCCAATGGGAGCCGACATGACTTCCTCTTGTTTATTCTGATCCCTGTCAATGTGCTAAGGTTGTCCAACACCCCCAATACATATGGCAGATTTATCTCTGGGTTGCACAGATACAGCAGCATATCGTCAGCATACATGGACACTATATGCTTCACCCCATCTATTTCAATTCCAGCGTCTATGTATTCCTGCCTCAGATAGGCAGTGTATGGGTTCAGCCACTATAATATTTAGCATAGGGGACAGGGGGCATCCTCGTCGGCTGCCCCTATATAATTGGCATTTGTCTGAGCATACCTTCCCTGTCCTGGCCCTAGCCATTAGCTTAGTGTATATAAGCTGTACCTACTTCATATTTTGTGCTCTTATTCCCATCTTAATCATTGTGGCATACAACCAATTCCAATGAATGGAATCTGTAGTGATGGGGCTGGAAGGCGGTGCAATTTAATAGAAAAGGACTTTTATTTCAGGATAAGGAGTCCAGCAGGAACAAGCATCAAACAAAAAATAAATAAAACTCAGGCACTTGAATTCAGTCTTCTGTTCCTTCTGCTGTAAGGCTGAACCAGCTGGGTCTGCAGGTCAGTCCTCGTACGCCCATAGTGTCTTCGGTGGGGCTCTCTCTCCCTCTGCTCTGCCATTCTGCAAGAGATCAGCAGTCCGTCATTGTTCTTTAGTTTATATAGGGGCTGGAGGGGTTTGAGCCAATCAGTAACGGCCTGGTCTGATTTTCTATAAATGTTTCCCCAAGCCCTGCACCTTTCCTCTCTGCTCAAAGATTGCCATGGTGTCTTTCCCGCCAACATCGGTGGAACGCGGGCGGTTGCTACCTCCAGGTAACGTGGGGACTCTGGCTCACTCGAAGCGCTGCTGAAAGGGGAGAATGGTAGGTTACGTGAAACAAGATGGGTTACGGGAGCGGATACTGAAATGAAACTATCATCCGTTTCCTCCTGCTCGGGGATAGTTACTGCATGCTGGTTATAGTTTTTATCTCCCTCCGTTTCACTATGAAAAAATGGAAGCTGGCGACACCGTTTTGGTTCCCTTTCTTTCATGTGTGCCAAGTCAGGGCCCCCATTTTCCACCCCTCCGTGCAGCCCCTCCTCGCTCCGGCGCAGTCTGAGACCTGGCACGGCTGGACATGCAGCAGAGTTTTCCGGCTTTCCTTCCATGCACCCAGCTTCGAGACCCACATGCGAGCCTTCGTTAACACGCACTTCCCGCCTCTGCCTTTCACTACCACTGGGACCTCCGTCCAAGGTTCTCTCCGCTAGTGTCCCGAAGCCTCAGCCTGTTCACAGAATAGAATGCCTTAGTCACGTTAAGTGAGGCAACCGCACACTGTTCTGTGCTGTCTCTCGTCACGTGGTGCAGCCTTCTCAGATTCTTCGCAACATTCCTCCCTGGTACATATCCAGTCTGGTCTGAATTGATCAGAACAGGTATTACTTTACAGAGTCTATTTGCCAAGACCGATGTGAGGATCTTACTGTCTTGGATCAGAAGCGATAATGGTCTGTAGGACCCACAGTCCGTGTCTACCTTGTTCGGTTTAAGTAGCAGGACTATCAAGGCTTCCCTTATGCTATCATGGAGGATGCCCTCAACATACGCCTCGTTACACACCTTGGCTAAGAGTGGTGCCAGCGTGTCTGCGTAGGCCTTATAAAATTCACCTATAAGTCCATCTTTGCCTGGGGCTTTCCTGGAGGGCAATGTTCTGATGGTGGCTACAACCTCCACTGTGGTTATGGGCATCTCCAGTGCCTCTGATTGCTGTGCATCTAAAAGTGGCAGAGTGATAAGATCTAGGGCATCTTGTAAGTTCCTCGCCTCATCTATCTGGAGTTCTGCGTATAATGCCTTATAATATTCAGAAAAGACTTCATTTATGCCTGCCTGAATACTTACCTTGTCTTGATCTATGTTCCCGATGGAGCATATAGGGGATCTGGTATTTTTGCATTCATACAGCCAGGCGAGAATTCTACTGAATGTATCGCCCTGTGCGTGACTCCTTTCTAGTTATCTCGCATAATTTAATTTCCCAGGCCTGTCCCACTGCACTAGACATTCTTGTTTCAATCTGATTACCTCTTCTACATGTTCTTTATTTTTGTTTGCTTTCCCCTCCAACCACAACAATGTCTTTTCCTTTTTCTCCAGGTAATGAACAATAGATCTTTGTAATCCCCCTGACTCTGCTGTCATTTCACCTCTGATGACTACCTTGTATTTTTCCCAGACCGGGCTCACCTTTTTCACGCTACCTTTGTTTATTGCGATGAAATCCACTTTACTTTTCCTAATGTGTTCAGCAAATGCTCGGTCTAATAATGATTCACTTCTCAACCTCCATGCGGGTATGGGCGTCTTGGGGCAAACCCCCGCCATTTTACCGTAAGTGGGGAGCGGTCTGACAGGATCCTAGCTAGATTTCCCGCCTCTGTGTATTCCGACACTTGCTCTTCTCCTACGAACAAGTAGTCTATTCTTGTATAGACTTTATGTGGGGCCGAGTAGTGGGAGTATTTTCTATCATTGCCATGGTGTACCCTCCATATATCTCTCAACTCTAAATGTTTCAGGAGTGAGTTTAACACTTTGGTTGGGGGGGAAGGCCGTTTGTGTTTGGTGTCTGATCTATCCATGGTGGAGTCTAATGTGCAATTGAAGTCCCCACCCCATATCAATGTCCCAACCCTATACGGTCCCAGCCTAGCGTACGAATATCTAAAAAAGACTGTGGCGTCATGATTTGGTGTGTAACTGTTCACAATACATACTTCTCGATTCTCTAGCATACCATGTATCATAGCCATTCTATCTTCATTGTCTGTCCTCATGGTTAATACATTAAATGGTATGGCTGGGTCTATCCAAATGAGGACCCCTCTTGCATATAATGAATAAATGTAACCCACTAGCACTCCTTGCAATGCCCCTGACAGGTTCTTCTGCTTTTGTGCATCTAAATCTGTTTCCTGCAGTAGTGCAATCCCCACTTTATTCCTCTAAATGTACATGCTTACTCTTCTGCATTTAACATAACTATTTAGCCCCCTGACATTCCATGTCATGATTTTAACAGTTTCAGCCATTATGTTCCTATACCCAGGGTACTGTTAGTGTCGCCAGTCTTATGCAAGCTATAGCAGCAATTATATGCAGTATTTTGCCATTTATGCCTTCACTCTCCTTCCCCCATTCCCCTTCAACTAACATTAAGCCAAACTCAAACATAACTTGGCCAGCCGTGCTAGGCACGCTAGGGCTTCCCCGTTTCTGCTCCATTTGATCTGGTCGGTAGACTAGTCTCCTGGCGCCCAACGGGTGGGCACTATTCATTAACCCTAAAATTGTCTCTTGTGGGAGTAGTGGGTCTGCTCCAGCTGTTACTTCAAAATTATATTGCTTCCCTACTTCTTTTTGGCATCTCTCTCAATGTTATCTAATCATTTCTCCTCTCCAACGTACATATCCGTGTTCCTCATCTATGCCCTAGAAGCCTGTTCAGGATCTTCCAGCTCTTGTCTAAGTACGCTGACTTTGCTCTGTAGCTTCTGGAATCTGGACGCTGTCCATCCAATCCTGTGCTTCCATCGGTGTCTCAAAGAAAAGTACTTTGCCATTGTGGATTACCTTCAACTTCACCAGGCATATCAACATATACTTCAGAGGTTCATAGTGATATTTTCGACAGTCAAAGTTTCGACATATCAAAGTTTGACACAAAAGCATCGAAAAAAATATGTTTCGAATGCATTTTTTAAGAAAAATTAGTTCAAATGTTTTAATTTAGTTTTTAAAAAACCATAACATGAAAAAACTGAATTTGAAACTTTTTATTCAGAACTTTGTATTAGGAACTTTTGTATGTCGAAACTTTTTTTTTCGAAAGTATGACTGGACACCTACTTCAGGCCCGCATTCCTGAGCCTTTTTTTCATTGTAAAGTATTGGGCCCTTCTCTTTTGAACCTGGAAGTTGTAGTCTGGGTATACTGAGATCTTCGCAGACGTGCTTTGTATTGTCCCTTCAGCTCTGGAAAAGGCGAGGATTTTCTATTGGTCTTTCTAATTTAAAATGTTGGCTATCATGGGCCTGGGCTGTGCTCCTGGTGGCGGCCTTCTGATGAGAAAGCGGAGTGCTCTTTCATTCGTAATCCCTTGCATAAGTTCTCCCGCTTCTATTTCCTGCAATAACAAGTTTTCAATTTATGTAGTTCCTTTGGGCAGCCCCATGATTCATATGTTATTTGAGCTTGCCTGGCCCTACGCGTCTTCGGCTCTATCTTCCACCAATTTTTGCAGGAGGATGTTGATGACTTTCGTTGTTTGCATCCTGACCTCTGTGTTTTCTTTGACTTGTTCTTCCGATTTTCAGGTGCTTTCCACTATGGCTTGTACATCTTGTGGTAATAGTCCCACATCTATTCCCACTGCATCGATCTTGAGTTCTAGTGTCTCTTGTAGTGCTTCAAAGGCCTCTAGGATCTGTTGGTTCCCTAGCTCTGCCTTGTCTGCTGGGGGAGATACCTGTTCCTTCACTTTATCTCCACTGTCCTCCCCTTGTCGGAGTAGCTGTCCTTTCGTGACATTTTCTATTGTAGTCTGCTTATTTTTAGAATTGTTGTCTTTGCTTGCCATCTTGCGCCACAGCTTTATTGGAGCCGCTGATATCTGGTACCTTGGAGGGGATTATCTTCCTCTATGATCTCCTATCTCGGTCTCTTGCCTCACTTTGGGATACGTATACTCTTGCTCTTGAGCGTTTTAGGGCCCCTTCTGATGAATGTCGTGCTTTGCTCTGCTCGTGTGGGTGGCTGCGTTGCAAGTGCCCTACTGGAGGTACCAACTCAGTGTGCGTTGCTGCCTGCAGCTCATTGGGCTTCAGAGACTTGACCTTCTTGCTGCCCTTCAAACCGTCTTGGTGTTGTCGTGCGGTATAAGCACCCAGGTCTTTATGGTATCTGCCGCTACTCTAATTACAATAAAACAGTACATCAGCTAGTTCCGCACCTTTCTTGGGTGTCCGCTTTATTCCTGTGTGCTGAGACCAGTGGGGAGCTTGCGGTCCGCCTATGTAGTCAACACTGTTGTGCCAGCTCACCCTGCTTTCTCTTGACCTTTCTCGCACCGAGTCACTTTCGCGGTCTCTAGTTCAGCCTCCTTCATAGGCTGCAGCTGTAAATATAGCAGATATGAAATTGCGCCTTGTCACCTCCTGTACTTTCTACTTGGCGTCTCTTGGATGTTGGGATCTTGTCTTGTATTGCCTGCACTTGGCAATATTACTTCTTAGCAATTGTGCAACGCACTGACCCTTGCTAATATTGTGCCGTCCCCTAGGAAGCACCTTATCATGTCCTAGCCTAGGTCTGTCCTGCCGAGGGCCTTTTTTGCCTCCCTGCTTGTGCGTTACTCTTTGGCACCTCCGCTTAGTTATGGCCAATGCACACGAATGTCAACACGCTGCTTATTTCTTGCAGTTAGTCTCATCTAGGGAGGGGGAAAGCCAGCCCCCTTGGAGATGTTGTCTCTTCTGGCACTGTTTAATAGTGCTTTTCGTAGTGCAGCGCTATAGTTCTGAGTGTGGTGGTAGAGAGCCCTCTTCAGTTCCATATGTTGTGGCGACTTGTTCGCAGGGTCCCCCCTGCCTCATTACCGCTTTCTTCGGTGCCATGGTCTTCTCCTCCGACAGCCCTCTCCTGTCCCTCCGTATGTGGCCGCTTTAGCTGCTCGCTGGGAATAATGCTCTGTCGCAGCAATGCTCCAGCTCCCTGCGTGATGTCATCCTTCATGTTACGCCTGCTTCAGCCCCCAGGCACCTCCCGGATCACTGACCTTTAATGCCAAGCTTCTTCTATACCCCAGCCTTATTGCAGCGACTGCTCCTCATTGTCCCTCGTAGTGTGTCAGCCGCGGCCCGGCTGCGTCGCTCCCTAGGACTCTGCTTTTCCTTTGTCCTTACTCACAGCCTTTAGCAGCAGTCTCGCCGATGTCTTGATCTTCCGCTAGTCGTTGCTGTTGTGCTCACTGGTTCATACGGCGTTGGATGCCCACGCGTGGGCATATCTTCCTGCTCACATTGTTGATTGACAGCTCGCTTCGTTTCTCTGCTGCTCAATGTCCCTTTGCCGCCATTTTGTCCACTTCGCTCGCGGCTGAACTCTGGCATGATATTTCTCTCTTTGTGGAGACGTTTGGGGCTCCCCACGTGGACAAAGCCACTCCGGAGTTCTCTGCAGACGCTTCCTTATTTTCCAGTTATTTTTAGTTGCAAAATTGAGGTATGGAGCCTCTCAATGTTCGGATCTGCTGGAGCTACTGGTGAGCATAACTGCCTCACATGGCTGCTAGCCATGCCCTCCACAGGGAGATCAAAGATAAGTTCCACTTCGGTTGACATCTGCCGCAGGCATGGCTTTCCATCCACACACATTAGAATGCAGCTGCGACTATGACAAATTTGGTCTAGCTGGACATGTAACATCTTCGTCTCCTTACACCAGACTTGCCTCATCACCTCTGCCATTAGAATTCAGCGACGGCCTACGACAATATTAGGTCTAGCTGGACACATAAGTCTCTTGCACTAGCACATTATTGTGACCCCCCTCAGCACCCATCCACATGCCTGACCTCTTGGGTTGATTACTGGAGCCTAGCCAGCCCACCTAATTCCTAATCTTGGCTAAATGCACACAATCATTCTAAGTCTTTTATGAGAATTTACCCATACCTAAACTTCGGTTCCCAAGGGCGTTTCCACCACAAGCATGAAGAGGCCATTGAAAAGAGAAAAGGCGCTTTATAAATGACTACTACTACTACTACATGGCTGTGGACCCCCTCACCCTTGCCAAACAGCATGGCCCTGGACCCCCCTCACCTCCCTCCAACAGCATAGCCCTGGCTCCTCCCTACTCCCCTCACCAATGACATGACCCTGTCCCCAACCCCGACCAAATGGTATGTCCCATGAAAACATGTCCCTTGTCCCCACCTCACACCCTTCCAACAGCATAGCCCTGGTCCCTTATGTAAGAAAGTCATGGTATCAAACTGCAAAGACAGACACAAGTGATCACAGTTCAAGGGTGTTTATTGAATTTCAATGGGTTGGCTGAACACCTATCTAAACCTAAATCTAAGGATGGGAGCAAGCTACGACCATCAAATAATAATAACGCAGTCCTTGTTGAGTCTGTCAAAATAAAAGGGCCTATACTAATAAAACTATTGCCAATCCTTTCTTATAAATGCAAAATTGTGTGGGACAATAGTGTATGCAAAAAGAAAAGTTTTCAAGAAATATGTCGGGATAGTTGAGCAGTTGGCTTCCCTTTCCACATTTTCAGCACAGGGTAAGGCGGCACGTTCGAGCTTCGCACACACTCTGGCTTGTCTGCCACGAGCATACAGTTCAAAGCATGGAAATCAAGGCCTTCTGCCAAAGACTCTTTTCCAAAAGCAGTCGCTTACTGCAGAGGGTCTGTCATAACAACCAAATCTCAAAGTTCCATTCCGATCAGGATTTTCACATGCACACGTTCTCGCTTTCAATGTTCATCATGGGTCTCCCTCCTTCAGGCTGAGACCCCCTTTTATCACAATGTTCACACTGGGTCTCCCTCATTCGGGCTCAGACCACGGATCTCCCTCAGTAACGGTTTTGTGAACTTCATGTGTCAGACCATACATGTTGGAAGTGTATTTTTCTTTTATAGCACAAAAACGCAACGCATGCTCCTTCCACCTGCTCCTTCCCCCTTTCCCCTCTCTGCCTGTCTTTTTTGCAATTTTCTCTTGGATGCACACTCATTTCTTACATCTCAACGTCTCATAAAACTGAGATTCTGTTCTTCCCTGCCACCACCCTTCATTTTACAGCTTTCGATCGCAGTCTGGTTGTCCTCTTTCTTTGTTCTTACACGCTGCCAATGCTGCTTGGTCCTGTCCTGTATACACATGCACGCTCTTTCCTTACCTGTCACTACATTGATTCTCTGTTGTCTTGACTACTGCTCCTCACTGCCTCTCTATTATCTGTTTTGAACTCCTCCATCCACCCCCTCTGTGGTCTTTCTCCCCATACCTATGCCACCATCCACGTCAGTCACTTTCCTGCTATCTTTTGAATCTCGTCTACTTTTCCACTTCCTCTGCATAGTTTTCAATGTCTCTGTGGCCTTCCCCCTCTTCCCCCCGAACCCCTATCTCTGCTCCCTAATCGCTCTTTACATTCCCACTCACTCTCTTCGATCTCAAATTTAGTTTCTGCTGAAAGTCCCTAAACCCCTCTGTGCTCCATCTCGTTTTCACTCTTTTTAACTACTGCCCTCCCAAACTTTGGACACCCTTACCTCTTCACATCAGATCCGTTCCCACCAACTGTCTTTTCTGTTCAGATCTAAAAAATGTCATGTTTTGAACCATGTCTTAATCCTACAAATGTGTCCATTTGCTCGTTCATGTTTTGTCTGTAGCGTGTAAATACAAATACGGTGTCCAATAGCCCAGATCACTTGGTGGGATACCTCCCAGTGCCATTGGCGGCTCTCCTAAGCGGACACCCACAGCCTGCAGTTTAAGGGGGTCAGTGTCAGTTTTGTGACATAAGAGAAGCTCACAAGCTGATTAGACAGGGCCTGGGGCAAGGAATGGCAGGCATACCCTTGTCACAGTGCAGACCCAGTCACACAGAAAACGCAAACACGTGACATATTTCAGCATTCATGACTGACACACATATGAAACACACCCTCAAAAATCTAAATCTACACGGCGTAATGGATTAAAAAAAAGAACAAAAAGTATTTCACACCCTTCCAACAGCATAACCCTGGTCCCTTATGTAAGAAAGTCATGGTATCAAACTGCAAAGACAGACAAAAGTGATCACAGTTCAAGGGTGTTTATTGAATTTCAATGGGTTGGCTGAACACCTATCTAAACCTAAATCTAAGGATGGGAGCAAGCTACGACCATCAAATAATAATAACGCAGTCCTTGTTGAGTCTGTCAAAATAAAAGGGCCTATACTAATAAAACTATTGCCAATCCTTTCTTATAAATGCAAAATTGTGTGGGACAATAGTGTATGCAAAAAGAAAAGTTTTCAAGAAATATGTTGGGATAGTTGAGCAGTTGGCTTCCCTTTCCACATTTTCAGCACAGGGTAAGGCGGCACGTTCGAGCTTCGCATACACTCTGGCTTGTCTGCCACGAGCATACAGTTCAAAGCATGGAAATCAAGGCCTTCTGCCAAAGACTCTTTTCCAATAGCAGTCGCTTACTGCAGAGGGTCTGTCATAACAACCAAATCTCAAAGTTCCATTCCGATCAGGATTTTCACATGCACACGTTCTCGCTTTCAATGTTCATCATGGGTCTCCCTCCTTCAGGCTGAGACCCCCTTTTATCACAATGTTCACACTGGGTCGCCCTCATTCGGGCTCAGACCACGGATCTCCCTCAGTAACGGTTTTGTGAACTTCATGTGTCAGACCATACATGTTGGAAGTGTATTTTTCTTTTATAGCACAAAAACGCAACGCATGCTCCTTCCACCTGCTCCTTCCCCCTTTCCCCTCTCTGCCTGTCTTTTTTGCAATTTTCTCTTGGATGCACACTCATTTCTTACATCTCAACGTCTCATAAAACTGAGATTCTGTTCTTCCCTGCCACCACCCTTCATTTTAAAGCTTTCGATCGCAGTCTGGTTGTCCTCTTTCTTTGTTCTTACACGCTGCCAATGCTGCTTGGTCCTGTCCTGTATACACATGCACGCTCTTTCCTTACCTGTCACTACATTGATTCTCTGTTGTCTTGACTACTGCTCCTCACTGCCTCTCTATTATCTGTTTTGAACTCCTCCATCCACCCCCTCTGTGGTCTTTCTCCCCATACCTATGCCACCATCCACGTCAGTCACTTTCCCGCTATCTTTTGAATCTCGTCTACTTTTCCACTTCCTCTGCATAGTTTTCAATGTCTCTGTGGCCATCCCCCTCTTCCCCCCCCGAACCCCTATCTCTGCTCCCTAATCGCTCTTTACATTCCCACTCACTCTCTTCGATCTCAAATTTAGTTTCTGCTGAAAGTCCCTAAACCCCTCTGTGCTCCATCTCGTTTTCACTCTTTTTAACTACTGCCCTCCCAAACTTTGGACACCCTTACCTCTTCACATCAGATCCGTTCCCACCAACTGTCTTTTCTGTTCAGATCTAAAAAATGTCATGTTTTGAACCATGTCTTAATCCTACAAATGTGTCCATTTGCTCGTTCATGTTTTGTCTGTAGCGTGTAAATACAAATACGGTGTCCAATAGCCCAGATCACTTGGTGGGATACCTCCCAGTGCCATTGGCGGCTCTCCTAAGCGGACACCCACAGCCTGCAGTTTAAGGGGGTCAGTGTCAGTTTTGTGATATAAGAGAAGCTCACAAGCTGATTAGACAGGGCCTGGGGCAAGGAATGGCAGGCATACCCTTGTCACAGTGCAGACCCAGTCACACAGAAAACGCAAACACGTGACATATTTCAGCATTCATGACTGACACACATATGAAACACACCCTCATAAATCTAAATCTACACGGCGTAATGGATTAAAAAAAGAACAAAAAGTATTTCAACAGATTCATGCCATGACAGTGCCAGTTGCCAGGTCAACCAGACAGTCACGTGCACAATATCCTTCTATTCTCCTGCTCACTATAACAATGGTTTGAGAGTTATGGTGGTGCGTTGTGCCACAAAATAATACCAAAAAAAGAAATGAATTACAGTGTGGTTTTTCTTTCTCCCTCACTCCACCACTTCTATAGGGCACCACAGAAAACCATGCGCCTCACTGCCAAGTGCTGGAATGGCCCTCGACCCCCACATGATTTCAGTGCCAGCACTAGAGTTTTCCTGCCCAAGGCAAAAATGGTCATGTGCACCCTCAAAAGCCTCCTATCACCTTTGCACGCAGCCACACATTGAGGAGGAGTACAAAGGGGGTGCTATAGACCAAGCCAAGAACCTACGCCAGACTATGGGGGTCATTACAAGTTGGCCGGTAAGGGATATCGGGCACCGGTAAGGAGACCGGTGCCGGTAATCCCTTACCGCCCAATTCCGAGGTCCCTTAGCGGGAACCGTAAAGGACATGTGGTCTGACCACACGTCCTTTACAGTTCCCGCTAAGGGACCAGGGCGCTAATAACGGGCCTGCTATTCGCAAGCCCATTATTAGCGCCCTCCCCATTCCCATTGAGCCCTATGGAGGCTCAAATGGGAATGGAGAATGGTTGGTTCAATGGGGACTTACCGGTCCCTACAGGGTCGGACTATACCGGTAAGTCCCCATTGAACCAGACCGGTGCCGGACCCGGTATTGGAGGCAGCCATGGCTACCTCCAATCTCGGAATGAGGCCCATATATTTTTCTTTCTTTCTTTCTTTCTTTCGTTCTTTCTTTCTTTCTTTCTTTCTTTCTTTCTTTCTTTCTTTCTTTCTTTCTTTCTTTCTTTCTTTCTTTCTTTCCTTCTTTCTTTCTTTCTTTCTTTCTTTCTTTCTTTCTTTCTTTTCTATCCATTATCTGCTTTTTTGTGCATCCATACATCCTATCCCATTCCATCCATCACATCCCCTTTCTGTTCCTTCCATCCACCCAACCATCCATCTAACCACTCTCCGTTTATATACTCATTCATCATCCACCTATTCTCCCTTTATAAATCTATTCATTGTCACTTTATTAACAATCCCTCTATTCTTTGTTTATCAACCCATCGATCCATTCTCAGTGTATCTATCCATCCATCCATCCATCCACCCATCCATCCTCCCTTTACCCAAAAATACATTCTCCCGTCAACGCCCATGTAAACATTCTCTTTATTAACCCATTAATTCTACCCCCTTCATCCATATATCCATTCTCCATTTATCATCCATCCTTTAGTCATCTCCCTAAGGGCTGGGGGAGGAGAGAGGATAGCTCATGGGCATCGCGCTTGTCTTGGAAGTAAGACAATGACAAGCTGCATGGGTACCGTATTTAGATGCTGGACTTTGGCATGAAGTGCAATATAAGAACCCAATTAAATGTGTTAGCTATAAAAGTCCCCTCATCTATTAACCCGTTGTGACAAATTAACTTCTGCCCTGCATCTACTAAGCACTAGCACTTCTACAATCCAAGCGCCAGCATAATCTTAAAGGTAAAACAGGCCCAGTTAAGAAATTTGACTCCTTCACCTTTTGTGGTAACATGGGCCGAGGGAGGGCTATACTCCCAAAATTGTTGTTAATGTGATGCAGTAGCGATCCAAAGCGCTAAGTATAACAGTCCAAAATAAAGGGATGTCCAATCAAGGTTCTGTGAAAATATATACACTTTAATTAATAACACCATGTACAATAACTACTAACTGGAAAAACACTATACAAAACCAAACCTCAGGAAAGAACACTGAATAAGCAAAGATAGCAAGACTGAGCAAGGGCACAGGTGTAGACTATGCTTTTGGCATGGAGTTTATTAAAATGGAATTTGATTAGCAGATTACCCTTTCAGAGATGGAATTACCCATACAATAATATTCATTAATAAAAGTCAAAAAAGCGAGGGCGCCCACACCCTTGCCAGATGGCAAATCCTCGCACCCAGTTCCCTTGCTTCCTCAGCAGATCCATCTATTCTTTCTTTATCCATCCATCATCCATCCACCAACCTATCTATCCAATTTTCTTTCTTACTTCCTTTCTCTTGCATTTTCTTTTTCAATTTCTTTCTTCCTGACTATGTTCCCTTGCCTCTCCTGCGTTTTCCTTTCTTTTTTTTCTTTCTCTGCTTTTATTCTCTTGCTTTCTATTACTAGTCATTCCTCTTCTTTCTCCTTCTCCCCATGTTTCGCGTTCTCTCGCGTTCTTCACCACCTGGTGCTGGATTGACACACAGTCCCCAGGTGACCAGGGCCACAGATAAAAAGACTAGAATGCTGAGCGGCCTTCCATTCCCACTCAGGCCAGCTCCCAGAACACCAGTCCTTCCACAGCATATCCCAGAAGAGCATGTGCCTTGCCACCTGGTGCTGGAATGGCTCGCAGTCCACATGTGACCAGGGCTACAGATGAAAAGTCCAGAATGCTAAGCGGCCATCCATTCTCACTAATGCCAGCTCCCAGAACACCAGTCCTTCCACAGCATATCCTAGAAGAGCATGTGCCTCACCACCTGGTGCTGGATTGACACACAGTCCCCAGGTGACCGGGGCTACAGATGAAAAGACTACAATGCTGAGCAGCCTTCCATTCCCACTCAGGCCAGCTCCCAGAACACCAGTCCTTCCACCACATATCCCAGAAGAGCATGTGCCTCACCACCTGGTGTTGGAATGGCACACAGTCCACAGGTGACCAGGACTACAGATGAAAAGTCCAGAATGCTAAGTGGGCATCCATTCTCACTCAGACCAGCTCCCAGAACACCAGTCCTTTCACAGCATATCCCAGAAGAGCACGTGCCTCGCCACCTGGTGCTGGAATGGCACGCAGTCCACAGGTGACCAGGACTACAGATGAAAAGTCCAGAATGCTAAGCGGCCATCCATTCTCACTCAGGCCAGCTCCCAGAACACCAGTCCTTCCACAGCATATCCCAGAAGAGCATGTGCCTCGCCACCTGGTGCTGGAATGACACGCAGTCCACAGGTCACCAGGACTACAGATGAGAGGTCCAGAATGCTAAGCGGCCATCCATTCTCACTCAGGCCAACACCTGGAGCGACCAGCACACCTCCACAGGACGCCCCCCGAATAGTTTTCCCCTAACCACAGGAGCTGGATTGCCTTGTGTTTCATGTGACACAGCCCCTCTCACCTTTGTCTCCCCTCATAGCCGCTTCGGCCAGGCATCCAGAGTTGGGCAATTGCTAATGAGTCCACCTGTTTGCCGCTCCATCTTTCCCTGCCTGACCACCCTTTTAAGCTGCAACCACTAAATAGTTATGGGGCTCCTGGCCAAGTCTTTATTTTATTTTGTATTTACATTTCTATCTAGGTTGAAATAGGATTAATGAAATGATGTCCTGCATCTCCTATATATGCATCATATAATGTGTAGAATAAAACACGATCTACAAAGAATACAACAATATAGCATTGCACATCACACACCTAGGACCCCTAAACAGTGTAAATTGGGAGGAATAGTAAGCAGCCCAAACTCAGTTATTAGGAGCTGCTTCCCTAAACAATAAAAACTCAAAATGTTGCTGAACATAAATTGGGAGTCTGTTCTGACATACAGTGTTACCAGAAAAAGAGCCCTCCCACCCTCCGGTACTTAAAGCACCCACCCTGATGTGTCCCCGGGTAGGGAGTGTGCCATGCTCATGTAATTTGTTGTTCTTGCCTGTTACTTCATTTTACGAGACTCATATTAGTATTATTATAATGAATGTCAGGGTACGGGTTCGCCTACGCATCTCGTTTCCAGCAATGTGACTTTTGCAAATCTATTTTTCTCACTGGCGCAATCACGTGCTAATCTGTTGCTCCTTTCCCTCACCGAAGCAATTACCACCCTCCTAGGGGGACGGCTTCTGCCTCTGCCTTGTTACTATGGCAACAATTAACTCCCATTGTTAGCCTATTTATTATTGCTTCGCTCTGCTAACTCTGATAATTACCTGACACCTACTCTTAGCGTATGTAATATGTTATATGCTATATTGATTCTTATAAAGTAGATACGTATGTTCTTTAGAAGCACCATGGTGTGACAATATGCATAAGGAAACAATGGGGACTACAGATGACACTGAAGGGGCCATGATATACAGTGTACAGGACAATAGTGAACGATTTCTGGGATGGCAGCAAGTAGTCTACTTTCCCTTGAATTGAATGGAAGCTTATTCCAGAGGGATGCAGCCTTTACTGAGGAAGCTTGACACTCCTCCATTTCAAGAGGCCAAAAGATGCCTGATGAACAAATGTGGAGATATGTATCTGAGAGGCTGAGATACAAGTGTTTGAACAGAAAATGTCCTGCACACTAATTAATTAATTGTAGTTTGTAGCCAAATGCACCCCTTGAGTGTAAAGAATCCAAGGTAGAATGGGAACCTGAAAGGCTGTGTGTTCCTGGGATGACTGCTAGGGCACAGGATGAGAGCCCTAACTGGAGAGATGCTACAGTCCTGCTCTCCTGTACAATCAATCTAACTTTACCCTGTAACAATTAAAAGCAGCCTTCTTACTGCACTTACCTGGCTACCGGATGCCTGGATACTACATTAATCTTTTACAACAGAGTAACTAGTCTATAAGCGCAGACCGGGATTCAGACGTGTGTTGCTCTGCTTTGTCTTGCTTCTAAGTCAAACGCCTTGCACCTGAGCTATCCTTCTGGCTCTAGGGGAAAGGATTCAAATATGACCTTTTTTGCCACCCTAATGCAACCTAGCTGATGATCAGCTGATGAAACGTGGGCTCTCCAGAAGACCTTTGATAACGATTCTTAGAGCAGAATTCTGCACACCTTGCGGTTTGGTGATGGAATAGCTTGGCGGTGCCAGATAGACTGCATTGCAGTAGTCTGGGCATTGATCACCAATGTCAGGTGTGGAAGGACAGAGCAGACAGCAATTTCATCAGCAAATTGGCAAATTTCACTCATTTGGGCAGTTAAATTGTGGGCTGAGTTATTTAAAGTCGCGCCTGGCCCTAGCCCTTCCCACTGAACTATCCCCCAACTATCCCACTTGCTCTTCATGGCAATAGTGCCACCGCAGAGAGAGAAAGAGACATCTATATCATTGGCATGTGTTATGTCAAGTTATATTTGCACTGTGCCCCTTCTCCACCATAGTGAATCAACTATTTCTGTTGCTATTTCTGTTGCTCTTACGGAACTGTGAATGGGTCTCCCCTGTCTGGCCCTGTGGGGACATTCGTGCTGATGAAGGGCTCCACTACAAGGATCCCACTCATTCTATCAACTCGAGCAGCCTGGCAGCACTATCACCATCATGCTGGGTAAGCACACCGCCACATTGCCATAATTTGTTCTCCCCCTCTGGTGAGATTCGACTTTATATGCACTGCCAAACTTGTGAAGATTTTGGTTCTGGCCCCCCTGTGATGCTGCCCAGTCAGCCCCATTTGCCCACTGCAATACTTCAAATCGACCTGCATAGCCGTTTAAAAATGTCTTACTCTCCTGCAAGCCTGAGTCTGGTGTTGTGCCTTGGCTACCGGGCCCGCCCCGATCCTCATGGGATTGGCCGAGCTCTGTCAAAGGCCCACAACGAAGGCCTTCTTGGATCTTCCCTGTCTGGCCCAGAATGCCCACCTCCTCCAGCACCTCTCAGCATCTGCCCAAAATCACTTTTGACCTCTCCTGTACCATGGAGCACAACTGTACCTACCTATTAAAGGGTAAGACTAGTCCACCTAACTCCAACAACACCCTTTTGGCTCTAGCACCCAAGTGCCCCCCGACCCCAACCTTGCTCTTGCCTCCCCCTTCCTACCAGTTACATTCCCGTCATTACATAATATACGCCATCTAATACCCCAGGACATGTCCACCAATTTCCTGACACTGCCCAACCCTTTAGGGGCTATGTTCATTGACCTGCTTATAAGGCCATCCATTTTGCTGACTCCTGCCATCCTCACCACTAAGACCACCCTCTACTCTGCCGACTACGCTGACCCGCCCAGCTATAAAGATACACCCGCTAAGCCCCTCAGTTACCCCGCTCCACTGATAACTCTGCCACACCCACCTTCTAATTTGAGCCTTGAGTTGCATGCCAGCCACCAGCCTACGCCGCCAAACCCCATAAGCATCATGACCAGTGACTAGCATATCAGGCCATCTTGGTTTTTGCCCCCAGCCACCAGTCCATCATGCATCCTAGTCACCCCACTTCCCACACTCTCTGTCCCTGTTCTGGACACTCCTTAACCAAATCCTTGTGCACTCAAGCTTGACCTAGCTGCACTGAGGCCCTACCACCAGGAATAAGACCACGCAAGAGTGCTCTACCACCTGCCTTGACTACTACTAAGAGTGCCCTGCCTTAAGCCCTTACATCTACATGGAGTGCCCTGCCACCTGCCTTGACTACTTTTAAGAGTGCCCTGCTTTCAGCACTTACATCGGCAAGGAGTGCCCTGCCACTAAAACTGACCACTCACATGAGTGCCCTGCCACCAGCCATAACCCACGAAAGCCTGACCCCCTCTTCTCCTAATTCCATGAACCTGACTCCGCTACCACCCTCCAACCACCAGAGAGCATCTTGCCCACCTCTGGGACCCCAAGGCTTACACAATTTGCGAGTCAGAATAATCTTGCTTCCCCATAACATCCATCAATACTCCTACCCCATTCTTGCAAATCTTAGAATACATAAATTAATCAGCCGTACCATGCAACCTCCATCACCCCAACACCCTCCCTCAATTGCGAGTCCACTGACCAACCTATTGCCCACCTCATCTACCATTCAGAGTAAGCCCCTCATCAATGCAAATGGGTGCCTACGTCATTGAAGTCCACAACCTCATAATTAACAACCATATTGAGTTACTAGCTATCACGGAATCTTGAATTCATCGTGCCTCAGGCCCCATGCTCAGCCTCGCCATACCCCCAAACTACTCCATCCACAGAGCTGATCATGCCAATGCCATTGGTGACAGAGTGGCACTCCTCTACAGATCTCACCTCCAGATCCTGACCCTTCCTCTGCCTCCCACTGAGGGGTATGAAACACTTTTACTCAAACTCAAGACCGACCCCCAGGCTACCTTCACCATTCTCCTGCTCTATAGACAATCCAGTCTGACACTGAAATCCCTCTCCTCATAACACCTTTCCTCAAACCAGCTACCAAATTCATAATTCTACAGGATTTTAACCTAGGCTTCAATGATCCTGCCGATCATAATGCTACCTCTGTGGTCCAAGTTTTCCAGATATGAAATTCCCACAACTTTTCGCTGCCCCTACCCACTCTAAAGGGTGTAACCTTGACTGGATAATGACAACCAATTCCACCATTGACATATCATTCATCAGCCCTATACCTTGGTTGGATCATCACCTGATCGAATTTAATCTACATCACACCAACACTGTGACAAACACTCGTCCACCACCATCTCAAATCCAAGTGAGAAGCACAGGGAAGCTCACAAATGAAACCCTCAAACCCACCTTACTCTACTTCAGTGAAGCACAGCCTTCTAACTAACTGCAAGGAACCCACTGCACTATCCCGCTATTACCATGAGAGCCTTCTCGCCACACTTGATCAACATGTTCCTCTCAAGAATAAATCCCTGAAACCATTCAAGCACACCAACATCTGGTTCTCAGATGAACTAATGTCACCCGATAGAGAGAAAAGAGCCATTGAGCACCTGTTTAAGAAACATTCCACTCCCACTAATTCCACCTGCCTCGCAACCACTTCTAAGACCTACAAGGCTGCTATGATAGCCACCAAAGCTACCTCCTATGACAACAGAATCTCCATGTCAACCTCCAATACTAAGGAACTCTTTGCCGTCTTGCGGGAACTAGAAAACCCAAGTGCACCCACCTCCCTAGTTAAACCCGACAAAGTAGGGTGCATTACCAAGCAAATTGCTTTAACTACTAAAATCAACCTTCTCTGCAGCAAAATAATAATTAAAAAAGCTCTACTAGCTATCAACCCCCTCACCTGCCCCCCATGGCCCCACACAACCCTGGCCTCCCGCATTCACTGTAGCCACTCCCATGCTTTTCCAAGAGACAGTTTTGAACACCATTCTTGCCATCAAACCCTCCAACTGCAAAGGAAATACCTGCCTCGGTCACATCATAAAGATCTGCGCCCCCAGCCTCACCCCCATTATCACTGAATTTGTCAATGCCTCCCACATCTAATGTGACCTTCCCACCAGTATCAAAGCAGTTGGGTCACCGCCTGTTAAAAACAAAAACATCCTTGGACCCTAAAGTACCTACCAACTACAGACCCATCACCACAGTACCCTTCTTGCTCAAAATACTTGACTGTATTAACTAATTACAATTCCAACATATCCTGGAACAGCACTCACTCCTAGGTGTCAGACAAGCTGGCATCCATCCGAAGTACTGAAACAGCCCTCATCGAGTTAAAAATGCAACTTGACAGTATCGGACACACCCGCAACTTTGCTATCCTCCTCTTCTTGGACCTCTCCACCACGTTTGATCTGGTGGATCATGACCTGCTCTGCTAAAATCTCTCCCAGATCTTCCACTTCGATCCTGAGGCAGTCTGTTGGATCAAATATTTCTACCTCTTGATGTCCTACAAGTATCCTGCCTCTCCCCTACCCTCTACAACACCTACACTAAACCGCCCTTTGACATTCTTGAAACTCTAGGCATGACCTACACCAACTTTTCAGATGACACTCAAGTTCTCATCCCCCTTTCTGGCAACCACACTAGGGATTCCATCCCCTTTAACAAAGTATTCTGCACCATTCAGTCCTGGATGGCTATCCACAACCTCTGCCTCAACAATGAGAAGATGGACCTACTCGTTGTGGGCTCCTCCTCCCGTCTCAAAACCCTTGACCCCTCCACCGCCTCCTTCATTATTGATGGCACCACCATTCCTGTCCTCAAACATGACAAACCCTGGAGGTATACCTTGACACTGTACTTTCTATGACAAGTCATGTCAACTCCCTAGCATCGTCAAGTAGACAATTCCTGAGCCCAAACACCTGTCTCACACTCTCAAGAGCATCATCCTGCACAAACTTGACTATTGTAATTCCCTTTTCAAGGGCACATCTGCCTCCAACCTAGCAAAGCTACTTCTGCTGCAAAACAAAGCCCTGCGTACAGCTCTAAGCCTCCGCAATTCAGACCACATATCGGCAACTCGCCGGGAAGTTCACTGGCTACCGATAAAATCTTGGAATGACTTCAAAACTTTAAGCATTGCACACCGTTGCCTTTACAATGAAGCCTCCAAATATATGAATGAATGCATTGCAAGAAAACAACAATACTGTCATACTCTCCGCTCCACCAATCAATTTACTGTGGCTGTCCAAGCTTCAAACTCACCAGAACAAGTGGAGAAAGTTTTAGCACCACAGCGCCTTCCCTTTGGAACTCTCTTCCCCCACACCTAAGAAATGAGCCACCATACCCTGCATTCAAGAAACATTTGAAAATGTGGTTATTTAAAAAGCATGACTAACTCTTACGCATGTCATGTACTGCTTCCCACTTTTGTTCTGACTACCACTTTAGTTCTTAATGTTTTGTTGTCGAAACTGTTTTCTACTGTATCCGTCTATACAAATGCTGTGATACCCGTGGGTCTGGTCATTACAAAAATGATAAAATAAAATAAAATTGCTGTTTTTCCAAACACATCACTTTGTTGAATCTCGTCGAGCAAGCTTGCCAACTTTAACTCAACTGCGTGAACCGGAAAGCGGCAAAAGACCTGGCTTGATAGTTTCAAGACCCTGAAAGAAGCAAAGAAAGAGTATATCTGTGGTTTTGTCTCCTGGTCTGGTTCTATGGGCCCTAGCAAAATATAAGACACCATTTTAACCTTAAAGACATATTCTTGAACATGTTCACTTTTCTACAAGACTGTTGTTTACCTGCAGACGCTTGTTCTTCAATAGGAAGAGTGCCCTTTTCTTCAAAAGTTTGCATTCTCTGTGTGCCTCATTATAGTAGGGGTGGGTTGTTCATGTTTTTAATAATTGGTCTGTCTTTTCAATGTATTCAAAGTCTTACTTGTATAGAACCTTGATCGGACATTTCTTTTATGTTGGTGCTTATCAGATCATTGTTGATTTGGGTGCTTTCATGCTGGCATACAACCTTGTTAACAATGTGACTCCTTCTGAGTTTTCCTCCTATTCAATGGGTGTATTCAAGTTTCCTTTATTGAGAATTCATTGTCTTTTCTCGAAAGCACTGTCTCTTCCATAGATGTCGTAATTTACAAGGTTTGGTCGTGTATTAATGTTTCCTTTATGTTTTGCTATTATTGGTATTGACAGCATGTCCCTGAGCATCAATTCTGTATTCTCTGTGAAATCACAAAACAACAGCGAACAATGTAGTCATCAACATGTTAAATGTGGCTTTGCATCCTGGTTCAAAAGCGTATTTTGTGCTGTATCACACTCTCTTAGTACTCACATCTACCTGCTAAACGTATGAAGGCTTCAAGAAAATCAGTGTCATTATTGGAAGCCCCTGGCAAGAGCACCCACTGGAGGCCTGCAAAAATGTGTTGTCTCTTCACTCTTGTGGCATTTAGTCGCACTGGTTTCTTGAAGCCAAAAGATGAATGGCCGCCAGTGACTTGATATAGGTTTCGAACATCAGTTGCCGTTAATACCAAGGAACAGAAGGCGTACTGGGTGAAGGTCAGAGGGGGGTGGATGGTTGGGGTGCTTTGCATAATCACTGGTTATGCGTAACAGAGGAAAATTCAGCCCACTCGTCAATAATGCAAGGCCCTTGAGTGCAGGGAAATGATGACTGGCATAGGAGCAGTGGTGTCTCTAAAAATCAACAGGGGAAACTGGTTTTTGTAAAATACATTTTAACAAGTTAATTAGAAAAGGTGACATTATGAAAGTTCAGAGTAGGTTTAAGACAATCAAAGTTTTGCATTAAGTTGATATACACCCTAGAAACAGTTGCAGAAATGCCCCAAAGACCTCCAAAGTCAATTCTTCGTCATCGGAGCCCTGTGGCTCACACAAATCTTATTTGGCACAAATTAATTAGAGATTAATTTCACTTTATGGGTAAACATCCCTCTAGTTACATTAGTTCAACTTCACCCTAAAACTACCATCATTTTCTGGCCATGCAGTAAATCACCACATGTTATTCATTGCATTATTAACAGTGCTATAAATACAGACGAGTTTATAAATACCACTCAACTTCGCTACACTTATAATACAACAAGGACCAGCACACTGACAAATAGATTTCACAGTTGGAAAACCTCATACATAAAGTGCAATCATGTCTGAATAGGTGTAAAAATGTGACGAGTTCGTCAAAAGTGCACTGCAGTTACTTGTACCCATGGCTGACTGGGACATGCGATCACAATGTGATAGCATTGATTGCACGTCTTCGTAGTTTAAGTAACTTTGTATTCCTTGGTATATAATGTAATCTCACTGTGCCTTATCTGCAGGAATTGGGAGTTCTCAAACTCTCCAAACGTTTGTACATCACAATACTGCTTCAAAAAAGGGGTAATCGGTCTCTGCTTGAAGAGCATCTTTGGGAGAGTACTGCATTAGCCTGACAAATTTAAAGTTAATGACCTAAGAGTAAACCATTATAATCAGATTTTGGTTGGAATCACTGACTTAAGTGTTTCAGCACATCATGCTCCCATGGCTCAGGCTTAGAAAAAGAGGAACTTACACAGTGAGTTAAAGAGATGTTGAGAATGTGAGAAGAGAGTTGGTAGGTGAGGTGAGAGACAAATAAAAAAGGGACACAACGTTCAAGACACACAATGACAGTGAGTAGTTAATGGGGCCCCCTTTTTTGCAATGTTATATTGTTGACAGGTGGGAAAGCCCCCTGAGTGTCTGTAGTCCTGCCCCCTTATGATATGATTTGATATCAAGTCGATATCAATGTAATATAACATTAATATCAAAGAAAGTATACTTTTTTATATCAAATGTATATTTTTTGATATTAGGTGTTTTTTTAGTTTGATATGATGTTGAGATGATTTGATATAAAGTGAATATAAAGTTTATATACAAATGCGGGCTGCAAGCACATGTGTGCACTGGTGCCTGTTGGAGGGCGAAGTGAGTTGTGAAGAGAGAGACTGCAAATGGTAGGGTTTTGTTGTGGTGATGCGTTGATGACGCAGGAGTGGGTTTGGTTTTTTAATATAGTGTTGACGCTATGATTTTATAATACTTTTTATATAGATACAAAATAAAACTAGTAATAGTAGCAGATGTCCTCAATTTATAACAGTTTTCTATAGATTATATATATATAAAAAGGAAGTTGTGTTTTTTTAAGGCACAATTTAATTTTAAAATTTAAAGGAGAGGCTTGAGCTATAAATTGGTCTGGGAGGATTTTGGCTTTTTAATATGAATAAATAATGTTTTTTTTAATATTAGGATGAGCCGGGGTGTGAAAACAAAATCAAAATATCGAGACTTAGGGCCTCATTACACGATGGCGGAGAACCATGGCGCTATTAGCGACATGGTTCATGCCGGTAAAATACCGGCACCGCCTTGGCGGAAAGGGGAATTAGTGCCCCAGTCCAAGGTTGGCGGGGCGGTAATTCCCCCTTCCAACATTGCCCTTCCCCATTCCCATTTTTGCCCCATATGGCTCAATTGGAATGGGGAAGGCGCTAATTGCGGTACCGTAATTAGCTTCCTGGGTCCCTTTGCGGGTTGGTTTTTAACGCCTGCAAAAAGCAGGCGTTAAATCCCCCAACCCACAAAGGGACCTCGTAGTAAGGCGGTAAGGATTTACCGGTACTGGTATTTTACCGGTACCGGTAAACCCTTACCGCCATCCGTGTAATGAGGCCCTTAGTACCCCAAAAGGAAATACACCGAACACGGGTTACAAAGGAACATACAAAGTACTTTATTTTATATTGAATCCAGTTACTAAGAACAGAGCAAAAATCAGATAGCTATGGTCCCTCAGTGCAACACAACAAACTCCAGCGTGGTTCCGTGTGTTCAGTGAGAGACACTGTACATTAGAATGCATTGTTTTTTTATACTTTTTGTGAGC
Source organism: Ambystoma mexicanum (assembly GCF_040938575.1). Classification (NCBI taxonomy): domain Eukaryota; kingdom Metazoa; phylum Chordata; class Amphibia; order Caudata; family Ambystomatidae; genus Ambystoma; species Ambystoma mexicanum. The sequence goes on from NC_090921.1 coordinate 311,854,889, forward strand.
ACGATGTCCAGCCCCACTTCGGGTTAATATTCCACTAATACATCACCGATCTAGGGTTCATGCCAAGTCTCGCACATCTGCATATAACTGGTTTGCTTTTAATACATATATCAACAAGCCTATACGGCAACTGTGTATTCTGAGATTTTCCATGCAGGTCTTCTTAAACATTAATACAATGTAGTTAAACAAGTGTTCTACGTTCAGTATTTGGATACATTGTTATTAACGTATGCTCGCGGATTAGTTTCATTGCACGATTAATCCTTTACACGCAGGTCAACGAAGGACAAGGTTTCAGTTCACGACCTCAACAAGTGGCCTGGAGGCAAGTTACATATTAGCTACATATAGAGGTCAAGACGGCTATGTTGTATTTTGGAATAACATCGTCCACCATTTTAACTCACAGGTTGACTTTATAAAGCAAACCTAAAATGGCGGTTTGACCTAAAATGGCGGTTTACATTGATTTAAAGGTCAGGACCTTGTAACATGGATTTCTTTGCAAGCGATTTATAAGCGGCTTGGCGCAGGCCAATATACATATATTGATTGCAATAGGAGGCACGATATAATTTCTCATTTGACAAACCCTCCTTTTGGCCTATGCCAAGTGCTAAAACTACTTCAGACCTCCTTGCAAATAACTCCATGCATCATCGCCCATGCACCCTGAATCGCTGTCGGAAATATCTATTGCCATCAGGTCATTCGCTAAAATTTCTTTCAACACATATTCTTTGGAAGTTTTATCTGGGGCATACACTTTATGTCCTATCGAGCCTATCACTTGTGCGCAACATCCCCCTAGCATTGAACATATACTAGGTAGACACTGAATACAGCAGCAAAGAAACAACAGAATTCCCAAAATAATCAGCAAGATCGAAAGTACCTTCCAACCCCAAGATTGCAAGAAGTCCCAGAACCAAGCGCTAAGATCCCAGTTTCCCTCGGGAACATGCACTTCTGAACTAAGGACGTGCACATTCTGTATTGCCTTGAAGATGGTTGGGGAGGAATCTGGCACAAAAACACAGCAAGCGGACCCCACTAATTTACACACTCCACCACGTTCAGCCAGAATGACATCAAATGCCATCCGGTTTTGAAGTGCTACTAGTCTTATCGCCTTCTGCTCTAACGTCATATTCCAGAGTATGTCCGTGGTCCGGTTGATGGTTTTTTCCAGTACTCTCGCTAGTTTTCTGATATCTTCAGAATTCGCAATCTGCCCCCAAAATGGCACAGCTGATTTTGCTATATCTCCCAAGATTTGTGCTGGGGTGTCATCATTCTCGTCCCACCGTGGACGAGCCTTTGCAACTTCTTTCATACTAGCTATAAACACCCCAGGTAACAGGATCTCTAAATAACAGGTTCCCTGCCAATCCCTGGGCAACCATGGGAATGCTACATTACCGCAGAGAAAGTAGACAGGTTCGCCTACATACAAAGGTCTGTTTTCCCCAGTCAAATTTGCAACGTTGGCATAACCTAGAAAATCTCCCATTGACTGAGTTCCATTCCTCTGTATGCAAAAAGAAACTGAATCAGGGCTATGATTAACAGTGTAAGAAGGAGGCATGGCATCCTTATTGCCTATCAGAGCCATCTTAAAGGAAATCAAAGATTGGAAAGGACGAGACAGTCTATCTGAAGGCCTAATAGAAGCAACATTAGGTTTACTCCTGTTTGCGAAAAGCGAGCATCCCAGGGGAGTCAAAACACATTTCTCAAAACTATTCAAATTGGTGCCATCAAAGTTCCCTGAGATGCTGTCATTCCAACGGCCAAAAAACAGTGCTCTTAGAGAAGCATAGCAAGCAGTTGCCAAAGGTAAAGGATGATTATACCAACCTAGCCCCTTATCCCCGTGTTGCGGTAAATGTGAGCAGACCCAACAGTTAGATTTATTAAAAATGGCATGCGTAGCATTCATGATAAGTAGTAGAGTATTATTGTGGTACCTTTGTCTATGCTGAGAGTCCCTAGGGGACAGAGTATGCAAATATACAAACGGAGTAGGAACAGCGGATACATTTTCAGTGGGCAACAAGGATTCTAAAGGGTGCATTTCCTCAAGGTACCACAATCCTAAAATAGTGACTATTATAAACCCAAATATCATTATAAAAACACAGAAATACGTTTTCGGGGCCCAGGCATTTTGTCCATTGTCCCGGTTGGTCACCCCCTCATTTACAAGTACCATACGAGCGGTAGTGGTAGCAGGGATTGTAGTCTTCAAACGGATACCCCCAATGTTCGTTGCTGGTGACCTCCCGGTCGCGCGACTTCTTAGTCCTTCCACAACCCTAGCCAACAGAATCCCCTTTCTCAAATTTGGGCAAAAACAAGCCCTCGATGATCCTTTTCTTCTTCGAATGCACAGCCGAACCATGCCGTAAGTCTAATATCTTGGACTCAGATTGTACCTTGTTTTTCCCGGTACTGATTGATCCGGAAACAATGTATCGTCACTTCCCGTTGGAAGCAACGTATCAGAGACAAGTGAAGATGCCGAATTTGGAACAGCAGTTTCCGGATACAAAACTTCTGGAGAGTGTGGAGACAAAATGGCTGCTTCCCCAAGCCTCACGGGCTCAGAGAGATTCTCTGACACACTCTTAACGCTATTTACTGCTTTGGGATCGTAGGTTGCAGCATTAGCGAGGGGTTCTGTTTCTTCTGTAACGTATGGCACTGGGTGAGGAAGTTTCTTGACGTGGGACGCGTGGATGCAGTTCTTTCTTCAGAGACCTGCACTGCTGTTTGGGTGACCAGGAACGCCTTGCTGGCGAGGACCTGGAATGGGCCACGCCAGCAAGGCGCAAGGCAGGAGGAGCGCTCAAATGCCTTGATGAGCACCGAACTCCCAGGCTGTATACTTTGGCCCAGACACTCGTATCGCACAGGTAAAGCTTCTCGTACCTGGTGATAAATCAAATACAGGTTTTTTGTCAACTGGCTGCAATAATCTGAAAGTAATACATTTTCAACATTTCTCAATGAATTGCATTTAGGAAAGTTCCAAATATTGGCAGGTCTCCCCATTACCACCTCAAATGGAGAGAGCCCAGCCTTAGTTTGAGGGGTTGTACGCATGGATAATAACACGATCGGTAAGGTGTCCGGCTATTTTAGTTTGATGCTGGCACACGTCGTAGCGAGCTTGTTCTTGATGATACCGTTGTGTCTTTCTACTAGATCGGTGCTCTGAGCATGTATGGCCGAATGGAACTGTTTGTCAATTTGTAATGCCGCACATATCTGCAGAATTACAGCAGCGACAAAATGTGGACCATTGTCCGACCAGATAACTCTTGGTAGCCAGAACCGCAGAAAGTATTCCCTTAATATGGTTTTTGCAGTAGTCATGGCTGTAGCATTTTTAACGGGGAAGCCTCAACCCATTTACTAAAAGCACAGATGACCACCAGCACATATTTTTATTGTCACATCGTTCCATTTCAATAAAGTCAAAGTGAATAACTTCAAAGGGGACAGAAGGTGGCCCAAAACTTCCCGTTGGAGTTACTGTCCCCTTTCCCACATTGTGTTGCAGGCAAATCATGCAATCCTGGACGTAGTGCTGGGCAATTTTCAAAATGTTGTCCTTTGCCCAAACTTTCTCTAAAGTTTTTGTCATCTTCTGGGCACATACATGCATAGGACCATGGGCCATGACGACCATCATCATTATATACGCATCAGGGAGTAGCCATTTCCCTTCAACTATGTCCACCCAACACCCGTCATCATCAAGTTTCCCCAAGCCTTCAGCCCACCTCTTGGATTCTTCTAACGTGGCATCAGCTTGGATATCCCGTACAGACCCAACACCCTCATCCATTGCATAAGCATTTACAGTCTCACTTGAAACATACATCTCCGTAAGGGGATCGGTAGCAGTTTGTCTAGCTATCTGATCAGCGAAAGCATTCCCTTTCCCTATGTCATCTGTAATCTTTTGATGTGCTGCACATTTCATAACTGCTAACTGAGTAGGGAGCACAAGCGCTGAGAGTAGTTGTACTATTAGGGAGCCATGTTGGATTTTAGGCCCATGTGAAGTTAGGAACCCTCTCTCTGACCAAAGTCGTGAACCACCCCAAAGGCATACTGACTGTCAGTATATATATTTACTGCAAGACCTTCGGAAAGTTCACAAGCTCGGGTCAATGCTATAATCTCTGCGGCCTGTGCAGAATTATGCGTGATTCTCTTAGTTTCCACGACCGTGCTTAATGTGGTGATTGCATAAGCAGCTGTGGATGTACCATCCGGAAGTTTGAAGCAGGAGCCATCTCAGAACAGCTCTCCTTGCGGATTATCCAAAAGGGTGGCTTTCAAATCAATTCTACCCTTTGTTTCTTGTTCGGTAGTATCCAGACAGTCATGTGACTCTTCATCGCCGCAAGTAGTATCTTGCAGAAAAGGTAGGAGTTCAGCCGGATTAAGAACACAACACCTCTTAATTTGAATGTGAGGAGCAAACAAGATCAATTCATATCTTGTCAACCGTGCAGAAGTGAGGTGTTGCGTTTGTGTTCGGTCCAGTAGAATATCTACAGAGTGAGGCACCATCAGGGTTAGATCATGGCCTAGGACCATGCCCTCCCAGCAGCAGCAGCGACAGCTCGCAAACATCTTGGCAAAGCGCATGCTACAGGATCAAGGGCGGAAGAAAAGTAACCGCACGGCCTATTCTTCCCTCCATGTCCCTGCATTAATACAGCCAAAGCACATCCATCACATTCATGCACAAACAACACAAAGGCCTTTTCATAGTTTGGTGTGCCCAAAACTGGTGCTGAGCTTAATGCAGTCTTAAGCAAGTCAAACGATATCTGGTGTTCCGCGTTCCACAGCAATGGCGAAGAAATGCCCTTCTTTGTCAAAGCCAACATCGGTTTGATCACTAGTGAAAAATGTGGGATCCACAACCTACAGTAAGAAGCCATACCTATCAAGGCTCTAACTTCCTTCTGTGTATTTGGGACAGACATGCCAGAAATGTGTTTTATTCTTTCAGGTGTCAATATTCTTCCCTCCTTTGCCAGGAGATAGCCTAAATAGGTGACCTCCTGGCAACAATATTGACATTTTTTAAGCAAAGCTTTGTGACCATGCTTAGCTAGATGGATAAGCAATAACACAGTGCCCTCCTTACAGGCGCTCTCAGAGTCAGCAGCTGAAAGCAAGTCATCAACATATTGAAGCAATGTACAAGTAGAGGGCAATTCAAGGGTATCAAGCTGTTCTTTCAAAGCCCTACTATAGATGCCAGGACTCTCTGTGTACCCTTGAGGTGCACGAGTAAATGTGAACGAGCGTCCCCCTAAGGTGAACGCGAACAAGTATCTACTATCCTTGTGTATAGGAATACTAAAGAACACATTCTTTAGAACCACCACACTAAAGTAAGTAGCTGTAGCTGGAATCATGGTTAAGATTGTTGTCACATCAGGCACAATTGGAAATTGTGGAGCGACGACTTTCTTAATGGCACGTAAATCAATTATGAAACAAAATGGAATTGCATTATCGCCTTTCTTGTACACGGGTAAAATCGGACTATTACACAAACTTCCTGAAATTTCTTCAATCACCCCTCGATGCACAAAATCGGAAACAAAGCATTTCAAAGCTCGCTCGCCCTCAACTGAAATCTTATACTGGGGAATGCGTGGCAGCTCAATTCCATGTTTCAAAACTATCTTAACAAGTTCAATCTGTAAAACACTGACATCATTGTCGTCAACAGCCCATAAGCTCTCTGGTACATTAATGAATTCTGGCGGCAAAGGTCTAGTCAAGAATTGCGAGACAGAAAATTGCTGTGGTGAAATCGACAAGCGCACTCCATCAGAAGAACAATAAATCACTGCATTTAATTCTTTTAACAGATTCAACCACAGCAAGTTCTCTCCACATTTTGAAGTCAACAGAAAAGGACAGTTGTCCGTAAAGGGACCTAAAGAAATGGGTACGGGCGAAGGAACCGGACAAACAACTGGCGTGCCAGAAAACCCTACAGAAACATTGGTTTGCCCTGACAGTGGAATGTTTGGAACCCGCGAATGATCAATGGAACACTACTGTGCTCCAGTGTCTATCAAAAACTGATGTTTCCTATTTCCCACCACCATTTCAACGTAGGGACCTTTATGATTTACGGGAATAGGTGTAGGTTCCAAACACTGCTTTGGGCAATCCTAACGAAACAGAATGTCATCAAAAGGAAGCTCTTCAGATAAATATGCAGCGGAAGGATGATCAAATATGTTCCTGGTGTCCACATTCGAAATCTGATCATCCTGTGAAAAAGGTTACTGAGGATCCTGTGTAAACTGACCTCTACCAGGGCTCCCTACCCCCGGGCGACCTCTGGATCATCTACCCATATTCCTGAATGTGTTATTCGACCTTTGTCGAAGGACAGGGCATTGTGCACGCCAATCACCCTCTTGACGACAATAGGCGCACTGTTTAATGTTCACAGGACCCAACGGCACATTCCCTTGCGGGACATACTGACCTCTAATCTGAGAACTACCCCCTCTGGGGCCTCTAACAATTTGCTGTAATAGCACTTTAGTCTTCAAATCACTTATCACTTTTTCGTTTCTCAACTCTATCTTTTTCATTATTGACATGGTTCTCGTAGTACTGAGCCATGTGCAATACTTCTGATTGGGACTTCGCCTGCCAAGCGCTCTCAGAAGACATAATCTGCGACTGGATGTCAGGCAGCAATCCATGCACAAATTTGTCCCCAAATAACCTTTTCCCAGACTCTGTGCCTATGTCTTGTCCACTGAAATCTGAGAATACCTGGTCCAACCGATTAAAGAACTCGTAGCACCCTCAGACTTTCCTTGGACTCAGGCCGTAAGTTTGTCCCAAATAATTCTTTTCTCTGGAATTATGGTTTTCAATTTTGCAATGATTCTATCAGGCAAAGTTAATATCACCTGAGGCGGTCTTTCACCAGCTGGTGTGTCTCCATCAAGTCTAGTTATATTCACCCAAATATCTCCCAACCCTGGCACTTCATCTATAGTTCTAACTTGTTTCCACAAATCTACGGGCAGGAGTACAGAGAATAACAAATCAATATCAGTTAAGGTGAACACTGAGGATTGCAAAACAGACTCTATTTCTTTATAGAATCCTTTCGGATTTTTCCTAATATCAGGAATAGATTGTCTAATAGTATTCACTTCCTGTCTTGAGAACGGGACGTGAACGAACTGTGATACATAATGTGCAGGAATGTTCACAGCGACTATATTTGCTGCAGGATCAGCCGCAATCTCAACCTTCGAGACAAATATTGGAGGAACCTCTCTCATAGGCAACTGAGAAGTAGGTGGCTCCGAACGCTTACTAAGCAACAGAGCTAAGTCGAGCGCTTAAGCAGTCAAAGAAGTGTCAAGTGAAAAAGCTCTCTTGTATATACTTAATAACTCTGTGGGACAACTAATCTTTCTTGTTACACAATCATCCTGTAGGTACTCTATCATTACCTGTATCACTTTCCTCTGCATTTCTGGCGTGTACTGACTATATGTGTCATATACTTCAACCGGAGTTATCGACATATCTGAAATCCATCTAAGTGCATCCTTCGTACAAATTCGTGCTTCCTCAGATATTGATTTACGACAGGAAGGAACCGTTTCTGCACATACATACTTTCCCCCTCGTCATCCTCATTCTGCAACTTTTATAACTCCTTTCTATACCCAAATAACCTCTCAACATGCTCATTTACTTTCTCCACAGTGTCTCTAGAAAACGCTTAAGTATTTAGATCCCTTGACCCTTGCGGGAGATCTGTATTATTTAATTTTCCCCACATTACACATAAATGAACCCCTAAACTTTCAATAAAAACATTTTTCTCAGGAAAATTATCCATATTACAAAGTATGGCAAAAACATTAGCTTGATCATCCCTCCCCATACAATGCTTAACCCATGCAATCAAATCACTTTTCTTCTCTGGTGGTACAGTATTGCGAGTGACAACCTTTGACCCTGCACCTCGATCGACTACAAGCGGCTCTGGAACAGTTGGAAGAGAGGGAGCAGGCAAATTCAATGGAGGTACTGTAACTGGTGCGATAAGAAGAGGTGGAGGAGCCGGAGGAAAGGAATCATTAGGAGGAGCAGGAACAACGGGAACAACAGCAGGTAGAGCAGGAACAGCAGGAGGAAGAGGCAAAGCAGCAGGAAGAGGAACATACGGGGGTGGCGCAGAGGCACCAGGCCATCGTTCATTTAACAATGTGTCTATAAATTTATCGGAAGCATGGAGGTCTTTGGAAGGATAGATTTTTTGAATTCCAAGTGAGAAAGCCCTATCCGTATTCCTAACCGATTCAGAATGTTTATCTTGGTCATACAAAAATGCTTTTTTTGGCGTTCGTCTTATGACGGCGTGCATGTTTTTCTCTACTTTTAAGTTGCTGCAACGCTTCTTTTTTCCAATTCTGCAAAACATCAAATGCTGCAGGTCTAGCCTTTTTCTTTCATAGAATTGACTCTAAATACTCAATACGAGGGATTTCAAAACTACCATTCATTGACCACTGAAGTTCGGAGGCATGTCTGGTTTGTCTGTGCTAAATGTCATTAAATATTATACGTCCAATGACATGCTTACAGTCCATAGTACATGCCGGCGACCCCTCCTGTGGTGCGGGATGGCTAAATTCCAAAGATTGTCTATCACTGCGGAACAACGCCCTGAAGCATGTAGACAATTTCCACGGCATATCAAATTATTACAATGCGCCAAATTCAAATTATCAGGATTGAATTAAGAGTCGGGTCACGACTCACCTGAACAAACCTAAGGAGGTCCGATCGGATTTCAAAGAATCTTACCTAACTAATCTTACCTCATGTAAGGTGATTTTGGCAAATCTGCCCACCTCGATAAGTGGACCCTCGTCAAGATGCTGTCTCAGACCACAAGCTCATCGTCCAGGGATCGGGTCGTGCAGCACTGCTGAGCTGTTGCCTCTCGTTCATTGGGGCCCCCTTTTTGTCACACCATCCGATCCCGGTCCGATAGCCTGCGTCAACCTTCGATAATCTGGCATCAATCCTGTGGGTCCCTATTTAGCCCTATCCGTATTCCTAACCGATTCAGAATGTTTATCTTGGTCATACAAAAATGCTTTTTTTGGCGTTCGTCTTATGACGGCATGCATGTTTTTCTCTACTTTTAAGTTGCTGCAACGCTTCTTTTTTCCAATTCTGCAAAACATCAAATGCTGCAGGTCTAGCCTTTTTCTTTCATAGAATTGACTCTAAATACTGAATACGAGGGATTTCAAAACTACCATTCATTGACCACTGAAGTTCGGAGGCATGTCTGGTTTGTCTGTGCTAAATGTCATTAAATATTATACGTCCAATGACATGCTTACAGTCCATAGTACATGCCGGCGACCCCTCCTGTGGTGCGGGATGGCTAAATTCCAAAGATTGTCTATCACTGCGGAACAACGCCCTGAAGCATGTAGACAATTTCCACGGCATATCAAATTATTACAATGTGCCAAATTCAAATTATCAGGATTGAATTAAGAGTCGGGTCACGACTCACCTGAACAAACCTAAGGAGGTCCGATCGGATTTCAAAGAATCTTACCTAACTAATCTTACCTCATGTAAGGTGATTTTGGCAAATCTGCCCACCTCGATAAGTGGACCCTCGTCAAGATGCTGTCTCAGACCACAAGCTCATCGTCCAGGGATCGGGTCGTGCAGCACTGCTGAGCTGTTGCCTCTCGTTCATTGGGGCCCCCTTTTTGTCACACCATCCGATCCCGGTCCGATAGCCTGCGTCAACCTTCGATAATCTGGCATCAATCCTGTGGGTCCCTATTTAGGCGCCAACTGTGAAAACAAAATCAAAATATCGAGGCTTAGTACCCCAAAAGGAAATACACCGAACACGGGTTGCAAAGGAACATACAAAGTACTTTATTTTATACTGAATCCAGTTACTAAGAACAGAGCAAAAATCAGATAGCTATCGGCCCTCAGTGCAACACAACAAACTCTAGCGTGGTTCAGTGTGTTCAGTGAGAGACGCTGTACATTAGAATGCATTGGTTTTTTATACTTTTTGTGAGCACGATGTCCAGCCCCACTTCGGGTTAATATTCCACTAATACATCACCGATCTAGGGTTCATGTCAAGTCTCGCACATCCGCATATAACTGGTTTGCTTTTAATACATATATCAACAAGCTTATACGGCAACTGTGTATTCTGAGATTTTCCATGCATGTCTTCTCAAACATTAATACAATGTAGTTAAACAAGTGTTCTATGTTTGGTATTTGGATACATTGTTCTTAACGTATGCTCGCGGATTAGTTTCATTGCATGAGTAATCCTTTACACACAGTCAACGAAGGACATGGTCTCAGTTCACAACCTCAACAAGTGGCCTGGAGGCAAGTTACATATTAGCTAAATATATAGGTCAAGACGGCCATGTTGTATTTTGGAATAACATCGTACACCATTTTAACTCACAGGGTGACTTTTTAAAGCAAACCTAAAATGGAGGTTTGACCTAAAATGTCGGCTTACATTGATTTAAAGGTCAGGACCTTGCAACACGGATTTCTTCGCAAGCGATTTATAAGCGGCTTGGCGTAGGCCAATATACATTTATTAATTGCAATATGAGGCACGATATAATTTCTCATTTGACAGGGGTGGGCATGCCCGAGCATGCTCGGACATGGAACCATTGAAAATATAGGCCGACAAAGCGGAGCTAAGTTGCATGGTGTGAATATAAATATATAATATATTAACATTAAAACAAGTTAAAATTAAAACAGATGTTGGCAATAAAAAAACAAAGGGCGCTTTTCAGGTCTGAGACAAAAAAGTTGAAAGCTCTTATTTGTGGCAGGGTATAATGTGGTTTTATAGAGTGAAAATGTTGCATATGTTAGCCAGCCAAAAGTGTTATGCCATTTGAAACTTTCAGGGATGCAAAACAGTCCTATTCAGGCAGAAGTGGGCTACGCCTGAAGATGCTGCTGGAGGGCTCACACACACACAGCAGAGACGGGGCTCTTACGTATAATGCTACAGCTAAATTCTGTTTTCAGGCAGCCAGCAGGACGATGTAAGCGTTAGGCTGCAAAAATGACTTGCAAAAACAGAGAGCCATGCCTGTGTGCGCCCCGCTGTGTTATCTCAGAGTATCAAGGTATTATCTAGAATATTTTTCTGCAGAATAAGCGTGACTAATGAACTACAGGGATGAATCATACCTAAACTTAAGAAAATGTCAAGGTTTAGACTGCTAATAACAGGACATAGGGCCTCATTACAACTGACCCGGTATGGAAACAACGGTGGCGGTAAACTCGCCACCACCGTTGTTTCCATGCCGGGTGATTACAACTCCTGCAGGTGGAGGCGTCAAACCCGCCAGGTCTGACCTGACAGGTTTAACATCGCCTGCCTTCCCGTCGGACGAGCAAACACCGGCACCATCACGAGATGGTGCTGGTGTTTCCATGATCCCCGTTCCCATTGAGTCCTATGGGACTCAATGGAAATGGGGATTAACACCATTCCGCCTCCGGAATTCCCGGGTCACCGGGGTTGTAATGCCCCGGTAATTCTGGGAATCACAGTGGCGGAATGGTAATATGAGTCCGGTGGTAACCAGGCGCTTTTACCGCCTCGGTTACCGCCGGGCTTGTTATGAGGCCCATAGAGTGTGTGGGGCTAATTGACGGCCCTTAAGAGCAAACTTTGGAAGCCGGCCAGAATAATCTCTTTGAAGCCATGGGGGATTGTCTTGTGTCCGGAAGCATTGTAATTCTGCTATCTGCAAGGCCTGTGACAGAAGAAGCCTACCTTTTCTGGGTTTTAGAAAGAACATTAAGGTAAAATGTATTTCACATTCCAAATGAGGGGCAACATGTAAAACAAATTCATGTTTATATTTTAGAGCCTATTTTCATGTATTAAAATTACAGAAATATAAAATTGTGAGCCAGTGATAAACACACGTGATCATGTAAGAAACGCATCTGTGACAGACCGCATGTTTGTCCGACTGCAAAACGTTTCTGTGGGAGCGATAAGGCAGGCTTACAAGTCTGTGCTTTTAAAAAACTATATGTGGACTTTTGTGATAATGTATTTAGGCCTTTTTGAGGTAGACCTAAATATATCTAGGCTTAAGAATAGTTTTGTGTTTTTCTAAGGACATGTTTAAAACATGCAGAGTTCTGTGGCTTGCACGCTAATTATAAAATGTGTGTAGAGGTGTTTGCCACTGTTATTGCGCAGTTAATTACGCAGTTCAGTGCTTAAATATTAAAACTTGAAAAGTTATTCCTGATATCTCTGCATAATTATTTAATTCTAAACTGCTTTAAGTATAAAAATGGTTAGGCCTTAAATGCTATAAATATACATTTTGACATATTTGTGATGCGCTTGGGGGCTGGTGTGTAAACAAAATATAGCTGTTATTTGTGAGGCCCTGGTCTCGCATGATGCACATGGATGAAATTGAGTTTTCTTGGCAACCAACACACATGATGTGGCAAAAGGTGTAGCTTTTATTTTTATATAAGGGACGAAATTATTGATTTTTAAACATTGCACAAGTAGTATATGAGGAATATTCATGGATCACACATTCCAAATGAAGGGTAAAATATTTTATCCGTGTCTATGATGTCTTTCTATTTAGAGGATGGGAGCGGCTGGGGAGGATTTTGTATTTCTTGCAAACTTGTTTTTAAAAATGTTCAGCAGTTTATTTCTGACCTTGCAGCCTGTGTTTAAAAGTCTGAAATATGTATATGCTCTTTAAATCTAGAGAACAGGATTTTTTAGTGCTGAGACAGTGTTTCAAGGCACTAAAATGTATATTTTACTTTGGCAGGCTATCTAGGATAATGTGTAAATATGTTTGTAAGTGTTCATAGCTCAGTTATTTATAGTCTGGCATCTGAATATTAAACCCTCTATACAGGTTGAAGATTTGAAACTGCATATTCTGGATAGGTACACGCTTAGGCTCTTTGGGGGCTGGTGTGTAAATATAATATAGATGCATTGTGAGGCCAACAAGCTGCAGTGTCATGCAAGTATGAAATTGAGTTTATTGCACAGGATGTGGCAAAAGGTGTAGCTTTTATTTTTATACAAGCGATGAAATTGTTGATTTTTAAACACGTCATAAGTAGTATATAAGGAATATTCACATTCTGTTTTTGGGATGTGTCTGGCGTATGTGCTATAGGGTTCTGGCAGCCTGCAGCAACAGTGCTAAGCCTTATTTTGTAGATTTAGAAAATGTCTTGTGTGTTATAATGCGCAACAGTAAATAACCCGGGTGTTTAGCCTGTGAAAGCAGATGTGTACACAAGATACATGGCGCATTGCAAACTGGCAGATGGCACATGTTTGTAGAGGGCCTTTTAGTGCAAACAATTATTTTTGATGTCACACAACCAAACCATGGTTGAACCATGTATGAACACATTTTAGAAGACAAAAGACTTTGAGCCTCATTACGACCCTGCCGGTCTGGAAAGAACGGTGGCGGTAAAAACGCAGCCACAGTTCTTTACGGACTGGCTGATGAGTCTTGCAGACGGGAGGTGTCACTGCTGCCAGGTCTGACCTGGCGGGAGTAACGCCACCCGCCTGCAGGCGCAAATGGAAACACTGGCTCCGTCATAGACAGAACCCGTGTTTCCATTGTCCCCATCCCCATGGAGTCCTATTCCATGGGAATGGAGACTTACAGAAATATGCCTCTGGAATTCCCGGGTCACCGGGGTCGTAATGCCCCGATGATACCGGGAATCACGGAGGCGGAATGGTAATACGGGTCTGGCGGTAGCTTACCGGTTTTTCCGGCACAGTTACCGTCGGACTCGTAATGAGGCCCATTGACAAAGTTAATAGCCATGTCCTTTATATAGGCATAGTGAAGCAGAAATGGAGAATGTTAGACCCAAGATTTATGTTTATAACAAACTTAGTGTGTTTGAAGAATAGTCTGCTGCAGGTGAGCGACGTGAATTTGAATACAGGGCTGCAGAAAATATATGTTATGCAAGCTCTACAAGTTTTGAGGAGGGTTGTGCTTACAGCCATAATTCTAGGCTGATGTATTCATTAGATTATAGAAATTTAGATATTGGGCTTAGTTGGAGAGCAACCCTGACAGGTTCTTCTGCTTTTGTGCATCTAAATCTGTTTCCTGCAGTAGTGCAATCCCCACTTTATTCCTCTAAATGTACAAGTTTACTCTTCTGCATTTAACATAACTATTTAGCCCCCTGACATTCCATGTCATGATTTTAACAGTTTCAGCCATTATGTTCCTATACCCAGGGTACTGTTAGTGTCGCCAGTCTGATGCAAGCTATAGCAGCAATTATATGCAGTATTTTCCCATTTATGCCTTCACTCTCCTTCCCCCATTCCCCTTCAACTAACATTAAGCCAAACTCAAACATAACTTGGCCAGCCGTGCTAGGCACGCTAGGGCTTCCCCGTTTCTGCTCCATTTGATCTGGTCGGTAGACTAGTCTCCTGGCGCCCAACGGGCGGGCACTATTCATTAACCCTAAAATTGTCTCTTGTGGGAGTAGTGGGTCTGCTCCAGCTGTTACTTTAAAATTATATTGCTTCCCTACTTCTTTTTGGCATCTCTCTCAATGTTATCTAATCATTTCTCCTCTCCAACGTACATATCCGTGTTCCTCATCTATGCCCTAGAAGCCTGTTCAGGATCTTCCAGCTCTTGTCTAAGTACGCTGACTTTGCTCTGTAGCTTCTGGAATCTGGACGCTGTCCATCCAATCCTGTACTTCCATCGGTGTCTCAAAGAAAAGTACTTTGCCATTGTGGATTACCTTCAACTTCACCAGGTATATCAACATATACTTCAGAGGTTCAAAGTGATATTTTCGACAGTCAAAGTTTCGACATACCAAAGTTTGACACAAAAGCATCGAAAAAAATACGTTTCGAATGCATTTTTTAAGAAAAATTAGTTCAAATGTTTTAATTTCGTTTTTAAAAAAACATAACATAAAAAAATGCATTTGAAACTTTTTTATTCAGAACTTTGTATTAGGAACTTTTGTATGTCGAAACTTTTTTTTTCGAAAGTATGACTGGACACCTACTTCAGGCCCGCATTCCTGAGCCTTTTTTTCATTGTAAAGTATTGGGCCCTTCTCTTTTGAACCTGGAAGTTGTAGTCTGGGTATACTGAGATCTTCGCAGACGTGCTTTGTATTGTCCCTTCAGCTCTGGAAAAGGCGAGGATTTTCTATTGGTCTTTCTAATTTAAAATGTTGGCTATCATGGGCCTGGGCGGTGCTCCTGGTGGCGGCCTTCTGATGAGGAAGCGGAGCGCTCTTTCATTTGTAATCCCTTGCATAAGTTCTCCCGCTCCTATTTCCTGCAATAACAAGTTTTCAATTTATGTAGTGGAGTCAGAACCTTCCGTTCCTTTGGGCAGCCCCACGATTCATATGTTATTTGAGCTTGCCTGGCCCTACGCGTCTTCGGCTCTATCTTCCACCAATTTTTGCAGGAGGATGTTGATGACTTTCGTTGTTTGCATCCTGACCTCTGTGTTTTCTTTGACTTGTTCTTCCAATTTTCAGGTGCTTTCCGCTATGGCTTGTACATCTTGTGGTAATAGTCCCACATCTATTCCCACTGCATCGATCTTGAGTTCTAGTGTCTCTTGTAGTGCTTCAAAGGCCTCTAGGATCTGTTGGTTCCCTAGCTCTGCCTTGTCTGCTGGGGGAGATACCTGTTCCTTCACTTTATCTCCACTGTCCTCCCCTTGTCGGAGTAGCTGTCCTTTCGTGACCTTTTATATTGTAGTCTGCTTATTTTTAGAATTGTTGTCTTTGCTTGCCATCTTGCGCCACAGCTTTATTGGAGCCGCTGATATCTGGTACCTCGGAGGGGATTATCTTCCTCTATGATCTCCTATCCCGGTCTCTTGCCTCACTTTGGGATACGTATACTCTTGTTCTTGAGCGTTTTAGGGCCCCTTCTGATGAATGTCGTGCTTTGCCCTGCTTGTGTGGATGGCTGCGTTGCAAGTGCCCTTCTGGAGGTACCAACTCAGTGTGCGTTGCTGCCTGCAGCTCATTGGGCTTCAGAGACTTGACCTTCTTGCTGCCCTTCAAACCGTCTTGGTGTTGTCGTGCGGTATAAGCACCCAGGTCTTTATGGTATCTGCCGCTACTCTAATTACAATAAAACAGTGCATCCTCTAGTTCCGCACCTTTCTTGGGTGTCCGCTTTATTCCTGTGTGCTGAGACCAGTGGGGAGCTTGCGGTCCGCCTAGGTAGTCAACACTGTTGTGCCAGCTCACCCTGCTTTCTCTTGACCTTTCTCGCACCGAGTCACTTTCGCGGTCTCTAGTTCAGCCTCCTTCATAGGCTGCAGCTGTAAATATAGCAGATATGAAATTGCGCCTTGTCACCTCCTGTACTTTCTACTTGGCGTCTCTTGGATGTTGGGATCTTGTCTTGTATTGCCTGCACTTGGCAATATTACTTCTTAGCAATTGTGCAACGCACTGACCCTTGCTAATATTGTGCCGTCCCCTAGGAAGCACCTTATCATGTCCTAGCCTAGGTCTGTCCTGCCGAGGGCCTTTTTTGCCTCCCTGCTTGTGCGTTACTCTTTGGCACCTCCGCTTAGCTATGGCCAATGCACACGAATGTCAACACGCTGCTTATTTCTTGCAGTTAATCTCATCTAGGGAGGGGGAAAGCCAGCGCCCTTGGAGATGTTGTCTCTTCTGGCACTGTTTAATAGCGCTTTTCGTAGTGCAGCGCTATAGTTCTGAGGGTGGTGGTAGGGAGCCCTCTTCAGTTCCATATGTTGTGGCGACTTGTTCGCAGGGTCCCCCCTGCCTCATTACCGCTTTCTTTGGTGCCATGGTCTTCTCCTCCGACAGCCCTCCTCTGTCCCTCCGTATGTGGCCGCTTTAGCTGCTCGCTGGGAATAATGCTCTGTCGCAGCAATGCTCCAGCTCCCTGCGTGATGTCATCCTTCATGTTACGCCTGCTTCAGCCCCCAGGCACCTCCCGGATCACTGACTTTTAATGCCAAGCTTCTTCTATACCCCAGCCTTATTGCAGCGACTGCTCCTCATTGTCCCTCGTAGTGTGTCAGCCGCGGCCCGGCTGCGTCGCTCCCTAGGACTCTGCTTTTCCTTTGTCCTTACTCACAGCCTTTAGCAGCAGTCCCGCCGATGTCTTGATCTTCCGCTAGTCGTTGCTGTTGTGCTCACTGGTTCATACGGCGTTGGATGTCCACGCGTGGGCATATCTTCCTGCTCGCATTGTTGATTTACAGCTCGCTTCGTTTCTCTGCTGCTCAATGTCCCTTTGCCGCCATTTTGTCCACTTCGCTCGCGGCTGAACTCTGGCATGATATTTCTCTCTTTGTGGAGACGTTTGGGGCTCCCCACGTGAACAAAGCCACTCCGGAGTTCTCTGCAGACGCTTCCTTATTTTCCAGTTATTTTTAGTTGCAAAATTGAGGTATGGAGCCTCTCAATGTTCGGATCTGCTGGAGCTACTGGTGAGTATAACTGCCTCACATGGCTGCTAGCCATGCCCTCCACAGGGAGATCAAAGATAAGTTCCACTTCGGTTGACATCTGCCGCAGGCATGGCTATCCATCCACACACATTAGAATGCAGCTGCGACTATGACAAATTTGGTCTAGCTGGACATGTAACATCTTCGTCTCCTTACACCAGACTTGCCTCATCACCTCTGCCATTAGAATACAGCGACAGCCTACGACAATATTAGGTCTAGCTGGACACATAAGTCTCTTGCACTAGCACATTATTGTGACCCCCCTCAGCACCCATCCACATGCCTGACCTCTTGGGTTGCTTACTGGAGCCTAGCCAGCACACCTAATTCCTAATCTTGGCTAAATGCACACAATCATTCTAAGTCTTTTATGAGAATTTACCCATACCTAAACTTCGGTTCCCAAGGGCGTTTCCACCACAAGCATGAAGAGGCCATTGAAAAGGGAAAAGGCGCTTTATAAATGACTACTACTACTACTACATGGCTCTGGACCCCCTCACCCTTGCCAAACAGCATGGCCCTGGACCCCCCTCACCTCCCTCCAACAGCATAGCCCTGGCTCCTCCCTACTCCCCTCACCAATGACATGACCCTGTCCCCAACCCCGACCAAATGGTATGTCCCATGAAAACATGTCCCTTGTCCCCACCTCACCCCCTTCCAACAGCATAGCCCTGGTCCCTTATGTAAGGAAGTCATGGTATCAAACTGCAAAGACAGACACAAGTGATCACAGTTCAAGGGTGTTTATTGAATTTCAATGGGTTGGCTGAACACCTATCTAAACCTAAATCTAAGGATGGGAGCAAGCTACGACCATCAAATAATAATAACGCAGTCCTTGTTGAGTCTGTCAAAATAAAAGGGCCTATACTAATAAAACTATTGCCAATCCTTTCTTATAAATGCAAAATGGTGTGGGACAATAGTGTATGCAAAAAGAAAAGTGTTCAAGAAATATGTCGGGATAGTTGAGCAGTTGGCTTCCCTTCCCACATTTTCAGCACAGGGTAAGGCGGCACGTTCGAGCTTCGCACACACTCTGGCTTGTCTGCCACGAGCATACAGTTCAAAGCATGGAAATCAAGGCCTTCTGCCAAAGACTCTTTTCCAATAGCAGTCGCTTACTGCAGAGGGTCTGTCATAACAACCAAATCTCAAAGTTCCATTCCGATCAGGATTTTCACATGCACACGTTCTCGCTTTCAATGTTCATCATGGGTCTCCCTCCTTCAGGCTGAGACCCCCTTTCATCACAATGTTCACACTGGGTCTCCCTCATTCGGGCTCAGACCACGGATCTCCCTCAGTAACGGTTTTGTGAACTTCATGTGTCAGACCATACATGTTGGATGTGTATTTTTCTTTTATAGCACAAAAACGCAATGCATGCTCCTTCCACCTGCTCCTTCCCCCTTTCCCCTCTCTGCCTGTCTTTTTTGCAATCTTCTCTTGGATGCACACTCATTTCTTACATCTCAACGTCTCATAAAACTGAGATTATGTTCTTCCCTGCCACCACCCTTCATTTTACAGCTTTCGATCGCAGTCTGGTTGTCCTCTTTCTTTGTTCTTACACGCTGCCAATGCTGCTCGGTCCTGTCCTGTATACACATGCACGCTCTTTCCTTACCTGTCACTACATTGATTCTCTGTCGTCTTGACTACTGCTCCTCACTGCCTCTCTATTATCTGTTTTGAACTCCTCCATCCACCCCCTCTGTGGTCTTTCTCCCCATACCTATGCCACCATCAACGTCAGTCACTTTCCTGCTATCTTTTGAATCTCGTCTACTTTTCCACTTCCTCTGCATAGTTTTCAATGTCTCTGTGGCCTTCCCCCTCATCCCCCCCGAACCCCTATCTCTGCTCCCTAATCGCTCTTTACATTCCCACTCACTCTCTTCGATCTCAAATTTAGTTTCTGCTGAAAGTCCCTAAACCCCTCTGTGCTCCATCTCGTTTTCACTCTTTTTAACTACTGCCCCCCCAAACATTGGGCACCCTTACCTCTTCACATCAGATCCGTTCCCACCAACTGTCTTTTCTGCTCAGATCTAAAAAATGTCATGTTTTGAACAATGTCTTAATCCTACAAATGTGTCCATTTGCTCGTTCATGTTTTGTCTGTAGCGTTTAAATACGAATACTGTGTCCAATAGCCCAGATCACTTGGTGGGATACCTCCCAGTGCCATTGGCGGCTCTCCTAAGCGGACACCCACAGCCTGCAGTTTAAGGGGGTCAGTGTCAGTTTTGTGACATAAGAGAAGCTCACAAGCTGATTAGACAGGGCCTGGGGCAAGGAATGGCAGGCATACCCTTGTCACAGTGCAGACCCAGTCACACAGAAAACGCAAACACGTGACATATTTCAGCATTCATGACTGACACACATATGAAACACACCCTCATAAATCTAAATCTACACGGCGTAATGGATTAAAAAAAAAGAACAAAAAGTATTTCAACAGATTCATGCCTTAGACAGTGCCAGTTGCCAGGTCAACCAGACAGTCACGTGCACAATATCCTTCTATTCTCCTGCTCACTGTAACAATGGTTTGAGAGTTATGGTGGTGCGTTGTGCCACAAAATAATACCAAAAAAAGAAATGAATTACAGTGTGGTTTTTCTTTCTCCCTCACTCCACCACTTCTATAGGGCACCACAGAAAACCATGCGCCTCACTGCCAAGTGCTGGAATGACCCTCGACCCCCACATGATTTCAGTGCCAGCACTAGAGTTTTCCTGCCCAAGGCAAAAATGGTCATGTGCACCCTCAAAAGCCTCCTATCACCTTTGCACGCAGCCACACATTGAGGAGGAGTACAAAGGGGGTGCTATAGACCAAGCCAAGAACCTACGCCAGACTATGGGGGTCATTACAAGTTGGCCGGTAAGGGATATCGGGCACCGGTAAGGAGACCGGTGCCGGTAATCCCTTACCGCCCAATTCCGAGGTCCCTTAGCGGGAACCGTAAAGGACGTGTGGTCTGACCACACGTCCTTTACAGTTCCCGCTAAGGGACCAGGGCGCTAATAACGGGCCTGCTATTCGCAAGCCCGTTATTAGCACCCTCCCCATTCCCATTGAGCCCTATGGAGGCTCAAATGGGAATGGAGAATGGTTGGTTCAATGGGGACTTACCGGTCCCTACAGGGTCGGACTATACCGGTAAGTCCCCATTGAACCAGACCGGTGCCGGACCCGGTATTGGAGGCAGCCATGGCTACCTCCAATCTCGGAATGAGGCCCATATATCTTTCTTTCTTTCTTTCTTTCTTTCTTTCTTTCTTTCTTTCTTTCTTTCTTTCTTTCTTTCTTTCTTTCTCTCTTCCCTTCTTTCCTTCTTTCTTTCTTTCTTTCTTTCTTTCTTTTTTTCTCTCTTTCTTTCTTTCTTTCTTTCTTTCTTTCTTTCTTTCTTTCTTTCTTTCTTTCTTTCTCAGCCAATATCTGTATCTTCTGCCCAACCCCTCTCCTTTCCTTGGCATCCATCTATCCATTATCTGCTTTTTTGTGCATCCATACATCCTATCCCATTCCATCCATCACATCCCCTTTCTGTTCCTTCCATCCACCCAACCATCCATCTAACCACTCTCCGTTTATATACTCATTCATCATCCACCTATTCTCCCTTTATAAATCTATTCATTGTCACTTTATTAACAATCCCTCTATTCTTTGTTTATCAACCCATCGATCCATTCTCGGTGTATCTATCCATCCATCCATCCATCCACCCATCCATCCTCCCTTTACCCAAAAATACATTCTCCCGTCAACACCCATGTAAACATTCTCTTTATTAACCCATTAATTCTCCCCCCTTCATCCATATATCCGTTCTCCATTTATCTTCCATCCTTTAGTCATCTCCCTAAGGGCTGGGGGAGGAGAGAGGATAGCTCATGGGCATCGCGCTTGTCTTGGAAGTAAGACAATGACAAGCTGCATGGGTACCGTATTTAGATGCTGGACTTTGGCATGAAGTGCAATATAAGAACCCAATTAAATGTGTTAGCTATAAAAGTCCCCTCATCTATTAACCCGTTGTGACAAATAAACTTCTGCCCTGCATCTACTAAGCACTAGCACTTCTACAATCCAAGCGCCAGCATAATCTTAAAGAGAAAACAGGCCCAGTTAAGAAATTTGACTCCTTCGCCTTTTGTGGTAACATGGGCCGAGGGAGGGCTATACTCCCAAAATTGTTGTTAATGTGATGCAGTAGCGATCCAAAGCGCTAAGTATAACAGTCCAAAATAAAGGGATGTCCAATCAAGGTTCTGTGAAAATATATACACTTTAATTAATAACACCATGTACAATAACTACTAACTGGAAAAACACTACACAAAACCAAACCTCAGGAAAGAACACTGAATAAGCAAAGATAGCAAAACTGAGCAAGGGCACAGGTATAGACTATGCTTTTGGCATGGAGTTTATTAAAAGGGCATTTGATTAGCAGATTACCCTTTCAGAGATGGAATTACCCATGCAATAATATTCATTAATAAAAGTCAAAAAAGCGAGGGCGCCCACACCCTTGCCAGATGGCAAATCCTCGCACCCAGTTCCCTTGCTTCCTCAGCACATCCATCTATTCTTTCTTTATCCATCCATCATCCATCCACCAACCTATCTATCCAATTTTCTTTCTTACTTCCTTTCTCTTGCATTTTCTTTTTCAATTTCTTTCTTCCTGACTATGTTCCCTTGCCTCTCCCGCGTTTTCCTTTCTTTTTTTTCTTTCTCTGCTTTTATTCTCTTGCTTTCTATTACTAGTCATTCCTCTTCTTTCTCCTTCTCCCCATGTTTCGCGTTCTCTCGCGTTCTTCACCACCTGGTGCTGGATTGACACACAGTCCCCAGGTGACCAGGGCCACAGATAAAAAGACTAGAATGCTGAGCGGCCTTCCATTCCCACTCAGGCCATCTCCCAGAACACCAGTCCTTCCACAGCATATCCCAGAAGAGCATGTGCCTCGCCACCTGGTGCTGGAATGGCTCGCAGTCCACATGTGACCAGGGCTACAGATGAAAAGTCCAGAATGCTAAGCGGCCATCCATTCTCACTCAGGCCAGCTCCCAGAACACCAGTCCTTCCACAGCATATCCCAGAAGAGCATGTGCCTCGCCACCTGGTGCTGGAATGACACGCAGTCCACAGGTGACCAGGACTACAGATGAGAGGTCCAGAATGCTAAGCGGCCATCCATTCTCACTCAGGCCAACACCTGGAGCGAATAGTTTTCCCCTAACCACAGGAGCTGGATTGCCTTGTGTTTCATGTGACACAGCCCCTCTCACCTTTGTCTCCCCTCATAGCCGCTTCGGCCAGGCATCCAGAGTTGGGCAATTGCTAATGAGTCCACCTGTTTGCCGCTCCATCTTTCCCTGCCTGACCACCCTTTTAAGCTGCAACCACTAAATAGTTATGGGGCTCCTGGCCAAGTCTTTATTTTATTTTGTATTTACATTTCTATCTAGGTTGAAATAGGATTAATGAAATGATGTCCTGCATCTCCTATATATGCATCATATAATGTGTAGAATAAAACACGATCTACAAAGAATACAACAATATAGCATTGCACATCACACACCTAGGTCCCCTAAACAGTGTAAATTGGGAGGAATAGTAAGCAGCCCAAACTCAGTTATTAGGAGCTGCTTCCCTAAACAATAAAAACTCAAAATGTTGCTGAACATAAATTGGGAGTCTGTTCTGACATACAGTGTTACCAGAAAAAGAGCCCTCCCACCCTCCGGTACTTAAAGCACCCACCCTGATGTGTACCCGGGTAGGGAGTGTGCCATGCTCATGTAATTTGTTGTTCTTGCCTGTTACTTCATTTTACTAGACTCATATTAGTATTATTATAATGAATGGCAGGGTACGGGTTCGCCTACGCATCTCGTTTCCAGCAATGTGACTTTTGCAAATCTATTTTTCTCACTGGCGCAATCACGTGCTAATCTGTTGCTCCTTTCCCTCACCGAAGCAATTACCACCCTCCTAGGGGGACGGCTTCTGCCTCTGCCTTGTTACTATGGCAACAATTAACTCCCATTGTTAGCCTATTTATTATTGCTTCGCTCTGCTAACTCTGATAATTACCTGACACCTACTCTTAGCGTATGTAATATGTTATATGCTATATTGATTCTTATAAGGTAGATACATATGTTCTTTAGAAGCACCATGGTGTGACAATATGCATAAGGAAACAATGGGGACTACAGATGACACTGAAGGGGCCATGATATACAGTGTACAGGTCAATAGTGAACGATTTCTGGGATGGCAGCAAGTAGTCTACTTTCTCTTGAATTGAATGGAAGCTTATTCCAGAGGGATGCAGCCTTTACTGAGGAAGCTTGACACTCCTCCATTTCAAGAGGCCAAAAGATGCCTGAGGAACAAATGTGGAGATATGTATCTGAGAGGCTGAGATACAAGTGTTTGAACAGAAAATGTCCTGCACACTAATTAATTAATTGTAGTTTGTAGCCAAATGCACCCCTTGAGTGGAAAGAATCCAAGGTAGAATGGGAACCTGAAAGGCTGTGTGTTCCTGGGATGACTGCTAGGACACAGGATGAGAGCCCTAACTGGAGAGATGCTACAGTCCTGCTCTCCTGTACAATCAATCTAACTTTACCCTGTAACAATTAAAAGCAGCCTTCTTACTGCACTTACCTGGCTACCGGATGCCTGGATGCCTGGATACTACATTAATCTTTTACAACAGAGTAACTAGTCTATAAGCGCAGACCGGGATTCAGAGGTGTGTTGCTCTGCTTTGTCTTGCTTCTAAGCCAAACGCCTTGCCCCTGAGCTATCCTTCTGGCTCTAGGGAAAAGGATTCAAATATGACCTTTTTTGCCACCCTAATGCAACCTAGCTGATGATCAGCTGGTGAAACGTGGGCTCTCCAGAAGACCTTTGATAAGGATTCTTGGAGCAGAATTCTGCACACCTTGCGGTTTGGTGATGGAATAGCTTGGCGGTGCCAGATAGACTGCATTGCAGTAGTCTGGGCATTGATCACCAATGTCAGGTGTGGAAGGACAGAGCAGACAGCAATTTCATCAGCAAATTGGCAAATTTCACTCATTTGGGCAGTTAAATTGTGGGCTGAGTTATTTAAAGTCGCGCCTGGCCCTAGCCCTTCCCACTGAACTATCCCCCAACTATCCCACTTGCTCTTCATGGCAATAGTGCCACCGCAGAGAGAGAAAGAGACATCTATATCATTGGCATGTGTTATGTCAAGTTATATTTGCACTGTGCCCCTTCTCCACCATAGTGAATCAACTATTTCTGTTGCTATTTCTGTTGCTCTTACGGAACTGTGAAAGGGTCTCCCCTGTCTGGCCCTCTGGGGACATTCGTGCTGATGAAGGGCTCCACTACAAGGATACCACTCATTCTATCAACTCGAGCAGCCTGGCAGCACTATCACCATCATGCTGGGTAAGCACACCGCCACATTGCCATAATTTGTTCTCCCCCTCTGGTGAGATTCGACTTTATATGCACTGCTATACTCGTGAATATTTTGGTTCTGGCCTCCCTGTGATGCCGCCCAGTCAACCCCATTTGCCCACTGCAATACTTCAAATCGACCTGCATGGCCGTTTAAAAATGTCTTACTCCTCCTGCAAGCCTGAGTCTGGTGTTGTGCCTTGGCTACCGGGCCCGCCCCGATCCTCATGGGATTGGCCGAGCTCCGTCAAAGGCCCACAACGAAGGCCTTCTTGGATCTTCCCTGTCTGGCCCAGAATGCCCACCTCCTCCAGCACCTCTCAGCATCTGCCCAAAATCACTTTTGACCTCCCCCGTACCATGGAGCACAAATGTACCTACCTATTAAAGGGTAAGACTAGTCCACCTAACTCCAAAAACACCCGTTTGGCTCTAGCACCCAAGTGCCCCCTTACCCCAACCTTGCTCTTGCCTCCCCCTTCCTACCAGTTACATTCCCGTCATTACATAATATACACCATCTAATACCCCAGGACATGTCCACCAATCTCCTGACACTGCCTAACCCTTTAGGGGCTATGTTCACTGACCTGCTTATCAGGCCATCCATTTTGCTGACTCCTGCCATCCTCACCACTAAGACCACCCTCTACCCTGCCGACTACGCTGACCCGCCCAGCTATAAAGATAAACCCGCTAAACCCCTCAGTTACCTAGCTCCACTGATAACTCTGCCACACCCACCTTCTAATTTGAGCCTTGAGTTGCATGCCAGCCACCAGCCTACGCCGCCAAACCCCATAAGCATCATGACCAGTGACTAGCATATCAGGCCATCTTGGTTTTTGCCCCCAGCCACCAGTCCATCATGCATCCTAGTCACCCCACTTCCCACACTCTCTGTCCCTGTTCTGAACACTCCTTAACCAAATCCTTGTGCAATCAAGCTTGACCTAGCTGCACTGAGGCCCTACCACCAGGAATAAGACCACGCAAGAGTGCTCTACCACCTGCCTTGACTACTACTAAGAGTGCCCTGCCTTAAGCCCTTACATCTACATGGAGTGCCCTGCCACCTGCCTTGACTACTTCTAAGAGTGCCCTGCTTTCAGCACTTACATCGGCAAGGAGTGCCCTGCCACTAAAACTGACCACTCACATGAGTGCCCTGCCACCAGCCATAACCCACGAAAGCCTGACCCCCTCTTCTCCTAATTCCATGAACCTGACTCCGCTACCACCCTCCAACCACCAGAGAGCCTCTTGCCCACCTCTGGGACCCCAAAGCTTACACAATTTGCGAGTCAGAATAATCTTGCTTCCCCATAACATCCATCAATACTCCTACCCCATTCTTGCAAATCTTAGAATACATAAATTAATCAGCCGTACCATGCAACCTCCATCACCCCAACACCCTCCCTCAATTGCGAGTCCACTGACCAACCTATTGCCCACCTCACCTACCATTCAGAGTAAGCCCCTCATCAATGCAAAATCCTTGGGTGCCTACGTCATTGAAGTCCACAACCTCATAATTAACAACCATATTGAGTTACTAGCTATCACGGAATCTTGACTTCATCGTGCCTCAGGCCCCATGCTCAGCCTCGTCATACCCCCAAACTACTCCATCCACAGAGCTGATAATGCCAATGCCATTGGTGGCAGAGTGGCACTCCTCTACAGATCTCACCTCCAGATCCTGACCCTTCCTCTGCCTCCCACTGAGGGGTAAGAAACACTTTTACTCAAACTCAAGACCGACCCCCAGGCTACCTTCACCATTCTCCTGCTCTATAGACAATCCACCACCACCAATCAGTCTGACACTGAAATCCCTCTCCTCATAACACCTTTCCTCAAACCAGCTACCAAATTCATAATTCTACAGGATTTGTACCCAGGCTTCAATGATCCTGCCGATCATAATGCTACCTCTGTGGTCCAAGTTTTCCAGATATGAAATTCCCACAACTTTTCGCTGCCACTACCCACTCTAAAGGGTGTAACCTTGACTGGATAATGACAACCAATTCCACCATTGACATATCATTCATCAGCCCTATACCTTGGTTGGATCATCACCTGATCGAATTTAATCTACATCACACCAACACTGTGACAAACACTCGTCCACCACCATCTCAAATCCAAGTGAGAAGCACAGGGAAGGTCACAAATGAAACTCTCAAACCCACCTTACTCTACTTCAGTGAAGCACAGCCTTCTAACTAACTGCAAGGGACCCACTGCACTATCCCGCTATTACCATGAGAGCCTTCTCGCCACACTTGATCAACATGTTCCTCTCAAGAATAAATCCCTGAAACCATTCAAGCACACCAACATCTGGTTCTCAGATGAACTAATGTCACCCGATAGAGAGAAAAGAGCCATTGAGCACCTGTTTAAGAAACATTCCACTCCCACTAATTCCACCCGCCTCGCTACCACTACTAAGACCTACAAGGCTGCTATTATAGCCACCAAAGCTACCTCCTATGACAACAGAATCTCCATGTCAACCTCCAATACTAAGGAACTCTTTGCCGTCTTGCGGGAACTAGAAAACCCAAGTGCACCCACCTCCCTAGTTAAACCCGACAAAGTAGGGTGCATCACCAAGCAAATTGCTTTAACTACTAAAATCAACCTTCTCTGCAGCAAAATAATAATTAAAAAAGCTCTACTAGCTATCAACCCCCTCACCTGCCCCCCATGGCCCCACACGACCCTGGCCTCCCCCCTCCACTGTAGCCACTCCCATGCTTTTCCAAGAGACAGTTTTGAACACCATTCTTGCCATCAAACCCTCCAACTGCAAAGGAAATACCTGCCTCGGTCACATCATAAAGCTCTGCGCCCCCAGCCTCACCCCCATTATCACTGAATTTGTCAATGCCTCCCACATCTAATGTGATCTTCCCACCAGTATCAAAGCAGTTGGGTCACCGCCTGTTAAAAACAAAAACATCCTTGGACCCTACAGTACCTACCAACTACAGACCCATCACCACAGTACCCTTCTTGCTCAAAATACTTGACTGTATTGACTAATTACAATTCCAACATATCCTGGAACAGCACTCAGTCCTAGGTGTCAGACAAGCTGGCTTCCATCCGAAGTACTGAAACAGCCCTCATCGAGTTAAAAATGCAACTTGACAGTATCGGAGACACCCGCAACTTTGCTATCCTCCTCTTCTTGGACCTCTCCACCACGTTTGATCTGGTGGATCATGACCTGCTCTGCTAAAATCTCTCCCAGATCTTCCACTTCGATCCTGAGGCAGTCTGTTGGATCAAATATTTCTTTAGCAACTGCACCTCTAGAGTTTTTATTGACAGCCATACAATCGACCCTATCCCTGTACCTCTTGATGTCCTGCAAGGATCCTGCCTCTCCCCTACCCTCTACAACACCTACACTAAACCGCCCTTTGACATTCTTGAAACTCTAGGCATGACCTACACCAACTTTTCAGATGACACTCAAGTTCTCATCCCCCTTTCCGGCAACCACACTAGGGATTCCATCCCCTTTAACAAAGTATTCTGCACCATTCAGTCCTGGATGGCTATCCACAACCTCTGCCTCAACAATGAGAAGATGGACCTACTCGTTGTGGGCTCCTCCTCCCGACTCAAAACCCTTGACCCCTCCACCGCCTCCTTCATTATTGATGGCACCACCATTCCTGTCCTCAAACATGACAAACCCTGGAGGTATACCTTGACACTGTACTTTCTATGACAAGTCATGTCAACTCCTTAGCATCGTCAAGTAGACAATTCCTGAGCCCAAACACCTGTCTCACACTCTCAAGAGCATCATCCTGCACAAACTTGACTATTGTAATTCCCTTTTCAAGGGCACATCTGCCTCCAACCTAGCAAAGCTACTTCTGCTGCAAAACAAAGCCGTGCGTACAGCTCTAAGCCTCCGCAATTCAGACCACATATCGGCAACTCGCCGGGAAGTTCACTGGCTACCGATAAAATCTTGGATTGACTTCAAAACTTTAAGCATTGCACACCGTTGCCTTTACAATGAAGCCTCCAAATATATGAATGAATGCATTGCAAGAAAACAACAATACTGTCACACTCTCCGCTCCACCAATCAACTTACCGTGGCTGTCCAAGCTTCAAACTCACCAGAGCAAGTGGAGAAAGCACCACAGCGCCTTCCCTTTGGAACTCTCTTCCCCCACACCTAAGAAATGAGCCACCATACCCTGCATTCAGGAAACATTTGAAAATGTGGTTATTTAAAAAGCATGACTAACTCTTACGCATGTCATGTACTGCTTCCCACTTTTGTTCTGACTACCACTTTAGTTCTTAATGTTTTGTTGTCAAAACTGTTTTCTACTGTATCCGTCTATACAAATGCTGTGATACCCGTGGGTCTGGTCGTTACAAAAATGATAAAATAAAATAAAATTGCTGTTTTTCCAAACACATCACTTTGTTGAATCTCGTCGAGCAAGCTTGCCAACTTTAACTCAACTGCGTGAACCGGAAAGCGGCAAAAGACCTGGCTTGATAGTTTCAAGACCCTGAAAGAAGCAAAGAAACAGTATATCTGTGGTTTTGTCTCCTGGTCTGGTTCTATGGGCCCTAGCAAAATATAAGACACCATTTTAACCTTAAAGACATATTCTTGAACATGTTCACTTTTCTACAAGATTGTTGTTTACCTGCAGACGCTTGTTCTTCAATAGGAAGAGTGCTCTTTTCTTCAAAAGTTTGCATTCTCTGTGTGCCTCATTATAGTAGCGGTGGGTTGTTCATGTTTTTAATAATTGGTCTGTCTTTTTAATGTATTCAAAGTCTTACTTGTATAGAACCTTGATCGGACATTTCTTTTATGTTGGTGCTTATCAGATCATTGTTGATTTGGATGCTTTCATGCTGGCAAACAACCTTGTTAACAATGTGACTCCTTCTGAGTTTTCCTCCTATTCAATGGGTGTATTCAAGTTTCCTTTATTGAGAATTCATTGTCTTTTCTCGAAAGCACTGTCTCTTCCATAGATGTCGTAATTTACAAGGTTTGGTCGTGTATTAATGTTTCCTTTATGTTTTGCTATTATTGGTATTGACAGCATGTCCCTGAGCATCAATTCTGTATTCTCTGTGAAATCACAAAACAACAGCGAACAATGTAGTCATCAACATGTTAAATGTGGCCTTGCATCCTGGTTCAAAACCGTATTTTGTGCTGTATCACACTCTCTTAGTACTCACATCTACGTGCTAAACGTATGAAGGCTTCAAGAAAATCAGTGTCATTATTGGAAGCCCCTGGCAAGAGCACCCACTGGAGGCCTGCAAAAATGTGTTGTCTCTTCACTCTTGTGGCATTTAGTCGCACTGGTTTCTTGAAGCCAAAAGATGAATGGCCGCCAGTGACTTGATATAGGTTTCGAACATCAGTTGCCGTTAATACCAAGGAACAGAAGGCGTACTGGGTGGAGGCCAGAGGGGGGGTGGATGGTTGGGGTGCTTTGCATAATCACTGGTTATGCGTAACAGAGGAAAATTCAGCCCACTCGTCAATAATGCAAGGCCCCTGAGTGCAGGGAAATGATGACTGGCATAGGAGCAGTGGTGTCTCTACAAATCAATATCAGGTTTGGCAACCGAGGGGGCACAAATAGACCAGGAGTAGTGTGGGTCGGTGGCACATCAAATAAGAGTCAACAGGGGAAACTGTTTTTTGTAAAATACATTTTAACAAGTTAATTAGAAAAGGTGACATTATGAAAGTTCAGAGTAGGTTTAAGACAATCAAAGTTTTGCATTAAGTTAATATACACCCTAGAAACAGTTGCAGAAATGCCCCAAAAACCTCCAAAGTCAATTCTTCGTCATCGGAGCCATGTGGCTCACACAAATCATATTTGGCACAAATTAATTAGAGATTAATTTCACTTTATGGGTAAACAGCCCTCTAGTTACATTAGTTCAACTTCACCTTAAAACTGCCATCATTTTCTGGCCATGCAGTAAATCACCACATGTTATTCATTACATTATTAACAGTGCTATAAATACAGACGAGTTTATAAATACCACTCAACTTCGCTACACTTATAATACAACAAGGACCAACACACTGACAAATAGATTTCACAGTTGGAAAACCTTATACATAAAGTGCAATCATGTCTGAATAGGTGTAAAAATGTGACGAGTTCGTCAAAAGTGCACTGCAGTTACTTGTACCCATGGCTGACTGGGACATGCGATCACAATGTGATAGCATTGATTGCACGTCTTCATAGTTTAAGTAACTTTGTATTCCTTGGTAAATAATGTAATCTCACTGTGCCTTATCTGCGGGCATTGGGAGTTCTCAAACTCTCCAAACGTTTGTACATCACAATACTGCTTCAAAAAAGGGCTAATCGGTCTCTGCTTGAAGAGCATCTTTTGGAGAGTACTGCATTAGCCTGACAAATTTAAAGTTAATGACCTAAGAGTAAACCATTATAATCAGATTTTGGTTGGAATCACTGACTTAAGTGTTTCAGCACATCATGCTCCCATGGCTCAGGCTTAGAAAAAGAGGAATTTACACAGTGAGTTAAAGAGATGTTGAGAATGTGAGAAGAGAGTTGGTAGGTGAGGTGAGAGACAAATAAAAAAGGGACACAACGTTCAAGGCACACAATGACAGTGAGTAGTTAATGGGGGCCCCCTTTTTTGCAATGTTATATTGTTGACAGGTGGGAAAGCCCCCTGAGTGTCTGTAGTCCTGCCCCCTTATGATATGATTTGATATCAAGTCGATATCAATGTAATATAAAATTAATATCAAAGAAAGTATATTTTTTATATCAAATGTATATTTTTTGATATTAGGTGTTTTTTTAGTTTGATATGATGTTGAGATGATTTGATATAAAGTGAATATAAAGTTTATATACAAATGCGGGCTGCAAGCGCATGTGTGCGCTGCTGCCTGTTGGAGGGCGAAGTGAGTTGTGAAGAGAGAGACTGCAAATGGTAGGGTTTTGTTGTGGTGATGCGTTGATGACGCAGGAGTGGGTTTGGTTTTTTAATATAGTGTTGACGCTATGATTTTATAATACTTTTTATATAGATACAATATAAAATTAGTAATAGTAGCAGATGTCCTCAATTTATAACAGTTTTCTATAGATTATATATATAAAAAGGAAGTTGTGTTTTTTTACGGCACAATTTAATTTTAAAATGTAAAGGAGAGGCTTGAGCTATAAATTGGTCTGGGAGGATTTTGGCTTTTTAATATGAATAAATAATGTTTTTTTTAATATTAGGATGAGCCGGGGTGTGAAAACAAAATCAAAATATCGAGACTTAGGGCCTCATTACACGGATGGCGGAGAACCATGGCGCTATTAGCGACAAGGTTCATGCCGGTAAAATACCGGCACCGCCTTGGCGGAAAGGGGAATTAGTGCCCCATTCCAAGGTTGGCGGGGCGGTAATTCCCCCTTCCAACATTGCCCTTCCCCATTCCCATTTTTGCGGTACCGTAATTAGCTCCCTGGGTCCCTTTGCGGGTTGGTTTTTAACACCTGCAAAAAGCAGGCGTTAAATCCCCCAACCCACAAAGGGACCTCGTAGTAAGGCGGTAAGGATTTACCGGTACTGGTATTTTACCGGTACCGGTAAACCCTTACCGCCATCCGTGTAATGAGGCCCTTAGTACCCCAAAAGGAAATACACCGAACACGGGTTACAAAGGAACATACAAAGTACTTTATTTTATATTGAATCCAGTTACTAAGAACAGAGCAAAAATCAGATAGCTATGGTCCCTCAGTGCAACACAACGAACTCCAGCGTGGTTCCGTGTGTTCAGTGAGAGACACTGTACATTAGAATGCATTGGTTTTTTATACTTTTTGTGAGCACGATGTCCAGCCCCACTTCGGGTTAATATTCCACTAATACATCACCGATCTAGGGTTCATGCCAAGTCTCGCACATCCGCATATAACTGGTTTGCTTTTAATACATATATCAACAAGCCTATACGGCAACTGTGTATTCTGAGATTTTCCATGCAGGTCTTCTTAAACATTAATACAATGTAGTTAAACAAGTGTTCTACGTTCAGTATTTGGATACATTGTTATTAACGTATGCTCGCGGATTAGTTTCATTGCACGATTAATCCTTTACACGTAGGTAAACGAAGGACAAGGTCTCAGTTCACGACCTCAACAAGTGGCCTGGAGGCAAGTTACATATTAGCTACATATAGAGGTCAAGACGGCTATGTTGTATTTTGGAATAACATCGTCCACCATTTTAACTCACAGGTTGACTTTATAAAGCAAACCTAAAATGGCGGTTTGACCTAAAATGGCGGCTTACATTGATTTAAAGGTCAGGACCTTGTAACACGGATTTCTTTGCAAACGATTTATAAGCAGCTTGGCGCCGGCCAATATACATATATTGATTGCAATAGGAGGCACGATATAATTTCTCATTTGACAAACCCTCCTTTTGGCCTATGCCAAGTGCTAAAACTACTTCAGACCTCCTGGCAAATAACTCCATGCATCATCGCCCATGCACGCTGAATCGCTGTCGGAAATATCTATTGCCATCAGGTCATTCGCTAAAATTTCTTTCAACACATATTCTTTGGAAGTTTTATCTGGGGCATACACTTTATGTCCTATGGAGCCTATCGCTTGTGCGCAACATCCCCTTAGCATTGAACATATACTAGGTAGACACTGAATACAGCAGCAAAGAAACAACAGAATTCCCAAAATAATCAGCAAGATCGAAAGTACCTTCCAACCCCAAGATTGCAAGAAGTCCCAGAACCAAGCGCTAAGATCCCAGTTTCCCTCGGGAACATGCACTTCTGAACTAAGGACGTGCACATTCTGTATTGCCTTGAAGATGGTTGGGGAGGAATCTGGCACAAAAACACAGCAAGCGGACCCCACTAATTTACACACTCCACCACGTTCAGCCAGAATGACATCAAATGCCATCCGGTTTTGAAGTGCTACTAGTCTTATCGCCTTCTGTTCTAACGTCATATTCCAGAGTATGTCCGTGGTCCGGTTGATGGTTTTCTCCAGTACTTGCTAGTTTTCTGATATCTTCAGAATTCGCTATCTGCCCCCAAAATGGCACAGCTGATTTTGCTATATCTCCCAAGATTTGTGCTGGGGTGTCACCATTCTCGTCCCGCCGTGGACGAGCCTTTGCAACTTCTTTCATACTAGCTATAAACACCCCAGGTAACAGGATCTCTAAATAACAGGTTCCCTGCCAATCCCTGGGCAACCATGGGAATGCTACATTACCGCAGAGAAAGTAGACAGGTTCGCCTACATACAAAGGTCTGTTTTCCCCAGTCAAATTTGCAACGTTGGCATAACCTAGAAAATCTCCCATTGACTGAGTTCCATTCCTCTGTATGCAAAAAGAAACTGAATCAGGGCTATGATTAACAGTGTAAGAAGGAGGCATGGCATCCTTATTGCCTATCAGAGCCATCTTAAAGGAAATCAAAGATTGGAAAGGACGAGACAGTCTATCTGAAGGCCTAATAGAAGCAACGTTAGGTTTACTCCTGTTTGCGAAAAGCGAGCATCCCAGGGGAGTCAAAACACATTTCTCAAAACTATTCAAATTGGTGCCATCAAAGTTCCCTGAGATGCTGTCATTCCAACGGCCAAAGAACTGTGCTCTTAGAGAAGCATAGCAAGCAGTTGTCAAAGGTAAAGGATGATTATACCAACCTAGCCCCTTATCCCCGTGTTGCGGTAAATGTGAGCAGACCCAACAGTTAGATTTATTAAAAATGGCATGCGTAGCATTCATGATAAGTAGTAGAGTATTATTGTGGTACCTTTGTCTATGCTGAGAGTCCCTAGGGGACAGAGTATGCAAATATACAAAGGCAGTAGGAACAGCGGATACATTTTCAGTGGGCAACAAGGATTCTAAAGGGTGCATTTCCTCAAGGTACCACAATCCTAAGATAGTGACTATTATAAACCCAAATATCATTATAAAAACACAGCAATACGTTTTCGGGGCCCAGGCATTTTGTCCATTGTCCCGGTTGGTCACCCCCTCATTTACTAGTACCATACGAGCGGTAGTGGTAGCAGGGATTGTAGTCTTCAAACGGATACCCCCAATGTTCGTTGCTGGTGACCTCCCGGTCACGCAACTTCTTAGTCCTTCCACAACCCTAGCCAACAGAATCCCCTTTCTCAAATTTGGGCAAAAACAAGCCCTCGATGATCCTTTTCTTCTTCGAATGCACAGCCGAACCATGCCGTAAGTCTATTATCTTGGACTCAGATTGTACCTTGCTTTTCCCGGTACTGATTGATCCGGAAACAATGTATCGTCACTTCCCGTTGGAAGCAACGTATCAGAGACAAGTGAAGATGCCGAATTTGGAACAGCAGTTTCCGGATACAAAACTTTTGGAGAGTGTGGAGACAAAATGGCGGCTTCCCCAAGCCTCACGGGCTCAGAGAGATTCTCCGACACACTCTTAACGCTATTTACTGCTTTGGGATCGTTGGTTGCAGCATTAGCGAGGGGTTCTGTTTCTTCTGTAACGTATGGCACTGGGTGAGGAAGTTTCTTGACGTGGGACGCGTGGATCGAGTTCTTTCTTCCAGAGACCTGCACCGCTGTTTGGGTGACCAGGAACGCCTTGCTGGCGAGGACCTGGAGCGGGCCACGCCAGCAAGTGCAAGGCAGGAGGAGCGCTCAAATGCCTTGATGAGCACCCAACTCCCAGGCTGTATACTTTGGCCCTGACACTCGTATCGCACAGGGAAAGCTTCTCGTACCTGGTGATACATCAAATACAGGTTTTTTGTCAACTGGCTGCAATAATCTGAAAGTAATACATTTTCAACATTTCTCAATGAATTGCATTTAGGAAAGTTCCAAATATTGGCAGGTCTCCCCATTACCACCTCAAATGGAGAGAGCCCAGCCTTAGTTTGAGGGGTTGTACGCATGGATAATAACACGATCGGTAAGGTGTCCGGCTATTTTAGTTTGATGCTGGCACACGTCGTAGCTAGCTTGTTCTTGATGATACCGTTGTGTCTTTCTACTAGATCGGTGCTCTGAGCATGTATGGCCGAATGGAACTGTTTGTCAATTTGTAATGCCGCTCATATCTGCAGAATTACAGCAGCGACAAAATGTGGACCATTGTCCGACCAGATAACTCTTGGTAGCCAGAACCGCGGGAAGTATTCCCTTAATATGGTTTTTGCAGTAGTCATGGCTGTAGCATCTTTAAGGGGGAGGCCTCAACCCATTTACTAAAAGCAAAGATGACCACCAGCACATATTTTTATTGTCACATCGTTCCATTTCAATAAAGTCAAAGTGAATAACTTCAAAGGGGACAGAAGGTGGCCCAAAACTTCCCCTTGGAGTTACTGTCCCCTTTCCCACATTGTGTTGCAGGCAAATCATGCAATCCTGGACGTAGTGCTGGGCAATTTTCAAAATGTTGTCCTTTGCCCAAACTTTCTCTAAAGTTTTTGTCATCTTCTGGGCACATACATGCGTAGGACAATGGGCCATGACGACCATCATCATTATATACGCATCAGGGAGTAGCCATATCCCTTCAACTATGTCCACCCAACACCCGTCATCATCAAGTTTCCCCAAGCCTTCAGCCCACCTCTTGGATTCTTCTAACGTGGCATCAGCTTGGATATCCCGTACAGACCCAACACCCTAATCCATTGCATAAGCATTTACAGTCTCCCTTGAAACATACATCTCCGTAAGGGGATCGGTAGCAGTTTGTCTAGCTATCTGATCAGCGAAAGCATTCCCTTTCCCTATGTCATCTGTAATCTTTCGATGTGCTGCACATTTCATAACTGCTAACTGAGTAGGGAGCATAAGCGCTGAGAGTAGTTGTACTATTAGGGAGCCATGTTGGATTTTAGGCCCATGTGAAGTTAGGAACCCTCTCTCTGACCAAAGTCATGAACCACCCCAAAGGCATACTGACTGTCAGTATATATATTTACTGCAAGACCTTCGGAAAGTTCACAAGCTCGGGTCAATGCTATAATCTCTGCGGCCTGTGCAGAATTATGCGTGATTCTCTTAGTTTCCACGACCGTGCTTAATTTGGTGATTGCATAAGCAGCTGTGGATATACCATCCGGAAGTTTGAAGCAGGAGCCATCTCAGAACAGCTCTCCCTGCGGATTATCCAAAAGGGTGTCTTTCAAATCAATTCTACCCTTTGTTTCTTGTTCGGTAGTATACAGACAGTCATGTGACTCTTCATCGCCGCAAGTAGTATCTTGCAGAAAAGGTAGGAGTTCAGCCGGATTAAGAACACAAGACCTCTTAATTTGAATGTGAGGAGCAAACAAGATCAATTCATATCTTGTCAAACGTGCAGAAGTGAGGTGTTGCGTTTGGGTTCGGTTTAGTAGAATATCTACAGAGCGAGGCACCATCAGGCTTAGATCATGGCCTAGGACCATTCCCTCCCAGCAGCAGCAGCGACAGCTCGCAAACATCTTGGCAAAGCGCATGTTACAGGATCAAGGGCGGAAGAAAAGTAACCACACGGCCTATTCTTCCCTCCATGTTCCTGCATTAATACAGCCAAAGCACATCCATCACATTCATGCACAAACAACACAAAGGCCTTTTCATAGTTTGGTGTGCCCAAAACTGGTGCTGAGCTTAATGCAGTCTTAAGCAAGTCAAACGATATCTGGTGTTCCGCGTTCCACGGCAATGGCGAAGAAATGCCCTTCTTTGTCAAAGCCAACATCGGTTTGATCACTAGTGAAAAATGTGGGATCCACAACCTACAGTAAGAAGCCATACCTATCAAGGCTCTAACTTCCTTCTGTGTATTTGGGACAGACATGCCAGAAATGTGTTTTATTCTTTCAGGTGTCAATCTTATTCCCTCCTTTGCCAGGAGATAGCCTAAATAGGTGACCTCCTGGCAACAATATTGACATTTTTTAAGCAAAGCGTTGTGACCATGCTTAGCTAGATGGATAAGCAATAACACAGTGCCCTCCTTACAGGCGCTCTCAGAGTCAGCAGCTGAAAGCAAGTCATCAACATATTGAAGCAATGTACAAGTAGAGGGCAATTCAAGGGTATCAAGCTGTTCTTTCAAAGCCCTACTATAGATGCCAGGACTCTCTGTGTACCCTTGAGGTGCACGAGTAAATGTGAACGAGCGTCCCCCTAAGGTGAACGCGAACAAGTATCTACTATCCTTGTGTATAGGAATACTAAAGAACGCATTCTTTAGAACCACCACACTAAAGTAAGTAGCTGTAGCTGGAATCATGGTTAAGATTGTTGTCACATCAGGCACAATTGGAAATTGTGGAGCGACGACTTTATTAATGGCACGTAAATCAATTATGAAACAGAATGGAATTGCATTATCGCCTTTCTTGTACACGGGTAAAATCGGACTATTACACAAACTTCCTGAAATTTCTTCAATCACCCCTCGATGCACAGAATCGGAAACAAAGCATTTCAAAGCTCGCTCGCCCTCAACTGAAATCTTATACTGGGGAATGCATGGCAGCTCAATTCCATGTTTCAAAACTATCTTAACAAGTTCAATCTGTAAAACACTGACATCATTGTCGTCAACAGCCCATAAGCTCTCTGGTACATTAATGAATTCTGGCGGCAAAGGTCTAGTCAAGAATTGCGAGACAGAAAATTGCTGTGGTGAAATCGACAAGCACACTCCATCAGAAGAACAATAAATCACTGCATTTAATTCTTTTAACAGATTCAACCCCAGCAAGTTCTCTCCACATTTTGAAGTCAACAGAAAAGGACAGTTGTCCGTAAAGGGACCTAAAGAAATGGGTACCGGCGAAGAAACCGGACAAACAACTGGCGTGCCAGAAAACCCTACAGAAACATTGGTTTGCCCTGACAGTGGAATGTTTGGAACCTGCGAATGATGTCATGATCCCTGCTTCCAAAAGGTCAGGACTTACCCAACCCTCTTGGAAGCAGACCCATAACCCAGGTTCCGAGTGCCAGCCAGTCCCAATTGGGACCTTTTGGACCCTGTCCTGGCACCAGTGGCACCAGGCTCATAAATATGCACAGTCCCAGCGCTGGAAGCGCCGGGCTCATAATGCTTGGGTGGACTTACCTGCAGCAGACCATGCTGCTTACTTACCTGCCAGTTGAGTCCCTGATCCTCTTCTGTTTGGGACT
Source organism: Ambystoma mexicanum (assembly GCF_040938575.1). Classification (NCBI taxonomy): domain Eukaryota; kingdom Metazoa; phylum Chordata; class Amphibia; order Caudata; family Ambystomatidae; genus Ambystoma; species Ambystoma mexicanum. The sequence goes on from NC_090921.1 coordinate 311,894,346, forward strand.
ACTTTTCCTGTTGGGTGGGGCAGGAGCCACTCCCTAGGTTCAGAACACTGGAACTCTTCTGGAAAGCAGGAACTCTTTTCTTACTAGGGCGAGGCTGTGGAAGGAGACACCTAAGCACTATAGGAGGCTATTTAAACCACACCCGATGGATGAATCTTGCTTTGCGTTATTCTGCATCCTCTGCAGCAAAACGCTCATCGTGTCTTCTGCATCTGATCCTGGGCCTAAGGGAAAAAGGCTTACCATTCAGAATCCAGTCTTCTGCAACATCTATAAAGACAAGAAAGAACAGGTTAGCACTACGGTCTTCTGTGACAGCGCATCTCTTGCCTGGTCCATCGGCTGTCACCAACGCCTCGCGCTGCATTCCGGCATCTGGAAGACAAAGGCTTACCTACTCTTCGCATGCTCCGGAGGTCCTCGCACTGCATTCCGGCATCTGAAAGACAAAAGCTTACCAATTCTTCGCACGCTCCGGAGGCCTTCGGCGCTGCATCCCGCATCTGAAAGACAAAAGAAGGTGTGTTTAAAGACATTGGGTAACTTCATTACTCACGTGCCATTACTCCTTCCCACGCCGAATCCAGTGGGTATTCCGGCACCCTTCAGCAGCTCCGAACTTGTACCTGCAAGATAAAAGGACAGTTAGTGCGCATCGTTAAGCAGGCAACAAGTGCTTACTTACATGCTTCCAGGCGCTTCTTTTCCTCACACGGGTTCCATCCTCAACTCACTTCAGCCCGTCATCCGCCATCGCCGGAACCCTGCAAAACAAGGGACATCATTACAAAAGACTTTTAAAGACATTTGAAGTACCCAGAACTTACCGTTCGTGCAGTAAACGACGGATAGCAGTCCTCTGAGGACAAGAGGCCTGCACCCTTATCCAGGGAAGAAACCGGTTACGGCACCCTGCCCCGAGGCAGATGGAGAGCTCGGCGTTCACTTACCTAAGGTGAGAGCGTTAACCTTTGGGGTACTACAGGAGAAGAGAAAGGGAAGAAGAGAGAGACACCCAATAACCCAGTTCATTAATCCCATATTTTCTATCTGCAGACATCTTACTCTTCGAGTCAGACATACAGTGTACAGAGGTCCAGCCCAAAGAGCCAACCGTGTGTTACACATCACCTTTGAAGATACGGTATTCGCCCAGCCAAGACCGGCGCCTCTGCGGGAATCAGGTGAGCGTTACAGAACGCAAAGCCTACCGCAAAACTCCCGCCCAGGCGCTATGGAAACCTCGGATACCGACCAGCTAGCCCAGTTACTTGGGGAACTAAGAGCAGAAGTGCATGCAGCCCGTCAGGAAACTAACGCTCTAAGAAGGGAACTGATTATTTCCAAGGAGCGAACAGACGATCTCGCTAGACAATTGCTACAGTCACAAGCCGGACAGACCCCGTTACCCGCATCAGGGGCCAATCTTCCTTCAACATCCTCTATGAATCCAGTGCAGATCAACCTACCTGGGAATGTACCTCTGGCTCCGCCCGAACGATTTTCTGGTGACCCAAAGAGGTTTGCAGTATTTATTAATCAGTGCCGGTTGCATTTCTTATGCCGGCCAGCAGCCTTTCCAACTGATCAAGCTAAAGTAGCTTTCGTGCTTTCGTACCTTAGTGGCAATGCGGCAGACTGGTCGATCCCTCTAGTTAATCAAGATGATCCGGTTCTCCATGATTTTCAAGCTTTTCAGCTCAGTATGGAAAAACTGTTCGCAAGACATTCACAGGGGCAGGCCTTGGACAATGAGCTTCTTTCGTTGCGACAGGGTAATCAAGACCTTTTGGCTTATATTGCGTCTTTCAACAGACTGATAGTGGAAACTCAATGGCCTGAGGACAAAAGGATTACACTGTTTTATAGAGGTCTACGTGGAGAGCTCAAAGATCAGTTAGCCCAAGTAGTGAATCCCCCGCAAGACTGTTCGGACTATATAGACTTAGTTGTTCAAATTGATCACAGACTGCAGAACAGGAAGGCCGATTGTTCCAAGTTTGATGCTCGGGTATTTTCCAAACCACCAACTCCTTCCAAAGGGGTAGACTCCGGGGAACCCATGCAAATAGGGGGCCTGAAAGGACCACTAACACAAAAGGAGTGGGAAAGGAGAAAACAGCTGCAATTATGCCTCTATTGCGGAAACTCATGGCACTTTCTGCGAGACTGTCCGGTGAAACCAGCCAAGAAGGTAGTAGGAGCTGCAGTTACCAAGGTCACAAACTCTGAGCAGGGAAACAACCTCGCCCGAAAAGAATAGAGGTCCTCTTGCCGAGCGTTAAAACCAGTTCCGTGACCTCGCATTTCGTGATACCTATGGTCCTCTTTAGCCCTGATCATCCGGATCGATTACATGCGATTGAAGCTTACGTCGACAGCGGTGCCATCGGCAATTATGTGGATCATGAAATGGTTTTGAGGATGAATCTGACTCTTTGTCCAAAGGCTGTAAAGGACGTCATTACTACGGTGGATGGTACGGAGATAGCCTCCGGACCAGTAACGCATACCACCCAAGAAGTGACGCTAGTAAGTCAAGATGGACACCATGAGAAGATCGTGTTCGATGTGATCAAGGCTCCTCAGTTCCAGATTATTCTAGGAATACCTTGGTTAGAGAAGCACAATCCTCAGATCGATTGGCGAGCAAGAACGGTTCAGTTTCCAGAATGTGTCTCTACTTGTCACCCTCAACCTGGTGTTGCACTGGCAGCAATTTCTACGGAGACTCCCCAGTTACCTCCCGAATACCTAGAATTCCAAGATGTTTTCCGGAAAGATCAGGCTAACTCTCTACCTCCTCATAGGTCTTATGACTGCCAGATAGACCTGATACCTGGATCTACTCCTCCTTGTAGTAGAATGTATGCCCTCACCGAGCCTGAGAATCTGCACCTCCGACAATACCTGGATCAATACCTAGCGAATGGGTTTATTCGTCCTTCCAAGGCCCCTGCTTCCTCAGCTTTGTTCTTCGTTCCAAAAAAAGAAGGGGACCTTAGAACTTGTATAGATTATCGCGCCCTGAACCAGATCATTGTTAAGAATAGATATCCGTTACCTTTGATCCCTGAACTCCTGGACAAAGTCAGAAAAGCATGCATATATACAAAGCTGGATCTTAGAGGAGCCTACCACTTGGTACGAGTAAAAGAAGGCGATGAATGGAAGACGGCCTTCCGCACCAAGTATGGGCTATTTGAATATCAGGTCATGCCCTTCGGACTTTGTAATGCCCCGGCCGCCTTTCAATATTTTATGAACGATGTCCTCAGAGAGCTCATTGATGTGTGTGTTGTTGTTTACATTGACGACATCCTCGTTTATTCTTCATCGGAATCTGAACATCGGAAACACGTGAAAATGGTCCTCGAGAGATTGCGTCAACACAAACTTTTCGCTAAGTTGGAGAAATGTGTTTTCAACGTGACTGAAGTTGAATTCTTGGGATTCATATTATCACCTAGCGGAGTGCGAATGGATTCAAAGAAGGTCGATGCAATTCTCAAATGGCCATCGCCATCCTCCGTAAAAGGTGTTCAAAGCATGTTAGGCTTCGCTAACTTTTACCGCAGGTTTATCCCTGAATTCTCTCGAATAGTCCAGCCCATCACCGCCTTGTTAAAGAAAAACAAACGTTTTGAATGGTCTACCGAGGCGGAACAAGCTTTCCAGAATTTGAAGACTAAATTTATCTCTGCACCAATTTTAAAACATCCTCGCCCAGAACTCCCCTACATCGTGGAAACGGATGCTTCGAGCCTTGCCATGGGGGCAGTTCTATCACAAAAGGACCCAGTAACCAACCAGTTGCATCCCGTGGCATTTTGGTCCCGCAAATTCTCGCCTCCTGAAATCAATTACACCATTACTGATAAGGAACTTCTGGCTATCAAGTCCGCCTTTAAGGCTTGGCGGCATTATCTTCTGGGGGCCCGACACACTGTTACTGTGATTACAGATCACCGAAACCCGCAATATTTGAAAACCGCAAAAGCCCAATCCTCTAGACAACTCCGTTGGGCAGTGTTCTTTGCCGAGTTTGACTTCATAATTACCTATCGACCTGGTACAAAAAACGGTAAAGCTGATGCCCTATCTCGGATGGGAGTGGAAGAACACTTGATCAACCCTAAACCTGTACCTATCATTCCCGAACAAAGAATTCTGGGTGTAATCGCCACACAATCCATAGAGGAAGTTAAAGATAAAGCCAGGCAACTTGTAACTCCAACAGACATACAGAATTGGCATCTGCAGGGAAAGGACTTTGCAGTGAAGGACAACTTATTGTATTTCCAAGAACGATTATAGCTGCCCAGCACAGATTTACAGAAAAAGGTAATCTCTTGTTATCATGATTCCTTAATGGAAGGACATCCCGGTATGGCCAAAACTTCAGAAAAGATCAATCGCTACTTCTGGTGGCCGTCTTGGAAAAGAGATATCAGAGACTTTATAATGTCCTGTGGAGTATGCGCCCAAAACAAGAGTCAAAAGGAAAAACCAGCCGGTCTCTTACGCCCTATTGACATCCCACCTCGCCCTTGGCATACGCTTTCTATGGACTTCATCACCGATCTACCTCCATGCTCCGGATACAACACGATCCTAGTAGTCGTGGACCTATTCTCCAAGATGGCACATTTCATTCCACTCAAAGGCTTACCAACAGCAACAACTCTGGCCCGAGAATTTCTCGAAAACATCGTCCGGCTGCATGGTTTTCCTTCAGTTCTAATTTCTGATCGAGGTTGTCAATTTATTTCTCATTTTTGGCGAAGTTGCTGTCGGTCGGCTCAAATTGATGTGAGACTCTCGACCAGTCACCACCCTCAAACCGACGGACAAACCGAGAGGACCAATCAAACTCTGGAGCAGTATTTACGCTGCATGCTGCAACAAACTGAAAAAACTTGGAAAGATATCCTTTGGATAGCCGAATATGCCTACAATAACTCTGTCCACTCGGGAACTGGGAAGACCCCGTTTTTTCTTTTATACGGCAGCCACCCTCGAACCTCGGAATTGGATCCACTCCAAGATCTTGGAACACCAGCAGTAGACCACCTGCATTCTACAATCACCCAAGCCTTTAAGGAAGCCGTTTCTCACCTTCAAAGGGCTAAAGAACAATACAAGAAAGGAGCAGATCAACATCGGAAGGAAGCCCCCCAATATCAAGTAGGAGATCAAGTTTGGTTATCCACCAAATATCTACCTCTAAAAGGACCACGCACATTCAACCCAAGATACCTTGGTCCCTATTCCATCACTACCATAGTAAACCCAGTAGCGGTCAAGTTGGACTTGCCCCCTCACATGAAGATACATCCGGTCTTCCACGTCTCTCTATTAAAACCCGTGCAACCTCAAACCCGACTAACCAAATCTCCAAAACCCATCCTAGTTGATGGAGAACTCGAGTTTGAAGTCAAGAGCATCCTGGATTCCAAGATCTCCAAATCTAAACTATTTTACCTAATTGACTGGAAAGGCTACGGCCCCCAAGAAAGATCCTGGGAACCTGCAGAATATGTCCACGCTCCTCGTCTAATCAAAAGATTTCATCGAACATTTCCTGACAAGCCCAAACCCCCGGAGAAGCCCGGTTTGGGAGGGGCCTTGAGGGGGGGTGCTGTCATGATCCCTGCTTCCAAAAGGTCAGGACTTACCCAACTCTCTTGGAAGCAGACCCATAACCCAGGTTCCGAGTGCCAGCCAGTCCCAATTGGGACCTTTTGGACCCTGTCCTGGCGCCAGTGGCACCAGGCTCATAAATATGCACAGTCCCAGCGCTGGAAGCGCCGGGCTCATAATGCTTGGGTGGACTTACCTGCAGCAGACCATGCTGCTTACTTACCTGCCAGTTGAGCCCCTGATCCTCTTCTGTTTGGGACTACTTTTCCTGTTGGGTGGGGCAGGAGCCACTCCCTAGGTTCAGAACACTGGAACTCTTCTGGAAAGCAGGAACTCTTTTCTTACTAGGGCGAGGCTGTGGAAGGAGACACCTAAGCACTACAGGAGGCTATTTAAACCACACCCGATGGATGAATCTTGCTTTGCGTTATTCTGCATCCTCTGCAGCAAAACGCTCATCGTGTCTTCTGCATCTGATCCTGGCCCTAAGGGAAAAAGGCTTACCATTCAGAATCCAGTCTTCTGCAACATCTATAAAGACAAGAAAGAACAGGTTAGCACTACGGTCTTCTGTGACAGCGCATCTCTTACCTGGTCCATCGGCTGTCACCAACGCCTCTCGCTGCATTCCGGCATCTGGAAGACAAAGGCTTACCTACTCTTCGCATGCTCCGGAGGTCCTCGCACTGCATTCCGGCATCTGAAAGACAAAAGCTTACCAATTCTTCGCACGCTCCGGAGGCCTTCGGCGCTGTATCCCGCATCTGAAAGACAAAAGAAGGTGCGTTTAAAGACATTGGGTAACTTCATTACTCACGTGCCATTACTCCTTCCCACGCCGAATCCAGTGGGTATTCCGGCACCCTTCAGCAGCTCCGAACTTTTACCTGCAAGATAAAAGGACAGTTAGTGCGCATCGTGAAGCAGGCAACAAGCGCTTACTTACGTGCTTCCAGGCGCTTCTTTTCCTCACACGGTTTCCATCCTCAACTCACTTCAGCCCGTCATCCGCCATCGCCGGAACCCTGCAAAACAAGGGACATCATTACAAAAGACTTTTAAAGACATTTGAAGTACCCAGAACTTACCGTTCGTGCAGTAAACGACGGATAGCAGTCCTCTGAGTTCAAGAGGCCTGCACCCTTATCCAGGGAAGAAACTGGTTACGGCACCCTGCCCCGAGGCAGATGGAGAGCTCGGCGTTCACTTACCTAAGGTGAGAGCGTTAACCTTTGGGGTACTACAGGAGAAGAGAAAGGGAAGAAGAGAGAGACACCCAATAACCCAGTTCATTAATCCCATATTTTCTATCTGCAGACATCTTACTCTTCGAGTCAGACATACAGTATACAGAGGTCCATCCCAAAGAGCCAACCGTGTGTTACACATCACCTTTGAAGATACGGTATTCGCCCAGCCAAGACCGGCGCCTCTGCGGGAATCAGGTGAGCGTTACAAATGATCAATGGAACACTACTGTGCTCCAGTGTCTATCAAAAACTGATGTTTCCTATTTCCCACCACCATTTCAACGTAGGGACCTTTCTGATTTACGGGAATAGGTGTAGGTTCCAAACCCTGCTTCGGGCAATCCTAACAAAACCGAATGTCATCAAAAGGAAGCTCTTCAGATAAATATGCAGCGGAAGGATGATCAAATATGTTCCTGGTGTCCACATTCGAAATCTGATCATCCTGTGAAAAAGGTTACTGAGGATCCTGTGTAAACTGACCTCTACCAGGGCTCCCTACCCCCGGGCGACCTCTGGATCGTCTACCCATATTCCTGAATGTGTTATTCGACCTTTGTCGAAGGACGGGGCATTGTGCATGCCAATGACCCTCTTGACGACAATAGGCGCACTGGTTAATGTTCACAGGACCCAACGGCACATTCCCTTGCGGGACATACTGACCTCTAATCTGAGAACTACCCCCTCTGGGGCCTCTAACAATTTGCTGTAATAGCACTTTAGTCTTCAAATCACTTATCACTTTTTCGTTTCTCAACTCTATCTTTTTCATTATTGACATGGTTCTCGTAGTACTGAGCCATGTGCAGTACTTCTGATTGGGACTTCGCCTGCCAAGCGCTCTCAGAAGACATAATCTGTGACTGGATGTCAGGCAGCAATCCATGCACAAATTTGTCCACAAATAACCTTTTCCCAGACTCTGTGCCTATGTCTTGTCCACTAAAATCCGAGAATACCTGTTCAAACCGATTAAAGAACTCGTAGCACCCTCAGACTTTCCTTGGACTCAGGCCGTAAGTTTGTCCCAAATAATTCTTTTCTCTGGAATTATGGTTTTCAATTTTGCAATGATTCTATCAGGCAAAGTTAATATCACATGAGGCGGTCTTTCACCAGCTGGTCTGTCTCCATCGAGTCTAGTTATATTCACCCATGTATCTCCCAACCCTGGCACTTCATCTATAGTTCTAACTTGTTTCCACAAATCTACGGGCAGCAGTACAGAGAATAACAAATCAATATCACTTAAGGTGAACACTGAGGATTGCAAGACGGACTCTATTTCTTTATAGAATCCTTTCGGATTTTTCCTAATATCAGGAATAGATTGTCTAATAGTATTCACTTCCTGTCTTGAGAACGGGACGTGAACGAACTGTGATACATAATGTGCAGGAATGTTCACAGCGACTATATTTGCTGCAGGATCAGCCGCAATCTCAACCTTCGGGACAAATATTGGAGGAACCTCTCTCATAGGCAACTGAGAAGTAGGTGGCTCCGAACGCTTACTAAGCAACAGAGCTAAGTCGAGCGCTTAAGCAGTCAAAGAAGTGTCAAGTGAAAAAGCTCTCTTGTATATACTTAATAACTCTGTGGGACAACTAATCTTTCTTGTTACACAATCATCCTGTAGGTACTCTATCATTACCTGTATCACTTTCCTCTGCATTTCTGGCGTGTACTGACTATATGTGTCATATACTTCAACTGGAGTTATCGACATATCTGAAATCCATCTAAGTGCATCCTTCGTACAAATTCGTGCTTCCTCAGATATTGATTTACGACAAGGAAGGAACCGTTTCTGCACATACATACTTTCCCCCTCGTCATCCTCATTCTGCAACTTTTATAACTCCTTTCTATACCCAAATAACCTCTCGACATGCTCATTTACTTTCTCCACAGTGTCTCTAGAAAACGCTTAAGTATTTAGATCCCTTGACCCTTGCGGGAGATCTGTATTATTTAATTTTCCCCACATTACACATAAATGAACCCCTAAACTTTCAATAAAAACATTTTTCTCAGGAAAATTATCCATATTACAAAGTATGGCAAAAACATTAGCTTGATCATCCCTCCCCATACAATGCTTAACCCATGCAATCAAATCACGTTTCTTCTCTGGTGGTACAGTATTGCGAGTGACAACCTTTGACCCTGCACCTCGATCGACTACAAGCGGCTCTGGACCAATTGGAAGAGAGGGAGCAGGCAAATTCAATGGAGGTACTGTAACTGGTGCGATAAGAAGAGGTGGAGGAGCCGGAGGAAAGGAAACATTAGGAGGAGCAGGAACAACGGGAACAACAGCAGGTAGAGCAGGAACAGCAGGAGGAAGAGGCAAAGCAGCAGGAAGAGGAACATACGGGGGTGGCGCAGAGGCACCAGGCCTTCGTTCATTTAACAATGTGTCTATAAATTTATCGGAAGCATGGAGGTCTTTGGAAGGATAGATTTTTTGAATTCCAAGTGAGAAAGCCCTATCCGTATTCCTAACCGATTCAGAATGTTTATCTTGGTCATACAAAAATGCTTTTTTGGCGTTCGTCTTATGACGGCATGCATGTTTTTCTCTACTTTTAAGTTGCTGCAACGCTTCTTTTTTCCAATTCTGCAAAACATCAAATGCTGCAGGTCTAGCTTTTTTCTTTCATAGAATTGACTCTAAATACTCAATACGAGGGATTTCAAAACTACCATTGATTGACCACTGAAGTTCGGAGGCATGTCTGGTTTGTCTGTGCTAAATGTCATTAAATACTATACGTCCAATGACATGCTTACAGTCCATAGTACATTCCGGCGACCCCTCCTGTGGTGCGGGATGGCTAAATTCCAAAGATTGTCTATCACTGCGGAACAACGCCCTGAAGCAGGTAGACAATTTCCCAGGCATATCAAATTATTACAATGCGCCAAATTCAAATTATCAGGATTGAATTAAGAGTCGGGTCACGACTCACCTGAACAAACCTAAGGAGGTCCGATCGGATTTCAAAGAATCTTACCTAACTAATCTTACCTCATGTATGGTGATTTTAGCAAATCTGCCCACCTCGATAAGTGGACCCTCCTCCAGATGCTGTCTCAGACCACAAGCTCATCGTCCAGGGATCGGGTCGTGCAGCACTGCTGAGCTGTTGCCTCTCGTTCATTGGGGCCCCCTTTTTGTCACACCATCCTATCCCGGTCCGATAGCCTGCGTCAACCTTCGATAATCTGGCATCAATCCTGTGGGTCCCTATTCGGGCGCCAACTGTGAAAACAAAATCAAAATATCGAGGCTTAGTAACCCAAACGGAAATACACCGAACACGGGTTACAAAGGAACATACAAAGTACTTTATTTTATACTGAATCCAGTTACTAAGAACAGAGCAAAAATCAGATAGCTATCGGCCCTCAGTGCAACACAACGAACTCCAGCGTGGTTCAGTGTGTTCAGTGAGAGACGCTGTACATTAGAATGCATTGGTTTTTTATACTTTTTGTGAGCACGATGTCCAGCCCCACTTCGGGTTAATATTCCACTAATACATCACCGATCTAGGGTTCATGCCAAGTCTCGCACATCCGCATCTAACTGGTTTGCTTTTAATACATATATCAACAAGCTTATACGGCAACTGTGTATTCTGAGATTTTCCATGCATGTCTTCTCAAACATTAATACAATGTAGTTAAACAAGTTATCTATGTTCAGTATTTGGATACATTGTTCTTAACGTATGCTCGCGGATTAGTTTCATTGCATGAGTAATCCTTTACACACAGTCAACGAAGGACAAGGTCTCAGTTCACGACCTCAACAAGTGGCCTCGAGGCAAGTTACATATTAGCTAAATATATAGGTCAAGAGGGCCATGTTGTATTTTGGAATAACATCGTCCACCATTTTAACTCACAGGGTGACTTTTTAAAGCAAACCTAAAATGGCGGTTTGACCTAAAATGTCGGCTTACATTGATTTAAAGGTCAGGACCTTGCAACACGGATTTCTTCGCAAGCGATTTATAAGCGGCTTGGCGTAGGCCAATATACATATATTAATTGCAATATGAGGCACAATATAATTTCTCATTTGACAGGGGTGGGCATGCCCGAGCATGCTCGGACATGGAACCATTGAAAATATAGGCCGACAAAGCGGAGCTAAGTTGCATGGTGTGAATATAAATATATAATATATTAACATTAAAACAAGTTCAAATTAAAACAGATGTTGGCAATAAAAAAAACAAAGGGCGCTTTTCAGGTCTGAGACAAAAAAGTTGAAAGCTCTTATTTGTGGCAGGGTATAATGTGGCTTTATAGAGTGAAAATGTTGCATATGTTAGCCAGCCAAAAGTGTTATGCCATTTGAAACTTTCAGGGATGCAAAACAGTCCTATTCAGGCAGAAGTGGGCTACGCCTGGCGATGCTGCTGGAGGGCTCACACACACACAGCAGAGACGGGGCTCTTACGTATAATGCTCACAGCTAAATTCTGTTTTCAGGCAGCAAGCAGGACGATGTAAGCGTTAGGCTGCAAAAATGACTTGCAAAAACAGAGAGCCATGCCTGTGTGCGCCCCGCTGTGTTATCTCAGAGTATCAAGGTATTATCTAGAATATTTTTCTGCAGAATAAGCGTGACTAATGAACTACAGGGATGAATCATACCTAAACTTACGAAAATGTCAAGGTTTAGACTGCTGATAACAGGACATAGGGCCTCATTACAACTGACCCGGTATGGAAACAACGGTGGCGGTAAACCCGCCACCACCGTTGTTTCCATGCCGGGTGATTACAACTCTTGCAGGTGGAGGCGTCAAACCCGCCAGGTCTGACCTGACGGGTTTAACATCGCCTGCCTTCCCGTCGGACGAGCAAACACCGGCACCATCACGATATGGTGCTGGTGTTTCCATGATCCCCGTTCCCATTGAGTCCTATGGGACTCAATGGGAATGGGGATTAACACCATTCCGCCTCCGGAATTCCCGGGTCACCGGGGTTGTAATGCCCCGGTAATTCTGGGAATCACAGAGGCGGAATGGTAATATGAGTCCGGCGGTAACCAGGCGCTTTTACCGCCTCGGTTACCGCCGGACTTGTTATGAGGCCCATAGAGTGTGTGGGGCTAATTGACGGCCCTTAAGAGCAAACTTTGGAAGCCGGCCAGAATAATCTCTTTGAATCCATGGGGGATTGTCTTGTGTCCGGAAGCATTGTAATTCTGCTATCTGCAAGACCTGTGACAGAAGAAGCCTCCCTTTTCTGGGTTTTAGAAAGAACATTAAGGTAAAATGTATTTCACATTCCAAATGAGGGGCAACATGTAAAACAAATTCATGCATGCTGTTTATATTTTAGAGCCTATTTTCATGTATTAAAATCACAGAAATATAAAATTGTGAGCCAGTGTTAAACACACGTGATCATGTAAGAAACGCATCTGTGACAGACCGCATGTTTGTCCGACTGCAAAACGTTTCTGTGGGAGCGATAAGGCAGGCTTACAAGTCTGTGCTTTTAAAAAACTATATGTGGACCTTTGTGATAATGTATTTAGGCCTTTTTGAGGTAGACCTAAATATATCTAGGCTTAAGAATAGTTTTGTGTTTTTCTAAGGACATGTTTAAAACATGCAGAGTTCTGTGGCTTGCACGCTAATTATAAAATGTGTATAGAGGTGTTTGCCACTGTTATTGCGCAGTTAATTACGCAGTTCAGTGCTTAAATATTAAAACTTGAAAAGTTATTCCTGATATCTCTGCATAATTATTTAATTCTAAACTGCTTTAAGTATAAAAATGGTTAGGCCTTAAATGCTATAAATATACATTTTGACATATTTGTGCTGCGCTTGGGGGCTGGTGTGTAAACAAAATATAGCTGTTATTTGTGAGGCCCTCTGGTCTCGCATGATGCACATGGATGAAATTGAGTTTTCTTGGCAACCAACACACATAATGTGGCAAAAGGTGTAGCTTTTATTTTTATATAAGGGACGAAATTATTGATTTTTAAACATTGCACAAGTAGTATATGAGGAATATTCATGGATCACACATTCCAAATGAACGGTAAAATATTTTATCCGTGTCTATGATGTCTTTCTATTTAGAGGATGGGAGCGGCTGGGGAGGATTTTGTATTTCTTGCAAACTTGTTTTTAAAAATGTTCAGCAGTTTATTTCTGACCTTGCAGCCTGTGTTTAAAAGTGTGAAATATGTATATGCTCTTTAAATCTAGAGAACAGGATTTTTTAGTGCTGAGACAGTGTTTCAAGGCACTAAAATGTATATTTTACTTTGGCAGGCTATCTAGGATAATGTGTAAATATGTTTGTAAGTGTTCATAGCTCAGTTATTTATAGTCTGGCATCTGAATATTAAACCCTCTATACAGGTTGAAGATTTGAAACTGCATATTCTGGATAGGTACACGCTTAGGCTCTTTGGGGGCTGGTGTGTAAATATAATATAGATGCATTGTGAGGCCAACAAGCTGCAGTGTCATGCAAGAATGAAATTGAGTTTATTGCACATGATGTGGCAAAAGGTGTAGCTTTTATTTTTATACAAGCGATGAAATTGTTGATTTTTAAACACGTCATAAGTAGTATATGAGGAATATTCACATTCTGTTTTTGGGATGTGTCTGGCGTATGTGCTATAGGGTTCTGGCAGCCTGCAGCAACAGTGCTAAGCCTTATTTTGTAGATTTAGAAAATGTCTTGTGTGTTATAATGCGCAACAGTAAATAACCCGGGTGTTTAGCCTGTGAAAGCAGATGTGTACACAAGATACATGGAGCATTGCAAACTGGCAGATGGCACATGTTTGTAGAGGGCCTTTTAGTGCAAACAATTCTTTTTGATGTCACACAACCAAACCATGGTTGAACCATGTATGAACACATTTTAGAAGACAAAAGACTTTGAGCCTCATTACGACCCTGCCGGTCTGGAAAGAACGGTGGCGGTAAAAACGCTGCCACCGTTCTTTCCGGACTGGCTGATGAGTCTTGCAGGCGGGAGGTGTCACTGCTGCCAGGTCTGACCTGGCGGGAGTAACGCCACTCCCCTGCAGGCGCAAATGGAAACACTGGCTCCGTCACTGGCACCTGTGTTTCCATTGTCCCCATCCCCATGGAGTCCTATTCCATGGGAATGGGGACTTACAGAAATCTGCCTCTGGAATTCCCGGGTCACCGGGGTCGTAATGCCCCGATGATACCGGGAATCACAGAGGCGGAATGGTAATACGGGTCCGGCTGTAGCCTACCGGTTTTTCCGGCACAGTTACCGTCGGACTCTTAATGAGGCCCATTGACAAAGTTAATAGCCATGTCCTTTATATAGGCATAGTGAAGCAGAAATGGAGAATGTTAGACCCAAGACTTATGTTTATAACAAACTTAGTGTGTTTGAAGAATAGTCTGCTGCATGTGAGCGACGTGAATTTGAATACAGGGCTTCAGAAAATATATTTTATGCAAGCTCTACAAGTTTTTCCGGAGGGTTGTGCTTACAGCCATAATTCTAGGCTGATGTATTAATTACATTATAGAAATTTAGATATGGGCTTAGTTGGAGAGTACAGTTTATAAATGGGGCCATAGCTGCTTTAAAAGGCCAGTTGTATGATGTTTTGTGATAAGTACATTATATTAATGTAAACCTCGGGCTCCTGGGATTCATGTGCAGTGTGCTTTCTTATTTGTGTGCCATGAATTTAAAATATATATTTGCAACTTTTATAAAATATTTACACTTTTGCCAATATGTCACAGATCAGACTGGTCGTTGAAATTGTTAAGGCTGCCAAGAATCAGTGGGTTATATTTGGGCTCAATGGGCCTCATCACGAGTTAGGCGGTAACGCCGGCGGTATTACTGTCGGCGGTATTAGCCCTACCGCCAAACCCCCGGCGCTATTAGGCCTGGATCACGGGTTTGGCGGTAATGGAATTCCCCATTTCCCACGGAGCCCATTCGGGAATGCCCTATTCCCCATTGGGCTCAATGGGGAATTTTCGCGTTCTTACCGCCGGCGGATTTCCCGCCAGCGTTAATAGTGCGAATTTTCGGCGGATTTCCCCCCAGCTCAGAGCTGGGGAGAAATCCGCCAAAGCCCTGATTTGGCGGACCCTTAAATCCAGCGGTAATAGCGCGACCGCCGGATTTAAGGGTTACCGCCAAACTCGTGATGAGGCCCAATGTGTGCTTGGTTGTTATAAGGGTTTAAGATATTGAATATTGAGAGATGCTGAATATTATAATGTGTAAAATTCTTTGGGCACATCTTCTCCAGAAGAGGGATGATCCATGAACCAGAGAAAGTGCAGACCATCAAACAGCTTCCAGCCACAACCCAAATAGCTGAACTGTGCTCATTCCATGGTATGGTGGGATACAATGACAACTGAACCACTATGCCAACTGCTGAAACAAGATGTTGCCTTTCAGTGGACCCCCACAATGCCAGAAGGCATTTCAAAAGCTCACGAAAGCCCTGGCGAGGCATACTATCTAGCGTACTTCGACCCGAATAAAGAGACGGACGTTACAGTGGATGCAAGTACTGTATGGCTGGGTGCCATCCTAGCACAAGTTAGCAGCAACAATTTCCAAAAGAAAATGCTCTTGGGATATGCCAGCAGAGCACTGTTTTATATTGAAATGGCATACTCACAGCCAGAAAAAGAGAGCTTGGAAGCAGTATAGATCTGCGAACACTTCCATCATTTCCTCGTAGGCAAATGGTTCACCCTAGTGACTGACTAACAAGTCCTCCTATCACTGTTTGAAAAGCTCTGCATGCACATGTTTCCGCTAATTGAGAGGTGGGGGATGCAACTCCAAGAATATGACTACCGCATCATCCATAGTCTGGGAAAAAACTTAATCCAGTGGATTATATATCTAGAAACCCAATTGTCAATGGCATCCGCAAGGCGACAAATGCTGGTGAAGAATATATCAAATATGTAGCTGACAATGCGCTGCCACCAACCATATTGATCAGAGACATCGCAGTAGCATCCAGAAATAACTCACGATTCAGGCAGCTATAGCACTCACCAAAGATGATCGATCAGTGGAAAGACTATCAGCAGCATATCGCAGGACGAGCAGATGTCAATCAAGGGCACTTAAGCAGGTTGGCAGCAGTACATGCAGAGTTGGTCATCTCAGCGGACTCATTCCTCCTTTGAAGGGCATGACTGGTAATTCCAACAAGGTTGAGGAAGGCAGTAGTTGAAATAGCGCATGAGGGGTGGCCGGCACGAAGAAACTTCTTAGACACTATGCGTGACTTCCCAATGTGACGAGACTATTCAGAAAATGATTGGGGAATGTACAGCATGCCAAATGACAGCGAGAGCAAACTCTAATGCTGGTGGCGGTGATGGAGTTGCCGAAGGCCATATGGCACACAGTGACGATGGACTTTTATGTGCCCATGCATGACACAATATACATACTCATTTTCATTGATGAATATTCAAGTTTTCCCATTGCAAGGGTGGTGCAGTCGACCAACTGCAAAAGCAACGCCCAAGCAATTTATGAAGTATTTAGTGAGTAGAGGATTCTGATGGTCGTCAAGTCAGACAACAGCCTTCCATTCAGTGGCCATGAATTCCACAAGCTGACTGAGCACCTAAGGTTTAACCATCGGAAAGTCACTACGCTGTGACCTGAAGTCACTGGCATGGCCGAGAGGTTCATGGCAATGATTGAACGCACTGTCCAGAGAGCAGAAATAGATCACATGCCACTGCAATCGGCGTTGTGCAGAGTGCTGAGGCAAATTCGCAACACTTCTTATGAGGCCACAGGAAGGATGTTGTCAAAGTTAATGATGGACAGACCATTGAGAACGAGGATGCCTCATTATGAGCCATCTCAGGACAAGAATGATGAAGAGATCAGAACGAGAGCTAGAAGGAGAAAGGTGGCCTCAAAGGAATACACAGATCAAAATAAGAAAGCAACTGAAAAGGATTTTGGCGTTGGTGACGACGTGATTATACAACAAAGACAAACAAAGAATTCTGACTCCAGATATATGCCAGAAACAACCACAACCACAATGGTCGCCAGAAAGGGATCCATGATCATCGCCTCATCAGAAAACGAAGAAGCGAGGAGAAACGTGTCAGACTTTCGACACTTCAGAAGGGCAGCTGATGCAGGAAGAGATGCCCCCCGACCTGGCTCACGCCCCAGTGGAAAGGAGAGCACTGTCAGATGAAAGTCAGGAAACCAAAGAGAAACAAGCTTCTGAGCAGTCAAATGGAAAAGGAAGATATGGAAGAGTGTAACAGAAGCCTCGCCAATGGGTTGATGTATACCTATAAGAGAGGGGTAGTTGTTGTGTCCTAGTCGGACAACATACATAAAAGGGTGAATCAAAGGGGTGGAGCCAGGAAGAAGGGCCGAGGGAGAAAGTGACGGAGAAAAGGGATGACATGTAAGAGGAATAAAGAAGAGGTCATATGTACCCGTGGCTCCACTTCTTATTCCGTGGGGTGTCCTTTTTGCAACATAACAAGCACATTCAGGGATCCTGAAAATAGTTGTTTGCCAAGGGGGGCATTTCAACAATCGGAGGGTTTTGGGGGGGGGCATAAAAGCTCTCATCCCCTAAGGAAGAAGTAAGTATAATAATGCTTTAACGGCAATAACAATATTTTGTTTTAAAGTATGCGGCTTTAAAGCAGTAATGACAACTGGGCAGCCCGTGGAGAGTGTTCTCGCTGCTGGACCTGTGCTCCCAAAGTCTTTACGCATGCGCATATTGACCGCATCTCTGCCCATGCACCTGTGTCATTAATCTTCGATGCAGAGATTGGGTGCGTCACTGCAATATAGTTTATTGGCAAGATGAGGATATGGTCTAGTGGTCCCCATGTATTGCTGGTTTTATCTCTCAGGCCTCACCAATGCATAGCCAACGACTGTATTATGTTATTGAGTTGAATAAGGTGGCATGTCAAGTTGGTTAAGAAATAGAGTGAAGAGTACAATATCTGTAAAAAACACCTGCAATTCATCTGCTAAAAAAGATTATTCCATATTCAGAAAAGCAACAGATGATTGGCATAACAAGGGCATGGATACAGTTTAGACTTGTCTATTGAAATAATTTATAGCTAGGCCTAAATAAGAACACCATTCACCTCCTACCCTCTGGCCCGGCTCACTCTGCAGGGCACACTCTGGATGTTCTGATCTCTACAGACCTTCCCCTTTCTATTCCTCTCACCACTCCTCTCTCCTGGAATGATCACTTTCTCCTTTCCTCCCAGCTCACTCTCTCCTCCCCTCAGGCCAAGCCAACTCCAGCACTGCCACCTACTTTCTCGGTTATCCGACTCATGAAGCGTGTGTCAGTTGAGGCTTTCACTGCCACTTTCTCTCCCCCCCATGCCCCTTCAACTCAAATCAAATCAAATTCTTAAATGTGCTATAGGTTGAAAATAAATTCAAACTTTACACATATATTAATAAACATAAGCATAAAATCATACACATAAAATCATACTCATAAAATCATCAATCATAAATCAAAAACTCCATCTAACTTATAATACATAAATTAAAAATCACAAAACAAAAAGAAGGAGATCCAAGCTGGAGAAAAACAATAATTAGATGCATTCCTAATATTGTTTGTAGATACTTTTACAAACTTGCATGTTATCCTCCGAGACCCTTTAAACAGTATGTTTCAGTCCCACCATGACCCGTAACATTCCCAAATACAAGCCACTTCTGTTTGCTTTAACAATCCAATTCCACCCCGAGCCTAAGTTCAGCTCTCAATCATAATATGACTAGATGGATCTTACTACTGTTGGTCCTGGGAGGTCACAGCAAAACCTGTGACTACGCTCCTCCTGTACACTTAAGAGAGCCCAGCTGGATCCTTAGCCTCTTCCTTGTGAAATGTTAAATGCCCCTTCAACTGATTCACACCTTGACACAGCCCTTTCCATACTCCACTGCAATATCTGCTACTCTTGATGTTCTTGCCCCTGTCATGAGGATCCGCTTGAAGCTCAAAGCCAAGTGCAATTCCTGGTACGACTCAGACCTTGTCACCCTTAAACGAAAGTCCAGGGTGGCTGAGAGTAAATGGTGTGCTTCCTGTACATCTTATGACAAACTGGCCTGCCGCGTGCGCCAAAGGCAATCCCGGCTTTCTGTCTGCACCAAGAAGAGAGCCCTCATGCAAGCCTGCATGTCTGCGGCATCCAACAACTTGGACAAACTCTTTAAAATCTGCAAGGAGCTGGCCAATCCTGCTGCAGTCTCTACCTTGCCTGTCCCCACACAGGCCCTCTGCATGGCCCTGGTTTCTCATTTCATCTCTAAAACTCCAGCTATGCTGTCCTCTCTCTCTTCCTCTCCTCCTCCTACCTCCACTCCCCTCTCTTCCTCTGGCCCTTCTGTGGCCACCTCTCCTCCTTCCTTCTCTGCCTTTCCCCTGTTCTCCCCAGACAGGTTTTTCTAGACTATGAAAGTCTTGTTGAAACAGTTTCTCCCCTGTTCCTCTAAAACCATCAAGGA
This sequence comes from Ambystoma mexicanum, assembly GCF_040938575.1. Taxonomy (NCBI): domain Eukaryota; kingdom Metazoa; phylum Chordata; class Amphibia; order Caudata; family Ambystomatidae; genus Ambystoma; species Ambystoma mexicanum. Next base: position 311,913,827 of record NC_090921.1, read on the forward strand.
CCACTTTGACACCCTGGCTCCTGCTTTGGCTGACTTCTGCAACCACTCCTTTGCCACTGGAGTCTTCGCTTCCCCCATGAAGCACTCCCTTGTGCACCCTCTTCTTAAGAAACCCTCAGCTGACCCCTCCTGCCCCGCTAACTAGGGCCTAATCTCCATCGCTCCTTTCCTGGGCAAACTCCTGGAAAAGCTGGCCATCTCCCAGCTTAATCTTCACACTGAATTGGTTGGTTGTCTCCATGACCACCAGTCAGGCTTCAGAGCTGCCAGAAACACAGAAACTGCTCACCTGAACATCCAGGAAGACCTGCTCTCCAACCTTGACTCCAATACCCCCTGTGTCCTCATCTTACTTGATCTCTCTTCTGCCTTTGACACGGTCAACCATGCCATCCTGCTCAACCTTCTCCGTAATAACCTGTGTATCACTGATCAGGCCCTAGCTTGGCTGACCTCTTTCCTATCTGATCGACCTTCCCAGGTCCAAGTTGGGTCCTTCCTCTCCTCTGTCTCTATCTCTACTTGTGGTGTTCCCCAGTGGTCCAACCTCTCTCCCTGGATGTTCAACCAATACCTGGCACTTCTTGCCCATCGCATTGCTGCTCTCTGCCCAACTTTCAGTGCTGTGTGGATGACACTCGGCTCATTTTCAGGCTCCCTTCCACCACCTCCTCTCCTTCCCTCAATCTCTGACAGTCTGTCTGCTATCCAGGAGTGGTGTGCCGCCACTTATCTCTGCCTTAATGCCAGTAAGGCTGAGATTCTCCTCATCGGCACAACTGCTCCCTCCTTTCCTTTCGCTCCCTGGGTGGCCTCTCTTAGCCCTCTTCTTTCTCCCACCTGTGAGGCTAAAAACCTTGGGTCATCTTCGACTCCACTCTCTCCTTCTCTCCTTACATCTCTGACGTCCCTAAGAACTCCCACTAACAGCTTCACCTCCTCAGAGGTATTCTTGCTTTCCTCTTCTTCCCCCGGAAGCTCACTGTCTCCAGAGCTCAGGTTCTCTCTAGGCTGGACTACTGCAACAGCATATTTCTAAATCTGCCTGCTTCTACTCTCTGCCCTCTGCAACTCATCCTGAACAGGAATGCGAGACTTGTTCTTGGCCTCAAGCCCAGGTATCGTATCTCTCCAGGACTGCAATTTCTGCACTGGCTCCCAGTGGCTGCAAGTAAGTTAAAAACCCTGTGCAATGTCCACAAGGTCTTCTGGGGCCTCAATACCTCCAACTCTCTCTTCCTAAATATCTTCCTTCTCTCATCCGCCTCCAACTCCCTCAAGGTCAGTCACTTGTCCAAGCAACGAGTTGGTGGTAGATCTCTTTCTTCGGCTGGGGTATCCCTCTGGAACAGCCTTCCTGAAGCTTGAGGAGAACAATCTCCGGTTCCGGAAGCACCTCAAGACCTTCCTCTTTGCTTCTGCTTTCTCTCCTCTCCCCTGCTAAACTCCTCACTGAAACTGCACTGGTCACCTGGCTACCCTCTGATCTCGGGCCCAGGTCCCCTACCCCGCCAGCTGCACACTTGCACTGACTCCCGGGCAACCCCTACACTTGGGGGCTGTTTCTGTATCCCTACAGTCCCCTCCAGCTCTTGACACTTGATGTCTGCACTTACCCCTGCACTTGCCACTAGCTGTCCACACTTTTACCTACTGTTTTTATTTATTCTATTTATTTTTTACTGTTGACCCTATGTATTGCACTGTCCCCTCCCACTACCCGCACTTTCCATTTTCCCGCTACCCTGCACTTGCGCAATCTCAATTTCACCTGGCCTACTAAGATCATTGTCTTTGTCTTCCCTCTGTTACCCCTCCCTTGCCTCGTCGCGCTTTGAAACACTTGTGTATAGGCGCGTTATAAATGCCATTTCATATCACACTAACTTCAATTCAAAACAGACTGGCGAGAGTAATACTGGGTCACAAGCTACATTACTGCAGGCCTTATAGCACTTCAATGGTTACCGGGTGAAACTAAATTGTGTTTAAACCCCTTTGTTGTGCATCCCAGCTCATTGAATGCATTGAATATCAGCCTAGAAAGAACGTCAGAGTCATGGAGGAAAACAATATTTGCCCCACCAAATGAAAAAGCCTATGTTATAGAGAAATGCCTCTAACAAATTTTCCTTCTAAGCTTTGACTCTTTGACTTTTTCAAGGCGTTTTTTTAATTGGGAGCTTGGGTTAGAATGGATCAGTTGAAGGGGCTGGTACTTGCAGTGGTTTTACTATTGTAGCTATATTTTTTGTAACTGGTGATCTAGGTTTTCGCATATTGACAATGGGTGCTGCACTACACCTGCATGTGGCCCTACTCTTTGGAGTGACTTTCTGTGAGTGCAACACTTTTTTAATTCTTTTTTCAAAATTCTTGTATTGGGCAGATGAATACACAGGTGATAGCCACTGCCCATACTCAGATGAATATGCAAGTACTGATTCCAATCCCTGCCCCTCACCAGTATCGCCCAGGTGAGAAACTGTACCAACTGAGGCAGCCCTACTGCCCCAAGAGCCTAGGGGTGGAAGATGAAACCAACTAAAACCACAAAGTTACTGTTCTGAATAAGGTAGATTAGTTAACTAGTAGGGTGACAGGTAGTTGTCACTGGTACAACGTTCATTTTTCACTAGTGATTTTTTTGATGAGTTTTTTGCCGAGCGCCCCTCCAACTCATCGAAAATCATTGTGGGTTAAGGGAAGGCTATTTAAGGGGTGGAGGGGTCAGAAATAGAGTTAAATTAATAGGGGAAGAGGGTCTTGCAGGGGAATGCCCCCAAAAAGAAAACAACTATTTTTGAATGGGTTTTTAGAGAAGAAATTCAGCAAAAAATGCATAAAACAATTACTAACGAAACATGAACATAGGACCGTTCTCACTATATACATATATAGAGAGAGAGAGCTAAAGAGTAACTAGATGGCTATACATACACACAAATGACACATAGTAGACACAAGTACCTATAGACATGTTAAATATTATAGCTATTTGTACCGCGCACCGTCACCAACAGAGTTTGTCCCCAGGCGCTCTGGCGGATCTGCAAGGGAGAAGGCGGGATGGGTTAGTAGGGTGAAGAGGGAGTAGGATAGTGATAGGAGTGGTGTTCTGTTGACAGCTTCATCTCTGTGTACACCGTACGCTGAGCTTTGGTGCGAGTATAGGAGTGATGTCAGTCCTCGTGTGCTGTTGGTGCGGTTTATGTGTGGTAGCGGTGTGGTGAAGTGAATGCGGCTTGCGGTGCGAGAGTTGGTTGTGTTAGTCTTGTGAGTGAGTTTAGTATGCAGAAAATGTGAGTTTTTTTTTTTTTGGGTTAGTGGGTTATATTTTATGCAGCTAATCATTGCAGTGTGGCTGAATGCCTCGCTTTCGGGAGTCCTGCATGGTGAGGACAGCTAGATTTGCGAGTCCTGTTAGTTATGTGCAACCCTAAGTCACGGCTAGATTAGAGGGGACGTCCTGTATAGGGAGAAGGGGCCTACGCCTGACAAAAGTTTAGGTTTTTAGTGCGATGTGCTCCCTGTTCGATTCTAATGAACTCTGTATAGTGTTGCAATTCTAATGAACTAGGTATAGTGGGGATAGGTGTCTATTCTCCTCCATGGGTGTCGGAGCAGGAGATGTGGTCTCCTCTTACCATACTGTCTATGTGAATGCGTCTGCCGGAACTATGGGTGTAGTACAGGCCGGGAAGCTGTGGATGAGAAGTCTAAGTGCTTTCGACTTGGTCTGAGTATGTGTTCAGTCTTTAGTGTCCTCCTTTTGAGGCTATTTCTCATAATGTCTTATGGTTTGAACTGGAGGCTTCCAGCCCTTTAAGATGAGTAGCAATACCCTGGAGATGGATGGGGATGCATATTTTAATCAAACATCAATAATTCAGACGACACAAATAGCTTGGCAAAAGTTCATCTGTTTTAATGCAAGTAATTAAAACAGGGTGTACAACGATCAACAGCAATCTCTCAATACTCAACTCTCACAACATTTCATAAAAAAGCTGGGTTCTTAAACCCAAAATTGGTCATAGCTGACGTGCTGATCTGCGTCATTACCAACGTCATCCTACGTGGCAAACTTCTAAAACCTATCGGGAAGCGGGATTGGTTCTAAGTGAACAACTAAGCATAGGTGTTATATCTGTATGGAGTAACAGAGAGAACTAATTGGATATTTAACATCAGGTGGGGCAACTAAGCCCTCCCTTCAAAATGGCCACTATGAACATCACTAAATGTACAACGTCCCATTGGCTACACAAACTATAGGACCCCCAACTACGTGGTCCTCTACAATCAATAACTTTCCAACTACGTGAGCAGCACGCATACCAAACAACCAGGTACGGGTGAGCTTGTCTTGATACCAGCTTTCCACCAATTAAAAATACACTCCATCGTCACCTCAGTGGTTCAGTGTCAATTAGTGTTTTGAAGTTGGCCTTAAGTTTGTACTCTTCTCTGGGACTTTTTAAGGTGTGATCTTCTCATGCGTCCAACTTTCTTCCATCACGTGTCTGCACACCACAAATTGAGCCTTTTAGTGTATTTGATTTTATTCTTCAATAGTCCTCTCATGTCTTTTGTGTTTGCTTGACCTTCTTGAACAGGAGCTTCTGTTCTTTCACGTTAATTGTATCCAATGTCAGCCAATTCTAGTTCTGATAAGACTTTGGCTTCCGTTTAAACTAAGTATCTTTATCATGCTTATGGCATAGGTCTCTTCATCTTGATCCCAAGACGTCACTTATCCTTGGTACTTCTTTGTTCTTCATAAATCGTCTGCCTCTCTGGTCTGATTATCTTCTATATGGAGCCGATTGAGCTTTGTATGACATCACCATTCATCCTGGTCCTTCAGTTTCTTTGTTTCATCAGGAATCACGTTGAAATGGCCATCATATTGTCTTGGATGTAGGTATGGTTTCCTCAATGGGTACTTTACTTCCCATATTCTCTTAGGTGTAGGTATTCTTATGGGTACTGCACAGAGTCGTTGCTCTTCTTCTTGCTGATGTATTGGTGCAGTATACGTCACATACTTTGGTTCATACTTTTCAGATAATATAGGTGGGGCAGGTGAAGTGGGGGTACTTGGCTCCTCCTCTACAGATTTGTCGTAGGGTCCATCCTTGGGTTCTGTTCGTGTCCGTTTTTTGAAGATCGGTATCTTTATTCATCGTTTGTTTAGCGATGTGGGCAGTCTTGTGCGGTGTTGTAGTTATGCAAAGAAGAGCCAGGATTTGAGGAGTTTCCTGAATACTAGGTGGTTTCTTGTGTTCCGTATATTCTTTGGTAGGTCATTCAGGTTTTCAGTGCCTGGTGAGAGAAAGAGGATCCATTGAGTTATCTTCTGTTATATGGTTTCGGATCCAGGCGAATGTTGTTGCTTGATCTGAGCGTTCTTGACGGTTGGTGTAGGCATTGTTTATCTCTCAGGAATTCTGTGCCTTGTTTGTGTATTGCTCTGTGCGTGATGCACATTGATTTGAACTTTATTCGCTGTTTTATTGGAAGCCAATGTAATATTTTTAGCGCGGGTGTGATGTGTTCTCTCCTGGTTCATTTGAGAAGGAGTCTGACTGCCGCATTTTGTATGCGTTGTAGCTTCTTTAGAAGTCGTTCAGGCATACCCAGGTATAGGCTTTTGGCATAATCTACTCTGGACATGACCAGAGCAATGATGGTGAGAGTTTAGTTGGTGAATGACAGGAACGGTAGGATCCTTTTTGCCGCTCGCAGGAGAAAGAAACATTTATTGAGTAGAGCGTTTACTTGTGGCTCTAGAGTTAAGTTGTTGTACATCAGGACCTCTAGGTTTTCTACAACTGACGATGGCGCTGGGGTGGTGCTGAGTTCTCTTGGCCAGGGGATGTAGTTGATGTCTCCTCCATTTTTTTGTAACAATCATTATCTCTATTTTGCCTGGGTTCATTTTGAGGTGGTTCAGGTTCATCGTTTAATATATCACAAAGGTAATTCTCTAGTGTTGTGTTTTCTTCTCGGTGTCTTGTATTTTGAAGATTATGTGTGTGTCCTCAGCGTAGTTGTAGCATGTGAGGCTGTGTCTTTTGATGATTTTGATTAGTAGGTATAAGTAGATGTTGAATAAAATCCAGGAGAAAAATTATCCTTGTGGTACTCTGCATGTCTCTTGAGTTGGACTTAAAAGGTTTCATCCATACGGTGTTGGTTCTGTTTGTTAGGAAGGATTTGATCCATAGTAGGGTGGTACCTGTTATTCCCAGTCCTTCTAATCTCTTTATGAGGATGTCGTGGTTGACCGTGTCAAATGCTGCAGATAGGTCAAGAAGAATGAAGGCAGTACTGCTGTCCGAGTCTGCGTTTGTTTTTGGGTCATCGCATATTGAGAGGAGAGCTGATTCCATTCCTCTCATTGGTCTGAATCCAACGTGTGCCTGGTCTAGTAGGCAGTTCTCTTTTACAAATTCTTGGGTTATTTTGTAAATGTACGTTTCTAGTAGTTTGGCTATGTACGGGATGTTGGAAATGGGGATTATAGTTGGATAAAGTCCTCTACGTTCCATGTTGTGTCTTTGAGTAGTGGCCTGCTGTACGCGGATTCGAAGGCCTGTGGTACTTTACCTATTGAGATTGAGAGGTTGAGGAGATTCCTGTGGTATTCCATGGGGGTTCCTTGTTCGAGAATTGATTTGTATATGTCCCGGGGGCAGGTGTCTTCTGGGGACCTGATTTGTTGCTTTGATTTACCAGTTTAACGAAAGTCTCCACTGATATTTCGGGGAAGCTTTGTAGTTTGTTTGGATGTTCCTCGTGAGAGTAGGTGGGGTCTGAGGTGTGATCGCGTGGTCTGCTTTGCATGGTGTGTTCAATGGAAGTGATTTTATTTTTCAAGTGTTCTCCTAGGTCATCGCATAGTTTCCTCGATGGAATTGGTTTGTTGTTGCATCCCAGTGTTTTTTTTATTTCGTTTATGATTTTGAAGAGCTCTTTTTGGGTGTTTGGTGCTTCGAAGATTTGATTGTCGTACTGTTTCATCTTCGCTTTTATATTTCCTTGTATGAGCGCATCTGTTGCAGCAATTTCAACTTGTTTACAGTGTTGTTATTGAGCCTCCAATCAGATTCTAGTTTTCATTTTTCCCGTTTCATGGCGCTGAGTAGCAGGGTGAACCATTTTGCCATTGTTTTCTTACGTGAGGGGGTGAAAGGTTTTTTTTTGGCGATGTTGTCTAGGGTTATTACGATCCAGGTACGGAGTAAGGTAACTTTTTTGTGTAGGTCAGTTTCTTCCATAATTTTTGCTTTTGGTTTACTGAGTTCCAGTAGCTCTGTTAGATTGGAGTTTCTTATGGTTCTGCAGTTTCTTTTCATGGTGATCGATGGTTTGTCTTGTTGCTTCTTTGTTGGAATGGTCATTGTGATTACGAATGGAATGATGAGGTGGTCGCTCCAGAGTATTTGAATTGGGGGTGCAGTGGTGATGAGTTCCTTGTTGGCAAAGATTGAGTCAAGTGTTGGCCCAGCTGAGTGTGTTGCTCCTTTGACTAATTGTTGTAGATTCATAGCTGCTAGTTGGGCGGTTAGAGATTTTTGTGTGGTTGTGGTTTCTCCATCGAACCAGATGTTGAAATCTCCGATGATGATCAGATGATTGTGCTTGATAGATAGGATAGTGATTGCTTCTGTGAAGGCGTTTACGAAGGTTGCATTGTAGGTTGGTGGTCTGTATATCAGTATGAATTTCATGAAGAGCAGATAAACACAAAGAATATTCACACATAGATATGAAGTACACACGTGCCTGTTTAGACCTTAAGGTGTTTAGCGCTCTGCAGGCAAAAAGGACTATTTACTCAGTCAGCAAGAAGAAAATATTTCATTAAATGGTTTCAAGGTCTTGTTCAGTAATAAGTTGGCCCAGATCCTATTTCTGTGGTTCTAACCTTGGTTTTATACCAAACAGGAAAAATTATAAATTGCAAGCAAAATAAACACAGTTTATTGCAGATTAGTTTGTGATGTAGGTACTGTTAGATCACAGTTGTGGTTCCATTCCAATTTAATGTTGTTGCTAAACACTGTTACATCACAGAGTTTAGTTAAAAATGCTAATTTGTTCGCCCTTTTGTTCTGAACCCTTTGGTTCCATTCCAATTCAATGTTGTTGCTAAACACTGTTACATCACAGAATTTAGCTAATCTAAAAAAAAATGCAAATTCGTTCGCCCTTTTGTTCTGTTCCCTTTGCCTGAACCTGACACGTGTTTCACCATCTGGCGGATCTTCAGGGGTTTGTTTTGAATTGAAAATAGTTCAAAAAAGAAAAAGTGAGTTGGGCTCATGGTACTGTTTAGATATGCAGAGGTGCTTGGGCAGCCCAGTTTCGCGTAGGAAATGTGGAGCGAACAGGTTGTCTAATGTCAATGTTGAGAGTGGCTGCTTTCAATGAGATCCTTTGTTGTGGAACGTGGAATTTTTAAAAGTAACAATAGGGGTCGAATCTCCGGTTCGATTGCCGAGTGTTCATCTAGTGAGAACTAGATGAACACAGCTGTGTTGTTTCGCTCCACATTACCTACGCGAAACTGGGCTAGACCCAGTTAATCAAGTTTAATAAGAGCACAAAAACAACCCGTTATGTCCAGGTGTATGAGATCAGCCCGTCAAAAGCCTTTATAGAAATTAATCAACCAGCTCCATGAGTGGCCACAAAGAACACAGCATGCATGCTAGAATTAGCTAAAACCTTAATACATAGAAGGAAATCTACTCTCAAACATGGTATCCCAACACGTGATCCAGATATGAGAAACACTTTCTATTTTATGTGCCAAACATAGACAGAACATGTGCATAACACCCTCAATATGCACACAGAGACCAGACTACATACAAGGACAAGTTCAAAGAATAAAGGAGGCCTCATCACCTTGGGATGGTTAGGGGTATTGTTTGATAGTAAATATGGCAGGCCATACATGTCTCTTCCCTGACTTGTGTCTCACTTGTATCTTGACATCCTGTCAAAGTGTCAAAGGTTGGTAAGCTAGATGCCAACCAATAAGAGGTCCCCTTTACACATCGACCATGATGGATAACGCCAACCAATCAATGGGACCTATAATGATGTTTTAGAAATAGTATCTGTAGGTAGGATGAGCCCAGGTGGAGCCATCAGATAGAGGTAGCAGGTAATATTATCCCCACCAATAATATCGCTATATATATGGTTGTTGGGAACGGCCAAAGGCAAAATTATTACTGGGGATCATTTCTGGGGTAAATTAGGAGCAGGGTTGCGGAGGTGTCCCCCACTCGCTTTACAATAATATGGGGTTTCAGGGTTGTCCCCCGCAGTTTAATGGGTTAATATCGCTGCAGAAATATGGCACCATTATAGTATGGTGATATTTTTGCGGGGATATTAACACATGGAACCTCAGATAGGTATCTACCAATTAAGTGACTAACCTCTAAATGTTCTAGATGTAGCTGGATAGGTTTTGTAAATTGATAATGTAATGTGATGTCATTTCTGATGTAATTTTGTATGAAAACCAGTTTGTAATCGTCTGGAATACAAGAGCTACAAGAGGAAATGCTTGTATGTTGTCCCAGCTTAGATTTGTTGTCTGAATAAAGCTGGGTTTTGCCATGCAACTAGTCCTCCATCATTGAGTATTTTTCCTGACTGATTGTTTGATCCTCTGCACCCCATCAACATTCTAATAAAACATGAATTCATCTTTAGTAGTCACGTGTATGATACATGCAAGAGTGCAATATATGTAACAGAAACCTGCTCATAATGTTTTGTTAAGTTTTTCGTACTGTGCCGGTCACTACTGTACCGGTGTAACAGCGCTGTGGCTTGTCCGGAGAGTGGTCTAAGGTGCCCCCCGTACAAGTATTAAAATCAAAGGGCAGAAGAGGAGGAGAAATTGTAAAGGGTAATTAATATTCAATGCATGTGAACAATTGTACAGGGAAGAAAGAAAAGGGGCGATGTAGCTCTTGATATTTTGCATGTCTGTGGTCAGTGTAGAGTGACCCAAGAATAGCGCTGATCAGAAAAGGGCAGATGATTAATATTCCTGCCAACACGTTCATACCCATGTGGCAGTTTATAATACTTGGAGGACGGTAATGAGATTAGTTCTAAAGTGTTTGTGTGATGGGCTTAATGCGTGCTCAAGAGTACTCTTGAAGCATGGAGGCTTGATCCTCCATTATTTGTTCATGAAAACTGACAGACCCCAGAGAGATTATTCCTGCATTTTCAACCTAAGTTACAGAGCCCAGAGTGGACTCTGTAACAGGCAATTGCCCACCAGAAAAGGGACATCAGAATGCACATATTCTGGTGCCCTATTTCTTCCCTTTGAACATTTGCACGAATTGGGTATAGTTAAGCGCTTTAATCTTTAAAATATGCAGAAAACTAAGACAGCCCCATCCCTGTTGTAACAGGCATGGGGAGGAGTTCCCATTACAGAACACAGTCTATCCTGACCCTGCCATTCATTGTTATTAAGTGTGACAGTAGTTGATGAGCCGCTGCTGTCCCACTTGTATTTTCTTCCCTCAAGCAACGATAGAAATGCTTTGTCTGTTGGCAGTTCACAGCCTTTATGAGCCTGCATATTGAAATGGGCTACTAGCCCCCATGTGGGTTCTGGAAGTCGATAATATTTTAGTGTCGGCCGCACACTCACAGCACTAATATGTCTAAGGAGGCTGGAATCGTGCAGGTCACCTTTAAGAATAAGGTGATCTGGGCATTTCCAAAAGTGGGACATCTATACGCAGCGCATCCTTCACGCTATTTTTAGATGCACAATTTTTGAGAATTTGCCCCATAGGCCCTAATTAATGAGATTATTTGCGCTGTAAATCGTGCGTCAAATCACGTGTGGAACTCAGTTTTCGGATTCATGGAATCGTCTGCGCTGGACTTTTTCATACTTTGCGGGGACTTAGCGAAGGCTCGGTATGTCTCTGCGAGCGGCCGAGTGCCTTGCTCAAGACACGTCCCAGAGCGTGGGATTGGCCTGTGTATAGACTGGATTAGGGGGTGGAACACACAAAAAATGGGGAGCAACAAGGGAAGAATGTGGGCCTTACGAGGGACGGCTCGCAGGCAGTCCATCGCACATGGATCAGTCCGTCCATCCTCTCGTCAAGGAAATGGCCATGCAATGCACTCGATCTAAGTGCCACCCGAAGGCAAGCATACAGACACTTGCGCATAGGAATCTCTGCGCAGAGATAAGATCGGGCTTTGGATTTGGGGGTGAGTGCACACAGTCTGGGTTCTGATCGCACTTGGGGGTGCTCATAAGCAGTGTAGCGGAGTGCAGGAATAGTTTATGGAGGTTCGCACACATGTGTACCGCGAGATGATGATTTTACGATACGTCGTAGGCATGTTGAGGGGGTGCTGGGACTAGTCATGGGGGACCCACATACCCCCACCGGGGTGCTGGCCTGGTTCGGGGGTCTGATTCCATGGCTGGTATGACTCTGCGTGTGGGCATATAGGGTTAGTTTGCGTGAACAATACCATGAATATGCATGGCGTGCGCGATGGGCAGCGCAGAGTCGTTCTCGGTGCGCAGGCTTTGCGGGATCTATGCACACTTTTCCATGATCGTACCCATAGTGTTTCAATTTGTGTAGCTTGTGCCCATTTGCAAATCTGCAATCTAAATACTTCCTTTTCAGATGCCTTCATTTATGCTGCCGCCCATGTGCTTGTGCATTTCCAGACATATCATAATTCCACCCGTTGTGTGCCAATCTACAAATAATCCATCCATTTTATTTCCCAAAACCCTCATCACATTTGGGACAACGTGTGCGCTCCTGTGGGTAGTTTCCTCAGAGAGGGCAAGGACTTTTATTGCATGGAAACTGAACTGCTCGCCAACACCTCAGAGATGTTTGATGCATATGTAGAACTGGCAATCCTGGAAATTGAGAGAAAATTGCCCAGGTGGTGGAGATAGATGTGAAAGCCTGCCAGCGGTTGGCAATGTAAGAAGCCGGCACTTGGCACTGGTGTGTAGTATGAAAAGCTGCCGCTCGTGCGTAGTATTAAGAGCTGGTACCAGTGCTTTAAATGGAAAAAATAAGTGCAGGTACTCACCAAGCTACGGGGCCGGACATTCTGTTGCAGCACTTTCAGCGCCGGCCATTTCGGTGCGGCACCTTGGGCACATGTCCCTTTTAGGTGCACCCTGTTGTTTGCAGGCAATGCCCAGTGAGATTAAATTATGTGTCAACGCACACACTTTGGTAAAGCAGTATATCTGAGATCCTTTCACACAAACTTCCAGTTTGTTGTTTTGCGTTGTGTTAAGAAAGTTTGAATATCTATATTAAAAGAGACTTTCTTTTTTGCTTATCAAACTAGCAGATTTCATAGCTGTAAACTAAGCTTTAGGAAGGGAGTTTTATTATTGCTCGCTTTCATTACCTAAGAAGAAATTTGGTAGGTAACTGGCGCTGTGTGCGCGTTCGCAGATGAAAACGTTCCATCACAACTCCATATATACCTCAATTATCAATTTTAAATTTACACAAGAAAACACATATATATTTAAAACACAATCTTTACAACCCGGCGTGGTTAAAAACATTCGCAATACAATGTAAACAATCATAAAAAGAATACATATTATTGACTAAACCTTAAATAAGTACCTTAGTGTGGTTGATTCCTTCACAGTGGTCTATTGTCCACTATGAATGGATCAACCTCAAAGTACAAAGTGCAAAAGTGCAAAATTGAACAGTAGTATCAAAAAATGTAGTGCAAAATCTGTGTTGGATTTTTACAGTTTTTTATATATAAAGGGACCTTTTTTCATCTAGGGACCTTTAGACCTTTTTATTAGGGTACAATATCTAACTCCTTGCTTCTGAAAGGTATCTCATAATAAATAACTTCGGTTTTACAACACTGTTATTAGATCACAGCGCTCCAACCCCAACATGTTTCGTTCTATTGGAGCTATTTTGCTCTAAATATGAGAACTTCTTCAGGGGAACCAACGTAATCCCACAACACACATAAGACACATGACTTGAACCATTCAAATCCTGATTATTATTGTATTCTACAGGACAAACTTTGGCATATTGATGCATTTGAGTGCTACTAATGTTCAGAAGATAGCTCGGTGTGTTAAGCATGCGTTCCAGAGTTCTGTGTCCACATGCCTGATCACAGTACCATATTCTGGCAAGGACAACCCAGCCTTTCCTCTGAGGTTGATAAACTTAAGTGCATATATACTTTGGTGATGGTAAGACCTACTGCCCTAAAATAGTGTATCTGAAAGTGCTGGTTATAAAAACGAACATAGCACCAGTTTGGTGGATTTTAAAAACTGGCAGCCACCCCATAAGTTAATGTATTGAGGTGAATAGGTAGCCAAATCAGAGCAGGCAACTAAAGTGTTGAAGCGCATATCCCAGCTATGCCACTAGGCAATACTGTGTTCCTGGACAAATATCTTGCTGCGTAGTACTGTACTGACTTCTGTTAAGAGGTTTGCCTTTCTGGTCCTGGCGGCATTGTTCAGCCCCATTGCCCGCTCTTTATTTTCAGGTATACTATTTGAGTGGATGGATGGGGTTGTAGACAGAAGAGAGCTGAGCAAATGTCACAGGCCTTTCTCTAGCTTATTTTCTGGTCTGATTATGTGACACAAAAAGCAGTTTTCTGTTTTGTACCATTTCAAATGTTCTTCTGCATATCATGAACACCAATCCATACATATCTCCGTTGGGTGTATTTTAAGCTTTAAAAGATGAGTTAAAAGGTGAGATTGTATTAGTATCACATCAGACAGTCTTGTACTTTCTTAATTCAGTTGGTGATGAAGAAAACAAAGCTAAAATCATTCTAGGGTTGTCATGAACCACCGAATTCGCCCTTTTTGGACTTCATGGTCCATGATGCACCGCGGCATGAACTCAGTGATCCTTCCAACATGGCCGACGGGCCTGAAACGCTGTGCTCTAGCCTTTGCGCGTAACGGTTGGCTTCCTAGAAAACAGACACGCCCCCGCGGCTCTGCGCGTCTCAACGCAACTGCTTGGAATTGCTAGATGTGTGTTTCGAGTCCGCTTTCCGTACTATCTCCTGTTTCTTACCTTTCCTTTTTTCTTTGTTTCCTGGAACCCCCTTCCGATTCTTTCCTTACCCGCTAGCCCGTATCCTCTTCCCGGATTCATCTTGTGCTCAGTCCTGCGGTGTCCCGGACACTCTCCGAGCGTGGGACTCTTACTCTGCCTCCTTCCTGGATTTCCGACTAACATTCCTGGATACTGAACGCCATCCGGCTTAAGGACGGCCTGTACAAGTCTCGGACAGTGAGAAAAAAGGAAGTCGCATCCAATAAGGTCACAAGCAAGGAAAAACAGGTGAGAAAGAGAGAAATTTGTGACAAGGGTGGCATACAATATTTCTGTAATATTTCTGTACATTTTTTCTTCTTCTAAATATTATCATGTTGGGTTATTGTATGAGTTGTGTACTTTCCAAGTCAGGTCTACAAAACACAGTGCTATTTTAGTTACTTAGGTCAGAAATTCACAAATAGTAGCACCTCGCAGTCACAGGAACTTGGGGACAATGTTGTCAATTGCAGAAAGTTCAGGCTGAGCTCAAATTCCAGCTTCACTTCTTCACTGAAATGTGTGATCCTGTGCAACTCATCTATTTGCATGGTGCCCAACGTGTCAAAATTGGCAGTCCATACATTCTTCACAATCTATTGCCCCTAAGAGAGTGATTTAGTTCTCAGAGTACACTCTTTAAAAATGCCTCTCTTGTGGTTTAATTGGCTATATGGTTCCTTCCTATACATAATTGATACACTGTACAACCCCAAGTGACTTGCTGCTTTGCTCACTGATGGCAAACCATGGGCCTATTCTTATTCTACACTATGTTCATATATGTGCACATTTATGGTAGCTTTTAATCCGTATCCACTACCTATGCTATGGTATGTGCACTTTTGCTGTTGCTTCCCATTGGACTCTTTTATCAATGCTTGATAACTTCCACATTACACGAGACTGCTGATCTGAGTTCTGTTATAATTCCGAGCAGTGGTAGAAGTGTACCGATTAAAGTCTTGGCAGGAGAGAGGGTAGGTGGAAGCACAGGGCAACGTGTGACAAGTGTTGTTGCCGGGGCATTCCAATAGTCTAAGGGCCCGGTTCATGGAATTTTTAGCGCAGTGCAAAGTGACTTTGCATTGCCAACAGGCACCCTGATTCACAGAGCGTTGCAAAGTGTATTTTTGCAGTGCAACGTCACTTTGCATCCTGCTAAAAATTCCATGAATCGGGCCCTAGGTAACTAAGGCCCCTATTGCAACTTTACACTTGCGCAGGGACATGAATGGGCAAATCCTCTATATAGAATGCGTAATGTGGTCGTGAAAAGTAGAGGAATGGTAAACGGAAACAGCTAAAAGTAGTGCAACACAGGGCTGGACTGCGAACCAAAAGAGGCCCTGGATATAATGTTCAAAGTGGCCCCATATTACACATTTCACCAGGCCTAACCCTGTTCCTATGAGAACAATTGGAAATACCACACAAAAGAGGCTGAGGGTGCAGAGGCCTAGCAGGAAATCTCCAGAATTGTCTATAGGGCAGTCCATCACTGGACTGGAACACTGCTCAGGACAGTTCCCGCTCACCGCGATCTAATCACTAATTCTGAGGAATGTGTACCTTTTGCCTAGTGCTACTCATCTCTGCCTGCATACTACAGACCTACACACCGCCTACAGCCGACGGAGCTGGTATACCATCCCCGTGGCTGCAATTGTTGAACCTACACTAGAGCACAAGTACACTCTTCATGGACTGCTGATGCTGTCCTTGAAATGCCATGTGCTCATTCTTCTGATACCAGGCAAACGGGGGCATGGGGACTTTATGGGCGTACCCCTGCTTGTTTTGATTGCTGCAGGGGCACAGCGTTGTTTTGTGATTGTGAGGAAAGAGTGGGGCACTAGCAATTTTAAATCCCTTCATTTCTTTGGTTCGGGTGGGACCCCAAATGTGTCTGTGCCCTGGGCCCCAAATTCCCTCAAAATAGCCCTGTGATCCACTTAACCATCAACAAATCTCCAACCCCATCCGGGCAATTTGGGCTTTCAGGGCTGGGCTGCATATAGCTCACGGATTGCGTCAATTTGGCTTGTGATCCAGTTCCTATGGGCACGACGAAGCACGGAAATAATGAGATCCAAATGCAGTCAGCGAGTGCAGCGGACTCACCTGCCAACATGCGCCCCCTCGAGGCCGCGGCCAAGCATAGCCTAGCGTCACTGGCAAATGGAGCGAATGATTGCCCGGCACAGAAGACCGCGATGAAACTCCTCACCTGAGTCACCTCCTCTGAGGCACAGCGGGGAGGCAGAGCAAGGAACAAAGCAGAGCTATTCGGCTAAAAACCTGGAAACAAAACACAAATATATTGCATAGTCAAAAGCGTGTTGGACTACATTACATTTTAACCTATAAATAAATAGGGCAAACGCGTGTTTAGCTCCATAAAGCTTATACTGGGCCTATAGTCAGTGGCATCTCTAGAAATCAATATTGGGGAGTCAAACTAGGGTACACATATAAAATGGCCATGTAGGATGGTGGCACATTACACAGATAAGGGTCAACGGGCCTAACTGGTTTAGGTAAACATATATTCAACCAAGCTGTTTGTAGTTATTAAAAATGTTACACTATGTAAGCCCAGAGTAGGTTTAAGAAGTTAAAAGGTTTGCATTAAGTTGATATACACCCAGAAAAGGTAACTTTTGGTCAATGAGTGCAAAAGTTCCCCCCAAAAACGTCATTAAAAGTGTTTCACTGTGTGTTTTTCATTGAGCTCATTGGGTCGATTCATGGAATAATCTGCGCTGAAAAAACTGGACTTGCGCGCAAAATCGTGCGCAAGTCCTCGTTCGTCAATTCATGGAACATAATGCGCAGGGCTTATTCGGGACTTGCAAGGAAACGCGCCGGTCTGACACGTCACTGCGAGCCGACGAACGCCTTGTGCGAGACTCCAGGGGAAGGGCTGGCCGGGCCAGCGCAGCCAACTAAAAAGAGGGAAGTACACGTGGAATGAGGAAGAAGAAGCAAAAAAAAAAGGGCGTTACGAGAGATGTTCCACCGTCAAACAGTGCTGGACTGGCCCAGCGGGACACCAGGACTTTCCCGGTAGGCCGCGGTTGGATAGGGCCGCTTTTCTTGCTTGGGGTCGAATGCTACATAAATAATTATTTTCGGAACTAACGGACATGCAGGCCAGACTGGATAGTTCGCTATCATGTGGCTGCTGTCGTGCTGCATTTCTTTTCTGCCGGCCTGTGGCTTGCGCTTGCGCATTTGAGAGGCACCACCCGTGGCTGGCCTGTGCAGCAACTGCACGTCTCGGGTACATCCTGTGCTTGCATCACATGCGCAGACGTGGAGCGGAAGCAGCCCAGGCCACCCGTGTCTTTGTTTCGAGTTGTCCAGTGCTGGCTCTGAGTGCTCTGACATCGAACGAGGAGATCAGGGAGCAGTGTTGTGCTTTCATTTCAGGTGCGAATCATGCGATTATGAGAAATATGTTTTTTATTTGGGATTTCGTCTAATCTTCATTCAGAGCTGTAGCCTATATCCTGCGGCCACGGCAAGCTTGATTTCCTTTAAATGCGTTGCCTTGTTGGGCGGCATCTATTTGTTTGCTCAATATCTGTTTATGTGCTTCCCATGCTTGCTTACATCTACATATGTATGTATGTATGTAAAGTGTTTTGCCCATTGAGGTTGTGCACTTGTATGTGTGCCGCCCCTATGTGTGCAGGGTTTGCCTGTGTTTGTGCTGCTATTGCATCTGTGTGTGAGTTTGAATGGACCTTGTGTATGCCGCACCGAGCAAGGAGGTGTATTATAGGTTTTTAGTGCTTGTCCCATGAGCCCTGTGGTAATTGGCACTCCGGATGCACAAGATGTAGTGACACGGCTATTGTGGGCTTTGGGCTGCTGTGGAACACTATGCCGTGAGGAGGTGGGAGAGGAGTCCGCCTGCACCTCACGCCCAATGACAACATTCCGGTCAAGGACTTTCTGCTCACACTCAGCCCTGCAACTTCAATGAAGGTGGGGGCTGGTCGTGTTTTGTTGCACACTAGGAGGGTACGGCCTCCCTGGCTCTGCAGTGTGACAAGCTGAGGGCTCCATCACCATTCTCTAGCACGTGCTGAGGGGGTAATGGCTTTCAGCTTTGGTGGGGTGGTTAATCAGGTGTTTTTCCATAAATCTTGAATGAGGATGAAAAAGGTGCTCCTGAGTGGGGGCAAAATATGGGCACACACTGAGAACAGCATAGCTACATATAAACCAAGGGATGAGGGCAAACCATGTTCTGCTGGTGACATTAGGGCTAGCCATATTCTGATACAATCCATTGCTTACTGAAAGTGAGGCTTGAACAGCAGTAAAGGCTGACAGCTCTGTGCTGATGGATAGTGAGGTTTGAGGCCAAACCCTTCTCTGATACTCACACACATCTCGCAATTTCCTCCTTGCACTTGCTCCTGCTTTTTCTTCATTTCCCCTTTTAATCTTTATTTTTCCACATTCTACCATTTTTCTCTTTCTGTCATCCTTTCTCTTGGCACTCTTTTTGCTCTTCCTCGTTTCTTAATATCTTTACAAGTCTGAATCTTAGACTTTTTCTCTCTAAGTCCTTCTTAAATTCTAAGCTAATCCTTAAATACGCAAATAATGTCATCAGTGTTTTTGGATGGGGTGGCTTCTGGTGTATCATTTGTTTGAGTGCAGTTTGAGTCACTATTAGGGCCCCTATTTGAGAAAGAGTGCGAGTACAGGGATGTGCTAGTCAGAGCGGATGGTGCAGTGCGTGCACCCATTGCTGTCCTCGCAGCTTTTTTTGAGTTATGGTGTATTATCGTTATGCTGGTGGTGGACTCGAACTCTGCGCGGGAGGAGATGCTGTTGCTGTGCACTGATTTGTGAAGTGTGTGTATGTGTGTCAGATGAGCGAGACCGCACATAAAGCAGAACCCACTCCTCCTTCATGCAGCAGCAGGTTGAATTTGAAAAATAAATGGAACAAACTCTTGCATTGTTCAGTGCATGCTTGTCACTTTGTATATTGCTGTAAAATAAAGTGGTGTTTCAGGGAGTTCAACATGCCTACTTTAAGATGATGGAAATTCTGAGGAGCTTTTTCTGGAGAGAAGTAGCAGAAAGCTATTTTTTTGGAGAAGGCTTCTTTGAGAACATGGATTAAAATGCTCAGTCAAAATGTGAGCTGTCTTAGAGCTTGACAAGAGCGAGTCACATCCAGATTCGCCCCTTGGCACGGAGAAGAGTCAGTCTCGCTTAGTGAGCCCAAGAGAGGCGAATTCTCGAGGATAGGGTCCTGGTCCAGAGGCAAGTCGTAAATTGCTAGGAGGTGTAAAAATAGATTTGGAACTGCCCTCATTTTGTCAAGTAGCAGTAGGCAAAAGGAAGCCACATTAAGCACGAAAAGGTAGAGTAATGTAAATATGATGGTCACATAAGCACTTTGCTTCATGAAATGTTGGGGGAGCGGGGCATCAGCCTGGATGAAGCCTCTACCTGCTGCTGCAGGCGGTGGGGCGTGGCAGACTACATGAGGCTAGTGCTGGTTTTCACCTCAGTGAGCTGGGAGACCCACCAGGGTTTTCATACTGCGACTTCAAAAGCTTCCGCACCTTTCTCGTTCTAGGTCTTTGTAGATGTTCCCCAAAGTCAATGGTAAGATCAAGACGGCACTAATACATTGAGTTGGGCTGGTGGGGAATGGGAAGATGGCAGCCCACATCTGTTAATATTCAAGCTTGTTTTCCAGACAGTGTCTAGAAGTTTGGTCACAAGATCGCATCTTGATTGGCCCAGACTCAGCCTTTAACCCTCAGCGCTTTTGTTGACCATTTATTAACATGTCATAAAGCACAACACAAAATATCAAATACTGCTAGGTGCCATGCTTTTCATAATATATTATTTTTTTATAAGTCCAGTAGTGCAATAGGAACTCCATTAAAATAAACGGTATCTTCTGAAGTCCTGTTCCATTCAGGGTATGTAGTTACTGGAAAGATGTCACACCCCGATACCCCAGTACAAATTAGCCCTCCTCCGACCTCGATGCTGCCGTTCCTCCTTGGGTTGCATGTACCACCCAAAGTGGGATTCCTCTTATCAGACTTCATCCACTGAGCCCCACCCAACACGCCTGGAAAAATATGTCCGGCACCAGTTTGTTTAGGTGGTATAAGTGCACATAAGACATCCAAAAGAAAGCTCTTTCTCTTTCAGAAATGTCATTTTTTCATATTCAAAAAGAATATGGGAAAAGGGCACACAACATAGGGCTGCAAACAATTTTAAGAAAGCAAGCAGTAATTGATGGATGGAAGGAAATACTTGCCCATTTAAAGTAAGATGATTACTGTGAGAAAACTCGGGCACTTTAGCTGTGTTTATGCACTCACTTTCAATACAGTTATGAGATCTTATAGGCGTGTTGTAAACCGTAATGGTTGTTGCATTTTATTCTACTCTATACTGTACTCCGACCTGGAAAGTAAGATGAGCTGAACACTGTTTCTCAGTAACATGATATACTAGTTTGACAAAGGGGGAAAGCATGCTAGATCGGTTTTTCATTTTTATATTAAAGACCTGTTCGAACGGCCCTTCCAAAACCAATGATTGCTTTCAGGCAGCCAGCCAAGCACCATGGTTTTTGGCCTGGAAAGAGACAATGAATTATTTCACAGTTCGTAGATGAGTAAATCCAGATTGGAAAATAGTCTTCAATTCAGGTATGTGTTATTGAGATTTACATTGTGGACTGCATGTTTGCCCATTGTCTACGTGTACAGACGTGCAGTCTACGGACCATAGCATCTCTCATATCTTTCACATTATTGTACTCACCTCTAAGTTTTATTCACAGAGCCTGTCTGGTCGATTTTCTCGCCCTCCCAACATGAACTCCCAGAATTCTTCTGTTCACTTTCTGACCCGTTTGTGCCTTTTGGGACACAAAGCTTGTACATTTTGTTTGGTTATTTACCCACCCATTGGCTGCCCATGGCCATGCTAATCCCTACCACCATTTTCACCCACTTTCTGACCCTCTCCACCCAAAAGACATAATCCTGGTATGTTTTGGGGCTAGCTTTATCAATCCTTATCAAACTCTGTGCATCAAGTGCCTGCAATTCTATAACAAGACAGGAGGCTCGCATTATGCTTTATCTTTCTTTAATACTGCCACAACAGCTTTTCAACGTACACTTTTAAACATCAACAATTGTGGGGGTTTTTTTCTAGACATAAAAGAAAAATAGCCAATCCGAGGTTTAAAAGTTCCAAACTAGAGTCTCACATTTTTTTTTTTTTTTTTTTTTTTTTTTGTAAATTATAGTTTATTACAAACTTTTGTTACAAAACATTCACTTTGAATATGACCTTTGGTGCAGCTAATCCCATTTTCACTTTCCCATCTCTATTTGTTTGTATTCAGGAGGACATGCCGGTCTTCACTGTCGTCGACATCACTGTCTTTGTATCAATGTATCACTGAATCCATAAAGTTTACGACTGCACATGTCAAGTGGACTGAACTTCCACTTAAAACATGAAACCACCACTCATCCATATTCATGTCCAAGGGTGCGAACTTCGCTAGATGGAGTGATCGTAGATCTTTAAGCGTTACACATTCTGTTATTAAATGTCGAGAGGATTCTACTGCAGTTCCACAATATCTACAGATGTTGTCCATAGCAGACTGGTCATGTCTCATGGATAGCATTTCCTTTACGTTGATGACATTTAATCGCAAACGGAGAAATTTATCTCGATGGTAACGTGATGGAAATTGCACCAAATAGTTTGGCATTACGTTCCGTTGGTTCTTGATAGGTCCAAGTTTTAGTGCAGATGCTAGCTTATCTAGTTTTTCTAAGTTTAACATCCAAGCCCATTCATGTATCTTGCGTTTTGCAATTTGTGGTTGCGCAAAAAGCAACTCCATCTTAATGTCTGCAGCTAGCATGATCTCCCTTAGACCTCGGACCCATTTTGAGGTTACGTCTGTATTTTGATGTCCACTTGATGTGTCAAATATTTCATATGATGGTTCAGGATTTGGGATCTGCATTTTTCGTAAGAGCGCCAGAGATTTCCAGAGGACACTCGAGTATAATTCATTTAAAGCCAACTCGTGTCTGATGGCGATAATTGGAGCATATTTTGGTAGCTGTAGCACTGTCTTCCAAAACAAGCTTTCTAGTTTGGGCCATATTTGATGATCCAAGTTCCACCCAGCTTCTGACCCGAAGGTAATGGCGGGGATTACTTTTTGGTGGTAGAATATTCTAACGGGTGTTAGCGAAAATTTTCCGTAAAGATTATGAATTCGGCGCCCTTGAAGTGCCAACGTTTTCATACGTTGTGTGATATCCTGGACCCAACTCCATTCTCGGATCGATTTATTTATCGTTATCCCAAGATATCGGAGATCATTGATTTCAGCAATTGGATTATCGTCGATCTTCCACACGAATTTTTTATTTTTGGTGCCTTTTGCCGATCCAATTTGCATTATTTTGGTTTTATTTACATTTATTTTTAAGTCATTTATTGTCATGTAATGATGTAGTTTAGTTAAAAGG
The DNA here is from genome assembly GCF_040938575.1 of Ambystoma mexicanum. NCBI lineage: Eukaryota > Metazoa > Chordata > Amphibia > Caudata > Ambystomatidae > Ambystoma > Ambystoma mexicanum. Next base: position 311,936,583 of record NC_090921.1, read on the forward strand.
CGTTGAAGTCCTATCTGGGTTGTGTCGACTAAAACAATATCGTCGGCATACGTTAAGCAGTTAATGTGCTGTCCGTTTACTTTAGGCGGAAAACACTTTACATTTTTCAGTGCTAACGGCATGTCTGAAATGTAGAGTTTGAATAAACACGCAGCGATTGGGCATCCTTGTTTTACCCCCCTATGGGTCATCACTGAATCCGATAGGTTTCCTTTTTCGTTTAATCGGATCTGTATAGATGTCGTCGTGTGTAGAGCTTTAATGGGTTCTACTAAGTTCTCTGGGCAGCCCCACGTAGTTAATTTCTGCCATAGTTTTGTACGGTTTATTGTATCGAATGCTTGATGCATATCGATAAAGGCCAAGAATAACTTTGACCGTTTTTCTAGGGAGTTCAATTTTAATATTGTTACCAAGGCCAAGTTGATTTCTGTGCCGACTCCTTTGGTAAAGCCAGTTTGACGGCAGTCATTGATGTTCGTCGACTTGGCCCAAGCAGAGAGTTTCTTTTGTAAGAAGCCAGCAAATACCTTTCCGATTATATCGAGTAAAGCGATTGGGCGGTAATTTGCCGGATCCGTCCGATTTCCCTTCTTGAAGATGGGTACTATAATCGCTGTTGTCCACGAGGGCGGGATTTTTCTGAGCTCTGCAATCTTTATGAACAGCATATAGATGAAAGCCGCCCATTCTTGTTTGTTTGCTTTTAACATCATATTTGTAATGCCATCTGGACCCGCTGCACGGGAATTGTTGAGTTTTAGTATGGCAGCAGTGATGTCTTCGATGTTCTCAACGCAATCCCAATTAGCTTTGGATTCTGTTTGTGCAGGGGTCATGTGGGTAATTTCAGTCGCAAACACTTTGCTAAAGTGGTTCTTCCAGTCACTCTCAGCGACTCCACTAGCCATTGTGTCGGCTTGATTGCGAGAACATTTGTTCATTATTCGCCAAATTTCTCTACAGTTGTTTGATTTTATAAGCTTCAACATGGCTTCACCGCGTTCTTGATCACGCATAAGGGCATAGGATTTCACCCAATTACGGTATTTTTGTTTGCGTTTTTTTATCCTTGTATCAATGCCTACCCCTCCTTCAATTTTTAGTCTGTGTATGTCTTTATATAATTTCTTTTTTTCCGTCTTGACTTTGAGACTCCAATCATGGGCGTGCGTTTTGTCTGATGGCAACTTCAAAAGAGAAGTTTCTTTCCTGCATGGTAAGAGCGCACAATAATTTAACACTGTGTCCTTGGACCGTGTCATATTTTGGAAGTCTTTGTGCAGCTTATTTATTTGTTTGCTGTTTATTCTTATTCTATTTCGCCCATTATTTATCTCTAAGTTCTGGTTCATTTTCATACCTGTAGATTTTGAAGGGAGAGTCATGGATAGGACTAGCGCATCGTGATCGCTATTTATTGTCTCCAGAATTCTCAAGTTCTTGATTTTATGCCATGAGTGCCTTGAGATCCAAAAATAATCCAATATTTTTTTGTGACCCATATTATTCCAGGTATATTTCGGTGGTATGTCGCCCTCTACACATCCGTTTATCATTTCGCAATCTCGTGCGTCCATTGCGAGTGACCATTGTACACTTCGCGATTGTTGGCATGGCAATTCTTTCCTGGTTTCTGCGATGCGACTTCTATTTGAATCAAACCAGGATGTGTTCATGTCTCCGCAGACAATAATGCAAATTTCACCATCTAATTGTTGATATTTGTCTATGGACTTTGTTACAGAAGATATGAATTTTTCTGAAATTATCTGGGCGGGGTTCCAGTATATATTGATTAACAGGATGTACTGGCTATTAGAGTTTTTCCCATTTTGATGTTGTAATAACGTACTTTGGACGAATATGTTTGGGTTGTCCGTTTCTATAATTTCCCAAGCGGTTCCAATTTTGATCATGGTTATAAGTCCAGAAAACGGGCGGCCCTGTGTATTTTTCTTTGCCGGATTCAACAGGGTCACGTATCCATCTTTGATCGGTAAGGTCCTCATCCATGTTTCTTGTAGGCAAATTGCTAAATTGTTGGTCAAATCAGCTGGGAAGTCAGCATACAAGTGATGGAATCCTCGAGTGTTCCAGGAAATCAGTGTTAGCGGGATTTCTTCCCGAGTCTGGCATAGCTAATAATTAGACCTTCCTGATTTCCATGTACTTGTCGACGGTTGTGATCCTGATACAGTCAATAGGTGCTGACGTAGCTCATCACGACGATTAGCATTGACCGATGTATTCGTAATTTTTTGTTTATTTTCTGTCTGGATACAAGATTTTTCAGCCCGCACTTCTGAGACTTCAAAGCCCAGAAACAAGAGTTCATCTTTTGCCGATACAATGGTCTTACGCACCGCCTGTGATTTTATGTGGAGGTAGACTCTGTCTGCATACGTCTCAGAGATGTACTCGACGATTTGGATGTCCTGAGAGGACACAGTTCTAAGTGCTGGGACTGAGTGAAAAAGCCGAATGACGTTTCCTCTATTTAGATTGACCTCGTTTTCATCTACAAAAACATTTTCAATAAGAATTTTTGTTACCAAGGCATTGTTCTCCTTGGGCATTACATGATCAATATGTTTTTGTACTTTAAGTCTCTGTGAGGCCGTTTGTTTCGGGTTCAGATTCTCTTTCGTTGCCGGAATCTGCTCAATACTGGCAGGGCGTTGTACTTGTTTGGCTGCATGGCGGAGGGCTACTGGTTTTCCCGTTGGTTGTGTTTCAGGTGCTCTCGGTTTCGCATGTTCAGATACAGTTTCGTTTTTACTGATCTTTGGAATGGCAAGCCAAGGATTAAGTGTAGTCTTCCTAGCCATTTCACCCGCGCCTTCCATTTTATTTTCGACGATTGAATTGTCAGAGTATGCCTCACCGCTTAACTCTTCCTCAATCTCATCGTCATATGTAGAGAGATTGCATAAATCATCAGCTGACGACTGTGAATGAGCGGATTCGACATCTGAATCTATTCTCTGACGTTTTTTAGAGTTGTTTTTTTGAAATGTCGTTAATTTGGATTCCACTAATTTCGAAGCTTTTATGTGACTAGATTTTGCTGACTCGCCATTTGTGCCTCTTTTGAAGAATCCAAGTTTGACAGGTGTGGTCAAATTTCTTATGAACTTCTTTGATTTACTGGTTTGCTTATTTGCAATGCAGTGCTTCTTTTTTTCTTTTTGTTTCTTGTTTATTGGTCCAGAGCTGCTCCCTTGTGGATTCTGCGTTGGGATCTGCGTCGTCAGCGTTTTTGCTGGCCCGTTAAAAATTCCAAATGATGTTTTTACTGCCAGACACGGGGCAACAACTTGAGACTGAGGTATTTCGGTTGTTTCATGAAGCTGTTTGCTTGCTGGTTTTACTGCATTGACGATTGAGTCAAGGGCAGGTACTTCCTTTGAGCTGCTCTGAGGTTGATTGGCAGTGCTGCCGGTAATGTTGTTACTCGAAATAACGGTGCTCTGGTCCGCGGAAGTCACAATCCGCTCAAGGATCTTTATGCCCTTTCCAAAGTTTGGCTGATAACTCCCATCAATAAAGGTGGGCGCTGCATCAGCTTCAGGCAAGTTTGGTGTGGGAATCGAATTTTTGGCTTCTATGGTACTCAAATTACTCGAACTGACTTGCTTTACACACTTGGCTTCTAATAGGTGTGTTATACATACAGATAGTGTGTCCATCATTATTTTTCTGTCCGCAGTGTCCTTTCCTGTAAGTTCGTTCAGTCTGTTGAACCACAATTTAGAAATTTCTGCTTCTTTGTCGAGACGGTCTTGTATCATTAAGTTCATGGTTTCTAGTTTGGAAAGCTTATTGCTAAGCTGGACCATGTATGCACCATTATTCTGGACTGCTTCGTGGAGATTCTCATATAATTTTGTGAATGGAATTAGCGCTATTGAAGTAGCTGCGAGAACGTTGTTGTGTATCTGTATCGCGGCGGCAGCTGACAGATTTGATTTTGAAAATGAAAGGGCCTCCTTTTGATGATGGACTGAGTTGTTTTCATCGGGCAATAAGCTTGATTCAGAAATTTCTTGAGCTCTGAGGTCTGAGGTCCCTTTCCCTGACTTGGATACTCTATTAATGTGTTGTTGAGTGTTTGGAGTAGAGCACTGCGAGGAGATCGTTGCTGCCGTGGAATTTGTGGGACGATTCAGGTTAAGAGTATTTACTTGATTGATGGTATTTTGATTCCGGGGGAGTGGAATTTCACCACAGTTTGCATTGCTGATTATGTTCTGAGTTTGTCCATCTGAACACTGGCGAGCAATACTGTTTGAGTGGTCATATGACCATTCATCCATCCGAGATTTGACATCTGAGGAGCACACTGTTTTTTTTTGTTTGTTTTTATCGCTTATAAAGCTCTCTGACAGGCGTCCCTTCATTATTTCAAAGTCGGCTTTTAGGCGTTCAGTCAGCCTAGCTTCTCGGCCTGCTAAGTCTATTCCAAGTGTGCTTATCTTCGGAAAGTAGGACTCAGATGAAGGCAATTTGGCGTTTAAACTTAACAACATGTTTTGTGATGGGCTGCCGAATACGCCTTCTCCTCTCTTTGGTTTTAGTTTGTTCAACTCCAATATAGGCTCTTGACTTAGATTGAGTGTATTTGTCACTTGTGGGATTTTAGATATTTGCTCCCGGTCTTGGTTTGCATCACGTATTATAGATGCAGAGTGTACAAAGTTGGAGCGGCTTGCACTGACATCATGGACATTACAGGGAAAAGTGAATTTAACCAGGTCTGAGTCATGCTGGTTTGCAGGTACTTCTAATTCTAGTAGCTCAATGTCAGTTACATCAAACGGCGATTGAAAGGCCGTTATGTTCACTTCAATCACAGTAGGAACGCTTTCCATGTTGTTCGCCATAATCCCGGAGGCCCGGCCATCGGTCGTTGTCTTAGCAGTGGGGTTAGGGTCCACTTGCACTGCTGCCGCACGGGACAAGACCTCCGCCTCACCCGACAATGCGCCATCTGCGTCGGCTGGAGGACCAAGTGGAAGCTCATTTCTTAACAATGGTCGTGTAAGAGACATGTCAATAGCATCAATTGGTCTGGAGGCTATTTTTGGGATTGTTAGTCTCTCTGACACAATATGTGCCAGAGTGTTTGGTTGGTCACAAATTTGATGCGGAGCTAGTGTAGAGCAGACTTTCTGGTTTGACTCAGTGAGTGAATTACATAAAACTGTTTGGGCTTCCTCACGCTCATCGAGCTCTCCTCTTGACCAATCATACCCTTCTAGCGATCCTGTTTGATCAGGTCTGCCTCCTAGCTCACATTGTGACCTCTTGTTAACATCAACGTCTCGCATTTGTAATGAATGTTTTAGTTTAGCACGGGTTTGTGGGCCTTGATCAGCCATTTGGAGGACTTACCTCTGGTCTCTCAATTTCAGCACGGTTTGGTCCTTACACGATTCTAGGCTGTGATGTTTGCTTGCAGCTCGCCAAACAGCCGCACAACAGCCAACGCCCTCCACTCCTGCCGGGCTCAACGCCGCGAGGGTGAACGCGGGTGCTTTTTCAGTCTGTATCTCGTCACGTGAAGGATCACGTGATCTCCAGCAGGCTCCGCCCCTCCAGGGAACGAAGCGGTGATGAAACGGCAGTCAGCAAGCGTCCCAGCCGACTCGCAGTGCTGTGGACAGCCCTGCAGCTCCAAAGGACCAGGTAAGCACCAGCAGAAGTTTATTTCTAGAATGAAACGCTCCGCTCGCCTGAACGCGGGTGCTTTTTCAGTCTGTATCTCGTCACGTGAAGGATCACGTGATCTCCAGCAGGCTCCGCCCCTCCAGGGAACGAAGCGGTGATGAAACGGCAGTCAGCAAGCGTCCCAGCCGACTCGCAGTGCTGTGGACAGCCCTGCAGCTCCAAAGGACCAGGTAAGCACCAGCAGAAGTTTGTTTCTAGAATGAAACGCTCCGCTCGCCTGAACGCGGGTGCTTTTTCAGTCTGTATCTCGTCACGTGAAGGATCACGTGATCTCCAGCAGGCTCCGCCCCTCCAGGGAATGAAGCGGTGATGAAACGGCAGTCAGCAAGCGTCCCAGCCGACTCGCAGTGCTGTGGACAGCCCTGCAGCTCCAAAGGACCAGGTAAGCACCAGCAGAAGTTTGTTTCTAGAATGAAACGCTCCGCTCGCCTGAACGCGGGTGCTTTTTCAGTCTGTATCTCGTCACGTGAAGGATCACGTGATCTCCAGCAGGCTCCGCCCCTCCAGGGAACGAAGCGGTGATGAAACGGCAGTCAGCAAGCGTCCCAGCCGACTCGCAGTGCTGTGGACAGCCCTGCAGCTCCAAAGGACCAGGTAAGCACCAGCAGAAGTTTGTTTCTAGAATGAAACGCTCCGCTCGCCTGAACGCGGGTGCTTTTTCAGTCTGTATCTCGTCACGTGAAGGATCACGTGATCTCCAGCAGGCTCCGCCCCTCCAGGGAACGAAGTGGTGATGAAACGGCAGTCAGCAAGCGTCCCAGCCGACTCGCAGTGCTGTGGACAGCCCTGCAGCTCCAAAGGACCAGGTAAGCACCAGCAGAAGTTTGTTTCTAGAATGAAAAACGCCTTTTAGAACTCTTCAAACTCAAACTCCCATGTTCCCCTGGGAGTGCAGTAGTCCTGACCCTATCCCATGCTCCCATGCGGTGATAGATCATCCTATAAGAACCCTACTGTCCCAGGTCCTTTCCTCTTTCTTTTTTGCTGCCATGCAGATAAGTACTTCATAATCCATTGTCTTATTTAAATTTGAATGATACAAGCGTGTTATATAATTGTACATAGGGAGCGCGTAAGCTGCGCGAGTGTAATTAGCTTGAACAAGTTATAAATACCATTTACGGTGGAAGCGTTCGTGTGGATTAGTCTCAGTATTTTGTTTTCTGACACTCGTTCACGTCATGCGAGAGATATGTCAGTGTGAAGGGGAGGCGGCTCCCGGCCCCGCTCCTCGTTTTTCCTCTCAGCCACGCCGTCTAACACTGTGTGCAGCAGGACCCAGGGGAGCGGGAGGTTCTGAATTCCCCCGGCATCCCCTGGGAGCTCTTCCTCTGGCAGCGCGCAATTTCCATTGCGTAGCGGTTGCCGAGTGAAGAGCAAGCAAAGTGACACGGTCCTACATACATTTTTTTTTTAAAAATCAATATTTTCACCGGAGATCAAAGGGATACGTACAACACTGTTTCTGGTATCTGAAGCACCTGAACTTGAGAGGAGCTTACGAAAAAGCTACTGGTGCCTAATATTATATTCCTTGCTGACAGCACAGCAGTTAGCCTTAGTAACATTATGGCCCATTACAAAAGTCCCGGTGCCACTCCCTCTACCTCACCAGAATGGTCGGAGGAGGAGTGGGAGGAAAGTCCTTACCAGCAGGATAATGACCTGTGACAGAGCTTCAAGCAGGTACTAGGAGATTCCTTGACCAAAGCGGTGTCTCAAGGAGTGCAGCCTATTACCCAAAGGCTGGATATACTGGAAGAAGTATTTAATGAACAGCAAGCTCTGCTTGCAAAAAAGAGAAAGGCAGAATGCCAAGATAAAGAGCTGTCAGCCAGACACCCCGAAGATGGGGTTGAACACAGGGGGAGGAAAGCGGCTCGCAAGAGTAAACACTCTTTGACCCCCCCGAGCAATCTGGATAGGGAGGATTCCACTCCCCAAGAGAATAGCGACCCTGTTGCCCGGCGAAAAAAAGAGCCTTCCTGGAGAAAAAGAAAAGCCAGGACAGACCCCCTACCCCAGGGGTGAGTAATCCAGGGGTCAATGATGAGGGCTACATGCCCGATGATGAGGGTGACGAAGCAGAAGAGGATCACCTTTATGAAGAGGAGATAGATCCTCAGGAACCTGATGGTTCAGCAGATATGTTTGACCCAGAGTCTATCAGACATCCTAAGTCCTCGGAGTGGGTCCCATCGCCCAGAGTGGCAGCATACATGGCTAAACGTATACGCAAGCCACTGGATAGGGAAATAAGATCGCAGATGCGTTCAGAATGCCCTAGACCTGAGTTGCCAGGTAAACTAGCTGACACGCCTGAGCTAGACCCCAAAATGGTCACTTTTGTTACAAAGACGGCGAAAGATTTTCAGAAAAGGCATAGACCGAGCCTGGCGAGGGTGCCAAGATAAGCTCCTCGACCTAGCTGGTCCATTGGCTAAGATAATGGATCTCGTGGAAAAGGCGAAGGACACAGGTACTCAGGTAGATGCTTCCGTTTTAGCCAGTTGGGCACAAAGAGCTGTGTGCATTTTGGGTAATGCAAATTGCGCCCTGTCTGCCTTGAGAAGAAGAGGAGTACTTCTTAAGATTGTCAGCAAGGTAAGCGACTTGGCGTCTTACGAGGCAGGTGAAGGAGCAAGAGGTCTACTATTCGGCGAGGCATTCGCTAAAGAAATGGCACCGTTCGTGGGAACGTATTCAGCTCTAGAAAGAGCGCAAAGCTCAATCAAAAAGATTTTCCCCACTCAAGTTTTTTCCGGGACCGGATGTTACAGGGGTCGTACGTCCAGTCGGTTTAACTACCAACGCAGACCCCAAGGGCCATGCCCTCAATATTGGGAAGGGAAGAAACAAGATACATTCTTCCTGTCCAGGTCCAGATTTCCCAGAGGTCGAAGAGGAAGAGGTTCCTACAGGCAACCCAATGCGTCAGTAGGTGAGTGTAGTGAAAGTAAGAGTGGGAGGGAGAACCCTCCAGTTTCTAAGCGCATGCGTTATCGCGCGATGCATGGGTGCTGCAAGCAGTAGCAGGTTTATGCCTAGAATTTATGGGAGACCATAAAGTGCAGAGATCAGAACCCCATCTTATGAAATTCTCCAGTTAGCAGACAAAAATGCTATAGAAAAGGATACGCAAGGAGGACCAGGTTTCCTCAGCAATTTGTTTCTTGTACACAGGGGGGACAAAGTACGTCCAGTCATAAATCTGAAGAAGCTAAACGAATGGATTGTTTACAATCATTTCAAGATGGAAGGAATTCATCTACTTCGGGATCTCCTCCGGACGGGGGACTGGTGAGCTCGATTAGACCTCAAAGACGCTTATCTGACGATTCCGATAGCTCAAGAGTTTCGGAGATATCTATCTATTTCAGTGGGAAGGGGAGACATAGCGCTTCACATGTCTTCCGTTCGGCCTAGCATCGGCGCCTTGGGCATTTACCAAGCTAATGAAGCCCGTAGCAGCAGCCATAAGAGAGTGAGGTATCCGCATAATCATTTACGTAGACAACATTCTCGTCATGAGTACAGACAAAGCCACTCTTTCCAAGAACGTGCAATGGATATTCACGCTCTTGTCCTCTCTAGGATTCCTAGTGAATTTAGACAAATCTCAGCTAGTGCCGGTGCAGAATATAGAATTCCTGGGTTTCAATATAGATACGAACAAGGAAACCCTCGAACTTTCACATCACAAAATAAAAGCGATAAAGAAAGAGCTCAAAGCAGTTATAGCAAAGAAGGTTATATCTCTTCCAGCTCTCGCAAGGGTAGTTGGCCTTCTAGCGGCTTCAATTCAAGCAATTTTCCCAGGCCCGCTCCATTATCAGGCGTTACAGAGGCTCAAGATAAGACACCTACAAGAGGGGATGGGATATCATCAGCTAGTGACCCTAGACCCAGAAGCGATCTCGGAACTCCACTGGTGGCTCGCCAACATGAAGGCCTGGAATGGTCGAGCAATTTTCGGAGATTCACCAGACATCGTTATAGAATCGGACGCAAGCAGGACCAGGTGGGGCGCCAGATGCGAGAACTTAGAGACAGGAGGGAAGTGGTCAGACCAAGAACTGAGAATGCACATAAATTGTCTCATACTCTTAGCAGGGTCCTTTGCGGTGCGAGCATTTACGAAAGACAAAGTTCAATGTTGCGTACTGCTCAAAATGGACAACATTTCAGCAGTGTGTTATATCAACAAGATGGGAGGAACGAGATTGAGAATGCTAGCGGAACTAGCGAAAGACTTTTGGCACTACTGCCTGCAGAATCAAGCACCAGTCACAGCAGAGTATCTGCCGGGGACGCTCATCGAGAGGGCGGACTGGAATTCACAATATCTTGCAGATTCAAGCGATTGGAAACTACAACCGAGCATGTTCGGGAGATTACGGAACCTCTGGGGCCCCGTACATATAGATCTATTTGCGTCCAGACTGAACGCACAGACGCAGACTTATTTCAGTTGGAGGTTAGACCCGGGTGCAGCCGGCACGGACGCCTTTCTCCAACCATGGAACGGAGCACTGAATTATGACTTCCCCCCATTTCTCATGATCGCGAGAGCGCTAGCGAAAGTTCGCAGGGAACGAGCAAACCTATTGATATTCCTCCCCCTCTGGAGATCACAGCCTTGGTTTCCAGTAGTGATGGAACATTCTACAGATTTTCCGAGGATAGTTCCACAGCAGCCGGACCTTCTGCTAGACCCAATTGGGAGAATTCATCCCCTTGTGTCGACAGGCACCCTGCGGTTGATAGCTTGCAGGGTTTCAGGAGAAAGTGGGAATTGCCAGGCATTTCGCGACTCGCTGCAGACTGCATCAGAGATTCATGGGCGTCTTCCACCATCAGGAGCTATAAAGTGGCATGGAAGAGTTGGGCTCGCTGGTGCGCAGACCATGGTTTGGATCCCATTTCTGCCCCTGTAGTTCAATTATTGAAATTCTTAGCAATAAAGTTCCAAGAAGGTAGTGCCTTCAGGACTATAGGAGTACTGCAGTCCGCGATCTTGGCGGGACATGACATGGTAGAGGGTAAGGCTATAGGAGAACATCCATCAGTCTTGCGTCTATTGAGAGGAATGAAGTTAAGAAAGCCTCCAGAACCTAAGTATACGACATTATGGGATCATAGCTTGCAGGGTTTCAGGAGAAAGTGGGAATTGCCAGGCATTCCGCGACTCGCTGCAGACTGCATCAGAGATTCATGGGTGTCTTCCACCATCAGGAGCTATAACGCGGCATGGAAGAGTTGGGCTCGCTGGTGCGCAGACCATGGTTTGGATCCCATTTCTGCCCCTGTAGTTCAATTATTGAACTTCTTAGCAATAAAGTTCCAAGAAGGTAGTGCCTTCAGGACTATAGGAGTACTGCAGTCCGCGATCTCGGCGGGACATGACATGGTAGAGGGTAAGGCTATAGGAGAACATCCATCAGTCTTGCGTCTATTGAGAGGAATGAAGTTAAGAAAGCCTCCAGAACCTAAGTATGCAACATTATGGGATGTCGGAGAAGTCTTTCAGCTGTTTCTTACGTGGCCAGACAACAGAGATTTATCTCGACCGCAACTCTCAGGCAAGCTAGCAATGTTGTTGTGTCTCACAGCATGCCGAAGAGTTTCTGATGTGAAAGCACTAGAGATACATAGGAAGGTATTCTATCAAGAAGGAGTAGCATTTTCCATAGCTAAAAGAATGAAAACAGACTCTCAAGTAATTTCATACCCCTATTTTACAGAGAATAAAAAACTATGTGTAGCACAATGTACACCACCACATGAAACCACCACAGCGCTGCTGAGAACGCGAGGCGTAACACAGCTGCTAATAGCGCGTAGAAAGCCTTGTCATGCAGTGGCAACAGCAACGATTGCAAGATGAGTGCGCAAAGTAATGCAATGGACAGGCATAGACTTGTCACAGTTTGGGGCACATTCAGCTACAGGGGCGATGGCATCTAGAGCATTCGCAGCGGAAGTGCCACTACAAGATATAATGAAAGCGGCCGATTGGTCATCCGAGTCTACTTTTAAGACTTTTTTTATTTCAAACCAGTGTCAGATTTGACAAATAGAGTGGTGGCTAGCTTTGAAGAAGCATAATGCGAGCCTCCTGTCTTGTCATAGAATAAAGATTGCCAACGCTGACAGCTCAGGAAGTCTTCATTCTATTAAAGACAAGGAGGCGAGCATTATATACCACCCGGAAAGACTCGAAAGTTGATGTTATGATATTGATATCAAATGTACAACTTTGTCTTGTCACCTGCCCTTAAAAAAGAATATGTCTCTGTTTTTCTCTAGGAGAGGATCAGAAAGCAGCATGATCTCAATCATTGAACCGTCATGGTACTTCTAAGTCGCCCGAGAAGCAGGACAGTTTGGTTCCAAGAACACTGTTTCAGTTATGAGTTGGAAGTTTGTTGTTGACTGTTTATAGCAGAGTTGGATTTGTTACGGAGGATTTTCAAGGCAAGGAAAGAAAGAGGAAAGGACCTGGGACACTAGGGTTCTTATAGTATGACCTATCACCGCATGGGAGCATGGGATAGGGTCAGGACTACTGCACTCCCAGGGGAACATGGGAGTTTGAGTTTGAAGAGTTCTAAGATGTGAGACTCTAGTTTGGAACTTTTAAACCTCGGATTGGCTATTTCTCTTTTATGTCTAGAAAAAAAAAAAGCACAAATGTTGATGTTTAAAAGTGTACGTTGAAAAGCTGTTGTGGCAGTATTAAAGAAAGATAAAGCATAATGCTCGCCTCCTTGTCTTTAATAGAATGAAGACTTCCTGAGCTGTCAACGTTGGCAATCTTTATTGCTTTTGCAAAGCAGTCTTCTGAGAGTTCATTACTTAATTGGAATTGTAAAAGTGCTACTGGTGAAATGAAAATATCTACCAGGTTTTCCTTCAGCCACTCTATAAGCAGTATGCCTGTCCTTCAATGAAGTCCTGTTAAAAACAAGAATTGCCAAAGCCACCAGTTTAAGCTTGTGTATCAATGTTAGGCATTCACCAAGCAGTGCTACTATATGCCCAGGTACTCTCACCACTTTGCAGCTGCTACCATCAATGGACAGTTAATACCACTACGGCAGCGCCTGCAAAATGCCTTTATCATCTCTACACAAAAGTCGAAACTGTTGGTATTGCCAATGCTCATTTAAGAATGCCTTTTATTTGTTTACCCTTCCTTGCACGAGAATAGGATTAAATGGATTAGGGATGCATGTTGTCTGGGCACCTTTAATACCTGATTAATTCGTTTTTCTCATCTTCAAAATGTGTAATGTCCCAGGTCCCTCTATCATCGAAGATTTACTTTGAGAGATCATTAACGTATTTAAAACATGACTTTTTAATACATATATTTTTACAAACATGCTTTAAATGCACTCATTTTGACACATTTTATTCAACATTTTCTTGGGGGGTACACCCAATACCGTCATAGAAGGGTTGGGCTCACGCGCTATGCTCACTCATTCGGCAAAATATGGGGCCACTTTGAAAAAAAAGTCCAGGGCCACTTTTGGTTCCCAGTCCGGCCCTGCCGTCAAACAATTGCACCGCCCATATGCGCACAAAACTCCCGTATTCTTGGAACTGAACAGGGAATGCCGGCACGCGAAAAGCCACGCGCATATCCAGAAACACAGTAGGCGTAAACGTCAACGCGCACACTAACAAATGCATAAAAAGCAGGCACGATCAACAAACACATGTATACAGCCACGATGAATGCACCATTTGTTGCTGCAGTCATCCTGGAACACCACAGGAGTAGGAGGATGGCCAGGGTCCGGATCTTCCACCTAAGGACCAGCCTTTTTGGGATGCCTTATGACCTGGTCTAGGGCAATTATAGGTTCCCCTCCATATCATCCTAGACCTGGTCACAGAGTGGGAAGATGACCTCACATCACCTACCATGTGCTCCCAAGCACTGTTCCTCTTGTAAAAGGTGTTCACTGTTCTGCATTTTTTGGCCACTGGCTCATTCCAGCAGACCACCGCCATAGTTGGTGGCATCTCCCAGGCCACGCAGTCATGCTGCTTACACCGATGTTGGCTATCATAACTGCACGTCCTTCTGTTCGCCGGCATATCTATATGCCCAGGACACCGACAGAAAGGAAAGCAGTGGTTCAGGATTTTAATGGGTGGCGCACTTCCCAAAAGTGCTAGGTGCACACATGTTGCTCCACATCCACCTTGAGCAACAGAGCATATCTACCGCAACGTAAACATTGGCACTCCATCAATGTTCAGGTTGTGTGTGATGCCAAGGTCATCGTTACTGAAATGTATGCCAACTATCATGGCAGCACCCATGGTAGTTATATCTTCAGGATGTCCCCGCTACACTGCCCCCTGGAATCTGGGAAGCATGGCAACACATGGCTCATTGGTGAGTATTAATGGACATGCACATGCAATCATGTTGCACACACACACCAATAGATGCTGTCAACAAATGACAATGACCATCATTCACAGCTCTACAGGGGACAGTGCCTACCCTCTGAGCACATACATGACGACACCAATATGCAACCCCAACACACCTGCCCAGGTAAGGTAAAACACTGCCCATATTACTACTCAGGCATAGTGAAGCGCAGGGCTGTCACAGGGTGAGGTGAGGCCCGGGACAAAACATTTGGTGAGGCCCCTTCATTTTTTGCACTTGGCCAGTGGCACCGTAAATAAGTGATGTGAGAAATCTCTACTTGAGTTTATCTATGGAAGAACTCGAATATGGTTTACTTTTATGACTGCAAATCAACTAAAGCAAAGCCATGTTTCTAAGCTGATGAATGGTTTATTCCAGACTTGGTATTGTATCATATGCATTAAATATAGATTTGCATGCATTTTATTTTTAGAACAGACTTTCTGAAGTAACTTGAATTACAACTCAATATATCTGTCAAAAGTGTAATATATGAACACATGCCACCCAGCTTTCACCGCAGCTTCCACTTTCGAACTTTCTTCTCTGCAAATGAAGAAATAATAATTTGTGGTAAATTTTGGAAGCCAGTGCATTTTCAATTGACAAAATAGATAGGCTATTTAATCTCTCTTGTCCCATTGTTGACCGTATGTAATTCTTGATTAATGACAGTTAAAGGAACGTTCCCCTGTAGCAACACTAACTGGGATTGTTGGAAAAATCTTAAGTCCTATACCCACCTGTGGAAATACATTTTCCACAATTTCCTTGTATATTGTGTTCAATAAATGAAGAGGATCAGGTTCTGTACAATCTTTGAGGTTGAGAAGTATTTTCCCCACACTGCACAGATGGTTAAGGTCATCTATGAGCTTTTCAGTAAAATCCTCCTTATAAAATTCTAGCAAATTGGTGGCTTTGCTGTGAATATATTCTGGATCCATTTGGTCAAAATCTGTTATAAATCTGTTCTGCGGACTTTGAGCGCTTGCTCATTTCTTCAACCAAATTATCAACCACTCTGTAGAACACATTTCTGCGGAAAGTGGTTTCTTCAAGTGTTTGAAGACTGTCTCCAGATGGTATTGGCTCTTCTGGTGTTTCATCAAACATTGTTTTCCGTTTCTTTATCCGTCGAACTGGAAATTCTTTTGGGATGTTTAAATTTGTTGCAATTAATGTTGCTTCATGCAGTATTTTTCGGCCATGAATCACGAAGATTTCTAAGATAAAACACAAGTTGCTTACCTAGCTGCACTGACTTGCAAAGGGAGAGCTGCTTTTGCTGTAACACTCTGTTCACATGATCTATAGCCAGAAGAATTTTAAACCATATGCAAGACATCAAGATTGAAGGAAATGAAGAAAAGTAAAGCTGCAGAGATTTTTCTTCAGCTTTTGTATCTTCTGTTAAATTGATTTCTGCCTGAACTCTCTCAAGTGCTTTAATAACAGATGGCAAGTGTTTGGCGACTGGTTTTACGGCATCAAGTCTTTCACTCCACCTAGTTTGAGAATGTGACTTGAAGGTAATCTTCATTTCTTCATTGACAATTGTCCATCTTGCCGGACTTCAGATGTAAAGTGTATATAACTTTTGGATGCTTCCAAAATATGTCGCACATTCAGAACATATTTTGGCAGCATGGACTCCACAGAGGTTGAGACAATGCGCTGCGCAAGGAGAGAAAAGTGCACATTTGTTTTTACAAAGAATTTCAGCCTGAACGCCTTTGTAAATTCCCGCCATGTTTGACCCATTGACATACCCCTCTGCTCTACAGTCTGCAAGACTAACTTTGCATTTCTCTAAAACAGAGCACAAGAATGAGGCAATCTCAACACCACTCTTCTTTTCATTCTCCAGAAACTCAATGAATCGTTCCTCAATTATCCAACTTTTTGAGGGCATGTCAAATTCGGTGTATCTCAAAATTATGGTTGTTTTCTCCATGTGCCTTATGTCTGGAGTAGCATCACAGATCAATCCATAATACTTTGCTTTTGCTACTCTTTTCTGCTGACTCAATCACTGCACAGTGATAAAAATTCATTTTGAGAAGTGCCTGAAAGATAATGTACTGTCTTTTCTCCAGCTTCCTGAGACTCCTGATTTTTTTTAAATGGTCTCCTAATAAATTGTCATGCTTTCCTAAAAGTTCCAGAACACCAAGAAAGTTTCCGTTTTCCGGACTACCAATTAAAGAACTACTGCCTCTAAATGACAGGTTCTTGCGTGCTAAAAAGAGTCACATCAAGGTAACGTTCCAGCAATCCTTTCCATTTCTGGACCTCAGAAACCATTGCAGTTTGCAAAGGTGACCAATGCCCCGCACAACTGATAAAAGACGCGGCTAGAGATCTAGCCCCCTTCATCACAAAACTTATTAATGCCTCCTTCACTACGGGCACCATCCCTCGCAACCTAAAAGAATCTTGGGTACTCCCCCTCCTGAAAAAACAAACCTTGGACCCCAACATCCCCACAAATTATAGACCCATCACCACAGTGCCTTTCTTACAAAAAACTTTAGACAAGGTAGCGTACACCCAAATCCAGAACTTCCTTGAGATAAACCATCTCCTTGGAACACGCCAATCCGGTTTCCGTCCGCAACACGGCACAGAAACAGCCCTGATTGACCTAAAGGCCCAAATAGACTCACTCAGAGACAAGGGCAAACTAGCTCTCCTTCTCCTTCTGGACCTCTCAGCCGCCTTTGATTTGGTGGACCACAGAGTCCTATGCAATCACTTGGACTCGGCGGCCCACTTCTCAGGGGAGGCTATAGTCTGGATACAGTCATTCCTTAGTGACAGGACCATGAGGGTGTTCTCCCCGCAGCGGCAGCAGACCCGATTCCTATCACCTGCAGAGTGCCACAAGGATCCTGTGTCTCGCCAACACTCTATAACATCTTCACCAAGCCACTCTTCGACGATCTCGATTGGTCACCTATACCAACTACGCAGACGATACCCAGATTCTCCTACCACTTACTGGGGATTATGTTGAAGACCTGGCACTGGTGAACAGAGTCTATAGCATCGTTCAAGCATGGATGGCCAACCATGGCCTATGCTTGAACGATGACAAAACAGAGCTTATCATCCTGGGCACTGCAGCCCGCATCTCCAAACTCAACCAAAACTACTCAGCCTTCATCATCGATGGCAACACTATCAAGGTCGCCAGAGAAGTAAAAACCTTAGGTTTCTACCTTGATGCAACACTATCCTTAACCAAACAGGTGAACTCACTGGCCTCATCCACGGCCTATACATGTAAATTAATATGCGCTGGGAAACATTTCTTATCAGATGACAGTTGTCTTATCCTAGACAGAGCCCTCATCTTATCAAAATTAGATTATTGTAACGCCCTTTACATAGGGACAACCAAACAAATCATCAATAGAATTCAAGTGCTCCAAAATAATGCACTTAGAGCAGCCTTAAGCATCCCTAGAAGGGGACATATCTCAGAAATAAGACGTAAACACAAATGGCTTTCTACTCAAGAAAAAATCAACCTTAAATCTGCCTCCATCATCCACAAATGTTTAAACAACAAAGCCCCCAGCTACCTTTCAGAACGCTTCAATAGGAAAAATCCCTCCAGACCTACAAGGACAGTCAGCCCTAACTGCCTCCTAGTGCCCAGATTTAAATTTACCACTATTGGAGGATCCAGCTTCCCAGTCAAGGCAGCTCAGTTATGGAATGCCCTACCTCTTGCACTTAGATCCGACCAAACGTTCAACAACTTCAGAAAGAATACTATAAAATGGCTCACCGAGAATGCAACATAAATGGCACTCTACCTCTCGCACCTCCACTTGTACTCTACCTGACTTGCTATTTTGTTCGCCATTGATTTGACTGTTTGGTGGCGCTATATCTGCACTTGTACTTGTCTCACCTGTAGAGCCAAAAAACTGCCTACTCTGTAACTTGCGTGTTCTGTAACTTGTAACTTCTGTAACCAAGCTGTAAACTTCCTTGTCTCTTGCGCCCTGCTACCTCAGGGTCCGGTGCGCATAACAAATAAATAAACAAACAAACAAACAAACATAGCAGCATCAATGCCTTTTCCCTTTAAACTGCTCCATCTATTTTGCCACTTTAGAAATGAAAACAAATTAGGTCTGCTATGCTCAAGTAGTTCTATTTTTTCACGTAGTTTTTTATAAGCACTTTATCCGCGAACCATGTATCCTTCTGGAAGACACAAGCTTGATCTTTGTGCAGGATGTTCATTAGAAAACAAGCGGCATGGAAAACAAAATAAAGCTTGTTTCTTCTCACTCCAGCACAAATAGTTTCGAAAACATTGTTCACTATTGGGGAGAACACTGAAGAGTACAGTTTTAGGAAACTTTCTACAATCACCATCTCTTGGGAGACCACTAGCTTTAATCACGGGTATTCCTTCTTTAACGAGGAAGTCAATTTCAACTTGTGTAAGAACCTCTCCCTGTTCCTGGATCAGAAGAAATGTTTGTGGCTGTTTGTCTTAATTATACAGCAGCAACCGCTATGTTAATTTATTTATTTAGTCAAATTTGTAGAGCGCACGTCAGCCCGGGGGCATCGTGGCGCTTGTTACAGACATAAGTTACATTATTTACATAAAAATACATTATTCACAGTGGCGAATATGACATTTATACAGGTTTGCAGTGCAATAAATTTACATGGATTCGCGGATTATTGCGCAAGGAAGGAGGTCTTCAGTTTCCTATGAAAAATAGGGAGTGAGTTCTCAGCTCTAATGTCTGCAGGAAGGGCGTTCCAGGTCTTGGCGGCAATGTAGGGGAAGCTTAGGCCACCGGTTTTGGCTTTTCTGATGCGTGGGATGTAGAGTACGTTGGCGTATTGCGTCCTGGTGGCACGGGAGCAGGAGGGTTTGGATATGGTCTCTGAAGATAGGACGGGGCGGAGCGTGAGAGGCATTTGTGTGTGAGGGTGAGGACTTTAACCATGATCCGTTCTTTGACCGGGAGCCATTGGGCTGAGTGTCTGGCCTGGGAGATATGCTCTCTTCTTGGGATGCTAAGAGCGGCCCGAAGAGCATTGTTCTGCATGACTTGAAGTCTGTTTAGGTTTTTTGCTGATGTGCCTGCTAGGAGGGCATTGCAGTAGTCCAATTTGGCACCAATGGTGGCTCTGGCTATAGAAAGACAGTTAGGCTTAGAGAGGTATGGCTTGATGGCGTTTATGACTTGTCTTGTCATAGATAGTGAGGAATCTAGGTATACTCCCAGTGTCTTTACAGCTGTGGATACGGGGATGATGGAGTTGTCAATGGAGAAGTTGGCGTACAGTTTGTCCAGTTTGTCTTGGGTGCTCTGTTGACCTAGTATCATGATTTCAGTCTTGTATCCATTGAGGCAGAGGCCATTAACTGCCATCCATGCCTGGATGATGGAATGGATCATGTGGAGAGCCTTGGCGTCTTCGTGGTATTATCCTGAGAGGGGTAGGAGTACTTGTGTGTCATCCGCGTAATTCGTGTACGTGATACCATGTGAGTCGAGTTTGTCAAAAAGAGGCTTAGTGAACAGGTTATAGAGTGTGGGTGCAGTGCAGGATCCTTGAGGGACCCCGCAATGGATAGTCATGGGAGTGGCGTTGGCAACGTCCGAGAAGACTTTCATGGCTCTTCCCTCTAGGAAGGAGGTGGCCCAGCGAGCTGATGCTTTAGAGAAGTTGGCTGACTGCGTGAGGTGTGAGGTGAGGGTATTGTGATCAACCAGATCAAAGGCGGCTGAGAGATCTAGAAGTAGCAGAAGAGCTGGCTTGCCCTTGTCCATGAATTGGGTGATCTGACTCTTTAGATCCACCAGGGCTGTTTCTGTGCCGTGTCCTTTCCGGAAGCCTGACTGCCTGGTGCCGAGGATGGAGTGGGTTTCCAGAAAGGGTTGGATTTGGCAATGTGCAGCTTTATCCAGTAGTTTCAGGAGGAATGGCACTGTGGTTATAGGTCTGTAGTTGTTGGGTTGTAGGGGGTTGAGGGTGTTTTATTTTAGGAGGGGCCGGACCCAGGCCTCTTTGAGGCTAGCTGGGATGATGCCTGTTTTAAAAGATGCATTGATGAAAGCCATAAAGAGCGGCGCAAAGCAGTCTGCGCAGTCTTTGACGAGTTTTGGTGGGCAGATATCACCTTTACAGGGGGAGTGTTTGAGGTTTTTTAGTAGGTTGATAACTTCAGGATCCGTGACGTCCCTGAAAGAGGATGTTGGGCTTGGACGAGGTGGGTGGGGCGTTGGTAGGCTTAGTTCTAGTCTGTTGAGGTAATGCTTTGCAGTGGTCTTTGATTTTCGTTTGGAGAAGGTCAATTTTGTGTAGCATGGCAGCTTGAATGCTGGCACACCAAGCTTCGTCTTTGATTATTTCATCTGGTGTGTTAGGGGGGGGGGGGAGTTCGTTGAAAATGGCAAAGATCTCTTTCGAATGTGATTTGGCATTAGAGATTCGAGTGTTGAAGGCGATGGCTTTGGCAGCGGTGATAGCTGCTCTGTATTGGAGGGAGATAGAGTTAAATTTGTTTTTGGTGCTGCTGCAGGGGTTGGATTGCCGATTTTTCAGTGCTGCTCTTTTGTGTGAGTGCCTTAAGTGCAGTTCTTCAGTGAACCAGGAGTTGGTGTGAAGAGATTTCTTTTCTCTTTTCCATTCGAGTGGTGGTATTTCATTGATGGCTTTAGTGATGACATCTTTGTATATGTCTGCTAGTATATTGGGGTCATTAGCGAATGGGGGTGCTAGTTCGGGGGAGTTGAGGTAGGGGCGCAGGTTATCCTCTTTGAGATTTTTAGAGCTTCAGACTTGTGCAGTGATAGCAGGGGTCAGAGTTTTGTTGTTTTTGGTGATAGGAATAGAGAATTTGATGCAGTTGTGGTCGGTCCATGGCAGCGAGAAGTTGGAGGTGATCGAGGAGAGGCAATTATGGTCTGCGATCCAGTCATGAATGTGGCCTTTGGTGTGAGTGGGGCTTTCTACTTTTTGGGTGAAGCCTAGGTCGCTGAGTTCTTGGTGATGTCTCCTAGTAGAAGGGTTTTGGTGGAGCTTTTGATATTGTTGCTGAGGATGTGGATGAAGTTTTCCTGAGAGTCTAGGGTGAGGCCTGGGGGGCGATAATGTAGGTGAATGTTGATGGGGCCGTTGGGTGACAGTGTGAGTTTAGCAGATAAGAGGTCAGAGTTGTTGGTCGAGGAGTGACTGACAAGCCACGGAGTTGGAGGTTCTCTTTGTATATGATGGCTACTCTGCCTCCTATTTGTTCTGGTCTGTCTTGTCTGAGTATAGTGAAGCCGGGTGGTAGTTATTGTTGGATATGAGGTCATGAATGTCAGATGCATGAGCTGGGAGGGAGCGGACATTGAGAAGGGCACATTTGATGTGAGGTGTGTGTGGTTTATTTGTGGAGGTGCGGGTGGTGGGCATGTCTGATATGTAGTGTGTGGTGTTATTGTGGGGTGTGGTATTGTTCGTGGGTGGTAGTTTGTGGGAGAGTGGGTGTCCAATGCGAGGAGTGAGTTTGGAGATGAAGCGTGAGCTTAGTCTATAGTTTCTGTATTCTATGGGAGAGGGTTGTGTGTTGTAGTAGTCTGTGTGCAGGCTCTAAGTCTCTCCAGTCTATACATTGTTGCGGTGCAAGGTGCTGGGGGTTTGCCAGTGCGAGGTGAATGAGTTTGTGAGGTCTCCAGGGCAGCGGGTTGTGGTAGATTGGGGAGTGGGCTTGGTGGCGTGGGTGCAAGGGGGCGCGTTAGTGTGTAGAGTTGGAGAGCAGTGAGTGTAGCAAGGACAGTGAGCAGCGTGGCTATTAGCGCCATGGCTACCCCCTTACTGCCGTCGGAGGCCGGGTTCCCGGAATAGGGACTTACCGGCCTACTCCGACCTTTGCGGGACCTGTAAGTCTCCATTCCGGGAACCATTCCCCATTCCCATTTGAGCCCCCATAGGGCTGAATGGGAATGGGGAAGGAGCAAATAACGGTACCGCAATTTGTGGTACCGTTATTTGCACTGAAGTCCCTCAGCGGGTCCCGTCCTTAACGTGTGGTCTGACCACACGTTAAGGACGGGACCCGCTGAGGGACCTCGTAGTAGGGCGGTGGGGATTACCGGCACCGGTGCCCTTACCGGTGCCGGTAATCCCCTACCGCCTTCCGTGTAATGAGGCCCACTGTGTCTTATCTGCTGCTCTGTGATGCACTTCAGAGCGAATGTTAATATATCATGCTGTTATTTAAATAAAGTCTGACTATAGAGTTGCTCCGTAAATAACAATACCTATGCACTAGACCCAACTGTTGGCTATGTCCGTGTTTGTTTTTAACAGAACTTCAGTTCAAGGAACAAATATAAGTCAAGTGGCTGAAGGCATCATAGTTAAAGCCATTTTTTATTACACCAGTAGCACATTCATAGTTGCAATTAAGACTCTCAGACTGCTTAGAAATAACACTAACAGGTTTGATGTTACTGCTTGGTTTTTTATGTGGAGGGGCAGGTAGCTGGTGGGAATAGCCATATGAATTCACATGCCCAGGGACAGTCAATGGGTGGGTAATAAAACAACGCGCTCACACTCTGTGTCCTTCCTCACCTGTCAGCTCCATCCTAGCTGTGCTCCAATACAAGTGTCTGTTTATAGGTGGCGCTTTGGCACCAAGTAATGGCTAAAACTAAAAATTGCCTAAAGTTTAAGGGAGAGGGTGAATTCCCTGCTGTGTCAGCATGCCCAACTCTAGCCCATTGCTAAAAGGTAAACCTCAGGTCATGGCGGAGGCTCATTAGAAATGCATGTCCCAGAACAGACTTACCATACATAATAAAAGCTACCCCTACTACAGTGATCCCTCAGACATACTCTAGTCAGAAAAAGTGCATGAACTGTACTCAGATCATGTATTAAATGCACCAGTAAATGGATTCATACTTATAATACAGAAGAAAGATACGGTTGTATAACGCTGTGATTCAGACCCAACAGTAGCCAGAGCAATGGCAATATCAGATGAACTCAAATATGAAGATCGCTCTGTTACTTCTGCCAGAAGTTAGAACCCATGTTTCATGATGAAGGTGTAATGTGGTGCACGGCTGACTGATGCACATTAAGAGGGATAGGTTTGAAGGGGGGGAGGAGCGGATGGCTTTAAAAGGAGCACTCACCATGTGTTGCAGGTGGGGGAAATGGGGGTTCAAGCTTCGCAAGTCGACTGTCATCACTAAGCCTCTGCATCCAGTTTATGACGTGCCACGAGAAAAGTCCTCCTACTGTCCCCCAAAAGCAGTGCGCGCAATTCCATATGGTCTCCTTCGTGCCCCAAAACCACCCACCCCTCCCCCAATCTACTTTTTTGGTCACATTAGTGCCAGATGGCATTTGAACACACAACAAAAAAATAAAACTGCAGAATCATTACAGATGCATCATGCAGGAATCTCATCTATTAGAGCTCTGTCCAGGTGTCTGCAGCAAAATACATGCAAACCTCCTAATTGCACCAGCAGAAATGGCTTCACAGAAAAAGGACATTCCAAGGAGCATCATCAGTCTTTGATACTAGGAGGCACCTTTAGATTAAGTTGCCATATCCGAGCCGCTGTGCTGGGAGCCGAGCTGCAATGGAGGCAGGCATTGGCCAGTCAAATCACACCTGACAGCACAGAAAAATCCAACAGTAATAGGCAAAAAACATACCAAAGGCAAGCATTCTACTCAAGTGTTCAGCTTTGTACGAACCAGAAATCTTTTTCAAGTGCCCACTCCCTTTACAGTTGCAACCTTTTATATAAACCTACTTCCAACCACAATGCTATCGAGTTTTTATTCTCTGACGGTGTTAAGAAACAGAAAAGAGGCAAAGTCAATAAATACGTGCCTGCAGCGATATGGCTTTGTCAGAAGTTTCTTATGCGCTTGAACACGAGGTGAACTATGCCAAACACGTTTAAGCATATTTTGTATTTAATTTGTCACTGTACGGGTAGTCTACGGAAAAAGCAGTGCTGACAACCAACCCCAAGTTTCAGATTGTGGTACCTAGAGAGATCGGTGGAAAGTGCCGAACAATCCAAGGCATCATCTGGGCTCTCCAGCCCCAGTCCTTCTGATGGAGCACACCGGGGTGGGGGGTGGCAGATTATCTACATTATAATATACATTTGATTTATGCATGCTGTGTCGCATCGAGAAATTAGTGGTGAAGCTACTGCAGAGTGGCGCAACCTGACAGTCCATTACTTTTTCCATAACCTTCTCTTTCTTCTTCAGCTACCCCACATCAGCCAGTATGGCGGCAGCAGACTCATTTTTTTTTCTTTTTCTCGGAGGAACAACTAGCAGCGGCTATAGAGGTACCTTCCTTTTTCGACAATATAGATGCTACCATAGGAACTGGCGATAACTCCAACATTACCAGTGAAACTCTTCTGAAGCTTAGAAAGAATAAATTCCGTACGGAGATGCATAGTCATCTACTTACGGAATATTTGAAAAAGAACATTATCCCACAGGGCCTAGTAGTCCGTTTAGAACCCCACCTTTTTGTTGATGACACAGATTATAAACAGGCTTTTTCTGGCATGGCAATTAAGTGCAGCCGTGACTTAATGCTTCTAACTATCAACACAGCACTCAAGGAGAGTGCGTTAATTGGGGATGAGATTGACAAAGCAGAATCTGCATTTGCCCTAGATACCTCTATTGTCAATATAAAAGAAAAATTGGATCTTATCGAAAAACAAACTAAGGAGTTTATCAAAATAACACCTAATAAAAAAATGGATAAACTCAAAAAAGATATTTTGGCCTTCACCAAGGAAGGTACATTCCCTTATCTCAATGCTGACTACAAAGGACCAGGACAATGGTCTAATTCCAACTCCCAAATGGGCCCCACACCCAACAACAAAAGGGTCACTTTCTCAGATACGTCATCAGATGGTAGTCTGTCATACCCCAATAGGGGGAGATACAATGGAGGCAATAGAAGGAACAGAGGGCAGCACAGAGGTAGAGGAGGTAGACAATATTGGCAATTTCCCCAATATGGTCCTCCACCTCCCTTCGCACAATATGGCAAGAATGCTCCCCTTCCCACTCCCAATCTCCCTTTTCCACCTCCCGAACTAGGACCACCTCCGTTAGACAACCAATTCCACACCAGGAGACGGTCCTACCGGATGTAACACCTAAGTCAGCGGTCTACAACATTTCTCAAAGGACTCTAAACCCACTTGAAATCTCTACACTAGAGAGAGGGTTCACTTTTGTACCCATGAAAAATCCATCTAAAATGAAGACAGAAATTGAACTACGCAGTCTGTTTCGCAAAATTAGACTGCCAGATTTCTTTGGCCACAATGAAAGAGAATCTACTGATGCAGATTCCACCACTCCGTTCAGAAGTAAGTCCACTTTCACGCCCAGCCTCAATATGGTTTCGGATGAAACCGCGATTTTTGAGAAAGCTGTTCTTAGGGACTTTAACTTACTAGACAAACGGATCGCTAGTTATCCTCGCTCACCTAGCTTTAACTTTTCCAAAAAAGAATGGGAGTGCCTTAGGAAACTTAAAAAAGAACTGTCCATCATAATTAAGCAAGCAGACAAGGTGGGTGGCATTGTTGTATTAGATGGCACCCAATATGATCAAGAAGTGATGCGTCAACTTGATAACCCTCTGGTGTACCACAAATTGAGTGGAGATCCTACCAAAGGGATTAGAAAATAAATCAATGCCATTTGCACAACAGCACGCGAGGCGAATATTATCAGCAAAAAGGAATTTTCATTCCTTACGGCCAAGGAGACCAGAGTCCCACTATTTTACATATTACCCAAAATACTCAAAGACCCTATTAATCCTCCGGGCCGCCCCATAGTTTCGCTCTGCAGCTCCATATTAGAACCGCTGGGACAATTCCTTGACTACTTTCTGAAACCCTTGGCATCTAATACTGCCACTTACGTATCAGATACTACGGATGCTATTAAACTTCTTGAGAATTTGCCTTTCAATCCAGAACATGAGATGTTAATCACTTTGGATGTAGAGTCCCTCTACTCCAATATACCACAAGCTGAGTCCCTAACAGTTATTAAACATTTTCTGGATACCCGCCCCGAGATCCAACATATACCTAGTGAGTTCTTGATCCAGCTACTAGAACTAGCTCTTACTAAGAACTACTTTAGATTTAAGAACTCTTACTATCTACAGGTCAAGGGCACGGCAATGGGGGCATCTTTCGCCCCCAACTATGCTATCTTATACATGTGGCAGTTTGAGAAGTCTCTCATATTACATGACTCGAATCCTTTCTTTGCGGCCATACGTCTATATAAAAGATACATAGATGATATAATTATGGTCTGGGATACCACCAAAGGGGATTGTACCACTTTTCTCCCTTGGATCAACTCCTTAAACCCACATCTTAAATTTACCATGACTACTAGTAACACCTCGCTTCCTTTTCTGGATCTAGCTGTCAAGATTGACAGGGATCACATTTTTGTGGATTTATTCCGCAAAGAAACAGATCGCAATTCTATTTTACGGTTCGACAGCTTTCACCCACAAGCCCTTAGGGAAAGCATACCCTATGGGCAATTTTTGAGAGCAAGACGGAATTGCACTAAAACTAGTTACTACTCTACTCAAGCTGGCATTATCACGACCAGATTAACAGCTAGAGGGTATCCCCCTATTTACTTAGACAGGCACGGAAAAGAGCTAGATATCAACATCGCAATATATTGCTTACTAGGCAGAACAGACCGGATGTCATTAATCAACGCATTGTATGCGTAACCACCTTCAATTCTCACCAAAAGGAGAGCAAAAAAATGATCCATAAACATTGGCATCTTCTCCAACTTAACAACCCGGAGTTGGAACGACTGCTATTTGCTTTCAAAAAAGGAAAAATCCTTAAAAACTGATTGTCACAAGCAGATCGAGCAAAACCTGCCCCTCGACAACCCACGTTATCTTCACAGTGGGGCTTTCAACCCATTGTGGGACATTTCCCATGTGGGTTCTGCAATGCCTGTAAATTCACCACAGCTTGCTCTACAGTATCCATCAATGGTAGAGCTTGGTCCCTCAGGCAACACACCACGTGTAACTCTTCCAATGTGATTTACCTCATTGTCTGTCCGTGTAATAAATCTTATATAGGCAGGACAGCAAGACCTATCAAAACCAGAATTTCGGAACACAAATTGAGAATCCGGACGAACACCAACAATGCCCCGCTAGTGCCCCATTTTCTGGAATTAGGCCACAGTTGTGATGACCTTAAATGGTGGGTAGTGGAACGAGTGTTGGGGACAGCTCGTCTCAATACAGCAACCAGACTAGCACAAAGGGAACAGTGGTGGATGTACCAAACTGACAGCTACCACATTGGATTAAACCATCAAGAAGAATGGCTTCAGTGTGTCACCTGATGGCTGATCCATAGGCTGGCATCACTTCCACCTTTCTACATCCATTCTTAGAGAATAGTCCAATACTGACTAAGCACTAACCTTATAATTTCACCTGCACCATATGCTGATGCCAGTATGGACTTAGCTGTCGCTCCCTGTTGTGCCTACTCTGGTGGTAATTGAATTTCCCAATGATAGGATTCTGTTATCCTCCTTGATGAGGACACCAGTATGTATATACATGGGGTGAGTTCCTTTTTTCCATCAGCGTATGTAACTTCTATGGGGACCTAGACAGGATCCTAGCATCATTATTGCCATGTTGTCCCACTCTTTGGATCACGTGGGGGTATGTTTTCCTCCAATCAGTCGAGGTAATTGGGGGCATCTATGTGACCTGGATGGATTTCTAGATACGATTTTAGTGTTTATATTGCAGGTCTGACCCTCTATGTGGATCTCACATGAGGACGATTTCCTAATTTGATGGTTCCCCTCCCCACATTATCGGGCCATAGATCTATCTTGCCGCTATCCTAATGCCCACATTTACATATAACTACGAGGCAAACTGCTGCTGACTCGGATTGCTTCAACTCTTAATCCGAGCAAGGTTAGGGGATGTTCTCTTTTCTCTTTGCTGTTCTTTTCCCCTCAGTCTGCAGGCACGATTGATATCTGTTTACTTCTTGCATGCAATACGTTATGTATGTAATGCCCCTTTAAGAACTGGGCTATTCAGCCGACGTCACATGACTATTTCACATAGTCACGTGCGGCGAAGACACGGTATTTGAGGAAGTGAAAGTGGCTTTCACTTTGACTTCCGATTCATCTTTGGAGCCGTCCGAGGAACGTAGGCATACGGCAGCACTCCTGGAAGCGGGTTGTGCAGCGGCCGGAGCTAATAGCTGAGAAGGAATGCGCCCAGCGATCAGACGCAGGTAAGAACGGGTCTAGTCTTCTCTTCCCTTCTTTTCCTTTCGCTCGCACTCTCTGGGTTGTTTTCCATCGGTTAACTGACCGAGGAGCGTGTGAAAGTTTCCCGTTGCTTTCCCTTTTTGATATGGGATTATTGTACTATGGACAAGGGGCACCGCCGTATTGGAGGGTACTTGCCAAGTGTTACTTGTCAAATGCAGGATTGTCTACATCATATCTGCAGAGCCTTGGGCTACAATACCCAGGGACTATAACCCCATATAATTAACGGGGCCTTCTCACGAATACAATACCCTCTGAGACAGAGGGTTAGACCATGTTAGGGGGTGGTATTTTGAGTCCAACCAGACCATCTAATGGTTTTCCGTTCTCTTCCCCCCCTCTGTCTTCCTTCCTCCTTCCCTATTTTTTCAAGATGAGGATTTCACTAGGATACTAAGCGATGGGGCTCTTCCCCACTACGTTTGGATCTATACAGCACCCTCAATAGACTCCAAGGTCTCATCCTTAAGAGATGTTCTTTTCTCTTTGACTGTTTCCCTTTGGGTACACTCAGGAAGAGTGATTCCCTTCGACTTGAAGGTATGGTTTTGTGAATTGTAACATATTGAACTGGTAGGATGTTCTCAACTCTGCAGTACAGTTCCTTTACCACTGGGATGGTAGTGAACGCCATGATTGATTTAGGCTTTCCTCTCCCCATCTGCCTGGTCGGATTAACTTAATTGTATATTCGCGGCAAGGATGCAGGGACGATATGTTCTGTGACATTTTCCTACAAATCACTTTAGGATTCCCTACTTCTGACTTCTTTCAAGAGTAGATTGTGAGGACACTTCTTGATCATTATTATTGAGAATATTTTTTCTAAATTGCTTATATGGATTTTTGTATGGGGTTGCTAGATCAGGTCAAGGAATGTTTTTAACTATGCGATTTTAACTTTTACTGATGTATTGTCTCACACTCCCTTTTTGTCTTCTTCTTTATGTTCTTCCCCTATTTGATGTAACCTCAGCCTTGAGTAGAACTAAGATGGAACATATTGACCATCCTCGCCAACTAAGAAAGAACCACATGAAGAAGGGGCATATGGAATAATATCAAGACATCCATTATTGTCTGTTAATAAGTGCCTTCTGAATAATTATGTGTGGAGAAATTATATGTATTTTATACAATTGATTACCAAATCTGTCCTGTCCTGAGGAAGACGACTGTCAAGCCTTCTCTCTCTTGCTAGGTCAAGAGACAGACGGCTAAGACATTGTTAACCAGTCGTCGAAAATACCTGTGTTAGATACCGGTGCACCCCATGAGACTGTTGGCAGCTGCACCATGTACTAGTTGACTATTGTGGTCAGATTGGAGACAAGTATTGCCTCTGTTTCAGTTAATCAGAGACGTTGCTACGGGGTGTCTGAGGGGGATAGAGGCCCTGGTCTTTTGGTTGTAGCCCCGGATAGAATCATAGGAGCTACAACCAAAAGGCTAGCTAGCCCCGAGTCCCGACAGTTTCGACATCAGCATAGCCCCCAATCTTATCCAGAGCTAGCAACACTCTTGCAGTTAATACTGATGCATCTCTAACTTGTCAGTTCACTATAAAATTTACTTTTGACTGGGGACAACCTATTAACTTTGCAGGAAACATTGACTGTCTTGACCTGCGTGGGATGGTGCCCTCTATATACATATATATAATTTTTGCTTATTTTTCTTTATCCTTTTTCTGTCTTTCTTTCTCTTTTTTCTGCCTTACTTTGGGTTATATAATTTTGATTTTGAATATATACTGGGCATTAATTTGAGATTGGAGCCGTCTTCTGGTGCAATATGTTTCAGAATTATTCTATGCATAGTGTGTCCACTTTACATTATAGGACGCTTATTAGACTAATGTGCACTTTAATTGAAGATGTCCATTATTGACTGTCTGTTTTTATGCTGTTTTTATTGTGATTTCAGCACCATGTGTAATGTTATTGGATATGTGTACATTAAAGATTGATTGATTTTATACTCTCCTTGACCTGGTCTATCCCCTCATTGAGCTCCTGCATAGAGAGCAATTTATCCTGTTGATTTGCTCAATGGTTTGATTCACGTGACCCCCCTTTCTCTTTCGCCAATTGTCCTGTTACTCCCCTGGGTCTACGTGGTTGGGGACGCCTATCCTGGATTACATGCTGTGTTATCTGCCTGCATGAACAAATTAAATGTATATCATAATGCATATATTCCACATTTTTAAAACACCAACAGGAGCAGTGGTCCACGGCAGCATTTAGTTACTTGTCAGATGATGATGAGTGAGTCGTCTCCCTCCTCGAATGCATCGCAGGCGACTCAGCTCCCCATGGTGACTAGAGCCTTGGGGCTCAGGGGCTGGAGTCACTACGGCCAAGCAGCAGCAGGGCAGCAGGTGAGGGTGAGAGGCAGCTCCAAAAAACAAAGGGCTGCCACCGCTTGTTGCCTGTTGAGTCGACTTCTAGCATCCAGGCCTGCCTGCTCCAATTACACTGCCATCTCTCTCCAGGCCAAGGCTCCCAGGCAACATGTGCTCTGCTAAAGTGTGGCACTGCACCTAGCAAGCACCCAGACAGACCTAATACACATGACTGGTAGTGGCAGCCTAATTGGCTGCTAGGTCTGGCCTTGGGCTGAGTGAGCTCACACATCCCTGACCCTGGGCCATGAAGTGAAATACAACTCAACATTCTCCCCGTGCTTATCAGCTTCTGCCAGTAATTCAATGCCTCAAAGCAGAGATGTTCAACCTAATTCACCTCCTCAGCTATCCTGGCTTCTCGCAGTAAAAGCAAACTCATTGCCATAAATCATTCCATTCCCCAGCCCCCCATGCTGTGTTACGCAGATCAGATGCACTTCACTTGTGTTTTGAAATTGCATTCATGACCCAGGCAGCCGCGAGGCCTCCTCTGAGCGCGAGGCCTGGGGCAGTTTGCCCCCCCTGACCCACCCTTGTGACGGCCCTGCGCATATGAACAAATATAGTGTGAATGGTGTACATGTGTGCATGTGCATGTGCAAATGAAGTGTGAATGTTCTGTCTGCTCGCATGAATGACAGAGCAGCTGTAGCTTTAAACCTATTTCGGAGGCAGACCTCACATTGATAATACAAAATCTTAAACGCAAAAACTGTAAGGGGGATGTCTGCCCTGCACTAACTGACAAAGATTGTGCTTCATCGTTGATCCCTATGCTTGGTAAATTTGTTAATGCCTCCTTTAGAGACTGCTCCGTGCTAACCTGTATTAAACATTCTTGGGTTACACCATTATTGAAAAAAACAGGCCTTCCCCCTGGCGACCACCTTAATTATCACCCTATTTCTAATTCTTTGTTCCTATTGAAGATCCTTGATAGAGTTGCATATACTTAAGTGCTGGCCTATTTGAGAGAATAAGAGACAAGTCGGCTTTAGGGAAAAATCCAGACTCCTCCGAAACATGGACCAAGGTAACACCAGCATGCTGATGCTGTTGGACTTGTCCGCTGACTTCGGCCTAGTAGACCATACTGTGTTGGTCTCCAGGTTGAGGGAGGTGTCGGATTTCTCAGCATCGGCAGCCTATTGGGTCAAATCTTTCCTTGAAGAACACCAGTGAAGAGGGATCAGTGATCTA
Source organism: Ambystoma mexicanum (assembly GCF_040938575.1). Taxonomy (NCBI): domain Eukaryota; kingdom Metazoa; phylum Chordata; class Amphibia; order Caudata; family Ambystomatidae; genus Ambystoma; species Ambystoma mexicanum. The sequence goes on from NC_090921.1 coordinate 311,968,826, forward strand.
GCAGATGCCAACGCCAAGGAATTGATGCAAGGAGTCCCACAGTGAGCCTGTCTTTCCTCTATCTTTTATAACATCTTTACGGTGCCTTTTTTAGACTTCTTGGATACCAATAGCATAGAATTTACAAGCTATGCCGATGACACCCAATGTATCATCCCTATCACGGGTGTCTTCCTAGAAGATGAAATGAACATCCATAGGACTTACCATCTCATCCAAAACTGGATGTGCTTCAATGGACTGCCCATTAACACAAGTAAAACCAAACTCATGCCTGTAGACACGTACCGAAAAGTCAGTAAATTTGAAGGCCAGTATACTCAACTTCTGATTGGAGACTGTTCCATAAAAATCAAGAAAAGGGTCAAGACATTGGGGATATATCTTGACTGTAACCTCAATATGAAGGCGCATGTCAGGAGCCTTGTCTCCTCGTCTGCATATTATATTAAATTACTGTCTCATGCTCATCCTTATCTATCACAAACAAGTAGGGAAACCCTAGCGAGGGCTCTAATAAGCTCAAGAATAGATTACTGCAGCAGTCTCCTGATCGTTTTTCCAAACGGCGAACTGAACAGATTGCAAGTGTTGCAAAACAATGCAGTCAGAGTTATACTGGACCGTAAGAGATCTGATCGCATCTCTGAGGCTAGAAGGAAGCTACATTGGCTCCCTATTAAGGAAAGAATTCTCTTCCGGCTATTGTAGATCTCATTTAATTGCATGAAAAAGTCTGGTCCCGGCTATCTCAAGGATGAGTTGATGCCAAAGACAAGTAAATACACCTTAAGATCGAATAATTGCTCTTTGTTAACCGTCCTACCCTGCAGACTTAAACTGGAGAATTTTATTCAGTGGCACCCATTGCCTGGAATCATCTCCCCATCAAGCTCAGAGAAGAAAACTCCAGCAGAGTTTTTAGAAAAGGTCTGAAAACTTACCTGTTTAACTGAATAACCTTGTTGTTTCCCAGGCTGAGCCTTTCTCTGCCTCTGCCAGTCCTCGCTGGCTCTTAGCCACATGTGTTGTTTTATGTCAGTGCCCTTAAGCCCCCGGGTCAGTTGCCTTGCTATACAAATTATTAACATAACAACGTAACATAACGTATGGGTGCGTGACTGGGGGATGAATGTGTATCAGTGTGTGTGTGGGTTTGAATCTGTGTGTGTCTGTGTATCTTTGTGTGTGTTTATGTTTGTGTGTGTATCTTGTGTGTGAATGTCTGTGTGTGTGAATGTGAGTGTCGTCGTGGCAGGGTTTCTCTATAGCAAAGTGTCTGTGCATCTGAGTGTGTGTGTATCTTGTGTGTCTGTGTGTGAGTGTGAGTGTGTGAGGGTGTGTGTGAGCATGTGTGTCTGTGAGTTTCTTTGTGTCTGTATGTGCATGTGTTTTTCTGTGCATATGTAGGCAAGGCTAGGGCATGAGGGGGGCATTGGAGCAAGAACATTTTTAGGGGCATGGCATGGCATGTTTTACTGGTATTTCTGTGCAAAGCAAAGCCAATCTGAGAGTTATTATGTGAAGGAGGGGTTGGGGTGGGGGCAGGGTACATTAATGGGGCTGGCTGGATACTACTGTATAATGGAATTCTGTACTCGCGTTAAGGGCAAAGGCAACATCATAAGTGCTCTTACATAGGGTGGGGAGAATTTCTTCAGCCCACAAGGCAATGTTTTGTTACTGTGGCATGAAATTGTTTACTGGCGTTAGGGGGCAACTACAACATGATGAGTGTTCTTATATGGGGTTTGTGGTATGATTTTTGTAGTCAGCAAGAATTAGCTTTCTTACTGTGGAATGTCTTGTTTTTACTGCCATTGAGGAACAGTCACTAAGAGTGTGTTCGTACATGGGGACACTGGGTTCGCACATCGGAACCAGAAAGGAAAGACCACTAAAATGAAAGAACCGTCAGGGTTTACTACCCCTGGTTCAATAACCATAACCAAGATAAACAACAAAACCACATAGGATCCAGAAAGGAAAGAGCAATAGACAAACAGAACCATGAAGGTCTTTCAACCGAGTTCTCAACTATCCACAACTTCGACACCTACACTAACCACAAACAGCAAAAACTAAACCCCAAGGACCAGGAAACACATCAATCCCAAGAGGACGCCCACTCAAAGGAATACAACCCACAACCAAACATCATGCCTCGCCACAAGAAAGACAAAGAAGCCAGAACAGACAACCGAAATAATAAGAAAACCCAAACCGCTCGGGAAGGCACCGACCAGAATGATCCCACAACGCCATCAAACTGGACAATAAAGAACCTAGACGGCCTGAGGAGACATACAAAGAACAGAGCAATGACAGACTACATTGCTCGTTACCTCTCCCCACAAGACTGTGTGGCAAGCAAAAATGGCCAGCAACAGCGAACCAACAGCCAACAAGTGTTACGAATACAGACCCCACCAGGACACCAAACACAACACAACAACTAATAAACCACCCCAACCCGGTCTACACCATGGACAATACACCAACCAGAATCAGGAACAAGTTGTAATCCATCACCCTCTACACACCCTACATCACCAACGACGGGAACAATGGACGGGCACCTACACAATTCACCACCCAGAACAAACTGAAAACAACCAACCCCTCATAAACCTTATCAGTCTACTCGACGAACAGACTGATCACCAAACAACCACGCTGCTCAACAGGTTCAACCAGGAAAAACCCACCAGCAACCAAAACCTAACCGACAACACACCGGGCCAAACAAACAATACAATGAACAACCCGAAAGGAAAATCAAACAAACTACACTGCAGCCCTGTCAATGTTAGATCCATGAGAAATCCATGACCTTCTAAGCGAAGGAGGCACAGGTGTGCTCTTTCTGCCAGAAACCTGGTTATCAGACAACTATAAAGCCATCATGAACAAAGCAATTCCGGACAATTTTAAATTAATACACGCCAACAGAGAAAACCGAAGAGGAGGCCGAATCGCAATCATGCACAAAGAACACATCCAAGCATCTTCCCTCATCCCAACCAACGCAGAAGACTATGAATCCCTCCTCATCAAGAAAGAACTCAATGACCAAATTAACATAGTATTCCTCCTGATCTACAGACCACCTTCTTACAACCCCAAATAGCAGACGCGGCCACCATGCTATGAAGCCACCATGACAACCTAGTCATACTGGGAGACTTCAACATATGGTTTGAAAAAGAAAACGAGTCCACCGCAAACTCACTCTACGCATTCCTGGAAACTTTACAATTCAAGCAAATAATAAATGAATCCACCCACAACACCGGACACACCCTGGATGCAATTTTCTGTGGGGAAGGACTATGTGCATCCACACCACCTACACCAATGGTTTGGAACGACCACTATTTAATACCATTCTACATCACATACCAAGCCTGCCTACTAGCCGGAAAGGCGTTTACTCCATACCAGCAAGAAAAGAACAGGAATAATTTAGACCTAGAGGCCCTAACAAACCTTCTATACTCAACCCTCCCAAATGAAGCAGACCCCACCAAAACATCCATAGACCGAACAAAGGACACACTCAACAATTGGATTGCCAAGGCCCTTGACCAACTAGTTATAACAAGGGGGGGTTGTCCTACCCTCTATGGATCTTGGGGGTGCACGGGTTAGATTCCGTGCACACTGGTTTTAGACCCTAATGGGTGCCCGTGCAGTTTGGGCAACTGTTGAAGGAGGCGTTATCGTTGCTGCTGTCAAACAGATATCTCTAATGTACTATTGATGTACAAAATTCCAATTCTTTTATACACAATTGCAGCTTTTTATTAATTAGCTGATACTTATTTTCTTTGTGCGAAGCATTTTAGTACATTTTTTGCATATAACAGTTTATAATGTACGTTGTGGAACACAGAAGCATAGTTCGACATTCACTATGACATCAATGTGGAAACAAATGGTCAAAATAAAAGGCATGGCAGCTGAAACATTCATTTATATAATTTGACTCACAGTTTGTTTGTGAAGATGTTTCATGCCACTGAGTGTGCAGAACACAGGGTAAAAGTTCAGATGTAGGAGACGTTGGAGATCAGTCTCCTATACCCGGCTATAGTCTGACCTCATATTTGACCAACTAGTACCAGCTAAAACATTCAAAGCAACACCCAAAAAATTGGCAGCAACACGGTTTACAGAAGTACTGAAAGACCTCAAGAAAACCAACTGCAAATTGGAAAGAAAATGGAGCGAACAATACACCCGACGAGACAAAATTAAATACCAAAGACAACTTAAACTATATAAATCAACTGTCCTTAAAGCAATAAAGTTATATTACGCCACAAGAATAGAATCGGCCAAAAATCCACAGAAACAACTCTTCAAAATCATCAAAGAGATAACAAATCAGTCTTCCTGCAAGAATTCCATCATCCCAACACAAGCACTTTGTGACAACATCACCAATCACCTGAGAGCAAAAATAGATACAATCCAGGAGACCATCAACCTAGCCAAGGCAAATACAACCACGACCGCCGGACCACAGATACCGAGCCAAACACAGATTCCAGCAAAGCTTACCTGCCTAGAACCAATCACAGAAGAAACCTTAACCACACTGATCAAGGACACCAACCTTAGTCTCAAAGGGACCTGAATGGAGTCTTCCAGCCCTTTAAAATGAGGTGGCAATAGCCTTGAGATGGATGGGGATGCAGAAGTTACTCAAACATCAATAATCGAAACGACTCATCATTTCTCAAGTTACTTTACCCCAGCCTCCTTCCGTTACTCATTTCCCCCTTATCACTTTCTTCACCCAGTGCCCATTCACACTTTTGCCACCTCACTCAGTTTTACTCACCATTTGTGTTTTCAGCTTCCGACTCTCGGGATCGTATACCTCCTCAGGTGCCTCTTCAACCTTCCATCCGTTCAGCTTCCTGTAGACGCCGGGAGGGGATTCCGTGGAAACCGGGGGACCCGTCTCACCCTTGCTTGCAAGTCTAAAGTTTAAAAACTGATACTGCTATCTACAGGGAGATTCACAACCTTTCAGCCAAATGGCAGAGGTCGTGCAATATTTCCGAGACCCCAAAGCCTACTCTCTCGATGGATATCTAACCATACTCTCAGCTACCACGTGAAATGGAGTCTTCCAGCTCTTTAAGATGAGGTAGCAATAGCCTTGAGATGGATGGGGATGCTGAAGTTACTCAAACATCAATAATCGAAATGACTCAGGTAGTTGGCAAAGGATAACTGTTTTAATATCAATTAACTAAAACAGGGAGTACAACAGACATCTACAGACATCTCAGCGTAAGATCTCTCAATGCAACTTAAAAAAGCATTCTTTTATAGCAAAAAATTGTCATAGGTGACATCAACCTACGTATTACTAACGTCATCCTACGTGGCAAACTACAAAAACCTAGTGAAGAAAGTGATTGGTTCTTAAGGAACCTCTAAGTATACGATCCACACTCGTCTACAGGAGTGAAGAATAGTGATAGGCTCCTTAGCACCAGAGGCAATTAAGCCCTCCACTTAAACAGGTCACTATGAACGTCACTAAATACACAACGTCCCATTGGCTACACAAATTATAGGACCCTTAACCACACGGCCCCCTACCATTGGTTGGCACTCTAACCTCAGTCAGCACTTTTCCACCTACGTAAGCAGCACGCAGACTGGGCTTCCAGGTGCTGGTGAGCTAGTCTCCAACCATAGCTTCCCATCAATAAGCATATTCATCTATCATCAACTCAGTAGTCTGCTGTCAATTAGGACTTTGAACTTGTCCTTGGGAGTGTTCTTAGCTCTGGATAATTCAGGGGAGTGATGGCACGCTCTGCCCTCATGCGTAGGTGTGACCATCATGTTCGTCCAACTTCATCCTTCCACGTAACTGAAGACCACAAAATCAAGCCCTAGTGTATTTAAAATACTATTTTCTAATAGACCTCTGATGTCTTCCTTGTTTTTGTCTATGCCTTCTGAGCAGGAGCTCTGTTCTTTCACACGATTTGTATCCAGTGTCTGCTCACTCTAGCCTGATAAGACCTTGGCTTCTTGGCTCATCCAGTCTTGCCTTTCTGAGATTCACTTTGTAATTGACTTGTTTTCTAACTGTGACACACTGGAAAAGAGGCCTTCCTTCTTTAGCCCAGTTCTGCTATAGTATGAAGTGGAAACATCCATTCTTTACTCACTTCGATATATGTATATATTGGCGCATGTCGCAATCTATTCACTACTTAGCTAGCCTCAAGGATACTTCATCTGCTTGCGTTTCTTTGCATCTGTACATGTGTAAACTGACTTGACATCTCCATCAGTTCTGTAGCATAAGTTTCTTCATCTTGATCCCAAGATGTCACTTATCTTCAATACTTTTTTGATGCCTTATAGAATATCTACATCTCTTCCATGTACGTCAGCTCGGCTCTGCATGACGTCACCATTCTTCTTTGCCATTCATTGGTCCCGCTTCTTCCAGGATTTAATTCAAATGGCATCATACTGTCTCGTGTAAAAGTATGGTTTCCTCAATGGGAACCTTGCCTCCAGGATTCTCCTCGGTATCAGTATTTTCACTGGTACCGCATGTGTCTCACACTCTGGTTCCCCACATATAGGCAATATGGGCGAAGTGGTTGAAGTCGGGGTTCTTAGCTCCTTCTCTGCATTCCCCCCTCTGGGTGATTCATCGACCACTCTCCCATCATCCTTCACATCTAGACATCCTTGTCTGCAGAAATGCTTCTTTGGGATCCATATCCTTATTACCCCCTTAGACATCCAGCTGATTTCACATGCTCATCCTTGTTCCAAGTCATGAGCATGCACTGTCCACTTGGACTGCAGTAGATCCATCTTCCCACATACTTTTTATGGTTCTACGGATACAGGAACTTCGTTCTCTCAGGTGCATGGATGCTGGCCTTCACAAAGTCTCTGATTTCTTCATATGTCAAGTCTCTGGCCTTCCATCCTGACTCAACATCGATCATGATTTGCATCCCTATGGCTTTCTTTGCTGTCTTCGTGCATTGTGTGATTATTATCTTGATCACACAAAATCCAAGCAACACCAACACGACCAGGGCTCCAAGGAACTTAAATATGTCTGCCATCCATTGTGGAACCCAAGAAAAGAGTGATCCAAACCAGCTGTCATCAGCAATGTCTTCCATTTCATCTATCATCTGGACATGTTGCTTCGATAGCATCTCTATGGCCTCTGTCAAGGTGCCATTCTCGTCATCATGAGAAGGTATGAACGTGCAACATGATTCTCCGATTTTTCCTCAAACACCTCCATCCATAGCTGTGATCATGTCCAGGAAGTATCTATTCTGGAGAGTCATCAGTCGTATGGCTCTCATCTCTTCTCTGATGGCATTGAATCCCTTGATGGTGGTGTTGATCGTCTGCAGCAATTCCCATCTGGTAATCTGCAGCCATTTGGTATTTGTTCCAACCTGGATTCTCAGCATGAAGATCAACGTAATACTGACAAAGTCTGGCTAAACAGTCTGTGCTCATAAGGGATAGAATTAAAAGCCTCTATTGAATAGGCAGAGAAATAGTTCTCCCTCTTCATTCGATTAATCAGCTGCAGAGATCTCTTCTTCCTCAGGTGAACATTTTCTTTCGGTAAACGGTCAAGGTTCAAATCACTTTTAGGAATCACCAATGCTGGAACATGAACATTCACCAGTGCTCATATTCCTCCCCAATCTTTGGGTAGCTTCATATAAGCTTTAGATCCACATGCCCAATAGTGATCCATGATCACTGCTGTCCCAATGTTAATTTCTGATGCCTCAAAGATACGACCACAGTTCTGATTCTCTCCAACTTGTATTGTGCCATCGTTTCTGAAGCACAGCTTTGCGTTTTCCAAAGGCACTATCTGCAAGGCTCCGCCTCTGTCTTCAACCCAGGTCAGTAGTTTAGCAAGTTCTGGCCATAATGGCTTATACAGCACTTGTGCATTCCAAATAGTTGATTCAGGACGATCAACTATCATCCAGGCTCTGCAGATATCCACTCCTTCTTCCCAGCCGACTGGTGATAACACTGATCCCCAAATCTGCATCTGGCCTCTGTTATTCCAAATTCAAATTTCTTCTGCATGTTTTCCTGGACTCTCAAGTCTTCTTTTACTTAAGTCTTCTGTTTACTTCCCATCTGATTCCAGCTCCTTTTACTCCAGGCTGTCCATATCTGATCACATGATTCTTCGTATGATCTTTTAGCCTTGTTTTTGTATCTTGGACATAGTCATCTTCATCTGGATCTGTCCATTCAGTTTCCCATTCGAGATAGGCATCTCGGCCCATGAACTAGCCTCTTGTACGACAGAATGCTATGTGTGAAAGACAATTTGCTGTCTGGACGTCTATTTCAATGGCTATGAAGATCTTAGACTTCCCCATGCTGTACTGCAGGAGTGCACATACAAAGCATTCCTCCTTTGAGGGACTCCTTCCCACTTCTTTCATATGCTGATACCATATGTTATTCTCCAAATGTGCAGTACTATCCAGGTAATCATTCAGCTCATGATCACCCTCCCTATCACTTCTCTAAGATCATGTTCGTTTCTTATGAGCCTCTATAATCAGCTCATGAAGTATGTCAGCATAACTCTTCCTTATTGGACCAATCATAGAAACGTTTGTCAGTGGACTGGTGGTTTTACATGTACTACCTGTGTAGGAGAAAGTTCCAGAAGTTTCATCCTATCAATATAATATTTAGGCATAAAAATGTCTAGCCTAATTTCCATACATGCAGTAGTTTGTTTGTGCCTACACCTCTTTGCGCCAAATTTCTGATGTAAATGAATAAAAGTACGTAGTCAAGTTTCTTCAAGTATATTTTCTTAATTTATTTGATATATGTTCTGCCCATATGGATGACACGTGTTTCGGCGTTTCATTGGCGCCTTTTTCAAATCCGGGCCTTATTGAGTGTAATGCGAATCTCCCTTTCCTTATTTCCGGGAATTAGTTTTTAGTTGAAGTGTATCACGGTAGTTCCAGGGTTAAATCCCACCTACTTTCCATACATGAACTGCCTCTACAAGATAACCCAGGCTTATCCATCACAGGACCAGGTGCCCTTGTGTGTATCTCTAGAGTAGAAACAATCACATAAGGTCTCGGCTGCCTAGTAGTTGCCACATCTGTACCTTCCCTCTGTACAGGAAGATGCATAAGAGTCTTTGCTTCATTCACGTCTATATAGTAAGCAGTGCGTACTGTAAGTGAGAGAAGTATTACTATGAACAGTCTACAAGTGTAAATTAAACACAGATAAGACCACTTGCAGCAATAGCTTTTTGCACATCGTGGACGTCTCTCATTATCTGCCATAATTAAGTTACTATTGATGCTGCCCATTTTACTGTTAAGGAAGAAAAAACAAATCTTTAATTGGGCAACATCATGCACTAATTCTGCAAGCTGATGAATCGGCTCCACACGTTCCTTGATCAGCTACAGCTGTCTTATACGATGATGAACAAAAGTTCCCAGTGGAGAACACAAATTGGCCTTTTATCAGACAACATTAAGTTTTTCCCTTCAGCATGAAACAAAGTTCCTCAGTCAGTAGACGTTTGGATCTTCTCCCTCAAAAGTCTCATTCAGTTCTCAGTGTTCTCTCAGAGTACTTGTTCACTTGTATTATGATGTCTCTCAATATTTCATTGAGCGCTGCATTGCTCCTCGGATCTCTCAGGAAGGTTCTGACATCAGTTTGTCTCCCAACAAGATGCGGACATTCCTCAATCAGATAGTAGAACACTAGACTGACCAGTCTACGCACATTATCCGGTGATAGGGGCATTTGTGTTTTCCCCACTGAACTCAGGAAGCTGAAGAATTTGTTCAATGATAGCTGGAAGCAATCTCCTCACGAATGGACCATTCTTAGGATCTTGCAAGAACATATGAACGCTAGTAGTTCTCCCCACAAGCGCACGGTAAGCGCGCAAAATGAACAGAACAACTGCAAGAACGATCCATGAAACGTTGTCATTGGGCACCACCATAGGCCCCTCCGAAAAGAAATTCAGTGAGAAAGGAATCGGGGAACTGCTCCCTCTTCCAGTGCCGAAAAGGAACTCCAGATCTGGCATATCTGTGTTTTTCAATCAAGGCTAAAGCATGCCTCAGTCCAATATCAACATACTCCTGTGGCTCAGGAACAAATAGCTTCCCTTAACTCCTTTTTTAGTGACTAAAATGAGTGTCCTGAAATAAGCCACAATCCAATATATTCTTTATATTTACTCAACAGGTTCTGCATCCTTCTTCCTCATCATAGACCTGGTCTGCACGTGCTGTGGTTCTTCCCCAATGCTTACTTCCGATGGGGGTGGGGGTGAAAGGGGTTCTCCAGCATAGATCTTCACATCTCCGAGAATTATCCAAGCGCGTCTGTGTTAGGGAGAATTCTCCAAAATGTCTAATTTCCCTTACCTACTGAGTCCCTCAGCAGCTTTGCTGGATTTCTAGGATTTATTTTTTTCACCTGGTAAGAGTTTGAGCCCTTCTTCCCACTCTTACATGTGTTTTGCTGTGTGTGTTTAACTTTTTCTGGTGTTCAGAGACTGTGGAGCCTCACCTACTCCACAGGCATCATCTTTTTACTGTGTGTTACACAGCACCCTCAGTGCAGTGACACAGGGTTGTCTTTTAGACTTCCCAACTCAGACTCCATTTTCTGGGACTGACTACTGTCTCCCAGAACATGTAAAAGTTACCATTAACTTTAATAGTATCTTTAAAACCACAGACCCAGTACACACTATCTTACATAGAGTACTGGAAAGGGTTAATACTTATCCCTTTTTGTCTGTTTCTCTTGGAGCATTGTTTCGCTCCCTTTTCATCAAGACTTGTCTGGTGGCAGTGGTAACTATCCAATTTTTCCTACCTCGGTTATCTTAAATGACCTTGGTATTGTTCTAGGCTATCTTGGTAGCCTCTTACTTAAATCCGCTGGACAATATTTGTTTCAATTTGGTTCCGGCTGGGTTTATTCCCCATTTCTTTTTGAAAATGTCTTTCTCATGTTTTTCTCTACGCGCCAAACCAGGTTTGGTTCCTTTGTTCACCGTCCTTTGCGGGCTTCTGCACAGAAGCCCTCATTAGGCGCCTGAAATTCTGGGTAGGCAGGATGTGAGGGAGGGGTTTTAGGACCCCTGCCATGGGTTTCCTTGGTAACCCAAGTCGCACTCCTGTTTGATTGGCTAGGTGACTGTCCCGGCGGGACAGCCACCCTGCTGTGTGATTGGCAGCCAGGCTGTGTGAATGGGGGAAAACTGCATAAAAAGCAGATCTCTGGGGCTGGAAGGCAGAGTCGCCACTGGAACGAAAGAACTGAAGAGGAGCTGACAGAAGAGGACCCCTACCACGACTGAACTGCCTGGTGAAGCCCTGCTGCAGGTCCGAATCTTCGAACTCCAACGACAGAGAAGATCCTCCAGGAATCTTCTTCCCCTGAGCTGGTGGGACCAACCAGTTCGCCCAAACTGCAAGCCAGGACTCCCTCCTCTGGTCGAATTCGCTGTACAGAGCAACAGTGGGCCGGATAGCCAGGAAGGTCGGACCATGCTTGGGTTTTAAGGAGCACACCTTTTATTTGTTGTTTTGCTCTGCTGCTGTTTTCTTGCCTGGGTAGTGCAGGACCCTCCAGTCTTCCTACTTCATGTCAGTCTGACAGTCGCTTCAGGAACTGTGAGCCTGCAGGAACTACTAGGAATGTCTGCCTCAGATACAGCTTCTTCTCCATTTAAAGGTACTGTGCAAATCCGGTTGTTCGTTTCGTTCAGCCGCGGTGAAAGTGTGTGAAATCTTTCTCCAATCCGAGGGCTTGTCCATCTCTTCTATTTAAACTGACTTTTCTACCGACCAACTTCGTCCGGAACTCTTGGCAAAGACTTAACCGTGAACTACCCTGAGCTGTGTGATCTTGAGCAAAAGACTTTTGTCCTATTGACTTTGGCCCTAAGCCCTTTTGATTTGATTCCATCACTGTAGTTCCTCTTTCTAGATTGCCCTGCTTACCTACCTGTTGGTGCTGTTCAATTTCTGCCTAACTTTGTCTTTGTCTTCTGGAGTGATATTTTGCTCCCACTTCATTTGTGATCTTAACTTGTCTGGAACCTATTGGGAGTGGTGTGGTGTATTAAGAGTGTGATTTTTAAACTGCTTTACTTTAGTGAAATGTTTTACAACTGATATGTAAATCAATGTATATTCTTTTACTCAGAAACCTTGAGTCAGTGTTTGTTTGAATCATAGTAATTGCTATCCTTTGTGAAACTATCTGATACTGCTCACTTGCTCTTGAGATAAGTCTGGCTACTCAGCCATTGCTACCAGTTTACTGTGTAGTACAGGCTTGTACCAAAGGTGAATTTGTACTGTCACTTGTAGGCTTAATTGTCTGTGGTGTTCCCAAAGGGTACTGCATATAATTCTGCCTAACAGTCTGCCTTGTACCTTGACTGCCGACGGCGTAACATCCTCTACTATGAAAGGGCTGTTAAAACAAGGCTTGTGTCACCTTCTAGTGAAGTTGCGGATTAGGACTGCATCTCCCGGGAAATGTTTGGGAAGACATAGGTCTTTAACTCTGTTTGCTGTAACATCTCCTTCTGTGTTCTGAGTTGCTCCACACCCCTTCCGCTTGAGCTGATCTGAAATGACAGATACTTGAAGTCATGCATATAAGATAATCACGTAGCTCTTTCCTAACAATTCTGCTGTTGTCTGGACATCACTTCTAGTTCTAGACGGAGGTGTGAGAGGTGTCCTCATTCGCCTCCCTGTCACTATCTTGTGGGGGATAAGATGATGGTCTGAACCTGGCTGATTTCTCAATGCTAACAATGCCAGTGGTAGACAATGCAACCGTCTTTTATTCAGGGTAAGCTTCAATTTGGCTATCCTCTCTTTAAGCAAGCAATTAAGTCTCTCACAGACCCCATTAATTTGCAGGTGATTTGCCGATGAAAACTTGTGCTTTATACTAAGCAACAAGCTTATTTGCTCAAAGACTTTGTTAACAAAATGAGGGCCATTATCTGATCTCAATACCTCACACACTCCCCATATAGGAAACACTTCTCGTACTAAAAATGTAGCTGCACAGGTAGAGTCTGGGTGTGTACACGGTCCAGCTTCATCCACCTCAAAAAAGTACATACCACTACAATCATATTTCTGTATCCATTGCATACTTGCAGCATGTCACAATAGTCGATATGCAAATGTTAAAAGGGTCTATTCGGTCTTGGAATAACTCCTCTAATTGTGCGCAATGTGTGCCCAGCAGTACATTTTTGACATACTATACAATTCACTACATAACATGCAACGTGTTCTACTATATTTGGAAAGAACCAATACTCTGCTATTTTTGCGGCGAGGCTCTCACTAGTAACGTGCGCAGGGTACTGTAGCTCGTCCAACGCCATCCTTAATAAGGCTACAGGCATCACTGGTTTACCAATGCTGTCTTGTCGCCACAATGCTTTAGAGGGGTTTAAAGAACACCCTCTCCACTTCCACAAGTCTTTCTCATCTTGAGGTGCTTTCCCTTGGACTTCTGCTAGCTGAGTCCTAGACAAGTTATTATATACATTCAGACACACTCATCATCACCACCATGCTTTCATCCAGATCAGGCGTTTCAAATGCAATGATAGTTTCTGAACAGGCAATTCGCTTGGCTTCCTCGTCTGCTTTTTGATTTCCACGTGAGATAAAATCTGCTCTCTTAGTGCGTGCTGTGCATTTAACTACTGCGATTGCTACTGGGAGTTGTAGTGCTTTAAGGAGTCTGTCTAATAAGGCTGCGTGTTGCACTGGAGTGCTGTCCACTCGGAGGTAACCCCTCCTTTTCCATCATGCTAGCCCTGCGTGCACTGTTGACATCACATAGGCAGAGTCACTGTATATGGTTACTTCCTGGTCTGCGTGTCTCTCAAGTGCGTTAATCAGTGCCACTAATTCTGCAGCCTGTGCTGAAAAGTGAGACGGTAGCCGTGCACTTATCAATACTTCAATCTGTCCATTGGCTGTGTGCTTCACTACAGCGGCCCCTGTATATCTTTGTCCGCCATTTTGATCAATTCTTGAAGAACTGTCAATAAAGAAAATATCCCCAGCTGCCAACGCATTTTCCTTCACCTTCAGGATGTCATCATAGAATTCCTCATAGTTTGAGCAATCATGTGCATGTTCGTGGTTCTGCTACAAACATGGTAGGGTTCACAATTCTGCATCTGACTATTTCAATCGCTGCATTCGATATGACTACCCCATAGGCAGAAGCCCTTTGAGATGTCAACGTGCCTTTAGGCTTTTCCAAAATGTCAAAAAATGCATGCTCAACAAATAATGACATAGAACATCCCATCACTATGCTAGCAGCCTTCTTAATGGCAAACGTGGCAGCAGCCAAAGACTGTTCTTAAGGAAAATGACCTCTCATTACTGGGTTTAGGATCCCACTGTAACATGCAAGGGGGTTGTACCCCAACATGGTTCTCTGCGTGAGTACTGCTGTCATAACAGTGCCATTCAGGTGCAAGAACAAAAAGAAATCCTCAGCATAATCGGGAATCCCTATAACTGGAGCTGTGCAAATTGCCTTTTATTTTTTTTTCAAAATGTACTTTATTGAGTGTTTTCAGGACATGTGATCTTGAAATTCCACATCAATCATATTAGCATTATTGATTCAACAAAAAGTGTGTCACATGTAAACTTTTCAATTTAACTTTAACACCGCCCTCCCGCCTCCCCTGGAGACTTGATGGTTTGAGGAAAGTGATCTTCAGGATGTTAACACACGACTCGGTGGGAAAAAATGTCATCAGTTTTGTTTCGAGTCATTTATAGGCTTCGAGGAAAGGCACCCATTCCATTTCTCTTCTCGGGGAAAGTCGTGGATGGCACCTGCGATATTTTCTATCTCCTGGAGTTCTCTAGTTTTCTGAGCCCAGGTTAGTTCAGATGGGAGGGACTGGGCTTTCCAATTTGTGGTGATACCGACCCTGGCTGCTAGTACAAGTGTGTCATGTGCGGGGCTCTTTTCCAACGGCCTTCTTGTTCTTCGAGTCCAAAAAGCACAAGTCTAGGCTCACAGTCCCCAGTGATCCCTTCAATTTTCCTAATCCATATCAGCACCTCTTTCCAGTATGTTTGGGATTTGGGACATGACCACCACATGTGCCAGTAGTCGGCTGGCGCACCACATCCCCTCCAACATTTAGGGCTGGCTTGTTTGAACATTTTGGAGAGCCTTATGGGGTCATACTGCCATCTGTGTAACAACTTTATTCCATGCAGTTTGTATTGTACCAATATGGAGGTTTTTTGTGCCGACCTGCAAATTTGTGACCATAGCTGGTCTGACATCCGTGGGCCTAGGTCATTCTCCCCTCTTTTTTTAAGGCTAGCAAGTCTGTTTCCTAGTTCCTCTATCAGGGATCTATATAGTTGGGAGGTAAGGCACCTAGTTGAGTGGGTCTCGCTAAATATTTTCTCAAGGGAGGTGTGGTCCCTTTGGAGCTTCTCTTTCCATTTTGGTGTCTGGAGCACTCCCTTTAGCTGCAGGAAATTAAACACCCTCAACGACCCAATTTGTAGGCCTGTTTCCAAGTCTTGGATCGATATGCACCCGTTAGGTTTTATGATTTTCCCCACTCTTTCCAGGCCTGCCTCGTACCTTTTTTGATAGCGAGTTGGTTCTTGGATTTCCTCCCTGATGGGGGGGGGCGGACAAAACTCATGGGCGAAGGCCATGTCATGAGACCTTTAATGTTTTTACTCCACCACAGTTTCAGGAGTGATCCTAGTGCAGAGTGGTTGTTTACACTATGGGGGAACAATTTTCTGGGGCCCATAGCCACTATCATAGTGCCACTGGCCTTAGTAAATGGTTTTCAATGGCCACCCATTGTTTCTGAGAGTCTCCTCTCAGATGGGGCTCCGGGGTGCGAATTTGAGCCGCTCGATAGTATGTGTAGGGGTCCTGTCCCTCCCTCCTCCTTTGGCTGATTTAGGGTGCCATAAGCAATGTGCTGTTTCTTCCCTTGTCACAGGAATTTCATAAACATGGCTTTCAGTTCAGCGAAGTGTGATCGGGGGATAGCAATTGGGAGCATCTGATAGTGATATAGAATTTTAGGTAGTATTACCAATTTCATGGCATAGCCATGACACAGTTAGTTTTCCCCATCTTTCCAGGTCTTTCTCTAGTTCCAGTGGTAGCGGGGGTGCAGGTTTGCCTCGTACAGGTCTTCCGTTTTCTTCATGATTCTGAACCCTAGGTATTTTAAGTTCTGGTGCGTGGCGGGTATTCCCCCTATGGTCTCATCCCTCCCTCTTGGATCGGTTATAGCCTTGTAAGGGAAGAGTGAGGACTTTTCCGCATTGACTTTCAATCCTGCCCACTTGCCAAATTCAGTCACCATCTGTTACACTATCGGTATGGTTATGTTGGGGTCTGTCAGGTAGAGCATGATGTCGTCGGCAAACATCGCCAGTTTGTATTCTTTGTCACCAACCGCAATCCCTTTTATTATAGAGTCTTTCCTAATTGCGTTACCAAGGGGCTCGATTGAGAGAGCGTAGAGGAACGATGATAGGGGACACCCGTATCTGGTTACCCTGGTCATGCCAAATTCTTCCGAGAGTCTGCTATTCACCGCCACTCTGCCTTTGGGTTTTTGTAGATTACTGGTATCCCCTTTATAAACCGCTCTCAGAAGCCCATGTTTCTCAGTGCGGTCCAGAGAAAACCCTGCTCTACCCGGTCGAACGCCTTCTCCGAGTCCACACTGAGAAGCGCATGATCTTCATCTATTCCCTTGGAGTGTTCCACGATGTCTAGAGTTTTTCGCATAGCGTCCGCCCCCTGCCTCCCTTTTATAAAGCCCACCTGGTCCGGATGGATCAGGCGAGGCATTAGGTCTTCCCTGCGTGTGGCTAGGACTCTCGCGTAAACCTTGGCATCTGTATCCAGAAGAGAGATTGGGCGGTAGGATTTACAGGATGTGGGATCTTTTTCTGCCTTTGGAATTATCACTATGTGTGCCATTGAGAAGGACGGGGTGCCTGGCCAGACTCACGTATGTGGTTCAATAGATTAGCGAGGTGTGGGAACAGAGTCTCGACAAAGTGTTTATAAAAGCCCAAGGTAAAGCCATCTTCTTCCGGGGGAAGGTGTCGTATTGCCACTGTCACTTCATCAGGGGATATAGGAGAGTCCAAGAAGGATTGCTCTGAACTGGTTAGGTGGGCCAAACCCGCCCTCTCAATATATTCTCCCATCTTTCTTTCAGCCTTGTCTCCCTCTGAAGTGTATAGTTCTGTATAGTAGTTGGCAAATTGGTTGGCTATGTCCTGTGAGGAAAGTGCCCAGACACCCTCCTCTGTTTTAATCCTCCCCATCCATCTCTCTTTGGGCTCTTAGTCTATTAGCTAGCATTCTATCGGCCCTGTCACCCTTTTTATAGAATTTCTGCTTTAGTAGGGTTAGTTTCCTCAGCACATCGCCCCTTCCCAGTGCTTTCAGCTCCTCCCTGTTTTGCTTGAGAGTCTCTAGGTGTTCACCTCTGCAAGAGCCCATGGTGTGTAACTTTTCCTCCAACTTTGAGATTTCTTTCCCAAGCTTTTCTTTCTGCAACCTCCTCTCTCTTTTCCGCATAGTCTCTTGCCTCATCAAGTGACCCCTCCAGACTGCTTTTGCCGCTTCCCATACCGTTGTGATCCCCACCTCTCCATTATCATTAATCTGGAAATATTCATGTATTGCCTCATCTATTTCTTGTGAGTATAATGTATCCTTCCATAGCAATTCATTGCATCCCCATTTGGGGTCTTGACGACTAAGCTCTTTCACCTCTAGTGTCGCTGTCACCATGTCGTGGTCTGACCAGCCAATGGGGCGTATATGACTGTGCCTAATTCCGGGGGCGGTTCCTCTATCAACCAACAAGTAGTCACTTCTGGTGAACATCTTGTGGATGGCAGACCTTAACGTGTATCCCTTTTTGGTCGGGTTAGCCGTCTTCCAGACATCCACCAGGTCTGTTTCAATGAGGTGGTTATGGAAATTACTACGTTCCTCTCTAGGGGTCGTTTGCCTCTGGGGATCTTCCCACATGTTGAAGTCCCCCCCCCTATCAACATGGGGGCGCTGGTAGTTTCTGTTATCGTGGAGAGGGTCTTTTAATTGAACTCCCTTTGGCCTTGATTAGGCATATATACCCCTGCAAAGGTGATAGGTACATTCTCCCATTCGCCCCAAACCACAAGGAGCCTACCTGCCATTAACTGTTGCACCACTGGGTTTTCTAGTCTGATTCTCTTATGGAGTATCAGGCCAACCCCCCCTCTTTTATGGTCTGCTGCGGCCCAGTACGTCTGACCCACTCCGCTTCCCTTCAGCGATCTTTCTTCCCCTGCTTTGAGCCTGGTTTCTTGGATAAATAGCACGTCCAGGTCAGCTCTATCAAATTCCTTTGCCACTAGCGATCTTTTGGTGGACGATTTCAGCCCCTTGACACTGAGCTTGCCCACCCTCAGGTTCGCTTTCCCTGGCCCCGTTCTATTTGAGTTTGCCATCTTTAAGTTGGGTCCCACCTTTTCTGCCTATTCCTTCCCCATGGGCCGCTTTGTTTTGGGTAACATCGTGTTCCCTGAGTCTCCTGTGTACCTCTTCCCGTCTGTGTGTCCCTCCCACCCCTGTCCCCATTTGAATTTTAACAAAACTGAACCCACTAACTGAACAGTGGCCATTATGCTTGTCCTAGATCCTTGGGGTTGAGACACCCTCTTGCAGTTGAGGGCCACTAGGTTTAAAACTTGTCCCTCTACGTGAACTCCATTTATTAATTCCGTTCCATGTATTTTGTATATGTTGTTGAAGCTTGTGCTATCCAGGGTTCATTTTACCTTTTCATGGTGGTTTCGTAGGGGACTCCGGGTTTAGTTTGGCGTATCCACCCCCTGGTTTTTTCCGCCATTGGGGAGGCCCCTCCATCTTTTGAGCCTCTGGCTTTTGGGGCTCAGTGGGACCTGCCGGGGTTCTGTCTTTGTCCTGTTCTGGCAGCTGGTACGGCACCTGTTTAGCTTCCTTGGGGGTTACCACTCTAAAATCTTATCCCGTGTCATCGAAGGTCAGGTCAAAAGGGTACCCCCACCTATAGCGTATGGCTTTCTCTGTCTGCCATGCTGTGATTGCTCTACATGCTCTCCTTCTTCCTAACGTGAAGCATGACAGGTCTTGAAAAATCTTTATCTTGGAGCCGTGGAACTGAAGGTCTTGCATCTGTTTGGCTTTGAGGAGGATCTCCGCTTTTTCTCTGTAGCTGAGGAATTTAACTACTATTGAGCGCGGGCCTCCTCTCAATGCTCGTCCTCCTCTATGGGCCCTCTCAATGTTCACTTTTTTACCACCTTCGGCCATGAATAACTGGTTTACTATTTCTTGAACCATTCTTTAAACGTGGGCTGGAGTTTCTCCTTCTTTCTCTTCTTGGCCCAGTATCTGTAGGTTGGATCTTCTTTCCCTATTCTCTAGATCATCCAATTTGAGTGTGAGTTCTTCCTCTCTCAGTTCTATGTCAGTCATCTTTTCATTTAGCTTAATTCCCACTACATCCATGTTAATCTGATTGTGCTCCAGGTTCTCCACTTTCCCCTCGATGTGCTCCACTTTCCCTCTTATTTCCAAAATAGATGTTTGTATGTCGGATTGTAGAGCGCAGATTTCTGCCATGATTCCTGCAATGTCTTCTTTCGTCGATGCATTACCTACTCTGTATTACATTTATATTGCCCCCCCCAGCGTCTCCCCATGTTTTCTATGGGCCTCACTGCTTTTTCCACCCAACAAGGGGGCTGTGGTACGCTCCCTCTGATCTTCCTGAGAATGGACTTCCCGGCTGCCTTCTGGTCTTAGTTTCTTCCTGCGCCACTGCTGCTGGTGGGCGCAGGCGGGACCTCTGCGAGCTGCTGGATGTTCACTTGTGGCCTGTTTCCTTGCTACAGAGCAGCCCCTGTGTGGCCCGCCTCCTCTATTAGGGGCCTTCCAGTGGCTTCCTTGGTTTGCCTCGGGGGGCTGCCCGCGCGTCTCTGGTCCTCCAGTGTCACACAGCCATGCCAAAGCCTTTCTGCTACTGGTCTACTGCGCATCCCTCTAAGTGTTTCTCACCTGCTTTACGTCTGTCGGCACCGGTCTCCTTGCAGTGTATAGGCGGAGAGTCTGGTTGCAAAAGGTGCTGTTAGGTTCCGTATGTCGTCTCTTCCACGGCCACGATTCAGCGATCCTCCCCAGTTATTGTGGTTGCGTTTCCTTTGGGGGTCACTCGCTTTCCGCTGGGTCCCCGTGTCTGGCCCTCGTTTCGGGGCAGCAATGGTTTTTCCCGCAGTGGTCAGGGGTTTCGACCGGCAGGGCGGGTGCCATGACACTGCAATGGGTTCTCTCCTGAGTTTGCTTCCACCTCCGACCTCTGCACCACACCACCCGCCCCTTCTCTACTCACTCTTTGCGGGAGATCTGGATCAGTTGTGGCTGTGAGTTTGAGGGCTGTTGGCCCTTCATGGGGGGCTTGCTTCAATCTGATCAGGGTCCTCTGGGTAGTTCTTGGCCACTATAGTTCTCTGTCAGCGTTTTGGCGCCGGATACCGTCAGGCCTCGCTGTTCTGAGCCTTGTTGGGGAGGGGCTTGTCGCTCTCTTCTCCTCTATTTCTTGGTTATCCCTCCCCCTAAACAGGCGTTCAGTGTGGCACTGGGCGCTCCTATGGTTAGGCACTCCAATTTTATTATTTTTTCTCGGGTGGAGGGTCGGGATTATCTCTTAATCTTCTCTTCTGTCCCTGTTGAGAATGGAGCCGAGGTTCAGGCGGCCATCACCATCCGCGCTCCCTAGTGGTCTCCCAAATTGCCTTTTTCAACTCGTCAAACCCTTCTTCCATTTCCTCAGTCCAAACATTTTTTTCCTGATTTACCTGTGTTTTCTTCAGAACTTGCAACAATCGCCTTTTGTATGAACTGTAATCAAAGACCCATGCTCTTACATTGAGTCGCGTCTGCACTCTTCTTCTGAGGTGCTACAGATATGATATGATATGATATGATATGGCATTTGTAACGCGCCTATACACAAGTGTTTCAAGGCGCGACGAGGCAGGGAGGGGGGAGCAGGGGGGAAGACAGACAACAATCTTACTGGGCCAGGTGTCATTCAGATCGCGCAAGTGCAGGGGTAGGGGGAAAGGAAAAAGTGCAAGGGGAAGGGGAGAGGGGGAAGTGCTGAACAGGGTAAGTAGAATAAAAAAAAATAAATAAATAAATAGGGCCAGCTGGTGGCAAGTGCAAGGTAAGTGCAGACAAGTGCTGGGAGGGGGCGCTGTAGGGATGCAGAGACAGTCCCGCAGTGCAGGGGTTGCCAGGGAGGCAGTGCAAGTGGAGAGTGGCTGGGCCAAGGACCGAGGTCGGTGATAGTGGCCCAGGTGCAGGATCAGTGTAGATTCAGTGAAGAATTTAGCTGGGGAGAGGGAGAGAGAAAGCAGAAGCAAAGAGGAAGGTTTTGAGGTGCTTCCGGAACCGAAGATGGTTCTCCTCAAGTTTCAGGGAGGCAGGAAGGCTGTTCCAGAGGGAGGCCCCTGCCGCAGAGAGAGATCTACCCCCAGCTTGTTGTTTCGAGAAGCGGCTGACCCTGAGGGAGTTGGAGACAGATGAGCGAAGGGCTCGGGAAGTAAGATATTTAGGAAGAGAGAGTTGAAGGTATTTAGGCCCCAGGCCCCAGAAGGCCTTGTGGACAATGCAGAGGGTTTTGAACTTAATCCTCGCGGCCACAGGGAGCCAGTGTAGAGATTTCAGTCCTGGAGAGATAGTCTTGGAGAGATACGGTCCCCTGTCTTGTCGCCACAATGCTTTAGAGGGGTTTAAAGAACACCCTCTCCACTTCCACAAGTCTTTCTCATCTTGAGGTGCTTTCCCTTGGACTTCTGCTAGCTGAGTCCTAGACAAGTTATTATATACATTCAGACACACTCATCATCACCACCATGCTTTCATCCAGATCAGGCGTTTCAAATGCAATGATAGTTTCTGAACAGGCAATTCGCTTGGCTTCCTCGTCTGCTTTTTGATTTCCACGTGAGATAAAATCTGCTCTCTTAGTGCGTGCTGTGCATTTAACTACTGCGATTGCTACTGGGAGTTGTAGTGCTTTAAGGAGTCTGTCTAATAAGGCTGCGTGTTGCACTGGAGTGCTGTCCACTCGGAGGTAACCCCTCCTTTTCCATCATGCTAGCCCTGCGTGCACTGTTGACATCACATAGGCAGAGTCACTGTATATGGTTACTTCCTGGTCTGCGTGTTTCTCAAGTGCGTTAATCAGTGCCACTAATTCTGCAGCCTGTGCTGAAAAGTGAGACGGTAGCCGTGCACTTATCAATACTTCAATCTGTCCATTGGCTGTGTGCTTCATAACAGCGGCCCCTGTATATCTTTGTCCGCCATTTTGATCAATTCTTGAAGAACTGTCAATAAAGAAAATATCCCCAGCTGCCAACGCATTTTCCTTCACCTTCAGGATGTCATCATAGAATTCCTCATAGTTTGAGCAATCATGTGCATGTTCGTGGTTCTGCTACAAACATGGTAGGGTTCACTATTCTGCATCTGACTATTTCAATCACTGCATTCGATATGACTACCCCATAGGCAGAAGCCCTTTGAGATGTCAACGTGCCTTTAGGCTTTTCCAAAATGTCAAAAAATGCATGCTCAACAAATAATGACATAGAACATCCCATCACTATGCTAGCAGCCTTCTTAATGGCAAACGTGGCAGCAGCCAAAGACTGTTCTTAAGGAAAATGACCTCTCATTACTGGGTTTAGGATCCCACTGTAACATGCAAGGGGGTTGTACCCCAACATGGTTCTCTGCGTGAGTACTGCTGTCATAACAGTGCCATTCAGGTGCAAGAACAAAAAGAAATCCTCAGCATAATCGGGAATCCCTATAACTGGAGCTGTGCAAATTGCCTTTTATTTTTTTTTCAAAATGTACTTTATTGAGTGTTTTCAGGACATGTGATCTTGAAATTCCACATCAATCATATTAGCATTATTGATTCAACAAAAAGTGTGTCACATGTAAACTTTTCAATTTAACTTTAACACCGCCCTCCCGCCTCCCCTGGAGACTTGATGGTTTGAGGAAAGTGATCTTCAGGATGTTAACACACGACTCGGTGGGAAAAAATGTCATCAGTTTTGTTTCGAGTCATTTATAGGCTTCGAGGAAAGGCACCCATTCCATTTCTCTTCTTGGGGAAAGTCGTGGATGGCACCTGCGATATTTTCTATCTCCTGGAGTTCTCTAGTTTTCTGAGCCCAGGTTAGTTCCGATGGGAGGGACTGGGCTTTCCAATTTGTGGTGATACCGACCCTGGCTGCTAGTACAAGTGTGTCATGTGCGGGGCTCTTTTCCAACGGCCTTCTTGTTCTTCGAGTCCAAAAAGCACAAGTCTAGGCTCACAGTCCCCAGTGATCCCTTCAATTTTCCTAATCCATATCAGCACCTCTTTCCAGTATGTTTGGGATTTGGGACATGACCACCACATGTGCCAGTAGTCGGCTGGCGCACCACATCCCCTCCAACATTTAGGGCTGGCTTGTTTGAACATTTTGGAGAGCCTTATGGGGTCATACTGCCATCTGTGTAACAACTTTATTCCATGCAGTTTGTATTGTACCAATATGGAGGTTTTTTGTGCCGACCTGCAAATTTGTGACCATAGCTGGTCTGACATCCGTGGGCCTAGGTCATTCTCCCCTCTTTTTTTAAGGCTAGCAAGTCTGTTTCCTAGTTCCTCTATCAGGGATCTATATAGTTGGGAGGTAAGGCACCTAGTTGAGTGGGTCTCGCTAAATATTTTCTCAAGGGAGGTGTGGTCCCTTTGGAGCTTCTCTTTCCATTTTGGTGTCTGGAGCACTCCCTTTAGCTGCAGGAAATTAAACACCCTCAACGACCCAATTTGTAGGCCTGTTTCCAAGTCTTGGATCGATATGCACCCGTTAGGTTTTATGATTTTCCCCACTCTTTCCAGGCCTGCCTCGTACCTTTTTTGATAGCGAGTTGGTTCTTGGATTTCCTCCCTGATGGGGGGGGGGGCAGACAAAACTCATGGGCGAAGGCCATGTCATGAGACCTTTAATGTTTTTACTCCACCACAGTTTCAGGAGTGATCCTAGTGCAGAGTGGTTGTTTACACTATGGGGGAACAATTTTCTGGGGCCCATAGCCACTATCATAGTGCCACTGGCATTAGTAAATGGTTTTCAATGGCCACCCATTGTTTCTGAGAGTCTCCTCTCAGATGGGGCTCCGGGGTGCGAATTTGAGCCGCTCGATAGTATGTGTAGGGGTCCTGTCCCTCCCTCCTCCTTTGGCTGATTTAGGGTGCCATAAGCAATGTGCTGTTTCTTCCCTTGTCACAGGAATTTCATAAACATGGCTTTCAGTTCAGCGAAGTGTGATCGGGGGATAGCAATTGGGAGCATCTGATAGTGATATAGAATTTTAGGTAGTATTACCAATTTCATGGCGTAGCCATGACACAGTTAGTTTTCCCCATCTTTCCAGGTCTTTCTCTAGTTCCAGTGGTAGCGGGGGTGCAGGTTTGCCTCGTACAGGTCTTCCGTTTTCTTCATGATTCTGAACCCTAGGTATTTTAAGTTCTGGTGCGTGGCGGGTATTCCCCCTATGGTCTCTTCCCTCCCTCTTGGGTCGGTTATAGCCTTGTAAGGGAAGAGTGAGGACTTTTCCGCATTGACTTTCAATCCTGCCCACTTGCCAAATTCAGTCACCATCTGTTACACTATCGGTATGGTTATGTTGGGGTCTGTCAGGTAGAGCATGATGTCGTCGGCAAACATCGCCAGTTTGTATTCTTTGTCACCAACCGCAATCCCTTTTATTATAGAGTCTTTCCTAATTGCGTTACCAAGGGGCTCGATTGAGAGAGCGTAGAGGAACGACGATAGGGGACACCCGTATCTGGTTACCCTGGTCATGCCAAATTCTTCCGAGAGTCTGCTATTCACCGCCACTCTGCCTTTGGGTTTTTGTAGATTACTGGTATCCCCTTTATAAACCGCTCTCAGAAGCCCATGTTTCTCAGTGCGGTCCAGAGAAAACCCTGCTCTACCCGGTCGAACGCCTTCTCCGAGTCCACACTGAGAAGCGCATGATCTTCATCTATTCCCTTGGAGTGTTCCACGATGTCTAGAGTTTTTCGCATAGCGTCCGCCCCCTGCCTCCCTTTTATAAAGCCCACCTGGTCCGGATGGATCAGGCGAGGCATTAGGTCTTCCCTGCGTGTGGCTAGGACTCTCGCGTAAACCTTGGCATCTGTATCCAGAAGAGAGATTGGGCGGTAGGATTTACAGGATGTGGGATCTTTTTCTGCCTTTGGAATTATCACTATGTGTGCCATTGAGAAGGACGGGGTGCCTGGCCAGACTCACGTATGTGGTTCAATAGATTAGCGAGGTGTGGGAACAGAGTCTCGACAAAGTGTTTATAAAAGCCCAAGGTAAAGCCATCTTCTTCCGGGGGAAGGTGTCGTATTGCCACTGTCACTTCATCAGGGGATATAGGAGAGTCCAAGAAGGATTGCTCTGAACTGGTTAGGTGGGCCAAACCCGCCCTCTCAATATATTCTCCCATCTTTCTTTCAGCCTTGTCTCCCTCTGAAGTGTATAGTTCTGTATAGTAGTTGGCAAATTGGTTGGCTATGTCCTGTGAGGAAAGTGCCCAGACACCCTCCTCTGTTTTAATCCTCCCCATCCATCTCTCTTTGGGCTCTTAGTCTATTAGCTAGCATTCTATCGGCCCTGTCACCCTTTTTATAGAATTTCTGCTTTAGTAGGGTTAGTTTCCTCAGCACATCGCCCCTTCCCAGTGCTTTCAGCTCCTCCCTGTTTTGCTTGAGAGTCTCTAGGTGTTCACCTCTGCAAGAGCCCATGGTGTGTAACTTTTCCTCCAACTTTGAGATTTCTTTCCCAAGCTTTTCTTTCTGCAACCTCCTCTCTCTTTTCCGCATAGTCTCTTGCCTCATCAAGTGACCCCTCCAGACTGCTTTTGCCGCTTCCCATACCGTTGTGATCCCCACCTCTCCATTATCATTAATCTGGAAATATTCATGTATTGCCTCATCTATTTCTTGTGAGTATAATGTATCCTTCCATAGCAATTCATTGCATCCCCATTTGGGGTCTTGACGACTAAGCTCTTTCACCTCTAGTGTCGCTGTCACCATGTCGTGGTCTGACCAGCCAATGGGGCGTATATGACTGTGCCTAATTCCGGGGGCGGTTCCTCTATCAACCAACAAGTAGTCACTTCTGGTGAACATCTTGTGGATGGCAGACCTTAACGTGTATCCCTTTTTGGTCGGGTTAGCCGTCTTCCAGACATCCACCAGGTCTGTTTCAATGAGGTGGTTATGGAAATTACTACGTTCCTCTCTAGGGGTCGTTTGCCTCTGGGGATCTTCCCACATGTTGAAGTCCCCCCCCTATCAACATGGGGGCGCTGGTAGTTTCTGTTATCGTGGAGAGGGTCTTTTAATTGAACTCCCTTTGGCCTTGATTAGGCATATATACCCCTGCAAAGGTGATAGGTGCATTCTCCCATTCACCCCAAACCACAAGGAGCCTACCTGCCATTAACTCTTGCACCACTGGGTTTTCTAGTCTGATTCTCTTATGGAGTATCAGGCCAACCCCCCCTCTTTTATGGTCTGCTGCGGCCCAGTACGTCTGACCCACTCCGCTTCCCTTCAGCGATCTTTCTTCCCCTGCTTTGAGCCTGGTTTCTTGGATAAATAGCACGTCCAGGTCAGCTCTATCAAATTCCTTTGCCACTAGCGATCTTTTGGTGGACGATTTCAGCCCCTTGACACTGAGCTTGCCCACCCTCAGGTTCGCTTTCCCTGGCCCCGTTCTATTTGAGTTTGCCATCTTTAAGTTGGGTCCCACCTTTTCTGCCTATTCCTTCCCCATGGGCCGCTTTGTTTTGGGTGACATCCTGTTCCCTGAGTCTCCTGTGTACCTCTTCCCGTCTGTGTGTCCCTCCCACCCCTGTCCCCATTTGAATTTTAACAAAACTGAACCCACTAACTGAACAGTGGCCATTATGCTTGTCCTAGATCCTTGGGGTTGAGACACCCTCTTGCAGTTGAGGGCCACTAGGTTTAAAACTTGTCCCTCTACGTGAACTCCATTTATTAATTCCGTTCCATGTATTTTGTATATGTTGTTGAAGCTTGTGCTATCCAGGGTTCATTTTACCTTTTCATGGTGGTTTCGTAGGGGACTCCGGGTTTAGTTTGGCGTATCCACCCCCTGGTTTTTTCCGCCATTGGGGAGGCCCCTCCATCTTTTGAGCCTCTGGCTTTTGGGGCTCAGTGGGACCTGCCGGGGTTCTGTCTTTGTCCTGTTCTGGCAGCTGGTACGGCACCTGTTTAGCTTCCTTGGGGGTTACCACTCTAAAATCTTATCCCGTGTCATCGAAGGTCAGGTCAAAAGGGTACCCCCACCTATAGCGTATGGCTTTCTCTGTCTGCCATGCTGTGATTGCTCTACATGCTCTCCTTCTTCCTAACGTGAAGCATGACAGGTCTTGAAAAATCTTTATCTTGGAGCCGTGGAACTGAAGGTCTTGCATCTGTTTGGCTTTGAGGAGGATCTCCGCTTTTTCTCTGTAGCTGAGGAATTTAACTACTATTGAGCGCGGGCCTCCTCTCAATGCTCGTCCTTCTCTATGGGCCCTCTCAATGTTCACTTTTTTACCACCTTCGGCCATGAATAACTGGTTTACTATTTCTTGAACCATTCTTTAAACGTGGGCTGGAGTTTCTCCTTCTTTCTCTTCTTGGCCCAGTATCTGTAGGTTGGATCTTCTTTCCCTATTCTCTAGATCATCCAATTTGAGTGTGAGTTCTTCCTCTCTCAGTTCTATGTCAGTCATCTTTTCATTTAGCTTAATTCCCACTACATCCATGTTAATCTGATTGTGCTCCAGGTTCTCCACTTTCCCCTCGATGTGCTCCACTTTCCCTCTTATTTCCAAAATAGATGTTTGTATGTCGGATTGTAGAGCGCAGATTTCTGCCATGATTCCTGCAATGTCTTCTTTCGTCGATGCATTACCTACTCTGTATTACATTTATATTGCCCCCCCCCAGCGTCTCCCCATGTTTTCTATGGGCCTCACTGCTTTTTCCACCCAACAAGGGGGCTGTGGTACGCTCCCTCTGATCTTCCTGAGAATGGACTTCCCGGCTGCCTTCTGGTCTTAGTTTCTTCCTGCGCCACTGCTGCTGGTGGGCGCAGGCGGGACCTCTGCGAGCTGCTGGATGTTCACTTGTGGCCTGTTTCCTTGCTACAGAGCAACCCCTGTGTGGCCCGCCTCCTCTATTAGGGGCCTTCCAGTGGCTTCCTTGGTTTGCCTCGGGGGGCTGCCCGCGCGTCTCTGGTCCTCCAGTGTCACACAGCCATGCCAAAGCCTTTCTGCTACTGGTCTACTGCGCATCCCTCTAAGTGTTTCTCACCTGCTTTGCGTCTGTCGGCACCGGTCTCCTTGCAGTGTATAGGCGGAGAGTCTGGTTGCAAAAGGTGCTGTTAGGTTCCGTATGTCGTCTCTTCCACGGCCACGATTCAGCGATCCTCCCCAGTTATTGTGGTTGCGTTTCCTTTGGGGGTCACTCGCTTTCCGCTGGGTCCCCGTGTCTGGCCCCCGTTTCGAGGCAGCAATGGTTTTTCCCGCAGTGGTCAGGGGTTTCGACCGGCAGGGCGGGTGCCATGACACTGCAATGGGTTCTCTCCTGAGTTTGCTTCCACCTCCGACCTCTGCACCACACCACCCGCCCCTTCTCTACTCACTCTTTGCGGGAGATCTGGATCAGTTGTGGCTGTGAGTTTGAGGGCTGTTGGCCCTTCATGGGGGGCTTGCTTCAATCTGATCAGGGTCCTCTGGGTAGTTCTTGGCCACTATAGTTCTCGGTCAGCGTTTTGGCGCCGGATACCGTCAGGCCTCGCTGTTCTGAGCCTTGTTGGGGAGGGGCTTGTCGCTCTCTTCTCCTCTATTTCTTGGTTATCCCTCCCCCTAAACAGGCGTTCAGTGTGGCACTGGGCGCTCCTATGGTTCGGCACTCCAATTTTATTATTTTTTCTCGGGTGGAGGGTCGGGATTATCTCTTAATCTTCTCTTCTGTCCCTGTTGAGAATGGAGCCGAGGTTCAGGCGGCCATCACCATCCGCGCTCCCTAGTGGTCTCCCAAATTGCCTTTTTCAACTCGTCAAACCCTTCTTCCATTTCCTCAGTCCAAACATTTTTTTCCTGATTTACCTGTGTTTTCTTCAGAACTTGCAACAATCGCCTTTTGTATGAACTGTAATCAAAGACCCATGCTCTTACATTGAGTCGCGTCTGCACTCTTCTTCTGAGGTGCTACAGATATGATATGATATGATATGATATGGCATTTGTAACGCGCCTATACACAAGTGTTTCAAGGCGCGACGAGGCAGGGAGGGGGGAGCAGGGGGGAAGACAGACAACAATCTTACTGGGCCAGGTGTCATTCAGATCGCGCAAGTGCAGGGGTAGGGGGAAAGGAAAAAGTGCAAGGGGAAGGGGAGAGGGGGAAGTGCTGAACAGGGTAAGTAGAATAAAAAATAAATAAATAAATAAATAGGGCCAGCTGGTGGCAAGTGCAAGGTAAGTGCAGACAAGTGCTGGGAGGGGGGGCTGTAGGGATGCAGAGACAGTCCCGCAGTGCAGGGGTTGCCAGGGAGGCAGTGCAAGTGGAGAGTGGCTGGGCCAAGGACCGAGGTCGGTGATAGTGGCCCAGGTGCAGGATCAGTGTAGATTCAGTGAAGAATTTAGCTGGGGAGAGGGAGAGAGAAAGCAGAAGCAAAGAGGAAGGTTTTGAGGTGCTTCCGGAACCGAAGATGGTTCTCCTCAAGTTTCAGGGAGGCAGGAAGGCTGTTCCAGAGGGAGGCCCCTGCCGCAGAGAGAGATCTACCCCCAGCTTGTTGTTTCGAGAAGCGGCTGACCCTGAGGGAGTTGGAGACAGATGAGCGAAGGGCTCGGGAAGGAAGATATTTAGGAAGAGAGAGTTGAAGGTATTTAGGCCCCAGGCCCCAGAAGGCCTTGTGGACAATGCAGAGGGTTTTGAACTTAATCCTCGCGGCCACAGGGAGCCAGTGTAGAGATTTCAGTCCTGGAGAGATAGTCTTGGATAGATACGGTCCCTGGGCTTGAGGCCAAGGACAAGTCTCGCCGTCCTGTTCTGGATGAGTTGCAGAGGGCGGAGAGTGGAGGCAGGCAGATTAAGATAGAGGCTGTTACAGTAGTCCAGCTTCGAGAGAACCAGGGCTCTGGAGACCGTGAGCTTCTGGGGGAAGGAGAGGAAGGGAAGAATACCTCTGAGGAGGTGCAGCTGGTAGTGTGACTTCTTAGTGACGTCAGATATATGAGGAGAGAAGGAGAGTGTGGAGTCGAAGATGACCCCGAGGTTTTTTGCCTTGCAGGTAGGAGCAGGAAGCGGGCCAAGAGAGGCTGGCCAGAGCGCTGCAGGGAAGGAGGGAGTGGGTGTGCCGATGAGTAGAATCTCAGTCTTACTGGCATTAAGGCAGAGGTCATTGGCGGCACACCATTCCTGGATAGCAGACAGACAGTCGGAGATGAGGGAAGGAGAGGAGGAGGCCGAGGATAGCCTGAAATTGAGCTGGGTATCGTCCGCATAGCACTGAAAGTTGGGGCAGAGAGTGGCGATGCGGTGGGCAAGGAGTGCCAGATACTGGTTGAAAAGCCAGGGAGAGAGAGTAGATCCCTGGGGGACACCACAGGTAGAGAAGAAGATGTCAGAGAGGAAGGGCCCCAGTTGGACCTGGGAGGGTCGATTGGAAAGGAAAGAGGTCAGCCAAGCCAGAGCCTGACCAGTGATACCCAGGTTATCACGGAGACGGTTGAGCAGGATGGCATGGTTGACAGTGTCAAAGGCAGAAGAGAGATCGAGCAGGATGAGAACACACAGAGTGTTGGAGTCGAGGTTCGAGAGCAGGTCCTCACGGATGTTCAGGAGAGCAGTTTCCGTGCTTCTGGCAGCTCTGAAGCCAGATTGATGGTCATGAAGACTACCAACAGATTCAGCATGGAGGTTGAGCTGGGTGATGGCCAGTTTCTCCAGGAGCTTGCCCAGGAAGGGAGTGATGGAGATTGGGCGATAGTTAGCCGGGCAGGCGGGGTCGGTAGAGGGTTTCTTAAGAAGAGGGTGCACAAGGGAGTGCTTAAGGGGGGATGGGAAGACTCCAGAGGTGAAGGAGTTGTTACAAAAGTCAGCCAGGGCAGGAGCCAGGGAGTCGATGTGGTCCTTGATAGTTTTGGAGGAGCAGGGGTGAACCTGTTTAGACGAGACTTTCATAGATCGGACTTGTCTTGAAACCTCGTCAGCAGAAAAAAGGGGAAAGGCAGAGAAGGAGGGAGGAGGTGTGGCTGCAGAAGGGCCAGAGGAAGAGCCAGGAAGAGATGGAGGGAGGTGATAGGAGGAGAGTGTGGACAGGATGTCCTGAGTTTTAGAGATGAAGTGAGAGGCCAGTGCAGTGCAGAGGGCCTGGGAGGGGACAGGAGAGGTAGAGACTGCAGCAGGGTTGGCAAGCTCCTTGCAGATTTTAAAGAGTTCGGCCGAGTTGTTAGATGCAGCAGAGATGCGGGCTTGGATAAGGGCTCTCTTCTTGGTGAGAACGGAGAGACGGTATTGCCTTTGGAGCAGGCGGCAGGCCAGTTTGTCAGAGGATGTACATGAAGCACGCCATTTCCTCTCTGCCACCCTGCACTTGCGTTTTAGGGTGACGAGATCCGAGTCATACCAGGAGTTGCATTTGGCTTTGGGCTTCAGGCGGATTCTCATGACAGGGGCAAGGATATCAAGACTATCAGATATAGCAGAGTGGAGCGTGGAGAGGGCTGTGTCAGGGTGGGTGTCAGCCGAAGGGGGAGGGGTGGGCGAGAAGGTGGCAGCGAAAGCCTCAATTGACACGCGCTTCATGGGTCGGATGACCGAGAAGGTGGGTGGCAGTGATGAGAGTGGCTTTGCCTGTGGGGTAGGGAGGGTGAGGTGGGAGGATAGGAGAAAGTGATCACTCCAGGAGAGAGGAGTGGAGAGAGGGACGGAGAGGGGAAGGTCAGAAGAGATCAGAGCATCAAGAGTGTGCCCTGCAGAATGGGTAGGCCCAGATGGGAGAATAGAGAGTGAGAGAGAGTTGCATAGGTCTCAAAAGAGTCCAGAGTGGGGACAGGAGGCATCCAGGTGGATGTTGAAGTCACCAAGGAAGAGGAGTTGAGTGGTTGAGGCCAGGAGTGAGGAGGAGAGGTCAGCCCACTCAGAGAGGAAGGAGGAAATTTGGCCAGGTGGCCGATAGATAGTAGCCACTGTAAAGGAATGGCTAGGAGAGAGAGAGAGTCGGCAGACAAGACACTCAAAAGAGGAGTAGGTCTGCGTAGGAGTGACAGTGGCAGGAATCCACTCAGGGAAGATAAGGGCCACTCCCCCCTGCACGGTTGGGCCTGGGCACGGAGAGGATCTTGTATCCGTCAGGTAGGAGAGTGTCAAAGCTGGTGACAGAGCTGGCCGTGATCCATGTCTCAGTGAGACCGAGGACATCCAGGTCCAGTTCCTCAAGAAGGTGACAGATATCAGAGGAATGTTTGATGGCAGAGCGAGAGTTAAGAGTGGCAATGTGGAGAAGGTTGCCATCCTTGAAGGACTTCCGGGGAGGGGTACAGATCAGAGGTACGCCCTGCGGAGGTGTAGAAGAAGGAGGTGAGGAAGGAGCAAGAGAGGGGGCAGGGAGGGAGGGTAGAGGCAATGTAGACGAGGACAGAGGAGGGGGGACAGCAGGAGAGGAAAGGAAGTTGATGAGGCGTGGGAAGCGTCTATCAAAGAGGTGAAGGTTGGCCTGAGGGCCTTGGACCAAGACGGTCCCATTAGCGTAGACATTAATGATGGCCTTAGAGGAGCGGAAGGGGGCCAAGAGGACATCCCAACGGGTGCCACCATTAATGGGAGAAGAGGAGAAAGGAGAGAGCACAGATCAATATGTCATGTCATCCACGTACTGTAACACAACACTTTCTAAATCAATATTACTTAAATCCATCTGCAAGACTCTATTGAAAATCGATGGAGACTCACAGTATCCCTGGGGTAAACAAGTGCTTTTCAGGCGGGTTTATTTGAATGTAAATGACATCAAATCCGGCTGGTCTTTATGCAATGGGATTGAGAAAAACACATTTTTCAAGTCAATCACAGTGAAATATCGTGCCTTAACAGGAATATTACATAAGATTGTCGCAGGATTAGGAACTCGAGGGAACTCGTCCTCTACAATCTGGTTAATTGGTCTCAAGTCTTGGATTAAAAGCCACAACCTTCCTTTCCCTTTTTTTCTGGATAAATTGTGGTATTACACAGTGGGCCTCATTACGACCCTGGCGGTAAGGGGTTAACGCCAGCGTTAGCTGCGCCGACCCCTTACCGCCAATTACGAGGTCCCCTAGCGCCATGGTGCTTTTAACACCTGCTTTTAGCAGGTGTTAAAATCCATGGCGCTAAGGGACCATGGAGTTAATTACGCCACCGTAATTTACGGTGGCGTAATTAACGCCTTCCCCACTCCCATTATGCCCTATGGGGCAAAAATGGGAATGGGGAAGGGTAAATGGGGATTGGGGACTTACCGCCCCGCCAAGGTCGGAATGGGGCGGTAAGTCCGCCAACCACCATGGCGTAAACATAGTTTACGCCATGGTGGTAAAGTCACGGCCCAGGCGGTAACTTACCGCCTGGGTCGTAATGAGGCCCAGTGACTCTAACGTCACTAGGATGCCCTGTTCCATCATAGCAGATATTGTCTTAAAAATACCTTCATCTGCCTCTCGAGACATGGGATACTGTTGTGCTTGAGGTAAAATTGCTCCTGGTTTCAATTTAATCTTCACCTCTCCTGCCCCCTTCAATAGGCCTATGTCATAGGGGCCTTTTGTCCATAACGAGACTGGCACCTTTGTCATGTCATCATCAAAATATTTGGGACGCTTTCGTGCCAGCATCATTTTCTGATGATCCTCACGTTTAATTGCTCTCACCCAATAAGTAATACTCATCTCAATTATTACTTTGTCATCTGATGGATGATCTCCAAACATATCCTCATCAGTCACATCAGTTAATCTGTAACCTTCCCGATTGGTAATCACTGTGCACCATCGTCTGCCGTCATGATCATTTCCATCAAGCAAAGCCATTTCTCCTCGCACTATGGCTGCTTGTAATTCTAAAGGAAAGATTTGCCCTTCCTCTTCATCCATAGGTACCTTTGACCTAAACAAAAATCCATCAGGTATTCTCATAGTCCTGCCCACTAAGCCTGGCAGCCATGTTAACAGAATGCGTACCCCATAATGAAATACTGCTGGTTCTAACGGTACTCCTCGCATGACCACTTGTCCTGCAAACGCCACAATAACTTCACTCGTGTTTAAATAATGCATTCCTGGTGTTGAACACACTATGCCTTCATCAGTGAATGAAATCGTCATGTTCGACTTGGTAATTAAATCTCAACCTAATATATTGACAGTTGTCTGCCTTGAATATAACAATGACACAGACATGTCACACTCTCCTATAGAGACTGGCAATGCGTCAGTAAAAGGAACTCTGTTTGTACCTCCTGTAAAACCTTGAGTATTCATGGCATTTCCAGACATCGACAATTTCCCCTCTCGTGAACATGAGCTTGTTGCACCCATGTCTACCAAAAACGAAAAGGATTTGCCTCCTACATTGATGTCAACCCTTGCTTCCTCTTGAGGATTAGGCGTCACAGATAGTATCAAACACATCAAGTCTCCCAGTGAGCTGTCCTATTGTGGATACATTCTCATCCCCGTACCTGTGAAAGGATTCCCTCCATCAACAGTGACACCTCCTATTCTAGGAATCATTAATTGACCCGTACTTGTGCTCTGCTGTATCTGCATGGGTGACTGCTGTGACTGCCCATGTGGCGGATTCATTAGTGCCTGCTGTGCTGGGAAGTCTTGCTGCATTCTCGGTGTTTGTGTCTGCAGCCCTGTTTGATTCTGAGCAAACTCATCTCCACTCTGCTGCGAATATGCAGGTGGGTTTAATGTCCCCCCTCTTGAGAACTGCCCATTCTACACAAATCCTTGACTTCTACATGTGCAAGAAAGGTGCCGTGACATACCACATGTCCAGCAAACAGGAGGAGGTCTCCTACTTTGCTCCTCCTGCATGATTTGACTATCATTCTGTGAGTTCTGAAACCCACATTGATTGTTCTGGAAGTTTCCCTGATTATTCTGGAAGCCTCCCTGATTGTTCTGGAAGCCCCTACCTTGTAAGCCTCCTCTTCCCCGTTATTCAAATCCACTATTATTTTGATTGAACTGCTTTCGGTTATTCACATGCAGCATGTTTGCTGATTGCTGTGAACCCGACCCATCTCTACTAGTTAACATCGCCCCTTCAATGGCATACTTTGACAGTTTCTTCTGCATGAACTTTGCCTCTTCACCTTTTCTAACATCGTCTTTCTTTTGATTCTTCTCTTGCAACAGCCTGCAATAAAGCGCAATGGTCGACTGTATTTCTGACCATGGTTTCGCTTCCATGCCCACCAATGTCTTGAGCTGCTTCTGCACTGACTCTGGCAGCTCCTGGCACAATAAATGATCAAATACAGGTATATATTTCCCCCAAGATTCCTGTGTCTCCAAGCCCCACTGCTCTCGGAAATTCTGAATGTAAACAAGAGGATCCTCCCCTTCCTGCATCTTTTTCACCATTATAGCTCCCATGTCTGATGATACAGTACTCTAAGCGCTTTCCAGACCGCCGCCCTACAGCTATTGAACGGTGCTCCATCATGAGCAGTGTTTATCGTGGTAACACCAGACTACCCTGCTCTTGACCAAACGTCATCAGCCCTATCCCCAAGGATAGCAATCAGGAGACCTTTAATGTCCCCTATAGCTATGTTTCCTCCTGTCAATTTCTCTAACTCATGTATCCATTTCCCAGCGCAGGAAGTTAAACTCTGAAGTTTACACCTTAAATTATCCTTATCCATCAGTGGCCAAGGTATATACTGTGGCCTAGCTCCTCCCTTTTCTAACAAAGGAAACTGTGAAATCCCAAACTCACATTCGTCACCTATCGTCTGTCTATACATAACAGGGACACTGGTTCCGCTCTGCCTTCTACCTGGCAGTGACCTTAACCTGCTCACATATGGTGGCGAGTCCCCCCTATCACCATGGGGTCGCCCTTTAGGTCGATTTAGCCACGTCAGTGATTCTGATGCCCGAGATTTGGGTTGGTCTAGACCCGACCATCTTACTTCCTTATCCATTGAAAGTCACCCTTCAGGGCCACATGCGTTACCTTCCTCTTCCCCACGGAAGGTTGCTCTATCTTCGTCTGACATGATAGACTTTATCGATAGCATCCCCAATGCTTCTCGAGTAAAACTCATCCTCTAGATTTGCTCTAGACGGACCTACTATTGGCTCATGTGCTGGGAAGAACTCTTCTATGTCTTTCCATGACACTACTGGATTAGGATCCATTACTTCCTTTTCCATACGATCAATATTTCATGCTCTTTGCCTTCTCTTTCGTTCTGGCTCATCGTCAAATTCTCTTTGCTTTCTTGCTTCCTCTCTTACCTTTTCGTCCTCTTTTCTCTTCATGTGCCTTCTCTCATTTGCCCTTCATATTTCTTCATCTCTATGTCTTTGCTTTCTCTTATCCCTTAATTCTTGTTCCTCTTCCTCTATTCTTTTCCTTTCTAGTCTTTCTCGTTCTTCAATTACCCTCTGACTGTTGTCATATTTTCTATGCTCCTCTGCTCTTTCTTGCTTTCTCAGATGCTCATCTTGATACAACTGCTCCCGTCGTTGTCTATCCTTTCTTTTCGTCCCATCTTCTTTCAATCTTTCCTCTCTTTCTTTATCCTTTTTATCTTGCTCGTCTTGATCTTCCCTTTGCCTTACGTCCTTGATGCTCTTATCATCAAGTTGCGCAAAATCTGGCCACCCATCCATTCGTTCTGTATAAGCGCTAACTCAGTCTTATCTTTTTCTCCTTTCCATCTCTTTATTTCCTGTCCTATATCAAAGGATTTACTTGGTCATTCACTTTTCTCTTAATTGTGTCTCTCCTTGTCCCTCGGGACCCTAGAGATTACATCTCTCTCAGTATTTATCTATAGGCCCTCGTTGCTGCTTTGTGCATGTGACTCATATGCCAGGTTGCTATACCCTGCTGCTGCCTTGAGCTCCCTTAATAGGTAAAACCCATCATCTTTCTTACTATCACCGTCTGCTTCAGGCGCGGCGGGTGGCGCAGAAGGATTCTCACCCCCCTCTGTACATACATTAAGTATCCAATCTACAGGAGGCGAGTCTTCTCTCTCCTTCTGGTACATTTTCCAGAGCTCTAAGCTTGCTAATAGTTTTTCTAACTTTTTTCCTGTATATGCAGCATGCAAATATGTCGTCATATGCTGCAAAACTGCCTTTGATAGTGGTCCCAATTGCGGCCATGGCATGACCATTTTGTCTGCTGTGCCCTTCACCCACTGTGCACTGTACTGTCTAAGCTTGGGTGCGTGCTTGGGTAACTGCTTGCACAGATGTATAAGCGGAGTAATATCCTTCATTTTGACACGTCACTCTTGACTGTCAATACTCACCTTTACACTTTGCAGATTTGTCAAAAGTACATTTCAGAAAAACAAAACAATATAAGCGTGCATCAATCGTTGCAGGCTGCAAACCCTCTATATCACGTTTTTTACTTTACTCTATGTTTTCACTAAACACCATTAGTTTAATTCCAACCAATAAATAATTAAATCTCAAATTTGGTGTTTTCTGTTTTCAGATCTATCAATTCCTCTATTGTTTTTTCACCATATATAGTCACATAAAACGAACAGACAAACAGACATATTCGACCGACCACATATATCTCACAGTCTTCTCTTTAAGACCTGTCTTGCCCCTAAAAATACCCTGATATGGGATGTAAGTTGCCCTCTTTAAACTGGTCTTTAACCAAGTTTGTGGTCTACGTCACCCGTCTTAAAGGGCTCTAGGTGCGACTTCTTCTGTTCCGTTCTTTAAAACGCAGGAAACCTGGGCGTACTCTTTATCGTGGCCGATCCTCACAATACATTTTAATTGCTTGGCCTCTCCTCAAGTCAATTACTTACTATTCAATATTCATCATTTCTCAAGTTACTTTACCCCAGCCTCATTCCATTACTCATTTCCCCCTTATCACTTTCTTCACTCTCTCCCCATTCACACTTTTGCCACCTCACTCAGTTTTACTCACAATTCATGTTTTCAGCTTCTGACTCTCGGGATCATACGCCTCCTCAGTAGCCTCTTCAACCTTCCGTCTGTTCCGCTTCCTGTAGATGCTGGGAGGGGATTCCGTGGGAACCGGGGGACCGTCTCACCCTTGCTTGCAAGTCTAAAGTTTAAAAACTGATACGGCTATCTACAAGGAGATTCACAACCTTTCAGCCAAATGGCAGAGGTCGTGCAATATTTCCGGGACCCCAAAGCCTACTCTCTCGATGGATATCTAACCATCCTCTCGGCTACCACGTGAACTGGAGTCTTCCGGATCTTTAAGATGAAGTAGCAATAGCCTTGAGATGGATGGGGATGCCAAAATTACTCAAACATCAATAATCGAAAAGACTCAGGTAGTTGGCAAAAGGATAGCTGTTTTAATATCAATTATCTAAAACAAGGAGTACAACAGACATCTACGGACGTCTCAGCGTAAGATCTCTCAATGCATCTTTAAAAAAGCATTTTTTCATAGCATAAAATCGTCATAGGTGACGTCAACCTACGTATTACTAGCGTCATCCTATGTGGCAAACTACAAAAACCTAGTGAAGAAAGTGATTGGTTCTTAAGGAACCTCTAAGTATACGATCCATACTCATCTACAGGAGTGAAGAATAGTGATAGGCTTCTTAACAGCAGGTTGGGCAACTAAGCCCTCCCCTTAAACAGGTCACTATGAACGTCACTAAATACACAACGTCCCATTGGCTATACAGACTATAGGACTCTTAACCACGCGGTCCCTTACCATTGGTTGGCACTCTTAACTTCGTCAGTACTTTTCCACCTATGTTAGTAGCACGCAGACTGGGCTTCCAGGTGCTGGTGAGCTAGTCTCCAACCATAGCTTCCCACCAATTAGCATATTCATCTATCATCACCTCAGTGGTCTGCTGTCAATTAGGGCTTTGAACTTGTCCTTGGGAGTGTTCTTAGCTCTGGAGAATTCAGGGGAGTGAAGGCACGCTCTGCCCTCATGCGTAGGTGTGACCATCATGTTCTTCCAACTTCATCCTTCCACGTGACTGAAGACCACAAAATCGAGCCCTAGTGTATTTGAAATACTATTTTCTAATAGACCTCTGATGTCTTCCTTGTTTTTGTCCATGCCTTCTGAACAGGAGCTCTGTTCTTTCACACGATTTGTATCCAATGTCTGCTCACTCCAGCCTGATAAGATCTTGGCTTCTTGGCTCATCCAGTCTCGCCTTTCTGAGATTTACTTTGTAATTCACTTGTTTTCTAACTGCGACATGACACACTGGAAAAGAGGCCTTCCTTCTTTAGCCCAGTTCTGCTATAGTACGTAGTGGAAACATCCATTCTTTGCTCACTTCTATATATGTATATATTGGCGCATGCCACAATCTTTTCACTACTTAGCTAGATTCAAGGATACTTCATCTGCTTGCGTTTCTTTGCATCTGTACACGTGTAAACTGACTTGACATCTTCATCAGATCTGTAGCATAGGCTTCTTAATCTTGATCCCAAGATGTCACTTATCTTTGATACATTCTTGATGCCTCATAGAATATCTGCATTCTCTAGTCTCTGCATCTCTCCCATGTACGTCAGCTTGGCTCTGCATGACGTCACCATTCATCTTTGCCATTTATTGGTCCGTTTTCTTCCGGGACTCCATTCAAATGGCCATCATACTGTCTCGTATGCAAGTATGGTTTACTCAATGGGAACCTTGCCTCCAGAATTCTCCTCGGTATCGGTATTTTCACTGGTACCGCATGTGTCTCACACTCTGGTTCCCAACACATAGGCAATATGTGCAAAGTGGTTGAGGTGGGGGTACTTAGCTCCTTCTCCGCAGACCCATGCCCCCTACGATCTTCAAAGGAATCCTCAATAACAGAACCCTGGTGACACACTTCCAAAACCTGATAAATCTATCACTCAAAAGAGGAATAGTACCATCCTCCTTCGAATCAGCATACATTAAACCACTGATAAAAAAGGAATCAGAAAGCACAAAAGATCCAAGCAACTACAGACCAATATCCAACATACCCTACCCAGCAAAGATTCCGAAGAACCATGTGTACAAAATCCTTCATAAATACGTTGAAACAAATGGAATACTCAACCAGTCATAAGTTGGCTTAAGACCGGTGAGAGGAACAGAATCAGCACTTCTATCAATATGATACGACCTGAACATAAACGCAGATGACGATACCCAATCGGCTCTCATACTAGTGGACATATCAGTGGCTTTTGACAAAATCAGCCATGCAACACTTTTAAAAAGATTGATGGAATGTGACATACATGAATCCGCACTAAAATTACTTACCCCATTCCTAACAAACCGAACCGTAAAAACCTACCTACAACCGTTCACCTGAAACACCAAAAATATATCCTGAAGAGTCCCACAGAGATCCAGCCTCTCTCCTCTGATTTTCAACATATCTATGTGTCTACTGATGAAAATCACTCAAACCAACGGACTTACCGCCTACAACTATGCAGATGAGACACACCTGATTGTGAAAACAAACAGAAGCCAGGAACAAAATAACAGACTCAACAACTGCCTTACAGACATCTACAATTGGATGACAATGAACAATGAACAACCTTAAACTGAACCCAGTATAACAGAAATAATAATCTCACCCGCAGGATTCGAGAGAGGAAACCCACAACTGGACTGGCGTGATCGGCATGGGAAAGCCACCAGAGACCACAGATGTAGTAAATAACTTATGGAATACTCATGGACAATGGACTATCACTGGAACAGCAAGTCAACGCAATTGCCAAAGAATGCTTCTTCCTCCTACGGCTGCTCAGAGGATTACTTCCCTACCTCTCCTTCCCCCCACAGAACCCTTACAATCATATCCCTGATACTCAAAAGTATTAACTACGCAAACTGCCTCTATTTAGGAATGCTGGAAAGACTTACCAAAAAAACTCCAATGGGTGCAAGATACAGCAGCCAGAATCCCATTAAGGCTAAACAGAAGAGACCATATCACCCCAGCACTGAAAAGTATACACTGGTTACCAGTAAAAAAAAGTGCATCAAATTCGAAGTATTCTGCATCGCCCACAAAGCCTTGCACAGACAAGGAGTGGAATTCCTCCAAGACAAGCCGGTATTGCCCAGGAAGGGAATTAAGATCCAGCAACGACTTACAAATAGAGGCTAAACACTATGAAGGAAAGTCGGCGGAACAGCGTTCTCACGTCTAGTTACTAACATTTGGAACAACATGCCCAAAGAAATTAGAACCACAGAAGATCACATCCCCTTCAGAAACTGCTAAAAAACGGACTCTTCAGCAGGCAATGACAGCCTTGAAGGGACACCAGCAACAACAACACCACAGACAAACAACTAGAGAGGAGACGAGAGGGGTCAAAGAACCACAAACAAGAACCAGGCTAGATACCGTCAAGCGGTAACCAAAAAGTCTGACCGGCTTACATTTCCCCTTCCTGCTCCGAAAAAATAACTGACACCACTACATCAGACCATGGACTAGCCACACTAGACATAAACAAACAGAGAACCAATACTGTGTTCACACCCAGCATTGTTAGATGCTGAATCACACCTAGAGTGAACCACCCACATAGTCCATAAAACTGTCAACAACGCAACTACAGACCAAGATACCGGATTACCTTACAGCTACGGTCACCCGTGACTCTGGATCCCTTATGGACACTACCTAACCGGCACTCATGACCAAATACACCAACGCCCACAGAACACACCAACACCAACACTAACACTACCACACACCTAAGGCACTGAATCTTACCCATACGGTTACATTGCATGAGGCCTCTCACACAAACTACCATATGCAACACAACACTCACAGATGCCAGTTCCTCCTGGTCTGACCTATCCTCTCACACTATCCCCACTAACCTCCCACACCCTGAAGGATCTTTATCTCCCAGACAAAGAAGGGGTGGACTTATCACCCATTGTTCGGTCTGGCTTGTGGACAGTGTCTGAGAAATGTCAGAAACCATACCAGCCACTGAGAAAGGAAGTGGTAAGCCCTCATACAATTCAATTCCAATGTTACCTACAAAGCTATAATATTCCTAAAACAAGGGAGTATAACACATATCCCTATTTAGGGATTGCCTGTCCTCAAAGGGGATTCACACCCACTTGTCCTGTCCTTTAGGGGGTTAAGCTTAGCCGATTCACCTCCCGTGTCCCAAAGGGGGTGGCTCTCCCTTGTGGAGAATGGACGAATATCCCGGATTCGTCACAGAATGCACATATTTTCCCTAATTAGCCTGGACGAGCACAGGCAACAAGCCTGGACAATTTAATTCTGTGAAAGAATTTTTTCCCTACGTCATTTTTAAAATAATGTTCCAATTTGTGCATTTTACAGCACAGATTTCAGATAAATTGGGTAAAAAGCATATCACTGGCAACAGGAACACCAAATGGATCAGAAGAGAATATCAGATTCATAGGAATAAAACACATCAAAACGGACATTAGATGTGGAAACAGCGAAGAAAAACTCAGACAGAAAGAAGCAAGAATAATTTGTTTACTTTGCACAAAGCAGCTTGTTTGGACAGTGATCATGAAATGAATGTGTTCTTGTAATAATGAATGTGTTCTTGTAATGAAACATATTATCAAAGTAAACGACATGCCTTATTAGTGTTCTTGTGTATAGGTCTCCACTATGTACTTACAGAGGGTGTGGTTTACAGTCCCACTGAGGTCTGAAATTCACGATATTGTGAAAAAATGGGATTACAAACACAATATCACATTAAAGTGCAGTGCAGAATGTCGGATCTTGGCGCTACCCTGGAGGACTCGGATTGCAGGCTTATTGAATCCTAAATCTGTCTTTACTGGCCATTGGAGTGAGAGGACTTTGCACTTCAAATACTGTAACTCACGCAGAGCTTGCAGAATGTCATTGTATCAGCGATTCAGGGAGTCTAGTACTACATTTTTCTTTTTTTTGTTATTGCTGTGAAACCCGATGATCCTGCTTCTGAAGCGCTCCATTCATAGTAAGTTTTACAATTGTGTACCATTCACACAGTATTGAGACTTGTTTTGATTTTGCTAACTTCAGTCCATTTACAGGAGAAACGGTCATGGCCACGGCGCTTGGTTGTAAACAGACGAAGCAGGGAGAGGGCAGCTTGGAGACTGAAAATGAACTGCTCACGACTGCCTCATGTTTACAGATGGAATCTTTAAGTGCTGTGGACAGTCCAATAACGTCCCTCAAACAATAATCTAAACAATCAAAGATCACCTCGTTTAATCAAAGCCAAGTGCAACTCCTGGTGTGACTCTGACCTTGTCACCCTTAAACGCAAGTGCAAGGTGGCTGAAAGGAAATGGCTAGATTCTTGTGCATCCTCTGACAAACTGGCCTACCGCCTGCTCCAAAGGCAATACCGGCTCTCTGGCCGCACTAAGAAGAGAGTCCACATCCAAGCCTGCGTCTCTGCGGCATCTAACAACTCGACCAAACT
Organism: Ambystoma mexicanum; assembly: GCF_040938575.1. NCBI lineage: Eukaryota > Metazoa > Chordata > Amphibia > Caudata > Ambystomatidae > Ambystoma > Ambystoma mexicanum. The sequence goes on from NC_090921.1 coordinate 312,012,917, forward strand.
CTTTAAAATGTGCAAGGAGCTGGCCAATCCTGCTGCAGTCTCCACCTCTCGTGTCCCCTTCCAGGCCCTCTGCAAGGCCCTGGCTTCTCATTTCATCTCTGAAACCCAGGACATCCTGTCCCTCCTCTCGTTCTCAACTCCTCCTCCTCCCTCTACTCTCTCCTCTACCTCTGGCCCCCCTGTGGCCACCTCTCCCCCCTCTTTCTCTTCCTTTGCTCTGTTCTCTCCTGATGAGGTTTCTAGACAAGTCGGATCTAGGAAAGTCTCGTCAAAACAGGTTCTTCCCTGTTCTTCCAAAACCATGAAGGACCACATTGACACCCTTGCTCCAGCCCTGGCTGACTTCTGCAACCGCTCCTTCACCACTGGAGCCTTCCCTTCCCCCCTGAAGCACTCTGTTTTGCACCCTCTTCTCAAGAAACCCTCACAACCTCTCCAGCCCGGCTAATTATCGCCCGATCTCCATCACTCCTTTCCTGGGCAAACCCCTGGAAAAGATGCCCATCTCCCAGCTTAATATTCACACTGAATCTGTTAGTTGTCTCCATGACCATCAGTCTGGCTTCAGAGCAGCCAGAAGCACAGAAACTGCCCTCCTGAACATCTGTGAAGACCTGCTCTCAAACTTTGTTCTAATCTCCGCTCTCTCCTCATCTTACTCAATCTCTCTTTTACCTTTGACACAGTCAACCATGCCATCCTGCTCAATAGTCTCCGTGATAACCTGGGTATCACCGATAAGGCCCTGGCCTGACTGAACTTGTTCCTCTCTGATCGACCCTTCCAGGTCCAACTTGGGTCCGTCCTTTCCTCTTTCTCACTGTCTACCTGTGGTGTTCCCAAGGATTCTAACCTATCTCCCTGGCTGTTCAACCAATACCTGGCACCTCTCGTCCACCGAAATGCTGCTCTCTGCTCCAACTAGCAGTGCTATGCAGATGACACTCAGCTCATTTTCAGGCTCCCCTCTGCCACCTCTTCTCATTCTCTCATCTCTGACTGTCTGTCTGCTATCCAGGAGTGGTGTGCCGCCAACAATCTCTGCCTTAATGCCAGTAAGACAGAGATTCTCCTCCTTTCCTGTCACTCTCTGGCCCTCTTCCTGGTCCCACCTGTGAGGCTCAGAACCTCAGGGTCATCCTCGACTCCACACTCTCCTTTTCTCATCAGATTTCTGACATCTCTAAGAAGTCAAACTACCAACTGCACCTCCTCAGGGGTATTCTTCCTTTCTTCTCCTTCTCCCAGAAGCTCACTGTCTCTAGAGCTCGGGTTCTCTCTAGGCTGGACAACTGCAACTGCCTCTTTCTAAATCTGCTTGCTTCTACTCTTCGCCCTCTACAAATGACCCATGCATTTGGTCGGATCATCACATAATAACCTTCTCTATCAAAGCCAATACACCTCACCTGGCGCCTATCATCGCCCCAGCTACCAGCACGAGAAATAAGAAAGATATTACACCTGACAAACTCTTACCCATACTACTCCCCATCCTGAACAATATCGACTCAGAGGCTGACCCCACAGACTCAGTGGATATCTACAACCAGGCTATACTTAAAGCACTGAACACCATTGCCCCCCTAAAATTGCGGAAACCCAAACCACAGCGTCACCTTAACACTTGGTTCACGCCGCAGCTAAGAGAATTACGCAAAGCTAAGAGAACCGCAGAGTCACATTGGAAAAAACATCCCACAGCATCCAATAAGACTGAGCTAACCCTAGCCTCCTCTAGTTACAAAGAAGCCATCTTTATTGCTAAAAAGGACACATATAACAAAAGGATTACACAAGCGGAATCCAACACAAAGGAACTCTTTAAGATTTTGAAAGAACTAGAATCCCCCATTGCCCCCATAGACAAATATGTTACAGATGCACTATGGTGTAGTAATATTCAGAAGGCCTTATTAGATAAAATAGCTTGCCTACAATCTAAAATCAACGCAAAAAAATCCCTGCTACTTGCTGACCCGGACTACAAACAATTACCTAACAAATCACCTACCTTTAAGTCAACTTGTAAACCTTTCAGCTTCTCACCCCTCTCAATCTGGGAAGTAGAAAACATCATCAGGAAACTTAAACCTTCAAATTGCCAAGGTGATGCCTGCCCTGCCCCGATCCTCAAAGCTGCTGCGCACGACCTGGCACCATTCATAACCAACCTCATCAATGCCTCCTTCAAAACTGGAGTAGTGCCTGATAACCTAAAAGATGCGTGGGTCATCCCACTCCTTAAAAAACCTACTCTTGATCCAGCCAACCCGTCTAACTATAGACCGATAACAACTGTACCTTTCTTATTAAAAATACTGGACAGAGCAGCCTATTTACAAATACAGGCCTACTTAGAATCAAACAATCTCCTAGGATTTAGGCAGTCAGGTTTCCGACCGAGACACGGTACGGAAACTGCATTAATAGATCTCACTACCCAGATCCAAATCCTGAAAGACAATGGTAAACTTGCACTCCTCTTATTACTTGATCTGTCAGCAGCTTTTGACCTGGTCAACCATCAAACACTCTGTCACCACTTGAAAACTGCAGCACACTTCTAAGACGCAGCCACAGCCTGGATTAGTTCCTTCTTGGCGAACAGAACCATGAGGGTCTTCTCTCCCACTGATTCTGCTGAACCTTCACCAGTACCCTGTGGAGTCCCGCAAGGCTCCTGCGTGTCCCCGACACTCTATAATATATTCACAAAGCCCCTCTTTGATATCCTTGACTATCTGGGTGTCACGTATACCAATTACGCGGACGACACCCAGATACTCATTCCTATCTCGGGGAACTATGAAACAGACAGCAAAACCCTTAATGAAATCTACTCAGTAATTCAAGCATGGATGGCACATCATGGACTCTGTCTCAATGACGAAAAAACCGAGTTGATCATCCTTGGCACTCACGCCAAACTCAAAAATCTCAATCCTGCATTTAAATCCTTCACCATAGATGGCAATCTCATCCCTGTGTCAAATAACACCAAAACCCTTGGGGTTTACATCGATGCCACCTTATCCTTCTCCAAACAAACTAATGCAGTAGCATCATCAGCAGCTTACACCTGCAAGCTGATCACTGCATGTAGGCCATTCATCTCCTCACCCAATTGCATTACTCTTGCTAGAGCATTAGTCCTATCCAAGATAGACTATTGTAATGCCCTTTACTTAGGCACTAGCTACAAAAATATCAACAAACTGCAAGTAATTCAAAATAATGCCATTAGAGCTGCCCTCAACATCCCCAAAAAGATGCACATCTCGGAGACCAGACGCAAACTATGTTGGCTTTCAGTCAAGCACAGAATATCCCTTAAAACTCTGGCCCTTACACATAAAGCCAGGGCCAACCTTGCACCAGCCTACCTCACCAACCAATTTACACCTCACACTTCTTCAAGACCACTTAGAGCAGCACAAGCTAACACTATGTCCATACCGAGATTTAAACTTCATAACTCGGGTGGTGCTAGCTTCCCTGTACAAGCCTCTAAATTATGGAACACAATACCTGTGCTTTTGCGAGCAGAACCTTCATTTAACCTATTTAAACATAACACGAAGTGTTGGCTTCACAACATGGACTCTATGACACCCTAACCGCCTGATCCCAGCATGATCGACTGTCACTGGCACACTTTTGTAATTAATGTACTTATACTAGACTATGTATATATGCATTTGCATGACTAAGTTTGTACCCACCTGTAACTGCAATGTAACGTAACCCTTATTGACTGCTTTCAATTGCAACTGTAACCAGATCTAACTTATGCGCTCGTATGCCCCTGGGCCTGGCTTCGCTTTATAAATAAAATAAATACAAATACAAATCATCCAGAACAGGACTGCAAGACATTTCCTTGGCCTCAAGCCCAGGATCATATCTCTCCAGCACTGAAATCTCTGCATTGGCTCCCAGTGGCTGCAAGAATTAAGTTCAAGACCCTCTGCATTGTCCACAAGACCTTCTGGGACCTCAATACCTCCAACTCTCTCTTTGCAAAAACCTTCCTACTCAATCTCTTTGATACTCCACCTCCAACTCCCTCAGGGTCAGTCGCTTCTCCAAGCAACGAGTTGGTGGTAGATCTCTTTCTTCGGCTGAGGCCTCCCTCTGGAACAGCCCACCTGCCTCTCTGAAACTTAAGGAGAACCATCTCCGGTTCCAGAAGCACCTCAAGACCTTCCTCTTTGCTTCTGCCTTCTCTCTTGCTCTCCCCTTCTGATTTCCTGTCTGATACTGCACTGGTCCCCTAGCTACCCTCTGATTCGAGCCCATGGCCCTGCCCATCCATTTGCACACCCGCACTGCCTCCCGACAACCCTTGCACTTGGGTCTATATCTGTAACCCTACAGTCCCCCCTACCTGCACTTTTGGACACCTGCTGTAGCACTTACACTTGCACCTGCCACCTACTGGCCGCACATCTTGTTATTTTTTTGATCCCATGTACAGCACTGCCCCGTACCCTTTTCCCTGGCACTTTTCCTCTCCCCCCTCGCCTGCACTTGTGCGATCTCAATGTCACTTGTCCAAGTGAGATCGCTGTCTCTGTCTTCCCTCTGTTCCCCCTTCCTTGCCTTGTCGCGCCTTACAAATGTCGTATCATATCATATCATATAGTCGAGGTAATAGAAGCTTCTCATAACATCAATTCATCAGTTTTAACAGGACTAGACAGATCGGACCCGCAAAAAAACGATGCCTTGCCCAGTGACACAGTGACCTTTGTCCCCAATTTAGATCACAAACTTGGCAGTCTCTGGCCAGATCACTACTACTGAGACTGCCATTCATTGTGGCAGTACTAGACAACAGTCTGAATTGATTAAAGGTTTAACATATGCAAAGGATGACTCTATCATCTTGGATGAGTCTTTACTTATCCTCTGTAGAGACATGGGTGATTTAACGAACAATGGCAATTCACCCCCAACATTTGATAAACCTACTATTCAGACTGGGGCCGTTTGCAGGACAATTTGGGAGGGGTTTCAAGCTAATATTAACACTCACTTTGACTCACAGCTTGAAATTGATTTCTTTAGGCCTAAAAACACCCAAATAAGAAGATCTTGTGATGTTCTGCCTAACCTTATCTGTCTTGGTACCGGTACTTGAAAACTCCTCCATCAGTGAATTTGACCATCTATGGGAGAATAGTAACACCTTTGCTGTTAAAGTGGGCTATTTAAAATTGAATTGGCTAGCTTTCGAGGATGACCTGGTCTTCTTTGATAAGACCCCTATAGGTCTCCAGAGAAAGCCAAGCCTATTGTATCAGTACGTATATAATAACAACCTACTTGTAAATGGCCAAAAGTCCAAAATTGCCATTTTTACTACCAAGACAAAACCCAAGACGAAATTAGCAAAGAAAGACTCGACCGAGTGCTCTTCCTGAGATACCTGGGCTACAATCTAGCTAACGGCAGTTCCCTGGCTGCATGGACGGAATGTCTGAAAAACAAGGCACAACCTTTATTTTCCCAACTAAAAGGTCTATATAAACAACTGTGGAAATGTTCTATGCTCTCTTTTTTTAGATTCTATATTGTTAGGATTTTACCTATTCTGTTGTATAGCTTAGATATAACTAAAGTGGATCTGAGACTATGGGCCTCATTACGAGTATGGAGGTAGCCATGGTGCTATTAGCGCCATGGCTGTCTCCATACCGGGCATTAATACCGGGTTCCTGCAATGAGGAATTAACGGGTCATTTCGACATTGGAGGACCCGGTAATTCCTCCTTGCAGGAACCCATCCCCATTCCCATTTGAGCCCTGATAGGAGGCTCCATCCCCCATAGGGGGCTCAATGGGAATGGGGAGGGAGCTAATAACGGCGCCGTCAATAACGGCCCATTATTAGCTCCCTCTTCCCCTCGCGGGACCCGCTAAGGATGCCTGGTTTTACCAGGCGTCCTTGGCGAGTCCCGCAAAGGGAACCTTGTAATCAGCGCTCCCGTAATGAAGGGTGCCGGTCCCATACCGGCACCCTTCACTACGGGAGCGCCAGGGTTATAATGAGGCCCTATATCTAAATGTCATTCAGGGACAGGTTTCGAAAGAGACAATGGGTCTCGCAAATTCGCTCCCTAATGTGATACTGAGGCATGAACTGGGGATATCGTCCATGCACAAAAGACATCTGTGGAGACAACTGTCTAGTTATGCCAAGATCATTTCCCCCCTAATTCTCTGTATATCGATCTAAAAATAATGGCATCCGAGAGATCTGTAGAACCCATTAATGCCACAAAGAGGAATATGATCAATCTTTTGGATCGCATCAGCTCTTCAGAGGATGAATGTATCATTCTCTCTGCTACTACCAAATACAAATTGTTCAGGTGCGACTGGGGTGAAACTATTGAGCAATTGGGTACATATAGCTCATACAGAGAGTATGCAAAGTTCCCTATGAAAAAAAGGTGAATTGCCAAGATGTCTCCAAATCTTTCCTTGTAATTTGGTTCTCTCTATGTACCTTTGCTTTCATGATTGGAATAAGCAGCAGGATCTAGTTCTAGACAGTTTTTTTATGTAAAGGTCCTGCTATCTTGGAAACTATAAGGCATCTGCTTACTGCCTGTCCTATGTTGACAAATATTAGAAACTGTCATTTCAAAGAAACTGTCTTGATGGGTTCTGAATTTTGGGGGGCTACGTTTTGGTCACGTCTCATGTGGGGCAATAAAATCCCATTAAACTTGCCCTCGATCGATTTCTTGAGGAGGTTTTTGTGAGTATTGATTCGTGAGTGTGGAATTGGGGTTTTATGGTTTTTAATTGCCTACATTTTCTGGGTGCAGGACGATATTGTTGAGGTTTAGGAAGCTGTAACATTATATTTTAAATTGATTCGTTTGTTCTGTATATTAATTGTCTTTATGTTTGTGCAAAGGTATATACATTTCTGTTTATAATGTGGGTGAAGGTTGTAAATGTGAAAGGTTTCTTTTGGAAACCACAAAACAATTGTAATGTATTTTTCTTTAATGCATATTACTGTGGGATAATCGGGTGGAAAGTATTCCATGTGTATATTTTAGAGATTGGTTCCTCAAAATGACCTTAAATAATGCTTTGGATTTTTCCCCAATAACCTTTAATAGTATAAGTATCATTGATGTCCGCAATTCAAGATATTATCAAAGATTTGGACTACACAGACAATATTATATTATAGCGGGAGAAGAGAGAGGGTATTACCATAGATTTGTTTTACCAAATAACCTTAACATAATGTTTTAGATTTGTTTCACCAATAACCTTGACTAATGCTTGAGTTCTGGGATTCGAACAAATGATACGTTTTTCTCAAGTTGTGAGGGCACTTTTTACTCACTGAACAAGACGTTTTCCAAATCACTGTACAAGTTGACATCTGCCAGGATATGTATATATGGTTTCATGATCCTGTGATACCAACCACTTTACTTCCGTCCATCTTACTACATTATATTTTAAACATAATGGGGGACTTCTCTGTGTTTTGTTTACCAAATTATCAACACTAACTCATAGTTTAGGAAAATCTCTATTAATTATTCCAAAATGTATTTTTTTAAACCCTGTTAGTGTCAATAACAGTAGAGATTATTCACTAAGTAACAAAATATCCCCAAACTTCATTACAGTACTGTAGCATTACATGGCACTTCACACTTCATGGCGTGAAACAAGATGGCAGCATCCACAAACATGTAGAATGGTGCAGAGACCTAAGGATTGTCTCCAAACCATTGAATTATGAAATGCAGACAAAATCATTTATGGACCATGATGTAGGAAACAGATGAGACCATCATAATACTTCATTAAGGCAACTTATTTAGAACCCAAAAAGAGTATGGCACAACTCTAATTGAGGATAATCTTTTCAGGGAATCGGACAAGATTTCTGGCTCCAGACGCTCTTTGATACAATAATAGATTAAACCGATTTGAGTCTCAACTAATAACACTTATTAAGTGTAACCATTTGGTCCATATCATTATGTACATGAAGGGATATTAAAAAAAACTGTACTTGTCATAGTTCAATTGTAGAGCCTTAATCAACACCTTTTTTAAGGAGAAACACTAGCACGTGCATAAATGTAAAATGTCGGCTGTTGTTAGTATCCATGTTACTACATAACTTGGATCATGAGAGGTCACATATGTGGCTTTTAATGCAATATATAATTGATATAAAATTGTTATAAATAAAATGAGGAGAAACAGATCCAAGAATGAATACTCTGAGAACTTTCACATTTGGGCCATGTGGATTTGTTTTCTTACAATGTAAAGCCATGTTTATGCTTCCTGTACCTAATATATGCCGGCACACAACTGTAAAAACACTTTTTCATATTGGCTGTGCCCAACATACATATAGCATGCCCCTGAAAAAACACACTGGGCCTTATTACAATTGTGCTAGTCCGGAAACAACGGTGCCTGGTGCCAGTAAGCCTACCGGCACCGTTGTTTCCGGACCAGCACACTACAACTCTGTGGGCGGATACCGTCCTGCCCGCCAGGGTCAGACCTGCCGGGTGGAATGCCACCCGCTCGCAGAGTCCTCACAGGAGTACCGGCAGCATTGTTAACGGTGCTGGTACTCCCGTGTTCCCATTCCTAGAGACTAACAAAATTAACAGCACCTGACTTCCCGGCCACCGGACTCGGAATAGCCCGGTGTCACCGGGAATCCAGGTGCCGGTAATTTTTTACAGGTCCAGCGGCAACCCGCCGGTAGCACTGGCAGAGTTACCGCTGGACCCGTAATGAGGGGCATTGTCTTGCTGGGCAGGCCCAATGTGTATATTAGTGTCTAGGTATGTGATTTAAAAAGTACGAATTTAGCTGGGAAGCAATAGTGGATTCACCCACAGGGTTGCAAGTAGGTCCCGGGGGTAGCTAAAGTCCTGGAATGGGTAGGGAAAGAAGGGTAGGAGGTTGCACCAGAGGAGGAGATGTAAGTTTGTGTGGAGTGATCAATGTATGCTAGCATGCTGTTTCAAGATTACATGTTCCTGCTCGCTGTTAAAATATATGACAGGTTTACCACCCTAAGAACAAGCTTCTATGCTGGCCTGTTCCCATTAAGTTTACTTATTTATTGTGATCAGGGACACCTTTTTTCAGCGTTTCTTAGGAGGCAAGCGCCCATATCCATTCTACACCCCAACCCCTCCCACACTTACCATTGCGCTAAAATGCAATCTACATAATACCCTTATCCGGCGCTCCTTAGCCTCATAATAAAATGCCACGAGAAAAATGCAATGACATGGCTGTTGCACCAAATGCAATAAAATGGCCACACTGAGTTGGACAGGTACAATTTATTGGATTTTTGTAAGTTGTGAACCGAGAGCATAGTATCTTCGTAGCACCTGCGAGGCAAAGGGACATGGAATGCACATGTGAACTTTCACCATCTTTGGAAACACTCAGATCAGGTAAGTTCACAAGGAGGGCAGCAAGGGGGAGATCAACATACTGATGATTCAATGGAGAAGGGTGAAGGGAAGTGCAAGAACATAAAATCAAACAAGGGGGATTTGGGAAGTGTAAGAGCGTACAACAGGTGAGGAGGAAGTGCAACACAGCTAATTAGAAGCGAGCCCGAATGAAGCCAAGTAGCCAGCCAGTTAGAGGGGAACCAGGTAGTCCACATTGAAAGGAGAGACCAGGATTCTAATCCAAGCAATTTCACGAAGAGAAAGATTTGTCAGCTTCTTCTGGAAAGAAAGATTGTTCTCCAGGGATCTGGTGGTAACCAGCAGTTCATACTAGAGGAAGGCTCCATCTACATCAAGATATCTGTCACCTAACCTCTTTTTCCTGAATGCTGAAACCACCATTGCCTTTGAGTTATTGGATCCCAGGAGCCTGGAGGGGAGTAGACCAAGGCATTCTTCTAGTAGGCTCTGTGCATGAGGCAGAGAACTGTGAAATGAATATATGCATTAACAAGCGGCAGTGCAAGGAAAGGAGCGCAGGTATGGTAGCTTCCCAAGGTTGGAGGCTAAGGATTAACCTACCTGCTTACTTCTGTATAGTTTACATTTATTAGATGAGGTTTTTGAGATGCTCGAAATTAGACTGTTGTAATAGTCAACTTATGAAAGTACTTTGCAGGGTCCACTAGAATTCTTTGAGTCATGTCCACGAGTCGAAGGATGTGTCTTAAGCATGAAGCTGAAACTGGGAGTGCATGGATCTGTGGTCTAAACAGTAGGAGACTTCAAAGTTCTTTGCTTAGAGATTTACGTATTGTCTGCATAGGTTTGAAAAGTAGCAGTGTGCAGCATGATGAGATCAGCAAGAGGTTTAAGATACACATTGAAGTGCCATGGAGATAAAATGGACCATGGTCGTACTCCACAGAATTCAGTGGTGGCAGTGGTTAATGTGCAAATAAAAATTAAATGACAGGGCTCAACATCTTTGGATTGCTTGTACCATCTCTGCCCAGAGACAACGCCAGCCATTGATGGCACTATGAGTAGTGGATGGTGTCAGCAGTGGGTGGCGTCAACTGTGGTCGGGGACGGAACAACTGATCCAAAGATTTTACTACTCATAATATCGCCATGATTGCAAATCCCACAGCACATTGTACATATTTGCATTGCGTTGCATTCTGATATTTGTAGTCATCCATACAAGATATGAAAAATTAAGGTACAATGATTTTATTTTTGCTTAACAGATATTTACATCATTGGCAAGTTGGTTTATTATGTGATTTGTGCACTTTTTAAATCATCTCTATAATACATAGCATTCTTGAAACCCAAAACTTAACACATAGTTCTACCAAGTAGACCTGAAAAGATATGTGGTCAATCCGTAAGTGGCAGACTCTTACATTTGGATTCTCCTAGTAACTAAATTGGGTGATCCTGGGCACTTTATCTTACTCTACAGTATATATCAAAATTAAAATTCCTTCAGCGATTCAGTTCTTATTGCCTCCCATCCCAAAGAAGCTCATGTTCCAATGAGCAGTAACATAAATGGAAAGGTGTTAATGCCTTCCATTCACACCATGGCTCATTTTCGGTCATTTGCATGGTGGAGAGGAGGGGAGGAACGTTACTTGCATTTCCACTGCCTCCCTTCCTCTCTGCCTTTCTCTCTCCTATACAATTGCTCCAGCACTTGCTGGTATGGACTTTGATGCCGGTGTAAATGCTGGAGATCCATTGTAAACACTGCCTGACATGCTGGCAGGCAGCATTTCCAATAAAAATTCAACTCTGCCCGACATGTCGGACACCATTTATTTTTGATTGTGAATACTGCTTACTATGCAAACCTTTTTTTTCTAATTGTGAGAGCTGCTTGCCATGTGTATTAAAACAAGCATGCTAGGCAGCCTTTACTTACTTTGCATGGCGCAGCGCAAATTTGTAGAGCAAAAGGCAGCGTTCACACGTGTATGCCAGTTTTTTCATTGCGCTTTTGCCCTCTGCCATGCATATGAAGAAAATGTTGGGTCGGGGAGCTGAATACGACGTATATGTCAACACGTAACGGCTCTCCACCGTCGAATTACGTTATTAATGAAAATGACTTCCAAAGTGTACTTGTTTCTTGGTTTACTCACTTCCCACGATTGCCTCGAACATCAAAGTCTTGTATCACTCCCTGTTACATCATTTTCTGTGATGTCAGGTCCGGTGGTGGCCATACATATGCAGATTAAGGGGCCTGCCCACGTCTTTTTCCTTGAAGCGCCTAGTAACTCCTCGAACCAGCACTATAATTTGATGCCATCTGTAAGAGTTACTTGCAGCGTGTGAATTCCTGCCCGGCATTCAGAAGACATGCATTTCCTGCAGGTCACTGAGCAAGTCAGGCGAAGATTATCATTACCATTAGAGGTACATGCACAGTAGATTTCTATGGAGCATCTCCATTGTGACCGCTGCTTTTTTCAAAGAACAATACTGGGTTGTATTGTATTATTCAACCCCTCCAATTAAAGGAATTTCAATGTACGAATACAAAGGAAGCAAGAGTAAAGTAAATGCAGCAGAAAATGACAAGATGCAAAGATCACTGGTCTTTCAGAGAAGCGGCAGATGACAGAACGCAGGAGAGGACCGCCGGAGCTGTCCAATCATGGCCCTGCAATGTACCTGTGTCACAGAAGGAAACGCGATGCCCCCTACAACTTAGCTCTGAGCTATCCTGGAATACTTTAAATAACAGCCAGCCTTCCGATTGGCGAGGTAAAGCACGCGCACACAGGGGCACCAACGCAGGCGTTCGTGCGTAATTCCTGAAGCTGATAACGAAGTGTTTCGGCTGTCAGAAGGCAGGCGTTCAATGGCTTCTCGAGAAGCTTCCCTTGTTGGCAATGGTGGCCTCTCCTGGAGTTGTTTATTGTTTGCCACGCGTACAAAGCCTCCCTCGGTCTTCTGCACGGCACACTGATGCCCTAGCCGATATTCATTCTCTTTACACTGCACTATAGACAAGTACTGGGGGTGCCAATGGTTTGGGCGTTTAATGCTCTTCTTTGCATTTTGCATTTATGGGCACCAGGGTGCAAGGAGAGGGTGTAATGTTTTGATAGGAGGTGCGGGCATGCAATAGAATACAAAGGTGAAGAGAGGAAGAGGGGAGGCCAAGAGCAAGAAAGGCTGAGAGTGTGAGATATAAAGCGAGAGTGTCAGATGGAGGTTGAGAGGCGTTTGGTGGTAGAGGGGGTAAGGTTGGTGGGTGGGGGAATCAATGGGGTAGGGTGGGTTTGGAATAAAGGGTGTAGGCTTGGTAAGGCTAGAGAGAGAGATAGATGTAGGGTGCATGTGGGGGGTAAAGAGAGAGGGGGTTGGGTTGGTGTTTACTGCTGTTCTTTCCATCTGCATTTATAGGCACCAGGGCACAAGGAGGAGAGTGCAACGTTTCAAAGGAGGATGTGATAGAGGGTGGCGGGTGTGCAATAGAATAAAAAGGTGAAGAGAGGAAGAGGGGAGGCCATTGATAGAGGGTGCAATTGGTGATGAGCAAGAGGAAATATGAGCAAAAAAGGGTGAGTAAGGGTAAGAAATAAACTAAGAGTGCCAGAGGAAGGATGGGGGGTAGGGTGGGTGAAGTAGAGAGAGAATGGATAGGGTGGGTGGCATAGAGAGAGGTTAGGGTGGGGTATAGAGAAAGGGGGTAGGGTGGGTGTATTCAAGAGAGGGAGACAGAGCTGTAGGGTGGGTAGGATAGAGAGATAAGCAGTAGGATAGGTGGGGTAGAGAAAGAAGGGGCGGTGTGAATGGGTGACTAGAAGTGGTAGGGTGGATGGGGTAGAAAGAGGGGTAGGGTGGCAGTAAAGAGAGAATGGCAGTGTGGTGGTAAAGAGAGAGTGGTAGGTTGGGGGTAACAAGGGACAGGTAGGGTGAGTGAGGTAGAGAGAGTGAGGGGGTGGGTGTAGAGGGGTAGAGGGAAGGTGAGGGTAGAGAGAAGGGGTAAGGTGGGTGGGGTAGGGAGAAAGTAGTGGTAAAGAGAGGGGCATTGGGTGGGGGTAAAGAGAGAGGGTAGGTTGGGGGGTCGAAGGATAAAGAGGGTACAGTGTGTGGTTGAAGGGCAAAGAGAGAGGGGGTTCGGGTGGGTGGGGTAGAGAGAGGGTAGGGTCGGTGGGAGGTGAGAGGGGTTTTGGTGGTAGAGAGAGTGGGAGTAACATGGGCGGGGGTAGAGTGAGTGGAGGGGGGGTGGATTGCCAATCTGTTAAGGATTTCAATCAGGCAACACACCCAGGTCTCAGCCTAGCATGCAATGCACACATGAAAAACTTATTTATTGTGTCTATAGGTTCAATATTCTGAGTGATATAACACTCATATGAAACCCTTCTCAAAATACCCCCTAGGTCACACTGGACCAGGAATCAGGCTGGTTGGTAAGGGTAAATATTTATTTATTTGTTTAAAATTCAAATCAAACACAAATTAAGATATATGGGGCAGCAATCACCAATGTGGTGACAAAACAATCAGAAAGGAAGTAAGGCAATTGAATTCACTTATAGCAATACAGAAGATAACACAGGAAAAAGAACAGTTTTGACTTGTGAAAATATAGCGTTTAAGTTAAGATTCCCGCTGCAAAGTTCTCAATTCACAAATGAGCAATTCTACACAGATGTAAGTAAGCAGCAGGTATTCAGGAATGTAGAACCGAGTACAGTGTTTAAATATAATCTCCCCTCCCCAAACAACAGAGAAAAAAGTTTTGGGAAATTTACACTTTTTAAAATGACATTTGAAAATGGCTTTGTGAAACAATGAAAAGTGTGCAAAAATCCTTAAATTGATTTAAATTCCAAAGAGAGCAACACTGAACAGATCCTAACAAACATAAGCTATCATATGAGAAACAATACACACTTTAGATCAGAATGGGAGTTTGGAAATACTTTGAATGGGAAAACACACATGTAAAACTTTTGCAAATTTGCAAATTCCTGCCTAAATTTCACTATGCGATTTTTAATAGAAATCAGCGCTAACACTGGGGATTACAAACAGGGTTGCAAGAATGGATCTGACAATATTAGAGGTTCTTAAGTTAAAGGGAGGATGAGTTATATATTAGGTTAGGACAAGGCAAATATACTATGGGTCACTATGATTTCTGTTTATACTTACAGTCCACTGTAAAGTAAGATTGGACCATCAGGTTCTGGTCATTACGGATCGGGTCTACAGGCAGCAGGGCACTTCTGGTGGGATGGTCAGCTGGGCGCTTCTGGTCAATTGGACTGCACCTCAGATTGGCCCTTCTGGTCACTGGACACTGTAGATTAGCAGGATTGTGAGTTTCAGCAGGCAAGCATGAATGGTAGCAAGCCAAACTGGATCAGAATTATTTCCCTGAATTTTTTTTTTGGATGGTTCAGGATTTGAGCCTAGCTGAAAAGAGTTCATCACTCAGTTTATGGTACGGTCAGATTTACAATCCTCGCCACACGGCTATGAGAGTCAAAGGCACTTGCCTTTTTCTGGTTGGAAGCCAGAAAGAGCTGTCATATCTTATTATGTGACTTAGGAACTCAATTATTTTGACCACAATTTAAACTTCCCACAAATACACATTTCTATAATTATGCCCTCTAACAAAATCGGACACATACATTACATATTTTGTGGGCTACCTTCACGTCCAATTCCCACGTCAGTGAGAGCTGGCTTTGTCTTTCTGTTGGATTTTGCCAATTTTAATCATAAAGATTTGTCCTAACAATTCCTAATTTGATACATATCTGTGCAATGACCCGTAGAACACGGGTATACAATATTAGATGTGCAACATCAATAGTCTTGGCGCAGTTAGTGTTTCAGTATAACTGTTGTTCTCAATGTAGTACAGGGGTCAATCATGTCTTCAAAGAAATAGCATAACATTAGATATACAACTACCAACTTTTACATTTGTCCTTCTTCATGTGGCAAAGTTACAGATTTTTAAAGCTTAATTACAAATAGGCATTTAACCACCAAAATCCTTAGCAGTTTTTTTTTTTACTTTGCTTTCAACTGGCAACAGCTGTCAAATTCCTTTGATCAGGGTGGGGGTCCTCCTCTTTGAGAGGGAGGTTTCCTGCCCTTCCCCTGTGGGGCTGAGTGTTCAAGCCTGCCTTTGTCCTTGGCTTGACCACAGACGAAAGTCTGATGAGTTCATTGTTGTGAGTATGCGAAAACCTCCCAGCAGCAATTAAGCCTTCCTGCCAGTAGTGAGGTGTCAACCATTCCCAGGCTGAAGCTGTCACATCAGAATTAAATTAACTCCAAACTGGGTTACTTTAGGTTTCACCTACATCTTTCATTAAAGCATATAAATGAACACAGTTTATAGATGGATTTTGACATTTAAAGAATTAGGCCTTTCGCAAAAACATGCCTTTAAACACAGGCGATTTTGCACTTTCTTTCAGGGAAAAACACCTTAAACTGAGTCCTCTTAAATCCAATTTTCTTATGCAGTACATACACATTTAATTCAGCATTATTTCTTTCCTTGAATGCTGGGATTTGTCTGCAGTCTGTAGGTATGTATCCAGCCTTTGCTTGGAGTTCTCTCTGCACAGCTGAAATTGTCACATGTTGCCATTTTTAGCCACATTTTTCCCATGGAACTGAAAACAAATGTTGCTGGGCTGGTTTTTCATGAGATACATTTCTTAGCTGCTGTCAGTCAATGAGGCCCGGCTCCTCTGAGCCACCTGGATGATCTGTGATTTCAGTACACTTTTAATTTCAATGGTTCACTGGAAATGGATGGATCTAGCGCCAAAACAGCACTTTGAAAGTTGCAGAGCTGCATTTTAAAAGGCATTTTCGTTTTTTAGTGCAGTTCTGTGGCCTTGCTTCATGGTAAATGTAACAGCACCCACGGGCATGCTCCTGCAGCGAGAATTCTGTTTTCACCCCCACTTTGACTGTGTGTGGCAGGGGTGTGCAGCGTTTTGTGGTTGTGACCCACACGCAGTTTTGCAGATTTTTGCGCGCACAGGGGTTAGCGCATCCATTTTTGGCTGTTTTTTTCCCCATTTGTAAAGTAATGCAGTGGGGCACGTTGGAATGGATAAAAATATCCCACATAAGCCCCCCCCCGACTTCGGCTTGACTTCTAGTCGTGGGGAAGTCGGGTACGTGGGATTTTTCTTTCTGTCCATGTGAAGAACACAGGTTTCTTCCAGTGTAGGTTCTTCTCCCGTCAGCGATTGATGCAACATTCTCTCCTCGCCGACTCTGGTTGGAATAAGAATGCTACCCCCGTCTGCTCTCATGCTTTCTTTTCCAGTGTGGAGCGACACTCCGGATCTCTTTGGTTTCTCCTCCCGGGTCCCCGAGGAGGTCCTCCTTGGTGCTTGGGTATACTTAGTGCCAATACTAGAAAACAGAACATAAACCAGTTATGAACATTTTCCCACTACTGCTCCAATGGGGATTTTTTGCAGTGGGATAGACGCATGCATTCAATAACAATTTACAATATTCCACGCATGTATTCAATAACAATTTAATATTACTCGCTTGTATTCAATGACAATTTAAAAATGTCCTAGGTTTCTGGATTCTCTCCCTCTGTGTTTTCTGTAGGCTCTTCTATTTGCCGCAAAGTATGCCTGGGGTGGCAACTCTTTAGCTGGTTTATGTGGACCCGATTTTTCTTTCAGCAAGTCACATCTCGGGATGCGGGTTCTGTAGGTGAGGTCTGGGATGGTGACCTCTTCTTCATTTCTGTACTTCCATTTCCTACCATAGCGCTGGGCTGACTGGAAGGCTTTCATTAGGATTGCCAGGACCCTGAGATTTACTCTCCAGTTGGGACCGGGCCTGGTAATAACTGGGGTCCAAATTAATCTCGAGTTGGTTGAGGAGGTGACTGCCCATATAAAAGGCGGAAGGAACACCTTGCACGACCCAAAAACTATGTACTATGCTTTTCTAATCTCTAGAAATTTTGATTGTGCAACTGCTAAGCAGAAGATGTTTGGAATGGGGAGTTTCCAGTCCCCAAACCCATGTACCAATTGACTCAACAGCGGGCAGGGTCTGGTCTTTTGGAAGTTTCTTGAACAATACTTCACTGATGAAGCTTTCTTCACTATTCAAGTCAACTCGGGCGAGAACATACTCCTTCCCGTAATTTAACTGAAACGGGAGGAAGAGCTGTTCACCCTTCTTCAGAATGCCAGCTAAACTTAGTGCTGGTTTGATATCAATATTGGCTATGGAATTGGGATTTTCTGATTGTGAATTAGTATAGAATTTTAGAGTATTTCCTTCCAGTGTGGAATGCCACTTGAGACTGGAGGGAAGGTTAATTTGCAGAAATGGAGAGGAGTTCCAACCCCCAGTTTGTTGTCCCACAGCAATGATGGTAACGTCGGGTATTTATTTATTTTGAAGATGAAACTTAATTTGGTCTGGTTTTTGTTCAACCATGTGGCATGTGCCATTTAGGCTAACATGGTTGACACTGTTTTAATTTGATTGGCCTGTGAGTCTGGGTCCAGAGTACCTTATTGACACAGTCTATTAGGGGAGACTACCTTTGCAGAATGTCATTCCCTAATAGACAGGGGGTTCCCTCTGGGGCCACGACTATGACCGGGTGCTTCATTTTGTGTCGCCCAATTTTAATTTCCAGCTCTGCAGACCCCTCGACAGGAATTTCCTTCCTGTCAAAGTTCTGGAGTTGTCCAGGAAGAGGGGTGAGAGGGATCTGGTGCCTCTCCCCCCTTCCTGAATTTAGCTGCTCAAAGATCCTCTTTGACAGCAAAGTTGCTTGGGATCCAGTGTCCACCAGTGCTGGAATTTCACATTGCCCTTGCACTTGGATGGAGGTGTAGAATCTACCTTCTTTCTCCTCCAATGTGCAAAGGTAATGAGCGTTCTTGGTAAGCTGGGTGGTCAATTTACTTATTTCTGACTTTGACACCGGGATAGTGGGGTCAAGAGTTGGTGATGGAGTTGGGAATGTGGCAAACATTTTTGACACACCACTATTTGGGGAGTTTGGGGCTCCCCTTTTTCTGATTCTGGGCTGCCCCCCCCTTTCTGGAGTCAGTCACCAGAAGTGGTTGGTGAGGTTTGGGGTTCCTTTTGTGCTGGTTCTGGGCTGCCCCCCCCCCTTCTAAGAGGCGGTCCCCAGAATGGAGTTGGGTAGTTTGGGAATCTGAGCAGGAAATTTCACACTAATTGATTCGAGGAGTCTCGGACTCCTCCTTTTCTGATTCAGGGTGCCCCCCCCTTTTTGGAGACAGTCCCCAGAATGGCTTTGGGGAGCTAGGGAATCTTCTTTCTCTGGTTCTGGGCCGCCCCCCACCCCTTTGGAGGCAGTCACCAGGATAAGTTTGGGCATGATTCTGTGTGGGAGCTTGGGGATCTGCAAAAAAATTATGGCAGTTGGATATTGAGGGAGTTTTGGGCTCCCCTAGTTCTGATTCTGGCCCCCCCCTTTTTGGAGGCAGTCACCAGAATAGGTTTGGGCAAGAGAGAATGGCAGTGTGGTGGTAAAGAGAGAGTGGCAGGGTGGGGGTAACGAGGGACAGGTAGGGTGAGTGGGGTAGAGAGAGTGAGGGGGTGGGTGTAGAGAGAGGGGGTAGGGAAGGTGAGGGTAGAGAGAAGGGGTAAGGTGGGTGCGGTAGGGAGAAAGTAGTGGTAAAGAGAGGGGCATTGGGTGGGGGTAAAGAGAGAGGGTAGGTTGGGGGGTCGAAGGATAAAGAGGGAACAGTGTGTGGGTGAAGGGCAAAGAGAGAGGGGGTTCGGGTGGGTGGGGTAGAGAGAGGGTAGGGTGGTTTTGCAAGCAATCATTTTGGGGTTCAATGGTGGGCGATGTTGACTCAGTCCCCACATTGATCCAGTCTTGATTAGGATCTCTCGGGACCCATTTTTCTTTGGGAGGAGTTCCCCCATCCCTGAAGGAGAAGATCTTTTTCCCAGAGTCCTCTGAGGACCCCTCTCCTTCAGATTGGAGGACACTAACCTCCTCCACAAAATGGGTCTGTTTAGGTCCTTTATTTCTCCTACCCGCCCTCTGTTCCTTGGGTTGCAGACTTTCGGGGGCAGGAGATTTTGGTTCTGGTTCCTGGGTTTCCAGGGGCTTTTCACAAGTGGGGAAGGAAGCTTCCTCTAAGGCTTTTTACACCACCCTTCCCCCGTGCCTCCTCCTTTGCAACCGGTGGGTTATCGAAGTTCTCTGCCTGTCATTGTTCTGGAGTACCAGACTCTTGGTTTGTGGAGTTCTGAGATGTCATGTTCATCTGAGGGTTCTGCTGAGCCCCCAACATGCGACCCAGATCCTGGGACAAGTTCTGGACCTGGCGCTCCAGTTGGGACACCCGCTCTGGCTGGTATAGGGGTCTCTGGTCTATCCTAGGTGGATCACGGGAAGGGTAACTGTCCCTCCACCCTTGGCCTCCCCTCTCCCAGATTGGGCTGTCTGGGCTTAGGGAAGTGGGGAAAGAGAGCAGGGTTGTTTTGTGGTTTGAAGTTTTGAGGGTACCAGGGAAAGAAACTAAACCCGGCATTTGGGGGATTACTGCCCTCCTGCGGAATGTTAGGAGGGAAGTTTCCTGGGTTGATACCTACCTGGTTGGATCCCCCCCCTTGGGCCTGGGGAGTCCCCACATACCCCAGGATGGCTTTGTTGCCCTTGTATCAGAGGCTAATGTAATCAGGGGAGTTAGGGGTCCCATTTGTGGCATTACCTCCCTGACTACCCATCTGGGATTGGCCCAAGGGCCTTCTGGATCTTTGGTTGGGTAGGTTCTGTACTGGTATATTTTTAGGCCCCCCCTCATCTCCAGATCTAAAATGGGGGCAACCTTCACCTCTGCCACCTTAGCAGCAGCAGGGGTGTTGGCTGGTTTGGGGTTTTTATTGGTGTTTTTGTTCTCTACAGGTTTCTGCACTTCATAAATACGGGTCGCCTGTTCAATGACCCAGTCCAGTGATCTCTTTTCATTAAATTCCCTCACCAGCTGGGTCATGATGTATCTGGGGAGTGCATGGAAGAAGGTCTTAATGAACTCCCTACTGTCTGTGCACACCCTCCTGGTGGTCTGCGCAAAGGCACAGTTTAGCTCTTGTACAAATTCTTGTGGGGCCTGATCTTCCCCACACTGCAGATTGTAGGCCATCTTGCAGGCCTCTTGGGGTTTTCTATGGACAGAGAAGTGTTTTAAGATAGCTGCCCTGTAGGTGGACCATCATGAGTGGTTATGATTCTCCAGCCCCGCAAAGAAGCTGGAGTACTCAGGGGAGAATGTTCATTTTACATATTGGATGCAACTTTGACTATCTTTCAGTTGAAAAGTATCCATCATCTGTTTGTATAACTCAAGGTGTTCCCAGACTGAATATTTTGCATTTTTGTGAAAGGGAGTTTTAATGCTCCTAATGTGCTTGATCTGTTTCAGGGGATCTTTTTGTAGAGCCCTCTTGATTGTGTTGGCCTTTTTCGTCTTAGTCACCCGAGTCCACTCATCCTCTGACTCAGAGACACTACTACTGGAGGTGGCTACCTGATCCTCTAGGCTCTCCCTGATTCTTGCGATCTTGAGAAGGGCTTGCAGAATGTGGGGGCCTAGTTTCCTGATGCCTGTGGCGCTCAGAAGAGTCTTCTGACTCTTCCCCTGCTCCCAGGAGTGGCAGAGTACCACCCCCACTGCCCTAGCTGGGAAGAGGTCTTTAGGATACTATTTTTGGGCTTGATTTCCTGGAGTTCCCCACCAAATTTTACAAACTGATCCTTTGGTAGGCAGTATTTTTGAGGATCCAATTCCCTGACTCTCCCCTCACAGGAGTCTTCCTGATCAGAGAGGTTAGCCCTAATATTTGGGGATCTGTACAGAGACGCCCGTCCATCAATTTCTGGGAGGCGCTGACCTGTCAGTCCCATGTTACCAATTCTGCTGAAGTCTACTATCCCCATGGCCATTGGTTCATATGAGCCAGTGGACATGAAGCTAGCAGAGTCCATGGTACTGAATTAGAGTCCCTGAGGACAGGGGTCCTGATGTGATGCTCAGGGGTTCCTCTGTCCCTCCCTACCTCTTCTCTTTCAGCCCCTATTCCCTGGTGATATGCCAAAATCTGAATCTTTTGCTCCTCTATCAGGGCCTTACTGTTCTCAATAATTCACTTCTGCATTGCTATCTGTTTGTGGAGCACATAATTCTTTTCACAGAGAGTCCCATTGTCTCTCATGGGAGTGCGCGGGAAGTTTCACACGCGATTGGCCCTGTGCGAGTGGGGTACGTGTATTACTGGGGTTCGCGGGAAGTTTCACACGCGAAAGGGCCTATGCGAGTGGGGTACGTGTATTCCTGGGTGTGCGCGGGGAGTCCTACACGTGAATTGGCAGTGTGGGTCCTCCCAGGTGTTCCCTCTACACCCTCCACGGCCTCTGCAGGCAGCCCACACCACAGGGGACTACCCTGCACCCCTGGTCATGTCCCGCAGGTAACCCATCCACCATGGGCATGCCCCCCAGCAGCCACATGTCAGCTTGCACTACTGATCACCAACTCATGTCCCCTTGCACCCCCACCCCCCAGCAGTCAGGGGCACCTGCCAGCAGGCCCCCACTCATGTCCCCCTGCACCCCCACCCCCCAGCAGTCAGGGGCGCCTGCCAGCAGACCCCCACTCATGTCCCCCTGCACCCCCGCCCCCCAGCAGTCAGGGGCACCTGCTATCAGGCCCCCACTCATGTCCCCCTGCACCCCCACCCCCCAACAGTCAGGGGCACCCTCCACCAGGGCCCCACTCATGTCCCACACATGTCCCCCTGCACCCCCACCCCCAAGCAGTCAGGGGTACCTGCCAGCAGGCCCCCACTCATGTCCCCCAGCATCCCCACCCCCCAGCAGTCAGGGGCACCTGCCATCAGGCCCCCACTCATGTCCCCCAGCACCCCCGCCCCCCAGCAATCAGGGGCACCTGCCAGCAGGCCCCCACTCATGTCCCCCTGCACCCCCACCCCCCAGCAGTCAGGGGCACCTGCCAGCAGGCCCCCACTCATGTCCCACTCATGTCCCCCTGCACCCCCACCCCCCAGCAGTCAGGGGCACCTGCCAGCAGGCCCCAACTCATGTCCCCCAGCACCCCCACCCCCCAGCAGTCAGGGGCACCTACCAGCAGGCCCCCACTCATGTCTCCCAGCACCCCCACCTCCCAGCAGTCAGGGGTACCTGCCAGCCGGCCCCCACTCATGTCCCCCAGCACCCCAACCCCCCAGCAGTCAGGGGCACCTGCCAGCAGGCCCCCACTCATGTCCCACTCATGTCCCCCTGCACCCTCATCCCCCAGCAGTCAGGGGCACCTGTCAGTAGGCCCCCACTCATGTCCCCCAGCACCCCCACCCCCAGCAGTCAGGGGCACCTGCCAGCAGGCCCCCACTCATGTCCCACTCATGTCCCCCTTCACCCCCACCCCCCAGCAGTCAGGGGCACCTGCCAGCAGGCCCCCACTCATGTCCCCCAGCACCCCCACCCTCCAGCAGTCAGGGGCACCTGCCAGCAGGCCCCCACTCATGTCCCCCAGCACCCCCACCCCCCATCAGTCAGGGGCACCTGCCAGCAGGCCCCCACTCATGTCCCCCAGCACCCCAACCTCCCAGCAATCAGGGGCACCTGCCAACAGGCCCCCACTCATGTCCCACTCATGACCCCCCTACACTAAATAAAGATGCACAATCATGGCCCACTTCTACACCAAAAAACCACATCACGCCACCCCATTCTTGAGACGCAATGATTTCCCAATCCACCCCACACTGACATGCCTATCTCAAGACACAAACCAAAACTCAACTATGTACATCAACACATGTCCATCATACACATACACTGGTTGGCATTGCTTGTGTAAACCCACATTTTCACATGCATCAACCCAATGAGCGAATCCCACACATGGAACTAAAATATGAAAATGTATTATGTACATAAATAAATAAATGAAATGAAAGCATACCAAAATATCAAACATGAAATGAAAAGCATGTGAAAAAGAAGAGTGAATGAAAACGATAACCAATCCAAAAAAAAATTTGAAAGAAAAACAGTCCAAACTCTCCCTCCACCAACGCAAATCCAAAGGAAAGGTAAAAAAAGATATCCATTGTTTCATGTTCATAATGAAAAATAAAAAAGAGAAATCAATCCATAGTACAAATATTTACAATACATTGTCCTGAAAAAAAATCCATTGCTCCATGTCCATAATGAAAGAAAAAATCAAAATTAATCCATGATCTAACTACATACAATCCATTGTCCAAAATAAAAATCCATTAATCCATGTGCAAAATTACAAAAAAGAAATCAATCCATTGTCCAACGATGTAAAGGGTCCATGATCCCAACCAAACAAATGAAACCTACCTAAGAAACTACCTAAAAATAAAACTATATACAAATGTGTCTGGCATTGTCCATTGGCCACAAATAAAAGGAAAAGGAAAAGGAAACCTAACTCTAAAAACTATTTACAATGGCAGCGGGCTAGTCCGACGGCTCACTTTTGGATGTCCCGGGCCAGGGCATCATCGAACTCCTGCTCAATGTCCTGGAGGCGGTCCTCTTCCATGGCCCCCAGGGTTCGCAGGGACGACAACATGTTCTCCTCCAACTCCCTGCAAATTGCCTCGAGGCACTCGGCCCGCCTCAGAGCCCTACGCATGGAGTTCTCCGCCCTGACCATCGTGAGCCGTGCCTCTTCTGCCCGCTGCCGCTCCGCATCTATAGCATGGCCTAACCGCTGCCACACGGAAGACACTTCCAGTCCTGGGTCCTCCTGCCCTCTGGCCGATGCCTGCCCCTCCGATGTCGAAGGCCCTGAGCCATCATGGCTCCCACCTTGTTGCTGCTGCTGTGCCTCTGCCTGTGCCCTGGCTCTTGCTGCCTGCACATCCTCCTCCGGCTGGGGTGCAGTTGTTGAGGTGGCCACCCCTGCTGGACATCCGACTCCCGACTGTGGCAGGGATGTGTCCTCCACCAGCCTGGCCGCAGGGTCAGAGGCAGCTACACAGGGTACCCAGGTGATACATGGGTGGGAAGATGGCATGGAGGATGACTGGCGCGTAGGGGGTTCAGGTGAGGAGGGGTCGCAATGAGGTCCAGCACACGGAGGAATCTAGCACTGGTGACCCGTCCCAGCAGGTGAACGCGGTCAAAGAGGCACCCGAGATGATGTGCAGTCTCTTCACGAAAAGACCGCACGTCAACTCGCATGCCCCGTTGACGCAACGCTATCCCGGCCAGGACAGGCTCAACACGGTCCCGGATAGCCACGTCCGAAGGGAGAGGAAGGCCAGTTGTTGTGCACTCATCCCCTCCCTGAAAACGGGTCTGGACGTAGGCATCCCTGCTGTGACTGCCTCCTGTCCCTGGTCCTTCACTGCACCACTAGCACCAGTGGAATCCCCACCTCCAGACCCTGTGTGTGTCCCTTCCACGGCCTCCTCCTCCACCAAACCCCCCACCAACCTGGATGACTCCATGCCATCTTCCTCCGTCGGACCCTGTGGGGTCTCAGCTGCCCCTTCTGCTGCCGAGGAGTCCACCTCCAACCTCTGCCTCTTGGACCTACCCTCGGCAGCTGCGGCCTGGGATGCGGCACCAGACTCCTCACTCCCCGACGAGATGACAATCTGGGAGGGGAGCTGGGCCTTGCGTCTCCGGCTGGTGGTGCGATCCCTTCCGATGTACTCCACAGCACCCTCTCTGCCCTCTTCATCAGTCGCCGCTGCAGACAGGTAGAGATAAAACACAGGCATCAGGGCACAGTACATTGGACTGATACACACATGACAGTTGTACATGAGTGGCATTGTCAAACTTCAGACACAGCATCACACTCCACGACACACATGTCATTTTAACTCACACACATGAGCATTTTCACAGCAATATTGCACCAGGCAGCACCATCCATACACATACAACAGCATGTACAGCCAAAGGTGAGCCTGACATCACATGAAACACTGGGAGTGCACTAGACATGCACACACGCCACCACACTTACATGCATGTGTACATCTCCTCCAACTGTCGCAGTGATGAGATCGCCATACATGTCACATCTGACATTCAGCCTTCTACATATCAGTGTCACGTGCATCCATGTTGCATCACAGTTGCACACTTGTCAAATCCACATACGTGCACATGTACACAGTGCAGATACATGCATTATGAACCACCATCCATGCCACAACCATGCCAATGTACATACACAGAAATTCAAACTTGTGTGCTCCCACACATGCATTTGCCCAGCATGCTTACCAACTCATACACCATCAATGTGTTTCACACCTGAGAGGACTCACATGTGGCAGCCTCAAGCCCATGTTCATACACATCCCTACATGGCCCTACAAAAACACATGTGCAACCTGCACACTACTGGCACAGCACGACACGCACAGCGTCCAATCACCATGCATGTACACTTACCGCTCGACTCCAGACAGGTCTGCCTCTCAAGGATCTGGACGTAGAGCGCTGGGCATATGCGTTCCAGGACCCTCATTTGGTGGCCCGACAGCTGGCCCCGGCGCCCCTTGGCATCCGCTGCCTTAGCGAGGCGCCGGGCATTGTTGAGGGTCCTGGACCTGAAGTCCTCCCAGCGCTTCTTGACATGATGTAAGTCGCGGACTGCCACCCCCTCCGTGTTGATGGTAGTCACGATGTCCATCCAGATCCTGGTCCGTCCTTCATTGTCTGCGCGCAAACTTCCAAAGAGGGCATCATACTGCCCCAGGACTTGCTCCACCAGGACACCAACTTCCCTGGCACTGAAGCTGGTGGTATGGATCACATTCAGGGAAACGATGACTAATGATTCAAAGTTTTTCCGAAGTGTTAATTGAAACAATGTTTTAACACACATGAACACTTTTGGGGTGGTCCACCTTATTTCAGTGTGGAAGCTGATTCTTGCTCTAGTGCCGATTAGTGGATGACCTCAAAGAGCAATATTCACAGAAGGTTCCTCATATTATATGGGGGCTTCTGTCCTTAGGCATGGGGTGTATGGGGCTTCTGCCCATTTCTGGGGTGACTGTTTTGTTTCAGAGGAACTTGGGGCCACATTTCAGAGAGGAACTGTTTTATCTTCTTTTAATGACCTTCATAGGAAGTGTGTGGTCCCTGAGTTACAAATTACTCGTTGATGGTTCTGAAAACAAACACATTGTTCGTAAGAAGTGGTTATAAACAAGGAACTTCATCTATAGTACAGTGTTTTTATGGTCTAGTTCACGGGGTATCCCTGGTTAATTTCTGAGATATCCTTGGTTAAAAGGTGGAACTTCATCCATAGTACAGTGTTTTTATGGTCTAGTTCACGGGGTATCCCTGGTTACTGTACTATGGATGAAGTTCATTGTTTTTAACCACTTTTTACGAACAATTTGTTTGTTTCCAGAACCATCATCATTGATTGTCAACTGGTATGTGCCAGGGCTGTGTGCACTCCGCAGGGGTGTGATTTTAGGTGAAGAAATTAGCCACCAGCTGCGTACGGGCTGCCTCACCATGTGCCCTTTCCCCTCCCATGCGCAGCGGGCGTGCATGTGGTTGGGGATGTGGGGGCACCACCATGTCCACCGGCAGGCCCCGGGGTATAGCAACGTTGTGCAGGACACATGCTGCCACTATGATCCTGCACACTACTCGGGGAGCGTATAGTAGCTGCCCACCAGAACGGTCAAGGGAGCGAAAGCGTGACTTGAGCACTCCGAATGTGCGCTCCACTATGCCCCGGGTTGCAATATGGGCTGTGTTGTATCTTACCTCGGGTGGCATGGTGGGGTTCCAAATTGGCGTCATCATGTAGGTGCTCAGAGGGTAGGCACTGTCCCCTGGGGAGGTGATGATGGGTATCATTAGTGGGGTTGTGACATTACTCAGTATGTGACATGCATGCATGTGCAGAGGCATTTATACTCACCAAGCAGCCATGTATCGCCATGCCGCCCAGATTCTAGGTCCCAGTTTAGGGCTGATATTCTGTAAATGAAACTGTCGTGGGTGGACCCTGGATAGTTGGCATATACTGAGGTGATGATTCCCTTGGCATCACATACTACCTGGACGTTGATGGAATGCCAGTGCTTGCGCTTTCTGTAGATGTGCTCAGATGCCCTGGGGGGATGTAGAGCCACATGGGTGCAATCAATGGCACCTAGCACTTTGGGGAATTGTGCCACCCCGTAAAAATCCTGGACGGCAGCCTGCCTTTCTGCAGGTGTTCTGGGCAGATATATGTGCCTGCGGACTGATGGGCGTGCAGTCATGATGGCCAACACCTGGTGTAGGCAGCGTGACTGCGTGGCCTGTGACACGCCCCCCACTATAGCAGTTGTCCGCTGAAATGATCCAGTGGCCAAGAAGTGCAGTACATTGAGGACCTTCTCCAGGGGGCTGAGTGCTTGGGAGCACAGGGTGGGTGATGAGAGGTCATCCTCCCACTCACTGACCAGGACGAGTATTATGTGAGGTGGAAACCTGTACCTCCCATACACCTGGTCATCAGGCATCCCAAAAAGGCTGGTTCTGGGTATAAAAATTCTGGGCCTGACTATCCTCCTCCTCCTCCTGCGGTATCCCACGACCACTGCTGCTAGGAACGGTATATTCATCCTGGCGTCTGAGCTTGTTTGTTGTTTGCGTGCACTTTTATGCTGCGCGGGTCCACGTATGCCTGCTTTCTGCTGTTTCCAGATTAGCGCGTCTTCTTTGGCGCACGCGTTAGCCCCGTTCGATTCCATGAATACGTGTTTTGAACGTGCGTGTGGGCGTTCCGCGCATTTGCCTCCTGTACTTCCCCCGTGACGCCCACATTTTCACACGTTGTTCCCCATTCTGCGTGTCACGCCCCCTGTTCCGCCTACTTTTGTTGTGTGTGCCGCGCTATGTGCGATTTAGCTGTGCGCGTAGCGCACGTTGTTTGGAGACGTGTGCGCCAGCGTGCGCCACGCAGAATTTTGGCGCACATCCTGGGATTTACACGCGCAGGGACTTCCATGAATCGCTGTGCGTGGGTTTCGATGCGATTTTTGCACTTGCGCTGCGATTCGCACGCTTTCGCACGCTTGCACCGAAAATTTCAGCGCACATTAATTCCATGAATCGGCCTGTAAGTCTCTAGCTATAAAATTGAAGAAGTTATGCAAGTTTATATGAGAGGTGTTTTTGAGAAAAACAGAACAGAGAAAAGCATAAATTCGGTTTTAGAATGACAGATTGGTTTCATTTAAACTATATTAATGACTAAGAAAAAGAGAATGCCACCGGTGAATCTCCACAGTTACGCACGTCCGATTGTAACACTTCACGTGGCGCCTACTCAGTTTTTCGTTATGGGAATTACTTTATTTAACCCAAATCACTAATGGCTTATGGTCTAGTAACACAAATGAGAGAAAATTAGCACCTACACTAGGGATTACAAACAGGGTTGCAAGAATGGATATGACAATATTAGAGGTTCTTAAGTTAAAGAGAGGATGGGTTATAGATTGGGGTAGGACAAGGCAAATATACTATGGGTCACTATGATTCCTGTTTATACTTACAGTGCACTGTAAATTAAGTGCTGGTCAGGTTCTGGTCATCACGGATTGGGTCTACAGGCAGCAGGGCACTTCTGGTGGGATGGTCAGCTGGGGGGTTCTGGTCAATTGGACAGCACCTCAGATTGGATTGGATTGGCCCTTCTGGTTACTGGGCACTGTAGATAAGCGGGATGGCCACTTTCAGCAGGCAAACATGAATGGTAGCAAGCCAAACTGGATCAGAATTATTTCCCTGAAGTTTTTTTTTAATGGTTCAGGATTTGGGCCTAGCTGAAAAGAGTTCAGCAAATGGTGATGGCCTTGGTTTTGCAAAGTAGTCTGGATCAGGACAAGATGAAGAATTCTGGAACAGGGCGTCAAGTGGAAATCAGTATGGAGTCAGGAATCAGTGTGTGTCTGTGTCTGGAGAAGTTCCCTTATTTATCCTGCCAAGTGACATCACTTAGTTTATGGTAGGGGCAGAATTACAATCCACGCCGACACAGCTGTGATAGGTCGAAGGTACTGCCTTTTTCTGGTTGGAAGCCAGAAAGAGCTGTCATATTTTATGATGTGATTTAGGAACTCCCACAATTATTTGGACCATAATTTAAACTTCCCACAAATACACATTTCTATAATTATGCCCTCTAACAAAATCAGACACATACATTACATATTTTGTGGGTTACCTTTACGTCCAATTCCCACGTCAGTGAGAGCTGGCTTTGTCTTTCTGGGGAATTTTGTCAATTTTAATCATAAAGATTTGGCCTAACAATTCCTAATTCAATACATATCTGTACAAACACCCCTAGAACACGGGTATAAAATATTAGATGTGCAGCATCTCCCAGCAGCAATTAAGCCTTCCTGCCAGTAGTGAGGTGTCAACCATTCCCAGGCTGAAGCTGTCAGATCAGAATTAAATTAACTCTAAACTGGGTTACTTTAAGTTTTACCTACATCTTTCATTAAAGCACATAAATGAACATAGTCCTTAAACTGAGTCCTTTTAAATCCAATTTTCTTATGCAGTACATACACATTTATTTCAGCATTATTTCTTTCCTTGAATGCTGGGATTTGTTTGCAGTCTGTAGGTCTGTATCCAGCCTTTGCTTGGAGTTCTCACTGCACAGCTGAAATTTTTATATGCTGCCATTTTTAGCCACATTTTTCCTGTGGAACTGAAAACAAATGTTGCTGGGCTGGTTTTTCATGAGATACATTTCTTAGCTGCTGTCAGTCAATGAGGCCCGGCTCCTCTGAGCCACCTGATTGATCTGTGATTTCAGTACACTTTTAATTTCAATGGTTCACTGGAAAAGGAATGAATCTAGCGCCAAAACAGCACTTTGAAGGTTGCAAAGGTGCTTTTTAAAAGGCATTTTCGGTTTTTAGCCCAATTCTGCGGCCTTGCTTCATGTTAAATGTAACAGAACCCACTGGCATGCTCCTGCAGTGAGAATTCTGTTTTCACCCCAATTTGACTGTGTGTGACAGGGGTGTGCAGCCTTTTGTGGTTGTGACCCACACACAGTTTTGCAGATTGCGGTTAGCGCATCCATTTTTGGTTGTTTCTTTCCCCATGTGTTATTTGCTTGTGTATAAGAATTTGGCATTTAACAGGGAATGATGTTAGCTGCCCAGGTACTTGCACCATTTTGCACCTGCTACCATTAATGGCCTGTTGTGCCTAGCAAGTACCTTTCACATGCCTAAATGCCCAAACTGGTGGCATTGTTGTTGAATCTGCAATCATGAGCGTATTAACAATCAAACAATGTCGGGCCAGGTATAATAAGACAAGGAGCCAGATGGATAACAGTGCAGCTTCTTCATTCTCCTTTTCTCTGACTGGTGAATTGGCCATAACCCCGCCTACCACACATGATCGCTAAACCTGATCTCGACAGTGAAACGAGACAACCAATCGGACATTATAATTGTGAATGCTTGTCTGTTCTGTGACCTCCTGAAGTCTATCTGCCCTAGTGTGCCACAGAAATGTTTTGCCAAACTGTACTGTGCTTGCTGTTTTGAGAGTAGGCACATGTATATTGCGTGTTCCCTTTGTTTACGTTTAAAGTTAGTCTCACATTTACAATGTTCGCTTAAACTCTGCAATGTAATTATTGTCCTTCTCTACATCACTTCTTCCAGAGGAGGTTGTCCAATGCATTCGCACACATGTGTAAGGAGTACTACAGGAACTGTGCTATTATTACAACTGATCCCACATGCCCACTTCCTGCCACAGGCCCATTCTCATATTCTGAACTCCAATCCCAAGAGTGCACTTCAGAAGACAATGCTCATCGCTATTCCTTGGAAGAATTCGGAAACTCTTCCCCAGTCTCAACTGTTTCCTCTTTGCCTGCAGTGTAGACCTGTTTAGATGATGAAGTATATGTTCAGTAGACACCCTGTTTCACCAATACTGCCACTGCCTTCACTCGACCTTTACACTCATAGAGAAAAGGTTTACTCTCTTATTAACTACTAATCCTCAGGCTGTCCACTGAAGCAGTGAGCATAAGTGGAATACATTTCAAGCTGCCATTCCCAACATTTGCATACCGCAGTAAATCTGCCTGTCCCCCAACATGATATGATATTATATGGCATTTATAACGCGCCTATACACAAGTGTTTCAAGGCACCATGAGGCAGGGCTGGGGTTGGGGGGGGGGCGGAATAAAGGGAAGACCGAGACAACCATCCTACTGGGCTAGGTGACATCGAGATGGCGCAAGTGCAGGGGAGGGGGGAAAGAGAGAGGTGCGAGGGTAAGGAGAGGGGGCAGTGCAGTACATAGGATAAAAGTAAATAAATACAATAAATAAGAAGTGCAGCCAAGCGGGGGCAGGTGCCGGGGTAAGTGCAGACATCAGGTGTCAGGTGCTGCTAGGGGGCTGTAGGGATACAGAAACGGCCCCCGAGTGCAGGGGGTTACCAAGGGGGAAGTGCAGGTGTGCAACTGGCGGAGAGGAGACCTAGGCCCGAGAACAGGGGTAGCCAGGTGGCCAGTGCAGTTTCAGTTTCAGCCAGGAGTTCAGCAGAGGAGAGGAGGAGAGAAAGCAAAAGCAAAGAGGAAGGTCTTGAGGTGCTTCCAGAACGGAGATGTTTCTCCTCAAGTTTCAGTGAGGCAGGGAGGCTGTTCCAGAGGGAGGCCCCAGTCGAAGAAAGAGATCTACTACCAACTCTCTGCTTGGAGAAGCGACTGACCCTGAGCATGCTGTTTTCCCCACTTCCAATGTAATTGCACACCTTCGCAGTGGGGCTATAAAGACAAACGTCGTCTTCCATTCACTCCACAGCGTCACATTTGAATGCACAGGGGAGCAGTGACGTTTGTGGCCTGTTCATGTCCTCCGAATGAACTTCACTTTCACTTACTACAGGCCGACTACTAAAAAAAAAGCCTCTATTCTGGGCGGCTCTGTATCAACACAGACCATGCATAGCAAGCTATGCAGTAGCCCCTGCCACATCTTGTCAGCACAGCTCTGTGCAGCACAGCTCTGCAACACACTGGCGCTTGTCACTTCAGCTACTGCTCAGAAGAGCCCCGATTGTGTTCGCACAGCACACCGCCTGTATAACGGAGCACAGTGTATCCAGTCACGTCATGTTATTGCAGCTCCTGCAGAATAGTGTATCAACATTAAAGGAATTTCAGAGGCTTTGGCAAAGAGTTCTCTTTGCTTTGTGCAGAGTCTGAGCGAGCGACAATGCACATCCGCTGGAGTCACTCTGTCCCCAGCCTTTTAAACCGAGCCTCTTTTAACAAGAGCTTTAGGAAATATATAGTGAGGGTGTGAAATAAATAAATAATGCGCCCGGAGAGGTCTCCGCGCTCACGGTGTGACATGGCGAAAGCGCAGGCCTCCTAGAAACAAATCAAGTCCTGGCCAGTGCTTCAGCCATTTCATCTTGTAAGCGTTGGTCAGTTGCCATGCCAAACCGAGACTGCCATTCTCTCTCTCTCTTTCTCTTTCTCTCTCTGTCTCTTTCAGTAGCAATGTTTTGGCATTAGTTGACGCTAGCACCACCAAATACGCCAAAACCAAAAAGTTTTACTTTGTTTAATACAACTTATTTGTGAGTTGGTGGGTGTTTTTCACAAATGATTTTCATTCCAATGGGTATGTTTGTGAGGTGGCGCACATGGTATTTTTGCAGTGAAGGATTAGGTTGTCTATTTGTTAAGGTGTGTGCGTGTGTGATGGGATTTAGTGGGCAAGGTTCCCCATGTTCGTATGTGGTCCTGGGCAGATGTGTTTGATTTATCAGCCTGACTGTTGGACCTGGGATCTTGGCTTGGCATAGGGAGGTAGACATCCTATGACAAAAAAGGAGGAATGTGATTGGTTAGTATGTGTGATGTAAGTATGTGTACATTTATCAATAGGTGTGCAATTGGTATGAAATTAAAACATATTCCAGGCTGTGTGTAGGCATGCCAATCATTGGTGCAAATTAAGCTCATAGTACAAAAGGTTGGAGTGTGCAAAGGTGTGTGTACTTCAGAGACATGTGTTTTGGCGTGTCTTTGGCTATCTTGGTAGATTGATGGTAAGTGTAATAATTAACATTCCAGTAAGGAGAGCCTTTAACATGCAACCAGGATGTATGTGTGAGTGAGTTTTTACCGGTGTGTGGCATGTGATTAGTTCCATTTTGAGGGGTTTGTCCTCGTGTGTTTTTCTCCATATGATTAAGGCTCCCAGTTTTATGGTATTTTTTTGGACATTTCCAGATACATTTATCCATATTTATTTGTGGGTCTTCTATCTGTATTTACACACGTGCATTATTTTTCTGGTCTAATATAATGTTTCAAGCAGTATTTTTTTGCCTTTTCCAAATCCAAAGTTTACACTAGTGCTTTAAATTTAAAGTTTCATTTTCAAATTGAACATGCAGCAGAGCACGTTTTTGCATTTAAGTCAGACGCCTTACTGCTTCAAAGCACTAGCTAATAGGTGTCCTCATTATCAAATACAGCTACAAACCACCAGGGCACTTCATTCAGAAACAAAGGGTACATTTTTGACAGAAGAAACTAAACACCTGGGACACACATAGCTGGTGTATCTTTTTAAACTCGTTAAGATGAAGTGGTTGAACAAAAACACTTTGAACTAACACTTGAGGTTTCACATCTTGCCTCGCCCTCTTCTTCCTCTAGCTCTCCTACTGGTTGTAGAGCCAAGTGCCTGCCAAAGTGGATGAAACTGCGCTACACAAGAGCAAAGTAAATTACATTACACATGTTCGCCATGCAAAGCAAACCACCCGAATTTTGAACAATTATTTAAAAAATAGATTCACCTCGGGAGAAAAAGCGAAGAAGGCCCTGCCGGGCTTCGAATATATATGGTTGCACTCAGTAACCACACATCGCCAGATCTGCACACACTGGGCCTCATTACGACCCTGGCGGAGTGGGTTTACGCCAGCGTTATTCGCGGCGGACCCGTCCGCCCTACTACGAGTTCCCGTAGCGCCATGGAGCCGTTTTCCGCCTGGTTTTTCCGGGCGGAGAAATCCATGGCGCTACGGGACCTTGATGTTAATTACGCCACCGTATTTTACGGTGGCGTAATTAACGCCTTCCCCACTCCCATTATACCCTATGGGGCAAAAATGGGAATGGGGAAGGGTAAAATGGGGGATGGGGATTTACCGCCCCGCCAAGGTCGGAATGGGGCGGAAAATCCGCCAACCCCCATGGCGCTATCGGCAGCTTTCCGCCGTGCTCCATGGTGCATTTTGCACCGCGATTTCCGCCAGGGTCGTAATGAGGCCCACTGTGTTCTTGGTCCACTGGGATTAACACAATTACCCACTAGAAGTATATTTAACTCTTCTACAACACAATTGCAATGTGCACGCAAAATAAAATGCTAAAGCCACCAGGTTTTACGTTACGTGTACCTTTTTATATTGTCTTGGGATAAGGCGCAGTTTGGCAGCTAAAATGCTCGACCAGTTGCCTTTCAGCAGCGGTTGAAGTCAGAGGGAGCGGTTGGGAGCAGTCCAGTTCTACTTTTTTAAATTAAGTTTTACCGTTCACATGATATGATATGGCATTTGTAACGTGCCTATACACAAGTGTTACAAAAGCGCGACGAGGCAAAGAAGGGGGAACAGAGAGAGGACAGAGACAACGCTCTTACTAGGCCAAGTGACATTGAGATCGCACAAGTGCAGGGGAGGGGAAAAGTGCCAGGGAAAAGGGGAGGGCGCAGTGCTGTACATGGGATCAAAACCATAACAAGGGGTGCGGCCAGCAGGTGGCAGGTGCAAGGGAAGGTGCAGACAGCAGGTGTCCAAAAGTGCAGGTAGGGGGGACTATAGGGTTACAGATATAGGCCCAAGTGCAAGGGTTGCCGGGAGGCAGTGCGGGTGTGCAACTGGGCGGGCAGGGGCCTGAGGCCAAAATCAGAGGGTAGCCAGGTGACCAGTACAGTATCAGACAGGAAATCAGCAGGGGAGTGGAAGAGGGAAGGCAGAAGAAAAGAGGAAGTTCTTGAGGTGCTTCCTGAACCGAAGATGTGAAGGCAGGCGCTCTGTTACCAGTCTTTAGCTTCTACTCCTAACGCACGTTTTCATGACTTCATCAAGGGGCAGATTTGTGCTATGGAGGGAGTTGTTTCCAGTCACCTGCCAGCAAAATCAAGTGTGAAAAATACAAGTACCAGAATCCTCAGAGCTAATGAATTTGTAACACCTGAAACAGAAATGCAGACCCGCCTGAAAAAACACAGAAACTCAGCCTCCCTGAAGATTGATGAAGTCATGAAAATGTGCGTTAGGAGGAGAAGCTAAAGACTGGTAACAGAGCACCTGCCTTCACATCTTTAAACATTGTTCCAGGAGTCCCGGGCTCACAAGGCAGTGCAGCAGGGCCATCATGCCTTACATTGGAGAGCCACAACCATGGCTTTTCCCCTCCCCCCATCAAGGGGAAGATTTGTGCTATGGAGGGAGTTGTTTCCAGTCACCTGCCAGCAAAATCAAGTGCGAAAAATACAAGTACCAGAATCCTCAGAGCTAATTAATTTGTTACACCTGAAACAGAAATGCAGACCCGCCTGAAAAAACACAGTACCTCAGCCTCCCTGAAGACTGATGAAGTCATGAAAACGTGCATTAGGAGGAGAAGCTAAAGACTGGTAACAGGGCGCCTGCCTTCACATCTTTAAACACTGTGTCAGGATGTGAGTCAGCTTTAGGAGGAGGAGGAAGAGAGAAAGTGGCAGCGAAAGCCTCAACTGACACACGCTTCATGGGTCGGATGACCGAGAAAGTAGGTGGCAGTGCTGGAGTTGGCTAGGCCTATACTTTTACTTTAAAAACAAACAGTTCCGGAATGGTTTCTTTTTAACATAAAAGTGTAGGAAGAAGTTGAAACTTGCACTTCGGTGCACTGCACAGAACGCAGGCGCATGGTTTTGGGGGGGTTTGTATTGTGCGTGGAAGCGGGCTTGGCGATGGGGTTTGTGAGAAAGGGGGTAGGCTAGTAGGGAACATAGTTCCACTCATTCTTTTCGTACCCTTCGACCAGTGGCTTTCAGATGCTAAATTAGCAAAGCACAGTATTTGCCAGAAATTCCGGAGACCGTGCAAGTCCGATTCTTTAAATTTCATTTTCCATGTTTTCAGTCTGCACGCCCTTGGTCAGCTAAGCCTAACCAAAAGCTTTGCAATACATGCTTTTCTGTTTTCCTGTGGCTTTTAAACATAAAAATAGACTGGAAACAAATTATTTTCCATCTGCATTGATGTATACACATACATAAAAACTGCACACCAGGAGCCCTAGTTACAGTACCGCATATTATTGAGGTTTTTGACATATCCCGCCATGCACCAGCTGCTAAACAGAGGAGATGATTGGCAGAACACGTTGGCTGCAACTTCCACTGGCATGGGCATCAGGGAGCTAAAGGGGCTGATATAATGGCCTTGTTGAGATCTTGTATTCCTTCATGAGGTGGTGTTCCGAGTGACAATGACCTTGGGGGTATACCAATGGCACTAACCTTCTTTGAAAAACGAGGGATGGGCTGGAGTGTTTTTTTCTGCAGTGTCCATTGTCCATTGTGCCACACTGTTTTTTTATGTCTCGTTGCCCCGAATTTTGGGTCAGGAGCACAGTGGTAAAAGCAAGATTGAGAAAGCTTGAAAGAACGTGAAGAAATCTATATGTGCCTCAATGTGTGATCATGGAATGACTTTAATATCTGCTGCATTGTCTTCTTATTGCAGTGACCTGTTCAATTAACTGGCCACGGCAACTCCAATTTACCACATCGTATTGGATTTATTTAATTTAACGCGCCTAAGTCGGTTTCTAAGCGCAGATTCGGGATTCGAACCTCTGTTGCTCTGCGTGGTTTGGCTTCCGAGACCAGCACGTTGCCCCTGTGTTGTGCTACAGCGATCACAGTTTTTGTTCTAATGATGTTGTGGGTTGCACAGTATTATATTTATTCTATTTTTGGTGGTTTGTCCATCCATTGAACATGCAGCATCTTTAAGACTGTACCCTTGTGTCATGAGTGTTTGGAGGCATAACATGAATTATGTTTGTCCTTCTGACTTCTTTGTGTATGTGCGCCATGGTGTGTGCACCGTCTGATGAGCGCTTTAAAATTCATTTTCGTTTAATCTTTCACCCCTACTGCGTATTACCGTCAATAGTAATACTTTTTTTCTCTTGAAAAAGCGAATGTCTCCAATTTAATTTAGCTGAAGTGATTTTCGAAATGTATGCAGCATTCACTACTTCAGCCAAAGTGTGTGCCAACATTCTCAGAAATCGAAGTGGAAAATGTCAAGGTATTGTGGATTATAGTTCAGCCTTTCTGGAAAGACCCATGGAAATAGGCTTTTTCAGCAATCATTATCAGCATAAAAATGTTGATGAGATTTGGCTAAATTTCTCCTGAATGTTCATATTTGGTTAGCTCAACTGCATGTGAAGTTTGGGGAATTTGGTGAAAAGCATTTTTTCATTTTGCATTTACCTATACTATGTAATGCTATCACAGCATTATAACATACCTATAGGTCCTTCAAAATACAAATTAACGATTCACACTATGTCACTACTTCACAAGACTCAGTTTAACAATAGAGTTGATATGAGCTACCTAACATTTAAAGTAAGTTTTACAAAGTCGGGGTGTAGTGTGAACTAAGATGTAATCTGTAGCGTGATAGACTTGTTTGTATTCATGTTAATGTTCATGTTAAAGGTATTTATATAGTGCACCGTCACCAACGGAGTTGGTCTCCAGGCGCTCAGGCGGATCTGTAAACAAAAAAGGTGGGGGGTGGATGAAGAGATGTACGAGAGTAAGAGGTGGTGTACTGTTGGCAGCTGTATTCAGTGTATTGCAAGAATCCAGTATCATTCTGCTCCGATGATTTCAGACATTCTATATCCCTGATGAATTTCCACAAAAAAGTTTAATAATGAAGATGGAAAGAAACATGTTGGGACTTTTGATTATTGTCATGAACAGTGATGAATTAATGTGACAAGTAAAGTTTTCGAGTTATTGGAAACTTTATATTTAGCAGTACATTGTTGTTTGTTACTGGCTAGAATATGTTAATTTTGTTAATTTTTGTTATATAAATTTTACATTTGTGTGTTTTTTTGACAATTATTGTAATCAAGGTGTGCTGAGTTTGGTGAATTTAAACGAGTGTAGTATGGATGGAGTAGTCGGTGATGTGAGAGGTTTTGAGTTTGTTGATTATGCATTGTGAATGTCATTATGAAGTATTATTCATCATTAGGTGTATTGTATCTTGTTTTATTCATTTTTTCTAATTTTGATACATATTATGAGATTTTTATAATCCATATGGGAGTTTTTAGAACTACTACATTTATTTTACAAATATGTTTGTGGATGTGAATTGAATTCTTTCACCTCCAATTGTGAGATGTGCAAACTGATCAATGTTGATAACAGTATGTATTAAATAAAAAAAATGTCTGTCTTGCCTTTCACCTAAAGAAACTTGCTTATCCCGGCCTCTTAGTTGTCCTATATATATTTGTGCTTTCCAGGTATGGCCGCGGACAGACTTGACCTGGAGTCCCCATTTTAGTGTTTTTGTACTGTTGGCAGCTTCAGTTCGGTTTTCACAGTGCGCTGAGCTTGGGTGTGCATATAGGTTCGAAGCGGGTCCTCGCGTGCTGTTGTTGTGATCTATGTGTTGATTGGTTGTTGTTGCGGTGTGGTGAAGTCTGTGCGGTTACTGGTGCGAGAGGTGATTGTGTGGGTTTTGTGAGAATTAAGTATGCAGAAATGTGAGGTTCTGGTTAGTGGGTTGTTTGTCTCATAATCCCTGAAGTTTAGTTTATGTATCAGGTTGTCATACTGGGTTGGTATATTCTTTCTCTTGGTTTACTGATTGTCTCGTTTCTGTGGTGATACCCTGGCTGGTTCCAGCAGATTAAATGGGCTAATTACCCCAGGTTCAGTGAGCATTGTCCCTTAGTTCTATAGTGGTGTTATATTATCCCTAACTAGCTCCTTGCTATCTCTTTACTGTCGGTGGTTCATTGCGTAGTATAATCTTCTCGTCCCTTTCCTGACTTTCTAGTTTCAGCGGCTGAGGCTGGCCTCTATCTTAGTTTTACCTTAGTACACCCAGGGGCAAGTATGATCCCTGCTTAGGTAGTGGAGTTATATAAACAATCCCCTCTCCTTCTTACCTATTACTGTCGCTGGTTCGTTGCTGCCTGTGCCTTCGAGGGTAAAACAAGGAAAGGACTCTCTCCTGAAGATCCATGTTACACACATGGTGAAACACGTGTTGAGAGGGGAAATATAGCAACAATCAATTATGAAAGAAAAATTAAGTAAAGCAACAATGTATTCCTTGTGTTAAACTCGAATAGGAAGAAATAAAGTACTATTGAAGTATACAACTACTGACTGGACAATGTGATGTGTAAAAATAAGAAAGCATTCACCCTATTACCTAAACAACACAATAATTGGCGCACATCAAAAGATACCATTTCAGAGAACATAGTTTATTAAATATTCATACGGTCACAATATAGGTATCAGCTGTGGCGACAATGAAGAAAAAAGGAAAATCCAAAGAACAGATTTGACCGGACACAGATTGTAAACTCTTCCAACAATATCACTCCATCACAAACCACCAACAGCGCCCACCCGCGTGCCTAATCTTTTTTTGGGCTGCTTAAACAAGCCTAGGCAGCCACCCAAGTCCTAGACCAGCGAAAATGCATGCATACATCTCCTACTCTAAACTCCTTCAAATTTTCCAGCACATTGACTACGGCCACCAAGGGCATTCCAATCACAAAGCGCATTGAGGCCATACAAATGGGGAAAAGGCGCTATATACATATCCAAATACAATACAAAAAAATATGTTTCCAAAGACTTTGTTGTTTTTCACAGTGTGTTCATGGTGGGTGCTTTTATGCAGTGCCTGTTGTCTATAGCTATTATGTTGAGTTGACATCCATGTAATTAGTGCGAGTTGTCCATGTATATTGTGTTGAATTTTATTACATACATTTTATTTTGACCATTGTATTCTTGGTCATTAAGTGTTCCCCATCCCCCTCTGTATCAAGTGAATCACGGGATGCAGAGTCACGTGGGAGCATCTCTAATAACTGATGCATTCATTCCACATGCTTCTGTGCACCATTAGAGAATCCATTCTGAAAAAAGAAGCTCCCTGTGGCTGGAAACCTGGAAGCCATCTTGAGCACTCTGATTGGGACTCAGGGGGTCATGTGACCAGATCATGTGATTGGATGTGTGTTTTAATGTAATTCTTTTTGCATTCTTAAAGGATCCTCTGCATCCCCTGTGCATCCTGCTTGAAAAACAATGTTCCCTGGGCTTGCAACACCCACTGCCTGCATCCTGGTTGGAAATATGGAGGTCATCTTGAGCACTCTCAACCTACAAAAAATCCATTGCTCTCCTCATCTCTGCACTGGACTCTACCAAATCCTCTTACTTTACAAACACCCACACGCTTTCATCTACCCGCTAAGCTTTACCCACACCTCCCAAGCCAATATCCATTGCCTCCTCACTTTCTGCTAATGACTTTGCTCACTCATTTTCCTCTAAAGAAAATGTATGCCTGTCACAGCACTTCCCTCTCCCTCTACTTCTTCTGCTCTTTACTACTTCATCCCTTTCTCCTACTGAATTCACAGGGCCAAACCCATTTTGCTCTCCTATCGACCGATTTGCTTCTAAAATGGTCTAAGATTTAGGGGCTCATGTTGCCCAAAATCGTAATTTGATGGTGGGGAGCTGTTCCATTTACACTGTAACATACGTAGCTCTCTGCCACCAAATTCTCATCATTTGCACTGCAGGGTGCAAATCTAAAGGGCAAAAGGCAGAGAACAGGCATATTCGCAGCCTTTTACCCTGGAGTAAGGCGCTAAAGCCTAAATGCAGGCATTTATGCCTTTCAATCATGTTATGCCACTATAAAACATGCCCATAGTCTCAATGATCTGCCTTTATCTACCTGAGCTCTATAACCTCTCTCTCTCCCCTGGAAACTTCTCTGCTTCCTTCAGAATTGCAACTGTGCTACCCCTTCCGAAGAAACCCTCTACTCTACTATCACCTAGCTTCCCTCCTTACATATTATTCAAAGGTCCTTGAGCAGGTGGTCATCAACTGGATCACTAAGTACCTTGATGAAAATGGCCTCGAAGATGCACTTTAATCTGGCTTCTGGGGTAAGCATTTCATGGCAATGCACTCATGCATCCCTTTGTATACTCTTTGCTGCTTTTAACATTCTCAAGCACTGACATATTCTCCTCACTCTCCTGGACCTTCAGTTTTGCAAATCTTCTCTCACTGGGATCACCTGCTATCTGAAAGGTTGCTCTTTTGAAATTTACTAAAACTCCCAAACCTCTGAACCCACTCTGCTCCCTGCCAGCATTCCCCAAGGATCAGTCCTTGGACCTCTGCTCTTTACCTTCTCTACCTCAGCCTTGGAAAGACTATTTTCATCCTCTGCTTTAACTATCACCTCTTCGCTGACCACTCTTAGATCTTGCTGCCCCATGCTGAAGTCTTCAATAATAAAAGCCCTCTTTCTCCCGGCTTCCAATTACACCCATACCGTAACGCCTCCTATTGCCTTCTTGCCTGGCCTTCTTGCTCCCTCACCAAAGGCTCTCAATTTTGGGGACCTCTTTAACAGCAACCTCTGACTGCAACAATGCATCACTACCACAACTTCTGCTGCTTGAATCACCCTTTGTAACATTCAGAAAAAGGTATTTCTTACTCACTACTCAATGAAAACCCTACTCTACTCCTTATGTTCACCAAATTGTAATACTACTCGAGTCTACCCCTTGGCATTTGTCTCTACTCCTTCCTCACTTTACAAAAAGACCTCAGCTTGAAAAGGGAGTCGTTGTCCAAGGAGAGCAAACCACCATGGTGTTGGTAAGTAGAGGTGCACTCTCTACAAAGTACCCAGATCCTCCCCCACTTCTACCTACCTTAACCATGTTGGTTGGCTCTTCATGCACAACCACTCCATTTTCAAGTTCCCTCTCCCATTATACAAAGCTATCAATGGTCCTGCTCCTCAGTACCTGTCTAATTGTATCTCTGTCTACTCACATCGCATTCCCACCACTTCTCTTTAGAACTAAACTTCACTGTCACATTCACCTCCCCCTCCGTGCCTCCGCCCACTTCCGCTCTTTCTCCATACTCTGGCAACTCCATTGGCACCTGCTGCCCATCACAATCAAAGCCAGCCTAATGTGAATCTCTTCGAAGCTTGTCCTAAACATCATTGACTTGGAAAAGAGGGATCTCCCACTGCCCTCTCCACCATCTTCCCTACCTCACCCTATCTCTCCCTCAAGTGCCATGTAATGATGTAATTTTGTATATTTGCACAGTATCCCTCTTTAGTTGTAAGCACTTGCAGCCTCCTGCCCCCCCACCTGGTTAATGTAGCCTTTGTGACTCACCCACCTCTTTCTAAAACATATATCCCACTTTGGTCACACCATGACTCACCACTCAATTCTCAACTTTGTGCTTTGTACAGGCGACATTCAGGGGAATGCCTCCCCCATCTGTAAATATGTTATTGTAAGTCCTTACTGATCGCAACTGAGATTTCTGATTTTGAAGTAAAAAAATATATATAATTATAGAGTGGTCATTGTGTGGACTTCTATTACCTAATGTGCAGCTTTTGCTGTGTGCATGTCATTCCAAATACATTATTCCAACTGTATTGTTGTTGGCCATGGTGTTGCCATGGGGCGGGCTTGTTTGCAGTACCTGTTGTGTATGGTTATTTTGCTGAATAGTCTAACTTGTGTGTAGTTCCGATCTGATGTATTGTTCATAGTGTGAGCTTGTATGGAGTGCTTCTTGTCTATAGCTATCATGCTGAATTGTATTCATCGTCTATTACTTTGAGTGTATTTTTTGAGCAT
The DNA here is from genome assembly GCF_040938575.1 of Ambystoma mexicanum. Taxonomy (NCBI): domain Eukaryota; kingdom Metazoa; phylum Chordata; class Amphibia; order Caudata; family Ambystomatidae; genus Ambystoma; species Ambystoma mexicanum. Next base: position 312,056,564 of record NC_090921.1, read on the forward strand.
ATTGCTGTTGATCATGATGTGCTCTGATATGAGTGTGTATTATACATGAACGTCTGTATGATTTCTGCAATGCTCTGTGTCTGTATGACTATATTAATTTAATGATTTCAAGTCCTTAAAAAGTGAATATCTCGTTATTGGCTAATCTTATTTTCAAACTTTTTCTGATTTTCACTCTTCAAGCTAAGGTCTAGATGGGTGCCTTACATTTAAGAAATAAAATGAACCATGATGAGATATGGTTCCCCAAACATGTTTCTTGAGGGTCTATGGAAGCTGCAATGCAACAAATGCCCTTTCTCCAACATGCTTATGTGGATGTACAATGTTTATGAAACATTCACCAAATTTAGCATGAGCAGAAGAGTCGCTTTTTGAACTTTTATGGATGAGTTCCAAAGGTACAGCAGGAAAAAAAGAAAAAATCCTATGTCAAGTGCAATGTAGCCATAAAGATAGTGAGGTGGTTGCGACTGCTGCACTATAAATAAATATGACATGTAGGGCTGAAGTTCATATGGGACGTAGCTGTTGGCTGTACTGAGTTGAATGCCAATTTGACTTCCTTAGGGACAATAATATCCCTTTTTGACAGAAAGGTAAAAGTCTGCATTTAGTTTATGATACTCCAGGGACATTTCAATTAAATCATGCACATAAGGCATAGTGTAATGGAAAACAGTGACAAACATGTTTTGGCACAACATGTCCTACTTCTAAACAAGAAAATGCAAATATACCATGGTTGGGCTATCTATTAAAAAGATAGGTGGGAGCCTTCTTTATGAAAAGCGGTTGCCATCTTGCATTGGCAGCCATATGGGGCTGAATTACTAAGCTAAATAAGTTGCTTAAGTCAAAACTTAGTGATTTTTTTGGTGTAGGTTTTACTTACCCTATTTTTGAGATAAGTAAATTGAGTGTTATTTACTGTTTTCTTTTGATTTAAGTAAATCGGCCCATTATATATATGTGTGTGTGTGTGTGTGTGTGTGTTTGTGTGTGTATGCGTGTGTGGCTGATTTACTAAGCTCATAAAATAGTGTAAGTACAACTTAAACCAAATAATGGCGTAAGTTCTACTTACACTTTCCGCTTAGTTTACTAAAGTTAGTCTTACTTAAGCTACTTTTTTAGATGAGTAAATCAGCCCCATATATGTCATTAAACATATATTTCAGGCTGGCAGCAAACAATCTCATCCAAAGGAGACTAGAGATAGTGCTCTATTAGCTCATTATAAACGTGCTGTCCCGGCTGAATCTCGGACATGGGACTGAGTCGAAGCTCAGCCCATAATGGAGCCTCTTCCCAGTGGGGCTTGTTACTGGTGGGGGCCCTTGTCATTATTTCCCCGAGAGACAATGCACACACTTACACATACTGCCTCTGAATCCCATTGTACTGTTCCCCCCTTTATCTTGGACTCGTTTGTGTTTACCCTCCTTCCACAAAAGACTGAGATCCGGGGAAACTTTCTAATGATCTCCTGTGCTGTAATGTCTTCCATTCAGCTGGTGAAGACATTCCTTACCCCCCCCCCCATACCTTACAGAAAGGGAAAACAGCTTTTCACAAATACAGACACCTTAAGAACTCTTCATACCAAAAGGCACCATTCATCAGAGTACTTTTAAGCTGAAAGAATAGCCCTCAATAAAGACAACAAAAAGCTTGTGAATTCTGTCCAAAATGGTAGCATTATACATCATCAGGAGCAGCGTTTGATCGGGCGGCTAAGGACCACAATCTTCGCCCGTCTTATGTTCATTTCCTTTTAATATTGGGGGTCATTTTGTAACAAGTGCACATTGCATGCAGGGGACGACCAGTATTAGCACTTATGTGCTGTTGGGTCCTCGGCATGCAATTTCCAACTTTTATAAAACGAGCAGAAAATGAAAAAAAATTATGAAGAAAGAAAAGAAAGAAAAAACGAGTTGAAAATGAAAAAGTAAAAACAGGCGAAAACATCTTTACTTTTTCATTTGACTGTGCTTTGCAAACATTTTAAATACTGCCTGCAAATTACTCTTGGCTGGCGGCATTTTCAATGGATTTCTATGGAATCCGCATTCTTTTGCAGGTGCTAAACGGAGGCATCTTCTGCAGGTAACCCTTAGCTTTGCACCTGAATGGAAATCTCAGGCAGACGTTAAACTAAGGGCGCTTTGAAGATGGAGGGGGAAGGCAAGGCGGAAATGGTGATCCTGCTTTACCCCTGCTCTGCCTTCGAAGAGCATGGAAGTGTGCAGGAGCAGTAAAGCAAGACTGCAACAAATTATGCAGGGGTTGACTGCTCTGCCCATTCAAAAATGGCACCTACTGTGTTTTGAGCAGATGTATCTACTGCACACTGCAGCACCCCTGCAAGGTGGGGCCCGCGGGATAGGAAGACTCTAGATTTGGTTGAATGCAAAACCATCGCATTTGGTTGAACAAATGTATGCGAAGATATATGTGGGGGTGGGTAAGGGTCATAATTAAGGTACAAGGGGGCAAGATGAGAGAGGGCCGTGGGGGTCCCCCCCCACATATATTGACGGCAAAATGGATTACAAGACAAACATATTCAGTGGTTTTGCATTCGACAAAATCTCCAGGTTCAAATCTCATAGAAAACACGGGCCCATGTTGTACAATAGCAGAAGATCCGCAGCACGACGGTCTGTCAGTCAGAGCCCGGGGTTCTTTCTGGTCAATCTTCTCACTTTTGTATTCAATTTGCAATTGGTTTACTGCTTCACTACACGCAGAGGGTTTTAGTTTTTTTATTTTTATTTTTGAAACATTCGTCATTTGACAGCTCATCATTAAGCGCAGAGGTATCCCCATCAATTACTGTGGTAGTATTTTAGCTGATATTGTTCTGATAACCTGCCGATACTGTGTTGTTCTATAGAATTCATGTTTCAAGGAACTCCCTTTTCTAAATGCAGTGTGTCTTTGAGATGACATAATGGCTTTTTAAATATCATTATCTTTCAATCGTCAATGATATGATCATTTGTGAATCCGCATGTAATATGCTCCCTGCAAAGAACAAAGAACAATAACCTCAGTGTTGTTGTTTCATCACCGGTTTCATCACCGGCTACCAGAAGGCAGTCAAGTATATACATGTGTCCCCCATCTTACTGTTACTCACACCAAGCGCATGTTGACCATGCGTGGGTGTTATGTGCTCATGAATGATATTCATGGAATGGGCTGAAAGATCGGACCGGACATTCCAGCAGAAGGACTGCAATCCTTATTTTGTATTTGTATTTGTATTTGTTTATTTATAAAGCGCCTTAAGCCAAAGCGCTGTACATGGAACAACAATACATAAAACATGAACGATATAACAGTGAAGCAATTACAATATGAATCGATCAAGCAATAAAACAGTGTAAAGGGCAATTAACCGAGTGGGATAGGGAGGACGGGGAGAGGGAAAGGGTAGGGGGGAGTGGAAGAAGAGGGAAGGAGGAGGAAGGGGGAGGGTGGAGAAGGGAGGTAGGAGAAGGGAGGTGGGAAAGTTGGGGATAAGAGTGGGAAAGGGCTGGAGGTGGAAGGGGGAGGGATTTCAAGGCGGGGAATGGAGAAGGAGAGATTTAAGGGAAGTGCGGAATGAGGTGAAGGTGGGGGAAGAACGGATATCAAGAGGAAGGGAATTCCAATGTAGGGGTGCTAAGAGTTGGAAGGAGCGAAAACGGGAGGAGGCACAGGGAGGCGGGGGTGAAGTGAGGAGGAAATGGTCAGCGGAACGAAGGGAACGGGAGGGGGAGTAGAAGGAGAGAAGGGAGGAGAGATAAGGGGGGGGGGCAAGACCATGGAGAGATTTGAAGACAAAACATAGGAATTGGAATTTAAGTTGGGAGTGAAAGGGAAGCCAGCCAAGGTAGGAGAGAGAGGTAGAGATGGAGTCATGGGGGTGAGGAGACAGAGGGTGCGAACAGCAGAGTGGTAGATGGATTTAAGAGGGGCAAGGTGAGAAGTAGGAAGTCCAAAGAGTAAGGAAGAGCAGTAGAAAAGGCAGGAGAAGATAAGGGAGGAGATTAAGAGTTTAGTGGCGTGGAAAGTGAGAGAGGGACGGATTTTGCGAACGTTGAAGAGGTGGAAGCGACAGGTGCGAGAAGTGAGGGAGATGTGCTGGGAGAAGGAGAGGGAGGAGTCAAAGAGGACACCTAAGTTACGAAAACAAATTTTGCGAGCAATACTCTCCCCAGAGAAGTTACAACACTCTGTGCAGTGTCTGCAGAACATGTTCCCAACAAGGAAGAGAGCCCAACCCTCTAAGTGTAAAAGGCCCTTGTGCAAAGCGAGTTTCAAAAGCACCCATAATAATGCTTTGTTTAACACCACACAGAAACGCATTTAGGAATTCATTTTTAATTTTGACTCTCACCTAGAGCGATTACATCTGGAAATAGAGAAAGAAAACGCCCCAGTAAGACAAAAGGAGGACAAAAGCAAGTCACGTGATGCTTGCAGAAGGTGCAACAATTGTCCCCAAGTTTCAGTACTATGTTATTGGTTGTTCAGTTTCTCCCCTAAAATGAAGGAGTCGATGTGTCATTGTAAGAAAGCCAGAGGAGGGAGCGAGCTATGAGCCTCGCCAATTGCTGTTTGCCTCCTACTGTCGAACCTGAGAAGGTCAAGTGCTCTGCGGCCAACCCGTCCTGCCCCTAAGCTACCTGGTCTTAAACAGTGCGACGGTGGACTTTTTTGCAGGGCTACAGGCCTGGCTAAGTAAGTAGTGGTTCACACTGGTCCTCTGTGCCAAGTGAATCATGGGATATGTAGTCATGTAGCGGTATTTCTAATGACTGATGCAGTCGTGTTTGTGACTAAACACTGGAGCACACTACCAAGGGAATCCACACTCTGCAGGACCGCCTGCAATTCAGGAAAAGTCTAAAAAACCTGGCTGTTTAATGCTTAACAGACATAAAGTGTAATAACACATATCAAGCAGCAGAAACAAAACTTCTCAATTGTTTGTCTTTAATGCGAGAAAACACAACCTAAAGGTGCGCCATACCCGCTCGTGACCGGCCACTTAGAACACAATGCACGGCCCTCAGGAAACTATAATGATTAGAAGACATCACATCAAGCCACCAGCAAAACCTGAAGAGAATCCCTTCCCTGTCTCTCAGAATAATAAAACCTCAATGCAGGATATCTTCACAGGCAATCACTAAAGCCAAACCGATGAGTAAAACCAACAATGTAAGCACAATGGAAAGCCTAACAACACTCCCCACCTTTTGACTAATCCTCAATTTCTCTCTCCCTTACTCACCATATGCAAATGCAACACAGTAACTGGCACACTGAGTTTAAAAATACCCCCGCCCAAGACTTTGAGCGTCACAAACGTACACCTCTACTACAACTAGCGTACTCAGCCCCAGGTCAACACACACCCACACCATGAGCATGATGCCATGCCTCTGGACACAAAGCCCTCAACACCTCCTACATTTCACACCTAGAAAGCTAACACGAATGCAGAGCTCAGGGTACTTCCAATCTGCAACCTCAACAAAAAGAACTGCAGTCTTGTCTTTCCCTCTCCTCTGAGCTACCAGAACCCAGCCACTTTCTCCCATATCCGGCACAGCACCTGGAGACCATGCAAATAGTAGCAGTGAGTAGTACAAATCCTAATAACAAAACATTGGGGAATAGTGAGGCAGAGTACATTCTGTAGTTCTGTGGGGCTTTTGCACTGAGCAATGTACACTGAATGCTGGAAATTGCACTGCAAAGGGGCATCTGTACTACCAAACAGTGTGCATTTTGGAACATGTAGTTCTCTGGGGTTTATGTACCGAGTGAGTGAAGTTGCATTCTGGTGCATGTAGTTCTGCATGGGGGAAGACTCTAGCCAAAATGAAGCAAGGTGGATTCTGGCATATGTATTCCTTTGAAGACTTTCATACTGAGTGGGGCAGATTGCAACCTGCAACAACTAGTCCACAGGCAGTTCTGAAATAGTAAATGGCAGAGAACATTCTATGCAATGCTGCCCTGTTTGGAGGCATCTGCACTGTGTGAAGCAGAGTGCATGCTGGGCCATGTGCTCATGTAAAACCTCTATACAGAGGACATTTAAGCCTGTGAGGGAAATTCCAGGGGATGAGCCGGGGGCATCACGGTGCATGTAATCATGTGGGATCAGCACTGTTTGGGGGTTACTGGAACCATAGAGTTAATTATTTTGGGCGGAAAGTTCACGGGTAGAACGCTTTGGGCAGGCTGTGTTTTCCAAGTTGAACTCATGCAACAGGGTTCATTTAGCCTGACATCCTTCCAAGGTTAATACATTGAGTAATATTGGAATATTGGAAATGGGGTAATAATACCACCTGCTATTACAACACTTAGAAGCTGAAGGAATCCACCATGGAGCACTTCATGGGAACAGACATTACTATCATAATGACAACCTTCTCTCCTTGATACTGATTCCCCCATTTTAGAACATCAGAACAACCCAATTGTTATGGGTACAACTACATGTACCAGAATCCTTCTAAATAGTCTTTAAAAGCTATGACCCCAAGGAAAAGCAAGCAGGTTGACTAATGCCAAGTTGCCCATTATGCACTCCGCATGCAAAGGCTGCAGTATTTCACATAAGATGGCAGTACTGGGCCATTTCATTCTTCCGCTGGCATATGGTGGCAGAATGTGGAAATGTGGGGCTAGGCCTATCAGAGTGGCCTTTACATGACATAAGTGCTGCATTAGAGGCAGAACCCGGCATTTGAACACAGCACTTGGGCATGTGGGCTATTCCTTTCACAGAAGACTTTACTTGACATAAGATGGCAGTCTTAATTAATTTTAATGTGATTGTTTTTATTATGTGATTTAATCTTGTATTTTTATATTTGTGGTGTGTAAAATGTGTGTTAAGTTTTTACTATAACTGAATGCACAATACATACAAATACAATTAAAAGTAAGATGGCAGCTATAGGATATTTGAGGCTGCTCCAGATATATCATGACAGCAACGAGACATGTTAAGTATGCACCTTAGGTATGGTGGATATACCTGCCAATGGCAGATTGCTCGACTTGCCATAGGGTGGCAGTATTTGGGAACTTAAGACTACTTAGCACATGATGGCAATACCTCGACCTGGAGACTAATACCTTGCAGGGGGGGCTTTCCTCAGACAAGCTACGAGTACTTGGGCTGCACTTTGAATGTGGTTGTAGCACTTGGCAATGTGAGACTGTACTTTATTTATTTATTCACTATGCAATTGAGCATTAAATGGCACAGGGTTGGCTGTATGGGGAAATATATTTGCAGCTGTACTTGACATGTTAGCCTCATCTGGACTAGTGAGGCTGTACCTTACATATGATGACTATACATGGTATGTAAGTTTATAACACGCATATCGCAGCAGTGTGTGCATATAGGAGGCTGCACTTAGTATGTCGTCTCACTGTACCTGGTTATGAGGGACTATATTAAGCCTTGATAGCTGTAAGTGGTGTGTGAGGCTATAATTTACATACAATAACAGTACCTGGTCATATGAGTCTATAGTTGCATATAAAGGCAGTGCCTCTGGCCTATGCTAATTTTTACACAGGGAGTGTATAGCCTGAATGCACCCATGGCCTATCAAGGCCGCACCTTCCTAAAATATGGCTGATACCCAAGCAAGTCCCTGAAAGTCCCGCTTGGCCACTTTGCCACAGTGCTGTGTGCTGCTGCCTGGTACTACGTTAAGAAGTCTCAGTAATGTTAGCTGGTTAATTATCTGATTTCTTGCTTGGAATTTGTTGTGGAACTGTGTGTGGCCTGATTAAAACAGGTGTGTTTGCTGTAAAGAAAAACACGAGACCATGTTATATAGTTTGTATACCTTAAAATCAAACATGCCTGAATATTTAGGGTTATTACTAAATACGCCTTCAATTGTCGCCAAGAAGGCAACATCCATATCTTGTACATCGAGAAAATCTATCACCCTTACCCCAGTTCTAAGAACTCTACTCACGAATAGAGATATTCGCACCTTCTGTGCTAAACAAAAGGAGTGTATGTCGGATGATTTACACACACAAGAGGCCGTAGTGCCTGTGAGTTTGCATCCTATCCTTCCTTCTTTACTTACTACGAATGAATCATGTAAGGATACGATTCCATCTACGGTGTCCGATCTTACTATTTTGACAATAGCTCAAACGCCTAAAAAACATACAAATAATTTTAAACTCATGTCCCCTGTGACTGAGATTAGCGAAATTTTGCCTGTACTATCGGATATTTCCATCCATGCCAGCACAGGTAAACTGAAAAAAACACATGGCTCTATAAAAAAATTAAAAAAAGATTATGGTGCCCCAGGCTCTATGGACACCATCATTCAATCAATTGCCGACTCTTTTCTACAACGCACACCTTGGCGCTGTCTGCAGATTAACAACTCTGATAACCCAACGGCAAATCTTGCCCTCATTGAAATCACCCTAGCTGCTGTAAATACAACTGTTGCATTATTTGAGTGTTTAGATATGAAAATTACACAGCAATCCAGTCAGATACAACAAATACTTGACTGGATTACAAAACTACCCCTAGACATCCATCACTGTAGGAATGGTGGCAACACGAGAGAAAATGAAGGCATAACTGAACCACTTTCCTTGCTAAAAGATTCAACTAACGGCAACCCTATCTCTGTTGTGTTGCCTTTGTTTAAGAACATCATGGGCCTCATTACAAGGTTGGAGGCAGCCATGGCGCTATTAGCAAATTGCGGTACCGTTATTAGCTCTAGAGTCCCTTTGCGGGTCCCGTCCGTAACGCCTGAAAAAAACAGGCGTTAAGGAAGGACCCGCAAAGGGAACTCGTAGTAAAGCGGTAAGGGATTACCGGCACCGGTGCCCTTACGTGTGCGGGTAATCCCTTACCGCCCACCTCGTAATGAGGCCCCATATGTCCGGTTGAGCAAGTCACTCCGGAAGTAATTAAGTTAAACGACTCCTGGATCAGCTTAGATAGGAGCACAAAAAAATCTCGTTCCAATGTCCATCGTGATTCCACTGATGCTTTTTTCCACAAAACGACCCTTAGAAATCATCCAAAACGAATTGCAACTAAATCAAAGACAAGGTTAGTTGAATCTAGTGCCTCCTTCAATTCAACCAATAGTGCAACCATCAAAATCTTCACATGCTCCTGTTGCAGACTTGACAAATCCTTCCGCAATCCATGTACCAGTGAGGGCCATGTCCACTCACAAAGTGTCTGACGTTGAGCCTCATCACAAAACAACTCCACTGACTTATGAGCCTCTAAGTGAGATAGTGAACCTCATTGAGAATTCGTCTACTCAGGTGCACAGGAAGACAGAAATTCATCTGAATTGTGCATCAGAAGTACAAGCAATTTCAGCTCTGAAGCTGAACTCAGAGCAAACCAAAAAAGAATACCTTGTAGTGGACGATGCAGTACAAGACCACATGACATCAATCAAAGCAGCAGGTGACGCATATTTATTACAACGTGTCACACAAGCCATGGTGGTTGAACCCCCTTGTCCTGCTATGGGAAAAGGTAGTCCCCCAACCAATGAATGACAATCGTCCAATAATGAAAGAAGCATGAAAGAAGCATTAGACGCTCTTCTTCCATTTAAACAATCAAACGATTGGCCAAGGACGCACAATGAATCTTGCCATCGAGCTGTCTCTGTTCTAACAGTGGATCCAATTAGGAACTCGACTAAAAATGACATTGCTAAACCAAGTCGACGGGAAAACAAAAACAAAAATACTTTTAAAACTGCCATTCATTGATTGTTAAATGTCGTGATGCTCCCTTTGAAAAATATGACCTATGTCGTTCAAGTATATTGAACATTTTTGGAGATGTAGCCAATTTGGAAGATATATCCTCAAGTTATATCGACCAAATTGAATTTGTCTGTGATCAAAACTTGTCCATTGTGCGACTATGGATTAGATCTGGCTTGGTCCTGAATTCAATTTGGAAAGCCAAAATGGACCTATTCAAGATGGGTTTCCTGGTTGCACAGGACCCAGCACTCCTGATTAATGAAAGAAAGTCATCCCTGGCAAATAAGGAGACTCCAATTACAGATTCACAAGGCCACCCTATCTGGTCATGTTCATATTGTGGCCCAACCTACATTGCCCAACAAGAGAAAGTGCATATCATGGAAGCATAACCATTAATAGAAAAAAGTATAAACATTTCTTCCTTGGCTAGCTGGAACACTAGAGGACACACTTTCTTGCAATGCTGCATAAATCATCCCATAAATCAATTGATATATTGGCACTTCAGGAGACCTGGTTGTTGGTAGCTCCAGTGTGGGAGGATCTTAATATTGTTTTGCTACCAGCTTTGTCTGCTCAAAGGGGGAGGCCGATGTCAGGCCTTCTGGTTTCAGTTAAAACAAGTAGAGGTTTGACCATAACTGAGTGGGCCTCGCCGAATAACTTCACACAATTAGTCAAGATATCCAATTCTGTCCAATCATTGGCACTAATTAATTTATACCGTAATCCGGCTGGCATCTCAGATGATACTTTTTATAAAGATCTATCAAGGGTTTTGGAGATGATAACATTAGCTCATGACATCATGGCTACTGTTTTGGTAGGGGATTTAAATCTTGATTGTATGCGGTCAACAAAAGCACCACAAGCACACGATAAGGAGAGGTGGGTCAAGTTTGCTGAGGATCATAATCTCCATATAGCAAATGGCTCCATTATGGGAGATATTCCACCTCATCACAGGTGGGAAAGAGGTATGTCAAAATCAACCATAGATTATATTTACATGGCTGAAACCTTATTTCACAAGGCTACCAAATTTGAAATAAAACAACAAACAGTCAGTGATCATCACGTTCTCACATTATTCTGGCAATGGGACTCTAAGCTGCATGAAAATAAACAACAGTGGTTTAATCATACTCTGTTGGTTAACAATGCAAAAACTTGCTTTAGATGGTCTGATCACTCTCTTGACGCCCTAAATGAGGTGGTAAAAAATCAGAGTCGGACTGAGTTTGAGTCCTACGCAGAGATCCAGCCCTCCTTTAGCAACATTTACTTTGATAAAGGTGCATCTCGTCCTAACCATAATCATAGGTTTGATCCACGTGTACAACAAACCAGAACTGTTTATAGAAAAGAACTAAGATTAACTGCTAGACTCTCACCAAGTAAACGTGATTAGGCGCGAAGAACGATCAAGTGCAGATATATCGAAATTGGACTCGTGCAAGGAAAGCCATATTGTTTCAAATGGATAGTGAGGCTTTCATGAGTTCTGCACTTAACAAAAACTCTGCCCAAGTCTGGGTCCTGCTCAACAAAACATTGAATCCGACACAAGCAAGTGCTCAATTGAATGGGGTTTCTGAATCCTTATGGCTTGACCACTTTTCACACCTATATGCTGACGAGAACTTTGATAAATATAGGAATGAAAATCAATCTACAGTGGGGTTGAAGTTAGAATGCTCGGATGAAATAATAGAAAGATCTTATAAATAAAGCTTCATCCTGCTGTGCAGCAGGGCCGGATGGCTTGAGTAACTTTATGTTTAAACAAAATCTGACGAAGTGGGCCAGCATTCTTAACAACGTATATCAACAAATCTTAAGATCTAGAAAAATACCAACTTTGTGGAAATCATCCCTGATATTACCGATTTTTAAAAAAGGTACTCGAGGTGTACCCTCAAGCTACCGGCCAATCGCCTTGCTTGATGCCCTGGGCAAGGTTTTCTCGAGATTAGTCCTGAGAGACTTTACCCGGTGGTCACAAACTTGCAAGCAATGCGATCCGAATCAAACCGGCTTTGTTGCCGGATTGGGAACGTCAGTGAACTTCCTAACCCTTAATGCCCTCAAATCTCAAACACAAACGTCCAAACAACCGATTTATTTCTCGTTTGTCGATTTACACTCGGCCTTCGACGAGTCAAGCTAATGAGAAAATTACTAAATGCAAATTGTCCGACCACCTTATGTGATATTATTTATGTCTTACATTCTGATACCACTATGAAAAATTAGGCTATCAGTGATAGGCCTCTTTTCTGCAGAAATATCTACATCAAGAGGGTTGAAGCAAGGGTGTATCCTTGCTTCGTCCCTCTTTAACTTTTTCATACATGATGTGGCGCAGGCCTTTCTTCAGGTGTGTTCGGACTCGCCGAAAATGAATGGCGTTGCGATAAAATCCTTGTGGTATGCGGACGATTTGATTTGATCTTGAAGACACTGATAGGTCTAAAACATCTCTTGACCGCCCTTAGTGCCTATCTAGATAACAATGAATTACTAATTATTCTAAAAAAACCAGATAGTACTATGTGCTCCAAGGTAAACTAATAGCGCTAAAATGGATTGGAGCTTTAATGATGTGAGCCTGGACATTGTACCGACTTATCTCTATCTTGGTGTATTGTTCAATGGAATGTCGAATGTGGACTTCTAACTAAAATGCTTGCACACAAATCGTTTCTGCAGAAATATCTACATCAAGAGGGTTGAAGCAAGGGTGTATCCTTGCTTCGTCCCTCTTTAACTTTTTCATACATGATGTGGCGCAGGCCTTTCTTCAGGTGTGTTCGGACTCGCCGAAAATGAATGGCGTTGCGATAAAATCCTTGTGGTATGCTGACGATTTGGTTTGATCTTGAAGACACTGATAGGTCTGAAACATCTCTTGACCGCCCTTAGTGCCTATCTAGATAACAATGAATTAGTAATTATTCTAAAAAAAACAGATAGTACTATGTGCTCCAAGGTAAACTAATAGCGCTAAAATGGATTTGAGCTTTAATGATGTGAGCCTGGACATTGTACCGACTTATCTCTATCTTGGTGTATTGTTCAATGGAATGTCGAATGTGGACTTGCAACTAAAAATGCTTGCACACAAATTAATCTCAGCCTTATCGCAAACACAGTTGATTTTATACAAATACGGCAAAATTTCAATTAAATCTGCCGTTTTATATTTTGGCGACAAAAAGTTATGCCAACGATTCTCTATGGTTTAGAGGCTAAAAACATAATCACGGCAGTGTTCCTGAACAAATTAGAGGCGAGATTTTGGAGGGGTGTCCTTCATCTTCCACTATGCATACCAGGACCGTGGTTGCGGTAGGAGTTGGGCCTTTTTCTCTTTGGTGGCAGAATATAATTGGCGATTATGAGCCTTATTTCGCAAATGCTTAATTTTTACACTAAATGATAACATTTTGGCAACTCTGTCTGCTTATATGTTATCGTCATCTCATGTCTTTGTTCAAACGTGGTCAGTATGTATCCTTAAAATGTTGGCGAAGGCTGATGTGACTATTGACATTCTTATCACCAATCCGGACCGAGCCAAGGATAATCTTTATAGGTTGGACTGGATTGAAACAAGAAGATTATGTCTTACCTATAAGGACTTTCAGGTCACTGCATTTGAACAGAAAAAAACATAAGATTTGGAATCATATTTGTGCAGAGCTCCGTCACCACAGCTGAGATCTGCGATCTTACGTTTACGTTTTAACTTATATTGAACACGAGATATCTTGGCAAGAAGGAAACTTATTGATGTTGAAGACAACTACTGTCAATATTGCGCAGATATATCTGTCAGATAAACCCTAAAGCATGTAATTGTGGAATGCCCGGCCCTCATGGATTTGAGAGGAACGTTTTTCTGGAAGCATATGACTTATTTTGGTCTGATGTCACCAGAAAATAGATGGCCAAACATTCTGACCACTAAAGTTATGAGCATTTGGGTTACAACCTTTAATTTTATGAATGCTTTAAACCGAACTGCTGCAATTGACGCTGTAACGGTGTAGGGTGCACAAGAAAATTAGTTGCCTTTATGAGAATACTATGTATCAACCGTTGCTTCTAATAACGTTTGTATAAAACCATTACATCGATTGACATTAGTATAAGCATCATTGAACAACTACAGTCTTGTGTCGAAGCTCGTGTATTTTATATGGCTCTGTTTATTATCATATGTCATATGAATTTTATATGGATTACTCGTTTTTTATGTGTTTTGAGCTATTGTTTCATTTTATCTTTTTCTTTTATCTTTTATTCTCTTGTTTTATGATGCTTTATGATGTGTATAATTTTGGAAAAGTGTATATTGGAAAAAAAATAATAAAAAAATATATGGCTGGTAACTAAAATAACATTTTGTTTACTAAAGCTATTTGTCATTTTATTAATCGCATAACTACTATTCTAGGCTTTTTAAACATCTGTTATGTCACTTCCTGTGATTTAAGCATGGTCAAAGATCATGCGACCTAACTTCCTGTGATAGTAGTATCGTGGTGAAAGTTCAAGTGATGTCACATCCTGAGATATCATTGGCTGCGTGGTGTCACTTCTGCTACCCCATGCATTTTGGTGAATTACTGCTTCTGCAATGTTCCCCTGGTCACAGGCGGGTAAATTATTGGTGGACTGGTCTCATGTGGTTGCCCTTATCCCATGATTTGCAATGGATTGCTCGCAGACGTTGATTGCACTGAAAAAGTGAAGTGAGGAAGGCCAATTTTCTTGGTTTTTCCCCACATCTGAGACCATCAAAATACGGGACTAAATGGCCTAATTGTGGAGATGCCACTCCAGTATCTGCTATAAATGTGCCCTGGGCAGTGTGTGTGCCCCCCAATGTGCTGAGTGTACATATAATTGCTCATTTAACTGGGAAGATCCTGGTGGGATTAGGCAAGGCTTGCAGGAAACAGTTCTGAATCCTGACTGATGCCACTTTTCTTCCTTCCATTGTTGAAAAAGTGAGGAACATAGTGTAGGCTAAAACACCTATCATGTAAGCACTTAGAAACCATTTTGGGTGTAGTGTGTGGTAAAAAAGAGCACCTCGTGCACAGTAGCACTGATACCACATTGGGTATGAGACACGTCCCACAATGACAAAGGGCTGCCCATCCACAATAGATATGACCCTAGCATTCAAACAGAGAACTCTTTCTTTTCCATTTCTTATGCCACATGAATATTAACCCCTTGCATCTCATGTTTATAATAATTGTCAGAGGGCACATAAGAGGGAACACAAAATGTACCGCAAAACTCGATTACTATTTGCCACCACGTTAAATTGGGCTAAATCTACCCGATTACAAGTACCAGAATGGTGGTGTTAATCCACATTTTTTGGCGTCCATAGGAATCCATGGGAATTTTGGGGGAATTGCTGTGTGCGGTTAATATGGCTACAGTAATTCTTCCATTTTATGGAGGTAAAGTAGAGAAGACTATATGAGGTATCACTTCCACTGTGCTTCCAAAGTTGCAATTTACGGTGTGCTAAAGTGGCGGTAACATAATTACGATCATTTTATCACCTCTTTACGTGCACCATCAAACTCATAATAAGGGCATTGGGCCTCATTACAAGGTCAGCGGTAACCCGCCGGTGCGACAGGTGGCCGACCTCGTAACACTATTTCAGGCACAAGCTTCCCAGTGCCACTGGGACATTACAAGTTCCGGTGGCCGGGGAAGTCAGCGCCGGAAAACGTAAATCTCCATTCCCATGGAGTCCCATAGTACTCCATGGGAATGGGGATGCAGAAGCGAAGGCACCGTTGCTGGCGATGCCGGTGCTTCCATGGCACCCCTGCCTGCCGGGGCCGCTGCACCCAGCAGGGTCATACCTGTCGGGTGCAGCGGCCCCGGCAGGCAGACTCGTAGTGTGGTGGACCGGAAACAAGGGTGCCGGTAAGCTTATCGGCACCCTTGTTTCCGGACCGCCACACCTGTCATGAGGCCCATTGTCTTGTCTTAAAATGAACCAAATTTCAAAGAAAGTGTCTGTCCTGCCCGTCATTGAACTTTATGAGTTTCAAAACTGTTTATTTTATTTGCATTGCGCCACACACATAATGTTGTAAAACTGGCTCCTGTGCTCTGCCGTCACTCTCTCACAATGCCATGTTGCTACTGGCCTTTCAAATACGCACCAATCTGGAAACAGAGGTGGCTCAGAGATTGAAAAGCCAGGAAGCGGGAGTGAGCACACACAGGGTGGACCAGGGAAAACAATCCTATCTCAAGCTGCCTATACAGTGAAGCAATCTGCCCCAAAGGTTGGTCCAGTCAAGACAACTTAATTTTGAGTGTGAGGATCGGTGGGGTGGGGCAAAGGAGAAGTGCATAGGAAGTTCCTGTCAAAATAATTATGGATTGAAGCTTGCCTTTTTATGTTAATTCTAGGAAGGACTACCTTCTGCTTTCAAAACCCGGTAAAGAAATAATCAAACAATTAAAACAGAGTATGCTACTGAGGTGGATTATAAAAATCCACTGTCATTGAGCGAGAACTCAAGTCCTGTAACCCGAGGCTTCATGGCATCACTGAAATTAACATCTTGGACGCACAAAACAGTAATCTCACTATTTCTATTAAGAACGCATGGCCAGACAAAGGCATGAGTCACTTGACTTGAGAGTGACGCAATAGTGTAGTACTTGCTTTTTAATTTCTTAACATTAATACCATACTAAAAACGCATCTTGACATTTTTGAAGTTACTCCACCTAATACCTTTTGCAATTTAAATATACACAGACTGGGACCACTTTATATACTGTGGCACTCACTGCAAGCTTCCAGTTTCATACTGATTTGAATCCCCCTCAAAACCAAGACCTTAGACACGCAAGATAGGGGTTTTCAGGTCTTTATTTAGAAGAATAAACTTTAGGGTTTTTGTCAAGGAGCTTTGTTTCCAAAGAGATTTCTCAGGGTCGTGATTAAGTTAGTGTAGCACTAGAATAAGGTACTGGGCCTCATTACAACTCCGGCAGTAGCCGTGCCAGCAAAACTGGCACGGCTGCCGCCAGAGTGTGTATTTTTACCGGCACCCGCGAATGGGCAAGAACCGGGTCATGCCTAGTTCGGCAGACCTGGTAATTGCCCATTTGCGGGTGCCGGCAATAAGGGACTCCCCATCCCCGTTCGGCCCCATAGGGCTGAATGGGAATGGGACGTCGGATGCACCGGCACCATTCTGAATGGTGCGGTGCATCCGACGTGCTGTGCTCGCACGTGCCGCTCTGCCCGCCAGGTCAGACCTGGCCGGCTGACAGGCGCCCGCGAGCACAGCTCTTAGTGTGGTGGGCTGGGAGCTACAGTACTGGCCTGCTTACTGGTACCGTAGTTCCCGGACCGCCAGGGTTGTAATGAGGCTCACTGTTTCTCAAAGGCTTGCCAGCAGCTTCTTGAGACGTTGAAATGAAGCACAGCCTGTCAGAGGATTACAATTAACCTCTTGCAGCCTTTTAATTAATCACAATCTTTCACAACCTACTGTGGCCGTAGAATGAAGGATATGTAACGGTTTATTGAGAGGCCACCCTCAACACAGGGAGTTCTTTCCCTCCCCAATCTAGGGTCCACAATCATACCCCTTGGATCCCTCTCCCTGAGCTACCAATGAGCCAAGAACCAGGCCGGTGTGCATGAAATATATTTGTATTTATTTGGATGACAGGTGATAGATAATCTCACTAAAATGTCACACACCACTTTATTCGTGACACAATACAATACACTTCTCTCTACATAAATAACTCACACAATTTGGTTTGGAAAAATCAAAGCACAATATTTTACTTTATACACATTTCAAAATTAATGATCACCAACACTGGTCCCTGAATAAAATCACTTTACATTTGCAATGCTGTACATTTTCGATTTCCTGTGCGCTTAAAAGCCTCACAGTAAATATAAACAGGGTAATTTAGCAGTGGGTTTTTCAGACCCCCCTACGTTGGTCTGTGTTGGGGAAGTCAGAATGAAAAATCGGGCTCATTTAAGAATTTGGTATTTCAGACCCCCCTTCACTGTGTTGGGGAAGCTGGATTGTAAAAATTGGGATGATTTGAGAATTTTGGATTTCAGACCTCCCTCCAATTAAAGACCTGTGTTGGGTAAGCCGGATAGTAAAAATTGGGATGATGAACATTTTGGATTTCAGTCCCCGCCTCCACTTAAAGGCCTGTGTTGGGGAAGCTGGATGGTAAAAATTAAGATGATTTGAAAATTTTTGATTCTAGTCCTCCCTCCACTTAAAGGCCGGTGTTGGGTAAAGCTGGATGGTAAAATTGGGATGATTTGGGAATGTTGTATTTCAGACCCCCCCCCTCCACTTAAAGGCTTGTGTTGGGGAATCTGGACAGAAAGATTGCCCAATTAAATTACAGACTATAGTTTTCAGCACACAGTGGTAATTAGCTTTGTTACTTTCTAACGTTAACATAAATAGCACCCTGTGGTGTTCTGCCAAGGGGAATTAATTAAAGAAAATGTTTGTTGGTTATATAGGCTAAAGATCTACACGTATCACCCTGTGCACCCCCCCATGCTCGCTAAAGAGGGAAAGGATTTAAGGCCAGCAGAAACCCCCACCTTTTGGTTGTAAAGGGTTCAAGTCTACTTACATAGAAAATCTTTGTTTAAAGGTCCGGAAAGCCAGATGCATGTCAGGAATCTTCGGAAGAACAGAGCAGGGGTCTGGTCACTCCACTCTCAAGGATGGTGCCCAGCTCTCCAACATAGGACACGTCAGCTTTTAGGCCTTCCCAACAAAAGACAGCTCCACCCAGATGCTATATCAGCCAAATCTCCTTTTGGTCTTTCATTGTGGCTGTCAGATTGTAAGATTTAGCAGCTCTCTTGATGGTCATTTTAGCAGTACTCGGTCCTCATATGATATGATATGATAAGGCATTTGTAACGCGCCTATACACAAGTGTTAAAGTGCATACACCTATATACCAGTGACGACAACATCAAGTTTACAACATTGGGCAGCTCCCTGCAAGAGTTCTCGCAATGAGGTTTGTCCAGTTACCCTTCTCTCTCCTCCCAAGTCCAGCCTTCCTCTACGGATTGGTTTGAGTCTGAAGCAGACAGCAGACAGCAGACCCATGCAAAGTAATTTTGGTGTCAGTGTTTGAAAATCCTGTTTTTCATGTGAAAGGGGCCTTTGGATTTCTTCTGTCACTGTGAATTAAAAAGGATACTTTTCCTTTTGTAATGACAGCCAACCCTTTGTGCATAGCACATTCTTGTGTCATGTGCCGAAACCCCCACAGTCTGCCTTAAAAGGCCCATTTTCAGTGTGAAAGTTTTGTTATAAATGCTGGTTAGGTAAATTTTTTAGTGGCCCTTTACTTCCCTTGGTGTGGGTCCTTTGATTACACCCCACATGCCCCATTCTTGTTCTTCCATGATTCTTTCCTGGAGAAGAGCAGGGCAGAGTGGAGTTTTCATCGAAAGTCCCCTTTTCTTTTTTTTCTTGTCATATTTTTCATTTGGCTTGAGACCATCCGTGTTGGGGGTGTAGCACAGCACCCACTTCTGTCCTTCTTTCAGGGGTAAATGGGGTTTATCCCAGACTCCCCTCTTGCCTCCAGGCTGGAAGTGAAGGAAGTGAATTATCTAGCAAAATGACAAAAAAGAGAATGTGTACTGAATTAACAAAAACAACAAGAGCACACAATTATAACACAAAACATTTTCACCATTTCACAAAACATCATTTATGTATTTGTTTCCTTTTTATATTGAGCACTAAGTAAATGACTCCCTGTACATATATATATATATATACGGCCACGGTAGTGGCTGTGTATTTATGGTTAAGTTGCTGTTTCCATAGGAAGAACACATTTTGGATGGCCTATAACTCCGCTCCCCCAGGACGATTCCTCACCAAACCTTGCAAAAAAAGTATTTGGGTCACTCTGAATTTATTTTGCAAAGTTTGGTGAGGATTCGTCCAGGGGGGGCAAAGTTATAGGGGGGTCCCAAAACTTTTTTTTTCCCCATAGACTGAATGGGAAAAAATGTTTGCTCGCGTCTACAGCCCAAACCGCTGGACGGATTTTCACCATTTGGACCAGGAGCAGCGGCTTGGTCCTGAAAGTGTGCTTTTGCAAATTTGGTGAAAATCCATCTAGTAGTTTTTTTAAAAATGACCAAAAAGTAGGTAAAAAATAATTAGTGATATCTGTGTTCGGTCCACGGACACACTTCCCTGTTCGCTCCGCGGACAGTGTCCTGATTGGCCAATCGGCTTGCGTGATGTTCGCGGACATGCAACGTGTTCGCTGATTGGATGGCGTGGAGCGTGAAGGGCGTCAGATTTTCGGTAGCGCCCACCATCTTGGATTCGCAATCGTCCGCGGACAGCGCAGTGAAACTTTGTTCAAAATTTGTATTTAGTAGAGTGTGTTGGTGTGTAGGAGTGTTTGGGGAGGGTGGGAGTGTATGAGATAGGATGAAAGTTGTGTTTTTTATGTGTTAGACGTTCTTTTTGTGTTCGATTTGTCTGCAGACAGCACAGGTGTTCTGAAATGTTCTGAATAAACTGAATGGGGGGTGTTCTGCGGACTCAATATGTGTCCGTTTTGTTTGCAAGCAAACTGAAACTGTTCTAAGAACACTCGCAGTGTCCTGAAATGTTCGCAAATAAACAAAATGGGGTGTCCTGAGGACGCTGTCCGTATTGTTCGTTGTCAAGTTGAATATGTTCTAAGAACACTCGCGGTGTCCTGAAATGTTCACAAATACACAAAATGGGGGTGTTCTGAAGACGTTGTCGAACCCTCGCGGTGTCCTGAAATGTTCGCAAATAAACAAAATGGGGGTGTCCTGAGGACGCTGTCCGTATTGTTCTGTGTCAAGTTGAATGTGTTCTAAGAACACTCGCGGTGTCCGGGGAATGTTCGTAGGGGGTGTCCTGAGGACGCTGTCCGTATTGTTCTCTGTCAAGTTGAATGTGTTCTAAGAACACTTGCGGTGTCCTGAAATATTCGCAAATAAACAAAATGGGGGTGTTCTGAAGACGTTTCTAAGAACACTCGCGGTGTCCTGGAATGTTCGTAGGGGGTGTCCTGAAGGCGTAGTCCGTATTGTTCGCTGGCAAGTTGAATGTGTTCTAAGAACACTCGCAGTGTCCTGAAATGTTCGCAAATAAACAAAATGGAGGTGTCCTGAGGACACTGTCCATATTGTTCGTTGTCAAGTTGAAAGTGTTCTAAGAACTATCGCGTTGTTCTGAAATGTTCGTAAGGGGTGCCCTGAAAACGCTGTCCGTATTGTTCGCTGGCAAGTTGAAAGTGTTCTAAGAACACTCATAATGTCCGCAGACATTAAAAGTTTCCATAGACCATATTTGAAATGTTTGACTCTATGGATGTGATATGCTGCGGTGGTTGTTGCCAGGGCATAGAGTCTTGGGTGCATGGCCATTTGGCAATGCACCCAAGACTCTATGCCCTGGCAACAACCACCGCAGCATATCACATTCATATTTGTTTATAACTCTGGGTGAAAAACAAATGTATAAGGAACAAAGGTATTAGATACTATGGATGTGATATGCTGCTATGGTTCTCCTTATTATTGTATACTTACTGTTTGGTCTAGTAACCGGAGTACATGTATTTCTTGTTAATTTCTGTGATAAAAGAAAATAGCATGTTAGTATTAGTATTTTGTAATGACTTATTAACTTTTTTTTTTTTGGACCCTCATATTTAGTAGATTACAAATCAGAGTACTGTGCAATTTGCTCATTTTCTGTATTTGTTGCTAAAATCATTGGGTCTGTGGGAGAAAAAAAAATCCATGTTGGATTAAAAAAAAACCTTTTTCTATTATGCTACAGTTTATTTGTTAGTTTGTTTTCAGTGTTCACTTGTTGATTCTGGCTAATGCTTTATACTTTGGCTTGTTGTATTTTTTTGGAGCAGTAACATATTATTTATTTGTTTTGATATTATAAAATTTTGGAGCAGTTAGATACCAATTGGCGCATTCTAACTGTCTATTTTTTTGATATATTTTAGTGGTATTGATTTTTCTATTTGGATATTGTTAAATTTGGGACAGTTAGATACCAATTGGCGTATTCTAACTGTGTATTTTTGGGTCTAATTTAGTGGTATTCATTTATCTGAATAGTTGTTGTAGATTCTTTGAGCAGTTAGATAGCTTTTGGAGTATTCTAACAGTTTATATTTTTTTAACACAAGTTTACTTAGGGTTTAAATACAGTTTAGTTATCAAATTCTGGTTTTAAGAACATCAAATAAGCGTTTGTAAGATTTCCTGGTAATCTCTGCTTTAGAGTAATGGTACTATCATTACATACAAACCATCCACATTTCTTTTTTATATATGCAGTGTAGTGCCCTGAATTGGTTGTGGCTCCTGCGTGGTAGATTATACCTATTGTTGTGAAGGTTTTCTTACCAAGTGATATTTGACCATGTGTGAATCCAGTCAGCTTGCAGTTGTTTTTGGTACCATCTGCATTATAACGTAGAAGCATTAGTATTATGTATTTACTATGTGTTTGTATTACTAACGTGGAGCGATTATCTGAATTGCAGGTAGAGCATAATCTACCATGGTTTGCATTTTGTACAAGTCGCTGAAATGGAATGGATTCACAATTTGGTATTGATATATATATATATGAAGCGTTCATTGGGGATTTCTCCTTGTGTCACATTGTTGCAGAGAGTGCATGTATGTTTCCACATGTATGAAATCTGAAAGATTTCATTTATACGTATGTTTTTGTTTTCCAGTACTTGTAGTAAATACATTAGAAATTCTTGTGGATCTTCCTGTGAATTTATAGTGAATTTCACCATTCCAGCACAGTAGTCCAATTGTTGTCTTATTCCATAAACACTATACGTGTTGTCAGGATTGTTTGCTGCATTTCTGTGAAGTACTAACATTTGCAAACACAATGGGTCTGTACTGTGTAAGTAAATGTTGTCAACAATTGGTGGTAATTGAAATAGAATATTCATTGCTACATTTGCGTAGCAACTTACACCAACTATATTTGAGAATTTAAATGGTCCAGGTAGTTCTGTATCTAACTGCTTTTTTTGGAGTTTGTCTTCCTTCTTTAAAGAAGTACCTGGTTTACTTTCCCTAATTGATTATTTTTTGCTTGTGGTACTTGATGAAGTATTAGTTTCTTTTACTCTCTTTTGAGGATTTGCAGTGACATCCTGTTGCATTTCTGTTTGATTTATTTTTCTTTTATAACGTTTTACTTTTTGTGGAACAGAATATGTGTTTAGGTGGGGGGTGTATAGTGAGCGAAGTCTATTGTATTCTAAAATGCAAGGAATATCAGCGTTTATTTTACTTGTATCAAAGTTGATTAGAAATAGACCGTCAAGTGTACGTAAGCGTGATAGTGCTACATAGCTCATGCCTTCTTTAAAGACTGTGTTACCAATATCTATCATTGCTTTGTCTAGGGTAAGACCTTGTGATTTATGAATCGTGACTGCGTATGCAAGAGTTAGAGAAAATTGTTCTCTGCGTACATACATATCTTTGAAGAGAAGGAATCTAGCTGTTGAGCATCCTATCCTTTTTACTTCTGAAAGTTTGTCAAAGAGTATATTGACAAACTGAATTTTGTTGTCGCGTGGGTATGTTTGAAAGCCAACAACTGTACCCAGTGCTCCATTAACTAGTCCTTGGTCCACGTCAATGTTACGATTAAGCATTACTCTGCAATTTAAGGATAATTTTAATATCTTTTCTAAGCCTGCTGTGTTTGAGATTGATTTTTCTAAACTATTTAGTCTTGTTGTGGCTTGGTCAAACATGGGTAGTGTCATACCATGTACATCTAGTTTGTCTGTGGCACTAATTTCCATGATTGGTTGCATTTCTTTACTTAGTATGATTTCATTGAATTTGAAACAGCTTGCAAGAGTTGGCATTAAGGCCATACAATTGACATTTTTGTGGGCTAATTGTTCCATAACATCTGTAGCACATGCATTATCGCCATAAAGCGCATTAATGTGCCGGGTTTTCAATATTGCTTCTGCTTCTTTAGAAAGTATACCAACTCTGATACTTTTTAAAATGTTGGCATAAGAGAGATCTGCAGATTGCCACATGTTTTCTGTTAATTCTCTGTATTGGAAATGTTGCCAAAGGTTGACATTTCCAATGCTGCCAACAGTTTTACGGCAGAGTTTGTGTCCTAATGTTTTAAAAATAGGCTCACCTTTTACTGGTGTTAATTGAAGCAGATCGCCAAAAACAATAATGTGTTTTCCTGCAAAAGAGCTCTTCATAGTCTGTTTTGAGTACTTCTTGTAATCTGAGGTGAATCAAAGCTAACATCAGGTTGGAGACCATGCTCACTTCATCTATTAGTAGCATTTTCATTTGTTTCAATACTCTGCGTAATTCCATTGCAGCTTCTGCAGAAAGTTTGTAATAGTCTAATTTGTTCTGGTGTTCTACTGGTAATAGTAGTAATCGGTGTAATGTAACACCACCTATGTTGTAGGCAGCTAAACCTGTGGGGGCAGTGACAACAGCTGACAGTTTGTTGTTTGTCAATTGTTGAAGGAACTTACTAATGATTTTGATTAGGAATGTTTTGCCAGAACCAGCTTCACCACTGACGTACAGTAGTATAGGTTTATAATTATGGCAGGCACATTCTTTATTTTCATGTTTTACACCATGTGCAATTTGTTTGGTTACTTCTTGAAAAATGCTACTTTGCTCATTGTTTAGTTTTGATTGTAGTATAGTTAAGTCTTCCTTATCTTCAAACTGACACATGGTGTTTTCTACTTCTTTCATAGCTAATTCTGCCTCATTGATTATTAGTGGTTCTCCCAGTGGTTCTTGGCTTCCTGTTACAGAAAGTTGACTACTGTCAGGAGTGTCCTTATCTAGTTGGGCTTGGAGTTCTTCTTCGTGTTGCTGTTCATTGTGCAACATTGTTTTGTACTGTGTAAAGTTTACATCAGTTATAGTGCTTTCATTTGCTTTGAAAGCATCCTCACATGAGTCATAGTTATCTAGTAATTGTTCTTCTTTTCTCCATGGTTTGAAGAGTTGTAGCAGGGACATGTAATATACTTCTTTATGTTGAGGAGTCTTTAATGACAATTTGATATGATTAATTAAATTTGGTTTAGTGAGTTTAACTAAGCTGCCTTCACAGTTTGTCACTCTATATTTACCTTTTTTTCATCAGGTTTCATATTATTTTTGTATGTGTAGTTTTGGGCTATGTGGTACAGACACATGTTTTCCAAAGTATTACTTCTGTTTGGGTAGTATGTGTCCAATACATTGTTTTTTAAAATGTCTTGGCTGTTGGGATCATGTTTGGCTATTGTTTCTATATCTTCATATGATTTTAGAACTCTTTTTCTAGATTTAGCTGGACCAAGATTTAGCCATACTATATTTTCAGATTTACCGTACAATGCAGTAAACGATCAGCTGCTTCATATGATCCACATTCTCTATGGGTGAGCATTTTTATGCCCAAGCTGTATAATTTCTGAGATACTGTTTTATCTGATGACAGGTCATTCCAGAGGTCTTGGAGCTCTGTCTTTTCTGCTTTAGTGAATGCTAAATGATTTCGAATGCTGTGACATATCGTGCAACTGCAGTAGAATTGTCTTGCAATGTACTGCACATCTATGTTTGCATTCCATAAGTGGGCAATGATTGCATTATAATCATTGATATATTTTTCTTCTTCTTTTCTTTTTATGTAATATGTATTTTTAGGTGACTTACCTTTAACACTATGTCTAACTGAAGACATGAGGTTGTTCACTTGACCTGTATTTGTAACTGGTCTAGGGAAACCAAATTGGCATTTGGTGTAGTATTTCCCTTTGTTTTTGTATTTGCGACGACAATATTTTCCACATTTGTGTCTTTGAAATTGTAAAATTTGTGCATGAAGATCACTATTTGTGGCTTCTGATGGAATTTCACAAGTGACATATTTTTCAATAAACTGTAAAACAGTGGCATCACTGTCTTGACCAAATTTAGGAGCATCTTTAAACCATAAAAGCATGTGGATATGTGGTGCTCCTCTGGCTTGGTATTCGTTTCTCCAAAAGAAGTGTTGCACTTCTCCAAGGGGAGGAACAGTTTTATTACAAATAAAATGTAGCATAGCAATGAAGCGATGGTGAAAATATCTTGAAACATTAACAGGATCCAAAGAACAAAGTTCTCCAGGTGTTAGTATATCTATGTTTGTTTTGTTTTTATTTGATATGCGTAGGAAATCATGTAAATCTTCCCATGCATATTCTGCACAACTTAATGTAACAAACCAAGTGGGTGGGCCAAGGTTTCTGATCATACAACGTACATCTCCATGACGTCGAAACCAGTACTCTTTATTACCACGCATATTTGCTAATAGATTTGTACCTTTGATTGTAAAACCTCATCCTTTTGTTGCACTTTTTCTAATAATTGTGTAGTTGTCATATTTTCAAAGTGTGATCCTGATTTTAATATGTGTGCAACTCCGTAACATAAAGTTGCTAGTTCACTTTCAAAGAGTGGGTGGAATATGTATTCCACATTTTGTCTAAATCTGGGATCTTCAGAATACATCCGCAATGAGCGGTATTCTGAAGCTGATATTTGAATAGGTCTATCATCATACCTTCCTCCTTTGCCAGTAGGAAAGAGTAGAGGAAAAGCATGTGCTTCTATACTTTTTTCCCATATGCTGATTGGTGATCCTTTTGTTTGACGCATTTGGTAAGTTTCCAGTACATCTTCTACGGAGTCATTACAGTGCAAAGGATGAATTGTATAATGGTCTAAAGTATTTGATATTGTAGCAGGATCTAGTAGCTCAAATTGACCAGCTTCTTGTGTTTCTTGAATTATTTAAGTTGTATCTTTCAAGTTTTCTTCAATATTAATTTCTTTGTAATATTCATTATTCTCTTTATGATATTGGAAGGCTTGTCTAACTTTATATAAATCTACCAGCTGTTGCCATATTTTTTTGTCTTTTGTAGGTACTCCATTTACTAAGATAATTAAAGATTGCTGCATTGGACGTTGCACTCCTAGAGTATGCACATTTTCTTTTAGATCTAATGGTAAATAAACTACTTTTCCACGAATGCCTTTTACCAATTCAGAGGGAGGTAATTTTGCTGTTTTTGGTTGAAGGCGTATTATTGCTTGAAATGGGTGCACTGTTTGAATTATGATGCTCTCATATAAATTAAGTTGTTGTAGGGGTTTTGGTACTGGGTATAATTCCAAATTATTTGTGATAGCACGTGAAGGAGTTTGGTTGTTGTCAGGTTTTGTAGTGCAGTAACTGCAAAGTACTAAGGGCTCAGTTATTTCGTATTTGTTTTCTGCTACAAGGTAGAGAGCTAATTCAAACCATTTAGAATCTTCATTGTCTTCTATTTTGTATGATAGGTCTACAGTTTTTGTGTTACTTTTATAAAAAGTTCTACGGCAACATACACATACATGGTTTGGTACTTCAGCTGATGTACTTTTAAATTTTAGTATTTCTTTTTTGTATGTGTTTAGCAAAAGGTTGCCATGTGTAGAATTGTTGCTTAATTGGTTTAAAGCTATTTCATTCTGTAAATGGCTTTCACTTCCAAAATATTTTTTCTGGATATAGTGAATTTCTTCAAGTAGGTCTTTTGCTGTACCATGTAGAAGGATGTTATTTAACTTTGCTAGTGCTAAAGCAGGACTTTTAGCATAGTACAGTTTATAGACTAGATTTCTTATAGTTGAATGATGTGTTGATATCCTTTTGATATCATGGAAAGTGGTTTTACAAGTAGGTCATGTAATGCAGGCCAATGAATGTCCTTGTAGTCCTGTGTACTTGCGCACTGGACAGGTATCCATATTTTGCAGTAATTTAATTTTGATTTTGTCTTTGCTTTTTACATATTTATTGAGGAATTGACGTAAAGATTTGAAACATTGTTTGGGAATGTTACACATTGACGTGCATGGCCATTTGTACACTAGACGTTCTGATTCAGTTGAATGGAGGGGTAATTCTAAGTTTTCAGGGCATATTTTTGTAAGGAGTACTTCTTGTTCCATTATGGTATTATTCACTTTTTCATAACCTCGACCACTGCAATGTATGGCAATTGTATTAGTTTGCTTTTGTATGTACGCTTCTTCATTAAAATATGGTTCTGTGCTCGTAGTGTGATTCCATTCACCTCTGCAGATACTTAAGAAGTTCTTTCTGTTGACATTTCGCTTATTGAGAAGTCGTTTTTTGTAATTTAGTTATTAGTTTTGTTAGTGGTTTCATTTTGTTTAACAGTGAAATAAATAACTTTCTTTTGAGAAGAATTGCACTGTCCATCAACGCTTCTAAGATTAATTTCCTACGATAGGTTTTAAGCATTGAACCTGATTTCTCTCCTGTTTTTATAAGATTTTGAAGGACTTTGTGACGGTACATTTTGGCTAAAATACTTTTCTTGGTATGCTTACTTTGCACTATATTAAAATTTGAAGAAGTAGTTTTATCTGTAGTGATAGCTGATTTTCTGTTAATTGTTTTTTGGTTTGTTTTACATTTTGATAGAGGAGGCAACATTTTTGTACTTGAAACTTCTTGTGTTTCACTAAATGACTGTATTAGCTGTTTTGTTTCAACTTTTTTTTACAAATTCTGCTAGAGATGGATGCTTATGTTGGACACTTTTATTTTCATTTGCTCTACTTTTGCGTTACTTTCTACGGACTTGACTTTTGGTAGGCATTCTTTAGGGTCTGTTGAAAAAAATAAAGAAGATATGGGTTGGGGTGTTCTGGAATGTATGTGTGCTGTGTGCATGAGTGTTTGAGTAAGATGATAAAGATGCATGTAATGGTGTGTGATTGTGCATTGGGAACTACAACTAGTAGGGATAGGTATTCTTGAATGTATGTGTTACTAAACTGGGGTTCAGATGACAAAAAAAAAGTAAGCTAGTGGTGTGGAAAAGTACAAATAGTAAATCTAATGTATACAATTAAAACAGTTGTTTGTTCTATAATATGAAAATTATAGTGGTTCAGTTGGGTAATTTGTGTGTCCAAAAATAGGAATTTGTGGGCCATTCTGGCTGTAAATCGCTGTTTAAGACATGGAGATTTTTGGACAAAATGGTACACAATCTCTATTTTTAGGCACCGAAATAGCTTGTATTAATGTTATAGTATGTTTGATTAATAATACAAATATTATGGTGATATTCTACTTACTTTTTTTCTTAAATTAACAGGTAACTTCTTAGTTCTTCTTTGTTCTTCGAATTCGGCTGCTTCTTTTCAGGAGACTAGTCTTCACTGCAATTGTAAAAGCTTTAAATTAGTAACTTTGTTTGTATATAGCGCTGTTTTTAATTTAGATATTGATTTTTTTAATTGAAATCCGCAGTGCCTTCTTTAAAAGCATTAAACTAATTTATTTACATAAGATACATTGCATCAGTTCAGTACATATGATATGTTCTTAATGAACAAATTGTATTGAATGACTAACTGTAGCAAAAAAAATATCTTTACTATGTCTTGTGAAATTTATAATATACTTGTGAATACCACTATTTCTGTAAGTAAGCTGTTCTAGGTAATAGCGCCTCAATGTCATGTCTAAATTAAAGTAATTAAGTAAATAAATAAATAGAAACAAAAAAATGTGAAATTGTATAAGTATTTTTTTAAAGATTTAAACATAGATTGTGCTTGCATGCAATTTTGTTTGAATATATGTAGTCTATATATTTCATTTAAAAAATGTTAGTTTAACATGATTTGAGTGTGTGTGTATAAAGAAAGTAAATAGTATAAAGGTTTATAAGTGATAGTTGATTTTAGGAAATTGAAAAAAATACAGTAAATTCATTTTACAGATTACACAAGCTAAAGGTCTGTTTGAAAATGTACTACTGTACAGAAAATATGCATACCAGAAGTTTGTGTTCATGCATATGGATATGCATGGAGCTGCAAGTAGAAATCTTGGAGACTTGTACAGTATTTCTGGTAGATGGTGCTTGCCAATGATATGACACTTGTACTCAGAGAGATTCACAGTATATTTGCAGTGCTGATCTATGATGATGCAGTTAGATGTAGAGGTCTTGAATGTGATTGGTGCATGGTCATGTGATTTCCTAGCTACATCCAATGAGGGAATGGCAGAGAGAGTGAAGTGGAAATGGTAGAAGGGCTGTTCATGTTACGATATGTCCGCGGACATGCCGGTAGATCGCGGACATCGGGAGTTACATCCGGAGATTTTTGGGTTCAGAAGTCATGCAAATGAGAATAAGCACTGAAAGGGATTGGTCAGGAAAGTTTAGTGGATGTGTTGTGCCAGGAGAGAGTTTCTCAGATACTAGTTTTGCTGAGAGAACAAAAGATAGCTATGGCTGTGTGTTTCAGAAAACAGATTGTTTGGATTTTGGGAGATTCGTGGATCCATTGGTTGAAGGTGCATGCAGAAAGCTGTGTAGTAGCTGTAGATCTTGGATTCCCACATGTGGAAGCACACTGGCATGGAGTACGTGGAATGAAGTGGTTGGACTTGCTACCTCTCTGTGCTACTTTGGAGACAGAGCAACATCCAGATATAATTGTAATTCATTGTGGAGGGAACAGTTTAGGACATGTGACTGGAATATTGTGATGTCATC
This sequence comes from Ambystoma mexicanum, assembly GCF_040938575.1. Classification (NCBI taxonomy): domain Eukaryota; kingdom Metazoa; phylum Chordata; class Amphibia; order Caudata; family Ambystomatidae; genus Ambystoma; species Ambystoma mexicanum. Next base: position 312,087,185 of record NC_090921.1, read on the forward strand.
AATGACATTTGTGATGTCATCTTTGATGTCGTGGGTGTTAGTCTTAGCAGTGCACGGTGGTGGCGCGAGTTATGGTTGCTTAGCTTACCATAACTGGCGAATTTCAAGGGTTTTTCGGTTTTACTTGGAACCATAACGTCCCTTTAGCAAAGTTTTTTCACTGAATATATATATATATATATATATATATATATATATATATATATATGTACACACACATATGTATAGAAATGTATCTTAATTTCCATCTAATTTTTCATCCTTCTTTTTCATTCTTCAGATGGTTCCTCTACGTGACTTTCATTTGGCTCCTCAATCAGTTGTAAAGCTTGCCGGGGATGACAGTTTTTCAACTGTTTAATGTGGAACCATTTTTATTCTGTCTGTTCTCCTTTTGGGATGTGAATTTTGTAGGCAACAGGTGATATTTTATCTACAATTTCAAAGGCACCATGCCAAGACGGGAGAAACCTCCGCTCCTTGGCCTGATTCCTTTGACAATTGCACAGGTAAACCATGTCACCTACTTCTTACTCTTTCTTGGTTTCATTTAGATCATAATAGTTCTTCCTTCCTTCAGGCAATGTTTCTAAATTGTGCTCAGCATAAGCAAAAGTGTGCTGGAGGTTCTTTCTTACATTTTCAATGTACTCATGAGTGGTGGACGCATTTATCAGTGTCTGCTCCTGAGTCCTGTAGAGCAGATCCTGAGGTAACACCATATTTTGTCTGGTCATGAGCTCAAATGGAGGCATTTTTGTTGCAGAAAATAGTGTAGACTAATAGCCATCACGACAAGCGGTAATCGTATGTCCCAACTGGGTCTAAAGTCTGCCACAAACTTCTTTAAGATACTCACAATTGTGTTGGTGTATCTCTCTACCACCCGCTTGAGGCCAGGTGGTAGGCAATGTGGAGTTTTCCTTTTACCCCTAGTATCTCCCACATCTTTGCCATTACCTCACTAGTAAAATTACTTAATCAATCTGAATCAATCCTTTGCACGAGGCCGAAACAAGAGAAGATGTGTTTGATCATTAGTGCAGCAGCTGGCTCTGCCTTACAATTCGGGGCAGGAAGACACTCTACTCACTTTGTGAACAAGCATGTTCTTGTTTCCTCTAGAAGAACAAATCACTGGCCTGATGAAATCGACTTGCAAATCTAACCAAGGCAGTGTCATTCCCTTTTTTGTAGCGGAGCTCTGGGTGTGAGAGAAATGGGTTGAAATTGAGTACACACAAGACACCCCTTTAGGTAAGTGTCGAGGTCCTGGCTCATGTGTGGCCAGTAGGCAACCTTGAGCAAGATTTCTAATGTTGGGTGAAACCCATATGACCAGCAGTGGCCGCATCATGGGCATGGTTCAACATCAGGCTTTGGAATGAGGAAGGTACCACCCACTGGTCACAGCCAGACAGGGCTCTCCTTACCAACAAACCGTCTTGTATCCAGAACATCTTGGAAAACTTCATAAACACCCGGAGATCCTCTTTACTGGTATAATCCGACTCCGTTAGAGGAAACCTCATGGAGGGTCTTCAATGTGTTGATAGAATTTTCCAATGATCGGGTCCTCTTTCTGTGCAGTGGTCAAATCTGCATCTGGGGTTTCATTACTACAATGGGCTGTCTAGAGTTCGCTGTTAGCACAAGTCTGTGACCTGGTGACAGCAGCTCTTTGGATTTTACCCAGCAGGGATTTGGTTTCTATGAAATCCCACTGCAGGGCTCTGGTTTTAGCCAGCTGGTCAGCCAGGTGATTCCCAGTCTTATCTGGCCCCTCTATTTTGGAATGACCTTGTATTTTCTTCCAGTAGAAGGTCATCTCATTGGAGGTCACCAGATCATCAATTGACTGGATCAGATTGGCATGCTTTAAGGGTTTATTGTTGGCACAAAGCATGCCTCACTTCATCCAGTTAATCAGGTACTCCACAAGCCCATGCCTCATATAATCAGAGTCAGTGATTATGACCAGTGCATTGAATTGCTGGTGCACTGCAGTGAGGATGGCTTGATGAACGACCATCAACTCTACAACCGGGGTCCTATTTTGTAACCAGCAGAGGGTTCTGCGGTATCATTCACCCAGGCATTCCCAATAGCAGCCACCAATTCTTTTTCCCCGTTGTTGTCAACATTGTAGGAACACCAATCCACATAAATTGTGGTATTCCTTGGCACATGTCTTCTTCATAGACCTTGTGTGGGGAAGTTAAGTATGCCTCCATGTTGTTATTGATCATCAGACTTGTGTCCTCAGGACAGTTTTCTTGAGCACAATTATCCAAGTCTGCCAATGCTTTTGCCTAGGGACTCTTCTTATTTTGGCCATATCTAACTTCCACAGCAAAGCCTTGCATGGACAGAATCCAGGCAGTAATTCTGGAATTACTGATGTTCCCCGCACAGATTCTGTCACTTTGGAGATATTTCAAGGGTCGGTGAGGAGTCTGCACAATGATGTGCTCTCACTCGATGAATTGGCAGTAATTTTTCAACACCCACACTGTTGCCAGGATTGCCTTCTCCCAGTCATTGAATTTTTCCTCCATCGAGGACAAAGTCTTGCTCGCATACGAGGTGACTTTGTTGATCTTGTCATGCTTTTGATACAACACCTCTGTTAGGCAAGTATCTGAGGACCCAGTCTCCAAGAAGAACTTCTTGTTCTTTATGGGTAAGCCAAACAAGGAGCCTGGGAAAGGATTCTTTTTAGTTGTTTTAATGCCCCAACTTGTTCCAGACCCACTCCCACTTGAGTCCGGCCTTTAATAAATGGAACATGGGTCGAGTGACCTCTGTGTTGTCTTCAACGAACTTCTGACTATAATTACTGAGACCAAGAAGGATTCTTAATTCTCGCAGAGTATTAGGGTCTTTTAATTTCAATAAGGCGTCCACCTTCTTTGCCTGAGGATTACGACCCTCAGGGGTGATCTTGTGTTCTAAGAAGTTCACTCGGGTCTTACACCACTGTGACTTCTGAAAGGACAGTTTTGCTCCAGCTTTTCTGCAACTGGGTTAGAACATAGTGGATTTTTGTTATATGTTCCTCCACAGTAGAGCTCTTGACCAGAACATCATCTACATAGACCAGGTTACCCTTTCTCCCAAGTCGTGCATGGCCTTATGTGGAGAGATGTTGAACTAATTGCCGGAGTTGATGTATCCAAAGGGGGTTTGGGTCCCTGTGTATTGCTGCCCCCCGAAGGTCAAGGCAAGCTTGTACTGGTCTTCCCTATATATAGGAACTGTCCGGTAGCCATTGGCCAGGTCAATGGCGGTATACACCTTTGACCCTTGGATCTGTGCCAGCACCTGATCGATGTAGGGAAGTGGCTACCTTGACATATGAACCCATTTGTTCAACTCCCTCAGGTCTGCACATAGTCTACATTGGCCGTTTGGTTTCAGTATCGCCAGAACAGGATTGTTGAAGGTACTGTGTATCGGACAAATTATCTCACGGATTCGAAGTTCTTAATAATCTCTGTGACTGACTCCATAGACGCAAAAGGTAACCAGTATTGTTTCACAAATAGTGGAGCCAACTCGAGGTCTGTGGGAATGGTGGTTGAATAAATGGATGTGCCTCCACACTCGTATGAGTCCACTGAAAAGATATCTTGGAATTCCAGGAAGACCTGCTTCAGCTTTTGTCTTTGCTCCTCAGTCTGACTTGGAAAGACCTCAGGCTTAGCAATTTCAGCACTATCCTCCAGTCTGGTGGAGAGATCTCTTTGGATGGTGTGAACCTGGCCAGTAGGTTTCAGGGATTCGAGGATGTGGTCCTTGACTCTGAACACTACCTCCTCCCTCTTGATGTCACAGGTCACCTCTTCCACACTATAGGGGCAGGAAGAGTACACCATGAAACTCTCCCCATGCCTAGTTAAAAATATTTTCTTGAGGAATACTGTTGCTGATGTCGAAACAGTCGTTTGGGATTGGTCCCATGATTTAATTATCTAAATCAATAGGACAATGTTGGGCATCAACCGAGATTCCAATAAAGGTGTCTGCGCCCAAAGTGATACTTCAAGGGTCTCTGTTATCCACCAATGGTGTAATGTTCTATGTCTACTAGAGGTGTCGGATATAAATACAAACCTTGTTGTCGGGGATGGGAATTTAAATTTATATAGTCGTTCTGATGTTTGAGGTTCTGTCCTCGTTTCATTTTGAGGGGAATAGTGAATTGTCGCACCTGTCATGGGATGGAAACCTCTTCTCTCACTTGAACTTCAACCGAATAAGGTATCAATTGAGCTGACTGGAATGCTTTTTCGGTGTTGTCAAAGCCCATTGGGTTACCCCAGTCGGGACCAGGCTTTATTATAAATTATGTCCAAATTGAGTGTGAATTGGTTGAGAATGTCACTGCCCAAATAAAAGGGGTAAGGGACATCTCTCACAACCCAACAATGATGCTCTATGCTTTTGTTACCAATGGACATTTTTAGCATACACCTGCTAGGCAGGAAATGTTTGGAGTTTGTAGATTCCAGACCTACTTCCCATTTGTCAATCAATTTAATTGTGGGAATGGTCTGATATTTTGGGAGTTTCGTGAATAATTCTTCGGTGATGAAGCTCTTTCCATTATTAAGGCATACTCTGTCGAGCACCAGCTCCTCCCCCTCATTTTACTGAATGGGGAAAACAACTGTTTGCCTTTTTTCTGAATGTCCGTCAGACTTTGCAGGGGTTCTTCCTTGTCTGGTTTCATGGGACTCAATGTTTCTTCCAGTGTGGATTGTCACTTAAAACTGGGAGGAAGGTTGATTTTCAAGAATGGAGAAGGGTTCACATCACCAGTTTGTTCTCCTACAGAGGTGACAGAGATGTCTGTGACTTGGTAGTTCTTGAAATGGAATTGTACATTCTCAGAACGTTGATCAATTAAATGACAGGTACCATTCATGCTTACATAACTGGTACTCATTTTAAATTTTGTAGGCCGGTTATTCTGGGTCCAGAGGACCTTGTTTAGACAGTCGCTCAGAAGTGATAACCTCCTCAGGAAATCGTTCTCCTGTAAACAAGGTGTGCCCTCTGGAGTTACGACTACCACCAGATGTTTAATTCAATGTTGCCCAATTTTTATTTCCAGAACCGCTGTCCCTTTGATGAAAATGTCATTCCCAGCAAAACTTTGGAGTTGTCCAGGAAGTGGTGTGAGGGAAATATGATGACCATACCCCATCCTGAGTTTACTTGGTCAAAGGCATTTTTGGACAGAGGAGTGGCTTGGGAGTAGTATCAACCAGAGCTGATAATTCACACATGCAGAACAATTTCTAATTCATAAAACAGCTTATTTGATATACAATTTAAACTAAGTGCTACAGTAATAACCTACTATGATTACTTAGCCTGCAAAATAAGTCTAATTACTACCCAACATATTATATTCCTATCAAAACCTTGGGTATTATTATAGGAAAATCTTCAGGGGATTACTGTAGGTATTTTCTGTTCGCATTACAACAAAACATAACAAAGGGTGTTGTAGGAACAACTTATGATTAGTTTTTTGTGGTAATCTAATTAATATAATCATTGTGAGGGGCTAGTAGCCTTAAATAAATACAGTGCCACTTTTAGCTCCCTCACTTACCTATTCGATTTCCTATGAATATGTCTTGAGGTCTTGTAGAGAAGTAAAAATAATTGTCATATCACTCTCTTCCAAGTGTGTAAAACCACAGGTCAGTGACAAGCCATGTCACATTCTACTGATAAACAATATGCCACGCCCTAGAGCAATTACTTACTCGAAAAAGTGTCATTTTATTTCCTGTAAACTGGAGGTAGTTCTCAGTACCTGTTTGGGGGAAGGACACTTACATTTCTATTCTATCTCGCTCACATTTTTGCGGTTGAATAGTTTCTTGTTCTGCATCGGTCTCCATACTTACCCTGTCCCATTCAGGGTCTTTTGGTACCAATTTTTCTTTGGGAGGGATCCCATCTTTTTTGAAAGAGAACATCTGCTTACCTGAATCCTCCAGGGACTCTTCTCTTTCAGAGGGGATGATATTGATCTCCTCCACAAAGTGGGTCCTTCTTTGGCCTCTCCTACTTATCCTTTGTGTTTTGTGTTCTAACATTTCGGAGGTAGAAGAGACACTTTCAGGCTCAGAGGATTTTAGGGGTTCTGTCTGGAAGCTTCCTCTAGGACTTGGCATCTCCCCTCCACCCGGGTCCCCTCCTCAGAAACCTGCGGTTTGTCAGATGATTCCCCTGTCATTTCCACCCTCCCCCGAGGCATCATCCCTGGGTGTTAGGGAATTCTGGGAAGTAGGGTCATGTTGAGGGTTGGACTGAGCCATCAGTTGCTCGACCTGTCGCTCCAGCTGCAAGACCTTTTCTGGTTGGTAGGGAGGTCTAGAGTCATACCTCTGCTGCTCCCGAAAAGGGTAACTGTCCCTTCTCCCGGAGCAGCTTGGGTGCTGGAAATTTCCACCTTAATTCTCCATCCAGAATCTCCTTCTTCTGGGTTCAGGGATCTATTGTCCTGGAACCGGTGAGAGAGAGGAGGATTATTTTGGAAGTTCTGGTTTGGGGGATGTCTGGGGAAAAAGTTCAGATGGAGGTGGAGTGATACTTCTCTCCTGAGGGAAGTTTTGAGGGAGGTTTCCAGGAGGAGTACTTACCTGATTGATTCCCCCCTTTGGGCTGAGGGAATGTGTGTATATACCCCATCATTGGTTTGGTACCATTGTACCTAATGCTTACAAAGGTGGCAGGGTCTGAGGGATCATTGTTCTGGGCCTCTTCCTGACTACCATTCAATTGGGCCGGGTTAGAGGGTTCGCTTCTGCCTTTCATTTTTCCTTGTTGGCAGGAGGGTTACTTGTAGGCTCCCCTGTCTAGAGATACAATTGAGGGGTAGTTTTTACCTCCGCCACCTTCACAGCAGGGGTGTTAGATGGTTTGGGGCTTTTGGGGTATTTTTACTCTAAGCAGGTTTCTGGACCTCTTGGATCCTGGTGGTCTGTTCATTGACCCAATCCAGAGTCCTGTGCTCGTGAAAATCACAAGCTAAATGAGGCATTATGTATTCAGGTAGCGCGCAAAAATATGTAATTATTAACTCCCTACTATTTGTGTTCACCTGCCGGTAAATCTGAGCAAATGCCTGCTTCCTATGTGGAAAAATGCTTAGAAAAATGTTTCAAAATGGGCGCCTTATAGGTGGATCATTTATAATGATTATGGTCCTCCAGTCCCAAAAAGAAACTGGAGTACTCAGGACAGAACATCCATTTCACAAACTGAACCATACAATTTATATCATTTTTAATTCCAAATGAGGATATAATTTGTTCATAGAACTCTAGAGGTCCCCACACCGAATACTTAGTGTTTTTATGGTATGGGGTCATGAAACTCTTTATGGCCTCGATCTGTCTAATTGGGTCTTTTGACACAAGTCTTTCTTTGTTTCCCTGTCTTCCTTTTTCTCTGCACCGGAGTCCGTTCGACTTCAGACTCAGTGCTGCTATTGGTACTCCTTTCCCTATTTTTTTGGCACTCCAAGTCTCTATAAGACTGGGAATACCTCCCAGAACCACGGGTCCAGACTCCTCTTGCCTGTGCTGCTGTGAATTCTCTGGGTCATTTCCAGTGACATGAGCTAGGTAGTCTCTCTGCAATCTCATTTTGTTTCAAGTCCCCCTCCCTCACTTTCTCATCAAGGGAGTTTTCATGATCTAAAGTACTCACACGGTTATTCTTAACTTCCCAGGACACACTGGTCCGATTACCTTCCCTTCTGTGTGATAGAGGCAGTGGCGTTGCTAGGGGGGGCTAAGGGGAATATTGGTTTTGGCCCTGGATAGAAGCTCAGGGGCTACAACCAAAAGGCTGCTACCCCTGAGCCCGGACAGTCCCAACATTAGCATAGCACCAGATCTTTTCCAGACCTACCAACACTCCTGGACAGAGGTGAGTACTCCTCAATCTCAGACAAGAACTGGCCTTCTGGGTCAGTTTGGCTTGGCTTTGGTAAGTCTAGGTGCCTCATGTTTCCTTGGGCTGTGTAGGTGGAAAGCATGAGGTCAGTTGCAGTTGGCCCATCAGAAGTTTTGGTTAGCTGGCATGAGGTTCCTGGTCGAAAGAGCATCATCCTTGGATCAGAGAGCCCTTTCCCATATCCTGATTGGTTAGCGTGCCTCCGTGCCTGTTTGTGTTTTTAGATTTTTAACTCTGACTCCAGGGTTTAATTGGCCTTGAGCACTTTACTCTGGGCCATTAATCGATCCTTCAATTCCCTGATTTCACTCCAACTTGACTCATTTTTGTTTTATGCCGCCTGCATTGTGTGCGCATATTCAAAGCGGTTTGCTTTCAAAATAACAATCTCTTTCTCTTGCGCATTTCTACATTGCGCTGCCTGTAAAAGGTCAGCTTCTGCTTGCCTTCCCACGATAGATGAGTTCTACATTTTTTTGCCTATTTACATTCAGTTCCTGAGAACCCGACTGGCTCATTTCTGCATCCATTTTCCACTGATGCACCTCCTGTGCAAGGATAATATTCACCTGGTTCAAGCGGTCTTTTTTCTTCACCAGTTGATTTTTCTGTTGTTTTAACATATGTACCTTCTGATATATCTGATCAAAGTAATTTTGGGAATTAACCCCTTTTTATAATTAACTGACTGTTTTCATTTTTCCACTGCTTTATTTGTAATTGAAAGGCCATAAGGCCATCTAACAGGCCTCTATTATAACTAGTCTGATCTTAGGTTGCAGTGTGCTCACATTTTCTACACACTCTTTACGTGCCTCTTGCAGTGCAGAAAACTGTGTTTCACGCTATGAACTCTTTTGCTGCTGTGTTTTTAACAAATGTTTGTCTTTTCCATGAGGCTTTCATGTTTTAATTCAAAATAATGGTTCTGCTGTGCGTGATCCTCAAACTGTTTAAGTTCTTCCGACACCTCATTTAGATTGTCAGTCTGACTCCGCACACAGGCCTCACTCTTCTGCACTCACTGAAATTGGAATTATAGAGAAACAGAAAACGAAGAGAGTTCAGAAGAACAACTTACCCTTCGTCCACAACATGACAAAATAAAACTTCTTCAGAACGACTGGATAAAAACGATTCAACTGAAAAATGCTTATAAACAGAACCCTCAATGCACCAAACATAACAGAAAGATCCACGAGCTACCACCATATCTTCAACTGTTCCCAGACGAAACCATCAGAACAATATTCCTAAGAACATGTCTCAACATCCTACCCACAAACTCATACCTGGCAATAACGAGGCAGACTGCTACCACAAAAAACCACTGTCGATTCTGCAATGATTAATCAACGTCAGAAACCATATTTCATTTGGTGATGGAATGCCAGTCACTTTCTTCCCGACGCAAACAATTTGGGGCTTTCTTCCAGCTTTCATCACAACAAATGGCCATGGAGGAAAGATGGGTGGCCCTACTCAGTGGGCAAAATAACAAATACACATATATAATCACTCTCTTTCTCAGCACCATACTAGAACTTAACTCCTGAGACTGACTATAATCAACATTTCTTAATACCTGAGGACACAGAGGAAAAGTTTACAAACAAAGTAAAATCATCTATAAAAAAAAAATAGAGAAGCTGTTAGCTGAGCCATTTCACTCAGTTCTTCTTGAGCATTTCGGGTCATATAAAATGCCTCTAATGCTTTGTCCCATATCCCACCTTCACACCAAAGGTCAATTCCTTCTGATGTGACATCTTGCATCATTCGAACCTAGCTACGGCCAGTGGCTGCATTGTGTTTTCATTCTGTCCTGCTGTTCCTGTCTTGTTCTGTCTATTCTGCTTTCACCCCCCCCTGTGTTCACCGCCACTGTCTCCACCACCCCCCGTCATTCCCCACCCACCTCCCTCTCTCTTCTCTTCCCCCTATTCACATCACCTATGGTGCGCTCTGTTCTCCTATCTTCTCCAACTGATCTCTCTATCGACTATCGTGCCCTTCTCACTAAGTCTGGTAGAAATAAGTTCAAAAGGATATCCTGGTCTCCAACACAGGCCTCCATATCTCTGATACCTACACTAGCGCTTCATCCAGATAGAATCTCACCGACATCCTCTTTGTCATTCCTTCGGCAGACTTATGGACTCTTCATATTGTCTCTGTGCTCTCTCCTTTCTCTTTCTCTCCCATTAATGTTGGCCCCCGGTGGGAGGCCCTCTTGCTTCCTTCCACTCCCTGTAGGTCATCATTAATGTTTACCTGAATGGCACCGCCTTGGTCCAAGGCCCTCAGGCCAACCTCCTCCTCTTTGATAGATGCTTTCCAAGCCTTATCAATTTCCTTTCCTCTCCTGCTGTCCCTTCTCTCCCTTCTTTGGCTTCCTTGCCTCCACTCTCTGACACTTCTCTGGTGCCCTCTTTCTCCTCCTTGGCTACCTTGCCCTCTCCTCCTGCCTCCTCTGCCCTCCTCTGGGCTCCTTCTACACCTCTGCAGGGAGCACCTCTTATTTGTACCCCTGCCCGGAAGTCTTTGAAGGATGGCAACCTTCTCCACCTTGCCACTCTTAACTCTCGCTCAGCTGTCAAACACTCCTCTAACATCTGCCATCTCCTCGAAGAACTTGACCTTGATGTACTTGGTCTCACCGAGGCATGGTTCACGGCCAGCTCTGTCACAAGCTTTGACACCCTCCTTCTTGATGGCTACAAGATCCTGTCCATGCCCAGATCCAACCGTTCCAGTAGGGGTGTAGCCTTGATCTTGCCGGAGTGGATTCCTGCCTCTATCATTCCCGTGCAGGCCTACTCCTCCTTTGAATGCCTGGTCTGAAGGCTTTCTCTCTCTCCTGGCCACTCTCTCACAGTGGCTACTATCTACCGGACACCTGGTTGGATCACATACTTCCTCTTTGAGTGGATGGACCTCTCTTCTTCCCTCCTGGCCTCAACCACTAAACTCCCCCTGCTTGCTGACTTCAACATCAACCTGGTTGCTTCCTGTCCCGCCTTGGACTCTTTCGGGACCTGTGTGACTCTCTCTTTCTCTCTCTATCTATTCTTCCCTCTGGGCTGGCTCACTCTGCAGGGCACATTGTTGATGTTCCAATCTCCTCAGACCTTCCCTCTCCAACTCTCTCACCACTCCTCTCTCCTGGAGCGACCACTTTCTTCTCTCCTCTCAACTCTCTCTCTATATCCCTCAGTTCCAAGCCTACCTCCACACTGCCTCCCACCTTCTCAGTCATTTGACCCATGAAGCGTGTGTCAGTTGAGGCTTCACCACATCTTTCTCTCCCCTCCTGCAGCTTTGGCTGACTCACACCCTGACACAGCCCTTTCCATGCTCCACTCTGCTAACTCTAATACTCTCGATGTACTTGCCCCTGTCATGAGGATCCGCATGAAACCTAAAATCAAGTGCAACTTCTGGTACAATTCAGACCTCATCACCCATAAACGCAAGTGTAGGGTGTCTGAGAGGAAATGGTTGGCATCTTGTACATCCTCTGACAAACGGGCTTGCCGCCTGTTGCAAAAGCAATACCAACTCTCTGTACTCACTAAGAAGAGAGCTCACATCCAAGCCCACGTTTCTGCTGCATCGAACAACTCGGCCGAAGTCTTTATAATCTGCAAGGAGCTGGCCAATCCTGCTGCAGTCTCTACCTCTCCTTTCCCCTCCCAGGCCCTATATACGTCCCTAGCCTCTCACTTCATCTCTAAAACTCAGAACATCCTGTCCACCCTCTCGGCATCCCCTGCTTCTACCTCCAGTCCCTAGACGTCCTCCGACCCCCCTGCGGCCACACCCCCTCCCTTCCCTGCCTTTCCTCTCTTCTCCCCTGACAAGGCTTCTAGACAAGTCTGATCCCTGTCCTTCCAAAACCATCAAGTACCACATTGACACCCTCAATGACCACATTGAAACCCTCGATCCAGCCTTGGCTGACTTCTGCAACCGCACTCTAACCATCGGAACCGTCTCTCCCCCAAAGCACTCTCTTGTACACCCTCTTCTCAAGAAACCCTCAGGCGACACCTCCCTTCCGGCTAATTATCGCCCAATCCCTATCACCCCCTTCCTGGTTAAACTCCTGGAAAAGCTGGCCATCTCCAAGCTTAATCTTCACACTGAATCTGGTTGTCTCAATGACCATCAGTCTGGATTCAGAGCAACCAGAAGTATGGAAACTGCTCTCCTGAACATCCGTGAAGACCTGCTCTCTAACCCTCATTTTAATCTCTCCTTTGACCTCATCCTACTTAATCTCTTTTCTGCCTTTGACATGGTCAACCATGCCATCCTGCTAAACCGGCTCTGTGTTAACCTGGGTATCACTGATCAGGCTCTGGCCTGGCTGACTTCTTTCCTCTCTGACTAACCCTCCCAGGTCCAACTTGGGTACTTCCTCTCCTCTATCTCTCTCTCCACCTGTGGTGTTCTCCAGGGGACTAACCTTTCTCCCTGGTTGTTCAACCAATACCTGGTACCTGGCACCTCTCACACATCACAATGCTGCTCTCTACTCCAACTTCCAGTGCTATGCGGATGACACCATGCTTGCTTTCAGGCGTTCCTTCTGCCGCCTCTTCGCCTTCTCTCATCCCAGATTGTCTGTCTGCAATCCAGGAGTGGTGCACCGCCAATGATCTCTGCCAGAATGCCAGTAAAACAGAGATCCTCCTCATCTGCACATCTGTACCCCTCTTTCCTGCCACTCTCTGGCCGGCCTCCTTTGGCCATCTTCCTGCTCCCACCTGTGAGGCTAAGAACCTCATGGTTATCTTCGACTCCACATTCTCCTTCTCTCCTCACATTTCCTTTCCTATCTTTCACCCAGAAGCTCACTGTCTCCAGAGCTCTGGTATTCTCTAGGCTTAACTACTGTAACCTCCTCTTTTTAAATCTGCCTGCCTCGACTCTCCGTCCTCTGCAAATCATCCAGAACAGGACTGCAAGACTTGTCCTTGGCCTCAAGATCTCTTTTCCGGCTGGTGCCTCCCTCTGGAATAGCCTCCCTGCTTCTCTGAAACTTGAGCAGAACCATCTCCAGTTCCGGAAGCAGCTCAAAACTTTCCACTTTGCTTCAGCTTTCTCTCTTCCTCTTCCCTGCTGATATCCTGCCTGATACTGCACGGGTGACCTGGCTACCCTCTGAACCACGGGCCCAGGTCCTTGCCCTCCCAGTTGCATACCTGCACTGCCTCCTGGCAACCCTGCACTTGGAGTTGTATCTGCAACCCTACAGTCCCCCTATCTGCACTTATCTCACACCTGTTGTCTGCACTCAACCCCTGCACTGCCATCTGTTGGCTGCACTTCTTCTTTTTCGTTGTTTTGATCCTATGTCTTGCACTTGCCCTGGCACCTTTCCCTTTCCCTCTCCCCTGCACTTGCGTGATCTCAATGTCACTTGGCCTAAAAATATCATTGTTGTGTCCTACCTTTGTTCCCCTCTCTTGCCTCCTCACGCCTAGAAACACTTGTGTATAGGCATGCTATAAATAAAATATCATATCATATCATTCTAGCTTGCCAGCTCCCTTCACCTGCCTCTGTCCACTCACCACGAATGAACAGGTTAGTAAGAAAGTGTCTTCTGGCCTCATTCAATTCAATAGTATTCATTTTTTGTTCAATTCAACTTCAATTTTTCACTTATACAACCTTGCGGCAAGTTAACAAGGCAACGATGACTTTCCCTCCACCTTCATGCAATTACATCAAAATGAATAGTCTGTCACAATGCATTTGTCATGAGTCAAAAATAGCCAGCTAAATCCGTCAAGGAGCCCCCAATTTGTAATGGTTTATTGAGAGGCCACCCTCAACACAGGGAAGTCCTACCCTCCCCCAATCTAGGTGTCACACAATAAATTGTTTAATGTCCATTCTTTATTCCCCTCTATATCTGATGCATATCATACACCTTGGATCCCTCCCCCTGAGCTACCAATGAGCCAAGAAGCAGGTTGGTGTACAGGAAATATATTTGTATTTATTTGGATGACAGGTAACAGAAATTCACACTAAAATGTCACACACCACTTTATCAGTGGTACAAGACAATAAATGTCCCTCTACATAAAGAATGCACACAATTTGGTTGGGAAAACTCAAATCACAATATTTTCCTTTATACAAATTTCAAAATAAATGATCCTCAACACTGGTCACTGAATAAAATCACTTTACATTTGCAATGTTGTACAATTTCAGTTTTTTCCTGTGTGCTTAAAAGGCTAGCAGTAAATAAACACAGGATGATTTAGCATTGGGTTTCTCCGGACCCCCACCCTGCTTTGGTCTGTGTTGGGGAAGTCGGACAGAAAACTTGGGATGATTTAAGACACCCATCCACTTAAAGCCCTCTGTTGGGGACAATGGATGCCCAAAAATGTTGGATTTCAGACCCCCCTCCACTTAAACGTCTGGGTTGGGGAAGCTGGATGGTAGCATTGGGATGATTAGCAAATTTTGGATTTCAGGCCTCCCCCTCCCACTTTAAAGGCTTGTGTTTGGGAAGCTGGACAGAAAACATTGGGATGCTCTGAGAATTTTGGATTTCAGACCCCCCCCCCTCAAATTAAAGGCCTGTACTGTAGAAGCTGAACAGAAAGATTGCCCAATTAAATTACAGATTATAGTATTACGAGCGCACTGGTAATGAGCTATGTTAATTTAGAATTTTAACAAAAATCACCCTCTGATGTTCCGCCAAGGGGAATTAATTAAATTAATATATTTTTTAGTTAAATAGGCTAAGGATCTGCACAGTTTCCCAATCCCCATGCCCACTATAAAGGGAATGGATTTAAGGCCAGCAAAATCCACCACTGGTTGGATACAAAGGATTCAATTTTACTTACTTAGAATATCTCTGTTTAAAGTTCTGTAAAGCCAGCTGTTTGTCAGGACCCTCTGGAAGGACAGAGCAGTGGTCTGGTCACTCAACTCTCAAGGATGATCCCCAGCTCTCCACCACAAGACCCAGTCACCGTTTAGGCCTATCCAACAACAGACAGTTCCACCCAGATACAACCTCAGCCAAATATCCTTTTGGTGTGTTTCCTTGTGGCTGTCAGATGGTATGTTTTAGCAACTCTCTTGATGGTAATTTTAGCAGCTGTCTTGATGGTAATGTTAGCAGCTCTCCCCTTTCCTCATAGTGCAACCATTTACCAGTGATGACACCATCAATTTTCCAACATTCGATGGTTCAATGTAATAGTTCTCTCAACGAGGATTGGCCAGTTACCCTTCTCTCTCCTCCCAAATCCAGCCTCCCTCTATCGATTGCTTTAAGAGTCTGGAGCAGACATATGGCAACTTCCCTTTGAAATCCCCTTTTGTTTCTATGCTAGCTTTTTTGGCAAAATTTAGTTCTGTAGTAAAACTTCATAATTTACCAGTAACCACCACAATATACATATATTCTGCTTCAGCTACTCATGGGGAATTTCATAAAACGGCAGCCATTTCCACATCATGTTGCACTTCCGTGTGGCAATTTTCTGCCATTTACACAAAAAGCATAATATGAATGAACATTTAATTCACTCTCCAAATACCTAATTTTACCCTTTATTTTGACAAGAGAACATTTTTCTCTTGTCTTGCTTTAAACTGCAAATGCCCATGCAAAGTCATTTTACTGTCAGTGTTTGAAAATCCTGCTTTTCATGTGAAAGGGGCCTTTTGATTTCTTCTGCCACTATGAATAAAAGAAATATAACCCTGGTTACATTGATTTGGACCACAGAGTTACAATAACAGTCTACTGGCTGATATGTCCTGCCTTGAAGTATCCCAGCAACACTCACTTCCTGAACGACTGTTCAGTCCTTGAGTCTGTTATAGTCTGGACAGTTATCAGGTTAAACCCACACTTTGTCCAATGTGTTCTTCTTGCAGGCGATCCTTCAGAAGACAGCTTCGTTGTGCATGGTGGGTGCTCCTCCCTTAGGCAGAACGTGTCTGACTCCATATAGACAGACCATTGAGGTGTCTAGGTTGAGCAGGCCCACCATGCCCTGCCAGCACTGGTGCACTCACACCCCAGGCTTATGCTCTCCTACATGCTACCATACATGGAGAGGGCAGGACCAACACCACAGCATGGACAGCTGCTACAAGGCGGTTGGGGGCTTCCTCGCCACCCTCCCTTATTCCACCATCATGGGAAGGTGTGTGTCAGCCTGGGTCTTCTCCCAGACCGACTCCTCCACTACTGCAGCCTGGGACTTAATGGCTTACTGTAACATCTCCACGCCCTCTGGGCCACTGCATACCCATACCTTAGACGCCCAAGACCCCGGCCAGCAGTGTGGCTTCAGCTGCAGTACTCCCCACTATTGTCATCTCCTTGTGAGTTGCCACATATCACATATCACTACGCTACCCAACATCTTCATGCCTCTCACACAGCCGAAGAACACATCTTCACTCAAGCCACCTCATTGCCACCACAGACTGGGTCCATAGAGGTCCCTCCGATGTCTCTTCACATCTTCCGGTTTGTGGACTGCAATGGGTGACAGCAGTCCATGGCCCTGCTGCACTCCCCTATTTGTCCATGATGGGTAAAGGCCTCTGTGGGATACCCGAGCAGCAGCTCCAAAAGGATCTGCACTGTTACTTATGATTCTCCCGCTGTCATCCTTCATAAGGCAGCCAACAGTGTTTTCTCAACCATCCTTTGCAGTTCCATTCACCCTTCTCCCTATTGGGGCATCCATGATGTTATCCCTCAATGCCAGTGTTCTGAGTGACCCAGGTCAGAACCGGACATTGTTGTAATCCCTACGAGCTCCAAACAGACAATAATTTAACATCTATATGACTAAAAGCTAACTCAGTAACAAATTATAGAAGCACATTCAATAATAATATACTGGAATAAGTTAATACAATAAAACAATGTGTGTGTGCGTGTGTGTTTATTATATCCTGGTGACACCTAATGAATTAGGGGCATTAAACCCATCATAGGCAGGTCCTATTTAGATGTGAGGTTACACACTCACCTAGACTCTTGGACTTGCAGCAGGTAGAAGCTTTCTCAGAAACCTACCTAGACTCTTGGCATTGCCAGCAGATTGAGCAATTCTCTTAGGAATAAAAATATACCTCTTGACTTGGTCATCAGGTTGAGCAGTTCATAGAGCCCACCCCAGCATCTTGGCTTTGTTAGACACTCAAACATTTTTCCGTGGCATACATAGCCTCTTGGTTTCACAATGACCTGGAAAGTCCCTAGAGGTGTGCACCTAGCAAATTGACTTCAAAGGGACCACATTTCCACTGATGTCAGTTAATACACACTAACTGTTTGTTATTATGTTTCATGTTTTCTGACCTATTGCCTGATTCAGATCTGATATGGTATGTAAAAAATAATATTCCCTATTTTTCTCAAATTTGGATCAATGTACAAACTGGGAATACTGATTGCCCCTCATATGTATATGTATATATGTATGTATATATATGTTTTTGTGATTTGGATTAATTAATATATTGTTATTCACAGGTAGATTACTCTTGTGTCTTAGCCCTCAAGTAATTAAAAAACTGAAAATATCCTAAAAGAAACTTTTGTTTTGATTTTTGAAATACAAAAACAAACAAACAGTACCATTAACAGCAGCTCTTCATGAGAGCAAGACGTGAGTTCTTTGTAACCTTGTGCCAAGGCCTCAAGGAGTGCTGCGATTACCTCAACCACGGATATAAAAACTACAGAATTAATTCAAAGTGGTGCCAACCCATTATCTCCTTGATTCATTCCCTTGTGTCCCCAGCATTTTAATTATATCCACGGATTTCAACACACAGTACCTGTGCAGCAGAAATAAAAATTCTCACTATGGCGGACACATGGCATGGCGCATGCCCTGCTTAGTTCCCAACACGAAAGGTCTTGTACTAATAGACATAGGCGCTCATTTTAAAGAAAAACTTAATTTTCCGTAGGGGACTGCATACGTTTGCACTTATGTTCAAACAGGTCCCCTCTGGGCTATTTTCGTCATTTGCACAGTGGAGTATAAATGAGAAATGTAAAGAGCTGGTGGAAGCCTCTTTACACTTTGCTATTTGCACTCCATAGTGCGAATAGTATAAATGCCACATGCTATGTGTCAGGCAGTATTTACAATGATTTCCTATGGAACCTGCATACTTTTTGCTGGTGCCAATTAGTTTTAGAAGGTAAAAACAAATGGGAATCGGAAACATACCTCTGTTCTGCCCTTGCCCTCTGCCTTCAAAATCAATACAAATCCCTGTAGTAGTTAAGACAGGCATAACACCATTGCGCCTGTCTTTAGCGCCTCCACTTTACGCTACGAGGAGCATGAGTCTGAGTGTACCGCTGCAGGGCCGTTCTGTCATGGACTCTTGAGGGGGTGTATATTGTTTGAGGGGTGAGGGTGTAAATGGGATGGAAGGTGAAAAGGTGACAGGGATAGTGACGCAGACAGATATAGAGATAAGAAGGCTGTATTATTTCATGTACATCCATTTCCCCGGGCTATACTTGTACTTGTCACGTGCCGCTGCATTCGCCGCACAAGCGTAGACCAGCATCAATGCAATGTGACATCAATGGGCGCTGACATTTGTGTGCTGCTACTAGTGCCGTGTAGCATCTGTTTATTATGATACGCAGCAGCAGGCAATACCTGTATAAAAGCCTGTGAGTCATTTTGTCACTGCAGACTAGTTATGACATCACTACTGACCTGCAATAAGAACATGGCAGCCCTAATGCTATCTAATCAGTTATTGCACGTCAGTTCTGACGTCACAATGCCTGCTCCTTGAGCTATATAGATTCACACATAATACTCGTAGTGTGTGGAATCTAATATGGTTATGGTTCTGGAACGTGTTGGTTCCAGAACCATTGTATGTGATTTGTTTTCCTCGGATGCTGCTCCGGGGGCTCTACAAATAAACCCATCTTTATACAATATATTGGTGTATGGGTTATTCATAACAATTGGCGACGAGTACCTGTTTTGCAGTAGAAGCCCCCGGAGCTCCCTCGACAGCTGCACCCAGTCAGGAGAGCTGCACGGCCGCAAGTCGAAGATAGAAGCGTCGTCGCGATCATATGGTGGTTTTGGGCAGCCATCCAGCACCCTATGAACAACGCTGACAAGAGGAACCCATCGCGGGCACAGTGAGTGGCGAGGGAGAACAAAGGGACAAGCCTAATCCGGCGAAGTCGCTCCAGAGAGGTGAGCGCATTTTACAAACCACTGAGCAACGGCGGCCAATAAACATTAAAGAAAAGGACCTTACTGTGTGATATACGTGGCGGCCATTTTAAGAGGTTGCATCTCAGTAACCATAGCAACCACAACACTGAAAGGAAACAAACCGTACTATACGACCCGTGGCGCTGCAAAACACACAGTGAAGACCGATTCAGGCTGTGTATACAAAACGGACCATATTCTGACAAATATTAAAGCTTGTGCCCCTGAATATATAAGAACAAGCACTGTATACAAGTATTTGGAAATTTTATTTATAATAAGTGCAACTCAGCTTCGAGGAACAATAAAAGTCTATGACCACACACAAAAGTACAGACAATCCATGATAGTGGAAATGAACTGTCAAACAAGATAATATATTAGCACAAGTCTCAAAGTCTCCGAGTGAATATACCATTTACAAAATAGAATGCAACATATCACGGCACCTGCACAGTTCCTTCCACTACCTGGCAACCCCACACGTTCATCGAAACAACGGGTATAAGGTTTCCAGGTGTATTTGAGAGCTCTGGGTGGTGGCAAATATAACGATGACCTCAAAGAAGCCACCCTACTTAATTGCATAGGTGCGGAAGCATTAAGGATCTTCAGAGCACTTCCTGAACTTGAAGATACGGATAGTGGAGATGGCAATCGCAAGTTTGAAACTGCTTTGGGGAAATTGGCAAGACATTTTGGAAACAAGCCCAATATTGTGTTAGAAAGATACAGATTATTTTCAAGACGTCAATTAAAAGGGGAAACAATAGACGCTTATATGGCAGTCTTAAGGAGTCTCATGTCAACGTGCAGATTCACTGGTATTAGTGAAGAATATTTAAGGGACCAATTGGTGTTAAACGTGGCAGACTCACGCATACAACAAAGATTGTATCAAACCAAAGATCCGTCACTGGAACAAGCTATAGAGATTGCCAGGACTATGGAACTGGGTGATCGATGTATGAGAGAGAGGTTTGAGAAAAATGAGGAGAAAGAAATCAAAATGCTCCAAGAAGAAGCGAGAGAAGATAATGAAGAAACTATAGTAGCCATGGTAAAGAAAATGTCAACCAACAATTCAAGGGCTAACTCGAAAAGAGGTAGGGACACTACGTACAGAAATCAAACTCAACCTAGAGACATGGGATACAGAAATCAAATTCAATTCCATTGTCACAAATGCGGATGGTACAAGCACAATGATACAGAGAAAGATTGCCCTGCTGCAGCAGTAGAATGCTATAAATGTGGCCATATAGGTCATTTTGCCAAGGTGTGTAGGAATGTCCGAGGAAGAGGAGGAAGATTTGGCAGACATTCATTTAAAGTCAATATACAAATGAGAAATGCCGTAAGAGTCATTGATGAAGATACTGAACCTGACAATATGCTAACCATCAGGAGTGATGATGCACATCAAGTACAAATACTCACAGTCACCGCCATAGAAGAAAAGAAAGGACCGTGGGTTAACATGGAAATTAATGGTATATCATTACCCATAATAGTAGATACTGGATCTCCTTATACCATGGTCAATGTCAATACATTTGTTGAGGTATTATCAGGCAATTTGCAAACGTTATGAAGCACAGGAGTGAGAGCGACAGGGTATGGCAAACCCCCATTGAAATCATCGGATGTACTTGGGTGAAATTATGTTTCCATGGGAGAGAAACATATTGTAAGCTATATGTTGCCAAGAATGGATCATCAGTGGTCGGATGGGGAGAACAAGCTGTCCTACGCATCAGAATTCATACAGGAGAAGAAGTTCCCATCCTAACTGTTTTGAAGGACAATAACGACATCAAAGCTACATTAGCTAAACACTTTCCCATGGTGTTTTGTGAAAAAATTGGACTGTTAGAAGGGTTTCAACACAAGATTATCTTAAAGAAAGGAGCTAAAGCAATAGCACACAAAGTAAGAGGAGTTCCCATTGGCACGAAGGATGCACTAAAGATGGAACTTACTAGATTGTGCGAAGAGAACATAATAGAACCCATAGAGAGTTCTGAGTGGTTGGCTCCTATAGTTCTGGTAAAAAAAACCTGATGGGTCCATAAGAATGTGTGTGGATCTCAGAGATCTCAACAAAAAACATCTGGATAGACAGACATCCCCTCCCAAATATAGGTGAATTACTTATGACCATGAAACCGGCCAACATTTTCAGCACCCTAGATTTGTCTTCGGCTTACCATCAGATAGCATTGGAAAATGAGTCAAAAAATGTAACTTCATTTATCACTCCACTTGGTGCATTTATGTTTAAGAGGCTGCCATTTGGCCTGGCTTCCGCTGCGGCGGTATTCCAAAGATTGATGTCTATATTGTTTGGTGGATTAGAAGGTATATACTGCTTTCAGGATGACATTATGATATCGGCCAACACTGAGGAAGAACATGATGCGAAACTCATGGGTGTATTACAAGTGATTCAGAAGAATGGTCTCACATTGAAACTAGACAAATGCAAAATCAAATGCGATAAAGTATCGTATTTAGGTCAGTCAATTGATGCAGATGGTATCAGTCCGAAGAAAGAATGAATGAACACTATTTTGGGCATAACTGAACCGAAAAACAAAGATCAACTGAGAAGTTTCCTGGGCATGACGGAATACTGTTCCAGGTTTGTGAGTGATTACACCAACAAAACTAAAAATATGAGAGATCTTATGAAGAAGTCCACAAAATACATATGGTCAAATGAGTGCAAAAGTGAATTTGAAGAAATCAAGATCCACATCAATAAAGCTCTGTCACTAAGCATGTTTGACTGCAAAGCCAAAACTATTGTTTCAGTTGATGCCAGCAAAATAGGTTTGGGTGGCGTTTTGGAGCAAGTACACGAGAAAGGTGTGGTGACAATAGCATTTGCATCAAGAGTTTTGAGGGATGCAGAATTAAACTACTCTACAATAGAAAGAGAAGTTTTGGGAATAAAATGTATACTGGAACATTTTAGGAATTTGGTGTGGGGATTACCTGTAATCCTAAAAACTGACCACAAACCGTTGGTACATGTGTTGCAGTCCAAGACACCTCATTTGATATCTCAAGAATTAGACGGTGGATTCTTGACATAATGCAATACAACTTTTGCATATGTTATGCCCCAGGGAAATTACATTTTGCGGCTGATTGTTTCTCAAGGTTTCCAGTAGAATGTGCCAAGACCAGTAGTGACATAGAGAAAGAGTTGGGAGGTGATGATATCATTGCCACCATAAACCCTGGTATGACGAAAGAAGAATGGAAAAACATAGCTGATGGTGATATAGAACAAAGAAATATCAGAGAAGCAATAAAAAATGACTGGTACAAATGTGACCAAAGTTTAAGAGATTATTCCCAAATAAGAGAAGAAATTTGGATGGATTCAGAACACATATATGGAGGATATCGTGTCATCCCTCCAATAGGCATGAGAGAAAAAATAATCGCATTGGCCCATTAAGGACATTTAGGAAGAAATTTGACTAAGAGAAGAGTAAGAAGTATATATTGGCGTCCTGGTTTGTGGAGAGATGAGGACGAGAAGGCCAGGAACTGTGTTGCATGCGTCACAAGTGATAAAACCAAAATGGTGAGAAAAACACCTCTACAACCTGTTGGAATTCCCAATAAAGTGTGGTCCAAATTGGCCTTAGATATCATGGGACCATATGAAAATGTGGATGTTGTGAAAATATACATTGTGGTTTTAGTGGACTACACCTCGAAATGGGTTGAGTGGGGAATTGTAGAAGAAAGTGTCACCACTGCAAAAAAAGTTTTGAAATTCCTAAGTGAAATCTTCAACAGAGAAGGTGACCACAAACAATTAGTATCAGACAATGGACCACAATTTATATCAATGGAATTTTTTTCAAGAGAGAGCCATTCACCACATAAAAACGTCACCATAAAATCCTTTTGCAAACGGACTTGTTGAGAGGATGAATACGTTTGTGAAGGGAGTGATTCAATTGGCGATAGCTAATTCTACTCCAGGGAGAGAGGCTCTCAAAGAAGCACTGTGCACGTATAAAACCACTCCACATTCCACTACGGAAATAGAACCTTTTACCATGATGAGGGGCAGACAAGCATTCAATAGTCTGAGGTCTGCTTGGATGTTTTCATGAACAAGAGATGGTTATATTAACATGGAACAAATTGTAAAGAGGGTGATGGATAAACAAAAAAAAATACAAGGAATACTATGACCGCGGAAATGGAGTAAAAGAAAAGGTATTTAAGAATGGAGATTGGGTTTGTGTTAAAGAACCTAAGAAAACAATGAAAGGTGAATCCAGCTTTAAACCGCCACAGAAAATACAAAGCTGGTCTGGCAAATCAGTTGTGTTGGAAGATGGCAAGAAATGGTCTAATGATGACATTGTAAGAGTGCAAAATGATGCTGAGATGCCAAGTAGCAGTGGAAATGGCAACAGCTTGACATGGGATCATATGAACTCTGAAACATCTAATAGTGGCCAAAATGTATGCGTCAAAGAGACTGTGCATGACTGTGGAGCCACTGTGAGCGGGTTATCCAAAAGACACTGCAGAATCATACAAAATTTTGATAAGGACTATGTAAATTATTGATGTTTACTAAATTGCACTTCACATGTATCCTTTTAAAGTTCAATTCAATATCCAGCTATTTCTATTAGATATATCTATCTATAGTTCTGTTTTCAATTGTTATACCTCTTTTACAATATTGATCTCAATAATATAAGAAGGGGGATGTTATATAGATTCACACATACTACGCGGTGATGACGCGTAGTGTGTGGAATTTAATATGGCTATGGTTCTGGAACGTGTTGGTTCCAGAACCATTGTATGTGATTTGTTTTCCTCGGATGCTGCTCCGGGGGCTCTACAAATAAACCCATCTTTATACAATATATTGGTGTATGGGTTATTCATAACACAGACTAGTTATGACATCACTACTGACCTGCAATAAGAACATGGCATTCCTAGTGCTATGTAATCAGTTATTGAACGTCAGTTCTGACGTCACAATGCCTGCTGCTTGAGCTAGCACAGAGCAGAATTACAGCTTTCACTGCAGCACTTAAAGCCCTGATGAGTTTTTCAAATGTCATACCTGTAAAATAGATTTCTATGGCTCTTTACAGCCATTAAGTAAGGACCTGCTTATGGTAGTATGTTTATTTTGTGCACTGCTGGAGTTTAAAACACAGATCAAGAATCAGTATGCTATTGCTTATGTTAACGTGTGTTGATTATATGTATCAGCAACTGGAAGCATTCTAGCATTACATTAAGAGGCCAGGTGGAAGTGTATGGACATGTATAATAAGGAATACATATTTGTTATCCAACGTTATAAGGATATTACAAGTCACCTTGACCTCGTTCCTCTAATTTGTCACAGAACCCCTTGGTGACTTGTAATATTCTCATAACATACAGTATATATCATAATGGCAACCGGCAATATCTGTATAAAAGCCTGGAAATAAATTTCTTATTACAGGCCAGTTGTGACATCACAACTGGCCTGTGCTAAGAAATGACATCACAACTGTTCCGTAATCAATTATTATGCTTCAGTTGTCTGTAATCAGATATTACGCTTCAGTTGGATTCAGAATGGATTCATTGGCTTAACCTGTACCGTGTGATCTGTTTACACGAGACACGGTTGTCTGACAAGCAATGTCTGAAAGATTGTTTCTCCAGCTTAAATATATTCTTGTTAAAAGTAGTGCGGTTGATGACGGGCAGATGGCGAAAGGGCTTGGTGACCATGGTGAAGAAGTCATTTAACTCAATGGTCGCTGGACGGTCCCCTGATAACCCAGTCTTGCTAGCAGTGAAACATTCCAAAGGCAAGTTCCTGTTGAATCAAAAACTTACAGTGATAAATATCTACGTCTCCCCCAAATTCCAGCAAACCAGTAAGTTGAACAAGGAATGTTTCATCTTGAAGGGACACCTAAATGCTGAGGATGATGATGTATTTTTAATAGATGATTTTAATGCAGAGCTATGACAAAACAAGGAAATCCCACAAGACAAGCTTAGGGTGGAAGAATTATGTGGAATCTCAAACAGAGGTATTAATGGGGCGCAACCGTCGACGGGCCATTTAATGGTCTTATTTATGGTCACATACCTCTTTTTAGAGCTGAATGGAAGATGTTTGGAAGATATGCTCTCAAACCCCACCTTTAAGGCTGGACAGAGGAACCCATTACTGACTACTGCCTAGTTGATTGTTTTTATTTCACAGAGCCAAGTGGAGTGAGATCCAAGTTTGCACGGAGAGTGATCACAATCCATTGCTGCTAAAGTGACAGCTGGACATGATCACCCCATCTGAACCCCTTGTGGCAAAAGCCCTGACTCAGTCATATCCAATATGAAGGATCGAGAATGCTGCGATGCTAGCCTTGCTCCAAGATTGGAAGACCCTTGAGTTACATAATAAGCTTTTAGAGTCGCAGTCTCACTCTGGGGCTGTGAAACCTTTTTTGGTTTTACAGGGCCACATTTATAATATTGCCCGACATGTCACAGGTGATACAGGTAATAACTTGGGTTCCACCAGAGTGAATGCACCTTGGTATGATGCCGAATGCAGACAGGCAATGGGCCACTTCATCTGGCATCCTTGAGAGATGCAACCCAGCAAAGGTCGTCTTCACTCATTTAAAAAGTCCTATAGGAGTCTCCTTAGACTTAAATTTATTCAGGCACAATGGGGCCTACTGGAGAGAGAAAATCAGCTGGAAAAATTATGGAGCATGGTTGCGAAATCCTTCGAGGAAGGTAGTGAAGGTGATGTGGGGCAAATTGCTCCAGATCGTTGGATCTCACATTTTCAAGAGATCCCTTTTCAGGCAGAGTCCCAGTTGCAAGCAAGCCCTCAAATGGAAATTGAGGATCATAATGAAGCATTATTCAAGCAGGAAGAAAATTGTGGTACAAGTAAGAAGTCTTAAGATGGGTAAAGCAACAGGCCCAGATGGTTTGAGACCCTATGTTTTTATTTGTGGATTGGTCTCTAACTCAATCGCTTGCACCCTTATCCCTCCACTTTCATGGGAAAAAAAAGTTGAATAATGCCCCTGTAAAAATGGTAATTCGTTCGATCCCCATTTATTTATTGTTCACTTGTTAGGCGTCTATACAGGAAGTAAATACCATTTCAAGGCGCTCACAGGGCAAAAGGGGGGAACGGTGTGAAACATCAGTAAACACAAAATTAAAAAACAGTGGGGGGGCAGAAAAAAGGACAAACCTACTATGCCTTGTGGGTATTCAGAACAGACAAGTGCAGCAAGGAAGAGGGAAGGGGAAGTGCTAAAGTGCCCG
Source organism: Ambystoma mexicanum (assembly GCF_040938575.1). Classification (NCBI taxonomy): domain Eukaryota; kingdom Metazoa; phylum Chordata; class Amphibia; order Caudata; family Ambystomatidae; genus Ambystoma; species Ambystoma mexicanum. The sequence continues at coordinate 312,113,812 of NC_090921.1, forward strand.
TGCTCGTGGGTGAGCCACAGCTAAGTGCATTGAAGAAGTGCATGGATGGTAGAGTGCTACACGCACAGGGGCAGCGATGGGTAAGTGTGAGCCGCCAAGGCAGAGGGAGTGCAAGGGCAAGGGCTGAGGGTTGACAGGAGCTGGGACGATTGAGTGTGGGAGGTCAGGGGCCCTGAGTATGCATGAGGGCCCAAGACACCAATCACAGTAGCTGTGAAAATTAGCAGAGGAGAGAAGAAAGGAAGGAGGAGGTAAAGAGGAAAGTCTTTAGGAGCTTCTTGAATTTGGGGTAGTCCTGCTCAAGGTGCAGAGAGGGGGAGGTTGTTCCATGGGAGGGAGCTAGCGGAGGAGATTGATTGACCACCTACTCTCTATTTAGCAAAGAGCTTTACAGACTGAGAGTTGGGGCCAGAGGAACGTAGAGGTCTAGAAGGAGAGTATTTAGTGAGATAAAGTTGAAGATAGTGAGGTCCCCGGGCCCAGAAAGCCATGTGAGGGATACAGAGGAATTTGAATTTAATATATGCAGCAACCTGGAGACAATTAAGACTTTTTAGGGCAGGAGAGATGCAGTCCCTGGGCTTAAGGCCAAGGATAAATCTTCCTGCCCTTTTCTGGATTAACTGGAGGGGTTGCGGAGTGGAAGAAGGTAGATTCAGGAGGTGGCTATTGCAAAAGTCAACGCATTGTTATTGGCCAATCGCCTTGCTGGATCCCTCTAATAAGATTTACGCTGGGTGCCTGGCATTGCATTTGTAAGAGTGAGCAATGAATAATTTTAAAATTCTGGTCACACAAGCAGGCTTTCGCAAGGGCTTCTCCACTATCGAGCAATGTTTTTATGAAATGCCATTGGGGAAAATTACACATGAAGGAAGAACTGCATTCTTGCAGCTTTTCTGGACTTAACGAAGGCCTTTGATTCTATAAGCTGTAAACTGTTGAGGGTAAAGTGAGGCAGGATGGGGTCCCACCCAGGTTACACCAATTAATTATATTGGTCTATGAGGACACCACAGCTATGGTTAGGTGTGCCAGAAATTATAGGTACTACAGAGACTTTAAGACAAATGTAGGGCTGAAGCAAGGTTTCCCACTTGCTCCACTTTTATTTTCTTTATTTCGTAGTGATTTTAATCTTCATAATTCTGCTCAAGGTCTAATCCCTCCTCTATTCGATGGTATTAAATCCAGCTCACTACTATACTCTGATGATACCGTTCTTATGTATCTAACGCCTCTCTCTGTCTAACCTGTCTCCCTGGCTGTTCAACACCATGCTGCCCTGCTCCACCGTCTCCGTGATAACCTGGGTATCACCGATCAGGCCCTTTTTTTTACTTCCTTTTTCTCTTGATCGACCCCCCGAGGTCCAACTTGGATCCTTAATCTCCTCTATCTCTATCTCTACCTGTGGTGTTCCCCAGGGGTCTAACCTCTCTCCCTGGCTGTTCAACAAATACCTGCCACTTCTTCCTCACCGCATTGCTGCTCTCTGCACCAACTTTCAGTGCTATGCAGATGACACTCATTTTCAGGCTCCCTTGAGTCACCTCTTCTCCTTCTCTCATCTCTGACTGTCTGTCTGTTATCCAGGAGTGCTGTGCCACCAATGATCTCTGCCTTAATGCCAGTAAGACTGAGATTCTCCTCATCAGTACACCTGCTCCCTCCTTTCCTGTCACTCTCTAGCTGGCCTCTCTTGGCCTTCTTCCTGCTCCCACCTGTGAGGCTAAAAACCATGGGGTCATCTTCGACTCCACACTCTCCTTCTCTCCTCATCTCTGACATCGCTAAGAAGTCACACTACCAGCTGCACCTCCTCAGTGGTATTCTTCCTTTCCTCTCCTTCCCCCAGAAGCTTACTGTCTCCAGAGCTCTGGTTATCTCTAGGCTGGACTACTGCAACAGCTGCTTTCTAAATTTTCCTGCATCTACACTCCGCCCTCTGCAACTCATCCAAAACTGGACTGCGAGACTTGTCCTTGGCCTCAAGCCCAGGGATCGTATCTCTCCAGTACTGAAATCTCTGCACGGCTGCAAGGATTAAGTTCAAAACCCTCTGCGTTGTCCACAAGGCCTTCTGGGGCCTGGGGCCTCAATACCTTCAACTCTCTCTTCCTAAATATCTTCCTCTCGAGCTCTTCGCTCATCCGCCTCCAACTCCCTCTGGGTCAGTCGCTTCTCCAAGCAACAAGTTGTTAGTAGATCTCTTTCTTCGGCCGGGGCCTCCCTGCCTCACTGATACTTGAGGAGAACCATCTTCGGTTCCGGAAGCACCTCTAGACCTTCCTCTTTGCCTCTGGTTTCTCTCCTCCTCTAACCTGCTGAATTCCTGGCTAAAACTGTAATTACACTGGTCACCTGGCTACCCTCTGTTCTCGGGCCCAGGTCCCTCCTGGCCAGTTGCACACCTGCACTGCCCCCTTGGCAACTCCCTGCACTCGGGGGCTGTTGCCTGTATCCCACCAGCCCCCTACTACCACCTGACACTTGATGTCTGCACTTACCCCAAATATGAGGTCAGACTTTAGCCAGGCATAGGAGACCTACAATCAACGTCTCCTCCAATCCGCACTTCCATCCTGTGTTTTCTGTACCTAACCACAAGGCACATTCCGCTTAATAGCAAGCTATCTGTTTAATGTATAAGTGGTTGGTTTACACCTTAGGACATCTGTAAACATGTTGCATTGAATTTTGCCTCATTACACGGATGGCGGAGAACCATGGCTATTAGCGCCATGGTTCATGCCGGTAAAATACCGGCACCGCCTTGGCGGAAAGGGGAATTACCGCCCCATTTGCAAAAAGCAGGCGTTAAATTCCCCAACCCGCAAAGGGACCTCGTAGTAAGGCGGTAAGGATTTACCGCCTTACTATACCCTTACCGCCATCCGTGTAATGAGGCCCAATGTGTCTGTTCACCACAATGATCATCATGTATTGTCATGTATATATAAATACTTAAATATTTTGCAAAAAAGAAAAAGCACCAGCTTACTAATAATAAAAACCTGGCATTTCTGCTTGAGTAAGAGATATATGTTTATCGGTAGCAAAAGTGTTGTTTCTAACAATGGTTGCCCCAGTTGCATGGGCACCCATAATGGTCTAAAAATCAGCTTGCACTTTAATTATATTGCATTCCTTTGATTCACAGAGGGTAGGACAACCCCCTAGTTGTGTCTGCACTTACCACGGCACTTGCCACCACTTGGCTGCATTTCTTATTTATTGTATTTATTTTTTTATTTCTTTTATTTTTTGGTTATCCTATGTACAGCACTGACCCATACCCATTCCCCTTGCACTTTTCCCTTCCCCCCTCCCCTTGCAGTGGTGCGATCTCAATGTCATCTGGCCTAGTAGGATGGCTGTCTCTGTCTTCCCTTTGTTCCCCCTCCCTTGGCTCGTCACGCCTTGAAATACTTGTGCATAGGCGCGTTATAAATGCCATATCATAACGCCTGGTGGGTTACAGCAGAGTCTAGCGTATCCTTATAACAATTTCCTAGAGCACAATCTCAAATTGAATCGGCTTAGACAAAGATACTTTTTTTCAGCAAACGAAAATGTGGTATTTTCAATGGGTCCTGAATAAATCATTAATTGAGGTGGTGGACGAATACAAGTATCTGGGTTTGATCTTCACCAAAACGGGAGGATGGAGAAATCATATAAATGCGGTGGCTAAGCATGTGGCCGTGGGCTTAAGAGGGCCCCTCTGCTTTACCACCAATTTGGAGGTAAACATTTAGATAATTGTCTCCAGGTGACAGGGTCTAAAATGAACGAGGCTATCCTTTCTGGTGCAGAGGTCAGGGGGGCATCCTCCTGTGGGTGTTTGGAAATTGTGCTACATGCTAGCCTTCGGAGGATCACAGATCTCCCCCTAGGGCTCTGGGGGACGTTTTGCGACATGAACAGGGGCTCATCATGTGAACTGTCCAAGCTCAGCTGAGGTTCTTTTGATGAATGCCCAGTTGAATACCACGATAGATCCAAATATCACTATTGCAATGAAGGACTCTGCATTATGCTAGTAAAGACTCTAACAGTTGGTGAAACAGTGGCAGTACTATAATGAAACATTGGTGGCTTGGGGGACGCAATGGCTCTGGCTGATCTAACGTAGATCCAGCGCAGGCTTCTTCGTAAAAAAAAAGAGCGAAGAATTGGAATTTAGAGCATTGCAGGAAAGACCATGAAACTGCACTTGTTAAAATATTTTCCTGCACTGAAACGGACCGGGCTGGCCCCCGCTTTAACCAAGATTAAGACCAGCCAGTGCCATAGACAGATTTGGTCTGCTCGTGTGGTTGGTATCAGGTAATATGATCCCCACCAATAATACGGCCATATATATGGTCGTCGGGAACGGCCATAAGCAATATTATTAGTGTGGATCATTTTTGGGGTAAATGGGAGCAGGGTAGCAGGCGTGTCCCCCTCACCCTTTAAAATAATATGGAGGTTGCAGGGGTGTCCCCCGCAGGTTCAATGGGTTAATAGCACCGCAAAAATACTGCACCATTCTTCTATGGCAATATGTTTGTGGGGATATTGACACATGGAACCGTGTGGTTTGGGTTGTGTTGAATATTTAAAGCACTTTTTTAATGAACTGAACATTTCTGATCAAGCTGAGGAAACAGTGGTTTAGGGCTCATTTCATTGAGAACAAAATAGGAACATGTATGGATGTTATGGCCTGTTTTATGTATAGCAACGATGCAACAGTTTTATCCGATGCTGCTCATTTTATTAAGGATGTTTTAGACGCAATTGTTAGAAAGAGGCCTCTTTGGAAATAGCATTGCTGCATTTTGTGTCTTATAGTATTTTATTTCATTGTTGCGCCTTATATTTTAGAGTGTCTTTTTGATCGTTTTAAGTTTGTCTTTTTAATGTTGTTGTATTTATTGGCTGTAAACGGATCTTATTTTTGAATAAACGTTATCCTTTCAGGCAGATCTGAAACAGAGAGATTGGTTAGGCTGAGAGGGGGGGAAAATGCAGGACAACTCTGCCTTTATGTTGAGGAGTGCAGACCTCATGTGGATCTGTTTTTATATGTCATTTGACCAATGTACAAAGGCATTTTGTCTCCAAAGGGGAGTTACTTCTGCCTGTGGTGCTAAGATGCATTCAATGTGGGTGGCGAATTTAAGTTTGTTGTATAGACGCAGTGTAGTTTTTGTTTGAAGTCTGCCGTGTGTGGGCTGCATAGTTGATCTGTATATAGGGTGTTTGAGCAGAAGAGTTGATTGTGTTAGTGTGAGAGGTTAGCAGAGGGCCTGGTAGTCGGTTTAGAGATTCCATCTTAATGCATTTGGTGCAAAATCCTGGTGGAAGTGCCCTTCTGCTGTGGAACCTGTGCCATTCTTCTAAGTGTGCCAAGACTGGCAGTGCATGGTATGCCACAGCAGATTCTGGATGAGAGTGGGAACACAGTAAGGAGTGACGGGAAGGGGGAAACAAGCTTACAGCAGTGTGTACTGGGTAGACAGTGTTTGAAGGTTGAAAACCATGGAGGGTCTGGGATGAGGTTCCGTGGGATTCTGGGAGCAACACCACATGCCGTGAGTTCCAAGCATAGTGTATGTAGACAATCATGTGAATTTGCTTAGGGCATCAGGCATGCTCCTAGAGCTCAGACTGGGATGGGCATCAGGATGCCAAGCCGCAAGATCACCATGCGTGATTTGTAGCATATTCTGTGGGCTCTGGTCTGAATGGGTTCTTGGGCAGTCTACAGGAGGCCTTTGGTGTGACACTCAGTGCACGATTGATGGGTTGCGGCGCCTTGGCAGGTGGTGTGTTTTTAAAGATTTCTTGAGCGTAAGGTGATCCTGCATTGTGCGGATTTCCCTTGTCATGGAATTGCAAGGGTTTGCTAAGATGTTAGGGAAAGCCAATACTCTATGTCTCGCATGGTTTCTAGAACTGCGTCGTTATTGTATCACAGCGTTCTCCTTGGTTGCTAAGGGATGATCTTTCCTCGAAGGAATTGGCTCCAGAGCCTTGAAGGGCTCTATGGGTGATGCAAAGTGCTTTGAAATTGATTATTTTCTTGACCAGAGGCCCGTGCAGTGATTAGAGAGCTGGGGTTATGTGTTCCCGCCTCTCGTGTCTGAGTAGTTTTCTTGGCACTATGACCTGCATGCGTTGAAGTTTCAGAGTAAGAGAATCCTGCATGTTATGGCATATGCCGTAGTCGATTCTTGAGAAAACCAGCAATTTGATGGCAATGGTTCACCTGTGCGGGAAGGTGAGGTAGCGCATGTTCCACTTGATTGAGCACCGGTGGTAGAAGCATTCCTTTTCCAGGCATGCATTTGTGGTTCCAGGGTACGTCACTTGTCCATAAGAATCACTTGTTTTGTATCCCTTTTAATGTTTGCGGGCAGGTAATAACTGCCCAATGGCAGTATTAGTTTACATCATACAAGAGCACTGCTCTGCAAAGTAAAAAACACAATAAATACAAATAATGTGGTATGATGACTACACAAGAACATGTGAAAAGAGCTTTTGCATAAGAAATAGCAAATGCAAATTACATTTGCCGTATGAAACTAAATCTTAATTACTAATAAAAACAAGTGGCACATTTTATTGGCCCTTTTCAAGGTCAAAGAAGTGTTTTTCATTGAGCAGGTCAAATGGACTGCCAATGGTGTCTTTCAAAAGAGTGCCTAACACCTCTGTTCTCTAGTGCTTTGGCAAGAGCGAGATATGTCTTCCGACCCAGTCAAGAACCCGCATCCCCAGCATTCGTTAGTGATGGAGAGTGCATCATTTGGATGCTTTAGCTGATAAGAGTCCACTTACATCCAGTGCAGCTGCAGGCCCAGGCAACGATGAAAGGATTAGGAAGTGAGACTTTGATTCTAGGTGTCACCATGTCCAGCAGAGACAATGGGCCTCATCACCATTGCTGCCACTAGCAATAGAGCTACCTCTGCCCGACGACAAGTGGTAGGATGGTAGTTTATCCGTCCCATATGACTCCAGTTATAAATGTGCTATTAACTGGCTTTCTATAAATGACAGAATTAAGCTCAAATCACTAGCATCACACACAAATGCCTTACCAACAAGGCTCCCAAATACCTGACTAGTAGATTCACCAAATACACGTCAGAACGTCCAGTTAGAAAGGCACAATCGAATAGTATTAGAATTCCCAACTTCAAACTTAACAAAACAGGAGGCGCCAGCTTTCCAGTTAGGGCAGCCCAACTTTGGAACTCCATCCCCGACACCCTAAGATCATTACCCTCTTTACACCCCTTCAAGACTAACGTCAAGAGATGGCTCCACTGTGCTGACAAGTGACTATCTCCATCTTAGCCTCCCAGATGTCCTAATACACTATTTAAGACCGTATAACACATGATATGTAGGTATATTACTGTATATTACTGTATATATATGTTCTGCTGCAACAAGTTTCTTTTAAGTATGTAATGTCGCTGTATATTTGTACCAATGTACTTTATTTCCTGAAACCTGTAACCTGAGAATTCTTTATAGCGCCCAGGTGCCTTAGGGTCCAGTGCGCTCTACAAATAAATAAACAATACAAACAATACAAGATGTATATGCTTATATATATGTTTTTTGATTTGGATTAATGAATATATTGTTATTCCCTGGTAGATTACTCAGTGTCCTAACACTGAAGACAGACTCGGTCCGAAATGCATCAGCAAACCAAAATGGTGACACTCATGATCTGGATGCACTTTTGCCTTTCAAGCAATGAAAAAACTGAAAATATCCTAAAAGAAACTTTTGTTTTGATACGTGAAATACAAAAACAAACAAACAGGGCCATTAACAGCAGTTCTTCATGACAGCAAGAAGTGAGCATACGTTGGACTAGATTTCTCTTCTAGTTCTTCTTCTTCTAAGTTCTTTGTAACCTTGTGCCAAGGCCTCAAGGTTTACTGCGATTACATCAACCACGGATATAAAAACTACAGAATCAATTCAAAGTGGTGCCCACCCATTATCTCATTGATTCATTCCCTTGCCTCCCCAGCATTATAATTATACCCACGGATTTGGCGGCATGGCTGCCAGCGAAATCGCATCCAGGTCCGGGTCCCCAGAATGAGGAATTACCGGGCCATTCCGAGTTCGGAGGGCCCGGTAATTCCTCCCTCCATGAACCCGGACCCGGACCTTCCCCATTCCCATTTCAGCCCCCATAGAGCTGAATGGGAATGGAAGCGGGAGAAAACAACGGGTCGATTACGAGTGGCCCGTTGTTTGCTCCCTCTTCCCCTCACCGGACCCGGTAAGTACGCCAGGGCCGTAATGAGGCCCACTGTGTGTTAAAATCCATGGGTATATTATACCAGGTGTGCTTACCGTGTCCCGCGAGGGGACCTCGTAATGTGGCGGAACGGGTTTAACGGGTCTGCATCCTTTTGCGGAACCCGTTAACCCGTTCCGCCAGGGTCGTAATGAGGCCCAGTACCTGAGCAGCAGAAATGAAAATTCTCACTATGGCATGGCGGGTGCACTGCTTAGTTCCCAACATGAAAGATCGTGTACTAATAGACACAGGAGCTCATTTTAAATAAAAACTTAATTTCCCACAGGGGTCTGCTTACGTTTGCACTGATGTGCAAACAGTCCCCTCTGGGCAATTTTCGTCATTTACACGGCAGAGTACAAATGAGAAAATTAAAGAGGCGGTGGAAGCCTCTTTACACTTCGCTATTTGCACCCCATAGAGTAAATGCCACATGCTATGTGTCAGACAACATTTACAATGATTTCCCATGGAACCTGCATACTTTCTGCAGGTGCCAATTAGTTTTAGAAGGTAGAAGACAAATGGGAATCGGAAACATAACTCTGTTCTGCACTCGCCCTTCAAAATCAATATAAATCCCTGTAGTAGTTAAGACAGGCATAACACCATTGCGCCTGTCTTTAGCGCATCCACTTTACTCTACGAGGACTTGGAGGATAAGCCCTAAAGTGAGACCTATTGCCTTTGTCGCTGCCTGTTTCATATATCCCTTCCCTCCTATCACTCTCAGCTATTCTTACATTTTGGCAGATGCTTTCCACTCTCCCGCAGCCCCTGAGTAGGTAAGGCTATTGTTATGCCCCACGCGCAGCCACAGCATCACTTTGCAACGTGCTTGTTTAAGGTGTTATTATTTTTGAGTGCAGGCGGAAGAGATGGCTGATGTCCTGGTTATTTGCGCAGATGCCATTATCTCGCAGCAGGGGGCACGGCTGGCACTTTATCTGATCATCCAGAAAAGGGTTGCTCGCCTGAGTGTTCCGCTGCAGGGGCCTTCTGTCATGGACGCTTGAGGGGGTGTATCTTGTTTGGGGTGAGGGTGGAAATGGGAAGGAAGGTGAAAAGGTGACAGGGATAGTGACGCAGGTAGATACAGCGATAGGAAGGCTGTATTATTTATTGTACATCCATTTCCACAGGCTATACTTGCACTTGTCACGTGCTGCTGCTTGAGCCGCACAAGCGTAGACCAGCATCAATGCAATGTGACATCAATGTGCGCTGACATTTGTGTGCTGCTACTAGTGCCTTGTGGCATCTGTTAATTATGATACGCATCCGGCAATACTTGTATAAAAGCCTGTGAGTCATTTTGTCATTGCAGACTAATTATGACATCACTACTGACCTGCAATAAGAACATGGCATCCCTAGTGCTATGTAATCAGTTATTGCACGTGAGTTCTGACGTCACAATGCTTGCTGCTTGAGATAGCACAGAGCAGAATTACAGCTTTCACTGCAGCACTTAAAACCCTGATGAGTTTTTTCAAATTTCATACCTGTAAAATAGTTTTCTATGGTCCTTTACAGCCATTAAGTAAGGAACTGCTTATGGTAGTATGTTTATTGTGTGCACTGCTGGAGTTTAAAACACAGATCAAGAATCAGTATGCTATTGCTTATGTTAAAGTGTGTTGATTATATGTCTCAGCAACTGGAAGCACTCTAGCATTACATTAAGAGGCCAGGTGGCAGTCTATGGATATGTATAATAAGGAATACATACTTGTTATCCAACGTTAAAAGGATATTACAAGTCACCTTGTCCTCGCTCCTCTAATTTGTCACAGAACCCCTTGGTGACTTGTAATATTCTTATAACATACAGTATATATCATAATAGCAACCTGCAATATCTGTATAAAAGCCTGGAAATAAGTTTGTTATTACAGGCAAGTTGTGACATCACAACTGGCCTGTGCTAAGAAAATGACATCACAACTGCTCCGTAATCAATTATTATGCTTCAGTTGTCTGTAATCAGATATTACGCTTCAGTTGGATTCAGAATGGATTCATTGCCTTACCCTGTATGATGTGATCTGTTTACAGGAGACAGGGTTGTCTGATAAGATAAGAAATGTCTGAAAGATTGTTTCTATAGCTTAAATATATTCTTGTTAAAAGCAGTGCGGTTGATGACGGACAGATGGCGAAGGGGCTTGGTGACCATGGTGAAGAAGTTATTCAGCTCAATGGTCGATGGACGGTCCCCTGATAACCCAGTCTTGCTAGTGGTGAAACTCTCCAAAGGCAAGTTCCTGTTGAATCAAAAATGTACAATGGTAAATATCTACGTCCCCCGAAAATTCAAACAAACCAGTAAGGTGAACAAGAAATGTTTCATCTTGAAGGGTCACCTAAATGCTGAGGAAGATGATATATTTTTAATAGGTGATTTTACTGCAGAGCTAGGACAAAACAAGGAAATCCCACAAGACAAGGTTAGGGTGGAAGAATTATGTGGAGTCTCAAACAGAGGTATTAATGGGGCGCAACCGTCGACGGGCCATTTAATGGTCTCCTTTATTGTCACATACCTCTTTGTAGAGCTGAATGGTAGATGTTTGGGAGATATGCCAGCAAAGTCCACCTTTAAGGCTGGACAGAGGAACCCATAACTGACTACTGCCTAGTTGATTGTTTTTTATTTCACAGAGCCAAGTGGAGTGTGATCCAAGTTTGCGCTGAGAGTGATCACAATCCATTGCTGCTAAAGTGACAGGGCATGATCACCCCATCTGAACCCCTTGTGGCAAAAGCCCTGACTCAGTCGTATCCAATGTGAAGGATTGAGAATGCTGTGATGCTAGCCCTGCTCCAAGATTGGAAGACCCTTGAGTTAAGTAATAAGGTTTTAGAGTTGCAGTCTCACTTTGGGGCGTGAAACTTTTAATTTGTTTTATCAGGGCCACATTTATAATATTGCCCGACATGTCTCAGGTGATACAGGTAATAATTTGGGTTCCACCAGAGTGAACACACCTTGGGTTGATGCCGAATGCAGACAGACAAAAGGGGCACTTCAGTATCGACTCTAACTTGGAAACATTAGTTGACACCCCAACACTAACCAAAGAACCGTTATTGGAGTATGATTGGATTCGAAAAACAGATTGATATCATGCATACAGCACAATGAGCCATTTGGCTCATGAACATAAGACACAAGGATCCCTCTCGATAATTCTACTCTTATTTCCGAATCAGCACTACAGTGCAATCGTATTGAGGCTGAGATGGAATATTTTGCCAACAAAGCAGATATTAGTGAGAAGGAAACAAATACCACAGAAAGAAAGTCATTGTAGGTTCTGTGAGGCAAAAGATGAAACTGCAAAACACCTCATTCTGGAATGTGAGGCACTGGAAGATCTAAGGAGTGTACATTTGGGCAGTTTAAATAATTATTATGCCTGCTACTCCATTGATACACTATGGAAACGTTGTCTCACCATACATAATGTCTGTGAAGGGTTGGCTCTTTCAGGTTTCTTGAAGAGTATTAAGATGGGGTAGGGTATGACAATATCAACAATAAATATAGGTCATCTATCTGGCTCATTTCCAAATTTTGAATGTATTATCCAAAGATTATTTTAACTGTAAGGAAATTCTGATAATGGAGTCTGTATTATGAATGTATCTTAACTGTATGGACATTTTGGTCATGGAATCTTCATTATGAATGTATTTTAGAGGTACTGATATAACTTGATGAGTTGCTCAACTGATGTATAGGATTTCTTTTTTATCTACTTTATTTCTCCTTTGTTTCTGCTTTTGCTATTTTCTGTATACTAAGAATAAAGTCCATTGTTTAAAAAATAAGCTGCTAAAAATAAATGTAGAATGTTTTAAGAATTCCTTTTTTAAATAGTTTTGATTTATGTACTATTTGTTTAAAATGTAAAGGTTTGATTAAACCAATTGCAATAAAACATTTTTTAAAGAGGGGCAGTCCATCTGGCCTCCTTGGGAGATGGAACCCAGTCAGATCATCTTCAGTCACTTAAAAAGCCCTATAGGAGTCTCCTGAAACTTAAAAAGAGCCAATTTATTCAGGCACAATTTGAGCCTTCTGGGTAGGTCAGTAAGAGAAAATCTGCTGGAAAAGTTCTGGAAGATGGTTGCTAAAGGCTTTGAGGAAGTTAGTGAAGGTGGTGTGGGGAAAATTACTCCAGATTGTTGGATCTCACATTTTTAACAGATCCTTTTTCAGGCAGAGGCCCAGGTGCAAGCAAGCCCTCAAATGAAATTGAGGATCATAATTAATCATTATTCCTGCAGGAAGAAATTGTGGTAAAAGTAAGAAGTCTTAAGATGGATAAAGCTGCAGGCCCAGATGGTTTGAGACCCTAAGTTTTTAGTGTATTAGTGGACTGGTCTTTAACTCTATCACTTGCATCCTTATCCCTCCACTTTCATGGAAATGGTAATTCATTAGATCCCCATGTATTTAATGTTCACTTGTTAGGTGCCTATACAGCAAGTAAATACCATTTCAAAGCACTCACAGGGCAAAGGGAGGGAAAAGGGTGTGAAACATTAGTAAACACAAACATTTAAAAAAGTGAGGTATTCAGAAGGTGCAAGTGCAGCAAGGAAGAGGGAAGGGGGAAATGCTAAAGTGCCCGTGCTCGTGGGCGAGGCACAGATAATTGCATCAAAGAAGTGCATGGATGGGAGAGTGCTACACAGCCAGGGGACTGAATGGGTAAGTGTAGGCCTCCAAGGCAGAGGGGGTGCAAGGGCAAATAGTGAGGGTAGACAAGAGCTAGGACAATTGGGTGTGGGAGGCCAGGGGCACCTAGGATGCATGAGGGCCCAGGATACCAATCACAGCAGCTGTGCAAATTAGCAGAGGAGAGAAGAAGGGAAGGAGGAGGTAAAGAGGATAGTTTTTAGGAGCTTCTTGAATTTAAGGAAGTCCTGCTCAAGGCGCAGATAGAGGGGGAGACTGTTCCATAGAAGGAAGCAAGTGGAGGAGAGTAATCGACCACCTACTCTCTGTTTAGCAAAGCGCTTTACACACAGAGAGTTGGTGCCAGAGGAACGTAAAGGTCTAGAAGGAGAGTATTTAGTGAGATAAAGTTGAAGATAGTGAGGTCCCGACTCAGACAGCCTTGTGAGTGATACAGAGGAATTCAAATATAATCTGTGCAGTAACCGGGAGCCAGTGAAGTCTTTTGTTTCTGACTGTAGCATCCCCTGCATCTTGTTTAACTGATAACAATGTATTACAGAGGGATCCCGAGTTACAGAAGAAGGCTGTCAAGCTGTTCTACCTCTGAGTAGTGATGCTATTAACCTAAAAGGCGTATATATGTGACTTATTTCAACAGGGCTCTATAGGAAGCCTCAGTAAGCCTCTTGTTGAATTTTGCCTAGGCTGTGGTGAGCAATGTTCCCTCTAAGATGTGCGCATGTGCGCTTGCCCAGCTTGCTTCTGGGTGCCGCACAAAAGATGAAATAAGGTACAAGCCACAAAAATTACCTGACATTTGTTTTCTCTTAAATTAACTAACTAATCTTAATATTCTGGTATAGCTGATTTGCATTAGCCTACTATGCAAGCATGACCTTAAAAACATATAAACCCCAACATAATACACCCACAAGAGGTGAAATACTAATATGAAAAAGTGGCTCCATGAACAGCATAATCGAAACTAAGATTTGCCTGGACACATTAACCAAATAACGTTCTCTCCCCACCCATGACTCCGACACTTGGCTCTACCATGCTTTTACCTTATGACTCCAATTTGTGCCCCAGAACACATTTAGATATCAACCTGGACGCTTCCTCTTTTGGCTCTACCAAAGGTTACCAGACTTGTACCAACATCCACTTGTTTTATATTTGTTGTAATATGAATAACGTTCAAGTACCAGAATATCTGTTGCTCATGATGCCTCGCCAAACGTGTCTCCCATGCTATGTAAATCAACCATCAGCCAAAAATGGGTTACTGACTTCGAGTAAGTAGTCCACTTGGATGTGTAGTCTCATCCGGTGCTTCCTCTTCTTTGTACAAATGTCACGCAAGTGTTTTACAGCAGTCCCCTTGCAAGTTAACACATTATGAAACTCAAATAATAATTTGCCATCTAAGGATTTTGAGTAGACAAATGTTATGCTCAGCATCTCCTGCTGTAACATTGCTTACAATGTTAGAGAGCAACATTGCAATATCGTTTTCTTGGCCTGCAAGGGAAAATGGGTATCGACTATGCCTAGCATTATTCCTCTATAATATCAGGGAGATGGATATTCAGATAGTTAAATGATTTTCAAAAAATCTGCAACCTTTGCAAGTGTTCAGAGTTCCTTTGGGGATAGACCTTAACAAATTATATGGTAACTTGCTGGTATAAAGAAACGGCTTCACTGAGCACTTGTTTAATATTGTAGGGTTGTGGGTGTGGAGTATGTTGCAAGAAATCTTGTATGCACTGCAAAATAATTATGTACATGCCGATGGATGACATTTTCTTAAAATGCACATAATATCATAATGAGACATTAAATATGTTTTGCTTGCAAAGTATTGTTGGTATGCAAATTATTACTGCTACAATCCCTCACTTTTTACAGTTCTCTGTTAACTAGTATTGGAGGCCAGCACAGAAGCCGGGGGATGCAGGAGTACAGTTGGAAGGGCAGGAGAGAACACCCCTTGTTGATGTATTTCTATCTATGATCCGCTTGTGAAACTTTTCTATATAATCTTGTGTTCTTCTGTTTATTGATTCAAGCATCCCCCTGCAACTTTAAGTGATAATGCATTACAGAAGAGAGGTCACTGGTTACAGAAGAAGCCATTCTGTTGTACTTATGAGCATTGCTTGTACTAAGTTAGAAGGCATATATATATTATATAGGATTTTCTTCAACGGGCTCCATTCGAAACCTCAGTAAGGCACTTGTTACATTTTGTCTTGGCTGTGAGGAAGGGAGGGCTGGCTGGCTATGGGCTGTATCATGAGCCCTGTCATTTCACTTCTTATGTCAGGGTTGCAAGCAGGGCTCTAATAAGATTTTGCTCCCTACTTGGCTTCAAATGATTTTTCAGAGAGTAAAAAAGTAATTAGCTTTGCCATTAAGGATATTTTATGCTTATTCAAATATGTTCTTTCCTCTTAAAACTCCTCTAGAGATCGGGCAGCAATCCTATTGCTCCAATGTGTTCATTGGCCCTCATTACAAGTTATGCCGGTAGCCATGCCGCAATTTGCGGCATGGCTGCCGGCAAAACCGCATCCGTGTCCGTGTCCTGGGAATGAGGACTTACCGGACCATTCCGAGTCCGGATGGCCCGGCAATTCCTCACTCGAGGACACGGACACGGTTCATCCCCATTCCCATTTCAGCCCCCATAGGGCTGAATGGGAATGGGAGAGGGAGTAAACAACGGGCCATTACGAGATGGCCCGTTGTTTGCTCCCTCTTCCCCTCGCGGGACCCGGTATGCACGCCTGGTTTTCCCAGGCATGCTTAACGTGTCCCGCAAGGGGAACTTGTAATGTGGCGGAACGGGTTGAACGGCGCCGCAGCCTTTTACGGCGCCGTTTAACCCGTTCCGCCAGGGTCGTAATGAGGCCCATTGTTTCCCATTTATTTAGGGCACATTTTCCTATTTATACGGAGTGAAAATGGTTGGTGTATATGCCTCTTAGCTGTAAGGCTTGTTTTGAGTATGTGTTGGCACAAAAACTCCTATCAGAATGTGCTCCGACACATTCCTTTTCATTGCCATTATCCCATCTGTAAATATTGTATTCTGCCTGAATAGTTTGAATAGTTTGACAGCTCCATCAATTATGCAATGTGGTTTTTTAATACACATGAGGATTTTTCCAGTGGCTTAAAAACGGTTTTTCTGCACAGAAGTACTTGTTCTATGTACTGAGGGAGATCTTGAAGTCTTGGAGTAGGTGATGAGTGGTCTTTATAAAAACATAACATATTTCTAAGCCCATGCATTTGAAAAAACGTGTTGCAAGATGCAACTTTTACACTGATTTTTAAAGAATTGCAGTGTATGGGAAGCCGAAATTCCTTTACAAACTCCATTCAGAGACAGTAGCTCACTAACTTTGCATGCTCACAAAGTGGCTTACCTCATTAGTTAGTGGCGCCCAATGGAAAATAATGTGCGCACAATAGCCAACCAGTTCCGCACATAGAGAAAAATTATTAGGGGGAACATTGGTGGTGAGGAAGGGCAGGTACAACTATAGGCTGTATTATGTGCCCTGTCATTTTACTTCCTATGACAGAGTTACAAGCCAGGCTAAAGAATGCGCTTCCTACTTAGAGTGAAATTACTTTAAAAAATGTAATTAGATTTGCCAACAGGAATACTTTATGCTAATTAAAAGATGTTCTTTGCCCTTAAAATTCATTTTAAGATTGGTCAGAAATATTATTCTTATGCCACCGCTCTGCTGATTCGAAAGAATATCAGTGGAGTTTTGTGGGCAAAAGCCAGGGGTTGGGTCATATGTGTTCATTGTTTCCCATTTTTATTGGGCACATTTCTTGGTTTTTAGAGATAAAACATGGATGGTGTATATGTCTCTAAACTGTAAGCCTGTTTTTGAGTAACTCACAGGACAACATAATGTGGATAGTAAGTAGAAGCTAGGCAATTTTGATCATCATGTGTTTGGAAAAAAGTGTTGTAAAATGCACCTTTATGCAGATTAGTGAAGAAATGCAGTGGTTTGAAAGGGGCAATTCCTTTCCAAACTCTCTTCGAAGATGGCAGCTCACTAACTACGTGTGCTCACAAAGTGGCTTACCTCGTGAGTCAATTGCGCACATGGAAAATAAAGTGCACACGAAAGGCAACCAGTTGTGCACTTAGAGAAAACTATTTAGAGGGATCATTGGTCAGGGGGGCATCCTCCTGTGGGTGTTTGGAAATTGTACTTCATGCTAGCCTTCGGAGGATCACAGATCTCCCACTAGGGTTCTGAGGGACATTTTGTAACATGAACAGGGGCTCATCATTTGAACTGTCCAAGCTCAGCTGAGGTTCTTTTGCTGAATGTCCAGTTGAATACCACGATAGATCCAAATATCACTACTGCAACGAAGGACTCTCTGCATTATGCTAGTAAAGACTCTAACAGTTGTTAAAACAGTGGGAGTAATCTAATGAAACATTGGGGTTTGGGGGACGCAATGGCAAGAAAGACTATGAAACTGCACTTGTTAAAATATTCTCCTACACTGCAAGGACCCGGGCTGGCCCCCGCTTTAACCAAGATTAAGACCAGCCAGTGCCATAGACAGATTTTTATGACTATGGTACATGTGTTACCACCTAGAGCAAGAGCGCCATGGCTTGGCCTGGGGAAGGTCTGCCCGTGTGGTTGGTATCAGGTAATAGGATCCGCACCAATAATACGGCCATATATATGGTCGTCGGGAACGGCCATAAGCAATATTATTAGTGTGGATCATTTTTGGGGTAAATGGGAGCAGGGTAGCAGGCGTGTCCCCCGCTCCCTTTAAAATAATATGGAGGTTGCAGGGGTGTCCCCCGCAGGTTCAATGGGTTAATAGCACCGCAAAAATACTGCACCATTCTTCTATGGCAATATGTTTGTGGGGATATTGACACATGGAACCGTGTGGTTTGGGTTATGTTGAAGATTTGAAGCACTTTTCAATGAACTGAACATTTCTGATCAAGCTGAGGAAACAGTGGTTTAGGGCTCATTTTATTGAGAACAAAATAGGAACATGTATGGATACTATGGCCTGTTTTATGTATAGCAGCGATGCAACCGTTTTATCCGATGCTGCTCATTTTAATAAGGATGTTTTAGACGCAATTGTTAGAAAGAGGCCTCTTTGGAAATAGCATTGCTGTATATTGTGTCTTATAGTATTTTATTTCATTGTTGCGCCTTATATTTTTAGAGTGTCTTTTTGATCGTTTTAAGTATGTTAATTTTAATGTTGTTGTATTTATTGGCTGTAAACGGATCTTATTTTTGAATAAACGTTATCCTTTCAGGCAGATCTGAAACAGAGAGATTGGTTAGGCTAAGAGGAGGGGAAAAATGCAGGACAACTCTGCCTTTATGTTGAGGAGTGCAGACCTCATGTGGATCTGTTTTTATATGTCATTTGACCAATGTACAAAGGCATTTTGTCTCCAAAGGGGAGTTACTTCTGCCTGTGGTGCTAAGATGCATTCAATGTGGGTGTCGAATTTAAGTTTGTTGTATAGACGCAGTGTAGTTTTTGTTTGAAGTCTGCCGTGTGTGGGCTGCATAGTTGATCTGTATATAGGGTGTTTGAGCAGAAGAGTTGATTGTGTTAGTGTGAGAGGTTAGCAGAGGGCCTGGTAGTCGGTTTAGAGATTCCATCTTAATGCATTTGGGGCATAATCCTGGTGGAAGTGCCCTTCTGCTGTGGAACCTGTGCCATTCTTCTAAGTGTGACAAGACTGGCAGTGCATGGTATGCCACAGCAGATTCAGGATGAGAGTGGGAACACAGTAAGGAGTGACGGGAAGGGGAAACAAGCGTACAGCAGTGTGACAGTGGGTAGACAGTGTTTGAAGGTTGAAAACCACAGAGGGTCTGGGATGAGGTTCCGTGGGATTCTTGGAGCAACACCACATGCCGTGAGTTCCAAGCATAGTGTATGTAGACAATCAAGTGAATTTGCTTAGGGCATCAGGCATGCTCCTAGAGCTCAGACTGGGATGGGCATCAGGATGCCAAGCCGCAAGATCACCAAGCGTGATTTGTAGCATATTCTGTGGGCTCTGGTCTGAATGGGTTCTTGGGCAGTCTACAGGAGGCCTTTGGTGTGACGCTCAGTGCATGATTGATGGGTTGCGGCGCCTTGGCAGGTGGTGTGTTTTTAAAGTTTTCTTGAGCGTAAGGTGATCCTGCATTGTGCGGATTACCCTTTTCATGGAATTTCAAGGGTTTGCTAAGATGTTAGGGAAAGCCAATACTCTATGTCTCGCATAGTTTCTAGAAGTGCGTCGTTATTGGATCACAGCGTTCTCCTTGGTTACTAAGGGATGATCTTTCCTCGAAGGAATTGGCTCCAGAGCCTTGAAGGGCTCTATGGGTGATGCAAAGTGCTTTGAAATTGATTACTTTCTTGACCAGAGGCCCGTGCAGTGATTATAGAGCTGGGGTTATGTGTTACCGCCTCTCGTGTCTGTGTAGTCTTCTTGGCACTATAACCTGCATGCGTTGAAGTTTCAGAGTAAGAGAAAACTGCTTGTTATGGCATATGCCGTAGTCGATTCTTGAGAAAACCAGCAATTTGATGGCAATGGTCCACCTGTGCGGGAAGGTGAGGTAGCGCATCTTCCACTTGATTGAGCACCGGTGGTAGAAGCATTCCTTTTCCAGGAGGCATTCATTTGTGGTTCCAGGGTACGTCACTTGTCCATAAGAATCACTTGTTTTGTATCCCTTTTAATGTTTGCTGGCAGGTAATAACTGCCCAATGGCAGTATCAGTTTACATCATACAAGAGCACTGCTCTGCAAAGTAAAAAACACAATAAATGCAAATAATGTGGTATGATGACTACACAAGAACATGTGAAAAGAGCTTTTGCATAAGAAATAGCAAATGCAAATTACATTTGCCGTACGAAAATAAATCTTAATTACTAATAAAAACAAGTGGCACATTTTATTGGCCCTTTTCAAGGTCAAAGAAGTGTTTTTCATTGAGCAGGTCAAATGGACTGCCAATGGTGTCTTTCAAAAGAGTCCCTAACACCTCTGTTCTCTAGTGCTTTGGCAAGAGCGAGATATGTCTTCCGACCCAGTCAAGAACCCGCATCCCCAGCATTCGTTAGTGATGGAGAGTGCATCATTTGGATGCTTTAGCTGATAAGAGTCCACTTACATCCAGTGCAGCTGCAGGCCCAGGCAATGATGAAAGGATTAGGAAGTGAGACTTTGATTCTAGGTGTCACCTATCCATGTCCAGCAGAGACAATGGGCCTCATCACCATTGCTGCCACTTGCAATAGAGCTACCTCTGCCCGACGACAAGTGGTAGGATGGCAGTTTATCCGTCCCATATGACTCCAGTTATAAATGTGCTATTAACTGGCTTTCTATAAATGACAGAATTAAGCTCAAATCACTAACATCACACACAAATGCCTTACCAACAAGGCTCCCAAATACCTGACTAGTAGATTCACCAAATACACGTCAGAACGTCCAGTTAGAAAGGCACAATCGAATAGTATTAGAATTCCCAACTTCAAACTTAACAAAACAGGAGGCGCCAGCTTTCCAGTTAGGGCAGCCCAACTTTGGAACTCCATCCCCGACACCCTAAGATCATTACCCTCTTTACACCCCTTCAAGACTAACCCAAGAGATGGCTCCACTGTGCTGACCAGTGACTATCTCCATCTTAGCCTCCCAGATGTTCTAATACACTATTTAAGATCGTATAACACATGATATGTAGCTATATTACTGGATATTACTGTATATATATGTTCTGCTGCAACAAGTTTCTTTTAAGTATGTAATGTCGCTGTATATTTGTACCAATGTACTTTATTTCCTGAAACCTGTAACCTGAGAATTCTTTATAGCGCCCAGGTGCCTTAGGGTCCAGTGCGCTCTACAAATAAATAAACAATACAAACAATACAATATGTATATGCTTATATATATGTTTTTTGATTTGGATTAATGAATATATTGTTATTCACTGGTAGATTACTCAGTGTCCTAGCCCTGAAGACAGACTCGGTCCGAAATGCATCAGCAAACCAAAATGGTGACACTCATGATCTGGATGCACTTTTGCCTTTCAAGCAATGAAAAAACTATAAATATCCTAAAAGAAACTTTTGTTTTGATACGTGAAATACAAAAACAAACAAACAGGGCCATTAACAGCAGCTCTTCATGACAGCAATAAGTGAGCATACCTTGGACTAGATTTCTCTTCTAGTTCTTCTTCTTCTAAGTTCTTTGTACCTTGTGCCAAGGCCTCATGGTTTACTGCGATTACATCAACCACGGATATAAAAACTACAGAATTAATTCAAAGTGCTGCCCACCCATTATCTCATTGATTCATTCCCTTGCCTCCCCAGCATTATAAATGTACCCACGGATTTTAACACACAGTGGGCCTCATTACGACCTTGGCGGGAGTCATGCCGCTATTGGCGGCATGGCTGCCACCGAAATCGCATCCAGGTCCGGGTTCCCATAATGAGGAATTACCGGGCCATTCCGAGTTCGGAGGGCCCGGTAATTCCTCCCTCCAAGAACCCGGACCCGGACCTTCCCCATTCCCATTTCAGCCCCCATAGAGCTGAATGGGAGCGGGAGCAAACAACGGGTCGATTATGAGTGGCCCGTTGTTTGCTCCCTCTTCCCCTCACGGGACCCGGTAAGTACGCCAGGGTCGTAATGAGGCCCAGTGTGTGTTAAAATCCGTGGGTATATTATACCAAGCGTGCTTACCGTGTCCCGCGAGGGGACCTCGTAATGTGGCGGAACGGGTTTAACGGGTCTGCATCATTTTGCGGCACCCGTTAACCCGTTCCGCCAGGGTCGTAATGAGGCCCAGTACCTGAGCAGCAGAAATGAAAATTCTCATTATGGCATGGCGCGTGCCCTGCTTAGTTCCCAACATGAAAGATCTTGTACTAATAGACACAGGAGCTCATTTTAAATAAAAACTTAATTTCCCACAGGGGACTGCTTACGTTTGCACTGATGTGCAAACAGTCCCCTCTGGGCAATTTTCGTCATTTGCACGGCAGAGTACAAATGAGAAAAGTAAAGAGGCGGTGGAAGCCTCTTTACACTTTGCTATTTGCACCCCATAGAGTAAATGCCACATGCTATGTGTCAGGCAACATGTACAATGATTTCCCATGGAACCTGCATACTTTCTGCAGGTGCCAATTCGTTTTAGAAGGTAGAAGACAAATGGGAATCGGAAACATAACTCTGTTCTGCACTCGCCCTTCAAAATCAATATAAATCCCTGTAGTAGTTAAGCCAGGATAACACCATTGCGCCTGTCTTTAGCGCATCCACTTTACGCTACGAGGACTTGGAGGATAAGCCCTAAAGTGAGACCTATTGCCTTTGTCGCTGCCTGTTTCATATATCCCTTCCCTCCTATCACTCTCAGCTATTCTTACATGATGGCAGATGCTTTCCACTCTCCCGCAGCCCCTGAGTAGGTCAGGCTATTGTTATGCCCCACGCGCAGCCACAGCATCACTTTGCAACGTGCTTGTTTAAGGTGTTATTATTTTTGAGTGCAGGCGGAAGAGATGTCTGACGTCCTGGTTATTCGCGCAGATGCCATTATCTCGCAGCAGGGAGCACGGCTGGCACTTTATCTGATCATCCAGAAAAGGGTTGCTCGCCTGAGTGTTCCGCTGCAGGGGAGTTCTGTCATGGACGCTTGAGGGGGTGTATCTTGTTTGGGGTGAGGGTGGAAATGGGAAGGAAGGTGAAAAGGATGACAGGGATAGTGACGCAGGTAGATACAGCGATAAGAAGGCTGTATTATTTATAGTACATCCATTTCCACAGGCTATACTTGCACTTGTCACGTGCTGCTGCTTGAGCCGCACAAGCGTAGACCAGCATCAATGCAATGTGACATCAATGTGCGCTGACATTTGTGTGCTGCTACTAGTGCCTTGTGGCATCTGTTAATTATGATACGCATCCGGCAATACTTGTATAAAAGCCTGTGAGTCATTTTGTCACTGCAGACTAATTATGACATCACTACTGACCTGCAATAAGAACATGGCATCCCTAGTGCCATGTAATCAGTTATTGCACGTGAGTTCTGACGTCACAATGCCTGCTGCTTGAGCTAGCACAGAGCAGAATTACAGCTTTCACTGCAGCACTTAAAGCCCTGATGAGTTTTTTCAAATTTCATACCTGTAAAATTGTTTTCTATGGCTCTTTACAGCCATTAAGTAAGGAACTGCGTATGGTAGTATGTTTATTTTGTGCACTGCTGGAGTTTAAAACACAGATCAATAATCAGTATGCTATTTCTTATGTTAAAGTGTGTTGATTATATGTATCAGCAACTGGAAGCATTCTAGCATTACATTAAGAGGCCAGGTGGCAGTCTATGGACATGTATAATAAAGAATACATACTTGTTATCCAACGTTATAAGGATATTACAAGTCACTTTGACCTCGCTCCTCTAATTTGTCACAGAACCCCTTGGTGACTTGTAATATTCTTATAACATACGGTATATATCATAATGGCAACCGGCAATATCTGTATAAAAGCCTGGCATCACAACTGGCCTGTGCTAAGAAAATAACATCACAACTGCTCCGTAATCAATTATTATGCTTCAGTTGTCTGTAATCAGATATTACGCTTCAGTTGGATTCAGAATGGATTCATTGCCTTACCCTGTATGATGTGATCTGTTTACAGGAGACAGGGTTGTCTGATAAGAAATATCTGAAAGATTGTTTCTATAGCTTAAATATATTCTTGTTAAAAACAGCGCGGTTGATGACGGGCAGATGGCGAAGGGGCTTGGTGACCATGGTGAAGAAGTTATTCAGCTCAATGGTCGCTGGACGGTCCCCTGATAACCCAGTCTTCCTAGTGGTGAAACTCTCCAAAGGCAAGTTCCTGTTGAATCAAAAATGTACAATGGTAAATATTTACGTCCCCCGAAAATTCAAGCAAACCAGTAAGTTGAACAAGAAATGTTTCATCTTGAAGGGACACCTAAATGCTGAGGAAGATGATATATTTTTAATAGATGATTTTAATGCAGAGCTAGGACAAAACAAGGAAATCCCACAAGACAAGGTTAGGGTGGAAGAATTATGTGGAATCTCAAACAGAGGTATTAATGGGGCGCAACCGTCGACGGGCCATTTAATGGTCTCCTTTATTGTCACATACCTCTTTGTAGAGCTGAATGGTAGATGTTTGGGAGATATGCCAGCAAAGTCCACCTTTAAGGCTGGACAGAGGAACCCATAACTGACTACTGCCTAGTTGATTGTTTTTTATTCCACAGAGCCAAGTGGAGTGTGATCCAAGTTTACGCAGAGAGTGATCACAATTCATTGCTGCTAAAGTGACAGGACATGATCACCCCATCTGAACCCCTTGTGGCAAAAGCCCTGACTCAGTCGTATCCAATGTGAAGGATTGAGAATGCTGTGATGCTAGCCATGCTCCAAGATTGGAAGACCCTTGAGTTAAGTAATAAGGTTTTAGAGTTGCAGTCTCACTTTGGGGCGTGAAACTTTTAATTTGTTTTATCAGGGCCACATTTATAATATTGCCCGACATGTCTCAGGTAATACAGGTAATAATTTGGGTTCCACCAGAGTGAACGCACTTTGGGTTGATGCTGAATGCAGACAGACAAAAGTGGCACTCCAGTATCGACTCTAACTTGGAAACATTAGTTGACACCCCAACACTAACCAAAGAACCGTTATTGGAGTATGATTGGATTCGAAAAACAGATCGATTTCATGCAGACAGCACAATGAGCCATTTGGCTCATGAACATAAGACACAAGGATCCCTCTCGATAATACTACTCTTATTTCCGAATCAGCACTACAGTGCAATCGTATTGAGGCTGAGATGGAATATTTTGCCAACAAAGCAGATATTAGTGAGAAGGAAACAAATACCACAGAAAGAAAGTCATTGTAGGTTCTGTGAGGCAAAAGATGAAACTGCAAAACACCTCATTCTGGAATGTGAGGCACTGGAAGATCTAAGGAGTGTACATTTGGGCAGTTTAAATAATTATTATGCCTGCTACTCCATTGATACACTATGGAAACGTTGTCTCACCATACATAATGTCTGTGAAGGGTTGGCTCTTTCAGGTTTCTTGAAGAGTATTAAGATGGGGTAGGGTATGACAATATCAACAATAAATATAGGTGATCTATCTGGCTCATTTCTAAATTTTGAATGTATTATCCAAAGATTATTTTAACTGTAAGGAAATTCTGATAATGAAGTCTGTATTATGAATGTATCTTAACTGTATGGACATTTTGGTCATGGAATCTTCATTATGTATGTATTTTAGAGGTACTGATATAACTTGATGAGTTGCTCAACTGATGTATAGGATTTCTTTTTTATCTACTTTATTTCTCCTTTGTTTCTGCTTTTGC
This sequence comes from Ambystoma mexicanum, assembly GCF_040938575.1. Lineage (NCBI taxonomy): Eukaryota > Metazoa > Chordata > Amphibia > Caudata > Ambystomatidae > Ambystoma > Ambystoma mexicanum. The sequence goes on from NC_090921.1 coordinate 312,139,356, forward strand.
TATTTTCTGTATACTAAGAATAAAGTTCATTGTTTAAAAAATAAGCTGCTAAAAAAAAATGTAGAATGTTTTAAAAATTCCTTTTTTTTAAATAGTTTTGATTTATGTACTATTTGTTTAAAATGTAAAGGTTTGATTAAACCAATTGCAATAAAACATTTTTTAAAGAGGGGCAGTCCATCTGGCCTCCTTGGGAGATGGAACCCAGTCAGATCATCTTCAGTCACTTAAAAAGCCCTATAGGAGTCTCCTGAAACTTAAAAAGAGCCAATTTATTCAGGCACAATTTGATCCTTCTGGATAGGACAGTAAGAGAAAATCAGCTGGAAAAGTTCTGGAAGATGGTTGCTAAAGGCTTCGAGGAAGTTAGTGAAGGTGGTGTGGGGAAAATTACTCCAGATCGTTGGATCTCACATTTTTAAGAGATCCTTTTTCAGGCAGAGGCCCAGGTGCAAGCAAGCCCTCAAATGAAATTGAGGATCATAATTAATCATTATTCCTGCAGGAAGAAATTGTGGTAAAAGTAAGAAGTCTTAAGATGGATAAAGCTGCAGGCCCAGATGGTTTGAGACCCTAAGTTTTTAGTGTATTAGTGGACTGGTCTTTAACTCAATCACTTGCATCCTTATCCCTCCACTTTCATGGAAATGGTAATTCGTTAGATCCCCATGTATTTATTGTTCACTTGTTAGGTGCCTATACAGCAAGTAAATACCATTTCAAAGCACTCACAGGGCAAAGGGAGGGAAAAGGGTGTGAAACATTAGTAAACACAAACATTTAAAAAAGTGAGGTATTCAGAACGTGCAAGTGCAGCAAGGAAGAGGGAAGGGGGAAATGCTAAAGTGCCCGTGCTCGTGGGCGAGGCACAGATAATTGCATCAGAGAAGTGCATGGATGGGAGAGTGCTACACAGCCAGGGGACTCAATGGGTAAGTGTAGGCCTCCAAAGCAGAGGGGGTGCAAGGGCAAGTACTGAGGGTAGACAAGAGCTAGGACGATTGGGTGTGGGAGGCCAGGGGCACCTAGGATGCATGAGGGCCCAGGATACCAATCACAGCAGCTGTGCAAATTAGCAGAGGAGAGAAGAAGGGAAGGAGGTGGTAAAGAGGATAGTTTTTAGGAGCTTCTTGAATTTAAGGAAGTCCTGCTCAAGGCGCAGAGAGAGGGGGAGATTGTTCCATAGGAGGAAGCAAGTGGAGGAGAGTAATCGACCACCTACTCTCTGTTTAGCAAAGTGCTTTACACACAGAGAGTTGGTGCCAGAGGAACGTAAAGGTCTAGAAGGAGAATATTTAGTGAGATAAAGTTGAAGATAGTGAGGTGCCGACTCAGACAGCCTTGTGAGTGATACAGAGGAATTCAAATTTAATCTGTGCAGTAACCGGGAGCCAGTGAAGTCTTTTGTTTCTGACTGTAGCATCCCCTGCATCTTGTTTAACTGATAACAATGTATTACAGAGGGATCCCGAGTTACAGAAGAAGGCTGTCAAGCTGTTCTACCTCTGAGTAGTGATGCTATTAACCTAAAAGGCGTATATATGTGACTTATTTCAACAGGGCTCTATAGGAAGCCTCAGTAAGCCTCTTGTTGAATTTTGCCTAGGCTGTGGTGAGCAATGTTCCCTCTAAGATGTGCGCATGTGCGCTTGCCCAGCTTGCTTCTGGGTGCCGCACAAAAGATGTAATAAGGTACAAGCCACAAAAATTACCTGACATTTGTTTTCTCTTAAATTATCTAACTAATCTTAATATTCTGGTAAAGCTGATTTGCATTAGCCTACTATGCAAGCATGACCTTAAAAACATATAAACCCCAACATAATACACCCACAAGAGGTGAAATACTAATATGAAAAAGTGGCTCCATGAACAGCATAATCGAAACTAAGATTTGCCTGGACACATTAACCAAATAACGTTCTCTCCCCACCCATGACTCCGACACTTGGCTCTACCATGCTTTTACCTTATGACTCCAATTTGTGCCCCAGAACACATTTAGATATCAACCTGGACGCTTCCTCTTTTGGCTCTACCAAAGGTTACCAGACTTGTACCAACATCCACTTGTTTTATATTTGTTGTAATATGAATAACGTTCAAGTACCAGAATATCTGTTGCTCATGATGCCTCGCCAAAAGTGTCTCCCATGCTATGTAAATCAACCATCAGCCAAAAATGGGTTACTGACTTCGAGTAAGTAGTCCACTTGGATGTGTAGTCTCATCCGGTGCTTCATCTTCTTTGTACAAATGTCACACAAGTGTTTTACAGCAGTCCCCTTGCAAGTTAACACATTATGAAACTCAAATAATAATTTGCCATCTAAGGATTTTGAGTAGACAAATGTTATGCTCAGCATCTCCTACTGTAACATTGCTTACAATGTTAGAGAGCAACGTTTTCTTGGCCTGCAAGGGAAAATGGGTATCGACTATGCCTAGCATTATTCCTCTGTAATATCAGGGAGATGGATATTCAGATAGTTAAATGATTTTCACAAAATCTGTATCCTTTGCAAGTGTTCAGAGTTCCTTTGGGGATAGACCTTAACAAATTATATGGTAACTTGCTGGTATAAAGAAACAGCTTCACTGAGCACTTGTTTAATATTGTAGGGTTGTGGGTGTGGAGTATTTTGCAAGAAATCTTGTATGCACTGCAAAATAATTATGTACATGCTGATGGATGACATTTTCTTAAAATGCACATAATATCATAATGAGACATTAAATATGTTTTGCTTGCAAAGTATTGTTGGTATGCAAACATGCCAGTGAGTGTTTACTGCTACAATCCCTCACTTTTTACAGTGCTCTGTCAACTAGTATTGGAGGCCAGCACAGAAGCCGGGGGATGCAGGAGTACAGGTGGAAGGGCAGGAGAGAACACTCCTTGTTCATGAACAAATCAGCAAACTTAAAAAAAACAGTTGCACCTTTCAGCAGGACAGGGAAGGAAATATGTTGTTTGTTTGCTGAAGGGCAGGAAACTGCACCTTGTATTTCTATCTATGATCCGCTTCTGAAACTTTTCTATATAATCTTGTGTTCTTCTGTTTATTGACTCAAGCATCCCCCTGCAACTTTAAGTGATAATGCATTACAGAAGAGAGGTCACTGGTTACAGAAGAAGCCACTCTGTTGTACTTATGAGCATTGCTTGTACTAAGTTAAAAGGCATATATATATATATAGGATTTTCTTCAACGGGCTCCATTCGAAACCTCAGTAAGGCACTTGTTACATTTTGTCTTGGCTGTGAGGAAGGGAGGGCTGGCTGGCTATGGGCTGCATCATGAGCCCTGTCATTTCACTTCCTATGTCAGGGTTGCAAGCAGGGCTCTAATAAGATTTTGCTCCCTACTTGGATACAAATGATTTTTCAGAGAGTAAAAAAGTAATTAGCTTTGCCATTAAGAATATTTTATGCTTATTCAAATATGTTCTTTCCTCTTAAAACTCCTCTAGAGATCGGGCAGCAATCCTATTGCTCCAATGTGTTCATTGGCCCTCATTACAAGTTATGCCGGTAGCCATGCCGCAATTTGCGGCATGGCTGCCGGCAAAACCGCATCCGTGTCCGTGTCCTCAGAATGAGGGCTTACCGGACCATTCCGAGTCCGGATGGCCCGGTAATTCCTCACTCGAGGACATGGACACGGTTCATCCCCATTCCCATTTCAGCCCCCATAGGGCTGAATGGGAATGGGAGAGGGAGTAAACAACGGGCCATTACGAGATGGCCCGTTGTTTGCTCCCTCTTCCCCTCGCGGGACCCGGTATGCACGCCTGGTTTTCCCAGGCGTGCTTAACGTGTCCCGCGAGGGGAACTTGTAATGTGGTGGAACGGGTTGAACGGCGCCGCAGCCTTTTACGGCGCCGTTTAACCCGTTCCGCCAGGGTCGTAATGAGGCCCATTGTTTCCCATTTATTTAGGGCACATTTTCCTATTTATACGGAGTGAAAATGGTTGGTGTATATGCCTCTTAGCTGTAAGGCTTGTTTTGAGTATGTGTTGGCACAAAAACTCCTATCAGAATGTGCTCCGACACATTCCTTTTCATTGCCATTATCCCATCTGTAAATATTGTATTCTGCCTGAATAGTTTGAATAGTTTGACAGCTCCATCAATTATGCAATGTGGTTTTTTAATACACATGAGGATTTTTCCAGTGGCTTAAAAACGGTTTTTCTGCACAGAAGTACTTGTTCTATGTACTGAGGGAGATCTTGAAGTCTTGGAGTAGGTGATGAGTGGTCTTTATAAAAACATAACATATTTCTAAGCCCATGCATTTGAAAAAACGTGTTGCAAGATGCAACTTTTACACTGATTTTTAAAGAATTGCAGTGTATGGGAAGCCGAAATTCCTTTACAAACTCCTTTCAGAGACAGTAGCTCACTAACTTTGCATGCTCACAAAGTGGCTTACCTCATTAGTTAGTGGCGCCCAATGGAAAATAATGTGCGCACAATAGCCAACCAGTTCCGCACATAGAGAAAAATTATTAGGGGGAACATTGGTGGTGAGGAAGGGCAGGTACAACTATAGGCTGTATTATGTGCCCTGTCATTTTACTTCCTATGACAGAGTTACAAGCCAGGCTAAAGAATGCGCTTCCTACTTAGAGTGAAATTACTTTAAAAAATGTAATTAGATTTGCCAACAGGAATACTTTATGCTAATTAAAAGATGTTCTTTGCCCTTAAAATTCATTTTAAGATTGGTCAGAAATATTATTCTTATGCCACCGCTCTGCTGATTCGAAAGAATATCAGTGGAGTTTTGTGGGCAAAAGCCAGGGGTTGGGTCATATGTGTTCATTGTTTCCCATTTTTATTGGGCACATTCCTTGGTTTTTAGAGATAAAACATGGATGGTGTATATGTCTCTAAACTGTAAGCCTGTTTTTGAGTAACTCACAGGACAACATAATGTGGATAGTAAGTAGAAGCTAGGCAATTTTGACCATCATGTGTTTGGAAAAAAGTGTTGTAAAATGCACCTTTATGCAGATTAGTGAAGAAATGCAGTGGTTTGAAAGGGGCAATTCCTTTCCAAACTCTCTTCGGAGATGGCAGCTCACTAACTACGTGTGCTCACAAAGTGGCTTACCTCGTGAGTCAATTGCGCACATGGAAAATAAAGTGCACACGAAAGGCAACCAGTTGTGCACTTAGAGAAAACTATTTAGAGGGATCATTGGTCAGGGGGGCATCCTCCTGTGGGTGTTTGGAAATTGTACTTCAGGCTAGCCTTCGGAGGATCACAGATCTCCCACTAGGGTTCTGAGGGACATTTTGTAACATGAACAGGGGCTCATCATTTGAACTGTCCAAGCTCAGCTGAGGTTCTTTTGCTGAATGTCCAGTTGAATACCACGATAGATCCAAATATCACTACTGCAACGAAGGACTCTCTGCATTATGCTAGTAAAGACTCTAACAGTTGTTAAAACAGTGGGAGTACTCTAATGAAACATTGGGGTTTGGGGGACGCAATGGCAAGAAAGACTATGAAACTGCACTTGTTAAAATATTCTCCTACACTGCAAGGACCCGGGCTGGCCCCCGCTTTAACCAAGATTAAGACCAGCCAGTGCTATAGACAGATTTTTATGACTATGGTACATGTGTTACCACCTAGAGCAAGAGCGCCATGGCTTGGCCTGGGGAAGGTCTGCCCGTGTGGTTGGTATCAGGTAATAGGATCCGCACCAATAATACGGCCATATATATGGTCGTCGGGAACGGCCATAAGCAATATTATTAGTGTGGATCATTTTTGGGGTAAATGGGAGCAGGGTAGCAGGGGTGTCCCCCGCTCCCTTTAAAATAATATGGGGGTTGCAGGGGTGTCCCCCGCAGGTTCAATGGGTTAATAGCACCGCAAAAATACTGCACCATTCTTCTATGGCAATATGTTTGTGGGGATATTGACACATGGAACCGTGTGGTTTGGGTTGTGTTGAAGATTTGAAGCACTTTTCAATGAACTGAACATTTCTGATCAAGCTGAGGAAACAGTGGTTTAGGGCTCATTTTATTGAGAACAAAATAGGAACATGTATGGATGTTATGGCCTGTTTTATGTATAGCAACGATTCAACCGTTTTATCCGATGCTGCTCATTTTAATAAGGATGTTTTAGACGCAATTGTTAGAAAGAGGCCTCTTTGGAAATAGCATTGCTGTATATTGTGTCTTATAGTATTTTATTTCATTGTTGCGCCTTATATTTTTAGAGTGTCTTTTTGATCGTTTTAAGTATGTTAATTTTAATGTTGTTGTATTTATTGGCTGTAAACGGATCTTATTTTTGAATAAACGTTATCCTTTCAGGCAGATCTGAAACAGAGAGATTGGTTAGGCTAAGAGGAGGGGAAAAATGCAGGACAACTCTGCCTTTATGTTGAGGAGTGCAGACCTCATGTGGATCTGTTTTTATATGTCATTTGACCAATGTACAAAGGCATTTTGTCTCCAAAGGGGAGTTACTTCTGCCTGTGGTGCTAAGATGCATTCAATGTGGGTGTCGAATTTAAGTTTGTTGTATAGACGCAGTGTAGTTTTTGTTTGAAGTCTGCCGTGTGTGGGCTGCATAGTTGATCTGTATATAGGGTGTTTGAGCAGAAGAGTTGATTGTGTTAGTGTGAGAGGTTAGCAGAGGGCCTGGTAGTCGGTTTAGAGATTCCATCTTAATGCATTTGGGGCATAATCCTGGTGGAAGTGCCCTTCTGCTGTGGAACCTGTGCCATTCTTCTAAGTGTGACAAGACTGGCAGTGCATGGTATGCCACAGCAGATTCAGGATGAGAGTGGGAACACAGTAAGGAGTGACGGGAAGGGGGAAACAAGCGTACAGCAGTGTGACAGTGGGTAGACAGTGTTTGAAGGTTGAAAACCACAGAGGGTCTGGGATGAGGTTCCGTGGGATTCTTGGAGCAACACCACATGCCGTGAGTTCCAAGCATAGTGTATGTAGACAATCAAGTGAATTTGCTTAGGGCATCAGGCATGCTCCTAGAGCTCAGACTGGGATGGGCATCAGGATGCCAAGCCGCAAGATCACCAAGCGTGATTTGTAGCATATTCTGTGGGCTCTGGTCTGAATGGGTTCTTGGGCAGTCTACAGGAGGCCTTTGGTGTGACGCTCAGTGCATGATTGATGGGTTGCGGCGCCTTGGCAGGTGGTGTGTTTTTAAAGTTTTCTTGAGCGTAAGGTGATCCTGCATTGTGCGGATTACCCTTTTCATGGAATTTCAAGGGTTTGCTAAGATGTTAGGGAAAGCCAATACTCTATGTCTCGCATAGTTTCTAGAAGTGCGTCGTTATTGGATCACAGCGTTCTCCTTGGTTACTAAGGGATGATCTTTCCTCGAAGGAATTGGGTCCAGAGCCTTGAAGGGCTCTATGGGTGATGCAAAGTGCTTTGAAATTGATTACTTTCTTGACCAGAGGCCCGTGCAGTGATTATAGAGCTGGGGTTATGTGTTACCGCCTCTCGTGTCTGTGTAGTCTTCTTGGCACTATAACCTGCATGCGTTGAAGTTTCAGAGTAAGAGAAAACTGCTTGTTATGGCATATGCCGTAGTCGATTCTTGAGAAAACCAGCAATTTGATGGCAATGGTCCACCTGTGCGGGAAGGTGAGGTAGCGCATCTTCCACTTGATTGAGCACCGGTGGTAGAAGCATTCCTTTTCCAGGAGGCATTCATTTGTGGTTCCAGGGTACGTCACTTGTCCATAAGAATCACTTGTTTTGTATCCCTTTTAATGTTTGCTGGCAGGTAATAACTGCCCAATGGCAGTATCAGTTTACATCATACAAGAGCACTGCTCTGCAAAGTAAAAAACACAATAAATGCAAATAATGTGGTATGATGACTACACAAGAACATGTGAAAAGAGCTTTTGCATAAGAAATAGCAAATGCAAATTACATTTGCCGTACGAAAATAAATCTTAATTACTAATAAAAACAAGTGGCACATTTTATTGGCCCTTTTCAAGGTCAAAGAAGTGTTTTTCATTGAGCAGGTCAAATGGACTGCCAATGGTGTCTTTCAAAAGAGTCCCTAACACCTCTGTTCTCTAGTGCTTTGGCAAGAGCGAGATATGTCTTCCGACCCAGTCAAGAACCCGCATCCCCAGCATTCGTTAGTGATGGAGAGTGCATCATTTGGATGCTTTAGCTGATAAGAGTCCTTTTACATCCAGTGCAGCTGCAGGCCCAGGCAATGATGAAAGGATTAGGAAGTGAGACTTTGATTCTAGGTGTCACCTATCCATGTCCAGCAGAGACAATGGGCCTCATCACCATTGCTGCCACTTGCAATAGAGCTACCTCTGCCCGACGACAAGTGGTAGGATGGCAGTTTATCCGTCCCATATGACTCCAGTTATAAATGTGCTATTAACTGGCTTTCTATAAATGACAGAATTAAGCTCAAATCACTAACATCACACACAAATGCCTTACCAACAAGGCTCCCAAATACCTGACTAGTAGATTCACCAAATACACGTCAGAACGTCCAGTTAGAAAGGCACAATCGAATAGTATTAGAATTCCCAACTTCAAACTTAACAAAACAGGAGGCGCCAGCTTTCCAGTTAGGGCAGCCCAACTTTGGAACTCCATCCCCGACACCCTAAGATCATTACCCTCTTTACACCCCTTCAAGACTAACCCAAGAGATGGCTCCACTGTGCTGACCAGTGACTATCTCCATCTTAGCCTCCCAGATGTTCTAATACACTATTTAAGATCGTATAACACATGATATGTAGGTATATTACTGGATATTACTGTATATATATGTTCTGCTGCAACAAGTTTCTTTTAAGTATGTAATGTCGCTGTATATTTGTACCAATGTACTTTATTTCCTGAAACCTGTAACCTGAGAATTCTTTATAGCGCCCAGGTGCCTTAGGGTCCAGTGCGCTCTACAAATAAATAAACAATACAAACAATACAATATGTATATGCTTATATATATGTTTTTTGATTTGGATTAATGAATATATTGTTATTCACTGGTAGATTACTCAGTGTCCTAGCCCTGAAGACAGACTCGGTCCGAAATGCATCAGCAAACCAAAATGGTGACACTCATGATCTGGATGCACTTTTGCCTTTCAAGCAATGAAAAAACTATAAATATCCTAAAAGAAACTTTTGTTTTGATACGTGAAATACAAAAACAAACAAACAGGGCCATTAACAGCAGCTCTTCATGACAGCAATAAGTGAGCATACCTTGGACTAGATTTCTCTTCTAGTTCTTCTTCTTCTAAGTTCTTTGTACCTTGTGCCAAGGCCTCATGGTTTACTGCGATTACATCAACCACGGATATAAAAACTACAGAATTAATTCAAAGTGCTGCCCACCCATTATCTCATTGATTCATTCCCTTGCCTCCCCAGCATTATAAATGTACCCACGGATTTTAACACACAGTGGGCCTCATTACGACCTTGGCGGGAGTCATGCCGCTATTGGCGGCATGGCTGCCACCGAAATCGCATCCAGGTCCGGGTTCCCATAATGAGGAATTACCGGGCCATTCCGAGTTTGGAGGGCCCGGTAATTCCTCCCTCCAAGAACCCGGACCCGGACCTTCCCCATTCCCATTTCAGCCCCCATAGAGCTGAATGGGAGCGGGAGCAAACAACGGGTCGATTATGAGTGGCCCGTTGTTTGCTCCCTCTTCCCCTCACGGGACCCGGTAAGTACGCCAGGGTCGTAATGAGGCCCAGTGTGTGTTAAAATCCGTGGGTATATTATACCAAGCGTGCTTACCGTGTCCCGCGAGGGGACCTCGTAATGTGGCGGAACGGGTTTAACGGGTCTGCATCATTTTGCGGCACCCGTTAACCCGTTCCGCCAGGGTCGTAATGAGGCCCAGTACCTGAGCAGCAGAAATGAAAATTCTCATTATGGCATGGCGCGTGCCCTGCTTAGTTCCCAACATGAAAGATCTTGTACTAATAGACACAGGAGCTCATTTTAAATAAAAACTTAATTTCCCACAGGGGACTGCTTACGTTTGCACTGATGTGCAAACAGTCCCCTCTGGGCAATTTTCGTCATTTGCACGGCAGAGTACAAATGAGAAAAGTAAAGAGGCGGTGGAAGCCTCTTTACACTTCGCTATTTGCACCCCATAGAGTAAATGCCACATGCTATGTGTCAGGCAACATTTACAATGATTTCCCATGGAACCTGCATACTTTCTGCAGGTGCCAATTCGTTTTAGAAGGTAGAAGACAAATGGGAATCGGAAACATAACTCTGTTCTGCTCTCGCCCTTCAAAATCAATATAAATCCCTGTAGTAGTTAAGCCAGGATAACACCATTGCGCCTGTCTTTAGCGCATCCACTTTACGCTACGAGGACTTGGAGGATAAGCCCTAAAGTGAGACCTATTGCCTTTGTCGCTGCCTGTTTCACATATCCCTTCCCTCCTATCACTCTCAGCTATTCTTACATGATGGCAGATGCTTTCCACTCTCCCGCAGCCCCTGAGTAGGTCAGGCTATTGTTATGCCCCACGCGCAGCCACAGCATCACTTTGCAACGTGCTTGTTTAAGGTGTTATTATTTTTGAGTGCAGGCGGAAGAGATGTCTGACGTCCTGGTTATTCGCGCAGATGCCATTATCTCGCAGCAGGGAGCACGGCTGGCACTTTATCTGATCATCCAGAAAAGGGTTGCTCGCCTGAGTGTTCCGCTGCAGGGGAGTTCTGTCATGGACGCTTGAGGGGGTGTATCTTGTTTGGGGTGAGGGTGGAAATGGGAAGGAAGGTGAAAAGGATGACAGGGATAGTGACGCAGGTAGATACAGCGATAAGAAGGCTGTATTATTTATAGTACATCCATTTCCACAGGCTATACTTGCACTTGTCACGTGCTGCTGCTTGAGCCGCACAAGCGTAGACCAGCATCAATGCAATGTGACATCAATGTGCGCTGACATTTGTGTGCTGCTACTAGTGCCTTGTGGCATCTGTTAATTTTGTCACTGCAGACTAATTATGACATCACTACTGACCTGCAATAAGAACATGGCATCCCTAGTGCCATGTAATCAGTTATTGCACGTGAGTTCTGACGTCACAATGCCTGCTGCTTGAGCTAGCACAGAGCAGAATTACAGCTTTTACTGCAGCACTTAAAGCCCTGATGAGTTTTTTCAAATTTCATACCTGTAAAATTGTTTTCTATGGCTCTTTACAGCCATTAAGTAAGGAACTGCGTATGGTAGTATGTTTATTTTGTGCACTGCTGGAGTTTAAAACACAGATCAATAATCAGTATGCTATTTCTTATGTTAAAGTGTGTTGATTATATGTATCAGCAACTGGAAGCATTCTAGCATTACATTAAGAGGCCAGGTGGCAGTCTATGGACATGTATAATAAAGAATACATACTTGTTATCCAACGTTATAAGGATATTACAAGTCACTTTGACCTCGCTCCTCTAATTTGTCACAGAACCCCTTGGTGACTTGTAATATTCTTATAACATACGGTATATATCATAATGGCAACCGGCAATATCTGTATAAAAGCCTGGCATCACAACTGGCCTGTGCTAAGAAAATAACATCACAACTGCTCCGTAATCAATTATTATGCTTCAGTTGTCTGTAATCAGATATTACGCTTCAGTTGGATTCAGAATGGATTCATTGCCTTACCCTGTATGATGTGATCTGTTTACAGGAGACAGGGTTGTCTGATAAGAAATATCTGAAAGATTGTTTCTATAGCTTAAATATATTCTTGTTAAAAACAGCGCGGTTGATGACGGGCAGATGGCGAAGGGGCTTGGTGACCATGGTGAAGAAGTTATTCAGCTCAATGGTCGCTGGACGGTCCCCTGATAACCCAGTCTTCCTAGTGGTGAAACTCTCCAAAGGCAAGTTCCTGTTGAATCAAAAATGTACAATGGTAAATATTTACGTCCCCCGAAAATTCAAGCAAACCAGTAAGTTGAACAAGAAATGTTTCATCTTGAAGGGACACCTAAATGCTGAGGAAGATGATATATTTTTAATAGATGATTTTAATGCAGAGCTAGGACAAAACAAGGAAATCCCACAAGACAAGGTTAGGGTGGAAGAATTATGTGGAATCTCAAACAGAGGTATTAATGGGGCGCAACCGTCGACGGGCCATTTAATGGTCTCCTTTATTGTCACATACCTCTTTGTAGAGCTGAATGGTAGATGTTTGGGAGATATGCCAGCAAAGTCCACCTTTAAGGCTGGACAGAGGAACCCATAACTGACTACTGCCTAGTTGATTGTTTTTTATTCCACAGAGCCAAGTGGAGTGTGATCCAAGTTTACGCAGAGAGTGATCACAATTCATTGCTGCTAAAGTGACAGGACATGATCACCCCATCTGAACCCCTTGTGGCAAAAGCCCTGACTCAGTCGTATCCAATGTGAAGGATTGAGAATGCTGTGATGCTAGCCATGCTCCAAGATTGGAAGACCCTTGAGTTAAGTAATAAGGTTTTAGAGTTGCAGTCTCACTTTGGGGCGTGAAACTTTTAATTTGTTTTATCAGGGCCACATTTATAATATTGCCCGACATGTCTCAGGTAATACAGGTAATAATTTGGGTTCCACCAGAGTGAACGCACTTTGGGTTGATGCTGAATGCAGACAGACAAAAGTGGCACTCCAGTATCGACTCTAACTTGGAAACATTAGTTGACACCCCAACACTAACCAAAGAACCGTTATTGGAGTATGATTGGATTCGAAAAACAGATCGATTTCATGCAGACAGCACAATGAGCCATTTGGCTCATGAACATAAGACACAAGGATCCCTCTCGATAATACTACTCTTATTTCCGAATCAGCACTACAGTGCAATCGTATTGAGGCTGAGATGGAATATTTTGCCAACAAAGCAGATATTAGTGAGAAGGAAACAAATACCACAGAAAGAAAGTCATTGTAGGTTCTGTGAGGCAAAAGATGAAACTGCAAAACACCTCATTCTGGAATGTGAGGCACTGGAAGATCTAAGGAGTGTACATTTGGGCAGTTTAAATAATTATTATGCCTGCTACTCCATTGATACACTATGGAAACGTTGTCTCACCATACATAATGTCTGTGAAGGGTTGGCTCTTTCAGGTTTCTTGAAGAGTATTAAGATGGGGTAGGGTATGACAATATCAACAATAAATATAGGTGATCTATCTGGCTCATTTCTAAATTTTGAATGTATTATCCAAAGATTATTTTAACTGTAAGGAAATTCTGATAATGAAGTCTGTATTATGAATGTATCTTAACTGTATGGACATTTTGGTCATGGAATCTTCATTATGTATGTATTTTAGAGGTACTGATATAACTTGATGAGTTGCTCAACTGATGTATAGGATTTCTTTTTTATCTACTTTATTTCTCCTTTGTTTCTGCTTTTGCTATTTTCTGTATACTAAGAATAAAGTTCATTGTTTAAAAAATAAGCTGCTAAAAAAAAATGTAGAATGTTTTAAAAATTCCTTTTTTTTAAATAGTTTTGATTTATGTACTATTTGTTTAAAATGTAAAGGTTTGATTAAACCAATTGCAATAAAACATTTTTTAAAGAGGGGCAGTCCATCTGGCCTCCTTGGGAGATGGAACCCAGTCAGATCATCTTCAGTCACTTAAAAAGCCCTATAGGAGTCTCCTGAAACTTAAAAAGAGCCAATTTATTCAGGCACAATTTGATCCTTCTGGATAGGACAGTAAGAGAAAATCAGCTGGAAAAGTTCTGGAAGATGGTTGCTAAAGGCTTCGAGGAAGTTAGTGAAGGTGGTGTGGGGAAAATTACTCCAGATCGTTGGATCTCACATTTTTAAGAGATCCTTTTTCAGGCAGAGGCCCAGGTGCAAGCAAGCCCTCAAATGAAATTGAGGATCATAATTAATCATTATTCCTGCAGGAAGAAATTGTGGTAAAAGTAAGAAGTCTTAAGATGGATAAAGCTGCAGGCCCAGATGGTTTGAGACCCTAAGTTTTTAGTGTATTAGTGGACTGGTCTTTAACTCAATCACTTGCATCCTTATCCCTCCACTTTCATGGAAATGGTAATTCGTTAGATCCCCATGTATTTATTGTTCACTTGTTAGGTGCCTATACAGCAAGTAAATACCATTTCAAAGCACTCACAGGGCAAAGGGAGGGAAAAGGGTGTGAAACATTAGTAAACACAAACATTTAAAAAAGTGAGGTATTCAGAACGTGCAAGTGCAGCAAGGAAGAGGGAAGGGGGAAATGCTAAAGTGCCCGTGCTCGTGGGCGAGGCACAGATAATTGCATCAGAGAAGTGCATGGATGGGAGAGTGCTACACAGCCAGGGGACTCAATGGGTAAGTGTAGGCCTCCAAAGCAGAGGGGGTGCAAGGGCAAGTACTGAGGGTAGACAAGAGCTAGGACGATTGGGTGTGGGAGGCCAGGGGCACCTAGGATGCATGAGGGCCCAGGATACCAATCACAGCAGCTGTGCAAATTAGCAGAGGAGAGAAGAAGGGAAGGAGGAGGTAAAGAGGATAGTTTTTAGGAGCTTCTTGAATTTAAGGAAGTCCTGCTCAAGGCGCAGAGAGAGGGGGAGATTGTTCCATAGGAGGAAGCAAGTGGAGGAGAGTAATCGACCACCTACTCTCTGTTTAGCAAAGTGCTTTACACACAGAGAGTTGGTGCCAGAGGAACGTAAAGGTCTAGAAGGAGAATATTTAGTGAGATAAAGTTGAAGATAGTGAGGTGCCGACTCAGACAGCCTTGTGAGTGATACAGAGGAATTCAAATTTAATCTGTGCAGTAACCGGGAGCCAGTGAAGTCTTTTGTTTCTGACTGTAGCATCCCCTGCATCTTGTTTAACTGATAACAATGTATTACAGAGGGATCCCGAGTTACAGAAGAAGGCTGTCAAGCTGTTTTACCTCTGAGTAGTGATGCTATTAACCTAAAAGGCGTACATATGTGACTTATTTCAACAGGGCTCTATAGGAAGCCTCAGTAAGCCTCTTGTTGAATTTTGCCTAGGCTGTGGTGAGCAATGTTCCCTCTAAGATGTGCGCATGTGCGCTTGCCCAGCTTGCTTCTGGGTGCCGCAAAAAAGATGTAATAAGGTACAAGCCACAAAAATTACCTGACATTTGTTTTCTCTTAAATTAACTAACTAATCTTAATATTCTGGTAAAGCTGATTTGCATTAGCCTACTATGCAAGCATGACCTTAAAAACATATAAACCCCAACATAATACACCCACAAAAGGT
The DNA here is from genome assembly GCF_040938575.1 of Ambystoma mexicanum. NCBI lineage: Eukaryota > Metazoa > Chordata > Amphibia > Caudata > Ambystomatidae > Ambystoma > Ambystoma mexicanum. The sequence continues at coordinate 312,154,672 of NC_090921.1, forward strand.
GAAATACTAATATGAAAAAGTGGCTCCATGAACAGCATAATCGAAACTAAGATTTGCCTGGACACATTAACCAAATAACGTTCTCTCCCCAACCATGACTCCGACACTTGGCTCTACCATGCTTTTACCTTATGACTCCAACTTGTGCCCCAGAACACATTTAGATATCAACCTGGACGCTTCCTCTTTTGGCTCTACCAAAGGTTACCAGACTTGTACCAACATCCACTTGTTTTATATTTGTTGTAATATGAATAACGTTCAAGTACCAGAATATCTGTTGCTCATGATGCCTCGCCAAAAGTGTCTCCCATGCTATGTAAATCAACCATCAGCCAAAAATGGGTTACTGACTTCGAGTAAGTAGTCCACTTGGATGTGTAGTCTCATCCGGTGCTTCATCTTCTTTGTACAAATGTCACGCAAGTGTTTTACAGCAGTCCCCTTGCAAGTTAACACATTATGAAACTCAAATAATAATTTGCCATCTAAGGATTTTGAGTAGACAAATGTTATGCTCAGCATCTCCTACTGTAACATTGCTTACAATGTTAGAGAGCAACATTGCAATATCGTTTTCTTGGCCTGCAAGGGAAAATGGGTATCGACTATGCCTAGCATTATTCCTCTGTAATATCAGGGAGATGGATATTCAGATAGTTAAATGATTTTCACAAAATCTGTATCCTTTGCAAGTGTTCAGAGTTCCTTTGGGGATAGACCTTAACAAATTATATGGTAACTTGCTGGTATAAAGAAACAGCTTCACTGAGCACTTGTTTAATATTGTAGGCTTGTGGGTGTGGAGTATTTTGCAAGAAATCTTGTATGCACTGCAAAATAATTATGTACATGCTGATGGATGACATTTTCTTAAAATGCACATAATATCATAATGAGACATTAAATATGTTTTGCTTGCAAAGTATTGTTGGTATGCAAACATGCCAGTGAGTGTTTACTGCTACAATCCCTCACTTTTTACAGTGCTCTGTCAACTAGTATTGGAGGCCAGCACAGAAGCCGGGGGATGCAGGAGTACAGGTGGAAGGGCAGGAGAGAACACTCCTTGTTCATGAACAAATCAGCAAACTTAAAAAAAACAGTTCCACCTTTCAGCAGGACAGGGAAGGAAATATGTTGTTTGTTTGCTGAATGGCAGGAAACTGCACCTTGTATTTCTATCTATGATCCGCTTCTGAAACTTTTCTATATAATCTTGTGTTCTTCTGTTTATTGACTCAAGCATCCCCCTGCAACTTTAAGTGATAATGCATTACAGAAGAGAGGTCACTGGTTACAGAAGAAGCCACTCTGTTGTACTTATGAGCATTGCTTGTACTAAGTTAAAAGGCATATATATATATATATAGGATTTTCTTCAACGGGCTCCATTCGAAACCTCAGTAAGGCACTTGTTACATTTTGTCTTGGCTGTGAGGAAGGGAGGGCTGGCTGGCTATGGGCTGCATCATGAGCCCTGTCATTTCACTTCCTATGTCAGGGTTGCAAGCAGGGCTCTAATAAGATTTTGCTCCCTACTTGGATACAAATGATTTTTCAGAGAGTAAAAAAGTAATTAGCTTTGCCATTAAGAATATTTTATGCTTATTCAAATATGTTCTTTCCTCTTAAAACTCCTCTAGAGATCGGGCAGCAATCCTATTGCTCCAATGTGTTCATTGGCCCTCATTACAAGTTATGCCGGTAGCCATGCCGCAATTTGCGGCATGGCTGCCGGCAAAACCGCATCCGTGTCCGTGTCCTCAGAATGAGGGCTTACCGGACCATTCCGAGTCCGGATGGCCCGGTAATTCCTCACTCGAGGACATGGACACGGTTCATCCCCATTCCCATTTCAGCCCCCATAGGGCTGAATGGGAATGGGAGAGGGAGTAAACAACGGGCCATTACGAGATGGCCCGTTGTTTGCTCCCTCTTCCCCTCGCGGGACCCGGTATGCACGCCTGGTTTTCCCAGGCGTGCTTAACGTGTCCCGCGAGGGGAACTTGTAATGTGGTGGAACGGGTTGAACGGCGCCGCAGCCTTTTACGGCGCCGTTTAACCCGTTCCGCCAGGGTCGTAATGAGGCCCATTGTTTCCCATTTATTTAGGGCACATTTTCCTATTTATACGGAGTGAAAATGGTTGGTGTATATGCCTCTTAGCTGTAAGGCTTGTTTTGAGTATGTGTTGGCACAAAAACTCCTATCAGAATGTGCTCCGACACATTCCTTTTCATTGCCATTATCCCATCTGTAAATATTGTATTCTGCCTGAATAGTTTGAATAGTTTGACAGCTCCATCAATTATGCAATGTGGTTTTTTAATACACATGAGGATTTTTCCAGTGGCTTAAAAACGGTTTTTCTGCACAGAAGTACTTGTTCTATGTACTGAGGGAGATCTTGAAGTCTTGGAGTAGGTGATGAGTGGTCTTTATAAAAACATAACATATTTCTAAGCCCATGCATTTGAAAAAACGTGTTGCAAGATGCAACTTTTACACTGATTTTTAAAGAATTGCAGTGTATGGGAAGCCGAAATTCCTTTACAAACTCCATTCAGAGACAGTAGCTCACTAACTTTGCATGCTCACAAAGTGGCTTACCTCATTAGTTAGTGGCGCCCAATGGAAAATAATGTGCGCACAATAGCCAACCAGTTCCGCACATAGAGAAAAATTATTAGGGGGAACATTGGTGGTGAGGAAGGGCAGGTACAACTATAGGCTGTATTATGTGCCCTGTCATTTTACTTCCTATGACAGAGTTACAAGCCAGGCTAAAGAATGCGCTTCCTACTTAGAGTGAAATTACTTTAAAAAATGTAATTAGATTTGCCAACAGGAATACTTTATGCTAATTAAAAGATGTTCTTTGCCCTTAAAATTCATTTTAAGATTGGTCAGAAATATTATTCTTATGCCACCGCTCTGCTGATTCGAAAGAATATCAGTGGAGTTTTGTGGGCAAAAGCCAGGGGTTGGGTCATATGTGTTCATTGTTTCCCATTTTTATTGGGCACATTTCTTGGTTTTTAGAGATAAAACATGGATGGTGTATATGTCTCTAAACTGTAAGCCTGTTTTTGAGTAACTCACAGGACAACATAATGTGGATAGTAAGTAGAAGCTAGGCAATTTTGATCATCATGTGTTTGGAAAAAAGTGTTGTAAAATGCACCTTTATGCAGATTAGTGAAGAAATGCAGTGGTTTGAAAGGGGCAATTCCTTTCCAAACTCTCTTCGGAGATGGCAGCTCACTAACTACGTGTGCTCACAAAGTGGCTTACCTCGTGAGTCAATTGCGCACATGGAAAATAAAGTGCGCACGAAAGGCAACCAGTTGTGCACTTAGAGAAAACTATTTAGAGGGATCATTGGTCAGGGGGGCATCCTCCTGTGGGTGTTTGGAAATTGTACTTCATGCTAGCCTTCGGAGGATCACAGATCTCCCACTAGGGTTCTGATGGACATTTTGTAACATGAACAGGGGCTCATCATTTGAACTGTCCAGGCTCAGCTGAGGTTCTTTTGCTGAATGTCCAGTTGAATACCACGATAGATCCAAATATCACTACTGCAACGAAGGACTCTCTGCATTATGCTAGTAAACACTCTAACAGTTGTTAAAACAGTGGGAGTACTCTAATGAAACATTGGGGCTTGGGGGACGCAATGGCAAGAAAGACTATGAAACTGCACTTGTTAAAATATTCTCCTACACTGCAAGGACCCGGGCTGGCCCCCGCTTTAACCAAGATTAAGACCAGCCAGTGCCATAGACAGATTTTTATGACTATGGTACATGTGTTACCACCTAGAGCAAGAGCGCCATGGCTTGGCCTGGGGAAGGTCTGCCCGTATGGTTGGTATCAGGTAATATGATCCCCACCAATAATATGGCCATATATATGGTCATCGGGAACGGCCATAAGCAATATTATTAGTGTGGATCATTTTTGGGGTAAATGGGAGCAGGGTAGCAGGGGTGTCCCCCGCTCCCTTTAAAATAATATGGGGGTTGCAGGGGTGTCCCCCGCAGGTTCAATGGGTTAATATCACCCCAAAAATACTGCACCATTCTTCTATGGCAATATGTTTGTGGGGATATTGACACATGGAACTGTGTGGTTTGGGTTGTGTTGAAGATTTGAAGCACTTTTCAATGAACTGAACATTTCTGATCAAGCTGAGGAAACAGTGGTTTAGGGCTCATTTTATTGAGAACAAAATAGGAACATGTATGGATGTTATGGCCTGTTTTATGTATAGCAACGATGCAACAGTTTTATCCGATGCTGCTCATTTTATTAAGGATGTTTTAGACGCAATTGTTAGAAAGAGGCCTCTTTGGAAATAGCATTGCTGCATTTTGTGTCTTATAGTATTTTATTTCATTGTTGCGCCTTATATTTTTAGAGTGTCTTTTTGATCGTTTTAAGTTTGTCTTTTTAATGTTGTTGTATTTATTGGCTGTAAACGGATCTTATTTTTGAATAAACGTTATCCTTTCAGGCAGATCTGAAACAGAGAGATTGGTTAGGCTGAGAGGGGGGGAAAATGCAGGACAACTCTGCCTTTATGTTGAGGAGTGCAGACCTCATGTGGATCTGTTTTTATATGTAATTTGACCAATGTACAAAGGCATTTTGTCTCCAAAGGGGAGTTACTTCTGCCTGTGGTGCTAAGATGCATTCAATGTGGGTGTCAAATTTAAGTTTGTTGTATAGACGCAGTGTAGTTTTTGTTTGAAGTCTGCCGTGTGTGGGCTGCATAGTTGATCTGTATATAGGGTGTTTGAGCAGAAGAGTTGATTGTGTTAGTGTGAGAGGTTAGCAGAGGGCCTGGTAGTCGGTTTAGAGATTCCATCTTAATGCATTTGGGGCATAATCCTGGTGGAAGTGCCCTTCTGCTGTGGAACCTGTGCCATTCTTCTAATTGTGCCAAGACTGGCAGTGCATGGTGTGCCACAGCAGATTCTGGATGAGAGTGGGAACACAGTAAGGAGTGACAGGAAGGGGGAAACAAGCTTACAGCAGTGTGTACTGGGTAGACAGTGTTTGAAGGTTGAAAACCACAGAGGGTCTGGGATGAGGTTCCGTGGGATTCTTGGAGCAACACCACATGCCGTGAGTTCCAAGCATAGTGTATGTAGACAATCAAGTGAATTTGCTTAGGGCATCAGGCATGCTCCTAGAGCTCAGACTGGGATGGGCATCAGGATGCCAAGCCGCAAGATCACCAAGCGTGATTTGTAGCATATTCTGTGGGCTCTGGTCTGAATGGGTTCTTGAGCAGTCTACAGGAGGCCTTTGGTGTGACGCTCAGTGCATGATTGATGGGTTGCGGCGCCTTGGCAGGTGGTGTGTTTTTAAAGTTTTCTTGAGCGTAAGGTGATCCTGCATTGTGCGGATTACCCTTGTCATGGAATTTCAAGGGTTTGCTAAGATGTTAGGGAAAGCCAATACTCTATGTCTCGCATAGTTTCTAGAAGTGCGTCGTTATTGGATCACAGCGTTCTCCTTGGTTGCTAAGGGATGATCTTTCCTCGAAGGAATTGGCTCCAGAGCCTTGAAGGGCTCTATGGGTGATGCAAAGTGCTTTGAAATTGATTATTTTCTTGACCAGAGGCCCGTGCAGTGATTATAGAGCTGGGGTTATGTGTTTCCGCCTCTCGTGTCTGAGTAGTCTTCTTGGCACTATAACCTGCATGCGTTGAAGTTTCAGAGTAAGAGAATCCTGCTTGTTATGGCATATGCCGTAGTCGATTCTTGAGAAAACCAGCAATTTGATGGCAATGGTCCACCTGTGCGGGAAGGTGAGGTAGCGCATCTTCCACTTGATTGAGCACCGGTGGTAGAAGCATTCCTTTTCCAGGAGGCATTCATTTGTGGTTCCAGGGTACGTCACTTGTCCATAAGAATCACTTGTTTTGTATCCCTTTTAATGTTTGCTGGCAGGTAATAACTGCCCAATGGCAGTATCAGTTTACATCATACAAGAGCACTGCTCTGCAAAGTAAAAAACACAATAAATGCAAATAATGTGGTATGATGACTACACAAGAACATGTGAAAAGAGCTTTTGCATAAGAAATAGCAAATGCAAATTACATTTGCCGTATGAAACTAAATCTTAATTACTAATAAAAACAAGTGGCACATTTTATTGGCCCTTTTCAAGGTCAAAGAAGTGTTTTTCATTGAGCAGGTCAAATGGACTGCCAATGGTGTCTTTCAAAAGAGTCCCTAACACCTCTGTTCTCTAGTGCTTTGGCAAGAGCGAGATATGTCTTCCGACCCAGTCAAGAACCCGCATCCCCAGCATTCGTTAGTGATGGAGAGTGCATCATTTGGATGCTTTAGCTGATAAGAGTCCACTTACATCCAGTGCAGCTGCAGGCCCAGGCAACGATGAAAGGATTAGGAAGTGAGACTTTGATTCTAGGTGTCACCTATCCATGTCCAGCAGAGACAATGGGCCTCATCACCATTGCTGCCACTAGCAATAAAGCTACCTCTGCCCGACGACAAGTGGTAGGATGGCAGTTTATCCGTCCCATATGACTCCAGTTATAAATGTGCTATTAACTGGCTTTCTATAAATGACAGAATTAAGCTCAAATCAACTAACATCACACACAAATGCCTTACCAACAAGGCTCCCAAATACCTGACTAGTAGATTCACCAAATACACGTCAGAACGTCCAGTTAGAAAGGCACAATCGAATAGTATTAGAATTCCCAACTTCAAACTTAACAAAACAGGAGGCGCCAGCTTTCCAGTTAGGGCAGCCCAACTTTGGAACTCCATCCCCGACACCCTAAGATCATTACCCTCTTTACACCCCTTCAAGACTAACATCAAGAGATGGCTCCACTGTGCTGACAAGTGACTATCTCCATCTTAGCCTCCCAGATGTTCTAATACACTATTTAAGATCGTATAACACATGATATGTAGGTATATTACTGTATATTACCGTATATATATGTTCTGCTGCAACAAGTTTCTTTTAAGTATGTAATGTCGCTGTATATTTGTACCAATGTACTTTATTTCCTGAAACCTGTAACCTGAGAATTCTTTATAGCGCCCAGGTGCCTTAGGGTCCAGTGCGCTCTACAAATAAATAAACAATACAAACAATACAATATGTATATGCTTATATATATGTTTTTTGATTTGGATTAATGAATATATTGTTATTCACTGATAGATTACTCAGTGTCCTAGCCCTGAAGACAGACTCGGTCCGAAATGCATCAGCAAACCAAAATGGTGACACTCATGATCTGGATGCACTTTTGCCTTTCAAGCAATGAAAAAACTATAAATATCCTAAAAGAAACTTTTGTTTTGATACGTGAAATACAAAAACAAACAAACAGGGCCATTAACAGCAGCTCTTCATGACAGCAATAAGTGAGCATACCTTGGACTAGATTTCTCTTCTAGTTCTTCTTCTTCTAAGTTCTTTGTACCTTGTGCCAAGGCCTCCTGGTTTACTGCGATTACATCAACCACGGATATAAAAACTACAGAATTAATTCAAAGTGCTGCCCACCCATTATCTCATTGATTCATTCCCTTGCCTCCCCAGCATTATAAATGTACCCACGGATTTTAACACACAGTGGGCCTCATTACGACCTTGGCGGGAGTCATGCCGCTATTGGCGGCATGGCTGCCACCGAAATCGCATCCAGGTCCGGGTTCCCATAATGAGGAATTACCGGCCCATTCCGAGTTCGGAGGGCCCGGTAATTCCTCCCTCCAAGAACCCGGACCCGGACCTTCCCCATTCCCATTTCAGCCCCCATAGAGCTGAATGGGAGCGGGAGCAAACAACGGGTCGATTATGAGTGGCCCGTTGTTTGCTCCCTCTTCCCCTCACGGGACCCGGTAAGTACGCCAGGGTCGTAATGAGGCCCACTGTGTGTTAAAATCCGTGGGTATATTATACCAGGCGTGCTTACCGTGTCCCGCGAGGGGACCTCGTAATGTGGCGGAACGGGTTTAACGGGTCTGCATCATTTTGCGGCACCCGTTAACCCGTTCCGCCAGGGTCGTAATGAGGCCCATTACCTGAGCAGCAGAAATGAAAATTCTCATTATGGCATGGCGCGTGCCCTGCTTAGTTCCCAACATGAAAGATCTTGTACTAATAGACACAGGAGCTCATTTTAAATAAAAACTTAATTTCCCACAGGGGACTGCTTACGTTTGCACTGATGTGCAAACAGTCCCCTCTGGGCAATTTTCGTCATTTGCACGGCAGAGTACAAATGAGAAAAGTAAAGAGGCGGTGGAAGCCTCTTTACACTTCGCTATTTGCACCCCATAGAGTAAATGCCACATGCTATGTGTCAGGCAACATTTACAATGATTTCCCATGGAACCTGCATACTTTCTGCAGGTGCCAATTAGTTTTAGAAGGTAGAAGACAAATGGGAATCGGAAACATAACTCTGTTCTGCTCTCGCCCTTCAAAATCAATATAAATCCCTGTAGTAGTTAAGCCAGGATAACACCATTGCGCCTGTCTTTAGCGCATCCACTTTACGCTACGAGGACTTGGAGGATAAGCCCTAAAGTGAGACCTATTGCCTTTGTCGCTGCCTGTTTCATATATCCCTTCCCTCCTATCACTCTCAGCTATTCTTACATGATGGCAGATGCTTTCCACTCTCCCGCAGCCCCTGAGTAGGTCAGGCTATTGTTATGCCCCACGCGCAGCCACAGCATCACTTTGCAACGTGCTTGTTTAAGGTGTTATTATTTTTGAGTGCAGGCGGAAGAGATGTCTGACGTCCTGGTTATTCGCGCAGATGCCATTTTCTCGCAGCAGGGGGCACGGCTGGCACTTTATCTGATCATCCAGAAAAGGGTTGCTCGCCTGAGTGTTCCGCTGCAGGGGAGTTCTGTCATGGACGCTTGAGGGGGTGTATCTTGTTTGGGGTGAGGGTGGAAATGGGAAGGAAGGTGAATAGGATGACAGGGATAGTGACGCAGGTAGATACAGCGATAAGAAGGCTGTATTATTTATAGTACATCCATTTCCACAGGCTATACTTGCACTTGTCACGTGCTGCTGCTTGAGCCGCACAAGCGTAGACCAGCATCAATGCAATGTGACATCAATGTGCGCTGACATTTGTGTGCTGCTACTAGTGCCTTGTGGCATCTGTTAATTATGATACGCATCCGGCAATACTTGTATAAAAGCCTGTGAGTCATTTTGTCACTGCAGACTAATTATGACATCACTACTGACCTGCAATAAGAACATGGCATCCCTAGTGCTATGTAATCAGTTATTGCACGTGAGTTCTGACGTCACAATGCCTGCTGCTTGAGCTAGCACAGAGCAGAATTACAGCTTTCACTGCAGCACTTAAAGCCCTGATGAGTTTTTTCAAATTTCATACCTGTAAAATTGTTTTCTATGGCTCTTTACAGCCATTAAGTAAGGAACTGCGTATGGTAGTATGTTTATTTTGTGCACTGCTGGAGTTTAAAACACAGATCAAGAATCAGTATGCTATTTCTTATGTTAAAGTGTGTTGATTATATGTATCAGCAACTGGAAGCATTCTAGCATTACATTAAGAGGCCAGGTGGCAGTCTATGGACATGTATAATAAAGAATACATACTTGTTATCCAACGTTATAAGGATATTACAAGTCACTTTGACCTCGCTCCTCTAATTAGTCACAGAACCCCTTGGTGACTTGTAATATTCTTATAACATACGGTATATATCATAATGGCAACCGGCAATATCTGTATAAAAGCCTGGCATCACAACTGGCCTGTGCTAAGAAAATGACATCACAACTGCTCCGTAATCAATTATTATGCTTCAGTTGTCTGTAATCAGATATTACGCTTCAGTTGGATTCAGAATGGATTCATTGCCTTACCCTGTATGATGTGATCTGTTTACAGGAGACAGGGTTGTCTGATAAGAAATGTCTGAAAGATTGTTTCTATAGCTTAAATATATTCTTGTTAAAAGCAGCGCGGTTGATGACGGGCAGATGGCGAAGGGGCTTGGTGACCATGGTGAAGAAGTTATTCAGCTCAATGGTCGCTGGACGGTCCCCTGATAACCCAGTCTTTCTAGTGGTGAAACTCTCCAAAGGCAAGTTCCTGTTGAATCAAAAATGTACAATGGTAAATATCTACGTCCCCCGAAAATTCAAGCAAACCAGTAAGTTGAACAAGAAATGTTTCATCTTGAAGGGACACCTAAATGCTGAGGAAGATGATATATTTTTAATAGATGATTTTAATGCAGAGCTAGGACAAAACAAGGAAATCCCACAAGACAAGGTTAGGGTGGAAGAATTATGTGGAATCTCAAACAGAGGTATTAATGGGGCGCAACCGTCGACGGGCCATTTAATGGTCTCCTTTATTGTCACATACCTCTTTGTAGAGCTGAATGGTAGATGTTTGGGAGATATGCCAGCAAAGTCCACCTTTAAGGCTGGACAGAGGAACCCATAACTGACTACTGCCTAGTTGATTGTTTTTTATTCCACAGAGCCAAGTGGAGTGTGATCCAAGTTTACGCAGAGAGTGATCACAATTCATTGCTGCTAAAGTGACAGACATGATCACCCCATCTGAACCCCTTCAAAAAGCCCTGACTCAGTCGTATCCAATGTGAAGGATTGAGAATGCTGTGATGCTAGCCATGCTCCAAGATTGGAAGACCCTTGAGTTAAGTAATAAGGTTTTAGAGTTGCAGTCTCACTTTGGGGCGTGAAACTTTTAATTTGTTTTATCAGGGCCACATTTATAATATTGCCCGACATGTCTCAGGTAATACAGGTAATAATTTGGGTTCCACCAGAGTGAACGCACTTTGGGTTGATGCTGAATGCAGACAGACAAAAGGGGCACTCCAGTATCGACTCTAACTTGGAAACATTAGTTGACACCCCAACACTAACCAAAGAACCGTTATTGGAGTATGATTGGATTTGAAAAACAGATCGATTTCATGCATACAGCACAATGAGCCATTTGGCTCATGAACATAAGACACAAGGATCCCTCTCGATAATTCTACTCTTATTTCCGAATCAGCACTACAGTTCAATCGTATTGAGGCTTAGATGGAATATTTTGCCAACAAAGCAGATATTAGTGAGAAGGAAACAAATACCACAGAAAGAAAGTCATTGTAGGTTCTGTGAGGCAAAAGATGAAACTGCAAAACACCTCATTCTGGAATGTGAGGCACTGGAAGATCTAAGGAGTGTACATTTGGGCAGTTTAAATAATTATTATGCCTGCTACTCCATTGATACACTATGGAAACGTTGTCTCACCATACATAATGTCTGTGAAGGGTTGGCTCTTTCAGGTTTCTTGAAGAGTATTAAGATGGGGTAGGGTATGACAATATCAACAATAAATATAGGTGATCTATCTGGCTCATTTCTAAATTTTGAATGTATTATCCAAAGATTATTTTAACTGTAAGGAAATTCTGATAATGAAGTCTGTATTATGAATGTATCTTAACTGTATGGACATTTTGGTCATGGAATCTTCATTATGTATGTATTTTAGAGGTACTGATATAACTTGATGAGTTGCTCAACTGATGTATAGGATTTCTTTTTTATCTACTTTATTTCTCCTTTGTTTCTGCTTTTGCTATTTTCTGTATACTAAGAATAAAGTTCATTGTTTAAAAAATAAGCTGCTAAAAAAAAATGTAGAATGTTTTAAAAATTCCTTTTTTTTAAATAGTTTTGATTTATGTACTATTTGTTTAAAATGTAAAGGTTTGATTAAACCAATTGCAATAAAACATTTTTTAAAGAGGGGCAGTCCATCTGGCCTCCTTGGGAGATGGAACAGTCAGATCATCTTCAGTCACTTAAAAAGCCCTATAGGAGTCTCCTGAAACTTAAAAAGAGCCAATTTATTCAGGCACAATTTGATCCTTCTGGATAGGACAGTAAGAGAAAATCAGCTGGAAAAGTTCTGGAAGATGGTTGCTAAAGGCTTCGAGGAAGTTAGTGAAGGTGGTGTGGGGAAAATTACTCCAGATCGTTGGATCTCACATTTTTAAGAGATCCTTTTTCAGGCAGAGGCCCAGGTGCAAGCAAGCCCTCAAATGAAATTGAGGATCATAATTAATCATTATTCCTGCAGGAAGAAATTGTGGTAAAAGTAAGAAGTCTTAAGATGGATAAAGCTGCAGGCCCAGATGGTTTGAGACCCTAAGTTTTTAGTGTATTAGTGGACTGGTCTTTAACTCAATCACTTGCATCCTTATCCCTCCACTTTCATGGAAATGGTAATTCGTTAGATCCCCATGTATTTATTGTTCACTTGTTAGGTGCCTATACAGCAAGTAAATACCATTTCAAAGCACTCACAGGGCAAAGGGAGGGAAAAGGGTGTGAAACATTAGTAAACACAAACTTTCAAAAAAGTGAGGTATTCAGAACGTGCAAGTGCAGCAAGGAAGAGGGAAGGGGGAAATGCTAAAGTGCCCGTGCTCGTGGGCGAGGCACAGATAATTGCATCAGAGAAGTGCATGGATGGGAGAGTGCTACACAGCCAGGGGACTCAATGGGTAAGTGTAGGCCTCCAAGGCAGAGGGGGTGCAAGGGCAAGTACTGAGGGTAGACAAGAGCTAGGACGATTGGGTGTGGGAGGCCAGGGGCACCTAGGATGCATGAGGGCCCAGGATACCAATCACAGCAGCTGTGCAAATTAGCAGAGGAGAGAAGAAGGGAAGGAGGAGGTAAAGAGGATAGTTTTTAGGAGCTTCTTGAGTTTAAGGAAGTCCTGCTCAAGGCGCAGAGAGAGGGGGAGATTGTTCCATAGGAGGAAGCAAGTGGAGGAGAGTAATCGACCACCTACTCTCTCTGTTTAGCAAAGTGCTTTACACACAGAGAGATGGTGCCAGAGGAACGTAAAGGTCTAGAAGGAGAGTATTTAGTGAGATAAAGTTGAAGATAGTGAGGTCCCGACTCAGACAGCCTTGTGAGTGATACAGAGGAATTCAAATTTAATCTGTGCAGTAACCGGGAGCCAGTGAAGTCTTTTGTTTCTGACTGTAGCATCCCCTGCATCTTGTTTAACTGATAACAATGTATAACAGAGGGATCCCGAGTTACAGAAGAAGGCTGTCAAGCTGTTTTACCTCTGAGTAGTGATGCTATTAACCTAAAAGGCGTACATATGTGACTTATTTCAACAGGGCTCTATAGGAAGCCTCAGTAAGCCTCTTGTTGAATTTTGCCTAGGCTGTGGTGAGCAATGTTCCCTCTAAGATGTGCGCATGTGCGCTTGCCCAGCTTGCTTCTCGGTGCCGCACAAAAGATGTAATAAGGTACAAGCCACAAAAATTACCTGACATTTGTTTTCTCTTAAATTAACTAACTAATCTTAATATTCTGTTAAAGCTGATTTGCATTAGCCTACTATGCAAGCATGACCTTAAAAACATATAAACCCCAACATAATACACCCACAAGAGGTGAAATACTAATATGAAAAAGTGGCTCCATGAACAGCATAATCGAAACTAAGATTTGCCTGGACACATTAACCAAATAACGTTCTCTCCCCAACCATGACTCCGACACTTGGCTCTACCATGCTTTTACCTTATGACTCCAACTTGTGCCCCAGAACACATTTAGATATCAACCTGGACTCTTCCTCTTTTGGCTCTACCAAAGGTTACCAGACTTGTACCAACATCCACTTGTTTTGTATTTGTTGTAATATGAATAACGTTCAAGTACCAGAATATCTGTTGCTCATGATGCCTCGCCAAAAGTGTCTCCCATGCTATGTAAATTAACCATCAGCCAAAAATGGGTTACTGACTTCGAGTAAGTAGTCCACTTGGATGTGTAGTCTCATCCGGTGCTTCATCTTCTTTGTACAAATGTCACGCAAGTGTTTTACAGCAGTCCTCTAGAGATCGGGCAGCAATCCTATTGCTCCAATGTGTTCATTGGCCCTCATTACAAGTTATGCCGGTAGCCATGCCGCAAATTGCGGCATGGCTGCCGGCAAAACCGCATCCGTGTCCGTGTCCTCAGAATGAGGGCTTACCGGACCATTCCGAGTCCGGATGGCCCGGTAATTCCTCACTCGAGGACATGGACACGGTTCATCCCCATTCCCATTACGAGATGGCCCGTTGTTTGCTCCCTCTTCCCCTCGCGGGACCCGGTATGCACGCCTGGTTTTCCCAGGCGTGCTTAACGTGTCCCGCGAGGGGAACTTGAAATGTGGTGGAACGAGTTGAACGGCGCTGCAGCCTTTTACGGCGCCGTTTAACCCGTTCCGCCAGGGTCGTAATGAGGCCCATTGTTTCCCATTTATTTAGGGCACATGTTCCTATTTATACGGAGTGAAAATGGTTGGTGTATATGCCTCTTAGCTGTAAGGCTTGTTTTGAATATGTGTTGGCACACAAACTCCTATCAGAATGTGCTTCGACACATTCCTTTTCGTTGCCATTATCCCACCTGTAAATATTGTATTCTGCCTGAATAGTTTGAATAGTTTGACAGCGCCAATGTGGTTTTTTAATACACATGAGGATTTTTCAGTGGCTTAAAAACAGTTTTTCTGCACAGAAGTACTTGTTCTATGTACTGAGGGAGATCTTGAAGTCTTGGAGTAGGTGATGAGTGGTCTTTATAAAAACATAACATATTTCTAAGCCCATGCATTTGGAAAAACGTGTTGCAAGATGCAACTTTTACACTGATTTTTAAAGAATTGCAGTGTATGGGAAGCGGAAATTCCTTTCCAAACTCCATTCAGAGACAGTAGCTCACTAACTTTGCATGCTCTCAAAGTGGCTTACCTCATTAGTTAGTGGCGCCCAATGGAAAATAATGTGCGCACAATAGCCAACCAGTTCCGCACATAGAGAACAATTATTAGGGGGAACATTGGTGGTGAGGAAGGGCAGGTACAACTATAGGCTGTATTATGTGCTTTGTCATTTTACTTCCTATGACAGAGTTACAAGCCAGGCTAAAGAATGCGCTTCCTACTTAGAGTGAAATTATTTTCAAAAATGTAATTAGCTTTGCCAACAGGAATACTTTATGCTAATTAAAAGATGTTCTTTGCCCTTAAAATTCATTTTAAGATTGGTCAGAAATATTATTCTTATGCCACAGCTCTGCTGATTCGAAAGAATATCAGTGGAGTTTTGTGGGCAAAAGCCAGGGGTTGGGTCATATGTGTTCATTGTTTCCCATTTTTATTGGGCACATTTCTTGGTTTTTAGAGATAAAAAATGGATGGTGTATATGTCTCTAAACTCTAAGGCTGTTTTTGAGTAACTCACAGGACAACATAATGTGGATAGTAAGTAGAAGCTAGGCAATTTTGATCATCATGTGTTTGGAAAAAAGTGTTGTAAAATGCACCTTTATGCAGATTAGTGAAGAAATGCAGTGGTTTGAAAGGGGCAATTCCTTTCCAAACTCTCTTCGGAGATGGCAGCTCACTAACTACGTGTGCTCACAAAGTGGCTTACCTCGTGAGTCAATTGCGCACATGGAAAATAAAGTGCACACGAAAGGCAACCAGTTGTGCACTTAGAGAAAACTATTTAGAGGGATCATTGGTCAGGGGGGCATCCTCCTGTGGGTGTTTGGAAATTGTACTTCATGCTAGCCTTCGGAGGATCACAGATCTCCCACTAGGGTTCTGAGGGACATTTTGTAACATGAACAGGGGCTCATCATTTGAACTGTCCAAGATCAGCTGATGTTCATTTGCTGAATGCCCAGTTGAATACCACGATAGACCCAAATATCACTACTGCAACAAAGGACTCTCTGCATTATGCTAGTAAACACTCTAACAGTTGGTAAAACAGTGGGAGTACTCTCATGAAACATTGGGGTTTGGGGGACGCAATGGCAAGAAAGACTATGAAACTGCACTTGTTAAAATATTCTCCTACACTGCAAGGACCCGGGCTGGCCCCTGCTTTAACCAAGATTAAGACCAGCCAGTGCCATAGACACATTTTTATGCCTATGTTAAATGCGTTACCACTTAGAGCAAGAGTGCCATGGCTTGGCCTTGGGGAGGTCTGCCCGTGTGGTGTGGGTTGTGTGGAAGATTTGAAGCACTTTTCAATGAACTGAACATTTCTGATAAAGCTGAGGAAACAGTGGTTTAGGGCTCATTTTATTTAGAACAAAATAGGAACATGTATGGATACTATGGCCTGTTTTATGTATAGCAACGCAGGAACATTTTTAACGGATGCAGCACATTTTATTAAGGATGCTTTAGATGAAATTTTAGAAAGAGGACTCTTTGAAAATAGCATTGCGGTATTTTGTGCCTTATAGTATTTTATTTCATTGTTGCGCCTTATATTTTTAGAGTGTGTTTCTGATCGTTTTAAGTATGTTAATTTTAATGTTGTTGTATTTATTGGCTGTAAATGGATCTTATTTCTGAATAAACTTTATCCTCTTGCAGAACAGCTCTGCATTTGTGCTGATGAGTGTAGACCCGAAAATACCCTGTCCCCCGCACGTGCGTCTGTTTTTATATGTTATTTGACCAATGCACAATGGCATTTTGTCTCCAAAGGGGACTTACTTGTGCCTAGGATGCATTCGTTGTGGTTGTCGAAGTTAGATTTCTTGAATAGACGTAGTGTTTTTTTGTTTGAAGTCTGCCATGTGTGGGTTGCATAGTTGATCTGCAGATAGGGTTTTTGAGCATATGAGTTGATAGTGTTAATGGGAGAGGTTTAGAGATTCCATTCTAATGCATTTGTGACAAAATCCCGGTGGAAGGGCCCTTCTAGTGTGGAACTTGTGGGAAGACATCCTGTGCCATTCTTCTGAGTGTGCCAAGACTGGCAATGTGTGGTATGCCATAGCGTATTCTGGATGAGAGTTGGAACACAGTAAGGAGTGACGGGAAGGCGAAAACAAGCGTACAGTAGTGTGTACTGGATAGACAGTGTTTGAAGATTGAAAACCATGGAGGGTCTGGGATGAGGTTCCGTGGGATTCTGGGAGCAACACCACATGCCGTGAGTTCCAAGCATAGTGTATGTAGACAATCATGTGAATTTGCTTAGGGCATCAGGCATGCTCCTAGAGCTCAGACTGGGATGGGCATCAGGATGCCAAGCCGCAAGCTCACCAAGCGTGATTTGTAGCATATTCTGTGGGCTCTGGTCTGAATGGGTTCTTGGGCAGTCTACAGGAGGCCTTTGGTGTGACGCTCAGTGCATGATTGATGGGTTGCGGCGCCTTGGCAGGTGGTGTGTTTTTAAAGTTTTCTTGAGCTTAAGGTGATCCTGCATTGTGCGGATTTCCCTTGTCATGGAATTTCAAGGGTTTGCTAAGATGTTAGGGAAAGCCAATACTCTATGTCTCGCATGGTTTCTAGAAGTGCGTCGTTATTGGATCACAGCGTTCTCCTTGGTTGCTAAGGGATGATCTTTCCTCCAAGGAATTGGCTCCAGAGCCTTGAAGGGCTCTATGGGTGATGCAAAGTGCTTTGAAATTGATTATTTTCTTGACCAGAGGCCCGTGCAGTGATTATAGAGCTGGGGTTATGCGTTCCCGCCTCTCGTGTCTGAGTAGTCTTCTTGGCACTATGACCTGCATGCGTTGAAGTTTCAGAGTAAGAGAATCCTGCATGTTATGGCATACGCCGTAGTCGATTCTTGAGAAAACCAGCAATTTGATGGCAATGGTCCACCTGTGCGGGAAGGTGAGGTAGCGCATCATCCACTTGATTGACCACCGGTGGTAGAAGCATTCCTTTTCCAGGAGGCATTCATTTGTGGTTCCAGGGTACGTCACTTGTCCATAAGAATCACTTGTTTTTGTATCCCTTTTCATGTTTGCGGGCAGGTAATAACTGACCAATGGCAGTATTAGTTTACATCATACAAGAGCACTGCTCTGCAAAGTAAAAAACACAATGAATGCAAATAATGTGATATGATGACTACACAAGAACATGTGAAAAGAGCTTTTGCATAAGAAATAGCAAATGCAAATTACATTTGCGTATGAAACTAAATCTTAATTACTAATAAAAACAAGTGGCACATTTTATTGGCCCTTTTCAAGGTCAAAGAAGTGTTTTTCATTGAGCAGGTCTAATGGACTGCCAATGGTGTCTTTCAAAAGAGTCCCTAACACCTCTGTCCTCTAGTGCTTTGGCAAGAGCGAAATATGTCTTCCGACCCAGTCAAGAACCCGCATCCCCAGCATTCGTTAGTGATGGAGAGTGCATAATTTGGATGCTTTAGCTGATAAGAGTCCACTTACATCCAGTGCAGCTGCAGGCCCAGGCAATGATGAAAGGATTAGGAAGTGAGACTTTGATTCTAGGTGTCACCTATCCATGTCCAGCAGAGACAATGGGCCTCATCACCATTGCTGCCACTTGCAATAGAGCTACCTCCGCCCGACGACAAGTGGTAGGATGGCAGTTTATCCGTCCCATATGACTGCATGGGGATTTCGGGGGAATAACCAGAGGTGGTAATTCCTCAATTTTTTGGATGCAAAGTGGAAGAGATTTCAACGCCTATATTTTGGAGGAAATGCTTTCACTTTACCACCAGTATCAGAATTTAGCAGTGCTTGGATTTAACGCCACTTTTTCACTGCACTGCAAAACTCCTAGCGCGGCAGAACGTTACACACCATCTCCAATTTTTGGGGAGGTGAAGTGCAAGAGATATCTCCCTATAAATGCTGGCGGTCATGCCTCCACTTCAGCACCAATATCTGAGTTTGGCAGTGCTGTAAAAGTGACCTTAAAACCATTACCAAAAGAAGTGTTGCATATAGAGTTAGAGCCACTTTTTAACGGCACTGCCAAACTCCTAATGAGGCCCAAAATCACCTACCGTTTGGGGAGGATAGGAGCATATCATAAACGTGATTGCATTTGCCAACTTTGAAAATGCATTCAGACTAAAGTTAGGGGATGAGGGTCATTTCGTTGTATCCCCAGCATTGTAATTACACCCCCGGATTTTTACACACAGAATTTGAGCAGCAGCCATGCAAGGTCCCACTATGGCGGGCACATGGCGCGGCGCGTGCCCTGCTTAGTTCCCAACACAAAAGGTCTTGTACTAATAGACACAGGAGCTCATTTTAAAGAAAAACTTAATTTCCAGGAGGGGACTGCTTGCTTACGTTTGCACTTATGTGCAAACAGGTCCCCTCTGGGCTATTTTCGTCATTTGCACGGCAGAGTACACATGAGAAATGTAAAGAGCCGGTGGAAGCCTCTTTACACTTTGCTATTTGCACTCCATAGTGCGAATAGACTAAATGCCACCTGCTATGTATGTGTCAAGCAGCATTTACAATGATTTCCTGTGGAACCTGCATACTTTCTACTGGTGCCAATTAGTTTTAGAAGATAGAAAACAAATGGGAATCGGAAACATAACTCCGTTCTGCCCTCGTCCTCTGCCTTCAAAATCAATACACATCCCTGTAGTAGTTAAGACAGACATAACACCATTGCGCCTGTCTTTAGCGCCTCCACTTTACGCTAGGAGGACTTGTAGGATGCGTCTTGTAAAGGGAGACCTAATGGCTTTGTCACTGCATGTTTCATATATTCCTTCCCTCCTATCACTCTCAGCTATTCTTACATTTTGGCAGATGCTTTCCACTCTGCCACAGCCCCCTGAGGTCAGGCTATTGTTATGTCCCACGCGCAGCCACAGCACCGGTTTGCAACGTGCTTGTTTAAGGTGTTATTATTTTTGAGTGCAGGCGGAAGAGATGGCTGACGTCCTGGTTGTTCGCGCAGACGCCATTATCTCGCAGCAGGGGGCACGGCTGGCACTTTATTTGATCATCTCCAGAACGGAAACGCTCGCCTGAGTGTTCCGCTGCAGGGCCGTTCTGTCATGGACACATGAGGGGGTGTATATTGTTTGAGGTGAGGGTGGAAATGGGAAGGAAGGTGAAAAGGTGACAGGGATAGTGACGCAGGCAGATACAGAGAAAAGAAGGCGTTATTCTTTCATGTACATCCATTTTCCCGGGCTATGCTTGCACTTGTCACGTGCTGCAGTATGCATGAGGGGCGCCAGGCATGAGCTTGAAGCAGCAGACATCATTATGCTTTGAGACCTGCTTGGGACTCAGACTGCAAGACCCTGTCAAATTTCCCACCTCGCAGAGCGGTTTATTTACTCCCTTTTAAACTTTAAAAGTAAGCAAATGTATTGCTCTCTGAGACGAGAAAAGTGCCATTAACGTGACTGTGGCAGCAGAAAACGAGCAGAGGCAGAGGACAAAAGCCTGCCCAGGGGCAGTGGTCGAAGTGTACAAAAAGAAGTAGTGGAACTATGTTCCCTGTTGGCCTGCGCCTGCTCGCCAAAAACCCCACTGCCACAACCCCTCCAACACAATACACCCCCCCACCCAAACACGTGCACCTGCTGTTTAAGGGAACGTCCAGTGCAGTGCACTGAAAGTGCAAGTTTCAACTTCTTCCTACACTTTTATTTTAAAACAAAACTGTTCCGGAACGGTTTCTTTTTAAAGTAAAAATATAGGAGCTGTACAAGGTAATTTAAAAAAGTATAGGAGAACCGCTCCCGACCACTCCCGCTCACTTCGACCACTGCCCAGGGGACACCACTAGACCCCCTGTTTGTTGAAGTTAAAGGCTTAACTGCTTGCTCAGTTTTTAGATGGAATACGCTTCCAATAATTAGCATTAACTAAATAGCCTGTGAGTTGCCAAGGCATAGATAAGGTAGGGCCTGAGGAGTCCGGAGTGAAACTGGTAATAAAGTAAGCATTGGCAATGCCAACAGTTTGGGCTTTTGTGTAGGCATGGGAAAGGCACCTGCCAGGCACTGCCGTAGTGGTTTTAACTGGGCATTGATGGTAGCCTGTGCAAAATGGTGTGAGTACGTGGGCATCTAATAGCAGTGCCTGGCAAAATAATAATACTTGAACACCTGGCAAAACTGTTGGCTTTGCCAATGCTTGTTTTTTAACAGGTCTTCAGTGAAGGACATGCAGAGTGCTAATAAATCGAGTGGCTAAAGGCAGGCCCAGATAAGACATTTTGATTACACCAGAATTGTGTTTACAGCTCCAATGAAGTCATTAACTATCAGAAGACTGCTTTGAAAAAACACTGGCAGGCACTTTAGGCCTCATCATGAGTTTGGCCTGAGCCCTTAAATGCCTCGATAGCGGTATTGCCGCTGCATTTAAGGGCTGGTCAAATCACGAGTTGGGCAGAAAATGGCATTTTTACCTTTAGCTTTTGTGCCATTTTCGCAGCTATTAGTGCAGCACTATTTGTGCGGGCGCTAATGGACCCAATGCGGAATGGGGACTTACTGCCCCCCCCCCGATCCCCTTGCAAAACTCAGGTTTCTGTGCAAATTGTGACGTACCGAGTTGCAATAACACTAATAGCGTTAGGCGGTATACCGGCACAATTAGCGCCGGGATGCCGCAAAACTCGTGATGAGGCCCTTTGAGTGCAAAGTTTGATGGTAAGGCTTGATTAAAGCAAGCACAAAGAGATTCCATGAGGAGCTGTTTTGGGTGGCTAGGGACAGGAACTGGGTGGGAATGGCCATACGGATAAGCGTGCCAATAGGCAGTCAATAGGTGGCCAAATAACCAAACACCTTCGACCTTTGTGATCCATCTCATATGTAATTTCTCCCTATTTGTACTGTAATGCAATAATTTTGGCGTTTAGGTGTCTCTGCCACCAAATAGCCCAAAGTAAAAAAAAAAATGTTGTGTGCATGCAAGGTTTGTATGCATGTATGCGTGCATGCATGCGAGGAGGTCTGTAAGGTCGCCTAAGTTTATATGGAGGGGATGTCTGGAAGTGCACGCATATGAATGAATGCAGTGGGAATGGTATACATGGGTGCTAGTGCACGTGTGAATGACAGTACAGAGTGAAGGTTCTGGGGGCTTGTGTGAATGGCAGATAAGCTGTATGGGTAAGATACTGGTGGGTGAATGTGTCTATATATGTGTGTGTATGTGTGTGCATCTGTATATATGTGAATCTGTGTGTATATGTATGTGTATAGGTGTGCGAGTGTATCTGTATATGAGGACTGGGTAGGGGCATCGGAGCATGAACATTTTTGGACAGGAACATAGCATGTTATACTGGCTTTTTTGGGGCAACGCAAAGGCAACTTGAGTTTTACTATGTGAGGAGGGGTTGGAGCGGGGGAAGGGTACAACAATGGGGCTGGCTGGAAATGTTGTACTTGTAGGGCATGTTTCCTTACTGTGACATGGCATTTTATTTACTGGTGTTAAGGTCAAAGACAAATGACATTGACAAAATAAGTGTCCTTACGGTTCCATGTCATTTCATTGCGGGATGTTTTTTCACAGGGTTTTTTACCGCGGATTGTTTTTATTTTTTTTATTTTGGGGGTTACCCCCCCGAACCCCCATCCCCTTTCTTTTTTTTTTATATCCCAGTGCACCCACACCCAATTTATATAATTTTTTTAACCCCCCCAAAACATTCGATGATTTTTTTTTAAGAAATCCGCGGTAAAAACACCTGCGAAAAAACATCCAGCGATGAAATGACATTGTACCGTCCTTACATGGGTGCGCATGACATTTTTACTGCCGTTAAGGGGTAAATACAACGTGATGAGTGTTCTTACATTTGTATAATGATATGATATTTATATAGCGCCTTCGCCAAAGCGCTGCCCAAAGAACATACGTACATGCAATTATCACTGAACCGAAGTTGGTACTCATTTATTAACCTCAGCAGGATGGAAGGCTGAGTTGGCCTTGCCAGGATTTGAATCTGTGACCTGCAGATCATGCTCAGATCGTGACAGCGAGCTCTGAACATGCTGAGCTATTTCACCAGCTAGCCAGCAAGGACATGTTTTATGGCTGTGGCATGGATTTTACTGGAATAAAGGCAAAGCCAACAGTAGTATGTTCACAAGGGGGCATACTGACATATACTGGCAGAGCTAGCATGAACATGTTTTGTTATAGGAAAAGTTTTTTTTTTTTCATGCCAACTTTCTCAAGTCCTGCGCCCCAATTCAAGTTCTAAATTCTCAGGTGTTGCATGGGTGTGAGGAAAAAGAGGCAAAGACCCCTCCCTGTTGCTAAAACAGAGAAAAAGTAGTTCCCTCTCACAAAGGAAAAATGTGCCACACAAATTCTTGTTATTGGAAAAACAATTTGTGAATATTTATTCATAACACACTGTGATGCCCTTTAGGATTACATGTGTTTCTGCACATCATGTGCCTTTATCAAACCAGGACAAATCCGGTTTATGATCAATTTCTTTTGCATATTGGGTTGAAAAAAACGAGTCAAAGGGATCAATCCCTCCTGCAAAGTCTACGTTCTGTCTCCTTGCGTCAGCCGTGTCCTTTAGGATTACGCACCTGTAATCCTAAAGGGCATCACAGTGTGTTATGAATAAATATTCACAAATATTCACAAGTTTTCCAATCACAAGAGTCATAAGGTGCGTGGGTGCACCGAATATGTGTGCAGCTGATGTGGCACGTGCATGATAGCTGCTTCTTAGCGCTAGGTGTAGTGTTTGGGAGGTCAGGAATATGTGTTCATTCTGGAGGGTTGACACCAGACTGATTTCTGGCTGCATTGGGCCAGAGGAGGCGCTTAGGCTAGCGGTGTGTGCTCAGTTAGCAGTGCTTAATTAGGATGTTGAGGAGTAAGAGGCAGGTGTTAGTATGAGAACAGCTATTCTGAATGTGCCATAGTATCGCTGTGTTCTAGTTGAGTGATGGTGTATAGGAGAGAGTAAACATGGTAGTGTGATATGGTGGTTTCCAATCCATCCACTCCATCCACTGGATGAAGAAAAAACATAACAAAACCATTCCTATTAGTCCTTGAGACATTCGGATCCTGCAAGTACTGTAACATGAAAAGAGGGAGCGAGAGAGAGAGAGGGGTGGAGGGAACGTGCAGGACGGGGAGGAAAGAGATACTTAAGGAGTGAAGAGAAGGGCACATAAATGCCAGTGAACAAAAATCACAAGGCTGGAAATGAAGAGAGGGTGCGCAGATTGCGAAAGCCTCAAATCATGGTTTATGGGCTACATCAAATATGCAGGTACAAGTAGTAAAAAGCAACATTGGAATGCCTGACCTCATGGTGCAGGGTTGGGGGGCTACATCAAATATCAAATCATGGTTTAAATGCAAAACAGCACAGGCTGCGAAACGTCAATCGAGTGGGTGCAGGTAGGTAAAATGTAAAACAGCACAGTCTGCGAAACGTCAGATCAGTGGTTACAGCAAGTTATGGGGCAACAGTGTGTAAAAAGACCATATTTGTTGACAGAAGCAGTGGTGGACCAGTGTTTTCACATTGTAGTGAGTGAGTAGCACAAGGAGTGACAATATGGGCAGCCAGCCAGATCGGTCTCGTTTGCTGGTACAGGTGAAGTGGCAAGGACAGGTGAAGTAAAATCATTATAGTCCTTAAGGGGAAATACTGGCATATACAGGTGCACCAGAATGTACATGTGTGGGCAGAATAAATATGAAAATGTTTTTTTTACACTGGCAGAATACTGGCATATAGCAGGTAAAAGCATTGTAAAAATGCCTTAGAAAACGCTCCTGTGCATTGTTTGTCACTTGGCATTTTAAGGACTTTTTCATGTCTTACCCTACAAAACCGATTGAGAACTGTGTGGGTTTTTACCTAATTTAATCACAGAACATGTACTGAAAAATGCACCATTTTAACACATTATTTCTAGGGGGAGAACCCCCGAAACTCCTTTATCTATTTATTTTATTTGTTGTTAGCGCCCACAACTCAGAGGTAGCACAGCACTAGATTACAGAGCAAAATACATAGACAGGTACATGGTTTCATTCATTTCGTGACAGTGGTGGTGACAGCAGGAACAAGGTTCATGCAAATTTTTTGAAAATAGCCGTTTTGATTTGTTTGCAAAAGATGAGGTAGGAGGCTTCGTCTCTGATAGAAGGGGGGACGGCATTCCACAATGTGGGGGCAATGTCAGTGAAGCTAGAACTTTTTCTGGTTAATCTGGAGGTGGTTTGGGAGGTGGAAGAGGAGGAGCGCAGGTTGCGTGGCCTGGACTTTTCTGTGATGCAGTGGGTGAGGTAGTGAGGGGCGCTATTGTTGAGGCATCAATGTGTGATGGACAGTATTTTGAATTCGATACAAGCCTTGAAGGAAGCCAGTGTGCTTCGCATCTAATTGTAGAGATGTGATCAGATCGATTGAGGCCCCATACTGTTCTGAGGGCGTTGTTCTGGGTCAACTGTAGTTTGTTAAGGTTGTTGGAGGAAATCCCTGTGAGGATGGTTACAGTAGTCCAGTTTGCTGACGATAATGCCTCTGGCTACGGTAAGGCAGTTTCTGGGGTGAGGAACTTTCTGGGAAGGTTAATGAGTTTAGCCAAATATGCCACTGATGAGGCTACAGCTTTCACGTGTTTGTGCATGTTAAGTTCAGCATCAAGGTAGACCCCTAGTGGTTTGACATGCAGAGATACCTGGATGTTATTCCCGTCGGTGAGAAAGAAGGCGAAAGCGGGGTCGAGGTGTTGAGGGGAGCCAACAATAAGCAGTTCTGTTTAATCATCATTTAGGCAGAGATGGCGGTTGGCCATCCATGCCTGAATGATACTGTAAATGTGGTTAATCTTAGCAGAGTTAATCTCGTAGTTACCCATCAGGTTGTGGAGGATCTGTGTATTATCAGCAAAGTTAGTATAAGGTATATTCAGGTTATCCAAGTGATCGAATAGGGGCTTGGTGTACATATGTTACAGTGTGGGAGAGAGACAGGACCCTTGTGGGACCCCCTAGGATACTGGAATGGGGTTGGCAGCTGCGGCTCCAGCGAAGACTCTAGAGGGTTGCTTGCTCAGGAAGGACTTTACCCATTTAGCCGCTTCTGGGGAGAGGTTGAAGGTGCTGATGAAGCAGAGGATGTCATGGTCGACAAGGTCAAAGGCCACCGAAAGGTCTAATAGCAGGAGGATAGCGAGGTCTCCGTCATCATGGATGTGGTTGAGTTGTATCTTTATATCGAAGAGAGCGGATTTGGTGCTATGTCTCGGTCTGCAACAAACTGGCGCATGCCGAGTAGGTTTATGGTTTCTAAGTGAGTTTGGAGTTGTAGTATTTTCAGGAGGAAGGGTACTGTCGTTGGTCGGCATGGTGGGGTCGAGGCAGGGTTTTTCAACAATGGTGTGACCCAGGCTTCTTTCATGGAATTAGGGACAGTACCTTAGCTGAAGGAGGCATTGATACATTTGGCAATGATAGGGACGAGGCTTTCCGCACAAAGCTTGATGAGGTGGGCCAGGCAGATGTCGCCTGTACAGTTGGAAGCTTTGAGGACTAGGATGGTGGAGAGCTTGTCTGCTGAGGAGACATGGGAGAATTTGAAGGCAGGGTAGTCAGGTGTGCTGACTGTAGAGATGTCCGAATTGACGCATGTGAGCTACAATTTCTTAAAAATGGTTTTGTTTCTAAGGTTGAGGATTTTAATCGCTAGGGTGGATTGTACCAAGGAGAACCAGGCTTTGTCTTTGGGGAAGTTATGGTAGGCGAGCATGGTGTTTAGAGCTCTTTGAGGATTTTGAAAGTTCTCTGGTGTTGGAGCTGGCCTCAGTTATGCAGGTGTTGTAGATGCTGCCTTTAGTGTTAATGATCGCCAATTTGGAGGCGATAGCGCTGATGTTAAAATCTTCTTTGTTGGTAGGGAAGGGATTTTTTTTCTTGATGTGCTCTTTGGAGCCTTTGAATTTACAGAGGGCTGCTGTGGTGGTGGTCTTTTTTCCAGGTAGTCGTTTTGAGGAGGGCATGAAGGTCTAGGGCACAGAGGAGCGTGGAATTGTAGGCTGTGAGAATGACTTCAGGGTTGTTGCTGTCGGGCCATGAGTCAAGGGAGGCCCAGATGGTAGGCTCCAGTGTTTCCTTGGTTAGTTTTCTGGTGTGTCTCACAGTGATGGGAGAGAGGATAGTCGTTTGTTTGTTGTGGTGTGTGCAAGAGATAAGGTGAAAGAAATCACAAAGTGGTTAGTCCAAGGTACTGGGTCGATGGCGGTAACTTGAGTGTGGATGTTATGTGGGAGGATCCAGTCGAGGATCCGACTTTAGGCAAGAGTGGGGGTGCAGGTGGCCTGCATGAAGTTCATTTTATGGAGAGTGGTGAGAGGGTGGTGGCCTTAGGTCAGCGGGGTCATTCAATCCCAGGTTAAAATCGCCCAGAAGCAAGAATGTAATGTTGGGCTATAGGAGGGGACAACAATGAGGGGCAAGTCATGCACGCTCTCTTTCCGCTCATGCGATGGAAATCAATGACCTAATCACTATTCAGGACCTAGATCTACTCACCATCATGGAGATGTGGCTCCACGAGGCGTCTGGTCCAGCCATCTCACTAGCCCTCCCGGTCGGTTACTCCATCCTCCACCAAGATAGACTGGTGTCTAAAGGAGGAGGCGTAGCCCTCATCACCAAAGACTCTGCAACTACCCATGGGAAGGCAACACTGACCTACTCTCAGCCAAACTATCCCTGTCCCCCAACTGCACCATCAATATCCACCTTACGTATCAGTCACCTGGTCTAGCACCAGAGTTCCAAGGCCACCTCGTCCACGTACTCGGTAACAACCTAAAAAAACTCCACCAAATCTATCCTACTCTGCAACCTTAATCTAGGCTTGAATGATCCTAAAGACAAAGCAGCCTTAGTGCTAGTCAAAGAACTAAGAGATTTAGGGTTCATACAAAAAGTTACCAACCCAACCCACTGCAAAGGTCGCACTCTCGATTGGGTGGCAGACCACAATTGCTCAACCTCCTTTATATCCAACTCTGCTTACCCATGGACTGACCACAACTGCATACAATCACCATTCCCACAACTCCCACTCCCAAAACTCTCCCCTAGGCTCCCCAGTGCAGGTCAGAAGTTCAAAAAAGCTAACCACAGAAGCCTTCGTCCTCTCTTGGATGTCCTTGAACTCAAGCCCCCATTCTCGAATGACCCTAACATACTCGTAGACATCTACGCTGGCACCCTCACCAGAGCTGTCGACTCAATAGCCATTAAAAAAAGAAAAAAAATCCATTCACACGGACTAATGGTTCAAGGATGAACTACTCGCCCTATGTACCTGCAAGTGTAACGCCCTAACCAACTGGCAATCTAAGCCCAGTTGGTTAGATTTAAATTAGAATTTAAAAAACTATCCTTGCAATACCAAGAAGCATATTCAAAGCTAAATCTTAATCCCTTAACCACAGGATTTCCAAGGCCAACTCACAGTCCAAGGAAATGTTCTCCATATTCAAAGACCTCATCACCCCGTCCACTAGCCCTGATGATATCATTATGGATGAAGCATTGTGCTCCAAGAAAAAATACAAGTGCAATTCAAAGCCGTGCCCAAGATCAACCACCCACCAATGCATGCCCTCCCTTCTCAAACTCCCCCTAACATTTTCTCTTCTCTTTCCGTGACGTCTCAGAACCTAAAGTCCTCGAACTCCTCCAGAAACTCAGACCCTCGACATGCAAGGGAGACATTTGTCCTCCCAAAATCATCAAAGAATGTGCTTATTCCCTGGCTCCTCTCATCACAGCATTCATTAATGCCTCCTTCAAAACCTGCACTGTCCCCTCCAGCCTCAAAGAAGGCTGGGAACGCCTGCTTCTAAAAAAAATCCCTAGATCCCTCCGCTCCTAACAACTACCGCCCCATTACCACTGTGCCATTTCTCCTCAAACTCCTTGCAAAGCAGCTCACAACCAGATCCGACACTTATTAGAAACCAACGCCATCCTTGGTAAGAGGCAATCAGGGTTCCGTAAAGGGTATTGGAAACTGCCATCCTGGATCTAAAAAATCAAATAACCACAATCATGGACAAAGGCAAACCTGCCCTCCTCCTACTCTTGGATCTCTCCACCGCTTTTGACTTGTGGATCACAAGACTCTCACCTCCCACCTCACGCATGCAGCTCACTTCACCAGCAAAGGCCTCCCCATGGATCACCTCCTTCCTTGAGGGAAGAGCCATGAAGGTATTCTCAGACCAGGCGAACGGTGCTCCCTCCACCATCCATTCCGGTGTTCCCCAAGTCTCTTGCACAGCTCCCATCCTATATAACTTGTTTACTAAATCACTCTTTGACAGACTAGACTCCCTCGGCATATCTTATACCAACTATGTTGATGATATGCATGTCTCCTACCACTCTCAGACATATATGAATAGGACGCTGCAGCCCTCCTCTAGATCTACACAACCATCCAGGCATGGATGGCAGCAAATGGGCTATGCCTCAATGGCAATAAAACTGAGATCATCATTATGGGCCCTGAAAAAATACTAGCCAAACTCAGCCAACAATACTGCAACTTTACTATTGATAGCTCCATCATCCCAGTCTCATCAGCAGTCAAGACACTTGGAGTCTTCTTAGACTCCAAGCTGCCTATGACTCGCCAGGTCAGTGCCATCGCCTCTGCATCTGCCCACACCACCAAGCTTATAAATGCAATCAAACCCTTCCTCTCCGACCAAAACTGCCTATCAATAGCGAGAGTGACTATTGGGGCAAAATTAGAATGCTGCAATACTCTCCTAGCTAGTACGTCTGCTAAAAATTGGAATAGACTCCAAACAGTCCAAAATAATGCTCTCAGAGCAGCTCTCAGGATCCTGAAAAGAGACCACATCACGGAGACCAGGCGAGCTGTCCACTGGCTCCTTGTGAATGAGAGAATCCCCTTCAAGACCCTCATTCTAACACACAAATGCCTAAGCCTCTGTGCCCGTCCATACCTATCAGAGACCTTATCCAGAGACATTTCATCACGTCCTAAAAGAACCTGCCACACAAAAAAACTACGCATCCCACCTATCAAAAGAGCCAAAGCAGGCGGGAGTGGCTTCCCACACCTAGCACCCAAATTCTGGAACACTTTACCTAACACACTCAGAGCTGAGACCTCCCTCACAGCCTTTTGGAAAAGCTCAAAACAACACTATTTAACTAACCCTCCCCCCCCCCCCCCGCCACCCCATCACCTTCACTCTGCCTGTAACTAAGTATGTACTTTGCCTTTCTTCTGTAACTCAGTGATTTTCCACGCTGATGTAAGTCGCCTGTAACTCAGTGAGTCTCCATGTTGATGCAAGATGTCTGTAACAGCGCCACGATGCCCCCAGGCTGCGGCATGCTTCAAAAATGCTCATTATAAATAAATAAATAGAAGTCTGAACCAGGCGAACCGATGTTGTTGGGCTGGTGAGAGAGGAGTGGTGGTTGATCGTGGTTTGCGGGTCTGACTCAAGTTTAGCTAGCAAGATGTCATAGCCCTGCAGGGGAGGGAGGGGAAGGAATCTGATGGAAAGGGAGGTTTTGGAGATGATGGCAACTCCTCCATCTTGGCTCCCTATTCTATTACATCGGAGGATGGAGTAACCCAAGGGGAGGGCGAGACATAAGCTGGGGACAGCTGCCACATGCAGCCAGGTTTCAGTGTTGGCAAGCATGTCCAGGCCATTTTTGAGTTGGAGGTCATGGATATCCAGTGCGTGGGCACAGATGGAATGAGGGTTTATGAGGGCACAAGCCAGGTGATTGGGCACAGCAGGGGAGCTTTGAGCATTAAGGAGAGTGGGTTTCATGGGAGCAGATGTGCGAGAAGGTTGATGCAGGGGGCTGGGAACCGTGGTGCGGGATCATAGGCGCTGCAGTCTGGCAGAGCCTGTGCAGTTAGGGGGAGTGGTATTCAGGATGGGCATTCTGGTGCAGAGCCTAAGTAAACGGGGAAATCCTAGTCAGAGGGCTGTGTGCAACTTGGTGTGTTTGACATCTGATGGTCGCAAGCGTGGGATGGCGTTCACAGTATTAGGGGTGTGGCTACGTAGCATTGGTGTTGGTGGACGTACAGGTTTGAAACTTCTGTCCGAAGTGGTGGTGGAAGGGGTGGAAGGAGAAGGGGTGATAGGGTATGAGGTGGGTCTGGAGGTCGCGGAATTAGTCTGGAAGGTGGAAGTGCCAATCCATATTAGGGTGAGTAGGCATGGCGATGGAGGTGGGAGGGGGAATAGGGCTGGTGGGACCATTTTGCAGTGGTACTGTGTTGTACACCATCCAGTGGTAGGGGTGAGGCAACAGAACTAGCGTGGACAATACATTTTTCAGGAAGAACATATTTTGTTATAGCAGCACATTCAGTCAGGATAGAACACGCAGTGCCTTCAGGTAGCAGCAGGGTCATATTGGACCTGGTGATGGCAATACATTTTTAGTAAAAACATGGTTATTAATACATGGGGGGCCAGCAGGCAGCAATGGGGGGCAAACTGGGCTTGGTGATGGCAATACATTTTTCTGCAAAAGCATGGTAATTAATACATGTTGCGCCAGCAAGCGGCAACGGGGCATATTGGGCCTGGTGGTGGCTATACATTTTTCAGTAGAGGCATAGTTAGTTATTTGAAGGGCACAATTAATCATGTTCATACATGGTGCACCAGCAGTGGGCAAGGGGGAGCCTGTTGATGGAAAGACAATTTTCAGGAAAAGTGTGGTAATTAATACATGGTGCGCAGCAGGTGGCAAGGGGGCCATATTTGGCCTGGTGGTGGCAATACATTTTTCAGTAGAAGCATAGTTAGTTGTTTGAAGGGCACAATTAATCATGTTTATACTTGGTTGTCTGATTAGTTGCACTCCCTCACTCTTGCGCATTTGGCCCGGGCAGAGGATAAGCCCTACTACATTATTTGCAAACCTAACTTGTTACACAATCCTGGCTGTGCCTCTGGTGATTTGGGGTGAAAGATGCATCTGTTAGGCCAAAGAAAGGCGTAATATCTATTCAGCCTTCTGGGCTCAAGTGGTGATGAGGGTTTAGGGATGGGTGGTCAATAGCACAGTAGTTTGAATAGCCCCTTTCACTACCAGCATTCAAAATCGCCATCCAACCAAAATGCTGAGGCTGGCACTGCCACTGTGCACAAGCGTCCACCAACATCAATGCAATATGATATCAATGGGCGCTGACTTGTGTGCTGCTGCTAGTGCCGTGTGGCATCTGTTTATTATGATACAGAGTAGCCTGCAATACATTTGTCGCAGGGTGTTCATTGATTAAATCCTTGTGTCACGTCAGTGGTGAGGTTGTGCAGAGTATATTGTCTAGAGTTCTGAATGCCATAGTATTCACGTGATCTATTTTTCAAAGGTCATGATCTCGGCTGGCATGGTATTGTCAGGGTGAAGATAAGAAGATTTTGGGTGTAACCGTTATAAGAGTAGGCTATGTGCTTGTATCTTGAAAAATGTCAAAATCTCACTTTGCTAATACATTTGTCTTTTCTCAATTATAATGTTTACATCAGACCACATCTGTGATAGTACAGATGTCTGACCTTTTACCATTACCCTGTTATGTTTATCTGTGAGATTATCTCCTCAGCGGGTAAATATGGGGATGGCTTTACCCTGTATCCACGGTCGGAAACTCCCTCTGGAAACTTGGTTCAGGTCATTCTGATTCTGTTAGAATATCTAGCCTCTGGGCCAGCTATCCATGCATAAAAGGTCTTGGTCTCCTATTGCTTTTCCATTCTCTGCCTCTGGATGGTGACCATCGTTTGTGTTCCTATTCTGATGAAGCAACGCAGCAGGAGTCCAGGGACGTAATTTCACCAAAATGCCTGGGGTAGCGGAAGTGACATCACACGACCCTTGCCCCCCCTGATGACAGGAAGTGATGCAATTTGACCCCGCCCCAAGTGGCCTCACAGGAAGGGATGGCAAACGACCTTCCGATTTTTCAGATGCGTCTAGCACCTGTGTTTCCAGGTGCTCTCATTTTAGCTAAATATGAGAACCAAGGCACAGGGGGAGGCATGATTTGTCCACGATTACACATTTAGGGAATGTCATTTTCCAAATTCAACGTGGGCTCTATATGTAAAACATATATAATGTAGTATTTGTAACAGGGTAACTGAAATCTCAAACGCAGGCTACAGCTAGTGTATAAAGCATCTATAGATCAATGGACACAGTGTATGTGTTATCTGTGACGTTGCTGTGTTAAACAAGCCAAAATAACACTGACCTGGGGAGGCGTGCACTGCTGTTTACCCAGGAGATAAATGCTGCACAAGCAAGGCATACAAATTAAATCATTGACCAGGATTTAGTACCAACAAAATTCTCTGGTTATACATGTATCTGAGTCAGCTACCACTACGATAGAAGAAACCTATTAGACTGGTCTGCATGCACACAGGGGGGTGCACCAGATAATGTTATCTGTGCTGGAGTATGATACCTGGGAAAGGTTCTTTCAATATACCCAAGACCCCCAATAGTTTTTATTATCTAAGCGTAATACTGGGAACCAGAGGACTTAAAAAAAACTTTTACTGTAATACCATTGCTGCACACATACATTCATGGCACCACATAGTTATTTTAAATTGAAAACACCCATGAGTTGCTACTCACCCAGGGACTCACATGCAGACTTCAAGGCGCTCACCGCACACTACCCCTTTGTTAGACATAGTGGTGCCCAATGGCGTAGCACAACATTTGGTTGCTCGCCTGCGAGCCATGCTGTGCGGGCCCCTACAAGCTCCTTAACAAAGAACACTCACTCACACCTTCTCACTTTAGTTATTTATTTATTATTTGTTTGTTAGGCACTTATACAGCAAGTAAAATACTGTTTGAAAGCGCCCACAGGGTGAGGGGAGGGAACAAGGGAGTGAAATACAATACAAAACACAATATTTAATAAGAACAGTGGGGGAAACGGATGAAAGGACAAACCTACTATGCCTTTATTCACAATGTGCAAGTACAGCAAGGAAGAGGGTAGAGGGGGTAAGTGCTGGGAAGTGCGAAATCATGGGTGAGCCACAGATGAAGTGCTAGGGATGTTAAGTGCTACACGGCCAGGAGCCATGTTAGGAGTAAGTGCAAACCTCCAGAGAGGAGGGAGTGCCCAGGAAAGTGCTGATGGTAGACAGGAGCTGGGCCGATTGGGTGTGGGAAGTCTGGGGCCCAGAGGATGCATAGGGACCCTAGACACCAATCACAGAAACTGTGGGATTAGCAGAGGAGAGAATAAGGGAAGGAGGGGGTAAAGAGGAATGTCTTTGAGGAGCTTCCGAAATTTAAGAAAGTCCTGCTCAAGACACAGAGTCAGGGGGAGGCTGTTCCATAGGTGGGAGCCAGCTGAGGAAAGCGATGGGCCACCTACCCTCTGTTCAGCAAAACACTTTACACACAAAGAGTTGGTTCCAGAGGAACTTAGTGGTCAAAAGGGGGAGCATTTAGTAAGACAAAGTTGAAGTGTGGTCCCTGGGCCCAGACAGCCTTGTGGATGATGCAGAGGGATTTAAATGTTATCTGTGCAGCTACCGGGAGCCAGTGAAGACTTTTTAGGGCAGGAGAGATGCAGTCCTTGGGCTTAAGGCCTTGCTGCCCTATTCTGGATTACCTGGAGGGGTAGCAGAGTGGATGAAGGTAGATTCAGGAGGAGGCTATTGCAATAGTCAAGCCTAGCACGAACCAGGGCAGGGCTTGGGTAACATTGAGCCTCTGGGGGAAAGTGAGTAAGGGGAGAATTCCTTTGAGAAGGAAGAACTGAAAGTGGGTCTTCTTGGCAATGAGTGTGAGGGAGGAAGAAGAGAGAGGAGTCAAAGAAGACTCCAAGGTTTCTGGCTTCAGAAGAAGGAGCAGGGGTAGAGCGCAATGAGGATGGCCAGAGTGAAGGGAGGAGAGAGGGAGCAGGAGTCCCGATGGGAAGGATCTCAGTTTTACAGTGTTTACACTCATTGCATTCTCTACACGGGCACACACCCACCAACCCAGAACATTAAAAACACACCATCATATACATACTCATTCACTCAGCAGCCACACACTCATACACTTTTCTTACCTCCACCCATTTCATTCTCTACACAGGCACACACCCACCCCGGACATTCAAACACACACTACCACATGTATACTCATTCACCCACCAGTCACTCACACCTTTTCTTGCATCCACTCATTGCATTCTGTACACAGGCACACACCCATCCACTCATTGCATTCTCTACAAGGGCACACACCCACCCACCCAGAACATTAAAAAACACGCATCACATCGCATCACTTCTCGTTCACCCACCAGTCACTCGCAGCTTCTCTTAATCCACTCTTTGCATTCATGACACAGGCACACACCCAACCACCCAGAACCATCAAAAACACCTATCACATCACTTCTCATTCACTAGTCACGCACACCTTCTAGGGGATCTACTCATTGCATTCTCTAAACAGGCACACACCTGGCCACCCACCCACCCAGAATACTCAAACACACACACCACATCACCTCACTTCTCATTCACTCACACCTTCTCTTACATCCACACATTACATTCTCTACACAGGTACTCACCCACCCACCCAGAATGGTCAAAAACGCACATCACATGACTTCTCATTCACATACCAGTCACTCAAACTTTCTCTTACAGCTACTCTTTTAGTTTTCTACACAGGCACACACCCACCCAGCCAGAACTTTCAAAAACACACATCAGATAATATCACTTCTCATTCACCCACCAGTCACTCACACCTTCTCTTACATCCAATTATTGCATTCTCTACACAAGCACCCACCCAGAACATTCAAGAAACACATCACATCACTTCTCATTCACCCACCATTCACATACATACATCTGACACGCACTTCACATGTGTAAAATACACATCATATAACACACACGAAGAGTCTGCTTCGTGCACCATGCAGCCTGAATCAGCTTTGCTTGTCTCATGCTCAGTGGCTTGAGGCCCGCTGTCATTTTCCTAACCTTTAGAATGTGGTTTCTACATTGTCCATGTTATGCTAGGTTCTCTATATGTTAGTCATACAGGGTCCTTCCAAGTTCCATATATATCCCTGCAGTCCCATAGAGCTGTTCATGTTAAGTATCTGCAAGCTTGCTCATGATCTCTTGTGCCTTGCTGTACTGTGGTACTGCTTTTGAGTAATGCAGAAATAATAAAAGCATCATGTATATGTATCTGTCCTCTAGCTATAGAGCTGTGTAAGCATGTTCTTCATGTATACAAGTGTGTGTTTGTGTCATGCAGTGCTGGACTGTGAATGTGCTTCATGTCTAACGCTGCTACGTCGTGGTGTCACTAGTGACGTCAGCACCCTGGCTTGTTGGTGATTAGTCGAGGTTATATATAGTCATCTCTGTCCATGATCTCTGGTTCTTCTCCCACACATGAAAAGATTTGCATTGTATTCTGTCTGTATTGCTGGCTGAGAGGAGAGTATACCTCTCTGTGTACTTGTCACTTATTGGAGCATGCAGGATCTGTCCGAAATAAGATGGATGGCTGTGAGCATTTCTGGCCCTTCGTCTTGACATGAATTTGGGTCGGCCTCAGAACACCCTCTTCAGTCCCCCCTATGGTTGACCTGTCGACCACATCCCGATATGTTAAGCCTTTAGCTCTTGGTTGCCATATTTTCATAATTCCTCTGAGGCATCCATAGTAATTCACATGATTGTCAAATGTCCACTCCATATAACTGTACACTCCTTCCGAGTTGCACTATATGTATTTCCCTTCGTAAAACTTGGCATCAAATGGATTGTCTAGCTTCATGGCTTCAAGTGGGAATATTTCACTGTTTGCTATTCTCAATCTCAGCTTGTCTCCTTCCTCCACTATTTTGTACTTTACTCCTCCTATGTTCACATCCATTAGCACCTTCATTCCAATAGTTTCCTCTGCTGTATTCTGGCACTCCCGCCAATACTAGTGCTCCGAATAGTACCTTTAGCCATTATGATAGCCATGATGGCATCCATGACCACAGGTATGCTATCCAGCTCTGGTCTTTTCCAGTCCCCTTTGCCTCCTCTTCCATCTTGGCATGCATCTGAGATAGCTGGGTTACCGCTGCTGTCAGTGTGCTGTTATCTTCGTCATTGGTAGGTGTGAATGTGCAACAGGAACACCCAATTTTTGCCCAAACTCCTCCATCCATTGCTGTGAGCAGATCCAGAACATATCAATTCTGGAGCACCATCAACCTTACTGCTCAGAGCTCTTCCTTTATTGGGTTGAACCCATTCACTGTGGAGTTTATCGTCATCATCAGCTCCCACCGGATAATCTGCAGCCACTTCGCATTCCTATATGTCTGTACAGCTGGAACAAATGATGGTAAGAACATTTGCATTCTGCTAAACAATCTGTGTTCTGCTGGCCCTTCATCCAGAGCTGCTTCTGATTTCAGTGAAAAATAGTTGCTTCTCTTCTCTCTACTTATTTCCGCTGGCTTTTCCCTTTGCCTGTTTGCTCTCCTTCCACAGACCTTTTCTTCCTTGTTTTAGGGTCCATCTTCGGGAAGTCATCCTTCCGTGGCATGAACAACAATGGCATGTTGATATGTACTAACGAGCAAACTCCTTCCCAGTTGGGTGGCAGATTTTCGTATGCCTTGGATCTGCATGCCCAGTAGTGATCCATCAGCACTGAAATGCCTGTCTTCATCACTACATGCTTTTCTATGCTTCGGCATCTTATATTCTCCCCAACTTCCACCTCCCTGTCATTCTGGTAACCTAGTGCTGGCGGTTTCAGGGGTATATAATAGGCATAGGCTCGGCTTCATTCTCCACCCAAGTGAGCAGTTTTGTTCACCGAAGATTGTGCTACGGTGAGCGTCTTGCTTCCCACTACTCCATCCTTCCATCCATCCTCTGTTTATACTTGTGGTCTTTGCCAGCACCCAGGCTCTCCTCTGATCTTTCACCCTTGTCCATGGGCATGGCAATGGTGTCAGCGTGCCAGTCTTTGTGTCTCCTTTCTGTGGTCCATCAGTTATATATTGTATCGCTTTGTCTAACTGCCAATAATTGTTCATCATGTCAAGAGTCTTTATGTAACTGTCCTTGTACGGGAACGTCACCTGAGACATTCACCTTAATGTCGCTGTCTTCCCTTGACATCTTCCTCGAATTGTTACTATTGACACGAACATCAGGCATTGGGCTCTTGCAGCTGGTATTTCAGTTAATATAAACGCTCTGGATGCACTCATGGGATAGGGGATTAATGATCAGACATAACAGCTCTCCGCGGTGGTTTCATTACCTACTTTTGCCATGTGCTTGTACCACATATTATTAGACACTCGAGCAGTGTCAGTGAGATAGACATGTACCCCTTTCATGTCTGTGTCTACACTGCGCTTACCTCTCCTTACCATACTTGCAGTGCTCTCTTGTCCACCTGACATGGTCAAAGGATACAGTAGTAGCTGTCGTGATCTGGGCAAAATCTTCCTCGGGGCCAGCCCTTTGAGAGCAAAAAATACCCAATTCAGCCCAAAATACAGGTTCTATTGTGCTGAGCAGTGATCTCATGCTAGTGACAAATGACATCTTCAAATAAGTTTTAGCATATTTATTCTAAGCAGTGAATTTCATATACATTTGGGATTCAAGTTAGAGAATATTACAAAGCATAAAACTTAGAGAAATGCAAAATATAGTGAAACATGGAACTTAGATAAACATAGAGAAACATAGAGAAATATAGAGAAACATAGAGAAACACAGTCTTACGTCCCTTTAATCAGCACTGGGAGACCCTGGCCCTCATAAGCTAGCTGTAAACAAGCCCCGCTCAGAGAACAGTGCTGCAGGACGCCGTCAGAGCCAATTCCGGGCACTTGACCTTGCACGAACCAAGTCCACAGGACGATCTCCCCCCAAGTCATGGGAGCATGGATATTTTATAATCTTGTGCTGCCCGTCCATGACGCACAGTTCCAGAACTTTCCCTGTGCAAAATATAGGCTGGCTCGTGGAAAAAACCCAACTCTGTTAATTTCCACTGCTCCGTCTGAGCCCCACCCTGGCTCCCATCTGCGAAAGCTCAGGAATGTCTTATCAGTGCCTTCCCAGAGAAAAGGAAGATTAGCTTGGGGCCAGGGCTACCGTTAGTGAGGCTGAATATTCTAAGGGAAGCAGGGATGTATTAACCCCATCTGCAAGCTCTAAAAGGCATGCACTCATAGCTTAGTGTTTATAGCGCTTAAGACTGGCTATCTAAGCGCTATATAGGTGCCATAATGTTCCAAATACTCCAAAAATGTCCATTAGCTACAGAGCTAGGGCCCTCTCCCTGCCTGTCTATCAACAATGCATAATGTGACCTATCACTCATTCTAGGCCTGCATATTCCTTGTAGCTCACTACTGCATAATGGAAGTGCTACAACAGACTACTGTCAGCATTTTTAGCACATACTTTGAATACACTATTGGCTTTCAGCGGCTAATGCTGTCATCTAAAGCCCTGATTGGCAAGGTTGCAATTTCGTGTATCACTACAGTAGCGCTAGCAACAAGTGATATTCTCCAAAATATAAAAGGGAATACTCCAATTGGAATAAAGAGACACACCATAATAATCACATTCTTTATTATTTCACTCATCTTTACCTGTGCTGCTGGATCCTTGTGCAGCCTTTGATGATCTAGTTGCCCACCTGAAATGCACAAATATGAGCGTTATTGGGTTGGTATCAAATACATTCTTAAACCCTGTGAACCATGCAGTCATTAATCGCAAATATGAACACATGTTCCCACACACCTCCAACTCCTGTATCTCTCAATATGGTGAGAACAGAAGGGTTTCCTTGTCCGAGTTGTAGGTAAGCTTGTGCCAAATAGTCTACGAAAGCAAGATAATACACTCTGGGTGATCGTGCTTGGAATGGGCTGGGTCTTCTCACATTTTGGACAAATTGGTTCGAGAAGGTATCCGGGTGGTAGTCAGCAGGTAGCAAACAATCATCAATTATCACAGTCAGCTTTCTTGAAGAATGTATGTAAAGAATAAAATAAAAAACAGACAGTGTATCCTCACTCTGTGTATATAAGCAGTTTGTTCTGTAGCTCTGCTGCCCTTGAGCGGGTAACCATTGGGTGTCCCCAACTTAGCAGTGTAAGTTTAGAATTGTTGTTTTGCTCCTCTGTTTGTTGATCATTACCCCTGTTGATCGTGTTCACAGGCGAGGCTGCTGCTTGGTAGGCCTTGACGTCCATGAGATGATTCCACACAGTGTTTCCCTCGAGCTTCACTACTCTGTCTGCCACTTTTTCCACAGTGTAGGGGCCAGTGACCCTCAGTGCGTCCCACCTACGTACAACTTTCCTCAGCAACACTGTGTCCCAAACGCTAACATTTCTTTTCATTTCATTATCCTTTGGTCCGTTGCCACTGTTGCTTTCTGCGCTGTCTTCTGAGCCTTTCTGGTGTCCTACCTGGCGAGAGATATGAGGCACTAGCAATCAAGGAAGTAATGTAATCAAACATTTCCTGCCCTATCACTTCTGCACTACTCTCATTGTCCTTCAGTACCCTAGTGGGAGGAGCCAGTGGGAGTTGCATGCACCATCCTGTCACCACCTCATGGGGCGTTAAATGGTGGTCGGAGCCAGGCTTATTGCGCAATGCAAAGAGTGCCAATGGCAACCCGTGGAGCCAGTTCTTGTTCATACTCTTCTTATTTTTGGCCGTGCTCTCTTTCAAGAGCCCATTGAGGCGTTCACATATCTCATTTTCTTGCGGGTGGTACACACAGGAGAATGTATGCTGAATGCACTGCAATGTAGTGATGTGCTTGAACATCTCATTGGCGAAGCCAGGGCCGTTGTCAGAGCGCAAGACCTCACACACACACCTCATCTATGGAATACTTCTCTGACTAGGAATTTTGTTGTTCTGAGAATATCAGGATGTGAACAGGGGCCTGCCTCAATCCACAGAGAGAATGGGCACACAAACACTATCATGTTGTAGTATCCTTGACACACTTGGATCATGTCAACGTAGTCGACATGTAAATGTTGGAATGGACCTACTGGGCGAGGTATGGCTCCTCTCACAACTCTCAAAGTAGGTCCTGCAGTGTACTGCTTTCATGTCAAACAATTGCTTACAAATGCGGCCATGCGTTCCACCAAATTAGGACAGAACCATGTTTCACCAATATGGGTAGCAATGACCACCTTCCCTGTGTGCGTTGAATAGTGTAACTGTGTCAGTGCAGTGTTCAATAGTGCTAGTGGCATGACCACTTTTCCTGTGTCGTTCTGCTGCCACAAGGCGCCTGTGGGGGATACTGTACATCCCCTCCAGTTCCACAGTTATTTCTCCACTCTGGGTATATCTCCCTGCAACTCCATTATTTGTGTTTCTGGCAATGCATTGTACCAGTCCTTCAATAGCATGCTCCTTTTTAGTCCCAAATATGCTGCACACTTAGCTTCTGATTCTGTTGCTTTGCTTCCCCTTGAGACAGGATCTTCTCCTCGGGTGTGTGCCTGGCACTTCACTATTTTTTTTGTTTTTCTTTTTTGATTTTTGATTTATATTTCAGCCAAGCCTGTAATTTTATCAAAAGATGTCTTGAGATTTCTTTTGAAGAGTCTTTCTTTCCGGGTTCTTCTAAAAAGGCTTTCCACAGATCAAACTAGGTGAGTGATGCGGGGTACGATGGCCACAAAGAGGTCATCGCGCGTTTTGTCCACTAAGCTCGCTGCGTGAAAGCGGCCTCATTTAGGGGTGGTCTCGTTGATCTGTGTGAAAGCCAGTTCGACTTGGATCGCCATGGCCACCGTCCACCGTGTGGATTCTCCGGAGATTAATCTGTTCCACATATCGTCTTCCTGGGCCATGAAGGGGTTCGTAATCGGCGGTAACAGATAAGTGGTTCTGTTTTGTTTGGTGCAGGGACAAGTTAGCACCAGGTGCCTGAGCGTTTCCACGCACTCTGAGTGTTTACATAGCCGGCAGATTTGATTTTCCACCCTGCCTCGAATGGCGAGTATTTCTTTTGTCTTCAGTATGTTCAGTCTCGCTTTCATGAACAGCAGTCTTTTTTTGTTTTCTGGAAATTTGCTGACATACTTGATTGGCACTTTTGGTTTGTTAAACGTGGGCGGAAGGTGTCGTAATAGTTTGTTTTCAGCTGCTGCCTGCAATGTCCTAATCCAGTCCCTTTCTTCGAGTTTGCGTTTGATTTTATCCGGATTTTGTTTTAGGTCTGTTTCCGTACATGATATGTCCGATAAACTTTCTTCTCTGATTTTGGCCAATTTCTTGAAAGCGACGCAGTTACCGTACTCCAGTTCTTCTTTGATCAAAGCGTAGATTGGCAGGGAGTCTGCTATGATGATTTTTCTGAATAGTCTCATTGCACTGAAGTCAGCTATCAATGCCAATGATAGCAGTCCCAGTTCTCTTCGGATAGCCGCGATTGCCATTGATTTGGGTAGCCCTAGGACGGCTTTCGAGACCATACCTTCTATTTTGTTCCATATCGTCTGAGGCATACTGAGTGAGGCCTCTGTTCCAAAGATTAACGTCGGCACAAGTTTCATTTTGTAAAAATTGATTGCTGAGCTTAGCGAAAATTTGCCAAATTTCCTGTCCAATGTTGTCATTTGCGCTGACAGTCTCTTCGCTTTGTCCCAGATTGCTGCTAGCATTACCTGGTCGGTTTTTGAGTTGTCTAGTTCGAACCCTAGATATCTGATCTCTTTGACTTTTTCAATTTTGATATCATCTAAGTGCCATGACTCTGCTCTTGTTGGTTTTGATGTCATGATTTTTGTTTTATTTTTGTTTATCTCCAGATGATTTGTCGCAATGTATTCTGTAAGGTTT
The DNA here is from genome assembly GCF_040938575.1 of Ambystoma mexicanum. Lineage (NCBI taxonomy): Eukaryota > Metazoa > Chordata > Amphibia > Caudata > Ambystomatidae > Ambystoma > Ambystoma mexicanum. The sequence goes on from NC_090921.1 coordinate 312,197,556, forward strand.
GTTAGTTTCCTTTGCAGTCCCACTTTAGTCTGGTCGATCAAAATTACGTCATCAGCATATAGTAGGCGGGGGATGGGGGTTTTCCCTATTTTTGCAGAAATGTTCTGATGTTTTCTTCAGCGTATTGCAAGTCCCCCAGAAAGGCGATAAAGAGCGCCGGCGCGAGTGGGCAGCCCTGTTTTTCTCCTCTTTTTACCTGGATTTCCTCTGATAAGGTTCCCTCTTGATTAAGCTTCACTCTTACAGTTGTGTGCGAGTGTAGTGCGATTAGAGGATCGAGCACCGATTGGGGACAGTCCCAGGCTTCCAATTTTTTCCATAACAGGTTTCTGTCTATTTTGTCAAATGCTTTTGACAGATCAACAAAAGCCAGGTAGATCTTTGGTGCCCCTTCTTTTACTTTAACTTTTAAGATGTTAATTATCAAGATGTAAATAGCTGTTGATCCATTTTTTTGGAAGCCGGTTTGCAGAGTGTCTTTACACTTTGCTGATTTTCCCAAATCCTCCACTGGTCCAGAATGAGCGAAGAGAAGATCTTTCCCATAATCTCTAGTAATGCGATTGGTCTGTAGTTAACTGGGTCTTCCCGACAACCTTTCTTGTAAATCGGGACGATAACAGCTTTTAGCCAGGTCTCTGGAATTTGTTGAGTTCTTTCGCATTCCTCGTAGATCTTTCCAATCAGCTTTGCCCATTCTTTTGGAAATTGCTTGAGGGTGGTGTTTGTTAATCCATCTGGACCTGGAGCTCTAGATGTTTTCAATTTTCTGATTTTTTATTCGATAACTTCCGGGTTCGAGGTGGACACCCAAGTCGTGGTTGTAGTTGTTTCAGTCTGTTCTACTGATTTCTTGGGCTCTTCAAACTCCCTCGAAAGGTACTCGATCCATTTCACTTCTGGGACAGCATTTGTCGGAGCTGAGTTCAATGTGAGGTTGCTTTTTTTGATTAATGACCAGAAGTTGCTAGATTTGTTTGTTGCCAGTCTTCTCAACATTTCTTCAGCATTCAATTGGTATTGCGCTGCTCTAGTTTGTTTCCGCCAATTTGCATATCTTTTTACTTCAGTTTTCCACTCCCGCCAGTCTTGTTCTTTTTTTGAGTTGTTTGCCCTTCTTTTTAGTTAACGCCCTAGTTTTCTTTGTTCTACCAGCTCTTTGTTATATGCGTGGGCGGTGTGGGGTTGGGGCGTCCTTCTGACTCCTGCCGGTTTCTTGTAGGGCAAAAGCAATGCGAGATAATTTGGTCTCTCTTTTGTCTTGCTTTATTGGTTAGCTGATGTTTTTTTCTCCCAGACCGATTTTATTTGTTCGAGGTTTGCTTCCGTTAGGCATAACCGTGTTTGCTGGGCATTAGTTTCCACTGTGGCCGTGTAGACCAGTTTCCTTGGTCTCCACCCTCGCCAAGTGCATGTGAGTAAGTTGTGGTCGCTATTAATAGTTTTTTTTATGACTTCTAAGCTTGTTATGTTTGTTGCCAGGGCCGAGGAGATGAAGATGTAATCTAAGATCGTTTTAGAAGCTCCCCGTTTCCAAGTTGGAATGTTCAGTTGGCTGGGGAATAGGGCAGCTGTATTTTGTAAGTTTCTCAAGCTGATTACTTCCATCCAGGCTTTTCCACGTTCCATGGTTGAGTCGGTCCACGTTCCCTGGTTTTCTTTGTTGCATTTTGCGTTAAAGTCACCACATACCATTATCTCCATTTCGTCAAAATCTTCATATAGCTGATCGATGGTCGAACTCATCGTTGAGCAGAACTCTTTTACAGTCGTTCGTTGGGGATTCCAGTAGCAATTTATAATTGCCAAAGTGTTGCGTTTTGGACTCTTGCAGTTCTGGGTGGATAGGGACCATGTAGTCAGGGTCACCAACATTTCATATGATTCTCTCCATTTCTTCGGCGCTTCGAGACCCATGCCGTTTTTTATCACAGTTAGCAGCCCAGATGATGGTCTTCCTAGGGGTCCCCTCGTTGCTGCTGCGATTTCCAAACAGAATCCGTCCAAGGTGGGTTTCTCTAGCAGCCATGTCTCTTGTAGACATAAAATGTCGAAAAAACCCAGATTTCAGATTGAAAGGAACTTGGGGTTGGTCACCCTAGGTTACCTGGGGGCAACCAGACGTGGACTCCCTGCTCACTGTGCTTAGAGAGGCTCAGCTTCACCTCACTGATGATGCCCAACAAGGCTGAAACACGTGTATGGGGTTGCTGATGGTACTCTTGTTCAGAGAGGAATTGCCATAGCATTTCGGTGCTGGACTGCCCTTGTGGGCGGGACAAAGACTGATATGCAAATGGATATTTCCCATCTGTGAAGGTACAGTGAGCAAAAAGCAATGGCTGCGAACTCTCAATGTGGTTAATAACCACTGAACAGGTTATCATGCCTTGTTCTTTCGAGAGAGGGGCGCCTGCTACCTTTTTTTGTATTTTTGAAAGGAACTTGGGGTTGGTCACCCTAGGTTACCTGGGGGCAACCAGACGTGGACTCCCTGCTCACTGTGCTTAGAGAGGCTCAGCTTCACCTCACTGATGATGCCCAACAAGGCTGAAACACGTGTATGGGGTTGCTGATGGTACTCTTGTTCAGAGAGGAATTGCCATAGCATTTCGGTGCTGGACTGCCCTTGTGGGCGGGACAAAGACTGATATGCAAATGGATATTTCCCATCTATGAAGGTACAGTGAGCAAAAAGCAATGGCTGCGAACTCTCAATGTGGTTAATAACCACTGAACAGGTTATCATGCCTTGTTCTTTCGAGAGAGGGGCGCCTGCTACCTTTTTTTGTATTTTTGAAAGGAACTTGGGGTTGGTCACCCTAGGTTACCTGGGGGCAACCAGACGTGGACTCCCTGCTCACTGTGCTTAGAGAGGCTCAGCTTCACCTCACTGATGATGCCCAACAAGGCTGAAACACGTGTATGGGGTTGCTGATGGTACTCTTGTTCAGAGAGGAATTGCCATAGCATTTCAGTGCTGCACTGCCCTTGTGGGCGGGACAAAGACTGATATGCAAATGGATATTTCCCATCTGTGAAGGTACAGTGAGCAAAAAGCAATGGCTGCGAACTCTCAATGTGGTTAATAACCACTGAACAGGTTATCATGCCTTGTTCTTTCGAAAGAGGGGTGCCTGCTACCTTTTTTTGTATTTTTGAAAGGAACTTGGGGTTGGTCACCCTAGGTTACCTGGGGGCAACCAGACGTGGACTCCCTGCTCACTGTGCTTAGAGAGGCTCAGCTTCACCTCACTGATGATGCCCAACAAGGCTGAAACACGTGTATGGGGTTGCTGATGGTACTCTTGTTCAGAGAGGAATTGCCATAGCATTTCGGTGCTGGACTGCCCTTGTGGGCGGGACAAAGACTGATATGCAAATGGATATTTCCCATCTGTGAAGGTACAGTGAGCAAAAAGCAATGGCTGCGAACTCTCAATGTGGTTAATAACCACTGAACAGGTTATCATGCCTTGTTCTTTCGAGAGAGGGGCGCCTGCTACCTTTTTTTGTAAAACCCAGATTCACATCTCCCGGCGTTGTTAGGCGATGGTGTCCTCTGGTGTTCCAGGATCCGAGGGTGAAAAGATCCTTGTTGGGCCGTTACTCGATGGTCGACGTCGTTCCCACTATTTTGAGGCCCGGCCCTGCTCGCTGCTATTTCGTAGTTTTCTTAGACCAGGTAGATGTAAAGCAGGTAGACCAGGTAGACCAGGTAGATGTAAAGCAGTTACACTTGAAGGTGTAAGGTTTTGTGTTTTTTGTGGGCTCTTCTGATCGTTCGCTTTTGCGAAGAAATGCCTAGTTGTATGTTGTGTTCGGTCTTCTTTTCCACTTCTTCTGTTTGATCTAGTTTCGTGTGGACGATGGTTGTCGTCCACGTTGCTTCTTTTGCACGAGTTTGGGTCTGCGTGGTGCGTGGCCCCTCTCTGGTCTCGTAAAGCGTCTCTACGGTACTGGTTGATGTCTTCATGCGCGTTTTCTTTGCCCTTCGTCTTGTTCCATTGGTTGTGCGCGTATAGGTCTTCTGTTTTTGAGTGATAATGCACTTTGTAGTTTTTGAATTTTGTTATTTTCCAGTCTTGCTCCTCTCGTTTGGTCTTTATCATTTCGGTCAGCTGGAGTCCCATCGATGCCGTTTCTTCAAAAACTGCTTTGTCCATGTGGGTGGTGCTCTCAGCCTTTACATGTAAATAGGCTTTCGCCGTCTTGCCCTTGTGATATGGCTCCACCAACTCGATATCCCTTGACCTCACATCCCTGAGGGTTTTTGATTTTTTCATGATCTGAAGGATGGTTGGTTGGTTTAAGATTAAGTACTCTTTTGTGATGACTTGTTGTTCGAGTTTAAATAGGCGGGTGGGACCCTTGTTTGTCGCTTCCGTTTTCCTCTTCTCTCCCGAGGGTGATTGGAGTCTCGGATTACTTCTACCTCTCGCACTCTCTTTCCGTCTGGATAGTTTGTTTGCTTTCAAATGCGTACTGGTGGACATGACAACGTCGCCTTTTTTTGCGGGTTTGTGCCTTTGTTTCATTTCTTCCCATTTGTCCTTTTCCTTACTTGAGGCTCTTTTTTCTTCGCTATTGTTTTCTACCTCCCTCGTTATTTTGGCTGTTACGTTGGAAGTTAAGTCTTGTTTTCTGTTGTCCGGGTAAATTGTTTCCCGGTGCTGTGATACGTTCATTAGCGGCAAGTCTGTCATGAATTCTTCCACTGTTCGTGGAGATCTTTGAGCGATGTTCTTCGGGGAGCAGGGATCATCCAGGATTACGATCTCATCTGTTTTCACCTCTCCTTTTTTTTAAAGTTATGACCGATTGTCCTGGTAGTAGTTTATTGACCACAGGGAGTTTGCCGGATGTGCTCGCTCTTGTTTCTTTTTTTTTGTTTGTAGAGAAGCTTGTCTGAATCTTCTCTGTAATGACCTCCGGGCCTTTTTTCCCACTGAGCACTTTCTGGGTTCGGGCTTCCGGGCCTATTGTTCCACTGTGCAGCTTCTGTATTTGGAGTTCTAGAAGGTTTCCCCCTTTTGAACCCTGAGATGGTGTAGGGTTTCTAGTTTGTTGCTCCAGACGTTCAATTTTTCGCTCAAGCGCCTCGATTTTTCTTTCCCAGTTTATTTCCTGGATATTTTTCTGTGTTTCTATGGCCGTTATATAGCTTTCTACATGGGCCATTTTTGCGCTCATATTTGCGAGGATTGCTGTGTTGTCCTGTATTTCATCTGTTAGTGCTCCATATAATTTACAGAAGGGCGCTAATACAATTGACATTGCAGACATGATTGCTATCATGTCCGGTTTCTGGTTCGAGGTGTCTTTGTGAATGGCCGCGGCAATGTCGCTTAGCCGGCGATTTTTAGGAGAGGTTTGGGTTTTCTCAGCTCTTTTTGGCGTGCCTGTAGTATGTGGGCCCCGGCGTTCTGTTTGTGAAGTAAGGTCCTGGCTTGTTGACATTCTCCGCGCCTGTAGCTTCCGAGGTGTCCGTTGTGGTTCCCAGTTCCTTGTGGATGGTAGGGCCGCTGTTTGGAGTTCCATGATCAAGTGCGGCTTTGTCCATGCGAGCCGTTGTTCGCTGTCATCTGTTAGGTCCAATGGTCTTTGGGTTTCCTCCAAAGACAGGCTTGATACGTGATCTCCTACGGTCGCCTTTGTCCTTTCATCCTTGTTTGTCATTGGGGTTTTTTGCTTCTTTTTGTTGGGCTCTGAGTTTGTAATTTCTGTATCCGACGAGATCTTGGGATTGGAGGATTCCATTTGTCTCTCCCGAGGCTGATCCTCCACCCTGCTCTTGGACAGGGCTTTGATTTCTCTCTCATTGCTTTTTTCTGTGCATGCTGAGACATTTGATTTTCTTTCCATAGATGTAGCATTTTTGGTTTGGGTATCGTCTGTTTTTCTTAGTTTTGACCCTGGCATGATTTCTGTCGCTATTTCGAGCATCTCTGCATCTGATACCTCTGAGTCCACTGTTAGTTTACGTTTGTACTGTTGGGTAAAGAATGTTTTTAGGGGGCAGGATAGTAGCGGTGCTGGAAGTTTTGATGGTCTTTTTCTTTTAAGCATCTTTCCTTCTTCTCTACTTTTTGTGTTCGAGTCTTTTATACACCTTTTATTACCTTGAGTTGAAGTTGCCTTCCAAGGTGTTTGGTTTCTCTTAGATTTGAGTTTTTTCTTTCTTTGTTGATTTGCGCAGGTCTTTGATCTCTCGTCCTCTGTTTCCTTGGTTGAGTCCTCCTGGTCACTTACTCTGTGTGCGTCCCCTCATTTATTACCCTCTTCAAAGACTTCGTTGCTCTCTCTGTCTGAGGGCGATTCACCGGAACTGATTTCCACTAGTTCCTTGTTTTCCTTTACCTGATTTTTGTACACGTCTGTTGTGTTTCTCTGGTCTGGGTCTTGGCTTTTATGATCTGAGTGAATCATTGCCTTGATGTTCAAGGTTTTTCTAGGGCAGTCCATTTTTTTTTGCTGTTCCAACGGGTGAAAGCGATGTCTTTTTTGTTCCTTCCTCCACGTTGTTTTGGTTCTGCACATTTGTCCCCGGTGCATCCACTGGGGCTTGGCTGCCGGGGGGTTGAGTCCTTTCTCCAAGGGGGTGTTACATGTAGGGGGAGTCATCCCGCTGGCTGCTGCGTCGACGCTGTTGGGCATCAGGTTACCCGCGGGCTCCTCCAAACTCGGAGTCTTCCAGACGTCGTCCACCTACTCACTCTGCCCTTCCCCGCCCACCCCACAGCAGAAGCCCTGCAAAGGGGGCGACGCCAGTCGTCCTCCGACAGCCCTGACGCCACCACCACTCATCTCCAGGACGGCGGCTGGGGCCCCCGCTGCATCGCGGGCGTTTGGGCAGGCAGCTGGGTCAGCTATGCTCGTTTTCTCTCTCCCAGCCCAGCGGGGTTTTCACCGTGGCAGGGCCTCTCCACCTCTTCCACCTCTGTCTCCGCCGGCTGGCTTCCTCGCGCTCCACGCTCTGCAGGCACTGCGTCGACAGGGGCATACCCGACGGGAGAGCTCGGGCTTGCAGTTTCAGGCACGCTTGCGCTCACCGGCGTCAAGACCGCAGCCGAAACCCACAAAGCCGGTAAGCCCGTTAGTGCTTGCCTCTGATGCGTTTTCACTATGAGATTACCTCTGGGGGTTCTTGCTATTTCCGCTCTCTTGACCACAACCCCAGAGGCGTCTGAGGCAGCAGCCTCCGGTGCCCTCATTTTCTGTGTTCGTTTGGACGTTGATTCTCCGCGTTCCTCCGACTCCAGGTAGGACGTCTTGGCCTTTCCTACTGGTGGTGTGGGCGGACGCACTTCAGGCTCCATCGCGCTTTTACTCCGCATCTGCAGCGGACTGCTGCAGACTGCAGCAGACTGCTCTCACCTCGGCTCGCAGCTTCGCTCACCGCTCCGCGGGGTTCTGGGATAATTAACCACTTCCTGGCACAACGATGTGGTTGGATTACAGGACTGCTGCAGACTGCTCTCACCTCGGCTCGCAGCTGCACAGGGTATTGTATAACTTCTATTAGCCTCCCCTAACAGCAGTGCATGCTGTACTGGAGCTTCATCAGCTCTCGTGAAGCCTCTCCTCATCCATCATGCCAGTCCTGCTTGTACAGTTGACGTCATGTACGCAGAGTCAGAGTACACTGTCACTTCCTTTCCCCTGCTATGCTCCAATGCCAATATTAGGGCCACTAACTCTGCTGCTTGTGCTGAATAATGTGATGGCAATCACGTACTGGCTACTACCTCACTTGTTCTATCTTCTCTCAACTTCACCACTGTAGTTCCTGTATGTCTACATTAATATAAACAAATGGACATTGGCTTTGAGATTGGACAGATTCAACTAACACATATTTACCATACAAAAAATTGACTTTATTACAAAAAACTAATATATCAAATTCACTACACATTTGACATCATCAAAAATCCTTCCACGATGCACACACATATTCACTAACATACATCCAATGATCACTCACAATGGTCTAGGTAAGCAGTTACGTCAAACCCTTTTCAAAGAAAAATTCAAAATTCTTCAATATCGCACACGCAAATAGACTAAAGGTGTGTATTTATGTTTTACAGCGGACATCAGCTTATTAACTTTGTCTACATGTGTTTCTGTCGGCAGGGACAGACTCTACTATAGCCTTGCGTTAACTCAACCTTCTTCAGGACGTCGGCGGGGCGTGCATGTAGCCTCTCCCTCACAGAACAATCCAGTGGAAGATGTCTTCAAACAAACTCACTAAAAAAAAACATATGATAAAACCTAATTACTGTCCAATCTCTTTCCATCATAACAACAGCACACTTTAATTGTATGTATAAATCTTTAGTCATGATACTGGTTTGCAGTCACCTCCAAAAGGAGGTTATGGGGGTACTGCAAAAAAGGATTTTATCCTAAGTACTCCAATGCTAAGCCAAATTACACAGGAGTCTGAAAAGATAGAGGCGCAGAGTGAATGTGGCACTACCTCTCTGGAGCAATGTTAGCAACACTAACAACTAGTAGAGTGAATACACAATGTAGGCGTGCCAGTTACTTGCACTTACTTTGTGGTACAGCCAAAGCTGCAGCTGTCTCTCACGAACCACCAGCCTAGGTGGCCTTATGCTGATTGTACATTCCTTTTCACCAGAATATATCATGTACTCCACTCTTCTGATACTAAATGAAAAAAACAGACGGGAGTGGATCAGATATCACGTCCATCTAATGGACTAATCATTTCATACCTTATCATGATGTCACAAAAATGGTGAAAAATGTACTTATAGAATTGTAGCCTATGATTATCGAAATCCATGCATGTTGGGATCCAATATAACTGTGTGTCAAGGGTCTTCAATTCCGTATCTCGAGCACCTCTCCTCTCTCAGGCGCATCCTCATGTACTTTGTGGGTGTCACTGAATTCCGGTATGTTTTCTGCATAGTCGTGTGCGTAGTCTCCTTCCTGTAAAACGTCTGCTAAAAAGGTTGCTGGATTAACAAGTCTGAACCTCACTATCTTCAGTGATGCGTTTGATAGTATCACCTCATACCCTGATGCTCTCTGTGTTGTCAGTGTGCTTTTTGGCTTCTGCAGTATAGCAAAGAGGGCATGCTCCACGTAAAGAGTGGTGGCGCACCCCATGGTAGGTTCTGCTGATTTCTCCACTGCAAATGCAGCAGCAGCCAATGCTTGTTCCCACTGGTAGTGTCCTCTCAACAATGGGTCGAGATTCCCACTGTAGTAGGCTATTGTCTTTTGTGTCAGTACTGCTTTCATCACTACCCCATCGGTGTGCGAGAACAAGAAAAATTAAATTTTGTAGTCGGGGATCCCTAAAACGGGAGCTGTGCATATTGCTTCTTTCAGCTCGTCAAATGCTTCAGTCATCTCTGGCATCCATCTTATTGTCTTGTGTCCCTTTTGTGCTTCCTTTAGTGCCGCCAGTAAAGGCCTTGTGTACGTGCTGTATTGAAAATTCCATGTTCTGCAGTAATTGCACAACCCCAGAAACTGCTGCTGTTCTGGGTTTGGCTGTCTTACGTATTGTCTCCGCCCTTTCTGGTGTTATCTATTGGCCATTTTATGAGATTGTCTGTCCAATGTAGAGCACTTCATTCTGACAGTACTTTAGTTTGGCTTTCTCCACCTTGCACCTCTTGTCAGCTAATACTGTCAGCATGTGTACTGAGTCCTTACTACACTGATCTTCTGTTGTGCTACATATCAAAAGGTCATCTACGTACTGCAGGACCATACTCTCCATTTGTACATTTCCTAGGTCCATCTGGAGCACCCTATTGAATATAGAGGGTGACTCGCAGTACCCTTGAGGAAGTCTTGTATGTTTCCACTTTCGGTTTCTATATATAAAGGAAGTCAAGTCTTGTGAGTCTGGGTGTAGTGATGCAGAGAAAAATTCATTCTTCAAGTCTATGGCCATGAAGCAGGCAGTTTCTGCCAGAATGCTGCACAAAATTGTCGCCATGACCCCCCTTTTGTTTTCTTGACAGGGTACACCACTGTGTTACATGCGTACTGTGATGGCGCCAGAATGCCTCGCTCCATTAGGGCTGCAATTGTTTCATAAATGCCCTCATCTGCCTCTCTTGAAAGTGGATATTGTTTGACTCTGAGTAATATCGCTCCTGGTTTCAGCTTTATTTTCACTCCCCCCACTTCTTCAGAAGCCCCACATCATAGGGACCTGTAGTCCATACTGTGCTGTGTACGTTGGCCAGAACCTCCTCACAGAAGGATGGTGTTGCTTCCAGCACCATTGCCATGCTCTGTGGTACCTCTCTATAGTGCATCTTCAACCAATAAGTCACACTAATCTTGAACACCATCACAGCCTCTGACCTTCGTCTCTGAATAATTCATCTGTTACTGTAGTCAACCTGCACCCTTCTGGTACCGCAATCACTGCTCACCATGGTCGCCCTGTGTTGTCCATCCCGTTTACTGCTATCCTCTCGTGTCTCACAACCACTGCCTCTATTTCGATTGGAACTATTATCCCTTCTGCCTCAACCAATGGTATCTCTGGTCTGAACAGATACTCATTTGGGACACACCACATCTTTCCTGCAATCCCAGAGAGCCATGCAATTGCAATTTCAGTCCCGTATTGGAACAGCTCCTCGTCTACTGGTAGCCCCCTCTGTACCTTTGGTCCACAATAGGCTTGAATGATCTCTCATACATTGAGGATGTGTATTACTGGTGTGGAGCACATTATCCCCTTGTCTGTGAATTAAATGTTCATGTTTAGTCTGGTCATAAAGTCTCATCCTCGTATATTTACAGGTGTATGTCGAGAGTAGAGTAGAGGTAGAGATAAATTGTGTTCCCCTATAGAAAGGGAAATATCGTCTGTGAAAGCAACCACTTCCCGAGTCCCAGAGAATCCCGGAGTGTTCATGGCATCGCTTGACAACCTAAACATTTCCTCTTGAATACAGGACCTAGTTGCCCCCATGTCTACAAGAAAGGAAAACATGTTGTCACCTATCACCACCCCTATGTGAAGTTCCACTGCAGGGTTGGGCATGATTGACAGGATGGAATACATCAAGTCTATCTGTGGGCTGTCCTATTGAGGGTGTAAGGACATCCCGTTCCCTGTAAAGGGGTTGTCCCCCACCATGGTGACCTCCCCAGTTGTCTTACGGGGATCATTGCATTGGAGTCCAAGAGTGCCACTGTGTAGTTGTTTTGTTGCATATTGTTCTATATCTGTGAATTGCTGTGTGCTTCCTCGAATCTGTGGTGCTTGCAAATAATGTGGTACATGTTCTTGCATCTGTGGTATCTGTGTCATGGGCTGTTGTGCCTGCATATGTGGGCTCTGTGTCTGCCCCTGCTGTTGCTGTGGTTGGTCCGGTGTGTAATATTCATCCTGGTCCCCTTGCTATGTTTGCTAGCCTTACGCCCACCAATTCTGCTGCACTCCTCTGTTCCTACAAGCTCTCAAAAAGGGCCCCATCTGCCTGCGCTTCCAACACTGTGATGGATCTCTCCCTTGCCCTTGGAAGCCCTCCTATAATCCCCTGGGCCCTGCTGCACCTGCGTCCCGTATCCCTGAAAACCCCCTGGTAAACCCTCTTGATTGTGATGTAGCTGTGGTCTGTACCCACATCATCTCAATGGCCCCCCTCTTCCTCGAAATCCTTGCTGCATGTTTCCCCATCCCGTAAAACCTCCCCCCGCGGGCGGCTGTGCCCACTGCTGCTGCTGTGTCACCTGTGCACTCGCACTTGCCAGCACCGCCTCTTCCATGGCGTACTTCGATAGTTTTTTCGGCACTAGTTTCGCTTCCTCTAACTTCCTATCCTCTGCCTTCTTCCAAATTTTCTCCTGCAATAGCCTACAGTGGTGTACTATCGTTAGCTGTATTTCTGGCCAAGCCTTTGCAACCATAGCCACTCATTTCTTTAGCTGCTTTTGCAATGGTTCGGGTAATCCATGACATATTATGTGGTAAAATACTCCTACTGTTTTGTCCCACGGTTCATGAGTTTCAAGGCGCCAAAACCCTTAGATCGCCTGAATGTAGTGTAAAGAGTCTTCTTCTATCTCCATTTTGTGAGACATGGTAGCTCCAATGTTTGACGTGTCCAGGTATTGTGTCCTTACGGCTTGCCATACGGCAGCCCTGCAATTGGCAAATGGCGGACCATCGTGCACCATGTTCAGGGTGGTCACTCTGGAGAACCCCACCCTTTTCCATACATCATCAGCCGCTTCCCCAAGGATCGCCACTAAAAACCCTTTTACGTCCCCCACTGCTAGCCTCTGGCCTGCTGTCATCCTCTCCATCTCACATATCCATTTGCCAGCCCCGCGGATAACGATGGTAACCTACATCTCACGTTTTCCTTGACAATGTGCTTCTATGGTATATACTGAGGTCGCCCTCACCCTTTTCCATTAAGGGCATCTGTGTAAACCCCAGCTCCCTGTTTGCTCTTCGGGCCTGTCTGTTTGCGTCTCTGGTGTTGGTGTACACGTCTGTCATTTCTGTTATAGGTATTCGGATACTGTCAGTGAGTCCTTCTGGGTTCCTTAACCAGGAACATACAACAGCTGTCTCCTCTTTTCTCCGCCCTGGGAGGTCTCTCTCTGTACGTATGGTATCAGGTCATTCTTGTTGCATAGCTCGTCCACTGACCATGGTGTCCACTCGTCCTTTTCACCTCCTGCTCCCCCTGTACTGGTCCCTCTTTCCCAGGTCACCCGTTTGTCCCGCGGATTGAGGCCTATGTTGTTCGTATGCGCTCCCTCACTAATCTTTCAAACTGAAACTATTTTTCCCTCTCTATCAACTTACATTGTTCCTGCTCCCCTACTTCCCTCTGCCTCTCGACCTCTTCCAGTTATCCTGCTGTTCCTGCTCCTCTCTCTTCCATTCTCTGCGCTCCCTATCTACCCTCTCTTCTCTTTCTCTCTGCATCTGCTCCTTCTATTCCTTTCTTCTCCTCTCCCTTTCCTCCCTCTCTAGTCTCTCCTCTCTTCCCTGTCCATATCTTCCATTATATCTGCCCAGTCTACAGCTTTGCTGCTCCCCATCAATCCTTCTATTGCCTGGGTTGCCCCCTATGTCTCACCATCTGTCTTCACTTCCAGCTTCAGGAGGATCTGTCCCCCTATCCACTCATTTGTTGCTATGCTCCCTAGCTCCTCCTTTGTGTCCCTCTGCGCCTCGCTGCTCGCTCCTCTCCCAGTGGCCGGCTGCCCCGCACCTCTTCCTTAGCATATGGTGTTAGCTTATTTGTCGGGTTTGTATACCCCTCTGCTGCTCTTAGTTCTTGTAGTGGGTTTATCCCTTGTTCATCGCCTGTGTCGTCGGAGACCACACTTGGAGGGACATGTGGGGGAGCGGAGGGTGGGGCCACGGGACCCTGTACCTCCTGCTGGCTTAGTTTAGCATCCATTGGCACTTTGCTGCATCCCCCTCTCACTCCTGAAACATTCACCAGAGCTCGAATATCGCCATCCAGTTTGTTAGCTTCTTCCCCTTATAGGTACCCTGTATGTGTGTCAGTAGTGATTGCTGCAAATCCTTGGAGAAACCTCTGCATGGGGGCCATGGTTTAGTTAACTTTCCCTGTGTGCTTTTGGACCATTCGATGATATATTTGCATATTTTGGCCTTATAAGGTGGAAGGCTCTTACACAGGTGCTGTAGGGGCATGCAGCCCCTGGACTTCCCTTTATACATTGCTCTTGTGTTGTAAGTGATTTCAATCCAGCACTCCAGCAATGCACAGTAATGTTGCAGGGCCTGGACCAGTGGGTTGAGACATCCCACAGTGTTTACCTGACCTCAAATTAAGGGTTTCGATGGTCCACTATTAAGGAAGGAACACAATGTAACCGTAATACGTTTTACTTCAACACGAGCCTCTCTGGCGTCACAACCTATCAGACATGCTCCGCGCACTGCCCTTTTTTCACAATCGCTGCCTCCTCAGCACACCCACAATTTGCACATGTGCCTTCCGCGCACTGCCACTTGTTCACCTCATCTGCCAATCTCAAGTTTCCCAATGCTAGCTCATCACTGTCTCGTGCTCTCCGTGTCCTATGTGCAATCCTAGGGGTGATATCAGCAATTTCCTAAACAAGGTAGTGCTAAGAAGTCAATCACTGCACGCACACTGTTATAACCTGTTACTCCCAAATACACACAACCCCAACACAAACCCCACAGCTGTCTTCCTGCCTCCAGGCAGGGTGTACCAATATTCTCTTGGGCTCGATCTGAACCTGCTACATCGCCTAGCAAATAATACACCTCCTTACGATTTAACCAGTTGAATCACCTTCGGCAATCTCGGTCAGCTACCTTGCTAAACCTAGCATGGATACTGTCATCTATGACCTGCGCTAAAACACCCATACCACAGGAAATCACTATATAGATACTTCTTTTATCCGTGTCTTCGAGTCAATAGTCTAGGTTGTACACCAGAACCGTTTACCTCTAAACTTGAATGTGCCCTATCCACAGATAAAGGACATCTTCTTATGCTCCTGTCCTTACTTCGTTCAACAATACTAGACAATACTTTAACAATACTCAAAAATACTCTATGCTGCTACACAATACTAACTAATACTCCATAATACTTGATACCCCCCTCTAAACCCCAGTTGCTGTGTGGCTGGGACAATACTTACACTCCGTGGTTTGCTGGCGCTGCTCGGCTGCCGTGTCCCCCCAAAGCTGCCACTTTCTGGTCTGCTGGATGCCTCGCTGACTTCGGGCAGGATATTTTCAAATCTGGCTCCTGACAGTCTTTCCATGGGTATGCGGTCCCCATCTTTCTTGAAATATGCAATGGTCCTGCAGCCTCTCAGGTTCTGCAGTGGAGGAGTCGGCTTTGTGCCGGACTAGCGCAGTCAACCATCAGCTCTGCTACCAACCTGTTGGGATGGACTCCCAGGTATGCCAGAGTCAGACTGGGGGTCTGCCGACTTCGATGGCCCAACACCCTCCCCAGACCAAACAGATGACTCACCCAATGGCAAGTAGTACTGCAGTGTATTGCAAATAAAACCAACAGGGATTAATACAAGAAAACAGGAATTCTCTGGTACATCTCTTCTTCTCCTGGCAGGCAGGCCAGTTTGGTGTGACTCTGGTGTCATAAATTGGGCCCTTCCCCAAAAAACCTATCAGCATGAGAGATTGGGTGTCAAGAGTATTACTACCTACAACGGACCCTATAGGTTTTATTCTACGGTCCTCGCATGTCAGGTGGCTGGCCTGTCCCATCCCCAAGGAACTATCTGTTACCTTGTTGCAGAGGAATGGGCCTGCCATTGGCTCATGCCCCTTGCAACCCACCCCTGGTTTTCTATATTGTGATTGGCTAGAGCTGACCTTCCCAGGCTTGGGATCGGAATTGGTTCTCAGCTCACTGTGCACCTCTTCAAGATGTTAGGAAACGATTATGTGTCTACATTTTAACTTGCGTGTACCACCTTTGCCTATGAGAATGCGCTCCTCGTGTCACAACACTTGTTGGTCTGTGTCTGGCTTGCTGGAATCAGCTTCCCTTTCCCATCACGGATGACTGTCCCTCGTCTCGTTTGGCTGCATCACGTGCTTAGAGACCACAAAATCGAGCTCTTCAGCCTGCAATCATGAGGATGTATTCAGTTTTTCTGCAGCTGGTCCCCTTGTCGTCTGAGATTGGAATGTGTCTGCGTATCTCTGACCTTGGCTGTGAGTCTGCTTTGTGCTCCATGTAGCCTGAATCAGCTTTGCTCATCTCATGGTCAATGGCTTGAGGCCCGCTGTAATTTTCCTAACCTTTATAATGCGGTTTTTAAATTGTCCATGTTATGCTAGGTCATCTATATGTTAGTCACAGAGGGTCCTTCCAGGTTCCATATATATCCATGTAGTCCCATAGGGCTGTTCACATTAAGTATCTGCAAGCTTGCTCAGTATCTCTTGTGCCTTGCGGTTCTGCGTTACTGCTTTTGTCTAATGCCAAAATAATAAAAGCATTGACAGCATGCATTTGTATCTATCCTCTAGCTATAGAGCTGTGTAAGCATGTTCTTCATGTATACGAATGTGTGTTTGTGTGATGCGGTGCAGGACTACAAATGTGCTTCATGTCGAACGCTGCAATGTAGTGGTGTCACTAGTGACGTCAGCACTGTGGCTTCTTTGTACTTAGTCGAGACTGTTCATATAGTCATCTCTGTCCACAATCTCTGGTTCTTCTCCAACACATGTTAAGATTTGCATTGTATTCGGTCTGTATGGCTGGCTGAGAGGATACCTCTCTGTGTACTTGTCAATCATTGCTGCACTCGGATCTGTCCAAAGTAAGATGGGTGGCTGCGAGAATTTCTGGCCCTTCGTCTCAACATGAATTTGGAGGCGGGGGCACAGGGCGGACTTGGGACCCCCTCTTCAATACAATTGTACTAAAGTTAGGGGAGGAGGGTAATTTCCATTACTCCTCAGAATTACGCCAACTGATTTTTACACACAGAATCTGAGCAGCCGACATTTATTTATTTATTTAAATTTATAAAGCACACAAACAGCCCATAAGCATCGAGGCGCTGTTACAGGTAATGAAAATGCAAGGTCCCACTATGGCGGGCACATGGCTCAGCGCGTACCCTGCTTAGTTCCCAACACTAAAGGGCTTGAACTAATAGACATAGGAGCTAATTTTAAACAAAAACTTAATTTCCCGGACGGGACTGCTTACGTTTGCGCTTGTGTGTAAACAGGTTCCCTCTGGGCTATTTTCGTCATTTGCACGGCGGAGTACACATGAGAAATGTAAAGAAGTGGTGGAAGCCTCTTTACATTTTGCTATTTGCTCTCCATAGTGCGAATTGACTAAATGCCACCTGCTATGTGTCAGGCAGCATTTACAATGATTCCCTGTGGAACCTGCATACTTTCTACTGGTGCCAATTAGTTTTAGAAGATAGAAAACAAATGGGATTGGAAACGTAACTCTGTTCTGCCCTCGCCCTCTGTCTTCAAAATCAATACAAATCCCTGTAGTAGGTAAGACAGACATAACACCATTGCGCCTGTCTTTAGCACCTCCATTTTATGATACGAGGACTTGGTGGATGAGCCCTAAAGGGAGACCTAATGGCTTTGTCGCTGCATGTTTCATATATCCCTTCCCTCCTATCACTCTCAGCTATTCTTACATTATGGCAGATGCTTTTCACTCTCACGCCACCCCCTCAGTATGTCAGGCTATTGTTCTGCCCCATTCGCAGCCACAGCACCGGTTTGCAACGTGCTTGTTTAAGATGTTATTATTTTTGAGTGCAGGCGGAAGAGATGACTGACGTCCTGGTTGTTTGTGCAGATGCCATTATCGCGCAGCAGAGGACATGGCTGGCACCTTATCTGATCAACTCCAAAAAGGGGTCGCTCGCCTGAGTGTTCCGCTGTAGGGCTGTTCTGTCATGGACTCTTGAAGGGGTGTATATTGTTTGGGGTGGGGGTGGAAATGGGAAGTAAGGTAAAAAGGAGACAGGGATAGTGACGCAGGCAGATACAGAGATAAGAAGGCTTTATTCTTTCATGTACATCCATATCCGCGGGCTATACTTGCACTTGTCACGTGCTGCAGTATGTGCCCACAAGCGTAGACCAGCATCAATGCAATGTGACATCAATTGGCACTGACATTTGTGTGCTGTTACTAGTGCCGCGTGGCATCCATTTATTATGATACACAGCAGCCGGCAATACCTGTATAAAAGCCTGTGAGTCATTTTGTCATTACAGGCTAGTTATGCCATCACTACTGACTTGCAATAAGAACATGGCGTCCCTAGTGCTCAGAGGAGTATCTAGCATTGAAAGAAAGCGGTGAGGGTGGGGCGAGCCACGAAAAAAGTCCTGCTCTTTTTGGGTTTACAGCACAAAATTACCCAGACTCGCTTTTAAAAGGAAAAGGTTGCTTTAATGTGACTCCCTGGCCTTACAGATGACCATATCCATTTTAACAATTGCCCAACAAATAAACAATTTCAATTCCCCAATAAATAAATAAACAATGTAATTCTTCTTTTCCTGTCCCTTGCTCCCTACCCTCCCCTCCCCTTAAATTCCTCTCAACCTTCATTCACGCTTTCTCCCATCTTCTCCCTGAGGTCACGCCCTTCCTTCTTCAATACCCCTTCCCCCTCTTTGTACCCCCAGGGTAGCCCCTTCATGCAAACAGGCCCCCCCTTCACCGCATTAGTACCCCATTGTGCTTCCCCCACCCCTCTACCGTAACCCCCTTTTTCTCCACAAAGCTCCCCTCAACACCATTGTCCTAGAACCTGTTCTATGACCTGCAGCCAGGCTGACCTGCCACATCAGCAACAATGAAAACCTTACATCATATTGCTCCTTCTACTGCCCCAGCCTGTCACACAAAACCACCACCGCTCTCTAAAAACCACCCCTCAAACCTGAAAATTAAAGTAGGGAAAAAACAAAAAGAAAAAACAGGGCGCCCATGATTACCAAAAGAGGGTGGAGGGTGGGGACAAACGCTACACCCTATCCGTTGCTTGCTACCGAACCTTCCCTTCCCCCTATAGATCCCCCAAGGACGGTGATCTATGCGCATGCCAGCTCGCTGGCCTGTGCAGCGCCCAAAAACACCCCGGTGAGAAACGCTTGCACATTCCCCCTGGTGCCCCCTTTGGGTTTACTGCACAAAATTACCCAGACTCACTTTCAAGTGGAAAATGTTGCTTTAATGCGCAGGCCACAGCCTCCAAAACCGCTAACCCGGCTCCCTGGCCAAACAAATAAATAAACAAACAATTTCATTTCCCCAAAAAATAAATAAATAAACAATTTAAATTCCTCCCTTCCTGTCCCTTGCTTCCTCCCTTCCCCTTACATTCCTCTAAACCTTCATTCTCGCTTTCTCCCATCTTCTCCCCAAAGCCATGCCCCTCCTTCTTCAATACCGCTTCCCCCTCTTTTTACCCCCTCTCTTGAGGTGTTCTTTCTGCCCAACCCTTCTCTACCCAACTTCTCCTCTACGTCCTACTCCTTACGATTTCCTCCACAACCAACCTTACATCACCCAGGTAATACATGTTCCCTACTAACGACAAATGTACCCCATCCTCCAGAAATAATGCAAAATAAGTAAATGATCTTCTGGTGCACCAGCATTTGCACCTCCCAGGATCCGCAAAACGTCACCATCTCCCTGTTAATCTGTTTCCTCTTACTTTTTGCTGCACCTTTATTCACAGCTTCCCTCCATACGCTTCTTGACAATAACTTGGCCCAAACCAACCACACTTTGGACCATAGCTCCTTTAACCAACTCAGGTCCCTTTTCATCTTTTTTTTTAGCAGTGACACTCCCGTATCCTTAACTAGATCGTTCTCCCCTGCATGCTAAATTATTGCTGCCGGAACACAATGACATTCCCTCAAACCCGCTAGAATAGGCAGCAGTTGGTCCCACCTAAGCCCCCTCACCCGCGACCATCTCACTAAAGCAATGTTATAGCTACATCCCAATTGGGTCCCGAAAATTATTTTTGCTGCACCTTTCCCTGCCCATTTCACTATGGAGTGTCCACATATCCAGATTGCAGCAACTCACCACTCCTCTGTGCCACATCTGAAAAAGAAAAAAAAATCATGAGTCTTCTCTTCATCAACTACATCACCCCTGATCTCTTTCCTTTACTAACCAACCCCATTACCCAGCTCTCTAATGTATCCCTTGTATTTTGCCAATTTCCATTGCCCCAAACTCTTAACCTTCTCTTCAGATAGACCCATCCTACTACCTTCCGATGTCGCCCATCCTAAAAGAATGAGTACCAAAATCTTCAGCTCTCTCCCCCAAAGCCAACAGAACCCTTCTTGTGACCCCCAGATCTTGATCTGCCATCACCTCAGACCCATTGTCATGCTGGAAAACCAAACCCTCTCTTCCCTTCCATGTTTCCTGCCACAATGCTCCCCCACCCCTCACTGGACACAACTCTTTACTACCTCTATCCAGAAGCACCCAAAAGCCCTTTCCTTTCTGATCCATCTTCGATCTGCAAATCTTTATATCTATGCTTATTTATAAGTGTACATCTTCCCACCGTAAACCTACTTCACCTCCTCTCCCCGCTACCTGTTCTGACACCCTAAATGTCCCAAAGAACAACCAAATAAATCAGGTCAAAAATATGTTTCTCTCCCATAATGACCAGCACCCTCTCCCCCCAAAACCTTGGACAACCTCAATAACAGGGCCGCTGAAACTGGTCTCCTGCTATCCATACCCTTCCTTTTTTGCATTGCCAATCCTTCCAATATCATATGTGCCATTTCACTGCCACTGGGCTGAAAGCCCCAAAACCATTACCTGTAAAAAGCAATGCCCGCCAATTTCCCGCTTTTGTTGCCCTGGACCAACCCCTTGTCCATACACCCCAGTATAAAATCAACCACAGCATCCCTTCTTCTCTCCTCTGCATCCTCCATATCCTTCCAACTGCATGCTCCCCCTTTTATAAAGTCCAACCATGTACTATTGTATGCAGTCCTAGACGCCGGGGCTAGCAAACTCTGCACTAAGCACAATGCTCTCAGTTTCCTAGCCACCACAGCTCCTCCAGGATCAAATGCCCGCTCACGCCCACTTCTGGTGCCATTCCACGGAATCTCTGTCACTGAAAACGAGATAATGCATCAGCGATGCCACTATCTTTCCCTGGCACGTGCATTGCTCTAAACAGCACATTCAACTTCATACATCGCAGTACAAATTCTTTCATTAACCTGGCTATCCTCTGGTCCCTAGCTGAGTGCCTGTTCACAATATTGACAACTGCCTCATTGTCGAGGTTAAAGATTACTCCATTATTCTGCAACTCTCCACCCCACAACTCCATTGCCACTAATTACAGGAAAAGCTCCAAAAAGGTTATGCTCCTTCCTCCTCTCTGCCAATGCTCAGACCACTTTTCGGCACACCACTTGCCCCTCCAGAACACTCCAAAACCTCCTGAACTTGTCTCGTCTGAAAGAACTTGAACTTCCCACAAAACTGGGTCCCCCTGCAGTCACATTGACACCCCATTAATTTCTTCCAGACATCTTAGCAAAATCTTGCAATCCTCCCTGACCTCGCCCGACAACCTCACCCTGTGGCCCCCGCCATAGAATGTGCCACGTTTCTACAAAACATGCGACCTGAGGCCACTTCCCGACACGCAAAATTGAGATGCCCCACAAACCTCTGCATGTCCACGAGTGTCATTTTCCGGGCCGCAATCGCCTTCTCAAGTAACCCTACAGCCTGCTCACCTTGTAGTGCGGCAAGCATGAGGTCGTGACCACAGAATCCAGTTCTATCCCTAAAAAGGTCAACACCACTGACGGCCCTTCAGTTTTATCCTCCACCAATGGCACTCCCAATTTCATCATCAATGTCTGAAAGATCTCTAGCATCATCTGACATTCCTGTTCTTTGCCCGCCCTACTGATGAAAAGAAAATCATCCAAATAATGCAACACAGACTCACAACCTGAACTGTAAGTAAAAACCACAGAAAAATAGCTAAAAAGCTCATACAATGCACATGAAATTGCACGGCCCATTAGCAACGCTTTGTCAACATATATTTGCCCTTTCAAGCTGCATCCTCAGCAGCCAAAAATCTCCCGGATGCACCGGTAACAAACGAAATGCTGCCTTGATATTGCACTTGGCCATGAACACCCCACAAGCTTCCCTCCACACTAAGCCCACTGCCTGAATGACACTTGCATAGGACACCCCACAATCTTCTGGTGCAATTAAGTCATTCACTGACATGCATTCCGGCCATGATAAATTCCTCTAAAGGGGACAACACCAAGTCACCCGACAAATCCGCAAACAGCCCTATCACTCTGCCAGCTGCCACCTCCTTGTGCAGCTTCACTCTCACCACTTCCAAATTCTCTCGAGCAGATTTAACATTTTCTGTCCACCGCTACATCTTCGGACCCTGATAACCCGACTTAAATCCCTTGCGAAAACCTTCCCCCAAAATCTTGGCCCCTTCCATATCCGGGTAAAAAAGGAGCCCCTTTTCCAGAACCGCATCTTTAACTGGAGTATAGGCCTTTCCCCACAACTCCTCGCCCTGCCCCACACCCCCTCTCTCTGTCACCTGTTTGAAAACACTGTGTAACCGAATGCCGTCACACACAACGGATACATTTATTCCTAAATTTGCACACCGTTCTTGTGCAGCTTTCCTTATTGAATACCCAGCATGGTGATGATGGCTGACCACTGCCTCCTCCTTCCTCCCCCTCTGAGGTGGGGTGACCAAGAAAGGGCCAGTAAGGCACTGGTAAACTACTTGCTGTATGCAGCATTGGTGCTGGACGCGTGGGCGCCATCCACTGTAGCCATAGGTCCATGTCGATCTCTGCACATAACATAACGCTTGGCTGTCCTCACCCATCTTTGCCTTACATTCTTCATCGTATCTCACGCATGCAAATACCACAAAACTCGTAAAGGCTTTTCTTATTACGTCCATGTATTTTAGCAACGCTACACACCTCTCGGGGGAGCTTTTCACAATAAACATTTGCATATATAATAAATTCTGATGTCCAATTTTCAATTGTCACCGGTACTCTTGGTCTTGCCGACAACTCCTGCTCTTCTTACTTGGACCCTTATTTTGCCCTTACCTCCCTGTTTAAGAGTTTAAAAACATCCACAAACTCCCCTGCCCATATTTTTACCTTTGTCGCCACCATCAGATGCGCACCCAGTGGCTTTGTAAAGCCCATATTTGGCCTTCTCCATACTCTCAGGTGTCCTCTACCACCCCTTGGGCCACGGCTCCGCATCCTTGTCCGTTTGTACCTTCACTGAGGAGACACTACTTACGCTCGCACTCACCAATGCCCTTGCGGACACCCCCTCAATTTCCCCCCCTGCCCCAATCCCCCACTGTGTGTCCCCCACCTAGTACCCAGCTTGACCCATTCCACCGACCACTCCCTTTCTTGCTCAGCTCTTTCTGCTCTGCCCTCACCTATCCGTGTCATCCTGGCCTCCACACCGACACTCCTCCTCTCTTTCCTCACCAGGCTCCTGCTGCGGGGACGAAAAACATCAGAGTCTCCAGGCCAATTTCCCTGCTGTCCTCTTGCACTCCCTTAACCCCCAGCCCCATCTTCCCCCTCAAACCTTAGATCCCTCTGCACCTTTTCTCTCCCCCGCAACTCTCCTTGCTCCTTATCCCCCCAAAGCACACCACTCTCCTCCTCGAGTTGATCCTCCCCTGTGAAATACCATTTACGTTGGGAGCGTACACTTGGGCCGGGCAGATCCTCTTCGGACGAGCACAGGGTATCCACCCCACTGCTCCTTTGACGTCTTCTCAGCGGGGTCACGCCAACCCCTTCCTGCTCATCTCTTCTTGGGAGAGGGGTTCACTCCACCCTGTGCTCGGCCATGCTAGGGGCCATACTGCGCCCTATAGGCTGTCCTCTTCCACCTGCCGGAGGGGCCGCTCTCAAACCCTCTCCTTCCACATCCTCTGTGACCACGGGGCAGTGCCATTCCCTCTGCATACCACCCTATTTTGCTGGGAGGTCACTCCATACCTTCCCCTTGCTTTCTATCTAATGGGGGCATTTCTGCAGGTATTTCCCTCCTTGTCCCCTCTGCACCACCGTGCCTCCTGTGTCCAAAATCGACCCTAACATCCTCACTAACTTGTACTGCGCCCACTTCTGCCCCTATTCCTCCTCTGCTAGCAGCCTCCCCCGGCCCATCCGCTCCCGGCAAGCTACCTATCCCCCGCTATTTGTTTGTTTGTTTCTTAATTTGTAATGCGCACCAGACCCGAAGATATCAGTGTGCAGAATGCAGGAAGATACAAGAATGCTTTCAACTTACAGTTACATGGGTTACAGAAGTAAGTGTACAACGGTTCCCAGTGAGGTGCCACTAGGGAACTTGAAGCAAATATATACATACAAAAATATACATACAGAAAAAGATCAAGATGGTCTAAAATTACATAATTTACGGTGTTAATGTACAACATATTCAATTGTTTGCAGATACTTTATACAGTCAGTACTGTAAGGCAAAGCTATGATACATGCATGTGAGGGACAATCAATGGGATCGGTTAGTGGTTGTTTTCTCTGAACCATTTAACGGTGTTAACTGTGAAGTTAAGAAACATGTGATCCGCCCTCAAGGATGGGGGGAGGGAGTTCCATAATTCCGCAGCTTTGACCGGGAAGCTGATCCCCCCAGCTTTTGTCCATTTAAACCTTGGAACTACTAAGCAATCTGAGTTAGCAGTCCTGGTGGGTCGGCTGGTAATTCTTCTGTTAATTCTCTCCATGAGATAGAGAGGGGCAGCATTGTTGAGGCATTTGTGTGTCAACGAGGCAGTTTTGAGAAGGATTTTGTCACTAATAGACAACCAATTGTTCTCTCTCCTTGCCTCAGAAATGTGTTCTCTCTAGCAATGCCCTGTGCTGTTCTCAGGGCATTGTTCTGGAGAATTTGGATCTTATTAACAGTGTGTTTACAGCCACCCAAGTACAGTGAGTTACTATAGTCCAACTTGGATAGAATTAGGGCTCTGGCAAGTATGGTACAGCTATCTTTGGATAAAAAAAGGTTTACCGGCTACAGGTGTATGCGGAGGCAGAGGCCATGGCATTGACCTGTTTAGCAAAAGTGAGGGTGGAGTCGAGGTAAAAACCAAGAGTTTTTACCTCTTTAGCAACTTTGATAAGGTTGCCATCGATATTAAATGAGGCATATTTTGGGCCAAGTTTGTTGAGGTTGAGAGCTGTACCTAGAATGAGGATCGCCTTTTTGTCATCATTCAAGCATAATCCATGGGCGGCCATCCATGCTTGGACAATGAGGTATATTTTATTTACCAAGCCACATCCTTGTCATAATCCCCAGTAAGCGGTATGAGGATCTGGGTATCATCTGCATAATTAGTGTAGGTGACACCCAGATGATCCAGATCATCAAATAGGGGCTTAGTAAATATATTGTACATTGTGGGTGAAACGCAGGAGCCCTGCGGCACACCACATCTAATAGGAATAGGATCAGCCACCGCAGATGGCGAGAAGACTCTCATGGTCCCATTGCTCAAAAACAATTGAATCCATACTATGGTATCCTGAGCGAAGTGAGCCGCTGAGGCAAGGTGATTGCATAGTGCTTTATGGTCCACCAGGTCGAAGGCCGCCAAAAGGTCAAGGAGGAGTAGCAAGGCTGTTTTCCCCTTGTCCTTAAATTCGTCGATCTGGGTTTTAACATCAATCAATGCTGTTTCAGTGTTGTGTCGGATTCCCAGGAGCTGATTGGATTCTAAGTACTCCTGTATCTGCAAGTAAGCCAATCGGTCTAATATCTGCTCCCCCACTCCTGGTTGCCCGCCTCTGTATACCCCTCCTACTCATCCTGGCCCTTTTGTCTCATACCACCCACCTCCCTGCTGATGGGCTGCAAGCCACCACTGCTGCAAGGGCCCTGTCTGAAGCCGCTCTGCGCTGTGGCCTCCCCTCCCTGCGTACCTCCACATCTGTAACCTCTTGTACTGCTTTTGATGCCCTGCTAATAATGCTAAGTGCCTCCAGCAAAGACTGAGCGTCCAACAAACCCCTTGACATAGCACCCTTATTTGCCTTCCTGCCCCAAGAAAACCTTGAGCCCTTAATGACCCAACCACCACTTAAGAAAAAAGGCACAATTATCTTTTACAATCACCCGGCAAGCTAAATCTCCTTGCTCAGGGTTAATTTCCTATATCTGTTTGAAATGGGCAGTCCCTAAAATACTGTTACCAAATACCTAATGTCCTTTCTGTATAAATGCCCCTGCTCCGATCCCTATTCCCTACAAATGCCTGACTGCCAGCCACCTGCGCAGGCACCCAGGCCAGCTATTCCCCTATATAATAAAGAAACTTACCAGTGACCAACAGATTCTTTTACCAAACAACTATACTGTGACCTGGCAGTTTCTTCCTTTAAACCCTCTTATTCTATTTATTACTTGTTTTTTATTTTTTATTTGCCCCCGCCCTCCCCAAAGGCCCCCACAGCCAGGGAGCACCAAGCCTGTCCCTTCTCCTACAAAAAAACACCACACGGTGCTAATAAACACCTCCCTTCACTGTGTGCCAAAGGAAGAGAGGAAGCTGTGCACCACACTGCCCCCTGTTGGACAAAGCCGCGCTGCACTCCCAGACCAGAGGCAGCAGCAAAACTCCCCAGACACGCCACACACCGTGACCTACAAGGCCTCCCTGGGTCCTCCTAATAGCGCACCCGACCCCGCAGCCCCACCCCACTAGAAATATTGGCCTGGACCACAAGGAGAGAGCGGAGCAGGAAGCCCTCAGCCCTAAAAATTGGCCAAGAAGATGACGTGCAGCAAAAGGGGGGCCTTCGTTCCCAAGCACAGGTAACTAAGGGAGGGAGGGTTGGGGTGGTGTTTTACTTACAATACTGCCCGAAAATGTAAATCTGTCTTTAACGTTTTTTAACTAACCCGCCTGCATGTGCACCCAGCCCCCAAACCACAAACCCTACCCCCAACGGACCAAACGCCACCCAAACGACAAGGCACCACAGCAGGGAAGGCTCGGGAGCAGCGACTGGACAAACGCTACGTCTTAAGCATTGCTTGCTCGCAAACCTTCCCCACCCCTTATATATTCCCCAGGGACGGCGCTCTATGTGCAGGCCAGCGCGCTGGCCTGTGCAGCGCCCAAAAACATCCCGGGGGGAAACGCTTGTGTGTTCCCCCCGGTGCCCGCCTTTGCCCCAAATATAGTGCATGCAATTCCATATGGTCTCATTCACCCCACAAACCACCCACCCCTGCTCGAATCTACTTTTTTGGTAACATTAGTGTTAGATGGCATTGTAACACATATCAAAAGAAATCAAACTGCAGAATCATTACAGATGCAGGACTGCTGACCAGGTAAAGGGCACAAAAATAGCCTTCCATGCCCTTGCAGGCATGCCTAACGTGATTGGTGGTTTGGACTGCACACACGTGGAGCTGGTGGCCAGGCATGCTGTGGAGGCAGTGTACCACAACAGGAAACTTTTTCATTCACTGAACGTGCAGATGGTGTGTGATGCCCACCACCTCATAACCTATTGCTGTGCAAGATTTTGCGGGTCAAAGCACGACTCCATAGTGCCTCGCAACTCCACACTGCCTTGGTACAGGGCACGACACTGTGGACAACATACCTGGCTGCTGGGAGAGTCTAACTACAAGGCCATGTGCAGTGTTGAATTGGGGGGCATAGCATACCTGGCTGCTGGGAGAGTCTAACTACAAGGGCATGTGCAGTGTAGAATTTGGGGCATGGGCAGTAGACATCAAAACATACCTGGCAGCTGGGAGAGTCTAACTACAAGGTCACGTGCAGTGTTGTATTATGGCCCAATATGACACCTATGACCATTGGATGTGCACACTGCATGCATTAATCCATCATTACTCCTACTGCAATTTCATCAAACGATTACAAAACCTCCATGTAAGTAAACCCAGACATTGAAGGGGAGATGACCCTACTCAGTGTTGTGAGTGCATGAAATGTGCAAGTGTGTAGGCGTTACTCAAGGTGCAACACAGTAGTAGCATGCCAGTGTACACGGCCTTGACAGGCGTTGCTCCATGTATGAAAAATATCCAGTGCATACATAACGACATCTAATAAGTACAGTGATAAACTAAAGAACTACATGTACCAGAATGCACCACACCATAGTGACAATGACAAGCACAAACACAGTCAAGCAAACCCACAACTCATGATGCACAGACAGAGAATACTGAAGCTCCCCCCCACAAAACACCTTTTGTCTGCACACAAATTGGACAGGTACACTGCCTGTGAGAACCACACAAGCATATCATTGAAATGTGTAGTACATGAACATATAGCTGGAATTCATTTGTAACACATTCATGACATTTACATCAATTCCATGTGTGTCAGTTGTACAAAAAGGGTCTGAGGTCATGTTGTCTGTGAATGGCCCATGTGAATGCCACTGCACAACACACGCCCGACGTGCATTCTGACAAAGTGCCTTTCTGGTTCCCGAAAATGGACATATGCTAGCTAAACTCAATTTTGCTTCTGCATGTTTGTCTTCTCAAATGAACACTAAACAGCCCGTGCCACCATGAAATTACCAGGAAATTGACATGTACACTTTCTGTTGCTCCCGTGCAGGAGACGCTGGGTATACCCTGATGCCATGGTTGATGACCCCCATCAGGCAACCGCACAACATCCACGAGCAGGCATACAAACGTGCCCATGTACGTACTCGCTGCACCATAGAACAGACTTTTGGCCTGTTGAAGGAGAGGTTCCGCTGCCTCAGCAGATCGGGGGAGCACTGATGTACAGCCCTGAAAAGGTTAGGAAAATAGTGCTTGCATGTGCCATGTTGCACATCATGTGCATCAGGCTCAACGTCCCCCTGCCTCCCGACATGGACATGCAGCCACCAGAGGCTGAGGACGACAGTGACGATGAGCTGGCTATTGCACAGCACTGCATTGGCAAGGATGGACGATTTGCACATGAAGACCTCATACAGCACTACTTCTGAGCACCTGTCACACCGATGGTACAGGACATCTAGCACACTGGGCACTGTACATAAATAAATTCACTCACACTGAAAGATCAATGTCCAGTCATGATTTCTTTTGCAACACCAAATATATTGTGTGATAAATGATTATGTACATTTGTGAATAGCCTCAACTCACAATACTATCCCACCCAATTATCCCTCCCCACACTGACTCCCCAACTATCCCTCCCCACACTCCCTCCCCAACTGTCCCTCCCCAACTGTCCCTCCCCAACTGTCCTTCCCCAACTGTCCTTCCCCAACTATCACTCCCCAACTATCCCTCCCCTTACCCCTTCCCCAACTATCCCTCTCCACGCACCCTCCCACAACTGTCTAAAGCCTACTCCTGTCCTGTATAACTATGTACATTTGCAAAATCCCATGACAGGGCACCTATGGATCCATGGGCTATTTGCGGTCCCTTTTATGCTTTGGTGTGTGGCTGTGTGCAGGGCGCGACAGCCGCGTGGAGCGTTGCCTTGGGCTGTTCTGCAATGAGCTCCCTGGTGTGCTGCTAGTGGAGGGAACCAGTGGTGTTGACAGGGCCTTCGATCCAGGGAGTCCTGGATCGAAATGGCCAAACTTTCGGCAATCCAGGACATTTCACTGTTGGCCTCCCTTTCCCGATGTAAAATTTGTACAATGGCATCTGTGCATCGCCCAAGTGCCTGTGCATTCCGCCTTGAACTGGCCTGCACACTCTCCCGCATCAGCTGAGCCTCATTAAGGTGCTGTTGCACCAACAAAGTGAGAGCATCCTGGCGTTGATCCATCTGTGTGAGGCGCCCTGCTATGTCCCTCATATTGTGGAGGGGTGGATGTTGGGGGCTCATTGGGGCCAAGAGACTGACAGGAATGTCCTCTTCATAGCTGTGGTCTGTGTCACCAGTATTGGGTCTAGTCTTGTCACCAATGTTTTCCTCGGGACACCCTTGTGCAGGTCTTTGCGGCTGGGCTGCAGGTGCCACTGCGATCTGAGGTGGCTGGGTTACAGGTGCCACTGGGATCTGCGGTGGCTGGGCTACAGGTGCCACTAGGATCTGAGGTGGCTGGGCTGCAGGTGCCACTGGGATCTGAGGTGGTGGGGCTGCAGGTGCCACTGGGATCTGAAGTGGCTGAGCTGCAGGTGCCACTGGGATCAGAGGCGGCTGGGTTGCAGGCAGGGGAGTTGCTAGGTCTGGAAAAGACCCGGGGCTAAGCTGATGTCGAACTGTTGGGACTGGGGGCTAGCTCGTCTTTTGGCTGTAGCTCCTGAGATTCTATCCGGGGCTACAACCAAAAGATCAGGGGCTATAGCCCCCTTAGCCCCCCCTAGCAACGCCCCTGGCTGCAGGTGCCACTGGGATCTGAGGCGGCTGGTGAGAAGTGGATAGGGTTGCACTTTAATGTCTGCCTGTTGAGGCTGTTGACTCCTGTGTCGAGGTGGTGGTGGTCCTTCTGCAGCGAGGCCTGTTGGCCCTCGATGTACTTGGCTGGCCAGCCTCATTGCCAGATGATGTGCCTGAGGGAGTCAGAAAGGCAGGGCATCAGTGATGGGTGTGGATTGATGAGACAAACAAGAATGCTAGTACATTTTGATGGCAGTGCTGTGTGAGGGACATGGTGGGGGACATGGCATGGTGCACACATGCTTGTGTCAGGGATACTGTGCGTGTGGATGTGTGATGTGAGATCATGGTGTGTGCAGTGGTGCTTCCGTGGTGTACTTGACTTTTCTGGGTAGTGTGTTAGGGGTGGGGCATACAAGCAGTATAATGTGTTGTGGCTGGTTGTGCCATGGATGTGTTACACATGTGCCTGCTGCTTGTGGCAATTACTGCGCCAGTGATAATTGGGTGACATGGGTCATGGTAGAGGAGACAAGGGGGTTGCAGGTTTCCTTGGTGTGTGCAGCTGGTTATTTGTTGGTTGTGTAGGTGCTTGGCACTGACGTGACTTTGGGCCTCTGCTAGCACGGCAGTAACAACACAGGTTAGGCTGTGGCAGGGGAATGTGTGTCTCAGTGCCTGCAGGAGGATCTTGCGCGGGAAATACAGGGGCCCTGCGATATGTTCACTGTGTGAGTGGGGTATGAATGCGGTTTGGGGGCAAGGTGTATGTGGCTGTGTGCAACCAGGTTACAGGGGAGAGGGAGCAGGCAGGGCTGTACTGGCGTTGTGCACGACGTACTTGACATGTTTGGCAACTCTAGTATATGCAGGGTGGATAAGGAGGTTGATGTGACATTGGGGTTACGGGTACTCACCAGCCGCCACGGATGTCACGCCTCCAACCTCCGCTGAACCTACTCCCTCAATTGATTCGAGGGGCAGCAGGTAAGTAACAAGTATGAGAGGGAGATGAAGAATGGGTTTAAGTGAAGAGTATCATTTTGTACAGGACAAGAGGCACAGATGAAGCGTGGGATTGGGAAGATGGCTCTCAACAAAAAGAAAAGTATCCTTTTCCAATGAGATGTACACAGGGCTCTGGTTATTTAAAGTGCAATGTGTATGTGTAACTGTTTTTGTAATGATTGCAAATGTAATTTTTATTGATGTGTAACCTTTAATTGAATAGAAGCATGGAAATGTAAAGTTTACTTGAGATGTGCACCCGTTTAATGAATAGAAGCAGAAATTAACGTGAAAGAGATGCTTGACACATATCTCATACTTGCAAGCACTAACACATCGCCTGCGCTTGTCTCAGCGTCAAGAAAGGTTAGGGTGGCAGCAGCATTCATTTTCAGGAATGCCACAGCACAAAAAAGATGGACAATGGTAAAATGCCAAGAAAAGGACAGCTCCTGCAGGCCTGCCAGCAACCAGCAACCCTAAAGACAAGTCCAGCGTTAAGGGGAAAAGGAAAGCATCATGGACATTTCGAAAAAAGGAAATCCCCATCATATTGTCCCACAGCACAGACATTGCTAGCTCATCACATGAAGAAATCATACAGCAGCAAGGCCCACGCCAGAGCTCATCAAAAGGGGAGTACCGTTCAGTCCATTACTGTTTTATGACTTTTGTCACCATCTTGTTCCTAACAGGACAGCTTAATTAAACTCAAGGATGTACCCAAGATAAAGAGAACAGAAGTGGCAAGGGTTTGAAAAGGTCTATTTTATTGTCATTTTTGTTGTGTTTTTTTTCTCTCTCTCTCATGTGGTCAAGAAGGAAAAATGGGACAGTTAATGCTTCAGAGAAATTAGGAGAGCACCAACATTATAAATGTCATCTGGAATAGAAATGGAGTGGGTGGTAGGTATGGAAGATGTAAAGTAAATTAAAGGAACATATAAATAAAAGGAATTAGTAAGTCTGTAGGCAATGATAGGGTGTAATAAAGAAAATGTATATACATTTCGAGAAACTCACCAGGTCTTCTCTGTGTTTTAGATGCAAAGGGACTTTCAACTGTATGCCAGGGCGATGTCCAGCAGCCGACCCAGGCCACCGAGCCCAAGAGCAATCAAAGAAGGCATATTGCCAGGAGGGCCTATGGGACCACGCCTAATGGCAGATGCCACGAACTGGGACACAGGAAAAGCCCACTCATTGTGTGCTGCCCAACACCTATGGGTCCCCTACCATTAACACTCTCCCCATGCAGTGACTGTCTTATTATGCTGTAGTTGGACTTAAGGTTCTTAGACATAGAACAGTTTGTAGTAAACATGGTGCCCAAGCAAAGGACAAGGTGGACTGGAACTTGAAAAGGAGCTATTGGGAGATAGAAAAGTGAATTTGGGGGTGGCAACCGTTAAAAGGAAAAGAGGGATTTTTTTTTTATTATAGTTCGAATGATGGGTCCCACTCTGAATGCTGCAGCGTCACCTAAGCGGCCTCCCCTGCTCGTGTTGGCAAGGGTCACCCGGTGTACATCAAATATCCAAAGTTTTGGGTTACTGGGAGAATACACATGTGCAACCTGTGGAATTGCACCGCCGGAAAAGATTGTGGCTCTGATTGTTTTGTACTCTGTTGTCTCTACTTCTGTCCCCTTTTAAGACAGTAACAGGGAAACATAAAGATACTGATTTTCTGTATTTAAATGGAAAGTAGCGACTTTACCCCTTACTAGTAACATGAAGAAATTAAGTAGCTTTAATAGAAGATTATTGTTGATTTAAAAGAGGAGAAAAAAATATATATATATGTATATTACACAGCCACGTTTCCATAGGAAGAGCACTTTTTGGGGCGTCCTATAACTCCGCTCCCCCTTGATGAATCCTCACCAAACTTTGCAAAATAGTTATATGGGCCACTCTGAATGTTTCTGCAAAGTTTGGTGAGGATTCGTCTAGGGGGGGAAAAGATATAGGGGGGTCCCAAAACGTCTTTGTTTCCCATAGACTAATTGGGGGAAAAAACTTTGCGCACGGCTACAGGCCAAACCACTGGACGGATTTTCACCAAATTTGCGGCAGGGGCTTGGTCCCAAAGCGTGCTTTCGTAAATTTGGTGACAATCCATGCAGTACTTTTCTTTAAAATTACCAAAAAGTAGGTCTAAACAAATTAGTGATATCTATGTCTGCTCCGCGTTCACACTTCCCTGTTCACTCTGCGGACAAGATACCGATTGGCTAAGGGGCTGGCGTCATGACCGCGGACATGCAACATCTCTGCCAATTGGCTGCAGTGAGCCGTGTTCTGCGTCAGATTGTTTGGGTGCGCCCGACATCTTGGATATGCCGACAGCGGAGCGGCGACCAGCAGCAACATGCTATTTCGAAAACTATTTTGCTGTGCCAGGGTGCTTTGGGAGGTTCAGACAGTAAGAGATGGGTGAAAAACTGTATTTGTTCAGGCGGTAGGTGGTAATGATGTATTCCCTATGCCCACCTTGTTTAGGATGTTTGTAAGTACAGAAAATGAGGGGTCTCATAAGGGTAGTATTTCAGTCCGTGCTGTGCGCAGGCAACTTGAAACTGTTCTAAGGACACGCGTGGTGTTAGCGAACATTGAAATTGAGTACATGCCGTAATTAAATTATTTTTTTCTATGGGTGTGCTATTGATTTGTACGCCACCATGGGTGTGACATGCTGTGGTGGTTGTGGCCAGGGCCTAGAGTCTTGGATGCATGGCTGTAGGCCAAAGGCCATACTTCCAAGACTGTAGGCCCTGGCCACAACCACCGCAGCATGTCACAGCAATGGATACACCTGTAGTATTGCTTATCGATCAGATGGTTGTGGGGAGTGTGTAGAGTCTTGGGAGCATGGCCTAAAGGCCATGCACCCAAGATCAAAGTTATAAGCACTGGAGGTATAAGCCACTGCACACCCATACATTGTAATATCTCTAGACATACAACTAGGTGTCTAGCCTCTGGCCACAACCACTGAAGCATACCACACCTATAGATACACCCGTACTACCGCACATCACTCAGGTGGTTGTGGGTGAGGGCCTGCAGTCTTGGGTGCATGGCGCAGGCCATGCACCCAAGAACAAAGATATAAGCTCTAAAGTTATAAGCCAACATGGGTTTTATATAGTGTGGTGGTTGTGGGCAGGAGGTAGACTTTTCGGTGCATGGCTGCAGGCTGTAGGCCATACACCCAAGAGTTTAGACCCTGCCCACAAGCACTGCAGGATATCACATTCATACATCACACCCATACATTTGATTATGTATCTGCTAGGTGTGGGCAGGGCCTAGAGTCCTGGGTACAAATTGAGTACATGCTACAGTTATAATGTTTCATTCTATGGGTGTGCTAATGATTTATAAGCGACCATGGGTGTAATATGCTGCGGTGGTTGTGGCCAGTGCCTAGAGTCTTGGGTGCATGGCCGTAGGCCGTAGGCCATACTTCCATATGTATGGAAGTATGCATATAACATATGACTCTAGGCCCTGGCCACAACCACCACAGCATGTCACAGCAATGGATACACCTGTAGTATTGCTTATGGATCAGATGGTTGTAGAGAGTGTGTAGAGACCTGGGTGCATGGCCAAAGGCCATGCACCCAAGAAGAAAGTTGTAAGCAATAGAGTTATAAGCTACTGCACACCCATACATTGCAATATCTATGGACATACAGCTAAGAGTCTAGACTCTAGCCACATCCACTGCAGCATACCACACCTATAGATACACCCGTAGTATCGCACATCACTCAGGTGATTGTGGGGAGGGCCTGCACTCTTGGGCCGAAGGCCATGCTCCCAAAACCAACTTTATACGTAGTGAAATTAGAAGCCACAATGGTTGCGATATGCTGTGGCGGTTCTAGCCAGGACCCAGAGTCTTGGGTGCCAAAGACTGAAGTCATAAGCAGTGAGGTTATAAGTGAACATGGGTGTGCTGTGGTGCAGTGGTTGTGTGCACGACCTAGTAGTAGTGAAATTACAAGCACCATGGTTTTGATATGCTGCGATGGTTGTGGGTAGGACCTATAGTCTTGGTTGCTTGGCTGTAGTGTGTAGGTGGTAGGTTATACATCGAAGACGCTAGGCCCAGCCTACAGACACTGCACCATATTACTGCCATAAATTAGACGTGTAGATTCAAATATGACTATAATTGTACCTACTGTTTACTTTGTTCAGAATCCATATATGTCTTACATGACGTTAGTACTTGGCGGAAATATCCTTTTTTAATTTCGCTGATAAAAGACAAAAGCATGTTAATGTTTGCATTTTATGAAGACTTATTACATTGTATAATAGACAGTTTAGCTTTTTTCTTTACCCCCATATTTAGTTTACAAACCAGTGTACTGTGTATTTTGCTCAGTTTCTGTGTTTGTTTTTCAAATCCATGGGTCTGGGGGAAAAAAAATCCTTGTTGGATTAAAAAAAACTTTATTTGCTATGCTACAAACTATTTCTTTGTTTTCTTTGAGTGTTTCCTTGTTCTTTCTGATTAATGTTATGTTTCTTGCCTTGTTGCAGATTTTTAACAACAGTTAGATACCTATTGGCGTATTCTAACTGTGCATTGTTGTTACGGATCGGTGGTATTCATTTATCTTTGTCGTTGTTATACACTCATGGGCAGTTAGATACCTGTTGGCGTATTCTAACTGTTTATAGTCTTTTACTTGATTTTTTGGTAATGTTGAAGTAGACATTAGTTATTAAATTTTGGCTTTGCGCATTTGTAAGATTAGCTGGCAATCTCTGCTTTAGAGTAATGGTGCTATCATTACATTCCAACCATCCACATTTCCTTTTAATGTATGCAGTGTAGTGACCTGCATTGGTTGTAGCTCCTGCGTGGTAGATTCTACCTATTGTTGTAAAGGTTTTCTTTCCAAGTGACACTTGACCGTGTGTGAATCCAGTCAGCTTGCAGTTGTTTTAGGTACCATCTGCATTATAACGTAGAAGCATAAGTATTATGTAGTTACTATGTGTTTGTATCAGTAAGGTGGAGCTATTGTCTGAATTGCACATAGTACATAATCTGCCATGATTTGCATTCTGTACAAGTTGCTGAAATGGAATGGATTCACAATTAGGTATGGATACATACACAAATTGCTCATTTGGGATTTGTTCCTGTATCACATTGTTACAGAGAGTGCATGTATGTTTCCACATGTATGAAATCTGGAAGATTTCATTTATAGTTATGCTTTTGTTTTCCAGTAATAAGTACATTAGAAATTCTTGTGGATCTTCTTGTGAGTTTATAGTGAATCTCACCACTCCATCACAGTAGTCCAATTATTGTCTTATTCCGTGAACACTGTACGTGTTGTCAAGATTGTTTGTTGTGTTTCTATGAAGGACTAACATTTGCAAACACAATTGGTCTGTACTGTGTAAGTAAATATTGTTAACAATTGGTGGCAATTAAAATAGAATATTCATTGCTACATTTACATAGCAACTTACACCAGTTTCATTTGAAAATTTGAATGGACCAGCTAGTTCTGTATCTGAGTGCTTTTTTCAGAGTTTCTGTTCCTTCTTTGAAGAAGTACCTGGTTTACTTTCCCTAATAGGTTCTTCTTTGCTTGTGGTAATTGATGAAGGTTTAGCTTATTTTGTTTTCTTTGAAGGATTTGCCGTCAGATTCTGTTGCATTTCTGTTTGAATTAGTTTTCTTTTACCACGTTTTACTTTTTCTGGAACAGGATATTGTTTCAGATGGGGGGTGTACAGTGAACGCAGTCTATTGTATTCTAAAATGCAAGGAATATCAGTATTCAGTTTACTTGCATCAAAGTTGATTAGAAATAGACCGTCAAGTGTACGTAAGCGTGATAGTGCTACGTAGCTGATGCCTTCTTTAAAGACTGTGTTTCCTATGTCTATCAATGCTTTGTCTAGGGTAAGACCTTGGGATTTATGAATGGTGACTACATATGCAAGAGTTAGAGAAAATTCTTCTCTACGTACATACATGTCTTTGAAGAGAAGGAATCGAGCAGTTGAGCGCCCTATCCTTTTCATTTCTAAAAGTTTGTCAAAGCGAATATTGACAAACCGAATGTTGTTGTCATGTGGGTTTGTTTGAAAGCCAACAACTGTACCCAGTGCCCCATTAACTAGCCCTTGCTCCACGTCAAAGTTACGTTTGAGCATTACTCTACAATTTAAGGATAATTTTAATATTTTTTCCAACCCATCTGGGTTGGAGATTGAATTTTCTAAGCTATTTAGTCTTGTTGTGGCTTGATCACACATGGGTAGTGTCATACCATGTACGTCTAGTTTGTCTGTGGCGCAGCACATTTCCATTATTGGTTGCATTTCTTTATTTAACATTGTTTCATTGAATTTGAAACAGCTTGCAAGAGTTGGCATTAAGGCCATACAATTGACATTTTTGTGTGCTAATTGTTCCATAACATCAGTAGCATAAAGTGCATAAAGTGCCATAAAGTGCATAAATGTGCCGGTTTTTCAATATTGCTTGTGCTTCTTGAGATAGTACACCGACTCTAATACTTTTTAAGATGTTGGCATAAGTGAGATCTGCAGATTGCCGCATGTTTTCTGTTAATTCTCTGTATTGGAAATGTTGCCAAAGGTTGACATTTCCTATGCTGCCAACAGTTTTACGGCAGAGTTTGTGTCCTAAGGTTTTAAAAATAGGTTCACCTTTCACTGGTGTCAATTGTAGAAGATCTCCGAAAATGATAATGTGTTTCCCTGCAAAGGGTTCTTTGTAGTTTGTTATAATTACTTCTTGCAATCTGAGGTGAATCAAAGGCAACATTAGGTTGGAGACCATGCTCACTTCATCTATTAGCAGTATTTTCACTTGTTTTAATGCTCTGCGTAGTTCCATTGCAGCTTCTGCAGAAAGTTTGTAATAGTCTAATTTGTTTTGGTGTTCTACTGGGATTACTACAATCAGTGTAAAGTGACACCGCCTATGTTGTAGGCAGCTAAACCTGTGGGGGCAGTTACAACAGCTGACAGTAGTTTGTTGTTTGTCAATTGTTGAAGGAACTTGCTGATGATTTTGATTAAGAATGTTTTTCCTGACCCAGCTTCACCACTGACGTACAGCAGTATAGGTTTGTAATTTCGGCAGGTACATTCTTTATTTTCGTGTTGTACACCATGTGAAATTTGTTTTGTTACATCTTCTAAATTGGTGCGCTGATCTTTGTTAAGTTTTGCTTGTTGTACAGTTAAGTCTTCTATATCTTCTTGATAGTGAGACATGGTGTTTTCCACTTCTGTCATAGCTATTTCTGCCTCATTTGCTATTAGTGGCTGTCATAGTGGTTCTTGGCTTCCTGTTACAGAAGGCTGACTACTGTCGGAAGAGTCCTTATCTAGTTGGGCCTGAAGTTCTTCCTCGTATTGCTGTTCATTGTGCAAAATTGTTTCATACTGCGTAAAGTTCACATGGGTGATAACGCTTTCGTTTGCTTTGAAAGCATCTTCATAGCAGTCATAGTTATCTAGTATCTCTTCCTCTTTTCTCCCTGTTTAAAAAGTTGTAGCAGAGACATGTAATATAGTTCTTTCTGTTGAGGAGTTTTTAATGATAATTTAACATGATAATTAAGCTTAGTTTGGTAAGTTTCACTAAGCTGCCTTCACAATCTGTCACTCTATATCTACCTTTGCTTTCATCGGGTTTTATATTATTTTTGTATGCAAAGTTTTGAACTATGTGGTATAGACACATGCTTTCCAAATGCTACTCCTGTTCGGATAGTATGTGTCCAGTAAATTGTTTTTTTAAAATGTCTTGGCTGTTGGGATCATTTCTGGCAATTGTTTCTATGTCCTCATATGATTTCAGAACTCTTTTTCTAGATTTAGCAGGACCAAGACTTGGCCATACTATGTTGTCTTATTTTCCATCACTACCGGTTAAACGATCTGCCGCTTCATAGGCACCACATGCTCTATGAGAGAGCATTTTTATGCTTAGGGTGTACAATTTCTGAGATATTGTTTCTATGTCCTCATATGATTTCAGAACTCTTTTTCTAGATTTAGCAGGACCAAGACTTGGCCATACTATGTTGTCTTATTTTCCATCAGTACCGGTTAAACGATCTGCTGCTTCATAGGCACCACATGCTCTATGAGAGAGCATTTTTATGCTTAGGGTGTACAATTTCTGAGATATTGTTTTTTCTAATGATAGGTCATCCCAGAGGTCTTGAATCTCTGTTTTTTCTGCTTTTGTTAAGTAGGCTGTAACATATCATGCAACAGCAGTGGCATTGTCTGCAATGTACTGCACATCTATGTTTGCATTCCCTAAGAGGGCAATGATTGCATAGTAATCATTGATATATTTTGATTCTTCTGTTCTTTTTATGTAATACGTGTTCTTAGGTGATTTACCCTTAACACTATGTCGAACTGAAGACATGAAGTTGTTCACTTCACCTGTCTCTGTAACTGGTCTAGCGAAACCCAAGCGGCATTTGGTGTAGTATTTCCCTTTGTTTTTGTATTTGCAATGACAATATTTGCCACATTTGTATCTTTGAAATTGTAAAATCTGCCCTTGCAGGTCACTATGTGTCCGTTGTGAAGGGATTTCACAAGTGACATATTTTTGGATGAACTGCAAAACAGTGGCATCAGTGTGGTGACCAAATTTAGGTGCACCTTTGATCCATAATAGCATGTGAATATGTGGTGCTCCTCTCGCTTGGTATTCTTTTCTCCAAAAGAATTGTTGCACTTCTCCAAGGGGAGGAACAGTTTTATTGCAAATAAAGTGTAGCATAGCAATGAAACGATGGTGGAAATATCTTGACACATTAACTGGATCTAGAGAGCAAGGTTCTCCAGGTGTTAATATATCTATGTTGGTTTTGTTGTTGTTTGATATGCGTAGGAACTCATGTAAATCTTCCCATGCATATTCTGCACAACTTAGTGTAACAAACCAAGTCGGTGGTCTAAGGTTTCTGATTATACAATGTACGTCTCTGTGCCATTGGAACCAGTATTCTTTTGTACCACGCATGTTTGCAAACAGATTTGTTATACTTGATTGTAAAACCTTATCTTTTTCTTGTACTTTTTGTATTAATTGCATAGCTGACATATTTTGTAAGTGAGTGCCAGATTTCAAAATGTTTGCAACTCCGTAACATAGGGTTGCTAGTTCACTTTCAAAGAGTAGGTGGAATATGTATTCCACATTTTGTCTAAATCTGGGATCTTGCGAATACATTCTTAATGAGCGGTATTCTGATGCCGTAATCTGAGTGGGTCTATCATCGTATCTTCCACCTTTGTCAGTAGGAAATAGCAGTGGAAAAGCATGTGCTTCTATACTTTTTTCCCATATGCTCATTGGTGACCCTTTGGTTTGTCGCATTTCGTAAATTTCTAGGGCATCATCTATGCTTTCATTGGAATGCAATGGATGAATTGTGTAATGGTCCAAAAGAGTGGATACTGCAGCAGGATCCGGAAGTTCAAATTGTCCAGTTTCTGATGACTTTTGAATTATTTCATTTGTTTCCCTTAAGCTTTCTTCAATATTTATTTCCTTGGAGTATTCGTTATTGTCTTTTACATATTGCAAGGCTCGTCTAACTTTATGTAAGTACACCAGTTGTTGCCAAATTTTTTTGTCTTTTGTTGGAACACCATTTACCAAGACAATTACAGAATGCTCTATTGAATGTTGCACTCCTAGAGTGTGTACATTTTCTGTTAGATCTAATGGCAAATAAACTACTTTGCCATAAATGCCTTTCAACAATTCAGAGGGAGGTAATTTTGCTGCATTTGGTTGAAGGCGAATAATTGCTTGAAATGGGTGAACTGTTTGAATTATGATGCTCTCATACAAATTGAGTTGTTGCAGGGTTTTTGGTAGTGGGAACAATTCCAAATTATTTGTGATAGCACTGTTGTCCAGTTTTGTAGCGCAGTAACTGCAACATATTAGGGGTTCACTTATTTGGTATTTGTTTTCTGATAAAAGGTAGAGAGCTAACTCAAACCATTTTGAATCTTCATTGTCTTCTATTTTGTATGCTATGTCTATATTTTTTGTGTAACTTTTGTAAAACGTTCTGCGGCAACACACACACACATGGTTTGGTACTTCAGGCGATGCACTTTTAAATGTTAGTATTTCTTTTTTGTATGTGTGTAATAGAAGGTTGCTATGTACAGAATTGTTGTTAGTCTGTTCTAAAACTATTGCATTTTGTAAGTGGCTTTCACTTCCAAAATATTTTCTCTGGATACGGTCAATTTCTTCTTGTAGGTATTTGGGTGTACCATGCAGAAGAGTGTTATTTAAATTGGCTAATTCTGAAGCTGGACTTTTAGCATAGTATATTTTGTACACTAGATTTCTTACATTTGAATGATGTATTGATATCCTTTTGATATCATGGAAGGTGCTTTTGCAAATAGGTCCTGAAATGCAGGCTAATGAATGTCCTTGTAGTCCTGTGTATTTGCGCACTGGACAGATAGCCATATTTTGCAGCACTTTCATTTTAATTTTGTCTTTACCTTTCACATACTGATTGAGGAACTGACGTAAAGATTTGAAAGATTTGTTAGGAATGGCACACATTGACGTGCACAGCCATTTGTATACTGGACGGTCTGGTTCAGTCAAATAGAGAGTTTTCAGGGGATACTTTTCTAAGCAGTGTTTCTTGTTCTATGATGGTATTATTGATTTTTTCATACCCTCATCCACTGCTATGGATGGCAATTGTGTTTGTTTGATTTTGATTGTATGCTTCTTCATTAAAATATGGTTCTGTGGTTGTTGTGTGACTCCATTCACCTCCACAAATATGTAAGAAGTTATTGTTCACATTCCATTTATTGATACGTTTCTTTTGTAGTTTGGTACTTAGTTTTGTTAGTGGTTTCATCCTATTTAACACTAATATAAACAACTTCCTTTTGAAAAGGATTGCACGAGAGCTTGTAGGATTAATTTTCTACGGTAGGTTTTTAAGGGTTGAGGATGATTTCGGTCCTCTTATTAGATTCTGAAGGACTCTGTGGTGAAACATTTTTGCTAAAATACTTTTTTTACAATGGGTTCTTGTTACTATATCAGGATTAATAGGACCATTGTTGGCAGTACTGGTAGCCATTTTTTTGTGAAGAGTTTTGTGTTTTGTGCCACATTTTGATGGAGGAGGTAAAGTTTCAATAGTTGAAGCTTCCTTTGTTTCGCTAAACAACTGTATTAGCTGTTTTGCTCCAACGTTCTCTACAAACTCTGCTACAGATGGATGCTTAGGTTGGACACTTTAATTTTTATTTGCTCTGTTTCTGCATTCCTTTCTATGGACTTGCTTTTTGGTAGGCATTCTTTAGGGTCTGTTGAAAAAAAGAAGGCATGGTTTGGTCTGTTGTACAATGTATGTGTGCTGTGTGCATGCGTGCATGAGTTTGATGGGGAAGCTCTTTGTGGTGGTGTGTGAATGTGCATTGGCCTCTTACAATGATTTGGGAAGGCTATTTTTCTGTTTGTATACTACTACAATGTGCTTCAGATGAGAGTACAAAGTGAGCTAGTGGTGAGGAGAAGCATTAATAGTAAACGTAATGGTATAAAATTGAAAAAGCTATTTGTTTTCTAGTACTAACATTCTAAGGCTTCTGTATGTTATTTGAGTTCCAAAAACAAAGGGATTTGTGAGCCATTCTGCCTGTTATTCTTTGTTTAATAAATGGGGATTTGTGGGTAGAATGGTTCAGAAATCAATGTTTGTTTTGGTGTGCAAATTAAATAAATAATTCACACAGTCTCTTTGAGGAATAGTTAGAATTTAAAGGTAGTACTGTGCTTACATTTTTTTGTGGAATGACCAGGTTTCTTCGGATATGTCGTTTGCAGTGTAGATGCTGTTGATTTTCAGGAGAGTAGTCTTCACTGCGATTGTAAAAAGAAGAAGTTAGTAACTTTGTGTGTTTAAAGCAGTGATGTTACTGTACATGTTAATTTTGCATCTTTCGTCAGAGTATTTTCCTTTGATATTTCAACACAGTGCATGTGTGCATTTCACTTCACTATGCGCTGCCTTTGTATGTAATTTGCAGTATGTTAGTTGCACGTGATTCAGAAATGAGTACAATTATTAGGAAGATGTCACCACAGCAATCGGGAGCGTTTATTTTTCTCATAAGATCACATTGGAAGTAGCATTAATGTAGGCAGTAAACAGTAAAAAATAGTGACATTTTCTAATGGAAAATCGAGTTTCGCGCTAAATAGGGAGGGTTGTAACGTATGTATAGGTTATGCGGGAGACAGTAAGAAGTAGTGCGGTTTGTCAATGAAAAATTTGACATCTTGCACTTAAAGGGGGAGCGTTGGTATGTATTGCAGATTTAGTGGCATTCATTAGTTTAAATGAAATCATAAGGGCTGCACATGTTCTCTGATTAAAATATGCATACCTGTACTTTATACTCATGCATGTGCACATGCATGGAGCTGTATGTAGAAATCTGCGACACTTGCACGGTAGTTTTTGAAGTAGGTGCTTTGCAATGATATGCGACTTGCA
Organism: Ambystoma mexicanum; assembly: GCF_040938575.1. Lineage (NCBI taxonomy): Eukaryota > Metazoa > Chordata > Amphibia > Caudata > Ambystomatidae > Ambystoma > Ambystoma mexicanum. The sequence continues at coordinate 312,241,219 of NC_090921.1, forward strand.
TTCAGAGTGATCAATAGTACATTTAAAGGGCAAAATTTTGATGACGGAGTCAGATGTAGAGATGTTGAATGTGATTGGTGGATGGTTGTGTGACTGCTTAGCTGTGTCCAATGAGGGAATGGATTCGCGAGTGATGTGGAAAGGGTAGAAGGACTGGCTAAGAGTTATGTGCTGCACGTAGACAACGCTTGTCCGCGGGTAGGGCGTGTCACATACGGGGTTCTACAGCAAGTCCAGCATGGAAAGGGGACAGTAGGCATCAGCCAATCAGATGTTCACATTGCTCGTTTGTGTCGAAAGACGGTGCGTATACTGAAGGTGGCAAAGTTGGAGAGGGTCAGGGTTTTGGTGCATGGAGATATTTTTGTCCATGGTTTACAGCACTAGGCCGAAAGTAGGCATGTGGCACACAATTTCGATGTGAGAGGAGTGGAGGTGGTGTGGAGCGCTGAGACTGATCGTAATGTTGCAGCAATTCTCCAAGTTTTCAGAGACATGCGTATGATGACCACTCCTCATCTGGTACTTTTGCACTACGGTGCTTGCCATTTGGGCTACATGAGTTCACGTACTTTGTTGGAAGATTTGGAACAGTTGGTTCAAGCAGTCATGAACATCTTTCCAACTGCGAAAGTAATTTTTGCTGGGTTACTCGCTAGAGGAAAATGGGACAACAGTTCTGTTTTCTGTCCTGATCAAAGTATTGGGAGGTGTAACATCAATCGCGGCATGCATGCTTTCATGTTACGAGCTGGTATGTTTTTCTGCAGCCACAAGAACATTGTTCCCAGTAATGCGGCTTATTTTGAAGCAGATGGTGTTACGTTATCTTCTTTGGGAAATGCCATCTTCTTTTGGAAGGTAAGGCTTGCTTTGGAGAAGGTTCTTTAATGGTTGTAGGAGTAAAGTAAGAAGAAAAAATATTTTAAAAAACCAAATAACAGGTGTCTGTAAGACATCTGCCCAAAAAGAACAAAAATGCCTCTTTTCAGAGCCCGCAGTAAAGGGAAAAGGGGAATATTTAAATGTACAGTCGCCACGCTCTAATCATCTACGTGTCCATGGACATGGCGATAGTTTGCAGGCAGCGCATATTACCAACAGGGATTCTGAGGTGGAGACGCATGCAAATGAGAATGTGCGAAGGTAGGGATTGGTCAGTAAAGTTCAGTGGGTGTGTTCTAAACGGAGAAATTTAGTGAGAAGGTCTTTTCCCGGACAGGAGACCAGTCAGCCATGGCTCTGTGTGCTCGAAAACAGATTATCTGGATTTTGGGAGACTCATGGATACATTGGTTGAAGGTGCATGGAGAAAGTTGCGGTCTAAGTGCAGATCTTGGATTTCCTCATGTGGAAGTGCACTGGCATGGCGTGCGTGGAATGAGGTGGCTGGACCTGGTACCTCTCTGTGCTACTTTACAGACAGAGCGTCATCCTGATATACTTATCATTCATTGCAGAGGAAACAGTTTAGGCCATGTTTCTGGAATTTCTTTGCAATTTGCAATGAAGGAAGGACTTGCAAAGGTCATGGACATGTTTCCAAATTGCCAAATAGTTTTTTCCCGTATTGTACAAAGACAAATATGGCTGCATTCTTCTGCATTTGGTCCACAAATGGAGAAAGGGAGGCGCAATGTCAATAAGGCTGTTTGTGCCTTTCTAAGAGATGTTGGCATGTCCTCATTCCACAATGAAAACATTTTGTTTCGCAGCACTTTCATTTTTCGCAGAGATGGCGTCCATCTCACATGCTGGCAATCAGATTTTTCTTCGCAATGTACAAAATGCAGTGCAACCTTTTTTGGATTCATAGTGACCTATTTGGCAATCCGTTTTCTCCAATCTACAGTTTTTGAAACACACAAAACACCACCGAAAGGCTCTTTTCAGAGCCACCACTTACTCCCAGCGAAAAGTCCATTGGTTTTGCTATTCTTCCACCCTCCATTTTTGCGCATCCTACGAATCTCTGCTGACTTTTTGAAAGATGCGCGGGGGCCTACAACTGTCACTTGATAGTTCTATTGTTAAACTGAGAAAGGCGGCTTTGAAAAGAGCCTTTTTTGTAATTTTTGCTGTTTTCCAGTTTACTGCTTTTGAGCACATGACACACTAGGAGAGGAGGGCAAACGAGGGTAAGGAAGGGACACCAACCACGGGCATAAGAAAGGTCAGGTGGAGAGAGAAAGATGTAGGGTGGGCTTTATTTAGGTAGGGGGCAGTTCTTCTTGTGCTCCATGACCATAGCCTCAAAAGCACTTCGAAGACTCTCCCCCCTGCAGAGTACTGCATCGCAGTACATGCACAATATTGTGACCCTCGAAAGGTAAGGATCAACACCATCGTGAATGGCTTGTGAGGCAGCTGGAGGGATGCGCTCCCCCACAGGAGTGTCTCTTGTGGTGAGAGGATCGGACATGGAGGATGCTGTGGAGGAACTCAATCTACTACGTTCTTCACATGGCACCACCTTGCGAATGTCTGCACTGTGGAACGAAGTTAGGTGTCGCTTCATGGTTGTCGTACCAAAGCTGTACGCACCAGGTCTCCCGCGACTCAGCACCAAATGGCACTGGTTACACCTGACCAGGTTCGCACGTGCTTTTGGTACGTCCCCAAAAACGGAAAACAACCGCCACACCCATGACTCCCGGCGAGTGCTTGTAGTGCGGAGTTCCTCCACCTCATTCTCTTCTTCCTCGAACTCTACATCCTCACACATATTTCCCTCTGCAGGCCCTTGGGGAGGTGGTGGCGGTAGAGGGTTTGGGGGTGGTGATGAGGCTAATGAAGCAACAGTAGCCATGGATGCCATAAGGATTAGTTGGCTAATGGTCGCTACAGCAGTAAAGGCAGCACAACTCAATCTACTATAGCCAGAAGCACAATGAAGATGAGGTTGGGGTTGTGGCCATTTATAGGGGAGGTGTGGCTCATGACCATATTGATCACTCAAAAGTGTTGCAAAAATTCTAAACAATACATTCAAAGGTAGAGCCATTGTATCGGACATGTGAAAAGGTGATTTTATACTGTAAAATAATTTACCATGTTTGTAGAAGTTCTTTTGCAATGTTGCGGAAGCAGACAAACTGCGCAAATTAGTCCACACGCTCAGCATGGGTGCGGTGACATCATGACATCCTGAACACATCCGCGAGGAAAATGGGTGCCCGCTGGACAGCAAATGCACAGTAATGGATGTGCGCATGCACGCAAGTGTTCTACGGACAATGTTCGGGTCCTGAAACTAAACAAAACTGCGACACAAGTGAGACGGACAGGTAGGGACAGGCGCGATGTTCGCAGTTCTTATGGGTGTAGTGCGCATGTGCGTACATGATCTGCTGACTGTACGGCCAGGTACAGTGTCCTTAGGACACCTCCATTTTGTTTGACTACGGACATGCCGGCCACCGCGCCTGTTCTACGGACAGTTCCATCTTGGCAGCGGGTGATACAGACAGGTATAGTGTCCCTAGGACACTCCCATTTTGCTCATTTACAGACATCCCGGACACCTAGTGTGTTCTAAGAACATGCTTTATCTCGTTTGTGAGCGGTACGGAGAGGTATAATGTCCTTAGGATGCCCCATTCTGTTCATTTACACACAACTTGAACAGATGGTGCGTTCTAAAATCAATTCCATCTTGGTTGCCATTGGTACGGGTAGGTGTATTGCCGTTAGAACATCCATAGTCTATTGCTTACGGCTAGCTCGAACAGGCACGCTGTCTGCGGACATTTTAACTCTTTTTAAAAAAAAAAAAATCCTCAAACCCTTCCACTACAACTAATATAAAAAAAACTTTCAATATCCACACACACACATCAATCAACAGAAATACAGGGGGAAACAGATACTGAAACGAATATCTGGGAATTAGGGTTTCACACAGGCTGGTTGTGTGGAGATGATTTGTGAAGGGATGAAGGGATGGATGTTTCATCAAAACGTTTATTTTCTTCTTGAAGGTTTGGGGATGGTTCACTTGGAAATGGAGAAGGGGGGCAGGTACAGGTGGGACAGTGATAACGTATTTTTCCTCTCACAAATTCCTCCACAAATTGTCTTAAACTGTTAAAATTGTCATTTAATGTGTCCATTTTCACTTCTATCCTTTTCAGCCTGTCTTCCTCTGTGTCGTTTGTTGGCCTTTCTTCTTTTTTCTGTTAAAAATAAATATATATACGTTAAATGCCCATAAAATACTGACCATTAATTTTCTTATGCAGAGTAGTGTGTACCATTATTATCGCTATCTTCGACATTTCACCATGCGGAAAATTCTCCTCCAGCCACACCAAAGTACTGTACATTTCTGTGTCAAAACAACAGAAAGAAATGATTTTTTCTGCTCCTCATACAAAACAAGTACACACACATATAAGAAAAATGAAGTTCACTTACTATTTTGTTGTAATTTGTCTTCGTTGTACTGTGTGCGTCTACTGTCACTCCTGGCTGCACAGTTTCTGTGAGGTAATTACGTTGGAGGCATACTTTTTTTTGTTATGGTATAATCCATTTCATTCTACATGGTTATTAAATGCATGGTTATTGTTTCAGACGTTTAGGTTTACCTATTTATTTATTAGTACTTATAATGTCTTTATGTGTCCTTTTTCAAAGTTGTCCATTTTTAATATAACACAACAGTACAATTTCAGATACCCCCTGACTGTTTGGGTACTGTTGACCTTGTCCGCGCCCGTCCGCAGACAGGCGCTCAGTCCGTGCCTTTCAAATATCAATATCGAGGGGGTTCAGTATGTTCTATGTAACATGTATATAAAGTAAGGAAATTATACTACATATCTCCCAAAATCACATGATGAAAGTGTATATTCAGCAAAAAAACTTTATTAACGAGATGTTATGATTAAGTTCCCCTTCTAAAAACCTATGAAATTCAGTTTAAAAAAAAAACTTTGTTAAAGGGGTGTTATGGTTAGGTTGCCCTACTAAAAACCTGTAAAATTCACTAAAAAAATACTTTGTTAAGGGGACGTTATTGTTAAGTTGGCCTTCTAAAAACCTGTGCAATTCACTAAAAAACTTTACAAACGTGCCATTATGGTTCAAAGTAAAACCGAAAAACCCCTGAAATTCGCCAGTTATGGTAGGCTAAGCAACCATACCTGCCCCCACCACTGTGCACTGCTAACACTATATATATGTCTATTCAGTAAAAACTTTGTTAAAGGGACGTTATGGTTCACATAGTAAAACGGAAAAACACTTGCCATTTGCTAATTATGGTAATCTAAGCAACCATAACTCGTGCCACCTACATGCATTGCTAAGACTACCACCCAGGACATCAAAGATGACATCACAAATGTCACTGGTGACATCACTGATGACATCACATGTCTGGCTCCCTCTTTTTTCCTTTAGTGATATATCTTAGCCAGTAATACTTAGGAACAAAAAAATCAAAAACTACTATAGTTGCACTAATAAAAACCTATGAAATTCAATGGAAAAACGTTGTTACCGGGACGTTATGGTTACAGGTAAAACCGAAAAACCTCCGAAAGTCGCCATTTATGGTAAGCTAAGCAACCATAACTCGCGCCACCACCGTGCACTGCTAAGACTAACACCCAGGACATTTGTGATGTCATCTTTGATATCGTGGGTGTTAGTCTTAACAGTGCATAAGAGGTTTTTCAGTTTGACGTGTAACCATAACGACCCTGTAACAATGGTTTTCCATTAAATTACATAGGTTTTCTATTATGGCAACTTAACCATAACGTCCCCTTAACTAAGTTTTTTCATTGAATTTCATAGGTTTTTACTAGTGCAGCTTAACAATAACGTCCTGTTAACAAAGTCTTTTCATTGAATTGTATAGGTCTTTATTGATGCAACTTACCCATAACGTCCCTTTGACAAGTTTTTTCATTGAATTTCATAGGTTTTTATTAGTGCAACTTAACCATAACGTGTTTTTTTCAGAGAATTCCATGGGTTTTTACCAGTGCATGCTATTTTCCTACAACTTACTAATATCATACTTACACCAATATAGCAACGTTTGTGTCCAATTTACACTGTTTCACCCTAAAACGCTGCCATTTCCCACCTTCTAGCATAATTTTTAACACTTCTATACATTTTCCACTGTTTTTGCTTCCGTCGATGTAAACGAACGTCTGACGTCACTGTGGACCTTCTGGACAGTGCTACGTGACCATACATAGAGTCAATGTGTTTTTCCAACATTTCGATTAGCATTTTGGGTTATGCTAATGGTAATAATGTGGCACTCATCCCCCGTTCCAGTCAGTGGAACAGGGGATAACGGCCCGTCAGCCCAAGTTTTGGTCCAAGCGAAGTGTGTCTGTGTGCGCCCTGATGCCTGCAGGTTTTGGCGCATTATAAATAAATAAATAAATAAATAAATAAATAAATAGCACCCCGGTTCCCAAAGCGGGAACACGGGGTGCTAAAAAATAGATGTTTCTTCCTATAGCGTCCGGAAGGAAAATCCTTTTCCAAGATGGCCACCATGAAAAGAGAAGGTGGGGCTCAGTACAGAGCTCCTCTTCCCTTTCGATGGCAGCCTGCAGAAGCCGAAGTCAAAACCCTATGACCATATTACCACAGGCACATTTTATTTCCCTTTCAAACTTATCCTACTTTCGAATAACTTTATCACATAGCCGGTCCCAGGTGGACATGGCCATTTTAACACAATATTTCCACAATTTTTCATCCCTCGCGGTCAAGACCAGTAGACAGATTGTCCGGGTCATGACCTTATACCATAACCCGGACAATCTGGCCACTGTCCATGGCCAAAGGCTATACCTCAGTCACCAAAGGAATATCACTATTTTTTGTGCCTACATTATGACACTGTCAAAAAATTAAACACAGGCACATTTGCAAAACCATGCTTTCAGGTCCTTCTCAATGCTCCTTACACGAGTTTGCTTGAAATCCACCCAGGTATTTTTTCCAAAAGTGTCAAAATGTATGTACATACAATAGTCATATAACTTAGTCATATAACTTAGCCCCCAACTTGACATAATCCTTTCAGACTTTACACAAAAGTTCAAGGTTGGGTCTATAATCTTTCTGAAAACTTTTGGCCACATTCGTCAAACGGCACCAAAGTTATAAGCCATCTAAAAATGTTGAGACCCCCTCTACTTTAGCCCCCTCTTGAGAAAATCCCACCAAACTTTACATACACATGTATAACTAGATTTAAAATCGTTTTGCAAACATTTGTGCAGATTCGTCAAATGGCACCACATGTATAAGCCTTTTGGGACCCCCCTATAATTTCGCCCCCACTTTACAGAATCCCTCCAAACTTTGCAAAGCCTTTCAGTACCAGGTCTAGAATAGAATTCCAGTTTCAATGAGTCGTGCCAAAGTTATAAGCCATCCAAGAACTGCTCCCGAACATCTGAACGGGATATGGCCATATCCCATCCACATCACCCCTCAACTCCCCAGAGATTGTTTGATAAGTTTTACAAGTGTAATGTTGTGTTTTTTTAATGTTTTTACAGCGATGTCCGTGGACATCGCTGATTTCCAAAAATCCAACATGGCGGGCATTTACAAAAAATCTGACGCACTTCACGCTTTTCACCATTGACCCCGGACATCACATCACCCTCCAAGGCAGAGGTCTTCAAACTGTGGGGCGCGCCCCCCAGGGGGGCACCAGAGCCCAGCATGAAATGTAAAAAAAAAAATAATAATTTTATAAACTTTTTTTTTCTTAGATTGGAGGAAATGGGAAGGGGCAGCTCACATGGTCAGACTGGACCATAAAACGGCATTAGGCACCAATGCAAAAGTGTCCTGCAGTTGCAACTGGATATTCAGTCTTTTAGTCACAGACTGTTTGAATAGTACACAAGGGTTTTTTTTTTGTTGAAATGTAAACAAATTGTGATATTTAAAGAATATTTATTCAGCAACAATGGTCAAAACTACTAGCTGCATAGGGAAGTAACTCCTCAAACTGGCCCACATTGGCCAAAAAAGTGGCGCATTTTGACTGGCCTACACTAGCATTTTGCATTTTTGGTACAGTCATCGCCCTATTGCCCTATAGGCCAGTCCAAGCCTGCCGGCTCATCCATAATGGGTGAGGGGGCATCCACCCACTGGCCACCTCACCCATTATGGAGGAGCCAAGGAGCCAGCCCAGTGAAACACTGAGCACTGCCTCAGCTGCTTTTTCCAGCTGAGGGAGTGCTCCTGGGCTGGCTGAACTGTCAAAGGGAAACACTGTTTGCCTTTGACAGTTCATTTCCCCAGCCGCACATGATCACTGAGCCATGCAACGCTGAGGGTGTTTTGCTTCGCCAGCCTTGCATAGCTCATTGGAAATGCTGGCTGAGGCACTGCATGTATGTATGTTCGAGGGGGTGCTCCTGCGCCTCCTCGCACATACGGGCAGAGCAACCTGGAGCGGGGCATTTTAGCAACCACGCGTAGGCCCCTGCAGAAGGTACGCGTATGGCGATTTATTTTTTATTTAAATGTGTATGGTTGTGTGTATGCTTGTGTTATGGGACTGTGGTGGGAGCAGGATGGGCAGCAGCACTGGGATAGTGGTAGGCGTAGGGTGGGGAGAGCCGAGGGTCTGTACTGGGAGTAGGGTGTGGTGACGACACGCAAAAGTTGATAGCGATTTCTACATACTGTCCATCTGGCACTTTTGGGGGTGCCCGGCCTGCCCAAACTTTGCTAGGGGGGGCCCAGGCCAAAAAAGTTTGAATACCACTGTTCTAAGGCAATCAGATGACCTACATTTTGCGTGTTTGTAAATAAACTACTGGACGGATTTCCACCAAATTTAGAAAATCACGCTTTCGGGACCAACCCGCTGCTCCTACCACAAATTTGGTGAAAATCTGTCCAGCGGTTTGGGCTATAGGCGTGAGCAAAAGTTTTTCTCCATTCATTCTATGGAGAAGAAAGCATTTGGGATACCCCCTATAACTTTGCCCACCCTTGACGAAACCAGTTTTTTCATTGAATTTCATAGGTTTTTATTAGTGCAACTTAACCATAATGTCCCTTTAACAAAGATTTTAATTGACTTTCATAGCTTTTAATAGTGCAACTTAACCATAACGTCCCTTAAAATAAAATGCAGTGAAATGTATAGATTTTTATTAGTGCAACTTAACCATAACGTCCCATTAACAAAGTTTTTTCAGAGAATTTCATGGGTTTTTACCAGTGCATGCTATTTTCCTGCAACTTACTAATATCAAACTTACCTAATATAGCAATATTTGTGTCCAATTTACAAAGTGTTACCTTAAAACTCTGCCATTTCCCACCTTCTAGAATCATTTTTAACACTTCTATACACTGTTTGCAACTATTTCAACTGGTTTTACATCCGTATACATCTACGCACATCTGACTTCATTGCGAACCTTCCGGACATTTCCACATGACCATACGCTGCCGCGCTGCATGATGACGTGTCTGAGAGCCTGTCCGCACTTCACGATATGATCCATGCTTCGCGGACAGTTCGGAACTGCATTTTCTACTGATCTAGGAACTTTCAACTTCAAAATGTCCCTTGCACAGCTCCTGTACCTATTCCTACTCATTATCCATTAACAATCTAGTACACAGTACATATGTTTAGCAAAACTGCTATTTATCTTAAAATGGCATCAGCTAATGCCATGCCTCCTCCCCAAGAGCCACCCCCACTGCTGTAATCAAGGAGGATGAGAAACACTGCCCCTACCTTAGAAATAACACACAGGCAACATTTTCCCCTGTCCAACTGCCCTCCATATTAGTGTTTGGGGCCTCTTCCCTCATTTCCCTCCCCACCTTTTGTTCTAAGCTCTCCTGCCAAAAAAAAAACATGAAAACTGTCACGGCCCTCGCACAAAACCCCCTCTGGCAAACCCATTGGCCAGGTGGAGTCAGGACTCGGGCCTCTAGAGCCTGGCATCCTCTTCAAAAGCCATCATGGGCCCAGTCCTGGCACCTATGGCGCCAGGCCCATACACCATGAAAAATAATGTGCTTGAGAACTACTTTATGTATTGTCAGCCAACATGGAGGCATCCACATAGCTTGGTTCCTAAGAACCAAGCTATGCGGTCTAGTGTTTTGGGTGTGGTAGCCTAGGAACTACTTTACCTGGACTATTTTGTTGGGGCTATTTAAACCAAACCAGAGTAAGACAACACCCTTTGCGTTACTTTGCAGCTTGCAACGTGATGCTCACCGTGTCCAGCTATTCCCTCGAACCTCGGAGAAGCAGAACCTGCAAGGAGACAAAAGGAACATCATTAGCAGCAGCAGCTTACCTGCAGTCTTCATCTTTAAACACTCGCAGCTATTGAGAACAGCTTCCTCGAATCTACACACCTCCCAGACAGAACGACCTGAAAGAGGAAGATAGAGGCAACATTAAAGAAAGCAGTAGAGACATTTACAAATTACGAACTGCTCAAAAGGCTTACCTGGCTTGTCGCCTCTCGGCTGGCACCACTCCGGACATTCCACTCGCGCTGAAGAACACTGCGACCGACAAGGAAGGAAAACACAGGTTAGCAAAGGCAAGACTTTGCAGCGCTGTGCATATCGCTTACTTACCGCATCATAGCGCTCTTAATGCGCCATCATGTACCAAGCGGGGCTCAACCAAGCCAGTTCGCTGCGCTGAAGCTCCGCATACCTAAGGGAGAAAAAAGAGACATTTTAAACAAAGAAAGGCATGCAGGATAGCAACAAAACTAAAGAGCAGCAATAAGACCTACCTGAACAATATCAAACGGGCCAGCGTCAGTGAAGTAACTGGACTGCACTCGCCCATGATAGACAACGCGCCCCTGCAAAGAAGGCAGGACGGAGAGCATGCCTAATTCTACCACAAGGTGAGGAGAGGGCGCCAGAGGGCTGAAATCATACGGGGGTGGAGGGAGGATACTTACCCCAGCCGGTCAGTCTTGAACACAGTCCTCCTGTATTTTCAGGCAGAACCTTCCCCACAGACCACATCAGGGAAAAGCTGAGAAGCATACCAGCAAGTAAGCCGGCCGGGTGGGGTCCTGTGGATACCAGGTGAGCGTAACAAAAACAACAAAAGAAATGTTCCTTTAGGAACCACCTTTCACAGTTAAAAAATAGAACTAAAAAAAACATATAGACTCCATCTACTTTACATTTCTCAGTTAAGTACATAGACGCAATAAGATTTTCCAACATTTCCATTTCCATTTTGTGTTATGCTAATGGGAATATTGTGGCGTTCATCCCCCGTTCCAGGGCCTGGAACGGTGGATACCGGCCCAGCAGCCAATGTTATTAGCCTAAGCGTAGCAAGGGTGGATAACGAGGTCTCCAAACCATTATCCCCCCATTCCAGCCCCTGTAATGGGGGATGAAGGCCATTAGCACCCTTTGATTCCCAAAGCGGGAACCCAGGGTGCTAAAAAAACAGGATTTGTCTTCCTACACCAGGACTCCTGCGGCGTCCCGGTGTAGGAAGGAAAATCCTTTTCCAAGATGGCTACCATGGAAAGGGAAGGAGGGGTTCCATAAAGGGCCCCTCTTCGCTTTCCATGGCAGCCTGCAGAAGGCAAAAAGAGAACCCTATGACCATATTACCACAAGCACATTTTTCTTCCCTTTCAGACCTATCCCAATTTCGAATATCTTTACCACAAAGCCAGTCCCAGGTAGACATGGGCACTTTAACCCATGTGTTGTCCGTCATGGTCATGGCCAGTAGCCAGATTGTCCATGATCATGACCTTATTGCATGACTCGGACAATCTGGCCACTGCACATGGCCACATGCTACACCTCAGTCACCAAAGGTATATCACTATTTTTTGTACCTACATTATGACACTTATCAAAAAATAAAACATGGGCACATTTGCAAAACTATGCTTTCAGGATCTTGCCAATGATCCTTACACAAGTTTGCTGGAAATCCACCCATGTTTTATTTTTTCAAAAGTGTCAAATGTATGCACATACAATAGTGATATAACCTAGCTCCCACTTGACAAAATCCATTCAAACTTTACGAAAACATTTTTACCTAGATATATAATCTTTTTGAAAACCTTTGTGTAGATTTGTAAATGGCACCACATTTATAAGCCTTTACAATATTTTGGGACCGCCTCTAATTTTGCCTCCTCTTGACAAAATCCCACCAAACTTCACAAAAACATTCATATCTATATGTATCATCAGTTTGCCAAATTAAGTGTAGATTCATCAAATGGCACCTCATCTATAAGCTTTACATTATTTTGGGACCCCCCTCCAATTTTACCTCCTCTTGACAGAATCCCACCAAACCTGCCAAACTCATTTGGCATCAAGTCAGGAATATAATTTCATAATGTCATGCTGTTTCATTAAGTGGCGCCAAAGTTATAAGCCATCCAAGAACTGCTTTTCACCAACCCTGTAATGCAAATGTTTTTGACTTACTTTTTGGTGGTTAAAAAAAAACGAATGGACGGATTTACACCAAATTAACAAAAGCACGATTTTGAGACCAAGCCGCCGCTCCTGCCGCACATTTGCCCCCATGCCGTCTATGGAAAAAAATAATTTGGGACCACCCTATAACTTTGCCCCCTCCTTGACGAAACCTCAACGAACTTGGCAGAAAAATGCAGAGCGGGTCAACTACTTCTTTTGCAAAGTTTGGTGAGGATTCGTCCAGGGGGAACAAAGTTAGAAGCCACCCAAAAAGTGCTCTTCCTATGGGTTTAGCAACTTAACCATAACTACTGGGCCACTACCGCAGGCCCAGTAATATATAAATATAATTATATATATATATATATATTTGTGAGTACTTGTATGACCAATTTGGCAGACACCACTAATGATATATAGTACCAACATGTGACCAAAGTGGGGAGGGAGGTTTCACAGAGGGACTCCCATGCGATCCCTCCCACATCCCAGGCCACGAGCAACTGCAAAGTTTCTATGGCGGTTCCAGAGGAAGCAGGCTGCACTATGATGAAAGACACAGGAGAAATTACCCCATGAGTACAATTACATGAAAACATGGACAAATGATAGAGGATTGCTCGAACGCAGATGATTTGACAACACATACTCAAAGGCCCAAACAAAGGAAGTACAACACAAGGGGAGGTGCAGTGCCTCGAGGGTGCAAGAACAGAAGCGGGAGGACTGCCCAGATGTCGCAAGAAACACCAGTTAACCGTATATGGACAAGAGTTTGCAAGAGAAGAATAGGTGGAAGGCTGCAGGGATGCACCGCACAAGTGCTCAAGGCAGTTCCACTGGAGAATGTGCAGAGAGAAAAGGATGAATACATCAAGAAGTGGCAAGAACTTTGAGCTGCTTACACGGGTAGAAACCAAGGCAGGCCTCTGTCCAGAATGCCATAAAGAATAACACCATCATGTTGCCAGAATAAAGATTAAGTAAAGAGTGGAGAGAAAAGAGGCTGCAGACGAATCCAAAGGCATGAGAAGAGGAGTCAATATCCGCAGACCAAAACTGAGCCTGAAGCTCACATGCAGGTGCCACCCAAATGAAAAAGAAAATGTACCGTAATGCCATTGAGCACACCAGCCTTCATGGTGCCCCAGAAAGACACAGAAGTGAATGGATGCCCTGAACTGCATGCCCAGCGGAGGAAGAAGAAGGTGCTGAAGCTGAGCAGGGTGAAGAAGAGGAAATGACCTGGAACACAAACCAACCCAGAAGGGGCTGAAGCAACCTGAGGGGGTGACAAAGGTGTGAAAAAGCAAGACACCCTGGATGGCTGGACCAGAGAGGGGACTGTTGAGGGTGACTCAAACCCCCCCAGGCATACCATCAAGATGACGGATGCCACCCACTAAGGCAGCCCCACAGACCATATCCAGATGACTTCACCAAAGTAATCATGAAAAGGCGACATGACTGCACACACCCGCAGAGACTTTAGCCTGGTGCAAAACAACATACATGAACTGCTTGCTCACACCAAAAAAGCGATTATCAGCTAAATGGAAGTCATAGCTGCATTGAAAAGAATTGGGAAAGCACAAAACACAGGGCTGAGGCCTGATACGCTGACTTTTCTGAGAGATGCAAAACAGGCCTGGCAGCATGTCCAGCCCTACCAATGACACTAGGGAAGAGGGCTTGAGTTAGTTGAAAAGATACAGGACCTGCAAGGACAAAAAGGCTGAAATCCCTCCTAAATATCAGTAGAGAAAATCATTTTTACGGTCCCTGAACACGTTACCTGGAGCTGGAGAACAAAGCCCATTCAGACAGATAAGGGTGGTCCCACTAAATTGAAGACAGAAGATGAAAAAAGGCAACACAACATGAAGATGGAGAATGGAGTCTCCTTGGTCAAGGTCCTGTCTGACCGACCCTCCCAGGTCCAACTTGAGTCCTTCCTCTCCTCTATCTCTCTCTCCACCTGTGGTATTCCCCAGGGGTCTAACCTTTCTCCCTGGTTGTTCAATCAATACCTGGCACCTCTCGCCCACTGCATTGCTGCTTTCTGCTCCAACTTCCAGTGCTATGCGGATGACACCCAGCTCGCTTTCAGGCTCCCCTCTGCCGTCTCTTCTCCTACTCTCATCCCAGATTGTCTGTAACAGCCCCTTTTTAAATCTTCCCGCCTCTACTCTCCGTCCTCTGCAACTCATCCAGAACAGGACTGCAAGTCTTGTCCTTGGCCTCAATCCCAGGGATCGCATCTCTCAAGCACTGAAATCTCTCCATTGGCTCCCAGTGGCTGCAAGGATCAAGTTCAAGACCCTTTGCATTGTCAACAAGGCCTTCTGTGGCCTGGGACCAAAATATCTCCAGCTTTCTCTTCGGAAGTATCTTCCTACTCGAGCTCTTCTCTCCTTCACCTCCAACTTCTTGAGGGTCAGTCGCTTTTCCAAGCAATGATTTGGGGGCAGATATCTCTCTTCGGATGGCGCCTCCCTCTGGAACAGCCTCCCTGACTGTTTGAAACTTGAGCAGAACCATCTCCGGTTCCTGAAGCAGCTCAATACTCTCCTCTTTGCTTCAGCTTCTCTCTTCCTCTTCCCTGTTGATCGCCTGTCTGACACTGCACTGGTTACCTGGCTACCCGCTGAACCATGGGCCCAGGTCCCTGCCCTTCCAGTTGCACACCTGCACTGCCTCCTGGCAAACCTGCACTTGGGGCTGTATCTGCAACCCTCCAGTCCCCCCTACCTGCACTTATCTAATATGTGTTGTCGGTACTTAACCCCTGTACTGCCACCTGCTAGCCGCACTTCTTGTTTTCTGATGTTTTGATCCTATGATTTGCACTTGCTCCCCTCCCCTTGCACTTTTCCCCTTCCCTCTCCCCTGAACTTGCGCAATCTCAATGTCACTTGGCCTAGTAAGATTGTTGTCTTGTCCCCCCTTTGTTCCCCTCCCTTGCCTTGTTGCACCTTGAAACACTTGTGTATAGGCACGCTATAAATTTCATATCATATCATACCAAGGTCTGGGAAGTCAGAGAGGTGAAACAATAGTGGGAAGCCGGTGGCGCTCTGCGCTCATCTGCCCCACCCATCATTGTTGCTCACATGCTGGTAAACCTAAACTGACAAGGCTTGCACTGACCTGTCGGGGTGGTGCAAGGTAGAGCTAACAGATCTAGCCAGACCAATAAATGTATCTATCCCTTATAGACTGTAATTATGCCTATACTGTTCACCCAATCCCATTTTGCATAAGAGCGAGGAATGTATCTTTTGGTTGTGAGGTCACTGCTGCTTTAAAAGTCACTGCCCGCCTGTAATGAGCTGAGAGTACATTTGGAGCTGTGGAACCTGGACTAAATAAAGCAGCAATTTGTCACATTTCAGGACTCCTCCGTTTCTGGACATGAGGGGATTTCCCTCGAGCCTATCTCTGTTCTTACAATTCAATCCTGTAACTCTGACCCCATCCTCTGTGCTTTTGTGCAAATAAATCATGGTTGCACACAACCTGTTTGGTCTCGAGTCTCCGTTGGCGTGTGACAGTATTAATTTCAGGCATAAGGTGAACAAAACTCATCGAGTGTGGCTGAAAGAAAGGTCTCATTACGGAAACATGGCATGGGTAAAGGCTGAGCGAAAGAGAACTAGGAGGGGGCAGAAAGTGGAAACAAATGTACAAAAGACAATGAAAATTGGTAGGATGGAGAATTGGGAGCGAGGACAGGTGGCAGGCCACATACAGCCATTTCCTGCCAACTCCGGAAGAGACTTTTTTTTCTAATGTCGAATACAAGGGAAACAAACTTTTCTCATTTATTTTCTGCTGGTAAGCTTTCTTTTTTAGGTCATCTTGCAAAAGAAGATTGCACAGTTAGGGAGCTGGAGCCCTTCTCTGATAGAGGGTAATTGGGGTAATTATGGAGAGCTCATTTAACAAAATCACTCCTCTTCTTGCTGAGGATTCTAAAATTGCTGCGACTGCAGCTTTAATTTTAGAACTCTCGAGCCTTAAAATGGGACCGGATGGCGGTACCACACTGTCCAAAAACCATTAAAACCCTGAACAATTACCCACACCTGTCGACCGCCTCGCCTCCCCCCTACCCCCAATCACCGCAGCTGGTGATCTCGCAGAGTGCACTCATGTGTATTTATAAATTCAGCCGTCAGCGATTCACCCCTATATTTCTGGGACAATGCAAGGAGACTCGTATAGAAGATAGAAATCTGCTCTGTCCTCTGCATTAAGGGATGCATGCACCTGCTGCTCTGTGGAGGAGGTGGGGGCGAGAGGAGTGGTGGTGCTCAGACTGTGGCAGCATGTATATGTGTGGGTGCTTTATCCGTTCCTTGAGGAAATGAAAGCTCGTGTTGTACTTGTTTTGCTAAGTATGCTCTGTGAGGGGGAAGCTTGCCTTGATGTGGGCTGCACTGAACCTGAACAGTGCATGGAGGAGGGAGAGTGGGCAGTGCTGCTGCCACCTATGCAGTACCTGATCTGGGTTAAGCCCATAGGAGCATGCATTGTGTTGCTGCCCCTGCTGTGCGTGCTCCAAATGTGCGAGAACCACCTGCTTATGGTGTACCTGTTCTCAGTGTGCATGGCAGCGGTTCCCTTAATGTTTTTTATGCTGCGCCCCCTTTGAGTAAAAATAATGTTGATAGGGCCTCACCACTTATATTTTCTATTAAAAGCACTCATACTCAACCCTTTTAAAAGTATTGCCCACATCATCTGGACCCTGGGGGCGGGGAATTCGGGGGTAGGCAGCTCCAAAGTATCAGGACAGCACCACTGCTGTAGGTGATGATTGCAGTCCTGCTTATTGGTCGTATCTGGTGCTTGTGTATGTATAAGAAGTGTGTGCTGCTGCCTGTGCTGTCACTGTAATGTGCTTGTTAAAAGGCTTGAAGTTTAAATTGCAATTGCTCAAATGCAGTACCCATTAGATCTGTATGGGAGGAAAGCGTGTACGGGTGGTAACCATGCATGACCTGTTCAGTGTGGGAAAGAAGCATTCACTTTTCTTACTCAAGAGGCGTATACTGTGATGTATATTTCGTATAATGAGTTGCAAGATATAGACATTGTATATATATATGAATATATACATTCAATGACAACACTTTCTTACAGGGAGGTTATGGTTAAGTTGCTCTAATAAAAACCTATGAAATTCAATGAAAAGACTTTGGTAAATGGACGTTATGGTTACATGTAAAAATGAAAAACCTCAGAAATTCGCCAGGTATGGTAAGCTAAGCAACCATAATTCGCACCACCACCGTGCACTGCTAAGACTAACACCAAAGACATCAAAGATGACATCACATAAAATACAAGTATTTTTCTTCCTACACCGGGAGGCACACAGGCGCTGTAGGAAGTATAATCCTTTTCCAAGATGACCACCATGGAAAGGGAAGGCGGGGCTCCATACAGAGCCCCACTTCCCTTTCCATGGCGGCCTGCAGAAGGCGAAGAGAGAATCCATAGTACCACAAGCACATTTTTATTCCCTTTCAAATCTATCCCAATTTCAAAAAACCTTACCGGTGCCTGGTGGACATGGCCACTTTATCCCCATTGGTCGTCCCTCCTGGTCATGGCCAGATTGTCTGGGTCATGACCTTATGCCATGACCCGGATAATCTGGCCACTGCCCATGGCCACAGGCAATACCTCAGTCACCAAAGGTATATCACAATTTTTTGTATCTACCTTATGACACTTGTCAAAAAATAAAACTCCTCCCCTGCCCCCTTACATTCTTCTATGCACTTACTCTATCAGAATTGTCCCTGGACCTAGTATGATAGCAATCTCGTCAGTCGTTCCCCCATCCCCTTACTGTTCCCCACCCCCTCCCTCAAGCACTATCTGAAACATTGTCAGCCCTAGTACGATAGTCGCTTGTTTTGTTCCTCCCCTCCCTTTCTGCACCCCTCTCCCTCACCTTTTGTTTTCCTCCGGCTCTACCAGAATGTCGTCAGGCCTAGTACGGTAGTCGCCTGTCTATTTCCATTTCCTTCCCACTCAACCCCTCCCTTCCTTATCTATGTCTTAGCTCTTGCACTATCTGAAATGTCGTCAGGCCGAGTACGATAGTTAATTTCACATCCTTACTGTTCATGGCCTGTAAGAATGTCTTTGTATTTTCCCTTGTCCTCCCTTGCCTTGAAGCACTTTGAAACACATTGTGTATAGGCGCTATATAAATAAACTATCATATCATATCATATCATATGACATTTGCAAAGCCATGCTTTCAGATCCTTGCCAATACTCCTTACACGAATTTGCTGGAAATCCACCCATGTTTTATTATTCAAAAGTGTCAAAATGTACATAAAGACAATAGTCATGTAATTTAGCCCCAACTTGACAAAATCCATTCAGACTTTGCACAAACATTCAAAGTTGGGTCTCTAATCTTTCTGAAAACATTTGTCTACATTCGTCAAATGGCAACAAGGTTATAAGCCATCTTAAAATGTTGAGACACCTCTCTAATTTAGCCCCCTCTTGACAAAACTCCAGCGAACTTTGCAGAAACTTTTATATGTAAATCTAAAATCCTTTTGCAAACGTTTGTGCAGATTCGTCAAATGGCAACACATTTATAAGCCTTTACAATATTTTGGGACACCCCCTCTAATTGTGTTCCCTCTTGAAAAAACAGCACCACACTTTCCAAAACCATTTAGAATCAGCACTAGAATGAAATACCAAAGTTTCATGCAGTTTCATTGAGTGGCGGCAAAGTTATAAACCATCCTAAAACTGCTTTTCACCAACCCTGTAATGCACAAATAAGCATAGATGCCCCCGAACATCAACAATGTTTGCAAACATCTCAGGACATTGGAGAAGAAACACACTCTTTTTTTGGCTTTTTAAGGACATGTCCCATCCCTTTCACCCCTCACCTCCCCAGAGCTTGTTTGATACGTTTCACAAATGCAATGTTGTGTTTATTAATATCTTTTTTACTGCAATGTTCGGAGACAATGGTTGATGTCCGCGAATCCAACATGGCGGATGTTTCCAAAATTCTGACGCCCTTCACGCTTTTCACCATTCAATAAGCGGGTGCGCCCGATGTCTGCGGCCCTCATGCCACACGATGGCCCAATTGGAGAACCGTCCGCGGACCGAACAGGGAAGTGGGTCAGCGGTCCGAACCGAGATATCACACATTTTTGTTTTACCTACTTTTTGGTCATTTTAATAAATACTACTGGACGGATTTACGCCAAATTTACAAAAGCACGCTTTCGGGACCAAGCCGCTACTCCTGCCACAAATTTGATGAGAATCCATCCAGTGGTTTGGGCTGTAGGCGTGAGCAAAATCTTTTTTCCACTGCATCTACTGGAAAAACTACACATTTTGAGACCCCCGTAAAATTTTGACCCCTCCCCCTTCGCAAAACCTCACCCAACTCTATGTGGCTGGGCCATGTACTTCTTTTGGAAACTTTCGTGAGGATTGGTCCATAGGGGGTGAAGTTATAAGCCGTCCAAAAAGTGCTCTTCCTATGGGTTGAGCAATTTAACCATAACTACATGGCCGCTACCGCGGGCCTTGTAATGTAGGATGATCCATTCAAGCACATGCCACAGCACCACCTAGTAACTATCGCAGGAAGGGGCCCTTACACTGCAGAACCATATCGCCAAGGAATTTTGGGTATGCAAATTAGCTCAAATGTATAAAAGGCTTGCATTTGGGATAAGCTGCATACCCACAATGTCTTGCTGATGTAGCTCTGAACTGGAGGAGAACTTCCATGGTAAATAGGTGGTGCTGTGGCATGTGTGACTTTGCCCAAATGGAGTATTCTACTTTCACATTTCAGGTGAAAGGATTTTTACAATCCTTTTTAATTCCACTATAACTTTTCTGATGTTTGATTGATATATATGTACATACAGTGCTGCAGTATAGT
Source organism: Ambystoma mexicanum (assembly GCF_040938575.1). NCBI lineage: Eukaryota > Metazoa > Chordata > Amphibia > Caudata > Ambystomatidae > Ambystoma > Ambystoma mexicanum. Next base: position 312,261,659 of record NC_090921.1, read on the forward strand.
TAATTTCCATGTTGCGTACCATAGGAAATTGAACAAATGAATTGCTTATAACTTTTGACTCATGCAATGAATTTGGCTAACTTTGCAGGCAAAATTGTATGCATGCCCCCATTCCGCCTTCCCACCCCCTAGACTGGAAATCCTGGGAACGATCTGTTAAAGAATAAAAAAGATATTAAGAAAAGAATAAAACACAGTTTTGGCCTAGTCCCCATTCATTTTCCCAAAGACAAAAAAGGTCAATTTTTGCTCCAGTGCACAGCGAAAACCACTGGGCGGAATTGGACCAGATAAGAAATATCTTTGGCGTGAAGCGTTGACTTGCAATCCTTTGTGGATCTGGGGTTATTGCATCCAGTACTTTTTTAAATATTTGACAGAGAAGGGGGTGCCACCTTCTCCCAAAATCCCAAAATTATATAGACATCTCCCATGGTGCATTGCAGCAGAGAGGCTTTTCGATGCAAGAGATAACCGGGGGTATAACAATGGCTACCCAAAAACAAAAAGGCAGAAACATGCCATTGGGATGTGGAAAGACTGTGAAATGGTATCAGGATATTGGGGAGAGGACACCATGTCACATTTGGGAGTTGGAGGAGGGCTAGGGACCAAGTTAAGAGCACAAACGAGTTCCTCCAGCTGCGGTTATGTCGAAACATAACTGTGGCTGCATAAGAAAACACGAGTGGGAATGAAAGTGCATCACATGGAAACAAGTGTTTGGGGGAGTGGGAGAGGGCTGAGGAGGTGAGGAGGCCTTGAAGGGAGTAGGGGGAGCAGGCACAGATGGAGGGACATTTGGTGAGTGCCTGGGAGGGCAGGGAAGCATTTATTTGTTCAGTTGTTTATCCCGCTAACCACGGGTATCTAATAACTACAAATAACCACGGCTATCTTTAATACATTGTTAATATACCCAGGGTTATGGGGAAAATGTTTTTCTGTAAAATATTCTAACAGCTACGGAGAGATGGGGTTGAAAAATCACTGTGTTTTGAACAGAGGGCATGGCCGAAGGCTGTGGCCGGACATGACTAGTGGCTTGGTGATGTAAAATATACAGTGGCTATGGCCAGTGGCCAATTCGTGGCACATTGAGATGCATATATTGTGTATTGAACTACATATATTACATATTGAAATGTATACACTGTATGCAGAGATATATGCAATATATACCAAGATGTGTACACAGTATATTGAGATGCATCCATGTTATATTGAAATGCATATAGTGCAGATTGAAATGCATGCATTGAATAGCAACCTATATATATATATTATATAGGGAGACATGCAAGATGCATTTTAGTAACTCATATCCACAGCAGGCTGAAATACATGCATGATATAATGAGAAATTGTGTATACTATCTGCTGAGAGACATCTATGCTATATTGCAATGTATCTAATACATAATGAAAAAAAAGAAGGTGGGTGAGGCGCGCACTCCCGGTCCTGGTCAATTGAACCTGTTGCAAAAAATAAGTAGCTGGGTCACATCCCAAAATGGACAAATATTCACAGGGTTAGATCCCTTCTGCTGCAAATCAGGTACTCGGTATTAACAGGGTTAGATCCCTTGCTGCAAATCAGGTACTCATTATTAACAGGGTTAGATCCCTTGCTGCAAATCAGGTACTCAATAATAACAGGGTTAGATCCCTCAGCTGCAGTTCTGTGGTCTGTAGTTGTTCTCCTCCTAGCGCTTTCTTATCTCAAATAATCATCAGGGAGGCTGTTGAGCAGGTGTGTCTAATTAGACTCAAAGGATTCTGGTAGCTGTAGTGAAAACGTTTTTTTCTGTTCAGGTGACCAGCAACCGACACCGCTCCAAAGCACAAGTCCTTCCCAAATTTGGGGGAGGGGAGAGAACCATCTCTATGATTCTCCAAAGTGGGACACAGTCACCCCGTGGCGCTGCCTCTGGAGCCCGGGACTCCCATAGCATTCAGTACAAAAAAGAAGGTGGGTGAGGCGCGCACTCCCGGTCCTGGTCAATTGAACCTGTTGCAAAAAATAAGTAGCTGGGTCACATCCCAAAATGAACAAATATTCACAGGGTTAGATCCCTTCTGCTGCAAATCAGGTACTCGGCATTAACAGGGTTAGATCCCTTGCTGCAAATCAGGTACTCAGTATTAACAGGGTTAGATCCCTTGCTGCAAATCAGGTACTCAGTAATAACAGGGTTAGATCCCCCAGCTGCAGTTCTGTGGTCTGTAGTTGTTCTCCTCCTAGCATTTTCTTATCTCAAATAATCATCAGGGAGGCTGTTGAGCAGGTGTGTCTAATTAGACTCAAAGGATTCTGGTAGCTGTAGTGAAAACGTTTTTTTCTGTTCAGGTGACCAGCAACCGACACCCCTCCAAAGCACAAGTCCTTCCCAAATTTGGGGGAGGGGAGAGAACCATCTTTATGATTCTCCAAAGTGGGGCACAGTCACCCCGTGGCGCTGCCTCTGGAGCCCGGGACTCCCATAGCATTCAGTACAAAAAAGAAGGTGGGTGAGGCGCGCACTCCCGGTCCTGGTCAATTGAACCTGTTGCAAAAAATAAGTAGCTGGGTCACATCCCAAAATGGACAAATATTCACAGGGTTAGATCCCTTCTGCTGCAAATCAGGTACTCGGTATTAACAGGGTTAGATCCCTTGCTGCAAATCAGGTACTCAGTATTAACAGGGTTAGATCCCTTGCTGCAAATCAGGTACTCAGTAATAACAGGGTTAGATCCCTCAGCTGCAGTTCTGTGGTCTGTAGTTGTTCTCCTCCTAGCGCTTTCTTATCTCAAATAATCATCAGGGAGGCTGTTGAGCAGGTGTGTCTAATTAGACTCAAAGGATTCTGGTAGCTGTAGTGAAAACGTTTTTTTCTGTTCAGGTGACCAGCAACCGACACCCCTCCAAAACACAAGTCCTTCCCAAATTTGGGGGAGGGGAGAGAACCATCTTTATGATTCTCCAAAGTGGGGCACAGTCACCCCGTGGCGCTGCCTCTGGAGCCCGGGACTCCCATATCATTCAGTACAAAAAAGAAGGTGGGTGAGGCGCGCACTCCCGGTCCTGGTCAATTGAACCTGTTGCAAAAAATAAGTAGCTGGGTCACATCCCAAAATGGACAAATATTCACAGGGTTAGATCCCTTCTGCTGCAAATCAGGTACTCGGTATTAACAGGGTTAGATCCCTTGCTGCAAATCAGGTACTCAGTATTAACAGGGTTAGATCCCTTGCTGCAAATCAGGTACTCAGTAATAACAGGGTTAAATCCCTCAGCTGCAGTTCTGTGGTCTGTAGTTGTTCTCCTCCTAGCGCTTTCTTATCTCAAATAATCATCAGGGAGGCTGTTCAGCAGGTGTGTCTAATTAGACTCAAAGGATTCTGGTAGCTGTAGTGAAAACGTTTTTTTCTGTTCAGGTGACCAGCAACCGACACCCCTCCAAAGCACAAGTCCTTCCCAAATTTGGGGGAGGGGAGAGAACCATCTTTATGATTCTCCAAAGTGGGGCACAGTCACCCCGTGGCGCTGCCTCTGGAGCCCGGGACTCCCCTAGCATTCAGTACAAAAAAGAAGGTGGGTGAGGCGCGCACTCCCGGTCCTGGTCAATTGAACCTGTTGCAAAAAATAAGTAGCTGGGTCACATCCCAAAATGGACAAATATTCACAGGGTTAGATCCCTTCTGCTGCAAATCAGGTACTCGGTATTAACAGGGTTAGATCCCTTGCTGCAAATCAGGTACTCAGTATTAACAGGGTTAGATCCTTTGCTGCAAATCAGGTACTCAGTAATAACAGGGTTAGATCCCTCAGCTGCAGTTCTGTGGTCTGTAGTTGTTCTCCTCCTAGCGCTTTCTTATCTCAAATAATCATCAGGGAGGCTGTTGAGCAGGTGTGTCTAATTAGACTCAAAGGATTCTGGTAGCTGTAGTGAAAACGTTTTTTTCTGTTCAGGTGACCAGCAACCGACACCCCTCCAAAGCACAAGTCCTTCCCAAATTTGGGGGAGGGGAGAGAACCATCTTTATGATTCTCCAAAGTGGGGCACAGTCACCCCGTGGCGCTGCCTCTGGAGCCCGGGACTCCCATAGCATTCAGTACAAAAAAGAAGGTGGGTGAGGCGCGCACTCCCGGTCCTGGTCAATTGAACCTGTTGCAAAAAATAAGTAGCTGGGTCACATCCCAAAATGGACAAATATTCACAGGGTTAGATCCCTTCTGCTGCAAATCAGGTACTCGGTATTAACAGGGTTAGATCCCTTGCTGCAAATCAGGTCCTCAGTATTAACAGGGTTAGATCCCTTGCTGCAAATCAGGTACTCAGTAATAACAGGGTTAGATCCCTCAGCTGCAGTTCTGTGGTCTGTAGTTGTTCTCCTCCTAGCGCTTTCTTATCTCAAATAATCATCAGGGAGGCTGTTGAGCAGGTGTGTCTAATTAGACTCAAAGGATTCTGGTAGCTGTAGTGAAAACATTTTTTTCTGTTCAGGTGACCAGCAACCGACACCCCTCCAAAGCACAAGTCCTTCCCAAATTTGGGGGAGGGGAGAGAACCATCTTTATGATTCTCCAAAGTGGGGCACAGTCACCCCGTGGCGCTGCCTCTGGAGCCCGGGACTCCCATAGCATTCAGTACAAAAAAGAAGGAAGGTGAGGCGGGCACTCCCGGTCCTGGTCAATTGAACCTGTTGCAAAAAATAAGTAGCTGGGTCACATCCCAAAATGGACAAATATTCACAGGGTTAGATCCCTTCTGCTGCAAATCAGGTACTCGGTATTAACAGGGTTAGATCCCTTGCTGCAAATCAGGTACTCAGTATTAACAGGGTTAGATCCCTTGCTGCAAATCAGGTACTCATTAATAACAGGGTTAGATCCCTCAGCTGCAGTTCTGTGGTCTGTAGTTGTTCTCCTCCTAGCGCTTTCTTATCTCAAATAATCATCAGGGAGGCTGTTGAGCAGGTGTGTCTAATTAGACTCAAAGGATTCTGGTAGCTGTAGTGAAAACGTTTTTTTCTGTTCAGGTGACCAGCAACCGACACCCCTCCAAAGCACAAGTCCTTCCCAAATTTGGGGGAGGGGAGAGAACCATCTTTATGATTCTCCAAAGTGGGGCACAGTCACCCCGTGGCGCTGCCTCTGGAGCCCGGGACTCCCATAGCATTCAGTACAAAAAAGAAGGTGGGTGAGGCGCGCACTCCCGGTCCTGGTCAATTGAACCTGTTGCAAAAAATAAGTAGCTGGGTCACATCCCAAAATGGACAAATATTCACAGGGTTAGATCCCTTCTGCTGCAAATCAGGTACTCGGTATTAACAGGGTTAGATCCCTTGCTGCAAATCAGGTACTCAGTATTAACAGGGTTAGATCCCTTGCTGCAAATCAGGTACTCAGTAATAACAGGGTTAGATCCCTCAGCTGCAGTTCTGTGGTCTGTAGTTGTTCTCCTCCTAGCGCTTTCTTATCTCAAATAATCATCAGGGAGGCTGTTGAGCAGGTGTGTCTAATTAGACTCAAAGGATTCTGGTAGCTGTAGTGAAAACGTTTTTTTCTGTTCAGGTAACCAGCAACCGACACCCCTCCAAAGCACAAGTCCTTCCCAAATTTTGGGGGAGGGGAGAGAACCATCTTTATGATTCTCCAAAGTGGGGCACAGTCACCCCGTGGCGCTGCCTCTGGAGCCCGGGACTCCCATAGCATTCAGTACAAAAAACAAGGTGGGTGAGGCGCGCACTCCCGGTCCTGGTCAATTGAACCTGTTGCAAAAAATAAGTAGCTGGGTCACATCCCAAAATGGACAAATATTCACAGGGTTAGATCCCTTCTGCTGCAAATCAGGTACTCGGTATTAACAGGGTTAGATCCCTTGCTGCAAATCAGGTACTCAGTATTAACAGGGTTAGATCCCTTGCTGCAAATCAGGTACTCAGTAATAACAGGGTTAGATCCCTCAGCTGCAGTTCTGTGGTCTGTAGTTGTTCTCCTCCTAGCGCTTTCTTATCTCAAATAATCATCAGGGAGGCTGCTGAGCAGGTGTGTCTAATTAGACTCAAATGAAAATGAAAAAAGACATACTTTAAAATGAAACTTCTTGTACACTCCATGTCGAAACATATATTTCAATTATTAAAATGTGTATGCTATTCACGGAAATGTATATACTACATGTTGAAACATAAACATGATATATTGAGAATCTTTATTCACTTTAGTGAGATGCTTGCTTATAGCACAGTGTCATGCTTGTCATGGGCGGTTGTCTTCTGGTGGGGCATATGCGTAAGTATTGTGGGCCATCTTACATGTTTTTGATTGTTGTCTTGCTCTGTTTAACAAGTGTGATTACACATGTGATTGGACCTGCAAGTTTCCTTTTACCGCTATGGCCAGCAAGTTAGGTTGTTTATTCGTTTTTCTAGTGATACAAAACGTTGTCCACCTGTTGAAGAAGATGCAGTGATTAATGTCACGGATTACTTCAACAACTTTGAAAGCTGTATCAAGGGTTCCCCTGTTATGTGAAACTTTTCTATTTGCCGGGAATCCAAGGGAAACAACATAAAAATAACCTCCACTGCTCCAACGGGGATCACTTTTTGGTGAAGGAAAAAATAATACATAAGGGAACCCTCTGGAACTCTATGAGGGGCTTGCTGTCTTTTTTCTTATGCTCTGATTTCATACTTCTCTGGCCCTGGGTAGGGTTACTATGGCCTTTGCCCTCCATGAGTTACAAGGTGTATGATCTTGCTGCGTTAGTTCTATCTTCTCTCGAGTGTAGTTGCAGAGTGTAACTTCCCTTTTTTACACATCCTCCTATCATGCATTGTGTTTGTGCGCTATTGTGAGTGTTGGCCGTCATTACTTCTTTCTCTATGAGAAGGAAAAGAGGTGTGTTCTAGCCTGTCGAGAGTGAGGCGTATTACTTTAAGTGCTCTGCTTGTCAGCCATTCATGATGATAAAATGTTGGCGATTGTGAATGAATGGCAGTGCAGTGAATGCTGGAATGGTGACGATGATGCATGAGTGTTCAGAGAGCCTCAGTCAGGACCTGAGCTACTAATGGCCGGTGCATGTTGCCTCCTTGCTTTAAACTTACAGCAAGTAGCTGGAATATACATTTGTTCAACAAATCTACATGATGTATACAACCTTCTCCAATTTGGTGGGTGACAGCTGAGAATACAACACAAACTTTTATAATCTAAATGATTTCGAGAACTAGAGCCATGATAGTAGATGTGGGAAAGCATAATGAGTGGCTCTTCATGAAGTGATTGTGTTTCGGTATAGAAGTTGTGATGAACTGCTTCAAGACCCAAGGAAAGAACCTATGATGCACGGAAACCATAGACTTGGAACAAGGTATCTGCTGTCCACACAAACAAACCATGGTGTGTTTGCGATGCATGGAGGACACGCTGAAAAGAAGTTGCGATTCATGGTTTAAAGGCTTTCACGAGTTTGCACGCACTTGGGCTTGCTTAGATTGCACAAGGAGGCAGAGGAGTGGATGGCTGCAGCAGAGTCTATAACTTCTTTGGTGTGGATCTTATTCAGTATTGAGAGGGGAAGGGCTCATTAGAAAATAGAAAGTCCATGCCCAGGTCTTAAGATTGAGGAGAATAACCTGTCTGCAGAAGGGGGGTTGGACTAAAGGAGAGGTCAGAGGTATATAAAAAGAAGTGTCTATGACCCAGAGGGATATTCAACATTTTGCTCAGGAAACAGGTGGTTGAAGACGATGTTCTGGCACTTGAACCTGCAGGGTCCTGAGAACCAAGAAAACCGTTGAACCCTGGAAGGTGCAGAGACCCAGAGAGCACCTGAACTTCAGAAGTGCTGAGAACCATGATGAACTTGAACATGAGAGATGCAGAGACCAGGATGAGTAGAGCTTGAACCTGAGCAGTACTGAAAACCACACAATACTTGAGCCTGACTGCCTGGTGCAGAGACACGCAAAACTCTTGAACCTGAGTTACCAAGAACCAGAAAGGATTTGAACGTGAGAGGTGCAGAGACAGGGTATTAAAACTGAGAAGTACTGAGAACCATAAAGGCTGTACTTGAAACTAAAAGATACTCAGAACCATAACATAGGATGAAAAGAGATGACTGAGAAGAATTAAAAATAAGAAAACCTTTATACTCTGAGGATTGGTAGGTGGTTGAAACAAAATAATGTATATTGGGAAATATGCGACCAAGTGGCAATATGTACAAACGTGGATATCCAGTAAGGGTCAAGAAGAATGAATCATGTCTACAAACATACAGATTGTCAATAGTCACAAGAGTGTTGATAAGAAGGTGTACCCAGAACCCCTGTTTTGGCAACTCAGGGACAAACAAAATGCCTATTGTCAGGAAATGTCCAGTAAAACAATTGGAACAGGAAGGTGATCTCTGAAAAAAGAAGGATGATAGGAGTAAAATTCCACTTTAAAAAAATGAGGGATAAGAAACACTGCAGGCATTAAAGGGACCTGAGAAAGTGAAGGATGCAAATATAAAGACGAGATACCATGACTAATTCTCGAATCGATGGAAATATAAGAAAATTAAAGGCTTCAAATTGTAATTATTTTGTCTCAATAGTTATTTTATTGACAGTACTCTACCACACCTGATTTTACAAATGAGATTCAAATCACCGGCCAGAAGGTACTGGCCCAGTCCACAAAGACAATCGCAACAAGAAATGACTCCGAAAATCACAAGTGAAAATTCAACTCCATCATCACTGCAAGTGTCTGTAATGTCTCCACCGAGATGCTGATATTCTGGTGCTCGACATCAATTATAATCTTTGATCCACCTGCAAAACCATACATTGCAGGTGCATCAGTGCATAGCCCATCACTAGGCAATCCAAAAAGTATTAGAAGTTCAAATAACTAAACAACTTACCACACAAAAACCAAGTGGCAGCTCACAGCCCACACCAGAATTCACCCTAATGTTCCTGCCTCCTTTTTACAGAAAAATGCAGACTGCCAAGCCACCAAATCTTTTTTTACCACTTTGAAAGAGTTCCTAAAAAACTAGTTGACCAAAGAAACACTTGAATCAATTCTTTGCTCCCTTGCTCATTTTAATAGTTCGATTGGCTCATCAGATGGTGACCCCAAATTTGGATACAGCATATGTTCATCCAAACCTTTGAGGCCTGGGCCCCCCGCCACAAGCAAAATGTGGGTAGGGCGGGCCCCCCAAAAATGCCAAACCTAGAGTATGTCTAAATGGCTATGAACTATCTTGCGCCGTCACCGCACCCTAATCCCAGTATAGTCCCTGGGCTCCCCCACCTGCTCCCATCACAGTCTCTGGGCTCATCCATCCCACTCCTACACAGTGCCTAGGCTCTCAGCACCCCACCACAGAGGCTTGGATCTTCCCACCCTGCTCCCACCGCCATCCCATGGCTCCCTCCCATCCTGCTCCCAGCACAGTCCCAAAGCCAGTGGTGGCTGGTGAATTGTGAAGTGGAGGGACATAGATATTTCCCCCAGATATGCCATAGTGACGAGTGTAGCGAGGGAGCACAAATCAATCAAGGAGGGTTCAGGGGGTTTTCCCCCCAGGAATTCTTTTTAAATAATGGGTTAAAATGTTGCACTTTAGATCATACTTTAAAAAAGAATTCGGTCAAAATCCAAAGAGTTTGCAAATGGCGCTGGGGGGCCCAGGGAGGAGGCATGATATTTTTGACTGGACATCTATGATATCTATGACATCAACATGATTATATGTGTATGCAAGGCGCTGGGGGGGCCAGGGGACCATAGTGCTAATAAATGAGGAGGTGGATTTGTCCTAAAGTGTTGTGGTGATTAAATGCAATATAGTTCTGATACACATAACTTTTATAAGACTTCTACCTTAGTTGCCGAAATGTATCTTAGGAATGGTGTATGCAAACGTTACCTTTCACAGAGCAGTTTTTGGACTTTCACTAGTATTCACATAATGAGAAATTACTTTCTTTTACGGTTCCCAGTCCGTTGGATTATCCACCAGTGGGTCAACCATTCAACTCCCTCAGTTTCCCCACATTCCCACAGTGTACACCTCTCTCAGTCCCAACTCACTGTACCATTCTCCTAGTGCTTTGAGGCTCTCCTGTGTCTCTGGCCTTTTCCAGCAAATTGGCAGTCTCTCGTTTCATCACCAGGGTCTGCAGTGCCTGTGCCTGGTGGTGTCTCACTTGGCCCCACAGCACATGAGGCTCCTGTGGCTTGCAGCTACCCTCTCAACTCGGTAGCAACTTTTCATAAATGTGCTGATCGTATCATCTCTTTCCCCTCTCACCAGTATGTCTGAAGTTTGGAACGTTGGACTCTTGAGATTGACAGACTCCCTCACTAGTTGCAAGAATTGCCCGCTGTGTTTGTGCTTCCAGCGTGCCCTTCACACACCAAACAGCCATATGTTCTTCCTTTGGTCGGCCTTGTCCTGGCATCTTTCAGACTATGCCGAACAAAGACCTTATCTCGTGCTGTATGCATTCTGTTTTCTGCCCACAACAGCTTACAAGATCAGTATTCGTAGAGTGACTCCTCACTCATCTTCCACCTTAGCTTCAACATCCCAATTGGCTTTTCGCACTAAATAGAAAAGTGAGATAGAAAGTGAGCATTCTTTTGTTGAGACGCAATCTGATGTTCTTTACAAAGTTGAAAGGTTGTAGGGCTATAAACCATCTGAACATTCAGCCTACGGTGTATTTCTGATCCGTTATTCGAACCAAAGCTGGACTGTCTACCTGCATTACAGTAGTTAACCTCCATCATACACGAGATAGTTTAACAGTCGTGTTACATGGTAGCATGGTAGCTAGTCTCTCTTGGGAACAATTTCCAACTTAGATATAGTATTGGTCTTTCTTCTCTATCTCGGATTTTTAATAATACAGCTCCTGGTCCTACTTTGAAGGCATTAGTTTGGAGAAAAAATAGGCACTTGAAATGTGGAGTTAGGAGTATCGGTAGGTTGTGTAAGGCAGCTTTCAGATCTTGAAAATCTTGTTGCACTCCCTGCTCCCATTGTACAGGATTATGCCAATTGTTTTCCAGCATATCAGTCAGAAGGCAGGCTTCGAAGAAAATCATTGATACAACTGTTTGATAGTTACCAACCAAGCCCAAAAATAAGATATGAGGTTGTTTTTCTTTTATTGCAGTGCAGCAATGGGAATTGCTTGAATGTCTTAATTGTGTCTGAATATATGACCCATTAGATGTATTTGAAGCCCCAGGTTGACCGAATGGTAACACCAACACATAATAATGACCTAGTAGAGTGGAATAGGCTGTTTTCTCTTTTTTTCAGTATCACTTGCCTTTATCCTTTTATTAAACTTAGATATTCCTGACTTTTCCAATAATTGTAGAATTCTCAGCATAGGATTGGATTTTAATTCTGAAATGCTATTTACCTTTCGTAAAAATTAATGCGGTGTCTCCAACTCCCTTCTGCTTCTGGTACAAGAACACTGAAAGATGCTCACTAACTCAAAGATTCCTCTTCTGGCGCCGAACTATTTATAAAGATTCCAACTTCTCATTTTATAGCTGGCCTCAGAGCCTCAGTAATTCGATAGGGGCTCTATCAAATGCCTTTTTCGAGTGGACTAATGTGGTAATTTTCTTATGTCTTTGAAAAGGATTGAAATGTTTTCAAGAAATGTCTTTAGAGATCTTTTTGGGATAGACATAACACCTCTTTTGTGGGTTCCCAGAGGTCATCCTGACTATTTATTGATTGTGAGGTATGATATTGTTTACACAGAGTCACCATCCTTCCATATATTTAGCCAGTTGACATAACACATCCATTGTTGTTCATGTGATCTGGTTGACTGGCATGATAAATAAGATTGCCTAATGCTTCAACAATCACACATGGGCCATGTCACTGGTCTAGAAGCTTGTTTTCACTTGTCGGCACTGTCACCAGGACGTAATCAGCAACCTTGAAGACTTTTAAGTGCAGAGTCTGTCTGGTTATAAGAGTTCTTTTGTTTTGCCTGTGCCCTCAAGAGATGTTCCTTGAAGTCCTTGAAGAGGAGGATGATGGTCCTTTTTTCAGTGTTTAGAACACTTACTTATGCAGGCACACACATGCAGGCCCTGGTTGTGAACTCCATGTAAAATAATACCATTTTAATTCTGTTTTGGAATTACACTTTTCTTATTGGCTCTATATTCTCCATCTATGTAAATATAGGCACAGAATAAGGAGCAAATAAAAAAAGTTTCTTTCCATCAGAGAATGGCACTTTTCTTATTGTACATGGAGCTCACACTCAGGCCCTCATTCACATTCACACCATTCCCACAAGCAATCACACACCCAGACAGCTTCTTTCCATCATTCACACGACACCCATCAGAAAACTTACTCACACAGACGCACACATTCAGGGCCTGATTGCAAGCTCCATGTAAAATAAGAAAAGTGTCATTCTGTTACGAAATGACCCTTTTCTTATTTGTTCTATATTCTCCATCTATGTAAATATAGGCACAGAATAAGGAGCAAATAAGAAAAATGTCTTTCCATCACAGACACTTTTCTTATTTTACATTGAGCTCAGAATCAGGCCCTGACCTCGTATACATATTCCATCACACCATTTTTATAAGCGATCACGCACTCATATATCTTCTTTCAATCATTCAAACGGCATCCACCAGAGCACTTATTCATGCAGACACACACACTTATGAACATAATGACACCATCCAAACAAGTAGTCATGCATCCATACAGTTTAATTCAAGCATCCCCAGGGCACCCATTTGAAGATTTATTTAAGCAGATACACATGTTACTCACACCCATGCACCCTTGGTGGCTTTATCGCAGCGTTGCCTACATTCAGAATAGGCCATAACTTTGTGATTTGCCTCTTCAGTGTATTGAACAGGGGAGAAAAGCTCAATGTGCAGTGATTCTATTAGGAAGCCCCTGGGGGTGTGTCAGTTGCAGCAATGCTGCATCACGTGAAATGCTTTGAGCTTGTTTCGAAGCTTGGCTTAGCAGATCCCTGGGGTAGCCTTGAGCAGTGAAATGGTTTGTGAGATACTGTGCTTGTCTTTCCCAATCATATAGTTCAGAACAATTCTGTCTGTACCTGAGGAATTGTCCAAAAGGAAGATTTTCATGCAGAGGTTTAGGATGGTAACTATTGTACATTAATATACTGTTACAATCCGTTGACTTGTGAAATACGGATTTGACTAGCCGTTCATCAAGAGACCTAATGCCCAGATCAAGGAAATGAATCTGTTCCCTACTCCAATTGTATGTGAAATTCAAAATGGGGTTTTGTTAATTTAGCCATTGGCAAAACCTCCTGCCTCGCGTTCGTCTCCATTGAAGAGCACAAAACATTGTTGATGTATCTTTTCCACAACTGTAATTTGTTTTTAAAGTTTTTGTCGCTCTCTCTTCAAAGTCTGCAACACATAGCGTGGCAAAATTGTTCAATGCTTGCTCCCATTCTAGTACCTGAGATTTGTGCATAAAAAGAATTTTAAACCTAAAGACATTTTTGACAAGAGCTATCTCAGCCAATTGGAGGGTAAATGCTGTAGGTACATCAATGATGTTTGCTCCATCTTGTAGAGCTTTTTGGATAACAAAAAGAGCGACTCTATATCCATAGTCATCATAATCTGTTCTTCTCGATTGAAAGGTATAGTTTTTAATATCTTCATAATTATGGTAGAATCTTTGACATATAACCGCATCTGAAGTATTTTGTCTTTTAGGAAAAAGTCTGTGTATTGGGACAGAGGTACAAGGATACAGCCAATGACTGACACTATCGGTAGCGGCCAGTCGGTAGTGTCAGTCCTTTGTGGACGTTTGGTAAAGCATATAGGAATGATGCCTGGGAACATTTAGCAGTAAGGAATTCTGATTCTTTAGTGCTACCATATCCATTAGTTAAATCTTCCTCAATGACAGGTGCAATCAACAATCAACATTCACTATTGGGGTCTCCACTGAATCGTTGATAGCAATTATGGTCATTAAGTAGTGTAAATACCATGTTATCATAGCCGACAGAGTTCATAATGACCATGGTACCCCCTTTATAAGGTGGTTTAATGACAATGGGCCTCATTACGAGTTTGGAGGCAGCCATGCCCTTAATAAGGGCATGGCTGCCTCCAAACTCGTGTCTGGGTCCATGGTCCCTGAATGGGGAAATACCGGGCCATTCCGACTTTGGAGGACCCGGTATTTCCCCATTCAGGGAACACATCCCCATTCCCATTTGAGCCCCCATAGGGCTCAATGGGAATGGGGAGGAAGCTAACAATGGGCCCGTTAATAACGGCCCCTTTATTAGCTCCCTGGTCCCCTCGCGGGACCCGCGAAGGATCCTTGTAATAGGGCAGAATGGGTTTAACGGCACCGGCACCTTTACCGGCGCCTTTCAACCCATTCCGCCTGGGTCATAATGAGGCCCAATGTTTTTGTTATTCTGTAATGCTAGGAGGCCTGTTCTCTCATTCTTGGTGAAATTATTGTAGACGTTAGGAATATTCTTTTCCAGTTCATCTAACTTTTTTAAAGTGTTTTTTCAAAAGTGACTGACTCTGGTGATCTGCTTTGTGGAGGAGGGTAAAACTTAGAATGGTTGTGTAACAGGCTAGTGGTCAGAAATGACCTGTTGTTCCGGGTCCCGGGTATTGTTTAAGTCATATTTTACAGATTAACTAGGTCAACACAATCCGTGTTTGGAAGTAGTCATATGGAGCCACAGGCACGAAGGGAAGACCTTTTTAAGGACACTCAATTCGGATGCCCCGAGGACAGAGTCAGACAAATACATCACTAATGTGTTTGTGGTGCAAAGCTGCCCTGTCCCCGACTCTGAGTAATGCGCAGAGAGTTGTTCTGCCAACATTCCGGCCTTGTCCTCGTTGGCATAAAAAAGCAACACTCAGGGGTTGTATATGGGTGTGATCTTGGAACTGTACTTGTCGCTCACCTTGGTACTCGAGTAGTTCCAGTCCAAAAGACGTGGTTTATTCTGAAGTATGGAATTCAGAGTTTTGAATCCTCGGCTGTGCATTGTAGATGTGGGAATAGCTCTCTGTGGACCTTCTTAATAGTATGCCTCTGTTGTATAAGGGTACACTTTTTCACGAGAGAAGGCCCCAATATCTTTTTTCAGTTTGATGATATTTTTGTTCAAATTAAAGTCTCTAAATTCTTTAATGGTAGCATCTAGCGCCTCAAGTTTTTTCTTATAATTTTCTATTATCGACCCATTCTTTGGTTTATCCTGACTCTCTTGGATCTCGCAAAGCATTTCCTCCGATAACCTTTTAGCAGTATTTATAATTTATTTCGCAATGTAACTCGAATCTCTTTTAAATTGGATCTGATCCAGGAAAAGGCATGTTTCTATGTGGATTATCAGTCCATTGGGAGCTGTGTGTGTTGTGAGATATTCGTTCATCAAGGCCATGTGTAATTCTGTGTGAATACGTTTTTTCTTTAAAACGTCCAATTTGTTCTAGTCATCACCTTGCATGTCCAAATGTGGAACATGTGTGGTGCCTAAAATAGAAGTGTTTGCCAAAATCCCTTTGACGTATTCCCCTGCAAAAGTGAGATAGTTTTGGTTTGCCCATTATGTTTAATGATGTTACCGCCCAACAACAAGAGACTACATTACCTTGAGATAGAATCGATTTACTTGGAGAAACTAAAAAGAAAAACACTATAAATATGGAATACATTTAGTGGTTCTCTGAGCCACGCATCATTAATGAGCCGCTACTTGGTCCTGACGAATTAAATACGACTGACCACATTGCAGAAATCAGTTGACCTCCATTTGATGGGAAATCCTTTAATGTTCATGACATACCCTGAGTGCATGCTGCATATTCAGATGTGGGTTGAATACATATATAAAAATCATTCCCCTTCTGAATGTTGTCTCACAAAGCATTGATATAGGCTTGCTTTGGTTTTTAGCTATTGTTTTTTCGGTTCGTATCATTATTTAAGGATCGAATTTGTACTCTTTCTATGCCTTTTAGATGGGCGGTACATGACCGCTTTCGAGGGACAGGAGCCCTCAACAGATATAGCGTAGTTCTTCTAGAGGGATTACATAGGTGTTTTGTTGCACTTGATAAATTATTTAAAGTCTTGCTCCCTTCTTTCATGGTATACAATACGTTAAAATAGGGTGTCTTTTTAGGATCTATATGAATGCACCCTTAAAATGGACCTGTGCTCCCCCAAAAGTCACATGTAGAGAGTCACATGTCCAGAAGCCCTCTTTCAGAAATTCAGCAAGGCCATACAAGACAAAGGAAGTGAGCACCAATCTGAAAAGGACTGCCAAAGCTTGTTGTTGGTCCTCAAGGTGAAGGACTAGTACTCTCTAGTTCAACACCCTTGGTTGGAGGGATATCAAGGAAAGTTGAGAAGAAAAAGGAGCCCTTAGAGGGCAGAGAAATGGAGGAAATTACCAAGGCAGCTCTGATGCCATCTTATGTATCAGGGGAAACCACCTTCTTCGGTGCCAGGATGGAGCTACTAGGATGATAGATGCCTTCTCCCTCAGAACCTGGAGAAGGAACGTGAATAGCAAGGGAATGGGAGAGAAGGTATGAGTAGTTCACGTACTACTGAGGGGACAGTGCCCCCTAAACCCAGTTTCCTGGGAGAGGGATCCTCAGGATCCTCAGGATCCCTCTCCCAGGAACAGTAAATGGGAAGTAGGTGAGAGAAGCATGTGACAAAAAGGTCTATTACTGGGATCCCAAACCATCTGCACAAGAATTGGAGAGGCATCGAAGTCAGGGTCATCTTCCCCAGAGACTGGAAGATTCTGCTCAGGGCATCTGCCTCCAGGTTTCCGTCCGCAGGAGGGAGGAGCCCTCCAATGACAAGAGATGCAACTTTTCTTAAGGCATGATACTGGATGTGTGCAGGGACATTCAGCCACACCTTGTCCCCCAGGTGAAAGAGGTACTTTTTGGTTACCATGTTGTCCATTATGATGAGCACTTGATACCCGTCGAGCTGCTGACTGAAGTAAGGCCCTTTGGATCACTGATAACTGCTTCCATATGGATGAGGCTCTGGTCTCTACTGAAGACCCTCATCCTTAGATTGCACCCTCATTCAGCATGCCCCCCATACTATTGCACTGACGTTCATTATCAGTATCTGAGTGGAGGGCTGAAGCAATGGAAGACCCCTCAGCAGATTGGAGAAGGACAGCCACCACTGGAAGTCCCTGATGATGGGTCTGTTCATGGGTATTGAACACGAATAATCCTGAGAGGCTGGATTCCATGACTACAAGATGTGAGCCTCCAATGGTTGGAGGTGAGCCCTTGCCTAGGGGATGACAAGGTTGTGGCTGCCACGTCTCCCTGACTCTGGATTCAAGTTCTGCGCTGGAGCTGATAATCTGGCAAGAAGGTGTTTGAATCAATTCTGAAGTTTGACTGCTCTGTGTAGCGGAAGGGTCATGCAGCCTGCAGGAGTTTCAAACACTGCCCCTATAAACTCCAAGTGACTTTCGAGTGACACTTGGGTGATTTCATGCAAGTTTAGTTTCCAAGCAAACCCAACTAGGGTCTGACAAACAATAGTCATGCTCCACAAGGCCTTCCCCCTTGGTGAAGCCTGAATCAGCCAAGCGTCTAGGTTTGGACTTGGTTGCAATGGGCATAAAGGATCCCTACCAGGGTAGTAATAACTTTGGTGAAAACCCTCAGAGCAGATGCTGGTCCAAAGGGGAGCACGGAGAACCAGAATTGTCCTTCCGTGGTGGCAAACTGGTATCTTTAAGGTCTTCGATACGGAACAGACTTCATGTAAATGGGGAGAACAAGGATGGAATCCTCTTGTGCCTGTTTGACAAGCTCTCCCATTCGGTGTCCAAACAATTTTTGTCCCAAAAGGGGAAGATGAAACAAGATCACTCTTGTGGACACCTCCCCATTAGAACCTCTAAGCCACAACTATTTCCTGCTGCCCACCACTGACACTTCTTCCAAAGCATTCCTAAACTCTAATGAACTAACTGACTTTAAGCTACAGGTGCACATGGAAACATTGTCAGTGCTGGACATTTTTGAACCTGTCACAGCACAGAGACCACCCTGGTGGCGGTATTGGACTATATCTTAAACATTGTAGATTTGCAGATGCTGTGGACCTAGCTTTACTGTTCATGCTTAATGTTTTCACTGCATTTGACACAGCGGCCCCGAATATCCTACTGTCTAAATTGGTTTAGGTTCGTTGATGTCTCAAACAGTGCATTTAAATGGTTCTGATCATTTCTATCCAATCCCTAACAATGTGGCAAAATGTGCAGTTTATATGTCAGAGAACATTCTGGTGGAATGTGGACTACCCCGGGTGTCTTCATCGTCTCCCTTGTTGTTCGGTATCTATAGGTAGCCACTGATGTCAATTTTCAGCAAACACAACCTTGGATACCACTCGTACAACAATGAAACTCAGAAGGTATATCTGAGGGTGAATATTACGGCTGAGGCCCTGTACAACTTTGTACAATGTATTGATGAAGTGGGTCAGTGGATGACAACCAACAGGGTTCAGCTGAATTTTAAAAAAAACAGAGCGTATCTTATTTGTGCCTAAACGTCTTCTGGATAATCCCACTTGCACTCCACCTCTGCCCTGCATTTATTTGTGGCATACCCATGACCTTCGGTTCTCTTCTAAGAGCAAGAATTTAGGATGCCTATGGCAGTCGACTTTAGATTGTGTCAACAAGTGGGAGCTAAGGTACAACCTATTTTCCACTCACTACGTTTAGTACGATATTGCCTCCCTTCTATATCATCAACAGATCATGCAGTCATGGTAGGTGCTGTAAGGAACTCATAGCGGCAACAGTAAAGACAGACACAAGTTATCACAGTTCAAGGGTGTTTATTAAACTGTGTAGGCAGGTTGGGAAAATGCCTAATCTAAACCTAACTCTAAGATGGGAGCAAGCTACGACCATCAAACAATAACAAGGCAGTCCTAGTGGCGTCTTGTCAAATAAAAAGGCCTATACAAAAAAAATGATTGCCAATCCTTACATCTAAATACAAAAAGAGTGTGGGATAAGGTTAATAAGAAAGAAAGAAGTGTTTACAAATGATAAGTCAGGATGTGGTAGCCGGGGGTCTCCCTTCCCCACGTTTTTAGCACTGGACAAGGCGGGACACCAGAGCACAGCACACGCTCGAGCTTTCCCAGCACGATACTACAGTTCCGTTCTAAGGTATCACGACCTCTGCTGGTTAAGTCTCTTTTCTACAAAAAAGTCTCTTGCCTCTGAGGACCTGGTGTGTTCAAAATAATAACCAAAAGGTTCATTCTGTGTTCTTGCACCTAGGGCGATTGCTGTTCGCCCCTTGGATCTCCCTCCACCAGGCTTGGACCCCGCAGCGCAAGCCTCCCTCTGTCGGATTCGCAACAGCCTTTCACTCTTAATGTCAACACAATGTTCTCGGATGTATTTTACTTCACCCCAATTCGCAGGCGCCCCTCAACCGAATTCGCATTTGCCAATTTCACAGTTCACTTTGCTTTATCACAATGCAGGATTTCACTTATTTTAGCTTTTGCTTGGTATTCCTCTGTCGGGTTCACATAGCCATCTTTAACACAGTTCATGAGTTTCTGACACAGTTCATGATTTGCTTACCTCGTCAGAAAGCAGGGGTTCCCTTTCCCTAGCTTTCTTTTGGCTTCCCTCTGTCGGGTTCACACTTTCCACAGTTCACAGAACATTCTCTTCAAAAAGCAGGGGTTCCCTTCCCCTAGCTTTCTCTTGGCATACCTCTGTCGGGTTCACACTTCCCACAGTGCATAAGACAATCTCTTTTTTTTACCGACATCCCTCAATCAGGTTCACTCTTGCCAATCACAAATGTTAATTGAGGCATCGGGCTTTGCCCCTTTTTTATCGGCATCCCCCCGCTGTGTTCACTCTTGCCAATCACACAGTTCTTTCTCAACATGCAGGGATTCGTCCTTTTCAATTACGCGCCGGTCAAAGCCTTTCTACTGTACAGCGTTTTTTTCTAGACCTCTGTATGACTACTTTGACCTTCTTCTTGCAGCCTCCATTCCAGGGCCTTCTGGTATCAGTAGTTTCAACAAACAGGAAATCTACCAGAGTCCCTCGACAAGCACCCACGTGGTGCGGGACCCATTTGAAGCTGGTTTTCCCCTAAACCGTTAACAGTTCTTTGTACTTCCTTTAACATATCTTTTGCAATTTTCACTCAGCACAGTTCGGTTCTTATCGGTTCTCGCCTCGACTCACCGGCTGTGATGAACCGCTTGGCTTTCTTGTATCTAGAGTCAAGGACGGTACCACGTTAGCAAGCATCTCCTCCCATCCTTATTATCAGCGTAGGCACACTCCGGGTATTTTTGACATCTGCTGCAGCACACATTAGCTATTGTTCGCGGTCTTATGATCCCTTCTACAGAGGCTTCGCGGGGTCTGGGTCAGAAAGGGCAAGGTCGCTTCTCTCCTTGTTACCACCTTTCGGTTCTCGCTGCCTTTCTCCTCCTCTCAAACTTCCGCCCTGGGATAGCTGTCTCGCCGTGCTGTCTGCCTTGCTCGTAGTGTGCTGTCAGGTGTGTGTAGCTGTTTCAATTGCCTGACTTTGCCTGACCCACGTGCCGGGACATGTCAGGTAAACGGCTCTGGTATGAGTCCGGTGTGAGAAAGTGTTTGTGTTGGAAAAGGGTGGTGGCAGAGATTCCAAGTATCCTACGGGGTAGGCTGGGGAAAAGGTGTCAAATGAAATTATAGCCCTCATACTAGGGGGAGTTGGTAAACTCAGAGGGGCCAGATTTGTAGGGTTTGTGAAACAAACGGGAATAACCAGGATTATTATCGGAAAATGAACAGGGGGGCAGGGGGATTGTGGGAATGATAGTGTTTGGTTCACGTAGACTGGGAGTTCGGAAAACAATTATCCGAGGGGGTGTAGAAGAATGACTGGGAGTGTTCGGTTAGGAAAAAGGGATTCTGGGAGATGTGGTTTTCGAGTGCAATAGGGTTTCTAATGGATTTACCAGATGCAGAGGGGTTGTTGGATTCTGGTAAAGGAGGTTTATTGAGTGGATGGGAGGTCGAGTTGGTACAATCTATAAAGGCCTCAAGGACCTCATCTTCCTTGCCCCTTTCTTCGGTATAACTTCACCTCACCTGGGGCATTCCCCACGCATACCCCCGGGCGGCCCTGCCCAGGTGATCCTCCCTCGCTCGTCCACCCCCAGGGTTGGGATCTGAGAGCTTCAGCCCTTCCTTGGCCACCTGAATAAGGGATTCTCAAGGTCTACTTGGGAGAATACCCTCAGGTTTCTCACAGTGCTCCGGTGAATTCCAGGTTGGATTGTGGGAATGGCAGCCTTATTGGCATTCATGCAAGACAAATCAATCGCCTCCAGAGGGTTCAAAATGCAGCAGTTCATCTAATTTTTAAAGGTACCTAAAACAGGGTCAGTATCGGCACTGAAGTTTTGCTACCCTGGCTACCTGTAAAACAGAAAATTGACTTCAAGATCTTCTGCTAGGTGTTTGAATGCCTCAATAGCTTTGTGCCACTTTGTCTATAAGGATGGTACATTACCAGCCTAATCATTCTCTTCATTCTTCTGACAAGCATCCACTGGTGGTTCCGTCATCTTGGTTCGTCTATAGAGGGGACATTCTCAACATATGGGCCCCGACTATGGAACTCACTCTCGTTAACCATTTCGAAGCTTGATGTCATTTGTTGTCTTCCGGAAGGCAATGAAAACTCACTGGTTCAGTTAATGGAAGCGTCTCTTGTGGTTGCATTTTTGTAGGATTGCTATTGGGTATTGGTGTTCTTGGGGATCCAGAAACAGCCAGCGTTTAGATGCACTTACATTTGCTTGGAGCGTGGTAGAAATACCTTGAATCAAATCAAAGGCACGCAGAACATCACAGATGATGTTGAGGCAAACATTAGTTCTTTTTTTAGAAGATCTACCAGTGCGGAAAGGTCAGCTCTCTCCTATGTGCTCGCCTTGGAAGCAATACGATACGGAGCAACGCAGGTTCGATCCTGGGTCCGCGCTTAAGCACGCTATAAATAACCTATCATATCATATCATACAAAGAATAGGAAGCTCCTTCTTGCTTTTGAGTTGTGAGCGAGGGGTCATTGTGAGTATCCAAATATACAAGGCATTCCCTCCGGCTCCAGAGAGGTTCTCTAGCAAGCTGTTCAGGGTTCCAAAGTTCCACACAAATCAAATCTGGTTGGTGCCAGAACCAGTGTCCCAACAAATATTACAGTCTCCCAAAGTAAAATAAGTGCTCACAAAGTCTCTCCTTATCAAGTACGGAGTCTCTTCAACACTGGGGGCTTCTGGGGTGTGCTTCTTCTGCACTTGGACCTCCACCTTGGGCTGCAGGTTTCCCCGGGCCACGGACCCATGGCTCACTGGCATATGGGTATCTAAGAATCCTCCTGAAAGCTGCCACCTAAGTCATTTCCTCAGGGCTCTTTCCTCTTAGAGCAGCAGCCACATCTTGGCCATGTGACCCAGGGATATCATTTGCCAAATGGTGTGGAGCACTCTGCTGAGGTTCAGTGGAGAAGCACAACCCTCCATCCGCCAGGTGGGGAACAAAGTCAGTGCTTCCCACCCGCTTGGAGATTGCTGGTGTGGTTGGACAGAGAAGCGTGTCTCTATTATCGCACTTCACCCTCTTCTGGTATTGGTGTTCTTCCTGTGTGTCTTCTGTCTCCTACCCTAGCATATGCTGGCATCCCTGCTACCCATATACGCTGGACAAATGTGATCTTCTGGAAATTCCCTATGCTTGTTAGATAGTTAGATGGGCTCTCCTTTTAATTCCAGTCTAAGATCGTCTAGCTGTATCCCAGTCACTAGCCACTCAGCCTCTTCCCCTCTCTCTTGATATTGTCACTCTTCCATACTATACCACAATTCTCTTCCAGAATCAACCTCTAGCACACTTTCCAGGTCCTGTCTTCGTCTAAGCGAGCTCGTTCACTTGTCATTTCAAACTAATGTCGCTGTCGTACTTCTCTGAGTTTAAATCTCGTTGTTTTCTATCTCTAGCAGTATGTCTCTTCAGTTGGGTGTCTCCTTCCTACTTCAATCCCACAACATGTTCACCTCTCCCCCATCAGATATGGTGGCTCTCCTTCATCACAGTCTCCTCCACCTTTCAAATGGTAACACCATATTTCACAGCCAAGGTGGTACATGTCTATATTTAGGCCCAAACAATTCCCTTGCACCAGCTGCCAGAATCTCCTTCATGCTCCACACTCACACTACCCCTCTACTGAAATGAGATAAGCTCCACCTCCAAAGTGATATCCCCCTCTGCTCTACACTATGCTTCTACCTAGTTAACACTCACTAGTCCCCACTCTTTAAGACGGGGGACTAGTGAGTGTTAACTAGTGAACTTCACTCATTCATCAGGGGTGTAACCTGCCCATTCACAATGGACCAAGTTATCTAGGGTCCTATATACCGTAGAACCAATGAGACGTCGTACTTGTAGTGACGTCTATCACGTGTAGAGGGAGGGGTGTAGACGCCCACCCGATAAGAGTTATCCAATCCGCATGCTCCATTATCATATACAGATATAACACCTATATTTAAGTTACCTTTCCCAACCAATTATATTGCATGACAAGTGTTTTAGAATTAGACGTCAATGATGATGAGTTGTGTGTATAAAAATTGCTGTTCCAGGGGGGGCGTGGCTAACCGCCATGTAGAGTGGACGCGTCTTCGGTGAGCTCCGCTCGATGGGTAATGATAAGCCGCTCTACGGGACACCGAAGCTTCATCCGAACCCGCTGAAACATCACGAGAGCTGCGGAAGCCTGGGAGAGGTCCCGGAGCTCCCCACATACGAGGGTTGAAGCCCTAAAGACCTAAACGCGGCCCGCGAAAACCCACGTAACTCGAGGCCAAGATGGCGGCTTCCTCCTGCTGAGCCCGGAGAGTCATGCGCTGGCCCAGCGATCCGCGGAAGCGGCGGACCTTCACTGCACTTCGGAGAGGAGGAGTATCGGAGAGCGGTCGGGAGGAGTTCTGCCGGGCTCGAGACCGGCCCCGCTGGAAGCAGGTGCAGCGGGGGCACTGCCTGGGCTGCTGGGGCGCGCCGTCGGCCCCGCGGCGGAGACCGGCGAAGATCAGGGACCAGCCCCGCTCCTGGACTCGTCCCGCCGGGGGATCCATCGGCGCCGCCCGCCCTGCGGGGCCTGCGTCGTTGACCGGAGCGGCTGAAGGCGCCCGCCGGCCCCGCGGCGGAGTCCGGCAAGATCGGGCCGCCCTGCCGGGCCTGCGCTGCGGCCTGCGTGGCCCTGACGCCCGGTGGCCCGCAATACACCTATATCTCAGACAGCGCTAGCATTGAGGCGGACTGAAAGCGCCCCGGGGAGACTGGGGGAGCTGGCGACTGTCCCCCCGCGGTGCAGGACCACACACCGCCCCATCTGAGAGCCGGGAGTAGGGGCGCACCAAACGCCTTCACATATTGAGGCCGGGACCACACCCGGGGCCGCGACCTGGAGCTTTTGCCGTGGAACCCGTCCAAGCGCCTGAAGTTCACAGAACCGCAGGAATGTCTGGCCTGGATAGATCAACGGGAAGGGGAGCTAGGTCCAAGCAGCGACAGACCACCCTGGACGCTTATACAGCCAATGAACCCCCCGACCCCGGGTGTCCAGACACAGCAACGGCTAGTAAGGAAACAGGCCCCACCGTAGCGCCAACTGAACCCAGCAACACCCAACTCCTGGAGGCCATCACATTATTCCAGGCAACAATGGTGAACAAAATTGATGCTGTGGCCATAGATCTGGGCCTCCTACGCCAGGACGTCCGCTCCCTAGCGGGCAAGACCGAGGCACTTGAGACCCAGGTACGGGAAAACACTGAAGCGAAAACCCAGCTCCTGCACGACGTTGATGGCCTGCGGCAGAAGGTCAAGAACCTGGAGGACAGGGCAGAGGAGGCCGAAGGGAGGGCTCACCGGAATAACATCCGACTGCTTGGCGTACCGGAGGGCATCGAGGGCCCAGACCCCACCAACTACATAGAGAACCTCCTGCTGCAGGAGATTGGAGCAGAGAAGCTATCGCAGAGTTTCTCCATCGAAAGGGCACATAGATCACTCGCCAAGAAACCTCCACCAGGCGGCCCACCTAGGCCTATGATAGCAAAAGTACTAAACTATAGAGACCGCGAGATCATTCTAGCATTCTCGCGCTCAGGGGGTCAGATCCTGAGGAACTTAGCCAAGATTGCGATCTACCCTGATTATACCTTTCAAGTACAGATAGACAGAGCTCAGTTCATACATACTAAGGCCAGATTGAAAGCTGCCGGAGTGAAATACATGCTTTTGTACCCCTCTAGGCTAAAGGTGATATATAAAAATAGAACCCACCTGTTTGACACCCCGGCGCTGGCTCGGGACTGGATGGACGAGCAGCAATTACCGGACATTGAAGATAAAAGACGTAAGCTGCATTGAACCACCCTCCACGACTGCAGAGGAACGGTTCTTACCCCAAGTGCACAGCAACAATAAATAGAGCCCTATGAGCAGCTGAATTGATCTTACTACGCGGAACACCGAAGCAACAGCCCCCTCAACCCCCAGGAGTTTTTTTTCTTCTTCAGGGTACATTTACCCACCCGTAGGGCACCCGAAGACCATGCTTGGTCTCAAGGAGCGGAAATGGGACAGTCATGACGGGGATCGCCCCGTTGGACCAGTTCTATGTTGGGGAAGTTTATCAGGGGGGAGGGAAATACAGGGAAGTTACACCCACGTTGGGACTTTTGAACAAAAAATACCGAGACCTCAGGACGACCTCACTACAGACGCACCACTAACAGGACCCCGATTGAGACAGTGGGGGAACATTGGGCACAATCACGCTTATGGCTGAAACAATAAAAATAATGACGTGGAACTTCAGAGGCATGAACAGTTATGTGAAACAACGCCGGATTCACACATATTTGCGACGCTGCAAGGTCGGAATTGCTATGCTCCAAGAGACACACCTAACGGAGGAGAAACTGAAGGCGCTAGCCAAAACATGGCGAGGGACCATGATCGGATCCACCTATTCCTCATACGCAAGAGGGGTCCTGATATGGATCGACCCGACCGTCCCCTTCAGGATAACGAGCACCAAGACGGATGACGAGGGTAGGATGGCACTTGTGCAAGGTACGGTGGAGGGGAGAGACCTGTGCCTGGTTAGCACTTATGCACCCAATCACGACGCCACCCCCTTCTTCCACTCCCTATATTCCAGACTAGGCCCATATGTAAACTGTGTTGTGATTTGGGGCGGTGACCACAACTGCACCCTTGACCCACTTAAAGACAGGTCCGATACCAGACACTCCCGCCCATCCCCCCCGGCCAAGATATTGTCCAAACTAATGACCCAACTATCACTCTGTGATCTGTGGAGGGAACTAGACCCGGACCGACGAGAATACTCCTTCTTCTCCCCACCGCACAAAGTCCACACCAGGCTGGACTACATGCTGGTCAGTCAGGAGCAGCAAGCCACCTTTCGTGAAGCACAGTATTTACCTAGAGTATTGTCAGACCATTCCCCCTTGATTGTCACGTGGGAGGTATACCCGCCCAGACCCCCGGTTCCCACGTGGAGACTGCGGGCCGAGGCCCTGCTGGATGCTGCCTTCCGGGATCACATACAAGACAGCACAGACGAATACTGGCAAAACAACCTAGGCAGTGTAGACTGTATTAGCACCGCATGGGAGGCATATAAGGTGGTCATGAGGGGGGACATGTTGGCAGCGGGGGGAGGGGCTCAGAGATCCATTGTGAACTCCCTGGTAGATGCAGAAAAGAAGCTGGGGGAGCTGGAGAACAGGGTAGACGTGACTCCCGAGTGTCTACAAGAAATAATCAAACTGCGACAAGCCTGTCTGTCCCACTGGGAGACACTGGGGAAATTAAATTATGCCAAACATGTAGAAAGGTCACACGCCCTGGGAGATAAACCTGGCAAACTCTTAGCTTGGCTGTACAAAAGGGAGACCCCTAGCACCCCCATTTGCCACATACGCAAACCTGATGGCACCTACGCGCACACACAAGCAGAGATTAATAAGGTTTTTTCTGAGTTATATCGTGACTTTTATTCCCAGACCCCCCCCTCATCCGACACCGGGATCGAAGACGCCCTAGATTACATTAAGTTACCCAGGCTAGACCCACAACGGGCTGAGGACCTAGACGAACCGATTACCCCTGATGATGTGAAGGCAATAATCAGATCACTACCCTCCGGAAAGGCGCCGGGCATGGATGGCCTCCCTGGGGAATTTTATAAGACATACGAGGAGACCCTCGCCCCCCTGCTTGCACAAGTATATAACGAGGCTTTCGAGCGAGGCTCTCTCCCGAACTCCATGAGTGAAGCAATAATAATTCCCATACTGAAGCCTGGTAAAGATGGGACAGATTGCGGGTCGTATAGACCACTTTCTATGTTAAATGTTGACAGCAAAATACTGACTGCACTGCTCGCCAATAGACTACGCAGAGTGATTCCCCTTCTAATCCATCAGGACCAAACGGGCTACGTGCCCAGGCGTTCTATTACCGAAAACTTACGTAGGTTACACCACATCATATATAGTACCGAGAGGAAATCCCAGAAATACGCCGTAGCGTCACTTGACGCCACCAAGGCCTTCGACTCGGTTAGATGGGAGTGGTTGTATGCCACCATGGTCAGGATGGGGATCGGACCCGCCTTCCTTAAATGGACTAAACTGATCTACACTAACCCCACCGCCAGGGTGCGCACCAACAAGACTTACTCTGACAAATGGTCCCTCCATAGAGGCACACGGCAGGGATGCCCCTTATCCCCCATGCTCTATATCATAGCTGCAGAGCCGGTGGCCGCATATCTCCGTCAGGAATATGGTGACGGAGGCATTGAACTAGACGGGGTGTCACATCTCATCTCCATGTATGCAGACGACATGCTACTCTACCTGCATGATCCCGAGC
The DNA here is from genome assembly GCF_040938575.1 of Ambystoma mexicanum. Taxonomy (NCBI): domain Eukaryota; kingdom Metazoa; phylum Chordata; class Amphibia; order Caudata; family Ambystomatidae; genus Ambystoma; species Ambystoma mexicanum. The sequence continues at coordinate 312,289,808 of NC_090921.1, forward strand.
TCCGTCTGCCCCACATTCTGGAGACATTATATTGCTTCCACACACACACAGGCATACAGATAAATAGGGATAAGTCCTGCCTCTACCCCCTCGCTGCACTGTATAGCGAGGAGTACGGATCCCTGCCCCCACTAGACCTCCAGTGGCAAGTAACACCCTTTAGATACTTGGGTGTTACCATACACCGCAACCCGAGTACCGAACACATCCTTAACACGGTTAGGGCAAAGGACGCACTTGCAAAATCCATGGAATTTTGGGGGAAGCTCCCTCTCTCTGTGGCTGGGCGGGCAGGACTCCTCAAAATGGTAGCGCTCCCACGCCTGCTACACTGCTTCACTAACGTCCCCTTCAACATCCCGCCCGCTTTTTTCAGAGACCTGAACAAGCTCTGTAGGGGATTCCTGTGGCAGGGAGGTAGGCACAGGGTGGCGCTGGACATTCTCCAAAGACCCTATGAGAAGGGGGGATTGAAAGTCCCCAATTTTGAACTGTATTACCTGGCTAGTCAACTGAGGCACGTAACGCACTGGATGGTGGATGAAGCCACCACTGACACCCGACTCCTCCAACCGGCCCTGCCACGACTGCTACTCCGAGACCTACTTTGGGTCGAGAAGGGGGCTCTTCAACATCACCCTTACCTAATTAAACTTGGAACTCAGCTCTGGAAGCGAGCCTGCAAGGCAGTGGGGGTGTCAGACCCATATTCCCCGCAGATCCCCATTCCGGCCGTCATGGTGAAACCTTCATGGGGATATACAGACACGCGCACTCAGTGGGAACCCTATGGGGTGGCGGTACTCGGAGACCTCATCCATGAACAAGAGCTCATGACGTTTACTGACCTCAGCGAAGCCACGGGCCTGCCCACGGGCCAGTTCTTGCTCCACAGAGCAGTAATGAAGGCCCTGAAGGAGAGATGGCCAGAGGCCGCCAACCAACTCATGGAGAATGAAGCCATCGAATCATTGCTGGACACTGCCGAAGGAGGCCACGAAACCTCCAGAATGTATGAAGCCCTACTGCAGAGCACGACAAAGGACGCACTAAAATGCAAAAATAGATGGGAGAGTGAAATGGGCCTCGAATTTGAGGACAAAGCATGGGAGAAAATAACCCATTACCATAAAAAAGTCTCCAGAAATGCTCGCCTCCAACTTATTCAGCTGTAAATCACCAATGGATGGCAATAGAGCCTACCTTATGCCCGACGCCATATCTAAGTTCAAAGGAGCCACGATCCAGACATGTCCCAAATGTCACGAGCCAAGAGCGGGTATGACCCACATGTTTTGGAGCTGCCCGATAGTCCATAGATTCTGGGCCCGAGTGAAAGAAAAAGTGGCGACAGCTGAGATTGAGGTGGAGATTCAGGAGCCAGCAGCCTGCATATTGGGGAGTTACAAGCGAAACAGCAAGAATAAGCCCCTAAATAGACTCACTGACTTGATATACATAACAGCAAAAAGGCGCATAGCCATGGGTTGGAAAAGCGCAGGGGGGCCGAGCGAAGCCCTTTGGTGGGACGACCTCAAGAGATGGATAGCCGCTGAGACTGCGGCTTGGGAAACGGCGATTCAGGTACAAAGGCTGGACTCCAGCGCAGAGCTACTCCGTTGGGTAGCGCTAACGGTGCCACTACTCCACCCAGTGACGCACGACGGCGCCTCGAACAGCACTGACAGTCCCGACCCGGCTCGTGCCTAAGGAAATCTGAGGACTTCACTGTGGTCTCGGGGGAAGGGGAGGGGCGGGAAGGTTGGGTACGTTAAGACATGTTGTTCCTGATTCATACATATTGCATTGTCTAACCACTGTTTCACATGTGTTGAAAAACCAATAAAGAAATTTAAAAAAAAAAAAAAAAAATTGCTGTTCCACTGAAGTTCGAGGAAGTTGGAGCGAGACAGGTGATCGCAACGATGCTGATTCCAAACTGCATCCCGGTTTGATGTACTTGTCATTAAACAGACTTCCCTTTGCCAAATTACTGAGTCCTCATTATTGAGTTTTGTTGGAGTAAGTGAATCCTGCACCCCCATCCCTCACGTGGTGCAGCTATCTTGTCTTAAAGGTACTAGAGGGTGAACACTGACCTATGGGCCCGTCGGTGGATATCTTGTCCTCTTTTACACTTGGTAGCGTGAGGATGGTTTCGGCCATCGATTATTGATTATTGATTAATATAGTTATAAGACACCTATAGACTGACGGCACAAAGTAACTCTAGGCCTTTGGCAATACGGCGAGTCCTTTCGCCATTCTGGCTGAGTAGGCTGAGAAACTTCCCGTGGACAACGATAGTGTAAGTCCATAAAAATCTGCAGTGGGTCTGAAGGAACCCACCTTTCCAAGCATAACCCTTCTCATTCCCACGGGCAGCCAATCGGACGAAAAGACCGCAAGAGGCTGAAAAGGAGGGTCGGTGATCCCAAAGCTTCAGAGAGGAAAAAGATGCGATCGGTGAGTAAAACAACAAACTTGTTACTTTGGCAAATGTCTTGTAGGCATTAGAACAAGCAAGGGAAAGGTAAAGGAGGGTGGCGGAGAAAAATGAATAGTCAAAAGTAGAGAAGACTGTATATAAGGGGTAATGACTCGAGTATAAGAGAAAAATGTAAGGATACCGGGGGAGCACCCGAGAGAAAAACGTAAGGTTACTGGGGGGGCACCCGAGAGAAAAACATAAGGTTACCGGGGGGGGCACCCGAGAGAAAAACGTAAGGATACCAGCGGCGGGGGGCACCCAAGAGAAAAACATAAGAATACCAAAGGGCACCCGAGAGAAAAACATAAGGATACCGGGGGGGGGCACCCGAGAGAAAAACATAAGGTTAACGGGGGGGCACCCGAGAGAAAAACGTAAGGATACTGGGGGGGCACCCGAGAGAAAAACGTAATGATACCGGGGGGACACCTGAGAGAAAAACATAAAGTTACCTGGGGGGCACCCGAGAGAAAAACGTAAGGATACCGGGGGGCACCTGAGAGAAAAACATAAGGATACCGGGGAGCACCGGAGAGAAAAACGTAAGGTTACCAGGGGGGCACCCTAGAGAAAAACATAAGGTTACCGGAGGGGCCCCGAGAGAAAAAAGTAAGGATACCGGGGGGGCACCCGAGAGAAAAATGCAAGGTTACCGGGGGGGGCACCCGAGAGAAAAACAAAAGGATACCGGGGGGGCACCCGAGAGAAAAACATAAGGATACCGGGGGGGCACCCAAGAGAAAAACATAAGGTTACTGGGGGGGCACCTGAGAGAAAAACATAAGGTTACCGGGGGGCATCCGAGAGAAAAATGTAAGGTTACCGGGGGGGCACACAAGAGAAAAACGAGAGAAAAACATAAGGATACCGAGGGGGCATCCGAGAGAAAAACGTTAGGTTACCGGGGGGGCACCCGAGAGAAAAACGTAAGGTTACCGGGGGGGCACCCGAGAGAAAAACGTAAGGATTCGCCTTGTTCCTGCGCTTTAATACAGCGGTCAGAAGAAACGTGAACTCATAGCCCATATAATAAGGGAAAATTAGACTACGATGACGTTTAAAGACGCATTAAAGGAGTTTGTTTAAACTCCATGACGGGGTATTGATTAGAAGGCAGGTATATGTATGACCAGCTGGTGTCCGTCTAGTCTGTCAAGTGTCTGTCCTATGTGTTCTGTTGTGTGTTGAATGCAAGAGAACCGTATTGTTGATTGTTTGAGATGAAATTGGGTTTTACGCGATTCTTTGAAGAAGAGGGAATCGCCAATGAATTGATGGTTTGTAGTTAATACTAGTAGAAGGATAACAAACTGTATAAATATTGTTGGTAACGGAATTGAAAATGGAGGTCACCCCACTTGCACATCTATGCAAGCAACTACCTAAGCATGCACCTAAATTATAGCACAGAATGGGTTAGGGGTTAGGGGTACCACCCACAAGATGTTTATGCCCTGGCCACAGAATGGGTCCCTAGCAAAAGCCGTCTTACAGCACATGACGACTTATCTACATTCCAAATATACAAGCAAGAAGCTAGAGAAACATCTTGCTGTTCTAAAGCTTTGGAAGATGTTTGAGCAGACGAAGGAGGAAGAGCCTCCTGCAGATTTGATATTAAACGTATGCATGAAGGGGGGTGAGACGCCTACAGCGCCACCAGCCCCGCCAGAGCCAGCCATCGAGGGAAGTAAGACAGAGGGCCTCTACCCGCTAAGAGAACTAAAGGCAGCCACAGGGTATAGCAACCCGGCATATGAGTCGCCTACGTATAGTAGCAACAACAATAAGGAAAAGGACCAGGAAATTAATCTTGCCTCTGCAGTTCCGAGGGACAAGGAGAGATGCAATGACGTAGGAAAGGATCAGGCACAGAGTTGTTCATCTCTCGTTAGAGAGGGAGAGGGAAAGAAACGAAAGGAAAATTAAGGTAGAACTGATGAGATAACATTCACAAAAGACAAATGGATGGGAGGGTAGATATTGCTGAAATTAGATGGAAAAGGAAGTGATGATGAAAGGCCAAGAGAGAGGTCTGATGAGACACCAAGGAGAGAGAGAGAAAAGGAAAAGGAAATAAGGGATGAAAGGACAAGAAGGAAGGATAGGCTGAAGCGAGAACAACTATATCGCGAAGAGCAAGAGAAACATCTCAATCGCAAACAGAAGGCAGCCTAGGACCAGTACAAACAGAATAAGCAAAGGTTGGAAGAAGAGCAAAGGGTACGAGAAAAGAGAATGATGAGAAAAGAAGATGAGGAAATTAGAAGGGCAAAGGAACGTAGAAAAGAAAGGATGAGGGAAGTAGACAAGGCTAGAGAAGAAGCGAGGAAGCGCAAGGAAATAGATGAGGAAGCAGAACGTAAGCACAGACAAATGGCACGAGATCTTGAATATTTGGAGCGGGAAGTTAAAAAACCCAATCCTGTTGTAGAATGGGAAGAAATAGAAGAATTCTTTCCTGCACATGACTCGGTACCAGGTACGAGTGGGACAAATATTGAGGATGACTTCGACTCCAGAAGCATCGGGAAATGATTGATAAGATATATGATGAGATGGGGCTAGAACAGAGATCCCATGGGGGAAGGGAAGATGAGCGCCTGGAGAGCACTCAGCTATGTGACACTGAGGATGTCACCCGAATTAGTCGGAACAGGGGACTGTCCCTAGACAGACTGGAGATTGGGCAAGACGAAGAAGATGCAAGGAGTTGTGTAACCTGGGAGTATTATGAATCTGACTCCGGTGGGGAGGATGAGGAACACGAGGAAGGGAGATGGTGTGAAAATCGGCTCCCAGGGGACAGAAGGATACGATGGTCAGACACTAGCGAGTCCGCAAGTAGGACACCGAAGTCTGCCACGCAGTCCGGTCGACATGAAGGAACACCCCACGGTCAGAGGGGGGGCATCAGCAACTGCCTATGCAGATAGATTAAGGGCATTGCCAGGGAGACGGCAAGATGGGGATGCCACCCCAGTGGTAGACAGGAGAGCTATGGGGAAAGCAAAGGAAGACTGCGCATTCCAATTCCCGCTACTAGAAAAAGGGGGAGCAAGACCACAATATATACCATGGCCACACATGGAACGAGAGAACCTAAAAAATAAGCTTCCAATGCTGACATCGTGAGCTGGGAAGTGGATACATGAGTTAGAGAAAATGATGGGGCGTGTCACCTTAGCTATAGGGGACATTAAGGGCCTCCTAATCGCCATACTTGGTGAAAGAGCAGACGATGTATGGAAACGGGCAGGCTACCCTAGGGTTACCCTAATTAACACCTCCCATGATGGAGCGCCATTTAATAATTGTAGAGCAGAAGTGTGGAAAGCACTGTGAACGATATATCCAGACACTTCCGATATGGGACGCGGAAAATGAAAGAGTCAGAGGATCCATTGATTTATATCCAGAATTTTCAGGATGCATGGGTGCTCAAAACGCATGAGTCTTGGACGAAATCTATCCCTGTATTCTACCATATATTATGCCACAGGTTGCCTGAGCCAGTGCAAAAACAACTCAAGAAATTGGTAGGAATAGAAGCCAAACCATGGGCTGAAATACAGTTGACAATTGCACATTACTGTAGATTGTTGCAAGAAAAGAATCGGAAAAAGGAGGCAAATCGTAAATGGGAGGAGGCGAAGCTGGTGCAAAAGAGACTCTCAAAATATGCTCTCGAGGGAGCCATGCTGACAAGCCCAGCTGAACCACACGCACAGCAAGCGACTAACCCATCGCTGAATAATCAGGGTAGCGCTGGATTTTACCCGAGGGGAAGGGGTTTTGGAGGAAGAGGATGGCAGAGTAATCAAGGTGGGTTTTGAGGTAACCAGGGTGGCTTTTGGAATAATCAAGGTGGCTTTCAGAACACGCAGATAGGCAGTCCAGCTACGCCAGATGGACAGATGGCCCGACCACCGCCAGTGTGTTGGCTGTGTGGAATGACAAGACATGTGGCGCACATGTGCGGAAGCCAAGGCATGTGGCAAAGTGGCCAAGGAATGGGAATAGGCATGGTGAATCAGCCTGCAGTCCCATACCAGGGCAGTGCACAAAATCACACAGTGCAGCAGCAGCTGTCAGGCTTGCAGCAAGGTGCGCAGCAGGTGGTTCAACCCTTGCACATGGGAAACTCACCACAGGGACAATCCCTGCAGGCTCCGCTGCAAATGTTGCAGGGCACAAGCCCCGGAGGGGGAGTCGACCCTGGAAATGGGGGGAATCAGCAAGTATACAGTGGACCGAACTTATATATGAAATAGGAAAGCTCACAGGGGACTCTGATGTGTTCTATCCTATCAGTGACACCAGACCCTAATAGGGAACCTAGGGTGAATGCCGTCATAGGGGGTAAAGAATATTCCTTCTTAGTTGACACGGGTGCGACATGCTCGTGCATACGAGAGGACAAGTTTACTTGTCCGGCAAGGCCATAGATACTCAGAGTTTCACGGGAGCTCACAGAGAGATCCCTTTACAGACGCGCTCCCAGTCTCTGTGGGAGAGCGCAAAATGAATGTACCCTTATTATATTCACGTCAGACCCCAGTAAATATCCTGGGTCGGGACTTAATGACTACGTTGGATATGACAATCTCGTTTACCGAGAATGGTATAGTATGCTCAGCTCCAGGAATGCATTATTCAAACGTGTGTGAAATGATCAGAGCATACTCTGGACATATAGCCATGAGAGCTATACCATTAGAGACAGAAGTCTTCGAATATGGCGTGCGGGTGCTCATGGTGGGATTGCCAGGCCTCGCTGATAGAACTATGAGGACACCCGATGAGTTCCTATTCAGACCAAGATAACCTATGCATGAAGAAGAGGGACAAGTATTTCCCTTAATGATACAATCTGCCGCAGTGTGAGGGAAAGTGGTATTGGTCGAAGGATATGACAACGAAGGCAGACAATGCTGTGCAATTATCGCCATCGAAGAAGGGTATCGAGTGACTGACGTCACCGATGACGATCTGTTCGAAGAACACCCTGACCTAGAAGTGATAAGGGTGGAAGTGAGCTTCATATTTTGGGTCAAAATGATCAAACGGGAGGTGCCACAGAGAATGATATTGGCGCTGATACGTCCAGAATACTTTGATGACGACATGGCCCAAGTGCCTGTCGCAATATGGACTACAGGGCCCTTTGATGTAGGCCTCCTGAAGGGGGCAGGTGAAGTGAAACCAGGAGCAATTTTACCCAGAGCACGACAATATCCTATGTCCAGAGAGGCAGATGAAGGGATCGCAAAGGCAATTTCCGCCATGATGGTGCAGGGCATCCTAGTGACGTCAGAATCACCTTGCAATACAGTGATTTACCCTGTCAAGAAATCAAAGGAAGGGTCTTGGCGTTTAATCCAAGATTTAAGAGCATTAAACGATATAGTTGAAGCCGAGTTCCCTCTAGTCCCTAATCCATCCACAATTCTATGCAACATACCCACTGAGGCAAAATATTTCACGGTGATTGACTTGAGAAATGCGTTTTTCTCAATCCTGTTGCACCGTTACTCTCAAGATTTGACGTCATTTACTTTCAGGCAAATGCACCTGAAAAGCACGAGGCTGCCACAGGGTTACTGTGAGTCTCCATCCATTTTCAACAGAGTCCTGCAGATAGACCTAAGCAATATTGCACTAGACAGTGTTGTTTTGCAGTATGTGGATGACATTCTAATCTGCAGCGTCACTGAGGAACAATGCAGGCGCGACTCTGTCAAGCTACTGACTATTCTGCCTGAGAAAGGATATAAAGTTGACAAGGAAAAGCTACGATACTGTCAGCGAGAGGTGCTATACATAGGCCAGCTAATCTGACACAAAGGTAAAAAGGTAACCCCAGAAAGGGCTGAAGCTATCATGAACACGGCTAAACTGCTCACGGTAAAAGAAATGCAAAGCTTCTTAGGCCTGTGCAATTATGTCAGAGCATGGGTCTCCGACTACAGCTCGTAGACCAAGCCTTTGCTTCAGGACCTAAGGAAGGCCCAGGCGACAAGGGAAAAAATCGAATGGACCGAGACAATGGAAAAGGGGTTTGCAGAACTCAAGGGGGCGATTTGTATGCCCCCAGTTCTCGGGATTCCTAATTATGCAGAGGAGTTCTACCTGTTCACCCATACCGATGGCAATTTTATGACGGCAGTACTCGCTCAGCGAACCTCACTGGAGTACAAGCCCCTAGAATACTACAGCAGGAGTCTGGACCCGGTCATGTAGGGCCACTTCCCATGCGAACCAAATCTAGCTGCTGCCGCGTTTGCCATTGAAAAGGCGTCATCCATTGTGATGGGGTGCTCCATGACATTGTACATCGAGCACTCATTTTCGCCATACTAGAGATGCCTAAGTGCACGCTGACATCTCAGAGAGCATCCGCTGCGTTAAAACAATTAGTTTTGTCCCGGGATTCCATGACTAAGGAAAGCGTATTACTGGGCGGAGTGGTTGATAAATACAACGTGGATTCCTTGACTCATGTTTAATCCATTTCACCTTCAAGCCCTACTACTTTTCTACCCCCAGGGCAAAGGTGGGCTTTATGATTTCGCATCTTTCCGGGAATGCACTGACTTGGGCCATGCCCTTAGTCAATTCCAGAGATGCCCTCCTGGATGACTACAATGGATTCGTACAGGCTCTAAAGACCATGTTTGACCGGCCAGAACAGGTCTATAGTGCCCAAGAATGCCTATTGGATTTCAAACAAGGTTCCCAAGACAAGCTTACATATGTGACACGTTTTAAGCAATTAGCCAAAGAAGCAGATTGGTCCTCAGAAGCCTGCTTTAACCTTGAAGAGGATTAAATGAAGAAATAAAAGATGAGCTTGCCAGAGTGGCTCGACCGGGAACATTCCAGGCTGTTATGGACCTCTCCCTACAGATAGATTTCCGTATCCAGGAAAGGAAGGCAGAAAAGAAGAAGTCTAAACTGTCTTTCCAAAAGACATCCATGGGAACCTCCTCAAAGACTGAGCACACTCCTACCCCCGCTAATGAACCAGAACCCATGCAACTCTGGGCCTTCCGCGGACCCATATCCCCGCAGGAAAGAATACGATGAATTCACACCGGGATTGTGCCTCAGACAAACATCTAGTGAGGGAATGGCCTTTAGCCCCTCCACAGCGTTCGGGAAATGCCAGCTCCCGATCCGAGATGGAGCACAGTTTCGGGAGAGAGAAGTCTGCTCCACATCTATTCCATCCGTGAACTCTCCTGGACAAAACAACCTTGTGATATTGCAGGCCTTTCTATCGCCATCCAAGAACGAGACCTACCCCATTTTGGCATTGGTGGATTGTGGAGCCATGGGGATATTTATAGACCACCACATTCCATATGAAACTCGAGGCATCACGCAACCTGTAGAGGCTATTGATGGAAGACCCCTCTCTTAAGGACCAATAACTCTACAAACTCGGGAGTTGCAGCTCTCGACAAATCATCACCGAGAGGTGATCAAATTTGACATCATTAAGTCTGCTCACTACCCAATGGTGCTGCGTATGCCTTGGTTACAAAAGCACAACCCATACATCAACTGGGCAGCAGGTTCCTTGTTCCTGTGTTCAGAACATTGTATGTCTCATTGTCTATTACTGGATTACTCACCGACATCTCCTGACATCTCCTGGAGCTATGCTCTCAGACCAGCAAGGGCCATTCATGGTCTCAAATATCCAGGTTCCTAGGGCCTATCAGGATTACACAGACCTGAAGACTGTGCTATAGACACTGAGCCCTAAGCCGTGGGAGGACGCATGTGCAGCAACACAATGACAAAGAACTCTGTTTTAATTTGTGACTTTTGAATAAGAACATTTCCCCAAACCAGAGAAAGGTGATAAAGAACAATAATAGGGACACTCTGGGCACCAAATTTTCATGAGAAAGAAGAGAACTACATACACAAAGCCACAACAACGCTGATAAAACGAACTTTTGAAATAATGCCACGCTCAAGTAGTATAAGGAATCAAGACTCTAATAGACTGATAAAAAAAAAGAGAAGGACATTCCTTGAGAGCATAACACAGCATCCTGAAAGCAACCAGTGTCAAGACTGTGTTTACATAACTTATGGTATCTCCCAGCAGAGACCTCAAGTGGGATGTGCTAACCTACTTCCAGCTGGTGGTAATATCACATCTGACACTCATAGGGAGAGAAACCAGTGTCACAGACTTTATTAGAGATCCTGCAAACGAGAAAATAATCTCACAACTGCTGACTGTCATCACGTAAGCCTTCGCCGAGCTACCCGAGCACAGCGAAGAGGACACAAATGCTTCCGCCGCCGGTAGACATTGATGAACTCACATTCACTTTGTTCTTCAAATAATCGAGAAATGCCCAGGACTCATCGGGAGAACAACTGACACACGTACTTTCATCAGAGACCCAAGAAACCTAGCTCAGTTGAACCAGCTGCGGACTAAACAAAAGCACCTTGTGGTAGTCCACACAACAGGAAGGTGCTGAGACTGTGCGAATCAAAAGGAAAGCTCATGAACAGGACCCAGCCAAACAGGACAAATGTCCTTATCACCCGAGGACACCCGGCTGGCGCACAACATCCTGCTTAGACTAGTCACAGACTATCCGGAAATGGTGGGGAGCCCTGCAGATGTTGACGTCATCACCTTCCTTAGAGATCCAGCCAACATCTCACACATGGGCACACTCCTCCACGGCATAATGCTCCAGGTGGAGCTATTTAACTTCCAGCGGGAATACCTAAGGAAGTTCCAGTGAGACTTAGCGCTGTGGGACAGATCGAGGAAACAGAGAGACAGTGCTTATCTTTCCACCGTGAGACAGGTCAAAGGGACAGAGGCACAGCTCTTCAATTTTCCACCGTGGGATAGACCGAAAGAGACACAGTGCCATATTTTCCGCCGAAGGACAGATCGAGAAGAGCAGAAACAAGAAAGTTCACCATGTTATTTTTCCTTTTTCCTCTATTTCTCCTTATTTTTATTCTTATTTTTTCCATGTTCACATTTATTTTTATTTTTTGTTTTATCTTTACGTCATTTTATTTTGTGTGATTTTTGGCAGTTCTGTCTTTTCATTCCTTCGCATTGAACAGGTTCCAGCATGTCCTCAGGACCAAGGCAAATTCAAGGAGTGTACTGGGACTTTACCTACTATAGATATGCATTATGAATGTAATGCACCTGTAATGCACCTGTTGATGCTAGCCTAACCCTTTTTTTCCTTAGTCTAGCAAAAGGAACTGTACTGCATACTCAGATACTGACATCACCCGCTAAAGGGGGGACACTTGAAAAGCACTTGTCACTTTAAGTAGTAATGAGCTACGAGATCAGAGCAAGAGAAGCAATAAATAACTGACTATGGACATGTTCGAAATGGGGGCCCAGAACAGTAACCTAGTTTTACCACCAGCAGAGGGGCGCCCCGGCTTCCCTGTGAGGAAATGCTGCCATATGTCCTACAAGTCTATCATGTGTATATGCTTATTAATTATCGTCTTTCTGTCGTTGACTATCAGAACTGCTTTCTTTATTGGTGCACGAAGCGTCCCAATTTCAGTGCATCCACCAGATAACGAACGTCTGGGGCCTACGAAAGCACCCAGACCGTATACAGTGATCCCAGTCCCCAAAAAAGCTGATGGTAAAACAAACGAGATAAAACTAATAATAATTAGCAGTGATTCATACACACTTGAGGTAATGAATGAAGAAAAAGGCTGGAGACAGGGTCAGCACGGAGTGAATGAAAATGTAGCACTGACCACTGCACACACACACACACACACACTGAACACACACAAACAAGGGCAAGTGTCAATGGCAACGGGGCCTCAAACAAGGGCAACAGAGAAAGGGAAACTGCCTACAGAACGAACAGCTCCAGAAAATAGTGGAAGTAACCAAGAGGAGCCAAGTGAGAAATCAAAAAGAGAGGGCATATCAAAATCCCTCAAAATAACAGAAGTAGCAGCAAAGGAACTCAGAGAGAAAACACAAATGCTAATGGATCATCTATTCCCCTTCATAGTCAGAGCTAAGAAACTACACACGGAACTGAAAACTAGAACTACAGAGACTATAGCAGCAAGCACACCGGCTCTAATGCAAGAAAAAAGCGCCAGGCCTACGACACAGCTACACGTTGGGAAGCCGCTGAATCAATGGTGGCTAGAGAACATCTACGAAAAATTACGAAAGGAAAAGAAACGCAAAACTTGCTCCTACCACAGAGATACAGGTAATGAAACCCGCACCGCTGACAAGCATGCCCAAGAATCCTCCAGCAAGAAAGAGTCATATAGACTAATTTAGAGATTTGGTTATAGCAAACTACAAAAGGACATTGAGGATCAAGAGAAACCCACATGAAGAAAACAATGAACTCAATGATTACCTGGACAGCACAGCCCATCTCGGAAACAACATATGGTATCAACACATGAAGGAAGTAGGACGAAGAAAATCAGAAGGAGAATGCTTCATCTGCGCGCTCCTACCGTATAGCATGGGAAAATCCAAGATCTGGAGAGAGTGTGGGGGAGAGGACAATTTGCTTAAGGTCCATGAAAATGGTCAGTGTGAAAAGCTTGCTTTGAGTGTGGTTGTCAGCTTGTGACTTGGGGACGTTAAAATCACTGAGAAAGACATTATTTGAATGTGCCAATTTGTCAGAAGAGAGTAAGATGGAAATGTCTGCAGAGAAAGAGTCACTCCTGTGAGGTAATCTGTGGATGAGGTGGAAGGTGATAGATGCCTTGTGTGATAGAGGGAACCAGAAGGCAAGTGATTCAAATGAAAGGTGATGATGGAGCATGGCCAATCACTCCTGTGGATGATTGCCACTCTGCCTCCTGCCTTTCAGCATGTTGGATGCTTTAGGCTTGGGGTAGGAGGTGTGAGAAACTAGAAGGTGTCTCACCCACTAGTCCCCGGGGATCTTTCATCCAGGTGGCCAAGACACGGCCATCACTTTTGGACCCAGTTCCTGGGGGTGGACCAGTGCAGATGGATCACCTGGATGAGGGGTCTTCAGGGAGTGGGAGTGAGATGCCAGATGGTGATATGTGGTATCCCCTTCCCTGTAAACTTTACACGATCCTACCCGGTAGGATATTTAGGAACTCCACATTTACAACACAAAGACTTTCTCACTGACAGCCCACTCTAAGGGAAAACAGACTACCACCTGAGCTGTATACCTGTTGTGTCCCAATACAATGGTCAGGCAATTACTGACCATCACTCACACCTGACTTCCATTACACTGCTCCACACAGATAAACGGAGGAGCACAAGAGCACACTGTAAGCGAGGCAAAGCACATGAAGAAACAGCAGCTCCTAGATTAACAAGAGGAGAAAGGCGGCGAAACAGAAAGAAGAGGATTGCAAGGAGGGAAGTTCCCTTGACTTTTTCGACAAGGAACTGTTGCATTCATGAGCCCTCAAGATTGGAAAGCGTAAGAGCCGGGAAGCAGGCTGAAGAATCCTGCATTGTGTGTCGTAGATACTCGAGGGCCTCCCGCATCATGAATCAAGGCAGGGAGAATTATCAGCCACTGTGGTACTATCCTTGGCTCCAAGAACAAAGCAGCATCAGTAAAATCAACAAAGCTGGTGAGATGGGTAGGCTGATACAAGACCTGTCTGTGTTGAAGCCAAGGTTGCAAGTAGCAACATTGTATGGAAGGCGCTGGGACGAAAATTGTTTTAAATATGTGTGATAAAAGACACAAGTGAAGTTGAACTGCTGATGAGTGAATGAACTTTGAAACAAAGATACGATACCTAAGAAAGTGTGGTCCTGTACCACGTGGGTGCTCAATCGAAGGTCTCTGTAAGTTATTCAGCTGTAAAGTGAAAGAGTTGAAGAATTGTGAATCAAAATGGTCCTGCGATAGGTCAAGCAGAACCCTGTACACAATTGAAGGTCTTCGATGTTGATACAGTAATGAACATTTGTGGCAAAGTTGATAAATTTGGTCGGAGCCCGGCAGAGGGAGATCAATTGAAAACTTTGTGTTAAGGTGGGTTTGATCCCAGTGGAGAAGGACTCAGGGTGAACAGAGTATCACCCGAAAATGTGTATGTGTGAAATCCTAAGAGGATGGGTCTGGGCCCTCTGGGGGGGAACCGGGGTGGACAGATAATCACCAGAGAATTTGTCCTAAGGAGAAAGGAACTTTGTTGTTTGTCGTATTGCTTCAGGCACTCTGGAAAAGAGACTTTGAATGGCAGAGAGACTTTAGCACAGAAGGCCATGATGTTGAAGTTTTGAACTTCACCCTTGTGCTAGTGAATCCAGAGACTGTGCTAAACTCGAGTGTGCCGCCTTGTCCCGTGCTGAAAAGGTGGGGAAGGGAAGCCAACGGCTTGAATATCCTGACATATAATTTCTTGAACTTTACTTTTGCATAACCTTGTTTCCCACAGTATTTGTATTTAGAAGTAAGGATTGGCAATGGGTTTATTAGTATAGGCCCTTTCATTTTGACAAGATACCACTAACTCCTCTGAGTTTAACCTGGTCTCATATCGCAAAGGCACCTCTGACTATAAAACTACCATCCTGGCTGCCAAACATGACTTTTATGACAATCCCATCAGTGATGCCAAGTCATCCCAAAAATAACATTTTGCTATTTTAAAAGACTTTGAGTGCAAATCTAATTCCTATCCAGCCATCACCAAAAGCAACCAGTGGTGTCTTAATATTCAGTCTGGCTTTAATGCTAAATTTAATCTTCATTGCAATAAAATTGCCTCGCTACAAGCTAAATCATTCAACCCTACTTCCACCACTAATAGGATTTCTGCTTCTCCTTTATCTGACACCTCAATCCCAATTTTCTACTTTAGAGAGATAACACAAGCTGCATTGTCCAATATTGTTGATCACCTCAAGCCATCCCCCTGTCCTGATGACATCTGTCCCCCTGCTAAGATCAAGGATGTCTTCAGCTGCCTATCCCTCCTTGTCATCAAACTCGTTAACTATTCCTTTACTAAGTCAATTGTTCATGCTTCTCTTACAGATGTCTGGATCTCCCCTGCCTTGAAAAACACTACCTTTGATCTTGCCTCTGTAGACAATTATCAGCCTATACCAATGTCACCTTCCTGTTGAAAATCTTAGACAAAGTCGCATGTAGTCAACTTCAACAACACATTGAAAATATTCATCTACTGGGTTTGCTTCAGTCCGGCTTTCGGACCTCAAATGGCACTGAAACAGCTTTGATTGATTTAAAAGCTAATTTATGCCATATTGTTGACTCAGGACAGATTGCCTTGTTGATGCTCCTAGATATCTCCACAGCTTTTGAACTGGTTGATCACTCACTGCTGCTGGAGAGACTAGGAACCACTGTGAATTGCTCCAATAGCGCTGTATGTTGGCTCTCTTAATTCCTAGGTCCCAGATCTGCCTGTGTCACCTCTCAGGACTATCAATCTCCTATTCGCTTGCTACATTGTGGTGTTCTGCAGGGAGCATGCCTCTCCCCTTCCCTTTTTAATTCATTTATATAACATCTTTTTGATCTTCTTGATAGCATCGGTGTGACTTATATCAACTACGCCGATGATACTCAGGTGGTAGTCAAACTGATTTATGAGCTGGATCTCATCAAAATCCCCTCTATCTATTCTGTCATTGATGATTGGATGATTAGGAACTCCCTTGCCCTCACTGGGAATAAAACAGAGATCATGCTTGTCGGTTCTTCTCAACGTCTTGCCAAACTGGATTCTAGATACGCTTCCTTTAACATCTGTGGAGCTAAAATTCAGACTATCGGTGGGTGAAGTCTATTGGGGTTTATTTAGATGTTAATTTAAACATGAAAAAACATGTCAGCCAGCTGAAGGCTTCTTGTGCCTACACAATGCGCCTCATTAGGCAAATTCAAACATTCTTATCCTCGTCTAACACTGCAGTCCTTTCTGTCACCTTGATTAACTCCAAACTCGATTACAGTAACTGCCTTCTGGCAGGTACATCCTGGTCTAATCTAGTTTCATTACAGGTTGTTCAGGACAATGCTGTCCGAGCTGTATGTGGTATCTCTAGAGGGAGCAAAAAAACAAAGAGGTGATGGCTGGAAGGTTTAGACTAAATCTTAACCACTGGCATTGCTCGGGGCAACCCTCCAGACCATCGTTCTTCACCTGCCAAGCCATTACAGAAGGGGAAAGACCATATGCAAATCAGGCTTTGCCCCACCACAAAAGGGGAAGTCCAGCCCAAACTGCTAGGTCACATCCCTTCTGCACGAGACCACAAGCATCCCCAAGGGAATCTAGAGGGAACCACGTTACTGAAGCACGTAACTCTCTACATTGGCTTCCTATCAAACACTGTATTACATATGAGTTACTCTACCTTACCTATAAATGACTTACTGATAATGCCCCATCCTATCTAAAAGAAAGGATTAAACTCTCTCAGTCATCTCGCTCACTACGATCCAATAATTCCAATAATCTTGAGCAACCTTGATATAAGCGTACTCGTTTTGGCAGCACTAGCTTTAACTCTGTTGCCCAACGACTCTGGAACTCCTTGCCTGTTTCCCTGCGCACCTGTTCAGAGTTCTCTTCCTTTAAGAAATATCTTAAAACATTTCTTTTTAATTCAAATAACGAGATCATATTAGCTCCTGGCGTCCCTTCTGGTTTATTATGCTCCGATTTTCTTGACTGAGCTCTCTTCTATGCTGCCCACTGAGGCCTATGGGTGAGTTGCACCTTATAAGAAATAATAATCATAAAACTATAACTACGTTATTATTATTTGATGGTCGTAGCTTGCTCCCATCTTTAGATTTAGGATTAGGTAGGTGTTTTATAAACCCAATTTAAACACCCTTGAACTGTGGTCACTTGTGTCTGTCTCACTGTTTGATACCATGCCTTCCTTATAGAGGCCGTCGAAAACATGTGGGGAGAATAGGGTAGACCAGGTTTCAGTGATGAACAGGCCTCAAGGTTGTTGTACGAGATGAGGTCAACGATCTCTGCAGCGTGAGTGACTGCTGAGCGAGCATTGATCAAGCTAAGAGGGCGTGTGCATGTGGTCCGTGGGTGTTGGATCGGGGCAAGGGCAGTATTGATGAGGTTCTGTAGGGTAGCTTGCTGGGCTTGCCCAGGGCATTGGCCATTCAAACCCTAGTAAAAGTGGGGATGGGCTGTGGAAGGAGGAGACACATGGTGATATCTTTTTGTGAGTAGAGTAGTAGTGATTACTTTGTCGGTGATATGCAGGATAGCGGGTCAAGCCCTTGGCACTATCAGTCCTGTACAGACACAGACAGGTGAGGTCATTGTCTTTGCTCATCCTTTGCTGAGGACACCGGTGAAGAGGAAGCCTAAGGATGCCTGATTGAATAGTTGGTGGGAGGAACAACTAAATGGCAGGGCCTGGTCACGTGACCAGGTGCCTACTCAATGCCGTCTGCCTGGAGTTGGCCTACAGTCCTTCAGTAGAGGCTTGGAAGGTGCAAAAACCTTGCGAAGCAACTGAGTGGCATAGCATGTGCACATCTGAAAGAACAGGTTACTTTTTAATCTGAGATATGACCAGTTCATATTTAGGATGTTTTTCTTTGGACTGTTCTTAGCAGTATACATTTATTTATTTATTTGTGCTTTGCTTTATCACAAAACTTTCACAATCATTTCAACATACAAACAGGAATAAGGCCAAATAACATATCAAACATTTTAAGTAAATCAATGTGTATGAAAGTCAAGTTATGTCCAAAATTAGCTCCTACAATTAAGTTGCATTTCACAGTCAATGTATACGTATTACTAGACTTCCGAAATGATACAATAGGTAAGATAAGAGATATATAGTGACAGGTAAAAAAGTATCCAGAAAGATTAAGAAGCTAAAATAACTTGACATTACATAAGTGTCTAAAATATATGTCTCTTTTCTAGAGTCTCTATGCAATCTATATATAACTGTCTTAAAATGTCCACATCTCTTATCTTTTTAAACAAAATCTACATATTTTCATGCCTAGGTACATTAAGGTGTGCTCCAATAATTTAATTTATCTCTGTCTTCGTGTTTCCTTATCTGTTTGTCTTTATATTTATTTATTTATTTATTCACATTTGTTAAGCGCACAGCAGACCGAAGACATTGTGGCGCTAGTTACATAGTTGTTTATACTTAGTTACATACAGTTCAAGTCTGTAAGTGTTACATTGGACGCAAATATCCTTACATGCATACCTACATTGGACAGAGAGTGGCTGGGAACGAATGGTTAGTTGAAGAGGGCAGTTTTGAGTTTTTTGCGGAAGGAGGTGAGAGATCTTTCTGCTCTGAGGCCAGTGGGGAGAGCGTTCCACAGTTTAGGTGCGAGGAAGGGGAAGCCTATGCCTCCTGCCTTAGTCCTATTGATGCGAGGTATGGTGAGTTGGTTGGTGTATTGTTGTCTGGTCGGTCTAGTGGATTGAGATCTGTGTAGTGTGTCAGATAGGTATGATGGAGCTGTGAGGTAGATACATTTATGAGTGGTAGTAAGGATTTTGAAAGAGATGCAGTCTTTGACTGGGAGCCAGTGAACTAACTGACTTCCTGGCTTGCGTGATATGGTCTGTTTTTGGCATGGTGAGGGCTGCTCTAAGGGCGTTGTTTTGTGTTGTTTGGAGCCTGGACAGGTTTTTTTTTTATCAACTTTATAGTGCAGATATTCTAAATGAATCTTTTTTCCAGAAATGTTATCAAAATGATTTAAACTGTCACTACAAAGATTCCTGTCTTTTAAAACCTGAACTCTTAAGTATTAGCAAACTTTAAAATAGGCTTCATTCCCAAAGTCTTATGTAGAATATAATATAAAGAATGATTTTGAGCTAATAATCTCACAATGTAGAATTAGCCTTTCTATAGAGGCCAATCACTCTACAGACTACAGGGCTGGTCCTTGCCTAAATGACTATATCAGTGTTGCAGGGACCTAATTTGGCAGTCGCCAGGTGTCGCAACTGCGACACCTGTGGTCTCCCTTACTATCCCTAAAAAAAATAAAAAATGTTTTTTTTTCAATGGAAGGTCCTGGGATGTGGGCAGCACCATGTGGCTTTTTGCTTCTGGTGTGGCTGACTGTCTTGTTCAGGCCTCTTAAATAAAAAAAATTAAAAAACAGGGGGTTCCACAAGTGTAACACTTTGAGCAGTGACCCTAAATAAGAAAGAATAGAAATAACAAATAGTCTTTCTGGAATTCTATACAATAATTACTAGACCTATTATTGGTTTATTTTAGGCACACTTCCGCGGCTGAGTCACTGATTTAGTAAGATTTAGTCTGTTCTTTCAACACCTCAAATTCACAACAAAGACAAAACCTATATGTATTTTGCTTTTTGCAAGTTGCAGTTATAGCATGATTATTTCTGCCATTGTCACGGTTACGGTCATTACAAAACATTCCATCTCAGTGTCCTCGATCACTTGACAAAATCCTTGTTCCTAAAAGCTGGTGTACAGTGTAGAAATGTTTGACCATAGCACATTTCATTGTGCCACAATTAATGCTTTGTTGTAATTTGTATATCTTTCCTATCTCCATGGCATGCTTTTCAGGATGTTTGTTTGCATGTGTGAGGTAACGAAAGCCCAGAGTACGGGATGCCGTGTGAGTGAGCTGCTTTCCCTGTGCTACTCTAAACTCTTAAATGCAGTTATGAACCCTCCCAATGGTATGTGTTTTTCCAACCTCTAAACCCTGAAAAGTTGATCCCCGCAGGCTTCACATGTGGCCAACTTTGCATCAGACCTGCAGAAGAACTGGCCTGCTGTTAAATCTCAGTTACCAGTTTATTGGTATCCATTACAGAGTGTAATTTGCTTTCTGATTTTGAGAACATTCAGACATGTAATTGCTTGTTTTACTATAGCTGATAATATAGCTATAGCTGGTAGAATAGCTTAGTGGGTTGAGCGCTCACTGCTGAAGTGTGTGTTTGATCTGTATGTTGCAGGTTCTAATCCTGGCAAGGCCAACTCAGCCTTTCATCCTTCTCAGGCCTATAAATGAGTACCAACACAGGTTGGGTGATGTTATGTATATTTATTCTATATAAAGCGTAATTTCTATATAACAAATCATTATCATTTAGCCTTCGACGTCCGACTGAATTCACAGTAATTTGGTAACATGGGCCTATACACACTAATATTAACGAAGCATATGGTGATTCATTCTTGTATGAAATGTATATCACATTACAGTGATATTGTAGCCATATTTATCGTAGTGTACTTAGGAACAATGCTATATGATGCCACTTCCTGTTTTGTCAAGGGGTGAAAGGTTGTGTTCCATCGCTTCCAGTGATGTCACTTCGGGGTGGGGTCAAATGACATCACTTCCTGTCATGTAATCGGAGGTCAAGGGTCGTGTGATGTCACTTCCACTACGCCAGGCATGTTGGTGAAATGACGGCCCTGAAGTGTTGATTGAAATAAACGTAAGGTAGCTTTTCAAAGGTTATCCTACAAAGCAATGAACCAAGAATGAATATCTTGGTTAATGCATACACCAAATAGAACTATGGGAAAGAACGTCTGTACATAAGCAGTTATTAGGGGACTAAGGGAAAATCCTGCTTTTAGATAATCAAACCCCCTAAGAACTGCCACTGCACCTGCCTGCCTTGTATTCATATGCTCTAGAAATGTGCATGACTTTCCAGAGTATTTCACTTAAAGTTTGTGCTTCCCCAAATACCATGCACACATGAAATGTCATATGTTTTCATGATGGTCATTGCTAATTTTCTGTAAAAAGTATACTTTTGAAGGCTGTTTAGTCCTATAGAAGGATAGTCAAACAACACAATGTCACCTGCTTATGCCATCCAAGAAATATGTGCATTACCTCTTTTTAGAGCATATTTTTGACAATCAATGCAAATATTCCAAAGGTCAGCTAGCTAAAGGTTAAATAAACAGGGGTCCATAATACATGCCTGTTTTAACACGGAGTTAGTGGCAATCTCCTCCAAAAAGGTTTCCTTGTTAGTCTAATGTTTACTGCTGTATTAATATGTAAGAGAAAAATCAGTTTTAGTAGGCCTTTATCTATGGCGCAAGTCTATAAGTTAGCCCAAAGTGACTGCAAAGTGTAGTGGTCTGCGAAGGACGGTGCTGGCCACTGTTTTGGCTCCGGTGAGCTCGAGGTTCTGGGCGCTACCTGTGACTCCTCCCCTTTGCTTTGGGACCCATAAAAAATCTTGCGGGACTCGCAAAACAGCCGTGAAGTGACTGCAAAGTGTAGCGGTCTGCGAAGTAAGTTGCTGGCTGCTGTTTTGGCTCCTGTGAGCTCAAGGTTCTGTGCGCTACCTGTGATCTCTCCCCTTTGCTTTGGGACCCAGCAAAAATCTTGCGGGACACGCCAAGCAGCCGCAAAGTGACTGCAAAGTGTAGCAGTCTGCGGTCCATGGGCAGAGGACCAAGGTCAGGTAACACAACATTGTGCAAACCGGTAAAGAGGATACCACTTAAGCTTGGCATTACGTTGATTGAACTGCTCATATCTGCTTTCACCACAAACATTGCAAACTACTCCAAACTACTCCCTCCTAAAGAACTGTAAACAGCTCTCCCCCTCGCCTCCTTCCCGCCTCGATGGCAAAGATGGGGCGCGTTGGTTTGTGAAGCCAGGGACGTGCCAAAGGGAGTAACAAAAAGGCAGATAAGAGTGACAAATTGATCAGAGTGGACAACTCTTCTAAGACCCAATGTCCTCTGAAAAGAAAGCTGAACTGTTCCAACTGTGTTCCCTACCAGTAGGACGCCATTGCCATGGAACTATTAACAAACCTAGGGTAAACTGACCCTTCATCAGTGATCCCCCCAGTGATCCGACTTTGCCGAGGACAAAGGTCCTCTAATACAAAAACCAATGAGCCCCTTGGCTCCCATGTTTCACAATTTGAAAGAGGGGAAAAATTCCCCTGTGGGAGGAAACCTGATTAACAACTTCTTTAAGAAATCGGTGTACAGCAAAGAAATAAGACCTTTGGAAAGACCTAAGATCATGGGTGAGGCGGACCATACTCATGTGAATGATCTTAGTATGATATACTTCGCAGAATCTATGGTCTTTGATCCACTGGCTGCTGTCTCACCTTTTGTTCAGTACGTAACCATAGTTGGGAGCTCCTTACACCATGCACAAGAAGCCCAAGCGAGAAGATAGATTCCCCTACCCCAATGGCAAAGTTGCTGGAACAAAACAACGAGAGCCAACATGCAGGGGAGGGTGATCTTAGTTCACTTCAGGATGGTAGAGCCGGTTTGCATCATTTGCTGTTAAATCTTAATGACAGAAATCGCCTTAGGTCCCCAACAATTTGGGCCCTACATATGGTGCTTAGCTCTTTTGTAACTCTATACGATAATATATACCAAGAAGTCAAGGACCATTCCAACTATTTAAACGCCATAGCACGGAAACTGGACTTGATGTGGGATATGATATGCCCACTACCTCAGTGCTGTTTGCGGAAAAACAGCAAGACAGCCCAGACCTAATAATCATGGATGATTCTGTGTCGATAATAAACCCCTGTGGACATGCCGTAGAGCAGGTGGTCCCCGTAGACCCCTTATTGGGAAAAAGGGTCACTGAACAAGTTTCTCTAATACAACCAAATAAGGAAACAATGAGAATGAAAGACCCTCTTCGAAAGGGGCTGTGATCCTGCATTGTTAATAAAGAAATCTAACGAACTTAAAGTATTCACATAGGAAGAAAGCTATCATCAATAACCTAATTGGAAACTCATTAACAGCTGAGCAATTTCTTGGGAGATCGAAGGAGTTCACGGTTCATAATATGCCCAATGACTGTTTCATCTGTATCATCAAGTGTCCAGACTGACCCTTCTATGGCTTATCACTCAAAAGCAAATCATCAGCAAGTTTATGTCTAAAAAACGAATCAGCAAGCCTTTTCCCGACAGAAGGCAGATCCCCAGAGAAATACTATAAAAAGTACCCCCCTGGTGGAGCATTCGCCAGTGATCGAAGTCAGTGCTCCACAAGTCTCGAAGGAAGCTTGTGAGAAGATATCTGCCGCTCAGAGTGGTGTGGAAATAGAGTTGTTTGACTTATGGTTGACTAACAACATTTGTGTTCCTGTGACAAGCTCTAATTCCAGAGGGGATAAGCCTCTGCCTAAACCTAAAGTCAAAGTTGAAATGCAGAGCCTTCTGGAGAAACTTTAATGGCCCTGATTAGATAGAAAGGGAAATCAATGATCCCTCCAACTGAGGAACCGTGTCCCTCAGAGGCTGCTGAAATGAGTAATCCTATGGGTCTAACAATCCGAGTGACCAATGATAGTTTTGATTCTCATTCTGTGACTGGTGCTCCTAAGGGGCATACAATTACGACTCATAGTATTCTCAGAGGTGCCAAGAGCTCAGACACTAGCTTCGATGATCATATGAAGGGCCCATGTCCAGAAAGGTCTGCTTCTATTCGAAGTGAGCAGGTCCCTCGACAACATGATAAAAAAGTTGCTAAAAAGGTGCTTATGAATTGCTAATATGTCCTTTGATGCGAATGTAGGTTTGAATAGATTCAATGTTCTAATCATCTTTGCTGAAATTCCGACTTTGCGCTCTCATCATTTGATACTGAAAGCATTAATTTTCCTAATTGATTGCATACGAACAGATGTGTCAATTATTTCTACTTGCACTTAGTGGTGGGGCTATAGTTTTAGCAGAAAGTAGCAAATTTGAATGTGTGAGATTTCGTATTGCAGTATGCAACTATCAAAATGAGGGCAATAACAAGACAGGTCTGTTGAAGAGTTGCCAAACCCCCTGCAATGTAAAGTCGTTGAGTACTGTAGATAGAGCCCAGAAAATTGAGTCTAGAGGGATGTAGGGACAGCTACATACAGGAATAACCTCAGCCCGTGGCCCAAAGAAAGGAAATGACATAGGGCAGGAAGTAGATTTGAAGACATTGCCTTTTAAGGTAGTTAGCTGGAATACACGTAGATTTGCTCACTTGGATGGGAATGTTGATGCCTGGTCCATGTCTGAAAGATAACAATCTAAGGCTTTTACAAGAAACCTGCTTAACAAACTGCCCTCAGGTTGATGTTCATGAGCTCTTCCAAAAAGCAGATAAACCAGGGGATACGGGTAGACCTTCCGGTGGGTTAATTATTGCAATACGAACTGGCCAAGGACTGAAGGTGGAGCAAATTGATAATTTACCTTTCGGGATCTTGGCAGTTTAAATGCACTCCCCAGTACTGTGTACACCATTTCCCCTGGTAAACATTTACTGGCATACAGGGATAGCTGAATATGATTTCTAAACAGTTTGCAATTGTGCATATCAGATTGGAAAATGTTGAATAAGAAGGGTCAATTTTGTTTGCTGGGGATTTAAAAGCTGACTGTCCTGAATCCCTATTAGATGACGTTCTTGGCTGTGTTAATGTTGAGCCCGTCCCTTAGATCTAAATTGGGCAACCACTATGAGGTTGTTAGTCTTACATATGATCAACAGGGTTGACGACTTTATGGGCAAACGATTACCTACCTTGCATAGAGGCACATGTTACTCTACGCTGGACTAAATCTTTGTAGATCCACTTCTACTTCAGGCCTGCACTGACTTTTCGGTTTTTGAGAATAAGTTGAGTGACCACAGTATGATAGTGGCTAGCTTCAGTTTGACTTATGCAGGGGTATAGCTCAATAGTCCAGTCAATCTGACTGTTAACAATAGAAAAACAGGCTGAGATAGACTCAAGGAGCCACAATGAACCTGAATAAAATACTTACGGGCCTCATGGATAATTCAACATATGAATGGAAACTAGCCCGCTTTGGGGTGAAGAAATTTGCTGATACAATAGCTCTCTGTTTGTCCGTTAAGATAGTGGGCCACACTGATACACCCAGAGAAAATCAAACTGTGCCCTTAAATCACTATACATGAAAAATTGTCATTAAAAAACAGTTATTTAGAAGAATGATTAGGTTAATAATGAATGGGCCAAGTGAGCAACCTATGAAAAACTACAGAAACTTTTATAAAAAAAAATAAAAAGCAGTTTTACTATAAGCAGATGCAGAAGCCATGTTAAGAATCACAATCAGCAAACATTCACATACATTTTGGGATACTGTGAATTCAACGATCGAGTCTCTAGCTTGTATACAGTTCAATGCGGTATCGGAACCTGTATGGGTGTCACATTTTAAAAACCTGAAAACGTACTCTTGACCGTTTCCATCCAGTTGCAGTAGGTGTAGGGCGGTCTATTTCAAACCCCAACCCTGAAGATATTTTGGCATTAATTAAAAAGGCCAGGCCTTCAGGGGCCTCAGGTCCGAGTGGCCTTACAATTAACATTTTAAAGGGTGATCCACACGTCTGGTCAGTTATTCTTTCCATTCATATCACCGATTTGATAGACACAGAAAATATTCCAAAGACATGAAGTTTGTCCCAAGTAGTCCCTATTTACAAGAAGGGCTATAGGACAGATCCGAAGAACTATCGACCTATAGCCCTACTAGATGTGGAAAGTAAGATCTTTGCAGATGACCTATTATGTAATTTAGAGGGGTGTGTAAGGTCCACTGGCAGATTAGATCGACTCCAAACAGGTTTTCGTTGCAAACACTCTATTAACATAAGTGGCGTGCTCATGCGGGAACTTCAAATGTCAGCATGGAAGACGCCGAGGCAAACAGTCTTCGCAGCATCAATAGACCTATTTGCAGCCTTTACCCCATCTTTGGTGGAGTAAAAACCTCATGGATGGCATACACAGATGGCTTCCTGCTCTTCGACCGATCAAAGATAGGGATGCGCAGACTCTTAGTAGCCTTTACCAACTATGCTAAGGAGAATGTGTTTGAGATAAATCGACTATAAACAAAAATGTTGGTTTTGTCGAAGGGCAGGAAGCATGAGGGAGGTAAATGGTGATTGCAATCCAATGAGCTGGAAGAAGTCTCAAGTTTGACATATCTAGGCTATTACTTTTTTCCTCTCGACCCATATTCCTACACATACAGGCATTGGTCATTTGGAAGGCAAAGAGCTAGACTAACCAGTCAAGCCTGATCGATAAGAGATATGGAAGGTTCTCTATTAAGGTCAGCCTACAATGAAGGAAAGGTGATTCCAACGGACTGGAACTGTGGGGAAATAAGTTGCAATTCTGGTTAGACACAAGTGGGGGAAAAATGTGGAGACATGCTTTGAGAATCTCCAACACTATCCCTACAGCAGCCTTAATATATGAATTAGGGCGTCTCTCCCTGAAGGTCTGTGGCAGACTCTGGGCCTCATTACACGGTAGGCGGTGAGCCATGGCGCTATTAGCGCCATGGCTCATGCTGGTAAAATACCTGCACCGCCTTGGCGGAAAGGGGATTTACCGCCCCATTCCAAGGTTGGAGGGGCGGTAAATCCCCTTTCCACCATTGCCCTTCCCCATTCCCATTTCTGCCCCATAGGGCTCTATGGAAATGGGGAAGGCGCTAATTACGGCACCGCAATTTTGCGGTGCCATAATTAGCTCCGAGGTCCCTTAGCGGGTTGGATTTTAACGCCTGCAAGAAGCAGGTGTTAAATCCTCCAACCCGCAAAGGGACCTCGTAGTACGGCGGTAAGGGTTAACGGTCACCGTTGCCATTAACGGTGACCGTTAACCCTTACCGCCGTCCGTGTAATGAGGCCCTCTGTCCTTATATTACAAAATCCTTATATCTGAGCAGGGCACATTATATTCAGAAGCCCGACTTGCATTGGATAGACAGAAGGGGTCTCAATCAGTAGGTCCTAGGCAAGTTGAAACTTTATAGCCAACTCATTCTTCACGATTTGGACCTAGAGGTAGCATTTTTGAAATTAACGTCAAGGAAGGTCAAAGTGGCCCTGTACGAGCAAGACTGGATAAATACTCTGTACACCTTTGATGGTTATGGTTCTCTAAAAATACTTGTCTCATGAATATAAGAGAGGAACGGTAGCCCCCTACTTATTAATCTTTCCAAATAAATATTTTTGTGCCATGATTCTTCATCTCTGCTGGAACTTACTGCATACAAAGGAGATTCTGATAAGGTGGGGGTCTTACTGAAAACTTGAAATCATCTTCTAATTGTAAATTGTAATGGGTTATTTCTAACGCACTTAATACCCAAAGGTTTCTAAGCACGGACCCGGGAATCAAACCTGTGTTGCTCTGCGTCGTTCTTGCTTCCAAGACGAGTGCGTAGCCCCTGAGCTATCGTCCCGAGACTTGTGGACATTTTAACAACAATAAGGTTGTTGAGCATACTAGACATTTGTTCATGGACTGTCCAGCCCTTTAAATTGGCCACCCACATCATCCCCTGACGTGGCAGCCCCCTCGGCCAAGGACCAGAGGCTAAGGACAGCTCCAGTGGTGTCTACTGGTGTCCGCCGTGGTAGCATGGAGCCTGCAGCCGTCGGCCTGCTGCGACTGATCAGGTAAGTGGAATCTGGGTGTATTGTATTGTGAAGTGCTCAAATACTTAGCCAACAACTTGGCCGTCTGCGCTCATTCGCATCGTAGGTCCCTGCATCCTGTTCCATTACCCCTCCTGCATTTCTCTTCCTTCCTCTTGCATCTCAGCCCTTCCCTCTTCGATTTATTGTGTACAATTCTGACATTGTCTCATGCTCCACTGTTTTTCTGGAATTAATTTGCATTGCCTGAATTCTTCTTCTAGGTTCCTGTTGTGTTATGTGCCTTGTTGACTGTATTATTAATTGTATTGACTTGGTGTTTGCTCTCTATGTTTCTTGATATTGTGTTGCTATCCAGGGTTTGTGGCATAGCATTGTGATTGCCTGCATTCTTCACTGCGGACCTCTGTGTTTTGCTTTTGGTCCTGCACTACATCTGCATTCTCCAATTCCAGGTTCCCAGTTGTGCTCTTTTCTTTCTGATGGTTGTGTACTACATCTGATTTGTAGGTCCCCTGTTCTTGTTCTTTGTTGTCCCCCCATACCTCCCTCTTGACTTCCCCCCCGTGTACTGCCCTACCCCCTCCCCTGCCTTAGCTCCCCTCTCCCTTCCCCCTCTTCCCTCCCCGCACTGCCTATGTTGCTCTCTGTCTCACCTATCTTTTCTAACTCGATCGACTATCCTATCCCTCTCACTAAGTCTGGCAGGAAGTTCAAAACCCAGGCCTCCCTATCGCTGATACCTATACCAGTGCTCCCTCCAGACAGACCTTTACTGACCTACTTTTTGTCGTTCCCCCCTCAGGCCTATGGACCCCCCATATGGTCTCTGTTCTCTCTCCTTTTTCCTCTTCACCCATTAATGGTGACACCTGGTGGGAGGCTCTCCTGGCCCCTTCCACTCCTCTAAGACCATCATTAATGTCTACTTAAATGGCACTGTCTTGGTCCAGGGCCCTCAAGTCAATCTCCTCCTCCTTGATAGACGCTTCCTGCGCACTATCAACTTCCTTTCCTCTCCTGCTATCCCTTCTTACCCCTCTCTGTCTCCTCTGCTGCCTCCTTCCTCTGTCACCTCTTCGGGACCCCCTGATGCTTCTCCGGCCTCCCTTTTGCTTCCCTCTTTTGCCACTCTATTCTGCCTTCCTGACTACCCTGCCTTCCCTTCCTTCCTCCTCTGCCCATCCTCGAGCATCAACAACTCTTCCGAAGGTGATACCTCTGGCCTGTACCCCTGCCCAGAAGTCCTGCAAATGTGACAACCTGCTCCACATCGCTACTCTCAACTCTCGTTCAGCTGTCAAACACTCCTCTGACATCTGCCCTCTTTAAACTTAATCTCTCTATCTCTAGCACTCTGGATGTCCTTGCCCCTATCATGAGGATCCGCTTGAAGCCCAAATCCAAGTGCAACTCTTGGTATGATTCCGACCTCACTGTCCTCGAACGCAAGAGTAGGGTGGTGGAGAGGAAGTGTAGGGCCTCAGGCGCACCCCCTGACAAACTGGCTTGCCGCCTGCTCCAAAGGTAGTACAGACTACTGTCCTCTCTAAGAAGGGAGCCTAAATCCAAGCCTGCATCTATGCGGCATCTAACAACTCGGCCACATTTTTCAAAATCTGCAAGGATCTGGCCATACCTGCTGCAGTCTCTACCTTTCCTGTTCTCTCCCAGGCACTCTGCACAGCATTGGCCTCTCATTTCACTACTAAAACTCAGGACATCCTGTACAGTCTCTCTTCCTCTACCTCCTCTTACTCTGCCTCTACCACTCCTGGCCCGCCTGAGGCAGTTTCTCCTTCTTTCTCCTCCTTTCCCCCGTTCACCCTGACAATGTTTTTAGACAAGACCGATCTATGTACGTCTCATCAAATTAGGTTCTCCCCTGCTCATCCAGAACTATCAAGGAAAACATCAACACCCTTGCACCAGCCTTGGCCAATTTCTGCAATCACTCCTTTGACACTGGAACTTTCCCGTCCCCCTTAAGCACTCACAAGCACTCACTTCTAAAGAAGCCCTCAGCCGTCACTTCCTCTCTGGCTAACTATTGCCCGATCTCCATCACTCCTTTATTGGGCAAACACTTGAAAAACCTGGCCATCTCCCAGCTTAATCTACGTACTGAATCTGTTGGTTGCCTCAATGACCACCAGTCTAGCTTCAGAACTGCCAGAAGCACGGAAAGTGCTCTCCTGAACACCCATGAAGACTTGCTCTCCAATCTGCTTTTGACACAATCAACCATGCCAACCTGCTCAATCATCTGCGGGACAACCTTGGTATTACTGATCAGGCCCTGAACTGGTTGACCTCCTTTCTCACCGACCGACCTCTGAGGTCCAACTGGGATCTTTCCTCTCTTCTATCTCTCTAATTTTGGTGTTCCCCAGGGGTCTAACCTCTCTCCCTGGCTCTTCATCCACTACCAGGCATTGCTACTTTCTGCTCCAATTTTCAAAGTTATGCGGATGACACTCAGCTCTCTTTCAGGCTCCCTTCAGCCACCTCTGCTCCTTCTCTCATACCAGACTGCCTGGCCGCAGTTCAGGAATGGTGTGCTGCCAATGATCTCTGCCTTAATGCCAGTAAGACTAAGATCCTCCTCATTGGGACACCCGCTCCCTACTTTCCTCTCTCTCTCTGGCTGCCCACTCAGAGCCCTCCTCCTGCTCCTTCCTGTGAGGCTAAGAACCTTTGTGTCATCTTCGACTCCACCCTCTCCTTCTCTCCTCACATCTCTGGCATCTCTAAGAAGTCAAACCATCAGCTGCACCCCTTCAGAGGTATTCTCCCTTTTCTTACTTTCCCCCAGAGGCTCACTGTCTCCAGAGCTCTGGTCTTCTCTATGCTGGACTATTGCAACAGCCTCTTTCTAAATCTTCCTGCCAAAACAGGACTATGAGACTTGTCCTTGGCCTCAAGCCCAGGGGTCGGATTTCTCCAGCTTTGAAATCTCTTCACTGGCTCCCCGTGGCTGCAATGATCAACTTCAAGACCCTCTGCATCATCCACAAGGCTTTCTGGGGCATAGGGCCGCTCTATCTCCAACTTTCTCTTCCAAAACATCGTCCTTCTCGAGCTCTACGCTCATCCACCTCCAACTCTCTGAGGATCAGACGCTCCTCCAAGCAGAGGTCTGGGGGCAGATCTATCTCCTCCACTGGGGCCTCCCTCTGGAACAGCCTCCCTGTCTCCCTCAAACTTGAGCAGAACCACCACCGGTTCCGAAAGACCTTCCTTTTTGCTTCTGCTTTCTCTCTTCCTCTCCCCTGCTGATGCATCTGATTCCTCCGCACACTGGTCACCTGGTCACATTCTGAACTTGGGCCCAGGCTCCTGCATGTCTAGTTGCCCTCACACTGTCTCAGGGGTTCCCAGCACTTACGGGTCTGTATCTGCAACCCTACAGTCCCTTCTCTCTGCACTTATGAGCCACCCACTGGCTGCACTTGTGAGTTAACTGCACTTCCCCCTTCGACTCCCCCTGGTGCTTCTCCCCTTCCCTCTTCCCTGCACTTGTGCAATCGGAATGACACAAAACCTAATAAGATTGGTATTTTGTTTCCCCTTCCTTGTCTTGTTGCGCCTAGAAACACTTACAGGGGCATTATAAATGCCACATCATATCATATCATACAGTTTGAGCATAAAACATATTTTAATAGAATTGTAGGTGCTGTAAATAACTGGGACCTAAATGAAATGTGGAAAAGAATGTTGAATTCAACTTTGACTGCTGAAGGGTTGGGAATAGCTGCATTTGTAAAAACATGGGACATATCGACATCAAATGAAACAGCTTAAGATTTTGCGCTGATGGAATTGTCTCAGAATGGTTTATGGGATCCTCAATTTTCGGCAGACAATGAGTTGAATGTTCAATGGCTATCTCTAAGACTTGTACAACCATATGAGATTTTAATATTTGTATTACTGTATGGATTTTTAGGTTTTTTAGGAATGTTTTATTTGACTGTTTAATATTTTGTTGTGTGTATTGATTAATTGTTTTTTGTTTTTTTTGAAAGGTTTGGAACAAACCGAATACAAATAAAAAAGCAAATTAAAAACAAAATAAGTTATCCCAAAGTTTTCAGCGATCAACCTTATCAAAAGCCTTGGTAGGACCCAAAGAGGAAGCATTCATTAGAGAGCTACTGTCTGTTTCGCGAAGCCCACAGCCTGCAGTCTTTCGTTTGTCTTTACTGCTGAGAGGATGCGGCCTCTTTTCCTTATCCAAAAGCTCTGCCTGAAGTGGACCGCAGCGGTGTGCTGCTGTGTGTTTCCTGTTCCGTGGTAGGTGGCTGGTGAATTGCCTCTATGGAGGCGCTATGAGTCATTTAATTGACCTATTTGAAAAACATCACCTAAGGTTGGAGCTTTGTGCACTTTTGATTTGACTAATCTGCCTGGGTGCTCTGTACTCAGCAGAATAGCCCTGTTGTCCACTGCATCGCCGCCCTCTGCCCCAACCTTCAGTGCTATGCAGACGATACCCAGCTCATTTTCAGGCTACCCTCGGCCTCCTCCTCTCCTTCCCTCATCCTTGACTGTCTGTCTGCTATCCAGGAATGGTGTGCCGCCAATGACCTCTGCCTTAATGCCAGTAAGACTGAGATTCTACTCATTGGCACACCCACTCCCTCTTACCCTGCAGCTCTCTGGCCGGCCTCTCTTGGCCCTCATCCTGCTCCTACCTGCAAGGCTAAAAACCTCGGGGTCATCTTCGACTCTACACTCTCCTTCTCTCCTCACATATCTGACGTCTCTAAGAAGTCACACTACCAGCTGCACCTCCTCAGAGGTATTCTTCCCTTCCTCTCCTTCCCCCAGAAGCTCACTGTCTCCCGAGCCCTGGTTCTCTCGAAGCTGGACTACTGTTACAGCCTCTATCTTAATTTGCCTGCCTCCACTCTCTGCCCTCTGCAACTCATCCAGAACAGAACTGCGAGACTTGTCCTTGGTCTCAAGCCCAGGGACCGTATCTCTCCAGGACTGAAATCTCTACACTGGCTCCCAGTGGCTGCGAGGATTAAGTTCAAAACCCTATGCATTATCCACAAGGCCTTCTGGGGCCTGGTGCCAAAATACCTTCAACTCTCTCTCCCTAAATATCTTCCTTCCCGAGCCCTTCGCTCATCCGTCTCCAACTCCCTCAGGGTCAGCCGCTTCTCAAAGCAACGAGCTGGGGGTAGATCTCTCTCTGCGGCAGGGGCCTCCCTCTGGAACAGCCTTCCTGCCTCCCTGAAACTTGAGGAGAACCATCTCCGGTTCCGGAAGCACCTCAAAACCTTCCTCTTTGCTTCTGCTTTCTCTGTCCCTCTCCCCTGCTAAATTCTACACTGAAATTGCACTGAATCTGCAACTGGGCCACTCTCACCGACCTCAGTCCTGGGCCCAGCCACTCTCCACTTGCACTGCCTCCCTGGCATCGCATCCCCTGCACTGCGGGACTGTCTCTGTATCCCTACAGCCCCCCCTTCCCAGCACTTGCCTGCACTTACCTTGCACTTGCCACCAGCTGGCCCTATTTATTTATTTATTTTTATTCTACTTACTTGTACTGCACTTCCCCTCCCCTTCCCCTTGCACTTTTCCCTTCCCCTACCCCTGCACTTGCGCGGTCTGAATGATACCTGGCCTAGTAGAATCGTTGTCTGTCTTCCCCTTGTTCCCCCACCCGCCTCGTCGCGCCTTGAAACACTTGTGTATAGGCGCGTTACAAATGCCATATCATATCATATAATTTCAAATGAGCTCGGGCAATGCGAATGTGCACGTGATTGTGCAAAGTGATTTGTCCTAAGTGATACTGCAGTTGCGAGTTCAGTGACTGTGTCTCATTGCTACATGGCTGCGGCTCTACAGAGTAAATCATGGTCAGTTGATCATGTGAACCTTTCGGACTCTGACATTTCTCCGGCTCCTTCTTTGCCCATGATGGCTCCCCATGCTCCTTTGACTGTGATGGCCTCACTTTCCATTTTCGGCATGCCAGAAGGATTAATATCTTTTATTGGTCCCTCCCTTTCATCAGTGAGTACCTCTACTTCTATAGAAGCGCCAAAAAGTTCTCAGGGCTTGGCACCCGCCTTCAAGACTACCTTTATCACCTACGCACATGTTCTTTGCCCAGAAGTTTTGAGGTCCTCGTTTACTTCTAAGCAATTACACTCTATCAGTGCTTTACGGAATCAGTCACCAAGAACTGTTAAAGGGGTTACATCCACAGTTCCTCGTCGGTCTCCATCTTTTGAGGATTCCATCATTTTGCACAAATCTTTTTTGCAGCTGTGTAAAGATATGCAACTTTCTTACCCTAGGGGGGTGGTTCCTACGCCGCATGCTGGGGTCTCCAACGCTGTGCTTACAACTCCCAAATTTTGTGCCGGATTGTCCTGACATTCAAGATTCATTGCCACTGAATGGCCAATGTTACACTCCTACAGGCATTCTGGACTTCAATACACGGATGCCACCATTTCCTTCTATGGATTCCATGGGCCCTGCTTCCATCTTGGTGCTACACTTCGTTCTTCAGTCGCTTCTAAGACTTTATGACAATATAAAGGATATTGTCATGGGGAATTCAGAAAAACTCACAATTCTGGTATCTTCTTTACAGAGTTTTGTTAGTGGGGACAAAACAGGGGCTTTTACCCAACCAGTTTTCTGCAATCACGTCTTGGATCCGGACTTTAATACTAAGTGTAAAGGGATGGCCCGAGGGGCTCATCATGGTGAGGTGCAGGGCACTGATTTGTTGAGGGATGCGCAAAATACTTTAACTTCCAACACTCAGAATACTCCTTACACCTTTGGTGGCGTGCATGACCCGCCTAAGTGAATCCCCACTTCTGTCTGAATCCCCTCATACTCCCATAAAAATTGAGGAGGTAAAAGGGATCGAGGGTGAGCTGTCTCGGCTCCCCCTTAGCATTCAGGCCCCCATCAAAAAACATAAAGAGGAAAAACACAAACAATAAGAGAAATACATCTAAAAATCAATCCGCCCCCAAACATACATCTACTAACTCCTCTGCTAGGCATTTAAGACAAATGTCCTTAGTGGGGGATATTATCGACTTGAACACTCAGCCTGAGGAAACAAAGGAGTCTTTTGCGCTTGAATCCGTTAGGGGCGGTGTCTCGACCAATCCCAGTTGAGCTTGAACTACGCCAGGGCTGCATCCTGGATCCCACTCTCTTCAATGTCTATCTTTCTGACACAGAGGAGTTGTGGGAGGCCAGTGATTTGATTTCAGTGAAATTGCGCCATTTTAGGATCCATTGGCTCGCTTTTGAAGACAACATTATTTTGTTCTACAAAACTCCTTTGGGTCTCCAAAGAAAGTTGAACATTTTCCATTCTGATACCGAGGGCTACAATCTTACGGCAAACAGAGTGAAATCCTAATTGGTTATATTGTCCAAGGAAAGAAAAGTAAAAACTACATTGTGGTCTCTTAGCAGTAAGAAAGTGGAGCGCGTTGCTTCGTTATGCTACCTGGGGTATAACTTGTCTAACTCTGTCTCACTACAGATGTGGAATTTTGCGCTAAAGGCCGAGAGGTTTCCTCTGCTGTCTCATATGAAGCGACTCCACCCAAAATTGTGCACATTTTCACTTATCCCTGTGTTATTATAATATATTATCTATCCAAAATAGAACCTATCCTATTATAGAGGCTCGACCTATCTTTATTGGATTTGGGTCGGTACTTGTATTCCTTACAGGGTAAAATGTGGAAACATGTCATGGGACTAGCTTCTACTATTCCTAATGTGATAATGAGGCACAAATTGGATCTGGTGTCGCTACAGGCTCGATATCATTGGAGGTTGCTGTCTAACTATTTTAAAATGTTGTCTCCTCCTTTAAATTCTCTTTACACCGATCTACAACATATTTTATTGGTGTCTTCTGTTAAGTCTGTTAATGCTTTTAACATCCGGTTGCTCTATCTGCTACTGCGGAGCTTAAATTACGACCGGATGTTGTGAAAGCAAAGCTTTTTAGGGATGATTGGAGAGCTACACTTGAGGTGCTCTCCTCGTTTTCAACATTCTCAGAATATGCCAGGTTCCTCCACAAAAAGGATCATCTTTCCTCCTATTTGAAACATTTCCCATGTAGCAAATTAAAATCTATATATTTGCATTTCAGGCTTAATCAATTTTAAACAAAGGAAACGGTCAGAGGTGGGTCTAATTCTTCCACAGCAATATGTCCCCCCACATGTCCGTTCTGTAATCTGCATGATGATTTGGAAACCCTTAGAGACTGGGTTATTTATTGACAGGTCTCGGTTCCTGATTGCACAGAGGCTGTTTTATTTCTGAGTGCTCTAGGGAATTATTTTGTGCAAGATTGATTAACGCAATTAAAAAAAAGAGCTGCCTTTCTGTAATGCTTGTGTCTTCAACTGCCTTGGAACAAACCCATTAGATGCAGTGCCTAGGCCTTGCTGAAGCCTGTCTGAAAAATGGGCATGAGATCATTATAATCAGCCCACCAATTTAAACCACGTAAACAGAGAAAAGCAATTACCCTTACTTGAAGATTTTCTTTTTTCACGTATCAGATACAGTTCCATTGTCTGTTTTTTGGCGGTCAGCCATCTCAATTGGCTAGGCGCTACCTTTTCCTTATGAGTGATTTTATTATCAGCAATTTAACAGCTGTCAGGAGGTGCACAGTGCACACCGGCTAGGTTTGGGAACTGCTAAACTGATGTAAAGGGACAGCCAAGCAAATACAGCAAGAGGGTGAACAAGAAGGAAGAACAGACAAGGTAAATAAGAACAATGAAACAAGAGGAAAGGGCAGATGGTGAACAATAAGAGATGGAAACCATGTACTGGACAAACAATGTGGACTCCCTCTAAAGGAGCACACATGTCATATTTCAGACTGTCCCCAGAAATAAGGGAAGCTAAACGCCTCTATGCATGTTACTCTTACAGATACTCACCCTGAAAGACTATAGAAGAAGGGCAGCATATGTGCCTTCTAGGTCTGAATCCTAAAGAACAAATAACGAGTGTACTTACACAAGGCAATCCTATGTGGGTTCAGTTGGAACTTGCTGTGGGTGTCTTCTGTAAGAACAGCAATCAACAAATTGTAACACATTGTTACATGAAGTACACTATAGATTATGGGTAAAATAAGGAAACAAAGGGGCAGAGATTGCCACATAGGTCAAAAGAGCCATTCCCTGTACAAAGGAATACACAGAGGCAACAGGAAATACACTATAGAACAATTACCAGACACTAAGGGCATAAAAGGGAGACAAGAATTCAGAACAGGCATGCATGAACTAGGAATGCAGAAAAAGGTGAATGTCCGTGATTTCAACGAATCTACTTCACCTAAAAGGGAAATCTTCAATTTTTCTTTCTTTATTATGCAGGAGATACCCCCGCCTCCCAATTCCCCATACCTTTTCCTATCCCCTTACCCACACCCATCTATTTTTTCACATTTACCGACTTACCTAACCAATTTGAAGATTTCTGAGTAGGTGAAATTAGATTCAGTGAAATCTATGGTATCGGTAAAAGGTAGCCATGTACGAGAACTAGGTAACTGTAGCAAGAGACTGAAGCAAGGCAACTGTAGCTAGCTGTAAACTAGACTGGAAACACACATAGTTATCAAGATATGATATGGCATTGGCATGGAACTTAGTACTAGTACTAAGGGGAAAAGGTACACACGGAAGCAGAATCTGACTATACAGTAAAGCTTGAGGCTATAAAGACCTGAGAGAGCAGGCGAAGAGCAGGGCAGGGAAGAAGACTGGGAGACAACAACACATGTAATAAAGGGTGGATGTTGCAGGGACACTGCACCATAAGCAGTGGCTGGGTGATGCAGGATTCCAGCACATGAAACAGGGGCTAGAGGCTGCAGGCACACAGCAAAAAGTAAAGGAGGAAACAGCAGGCAGAGGGGGGTGGACTGAGCCTGCAAGGCAGGGCTGTAGAACATGGGCGCAAGATGGTACAGGAGCAGGAATAAGACACAGGCAAAGCTTAAAAAGCAATTGTAAGCAAAAAAGAGAGTAATTCCAGATGAGGTCCAGCTGCACGAGGTTCAGAACCATTGCACGATCAGAGATCTTAAATGCGTGGCAGTTGATAAGCAATATTGGCAGAGATAAAAGCCAGGGTGGAGCCATAGGATTGGATAGCACACGTGCAGTCAGATGTGTGGTTAGTTTAAATCTCTGGCACAGCCTCTGGAAGCAGAGCCAGTGCTGAAAAATTCCAGGCGTTTCTGTATTGAAACGAAAGCACAGTAGGTGCCATGGCATTCCATGTTGCAGTCTTTTAAAATATGTCTGTCCTCTTCATTCATGATGAAATGTCTGTGCCTGTAATTCTCAGTCCAAGAGAATTTTTCGATTAGGCTACCGATATCTTGCAGGTGGATTATGGGAAAGGTTGTCCATGTTTCAGAAAATCCAGACTTGTCAGGAGAGGTTGAATTGTGTTTCGGGTTAATCTCTGCTGATGTTTTCCAACACCCAGCTAGTCTGCAGACAGCACCACCCAGAGGCAGAGATTCAGCCTTGTGACAAAGGCATATATTTAAGTACTGTTTTACATGGTGCTTTAAGTAAATCAAATGTGTTATACTATTCTCTCAGTTGGTCAAATGGACAACAAATAATATATACAAATAAAAGTCCTTGTGCAAACCACACTTTCATGCGATTCCTCATCTTAATTACATTTCCACTGGAGCAGATAATGTGAATGATTTTTGGCAGCATTACAACTTCAATCGCAAGACTTCACTTCTATCGCAAGATTTTTCACTTTCTTATGTGTCATGGAAGGACAAAAAAGAATGGGAAAAGAATTGTCACCCCCAATTATTGTATTCAACCTTGAGACTAATACATTGTTGTAACAATAATGGAGAGATAATAAAAGCAATCTATTGTTGAATGGGATTTACCATGGGACTTCATGTATGCACCAGGTGTACCCCCCAAGAACCACTCATATGCCATAACCAGGACACAATTGCTGAACATTCAACCAAACATTAACCTGATTCATCACTCTGTTTCAATAAAGCATGTACCGGAGCATTTTGTGTTGAATTCACCACTCAAAGAAATGTTAGTGAAAGGATAAGAGTCTATCCAAAATGTTAAAGAAAAAGGTTAATCTACAACAAAGGTACATTCCTTAGTAGGAGGTATTTGGTTTGTGTATTTATTTGAGGGGTAGGAGGTCCATTTCGATCAGAAATGACATACAATAACACATTTACAGATGGCAAAGGCATTCGCTGAAAGTGTGCCTGCACAATAGCACATGTTAAGAATTAGTGGTGCGACAATTTATGAGGGTGTAAACAAAGTAGGGCATGGACCAGGGACAAACAAAAACCTGGCAATCTCTATATATAAAAGAGAAATGGGTGGATATTTGAGTCTGTTTGAAATGTTCAGCATACTTACCGACATGCTACAAACCTGGGATTTGGCACGTGGGTAGGTTCCATTGTGTACACAATGTAAAAAGTATAAAATGTACATTCTTCAAATCCTTTTTTTAAGTGGTCTGCAATGCTTGGGTATGTGTGTGTGTCTGTTTGAAATGTTCAGCATACTTCTGAACATGCTACAAACCTGAAATGTGGCATTATGTGGGTAGGTTCCATGGTGTAGATAATGTAAAAAGTATGAAATATAAATGTTGCTAATTTTTGCGGTCTGCAATGCTTAGATATGTGTGGGTGTGTCTGTTTGAAATGTTCAACCTACTTCCCAACATGCTACAAACCTGAAATGTGGCATTATGTGGGTAGGTTCCATAGAGTTGACAATGTAACAGGTATAAAATATACATTTTTCGGATGCTCCAACTCAAAGTAGCTGGAAACGATTTACGAAATTCATGCTTTT
This sequence comes from Ambystoma mexicanum, assembly GCF_040938575.1. Lineage (NCBI taxonomy): Eukaryota > Metazoa > Chordata > Amphibia > Caudata > Ambystomatidae > Ambystoma > Ambystoma mexicanum. Next base: position 312,329,771 of record NC_090921.1, read on the forward strand.
CTCAATGTCAGATTTATGTAGCTTTCTACAGAGTTGGCAACAAAGACAGAGGGCCTCATTACAAGTACTCCGGTCCGGAATTAACACTGGCGGTAAAACCATACCGGCACCGTTTCCACGTCCGCCCAATCATGACCCCCATCCGCCACCGCGGAAATAAGTGTTCCGTTAAGTCCGTCTGCATGGAAACCCCTCTGTTACCGGCAACACTAAACACTGCGAGCATCACAACTAGCGTGGACACGGAAACACCGCCAGAAAAATGGCGTAAAAACCGTGATCACGGTGGCGGTACCGCCGCCACCGCGAACATGACGTTAAACACTGCCTGCTGAACTGAATCAGGGCACAGGTGCACCAAATCAGCCCAGCTGGACCTAGCAGCCCACTGGGAGCCTACAAAAGGGCCACACACAGCCCAACACAACATAGAACCATGCAGGCAGCAGCTCTAGTAGCACTGGGACTGGGCCTACTCAACCAACAGGCAGCACTGCACATGATGCCAGTAATGGCGCAGAGGAGGAGGAGGAGGAGGCGGAGGAGGCACAGGCGGCAACCAGCCAACCCTGCACCTATGCCAAACCCCATTGTCCAGCCGGCCCTATCCCGCAGGCAGCCAGCAATACCACGCATCAGGGCCTCACCCCGGAACCTCACCCCAGGACAGATCCACACACTATACCGGCTGGACCGTGCAACAATACTGCACATCACCGCCATGATTCAGGACGCCATCAGCAGCCAAATTGACACCCCCACCGCCACCCCCCCTCCTGAAGGTTGTGGCAGTACTGCATTTCCTTGGCACTGGCATCTATCAACACACGGTTGGTGAGCTTCACGGCATATCACAACCCTGTTTTTCAAAAATCCTGGTACAGGTAGTGGATGCCCTGTTGCGCCATGTGTCGGAACACATAGCCCTACCCCGCACCCTCCCCGAGGTCATTGCCACCAAGTTGGCCTTCCATGCCATAGCAGGAATGCCAAATTGCATAGGCGCAGTTGACGGCACCCACGTTGAGCTGACAGTACCACGTGCAATTGAGCTGGTGTTTCGCAATAGGAAACAGTATCACTCGTTGAATGTACAGATGGTATGTGATGCCATGCAACGGTTCACACACTGCTGCGCACGTTTCCCAGGCTCAACCCATGACTCAATGGTACTGCGGAATTCCACGTTGCCACGGTGCATGGAACGCTATGTCGGACAAAGCACATGGCTATTGGGTGAGTACAGCTGACAATGCACCAACCCTGTCGAAGTGGTGTGTGTGTGTCCAGGTCAATGAGCATTGTGAGTGTGCCGCTGTGGCCGCACATGCATCACCCCCCCTTCCATGTGCCAAATACACAGCGGATACCAAACATCATAAAGGAAGACATGACAGGTCACCACAATGTGCCCGTGCACACCTGACACAGCCCATCCCGTCACTGTCCCATGAACCTAGTGCCACTGCAGACACCCACCCTCAAATGAAACACTGCCCTCAAAATGCACGAGATGCCTGTAAATGAGACGTAGTGCATTTACTACTTCAGTACAGTGGAGTCACTCTGCCATGTGTGGACAGCACTGCACTGTGACATGCTCACAATCAAATGTCACCCGCAGGGCACAGTAGACATGCACGTTAATGTGTTGGCCCATATCCAGTGTCCGACATACATTCTGATGCCCAATATACACCTCCAAACACTGCATGGCACATATGCATGAATGAACAATGATACAAGATTGCACAGCATCAGATGAGTACATGATGCCACAAACACTGACATGTTCCCCCATCTACATCCAATGTAGGTGATGCCGGATATGCACTCACGCCATGGATGATGACACCTGTACGGAGACCAAGGAACAGGCATGAAGAGGCATACAATAGGGCACATGTCAGCACACGTAGAATGATTGAGAGAACATTCGGACTGCTGAAGGCACGTTTCCGCTGTCTGAGCAGATCTGGTGGATCACTGCTGTACAGCCCAGTGAAGACGGGTAAAATCACGCTCGTATGTGCCAGGCTGCACAATATATGCCTGCGCAGGAACATCCCAATGCCACCAGACGCAGATGAGGAAGATGGGGATGGGGATGGAGATGGGGATGGGGATGGGATGGCACCACCTCCCCCGGGGGGTCCACTTGATGGCCAGAGAGCACGGGATGGCCTGATTCGCATTTACTTTTGAGACACAGCACATGCACAGCAATGCACGAACATGGTGACGACAATAAATGATTAGTTGCACTGCCAATGAAATGATCAATGTCCACACATGTATGTCTTGATTTCAAATGGTGATATATTGATGTAAACACAACAGGGAAGGAGGTGCATTGGTTAGGGAAGCTGTACACCCGAGCCCACCCACCACCCAAACGTACCCACCCCCACCCGGGCCTCATTGTTCAAACCCCCAAAACTACCTCCCCCACCACCCAAACGTACCCACCCCTACCCAGGCCCCATTGTTCAAACCCCCACAACTACCTCCCCCACCACCCAAACGTGCCCACCCCTCTCACACCCTTTGAGTCCACGTGTGTCCTGCACTGCCCCACACACATGCCATCACTTCTGTGTGCGCTTCTGTGCCTGTGCAACCTTGCCCGAAGGCCCCGTTAGCCTACTCGAGCGCCTCCTTCGACTGGCAGTAATGGAGCTGGATGGGTGGTGGTGTTTGATGGCACTGAATCTGGTATTGATGGCGTCCGTGCCAGATTTGCCTGTTGCCCAATCAACATGGCCTCTATGAGCCTGGAGGTGTTGTCATTACCCTCCCGCACATGGCGTGCAAGGGTGACTATTGTGCTTGCAAAGCGTTCAATAGACCTTGACAGGTGATGCACTTACAGTAGCTCTCCCTCTGCAGCCGAGATTCCTCAAGCTGCCTCTCCACCAGCTGGGTGAGGGTAGCCTGCTGCTCCTCCATCCGCTGCATGCGGGTATTCAGCTCGCCCATAGATGGGGTGGGTGACCTCATGGGACTCCTGAGTGAGGTGGGGCTGAACTCCAGCTGATGGAAGGAACCCATGTCCTCAAATGTGGCCTTCTCCCCCTGTGGCCCAGTATTAGAGTGCTCTTGCGGGGCACTGTTATCACTACAGGCCGCCCCCTCTGCAGTGCTGCTGCCTTCTGTGTTGGGTTGGGTGGCCATTATGGGTTCCCGTGGCACCTGTCTTGCCTCAGGCAGTGTGGAGACGGTGGGGATGTCGGTGGTGGTGGGCGGCATATCTGTTGCAGTTGGTAATGTGCGGAGTGATGCCGAACTGCCGGCAGCATCCTCTTGTGTGGTGGCGGTGGCTTGGGCACTTGCCGGTGCAGATTGCCTGGCCTGTTGTGCAGTGTCACTGTCACTTGATACGGCTGTGGGGACACAAAGGACATGCAATTAGTGTTGTGGTGGTGGCTGATGGGTGCATCACATGCGTCATACAGGTTGGACATTGAATAGTGTTAGTCACATGCATCTGATTGCTGGGGGTATGCATTTTTCTGATGTTGGTTGCCATACGGATCATGTATCCTATGGGCCAGTCATGCACTGCCAGGGGGTGGGGGGAGGTTGTTAATGGGACCTATGGGCCAGTCATGCACTGCCGGGGGGGGGGGGTGGTTAATGGGTCCTATGGGCCAGTCATGCACTGCCAGGGGGGGGGGTTGTTAATGGATCCTATGGGCCAGTCATGCACTGCCAGGGGGGGGGGGGTTGTTAATGGGTCCTTTGGCCCAGTACTGCCATCTACATATCTACATATATAATGAGGCCCAATTTGTTCACACTAGTTCATACAGGAAAGACTATCAATATTGTCAACAAAGAAGCATTGGGCCTCATTACAACCTGCCAGGGTCGGACCGCGGTAAATCCGTGATGGCGGTAAAAACGTTTCCGTGTCCGCAAGGTTGCAGAAAGACCGTCCGATTACATGTTGACGGTCGCGCGCACCACACGGACGCGGAAACGTTGCTACCACCATCAGGGAAAAAGTCACGGAAATGGACATAGCGCTGCCACAAGTAGCGCAAAACCCGTGTCCGCCTCCGTCGCCACGGACACGGAACCGGAAATACCATGATCGCCAAAACAGGAAACAGAGAGGCGGCCATCATATAAAAGCACAATCCATTGCCATCCAGAGTCAGCACAAGCACAATCCATACTGTGAGAAGGCAAAAGGAACCACCAGCATGTCTGCCAGGATTCCAGCTCGGAGGCAGCGCAAACAGCGTTTCAGTGAGGCGGAGCTTACTGTCCTGGTGGAGCATATTGTGGAGAATGCAGAGATGCTGTTCAGCGCCGATCAACGGCGTGCCACACAGCAGCGGAGGAAGGAAGTGTGGGCGGAAGCAGCACGCAAGTGCACCGCTGTCGGCGTGACATTGCGGAGCGTCAAGGACTGCCACAAGCGGTGGGACGACTTCAGGCTGAGGGTACGCAACCTGATATCCACACACCGCCAACCCAGCAGTGGTACAGGCGGAGGACCCCCTTCCCCACTGAGGCTGCAAGCATGGGAGGAGCGTTGCAGCAGTGTCCTCCACCTTGAGGGCATCCATGGGATCTGGGAGGCTGAGGCAGGAGTGAGCCCACCTGCAGATGCTGGTAAGTGGTGAAACCTGAATGCCATATGAGAATATGTAGATGGCAGAACTGGGCCAAAGAACCCATTAACAACCCCCCCCCGGCAGTGCATGACTGGCCCATAGGACCCATTAACAACCCCTCCCCCCGGCAGTGCATGACTGGCCCATAGGACACATGATCCGTATGGCAACCAACATCAGAAAAATGCATACCCCCAGCAATCAGATGCATGTAACTAACACTATTCAATGTCCAACCTGTATGACGCATGTGATGCACCCATCAGCCACCACCACAACACCAATTGCATGTCCTTTGTGTCCCCACAGCCGTATCAAGTGACAGCGACACTGCACAACAGGCCAGGCAATCTGCACCGGCAAGTGCCCAAGCCACCGCCACCACACAAGAGGATGCTGCCGGCAATTCGGCATCTCTTCCCACATTACCAACTGCAACAGATGTGCCGCCCACCACCACCGACATCCCCACCGTCTCCACACTGCCTGAGGCAAGACAGGTGCCACGGGAACCCATCATGGCCACCCAACCCAACACAGAAGGCAGCAGCACTGCAGAGGGGGGCGGCCTGTAGTGATAACAGTGCCCCGCAAGAGCACTCTGATACTGGGCCACAGGGGGAGATGCCCACATTTGAGGACATGGGTTCCTTCCATCAGCTGGAGTTCAGCCCCACCTCACTCAGGAGTCCCATGAGGTCACCCACCCCATCTATGGCCGAGCTGAATACCCGCATACAGCGGATGGAAGAGCAGCAGGCTACCCTCACCCAGCTGGTGGAGAGGCAGCTTGAGGAATCTAGGCTGCAGAGGGAGAGCTATAGCACCTCAGTGCGTCGCCTGTCAAGGTCTATTGGACGCTTTGCAAGCACAATAGTCACCCTTGCACGCCATGTGCGGGAAGGTAGCGACAACACCTCCAGGCTCATAGAGGCCATGTTGATTGGGCAACAAGCAAATCTGGCACGGATGCCAACAATACCAGACTCAGTTCCATCAAACACCACCACCCCATCCAGCTCCACTACTGCCAATCCAAGGAGGTGCTCGAGTAGGCTAATGGGGCCCTCGGGCAAGGTTGCACAGGCACAGAAGTGCACATGGAAGTGATGGCATGTGTGTGGGGCAGTGCAGGACACACGTGGACTCGAAGGGTGTGAGAGGGGTGGGCATGTTTGAGTGGTGGGGGAGGTAGTTTTGGGGGTTTGAACAATGAGGCCTGGGTGGGGGTGGGTACGTTTGGGTGGTGGGGGAGGTAGTTTTGGGGGTTTGAACAATGGGGCTTGGGTGGGGGTGGGTACGTTTAGGTGGTGGGTGGGCTCGGGTGTACAGCTTCCCTAACCAATGCACCTCCTTCCCTGTTGTGTTTACATCAATATATCACCATTTGAAATCAAGACATACATGTGTGGACATGGATCATTTCATTGGCAGTGCAACTAATCATTTATTGTCATCACCATGTTCGTGCATTGCTGTGCATGTGCTGTGTCTCAAAAGTAAATGCGAATCAGGCCATCCCATGCTCTCTGGCCATCAAGTGGACGCCCAGGGGGAGGTGGTGCCATCCCATCCCCATCTCCATCCCCATCCCCATCTTCCTCATCTGCGTCTGGTGGCATTGGGATGTTCCTGCGCAGGCATATATTGTTCAGCATGGCACATACGAGCGTGATTTTACCCGTCTTCACTGGGCTGTACAGTAGTGATCCGCCAGATCTGCTCAGACAGCGGAAACGTGCCTTCAGCAGTCCGAATGTCCTCTCAATAATTCCACGTGTGCGGACATGTGCCCTATTGTATGCCTCTTCATGCCTGTTCCTTGGTCTCCGTACAGGTGTCATCATCCATGGCGTGAGTGCATATCCGGCATCACCTACATTGGATGTAGATGGGGGAACATGTCTGTGTTTGTGGCATCATGTACTCATCTGATGCTGTGCAATCTTGTATCATTGTTCATTCATGCAAATGTGCCATGCATTGTTTGGAGGTGTATATTGGGCATCAGAATGTGTGTCGGAAACTGGATATGGGCCAACACATTAACGTGCATGTCTACAGTGCTCTGCGAGTGACATTTGATTGTGAGCATGTCACAGTGCATTGCTGTCCACACATGGCAGAGTGACTCCACTGTACTGAAGTAGTAAATGCACAACGTCTCATTTACAGGCATCTCGTGCATTTTGAGGGCAGTGTTTCATTTGAGGGTGGGTGTCTGCAGTGGCACAAGGTTCATGGGACAGTGACGGGATGGGCTGTGGCAGGGTGTGCACGGGCACATTGTGGTGACCTGTCATGTCTTCCTTTGTGATGTTTGGTATCCGCTGTGTATTTGGCAAATGGAAGGGGGGGTGATGCATGTGCGGTCACAGCGGCACACTCACAATGCTCATTGGCCTGGAACCACACACACCACTTCGACAGGGTTGGTGCATTGTCAGCTGTACTCACCCAATAGCCATGTGCTTTGTCCGGCATAGCGTTCCACGTAACGTGGAATTCCACAGTACCATTGAGTCATGGGTTGAGCCTGGGAAACGTGTGCAGCAGTGTGTGATCAGTTGCATGGCATCACATACCATCTGTACATTCAACGAGTGATACTGTTTCCTATTGCGGAACACCAGCTCAATTGCATGTGGTACTGTCAGCTCAACGTGGGTGCAGTCAACTGCACCTATGCAATTTGGCATGCCTGCTATGGCATGGAAGGCCAACTTGGTGGCAATGACCTCGGGGAGGGTGCAGGGTAGGGCTATGTGTTCCGACACATGGCGCAACAAGGCATCCAGTACCTGTACCAGGATTTTTGAAAAACAGGGTTGTGATATGCCGTGCAGTTCACCAACTGTGTGTTGATAGGTGCCAGTGCCAAGGAAATGCAGTACTGCCACAACCTTCAGGAGGGGGGGATGGCGGTGGAGGTGTCAATTTGGCTGCTGATGTCGTCCTCAAACATGGCGGTGATGTGCAGTATTGTTGCACGGTCCAGACGGTATAGTGTGTGGATCTGTACTGGGGTGAGGTTCCAGGGTGAGGCCCTGATGCATGGTATTGCTGGCTGCCTACGGGTTACGGCCGGCTGGACAATGAGGTTTGCCATAGGTGCAGGGTTGGCTGGTTGTCGCCTGCGCCTTCTCCGCCTCCTCCTCCTCCTCTGCGCCATTACTGCCATCATGTGCAGTGCTGCCTGTTGGTTGAGTAGGCCCAGTCCCAGTGCTACTAGAGCTGCTGCCTGCATGGGTCTGTGTTGTGTTGGGCTGGGTGTGGCCCTTTTGTAGGCTCCCAGTGGGCTGCTAGGTCCAGCTGGGCTGATTTGGTGCACCTGTGCCCTGATTCAGTTCAGCAGGCAGTGTTTAACGTCATGTTCGCGGTGGCGGCGGTACCGCCACCGTGATCACGGTTTTAACGCCATTTTTCTGGCAGTGTTTTTGTGTCCGCGCTAGTTGTGATGCTTATGGTGTTTCGTGTTGCCGGTAACGGAGGGGTTTCCGTGCAGACGGACTTAACGGAACACTTATTTCTGCGGTGGCGGATGGGGGTGGTGCTATTTCCGGGGCCGCGGGTCATGATTGGGCGGACATGGAAACGGTGGGTGCCGGTATGGTTTTACCGGCAGTGTTAATTCCGGACCGGAGTACTTGTAATGAGGCCCATTGTCTTAGTTCATTAAGTAAACTTCAAACTAGGAATGAAGTAAGGATTACTGTACGAAGCAAGGGTACACTGCTAGAGAAAAAAATAAAGAAACAGTTGACTTACAAAGATAGCATTCACCTAGGGGGCAAGTAATTCAAACTAAAGAGGAGTACTGTGCACATATACATAATTACATTTTTACACAGCACTGTAGGAAGTGGTTGGGTTATTTAGGGAGGATGAGGAGATGATAGGGGTAGCTCGGCTCTTTACCAAGTAACTGAAATGTGATTGTTATTAGGTAGCAGATTGGAATGGGGCAGGGTCAGTAGCGAAAATAATCAGACCAAGAGGAGGCATGGAGGTATGGGGTCATGGGGCAGTGAGGTTGAGTGTAGAGGATGAGTGGATGGAAGAAGATGGTGAGTAGACAGAGGTACGGTTAAGCAGGTAATGTGGAGCAAGCCCATTGATAGCTTTGGTGATTAGAAGAAGGAGCTTAAAAAGGCAGTGGTGGGCATGGAGAGCCAACCAGCATGGTGTTGGTAGATAAAAGTGGGGGAGGATCTGGCTAGGTTGTAGAGAGTCAGGGTGTTGCAGGGAGGGAGGAAAGAGAAGAAAGGAAGGCAAAGAAGTAGGCATGAGCAGTAGTTGAGTTTGCTGAGCAAAAGGGTGGAGATTCAAATTTTCATAGAGTGGTAAGAAAGAAATGGACACATTTTCAGAAGGTTGAGAAAGTTAATGTGAGCAACAAAGGCGATGGTAGTGATGAATTGATGTCGTTGGAGGTCGCCGAAGTTGCAAGCAGTGTGCGAGGAAGCAAGGAGGTCAGATGGGAAGGAAATAAGCGAAGGGAGAGTAGTGATGATGTTGGAAGCCGGGAGAAAGAGGACATCCCTGTTTCAAGAGTACAGCATGAGGTAGTGGAGAGCCATCTAGTAATGGATTACAATGAGCAGGTTGGTAATGTATACATTCGAGATGGCTTGGTTAAAGGAGGCTAGGAGTATGACGGGTTCCATGATTTGTGCCAGCATCGTAGGTCACAACTCATGTTTGCCTTGAGGGTCTCATGCTCAGAGGTGATCCAGGGCTGGGGATAGGAAGGTGTGAATGGGCATGTAAATGCACAAAAAGTTCTGGGATCCCCTCTACCAAGAACAAACACGGCCAAATAACCTGTTCTGTGGGAAGGTGCCCACTCTGGACAGTCTACAACCACATTTTAGCTCACTGTAACTTTCACAGAGGAGAAAATGCATTTGCATATCAGTCTTTGTCCCACACACAAGGGCAGTCCAGCACCGAAATACTAGGCAATGCTCCTCTGAACAAGAGTACCAACAGCAACCCGAAGCACCTGTTTTGGTCAAGTGAGGCCTCATCAGTGAGATGTAGCTGTGCCTCTCAAAGCACAGTGAGCAAGGGGTCCACATATGGATTACCCTGTCCTCTGGGAAGGTGCCCACTCTGGAGGGTCTATAACCACATTTTAGATCACTCTACCTTTCACAGAGGAGAAATATCCATTTGCATATTAGTCTTTTTCCCACGCACTGTCATGCGTTGCCCTGCCTGCTCGCGCCGCCCGCACCACTTACCTACTAGAACCTGCAGTCCATGGGGAGCATTTGGGGATGGGAGACACCGGCAGGGGATTCGTTGGTGACGCTGCAGTCGCCCACAATGCTTCTGAGATTGGAGTCCTGACGCGCTGAAAAGTCATGGCGTGGCATTATAACCTGGCGTCCGATCTACAGCCGATGATGCCGGAACTCACGTTGCGTTCCAAATTATAAATAGCAGGCGTATACTCTGCACAGTGCGTCTTACTCCTATTCTTTGCCTGATTCCTTCTGCCCTCCCTGTTCTGCCTTCTGCCTTCTTTTGCCTGAACTTGTTCCAGCCTTTGGCCCTCTACTTCTCAGGTCCTCTTCCTTCCTTTCTTTGTCCTCCTGCCTTACCCTCAATTGTCAGAAAGTGGCTCCACTGACCTATCTTTGGGGCCATCAACTCCTCTCGGCTCAGTGGCACCCTTGTGTTTCCACTGCTCTACACAATGTTAAATTGCTAGGAGGAGAATCTAGACCACCAGAGGAATTGTCCTCTGGTGTTCACTGAAACCCACTTGGGACGGAAGGGGGCCTGCACTGACCCTGGATCATCCTGGATGACTTGGGAACCAGTGCCTCCAAGAAGAAAGGAAGAAGCCCATCACTACAAGTACCCAGTAAATCACGTCCTAGTGACCAAGCCCTTGACAGATTAAGACTCTAGGGGCCTCATTACGACCCAGGCGGTAAGTTACCGCCTGGGCCGTGACTTTACCACCATGGCGTAAACTACGTTTACGCCATGGTGGTTGGCGGACTTACCGCCCCATTCCGAGGTCGGCGGGGCGGTAAGTCCCCAATCCCCATTTACCCTTCCCCATTCCCATTTTTGCCCCATAGGGCATAATGGGAGTGGGGAAGGCGTTAATTACGCCACCTTAAATTACGGTGGCGTAATTAACTCCATGGTCCCTTAGCGCCATGGATTTTAACACCTGCTAAAAGCAGGTGTTAAAAGCGCCATGGCGCTAAGGGACCTCGTAATTGGCGGTAAGGGGTCGGCGCAGCTAACGCTGGCGCTAACCCCTTACCGCCAGGGTCGTAATGAGGCCCTAGGAGTCCAAACAAGACATGGAGGTGCTACAAGAATTACAGGATGAACTGCAGGCATTATGGTTGGCGGTAGCATCCCTGAAACAGGAAAATGGAAAACTCCAAGCAGCAATTGCACATGACGTCACGTGTACAGCCTCCGCAAATACAGTTGCCCTTTCCTCAAACATTACATTTGACGGTGATCCAAGGAAGTTGACTGAATTCGTGAACCACTGTAAGATTCAGTTTCTGGTCCGGCTGGCACATTTTGCACACGGCCAAGATAGGGTATATCCTTAGTAACCTGATTGGAAATGCTTTGGCTTTGGCAGCACTGTATGCATCTACAAATAGCCCTATTCTGAACAACTTCCAGGAATTCGAAATGGTGTTTCTTGAGATGTTCCAATCTCTGAATCGGGTCTCGAGAGCCCAGAACGAGCTTATTGACATACAACAGGGTTCTCAGGATTTGATTTTGTATATCGGCCCCATTCGTCAAACAGCGGCTGACACTCAGTGGCCAGTAGTAACCCAGCAAACCTTGATCAAACTCGGGCTATCGGAAGAACTGAAAGTCAGACTCGTACAGTATGGTGAACCACAGGACCTCAACGCCCCGATTGAATTGGTAATCCACATTGATTACTGTCTAACTGAAATAAAGGGAGAAAAACGATGGATCCAACAACCGGTCCTACCAACTAGAACTGTTCCACCACAGCCTTCAATGGCCCCAGTGGATTCTTCCGTAGAACCTATGCAATTGGGGCAGTGCAGGGGCCCTTATCTGAAGAAGAGAAGCAGAACACATCGCCTATGCTTGTATTACAGCGCCCCTGGTCATTTTTTTGGTTCATATTTGGTCCGACCTAAGCCACCGGAAAACTAGTGGGCTTGTTGACTGAAGGGAAGGAGACAACAAGTCCGTTCAGCACATCTTCACTTCCCAGTCCTGACCAGGGTTGGATGCCTACATTTCATCTTTTGGTCGTGGATGTTCGTCTGTTTGACGCAAAAACCAATTGAGCAATTTCCACTATGGTGCTGTTGGACTCAGGGGCACCAGGCAACTACATTGATCAGGCCGTTGTGACTTTTCATGACATATAATTGGTGGAGAAAATGTGTCTGTGGCGGTTGCCCTGATCGATGGTTCATTGATCTCTTCAAACCATAATTTTTGTTCTGACTTGTGTACCACCCAGTGCAGTTGCAAGAATACTGATGAAACCAATCCGATTTCAGCGCTACAAAACCCAGTCATTTCTGTCCCCATGATCTGCTCCATTCAGGGAGGTTCCCATGTGTATTTGAGGTACAAAAGAGTCTTTTCTGAACCAGAAGACATACCGCTTCCATCACATCAGCCTTTCGCGTGTGCTATAACCCTCCTACCTGACAAAGATTTACCGCATGGGAGAATATATTCATTGTCGTCCCATGAACAGCAGGAACTCCAGGAGTACCTGAAAGAATCTCTACGGAAAAAATATATAGTACAGTTTCCTGCTGGTGCACCCCTTTTTTGTACCTAAAAAAGAAGGTACCTTGAGACCATGCATCGACTATCGCGAGCTGAACAGTATGACTGTGAAAGACTGGTATCCCCTACCTCTCATTCGTGACATGCTGGAATCCTTAATGGTTTTGCATGCTTTTTACCATTTGGTCAAGATAAGAAGAAGGGACGAATGGAAGACGGCATTTAAAACCCCCACAGGGCCATTTCAAATATAGGGTGATGCCCTTCGGGCTTTGTAATGCGCCCTTAGTCTTCCAAAGATTTATGGATACCATATTTTGGGATCTCATCGGATTGTCAATGTCAGCATACCTCGACGATATCCTAATTTTCTCTTCTACCCTTGTCAAACATCAGGAATATGTTGCACAGGTATTGCAACGGCTGGAGTCAAATCATTTATATGCCAAACCCTCCAAGTGCCTATTTCATTAAAAAAAAAATGGATTTCCTATGCCACACCATCAGCAACCAGGGCATTCAGGTGGATGTCATTAAAGTCCAAGCCATAAAAGAATGGCAGAGTTCCAACAACTGGAAGGCAGCACAGCGATTCTCAGGTTTCACAAACTATTACAGTGACTTCATCACCAACTTCGCCCATTTGTCCTTGGATATAACCCAGGTATTATACACTAACTTGCCCTTTAAGTGGACCTCTTTAGCAGAACGGGCCTTCCAGGAGCTAAAACAGGACTTTATGTCTGTACCCATTCTTCACCATTCTGATGATTCAGCTACTTTTCTCTTTGAAACAGATGCTTTGAATAGAGGCATTGGGGCGGTACTGTTACAGTCACATCCTAAAACATCAATGGAACATCCCATTGCGTATTATTACCGCAAATTAACCCCTAGCAAAGTCAATTATTTGGTTATTGAAAAGGAATTGCTGGCCATCAAGGGCCCTTCGAACAGTGGAGGCATCATATCCAGTCGTCCGTACTGATCATCGGAATCTGCAACACCTCCAGTCTTTACTGTGTCACAGTAGCCGACAGGCCCGATGGGATTACTTTTTTCTCAGTATGATTTCATCCTTATCCACATCTTCAGTTCTGCCAATATACGTGCAGATGCCTTGTCCAGATCCTTAGAATCAGCTACCATCCCAGAATGGTATCTTTGATTGATCATGTCTGCTCCACTACATCTAGTGACCCCTCTGTGCCTGAACTATTTGTCCGGCAGGAGGTGCACGGAAAGGACGGACTGGTGTTCTTCCCTGAATGGTTGTACATACCTACTCCCGCGCTGTGCCAACAGATCCTTTTTGGTTGTCATGATCCCCCTCAGGCTGGACACAGAGGTGTAAAATCCACCTTATAATTGGTCTCTCGTACTATTTGGTGGCCCGGGCTAAACAAGCAGGTAACGTCCTATGTGCAATCCTGTCCAGTATGTGCCCAATCCAAGACTTCTCGACAAAGAGCTGCTGGTTTATTACAACCCATTGAATTACCACCCAGGAAATGGCATACTATGGCCGTCGAATTCATTGTAGATCTCCCAGTGTCAGATGGGAACACCTGCATAATGGTGGTGGTTGATTGTTTCGCTAAACTGGCGTACTTTGTACCCCTGACAGGCTTTGCCCACAGCTCTGCAGATGGCTGGTGTTTTTTTCCACAAAGTTTATTGGTTACATGGTTTACCCTCTAAGATCATCTCAGATCGTGGTTCTCAATTCATTGCTCATTTCTGGGTTCAGTTGTGCAGAAGGAAACGTAATTCTGGTTACCACCCCCAAACCAACGGCCAAACGGAAAGAACCAATCAAACACTTAAGCAATATCTGCGTTGCTACCACACTGCCACACAGGATAATTGGTCTTCCTGTTTGGATATTGCAGAATTTGCCTGTAATAACTCCTGGCATTCCTCCATTCAGAGACCACCCTTTCTTGCCACCTACGGTCAGCTTCCCAGAATATCTCCCATGGACCTCGTCCTGGACAGCGGTGTTCCTTCAACAGATGCCATGGTACATCATGTACAGCAAATACACCTACTCACAGATTCCATTCTTTGGGACACCAAGGGCTGTGCCAAGAAACAAGCAGACAAGCACCATTGCCGAGAACCTGCCTACCAGAACTCTGAACGAGTGTGGTTGTCATCTAAAAACCTCCCCTTACGAAACCTACCTGTTAGGTTGGCTCCTAGGTATCTGGGTCCCTTTACCATCCAAAAGAAGATCTCGTATGTGGCCTACAAACTACATCCAATGTTCCATGTTTCATTGCTGATGCCATTTGTACCAGATCCCTATGGTTGCATGCCTGCCCTGACCTCTCGCGCTGCCCACACCACTTACCTACTGGAACCTGGATGCTGTATCCCCGGTGGTGCGGGCGGGCTTGCAGTCATCAGCGGTCCATGGGGCAAATTCAGCAATGGGAGATACCAGCAGGGGTTTCATTGGTGATGCCGCAGTTGCCTGGAATGCTTCTGAGATTGGAGTCCCGCCACGCTGACCTCTCAACGTGGCGCTATGTCCTGTGGTCATCTGATCTGCAGCAGCATCTGGTTTCCATGGACTATAACTAGCAGGCGAATACTCAGCGCAGTGCGTATTAACGCTCCCACGGTCCTGGTCAAGGTCAGGGTTCGGTCCCTCCTGTGGTTTTTTCCTTTTGCTCTTACCCTGTTCTTGTCCTGCTCCTTGCCCGATTCCTTCTGCCCTCCCTGTTTTGCCTGCTGCCTTATTTTGCCAGAACCTGTTCCAGCCTTTGTCTCTACTTCGCTGTTCCTGTTCCTTCCATTCCTTGTCCTCCTGCCTTACTCTTCTTCTCCTCTGAGCAACAGTACCAACAGCAATCCCAGATGGGCCTCATCAGTGAGGTGAAGCTGTGCATCTGGATTATCCTGGGTAATTCAGGATGAAACACAAACTTCCCAAAGATGCACAAAATGGTCTGCAAGCCCCTCTACAGAGAACAAACACGACCAAATAACCTGTTCTATGTGAAGGTGTGGTATAGTGTTGGTCAGGAGAAGTAATAAGGGCCTAGTGAATGTTGATGGATGAGGCATGAATAGGGGAGACAGATAGGAGGAAAGTCTTCACATCATCAAGGTAAGGAACAAGTGGGTCCTGCTTGAATTTTTTCTTGGACTTTGAAGAGGGGAGACGATGGAAAAATGTTGGAACGGCCAAAATATTAAAGTGATCCGGGGGGGAGGGGGCTGTTTGCGAGGTCTGAGGATAAAATTGAAGTATAGAGAAAGACAAGGTCAAGAAAGTTCCCACCACAATCGGTAGACTGGTCATGGAGGGAGCAGAGGGAGTGGTAAAATATTTGAGAGTGAAATACAAGGCGGGTTGTTGAGGGGGTTTGGGAAGGTCAAAGTCGACCAGGTTGGTAGTGAAGTGACTCAGTAGGGGTTGAGAGGAGCAGAGAGTCAGTAGAGAGCCAGAAGGAGTTGAATAGCGGATTATTCAAAAGAGAATGATATGATGACAGAAGAAAACAGGGGGTATTGTTAAGGGCTTTATTGATAAGGAACCCTACTTCACCCCACTTCCCAACAGGTTGTGGAGAGTTGTAGAGGGCAGTAATGTCAGTGTGAGGATCCACTACCATAGCAATGCAATGAGGTAAGATCCAGGATTCTGTGATTTAAAGAAGTGAAAGCTGAGGGTGATAAGAGAGGAAGTAATGTAGGAAGACTTGTTGCAGAAAGATTGTGATTCAAGGCCAAGGAGGTGGGGCGAGGAGCAGGTGTTGTGCCATATACAACGTGCATAGATCAGGTTGGAGACCCTGGGAGAACGGGACCATCAGGTTTGAGTGGTACGGGTGCAGGATACAGAAAGGAGATGGGGAGGAGGAGGAGGTAGGAATTAAACCGAGTTGTGGCTGAAGGCTATGAGAGAAGGCAAGGAGAAGAGTGAATACAAGGAGGAATGGAGCGAAGTCAAGGTGCATGATGATGGTTGAAGAAAGAGGCAAGTGAAGACAGTAAAGTAAGATTGCAGCCCAAGAGGGAGAGGGTAGGTGGGTGAGCACAAAGGGAAGGTTGTCTGGGAAGGAGCAGGTGTATATTCTGAGTTGGGCTAGAAGGGGCTCTAGGTAACTAAAAGACAGATAACAGCCCAACACAAGGATGTTCTTTGGGTCTTAGAGAAAACAGCAGCCCCACAGTGAATGGGGAGTCAGGGGGTTGAAGGTTCCCTATGCATGGAACCAAGAGTCATACAAAAGGAGAACACAGTGAAGTTCTGGCATGAGTAGGGGCTCTGCTTTTGGCCCTTATCTGCAGATGCCCAAGCTTGATGCGCAGGGGAGATTCAATAAGTAGGAGGCAGTGTATCACATGACCCTCTAGGAGCAAATAGTAGTGCTCAAGATGGTTTCCATACTTACAGACAGGTTGCAGGCAGGGTCCTGGGTGTTGAAGGCCTAGGGAGCTTAGATTCTCAGGCAGTACCTTTAGATGGTGCACAGGGCTGGTGTACATTTATAAGTACAACATTTAAACAGGATAGATACACAGCTAAAACATCCTGGCCACAGGACTGGCAATTTAAGGGGTTTACAGAAAGATCATGTTTAATGGTTAATAAAAGTCCACCATACGGATGTCCAAATGCACCCTTCTTAGCAGGCAAAACATAGATATTATAGCCATCCAACTGGGAGTGCATCATGAGCCAGGTTTCTTGTAAAATAATAACAACAAATTCACATAACGTAGATGATCCTAAACCTTCTGATAAAAGGCTGTTGAAATCTCATGAGCTCTGAAAACATTGTCAGAACCTTCCTATCGACATCATGAACGGCTAGGATTGATGGGTTGCAATGCGCTTGGTAGCAAAGTCTAATCGAACACATAAAATATGAAGTCATGTACCTGTCTATTGCCTTCATTTGCCATTTGCCATTTCAAATTATGCAAATAACTAGAGGTAGCCGAAGATACCCCTTGGCATTCCATGGTTACAATGCCACCTCCTGAAAAATTATTTTTTTAAACGAGCCAATAAGTTAACATCAGCTGCAATCGCCAGAAACTCTTCTATTTCAGATAACTACTTCAGCATTACTAAAGATCTCAAGTGAAGGTTGATTAAATATATCACATTTTGAAGCAAGAATTCCACCTGCAAGGTATCTTTGGAGCATATGACTCTTAATTTCACAATTTCTTTTAAAAGATTGTGAGGTACCAGAAGTAAGTCTCAGACACAAGGGTGGCATGTTTTTGGGTATAGACCTTTATTGACCAAGCAAGATTGGGAAAAGGCCTCTCTATCCCTAAATCTAAGAGGGGGTTCCCTGCCTCAAAGTAACTAATGAAAACAGTCGGCATTTCCAAAAGTAAAAGTCTGTCCCATTCACGTCACCAAAACCTATTTCTGTCCCTCACTCTATAAACTAACAAAATGTCACAAGGTTCATCTCACTCTAAAGAAAATAGTGTTCAACAAGCCAACAAAATCTTTTCAGCAAGTCGGGCTTCCAAAGGATTCAGGAACAATGTTAATAATATTATGGGGTTGGTCATTTCCCCTAAACTGCAAAAAGGAAAAATTTCTTTCCAGTCTCTTCTCACAAAGTGGTCTTCCAAACAATACCATAACAAGTTTCTCAGTCTTAGTGTTTTAAACCCCTTTGGTTCCAGCTTTCTATTTGG
This sequence comes from Ambystoma mexicanum, assembly GCF_040938575.1. Taxonomy (NCBI): domain Eukaryota; kingdom Metazoa; phylum Chordata; class Amphibia; order Caudata; family Ambystomatidae; genus Ambystoma; species Ambystoma mexicanum. The sequence goes on from NC_090921.1 coordinate 312,347,857, forward strand.
GTGCAAATCCCCCAGACACAATACTGTCAAGACCAGTTGTTTCATGTATTCTCCTTCTTTCTCATGCAGGGCTCCAGTATCTGTTATTTCTGAATATCCTTGACATCACAGGCCCTTTTATCCTTTGTCTCGCTTTTGGGTGCAGGTCCCAGGCTCATAATGCAACTTTGGACTTATTTGGTGTGATAAACGTCTAGCTTTCCCTAACCTAACGCAGATTTCCCTACCTGTCAAACTAAGACTTAAAGAAAACACTAATACATTTGTCTTCAAACTTGTTTGGCTTGGGCCCCCTGAGCAAAATGAGGGCAAGCCGGGCTCCCACAAAAATGCCTATGGCTTCAAACTTTTTTGGCCTGAGCCCCCTGAGCAAAATGTGGCCCCCACAAAAATGCCAAATGGACAGTAAGTTTAAATGGCTATAAACTATCATGCACCGTCACTGCACCCTAATCCCAGTGTAGTGACTGTGCTCCCCCACCTGCACCCATCACAGTCGCTGGGCTCCCTCATCCCATTCTTAACCCAGTCCCTGGTCTCTCCCCACTCCACCACAGACCCTGAGCTTTCCCCACCTTGCTCCCACCAATGTCCCTGGGCTCTCCCCACCCTGCTCCCAACACTATGCCATGGCTCCCAACATTCTGCTCCCTCCAAAGTTCCTAGGTTTGCCCCACCTCGCTCCCAGCACAGTCCCAGGCCCAGTGGGGGCTGGTGAATTTTTTAATCGCAGGGGCATACTTATTTCTCCCAGATATGCCACAGCAACCGAGCATAGCGAGGGAGCCCGAGCCAACCAAGGGAGGTTCTGGGGGTTCTCCCTCTGCAAATTATTTCAAAATTATGTTTTAAAATGTTGTATTTTATAGCATACCTTTAAAAAACATTGGGTAAAAAGCCTTTTTTTAAATGTCTTTGTTGTACACCCCTTTATCCCCGCTCACCAAAATCAGCTCCACAGTCCAATACAAACACACACACATTCACACAGCAAGCACTCTATCATTCACATGAGCACCCATCATCATACACTAACTCATAACACAAGCATACAGGCATCCATATACATAAAGAAATAATAAATAAATGAACATAAACTTACCTTCTGCCCCCGTCCTGTGTTTTCTTCCCCAGCACTCCAGCTCCTACATCATGAACAGGAATCGGGAAGCAGAAGCTTCCTGGTTCCTGCACATGCATGCAGATGCCTGAGTGTGGGTGCTGAAATGCCCTGCTCTGCTCTAGCCTGCCCTGTGTATATATATGAGCATATTAGCTCAAGGGATAATCCCGCAAGGAAACCACCAGCAACCCTTAAATCCGACAAAGTCCACTCTACATCTCAGGGGAAAGACATCTCCCCTTGTAACCCTCTAAATATAAAGGCGACCACAACATTAGAGGAGAACCAAAAGGTGACTCAGGCCAGACCAACTCTTGAATCTTCTACATGGGCCTGGTTACCAAAAGCTTTATCTACACGACTCCACAAATAGCCATCAGAATTTACAAAAACTAACCATGAGCAACATCTACTGTCTCTGGCGAGCTGGAACACAAGAGGGTTCTTACACCTGACAACTCCTGGTGACATCAATTTAGGGGACTATGATATCCTATGTCTTCAAGAAGTCTGGTTACAATCTAAACCTACACTGGATGGCTTTGAGATTGCTTTTTCAGAAGCATTAGCAGGACCTAAAGGAAGAGCCTCTTCAGGGTTAATCGTTGCAGTCCGGATGGGCGTGGGACTAGAAATAATTAAAATAATTCTGAAGTCCCCTTATGTCATTGCGGTACTTATTTCTTGGCGGCGAAAGGAGTCTGCGGAAGAACAGCTCATGTACACTCCCTTGCTGGTGATGTCCATTTATTGGAATCACAAAGCGATTCAACAGACCTCATTGTTCGACATAGTGACCTCCACACTAGACTCAGCTTACTTAGAGTTCGGGGTATGTGATGTTATAGTATGTGGAGACCTGAACATCAAATGTCCAACGGCTAGCAAGACCATCACAGGTTCCACACAGAGTAATCCTTGCAAACAAGGCTCGGCCTGGCATAAGCTGATGACGGCTAGACATCTTTTTAACACTGCAACCGCACTTCCTGATTCTAATACTCTACCATCATGGAAACGAGGCTTGACCTACTCAACAATAGATTACATCTTGGTTTCTGAACTCCTGTTAGCTCGGTCGACAGACTTCAGTATTTGCCAGACCAACCAAAGCGACCATAACTTGCTGGCTATAAAATGGGCCTCTACAAAACCAGCTCCAGACCAATACTCTGGAAGAATTGAACCAGAAGGAAAAGGCAACCGGGTAAGGATTACACGGGCCAATATTCAAGCAATCACTTGTTCATATGGAAGCAGTAAGGAGGCTGCAAAGGTTGACTACAGACCACTCTTGGAACCTTACAGAGCGATGATAAAAAGCCCGAAGGGGTCAAACTCAAACCAAACCCACCATGCACACAATTTCGATGCCCTCTTGGTGGCACAGCGAAACACCCTTCGTAGAGCGAAAAGAATGGCTTCGAGAAACAACACGCCCGTCAACAGGGCGCATGTAAAGGAGACAACAAGAGCCTATAAAAGCTGGCTACGGGCCCATCGTCTAAAACTACATCAACAGGACTCTGAAAATATGTTAGAACAAATCGAAAAGTCCAATTCTAGAGACTTTTGGAGCCTGGTCAACCCACAAGCTAAAGAGGCATCCACAATGATGCTAAACAGCACATCGGAAGCATCATGGACTGGGTTCTATTCAACACTTTTCAGATCTCCAGATTTTGCTGAGGGTCCCTCACCACCTCAGACGACAGCACGGTGGGTTGATCTCTCAGACAGAACTGACATTTTGGACAAAATATCCAAACTAAAGAAATCAAGGGCACCAGGACCTGATGGTCTGTCTAATGAGAATTTGAAATCCGCGCCAGAAGAATGGGCAAACCTGTTGAGTCTAATTTTCTACAAATGCACAACTTTCTGCTCAATCCCGCCTACTTGGACCTCAACAGTCATCATCCCTATATTCAAAAAAGGAAGGAAGGATGACGCCAGGAACTTTCGTCCGGTGGCCCTCCTAGACGTTATAGGGAAAGTTTATGGTTCCCTTTTGCTGGATCACTTTAATCAGTCGACAAAAAGAGCACCCTGTAATGACCCTCTCCAATCGGGGTTTAAAAAGGGAGTAGTAACTAGCATAAACATCTTTATCCTCAGCCTCTTAAAAGCAAAAGCTTGTGAAACCAATCGGAACCTATACCTGGCATTATAGACCTGTCCCAGGCCTTTGACTTGGTCAACCGAGGAAACTCTGGGAAAAACTCACCAGTTGGGACTGCCCTCAGGAAATGTTGAATCCTATCAAGGCTCTACATGCTTCTACATCAATGCAGGTATGACTGAACACCAGCGGCCTACTTTCGTCATCCAAAACAACTGACAGAGGAGTCAAACAAGGCTGCCCATTAGCTCCAGCCCTCTTTCTGTCATACTTTGGGGACTATAGAGAAATTTTAATCAGGACACAAGCATTCCCCCCAGAATTGGGTAAAGAGAAGATTCCAAGACTCTTGTATGCAGACGATCTCATTCAACTGGATCAGACCCCAATTGGCTTACAACGCCAGTTGTCTGCACTGATTACATATACAGCTGCTAATGACCTAGAGGTAAACAAACAAAAAACGAAGATCATGGTGTTTGAAAAAAACCACAAAAAGAAAAAGAAGACCTTGTGGTTCCTGTCTACAAACAAAATCGCACAAGTGACCGAATTTAAATATCTTGGGGTCCTCATTGACTCCACGGCCAAAGACTCAGCGATGCAGTATCATCTCTTGGAAAAAATGAAAACTTTGGCCTCACAAGCAAAAATATTGGATAACAAATATGGACGCTTTTCATTGCTGCCCCTACTCAAATTCTATAGGGGCAAAGTCATCCCAGCTATTACCTACGGAGCAGATGCTATGCCATCTTTACCCAATTTTTTATGGGCTAGATTGGAGAGCCTCTTCTGGCGCTCAGTACTGAATCTACCATCTTCTACTCCGATCGCCTTGATAAGACGTGAACTCTCCCTCTCCTCTTTAGAGTCAATAGTCAAAAGAGCGTCAGTCATGTTATATCGGAAGATCCTTCTTCCTCTGCAATTTTCTTGATGGTTCAAGCGGAGATGAACTCAAGCAAATCCAGGTTACTGTCCAAATGGGAGCAAATGTGCCTACAACAACTTGAAATCTGCGGCAGCTCCATGGAAGAACTTTTGGGCAACCCAACAAAAAACAAATTACGAATCGAAGAAATGGATTGGATAAGTACATTGGATAAGGCATCTGAGTACAAGCTATCTAGACACTTACCTCCAACATGCAGAAAATTGAATGTAATTCAACCCTTTCTGACAAAACATCCAAACAGAAAAACTCGGAGCACTCTACTGCGTGCGAGGTTAAATTTGCTACCTACAAATGAAATCCTGCACACAAGGGGCCTCTCACCAACTAATACTTGCCGCTTTTGTAACAACATCGAACAAAGCGAAACATTACGGCACCTTTTATTACTGTGTCCAGGTACAGACAAATTCAGATAACCATATATACTCCATCACCTAAAGAATGCCTATCTGAGGGAAGAAGAACTCTGGTGGGAGCGTTTAATAGGAGGCTTGAGACCATCTTGGACTATTGCAGCCACTAAACTTTTGGACCAGATCTTTGCACACGTACCTCCGTGCTAGAGGGAGTGGACACAAATAGATGGTGGGGGTGGGGAGTGTTCTCACCCTGTGCTTCGCTTTTGCTTCCACCCTCACTATTTTTGTTTTCATTTTTTTTACCTGTATCTCCATCTTCATCTTGTTTTTACTTTTGAAATTTCACAAATCCTTCTTTCTTCTTTACTCATGTCTTTTTCGCTTCATTTCTTCGATTGAACAAATATGCTGTGAAATTTTACGCTCATCTTCTTGTAAAAATCACTTCGGTGATTACATATTCGAATAAATAAATAAAAAAAATATATACGAGAAGGCGCAGGGGCTCCTCCTCGCACATACAGACATGCACTTCCCCAGCCAGTATTTTCAATGAGCTATGCAAGGCTGGTGAAGCAGAGCACCCAGATGATGCTGGGTTCATCATCTCCTGCGATCCAAGGCCAAAGAAGCAATTGGTTACATTTGTGAACAGTGCTACTCTATCATTATACAGTGCACCTGGCATGCTCAAAGGCTGGCATAGGGGGAATCTCGAGGTCACACTAACCCACACATAATTCATTCATCCAAATCGGGTCTCTCGGCTTCCAAGGCTTCCACCCTCACTTTTGAACTTTTGAATTTATCAGTTGCATTACAAATCATGTCATTATGAAATAAAGGTGGGACGACCATGCTCTTAGATCCTTTGTGGTTGATTGTTTTATAGTTGATGGTCTGGAGTCAACTAGTATCTTGGAATTCAGGGTCTCGGGGCTAGAGCAGTTGTAGCGGCTATAACTCGCAGTTGGCTGGTTGGTAGTCAGAGGCCTGTTCTGGCCTGTTTGTGATAACATGTACACCAAGGCGACCAGTACTGTCTCGTGGCCTTACAGGGTACATTCTTTCTAGAAAAAACATATTGGCAACAACTTTAGAACAAAGAAGGGTTTTAGTGGAAGTTGGCAATGTTGGCCTCTCTCATCATCGCTCAGGCCTATTCAGATTTCCCCTTCAAGCTTGCGGTCTGTGTCTAACACACTTAACACTGCATGGCCGTGCAGGCCCTATGCTTCGACTATGGTTACTTAATATCTGCAAAATGGCTTCTGCTCATATGCGCACCCTATGTCTAAAATGTCTAAATTGCGTTTAATATTATGATTGTGTGAGGACCTTTAAGACGCCCCGCTGCTGGTCTATTATAGTTCGTCCATTGGGGCTCATCTCACCCTAAAGTGCCTAAGGGGTAGAATGGGTCTGCTCCCTTCCTAGCATTCCCCAATTTCGTTACTTCTACAGTAACAACTCCCTCCCTCAAGCATAGGCTCATTCTCCCTTCTCACCGCCGCTTCATATGGTGGAGTCGCCTTTTATGGTATTGCAGGAGAGGCATGGTATCACAAGTATGACATTGACAAAATGGGTACAATTTGTAAAAACTTTATTGAAATTGTTGGGGTTGGAGAAACTCCTATATAACTAAGATGGAAGTAGTCTCAACCATCAAATAATAAATAACGCAATCCTAGTGGAGTCCGTCAAATCAAAATGGCCTATGCTAACAAAAACCTAATGCCTGCTCTATCTCTTGTACAAAAAAGTGTAAAAAGGAGAAATGTATGCAAAAGGAAAAATCAGTGTTCAGATGATAATGTGGCTGAACCAGCTCTCCTCCCCACGTTAGGCTTCACAAAGAAAGGTGATCCTTGTAGGCAGGAGGACACACTCTGGCTCGGTTTTCAACACAATACACAGTTCAAGCCTGTGGATCGAGCCCCCCCTGGCCTTCCACATTAAAGTTTCTTTCTCTGACTTCCAAAATAATGTTTCAACCAAAACGTTCATGAATATCCCCCCACCACACAGTTCTCGTAGGACCCCCTCTTTCGGGCTCAGACCTCTCACAATAAAGTTCAACACTAAGTTGTAAGGGGGCTCCATTCCCCAGGCTTATTATACTTTGGGTCTCCCTAAGTCAGGCTCGGACCGCTTTCGGATGTTGAAGTCTTTCGAATGTGCGTGGCTTTCTTTACAGACCAGCGCAGAATCACTTCGACTCAAGTTTCACTGTTTACTTTCACACTTCCCTTCTCTAGGAATTAATATTCCTTACTTCCCTCTTGCTGTTTCTCGCTTTACACTAAGTATCTTTTAGGGAGACTTTTGAGTGGGCTACTTCCGTTCACCGGCCCACTCTGTTACTTAGCATTGCTGATTTCACAGCTGTCCTTTATATCAAAGTTCACTCATAGGTCTGCCTTTCTTCTCATCTCATTCACATGCGTGCAGCCCTCACTTGCTATTTAATTTTTCTATTTCAAACTTTACACACACCAGTCTCTCAGGTCGCTTGCCAACTCACCGGGTGTGTGCGTCTTTTCCTGGGTTTAGCGATTTCTAATTCACAAGTCAAGGTTAGTACCACAGGGTGGCCTCACCTCCTCCACTCTGCCGTTCACCTGGAAGGGTTGCTGCCATCCTTAAAACACAATGCACTCTTCACTTGTGGGATCTAGCCTTCTCCATGTGTGTGTTGCGGCCTATCAGAGGCAACGACCTCCAATAGGGAACTTTTGTGGTTTTCTACCCGAAGCTCTCGTCCCTTGGTCTGTCGCTCTGATCTAGTAGGTTTGCCTTTGTCCCATAAATTCTGCTCGTACTCGTGCTCCGCCTTGTTCCAAGTGTGTCTTTAGGTGTTGCCTCTTATCCAAGTGAGAAGAGCTAATTGGTATCAGGTCTATGCACTTGAATTCAAGTGCCTGACTTCACCTGACCCGATTAACCAGACATGTCCAGGACAATGTATGAGAGTTAGTCTCGTTACTCTCAGTCACCCTATTCGTCTGCCCAGTGTTTGTGTAAAAAGGGGAGGGGAGTTGGGATCTCAGAGTATCCTAAAAAATAGGACGGGGTAAATGAACAAAAAAGGGGGGAATACCGCGTCTCACCATCGGCTGCCTCACCCCCACTGGTCCACTTCCAAGGTCTGGATCCAAAGGCGATGGCCATGCCCTGGCCACCTGAGAGAGAGATCCCTGGGCACTAGCGGGTGAGAAACCCTCTCGTTTCGCACATACCATTCGAATATGTGATGTAGCCACATCTCTTTCACAGGGAAACCGGGAAAGGAAATCAACGTTCTCCTGTTTTTTACCTTTTCGGTGTTTCACAGTGAAACAGTAGGGTTGCAGGTCTAAGAACCTACGAATGGCTCAAGGGTTGGAGTTCTTTTGTTGACGTATCCATACTGAAGGTGAGTGGTTGGTTTGTTTTAGGTTGTTGTAACATGCACCATCCTTGTCACACCTGAAGGGGTATCCGCAAACCCTCTCTAACCACGGAAGCCGAAGGAAATACGACCCTGCCACCTTGGTTGTGCACGGGTCCTTCATGCATATAGACAGGCCCTACGAGACATCCAATGGGGGGAAGAGGGTTAAGGAGAGGTTGTGGAGGGGAAGGGTGAGATTAGGATCACCGAAAGAGGGTTAGGGATGCTTGAATGGATGGGTACGGGGAACACAGGGAAGAAAACATACTATATACATGCAAATGCCAAACCGTCTAGAGCCTCTCTTGCTTGAGTCAGATGCCTAACACCTACACACCTGACTTGCTTCCTGTTTCCTGTCTGCCTCCTGACTTCCCTAAATATGTGAGCGCATACAATCGATATGATATAGCCACATAACACACATGGAGAGCTGCTCTCCTACCATAAGCCAATGCATGATAATTCACGTGAGACAAAGGAACATGAATGATCAGCATTGAGGTTCTTGTCCCTTACCCCTACTGTCTTGCCAGATGTGAAGGGTTCACACTGAGAGCCACCCCACTGGGAATTTCCATAAGGCCCTGTCCAGTTATCATATGTTCTTCAATATTGTCCTGCTGTTTAGTTAACAACTGGTGCTAGGTCTTTCTGACACCCAACTCAGCATTGAAATAAAGGTTCACCAAAACATTTACTTGATTTAACCCTGTTCCTAAAACAGGGATTCCTTTTCCCAAAACTATTCCCACTTGAATCTACACCATATCTGCTACACACACACTGGATTATACATTCAGGGTTTTTACTTATCTTTGACTTGGGAGCGCCATGCAGCGACCCCGAGCGAGTAGCAGTAGTCAGTAACACGCTCAGCAGGCAGCGCACCATTCACCTCAGCGGCAAGGGGACACAAACACTTAATGGTGCTCACCACCACAGCATGGGACTTCCAGGCCTCGCCCCTCCGCTTACTTCGTCCGCTCCTGCCGCTCCACACCACACCCTGCCCGTGCTCCTGAATTTAAGGTCACAACAATCAGTGCCGAGCACGGGTAGGTTTGAGCCTTTTCAAGCTCGGGCAGCACGTGCTGTATGCATGTTGCCACCAAGCCTCCTGGGACATGTAGTTCCGGGGTCTCCCCACAGCCCACCAATCCTCACAGTACCTCCTCTCCTAGGGGCCTCCACAGGTCTTGGTTTGTCCAGATGTTGCTTGTGGAACAACTTAATCAACCTTGGAGCATGCACCTCCTCTGCTGGCTCCCAGGAACGATCCTCAGGGCAGTAGCCAACCCAATCCACCAGATACCACAGGCATTTGTAACACGTCTTGGAATCCAGTATTCTTTGTACTTCATATTCTTCCTGCCCATTCTGCAAAATGATAGGTGGTTGCAGCGTACTAGGGGCTGCAGGTCTAAATAAAGATACATGAAACCCAGGATGTATTTTTAAGGTACCAGGTAGTTTTAGTTTTACAGCTGACTCAGACACACTTTTAAGCACCACATATGGTCCGATGAACTGTGGCAGGAATGTTCTGAGTGGAGAGCCACACCTTATCTCCTGTCATATCCTTAGGGGATTCCTGCCTTCACCTGTCAGCATACACTTTGTAAGTGGCTTTAGCTTTTTCCATATTTTCCCATGCCTTTTGCCGGATGCTTGAAAGCACCTTTTTGCACTCTCTGAGTGCTGGCATGTTCACTGTTCCTGAAAGATGTTCAGGAAGCATATTTTGCTCTTGCCTGTACAAACACATGTTGGGCAACATTCCCAAGGAGGTTTGTTCAGTGTTATTGTAGGTAAATTCAGCTACCCAAAGGCGTGTACCCATGAACTTAGTCCATCAGCTAACAATCATCTCAAATACTGTTCCATGGTTTGGTTCACCCGTTCCATTTGTCCATCTGTCTGTGGGTGATAACTTGTGGATAATGCTGAGTTGATTCTCAGCAACTGACAAAATGCTTCCCAAAATCGTGAGGTAAATTGCACACCTCGATCAGATACAATTGTGTGAGGTAACCCATGTAGTCATACTATGTTGTGCAAAAATAACTCTGCTAATTTATCAGCACTCAGAATTCCAATATAGGGAATAAAATGCGCTGGTTTAGAAAAATAGTCAATAACCTCCAGAATAGTGTCAAACTTATTATTCTTGGGTAGTTCTGACATAAAATCCATAGAAATATGGGACCAATGCCCCTCAGGGGTAGGAAATGGTTGCAGCAACCCTCATTTTTTCCCATGATCTGCCTTGTTTATCATACAAAGATTACACTGTTGTATGTAACCATGCAGTTGTGTGCTCATACCTGGCCACCAAAAGTATTTACTCAAAATCTGTCGAGTCTTGCGTCCCCCTGCATGCCCTGCTAAGGGGGACTTGTGACACCATAGCAAGGCTTTGTCTCTCAGGTGTGCCGTTGACAGGAACAGTCGGCCTGCATGGTAAGGTAACCCATTATGTATGTACCTGAGAGAATTCTTCTCAACCACTCCTGCAACTCTTTCTTCCTGAACTGATTCTGTATCTCTTCTTGTAGACCTTGCGTGACTGCTCCTATAGTCCTGTCTACCTTTATTATGGGGCGCAAATCCTATGCTGTTGCTTCAGGCGCTTGCTGTCTTGCGAGTCATCTGCCTTCTCATTCTTTGCCCCTGGCTTGTAGGTAATGACAAAGTCAAACTCCTCAAAAAATGGAGCCCATCTTAATTGTCTCGCACTCGTTCTTGTGACCAGTCAACACTGTTACCTAATTCCACGCCCCCATAAAATAGTGCTCCTTATCTGTGATGGAATAGTTCTGTTCACAGGTAGTCAATTTGCGTGAAAAGAATGTGGCTGGGTGCAGGACCCTCTTGTGATCCTTCTGTGAGAGATCCGTCCCCAGCGCCAGGTTTTCACCTGCAAGTGCCTCTCTTTGTTTGGATGCTGTAAAATGGGTGCCCTGATTAACACCCCCTGAAAGGCTAACCCCGCCTCCCTGTCCCACCTGAATTGGTTTGCCTTTCGGAGCAATCAGGTAACAGGTGTAATAATCTGAGATAAATGGCCAATAAACCTGTGATAAAAATTGGTGAACCCTGAGAACGACTGCACCTTCTTTACACTGTGCGGATGGCCACGCAGTAAGTGCCTGTACCTTTTTCTTGTCCATCTCGCTATCTCGGGGAGTAAAAATGAACCTCAAAACTCTACCCACGAGGCGTGAAAAACACATTTCATCAACTTGGCATAGAACCAGTGTTCCCTCAAGCATTGTAACACAGCCTGAACATGCTGAGCGTGCTGTTCTCTGGTTTCAGAGTAGATCAAAATATCGTCACTATAGACGATCACAAAAATGTTTATATATTCCCTTAATACATCCTGCATGAAATGCAGGAATGCTGCCAGAGCTTTACACAACCCGAACGGCATCACCAGGTATTCATAGAAGCCAAACTTAGTCCGGAATTTGGCATTTGGGTAGCCCTTATGTGCACTCCAGCAACAGTAATCACCTACTTGCCTTGTAGCACAATGACCGTATCAACTTGATGATACTGATTATGTGATTTGTTTAATGTGTCATGAGAATCAGGATACTAGTTCCCATAATTTGGAATTTAATGTTTTCATGTTCTGTCTGTTACCCACCTGCATATCCATCTCCTCTCTGGAATGTGTCATCAATTCATTTACTGAGTGCAATGCACATGTATATATCTTTTAATGCTAATTAATTTTGTGTGAACTGATTTATGTATTTCTCAATGACCCAATGATAATTAATTATTTGTTTTATATTACAATCTGTATCCATTGGCAGCCTTGATAAAGACGATGTGTCCAAACACGTGTTGGCGCTCATGACTGACAAGTCCAACGGACTGCTCTAAAAATAAAACTATATTAAATCACATTTTTTGCTAGGCGTATGTGACTAGTACTTACATCTGTTAACTTATCTACTGTGATGAAGGGTAGAACCACTATACTAGACGTGCAGCTGGCACATATATTGACCTTTGGTTGGGGTTGAGCGCACTGGGATTCCAGTTTAGCGGCATTTGGAGTTTGTATTATTTTTACTGGCTCATTGCTGGCTACACCGCTTGTGGTTGATAAGATGGCAGAGTATTTACTGTGTAGAGAAGAAGACAGAGCTGCACTATTTGCAACAAAAGGCAGTACTGACAATGCTTTTTGCACCAGACTGACTGGTACAGGAACACCACGACAAAAATGTGTTAGACTAGAAAGGTTGTCGAAAAAGGATATTAATCAATATTGGGAGAAAGCATCTTTGCTCAATTATTTGGAGAATAATAAAATACCACGTAGGCTTAAGATCCTGATTTTTTTTCAAATTTTGAAATACTGACGACATTGGTCTAGCTGGTAAGTGGGAAGAGTATCTGAACAACAGCTCTAAGGTGATGTTAGAATTACTGATAGAGCATTCCAAGAGAGAGCACACCTGAATACAAGAACAAATGGATATTTAAGCTCTCTAACAATAGCGGTGGTAAAAGTCCTCAAGAAATTTGACATTATGAAGAAAAAGAAGATCATAAAGGCTTTTTAGGAAAATTGGTACCCCTAAGAAAACTGCTGACAGCGGACCAACATTATGAGGGACCAATATATTTGTTTCTGTATTAGCCAATATATTAAACAGGCTTGTTTTTTACATTTTTTTATACGATTTTATTTCTATGCGATTTCAGAACAAAATATAAGCTGTGAAGAGCTTATTATTTTAATCTTGTTGGTTAGGCATGGCATCGGATAGCTATGCCTAGTACTTGGAAAAGGAAGTCTGTCTCTTGGAAAACATTTTTATTTTCTTTGCTTCATCATTTGATTGTTTTAAATGGAAATTTGAATTAAAAAGTTTTGTAAAATGTTTTCATTTAACCAAATACAAATAAAAAAAGAACAAAACAAAATTGACAAGTTCAGACAAGAGATTACTGAAATGGATAGCTTAGCAAGCATCAAAACAAAAAGATATGACCAAATGTACGATATTTTGAAACTGTATCAGGATGAAATAGAAATACGCATGTTTAGAAAATACTTTTGTGATGAACATGATTATTAAGACGATCGGGTGTACACATCTCAACCCAAATTTGATGTTAGTCATCGGTCCATATCAAAAGCAAGTACACCTAATAAATCACAAGCTAGTTCAGATATAGAGTCTGAGGGGGACACCTGAGCTACCACCTCAACAGAACCTAGAGGTATTGTTACTAATACAAATATACAAAGAACTTTTTTTAGAGGATATCAGATGTTACAGAAGTGGTACACAAAGAGGTTAGTACATTTTCAGGATCCACTAACATCACATATGTTAACGACAAACACAAATACAGGGGTAGGATTGTGGAAGGAGGAAACGCAGATGGAAATACTGGGAACATGGGCAGAGTAACAAGGTCAGTTCTGAGAAGACAACTAGCATAATGACCAATTCGAGCCTAGTCTACAATTTGTCAGAATGACAACTGACAGTAGAAGAGGTGTCCGTCGTTAATAAAGGACTATCCTTTGCCCCCACAAAGGGCACCAATTTCGTTAACTTTCAAATTGACTTGTTCAAATCTATCAGGAAACTTAAGTTAAAGAAGTTCTTTGCTAATAAATCTCACAGTGTAACAACATTACCACCGGCTAGACCTTTGAGCAAATTTACTATAGAAGATAAAGAGAATACCCATCTTTTGGTGTCACTTTCATCTGGAACACCGATTAACAAAGCAGACATGCACACGGAGCTTGATATACATGCTAGACGTTTGAAATTAACAGAACTTAGACCAAGATCTAAATCTACTCTGCAGATGGCTAATTAAAATATTATAGACACTTTTAACTAAGCGGTTATTAGTGATATTCATATTCACTTAGATCATGAGCCTAAACACAACAAGGATACCTTTCACAATCTCTCTAGAAAAGAACAAAAGGCTCTTCTAGATCTCACCAATGACTCTAACATTGTAATTAAGGAAGCTGACAAAGGAGGCAATGTGGTGATAATGAACAGACTGACTACATCAACATGGGTCTCAAACATCTTGAAACACCCGGATGTTATACCAAATTACTTTCCAATTCAACAAAAAAAAACAGTACAAGATTTAGAGGTTTTGATTGTGGATTGGTACAGATTAGGGCTTCTGACGGATGATGGAAAGAACTTTTTGTTTATTTCAAAACCGGTTATGCCTACACTTTATTTTCTGCCTAGAATTCTACAACCTTTTGAAGGTCTTCCACTAGTAGGACCAATTGCTAGTGGCATAGGCTGGGCAACAGAAGGATTGTCCGAGTATATAGACAATGCCTTCAAAGAACAAGTATTCAAATTACCTTCTTACATAAGAAACAGCAGCCAGGATTTACTATTTCTACCAGATATTGTTTGGCAGGATAATTGGTTACTTGGCACACTAGATGGCACTGCTTTATATACTTCTATTGACCACTCTTTGGCCATCAAGGCAAGTGACTATACCCATAAAGTTTTTTCTGCTTCATACTCTTTCCACATTGATATGCTTAAATACTTTCTTAGATTCTCTCTGGAGAACAATGCATTAATTTGCAATGGTACCTACTACATGCAAATGCATGGGGTAGGCATGGGGGCAAAATATGCACCTTGACTGGCAAATCTTTTATGGAAGAATTTGAAGAGACTCATGCTCTCAATAACAATGCTTTCAACCACAATATAATTATGTGGAAAAGATATATCAATGATATTCTTATCATCTGGCAAGGAACACCAGAAACATTTAAACAATATACTGACTATCACAACATCCACCTATGGTTCCATGTGTTAATATCCCTGCAAAAATATCGGCATACAAAAATATCACCATATTTTTGTGGCGATATTAAGGAATGGAAGCTGCGGGGGACATCCCCGCAACCCATGCATTATTTAAAGGTGAGGGGGACACCCCCGCAACACTTGCTCCCAAAACCCCCAAAAATTATCCCCCCCAAAAATATCACCTACGGCCATTGCAGACGACCATATATACAGCGATATTTTTGGTGGGGATAATATGTAGTGATACCCAACCAATATTGTATCGCCCTGACAGGACACTGTGATCCTAGTAACATTTTTACTGGACTTACATATTTACATTAACAATGGTAAGATGGAGACAAATACTTTCCATAAACCAACTGAAGTAAACTCTGTTTTGCGTGCAAGCAGCTGCCATAAGAGGGCCAATATCCATAATATCCCTGGTGGTGAATTCTATAGGGCAGGAATTGCAGTGAGGATATACAATTTACCAAAGAATGTGAAACATTGGCACCTCCTGTTGATGGACTTAAATTGCATATATCGGACAAACCCAGATTTATATATAGTAGGGCACCAACTATAAATAATCTGTTGTGCCCCACATTTCTAGATTTTTCTGGTAGTCAATCTACTGGTGGTAGTGACTGGTTGCGGACGCTTAAAGGGTTGCACAAATGTGGCACCTGTACTATGTGCAGAGGGAGATGAGTGGGCACAACTAGTTTTTTTTTGCTTTGTTGTTAAATTACTGGTATTTGAAAAAAGTATTTGGTACTGTCGCCAGATGCCTCCCCGTTTGCGGGGGTGGTAAGAACTAATGATATACTGGTGGCTGGATTGGTTATTCCAGTCTGCTGGAAGGACCTGTGTGGGCACTCCCACTAATCATTACTTGAGTTCATTCAATTATGCATTGATATACGTTGAAGAATCTTGACCAACCGTAATTAGTTCAAATGTAGGTATATTTATTGTTCAATTACTTTCTCTAATAGGCCTCTTGCAAACTTTTTATCATCCTATGCATTTTGCTCTATTCAAGACCTTCTTCAGGGACTATTGTCAATGAAAAAAATAAAATAAAATATCAATCAACATATTAATTCAAAAGTAAACCAAACATGTATTTCCCGTATTGTTCAAAGTTTACAGTGCAGTAACTATTGAAAAATGTACCTGTGTTATTGTTGCTTTAAAACCTTGGCCTTATTTGGGCATTCTTTCTTGTGGAAAAATTCCCAAATGTATGGTCACCTTAATCGCTTTCACTTTTGCTTGCTGCTGTATAACATATATACTCCTCGTGTGGCAGTTTGTGTTTGGTAATCTAAATGATGGAAAGTATGTAATTTGGTAGAGTTCTAGCACTTAATTCAATGATGCATCTAACTGTTAGGGACTTGCCTCCCCAAATGGGGAGTCTTACCTGTTTGAATGAGATCCAGTAGGGCACCTCGCTTGCATGGGCACGCATTGCTGGTTGCCCTGCTTTTATACTTGCAAAATGGCGTTGGCACGTAACGCAATGACGTCATCAACGTGATGATGTCATCGCGTGCCGGCGGCCATTATGAAATCGTTCTTTGAGGTCGGCAAAAGCACTTGAGTTGTAGACTGGTGTCAATAATACTTATGTGGAGTGGATGCTGGTAAAAAATGTATTGGTCATGCAATGTTGGAGACTTATCCATTATAAAAAGTGCAGTGGTATCATTAAACCTGTTAATAATCATTAATAAGAGTATGTCACCTGTTATTTTTACGTGTTGATGTTAATGTTAATAAGATGTCTAGAAACATATTTTGAAAAAAAGGAATCATTGATTGACCTAATACTGAGGAATAAGTCTAAACATTAAAGGCAAAATACATGCTCTTTCATGGTTAATCATCACAGCATTTCTCACATGGATGTCAAAGTGCATACTTCAGTATCATTTCCAATATATTACTCATACATGTGATTGCTTTGTCTACTTCACAATGTCTGACTTATTTACAATAGAGTGAGCTAAAGAAAACATGCATAATTACATTCCTTGTTAAGACCACCTGGATGTAAAGAGTTCAACTTTTCTATCCAAAAAGTTTCTTTTTGACTTAAAAGTCTGTTGATGTCCACATTAACTCCTTGTGTTACTTCTAGCACATCAAGAATTTGGAATTTCATTTGAGCTATGTGATGTTTAGCTTCTTTAAAGTGTCTTGATACGGGAGATTTAATGTTGCCTGTACGTATGTTAGACCGGTGTTCATTCCACCTTACTTTGGCCTTGCGTGTTGTTTGACCCACATAGTATTTGCCTCATGGGCACTTGATACTGTATATGACGTTCATGGTATTGCATGTTGCAAATTTCTTCAGAAAGATTTTTTGTCCTAAATTTGGGTGAAATACTATGTCTCCTTTCTGGACCATGTGGCAGTTTGAGCAATTCAAACATAGATAGGTACCTTTCCTTTTGGGTCTTTGCTTTTGAACCTGAATGTCACTGTGTATTAACATATCTCTGATATTTCTACTTCTGGTGTTCGCAAATATCGGTGGAGTTGTGTAGAGATTTCCCAAAATTCTGTCTTCTGACAAAAAATGCCAATGTGTCAAGATGATTTTTTTGATTTTGTTGCTTTCTGTAGAATGTTTGGTCAGGCAGATCAGAGGAGTTTCTTTAGTATCTGTGACTTGTTCCAATATCTCTTTCCTGTACTATGTGTCAACATGCACACCAGGACACCGAACAATTCACCTACAAAGCAGCCATCACAATTAAGATTAAAGATTTCATCAATTGCAAAACCACACATGTGGTTTACGCTATATGTTATGTTAACAGTTTTAGTACCGAAGTACAGCGCAACCAACACCCAAAAGACAACCTGGCGCTATGATTGAAACCGAGATACCACTGTGAGAGGGACTGGAAAAGTAAAGTTTTCAGAGCTTTCCTAAAGTTGATATGAATCAGACAAGCCCAAAGGGCAATTGGCAGAGCATTCCACAGCATGGCAGTTCTGACCGAGAAGGAGCAACCTCCCATTCTTGCGCGACAAACTCTAGGAACAGCCAAAAAAGAGCGGTCCGCATAGCGTAGCGCACGGGTAGGGACATAAGGACGAAATTTTAACTGCCAATATTCTAGGCCGGTAGCATAAAAGGCCTTATGTACTAAACAGAGGCCTTGAAGGACGCGCGCTTAGCCACTGGGAGCCAATGGAGACACTTGAGAACAGGAGAGATATGCTCCCTATATGGCGTGCCAGTGACAAGGCGAGCAGCAGAATTTTTCAGTACCTGTAAATTGTGGACTAAGTATTCTGGCTGAGCCAGATATAAACAATTACAGTAGTCAATTCTGCTAATGACCAAGGCAGATACTACTGGTGCACGCAGTTGATACGGAATATAGGGCAAGACTTTCCTGACTTTCCGGAGTATTTTCAATTGAAAATGGCCAGCCTAGCAGACGACCCGATCTGAGAGGCCATAGAAAAAGAGGCAGATAGTTTTACCCCTAGATTTTTAACAGTCTAGACCGCCACAGGAAAGGTACCCAGCGCAGATGGCCAAAAAGATGGTGTCCAAAGAGAGGGAGCAGTGTCAGCACCCACAATCATAACCTCAGTTTTATCTTGATTAAGGTTTAACCAGTTCTTGCTCTTCACGCATCCACTGCTGAGAGGCAATATCGCAGTTGAGTGGCATTGGTAGGATGAAGTAGATCAAGCTGAACCAAGATCTGAGTGTCATCAGCGTACGAGCATCATCTAAAGCTGCGGGAGCGCATCAGAGCGATGAGTGGCTAGATGTAAATATTGAAGAGTGTGGGTGTAACGCTCACCTGATTCCCGTAGAGGCGCCGGTCTTGACTGGGCGTATACCGTATCTTCAAAGGTGATGTGTAACACATGGCTGGCTCTTTGGGCTGGACCTCTGTGCACTGTATGTCTGGCTCGAAGGGTAAGATGTCTGCAGATAGAAAATGTGGGATTAATGAACTGGGTTATTGAATGTCTCTCTCTTCTTCCCTTTCTCTTCTCCTGTAGAACCCCAAAGGTTAACGCTCTCACCTTAGGTAAGTGAACGCCGTGCTCTCCATCTGCCTCGAGGCAGGGTGCTGTAACCAGTTTCTTCACTGGATAAGGGGAGCAGGCCTCTTGACTTCAGAGGACTGCTGTCCGTCGTTTACTGCACGAACGGTAAGTTTCGAGTAATTCTAATGTCTTTAAAGTCTTTAGTAATGATGTCTCTTGTTTTGCAGGGTTCCGGCGATGGCGGATGGCGGGCTGAAGTGAGTTGAAGATGGAGCCCGTGTGATGAATAGAAGCGCCTGGAAGCACGTAAGTAAGCGCTTGTTGCCTGCATCACGATGCGCTCGAACTGTCTTTTTATTTTGCAGGTACAAGTTCGGGGCGGCTGCAGGGTGCCGGAATACCCACTGGGTTAGATGTGGAAAGGAGTAATGGCACGTGAGTATTAAAGTTCCCCAATGTCTTTAAACGCACCTTGTTTTGTCTTTCAGATGCGGGATGCAGCGCCGAAGGCCTCCGGAGCGTGCGAAGAGTTGGTAAGCTTTTGTCTTTCAGATGCCGGAATGCAGTGTGAAGACCTCCGGAGCGCACGAAGAGTAGGTAAGCCTTTGTCTTTCAGATGCCGGAATGCAGCGCGAGGCGTTGGTGACAGCCGATGGACCAGGTAAGTGAAGAGCTGTCACTGAAGACCGTAATGCTAACCTGTTCTTTCTTGTCTTTATAGGTGTTGCTGAAGACTGGATTCAGAATGGTAAGCCTTTTTCCTTAGGCCCAGGATCAGATGCAGAAGACACGATGAGCGTTCTGCTGCTGAGGATGCAGAATAACGCAAAGCAAGATTCATCCATCGGGTGTGGTTTAAATAGCCTCCTGTAGTGCTTAGGTGTCTCCTTCCACAGCCACGCCTAGGTAAGAAAAGAGTTCCTGCTTTCCAGAAGAGTTCCAATGTTCTGAATCTAGGGAGTGGCTCCTGCCCCACCCAACAGGAAAAGTAGTTCCAAACAGAAGAGGATCAGAGACTCAACTGGCAGGCAAGTAAGCAGCATGGTCTGCTGCAGGTAAGTCCACCCAAGCATTATGAGCCCGGCGCTTCCAGCGCTGGGACTGGGCATATTTATGAGCCTGGTGCCACTGGCGCCAGGACTGGGTCCAAAAGGTCCCAATTGGGACTGGTTGGCACTCGGAACCTGGGTTATGGATCTGCTTCCAAGGGAGTTGGGAAAACCCTGATTTTTTGGAAGCAGAGATCATGACAGTACCCCCCCTCAAGGCCCCTCCCAAACCGGGCTTCTCCGGGGGTTTTGGCTTGTCAGGAAATGTTCGGTGAAATCTTTTGATTAGGCGAGGAGCGTGGACATATTCAGCAGGTTCCCAGGATCTCTCTTGGGGGCCGTAGCCTTTCCAGTCAATAAGTAGAATAGTTTAGATTTGGAGATCTTGGAGTCCAGAATGCTTTTGACTTCAAACTCGAGTTCTCCATCAACTAGGATAGGTTTTGGAGATTTGGTTAGTCGGGTTTGAGGTTGCACGGGTTTTAATAGAGAGACGTGGAAGACCGGATGTATCTTCATGTGCGGGGGCAAGTCCAACTTGACCGCTACTGGGTTTACTATGGTAGTGATGGAATAGGGACCAAGGTATCTTGGGTGGAATGTGCGTGGCCCTTTTAGAGGTAGATATTTGGTGGATAACCAGACTTGATCCCCTACTTGATATTGAGGGGCTTCCTTCCGATGTTGATCTGTTCCTTTCTTGTATTGTTCTTTAGCCCTTTGAAGGTGAGAAACAGCTTCCTTAAAGGCTTGGGTGATTGTAGAATGCAGGTAGTCTACTGCTGGTGTTTCAAGATCTTGGAGGGGATCCAACTCCGAGGTTCGAGGGTGACTGCCGTACAAAAGAAAAAACAGGGTTTTCCCAGTTCCCGAATGGACAGAGTTATTGTAGGCATATTCGGCTATCCAAAGGATGTCTTTCCAAGTTTTTTCAGTTTGTTGCAGCATGCAGCGTAAATACTGTTCCAGAGTTTGATTGGTCCTCTCGGTTTGTCCGTCGGTCTGAGGGTGGTGACTGGTCGATAGTCTCACATCAATTTGAGCCGACCGACAGCAACTTCGCCAAAAATGAGAAATAAATTGACTACCTCGATCTGAAATTAGAACCGAAGGAAAACCGTGCAGTCGGACGATATTTTCGAGAAATTCTCGGGCCAGAGTTGCTGCTGTTGGCAAGCCTTTGAGCGGAATGAAATGCGCCATCTTGGAGAATAAGTCCACGATTACTAGAATCGTATTGTATCCGGAGCATGGAGGTAGATTGGTGATGAAGTCCATAGAAAGCGTATGCCAAGGGCGAGGTGGGATGTCAATAGGGCGTAAGAGGCCTGCTGGTCTTTCCTTTTGACTCTTGTTTTGGGCGCATACTCCACAGGACATTATAAAGTCTCTGATATCTTTTTTCCAAGACGGCCACCAGAAGTAGCGCTTGATCTTTTCTGAGGTCTTGGCCATACCGGGATGTCCTTCCATTAAAGAATTGTGATAACAAGAGATTACTTTTTTCTGTAAATCTGTGCTGGGTAGGTATAATCGTTCTTGGAAATACAATAACTTGTCCTTTACTGCAAAGTCCTTTCCCTGCAGATGCCAATTCTGTATGTCTGCTGGAGTTACAAGTTGCCTGGCTTTATCCTTAACTTCCTCTATGGATTCTGTGGCGATTACACCCAGAATTCTTTGTTCGGGAATGATTGGTACAGGTTTAGGGTTGACCAAGTGTTCTTCCACTCCCATCCGAGAAAGGGCATCAGCTTTACCGTATTTTGTACCAGGTCGATAGGTAATTATGAAGTCAAACTCGGCAAAGAATAATGCCCAACGGAGTTGTCTAGAGGATTGGGCTTTTGCGGTTTTCAAATATTGCAGGTTTCGGTGATCCGTAATCACAGTAACGGTGTGTCGGGCCCCCAGCAGATAATGCCGCCAAGCCTTAAAGGCAGACTTGATAGCCAGAAGTTCCTTGTCAGTAATCGTGTAATTGATTTCAGGAGGCGAGAATTTGCGGGACCAAAATGCCACGGGATGCAACTGATTGGTTACCGGGTCCTTTTGTGATAGAACTGCCCCCATGGCAAGGCTTGAAGCATCAGTTTCCACGATGTAGGGGAGTTCGGGGCGAGGGTGTTTTAAGATTGGTGCAGAGATAAATTTAGTCTTCAAATCCTGGAAAGCTTGTTCCGCCTCGGTAGACCATTCAAAACGTTTGTTTTTCTTTAACAAGGCAGTGATGGGCTGGACTATTCGAGAGAATTCGGGGATAAACCTGCGGTAAAAGTTAGCGAAGCCTAACATGCTTTGCACACCTTTTACGGAGGATGGTGATGGCCATTTGAGAACTGCATCGACCTTCTTTGAATCCATACGCACTCCGCCAGGTGATAATATGAATCCCAAGAATTCAACTTCAGTCACGTTGAAAACACATTTTTCCAACTTAGCGAAAAGTTTGTGTTGACGCAATCTTTCGAGGACCATTTTCACGTGTTTCCGATGTTCAGATTCCGATGAAGAATAAACGAGGATGTCGTCAATGTAAACAACAACACACACATCTATGAGCTCTCTGAGGACATCATTCATAAAATATTGAAAGGCGGCCGGGGCATTACAAAGTCCGAAGGGCATGACCTGATATTCAAATAGCCCATACTTGGTGCGGAAGGCCGTCTTCCATTCATCGCCCTCTTTTACTCGTACCAAGTGGTAAGCTCCTCTAAGATCCAGCTTTGTATATATGCATGCTTTTCTGACTTGGTCCAGGAGTTCAGGGATCAAAGGTAACGGATATCTATTCTTAACGGTGATCTGGTTCAGGGAGCGATAATCTATACAAGTTCTAAGGTCTCCTTCCTTTTTTGGAACGAAGAACAAAGCTGAAGAAGCAGGGGACTTGGAAGGACGATTAAACCCATTTGCCAGGTATTGATCCAGGTATTGTCGAAGGTGAAGGTTCTCAGGCTCGGTGAGGGCATACATTCTACTACAAGGAGGAGTAGATCGAGGTATCAGGTCGATCTGGCAGTCATAAGACCTATGAGGAGGTAGAGAGTTAGCCTGATCCTTCCGGAAAACATCTTGGTATTCTAGGTATTCGGGAGGTAACTGGGGAGTCTCTGAAGAAATTGCTGCCAGTGCAACACCAGGTGGAGGGTGACAAGTAGAGACACATTCTGGAAACTGGACCGTTCTTGCTCGCCAATCGATCAGAGGATTGTGTTTCTCTAACCAAGGTATTCCTAGAATAATCTGAAACTGAGGGGCCTTGATCACATCGAAAACGATCTTCTCATGGTGTCCATCTTGACTTACTAGCGTCACTTCTTGAGTGGTATGCGTTACTGGCCCGGAGGCTATCTCCGTACCATCGACCGTAGTAATGACGTCCTTTACAGCCTTGGGACAAAGAGTTAGATTCATCCTCAAAACCATTTCATGATCCACATAATTGCCGATGGCACCGCTGTCGACGTAAGCTTCAATTGCATGTAATCGATCCGGATTATCAGGGCTAATGAGGACCATAGGTATCACGAAATGCGAGGTCACGGAACTGGTTTTCACGCTCGGCAAGAGGACCTCTATTCTTGTCGGGCGAGGTCGTTTCCCTGCTCAGAGTTTGTAACTTTGGTAACTGCAGCTCCTACTGCCTTCTTGGCAGGTTTCACCGGACAGTCTCGAAGAAAGTGCCCTGAGTTTCCGCAATAGAGGCATAATTGCAACTGTTTTCTCCTTTCCCGCTCCTTTTGTGTTAGAGGACCTTTCAGACCCCCCATTTGCATGTGTTCCCCGGAGTCTACTCCTTTGGAAGGAGTTGGCGGTTTGGAAAATACTCGAGCATCAAACTTGGAACGATCGGCCTTCCTGTTCTGCAGTCTGTGATCTATTTGAACGACTAAGTCTATATAGTCCGAACAATCTTGTGGGGGATTCACTACTTGGGCTAACACATCTTTGAGCTCTCCGCGTAGACCTCTATAAAACAGCGTAATCCTTTTGTCCTCAGGCCAGTGAGTTTCCACTATCAGTCTGTTGAAAGACGCAATATAAGCCAAAAGGTCTTGATTACCTTGTCGCAACGAAAGAAGCTCATTGTCCAAGGCCTGCCCCTGTGAATGTCTTGCGAACAGTTTTTCCATACTGAGCTGAAAAGCTTGAAAATCATGGAGGACCGGATCATCTTGATTTACTAGAGGGATCGACCAGTCTGCCCCATTGCCACTAAGGTACGAAAGCACGAAAGCTACTTTAGCTTGATCAGTTGGAAAGGCTGCTGGCCGGCATAAGAAATGCAACCGGCACTGATTGATAAATACTGCAAACCTCTTTGGGTCACCAGAAAATCGTTCGGGCGGAGCCAGAGGTACATTCCCAGGTAGGTTGATCTGCACTGGATTCATAGAGGATGTATAAGGAAGATTTCCCCCAGATGCGGGTAACGGGGTCTGTCCGGCTTGTGACTGTAGCAATTGTCTAGCGAGATCATCTGTTCGCTCCTTGGAAATAATCAGTTCCCTTCTTAGAGCGTTCGTTTCCTGACGGGCTGCATGCACTTCTGCCCTTAGTTCCCCAAGTAACTGGGCTAGCTGGTCGGTATCCGAGGTTTCCATAGCGCCTGGATGGGAGTTTTGTGGTAGGCTTTGCGTTCTGTAACACTCACCTGATTCCCGTAGAGGCGCCGGTCTTGACTGGGCGTATACCGTATCTTCAAAGGTGATGTGTAACACACGGCTGGCTCTTTGGGCTGGACCTCTGTGCACTGTATGTCTGGCTCGAAGGGTAAGATGTCTGCAGATAGAAAATGTGGGATTAATGAACTGGGTTATTGAATGTCTCTCTCTTCTTCCCTTTCTCCTCTCCTGTAGAACCCCAAAGGTTAACGCTCTCACCTTAGGTAAGTGAACGCCGTGCTCTCCATCTGCCTCGAGGCAGGGTGCTGTAACCTGTTTCTTCACTGGATAAGGGGAGCAGGCCTCTTGACTTCAGAGGACTGCTGTCCGTCGTTTACTGCACGAACGGTAAGTTTCGAGTAATTCTAATGTCTTTAAAGTCTTTAGTAATGATGTCTCTTGTTTTGCAGGGTTCCGGCGATGGCGGATGGCGGGCTGAAGTGAGTTGAAGATGGAGCCCGTGTGATGAATAGAAGCGCCTGGAAGCACGTAAGTAAGCGCTTGTTGCCTGCTTCACGATGCGCTCGAACTGTCTTTTTATTTTGCAGGTACAAGTTCGGGGCGGCTGCAGGGTGCCGGAATACCCACTGGGTTGGATGTGGAAAGGAGTAATGGCACGTGAGTATTAAAGTTCCCCAATGTCTTTAAACGCACCTTGTTTTGTCTTTCAGATGCGGGATGCAGCGCCGAAGGCCTCCGGAGCGTGCGAAGAGTTGGTAAGCTTTTGTCTTTCAGATGCCGGAAAGCAGTGTGAAGACCACCGGAGCGCACGAAGAGTAGGTAAGCCTTTGTCTTTCAGATGCCGGAATGCAGCGCGAGGCGTTGGTGACAGCCGATGGACCAGGTAAGTGAAGAGCTGTCACTGAAGACCGTAATGCTAACCTGTTCTTTCTTGTCTTTATAGGTGTTGCTGAAGACTGGATTCAGAATGGTAAGCCTTTTTCCTTAGGCCCAGGATCAGATGCAGAAGACACGATGAGCGTTCTGCTGCTGAGGATGCAGAATAACGCAAAGCAAGATTCATCCATCGGTTGTGGTTTAAATAGCCTCCTGTAGTGCTTAGGTGTCTCCTTCCACAGCCACGCCTAGGTAAGAAAAGAGTTCCTGCTTTCCAGAAGAGTTCCAATGTTCTGAATCTAGGGAGTGGCTCCTGACCCACCCAACAGGAAAAGTAGTTCCAAACAGAAGAGGATCAGAGACTCAACTGGCAGGCAAGTAAGCAGCATGGTCTGCTGCAGGTAAGTCCACCCAAGCATTATGAGCCCGGCGCTTCCAGCGCTGGGACTGGGCATATTTATGAGCCTGGTGCCACTGGCGCCAGGACTGGGTCCAAAAGGTCCCAATTGGGACTGGTTGGCACTCGGAACCTGGGTTATGGATCTGCTTCCAAGGGAGTTGGGAAAACCCTGACCTTTTGGAAGCAGAGATCATGACAGTGGGGGACAGGGCACAGCCCTGTGGAACCCCACACAGGAAAGCCACAACTGCTGAAAGAAAAGGTCAGAGGAGGAGTTGCTGATACCGGTCAGATAGAAAAAGCAAAACCATGAGAGAACATAACCTGATATACTAGCAGCTGACAGACAGCTGATCAAGATGGCATGGTCGATGGTATCAAAACCCGTCAAAAGATCCAGAAGGATCAAGGCAGCCTCTCCACCCTGATCAGCAATAAGCATCAGATCATCAAGCACCGAGACCAGGACAGTCTCAGTGCCCCGGCCTGATCTAAAGCCAGACTGGATAACGTCAAGCACAGCCATGGACTTGAAAAATATGACCAGTAGGGGAGAAACAAAGACTCTAGCAACTTCATGAAGAAATGTAAAAGAGAAATTGGACGGTAATTAGCAGAAGGAGTGGGTCAAGAGTTTTTTCAACAAGGGAATAACTTTAGCACACTTCAGCACAGAGGGAATGGTCCGAGAGGAACAAGAAAGATTATCCGCAGCTGTAAAGTGGGGCAGAAGCAATGGAAAAATATCCTTTATCACAAACAACGGGATGGCGTCAGTAGGAGAAGCTGACTTAATACCTGCAGCTGCTAAAGTCAAATCAGCCATAGTGAACAGTAGGAAAGAATCTGAGCAGGCTTTAGAAGATGTCATAGTCCCCAATGTTAAAGAAGGTAAGGAACCAGACTTAGCGTCCAAAGGAACATGGTCCAGCCGAATGCACTCACGAATATACACAATCTAATGCATAAAAAACTTAGCCAGGGAGTCACAGTGTTCTTGAGAAGAAGGCATAGCATTGTCAGAGGAATCCTTAGTAGAGAGTAGAGAGGGAACAAACTACCCGAAAAAGCTCTTTAGGCTGGGAGATGGCGTTTTCAATTTGGACAGTGTAGTAATTACGTTTAGCAAGTTTGATAGCTGCATGATTGTCATGGCCACTTGTCCAGGATCGCAGGATCTGCACCATCAGGTTGTGCGAGCTAGGGGAAGCATGGTTCATGCACGTCCCTTTGGGACGTTTATACACAGGGGGCCCGGTTGGACACAGTCCTGGCACCTCTGGCGCCAGGCTCATGGAGACACATAAGCAAGACCCTTTGTTATGGGCAGGAGTGCTTTTCAGGAACTTTCCACGTGTGTGCAGTCAGTCCGGGTGTGGTTTTCCATCTTGAGCTGCATGTGCAACTTCCCATCTATAAGCTGCACGTGCAACTTCAAGGTGTGGCAGGGTTTGGCAAGCAGAACAGAACTATAGGTGTGGCCTTAAGAGCTCAGCTATAAAAGCCAACCCAACCCCAAGGCGTACGCTTCGCGTTAATCTGCATTCACATGCAGCGTAACCCTCACTGCAGCCTGGGATAAAGCAGCACTTACCTTTTGGAAACCAGTCTCCTGCCCATACGCCTACCTCCTGGAGTCAGCATTCCCCTGCATTCTTCACTGCTGAGCCTGGAGTCCATTCTTCATCCTCCGGAACGCAGAACTTCAGCTCTGGGCACTGCAGCACAACATCTTCTTCATCCACAAAGGTGGACCCTGTAAAAGGACAAAAGGCAAGGTTAGACATTACGAACTTTCAGTTTGAGGTCGCGCTTGCAAAATTCTTTGCGCTTATCCTTAAAAGCTCACTTACCTGCTGCCGGACCACCACGGGATCCTCCGCCCCTCATCTGAAGCCGCCTTGTGCTCTGTAGCTCTGCTGGGCCGCAATCACACCTATTTGGAAGAAAGATAGATATTATTACAAAGCTGACAACAGGCTGTGAGAAAGACAATACAAATACTTCAAGACAAAGAAGAAACTGAAAGACACTTACCAGAAAGGCGTGGAATGGTAGCAGCTGGACTGGACACCACGTATGAAGGACCAGTGAAGGAACTAGGTCCTCATCCTAAATGCGCCTCTGCCAGAAGTAGCAGGACGTAGAGCTCACTATTAATAATCTACAGGTGAGCCTTAATGGATCGATGCATGCTCACGGAAACCACGCTATGGGAAGAAGGGTTTGAGAGGGAATTCACTCACAGGCCAGCAAACTTACGTCCTTCCATATCCACGCAGGAGCAGTGTTCCAATTCATCGCAGCAGCCCACAGCCTATTTGCAGCGGGAGAAAGCAGACAGGGGGGTTCTACTTCCTGAGAGGGATGCAACCGTGCACCAACATCCTGCAGAGACCAGGTGAGCATAACAATGATATAGGGAGGTAGCAGCACAGAAGGAAATCCGGTCTTCAACCCTATAAAGGGAACGCAATTAGCTTTCTGTTTGCCTACGCTTGAGGCGAAAGGACCGGAGGTTCTCATTAAACCAAGACTCAAACGGCCACCTACAAACCAAAATCTCAGCCAATGGAGTGACTAAATCTGCTGTAGTAGAAAACATTTCTGACAGAGCCCCAAGATCAGCAGAGGAGGCCATGCTACAAACAGTAGCAACAGGAGCAGCCACAACTGAATTATCAACCTCCCGCCAGTTCCGCTTCTTAATCCTATGTTTAACAAGGGCTGGGACGGGGTCAGAATGGTCAACAATAAAAGTCTAATGTCTCCATGTAGAGTAGATACTCCATTTCCATGCACTACAATGCTGTAATAAGGCAGTAGAAACACACACACAGGAAATCTTGGGAAACAGGGAGGCAGTCAGCAGTAAATACAATGTTAAAATACAATTACAATTAGATTACAATTAGATCATTAAAATCAAGAATAGTAGTGGTCAGCGTAGCAATCAGGCTCTCACCTGCTCACTGCCAGCAATTTTCAATGCCGAGCACTGAGACCACATGACCGCAAGTAAAGCGGTCACTGAAAAAAGACAAAAAAGTCTATGGGCCTTATTACGAGTCCGGCGGTAGCCGTGCTGGAAAAACTAGCAGACTGACGCCGACCAGTAATACCATTCCCCCTCCGTGATTGCCGGAATCACGGGGCATTACAACCCCGGTGACCCGGTAATTCCGGAGGCGAAATTCTGTAAATCCCCATTCCCATTGAGTCCCATAGGATTACATGGGGATGGGGACCATGGAAACACTGGTTCCGTCTATGACAGAGCCGTTTTTTCCATGTCCGCCTGCAGGCAGGTGGTGTTACTTCCGCCATGTCAGACCTGGCGGGAGTGACACCTCCCGCCTACAGGACTCGGAATCAGCCAGTCCGGAAACAATGGTGGCGGCGGATTTACTGCCACTGTTGTTTCCGGACGGGCTGACTCAAAATGAGGCCCTATGTCTCTGTGTACAGGAGATACTCTGTTTCCATGCACCCCAATGCCGTAATAAGGCAGACGTAGAAACAAACACACAGGACATTTTGGGAAACAGGGAGGCAGTCAGCAGTTATACAATGTTAAAATACAATTAGATAATTAAAATCAATAATAGTAGTGGTCAGCGTAGCAATCAGGCTCTCACTTGCTCACTGCCGGCGATTTCAATGCTGAGCACTGAGACAATGTGACCGCAAGTAAATTGGCTATAATTTGTATTTGCAAATAAATATATGTGAAGTCAAGAAAAGAGACTTCCCCTCTCACAACATTGGCAGACCTGTCATCAGATGGATGGCAAGACTGATATCAGATTAATAGAATTGTATCAGGCCAAACTGAGTAAACGTGCAGGGGATGTTATACGTTTTCTGAGATGTTTAGAATCTAACTGTATATGCTTATTGCGTTGTACAACTGAATTCGGAATACGAAATGCATGGCTTTCTAGCCTGATGCCCACATTCTCTCTCTCTTTTTTGCCCTTCTAATTCTGCAAATGAATATCTATATAAATAAAAATGTAAATGTTTGTTTGTTCAAAATCCTAAATCTCCAAAGGTTCTTCACCAACTGCCTTTTGACACAACGTTGCATTCGAATAGGCGCATATTTTTATATACCTACTATACATAGATGTCACACCTGTGACAGGGTAAAAACATGCTTTTTCTGAAAAACAGTGCCATCTGTTGGACATAAAAGCAACACACGCTATACTAACTATTTTACTGAAAAACTGCGCCATCTGTTGGACGTAAAAGCAACACATGCTATACTAAACATTTTACGATTCCATTTCAATGTTTCTAATTTAGAATGGCTCAAATACATGCCGAGGAAGCAGCAGAGTGATGTGCAGCCAGACTTCAGGATGCACAGTTGTGAGCACGGCGATCACGTTCTGCTGCTTCAGATCTGCTTTATTCTCAACGGAATGAACGCGACAGGCTGAGAGTGGCTGAGAGACGTCAACGAGAAACAGCAGATCAGCGTCAAACACAACTCCGTGCTCAGCAATCACACAATTACAATCGCCTTGCATTCCGGTACAACCCAGCTGATGATTATAGTTTCAGCCGGCATGTTCTCATCGGCACCATGACTGAAGTGTGTCCTTATTGCAAGGCTCTGAAATTTAATGGAGAAACAAAAGGAATGTGTTGTGCCGCTGGGAAAATTAAACTGCCTCAACTTGGAGAACCCCCAGAGCTATTAAAAACTACCCACAAGCATTGTGAAATTAAACATATTAGAAACGTGCACTTTCTCTTTTCATTCTTTTCCATTTAACCAGAGTGAGCCACAGCAACGCGTGGCCGGGGACTGCTAATTACAAATAACATGTTACAATTTATGTTTGTTATTCGAGTTTGGTATAATGACTAACCTACAATGTTGTATTTGACGTTAATATGGATAGGTTTCATGTTTCATGGAATAATATTAATCGATAGCCAGTCAGACAAGAACTATAGTCATTTAGGACCTGATAATTCAGCATATGTGGAGTTCCCTGAATTCAGATCCCAATAGGAAAGGATAGATGTGGAATATGACACATGGATTACAATTTAGTTTCACATTACTCCAAATTATTCCAATTAAATTACGGCGACCAACAGGTTCCACAAGCTTAACATTATTTATTGACAGATTGTTCTTATCGGACGCTTTAGATGTGCACAAGGTAGGTCCTGTGCACGGTATCGCCTATCTAAGTGAACAGTCTAGTTGCCGACGCACGGCAACACATACAGACGACATGGCCGCGTACATCCGGAAATCCATTAATTTTGTGGTAGTAAGGCACATGCGCGCTTGATTCCTGACAGGACATCTGCTTACTGATAAACAGTAGGTGAATTACTCCTTTGAAAGCAGAAAGGAGCAGGAAAACTCTATACCCTGGCGAGAGTATTATTATAAAGCACGGATCTGAAAAATTGTCCAGAGAGCAAAACTGTGTTGCTTACAAAAGAGTATCAAATTTTATTTGCCATGATACAAACATTATTATTTAAAAAAGTCAATTAATGACACATTACTTTAGAAAACATCATTATATCACATAACACAACAACATGGGTAAACATAACACATGGCTAAAATTAGCCCATCATCACAACCTTTCATAGTGCAGCATTCAGACCATACATCATACATAGTGACATTCAACCAACCAACAATAGTTAAAAATGACAAAATTGATTAACAATAGGGAGTGGGATAAGGATTCCCCACATCCCGTCTGGTTATTTTAATGTTTAGAAATTAATTAACATACAACAATAGAAACAATTAAAACCAATCTATCGCAAGGGTGGATCTGAGAAGAGAAGTGTTGTATAGGTCACATCCCTGAAGAGTAAACTCAACCGGTTTCGTAGAATGTATACAGGAGATACAGGGCGAAAGGCTGCAAGAGAAGAGCATTACTGCATAAATATGCAGCAGTGCCCCATCTCGTAAACTGAATCCAACAATTAAAAATTGTGTTTAACCACCATGTGCCACCTGTTACAGATCAATAAAGCTAAAAATGTGTGCTGGGGAATCAACCAAAATCGAGAAACGATCCAAGTAGCAGAGTTTTATTTGAAAAAACCAGAGGCAAAGAAACCGACCTTGAGAAGTGTGCAAAAGAGCAAAAATTAGGAGCCCCAAAAATTACTTAAAACCACCATAAAAGCCTGCACACAGCAGAAAGGATAGCGTGGCCATAGGGGAAGCTAAATAGATCCCAGAGAGGAGGGCATGCTAAATGTAGTGAGCAGAACTGTTCTAACTAACTACAGCTGCCCATGCCACCCACGGATCGTCCTTTAAGTAAGTACGTGTGTTTGCTATTTGGTATAGCTGCTGTGCACATTTATTTACATAGCTTGCAGTCTTGCAGGTTCAATATGTTAGTACAATGCAGGTTACTTTACCCTGGCTTGGTCCGTGATAGCAGCCAGCCAGCCTACATGCCTCATGCAGTTTTGCCTTTAGACACATGGCCTCTGCAGTGTGTCTGTTGGCTATGACATTCACGTGCATCACTGCCCCATCAGGTTAGCATGGTCATTACATGCCTTCCTGTTTCAATAAGCCCACAAAGGGGCACTTGCCTTTTGTTGCAGGAGCATCCCTGCACTTGCCATTTTCTAAATTGCCCACGGCTACAGTAGCATGCTTTCTGCTTTACTGTTGTGGACGTGGTTTGGCCTTACAATATTATTACTTGCTCCACAGCTCACCAGGCACTTCTCCGTTAACACGACTTTCGTCGCTGCGTCTACCTTCCAAGCGGCAACCCCCATCATATTTACCACTGCAGGGGTCTTCCAAGAGCAGCGTTCTTCTCATTGCAGGTACAATTTGACCTTCCCCGTTAGGCTCTTGCTGTTCAACGCAGTATTTCCTTTTAGCTCATTTGTGCTTTAACTGTTTTTTTCACGTCTGTATAGCTGCAGTTCCTTTTGTGGTCAGAGTCCAGCCCATTGACTCTTCCTTTTTCATCGTGTATGCGTTTGGCCAATCATATGAGGCCAGTTCTGCTCACTACATTTAGCATGCCCTCCTCTCCGGGATCTATTTAGCTTCCCCTATAGCCACGCTATCCTTTCTGCTGTGTGCGGCCTTTTATGGTGGTTTTAAGTAATTTTTGTGACTTTTTGGCCTTCATGGTGCTCCTAATTTTTGCTCTTTTGCACACTTTTCAGGGTCGGTTTCTTTGCCTCTGTATTTTTCAAATAAAACTCTGCTACTGGGGTCGTTTCTCGATTTTGGTTGGCTTCTCTAGCACACATTTTTAGCTTTATTGGTCTGTAACAGGTGACAAATGGTGGTTAAACACAATTTTTAATTGTTGGGTTCAGTTACGAGATGGGGCACTGCCGCATATTTATGCAGTAATGCTCTTCTCTTGCAGCCTTTCGCCCTGGATCTCCTGATGAAGACGTTGTTCAATATACATTCTACGTCGAAACCGGTTGAGTTTACTCTTCAGGGATGTGATCTATACAACACTTCTCTTCTCAGATCCACCCTTGCGATAGATTGGTTTTAATTGTTTCTATTGTTGTATGTTAATTTCTAAACATTAAAATAACCAGACGGCATGTGGGGAATGCTTATCCCACTCCCGATTGTTAATCAATTTTGCCATTTTTAACTATTGTTGGTTGGTTGAATGTCACTATGTATGATGTATGGTCTGAATGCTGCACTATGAATGGTTGTGATGATGGACTAATTTTAGCCATGTGTTATGTTTACCCATGTTGTTGGGTTATGTGATATAATGATGTTTTCTAAAGTAATGTGTCATTAATTGACTTTTTTGAATAATTATTTTTTATCATGGCAAATAAAATTTGATACTCTTTTGTAAGCAACACAGTTTTGCTCTCTGGACAATTTTTCAGATCCGTGAATTACTCCTTTACACCCCCAAGTTTTATTCTTATTAATTTCGAGAGATCGTTATGATACATATATAGTTTGCATCATGTCACTTTCAGGAGATCTACTTGCAATGCATTATAATGGTGTTGGCCAATAAGGCATGGTTACAAGTCTTGGAAGGCTCATTTGGCAATATACCGCAGATTATATATACACAAGGTAAACTTATGCTATCACCAATCAACAGCTGGCTAGTTTAGTTTTACCCAACATACTTGAAAATTAATTACCCCAACAGCACCTCAATATCAAAACAAAGTGTTGCAGATTGAACTCACCCACCGCATGGAGTAAGATACCATAATATTCATTTTAAATTCTTGCCTATTAGAGAATTTTCTGACCAATCATTCTGGTGGCAATTAACACAACCTTTAATTGATTGAACCTGTATTACAGATTTATAAAGTTTCGCCTAATGGTGAGTTTTTACAGGTATTTTTTTAATCTATCAGTTTCCCCTCTCTGCACGCGTTAGATCATTGGCTATGGGTATTTAGCCCACATAACACTCCAGTAAGGAGTTTGATCTAGTCTTAGTTCATGGGCTACAATATTCACTAAGGTGAATTGAAATCCTTGCATGTTTTGGCATTTGAGTACCCCTATGTGCACTACAGCAATAGTAATCACCTTACTTGCCTAGTAGCACAATTACCGTATCAACTTGATGACACTGATTGTGTGATTTGTTTAATGTGTCATGAGAATCAGGAGATGATTTTCCATAATTTGGAGTTTTATTTTTTCATGTTCCGTCTGTTAACCCACCTGCATATCCATCTCCTCTCTGGTATGTGTCATCATTTTATTTACTGAAGGCAATGCGCATGTATATATCTTTCAATGTTAATCAATGTTAATTAATTTGTGTGATCCGATTTATGTATTTCTCAATGACTCAATGATAATTAATTATTTGTTTTATGGTACAATCTGTATCAATTGGCAGCTTTGATAAAGATGATGTGTCGAAACACGTGTTGAATTGAATTGATATTTGGCTGCTCATGACTGACATGTCCAACGGACTGCTCTAAAAATAAAAAGATTGTAAATTACATTTTTTGCTAAGAGCATGTGACTAGTATTTACATCTGTTAGCTTATCTGGTGTGATGAAGGGTATAACCACTATACTAAACGGGCAGCTGCCACATAGCTTGACCTTTGTTGGTGATTAGCGCACTGGGATTCCAGTTTACCCACATTCGGAGTTTCCGTTAAATTGTGTGATGTAAGTCACTAAGTCCCGAGTTCCCTACTGAAACGCAAGCAGCTCCTTATCTTTGGCTAATGAAACATTTTTATGATCAAACAAACGCCCAAACTGCTTGGTGAACTGATTCCAATTGTACAATAATGGATCATTCTTCTGAACTAGTGGAATTGTGTCCCCAAAGAGATAGGAGATGACAAATGATGTTGTAGCTTGAGTAGTATCAAAAGCCGCTGACTTGCATGAAAAAATTGAGTTGGCACTGAGTCAGGAAAGCAATGTATTTCCTAAGATGTCACGAGAACCGTTCTAGGGTGGCCAGAGGTACATTTAATGGTTGATTAACTACTACCGTAGATGGTCTTTCTGTAAAAAAGGAGGCTGCCCCCACCCCCTGTAAAGGTGTACCCTGGGGGATTAACCCACTCACCTGCCCATTTAATGCCATTGTCTCCTGCCGTGACTCACCCAAATCTTTCTCCATGTCCGGTATAGCCTTTAACATTTCTGCTAACGGGTGGGAGGGGGACTCCATTTGGCTTAGGGGTCAATCTTCCCATATGGGGGCTGATTGTTATATCACACCTGAAGGGCTATCTGCAAACCCTCTCTAACCAAGGAAGCCGAAGGGAGTACAACTCTCCCACCTTGAATGTGCACGGGTCCCTGATGCGTATAAACAGGTCACGAGACAGCCAATGGGGAGGAAAGGGTTAGAGAGAGGTTTGGGATGGGTAGGGGGATATTAGGATCACCAGAAAAAGGGTTAGGGACGCTTGAATGGATGGGTACGGGGGAACACAGGGAAAAACCATACTTTATACGTGCAAATGCCAAACAGTCTAGAGCCTGTATTGCTTGAGTCAGATGCCTAACACCTACAAACCTGACTTGCTTCCTGTTTCCTGTCTGGCTCCTGACTTCCCTAAACATGTAAGCACATACAATAGATATGATATAGCCACATAACACACATGGAGAGCTGCTCTCCTACCATAAGCCATGCATGATCACACATAATTCACATTGTAGAGGAGGTCCCAGATATAACCTGCACCCCTGCCCCCCATTGCGAGTTGCCAGTAGGGTACTCGCCGTGGTACGTGACGTATGAGGAGCAAATGAACCAACAGAGAGCTGCACTGGGACTCTGCCCCTTGTACGTAAGGAGATCAATACTGGTTGAAGCATCCATAAAGCGACAACCCTGGGCAGCACGATACCCTATCAGACAGCCATACCAGCCACTGATACGAAATGAGGAATACCTGCACACGGTCCACGAGGAGACCCCTAAAGCCTTAATGGAAGGCCAATGAAAATAAATCAAGGGCTCGAGCAGCCCCGAGAACAAACAGACTTGGCTACTGAAAGAACGAATGCCAGTACTAGTAATTGCAAGGATAATGATAATGGATGCAGGGGAGAGACACTGTTAAAACGTAAGAGAATGGTGCCATAAGACAAGATGGAAGCAACCGCCTTGCTGAATGTGTGTAAATAAGCTCGAAAGGCAAGAGGCTAAGAAATCGATACTGCTTGCAATGCCTAGTAGAAGAGTAGAGCAGCAAGCGCCAACCATGTATCTACCTCAATACTGCACAATGTACACGTGTGACTCCATTTTGTGAAAGCAGAATGTACCCAGGCGGCCAAAGGCCTGACAGGCCGAGTTTAGATACCCAGCATAAACCAGAGAAGGAGCGGAATCAAAACTCAACAAAGAGATGCTTATGGCAGGGAGATCGAGGTCAACCAGAGAAGGGGAGGTGAGCATGAGCTCATGAGACTCCAACTACAGAGAATACCAGCCCGCCCGTGAAGGTCAGGATAAGAAAGGCCCATGCAGGTTGCCAAGCGCACACCGAATTAAATGCACAAAAGGTTGGAAACTGAAGCAGATTCACGGTGAACCAACACGTGACCAGACAGGCGCGAAGATGTACCACCGTCTGATGTCATCCAGAACCAGGGGGTGCCATAACTTTTCCTGATAAGAGACTACAGATCCGAGGCCATACCCAGCCAACTAGTTGACACACAGCACTAAAAAATTGATTGATAGAAGGGAGGAAGGGAGGAAGGGTGAATCTTTGGGCACTAGGCACCTGGGTGTCTACTCTAAAGCTGCTAATTAAAATGGAGATTTATGTTTAGGGGTGTAACTTGCCCAATCAGAAGGGACCATGTAATCTAGGGTCCTATAGACACTGTAACCAATGAGACGTCGTACTTGTAGTGACGTCAATCACGTGTGGTGTAGAGGGAAGGGCGTAGACGCCCACCCGATAAGAGTTATCCAATCCACTTGCATTATTTCCATATACAGATATAGCACCTATACTTAAGTTACTTTCCCAACCAATTGTATTGCATAATGATTTTTTGTAGAATTAGACGTCAATGATGACGGATTTTGCCCATAAAAGAGGCTGTTTGACTAATATTCGGGGAAGTCGGGGTGAGGCAGGTGTTCGTGATGCTGCTGATTTCCATAAGCTGATGTAGGTATCATTAAACTGACTTCCCCTTTGCCAATCTATTGAGTCCTGATTATTGAACCTTGCTGGAGTATGTGAATCCTGCACTGTCCTCACATGGTGCAGCTATCTTGTATTACTAGTTTTCGAGGGTGAGTACTGACCAATGGGCCCGTCAGTAATTTCCTCTCCTCGTCAACACTTGGTAGCGTGAGGATGGTTTCGGCCATCGATTAGTGATAATCGATTAATACAGTTATAAGACACTGTTAAACTGACGGCACGAAGTAACTCTGAGCCTACGGTTACATCACAAGTCCTTTCGCCATTCCAGCTGAGTAAGTTGAGAAGCTCCCCGTGGACAATGATAGTGTAAAACTCCAAAAAATCTGCAGTGTTTCTGAAGGAACCCGCCTTTCCAAGCACAACCGTTCTCATTCCCACAGGTAGCGGATCGGACGAAAACCCTAAAAGCAGGAAGAGAATGGGGCTCCAGAGAGGAAAAGAGGCGATCGATGAGTGAAACAACGAAAACACATTATCCTGGCAAAGGTCTTATAGGCCTTAGAGTAAGAAGGGGAAAGGTAACAGAGGGTAGCAGAGAACAAATAAAGCAGCTAAAAGCAGAGAAAAACTGTAAACCAGGGGGGCACCTGAAATTACAACGTAAAGGATACCGGGGGGGCACCCGAGAGAAAAACTGTAAATCAGGGGGGCACCTGAGATTAAAACTGTAAGGAATACCGGGGGGGCACCCGGGAGAAAAACTGTAAATCAGGGGTGCACCTGAGATTAAAACCGTAAGGAATACTGGGGGGGCACCCGACAGAAAAACTGTAAATCAGGGGGGCACCTGAGATTAAAACTGTAAGGAATAACGGGGGGGCACCCGAGAGAAAACTGTAAAATTCGCCTTGTTCCTGCGCTTTAAAGAGTGGTCAGGAGGAACTTGAACCCAGAGCCCACAGAGGGGGGACTTTAGGCTACGATGACGTTTAAAGACGTCATAAAGGGGTTAGTTCAAATCCCATGACGGGGTAACAATTAGAAGGCAGGTATACGTATGACCAGCTGGTGTCCGTCTAGTCTGTCAAGCGTCTGTTGTATACGTCCTGTGTATGCTGAATGTGGAATTATTGTGTTATTAATTGATGGCAATGTAATTTTGCTTTGCGCGATTCTGTAAATGAGAGGGAATCGCCACTGAATTGATGTGTTTTGAGTAAAACTGTTGGTATAAAATTTTGCAGGAAAATTGGATTGGAGCTCGTGTATGTGGTGCTTGCTCATAATAGCGTAAAGTTGAAAAACTGTATGAACATTGTTGATGACAAAACTAAGAATGGAGGAAGTTACCCCGCTTGCACACTTATGCAAGCAGTTGCCAAAGCACACAACAAAATTGAAGAAATATAGCCAGGAGTGGGTTAAGGGCACCGCAAATAAAATGTTTATGCTGTGGCCCCAAATTGGGTCATTGTCAAAGGCTGTTTTACAGCACATGACCACCTTCCTATATGCCACATATAGCGGGAAGAAGCTCGAAAAATGCCTTGCTGTTCTCGAGCTTTGGAAAATGTTTGAACAAGCAAAAGAAGAACCCCCCGCAGACTGGATATTAAATGTATGTACGGAGGGGGGTGAGACACCTACCACGCCACCTGCCCCGCTGGAACCAGTTGTTGAGGGAAGTAAGTCGGTGGGGCCTTACCCACTAAGAGAGCTTAAGGCAGCCACAGGTTATAGCAACCCTGCATATGAGTCACCTGCGTGTAGCAGTGATGAGACGAAAGAGAAGGAACAGGAAATTGACTCGGCCTCCACAGTCCCATGGGGAAAAGAGAGGCGAGGTGAGAAAAGAAAGGACCAGACACAAACGAGTGCACCTCTAGATAGGGAGAGAGAGGGAAAGAAGCGGAAAGGAACCGATGAGTTAACATGTACAAAGGACGAATGGATAGGAGGGCAGATACTGTTGAAGTTAGATGGAAAAGGAAGTGATGGTGCAAGGCCAAGTGAACGGTCTGATGAGGTGCAAAAAAAGGAAAGGGAAAAAGAGTGGGCATAAGAAACGAAAGGGCAAGAAAGAAGGATAGGTTGCGGCAAGAACAACTATATCGCGAAGAGCAAGGTATACCGCTCAGTCGCCCGAACTATGCAGCCTATGAAAAGTACAGGCAGAACATGCTTAGGTTAGAGGAAGAGAAGAGAGTGCATGAGAGAAAGGTAAAAAAGCGAGAAGATGAGGAAAATAGAAGGACAAAGGAACATAGAGATGAACGGATGAGGGAAGTTGATAAGGCTAGAAAGGAAGCGAAGAAGCGAAGAGAAATGGATGAGAAGCAGAACGTAAATGCTGGCAAAGGGGGCGAGATTTAGAATATTTGCAACGGGAAGTGAAAGAACCCAATCCTGTTGTAGACTGGGAAGACATAGAAGAGTTCTTCCCTGCAAGCGATGCAGTACCAGGTACAAGCGGAAACAATTATTGATTATGACTTCGACGCCAGAAGCATCAGGGAAGCGATTGATAAAATATTTGATGAGATGGGACTAGAACGAATCTCCCAAGAGAGAAGGGAAGATGAGCGCTTAGAGAGCACTCAGCTATATGACACTGAGGATGTCACCCAAAGTAGTGGGAGTAGGGGACGTTCCCTAGATAGACTAGAAGTTGGGCAGAATGAAGTCGATGCAAGAAGCTGTGTAAACTGGGAGTATTCAGAGTCAGACTCCGATGGAGAAGCGGAGGAAGTGGCGTATGACGAAGGGAGGCGGTGCGAAAATCAGCACCCTGGATACCGAGAGATACGATGGTCAGATGCAAGCGGGTCCATAGATAGGACATCAAAGTCCGCTGGACAGTCCAGCCGACATGAAGAGACACCCCACGGTCAGAGGGGGGCGTCGGTACCTGCCTATACAGAGAGGCTAAGGGCATTTCCAGGAAGAGGCAAGGTGGGAACGCCGCCAAGGCAAGAGACCGAGGAGGGATAGAGAAGGAAAAGGAGGATTGTGCATTCCAATTCCCACTATTAGAAAAGTGGGGAGCAAGACCGCAGTATATTCCATGGCCACACATGGGCCGAGAGAATCTTAAAAATAAGCTTCCAATTCTGACCTCGGGAGCCGGAAAGTGGATACATGAGCTAGAGAAAATGGCGGGGGGCATCACTCTAGCCATAGGGGACATTAAGGGTCTTCTAATTACTATACTTGGTGAAAGAGCAGACGACATGTGGAAAAGGGCAGGATACCCAAGAGTAACCATCACTAACACCTCCCATGACGGAGCTCCATTTAACAACTGTAGAGCAGCAGTGTGGAAAGCGCTGCATACACTATATCCAGACACATCTGATATGGGAGCTATAATGACTCGAAAAATTAAGGAGTCAGAGGATCCTTTGCTTTTTTTCAAGACGCGTGGGTACTCAAAACGCATGAGTCTTGGACAAAATCTATCCCTGTATTCTACCATATATTGTGCCAAGGGTTGCCTGAACCAGTGCAGAAACAGCTCAAAAAATTGGTAGGCGTAGAAGCAAAACCATGGGCCGAAATCCAGTTGACAATTGCCCATAATTGTAGATTGTAGCAAGAAAAGAATCGGAAGAAAGAGGCAACACGTAAGGGAGAGGAGGCGAAGCTAGGGCAAAGGAAGCTCTCAAAGTATGCTCTCGAGGCAGCCATGCTAACAAGCCCAGCCGAATCAAATGCACAACGTGCAACTAACCCGCCGCAGACCAATCAGGGTAACGCAGGATATTACCCGAGAGGAATGGGATTTGGAGGAAGAGGATGGCAGAGCAATCAGGGAGGCTTTAGAGGTAACCAAGGAGGTTTTCAAAATGTTCAAGGTGGTATCCAGAGCGCACCAATGGGCATTCCAACTATGTCAGATGGACAGATGGCCAGACCACCGCCAGTGTACTGGCTATGTGGAGTGACAGGACATGTGGCGTGCATGTGCAGAAGCCAAGGCATGTGGCAGAACAACCATGGGATGGGGACAAGCATGGTGAATCAACCTGCTACCCCACAACAGGGCAATGCACAAAACTATACCATGCAGCAGCAGGCAGCTGGCTTGCAGCAAGGTGCACAGCAAGTGGTCCAACCACTGAACCTGGGGAATGTACCACAAGGGCACCCCCAGCAGACCCCGCCGCAAGTGTCTCAGGGCACTAATTCAGGTGGGGGAAAACCCACAGGTATACAATGGACCGAACCTGTATATGAAATAGGACGGCTCACAGGGACCTCTGATGTGTTCTATCCAATCAGTGACACCAGACCCTAAAAGGGAACCTAGGGTAAATGTCACCATAGGGGGGAAACAATATTCCTTCTTAGTTGACACAGGTGCAACACGCTCGTGCATACGAGAAGGCAAGTTCTCCTTGTCCGGCGCGGCAATAGATACCCAGAGTTTTACTGGAGCTCATAGCAGAATTCCCTTTACTGATGCACTCCCAGTCTCCGTGGGAGAGTGCAACATGAATGTACCTTTATTGTATTCGCATCAGTCCCCAGTAAATATCATGGGTCAGGACTTGATGACAAAGTTGAATATGACCATCTCATTCACTGAGGATGGCATAGTGTGCTCCACCCCAGGAATGCATTATTCAAATGTGTGCAAAATGATTAGAGCATACTCCGGACGTGCAGCCATGAGAGCCATACCACTGGAACCAGAAGTGTTCTCATATGGCGTACGAGTGCTTATGGCGGCGTTGCCAGGCCTCGCTGACAAAACTATGAGAACTCCGGATGAGTTTCTATTCAGACCAAGAATACCCATGCACGAAGAGGAGGGACAAGTATTTCCCTTAATGATACATTCTGCCGCAGTGCGAGGAAAAGTGGTATTGGTTGAGGTATGTGACGATGAGGGCAGACCATGGTGTGCGATTGTCGCCATCGAAGAAGGGTATCGAGTGACTGACGTCACCGATGACGATCTGTTCGAAGAACACCCCGACCTAGAAGAGACGCGGGTGGAAGTGAGTCTAATATTTTGGGTCAAAATGATCAGGCGGGAGGTACCGCAGAGGATGATGTTAGCTTAAGTACGTCCAGAATACTTTGATAACGACATGGCCCTGGTGCCGGCCAAAGTATGGACTACAGGGGCCTATGATGTAGGTCTCCTGAAGGGGGCCGGCGAAGTAAAAAATAAATTGAAACTAGGAGCAATTCTGCCACGGGCACGACAGTATCCCATGTCAAGAGAAGCGGTTGAAGGGATCGCAAAGACAATCTCTGCCAAGATGGAGCAGGGCATCCTTGTGACGTCTGAATCGCCGAATTCCCTCTAGTCCCTAATTCATGCACAATTTTGTGCAACATACCCACTGAGTCAAAATACTTCACGGTGATCGATCTGAAAAATTCATTTTTCTCGATTCCATGACTCACAAGACCTGACGTCATTTACTTTCAGACAAATGCGCCTGAAAAGTACGAGGCTGCCACAGGGGAATTGCGAGTCTCCATCCATTTTCAACGGAGTCCTGCAAATGGACCTAAGCAATATTGCGGTGGTCAGTGTTGTTTTCCAGTATGTAGATGACATTCTAATCTGCAGCATCACTGAAGAGCAATGCCGACAGGACTCTGTCCAGCTATTGACTATATTGGCTGAGAAAGGATACAAAGTAGACAAGGACAAGCTGCAGTACTGCCAACAGGAGGTGTTGTACATAGGGCAACTAATCTCACATGAGGGGAAAAAGGTAACCCCAGAAAGGGCCGAGGCTATCATGCACACAGCCAAGCCGTGCGCAATAAAGCAAATGCAAAGCTTCTCAGGCTTGTGCAATTATGTCAGAGCATGGGTCTTTGACTACAGCTCATATACCAAGCCCTTGTTACAGGCCCTTAAAAAGGCCCAGGCAACAAGAGAAGAAATTGAATTGAATAAAGAAATGGAGAAGGGGTTTACAAAACTCAAGGGGGCAATTTGTAAGGCCCCAGTTCTCGGGATTCCTAATTATGCAGACAAATTCTATCTGTTCTCTCATACCGATGGCAGTTTTATGACAGCAGTGCTCGCGGAGCGAACCTCATTGGGATATAAACCCCTAGCATATTACAGCGGGAGTCTGGACCCGGTCACGAAGGGCCACTTCCCATGCGAATAAAACCTAGCTGCTGCTGCTGCGTTCGCCATTGAGAAGGCGTCATCCATTGTGATGGGATGCTCCATGACATTATATGTTGAGCACTCACTATTGGCCATACTAGAAAAGCCAAAGGGCACGCTGACATCGCAAAGAGCATCAGCCTACGAGGTGATTATCGCTAATCCATCAATCAAAATAGTGCGATGCAAAACTATGAACCGTGCTATGCTTATAGCTGAGCCAGTCAAAGAGGGAGAACCTGTGCAGGACTGTGCAAATTATGAGGAATTCTATGACGAGATCCCCCGGGTAAAGGAAAATGCCCTGGTAGGTGGAAAGATCGTCTTTATTGACGGGTCTTCGAGAATCGACCAAGAAGACGGGCAAAGGTATA
This sequence comes from Ambystoma mexicanum, assembly GCF_040938575.1. Lineage (NCBI taxonomy): Eukaryota > Metazoa > Chordata > Amphibia > Caudata > Ambystomatidae > Ambystoma > Ambystoma mexicanum. Next base: position 312,391,856 of record NC_090921.1, read on the forward strand.
CAGGCGTGGCCGTGATCAAACACATGGCGAATGGAGAGTTCTGAGTACTTGTCAGTGCGCGAATACCATCTCACTATTCGGCACAGGCTGCAGAACTAGTGGCACTGATACTCGCCATTGAGAACCATGCAGACCAGGAAGTAACAGTGTACAGCGACTCTGCCTATGTGACGTCAACAGTGCATGCAGGATTAGCACGCTGGAAGAGGATGGGCTACCTCCGAGCAGACGGCACGCCAGTGCAACACACAGCCAGGCTGATAAAAGCACTACAGCTTCCAGTGGGCATAGTGGTCGTAAAATGCGCCACTTATACCAAAGGGACAGATTTTGTGTCATGTGGAAATTATGAAGCGGACACGGAAGCCAAACGTATGGCATCCAAAACTGAAACAATCATGGACGTGGAGGTGGCACGTACCCATGAACCAATGATGGTAGCACGAGCCACTCCAGAAGCCTATAGCAATATGGGGCAGTCTCAATTGATGGAGCTCCAGGGGGAGGCACCTCAGGAGGAGAAAAATGTATGGAAGCGTCGAGGGTGTTCTTTAAACCCCTCTGACAGATTGTGGAGGCAAGACAGCACTGGTAAACCAGTAATCCCTGTCGCCCTTCTAAAAGTAGTGCTAGAACAGCTTCACTACCCCATTCATATGTCAAAAGAAAATCTTGTTGCAACGCTCGTGGTAGACTAGTTTATACCGAATATAGCCGAGCATGTTGCATTCTTTATGGTAAACTGCATTGTCTGCCAGCAATTCACTTCTGGGCACACATTAAAAGTAGTGAGAGGAGTCATCCTCAGACCAATTGGACCTTTCCAGCACCTAGATATTGATTATGTCGATATGATTCAGGTGTGTAATGGGTACAGGTATCTACTTGTGGTGGTGTGTCCCTTCTCTAGATGGGTGGAAGCAGGCCCCTGTACACACCCTGGCGCTGCCTGTGCTCCTAAATTCCTGGTGAGGGAGGTTTTCTCTAGATGGGGGGTGTGCGAGGTAATGAGATCTGATAATGGGGCACATTTTGTAAATGCAGTATTTGAGCAGATTAGCCTGTTGCTTGGTATAAAGCACAAATTCTCATCGGCGTATCACCCAGAGGGAAACGGGATATGTGAACGGATCAACGGCTTGCTTAAGGAAAGGATAGCCAAGTTGAAGCTCACATTAGGAAAGGGATGGATGCACTGCCTACCACTGGCATTGTATGCTCTTCGGAACCAGCCAGTCTCCGACCATCATTTAACGCCGCACAAAATAGTCACTGGGAGAAGGATGAGGACCTCTCTTACCCCCCGAGACAGAGCTAGATGTGATGCCCAGTCAGCTAGGGAGGTTCTGGGAGAGGAGATGAAGGCCTATCTGGATTGGCTCACATCCAGTTCCACTGTCATTTCAGGCCAGCTGTAGCGAAGGCAGAAAAGAGATGACACAGCACAAACCACAACAGACAGTGCTGATGCCGGTGCAGCTCATAGCCTATGCGTGCCTCTTGTCTTCCCTGGGGATCGCATCCTCATGAAGAATTTCACAAGAAAAAGATGGGACGAGCCGAGATTTAATGGCCCGTTCATCGTAGAGGACTGCACCCTGTCAGCTGTCAAGCTCAAAGGCAGAAGAGCCTGGAACTTCCTGAATGATATACAATTCTTTATAGGAGAGAGCACTCCTACTACATCTACTGCCGAGGAATCCACAGACAACGGGGAAGGACCGCAGCATGTGCAGACAAGATTTATGGCAAGGAAGAAGGACGAGTTACAAGAACGAGGAAAAAATATATATAAAAGTGAGACTTTCAAAACAAGACAGTTCTTCAAACCAAGTGAAAGGTGACAAAAGGACAATTAAATGAACATTCAATGTAGCCAACAAAAGAACTTTTGTGAAAATCTTGCCCACGCTGAACCTTTACTTAGGCATAAAAAAGACAATAAGAAGCACGCAAACACCCTGTGCAGCCAAAGGTGCAGGGTAAAAGAAGAAAATCGCATACTCCTATCAACAGAAGCGCTAATCTCATGAACATTGAAAGCCACACAAAGTATTGAAAACCTAAGACTCTGATAAGAAGTAAAAGTAAGATCAAGACTTTGTTCATGGACATATGGTTCATCCCGGCAGAAGTCTCAAGTGGGATGTGCTCACATATTTTCAGCTGGTAGTACTGTCCTATCCTTCACTTATAGGCAGAGAAGCCAGCGTTACTGAATTCATTCAAGACCCTGCAAACAATAAAATAATCCGACAACTACTGACTGTCATAACAGAAACTTTCATTACACTACCCGAACACAGCGGAAAAGACACAGATGCTTCCACCACAAGTAATCATTGACGAGATCACATATACTTTGTTCTTCCGCATCATCTAATAATGTCCAGGACTTATCGGGAGAACTACAGATACATTGACATTCATTAGAGATCCAAAAAACAATTACTTTCTCAACCAAGTGTGGTACAAGCTGAACCATGTGGTTGCAATTCACGCAGCAAGAAAGTGCAAAACTTGTTTGCATCAAAAGAAGGGACTGTGATTAGGACCCAGCAAACGAGGCAAATGTCCCTATCACCTGAGGATACACGGCTGGCACACAATGTTTTATTTCGATTAGTCACAGACTATCCGGAAATGGTGGGGAGACCTGCAGATGTTGACGTCATCACCTTTCTTAGGAATCCGGCCAACACCCCAAGCATGGGCGCACTCCTCCAAGGCATCATGCTCCAGGTGGAGCTGTCCAATTTCCAGCGAGAATTCCTGAGGAGATTTCAGTGAGACTAGACGAGGGACAGATCGACTTTAGAGCCAAAGAACCAGAACGAATGTCATTAACACCTGAGGACAGTCGTTATGCTTTTCGTGTTTTCTTTCACCTCATTGAAAACTTTCCAGAACTAGTGGGCAGACCCCGCAACATTGATGTGCCTGCCTTTCTTAATGATTCAGCAAAGAATGCCCAATTGAACAGGCTCCTAAGAGCTACTGCATCACAACTCAGAAGCAACTATGGACATCCACATCTAAGAAGAGGGGGCATTCCAAAATAAACTTTTTCATCATCCCCAGCCAGGGACAAGGCAAGAAAACAAAAGACACAGTTCTTCATGCTTCCAACATAGGACAGATCGAAAAGAGCAGAAACAAGGATAACTACATCCGTTCTTATTTTTCTTGTTTTGTGTTTTCTATTTGTTCATCATTACCGCGCAGGAGAATAAATGGGTGAGAGAGAGACTGTTCATCAACTCAACCACGAACGACCAAGTGAAAGGAACAGAGACACGAACTTCAATGCTGTGTTTACCTTTTTTAACATTTTTCTTATTTTTTCCTACCTTTTCATATGTTCACTTTTATTTTTATTTTTATTTTTTCAATATTTTATTTTTGCATGATTTGTAGCGAATCCATCCTTTCATGGTGTCACTGCAAACATTGTCCTGCATATCCTCAGGGACATGACGAGTTGAAAGAGTGCCCTGGGAATGCGGTTCCCACAACAAATGCAGGATGAATGTGATGTGCTGAAAACGGTAGTCTAACCTTTTCCCATAGTCTAGCAAAGGAACTGTACTCCATACTCAGAGACTATCATCATCACTCGCAAGAGGGGGGACATTGAACAGCACATGTCACTTTAGTATTTGCTGAACTTTGAACAACGAGATCAGAACGAAGAAAGAAATAAATAGTGGACTATGGACTTGATTGAAATGGAGGCCCAAACAATAACCTAGTCGTGCCACCAGCGGAAGGGCGCCCCCGGTTTCCCGGAAGGATATGCTGTAAACTGTCCTTCAAGGCCATTATATGTATATGCATAATGATTATTGTAGTATTTTTGTCTCTAACTATCAGAACTGCATTATTTATTGGTGCACGAAGCATCCCAATGTCTGTGCATCCACCAGGTAATGAACATTTGGGGCCCACAAAAGCACCCAGACCTTATATTGTCATCCCTGTTCCAAGAAAAACTGATGATAAAGCAAACGATTTACAGTTGAATGTAATTAGCATTAACACGCATACACTTGAAGTAATGAATGGTGAGAAAGGCTGGAGACAGTGTCAGCACGGAATGAATGATAGCATAGCACTGTCCACGGCACGCACCCATACAATGAGTGCACACGAACAAGGGCAAGTGTCAATGGCTACGAAACCGCAGGCCAAACCAACTGAAAGAGAGAAATCACCTGTGGAACAAGCAGCTCCAGAAAGCAGGGAGCAACATGAGAAACTGAATCGAAGTGAAATAGCAAAATCACTCAATAGAACAGAGGAAGCAAAGAAAGAACTCACTGAGAAAACACATGCAGCAGTTGAGTATGTGTTTCCACTCATACTTAGAACAAAGAAGCTACGGGAGGATCTGAGCAAGACAACCACCATAACTGTGATAGCGAACACGCCAGCTCCAATGCCAGAAGTAACTACCGAGCCTACGACACAGCCACGTGTTGGAAGGATGATAAATCACATGCGGTGGGAGGAGGTCTACAAAAGAATGCAGGAGGGAACCCCATCAGGGTTTGCCTCTCGGCCTTCCCCCACCTACTGATTCATAACACAGCCGGGTGGTCCCCTAGGCTGATGTAAATTAACACAGTATCAGTACCCACTCTTGCACTGTGAATTTTTAGGCCTTTTTCTCCCCTACAGGATTTTCAAATTTAGGTGGTTCCACGCATGTTGTTGCATTACGCACTGTATCAGTACCCACTCCTGCACTGTGAATTTTTATGCCTCTTTCTCCCAACAGGATTCTCAAATTTAGGTGGTTCCACGCATGTTGTTGCATTACACACTGTATCAGTACCCACTCCTGCACTTTGAATTTTTAGGCCTTTTTCTCCCCTACAGGATTCTCAAATTTAGGTGGTTCCACGCATGTTTTGCATTACGCACTGTATCAGTACCCACTCCTGCACTGTGAATTTGTAGGCCTTTTTCTCCCCTAGAGGATTCTCAAATTTAGCTGGTTCCATGCATGTTGTTGAATTACGCACTGTATCAGTACCCACTCCTGCACTGTGAATTTCTAGGCCTTTTTCTCCCCTACAGGATTCTCAAATTTACGTGGTTCCACGCATGTTGTTGCATTACGCACTGTATCAGTACCCACTCCTGCACTGTGAATTTGTAGGCCTTTTTCTCCCTTACAGGATTCTCAAATTTAGGTGGCCTCAAACTGGTCCGAGATTTGAACTACCGCTCACTTCTTGTCTGCCTTCTTCCTGACAGTTTCTCCCCCACACCCTCCTCTCCCACCTACTCTATGGTGCTCTCTGTCTCTCCTATCTTCTCTAACTGCTTCTCTATTGACTATCCTGCTCTCCTCACTAAATCTGGCAGGAAGAAGCTTAAAAAGGACATCCTGGTCTCAAACCCAGGCCTCCCTATCGCTGACACCTACACCATTTCCTCCTCCAAGGAAACTCTCACCGACATCCTCTTTTTCGTGCCTTCACCTGACCTATGGACCCTTCATATGGTCTCTGTGCTCTCTCCATTCTCCTCCTCTCCCATTAATGGTGGCACCCGTTGGGATGTCCTATTGGCCTCCTTCCACTCCTCTAAAGCCATCATTAATGTCTACTCTAATGGGACCGTCCTGGTCCAAGACCCTCAGGCCAACCTTCACCTCTTTGACAGACGCTTCCCACGCCTCATCAACTTCCTTTCCTCTCCTGCTGTCCCCTCTCCTCTGTCCTCAGCTACCTTGCCTTTCCCCTCCCTCCATGCCCCCCCTCATGCTCCTTCTTCTTCTCCGCAGGGCGTACCTCTGATCTGTACCCCTCCCCGGAAGTCCTTCAAGGATGGCAACCTTCTCTACATTGCCACTCTAAACTCTCGCTCTGCAGTCAAACATTCCTCTGATTATCTGTCGCCTTCTTGAGGTGCTGGACCTTGATGTCCTCTGTCTCACTGAGACGTGGTTCATGGCCAGCTCTGTCACCAGCTTTGACAGACTCCTACCTGACGGCTACAAGATCCTCTCTGTGCCCAGGCCCAACCGTACTGGTGGGGGTGTTGCCCTCATCTTCCCTGGGTGGATTCCTGCCACTTTCACGCAGGCCTACTCCTCCTTTGAATGCCTTGTCTGACGACTCTCTCCCTCTCCTAGCCATTCCCTTACTGTGGCTACTATCTATCGGCCACCCGGGCAAATTTCCTCCTTCCTCTACGAGTGGGCGGACCTTTCCTCCTCACTCCTGTTCTCCACCACTCAACTCCTCTTTCTTGGAGATTTCAACATCCACCTGGATGCCTCCTGTCCCCCCTCTGGACAATTTTGCGACCTCTGCGACTCTCTCTCACTTTCTATTCTCCCGTCTGGGCCGACTCATTCTGCAGGGCACACTCTTGATGCCCTGATCTCTTCTGACCTACCCCTCTCTGTCCCTCTCTCCACTCCTCTCTCCTGGAGTGATCACTTTCTCCTATCCTCCCACCTCACCCTCCGTCCCCCTCATGCAAAGCCACCTTCATCACTGCCACCCTCATTCCGACCCATGAAGCACGTGTCAGTTGAGGCTTTCGCCGCCACCTTCTCATCCCACCCTCCCCCTTCGGCTGACTCCCACCCTGACACAGCCCTCTCCACTCTCCACTCTGCTATTTCTGATACTCTTGATATGCTTGCCCCTGTCATGAGAATCCGCCTGAAGCCCAAAGCCAAATGTAACTCCTGGTATGACTCGGATCTTGTCACCCTAAAACGCAAGTGCAGGGTGGCAGAGAGGAAATGGCGTGCTTCATGTTCATCCTCTGACAAACTGGCCTGCTGCCTGCTCCAAAGGCAATACCGGCTCTCCGTTCTCATCAAGAGAGCCCTTATCCAAGCCCGCATCTCTGCGGCATCTAACAACTCGGCTGAACTCTTTAAAAACTGCAAGGAACTGGCCAACCCTGCTGCAGTCTCTACCTCTCCTGTCCCCTCCCAGGCCCTCTGCACGGCACTGGCCTCTCACTTCATTTCAAAAACTCAGGACATCCTGTCCTCACTCTCCTCCTATCACCTCCCTGCCTCCATTCCCTACTCCTCTGTCCCTTCTGCAGCCACCTCTCCCTCCCTCCTTCTCTTCCTTTCCCCTTTTTTCTGCTGAAGAGGTTTCCAGACAAGTCCGATCTATGAAAGTCTCGTCAAAACAGGTTCACCCCTGTTGCTCAAAAACTATCAAGGACCACATTGACTCCCTGGCTCCTGCCCTAGCTGACTCCTGCAATCACTCCTTTGCCTCTGGAGTCTTTCCTTCCCCCCTTAAACACTCCCTTGTGCACCCTCTTCTTAAGAAACCCTCTTCCAACCCCTCCTGCCCGGCTAACTATCGCCCAATCTCCATCACTCCCTTCCTGGGCAAGCTCCTGGAGAAACTGGCCATCTCCCAGCTTAATCTACATGCTGATTCTGTTGGTAGTCTTCATGACAATCAGTCTGGCTTCAGAGCTGCCAGAAGCACGGAAACTGCTCTCCTGAACATCCGTGAAAACCTGCTCTCGAACCTTGACTCCAACACCCCTTGTGTTCTCATTTTGCTCGATCTCTCTTCTGCCTTTGATACTGTCAACCATGCCATCCTGCTCAACCGCCTCCGTGATAACCTGGGTATCACTGGTCAGGCTCTGGCGTGGCTGACCTCTTTCCTCTCCAATCGACCCTCCCAGGTCCAACTGGGGTCCTTCCTCTCTGACATCTTTTTCTCCACCTGTGGTATCCCCCAGGGATCTAACCTCTCTCCCTGGCTGTTCAACCAGTACCTGGCACTCTTTGCCCACCGCATTGCCGCTCTCTGTCCCAACTTTCAGTGCTATGCGGATGACACCCAGCTCATTTTCAGGCTACCCTCGGCCTCCTCCTCTCCATCCCTCATCTCTGACTGTCTGTCTGCTATTCAGGAATGGTGTGCCACCAATGACCTCTGCCTTAATGCCAGTAAGACTGAGATTCTACTCATCGGCACACCCACTCCCTCCTTCCCTGCAGCTCTCTGGCCAGCCTCTCTTGGCCCGCTTCCTGCTCCTACCTGCAAGGCAAAAAACCTAGGGGTTATCTTCGACTCCACACTCTCCTTCTCACTGCACATATCTGACATCTCTAAGAAGTCACACTACCAGCTGCAACTCCTCAGAGGTATTCTCCTTTCCTCTCCTTCCCCCAGAAGCTCACTGTCTCCAGAGCCCTGGTTCTCTCCAAGCTGGACTACTGTAACAGCCTCTATCTAAATCTTCCTGCCTCTACTCTCCGCCCTCTGCAACTCATCCAGAACAGGACTGCAAGACTTGTCCTTGGACTGAAATCTCTACACTGGCTTTCAGTGGCTGCGAGGATTAAGTTCAAAACCCTCTGCATTGTCCACAAGGCCTTCTGAGGCCTGGGGCCAAAATACCTTCAACTCTCTCTTCCTAAGTATCTTCCTTCTCGAGCTCTTCGCTCATCCGCCTCCAACTCCCTCAGGGTCAGCCGCTTCTCCAAGCAACAAGTTGGGGGTAGATCTCTCTCTGCGGCAGGGGCCTCCCTCTGGAGCAACTGGGCCACTCTCACCGATCTCGGTCCTTGGCCCAGCCACTCTCCCCTTGCACTGCCTCCCTGGCAACCCCTGCACTGCGGGACTGTCTCTGCATCCCTACAGCCCCCCTTTCCAGCACTTGTCTGCACTTACCTTGCACTTGCCACCAGCTGGCCCTTATTATTTATCTTGTTATTCTTCTACCCCTGTACTGCACTTTCCCCTCTCCCTTTCCCCCTGCACTTTTCCCTTCCCCCCTACCCTTGCACTTGCGCGATCTGAATGACACCTGGCCTAGTAGGATCGTTGTCTGTCTTCCCTTTGTTCCTCCCTCCCTGCCTCGTCGCGACTTGAAACACTTGTGTATAGGTGCGTTACAAATGCCATATCATATCATATCAAAGAAGCGCAAAACCTCCCCCTATTACTGCAGGGCAGGAAATGAAACCTGCCCCTCCAAGGATAACGCCCGAGAGTCTGCCTGAGAAAGAGCAGTACAGATGCATTCAGAGACATAGTGATAGCCAACCACAGAAAAACGCTAACGTTCAAGAGAAGTCCATATGAAACCGATAACGAGTTAAACAATTATTTGGACAGCACGGCCCATCTTGGAAACAACATATGGTACCAGCACATGAAGGAAGTTGGATGAAGACAATCAGAAGGAGAATGTTTCGTCTGTGCACTCCTGCCATGCAGCATGGGCAAGTCCAAAATCTTTGTGGCTGTAGAAATAGATGTCCCCATAGCACACTGCATTGTGAAGGGTTTTGACCCATGTTGAATCCTTAGACTGGGTAGATGTGGGGATGAGCTGTCGCCGCACATTATTCGATCCCAGAACAAACTAAATCAATAGACTGGGTGTAACGCTCACCTGATTCCCGTAGAGGCGCCGGTCTTGACTGGGCGTATACCGTATCTTCAAAGGTGATGTGCAACACACAGCTGGCTCTTTGGGCTGGACCTCTGTGCACTGTATGTCTGACTTGAAGGGTGAGATGTCTTAGGTAAGTGAACGCCGTGCTCTCCATCTGCCTCGGGGCAGGGTGCTGTAACCAGTTTCTTCACTGGATAAGGGGAGCAGGCCTCTTGACTTCAGAGGACTGCTGTCCGTCGTTTACTGCACGAACGGTAAGTTTCGAGTAACTCTAATGTCTTTAAAGTCTTTAGTAATGATGTTTCTTGTTTTGCAAGGTTCCGGCGATGGCGGATGACGGGCTGAAGTGAGTTGAAGATGGAGCCCGTGTGATGAATAGAAGCGCCTGGAAGCACGTAAGTAAGCGCTTGTTGCCTGCTTCACAATGCGCTCTAACTGTCTTTTTATTTTGCAGGTACAAGTTCGGAGCGGCTGCCGGGTGCCGGAATACCCACTGGGTTAGATGTGGAAAGGAGTAATGGCACGTGAGTATTAAAGTTCCCCAATGTCTTTAAACGCACCTTGTTTTGTCTTTCAGATGCGGGATGCAGCGCCGAAGGCCTCCGGAGCGTGCGAAGAGTTGGTAAGCTTTTGTCTTTCAGATGCCGGAATGCAGTGTGAAGACCTCCGGAGCGCACGAAGAGTAGGTAAGCCTTTGTCCTTCAGATGCCGGAATGCACCGCGAGGCGTTGGTGACAGCCGATGGACCAGGTAAGTGAAGAGCTGTCACTGAAGACGGTAATGCTAACCTGTTCTTTCTTGTCTTTATAGGTGTTGCTGAAGACTGGATTCAGGATGGTAAGCCTTTTTCCTTAGGCCCAGGATCAGATGCAGAAGACACGATGAGCGTTCTGCTGCAGAGGATGCAGAATAACGCAAAGCATGATTCATCCATCGGGTGTGGTTTAAATAGCCTTCTGTAGTGCTTAGGTGTCTCCTTCCACAGCCACGCCTAGTAAGAAAAGAATTCCTGCTTTCCAGAAGAGTTCCAGTGTTCTAAATCTAGGGAGTGGCTAATGCCCCACCCAACAGGAAAAGTAGTTCCAAACAGAAGAGGATCAGAGGCTCAACTGGCAGGCAAGTAAGCAGCATGGTCTGCTGCAGGTAAGTCCACCCAAGCATTATGAGCCTGGCGCTTCCAGCGCTGGGACTGGGCATATTTATGAGCCTGGTGCCACTGGCGCCAGGACTGGGTCCAAAAGGTCCCAATTGGGACTGGTTGGCACTCGGAACCTGGGTTATGGATCTGCTTCCAAGGGAGTTGGGAAAACCCTGACCTTTTGGAAGCAGAGATCATGACACTGGGTGGATGTGGGGATGAGCTGTCGCCGCCCACATTCCATTCACGCCAGAATCCAGGAGAACTCCGCAGTTGGCACAAACCCACTCCAAAGATACAACCTTCTTGTGGGGGGTTCCAAATCACCACTCTACTGTAAGGATGCCATCAAAACAATGTTAAGCAAGGGTCCTATACTATCAAGAAAAAGACCACTCTATTGAAATGCAGTAATTCAAGACAGATCCCAAAAATGGATGCAATACCGGTACTCACCACTATCAGAAAGCCGGCGTTTTAAAACCACCAGACTTTTGTGTAAAACTGAACAGAGGAACCCAAACCAGGCCAAGGAAAGACTTGCTAAGAGGTGGATACAATGTAAAACTATATTCTGAAATGACTTGAAGGAAGTAATTATTTAATGTATATGTAAAAATTGTAAGTTTGATTTACACTGGGAACTAAAGTGACATTTAGCTGAATTCTGCCTGACAACTACCCCCAACAGGAGAAACCTGCTCAGCCACTCTTCCCAGGCCTAGCTGCATCCTGCTTCCCCACCAAAAGGAGATGACACCTCTCTGATTAGATTAGGGGAGGGGCACCTGCAGGAGGTTGAACAAAGCCCTGTCCTGGACTCAGGCAAATGTTATATTGGGGGGGCCATAAAATGGCTTCCTCTTGGGAGAAGTGAGTGGAGAAGTGCCTCTGGGAGCCACCCGAGCTGGAGGCAGGGACAGACAGAAGCTTCCCCCATGTGCTTTGGAACCTAAACCACACCCATCTGGGCCAGAGCATAATTTTAAAAAAAGATTGATAATTCATAGTACGGACTTGTCAGAATTATATAAGTAATATCATTATTCTGGTGATTTTTCTGTGCACGTTTTAAGAGGTGTTAGGACCCAGTGGTGTATTCTGGGGGGTTGCTAGCGGAAAATAGGGTCTTACTCCAAATGTCTGCATGTTAAAAATCTGACACTTCATCAATTAATGTCCATACTCCTTGCGCACATGTGTGTAATTTTTGGTAAATGTCCGATATTGGTAAACCAGTCAAAAAGCGCAAAATGTTGTCATTTTTTAATGCAAGCCCCCAGGAAGATCAGAGGCGGACAAGCATGGACCATAAGGAATATATAATGTGTACATGTAATTTCAACAAATTGTGTATCTGGGAAATATGTATTTGAATCAAATATAGATTTGTGGGCAAATTGACCAGGGGAGGATCCTCTGACCCATAAACAGACCCCATCATGATGACAATCCATTTCCTTCCCCCAATCATGGGAGAGGGGAGAATTGGGCCAATGACAAGTAGAGAGGGGCAGGCTCAGTTATGCCACGCACACACCCACTTCCAAAACACATAAAAAGAGACTGCTGGGACAGGTAGAGACATTCAATTCCATTTGCTGCGGAGCGTGCTGACCGACGACTTCACATCCAGAGATCCAACACTTAGACTTCCAAGCTAAACAGAGACTACAGAAATTTGAACCAAAAAGGCCCACTGCAAGCTAAAGTATTCTCAGCAGGCCTTAAGAATCCAGCAAACCTAACCAAACTATCTAACAGCTGGGCGAGCTGTTTGAATTCTTTGCCAAGAACTTTTGCCGGAACCGCAGACCAGACCCAGACCGCTGTGAGCAGAACAAGAGATCCAGATCGCTGTGAGCAGAACCGGTGCCTGATTGACCCGCCGAGCAGAGAGAACTGCCGCTGGACATGTTGACCGGATACGTGACGAGGCCCATTCATTTCAAAATTAGGAGTGAGTATCCGCCAGAACTGTGCAGAACCCAATCTCTTAGTTAAAATAATCTAATCCAAACTATTTTAACCTAATTAGAACAGCCTCCTAGAAATCGTGTCATCTGTCATTTTTAAAGCTGCACAACTGTCACCTGTCAATTCTGCAGCTGCAAGCTGTCAACTGTCATTCTGAAACTGTGATTCATTTCTGAAAAACTACCTTCACAAAATCGTCTGTATCTCCGGAACCGTTTGTCCTAAGAACGTCGTTTAACTTCCCTCTGAAAGCTTAGAATCTAAGCTTTCCATCAAGCCTAGAACCGACTTCTACGCCTTATACTTTTACCGCAATCGCGATTTACGCACTCACGAAATTTACAGCGATTTGCGATTTGGCCTGATTTCGTCATCTGTAAAAAGATAGCCATTTTTGCCTGAACTGCTAACATTCGTTTGCAACCTAATAACCATCCCTGAACCATTGTTAGGGCTGATCTGAACTGATTTAAAGTGTCTACCACTCACCCTGAACCTCCTATAGGGAATTAAAAGTAATTTTAGCATTTTTCACTTCCTTGCCACCACATTACAAAGCACTCTTGCCTGTGTTTTAAAAAGCATTCCTGTTGTCTTAGCTTGCTGGGGGGGGGGACTGAATTCCGTATTGTATTTGATTGTATTCCTGAAGACTGTGTGTGTTACTTCCATTTCCTTGCATTGCACATGGGGGGGGGGGAATTGCCACCAGGGGAAAAGTGAACATATCATCTCTTGTGAAACCATATCAGTTTATTTTCTGCATTTATTCCACCTTGCATTTCCTTGAAACCATATAGCATTTCAGCTACCTCATCCTCTATACTACTTCTAAGTAACCAAATCAGTTTACCAGTAGAACATTATCCATTGTTGATCACTGTCATATTTTAAGTGTGATATCCAATATTAATTTATTATAAAAGTGTGATAGATATATATTGTTATATTTCTCAAATAAACCTTTTAAATTTTCAAAACAGACCTTCTTATTGGCTCAGTGGGGTCAGGGAGATTCTAAGAGAGGGGTGTTATTTAAGGGTTGTCATCCAGAGTACATGAACTGGAATTAAAAATATATCAATAAGGGTTTCCCTCAGCATCCCAGACTATGCATTGACTTAGCTGTAGTGTTGAAGTGAAGCCGCTTAACAGCATGTCACATGTGGCAATGTGTAACACCAGAGGACAATTCATGGGGAGAGATGCCTCGTTGATATGGGCCAACGAAAAGGACTGCCCTGATGAAGACAGATATGTCCAGGACATCAAAACAAGAAACAGGGCGCACACCAAGAATCATGTGATTAGATATGAAAACCCTGACGTCAAGGGATCAGGAATAAGGTGGGAAATAAACTCATGACTGAACGGCAGAAGAAGCTCAAATATGGAAGAACCGAGGACAAATGCAGATCTGGGGATCAGTAGTCTCCCCAGACGGATGGGAAGAAGGAGTAGTAATCTGCCGAGCTTGGATGGTCCTTGGAGCCTGCAAAGAAGCAATAGAGAACTCACAGAGACTATGCAGACCATTGTGGCCAAAATTGGTAAAGCTGTTGACATGGGTCGAAGACAGAGGAGGACCCTTGCAGATAGTACTACTTGAAAACCCGAAACTATGCTTTAAAAGCAATGGCACAAGGAAAATTGGGGAGAATCAGAACTGCGAACGAATATATGAAGCCCCAGGGATGATGCAAGGATCCGCAGTCTTAATGGACCATTGCTGGGCATGTGGACCCAAGGCATACATAAGGCTACTGAGGAACTGGAGAGGCATATGCACACTGGTGAACGTTCACGTTCCAGCACTAGTGATTCCAAAAAATGAACTGAATTTGGACAGTTTCCCGAAAGCGGATGCTCACCTGAGGAAAAGGAGGTCTGTGGGAATAATGTCAAGGATGAAGAGAGAGAATTACTTCTCCGCCAAATCAGAAGACGCATTTTACGCCATTCCCTACGAACACAGGCTTTTCAGCCTAACTTCATCAGTATTTACAACAATACTCTTGCCGCATATCCAAGTTGGTGCAAACACCGAGTGGTTGCAGATAACGAGATGGGAGTTATTGCAGTCCATCAACACCACAATAAAAGGATTCAATGCGATCAAAGAAGAGCTGAGAGCAGTCAGACTGATGACCCTCCAGAACAGATATGTGCTTGACATGATCACCGCAATGGATGGAGGTGTTTGCGTAAAAATTGGAGAATCATGTTGCACATTTATACCATCACACGATGAAGAAAATGGAACCCTCACAGAGGCCATAGACATGTTAACAACCCTGAAAAACCAGATGACCGATAAGACAGATGAAGTGGACGACGACAGCTGGTTTGGGAACCTACATCATGGGTCCCACAATGGATGGCAGATATATTCAAGTTCCTGGGAGCTTTGCTAGCAATGGTTCTGCTAGCAGTCTGTGTTATCAAGATAATCATCACACAGTGCCAGAAAACAACAAAAAAGGCCATTGGGATGAAAATTATGGTCGATGTCGAGCCAGGCTGGAAGCCCACAGACCTGACAGATGAGGAAATAAAGGACTTTGTGAAAGCCAGTGAATTTGCACCAGAAGGAACAAAATACACTTATCCCATGAAACGAAGAAGGTACGAAGGTAAATGGATTTACTGCAGTCCAAATGGACAATGCCAGTTGATGACCTGGAACAAAGACGAGCATGTGAGAACAGCAGGAAGCTTGAAAGGGGTGATAAAGATATGGACACCAAAATTGCATACTTTCACACCTTCTTGTGTAAACCCAGGAGACGATGAGCAAGTAGCTGAGGAATCAAAGAAACTGAATATAAAGGAGGAAGCTGAAGTGGTCGATGAACCGACCAGAGGGGGGAGTGTAGAGGAGGTCCCAGATATAACCTGCACCCCTGCCCCCCATTGCGAGTTGCCAGTAAGGTACTCGCTGTGGTACGTGACGTATGAGGAGCAAATGAACCAACAGAGAGCCGCACTGGGACTCTGCCCCTGGTACGTAAGGAGATCAATACCAGTTGAAGCAGCCATAAAGCGACAACCCTGGGCAGCACGATACCCTATCAGACAGCCATAGCAGCCACTGATACGAAATGAGGAATACATGCACATGGTCCACGAAGAGACCCCTAAAGCCTTAATGGAAGGCCAATGAAAATAAACCAAGGGCCCGAGCAGCCCCGAGAACAAACAGACTTGGCTACTGAAAGAACGAATGCCAGTACTAGTAACTGCAAGGATAATGATAATGGATGCAGGGGAGAGACACTGTTAAAACGTAAGAGAATGGTGCCATAAGACAAGATGGAAGCAACCGCCCTGCTGAATGTGTGTAAATAAGCTTGAAATGCAAGAGGCTAAGAAATCGATACTGCTTGCAATGCCTAGTAGAAGAGTAGAGCGGCAAGCGCCAACCATATATCTACCTCAATACTGCACAATGTACACATGCGACTCCATTTTGTGAAAGCAGAAATGTACCCAGGCGGCCAAAGGCCTGACAGGCCGAGTTTAGAAACCCAGCATAGACCAGAGAAAGAGCGGAATCGAAACTCAACAAAGAGAGGCTTATGCCAGGGGGATCGAGGTCAACCAGAGAAGGGGAGGTGAGCATGAGCTCACGAGATTCCAATTACAGAGAATACCAGCCCGCCCGTGAAGGTCAAGATAAGAGAGGCCCATGCAGGTGGCCAAGCGCACACCGAATTAAATGCACAAAAGGTTGGAAACTGAAGCAGATTCACGGTGAACCAAAACGTGACCAGACAGGCGCGAAGATGTACCACCGCCTGATGTCATCCAGAACCAGGGGGTGCCATAACTTTTCCTGATAAGAGACCACAGATCTGAGGCCATACCCAGCCAACTAATTGACACACAGCCCTAAAACACTGATTGATGGAAGGAAGGAAGGAAGGGTGAATCTTGGGACACTAGGCACCTGGGTGTCTTCTCTAAAGCTGCTAATTAAAATGGAGATTTATGTTTAGGGGTGTAACTTGCCCAATCACAAGGGACCATGTAATCTAGGGTCCTATAGACACTGTAACCAATGAGACGTGGTACTTGTAGTGACGTCAATCACGTGTGGTGTAGAGGGAAGGGCGTAGACGCCCACCCGATAAGAGTTATCCAATCCACTTGCATTATTTCCATATACAGATATAGCACCTATACTTAAGTTACCTTTCCCAACCAATTGTATTGCATAATGATTTTTTGTAGAATTAGACCTCAATGATGATGGATTTTGCCCATAAAAGAGGCTGTTTGACTAATGTTCAGGGAAGTCGGGGTGAGGCAGGTCTTCGTGATGCTGCTGATTTCCATAAGCTGATGTATGTATCATTAAACGGACTTCCCTTTGCCAATTTATTGAGTCCTGATTATTGAACCTTGCTGGAGTATGTGAATCCTGCACTCTTTCCTCGCATTGTGCAGCTATTTTGGATTACTAGTTTTCGAGGGTGAATACTGACCAATGGGCCCGTCAGTCATTTCCTCTCCTCGTCAACAATGTTAGACAAATGAACATGAATGATCCAGCATTAAGGTTCTTGTCTCACTTCCCCCTACTGGCTTGTCAGATGTGAAAGGTTTGCACTGAGAGCCACCCCGCTGGGAGTTTCCTCAAGGCACTGTCCAGTTATCATATGCTCTTCAATATTGTCCTGCTATTTAGTTAACAACCAGTGCCAGGTTTTTCTGACACCCAACTCAGCATTGAAAGAAAAGTTCACCAAAACATTCATATGATTTAACCCTGTTCCTTCACAGGGATTCCTTTTCACAAAACCGTTCCAACTTGAAGGCAAACCATATCCTGTACACACAAACTGCATTATACATTCAGGGTTTTTACTTATCTTTTGCTTTGGAGTGATGATCCAGAGCGAGTAGCAGTAGTCAGTATCAAGTGCTCTACAAGCAATGCACCAGTCACCTCAGCGGCCAGAGGACACAAACACTTCACACGCTCACCATCATGGCCTGGGACTTCCAGGCCTACACTGTCCAGCCTTGCGCCTCCACTTGCTTCGTCCGCTCCTGCCACACCATACCACACCCTGCCCATGAGCCTTTTCAAGTTCGGGTGGCATTTGCTGTATGCACGTTGCTGTTGAGCCTCCTGAGAAATGTAGTTCCCGGGTCTCCCCGCACTCCACTTCCCACCAATCCTCACAGTCCAATGAATCTTCTGGGGTTCAGCATTCCTTAGTTTGGGGGTCATTACGACCCAGGCGGTAAGTTACCGCCTGGGTCGTACCTTTACCACCATGGCGTAAACTACGTTTACGCCATGGTGGTTGGCGGACTTACCGCCCCATTCCGAGGTTGGCGGGGCGGTAAGTCCCCAATCCCCATTTACCCTTCCCTATTCCCATTTTTGCCCCATAGGGCATAATGGGAGTGGGGAAGGCGTTAATTACGCCACCGTAAATTACGGTGGCGTAATTAACATCAAGGTCCCTTAGCGCCATGGATTTTAACACCTGCTAAAAGCAGGTGTTAAAACCTCCATGGCGCTGAGGGACCTCGGAATCAGGCGGTAAGGGTCGGCGCTGTTTACGCCGCCGTAAACCCCTTACCGCCTGAGTCGTAGTGAGGCCCTTTGTCTGTTAACCTGGCTTTTCTATCTGAGAAATTTGGGATAAACCTATGGTAATAATCAATCAATCCTAGGAATGCCCTGAGGTCTCTCTTGGTCTTAGGCGTGGGGGCAGCTTTCACTTTTTCTTGCTGGGACTGGACACTGTCATTTCCTATAAAGAAGGCTAGGTTTTTCACGGCTGATTGAGCCAGCTTACATTTGGATGGATTGGCAGTTAAGTCGTCAATATAGGCCTCACAGAAATCAGAGTAGGGCTGTAAGATCCTGTCCATAAGTCATTGGAAAGTGGCTTGGCCCCATGCAGGCCGAAAGGGAGACTTTGAACTGGAATAGTCCCATGGGTGTCGAGAAAGCTGTCTTTTCCTTATCAGGTCTATGAACTGGGACCTGCCAATATCCCTTGGTTAAATCTAGAGTTGATAGGAATGTGGCATTTCCAAGTTTATCTATTAACTCATCGATGCTTGGCATAGGATAGGTATTGAAGTCGGAGATGGTGTTGACCTGCCTGAAGTCTATGCAAAAACTCCAATAATTATCAGGTTTAGTTACCAACACAATAGGGGAGGACCATGGACTTGAAGAGGGCTCAATAATACCTGCCATTTTTTTCACTTCCTCAACCACTATTTGTTTTTATGCTTCTAGGATTCTATTTGGTTTCAAATGGACCACCTTTTCCTTTGGAGTTCTGATATAATGATAAAGTACCATGATAATGATAAAGTACCATGTGCTCTCCCTGGTTTCACAGAATACATCAGGGAATACCATAATAAGGTTGTTCAAATCTTCTTGTTTCTGTCTAGATAGTTCTTGGGGAGTGAGCTCAGAGTTGTCTATTTCCTCTGGTACCAAACAAGACAATATTGAGGAGGTGGCAGCGGAAGGATTTTCCTTCCACTTCTTTAGGAGATTTACGTGGTAAAGGTGGGTCTTTTGCTTTCTATCAGGTTCGGCTATTTTATAGGTGCAGGTTCCTGTTTGCTCTAGCACCTCATATGGCCCATGCCACTTTGAGACAATTGTTTTAAGAGGTAGGTAAGAGGACTAATACCTTCTATTCAACTGAAAAAGATCTTAGTCATAGGTGGACCTCTGCAGCGCTTGAGCTTTCTCCATGTGAGTGTGGACTAGACTCTAGACAAGGAGCTGTTTGTGAGAGGGGAATAGGTAACTCTTCTCTCTCTTCCCAGGTCTCCGTGTCTGAGACATCTCTTGGTTCTCTAACGTAAAGTAATTCAAAAGGAGAGAATCTGGTGGGTCCTTGAGGGTTCTTTCTTACTGCAAATAGGGCCCATGGGATCAGGCAACCCCAATCCTTCCCTTCCTCATCTACCAATTTTCTCAAAATCATTTTAAGTGTTTTGTTAAATCTCTCTACCAATCTGTCAGTTTGGGTGTGGTAAACCGAGGTTCTTAAGGTAATATGTAGCAATTCCTTGGCTTCACCCATAAGTTTACTCATGAAATTGGATCACTGATCCGTTACAATTTCCTTGGGGTAACGAACCCTAGAAAGGAATGGAATTAGGTGTTTTAAAATGTGCTGGATTGTGTTGTTCCGCATGGGGAAAGCCACTGGATACCGGGTTGTGTAATCAACGATTATGAGAACATATTTATTACCCAGTCTAGAGGTTTCCAACTGTCCAATGATATCCATCCCAATTTCAGGAGAAAGGGACTTCACTTAACAGTAAGAGGTTTAGAGGGGCAGGTAAGGGAATATGTGCACTGTTTTTCTGGCATATTTCACATGTCTGAATGAAGTTCTTTATGTCAGCATGGATACCTGCCCAGTGGAATTTCCCACTGATGTGAGCTTGGGTTTTAGATTGTCATAAATGTCCCCTTGTCAAATGAGAATGTGCAATCTCTAGTATGATCTTGCAATGGGTTTTGGGAATTAATAACTGAGTTTTACTTAGGCCTTCTCTGGAGGTTGCATTTCTATATAGTAATCCCTGCTTCAGGAAGAAAAAGGGGCTCCACTTTTCTTGTCCTCCTCCCTCAGGAATCACTTTTAAGAAATCCTCTGTGTGTGCTAGATCATTTCACTGGGCGAAGGTTAGATCGGGAATGATGGTAGGTTCTTCTTCCATCTTTGCCTCAGTAATAGGTGTTTCATCAGCCTCTCCAAGCCTAAGCTACCTCCCTCAGATTCCTTTGGTTCACTTTCTTCCTTAAAACAGGGAAAAAGAGCCTTCTACAGAATCCCCTGTGCAATTTTTGTCCCCACAGTGTATTTCAAATGGAGATACGCCAGTGGTTCTGTAGAACCGTTATGTCTCCCCGAAAGTCTGGATCTATGACGCCTGCCAGGAAATCTAGACCAAATTTCCAGGCCAGGCCAGATTTTGGGGCCAATCTTATATAACAACCCACAGGGGTATGAGGCACTGTGACTACGTTTCTGGAATGTTAGGGTCCCCCAATTTGTCTCAATTGAGTCGCATCCCATTCCTGCCACCATTTGTAGGAGAGGCATGGTATCACAAGTATGACAGTGACACAATTGATACAATTTCTACAATCTTTTTTATTTTTATTTTTGTATTTCTTTTTTATTGGATTTTACGACATAAACATACAACATGGTCTCCCGTACTTATCAACACAACATATACCTCTGCTCAGTTTCTTATCAATGTTGATAACTATGTGCTCCTCCCCCCAACTCCTTCCTACATCTGGCCTACTGTATCTCTTGCATAGCCTTTGTATACCATATCAGGAGTTCCTGTTTATTACTTCCCCTAACAGCGCCTGCTCTTCAGGTATAGTTTCCGCCGTTATTATTGTGGCCACCAATTGTTTCCAGGCCGTTAATATTACCGCCTCTTCCCCTCCGCCTCCCTCTCCCCTTCCTGCTGCCTCTTGCCACATCACCGTTTCCACTCCCGCCCAACGTTGCAGGTCTTGCCACCACGTATCTGCCGAAGGTCTTGTGCACGCTTTCCACTTCATCGCTATCCTGCGTTTGGCTAGTATATACGCAAGATCTTTTCGTTTGTTTACATGTTTACCATTTGTAAAACCTTTATTGAAATTGTTGGGGTTAGGGAAACCCTACTCTGTTCTATAACCAAGATGCGAGTAGTCTCGGCCATCAAATAATAAAGAACGTAGTACTAGTGGAGTCCGTTAAATCAAAATGGACTATTCTAACAAAAACCTAATGCCTGCCCTATCTCTTGTACAAAAAAGTGTAAAAAGGAGAAATGTATGCAAAAGCAAAAATCAGTGTTCAAATGATAATGTGGCTGAACCAACTCTCCTCCCCACGTTAGGCCTCACGAAGTAAGACATGACATTTTGGCTTGGTTTCCAACATAATACACAGTTCAAAACTGTGGAACGAAGTCCCCCTGGCCTTCCACGTTAAAGTTTCTGTCTCTGACTTCCAACATAATGTTTCAACCAAAACATTCATGGAGAGCTCCCTCTGCCGGGCTCAGACCTTTACACAACCTTCTCACGTTACAGTTAAACACAAAGTTGCAAGGGGGCGACCTTCCCCAAGCTTATTATACTTCGGGTCTACCTTAGTCGGGCTAGGACCACTTTCGGATGTCAAAGTCTTTCGAATGTGCATGGCTTTCTTTACAGACGACTGCAGGACCACTTTGACTCAAAGTTCTGTTTTACTGTCCTCTTCCATTCTCTAGCAATTAATCTTCCTTATTTCACTCTTGCTGTTTATCTGCTTTCTACTTAGTATCGCTGATTTCACAACTGTCCTTTACATCAAAGTTCACTCACAGGTCTGCCTTTCTTCGTGTCTCATCTACACGCGTGCAGCCTTCACTTGCGATATAATGTTTCTATTTCAAACTTGAACACACTGGTCTCTCAGGTCGCTTGCCAAGTCACTGGCTGTCTGCGTCTTTTCCTGGGTTTTGCGAATTCAAATTCACGAGTCAAGGTTAGTGCCACAGTCTTGGCCTCACCTCCTCAACTCTGGCATTCTCCCGGGAGGGTCGATGGAGTCCTTGAAACACAATGCTGTCTTCATTTGAGGCATCTGGCCTTCTCCACGTGTCTTTCGCGGCATGTCTTAGGCAATGATAGGGAACTTTGTTTTTTTTTACCCGCAGCTCTCGTCCATTGGTCTGCCGCTCTGCTCCAGTAGGTGAGCCTTTGTCCCAGAAGTTCTGCCTTGCTCCAAGTGTGTATTTAGGTGTTTCCTTTTATCAGTGTGAGGAGAGCTAATTGGTATCAGGTGTGTGCACTTGAAGTCAAGTGCCTGACTTCGCCTGACCCGATTAATGGGATATGTCTAGTACGATGAACAAGTTAGTCTTGTTACTCTCAGTCACCCTCTTCCTCAGGCCAGTGTTTGTGAAAAAGGGGGTGGGAGGGTTGGGCTCTCAGTGTATCCTAAAAATAGGATGGTGTAAATGAACAAAAAAGGGGGAATACTGTGTCTCACCATCGGCCCCACTCCCTGAAGACCCCTTGCCCAGGTGATCCTCCCGCACTGGTACACCCCCATGGTCTGGATCCAAAGGTGATGGCCGTGCCCTGGCCACCTGATAGAGAGAACCCCAGGGACTGGCGGGTGAGACACCCTCTGCTTTCTCACAGTATCTTCCCCTGCCCACGGACCATAAGCTTTCCCCTGATCATGCATATTCCTCAGGCATGCATGTCACATAAATACATTCACTATCGCCAGTCAGATCCACCCATACTTCCTCTTAGTTCTCAGGGTCCTGGGGTGGCACAATAATGGTGTGATATAAGTGGTCCGCTTTGTCTGCATAGTGGATGGGGATCATGTGAGGGATGGCGTGGTCAGTTTGTATCTTTGTATTGCGAGGTACAGTTGAAACCCCAATTGACACCATCATCATTGCGCTACTAGGCACTGCTTTGGCACAACACTGGAGGCCCAGTTGGAAGGTGCAGAAGATGACCAAGATGAACGCGATGACGGGTACCAGCATCTTCACAATGGCGCCTAACCAGGACGGTGCCCAATCAATTGCAACGTCAAACTAGTAATTTCCTTGTATTCCTCCTTCTTTTTTTATGCAAACTCGCAGACCATGTATGGCTGCAATTATGTGAGATGATGACCTGTTCTCCACATCTGCGGGAGGTGTGAATGTGCAGCATGAATCCTCAATTTATCGGCACACGCCTCCTTCCATTGCCGACAGCATATCTAGGACGTAGCGATTTTGCATCATCATCAGCCTCAGGGCCCGCAGCTCGATCTTTATTACGTTGAACCCATGCTCGGTATCATTTGCCAGCTGAACCCATTCCCAACGCACAATCTGCAGCCATTTTGCATTGACCTCTGCCTGCACGCCGGGTAGCATTAAGGGGCGAAAAAGGTTTCGGCTGAACTGAAAAGTCTGCATTCATCAGGGATTTCCGGAAGCAACACGGCTGAGTCTTTAGTGTTTGATCTTTTCTTTATCAGCAACTTCTCATATTGTCCTCTTCCGGGAAGGATGTGAAACTCCGGTGGTGGTAACAGATTCAAATGCAGGAGGAAAAAGTCAGAGCTGTATCAGGTTTTGGCCCCCTTTGCCAGTGTTCTTCTGGGATTACTAATAGAGCTGAGTGCAGTTTTGTTAGCCCCTTGATGATGGCGGAAGGTGCAAGTATGCTTGTTGGCCGCAGACCTGTACCTCTCTTCAGGTCTGAGATCAGGAGCCTCTTGTTGCATCATTCGTTAGAGCCGATAAAAATAGTTCCTTCACAGTGGAAGCAAAGTTCACATGTTTCTTCTCAGTGCACTTCCCTTGTTTTTCCATTGCCGCAATCCATGTCAACTTTGCAATGTGATCTGTCCAGATTTTTGCGCAGGTTTCTTCCACTCGAGCCAGGAGTTCCTCTTCATATCCCAGAAGGCCCTCTGCCAAGCAGCCGAGTGTCGTCTCTTAGCATTCATTGTTTATATATTTAAGTCCTTGCATCACCAAATATGGTTGCTGCTGGCATTTAATGTCTCTCAGATTATCGTTACATTGCAGGGGATCTGGAACGATGAATCTATTCACACACTGTGTGCCTGGAAAGTGTCTTTAACCCTACATAGCGCAAGAAGAACCAGCCACTGTGCCTCTATAATTGGTACTTCTTGTGGTACTAATACCTTGCAGGATTAGTGGACATACATAGCAGCTGCCATTTGCTGGTTGTCTCCCTACCACACTCATATCCATGTACCAACTGTTGGTCATCTCTGGGTGCTGCACATCTTCAATAGCATCAAGGCCAAGCCCATTATATGCGTTGTACTTCCCCCCCCCTTTGTGCTTCTCTTTTAATTCTCTTATTTTGCCCTCTGGATTTGCCCACAACACTTCTACTACTAATATCATCATAAATGCTTATGTTATGAAAAACATTTTAAAATACAGATTAGAAAACATTTTCTTATATCATACAAACACTCATACTCATACGTGCAGGTATACTTGTCAAACTGTTAAGGCTGTTATTACGCTCATCACTATTGTTATACATATTTACAGTAATGTTGGTGATGTTTGTGAATGCACCCCTTTCCTCCCCCCTCTTTTATATGAGCTCCCATATAAAAGAAGCTCCCCAATAAATTCCTAAAATAAACATTAAAATGGTCAATGACGCTGCAGTAAAATGCATGGCACACATTGAGTATGTACATTTAGGAGCGATTTCATAGCTAACAAGTTTTCTAACATAAACTGAAGTATCTGAAGCTGCCGGTTCCATTTTCTTCTCACCTAAGGAGAAAAAAGAATGCACACAAAAAGAGGGCGGGTAAGAGGGTGAAAATGGAAACAAATGGAGAGAAGTAGAGAGAGAGAGAGAGAGAGAGAGATAGATAGAGAGAAAGAGAGAGAGAGAGAGAGAGAGAGGAGAGATTTTATAAAAATATATGTTTGAAAAACTATGTGCGTGCACAAATAGAACACGGGTGGAAAGAACCTGCACTATCTGGCTATATACTTGTTGTTTAGGTAAATGGGCAGTGTCAGGGGTCCTCGAGGTGCTTGTGTAATTTTTTGGGTGGCCTGCGGATGTCAGAAAGGTTGATCCAATCCGAGTAATTTGTGTGGGTGCCCCGCGGACGTCAGAAAGCTTGATCCAATACCGACGCCCCTTCACCTTTACAGCGAGGGGAGTGGCAAACACCACCACATAGGGGCCATGAAATCTGGGGTTATTCCACTTGCAAACAAAATTCCTTACATAAATGAGTTCTCCAGGCAGCAGTGGTTGGGCGGGTGCAAAACCTGTTGCAGTTATGTTTGTAGCGTCTCATGTGTTCTCTGATCAGGCGGCGCAATTTGTCTGGAGATACAGTTAATTGCACGTTTTAGGAGTGACCACCTCATGGGGTGTTAAATGGTGGTTCTTGCTGGGTTGTGTTTGAAGACTTATGAGGGCCAAGGGCAAGCAATGCACCCAGTTATTCTTCAATGTGGTGCAAAGTTTAGATAGTTTGCTCTTGAGTAGGCTGCTGACCCTCTCCACAACGCTGTTGGCCTGTGGATGATACATTTAACACATGCAGTGCTTAATGCCAAATAGTGCTGTGATCTTTTTAAAGAGCTTGAAACGTGGCTGCACATTTGGCATCCGGGTATGTACAAGGATCTGCCTCAACCCATCATGAAAAAGGGCAGATTACAACAATCAAATACCGGAGCCCATTGCCTCTCCCACCCATGTTAGTGTAATCTATGTGTAGCTTGCAGAATGCCCCAATACGGTGGGGTAGGGTGCCCCACAAAGTTTGGAGGGCCATGCCTGTACTGAAACTTTGACAAGTGGTGTAGTGTATGACAATGTCAGTATGTGCTCTTGAATATTGTGCACAAACCAATCCTCTTGTATGTCAGCTGCAATGTGTTGCTTTGAGCTGTGGGAGGGGTGAAGTTGGTCAAAAGCTATTGTTAATAGTGCCTAAGGCATAACAGCTTTAGCAGTGCACTACTATCTCAACAACAAATCACTCAAAGATTGTTTTCACCCTCTCGTCATCCATAGTTCTTTTTCTTCATTTGGTACCTTGCCTTGCAATTCAATAAGCTGTGCAATAGGCATGGCTGTATATGGGGTGGCTTGCTGATTATTTGAAGGCGTGGCCACAACGTACTCGGCAGGTGTGGCTACCAAAAGATAAGCCGCTATTTTAGCCGATGCATCAGCGCCAGCATTTCCCAGTGAAAATGCATCTGTATTATGGTATGGGTGGCGCACTTAACGATTGCCACTACAGAAGGTTGGACAACGCGGATATCAATATGTCTAGCAATGCGCATGTTGAACTGGGGAACTGTCCTCTCTTCGGCAGACCCCTCCTTTTCCACTGGGACAGACCAGCATGAAGTGTTGTAGTGACGTATGTTGAATCGGAATAGAATTATATATTTCTATATAATTATGCAGCACCTCTGTGATGCCTGCAGCGCTTCAATGAGCACTACCAGCTCCGCTGCTTGGGCCGAGTAATGCACTGGCAATCTTTTCATAATCAGTGTCTCGCATTCACCTGTCTCGAGGCGCACTACTGCGATGCCAGTATGTCTTTGGCCCATCTCTTGGTCAATTGTTGCTGACCCGTCAACAAAGAGAACCTCTCCCTCCTCCAATGGGCTGTCCTTTGCTTTGGGGTTGCCATCTTCTTCCCTTTCGTATGTCACACAGTCATGGCTTGCTAAGTCCTCTTCTGTACATATTTCTGTCAAAAAGGTGGCAGGGTTCACTGCCTTGCATCGTACAACATAGATGTTTGGACATGAGAAGATGATATCATACGCTGTGCCTCTCTCAGTGGTCAGGGTAGATTTTGATCTCTCCAGAATG
The DNA here is from genome assembly GCF_040938575.1 of Ambystoma mexicanum. Classification (NCBI taxonomy): domain Eukaryota; kingdom Metazoa; phylum Chordata; class Amphibia; order Caudata; family Ambystomatidae; genus Ambystoma; species Ambystoma mexicanum. The sequence goes on from NC_090921.1 coordinate 312,418,822, forward strand.
GCGAATACTGAATGTTCCACATACAAAGTGACAGAGCATCCCATCACGATTGTGGAACTTTTTCTTGACAGCTGCAGCAAGTGCTTGCTCGCACGCAAACTGTCACTGCATCACTGAGTCTAGAGTGCCACTGTAATAGGCCAATGGCTTATAGCCCATTGTACTCATCTGGGTAAATACTGCAAGTCATGAGTTGACCGTTAGACTGTGAAAATATGTAGAATTCCTGTTTATAGTCTGGGGTGGCGAGCACCGGGGCAATTGAGATTATTTCTCTTTTAAATCATCATTGACCATTTTTATCATGTCTGCTGTCTATTCTATTTTGTTATTGCTTTTTTGGGTTTCTTTGAGGGCCTGCAGGAGTGGCCTGGTATATGCTGCATAGTCTTAAATTCATGCTCCACAGTAGTTACATAATCCTAAGAATGTTTGCATGTCGTTCACAGTGGTGGGTGGCGTGTGCAGATGCTGCTCGATCTGGTATTATCCTTTTGCTGTTTTCTGATATTAACTGTCCTAGATACAGAACTTCCTGCTGTCAATACTGTACTTTTGCTTTGTCAAACGTGTACCGCTTATGGGCCAGTAGTTACAGGAGTGTGATAGAGTCCCTCTGGTAGTGCTGTTCACTGTAACTACAAACAAGCAAATCGTACATGTACTGAATGATCGTACTGGGTACTTGAATGTTTCCTAAATCAGCATGCAATATTCTGTTAGAAATGCTTGGGCTCTCGCAGTACCCCTGAGGTAAACAAGTGTGTTTGAATCACATACCGCCATGCAAAAAGGCTGCCAGGTATTGTGATTCGGGGTGCAAGTGTATCGAAAAGAAGGCATTTTAGAACCACTACTGTTTCACCCAGGGTAGCACTGCTCTTGGTTTCAGTGTTATGTGTACTGGCGTCACGTCCTGTAAAAGCCAGACATCATGTGGATTGGTGGTCCACAATCGCGAAGGCACATATCCTAAGTCTGCTTCAATGAAGGGGCGTAGCCACAACAGCCATCAAGGGGCATTGCACTCTTCGATATTGCACCATAATCATGCAGGGGACACAAATCTGCAGCATCATCTCTCCATCACTGCCATTATTCTCAAACAATTCTGCATCTGTCACTTCCTTCAAGGGAACAGTGGGGTCAATGCAAAGCACTGTATGCCACTCGCACACATGCCTGTCTGTTCCTAGCTGTCAGGTTCTGTTTCACTAGTCTTTTGGTGTGTGTATCTTTGAGTGTGTGTAGAACCTTTCCATGTAGTTGGCTTAGCTTTAACTATCCGTGTGCAGTGTGTGGAGAGCCTCCCAAGCCAAGATGGAGGTACTCAGCAGTCATTCTGATTGATTGGAAGTGACACAAGGGCAGACAATGGGCATTCTAAACTGCCTTTCATCGTCAACAGCCCAGCTGAAAGGATATATTTCTTGGAGCGCCAGTTTTCTTGGCCTAAGAGGGCCTTCAGGGATAATTCACAAGCAGAGGCAGACTTCAGGAAGCATTGGAGCGTATCAGGTGGCAGAAGAAGTATCAGGAGTTCATATTGAAGATAAAAAGCTAAATGATTGATAAAAGCTTATTTTATCTTATCAGCAACTAATGAAAAGCTTAAAGAAACCAATATATATATTTTCTCCCATATTGTGTGGAGGTGGAGTTGTTTAACTGTTAAAAGTAATACATTCAGTAGTGAACTTCTTGCTCAATTAGTGTAGTGTTGATAAAAGACTTGCCGCTGCGAGTGTTGTATTGTTGCTAAGTGAAGAACGCTCGCATGGCGGCTCACTCAGCTGTTGCCTATGGTCAGCTGCTCGTAGCAGGCCTCGCGGTCCACGTTTTCAGCGGCTTTCTTTTTAAGCGTGAGCTTGTGCCAGCTAAATGTGCAGCTCCGTGTTGGTCGTGGTGTGCGGCGCATCTCAATTTTGTTCACTAGTAGAACCAAGGACTAGTGTTTGGTTGGCGCGAGGAGTGCACAAGTGTTTTTAAGAAGCAATCAGCTTATAAAGAATGTTGCTGTTTGTGTGCACGTTGATCTGCTTCGGGGTTTGTGGATTTTTGCGCGTGGGCACGGAAACAGTTTAATTAACTCTTGACTGAAGGTGTGCAGGTTCAGAGGCAAGGGATCGCTTGGGAAAGAGATGCACATGCGCGATGACTATAACTAAAACTAATACGGAGACTATTGCGCTTGTGCGCGGGTCCATGTGTTTGATCTTTTCTTACTTGAACTAAAGAAGGCAAACAAGTCTTTTGCACTGGAACGTCCTAAAAAAGGCTGACACTTAGGAAGTAGTAAAGAGTTGTTGATAAAATTGTAAATAGAGAATATTTCAAAAGGAAAACCATTACCCTTCTAAAAGAACTGTGGAGTGAATACTTTAAAATATTTTCTGTGCAATTCCCAATTAGAAAACAAACTCTTTAAGAAGAGAAGCTATACTGCAAAAGAAAAGGTTGGTGAAGCAGCAACAAGGGAACCAGGAGTTTCAGTTAAAGAATTAGTTCTCAGCTCAGCTTAGTTGTGACTTTCAAAGAAGGCTGCAGAAAGTACTAAAGTGAAGGTGGCAACCTAAATCCAAGAGTCTTACAAGTGATTTCCTCCTCTGGGCAATCAGTAGAGGAGTGCCAGGTTTGGTCAATTGAATAGCACTGTTATGGATGTTGGGGAGGTAAGCAGGTAATTAAAGATAACTTATTTTTAAGGGAATGTTATGTCTTTTTGGTCCACTCTGCAGGTTTTGAGACAGCAACTGAAGAAATCTGGTGTTTTCTTGTTTCATCAACTTCCCCTTTCCCCCGGGGGTGTACCATGTTCAGCTGTATATAAAAGGCTCGATGTGCTACACCTTAGGGGGAATGTCGGGGTTCAGCAGCTTCCGCAGACTTCCACTGCAGATCACAGCCTGACACTAGCACAATCACTTGTTTCAGTGACACCAACAACCCTTTTAAGTCTAGGGACAATATTGTGCCCTGCCACCAACTCGGGGGACACAACAGGATGAAAGATAAAATCTTTCAGCACTATCCAACAGTTTTTGGAAATCTGCGGCATTGCCTCCACAAGTACTGTTATTCTGTAGATAAACATGCCTGGGTACACTGGAATTCCACGGACCCCTACCTCCCTTACCATTGCATGTTTCACTACCATTGGTCTAATTGCGCACATTCCTGGTTTGGCGCAAACAATGCCTTGGTCTGTGAATGAGATTGTCATGTTCAACTTGCTGAGCAGGTCCCGCCCCAACAGGAGAGGTCTCTTAATACAATAAGGGAACACGCACCACCCTCCCTCCCACCTTTATATTCAGCTCTTTAGTATATAGAACCGTAAAATTAGACAAGAGTTTTGCCCGATAATGGGAAGTCCCCCTCACGGATGCATGATTTTGCAGCACCCGAATCAACTATAAAAATGAATTGCTTGTTTCATATCTCTGCCCCCATCAAGGTTTCCTCTTCAGGGTTGAGGGTCATTGACAGACCCGTACACACAAGAGTGTCTGTGGGCTGTCCTAGTCAGGCTATGTATTTGTCCCGGGAAACAAAAAGGGATTCCCCTCCACCACGGCTGCGCCTCAAAAAGGAACAACCACACCATTTGGTGCTCCGTTGAATGGGGTTGTGCCACCTACCTGCTGGAATGTGTGTTTTGGTGTGTGCTGTTGCCCTGTTTGATGCTGCTGCGCTGGTGGACCAGGTATTTGAGGGTGTACCTGGGTGTAGGCCTAGTGTATCTCATAGGGTACAGAAGTCATTCTGGGTGCCGACTCTTGTGGGGGTCCCTGGGGTAATGGGCCGTAGCTATACCCCATCCCTTGTCTGCTCCTGCATTCTCTCAAAAAATGTCCCCACTTCCCACAGTTCCAAAAACCCTCCCTTTGCTCCTCGAAACCAACCTCTTACTGACTGCTGTCCTTGTTGCCTCTGAGGGCCGGGGTACTGTGGACCCCCACTCCACTGTCCTTGTCCTCTATCCAACCGAACAGCAGCTATTCTAGCATTTGTAAACTCTTGAGAGTTTCCTGCCAATTCTGTCTGCACTGGCATCGATACTGACGCCTCCACAGTAATTTTAGCTAATTTGTTTTGTACCAGTTTTGCTTCCTCTGTTTGCTGCCTCTGTGCCGTTTCCTTGTCACGCTCCTTTATCCTCTTTCAAAGCGGTACTTTTATACTCTGTATTTCGATCCATCCCTTTGCCCTGCTGCCCACGATTTTGTCTAGTGCCTTTTGAACCTCTTTGGGCAGGACCTTTTTAACGATAAAGTTAGAAAATGGTATTGACTGGTCCCACAAGCTACCCATCTCTGCTCTCCACATTTCCTAAATCTTAAAAATAAACTGAGAGGGTTCTTCGTCATTGCCTAAAGTACATTACATTATCGATTGTAGGTCAGGCGTGTCAGGGAACGCTTGCCACTGCGTGTCCCATATTTGTACCCGAATATTGTTAAACGATGCTCCATCAAGTGCATCATTCCACAAAGTCACTCCCAGGTATCCTGCTTTTACCCACACATCCCCAGCCTGGTCTCCAATAGTCGCTACCGATAAGCTTCTTATGTCACCGGCTGTCACCTTTCGAATGCATAAATCCACTTGCACTCGCGTGAGGGGTGGGAGCACCTTGATCAGATTATTTAAATCCATCTGTGCCCATGGCACATATTGCGGCCTGCCGGCTCCTTTATGTATAAGGGGCATCTGCATCTTTGCCCTACCCCTATCAATCCTTTTTCCACTTCCTTTTTTTCTTGCTATTGCTATCCTGCCAAACCTGCTCCTTAACCTAGCATCCCACAAACTCTCGACCTGGTTTGTTCAGGCTCTTGCTCTGCCTCCTCTTCCTCTTCATCTTTGAACTCATCAACTGTGCTCCACCTGCCTTCCTCTCCTCTGCGAGATCCTGAATTCTCGTATTCTAGGCTGCCCATCCACCCACCCCTTCTCCTTCCTTCTCAATATGCACGTTCTTTATCACTGTGCTATCTATTCTGAACAAAAAGTCTACTGTTTTCAACCCATCTAATCCTTGCGCCACTGGTTTGTCTTTCTTTACTTCACTCTGTGCTGCCCGTAATCTGGTTAGTTCTGTTCGTGCCACTGCCAATGCCACTTCTAAGTCTCTCTTATTGATATCTGCATGTGCTGGGACATCCGGAGGGGATGCATATGGGATAGTGGGGCTGTCACCGTGGTGGATACATAAGTCGGGTTAGTATAACCTAATGAGGGGTGAGCTGTCAATGGATATATCCCCACACACTGCGCTCGTGCCCCGACCTCCTTTCCTGGACAGTCACCCATGCTATCCTTTTTCACTTCTCCCCCTCCTTCAGAGCCTTCAGTATCTTCAAACATTTTCCAGAGTTCTAATATTTATCTTCTTTTTTGTAATTGTTCCCCTTATATTTGGCTGTCAAAAATATGGACATGTATTCCACAATACCCTTTTACGGGAGCCTTGCTCTGGCCACGAGTGGGGCACCTCCTCCTCTTGTCTCCACCACCCATTGCTTGTGATACTTCTCGATTCCGTCACGATATAGTGGCAGGGCCTTATACATATAGTCTATAGATGTTTCTTCTCCCATTATATGATCCTTGCACCTCATTGCCTTTACACCGATGCCGTCAAAAAAGTCAGTCCTTCATCCCATCCTTCCCCTCAAGAAACAGTCAACAACACCTTACCCCCACCCTCTCCTTCGCACACCCCAACTCTCACATGCAAAACACACTACTACTTACACAACGCCCCTCCTCGACCCTCCACCAGAAACAGTAAAAACACAAACAAAACAAGCTAAAATAAAAATGACTGGTATCTCTGAGCCCACTCATTATGCGGGGCTCCTACTAGTTTCCTTTTTCCTCTGTTACACAATATACATTGTACCACCTTCTCACTGCACTTTGGAAGGATCCCTACCTTTTTGTTTTCCTTTTCTTAATATTCTCCTTAAACAATTAATAACACCAAAAAATAAAACAAACCACATCTATGCTACACCAACAACCTCGCTTTCCACGTGCTCACACCTTTCACACTTTCCCATGTACCCGTCCCCTACTTGTTATTACATGTTCACCCAAACTCCTCCGTCACTGGGTCGTAATAACACCAGCCTGCACTCTCCTCGGAGCCACGCCTGCTCCAAAGAGCAGACAGGAATTCTGCAGAGACGGCTCCTGTAAAAACACTCAGGAATACGCATTTTCCGGGACTGGTCGATCTAGGTGGGCACGGCCCCTCCTAAGAAGCGACCTGGATACCTGTGCAGACACGGGGGTTGCTGGGTCACGAAATTAAGGCATACCCCTAAATGCTCACACCGGAAACAATTACAACCCCTGTGGGAAAACGGTCCAAGAAACCCTCGCAAGGATAACAAGTGTTTATTTCTAAAACAAATTGGTGTGTCAGCAAAGGACTCTGCTGCCATGGAACGTTCAGCGGAAAAAGGGTACAAGCCGAAGCTTAAAAGGAGACACATCATCATAGGTCACGTTGTTGTATACAGTGGAAACACGTGTGGCTGGTTGGTGCAACCCTATACATGGACGGCCTGCTCCATAGGGTATGCTAGCTCATTGGTCCAAGCCGAGTCAATCCGTATTCCATCACGTTGGGTCTGCTGGGCTCATCGTCACCATGGATCCAAGGCCAAAGAAGCAATTGGCTAAATTTGCGAATAGTGCTACTTTATTATTATACAGTGCACCTGGCATGCTCAAAGGCTGGCACAGGGGGAGTCTCGAGGTTACACTAACGCACATGTACTTCACTCATCCCAATCGCGTCTCACAGCTTCCTCCCTCACTTTTGAACTATAATGTATCCTCGCATTACAAATCATGACATTATGAAATAAAGGTGGGGCCGACCTTGCTCTTAGATCTTTTGTGGTTGATTGTTATATGGTTGGTGGTCAACTAGTTTCTTGGAATTCAGGGGTCTCGGGACTAGGGCAGTTCTAGGGGCTGTAACACATAGTTGACTGGGAGGGGGTCGGAGGCCTGCTCTGGCCTTGTTGTGATAACACGTACACCAAGGCGCCCTGTACTGTCTTGTGTCTTTGCAGGGCACATTCTTCCTAGAACAAACATATTGGCAATAACTTTAGAACAAAGAAGGGTTTCTTTGGAAGTTTGCAACGTGGGCCTCTCTCATCATCGCTTGGGCCTATTCAGATTTCTCCTTCAAGCACGCAGCCTGTGTCTAACACACTAAATACTGCATGGCCATGCAGGCCCTATGCTTCTACTAAAGTTACTTAATATCTGCAAAATGGTGTCTGCTTATGTGCATGCTCTATATCTAAAACATCGACATTTAGTATAATACTATATGATCGTGTGAGGACCTTTAAGATGTCCCTCTCTCCCTGGTCTATTATAGTTCTTCCAATGAGGCTCACCTCACCCTAAAGCATCTAGGGGGGGTAGGATGGGTTCACTCCCTTCCCAACATTGGCCGAAAATACTACTCGATATTCCCTGGTTGCAATGCCACTTCCTGAAAAAAAGATTTTTGAAACAGAGCCATTAAGTAAACATCTGCTGCAATCGGCTGAAACTTTTCTATTTCAGATAACAACTTCAGCATTCCTGAAGATCTCAAGTGAAGGTTGATTACAGATATCACAATTTGAAGCAAGAATTCCACCTGTAAGATATCTTTGGAGCATAGGACTCTTAATTTCACAATTTCTTTAAAAAGATTGTGTGGTACCAGAAGTAAGTCTCAGACACAAGGGTGGCATGTTTTTGGGTATAGACTTTTATTGACCAAGAAAGGTTGGGAAAAAGGCCTCTCTATCCCTAAATATAAGAGGGATTTCTCTGCCTCAAAGTAACTAATGAAAACCATCAGCATGTCCAAAAGTAAAAGTCTGTCCCAGCCACGTCCCCAAAAGCTATTTCTGTCCCTCACTCTATAAACTAACAAAAAGGTCCAAGGTTCATCTCACTCTAAAGAAAATAGTGTTCATCAATCCAACAAAATGTTCTCAGCCAGTGTTCTCAGCCAAAAACAATGTTTAAGAAACAATGTTCCAATATTAGGCGATTGCGCCTTTTGCCTAGACTTCAGAAAGGACAAATGTCTTTCCAGTCTCTTCTCTTGAAATACAAAGTGGTCTTCCAAACAGTAAGTAAACACGTTTCTCAGTCTTAGGGTTTAAACCCCTTTGGTTCCAGCCTTCTATTTGGGTGAGAATCCCAGCACTACTTGAGGGGTCTTGGTGTACTCTCCTGCCAAACCCAGTTGTTTCATATATTCTCCTTCTTTCTTGTGCAGATCTCCAGCCTCTGTTATTTCTGAATATCTTTGGGATCCCAGACCCTGATATCCTTAGTCAGGTGCAGGCCCAGACTCACAATATAACTTCAGGCTCACTTGGTTTACTCTCCTGCCAAACTGATCATTCTGTGAGGGGTCAGAAATGCGAGACAGAGAATTTTCACCTGTAGCCATTTTATTAAATAATAAGGGTGTGATAAACACCTTGCTTGCCCTAACCTAACACAGATTTCCCTACCTGTCAAACTAAGACTGATAGAAAACATTCCAATGCATGTGTCTTCAAACTTGTTTGGCTGGGTCCCCCCTTAGCAAAATGTGGGCAGGCCGGGGCCCCCCAAAAATGCCAATAGGAGACAGTAAGTCCAAATGGCTATGAACTATAATGTGCCGTCACTGCACCGTACTCCGAGGATAGCCCCTGGGCGCCCCCACCTGCACCGATCAGTCTGTGGGCCCCCTCATCCCATTCCTTACCCAGTCCCTGGGCTCTCCCCACCCTGGTCCCACCAATGTCCCTCAGCTCTTCCCACCCTGCTCCCAACACTATGCCATGGCTCCCCCCCATCCTGCTTCCTCCACAGTGCCTGGGCTCACCCCACCATGCTCTCAGCACAGTCCCAGAGCCAGTATGGCTGGTGAATTTTTTAAGTGCAGGGGCACAATTATTTCTCCCAGATATCCCACAGCAACCGAGCTTAGCGAGGGAACCCAAGCCAATCAAGGGATGTTTGGGGGGTTCTCACTCCGTTCATTTTTTTAAAATAATGGGTTAAAATGTTGCTCTTTACAGCATACTTTAAAAAAACATGAGGTAAAAACCCCAACATTTTGCAATTGGCGCTGGGGGCCCAGAGCGCAAGCAAGGTATTTTTTACCCATTCCCTGGGCCTCACAGCGCCTAACAAACACACACAATGAAAGTGATTATGTGTGTATGCAAGGCTGGGGTGCCCAGGGGGAAATCATGGTATTTTCTGTTTGACATCTATAATAGATGTCCAGTAAAAGAATATCATCCCTGTCCCCAGGGCTCCACAGTGTCTCAGAAGGAGAGCCGATTTTGACACGTGGGTAGGAGGGTTGTGCAACAAAGGCATTTTTAAAATGCCTTTGTTGTACCTGCTGCACCTGCCCAGTGCTCTCCCAGGCCAGCTTTTTCTTTCCTCCCCAAAAAATATTTATTTGTTTTTTTACTTTTCAGGATGGGGGCCCGTGCCCCCTCTCCGTGGAAAGCGGCTTTGCCACCTCATGGGCACACCCCACAGTTTGAAGACATATGCTCCACTATCAAAGGGTATCTGTCCCTCACACTTATATATACAACAAAATTATACAGGTATCACATAACCATGTATCCTTGTAACCAGGGTTGGAGCCCCTTCGCATAATTTTCCAAACCCAAAGTTCCAATCAAGAAAGTTCTTTTTAATAGTTAAGTTCTGCTCCGAATTTAAGACAAAGTTCTTTTACTCCATGAGTCTTTCACTTGGCACTTAGATTTTCGTATTGTTAAACAAGATTTATCACTCTTCACGATTGCCCAAGGTTTCAATAAGCTCTTGCTTAATACACAAAAAAGACTTTGGGGGTCATTCCGAGGTTGGAGGTAAGGGAAAAACGATTCCGGTAAAGGATTACCGGCATCGCTTACCGCTGCGGGCTATTCCAACCAGCCAACCAGCTATTAGCGGCACCATAAATAACTGCGTCTAATAGCGGCATAGGCGCAGGCACGCGGCCCGTCATACCGGCAATTGCGGCATGCCCTAAACTGGAGGACATCACAAGTCAAGCAGACATGTAAATACCGGCTTCTTGAAGGCGCTAAAAGTGGATACCGGCATGCCATAATTACCGGCATCGCGGATCAACCGTAAAATGCCATGTGCAGTGTTCCCAACTGCCACAGGTGCACACCATCAGCACAGGTGGAGGCAATGGAGTCTGGGCCTGTACAAAAGGAGCACACCCACACACCACACCCCTTTCTACACCAAGATCAATCCAATAGTAGCATCAATACTTCGGCTGAAGGACAGGCTTGCATTGCAACACCACCAAAAACACCAACAGCAACAGCAGGCACCACAGAGGAGACGCAGCAGGAGAAGGAGGGTGAGACAGGCCCAGCATGCCCCACCAGTGAAGCCAGCGTAACCACGCATGAAGCCCCCCATCCCAAATATCAGAGCCAGTCCTTCCAACCCAACCCCAGAGCAGAACCACACCCTGTACTGTCTGGACCGGGACACCATCAACACCATGGTGGACATAATACACGATTGTCAGCCTCATTGAAATATGCACCGCTATCCCCCTCTACTGAAGGTAGTGTCGGTGCTCCACTTCCTTTCCACAGACACCTACCAGCACACAGTGGGGCACATGCATGGCATATCACCACCCTTATTCACTTGCATCCTGAAGCAAGTGCTGGCTCCCCTCCTCAAGCACACAACGGAATACATATCCCTACCACGGACTCCCCAGGAGATTCTTGAAACAAAAGGTGGCCCCCATGCACTGGCAGGCATGCCAAATTGTATAGGTGCCCTTGACTGCACCCACGTGGAGTCTGTGGCCCTACATGCCATGAAGGTGGTTAATCGCAATCGCAAGCAATACCACTCCAACAAGGTGCAGATGGTATGTGACGCCAGCAAGATCATCACACATTGTTGTGCCCGATATCCCGGAGCTACCACAGGAATGCTGCATGTCACCATGGGAAAAATCAGCGCAGAATGCCTAACATTGCAGAGCCTATTGCCAACGCTCCCCATCAGAAAATCTTACAGAACGCTAAACATCACTAAATGGACACAGACACAGCTGTATGCGTACACAATGCATGAGCAACAAGACGGCAGAGCACACCGTCTATCATCTTGAAGATGCAACCCACGGCATTATTCCATGGCACAGGACACATTGAGGGCATAAAAATGGCGTGCATACAACGAGGGACATGTGCATGTGGCCAACGATATTCTGGCGGCATGTATATCCGACGCAACGTGCCCCTGCCCCCTGACATTGAACTGCAACCACCTGATGATGTTGAAGGGGATGAAGAAGAAGTGGCTGCACATCATTGCGGTGCCGATGCACAGGAGGGATGTGCTGTGGGTCAGTCAGTGATTGCACAATATTACTGACACACATGGCTGCAGAGGGTGACATGATAGTTTGACAGAGGGCACTGGGTGTGGGGGTACATGCACACTATGCACTGTATATGAATAAATGGCACATGCGCAATGATGAATGTCCACTCAGGTCTTGCTTTTGACACAATGGGTGTATTGAAATTAACAATGAAAACGATGCAATAACCATTCACTCCTCCCCACAACTCCCCCACACATGTCCCAACAAGTCTCTAATGCCTTCATCAGGCTGGCCAGACAATTTTTTAGCACTCCCTGGACCTGGTGGTGGCATGTATGGCCAGCGCAGGGTGCGCGACGACCTGCAGAGTGGGCTGGTCTTGGTAGAGCTTGTTGAGGATGGTGTGGACGCCTGCTCAAATTGGGTTGCCGGATGTTCTGACTCTATGGCATTGGCTATGCGGCTGAGTACCTGCCGCAGGGCGGATACCTCTGTTACGCTCACCTGGTATCCACAGGGACGCCACCCAGCCAGTTGGTCGTTGGTGCCCTTGCCAATGATTCCCTGGTGTAGTCTCGGTGTCGATGGGATTCCGCCTGGAAATGAAGACTATATTAGGACTGGGCGACCAAGGTAAATTTTCCCCCACCTCCCTTGTATTTGCAGCCCCTTCAGGTTCTCTTCTCATCTGGTTGTCGGAATCTGTGGGCTCTCCGTCCTGCTCTCTGGGCAGGGGCATGTTGTCTTTTGTGGGCGCGGGCGGTCCAGTTACTTCACTGACTGCTGCCCTTGTAGTGTCTTTCAGGTAGGTCTTATTGCGATTGATGGCGTCTTAATTCTTGCATGCCTTTTCTCTGTTCTAAATGTCTCTTTTTTTATCTCCCTAGGAGGGCGGAGTGTCCGCTTGGAGAACTGGATATGGTGGTTCTCACCGGGAGATGATGACGCGCCATAGCGCTATGATGCGGTAAGGAGGCGCTTTGCGTAGTGCAGCAATGTTTTGTCCTCCCTGACCTCTGCTTTTCTCTTTTCATAGGTCGCGGTGAGTTCCCAGCGTAGATGGAGTTCCGGAGCTATGCCGGCCGAAAAGCAACCAACCAGGTAAATATTTAAGCGCTTTGTGGTTGTAATGTCTCCACTACCTCCTTTAATGATGTCTTTCTCCTTTTCTCAGGTCCTTCGATCCGGGCGGTGAACTCCACCAACAGAGTGCCCAGGAGCTGCGAGCAGTGAAGGATGATGAATGCAGGTAAGATTCTGCTGCTAACGATGTTCTTGGTTTTTCACCAGGCTCGTGAGAAAGCTGGACACGGTGAGCGTCACATTGCTAGAAGCAAAGTAACGCGAAGCGTGTTGTCTTGTTCAGGTGTGGTTTAAATAGCCACTGTAAAGTAGTCCCTAGGCCACCACACCCAAAACACTAGACCGCATAGCTTGGTTCTAGAAACCAAGCTATGTGGATGCATCCATGTTGGCTGAAAGCCTAAATAAAGTAGTTCCTCAAGCAGATGTCTGTCCTTACTGATGAGCATGGCGCCAAAGGCGCCAGGACTGGCCCCAAGAGGGCCTGAGAAGTGGATGCCAGGCCTTATTAGTGATCAGAGCCCTGATTCCACCTGGCCAATGGGCTTGCCAGTGGGGATCAGGGCTGAGAGTCGTGACAGCACTCCTCCCCCAAGCCCCCAAGTCCCCTCCCAAGGTGTGTCTCCTGCCTGGTCCAGGTTTAGTTGGGAAGTTCTGATGTAACTTCTTAATCAGACGTGGTGCATGGATGTTCTCACTGGGTTCCCAGGATCTATCTTGAGGCCCAAACCCCTACCAGTCGATGAGATAGTACAACTTGGCTCTAGAGTACTTAGAGTCCAGGATGCCCTTGACTTCGAATTCTGGTTCTCCATCTATTAGGATAGGTTGATGTGGTGTCTTGATTCGTGTAGCGGGTTACACTGGTTTTAAGAGGTACACAAGGAATACCGGATGGATTTGTAGATTAGGTGGTAAATCCAATTTGACGGCTGCCGAGTTGATAATTGCCTTGATGGTATAGGGTCCCAAATATCGAGGATGGAAGGTCCGGGTCCCTTTGATGGGTACGTATTTGGCGGCTAACCAAACCTGGTCTCCTACTTGGTAGTCTGGGGCCTTTTTCCGATGCTGGTCGGCGAAGTGCTTTTGTTTTTCTTTAGCATGAATAAGATGTTCCTTCGCCTTTCTGAATGCCTGAGTGATTGGTTGTATGAAGAGTCTTTACTGCAGGCATTTCCAAGCTGGCAGGAAGGTCACGTTCTGATGTATGTGGATGTCTGCCATACAAGGTGTAAAAAGGTGTTTGGCCCGTGCTAGAATGTACGGAGTTGTTATATGCATACTCGGCTATCCACAGTAAGTCCTTCCAAACTCTCAATTCATGGTGCAGCATGCACTATAAATACTGCTCGAGGGTCTGGTTGGTCCTCGGTTTGGCCGTCTGTCTGGGAGTGGTGACTGGTGGATAGCCGGACGTCAATCTGTGCCATTGCGCAACATTTTCTCCAGAAATTGGATATAAATTGGCTGCCTCGATCGGAGACCAGAACTGATGGAAAGCCATGCAGCTTGACAATGTTTTCCAGAAATACTTCTGCTATGGTGGATGCGTCCGGGAGGCCCTTGAGAGGAATAAAATGTGCCATCTTTGAGAACAAATCCACGATTACAAGAATGGTGTTAAAGCCTTGACTCAGTGGCAGATCAGTGATAAAGTCGAGGGAAAGAGTGTACCATGGAGTGGGAGGGATGTCCAGTGGTTGTAGGAGATGCAATGGTTTCTGTTTCTGTAATTTATTTTGTGCACAGATGCCGCAGGACTGAACATACTGGACAATGTCCTTACGCCAGGTAGGCCACCAAAAGTTATTTTTTACCTTGGCTAAAGTTTTAGCGATTCCAGGTCCAGGGTGTCCTTTGATCAGAGAGTCGTTATAACCTGAAATGATATGCTGTTGTAACTCCTTCTCGGGTACATATAGCCGGTCCCTAAAATAAGGTAACTGATCCTTGATGTAATATTGTTCTCCTTGAGTGTGCCATGTGAGGAAAGCATCCGGATTCATTGACTGTCGAATTTTGTTTTGTAATTTCGGCTTGTGATAATGCTGTTGTGATACCCAAGAGTTTGTCTTCAGGTATGATGGGTCTGGAGTTTTGTACACAGTTTCATCGATGCCCATTCGAGATAAGGCATCAGCTTTCCCATTCTTGACCCCTGGTCGAAAGGTGATCACATAGTCATATTCGGCGAAGAAGAGGGCCCACCGTAACTGGCGTGAAGACTGGGCTTTTTCTGTTTTGAGATGTTGCAGGTTCCAGTGGTCTGTGATCACTGTAATGGTGTGTTTAGCTCCCAGAAGACAGTGTCGCCACGCCTTGAAAGCGGACTTGATGGCTAGGAGTTCTTTGTCCGTAATAGCATAATTGATTTCCGGGGGTGAGAATTTTTTTGACCAGAAGGCCACAGGATGCAGCTGGCCAGTTTCTGGGTCCCTCTGTGAAAGGACCGCTCCCATTGCCATACTGGAAGCATCAGTTTCTACGACATAAGGGAGGTCTGGACGCGGGTGCCGCAGGATTGGAGCAGAGGTGAAGCTTTTTTTCCGTTCCTTAAAGGCTCTTTCTGCTTCCTCAGTCCAAGCAAACTTTGTATTGCTCTTCCGTAGCAGTACTGTGATCAGGTGCACAACCTGAGAGAAGTCTGGGATAAACCGGCGGTAAAAGTTTGCAAAGCCTAGCATGCTCTGTATCCCCTTCAGAGATGTTGGTGATGACCATTTTAGAATAGCGTCAACCTTATGAACGTCCAATCTGATGCCTTTCGGCAACAGGATGAAACCAAGGAATTGTACTTCGGTGACATAAAAAAAACATTTCTCCAGCTTTGCATACAAACGATGTTGGCAGAGCTTGGTGAGGACTGAACGAACATGCCTGATATGATCTTGTTTTGAGGCTGAGCAGACCAAGATGTTATCAATGTACACTAAGGCGCAAACGTCAATCAGTTCTCTCAAGACATCATTCATGAAATATTGAAATGCTGCGGGAGCGTTACATAAGCCAAAAGGCATGACTTGATATTCAAACAAGCCATATTTGGTACGGAAAGCGGTTTTCCCCTCATCTCCGCTTCTGACCCGGACCAGGTGGTGTGCTCCCCGAAGATCTAATTTGGTACAGATCTGGGCATCTTTGACTTGGTCTAGCATTTCCGGGATAAGAGGCAAGGGGTAGCTGTTGTTCACGGTTATCTGGTTTATTGCGCGGTAATCAATACAGGTCCTCAAGTCCCCTTCCTTTTTCGGTACGAAGAACAAAGGATTGGCTGCTGGGGACTTAGATGGACGGATAAAACTGTTTGCAAGGTACTGGTCCAAATAGGATTTCAGGTGAAGCTTTTCTGGTTCGGTAAGAGCGTAGATCCTGCCGCAAGAGATTTGTGCCCCAGGAATAAAGTCAATTTGACAATCATAAGGCCTATGCGGTGGCAATAGGTTAGCCTGGTCTTTTTGGAATACGTCCTGAAAGACACGATATTCATCTGGAAAAGTATTAGTTACTCCCAGAGTAGAGGCTCTAGTATTGGAAACACAGGAGTCGTGTTCCGGGTCAGGAGAGTAGCAAGTCAAGGAGCAGTTGCTGGAGAAGGTTAATTTCCGTGCCCGCCAGTCTATCAAAGGGTTTTGAGCAACCAACCATGGCATCCCTAGTATCAACCGGAATTGAGGTGCCTTCCCGATGTCCATCCTGTCACAGCAAGGTTACTACTGCTGTGCACTGGGTTACTGGTCTGGGGGCGATTTCTGTCCCATCCACGCTAGTCACCTTGTCCCTGGAAGACTTAGAACACAAAGGGAGCCCCATCTCTGCTGCCAATTTTTGATCTATATAGTTCCCAACTGCTCCGCTGTTGATGTACGCTTCTATGGCATGCATCTTTGACGATTGGTGGTGATTTATTAAGATCACGGGTATCGCAAAGTGTGAGGTCAGTGGTTCTTTCTCATCACTCGACAAACTGACCTCTACGGTTGCCGAGCTTGGTAGTTTTCCGATTCCTTAACTTCATCCTTTTCTGTGTCCCCAACTGTCCTCCTTGGGGGTTTTATTGGGCAGTCTTTCAGAAAATGTCCTGGTTTTCCACAATACAAACAAAGTTGCTGTTGTCTTCTTTTATCCCGCACTTGTTTTGTTAATGGAGGTCGTATCCCTCCGATCTGCTTGGGCTCTACGGTGTTGTCTGCCCCCCGTGGCGCATTGTCTTTAGGCCGAACATAAACTAATCGAGAGTCTGCTTTGGACTGGTCTGCTTTTCGGTCCTGCAACCGATGGTCTAGCTGCACGACTAGATTTATAAATTCGGTGCAGTCTCTGGGGGGATCAACTACCTGGGCCAAGACGTCCTTTAATTCGCCTCGTAAGGCTCGATGGAATAACGTGGTTCTTTTGTTTTCTGGCCACCTGGCTTCAGCAACCAGTCTATTGAAAGTCGCAATGTATGTTAACAAGTCTTGGTTCCCCTGCCGGAGGGATAAAAGTTTGTTATCCACTGCTTGTTCCTGGGTATGGCGAGCAAACAGTGTTTCCATTTCTCTCTGGAACTCCCCATAGTCCTGTAACAAAGGATCATTATGGGTCACCAACGGCACTGACCAATCCGCTGCACTTCCACTCAAGTATGATAGGATGAAAGCTACCCAAGCTTGGTCATTTGAAATGCCCTAGGGCGACAAAGGAAGTGAAGGCGACACTGATTTATGAATGCTGCATACTTCTGTGGGTCGCCCGAAAACCTTTCTGGTGGTGCCAGGGGAACTGTTCCAGCCAGCGTGATCTGTACTGGTGTGGGGGTATAAAATGGTGAGATAGGATTTTGCATCGGTGGATTTCCTCCATGCAGAGGGGTCTGCCCTGCCTGCGATTGCAAGACTTGTCTGCTGATTTCGTAGGTGCGCTCTTAGGTCACTATTAGGTCTCTCTGGAGTGCATTAGTCTCTTGTCGGGCTGAAAGAACCTCAGCACGAAGGTCCCCCTACAATTGGGCCAATTGGTAGATTTCTCATGTTTCCATGGCGCCCAGGTGGATTATTTATGTGAGGCTTTGTGTTCTGTTACGCTCACCTGGTATCCATGGGGATGCCACCCAGCCAGTTGGTCGTTGGTGCCCTTCCCAGTGATTCCCTGGTGTGGTCTCGGTGTCGATGGGATTCCGCCTGGAAATGAAGACTATATTAGGATTGGGTGACCAAGGTAAGTTTTCCCCCACCTCCCTTGTGTTTGCAGCCCCTTCAGGTTCTCTTCCCACCTGGTTGTCGGAATCGGTGGGCTCTCCGTCCTGCTCTCTGAGCAGGGGCACGTTGTTGTTTGTGGGTGCGGGCGGTCCAGTTACTTCACTGACTGCTGCCCTTGTACTGTCTTTCAGGTAGGTCTTATTGCGATTGATGGTGTCGTAATTCTTGCATGCCTTTTCTCTGTTCTAAATGTCTTTTTTTATCTCCCTAGGAGCGCAGAGTGTCCACTTGGAGAACTGTATATGCTGGTTCTCACCGGGAGATGATGGTGCACTATAGCGCTATGATGCAGTAAGGAGGCGCTTTGCGTAGCGCAGCGATGTCTTGTCTTCATTGACCTGTGCTTTTCTCTTTTCGTAGGTCGCGGTGAGTTCCCAGCGCAGATGGAGTTCCGGAGCTATGCCGGCCAAAAAACAACCAACCAGGTAAGTCTTTAAGCGCTTTGTGGTTGTAATGTCTCCACTACCTCCTTTAATGATGTCTTTCTCCTTTTCTCAGGTCCTTCGATCCGGGCGGTGAACTCCACCAACAGAGCTGCCCAGGAGCTGCGAGCAGTGAAGGATGATGACTGCAGGTAAGATTCTGCTGCTAACGATGTTCTTGGTTTTTCTGCAGGTCCGGAATTCACCAGGCTCATGAGAAAGCTGGACACGGTGAGCGTCATGTTGCTAGAAGCAAAGTAACGCAAAGCGTGTTCTGTTGTTCGGGTGTGGTTTAAATAGCCACTGTAAAGTAGTCCCTAGGCCACCACACCCAAAACACTAGACAGCATAGCTTGGTTCTAGGAACCAAGCTATGTGGATGCATCCATGTTGGCTGAAAGCCTAAATAAAGTAGTTCCTCAAGCAGATGTCTGTCCTTACTGATGTGCATGGCGCCAAAGGCGCCAGGACTGGCCCCAAGAGGGCCTGAGAAGTGGATGCCAGGCCTTATTAGTGATCACAGCCCTGATTCCACCTGGCCAATGGGCTTGCCAGTGGGGATCAGGGCTGAGAGTCGTGACAGCACTCCTCCCCCACCCCCCCCAAATCCCCTCCCAAGGTGTGTCTCCTGCCTGGTCCAGGTTTAGTTGGGAAGTTCTGATGAAACTTCTTGATCAGACGTGGTGCATGGATGTTCTCACTGGGTTCCCAGGATCTATCTTGAGGCCCAAACCCCTACCAGTCGATGAGATAGTACAACTTGGCTCTAGAGTACTTAGAGTCCAGGATGCCCTTGACTTCGAATTCTGGTTCTCCATCTATTAGTATAGGTTGATGTGGTGTCTTGATTCGTGTAGCGGGTTACACTGGTTTTAAGAGGTACACAAGGAATACCGGATGGATTTGTTCTAGAAACCAAGCTATGTGGATGCATCAATGTTGGCTGAAAGCCTAAATAAAGTAGTTCCTCAAGCAGATGTCTTTCCTTACTGATGAGCCTGGCGCCAAGGGCGCCAGAACTGGCCCCAAGAGGGCATGAGAAGTGGATGCCAGGCCTAATAAGTGATCTGAGCCCTGATTCCACCTGGCCAATGGGCTTGCCAGTGGGGATCAGGGCTGAGAGTCGTGACAACCTTCTCGCACAGGCGGCTAGTATGCTCTGCAAATATCTTCCCATGGAGGAGGTGTTGTCTGTGATTGTCTTGCCTAGAGAGGCTATGTTCTCCCCCCACTCCTGCCTTGACTGGGCATTGTCCTCCATGAACTGCCGCACAAGGGCAGTCAGCTGCTCAGAACGCTGCGGCCCTGCGGGTGCACCTGTGGAGGTGGACGGTGCCTGGGTGTCATGCTCGGCCTCACTGCTCTCCACTATGGGACTACTGGCCCCTTGAATTAACTCCCCCCCAGACTGCTCCGGGGTGGTGCTGTGGTCTGACTCAAGAGATGTGATTTGGGGGGATGGCAGTGGACTGGGCGTGCGGGACAGTTCTGAGGAATCGTCCTCCACGGGCACCCAAACCTCTTCCTGTGCCTCTTCCTCAGCCTGGGGTGCTGTGGCTGTCACCTCCCCAGCCAGACTGGACTCTGCCGAGGGTGGAGCCTCTGCTGTTTCCTGTGGCTGTGCAACAGGTGTTGGCGTTTCCGCCTCAACGGCCCTTGGCAGCACCGGTGGCCTGCCAACCTGAGGTGTCTTCGATGGTGGTGCACGGCAGGCCTTGGGTTGGCCCTTCGAGGTTGAGGGCCGGTTGGCCTCATCCCGGGCCCTCTTCCGGGGTGTGGTTTGCTGTGTGGTTGAGTCCTGGGCATTGCTGTCATGGTCTGAGCCTGTGGGGGTCAAAGAGAGGGACGGCATTAGTGATGTTTTGATAGGCATCATACATACATTTGTACAATTGCTCATCCACACAATCGAGGGTAATAGGCATTTGTGTTTTGATGAACACATTGTTTGATACATGGGTGGGTGATGCAGGCATACGTCGGTGTACTCATGTTGAGCAAGACTTATGGTATGTGACATGCATATTTGTTGGGGTCTGCATGCAGTGTGACTTATGGCATTTACATTTTGTGTGGTATGTGTCAGGTACGGCATTGCCTTACTCCAGGCATCTGCATGTGTCTGTGATGCGTCCAACAACTTTGTTGGGAGTGTGTGTGTGTGTTGGCCCATGGCTTGCCTCTTTGGACAGACATATTGGTTGACTTTCATCAGACTCTTCATTACAGCGTTTTCTTAGGGCACTCACCTCCATCCGCCGATGTTGTGGCGCCACACTCCATATCTCCGACACCTTCTATGTCCTCAATGCCAATCAGGCTGGCACAGATGTCCTCCCATCGGGACAGCTTGATGGGGGAGCCGGCTCCTCTGCCTGTTGCCATTGCCTGGCTCCTGTTGGCAGAGAGTATGTTCCGTACTCGCAGCCGCAAGTCGTCCCACCGCTTCCTGCAGTCTTTTATGGTGCGTGGGGTGTTCCCGACTGCGCTCACTTTCTGCGCCACAAGTGCCCAGATCTCTTTTTTGCAAATGATGGCCTCCCTCTTCATGCTCTGGGCAAACACAATGTCAGCATGTTCCTGCAGGGTCCCAGCTAGCATCTCCAACTTGTCTTCATTGAAGCGCTCCTTGCACTGGCAAGAGGCGCCCTTCTTAATAGCCTTTGGCATTGTGGTGTGTTGGAGGATGAGTTTCCACGAACAGCAGTGTCCCAGAGGTACTGTGTGCTGAGTATGGCAATGGATTGTTTTTGAAGATGGCCGCCGTGATCCTTCCCGTTCCTGTGCGATGACGCTACTTCCGGTTCCGCTTATTTACGGTGACCGTTATTAGCAGTCACCGCTAATAGCGGTGGCCGCTAATGCCGCATTGGTTCATGCCGGTAGTGCAATCTGCGCTATGCATGATGCCACTAAGGGCATTTTTCGTGCCTTTAACGGCATGGCGGTAATGCCCTTACCGGCATGGCGCAAAGTTTGTGCCCGCGAAGTCGTAATAGTCCTTTATTAGCGGGCTCTTGACTACACAGACATACTATTTGTGCCATACCGCTAAGGACAGTTACTTACCTCCAACATCAGAATGACCCCCTTTGTCTTCGAACTTCTATCAGCATTCAATATAACTTCTCTTGAAAGACAACCACTTGTACATTTCTTCTTCATAAACAATTAAGTTTTGTCAGGATGATTTTAGCACATTTCATCATAACACATTAGTGGACCTGCCAGTATCTTTCCACTACAGCCTTCCACCACACTGCAGTACTTTGAATAGTTTTCTTCCTGGATCACTAACCTGCCAGGACTAACCACTAATAGCCCCTTTCCTGGCATACTCGTCTGCCAGGATAAAACTACTACTACTACTAAAAGTACTCTGTGGTGAGGCTTGCACTGCTTAAGACTTTCCACACTTAGATCCTCAATATGGAACGTTAATCAAAGAATACTGCTTTTTGAAAAAGTCTTTAACTTTCATCAACAACATGGGGTTTGTAAGGAAGGCATGGTATCAAACAGTAAGACAGACACAAGTGATCACAGTTCAACTTCAATTGGGTTTAAAAAACGCCTATCTAATCCTAAATCGAAAGATGGGACCAAGCTACGACCATCAAATAATTACACAGTCCTAAGCGAGTCTGTCAAAATACAAGGGCCTATTACAATAAACCTGTTGCCAATCCTTACTTCTAATTACAAATAGTGTGGGAAACAAAGAAAAGTGTTCAAGAAATTATATGTCTGGACATTTAAGTAGTTGGGTTCCCTTCGCCACATTTTTTGGACCGGAACAAGGCGGCACAAGCTTAGCACACTCGAGCTCAGCACACTCTCTGGCTTCTCTAGCATGAGGATGCAGTTCAATAATTCAACATCAGGGCATTCTGTGCCAAAGTCTCTTTGTCATTCAAAGCCTCTTATTTCAGAGGGCCTGATGCAACATGACAACATGTTAAAGTTACTTTCTTCTCAGGATTTTCACTTAAACAAATGCTCAGGTGATTTACTGTTCACACTGGTCCCCCTGTGCCAGCATCAGACCCACTTTTACACCAGAACCTTCAATCGGTCTCCCTCTGCCGGGCTCGGACCAGATTCATGTACTTTCCCAAACTTTCTCATCAAGATCAGACTTTAAACTGTGCGCAGGATTTTGCTTGACCCGTCGCAGGACCACTTCCATTCACATTTATTTGTTCTCTTTCCATTGATCTCCCTCTGCCGCGCTTCGGTCAATGTTATCTATTTTCGTCACTTCTCAGCTGGATACCTTACAGAGACTTCGATTGAGCACCTACGCGGTGCTGCACCACTCGGTCAAAGGTATTGTAGCTTGCTTTAAAGTTCAATCGCTCGCCGCTGTTTCACTTCATTTGTGTCTCTAATCACAGGTGTTTTAACAATGTCTGTTCCAGCGCTCACCATACAATGTTACTGCTTGCAACCTTGGCTTCAACACAGACCGGACTTGTATCAGTCTCACCAACTCACCGGCTGTGTTGACTTCACTGATGCTGCTTTGTTCTTGGAGCCAAGGAAGGTACCACGGCAGCTGGTGATTCTCCCCACCTTAATTATTGATGCGCGAGTATCTCCGACACATAATACAGGATTCTTCAGACTGGTTTCCCGGTCTTATGCTTTCTATTCTCTAGGTCTTTGGAAAGTAATGGTTCCTTGTTGAGAAGGTCAAGGGAATGTCCCTCCTTGCAATCCCCTTGGGTCTTGCCGTCTTTCCTCTCTTCCTCAGCTGCCACCTCAAAACTGCTGTTTCCTTGTGTGCTTTGCCTAGCTCTGAGTGTGCTTTCGTGCTCCACCTTTTATCCATGTGGGGAAGTGTAATGGTAGTCAGGTGTGAGTGATTGTCGATATTTGCCTGATCTCGTCTGACCATAGTATTTTAACATGTCAGATACACGGCTCAGGTGTTAGTCTGTTTTTTTCCTTATAGCGGGCTGTCTGTGAGAAAGTGTTTGTATAGTAAAAAGGGGGTCACAGGGTAGACTTCCGAAATATCCTACGGGATAGGGTGGGGTAAAGCTGTCACAGGGAAGGGGATCCCACTCCCACTCCCTGGAGACCCCTAAACCAGGTGATCCTTCCGCACTGGTCCAACCCCAGGAACTGGATCCAAAAGTGATGGCCGAGTCCTGGCCACCTGGATGACAGATCCCCGGGGACTAGTGGGTGAGACACCTTCTGGTTTCTCACATGCCCTTCCCCTATGCGAGGTGGATATGCTTGGTCCTTTCCTAGGTTCTTAGATTTGAAGATCCTGGATGGAACAAGAGGCAAATATATCCAAGGACTCTCGCATAGTCCAGGAGTTACTTTTCTTTCGCTCTGGTAGAGGTGAGGTGTTCCAGTGTATCTCGTGGATGCATCCCATAAACTTGCATCAAGGGGCTGACTCTGGAATTAGGTGCTCTCCATATTTTCGTGGAAGGGTTTTTGTGAATGGTAGGCTCAAGGGGTTCTGTCTCCATACACTCGAATACAGGAGAGGTTTGTGAGTAACAGTTGGAGTGCCAATGGTCTTGGGGTACAAATTCCCTATGGGGAATCGAAAGCTCCTGCAAGAGAGTGGAGAACGCAGGGAAGTCCCTTCCCACAACTACTACTTCGGGAGCCCAGAAATGATGGCTGATGATACCAAACATGACTCTCCCCTGATGTTAATGTGCACAGGTATTTTGGGGTATATTTCGTTATCCCTGTGTACACAAGTAACTCTAACTAGGGTTGCATTTTTGAGGTCTGTTGTTGTAACCAAATCGGCCCTGATAGCGGTCTGTTTGCTACGTGAATCGATTAATACTTACCATGGCTTTTTCATATGTAAAGTAGGTGGAAGATTGACATAAAACATATACTAAAGGGTTCCTAGATCTTCGGGTTCGTCCCACTCTTCCCCACTTAGTGTCATGATTCCTGCCCCTCATGTCCCCAGCCCTCCAAGATGTCAGGCTGGAGCCGGGCCACGATCACCTACAGGCCCTGAAGGGCCACTCCATCCCTCCAAAGACCCACTTGGAGTCAGACTTGGCGCTTGTGGCACCAGACTCACTCCCTCCCATAGGATAACATTGGGGATTGGACTTGTAGTGCATTGATGGGGACAAGATGGACCACATATTTCAGTTCCCAGAACTGCATGTGCGGTCTAGTCTTTTGGGTGTGGTTCAGCTCAGAGGCACCTGGGATACCCAGACACTATTTAAGCCACACCCAGGCTGAGAAACATGCTTTGCATTTTCTGCACCTGCAGCGTGACACTCACCATGTTCGGATCGGTCTCCTGTAGGCCTGCATCTTTCTTCTGCGCTCAGCTCCTGCAAGAACAAGAACACAGTTAGGAACAGCCTTACCTTGCGGCGCTTCTGCCTATCAGTCATCGCTCCTTCTGTTCTGCGGGCATCTTCGGCGGGGTCATTCCCATCCCGGCACGCCGCTTCCTAAGGAAAAGGGAAAAGAACAGAAAAAAGGCATTCATAAGCATTCTGCAAATCTTCGCTTATTTTTAAATACTGTACGAGCTTCAAACGCTTACCTGAATCCCAGCCACTCTGGGGGAACTCTGTCTCTGGAACTTCTCATCCATCTGCAAGAGGGAAAAGACACTGCAGGTTAGCGTGGAAACATCTAGAGGCACTGCATACCGCACTTACCCACCGCATTTGTTCTTCATAACCGGCATCCACGCTGAAAACGTTGCGGCACCTAAAAGACACAGAAAAAGAACTCAGTTCAATGCAAATACGAAAGGGATTCATCGCGCATCACGCTCTCACTCACCTTCAGCGCTACTCATCTCAGCAGCATGCCGCCATCCCCGGACGCCGGCCATCATCTATGGAAAGAAAGGAACAAAGTTAGAGAACTATTCAAAAGACTCATTATACTTACCTGTCGGACTCTTGCCAGTGAAGTAACTAGGCAGCAACGAGCCCGCATCAATCAACGCGCCCCTGCGCTGAAGGCAGGGCGGAGAGCACACTATCCAACAAAACAAGGTGAGCTGTGGATCAAAGGGAAGAGTTGGACCCCGGGGAAAAAGGGGTTCAAGCACACAGAGACAATAGGGAGTTAAACTCTACCAATCCTGTGTTTCAGGCCCAGTCTCCAGTCGAATAGCCTCCAGGGAAGGGTTCGAGGTCGTAAGAGGTCAGAACAGGCTGAGTGACGTCCCCGTGGATACCAGGTGAGCGTTACACTTAGACAGCCTATTCCCATGGGTTCTTCCTTCAGATTTTTAGAACAGTTTCTGGCCAGATGGCCAGTTTATCTGCAAAGAAATCAAATAGGAGGAAAGGGTTTGATTCCTTTAGGCACTTCTCTTTTACTTTCCTCTCTATCCCTTGGGGGAGTTCTTTTAACTTCCATTCTTTGTTTCGGTATTCATTCCTTGGACTCATCAGATCCTTCCCATCTATCTAGCACCTACGATTAGGAGCGGTAAGTAGGATTGTGATGCTTCCGATTCTCACTTCGATGTACCGAGTAGAAGTGCTTGACTGCGTCCAAGTGGTTTTGTGCAGTCTCAATAGGCATGATTAGGATGGGTCAATTTATTTGTAATAGTGCCATTTGCAAAAAGGGTGGCAAAGAATTGGTGAATTTCTCTAGAGCAATCAAAACACTTCTACCAATTCTTCCATTGTTTTGTTGTTAATCCAGAGGTCAAATGTATTTTTGATTCTTTCTCCTAATTCAAGGGGGGTTTCCCCAGGTTTGAGTCTAATGGCCCTTGATTTTTGTCGATAGAAGTTACAGGTTTGCCCTACCCTTTTTAGAAGTACCTCTTTTATGGATATAAAGGTAGCACGCTGGGCAAGGTTAAGTAGGCTGTAGATGGTACGTATCTCACCTTTCAGCAGAGGTCCTAAATAACATTTTCTTAGATTTTCTTCGGTCGGATAATCGTTCGAAATTCAAAAAGAAATTCCCCAGGTCTTCTCCCTGTTGTTATGGTTGTAGTATTCCTTGAGTTAGTAGGGGTCTTGCCTGCAACTCAAGCAATTTCGGTAAATTCTCTTGAAGGCGCATTTCGGCCTGAATCTGATGGGTGGCCAGTTGGGCTATGATGGCTGTCAGTGTGGTCATATATTCTGGTGGGGTAAGAATTCTATCTGTCGTATTTTCAGAATCAGAACAAAATGGGTATTCCTCCGAGTCTGATTCCGACAGTGGAGAAGATTTAGACAGGTTGATTGCTAAACCTGATGGACCAGGGACCGAAGGGGATTTGGCATCAAAGAAAGGGTTTAGAAAGAGCTGGATTTAGAGTGCTAGGTCTAATGAAGATGTGTGTGGGTTGTATTTTTAAGATAAGTTAATCCCACTATTGGATGTTATAGTGGGAAAGTGGAAGGGTATCTAATAACAGCTGTGTTTTGAAGAATACATTTTGTTGACCAGTTGGGAAGTGAAGCTGGGAAAAAAAACCTCTTTGAGGGTGGATATACTATCAGAATCGAGGAGTTCAACAATTCTATTTTCGCCATTCTCAGTTTGTGTCAATTGATTCATATCCCACTGCTGACACCATATGTAAGGAAGGCAGGGTATCAAACAGTAAGATAGACACAAGTAATCATAGTTCAAGGGTGTTTATTGAACTTCAATTGGGTTTGAATCCTAAATCTAAAGATGGGAGCAAGCTACGACCATAAAATAATAATAATGCAGTCCTACTCCAGTCTGTCAAAATAAAAGGGCCTATCCTAGTAAACCTATTGCCAATCCTTAGTTCTAAATGCAGATAGTGTGGGAAACAATGTTATGCAAAAGGAAAGTGTTCAAGGAATGATATGTCAGGATATTCAAGCCGTTGGCTTTCCTTTCCCAAGTTTTCAGCACAGGACAAGGCAGCACACTCTAGCTTAACACACCCTCTGGCTTCTGTAGCAAGAGGATTCAGTTCAGGAATTCAACATCAGGGCCTTCTGTGCCAAAGTCTCTTATTTCAGAGGGCCTGACCTTGTTTTAAAGTTCATTCACTCATCTGATGTAACACGACAAAACATTAAAGTTGCTTTCTTCCCAGGATTTTCACTTATATAACTTCTTGGGTGATTTACTGTTCACCCCGGGTCCCCCTCTGCTGGGCTCAGACCCACTTTTACACCAGAACTTTCAATTGGTCTCCCTCTGCTGGGTTTGGGCCAGATTCATTTACTTCTCCAAACATTCTCTATTTTATCAAGATCAAAGACTTACGACTGTTTGCAGGATTTTGCTTGACCTGACGCAGAACCACTTCGATTCACATGTATTCGTTCTTTAAATTGATCTCCCTCTGCTGGGCTCAGATCAAATGTATCTACTTTCATCACTTCTCAGCTGGACACCTTATAGAGACCTTCGATTGAGCACCGATGCAGTGCCAAACCATGCTGTCAAAGGTATTGTACCTTGTTTTAAAGTTCATTCACTCATCAGATCACTTCACTTGCATCTCTTAACACATGCGTGTAAACCACCTTCGATTGAGCACTGACGCAGTGCCAAACGACTCTGTCAAAGGTATTATAACTTGCTTTAATCACTCATCAGCAGTTCTTGCCCCTTATGCTACTGTTTTCTCCATCTCCAACTGGGAAGCAGTAAGTCAACATTGCCTTGCTCCGTGCCCCTCTGGTGTTCCACACAAAAGCAAAAAGGTTGGAGATCAAGAAACCAGCGCATAATTCTGGGGTGTGTATCTTTATATAGGCTCATCCATTTAAGGGGTGAATGGTCAGTAATTAACTGAAATTTCCTACCGGTGAGATAGTATTTTAAATGTCCCGCAGCACATTTTATGGCAATAGACTCTAATTCAATTGTTGAGTAATTCTTCTCCCTATGGAAGAGCTTGCGGCTGACGAACAATATCCGATGTTCCATTCCTTCATATACCAGGGACAAAATAGCTCCTGGGCCCATCTTTGAGGCGTCAGTCTGAAGAATACATTCTTTGGTGAAATGAGGTACTTTCCAGACTGTGGCACTAAAATGTGTAGATTTTAATGTGTTGAAACAGGCCTGATCTTTTTTTTGGTCCCATTTAAGTTTTTGGGTTCCACATTCTTGAGGTTGTCAGTGAGAAATGAGGCCATGCAACAGAAATTTGGGATAAATCTTCTATAATACCCCACCAATCCAAGAAAACCTGTTCTATCCTGTTTTGTTTTAGATACAGGTGCCTCCTGTACTGCTCTAACTTATTTAACTTGCGGTTGTAAGAGTCCATTGCCAACAAAGAACCCCAAGTATCTGACAGCTGATGGGTCAAATGGCAATTTTTGGGGTTAACAGTAAGACTGGCCTCCCTTAAGGCCCGGCTAACTTCATAAAGGTGTCTTAGGTGTTGCTCCCAGGTCCTACTGTGAATATCAATATCATCCAAGTAGGCCCTGCAAAACCCAGCAAAGTGCGTTTGAAAGGTTGCTGGTGCTCCATGGAATCCAAAGTGGCCTTTTCTCCATCTGATGGATTCACTGGTACTTGCCAATGCCCTTAGTCAGATCACTCATGGAGAGAAATTGTGCTGAACTAAGCAGTCGATAGGTTTGTCTATCCTGGACATAGAATAATCAAATTGGGATAGAGCACTTCAAAGGTCAATACAGCATCTCAACAATTGATCTGGTTTTGATGGTTAAGACTACAGGTGAGCACCAGGGACTTTGAGATGGTTTATTATATAAAAGGCCAACATTTTCTCCACTTTTTGTTTGACAATATACCTTCTGGCTTGTGGGATTTCATATGGTTTTAGGTTGACAACTGTATCGGTAGGGGTGCGTGTATAGTGGAGAAAAAAAAACTTTACTCTCCCCTGTTCACTGTCAAAAACATTCAGAAATTGGTCTAACACTAACAGGTTTTGCAAGTCCTGTCTTCTTTAGGTAGATCAATCTACGGGAACTAAGTTGATTTGATCTGTTTACTCGGTTAATAGTGTGGCCATCACTACAGAAGTGTTATTGATGGCATCTTCCCTCCACTCCTTCAATAAATTAATGTGGTAAATTTAAAAGTGGGTTTTGGCCCTTAGGTCTGGTTGTGGCACGAGATAATTACTGGGCCCTGTCTGCTCCAGAATTCGTAAGGACCGTGCCACTGGGAGGTCATTTTGTGTTCCAAAGTGGGAGAAGCACCAACACTTGCTGACCAATGGAAAAGGAGTAACAGTACTCAGATCATAGTGGGTCTGTTGATGTCCCTGACATTTACTAAGATGTAGGTGTACTATTGATCTAACTACGGCCATATGTTCTTTCAGCCGTTGTGCTGTTTGGGAAAGGAGTAAAGCGGCTTCCTCTCGTTCACCCCACGTTTCCTTCAGCATGTCAAGAACATCTCTAGGCTCTCTTCCATAAAGAAGCTCAAAGGGTCGCAAACCCAGGCATGCCATGGGGGGTCTGTTGGACCGCAAACAGTGCCCATTGTACCATAGTGTCCCAATTTCTCCTATCGGCCTCAACTCATTTTCTGAGGATTGTTTTGAAGGTCTTATTAAATCATTCTACTAACCCATCAGTTTGTGGGTGATAAACTGAAGTACAAAGAGTTTGTACTTAATGGCAAAAGCGTATGGATACCTGGTAGCGTAGTCTACAATTGCTAGAATATATCGATTTCCCAGTTTGGAGGGATCTAGAGTGCCAACAATATCCATCCCAATGGAGAATGGGATATAAATAATAGGGAGCAGGTATAATGGCACTGGAGGAGGAATATGGTTACTGGTTTTTTGGAAGATTGGGCAGGTCTGGACAAAGTTCTTAACCTCTGTATATACTGCAGTCCAATAACAGCGATATATTATTTGGGCTCGAGTCTTAGCGGCCCCTAAATGTCCAGCCTCGAGGTGGGAATATGCAATCTCAAGCACCATCCTCCTATGAGTGTGGGGTATGACAATTCTGGAGCGGGAGTTCCATCAGATCCAACATCACCCCAGTACAACAACCCAGAAATAAAGGGTCCCCCTTTAGCCCTTCCCTCTTCCGCAGGAATGACCTTGAGGAGGGCTTCTGCCAGGATTGGGTCATTTCGCTGAGGAAAGGATAGATCAGGTATATTTTCTGCGTCATCTTCTGCAGATGGGCATGTTTTACTACGGGGTCAGTAGATGTTTCTGCATCAGCTTCCCCAAACCTTTGTTTCCTCTCTCAGTATCCCCTGAATCAAGTGTTTGTTTTTTGGGAATAGGGCTCTCTCCAAAATCCCTTGGGCTACTTTCTTGGCAAGTTTAATCTGGTAGGGGTGTTTACTGTTATTCTACAATAGTATTTTAATATCTCCAGATTGATCACCAGCCCAATATCCACTTTTTTCGCAATCAGGAGCATCAGAGCGACGGTGCTGAGCATAGGTCTTGGTGAATTTGTGTGAAGTTACAAAATGTGGCGAGTCTTCAATTGTTCTTGTTGCACAGAGGCAATGGGACAGATTCCCAAAACGTTTTGGGCAAATGTGAGGTGATGTGCTTCGATCTTCTAATGAAATAAAGTGGGCACCCACTTTATTTCATTATTTGCTTCTTATTCCTCCTTTTTTGAGACACACATAAGTGGAGGCACACAGTGATCACATCTATTTTAGTATTTTCAATTTTCATATTTTTCATAAACAACATGTCCTTTGAAGACATCGAAGGTCTATCATCGAAATGTGCAGAAACCTTAGGGTTTTCGACTGAGGAAGCAGCTGCCATTCTCGAATTGATTAGCGAAACGACCTTAGGCACACATGCCACTACTACTAAGGATCCGGCGAAACGCATCAAACAACTAGAATATCTAATTCGCAAGGAAATCAACCGAAAACTTCATGCGATCACACTAGGTCGCTACTTTAAAAATCAACGTATCCCAAGAGGCTTACGCATCCAACTCCGTCCTACCCTTTGTAAAGAAAGCAAAGAATTTGTACGCAAGTGGGAGGCTATTCTGAACAAGTGTTCCCTAGACTTGATTCTTTTAACCATCCAGGAACTATCTAAAAATCTAATCTCTCTGAACTCTGAGATCCAAGAAATAGAGAAAGAGCTTGCGACGTCACTGGGGAAAGAAGAATATGATATTATCTTAACAGAAATTAACACAAAACTTGAAGATTATAAAACTGAGTTAGAACAGAAAAAGGTGAAAAAATTTAAACGAGATACCTACGACTATATTAACGAAGAAGTATATACGTGGATGGAAAAATACGGACCAGTAGCCTCAAAGAAACCATATAAATATTCAACAGACACCACATCTAGCTCTGATTCAGAAACACAAAGGGACACCGACGTACACACGGAACGACCATCGGGTGACGACAATCGCCCAGTCAGTCCTTCAATCCAAACACCCGCAAGCTCTGCTTTTTTAGGAGCGCGCCCAAAAGAACCCGTAGGGGGAGGAGGAAACCTCAGAAACAAGCCACAAACACGACTACAACTGAGGAAAACCTAGTTATCAACATATCTCAGAGAGCATTGAGCAAAACTGAAGTTAATACACTTCAGAAAGGGTTAAGCTTTGTGCCCACATATAGTACAACCTTGTTTAATTCCAAGATCGAACTCTACAAGTTCATTAGAAAATTGAAACTCAAGGTATTCTTCGAGGAACTTGAACCTTATGAGAGCACCACCGATATCCCAAACTTTCAAGAGTTTCGAACTAAGAGTAGTTTTATACCACCAATCTCAGTTCCATCGATCGATATCTTTCAGAAAATGGTTACCAAGGATCTGGAACGTATTAGTTACAAAATCCCACCATACAAGAACATGAAACCACACGAAATGAAATCAATTCGGGACCTATATTGTGACAAAGAGATAACTATCCGCCCAGCGGACAAAGGAGGAGCATTGGTAATCATGAATACCACAGATTATGATGCTGAGTGTATGAGACAACTACAAGATCGTACTGTCTATGCACCCTTGGACCATGACCCCACTGTGTCCATTAAACAAAACTTGGAAACCCTGCTGGATAAAGCATTCGAACTTGACTGGATAAATGAACATACTCGTAAATTTCTTATTAATACTCACCCTAGGATTCCGAACTTTTACACATTACCTAAAATTCATAAAGATCAAGTCAGACCTCCAGGAAGACCTATTGTCGCTGGTATGAACAGCATTAACCAACCACTCGGAGTTTATATCGACTTTTTTCTCCAACCTCTGATACAAAAAACCTCCACTTACATCAGAGATACTTCGCATTTTCTACAGAAACTCAATGACATAATATTTAATCAAGAGCACTTCATGTTTACAATCGATGTTAAGAGTTTGTACACATCCATTCCGCATGATCTAGGCATTGAATCCGTTGAATGGCTTTTACTAGAATCGCCACCAATCCGTGCACAGAAAGAATTTATTTTGACTCTTCTTCAATTCATTGCGGAGAATTCATATTTTCAATATCGCAATAGGTTCTTTTTACAAACTTCAGGGACATCGATGGGTGCCACAATGGCACCATCATATGCTAACTGCTTCATGTACAAATTTGAATCTGAGCATGTACTTAAAAAACAAGAGTGGAATCAGAACATTCACCTATGGTTACGCTATATCGACGATATATTTGGAATTTGGACGGGCACTTATGACATGTTTATGGTCTTTTTTGAATATCTTAACAGTATCGATCCACGCATTCAATTTACGAGCGAGATATCTAGAGAACAAATCACATTTCTTGATGTTAGTATTGCCAAGAAAGATACTGGCTACAACACCACTTTATTTCGTAAAACTACCGATCGCAATAATCTTTTACATCGTCTAAGTTTTCATCAACCAAGCCTTCTGAAGAATTTACCATACAGCCAACTTTTACGAGTGAAAAAAATAGTGAGCGATCCTGAAGAATGCTTAATTCAACAGCTAGCTATGAAAGACAAATTCCTAGCCCGTGGCTACACAGAGGAAGAACTGAACTCAGCATCTCAAAGAGTACAAACTGTTGAGCGTGATACACTCCTTACCGGTACCACTAAACCCAAGAGGGAGCGACAAACACCGGTATATGTTTCAAGATTCTCCATTCAGAGTAACAAGATAAAGAATTCCATTAAGAAACATTGGAATATCCTTAAGAATGATGTTAGAGTACAGAAACTGTTTGAACAATTACCGGTATTTGCTTATCAAAGAAGCAAGAATTTACGCGATGAATTAGTACGCACACGACCTCCCTTGAAAGAACCCAGTACTCAACGCACAGGGACATATCCTTGTCTTCATTGTACTAATTGCAACCTGGTCATCAAAGGCAACACTGTATACCATTCCAGCACAGGCAATAAGATTCTGTTGAGGACATTTGGCACTTGTGATAGTGAGAATATCATTTATGGAATAAAGTGTCCCTGTGGGAAATATTATGTTGGCCAATCCATGAGAGCAGCTAAAGTACGTTGGAACGAACACCGCTCTTGTATACGTAACTTTAATCCCAACTCGGCAGTGGCTCGCCATTGGAACGAGAAACGCCACAATTTGACTCAAATCAGATTTTTGATTCTTGAAGTGCTAAGCAAAGTCAATCCACATGAGGATTTGAGCCTTCGGCTTAACCAAAGAGAGACATATTGGATTGACAGATTGGGGAGCCTGTATCCCAATGGCCTAAATGAAGAAATCAATTATCATTGTTATCTTTGAATGTGATGCATCTATGTTGATTTCATGTGACATTACATAATGTTCTTTGTATTAGTTATTGATGATTTTGTATGTTATACATAATGGTTTGATTGTTAAGCCAGTATCCTTAGGCATTGATAATACTTACGTAGTGTTCCAGATCTCAGAGTCGTTATGTTAACACTTGCTAATTTCCTTAATTGACACATTAATTGCACGCATTGTGCGCATGCATCTTTGCAGCCTTTCCCGGACACTCGTCTGGGACCCAAGGTGACACCTCTAGTGCCACCTACCACGGCTGTGATGCTAGTTCACTATCCCTTACCTTCACATGGGCTACCACATTTGGTGCCTGTGTAGTTCTATGTTTCTATTACTTTCCCTGTTGTTTACTTTTCTACAGTATTTTTTCTATGTTTATTATTTTTGTATATTCTTTTTTCTTTTACTCATTTTTTCTTTTTATCTCACCTGAGTGTTGATAATTGGATTTTTAGCTCCTAATATGCCTACATAGCTCATATGCAGTCTCCCAAAAGTATGTGCCGCATCGCGCCGCTCTTCTGATGCGATGCGATCACGTGGGTATTTATAGCAGCGTCACCATTAGCAACGCTTGCTTACAGCGATGCAGAACGGCGTTTTTCTGGCCGGCATAGACCCTGATTGTCTTCCAGGTAATCATTGGAGACGACTCTTTCTAATCACAGCGCTACAGCGCCTCATTGACTCCGCTTAAAACACACTTTTGCTTCTTACAGCTTTATCGATTTGGCTGCACTCTGCACGCTGCTGTTACCGACAACAGATCACATATCTGCTTGTGATTGTAGATTTTTGTTTCTACGAGGCCAAACACTTCTCGTGAGTCCATTTACATTGTTTTTCCCTCCATTTACATGGTTATACTCCCCCCGTTACTTGCACCTATTGACTTTTGGTTTTGTCTACTTCATTTCATTACATGTTCTACTTTGACCTGAACCCTCATCTACTTTTTGGTATGTGATTTTTAATTTATTACCTTCTTTTTCTATTGTGATTTATGATTGTATATTGCGCCATTTTTTACGTTATTTTATATGTCATGTGTTATATATTCCAATTCTATGTTATTAAATTAGACTCACCCTGATGAAGGAGTTATTTGCTCCGAAATGCATTGGTACACAAAGTCTATTTAAAATATGAGAAGTGGCAGCTGTATCCTCACTAAGACAGAATTAGTGATTTTCTCTCTCTTTTTTTCATTGTTCGAAATATATGTTTTTGATAAACATATTACTCTCACTACTACTTTCGCTCAAGTGTTTCTTTATTGAACTTATGCATAAGAAGAAGAGAACTTACATTTCAATCTAAGTTTAAACTATACCACCCGTATAGGGTATGTACGGAGAGCGGCTGTTTGACTAGATTTCTTATCTAGCCTTCTTTGGTTCTTTTTGTGCTTCGATCTTCTGCCAAAAATCCGTTCATGGAGCACATCTAAATGCATGCCCTTTTCCCCTCCTTTAGTGCCAATAAGTGGGTGTTCCTGGGCATTTTAAAGCACATCGCAGATTCACTAACGAGATGTGCTTTAAAATGCCCAGAAACAAGGCTTTTAAAACAGGTACAGGCGAGGCACAAATCATGGCCGGGTTATCTCTGAACTTGTCATGATTTGATTTGCAGTCATTTCACCGAGAAAGTACCTTTAACAGCCCATCTTGGTGAAATGTGCTCCCAACAATAAAGAGCGGTCTCCTGACATTAATGTATCCATTGGTGCCGGACAGCGCATCTTTGCTCTATAGTCCGGCACCTCAAGAAATCTTCAGGTCACCTTTGTGAATAAGGTTACCTGAGCATTCCTGAAAATAGCACAAATTAAAAAAGCATATTCTCTGCACTCCTTTCATTTGTGATATTTTTTTCAGCATATGGTCCAATGAGTTCTGCCGCTGATGGTAAATGTGAGGTGGGAAAAGCAGCAGTGCAGAACACCCTGAGATGAAAACCATAAGAACAATAGAAAGGACTGGTCCTGATGTGGAATGTAAGGAATTGTTGTATGCAAATTCTGCAATTGATAGCGAATCCGACCAGGTAGGTTAAGAGGCCAGGGTAAAACAGCAGAGGTATTGGTCCACGGTTTGTTTAACCACTCCATCTGATCATTGGACTGAAAGTAAAAGCAAGAGGACATGCCACATTTTATTCCTTATGCTTTTCAGTGGTAGACCCAAAACATTTAGGTATATTGTAATTTTTTTTGGATAGTTTATTTTTAGTTTTATCAACATCAACAAACAACTTAGCATGGAGTCTGTCCACCCCTCTTCCCCCCCAGCCCACAAGCCCACCTCATCCCCAACGTGTACACAATGTAACAGCACACATGAGTCACAGTGGTGAGCATACAGGGCATTACTTAACATTGTCACCTTGTACCTTTTTATCAATACGCAGCGGTTATCCGATACGGAATATAAGGGACCCACACATCTAGGGGACGTGCATGTAAGGGAAGAGTCCTGATGAACGCTGTTTCTATGTCATGACAGTAGGTGACATCCTGGAGCCATAGTTGAGCACTAGGGGGGAGACGACCCTTTCCCATGCTATGGTCACTCTCCTGCGTGCCAGTACTAAGAGCAGTCCTGCCAGTCTCCTCACAGCTGACTGCAGGGGTCTAGTGCATCCTAATAGTGCTGTGAGCGGGTTAAACTCCAGAGATTCCCCAACTATCAGAAAAATCTTGGGTAGCGCCTCCGACCAGAACTGATGGACCCTCGGGCACTCCCACATCCAGCCGGGGCATAGCCACATCAAACACAAGCATCTGGTGCGGAAGGGTCTGTGTAATGTTGCTGGGGTGTGATATGCCTTGTGTACAAAGTTGAAATGGATACGTTTATATTTAGAATTGAGGCAACCCTGAGTCTGACGTAGAATATAGGCCCAGTCTTCTTCCTTTGGGAGCTTCGAGGCACGTTTTCCACCTTTTCCTTGAAATGTCCAATGTCCCCATCCCGTCTATACTTAGATCACTATAGATCTGTGAGATCAGCCGACCTTCCACCTGTGTCTGGATCACCTCATGTAATAGCTGCCATACTGGCGGGTTGTGTTGGGAATGAGGGGAAAAAGGTCTTAAGGGGGTGTCGAAGCTGAAAGTACCGGATAGCTCCCTGTTCTTTTGCTTGTTGAATCGTGAGGAACACCACGTTTATAAACAAGTCACCCAAGGTCTCTATTCTTAGCTTATCTGTCCATTGCAAATATCCCCGCTCACTCGTTATGGGCAGCCTGGGGAGGTGTTTCGCAGGTACAAGGGGTGAGTACAGGCTAGGGATGCCGCTCTTCCTGGCCATCTTTTTCCATATCGCATATGTGATCAGGACCACATTGAGCGTGTTTGGCGGGACGCACTTTGCCGACAATTCCTGCTCGTAGCAAGTTGGGGGTCATCTGAGCCCGCTCAACCTGGACATGCGGTCGCATAAAGTATGTGGCGTACCAGTGCCCGAGGAATTGTGCCTGTACCGCCCAATAGTAGCGCTCAAGATCGGGTAGAGTTAAGCCTCCATGTGCCATATAGGCCCACAGTAGATCTATGATCAGATCTCTCAAGCGCCAAGAAAAGCCACCTGACAACAAGGGGACATCAACAAATAGATACTGTAGCTTGGACAGAATGATACAATTGTTTATTTACAATGTGCTCAATACCCAGAGGTTGCGGATCCGGGGATCGAACTTGTGTTGCTCTGTCGTATTGCTTCCAATTCAAGCGTGTTGGCCCTAAGCTATCCTCCCGAGAATGTGTGCCTCTATTAGAAACAATGGTTGATGTAGATGGAAAATCTCCTTGAGACATAGAGGACTCCTTACCAGAGATGTAGGCACTGGTTTCTTCCCAGGTCTTCCCTCTGGAAGTACTTGGTTGGAGTTTTCCTCTACCCCTTTCTAAACTTCTATAATCATACTTTGTTGCGGATTTGATAGTTTGTCCTTTGTACTGGGACGAGGTGACAGCATCAGGGTAATAACTCTCTTCCCTCTCTCGGTCTCTCGCTATTTGTCTCCAAATCCCATCACATAACTTTAGTCCTGCTTTCCTGTTCGTGTGCCTGGGACAAGTTTTCTCCGAGTGGTAGCGATATCCCACAGGCTTTCCGCTTCTCCCAGTCCCCCAGATACCTCTTACTTGGTAGGGGCCGGTGTTGGGCTCGGCTCTCACTCAGGACTGTTCTCTCCCTCTCTCGGCTTTGCACCTTTATGATCTCGGGCCTGCGTCAGACTCCTGCTTCACAATGGTGCAGCTCGTTAGAAGTGCACCTTACTTCCTTCACATGTGCATGTGGTTGCATTTTGCCCACCACCACGTCCAGCTCGTGGTCATGCCACCACTGATTTGCCTGCTTCTCTCTCAGTGACCCAAGACTATTCCTGCATTTACACATGCTGGTTTTCCGACATCTCATTCTCGCTTTTTCTCCTTCTCCACAAGTCTCGTGCTGCGCCTCCTGCTTGTGTTCCACCTCCTGCTGGCATAATGATGTCAGGGGGCTTCCCCTGTGCATTGAGCTTCTCCCTCCTCTTCCGCATCTGCACAGTTAAATATGCGTCTCACATTAAAGAGACATCCTTCTTTTCTTGTGCCATTGGCTTTACTATTGCATTACCTTCAGCCAAGACAAGGCAGCCACATTCTTAGGCTTATCAGGTAGTCGAATGTACGCCATTAAATTAGTTGGTGTAGTGAGTTCCTCACAGGAAGGGGAGTACTTGTCACCAAAGGGAGAGTCTTTCCCAGTGAGGTCTCACTTTTCTCAACAACTAATGAGGGTTTTGCGGAGCAGGCTCTCCTCCCTAGCCTCAGGGGGTAGGGGCTACAACTTCAGGATAAGGGGCAAATACCTTAACTTTATCACATACCTCTCCCCTTAAGGGAGTGGTTTGCCCATATTTATCGATGTAATCAACTGAGAAAGTCCACCTTTCATGTTTTCCCCCACTTGTCTGGGTCTGGAGATTGGATCTCACCCAAGTTCCAGGAGGGAGTATCCAAGAGCTCTACTGAAGTTTCCCAAGATTTTAACAGAGTACTGGGTCTACGTGTCCTGGACCAAAGGAGAATTTAACAGTTCTGCAAAGGTCAGGATGTCTCAATAGTAGAGGGACCTTATGGTAAGTCTCTACGGCCCCAAGCACGCAGGTTATTTTAACCGCTTGATTGTTTTGGATATCATCAAGGCAAATGAGGTCAGCTCTGACTGCAGAATGTCTGCTACCTGAGTTTATAAGGGCCTTAGCCCATATTCCATTTATTTGTACCTTTTCAGAACTCTGAAAAGGTTGCGAAGCTGAATAATATCTAACAGGGTTGTCCTCTTGTCTCCTCGCCCCCATGGTTCTGCTGCTAACCAGCCGCCTATCTCCATAGGTTGTTCAGGGTGTTTTTTAGGGCAGATCCTGGCAATATGTCCCTTTCCAGCAAAGGTGGGACTTAGGTAGGGGGTCTTTATTTGTTCTATTTCATCTCTAGGAGTTATGCAGGTATTGGTTAATTATGAGAGAAGGGTTCCTTCTAGGGGTTTCTTCCTTACCCAGATATTCCCAAGAAGGAATATTCTCGATTCTCTGACCTTTCTCAATCGATACGAATTTGGGATATGATCTCACATCCTTCCTTATTTCTATCTTTTTCCGTAGAAGTTTTCAATATTTGGCTGCTTCCAAGTGGGCTTGGGCAACCTGAATAGCAGTCTCGAGCGAGAGCTGAGGTTGTTGTTATATACCTCTTTTTGGGCACTAATAAATTGTTCCAAAGCCAGGGTCTCCAAAAGATCTGGTAGGGTTTTCTGCCCTAACCACTGGGCTAGAACATTTTGTACCCAGCCGCTAAATCCTCTTTAGGTAATAGGTGGATGTCCTGACATTTTTTTTTATCTGTAAAAGCATCCATTTGTGCCACCCATTCTAACAAAGCTCTTTTCATCTCAGGAAAAGGGGTAGCCCCTAAAGGATTCTACTTTTGATCTGAAGCTTGAAAGTTTCCTTTTAGTAAGGGGGCCAGATAAACCTTTAATCCCTCGTCTCAGTTAAAGCTCATTTTGACGATAAAGTTGATGACAAGTGGTAAACAATGCATTGCATTACACATAACATTGGAACAGTAAAACACACTGACAACGTTCTTTCAAATCTTTCCCTTTTCATTTCTTTTGCAATAAACAATATTTATTTATAAAAACGACCTTTATTTCACCCAACACTACTCAATACCTGTGTTATAATATCCCATAGATGCCAACATGACGCATTCCATTCAGGAGATGCTAGCGAGTCCTGGTTTTCACCCTGCATTCTGGGACTTGCTGATTTCTCCATTATAAATGTAGGACAGCAAGTCCCAGACTGCAAGTTTAAAATCAGGACTGGGTCATGCAGGCCTGTATGATACTCAAAACCCGTCTCAGAATCCCAGTGCATATTTAAGCTCAACACATATGTGACACCTCTCTCGAAGATAGTACATGTATAATAGATGAACACGCATCCAAATTAATGCAAATAGCCCTGCCTTTGCAAACTCGATTTCCAGCCCCCTCACTTCATTCAGCCTTGCTCATGGTACTCTTCTCAGCAGAATAAGGTCGCTTGTCGCAGCAGGAGCGCATACCGTGGTGATTTAGCACAGTACAAAAGCAAAGTATCAAAACTTTTAGTTATCCTATATTTTCTCTGGGGTTTGTGGTAAAGGATACCAGCCTTCTCAGTCCACCCACCATTGCCTTTACTGCTTACCGGGTTAGTGGGAACCCGCGGGAAGTGATTCACTTAAAAGAGCCTATGGAGTTAAATGAAAATGCATGCTTTAACCATTAAGGTTTGTCTCTGAGTTTAACTGCAAAAAGAACAGTCCCAGGACTTTGAAAATATCTTAAAAAGGATTGGAACAAAAACAGTAAAAAATAAAAGCTAATTAAACTCTGCTCCTTTCCCACTTACATCTCCACTGGTACACTAGAGACCACTGTTATTATATGACGTTATAGGTTTTTATACCGCGCACAGATGCCACTTTATCAGCGCTCTGGCAGCTCTGCAAAAGAAATAAGTAGTGGGCTTCACGGTTAGTGGGAGGAGCGGGAGAAAAAGCAAGAGACCTGTGATGTGCTGGTGGCAGCTACAGTTCGGATGGACCTTTCACTGAGCCTGGGTGCGAGATTCGGGAGGTGGCCGTCACATGGTGTTGGGCAAGTTTGGGGTGCTATGTTTTATGGTTGCGGTGTAGTGAAGTGTGTGCAGTTTGCTGTGCTAAGGAGTTGTAGTTGTCTGTATTGCAGTATGTGAGAGGTGTGTGCAGAGGGTGGAGTGTTAGGAACCGGAAAAAGCCAAGATCTGATGCTAACAAAAAATGTATACTTAGTAGTAGCTTTCGATCCTCCGTTTGCCCTTTCTAGTTGCATCAGTGAGGTCACCCCTGAGGCGATGGGTACCAATGATGCGCTGCCGGTCCATTGGCACCCTGAAATCCACCACCTGCTCCATTTCTGGCCGGGTGATGGTTCTCTTCCCTGAGGGTGATCAGTAGTGGGCGGGGGTTTCTTTGTCTGTTTGATTGGATTCCTTGCAGAGCTTAGGTTTATGGTAGGCATGGGGTAGATGCTTGGTCTAGTTTCCTCTTGTTTGTCCTTACTCGTGGCATGCCTGGTGGTGATCCTCGGTTCCCCTCCCTGGATTTCCCTGGGACGTCTTCCCTGGCTATTATAGCTGATCACCTTCACTGTGCCCGGATGTTCTCTGATTGGGTCGGGGGGTGAGGTGGTTGCATTGCTTCTCTTTGGTCTTAACCCTAACTTGTTTTCCAGGTTGTTTCTCCTTTTTCCCCCTTGCTGCTAGGTTGCACAGTGTACAGGCATCATTCAGTCGGTTTTGTTGTGCTCGGATTTGAGCAGCCAGGTTTTCAGCAATTTCCTGCATTTTTTATGGTCCTTGAGGGTTCAAATGTCCCTGGAGAGGGAGTTCCATAGATTCACGGCTAAGCATGAGAAAGCTGAACAACCCAGCTTTTTCTTTGTGTTATCGTTAGGGTTCAAGGTGGACGTTGTTGCAGGATCTCAGGGATCTGGCTGGTTTGTAGACAGAGAATTAATTTGGATGAAGTCTGCTCTCTGGGCGCGTTCTGCTCTGTGCGTTAGGCACAAGGTTTTGAAGGAGATTCTCTTTTTGACCAGGAGCCAGAGTAGCTGAGAGCGGGTGTGATGTGGTCCAGTCAAAAGTATACACTTGATTTAGTAAATTATTAGTTTCCACAAACTGCAATTAGCTGTGGATAATGACTGAAAAAGAAGTAGAAATGTGATAAATTAAACATGGAACACAAACAATTTGGGTGTTTGTTCGTTTATTTGTAGAGTGTGCCAGACCCGAAGGTATCAGGGCGCGTGGTCAAGAATACTTTAAGCTTACAAGTGACAGTTACAAATTACAGAATAACAAAAATAATAGTTAACAGCATGAGGATATTAATTACAACACAGTAAATATATACACAGATAGTCAATGTGCAAGGGTGTCATTCTTGCAGGGGCCATGACAAGCTTCTCTGTATGCTGCCAATTTTAGTATATGTGGTGCCAAAGAGAGCACAACTTGATCCCAACCCGAGCACTATTTAAACCTCAGTAAGC
Source organism: Ambystoma mexicanum (assembly GCF_040938575.1). Classification (NCBI taxonomy): domain Eukaryota; kingdom Metazoa; phylum Chordata; class Amphibia; order Caudata; family Ambystomatidae; genus Ambystoma; species Ambystoma mexicanum. The sequence goes on from NC_090921.1 coordinate 312,461,349, forward strand.
TGTAGCTTTCCTTACTAGCACAATTTAAAAATAATTCAATGGTGTTATCAGAAAATGAGTTGTGCCTCTGACTTCTTTTTTTGCTCTTTTATGGGATACCAAGCGCCTTTTTACTCCAATGTAGGTGGTTGAAGTTTTAAGTTGCGTTGAGGAATACATCTTGGTCTGCATTACATTGCTATGCAGTGGGGGTGCAGTAGTTCCCAAGTTCAATGCAGCAATTGGTTGTGGGTAGCTGTCAAATGGGTTTGTAGGGATACCAGCAAGATTCCGGATCAGGGGTTTTCTCTCCGATACAAATTTTCATAGAATTTTTGGTTCAGTTTTAGAAGCGGTTTGTCTAGCATTACCATACCCTGGTTGCTATGGAGTCCTTGTCTAATGGTGGTGGGTGGGGGGTGAGCTCCCACTGCAATTCATAGTGCCTTGTTTTGGACCCTTTGGAGAATGCTCCGATGTCACTCGTGGCAGCCACTCCAGACTGGAGAGGCGTAGGTCAAGGTGGAACGGATTATAGCTTGGATGACTTAGATCTTTGCCAATACAGAGCAAGATACAAGTGCCACTAATTTGCCAGTTTAGTTTTGCATCCATTGTTACCACAGGTAAGAGTTGCTGCTTTCCCATGTGATTGCCTCTCCATTAAGGTGGATTGCTGGGTGTTAGAGTTGCTGTGGTTTTACTTGAGTTGAGGGCAATCTACCAGTCAGAGAGCTTGTCAAGGGACGTCTGTACATTTTTTGTGACTTCCTTTTCACTCAGTTGCCATTTGTATTTTTGTTTTTTATTATAGGTCTGTGCGGAACCACATCTTTCAGGTGAGCTTATACCTCTCTGAAGCAGTCAGTCCGGTTGTAACTGCCATCTGTATGGGGTGGATTGCAGGTTTGGGTTGTTTAGTTATGCAGCCACAATTCGTCACTTGTCTTGACATCCCCCGCATTGGCTGGTCTAAAACATGACTGAGATGCAGGGGCAAATGGGGAACAATTCGGATAGGTCACTAAAGTAGGCTGTTTTGAGATCCAATTTTAAATAGAAAACTCAAACGATGCCGGAAGATATAGCCCGCCAGACACATCCAGTGCTTTGACATACAGACCCTCCAGAGAGGCCATTTTTATACCTGCTTCCCCCCACCCCCACTGTAGGTGCCTTGGTTTTTTTCTCACCTCTTTTACAGTTTCATGATCTAAGCTGGTTGGGGCGAGTTTTGAGAAGTCTGTGGTGTTGTCCGAGATATTAACCCTGCTTAAATGGATACACCCACCATGTTTTGGATGGAGATGTTCGCCGCCAGTCCGACACCTGCAGCTCTCCCATGCTTCCCGTCTTACTCACCCTCTACATCCCACTCAAAAAGGAAGATTTTCTTGGAATAATTCTGGTCATCTAGTGACTAGGTGGCCAGTTCAGGGAGATCATCCAAAACCACCCTGAAGTACATGTATAGGCCGAAATAATTAAACGAGATGACTTAGAGTCTTCACAGAAACTACTCCAGGATGAGTTCTGATTACTTGTATTACTCCAGGATGACCCCCCCATGACAACTTTAGGATGGGTGGGAGATTATTCCAGGGGGACTCCAGGATAGGTGATATTTAATGTGTATAAAATAAACAGTGGTAGTGCAGCCAGCAAGTGCTGTGTTTAAGGCAGCATCCTGGGTAAGTCTGTTAAGTGCAGAAAAGAAGAAAAGTGCGTGTAGGGGGTGGGGGGTTGGTGTATGGGTACAGATGGTCTCCAGTGCAAAGGGTGGCCAGAAGGCAGTGCAAGAGGGTGGCAGGGTAAGCAGGTATCTGGGCCCAGGGAACAGAGGATGGCCAGGTGCACAGTGCCAAGAGAGCAGATCAGCAGGGGAGAGTGGGAGCGAAGGCAGAAGCTAAGAGGAAGGTCTTGAGGTGCTTCTGGAACCGGAGATTGTTCTCCTTAAGTTTTAGAGTGGCAGGGAGGCTGTTCCAGAGGGAGGCGCCAGCCGAAGATAGATATCTACCTGCAGCTCGTTTCCTTGAAAAAAGATTTACCCAGAGGTAGTTAGAGGAGCGAAGAGCTTGAGAGGGGAGATATTTGCGGAGGGATAGCTGAAGGTATTTGGGACCCAGTCCCCAGAAAGCCTTGTGGACAATGCAGAGGGTTTAATCCTTGCATCCACTGGAGAGATTTCAGAGCTGGAGAGATCTGATCCCAGGGCTTGAAGCCAAGGACAAGTCTTGGAGTCCTGTTCTGGATTAGTTGCAGAGGGCGAAGAGTAGAGGCAGGTAGATTTAGAAAGAGGCTGTTACAAAAGTCCAATCTAGAGAGAACCAGAGCTTGGGAGACAGAGCTTCTGAGGGAAGAAGAGGAAAGGAAGGGTGCCTCTGAGGAGGTGCAATAGGAAGTTAGACTTTAGAGACCTCAGAGATATGGGCAGAGGAGGAAAGTGTGGAGTCAAAGATGACCCCAAGGTTCTTAGCCTCGCAGGTAGGGTTAGGAGGAGGGCCAAGGGAGGCCGGCCAGAAAGTGAGAGAAAAGGACGGTGAGCCGATAAGGAGGATCTCAGTCGTGCTGGCATTCAGACAAAGATCATTGGTGGCACACCAATCTTGAATGGCACTAAGGCAGTCAAGGGGGAGAGGAGGAGGCCAAGGGAAGCCGGAAAATGAGTGGAGTGGCATCAGTGTAGCACTGCAAATTTGAGCAGAAAAATCGCAATGCAGTGGGCGAGGGTTTCCAGGTATTGGTTGAAGAGCCAGGGTGAGAGGTTAGACACCAGGGAAACCCCACAGGTAGAGAGGAAGATAGATGATAGGAAGGACCCCAGTTGGACCTGGGAGGGTCGATCAGAGAGGAAAGAGTTCAGCCAGGCCAGAGCCTGAGCAGCAATACCCAGGTTACTTGCAAGTACTGTTGGCTGTGGACTGGACTGTCCTGCATTCTGGCTCTTCAATACAGCGCTGCCGTTGCCTTGCGCTGCACCGTGCCCTTCTCCTTTTGTTGCCGTTGTCTCAGCTGGGACTCATTTCTAACGTTGGAGGACGTCTCTCTGTGTTACACACAGCTTGCCTGGCCCTCGTTGATGGAATAGAGGAGGTGACTTTCTTTTTACTCTTTTCATCCCCTCGAACTGGCCACAGGGAAGGGAAGCCCGCCCCTTGTTTTGTTGCCCTTCATCTGCTTGGAGGAGTGCCTAACCCCCCTGCTTTGTGTTTTTCCCTTCCCCTAGGTTTCCTCTTCATTGGAGGCCCCGCCCTATTTTACTCTGTGGCGCCCAGGCAGTCTCCATAAAGGCCTCGCGCACCCGCACCGTGCACCTGCCAAGTACTTGCAAGTACTGTTGGCGGTTCGTGTGGAGGTGGGCGCAGGGCTGTCTCTCGGTTCGCCTGAGCCTTGCAGCTTCTGCTGTGCCGGCTCCTGTGACTGCAGTGCAGATCACATCCCCCTAGATTTCTTTGTTCCTTGCATGGTTAAGGGTGGTGCTTGTCCAGGCTTGGGCTTTATTGAAGGTAGTGTGTATTCCATCTCATATCTTCGACCTTTTCCTGGTTCCTCCTTTCCTGTGTATAAGGCTGGTTATATTATTTTTTTGTACGTTAACCTTATTGTGTTCTCTAATCAGCTGTACAACTCTATTGCTAGCACATGCTCATTTGAGACAGTATTGTTCTTTTTCTTTGTAGGTTATGTGTATGTGATTGTCCATTGGCTCTATTCATCCTAGTATACCTTGTGTGTCGATTTCAAATATAACCTCTGTGTCCTGGAAAGGACAGGGGGGCCGTTTTAGCCGCGGTACATCCGTGGCGCAGGGTACGGTTTCCTCTTGTCCCTTTGGTGTGGGGGTATTGTAACTGTTTTTATATAGGGGGTGGCTGTTAGCTATTGACTATGAGCTCAACTTTAAGAAGTGGTTCCAAAACTGGTTCACCAATTAAGGAGTGTTCCACGGATAGTTAAAAATCCCCAAAACACTACGCTCCTCCCGTCTCCCTCTATCCCAAAGTCGCTTTTGTCTATGCCTAGATCATCAGAGAAAAGGGGCGCTGGGTTGGTTCAAGATGGGAACCATGAGCTTGTCACTATGGTATTACCACCTTCTGCCAAGCCTTCATCTCTTCCTGGCACTCCCAATGCATTGGCAGTTTCAACCTTTTCAATTCAGGAAGCCAATGATATTGTTGTGGAAGAGGGCGATGTTGACATACATGCACATGAATTAAATTGTTCCTCTCTGCATGCCCTTCGAGGTATTCCCGGTATCTCAGACAACTCCATCTTGGCACCCACAATTGTCTAAGTAGAAGAGTGCGGCTCTCATTGGGCCCCTCGTCTCCTGCTTCGTCTTCTTTCCCATTTCGTGAACAATTTCATTTCCATCTCCCTTTGGAAAACAGCTCCAAAAAATTTGCCGGTCCGGGGAGCGTCCCGATGGCTACCCCATGTAGGGTTATGGAAGGAGGCGCTGCCTCTCTTTATGATCATATCCATACTAATGAGGGATTGCCAGTAGGTTTCTTTTTGCCAGGTGGTGTGGACTCTTTCTCTCTGGAAAATGAAGACGTACCGGCCCCAAAGGGGGATATTAGATCGGGGTCTACCCCCGAAGACTACTGTTCTACCACTCAGCCAAACGAACCCCTCAACTTCCCTGTAATCTCGCGCATACTTAATTTGCTGGACAAGGGACATGAGCTGACACACTACTCAATAAGGGAGATGCAGTCTTCACTCTCTTATATCAAAGACAAGATGGTTAGATTGGAAGGCTTCATCTTAGCAGAAGAACAATCTAGACATTTTTTCTTGGCACAATTTGGAAAAATGCTGGTAAATGTTCCACCTATTCCAATGCATTCCCCGACTATTATCTTGACTTGTTCACAAGGCTCTCAAACTGAACCGGCGTATTGCTCGATAGACCCTCGGCAGAGATCTTACGCTCAGTTTGTGTAAGGGGATAAGCGGATCCCATTGGAGCCTAGCAACTGGGAGGCTACTGATCTGGTGGAGATCATCAAACTCCAGCACGAGCGTCTGCTACAGGTGGAGCATCTTTTATATAAGCTTGCCGTCACCCAGCAGCATTTGGATCCAATAGAATGTTTAGGAGAGAGAAGTGAAGTTGTCGACGGGACTGCTATCCCGCCAGACAGCCCCTCTCCTTTGACCGACCTCATCCTTGCCCAGTCCAGTCTGCCATTGCTGGCTGCCGCTTTGCCTCTGGACTCTGAGGAAGGTCCTGTAGTGCATGAAGGAAGGCACTTTGTTTCTCGAAAAGCAAGGAAGTCTTACTGAAGAGCCCAAAAACGCTTAAACCAGACAAAGGCTACCCAGAAGAAAGTTGCCATCAAAGTACTAACTTCTAAAAACGTACAACTATCTTCTGAGCCCAATCCCAATCTTATCAATAGTGTCAGTGAGGATGATCTCAGACTGGATTTAGGCGACCTTGACGAGGAAAGTAGGAAGCACCTACAGATTGCAGTCTTGAAAGGTGGCAATATCCAGCTTGCCCCCCGTGGCCCTTTAAGGACCCCCCTGGCCCAGATGAAATCTCAGCTTCATTGTTTCTTTCCTAATATTGAATCCAAAAAAGTGTCTATTCGGCAGCCAGCCGACGCCATTGTGGCAGATGTTGTGAGTCCACAAAGTGTTTCTCTACCCATGGAAGTGATTTCAGGTGGTCTGGGAATAGATTCTAGGCCCCCGGCATCTGTAGTTGGTGTAGCTCCAGACCGGGTCACTCCTGTCCTCCTTCCGGAAGACATTCTTGTTCCTCTGCCACTGGTGCGGCCTTCCATTGTGGAGGATGGACCCTCCCTCCAAAAATCCCCTGGAGTGCCTACTCCCGATGCTTTGTCTTTTATGCAAACGCCTAAGGACATGAAATTAATTATTGGTTGGACCAGCAACCCGGAGATAAATGGTCCAGCCCAAATAAATAGATCATTCTTGATGAATTCATTTTTTCAAATTCCCGCTTTAAAGAATCTCTTATCCAAGCGCCTCGACTGGGTCAAATTAGCGGCTCACAACAACTATAGAGTCCTCTGCAGAGTGCAATCGCCAATCATATCTAAAATGCTTTTGGAATTTGCAAATGACTTTCAATCCATCAGTCTTACATCCAGCTTATTTTGGGAAATGGACTGTGCATGGGCTTTTCTTGACTGGGTTCCTACCCCCCTCACCCCCCCGCCAGTATGCTCAGTAGTTCCAGCCACGGATTTTTCTGATTCCCACGTCAACCAACTTTCCAACCAACTGGCTTCGCTGACGCAAGCACTTAGTGGTCTATCCTGGCTGGAGCCCTGTTAAAGGTGGCTGTCGCCATTAAGGGGCCCACTTCTGGCTCCTAATCGGCCAGTTTGACCATTGCCTCATGGAACTGCTGTGGCCTAGACAACCTCGCAGTATTGCACAATCGGGTTGAGCCTGACAAGAAACCAGATATTTTAATCCTTCAGGAAACGATGGCCCTAAGTGATATTGTACTAGACGGATACTCCCGTTTTTCTGTTCCAGCTCGTCGTATCCTTGCAGGCCTCCCTTCCGGGGGTATCACCGTTCTTATTAATAATGGCCTAAATGCAGTGGCCTCAATACTGGCCACTTCTGACTCATGCATCTTGGTGGAGTGGTCGTTTGAATATTCCAGGGTCCAGTCCCTGCTCCTACTGTTCATGTATTGGAACCCGAAGGCAGTTCCCTTGAATTTGATTTTAGAGGACTTGGACCGGATTTTGGCTTATGCCTCTGTTCATTGTCCTAACCATGAAATTGTGATTGGAGGTGATTTGAATTCATATTTGCAACTTACAAATTCATTATGTTCTTCTGCGTCCTCCTCATCCTATGCACAGCATGCCTCATATAGAGGGCAGCAGTTGGTTAGTTTCTTTGAAACATGGGGCATTTACCCAATTCAATTGGCCCCTCACTATCTGTACCTCATGGTGTTGAGGTACAGCCTCATCTCTCATTGATTATCTACTCGCCTCTAGAGTGTGCTCTGGTTTGCTTGAACCAATCTTAATCTTAGATTTGGTGTTAAGTGACCATCATATGCTGGTTTCGCAACTTCATATTGGGTGTGATGCCTACAATAGCCTCGGCTTCAGCTTCCCTGACCAAATGTGACAGGAATACTATCTCTGTCAATTGGCATCCCGCAGTTTGTAGGAAACTGGTGTTCCTGGTGAATAGGGATCTCCTAGTGTGTCAGGATGATTCCCTCTCGCGGGGTAATGTGGAAACAATCAATGAAATCAATATCAAAATGATTCACATGCATTTGTTATCCCTAGTGAAAGATTCCCCTTTAAAGGGTAATCCCTTGGATACTCATCAAAATTTAAAGCAGATCGCGATTTTAAAAAAGCAAAAAAATCACAAGCTTTATATCTTGAGAAACCAGTCCACCTGCCTGCCCTTGTACCATCGAGAAAAAAAAAAACATATTGCTGCTCGTTTCAAACAAAAAATAAAATCTCTTCGTCAGGCTGCCTACACTTTAGCCAATCAATATATGATTGGCTGGCTGTGTAAAAAATAAAACTCGGGAGATATGGGCCATTTTAAGAAATGCGGCTGGAAAGGCTGATACCCGCTCAATGGCTACAATATTGGGCCCGGAATGGGAGAAATTCTTTTGCCAAAAATATGCTTTGCCAGCCATCCATGCCAAATCAGAAAGTGCCCCCATGCAGTTGGCCTTTCCTAGGGTTTGTCCATGGGAACTAAAAGACATTATATGGGCAATTTCTCAATTGAAATTTTCCAAAGCAACGGTCCGGATGGGTTGCCCCCCTGCATCTTCAAGGATGACCCACACTTTTGGGCAAGGTACCTTCTCCCACGTCACCACTTGATCTACCAATATGGCATTATTCCAAAATCATGGCTTACGGCTATCATAACTCCTATACACAAAAAGGGCGCTTTAAGTAGTCCTGTACATTTTAGGCCTATTGCCCTTATAGATACAGCTGCGAAAACCTTTGCACAACCGATTCTGTTACAGTTGGAAAATCACATAAGTGTGCTAAATATTCTTTCAAAAGCCCAGGTTGGTTTTCGGAGGGCAATGGACACACAATTAAATGCCTCGATCCTAGCCCATCTTCTACGTACTGCACACTCCCAATTTAACGGTACCATCTATATGGCAGCCTTAGATCTTTCAGCTGCTTTTGACAATGTACTTCGTATTCGGCGCTGGCATATGGCATTCCTTCCACCTTGGTAGCGGTAATTGCCGTGCAACACCTCGTATCAGGTCCGCATTAATGCTGAAGGGTTACTAACGGAATACATCCCCACGTTTATAGGCGTGAAACAGGGTTGTAATCTGGCCGCTGTGTTATTTAACTTATATCTTGCCGACATTGATAAAATCTGGCAGGGCTCAAACTCATTTCCGGCAAAACTGGGTACCATGCGGCTCCACTGGCTGGCATTTGTGGATGACGTAATCCTATTCGATAGAGTACCTTTTGGACAAATTAAATCTATTTCACGAATATTGTATGCTTAACAATATGACCATTAATCCAGCTAAATCACATATAATGGTCTTTACAGCAAAAAAAAAAAATCTATCAATATTTACTTTTACTATCAACGCCCAACCTATTTTGATGAAAGAAGAGATTACCTATCTGGGTTATCACCCATCGAATAGGACGTCTATTGGTACATGGCGCACAGTGTTGAACGCAAAGTTTAATCCCCTGATGGCCCAAATGAGAATTATCTTTATAAAATACTGCAGATATTCCCTACTGCCTCTCATACAATATTATACTATGAAAGTAGAGCCCATTCTTCTTTATGCAGTGGACATGTGCCTTTTGAAATTGGGGCCCCTTTTAAATTTTTTACAAGGGAAACTTTGGAAGACAACTCTAGGGCTACCTGGATATTTGCCTAATGCCATCATCCTACATGAATTAGGTTTATATCCTTTAGCGGATAAATATCTCTGGCGGAGGGTAAATGCCTTTTCTAAAATGATTTCCCTTCCTCCGAACTCACTTTATGAGGTCTTTCAGTTAATGCATGCCGACAAATGTCCAAGCTCGATTTCTGAAGTGAAAGACCTCATAAATGCCACCTTAACATCACTGAATATGACGCAGGAGGATCTGATTAACACTCCCATTAAAGTTAAAACTCGTTTCTTCAAAAACTCTTGGGCATGTAATTCGGACGAGATCGGAGGTTACTCTTCTTTTACCACCTATGCCACTTTTAGACATGCAGTTACACCTCAGCTGCCTTATGTATTATGCTTCCCTGACAAAGATGCAAGACGTTCATATATGCGTTTCCGTTTGGGCCTGATCCACACAGGCGCCCGGATCAGGAACTGGGCTTGCTACAGGGACCTGGTGAAGTGGGAGGGTTGTAGATTTTGTCTCAATACTTTTGAGAGCGAGACTTGGAACATCTCTTTATGTACTGTAACTTTTTTCTCAAGCATAGGCGATGCTGCTTGGATGCATTTTTGTCCTCCTATTCTTCTCTTGCATGTCATCTAGTTTGGCTTAGATGCATGCAGGGAACTACAAATTCCATTATCCTAGCAACTGTCAGATTGGTTGTAATGATTGAGGAGCGGTTGATACCACGCAATAGGGCCATCTTGTGTGGGCAGTCTTTGGTTTCCTTTTCTTCTAATTAATTTGTTAGGGTGAAATATCTTCTTCATTTTGATTGTCCTTGATGCGTTTGTTCTATTTTGTGGTGATTGAGTTTATTATTAGGTATATATTCTGTATTTTAGTTCTGTGGGATTTTGGAAAGTTGGCAGAGGGCTGCTTTCTTGTACGTGGTGTTGCATGTTGTCATATAGATTGGTAATATGTTTAAGTGTTTAAACATGTTCCTTTGTTTATCCAATGATTGTTTTGATGAATTTTACATGTAAATTATGTTACATGATATGATATGCATGATTTGTAAAGGTGTAAATTAATTTTTGCTACCAAAAACAAATTATTTTAAATAAAAAAAATTAAAAAAAATACCCAGGTTATCACGGAGCCAGTTGATCAGGATGGTGTGGTTGACCGTGTCGAAGGCGGAAGAGAGAGCAAGGAAGAGGACAGAGGCAATGTTAGAGTGCAGGTTGGAAAGCAGATCTTCACAGATGTTCAGGAGAGCAGTTTCCGTGCTCCTGGCTACTCTGAAGCCAGACTGGTGGTCATGGAGACAGCCAACAGAATCTGAATGAAGGTTAAACTGAAAGATGGCCAGCTTTTCCATGAGTTTGCCCAGAAAGGGGGGGGGGGGGTAATGGAAATTGGGTAATAGTTAGCCAGACAGGAGGGATCGGCTGTGGGTCTCTTGAGAAGAGGATGCACAAGGGAGTGCTTCAGAGGGGAGGGGAACGATCCTGAGGCAAAGAAGTGGTTGCAAAAATCGGCACAGCCCGGAGCAAGGTGGTCAACGTGGTCCTTGATGGTTTTAGAGAAACCGTGATGAACCTGTTTTGACGAGGCAGGGGATTACTAAAGGATGTCCTATGACAACTTTAGGATAGGTTTGGAATTCTGAATGATTATTGCAGACAACTTCAGGAGTTATTCCACGATGCTTCAAAAAGATTTAGGGAAAGGGTTTTGATTACCCCCAGGATGTACACCGTATGTGTAAGACAGGTGGTATTACTATAGGGTGAGTCTAGCTTGACTTATGAATAGTGTACTGGAAACTTCAAAAGGAATTCACAGCCATCACTTGCCTTCTATGCTAGATCAGTCACATGTAGTTAACCAAGATTTCAGAACTACAAATCCACCCCACGTACCAACCTGTAAACTCCCGCCATTTCAGTTATCACCTCTAGCTAACATGGCACCCCACCCAATAAAGTCCCACAATTACAAATCACTGCATTAAAATACACACTTTCAGGGACCTAAACAGAATCTGTTAAAAGTCTACTTGCATGACAGAATGCTTACAGTCACTTCACCAAATATCACTATGAGCAGCTAACAATTAGTTAAACCATTCACCAGCCAACAATTAGTTAAACCATTCACCACTCCCAGAAAAACACTTGCTGACCCCACCAGCAATCAGACAATACCCACCAGATCAACTGGTCCTACACACAAGAGCACTTGCATCTTCAGTTTCACACAGCAGCATGGGCGTTACAATTACGTTGTTTATTAGTAGCAGTGGCTGACGTAGCAACCAAACTCAGTTGTGGGGGATGTTCCAATTCCATTGTTTTTAAAAGACCGTTATCTGAATGATTAAGCAGGTGGGCGGGAACGTGTAGGTATTGTAAGGTAAGAATTGGTGTAATCACACTTTGTGCGACTACATAAGACAATCTGCTTGGTATTAGGTAATCCAACTTTTGGAATAGGTCTGTACTACATAAGTTGGTGGTGTGACTGAGCAAGTGGGTTAAATGTGAGCAGTACAAATGAAATCAGTAAATACAAGTAATCAACACTTACACTCGGTTTTGGTTATAAATAGTTCTTTATTTAACATCAGTATTAGTAAAGCATTCTTTAAAAAGACAATTGGTTGTAACAGTCAAGCAAACTTTGGAATTACTTTTCAAAATCAATAATACTGATTCGAATACGTGACTTCAATAACAAGGATAGTATTAGGCTAGTATAAGGAGATCCGAATACCTTACTCCTACACCCTGAAGTGACTTCAATAACAATGATAGTATTTCATTAATATATAACACCAGTATACTTTTTAAGACTCTAAGGGTTAGGAAAAAATAAGTTATAACATGCACTTAACGCGAGAACAATTTGACTCCTCCAATGAAATCTCTGCAAGCCTTTCCCAGCAGAAAAAGTGTGCAACTATTTCAATCTATGAGGGGGAAAAGCAATGCCAGAGTCAATGGATTCAGAAAGGTATCTTTAGGGAGCCAAAGTCATTTGGACAAAGTCAATAGTTCTGCTGCACTTCTTGGATAAAAGTTTGACAAAAGTCAGATAGTTCACTGTAGAGGAACACAAGCTGTTTAAGCCTATGCAAAGAGGAACACAAGCTGTTTAAGCCTATGCAAAGGGGAGTTGAAATCAACTCAGAAAGTCAAGCAAGTGCAAATCTCAAATGAGACAACATGACTTAAGCAAGAAGGCAAGTACCCCCACACCAAAATAGTACCTATGGTTAGAAGAAAAGTGGCCCAGCTGGATGTCGTCTTGCTACAGCCATGCAGACCCTGGTACCCGAGCTTCAGTCGTGCGTCTGGAGGGCTCCTGTAGCAGTACTCGGGAAGGACTTCAGCAGCTACGGGCCCTCTTCGATTCAGCGGCACTTGTAGTTTCAGCACCTCACAAACAGCACCTATGCAGATCGAATAACTCCAGTTGGACTGGAGCTTTTGGCTGGATTTGTTTCGTGGCAGATGTTGCACTCGGTTATGGACACTCGACCCCTGGAATTAGACTCCTTCAGCAACAGAGAGGTAGAGCAATTTGGGGATTGCACCAAGTGGAGTTTGTGTCGGACGTCAGTTGGTCCCACTAACTCAAGGGGAGAAGTTGTTCCGTCCAGAGCTTCTCGGTCGAGGTGAAACAGGAAGTCAGCAGGGATTCTCCGGGAAATTCAAGGTCAAGGGGGCTGCAGCAGGCTTCTCTTTGAGGGGTCGACTGCCTCTAGTGCCAAGACCCTCACCTTTTAAGCAAGTTTTCCCCATTCACGCACAGCCTAGGCTGTCAATCACACAGCAGGGTGGCTGTCAGCCAGCCAATCAGGACTGGTTTCTTTCAGGCACTCCTAGAGACTAAAGGACAGGCGAGTTCAGGACCCTCCCTCACATCCTGTCCTTCCAGACACACTGGAGCCAAGGGCGGGCTTCAGGGATGAAGCCTGCCAAAGGCAACACACAAAGGGCTCAACGCACAGAGTAAAGGCCAAGAAAGACCTCACAAACAAAGAGACAGGGGCCATTTTGACAAAACGGACACAACCATGGGTGCTGTACTGCAGCCGAGGGTTCAGCCTGCAGTAGAAAAGCACAATGGTAGTAAATGTTAAACCACTGCCACCAGCCATTTAAAGTAGTGTGGGTAACAAAAAAAATGTTACATGAGAAAGTAGGATAAGGAGCTACTAGGCAACCAACCCCCATCACCAAGCACTCCACGCAAGTGTGTGCTGAACCTACAAAAAGAAAAATGGTAAGATCAATTTCACCATACTATTCTTGGGAACGGTAGTACACCCAAGAAAAGGTATTTAAACCTTAAGAGAAATCCAAGGGACTTCTCAGCGACACTGCACTGAAGGTGCTGTGTGTCACTATACAAAAAGCACATGCTTATGGAGTTTGTCAGACTGCAAAAAGTGAAAAGAAATAAAAAGAAAAAAAAAAATACACACATGGAGAGTGAGGAGGGGGAAATAAAAGTCCCACTCACCCAGGAGTTACAATTAAAAGGTCTTAAGTCCAGCAAAAGAGCAGGGGTGGGGTCGGGGGGGAGGGGAGGGAGGGAGGGATGTGTCTGGTCTGAAAGGTTGAAGGGGAAGGGAATTAGCACATAAATGAAAATTCTCCCCAACCGGCATCACTTCACGGTCTACACAGGCATGGCAGTCATGCTGTAACAAGGACACACTGTTGAGAAGACATGGTGATGGAGTTCAGTTTATTAGATCGGTCCCACAGATCTTTTGTGGCAGACTATTGACTGTTACTTGATAGTCCAATATTTTGTATTTATTGCACAGCTACATCTTTGTGAACGGCAACATTACACAGACATTTGCTGATGTACTGTGTCTTTCAATTGTACCGGGTGTAGTAACAGAGGCAGCCATCCCTGCCAAAAGTCATTACTAAGTTAAGGAATAGTCAGTTTCCACCCATTAGCTTTTACATCATCATTCTTGGTTTTCTTTAGTTTTTTGCACTGCATCTTCTTGTAGTTCACTCAGTTTTCCAGCGCTTCCCAGATACAAGTAGAAGCTGCTTTTTCTCCTCTGCCTTTATTTGTAACGCCTGAATGTGTCCCTCTTGCATCACAGTAGGTTTTAAGTCAAATGTTTTCTGTGTCTTAATACACTGTTTCTTGGCTGTGGGTATGAAAAAGGCAAGTTAAAACTTCAAAATGTGACTATCAATACAACAGACTTTCTGCTTGAACTGTATACTGGTTTAAGCAACTCCCCCTAAGCGCAATCCTATCCGTCCCTTGGTTTCATTTTTGCTTATTCTTGCGCTTTCCCTCCTCCCCATGCAGCTAATCAGAACTCAGTCTAGCAGCACACAATAGCCTGGACTACGGTCCCCAAGGAACGTTCAACCCATAACGCTTTGAGATCATACCAATGGTAAAAGACGCTCTACAAATGCCTAATAACTTAAGAGAAATGAGGTAGACCATCTAGACTTTAGAGAGTTACACTAGAGGAAAGAGATGCTGCAAAAGAGTGGTGGACTTTGTTCAACACTCCTGTGTGTGAAAAAAGGGACTGCCTCCGCGTAGGGAAGTCAGACGTACCCCTCCTCCCCAAAACATCAAATAGATGGACAAAAAAACAAAAACAAAAGAAAAAAAATCCATTGCTTACCTACTGACTGGAAAAGTACTACTGCTTTGAAATACTTTCCTTTGCGTATTTCTCTTCTACTTTCATCAAGAACCTCCATCAGGAATTTACATTGAACTTCACCAGGAACTGCCATAGGCTCAAATTCCCCATCCTTTCAAATACACAGAGCGCACAGATTTGAATTATTGCCTAAAAGAAGCAGGAAAAATAAAATATGTATTTGTGAAACTTCTGTACCCAAAACCATTAATTTATAGTGAGCTTGCTATGGATGTTCCTGCCTCATGGGTCCTTATTTGTGAGTGAAGCTTCTTGGTGCTTGTTAAGTTCCTCCAAGACCAACCATTGTGGCTTCAACTAGTTGCATCTGCTTGTTAATAAAAGAGGTGGGTGTTCTGGTGAGGCAATAATACATTCTTAACTACAGAGCTTTTGCACCTAAAATGCTGCAGAGTCATTGTATGTGTGCCCTTTAAAAGACAAGCACCAAATTCAGTTTCTTAAATGGAAATATAAACTTGAGTCCCAGCTTGCAGACAGCAACATGCACAGGAAAGTATAAGGACCGGAAATAGGGTATGCGGGGACAGATCCCATGACCAAAGTCAACTGTACTGGGGAAGCAAAAAAGTAAATGTTACACCTTAGCAAGCAGGCCTTTGCTAATATAAGCCAGGCACCAACTTCCAGAAGGGTCAGAATTCCCCCATCCTCCCTATATCCCCCCAATAAATTGCTACTGTGCCATAAATTATGCATTACAGATGAACTAGTGCAGTGCTCATGGGCAGTGGAAACATCCTGCAAAAAAGTAAACCAAGTGGAACATTGTGGAGGCATTGGAGCAGCAACAGCACTAAAGCCAGATAGCGGCAGCCTAGGAGCATTTATCCCCTCCTTGGCGACTGAAAGTGATCAGACAGACTGATCACAAGAACAGTCTTTGTGTGGAACTGGGAAGGGCCTCTGTATGCTCAACAGCAAGGGTGCCTTAAGGCAGCGGCCTTCAAACCGGGGGGCACAAAGGAGGCCTGGGAGAGGCACAAAGCTCTTTTAAAACCGGTTTATGGTGACTAATAGAAAAATGAAAGCTTGTCGGGTGGGGGGGGGGTCTATAATTTTACTCAAAGGGGTGGGGGGGCTCAGTATAAAAAGGATTGAAGACCACTGCCCTAAGGGAATAAAGGGACCTCCCACTTTCAAATAGCAAAGCAATTAACAGTGCTCCTTTCACACCAAGTTCAGAAAACTCCCATTAAAAAGCATTCACTCCAGATCAAACAATGATCAAAAAAGATATTTTCAAATTAATGGCATAGTGATCACTAGCCCCGGCAAGCATTCAATAAATAAGGTGTACAGGCAAACATCTTACTGCTGCGGTGCAATGGTTGGAAAAAAACAAACCACATTGGGGGGGAGGGGGAACCTCAACCTATATATATCGAGAATGGGACAGAAATATAATTTGAACATGCAGTAATCTGTCTGAGTCCCTGAAACTTAAATTTGTATTTATTAAATCATGTAGCCATTTCTCCAAAGTGTTGAACATAAACTAAATACGAGTTATGGAGGGAATTAGAACACTGTCCCCCACACCCAAAGGCTGGCACAACTTCGCTCTACTGTGAATTGAAAAGGCAAAGGAAAAATTCAACTGTGGTAAACAAGCTCTATATGTTCTTTAAAATAAATCGCTTAAAAAGCAATACAACAGCTCTGCCTCACAGGTATACGCAATGAAAACAAAATATATATTCAAAAGCATTACAATACAAAATGAAAGTCTGAATGCCAGACAGTATGCTTGTTATGGGGGCGGGGGGAGAAATGGAGATCCCCACCTCTTTAAGGGTGCTTTGACATCAAATTTAGGGGGGTAGGAGGGGTTCAGGAATCTCCTTTAATGCAAATCTTTCAGTTGCTGGACAATTAATGAATATCATTCTGTGTTTTTTTTAGTTGGCTGGTGTTCAATGACAGATGAAAGCAAGGACTTAGTGATCAGGCTGCAAGCAAGGTTAGTAGTAATGGGGGGGGGGGCATCTGTCCACTGTTGGTTAGAGAAACCTTTTTCTCCCTTCTTGAGAGCTTGGATGGCCAATTTCTGCAACCATTCTCTGCACAGAATCACAACAATAAATCTAAATTGGAGCTTTTGTAAAGTAAACCCCAAAGCATCCTGTGCCACCATAACCAGGTATCAAAGAGCGCATTCATCAGGGCATTTCAACCATCCCCGGCCTGAACCTACACTTGCCAATGTGTGCAGCACACAGCGGCTCAAACAGTGTACCACACACTTCAAAACTAGCCAGCCAAACAAAACCGTGCCCGTTGGCACCCTGCTTCAGAATTAAGCAATATTGAAGATGCTGCGAAAGTCGCACACAGTTCCCACGTGCCATACATCAACAATCCCCTCACAAGGGCATCAATGCCAGCAGGCGTCTCTGTGCAGCGGCATGCAGCTATCTGGGCAACTTACAGAAAATTACAAGCATAGCGCCACCGTGCCCTTTATATACACAATAGTCACACGACTAAGTTCACGGCTAAGTTCCGCTTTACCGCTCGTGAGGACTTTGCTCTGCACTTGGATGTGTTTTTGGACCTTTGCCTAGCCAGTGTTTCATTTTGCACTCAAGCGGACTGCTTTCCTGGTTACATCAGCCTTAGTGATTGACATAGCCCTGCCCAGGAAAGGGCGTGTTCTCTACTATTCTGTTTCCTACTAAAGACGTCCCTACGCGCACAGCGCGCGCGAGCAAGTTCACAGCTAAGTTCCGCTTTACCACTCGTGAGGACTTCGCTCTGCACTTGGATGTGTTTTTGGACCGTTGCCTAGCCAGGTGATTGCTTTGGCTGGAGGACTTGGACTCGTAAGCCCACTAGTGGGAGTTCATAGCACTCAGCAACTTCTTGATATATGTTTGTTTGTTTTGTTTTTACAGTGTTTCATTTTGCACTCAAGCGGACTGCTTTCCAGGTTACACCAGCCTTAGTGATTGACATAGCCCTGCCCAGGAAAGGGCGTGTTCTCTACTATTCCGTTTCCTACTAAAGACGTCCCTACGCGCACAGCGCGCGCGCACGAGCAAGTTCACGGCTAAGTTCCGCTTTACCGCTTCACCGCGTCTCTGCGGTCGCGGTCTGGCTTCTTAGTGCAGGTGTTTTTCCCAAATTGTCTATACTGCGCTTTCACAGGTTTTTCGGGGTAGTTTGAGAGTTGCCCTATCTCCAATGACCTTTGTGCCGTACTCATTGAAATCAAACATGCCAGACTTGGCTTCCTATCCCAAGCCTGGCTGTCCTAGTACTGGGCTCTTTCAAACGCACTTTCCAGCGTTTACTCTATCTCCCAGAACTCCAGTTGACCTCACTTCTGCCAACCCCACCATGGGCCCGTTGGCGGATACACTCCGGACTGTCCCTTCTTTGATACAAGGGTTTGCGGGATCTCATCTTTCAGCTGTGGATCAGCAAACGGTCCCGTGTATGGTGCTTCCCAGTCCCTCCATAGTGCTATCAACTCCCTCTCGCACACGTGGTATTTCCGATAAAACGATTCTTGCATCGTTAAAAGCATGGAATGTGAGGAGGAAATTCAGCTCGCATTCAAACCACACTCTTTCGCCCATAACTCCAAATTCGCCCTTACACCTTGATAGTATGAGTATCTCCTTATATGCCAGCCATCATGATACTTTGCAGTCTATGAAATCCTCTTGCGATGTGGCTCCATCTTGCCCCTTTCCGCAAGGTATTTACTCCACACCAATAGATTCAGCAATCGCCTCCTTTGCTCTTCCCACACCTCGTCCAGTTGTGCCTGCTCGCAATATATTTGCTTCAGCCATCAGTATTGGTGTTGAACCAGCCTTGCAGGCAATCAATACCTCTATTTTGGGCATGCACAAAATGTTTGATATCCTGCACACAAAAATAGCTACCCAAGGTGCACAACTGGAGGAATTATTACACTGGAGTCGTCGCCATGATCAGCAGTGCCTCTCACCTACCTCACCATTAGAAAGGCCAGTGGTGAGCAATGAAGCCTCAATTATCACCTGTGGTAGCTATACTAATTTAGACAGGCACATAAGTACAGCTCTGCCCCCTGCGATTTGTGTTTCACATGTGAAAAGCGCAAATGTTCCCTCTGCCTTGCCTCATTTTCACCATGTCATTTGTGCAGCTGACGCTCCTCCCAATACTATAACTTCTGTCTCTGTGCCTCAAATTCAGCTAGCCCCAAACAACATTGATCTGGTGCCTGCTCTTGAGGTGCCTCTCCCGGTTGTAACTACTACTTCTAGTCCCATACTCTCCCTTCCTGAGGGTTTCCTTCCGGCAACCCCCGTCGTTGCAGTATCTCTGGTCTCATCCAGTGGCAAGTCTAGGACCACAATGATTTAAAAAAAAAAAAAAAAATTCGCATATCTCAATGAAAAAAACGAAAAAAACAGATCCCTCGTCGAGGCAACAAAAATACTCTGAATGCCTTCTTTAAAGCTATTGGTGGGTCTTTGGCAGCAGGGCAGAAAGATCCTTCCCAGAGTCATTCCCCCAAAACACCCTCGGCAACTCCTAACCCGGCACTGCTGCCAGCGAGTCTTCAGCCGTCTGATCAAACAAAGGAAGCAGCACTTCCCGTGCCCATTGATATTCCGGCACAGATACCCCCCCCCCAACCCCCTCTGGACGCTCTGGTTGAGTCCCTTGAGACGCTGGAGCAGCGTACCGAACGAGTTGTGATCGACATACCACCCATCAAAACTGTCTCTTTTGCTTCAGGTACCAGACGGCCCTCCTTCTCAACATCTGTACCGAATCAGGGCCCGTTGAATGACCTGAGACAAGCTGTTGACAAGTTTCTGGAGGAAAGGCTCTCTACAGCGCCCAGACCCCAATTCATGTCTACTATGACAGCCCCCTCTCAACTCATTTCTAAACCTTCTGACACGTCCAACTTTTCTAGTCTTGAGCAGTACAATCTCGAGTCTCAAGTGACTGAGTTGAAAGATCTGCCCCCCCCAACAAGCGTACCAATCTAGATTGCCTAATTCTCATAATTCTGAAATAAGGCGTCCTCTCTCTCTCAACCTGCTCAAATCCCTTCCACCCTCTCGGCTTGCAAATTTATCTTAAAATGTCGAGATGGTCCTTATCCTGTTTACAATTTGAATAGGAGGAGTGTCTTAAACATTTTTAGTGACATTGATGAATTAAGGGATATTTCTACTCTCGATATAGCACAAATTGAATTTATCTCTGTCTCTTCCAATTCCATCATCAGACTATGGATACCATCGACCATTGTTGCCAACACGATCTGGCGAGCAAGAATGGCCCTGTTTGACATGGGTTTCTTATTGGCTCATGAACCACATGATAACATAATTCAATCTATGGTCACCATCCCACAGCCACGCATCTATGAAAGACAACAAATTGATAGATGTGATACTAATAAAGTGTATGATACTCGGACCCGCATCCAGAATTAACCATCATTGTGTCAAAATGGCAATCCTTTGTATCTTGCATGTTGGAATACCAGGGGGCACAATCATTTACAGGTTTCTATTAAATCTATGCCTGTGACTTCTCACATCCTTGCCTTACAGGAGACCTGGCTTTTAGTCCCCCCGGTGTGGGACGGGTATGAAATCACTCTACTACCGGCCACTCGAACTAAAGGTAGACCCACCTCGGGCTTGTTGGTTGCTGTACTACAAAGGGCTGGACTCCATGTAAATGCATGGGCTTCCTTTGGGGTTCATCTGCAACTAGTTAAAATTGATCTGGGTACTGCCTCGCTCGCATTGTTGAATGTGTATAGAAATCCTGTTGCCTGCTCTGATGCTCACTTTTATGGTGGCCTTATTTCCTTGTTGGATATTATAAATATGGCAAATAATACCAACTTCACCATCATATTAGGGGATCTCAATATGAATTGTATTGTTAACAATCCATATTCAACAGTTAGTTCTCGGTGGATCCAACTTATGAATGAACAGAACTTTATCATGATCAATGGGGCCCTCAAAAGGTGATTCTCCCTCCCAATCGACTTGGTATCGCAATAACAGTGCAAGCACACTTGATTACATTTTTGTGGATTCGCCACTGTTCAAACTCTGTCAGGATCTCTCAATTACTGCATATCCTGGCAGTGATCATAAGTTACTTCTTTTGACCCTTTCATGGCAAACTTTTGCGTTAAAATCTTCTTCAGTTAGCTGTGGCTTTGTTATCAACTCGGCCAGATCTAGACTGAAATGGACAGATTACCGACTTTATGAATTCGAAAAATCAATTCAAAAGAACTTGTACACAGTGGGTGTACAATATACTGATATACTTGCACCGTTTGCGCATACCATTTCGACCCCCAGGCAACTTCAATCCAAACACACCCACTCCTTTGATCAGCTGGTTAAAGACCGTAAGACCGAGTTTAGGCGCCTAAAGCGCCAGATTCTATCCTCCTCTTCTTGTAATCGTTGGCAAGTGCTTACCAAGTTGAAAACACAACACAAAAACTGGTTAAAGGGCCATAAATCATTAATGTTCCAACATGACAGTGAAATAATGTTAAAATCACTTGCCAACAAAAACTCGGCCCAAATGTGGCATCTGTTACACAATCATGCATATATTAGAGATGCCGATGCACAATTAAACGCAGTCAATGAAACACAATGGATCTCGTATTTTACAAACTTATATGCTGATGCCAACTTTGATCCGGACACTTTTCGCTCTACTAGAACTCCAACTTGGAAGCTGGCTTTTACAACTGACGACATTGTATCAGTCATCAAAAAAGCTAGCTCCTCCCGAGCCGTCGGCCCAGATGGCATTTCCAACGCCATGCTGAAACTAAACCCTGACACATTGGCTCGTATATTGTATGGCATTTTTCAAGACATATTGCACACATGCACCATCCCTTTATCTTGGAAATCCTCCATCATCATCCCGATTTTCAAAAAAGGTGAAAGGTGTCTACCCCAGAACTATCGGCCAATTGCACTATTAGACTCCCCGAGTAAAATTTTTACCAAACTTGTTCTGAGTGAATTTAATAAGTGGACGTTCCAGAACTCATTTAGAGATCCGTTTCAGACTGATTTCATTGCGGGTATGGGCACCCAGGTCAATCTCTTCGCATTGAACTCTATTAAAGCTCAGTGCCAAGAATCGAAACAACCTTTATTTCTTGCGTTTATTGATCTACACTCCGCTTTTGATTCCATTTCTCGCCCCCTGCTCTTTGCCAAATTAGAACGTGATCATTGCCCACAAACACTGTTTGATATCATCCTGGATCTCCACTCTGACACGTGTATTTATGTACGATTAACCCTTGATGGAGCTCTGTCCACCTCCATACCCACGGCTCGTGGTCTTAAACAGGGCTGTCTTTTGGCATCATCTGTTTTTAATTATTTTATCCATGACATAGCTTTCATATTTCAAAATCTTGATTCAGATTCTCCTAAAATTAATAATCATCAGGTACAAACCCTAATGTATGCTGACGACATGGTTTTGCTATCAAAAACTCAAATTGGCTTGCAGAAACTGCTGACTGCTTTTGAATCTTATATGATTCGTAATGAATTAAAAATTAACTCTAATAAATCTCAGATAATGCTGTATCAACCAACCAAAAGAAATAAATCATTCAACTGGCACATTAATCAGGCACAGTTGTTGATTGTGCCGCAATACACCTACTTAGGTGTGATATTTGAATTGCGTGGGTCCTTCAATGCTCAAGCAGATGGAATTTTGAAAAAGGTGACAACGGCCACGTCACAAGCTAGTCTGATTATGTCTAGATATGGCAAATTTTCCATCATACCGGCCCTTGCCTACTGGAATCAGAAAGCAGTGCCGTCAATATTGTATGGGCTTGAAACTTTCACATGTCAGTCTAAATTTGTCTTCCACAAATGGGAAAGCCAGTTCTGGAAAACGATACTACAATTACCAGCTTGTATCCCCATTTCGTGGATTAGATATGAACTAGGCCTAATTTCACTTGAAACCCTATACATTTGGCGTCTGTGTGCGCTTTTCAGAAAATGCCTTCTTGCATCTAGGGATCACACTCTACTTTCAGAACTTGCTCTTCATATGTTTCATACTACACAAAAAAATTTTGTCTCTTGGGTGACTACTGCCTACTCTGCATGGAGTAGTGCTGATATCTCCCTTGATACATTAATTAACAATCCTGATAAGGCTAAACGTCAGCTATATGAATTTGACTGGATTAAGACAAATGAATTGTGTATATATTATTGTGATGGTAATGCTCTCCGTTTTCCTCCAAAAAAGATGAGAACACCCCATCCTTATCTAGTCACAGCCCCAGCAGTCAATATTCGCTCTGCAATCATGCGTCTACGTTTTAACATTTGGCCAACCAAAGCCATTCTTCACAGACGCAAGCTAATAACAGATCGTGATAACTTTTGTCGCTTTTGTAAGAACAATTGTCAACCAGAGACTTTGGAGCATCTTATCATTGAGTGTCCTGCTCTCACTCTTCATAGACTCAAGTTCCTGGGTCGACATTGCCGGCATTTAGGTTTCCTAGACTATGAAGCATCATGGCTTACAATTCTGAACTCTACGTACCTGCCTATTCAAACTGCAGTTGTTAAATTTATTGAAAGCCTGTCCTTGACAAATTCAAATGGTTAACTCATTGATGTAGTTGCATTTTCATTTGGTCACACCTGCTGAGGTCTACCCACTAGCCTTTTGTTATCGTGTCTTGCGATTTATGCTATGAACCAATGAGTGCATTTTTGAAAAAAAAAAAATGTTGACCAAGTATGTGCTTGGTAAATTGTTATCTTTTCTAAATACGACTAGATGTCGTATTTTGTTTTATACCATGTCTTTGTCATAATAATTTTTATCTTTTTTGCAAATTTCTGTTTACCTTTTTACTTTGTATAATATTTATTGTTGTGTTTTTCTTCTTTTCTTTTGTAACATCTTGAAAGGTTGATTTGTTTCAACCAAATAAAAAAAAAAAAAAAAAAAAAATCACATTCTCTCATGGGCTATGCGACACTGCAATGTTCTTAAGCAGATGACCAGTATCACTGGGCCTGGGTGACTCTTTCCTTCACAGTAAAGCACTGGAATGATTTTCCCGTACCCAATGAAAGTGTGGTCATGTGTACGAGTCGTGCATGCACCGTACCGTACACATAGCAATGTCACACAAAAGGGCACCACAAGCACATAGATAATGGCACACTTTAAAAAGTAAGCAATCACGGATGTTGCAAAGGTTTGTTTAGTACAATCTGCAAGGATTATGTTCAAGCTGTTGACAGTTTGTCAAGGATGGGTCTTTGGAGATGCACCGCAGTATCTTGAATAAAGGGTGAACATCTATTGCTCTAAAAGAAACCTCCGATCCGCCAAAGCCTGCTGCCTGGAAGTCAACCGCATAAAAAAAAAAAAGAGCTTGGGGAAATGGTTGTGCATTCCCAGTGTTGGCAGCATCTGCCTGAAATTCTTTGCAAGGATGAAAATCCTCTGGCATTCAGGAAACCGCTGAAGACCAGACTATTCAAGTAACGTCTCACGAAATAAACTGTTCCGTTACCCGCCCCCTACTCTGTATGTGACATTGCCTGGATGCCCTCTGGCTTTTGGTGCTATAACAACCATTAACATAACATAACAACCGCCCTTCAAGCCTGCACGTGCACTGTCCACTAGGAATCGGGTAGAGGACAAGTGCTCTTCCAAACTAGCAATCAAAAACGGTGCCAGCAAGATAGAGGTTTTAAGCCCTTTAAAACATTTTTTTTTTAACTTTTTTGATAACAAGAGTCACTCTACAGCAGTCAAACTTTTTAAACCCCAAGGCCCTCCCCTTAAGAAAAATGACCTGCCTTGGGCTCCCCCCCCCCCTCTATACACATGGACTCCAAAATGTTTATCGGTTATCACGCGCTGGTGTAGAATGGTGCCCCAAAAATTGAGCTTTGTGTGCCAAATACTAAATTCTTTGAAAATCATTGCTTGCAATAACTCAAATTAGATTAGAGGACAAATATTTGTAAACACAAGCATTCAGAATGTGTTGCTACAAAACAGAGGACTTGACTAAAAGTAGTGTTGGACGTGTATTTCCCACAAAATAAATATTGCTGTCCTACACTACGTTTGACATGCAACTGATGTAACAATTTGTTTAAGTACAACTTTGAGATTACCATCAATGCAGTCACTTGCAAGTTGGACAGTGGCATTTTGGAGAACTAGTGTGAAGGGTGGGCCTGTCTTTCAGCAGCCAGTCTAATTATTGGGTTAAACTTTTGCAGTGGCCAACCGCATGTTTTCTTCCACCTCCAGCAGTTGACCAAAATTTAGTCTTTAGGGCGGCAAGTGCTGAGAATCCAATCTCACCAAGGTACGAGGTGCTGAAAGGTAACAGTACATTGACTGCACAAAACTGCAGCCACATTTTGCCAAAGACCATTTTTTTTAATGGTTCTCGGTTACTTTGCAGCTCCATTAGTTCCTCCTGGAGGTGCATTGGGAGGTGGGCCCCTACGTCGCTAGGAAAGGCTGAACCACCCAGTCATTGACATTACAATTGTCTTTTGGAAATTACTTTTAAGATTGGTTCTGAGGCAGATCATCAACACACGAAAAATCATACTCCATCTGCTAATAATGGCAACACGGGGGGGTGTGGCAAACAGCCATCCGATGAGGACGTGAGCCTGTGCTGCTCCCGCGCCAGTGGCCTTATCCTGCTAAAATATATATCTGAGCTGAACCCTGAAATACTCCAGAGGTGTGTGAGACTCTCCTGCACCGAATTGCGGTGCTCCGACGCAAATCCGTAAAAGGAATCGCCGTCCAGATCGAGTGGAAGTTGCAGGAACCGTGACAAGTGCGGAGCCCAAGATGGCCGCCATAACTCCGAGCGCGCACTGTCGGCCGGCGGCACCGGGCTCTGCAGTCAACATCCTGACCGCGGTGGTGGGGCGGTGCAGCGATCGCAGGTCCAGCCCGCCTGGCGAGAACCCCTTCGAACCGTGGGCCTGAAGAGGGCCCGGAGCGGGAAGTTTGGCGTGTCAGTATTGGCACGGAGGAGGACGCACGGCGCACCGGCTGGTGATCCGACTAGCCCTACAACCGGAGACGTGGACCCGCTACTCGAGACCTGGAACATCTGGCGATGTGGTAAGGAGTGGGGAAGGTGGGATAGAGAGCGCTAGCGAACCGCCTTCCCTCCCCCCACGGGCGAAGGACCTCCAGACAGAGCTGCGATCCCTACCGGCACCTGCTGACAACTTGGGCTGTGAACCCCTTCTCATTTCTGGGACACAACAGGTGCCCCTCTCACAGCGACGTGCAGCCCAGTGCGTGTGGCCGCTACCAGGGGACAGAACCACAGGGCCCCAGTGGGTGCTATAAAGCGTTGACCGACTTGCATATCACGCACCACACCGTCTTGGCCCACAGAGCTGCTGAAAGTGTGGCTAATAGACATTGTTTGGACAAGGGAACTGTAAAGCTAGCACAAACATAAATACCTGCCGATCGCAACAGGCCCGGCACCACCAATAGTGCCTACCCCCAGCACCTGCCGGACTCCCCACCCCCGGGTCCAGACATCAGCACACTGCAACAGTACCACAACAAGCAGAGAATGGGTAAGGAGAAGCCCAGGAAAACATCCACACAGAGCAGGATCCAGCAGTATGCAGCTATGCCAGCACCCCGCTCACCAGAGATCCCACTGTCGGTCGACCCGGATCATGTGGACAATATTTCTCTAAGAGATATTATGAGCACCATCACCAACTCCAGGACCTCGATGGAAAAAAAAGATGGACAGTATTGGTGCAGACGTGTCCCTGCTACGCCATGATCTGCAAAAGCTGACCTCCCGTACGGGAGAGGCACGAATCTCTGAAACCGAGGATGGCCTGCGAGGTGTAAATCGGCAAGTGGCGAGTATGCTAGCACGGATAAAGACCCTGGAAGCAAGAGTGGACGATAGCGAGGGTAGATCCCGGTGCAATAATATCCGCATAATCGGCCTGCCGGAAAAAGCCGTAGGGGAATGCATGGAACTCTTCCTTGAGGACTGGTTGACGAATATCTATGACGGAGAGGCATTCTCTAAATTCTTCTCTATCGAGCGGGCCCACCACATCCCAGCTGGCAAAGTGACACCAGGAGCCCCACCACGCACAGTAATTGCCAAATTTTTGAACTATAGAGATAGGGACACGGTACTCCAACTGGCAAGATCGAAGGGCACGGTCACATTCAACGGATCCAAAATAGCCTTCTTCCCCGATTTCACCAGGGAGGTACAGAAAGCACGACAGTCATTTGACCCGCTCAAGAAACGTCTACAATCAATGGGAGTCAAATATGGACTGCTCTTCCCTGCCCAACTCAAGATTTTCCAAGGGGGCACGACCGTGCATTTCACTGACCCCAGAGAGGCGTGGAACTGGGCCGAAAGGCACATAGAAGGGTACTGGAACACAGAGGGAAGAAGGAGAGATAGACGCAATAGTCCTTGCCCAGAACGTCCACCAGAGCAGGGCCAACAGCAGCGGCCACAACCAGGAAATCCGCTGCGGGAAGAAATATGAATTGGGAGCAGTTTTGGGAAGAATGACAAAGCTACTAAGCCTAGGAGCACCACAAATCCCTCACCCCCCATGCCGATCCACGCTCGGAATACAACCAGGCCAGTGGCCGAACAGCCACCCGCCCCACGAGCTAAGACTAAAACCAAAGAAGCAGCGACAGCACCACGGACAGGTGCTGTGAAATCTACGAAGTTCATGTGCCACTGAAGGTGGCTTAGTTAAGGTTTACTTGTTCTGTTCAAACTTCAGACGACAGATACTCCAGGTTGGGTGGGAGTATAGGGAGGGGGGGGGGGGGGGGTTAGGTAACACTACCGGGGCAGTAGATGCCTCCAGGGGAACGAGGGATGGAGTTGGGGGAGAGGTAGTTCTTATTCTTGCTCTGGGTTTTGTCTTTATTTTTGTTCATGTATGGTCCGACAACACTAAATATTCACACCTACGAAACCGCATCACACGGCGAAACAGACCGTGCACCTTCCCGGAATCCTACATATACTGCCCAACAGTAACCCGCCCCCCAACCAGATGACGAATGCTACATCTGATACAAAATCATTACGTCTCCTGACATGGAATGTCAATGGGCTGGGTAGTGGGATAAAGCCCAGACTGGTCACCCAAGCGTTAAACAGGCAAGCGCTGGATGTGGCGTTGCTCACAGAAACACACCTGGCGGGCACCACATGCAACCTATTTAAACGTGGTAACTAACGCACAGCACTGCATTCGGGTTTTACTTCAGGCTCCAGAGGGGTCCTCATACTGATCCATAAGAAGCTGCTGCTCACACTTTCCAGTGTGTCACAGGACGCAGGAGGCAGATTCGTGCATATGACAGGAACCCTATGGAATCAAACTATAACAATACTAGCTGTTTATGCACCACCCGCGCTGTTGCCAAATCTCATAGAAGAGATAACTCCCCTGATAGTACAGGACTCCTCAGACACACTAATCCTTGGTGGCAATTTTAATGATGTTATGAACCTGGGTATGGACCGTACACACCTAAGGGGCAGGAATCCCGACACGCACACAATGCTAGCCACCTTCACATCAGCACTGGGACTGAGGGATGCATGGCATGACCTTCACCCAGAGAGGCGAGAATACTCTTTCCACTCGGGCGTCCATGCATCCCTCTCTAGACTGGACTATTTTTTCGTTCCAACCACAGAGGTGCAAAGAACATCCTACTTCCACGCAGCATCTCTGACCACTCGTCCCTACTAATAGAACTATCAACGTCAAGGCCAATCCCTCCACCTTCATGGCGCCTTAACAACTATTACTTAGGCTTCCCAGAGCTTGTAGAGCGTATTCAAGAATCCACAACCAATTACTTTGAACTAAAAACGCAGGGTCAATTGATAACCCAGGATTGTTGTGGGAAGCGTATAAGCTGGTATTGCGGGGAGAGATTATCTCCTGGACAAGGGCGCACGAAAAGGCTCAAATGCAAAAAGTAAAAGAGGCTGAAGAACAGGTGGAACGTGCAGAGCGCGCACATCTGGCGCGAGACCTGCCTGAAACGAACCGAGCACTGGTCCTTGCCCAAAAAAAAAAAAAATGCACAATGTAGCCCTAGACAACGCTACACAGGCGCACACCACGATGCGCGCCAGACTATATGAGACTGGAGATAAGGCGGGTAAATTGTTAGCCTGGCTGGAGCGCAGGGATGAAGGGCACAAACAGGTCAGGATGATCAAACCTGACAATTCGGAACCGCTGTGGACAGATCAGGCTATTGCAGAAGGCTTTGCAGCTTACTATGCAACGCTCTATGGGTCACCGGAAGCCCCCACTAACCTCTCTGTGTTAAACGGGATCACACTTCCTAGCCTAACGGGCTCACACAGAGATCTACTGGAGGCAACCATTACTGCAGAGGAACTAGGGTTGGCCATGTTACAATTACATCCCGGGAAAACACCGGGGCCGGACGGCTTCCCGGTGGAGACATGGAAAAGGATAGAACCAAGTGCGATACTCCCATATCTCCTGCAGATAGATGTACACACACTCGAGGGAGCAAGGACAGCTCCCCCAGACCTAAGGAGGGCAACTATAATAGTGATCCCCAAACCAGATAGGCCTCCAGAGAAATGTAGTTCGTACAGGCCGATTTCGCTAATCAACACTGAAACCAAAATCCTGGCGAAAGCATTAGCAAATCGACTGCAGAAAGTTATCCTGTCACTTATACATCCAGACCAGTGCGGCTTTATGCCCTAGAGGTCTACGCGTATGAACATACACAGACTGCACGCTGCAATCGAAAAATCCTCCCTCCTGCGGGGTGCCTTGGTACTTTTAGCAATAGACTTTGAGAAAGCCTTCGACTCGGTGCACTGGCCAGCACTGTGGGAAATAATGCGTCGAATGGGTTTCGGTGACCAATTCCTGGGATGGGTGCAGTTGCTATACAAGTCCCCAGAGGCCATGACCAGAGTAAATGGGTGGCTCTCGCAACCATTTAAATTGGGCAAGGGGACACGACAGGGCTGCCCCTTGTCTGCAATGCTCTTTGCGCTGGTCATAGAGCCGTTGGCAATTCTGCTAAGAGAATCACAAATGTGGAAGGGCTTCCGGTGGACAGATGATTGGGAGGATAAGGTCTCACTGTATGCGGACGACCTGCTCCTGTATCTATCAGACCCCATAACCTCCTGTCCTGCAGTGATACGCTTACTGAAGGAATACAAATCCTTTAGTGGTTTGAAGGTAAACTGGTCGAAATCCACACTGTTTCCACTGAGAGAGATGGG
Organism: Ambystoma mexicanum; assembly: GCF_040938575.1. NCBI lineage: Eukaryota > Metazoa > Chordata > Amphibia > Caudata > Ambystomatidae > Ambystoma > Ambystoma mexicanum. The sequence goes on from NC_090921.1 coordinate 312,491,335, forward strand.
TAGCGTGGGGATACAGAATTGCCCCTTTCGTATAGAAGTTGACCAGTATCGCTAACTGGGGGGGGTTCAGATAACAACGAACTTAAATGATTAAGTAGAAAAAAACCTCCACCCAATCATAAACCGCTTTGCAGAGGACGTCAAACACGAACGCCCTGCCACTGACGATACTGGGGAGAGCAGCACTATTTAAGATGATGGCACTACCTAGATTCCTGTACATACTCCAAAATGCCCCGTTACACATCCCCAGATGGGAGCTTCACAAAATCGACAGAATCCTCCGGAAACTCCTGTGGAACAATGGGCACCCGAGAATAGCGCTCCACATCCTGCAGCGCTCCATTTGGGAGGGAGGCATAGGATTGGCGCGTATACAGACGTACTATTGGGCGAGTCAGATGGCAGTAATAAAAGACCTATTACACGGCAACCCCTCGCTACCTCACATTAAATCTGATAGCCTGAATGGAGCGAGCATAACCCCACTAGAGTCCCTATACCAGAAAACTAATATCAACACCACCAAAACAATGGCTGCTCACCGGCATTAATCTGGGCAGAGGCGCATAAACACATAAACTGGGAAGGGAAAACCACACCGTTACAGCCACTATGGGTAAATAAACATATCTCTGAGCTGGACACTCTCCCAAAATGGCGGAACTGGATAACTGCGGGAATAACAAAAGTGGGGGGATGTGATCCGGGATGGGGGAATTGTGCCATTTGAGAGGTTGGTGGAGGAGTTCAACCTCCCCGTCACTGACCGATACCGGCATATGCAATTAAGTCATGCCCTACAGCAGTACTTGCCTGACCTGCGGGACATGGCAGACTGCACCCCCATAGAGAGGAACCTGGTCCTAGATAGCATAGACGCCAAAATCACCTCGGTGATGTATAATGTTCTCACCTCGTTTGCCACACCGGAGCTATCGAGTCTAAAATCTAAATGGAAAAGGGATGTGGGAGAAATACTGCCTGAAGACTGGATAACAATCCTAATGTACCCGAGGGAAACTGCCATTTCGGCCAGATTACGCCTTGTCCAGCTCAAAATCCTGCATAGAGTCTACTATCCAAGGGTCGCACTGTACCGATGGGGTAAAACCACAGACCCGAATTGCCTGCGCTGCCACCAGGAAGAGGGCACCTTTTTCCACATTATATGGGGCTGTCCGCACATCACGCTTTACTGGCAACGCTGCTGCGACACACTTAGTAAGGTACTGGGTCAGACTGTGCCCAGAGATCCGAAATTGATGTTGCTGGGTGTCGTGGAAGAGGGCGAGATGTCTCGCACTGATAAGCTACTGTTTGCAACCACCACGGCACTGATCAAGCGCAACATTGCCAAGCTATGGGGTTCGGATGTAACCCCTGAGCATGCACAATGGATAGATGATGTAGATGCATGCATTGCGATGGAGCGAAGAGTATATGCGGCCAGAGGATGTCCTGGGAAAGTGGGGAAAATATGGGAGAACGCACAATAAGACTATTGCATGACACAGGCCGGTGGCCAGAATGTAATTGCAATGCAAGAGTGTACAAGCAATTGTTAACATAACCCTAGGTTGTTGAAAGACGGACCTTATTTCCTTTTGTGATGTTATTGGTTGTTGGACCCCTTCAGGGTCATTGTTCCTTTTTGTGTATTATGCAATAAAATCAATAAAAGTGTTTAATCAAAAAAATAATGGCAACACATTGGTAACGCCGACATCAACACCCCCGCCCTCTCCAAAGCTCCAGCTTGTTTTCTAACGCAAATCATGCGGTTTCTGTGTCTTGTAGGTAGAGGTTTCGAAATGTAGCTTTTCAAAGATGTCCCCAAGGTAAGTTTAAAAGTGCAAACCAGCATGAATCACACAGAGGCTCTTCTTTCGTCTGGTCTAAAACCAAGTGTGACTCTGTTCCGGAGATCATAAAAGAGATTTAAAACCTTTCCCCTGGAGAGCCACCTGACCTCTGTGTGAAATAAAGCATCATGTGCAGCTCCCATTTCTGCATATAATGTGGCAAACAGACAGGCTCTTGTCGGGTTCATCCTAATAAAATGTACAATCTTTACAACAGAAAGCACCTCTGCGAGTTCATTCCCCATAGTGCGCACAGGAAAAGCTTCCCGGTGCATCATGCAGGGTTTACACAATATATGTGGAGCTATGGCCAACACTTCCACAAATTGAAGGCGCACTAACCGCGCAAATAGCAACACACGCCTCCCACTTTAGGCAGTGGCCTGCCCTGAATTGGTTAATAAAATAAAGAAATCCTTCCAAAAATGTCTTTTCCGTTGCAGTACCTTACATAAGCAATCAAATGAGCTTCTTTTGAAAGGTCAGTGGCCTAATCCAACTGTAAGGCAAACTGAAGGTTTCAAGCACGATATCATTTCTGTACGGATATCAGAGGACAGGTCAGTGAACAAAATTGTGATGTCGGACATAGGGATACTTTTGCATTTCTCTGCTGCACAGTCACCAAGCATTACCCTATTCACAGCGAGAAGTTGGCAGAATCCCTTACTTAGCATGTGTAAAGGGCTTTCTGTTTTTGGCAGATATTTTCAAAGTGGCAAGAAGCTTCCAAAGCATTTGCAGGTACTGAGGCCACATATTTAACAGTGCCTTTTCTTTGTCATGTCTTGCAAATGCCATACAATGAAATCCTTTTGTTGTTGCTAAAAATCGGCATGTTTGGTTTCCAAATGCTTCCTTAATGTTGTTGGCACCAGGCTGTCATATGCTAATGTAGCGCCACAACCCACACACTGCGGCTTAACTTCTCCAGCAACTGCAATCAATATGAACCCAAAGTCCAAATAAGATCACATTTATACGTTTTTTTGTATTTCTTTTGTCGGTTTCCACCTCCCCCTTCTGGTTTTCTCGTTTGAGATTCCTACCGTCTTTGGGCACCAGGAAACAACTGGTTCCATGTGATATTCCCTCATTTTAAAGCCTGAATACAAAAAGAGTTTTCCACCCATTTTTGTGTTGGCTTTAAAATGCGGAAATATCACATACTGCCCTCCTCCTTTCCCACTCCAACCCTCTCCCGCTCATTCACTCGTTAAATCAGGGTTGGGCAGGGTTTAACCCTCTCAAACTCACCCATTCCCCCACTCCATTCCCGCATCAACACTCATACTCGCCACCGACACATACACACAGTCCAAAACTCACCTCTGCCTCCTGCGACGGCTCCGCTGAGGCTCACTCAGCTCGTCAGACCCTGCATGCTGTTTGACAAGTATGTAGAGTAGCAGCTGAATGCCTATGCAGGAAGTCCTGCCCCCAACTCCTGTATGTTGGAATCCCGAGATTGTGCCATGCTGGACACCAGCAGTTGCAATATACCACGGCGAATATTCGAAAGAAGGTACTCTTTGAGAAAGCCTTACCAACTGCATTCCCCGATAAGACGAGGGTGGAACTCCCCCAAAGGAATATGAAAAAGAGCAACAGAGGAGCGTGACACCCTGAGAATACAAACTGAAGAGAATTCATGGACCTTATAGAAACTGATGACGAAGAATCTCGTATGCGAAAAGATTACATGTGCGTGACGCACTGCAGAAAACGCAAGCCGTTCAATAATTGTACAGATGCTGTAACTCAAGTAGACTAAGTGATCATAGAAACTGGCTATAAGTAGTAAAAAAACAGCGAAGCCGCCATTGCATTTTATTTATTGCATTTGTTACCCACCCAAACCCAGAGTTATCACAGCGTAGTAGGTTGCTTAGCATACTTATCCGGTTACAAGTTACAATACAGAAACATTTCAGAATACAGTAGTTAAAAAAAAAAAAAAAAAAAAAAAAAACACACACGCACAAGGTTAAGTGGGTCAGACTGGCCAGAGCACTGGGGTCATAGTTGCGACACTCTAGTTGAATTTATTAAATAGCCACGTTTTGATGAGTCTCTTAAAACACTGGTGCAAAAGCTCATTCCAATGTGCATAGGAAGGGTGTTCCAAATCTTAGGTGCAGCTACTGAGAAGCTGGAGCCCCCCGCCCTAGAACTCTTGGAACCTCGGGACAAATAAGTGTGTGCTACAACCAGATGTAAGGGATCTAGTTGATCATTTTTGGGAGACAGTTAAGATAGGGAGGGGCATCATTAGTAATACATTCATGTGCAGTGATCAGAGTCTTAAATAGAATTCTAACTTGGATGGTGAGCCAGTGTACTTCTCTCCTAATGTGAGAGATGTGATCAAAGGCTGCCTGTACGGCTTTGTTTTTTTAACAGTTGCAATTTAGCCAGGTTAGTACTTTTAGTTCCTAGTAGGAGGATGATGCGATAGTCTAGTTTTGATAGCATGAGTACTCGAGCTAGTGTGAGGCAGTTCTGTTGTGTGAGGAATTGCCAGCTAAGTCAGATGAGTTTGGCGGTGTAGGCAATAGAGGAGGAAAGGCCACCAATGTGTTAGTCATTATCTGGATAGACGCCCACAGTTTTAACCCAATAAGGATCTCCGTTAAGACACAGGCTGTTGGTGGCCATCCAATACATTTTGTAGGATGGCATAGATCTTATTGATGGTGATGAGTTTTGTTTGTGGCCTCCCGTGACAGGGATAAGGATCTGTGCATCATTGCAGATTTAGTGTAGATAACTCCTCTAGCGTCAAGTGCTGCAAATAGAAGTTTGGTATATGCACCGTATAAGGTGGGCGATGGCAGGAACCCCTAGGATAGGCAGGAACCCCTATGAGGTACTGTGATGGGGTCAGCGGCCTCATCACCAACAAAAACTGGTGCGTTCCGATAAAAATGACAACCCATAAAGTAGCATACAAGGAGAAGTTCAAATTTGCCGACAAAGCAAGGCATAGTTTAATCATGGTCTATCAGGTCGAATTCGGCAAAGACAGATCAAGAAAGAGGATGCAGCACATGTTGCCAGTCTCGAATGATGTCCATCTGGATTTTAAGGTCTAGTAGTGCTGTTTTGGTGCAATGTTTAGGCCGGAAGCCAGATTGTCAGGCTTGTAACAAGTGGCTACTTTCTAGATACTCTTAAATTTGACTATAGGCTATTGTGTCCACTAGTTTCAGTAGGAAAGGGACAGTGTAATGGGTCAGTAGTTAGTGGCTGTGGAGGGGTCCAGTAATGGTTTTTTTTTTTAAGCAGTACGGTTACCCAGGCCGCTTTAATGCTGGAACGGACAGATTTGGTAGTGAAGGAAGCATTAATAAAGTTGGCAATAATGGGTACTAAGGCAGGGGCACAAAGTTAGTCATGCAGGGAAGCTGTCACCTTTACAATTTGAAGGTTTCAGAGTAGAGATGTGTCCTGAACCTGGGAAACAGTATTACATTTGAATTGGGGGACAATTTTTCTGGCAATGGAGGGCATACGTTTACCAGCCAGTAGTATCCTTTTCTTTAGTAGAGTAAGGATTTTAGACGCTAGGGCATTTTGGATAGTAGTGCATCAGGCTTTGCTAGGGGTGGCAGAGGTGATGGGGGCTTCTAGTTCTCTACGTACAGAGAACAGTTCTTTGGCATTAGATGAAGCGTTGTTTATGCAAGGGAATTGGCTTTATGAGCTTACAGCTGTATGTTTACCACAAGGGAGTTTGTTATGGCGGTCGTCAGGGTCTTTTTATGTAAATGTTCCAGTGCTCTTTTGTTACGGCGAAGGACAGTAAACTTTTCATTAAACAAATAGTTGGTTTGTTTTGAATTGTGCTGTATTATTAACGTGAGCGGGGCTACTACATCAATGGTAGATTTAAGGCAATTATGATAGAAAGTGGAGATACTGTCAGGGTTGGTATTTGACGTTGGGTAGGTCTTGAGGGCGTCAGTAAGAATAGGTACAAGATTTGCTACTATAAGTATGCGGCTGTTTCTCAGTGAGGTAGGGTGTGGTCTGGTTTGGGGCAGACCCTGAACTCGTGGTCAAGATGTCAAAGCATTAGATGGTGATCCCACAAAGTGATTTCAGAAATGGATTCTAGAGTTCAGTGTCAAGATCCAGTCCAAGATTCCTCCTTTGGAATGAGTGGAAGAGTTAATGATCCGAGTCAAATGCATTTGAGGGCTGTGGAAAATGCAGTGGCTTTGTGGTATAGAAACTAGACGTCAGTGTCATGAATTTAGTAAGCCCGGACCCATGGAGAGGAAAGGCTGAGAACTATGTTGCAGCAAAGAATTAGCCGAGATTGTGGATACGAATGGCAAGGTCATGGTCTGGCCTGGTACCAAAGCTGAGGCAGCCAGGGCCGGTTATCTATTCTTGGGGGCGGTGAACGTGAGAAGCTGAATCATCCCTTGTTAAGGTGCAAAGAAAGAACACCAAGTGTGCCAAGTTTTAGTCATTTAAGACATTGAAATGCTGCGAGCAAATCGTGCACTCCAGTCACGTGAGCCAAGGATGCAAATAGAGTTGAGCATGGAGTTCTAGAACGACGATAGTGCGTGCTTGCACTCCCCTATATTCCCAGAGGCAAGAATACTCTGAAAGGCCAAGCTCAAAGACAATCTTCAAGGCAGAAGGAATGGGTAATGAGAGATGATGGCCTAATTGGGTGGGGAGGTAAAGTCAAGTCCACCTCCTCCCACCTGGGTCTGAGCTTACGTGCTGGTAAGTGAATCGAATGTTCCAGACATGACCAAGCGTGCCAACCAATTATAGAGGGCAGTATAATGAAGGGCCTTATATTTGAGAAGCAATGATATACTGTGCACTTAATAGTGTTGAATATGACATGTTTTAGAGGTAGGCATACGATGTCCACCTGACAGACATCCAATCACAATCTCAACCCTTATAGAAAGTATACTTAAATATTCCCAATGAAACGAAAACAACACCTCATAGGTTTCTCTCATTTGTCACGTAGCAAGATGTCACTTATGACGTATTTTTCATAGAAGGCTGTTTTTATGTGAAACATTTGAGAGCTTGAGCGAACGTCTGTTGTAACTCCCCGTTTTAGATAATTGTTAATAAAACAGCAACCTTTGCCATCTTCCTGAGTTGGTTCGATTATTTGGTGTCTGATTTATTATGCATCCCCATCCAATGCATGCACGTTATCCAAAGGGCCTTACGCTCAAGTAGGATAGTTTGATTTAGAAAGACCAACTACCCCCCCCCCACCCAACCATTGGTACAGTGAAAAAGATCTTTTTCTCCTAGTACCAACAATCCATCTCAAAAAGGAGCCTGAATCTGTGAAAACACTGCAAACCCCCCACTTTTTTTTTTTAAATAAAAAAAAAAAAAAAACATGAAACTATTTCAAGTTTCCAAAAATAAAAAATGCCTAAAAAAATAAAAATTTTCAAAAATGGTAAACACTGCATGCAAAGATTTAAAAAGAACCAAGTGAAAAGGTGGGGGGAAAAACACCCATGCAAAAAGTGGGTCAGAAATACTGGTTGGGTAAAAAAAAAAAAAAAAAAAAAAAAAAAACAAAACCACCCCACATCGATACAAGTCTCAAAAGACACCCTGTTCAGATCGTGAAGTTGTAGCTCTAATTTATTTTGGGAAGTGTGGTCCTGGACTAGGCCACAGATTGTCGCCATCTGGATGCACTTTGCACAAGCCTGATATAAACCTTCAGCACTTCTACTACAATGGTGCACAGGGAAAAGAAAACCTGCCTGCGTGACTGGCTCAAGTGCTTCACTGGATTGCTTTTGTTGGGACTCAGGTGGTTTTGTTGATACACCGACGCTTGGAGCGATGCTGCTGCAATGAAAACTAACAGTCAAGGATACATGGGTCTACAACCAGCTCTTGGGCGTTAGGCACCAGCTAGTAGGCAGGACCCAATGCCAGGAAACCAGGAGAGAATACACAGTGTACTGTAAATGCAACTCCCACATGAGATGTGAACATTCAGTAGCTCACCAAACTAGCCATGAGAAAGAAAGCCTCAAAAATCCCTGATTGTAAACTACATCTTTAAAATTGCCCCACCTTTACCCATAGCAAAATACAGTTTTTTTTTTATTTTTAAAAAAGGCATCTTTACCCTAGGCACGTAATACTACAGATGTCAGGATTTTTGACGGCTTTGTAAACAGTAATAACAAACAACAAGATCCCAAACAACAGATAAAACAACTAGAATATCTAATTCGAAAGGAAATAAATCGCAAGCTACATGCGATAACCCTAGGCAGATACCATAAGAGTCAACGGATACCGAGAGGATTACGAATCCAGTTGCGTCCTACATTGTGTAAAGAAAACAAAATCTTTGTGAAGAAATGGGAAGCTATACTTAACAAATGTTCTCTGGACCTTATATTACTGACCATACAAGAATTGGCAAGGGACATATCAGATTTAGGCAAAGAAATTAAGGAAATAGAAGTAGCTTTGGTAACAACACTGAATAGAGAAGAAGTTGATTCTATCCTCCAAGAGATAAATGACAAATTGGGAGACTACAAAACAGAATTAGAATCCAAGAAAATTCGCAAATTCAAAAGAGACACCTATGATTACCTTAAAGATGAAGTTTATAACTGGATGGATAAATATGCTCCTCCACAAAGGAAACCAAAGCCTACGAATTTGAGTGAAACATCAAGTTCAGGAACTGAGACAGAAAGGGAACCCCCGAACCAAGAAGTAGCAGGCACGCCAAGTACTTCAGGCCTTTCGCGAGCAAGAGAAGATACAGCGACCTCTTCTTTTTTAGACAAAGGAAGAAGAGAACGAGACGGGGGAGGAGAAAGACCAAAAGGAAAACCCAACACGAGACTACAACAGAAAAAAACATAGTAATAAACTTATCATCCAGAGTCCTGACTGGGAAAGAAATCGAAACCTTACAGAAAGGTCTAAGTTTCGTTCCTACCTATGACAGCACACTATTTGATTCCAAAATAGAACTGTTTAAACTTATTAGGAAGATGAAACTGAAGGTGTTTTTCAGCGAACTAGAACATCAAGAAGCCAGAGATGAAGCAGAACTTAAGGAATTCAGAAGTAAAAGTACCTTCATTCCTCCAATAAGTATACCTTCAATAGAAATCTTCGAAAAACAAGTTACAAGAGACTTAGAGAAACTTAAGTTCAAAAGTCAATCACCTCGAAACATGAAACCTCACGAACTTAAATTGATACGTGATCTATATGGAGACCACACAATCACAATAAGGGCTGCGGATAAAGGAGGAGGCTTAGTACTACTTAACACAAGGGAATATGAAGAAGAATGTGAAAGACAACTTAGTGATGGTAATACTTATGCCAGATTGACACAAGATCCCACATTGGAGATTAAAGAGAATTTGAAGACTTTGTTGGATAAGGCGGAGGAATTGGAGTGGATTAATCACCACACAAAGAAATTCTTGATTAATACACACCCTAAGATACCACACTTTTATACCCTTCCGAAGGTGCACAAAGATCTCATCAAACCCCCTGGAAGACCAATTGTAGCAGGGATTAACAGCATACTGGAACCCTTAGGGAAATATGTGGATTACTTCTTACAACCACTGATTCAAAAAACCAGTACATATATCAAGGACTCGACACATTTTTTACAACTCTTGAACGAAACTGTATTCAATTGCAACAACATATGCTTTACTATCGATGTCAAAAGTCTCTACACATCGATCCCGCATGATTTAGGGGGTGAAGCGGTAGAATGGATGCTACTCAATGCTGAAGAGATACCGGCTCAGAAAGAATTTATAATGGTTCTTCTGGAGTTTATTAGTAACAACTCATACTTTCGATATAAGAATGAGTACTTTCTCCAAGTGGCTGGGACAGCCATGGGAGCCACCATGGCCCCCTCTTATGCTAATTCATTCATGCATAAATTCGAATCCGAACATATACTACAGAATGAACATTGGTTCCCGAAATTAAGTCTCTGGATCAGGTACATTGACGATATATTCGGAATATGGAAAGATACGGAAGAGGAATACCTAAAGTTCTTCGCACATCTGAACAGCATAGATGCTCGTATCCAATTCACTCAAGAACACTCCCAAACCAACATACACTTCTTGGATGTAGACATTAAGATTACTGACACAGGATACCAGACTACCATCTTTCGAAAACCCACGGATCGTAACAATCTATTACAACGTCTCAGCTTCCATCAACCGAGCCTCATAAAAAATCTTCCATACAGCCAGATGCTCAGGGTGAAAAGATTGGTAAGTGACCCAGAAGACTACAAGCTAGCTATCCGTGAGATGGGGAAAAAGTTCCTGGAAAGAGGATATACAGAAGAGGAAATAAACACAGCAGAATCACGAGTAGCCACACAAAACAGAGAAGAGCTATTGAAGACAAAAACCAGACAGGAATCAGCTCCACCATTAGTGTTTGTGTCTAGATACTCACGACAAAGTAATCGCATTAAGTGCATTATTCAAAAACATTGGAATACTTTATTATGCGATCAGAGAGTTGAACATCTATTTAAGGAAGTACCCACATTTGCTTACCAACGGAGTCAAAACCTAAAAGATAGACTGGTTCAAACTAAACCAGCACCTAAAAAGAAGCTTACGGAAAGAATTGGGACGTTTCCGTGTTTAAGTTGCAGTAATTGCAGCTATGTGATGAGGGGAGAGACAATAAAACATTCACACACAGGAGAGACAATCAGACTGAGAAATTTTGCTACATGTGATTCAACCAACGTGATTTATGCTATCAAATGTCCGTGTGGACTGTACTATGTGGGTCAGACATTGCGAGTAGCAAAAATTAGGTGGAATGAACACAGATCGTGCATAAGAAACCACAATCCAAACTCAGCAGTGTCAAGACATTGGGATGAAAAGAAACACAACTTGGTCCAAATCCGTTTTGTCATCCTAGAGGTGGTTTCAAAAAGAGACATCCACGAGAATTTTCAAAAAAGGATGGACCAAAGAGAATCCTTTTGGATAGACCGGCTGAGCTCCCTTTCTCCAAAGGGGCTCAATGAAGAAATAAACTTTACGTGCTTTTTGTAAAAGCATTTTGGTCAACTTAATTATTTCTTTACTCTTCGATTTTTTATCTAAATAAGATTTACACCTGCCATGTAAATATCTGTTGTATATTTGCTATCCTTTTGTCACAATTTATTTCCTAGTTGTATTATTGCGCTGTTTATTTTGCCCCAAATTGCTCTAATGACTTAGTAGCGACAGTAAATATGTTCGGGAGTGAAAATGCTCTAGACTGTTTATCTCTTCCATATGTTCAATTGTTAATGCGGACCTTATGTCTTGCATATAAACACTACTACGACAAAAAATTTAACAAATTTGACACACGCTGTTAATTTTCCAATTACCACGGCTACGGCGCCAATTGACGCTGTAGACAGTTAATTACTTGCACTGTCTCACAGAGTGCTGGTCACCATGGAGACATCCCCGCCCCCGGGCTAACACTCGGGGGTGGGGCGCGAGGCGTACGTGCACCAGGTCGGTCCACGACGCCTCGTACCGTCTCCATGGTGACCTTTAAAATGAAAGGTAAACTTACACGAGCGCGTTCCAAGCGGCTCAGTCTGCAGCTACACGTCGTGCACGGCAGGAGCTGAGTAAGTACAGCAGTACCGATTAGGACTAATATACCCATGAAAGAGATTGAGGATGACTCAAAATTGTTGTTTAATTTGCTTATAGATCTGATTGTGTATACGTACAACGACTCGAGTTCACCGAGGTATGACAAATATATAGAGCTAAAAGAAAATGATAGAATGTCTTTTTACTTTAGTCAACTAATTGACATACCGTTTTGTTTTATTTTTGCTTATTTCCTCTCCAAATGAACATGACTCGTGGATGGGTATGTGATTTTTGAAATGACTCTTTACAAATGTCTGCAATAATTGTTATATTTGTTATAATTACTATATTTGCATATACATATACTGTTACTAGTTAAACTAATTTTTATGCTTTTTGCTATAATACCGCCCTGAAGAAGGATTGTATCCGAAATGCATTGGCACCAAAGTATTATGGGCAATTTGAGATGAGAACTCATTGTGTGATGTATAAAAATTAAACTTCCATTGGCGGCAAACGATATAGGAATGTGAATTAAACAATTCCTGCCAAAAGAATTTATTGGAACTCTATTACTTCCATATCATAAATTAGTGACTGAAAATTAGCAACCAAATTGGGGCAAACTGAGATGCGCCTCTCTTAACTTAGTGGATACACTTTGTTTCTTGAAAGTTTTTTTGAGGATTTTTGATGGTGCCACTGCTGCTGGGGACTTTGCTGTCTTGGATGGAATGGCAGAGCCAATTTGTGTTCCTGCAATTGAAAAAGTACAATAAAAGAAATTTTAGAGATGTACCAGATTAACAGTACCAATATTTGCACACTACACTGCCAGTCAGCGTACATCCCCCCCTGCACACGAAAAGGACCTAGGGTGCAGAGACATACCGGGAAATCCCCAAAATGTCAGATAGGCCAGTCCACCACAGCTGACAGAGCAGTCAGAGCACATACCTGAAAGAGAGCGCGAGAAAGAGCATCAGCTTGTTATATTTTACCCTTTCTATTCCCGGCCTAGAATATTTGAGAAGTCCAGCCTGCTGGTATTCCAATCATACATCTACATAGAATCCGACACGGCAGTGCTTAACCCACCAAGCTAACTTTCAGAAACATCGAGTAATAGCCATTTAGCTTTTACTGCAGTTGTGACAGCAACGAAGTAGCAGCAGACTCTGGCGAGGCTTCCGTGCCAGACACGAATCCCACCCCAGACACGAGGCCCGCCCCCACCCCCGACTTCTTTGCAACATATGGTGCCCAATGCAGGCAAAGGCATGGCACCCACAGACGGAAGATATACGTGCACCCAAAGTACTGTTGGTAATGCTGTGATTTTTAAGAAATCAAGGGATGCATAGACTCGCTCTATAGTAGATGGCTACCCGGGTAGCTCAGCAAATTGACAGACCATTACTGAGCTGTTATATATGCAAAACTTGTTAATCAAATAACTTTGTGCAATTACTTATAAAAAAGGAAGTGCTATAAAATGTGTTTGGCCAGGGGATGGGTTGGGGTATGTCTGCCTCTGTAGTGAGAAAGTAAGGACGACACCCACAAACCCAGTTTAATTTCTAAATAACTACTGTCAGCACAACGGAAACATTTCTTTGTGATTATCCAGTTTGACAAACATAACATATTTATAAATATAACCTGTGATAAAACACAAAGCAAGGGACAAAAAGCAGGGGGGCACACAAATGACATAAAAAGCAGGGGGGCACACAAATGACATGAGTATTGGTGTGGTGCTCCGACAAGAATAACAATTAAAAATAACCAATTTCAAAGACTAGCGACCGAAAGTTTCAGCCGTGTTGAGTTTGGAAATGACTTTTTACCCTATGAACGCGTAAAATGCACATTTGAACAATAACGTGCCCAGCAAGTAGAATGCCTGCTTTCAACAGTGATGCCCCCTCCAAACACCAGTGATGTTCATGGCCCATTGATTCCTGTGGTGTCCCTTTGAGGACAGAAGAAAACAAACGTGATGAGCAAAAAAGAGCCAGGAAATGCACAAGTGACAGAAAGGAGCTGGGGGCTTGGTGAAGCCTGGTCAGGGCGGGTCCCGAGATCCAGCCAGACATCTGATGCTGGATCTCTGACCCGGCCCATGGATCAGAGGGGTTATGAGGCAGAGGGGCAGCCAAAGCAGGAGGACCAGTGTTGTATATCACATCACAGCAGATTGCTGAAGCCCAGCAATCCGCCGTGGGGGTGCCAGATATATAACACCAGCAATGCATGCTTCCATCCCTGCTTGAATCCTCTCCCCCGTGGCACCCAAGGTGGGGGCCCAGGGGGACCGGCATTGCAGTGATCCGGCCCTCCTGCTTGCATCCTCCCCCACGCATCCATCTTTGTGGGTCTAGAGGGGGACAGTGGAGCCGAGTGGCCAGGAAATGCCTGAAGCGCTCGCTTTGCGGCACTCCCTCCAACTATGGAGTGTTGGGGGGAGAGTCCCTTTGGGGAAGAGGATGAGCTGAGAAGCAGCATCCCTTACCAGGCAAGAAGATGTTGTCGGCACCAGCAGGAACAAGAACGCAGACTGGACATGCAATCCAAATGCAAGAAAGTGCATTCCAGACTGCGTTTATTTCCTGTTTCGTTGCCACACCTCCATCACGAGGATGGGATGAAGGTGTTCTAACTATGACCAAAGGTGAGAAGGCTCGCCTGGAAATTGAATCGGAATGGGTTTATGGCAGGAAAGGACAGCCAGATGCAAAGTATCCTTGGTTTTAATTACAAATGTTTTGGCAGTTCAAGTCCATGCACTTTTCCTTTCAGGAATGTTTGCTGTGTAGCTATGATTTGTTGTTTTTCTTTCAGACCACTGGGCCAGTCATAGCTGAACTTGATTAATGTCCCTTTCTTGTTTGTATGCAGTTGCCACACTTCTGGGGTCTCAGTAGGGTGCAGCTTTAACTTTCCAAGCTTGTCCGTTTCACTTTGCAAACTAGTGGTTAAAGTGTTTACTTTTAGACTGTCTCTAGCATGTTCACTGCACAACGCCTTCCGCTGTATGGTGGTCTTGGCACCAAAATGAATGACCGTACGTCGAGCTCACGTGGAAAACATTGATGCCTCTAAGCTTTTCTGCCCGATTCATGGCAAGTTATTTTCTTCTTCGAGACCTATATCAGAGTAGATTCAACATCAATGCTGGAAGCAGCCGCGGCCCTCCAGTAATCCACTGTTGCTTTAGCTTCAGATGTTTTGTAGCCCGAGGTTGACTAAGAAATGACATTCGATCCTTTTTATCCTGAATCCATGACATTCGATCCTTTTTATCCTGAATCCAAGCGAAAGGGGAATCCCAGGCCTCCAATACTAATGGCCTGAAACACTCGGGTAGGGCCTGTCGTAGTGAACAACTAGCTACCTCGCATAAGGCCAGCAACAAGACATCACCCCGATTGGCATGTGAGCCCCTCTGCACACCCCATATCCTACTCTCTTCCGGCAGCACTGGTACTATCGGGCATTAATTTTCCCCGCCACTTTGCAAGAATGCTGTGAAGATGAATGCCCCAATAAGGCTATGTCTGAGCTTAAAGGCGAGAGGTGAAGCTAACAAAGATGCATCCAAGAACTAGGCTTAAATCATGAGGCTCAACTATGTTGAGTATAAACAAAGCTGTAGCACGGAGTGGATTGAGCACAAATGATTTGGTAGGGGTTTCTAGAATCTTTTTACGGTTCCAATCGAAAAGAAGAGCTGTGTGCTGCTGAACCCGCATTCACCATTACAAATTTCCCATTCCGGTGGTTCGGCGGGTGTTCTTTAAGTTAGGTGACCCCCCCTCCCATAACATGACAAACTTGCGAAAACCCATTATTTGACGAAGGGCGGAAGTACAGAAATCAAGAGGCGTGAGTGAATGAGCACACGCGGCATTGAGAAATTGTAAAACTCGTATTTAACTTGGGAATTGCCTTGGGGATTTGGCTTGTCAGCAAACCCGCCAAGAATAGAACATTGAGCACACAAGGCAGAAGCTAACCCGACTGCTATGAGGGCAAACTAGTTGCTGAAAAATAATACGGGAAGGGCTCTGTGGTCGTGCCGTATCTGCAGTCAAGCTTAGGCGAATCAAACCTCTCCGGAATTCGATCAGGTGCCAAGTATGGGTACTCTGGACACAACGTTCTGTCCAGGAACAGGGGAGGTGGAAAGGGAAACACTATTCTCATATGGGCACAGCCCACTATTGGGTGCTTAGACCTTCCTACTTGGAGGGATGCCATCTATTTGATAAACCAAATGAATTTCTCAAAAGCTGGTGGTGAAACTGTTTACCCGGTCTAATCCTCATGGCCCTCTGAGAAAAGCCTTGAAACAAATCCAAGCCTCCTTGACATATCAAAACTAATATTACATAAAAAAGGGTAATGTGTTTCTTATACAATACATCAATAGTGATGTCGCCACGTTATACTATAGGAACAATGATTTAAAAAAAAAAAATCAGTATTCAACACCTGATGGTACACAAATTAATACTACAATTAGTACAAAGATACTGTGTATGTACTTGGCACACTTGAAAATCAAGTCACTGTGACCCGATTACTCATACTGTTGGCCCTCTAACCCCAAATCTTCCACTAGGATTCTCTTTGCCCAACTTATATAAGTTTCTGTCCTCCGGGGCTGAAAGATGCCGGACATTCATCAGGGGCAGAATGTGTATATTTAAGTGGCTTGTGATGGATTCCACTCCCATGTTTTCCTGAGGAGCCCTATAAGGTTGGGTACACAATTGAGGTCTTAAATAGACCTAGCTATACACAGCCCTCCACCCCAAGGGTAACAAGATGATGTATAATCTACCTGTGTGGTATCGCTGCTTTATGCTTTCAGCCGAAAAATGCAACTATTAGTACTGCTCTAGCGATTTCACAATTCACAGTTTATCCTCGCGCGTCTCCCCTGCAAGGCAAACACAACTTATACCCTTGTCGTTTAAACAGTGTGGAGTGTCTTCAAAACCACACTTAATATATTTGTTTTAGCAAAGTCTCTCTCCTTACCGTCTTCATAGGTGAAGGTTGGGATAAGTGTCCTGTCCTCTCTCCATACGGGTCATGTCGTTCAATCCCTTGATGATCCTAGTTGCAGTATCCCCACTGATGGGCACTGAAACAAGGTTTCACACTTGTACTAGTATCACAAGACGTATTGCACAGCTGAATGATAACGGTACAAGATTTTAAGTCTAAGCATGATCGCTATAACAGAGACCCACTTACTTGAGGAATTGCATTGGGGATTTGGCTCGTCAGCACAGTCGCCAATAATGGAACATTGAGCACCCGAGTCAGAGGCTAATGTGACTGCTATGGGGGCAAACTAGTTGCTGAAAAAGTAATGCGTGAGGGGCGCGAAGTGGTGAATACATTGTCGGGCCGTACCTGCAGTCAAGTTAAGGTGAAGCGAACCTCCCCCGGAATTCGATCAGAGGGCAAGTATGGGTACTCTGGACACATAATGCTGCGCACGAACGGGGGGGGGGGTGGAAAGGGAGACACCAAATGGTTTGGATAGCGAGCCACGCAGATTCAAAGTGAACCTGAGTGTGCGGGAAAGGTAGGCTCTAAGGGCAGAGACTGAAGACGAGGGAGCGCCAACTGAGCCAAGTGACAAACCTACTTAAACGAGGCCAGAAGAAAGAAAAATGTAAAGCGATGCTCAAAAGTGAAGTGACAGCCCTAATTGACACACAGCCAGAGGGACAAGAAGAGAGGAACTCCTCACAAACGGGCATGATCAAAAGAGGCGGAGGAAGAAGCGGAAGGGCAATGAGGAGAGGAAGGGCATTGAGGAGAGGAAGGAGAATAAGTGGGTGTCGACCAAAATTGTTTAACGTGCAAAACCCTAGATGACCAGCTAGGTGACACAGAGGGTAACACGATAGAGGGTCTCATTCTACCGGGAGTCGAGTTAAACCCGCATTATGTTCTGGGGGAGGAGGACTCCAATGTATTACTCAAGGAGTGCAGCAAAAAAACAATCATGACCAAGGGATCCCCTGGCTGCACGAGTTGCGTAGCGAGGCTGGTCCTCTGTGGTACACCAGGATGGAGGGGGTGATCAACCTCGGAGTACTGTGTTCAAGGCGGGGTTCCCTTAAAAAACTGGTTAGAGAAATCGCCCAAGAGGTGTTTTATTTTACAACAAAGACAGGCCAGGAAAGATCCCTTATGGAGATCAAAGGGATCAACCATAGTGTGAAACTGTTGGAGAAACTCAAAAGCCCAGCGAAGCAAAGCAAACAGGAAGTGACAGATTTGAACTCTTAAATATTTCGACTAAGTTGGTTTTAATCGTAACCCGAAGACTAAGCGAAGCCGAGGAAATTTCAGCCATGTGGAACGAAGTTGAGATCAGTCGGGGCAGGGGGAGGGGGTTACATAGATGCCATCTGAAACCCAACTATGGCATTGAGGAGGTCTGAAGAGGTTCTAACATCAAACAGTCCAGGTGGGAGACCCTTCAATCTAAATCAAGGGGAACAACAGACTAGAGGGGGAGGCAAGGGCTCACTCTTGAGCTGGAAGCCCCAGTTGAACATTGAGCCGTAGGCAGTTCCGGGGCAGGGGTAAAAGCAGCGTCTGGGAGGGCACATGCCAACGAGTTATGTTGTCCAGACCACGCACGGCACATGGACGGGTGACACCAGATAGACTGGAACTCAGGCGACACGCACAGAGACCCGAGTCAACTACACCACCCGCCCCTTAGTTACCACAGTGTTGTGGAATTGCTGAGATATTGGCAATTAGCACACAACCTTGACTTGTTGACATTGGCCACAGGAGTATGAAGGGAGGACAGGTGTGGCTATGAGAGAGCCTGATAGAGGTGGGGACAAGAGGAGTAAGGAACCTTGAGTGTCAGAGGGACCTAGATCAGGACAGGCCCATCAGGGGAGACTACACAAGCCCAGCGCCTCAATTCAGGATAGAGATGCCAACTAACCAACTGCACTAACAATTTCCCCTCTGCATACACCTCTCACATTCCAATCCAACACAACCAAAACCTACAGCACAATAAACCGCACCGAGTCAACTACACCACCCGCCCCTTAGTTACCACAGTGTTGTGGAATTGCTGAGATATTGGCAATTAGCACACAACCTTGACTTGTTGACATTGGCCACAGGAGTATGAAGGGAGGACAGGTGTGGCTATGAGAGAGCCTGATAGAGGTGGGGACAAGAGGAGTAAGGAACCTTGAGTGTCAGAGGGACCTAGATCAGGACAGGCCCATCAGGGGAGACTACACAAGCCCAGCGCCTCAATTCAGGATAGAGATGCCAACTAACCAACTGCACTAACAATTTCCCCTCTGCATACACCTCTCACATTCCAATCCAACACAACCAAAACCTACAGCACAATAAACCGCACAAACTTCACTACAACAACAAAAAAAAACAAAAAAGAGAGACAGATCGCACAACAGTACACGACAACTACCGGCCGCAAACATCCCAGGCCAACGGACCCACCGGGCTGAGGCCGCCAACAGCGCATCACTACCCTCTTGCACTTTTCCTGCTTCCTCCCACTAACCCAACCTACCCCCCTCTTTCAGAGCCGCCAGAGCACCAGGGGACCACTCTGGTGGCGATAGGGCACAGTACAAATATCCTTTAACATTAACGTTGCACTGACTGAGCATGTGCATGGGGGCAGGGGCATGTGGCAGTGCCCCCCAGATTGAATACCTCTGCCTACAGTATGGCTAGTTTTAAGGAAAAAATCCTCAATTGTTATTGTTATCTTGCTGCCAAGACGTCGTAGGAGTCTGCATTTTCACTGGCCATTAGCATAGTATACATGAACACGTAGGCATCTAATCAATGAGACAATGCTGGGAAATGAAGAACCTCTATCCTATACAGCTTACAGACAGCAGAAGAAATGCGGGGGGCGTAGGGGGTGGGGGAAAGAGATTGAGGTTTGGAACCAATAAAGACATCTTGTGGTACAGCTCAAAGCATTGCCCGGCAGCACTCAGCGATAAAATTAGGCACAACATTACAATGTTCAAATCAGAACCCCTCTCCTCGTAAAGGCAGTAAATTACTGAAATTATGCCATTGCTGCAACCAAAAAAAAAAGAAAAACAAACCCACCGACACCTATATATACCTGGCGCTTCGAAATACGTCCAAAATGTAGGACAAGTAAATACACAATAAAAAAATAAATACCTGCCGGTGCAGGGCACACAGTTCTCCTTTCTCCATGATTCTCTTCCTAAGCACGTAGACAACGTAAGTGCAAACGTCACGACGACTTAACGGCATTTCAGAAATTCGGGAAACACGTCATGCCGCCTTAAAGGCATTTCTTAAAATGGTGGCACATTTTTAAACAAACGTACAATGCTATCGGGTCACATAGGGACTTTATGTGTGTGTTTTAATTGATAATGAAAGTAACACAAGGCTTCCCTTTACGAAACGCTCCGTTTCAGTTTCCCGGCAGCTTCAAGTGAGTGATAGCGACCCAGTTGTGAATTTTATATACGTTTCTTTTAGCATCCATTAGCTTTTATCGTTCACACAACTTTGTTGTAATATTGGTAAGAGGAGCCAGTTTGCCACCTCTGGAAATGCACGTTTAAGTTAGAGGCTACAGCTGTAATACGTTGTATTGTACTTATCACATGTTGAAATTAAACATTGGAAGTACGTGACTTTCTAAACATCTGGTTTTGTTGGCATAACAGTAGCTGCTCCGAAGATCATTTACGGTACAGTTCGGGCTCTGGAATGCCTGTAGAGGCAGTAACTGCTCTGCAGGTACTACACAGACCGTGCGTGGTATGGTGTAACTGACATAAGAAATTGAGGGGGGGGGCTCATTTGAGGGCTTGGCTTGAATGATGGTCGTAGCCTGAAAAGTACACAAACCGTAGTAAGATACGCAAATATATAAATGTTTGTAAGCATTTATATATTTGTATGCGTACCTTACTATGGTTTTGTGTACTTTGCAAGCCATCTTTTATAAATATATAAATATGTTGCATATTTCTATGTTTATAAAAGATGGCTTGCATAGTACACAAACATAGTAAGGTGCGCACCTAAATATATAAATATGTGACGTATTTTGAGGTTTATAAAAGATGGTTTGAACAGTACACAGTTCAAAAGATGGCTTGAGTTATATAATTTTCAAGCCATTTTTTATAAACCTGGTTCGCCAAGGGTTAAAGATGCCTCAGTGACCTGGGGAGGGGAAACAAAAGGACAGTAACTTCCTCTGGTGACCCCTCAGGCAAGGGCGTCGCCAGAGGAAATAACAGTGACTGCTGTGGGTGGCTGGCACTTCTGTCAGCTTGCCTGACTCAATGGCGGGTGCATCTCCGGTCGCAACTCCGGCCGTGGCGGGATAATGTGTCCCCGTGATGTGGTAGGACTTGGGGGCCCTGGCAGGGTCCTGGCTCAGTCCCACTTTTTGGAGAGCGCTGAGGCCCGTCCCCGGCTGGCCCCAGCCGGCCCCAGCCCACTTGGACTGTGTGAATATAATCTACGTGGGCTAGTGATTGCAAACAGATGTATACTGTCTCCAGTTCCAGCTCCAGTGCCTACTCTGAAAGTAATGATTCCCCAGGGATAATGGCTGCAGATCGGGTACTTTCTCTGCAGACACAGAATCAACACCCCTATGAATATCGGCAGACACTTACTTCTCTAGCGCTAATGGCTTCCCATACAGTACATACCTGCTCATCAGCTACATCTGACAATGCCTGCCCTGGGGAAAATAATTACAGACACAGTACTGGATCTGGGATACCGATTCCAGACACAGTACCTGCCCAGGAACTAATCACGTTTGATACAGTACCTACTAATCCATTACATATGACGTTACACCTGAATGATGGCACGCACAGTACGTACTCTGTAGCTAACGATTCCAGTCACAATATCTACTCTGGAGCGAATGGTATTTAACACAATACCTGCTCATGAACAAATCTGGCATTGATGACTGCAGAAACAGCAAAAAACCCTTGCGCCCTTTACTTCTCGTGTGTCCTTTCCCACTCCTAATTCCCCCCTGACACCTCGAACCACACTCTCTGAAATGAATGTACATCATAAAGAAGAGATCAGTGGGATAAACCATCGTGCCACAATTTTCAAAACGTGTTTGGTGTAACTGATTGGATACTCACTTCACTTGCACCAAAAAGGTGGTGAGCCATGTGTAGTAATCTGCTTTCAGGTTAGGTGGGTGTGTGACATCACCTACTTGGAATGTTTATGTAGAATGTTGGTGTGCAGGGTTCTGTGAGTGACGGTTGGGAGTGAGAGTGAAGAGTGAGCTGAGAAGATGGGTGTGGGGGTGAGCCCGGTGTTTTCCCTTGTCATCTTGTGTCCCCTACCATCCCTGTGTCTTGCCTGTGTCTTGAGGAAGAGTACTGGACATGGACAATAAAGGAACCTGTAACTTACCTGAAGTACTGGAGGTCCACTTTGTTACACTGGCGACGAGGATGGGATGGTAGGTGGACTGCCTTCTTGGCGCTGCTGGGGGGGGTGCAGCACCCCTGGAACACCGCCCCCGTGAGTTCCCCCACACCCAGGCGTGTCCGTGTCCAATTGCCTGCCGTGTGCAGTTCGTGGCCCCTCATGTGTAGAGAGGGGCAACCTGGTGGCAGATGGTGCCTTGGACCTGGCCGTTGTCCCAGTTTGACCCGGAGCCAGGGCTTCTTCAGGTGCTTCCAACGCAGTTTCAGGCGAGCACAGGAGTGGGAGGGCTGCTGAAGTTGATTATGATATTCCTGAGGCAGCAGCCGGATTTCCCCAGCAATGCGTCTTTTTGGTGCCTTGTCCGCGTTGTGGAGCCGGCTACCAGTCTATGTCCTGCGGCTGAGCGGAGCGGTGCTTGTGCCTGTCTGTTGCCCTTGGCGGAGCCCATGTCATCATCTGGTCCAGGGAGTCTGCTGTCGGAGTGTGCGTGGATCCTTGGCACAGCGTCTCAAGGCTGACGGTGAGTGCCGCAGATCGTTGGGCACAGGGCAGCCTTATGACACAGATCCGAGAGACTTGTGGGTCTGTACTTTTACTGTGATTGGCCTGAATCTGACGGCGCCCGAGGATAAAGGTTTGCGGTTTCGGGTGGTGTTTACGGGTCGACAGCCAAGCGGATCTGGTGACGTCATAACTGTCAGAGGCATCTACATCAATGTCACGTGCGCAGCAGCGAATTCATCGTCATTGATCTCGTGGCAGGGATCATTTACTTCCTGCGTTGCAAGCCTCGTTCCCAGGAGAGAGGAGGAAGGAACTTGTTTCAGACGGAGTGCACATTGGATCAGAACACGAGCGCACATTGGATCAGAACACGCCTCGAGAGTTCACCACTGGTTGGAGTGGTGTTGTTGAGGGGCGGGTTCATTGCCTGTCATTTCTTTGGAACTGCAGCAGTTGGAGCAATTTTTTGTTTTTTTTGCAGCTTTCTATGATTCCGTACTGGGCAACAATAAGTTTGGAATTTGCCTGGTGCTTGACATGGGACTTTTGTCAGGTTAGTGTGGGGCCGCGTGCCTGTGGTTGAGTGTTGTATCTGTTGTGGCCCATTTGTTTAGAGATATAAGTGCCTTTGATTAGTCTCAAAGCGGGGATTTCCCTCACTTAGGTGTAGGTGGCCGTTGTTTGTTTCCTCTGGTGTCACTGTGTTGTGGCCCTGTTGGGAATCTGTACCCTAGTATAGGGGGCTTGGGGTGGTCCCTTTTTGCAATTGAAGGGTTGGTGTGGGTGGTTTGTAATTAAATGCTCTTCGGAGGTGTACTGATTAACCACTTTTGCGATTGTAAATGCCAATGCTATATTAATGTTTCACCTGGTGGATGGAACATTACTGGGACTAATGTTAACCCCTAGTGGTGTAGATTGGGGTGCGTTCTTATGAAGTAAAGTGTAGGGTCTAGAATTTTCATGGACTCGAGGGTGGTGGTCCACGTGTCAACTTTCATTGGGAACACTGATTTCAAGCAAGCAACAGTGACATTGTCTAATTGTTATGATGCCTGCATTAATGCTTATTGCTATGTCATCGTGTATGGTTAATGTTATCAGTGTTTGGTCCGAGAGTGCACTGTATGGGTACGTGCAAGTGTTCTGGCGCATCTGAGGTCATGTGTTTTCAACTGCATTTGGTTCTTAGTGCCTGGCATTGGTTGTGCTAGGGTTGGTCACTATGTTTGCGTGTGTTGTTGATCTCTTGACCTTTGGTTGCATCTACCTGTGTGGTTTCAGGTTAGGTGTCTTGGAGTGAGGTGTTATTATGGTCTTTGGTGCCTGGTCTGTCCAGGGTGGGTCACTTTAGATGTTCTTGGGTGCCTGGTCTTTCCAGGGTAGGTCACTTTAGATTTAGTATCTCCCTCATTACTGCGGTGATTAGTGCCTGATAGTTCAGGTTTGGTCACTTTGGTGCCTGGTCTGTCCAGGGTGGGTCACTTTAGATGCTCTTGGGTGCCTGGTCTTTCCAGGGTAGGTCACTTTAGATTTAGTATCTCCCTCATTACTGCGGTGATTAGTGCCTGATAGTTCAGGTTTGGTCACTTTGGCCTCTATGTTGTGGTCATTAGTGCCTGAGCTTAAATCCGGGTAAGTCACTTTTGGCGGAGTCTTATTCTCAGGGCAGTTGTTCGCTGTAGTGATTCATAGCGTCGTTATCTCTGTTTTGGTCGCTATGCCTGAGTTGAGTGGAGTTTTTCTTACTGTCCATAGTGTTATCCTATTGGACGAGGTGGTGTCAATTTTGCTTTGCCAGTGTGCCTCCTGATTCCGAGTCTGGTATGTCAGGCTGTCTCCTGGTGTGTTCGAAATGGATTTTGTGGATAGAGGGAATGGCCAACGGTTTTGTGCAGAGTAGCAGCCTGGTGTTGTGGTTCTTCCTCATACTGTTGACAAAGTTGTTTAAGTTGTCCCTCGGTTTGTTGGGCATTTGTTGTTGCTTCCTTTGGGGGCGGTTGATTAGCGCTTGGAGGGGCAGCTCTGAGACTTTGGGGTGGCAGACCGAAGTGGAAGGTGATTTGTGCTAAGGTGGGTAGGTTGGTTAGGTGTTAGTTGTGTTAGGTTCACTAACAATAGTTTTGGCTAGGGGTGGCAGCCCTAGGTCCTGAGGGGCAGCTCGGGACAGGCGTAAGTGCTCTGTTTTTTATTTTTGTGGCCTCGAGGTGTGACCGAGGGAGTGGTGTTGTTTTGTTTTGGTTGTATGCCGTTGGCAATCTTTTCCTTCTTGGCCCGTTGGTGTCCAGTTAATGCTGTCGTTTTGTTGGATTCCCGTTTTTGGTTTTGCCAGAGGTTCTGCACATAGGCGGCCGCTGTGTTGTGGAATTTCTGGTAGCGTGGTGTCTTGGGGTGTTAAGGTCCCGTGCTGGTCACACTACCTTGTCATTCCTTTTTGTCTTCCCTGGGAAGCGTTGGCGTAGCAGTTGGCTTTTGTGTTTCTAAGGGGGGGAGAAGTGTAGTAATCTGCTTTCAGGTTAGGTGGGTGTGTGACATCACCTACTTGGAATGTTTATGTAGAATGTTGGTGTGCAGGGTTCTGTGAGTGACGGTTGGGAGTGAGAGTGAAGAGTGAGCTGAGAAGATGGGTGTGGGGGTGAGCCCGGTGTTTTCCCTTGTCATCTTGTGTCCCCTACCATCCCTGTGTCTTGAGGAAGAGTACTGGACATGGACAATAAAGGAACCTGTAACTTACCTGAAGTACTGGAGGTCCACTTTGTTACACCATGCACAAAGGATATTTAAATGTGTGCATCATAGTTGTGAACATTGAGGTGCTCTCTTCCCACCAAATGCACAAATGTGCAAGGCAGAGGGTTCTGGGCATTTTCAAGCAAATCCCGATTTTCGAAAGAGGTGCACTTTTTAAAGCACAGGGGGGAAAAATATTTCCCTGTGCCTATTTGGAACAGGTGCATGGGATATAAAATTTATTGGAAGGTCACTTCTCACCCTCTCATGCAATGAGTGAGTGAATGCTGTGTGTGAATAAGCGAGTGAATGTTGAGTCAAAAAAGTGTGTGTTTGTGGTGGGCCAGGGAGCTAATTTTGGCTGGTTAAGGCAGCACAGTAACAGTGTGCTCTCATTTTTTTTAAAATGTATTTTATTGGGTATCAGGTAATATTATCCCCACCAATAATATCGCCATTGATATGGTCGTAGGGTAAGGCCATAGGCGATTATTATTAGTGGGGATAATTTACGGGGTTATTTGGACCGGGGGTGGCAGGGGTGTCCCCTGCAGGTTCCATGACTTAATATCGCCGCAAAAATATGGCGATCATTTTTTATGGCGTTATTTTTGTAGGGATATTAACACATGGAACCATTTATTTGCATTTTCAACAGTAAGAACACATGTAACCCCATCCCTTCTCGACCCCCTCCTTCTACCCTCCCCCTCGATCCCAACACGTGCAACCAACAACGCACCCAGTCCTGTTCTCCCTCCCCTTTCCTCCCCTATGCAGATATTAATGTCTCCCAGAAGCAAGGGAGGGCTGTGAGTGCCAAACTTCCGCCTCCATTTCCTTGCCGCTCAAATCAGAGTGATCCGGGATTGGTTCAGGGGCGATCGCGGGCGGTCTGGTGTTAAGTGTACAAAACGGTAGTGGGCACGCCGCTGAACGACGTGTTGTGGCGACCCACAGGGAATAGAGCTGTAAATATGTACCGTAGCAGGATAGGGGCCCTAGTGGGGGACTCATGGGATAAGCTGGTGCGGAGGGTGAACTTGACCACTTTTCTCTCCTTGCTTGACATCGCTGATTAGGAATCCCCAGTTCACACCGGGTACGGAAAGGGTTGCCTTCAATGGGTAGGTGGCCGCAGAGTGCTGCAAACTACGTGGCATTTGATTTTGCATTTATTTTATTGTTCATTTCTGCTCGGGCCAGGACATTAAATCCTTTGCACAGTGCAAGCAGGACTTCAGGCTAGACGAGGGAGAGAGGTATCGCCACTCTCAACTGAGGCACTGGCTTACGAACCCAATGGTCAGGTCAGCGGCCACTAGGGATCTTAAGCCCTTTGAATGATTAGTAACGATGGACATGGGCACAGGCATTTGGTAGGACCGTTATATGGGATTTTAGCAGAAAGAGCTAGGCATGGTACTATTTGGAGCAGTTGGAAACTGCAGTGGGGCAGCCGCTGGAGGGGGAAGTTATGACTCCGTTATAGGCAGATATCCACAAGCTCACGCAGGCTATGCAGATTCAGGAGATGTGGGTTAAGATAATGGTCCAATGGCATCGCACCCCAGAAAAACAACAAATTCTACCTAACTGCGTCAACGCTCTGCTGGAGGGGATGTGGGGAATTGGGATTGTGGAAGCATATCTAGTGGGAATGCTCAGTCATACAGCCTTATTGGGGAATGATCTGTGCAGCAATTAATAGTATTTTTGAGAGTCAGATGGCGGACAACATAGGGATGGCCATCCTGGAAATGGGCGGGGTTCTGGAAAATCTACCCTAGAAAGCTCAAAGAAAGACATACGTCATCCTGAAAGGGGCGGCAACGCTTGTGGTGGCACACAAATGGAAACAAAAAGCTGCCTCACAGAACACGAATGCGTTAGTAAAATCTGGAACTTTGTGGCACTGGAGTGGGTGACCTATTTCAATACAAGGGGATCACCAAAGGTTACTCCCAGACTGGGACATTGTCCTGCAGCGGGACTCGCGGGCTGCATGGTGCCCGAGGAAAATTAGATTGCTGGTGTGAGTACTCCCTCCACTTGGGGAGGGCACCTTCACAGGAAGCTGAGAGAGATATGGCTGAAGTTTCATGGTGTGGCTAGAACTATGAGGGGGGGGTTCTCAAACGGTGCAAGGGCCTGTACAATGGCTGGCGAGAGAGCTGGCCACTCACAGAAACTTGTAACAGTAGCTATCTACAGAGATAATGGACTCGGGTGGGGGGGCAGCTCATCCTTGTCTTCTTCCATTATTGGGGTGATACACCCCACCCCCCAAAAGTGTTGAAGAGCTGGTCTAAGTGCAGTGGCAGTGCCTCTAAAGGTTTTGTAGAAACACACTGGAAATCTGTCTGGGCCTGGGGCCTTTCCTGATGGAATAATATTCAGTGAAGACCAAAATGATGTCAGGTAGAGCAGTGGTTTCTTCCCCCCACCCCTTAATTTTAAGGATTGTCTTTGATGCTTCTTTTTTCCTAATCCACCCTGCTAACGGGCCATCCGCCTTATTGGCTTTGAAATAATACTGAGGTAGAGCAATGCAAAACCTATAACTCTAGTCTGCAAAACCTCTAATCGGCCAATATTCCCATTGCAGCGTACTCCCCGTGTTATTTGCCATTTGAGCCGTTATTTGTTACATTTAGCTTCCATTTCCTCCTGTAAGAGATCTAGTTGTTTGTCCCTCTGGCACTTCATCACAATGAACTCCCCCCCTCAATGTAGCCTTAAACGAATCCCACACCACCTGTTGTGTTAAGTGCAAAGTAATTCAAGATTTTATTCTTTATGTCCTCACATAGGACTCTATCCTTAAGGATGTGGCTTTGGAACTTCCACCGCCATTGACCTGGTTCCCTCTGCCCCATGTTTAAGGTAATTGTTATGGGTGCATGCATGGTCTGACGGGGTGATCACTCCTAGTTCTATCCCTGCGACCCTACCCAATAGTGGCCTCGAAATTCAGGACTAATATATCATTGCGAAGGATCTATGAACGTGGGACTAAAATGTGTAGCCCCCCCATCAGTACGTTCAAGCAGGCAGATGGCGCAACCTGGTTGTGGAACACTGTTGCGCTTCTGTCTTCTCTTGTGTCCCATGCCATATAAGTCGCCTACCATTATTATCTGCCCTTTGGCAAAAGTCTCCAATTTGGTCAGTGTAGCCCGCAAGAACCCATCTTGCCCCGAATTGGGGGCGTATATTGCTGCCACTGTATATGTCCCCCTCTCCCATTGGAAAGAGGCTGCCAGATATTTACCCTCTGTGTTCCTCTCTGTAGTTAGGACCTGGAAGCCTGGAACGGCCTGAATATCGATTAACAACCCCCTCGCCCCGTCTTCCTTGGTGTGTTGGATTGGAACAGATGGTTGTTACCCCTTGATTTTCAGTTTATGCCTGTCTCGCCTCCGAACGTGCGTCTCTTGGAGGGCTACGATTCCCGTCTTCCCCAGCCCCAAGAACTGTTCCACATTCCTTCTCTTAACCTGGGAATTAAGCCCCTTGACGTTTAGAGAGGTCATCCGAAGCACTCCCTCTTTCCCATGGTCGTCTTATTGTGCAGCTCCCACTAATGTAGAATGGCTGCCGTTGGGATCACCTCCCCACCTCCGAATCCCACTCTGCACTCTCCCTCCCCCTCTGGGCAGACTCAACCAGCCTCTAGCTCCCCCGACCCATCATCTCTGGAATTTAGCCGTTGTAACAACCCAGAGTAAACCTGTGTGGGTCTGCCTAGACCCATGTAGATAAACCAAGATATCCTGTACCACCCACCTGTCCCGGAACCTTTCCGCTAACTACCTCCCCCAGGCGGGATACAGCATTCCTTCCTGTAACCACCCTTTTCTCTCAGCGTGGTGCTCCTATGTCTATGGGCACTCCTGCCCCTGCGTCGGTGGATGTGGAGCTTAAACCAGTCTCCTTGGGCCCTGTTTAGGTTATCCCAATGTCGAAAACTTCATCCACTCTCACATTTACCTCTTGAGCAGTTCTCTCCGACCAGATGCTGTTTCCCTTCCCATTCGAACAGTAGTCCAAATGGAAAAGTCTATTTATAGTGTATGTCCGCTCGCCTTAGGGCGTGCACCACCGGGCCCATCATCGTACTCTTCACCAGGGTGGTCTGGGCAAGGTCTTGGAATAGCTAAAGTTCCGAGCCATTGTAGCTAATTGATCAGGCTCTCCTGGCAGTCCCCAACACCTTCTCCTTCTGCCCGTACTTGTGTAAGGCCCCCCCTACATCTCTGGGTCTGGTTCATGGCTCTCCCCTCTTTGGCCCCTCTGTGTATGCGGTCCAGCTCTATCCCTGGCAGTCTTCCACCAGGTCCACGAACACTTGCTGCGCCATTGTGCGTAGATCCTTGTCCGCCACCGCCTCAGCAAGGCCCTTTATTCTGAAGTTAGATCTTCTTGAGTGGTTTTTAAGGTCTTCGCTCTGGTCTCGAGATTTGCATGACCCTTACTAATTGCTCTACCAGATCGTCGATCTGCCTTGTGTCCTCTGACCTCTTGTATGGCGCTCTCCGCTGCATCGGTCCACTCCTAACTTCGTTATGTTCCCCTTCACCTCTTGCAACGATTGGGACAGTTCCGCTCGCATCATGCTCGAATGCAATTGAATGATGTTCGCTATCTTGTCCCCAAAATCCTGAAAGCATTGGTGAAGGACCTCCTGGGTGACCACTTAATCTTTTGCGGTGCCTGCCAGCGTCCCCCAAATCTTCTCCTGCAACAGACCCCTGATCTCCCCCAGCCGGTACCTCGCTGTCTCTGCACCAGAGTCTCTGCCGATTGCTCTCTTGTGGTAGGCAGGTCTGATGGGGGGAGCCCTGCCCCCGCCTCTTCACTGTGATATTGTGTTGCACTCTTCAGACCTCTTCTGTCCACGTTTTCAGGGTGTGGTAACCTCTTCCCTCTGCCGCTTTGTGGGTCCGCTCTTGACTGTGCATGGGAGGAGTGGTTGGACAGTGTGCTGGTGGACCACTGTTTGTCCTCCTCCTCATGTTTCAAATGACTATCCTCCTGGCCTTGGTCCCAGGATCACTCTGCCTTGAGCCCGACCAAATGGCCTCTCCCCTATTCTTCCTTGCCCACCACAGACGTAGAGGGACTCTTTAGCCCTCTATTCGGCCTCAGGATTGGCCCGGGGAGGCCAGGGCCCCACCGATCACTGTCTCCTATGCGTGGTGCGCCTCTTGCTTCCTTGTCTTCCTTGTTGTGCTTCTGGATGGGGGTGCGCTGGCTGAGGCAGGTCCAAAATCCAAAATGATCCTCAAATGGGCCTCCAGTCCCCCCCCCCGGCTATAACACCACAGGGCCTTCCCTTGTCTTCTCTACAAAGTGCTGGCTTCAAAGCTTGGACATGGGGCCCCCCCGCCACGCTCCCCCACTCCTCACCTTCACTCGGTTCAAAGCTAGTGATCACTGTCTGCACTGGCCATCCTCTGGCTGCTTACACCCTTTCCTTGGGCCAGGTTGCACGTTGACCTGTGATGGTTCTCCCCAAGAGGGAGTCAAGCTCCTCTGCGTTGTCTCCTTCCTGTCTCTTGACATTCGCTGTGCATCCCCTGCCGGGCCTCTTGGTTGCTCTGGGTGCTCTTCTCTGCTGTGCAGTTCCCAGCAGTGGGCAACGGGTATGACCTCTCCGGATCCTCATGATCTCTCTGCTGAGCCACTGCTTTTCTGGTGCGGGGGCGGCTCAGCCACTCCATGAATCCAGCCCTGGTGGGCCCTACAATATCGTAAGCAGCTCCTTCCTGACGTGGTTCTCTGCCGTCCGACGGCAGCTGCTTTCTGCTACCCCGCCTCTCAGCCGCTCTGGGTCCTCGGCTGCCCCGGGTCTCTCCGGGCGGTTCTTTTTGTTCGTTGTCTGCCGCGGGCGCAGTGCATGTGCACCTTGGATTCTGCCGCGACAAATGCAGCACACCCGCCTCAGACCCCCAGAGATACGGACTGCTTCACTTCACCACCGCAACCTACATTGAAAAATCCCCACCCGGGGAAGGTTCTTTTTAATCTATCTTGGTTGTCTTTGGCCCCCGCGGAGTGAGAGCTCCATCATCACGCTGCTCTGCCCTCGGCGGCCATCCTGGAATCCCAATAACGATGCACTTTTTAATGGGTATCCATCATAGATGCCAGTACAAAATCCTATTTTTAGAAAGGATATGTGCTTTCATTTGGCTGCACTGGCATTTTTTTGGCATCCTGTCTAGCCATTCTTTAGTGTGGCATGACATTTGTTTTACTGGGATTCTATGACAGAGCAAGCATGATGCGTGTTATGTGTCTAGCCTGGCATTTGGGGCAGCCAGTCAAGCCCTTTCTTACTGTGACGTAGCTTTTTTTACTGGGCATTAAGGGTAAAGCAAACATGATGAGCATCTAGACCCGGCTGCATTGTGCAGCCACATGGGACATCTTTTCTTGTAGTGACAAGACCTTTTTAAAGGCTCAGCCGACAGGAGTGTGTGGCAGAGCCATGGTGGGCATGTTTTCTTATAGTATCACTACTGGCGTTATGAAGTGGATTTGTACCGTGCACCGCTACCACCCGGGGCAGTTTCCAGGCGCTTGCGTGGCTCTGCAAAAAATAATGATTGGTGCGGAAAAGGATGAGAGGATAGGTTCAGAACCTGGAGGAACTAGTATTTCTGAGTGTTGTTTTGCATTTGCTCATTTGTGAACGGCCTTGCACATTGTAACCATATGGGTAAGATTCCATGCCTCGGGTGTGTGGTAGTGTTTTGTGTTGGTGTTGGTGTTAGTGTTGTGTGGTTATGATGGGTTGGTTGTGTGCCCTGGTTAGTGTCCATAAGGGATTTACAGTCAAAGGTGGTCGTAGCTGTAAGGCAGTCCGGCATCTTGGTGTGTTGTTGCATTTTAGATGGTATTGATCTATGTGGGTGGTTCACTCGGCATAGTAATGGTTCTCTGTATGTTTGCGTGTGGCTAGTCCAAGATCTGCTGTGGAGGCATCAGTTATGTAGGAGCAGCAGGAAGGGAAAAGGGTTAGTAAAGTCTGTCAGTTTGTTGTGGTCTCTCTCTGGGGCGGCCCTTTTGGATGCAGCTTGATGGTATGTAGCCAAGATCTCGTTTGCAGTTCTTTGGCCCCTCTCGACTCCTCCCTAGTTGTTTGTCTGCGGTATTGTTGTTGTCGGTGTCCCTTCTAGGTTGTCATTGTCTGCTGAATAGCCAGGTTTTGAGAAGTTTCCTTAAGGTGGTGTGGTCTTCGGTGGTTCTAATTACTTTGGGCCTGTTGTTCCAGCCAGGTTTTGGCAATTAGACTTGAGAACGCTGTACTGCCGAATTTCCTTTTTTCGTAGTGTTTTGCCTCTATTTGTAGGTCGCTGCTGGATCTTCGTTCCCTTCCTGGGCGATATCGGCTAATCTTGTTTTGGAGGAATTCCACTCTCTTGTCTGTGCAAGGCTTTGTGGGCGATGCAGAGTGCTTTGATTCTGATGCGCTTTTTTACCAGTGTAGGATTTTCAGTGCTCGAGTGATGTGGTCTCTTTTGTTTAGTCTTAGTAGGATCCTGACTGCAGTGTTTTGCAACATTTGTGGTTTCTTGGTGTGTCTTTCTGGCATTCCTATGTAGAGGCTGTTTGCGTAGGTAATTCTTATCAGTATCAGGTATATGATTGTGGCTGCACTGATGGTGAGGATTCTGTGGGGGAAGGAGAGCTAGTGAGTAATCCTCTGAGTAGTGGTAGGAGGAAGAACCATTTTTTGGCAATTGTGTTGACTTGTGGTTCCAGTGATAGTCAGTTGTCCATGAGTAGTCCTAGGTTGTTTACTACGTTGGTAGTCTCTGGTTGCGTTCCCATGCCGATTTGCCAGTCCAACTGTGACTTCCCTCCGTCGAATTCTGTGGGTGAGAGCATTATTTCTGTTTTTGCTGGGTTCAGTTTGAGGTTGTTGGTTGTCATCCAGTTGTATGTGTCTGTGAGGCAATTGTTGAGGTTGTTATTTTGTTCCAGTGTTCTGTCTGTTTTCACGATCAGTTGTGTCATCTGCGTAGTTGTAGGCAGTACGTCTGTGGGATCAAATGATTTTCATCAGTGGGCACATGTAGAGGGGAGAGGCTGAAATTCTGTGGGACTGCAGGATATATTTTTGGTGTTTGAGGTGAACGGTGGTAGCTAGGTTCATTTTTAGGTCGTCTCCTATTGATAGAAGTGCTGATTTTCTTCCTCTCATCGGCCCGAAGCCAACTTGTGATTGGTCGAATATTCCATTTGTTTCGACGTGTTTAAGATGGATTTTGTAGAACTGGTTCTCCAGGATCTTCTCTGGGCAGAGCAGGGTGGATATCAGTGTAGTTGCTTGGGTCTTCTCCGCTTTCTGACATTTTTTTATTAGTGGTTTGATGTACGCTGATTTGAAGGAGGACGGTACTATTCCTCTTTTGAGTGATAGATTCATTAGGTTCCGGAAGCGTGTCGCTGGGTTTTTGTGGTTGAGGATTACTTTGAAGATGTCTAGGGGGCATATGTCCCTTGGAGATCCTGCAAGGTTGGTGTCTTTGATCAGTGTAGCAAATGTTTCCTCTGTTATTGGTTCTAGGCAGATGAGTTTTGCTGCAATCTGTGTTTCGTCTGGTGTGTGTGGTCCAGTGGTCGCGGTTGTATTTGCCCCGGCTAGGTTGATGGTCTCCTGTATTGTCTATTTTTGCTCTTCGATGGTTGGTGATTTTGTCACAAAGTGTTTGTGTAGGGGTCGTGTTGCAAAATTTCCAGGAAGAGCTTTTTTGCCTCTGATTTTCAACTGTGGATTGTTTGCTGACTCTATTCTTGTGGTGTTGTAGTTTTTTGTTTTGAGGACCGTTTCTTTGAACAGTTTGAATTGTCTTTGGTATTTTATTTTGTCTTGTCTGGTGTATTGTTCCCTCCATTTTGTTTCCATTTTGAGGTTGTATCTTTGGAGTTTTTTCGCTTCTTCTCTGAACCGTTTTGCTGCAAGTTTATTTGGTGTTGCTTTGAATGTTTTAGCTGGTGCTAATTGGTCAAGGGGCTTGGTGATCCAATTGTTGTGTGTCTTTTATTGTATCTATGTTTGTATCAGTGGCATCTCTTTTGCTTAGGACAGTTGCGTCTAGAAGGTTTGTTAGGGCCTCTAGGTCCAAGTTCTTCCAGTTTCTTTTCTGGCTGGTGTGTAGTATTTTCTTCCCGGCCGGTATGCGTGTCTGGGGTGTGATTTAGAATGGTATCAAGTAGAGGTCACTCTACACCATTGTTGTAGGTGGCGTGGATGTGCATAGTTCTTCCCTGCAATAAATTGCATCCAGGGTGTGTCCAACGTCGTGGGTGGATCCATTTACTATTTTCTTGAAACGCAAGGTTTCCAGGAGTGCGTAGAGTGAGTTTGCTGTGTACTTGTTTTCTTTTTCGAACCATATGTTGAAATCTCCCAGTATGACGAGGTTGCCGTGGTGGGTTGATCGCATGGTGGCCTTGTCTGCTAGTTTTGTTGCAAAGTTGGGGTTGTAAGAAGGTGGACTGTAAATTAGGAGGAACACTATGTTGGATTGGTCGTTGAGTTCTATCTTGATGATCAGGGATTCAAAGGCTTCTGCGTTGGTTGAAATGATTCGAGATGTCAGGCGTGTCCTTTGTGTATAATTGCGATCTCCCTCCTCTTAGGATTTCTCTGTTGACGTGCATTCATTTATAATTGTCGTGCATTGCTTCTTTTGTGATGGCTTTATAGTTGTCTGATAGCCAGGTTTCTGTAAGGAAGAGCACGTCAGCGCTTCATTCGCTTAGGAGGTCATGGATTTCTGTTCAGTGTTTTGCCATGGATCTAACATTGAGGAGGCTGCAGTGTAATTTGCTTGATTTTCCTTCTGGGTTGTTGTTAGAATTGTTTGTTCTGACCAGTGTGTTGTTGTTTGGCTTTCCGTTCCAGGTGGGTTTTCCCCAGTTGAGTCTATTGGGTGGGGTGGGTCTTTGTTGGTCAGTCTCTTTGTCGAGTAGAACAACGAGGTTTATGGTGGGGTTGCTTGGTTCCGGTTCGTTCTGGGTGGTAAATAGGGTAGCTACCCTCTGTTGTTCCAGTCTTGGTGACGTAGGTGGTGTATAGTGTGATGGATTCCAACTTGTCCCTTGTTCTGGTTGGAGTATTGTCCATGGTGGAGAACGGGTTGGGATGGTTTATTACTTGTCGTGTTCCGTTTGGTGTCCTGGATGGGCCTGTATATGTGACGCTTGTTGCTGTGCCGTTTCTGTTTACCATGTTGCCGTATGTGGACAGGTAGCGAGCAATGTATCCTGTCTTTGCTCTGTTACTTGTATGTCTTGTTGGGCCATCTGGGATGTTTATTGTAAAGTTTTTTGGGGTTGTGGGATCATGCAGGTCTGTGCCTGCCCGAGTGGTTTGGGTTTTCATATTATTTCTGTTGTCTGTTCTGGCTTCTTTGTCTTTCTTGTGGTGAGGCATGATGTGTGGGTTGTGTTCCTTTGAGTGGTCGTCATCTTTCGATTCGTGTTTTTACTGGTCTTTTAGGCTTAGTTGTTGCTGTTTGTGGTTTGTTGTTGCTGGTATTGGGTAGTTGAGACCTTGGTTGATGGGACTTTGTAGTTCAGTTTGTTTAATGGTTCTTTCTTTTTGGATCCTGTGTGTTTATGTTTTTGTTTTTAATCCTGGAGGTCCTTTTGGTTGTGGTTGTTGATTGTTGGATTATGCTCAAAGCAGACATGAATACTGTGTGAATGAATATAGGGGAATACTGGCATAGAATAGTGCAGTCAGCATGGCAATGGATTGTGAGGGTGCTGGGTTCCTGTTTTTGACTGGGATGGCAAAGGATTCTCTCCCATGGAGTGCATGCTTTGTTTAGGCCTCTGGCTTCCACTTTGGCCCAAAATAGTCTCAAGCTTTACCCTTGCCACTAAGGGATACTGAGGGTGCTGGGTGGCTGCTTTTGACTGTGATGGCAAAGGATTCTCACCCAGGGGGTGTATGCTATGTTGGGCGAGAAAGGAGGGATAGGAGGAAAACAAGTGAAGAGTAGAGAGACCGAGAGTAAAATAAGTGGGAAGCGGAGGTGAGAGAGAAATGGACAAAGTATTGAATTAGAAGATAAGAAACTGAAGATTGGGGTGAATTGAAAAGGAAGGGAGAGAAAAATTGTGTTGCTAGGCTAAATAGAGGAATAGAGAGGACAGTGGTGGGGAGGAGGAGATCACCTCACAAGGAGCAGAGTGAATCCCTGTGGAACATTGCTTAATGGGCTAATAACTAAAGTGTTAAAAGACCAATCCATACAAAAGGATGTTCCACCTCTATATATTGCAAGTATTGATTTGGCCAGTGCCTTTGATACAATTGATTGTGAGAGTTTCGGGAATGAGCTGCTTGGGTGGAGGATCCCAGTAGGTGCTCTTAAAATGTTGGTGGAATTACACTCTCAGAATTACACTCCATGCAATTACGCTTAGACAGCGATGGCCATTTGGGTCTTACTATAAAATCCATTGTGGATTTTTTCCAAGGTTGTGTCCTGCCCCCATTTTTGTATAACATGTATTTATCAGATATTGTAGAATGGGTGGCGCAAAGCAGGGTCTTTCCGCCACGTACTGGCATTTTAGCTGTGCTTTTCTTATATGAAGATTACTTTTATGCTATTCGATAAAGCTGCGTTTGGCATGCAAAGAGCTGGGATGGCGGAATATGTGTCTGAAAATAAGCAGAGTCATTGTGAATAGGCTAGTTCCCGTTAGACTAGAGGACCTCTTACTCTCCTGTTTATCATCAACTTGTTGTGAATGTACTCTGTCTGACAGTATCCAAAACAACACTTTATAGCCAACTCTCTGTGCTGTAACAGACCCCTCAATGGTCTCACAATGTTTCTGTTGTCTGGTAGCAAGCCAAAATGTTATTCCCCTTCACCTTGTAATGCTTGTCCATCTTGGCTTTGCATATATCAAACTGAGTCGTGTTGCCCATTTCGATGGATTCAAGTTGTCTTGCTGGACCTCGAGTGCCGCTTTCTTTTAACTGGAATAATTAGGACCAAATACTGCCAGCATATACTTCATGTATCCTTCCATCTATTTAATAACCTATGAACAACCCAGGGCATGGACTGTTTGCCATCATCATTGTATTCGTTTCTGTTGCTTCCCTATGTTTGTGCCCTTGGTATTTGTCACCTCGTTCCCAGGGACAAATGTCTGTAATCTCCCTGTTAAGGTCCAAAGAAGTTCATCTTTATGCGGTAACAACTGTCCTGGTCCTCACCCTCGCGCCAACCACCGTACTACTTGCCTTGCATTCTCTTCCAGTGTTCTCTGTTCTAATTCCACACCCATAACATTACCTCTGCTGACATTCCGAACACTTGCGAGGAGGCGCCCTTTATTCTAGAGGACTTTATTCCTGTGTCCACTTTCCGTATTCTAATGATACTCAGCTCTGGTTGTATTGCCCAGTGTGAATAGCTCAGTTACTCGCTCTCTATGATGGTTTAGAGTGCTTCAGGGTGCATTATTATTGGCACTCTTCTATATGAACATGGGCTGGCCCTCTTAGGATTGACAACACATTGACCCTGCTAGGCATGACGATTAGTTTGCTCTCCTGGACAGAAAGGCCCTATGTCCCTCCTGGGTTTCAAGATGCGCTGACCCTCTTGGGCTTGAATACAAAGATAGGCCCTTTCAGTGATTCATAGGCAGGGCCAGAAACTGAAGAGAGGCACCACTCTCCTTGGTGTTAGTCAAACCACGATGGTTTACCCAGGGTACTTTGTTCCTCCCCGCTTTTCTGCTCCCTCACTCTTCTTTTGACTTCACCACCTATGGGATAGTAATCAGGTTAAGATTTACAACCAGGATCCAGCTAGCATGACTTTGTACTGATACAGGCCTTGAACCTTCTCTTACAGTATTTACCTTATTTCAGGGTCCACCTTCTGCACCTATTCCTTCCTCCACTTCTCTTTTCTTTCTCTGTACCTCTCCCAAAATGTTCCTCCATGGGTGGCCCTCATCTTCCTACACCACGTTAGTCTGTACCTTTCAAAATGTTCTCTTCCTCCAAGTAATTTCCTTTTTCCTCTTGTCTCTCTTTCAAACATCTGTCCTTCCGCCCTCTCGTTCCTTTACTTTTTCTCCTCTTCACGCTGTTCTCCCCTTTCCCTTCTTTTCACCCTTCTTCACCTTGTCCTGTTTATTCCTCTCCCTTGTCCTTTCTAGATTCACTTCTCTTGAAGTCTTATCCTCCTTCCGCTCCCTTTTCCTTCCTCCGTCCCCTGTCATCTTTTACTCTGCTCTTTACAGCAATGATTGCCTGTTTCCAAACTCCCATTCTATGCCTTCTCCCCAGCTTCTCTTTATAGACCTGCCTCTTTTGCAACTGACACACTAAGGCTGTGAATGACTGTACCTGGGTCCATGTGTGGATGTGACAAAGGGATTGGCTCTTCCAAGTAACACTCTTCTCCTTGTCAGATCTAGTGGTTTTTATCAGTTATAAATTGTCAGCTGCCATCTTGAAGTCAAGCAGCACTGTCATGACAGATGCCTGACCTCGCCATGGTGCCTTCTGTAGGCAGCCGCACATAACTCTGCCAACCTTGAACACCCCCTCTGCCTCCATCTGCCAACTCCACTGCATAGCCTCAAGCTCGGGTATGTCTTTTTCACAGTCCATTCTGCAGACTGTGCAGTCAAATGTACTTTTAGTTGCTTCAAAGACGATGCCCACAGACCTTTTGGCATTCTAATGAGGAGTAGTTCATTTTTCTAAATTCGACCAGGTCCTGGATTACAGACTGGTACCTGGCAAAGGAGAAAGTGGATTGGGCAGACGCCTTGGGAATACCCCATATACCACATATTGACTATTATCTTTCTGATGGTAGGGGTCCCCCCAGGGTCTCCCTAGCACCATTCCCACGTGTCCCCCTTCAAAGATTGTAAGAGTTCTCTATTATGCTTTCACTCAGTTCCTTGTTGTATTTAATATGTAGTTCTTTTCATTGACTGTTTCATATTTTCTAGTCATTCATATTTCATAAAAGTATTTATTTTGTTAATAGTATTTGTTTTCTTTTTTATTATTATATTTTTTGCGTTATCAGTTCATGGTTCTTACATATTGATCATTTTCAAGGTAATATATAACCATTTAATTGGACCGAAGTGCAATTTTTTTTAAAAAAACCTTTTATTTATTTAGCTTGACAACACACGAGAAGCGAGCAGCACATGAGGCAATTAAAGGTCATACACATTGCATACAGTACAGGTACAGATTGTTAACATACGTCATGACAATAAACATGAGGATTATACACAACATCGGGAAGAGGACAGGGAGCCGGTGTTACAGGAGACGTACAGGAGACGGTCAGTAGGGGGAGGGAAAGGGGGGGGTTTCCACATCCGAATCAGCGCATGTGGGGGCCATGTAGGACCCAAACTTCGTCCAGATGTCTCTGGGCTTCGAATAAGATAGCTGCTGATTAGCCCAGGATTCTTCGGTATCTGAGGCCCATGGGACCGCCCTGAGCCACTGCGCGTGAGTGGGTGGTGTGGGCCGAAGCCAGCACAATAGAATGCAACGTACTGCGAGTAGCATGCAAAGGCCAGCCACGTGGCAGCTCGGGGTAGTCATGGAAAAGAAAACATGTTGGAGACGGGGTGATGTTCTGATCAAGGATAGTTGACATGGTGGAGCATATTTCCTTCCAATACTGTGTGAGGTGAGGACAGGACCAAATCATGTGGATGTAACCAGCACCGTCGCAGCCACACCTGGGGTATCTAGGGGAGTGGTCGTTTGACATATGGTGCAGTCTGTTCGGGGTATAATGATATCCGTGCAGTACTTTAAACTGAATCAGCTTGAAATGGGAGTTGAGCGATACATTGTGAGTGCGTGCACACATATGGGCCCAACGCGCATCAGTCATTTCCACCCCCAGGTCCTCCTCCCATGCATGTTTCAGTTTAGCGAATGCAGGGGTAGATCTGGTCTGTACCAGGGAATATAGTCTAGACACCTTGCCCCTCGAGGAGTTAGAGGCGGATAGCTCCGCGACCACAGGGTCGTCGGGTGGTATCGATGGAACATTGGGGTATTTGAGTTTAAGAGTTTTCCGTAGGGTAAATATTGGAGCCACACGGATGGCTTCCGTCACAGGGATAGTGGGAGATCCGGCCATTCAATAAAGCTTCCCTGCTCAAAGACGTCCCGGAGCAGTTCATAGCCTGCTTTGGCCCACCGCTGCAGGGTGAGTGGTGTTACGTGTGGGACCTCCGGTAGGAAGTTCCACAGTGGTAGGTCACCATGAAAAGGGTGGGCTGTGGTTAGTAGTTTCCAGGATTTAGATAGGGCAAGGGATGTGCACACTACAGGATCAAGTGAGTCTAGGGCTACTGGCATTGGAGTGAGAACCAAAGATCGGATATCTCGATCACTAACCGATAATCTCTCGAGCCTGAGGTGTGGTGGGGGATCCAATGTATTGAACCAGTGCGAGGCAAATTGGGCCTGCGCCACCAGCCGGCATCTGAAGAAGTCAGGGACACCGAAGCCACACTCCATAGGGGTGGTCAACGTCGCAAGCTTAAGTCAAACCGCGCCTGAATGCCACAAGAAGGTGTTGACGGTACGAGTTAACGCCTGAAAAAGCCCTCACCCGGCCACTGGGGGATGTTAGTAAACCAATATACGAGTCGGGGTAGCGCCACCATCTTTAGCACCCCTATCCTACCCGCAAGGGAGATGGGGAGTATCGCCCAGCCCGATGCCTTTACTGCAAAGTTCGTGAGGTATTTCTGATAATTCTCTTCGAACACAAGCTCATTCTGGCGAGCCACCTCTATACCTAGATAAGTAAATTTCGATTGGGCCCATGTGAACCCCATGGTGTCGGGAGGGGGACGTGTACAGTCAGTTAGCGGGTAGAGAGTGGATTTGGAGCAGTTTACTTTGAGTCCAGAAATGCGCCCGAAGTGGACTACATCTTCCAGTATCGGAGCTAGATTGGTGGCGGGGGAGCGAATGAATAGCAGGGCATCATCAGCATATAGAGAGATGATGTCCGATTGGCTGGCAGTTCGTAGGCCTCTGTGTGCATGGGATTGACGCATCATGTCCGCAAACGGTTCCATCGCTATGGCGAAGATTAAAGGAGAGAATGGACAGACTTGTCTTGTTCCTCTAGCGATACGGAAAAGGGGAGAACATCTGTCTTCAGTGTAGACCCTAGCTACTGGATCGGAGTATAACAGCCTAACCCAGGAGAGGAAGGTGGGACCAAATTTGCATTTTTCGAGGACCCGCCATAGGTACTTCCACGACACGGAGCCGAATGCTTTTTGCATATCGAGCGTGGCGGCTACTGCTTGCACATTTGGGTTGATTCTACTTATTATGTTGAAGAGCCGTCTCAAGTTCAGGGAGGTGGAGCATCCAGGGATAAAACCTGCTTGGTCCGGGTGGATAATGTGCGGCATGTAGGGGGCTAGGCGCAGGGCTAACAGTTTGGCGTAGATTTTCACGTCACAATTAATGAGTGAGAGGGGGCGGTACGAGCCACATTGGGTAGGGGGTTTGCCGGGCTTAAGTAAGACCGTTATTATGGCCTCACGGAGAGAGGAGGGGAGCATGCTCACTTCCACTGATTCCTCCCATAGGGCCATCAGATGAGGGAGTAGGAGAGATTTAAAGTGTTTGTAAAATTCGATTGGGAGGCCATCTGAGCCCGGGGATTTGCCTGACGATAGTGAGTCTACGGCTTCTGAAAACTCCTCAGGGGTATAAGCACGCTCGAGAGAACTGATGGTTTCAGGGGAAAGGATCGAGAGGGGGAGGTTGTCTAGGTAGGATTCGATCTCCGCTGTCAGAACACTCTCGGTGCTCGCATGGAGAGATCCGTAGGAGGCCAGGAACTCGGAGTTGATGTCTTGCGGTAGAATGGCCAAGGTACCATCAGATCTTTCCACTGCCGGGAAGTTTGGGGAACGGAACTCACGGCGAAGAAGCCTGGCCAGAATGCGGCCTGGTCGTTGGCCCTCACCGTATTTTCTAGCGAGGCCGGGGTTGTCGAGGAATTTCACGTCACGGTCCGCTAGGGAGTGAAATGTGTCAGTTCCGTGCCTAGGGATGCTAGGATTTCAGGGGTTGTTTGTAGCGCATATTAGGATTCAAGGGTGGCAAGTGTAGCTTCACTTTTTGCAATATCTCCCCGAAATGCTTTCAGGATGCCATTTTCTTTGGATAGTGCAATGCCCCTGATGTAGACTTTGAATGACTCTCAAAGGGTGGCCTGCGATGACACTGAGCCGGTATTGATTTCAAAGAAATCTTCAATGGCAGTCTTCAGCTCGGAACCAAAGGCAGTGTCAAGGAGAGAGTAAGGTTTCATTTTCCATTGCTTAATTCAGTCCCGATCTAGACCCCAGAAAAGGGAGATGGTCACCGATGAGTGGTCGGATAAGGTTCTAGGGAGTATCGTTAAGTGTGACACGCTCCTTATTAGTATATTGGATACTAGCCATCTGTCGATTCTTGAGTGTGAGTCGTGTACTGAAGAGTAGAAGTGGTAGGAGTGGGAGTCAGGGTAAATGAGCTGCCATGCATCTACAATCGCAAGTCGGGGAAGGGATGTTAATATGGAATAAGATGCTTTGGAGAGTTTTGTTTTTTTATTTAAACTTTTATTTTTGACGGCAGAGGTACACAAGGCGCACACATAAGGCGACAAATGCATAGCAGTTACATCATAGAGCAGCACACCAAGAAGGATACAGTAATCACAACAGTAACAACTGAGCGGTACCTGAAAAGGAGCGAAAAAAAGTAGGGCCTCACGCAGTGGGATCAGAGCCCGGCGGGGCACGGGACAGTCCAGATTCGGGAGTGCCCTCGCTTTGGATGCTAAGGTAAGCGTTGAATTCAGCCCAAATATTCCTGGGGCGAGATTGGGCGGGGAGCATAGACAAGTATTCTTCCTCACAATTTCGTGACCAGGTGAGTAAACGCAACTATTTCTGAAAGACCGGGGGAGAGAGGCTTTTCCAGCTCTGGAGTATACACTTTTTGGCAATCATACAGCTTATATTTAGGAATTTAGAAAGGCGTCTGGTTTCATCGGTTTTCCAGACCCCAAACAGAACCGCCAGGGGGTCAGGG
This sequence comes from Ambystoma mexicanum, assembly GCF_040938575.1. NCBI lineage: Eukaryota > Metazoa > Chordata > Amphibia > Caudata > Ambystomatidae > Ambystoma > Ambystoma mexicanum. The sequence goes on from NC_090921.1 coordinate 312,534,795, forward strand.
TCAACCACAGTTTCAGTTATGTCAGAGAGTGTTTTCAAGACGCTTTCCAAAAACCCAAATAGCTCCCTACAGGTCCAAAACATATGCAAGTGATCAGCTTACTCAGTCCCACAACGAGGGCACAGGGCCGCCGCGGTGCGGGTGAATGTCGAGGTCCTGTGTGGGGTATAGTAGAGCCTATTGAGGAGTTTGTACTGCATGGCGCGGTGACGGAAATTGAGGGAGACTCTTTTTGTGTGTAGGCACATTGCGCCCCAGGCACCATCGGATATCTCTAGGCCCAATTCATTCGCCCAATCGTCACGCGCCCTAAGCACTGGGACTGTGATGGTCTCCTGAAGGATCTTATATAGTGAAGAGACGACACCGAAGGCGCCGCCTGAGTTGGCAATGTATGCGATCATGCGGGTTATCCGGGGGCACATCCGGAAATTAGGGCCATGTAGTACGGAACGCTGCCCGTAGTCTATAGTATTGAAGGGTCTCCAAGGCGGATCTGGTGTGCCGTTGTTTCCATGTTTGGGGGTCAATAAACCTACCTTCTGGGTAGAAGTCGGACAGTGCTTGATAACCCAGAGCTCCCCAGTGTCGGGCTAAGGCATTATCATGTGTGGGTTCCAGGCCAGGAAGGCGCCACACCGGGAGCCATTTATAGTAAGGGGGGGATTCGGCCGTTGGATACAGCAAGCATTTCCAGGCATGAATGATCGCACCGACGGGGTCAATAGGAGAGTCAGGTGTGTAATGATGATGTAGTATAAGGGACATCATATTGGTATCAGCGGCCGCAAGTCGCTCTAACTTGACATGCGGGCGTGTTGGGGAGCCAGGGTACCAGTGAGTGGCATGTTGAGCCTGGGCCGCGGTCCAGTAGAGTAGCAGATCCGGAGCAGTGAGCCCCCCTTGTTTATAAGGGAGCGCCATGTCAGTCCACTTCTTACGCACTGCACCGGAGTGCCATAGGAACTGTGCGCATAGTGTATGCAGTTTAGCGAAGTAACCCTTCCCAGGCCACATAGGAACGATGCCGAAAGTGTAAAGAAGCTTGGGGAGCAGGATCATTTTAATGAGAGAGAGCCGACCAGCCGTGGACAATAGGAGAGAGCGCCACCTTGATATCTTGGCCTCAACCGTTTGTGCCACGGCAGAGTTATTGTCTGCGAGCAAAGTGGATTTAGTTAAGGATATCTGCACACCCAGATATCTGACACCGTTCGGGGACCAACGAAGGGGGTACTCAGTGGTGGGTTGTTGGGTAGATTTAGTAAGCGGGAAGATCTCTGACTTTGAATAATTGATCGTGAAGCCAGAGTAAGTGCCAATGTCGGTGATGTCCCTCAGTATGGGGTCAATGTGGGTCGTGGGCTCTCTAATGTATAGTAGCACGTCATCCGCATATAAAGATATGATTTCGGAGTCATCCTTCAACCGTATTCCCTTGCGGGCATGGCGAGCACGGACATAATCCGCCATTGGCTCAATTGCGAGAGCGAAGAGGATAGGGGAGAAGGGGCAGCCCTGCCGGGTACCCATGAAGAGTGTGAAAGGGTCAGATGTCAATGAATTGACCCTAACTCGCGCCACAGGGGAGGCGTATAGTAGTTTAATGAACCCGATCATGTTTGGGCCAACGCCCATTGTCTCCAGCAACAGCCACATGTAGTTCCAAGAGACCATGTCAAAGGCCTTCTGGGCGTCCAAAGTGACCGCCACGGCCTGGGCGTCTTGATCTATACGGGACATAACATTGAACAATCTCCTGATATTATGGGAGGTGGACCTGCCGGGGACAAAGCCTGCTTGATCCTCATGGACCAAATATGGCATAATGGGAAGAAAGCGGTTCGCTATGCTCTTAGCAATAATTTTCATGTCTAGGTTCATGAGGGAAAGCGGTCTATAGGACCCGCACTCATCGTCCGGCTTGCCAGATTTGAGCAGGACCGTGATGACAGCTTCACGCATGGACGGGGGGAGGATGGAGAAGCGGAGTGCTTCATCCCAGACCTTGAGTAATTTGGGAGCCAGTATGGCCACGTGCTCTTGATAAAACTCGGCCGTAAGGCCATCGGGCCCCGGCGCCTTGCCTTTGGGCAGGTTCGAGATGGCCGTCACTATCTCATCCAGTGTTACCGGGGAGTCCAGCTGGTCGCGGGCAGCAGGGGATATTTCAGTGGTAGGGATCTGAGCAAGCAATTCGCGCTGGGCCGCCGCGCGCCACAGCAGCCTCGAGGATATTGCTTGCGGAGATCTCTGGCTCCCGGGGTCCGATCCGCGCCAGGACCGCAGCGCCACGTAGCCACAGTTATGGGGAGAACAGGGGGTCGACCAGATAGGCGCAGAGACACTTCAGATCGCAGATGTCCTCGGATGAAAAGCGGCTGTGCGCGGAGCTAAAAAGCTAGGCAGTCATCTTGATGGCTGTTCAACAGCGCCCCCAGCTGCTTTGGAGAGTTGACGAGGTTTGGAGCCAGATATATCCAGGTTAACGTTTAATATTGTATTGAAGTCACCCCCCCATAAGATTGGTATCAGAGGGAAGCCACCTAGGAGGGAGGCTAGGTGTAGGTACAACTTGGGGCCGTCAATATTGGGACCGTAGGTATTTAACAGAACCACCTCCTTATTCTGCAGAGTGCCCTGGAGCAACACATATCTGCCCTGGGGGTCAATCTGTGAGAATTTACAGCTTGATTTAAGGCTTCTGTGAATTAGGATCATAACTCCCCGGCTTTGGGTAGAATAGCTAGTAAAGTACCTTTGGTGGCCCCACATTTTGGCAAACTTTTCAGTGTTCAGAGCAGGCATGCATTTCTTGTAAAAATAGGATTTTGGCGCAGTGACACTCGGCTTGAAGTTGTAATTGTCTCATTTTCTTATAGTTACCCAACCCTCGCACATTCCAGCTCCTGAACGTTAAGTTATCATTGTGTGATGGTGTAGAGGTACTCATTAGCCTTTAAGAACTAGTGGAATGGAGGCTCCCAGGCCCAGGGCAACGGACAGGGAACAACCAGTGCAGAACTGGCCTGGTACTGTCACATGCTCTACTTCTTCCGTGGACGTCAAGCCTTTTTTAACATAACACCCAACCCCTCCAACCTCCACCCACATTCCTACCCCAAACAGAGGAATGATAACCCCATACCCTTTAAACCAAATCCAAACCAATGGCATCAACGCCGGGGGGGCCTGTGAACTGGCCTGGCGGCGATGCTCCGAGCTGGGGACAATTAAGGATAAAACTTGGTGCCTGGAAAATAGGACGTGCGTGACTTAGGCGGGAGCTACACAGGAGAGAACAGTACAGTCCCGCATTAGATAAACAAATTGCTCATGACCATGAGGGACGATCACCCACACTTCTGGGACAAGGAGGTGTCCCGACCTATAAGCATTTAACAAAGAGACATAACACTAGCACATAGGCGTTTCAGAAGAGGGTCAGCCGGGGAAGTGTTCATCAATGAACTTACAAGCCTCCTTCGGGATTGTGAAAAAGAACACCTGGTTGGAATGTTCGACTTTTAACTTGGCAGGGTACAGCATGGAGTATTTGGCCCCCCAGGTCACGTAGTCTCCTCTTAACTGCCAGGAAAGTTTTGCGCTCCCGCTGAAAGGCCACAGAAAAGTCTGAATACAGATGGATCCTGGCAGCCCCTAGAAGGAGTTCACCTCTGGCTCTTGCTGCCCTGAGGAGGGCGTCCCAATCTCAGAAATTTAGGACCATGGCAATGATGGGGCGTGGAGGTGCGCCTGGCCTGGGCTTCGCAGTTAAGGCACGATGGGCTCTCTCGATTGCAAACTGTGGTGAAAGCTTTGGGTTAATAGAGTGCGCTCGACATAGTCCTCCATGGGTTCCTTGATGCCATCTTCGGGAACTCCGATAATGTGGAGATTGTTACGTCTCAAACGCGATTCGATGTCCATAAGAGAGTGAGGAGACTTCACCTCTGGTGTAGAGGTACATCTTCGGTGGCACTCACCCTCGTCTCGATATCAGCCACCCAGCCGTCAGTCCTCTCGATATGAGCTTTAATGGAGGATGTGGTGCCATTCATGTCATCCAGCTTGCTATGGAGCGTGGTAAAGCCCTTGCAGATGTATTCCATCAGAAGGCACCTTTTTGGGCATTTTGAATCACGTACAGAGTGTACATGAAACAAATGCCTAACTGTTGATTACAAATTAAGAGAGCGATCTATATCAATTGTTTGAAAGCTACTAGCCATTAAACCCCAGAGGATTAAACCCCTGAGGAACCGCCAGAGATCAGGTCGGGAAACACGTGTCGGGACTATGCTGGACACTAAATATATTTAAAAACACCAAACTTTAATTTCACACAAGAATATAATGCTAGAATTTGAATGACTGTACAATTCAAATAGAAAACATTATTCAAAACAACAAGCAAATAATCAAGGCTAAGAAAATCATACCATTTGCCTCACTCAAGAGTGAATTTGTTTAATTCTGTTTTCAGATTTTTTTCCAACTACAAAAGTCTTTTCTATGCTCAAGCGCGGACTACAATAAGGTCTAGTTCATTTACTTGCTAGGTTTTTTCTCTCTGCAGTCTGAGGGTAATGGACCTTTGTCCTGCTGCTTTTACACGCTCAATTGGCTCACAGGAGTAGCGCCGGAATCAGCTAAAGACTGTGTTGTATCTGTTTCTTCCTTAACAAATAGTACCAATACATGTGCAGACTGGATAGATGCTTTACATTACTCAGTACATTAGGCAATTGCTTTTTTAAAACCAAAGATCGAATTAGTTTAACCATATGGAATATGGCGTGCACCTGCTTTACCTGGGGGGAATTGGAAGAAAGAAGCCTAGCAGTGAAATATTTGTGGAAAAAACTGTTCTCATATCTGCATGGAAAGCTGCAAGAATTTGATAACAGAAAAAGTTAACTATATTATTGCAAATGTTAACAATCTTTTGTCGCAATATTTCCTTTAAAGGGTTCAAACGATATCACAACTATACACCTTCAGCAGGGGCACGCTGATAAGCAGTGCCTGAAGTTTGTGACACAATTATCGATGAATACATTCCTTACTCGAGACCTTTCTTTGGCTTTTGACATGAAAGTCTTCTACCTCTCATGGAGGTGGCTCGCCAACTCCTCCCACTGTGAAAGCCTCTGAATGAGAGTGCATCCCGAGAGAGCCCCACACACGTTACAGGAGTGCCATGCATATGATCACCCTAAATGTAGGGGTCTGCAGAAAAAAAGCTTTTTAGACAACCCACAGTGCTTGTACCTTTTGGGCATGTGACACGGGGAAGAAGAAATTTGACGCTGCTGTAGCGGCTGGCTCTGTCTGTCCGACATAGAGAATGGGACAATGGATGGATGGGTGGAGTGCGCAGTTGCGGTGTCTTGAAGGAGTGTAGCCAGGGCCTATCCCACCCCCCTAGGCGCTTCCAAATAAGGTGAACCCCATTTGAGGCAATGTAACCTATAAGGGGGGAGCAGTCTGTATCACCAGGTATCATATAAAGGCCCTGCAGCGCATAGAAGTAGGTGCTTAGCACCAGAAATGCCCACAACCCGCAGCGCCAATTTGTGTTAGGCCCAGTAGGGACAGGCTGTGGGCTCACGCTGCTCACTTTCCTAGTTCACAAAGCCCAATTTCTGCACAACCTGCTGGCTCTGCTTGAGCCCTGTTCCCATGAAAGTCAATTTCCCTCTTGTTCCTTCAGTGTTGCGAATATTTAGTATCGCCTCAAGGAATGCGCCCTGCAAAGAGTGTGAGACAGCACCAGGCTCTGCGCTGTGTCCATTCATCTCCACTACCTGCCATCAGGCCTCTAACCCCCACCCAGCCAGGCCAAAGCCAACCTCACACCGCTAACTCGACCTCCACACTGGTGCATTCTTGATAAGCACACGACCCCCAGGTCCTAACCTCCATAAAGTCTCCACCAAAGATGAAAAGCCTACTCGTCTGTATTTCTCACTAAAACACGTCACCTGTAACATGAGATACCGGGAAGGGTAAACCAAAGATCAATCCTAAGGGGGGAGACAATGGATGGAGGAACTGCAGTATCAAGGAAGCCCTGAATGTATGGGTCAGCATGACTGTATTTTATCTCTCCCTCTCCCTGGCACCCCTTTCCTGTGCCGCCCAGGTGCCTGCCATAATGAGTTTATAACCTGTCTTAGTTGTTTAGTTTAGTTAGAAACATTGGGCCTCATTACGAGTCCGGCGATAGCCGTGCCGGAAAACCGGCAGACTCCTGCCGGACCCGGAATGAATTTTCGCTTCCGGACTTGCCAGATTTACCGGGGCATTACAGCCCCGGTGGTCCGGTAATTCCGGAGGCAGAATAACGTTACTCCCCATTCCCATGGAGTCTGATAGGACCATTGAAACACTGGCACCCTAATTATCGGTGCCAGTGTTTACATTTGCGTCTGCAGGCGGGAGTGACACCACCCGCCTGCAAACTCTTAATCTGCCGGTCCGGAAACAACGGTGGCGGCGGGTTTACCTCCACCATTGTTTCCGGACCGGCAGGGTCATAATGAGGCCCATTGTTTTTTATGAATGCTCTGACCTTCACTGCGAGGATGAGCTCAGCTGACCCACGTGCATCAAGATCGACGTGGAAGAACCAGCCAATTACCGCCTGGCATCCCCTATGGAGCAGGCCCATGCATAGGGTGCCTCCAATCAGTGGCCTCAATTTGGACTATTGGCCGAGGGACGATTTTTAGTTTTTATAAATCCAAGTATGCGAGCAGCAGACTCCTTGGCTGGCATTTGTATTCTGTGTAATTAAAACTTGTTATCCTCGCAAATATATCTCTTGGACTGTGTCCCTAGCGGGTTGCATTTACTCTGGAGTGTGCGTATAGAAGGAATTGCCTTCAGAGTCCGAGTACAAAACAGAAGGGCTGCAGGTTGCAAACCCCTGACCTAGGCAAATCACTTTAGTCAAGACTTAACGAAATAAAAAATACAATTTAGGATGATCTGAAAAGATTAAGGTATCAATGCGTGGGACACCTCTACCTATGGAGTCAACAAACTGTGTAAGGATGCCAGCCAATGCAGAACAGAAACCGCAAAATAAATATGTAATTTTAAACATCAAAACACCAAACTTAAAAAAAATACCACCAACCATGTCCCTTTAATTTGTATTTATTTGAAGAACAGGGATGTCAATTTCAGTCAGAAATGACTTACAATAACACAACAAGGAGGAAACATGGTGGAACCGCCTCATTACAGGAGCCCAAACAAGATGGACAATAGCAACAGCTATGGACAAGATCAAATCGCGCTCGAACCAACCGCAACCTCTGGCTGAAAACAAAGCCACATAGGCGACGTGTCTCACTCCTGGATATCATTTTACTTGTCGAATCTTTTTCAATAGAAAGTGACCTTGTAAAAATCTAAGTGATTATATACAAGTAAATAAAAAAAAATAACACAATAACAGATGGCAGAGGCATTCCCACAAAGGGTGCCTGTACAATAGAATAAAGATTAGAACAAGTGGTGAGCCAGTTTAGGAGGGTGTAACAATAGTGGCACATATACCAGGGACAAAAGAAAAAAAAACAGAACAAATATTTATATATAAGAAAACGGGTGACTTACAAAGGTACATTCAACCTAAGGGGGTAAGTGCTTAAAACTAAAGAGTACTATTTACATAAACACAATGCAGCACACAAAAACGAAATTGGCCCCCTAGAAAGCATGGAACCCAATTGAAGGAAGGAACCCAAAAAGAGTCACAAATAAAAGAATTGAGCACAAGACTCTATCAGGTGGAAAGAAAGCTAAGTTTAACAAGGCTCTCTGTTTTTCCGCATTAGATGCAGCTAATACACATAACGGCAAATCATTTTGGCTTAATGTAAGGTCTGGAGTGAGACCAGAAAGTTATTGTATAACCAACTATTACCCCCCACACCTCCCAAACGTCTGGCACGACTACATCCAGTCTTTGTATTTTATGGAGGAATTCCCCTCTACATCTAGACTGTAAGCCTTCGAGAGACATAGCCACTGGAGAGCAAGGTATTTAACTGGCACAAACGATATCCTAGTTTTCTCTACATCTGAAGTTGAGAGTGCAATCTGCTCACAACATTCATGCAGATCCCCAAATCTAATTTGAACCCATCTGACCTTTTTAAGAGCAATGTAGAAATGTGGGTCCCCTTTTTAATAATGTTTATTTTAAAATGAGGTTAATCCTAGTAAGACAGAGATTCTCCTCATCGGCGCACCTGCACCCTCCTTTCCCGTCTGTCTCTGGCCGGCCTCCCTTGGCCCTCTTTCTGCTCCTACCTGCGAGGCTAAGAACCCCGGATCATCTTCGACTACGCACTCTCCTTTTCTCCTCACATCTCTGACGTCTCTTAAGAAGTCAAACTACCAACTGCACCTCCTCAGAGGCATTCTTCCTTTCCTCTCCTTCCCCAAGAAGCTCACTGTCTCTCGAGCTCTGGTTCTCTCTAGGCTAGACTATTGCAACAGCCTCTTTGTAAATCTGCCTGCTTCTACTCTCCGTTCTCTGCAATTCATTCAGTACAGAACTGCGAGACTTGTCCTTGGCCTCAAGCCCTGGGATCTTATCTCTTCATCTCTGAAATCTCTTCTACAATACCTTCAACTCTCCCTCCGTAAATACCTTCCTACTCGAGCTCTTCATTCTCCCACCTCCAACTCCCTCAGGGTCGGTCACTTCTCCAAGCAATGAGTTGGTGGTAGATCTCTTTCCTCCGCTGGGGCCTCACTCTGGAACAGCCTTCCTGTCTTTCTGAAACTTGAGGAGAACCATCTCGGGTCCGGAAGCACCTCAAGACCTTCCTCTTTGCTTCTGCTTTCGCTCTTCCTCTCCCCTGCTGCTCTGCTCTGCTTCAGCACCGGGTACCTGGTTACCCCCTGTTTATTTCGGGCTCGGGTCTCTGCCCACCCAACCACACACCAGCACCGCCTCCTGCCAACCCTGCACTTGGGTCTGTATCTGTAACCCTACAGTCCCCCTACATGCACTTATCAGACACCCCTGTCTGTGCCTTAACCTTACACTTGCCACCTCACTGGCTGCACTACCAGTTGTTGTTGTTATCCCTTGCTCAGCACTTTCCAATTCCCCCCATCCCTTGCACTTACCCCATTCCCTCTCCCTTGCACTTGCCTGTTCTCAATGTCACTGGGCCTAGTAGGATCGTTTTTTTTGTCCCCCCTGATCCCCTCCCTTGCCTCGTCGTGCTCTAAAAAATTTGTGAATGAGCGCGATACAAAAAAAAAAAATATCATGTCATATCCTGGATCTTATAGCTGGCTGATTTTGATTCTAAATGTTTTTTGATTCTAAATGTTTTAATTATCTCATGATATTTGTATTTATGTTTTGTACATTTTTCTTATTTGATATTGTGTATTTCTCTAAATGTTTCTATGGTGAATGCAAAATAAAGCTTTGTTGTTGATGAAGAAAATACACACAATTAAATTATTAAGCATCACTTTTGGCAGTGGTGGGGCCATTTAGTGAGCATGGGATGTTGGGGAGAAGAGGACATGGTGGGTGCCTCTCTCTTTAGCAAGCAAGTGAAGTTTAAGCCAAACTTTGAAGAGACCCACAGTTGGGCTGGCTTTGATTGTTATGGGTCATGGGTTCCACTGCAGCACGGTAAGTATGCAGAAAGACTGGAAGCGAGAGTGGGCAAAGTAAGTGTGTGGGACTGTGAGGTTCAGTATCGAGGGGAATCAAAGGGAATGAGATGTTGAATAAACAGAGATAGGTATTGTGCAAGACCATTGATAGCTTTGTATACTAGAAAGAACTTTAAAAGAGAGTGGGTGCAAGGAGACGGCACAGCATGTTGTCAGTAGGTAGCAGTGGAGAAGGACCGGGTAGGTTGTAGAGAGTGTGGGTAAGTTCAGGGCTAGACTGGGGAAGCAGTAGAGCAGAAGGCCACAGAGTAGGCTTGAGTATTAGTCAAGTTTGCTGAGCACAAGAGTGGAGATTCGTTTTTGTAGAATTGTTTGTAAGAAAAGTCTGAATACTTGAAATGTTGAAGAGGTTAATAAGCAGCAGAAGCAGTGGTAGTAATGAGGACCCCAAGATTGCGAGCCTTGCATGAGGGAGCAAGGACAGACGGGAAGGAGATATGAGAGGGGGTCGGGGGTTAGCATTGAAAGCCGGGAGAAAAAACTTTTTGAAGAGTTCAGCATGAAGCAGTGAAGAGCCATCCAGTGATTAATTGCAGTGAGACAGTTTGCAATTTGTTCAGAGATGGCTGGGGTGAAGGAGGGAAATCAGAAAAATCCTAATCCTTCACAGAAGATCTACGAAGCACATATCAAGGTATGGTTTAACTTGCATTATCTTTCGAACAAGCAAACCGCTTTTGTTTTAAAGAATTGTGCATTTGCTGTGCACTAGAGGCATGTAAACGAAATGTGTTCGGGAAGCTCTCTTAGTGCTACCAACCTCTTTAGTGCTCCACCCAATTGAATTTATTAACTATGTTTAAACAAACACACTTATGTTGTGGACTGACCCAACTTAAGTGCAAAGAACAAGCAAAAAATAACAATAGAAAACTAGTAGTTTCTGAGTTGACAGTAAGAATAAACATTGTTGTTGTGTAACAGTAGTTTTAGAAAACAGGTACCCATGTAAGCAGAATGAACATCTTGAATGTATTCATTCATTTTCTTTATTAGTATAGCGCCTTTCACCATAATTATGGTCCCAAATGCGCTGTTGGTTGAACGCCCTTGGAGGGTCCAAAGTATGGGAAATTGGGAGGTGCTATTATTCGTGTGTGCATTTCTGCCATTAAAGTTATGAGAGGGTTGTCAAGAGCCTGCTGGGCTCCCATGTCTGAATGTCATGTAGATGGGTGCAAGGAGGTATACTATGAGTTAAGTGGGATGGTGTGTGTGAGAGGATAGACAGTTATGTGTGTAGTTACAGATCAAAATCTTTGTCATGAAAGGGAGCTACATTCTTATGGTAGGGGTGTTGTGCAAAAGTGTGTAAGTTGTATGTGAAAGCAGATGTATGTGGGAGTGAGGCCATGCCTTTGGCTAAGTTCCGAAGGTGAAGAGTGCAATGGGAATAAATGTGTCAGCTATACATTCAACATTGTTTACCCCCTGGATTCCAAATAGGTGCCAGGAGCAGTGCTTAATCTCACATATGATCTAAGCGCAATAAATACCCACCCTCTTCGTGGATCTTGGAATGATGGATATCCCATCCCCGGTCCTTCTAGTGCAATAAAGTTCCCACCTTAAGTGTCTCTGTGCAACGGCAAAGCCCGCCCTCATATGCAGTAGAATATGACACATTGCCAAACTCCATATGAATCAAATGCAACTATTTTTACTCCTCGTCGAAACTAAATACTTCCAAAAGAGTTTCCTACCCCCAAAATTCCATTCAAATGCGGCACATTTCCCTCCCCCCGAATCCATCTGGGTGTAGTTTCCTATCCCCAAAATCCTTCTACACATTTCCTAACCCCAACAATCTGTATAGGTGCGACACAGTTCATACCCCCGACAATCCACTTAAGTTCAACATGCCTGGGGCTCAGGATGCGGGAGGATACAGCCACGTTTGAGGGCCTTCCTAAAGGCCAGATTATCCTCTATGAGGGAGTTCCAGAAGGTGGGTGCAAGGACAGAAAAAAAGGCTCCTCCTAGTCTGGAGAACCTGAAAGTGGGGGCTACCAGGAGGTGAGCTAAGCCTGATCTGAGGATTTGGGTGGGGTGTTAGTTTGTTTAAGGAAAATCTGGCCTTTCTTATGGACGGCACAGTGGGTAATGCACATGGCTTTGATGGAGGCCTGTCGGCTGACGGGCCCCCAGTGAAGTACACTGGGTGTTGCGGAGATGTATTCTCTAAGGGAAGTTTTGGATCTGCTTCAGCTTTCTGAGCTGAGATGCAGGCGAGCCTAGAAAGTGGGAATTAGAGTAGTATAGGCGCAACAGGATAATGGGCATAATTGCAGAGACTCTGTGGGGGTAGGAGGGATATGGAAAAATCTGCTTGTGGATTTAGTGATAATACTTGCCCATTTTCATCAGGCATAATAATATTGTATTTTTCTTTTCACCGTCTAACTGAAATTATTAGGGTGCTTTGTGCGTGTCTCAATAAACCAATACACCACCTCCACATCCTCCCAAGTCTCTGCCTTACTGCGCAGTCACCTACCTTGATAGTTTGGCTAGTCTATCCCCTGTTCGTTACAATAGGGTGTCCTTTCAGAATGTCCCCACAGGGCTGATTCCTGAAAAGAAGGAGCTAAGTACCCCCACCCCAACCATCTCTCCCACAGCACCTGTATGTTGGATGCCAGAGTGTGAGACACATGCGGTACCAGTGAAAATACCGATGCCAAGGAGAATCTGGGAGGCAAGATACCCATTGAGGAAACCACACCTGCATACAAGACAATATGATGGTTGTCTGAATGAAATTCCGGAAGAAACAGGACGGTTGAATGATGAAGCAGAATGGTGACGTCATCACCATCAACGTCATGTAGAGCAAAGTTGACGTATAAGGGAAGAGATGCAGAGACTAGAGAATGCAGACAATTCTATAAGGCATCAAGAAAGTATCGAGATAAATGACATCTTGGGATCAAGATGGAGAAACTTATGCTCCGGACATAATGAAGAGAACAAGCTATTTCACACGTATAAGCATGCAAAGAAACGCAAGCAGATGAAGTATTCTTAAAGGCTAGCTAAGTAGTGAATAGATTGCGGCATGCGCCAACATGAACATGTGTGTGTGTATGTAAATATATATATATATATATATATATATATATATATATATATATATATATATATATATATATATATATATATATATATATATATAATATTAGAGTCAGTAGAAGATGTGTGGCGCAGCTAGAAAACAAGTGAATTATCAAGGGTGAAACTCAGAAAGGTGAGGTTGGATGAGCCAAGAAGCCAAGGCCATATCAGACGGGGTGAGCTGACATTGTATACAAATCGTGTGAAAGAACGAAGCGCCTGTTCAAACTGCATGGACAAAAACAAGAAGACGTCAGAAGGCTATTAAAGAATAGTGTTTTAATACACTGAAAGCCCAATTTCGTGGTCTTTAGTCACGTGGGGAGGAGAAGTTGGGAGAGCATGATGGTCACACCTACGCACAAGGCAGAACGTGCCTTCATTCCCTTGAATTCCCCGGAGCAAAGAACCTGTTCAAGGCCGAGTTCAAAGACCTAATTGACAGTGGACCACTGAGGTGATGATGGGTTTATAGTGATATTTCCGAATTACATTATGTCGAAAGTCATAATGTCGAAAAAAAAGTCGAGAATTTTTTTTTTCAAATGTCTGATTTTGTTTGAGTTTTGTTGGAAAGGGGGGGGTTCCCCCCAACTGCCCTTTTTTTGTAATAGTTTTTTTACCCCTTTTTTTTACCTGCGGAACCCAAAAAAATGTAAATAAAAAGAAAAGAAAACATTCAAAATTTATTTTTTCGACATTTTCTTTCTCCACATTTTTGACATTCGACCTAATGTTTTCGACTTTTTCACTGCACACCGTGCTGATGGATGGATATGCTAGTGGGTGGGAAGCTATGGTTAAGACAAGTTCATCTGCACCTGGACTTTCAGCCTGCGTACCGCCAACGTAGGTTGGGAGGGTACTGACTGAGGTTGGAAAGTAACCAATGATAGAGGACCGCATGATCAAGGGTCCTATAGTTCTGTAGCCAATTAGACGTTGTATATTTTGTGACGTTCATAGTGACATATTTTAAGGAAAGGGCTTAGTTGCTCCATCTGAAAACACATCATTTTCTTCCACTGCCCTAAACGAATATGGATGATCCTTTTAGAACCGATCACACTCACCATTAGGTTTTAGTAGTTTGCCACTTAGGATGACGTTAGTAATACGCAAGTTGAACACCACCTATGATGATTTTTTACTATAAGAATGTCATTTTTTATTAAATGTTTTGAGAAGTCTCGAGAGAGATCATGATGAGGGATGTCTGTTGATATCCATTGTACTCCCCGTTTTAGATAATTCATAATACAACAGTATCTTTAGCCAATTCTCTGAGTTGTTTGTATTATTGATGTTTGAGTAAACTCTGCATCCACCGTCCATCTCTAAGGTATTGCTAACCCATCTTAAAGGGCTGAGAAGGAACCCCAGTTCATCAGTATAAATAATTCAGAATGTTCAAATTTGGGTAAAGTTAAATCTAACTTTATTTTATAGGTACAGTTAAGAGGTCACAAAATAACAAAGGAAACAAATACAAAACGGTTATTTCACCAATAATACCTGTTGGCTTCCTCAAACTCCTTTGCATAGCCGTCCTGCCCAGATAATTCTCTCTTCGGATATGGTTTGTCAGGATTTATAACGAGAAGTCTTGGAATCCATCCTGGTCTATGCCTTTTCTCAAAATCATAAACACTCAAAAGAATTAGCATTTCTGGAAATTAGAACTTTGAAAATCTACAAGCATTCTTTGCAAATGTCCCGTTCATTACTAACACATTTATCATTATTTGATGTACCAACACAGCCAAAATGATACATTTATTTCCACTTTTGGGTGTGTATGCATGGCAATGGCAGAATAATGTGATTTTTTTTTTGTTGCTCTTTTCATATTGTGGATGCATACATTCTGGATGTGGGAACATTGTTATAGCCTCTGCTTGAAGGCAGCAAATTTGGTAGTTTCGCATTTGTTCTTGTTTGAAATTAAAATAAATCCTCACAATTGTGACTGCATTGGCAATGGCAAAGAATCTACAATCATTACAAAGTAACACTTTGTCTTGGAAGCAAGACAATGCGGCTCAATACAAGTTTGAATCCTGATCCCGCACTTAGAAACCACTCGCTGGTATTAAGCACGTTATAAATTTGCAATTAAATCAAATAGATGCTAAAAACAGCTTTTGGGTTTCCAGCATTAACCAGTCGGGAGCTCCCACTGGGGAACAAGGAGCTTGTACAAACTGTTCTGCAAATCTCACTTCCACCTAAGGTGCAAGCTTAGCATGTTGTCCATTATTTGCGACCAACTATGCTTTAAATTTTATTTAGATGTGTCCTAATGTTCATTTATAAATAATATAATGTAGATATGTTTGTTTGGTATCAGTTTGTTTGGGGAGCCAAAGTTATATTCCTGGAAGCTGTTGGTGCCATGCTAACCAGCGTGTTCTGAGCTTCAAGCATACGCTAAATGGTTCCCAGCTTCCCTCAAATTAGAGCCCTGCATTAACACCATCTTGTTTTTGATTACACAAGATAATGGATTCATGGATGTCTTTCTCACCTGTAATTAATAGCCAATATAGTTTTTTCAGTGTCTTCTGGAGTGAAGATGTTGACAATGAATCATAAATAGTCAGGATTCATGGATGTCTTTCTCACCTGTAATTAATAGCCAATATAGTTTTTTCAGTGTCTTCTGGAGTGAAGATGTTGACAATGAATCATAAATAGTCATAAATAGTAACTTTCTTTTCTATGCTCCATGACATATCCAATGTGCCCCCATAAGGGGAATCTGGACAGCATTTGTGTACTCTTGGCCAAAATCAGTGTATCCAACAAACCTTCAAATGAAGGGAACTCATGAGAAATCAGAAATTGGCAGACGTTCATTATGTTATCATTTAACCATTCATTAGACTGAATATACTCCTTGTCAGTGTTGGTCACTTTAATTCCATGAAAAGTAATCCATATATCATCACCTCTTCGGCCAAGAAGAATCACAGTGACATCCTGACAAAGAAAGATCTCAGTGGCGAAAAAATAAAAGAAGTAACTGGAAACACTTTAGATATCACAGGAACCGTGACTGTTTAACCCACACAGGATGACCTAGACCTGATCCGGACTAGACTGCGACCAGTAAGAAAATAGAGAAACAACAAGAAACTTAATTTTTATTTTACTCCCAAACCCTTACCATGTTTTGTTTAGTCCACCTTTTATTTTACTCCGTACAAAGAACTTACTCCTTCCTTGTTTCTGCTGTTATCGAAATAAACACACAAGTAAATCAGGATACCAGTTTTGTGTATTCTGTTAATCCCTTGGCCATTACAGTAGTCACCTTTCCCTCAATAGGGGGAACAAGGGTTTAGTGATAATGCAGAAGCAGGGATTCTTTGAGTGAAGGACCCACATTACCGTGCCAATACAGTAGTCCTCTTCCCTCAAGGTCGAGAGCAAATGTTCAGTGATATGCAAAAGCACAGTATTCTGAGTGCAGGGTCCACCCAAGTGGTGGGCTATTTTCTAAGCATTACCTGCAAAGGCGTCTAGTCCAGTTAGGAAGTGCACTACTGAGGGGAAAAAAGGCTACATTTGAAGAAGAACAGTGAATTGTCACCTAATAGTAGTTGAACTATTGTAAACAGACGTCCTTTTATCCGTTATTTCAACGTTGAAAGCGAAAGGAGCCTCAATTGATTGCTAGTATAAATTGAAACAGTGATATTTTTGCAGAGCACAGACTTGACTGACAGTAAGAATTGTGCATTGTCTACTAAACACAATAACTGCTATACTTCAAAACATTTGCCTCATCGGTAATCGTGTTTAATTTCTCTGTGGCCTGTATTGTTCTTTTTCTTCACCAATCCTTTGTGGTCTATGTGACCAGGCCTAAGTTCAGGCCTTGTCATGGAAGGAGGTGGAGGAGAATGAGAGGGAGCTCAATCCCTACCACACCTTCATGGTGTCTGGGTGTGGGCAGGCTCCATCCCTGCCCAGGAATGGGAGTTTTTGCCACAAAACCTTTAGTCAAAGGTGAATTTGTCACGTTTTTTACTACGGATTCTGCTGCCCATATATGTGGGTTAGGGGGTTGGTTTATTGAAATAATGTAGGGTGATTAAGTGAGGCTGCGAGGGGGGTCTCCCCCAGCATATATACGCGGCAAAAGCAACCTGTCAAAAAAAATGTTTTCGAGGAAATGTTTTTGAGCAAATCACTGTAAACCCCCTGCTTACCTGAACAGATGGTGGCGTCCTTGCCACAAAGAGGAGCCGGAACCAGGAACCAGAGGGAGGAAGCTGACGTCACGGAATGGGACGTCTCCAGCGGAGGGTTGTGCTTCGCTGCAGCAAGCGCAACCACATATGACACAGCTGGGAAAAGGAGAGCACTACTCAAGCTGACAGCTGGAGCCCGTGCGGGTAAAGCAAACCACTAACTCGCCAGGGATTCAGTTATATGGATCAAAGGCCTAATACATCCCACAACACTAACAGGGATAATAGATAAAGGCATTTAAAACTGCCTCATGGAAACTTCCAGTAGCCCCTCAGGCAATCTATATTAATTATAAATAAAGGCCTCCATAGAGGCCATGCTAACCCACTATACCACCAGAGATGTTTGAAATGCTGCAAGACTGCTTGGAGAAAGGGGACAGGGCTTTCAAGCCCGAATCAGCCCTCGCCAAGCCTTTCCCCTTATACACTTGCTGGAGCAAGGTAGGTAATTTGCCACAGTAAGTTACCAGTCATAGGAGAGAGTGGGGTATTTATGGTGGTGTGTGAGTGGTTTAGTGTGGGTAAGTTGGGTGGGAAAGGATGTGGAGGAGAACTTCAGAGAGACCAGAGAAAGTGAAAGCTCAAACGAGTATGGGGGCCGTTGGAGAGAGGGGGGTCTGTGGAGTATTTGTGTGTGAGATGTGCTGAATCTAGTGAATTGTTCTTTTCTCGCCAAGTGGGAGCCACCCCCACCTTGAGGCTAGGATTGTTAGCCCGCTCCACAATACCATCCCTAGGGATCGGGGCAAGTGGGACCTCACCAGTAGAGACTCCCCCATTTGTGGACAAGAACTCCTATTCCTGCGATCTCTCTATGTCATTACCCTTAATGGCGTATATGGAACTGTCAGATATAAAGCACATTATAGAATCCAGAGACTTGGATATAGACAAACCTATAATTTGGGTCTACAAGCAAGAAAGGATCTGTCTCTTTAAGGGGAAACCTTCATTTAACTGAGATGAATAAGCTGGATGGTATGAACATGCCAACCAGAGGCGAACAGGGACCGAAATTCGGATTAGATAAGCAGGAGCTAAAAGCGGCTCCTGGGTATCCAGCATTAACCCAGGAGCTACCATTGGCGAACAAGGAGCTACTACATAAGAGTTCTGCAAATCTAACTTCAACATAAAATGTAAACATGTAATTTTACATTTTATATGACCACCACTATGCTTTAAATGTTGTATAGATGTCCTCTTTATTTATAGATCGTCCCAAACATGCAGAGTTAAATTCACATAGGTGTGTTTATTTGACAGCATTTGCCTCGGGAGCCAAACATATCTCCTGGGAACTGTTGATGTGAAGCTAACCAGGCTCTTCTAGGCTACTACCAGGAGCTAAATAGCTCCTGTCTCCCCTCAATTTCGAACCGTGGGCGAAGCAGAGGGAGAGCATTAGCAGGGGCAGTATCTGACAGCGTCACAGCTGAGGGAGATGGAACCAAGGAGAGCTGCAGAGTCTGTGGCTTTCAGAAGTATTCCGAAAGCGAGACTGAAAAGTTGGAGGCCTGCTGTTTACATGCATTGGACAACTGGGGAGATGGGCAGCCAACTCCTGGTAGTGGCGTAACCACCAGTTTCATGGTGGGCAGTTAGCCCGTCCAACAACACCAACACCACCACGTTGGAGAAACCACAAAGTATCCGGTGGCCTGCAGCTAAACGAAGGCCGAGCGTGAGATGCCTGCAGAGTGCAAGAGGGAGCGAACCAGAGAAGATCAAGCGCAGGTTCCAGGGATGTTCCCCTACAAACCCAGACATAACGGGCGGATGGGAGAACCGGGGGGCCACCAGGGAATCATTATACATCACGAAACACGGATGCCAGTGAAATTGACACAATATAGAATAGAAAGGAGATGAAATGGAACTTTAACACTGTGAAAAAGAGAATCCTGAGTAAATCTGTAAGAGATTAATAAGCATTATGTACAAATACATTGGGAAGATGGGAACATTTCCCATAAGACAAGTGCAGAGTGAAATAAATCTGAAAGGAAAACATATGAATACAAAGTGACGGCCACTAGATCCTCTAAGAAAAAACAGGCAAGTAAGCTACCTCAGGAGAGGAACAACGGTAATTACCAAAAAACTCCAATTTAAGAGTCCAAAAGGCATAGCCGCCTCCATCGAAGGATAAGCGAGAATAAGAAGAGATCATTTGAACATTGACCAGGGAACAGAGAGTATACCAAAGAGCCTACTGAAGGAGTAACACGATCGGGTACAGAAGTTGACGAGTGCCTATCTAAAAATATCCTATTTAAAGCCTTTGCTGTCATGAAGAAACTATTTAAGAGATAGTTGGGAGAAGGGAGTCATTCTTCTGGCGTAATTTCCTTTGGAATAGTGGTAGGCTGAGATGGAATTTTTTGGACAGCAGACTTTTTGACGGACGAGCACCTTAGTTATTTATATAGGCAGGTACCACCCGCCTAGCAATAGGGATAGATGGGAGTTATTCTTATCATTTAATAAAACATACTTTGGAAATGTTAACATTGTCTCCACGTCCTCCTTCTAGCCCGCCAAAGAGAGTAAGGAGTATGTGGAATAGTATTGGTAGAAGGAGTTAGTAGTGGTTGAGAGTGGAGATAGTAGTAGTTGTAACGGCCGTGAAGAATAAGACTAGAGGGAAGACTGGTAGTAGAGTGATAGTGTAAATAACGGTTAGGAATAGTAGTAGAGGGAGAATTTTTGGAGTGACAGGCAGTGGGAAAAATAGGAGTGGTGGTAGGAGCAGATCCAGAGATTATAACAGAATAGCAAGAGGCAAGGAAGTAGTGTGAGAGGAAGGAGGGTAGTGAAGATATCTGTGGCAGTAGACATAGAGAGGTAGTTTGAGGTAAGATTGATAGAAGAACAAGAGTAAGAAGAGAAGTAAGATCACAAAAGTTGGAGATGGAAAGGAAGAGCAAGGGATTGGAACATGGTGAGAAGAGGACATTATGACACCCATTGTAGAGGGGGTTAGGTGAGACTGTGTGTGCAAGGAGAGCAATTGGCACTGAGCGGAAGAAGGCACCATCCCTATCTCCCCAGAACACTAGGCAGAGCAATCCAGGGGAAGACTAAAAGGCCCCTAAGAGTCAGTCAACCATCAAATTGGGGAGACTGCCATCAGCATTAGTCAGAACATCAGACAGATGACGGCCACCTTTGGCCAGTAACAAACATCCATTTAAGGATGCCTGTGTTATGGAGGTGAGGAGAAGGCTGACGAAGCAATAGCAAGAAAGGGATGGCCCTAGCGCCAAACATCCCCTAAGAGCCTGGTAGACCGTAAAAAGACAATTTTTATAAATCCTCAACCACATATTCGTTGTACATATCACCAATAAATGCCATTGGACTGTCT
This sequence comes from Ambystoma mexicanum, assembly GCF_040938575.1. Lineage (NCBI taxonomy): Eukaryota > Metazoa > Chordata > Amphibia > Caudata > Ambystomatidae > Ambystoma > Ambystoma mexicanum. The sequence continues at coordinate 312,555,267 of NC_090921.1, forward strand.
GACAGCGGTAATTTGTGGTGGGCCTCCCCGTCACATCTACTAAATGGCCATGGAGACATTTGCAACCAGCAAATGCATAGATCACTAATTAATATAATGGGTGTGCCATGATAAAAATTCGTTTTTTCACCCAATAAACTTTGGCTTTAATGTCCAACTGTACATCTGAAAGAGATGTTTAAAAAAAAAAATTTTTTATTGGTTTTATATCAATCAAACAACAACTAAACTTGCAATACATGTTGTAATATGTTGGATTTTCTACAACACAATCAGTATTGACTGCTTTTCCCGTTCCCTTCCCCCCTCCCCAAGCCTACATCACTTTACAATCTACTTCTACGGTTTGCAAGGGGGTTTCCTTACTCGTGTCCTCTGCCGGATCTTGGTCACTTGACCAGTCTTGCGTTGACCCAAATAATGTAGCTATTAGGTGTCTCCAGCTAGTCAGGGTTTCTGCTTCTTCATCCCCCCCCATGTTTCTAGCATCCTGCCATACCACCGTTTCGGCTTCTGCCCATTTCTGGATATCTTTCCACCATACTTAAATCCTAGGGCTGTGACACGCCTTCTATCCCATGGCAATCCTACGCTTCGCCAGTATATACGCCAAATCCTTTAGTTTGCTTACATGTTTCAGTTTACGTGATATGGGGAAAGCCCCAAGTAGGCACGCCCATGCTACCCTAACTGTTATTTTAATCCCCTTTTCCTCCAATATGCAGCTATTTCTCCCCAAAATTTCTCGATTTCCGGGCACGCCCAGAACATATGCGTTATCCCAGCGTTCTCTTCGCTACATTTGGGGCATGTTTGCCTTTCTGCATTACTGAATTTGGCTATCCTTTTGGGTGTCATATACGCCCTGTGGGTTATGTACAACTGTATTTGCTGTAACCTCGCATTCCATAACACTTTCTTGTGGTACCCTTGGGCCCACTCCCACATTCCATCACTCATCGGGGCACCCACCTCCTCCTCCCAGTCCTGTCGTAGTTGTACCACTTCCTTTCCCACTTAGGACATTACCAGCTCATATAACCTAGATATCTCATGCCCTCCCTCTGCTATATCGTATATTATTTCAATGGTGGTGTCCGGTTCTTCTAATACTAGTACTTTTCCTTTAATCAACTGGACCACCCTGTGATACGTGATATATTGTCCTGTATGCAACCCTGTTTCCTCCACCAGCTTCCCAAATTCCTTTATCGTCCCCTCTTGCCAGATATCTCCCATTGTTGCCATCCCAACCGGTTCCCAGTGTTTCCTAATTATCTTAATTAACTGCACCTCTTTCCCTGCCAGTACCACCAGTGGCACCTGCAGCGAACACAGGGCCGGATTTTGCATTACCTGACAGGCCTTGCGCCAAATTTTCCACCCAGGTGTCATCATCTTTGGGCGCTCTTTCTTTTCTGTTTTGGGCAGCCATATGATTTGCTTCAAGAAGTATGGGGCACAATCTTGTCTAAGCAGCCTAGATTCTGAGGTTGGGTCTTCTGCATTTTGCCACATATTGTAGCTGACTCGCTAGATAATAAATTTCGAAGTTTGGCAAGTTATGCCCCCCCTTATCATACGCATTTTGCAATTTCCAAAGGGCTACCCTGCTCCTCATCCCATGCCAGAGGAACCCCCTACACATGCTGTGCACCTTGTCAAAGAATCCTCTTGGTATCAGGTATGGTATATTCCCAAAATAATGCAGAACTTTACCCAAAACCTCATACTATTTTTTTCTATGCCCTTGACCGCCTTCTCGGTATTATGCTGGTGCTCTACCTCAACCGAATGGTAGATGTCTATCCCAAGATATCTAAATGTATTAACCTCCCACGGTATTTGTAGAACTGGCAATTTCTCTCATGGACTATCGACATATTTACCCATAGGGAATATGAATGATTTTCTGGGGTTCACCGCTATGCTTGACAGCTCTGCAAATCATTCCATTACTTCCAGAACATATTGGAGTTTTTCTTATGGGTATTGTATATACAACAGTATATCGTCAGCGTATAAAGAAATCAAGTGCGATTCTCCATTTATGTTTATCCCTATTGTGTCATACTGTTGTCTTAGATATATCACCAGGGGCGCCAATGCCAAGATATACAGCATAGGGGACCTCGGGCATCCTTGTCTTGTACCCCTGCTTAGTTGCCACCTTTCCGATATGATTGCTCCTGTTTCGACCCTGGCCAACGGTGCGCTGTACAGCAATTTGACCCATTTGAGGTACCCAGGTCCTATCCCATAACTGGACAGGGCTGCTATCAGCCATGGCCATTTCACTGAGTCAACTGCTTTTATTGCATCTAGCGATACAATTGCAATTTCTGAATTTCCTCTTTTGTGTGTTCTATAACTCGGTGTAGTCGCCTGAGATTGTTAGTTATATTCCTGTGTGGGACGTACCCGGTCTGGTCAGGGTGTATTAGTTTGTCTATAATCCGTTTCATCCTGTTTGCCAGTACTGTTTGTCTATAATCCGTTTCATCCTGTTTGCCAGTACCGCCGTAATCATTTTACTATCTTGATTAAGCATTGACAACGGTCTAAATGATCTGCAATCTTTGCCCGGCTTATTGGGTTTTGGGAGTGGTATGATAATCGCCTCTCTCAAGGACTCCGGCAATCTTCCTATTTCGTATGCCTCATTCAACATAGGCAAAAGCGGGGGGGGGAGCACCTCTTTTCTGTACAATTTATAGAATTCACTAGGGAGACCGTCGGCCCCCGCGGTTTTACAAGTGAGTAGCTCACCACCACCTCCTCTAGTTCATCCAAGGTTATCGGGGCGTCTAGGTCCTCTCGCTCCTCCGCACTAATTTGTGGCGTACCTATATCTTCCAGTGTTTGCTTTATGTCCATGTGGTCGCTTCCCCCTTCATCCCCATACAGCTGTTGGTAGTACTTTAGGAGTTCTCTATTCACACCCTCATGGGTGTCCATTACCTGCCCATCTTCCTTCTCTATTGCCCTGATTGTTGGTCTTGGGGCCTCACTTTTATATAACCATGCTAGTACCCTTCCCGGTTTATCTCTTTCCGCATGTTGTCTTTCTACATATCTCTTATAATTTAAGTTGCACAGTCTCTCCCAGTGTCCCGCACATTCTTGTTGCAACCTGCTTATGGTTTCAGCGTCCTCTATAGTATTGCTTTCGCTTCTCATCATTTTCTCCAGCATCCTTTCTGCTTCCTGCAGTGCTGTTAGTATCAGTCCTTGTAGTCCTTTAGTCTTAGCTACGGCTATCCCCCTCATTACCACTTTAAAGGCTTCCCAGAGCGTACCCGCCGACTCAACACTGCGAGTGTTAGTCTCAAAGTAACTAACTATTTCTTCTCTCAAATCCTCCCTAAACATCACATCTTTTAACGCTTCAGCTCTGAGGCTCCACGTCGGTATCCTTGCTCTTGGGGGTCTATATTGCCATGTGAGGGCCAGTGGCGAGTGGTCTGACAAGACCCTTGTCTTGTATTCTATCTGTACTATTTCTGCCATCAGCTCTTGCGTGACAAACATGTAATCTAGCCTAGTATGCAAGTTTTGTGGTGCCGAGAAATGTGAGTACTGTCTGTCCTGCAGGTGGCGTATCCTCCAAGCATCCTCAAACCCGAAGTCTTTTAACATTGTCTGCAGTACCCTAGCAGCCGGGGCACGTTTGTCTATTTTGTTATCCGATCTGTCTATTCTCGGGTTTAGCGTACATTTAAAATCCCCCCCCCCAAAATCACTGCCTCCCCCAAGTATGTGCTCTGTTTGGTATACAGGGTCCTAAAGTATGCCACTGTGTCCTGATTTGGGGCGTAAGTATTTATAATATTAATTTCTTTATTTTCCACCATCACTCTTACTGCAACCATCCTCCCGTCTGCTTCCACTGTGGATTGTAATAGCTGGAACGGAACATGCAGCGCCACCCAGATGATTACCCCCCGGCATAAGCCGAATATGTCGCGCCAACCACCGTCCCCTTCCATTTCCGCTGGATAACTTCTAGTTTCTCTTTCGTAAGGTGTGTCTCTTGTATCAGGGCTATGTCTATTTTTTGTCTACGCAGGTACATCATAACCTTATTCCTTTTCAGATAACTATTGAGCGACCTAACATTCCAAGTTAATACCTTAAGGTCCCCCATTATCCAATGCCTTCCCGCCCCTCCTTGTGTGGGTGAGCAGATTCTATTCGTAGGCCGTCGCTCATGTCTGTAGGCTCTTTCTCAAACTTTACCTCCCCCCCTCCCACCTCCTTTTCCAACCCCAACCTACTTCCCAACTCCCAACTTTCCTTCCACTCTTCTACAAACACCCCAAAACCCCCTCTACACCTTCCCCACACTTTCCCACCCCATACCTGGATCTCAGGCCTACCCGCATTTAGTACCTCTTCAGCAATGCCGATACTAGGACCCAGCAGGGGGTTGTTACCCTATAGGCAACCTAACTATCCTATCTATTGGGGTTTAAGAGTGCATCCTTCGCGTCTCCTGTTATCTGCCACATTATATTGTGCACCTTCTGTGTTATATTCTCAATCCATCGCCCCTTAATTTCAACACAATCCTACTCTATCTTATATCCAAGTCTCAAAGTCACAGAATATACAGCACCTCGTAATCAGGGTCAGGCTTCAATTGTCCGTACCGTCCTCTTTCCGGCTGTCCACACCCTCCAGACAATTTTGGGCATCCAACCATTCTGTTGCATCTTCCGGAGTCTCAAAGAACAGAGCTTTATTGTTGTGGAACACTTTCAGCTTTGCTGGGTACTTCAACATATATCGCAGGCCCGCATCTCACAATCTTCTCTTCACTGACCCGTAATTCAGTCGTCGCCTCTGCACTTGGAGTGTATAGTCAGGATATGCTGAGATGTTAGCAGATGCCCTCTGTTTGGTGCCCCCTTTCCGGAAATATTCCAATATTTTCTCTCTATCTCGGTAGTTCAATATTTTAGCAATGATTGGCCGTGGGGGGGCTTCTGGGGGAGGTCTCCTCGTGAGCGCTCTATGCACTCTCTCCAGCGCAAATCCTTGCGTAAGGGCCCCGCCTCCTATTGCCTGCAGCAACATGTTTTCAACGTAGTCCGTCGGGTTAGGACCTTCTTCCCCTTCCGAAATACCTACTATGCGTACATTGTTCCTCCGGGCACGCCCTTCAGCTTCCTCCGCTCTGTTTTCTAGATTGCTGACCTGTTGCTTCAGGATGTGGATCTCCGAGGCATGAGATGTTCGGGCTGTCGTGTTTGTGGTCACTTCGTTTTCCAGCTCATCAGCGCGTTCTGCTATCTTTCGTACGTCCTGTCTGAGTAGATTAACTTCCACCTGTACTGCCCCCACTTTGAGCTCCAGCGCTGCTTTAAGTTCAGCTGTGGCTGCCTCCTGCTTGTTCTCCCACGTGGCCTTCAGGTCTGCAATTCCTTCCAGGATCTACCTGTCATCGCGCGTTGGGGTTGTGCCCTCCTGTGGGTTTTTGTCTTTAGGTCTGCCCCCTCTATCTGTTGTGGGGTTTTGGTGAAGTCCTCCAACGTGGACTGCTTCCCCCTGGACTTGGGAAGTTTGGATGTCATGTCGGTGCCAGTATTCACCCAAGCTCTATACACCAGGACCACACCGTCCTCCAAGTGCACAGCAGAGGTTCGCCGGCCCCTTGTTGTGTCGTTGTCTTAGACAGCAGGGGCAATCGTGTCCAGCACTGGGGTTCGGACGTTCTGGTGCTGTGCCTCGGCTAGGTGCCTCATTCCTGGTGTTGTGATGCTTCTGGATCTCTTCTCCAGGGGGCTGGGAATCTCCCGTTTTAGTCCATTCAGGATGAGCTGGCCGGTACGTGAATGGGTTGTCATCCCACGTCTTTGGCCGCCGCTCTTTCTATTTGCCTTGTTGTCCTGGCTCTGGTCAGGATATCCAGCTCATCTGTGCATCCCAGTTCCTGTGGGTTTAACGTGGTGCTATAGCGGGTCGTTGCACAACCTGTTGTGCGGAGGCATGATGTGTGGTTGCCCGCTTGCAGTAGCGTGCACTTGTGTGTCTTGTCCTGGGGTATTGTGCCTCCAGTCAAGATCTGATAGTCTGCCTCCTGGCGTTATTTGGTGGTTTGGTGTCGTGGGCCCCAGTGCTTTTCAAATGTCATTCACCATAGGCGCTATGAGTCCAATCCTGTCTGGCCATCCAGTGATCAGTCACTTGTGGCTCTCAGCGTCGCTTCCCTGTCGCTGGGCGATTTGGCGTAGTAGTGCTTGTCATCTAGATATCTTGGTATCCAGGGTTGTGCTGCCCCTCCCTCCTGCGCCCGCCCCACGGGAGCTTTGATGTCAAGTGAGCCCACCGTACTCCTTGCTCTGTGTCTGAGAAGCCTACCACAGTGTGCTCACCCAAATAAGTGGGCCAGACTCTTGTCACCTTTTTAGAGTTAGGGCTCTAGATTCTCATAGGTGTCCTGTTCACCATGCATGCTGTGCATGCGAGTTGTTTCCTGGCAGTTTGGGCATGCTTAGAGTTGTGCTGTTTTCAGTCCTTTAGGCGTGTTAGCTCAAGGATCGCCCGGAACGCTCTGCAGTCCCTGTGTACCTCCGCGAGTACGGCGTGCCCGTGGCTCTTTGTTTGGTCCTTTGTGCTGCACCAGAGTGCCACACTGGTGGCTTTGCACGAATAATTCACACGCACGCCTGTATAGTTGTATGACGTAATGGGTCACGTAATGTTGCATTTTCTTTTCTGGAGACGCTTCGGAATCACGTCTCGTTACATGGCTTCCAAGCCAGGCCTCCCCACCATCTGAAAGAGATGTTATTTTGATGACATGCTTGTGTAAATTATGTAAATTATGTTTAAGTAGCATTCAATAAGTTAACTTCCTAAAGTCGTAGGAGCTGATTCACAAATACGTTGTAGCTCTGATTTACTGTTGGATAGACTATTTGACTGACGATGAAGTTACCAGCAGTGGTGGTTACTCCCACACATCTCCATTCAGATCCACATGCACCCGCAGTCATACTAGAATGCATACATCCACTTTCATTCCAGCTCTTTCACACAGTCACACACCTTCACTAGACATTAGCTGTGGTGCCTGCCATGGCATCTTTATCCTCACCATTGTCTGCACCCAGCAGGGCCAACGAGGTTGGCTGCCCACAGACCGCAGTTTCTCCTGGGCGCTGCCATGATCATTTAACCATGCATGCCATGCTGCCAGCCTCGTTTTCAGAGAGGGATGGGTATATAACACCCTCTCTCTCTCGGCTGAGCGCGTCTTAATGTGCTCAGGCAGTTCCGTGCCTGGAGTGTCCGGACTTCTGCTTTGTGAATTCAAGCCTTAATTTTTATCCTTTCTCTTTTGCCTTGACCAATCTCCATTTTTCGTCTATTCCCGTCTGGTCTCCTCCTATTCCCTCCTCTCCTGCCACCCTGCTCGAACTGTGCTCTTACTCCTTCCTTGTCCTGGATTGTTCCATGCTTCCTGTTGCTACTGGCTCCTTTCCACATGCTCATTGTTGCCTGTTTGCAGCCGCTTCATTTGGATTCCTGCTACCATCCTCCACCTCCATCATCTGGCAAGAACATTCTGCTTCCCCAGGCAGTGCTCACACTGTGTTTGCATCACAGTAATCGGGGGAAGCAACCACATGGTGTGGGGAGTCGGTCCGGTATCAGCATGTACCCATGTTCTTGGGGCTGCCATTATGGCTTCCCGTGTTGCCCGCTCGCTTCTGGAACATCCCCTAAAAACAACATGACGGACCGAAGATGTGAAACAAGTACGCAGTCAAAGCAAGACGCTTTTATTGACCAGTATTACTGTTGGATAGGAGGTTGGGTATGCCAGGGCTTCCTATGCTACTAATGAGAGAGTGCAACATTAAGTGCAGTTTGTCCTACACATTGGAAGCCTGAGCCTTACTCATCATTGAGCCAGCCGGCATGCACGCTGGCTGGTGGCAGGCCCTGCATGGGGATTAGACCTAGTATCAAAAGAGCAGAGAAGGGAATCGTTTTGTTTGAGGGCCATCCATGAGTGCAGTAGAGGGGGGGATAATTTAGTTGATTACCAACTATTTTTGGTTTGCCCCATCCCTCCCTCCACATAGCAAGATGTCCACTTGCCACCCTTCAGACCCTCAGCAAGATAACCACCACATGCCTCCCTTTAGACCCATAGCATGATGCTTCATCCTCCCTCCCAGACCACACCAAGATGTCCCATCCCTCTCTGCACACCAGTATGTCCCATCCCACTGTCTAAACCAACACAAGATGCCCCTTTCCCCATGCAGACCAACACCAAGACCAGGCCCATTGACCAGGTTCCTGGTGGTCAATGGAGAAAGGTACACAGTACTGGAGATGTGAGTCAGCTGTTTCCGACCTGCAGTAGACCCGTCCAAAAAAACATGACTCAACGATGTTCCATTCCTGCATCAGGTGAGGTACGTTACTTTCTCTGCAAGTTCTTTCTAGGATTATTGCTGCTCATATGATTATTGCTGCTGGTCTTTTCAGATACCTTAGCTGTCCCCCACCCCCCCCTGTTTCTGTGACCTGCGGTGTACCTAAAGGGTCTTGTGTGTCGCAGACACTATACAATGCATTTGCTAAACTTTTATTCGACAAGCTTGACAAAATGGGTATGACGTAAAACTCTCTTTTCTTTTCAGATTCCAGCTCCCTGTGATCTCTGTGGCAGCCTAGGATGATATAGGGATCCCCATGGACCTGGCCTATGTCTGCGAGTGGGACCGGCGGCCCAAGAGTAATCATTGCCCCTCTATTCCTCTGGCATGTGCCTGGTCTTGTCGCAACCTCATCGCGTTCACCACAGATCTGAAGAATGAGGATGAGAAAGGTAATGTGCTGGTCTTGAACCCTGCTTACACCATAACGTGATTTTCTTTTTTATTTTCCCTCTTATTTGTTTTTCCATGCATAAGTGATTGGTAAAGGTGTGTTGCCATTGTTTTCGTAGTGAAGTTTTTCTTTATAGTTTTGCATAGGTATACCCCCACAACCCAGGTACATTCACCTCTTCCCCACTTTGAATCTTTCCCATGTCTGTTTACCTATGTGGCTGTCTCTGTATTTTATGCCATGTTATTAGGATTTGTACCCTGCTTGTCTGCAATTTGTATGGTCTCCGGGAGCTCTGGCAGATCAGGATGAGAGTGGGTGGCTTTGGGTTACCAGGAGCGAGAAAGGCAAGATTGCAATGCTTTGTGTTGATGTTGCAGATCGGAAGGACCTTGAGATCAGTGCACGTTAGCTTTCCAGGCGTGAAATGTTGGCGGCATTAAGGGCTTTGTGTCTAGAGAGGCATACTTGTGCTTATAGTTTGATTCTGTGATGGGCATGGGATTAGTATGTTTGTTTAGAAGTGTACGTTTGTGATGTTTGAAGTAAGCGAGGAGCTGCTTTGCATTTGTGTGTGTTGAGTAAGGTGGAGTAAGAATGAGCATTAGTCAAAGGTGGAGAGTGTTCTTTGGGGTTTCCATACATGGTGCTTTCATATTATTGGTCTTGCTGTCGGGTACATTATGTCGAGAGGTGTTTGGCTTTAGTGGTTGTTGCATGAAGATGTACTGATGTCCTGCCTTGTGGTTTAGATATTCCAGGAGACAGGGAAGGCATTAGCTTAGGATTTTGGCAGTGCCTTGATGTGATGCTTTCTAGTTATTTTCCGTAGTGCTGTGCATTGTGTTCTAAGCGGACGGTCGGGACCTAGTATGGCGCTCCCTTGGGCCAGGAGTCTGCAATCTTTGGCTTTCCAGATTTTGTGGACTACAATTGCAATCATACTTAGCCAGCACATGTATGATGAGGGATCATGAGAGCTGTAATGCAACAAATCTGAAGAGCCACAAGTTGAGGACCGCTGCCTTAGGTTGTGTCTGTGCCTGAAAGTCAAACTACTGACAAGTGCAGTTTCCCCTGCTTGATGGGTGCAGGTGAATCTTTCTAGCTTTTCTAACAATTGTAGAATCATTTTTTTATAAGAATGTCCGGTGGTCCTGTAGGGTTCAGCGTTCCCTTTGTAGTGTGTTTCTGCATTTGACCTCTATAGCGGAAAAAGCAGAGCCTCAGTGTCTTTCTTTGCAAAATCATCCGGTATCTGATATATGTGTACGTAATTTCTCACTCTTAGGTTTCCAGTTGGTTGGTAGAGTGAGATCTTGTTTTGGAGGAATTCTGCTCCTTGATCTTCAAGTGCTCTGTGGGCATTGGGGTGGACCTAGAACTGGATCCTTTTTTGATTAGTAACCAATGGAGTGGTCGGAGAAGAGGTGTTATTTGTTCCCTCTTTTTGAGTCTGAGTATTAGTCTAGCCGCCATGCTTTGGATCTGTTTAAGATTTTTTTTAGGTAGCCCGGCATACATAGGCAAACTGGATTTGCATGGTCGATTCAGAGCCAGGGCGATGATGTGCAGTGCTTTGTGTGTGTAGGAGAGTTAGGGCATAATCTGTTAGAGTGTAAATGGTAGAAGCACTTTTTTACTATTGTGTTGGGGGTTCCTGCACGAGTCTATCAATTAATATGCCTAGATTCTTGATCACTAGATGGTTTAGGGCAGTAACCTATTTTCAAATGCCATGATAGAGGTGTTTCAGATGCAATGAGGTGGGACTTTAATTATTTACTTCATGAAGGGAGGGGGTGTAGGTGGGTGTGTGTGTGTGTGTCAGTCAAAATAAAACCTTTCAGCTATTTGAAAGTAGGAAAGTCTATTTGACCCAAGTAGCTTTACAACACCACCTAGTGGCCATTGCTGGAAGTTCACCTGCAGATCTGAGCCACAACAGCAAGGCATTGTGGGTATGCAAATTAGCACAAATGCAAACCTTTTTCTCCCAGAAATTGTCTTTGTCTAAGAGGGCAGTGATACGTTATACATAGCCTAATTAACTCAAGACAGACATTTGCAATGCTTCCAGGACCGCTACATACCTGTTTTGACCCTTATTCGGGATCATCTGTGCAGTAAAGTCCTGACCGCCTTGTGGTTGGAGCATTTACCATAACTTTCTTGGTTTTGTGAAAACATGTCCAAATTCTACACCCACAAGGCTACTAGATGGAATGTGTGACTTGACTCAAATGGACTTTCTTACTATACCAAGAAAAAACCTTTAGTTGCAGGGACGTTAAGGTGAGAAGTTAATGCAACAAAACCCTGGAAATTCAGCTAAAGCCACCTTAACTTAGTGTCCCCAATTGCGCAGACTATGACCACAGCGATGACATCACAGATCACAACACTAATTACATGTTGTATGGGAACACTAATGACATTACAAATCACAACACTGATGCTATTACTGGTGACAACACCAATTGCATTGTAGATAACTGATTACATCAATAATGGAGTTAGACATAACATCATTTATAAGTTATCTTATGAAAACTTTGATTACCTTAATAACAATTTAGGCCGTGGACTTGGCCATGACAAAGGCTGGGGTCTCTGGCCAGCACCAAAGGCCATAGCTAGTGGTCGGTTAGTGTTAAAAAAAATACCAAGGTGCATGGTTAAAAGCCATGCCTAGTAGCCTGTCACTGTTTTAAAATATGTAGTGGGCAACATTGAAAGCTGTAGTCGGTGGCCATGGCTAAAGGCCATAGCTAGTGCCCATTAATATGTCAGAATATACAGTCGGCACAGCCAAAGGCTGTGGCCACTGGGCTAGTATTGGGTTCAAAACCATGACTAGCAGCTGGTTAGTGTATATAATATACAGTGGGTGCGGTCGGAGGCCATAGCTAGTGGCTGGTTAGTGTTGTGTAATTTTATATTGTTGTGTAATTTTATTGTTATAGTTGATTTTAGTTTGCAAAGAACTTTTTCCATCACAGCCCTATACATAAGAAATCATCTTAGCTAAACGCGAAACTTACAACGCTAGAATTGCCGTAGCCAACTCTAATATGAAATAACTCTTTGTCATCATCAAAGAGCTAGAAGCACCCATCCCGGTGCCAGACAACTGCATAAAAGACCAACTCTGGTGCTCCAACATACAACAAGCTCTAGCCAACAAAGTCACTACCCTTCAAACAAAATGCCAAGAAAAAAGCCACACTCGAAGGCAACAAACCCATTAGCGTCAACCTAGAGCAACCAAGTAACTCTACTAATCACCCCGGATTTAAGTTTTCCAAAGTCACAATAAAAGAAACAGAAAATACCATACTATCTCTCAAACCCACCAACTATCAAGGCGACCTATGCCATGCTCAACTTCTAAAGGATGCAGCCAGAGATCTGGCCCCCTTTATCACGAAACGTATCAACTCATCCTTCTCCACCATCCCATCCAAACTCAAAGAATCATGGGTGCTTCCACTACTGAAAAAGCAGTCCCTTGACCCACTAATACCCACCAATTACTGTCCGATTACTACAGTGCCTTTTCTCTTAAAGATCTTAGATAAAATGGCATACTCCCAGATACAAAAATACTTGGAAACCAACTCTCTACTAGGAACTAGGCAATCAGGCTTCCGGCCCCAACATGGGACAGAAACAGCCCTCTTAAACCTCAAGTCACAGATAGATGAACTCCGGGATGAAGGGAAATCGGCCCTCCTTCTACTCCTGGACTTATCAGCTGCCTTCGACCTGGTCGACCACAGGGTCCTATGCAGCCACCTGGACTCGGCAGCTCACTTCTCCAAAGAAGCCAATGCATGGATACAATCTTTCATAACCAACAGGACTATGAGAGTCTTCTCTCCTATGGCAGCAGCCACCCCCATCCCCATAACTTGCGGAGTGCTCCAGGGATCTTGCGTCTCGCCCACCCTCACCCACCCTCTACAATATCTTTACCAAGCCCCTTTTTGATAATCTGGACCTTCTGGGTGTCACCTACACTAACTATGCAGATGGCACACAGATTCTCCTACCGCTTACCGGTGATTACGACAAGGATTTGGCCTTGGTGAACAGGATATATCTCATCATCCAGGCATGGATGGCCACCCACGGTCTATGCCTGAATGATGACAAAACAGAGATCATCATCCTGGGCACTCCCTCGACCCTCAAAAAACTCAGCCCCGAATACTCAGCATTCAACATAGACAATAATAATATTGCTGTCACCAAGGAGGTTAAAACCCTGGGTTTCTATCTGGACTCCACTCTCTCCTTCTACAAGCAGGTCCATGTCTTGGCCTCGGCCACAGCATATACATGCAAGTTAATTCGAGCTGGCAAGGCCTTCCTGTCACATGACAGTTGCATCACCCTAGCCAGAGCCCTCATTTTATCCAGGCTGGACTACTGCAACGCTCTTTACATAGGAGCCAATAAACAAACCATCAAAAAAATCCAACTCCTACAAAATAATGCGCTGAGAGCAGCCCTAGGAATCCCCAAGAGAGAACATATCTCTAACACCAAAAGAGCCAACAACTGGCTCTCCACTCATGATAAAATAAAACTAAAAACTGCCTCCCTCACCCACAAATGCTTGAACAATGCAGCACCCTATTACCTATCCGACAGATTCACTTTGAAGCCTACCACAAGAATCACCAGACTCGCCATCATCAATTACCTCTGGGTCCCCAGATACAAACGTGCCAAAATCGGAGGCAGCAGCTTCGAGGTCAAGGCAGCCCTCCTATGGAACTCACTACCATCCCCTCTAAGAATCGATCAAACCTATCACAAGTTCCGCCAGAGCATCACTAGTTGGCTCAAAGATGCTGACATCTAGGCATATACCTTGCTAACTTAGCCCGGCACCTCTCTCTACACTGCATGCACCAACCGCACCAACTACTTTGTAAAACTTTGCATGCCTTCAATGTACCTGCCTGTATATATCGTAACCTTATTGTGCCCACATGTAACCAATCGGCACCTGCACACAAATGTATTTTACATGTTGTAACCAAGCTTTGAATATCCTTATGCCTTGCGCCTGAATACCCTCGGGTCTGGAGCGCATTATAAATAATAAACTAACTACCTACCTAACTAACTATAATTCTTGGCAGACTTTCCATTATATTTACATGGGCTTAAACTCTATAGGCAGTATATTTTGTTTGAATTCTATCGCATGCCATAGGCTATCCCAGGGTTCTAAACATCACTAACATCAAGAGATGATGGTTGACAAAGGTAGTCACATAAAGTGCAGATTGCTTAAGTGCTTCGTGTGCAGTGATTCACATGTTACAGTTCAAAATTGATATTTATACATAGCAATGTGGATCGACTCAGACGGTGAATTTAAACAATAGTGTCAAAAATGTATGGTGGATATAGTGGCATATTGATGGACATAGCGCCCATACATATGTAGAGACTCAATCATAGGACACTCAGTTGAAATGTGTCTGTCTCCAGATTCTCCACTTTTTTGCAGATTCGACAGTAACGTTGATTTACAGGTAATTGCCATTGAGTGCCATGTGTGGGTCTCACTGGCAATTGGTTCATACTTATCAATAGTCGAAATCTACATAATGCTGGGCTAGGGCAGTGTATTAAGTACCTTTTGTGGGGTAAAATAGGTATGAACAATACCTTCAAGCTGATGGTAATTATGCAAATTGCTCATATGGTGGAAATTGTTTTCCCAGTCTCTTTTCTGTAATCGCTTTTTGAAGGCTATTTTGACTGCTTTGTACCGCCCACAAAAAGAACGATCAACGGACCAATTTAATTCAGTGTATAGGTTGATACATGTAGCGTCGTATGTAATATGAGTTTTGGTTTTATTTAACCGAATAATTTTTTACCCCAAAATACTTAGCATCTGACTTAAAGGGGGGCTGGCACAGTGCTTTCAACGGAAAAAGTCCTCTTTGTTGCTGAATGGTGACTTTATGATATGATAGGTTATTTATAACGCACTTAATTCCCAGAGGTTTCTAAGCGCGGACCCGGTGATCAAACCTGTGTTGCTCCGTGTTGTCGTGCTTCCTAGGCGAGCACGTTGCCCCTGAGCTATCCTCCCGAGACGAGAGATGTCAACCCGAATTCAACTCTGATGTATTGGATGGGCCAAGTGGGCAGAAGACTTAAGATGGTTCGCCAAAAGTGGCCTTCAATTTAATCTAACCAGGAAAGATTTTTGATGGTTAGAGCTTCCAATCCATAAGCCACCACTGGAACAAACTACTGTGTGCACAGCATCATGATGCCCTTCAGTGAATAGCCTGCATAGTATAATACAAAACTGCGAACTAGCATAGTTATTTGCTTGGCACGTTGTGTCTTTCTTGCAATCAGTGGTCGATATCCCTCGTTACTATCCATATCAACAACCAGATATTTATAGGCGTTGGTATATTGAATCATTCCCCAACTTAATACTATTTTAGGGCTATTCACTTTCCTTGACGTAAACAGCATGTTTTTAGTTTTAAGTTAATAGTCATGCTATATTCGTTAGTAAAACAGCCCACCTCTTCTAATATAGCTTTCATGCCCTTGAAAGTATGGCCAACAAGGACTAGGTCATCAGCATACAATAATGCTGTGACCTTTGTCTTCTTGAATTTAGCAGGGCAGTTTGCATGATTTGTTGTGTTGTGTAATCCACAGTGGGCACGGCTGAAGGCCATCGCTTACTGCATTTTATTATTTTAAAATTTACAGTAGACATGGGCAAAAGATGTATAACCTGATCAAAGTCAAAGGCTCCCATTTATGATAGAATATATAGTGGGCACAGTCAAAGATTGTGGCCACTGGCCAGTATTGTGCTAAAGTCCATGGCTGGTGCCTGTTCACTGTATGTAATATACAGTGGCTACTGTTGAAAGTTGCATCCACTGGTAAAGGCCAAAATCTATGGTTGGTAGTTTGTTAGTGTTTTAAAATAGTCAGTGCACATGGGGGAAAGTTGTGACCACTGTCCATAACTGAAGACCATGACTAGTACATATTCATGAGTTAAAATATATTTGGCCATGTGCACTGACCATGGCTGAAGGCCATGCTTAATGCCTGTTACTGTTGTAATGTGTTTAGCCATGTTATCAGTGATCTGTAATGTCATCATTGTGGTCATAGTCTGCGCAGCAAGAGGCGCAAAGTTAAGGAGACTTTAGCTGAATTTCCAGGGTTGTGTTGCATTAAGTTCTCACCTTAACGTCTATGCAACTAACGTTTTTTTATTCTTGATTTTCAAGGGTTTTTATCATTCCTTAGATTTAAGAATGCTTCCAGACTTCCAGACCACTAGCATGGTCTTTGACCATGGTCCGTGGGCATGGCCTTTGGCCGTGCCCACTGTCCATTTTAAAACATTACCAGACCAGTAGCCATGGCTTTCGGATTGCAGGCTTTGAGAACTCACAATGTTTTTAGGCAATGCACAGTGAGATTAAATTATTTGCCATTGAGCCCACGTTCTCCAAGCGGTACACCCCTTTTTGGCGTGCCCATTCTAAAGGCCCTCATGCTTATGGGATCCTGTCTGGTTCGGTATGTGGGATGACTGACGCACAAACACACACACACCTGTTTTATAATGTTGCAGTAAATACATATTTTTTACATTTAAGCCATATTACAAAATGCAAAGTACTTGCAGGTTAGGTGCTGCGCCAATTGTGACCTCTTACGCCAAAACATCCTTACGCCGAGAGATCCCTGGCCCAACTAGCTGCATCTATCTGGGCACGCCCAAACAGAACTTGCAGCGAAAAGGTCACCCATAACTGTGTGCACCTAACTGGTCATGCCAAAATGTCCTGTCCCGTGCTCCAAGCCCCTTGTTTTATGCCGGTCTCTTAGTGACTGTTGTGATACATCGCACAACCCCAACTAACCACATTTAAGCAGCACGGAAAAGGGGAAAAAATGACTGGCTACAAGAATAACATATGCCCTGGTACTTTCTGCAGCCATAGCGAAAATGAAAAGCTGGCACCCATGAATATACGCATAGCAAGTGGCCACATATTTTAAGGTGAAATATACAAATGTAGTACATTTGACCTTATCCGTAGAAGAAAGTGCGTAAGACAAAATAGCATTGGACGTTTAAAAAAAGTAATGAACACCAGAAAAATAACAAGTGCTTGTGGTCTTGTGGGTAAGCTGGGAACATGACAACCTGAGTGAAATCCTAGTAGCCAAATCCTTAGTCAAGTTTACCAACCTCAAAAAAACCCAAGGGGTTGGTTGCACCACCCTCTGAAAAAAAAAGTTGCGCTATCCACTCACGTGTCCTTTATTGGTGCCCTGAAAAGCAACCACAATCAGAGGAAAATAACTGCACCAGTGTCCAGGATTGCAAACACTCTTGGCATAGTGTGGGCAAATACTCATGACTTACTTGCCCTCTCATCATTTCCCCTCCTCACCCCCATGTCTGTCTTTCAACAATACTCTGCTTTATAAAGCTAACTTCAAAAGTACACATACCATAGTGTCACTCAAATATATAAATCCTTATAGAACTATGTTAGGCAAAAGTGTACAATTGTGGCATTATTCCCCCATTTTGACCTTTAGACTACAAATACTAGAATGCAATTCAGCAAAAGGCAAAGAAATGGTCTTGAGTGCAAAACTTTCAAGGACTGACAGTAGCATGTTGCGGATGCCGTAAAATGCGGATGCCGTTTGTTTTGAGATATTTCAAACTTTGAGCACTCACAATATTTTTAGGCAATGCGCAGTGAGATTAAATTATTTGCCATGGAGCACACACTTTGGTTAAGCAGCGTTCTCTACGGTAGCCCCTTTTCGGCGCCATCATTTTGGCGCAGGCCGATTTGGCACATGCATTCCGCCGCAGCGCCCATTTCGATGCGCCCTTTCCGGTGCAAAAGCCATTCCGGCGCTGTTATTTTGCTGCAAGGGATGTTTGGACTTGGCTGACATTGCAGCCACGTCTAAATGACTTCATGAGATATAAGAGAACAGGACTGGACTGCAACAAATCTCGCCACCCCCACTTGTATTTCTTTTCTTTTAATTAAATTAGTTACATTTAAAAAAACATACAGCCTTGATCCCTGTTCTGCCAGAGTTCGAGGCCCAGCGTTTAACCACCTGGCCCCAATGGCTTGGTGCTTCTTGGGCCATATATTTCACACTTAGCCTATCATTTAATATATTCAATGATAGAAGGCTAGGTATAAAACTTGTGAAAATCGAAACAATAACATAATTGTTGCATAATGGTTAAGTGCTGCGTCTCTAACTCCTTGAGGCCAGAGTTCTCTGATAGCAGTGTTCAGCGTTAATGTGATTTTATGTGCCCCCCTCATCAGTTCCAGCTCCTCCCACTCTCCAGACAGCCTACACATCTCCCCTGTCATCTCCCTTTCACCCCAGAGCACACGCTGCTTCTTTGACGCAGTTTGCTTTCAGATGGCGGCTATTCACGGCTTTAGCCGAGGCTACAGAAAGCTTTGTGTTGCAAACTCGGTCCCTGGGCCCCCTCCAACTCCTAAATTTGACTCAGTGCTTTCTAATCATTCCCCATCTCTACCATGATGGCATTTGTATGTTTTTTGACCTGCAAATAGCTTTTTACTGCATTTCATTTTCCTATAACCTCAGCTATAACCGCAAATATCTCTCGCATCGAGAGAAAAATAAGATGGCGATTGTTTCATTTCTGAAAACCATGATCCTGCAAAGCACCATGGGAGATATAACTATCATATTTGGGGAAGGGGCCACCCTCTTCTTCATCAAATGTTTAAATAACTATGGCACTGAATAACCCCAAGCCATGCATGGATCGCAAGTCAATGCTTCATGCTCAAGTTGTTTCGGACCTGGTCGAAATCCGTCCAGTGGTTTCGGCTGTGCACTTCGGCAAAAATTGACAGTTTTTGTCTATGGGAAATAGGCTGCATGCTTAATAACTATTTTCCTTTTTAATAAATCTTTACGAAACTTAGCAGTCTTGGGGAACGGGGGTGAGAGGGGAGCCCCACAGACTTTTTTTAATCACTTTCGTAATTTCGGCCAAATCAATTACTCAAATGAAAGGTTACTAACAATAACATTTTGAGGGGTTCCTATGTGTCACCGACTCACCTTTACTATGCCGCCGTTTAATGAGGCTTGATCTCTTGGAAACTCCACCAGTAATGGGGTCGTGGGTTTGATCCTGCATCTTTCTGTTTATTTTGCTTTCCGCCCAAATATCTTTTTAAAATATTTGCGTCTCTTGCTGTTTATAACGCCTCAGCTCTCACAAAATGTTCACTGTACCTCATGCGTTCTTTATTTGCTTCGTCTCTTAAACTGCCCCAACTCTGCCTTCACCTTTTTCTTTTTCAACCGCTTTATTTCTTACTTCCCTTACACTTTCTCACTTAGTCTGTAAATCAACCCTCCCTCCCTTTCTTTTTCGCTCGCCTCTACCTTTCTCGCTTACTCTTTCTGCACCCACTCCACACCTGGGACTTTTGTATTGCATTGGCATGCGGTTATATTTGTTAGTTTGAATCTCTTCAGCATCCCACTGTTTTTAAATGTGTCATTCTAAATTCATATCTCGTATTGTGTATGCAGTTTTCCCCAACCTCTGCGCGAGCCAGACCTTATTTAAATTGTAAATGTGCAATGCAACCAGCAATATAGCACAGAGATATGGCAGGCTGTATGAACGCAGAAACAGATCTTCAAGTGAAAGGACAAGTGATTGATGCTAAGAAAAGAGCGACCGAAAAGTGAGCCTGGAACAGAAATAGATGAGCCATTGGTGAAAAGTAAAAAAATGCTGTAGCCGGAGCGAAACCCTTAGAAGAAATGGATTTAGTACATAAAGGTGTAGACTGCGAATCCGACAAACCTGTCAAGTGAATATCAAAGAAAACACTGCAGAACATAAAAAGTGATGTTGGAATTACTCAGCCCAGCGCACACAAATGACGCAAAGGTTTCATAACCCTATTTTGGGAAGGCATATTGTACAGATAATCTTTTTCCTCCTGTCTTATCCTCGCCGAATAGAACGTTGTCCCCCATGGTAAATTTGCTATTCTGAGCGCTGTCAACATCGTACAACCTCTACATTTCTAGGGGCTGTGGAGTCATCTGGCAAAAGAGAAAACGATTGCGAGTGGAAAAGAAATCACGTTGTCTTCAATTAATTTCATGCTGAGCCTGAGTTAGGGTTTTGGACAAAGTGTTGGTGCCGTATTTCAGTCTATACTAGCCGTATTGGCGTGTAGCATGTTACTGCCACCTTCAGCCATTCATGGTGGAGCCAGGGACTGGAAGCCACGCACATTTATAAAGTTTCACATGGGAAGTCTAGCTATTTTAGTTTAGTGTGGCTTTAGGGTTATTGTTGACAGCTGTAAAGTACTCTGTTTTGTACTGTTACCTCATTGGCGGATGCTAGCTCAGTGGGCGCCCTGAGCCCTCTGGGAATCTTGGGGATACAGCAGCTGTTGGTGCCAGGATGTATACCGGCCATTACCAAAGGGGCTTTTGACATAATTCGTGCGTACTAATACATTCCTAGTATTTAAACGTATAGCCTAATATGACAGTAAAACACAAAATGTAGTGCACATAATTAAGGTTTTCATTTCTTCATTTTTCAAATGCATAAATACAGAAAACTTCAAAATTGTGCATACATACACAAAGCTTGTTCATTTGTACATGATCTTTACACGACCTCAGACTAACATTTTTCATCAGCCGCTATTTGCACGGAAGAATGAAGTACATAATACACAGATGTATATGCATAAAGTGCCATAGTACATGTGCAAAAAAGTGCAACTGTTATAATGACGAACAATGATGTTAAAATATATAAAAAGATGTTAAATATATGGTATTATTCATTATCACGCACAACATGAATACAATAAAACATGATTTACAGATGCCTGAAGTAGTCCAATATAATCTAATGGAATGACAATGGTGTTGTGGGGGGTCTCAAAGACATTCATTTATAACCAACTACTAGAGCCACAATCTACTATTGTTCACTTTGACCCTCCCCGCTGATTAATGTCATGTATTTGGCAACGTGTGCATTCCTTTCTACTGTGGTTATGCGAACTGACCAGGGTCTCCATCCTATTTATTTGGTGCCTCTGCCTACGCCCCCATCAAATGTAAATATACTGCGGAAAAGCTCCTGACAACTCCATATTTAAGAAGACGGCAGAGCTTCTTCCTGAGGCATTTCGGCCGACAAATAGTTCAGAACCTCCTTCTTCGGGGTAGGACTTTATTAATATACCCTGAAAGGAAATATATGCAAATTACTGAATAACTTTCGTACTTTTATTACTAAAATCAAAAATCAATTGTGTACTAATACTACTAAAATGGTAACTTCTGAATGTTAATGTTAAAGGACATTTGTACTGCACCCTATCACCACAGGAGTTGTCCCCTGGCGCTCTGGCGGCTCTGAAAAAGGTAAGGGGGGGTGGTTGAGTGAGTGGGAATAGACTGGAAAAGAGCAAGAGAGCAGTGATGTGCTGCTGGCAGCCTCATCACGGTGTGTCCGTTGGCTGGACTTGGGTTGTTTTACGGTCGGTAGTCGTGTGCTGTTGTGCGTGTTTGTGTGTGGTTTGTTTTGTTGTTGCGGTGTAGAGAAGTTTGTGCGGATTGTTGTGTTGTAGGCTTGTGGTTGTGTTTGGTTAGAGTTTGAAAGGTGTATGCAGATGGGTGACATTGGTAGTGGATTGGTTAATTGGCATTGCTGTCCTTGCAATTATGTCTAGGTGTGATGCTTGCTATCGTTCACTATTCCATCTGAGTGTGGCACTTGCTAATCTTCAATATCCTATCTAGATTTGAGGCAGGCTAGTGATCACGATTCTATCCGAGTGTGGCACTTGTTAACATTCACAGTTTCATTTAAGTGTGGCACATGCTAACATCCACAATCCTATCTAGGTGTGACGCAGGCTAAAGTTAAGAATTTCATCTAAGTGTGGCACATGTTAACATTCACACTTGCAACTAGATGCGACACAGACTAAAGCTGATCTTCTCGTATTCTCCCGACTTCCCTACTGGCGCAACTCTGTCGTCACTCACATGAACGTAGGTATATTGATTGCTTGTTCAACAAGAATTGTTGAGCTCTAAAAAGGCGACATGCAGATTTGTAAAAAATTACTGTAGAAACGACATGCGTCAAAACCATCACCACCTGTGAAGTTCTGTCCTTAGGTAAAAAGTGAATAAAGCATACCTTAAACCCAAAGGTGTAGTGATCACAAGGGAAGGAAAGAGAGCAGTCTCTTGGTAACAGTGTGCTTGCCTCCATCCCCGTGTTGAATCCACAAGTCTGATGATAATCTTATATGTGGTTTACCTCATGCTGGGAACCGGATAGTATGATATGGTGAAACTCAAATTGTACAACTGACGTGGTAGCGCGGCGGTTGTAAATCTCTCGCTGAACTGCAGATAAAAGTAAAGGTTGCGTGTGAGGGTGCTAAATCACCAAAGGATGTGATCATCCATAACGATTTCAAAGCATGGCCACACAGAACTATTCTAGTTGCTAGCCAGGCTTCTAACCCATGTGCAGAGATTCCAACTTTCAGCAAACCCTCATTCTGCCTATGGTGCAACTGTTCAGCAGCGAGTCGCTGCATTTGCTAGTCGGAGTCCCATCCACTTTACTGAGCTCAAACATGTGTGCTCCAGTGAAAAACCACTAGAACGTCACTTCACGGTCGACAGAAGTGGAAAGTGTGAGCACCATATTAAGGAGCAAAACACTAGTCATTTCAGTTTACTGTATATACCTCAGATTATCATAACAAGAAAGGGCAGTCCTACAGGCTGTATATACTATGCAGAGCTGAAGTAGATCTCGTGCATTGGTTTAGAGGACAAAAGCAACTGGGATTATCATAAATGAAGTGAAACCCACTGGCCGCAACCCATGTTGCCAGACCATAAGTACTTATCCCAGTTGCTGAAATGAAGGGGCTGTTGTGGGCAAGTGTAGTGTTTACCATAGACCAGAGACATCTAGAAAACACCATAAAGCTATGCGTAGCTGAAAGGTGAATTTCAAAAGCACCTCGGAAACAAGTACATTCAAAAACAAGTTCCTCATTCAAACCTACAATGTGGGTCTGTAATTTATATATCCACCATCACTCTTTGTGATTCAATGTACTTGCAATGTTCACATCGTGGCCAGCTGTATCTAAAACCCACCACAACATCTCATCTGGGGAATGTAGAAACTCAGCCCAGGATGTGTATGGGAGCATGTCTATGGAACCTCGGCTCGCACTGCCATCTAGATGCCTTTTATTACATTGAAATGACTCTGGGTGCGGCACACACTCCAGGAACTCACTCGCCTCTAGGTCGAGGCCCTGATAAGTGGCTTACACAATGATTTCAGAGATCTCACCGGATTTCCTGACCTTCTGGAAGGCAAGGCAAAGTTGTTCAGTTTGTTTAGCTAGTTTGTGAGCAGGTTTTAAACCTTGCCACCTAGGTGGTAGATGTTGTGAGAAACTAGAAGGTTTCTCACCCGCTTGTCCTCGGGGATCTTTCATCCGGGTGGCCAGGACACAGTCATCGCTTTTGGATCCAGATCCTTTGGGTGGACCAGTGCGGGAGCATCACCTGGCTGACGGATCTTCGGGCAGTAGGAGTGGCTCACCTAATGGTGAGACGCTATATTCCCCTCCCTGTAACACCTACCG
Organism: Ambystoma mexicanum; assembly: GCF_040938575.1. Lineage (NCBI taxonomy): Eukaryota > Metazoa > Chordata > Amphibia > Caudata > Ambystomatidae > Ambystoma > Ambystoma mexicanum. Next base: position 312,578,921 of record NC_090921.1, read on the forward strand.
GTAGGATATTTGGGAACTTTACCCTCCCCACCTTTCCCTTCACAAACACTTTCACATGGAAAACCTGCTCTGGGAGAAAACGGACTCACACCCGAGCATTGTACCTGACATGTCCCACTACTATGGTCGGGCAAGGTAAGGCAATTACTTGCAACCACCCGCACCTGACTTCCATTAAGCCTCTCCACATGTATAAAAGGCACCAGCACGAAAGCACACTCCGAGTGAGGCAAAGCACACAAAAGAACAGCATTTTCCAGACAGTAGCTGAACCGAGAGAAGAAAGACGGCAAACCAAGAAGGGTGCGCAAGGAGGGAGATGCTCTTGACCTTTCCAGCGAGAAACAGTTAATTTCCAGAATCCTTCAGAATAAAAAGCATAAGGACAGGAAACCAGACTGAAGAATCCTGCATTGTGCGTCATTGATAGCTGGGGCCCTCCGGCATGGCGGACCGGGCCAGGGAGGAGCCACAGCCATCGTGGTAGCGTCCTTGGCTCCAGGATCAAAGCAGTGCCAGAGAGATCAACACAGCAGGTCAGTTGGGGAGACCGATGCAAGACCTGTCTGTGTTGAAGTGAAGGTTGCAAGCAGCAACATTGTATAAGGAGCGCAAAAACTAAGATTGCTAATGTGTGTGATGAAAGACGCGAGGAAAGCTTAATTGCTGATGAATGTTTGAACTTTAACAGAGAAAGATAAAATACCAGTGACGGTGGTCCGACACTGCGAGTGTGCTCAAACAAAGGTCTCTGTGATGTATCCAGCCAAGAAGTGGCAGAAGTGAAAGTAAAAGATGAGAATGAGTATTTAAGTGAATCTAAGTGGTACAGCAATGGTTTAAGCAAAATCCATTGCACAATCGAAAGTCTTTGAGTTTTGATACAAAGAGGAAAGCTTAGAAAGTGATATTAAGGGGACAGAACCCCAAACGCGGAAGAACAATTGTGAACATTGTGCTAAAGGGGTCTGAGCCTGAACTAGGGGGATCCATGGTCCGAGCCTGATCGAGGGAGACCAATTGTGAACATTGTGTTAAAAGAGGGTCTGAGCCTGAACAAGAGAGACCCATAGTGAACAGTGGACTCAAGAACTTGTGAATGTGATAATCCTTATAAGAAAGGAATTTTGGTGCTTGTTTGTTAGGTCAGGCACTCTGCAATAAGAGACCATTGACTTTGGCAGAAGGTCCTGATACCTATGCTTTGAACTGTATCCTCGGGACAGAGAAGCCAGAGTGTGTGCAAAGCTCTAGTGTGCTGCCTTGTCCCGTGATGAAAACGTAGGGAAGGGAAGCCAACCGCTTAACTATCCTGACATATCATTTCTTGAACACTTTCCTTTTTGAATACATTGTTGTCCCCCACCATTTGTATTTAGAAGTAAGGATTGGCAATAGGTTTATTAGTATCGGCCCTTTTTATTTTGACCTAGACTCCACTAGGACTGTGTTATTATTATTTGATGGTCAGAGCTTGCCCCCATCCTTAACTTTAGGCTTAGATAGGTGTTCAACCAACCCTTTTGAAGTTCAATAAACACCCTTGAACTGTAATCACTTGTGTCTGTCTTCACTGTTTTATACCATGCCTCCCTTACAGTGTGTGTAGCCATTGCTCATATGTTTTCTGTCTGCACAGCTAGTAGGTGGGACCTTCTGAAGAGGATGTGGCCATCAGTGAAGAATGCTCAGAATGAGTTACTGGGGCCAGGCCAATGCAAGACTTTAAGAAACTCTGCAAGTGCCTTGAGGAAGACTCTTAACCTAGACTCAGCCAGCAGAGAGACATTAAAGTATATCTAGTAGATACTAGAGCTTTTTCCACCGCAAAGTAATGCATGCTAGTGAGGATTTTATTTTACTTGATGTGAGATTTTACTGGGAGGCCAATAATGTACTGTATATTTTCTGTGCAAATGCAACAGAAAGCTCTCATTTTAGGAAGACTGATTATATTCTCCAATGTATTCAGAATCGGAGATACATCAACAGGGAAACATCTGTCCTACGATAGCAACAAGATGTTTGTTTAACATACGTTATAGAATTTGGACTACGGATAAATCGATTCATCACAGGCCCTTTTTTTAACAGCAACAAACTCTGCTTTAGTAGGTTGCTCTAAAACATTCAACAGGGGCATGTTCTTAAATTGATTTGATGGACATTTAGAGATGGAGCCATTCGTACATCGAAATCAAAGTCTGTGGAAAGTTTTTATAATTTTTCCCTTATGATGGTTCTGTTAAGTGACTTCAATTCAGCACTCCAACTGAGTCAATGCCTAGTCTGGGATGTCCAAGGGACGCCCTTATTTATATATTTTTATGACAAGTTCATAGGTCTGAATGATAAACCCTTGTATAACGCCCCTCTCTTTGAATCCCCCTGACCTCACTGAGCCAAGAAGTAGGTTTGTTTTGCAAATTAAATATTTATTGAAAAATTAAACAAGATATATATATCATACTTTTATAAATAAATTAATATTTGATGGCACACTTATAAAGATAATGTTGATCAACAATGGATAATATTACACTAGCACACTTATTTAATTACTTAGGAGTTGGTATAGAGAAGATAAGGTAGCTGAGAACACTTTATGGTTTCAAGGAAATGCAATGATGGAAAAGAATGCAGCACAGAAATAACTGAGATGGTTTCCACAAGAGATAATATGATCACTTTTTCTTTTAACAATTCACTCCCCCCCTATGCAATATAAGGAGATGGAAGGAGAGCACACAATTTTCAGGAATACAATCAAATGCAATACCAATTCAGTTCCCCCCTTAGAAAGTTTAGAGCAACAGGGATGATTTTAAAACAAAGGCAAAAATACTTTAAATGTGATTTGCAAAGAAGTGAAAATATGCTAAAAATGATTTTAATTCGCTATAGGAGATTCAGAGGAGGTGATAGCTACTTAAGATTGGTTCAGGTCAACACCATCAGTGATTCATGAGGGATTATCAGGTTGAAAACGGAGTTCAGCAGTTGCAAGCAAAAGACACCGATTTTGACAGGTGGAGAAATTTGATTCAAATTGCAATTCGCGGCACTTTTTCCGAGTGCGTCGAGCGCGATTACGGAAAAACTATAAGGAGTAGAAAGTTTAGGGCTTGTTGGAAATCTCGTTCCTAGCACACGCGGTTCAAAAGATACGGACAATATAGTGGAGGTAGATTCTCAAAAATAAAGTAAAGCTCCGAATGACAAATGACACTTTCACAGGTTTGAAATCACAGAATGGACACACGATTTCTATGATGCAGTTTTAAATAGGTGGAAATGGTTTGAATTAGATTATTTTAAACTAAGAGATGACTATGCACAGTTCTGTGGGTACACAGAATATAAATTTGAAATAGGCCGTCAAGATCTGGTCATGTTTGGGCTTCACTCGCCACGGACGGTCTCTGGTACCGGTTCTGCTCACAGCGATCTGGTCTGGGTCTCTGGTTTTGGCAAAAGTTCTGGCACTGCAAAGCGGTCTGGTCTGGGTCTGGTCTTCTATCGACACTGCACGGCGGTCTGGATACAGCTCTGCTTTCTGGGTTCTGGCACAGGGTTCTAGGCCAGAATCAAACAGCTTGTCTGGCTGTTGAATAGTTTGGTTAGGTGGTTGGATTCTGAGTCCTGCTGAGAAGGATTCAGCTTTTGGACTAGGCCTCTCTGCTGCAAGTTCTGAAGTCTGGATTCTAAGTTCTGGTTCTGGAGTCTTCTGGATATTGTCTGGTCCGGCAAAGTGCTTTGCAAGAAATCAGTTTGAAGTGGAAAGTGAATGTCTCCAACTGGGTCTCAGTGGCTCTTTTTATGTCTTTTGAAAGTGGGTGGGAAGGCTGACTTTCTATGCCCAACCCTCTGAAGATCCTGATAGGTTAGCGGATTTTCTGTGCTCTCACTGGAGAACAGAGTTGTGAGTCATCCGGTGTCATTTTTATGGCATACAGAACGCACACTCGCCTTGTCACTTTGCACACAAATCTATTTTTGATCCGAATGCGTATTTTATGTACAATTTCTCTAATATTCTAGGTCCAGTTAACATATTTTCTGTAGCGCCAAACCATCCGATCCCTGTCTTTGTAAGATGCGGTGTTCACTTCTGACAGAATTCTGCCCTTTTCATCCAGAACACAACCTCTAAACATTTCCAGAATTTACACAAATGTGCGCAAGGAATATGGGCATCAGGTGATGAAGTGTCAGATTTTTAACATACAGACACTTGGAGTAACACCCTATTTTCCGCTACTACTCCCCAGAACATACCACAGAGTCCTAACACCTCTTAAAATGTGCACAGAAAAATCACAGGAATAATGATATTATTTACATAATGTTGACACTTCCGTACTACGAATTATCCATCTTTTAAAAATTATGCTCTGGCCCAGATGGGTGTGGTTTAGGTTCCAAAGCACATGGGGGAATTTCTGTCTGTCCCCGCCTCCAGCTCAGCAGGCTCACAGAGGCAGCGCCCCTCCCATTTCCTTCCAAGAGGAAGCCATTTACGACCCCCTGATTTAGCATTTGCCTGAGCCAAGGAAAGTTCATTGTTCTGTTTCCTGCAGTCTCAGGTACGCCTCCCCTTATTCAATCAGAGAGGTGTAATCTCCTTTTGGGGGGGGCAGGAGAAGACAGGCCAGGCCTGTGAAAGCAGTTGCTGGGCAAGTTTCAACTCCTGTCGGGGGTAGTTGCTGGGCAGAATTCAATCTCTTTAAGCCAGGCTTCAGCCAAATGTTACTATGACATTTAAACAGTTGCAACCTATGTGACACTCCAAAGTAAATCACTCATTTATTTTAAACATTTCAATTTTAGTGGCTTTAAGTCCAATTTCACTTAAGCTGCTGACAACCACAGCTCAGCCAGTTTTGTTATGAACATTATTTTAGGCTCTTCATCTTTCCAGATGTTGTATGCACACAAGACTTCATTCTACCAGACGTCTGCTGGTGTTCAGTAAGATTTTTTAATATCTTGCAATGTTTGAAATAGGCATTTTGAGCTTGCATTTCAGAGAAACAAATGTGATTTCAAAGCGCTTTTTGAGGTAACAGGCACTGCTGTTTTTCCTTTGGCACCACGTTTCACTCATGGCGCTTCTGGCCCATCACGCTCGCACTGGTGGGTGGCAGTCAGGCGACCATTTTGGTGTGCGCAAAACTGCGCTGTTTTCCTGGATTCTGGCGCAAATGTGGGCTTTTTGGCCATCTTGGATTTTCTAAGCCCACAGCATCAAATGTTGTAGCATAATAATTCAAACGTGGGTCAAGACACCTGACAATTCTCAGATCCGAAATGCATTGAACACACATAATATGTCCTCTTGGAATGAATTTGGAACTGCACAACTTTAATCAAATACTTTTTTGTATGTTTTCTACAAATATGAAAAACAAATATTCAACACATTTGGACTTGTATTTATTTATTGTATCGCGCGCCTAACCCAGGTAACTGGGCGTTTGAAAACTTAAGGTTACAGACATGGATGGGCATACAGTTTAGAAACAACAGGAATACATAGACCAGAAAGGATAGTAGTAGGCTAGCAGGCGATGGACCAGTATAGACAATGTATGGCAGGTCTAGTGAGTACTTCTTACTGGGAAGTTTGTTACTCAACCAGTTTTTTATACCGGCTTTAAAAGTGAGGAAGGAGGGTTCCTGTCTGAGGGGGATGGGGATAGAGTTCCATTGCTTGGCAGCTTGGACTGGGAAGCTGGCCCCCCTGCTGTTTTTAGATTGTATCTTGGGACCACTAAGTTGTGTGAATGCGATGATCTGGTAGTGCGTGTGGGTTGGTGTAAGCAGATTTTGTCAGCCAGGTATTTCAGGGCTGCGTTGGTGAGGCATTTATGGGTGATGGCCAGGGTGCGTAGAGTTATTCTATCGCGGATGGGTAACCAGTTGGCGTTATGTCTGTGTGTGGAGATGTGGCATGATTTAGGGAGACTGAGTGCTGCTCTGAGTGAATTATTCTGTAGCACCTGGAGTTTGTTTAGGTTATGTTCTGAGGAGCCAAGAAAAAGAGTGTTGCAGTAATCAATTTCCGAAGGCGCAAGTGCTCTGGCCAGTGTTAAGCAACTACTTGGGGATAGAAAAGATTTGTAGCTATAGATCAGTTTGTTGGTATAGGCCGTGGAGGATGCAACACTGTTGACCTGTTTTTTAAGAGAGTTGGGTCGATGTAAACCCCCAATGCTTTTATCTCTTTGGATACTTTGATTATGTTGCTATCAATGACGAAGAAGGAGTATCTGGTATCGAGTTTGTTCAGGCGTGCCTGAGTACCCACGATCATTAACTCGGTCTCATCGTCATTGAGGCAAAGGCCGTTGGTGGCCATCCAGGCTTGGATTTCCAAATAGATGTTATTAAACAGTTTGGAATCGTGGTTGTAGCAGCCAGTGAGGGGAATAAGGACTTGAGGGTTGTCGGCATAGTTGGTGCAGATGACACCCAAATTATCCAAGCGCTCGAATAGGGGCTTTGTAAAGATATTGTATAATATGGGTGAGACACAGGATCCCTTGGGGCCACCCCACAATATTGGAGTTGGGTCAGCTGAGGCAGAGGGTGAGAAGACTCTAGTGGTCCGGTTTGAAAGGAAGGATTCAACCCAATCGGAGGCATCAGTGGAGAAGGCTGCTGCTGTGGTCAAGTGTTTGGTGAGGATTTGGTGGTCGACGAGGTGGAAGGCTGCATATAGGTGAAGTAATAGTACGATTGCTAATTTGCCTTTGTCCTTCGCCTCGTCCATTTGCATCTTCACATCTAGGAGGGATGTCTCAGTTCCATGTCTGGCTCTGAAACCAGATTGTCTAAGTTCTAAGAGATTGTTCTCCTCTAAGTGTTTCTGGATTTGTAGGTAAGCTACGCGATCCAGAATTTTTAGAAGGAACGGGACAGTGGTTATTGGTCTATAGTTAGTGGGGACGTTCGGGTCGAGGTTGTTTTTGTTTTTGGTAATGGCATAATCCAGGCTTCCTTGAGGTTATTAGGTACCTGGTTAGACGCGAATGATGAATTAATCAAAGTGGTGATGAAAGGGGCTAATTTATTTGCTCCGTCCTTGATGATGGTGGCATGACAGACATCGCCTTGGCAATAGGATGGTTTTAGTCTTTTTATGATGTCTTCAACTTCCTTGGGAGTTACTTGCGAAAAGGAGAAAGGGGTGCATGGGTGGGAGGTTCTGTCTGGGTTGTGGTCGGGGGATTGGGAGTCCGTGCTGAGACTTGCCTTTTTAGCTTTGATTTTATTTTGGAGTAAGGTAATTTTATTTGCAAGGGCTTGTTGGATGTTTGTGCACCATTCTGCGTTTTTGTTGCAGTCTTGTGTAGGTGGTGCAGGCGATTCGAGTTCTTTTAGTATGCTGAAAAGTTCCTTTGTTCTGGAGTTGGCGTTCTGGATTCTGGAGTTGTAGGTGTCTTTTTTAGCAGAAAAGAAGGCCTTTTTGTAGATTGCAGAAGCTGACGTGAAAGCAGTTTTATTAGATATGGAAGGTGTTTTGCGCCAGATGGCTTCTGCTGATCTTTTTATATTTCTGAGACTTCTTAGTTCGGGGGCGAACCACTTGTTGAGGTGAGCCAGTGGTTTGGCTTTCCTGAGTTTTAGAGGGGCTACAGTATCTAGAGCAGATTTGAGTGCACTGTTGTAGAGGTCTACCAAGTTTGGCGGGTCGAGATTAAGGAATTTAGTCTCATTAAGGAGGTTGCTAATGAGGGGTTGGAGGCTGTCTATGGTGATGTCCCGACAGTTCCTGGATAGCGATAAGGGTTCTGGAGTGGTTTTGGTCGAAGGAGGTCCAGGGATGGAGAACAGGATGAGATGATGGTCTGACCATGCAACAGGTTCATTTTGGGTGATGGCGATGGAGCAGTTAAGGTCAGAGTCCCAGTCCAGCGTTCTGCCTTTGGAGTGGGTGGGTGTAGTAATTGTATGTATAAAGCCTAGGTTATTTTGAACAAGTATGGACGACTTATTAAGTTTGCAGTAGCGTTTGTCGCAGGGATTCCCCCAGTACTGCAGAGGGTTCTGCAATTGTATTTTACTTGTTGTTCCATGTTGTGCATTGCAAGGGCTCTCAGAGGAATCTAATATTCGTTTTTATACTAAATACCTATTACTCGAATTTTTAGAACGAATAGTGTTCCCCACTGTCTTCATTTGGTTGTCTGTTCTCTATGGCGTTTTAGTTCCAAATCTGATGGCTTCGTTTTAGCAGAAGACTTAGGGGTGAAGATTTGTTGCATATTATCTCCCTCTCACAGATGCATCCTTTTCCCCTGCTTATGGAATTCACAGGGTTTTACTCAAGTTCCTAGGGAGGTGGTTGGGCCATCAATGAAGGTTCGTTTGATGATGGGGCCTAATTGTCTTAATAAAACATTTCTTTTTAGTTTCATCTTTGTCATTGCTGCTCTTGTGATTAGTGTGGATTGTGATGTCAGCCAAGTATCACTGTAAGAATGCAGTGTTTTGGTGAGTGCTCCCTGTGGGTAGTTTGGTCAGAATTGAGCTACCAGCACCCCTCCATTGGGGGAATTTGCAATGGCCCAATCTCCAGTGAGGGGGGAAAGAGTTTTGCATAGTTCTATCCTCACTACTAATGGTAAGGTTTTTGGAAAGGGTGGCAACTACTCTTCCCAAGAGCTGTAAACCAAGGGAAATGTGGAGCATTCCAGGCCTGGATTTAACATAGGGAAAAGACTTAAAACTGACTGACATTTGGGGGCATGGATATTCGTAATCCCAGATCATGCAAGACCCCTTGATATTTGAGGGATAATGGCCTCATTACAAGCTTGGTGTGAGTAAAAACGGCTTTCATTCTGTTACTGCTGCATTACCGCACTGCTGTAGTACAAGTTTGGTGCAACCTTACTGGCAGAAATCCGGAGAATTAATGCCGGCAGGAATTCTGCCGAAATCCCCAATGGGGACTGATGCCGCCCTACCACCACTTGTAATCTCGTAGTAAATACGCTGCACCAAGTGGTGTTAACGGTAATCGAGTTCAGTAGTAATCCGGCTGCTTTACCACCTTACTCGAAATGAGGCCCAATTTGTGCTGGCCACTGACCCAGACTGTGCAGGAGCCGAGACTAAGTGAAAGTGTATATGTTTTTGTGTTCAACCACAATTTGTATTACAGAAAAAGTTGGAGATGTTGTGGCATCTTGTCCCCCTTTCCTATGCCCTCCCTGATGCCATTCTTTTAGAATTCACAGGATTCAATCGAAGTTCCTGGAGAGGTTGCTGGGTAGTCCCTGAAGGGTTGTTTGGTGGTGAGGCCTAAATATGACCGTATATGTGCCTGAATAAACCACGTCTTTCTGTTCATCTGCCATCTCTCATTTCTAGAAGCTTCCTGCTGCCTTCAAACCAGTACCCAAGATTACATCATATGTTATAGGTTATGCACTGAAGAAGATAATACAGCTTAATAGAATGGCCTTTCAAAATAATCATGGCTCTTCTGATAAGGATGAACTCTTTCAACAGAAACTGGCATTTACTGGAAGAAGGCGAGTTGTGATGGCTCGCTGTGATCCTGCAGAAATATGCCGTCCTAGCACCGATTTCAATGTGCTGTCTGTCTATAATGGAACTTCGTCTCTGCATGTGGATGTTATGCTTTAAAAATTAAAAATGAATTGCCTATTTCTGTGTTTTGTCTTTTAGATCTTACCCACATGATCCATATCTTGGACACGGAACACCCCTGGGATGTGTATTCCATCAACTCGGGGCACAACGAAGTTATCTCTTGCTTAGAATGGGATCAGTCTGGTAAGAATTCCCCTGTTAAATAGCCTGCTATTTCTTATGGGGACAAACTAAAACCACTGAATGCGATGGGTAGATGGTTACAATTCACTCTAAACCACTAACATTGCTCTGGGTACCCTTCCACACCATCATTTTCATGCCCGCATGTGCCATTGCTGAAGGGTACCAGCCATATGTGAACCAGTCTTTGTCCTGCCACCAATGGAAGAAGCGCAGGCCGACTGTAAGTCAGATACATGTTTACAGCAGCATTTTTTCTGTGCTCCGGTTACGTGGCCTCACAATTTGGTCTGGGTCTGATACCATTGATGTCTGTTCAAATCCTTATTTGCATATGGCAGACCCTTCTGAAATGGTGCATATGGGCTAAAAAAAGAGGCGTGTTAAGATTAATTCAAAACTTCCCATCACATGTTGGGTTATATATGAGATACATTGTTGGTGTTGTTAGCAGAGACAGGGGCCCATGAATGTATTGGCGCTGAGACGATTGCCTCCTTCGTGAATGTGTTGACTCCCTTACAAATTCTTCTGTTAGTGCATTGAGCTGAGAAGTATGTGCTACTGCTTTGTTTGTATTGGTTGAGACACAACTCAGCTCATGTTCAAATAATCCATAACATGAATGAAAGGCGTAAAAGCCTTGAGGTAAGGCTTTGACGCCTTCCATTCACGCCATGGCTCATTTTCAATCATTTGTATGGCAGAGGGCAGGGGCAGATCAGCCACCTTCCGTCCTCTCCGCCATACAAATGATCCAGCATTTGCACCGGCACGCATTTTAATGCACGCGATCCCTAAGGGTGCATAAAGGAGGCAGCACCCCATAGGAGTCCATTGTACACGATGGCTGCCACGCTCTCTTGTCGGGCACTGTTTACAATTAAACCCTGGCCAACTTGCTTGCGAGCATGTCAAGCAGCCTTTACTCACTTTGCACGGCGGATTACAAAAGTGAAGGGCAAAGGGCGACATACGCACTTGTAGACCGCCTTTTGCACGCCGCCATGCAAATGAGGAAAATGAGGGCGGCGAGGAGCCGTTTACGTTGCAGTGCTAACAGAACAACACTGTCAACAGGAGCAAAATGAGACCCCTAGCGCTTTTGAGTGAGTCTATTGAATGTAAGATTATTGGGTGCGAGTATTGACTCCGTGCTTTGATTGCTAATGGACAAGTGATCCTGTGGGAATGGATTGACTGAGAGATTAGAGCTCCCTTTTGAGCATAATGGTAAAACAACGGTGAGTGTTTTTTTTCTAGTGGTCCTGTGTGAGTCTACTGGGACAAGTTCTGTGAGTATGCTGTTTTTAAAAAGTATGTTCTTCTAACTGTATACAGTTCTTATTTCTGGGCGCTATTGAGGTCCTGATTGTGCCTAAAAGAGCCTTTTTAGATTAACGCAAACTGCTTCTCTGGAGCTGCCTTGACTCCCTAAACCAGATGGTGCCATAAACATATACCTGTTTGACATTAACTTGACTCTGTGTGTTTGGGCATTTGTTTAAAGGGTGCAGCCTGAAACCGCTATCAGCATTGAAAGCATGATGGGTCATATGTAGTGGACAAGAAGTTCTAATTTGCATCTCATGTGAAAGCCAGGTTTGCGGCTATAGCTCTGCATTTTCTAGAGGGAGCTTCTGAACACTGTTTTCATATGTTACCCAAGAGCTGTTTTAGTGCCTGCTGATCAGCTGTTTCGATTCCCTGTGTACTTACTGACAGACCAGTGGTCCTGGCTGTGTGTATTCGCTGTAAAGCAGGTTCTCTGGCATTAAGTGTATTGATGAAGCAGAGTGCACTTCAGTGAGTGTATTGGGAGCAATGAGTGCGTGAGTGTGGTTGTAAATGGCCCTAATAAGTATTGCTTAGAGGGTCTATTGGCAGATAATGATCCTGTGTGAGTGCATTGCCAGAGAGGGCACTGCAGCCGTGTGAGTTTGTTGGCAGTGAGTGGCCTTTGCAAGTACGTTTGTCGAGCACGCTCTGTGTGGCTGTTTGGGCTGAGACAAGCAGTCCTGTGCAAGTTTATTGGGTGTGAGATGATTGCTTCTGTATGAGCCTGCTGTGTTATGTTGCACCAGGATATGAACATGCACTGCCATTTACGCAGCCTCTTGACACTGACCACTGTCTCGGGTTCCAGGATGCCTCTCAGTATACCCATTTTTGTCATAGGGTGATTTTCAAATGACTTGATTTAAAATCATAAAATTATTTTAAAACCTAGGTTTTAGGGAGGAGGCTGGTTGCAGCTATACTTTAGTTTTGACTTGCTATACTTTAGTTTTGACTTCACCATCGGTACAAGCCACTGTTCAACTTTTATGGCCAAATTAACCTTGTTGGTAACTGATGGTGTACGAATGTTTGTTTTTAAAATCCTGTTATCAGCCATTTTGTGTTTCAGGGCTTTCCGTTGTCTAGGTGACCTCTGTGGGCCCATCATGGCAGCCTCCATATTGGTCCTAACGGGTTTAGGCCGGTATAGGTCACTGGACTATCCATCTCACTTCCTGTGGGGGTAGTTAAGGCTGAGTGGCAGTCCTACTGACCATCCAGCTCCTTTTAGTGATTGACTAGCTTGCATTTGACCATCCGCATTGTGCAAAGGTATTTAGGCTTTGTCATGCGCCCGTTTCACTCTCTTGGTTTCCTGTTCTGCAATGTGGAGGAAGAAGATCCACTGACCTTTTTGAGCAGACTGTAATTCCCACAATATCTGCCCTTTTAAGCCCTGTCTTGGCTATCCTGGCTGAGTACTGTGGCTAAGGTGCATGGCGGTTTAGATTTTTTTGATCAGACGGTCCAGTCCAGTCCAAGTCCCCTAAAGTCTCCTACTCTCTTCCGACATCTGTTCACTCAAGCGTTCATCGCCAGGACCGTTGTTGGTTGGCTGTGGGTTTCTGTTAATGTCCATAAGGTGGTAGATGCCTCAACTGCCGAACAGATCTCCCTCTGCTTGGGATGTCTGAGGGTGCCACCAGCGATTGTCTCCATCCTGGAATTGTTTGTTACAGTGCTGCTGCCTTCTTTTGTACAACAAGCTGCTGGGAGCTGTCTTCTCGGGTTCCGTCTTCTTGAAGTCCTCCTCGCTGGACTTTTCACTTCTGGCTTGAAGGTCCCGGGAAGAGCTTTTGTTCCTTAACTTGTTTGTTGGGATCCTCTTTGCCTTTGGGTGCAAGTCCTGGAGAACCAAATCCTAAAAACGTACCCGTGTTAAAGGGCTGTTTACTCACCAAGTCGTTTTTTGTTGCTGTAGCCGCTTCTGCTGAAACTGTTGATGTGAGTACCTACCTGTGAGTCCTGTGGTGAGCGGTTTATTCATGATATTCGCCAGATGTCCCCCTGATCCATGGTAGAGATTCCTGGGAGGGGAGGTCTCCCGTGGCCTTCCCTGTAGGATCATTGCAGCATCCACACCTGTGGGGTAGATCAGACTTACCAATCATCGAGTAAGCAAATGACCCTTTAATTTATCCCATTCATTCCAATAGAACTTTGAACTTATTCTGGAACTCTATAATTTACTCTGGGGTATGTGGTGACGCGTGGTGCTGCAACCTCCTCCACCCCCCAAAAATAGATGTACTAATGACTGCCTAGCGGAGCGGGACACCAGGGAAGGTGGCAGCAGCAATGGTGCCGCTCAAGCCACCTAGAGGGACCTCTGGGCATCCACCCCCAGTGTGCCCATGCTGGAGTGCCAGAAAGTGGGACGGTGACGTGTTCAGCGCTTCAGTGTGGAAATGAAGAGATGCTGGCAGAGAGGCGCTGCAGGGCCTCGTAGGAAAGGCCGTAGCTTTTTCCTTTGGCAGAGCCAGCACAAGTCCAGAATGTTTGCAGCACAATAGGACCTGTGGGAGGACCCAGGTTCGAATCATCGTAGGGAAGTGGTCTTCAAACTGTGGGGATGGCCTCCCAAAGGGGCCTGAAGGATGTCCAGGGGAGAACTGCACAATGGGGTCAAGGAACGCACTCTTGTGAAACAGACATATCACTGAGCCAGAAATCGACCACTCACGGGGCAAAAGGCCCAAACTTTGCTTATGTTACTTTCAGTTCTGTTTTAGTAGTAGGAACAGAGATCAGGAAAGACAAGTTTTTCTGGACGGACTGAGGTTATGTCGTAGGACACTCTGACAAGCACCCTTTGGCTTATTTATTTTCTCTAAGGATAGGTCCAAGAACCGATAAGGACAGATAGGGTTTTCCAAAATGACACAATATACATATCCTGATTCTGACTTACCAAAGGTCGTGTCAGAAGTGGGACCTTCCATGCCCGAACTAGAGCCTGCCCCAAAAAATGTTTGCTTCCATTAGGGGACCTCCTAAAACGATGACATCTAAAAGCACTCCAGGATAAAGGCCACCCCAAGCCCTCAAACCCATCAAGAGCTTAGTTTTCAACTACTGAGTCCAGTATCCTTCCTTCCCCGTACAACCAACGTAGAAGGAACAGGTTACATCTTGAGAACTCCCAGAGACTACTGGAGCCTGGTGAAAGAGCAGCTCGTAATCTTCAGTGACCTTGAAGTGACTATTTGATCTAACCACCGTGGGTTCTTTATTCTTACAAAAGGACCCAGTAACAAGATAAGAGGGTTCTTTATTCTTACAAAAGGACCCAGTAACAAGATAAGAGGGTTCTTTATTCTTACAAAAGGACCCAGTAACAAGATAAGAGGGTTCTTTATTCTTACAAAAGGACCCAGTAACAAGATAAGAGTTAGGATAGTGTTGGGACTGAAAACGCCCACTGACCACACCAACCTGTCACTAATCGACCTGGATTTATTTTCACATTCAGTAAGGGTTTTTGGAAGTTAAGTCCTGGTATTTTCAGCTATGATAACTTTTACATTGATTCCTCTCAGGTAGCGTAACTAGAACCAAATAGGAAAACCGGGAAAGCAACCAAAAAGAACACTACACGTTTTCCTACCTGGAGATAAATCCTTCCTTCAAGCTACATTCCTTTCTAAATTAGATAGTTGGTTCGAGCCTTGGAGGAAAGATGGGATCTATCTCTAAGCAAGAGATGACATTCAGTGACTCAACTGAAGCCATATAATGGGAGGGAGGTGCTTTTAAAAGCCTGCTCCCAAGTTGTTTCTGCAGCAGGTTGACCACACTTCGTAGTGGAAAGGAGAAGAAACAAAAAGAAACTCACGCTCCAAGAGAGTATGTCCATCACCAGCAAACACCCCTTTGCACTGCTTCGCTTCGCGGAGGGAGGTGCTTTTAAAAGCCTGCTCCCAAGTTGTTTCTGCAGCAGGTTGTGCACACTTCGTAGTGGGAAGGAGGAGAAAAGAAAAAGAAACAAAAGTGCTCCAAGAGAGAATGTCCAGCTACAGCAAACACCTCTTTGCACCTTTAAACAACAGTAGGGACAGGAGAGAATCCACATCCCACCAAGGTAGAAGCGGATAGATAATTGTCCTGAGTCTCTGGCCATGACAGGAAGTATTGAAGTGCATTATTTGAAATGTTTGCTGTGGTTATGAAGGGAAATAAGGGAACTTGATTATCCAACATTGTGAAAGCTGCTGACGTATCAAGTATCACTAAAAGTGGCACATCCCTTCTCAGCAACGTATGATCATCCCAGCTGGACAATCGAGCTGTCTCTGTCCCATGATGGGGGGGACGAAATCCAGATTTGGGTTGTTGTGGCGGGTCAGAAGAAGGATGGGGACTCTTTTAAAACATTTCAAGTGTGTATTTATTAAAGGAAGGGTTAATGCCTATCTCTCAGTACATCTATGTGGTATTTCCTACCTAAACAAAGAGCTAGGGTGCTCTTCAGTCGTCAGTGAATATCTTAAAAGAATCTGTCCACTGTCCAAGCTAAGCGTAACTGACCCTACCACTATTTTAACAATTAAAGACAGGAGAATGACTCCCTTCTCCTGGGTTTTTCTTTCTAGTAAACCTCTGCTCAATAGCTGATTTTCAAATAGCCTCTTTTTCGTACAGTTGTTTTAACACTTTTCTATCCTTCTGATAAGGAGGTCCTTTTGACCTTAGATTGATCTTGTCTCCCTTGTTAATAGTTTCCATTGGTATGTTCCTTTCTTCTGTACTTTTATTACAAAGAGTTATTCTTTCCTTTTTCCAAGATATCCATATCCGAGTTTTGCGATTCTCTCTCTTGAGACTCTCTTCCCTTTCACAACCTTGGTTCCTTCTATTGAATCTGTCTTTGGACATATGTATCAGTACGTCGTTCTTTTCAGGCTTTTCTCTTATATCTTTCATTTTTTTCTTGATTATGCTTTCTTGGATTTGACTGGAATGAGTATGAGTATTCCTATAATGATACTCATCCATTTCTCTTGCTTTAAGGGTTATCCTCTTATCTATAATGTGACAAGTATGAATAGTCCTATATCGATTCTTTCTCCTCTTGCTTCAATTGCTATAGTTTTGTTATCCTGACTGGGATGAGTATAAGTAGTTCATAACGATTCTCATTCGTCCTCCCAGGTCTCCCAATTTCCCCATTACCTGATACTCTCAGGGATAAGGTCACTGTGGTTTTTCTCCGTTCAGGATTGGTTTACTCCACCTGTCTGGCTTCCTTTATCCCGTCAATATTTTGTACTCTGTATCTTCCTCTATGATGGCCATCCGATGTTTCAGATTCCCAGGACTATATGCGGTTCCAACCTCGAAGTGGTTTTAGCATAGTTGCTGGGACCGCTGGTTCACCACAAGCTCTTCTCTTCAATTTACAGGACGCTGTGCATCCAGCACTCGGATTTCAGTCTGCAAGCAGATTTGCAACTCATGGCCTTTTCCGATTTCACAATCTCTTACCCTCTCGAGGATTATGTAGCCATGGGCCTCTCACAGCGTGCATCAGTGTCTCTCTCCTTCTCTGCCTGCTGTGGCCTCCTCACTCTATCCTCCTTGTCTCAGTAAAATTGAGATTTCCATTTAAAGGGATATTCAGTTTGTTGCAGACAATAACACATACTAGTTCTTTCTTCATTAATCTTGGCAGGTTATACCTAAAGAGGTACTGTTCTTTAGCGAGTTCCTCACCGGAACGGGAGTCCTTGTCCCCAAAGGAGGAGTCACTCCTGGTGAGGTCCTGCTTGTATCTACTCCTAGGGACCATGTTGCTGAGTGGGCTCCCCTCCCTATCCTCACAGCGGGGGCTCCCCCTTGGGGAGAAGGAACTAATTCCCACAATTAGTCACATGCCTTTCCCCTTATTTCTGGGGCTTCCCCTTCTCCATTGTTTGGAAAGCATCTTCAGAAGTCCACATTCCGTTGTTCTTGTCCCCTTTCGGTGTTCAACTATGAAACAAAAAGGTTGTAAATTCAATAACTTCTGCATCATTCTGGCATTGGTGTCTTCCCTTATGCTAATCCATGTTAAGGGAGAATGGTCAGTAACTAGTCTACATTTTCTGCCAGTCAAATAGGCTCTTATGTAGGTGATGGCCCATTTGATGGCCAAAGCTTCCAGTTCAACAGTTGCATAAGATTGTTCCCTGGAAAAAAAGCTTCCTGCCAGCATACAGTACTGGATGTTCGATGCCGTCGTGCTCTTGTGAGAGTACTGCGCTCAGTTCTCTTTTCAAAGCGTGAGTTTGTAATATAAATTCTCTATTGAAGTCGGGCATCTTTTAAATTGGTTTGTTACAGAGGATAGTTTTCAGCCCATCAAAACCTGCTTGACCTTCCTTACCCCACAGGAGTTTGCCATCAGACCAAATCTCCTTAGGGCACAGGTAACTTCATATAGATGATGTACATGCTCGGTTCAACTATTACTATGCGTGACAATATCGTAAAGGGACGCTCCACGAAAGGATGAATAGGGTTTTAACATTTTGTCCATAAGGCGTTTGAACGTGGTGGATGCAACATGAAGACCAAAAAGAAAAACCTTAAACTGAAACTGGCCTTGTGGTGTGTTAGGGAGAATTCTCAGAAAGATGCTAATTCCTCTCTACATTAGAGAACCCCAGCTCTTTTGCTGGACTCTAAGACTTTGATCGTTATACCTGGAGAGAGTGAGACCCTTTTTTCCCCACTCTCTCATGTATTTTTTAATGTGATTTGAACTCTGTGTTTCTTTTGATTGTGGAGTCTGACAAACTCCATAGGCATCGTCTTTTACATTGTGCCACACACACCTTCAGTGCATTGACACAGGGAAGTCTTTCAGATTTCCCCAAGGTGTAACTACCTTCTCTTGGATAAACTACTGTTTCCAAGAGCAGTTAAGACTTTACTTACATTGTAGCTTTCAGCCCCAGCACAAACTATCTTACAATAGGGTTCTGGTGGGGTTTCATAGTATCCCCTTTGTCTAGCTTTTCATGTAGCATTTTTATGTTACCCTTTCCTCGATGAATGGCTGGTGGCAGTGCTTTACTTGTAACTCCTGAGGTGTGTATTTACTGTGGGCTGCAGTCGCAGCTGCAGTAAAGCACCCCAGGGTGCCATTTTTGTCAAAATGGCCTTGTCTTCTTTTTTTGCCATTTCTTTTTGGAAAGGTCCTTCTTGAGATTTACTCCGCGCGCCAAACCAGGTTTGGTGCTTTTGTTCGTTTTGTCTTTGGCGGAATTCACGAGTGAAGCCCGCCTCTGACTCCATGGTGTCTGGCGGTGCCAGGCAGCGAGGGAGGTGCCTGAAACACCCTATGCTTAGTCTCCTAGGAGACAGGAATGCACTCTTAGGTGACTGGCCGGCTGGCTGGAATGAATGGTAGAAACCTATATTAAAGGCAAGGCTTTTTGGCTTGGAAGGCAGAGTTGACCACTGGACGAAGGAATCCGAAGAAGAACTCTTAAGAGGGCGCCTGCTGCAACTCCTGGACCGTTGGTTTGCCCAGTGAAGCCCTGCCGCTGTGATCAAACTCCAATTTCGAGGAGCTAAAACCGCGAAATGCCACTGGTCCTTTTCTGTAGCCGACCGTCCCGTTGCAGTGCAGGAGTCCTTCAGACGTCCTCCCTCTTGTCCCCACGACTGAGGCCCAGGAACACGGGATCTGCAGAGCTGCACTGGAACAGAAGCCAGCCAAAGCCCTTTTCTTCTAACCAAAGGTACTGTACAGTCTAAGAGAACTTACTTATTGTTATAACCTTACTTGTTTTCTGGTAAGACTTGTCTGGGTTACCCTGTAGAGTTGCTAACAGCTTCTTTACTTCACAAGCATAATCAGCTTGTGGCCCTGCTTTGATTTCTTCTTTTCTACAGAGACTTCTAAAACATTGTGCAAGATTTTTACATACTTACAAGAAGGGTTTCAGCTCACCTAGACTTATGGTCAATTGACTTTGGCCTAGCCTGGCTCCCAGAATGACTCTTCTTCCCTCTGTCATTGTGTTTGGTTTTCCTTCCAGGAAGGGCTTAACTAACTTTGCATTGGGGGTTACCAAAAGTACTTACCTGCTTCAGAATATTTGTGCGATCTCTTGTTTTGTTCTAATAACCTTTTTCCTTTGACATACTCCTTAATCTGATTCTGAATAAACAGTGGTATATTCATTTCCACAGTGTCCTAGTTACTGAAGTCACCTGAGGGTGTATGAAGTGTCTGTGTGCCATCCCAAAATGGTACTTACTGATTTAGAAATATTAAGAGTGTGTATTTTGGAGTGTATTTGTGCGTTACTATTATATTTCCCCTTTTGAAGAAGGCTTACTCTAACTGACTGTTAAATAAATTAATAATTGTTTAATCAAGAAACTTTGTGTATAAGAGTTTATTTCAATACTTGTCACTGTGAATCTCTGTTTAACTCCCCTGCAGCTCACATTGACCCCTCTTGAGCTAAGCCTGGCAGCTCAATCACGCTACCAACCTGTGTAGTACAGACGTATACCAAAGGTTGGGTTCCTATTGCCAGGAGGTCAGGGTTGTTGTAGTACACCCCAAGGGTACTGCATACAATCTTGCCCAACATGGTGTTTAGAAGGCAGTTTTCTCTCGGTCTGATGTATTCAACAGGACCTGCCAATAGCCATGGTTAGATCTATAGTTCTTATGTACTTAGCTGAGCCCAGCTTTTCTATCAGATCGTTGATTCTTGACAATGGTTATCAAATATAGATATAGAGATGAGCTTCCTGAAATCAATGCAAAAAAACGCCATGATTGATCTGGCTCTGTGATCTAAACAATGGCGGAGGACCAGGTACTTTCGGAGGGTTCAATAATATCGGTCCTGAGCATTTCCTCTACCTCCTTTTTGATTGTTTTCCTACCTACAGGGATTATGTAGGGTTTCCGATTAATGACTTTCCCCGGTGGTGTACTAATGCAATGAAGAAAATCACTGACTCCACCTGGTTGTTCTACAAATAACTCAAGGAATGGAATTAGTAAATCCTTAATGTCTGCCTGTTGGGAGATCGACAGGTAATGGGAAACTAAGGTACTTTCTTTCTCCGTCTATCAGGAGAGCAGCCATAGTAACAGTGGTGTCCTTACGCTGATCTACTCTCCCTGCTTGAGTATGTGAATGTGATACACCTGGGTCTTCTGTCTCCAGTCTGGTTGCGATACAAGATAGCTTAGGAAGGCCTTTTCTCTCTAGTATTGTATAGGGTCCAAACCATTTGGAGAAGATCTAATTTTCCGAAGTGGCTAACGTTCCCAGTACTGATTGTCCGACTGAGAAGTTACGGTGTACAGCCTGTTTATTATACTTAGCCTGTTGATGTTCTTGGGCTTGTCCCAGATGTTCCCGCACAATTTCTCTTACAGCTGCCTTATGAGATTGTAGCTTCTGGGCATCTTGAGAGATTGGTAGGATAGTGTCTTCCCTCTCTTCTCACATCTCCTTTAACATATATAATATTTCTCGGGGGTTCCCTCCAATAGAGAAGTTGAAATGTGGGAATATCATCCTCTCTCTCTCCAACTTACAGGATACTGCGAGTCCAGCTCTCGGGCTTCGGTTTGAGAGCAGTTTTGCAACTGCTTTTTTCAATTTCACAGTCTCCTTCCCTCTCAGGGATTACATAGCTGTCAGCCTTCCTGCCTACGTCCGTGTCTCTCCTTCTCTCTGCTGCTGTGGCCTGTCTGCTGCTCGCTCCACCCTTCTTGTCTTAGTTAAATGGAGTTTTCCATTTAAAGAGGTAGTAGCAATTCCTTGCAGACAATAGCACATACTTGTTCTTTATTTGATATAACTCTTTGCAGGTTATACCTGAAGAGGTAATGTTGGGCTGTTTTTCGGGAATTCCTCACAGAAACACAAATTCTTGTCCCTACAGGGGGAGTCTCTCCCGGTGAGGCAACACTTACCTCTACCCCTAGGGAGGGTATTGGCGAGCCGGCTCACCTCCTTAGCCTCACAGTTGGTGTGGGGGGGGGGGTGGGCTCCCTCTTGGGGAAAAGGGACAATTTTCCACGATTCAGCAGTGCTGAAATCCTGTTTGAGAAGGATGTAGGATATTGTTTCTGTAAGGAATTGCTATCTCGCAAGGGTGTGAAAGCCCTGGCTTTTCATTTATTATTAATTAATACAATGATGCAGGTAATTCCATCTCTGAAAGGGTAATTTGCTGATCAGATTCCCCTTTCATAAACTCTGTGCCAAAAAGCATAGTGTGTATTTGTGTCATGCCTTTCTACCAGTGGCACAGAGCACGTTCAGAGGTCACAGTTGCCCATATGACAGCTGCAGTGACAGTCAAGTCTCTGCAGCGCAGGGGCTGTATTTAATATGTATCCCAATGTACCAAATCGGTGATGATTATAAGTACCCCATGATGGTGTCAGGCTAAACTCTAAGAATGAAGCTATGCCTGAGTTAAGGCATAGTGCATGACACTACATATGCTTGTTGCCCCCACATCCAATTTTATTTCACACTTGTCGGCTCCTGTGAGCCAAACACAGCTGTGGAAGGGCATGTATATCCGAGCCAGATGAGTAGAGCCTGCCAAATGACAGGACAGGATCCTGAATGCCATGCCTCATATTTGATCTCTTTGTTAGGGCAGTGTGACAATGTGATCCTTCATCTTTGTTTCTACATTTGGTCTATGTACAGTAGAGCACTATTAAAGCCTGGATACAGAACCAGGAAGTGATCCCTTTATGGACTTTCCTCTAATCAAGACCGTATTTGGTATCCTAGGAAACAAGCTACGAGCAGGAGGAGGTCGAGCCCCACGTTTTTAGCTGGGGGCGTACTGAAGGAGAAAATGAGGGATGAACAGTTGATCCCCCACAGCTGATCGTGGGCTGGTGTCGAAGTGGAGGAAGGGAGAGGAAACGCTGACGAACGTTGTCGTCCCAAAACGGCAGTGAATGAAGCCGTCCCGAAACGGCAGTGAATGAAGCCATCGCTGATCTCTGAAGCGGCTCTGTTTATAGACTGCCTAAAAGGTAACGGAAACCTGAGAAGCTAATGAGGCGATTGTTATCGCCGATGACGGGGTAAAAGCGAGTAGAACCGCCGCTGAATCCTGGAGACGACGCTCATAACCCTGTGAAATAACGCTGTTGTTTATGAGAGAGGAGAGAGGGAGGAACAGCGCCGCACGTTTGGGAGAAGACCCGTACAGTGTGGCCCAAGCAGCAAACGGTACGGTTTATACGTTGAAGAGACAGCGCCGTTGCGCTATGAATCAGTTATAAAGCACCGTTGTGCCATGAGTTAATTATAAGGCGCCGTTGCGCTATGAATTAGTTATAAAGCACCGTTGTGCCACAAGTTAATTATAAAGCGCTTGCAGGTTGGGCCCACCCGATCCACCATACCCGAACTGAGGCCGATCTGCTCACATCAACGTTCGAAACTGGGTGCGACACTGCCAACCCACCAATTAACCGAAACAGGTACTGTTGACCACAACAGGCCCCTTGGTCTACTTAGACCCTAGAGACTGGTTAAGTTACTACTTCAAATTTAACTGAAAGACACATCCTTTTGTGGTTGCTAATTTGCCTATCACCCCTGTATTTACGCTCGAGAGTGCTACTTTTTCAGTGCATTTTCCCTGTATTTCCACAGGGTGGGTTTTGTACAGTGTTTTCTAGATCGTTCTTTTGCAGATGGTGAGTTTGATTAAAGTATACATATTTTTATTGAACTTTTATTGGACATTCCCGTGTTGTTTGTGTCACTACTGGATTACATTCACACCCCTCTTAAGAGCATAATCTCCTTTCAGCCCGCTTTACCACAAAAGACAAAGGAGGTGTATCCTTTAACTGTTCCAGTTTTACCTTTTTGATTGCGTTGGCTCTTGGTTTGTAGAAGCGTGAGGGCTTAGTGGGCATTTTCATCCCCACTCCTCCTTATACTCCTGCAGAGAAGAATCCAGTTCATCACAGTTGCTCTCAACAAATTGTTGGAGCTGATGTGTGACAATCTGTTTCAAAATCTTTGACTGCCATCCATTGCCTGTAGCCATGCCATGGCAGGATGGCTAGAGGGGAATAGTTATTTAGGACAGTGGGATCAAGAGAAGATTTCTGAATTAGGTTGACTGCTGACACTTTCAAAGATTTAGGAACTATTTGTTCTGTTAGAAATTGATTGATACATTTGTTAATAGAAATAACTATATTGTCAGAGCAGCTCTACTGATAAGATTTTGAAGTGTGAGTATTCTACTCCCTATTTTTTAAAGTAGGAAGTAAAATGATTTTTTATGGAGTAAAAAAGTAAGTGCAATTCCCAATAGGAGTATTATTAAGCGAGTAAAATGTTTTACCTGGAGCATGGAAATGTTTTTGTAAATTCATGCACATTAAAAGAACATGTCTACCTCTATGGATCAGGCAGTAATCATAGTACATTCTTCCTGTGGCACTATGTGTATTACTAGTCCAAACCTATACATGGGTGTGTGGGTAAAGCAGGGGCGCACAAGATCCTATTTGTCTCTTTCCTAAAGTTTTCTTGGGAGTATTTCCACTTCCTATTTACATTTTTTGGGAGTATTTGTCTAAACTTAGAGAGTAAAAGTGCCTGATAAAGCCCTTATCCTTAGGGCTGCTTCAGACTGATATTAAGCAAGGAAAGGCTGGAAGGACATTTTATGTTCAACGTGTAGGTTGTAGCGCTTTCAACAATGCCAGAATGTCAGTTGGGGAGACTGTAACGGTTGGAAACAACAAAGGGGTTGCACCTAGATTTGTGGTTCAATATTGCTATTTCTGTTAGCAATGTCCTTTTGGATATACATCATTTTTGAAGTAAAGAAGGAACTTAATGTCCCATCGAAAATTGTTGCGGTGGACTACCAACAAATAGGATTTAGAACGTTCTGAACAACATGCAAAAGCTCCCTAGGATTGTTATAATTTTGCTTGATCTTATTTGTGTGGAAGCTGACAGTGCAGGCCCAGTCGCCAGGGATGTATGTCTAATGGGCATCACATTTGGTCACTGGATCTACTGGTCACCAAAAGCATATCCCCATTTCATAGTGTTTGACATGAGCATTTAAAATATGAAATACCCTTTTGCTTGTTGCATACTAGTCTTCAAGTTGACTGCTCCGCAGGATCAGGTTGCTCTAGGACTTTTCCAATGCTAAATGTTCTTGTCGAATCCAGCCTGCATTTGCTGTCCAGCCCTTTCCATACACCTGAAATAATGTTCTTTTATGCAAAATAATGTATTGTTTTTGAAACCCCACCCACCCCCCTGCCTCCTTAGGAACGTTCTGCTCGCTTCCCATAAATATATATATATATATATATATATATATTTTCATAAGATCATCCCCTTACTGGTCTTCTTGTTTCTGTGTTGTTTTTTCTTTTGGGGTTGAAGGGTCCCTACACTAGCCCCCCCTCCACACCTTCATTAGGTGCTCACTCCCTTGCCTCCTCCATCTGCACCCCAGTCTTGAATTTCTTTCCCAACATGCCCCACAACAGCACCAGATTCTCGTCTTACCTGCTGCAACATAGGCTCAGATTGAGTTGACCGATGCATGGAATTATGTGCACATGCATGCCCTGCTGTGCATTCACAGAATCATACATTTACTGAAATGGATGACGAGTTATGAAACCTATTGTCCAAAGAAATATCTCAATCAGGTTAAGTGGAGAGCAAATTCTGATGGCCAGTTGGAGGTGTCGGGCATTCGGTCGAAGAGTAAGGGACCTAATACAACAGCCACGCAGTAGCCTAATGATGTAGATCTGGTGGGCTTGTGATTCATGGAAGTCCATGGAGTTTTAGAGTTTTTTTAGGTGTAGGCCGCTGGGTCTACCTGTTACTTAGTCATCGAGTGCTCGTGCATCTTTAGATCAGCGACGAGCTTGCACCAAAGCATCTTCTGGCAATAGAGCGGTCTAGGAGGCTTTCAATCAAACTGATTGTCATCAGGTCAAGGGAAGACATTGCCACTCACAATTTGTGCTGGTCAAGAAAAAAGGCAGAAACCCTGCAGATCCCAACGGCTCTTTCTTTTCGTACAATCTTTGAATTTCATGCAGCAGAGCTTCCACAGGTTGTTTCAGGTTGCTCTCAGTGCCTTGGGTCTTGTTTCAGCAATGGAAAAAGGATTAGTTGTAGATTGCCTAATATTGTAGGACTTTTGGAATCTATGGGCAAACCAAGCCTCTAGCCAAAACCATATACCCGTTGAAACATTTGGCGACCACCCACTAATTGGGGTCCACTAAATGTAAACGTTCCCAGGCGCTTGCTTCCAGGAAAACCCACAAGATGTGTATTCAGACCTGTACCCAGACCTTCCATGCGAATACTCTCCAGATCCTGTCTCGGCTGTCCTGGCCTTAGGCTTCCTGGAACAATGTAGGCACTACTGACTATGGCAACGTCTGTTTCCTTTCACGCAAATGAAACCAAGTTAAGATGATATGGGAATTGAACAATTACATTTTCTCGTGTTTTAACTGTAATGAAATAATGTAAAGTTTGCTTGCAAACTAATCGTTAAATAAAAAAAAATAATAAGCTGGGGCCCTTCTTCAGGATTACTGATGAAAGAGTGCCGCCTAAGATCTCTCTACCAAAGAGCAGATATGCTCTCTAATTAAAAATAAATGTCTGACAACTACTTGGCAGACTTGCCATGATTCCTCGCTACCATTTCCTGTAGCTCGCACAGCTACCAGGTTAGGTTACTGGGTCAGGAAAATATAAGGTAGGCACCCCTCTGACAGGTTTACATTCTCTGAGGAGGCACATGTACTCTGAGGAGCACACTGAGTGGGGCCTGTGATGAAAATTCAGCATGGGACAAGATTGGTGAACTATTCAAGACAAGGATAAAGATCATGAGGCTCATGCCCTTAGAGCGGTGCATATTGAATGTCTTATGGGACAATGTTTAAATGCGGTGCTTAGAAGTGGGGCATTTGATAAGCACCCATTAGTCAACTTACCTTTTACTGCTGACACTTGTCGCATGTTTGTGGGCCGTGTCTACCACGGTGCATAGATAATATGGGCAACGATGTTGACAGCCCCTGCCAAAGGAGTGGGCCCATGTTACAGCTTTGATGTTAGATGATACTCTGCATCGCCCCCTTCAGAAGAAATTGAGCCGAAGAGCTTGCCCTCCCCAGCTGTTCTTCAAAGTGGGATGCAGCAAAGAAATGAATAAATAAAGGCATGGACATAATACTGACTCTGCAAGCAACATTGAGCCAATGTAGCTTGCACCAGATATTGGAGCCAGCCACATTCAAGTGATGTAATACCTAGCTGTGGCGTGTTAATGATGTTGCTTGCCTCATACACACACAAACTGGCCTCCATGGCAACAGTGTCCATAGCTATAGGCTGTACATGAATGAATTTGAACACTGTGTGTCGATTTTACCAAGAAGTCACGTGACAATGCCAATACGTTTTTATTGTTTTATAAAACAGCATACAAAAAGAGGTAACGTGTTCTCTTTTTTTTCAATCCCACCATTCTTTTCTTATGGCATTAAGCGATGCGGAGGGAGGTGTGTTGGGACCTGGAGTTAAACTTAGTTGTTACTGTTGGGGAGAATTCTCAGATAGAAATGTGCCAATTCCTCTCTATCTTAGAGACTCGCAGCACTTTTGCTGGCCTCTAGGACTTTTGAATTTTTAACCTGGAGAGGGTGACACCTTTGTCCCACTCTCTCATGTATTTTACTATGATTTAAACTCTGTGTTTCATTTGGTTGTTGGAGTCTGACAAAATCCATGGGCATCATCATTTTACATTGTGACACATAGCACCTTCAATGCAGTGGCACAGGGAAGTCTTTCCGATTTCCCAAAGGTGTAAATACCTTCTCTTGGATAAACTAATGTTTCCAAGAGCAGTAAAGTGAAATTGACTTTACTTGCAATTATAACTTTCTAGACCCAGCACACACTATCTTACCATAGGGTGCTGGAGTGGTTACTTAGTATCCCCTTTGTCTAGGTTCTCATGTACGATTTTTCTGTTATTCTTTCTACAATTAATGGCTGGTGGCAGTGGTTTACTTTTAACTGCCATTGGGACTCTTTACCGCGGGCTACGTTCACAGCTGCAGTAAAGCACCATGGGTGCCCATTTTGTCAAAATGGCCCGGTCTTCTTTTTTCGCCATTTCTTGCTGGAAAGGTCCTTCTTGAGATTTACTTGACGCGCCAAACAATGTTTGGTCCCTTTTGTTCGTTTTGTCTTTGGCGGGATTCATGAGTGAAGCCCGCCTCTAGCTCCTGTATGTCTGGCAGGGGCAGGAAGTGAGGGAGGTGCCCGAAACTCCCTGTGCTTAATCCCCTTGGTTACAGGAATGCACCCAAAGGTGATTGGCCGGCTGGCTGTAAGCCAAGGACAACCACCCTGCTGTGTGATAGACAGCTAGGCTGGAATGGGAGAAACCTGCATAAAAGCAAGGTTTTTTGGCTTGGAAGGCAGAGTCGACTACTGGACGAAGGAATCCGAAGAAGAACTTGGAAGAGACGCCTGCTGCAACTCCTGGATCGTTGGTTTGCCCGGTGAAGCCCTGCTGCTGTATCAAAGCACCGAATTCACCTTGACTAGAGAAGCCCTGCATAGATGACTTCTCCCCTTGAGTTGGTGAGACCAAACAACTCTTAAGTGAACTAGTTTGGACATCCTCTCGGAGCTGGCTGTACTTCTGCTGCTGCTGGAACCAAAGTGCTAGGGAGAGGAACACCAAACCGAGTGGATCGCTTTTAAGTCGGACCCGAGCGCTAGGAAGATCCTCCGGTCTTCCCTGATGCAGGCCTGACCAAGCCTGAGCCACCTCAACAGAGTGCTGGACCCGAGAAGCAAGGAAAGTCTGACGTGGTGTCCGAGAATGGCTGTGTTGCTATTTGCTGTCAGACGCAAGGAGCTGAAACTCTGAAGTGCCACTGAATTGAATTTTGCCCTTTGCTGTAGCAGACCGTCCCGTTGTGTTGCAGGAGTCCCCAGAAGTCCTCCCTCTTGTCCCCACGACTGAGGCCCAGGAACAAAATTATCTGCAGAGCCACACAGGAACAGACGCCAGCTGGAACCATTTCTTCTAACCAAAGGTACTGTAAAGTCTAAGAGAACTTACCTCTTGTCTTGTAACCTTACTTGTTCTCAGTTGAGACTTGTCTTGGTTGCTCCTGTAGAGTTGCTTGCTTCTTCTACACCTCACAAGCCTCCCAGCTTGTGGACCTACTTTGATTCTACTTTTTCTACAAAGACTTCTAAAACATTGTGCAAGACTTACTTACCTGCAAGAAGTGCTTCAGCTCACGTAGACTTTTGCCCAATTGACATTGGTTGGCCTGGCTCCCTGAATGACTCTTCTCTCCTCTGAATGTGCGTTTTACCTTCCTTCCAGGAAAGGGTTAACCTACTTTGCACTTTGCATTGGGGGCTTCAAAACTACTTACCTGCTTCAGAATATTTGTGTGATCTCTTGTCTTATTCTGGAATCTCTTTACTTTAACACTCATCTCAGCATTGCTCTAAATGTGCCAGTGATATATTAATGTCCACAGTGTCCTAGCTATTTGAGTCTACCGAGGGTGTAGGAAGTGTCTGTATGCCACTTGCTGATTTTGAGAAACGAAGCGTGTGTATTTTGCAGTGTATTTGTGTGTTACTATTATATTGCCCCTTCTGAAGAAGGCTTATTCAAATAAATTAATAATTGTTTAATCAAGAAACCTTGAGTGTAAGTGTTTATTTGGATACTTGTCACTGTGAATCTCGGTGCAACCACCCTAAAGCTCACATTAACCCCTCTTGAGATAAGCCTGGCTGCTCAGCTACACTACCAACCTGTATTGTACAGACTTATACCAAAGGTTGGGTTCCTATTGCCAGGAGGCCGAGGTTGTTGTAGTGCACCCAAAGGGTACTGCCCCAAATCTTACTCAACAGTTACTTTCCTAGCATGCTTCCTGCCATTCTACATCTGCGACAGATGCATGTAGAGTGCACTGTTTTTAGAATGGTGCAAGTTAAGCGTTCCAAGGGACAGCTGTTGAAGGAGGTGGTGTGGTCAGCAGCAGAACTGAAGATGACGCTAAGCACCCAGTTGCTGGTCTCATCCTTGTTTGCAGGGTCTACAAGGGCACACATATAACCCTGAGCCACTGCTCTGGACTCTTACCCTACTGTGTGTGTTAGCTGAGCGGCCAATGCTCCTTCTTAAATGCATTGAATAAAATACTAGTGCTCTTGAAATAATGTATTGGCTGACAACGGAGTCATATTGTGTGATGGTACTGGCTGAGAGCTAAATGCTCCTGCACAAGTATGTGCTGAATGATAACCAATCCTATGCAAGGGATTTTCACTGAGGGACAAGTGTGTGTTAGATGAGACAAGTGCTGCTTTGAAAATGTGTTGAATGAAAGATGAGTGTTTCTAGTTGTGAGTATTGACTGAGAGAAGTGCTCCTCCTTTGTTATGGTATTGGCTGAGAAGGAAGACTGTTTTGGATCAAAAATTATTGCTCTTTTGTGAGTTTACTGAGCTCAGATATGCTTATGTTAGTCTGATTGTTGAAATGAGTGCTCCTAAATGTGTATTCGCTGAGAGTACTCCTGGGTAAGGGTTATGGGTGTACAGAGTTCTCATGTGTGACCGTATTGGCCACATCAAGTAACAGGGTTATTTTCTTTTTTATTGAAAGATGACCACTACCCTATGTGAGTGTAGAGTCTGAGACAATAATTTCACAGAGTATTGGCTGATGGGTGGTTGCTTCTATTTGAGTACAGTGCTATGCCCCATGTATGATGCTCAGGGCCTGCCACTTCCAAAACCTTTTGTTACTGATGGTTGTCAGTTTCATTAGTACAATGTCATCTGCCGGTATCAGGTTTTCCTGTGGACGGAATCCTGTAAAGGCGGGGATCTTGTGACCTTCCCTTATACGGTTTTCCAAGACAAGTGCTCCTGTGTAATTACTGGCTGAGATGAATTCATGTGGTTAGAGAAGCGAAACAGTAGATGTGCTTTTTCTGCTTGCTGTTCTCGAATTCAAATTCTGTGAGCCTGTGATGCCTGCTTTTCTGCTGCCTTCTCGTTTCTGCACATTCCTTGTTTTGCTTTTGTTAGTGAGTAATATGTTTTTGTCCTGTCCACCAGGATCCAGGTTGCTGTCTGCTGATGCTGATGGCCAGATCAAGTGCTGGGGCATGACCGATCACCTTGCTAATAGCTGGGAGAACTCTGTGGGCAGTGTGGTGGAGGGAGACCCCATTGTGGCACTTTCTTGGCTTCACAATGGAGTGAAGCTGGCCCTGCATGTGGAGAAGGTGTGTAATATGTTGTGTGGCAAGTGGGGAATCTATTGAGGGGAATTTCTGCTGTCCTAAGTGAAGAGCCTCTAAGACTGGATATCCTACATAAGAGATGGCTTTGCTGTACAGCATATGAGCTTGTATTGTAAGATATGTGTGACCTGTGATCATTCTGCTGTCAGTTGCATGTGGAAATTGAAGGATAGCTCTTCTTTCTAAGGTGTAAGGCCCTGGATGTGTTCAACCGAAGTAGTTAATGTTGTACATGCTAGAGAAATGTTGTAGCTCATTTTATATCAACAGATAGTACTTGCAGGCTTCACCAGAGCACTTATTGTTTCTTGCATCATTTATTTTTATTCTAGTCTGGGGCCTCCAGCTTTGGGGAAAAGTTCTCCCGGGTGAAGTTCTCACCGTCCCTCACGCTCTTTGGAGGAAAGCCTATGGAGGGTTGGATTGCAGTCACTATCAGCGGCTTGGTCACTGTATCACTTTTGAAGCCAAATGGACAGGTGCTGACCTCTACAGAGAGCCTCTGTCGTCTGCGCTGCCGCGTGGCTATGGCGGACATTGCCTTTACTGGTGGCGGCAACATTGTGGTGGCAACGTCTGATGGCAGCAGTACTTCCCCGGTCCAGTTCTATAAAGTTTGTGTGGGTGTCGTTAACGAGAAGTGTCGAATTGACACTGAAATTCTGCCGTCCCTCTTCATGCGATGCACTACAGATCCAGTGCGCAAGGACAAGTACCCAGCTGTCACACACCTCAAGTTCCTGGCAAGGGACATGTCTGAGCAGGTGAGCCCCCTACAATCGTTGCAAAATTGTGAATGGGTTACATTGGCACCAGTTGGTTGGTGCAGTGTATTGTCTAATCTCTTATGTAGCCCTAATTCTGAAAAATCCAGTGACGCTGCAAGTCCGACCCAATTTCTATCTGCTGAGCTGTGTGTAATTCTGATCATCTGGATACTGGTGCTGTAAAACAGAATTAAGATGCATTGGAAGAGCCTTTTGGATGTACAGTAACGTAATACTAGGAAGTGATTCAAGGTAGGACTATGGTCCATTCAAAGAAATGTATCTGGGGTGATGGTATTGGTTTTGATCTGGGTGCTGCAAGTCAGAATTAAGCTACAATGACAGAACTATGTGTCTCTCTTTATGTAAAATGTAGTCTATATTTCAAAGTGCAATGATAGAGATGTGGGTGTCTCTGGGCAGAAAGGACAACGGGCACTGGACATCATAGTTGTGGTGTGTGTTTGGCAAAGCTAAGTGTGGGTCTCAGAACTGAGAAATGGGCTGTGGGTATTGGGTAGATTTTCCCAGAGCGCTGTGGTAATGGATGGGCAGTCATCCAACCTAAAGGCAAGAGAGTGGTTACGACCAAAAACAAAAGACCAACTCCCCTTTATTGGTAGCTCTGGCAGGCCAAGGACTGCAAGACTTGTCCTTGGCCTCAAGCCCAGGATCAGTATCTGTAAACCTACAGTCCCTTCTCTTTGCACTCAAGAGCCACCCTCTGGCAGCACTTATTGAGTCACCTGCACTTCTCCTCACCCCCATCTTCCCTTGGCACTTCTCCCCTCTTGCCCGCACTTGTGTGATCTGAATGACACAAGGCCTAGTAAGATCGTTGTTTGTCCTCCTGTTTCCCCCTCCTGGGCTTGTCATGCCTAGAAACCCTTGTGTTCAGGCACGTTATGAATGACTTCTATCATATCAATCAGGCTTAACTCTGGGCAGAGAGAGGCTTGTAGTGAAGTACATTTATTCCCAACAGTTCCCCCTAGAGAATACACCACACAGACAATTAGCAGTCAGGAGGAAGGGGGTATGGATTCTCCCAGCCAATAGGGAATCTCGCATTGTTTGCTATACCTTATGGTATTGCCCACGTTTCAAGCCTCTTCAGAAGTGGGAGGCAGCCATCTTCCCTCCCGGACAGGTGAGCCCTCAATGCCTGTGCCCCCTTACACATCACCCCCTCAACATTTCCACTTCCCACATCTCTCCCCACTCCAACCCCAGCCCCAATTGCCTGCGTCTGCCTCTTTCCTCGCTGCAGACAAGACAACTTGCAGTTCTGGCTCAGCCCATCCATGGCTATGGCCCATAAGGAAAGGGACTACATGTAGTTCCGTTCTCCCTATGTCCAACGTGCCATTTATCAGCTTAAAGAAACACTATTTTTACCCCGGAACGTATGCCAGGGTGCTAATAGAAATAAACTCAGGACCCAGGCCAATACCTGTCTGGTAATGCCCTGACCACAACAGGGTTTATTGCTTAAGTATACAGTTTACAAACACACACATAGAACATGTATAAGGTCAAATATGTACATTGGTGTAAACATAAGGACACATTGAAATGCAGTGTATCTATAAAAACAATAATGGGTCACAGAGGACACTACACATGCCAAAGCTAAATGTATGCCCACCACCTGGTGGTGGTAGGCACAATACATATACGGCTAAGAAGTGGGGAGGAAAAGGAAACCATGGACAACAGTAAAATACGTTTACAGAGTCATACACCAGGTCCAAAATGACACACATTAATAGTCACAATATTCCCTTCACCTCTCTAATATATAGCATCATTAATGATACACATGTACACTATACACTTTAGCAAGCAAGCCCAGAAAGCCATGAAAATCTAGGACCCAATTAGTCTCACAGTAACAGACCCATGATCTCACTACAGTCACCACACATTTCCATTGGTAGTAGTGTAATGCAGAGGTTTTAAAGGTACATATAAAATCAGGAATACAAGCTAAAATCTGTTCTTGTGGCCTTAAACTCCAGGAACATTAAAAACATCTATCTTCAGGTCAGTACCTTAGAAAATCACTTAAGTATAGTTTGTAGATGAAGTTACCAATGGAAATTCATGTAGGCAGCACCATGATCATGAGGAAAAATTAGGTTGCTCAGAGTACCTACTCCAGAGGTGCAAAGAAGGTACCAACTAACCCCAGGGGATGCCATAGGTGACACTTTTGATGTGTTGTAGTCCCAGGTTTGAGACCCATAAAGGAAGGAAATAAAACAGGATTCAGGCCTAGGTAAAACAATGGTGAACAACGTACAGAAACCAAACCCATGATAGATTGTAAGAATAACCTACTAGGGCCTAGAGGTAATTATTTTTTTTTTTTAAATTATTATTATGGTATTTATTGAGTGCGGACCTAGCTTCGAAGAGCAACGGAGCGCATTAGAGAGGTATACACCAATACAGATATATAACGGACCGCATTACAGATGCATAATGGCGCATTTTTCAGTGGTGACAACAGAACAGATATACAGCGGGGGTAGTATAAATAGTACAGAGGAGGGTTACAGCTGTACCGGGCGGCATCTAACAAGTCAGGTGGCGTAACGTGAAGGCCTAGTTGTTGAGGAGGGGAAACTCTCAGCACGTGTTTTGAAGGACCTGGTTTAGGAATGGTAAAACAAATTGGTAAGTGCAAGTCTTCTGTTTCAGGTAGATTTACAGGATCTGTGTTAGGTGTGTTTTAACTTTAGTGTTAATTGTACATAGGTTTCAACTTCTTTACATAGGTAAGTGCAGCGTATTTTAAGAACAGCATCCTTTCAACAGTCTGCATGCTAACGTGTGTATTTAGATGCCCAGGCAGCCTGGAATGTTATTGTGGTTGCTTGGGTGATGGCATCTTGGCCCAGAGTTCTATCTAAGGAGATCAAGGACTGAACCCATGGAGCTTCAGGACCTACTGCAGGAGGGCTTCATAATATGTGTAACTTTAATAAAGTGTTAGAACACTTACCTGCCTGGCTTTTTGTGGACTTAACAATCTGGTCATACAGGGACTTAAATCCTGGGCCATTGATGACCCTTATGACCCAAACGAAGAATAATCTGCCATCCCAAGAGGGTGACTCCACAAGCCAAGAGTGAAAGCAACAACCGCAATGGCACCCTCAAGGTGTTGGATCCTTGTTAGGACAGATCTTCTAAAGTCCACCTATGTAAGACTTTATAAGACTATCCTTGGGCAATACAGAAACTCCAACTCTTAGTACAGGCCTGTACCACTCAATATAATGGTAACGTTGCAGAGCAGCCAGGCTTATCTTAGGAGGGAGAGAGTGCTGTAGGAGGGTAAAAAGAACTTGTAGCATACATATGGTCCAAAGAAACACTTATTTTCTGTTATGTGTAAAAGTAAAGGTTTATTTATATATACTCA
The DNA here is from genome assembly GCF_040938575.1 of Ambystoma mexicanum. Classification (NCBI taxonomy): domain Eukaryota; kingdom Metazoa; phylum Chordata; class Amphibia; order Caudata; family Ambystomatidae; genus Ambystoma; species Ambystoma mexicanum. The sequence continues at coordinate 312,613,659 of NC_090921.1, forward strand.
TGGATATAGAATTCTTTAGAAAGGCAAGTACTATTATAAGTAATAAATACAATACAAAAATAATAATTCTTCTGGTAAGTAAATCCAAAGTATAACACGCTTTTCAGAAATTAGAGCGCTTTGAAACATTTGTCTGTGTATAGGCGCTTCATAAATAATCATTACCATACCAATAGCAGTATGCAATTCAAGGCGAGTAAAACCACATTATTAAACCATTTGAATGGCAGTGTGCAGTTCAAGGTAAGTAAACCCTATTTGTAGTAAACTGTCACCTATTCTGTTTTAGGAATAATTCAGTTATACTACCAACATTGCAAGTACATTACACTCTTGTAACTTATTCTGTTTCAGGAATAATACATTTACCCTACCATCAGGGACAGGTAAGTACTTTGCAACCTGTGTAACTTATTCTACTTCAGGAATATGCAGTTACACCAACATTACTTTTTAGTATAGTGGAACACAATTCAAAGGTAAGCGAGAACTTGGCAATTACTATTTACAATGGCAGTATGCAATTCAAGGTAGAACCCAATTGATTAGTAAACTAAATGTTTTGCTTTTCGAGGCGCATATAGGGGCCTCAGATTTCTGCACCCTCTTACCCCGACCAAAAGCAAAGATTTGGACTCAGGGAGGCAATAAAGCACACATAGACTGCTAGTTCAAAAGATAGAATAAACGGCTCGTTAGGCCCTTTATTCACACCCAATAAACATACATATTACTAAATCAAAGGACATATACAGAATTAGATATAAACAGGAATAAAGAACATCACTATGGCAGTGGTTGCAGAAGACACCTTCATCTCAGCCTCCTCAACACTGCTTAGTCCCAGACGCAGGGAGGCAGAAAGATCACTCGTGCTAAGGGGGCTGGAGCGGCGCTTCCTTCCTCTCAGCGAGCCTTCATCACCCGGGGTCCAGTTCTATCTCTGAGAAATGTCTCTGCTCTTTATTGGTATAAATTTCCGCCCCTTCATGGTTGCAGCTGCCCTAGGCCGAAGGGCAGACGGCAAGCATTGGGAGCACAGAGCGGAAAAATCCAGATAGAAGTGGGAAAAAAACAGCTTCTCTCTCTCGTCTCCGTTCCCAGAACCCTTTATCGCTGCACCTGCGGGGCCCCACTCACTCCTGGTTTCGTCCTTCAGTGGACGAGACAACAAGCATTCCTTCCCGCTAGCTCATCATCCTGACCTTGCAACCGTTTGCAGATTTCACATTTTCACGTGCCATGTTGTTTAGCTCCATTTTCGCACACGCACTACCCTATTACACATATTCTGTCTCAGGAATAATAGAGTTATACTACCAACATCACGTTTTAGAATAGTGTAACACAATTGAATTCAAAGGTATATAAGAACTTGACAATTACTTTGCAGCATGGTAGTATGCACTTCAAAGGTAAGTTTAACTTTTATCTTATTCTATTTCAGAATGATCTAGTTACAGCACCAACACATAGCAGATAAGTACTTTATAACACGTGTATGAGTTCCTTCACAGATGCCCAATGCTTGCGGCAGTCCTTCCCTAATCTAGGGCATGAGTGTTCTCAGAGGCAGAAGGGGACACTGGTGGCCCAGTGGCCAGCAGTAAGCAGAACAGGATCCGGCAACTGTAACAAATCAAAGTTCCAGAGGATATGTTCTTAGAATAAGTAAGTAACAGACTTTAGAGTTAGTAAAAGGGTTCAGGGACTTTGTATAAGGCTCCCTAAATGCATCCAGCTTTAAGCCTGGGCGGATGTTATGGCCGAACTCCCAAACACACAAATCACCACCCTAGGCACGCAGGAGTGACACAAAGACTTAGGGTACATTTTATGTCAAGCCACATAGTGCCTCAGCAGTGAAGCAGATGTTGCAAACAAGACATCTGTCATGATCTCTGCTTCCAAAAGGTCAGGGTTTTCCCAACTCCCTTGGAAGCAGATCCATAACCCGGGTTCCGAGTGCCAACCAGTCCCAATTGGGACCTTTTGGACCCAGTCCTGGCGCCAGTGGCACCAGACTTATAAATATGCCCAGTCCCAGCGCTGGAAGCGCCGGGCTCATAATGCTTGGGTGGACTTACCTGCAGCAGACCATGCTGCTTACTTGCCTGCCAGTTGAGTCTCTGATCCTCTTCTGTTTGGAACTACTTTTCCTGTTGGGTGGGGCTGGAGCCACTCCCTAGATTCAGAACACTGGAACTCTTCTGGAAGGCAAGAACTCTTTTCTTACCAGGAACCCTTTTCTTACCTAGGCGTGGCTGTGGAAGGAGACACCTAAGCACTACAGGAGGCTATTTAAACCACACCCGGTGGATGAATCTTGCTTTGCGTTATTCTGCAACCTCTGCAGCAGAACGCTCATCGTGTCTTCTGCATCCGGTCCTGGGCCTAAGGAAAAAGGCTTACCATCCTGAATCCAGTCTTCAGCAACACCTATAAAGACAAGAAAGAACAGGTTAGCATTCCGGCATCTGAAAGGCAAAGGAAGGCAAAGGCTTACCTACTCTTCGTGCGCTCCGGAGGTCTTCACACTGCATTCCGGCATCTGAAAGACAAAAGCTTACCATCTCTTTGCACGCTCCGGAGGCCTTCGGCGCTGCATCCCGCATCTGAAAGACAAAACAAGGTGCGTTTAAAGACATTGGGGAACTTTAATACTCACGTGCCATTACTCCTTTCCACATCTAATCCAGTGGGTATTTCGGCACCCTGCAGCCGCTCCGAACTCGTACCTGCAAAATAAAAAGACAGTTAGAGCGCATCGTGAAGCAGGCAACAAGCGCTTACTTACGTGCTTCCAGGCGCTTCTATTCATCACACGGGCTCCATCTTCAACTCACTTCAGCCCGTCATCCGCCATCGCCGGAACCCTGCAAAACAAGAGACATCATTACTAAAGACTTTAAAGACATTTGAATGACTCGAAACTTACCGTTCGTGCAGTAAACGACGGACAGCAGTCCTCTGAAGTCAAGAGGCCTGCGCTACCTATCCAGTGAAGAAACTGGTTACAGCACCCTGCCCCGAGGCAGATGGAGAGCTCGGCATTCACTTACCTAAGGTGAGAGCGTTAACCTTTGGGGGTCTACAGGAGAGGAGAAGAGGAAAGAGATAGGGACACCCCAATAACCCCAGTTCATTAACCCCATATTTTCTATCTGCAGACATCTTACTCTACACGTCAGGCATACAGTGCACAGAGGTCCAGCCCAAAGCCAACCGGGTGCTACACATCACCTTTGAAGATACGGTAGTCGCCCAGTCAAGACCGGCGCCTCTGCGAGAATCAGGTGAGCGTTACAACATCTTCCTGACGCAGCAGCACAGGACCCGGTCTCTGGATTCTTGGTTGTGGTGATGAATGAAAGGACACTGGACGGGAAATTGCAGCAGCTGTTGAGCGGAAAGGCTCCCAACAAAGGATTCTCCAGTGCCTCTTGCGGCTCTGTGGATTTGGCACCCTTTTCAAGACACCAGATGAAGAACAGTTGTTGTCTGATCGATTCACCTTGTTATCTCGGTCCAGCACTCGGGTGAGGGAACTTCAAAAAGTGGGATTTTGCTTCTGGAGGACCAGCACAAGCCCACCAAAGTTTCAGCAGATTAGTTCTTCAGATAATGCACAGCACTCGGGCTCGAGGTCCCATGTTATTGACGTTTGCAGCACAGGAAGGTCATAGCTCATCGTGGGATGGCTCGAAATGCAGGAGGCTGATTGATTGGTCCCACCAGTCCAAGGGTCAGAGTCATCATCCTCGTGATTCCTCTGTCGCATGGAAGATTGGGTCAGCACAGGCAGCGGTTACTCTGAAAACATCTCTGGTCGCTGGAAAAAGCTACATCCGTCTTTTCTTCTTCCTCTCTTCTTTTACCTCATTCCTTCCTCTTTCCTTCTTCCTCAAACTCATTAAAAATTTCCTTGGAAAAAAGTAGAGAGTGGGGTCTTACAAGTCACTAGGGGCCTGAAAGGTTGGCTAGGGGGTTAGGTCCTCTACAAATACCTTTTGTCATGTTTGTGTGGCTTAACAGTGTCAAGCCGGGCATCAAGGTGCTTTCTAATGTGGTGAATCAGCGTCAGTGTAGTGAGTTGGGTGACTGGGCCCAACACATGGTTCGGTTCACAAGCAGCAATGGCATGTGGCATAAAGAAGCTTGAGACAACAGGTGATGTTGTTGTAGCCCAAAATCGGTTTGATGCAAGAAACTGGGCATAGAGCTGTTCCTTTACCTCTGTTTTGCTGTGAGACCCTCTTTCAGTAGTCGCCTAAAAGGCATAGGACTTTGGAATGGACTGCATTCCGACCAGAGTTCCTTTCAATCCTTTTTATGTTTCTTGGAGTCTAAGATGCATAAACAAGGGGAGTTTTGCCCTCCCCCTGTATACAGGCAATTTGCTACAGCTGATTGGTCCAAAGAAAGCCTGTTGCCAGTAGTTCATTTCAGGCTGCTGTAACAAGTATCCTTTTTACTTTGATGTCATACCCAGAAGGCTCTCTCTCCAGGAAATGGAGGGGGACAGGATGGTCTGGCAGGACGCAGGGGTGCCCTAACATTCCAGGATGGTGGAAACTGAAGTGGCCTGTAGCAGTTTTCCCAGGCTACTCTAACTCTGCCCCTTCCCTTTTATCTTCTAAATGTATGGTAATTGTACTGCGGGTTGCCTCTGCCCATTTGATCTCCTGTATATATTTAAATGTTGAAAACACCAAAACCCAGCCAATTACATAGTAAAGCAAACTTGTATTGTGTGTTTTGCGGTTTGCTGGCAGAATTGTCTTTTGATGTTTAGTGAAAGTCATCATTTCCTGGAGCATTACTACCTAATGGCATGCCAATGTTATGATACAACAGTGCAGAGAGGCAAGGACTCCATGCTAAATTATATACCTAATCGCATGGTCAAATGGTTATTTATATAGCAAATTCTTCTTTCAACACAAATGTTCTTCAAGGATAAACATCCTGTCTCCAGAGTCTGGCTGCCTTTCCCTGGATTCCACTTTACTTTCTGATATTTTCACAAGTAACAGTTCCTTTTGCCTTTCTTGACCAGCAAATACACAGAAACACACAACTGTCAGGTTTTCTGCTTTTGTCTCTTTTAGGATACCTGGCATACCTTCCTGCCAGGGCTTTGCTCCTTCTTTCCTAGTTAACACAATCCTTTTTCTAGTCCTGATATTCCTTCTTAGGACCTTTCTACTCCTGGCTAAGACAATCTTTTTTCTTGTTCTGATATTCCTTCTCAGGACCTATTTTGTACATTTATTGTAACTGCCTGTTATACTCTCCTGCCAGGGCTTCTTGTATTCACACACTTGTAATTTCCTGGTGTACTCTCCTGCCAGGGCTTCTTGAATTCATACAGGCTCTCTGCCCTCTCCCACACTTGCACATTTACTTTGTTTGCGGCTTGATATATTGTCCTGTCCAGGTTTTGCATATTCTTGAACTGTGGGCCTCATTACACGTTGTGTTGTAAGGGATTAACGTTACCGGTAAGGCAATACCGGTATCGTTAAATACCCATGCCAATTACGACCCGTACAACCAATATTAGCGCCACTGCTCAGTACGGTACCTCTAATAGCGGCCAGTCCCTGGGGACGCAACCGTTCAACCCGTAAATAGCAGCATGGCGCTAATAGAACACCATCACAAGCCATGCGGACATGCTAATAGCGGCATGGTAAAGCCCCAAAAACCCCTTACCGGCAAGGCGCTAATACCGGCATTGCGAACCACCCGTTAAGAGAACTGAGCAGTGTTCCCACCAGCCACAGGTGGACACAATCGGCACAGGTGGAGGCAATGGACACTGGCAGCACAAAAGGAGCACACCACACCCCTTCACACACCCCTCCCCACACCAAGATGGTTCCAATACTAGCAGCATTACAGGGCTCGAGGACATAATTGCAGTGCAGCACCAACAATAACAGGCAGCACAGAGGAGATGCAGGAGGAGGAGGAGGAGGAGGGCAAGACAGGTGCAGCAAGCACCACCAGGGCACATAGTAATACCACAGAGGCAGCCACCAATCCCCAGGATCCGAGCCAGTCCATTTAACCTAACCCCTGAGCAGATACACACCCTGTACCGTCTGGACCGGGATACCATCACCAGCATCGTGGACATGATACATGACGACATTGTGAGCCTCATAGACATCAGAACTGCCATCCCCCCGCTACTGAAGGTGGTGACTGTGTTCCACTTCCTGGCCACAGGCACCTACCAGCATACAGTAGGGCAGATGAATGGCATCTCACAACCAGTATTCTCACGCACGCTGAACCAGGTTCTCGATGCCCTCCTGAAGCACGCACGTGAACACATATCCCTGCCACGGACTGCCCAGGAGATCGCAAACACCAAAGTTGGCTTCTATTCACTGGCAGGCATCCCAAGTTGCATCGGGGCCATTGACTGTACCCATGTGGAATTGGTGGTCCCACATCACAATGAAGTAGTCTACCAAAACAGAAAGCAATTCCACTCTATCAATGTCCAAATGGTATGTGACTCAAACAAGATAATCACACATTGTTGTGCCCGATATCCCGGATCAACCCATGATTCAATGATCCTGCGGAACTCAACCATACCACGCTACATGGAGCGACAACCCAGACAACGTTCGTGGCTACTTGGTGAGTAGCAGGGCAAGCACATGGCAGTGTGATTGGGGGGGGGGATACATACTCCAACTGGGTATTGACTTTAGTCCGTAGGAGAAATGGACATACAGATGTACGCCAATGTACTTGAGAAGAACCCACATGCAATTTGAAGCTGCACAACATTGAGAACAATCCAGGTTGCCAAATATGACACATCCATCCACATCCACATTGCACATGCCACACCGCATTTTACACAAATCTGCAACATGGCGTCAAGATTGTAATACAGAATTAGCGCAGCACAACATCAATACAGCAAAGCGCCCTTGAATGCATGCAAAGGGATCACCCCAGCCATAGCACTAAACCACACACCTATAGCACCACTGAAGTGATGCTTCACAGCATGGCAGCATCGGTGTCAGAATGGCAGTACACTAGCAGTGTGGTACCAAATTTGCCTGGCCCATGGACACCTAAGACCTGGCCTCACCCAGGACATGTCAATGACTATGGGAGGCATGCATGGGGCATGTCCACTTGCAGGGACGAGCTCACCTTTGCACATTGCAGTCACACAGATCGTCTGCATGCATGATGGGAATTGTGGATGTCAATCTCAATACAAAGTCGATTAGTGTGATATGTACAGGCCGCACTTGAGGTGAACAGAAACAGAACACCATTCTTCCACCCATACAGGTGATGCTGGCTATCCCCAGAAGAGGTGGCTCCTTACCCCTGTATGGAACCCACAGAACAGGCATGAAGAGGACTACCCATGGATGTTCGACAAGTGAATCGACAGAAAATTAAATGTCAGTATATAAACTGGTGTCGATCTAGAAGGGCTACTTTATATCAGCAGGATGGTGAAGCCTTTCTGGCGGCTGCAAATAACAAAAATTCAGGTCAAATATGGTCCTTACTCAACAGTGCAGTGTCTCCAACCCAATTGAACCTTCAACTGTGCGGAGTCACTGAAGTTCAGTGGCTTGAGCACTTTTTGAAATTATACTCTGATCCGATGTATGCAAACTTTAATTACATTTCTATTACACTGAATCATTGGGACCTGGAGTGCTCACCCAGTATAGTTGAGGGTTTAATCAAAGAGTTATGTTCCTCAGGTGCTGCAGGGCCAGATGGGCTAAGCAATTTCATGTTCAAGCAGAACACCTTGGAATGGGCGTTGATTTTGAACAACATATTTCATCAGATCATCTGTTGCAAAAAAATTCCAACATCATGGCAAACATCTCTACTCGTTCCAATCTTTAAAAAGGGCGACAGGGAATCCCCGGCGAGCTATCGACCTATTGCCCTGCTCGATGCTCCCGGGAAGATCTTTGCTCGCCTTGTTTTACGGGATTTTACTCGTTGGACAGAGATCCACCAGCAGCGAGACCCCTGCCAAACGGGCTTTGTAGCTGGTCTGGGTACGTCAGTCAACCTAATAACTCTTAATGCCTTAAAAGCCCAAGCGCAGTCCTCTAAACATCAATGTATTTTGCATTTGTTGACCTCCACACAGCCTTCAATTCTGTATCCAGAACAAGACTGATGAATACATTACATCTGGCTAATTGTCCTAAAACTTTATGTGACATTATATATGCCTTACATTCATCGACTTCAATCATGATTCGTCTGACTATCTCAGGCCTTTTGTCAAGGGCAATTCCAACTTTCCGGGGGTTGAAACAAGGCTGTGTGCTGGCTTCCGCCATTTTTAATTTCTTCATCCAAGACGTCAAACACATTTTTTCTGATGTGTTTTCAGATTCACCAAAAATGAGTGGCACACCTATCAAAGCCTTGTGGTACGCCGATGATTTAGTGTTGGTTTCTAAGACACTGATAGGCCTCCATAAATTATTGTCTGCTCTCTATGAATATTTAACATTGAATGAGCTGATAATTAATCTAAATAAGACGCAAGTGGTCGTCTATGCCCCTAGGTCCACAAAAAAAGACCCTTTGAGTGGAGAATAGATAATAGAATTGTTGAAGTTGTCCCAACATATCTATACTTGGGAATTTTATTTGATGGATCCTCGCCTGTGGATTCACACTCAATCACGTTGGACCATAAGATCAAATCTGCCATTTCTCAGACCAAAATCATTTTGCACAAATTCGGAAAATTCACGATCAGCCCGGCCATAACATACTGGAAACAGAAAGTAGTTCCAACTATACTATATGGCCTTGAAACAAAAAAAATTGGTTGTTTAGATAGCTTGCATAAATTGGAGGCAAAATACTGGCGAGCTGTACTACAACTTCCTCAATGTGTCCCAGGTCCCTGGCTAAGATTTGAACTAGGTTTAACATCCTTGAGTGCTGAATACCACTGGAGATTATGTGCCTTGTTTCGGAAATGTCTTATCTGTGATTAATCTGACACTATACTGGCTTCTTTATCCCTCTACATGTTAACATCGGATCATCAATTTGTAAAAGCATGGATGGCTCAGATATTTAACATCTTGGCTAAAATTGATTTGTCTTTAGAAATGCTCATCGACCAACCAAACAAGGCAAAAGAAAAAATGTTCAGATTTGACTGGATTGAAGCAAGAACGAAGTGTCTGTCATATAAAGATTTTGAAATGCTAATCTTTGAACATAAAACCCGTGGAACTCTAGCCCCAAAACAATCGCCCTCTGTGCAACTAAGGTCAACTATTTTACGGCTGCGATTTAACCTCTTTCGAACTAGTGATGTTCTGGCTAGAGGAAAGCTGTTGCCGGTTAATAAAAATTGTTGTTCCTTTTGTGAGACTGAGGGAGTTAGAGAAACACTTCGACATGTTGTATCTGCCTGTCCAGCGCTAACTGAACTTAGAATTACATTTTTGCACCTCATTTATCCTACCTTGGTGAACTAACCCCTGAAACCCGTTGGTCGTTACTTTTGTCCACCAACTCAATGAGTCTTTGTATTGCCACTCACAATTTTTTGGAAGTTATTATGTCAAAACTTAAGGATGTGTCGACCGTGACTTAGAGGTATAAATATGACGACCATCAAAATTGCAGCTGCATGTAAGCATTGGCAAAGTAAATTTGTGAAGGGCCTATTAGCAATTGGTAAAAGAATCTCATACTAAATGAGGATGAGTCTCATATTATATACTAATGTCAGAATGGTTCTATGGGAATTATGGCATGTTTTATGTCTTCCAACTAAAAACATATTGGTTTAGTTAAGTTCCTAATATGTTAGGCCCTTTCTTCTTTCTTTTTTCTTTCAAATTTTATTTTCTTTTTTAAATCTTTTTTAAATTGCTTTCAAATTGTTTCTTATTAGCTAAAATTATTACAATTAAGTCCTAACTGTTTTAGATATTATATGATTTTTACTTATTTGGACTATTTTTACAATGTATTACATTATTAATTGAATGTCACTTGTTAAAGTAAATGCTGAATTTCGTTTGTATTTGTAAATGAATATTGTCCATATATTGAAAAAGTTGTTTATTCAACTATATTCAATAAAGATAAAAAAAAGACTACAATACTGCACATACCCGTACCCGCGTCGTGATTGAGCAGACATTTGGTCTTTTGAAGACACGGTTCCGGTTCATAAGCAGGTCGGGTGGGGCTCTCCTGTACGGCCATGAGAAGGTGGCCAAGATCACCATGGCATGTGTCATGCTGCACAATATGTGTATCAGACGGAATGTGCCACTGCCCCCTGACGTTGAAATGCAACCACCTGATGAGGATGATGATGGTGATGAGGACGGAGGGGATGGGGATGCTGGTCATGCAAGAGGCGATTCCCAGGAGGGACGCGATGTGCGACAGCATCTGATCAACCAAATATTCTGAGACACATGGTTCAACTCTGTAGGATGGCTATGGGTATTAGTGCACTGCTGTCTGTGGTGAAGTGCACAATAGACCCTGTCCCCAATAAAGTACACATACACAATGACGAAGTCCAAGCCTGTGTTTTAACTAGTTTCCGGTGTATTAAGGTATAATGAGCTGAAAAAGTGCATGTCCCCAACTATCCCACCACACTTTACCCCACCTCACCCCCCACAACACTCCCAAAACACCCTTTCCCCCCTCCCCTCACAACACTCCCAAAACACCCTTTCCATCCTCTCCCCTCCCCCCACAACACTCCCAAAATGCCCTTTCTCCCCTCCCCCTCCCACAACACTCCCAAAACACCCTCTCCCGCCTCCTCCCTCCCCCCACAACAACCCCATGTGTGGCTTGCACAATGTTGGTGTCCTGCTGCACACGTGCCACCTAGACCCTGCTGTCGCTAATTCCTATTGCCACAACCACCATTACGAGGTTGGGAGGGTGTGCGTCTCGTGGTGCGCATGGGGCGGCGGCGGGGGCTTGTCTGCCTTGAACTCGCAGATGATGAGGTGGCTGTTTGTCTCTGTGGTGGTGGTGGGAACTAGCGGTCCATCGCGTCCGCTATGCGCGCGTGGGCCTGCCTCAGTTGGACAATCTCCTCGCACAGCCTGTTGGTACAGGCTTCCATCGCCAGCCTCGAGAGCTTAGCAGTCTCCGTGACCTCCCCACCCTGAGACGGGCAGCCTCTTCCACATGCTGCCCAACCAGCACTGTAATGTCCTCCTGGCGCTGCCTGACGGTGGCCAGGTCATGGCCACTGTGGCCAGCTCGTGGTGTGGCTGCTGTACCTTCCCCTATGTCCCGGCCATCAGGTGAGGCCACCGGTGGGCTCCAGCACCCTCCTGTGTTCTCCTCGTCAGACTAGCCATGGATACTGGATCCTGGTGCTGGCCGTGGAGTTGCTTCTGGGCTTCCTGGCGGCTGGGGGTGTGCATTTGCATGGTGAACTCACTGGGGTCCTCCACATCTGACAGCGGCGCTGTGGCAGCTGCCTCACCAGTTGAACTTGTGGCAGCGGGGGGTGGGCACTCCGTGGGTGTAACCTGTGTTGGGGGGTTCACATGAGTGGGTGTGGCAATTGTTGCTGGCGTAGATTGCGGTATTGGTGCAGTGGCGCTCTTGTGATGTTTGCCCCTCTGCAGGTGCTCACTCCTCCCTGTGCCCCTTGATGTGTTGGGGGTGTGCCCTGTCTCCTGTGCCCTGGGTTTTTTCTTGGCAGGGGGAGCCTGAGTCGCTTTGGCAGGTTCTTCGCTGTCGGTATGTGAGCCTGTGGAGGACAAAGAAGGGGATGGCATTGGTGATGGTTCAACGTGCTTCATGCAGATTCAATTCATCATGCTGTTCTGTGCATTGTGACTTCGTTAGTGGGCATTCAGGTCATGGGCCTGTTGAGTGGGTCATCCATGCATGGGTCTGTGTGGCAATTGTCTGTGGTGATGCGTGCATGTGTGTGTGTTGGGGTGTGACACTCACATGGGCAGGGTTGTGTGCATGTATGTTTGTGGCCGCATCCATGAGGTGAATCTGGGCTCACATTGGGGGGTGCCTCACCATTCACAGTGCATTGTTTCATGTGTACACTCACCTCTATCTGATGTTGTGCCCACACCATGCTCCCGACTCCCTCGATGGACTCGACGCCAATCGTGCTGGCGCAGGTCTCCTCCCACTCCTTGAGTTTAATTGGTGAATCAGCGCCACCTCCTGTGGCCATGGCCAGCTTGCGGTTCGCAGACAGTATGCTGCGGACCCGGAGACGGAGATCGTCCCACTGCTTCCTGCTCTCCCTAACGGTGCGGGTGGTGGTGCCCACCGCACTGACTTTCAGGGCGACCTCTGTCCAGATGGCCTTTTTCTGGATCAGGGTTCCCCGCCGCATGTCATTGGCAAATAGGACATCAGAGTTTGCTGCAAGGGTCTCTGTCAGCATTATCAGTTCCTCATTCGTAAATTTCTCTTTACTCTGGCGGTCTATGGTTTTTTATATAGCCTTTGGCATGGTGAGGGGATCCTTGAGGCTTTGGGATGGTGTGGAAACAGGTCCTGGGGGCAGAGGATGGCAAATGATTGTGTTATTAAAGATGGCCGCTGTGCTCTTTCCCGTTCCTGTGCGATGACGCTATTTCCGGTTCCGCTATTTAACGGCGACAGCTATTTGCGTGGTGCAGGAGGTCGGAAGTGCTATCAGCGCTTTTGTCGGTGCTGCTTAGGTTTTTTTTTGGGGTCTTTAGTGGCATGGCGGTAGGGTCATTACCGGCATGGCGCTATGCTCGTGTCCGCGTACTCGTAATGGTACGCAATTAGCGGCCTTGCCAAGGCGGACACGTTAATGGCGCCATGCCGGTAAATGCCGTTTTTTACCGTGTAATGAGGCCTTGTATATTTTCACATATTTGCAAGGTGTTGACTCACAGTTAATTTCCCCTTTTAACAACAAGCTCTCTCTTTCTCTTGGTTTCCGTATTTACAATTGCTTGTAATTGCTTGTAATTTGAATGGCTGCCGATACGCCCTGCTGTCCCCGCTGTCTATGGGTGGACTCACCGGTTCTTGTTGGTGTTCCTGGTGGTTCTTGTTGGCGTTCCTGGATTCTCACACGGTCAGCCGATGCTGGTCTTTTGGTTGGTTCCTTCTCGCAACCGCTTCCTCTTGGCTTTCCCATCTCTGGCAGCTTCTGCTGGGCTGCCTCTTGTGAGTTAGACATGGCTTTCTAACACTTTTGAATGCCCAGGAATCTATTGTTGGCTCATGGCGTTCCCGCAGCGTGTCCTTTTGCGTAGCAGCCTCTTTCTTTTTGTCTCTCAATCCGCACGGAGAGGCGCAGCTCACTCCCGCCAGGAGCAGACCTTGACTCTCTGCTTCTGCTCTTTACATTTTCTGGTCACAGGTATGCATGTGTAACAACTAGAGCGCTCCTTGGGCTTGTAGCCTCCTTCGCTCTGCATTGCTTGGTTCCTCCACCTTGTCCCATTATTTTGGTAATTCTGGGAAAGGAAATCCATTCTTGAAAATGTGCATGATAAACTTGGATAAACGCTCTTTTTCAAGGGCAAGTCAGTCCTGGATTATTGGTTTGTGGAACTGGAGAAGGCGTTTTCACAAGGCAGATCGGAGTTGTAAGGTTGGCCTATGGGTCTTGGAAAAAGGTCTTTACTACCCTTTATAGAGCATGAGGAGATGTATAACAATAGGCCATGAGGATATTAGGTATGCAAGGGTTATCCTCAAGAGAAAATGGGGAACGCAATGTCTCACCCAATGAAGCCGTGACATCTCCCCGGATGTTGTCCCCCCCCCCATGTGATCTTCCCTCATCTAGCCGCCCCCAGGGCCAGGGTCAGGTAGTGGCTGATGTCCACTGGCCACATGGGAGGAGGTCACCGCCAGAAAAACAGTGATGACTCATCAGATTCATCACACTGTCTTCTGTACGCCCTGGGAAACCCCATAATTACATAGAGCTTCACGAACCACAAAAACCAAACTCTATAACGTAAATGGAAAAAGTGAAAGACAAAATCCAGCTTTATTAACATACAAATAAAGTAGGGACAGCAAACGAGCATAAAGGTCGTCGCTCTCAGCATGATTATCAAAATCAACAATTTATATACTACGAATGTGTCATCAACAGCGTCCTCATACACACAGTTATCAAGGGGATTGGTTAAGTGGATTGACTACATATAAATTATGTAAGGGTTAAACATCTGATTGGGTAAAAACCATCTGATGGATACTCCTACGAGCACCTCTAAATTGATGATACTAACATCCGGGTTTTGATTGGTTGGCTTTCTCCTGACCAACCTTGGATAACTGATAGGTTGTCAAGACATGAGTAGGGGGAGGGAGGTCTATGGATTGTTTTCCTTTAATTAAAAAGATACCATCCCTTATTTGTAGGCCATGAGCCAGGGCGATTCTTCTGTAGTTGGCCTTTTACAGCGTCTGGTGTCTGGGAAGTTCCGTGAGGAGTTAGGCAAGTGTCCTATCTGCATTTGTTGCTAATGAATAGACTGTGTTCTTCAATTATGGGTCACGTGTGATGAGGCCGCGCTTGGAATTATTTCACCCTGTTTTTATTGGGATTTTAGCTAAGAATGCAAGTGTTATGTTTTTGTCTACCACTGGGGATACTCTTGATGTATTCCCCTTGGAGTATGTGGGCTTATAATTATCCTGCATGTTGCTTACAAAGACTGGTTGTTCTCTTAATTAATCTAAGAATATATGACTTGGATCTTGGGAACCGTGATCTCGTGTTCTCTCTGAGACGTTCAGGCCCTCCCTAATTTCTCAGTAACCTTGGCTTTGTTTGCTTAGCTATTGTCTGAGCTCTGCATTGATCTGTATTTCTGTAAATTCAGCATTTTGAGCTCTCGAGAATCTTTGAGGTCTTTCTGTTTAATTAGAAGCATTTTGCAGCTTCATTTAGGAAAAGACTACTGCCCATTAGTGTTGTGTTTCTATGGTAGTGAGAAATATACACGTGTTGTTTGTTACATTCAGCTCATGTTTGTGTTCTTCATGTCTTATGGATGGCGTGTTAATATTCCTCATGTATAAATGCATATATTTTTATTTCTTTTATTTTATGGTTTAGAGAACTTAACCTTTAATGCGTATATAACCTACTGTTCACATTCGTCATGGTGAGTGAACATTTGCTTTGTGTCTAATGCATGCACATGTAATGTTGTAACGTTAATTTGCTTTTACTTGTGCCATCCTTAGTTTGAATTGTGTTAATCTCCTGCTGTACCTGCCTGGGATAAGGGCAGTACAGTTGCCTTAGTGAGTAATATTTCTCACCTGTGCGGTAATGGGCTAAGGGGAGGGGCAATAGTTATGGATGACTTAACCATCTGCCTCTCAACATTCCCCCCTCTGGTCGAGTCCTCAACCACACTCTCCTGCATGCCCTCCCCTGCATACTACTCCTTGGGCATCCATACTTTGGTCATCCCCCCTCAGGGTGCCATTGTGTCTGACATGTTTGCCCACACTGCAGGTCATGTAGCGGCATTACCCATTGGAATCACAATATATCCAGTGCTTGGTGTAATTGTGATGGTCCTGAGGACAAGTAAACATTGATACTGGAGAAGTGATAGTACTTTCCAATGCCTGGGTACGAGGCAAGTCCTCTGTCTGGGTATACTCATGTATGTGAGAGTTCAGGTTTATTACTATTTCCATTCAAACTGCCTCTGTGGTAGCCTTTTTGCAACCGTTTAAAGCCAGTAGTATTAATAATATTTTGAATGCATTAGCTATCCAAGAGAACAGTTAGTGAAACCTGCCATCGATATCAATTTCTTCCATCTCCTCCACCATTTTTGTGTGCGATTCTGTTAAGGTGGTTATGACCTCTGTGAGGGTTCCACTCACCCCATCCTGGGCGGGTATATAAATATGTGCAGCAAGAAGGCCCCATTTTTGCGCACATGCCACCTTCCATGGCCATCAGCAGATAGAGAACATACCAGTTCTGGATGGTCATAAGTCGTTTTGCCTCTTCAATGTCATTAAAGCCTTTCACGGTTGCATTTATTGATTAAAACAACTCACATCTTGTTATTTGCATCAACTTTGTATTTGCCGCTGACTGCAACCCAGGAATAAATACTGACGAAAAGAACATTGCTGTCTTGATGAATAATTTATGCTCATCTGGTATATTGTGAGAGGCCCCTACTGATTTGACTGAGAAATAATTTCCCCTCCTTCTGTGTTTTATTGTTATTGTTATTGTTATTTTGCATTTATATAGCGCCTTATATACCATTGGTATGGTCTGAAGGCGCTGGTAGGTTGAACGCCCTTGGGAACCGAAGTTCATATTAGTAGAGAGAGAGAAGAGAGAGTCAAAAAGGTGCGTGTGAGCACCAGGTATGTGTACAGCTCGTGCAGTATCAGTGTAATAGCTGCTTTCTAGCGGTAGGTGTGGTGGTTGAGAGGTCAGGAGTATGTGTTCGTTCTCGCAGGATTAATCCAGATCGGATGTGGCTGCGTTAGGCCTGAGGAGAACGCCTTGCTGGGGGGTGTGTAACCAGCAGTGATTATTTAGAATGATGTGGAGTGAGCAGCGAATGTTGATATGAGAACAGCTATACCGAATGGTGTCATAGTATCTCTGTGTTCTAGTTGAGTGGTGATGTAAGGAGAGAGTCAGCGTGTTGGTGAGATATGATGGGTTTCATGCCCTTTCAGAGACTTCTAATTCACAGGGAGGTTATTGGGGACACTTCTAAATTCAACTTCATAGAGAGGCTATTGGGCACATTTCTAAATTCAACATTTCACAGCTATTGGGTGCACTTCTGAATTCAACTTTCTAAATGTACTTCTAAATTCAACTTTCCACAGAGAGGCTATTGGGCACACTTCTAAATTCAACTTTTCACAGAGGAGCTATTGGGTAACTTCTAAATTCAACTTTCTACAGAGAAGCTGTTGGGTACACTTCTAAATGCGACTTTCTAAATGTACTTCTAAATTCAACTTTTCGCAGAGAGGCTATTGGGCACATTTCTAAATTCAACTTTTCATAGAGAGGTTATTGAGCACAATTCTAAATGCAACATTTCACAGCTATTGGGTACACTTCTAAATGCAACTTTCTAAATGTACTTCTAGTTTCAACTTTTCACAGAGAGGCTATTGGGCACATTTCTAAATTCGACTATCCACAGAGGAGCTATTGGGCACTCTTCTAAATTCTACTTTTCACAGGGAGGCTGTTGGGTACACTTCTAAATTCGACTTTCCACAGAGAAGCTATTGGGTACACTTCTAGATGTACTTCTAAATTCAACTTTCCACAGAGAGGCTATTGGGCACACTTCTAAATTCAACTTTTCACAGAGAGGCTATTGGGTACATTTCTAAATGCAACATTTCACAGCTATTGGGCACACTTCTAAATTCAACTTTCCACAGAGGAGCTATTGGGTACACTTCTGAATTCCACTTTTCACAGAGAGGCAGTTGGGCACTCTTCTAAATTAAACTTTCCACAGAGAAGCTATTGGGTACACTTCTAAATGTACTTCTAAATTCAACTTTTCACAGAGAGGTTATTGGGCACACTTCTAAATACTACTTTTCACAGAGAGGCTATTGGGCACATTTCTAAATTCAACTTTTCATAGAGAGGCTATTGAGCACAATTCTAAATGCAACATTTCACAGCTATTGGGCACACTTCTAAATTCAACTTTCCACAGGGAGGCTATTGGGCACATTTCTAAATTCAGCTTTTCATAGAGAGGCTATTGAGCACAATTCTAAATGCAACATTTCACAGCTATTGGGCACACTTCTAAATTCAACTTTCCACAGAGAGGCTATTGGGTACATTTCTAAATTCAACTTTCATAGAGAAGCTATTGAGCACAATTCTAAATGCAACATTTCACAGCAATTGGGCACACTTCTAAATTCAACTTTCCACAGAGAGGCTATTGGGCACATTTCTAAATTCAACTTTCCACAGAGAGGCTATTGGGCACATTTCTAAATTCAACTTTTCATAGAGAGGCTCTTGAGCACAATTCTAAATGCAACATTTCACAGCTATTGGGTACACTTCTAAATGTAACTTTAGGGTGTGAGACCTTCTATTTCTTAAGTGTGCATCCATTTGGGGCAAATCACCCATCTGTACTTCTTAGTTGGGCCTTTTTTGGTCAGACATTTGTGTGCAATGCATAGTGTTTTAAAGATAATTCTTTCTTTGACCGGAAGCCAGTGAACGTCCTTCCTTGTCTTGGAAATGTTGTCTGATATTTTTATTCCTAAGGCTGCTCTTACGACTTTATTTTGCAGTAGTTGCTTGTTGGAGAGGTTGGTATTGGATGTGCCTAGTAGTAATACATTGCAGTAATCCAATTTCGATAATACTAGGGCCCTGGCCAAGTTAAGGCTGTTTGCTGGGGTCAGAAATTGTCGACAGAGAGCAATAAGTTTAGAGGTATAGGCCGTGGAGGAGGCAAGTGCATTAATATGTTTAGTCATAGTAAGACTGGCGTCGAGGTAGACTCCTAATGTTTTCACTTGCTGGAATAAGAGTGCCATCGATATTGATGGCTGAGTAGTCTGGGTGGAGAGCCGCTTTTTTAGCTGGGGATCCTACGATGAGGACTTCTGTTTTCTCATCATTGAGGCAGAGACTATTTAGTGCCATCCAGTGTTGGATGATGACGTATATTTTGTTGATGGTTGCAGTATCCTGGTCATAGTTACCTGTGAGAGGTATGAGGATCTGGGTGTCATCCGCAAAATTGGTGTAGATGACACCCATGTCTAATGCTGAAAAAAGGAGCTTGGTGTAAGCGTTGTACAGAGTGGGGGAAGAGACATGATCCTTGGGGCACTCCTATGGGAACTGGGATGGGGTTGGCCGCTTCTTTGCCTATGGACACTCAACGTGCGATCGGTTAAGAAGGATTTCACCCATGCAGTGGCTTCACTGGAAAAGTTGAAGTCCCGAGTGAGTGAGGTGCATAGTTTATCAAGGTCCACCAGATCAAATGTTGCAGAGAGGTTCAACAGCAAGAGGATGCAGAGTTTCCCTGAATCTCTAACAGCATCCATCTGGATTTTTAGGTCCAAAAGTGCTGTTTCTGTACTATGGTTCGGCCTAAAGCCGGATTGTCTGGTGCCAAGGAGCTGATGCGATTCCAGGTGAGTTTGGATTTGATTGTAAGCTAGTTTTTCAATGATTTTGAGTAGGAATGGGACTGTGGTTGTGGGGTGATAATTAGTCGGAATAGTGGGGTCTAGATTTGTTTTTCGTAGAAGCTGGGTAACCCAGGCTTCTTTGATGCAGGCTGGAACTGTATTAGAATTGAAGGAGGGGTTGACAAATTTGGTGATGGTGGGGGTCAAGGTGGAGGCACATGCTTTGACTAATTTGGCTGGGACAGTGTCTCCTTTGCAATTAGAGGCTTTTAATTTGGAGATAGTGTCAAATAAAAGTTCTTGGGTGACAGGTGTGAAATGGAATAAGGGATTAGGGTTATCGCTGGTGGTGGGGGGGTTGGAGGTGAGGGTATTTGTATCTGCTAGTAGTAGTCTTTTGGTAATTTGTTTGTTCTGGAGCACAGCAATTTTGGAGGCAAGTGCAACTTGTATGGTAGTACACCATTCCTTACTGGTGTTAGTGGGTTTTCTAGTTCTCTAAGGATAGAGAAGAGTTCTTTAGAGTCTGATGCTGCATTGCTGATGCAGGCATTGTAGGAATTAGCTTTGTGGGAGATGATGGCTGTTTTGTAGGTTTTGTTGGCATCCTTAAAAGCTTTGGCCGAGTCAGGGGTGTGGTGTTTACTGTGGGCGTGTTCAAGAGAACGTTCCTTCCTTCTTAGGGCGACTAGTTCTCCGTTAAACCAGAGGTTGGCTTTTTAATTGACACGTCGCGTTTTAGTTGTGATAGGAGCTACTACATCGATAGCGATGGAGAGGCATTTGTGGTAATACTTGCCAATGGCAGTGGGATCGTTACTGAAGATTGAGTGAGTTTCTAGTGTTTTGTTTAGAGTGATGTCAAAATTCTCTACAGTGAGCTTCCTGGGATTTCTGCTTTCAATGGTGTCCATTATTTTGGCCTTGGGAGGGCAGGGATCATCACTCATGAGAGTGAATTCTATGCGGAAATGGTCTGTCCAGCTAAGTGGAGTAATTGGACCTATGGTGATTTTGGTGTTGAGGGTGAGGATCCAATCAAGGGTTCTGACCTTGATGTGCGTGGGAGCATTGACAAGTTGGCTGAAGTTCATGTCTTTTTAGTGCGAGGTGAAGGGCAGCTGCTTTAAGGTTTTGGTCATCATTGAATCCAAGATATGTAGAGCATAGCAGTCCAATCCTCATGGTTGCAGGACCTCGTTTCGCCCTTCTACTAGTTTTTCGCAATTTTCAGTGAGAATTATATTACTTAAAATTCTATAACTTTACACATGTGTATAGATTATTATTAGGCATATTAGTATTACATTTGACGGTGAAATCCTGTACACTTTCCTCAGAATATCTACTTCTTTGCCACTTCTGTTCCCAACATGGCAGTGAAGTCTATGACGTCTTAAATTAAAGCCTATAAAATCACATTTAAACTCTTAACCTTTTATATTGTCTGCGAACTCCTGTTGCACAGATATATGGGAATAGCTTCTAAGGTTGTTCTTGAGTTGGCTCTGAAACTCCCAGCAGAAGTCGCGAGGCGGTGCGATTTCCTTTTTCACATCTTCGTGTCCCAGATTTCCATTGTAAGAAGCCTCAGCCCAGACTGAAGTCTGCCAAGGTAGCACTTAGCACTTGTGAGTCCGACAATCTACTGTGAGGGGCCTTCTGTTGCTAGCATCCTCCAAGCAGAAACATGTTTTGGGCTGATTTCCCCCATGTAGCCATTGCTTTATAATTCCTTATCTTACTTATTTTTGTCCTGAATCAGAAGAAAGCCTGCTGAATAAAACCTCCCATAGATATATTTCACAGCACAATCCCCTTTCACATTGCTAGCAAGGATTAGTTTTCCACATGTGTACTTTAAAAACTGGCATTTTCTTCGTTGGTTTGCAAAAACCCATTTTGACACGTGTGAAAGCTTGCATTTTTCTTCCAAATTCAGTTTTTCCATCTGACTTCCCAATATAGTTTTGCAGCCATAGTTAGTTTGTGGTAGGCAGCAATTTGTTTGAACACAGATGCACTGAAATTGACATAGGTCCAGAGGGCTGGAGTTTCTTTGAATTATTGATCTTTGACACTTTGTCACTCAAAAAGTAAAGCGTTTCCCGTGCGGCTGAAAATGAAGTTTCTTTATATTACCAGGTTTGGCGTGAAAGAGCCTTTCATTCAGGGATCATACTTTCTTCTGCTGAAGCACAATGGGGTATGGATGGGCATGGCAAAGCTTTATTAATAACAGTAATCTGATGAAAAACTGATGAAAATAGCATCAGAGCAGCATTCTTTTTAATTTGAAATATTCCCTTTTTCAATTAGAACATTTTGTTTTTGCACGCAGCAGAGCAGTGCAGCTTTGATTCGCTTCTTTTGGGTGCACCCCAGAACACAATGGCACCTTTCTCCGTGTGCTCCCTGTTCCTACTCGCCCATTTTTGTTTGGCAAGGTGGTGCAGCCATCCTTTTGTCGCTGCAAGGCACAGTTTTTGACGCTATGGTGCCCAAAGGAGCCAGCAAAGCCTGGTTATGGAGAAGAATTCTGTTGAGCGGGTTAATGTAGCCCACAACTTCTACTGGTTCAGTCTGGATTGCTTGTGCCTTGCACCCCATCATTCCTTCATCCCAACCATCAGAGGTAAATAAATGCCCATATATAAGTAAATGGGTCTTTCCCAGCACTCCAGTGTCCCAGGCCTTTCTCTCTGAGACATTTATGCATTGTAATAGCATGTTATGTGTTTATTTATTTATTTATTGGACAGCCGTATGGCGCCAATACACAAGTGTTTCCAGGTGCCACAAGACAAGATGGGGGAGGAGAACATGGAAGAAAGTAGAACAATAACAAACGGTTATATTGGCGTTGTGACAATCCTACAGTGCAAGTGCAAGACAAGGTGGTACGTGAAGGGGTTGGGTTAGAGAGAGAAGTCCAGGAGTCGGGTGCTCAAATGAGGGGGGGTGGGGTGGGAAAAAGGGAAGGGGATGGAGTGTAAGTGCGGTGGACAGGGTGGACCAAGTTAGGGTTAGTCCGGGGAATGGAGCCCCGTGGGCAAGGGATGCTGGAGGGACTGGTAGGGGTGGTGGTCTGGCCCCTGTATGACTCTGAAGGGACCAGGCCCCAGTCGCAGCGGCAGAGGGAACGTTAGCAAGGGAGGTATTTAAGGAGGGAAAGCTGAATGTAGAGCGATCCCAGGACCCAGACAGCCTTCTTGTCTGTTACTATAACTTCTCCTTTATTTATGTATTGCATCACCTTGTTTTTCCTCCAAGGATCATCCATCGTACCATACATTTTTATGTAGCTATCTTCATAAGGGAACGCCTTTTTTGACCTCCATCCATCGCAAGGTGGCACATTTTCCTTGGAATTGCCCATTAGTCGTGTAAAGTGCTAGGCGTATTAGGCAGTGTGCTCTATGTGCTGGTATCGCTGTGGCTACAAATGTCCTGGAAGCGCTCTTGGCCCAGGGGGTAGGAGGGAACACACATAAACTCTCATCAGACGTCTCTCTCCCTACTTTGCTCATGTGTTGGGACCACACATTTTTAGCGATATGGACATAATCAGAAATATATTTATTCGGATTTCTGGAGTTGTCTAGCACAATTCTTGTCAGTCTTTTGATCTGTGTGCTTACTATAAAGAATTCATTTGTTGCTATTTCACTTGTCACTGTAATAGTGATAGTGCTCTACACTGGTCTGGCTTTATGGTAAAGGACCAATTCTCCCCAATGCCGTAAGAATAATAAAATAAAGACTACAAAATGCAAAAAAGGTTTGCCCTGAGCCTTATGGCTAATGTGTCCAGCTGTTGCAAATAACTAGGAATGTTATTCCTCCTTAAACAGCCCCATTCTTTCCACCAGGAGGAAGTCCTTGTTAATCTCTTCAAGGAGCAAATGTTCACAGGAAAAATCATGCTAATATTGAAAGAAAGAGCCTTGCGAAAACCAGTTATGATTTTTAAGGCAAGAGTTATGTTCCAAGCTCGTAGAAAGGGATAAGTGTAAATCAAAGAAGACAAAACAAAAAATGATGATCGGAAGAATTTGTTATTCCTCCCCATCAGTATTTTATGCTTGCATAGTTGAAATGATGTTTGCTGAAGTGTGTGTGTGTCTGTGTCTGTGTCTGATTGCTTGTCTTCATGGACCTGGCCTGGACTCTTCTCTACTCTTCTTCACCTTCAAGATCAGGGTTGGCAGGCGGGGAGGTCTTTCCTTTGTAGAATTTGACATCACAGCCATCACATAACATAACACAGTAGCTACATTCTCTGCATCAGTGTGAGCTCGCGTGAGAGGAGCAAGTGGTGTGTGCATTCAGCAACCTGTCATCAGTTAATGTGATGGTGTAGAGCTGGGCTGATTCCGTAATGCAAATAAGGATAAAGAAAGGCAATGGAGACCACCTTTTTTTAGTGTAACCTTTTATCTTGTCAATTTGCTTTTCTTTTTAAAGGCTGTTGAGGTGTTCACAAATGCCATTTTATTGTGGGTGATAAGCGGATGAGAATGTATGCCTAATACCCAACAGAATAGTGATGTGCTCAAATACTTAATTTACAAAATGCGTTCTATTGTCAGATCGCAGCACTTTGCACACTCCTCACCTTGGGAAGACCTCACATACAAGGAGCTTCTCAGCACATGTGGCATCTGGATGTGTGCATGGACCTGCTTCGATCTATCGGGAAAAGGGACAAATGTCTACTAGCATATATCTATAGCCGTTAACAATTGAAGCATATCTACATAGTCTATGTGCAAATGCTGAAATGGTCCAGTAAGACAAGGTATTGCTCCTCTCACTGTTCGCAAGGTATGGCAGCCCTACATTTCTGGCTCAGGCAATTTACAGTGAAATCTGCGACATGTTCTGCCACATTTGGGACAAACCTCTCCGCTGAGATCACGACTGCAAGATACACTGTTGATGAGTGTGCTGGGTGGTGCAATTGGTCTAATGTTACTTTAAGCAGCCCTAAGGAATTACTGGTTTTCCCAGTGCTGTCCTGCCACCACATTGTATCTATGGGGGACAATGAGCACCCCCTTTGTTTCCATAACTCTTCCTCGTCTGGTGGTGCTCTTCCCTGTAATTCTGCTATTTGTGTTATTTATTAATTTATTTTGACACTTATATAGCGCACCTAACCCAGAGGTATCTGGGCGCTTGTACTTATGATGATGGCTACAGTAGATTACTATGTAGAATGGTTACAAATGTGGTTAAAATAGTTACAAGTGCTAATAAGTCAAGTCGGGTTACATGGTATAGAGTGGGCCATTATGCAATTCAGTGCACCTGCTGCAATGCCATATAGGATAGCTACATGGTCAGAACAGGTAAGTTACATTACAGTTAGGCCAGCTTGCAGAGCTCACCTCATGTTACAGGGACTGCAGCAAACACACAGGCAATAGGTCAAAGCAGGTACATTACAGGAATAATCAGGCATATGGGTAACGCAGGGCGACATGGTAGAAGTAGAATCCGGGTACAGCGCAGGGCTGTGAAGGTCATAATAGGTAATTGCAGGTAAATATGAATCAAATGCAGCGCAGGTCTGTTGGAATAACTGTCACAACCCTCACCCAAAACCCCCTCTGGCAAACCCATTGGCCAGATGGAGTCAGGACTCGGGCCTCTAGAGCCTGGCATCCTCTTCAAAAGCCCTCATGGGGCCAGTCCTGGCTCCTATGGCGCCAAGCTTATACACCATGAAAAACAATGTGCTTGGGAACTACTTTAGTGTATTGTCAGCCAACATGGAGGCATCCACATAGCTTGGTTCCGAAGAACCAAGCTATGCGGTCTAGTGTTTTGGGTGTGGTAGCCTAGGGACTACTTTACCTGGACTATTTTGTTGGGGCTATTTAAACCACACCCGAGCAAGACAACACGCTTTGCGTTACTTTCCAGCTTGCAACGTGACGCTCACAGTGTCCAGCTATTCCCTCGAACCTCGGAGAAGCAGAACTTGCAAGGAGACAAAAGGAACATCATTAGCAGCAGCATCTTACCTGCAGTCTTCATCTTTAAACACTCACAGCTACTGAGAACAGCTTCCTCGAATCTGCATGCCTCCTGGACAGAACAACCTGAAAGAGGAAGATAGAGGCAACATTAAAGAAAGCAGTAGAGACATTTACAAATTACGAACTGCTCAAAAGGCTTACCTGGCTGGTCGCCTCTCGGCTGGCACCACTCTGGACATTCCACTCGCGCTGAAGAACACCATGGTGTGTGCACGTGTGTACTTATTCAGTGCAGTCACAAATATAGATATTTTAGGAATATATACTGCTCTTTTTGCTTCAAGGTCGGTGGTCTTGTTGCTGCAAGAAATCAAATCTGCACCTCTGTGTGCACTGCGCACTTCATCACATTGATGGTTGATTCGAATTGGGGTGAGTCTAGGAGCCTGTCCGATAGCAGCGCTGTTTTGCTTTTCAAACATATATCTTTTTTAGCACCGGTACACTGAATGAAATTCCTTGAACGCAGGTAAGCAATGATTCACACATACACACTCAGTTGTGTGGTAAATTAGCTCTTATACAGCTATTTATTCACAAAAGACACACATAAACGAATAAACTGCAACAGAAAAACAATCACATAAAATACAGTAATCTAAAGAAAATACACCAGCGTTGGTGCAACTTTAGCGAACATCCTCCTCTTGCCAGAAGCGGCCGGAAAACCCAACAGCCAGGTACAGCGATCACAGCAGTCAATAGGGCCGGAGCAAAGCGTCCCCCCTTCCGAATGAGGCTTTGTGTCTGACCCTCGCAGAGTCCTGCATTTTAAACCTTCCGCAAAGGCTGGGTGGCATTTTCTTGAAACCTCTGGCCTGCGCCTCTGCTCGTTGTCGGCTCCCGGTATGCCCCTGGCCGGAGTGACCTAGGTTAACCTCAAGGAGCAGAGTGCTTCCCTTTCTCAAGAAAGCAGCAAAAAACAACTCCGTAACTCATCCTCAACTTTGACAATGTCCATGGCAACCTTATCAGGTACTAGCCTGTACCTGCGGATCTCAGTCTTTTTGTGCACAGTGTCCTTGGATGAGCAATGCAACCCCATTCTAAGCGATGAATAAAGCTGAAAACATGTTTTCCAGTGAAATAATGCTAACGATGCAGAAAATATGTTTATAGTTCACCACAAGTGCAGTTTTAACTGAGGGATGGAGCGAATGTCCGTATGGCTCCGAGTGCATCGGAATGCACTGCGCACCAGCGCCATATTTTAGCTCAAAGTATTACAGGTGCATGCTGCACTGGTGTGCCGTCTGTGTATAAAAAGCAGCGCCTCTTCCAACATGGCAGTCCTGCATATACTGTTGATGTCAAGTATGCAAAGTCAAAATACGCTGTTCCTGCCTCATCTTCATGTGCTTCAAGCGCCAAAATCAGCACTACCAATTGTGCTGCTTGTGCTGAGAAATGAGCTGGTAATCTTACACTTATCAAAGTCTCAAAGCTATCATTCAGTTCTGCTTTTATTACAGCTGTCCCACTGTGCTGTTCGCCCGTGCTCTGGTCTATTGACGAGGACCCGTCAATGAAGAGAATTGTCCCTCCTCCTAGGGCATTTTCTTTGACATGTGGTATCTCATCATAATAGGTAGTGGACTTAGTGCAATCATGCATGTTGTCTTCTTTCTTTAGTGGTTGTGCTGTAAATCTAACAGGATTAACCACTCAACACCTAACAATTTTGACTGATGGGTTGGATATAATTACTTCATTCCCGGAGGCTTTCTGTGTGGCCAGTGTGCTTTTGGGCTTTTCAAGGATGGCAAATGGGGCATTCTCAACATATAATGTAACTGTGCATACCATGGTTATGCTAGAAGATTTCTCAATCTCAAAGGCTGCTAACGCCAATGATTGTTCTCATGGGTAATGTCCTCTCATTATTGGATCTAAATCCCACTGTAGAATGCTAGAGGCTTTTGTCCCATGGTAGCTCTCTGGGCGAGGACAGTTGTCATCACTGCTCCATTTGAATGGGGAAATTAAAAATAATTCTGCATTGTAATCAGGGATATCTAACACAGGAGCTGTGCAAATTGCTAACTTCAATTAATCAAAGGCATCTATCATCTCCCCTGGCCAGGCTATACCACTGTTTTCGCTCTGTGTCTCCTTGTGTCCTTTTAGGAGTGGCCTTACATATGTGCTGTAGTTAAACACCCACGCTCTGCAGTAATTGCAAAGGCCTAAACATTGCTGTAATCCTTTCACTGTCTCTGGTATCAATGTTTTCATTATTGCTTCTGCTGTTTTAGCTGTAACTTTCCTTCCTTCATTTGATATTAGCTGACCTATGTATAATACGTCTTACTGCCAATATTGTATTTTCTCTTTGTCAACTTTGTATCCCTTCTCTGCCAGTACTGTGGTCAGTTTTCCAGAGTTTTTCCAGCACTCTTCTTCTGTTTTTCTGCTCACTAAGATATCATCTACATATTGTTACTGTACTATCAAGTTGCACATTTCCCAAGTCCATCTGCAGCACCCGGTTTAGGACCATGGGGGACTCATAGTACCCCTGAGTTGATGAGTATGTTTTAGTTTAATTCTGTGGTAAGCGAACGCGGTGAAGTATTGGGAATCTTCATGCAGGGAGATTGAAAAGAAAGAATTCTTTAAATCAGTCACTGTAAAATATTTAGCTTCAGGTGCAATGTTACATTATATTGTGGCTGAGTTCAGAACCAATGGGAACTCTGCCTCAACAGTATTGTTCAGAGGGTGCACGTTCTGAATAAATCTCCATGATCCCCCCTTTGTTGCCTTTTTTACTGGGAACACAGCTGTGTTGCATGGGGATTCTGGTGTCACTAATATTCTTTGTTGCATCAATTCGGCACTGGTGTCATAAATACCTTAGTCAGCTTCTTTCGACATGGTTTATTGTCTCACTCGAGGTAAAATGGCTCCTTGTTTTAATTTAATTTGGACTGCCCCATCTCCTTTAACTAGACCAACGTCCTATGGGCTGCTCGTCCACAATGTGCTTGGTACTTGTGCCAAATCTTCCTGGAGAAAAGACGTTACCTCATTGAATGTCACAAGAGAAAAAGGTATCGCCCTATTTTCAGTTTTCAGCTGATATGTGAGATGTATTCATTCATTTTTTTTAATCATTTGTATAGCACCTTCCACCATTATTATGGTCCCTATGCGCTGTTGGTTGAATGTCCTCGGACAGCCCAGAGCCCAAAAATGTGCGCGAAATTGGGAGCTGCTATTATGCCTGGGTGCATTTCAGCCATTACAGTTATGTGAGTGTGGCCAACACCCTGCTAGTCACCCATGTCTGAATGGCGTGTGGATGGGTGCAGCCGACGTATACTATGAACTAAAGGGTTGGATTGTGTTTAAGACGATAGCTATGTGGAAGCTACAATTTGAATTTTTGTTGTCAAAGATAGCTTCCTCCTTATGGCAGAGGTATTGTGCAAAAGTGTTTGTGTTAAATGTGAGTGTGAGGAGGGAGCCTGTGCCTTCCCCTAAATTGCAAAGGTGCAGTGTGCGAGAGGAGAAAAAAGGGTTAGCTGTACAAACAACAAAGTTTACATCCTGATTCCATCTATGTACATAGAGCAGTGCTACGTTGCACAGATCTAAGTGCTAAAAGAATACAACATCCCCATCCTCTGAGAGGATCTTGGAGTGAATAAATTGCCATCAATAGTTCCTTCTTGTGCGAACATGGCCCCCTTTCATGTTTTCATGCACAGGTCTCCCCCTTCATCAAGTGCATTCGAGTTAAGAACAGTGCCGACTGCGAGGGAGGGATCGGATGAGTCTGAATGTCATCTTCCTCGTTGATCAGAAGTAGTTTTCTGAAGGAGCATTTTCAGTGCGTGGCATTGTCCACTCTCCAAGCGCCTATATGAATGCGGTACCCAGCCCACTTGTCAATGTTTTTCGCGTGAGCAAGACACTAATTACCTTATTGGGTCCTCTGTAAGGGGTTTGCGGCACCCAAGTCCGGGTTAGAGGTGACAGAGCACAGAAGATGAACAGATGGGACTGCTAGCTGAGGGAGGGACGGGGGGACGGTATTATGCAAAGGTTGACTGCTGAGTTAAGCTTGTGTGCGAGGGGCATGCAATGGGCATAGTAATGGGGGGCTCAGGATGTGGGAGGGAACAGCCAGGCTTTGAGGGTTTTTCTAAGGCCAGGCGATCCTCTATTAGGTACAGAGCGAGGGGGAGGGAGTTTCAGAAGGTGGGTGCGAGGATGGAGAAACAGACACCTTCTAGTTAGGAGAACTTGTAGGGGGGCTACCAGGAGGTGTGCCGGGCCTGATCTTAGGATTCGGTTTGGGCGGTTGCATGCAACCTTGTTTTCGAGGAATTCAGGGCCTTTCTTGTGGATGGCACAGTGGTAATGCACGTGGCTTTGAAAGAGGCTCATTGGCTGATGGGCAGCTATGGAAGTGTCCTGAGTGCGGGGGAGATGTGTTCTCTAGAGGAGAGTGCGAGGAGGAGTCTTGCTGCACAGTTTTGAATCCGTTGGATGTTCAACATCACCTCGTCATCTGAGTAGTCCTATTTAAACAAGTCATCGGTTAAGTCAGTCAATCTGTGCCCTATGGCTTATCTCCAATTTGCCCCTTCCTCATCAACTCAGTGTAAAAATACTCTCTTATTCCCTCACAATTGCTGCTTCTAATTCAGTTGTATTTATCTGCCCTACCTCCAAATGCATGGGTACTTCTGCTTGAAACAAACATTCTGTAGGTAACCGCAATAGTCTGTCGTGTATTCTTGGAAGCAATGCTTACAATATGCGTACCCCATAAAGGAATACTTCCGGGTCTGATGGTACGCCCCTTTATGCTTCCTGCCCTATGGCTACCCCAAGTATTGGTTCCTCTTGTGAGTCTGGTGTAATCAATATGATGGAACACATCAAGTATTTCTGTAGGCTGTCCTATTGTGGGTACATGTCCAATCCTGTGTCAGTGAAAGGATTCCATCCCACTACTCCCACATCCCTTATATTATTCTAGGTGTGGGTGACTGCAGCAATATGCTTGCATTCCATGGTATAACTGCATTCTGTTGTGCTCGTGCCTTGGTCTGTATTGGTGATTGCTGTAACTGCATCAGGGGTCGCTGTGTATGCATTGGTGCTTCTTTTGTTTGGGGTGGCATCACTTCTGCGTCTGCTGTATTACTGGCACTTGTGTCTAATACTGCTTGTGATCTTGGGCATAATATTCATGTGACTCTGCGCTATATGGTGGGGGTATGCTGTCCCCCTCTTGGATCTGCTGTTTGCCATTTCTGGCGTATTCCTCCCTCCCCTGCTTCTGCATTCGCATGAGATGTGCCCCATCTTCTTCCATGTCCATCATTGCTGTGTCTGTCCTCCACTTCTAGATTGCCCCCCCATTAAACCCTCCTCTTTGTGGAACTTGAAATCCAAATCATCTGCCCATGGGTGCGAACGCTCGCCCCCATAGGAAATAACTATGCTCTTCACTTCCTGCAAAATTCCTGTTAGCTGCTGGCTGGGTCTGCTGTGGCCCTCTACAGCCCCTCCCACTGAGAATTTCAACAGTTTCTTTGGAACTACTCTTACTTCCTCAATCTTCCTGTCCTCAATTTTCTTTCTGTTTTTCTCTTGCTTTAACTGACAATGGTGAACAATCGTCAGTTGACTCTCCGCCCAAGGTTTCCTTTCCATTCCCACAATCTTTTTCAATTGTCTTTGTACTTCCTCAGGAAGCCCCTGGCATAAAATGTGATAAAAGATAGTTAGGTTTTTATCTTTTCCTGAATATCCTGAATATACATTGTTGGATCTTCGTTCGCTCTCATTTTACGAGGCATAGTAGTGCTCATGTCTGACAAGTCTGGGTATTGAACCCTTAGTGCTCTCGCTATACGTTAGCTTCACATTTCAGTTTGGAAGCATCGGGAGATTGGAAACATTTATGACCAGGCACTGAGTTGGTTCCAGTCCTTTTTGTCAGACCAGGAACAACGGGTCAGACTGGGTGGGTTTCTTTCAAACTCCCTGCCACAGGATTGTGGAGTCCCGCTGGGATCCTCTCTCTCCCCCTTCTCTTCAATGTATATCTTAGGGCATTGATGGACATATTGATGAGGAAGCACAAAGTGAAATTCCATTCTTACGTGGATGATACCCTTAGAAGGTGGAGGAGACATTTCAGACGGTCGACGATCTTGCAAGAAGTCAAAGGATTGATGTCTTCAAATTGGCTCTTCCTGAATGCTGGAAAAACAGAAGTAGTAGGCACCTAGGACCGCCTTGCATTTTTGGCTCACACCTATCATTGCCACCCACCCCCAACAAATGTGGGATGTATTTGCCAGGAAGATCTGGGGAGCAAAGCGCAGGTGAGCGCCAAGGTGCAGTCTGTTTTTAGCACCTTGTGCCTCCTCAGACAGGCTCTCCCGTTTATCCCGGCCAAGGTGAACTTGGATTATTGTAATAGGTTGCTGGCAGGCATCACATCCACACAAATCCAGTGACTGCAAAAAACCCAAAATGCGGCTGTCTTCCCCAATTTTAAGTCTGCACCGATCTTTACACAGGATTACAGTGAAGGTTCATATTGATTTTAAAATCCTTTGTCTGGTTTTTAAATGTGTGAATATGCTGGCTCCCAGCTATCTTTCAGAAAATATACTCCCGTACCAACCAACTCGTTAGCTGCATTCTTGTGATAAAGCATTTTGCAAATCCTCCCCTCAAATTGTGTTTTTAGGGGTGATCGTAGGTTTTCAATATATGGCCCAAAGCTATGGAATAAGCTTCCATTGGAAATGTGTTCCGTTAAAACCCTAAACAGCCACCTGTTCAAGTAATAGTGGTTGGATGGTGTCAATGTAGGCGCTCACCCCAGGATTAATGTTTGTTATCTTGTAGAAACATTTTTTTTTGCATTGTTCGCTTGAGTGTATTTATATTCAATCCGCGCCCAGATACAATTTGGTTCATTAGGTGCGCTATATAAATGGCTAAAAAAAAATAATTATCAAATGCTCCTTCATGGTCAGTATTTTGTGCCGTCATTCCAGGATAGCCTTCCCACATCCACATGTCCTCCGATTGCTCTCCTTTTATGGCAGCAAGTAAGCTTTTTGTGTCACCTACTACTAAGGTCATCTCAGCTTTCATTTTCTCTTATTCATGAATCCATATACCCACCCCCGATGTCAGTATTGGCAGTTCACAAACCAAATTTTTTTTGTCCATTTGTGCCCACAGAATATATTGCGTCAGTCTTCCCTCTTTCTCTAATAAGGTAAACTGTGTAAACCCAACTCCAGGTCCAAGCGCAGCCGCACCATTCATGTTTGTGACCTTTTTTTCTGCTTCTTTCGATCTGTTGTTGACTCTCTATCTCTTTCTTCCTCTTTTTGTCTTTCTTTTTCCCTTTCTGCAGCTTTTCATCTTTCCATTTCTTTCTTCTTCTTGTCTCGCTCCCTTTCTGTCTGCCTGTCACTTGTTCTCTCTTTCTTCTTCATTCTCTCTTTCTCTGTCTTCTTCTCTTTCTCTCTCCTCCTGCCCATTTTTCGCTTCTCTCTCTTGACTTTCTCTAACACCCTTTCTCTTTCTTTAAAAATATCCATGCTTTTTCATCTAATTTGAACATTATTTGTCCTCCTACCAATTCATTCTGCACAATCAAAGTCTCGTCCTTCTTGCCCTGCCGTCCGCCTTCTCTCTGGAGCTCCTCCTCGCTTCTGTTAATTTTGCCTGTAAATCGCGGTGCTCATCTTCCACATGTGTGGACACTGGTCATTGCTTGTTTTTTTCACCACTTATAATATCTTCACTTCGAGGGGATTGGGTCCTCCGACGTATTCCATATCTATGACAGGTAATGACCACAGCTGTGCTGCTTTGGAAAATCCTTGGCGTCTGCGTCCTGCGTCGATGACGTCGATGCGGCGTCCCCGAGGACCTCCTCCGACGGCCAACATCACCCGATGTGATAAATAGGACGCAAGAGGCCCATAGCCTCAGTTCCGTTTTTTCCACAAACGTGTTTGCTTTGTGAATCTTGATACACCTCGACTCGTTAGAGTTTGCTGTTTTCAATTCTCGGTTCGTTGAAGCTGTTCGGGTTGTTGTGAAGACCTGTTCGCGGCAATGTCTTTCTCATCTTCAACCCCGCGTCCGTGCTTAAGAACTGCAGGGACTGTGGGTCCAAGATGTCGGTCACGGACTCGCACGACGCCTGCCTCTGGTGCCTCGGGGAGGCCCACGATACGGACGACTGTGTCGACTGCCAGTCGCTCACGGCAAAGGGCTTGCGGGAACGCAAGAAGAAGCTGTCGGTAGGCCGGGTGTCTAAGCCCCGGAAGTCGAGGTCTGCGGGGCTTTCGACGGATGACTCGAGGGGTGACTGTCCGTGTCATGGTTGGAAGTCCAGTGTGTCTCCTTCCAGGAGTTGGTCTCGCCACTCCTCCGCCTCTTCGAGGCATTCCCTGAAGCACCGGCATAGGTCCCCTTCCCCATCCTCTTCTGAGGACTCTGCCCGTCGGCGGGTCGCTTATCCCTCCATGCAAGTGACACCGGAGGAATGGGCTTTCTTCAGGAAGCAGATGCTAGGGATTCTTGAATCGCAGGGCACCGGTCCGTCCGTGCCTCCGAGTGGGGTCGGTCGGCACCGGTCGAGAGACACCAGCCATACGCCTTCGGGCTCGGGTGGTCGGCACGGCTCGTGGGAGAGGTCCCGCTCGGACAAGGGTAGCCGTTCTAGCCATGCCCGTTCCAGGTCCCGGTCCTCGACGCGCTCGAGACCGCGTGATCCTGTGCCGTCTTCGAAGAAGACGTTGACGATTTCTCTCGAGGCTCCGCCTCCGAGGGGGTCGTCGGCGCCTAGGTCGTCGAGAGACACGCTCGGAGCTCCGGCTTCGAGGCCTGTGTCGACGCCGCCGATGCTGGTGGCGCTGCAGCTGACCTTGACGCTGATTCGCTCGACGTCGACGCCTTTTCTGTCGACGCTGACACCGACTCGTTCGGCGCCCTCAACGCCTTTCGAGGCGGTGGTGTCGGAGGGGCCCCGTGGCACTGGGTTTGCCCCTAGAAAGGCTATGGCTAAGGTCAGCCACTGCTTTGGTCCACAGAGGTCTTCCTCTCCCCGCCGGGAGTACATTTCAGAGGGTGATGAAGGCTCTGATGGGGGCTTGGTTCCGGTTACGGTTCCAGATGACCTTATCTCGGGCCATAGCCAGTTTGATGATCTGCGGCAGTCGCTGCATGATGCCAATGGACTGGACACCTCTCCGGAGGTGGAGTTTTGTAAGCCGGAGCCTGGCACTCATGCCGATTCTTCATATCGGCGCCTTATGTCTCGGGTCACCGAGTACTTGGGTTGGTCATCTCCCCCAGGGGAGTTCGTTCAGGATGATCTCACGGACATCCTTGATCTCAGTCCCCCCACTGACCCGGTTTTGCCTTTTCATATGGGTGGCGGCGGCTTGGACTGCTCCGGAGAGTCTCCCGGCAGTGGGCAAGTCTTTGTCGCGAAAATACCGTCCAGCCAGTAGCGACCCCTGCTACTTGTCTAGGCACCCCACTCCAGAGAGTTTGGTGGTGCAGGCGGCTATGGCCCCGGCAAAGCAGGCGTCGTATCCTACTATCCCTCCGGATAGGGACGACAACCGTTTTGACAGCTGGGTGAAGAAAGTGTTTTCTTCTGGGGGTATGGCGCTTCAGGCGGCCAACTCCATATGTGCCTTGTCTCGTTTCACACACACTCTGTGGAACTGTGTTGCATTAGCGGCTGAACATATTCCCGAAGGGGACGAACGGGATGGTTTACTTGCTATGGTTCAGGATGGCAAGGATGCCATGTGTGAGGCCGTTCAGTCGGGTTTGGACTTGGCGGATTGTGTCAGCCGGTCCATGGCGGCGAGCACCGTAATGCGCAGGTTTGCAAGGTTGCGGAAGTCTGGGTTCGCTCCTGATGTGCAGTCCCAGCTCATCAACATGCCCTTTGACGGTGAACACCTTTTTGGCAGCAAGGCTGACGAGGGCCTTCAGAGGTTGCAGACCTCCAAAGCTGCAGCAAAGTCGTTGGGCGCTGCAGTTCGCCAACCTCCGCCTTTTCGTCCTAGGGGACAGCAATGGAGGGGAGGTTCCTTTTGCTATTACTCCTCCTTCAGTAAAGCGAGGGGAGCTAGCAGTCAAAGAGGCCATCGAAAGAGTGCCAGAGGTGGAAATTAAGGTACTCGAGGTGCCAAGGCCGCTCGGGCAGTTACCTCTTTACCCTCAGGCAACGCCGCAGTCGCTACCACTCAGTCATGAGGCCAGGTCCCATGGTTCGCCAGTTGTGGGAAGGATGGCGCTGCATCTTGTAGAGTGGCAAGCCATTACTTCGGATGTGTGGGTTCTGGAGATCATAACCCACGGCTACTGTCTTCCTTTTTGGCAGAGGCCTCACGACAATCCACCAGGGAACCTCTTTGAAGTGTCCGGATCCGCTCCTTGCGCAGGAAATTCAAGCCCTGCTGGATGGAAAAAGGTGCCATAGAACTGGTGCCTGTAGCGGAGAGGAACAAGGGATGGTATTCCCCTTATTTTTTGATTTCAAAGAAAGACGGGGGATTGAGACCCATCATGGACTTGCGCGGTTTGAACAAACTCCTCAGGAAGGACAAGGACAAGTTCAAGATGGTGACTCTTTCGCAAGTCCTCCAGGCCCTTCAACTTCAGGACTGGTTGGTGTCTCTCGACTTCAAGGATGCTTACTTCCATGTGCCGATCCATCCCAAGCAGAAGAAGTACCTGAGGTTCGCGGTTGGCGACTTGCACTTTCAGTTTCGGGTCCTGCCGTTCGGATTGACCTCCACTGAGGGTTTTCACCAAGCTCATGGTGGTGGTGGCAGCGCATCTCAGGAAAGGGGGGATTCACGTCTACCCCTACCTGGACCACGTCTACCCCTACCTACCTGATGTGACATTCCCATGGTTCTGTCTTTTTTGCTTTCTTTGGCCCACAGTGGCTTGCAAGTGGGGACCATTAAAGGTTACCTGGCGGCGCTATCCATCTTTAAGCGCTCGTCTGAAGAGTGTTCCTATTTTAAGATTCCTTTGATTTCGCAGTTTTCGAAAGGGCTCACTAATGTGTTCCCTCCGTCACCTTTTCTGGTGCCCGGTTGGGATCTGAACCTTGTTCTTAAGTTTCTTATGGGTGCTCCGTTTGAGCCTTTACATTCTTGCCCTTTGAGGCTGTTGACTCTGTAAACTTTGTTTTTGGTTGCGGTTACTTCCGCTCGCAGAGTGAGTGAGTTACAGGCGCTTTCAGTTAAGCCACCCTTCACTGTGTTTCAGAAGGACAGGGTTGTCCTTAGAGTTTGTCCTTCTTTTCTTCCGAAGGTGGTTTCGGAATTTCATTTGAGCCAGAAGGTTGTTCTTCCGGTGTTCTATCCTCCTCCACATCCTGGTAAGGAAGAGGAGAGGCTCCATAGGCTTGATCCTAGGAGAGTGTTGAGCTTTTATATTTTGCGCATGGCCCGGGTCAGAGTGGACGATCAACTTTTCATTGGTTACGCTATCTCCGAGTGTTACCGCTTGGCGGGTAAGGACCCTCCGGCTGGCTTGCGGGCCCATTCTACCAGGGGAGTGGCTGCGTCTACTGCCCTGCAGAGGGGAGTTCCAGTTCGTCACATCTGTGATGCAGCCACCTGGGCTTCAGTACATACTTTTGTACGTCACTACTCCCTCGATTCCATCAGAGGGTAAGATCTGGCCTTTGGCAAGGCAGTTCTCTATTCCGCAATTTGATTGGGCATGCTAAATTTGTATTCTAAATTCTTTCACAACTCCTTGCTTTTACTGCTTTGGGAGTCTGTCATAGATATGGAATACGTCAGAGGACCCAATCCCCTCGAAGAACAAGTTACTTTCTTACCTGGTAACGTTCTTTCGATGGGATGGTCCGACGACGTATTCCATATCGCTCCCTCCCTGCCTTCCCCGCTGCAGAATTTCTTTTGCGATTGCAGCTTGCGTTCCGCAAGGCCTTGTGTGTCTGACTGGCAGAAAACTGGTGGCACACGTTCTGGGAAAAAACTATAACTGAGGCTACGGGCGTCGTGCGTCCTACTTATCACATCGGGTGACGTTGGCCGTCGGAGGAGGTCCTCGGGGACGGCGCCTCGACGTCATCGACGCAGGACGCAGACGCCAAAGATTTTCCGAAGCAGCACAGCTGTGAACATTACCTGTCATAGATATAGAATACGTCGTCGGACCATCCCATCGAAAGAACGTTACCAGGTAAGAAAGTAGCTTGTTCTTCTGTGTGCGGGGGGCGCATATATTGAATTAGTCTACCATGCTGCTTCTTTTAACGTGCATAATGGATATAATCCCTGCTCTTCGAAGGGAGGAGGAGCTGTGGATACTGTGATCCCCTTCGTCATGCTGGTTCATCATCCCTTCTTTTGTGGGTGACTCCTGTATCTCCTCGCCGTGCATTTTCCATCATTCCAGAATGGCTACTCATTTCTGCAACTGTTTTCCCTTATGCGCTGCATGTAAATATGTGCACAGGTGTCACAGTAGTGCGTGCCTTCCTACGACCAGGGCATAAACATTTTACCCGCAGTGCTCCGCGCCCACTGAGCGTGGTACTTGAGGATTTTGTCCTTGTGCTGGGGTAACGCTTTGCATAGATGAATTATGGGAATGTCTCCCATTGTAACACATTGCACTTTAATTTACTCAATTATATCTCAGTTCTTGCTCTCCCTCTTTTTTATGTCCCTTTTCACACCCTTCCTCAACAATACTTGCTTTGTACTCAATATTTATGAGCCTTTTTGAGAGTCCAGACTCCCGCGTCACCCAATACTCCAACACCACAAATGCCACTTGCTCCGAACAGCCCCAACTCGCTGGCCCACACCAGACCACATTCCTCGGTCCACACCACAACTTCTCGTCCTCCACAATATACACAAATATATTAACTTTTCACGAAACCTAAGCTGCCTTACAACACAAGTCTGGCACCAGCAACTACTACACAGATAAAAACACTTTTGCGTCTTCTCCACTGCTGGTGACGTTATCCTTCTCTTTATTATTACTACGTAACAAGGTGTACCACATGATTTTTACTGGGCCTTCTCAGAAGCTATCTTTTCACCTTCAATCTTTTCACTTCATCACACTTCCCCAAATATACAAAACAATACCCTCCCTCATTTGGCCAGGCCTGCTGTCGTACTTACATCCCTAGATCTGTTGAGGGTCTTCGATATCGAGTCTCCCCTAACAGCCCCCTGACCTTCGCCCTATGGAGTGTCCTGCTGGGACCGGACAGGAATTTTCTCCAAGGTGGCTCTTGTCGATCTTGCTCTGATACACGTGATAGTCCCCTCTCCACAGGTCACCTTGGTAGTCTTCGGGCAATGCGCGACGGGGAGCCCTCGACAATCCAAGAACTCTAACAAACCATCGCCTCTGCAACCATCTGTTAAGATAGCCTGGGAAAACTCCCAAATTACACATAGGAACAGAATCCAGAAAAAACAGACCTGATAACGCAACTAGACGAAGTGAAAGGCAAAACCCAGCTCTATTAATATCCAAATAAGGTAGGGACAGCATAGAAGTATAAAAGTCGTTGATCTCAGTGTGCTTATCAAAAACAATTTGTTTACTACAAATGTGTCATCAACAAAATCATCATACACTCACAGTTAACAAAACCTACCGTACGAGGGGATCGGTTAAGGGGATTGACTACATATACATTTTGTAATGGTTAAACTTCAGATTGGGTAGCAACAACCTGATGGCTCCTCCTGAGATCACCTAATTGTTAATACTAATCTCTACAATAGGTTATTGGTTGGCTTGATACGCACTGAGCGGCCTAACATTAGGGTTTTTGATTGGTTGGCTTTCTACTGATCAACCGTGGACAACTGACAGGTCGTTAAGACATACGTCAGAAAAGATTAGGGGGGGGAAAAGGTCCATGGACTACTTTTCCTTTCAGTTAAAGATACCATCCCTTATTCTTAGGCCTTGATCCAGGGTGATTCCTCTGTAGTTGGCCTTGTACATTACCTAATGTCTGGGAATATGTGTGAGGACTGAGGCAGGCGTCCTATCTGTGTTCATTGCTAATGAAAAGACAGTGTTGTTCAATTATGGGTCACGTGTGATGAGACTATGTTTGGAATTATTTAACCCTGTATTTATTGGGATTTTAGCTAATATTAATGCGAGTGTTATGATTTTCTCTACCACTGGGGACACTATTGATCCATTCTCCATGGAGTGTTTGGGCTTATAATTATCCTGTACCTGTCTTACAAAGACTGGTTTTATTTTTAATTAATGTAAGAACATTTGGCTTGCATCTCGTGTTCTCTCTGAGACCCTCCCTAATTTCCAGTAACATTGGCTTGGTTTTCTTAGATACTTTTTTTTGTATTTTCTTTTTATTTGCATTTGGCTGCTAAACAAACCTTAATCAATACACAATTAGAATGATCAATTCATAAAATCTACAATACAAATCCAGTAGTACATCAATTAAAAGAAAAATCATTAGAACAACAATACATGTCAAAATGTATGTTAAACAGTTAAACAGTTACATTGTAAAATGTTTTGACCTGGTCTAAGGTTGCCACCTATAAAAGAAAGATATAATCTAATAAGATATCATAGCTTTAAGATGTGTTAAATAGAATGTATATCAATATGATCAATTATGACAATTTTTCATGCCAATCATTTTTAATTGCGTTGCACTATTTTCCAATTTGAGGATGCTGCTGAGGTCCTTTCTACAGATTCAGCTGCATATAGATTGCTCCAAAATTGTTCTGTTTGAATGTACTCAATATAATGTACCATGGAGCTATAGCCCCCAACATAGTAAACTAAAAGGGGGGGGATTAAATTGTTAAAATATGACAACTTGATTCAATATCTTTGCTGCAATGGCGACGAATACGCTGTTCAAAAGGTATTCCACCAATGGTGCCCAGATATTCTGCTGTAGGAAGAATATTTAATCTTAAATATAAAATAAAGCGTTTAAGATCTGATGAGAACAATTTAGTTAAGTAAGAACAACTGATGTTTGGCATGAATCCTTGAGTGACAAATTACCTGTATTTTTTCTTATTTGAAAGTTCATCAATATTGGATGCTATGTCCCATTCCCTCGACTTCCTCATTTCTATGTCGGGGGAGTTATACGTAACGTTGCTGGATAGGTCCAATGCCACAAGAAAGTTAAGGTCAGTAGAACACAAATCCAATAAAAATGTATTGTTAACACCCATCTCATAGTCTTTGCCAATCAGTATCAATAAATAGTAATTATTTCTTTGAGTTCTTTGAACTAGCCATAGCGATTCCAATGATACAAGACCATACTCCAATCCGAGAGCTTCAATCAGGACTGAGTTTGGCAGATTTGATCTGAATATTCTTCCCTCGTTTTTCCTTAACCATTGGACTTGCTTATGCTCCAAGACAGACAGACCGTATAATATACTCAGGATAATACTGACTCTGTAAATCTCCAACAGGGCCGCGATATTGTATTCCCCTTTCTTAACTATGTGGTGTTTATTTACAGTCAATTTTTTCCAAATCTTGTTAAGAACAACCTCTCTGAAATAAGTAATAGTGGGTTTAACACAAATAGAAAAGCCCAAATAGACATATTCCTTAGTTGTTTGCAGATAAATATCATTAATTGTCCAAATAAATTGTTGTTGCCCTCTATATTTGTTGGTGTCTCCAAAATACATTACTTTCGTCTTGGAGATGTTTATGATCAGTTATTTTGTGCATAACTAAGGAGAGCCAAATCGCAAGCCAAAATCTTACTGTTTAAATACGGCAATTTCACACTAACTCATGTAATTGCCTTTTTTCCAACAAAAAGTGACACCTATTCTAACCTATGCAGCAGAGACTGTTGCACCAAAGCCAAGAGCCTTTTGGGATCGTCTTGAATCTCAATTTTGGAAGGGTGTTTTGAGATTGCCGCAGTCGACCCCAATCCCAATGATTCGTTATGAACTAGGACTAATTTCCGTATATTGTCAAGTATTATGGAAATTTTGCTCATTTTATCGGAAATGCTTAATTGGTGCGCCTTCTCACAATATTTTGGGTGTGTTGGCTAATCACTTGATAACTTCCAATTTGAAACTTCCGGAGAAATGGTCTGAGTGCGTTCTAGACATACTAGTTAAGGCTGACATTTCTATAGAATTATTGTTGATGAATCCAACTAAGGCAAAATTAAAATTGCATCATTATGACTGGATAAACACGCGCCAACAATGCCTAGAATATGTAGATTGCGACTTGGTAAAGTATTTGCATAAAAAAATGCGTTGTCCAGAGTCATACTTAATTAAATGTCCTTCAAGTTATATGAGAATCCAGTTGATGCGCATTCGGGTAAACTTGTGTATAACGAGACAGATCTTGGGAAGGAGACATCTGGTGTCTCAAGATCAAACCTTTTGTAGATACTGCCTTAACTGCCAAACAATTGAGACATTATGCCAGTTAGTGGTTGAGTGCCCTGCTCTGAAATGTGTGAGGTACAAACTTCTCCATGCAAAATGTAATTTTTATATAGAGTATCCTATTGAAAAAATTTGGAATTACCTATTGACCAGTACGAATTCCTCTGTCCAAATTGCGTTGGTTCAGTTTGTTAACTATGTGATCCCTGAGCAATTGAGCTAAGAATGCAAGATTTTGTAAATTTTAAATATTTGTACATATTCAATTTTATCTTTTCCTTTCTGTTAAAACTAGTTTTAATCGGATTTAAAATGTATGAAACTTTTGTTGATGTAAAATATACTGTTTGAAAGGTTGAATTATTCAGCCAAAACAATAAAAAAAAAAATTAAAACAAAACTAAGGAGAGCTGCAATGGACAGTTGGAGACCTATAAGTGTGTTCTGAATTAGTATGGTGTCAACTGCATAGGCCAGCAAAGAAACTGGCCTATCATTGATTTTTGGGGCAACATTTCTTACAGCATTGAGACAAATCTCCATATCTGCAACATATAAATTATAGAGCATTGGTGCTAATATGGAGCTTTGTTTAAGGCCGCGATTAGTTTGCCTGTAACCTGCGAATTCACCAAGGGCACTCATTCGTATTGTTACTGACGTGTTTGTGTAGATTTAATAAAATACACTCATTTTGAATCTATGCCCCATTGCTCAAGCTTTTTCCAGAGCAAAGCTCTGGTGACTAAGGCGAAAGCTTTGCTATAATCTGTATAACAGCAATATAGTTTGTGCCTTCGAAGTGTATCTGCCATCAAATACTGCATAGCACATACGTTGTTAAGGGTTGAATGTTCTTTTCTGCAACGGGTGCAACACCGTCTTTTCCTTTGCCCAATAAGTTAA
Source organism: Ambystoma mexicanum (assembly GCF_040938575.1). NCBI lineage: Eukaryota > Metazoa > Chordata > Amphibia > Caudata > Ambystomatidae > Ambystoma > Ambystoma mexicanum. Next base: position 312,656,317 of record NC_090921.1, read on the forward strand.
TTTCTTGAGCAATATTGAGGCGAACACTTTTTGCGAGGTGTCCATCATCGCAAGTAATCTATGATTTGCAGGCTCGAGCCTGTCTCCTCTCTTGAAAACGGGGATCAATATTGATTTTAACCAACTCTCCGTAATCACCCCTGTTTTTTCAACAATTCTAAAAACCTTATAAAGAAGATTTGCCCAGCACTGTGCATTGGATTTACAAAGAGTGTTAGGAACACCATGCTGTCCTGGGTCATGAGACGGTTTTACATTGTTAATGATTATCTCCACATCTATGCTATGTAAACCCAAAGATGGTTTGTTCCTGTGTGCCACCTGAACTCTGGATTCCAATTAATCAGCTTTGGGATCATAGTATAATCCCTCAACAAAGGCACACAAGGAGATCTCATTGATGGGGTTTAATTGCTTTGCAATCGTAGCTTAGCTACTGTCTGAGCTCTGCACAGACCTGTATTTCTGTAAATTCAGCATTTTGATTTCTTGTAAATCCTTGAGGCCTTTCTGTTTAATTAGAAGCATGTTGCAGTATCCATTTTGGGAAAGATGGCTGCCCATTAATGTTGTGTTTCTATCTTAGTGAGCTATATACGCCTGTTGTCCATGTTGCATTCAGCTTATATATTGCTTATGTTTGTGTTCTTTATGTCTTATGTATGCCATGTAATATTCTCCATGTATAAATGGATGTATTACCGAGTGTTCGGGTTCCTTGTGGTTAGTGTACCTTTGCTTTGTGTCTAATGCATGCACATGTGATGTCGTAACATTAGTTTGGTTTTACTCATGGCATCTTTAGTTTAAATTTTGCTTATCTCCTGCTCTACCTGCATGGGATATGGGTGGTATGGTTGCCTTAGCGAGTAACATTTCTCACCTGGGCGGTATTGAGGCGGAGGAGGGGCAGCAACTATGGATGACTTTACTATCTGCCTCTCAACATTTCTCTTCTGTTTCCAAGTACAAACTAGCGGACTCCTCACTCTGCTCTGATGTTGCCCAGTGTCCCATGCCCCCGCTCAATTTTCTTCTGTTACCTGGCCTTACATCATGGATTATTCATTTATTCTGCAGGTGTTGCTCTGTGCTTCCAACCAGACAAACAGTATTGTGGAATGCTGGTCTCTACGCAAGGAAGGCCTTCCAGTCAACAATATCTTCCAGCAGTTGTCTCCTGTGGGTGAGTCTTGCATGCAATAACTTAGGCAAGTTCTGAGCAACACTAGAGAGGGACCATCTGAGAAGTTCAGAAGGGAGATGCCCTATCGGCGCTTGGAGGTGATGATCATGAAAGAGTGTAGGTAAGGAATTAATCCATGTGAAGAATGAAAGATCAAGAGATGTGAAGGCAAGTCCTAAACTGTAAGTAACGAGAAGCCTTGTACTTTTTCCTGACTGGTTTACCAGTCCTTTCCCCTCATAAATCGACATGATTGGCTGTACCTGTTATCTGATTCTTTGATGTAGTACTTGAGAGATCCTTGGCCACTCAGGCTTGAGGTGTCCCAACAATACTCTCGTCCCTGTGCAACGTAAGGTTGCACAGTTAGCCAGTTAGTTGATGGTAGGTGGCCCCTCCTTGCTAGAAATCATGTGAGAGTTTCTCAGGTAAAGCATGTTCCTTTTGTGTGAAAGATGGATAAATCCATGGATTCTGCTTCCCTCATAAGGGTTAGGTCAGGGAAGCCAAGGCCAGATCTAGCTGAATAGCAGAAGGCCATCTAGGGTACCATAGCTGAATCTAAATCGTGTGCGCTTGCCGTGGAAGCAGTTTGATTGGATGGGCACTACATTCTTCTTTTAAGTTTAAATATTTTTATTATCCAAATTGAATAAAGGCCAATAATATAAACAGAGTTAGTTATTTAAAACTATTGCATAACTATTAATGTTAGAACTAAATAACTTAGCAATTTCAGAATTATATAATTAACAAAAACATGTTAAGCCAAAAGGTTTCATTTAGCTTGATTGGATATAAAAAACAAATGAATAAGACAGACCGGGGGAGACATAGACTTAATAACAGGAGAAAATTGACCAGATGGAATTTGGTTTTGGACGTGTATATCATTGAAAAAAAAGTATTCTTTTTCTATATAAAAATCAGATTAAAGAATTTAGACATATTACTGCTGTTAAAGATAATCAGCGTATGATGTACAACATTTTAGCACATGACACAAGAAGCATCTGGACTCTAATCAGAACCTTAAATGCCCCCCATAATTATAATGAACCAGCCATTTTAGCCTCTACTTGGGTACAATACATTACCAAGAAATTTGAACTTCCAAAAACATTCTATATGGAACGCACTTGTGATTATTCAGCATTAATTCTAGAGTGCTGTCCCTGGTCTATGGAGGATATTGTTGATGCAATAGCTAAATTAAAGGATTCCAAAGCATCTGGCCCTGATCGGATCCCCTCTTGTATAATAAAAATTGATCCGTATTTATGGGCAATGATTCTTAAAATTAAATTTGACACCATATTTTCCACCAAACATATTCCACGCTCTTGGTGCTCTGCAATTATTGTCCCCATATATAAAAAGGGCAGTGTTAATGATCCTTCTAACTTTAGACCGATTGCACTAACAGATGCCTGCTCTAAGGACTTTTCGCAACTAATCCTAAAGGAACTACAGGACTTTCTTTACAGCAACAATATCCTGTCTAAATATCAAATAGGGTTCCGGAAATCTATGGGTTGTCCACTGAATGCCACTATTGTATCTCTCTTACAGTGTCATAGCAAACGAAAGGCTTCAGGGGCAGTATATATGGCTGCACTCGATTTTAGTACAGCATTTGACACTGTAATAAGAGAAATGCTGTGGAATATAATGATTCGTTGTGGGATACCAGTATATTTAGTAGCTTTGATTGCAGTATTGCACTCAACAGCTTACTAAAGGGTCCGTTTAAATAAAATTGGTACATTAACAGAGCATATCCAAACAGAAATTGGGCTGTTCTTTAGCAGCGGTATTATTCAATCTATACCTTTCGGATATAGATTACATTTGGAAGGATATAACAACTTATCCAGCATGTCTAGCCCAACTCATACTAAATTGTATTAGTTTTGCGGATGATCTGCTGTTGTACGACAGAACTCATTCGAGACTGCAGAATAAATTAAATGCCTTTTATTTATTTGCTGAATCTCTTAACTTGAAGATAAACCAGGCAAAATTGCAGATTATAATTTTTTCTGATGGGAAGAGGAAAATAAATTTAATTGGTCGATTGGTATGGTGGAGCTCGAGGTAGTTAAGGGAATAAGATATTTGGGCTACACATGAACCGATCAGAACTCAAAAAATTGGTGGAAAGAGCTGTTGGGGGAAAAACTGAAGCCCTTGTTTGCCCAGATGTGTATCATGTACCGAAAATACTGCACCTTTTCAATAGTCTCGATTATTCAATTCTATTTGTTAAAAATTTAATCATGCATTTTGTCCATTTTTGATATATGTACCTTAGATATCGATGACCTGTTAGATATTGCTCAGGGAAAACTTTGGAAAAAGGTGTTGGGGGTTAGCAAATTCAATCCCTAATTATATAATTCGCCATGAACTGGGACTCTTACCGCTTTCAGCCAAACGAAATTGGAGGTTGTTGAACAAATACAGTAAGATGTTATGTCCCTCAAAAAACTTGCTTTATGAATACCTGAACAATATGATTGCTACAGGATCTCTACCTGTATTATCCAAATTTGTATGTAAAAAAAATGGATGAAATCTTAGATGCGACTACTGTTTCTAAATAAGATCTTATAGCTTGCTTACCATCTAATAAGCGGAAATTCCAACTGTTGAGCTGGTGTCTCCAGTCATATTGGGTTGGCAAATATAAAGCTTATAAAGAATACGCTTTATTTAGAAGGAAACTGGGCGATTTACCCAGATATATTCTCCAATTTCCTTGTTTGACTGCAAGGGGTTTATACCTGCGCTTTATATTAAATCAATTTTGTACCAATGATTGTATATTTAAATGGACTGCATATAAGGAAAAGTTTGGAATCCGAAGCAGTGAATGTCGTTTTTGTTGTGTACCACAAATGGTTGAGTCCTTGAAACATCTGGTGATGTTCTGTATCCATTTTGAGTTGCTAAGAATAAAGGAATTTGGAAGTCATTGGTACTGGTTATTAGATGAACGAAAATTCTCAAAGTGTTAAAAGAACAATTATTGCTTGTTACGGTCTAAACTTTGTTTGATGAATACTACATAAATATTTAAAATTTCTGTTTTTAAGAAAAGCCTTATATCCATAAATTGTTTTAGCAATCAAAATGAAATTCTGAATGTAAATGAAATGTTTATATCTTCTATTTATATATTGTAATTACGTTGTAATTTGTAAAGGTTCTGTTGATGAACTAAACACAATAAATACATTTAAAAAAATAACAGAACATAAAATAGTTGAGATTAGTTAATCATGATTATTCAAATACAGTATGAACCTATTCCATTTTCTGTTATATATATATGTATATATATATATATATGTGTGTGTACATAATCAAATAAAGCAGCATAACATTGTTCCATTCGATGGGTGGAGCATATAGAATTCCACCAGGTATTGTGCGAAAGATTAGTGGCATTTTTCCAATTAAATGTAATGTTATGAAAAGCAATGTTCATAAATAAATTAAACAAAGAAGGAGAATCAATTTGACTTATAACAGAAAGCGCTAAATTTTTCTAATAGATATGCGTGTCTGCTTCGAAGTAGAGTTTTCCTTCTGGTACTATATAGGAGTGTGCACTCTGACTTGTTTTAACCCTGGGATAAAACGTTGAACATGAGAAGACCGTGTCAAACCATGGCTGACCATGATGAACTCCAGCAGCTGCATCTTACCAAGACCACTCTGATGGCAAAGCTCAGCCAGAGTTTGCAGACACCAAACTTCCCAAGAGACGAGAGGTGACTGACGGATGAGTGCTTCACCCTCCTCTAACTGGGTGGCCACAGATCGGTTGAAAACCTCAAGTATTGTGCACTCCCAGAATAAACCTTGCTACTGGTCCCTGCACGGATCAAACATGAATAGACTGGAGAACCTCAAAATCCTGCACAATGGTAATAATAAAGCTCAATCGGGGTCTGTCATTAAAGAACCTAAGAACTCTGTAAACATCACGGTTCCATGTGTTAATATCCCTGCAAAAATATCGCCATACAAAAATATTGCCATATTTTTGCGGCGATATTAAGGCATGGAACCTGCGTGGGACAACCCTGCAACCACTGCATTATTTTTAAAAGAGCGGAGGACACCCCGCAACCCCTGCTCCCAAAAACTATCCCCCCAAAAAATATCGCCTATGGCCGTTCCAGACGACCATATATACGGCAATATTTTTGGTGGGGATAATATGTAGTGATTCCAACATCACTGCGACTCAGATGAGTCAATTTCTTACTGTGACCTCACTAGCACAGTAACAATTTCCAACATCACAGCTTACCTGTTCTATAGTATCAACGGGTATTTTTTGTTCTGGTTCAGCATCTTCACCACTGGATCTTCTATTGCAAGGTTTTCCTTCAGCACCTTGCCATTGACACCAGAATTATCGATGAAGAACCGTAGACCAGCGATGCTACTGGTGATCTTCGCCTTTCCCAACTTTCAAAGTTTTGGCGTACAGTGTTTGTGTACCACCTGAGATTCTCTAGCGCAAATACCAGCTATGTGATTGTGCCATATTCTTAACATTGGGAAGTCCTGCAGCATCACAAACGCTTTCTGCTCAATCAGTCAGAAGTTGCTGCTTTCTTTCCTATGAGAAATTGACCTCTGGTTGAATTGATTCCAGTCAGTACCCAACGGATACTGGCAACCATTTTTGTTATCTGGACAATGGGGGAGGGGTTCTGGGGCAGAAGGAGATGAACATAAAAACTACCGTACTAGGCCAGGCACACTAGGCCTAGTGTAATTTATAATGTAAACAAAGGAAATGGTGTCACCTCTGTTTCGTTGCGCAACCCAAATATGAGATAAGGCAGATACAATAGTACCAGATCTATGTCAGTACTGAGAAACAATAGTCTAAATCAAGTTGGAAGTCAAAGTCATCAGCCTAAATGGTTTTGAGAAAGTTTACGATAAGATGTGAAACAGAACTGCCGACAAGGCAAAACTAAGTAATTTCAAACATAAATCGCATGATATAGCAAATGGTAAGTACATAAACAATGGGTTTTCACCAAACATAGTTCAAAAGGTATAGGGCCAGAAACTCATCAAGAAAAACACAAAGGTACATGTGGAGGTGTAATTAGGGTTAGCCCATGATGATCATTAAACAAACATAATATGATTCCATATTAGAAAAATAAAACATTACCATTGCAAATGAGACGTTCAACAGCCAAAGTCCAGAGTTGTGGCACCAAATAATTCATACATAGAAAGAGAACAGAAAGCAGAAAATGGAGAACAGACAATGAGCTCTACATCCCGATGAAACTTAACGAAAAAAATATTTCAATGACGATATCCACTAGATGGTGAGTTAACGTTTGTAAGCACTGGTGCCACACATTGAAGTATATTTTTGCCAAAGTGCAATATGTCAACTCCATAACATGCTAATTTGATAGAAGACAGTGAGTGACAGAACAGAGAATTCTATAAACATTCTTGCAGCCCCAGCGCCTCCCATACACAGCATACCTTGATCCAGTTCCCTAATCTATAATGTAAGTGCGCAGACAGGAAGTGAAAGGGAGGGGGAGGGGAACAAGTGCGCTCAGTCAAGGAGTGCCCTGGGTTAAATGCAGAGAGGTTACCTTTCTTATGGAATACATTCCAGAAGTGCAGTAGCGGTGAGCAAAGTGCAGATGCCCGGGGGCAAGTGCAAAGACTGGCTGTGGAGCCTGGACCCTTTGAGGCTCTGTAGGTGCACCAGGCGACCAGTCTGCAAAAACGGAGGCGAGTTAGGAAAGAGAAGGAGGAGTGAATAGAAAGGAGGTTAGCAAGGGAGCAGGAGAGAAAGAGGAGGAGAAGAGGAAGGTCTTGAGGAATTTCCGGAATGTAAGGAGATCAGGCCCAAGACGGAAAGGGGCAGGGAGGTTGTTCCAGCGGGAAGCACCTGCAGGGGTTAAAGATCTACCCCAACCTGGTCAACATTACTTGCTTTCACAGAAGATAAAGCACTGTTTCTATAATTTGAATTTAAAACAGTTTTTTGTAGAGGTGAATTTATGCCCTTTGCATTTTACTTCAAGGTGATTAAGACCGTGCCCGAGTGTCAGCACGCCACTCCTTAAAAGATTTATGTAAAGGACAGAGTAGACACAATGGTGAGATTCAATTTAATGTTCCAGTTTGAAAAGTAAGTTTGGTCTTTTTCCAATATTGTTTTTTTAAATCAATGTGCGTTATAAAACACTTTCTGTGGTCTTCATTCTTTTTCAAAGGTTTGATGGAGTTAGATTGGTACCCTTGCTTATTCTGAGCATTTCAAGCCAGAGCAAATGGAACCAACAAGCGTTTCACACTGGAGTCTACAGCAAACATCAAGACTCTAGTACAAAAAAAGAAAATCATTCACAAAATAGAATTAGCTAAATGTGCACATATATCCCAGTGGTTGCTAATTTGTATTTAAAATGTTTGATAACATAATACATATTAGCTGAAATTGCTAAATAACAAACATAATAGAACCCTGTTGAGACTGGGCTCATGCTATATTGTACATGAGCCAAATAGGCCAGAAAATATTTTTTTAAATCTTTTTATTTTAAACAGGGTGCCCGGAATTGAAGAAACATCAGGAAAGCATGCCACCTAGTACATAAATCCCGTTTTTTATTATATCCTGGGCATATTTCCTCTTTGGTAATATTTTAAAAAAATGTTACTTTTTTCGGAGCCCTCAGAGTGCACAGGAAGCCACAACAGACATACAAACTGATACAATCAGTTAGAAATCGTCTCCTTAATCAAAGAGTTGCGTTTTCAATTATTTTTTGAAGTGTCAAAGACTTGATCTTAGAGCCAAGGGCAGTTCATTCCATGATTGTGGTGCCCAACAATCAAAACTGGCACCCCCGAATTTCTTCAGTTTATAACATGGAAGGGTCCCCCCCCCCCTTTAAAGGCAGATTACCCACTTTTTCTCTACAAACACAATATTTGGGTTAGTAAACGTTTCCAAAATATTTAAAGGAGCTTGTGGAAAATGTCACAAAATATTTATAGTCAAATATTCAGATACTATCTTACGTGGACATGGTTGATACAGCAATGTTCGTTACCAAAGAGTACTTAAGGTATACAAAGTCATTTGACTAAACCTGAGACCTGGTGCTCAAATGATGGTTGGTGCTCAAGTGATAGATGGTTTAAAATAGGTGCCAATATTGGTGTAAAACGAGTATGCCTGACTTTCAATTCTTATTATATAATTATATTATGTAAATGATTGTAACTGTGTGCTTTGTTCTGCAATTTATTTTGACAGGAGTTAGAGAATTGTGAATATATTACTTAGACATTGTGAAATATATTTAATCAGTAGTTTCAATAAGACTGGAGTGGTACAGGTCTTGATACAGTCCCAATTTTGGCTGCCGTATTAGTGTTAAATATAGCATCACAATAAATATGATGTTGCCAATAGGGAACATCCGAAATAAGGCGATCAAAAATAAATGCTGGTTATAAAGAGCAATTGTTCATTGTATATTTGAAATTGCTGAGTTGTTGATTTTGTATAAAATTGACGCTTTATACAAAGGGTCCCCAACCTTTAATTTAGCAAGAGCTACGTGTACTTATTGGCCAATGGGCAGGACGTAGGCAGGACGTATTGGCGAGAGTTACTGGTGTGGTGGGAATTTGTACCAAGATTTCTTTTTAGCAGTGTATTTGCTCTTTATATGAAAAAGGAATAACACATGCATTTCCCATTATATTAATAACTTCAAAAACATCTTTTTTTCTTAAGTAGCGGTCTCTTAACATGGCAGACTGTAGGAAACCTACTGAGAATTTCAATGTGAAGGCTGACAATGCATGCTATTCACCAGTGCTCAGTAATCTGGGGTTTAGCTTGAAACAACATCAGCAGTCATATGCTGTCAGATGGTGACCAAAGCTTTGATTACAGGGAGTTCATGTCTGAAAAGGGCATATTTTCAGCAGTCATATGCTGTCAGATGGTGATCAAAGCTTTGATTACAGGGAGTTGATGTCTGAAAAGGGCATATTTGCTGAGGTAGACAATCACGTTGGCTGATACCATCCATGCCATAGTGTTTGCACCTAACCACACAACTGACCAGTCAAACGTACATTTAGGACAGTTTTTAAAACCTCTTACAACAGACTCAGCCTCCAGGAGTCTCCTCACCCTTCACAACCATCTTTAAAGTACACTTGGTTTTCATCAAATAATTAGTAGCTTTGAAGGATGCCTCTAACAGCGTTTGCATTGCAGAATTTTGTTCATCTACTGTTTAGGATCACCAACAGCTTCCTTTGGGAAAATGTTCATGATTTGTGTGTAAAAATAATTCACAATTTTACAGCAACACATAGCCTAGATGTACCTTTTTTTCTTGCGAACTGGAACTCATATGAATTCTTTTACACACATACACACACATACACACACACCAAAAAAGCTGTAGCTTTATTTTCCCCATTCCGATTTAAAGTTACATTTACCAGCATGCTAAGTAATGCTAACCAAAATAAATATAAAGAAACACAGTGAGATGGAAACTATCACAGCCCCATATTTGTTTCACGTGGCATGCCGATTTGCCCTGCCAATTCTAATCGGACATCATTTGCACCTCTTGGTGACAATGGCCACAACACACAATTCCTGTTCACTTTTGTTATTAATAGTTACCCCCTTGCTGAGACACTGTCTCACGTTCTTCAAGCCCAGATGCAGCCCCCTCTTCTCACTTTGCATACATCTTTTGACTGTTTGCTTTGCAGCAAGTGGCGAGGGAGGGGCAGAGGAGGAAGCCCAGGGACTCCAGACCCCAGAATAAACACACACTGTGTCTGATGTAAGAAGCTACTGGGAAGCCTCAAGCGATCTGTTGGTTGGAGATCTTGGGTGTAGACACAATATAAACTCACAAAATATTATATTCAAAGGGGATTCTGGATCTGCAAAAGCTGTAAAACGTATTCTCTGAAAGTATGTGTGTATTGATCGTTATGGTTCCGTAAGGTGTTTACGATGGGTTGCATTTTTATTACCTCTTTGTGCAACCGTTTCTTTGTTGAGTCTTGTACAGCAAAGCTCTTACATTTTCTTATGCTGTACCTTGTGCATGTGTGAGCAGTCAGAAGTGCTGTGCCATGTTCATTGTATAAGGGAGGTTTGCCCCAGTGCTGCCTATGCAGTACCTGTTATTTGGGTGAGGAAATGTTTCTCTGCTACTGCTTGTGCCTACCCAGTTCTGTGTGTCAGGAAAACCTACCATATTCCGGCCTGCACTGTACATATGTTTTGCAAGTGTCATCTGATCCCAGAACAGTTCCTTTTTACCAAAGCAAATGAAGTGTTACCTTTTCTTTCTTATACCGCGCTTTATTGCTTGCCAACTCTAGGATTAGGTTAATTGGTGCTCTAGAATTCCCTATGCATACATTCATACAGCACTAACTTTTTGAACTTCAGTTTACAGTGCTCGTAATCTGAAATCTTCCCCAGAAACCACTACCATCCAAGCCTAAAAACTTCAATGTTCTAATGTCAGCTCCTCAACAACTGGGAACTGCTGTCTCCACCTTGTGTGACGAGAGAGTACTTTATAAAACAGTTACATTTAAAAACGATATTCGCTTGGTAAAGTGCGCACGCATCTCACTCTCGACGAGTCAGGCGTCCACTCTCACCTCTATCCTATCTTTTCTGCTATGTATGAATGTATTTATTTTGACATTTGTTAAGCACGCTAAGCCCAAGGGCATCAAGGAGCTAGTTACATATGAATACAATTGGTTGCATATTACAGTAAAAAAGCAGAGGGAAAGATATTGTTGGTGAATCCATAAAGAATTTTCGGCTTTAAAGAGTTGTTATGGTCAGAGAAGACGAGAGTCATTAGTTGTTTCCGGAAGGCTCAGACAGATTTTTCCGATCTCAAGGATAGTAGTAGATTGCTCCAGTTTTTTGCAGCTGTGACTGGGAAGCTCAAGCCCCCTGCTCCAGTGCGCTTGAAGTGGGGTATGGAGAGTTGGTGAGAGTAGGTAGTGCTGGTAGGTCTTGAGGAATGAGCCATGGAGAATTTTTGAGATAGGTATTCAGGGGCAGTGTTGGAGAGGCATTGTTGGAGTGCGGGATTGGCAAGTATCAAGAGGGAGTCTCTTTCCCTTGTTCTTCTCTTCAGTTCACAAACGTAGTAAGTCTGGTTCACTATTTCTGCGAGACTTGACTGTAGACCTTCTTATCACAAAACATAGTTCCTATGTATCGGGGATGGGGGGCTCTTTCCCTTGGTCTGTAGAGGAGTGGCCTCTCCCCTGCCTTTTGATTAGACTGGTAAATATGGTAGTTGGGGCCAATACCCCTCTCAACTGTCTAACATTGTAAAAATCAGGAGTATTGTCTATTGAGGCAGCTAGGCTGCCCTTATTTAAGACAAATACATTTTAGGGAAGGGGGCGTGGCTTGGCAGCCATGGAATAGGCTGGAAACCCTGTGAGCTCTGCGATCCGACAACTTGATCCGACCAAGAAACGCATATTTTTCTGATCAGCGGCAGCCCAAAAAGTATGTGCAGGTGTGGGAAGGCACAGAGCAGAGCATGAGCAAGCTGACTGCAAATTTACAGCGGAGGAACGGTCGTATTGTTACTTTGTACTGAGAGGCCGGCCGCAGAAGGGACATCAAAATGGCCGCGGACGAGAACAAAGAGATCCCGAGGGGCGCACCCCTGAGACGGAGGAGCTGTCTCCGTTCGACAACTTCAGAGGACGATCACTAGGGATACGAAATAATCATCACATTGCACAGTCCGGGTGGCTGAGGTGGAAGAAAAGCAAGGGGAGAAACGCTGGTGGAGTGCCCGGAGCGCAGCGTGGACGATCGAAGGAACCAGCAGATATCATCGGCCCTTTGAGGATAGCAAGAACTCACTCTTGCTGGGACTGAAGACCGCGGGTGACGGGGCTAATCCGCTACTCATAGACACAGCGCCATGTCGAATAAACCCCTAAGATTGAAGAGTAAGCAACCCACATTAGAGGAATACACTAAGACGCCACCCGGCCCAGAAGGAGCCAGGAACAAAGACAAAGCCCAAGCTGGGAGCAGTGCCACCATGGGTGCGAATCAGGAGGTCCTTGAGGCGATCGCCGAACTGAAGGCGGCTTGGGAGACCAAGCTCGAACTGGCGGGGACAGAACTAAAAACAGCGCTGGAGCTCCAGGTTGGGGCAGTGCAAGAGGATGTGAATCTGCTACGGCAAGACATTAGGTCTTTGGCGGAGCGCACGGAGAACCTCGAGAAGGAGAATGCTTGACAACGTAGTAGTCAGATTTTTGTTAACGTATTGGATTGTGCAGAACAGCAAACAAAGAAGATTGTATTGTGTTTAGATTATAATTATACATTTCTGATGCTTGTTAATCTGCTTAGAATTGCATGGTGTGCATATAGTCCGACATCTAGTGGTAACTGCGGAGTATTGCATCTAGTCTTTCGAGGATCGAAAGGGGATGTCAACATGGGCGTGCCTGTAACACTATCCCTAACGTGACGTGTAGTGTACCCAAAATCCCTTATGCGTTGAGGTCCCTCAGTAGGGAGAGTGGGATCTGGGGGTTTCTATTCTTTTCAAGAATGTCTTTCCTTCTCCCCCCTCTCTGCCCTTTTGGTTTTGCCATCGCTTTCCCACCTGAGCTATGGACAGGACACCATTTAAATTTTGCCTTTCCTGTAAGGGAAAATACCCCTGGAAAGACAAGCACCGTCGGTGCAATAAGTGTCTTCCCCTCAATCGCGACGATGCATCCTGTAAGTACTGCCAACTTCTACATCCTAAGATGATCAAGGAGCGTCGAGTGAAGAGGTGGGTGGCCTACGCCATGTTGCAGGCCGAGCATAGCTCCCCCGCCGCCACCAAATGTGATGAGGAGCTAAGCAATGGCCATTGCTATGATCCGGCTGCCATAGACCTCACATCGGATCGACGTCCGTCCACGGCCCCACCAGGCATGATGTTAGTCCAACTATGGGAAATGTACATCCCGGTGACAGGGACGCACATGATACCCTTAAGTCCAAACACACAACCCCCGGTACCACCTCGGCAGATCAGTCGAAGCGCACCAAGACGCCAACGGGTACGTCGAGTTCCTCGACGGTACCCGCTGATTTGTGTGATCGGCAGCCCTCCCTACAACCGCGTCAGCGGCATGCGTCCGGGCATTTAACGAGTAAGGGCGCCAGCACTAAATCTCACAAGGCCGTCGAGATGCCTCCTAAGAGCGGGCCGATGCCTAAAGCTCCGGATGCGTCGAAGTCTATAGCACAACTGTCTAAACAGCCTAAAGCCCTCCCAGTAATGCCGAATATCAGCGAGAGGCTCGCTTAGATTTTTTCAGGGGCCAGTAAACAGAAAGCCAGGTCTAAAGACACGTCTAAATGCCCGGAAGGGCGGATGGATTATTCTGAGAGTCCCCAGTCCTTATCTAAAACTCTCCTTGACAAATATTGGCTTTCTAGACAAGGGGATCCCCAGGAGGAGCCCTTTCCCCCTCGGCATCCCTCTGGCTCATCTCCATGGACCAGAGAAAGATTTGAAGGTTGTATGGACAGATTGGCTAAATTTGTGGACTTCTCTGAGAAGTCCACAAAAAAGGCCTAGTAAAGACGACCTTTATCCTGCAGTGACCAAGTTTCAGAAGACATCTTGCCCTCTTCATGAGGAGGCCTTTGACCTTACAGAGCAAGAAGAGCCTCTTGACCCTTATTTGCAGGAGGATGATACCTTTGAGGATACCACTGATCAGACCCAGGATTGGGCGGATGAACAGCAGGTGGATGACACGCCTTGGCTGTCCCCTACCCGTGACCCAGACCCTGTATGTATGGACCCCCCTCATCCCCATCTCTGCGTCAGGCATCACCTGTAGATGACCAAATAGCCACGCAGGATGTGGTGTTAGATTCAGATTTTGGGATGGACATATTAAAGGAAAAGCCTCCTTAATTCCATCAAGAGGCGTATCGCCACTTCCTTATTAACACCATCTCAGACCAGGGCTGTGAACCCTTGTGTGGAAAAGCTTTTTCACCCCTCATCTTCTGACCCCCTCTATATTAGGGGTCATGCCACCACGGATTCTCTTGTGGTTATGACGACAAGGAAGAGTGCAGGGGTCCCCTTGTCCAAAGGCGAGGCACCGCCGGACAAAGAATGTAAAAAGTTGTATGCCCTTGGAAAGAGAATCACTACTGTGGCAGCATATTCTACCCACATAGCGAACACCATACTGTTGGCCAGTTTTTCTGATGTCCAATGGAACCTGCAGCAGGAGGGCCTACAGGAGGTCCCTGATCCAGTGCATTCTCGTCTGCTTACAATCGTATCAGGGGTAAGCAGGTGAACCACAACATCCTTAAGAACACTTTGGATGCTGCTGAGACGGCAGGGAGAACCTTGGCTCAGGGTACCCTTTTTAAGCGCCACGGCTGGTTGAAAAACTTGGGTTTCAAACCATAGACACAGGCGTGGTTAATCAACAAACCGATGGAAGACTCAAACCTATTTGGCAAGGCGATTGATGAGGCACTGGAAACGGCCAAGAAGGAACACGAGACCTTAGACTTTGAATCAGATCCCTCAAAGACCCTTTCAACAGAGAGGGAGGAAGTTCTCGCTGCTCCTTTCGTGGACAATCCTATTCCCAATCCCCACACAACCAATATGGCTCGTGCAACAATTGGTCCTCAGAACAGGGGTCTACCTCCTCAAACCCATATCCACCCAGAGGACAACGCTGTGGGAAAGGAAGGGGTTGCAACGCCACTCCCAGAGGCTCCCTGGCCTGCAGTCAGAAATTACTTTTAGATCCAGGTTCCCTCCCATGCCTCCCCGGTCGAGGGACGTATAACATCATTCCTGCACGCATGGGAGGGAATTACCACAGACCAGTGGATGCTCAAGACAGTCACCCACGGTTATTGCATAGAGTTCAGCCGACCACCTTGATACAGACCTCCAAGATCCAGGCGCCTAACACCAGAACACCTGAAGATCCTGCTGCAAGAGGTCGAGATCCTGCAGGAAAAGGGCACAACCAAAGTCGTCCTCGTTCTACAGGTAAACAATGGTATTGATTCAGTGTACTTCCTTGTACCCAAAAGGGATCTCACCATATGCCCTGTGCTAGACTTGCGCCCAGCAAACAAATTTGTCAAACCACAAAAGTTTTGAATGGTAAAATTGCAAGAGGTAATTCCTTTGCTAACGCAGGGGGGTTACATGGCAACATTGGACATGAAAGATGCATACTTTCATATTTCAGTGTTGCCAGCACACAGTAAATACCTAAGGTTCGTGATAGAGGACAAACACTATCAGTTCAAAGTCCTTCCCTTCAGCATTGCCTCAGCCCAAGGGTATTTACAAAGGTACTGCCGGTTGCATCAGCACACCTGCGCAGGCAATCCATCCCAGTATAACCTTACCTCAACGACTGCTCATAACAAGGGACTCCTACGGAACATGCCTGTCGAACACTCAAAAGACAATAGACCTCTTATTCAGGCTGGTATTCTCCATAAACGAGAAGAAATCCAGCATTGACCCCAGCCAAGTCAAGCAGTTTCTGGGGGCTCTAATTCGGACAGAAGATGCCCTTGTCTTCCCCTCCAACGAGAGGGTTTAAAACATGATGTTTCAAATCCCTCAGTTTGTAGCCAGTTGAGAGGTGACGGTATGCAAGGCCACGCAACTGTTAGGGATGATGATATCCTGCATTTACCTGGTCCCTCACGAACGTTTGCGCATGCACCCCATTCAAGAGTGGCTCAACAGCCAGTGGTGTCAGGCCAGCGGACAATGGGACGATCTAGTGGTTGTCTCGGCAGCCCTCGTTCTCTGTCTGCAGTGGTGGTCGAAGGAAAACGTCTTGAAGGGGAAAACCTTCACCACCCCCGCAGTAGAAGCCACTCTCACGACGGACGCATCTCTCACGGAGTGGGGAGCCCACCTCCTTCAACAGACGGTGCACAGCATTTGGTCCCCAGCAGTAGCATTCAACCACATAAACCTGTTAAAGCTGTTAGTGGTATTCAAAGCACTGAAGGCCTTTCAGACACAGTTGCAGGGAAAAACAGTACTGATCCTCACTGTTCAATTTGTAACAGAACATTTGGAAATGGGCTCTCAAACACAAGATGCTTCTATTGTCTCAACACGTTCCAGTAGAACTCAATTTTCTGGCAGATGTGCTCAGCAGAGACTTCCCGTTGCCCTTAGAGTACGAATGGCGACTACACGAAGACATCGTCTCCAATGTTTTTGCAGAATGGGGCTTCCCAGCGATCGACTTGTTCGCAACTCTGGAGAACTCACAATGCCCAGATTATGCCTCCAGGTACCCTCAGAACCAATCCAAATGGTCCAGGAAATTTGTTTACGTTGTTCTCTCGACTCCCCTACTCAACAGGATTATGCACAAGTTGCACCAGGAACCAGTCACCATGATATTGGTGGCCCGCCAACCCTAGTTCTCCCATCTGATAGAGATGTCACTCTCTCCTCGGATGAAACTACCTTGCCCATACAACATGCTGTCTAAGGACAAGGGGGAGACTCTTCACACATACCAGCAGACTCTGAACTAAGCAGCCTGGCTCATGAGGTCATAGAGTTAGGGCATCTATAACTCCCTCAGAGATGCATGGATGTACTTAGAGGTAAGCAAGAAAACCTAACACAAGACATTGCTACTCCATTAAATGGAAATGCTACGTCATCTGGTGTAATTCCAAGAGCATCAATCCAGTTGACTGCTCTCCTACTCCTATTGTGTTATACCTGACTCACCTACTAGACTAAAGTCTGTTTTTTAATTCCCTGAAGGTTCACTTAGCTGCACTCTCAGCCTATACCACGTCCCAATGTTAAGTGTTGTGGTGGAAGGTCCCAGTTATTAAAGCTTTCATGGAAGGGCTTAAGAGAATTAATCCCCCCATTTCTAACCCGGCTTCCGGATGGGACCTAATTGTGGTATTAACCAGACTTATGTGGTCTCCCTTTGAACCCATGCATAAAGCAAGTCTCAAAGCTCTTTCTTACAAGACCGCCTTCCTAGTGGCAGTCACTTCGAGAAGGAGAGTCAGTGAACTGCAGGCCCTTTCTATTCTAGAACCTTTTGTCACAATTCACAGAGAGAAGGTGGTTCTGCGCACTCACCCTCTGTTTGCGCCCACATTTATTTCTAAGTTCCATGTGAACCAGTCAATCGAAATATCTACGTTCTTCCAGATCCCCACTTACGTTGCAGAAAGAACCCTGCACACACTGAATGTGCACAGGGCAGTCATGTACTACCTGGAAAGAACTAAACCATTGAGGAAAACTAACAAGTTTTTAGTTTCAGTGGCAGCTGGTAGAGAAGGGGATCCTGTCCCTAAATTAGCCATCGCTAGGTGGATTTTCAATTGCATCACACTCTGTTACACTTTTGCCAAGAGAGATCTGGCATTCAAGCCAAGGGCACACTCTACTCGGGGCACTGGGGCTTCCACAGCGTTCATTGCAAATTTCCCTCTCAAGTCCATTTGCAAGGCAGCAACCTGGAGTTCTGTAGACACCTTTACAAAACACTATTGCCTAGACACTCACTCTAGGTCTGATTCTCAGTTGGGACAAGCAGTACTAAGACACCTTTCACTTCTGTTCCTTCTCACATCCCACCACCAATTCTGGGTACTGCTTGCTAGTCTATGTACAGCATGTGATTCTAAGCAGATTAACAAGCATCAGAAGACATGCATTACTTACCGTAATAGCATTTCTGTTAATTGTATCTGCTTACTTCTTCTTCTCTCTTTCTGAACTCACGATAGTCCTAAGGCTCCCTCACGGCAGAAAAAATACAATCAGAGGGACCTCGACACGTGAGGTATTTTGGGTACACTACACATCACGTTAGGGATACTGTTACAGGCACGTCCATGTCGACGTCACCTTTCGATTCTCGAAAGACAAGATGCAATACAGTGCGGTTACCACTAGATGTCGGACTATATACCCAGCATGTGAATCTAAGCAGATACAATAATCAGAAATGCTATTACGGTAACTAATGCATGTCATATATAAAGAGTAACTGCACTTATGGGGATTATCAAGAATAGAAATAGATACCTCGTTTTCACGGGCCCGCAAGGGACGGAAAGGTTACGTGATGTAAACTCCATATAGGAGTGTTAAGGATTTATGAGGCATAGAGCCAACAAGAAGAGCACATATCAAACTCTGAGACAGAGTTATAATAACAAGAGATGAGATACACTTACTAAGATAGTAAAGGTAGGCTTACGCAGTAAAATACATTTTTAAAAGTGCACATTTTTGTTGTGGTTTAAGTATCTGGTGTTAAATGTATATGTGAATGAAGCTGTACTTCATTTTACTACATACAAATGGAGGATAGAGTAATTTATAATATTTGTCATGTTATATGTTTTATTGTGTGCCCATGAAGACTAACTCATTTTATGTGGTATGCGTTTTTGGATCATTGTCTGTTGGAAATTAAGGAAACCAGTTTTTTTGCATAGGCCAAGGAGTCCTTATATTACTTTTTAACAAAGGAATGCATTTCTTGTTACAATTGCCATAGAAATATAGCTGCCTTTTTTTTACCAGTGAAGATGTATAGTTTGCGTTGTCATGTTCAGTTTGCGTCAAGAGCAGAGATAAATAGTTCATTTTTTAATTTTTAAATAAATTAGGTTGTTCCACGTTGAGCTGTGGCCTGCATTTAGTTTTTACAGTGGTTTTGTTATTGCAAGAATTTTTGGTCAAAGTGCACACTGTTTATGTTCATGTTAAACAGAAATAGCATTTCTTTCGTGCAGTTAACACATTTCAAACAGTAAAAACCGTTTTAAATTAGTTAAATTACAGATGAAACCGCTTTGGAAAGATACAGCGTTTATTTTTGTGTTGAAATTAAATAGCCGGGTTAAGCAGAACGGCAAAAAATAGCATTTCTTTCTGCTATGCTTGTCTCCTGTGTGCGCGATGGAGGAAGACGGCCTGCATCTGGTCGTGGGCTGCGTTAGCAGAGGTAGGGAAAGCAAACAGAGCTGCATTTCTTTGATTAGTTAGTAACACACAGCCTGAAAATAGCGTTGTTTGCGGGAAAGGGATTTTCTATGCGAACAATTCAGTTAAAGAGCATCATAAGTCATGGCTTTGTCAAATAGAGAACATTATTTTACTTTGCCGTGCAGACTTCAAACAAGAGGCCAATGGCCACTACTGCCTTCAGTAGACAACGAAGGGTGGGCGCTCACAAAGGTGTAGGGCACAGAATTCAAGGTAGCTCAATAGGTCAAGGTATGGGTTGCTAAGAGTTTGGTTGTGAGGTTTGTGTTAGAGATGCCAGTAGAGTTGAGATAACTGACAAGTTGAATATTTTGGAGAAAACTTGGAGAAAGTATGAGAAATATTTTGAAGTATGAGACAGAAGGAAGAGTTGGTTTCAATTTTGACTGGGCAAGGGCAACAGTAACACTCATGTAAAGCGCTTTGAATTAAGGAGCTATGTGATGCACCTTGCATTTTTCTTCACTTTGTATTTCAGCATAACTCAGTTTGCTTTACAGTAGCAGTTATGGGTTGATGGCAAGTGTGAAACAATGATTTGAGGAAATCATATATGATGGGAATGACACAGGGGTGCGTATAAATAGATATTGGATTTGCAATGAGGTAAGAAGAAGTTGGTGTATAGGTGTATTAAATATCTTTTGTGAATATAAAAAGGAAAAAGGGACTGAAAAATAATTTAATTTAAAGATAGAAAAGGGAATCCTTTTTAAATGTGTGATCTGAGGCGAATAGAAATGCGCAAATAGAAAATACATCGGGAGAACATGATATTTTGGATTAATATGTAAAAGAATGAATTAGATAAGGGCCAACATATACATGTATGTTTCACAAGTGTAGATTTTTTAATAAAATAGATTTTTGGGGATTTCTTAAATTTGTATATATCGGGCCAAAAGAAAATGTTCTGTATGATAGCAAAGTGTTTTGGGACTAACATTGTTAGTAGAGCAAGTGTTAGAATGGTGTTGATGATATTTATTGAAACACAATATTTTTAATACAGATCTTTAAGTGATGCAGGGGCTCGGTGCCACCCTCATTGAAGAAGTATTTAAGAGCCAGGGCTCATTAAATTGACTTTCATTTTTAAAGGTTTTTATGAGACATATCAGTAATGGTGTTTCGAGGGGATTGGGTCCTCCGACGTATTCCATATCTATGACATGTAATCGCCACAGCTGTGCTGCTTCGGAAACTTTTTCGGCGTCCTGCGTCGATGACGTCGATGCGCCGTCGTCGAGGACCTCCTCCGACGTCCGACGTCATCCGATGTGATAAGTAGGACGCACGACGCCCATAGCCTCAGTTCCGTTTTTTCCGCGAACGTGTTGCTTCGTGTTTCTCGGTTTAAATGCCTCGACTCTTTGGAGTTCTGTTCTTCTCGGTTCTTCGAACCTGTTCGTTTGTGAAAATCCTTCTGGAGATGTCTACTTCGTCTTCAACCCCGCGTCCGGGTTTCAAGAAGTGCGGGGAGTGTGGGTCCAAGATGTCGGTGACGGACTCGCACGACGCCTGCCTCTGGTGCCTCGGGGAGGCCCACGACACGGATGACTGTATCGACTGCCAGTCGCTCACGTCCAAAACCTTACGCGAATGTAAGAAGAAGTTGTCGGTAGGTCGGGTGTCCAAGCCCCGGAAGTCGAAGTCTGCGGGGCTTTCGACGGATGATTCGAGGGGTGACTCTCCGTGTCATCGTCGGAAGTCTCGTGGGTCTCCTTCTAGGAGTCGGTCTCGCCACTCCTCTGCCTCTTCGAGGCATTCTCGGAAGCGCCGACATCGGTCGTCTTCCAGGTCCTCTTCGGAGGGCTTTGTCCGGCACGTCGCTTACCCCTCGGGCCGTGCGACGCCGGAGGAATGGGCTTCCTTCGGGAAGCAGATGTTGGCGATTCTTGAGTCGCTGGGTACTCAGCCGTCCGCGCCTCCCTCGCAGGAGTGGTCGGCACGAGTCACGGGAGTGGTCCCGTTCGGACAAGGGGACTCGTTCTCGACGTACCCGTTCCAGGTCCCGGTCCTCGACGCGTTCGAGACCGTGTGCACCTGTGAGGTCTTCGAAGAAGGCTTCGACGTCTGTGGCGTCGAGGGCGTCGACAGGCTTTCTCGAGGCTCTGGCTCCGAGGAAGTCGTCGATGCCGTCGACGCTCAGGTCGTCGAGGGACACGCTCGGGGCTCCGGCCTCGAGGGCTGTGTCGACGCCGCCGATTCTGGAGGCGCTGCATCTGACGTCCACGCCGATTTCCTCGACGTCGACGCCGATCCTCTCGGCGCCGATGCCGCTTCTCTCGACGCTGGCGCCGATTCGCTCGACGCCATCGATGCCTTTCGTGTCGGAGGTACCCCAGGGCACTGGTGGACCCCCTAGGAAGGCTCTGGTTAAGAGCAAGCACTCTCGAGTGCCTTCTTTTCGCCACCTGGACTATATTTCAGAGGCGGATGAGGATTCTGATAGCCTGGTTCCTAGTCAGGTTCCGGATGACATTGTCTCGGGCCATAGTCAGTTTGACGAGTTGAGACAGTCACTGCATGATGCCAGTGGACTGGACACCTCTCCGGAGGTGGAGTTTTGTAGGCCTGAGCCTGGCTCTGATGCTGATTCCTCGTACCGGCGCCTTATGGCTAGGGTTTCTGAGTACTTGGGATGGTCTGCTCCCCCAGGGGAGTTTGTGCAGGATGATCTGACAGACATCCTTGATGTTGGTCCCCCAACTGACCCGGTTCTGCCGTTCCATATGGCTTTACAGAGAAGGGTGGTGGCGGCTTGGACTGCTCCGGAGAGTCTCCCGGCGGTGGGCAGATCCTTGTCGCGAAAATACCGTCCAGCCAGTGGCGACCCCTGCTACTTGACCAGGCACCCCACTCCGGAGAGTTTGGTGGTGCAGGCGGCCACGGCCCCGGCGAAGCAGGCGTCGTACCCTACCATCCCTCCTGATAGGGATGACAAACGTTTTGATGGCTGGGCGAAGAAAGTGTTTTCTTCTGGTGGTATGGCGCTTCATGCGGCCAACTCCATTTGTGCCTTGTCACGTTTCACGCACACTCTGTGGAACTGTGTTGCGTTAGCCGCTGAACATGTTCCCGAAGGGGATGAACGGGATGGTTTCCTTGCTATGGTCCAGGATGGTAACAATGCCATGTGTGAGTCCGTTCAGTCGGGTTTGGACTTAGCTGAATGCGTCAGTAGGTCCATGGCGGCGAGCACCGTGATACGCAGGTTTGCGTGGTTGCGGAAGTCGGGGTTTGCGCCGTATGTGCAGTCCCGGCTCCTCAACATGCCCTTTGATGGTGAACACCTTTTTGGCAGCAAGGCTGACGAGAGCCTTGAGAGGTTGCAGACCTCAAAAGCTGCAGCGAAGTCGTTGGGCGTTGCAGTTCGCCAACCTCCGCCTTTTCGTCCTAGGGGACAGCAGTGGAGGGGTGGTTCCTTTCGCTATTACTCCTCCTTCAATAAAGCGAGAGGAGCTGGCAGTCAAAGAGGCCAACGCAGGGGTACCAGAGGTGGACGACAGGGTACCCGTGGTGCCAAGGCCGCTCGGGCAGTTGCCTCTTTGCCCTCAGGTAACGCCGCAGCCGCTCCCACTCAGTCGTGAGGCCATGTCCCATGGTTCGCCGGTTGGGGGAAGGCTGGCGCAGCATCTTGTAGAGTGGCAAGCCATTACTTCAGATGTGTGGGTTCTGGAGATCATAACCCACGGCTACTGTCTTCCTTTTCGGCACAGGCCTCGCGACAATCCACCGGGGAACCTCTCTTTGTAGAGTCCGGATCCGCTCCTTGCGCAGGAAATTCAAGCCTTGCTGGAGAAAGGCGCCATAGAACTGGTGCCAGTAGCGGAGAGGAACAAGGGATGGTATTCCCCTTATTTTTTGGTTTCGAAGAAAGACGGGGGATTGAGACCCATCATGGACTTGCGCGGTTTGAACAAACTCCTCAGGAAGGACAAGTTCAAGATGGTTACTCTCTCTCAAGTCCTCCAGGCCCTTCAGCTTCAGGACTGGTTGGTTCACTCGACCTCAAGGATGCTTACTTCCATGTGCCGATCCATCACAAGAAGTACCTGAGGTTCGCGGTTGGCGACTCGCACTTTCAGTTTCGGGTCCTGCCGTTCGGATTGACCTCCGCCCCGAGGGTTTTCACCAAGCTCATGGTGGTGGTGGCAGCGCATCTCAGGCAAGGGGGATTCACGTCTACCCCTACCTGGACGATTGGTTGATCAGGGGGAGCTCTCCCGAGCAAGTCCTGGATCATCTATCGATCACCTGTCGCTCCCTTCACAGGCTGGGCTTCTCCCTCAATTTAAAGAAGTCCCATTTGACGCCAACACAGCGGCTCCAGTACATCGGAGCAGTGCTCGACACTTCCCTGGGGCAGTGTTTTCCTCCCCAGGTGAGGGCTCTTCACATTCAGCAGATGGTGCACAAGTTTCAGCATGCCCAGACGCTCCCAGCGTTCGAGTTCTTGAGGTTGCTCGGCCTCATGGCATCCTGCATTCTTCTGGTGCCAGAGGCTCGCCTGCGGATGAGATCTTTGCAGTGGGCACTCAAGACGCAATGGTCGCAGTCCTCCGGCAGGATGTCGGACTCGATTCAGGTGCCGTCCTCGGTCGCCCGGGACCTTCTGTGGTGGGCCGTCGAAGGCAACTTGATGAAGGGGGCTCCATTTTGGCTTCCCTGGCCGGAGGTGACGATCGTGACGGATGCATCCCTCACGGGATGGGGAGCTCATGCCAACGGGCTGACAGTCAGCGGTCGTTGGTCTCCGTCGGAGTCCAGACTCCATATCAATCTGTTGGAGCTGAGGGCTGTCAGGCTAGCCCTGAAGGCTTTTCTGCCGTCTGTGCGAGGGAAGAATGTCCTGATCCTGACGGACAACACAGTGGCCATGCACTACCTCAACAAAAAGGGGGGGGCAGGGTCACTTCCTCTGTGCAGAGAGGCGATGCAGCTCGAGTTCTGGGCCATCCAGCAGGAAGTTTCGATCTCGGCAGTTCATCTGGCCGGAGCCGAAAAAGTGACGGCGGACGCTCTGAGCAGGCAGAGCGCGATCTCTCACGAGTGGGAGTTGGCTCAGGAGATTCTCCTGGAGATCTTCGCCCTTTGGGGGACCCCTCAAGTGGATCTCTTCGCCTCCAGTGTCAACCGGAAGTGCGAAAGGTTTTGCTCGCGGGAATTTCCTCCAGAAGGAGCCTTAGGAGACGCGTTCGTGGTGGAGTGGTCATTCCCGCTGCTCTATGTGTTTCCTCCAGTCCCCGTCATCCCGCAAGTGCTGCGGAGGTTACGGAAGTTCGGTTCCCGGATGATCCTCATTGCCCCGGCCTGGGCTCGGAGGACGTGGTACCCGGACCTTCTCGACTTATCCATCTGCCCTCCACGTCGTCTTCCCTACCGAGACGATCTGCTCTCACGGGAGGGGGGTCAGGTTCTCCATCCAGAGGTCAGATCCCTCAACCTTCACGCTTGGCTTCTGAAAGGTTGAGGAATAAGGATTGGGACCTCCCTGAGGACGTGATGGAGGTGTTGCTTTCGGCTCGAAGACCGGCAACAAAGTCTCTGTCCCGTTGCCGTTGGCGTAAGTTCTGCGACTGGTGCAGGGTTCAGAATGTGGATCCTTTTGCATGTGACATCCCCATGGTTCTGTCCTTTTTACTTTCTTTGGCCCACAGGGGCTTGCAAGTGGGTACCGTTAAGGGTTACCTGGCGGCGCTGTCCATCTTTAAGCGCTCGTCTGAAGAGTGTTCTTACTTTAAAATCCCTTTGATTTCACAGTTCCTGAAAGGGCTCACTAATGTGTTCCCTCCGTCACCTTTCCTGGTGCCCGGTTGGGATCTAAACCTGGTTCTTAAGTTTCTTATGGGTGCTCCGTTTGAGCCTTTACATTCTTGCCCTTTGAGGCTGTTAACTCTGAAAACTGTGTTTTTAGTTGCGGTTACTTCCGCTCGCAGAGTGAGTGAGTTACAGGCACTTTCAGTTAAGCCTCCCTTCACTGTATTTCACAAGGACAGGGTTGTCCTTAGAGTTCGTCCTTCTTTTCTTCCGAAGGTAGTGACAGAATTTCATTTGGCCCAGAAGGTTGTTCTTCCGGCATTCTATCCTCCTCCGCATCCTGGTAAGGAAGAGGAGAGGCTCCATAGGCTTGATCCTAGGAGAGCTTTAAGCTTTTATGTTTCACGCATGTCCCGGGTCAGAGTGGATGATCAACTCTTTATTGGTTACGCTGGAAAGCGTTTGGGGCAAGCTGTGACGAAACAGACTTTGTCTCGCTGGATTATTTTGGCCATCTCGGAGTGCTACCGTATGGCGGGTAAGGACCCACCGGCTGGCTTGCGGGCCCATTCTACCAGGGGTATGGCTGCGTCTACTGCCCTGCAGAGGGGTGTTCCTATTCGCAACATCTGTGATGCAGCCACCTGGGCTTCAGTACATACATTTGTACGTCACTATTCCCTTGATTCCATCCGAGCACAGGATCTGGCCTTTGGCAAGGCGGTCCTTTGCTCTGCTATTTGATTGGCTATTCTACATTTTGATTCTAAATTCTTTCCCTCCTCCTTGCTTTAGTACTTCTTTGGGAGTCTGTCATAGATATGGAATACGTCGGAGGACCCAATCCCCTCGAAGAACAAGTTACTTTCTTACCTGGTAACGTTCTTTCGATGGGATGGTCTGACGACGTATTCCATATCGCTCCCGCCCTGCCTTCCCCGCTACAGAATTTCTTTTGCGATTGCAGCTTACGTTCCGCAAGGCTTTATGTCTGACTTGCAGTTGACTTATGTCACACGTTCTGGGGGAAAAAACTACAACTGAGGCTATGGGCGTCGTGCGTCCTACTTATCACATCGGATGACGTCGGACGTCGGAGGAGGTCCTCGACGACGGCGCATCGACGTCATCGACGCAGGACGCAGACGCCGAAAAAGTTTCCGAAGCAGCACAGCTGTGGTGATTACATGCCATAGATATGGAATACGTCGTCGGACCATCCCATCGAAAGAACGTTACCAGGTAAGAAAGTAACTTGTTCTTCTTGAGTAGAGGAAATCATTTTTAGTTTCATCTAACAACACCAGCTGAAGAAATTCATGCATGGTATGCTGAAGTGATGAGCTTGGGGAGCATTTGATTGGAATATACAGGATTGTGGGGTGTGTAAACCCCTGTTTTTTATTTGGTTATGGTCTTTTTTTAAATACTTTTCGTATTGGCTAAAATTCATGCATGACTAATCATATTTTGAGCACATTTTTCACACTAGAATTTGCACCCTTTTCATTGCACCTGAATGGATCGAATTGGTTCCACTAGATAATTTTTTAAAAAATATATATTTGTTTTAGTTTCACAGTTGGAGGAACATTATAATTGACAATACAGCAACTTCCAAGTATATGCAGTTCAATCAAGTTTCAAAGACCTCCGGCTCCTCCCTCCACCGCCCTCTGGGCCCCTTGATTTCCCATATCTGTTATGGCAACCAGTCTACACCTCTCATCCGTTCCCACTCGGGTTCAGATAAAGCCTCGCCTGCCGTGGTTTGAAAGTGAGGGCTGGGAATATTTGGCCATAGTCAAGCAGGGGTGACTAGATTGTTTGAAAGCTTCCTGGAGCTTTCCTTCCTTTGCGGCTGAAACCCTTTCCGCCACCAAAATGTCCCAGACTTTAATCCACCATCGCCCCAGATCCGATCCTTCTGCTGTTTTCCAACACCGGGTGGTGGTGATATGCGCTGCCAGCAATACGTTTGTCAGCAGCACTGCTCGGGCTCCCGACCTTGGATATACCCCCTCACATGGAGACCTCAACAGCAGGGTTTTTGGGCACAACAGGAGTTGACTACCTGTAATATCCTTTATAATTTGCACAATGTTATCCCAGAAGGACCGCATCCGGGGACAGTCCCACCACATATGGAAGTAGGAGCCCTGAGCTCCGCAGTTCTGCCAACAAGTTGGAGGGGGTGTGGCCTGGAAATGGTGAATCTGAACCGGCGGGTAGTACCAGCGAAACAACAATTTCAATGCACACTCGTTGTTTGTTACACATTTCGACGAGACACGGCCTCTGGCCCAAATTCTGACCAGGCCACGTCATCCAATTTGAGACCTACATCAGCTTCCCAACGGGACATGTAGTCGGGGCGGCGTGGGGTTAGGAGATCCTCTCGTAGAAGTCTATATAATTTGGAAATCTCACCCTTGTTTACGCTCTGCCAAATGGTGAGCTCCAGAGGGCTCACGGCCTGGGTAGCCTTCTGTCTTGCTTCGGGGTGAGTGATCCAGTGACGGATTTGGACGTATGCAAACTTATCGAACTCCGTGAGGTGAAACTCCCTTTTATAGTCTTCAAATGAACGCGGTTGCCCTCCAGAAGCAGTTGCCCACAGTGGACAGGCCTCCCTCTTTCCATCGCCCAAATGTCCCCAGAGAGATGCCCGGGGTAAAGGCAGGGTTACCAAAAACCAGGGTGAGCGAGCCCATTCCTCTACTGATCTTTTTCCTCCTCAGAACCTTGTCCCACACCTTTAGATTTGCTTTTGTCGATGAGAGAAGATGTGGCCAACCTCTACCTGATGAGTGGGGTATAAAAGGCAAAAAACAAAGGGGTAGGGAGCATTGTGATTGCTCAATCTCTATCCACCTAGGCACGGGAGCTTTGGCTGTGCAAGTGGACAAGTTGGGGAGTTGGGCTGCCTCTGCGTATCTCAGTAGGTTGGGATCCCCCAAACCTCCTAACCCAGATCTCCCCCATCATCACCCTCTTAGGAATTCTGGATTTTTCCCCCTGCCAAATGAAACCCAAGAGTTGGCGTTGAAGCCTTTCTAATATGGATTTCGGGACCTCCACTGGGAGGGATGAACAAGAGTACAAAAGAGAAGGTTCATTTTGACTGCCGTGATCCGCCCCATTAATGAAATTTCCTGTCGTGCCACCTCTCCCGGTCCTGTTCCAAGATCCTAACCAGGGGAGGGAAGTTGGCCGCGTATAGATCCTTCGGGGATGCTATCAGCTGAACACCTAAGTGTGCTATAGAGGCTGTGTCCCAGCGGATTGGGCAAATAGCTTGAAGGGCACTGATATCTTGGGAGGATAGTCCCACCACTAATGCCACCAATTTCCCATAATTGATGCCAAATACGGCGACCCAACCAAATGCTTGAAGTTCCCGTCGGAGGATGGAGGAGGCGACATCAGTAATAGATAAAAGAATGTTGTCAGCATATAATTAAACCTTATGGGGTGAGCCCTGTATCATTGGGGCCCGTATTGCGTCATTTTTACATATGCATTGGGCCAATGGCTCCATAATGTGGGCAAATAGAAGGGGAGACAGTGGTCATCCCTGACGTGTACCACACATAAGGGGGATTGGAGGCGAATGCTCCCGATTAACCAGGAGTGATGTATTCGGAGAGAAGTCATTGATGGCTATCAATTTCCTAAACTGAGGTCCAAAAACTAATGCCTCCAGGGTCAAATGCATAAAAGACCAGTCCACCCTGTCACACACTTTGAATGGATTGTGTCCTCCCACATTTTCCTCACCTTAGATATAGATAATCTGCCAGCTTGCTGCTTCTTTCTTCTGAAAAATGTTTTCGCCAGAGAACGCTGTGCTCGAGGCCGCGTAGCTTTAGGCCCTTGAGGGCCGCCGTCGAGTTTCAACGTCATCCGTCGTATAAAGGGCTTGAGCGCACCAGTTGGTCTCAGTTCCGTTTTTCCATGCTTCTGCTTCGTGTTTCGAAACGACGCATCAGTTCTTTCATTGAAAATGTCTCCATCTTCAACTCTTACCACATCCAAGACGGGTTTTAAAAAGTGTCTAAAGTGCAGAAGGAAGATGTCCATTACGGATCCTCACCGCAATTGCCTTTCGTGCCTCAGCCCTGACCATCGGGTCGACGAGTGAAGTTCGTGTCAGGCAATGTCGAATAAGGCACTTAAGGAACGCCAAGGTAAGCTAGCGGTGGGAGAGGAGTCTTTTAAGTCTACAAAAAGACTCGGGAGAGTCGAGTAGAAAATCTCGTCTCGAGGTCGAAGAGTCGCTCGAGGAAATCTTCTTCCTCTTCATCTAAAAAATCGAAGAAGCAACGTCACAAATCTTCTTTCTCTTCCTCCTCCTCGCCTGACAGAAGGTTATTTCATGACCTTCTAAGCATGATTCCCCAAAACAATTGGAGGCCTTTAGGGCTTCAATGCTAAAGATTTTTGAGAAGGCGGCCCCGACCGCTTCAAAAAAGTCACATGAAGAGCATGCCCTTGTCCACTCCAAGAGTGACAGAGGGAAATCTAAAACTGTCCACGCAAAATCTGACAAAAAGTCGAGGGCATCCTCAGAAGATGATTCTCCAGCACCTCATGAAACAAGACAAAAACCTTTAGTGCACAAATCGAGGTTAACAGAGGACAAAATGGCGTCCCCGTCGTCGAAGTCAGGCATTGACTCGACACGTCCTTCTACGTCGAAGCCAAAGATGGCGTTGATACCTTTGACCACAGTGTTGAAGCCTCTCTCAACGACATCGAAGCCTTCCTCGATGACCTCGAGGATTCCTTCGAGCATATCGAAGCCAGCGTCTATTCGATCGACGCCTTTGCCTGGGAAATCTTTAATACCGATACCCAAAACGACATTTATGGTAAACCTAGGTCAATGGCGCCACCTTTACCAGAAGAAATCTTCTATTCTCAGCCCAGGCAGGAATTTTTTTAATCTATGTCTTCTATTTTTGAAGAACAATCCTCTGATGAAGAAATTACATCAGCTGATGTTAGATTTGGGACAAGAGAAGTTCCTCAATAATTAATAGACCTAACTACCAAAATGGCCGACCTTTATGACTGCCTACAATCGGCCAGTGGCTTAGATACCTCACCTGTGGTAGAATTTGAAAGTCCAGACCCTACTGACCACGCAGAATATGGGTATAGGAACCTCATGGGAAGAGTCATCGACTTCATGGGGTGGAAGACAGTGTCCCCGAGTTACGACCAGGATGACATGACAGATATTATTGATGAAGGACATCAGAAGGATCCAATCCTTCCTTTCCACAAAGCTCTACAAAAGAGAGTTATGGCAAATTGGGAAATCCCAGAACCTTTACCAGCTGTAAATAAAAAATGTGTGGGAAAGTACAGACCTTTACCTTCAGATCCAGAGTATCTGTCTATCCCTCACCTGAGAGCTTGGTGATTCAAGCTGCAACTGCAAATAAGCAATCAATTTATCCCTCCATGCCCCCTGGCAGGGTTGATAAAAAGATTGATGCTTGGGCGAGGAAAGTGTTCCTCTTCGGGCAGTATGGCCCTTAAATCTACTAATGTGACTTGTACATTAGCTAGATTTACATACACCCTGTGGGACTGCTTGAATGCATTGGCTGATTACATCCCGGAGGGTGAGGAACGGGATGGTTTCCTGGTGATTGATTGATTGATATTTTATTTTTATTGCGCTCGTACACAAGTGTTTCAGAGCGCGACAAGGCAAGGGAGGGGAACGGGAGAACAAAATAGCGATCTTACTAGGCCCAGTGACATTGAGAACGCGCAAGTGCATGGGAGAGGGGGGAGGGGAAAAGTGCATGGAAGGGGGGAGAGGTGGAAAGTGCGAAGCAGAGGAGAAACAGATAAATAACAATAAATAAATAATAAAGGCAACAAACAGTGGTAATGCAGCCGGCAATTTGCAAGTGCTAGGTTTAAGGCAGCAGACAGAGTAGGTCCGATAAGTGCAGGAAGAAAAAGGGGGGGTTATATGGTTACAGATACAGACCCCACTGCAAGGGGTGGCCCGGAGGCAGTGCGGGAGGGTGACAGGATGAGCAGGTACCTGGGCCCAAAAGACAGAGGGTGGCCAGGTGCACGGCACCAAGAGAGAACAGATCAGCAGGGGAGAGGGGGAGCAAAGGCAGAAGAAAAGAGGAAGGTCTTGAGGTACTTCCGGAACCGGAGATGGTTCTCCTCAAGTTTTAGAGTGGCAGGGAGGCTGTTCCAGAGGGGAGGCCCCAGCCGAAGACAGAGATCTACCCCCAGCTTGTTTCTTAGAAAAACGACTGACCCTGAGTGAGTTGGAGGTAGAGGAGCAAAGAACTCGAGAGGGGAAGTATTTGCGGAGGGATAGCTGAAGGTATTTTGGACCTAGGCCCCAGAAAGCCTTGTGGACAATGCAGAGGGTTTTGAATTTAATCCTTGCATCCACTGGGAGCCAGTGAAGAGATTTCAGAGCTGGAGAGATGGTAAGAGATGGAAAGGAGGCTATGGAGGAGTGCTTCAAGTCAGGACTGGGCACTGCTGATAGTGTGAGCAGGTCAATGGCAGCTAGCACGGTTTTACGCAGATTTGCTTGGCTAAGAAAATCAGGTTTTGCATCTGATGTACAGTCCAGGTCACTCAATATGCCCTTTGACGGCTTGAGGCTGTTCGGCAGCAATGCGGACGAGAGCTTGGAAAAGTTGCAGACCTCGAAAGCAGCAGAAAAATCACTCAGCGCCGCTATAAGGCAGCCTCAACAACACTTTTACGCAGGCTCATCTTCCTGGAAGAGTCACCCTTTTCGCGTCTATTCCTCCTTTTGTGGTGGAAAAGGGAGAGGTGCTAGATCAGCCACAGTAGCGGCTACTACCTCCTCAGCCACTGCTGAAGCCGCTGCAAAGCCACTTTGAGGTCTTAACCCACAAAACCCCACTGGGAGGCAGAATCACTCGGTATCTGAACGAATGGCGGGGCATTACGTCAGATGCCTGGGCACTAGAGATAGTGACCCATGGTTACCTCCTTCCTTTTCATCAAAGACCTCAAGATCATCGACCAGGAGCCAATTCTGAAAGCCGTCCTTCATTCAGTACATAATTAAAAACTATGGTACTCCCTCATCCAAATTACTACTGATGTGGGAGTCTATCTTAGATGAGGAATACGTCGGAGGACACAATCCATTCGAAGAACAAGTTACTTACCAACTGTAACGTTCTTTAGACTGGATGTTCCTCCCACGTATTCCTCATCGACCCTCCGAACCTACCCCTCCGTAGAGTTTTTACGCTTTTTGCACTTGTACTTCCTTAAGAGCCTGACATACTTCGATGCCTGATACAACTGATGCGACCATTAACACCGAAAAAACAGAACTGAGACCCACGGGCATGCTCGAGCCCTTTATACGACGGATGGCGTCGACACTCGACGGCGGCCCTCGAGGGACTAAAGCTACGTTGCCTCGAGCACAGCCGCATCTGGCTAAAAAAAAATTCTGAAGAAAGAAGCAGCAAGCTGGCAGATTATCTAAGATGAGGAATACGTTGGAGGAAAATCCAGTCGAAAGAACGTTGCAGTTGGTAAGTAACTTGTTCTTTAGTAGCGTCCAGGGCTAGGAGGGCCAGCTTCTCATTGCTCTTAAGGCTGATTATCGCCTGCCTTATATTGTCCACTGTGTTCCTACTCTCTATGAAACCCGTTTGATCTGCATTAATCAATTGTGGAAGGAGTCGGGATAGGCGGTTTTCCAACCCCTTTGAATAGATGTTGGCATCAATGTTCAGAAGCGAGATTGGCCTATAAGAGGCACAATCCTTAGGGTCGTTAACGGACTTCAATACCAATATTGTGGTGGAACTTTGCATGGAGGAGTTAGCTGCCCACATCTCGAAATTAAAGGAGCGAGTAGCTGACCCCTAAAGAGTGTATAAAATTTAGGGCAGAAACCATCAGGGCCCGGGGCACAGGATTTCAGGGATTTAATTGCTGCCTCTACTTCCTGTTGTTGAATCGGGGCTTCCAGGGCCTCCATGTCTTCCTGGGCTAGCTGGGGTAGGGATGCCTCTGCAATATATTGCCTCTGAGCCTCTATCGATCTGTCCAAACTGGCTATGTTTTCAAGTAAATGGGTCTGCGCTAACAGTTTATCCTGCTCTCCATACAGGGTTGTCCCGGATTGATTCTGGAGGCCAATAATTAAGTTTTGCTTTCTGGTTTTCACCAGTTTCCTCGTCAAGAGATGGTTGGCCTGCTTTTGGCATAGTAGCCCTGTTTGACTGTTAGCAGAGTCTGCGCCATCTCTTCAGCATACAGGGCCTCTAGTTTGTTTTGCGGGCCACCTGTAGCGCAGCATGCACCTTCAGGGACCATCCCTTCTTGTATTTTCAATGTCTCGAATGTCTTGCTCCAAGAGGGTTCTGGCCTGTTTTTTCCTTCTGTCGTATGCTGCCATGTGTGCCATCTGAATCCCCCTGATGACTGCCTTCATGGCGTCCCATGTTATTGCCAGGGAAGTTAATTCTGTGGGGTTCTCTCTGAAGTAGTCTTTGATTGTCTTTGCTACCCCGTCTCTTAGAGCCATATAATTCAGGCTGCAGACCTGATTTGCGTCAGCACTGGGGCATGGTCCGTGAGAACCTTTGGGGCAATGCACACTTTATTCGTGAATGACAGGAGTTGGGGCGAAGCCAGGATTAGGTCTATACGTGGACTTGTGAGAAGAAGTTATAGTCTCGCCAAGTGTCCACCGCACCCAACAATCTAAACAAATGAAGAATCCCCAGCGTGATCTTATAGTACTTGGGGAATGGGGCATGCGTTTAGTCCTTGTCCGGTTCAAGGATCCCGTTGAAGTCTCCACCGATGATGATCTGGCCCTCCAGCAAAGTGGGGAGGGCAGTTTCCAGGTTTGCCAGAAAGCTTTCCTGGCCCTCGTTCGGGGCATAGATTGAGACCACTGAATGTAATTGGGCCAGGAGTATCCCCATCACCGCCATGAATTGGCTGCCTAGGTCTGTAATCGTGTCTAACTCCTCGAATTGAATACCTCCTTTTTGGTGCCTCTAGAGGCCAGGAACTGCTTTGCGAAGTCTCTATTCCGGTGACAAACATAGTCCTCCGGGAGAAGGTGAGTTTCCTGGAGAAATATCACTGCGCCCTCTAGATCTTTCAGTCACTTCAATATAGATTTCCTTGTCACTGGTGAATTGAGGCCTTTAACGTTTAAAGAGATATAGTTCACCTCCCGGAATGGTATCTCTGGCCTCTCCTCCGTTGTTGACTTGGGGGTTAGGTGGGGCGGTCAGGAGCTTAGGAGTTGCCATTCAAAGCCTGAAAGTTCTCGTGTATGTGCTCCAACTGGATTTTTAACAAAGGAAACTCAGAACAACCATGGACTCCTAACTGTTTGGCTGCCGGAAACCAGTGGCAGATCACTCCAAGGGCTTTCAGGTTACATCCACCCTGGATTCCAGCTTTGGCCATGCAGAACCCGTAGTAGCAACCATCGCGTTCCCTGTTTCCAAAATTTCTGCTAAACCAATCACTTGGGTGTCGAGCGCAGGATACTTGAGCTGTTGACGGTATCTGCCTCCCGAGGGTCCGGGTTGCGAGGACATTTGACTTATGTTCATGGCCTTTCTGAACTCTTGACCAGGCCGCTCACCTCGCCTTAGGGGTGGGTGGTGGTGGTGGTGGTGGCGACGGCAGCGGCGATGAGATGAGGATGGAAGGGAGAGGGGTCAGGGAGGGTCTGGGATGGGTGGGGGACTTCTGTCCCCCAGGAGAGTTGCACAAGGGGCCATCCCCTTTTTCAGCTAGGAGGGATTCAGGATAATTTCTGCATCTTCAAGTCATCAAATTGTCCGGGAGACCCCTTGTCGGAAAATTGGACAGCCTTAGGGAACAGCCAGCGGTATCTAACCTTTTGATCTCGCAGGAACAGCGTCAGTGGTCTGAGGGTCCTCTGTTTCTGTATTGTTACAGTTGCCAGATCCTGGAAGATTTGTAGGGGAGAGCCCTGGAACGTCAACTCATCTCGAGAGCAGCCTATCGACATTATTGCTTTCTTCGTGTAGAAGTGGACTCGGGTGATCACATCTGGGGAGAATTCTGTCTCCGGCCCTCTTCGAGAGCGTAGTCTGTGGGTATGGTCCAGCAGGAGTTGGGATTTCTTGAGGTGTGGCAGAAGGGACTGAAACAGGTCCCCTATGTACTCTACAAGGTTCTGGTCCAGAATTGAGGAGAGCACCCCCCTTATACGCAGGTTCTTCAGGCCCTGTTTTCTAGGTCTTCCTGCTTGTACTCCAAGATATCATTCCTATCTGCTAGGGCCCGGATCTTCTGTTGTACCTCTTAGTAAAGCGGACTGCTCCCGAGTCTGGTTCTCCACCTCCCAGTCTCTGCTCCATCTCAGTCACTTTCTGATCTGTTCGCTCCAGCTTGGTGGAGAGCTCGTTCATACAGCTGCGGAATTTCCGATTTGATATCCGACATGAAGGCCTGCATGTCTTCTCTGGTGTCTAGCTGTCCAGCCAAACCAGGCGATGCTTGTGAGGGGATTTTGGTGTATCTTGCCTCTTCCCTTTATCTGCTGGAAGCAACATGGTGGAGATGCACCCACTTTTGGGGGTCTTGAGATATTTTGATATGTTGGCGGCTCCTCAACTGGCGTTTGTACAGGCAATGTTGCTCTTAAAGATAACAGTTGGGTATTTTTCCAGGCCCGAGAGTGTACGCCCCCGTATCATGGGGCTCCCAACCCCAATCTCCTGGATGTGGGGATGACTGTTGTGATATTTTAGTGTCTCAGGGTTTTGTGGTCAGTTGGGGAGCTACCAGGAGGATCTCTGTGGTGGGAGGAGTTAGCTATGGGCCTCCGTGCGTCAGATGGCTCCTTAGCACACCCCAGTGGTGGGATAGCCTCCCATGAGGGCCTTTTCGGTGGGAGCCTCTGCAGTCCCCAAGCGGTGCATGGATCCTGGGCTTGGGATGTCCCCGCTTGTGTTGCGCACTTCACCCGGGCCCCGGGACTCTGGTGGCGGCCCGGCTAGGAGGAGGAGCTGTCCGCCTCCCGCCTCTCCTGCGTGATTTGGAGAAGGGAAAGGTGCCTTGCCCAAGGGTTTTCCAAAATATAATGAATGAGTACAAGGTGTAGATTTTTCTTCCTACACCGGGACGCCTCTGTTAATGTTTGACGTAACATTAGCCTAGAATTTGGCGTTGGTGGAACCTGTGCGAACACAGACTTAGACTCCATGCATTTTGATGCTGGACTGCCCACGTGCCATGGGACAAATACAAGTACACACTGGTTGTTACTGAGCCTCCTCACCAATTGTCAAAACCAACAAGCCATTGCAATGTTAGCCAGTCATCCATACCAGTCATAAAATGAAACCTTGACTCTTTTGTCTACAAATTTGTCTACAGTAAAACTTACATAATAATCAGCATTTCCATTCTCTTGGCGTAACGCGGAGTGTCTGTTCATATCAACGATTTTTCATCAAATGAAATGAAATGTTACTTTGTCCAGTTTTGGAATGCTGACCCTTATCATGTTTGACATTTTTAAATACCTCACCTCAATCCTTTCCTTTCCTTACGAATCCTCCCTTTATTTCCAAAGACAAAACACAATACAGGCGTATGCCTAGCTTGCTTTTGGTAAATGGAAGTGACAAATTAACTCGGCAGGACGCGAGGGAGTAGATAGCTCAAGGCATTGACCTTGAGGCCCACGGCATCGATCCCCATGTGCACAACTGTAGCATTAGGAATATTTATGAAAAACAAACAAATTGTTTGCTTGCAAACACCAATGCCATGCGATGTTTCCAGAGACTTACTCATTTTATGAAAACACTTGGAATTCATAATCCACCTGTCAGCTGAGCATGTCTCCAGTTTTCTGCTAGCGAGCTACGCGCACAGGGAGCACCAACAGCCCCAACCATTGCAAAGGCTGCGCACATTGAACAGTGACAGTGACTGCCCCCCACCTTTTTCCTCCAGTGCCTGTGTCAGACTAGGCTATTTGTCACGGGTGGTCCACCGCAAAGTGTGTAATTCGAACAGTGTATTGGTTATGCTTCCACTCATAAGATCTTTGAAGTGCAGTACCCCTGCACCCCCACCCCTGCAATCATTTGGAAATGCAATGTGCTTGATATAATGTTTTACAAGGCAGCAGAGTTATCGGTATGCTGAATCTCTATTAAGACTTTATTCTTCTCAATGCCACTCCCCTAGTCTCATTCTCTTATGGATGTGTAAAAATATTATTATTATATTTTGTATTTTGAGGACCTTGCGCCTTCAGACCCTACCCCCGCACCACCTCAAAATCACCTCCCATATACCTAATAATAGAGTTCTCAAACGGGCACCTCTTGCAAAAGAAATTGACAAACAGGGTACATCTGGAAAGACATTTTTTGTACGCTTTATTTGGACAATTTATATTTTTGATAGCTTTGAAATTCAATTTACATATGTTTTCCATTGGTCATGTACAATGTATCAACATTGTTGAACATACAAATAGCTTATAACCATGTGTATCTGGATGCACACTGTTCCACGAGTTCTGCTTTCGGTGGACAGGGCACGTTTGCAATGTTTTGAGGCAATGTCTGTGTCCTAGGAACCAAACCACAAACGATTCCATGAGTATGCATGTGCAATACAGTCAAAATCAGATCTTTCACGAAATTGAATTCCATTTCCTGGTATATTGGCTTGACCACCCACTTTTTGGTTCTTTTTCCAAAGACCATTTCGTATTGAAGCATCCCAAATTTGCCAGCAGTTCTAGA
The DNA here is from genome assembly GCF_040938575.1 of Ambystoma mexicanum. Taxonomy (NCBI): domain Eukaryota; kingdom Metazoa; phylum Chordata; class Amphibia; order Caudata; family Ambystomatidae; genus Ambystoma; species Ambystoma mexicanum. The sequence goes on from NC_090921.1 coordinate 312,694,272, forward strand.
TTGTTGTCTGCCTATGTTTTCGTTATGCGCTAATAAAGCAATTAGTGTGCGAGATTCCATACCCTGTATACCGAAATGCATACTTGCCAACCCTACCGATTTAGGCGGTAGGATACCGCTTTTTAAGCAGTCCTACCGCCTACTGATTTATTGGCACCAAATACCGATTTTTTTTTTTTACATTTTTTTTTTTTTGCCCACGCCAGCTCGGGGGAGTCTTTCAAGGGTTCCCCGAGCTGTCGTAGCGGGAGAAGGCGCGGCATGCAGGCTTTTGATGTCAAAGGCACCCACGGCGGTGGGCTAAATGCGCCCCTCTGCCGCGGGTGCCTTTGACAAAAGGCGCCATTAGCACCCCACCACGCCAGCCCGGGGGAGTTTTTCTAGGGATTACCCGGGCTGGCGTAGCGGGAGAAGGCGCAGCATGCAGGCTTTTGATGTCAAAGGCACCCACGGCGGTGGGCTAAATGCGCCCCTCCACCGCGGGTGCCTTTGACTAAAGGCGCCATTAGCCCCCCACCACGCCAGCTCGGGGGAGTCTTTCAAGGGATTCCCCGAGCTGGCGTAGCGGGAGAAGGGGCTGCATGCAGGCTTTTGATGTAAAAGGCGCCCACCGCGGTGGGCTAAATGTGCCCCTCTGCCATGGGTGCCTTTGACAAAAGGCGCCATTAGCCCCCCACCACGCCAGCTCGGGGGAGTCTTTCAAGGGTTCCCCGAGCTGGCGTAGTGGGAGAAGGCGCGGCATGCAGGCTTTTGATGTCAAAAGCACCCACGGCGGTGGGCTAAATGCTCCCCTCTGCCGCGGGTGCCTTTGACAAAAGGCGCCATTAGCCCCCCACCACGCCAGCTCGGGGGAGTCTTTCAAGGACTTCCCTGAGCTGGCATAGCGGGAGAAGGCGCAGCATGCAGGCTTTTGAAGTAAAAGGCGCCCACGGCGGTGGGCTAAATGCGCCCCTCCGCCATGGGTGCCTTTGACAAAAGGCGCAATTAGCCCCCCACCACGCCAGCTCGGGGGAGTCTTTCAATGGGTTCCCCGAGCTGGCGGAGCAGGAGAAGGCGCAACATTCAGGCTTTTGATGTAAAAGGCGCCCAAGGGGGTGGGCTAGGGGCGCCCCTCCGCCGCAGGTGCCTTTCATAAAAGGTGCCATTAGCCCCCCACCACGCCAATTCGGGGGAGTCTTTCAAGGGCTCCCCCGAGCTGGCGTGGTGGCAGAAGGCGTGGCAGGCGCCTCATTGTCATTGAATGCACCCACGGCAGCGGGCTCATTCAATGACAATGGGCTTCTGACGTGCCCTATTCCTATCCTTACCTCCTCACCTGACTATTTTTGAAACTTTAAGATTCCTATAGATTTTTGGTCACAGAATGTTGGCATGTATGGAAATGCAATCTTTTGGACCGGTACTTTAGGCACATATTGTGGAACACCTCCAAATCTCCTGTGTGACAGAATTCCCTTCAGATCTCTTGGTAGTTTTATCAAGCACAATCTTCTCAAGAGCTTTGTGTGCAGGTGAAGATGGAGCCAACCACTTCTTCTTGCGTTCCTGCTCCTCCGTTAAAGGTCCATGTTCACATTTGTGAAAATGTTGGTTTTCTGTCATGAGTGAACGTTTGAGCAGTGGTGATTCAATGAGCGCCATTTTTCAATTAGAATTTGCAACTGTTTTTCACCAACCCTGCAATGCTGAGGTGTCTGCGAACTTCTCAGGACTGTGAAAAATGCCTGTTTTTTTTGCTTCTTGCAGCCATATCCTATCCCATTCTCATCACACCTCACCTCCCCAGAGATTATTTGATAAGTTTGACAGGTGCAATGTTGTGTTTTTTAATGTTTTACCGCGGTCCCTGTCTGCGAATCCAAGATGGCGGTCATTTCCAAAAATCTGACACACTTCACGCTTTTCACCATCCAATCAGTGGGCACGTCCGACACCACGTTGCCTTCTAAACCAATCGGAGTCCTGCCCGCGGAGCGAACAGGGATGTGTGTCCGCAGAGCAGACATAGATATCACTCATTTTTTGGCACCTACTTTTTGGTTGTTTTAAAAAAAAACGACTGGACGTTTCACCAAATTTACAAAAGCATGCTTTCGCGACCAAGCCGCCGCTCCTGCCGCAAATTCTGTGAATCCGTCCAGCGGTTTGGGGTGTAGGCGTGAACAAAGTTTTTTTCTGCATTCAGTCTATGGGAAAAAAAAGAAACTTTGGGACCCCCCTATGACTTTGCCCCCCCGGACCAAACCTCACCAAACTTTGCAAAAATAATTACGCGTGGGCCATAAGCCACCCAAAAAGTGCTCTTCCGATGGGTTTAGCAACTTAACCAAAACTACATGGCCGCTACTGCAGGCCATGTAATGTGTGTGTATGTAAAATGTTGATTACATGTAACATGTGAAAAGGTGTCCCTTTTGGAGCACAGGAGGAATGTCTATATGGCCTTAGTGGACCATAGTGATACAATTGGAAGACCTATTATGAGAAAAGGTAAGTACTAGTGGAGGAATAAAGAGAGGAAAGGACCAGTGGACACAAAAAGTGTGTGAATCTCCTCATTGATCATTATTAGGAGAAAGCGGACCCAGGTGAGTACAAGTGAAAGGTAGTGAGGGATGCTGTGGTTTTAAACTAATAGCATTTTTCCCAAGAAAAGTGTAGCAAGGTGTAGGTAAAGAATAATATATATATCAAAGTGACATCACTGCGCACCTGATAAAATCTTGTTATGCTGTGGTGGCACCAAGTTCCTATGCATACACTCTTTAGTGAGACTCTTGCACAGCACGTAGCACTTTATAACTGCATTACTCATTGGGCAATTGATAGTTGGCATACGATCTTTGTAGAAACCTTAATATCGAATGGTTTAAGGAAAACAGTCTGTTGATGGCATGAACGTTTTGTATTACGGCCCGTTATTTCATTAGGAATTAAATAGGGAATAGAGTATCAGAAACTTCTGACACACAATGGGTTGTCTACCGCCATTCGTTTCATGCCGTGATTCTTTATATCTGGTGTTGCACTATCCATACACCAGATGATGCCCAATGACAAAAATGTTCAGCGGTTATTGATGGTAAAATGCACTTAGCACTTTTTTGGAAAAACAATTGCTGCTACACATTATGCACTTTATGCCGTTATGGTACGCATACGACAATACACTAAGCACTTTATTATTATTTGAATTGTTACAGAGCATGATGCCCTTTACAAAGGTATATGTATTAGGAACAGACTTAATCTCTCTTTATGGCAAATCTTTTTAACAATGAAAAAAGAGCACTCGGCCAGTGAAATATTTAGATTGTTGCAAACTTGACATGAATGCTAACATAGGCGTGCTTACACAACATGGGTGATAGATCCGGTATGCAGTACCAGTCCACTTTTAACGTTTACCACGTCTTTCACCTGTTATTTTAAATGTGTCCACCTGAATGGGCAAATTGATGTGATCAAGCAATGAGACAGTCATGAAACTCGTTATTCTGCCGAACTTTCGGGACTAACATTGTGGGAACGCCATATGCTGCTTTTAAATCATTGTTGGTGATGCTACATTAAAGGAAGTTTGTCTACATTTAGACTCTATTTATGGAAAACACGTCAAAGAGTGCAACTCAATGTCTGGTTTAGATATCAGAAGAAAGAGTGTATATATATATATATATATATATATATATATATATATATATATATATATATATATTTCTGAGGCTTGTGGAATCTGCTTAGATCACATTCTGTGCATAGGCTGTCATCTAGTGGAAGCTGCAGAGTATTAAAGTTGTTGTTTTCGAAACTCAAAAAGGGATGTCGACAGGGCGTGCCAGTAATACTATTCATAATGTGACGTCCACTGTACCCATGATCCCTCACGCGTCGGGGTCCTTCAGATCATTTTTTTCCAACATTCTAGACGGACGCTTAGATCGGAGTTCCACTTTCAGCTGATAGCTATTTACGTTCACCTAATTACTGATAGTTCCTTCTTTCTGTCCTTTATATCACTGACTATCGACATACAGACACGGTGAAGGACAGGAAAAATGATAGTCGACAGACTTCACGACGGATCCGTTCGGCCTTGGAAGGCCGCTACAGGCTTTGGCCCAAGCAGTAGGGAGAGAGGGGGGTGGTCATTATAGAATGTATATGCCCCTTTATTTGTACTACATTCGCCTATCTGCCACAACTTTTCGTTATGGACAAGACCCCCTTTGAATTCTGACCCAAATGCAATAGGAAATTTCCCTGGGTCGATAAACACCTAGTCTGTAACTTGTGTCTCCCGAGAGACCACGTCGAGGGTTCTTATCGAGCATGTAGGCTCTTCAAGCCCAAGACTTTGAAGGACCGATCTACCCAAAGCTGGGCCCACAACCCCAGGCAACTCGAGGCCATGGAAGTAGAAGGCGCTTTCAGTGATGGCAGCAACTGTCATGATCTCTGCTTCCAAAAGATCAGGACTTGCCCGACTCCCTTGGAAGCAGACCCATAACCCCGGTTCCGAGTGCCAGCAAGTCCCAATTGGGACCTTTTGGACCCTGTCCTGGCGCCAGTGGCACCAGGCTCATAAAGATGCCCAGTCCCAGCGCTGGAAGCGCCAGGCTCATAATGCTTGGGTGGACTTACCTGCAGCAGACCATGCTGCTTACTTACCTGCCAGTTGAACCCCTGATCCTCTTCTGTTTGGGACTACTTTTCCTGTTGGGTGGGGCAGGAGCCACTCCCTAGGTTCAGAACACTACCAAATTACTACTGATGTGGGAGTCTATCTTAGATGAGGAATACGTCGGAGGACACAATCCATTCGAAGAACAAGTTACTTACCAACTGTAACGTTCTTTAGACTGGATGTTCCTGCCACGTATTCCTCATCGACCCTCCGAACCTACCCCTCCGTAGAGTTTTTACGCTTTTTGCACTTGTACTTCCTTAAGAGCCTGACATACTTCGATGCCTGATACAACTGATGCGACCATTAACACCGAAAAAACAGAACTGAGACCAACGGGCATGCTCAAGCCCTTTATACGACGGATGGCGTCGACACTCGACGGCGGCCCTCGAGGGACTAAAGCTACGTTGCCTCGAGCACAGCCGCATCTGGCTAAAAAAAAATTCTGAAGAAAGAAGCAGCAAGCTGGCAAATTATCTAAGATGAGGAATACGTTGGAGGAAAATCCAGTCGAAAGAACGTTGCAGTTGGTAAGTAACTTGTTCTTTAGTAGCGTCCAGGGCTAGGAGGGCCAGCTTCTCATTGCTCTTAAGGCTGATTATCGCCTGCCTTATATTGTCCCCTGTGTTCCTACTCTGGATGAAACCCGTTTGATCTGCATTAATCAATTGTGGAAGGAGTCGGGATAGGCGGTTTTCCAACCCCTTTGAATAGATGTTGGCATCAATGTTCAGAAGCGAGATTGGCCTATAAGAGGCACAATCCTTAGGGTCGTTAACGGACTTCAATACCAATATTGTGGTGGAACTTTGCATGGAGGAGTTAGCTGCCCACATCTCGAAATTAAGGGAGCGAGTAGCTGACCCCTAAAGTGTGTATAAAATTTAGGGCAGAAACCATCAGGGCCCGGGGCACAGGATTTCAGGGATTTAATTGCTGCCTCTACTTCCTCTTGTTGAATCGGGGCTTCCAGGGCCTCCATGTCTTCCTGGGCTAGCTGGGGTAGGGATGCCTCTGCAATATATTGCCTCTGAGCCTCTATCGATCTGTCCAAACTGGCTATGTTTTCAAGTAAATGGGTCTGCGCTAACAGTTTATCCTGCTCTCCATACAGGGTTGTCCCGGATTGATTCTGGAGGCCAATAATTAAGTTTTGCTTTCTGGTTTTCACCAGTTTCCTCGTCAAGAGATGGTTGGCCTGCTTTTGGCATAGTAGCCCTGTTTGACTGTTAGCAGAGTCTGCGCCATCTCTTCAGCATACAGGGCCTCTAGTTTGTTTTGCGGGCCACCCGTAGGGCAGCATGCACCTTCAGGGACCATCCCTTCTTGTATTTTCAATGTCTCGAATGTCTTGCTCCAAGAGGGTTCTGGCCTGTTTTTTCCTTATGTCGTATGCTGCCATGTGTGCCATCTGAATCCCCCTGATGACTGCCTTCATGGCGTGTTATTGCCAGGGAAGTTAATTCTGTGGGGTTCTCTCTGAAGTAGTCTTTGATTGTCTTTGCTACCCCGTCTCTTAGAGCCATATAATTCAGGCTGCAGACCTGATTTGCGTCAGCACTGGGGCATGGTCCGTGAGAACCTTTGGGGCAATGCACACTTTATTCGTGAATGACAGGAGTTGGGGCGAAACCAGGATTAGGTCTATACGTGAGGAAGTCTGATGGACTTGTGAGAAGAAGTTATAGTCTCGCCAAGTGTCCACCGCACCCAACAATCTAAACAAATGAAGAATCCCCAGCGTGATCTTATGGTACTTGGGGAATGGGGCATGCGTTTTGTCCTTGTCCGGTTCAAGGATCCCGTTGAAGTCTCCACTGATGATGATCTGGCCCTCCAGCAAAGGGGGGAGGGCAGTTTCCATGTTTGCCAGAAAGCTTTCCTGGCCCTCGTTCGGGGCATAGATTGAGACCAGTGAATGTAATTGGGCCAGGAGTATCCCCATCACCGCCATGAATTGGCTGCCTAGGTCTGTAATCGTGTCTAACTCCTCGAATTGAATACCTCCTTTTTGGTGCCTCTAGAGGCCAGGAACTGCTTTGCGAAGTCTCTATTCCGGTGACAAACATAGTCCTCCGGGAGAAGGTGAGTTTCCTGGAGAAATATCACTGCGCCCTCTAGATCTTTCAGTCACTTCAATATAGATTTCCTTGTCACTGGTGAATTGAGGCCTTTAACGTTTAAAGAGATATAGTTCACCTCCCGGAATGGTATCTCTGGCCTCTCCTCCGTTGTTGACTTGAGGGTTAGGTGGGGCGGTCAGGAGCTTAGGAGTTGCCATTCAAAGCCTGAAAGTTCTCGTGTATGTGCTCCAACTGGATTTTTAACAAAGGAAACTCAGAACAACCATGGACTCCTAACTGTTTGGCTGCCGGAAACCAGTGGCAGATCACTCCAAGGGCTTTCAGGTTACATCCACCCTGGATTCCAGCTTTGGCCGTGCAGAGCCCGTAGTAGCAACCATCGCGTTCCCTGTTTCCAAAATTTCTGCTAAACCAATCACTTGGGTGTCGAGCGCAGGATACTTGAGCTGTTGATGCTATCTGCCTCCCGAGGGTCCGGGTTGGGAGGACATTTGACTTATGTTCATGGCCTTTCTGAACTCTTGACCAGGCCGCTCACCTCGCCTTAGGGGTGGGTGGTGGTGGTGGTGGTGGCGACGGCAGCGGTGATGAGATGAGGATGGAAGGGAGAGGGGTCAGGGAGGGTCTGGGATGGGTGGGGGACTTCTGTCCCCCAGGAGAGTCGCACAAGGGGCCATCCCCTTTTTCAGCTAGGAGGGATTCAGGATAATTTCTGCAACTTCAAGTCATCAAATTGTCCGGGAGACCCCTTGTCGGAAAATTGGACAGCCTTAGGGAACAGCCAGCGGTATCTAACCTTTTGATCTCGCAGGAACAGCGTCAGTGGTCTGAGGGTCCTCTGTTTCTGTATTGTTACAGTTGCCAGATCCTGGAAGATTTGTAGGGGAGAGCCCTGGAACGTCAACTCATCTCGAGAGCAGCCTATCACCATTATTGCTTTCTTCGTGTAGAAGTGGACTCGGGTGATCACATCTGGGGAGAATTCTGTCTCCAGCCCTCTTCGAGAGCGTAGTCTGTGGGTATGGTCCAGCAGGAGTTGGGATTTCTTGAGGTGTGGCAGAAGGGACTGAAACAGGTCCCCTATGTACTCTACAAGGTTCTGGTCCAGAATTGAGGAGGGCACCCCCCTTATACGCAGGTTCTTCAGGCCCTGTTTTCTAGGTCTTCCTGCTTGTACTCCAAGATATCATTCCTATCTGCTAGGGCCCGGATCTTCTGTTGTACCTCTTAGTAAAGCGGACTGCTCCCGAGTCTGGTTCTCCACCTCCCCCAGTCTCTGCTCCATCTCAGTCACTTTCTGATCTGTTCGCTCCAGCTTGGTGGAGAGCTCGGTCATACAGCTGCGGAATTTCCGATTTGATATCCGACATGAAGGCCTGCATGTCTTCCCTGGTGTCTAGCTGTCCAGCCAAACCAGGCGAGGCTTGTGAGGGGATTTTGGTGTATCTTGCCTCTTCCCTTTATCTGCTGGAAGCAACATGGTGGAGATGTACCCACTTTTGGGGGTCTTGAGATATTTTGATATGTTGGCGGCTCCTCAACTGGCGTTCGTACAGGCAATGTTGCTCTAAAAGATAACAGTTGGGTATTTTTCCAGGCCAGAGAGTGTACGCCCCCGTATCATGGGGCTCCCGACCCCAATCTCCCGGATGTGGGGATGACTGTTGTGATATTTTAGTGTCTCAGGGTTTTGTGGTCAGTTGGGGAGCTACCAGGAGGATCTCTGTGCTGGGAGGAGTTAGCTATGGGCCTCCGTGCGTCAGATGGCTCCTTAGCACACCCCAGTGGTGGGATAGCCTCCCATGAGGGCCTTTTCGGTGGGAGCCTCTGCAGTCCCCAAGCGGTGCATGGATCCTGGGCTTGGGATGTCCCCGCTTGTGTTGCGCACTTCACCCGGGCCCCGGGACTCTGGTGGCGGCCCGGCTAGGAGGAGGAGCTGTCCGCCTCCCGCCTCTCCTGCGTAATTTGGAGAAGGGAAAGGTGCCTTGCCCAAGGGTTTTCCAACATATAATGAATGAGTACAAGGTGGAGATTTTTCTTCCTACACCGGGACGCCTCTGTTAATGTTTGACGTAACATTAGCCTAGAATTTGGCGTTGGTGGAACCTGTGCGAACACAGACTTAGACTCCATGCATTTCGATGCTGGACTGCCCACGTGCCATGGGACAAATACAAGTACACACTGGTTGTTTCTGAGTCTCCTCACCAATTGTCAAAACCAACAAGCCATTGCAATGTTAGCCAGTCATCCATACCAGTCATAAAATGAAACCTTGACTCTTTTGTCTACAAATTTGTCTACAGTAAAACTTACATAATAATCAGCATTTCCATTCTCTTGGCGTAACGCGGAGTGTCTGTTCATATCAACGATTTTTCATCAAATGAAATGAAATGTTACTTTGTCCAGTTTTGGAATGCTGACCCTTATCATGTTTGACGTTTTTAAATACCTCACCTCAATCCTTTCCTTTCCTTACGAATCCTCCCTTTATTTCCAAAGACAAAACACAATACAGGCGTATGCCTAGCTTGCTTTTGGTAAATGGAAGTGACAAATTAACTCGGCAGGACGCGAGGGAGTAGATAGCTCAAGGCATTGACCTTGAGGCCCACGGCATCGATCCCCATGTGCACAACTGTAGCATTAGGAATATTTATGAAAAACAAACAAATTGTTTGCTTGCAAACACCAATGCCATGCGATGTTTCCAGAGATTTACTCATTTTATGAAAACACTTGGAATTCATAATCCACCTGTCAGCTGAGCATGTCTCCAGTTTTCTGCTAGCGAGCTGCGCGCACAGGGAGCACCAACAGCCCCCACCGTTGCAAAGGCTGCGCACATTGAACAGTGACAGTGACTGCCCCCCACCTTTTTATTCCAGTGCCTGTGTCAGACTAGGCTATTTGTCACGGGTGGTCCACCGCAAAGTGTGTAATTCGAACAGTGTATTGGTTATGCTTCCACTCATAAGATCTTTGAAGTGCAGTACCCCTCCACCCCCACCCCTGCAATCATTTGGGAATGCAATGTGCTTGATATAATGTTTTACAAGGCAGCAGAGTTATCGGTATGCTGAATCTCTATGAAGACTTTATTCTTCTCAATGCCACTCCCCTAGTCTCATTCTCTTATGGATGTGTAAAAATATTATTATTATATTTTGTACTTTGAGGACCTTGCGCCTTCAGACCCTACCCCCGCACCACCTCAAAATCACCTCCCATATACCTAATAATAAGTTCTCAAACGGGCACCTCTTGCAAAAGAAATTGACAAACAGGGTACATCTGGAAAGACATTTTTTGTACGCTTTATTTGGACAATTTATATTTTTGATAGCTTTGAAATTCAATTTACATATGTTTTCCATTGGTCATGTACAATGTATCAACATTGTTGAACATACAAATAGCTTATAACCATGTGTATCTGGATGCACACTGTTCCACGAGTTCTGCTTTCGGTGGACAGGGCACGTTTGCAATGTTTTGAGGCAATGTCTGTGTCCTAGGAACCAAACCACAAACGATTCCATGAGTATGCATGTGCAATACAGTCAAAATCAGATCTTTCACGAAATTGAATTCCATTTCCTGGTATATTGGCTTGACCACCCACTTTTTGGTTCTTTTTCCAAAGACCATTTCGTATTGAAGCATCCCAAATTTGCCAGCAGTTCTAGATTGTTGTCTGCCTATGTTCTCGTTATGCGCTAATAAAGCAATTAGTGTGCGAGATTCCATACCCTGTATACCGAAATGCATACTTGCCAACCCTACCGATTTAGGCGGTAGGATACCGCTTTTTAAGCAGTCCTACCGCCTACCAATTTATTGGCACCAAATACCCAATTTTTTTTTTTTACATTTTTTTTTTTTTGCCCACGCCAGCTCGGGGGAGTCTTTCAAGGGTTCCCCGAGCTGTCGTAGCGGGAGAAGGCGCGGCATGCAGGCTTTTGATGTCAAAGGCACCCACGGCGGTGGGCTAAATGCGCCCCTCTGCCGCGGGTGCCTTTGACACAAGGCGCCATTAGCCCCCCACCACGCCAGCTCGGGGGAGTCTTTCTAGGGATTCCCCGGGCTGGTGTAGCGGGAGGAGGCGCAGCATGCAGGCTTTTGATGTCAAAGGCACCCACGGCGGTGGGCTAAATGCGCCCCTCCGCCGCGGGTGCCTTTGACTAAAGGCGCCATTAGCCCCCCACCACGCCAGCTCGGGGGAGTCTTTCAAGGGCTTTCCCGAGCTGGCGTAGCGGGAGAAGGGGCTGCATGCAGGCTTTTGATGTAAAAGGCGCCCACCGCAGTGGGCTAAATGTGCCCCTCTGCCATGGGTGCCTTTGACAAAAGGCCCCATTAGCCCCCCACCACGCCAGCTAGGGGGAGTCTTTCAAGGGTTCCCCGAGCTGGCTTAGCGGGAGAAGGCGCGGCATGCAGGCTTTTGATGTCAAAAGCACCCACGGCGGTGGGCTAAATGCGCCCCTCTGCCGCGGGTGCCTTTGACAAAAGGCGCCATTAGCCCCCCACCACGCCAGCTCGGGGGAGTCTTTCAAGGACTTCCCAGAGCTGGCGTAGCGGGAGAAGGCGCAGCATGCAGGCTTTTGAAGTAAAAGGCGCCCACGGTGGTGGGCTAAATGCGCCCCTCCGCCATGGGTGCCTTTGACAAAAGGCGCAATTAGCCCCCCACCACGCCAGCTCGGGGGAGTCTTTCAATGGGTTCCCCGAGCTGGTGTAGCAGGAGAAGGCGCAGCATGCAGGCTTTTGATGTAAAAGGCGCCCATGGCAGTGGGCTAAATGCACCCCTACGCCGTGGGTGCCTTTGACAAAAGGTGCCATTAGCACCCCACCACGCCAGCTCAGGGGAGTCTTTCAAGGGCTCCCCCGAGCTGGCGTAGTGGGCGAAGGCACAGCATGCAGGCTTTTGATGTTAAAAGCGCCCACGGCAGTGGCCTAAATGCGCCCCTCCGCTGCGGTTGCCTTTGACAAAAGGCGCCATTAGCCCCCACCACGCCAGCTCGGGGGAGTCTTTCAAGGGGTTCCGCGAGCTGGCGGAGCAGGAGAAGGCGCAGCATTCAGGCTTTTGATGTAAAAGGCGCCCAAGGGGGTGGGCTAGGGGCGCCCCTCCACCGCAGGTGCCTTTCATAAAAGGTGCCATTAGCCCCCCACCACGCCAATTCGGGGGAGTCTTTCAAGGGCTCCCCCGAGCTGGCGTGGTGGCAGAAGGCGTGGCAGGCGCCTCATTGTCATTGAATGCACCCACGGCAGCGGGCTCATTCAATGACAATGGGCTTCTGACGTGCCCTATTCCTATCCTTACCTCCTCACCTGACTATTTTTGAAACTTTAAGATTCCTATAGATTTTTGGTCACAGAATGTTGGCATGTATGGAAATGCAATCTCTTGGACCGGTACTTTAGGCACATATTGTGGAACACCTCCAAATCTCCTGTGTGACAGAATTCCCTTCAGATCTCTTGGTAGTTTTATCAAGCACAATCTTCTCAAGAGCTTTGTGTGCAGGTGAAGATGGAGCCAACCACTTCTTCTTGCGTTCCTGCTCCTCCGTTAAAGGTCCATGTTCACATTTGTGAAAATGTTGGTTTTCTGTCATGAGTGAACGTTTGAGCAGTGGTGATTCAATGAGCGCCATTTTTCAATTAGAATTTGCAACTGTTTTTCACCAACCCTGCAATGCTGAGGTGTCTGCGAACTTCTCAGGACTGTGAAAAACGCCTGTTTTTTTGCTTCTTGCAGCCATATCCTATCCCATTCTCATCACACCTCGCCTCCCCAGAGATTATTTGATAAGTTTGACAGGTGCAATGTTGTGTTTTTTAATGTTTTACCGCGGTCCCTGTCTGCGAATCCAAGATGGCGGTCATTTCCAAAAATCTGACACACTTCACGCTTTTCACCATCCAATCAGTGGGCACGTCCGACACCACGTTGCCTTCTAAACCAATCGGAGTCCTGCCCGCGGAGCGAACAGGGATGTGTGTCCGCAGAGCAGACATAGATATCACTCATTTTTTGGCACCTACTTTTTGGTTGTTTTAAAAAAAAACGACTGGACGTTTCACCAAATTTACAAAAGCACGCTTTCGCGACTAAGCCGCCGCTCCTGCCCCAAATTCTGTGAATCCATCCAGCGGTTTGGGGTGTAGGCGTGAACAAAGTTTTTTTCTGCATTCAGTCTATGGGAAAAAAAAAGAAACTTTGGGACCCCCCTATGACTTTGCCCCCCTGGACCAAACCTCACCAAACTTTGCAAAAATAATTACGCGTGGGCCATATACTTTTTCTGCAAAGTTTGGTGATGATTCGTCCAGGGGGAGCAAAGTTATAAGCCACCCAAAAAGTGCTCTTCCGATGGGTTTAGCAACTTAACCAAAACTACATGGCCGCTACTGCAGGCCATGTAATGTGGTTGTATGTAAAATGTTGATTACATGTAACATGTGAAAAGGTGTCCCTTTTGGAGCACAGGAGGAATGTCAATATGGCCTTAGTGGAGCATAGTGATACAATTGGAAGACCTATTATGAGAAAAGGTAAGTACTAGTGGAGGAATAAAGAGAGGAAAGGACCAGTGGACACAAAAAGTGTGTGAATCTCCTCATTGATCATTATTAGGAGAAAGCGGACCCAGATGAGTACAAGTGAAAGGTAGTGAGGGATGCTGTGGTTTTAAACTAATAGCATTTTTTCCCAAGAAGAGTGTAGCAAGGTGTAGGTAAAGAATAATATATATATCAAAGTGACATCACTGCGCACCTGATCAAATCTTGTTATGCTGTGGTGGCACCAAGTTCCTATGCATACACTCTTTAGTGAGACTCTTGCACAGCACGTAGCACTTTATAACTGCATTACTCATTGGGCAATTGATAGTTGGCATACGATCTTTGTAGAAACCTTAATATCGAATGGTTTAAGGAAAACAGTCTGTTGATGGCATGAACGTTTTGTATTACGGCCCGTTATTTCATTAGGAATTAAATAGGGAATAGAGTATCAGAAACTTCTGACACACAATGGGTTGTCTACCGCCATTCGTTTCATGCCGTGATTCTTTATATCTGGTGTTGCACTATCCATACACCAGATGATGCCCAATGACAAAAATGTTCAGCGGTTATTGATGGTAAAATGCACTTAGAACTTTTTTGGAAAAACAATTGCTGCTATACATTATGCACTTTATGCCGTTATGGTACGCATACGACAATACACTAAGCACTTTATTATTATTTGAATTGTTACAGAGCATGATGCCCTTTACAAAGGTATATGTATTAGGAACAGACTTAATCTCTGTTTATGGCAAATCTTTTTAACAATGAAAAAAGAGCACTCGGCCAGTGAAATATTTAGATTGTTGCAAACTTGACATGAATGCTAACATAGGCGTGCTTACACAACATGGGTGATAGATCCGGTATGCAGTACCAGTCCACTTTTAACGTTTACCACGTCTTTCACCTGTTATTTTAAATGTGTCCACCTGAATGGGCAAATTGATGTGATCAAGCAATGAGACAGTCATGAAACTCGTTATTCTGCCGAACTTTCAGGACTAACATTGTGGGAACGCCATATGCTGCTTTTAAATCATTGTTGGTGATGCTACATTAAAGGAAGTTTGTCTACATTTAGACTCTATTTATGGAAAACACGTCAAAGAGTGCAACTCAATGTCTGGTTTAGATATCAGAAGAAAGAGTGTATATATATATATATATATATATATATATATATATATATTTCTGAGGCTTGTGGAATCTGCTTAGATCACATTCTGTGCATAGGCTGTCATCTAGTGGAAGCTGCAGAGTATTACAGTTGTTGTTTTCGAAACTCAAAAAGGGACGTCGACAGGGCGTGCCAGTAATACTATTCCTAATGTGACGTCCACTGTACCCATGATCCCTCACGCGTCGGGGTCCTTCAGATCATTTTTTTCCGACATTCTAGACGGACGCTTAGAGCGGAGTTCCACTTTCAGCTGATAGCTATTTACGTTCACCTAATTACCGATAGTTCCTTCTTTCTGTCCTTTATATCACTGACTATCGACATACAGACACGGTGAAGGAGAGGAAAAATGATAGTCGACAGACTTCACGATGGATCCGTTCGGCCTTGGAAGGCCGCTACAGGCTTTGGCCCAAGCAGTAGGGAGAGAGGGGGGTGGTCATTATAGAATGTATATGCCCCTTTATTTGTACTCCATTCGCCTATCTGCCACAACTTTTCGTTATGGACAAGACCCCCTTTGAATTCTGACCCAAATGAAATAGGAAATTTCCCTGGGTCGATAAACACCTAGTCTGTAACTTGTGTCTCCCGAGAGACCACGTCGAGGGTTCTTATCGAGCGTGTAGGCTCTTCAAGCCCAAGACTTTGAAGGGCCGATCTACCCAAAGCTGGGCCCACAACCCCAGGCAACTCGAGGCCATGGAAGTAGAAGGCGCTTTCAGTGATGGCAGCAACTGTCATGATCTCTGCTTCCAAAAGATCAGGACTTGCCCGACTCCCTTGGAAGCAGACCCATAACCCAGGTTCCGAGTGCCAGCCAGTCCCAATTGGGACCTTTTGGACCCTGTCCTGGCGCCAGTGGCACCAGGCTCATAAAGATGCCCAGTCCCAGCGCTGGAAGCGCCAGGCTCATAATGCTTGGGTGGACTTACCTGCAGCAGACCATGCTGCTTACTTACCTGCCAGTTGAACCCCTGATCCTCTTCTGTTTGGGACTACTTTTCCTGTTGGGTGGGGCAGGAGCCACTCCCTAGGTTCAGAACACTACCAAATTACTACTGATGTGGGAGTCTATCTTAGATGAGGAATACGTCGGAGGACACAATCCATTCGAAGAACAAGTTACTTACCAACTGTAACGTTCTTTAGACTGGATGTTCCTCCCACGTATTCCTCATCGACCCTCCGAACCTACCCCTCCGTAGAGTTTTTACGCTTTTTGTACTTGTACTTCCTTAAGAGCCTGACATACTTCAATGCCTGATACAACTGATGCGACCATTAACACCGAAAAAACAGAACTGAGACCAACGGGCATGCTCGAGCCCTTTATACGACGGATGGCGTCGACACTCGACGGCGTCCCTCGAGGGACTAAAGCTACGTTGCCTCGAGCACAGCCGCATCTGGCTAAAAAAAAATTCTGAAGAAAGAAGCAGCAAGCTGGCAGATTATCTAAGATGAGGAATACGTTGGAGGAAAATCCAGTCGAAAGAACGTTGCAGTTGGTAAGTAACTTGTTCTTTAGTAGCGTCCAGGGCTAGGAGGGCCAGCTTCTCATTGCTCTTAAGGCTGATTATCGCCTGCCTTATATTGTCCCCTGTGTTCCTACTCTGGATGAAACCCGTTTGATCTGCATTAATCAATTGTGGAAGGAGTCGGGATAGGCGGTTTTCCAACTCCTTTGAATAGATGTTGGCATCAATGTTCAGAAGCGAGATTGGCCTATAAGAGGCACAATCCTTAGGGTCGTTAACGGACTTCAATACCAATATTGTGGTGGAACTTTGCATGGAGGAGTTAGCTGCCCACATCTCGAAATTAAGGGAGCGAGTAGCTGACCCCTAAAGAGTGTATAAAATTTAGGGCAGAAACCATCAGGGCCCGGGGCACAGGATTTCAGGGATTTATTTGCTGCCTCTACTTCCTCTTGTTGAATCGGGGCTTCCAGGGCCTCCATGTCTTCCTGGGCTAGCTGGGGTAGGGATGCCTCTGCAATATATTGCCTCTGAGCCTCTATCGATCTGTCCAAACTGGCTACGTTTTCAAGTAAATGGGTCTGCGCTAACAGTTTATCCTGCTCTCCATACAGGGTTGTCCCGGATTGATTCTGGAGGCCAATAATTAAGTTTTGCTTTCTGGTTTTCACCAGTTTCCTCGTCAAGAGATGGTTGGCCTGCTTTTGGCATAGTAGCCCTGTTTGACTGTTAACAGAGTCTGCGCCATCTCTTCAGCATACAGGGCCTCTAGTTTGTTTTGCGGGCCACCCCTAGGGCAGCATGCACCTTCAGGGACCATCCCTTCTTGTATTTTCAATGTCTCGAATGTCTTGCTCCAAGAGGGTTCTGGCCTGTTTTTTCCTTCTGTCGTATGCTGCCATGTGTGCCATCTGAATCCCCCTGATGACTGCCTTCATGGCGTCCCATGTTATTGCCAGGGAAGTTAATTCTGTGGGGTTCTCTCTGAAGTAGTCTTTGATTGTCTTTGCTACCCCGTCTCTTAGAGCCATATAATTCAGGCTGCAGACCTGATTTGCGTCAGCACTGGGGCATGGTCCGTGAGAACCTTTGGGGCAATGCACACTTTATTCGTGAATGACAGGAGTTGGAGCGAAGCCAGGATTAGGTCTATACGTGAGGAAGTCTGATGGACTTGTGAGAAAAAGTTATAGTCTCGCCAAGTGTCCACCGCACCCAACAATCTAAACAAATGAAGAATCCCCAGCGTGATCTTATAGTACTTGGGGAATGGGGAATGCGTTTTGTCCTTGTCCGGTTCAAGGATCCCGTTGAAGTCTCCACCGATGATGATCTGGCCCTCCAGCAAAGTGGGGAGGGCAGTTTCCAGGTTTGCCAGAAAGCTTTCCTGGCCCTCGTTCGGGGCATAGATTGAGACCAGTGAATGTAATTGGGCCAGGAGTATCCCCATCACCTCCATGAATTGGCTGCCTAGGTCTGTAATCGTGTCTAACTCCTCGAATTGAATACCTCCTTTTTGGTGCCTCTAGAGGCCAGGAACTGCTTTGCGAAGTCTCTATTCCGGTGACAAACATAGTCCTCCGGGAGAAGGTGAGTTTCCTGGAGAAATATCACTGCGCCCTCTAGATCTTTCAGTCACTTCAATATAGATTTCCTTGTCACTGGTGAATTGAGGCCTTTAACTTTTAAAGAGATATAGTTCACCTCCCGGAATGGTATCTCTGGCCTCTCCTCCGTTGTTGACTTGGGGGTTAGGTGGGGCGGTCAGGAGCTTAGGAGTTGCCATTCAAAGCCTGAAAGTTCTCGTGTATGTGCTCCAACTGGATTTTTAACAAAGGAAACTCAGAACAACCATGGACTCCTAACTGTTTGGCTGCCGGAAACCAGTGGCAGATCACTCCAAGGGCTTTCAGGTTACATCCACCCTGGATTCCAGCTTTGGCCGTGCAGAGTCCGTAGTAGCAACCATCGCGTTCCCTGTTTCCAAAATTTCTGCTAAACCAATCACTTGGGTGTCGAGCGCAGGATACTTGAGCTGTTGACGCTATCTGCCTCCCGAGGGTCCGGGTTGGGAGGATATTTGACTTATGTTCATGGCCTTTCTGAACTCTTGACCAGGCCGCTCACCTCGCCTTAGGGGTGGGTGGTGGTGGTGGTGGTGGCGACGGCAGCGGCGATGAGATGAGGATGGAAGGGAGAGGGGTCAGGGAGGGTCTGGGATGGGTGGGGGACTTCTGTCCCCCAGGAGAGTCGCACAAGGGGCCATCCCCTTTTTCAGCTAGGAGGGATTCAGGATAATTTCTGCATCTTCAAGTCATCAAATTGTCCGGGAGACCCCTTGTCGGAAAATTGGGCAGCCTTAGGGAACAGCCAGCGGTATCTAACCTTTTGATCTCGCAGGAACATAGGAACAGCGTCAGTGGTCTGAGGGTCCTCTGTTTCTGTATTGTTACAGTTACCAGATCCTGGAAGATTTGTAGGGGAGAGCCCTGGAACGTCAACTCATCTCGAGAGCAGCCTATCACCATTATTGCTTTCTTCGTGTAGAAGTGGACTCGGGTGATCACATCTGGGGAGAATTCTGTCTCCAGCCCTCTTCGAGAGCGTAGTCTGTGGGTATGGTCCAGCAGGAGTTGGGATTTCTTGAGGTGTGGCAGAAGGGACTGAAACAGGTCCCCTATGTACTCTACAAGGTTCTGGTCCAGAATTGAGGAGGGCACCCCCCTTATACGCAGGTTCCTCAGGCCCTGTTCTCTAAGTCTTCATGCTTGTACTCCAAGATATCATTCTTATCTGCTAGGGCCCGGATCTTCTGTTGTACCTCTTAGTAAAGCGGACTGCTCCCGAGTCTGGTTCTCCACCTCCCCCAGTCTCTGCTCCATCTCAGTCACTTTCTGATCTGTTCGCTCCAGCTTGGTGGAGAGCTCGGTCATACAGCTGCGGAATTTCCGTTTTGATATCCGACATGAAGGCCTGCATGTCTTCCCTGGTGTCTAGCTGTCCAGCCAAACCAGGCGAGGCTTGTGAGGGGATTTTGGTGTATCTTGCCTCTTCCCTTTATCTGCTGGAAGCAACATGGTGGAGATGTACCCACTTTTGGGGGTCTTGAGATATTTTGATATGTTGGCGGCTCCTCAACTGGCGTGTCATGATCTCTGCTTCCAAGAGGTCAGGACTTGCCCAACTCCCTTGGAAGCAGACCCATAAACCAGGTTCCGAGCGCCAGCCGGTCCCAATTGGGACCTTTTGGACTCTGTCCTGGCGCCGGTGGCACCAGGCTCATAAAGATGCCCAGTCCCAGCGCTGGAAGCGCCGGGCTCATAATGCTTGGGTGGACTTACCTGCAGCAGACCATGCTGCTTACTTACCTGCCAGTTGAACCCCTGATCCTCTTCTGTTTGGGACTACCTTTCCTGTTGGGTGGGGCAGGAGCCACTGTCTAGGTTCAGAACACTGGAACTCTTCTGGAAAGCAGGAACTCTTTTCTTACCTAGGCGTGGCTGTGGAAGGAGACACCTAAGCACTACAGGAGGCTATTTAAACCACACCCGATGGATGAATCTTGCTTTGCGTTATTCTGCATTCTCTGCAGCAGAACGCTCATCGTGTCTTCTGCTTCTGATCCTGGGCCTAAGGGAACAAAGGCTTACCATCCTGGAATCCAGTCTTCAGCAGCACCTGTAAAGACAAAGAAAGAACAGGTTAGCACTACGGTCTTCAGTGGCAGCGCATCTCTTACCTGGTCCATCGGCTGTCACCAACGCCTCGCGCTGCATTCCGGCATCTGAAAGACAAAGGCTTACCTACTCTTCGCATGCTCCGGAGGTCTTCGCACTGCATTCCGGCATCTGAAAGACAAAAGCTTACCAGCTCTTCGCACGCTCTGGAGGCCTTCGGCGCTGCATCCCGCATCTGAAAGACAAAAGAAGGTGCGTTTAAAGACATTGGGCAACTTTATTACTCACGTGCCATTACTCCTTCCCACGCCGAATCCAGTGGGTATTCCAGCACCCTTCAGCTTCTCTAAAGCTCCGAACTTGTACCTGCAAGATAAAAGGGACAGTTAGTGCGCATCGTGAAGCAGGCTACAAGCGCTTACTTACGTGCTTCCAGGCGCTTCTATTCCTCACGCGGGTTTGATCCTCAACTCTCATCAGCCCGCCATCGCCGGAACTCTGCAAAACAAGAGATATCATTACAAAAGACTTTTAAGACATTTGAAGTGCCCAGAACTTACCGTTCGTGCAGTTAACGACGGACAGCAGTCCTCTGAGGTCAAGAGGCCTGCACCCTTATCCAGTGAAGAAACTGGTTACGGCACCCTGCCCCGAGGCAGATGGAGAGCTCGGCGTTCACTTACCTAAGACATCTTACTCTTCGAGTCAGACATACAGTGCACAGAGGTCCAGCCCAAAGAGCCAACCGTGTGTTACACATCACCTTTGAAGATACGGCATTCACCCAGTCAAGACCGGCGCCTCTGCAGGAATCAGGTGAGCGTTACAGAACGCAAAGCCTACCGCAAAACTCCCACCCAGGCGCTATGGAAACCTCGGATACCGACCAGCTAGCCCAGTTACTTGGGGAACTAAGAGCAGAAGTGCATGCAGCCCGTCAGGAAACGAATGCTCTAAGAAGGGAACTGATTATTTCCAAGGAGCGAACAGACGATCTCGCTAGACCATTGCTACAGTCACAAGCCGGACAAACTCCATTACCCGCATCAGGGGCAAATCTTCCTTCAACATCCTCTATGAACCCAGTGCAGATCAACCTACCTGGGAATGTACCTCTGGCTCCGCCCGAACGATTTTCTGGGGACCCAAAGAGGTTTGCAGTATTTATTAATCAATGCCGGTTGCACTTCTTATGCCGGCCAGCAGCCTTTCCAACTGATCAAGCTAAGGTAGCTTTCGTGCTTTCGTACCTTAGTGGCAATGCGGCAGACTGGTCGATCCCTCTAGTTAATCAAGATGATCCGGTTCTCCATGATTTTCAAGCTTTTCAGCTCAGTATGGAAAAACTGTTTGCAAGACATTCACAGGGGCAGGCCTTGGACAATGAGCTCCTTTCATTGCGACAGGGTAATCAAGACCTTTTGGCTTATATTGCGTCTTTCAACAGACTGATAGTGGAAACTCGATGGCCTGAGGACAAAAGGATTACACTGTTTTATAGAGGTCTACGTGGAGAGCTCAAAGATGTGTTAGCCCAAGTAGTGAATCCCCCGCAAGACTGTTCGGACTATATTGACTTAGTCGTTCAAATTGACCACAGACTGCAGAACAGGAAGGCCGATCGTTCCAAGTTTGATGCTCGAGTATTTTCCAAACCACCAACTCCTACCAAAGGAGTAGACTCCGGGGAACCCATGCAAATAGGGGGCCTGAAAGGACCACTAACACAAAAGGAGCGGGAAAGGAGAAAACAGCTGCAATTATGCCTCTGTTGCGGAAACTCGGGGCACTTTCTTCGAGACTGTCCGGTGAAACCAGCCAAGAAGGCAGTAGGAGCTGCAGTTACCAGGGTCACAAACTCTGAGCAGGGAAACGACCTTGCCCGACAAGAATAGAGGTCCTCTTGCCGAGCGTTAAAACCAGTTCCGTGACCTCGCATTTCGTGATACCTATGGTCCTCATTAGCCCTGAACATCCGGATCGATTACATGCGATTGAAGCTTACGTCGACAGCGGTGCCATCGGCAATTATGTGGATCATGAAATGGTTTTGAGGATGAATCTGACTCTTTGTCCAAAGGCTGTAAAGGACGTCATTACTACGGGGATGGTACGGAGATAGCCTCCGGACCAGTAACGCATACCACTCAAGAAGTGACGCTAGTAAGTCAAGATGGACACCATGAGAAGATCGTGTTCGATGTGATCAAGGCCCCTCAGTTCCAGATTATTCTAGGAATTCCTTGGTTAGAGAAGCACAATCCTCAGATCGATTGGCGAGCAAGAACGGTTCAGTTTCCAGAATGTGTCTCTACTTGTCACCCTCGACCTGGTGTTGCACTGGCAGCAATTTCCTCGGAGGCTCCCCAGTTACCTCCTGAATACCTAGAATTCCAAGATGTTTTCCGGAAGGATCAGGCTAACTCTCTACCTCCTCATAGGTCTTATGACTGCCAGATAAACCTGATACCTGGATCTACTCCTCCTTGTAGTAGAATTTATGCCCTCACCGAGCCTGAGAATCTTCACCTCCGACAATACCTGGATCAATACCTAGCAAATGGGTTTATTCGTCCTTCCAAGTCCCCTGCTTCCTCAGCTTTGTTCTTCGTTCCAAAAAAAGAAGGGGACCTTAGAACTTGTATAGATTATCGCGCCCTGAACCAGATCACTGTTAAGAATAGATATCCGTTACCTTTGATCCCTGAACTCCTGGACCAAGTCAGAAAAGCATGCATATATACAAAGCTGGATCTTAGAGGAGCCTACCACTTGGTAAGAGTAAAAGAAGTAGATGAATGGAAGACGGCCTTCCGCACCAAGTATGGGCTATTTGAATATCAGGTCATGCCCTTCGGACTTTGCAATGCCCCGGCCGCCTTTCAATATTATATGAACGAAGTCCTCAGAGAGCTCATAGATGTGTGTGTTGTTGTTTACATTGACGACATCCTTGTTTATTCTTCATCGGAAACTGAACATCGGAAACAC
Source organism: Ambystoma mexicanum (assembly GCF_040938575.1). Classification (NCBI taxonomy): domain Eukaryota; kingdom Metazoa; phylum Chordata; class Amphibia; order Caudata; family Ambystomatidae; genus Ambystoma; species Ambystoma mexicanum. The sequence continues at coordinate 312,716,954 of NC_090921.1, forward strand.
ATGAAAATGGTCCTCGAGAGATTGCGTCAACACAAACTTTTCGCTAAGTTGGAAAAATGTGTTTTCAACGTGACTGAAGTTGAATTCTTGGGATTCATATTATCACCTAGCGGAGTGCGTATGGATTCAAAGAAGGTCGATGCAATTCTCAAATGGCCATCGCCATCCTCCGTAAAAGGTGTTCAAAGCATGTTAGGCTTCGCTAACTTTTACCGCAGGTTTATCCCTGAATTCTCTCGAATAGTCCAGCCCATCACCGCCTTGTTAAAGAAAAACAAACGTTTTGAATGGTCTACCAAGGCGGAACAAGCTTTCCAGAATTTGAAGACTAGATTTATCTCTGCACCGATCTTAAAACATCCTGCCCAGAACTCCCCTACATCGTTGAAACTGATGCTTCGAGCCTTGCCATGGGGGCAGTTCTATCACAAAAGGACCCAGTAACCAATCAGTTGCATCCCGTGGCATTTTGGTCCCGCAAATTCTCGCCTCCTGAAATCAATTACACTATTACTGATAAGGAACTTCTAGCTATCAAGTCCGCCTTTAAGGCTTGGCGGCATTATCTTCTGGGGGCCCGACACACCGTTACTGTGATTACAGATCACCGAAACCTGCAATATTTGAAAACCGCAAAGCTCAATCCTCTAGGCAACTCCGTTGGGCACTATTCTTTGCCGAGTTTGACTTAATAATTACCTACCGACCTGGTACAAAAAACGGTAAAGCTGATGTCCTTTCTCAGATGGGAGTGGAAGAACATTTGATCAATCCTAAACCTGTACCTATCATTCCCGAACAAAGAATTCTAGGTGTAATCGCCACACAATCCATAGAGGAAGTTAAGGATAAAGCCAGGCTACTGGTAACTCCAGCAGACATACAGAATTGGCATCTTCAGGGAAAGGACTTTACGGTGAAGGACAACCTATTATATTTCCAAGAACGGTTATACCTGTCAGGATTAGTCAGGCGAGTACAAAGGCAGCGAATATGGCAAGGGAAATGAGCACTAAATCACACAGTGAATAGCTTTGAACTAAACTACGTGCACACAGGAACAACGACTCATGTATGCTAGAACCCAGGAGTGCAAATAGAGTGTGACAACAAAACCAATATATGAAAAGGAGTGTGGGGTAAGCACCTGACTGCGAGGAAAGTCGGCAAGCGCCTTACCCCCAATTGCTGTTACAGGTACTGACAGCGCTAAACCCACGTGGAGGGCAAGCAATGACAGGATCTGTGAACTAACACACTTGATGGTATTAAATAAGGGAACTAAAGAACTGTACTCACGAGGACGAGATAAACCTCTTGAATGTCAGCTAGCCCACGAATCCTGTTGATGAAACTGGGACCCAGAAAGGCTAGAACAGCAATGGGAGGAAAACTAAATACCTAAGTTGGAATAGTGACTACAAATTAGTGAGGAAACCATAAGCATTCACACAGGAGCTAGCTACAAACCGCACACCACACCTAATAATCAAATGGGAAATAAATGCAGAAGTGCAATGGAAAACATGGAATGGATCCCAATAGAAAGTAAGGATCAGGAGCAGGGAAAAACGAAATAACCAATGCAAACTTCTCCCTACCCCTCCAAGGAAAAGACAGGAAGCTAATCTAAGAGGAAGGCTAAGGCATACGGGTTTACAGCAGCAAAGGACATAGTCAAAGAAAATAGAACACAGACAAACTGGGCTGCATCTAAAAGGGGAAAGCACTGAGAAATGCTGCCTGCAAACAGAGGAAGACAAAAAGGGAATCAAGGGAGCAGAAATCAATTAGCGCATGAATCCGAGATTCAGGGCGGAGGAACAAGAAAACAGGAACTAGGAACTAGGTACAAAGGCAAGGAACAAGGAACAAGGGACTAGTCACAACAGGAACACTGCAAACGATGACCAGCGCTGGACTGAAGTAAGACTGAGGCTTTTAAAGCTGCTTAACGAGCACACGCCTCAGGTGTGCTGATTGCTGCACCTGCAGCCACAGCTGTTGCCTATCCTCCACCCAACCTTGTCCTGCAAGGGTGGAGGTGGAGCAGTGGGCCAGGCATTCTGGGAAGCATAGTCATTTGGTTAAAGAAGCATGCTGGCTGCCAAAAACCTGGAATGGATCCGGAAGGGAAGTAGCTTGGAAAATAGGGATTTAGCGCTCCCAATTCATCACAGCACTGTAGCATAAGGTTCGGAGGAAAAGTCCAGTAGGGAATAAACCCCAAATCATGCCCCCAAGTGGTGGGAACGGGAGCGAAGGGAGCGAGTCGTGACAGTATACCCCCTCCTATGGTCGTCTTCGGGTGCCCGCCACCCGCACGAGACATCTTCTTTCCATGATGGGAGTGCTTTTCCTTTGGAGGTGGCACTGATGGAAATGGTGGCCTGTGGGCAAAGGCAGATGGACTTCCATGATAGGAGCGCTTTGTCTTTGGAGGTGGTACTGATGGAAACGGTGGCTTCTGGTGAGGAAGAGACTCATGGTTCGAAGAAAGGCATGAAGGACTTACAGGACCTGAAGCAGAGTTGGAAGGTCCAGGAAGCTCAGTCACTGGGAGTGGACCCTTATAAGTCTTTGAGGAGGGAGGCAGGCTGGTGCAACATGCCTTAGACAATGGTAGAAGCCCTGTTAGAGGTTCAGATTTTCTTCTGTCATCCATCTGGGAAAAGGCTTGTGGTTGAAAGTGACTAAGGTTTGACTGCACATGTTCTACGCCTTGGAGACCTGAAAGTCCAATGGGTTGTACAAGGCTGGTACTCCTGGTGACAGTCGTGTAACCACCTTGTTGCACGTGGGATACAACAGCAGGGTCGTTTGGCATACTGATAGGAGTGATAGACGCAGTACTTGGTATTTCAGGCACACTCGCAGAAGGAGCAATAACCGACACATTTTGAACTGCAGCAGTCATTCCCTTCCTTTGGCTACTAGCACCCAACTGGTGCTTCTTGGCGGAATTCTGTTGCACAAGTCCTGTAGGTAATACGCCGGTCTGCACCACCCCCTGTGCACACCCAGGTGAGTGGTGACAATACCTGCCCAGCACAGATTTACAGAAAAATGTAATCTCTTGTTATCACGATTCTTTAATGGAAGGACATCCCGGTATGACCAAGACCTCGGAAAAGATCAAGCGCTACTTCTGGTGGCCGTCTTGGAAAAAAGATATCAGAGACTTTATAATGTCCTGTGGAGTATGCGCCCAAACCAAGAGTCAAAAGGAAAAACCAGCCGGCCTCTTACGCCCTATTGACATCCCGCCTCGCCCTTGGCATACGCTTTCTATGGACTTCATCACCGATCTACCTCCATGCTCCGGATACAATACGATCCTAGTAATCGTGGACCTATTCTCCTAGATGGCGCATTTCATTCCACTCAAAGGCTTACCAACAGCAGCAACTCTGGCCCGAGAATTTCTCAAAAACATCGTCCGACTGCACGGTTTTCCTTCAGTTCTAATTTCGGATCGAGGTAGTCAATTTATTTCTCATTTTTGGCGAAGTTGCTGTCGGTCGGCTCAAATTGATAGACTTACGACCAGCCACCACCCTCAAACCGACGGACAAACCGAGAGGACCAATCAAACTCTGGAACAGTATTTGCGCTGCATGCTACAACAAACTGAAAAAACTTGGAAAGATATCCTTTGGATAGCCGAATATGCCTACAATAACTCTGTCCACTCGGGAACTGGGAAGACCCAGTTTTTTCTTTTATACGGTAGTCACTCTCGAACCTCGGAGTTGGATCCACTCCAAGATCTTGGAACACCAGCAGTAGACCACCTGCATTCTACAATCACCCAAGCCTTTAAGGAAGCTGTTTCTCACCTTCAAAGGTCTAAAGAACAATACAAGAAAGGAGCAGACCAACATCGGAAGGAAGCCCCCCAATATCAAGTAGGAGATCAAGTCTGGTTATCCACCAAATATCTACCTCTAAAAGGACCACGCACATTCAACCCAAGATACCTTGGTCCCTATTCCATCACTACCATAGTAAATCCAGTAGCGGTCAAGTTGGACTTGCCCCCTCGCATGAAGATACATCTGGTCTTCCACATCTCTCTATTAAAACCCATGCAACCTCAAACCCGACTAACTACATCTCCAAAACCTATTCTAGTTGATGGAGAACTCGAGTTTGAAGTCAAACGCATCCTGGATTCCAAGATCTCCAAATCTAAACTTTTTTACCTGATTGACTGGAAAGGCTACGGTCCCCAAGAAAGATCCTGGGAACCTGCAGAATATGTCCACGCGCCTCGTCTAATCAAAAGATTTAATCGAACATTTCCTAACAAGCCCAAACCCCCGGAGAAGCCCGGTTTGGGAGGGGCCTTGAGGGGGGTGCTGTCATGATCTCTGCTTCCAAAAGATCAGGACTTGCCCGACTCCCTTGGAAGCAGACCCATAACCCCGGTTCCGAGTGCCAGCCAGTCCCAATTGGGACCTTTTGGACCCTGTCCTGGCGCCAGTGGCACCAGGCTCATAAAGATGCCCAGTCCCAGCGCTGGAAGCGCCGGGCTCATAATGCTTGGGTGGACTTACCTGCAGCAGACCATGCTGCTTACTTACCTGCCAGTTGAACCCCTGATCCTCTTCTGTTTGGGACTACTTTTCCTGTTGGGTGGGGCAGGAGCCACTCCCTAGGTTCAGAACACTGGAACTCTTCTGGAAAGCAGGAACTCTTTTCTTACCTAGGCGTGGCTGTGGAAGGAGACACCTAAGCACTACAGGAGGCTATTTAAACCACACCCGATGGATGAATCTTGCTTTGCGTTATTCTGCATTCTCTGCAGCAGGACGCTCATCGTGTCTTCTGCTTCTGATCCTGGGCCTAAGGGAACAAAGGCTTACCATCCTGGAATCCAGTCTTCAGCAGCACCTGTAAAGACAAAGAAAGAACAGGTTAGCACTACGGTCTTCAGTGGCAGCGCATCTCTTACCAGGTCCATCGGCTGTCACCAACGCCTCGCGCTGCATTCCGGCATCTGAAAGACAAAGGCTTACCTACTCTTCGCATGCTCCGGAGGTCTTCGCACTGCATTCCGGCATCTGAAAGACAAAAGCTTACCAGCTCTTCGCACGCTCCGGAGGCCTTCGGCGCTGCATCCCGCATCTGAAAAACAAAAGAAGGTGTGTTTAAAGACATTGGGCAACTTTATTACTCACGTGCCATTACTCCTTCCCACGCCAAATCCAGTGGGTATTCCAGCACCCTTCAGCTTCTCTAAAGCTCCGAACTTGTACCTGCAAGATAAAAGGGACAGTTAGTGCGCATCGTGAAGCAGGCTACAAGCGCTTACTTGCGTGCTTCCAGGCGCTTCTATTCCTCACGCGGGTTCGATCCTCAACTCTCATCAGCCCGCCATCCGCCATCGCCGGAACCCTGCAAAACAAGAGATATCATTACAAACGACTTTTAAGACATTTGAAGTGCCCAGAACTTACCGTTCGTGCAGTTAACGACGGACAGCAGTCCTCTGAGGTCAAGAGGCCTGCACCCTTATCCAGTGAAGAAACTGGTTACGGCACCCTGCCCCGAGGCAGATGGAGAGCTCGGCGTTCACTTACCTAAGACATCTTACTCTTCGAGTCAGACATACAGTGCACAGAGGTCCAGCCCAAAGAGCCAACCGTGTGTTACACATCACCTTTGAAGATACGGCATTCACCCAGTCAAGACCGGCGCCTCTGCAGGAATCAGGTGAGCGTTACAGCAACGCTGCAGTTTCTGACGGCGAAGGCGATGGGGTGGCTTCGCCTACCCAAGCGCAGGCCCCCGACCCCGGAAGACAGGCTAGTGGCCTTGTTATGGGGACAACACCCGGCGGCCGAAGTGCTAACACTGCCTATTTTCAAAGTTTCCGGTCCACTGCCCTCACTACAGCACCCTCTGGTTCTCAGATCCCGGTTCTACCTGCTCAACCCCTTGCTAAAAGGTCTCACCCCGAGATTCCAGTGCAAAGCACAGTCATTGATCTCTGTGAACCGGACTCTGACCATGAAGACCTCTCTATTCAAGAGGCAGCAGACCCTTATTACGAGGATGATGAAGACCCTGAGGTTGACCCCGAGGCAAATTCGTATCCCATAGACTCACTCGTGGATCAGGATCCCCCGGACATAGACTCACCAATTGACAAGCAACCCCTTCTGAATGAGGTGCTAGTCAAAGCGGCAGAGCATTTTCAGCTAGAGACCTCAAGAGGTACAACAAGCTAAGGATTTTGTAGAGGAAATCCTTGGGGATAAGAAGGCTGTTACACAGTTTATCCCACTCCTCAAATCCATTCAGCGAAAAATACAGCCATTGCTGGCGACCCCTAATCCTATACGGGCAGTTAAACCCTGCATAGAGAAACCGTTTAGACCTGCCCCTTCTGACCCGCCGTCCCAGGAGGATAGCTTAGCGGCAGCGTGCTCGCCTTGGAAGCAAGACGACACGAGGCAACACAGGTTTGATCCCTGGGTCCGCGCTTAGAAACCTCTGGGTATCAAGAGCGTTATAAATACACAACTAAGACATGTTCCGTAACAGCGCCTCGATGCCCCCGGACTGTGTCAGCGCTTTAAAAATGCAAATAAATAAAATACATCAGAGGACAACTGAAGCCTGATTTATTAGTCGTAACTACAGCAAGGAAAAGGGCTGGTACTCCCCTAGTTTCATCTAAGGCCCCGCCTGACAAGGAAAGCAAGATAATTTACACGATGGCCAGAAATGTCGCCTCCTCCGCAGCTTTCCAAACTAGAATTGCAACTAATTCTACCCTTTTAGCCAGGTTTCAACTGCCACAAATTGAATGAGGTCTCAGCCTCACTATCTTCGGCCCACTTAAGTCTCAGCTTGCCCAGGTAGCTGCAGAGCAGTGTCAAGCTGCTTGTTAAAAACAATCTTGACGCCGCAGAGAATGCAGATGGAATAATAGCAGAGGGTACTATTATCAAGCGTCATGCTTAGTTGCGCCAATCGGGTTTTAAACCAGAGACGCAAGCTACCCTTATCAACATGCCTGTTGAGCCCAACGTGCTCTTTGGCAAGGCTGTCGAAGACGCCATAAAAACAGCCAAAGAAGAGTACGAGACTTTCAGGTCTCTAGGCCAAATCACCAATAAACCCACTGGCCAGAGGGGAAACAGGAATTTTCGTTGCTTTCACATCCAAAATTCTCAAAGGGGTTCCACTTGTAGACAAAACCAAGGTACTACCTGGGGAAACAATCGGGGACAGCCCTCCCAGTATTACAAGAGGAGCGCACAGAGCCTGCGGACACGGTAGAGGCAACTCCTACCGAGGTGGCACTCCACCTCAAGAGCAGTGACTATCCGCTTCAGGTGCCCTCCCATGCCTCTCCAATCGGAGGGCGCATATCCAACTTCACCCGTGCATTGGAGGGAATCACCACAGATAGATGGGTACTGTCCATTGTAACAGGCGGATAATGCATAGAACTCCTCGAACAACCCCAGAACCAGCCACCACAACAAAAAACCCATTCGAAGGAGCACCAGTGCATCCTCCTTGAGGAGATCACCACCCTTCTTCTAAAGAACGCCGTTGAGTTTGTCCCGGCCAACCAGGTAAACAAGGGTATTTATTCAACCTACTTTCTTGTGCCAAAGAAAGATCTACCAATGCGCCCAGTATTAGACCTACGCCCTGCAAAAAAAATGTCAAGCCACAAAAGTTCTGCATGACTACGCTACAAGAAGTAATCCCTCTGCTAAAGCGGGGGGATAACATGGCAACATTAGATATGAACGATGCCTATTTTCATCATATTTCAATGTTCCCAGGGCACATAAGATTCTTGCATTTCAAGATAACGAACCAGCACTACCAATTCAAAGTGCTATCCTTTGGAATAGCACCCGCACGAAGGGTATTCACAAAGGTACTGGTGCTGGTGGCAGCGCACCTGCACAGGGAGGCAATCCCAGTGTACCCTTACCTGGACGACTGGCTGATTACAGGGGAGATTCCCCACGTTTGCAGGAAAAACATTAAAAGAACTATCAACCTTCTCTTTCAATTGGGCTTCTCAATAAACGAGAAAAAAATCAAGCCTAGTGCCAAGCAAAACCAAACAGTTCCTAGGAGCTGTAATAAATGCAGAAGAGGGGTTGGTCTTTCCATCAGAGGAAAGAGTCCAAAACATGTTACTGCAAATTCCTCATTATCAAGCCGGCCGCCAGGTGAGCGTACGCAAAGCTATGCGTTTGCTAGGCATGATGGCATTTACCTGTTACCACACGCGCGCCTGCGAATGCGACCCATGCAGGAGTGGTTGGCGAAACAGTGGTCTCAGGCAAGCGGTCAGTGCTACGATCTAGTGGTCGTTTCGCCAACACCATTACAAAACCTTCGCTGTTGGACAAGACAAAATCTGTTGAAGGGAAAACACTTGCAGGATCCGGAAGTGCAAGCGATTGTCACAAAAATACCTCGCTCGCTGGGTGAGGGGCTCATTGCCTTCATCACACAGCACAAGGTCTGTGGACTCATGCTACGGCGCAGAGCCACATTAATCTGCTGGATCTTCTGGCGTTGTTCAAGGCCCTTCAGACGTTCGAGATACACCTAGCGAACCAATCAGTGCAAGTCCTCACTGACAGCACTACAGCAATGTTTTACATCAACAAACGGGGGCATACGTTCTCCAAATCTGCCCAAGCTAGCGCAACAAATTTGGAAATGGGCCCTCAGACGGAAAATATTCCTATCGTCACAGCACGTTCCAGGGGAACTCGACTCTCTGGCAGACTCACTGAGCAGAAATCCCCTTCCAGAAGAACACGAATGGCAACTAGACACAAAGGTCGTAGAGCAACTCTTATCTGAACGGGGTTTCCCCACAATAGACATCTTTGCTACAAGCAAAAACAGTCAATGCCCACACTTTTTGCATCCAGATTCCCCCAGCCGGGCTCCAAAGGGAATGTCCTATGGATGAAATGGTCAGGGAAATTTGCTTATGCTTTCCCCCCCGACTCCTCTCATGAACAAAGTTGTGAACAAGATCCACAAGGAACAAGTGACGCTCATCCTAGTTGCCCGTATGTGGGCAAGACAATCTTGGTATCCACATCTGCGCAAACTGGCGATGTGCGATCCCATCAAGCTCCCGTGCCTGAACAATCTACTCACTCAGCACAGAGGATTAACAGTGCACCCTCAACCTCACTCAATGAACATGGCAGCATGTCTCCTGAAGTCATAGCATTCGGACATCTTAACCTACCACAGAGGTGTATGGATATCTTGAAGGAAGCACGAAAGCCTCACTCTAGACACTGTTATTTTGACAAGTGGAGGAGATTTGTAATTTGGTGCCAGTCTAAACAAATTAACCCCATAGAATGTACCCCATCCCACATTCTAAATTACATGCTCCACTTGCTAGACTCTGGGTTAGCATTCCACCTGGCGGCCTTGTCAGCCTACACCACCTCCCACAATAAAGTATCATGGTGGAATGTGCCGGTCATCAAGGCATTCATGGAGGCAGTAAAGAGATTTCACCCTCTGGTTTCAAACCCGCCGCCATGATCTCGATGTAGAACTCGCTAAGCTCATGGGACCCCCTTTCGAGCCGATGCACAAGTCAAGTCTTAAACACCTGACTTACAAGACTGCCTTCTTAGTGGCTATTACTTCCATAAGAAGAGTTAGTGAATTACACGCATTGGCAGTGCAGGATCCTTTCTTTGCCATACAAAAGGACAAACCGGTTTTACATACTCATCCTAGGTTCTCTCCTAATTTCATCTCTAAATTTCATGTGAACCACTCTATTGAGCTTCCGGCTTTCTTCCAGAACCCAAAAAGCTCAGCTGAGGTAAAACTCCATAAACTAGATGTAAGGAGGGTGGTCCTTTACAATCTAAACAAGGACAGACCGCTAAGGAAAACAGACCAACTGTTTGTCTCCGTAGCCCCAGGCAGAGAAGGGGATTGCATTTCCCTAGAATGCCATCTCCAAGTGGATAGTCAGGTGCATACAACTGTGCTATTCCCTATCAGACAAGACACTGCCTTTCACGCCAAGAGCTCACTCCACAAGGAGCACGGGAGCTACTCTGGCATTTATTCAAATGTCCCTCTAGACAGCATTTGCAAAGAAGCTACATGGAGCACAGCATGCACTTTCACTCAGCACTACTGCATTAACACACATTCCAAGACAGAAACACATGTGGGACAAGCGGTTCTAAGACATCTGTTCACCCATGAACCTTCTCTCAACCCACCACCTTGTCCTAACTGCTCGCTAATCTATGCACAGCATGTGATCTAAGCAGATTCCACAAGCCTCAGAAGGGATACATTACTCACTGTAATCGTATTTCTGATGCTTGTATTTGCTTAGATTCTCATGCGCCCACCCTTCCTCCCTTCAGAGAGAAGGCGCATGGATGCTTATGAGCTTGTCTGATACATATCTGCTTGGATACATCTGTACTCACGCTACACTTCATGCTACCCCATGCCAGAAAAATAACAATCTGAGGGACCTTGGAGCGTGAAGGACCATGAGTACAGTGGACGTCAAAGTAGGGGATAGTATTACTGGCACGCCCTGTCGACGACGCATTTCGAAAGCAACTGTAATACTCCGAAGTTTCCACTAGATGTCGCCCTATGCACAGCATGTGAATCTAAGCAGATACAAGCATCAGAAATCGATTACTGTGAGTAATGTATCCCAAATATATTAAATGAAAAAACAATGTCAGGGGTGATTGTGTAATGTTAAACATGTAAAAACTAGCTAACAATTCAAGAATTACTACACACTTGTACTAGTACAAACAATACATATGAAGACCCACAATGCATACAAATCAGAGGAACATACAGGGAAACTAAAGTAAGGAAGAAAGAAACTGCATCATCAGAAAATGTTAATAGCATTCAAGTTTATCTTCATGTATACAAATTAATTGTGTGTTTGAGGCCTGCCTATTGCCCCATGTATGTGGCCCATGAGCTGAGACCAAACCCTAAGGAAAGTACTTTCAGAACATATGACAAGGTTAACATGTAGATATACAGCATCTTTTGAAAAATATTTTATATTCTGACTGTCAGTGAACAAAACCACCTGGCCTAAATATTTCAGTGAACAAAAAACAAGTGGGCCAGATATGTGATGGTTTTTTCATTGAATTTCATAGGTTTTTATTAGTGCATAAAGTCCCTTTATCAAAGATTTATTCAGAGAACTCCATGGGTTTTTACCAGTGCATGCTAATTTCCTACACCTTACTAATATCATACTTTTTTTTAAAATCTCTTTTATTGTTTTACAATATAACAACCAACAGTAACAAACATCACACACAAACTGGCACTTCATGTTGGGATTCCGCTCTCCATTCTCAGCTTTCTTGCTGCGCTTCCGTGGCCACTCTCGCCCATGTCCTCAGTGTTCTGTATCGCACCCAGGCTGTCCCCACAGGGTCTCGCATTGTCCGAGCTGGGTCACCTCTGCCCCCTCCTTCCTCAGTGAGGATTATCCGCTCACATCACTCACAGCTTATCAACAGTCCCCTGGCCCACTGGGGTCGCTTGTGCTATTCTTTTCTGTGTGTTCCAACAGTTCATGTATTAGCGAGTTCCATGCAAGTATCTTGGCTCCACTCTCACTTTCTCCCCTTTGCAGCACTCTAGTCCACACAGACGTCTCCGCTATCGTCCATTTCTTCAGATCAGCCCACCATGTCTCTATAGTCGTCCCCGTGCTTCAGTTCCATGCCATTGCTATGCAGAGCTTCGTCAGTAAGCACATTAAGTCTTTCATTTTTGCTATTTGTGTCCTTTGTTTGCCGCCTCTTGTGAACAGGCCCCGTAAATAGGACTGCGGTGATCATGCTTTCATGTGTATTCCGCCCTCAGCCGGCTTTGCTCTGAGAGTGTCCCAAATTCTTGTTATCACCAGGAAGTACCAGAACATGTGCAGGTATGTCTGCTTTCTCTGCCGTGCATCGCAGGCAGGCCTGGTTTTGCTTGTTACCCATGGTGGACATTCTCCTGCGCGTAAGGCACGCTCTGTGTGGAAGGAAGAGGTGTGCTTGTCTAAATCTCGCGTTCCTAGAGACTTTCTTCATGTACAGGAAGGCCCTGGACCATTGCTCGTCTGTGAAGGTTTTATGGCGTTCCTCTACCTATCTTGCCCGAGCCTGGAGCTCTCGCACGTTATTCCTTCCCAGGAGCTGTTCGTAGAGTCTGGATACTGTATGATCCGCTTCTGACATGTCGTACCAGCGCCCCCTCAGTGTCTGCCCCTTCGGGTAATGCTGTTCACCGCCTTCAGATCTTCTGGACCATGCTGTTGTACAATATAAATTGACCTCTGTGTATGTCCTGCTCTTTCATCAGGATCTGGAATTCCAACCATTTTCCGTCTTGCTTTAAGTCCCCGATCTGGGCCACACCCTTACCTTCCCAATGTGTTTGGTACATCACCAGGGTCTCTGTACGGGCACTGACTAGGCCTGCAAGGGGGATTTGCTACTAATAACATACTTACCCCATTATGGCAAAGTTTTTGTCCCATTTCCAACCTTTCACCTTAAAACTCTGCCATTTCCCACCCTCTAGCATCGTTTTTAACACTTCTATACTTTTTCCACTGTGTTTGCTTCGTCGAAGTCCTCGAACATCTGGCGTCATTGTCGAACTTCCAGACAGTGCCACGTGACACTGTGCTTGCGCACGGCATGATGACGTGTCCATGAACGCGTTTGCACTTCGAGTTCGTGTCCTTGCTTCGAGGACAGTTTGGTACTGCATTTTCTACTGATGGCTCAAAATGTACCCTTGCACAGCTCCTATACCTATTCTTACTCATTATCCATTAACAATCTAGTACAAAGCACATACTTGGAAGAATATTAGCAAAACTGCTATTTATCTTAAAAATGGCATCATCTATTGCCATCCTTCCTCCCCAAGAGCCACTACCACCACCAGCTGAAGGACACACACAACAAAAAAAGCACAGTATTTCCAAAGAAAATGAAGAGGACCAAGACGATGACGTAGAGGAAGTGCCTACCTCTAGCACCCAGAGAGAAACAAGGTTGTGGCAGCTCTTTACCACTGTTGGGAATGTACCAAAGGCTAAAGCTACAAAAGTTAAATGCACTAAGTGCTTTGCACTCAGTCATGGACTACCTGGATATTACTCCTACGGGACCACCACCATGCGCCGCCACACCAAATCCAACTACCGCAATGCTCTCAGAAAGATTGTTCCTTTCTTAGGAAGTAGTAGGCTGTCTTCCTCCACATCATCTTCCTCAACCAATACTGTAACCACACAGCCCACTTCTGTAGGACACAATATCCCAAACAGCTACCTTGCAAGCAATAAAAGAAGCTGTTGATCCATATCTTTAGAAGATACAGAGCCACTCTTCCCTTTCCATGGCACCCTGCAGAACCCTTTGACCATATTACCACAATCACATTTATTTTTTTCCCCTTTCAAACCTATCCTACTTTCGAATAACTTAAGCACATAGCCGGTCCCAGGTGGACATGGCCACTATAACACAATTTTTCGTCCCTCGCGGTCTTAGCCAGTAGCTAGATTGTCTGCGTCATGACCTTATATCATGACCCGGACAATATGGCCACTGCCCATGGCTGGCCACAGGCTATACCCTCAGTCACCAAAGGCATATCACTATTTTTTGTACCTACATTATGAGACCTGTCAAAAAATAAAACACTGCCACATTTGCAAAACCATGCTTTACGGTCCTTACCAATGCTCCTTACATGGATTTGCTTGAAATATGGCCATGTTTTGTTTTTTCAAAAGTGTCAAAATGTAGTACATACAATAGTCATATAACTTAGCCCCCATCTGACAAAATCCATTCAGTCTTTACACAAGATGTGCATGTGTTATTTTTGACTATTGTTACTTGCACCATGCAGTGCTTCCAACATGGCTGCCCGGGCCTCATCTCCCGAGGCAGTGTTTTACCATCTGCTTTCCTCCATTCTGATCAGGGATTGGGTGGGGAGTTGCTTTCCTGAACCAACAAGGGCCCATTGACTTGCTGCATTCACTCTTGTGAATACGATGGAGCGCGGGGTCCTGCAGCATTTCACCTGGCTGCCTTCATCCTTGGCGATTGTGTTGACAGTGGGGCAAATTGGCTATCTTGTCGAGGTATGTGCAATTTCTTCATGCCCCCTGCACCTCTAAAGATTATTGAGCACTTTCCTGTAAAAAGAACGAAAATATATTTGAGCATTTATTTTTATTTTTTGCTACTCTGTTGCCTGAAATTAACAGTGCCTCATCATCGCGCTCTGGGCAGCTTCTGCTTTCCTATCCTGCTGCCTTTCACCACGGAAAGCTGTGCCTGTGTTGTTTTTGACTATTGTTACTTTCACCATGCGGTGCTTCCAACATGGCTTCCTGAGCCTCTTCATCTTCTGAGCAGTGTTTGCCATCTGCCTTCCTCCATCCTGATCAGGGATTGGGTGGGGAGTTGCTTTTCTACACCAACAAGGGGCCGGCAGGCTTTAGCCGGCACCATCTACCAAGGCCCACTTTTCCTACCCCTGTCTGCTACCGAGACACTACATGAATCTACTACTGCAACCTGACCTGACCCTCCCTGCGTCTGCCAGCTCACTCAGCTATGTAAATGGACTACCCATACTCTCTTACTTCCCTCTCCTTGTGTTTAGCTCCCTCCTTCTGTTTAACCTTTCTTTTCCCTTCATGCACCTTCACTCTCCCCTCTACCTGTTCCAACTGGTTCCTTGTTATGCTCTCTGATGCTCTTGTTTCAGCACTTACCTCTAACTCATATCTCATTTCTTTTTACCTATGGTGCCTTAGCATTGCCATCGAAAGTCAAGCAAATGTGTGTGTTTTTGAAAGTCACATTTGGGTGTCTTTTTGTAAGCAAATTTGGGTGTGTGTTTTATTTTATTTTTCATTGTACTTTGGCCCTCAATTGTAACCTGCTAATCCAGTGACTGTTCCATACCGCTGTACTTGTATATTTCTCCCACTGCCTCCCCTCTCTACCTGCCGATTGTGTTATCTGTTTCTCCTATCTACACTAACTGCTTCTCTATCAACTATCCTTCCCTTCTCACTAAGTCTGGTAAGAAGAAATTCAAAAAGGATATCTTGGCCCCCAACCCAGGTCTCCCCATTGCTTATACCTATTCCAGCGCTTCTGCCAGACAAACCCTCACTGACATCCTCTTTGGCGTTCCTTCGCCAGATCTCTGGACCCCTCATATGATCTCTGTGCTCGGTCCTGTCTCCTCCTCTCCCATTAACGGTGGCACCCGCTGGGAAGTCCTCATGGATTCCTGTGACTCTTCCAGAGTCATCGTTAATATCTACCTTAATGGCATTGTCATGGTGCAAAACCCTCAGGTCAATCTCCTTCTCTTTGATGGCTACAAGATCCTCTCCGGCCCCAGATCCACTGGGCCCAGAGGGGGTATAGCCCTGATCTTCCCCGAGTGGATTTCTGTCTCTGTTCACCCCAATCAGACTTACTCCTCTTTCAAATGCCTTGTCTGCAGGCTCTCTCTCTCTCCTAGCCACTCTCTTACTGTTGCTACTCTCTACTGGCCCCCTGGGCAGACCTCTCCTCCTCCCTCTACCACTCAACTCCTCCTCCTTGGTGACCTCAACATCCATCTTGATTCACCCTGTTCCTCATCTGCGCTCTTTCGCGACCACTGCGATTCATTCTCCCTCTCTATCCTCCCCTCTGGCCCGACTCACTCTGCTGGTCACACACTTGCTGTCTTTATCTCCTCTGGCCTCCCCCTCTCTACCCCCCTGACCACTCCTCTCTCCTGGAGTGATCACTGCCTCCTCTCATCTCATCTTTCCATCTCCTCCACTCAAGCAAAGCCTACCCAAAGATTGCCACCCACCTTCTCGGACATCCGGCCCATGATGCGTGTGTAAGTCGAGGTTTTCGCTTTCCCCCATCCTCCACTCCAAGCTGACTGTCTCTGCTCTGCTCCTCTATTTCTGCTACTCTTGATGCTCTTGTCCCGGTCATGAGGATCGTTTGAAGTCCAAAGCCACGTGTAATTCTTGGTATGACTGCGACCTAGCTACATTTAAACGTAAGTAAGTGTAGGGCAGCCAAGAGGAAATGAGGGCTTCTTGTTTGTCCTCTGACAAACTAGCCTGCTGCCTACTCCAAAGGCAATGCCGACTCTCTGTCCGCACCAAGAAGCGAGTCCACATTCAAGCCTGTCTCTGTGGCATCTAAAAACTTGGCCAAGCTCTTTAAAATCTGCAAGGAGATGGCCAACCCTGCCTCACACTTTATCTCTAAAACTCAGGACATCTTGTCCACCCTCTCCTCCACTGCCCCTCCTCTCCCCTTTCCTTCTCTGCTTGCTGACCCACCTTCAGCTACCCCCCCTCCCTCTTTCTCCTCCTTTCTTCTTTTCTCCCCTGATGAGGTCGTTAGACAAGTCTGATCCATGAAAGCCTTATCAAAACAGGTCCATCCTTGTTACCCTAAAACCATTAAGGACCACATTAATACCCTCGCACTGGCCATTGCCGATTTCTGCAACCTCTCCTTTGCCTCTGGATCTTTACCCTCCAATCCCTTGTGCATCCTCTCCTCAAGAAACCCACAGCTGATCCTTCTTGTCTGGCTAACTATCGCCCAATTTCCATTACTCCCTTTTTGGGTAAGCTCCTGGAAAAGCTTGCCATCTCTCAGCGTAACCTTCATTCTGATTCTGTTGGCTCTCTCCATGACCACCAGCCTACCCTCAGAGCTGCCAGAAGCACGGAAACCTATCTCCTGAACATCCGTGAAGACCTGCTCTCCAACCTTGACTCTAACATTCCCTTTGTCCTCATCCTACTCGATCTCTCCTCTGCTTTCGACGCGGTCAACCATACCACCCTGCTCAATCGTCTCTGTGACCACTTGCGTATAACAGATCAGGCTCTGGCCTGGCTGACCTCTTTCCTCTCTGATCAACCCTCCCAAGTACAACTTGGGGCCTTCCTATCTTTTTTTCTCCCTGTCTACTTGTGGTGTTTCCCAGGGGTCTAACCTCTCGCCCTGGCTTTTCAACCAATCCATGCCAACTCTCGCCTACTGTATCTCCATTTTCTGATCAAATTTCCAGTGCTATGCTGATGACACCCAACTCATTTGCAGGCTTCTTTCAGCCACCTCCTCTCCTTCCCTCATCTCTGATTGCCTAATCGCCATTCGAAATTGGTGTGCCGCCAACGATCTTTGTTTAAATGCCAACAAGACTGAGATCCTCCTCATTGGTACACCTTCACCAACCTTTCCCCTCACTCTCTGGCCGGCCTCCCTTGGCCCTCTCCTGCCCTGCCCTCCTGACCTGCGATGCTAAGAACCTCTGGGTCATCTTTGACTCCACACATTCCTTTTCTGCACACATCTGACGTCTCCAAAAAGTCAAACTTCTTACTGCACCTCCTTAGAGGTACTCTGCCTTTCCTCTCCTTCCCTCAGAAGCTCAGTGTCTCCCAAGGTCTGGTTCTCTCTAGGTTGGACTACTGTAGCAGCCTCTTTCTAAATCTACCTGCCTCCACTCTCCGCCCTTTACAACTAATCCAGAACAGGGCTGAAAGACTTGTCCTTGGCCTCAAGCCCTGGGATCGTATCTCTCCAGCTCTGAAATCCCTTCATTGGTTCCTAGTGGATGCAAGGATTACATTTAAAACCCTCTGCATTGTCCACAAGGCTTTCTGGGGCCTGGGTCCAAAATACCTTCAACTTTCCCGCCGTAAATACCTCCCCTCTCAAGCCCTTTGCTCCTCTACCTCCCTCAGGGTCATTTGTTTTTCAAAGAAACAAATCTTAGATCTGGTAGATTTGTCTTCGGCTGTGGCCTCCCTTTTGGAACAGCCTCCCTGCCTCTCTAAAACTTGAGGAGAACCATCACCGGTTCCGGAAGCACCTGAAGACTTTCCTCTTCGCTTCTGCCTTTGCCCATCTTTGCCCCTCTTCTCCACTGCTGATTTGCTTTCTCTCTTGGCACCGTGCACCTGGCCACGCTCTGTCCTTCGGGCCCAGGTACCTGCTCACCCTGCCACCCTCCTGCACTGCCTCGGGGCCACCCTTTGCACTGGGGCCTGTATCTGTACCCCTAGGGTCCCCCCACTCTTCTTTCTGCACTTATCAGATACACCCTATCCGACTTATCCTTCCAAATTTGACACTTGCCCACTGCACTACCACTGTTTATCGCCTTTTACTTATTATTATTTATTCTGTTCTGCACTTTCCAATTTTTCCCCCTTCCATGCGCTTCCCCCCTTTTCCCTTCCCCCTGCACTTGCGCGTTCTCAATGTCACTGTGCCTAGTAAGATTGTTGTTTTTGTTCTCCCCTGTTCCCTCCCTTTGCCTGGTCACGCTCTGAAAAAGAGCTGTATTGCACACTCCGCGGTAGAGGGCTTGTATTTATGGTTAAGTTGCTAAACTCATAGGAAGGGCACTTTTTCAGCAGTTTATAACTTCGCTCCCCCTGGAGGAATCCTCATTAAACTTTGTAAAAAAAAGTATATTGGCGGCCCTGAATTCTCCCGCCAAGTTGGGCGAGGTTTCGTGCATGGAGGTCAATGTTGTAGGGGGGGTACCACATTTTTTTTTCCTCATGGGGAAACGGCAACAGCCCGAACGGCTGGACGGATTTTCACAAAATTTGCGGCAGGAGAGTGGGCTTGGGTCAGAAAACGTGCTTTTGTATGTTTGGTGGAAATCCAAACAGTAATTTCTTTGCAAAATACTGAAATGAACATCCCAAAAAATTAGTGATATCTGGGTCCGCTCCCTGTTCGCTCCACGGACAGAAGTGTTATTGGATCGCGGTACCGTGTGGTGTCGGAGAAGTTAGTACGCGCCCGGAGGTTGGCTGGAGGGACACGTGCTGTGCGTCAACATTTTCTGGGAAAGCCGCCATGGTGTATCTGAGAACAGTGCGGCAGCGGAAGGGTCTGGAAAATGTACCGTACGCATTGCGTTGGTGGCAATAAGGGGGGGAACGGCTGGGGGAGTGACAAGTGGTTCATGTGACATATGTAGGTGAGTATTTTCTGTGGTGATTGGAGGCAGCTGTCATAACGGTCCCAGAGCTTCTCCCGCAACCTGTTTGCGGCAACCTCTTTTCGTGATGAGTGGTGGCAGGTCAATTGCAGATGGGGAGTGAATTGCACATGACATAGGTTGGGTGGGAGTGCGGGATGCGGTGCGCTGCAGATGGAATGCGGTAGTTGGGTAAATGGAGGCATGCATGGGTGATTGAAAGTGCGCTGGGTCTGTGGAAGGATTACACTATTGGGTGCATGGCCGAAGCCCATAGGCCGTAGGCTTAAGGGCATGCACTCAAGAGCGTAGGGCTGCAACATGACTCTGCATCTGGTACAGGGTGGTGCTTGCATAGTGTGGTGTGAGCAGATTGGTTGCAGCAGGGTCACTGTTGCAAACTGAATGTGGGTAGGTTGGCAGTGACACAGTACTTTGTGAATGGGAGTGGGTATGCCCATAGTATGTGAATTAAAGTGCATAGGGGTGCAGGAGAGAGTCTTTTGTTTGTGCATTGTGTTAGCTGTTGTAATTTGTTGCTGCATAGCTCCATGGTGGTGCAGAGGTTGGGTAGGACGCTGGTGGCATTGGTGTGTATGTGGATGGTCGTAGTTGGTGATATGGTGACATGCTTGGTGGCATTACATTGCTGTAGGTATGTTCAAGGCCTATGCTGTGTGCAGATTTGTTGAAATAAGCCTGGTGTTGTGAAAATGTTGTGGTTAGTGACACAATACTTTCTGAATGGCTGTGGGTAGGGGTGGCGGAGGATGTGGTATGTTTGTGCATTCTGGTAAGTGCAACCTGTTTTTCATGATTGGGTGTTTTATGGTGTGGGGGAGTTGGGGTGAAGTGCCGCTACCTACGTGTGGCACGTTTGTGCAAAATGTTATCTGCCCACATTGCCATTATGTTAACTGTTGCAATTTGTTGATGCATAGCGCCATGGCGGTGTTCAGGTTGGGTAGGAGTGTTGGTGGCAGTGGTGTGTATGTGGATTGTCGTAGTTGTTGATATGGAGACATGCATGGTGGCATTATGTTGCAGTGTGTGTGTTCAAGGCCTAGACTATTGGGTGCATGGCCGAAGGCCGTAGGACGTAGGCCATGCACTCAAGAGCCTAGGCCTTGGGGGCACCCACGGCAGTAATTAATTTTTCAAAGTGCATCAGGTAGAGGGTGGTGACATGTAAGGAATGGGTGTGGAGCACATTTATGCCGTTATAGGTCGCTGTCGCAAACAGATTGTGGGTAGGTTGGCAGTGGCACAATACTTTGTGAATGGTAGTGGGTACGCCCATAGTATGTGATTGAAAGTGCACAGGGATGCAGGAAGAGAGTATCTTGTTTGTACATTATGGTAACTGTTGCATTATGTTGGTGCATAGCTCCATGGCTGTGCGCTGTAGTTGGAGATGCTGCAGTGAAAAGTACGCAGTGGACACTGGGTGCAATGGTTGTATACTGTCAGTATGGTACAGTGTATGGTTGAAGGGCAGCTCATATGTGCTTGGATAGTGTGCTGTGTGCACAATGCTTGCAGTATCGGCAATGTTGGAAACATTTTGTGGTTACGTTGGCAGTGAAACAATCCTTTCTGAGTGGAAGCGGGTAAGACAATAGTATGTGAATGAAAGGGCGTAGGGGTGCCAGAGACAGTGTAATGTTTATACAGTATGGTGACTGTTTTATGTAACAATGTGCATGTCCATTGCAGTGTGGCGGTTGGTTAGGAGTGCTGGTGCCAGTGGTGCATATGTACATAGTGGTAGTTGGTGACATGCTGACATGTATGGTTGCATTACGGTGGGGGGAATGTGTGCAAGGAGCACACCCACTGGACCAATGCAGGGTTGGCA
The DNA here is from genome assembly GCF_040938575.1 of Ambystoma mexicanum. Classification (NCBI taxonomy): domain Eukaryota; kingdom Metazoa; phylum Chordata; class Amphibia; order Caudata; family Ambystomatidae; genus Ambystoma; species Ambystoma mexicanum. Next base: position 312,737,922 of record NC_090921.1, read on the forward strand.
GCATACACTGCACTGCACAGGGTGGTGATCTTTAGAGAATGCGTGTGGAGCACTTTGTCGACATGCTACAGCAGCACACGTGAGTTGCAAAGCGTGTATTGTGCATTCTATGGTTGTGGTGATAGTTGGAAAATGCTACAGTATTTGGTGTGCGGCAGGAGATTGTGCAGTGAGAAGATGTGTAGTGTGGCCACAGGGTGCAGTGTGTACGTAATGTGAGTATGGAAGTGGATATTGTTGTAGAGCAGCTTGTATGTGGTTGGTTACTCTGCTGTGTGCAGATTTATTGAAGTAGGCCCAATGTTGTGAAGCTGTTGTGCATAGGTTGGCAGTGACACAATAGCTTGTGAATGGCAACGCGTAGGGGTGGTGCAGGCTGCAGTATGTTTGTGGCTTCTTCTAAGTGTGACACGTTTTCGTGAATGGGTATTTTATGGTGTGGGGGAGTTGGGTAGAAGTGTTACGTTTGTGCATAATGTTAGGTGCCCGCATGGTCGCTTGCTTGGATGTATAGTGTTGTGGTGGGTGTGTAAAGGGTTGCAATGTTGTGTGCATGGCCAAAGGTGTGCTGGGTGCGTCTTAGGATGTTTGTGGATGCTGCAATCGTGCATTCTTTAGCAGAAGTTTCTGATGGAGGGATTTTTTAAATTAAATGGAACGTGTACTGAGATTGTTTAACGGTAAATATGGAGTGGTGTATACAAATGACCGTGTGCAATGCAGAGGTTTTGTATGTGATTGGTGCATGCATGTTTTAAAATGTGACAGCACCCAATGGGGGAGTGCTGCAAAAAGTGACCGTGCAAAGGGATGTTGAGCTTTACTGGACTGTGGCACACACTGTAGATGGAAAAGCGCACTTGCACATCCTCCCATTATGAGCAGGGTGGTAAAGGAAGTGGAATTGTGGGAAATAGGCAATTAGGAGTTTAGGGCGTGGTTCATAGGAAGGGGCGGTACCATTTTGTCTTAATTCTGTATCGTGAGGGTGGTCGAGATGGAGAGACGCACAGTGCTTACCATCGGTGATACCTTTGTGCGCCATCTGCACAGGTGTTGCGTGCAAAGAGGCGTTGCCGGTAATTTCGGGTTGGAAGGAGTGGATGCCCTCTCGGCCTGTCAGGGTCACTGCAGTTTCGGCAGGATGGTTCGCCTTTGCAGGTGTGTGGCACCCATCACAAACATGCACTTTGTCGTAGTGCTCTATGGAAGTGTACATTTGGGTTACATGTCGTGTGGATGATTAATCCGTCTCCTGAAGAGGTTGCTGACCGTAATGATGTGTATTTTTCCTACTGCCAAGGTAGTTTTCTCATGCATAACACCAAGAGCAGTATGGGTTCATGACGGTGTAATTTTTCCCCAGCCAGAGGTCAGAAGGTGTGCTATAAACAGAATTATGCGTCAGTTTATGCAGACTGCTAGCATGTTCTCCACCCACTATGAGATCATGAGGTCGTAAAATATGCAGTGGTTCCGTAGAAATGGCATTTATTTGAGCGCCATTGGCAATGCCATTTTCTTTTATAGTGTGCAAGAAGCATTGACCAGACTGTGTTAAAAATGTGAGGAGAGGCAAACAGAAACCCATATAAAGAAAAAATACAAAAAAAGTTGCTCGCACGCACATCACAAAAAAAAAAAACCTTTATACATCTATGCTGGAAGACTGAATCCCCTACCCAGTTTCATATTGTTTACCACCCCCACTTCAGTATCACGAAAAGGTAATGGATTACACTGTACTTTCAGGATTGCACGTGCCACATCCTGGGTGGCTATGTGGATGTATGCAGATGGAGAAATCGTGCATACTTTCATTGAACTTTGTAGTGGATGTGGTTTGGAATGACATGACGTTTGCACTGTAAATGTGTAATGGTACATTTCACGTGTTGTACAGGAGTGACCTTGTTGATGATGGCGGCTCCAATGCGATTGGTAGATGCGTTTGTGCCTATTTACGCGTAACTCAATGAAGTAGAGGTGCAGAGAGGATAGTGCAAAGGGAAGAAGGACTGCTCCAGTTTTACAGGGCCCACACGCTACTTTGGGAGGTGCACGTGCCAAAATCTGACCTTTACACCACCTTGCCCAATTGCCATGGCAGTGTGAGGATTAGCCATTCAAGTAGTGTTGGTGTGGTTAACAGGAAGGGGAGGTGAAACGGTTGCACATTATAGTCTGCGCACTGAAGGTGGCTGACATGGCGAAACAAATTGTGTGGACTGTAGGTGATCCCTTTGTCATAGATGTGCACAACTATGCCCTGCAAAGACACTTTGACAGCAATTTTGGTTTGGAAGGAGTGGACCCATTGTTGAACGCTGTGTATGAGTGCAATTTCTTCGATATGCATGCACTTTGCAAATACCTCGCCACATTTACAGTAGTAGATGTTATCGTCATTCATTACGGCGGCATGCATATGGGTTACCTGCCTTGCTTAGATTTGTTCCATACACTGAGGAGGTTGCTGGATGTCGTGAGGATGCTTTTTCCCACCGCCAAGGTGCTATTCTCATTTATAATACTGCAAAGAGTATGGCCCACTGCTCATGGATGTTGTTCCGAGCCAGCCGCAGGAAGGTGTCTCATCAACCGAAGCATGTACACTTTTTTGTCCTCTCGTGGAATGTTCTTCCGAAACAATGACCTCATTACTTGTGGAAATGCAGAGTTTTTCCAAGAAAATAGCATTTTTTTGTCTCGCGTTGGCAATGCAGTTTTGTTTGCTCGTATACAGGATGCGGTGAAGAGTTTACTATGCTAATGTGAGCAGAAGAAAACACAAAAGCTACTAAAAACAGACAAAAAAGGTGTTTCTGTTGAAGCATCTAAACAAAGAAAAATAGACTCTTTCAAGAGTCACCCCTTTCCACAAACTCCCCCTGCCCTGCAAGTTATTCCCCCACGCCTGCACGCAGCACGAAAGCCATATACAGGGATTTTGTGGGTGGCGGCCACGAAAATGGAACTGCGGGGATTGTCCAATTAGTTGCTTAGGATGTGCGGCAATAGGACAAGGGACTCCAGCTGCACTGGGGGCCGGCCCTCGACGTACTTGAGGACCCACACGTGCCACATTCGATGCTCCTCACCATGCTGGCCTATGGAAATGGTACTGTAGCGATTGTCCTACCAGGGTGTGCGTCCGAGGAAAGGGCGCCAATAGGAAGGAGGACTCCTCCTGCTTTTCTGGGGTACGGCTCTGCCGGTACTTGGAGAAAGGCATGTGCCACATTTGGCGCTTGTCAGCATGCTGGCCAATGGAAATGCGACTATTGCCTTTTGCCAATCAGGTGCTTTGGGTGTGCGTCACAGGAAAGGGAGGCATTCACTTTCTCAGTTACTTTGTGTACTGCGGCTGGCAAACATGGCAAGACGCACAGTTTTCGTCGTGGGTGATGGCTTTGTGGAAGATCTGTGCGTGTATGCCCTCCAAGAAGACTGTTTCTCGCAATTTCGGTTTGGAGGGAGTGGACGCTTTGTGTAGTGTTGAATCGTGCTGTTTCGGCGGACTGCTTGTAGAATGTCGACACATGGCCTCTTTGTTAACTGTACATGTAGTGATCGTGCACTTTGGAGCCTTCTTTATGGGTTACATGCCTTGTTCCCGTGTGTTCCGTCAACTGAAGATCATGATGAAAGCAGTGCAGCACATTTTTCCTACTGCCAAGGTGCTTTTCTCATGGATACCCCGAGAATAGTGTGGAAGTATTCCAATGATTCCTCTCGCCACCAAAGGATGGAAGGGGTCTCATCAACAGACGCATGTGTGACTTCTTAAGTGCGGCCGGGATGTTCTACTGTGAGAATGAGAACATTGGTTCGCGATACCTACACCTTTTCACTGCAAATGGCAGGTCTTTTTCGTACAGTGGCAATGAAATGTTGTTTCGCAATCTACACACTGCACTGAAGAGCCTATTGTAAGAATGTGAGCTAACGTTGAAAACACACATTGACGTCTGAAAACGTCAAAAACAGTGTTTCTAGGGAAGCACCTTTTTAAAAAAAAAAAAAATGGTTTCTTTAAGAGCCAAGACAACTAACGACATCCGCTCCCCTCGTTCAAAGTTATTCCCCCAATCCTGCGCACGCCCAGCATGAAAAGTCAGCAAATATCGCGATAGCTGCAGGGTGGCGCGTGTTATATACACCCTCTTTGTAGATGATGCCCATAGAAATGGGCCTGCAGAGACTGCAGGATTGGGCAATAAAGTTTGTGGGTGTGGTGTGTACGGACAGACTGTGCTACACAGTGTATTTGTGGACAGAAATGCAGAGGGTGCGGCTGTGGCTGTGTGTTTCACGAGGCACAGCGTGAGGTTTTAGGGGATTCTGACATACATTGACTGAAAGTGAATGGAAAACACTTTGCAGTGGCTACTCATTTTGCAATTTATGATGTGCATGTGTAGTGCTATGGAGTAGCTACAATGAAGTGCCTGATTTTGGTTTTTCTGTGCCACACTTGGATGACAAGCAATCATGCCGATATTATTGTTGTTGATTGAGCAGATACAATTGCACAGCATGTAACACAAGTTTCAGTGCTGTTTGCGATGAAGGAGGCACTTGTCCAGTTCATGCGTTTGTTTCCGATCTCTTGCATACGTTTCTACCGCATTATGCAGCCACCCATGTGGGAGCGTCATTTTCTATTTGGTCCGTGAATGCAGACAGCGCATTACATTGCAAACAAGTGTATTTCTGCCTTTCTTCGACATGTGCCAATGACATACTTCGCCCTTGGAAATATGACGTTTCACAGCCCAAATACTTTTAGTCCGCTATAACGTTCATCTTAGTATGCCCGAAATCCCGATTTTAGTACACCCCATCTACATTAGTTTGGTGTCCTTCTTGAAAGTATTCATATTTTTTTTGTAGTTAGTGTTGCGCTGCGACTCTCTTGAAAACGCTCTACAACACGTAAAAAAACCTATTTGTACAGCGACCCCCCCCTTCTAACCGATTCAACTACAGTATTTACCACACTGCCACGCCTCCAGCCCTGATGCGTGCATTGGCAATTCCGTTGTTCATATGTGAAAGGTGCTTTCTTTATTTACCTTTTGTTCCTTTCCCTGTTCATTTTCATTTATTATGGTGTTCTCACACACGCCACAGAAAGGATGAAAGCAAAGGTCCGGTACAGAAGGGGCAGCACCTACCTGGACACTATAGGGGACGTGCCGGGAGACAGAATTATTGGGTGGCCCTCACGTATATAGGCACCAGTCATTGTAATGCTTCCGTAAGGACTGTCCCCATGCACTTTGAAGTACCTTCCCTCTGTACAGTAGCGCGTTCCAGTACAAGTACAATACAATGCTTTTTGCCGGGTAAGGATCTGAAGTGCGGCACATAGTTTGCTAAGGTTGTTTTACAGCTCTGCTGCCCTACAGGAGTGGCCCTCTTGTTGCCTGCACAGATGTGGGAAATGATGTACATGAAAGTAGGCTACGTAAGTGTTGCCCACTGGTCCCTTGTGCATTCATTTCAGTTGTTGTCACATGCAGTACAAACACTTGATGCTACGCCATTAGTGTTAGGGGTAGCATTCACAGATATGCATACATTGTGGAATACAAGAATGTTTACAACAACGGGAAACACAGCTTCATTACGTGCAGCAGGAAGCCATTTATTGTGTGCGACGCATGCAGCTACAGCGCTTTTCTAACCACCACTAAGGTTGTTTGCGCTCTGCATATTCTGCTGTTTCCTTATTTGCCTTTACATGCACTAGTAGGTGCATGGGGAAGGTGCACCAGCTTTGCCTTTTTGCAGACTTAGTACAAACTGTCCCACCTGCAGTTACATGTTTTCTTCAACTGCACGACCAGCAGGCGACCTCTTGATACTTTCCATCACACTGCTGAGTGCAGACACAATGTATCTGTTTCACGAGTCATGGAAAGACAAGCAGCAGATAAATCAAAGTAATGCGACATTTACCACGCCCACTTGACACTGCAGGTTGATGTTCCTTGTTTACCAGTGGCCGTTATACAGTTAGGAGTACTTTAGCCACACATTGGTAGTTTTGCAGAACCACCCAGGAAGTTGACAGCAGTACTTTAAATGCGGTAGCCTACTGCATTAATCCATAGGGCTAGCGTCAGGGGCAGTGTTACAGCATACAGTGGATGACATATGCATGGGTCTAGGTGTGGAACGTAAACATGTGCCCTTCCACAACTACTTAAAAGTGCATTTGAAGATGCAGACATGCGGCCACTAATGGAGTCCTATGGATAGCTGCAGTGTGATTGCATATACGACAACCAGGTGCAGTGTCACTAGGAAACGTCCATATTGCTCATCTGTAGTTATCTCGGCCAGTAGCGTGCAGTACAGATTTATCATGCACTGTTAACAGACAGAGAGGCTCCTGACACACTAAACAACATTTACTATGTACATCTGTAATTGGTACGATACACCAACACTATTTGGAAAGAATGGGGTAGCGCAAATGGATACATACACTAAAGAATTTGCCCTTTCCACACGTTCATCATGAGGACAGGCAAGGAATCAGTAACAAACAATTGTTAACGGGACGTTATGGTTATGTTGCCATGCCAAATACCTATCCTCTTTACAGAAACCGGTATGATAAAGCAACATTCTGCTTACAGTACCCTACTAAAAACCTTGGAAATTCACTAACAAAAATATTGTTAAAGGGACGTTATGGTTAAGTTGCACTAGCAAAAACCGATGAAATTCAATGGAAAAACCTTCTTACAGGGACGTTATGGTTACAGGTAAAACCGAAAAACCCATGAAATTAAACAGTTATGGTAAGCTAAGCAACCATAACTTGTGCCACTACTGTGCACTACAAGGACTAACACACATGACATCAAACATGCGATCACAAATCTCATTCATGACATCACATGTGCATTTACTTTTAATAGGAAACCTCCACAAGGGACTGTTATTGTAATGGTGGCAGAAAACTATCAAAGATTATTGGAAGAACTATCATGAAATAAGTAGGTAATGGAGGAATGCATTGCAATACATAGCATTGTATTACACACTTCTTCACTGTACATGAAGGAACTCGTGCATTATGCTATCGGAAGAAGGACTACAAAAGCACAGAGAAGATTTTCCACAGGGTAAAGAAAGCTAACAGCAGGCCTGCCACCGCACCATGTTTATGCAAAAATATAATAAAGAATCAAAGTGCACCACCGTTTCAACTTAAAAGGAAATACGTTTGCGTTTTACCTGGCCATGAATACAAAGAGATGACCCCAGCACTATCACATAAAGGAAATGCAGAAGTGACAAGACCAGTGCCCACTGTGCAGAAGAAGGGAGAAAGGCCTATTTTAGGGAGGTACAGTTATCTTTGTTTGATTACCATGGCTGTTGCCTCTATTTGGTTTCTGCAGGAAGCAAAGGGCAGTTTTATCCACGGATGCACCAAGAAAAAAGGAGAGTGACTGAAGAAGAAACTTTATTTTGTGTGTTTTGCTGGATTTGTCATGTGGTCTGTTTTGTCTTTTATTATTGTTCATTATAAAGAAGGGTGCAATTTTACCCCAGTAGTGTGAACTATGACATGACCAGTCACAATGAGCTCTATCAAGAATAATGGAGAAATATTTCCTTTTTCAATTAAAAGTGGAGTTTGGAGATGACTTCAGCACGGCACTATGAAGGACACCATTTCTATTGTATTTATTTTATTGGCCATTTATATGGCTGTCATACATCAAGTAAATTGTGTTTCAAAATGCCCACAGAGCAAAAGGCAAGAGGAACCGTAAGACAATGTAATATGCAAAATCCAAAAAAGCGGTCCTACAAGGCCTTGTGAACATTTGGAATGTGCAAGTACTCAGAGAGCGAAGGGACAGGGCAAGGGGGGTAAGTGTAACGCTCACCTGACTCCCACGGGGACGCTGGCCTGGTTTGCGCTGCTGTGTCCTCGTCTAAGGTGATGCGCAGGGTTCGGAAGACGGACTGGACCGGGCCCCAGATCTGGCTTGTCTGACTCGCAGAAGTATCCTTCTGTAGGTGAGAATATGGGGTTAACTGTTTGCGGGGTAATACAATCGGCCTCCCACTTACCCCTCTCACCCTCCTCAAAACCCTTCTGTGCTTCCCTGTAGCGTCTCACCTTAGGGTCTGGAAGGACGAGCTCTCCATCCTGCTTCTGATGCAGGGGCGCGTTGGTATCCAGTTACGTCACTGGATTTTTGGATGGGTGAGAACCAAACTTGCTTGGCTTCCAGGTAAGTTTTCTATAAGTGGTTCCCCTTGTGTCCATGCATTAATGTTCTAATGCTAGTGTCTTTTTCCCCATAGGGGCCGGGGTACGGAATGCCGGGGAACAGGCACCGACCCGAGGTGAGCGGTGAAAACCTTGTGGAAATCAGGTAAGTCTTTAATGAGTGTTTTGGTAATGTCTTTTCATTCACTCATTAACGCTGATGTCTTTTTCCCCTTAGGGGCCGGGGTCCGAAAATGCCTGGATGCGGCGCGGACCCGAAATGAAAAGGGAATGACCCAACAGGTAAGTCATGACATGGAGTTTTAGCTTCCCTTTTCCCTTCTTTCTCTCACCTTTGTTCTTGTCTTTTTCTCCCTAGGCGCTGGGGCGCGACTGCGAATCCGGATGGTCGCTGCAGAACATGGAGGCGCCCTGTAAAGGTGAGTAGAATGCGGCGCTGCAGCGATTGATGCAATGTGCTTTTAAAAATAAATGTCTTCCTTTTCAGGATTGTCGGCGAAATGTCTCTGGGGTGCAAATTTAGCAGGTGAGGCCTTTTCCTTCTTCTGTTCTCTTGTTCCCTTCCTTTGCAGGTGATTCAGGATGCTGGCAGGTGTGGCAGAAGTCAAGATGCAGGAGCAGACATGGTGAGCGTCCAGCTGCTAGATGCAGAACAACGCGAAGCACGTGTGGCTGATCGGGTGTGGTTTAAATAGCCTTGGAAGAAGTTCCTAGAATGTGTCCTTCCTCCAATCAGGTATGTATCCTTCCCCGACCGCGCCCGGGTGGTAAATGAGTCCCACAGGTAAAGTAGTTCCTTTCAGGCCTCAAGGAGGCCGGGGTTCTGCAGCATGGTCTGCATCAGGTAAGTGCACCCAAACACTTTCATAATGAGCCTGGCGCCTATGGCGCCAGGACTGACGTTTTCTATGAGCCTGGCGCCATAGGCGCCAGGACACTGTCCAAAGGGCCCCTATAAGGGTTTGCTGGGACCTTCCCCGGGGACGACTTGATGTCCGCTTTCGGGGACGCAGGGCCTGAGCCGGCTCCCCTGGAGCGGGCTTCGTGACAGTAAGTTCTAGAGGATCCACAGAGGGGTGAAGTGCTAGGGAAACTGTTGCAAGGCAACAGGAAGTACAAAAACTGGTTGCAAAGGCAACAGGTAAGTGCCAACAGGTAGGTGCCAGGCAGTGACCACAAGATGGAAGAGGGGTCACAAGCCGATGCAATAAGTGCAGGCACGTGAGGCAGCACAGGCAAGTGGTACCCGAAGACAGGTGCAGGGGGAGGGCAGATGCTGTGGGCAATCGGACAGAAGGCATAAGGGTCCAGGCCTCCATTCACAGCTATTGTGGGGTTTAGCACTGGAGGGAGAGAGGGAAGGAGGAGGAAAAGAGGAAAGTCATGAGGGCGGAACTTGAGGAGATCCTGCACAAGACTGAGAGAAAGGGGGAGGCTGTTCAAGGATGAAACCAGCTGAGGAATGGGAACGGTCACCAGCTTTCTGCTTAAAGAAGTGCTTGGCAAGCAGAGAGTTGGAATCGGAGGATTGGAGAGATCTGGAAGGAGAGTAATTGGTCAGAGCAAGTTTCAGATAGCGTGGTCCCTGGCCCCAGACAGCCTTATGAATGATGCAGAGTGATTTTAAACTTGATCCTTGCAGCAACCGGGAGCCAGTGGAGTGATTTTAGGGCTGAAGAGATACAGTCTCTGGATTGGCTGGAGGGAGCGGATAGAATAAATTAGATTAAGGAAGAGGCTGTTGTAGCAATCCAGCCTGGAGAGCATCAGAGCTCTGGAAACATTGACTTTCTGGGGAAAGGTGAGGATGCCCCTGAGGAGGAAGAGCTAGAAATGGGCCTTATTGGCAAGATGTGCGGGGAGAGAGAGACAGAGTGTGAGAGAGAGGCTGTGCAGTCATTTGGTTGACTACAAACTGGTCGACTGCAATTTGGTCGACGTCATTTGGTCGAAAACCAAATGGTCGAATTTTTTTATTTTTTATTTATATATGTGTTTTGTGGGTTTTCGTTTAGAAAAAAAAAAGAAAGAAAAAAAGGGGGTTGGGGAGGGGTCCCCCCCCCCAAAAAAAAAAAAATTCGACCATTTGGTTTTCGACCAAATTTATTCGACCAGTTGTCCAGTCGACCAATTGTTTTCGACCAAATGACTGGCAACCAGAGAGAGATATATATGGATGGGTGTTGTCTGCATAACACTGGAAATGTGGTCAAAAGGTGGAGATAAGGTGAGCAAGAGGAGAAAGATAGATGTTAAAGATCCAGGGTGAAAGGATAGAACGCTGGGGAACGCCACAGGTGGAGATAGACGTGGGTGAGGAGAAAGAACCCAGGATAACCTGGGTGGAACGGTCAGTGGGGAAGGAGGTCAGCCAGTCCAGTGCCCTCTCTGAGATACCAAGGGAATCGTGGAACTGTTTTATGAGAATGGAGTGGTTAACCATGTTAAAAGCAGAGGAAAGATCAAGTAGAATGATAACAGCAGGTGAGTTGGAGTCAAGAGATACGAGCAATTCTTCACAGGTGTTCAGAAGAGCAGTTTTCGTGCCTTTGGATGCTCGGAATCCAGATTGATGGTTGTGTAGGCAACACACAAGCTCAGTATGCAGGGTCAGTTGGGGGAAGACTAACTTCTCCAGAAGTTTCCCGAGGAAGGGAGTGAGAGAGATGGGGCAGTAGTTAGCCGGACATGAGGGGTCGGCAGTAGGCTTTTTCAGGAGTGGGCGCACAAGAGAGTGCTTGAGGGAAGAGGGGAAAGACACAGTGGCAAGAGAGGGATTGCAGAAGTCTGTGAGTGCAGGGGCATGAGAACCGATATTGTCCTTAATAGTTCTGGAAGAACAGGGGGAGACCTGCCCTGCTTGGAAGAGATGTTCATAGAGCGTTCAACTCTAGTGACCTCGTCCGGTCTGATAGGAGAAAAGGAGGAGAGTGTAGATGAGGGAGGAGGAGGGGCCAAGGACGGCAGGGGAATGGTGGGGGTGGTGTAGAAGATGAAAGAGAACTCAGGATGTCATGCGTTTTAGCATTGAAGTGGGTGGCCAGTGCAGTGCAGAGGGCCTGGGAAGGAAGAGGCGAGGAAGAGACTGCAGATGGATTGGCTAGTTTGTTGCAGATTTTAAAAGCTGTGTTAGAAGCTCCAGAGATGTGGGCCTGGATGTGAGCCCTCTTCCTGGAGTGAAAGGCGAGACGATATTGCCTTTGGAGAAGGCGACAGGCCATTTTATCAGAGGATGAGCTTACGGTCTGCCACTTCCGTTCAGCGGCTCTGCACTTGCGTTTCAGGGCTGCTAGATAAGAATCATACCAAGCTTGAAGGCAGGTTTCAGGCAGATCCTCATGCCAGGGACAAGAATATTGAGAGTGTAAGTGATAGCGAGAGCTAGATTGTTGAGAGCAGAGTCAATAGTTGAGTCAAAAGTTAAAGGATTGGGGAATGAAGGTGGAAGCGAAACCGGCAACTGACACTCGCTTTATTAGACGGATGTCCACAACCTAGGCTGGCAGAGCTGGGGAGGTTTGGTCAGATGGCCAAGGCCCTTCTCTTTTTCTATTTCCAGGCTCTGATGGATGGAAGCACTGACGGGCGTGGCTGTAGAAGCTTGAGGACAGAGCAGACACGTTGAGAGTTACGCTGCAGGAGTGCAGAATAACTGACAAATGTCAGAAGAATGTTTGATCGCAGAACGAGCATTAAGTGTGGATAAGTAAAGCCGGTCACCACTCTTTAAGGTTTTCCGTGGAGGGATACAGGGGAGTGCTACACCTGTCGGAGGTGGTGACGGAGGTGCTGAGAGAGAGGAAGTAGCAGGGACATGATAGTGCTGTTATGATGGACATTAATGATGCAACTTGAGGATGAGAAGCCAGCCAAGAGACCTACCCATCTAGTGCCCCATTAATGGGCGAGGAAGACAAAGGGGAGGGTGTAGAAATCAGATGCAGAGTCCATGTCACGGTCACCTGGTCTCCACAATGGTGTAGCACGTAGTCGTATGACTGATATCTGTACTGGCGCAGTTTTGATGGTATGTTGGCGTCCTCTCCCTTTTAACCTCCCCAGGAGGCGTTAGCCTGCAATGGGGAAACAAGATGTTAGCTATGAGTGGGTTGGATTGGTCCCACTAGTTGCCACCACCTGATGCCTGACTCCTCTCCTCCTCACCTTTGAGTTTGATGAGGCTGGCTCTCCGTCCTGCTTAACCTTCAGCAGGGGCACGGTAGGCACAGTCTTTTTCTGGGCGCAGTTACCTCACTGTTCCAGAGTGCTGTTACTGTATGTTTCGGAATGCTGGGATTATCGGGTGAGTATCTACCTCAATAGCAGCTTGGAATAGATGCTCAAAGTCTTATTGTCCCAATGTTTAAACGTATTTGTTTTCTCTTGCAGATGCAGTTTTGGTGCAGAAATCAAGTAGAAGGTTCGACTCTCCCAGGATGCTAAATAGTTGCCTCCGGGTGAGTATAACGCGGATGAAAGGCACTGAGTGACTGGAATAAATGTACGTTCAGTACTGAGCGCGACTAACCTGCTGTTATTTTCCTGTTCCCTTTTGCAGGCGCGGCACGGTCCCTAGATGAAGAATGGAAGAACCGCTCCAATGAAACCAGGAGGAACGTGAAATCCTAGGTGAGTATCGGCACCTGCGTGGACGTCCTTTCAACAGGGGCGGCGATCAGGAAACCAGCTGGAGATGCGACCGATGGACCGGATTGCAGGTAAGAGTTTGGTTGCTGAAGTAACATCTGTTCTTCTCTTTTTCTATTTCCAGGCTCCGATGGATGGAAGCACTCACGGGCGTGGCTGTAGAAGCTTGAGGACAGAGCAGACACAGTGAGCGTTACGCTGCAGGAGTGCAGAATAACGCGAAGCGTGTTCTGCATGCAGGGTGTGGCTTATATAGCCTTGTAAGTAGTTCCAGGCAAGTAGTCCCTTTGCCACACCCTGTCTTCCCAAGAAAAATAGTCCCTCTGCCCCTCCCTGGATTATACCAAGGCCCAGCCTCACTAGGCAGGTTAAATAGTTCCATGAGTTCAGCCCATTTCAAGGGCTGAGTCCATGAGGCTCGCGGGCGCTTCCTTGGGGCCTGACGAGCTCTTCTGGGTGGTGGGGACTGGGATGGGCCCATCAGCTCCAGGGATTTCAGAGCTTGCACCATGACAGTCCATAGCCCTGGAGCGGGGCCAGAAAAGAGGATCTGCATGACAATTTGTCTGGACCTGGCACTGGCGTAGGTGTCTGCGATAGGTAATCCAGGATTACAAGAAAGGAGATCTCTTGAAATTTTTCCTTCCAGACTTACTGAGAGAGGGAGGATATGTGACTGCATAGCAGATAGAGTAGATAGGAGAGATGGAGAGAGCCATAGATGTAGATAGAGAGGGGAGTGGGACGGGGTCAATACTGCACAGACACGAGGCAGCACACCCGGCGGCCTAGCAGCCGTGAGTGGTCCAAAATGCACACCTAGATTTCATTATTGCACAAAAGCCTTAAAATAGCCCACAATTTAAAAAGCACACCTAGATTTGACTTGGGGAAAGAGCGGTAGTGCAGCATTAAAAGGATTAGGCATAGTAGGCAGCAGAAACAGGTAAAGGAGATGTACAGTAAATGACCATTACAAATTTCAGAAAGACATTGTTAGCAGTGTGACTGTGAGCCCAGGGAGGCAAGAGGCAGTGGGCAGCCAGGTGGAGAGTTATTGCCCAAGGCAGTTGATCCGGTGTGCTTACTGGGGCAAGGTGGTGGCACATTGTCCATGGTCATGGATGCAGGAAACAGTAGTGTGTTCTGTGAAGGATGGATCAGAGTGCCGGCAGCATGGGGGGGCGCATGCCAGCGCCACACAGGGACATAAAGAGGCCTTTTTGTTGGTCTTGGTGCTGGGTGCCGCCTCTCCTCACCTGCTGGCTCCACATAAAACACTTCACACGAGCACAGGCCAATTGTGAGCAGTGCGACAGTTACCTAGGCAACCCTCTGAGGCACTTCAGGGCCGAGGAAGAGGGTGGCCATGATGGAGGAATCGTTGCACAATGGAGTTTGTGCGGCACACACATGTAATCAAGTTAAAAAGCAGCAAAAGAAAACCGCATAATGGATCTTGAGACGGCTGCTGCTGCTGCTTCTGCTTTTAATATTTTACAATGCGGCACCACAAATGAGGTGTGAGCCTATGAAAAGGTGGGGCAAGTAAGGGTAAAAGATATGTGTGTGCTTTTTGGTCCCACATCACAGGCACACCCAGGTATAAGTACAGATGAACATATGTGACACCAAGGTATAAACAAGAGGGGGAAGAATCAGACATTCAATTAAATTAAAGAAGAAGGCATATAGTTGCAAGTGTTTTAGGAGGTAGGAGTACTTTAAAGAAAAAAAGCAGCATTGAAGTAGTAATGCTTCTATTTTAGGAGGAAGTTCGGATGATAAAATGCACTTATTTTTCAAGAAATTCACCCAGTTTTTGATATTTCAGATGGACAGGGAGCCCCTTCACTCTGAGTGATCTCAGCAACCGAGCCTATGAGCAGGGAGAAAGACCTTAACTGTCATAAAAAAGGGTGTAAGAGACCCATCCTTATGCCCAGTTGTGACTAAACCTAAAAAAGCAATGATCCTCTTTATGGACTCCCCATCCTTGTGTCCCCCAGAATATCAAATGTCCCCGCGACTGACTATTTTATTTAAGAAAGAAAATGCGTCCTAAAGCAAGGCCTGTGTACAAATTAAGTGATATTGCTGCAAAGCAGCCAAAAGAAAAAATAACTGGTGAATAGACTAATGAAAGGTACATGGATTGAAATAAAAGAACAACAAAGAATCGGATGGAAGATGCACCGATGGAAGATAAGCAAGATGATAATTGCCAAGAGAAGGAAATTAACTTTAAGCAGCTGGTGAAACGTTATGGGGTGGGCGAAAAAAATAAAATGTGTGCTCATGAAGATGTTTAATGAACTAGTTAAGAGAAGAGGAAAGAGGAGTGATAGTAAAAAAAATGAATGGGGTGATAGTTCCCTTGAAGGAATATGAATGTCGTTTAACAACATCGTTCGGTTCTCATAGTGGCAGAGTCATTCACTGTGCATGTAAAGTAACATTTAATTGGGTAACAGGGGTGGGAAAAAGATGAAAGTAAACAATGTTACTCTCTTGGGATACATACAAACAAATAAGAAGGTAAATGCCACACCTATGACAAAAAATGGTGCATATACATTAGATTTGGAGAATACAATATGATTAGAGATACTATTGGTTCTTTAGATGTCTGTTTCACGATACCTCCCATGTTGAGGGGGGTGACTGAGATAGAGATGCATAGGTACACTGCATGCAGGGAAGGGTAAACAATAGGTGTGTGGTCGACTGTGTCGACCAGAGGGGGGAATATAGAGGAGCAGCCTCTCGCCCGCTTTTTGATTACAAATTGATAAATATGGCAGTTAGAGCAATACCCCTCTCTCCAGTCTAACATTGTACAAATCGGGAGTATAATCTATTCAGGCAACTAGGCTGCCTTTATTTAAGACAAATACATTGGAAATGGGTAACACTGAACACACGTATTTAGGGCAACAATTTAGGGCAACATTGGTGTTAGGGATCTATCCACCCTTGAGTCTCTCTGCAAGATGACAGATCCTTCTGCCAAACTGTAAGAAGACAGTAGAACTCGTAGACAAGTTCTTCCTACCAATGTACCCCTTGGTTGTTCGAATGTGACAATCCAAGGTGTCAATTGATGGAAATACAGGGAACTCGACCTCGACCCACCGGCTGTAAAGCAAAAACACAAGGTTAGTACTACAATAGTAAACACAATCAAGACACTACTTGAATAAGAAAATGTGGCTAACCTCTGAGTCAGAGCAGATCATTATACCAGGACGTAGGCAGTACAGTGCACTTGCATCAGTGTTTTCGGAGTTAGAGTAAACCCCTACAACACAGTACAAGAATTAGACAGGTGCTAGACCAGTGAACAGCAGAGCACAGAAATTCCCTTACCAGGTTTGAGTCCCGTTGTGGCACAGATGTGGAATTCGGAAGTGCAGAAAGAGGGATGAAGTCCTTGAAGTGAACAAAAATCCTTGAAGGGGAAGAGGAATCCTTCAAGTGGAACAGAATGAAATATCTGTGAAAAAGAGATCTACCCCGAGGGAACGAGGACGCCTAAGAGTCTCTAGTTCGGGCAGAAACAATCCCCAGTAGAAAGCAGTTTGTGCGGTGGATTTAGAGTCCCTAGAACAGTCCGTGAATCCAGAAGGTTGAAACAATGCGGGCGGTGTCTTTTGAGCGACGTAGAATTCGTAGTTTGTGGAAGCAGGCAAGGGCGTTGTTGAGCGGGTGGAGTCTGTGGTGGAACGTTGAGAAAAAAGGCAGTCCGTATGCAGGCAAGGTTTCTGGCAACAGGCGGGCGTAACAGTGCAGAGGGGAATCAAAGCGACAGTCTGTATGGCAGGCAAGGGTCAGACCGAAACTGGAGCGAGGTACAAACAAGGGCTAAGTTGAATGCGGAGTCCAAAAGCAGAAATCGGTATTGAACAATGGAGCATAGAAACGGAACTAGAAATCACGGAACGAAACCAGCAACTTCATTCAGAAGCGCCGTTCCTCTGCAGAGGGTGTCTTTTTTTATGTCCAAACCTATCACGTGACTCGTCTCCTTGCGTGAGTCACGTGACGGAGCAGACGGTCACGCTTCTCTAGTTTCCATGGAAACGCATGCTTCCCTAATTTCCATGGTAACCCATAGCGGGCGAGGAATGGAGCCTTCTGTACTCGTGGGAAAAGACGTGAACGAAAACGCCACTGAACTTTCCGTATTATTAGATGTTTCCCTCTGCCGGAGTTTGTAGCCTCAGTTTTGGCAGAGTGTGATTTGGGAACAGGTGATGTAGAATCAAGGGGGTCAAGCCCACGATAGGACGGCGTGCTGACAATAGGACATACAAGTATGCTTACATTACGCACAACATTAACCCAAAATATAGATTTTTGATGTATAGGTTAGCAAAAGATAACCATTATATGACAGATGGCTGCATTCTGAGAATCCCATGAACGTTCAAAAAGGGCCGGTAGCACATGAAGAGTGCTGTGTGCAGAAAAGATAGTATGTTGGGCAGAAATCAAATAGCAGAATATGTAATTCTCAGTGGTGTGACTAATAAAACTAAACTGTCTTACAGTATGAAAAGTTAAGATAAAGAAATTAAACCAATAGAAAACCAGACAGATTATTTATCTTGAAACAGTGTGCTAAAGAACTCTGAAGAAATGCGTCACACTCAGAGCAGTTTTTTTGGTTTAAGGTTGCATCACATCTTGATGATCAGTGAAATTTGGGAAATTACCTAGTCATGCTAATTTGCATAAGAAGTCATGTGTTTCAGGAAGTGTTTACGTCCAATATGATACAAGTGATGTTTGACCTTTAAGTAAAATGGCCAATTAGAGTATGTTAAAATGTAAGATTCAGATTAGCATAAAAGTGTTGTGTAAGGATGTATTTTCTATAAAATTGTGTTTAAAATGGGCAGGCTTTGAGTCCTGGTCTGGCTAACTGACTTTATGGCTTGTGTAACAGCTCCCAGTCAGCTTACAATTAAACCTTTGCTGTTTGCAGAATCCCGTCTGAAGTGGCTTTTATTGAATTATGACTAGATACGGGCCTACTTTCTCCAGCTTCAAATTGCAGCGTCAAGTCTGGTGCACTATCCTGCCAGACTTGACTATAGATCTTTGAATTCCAGAAAATGTCTCTTCTTTTGACAATGGGTCCTCAACCCCTTGTCTTACCTTCTTGCACCTCTCTTTCTTATATGTGCGCTAGGTCCCTCTGGCCTGTCTCGGGGTCTTGTTTCTGTCTTGTTCTTTAGCTTCTTTCTCTTTTGTGTGGGTCCCAGACCCCTTCATATTATCTCAGGCTCTACCCGACTTGCACTGGACCTCAGCCCCTTGACTGTGTGTTTCTTAGGTTGGTATGGGTCCTTGGCCAGTGTGTTATGCATTTGTGGAGCTCACCCGACTTCTTATGGGTCGCAGACCCAGGCATGCTGTTTTTGCGGGTTCTCTACCCCCGCTTCACTCAATGTCCAACTGAGCAGATCTGGTGTACACTCCTGCCAGGTACTGTTCCACATAGGATATTTTGTAAAGTTCATTCAAGCTTTTACAGTTCCTTCGTTTTCCCCTTTTGCATCTTGGGATATTGGTATTTGTCTCTTTAGCTTATTTGGTGCCCTGCGTGTCACACCAGCCGGCCCGACCCTTCCCCTACCTTCGGGAAATGTTGTGGTCTCGGCCTGTCCTGGGAGTAGTTAGGCTTTTGCACTGCTTCTGTGTTTGGTGTCCTGTCCTCAGCGGATCCGCAGCAGCAAGCTGATTCTCAAGTTCTCGGCGGTATGTCTTGCCCTTGCTTTAGCTTTGCTCGTCAGGTTTCCTCTTTCCCGTCACCGGACAGGTTATCGCGCCCTGGAGCTACTGGCGACACCCGTCCCTTCTGAACAGTGTCTTGTTCTCTTCTCCTTGGGGTCTCTCCCCACAGTAACCAGCGTCTGGTTCCTCGCTCCTCCAGGGCTAGCTTGACAAGGAGCACAGTCCTGCCTTGCTTTTTATCGCTGGAGTGGTCTTTAGTAGATTGCACTGCGTATGTTGGTTCCACGATGAGCCTTTGCCTCCTTATCTGATCTTCTTCGTGTCAGTGACAGTATGCACTTGTTGGGAAGGAGCTAGCACCTTCCTACATCCCCACAATCGCTTTACAATTAAGCAAGACTTCTGTTGACTGTTTCTAAGCACTATAGTGCTGAGAAAGTCTTTTTCATGCAAATATAATTACACACAGACCTGGGTGGCCACTAAATTAAGGTAGTTGGTATTTAAATATAAGGTGAATGACTATTAGTGAATGAGTTTGTAAACATGTTAAATTGTATTTTGTTTTTCTCAAAGCACAGTAAAGAGCAGCAGGCTCTGTGCCACAAGGAATGCAGCCTGTGCTAAAAATAGACTACAGGCATTGCTGTGGTGTTCAGTAATGTTGGCAGAGAGCACGAGGTAACTCAGCAGCTGTTGGCTGTCTATCAAAAGCCCATGCACGCTAAGACTCAATGCACGACATACAGAATTATGACACCAGGTTTAAAAGAGATTGTATGACCAGATAAAAGTATGAGTATATAGAGTGAAATTTGGAGAGTATGGCGGGAAGGTGTGCTTATATATAAATGTTTATAATATAGCAAAATGATTGAAAATGAAGCTTCAATGTATTCTTGCATACACTAGCATTATGTTTGGTATGTCCCAAACGGATACCCGGCCATGCAGGAAGGAAGACTGCAGCATCCCTTGTAAGGGAAGGACAGTTTTGGATGAGCCATGCCAGTATCCAGTGACCAAGTCAAGAGTATTTAAGCTCCCTACCAGGCACCAGTCTGCAGGAGCTGGGAGCGGTTGAGGGACAGAATATACCATTCAGGAGCAGAGGTTTTGCCCCATCCTCATTTCTGTACAGATTAAATGTGTTATCCTTGCAAGATAAGACTCTTGGTCTTCATTCCCTAGAGGGGTGAACTTTAATCAGGTGTGAGCATGATTGGGGGTACCAGTATACTTAAGGGGTACCCCTGTAAATTGGGCTACCTTTCACACTCCGCCTGGGTAAGCCTCACTCTTCCTCGTGAATGAAATCCTCTAAGAGATACATAGAGGTGTGGGGGACAACAGGGAACTGAGTGGGGTGAAAGGAAGGACGGGACAGAAATGAATGGGGTGAATACCGCATTCTCCCAAGGCGATCGTCACTGGTCCCTTGGAGGGCTTTCCTACTGTTAGATCCACCTGCGGAGTACAACCCCCAGGGGGTCTATCGGGTAGCGGCCTCACCTACCTGGCCTCACAGCAAGAGGCTCCCCCCATGGAAGCAGTGACCAATACCAAGGGATTCATCGCACTGTTTAGTGGAGGATGGAGCAATCAATGGAGTGAGGAGAAAGCGGTCTATAAGACAAGGAACATTGAGGAAAGCAGAGTGAAAGATATAACAACTAGAAAGTACATGGAGTTGTAGTAAAATAGAAATTCCGTAACGTGGAGGAAGGTAGAGTGAAAAAAAAATCCAGTGTTAAGGCAGTTTTTGTATAAGACTCCGCCGGCTTTACAATCGCTTACTTTAAAGTGTGGCACATACACCCAACCCAAAAAGAGATGCCAAACCTTTCTTAAGGGAAGTATTGAGATGCCAGGCTCAACTCAAGGGAGAGGATGTAGGCGATGTGGAACGAATCATAGGTATTTGTCCCTTCTCCCCAAGGGGAAGCCTCCCCCTTTAAGGCTAGGGAGGTGACCCTCCGTAGGGATCTGGGCAAGTGGGACCTCACTGGGAGAGACTCCTTCTTAGCGGACAAGGACTCCCATGCCTTTGAGGAACTCCCTTAGCCACACAACGTAGCAACATACATGGGCCTAATTGCTACAGACTTCTGTACCATATACTTGTTTGGCTGAAGGTAATGCTAGAACCTAGCAGCATAACGAAGGAAATGAGGATGAGAACATGCATACTTAACTGTGACAAATGGAGGAAGCTGGAGAGGCAGAGAGTATTCTATGCCTTGGAAGCCCTCTGACGTGAGCACTCCTGAAGGATGTGGACTACAGAACAATCAGGGAGCCCGTGACTTTCGAAGAGTGGCTGAACACCAGCCTGAGATGATGGAGGCCCAGGGTATCTGACAACGGTAGAACTGTTGTACCGTAGGAAAGCAGAGTCCTGCTGCAGATGGTGGCAAGACCACATCTCTACCGTGATGAGCAGGTCGCCCAACCATACAAGCCAAGACTATCAGAGAAGGCAACTGGAAGTGTGAACAGCTTCCAAGCAGCAAGGCATATAGATGGTGTAAGGGAAACTGAGAATGGGAAACCGATGAGCACGAAGAACGAGAGTCCTTGAGAACGAGAGCAGCTTCCCAACTGCCCGTTCCGTACATGGCAGAAGGACAGACAAGGGCCCAACCAAGAGAAGAAAGGAGAAACCCTCTACCAGAAAAGCACACGCGAGCAAACGCAAGAGCCTACAACGCTCTCCAGCCTGCAGAGCAGTTTTCTTTCTTTGGGACTTCCTGATGACCAGCAAGCAGCTTTAGTTAATTTAGATAGGTAGGGAAACCCTTTAGGATAGAGAAAGCTAGACTATTACCTTATAATTTAAATAAAATGAATTTGAACATGTCCTCAAAGAGTCAGATTCCTTCTTCCGACCCACCACAGCAGACACAAAGGTACAATTAGTCTGCACCTTTATCCATAGAAAAAAATCACATTGGTATGCTGAAAACAATAATCTTTTTTGTTTTTTTTCAAATGTATTTGGTTTATAAAACCTTTACAAAACAATCAATTGAAAACATTGTATATACATTATTCGAAAAGATAAATAAAACACATTTCTTTAAGAAGTAAAAAATAAGACTCTTAATAGACTCCGTTCATAACAACTTTTAAAATAAGTAAAGCTTTGCTTGGCTCATAGTTTTATATGCATTTAGCCAATCGGTAAGAAAGTGAGGCACTCTTATAATTGGGCAATCATATTTCCAGCACATCACATTATTCAGAGAATTTCACATAGACTTATTTAGGGAGATGAACCTGATTAATTTGAGTAATTTAGTCATTGGATATATCATACCTTGCCCAGAGACAAGTTTACATTCGTTTGTAACGAACGACAGAACTCTCATCTTTAACAGCAAAGAATCTCCATGCAACGTGGACATCCAAAGCTGTTCTCTGAAAACTCGTTGTGTGTCGCACACAAACAAAGCTAAATATTGCAATCTGATAGATAATGGAGTAGGGCATACAAGCAACAAATGAAATGGTGATGCCACTACCTCCGGATTCTGACAGAATCTGCAGTGAACATTCCTGCTTACCAAAAAGTGCCTGCTGGATAATATTCCTTTAGTGCGGTGTATGTTAAAGCGAAAACGCATTATGTTGTTACGCACACCTCTGTTAGGATACTTCATCAGGTATTGTTCCATTTCCGTGAGCCATTTGTAAGGGTAAAGTGCCTGGGAGTATAATTTGAATCCCATAGCTTCCAAGCTGTTTGTGCCAATCATTCCCTATGATGAGTTTTTTTTTATTTTCCTAGGATTGTCTATTAGAGTTTGTATGGATGAGCCCAAGTTGCATAGGATTGCGGCGCCTTCAGTGCGTAGCTCTTCAATGAAGCCTACAGTATTTTGTTTTCCCAACAGATTATAAAGACTTTCATTAGGAGACAGTTGACAGTTGACATTTTCCCAACAGAGTCTTTTCCATTGCATACTGCTGGCTATAGACTGTAAGCCCATTTTGTACCTTACAAAATGATTAGTTGAATAGGAACACACTTGGGTAGATGGAAGAGGACCTCTCTCCACACAGAATGCTCCAGTACTTTCAGATACAGGAGAATACATTTTGTAGTATTCCCTACAGGGGGCCATAGAGAATTTCCCAAATGTCTGGTCAATTTCCAGGAAGTTACACACATTATACCTTGGTTTCATAAGTACTTTAATAATATATAACACACAGTAAATTGGAAAAAAACAAAACACACTCCCTACACATATTGTATGACCACTATCTTGGGAAAATGGGTGAGAGAAGGGAACCAGACATTAAAACATACAGTACAAATAGTCAAACTGAATCCAAATCGCCAAAACCAACAAACCCAAAGTATTTCTCTAACTTTAGGCCATAGTATTTGGGAAATACAAATGCTCAACTCCTATTCAATGTAGGGCCTAGACAGTGCAAACATTTCAGGTAACATTTGATAACATCATGTTATTATGATTTACAGAAAAATAGTGTTAGAACATTTGTTTTAGAATATAAATGACAGTAAAGCCATCTTTGATAAAGTTGCTTGAAAGTGCTTTTATTCTGCAAATTGTAATTCAATTCGATTTCTCTTTTAGTTAACGAATGGTTAAACTTCACCAATTCGTTTTGTGCTGATACAATGGCAAAGAAAAATAACCTAGGGCTAATGCATTTCGGAATGGTAACATTCCTTCTTCAGAGCCAGGTTAAATGTACACGAGCATACAAAAAAATCTTTCTGTTAGAATATTTTGAAAAACATCAAATATATATGCATTCAGGAGAACAGGGTACCCACAATTGTTAAACACGTACATGTAGACAGAGAGAAAAGAACATTGCCAGTAATTTGTAAACATAACATTGCATTAATGCGTTCTTTAAAAGACTATTGTAATCCGACAATCAAATAGTGCTTCAGTCAAGGTTTACATTAGATCTAATGGTTATTTCACTAAATTTCTTCTGGTCAAGTATTCTGGGGGATAAGGCAGGACATTTTCATGTTATCACTGACCTGAAACGGGTGGCTTCAGTACATGCCGTTCAAACGTTCCTTCTCAGAACGCTGCAAAATGAAATAGTATGCTGCATTTAGTCACGATCGCTCGTGGTCGCTTCTAATACGTGCCTGTCTGTGTGAAAGCAGAGTGCTTACCTTGTGAGTGTGTAGCTCGCTCGAGCGAAGTAACCTCCGACTGCGGGTAGCAAGAAGGCTTTGCTCACGTCTGCGTGTATATGTGTAGTGTTGTCATGGTGATGTAAATCTCAAGATGGCGGATGGCGGGTGCATGAAGTAGCCATACTGGAGTGGGCAATTAAAAGCAGTGTTAATGCTGGTGTATGGTAACTCGATTGCATAAACACGCTGGATTATACAAATGATCCAAATAGAACCGGGATGCCCTCTGTTCTAATTGGTGAAGTAAATAAAATATAGGGCTGTACGTTACATGAGATAGTTAGGGGTCAAATTATGTTCTTGTGTGTGGTTTATAGTCATAGGTGGATACTGTGTTCCCAGGTATTTACATTCTCAAAGTGACATGTCTAAAACACAGGTAAGTTCAATGTGTTGTAAAAACTGATACAATTATAGAAAACAGTTCAGATCAAACTCATCGTTCATTCCTCGAGGTGACAATGATTCCAGTCTATCAATCCAAAAGGATTCTCTTTGTTGTCTCTTCTTCTTAGTGTCCGTGCCGGTATTTACAATGACTTCTAATACCTGAAATTTGATCTGGGAGATATTGTTCTTCTTTTCATTGAAGTGTTTAGCTACTACTGAGTTGATGTTCTTATTACGAATGCATGACTTGTGTTCATTCAGGCGAATGCGTACTTTTCGTCCTGTTTCTCCTACATAGTACTGTCCACAGGGACAACGTATGCAGTATATACAGTTCTCCGTGTTACATGTGGCGTGGCATTTTATTGCAATTTTTTCCCCTGTGTACGGATGCAACACAAAAGCTCCTTTTATGATATTGTTGCAATTACTGCAATTCAGGCATGGGTACGTGCCGAATCCTTTGGTTGGACTTCTTCTTGGTTTATCGTCGCGTGTGTTGACGAGTCGGTCTCTTAGATTATTGGATCTCTGATAAGCAAATGTAGGTGGATCGGTGAACAATTCTTTGGTTGTTTCATCTTTAGTCAGGATTTGCCAATGCTTGTTAATACACCTTTTGATTTGCATGCTCTGGCTGGAAAATTTGGACACGTATACCAAAGATGGTGATGTCCTGGTATCTTTAGGAGTCGGGGTGCTTTCTCTTGTTTTAGTTGCTACCTTGTCTAGTGCTATCTTAATATCCTCCTCCGGATATCCACGCTCTTCCAACCTCTTACTTAGTTTAGCTAGTTCTTGCTCAAACTCTCTCTGGTCGCTGATAATTCTCTTGAGGCGAAGCATTTGTCCATAGGGTAAATTTCGTAAGGTTTTTTGAGGGTGAAAGGCCATCCTGTGCAGTAAATTGTTTCTGTCTGTAGGTTTAGAAAATAGAGTTGTGGTGATCTGCTGGTTGTTACTTTGACTTAAATGTCCAGATAATGTATCCCAGGGTTCCCTATCTCAGAGGTAAATTGTATCCGGTGGTCAAAGCTGTTAATGTATTGTAGAAATTCGTTTAATGTTTCTCTTGTGTCCTGCCATATACCGAAAATATCATCGATATACCGTACCCACACTTTGAGTTTGTCTTTCCACTCTGCTTTTTCTAAGATATCTGTCATTTCAAAGCGATACATGAAAGCATTGGCATACGATGGTGCCATGGTTGCGCCCATAGCTGTGCCAGAAGTTTGGATGTAGTAGTCGTTCTTGTATCTAAAGTAAGAATTCGTGGAGATGAAAATCAGGAGTGACATAATAAATTCTTTAGCCGCCCCTATATCGTCTTCTTGTAGAAGGAGCCATTCAACCGCTTCTTGGCCCATGTTATGGGGAATGCTCGTATAAAGACTTGCCACATCGATGGTGAATAGGATGTCTTGCTCAGATAGTTGTATCCTTTCCAAAATATTGAGGAAGTGTGTACTATCCTTAACATAAGTTTCTGTTTTTTGTATTAGGGGATTGAGAAAGTAATCGATATAAGTCCCTAGCGGTTGTAATATGCCTCCTGTGGCCGCCACTATTGGTCTCCCTGGAGGGTTTGTCAATCCTTTATGTATCTTTGGTAAAAGATAAAAGTGTGGGATGGTTGGACTGGATGTCTGTAGAAATGCTCTTGTTTTCTTTGTAATCATTTCCCTCTCTTCCGCCTTGTCTAAAAGAATTGACAAGTTATTGCTGATATCTTTGGTTGGATCATGTTCGATTCTTAAATAGACTGTGTGGTCATCCAACTGTCTTTTGCATTCCTTTTCATAATCTTGTGTGTCCTGTATCACCAATGCTCCCTCCTTATTTGCTGGTCTTATGGTGATGCTATGATCAGAATATAGATTGCGTATCATTACCTCTCTCCTCTGCTCAAATTCTTCTTTTGTGGTGTTCCATATTTGATTTTTTTCAAATCTGCGATTACCATTTTCTCGAATATGTCAATTGCAGGTACACTGATGGGTGGAATGAATTTGCTATTTGGTTTAAACTCAATAAACTCTGCAGGATCACGTTCTTTAAATTCATGCTCCATTTCTGCGAAGAACACTTTTAACTTCAGTTTTCTAGTTAGTTTATGAAGTTCAACCTTCGTGTTGAATAAATTTGTACCAAAGGTTGGTACAAATTTTAGACCTTTTTGTAATACTGTCTCTTCCTGTTGGCTCAACATGCGTTGAGAAATATTAACCACTAATTTATTCGAGACTGATGGCGTGTCTGTACTCCGGGGCCTCTTCCTCTGCCCCCTCCTCATTCGTTTCCTCTTTGGTTTGCGTCTAAAAAAGCAGATGGATGAGTGACAGTGCCGCTTGTGCCTGGTCTTGCGGAACCTCTTGTCGCGTCTTCTATTTCTGCTGTTGTTGCTATTGGGATGTGTCCTTCTCTGCTCAAGTCTGTATCGGAACTACTGTTGCCAGAGTTAGGGTTAGGATTCCTTGGTCGTTGTGGTTGGCTTTGGTATTTGTCTGCCCAGGTGTAGACTTCGTCCCGTAGATAGTCAAAGGTGTCCCTTCGAAATGTCCTTATTTTCCTAGCTTCTAAATCTGTTTTATAACCTTCTAATTTCTTGTTGATGTCAATCAGAATATCATTGAATGTATCTTTGCTTGTGAGTGTAGTGATTTCTAATGTGAGATCCTTGATTTCTTGTTCCAGAACCAATAGGTTTGATGATAATTCTTTGATGGTCAGTAATATTAAATCCAGGGAACATTTATTGAGAATATGTTCCCATTTTGTCACAAACTCCTTGCTTTCTTTGCATATAGTGGGTTTTAAGCCAATTCTCAGTCCGCGTGGAATCCTCTGTGCTTTGTAGTAGCGACCTAAAGTGACTGCGTGTAATTTACGGTTGATGTTTTTCCTGATGGCATATTCCAACTGTTTGATCTTTTTGTTTGGATCTTTGTCCTGTGTAGTGATATTGGCTTCCTTTATAAGTCCAAGGATTTCATTTGCCTCTTCAGATGTAAATCCTAATGTCGCTGCTCTTATTTCTGTTAATTTCTCGATGTCTTCATACGACATAACTGCGTGCTACTCCTCAATTGTGTACACGGAAGTGGAATTGCAATTGTTTGTCAATTGTGGGTACCTTGTTCTCCTGAATGCATATATATTTGATGTTTTTCAAAATATTCTAACAGAAAGATTTTTTTGTATGCTTGTGTACATTTAACCTGGCTCTGAAGAAGGAATGTTACCATTCCGAAATGCATTAGCCTTAAGTTATTTTTCTTTGCCATTGTATCAGCACAAAACGAATTGGTGAAGTTTAACCATTCGTTAACTAAAAGAGAAATCGAATTGAATTACAATTTGCAGAATAAAAGCACTTTCAAGCAACTTTATCAAAGATGGCTTTACTGTCATTTATATTCTAAAACAAATGTTCTAACTCTATTGGGGGAATTTAGGTGTGCAGCCCACACCGAAGGCTAATTAGCCTAGGTCCTTTCTCTTTCAGCACATAACGAGTGTCCCACACGGTGACACAGTATAATGGGCTGCACCCTTTGAAGCAAATCTAAAAGCATACTCAACAGATACTAATCTATTCAAAATCAAAAGAAACAAGCTGTGCACCCTCTCCCATTCTTCAATTCTTACAGAAAAATAGTGTCACTTGTAATGCTTGAAATAAGGCATTCACATGAGTAGAAATAGAAGACAATAGAAGACATGCTTTTGTTGCGGTATTAAAAAATACCGAAACAAAAGCATGCTAACATTCTTGTCTTTGGCCTAAAACTTACTGGATCTAAACTTAATGCCGGGGGCAGATAAGTACCATCAAAACCACTGGGTTTCTGGTGACTAAAATGTTCCCCAAGTCCAGGAGACAAGGGCAGATCCATGCGTATAGAGAAAAAGAGTTAAGTCACAGTTTTAACCCATGGGTGTGGTTGCAGAATACCCCAGGGGATGGGTGGGCGACAAGAGACCCAAAAGAAGAATTCCAGAGGCTGGTTCGAGAACCAGCAGAAGTTGAAGCACAGCGAGATGTGAAAAGTCTCAAACACGGGCCAAAGGGATTTCTGAGGGTTCATGTAGTAGATAAACCACCCTAGGGCCCACAAGTGAGTACCCACAATGTTGGTTCCCGAAAAGACAGTTGCAGAAGACAAAACAACCCAGTGAGTACAAAGCTGTTTATCCAGAAGCAGTTTACAGGATCCTAACAGCCAGGGACTTCAACCAGAGCCAACTGTGGCCCAAATGATGGAAAGAAAAGCAAGCTCCTTACATAGGAGAGGGATTTTCAATCCAAAAACAAAAGCAGCAACATGGATGACTCCAAAAAGGCTGGAAAATCCCAGCAGAGCAGGTTCCCATGGCTCAACTGACAAGGAAGGGCAGCCCAGCTATAGCGAATGATCCCATAACGAATAACGCATGGGTAGCGTCCAAGGGCTGTCCTGAAGAAATGATTAGGTGGGTTGTTTGTGTTCCAACACATTCCCAGGTGATGGCAGCAGTCAACACCAAGGTAGGATGGCCACGAATGTAAAGTGGAAAGCTGGCAATACAATTGCCTGGAGATGGTCGCAGCATGGAATGGTCTATCCCAACCAATTTAGGGGGCCAGAAGGGGATAGAGTCCAACGAAGTACGTCCAGCAGCCGAAGAATCACCACCAGAGATCATCCCATGGCAATGGGTCCAGCTAGTATGGCCAGATCTGGTTCTTAAAATGCAGCAACAGCATTTGATCACAACAGAGTGTAGGCACAGGTACACCCCTTATTACATCAACACACACAGGAGGTGGCCTAAGCCAACCTACCAGTCACATTAGGGTCTAAAACAGTGATAGGTGGACATCCAATCTAATTGGCCCCTAAATCTGCCACTCACCCAATATCACCCCCACAGCATGTGATCTGGCCTACCCAGAAACTGATTTACACCACTTCAAACCACTACAAGAGGGTGCATGGCTGGCACTCGGAGCCCATGTGTGCACCATTTGTTTTAGGACTGACTCATGGTTTCCTTGAACAAAGGAAGCCCCTCAAACAAAATGACAGAGAGTAGGACTTAAACAAATACATTGGTATCCCACAGACCACCAATAAGGTAAATTGAGCTAACAGTAGTAAATCGGAATGTGCCCATGGTGATGCCAAAATTAAATGACAGTTTGTTTATTTGTAATGCGCACCTTGCCCTGGGGCATCTGGGCGCATGATTTGAAGGGAGTGGTTACAAAAAGGTTACAGACATTGAAAAACAACTTTCCATCGGGAGAGAGTACATCTTAATGATACAGAAAGCAGAACTTGAGAGCAAAGGAACAAGATAAAAAGTACAACAGCAATGTAGAAATAGTTACAAAAGATGATCCTGGGAATTTGGTATACTACAGAATATGCCCAACAATAAGAGTATCTAGATACAGTTAGGTAGGGCAGGATAGGAGGTGCAAGTGCAAGTCGCACCTTCCCATGGGAGGCCCACGTGGTTTAGGGCGATGAGGCCAAAGCATCAAGTTCATGGAGCCAAAGATTAGTTTTGTTTTAGAGTGGACGGAAGGATCTGTTCTGAGAGTGTTGGGCAAGGATTTCCAAAGTTTAGCCGAGAGGACTAGGAAACTCGAACCTCCGGCTGTCTGAAGGTTGTAGCTGGGAATAGACAGTGTGTGTACATGGGCAGACCTCAGGGGTCTGGTTGCGGTGTGTCGCAAGAAGCGACTGGACAGGTAAGCAGATGCCAGGTTGTTCTGGGCATTGTGTGTTAGAACGAGGGCTTTGAGAGATATGCGAAGTGCAACAGGTAGCCAGTGAAGATTGCGTCTTGTGTCAGAGATGTGTGATCTCCTCGGTACGTTAAGGGCATCCCTGATGGCATTGTTCTGAGTGACCTGTAACTTGTCCACATTATTTTGGTTAGTCCATAAGTAGAGGGCATTACAGTAATCAGTTTTGGACATAGTGAGGGTTCTGGCGAGGATCGTACAATTGTCGGTTGTCAGGAAGGGTCTGCAGGCGGTGATAAGTTTGCAGGTGTAGGATGAAGCTGAAACAAGCGCATTGGTTTGTCTGTTGAGAGACAGTGTAGAGTCTAAGTAGATGCCAAGTGTTTTAGTGACATTGGACACTTTGATAATGTTCCCGTCAATAGTAAAGGATTTGTATTCTGGGTCAAGTTTGGTAAGTTTGATGGGGCAGCCTAGAATGAGTAACTCTGTTTTTTCATCATTAAGTCAAAGCCCATGATGAGCCATCCAGGCCTGGATGACTGTGTAGACTGCATTGAGTGCTTTGAAATCGGTTACATAGTCGCCTGTGATAGGGATGAGTATCTGGGTGTCGTCCGCATAGTTGGTGTAAGAGATACCCAGATAGTCAAGTATATCAAAGAGCGGTTTAGTAAACACATTGTACAATGTGGGAGATACGCAGGATCCTTGTGGGACTCCACACGGGATGTGTGCTGGTTCAGCTGCGGCCGAGGGTGAAAAGACCCTCGTGGTTATATTAGCCAGGAAGGAGCTGATCCAGGATGCAGCTGCATCTGAGAAGTGGGCATCTGTTTTAAGGTGGTGGCAAAGGATTTGATGATGGACCAAAGCAAAAGCTGCTGAAAGATCAAGAAGAAGCTTGACTGCCTGCTGGCTCTTGTCTTTCAGATCCTCAATTTGTGATTTTAAGTCAATCAAGGCTGTCTCCGTCCCATGTCTGGGTCGGAAGCCTGATTGTCTGAGACCTAATAGATTATTTTTTTCGAGGTAGTCCTGGATTTGAAGATAAGCCGCCCGGTCCAAGATTTTTAGTCGGTAAGACAAAATGGTGAGGGACCTGTAATTGGAAGGGTTACTCGGGTCAAGTGTAGGTTTTTTGATTAATGGGATAACCCACACATCCTTGAGGTTATTTGGTACAGTACCCAATTTGAAAGAGGCATTCATGAAGGTGGTGATGAAGAGGGCGAGATCATGCGCAGCCTCCTTTATGATGGGGGCAGGGCAGGAATCCCCTTGGCAGTTGGATGGCTTGAGCTTCTTAATAATAATTTCCACTTCCTCGATAGAGAGGTGCGAAGCTAAATGGTTTGAATTAATGTTTAGGCAAGGGGATGTTGTACGACGGGGGGTTGCCTGCCGAGTCAGATAGGTGGCTTCTTTTTGCGTTGATTTTGGCTTGAAGCAAGGCAATTTTGTCTAAGAGTGCCTTTTGGATGTTGGTACACCAGGCAGTGTCGGGGTGCACGTATCAAGAGGGGCTACTGGAGACTCTAATTCCTTGAGGATCTTAAAGAGTTCCTTTGTGTTTCATTGAGCTTGTAGTATCCGTTTGTTGTACACGTCTTTTTTAGCGGCTAGTATGGCTTCTTTGTAGGTAGAGGAGGCAATGGTTAGGTTGTTTTTATTAACTAGCGATGGTAAACTTTTTCAGTGTGCCTCGGCAATTCTTTTTTTATTATGCAAGTCACGTAGATGTGGGGTGAACCAGGTATTAAGGTGGAGGAGAGGTTTTTGTTTGCGCAGCTTGAGAGGCGCAATGGTATTAAGGGCTTTTAACATGGCATTATTATAGGTATCTACTAGGACTGTGGGGTCAGAGCAGGTGGTTGAGGCCGTGTGCAGCAGTGGGAGGATCAGTGGGAGAAATTTCTCTACCATGATATCCTTCTTGTTCCGCGTTTGGGTAGGTGGGGCGATGTTCAGTTTGGCTGTAAGTGGGTTGGAGTTAATGGCCAACCTAGGCAGAAGTCAAGCTGTACGTGTGACCTGAGCACCGGTCCATGGGCTAGACGCAATCCTTGAGGAGTCCAAAAACTTGACGACCATCAAATAAACAGTTTAGCTTAAGATTATTATAGGCATCATTTGTGACACCTTGCTACACTACCATGTGACACATTGCCACTTTGATTTGAAATGGGAAGGGCGCCCATGGAATTGGAATGTTCAGTGGATTGTTGATCATCCCTAGATGCTTCTTGTCCTTTGATTCCTGTGGCAGAGGGCAAGGAAAGTTCACAATAGTGATCGTACACTGGCCCAATCTGACACCAGCACCTGTATTTTTGTTCAGTGCCCTTCATTATTTATGTAATGTCCCTTCTATGTATTATACTTTGTTATTGTTTCGTGCCCAGCCATATGTTGAAGTGCTGCCCCATTTTGGCAAATTGCTCCTGTGTTGGTGCACCGCATACATCTTGCATGCTAATATCTGTGTTTGAGCTCCCCCCTGTTTGTGTACCTGTGGCTGTCTTCACAAATCCATTCTTCTATGTTTGTGCCCCTTCCCTATCTTTGTGCTGTACTCAGCCACTTTTTTCACCTTGCACAGCATCATGTATTTAATGTTCCATTACCTCCTTTACTTCTCCTTCATTTCTGTCCTAGTTTCTCATTAGGTACAACCCAGCAAATGTGCTATCCACAACAGGGCACATTATTAGAGTCCTCGACACATCACCCTAAATGTCCATAAATGGACACAAAACTTTGTGAGGGCTTCAGAGCTGGCCTCAAGAAGCCAAACATGGTCATCAAGATCAAGGTGCAACATGCTTGATTGGTGGATCCTCCTTTCTGCAGTGTAGTATCTATATCTGATTGTTTCTAAAAAAAATGTCTTTAGATCAGTTTTCATGCTTGCAGTAAAACCAGCAAAATGTACTGGAAAGGGAGGAGCGAGAGGTGGTTTTTTATTTTATTTATTTATTTTTTACATTTGTTTCTCCAGCATGGGGTCTGGCATGGATTCACATGCTCATGAATATTCCCTGTCGTCAGGCTGGGAATCCTCGGTAAAGAAAAAAATCAGTATCAGTTTCGTTTCTGATCTGTCTTTCTTAGTAGTAACCAATCACTGATCTCTGGGTCATACTGCCCCCAGCCAATGACTGCCCTCTCCCTAAGCCCTGCCTCTGACAGCCATCCTCAGATTTTTACCGCACGCTCAAGTGTTGGGAGTCCTCGTGTTTAGCTCTCGAGTTTTTTGCTGCGTTTTCACGCTTTTTCAGGAGATTTCTCATTTTTTCCATTTAATCGAGCCTCAAGCTCCACCGCTTCTACTTCTGTTAACGGAGACCCATTTCGGAATTCTTTTACGCCCCTCAAGGGTGAAGTTCTCGTCGAGTTTACACTTCTTGGAGGATTCGAGAAGATCTGCGGCCTACCTCAACGGACATGGCCCAGGACAAGGGGAACTCGACGCCCGGATCCAAGCTGTTCAGGAACTTCCCTGGAGGCGTATTATATAACGTTTTCAAGGAGGACGAGCATTCGCGATGCCTCCACTGCCTCCATGGGGACAAGACGCACGTGGAGAAGGACTGTGCGTTCTGCAAGAACCTTTCGGAACGGACCAAACAAGATCGTCGTTCCCGCCTTGCCACCTGGCTGGAGAAAGGCACAGCAAGTGAGAAGGCGAAGAAGAAGTCTGAGCGGGTTTTAGTCCTTTGAGGGCACCCGGTGACGGGGGCCCAACAGAATGCCAAGCACCGCGAGTCCGCGGGCTCCGGGAGCACCGAAAGGTCAGGCTTTTCGGTTGCCAAGCAGGGCGCTACTTCCCCGGCACGTTCGACCACAAGCCAGCGCGACCCGGTCGATCGCGAAGGGGGAGCGAGGCGCTGATCCGCCCCCCAAGGCGAAGGCCCAGGACGCACCTAAGGTGGTGAGGACTTTGATCCACCCGGCTAAGGCCTCTACCGAAGTGGTCGCTGCGACCCTGGCGGAGCTGGCTGAGACTATGCCAATGGAAACGGCCTCTGGGCCCAGAGTATCCCTGCCGCCTCGAAGGGAATCCTCTTTCCAGCCCATCGCTAAGACCCCCGTGAAGCCCCCGGCCGAAAAAGAGGGGGGGGGGCCGTGGCCATTACAGACTCGGAATCAGCCTCTGAGGAGGAACTGGTGGAGACCGAGCAGGGCCTCAACGAAAGGTCCATAGGCCTCAACGAGAGGTTCAGAAACCTCAACGAGAGGTTCGATCCCAGGGGACGGTCCCTGCTGACGTGACCGAAGATAGCGACGACGAACAGGGTCCAATGGAGGGGCCATCCCGTCTGTCGCAGCCATTGCCCGAGCCCCAGGATAGCTCAGCGGCCATTTTGTTGGCAATCGAATCCTTATGCACCGAGATGAGGACGAGATTACCACGAACCCTGACGGAGGAGCCAGAGCCAGGTCCGGCGGGAAGCCCTCCGAACAAGCGGAGGAGAGTCCACCCTGCTCCGGCCTTCGTGCCTGCAAGACCAGTGGACCCCTCTTCCCCTTCGCCGGGAGAGGATACGGCGACGGATACGGCGATGGGAACGGACGATGACGGTGCCGATGACACAGCAGACATCCCGTCGTCACCCCCCCACGGGTGTCCCCAGCCGCCGAGGTTGACTCTTTCCATGCCATGATAACCAATGCATCCGAGCTCTTCCAGCTCTGCCCTGAAGAACAGAAAAAGGAGGGGTTTCTGTACCAACAACGAGAGGCTAAGAGGAAGACGGCCCTTGCGGTACCTTTACTCGACGATATCTGGGACGAGGGGCTTGCGGTCCTCAAGAACCCTGCCACGACACCCGCCAAGAGGGACAGGTACGAAAAGAAGTACCGAGTCCCCGATGCCTCCCCCCTGTGGCTCAGTGCCCAGTCCACGCCGGACTCGGTCGTCTCGGCAGCGGCTAAGAAGAGGGCAGCGGGCACGGCGGCTTGAACTTCCACTTCCCCGCCAGACAGCGAGGGTAAGAAGTTGGACTCTATGGAACAACGAGTCATCTCGTCGGCGGCGACGACGGTTAAGGCGGCCAATGCCTTAGCAATCGTGGGCCGCTATGACAGGGGGCTCTGGTTCAAAATAGCTCCCCTGCTAGACTTCCTGCCTGATAACAAAAGGGCAGAGCCCTACAAATTCTGCAGGAGGGCGAGATGGCGTCGGATCACGCCATAACGGTGGCGACGGACATCGCCGATACTGGATTTTGCCAACTGGGCAACAGAGTTTGCCTCTGACGACAGGGATGGCTCAAGGCGACAGACTTTCGCCAGCACGTCCAGACCAGGGTGTTGGACATGCCATTCGACAGCAACAACCTCTTTGGTAAGGCGGTGGATGAGTCTCTACAGGCCACCAAGACCGATTCAGAGACGGCCCGGGCCCTTGGGGTGCTTCAGTAGTGTCGGCCCTTTGGGAGCCCCGGAGGCAGACAGGGTCCCTCCAAAGGATCCAGAGGTGGCTCCTCCGCTTAGCGCCAGGCGGCCCGCTCCTCTTCCCAGGAGGCCTACAGAGGTTGCGGCAAGCAATGGGGATCCCGCCGTCGTCGTCAAGGAGGCCAAGGCGGCAAGGTCTCCTCCAAACAAGACTGACCCAGCCATGTCGTCGGGCCCCCACCGAAGCACCACGGTGGGAGGCCAGCTGACGAAGTTCGTCAGCGTGTGGGAGTCCATCTCCACTGACCGTTGGGTGCTGGACACCCTGGCCAACGGGCACTCGTTGGAATTCCAAAAGAAGTGCCCTCGCATTCCTCCCGTGGCCGGAACGAGAATCACGTCCCTCAACTGCTGTTGGAAGTAAAGGCGATGCTCAAAAAAGGTGCCATTGAGCTCGTGCCCAGGAGGCTCCGGGGCTCCGGAGTGTACTCAAGGTACTTTCTCGTCAGAAAGAAGACCGGCGGTTGGCGCCCCATCCTGGACCTGCGTCGGTTAAACAAATACATCAAGGCGCAGAAATTCAGGATGGTCACCCTCCAGCACGTGCTAGGACAGCTGGAGGAAGGCGACTTCCTATCGTCGTTGGACCTGGAGGATGCTTACTTCCACATCCCCATTCTAAAAAGGCACAGGAAGTTCCTCAGGTTTGTTGTTTAGGGTTGCCACTACCAATTCAGAGCCCTACCGTTCGGATTAAAGTCAGCACCCAGGGTTTTCACCAAGTGCCTGGCACCAGTGGCGGCACGGCTGCGCCTGCAGGGGATCCATGTCTACCCCTACCTGGATGACTGGCTAATCCGGGCAAGGTCAAGGGAGCTCGCCGTAGATCATACGGCGAGGACCGTCCGGTTGCTCACGGAGCTGGAGTTTGCCATCAACTACCCCAAATCCCACCTGGTTCCATCGCAAGTAGCTCTGTTTTTGGGGGCGAAGCTCGATACTGTGGAGCAATTTGCCTCCACTTCAGAGGAGAGGACCAAGACCATCCTGGGCAAGGTGCGGCGCCTGTTAGCCACGGACGTGGCCAGGTTGAGGTCTATCAAGTCCCTTCTCGGGATGATGTCCTCATGCATCTACCTTGTGCCCCTGTGCAGACTTCGGATGCGTCCGCTACAGGAGTTCCTCGACGCCCGCTGGTTTTAGGCGAGGGGTTGCTTCGAGGACAGGATCCTCCTCGACGAGGAGTTCTGTCGGGCGATCCGATGGTGGGGCACCCGGGCTCATCTCACGACGGGCACAGACTTTCAAACCCCAGCGTTTCAAGAGACGGTGACTACGGACGCCTCTCTGGAGGGTTGGGGGGCCCACACCGAAGATCTCCACGCAAGAGGCCTTTGACTCCCGGAGGAGAGGTCTCTTCACATCAACATCTTGGAGCTCCGAGCAGTGTTCTGGGCTCTCAAGTCGTTCCTCCCGTCCCTCAAGGACAAGGTGGTGAGGATCTTCACAGACAACACCACCACGATGTTCGACATACAGAAGCAGGGGGGCACCAGATCCCCAGGCCTATCCAAGGAGGCCCAGGATCTGTGGCACTGGGCCGTCGCCCAGGGGATGTTTCTGGTTCCCTTCCACTTGGCAGGAATAAAAAACACCATCGCCGACTCACTCTGCAGGGAGCTGCGCTCGTGCCATGAGTGGGAACTGCGCCAGGATCAAGTGGATCCCACGATGGGCAAACCCCAGATCGACCTGTTAGCGACGGCGACGAACTCCAAGTGCCAGAGGTTCGCCAGCAGGTTCCCACAGCCGAGGAGCATGGGCGATGCTTTCTCGTTCCCTTGGGACGGCCTGTTTCTGTACGCGTTCCCTCCGTTGCCGTTGCTGCTCCGCCTCATCAACCAGCTCAAGAAGTCCAGGTGCAGGATGATCCTCGTTGCACTGGCGTGGCCGAGGCAGATCTGGTTCCCGGACCTTCTGGACTTGTCAATGTCCCCGCCAGTCAGGCTGCCTGCGGACGCGGATCTCCTCTCCAGAGAAGGAGGCGCCATTCTCCATCACGACCCACAGTCTCTGAACTTGCAGGCCTGGCTCCTGCAGCACTAGAGTTTGGAGGGTACGATATCCTGGCTGATTGCAGAGAGGTTCTTGCAAAGGCCAGGGCGTCCTCAACTCTCAAGTGTTACGGTCATAAATGGAAGAGGTTCTCTGTCTGGTGCCGTGCACAGGAGATTAACCCTCTGCGGATTACGGCCCCTCAAGTGCTGCCGTACCTACTGTCGCTGGCCAAAGCTGGTCTGGCTCACGCCTCCATAAAAATACATCTGGCTGCCATCTCCCGATATACCAGGACTACGGGACGGGCGTCCTTGTGGTCTCATCGCCTGGTGAAGGAATTTATGAAGGGACTATTCCGATCATTCCCGCCGGTGAAGGCTCCTGCCCTGGTGTGGAGCTTAATGTGGTGCTGACCCGGCTCATGGGACCCCCATTCGAGCCTATGCATTCGGCGCCTTTGATGTTCCTGTCATGGAAGACAGCGTTCCTCGTGGCCATCACCTCTGCACGACGAGTGGGAGAGATTCAGGCCCTATCTTGCAAGCCTCCATACTTGACCTTTCATGACACGAGGGTGGTGCTAAGGACGCACCCCTCCTTCACGCCCAAGGTGCCGTCGGCCTTCCACCTCAACGAGCCCTTGGTGTTACCAGTTTTCTTCCCGTCGCCTTCGACGCCGGCCGAGAGGACTTTGCACTCGCTGGATGTAGCTAGAGCGCTGAAGTTCTACGTGGACCACACGAAAAGTTTTCGGAAGACGTCACAACTGTTTGTGAACTTTGGGTCTGTGAATCAAGGGAAGGCTTATCGAAGACTTCCATTTCCAGATGGCTCTCTGGCTGCATTATGCATTGTCACCGGTTGGCAAGCCTACCGCTTCCCGGCCGGCCGAGAGCCCATTCGACCAGAGCGATCGCTGCTACCACGGCGTTCCTGTCTGGTGTGCCCCTGCTGGACATCTGCAGGGCTGCTACGTGGAGGTCGACGCACACCTTCACAAGATTCTACTGCGTCGATCGGGACTCCAGGGCAGAGTCCAGGGTCGGCCAAGCAGTGCTGCGCAACCTGTTCGCTTAAGGTGAGCCTGGTGAGGAGGTAAGAGATGCTTAATGTTGAGTTGTTGTATTGCTTAATGTTGAGCCTGTTGCCACCTCCCGTGGTTGTGCATGTGTATACTGCTATGTATTCTTTTATTCATGAGCATGTGAATCCATGCCAGACCCCATGCTGGAGAAGGAACAAGTTACTTACCTGCAACTGTTGTTCTCCAGCATGGGTCTGGCATGGATTCACATGCAAACCCTCCCGCCTACCCCTCTGCGGCTCTTCACTTGGTCATACTGCCACTTGGCGTGCTACCAAATCTGAGGATGGCTGCCAGAGGCGGGGCTTAGGGAGAGGGCAGTCATTGGCTGGGGGCAGTATGACCCAGAGATCAGTGATTGGTTACTACTAAGAAAGACAGATCAGAAACGAAACTGACACTGATTTTTTTCTTTACCGAGGATTCCCAGCCTGACAACGGGGAATATTCATGAGCATGTGAATCCATGCCAGACCCATTCTGGAGAACAACAGTTACAGGTAAGTAACTTGTTCCATAGCGCGCACACAGCCCAAAGGCATCGTGGCACTGTTACTTGTGGCAGACTTAGTTACGCAAAGTTACATACATAAGGTTACAGGGTTACATACATAAGGTTACATGTGATGGAGGCAGGTTACAACTAGTCAGATAACGGGTATATGTTGAAATTGTTGTACATTGAGAATTTGTTACATACACAGTATTTGTATATTGTTGAAGCGCATATTAACTGAGAGACGTTGACCACATACTGAGATGAGATAAATGGTAGTTGAAGTGCTGCGATGCTGGGAAACAAATATTTAGAATTATTTTCCTTTTTTTTTATTTTAATGTTTTTACTGGTACAGATCTGCTTAGAATAGAAAATGCTTCTTTGGATGCAACTTGCTTTATTATAAACTCATAAAATGGTATAAATGACTGTACTCTGCAGAGGCAGGTCCTTTAATTTTTCATTTCCTTATTTCTCAGTGGGGGACAAGCAGCCGATGATCTTGAAGTGGCGGATCCTCTCAGCTACTAATGACCTCGAACGTGTCTCGGCTGTGGCATTGCCTAAGCTTCCGATCTCCCTGACCAACACGGACCTGAAAGTAGCCAACGACACCAAGTTCTACCCGGGCCTGGGTGAGTGTGGAAGCGCCATTACCCTGCACAGCGCATAGTGGAC
Organism: Ambystoma mexicanum; assembly: GCF_040938575.1. Classification (NCBI taxonomy): domain Eukaryota; kingdom Metazoa; phylum Chordata; class Amphibia; order Caudata; family Ambystomatidae; genus Ambystoma; species Ambystoma mexicanum. The sequence goes on from NC_090921.1 coordinate 312,777,626, forward strand.
AATGATCAAGCTCCTTTCACAGGGTGGGGGTTCAAGGTGTAAAATTACAAGTGACCCAAAGGTGAGGGATGAAATTGGGACGGTAGTTAGTTAAAGGGCACATTTTGGTATGCAGCTCTTCCTCCCATCCAGAGAAGACATTAGTTATAAGGAATGTTGGCTGCAGCTGCGATTCGTGATGACTATGCCTGTGAACAAGGCAAGGTATTGCCTCGAGCCGAGAAAGGCTTTGATATGATTAGTTTTAGATTAGAACAGAGCACGGTTTATCTACAGTGAGCAAAGGTTATATGTGTTGACAAAGAGTTATTACATTCAATCCCCACAACAGGCGACACGTTTGAATTAGTAGGCAAGAAAATGGAATGCCGTAGGTGTGATAAACAGCAGTTGTCTTTATAAAGTAGCATCGAATTCAGTGGACGTTTGGCATAGATCACCCTAGCTAGTGGAACACTGTTGAATGGGCACGTCTATAAGGAATAGACTAGAATCTTTGTGTTTAAAGGTTACCTAGGCCAGACAAGCAGTTGTAGTTATAGAGGTGTGCTTTGGATATGCAGTTTATTAGCTTGCATACTATTCTGAATGACTGATACATTATTTTGAAGGAATTTGAAGTGTGACCAGCAGAGTATTCTCCAGTTTCTTCAGCCTAATTCCCTAGCTGTGGTGGGTAGCGTTGGTCCTGGTCCGGGTGACTGAAAGGAGAGTTAACGCTGTGTCTGTTTCGCTGAACGCAATAACTGCAAGCATTTAGAAACTGGATAGCTGACAGTCGTAAGAGCTGCCTTAAGATTTATTAAGTTAGCCAAACATGTCTAGCCCCTTTTCTGGCTGTCCCAGTTTTGTAACCTGAACAATCGATGTACATCAATCCTTTATTTCAGAAATCACACTGTTTCCACTAAAGTACATGATAAGAAATTAATACATTCTTAAAATGTAAATTAATTATACTATACATGTTATAAAAAATAAACCAAAACGTTTAAAGGGATTATTATCTTATATTTGTCAGTTTTCTTAAAGTGCTTAAAGGTTAAACAGGAACTGGAAAACACACAGAAACATTCAGTAGCAACATGAAAAGCTACAGTGCTGGTCTACACTGCTACAACTAGCGAAAAGACAAAACAATATGAATTGCAGCAGCAATCCTTCATCATTTTAGCCATAAGGCCAACTTCTATCGGGAAGAGTCTAATGCATCCAACACTTTCATTGTAATTTGCCAAGGAACAGTCTATATAGGATTACACTGTGCTTTTAAATGGTTCCGCAGAGTAGATAAAGGGTAGAGCATTGTAAATAACAAAGGAAAGGTATGATCAGTGATACAGATTTTGAAGTGGGATTAAATATGGGAGCATAAGAGAAAACAAATGTGTCAACAGTAAAACAGAAATGCTTTTGCACACTAGATGGTACATGTTTACCTCTTCAGATTAGGCAGTAATAATAGTAGAATGTCTTCCTGTGTGTGCTACTTGTCTAAACCTATCCATGGAGCTATGTGTGGGTCAAGACAGAGGGCCAGGCTCCAATGTGTGTATATTCTATTTTTTGTTTCAACTATTGTACTCTATTTTTAATTTTTGGGGATTATTTGCCTATTTTGGGCGGCGGGGATAAAAGTGGCTAATAGACAATACACAATCCATAATATCTTTCTCAAAAATGATTTTAATAGAACGCTTAGCTTTTTTAAAAATACTTCATTGTTCTTTATACCACAGCTGAAGTCTTAATTTTCCCAAATGGTGGCACATATAGTTGAACCAGGTTTGATAGGACAAATCATTATTCACAAGTACAAGGGTTTGGTCACAAGCAGGCTCTTCAAAATCCACTTATTCAACCACTCAATATTCAGGTTTATAAATTGAAGTTGAGCTTGCGACATCCGGTATTTCCCTAAATAAGTCATACTCTACTAGTAGCAGTGAATCCATAGAGGTAAACCTATCTCATATGTTCGCACAATAGCACACCATAGCTGCAAAACAATTAATATATATTTTCAGAATATGGTTGGTGGGGTTATGATTTAATCTTGCAACCAATCATGGAATCCTTTTACCGGCCGTAACATCTTGAGCTTTGTCTTTTCAAATAGGGTTTCCACTTCAATTTATCAGTAACAGTAAAACATACACCTAAATAATTATACACTTTACATTTTGGTAATGACTTCACACCAGATATAATTATAATACCTGATACTGTTCTTGAAGCCAAATTAATTAAATTAGGTTTCAATGCATTTACTCTTAGGCTCTGCCTCTTCATAAGAGGTTTAGCAATGAACCGACTTCTGTAATTAATGAAAAACAAGGAGCCATCAATACAGCAATGACTGTATACAGAAGTACAGAAAGGCACGTTATGGCAATATTTTGAGATCAGGGGACATTTCCTCTGGGGTTTCAGTAAGGTAATTCAAATAAAGAGTAAAAAGAAGAGGAGCAAACCCACACCCATGTAAACCCTTATTTTCTATACAGAAAGAGTCCTAATGTTGAGGATGTTAGGCCTTCTGCAAAATCTACTAGCCCAGTAGCATTGGCAAGTAGTTTTTATGAAGGGTGAATACTATTTGCACGTTTTTTCGACCTTGCTGGCTAGTATGGGGATGTTAGAAACATATTTTTCATTTACTGCAAACACACTTTGTTTGCAGTAAATGGCAAATACACCTTTCACTGTGCATGCTTGACAGCACTGCACCAAATATGAACTGTGCTTATGGCAACCTGCACCATTTTACAAAAAGCACTGGTAAATATTTAGTCACCAGTCACCTTGGGGCAAGGGTCTTTCTCTTATGGTCAAGTATGTAAACTAAGGTATTCATCCTGCAGGTAGTGGGATTTTTAAGAATGTTCAAGTCCTGCATGTAGTCCAGTCAGACAAGTGCCTGTATATAATTCAATTAGTGAAAAAGGATAGAGTCAGGAGTCCACATCCTCATCAGAGATGACCAGTATTGCCAGGTCAATGTGGTCGAAAGCAAAAGCCTGGCCCATAAAAGCTATGTGGAACTGTTATCAGTGGCCTAGAACATATTTATTATTGACCAGCAATTTTTCAGGTACTGCAATTCAGTGCCCAAACGCTTCATCTTGATTGTTTTGTTTATTTATTCATAAAGCGCTCCTCAACCGTAGGTATCCGGGCGCGTTACAAGAATATGCAATTACTTTGTTACAATATATGCTAATACAAAAAAGTATAGTACAAAAATATATATGAGTGAAGACAGTGCAATATAATACAAGTGTCTATACAAGATTAAAGTACAATCCAAAAGAGTGTAAGCCGGGAACAGGTGAGGTGCTGCAAATGTTCCTAAGGTTCGGCCAACTAACAGGGCGGGAGATCTTTGGATACGAGCCAGCGTTTGAGGTTTCAGGAAGGACTGGTCAGATATTAGAGGGGGTGGTAATCAGTGCCACAGTTGGGCGGCCATGACAGGAAAGCTGCTGCCGCCTGCTTTCTTCAATCTGAACCTAGGGACTCTAAGGCATCCTGAGTTAGAAGATCTAGTAGTTCGGGCGGGGTTGCTCCTGTTGAATTTTGTGGTGAGGTACTGAGGGTCTGCGTTATTGAGGCATTTGTGTGTAAGAGAGGCTGTTTTTAGTATGATTTTGTCCTTGATGGATCGCCAGTGGTTGTCTCATCTAAACATGGAAATGTGCTGTCTTCTAGAGACGCCAAGGGCTGTTCGGGGAGCATTGTTTTGCAGAATCTGGAGTTTGTTGATGATATATTTGTTGGCTCCTTTGTATAGTAGTCGATTTTCGAGAGAATAAGGGCTCTAGCGAATGTAATGCAGCAATCTACAGAGAGAAATGGTTTGCAGGCGTGGATCAACTTGCACGTGTAGGTTGTCGCCGAGGCTGTGGCACTAACTTGTTTACGCAGGCTCAAGGAGGAGTCTAGGTAGAAGCCCAGGGTCTTAACCTCTTTAGCCACCTTGATGTCGTTGCCATCAATGTTGAAAGCAAGGTATTGGTTGCCTAGTTTGTTCTGGTTGGGGGCGACGCTAGGAGTAGTAGTTCGTTCTTCTTATCATTCAGACACAGGCCATGTGTGGCCATCCATGCTTGAATGATGAGATAGATTTTGTTAACCAAAGCTAAGTCCCTCTCGTAGTCGCCAGTCAGAGGTATAAGTATCTGGGTGTCATCTGCATAGTTCGTGTAAGTGACACCCAGATAGTCTAGGTCATCAAACAGTGGTTTGGTAAATGCATTGTTCATGGTGGGTGACCCGCAGGATACTTGTGGGACTCCACAAGTTATGGGGATAGGATCCGCTGCAGCTGTAGATTAGAAAAACTCTCTTGGATCTGTTGCTTAGGAAAGATTGGAAAGATTGGATCCAGCTTGCTGCTTATACTGAGAAATGGGCCGCTGAAGATAGATGTTTGCAGAGTACCTTTTGATCAACTATGTCAAAAGCGGCTGACAGATCCAGTAGAAGAAAGAGGGCAGGTTTTCCTTTGGATCTTCAGGTCAGTCAAGGCTGTTTCGGTGCCATGTTGGCGTCTGAAACCAGATTGTCGGAGTCCTAGTAGGTTGTTAGATTTGGCCATCTGTTAGGGCCCCCTCTGCTTGTATCCAGTTCATTAATCTTGCATGAAGTATTTTACAACACTTTTACTGAACTGTCCAGTAAACTAATCAGCGTCCATCTCCCTTAAAGATGGGCATATAATGATATTTTTTCAGCTTTTGGGATTGTCCACAGCCTAAGATACAATTAAATGCATAAGGCAAAATGAGGGCCCACAGACCTGAAATATCTTTAAACATATCAGCCAGCACCCAATCTCATCCAGCTATCATATTAGCAGCCACCGCCTGAATTGCCGCTTTGCCCTCCACACCTCACAATGGATATATAAATTGGTTCACTCGTAGTACAAGGTGCACCACCATGGCAGCCTTAATAATGTCCTGTTAAAATTCCAGTGTGATTTTGTTAGTTCCCTCCATATGTCTTGTGTACAGTACACTAAAAGTGATTTTCCCACGTTTTTGGCGGAACGTGCACCAGAGGGACATTAATAGTCATGTTGACAGCATTGTGTCCGTTAATTACCTAACAGAAAGAATTTTGTCTTTCTCATCTGCCACTGCATTAACCCTTTTAAGTACTATGGGTATACTCCTACGTCCTGTCCCCTTTCCTCCATACTTATGGGACATCTCTCCCTCCTGTGGGACGGGACAGGAGCACTTTGTAAAAAGCATCCAAAAAATGTTCCCAAAATGTGTCCTTTCTCTCTTTCTTGCGCGGGGTCCGGCACGCGGCCGTAACCCCGCCTACCTTGGCTCCGCCCTGCGCATCGCCCATCAGTCCTTTTCTCCGCTCGTTCGAGACTGGACGCACTTGCATCCTCTGAAGAGTTTCTTCCCTTTTTTCCTCCCTGGCTCTCGCTAGCGATCGTCTGCTGGTCTTTCTATGTCGTTCAAACTAGATTTTCCAGATTGTTCATCGTGTCACTGTCGTTTCGCGAGGGCGGATCCCCATCCTCTTTGTTTAGAGTGCTTGGGTCCAGATCACTGTTGGGACTCCTGTTTTTACTGCGACTCCCTTTCGGTCCGGGCACTTCAACTTCGGTTGGAGCGGTGGGAGGAGGTGTTTTCCGTCAAACTCCTCCTTCGCATTTTCAGGCGTTCATCGACGAGAAGCAGAAACGCCCGGTAAGTTCTTTACTTTTCAGAGCCCCCCGGCCGGGGGATACCTTTCCGAGTTCCTCTGGGGCTGGGAGGGGCGTTGATCGCTCTGCAACCGGGTTCGCCCTGAGGTGCCCATTGGGCCTAATAATTGTACCAGAGTTTTCTCCGAGGGTCTCCGTAAGGGGCCTGTAGATACCGGAGTGTGCTCCGAGGCCCCTACTGTGGGGGCTGTTTGTAGACCCAGTTCTACTGAGTCGTGGGGTACTGGAGCTTGCTCTGAGGCCGTTCTGTCGGCTTCCCTCAAAAATAAGACTGGGGTGGGCTTGCTGTTACCGAACGGATGTTCGAGGCCTGTGCAGATAAGGCTGTTACCGGACCTGGGTCCTAGGTCCCTCGTTCAGAGGCTAAAGCTACCAACAGTTCTGAGAGGCCTGACAAGGCCTTGTCGGTGAAAGCTCTTTCTCACTGTTCCCGCTCTTGCGGTGACACCAGACCTGTTGAGGGGGCAAAGAAGCAAAGTTCTTCTTTTACCGGCAGTGCCGAGGTCCTTCCTTTGAAGGCTAATTTGGCCGTTGGCATGTCACAAAAACATTCCAGGCCTCTCAGTACCAGCTCTGCCGAGGTCCCTTATGTTAAGGCTAAAGTTAAGACCCCTGATCCATCGACGGGGACCCCTGCCTCACTTCCTCACGTGCCGCAGTTCCCCTCAGATGAGGACAAAATGGCGCCCGTCCCGCCACCACCGCGGCGGCCATTTTGGGTGCTACCCCTACAACTACGCCATCAGCCTCAGGTGTAGGGCTTGGCCCTTTGGGTGAACATAGAGTCCGTTGTGCGCATCCTTATCGGCCAGTTTACGACTGGAACGCTCGGATGCCTCTTCCGCACAATGTTTCGCTGCCTGCAGGATCGGAACCGTTGATTTACGTGGATACGTCGATGGAGGGGCCTGTATGGCACCCGTCCCTGTTACGTCCCTGGATTTGTCCACCTCATGAGAGGCCTCCTCAGGTTCCGAAGAAGTCCCCGGAGGAAGCCTTTTTCGGTAAATTTTAAACGCTTATGCGTACTGACCCCATGAGGGAGTATTTCAAAGGGCTTTTTAGGGAGATATGTCTGCCCGCGCCTCTGGCTCCACCTGCTCCTCCAGTGGTCCCGCCGGTGCCTCCCTTGCCTACAGTGCCTCCCCTGACTCTTCCGCCTTTGCCCCCATTGTCCCCTGTGGACAAGGCAGTGACTGACATGGTTCAGCAGGCAAATAATCATTTGGAGCTTCTGGCGATCTTCCTAGCGCTCAGGGCATTCAGACCGCTCATTGCCAACAAGGTTGTCTGCATACGCACGGACAATGTGGTGTCAATGTATTACATCAACAAGCAAGGGGGAATGAAGTCTCCCCTCCTCCCCTCTTGTGGACCTGTCCATCCAGATATGGGAGGGGGCTGTGCTTCATGGTGTCTGGCTGCTTGCAGTACAAATCCCGGGCCAGCTGAATGTCACAGCGGATGCACTCAGCCGGCGGACAGTGGTCAGCTACGAGTGGGAGTTGAAGGCGGATGTCCTCTCATGGATTTTCCTGCGTTGGGGCACACAGAGGTGGACCTCTTCGCTACGGCAGTAAACAAGAAGCTTCCTCACTATTCCTCCAGAGGGGGGCTGGGAGCCTCCTCTCTGGGGGATGCTCTCGAGATTCCATGGCATAACATGAGAGTTTATGCCTTCCCGCCTCTGCCTCTAGTTCATTGAGCAATTTGGAAGCTGAAGAACTCGGTAAACTGTTCCCTTCTACTCATAGCCCCGTGGTGGCCGGCCAGGTTTTGGTTCTCAGAACTTCAACACTTGTCGATGTATCCGCCGATCAGGTTACCAGTGACCCCCGATCTTCTCCACCGAGGGGAGCAGCAGATGTGGCACCCTTCGCCACAATCCCTCAGCTTGGCGGCATGGTGCCTGAGTTCAAGTCTTTAGACCATCTTAACTTGTCTTCGGATAACATGCGTATTATCCAGGCAGCCAGGAAACCCTCGACCAGATCCCAATACATGAGTAAATGGCTCAGGTTCTGACATTGATGTTTAGAAAAGCAGTTGGATCCAAGGGTGGCTACGATTGACACAGTGCTGTTCTTCGTGTCCTCCCTAGCAGTTAGGTGTTCACGTTCTGTCATGCAGAACTTATCTTTCAGCGGTTTCCGTTTATCTTTCTACAGAACAATGCTCTTATTCTCTGAGTAACCCAGTGGTTAAGAGGCATTTTGCAGGATTGACACGCCTCTACCCTCCGGTTCGTAGTCCGCACCCGCCGTGGGACCTGAATGTAGTCCTGACGGCGCTGTGCCATAAACATTTTGAACCAATGGCCACGGTGGACCTCAAGTACCTATCATGGAAAGTGTCCTTTCTGGTCGCCATTACGTCAGCGAGGAGAGTGAGCGAGCTCCAGGACTTGTCAGTGGAGCATCCATTCTTGGTCTTTCACAAGGACAAGGTAGTCCTACGTACCGGCCTTACTACCGAAGGTGGTAATTGAATTCCATCTGAACTAGTCGATCTCCCTACTGGTCTTTTTTCCGAACCCTGCCTCAGAGGCTGAAAGGGTTCTGCACTGTCTTGATGTCAGAAGGGCTCTTAAGTTCTACCTTGACAGGACTTCTGGGTTTAGGAGTTCTTCTCAACTTTTTGTGACCTTCGGTAACCCTCAGGGTAAGCAGGCATCTAAGGCTACTATTTCTTGGTGGATCCCCGCCTGCATCACAGAGTCTTTCACCGTCCAAGGGCTGAAACCTCCTAAGGGTATTCATGCACACCTGGTGCGGGGCAAGGCAGCCGCGGTTGCTTTTCAGAAATATGTCCCCTGGGAGTCCATCGCTAGGGCAGCTACTTGGGCCTCCCCATCTGCTTTTTGTAAGCATTATTGTCTTGACATGAGCTCAAGAGCTGATGCTCAGTTTGGTAAGACTGTGCTGAAGAACCTTTTTCAGCAAGAGGCATTTCCATCCACCCATAGTTCCTGTTAGGAGTGCTTGGGAATCTCCCATAAGTATGGAGGAAAGGGGACGGGACGTAGGAGTATAACCAGGTTACTCACCGTAGTGACCACCTACTTTCCTCCATACGCCCGCCCGCCGTCCCCTCTAATAAGGTTCCTCTGTTATTGCTAATAGGTCTCTGACCTGGCGATAGAAAAGGACTGATGGGCGCAAGAAAGAGAGGAAGGACAAATTTTGGCAACATTTTTTGGATGCTTTTTACAAAGTGCTCCGGTTCCGTCCCACAGGACAGAAAGATGTCCCATAAGTATGGAGGAAAGGGGACTATGGGCTAGAAGTAAGGTGGTCACTATGGTGAGTAACCTGGTTATTTCTCCCCCGTGCCAGGGCCTTTTTTGGTGATTTCGGTATGTGGCCATTCAAAGCCTTTTTTGTTACATGAGATATCTCTCCAGACAAGCACAACATACAGATATGGGCCTTGTGTGTCCAAGCCACCAAGGAAGACAGGGAACCCCATGCATTTCCGAAAAGAGGACACCCGTGGGAATCCACAGAGGTATGATTTGTGCAAATCGGCCCAGAATTTATTACCAAGAAACCCCGGCAAAGTCTGAAATGTGCCGAAAAAACCCACATTTTTCACTTTGTCAGGGGTTCTGGGTTAAACATTCTGGTCCTCTTTGCTCAAGTTGGACATCTGTGCATTCACACGGGTGTCCTCTTTTGGGAAATGCATGGGGTTCCCGGTTTTCCTTGGTGGCCTGGACACCCTATGCCCAAATCTGTAGGTTATCTCCCCAAACCCTTTTGTGGTTATCAGTGGGTCAGCCTTTTCCCTTTGCGGCTAGATTGGTGAACACACACATGTGAGGTACCGTTTTCGTTGGGACACCTGCGGGAAGGTATGAAATCTGTCGATGACAGCGTGTTTCGGTGGTTGAGCAGAGTGAAATGTCTGGAAATTGTGTTTTTTACCCCCAAGTTTGGAATTTGCTAGGGTTCTGGGGAGTAGATTCTGGGCCACTTCGCGCAAGTCAGACCTCTGTGCCTCCCCACTGGTGTCCTCTTTTGAGAACTGCATGGGGTTCCCTGTTTTCCTTGCTGGCTTCGACACCCTAGGCCCAAATCTGTAGGGTGCCCACATGAAGAAATTGTGCTGTGGCGAAAGGCTTGGGGTTACCAGTGGGTTACCCTTTAGTAAGATCTTAGTAAGTTAGGAAGCGAATTCCAGAGTTTCGCCGCCATTACTGGGAAGTAGGCTGCGCCAGATCTTTGAAGGTTGAAGCATGGTATAGAGAGGCAGTTAGTCTGAGCAGTTCTGCGGGGTCTGTTGGTGTTGTGGAGGGCGAATCTGTTGGCTAGATAGGAGGGTACTTGGTTGGATAGGCATTTGTGAGTGAGGGCAAGAGTTTTCAGTGTATTTCGTTGAGGGACCGAAAGCCAGCGTAGATTACGTCTGGTGTCTGAGATGTGTTGGTTCCTAGGGATGTTGAGCGCTGCTCTAATAGCAATATTTTGGATGATTTGTAACTTGTTTAGGTTACATCTGTTGGTGCCCAAATAGAGGGCATTACAATAGTCATTTTTTGAGCACAAGAGTCCTAGCAAGTGAGACACAGTTGGCTGGTGACAGGAAGGGGCGGCTAGCTGTAATGAGCTTACAGGTGTATGCCGCTGAAGAGGATACTGCATTTTTTTGTCTGGCCAAGGAAAGAGTAGAGTCGATGTAAATTCCTAACGCTTTAGTGTCCTTGGAGGCATTGATAGTGTTAACATCGATGATGAAGGATTTGACTCAGGGGCCAGTTTGAATAGTTTTTGAGGGGAGCCGAGAAAGAGTAGCTCTGTCTTCTTATCATTCAGACAGAGTCCATGTTGCTCCATCCGGCTTGGATGACTGTAGATGGCATCGACAGAGAGAGAGTCAGAGGCGTAGTCTCCTGAGATTGGAATGAGTATCTGGGTGTCGTCAGCATAATTAGTGTATTTGACACCCAGATAGTCCGAAATATCAAATAGAGGTTTTGTGAACATGTTGTACAACGTGGGAGAGACAGAAGAACCTTGTGGTACCCCGCAGGTGACGGGCGCGGGTGATGCTCCTGCTAGGGGGGAGAAGACACGCATCAATCTTTTGTCCAGGAATGAACTGATCCAAGCTGTGGCTTTATCAGAAAAATGAGCATGTAGTTTAAAGTGTCAACACAGTATTTGATGATTGACGAGATCAAAATCCCCGTGCTGAAGGAGGAATTGATGAGTGAGGTGATGAATGGAGCTAGCTCGTGGGCCGCTTCCTTGATGATGGGCGCTGGGCAGAGGTCCCCTTGGCAGTTGGAAGGTTTGAGGCTATTAATAATATTTTCCACTTTAGTGATATTTAGGGGTGAGAAGCTGAACAGAGTCAACAACTCTGGGATAGAATTGTTTATAGTTGGGAGAGAGTTGGGTTGCAAGTTAGATTGTAGATTAGTCTGTTTTTCGTTAATTTTGACTTGGAGAGTGGCTATCTTACCAAGGAGAGCGTTTTGGATACTAGTGCACCAGGTGCTATCTTTGATGGAGCTGTCAGGTGCAGTGACAGGGGTTTCCAATTCTTTCAAGATTCTGAAGAGTTCTTTAGTATTGGATTTGGCTTGCTCAATGCGTTTGTTTTAAGTGTCTTTTCTCGCCTGGAGTATAGCTTCCTTATAATTTAATGTAGCTAGGATGATACTAGATTTATTAACTTCTGTAGGGTTACTCTTCCAATGTGATTCAGCGATTTGTTTTTCTTTACAAAGGAATCTGAGTTGGGGTGTAAACCAAGAGTTGAGATGAACTTGTGGTTTAGGTTTTCTCAGTTTAGATGGGGCAATGAGGTCAAGGGCTTTTAGCATAGTGTGGTTAAAGGTGTCAACCAGGACAGTAGGGTCCGTGCTTGATAGCGCTTGTTCATTCAGGACTGGTAGGATGAGAGGGAGGAGTTTGTCACAAGTTATGTCACGCTTATTTCGTGTGGGAATAGCAGGTGCAATGTCTGGAGTTTTTGCGGGGATGTTGAAGGTGATTAAGTGGTGGTCGGTCCAAGCACAGGGTTGGTTAGATACCACATTGATTTCGCAATTGAAGTCCGTTTTCCAATCAAGGATTCTACCCTTGGAATGTGTGGATGTGCTGATATGCTGAGTAAAGCCTATGTTTGTAAGCAGGTTGTCAATCGTCAGGGCAGCAGTGTCATTGGGGTCGGCGAGGCCCAGGTTAAAGTCACCTAGTACAATAATTTGGGAGTTGGTTTTCGTGTCGTCTGCCAGAATGTTGGAGAGGTCTTCAGCGAAAGTGGATATCGACGCCTGGATGCCAAATACAGGCAGATGGAGAGGGATACACTCCTGCTTTCGGCCCACCCTCAGCCACACTCCTCGGTGATCGCTGCGGCATCACTATACTCCAAGCCTCAGTCGTCCTCGACCTCCTCCTCTGCGGCGCTGCTAGGCAAGCAACGCTGCTACATCTGCCTCAGGCCAAATCCGATGCCATGCTGGCAGCTGCCAACCAAAGATTATGGCATGAAATTGCGGACTTCCTCCCAGAACTCCCAACCCTCAGCCAATCACGTTTTAAGGCGGGGCTAGCCGATGCCAAACTGGTGGCACATGACTTTATGGAATCCACAGTGGCCCATAGTGACACCTATGGCCGTGCCATCTGTATTGCCACGGACATGAGAAGGACAGCCTGGCTCCGGGCAACAAAATTCAACCCTGATGTCCAGGAACGCACACTAGATCTACCGTTCCAGGGGGGACCTCTTCCATTCCTCTACGGCCGAAGAGCTGGACAAGAAGAAAAACAGTGCACAAAGTCTTTATCCATCCTTACAAAGACCACGCCTAAATCGTACACTCAATCTCAGCAGCGCTCAGAAAGGGGGCGTACGTACAGAGGGTTCTGCAGCTTCCAGGAACGCAGATCCAGGCAGCCGGACCGCTTGCCATCTCGGAGCCGCCACAAGCAACAAAAAGGGGGGGAAGAGTAAGGGCTTTTTCCAGTCCCCCTCCTCAACGACAGCCTCAGAGGGAAAGAAGGCATGACAAAAAGGCAGAGATCCGGTCACTCGTAGAGAACCAGGCAGTGGAGGAAGTCCCAGCCTCCCGGCAAGGCTTTGGCTTTTACTCCAGGATGTTCACCATTCTGAAGAAGAACCAGGCGGGCCTCAGAGTTGTGCTGGACCTTTCAATTCAAGATGGTTACGCCAGCTTTTATAGCGGAGACATTGGACAAGTGAGACTGGATGTGCTCCCTGGATCTGAAGGACGCGTACATACACATCCCGATTTGGCAGTCCCATCGTTCTTTCCTACGGTTCAGCATCATGGGCTACCATTATCAATACAAGGTCCTTTCTTTTGGCCTAAACTCGGCCCCCAGGGTCTTTACCAGGCTCATGATTCGGTAGCGGCCCTTCTCAGAGCGCGGGGCCTCCACATCTACGCATACCTCGACAACGGGCTCGTCAGGACTACATCTCCCGAAGTGGTTCACCACTCTTCCCATGCACTTATGAACACACTGCACAATCTGGGATTCTCGCTTAATCTCAAGAAGTGGCAGCTGCAGCCTAGGCGGACTCTGACATTCTTGGGCCTTATCTGGGACACGTGCTCCGAGAGGGTCTTCCCGTCGGAGCACAAAATTTTGCCAACAAGAGGGCCACCACCGACTTCCTCAGCAGAGAGCTGACCTTGGCATGGTGGTACCAACATCTCCTGGGTCTACTGGCAGCGGTCCTATTCGCTGTGCCGCACACAAGACTAAGGATGAGGAGGATTCAGCGTTGCGGCCTCATGGAACCAGGAGCAGGGCTCTCAATCTGAGATGATCGACGTTCCTCCATCTCTCCACCTGACTTGGTGGTCCAGAGACTGCAACCTGCGGACGGGCAAGCCATTCCGGCTGCCCACACTGCAGGACACCATCACCACAGACTCCTCGGCTTGAGGGCTGGGGAGTCACCTTGGATGATCTCTTGGTCCACGGCACCTGGAATCGACAGGAGCAGGAATACCACATCAATTGGCTAGAGCTGAACGCCATCTGGCTGGTGCTCGGGGCATTCCTACCACTTCTCAGGGGCAAGGTTGTCCTCATCCAGATGGACAACTCGACCAGCACGTACTACGTCAACAAGCAGGGGGGTACCAGATCCCCTCCTCTGTGCAGACTGCATATCAGCAGGTGGGAATGGGCCCTGGGAAACAACATTTACCTCACAGCAGTCCACCTCCCAGGGGAATCCAACCTGGAAGCGGACAGGCTCAGCAGACTGGGAGCGGACAATTACGAGTGGCAGCTAAACAACCTCGTTATTCAGGAGATTTTCAACAGGTGGGGTCATCCCCAGGTGGAACTATTTGCCACCTGGTGCAACAAGAAGTGTCTGCAGTTCTCATCCTGGCAAGGGCGGGACCCCGGCTCTCTGGCGAGGCATTTCACCTCCAGTTGACTGGCATGAAAGGCTACGCGTTTCCACCCACTCCCCTGATTCACAGGGTAGTTTACAAAATCAAGGGGTTTCGCCAAATCCTCATCATTCTAGTAGCTCCATGGTGGCCGGCCACGCCATGGTTTTCGGAGCTCCTCAGCCTCTCGGAAGTGCCCCTGATTCATCTCCTGACGGGCCCAGCACATCTGCTGGCTCAGCAGGGGGACAGGGTCATCCACCCTGCTCCAGAGAAACTAGCCCTCACAGCGTGGTACCTGAGCAGGTAACGCTTTGGCACCTTAGCCTCTCATAGGCCAATCTGGAGATCATATAGGGCACCAGGAGCAAAGCTACCAGGGCCCAGAACAAAAGCAAATGGACCAGATTCTGCCACTGGGCAGACTCCAAAGGAATCGACCCTCTGGCATGCACCCTGGACGACATGCTCTCCTTTTTGGCACACCTAGCCCACTCAGGCTTGCAGGTGGACACCTGCCGCACATACCTTGCAGCCATTGGGGATTACAGGAACTCGGAGGAGGGCATTTTTTCCTCCTCCAACCCTATAGTCAAAAAGCATCTGACGGGACTCGCAAGGCTCTACCCGCCCATCAAGAGACCGCACCCAGTGTGGGACCTTAACATAGTCATGGGCGCCCTTGCGCCCAAACCGTTCGAGCCAATTGCGTCAGTGGAAATCAGGCTGGTCACCATCAAGACGGCCTTACTAGTCGGCCTCACCTCGGCTCGTAGAGTCAGCGAAATGCAGGCGCTCGTCGCCTCGGGACCATATACTACCTTTCACAAGGACAAAGTAGGCTTGCGGCCTCACCCGGCATTTCTGCCCAAGGTTCTGTCTGCTTTCCACTTGAACGAGGAAATAGTCGTTCCTACATTTTTTCCCGATCACAAGGATGGAGCACAAGAGTGTTGCACTGCCTGGATGTCAGGCGTGACCTGAAATTCTACTTGGACAGGACCAAGAGCTTCTGTAAATCGGACGCCCTGTTTGTCACTTTCGGTGGCTCAAGGCCAGGCTATCAGGCCTCTAAGGCTTCCATATCCCGCTGGATGGTCTCTTCCATCAAAAAAACATATGAAGGCCAGCACAAGCCGCTCCTGGCCAACATGCATACCCACGCAGTCAGGGCCAAGGTAACGGCCATCGCATTCCAGCGCCATGCCCCTTGGCAAGTCATAAGCAGGGTGGCCACGTGGGCCTCTCTCTCGGCTTTCTGCAAGCATTATTTTTTGGATGCCGGCTCTAGATCGGATGCAGCTTTCAGACTGGCGGTTCTCAAGAACCTATTTGCGTAAGGAGGGTCTCCTCTCCAACCTTGGGCTAAAATCAGTTGTAATCGCCCATACAGTATGGCGGAAAGGGCACGGGAAGTAAGAGTAATTATAAGTTACTCACCATAGTGACTAATGTACTCTTAGTCCATAGTCCTCTTTCCTCCATACTTCCCACCAACCTCCCCCCTAATAATACTGGTGTCCTTAGGCAATGCTAAATCTATTGTCGACGCATCAATGGGGACTGAGGTGTGGCGGTGGAGGGAGGGGTCAGGGCAGCGCATGCTCCCTGGGTCGCACCCCTGCACGCCTCTAAATTTAAAGGGGAAGAAGGTTTTTTCTGGTGAAAAAGGTTCTGTCTCCTGTCCTTTGGAAGGGACACCCATAGAGTATGGAGGAAAGGGGACTATGGACTAAGAGTACTTTAGTAACTACGGTGAGTAACATAATTTTTCCTACTACCTCCACAGCTAGTCCTTTCAATGCAACTCGAAGTACATTTTTCTGCATTTTACATATATTTTGTTTATTTATTTAATTGTTTTTTTTTATAACGTGCCTGATACCATGCCTAGGTTTGTTTTCTAAACGCGGATCCGGGCTTCGATCCTCTGTTGCTCTACATGGTCTTGCTTCCAAGACCAGCGTGTTGCCTCTGTGCTATCCTTCGTTCATGACGGTTCAGAAATGCTTTTTTAGAGGGTAGGTTATGTTTTGCGCTGTAACCTTAGACTTTGGCTAACAATAATTGACAGCCTTGCAGATGCTACCAGGCTATCAGTGTCTATATAAGCCCGTTCTATACATTTTAAAATCTCTTCAATTCCCTTTGACCAGCCCTAAAGATAAAGCCACTTTTACTCCCTATGAAAAAATAGGCAAATACTTCTGAAAAATATAAATGGGGAGTAAAATACTTCCAACAAAGATAGGACCCAGAGGAGCCTTTCTTCCAGCTCTCATCCACACAGCTTTATGGATATGCTTGGACTATTAGCACATGGAGATCATTATAGTCCTCCTCTGAGCCAATCAGAATGTTGATAGTGCAGTCAAAAACGACTGGTATTGACTGCATTCTGAACATTCTGTCATCAGAAGCAGACAGACGGGGAAACAACAATGCAATTTCTATTTTCAATAGGTCACTCCTTCTCAGGAAGGGCCTTTTTTGCAGCAACTTGTTATTAAACACTTGAAAGAGAAAGCTAAAACATTGGAAAATGCTTTCACTTTCTTATAGAGAAACATTTACTTTTACATGACACCTACTACATGGCCATGCTAAATCTGTTCCAGCTCAACCAGGTTGCAATTAAAATGCATAACTTATGACGACAAATGTGTCATTTTTGTCTTTCAATATGTTTATATGGATCAAATGATCCATCAAACACATACAAAATACAATAACACAATACATGATAGGATAAAATTACTGCTCACACTTATGAATAAAATGCTGTGCACAGGCATGTATACCAATCAAAAAACCACTCTCTATAAAAATGAATAAAAACACATAAATAAAAAAAATCATAAATGCCAGTTATTTAAATATCACAAAATAAAACATTTAATTTACTAACTAACTCAGTTTATCTATTTAGTTTACTCTTAAAGTAAAATGTTTGACATCATCCGCAAAACTACAAAACTTGCTATGCTACTACCACCAAGTGCTAATAGCCTAAAAGACCTATAAAGGGATCATTACAGCTTGGGATAATGAGCCTCTCCCATCATATGACCCTCTGCTTCGCTTCAGGACATAACTTGGTGGCGTGTCATTATCCCACTATAATGACCATCCCACAGTCTAAAAGGCTATAGTAGTACATATGCAACAGAAAGAAATGATAATCTGAAGAAGTGAAAATGTATACTTTTATGTACGTGAATAACTTTATTACAAAATATTTTTGTTTTGCAGTTTTATATTTTTATTCACTTAGTAAATAGTCACATTTGGAATGCAACTTTTTTTACTCATTAAAAATGATTTTACTCTAAACTTTAAATACTCTCACTTCAAAATCTTATCTGGAGCACTGCTTTAGATACCCACTTCCAATTTACAAGAACTTGGTTAAATTTTCCAACAATATATTTCTGCCCCCACTTATGAGAGATAATTGGATGCAGTAGCTATGTTTTTTACAACAGTTGGCATCCTCCCTAAAGTGCATTAAATGCATGTTCTCTTCACCTTAGTTCACCATTGAAAACACTCACTAGCTCAGGGCTTTTCAAATTGTTAACAGGGGCTGCCACTGATCTTCAACAGAGTTGATAAGCAAACTGTGATGCAATGTGCAAGGCTACATTTACTCTTCCAATACGGAAACTGGTTTTGGAAGTTTCTATTAACTTTTCTGTGTCTACACCCATCTATTTGTGTCTCTAACTCCTATTTGCGCCTCCTTTCTACTTCTGCTGTTATTGTGACTTGTTTTTCCTCTCCTAATACACACACTTACTCTAACTGACCCATGTTATGCATGAATTGTATTTGTGTCTCACTTTATTTTCTCTTAAATCTTTCTTTTACGCTCACTCTCTGGTGTCTTGGAATTATTTTTGTATCCTTCTACATCTTAGTCTCTCCTCTTGCCCTCATTATGTGCTCTGGCATCAAACTTCATTATTCCCTCTCACATGCTTCACTGCCTTGCTTCGCTTCTTCAAAGATCTTCTGTCTCAGTGTTAGGGCAGAATTTCATTTTTGGGGTTTTGTCTCAGTACCTTTCTGGGCGCTCTAAACCTTTTGCTGGCTTCCATAAATTTTATTTTAAATGTTCTTATGTGACTTTAGGGGCTACTACTGAAGTCCCTGTCTTACTCCAACCATTTTCTGGTGTACGGTCCGTAGTAGCCCATGTGTCTAAAAGGGCAGGTGTGCTGTTAAGCACCTTATTTTAGTCCCAGAGTGTTTGTATTACCCCAAAACGTGTTTTGAACTAGGCTGATGGCTTTAGTTTGGTCTAACCAGGGCTGTATCCACTATTGCCGCTTTAATAGCCTAATGCACTTACATGGTAGCTGTTAAGGCTCTACTGTATTTTTTTTAAGCTCTGGTCCTGGCCATTTTATTTTTGCCCTTTCCTTTCTTTGTGTAACACAATTCTGGCATAAATGGCCATTTTGCTGATGTTGGCTCATCCTGAACCCTCAAAGGCACCCCGGTTATAGGTTAAACTGGTGTGGACTGGTCTAAAGTCTCCCAGACTTCACAATCAACACCCAATGGGTTACTGCCTCTGTGTTTTGTGATTTTTAGAGCCATCCCGATTGGCTATCTGCCACAACATGTGTGTGCATGCCGGGAGGGTGATTGGTGGCTTGGCAAACGGTAGGTCCTTGTTAAATGTCAAATCAGTGGGAGACACTGTGCAATTCTACCTGAAGACTGCTGGTAGAAGGAATGCTGCTGAAGATCTTAGTTTGGTCATACTGGCTGGACCCTGACCTCTCTCCTTTCCTGCTGTTGGAACCCTATCCACGGATCATCCTTTGCTTCTTACTGTAATCTAGGCTGAATGGACTGTTTGTTCCACGCCTGCAGTTGCAGAACCCCTGGTAACCTTGGGTATTCCTCCTGGTCTTCCTGGTTTAGAAATCTGAGTGTCTTTCTGCTGTTCCGGCTGAACTCTGTCATGGGACATCTTGGGTCACCTGCAACCATTGCCTCTGTACTTGGGACCATGATTTCCTTGTTGGCTGGTTATACCCGCCTGCTCTTCTGAGCTAAGACCTTTGTGATTTCTTCAATACTTCTGCCGCTGTCAAGTCTTCGATCTACGTTAAAGCAGAACTTTTACTGTGAATCCCATAATGTCGAATTTGTTTTCCTAATTCTAACACATTTAATCAACTTCCCTCTTCCATAGCCCCCACCATAAATAATATCCCAACCCAACCCCCATCTATAATTTCCATCAATTTGTTAAAATTCAATGAAAGAAATGTGTTGTAATGTGATTCTCGGGAATTGGCTTCAATGTTTTGGGATAATACCAAGTCTTCTTCCTTGTGCTTTGTTTTTTCAGGTGTCTTCTTTGCTGGGAATTCTTTATCCAGATCTTTGCCTGGTCATGGGTTTAAGTTCCTCTAAATGGAGCCCTCAACAACCACTAGCCGGACCAAACAGACGCCCAAACTCCTGTATGCATCTGTCGTTCCTGGCCAAATTCTCTGCAGCCAGTGCTTTTTATAGCGTTCCCTGGGTGGAGGGGGTCCTGATTCTGTAGTTGATTCCATGGATCCAAGAGAGTGAGGTTGTGAAGTCCTCTAAACCCAGTTTCCCTCAAGCCTCACATTGAATCAACATTTGCTTGTTTCAGGGTCAGGTGAAAAAGTATATTTTGGTCAAACTGGGTACCGCCAGCGGGGTCCGCTACATCAGCAGATTATGCACATGGCACATGGGTCCTCCACAAACAGCTGTGCCAACTACTTAAACTTGGCGCTGGATGATATGGCCCAAAAGTAATATCTCAATATTTCTGGACTGAATGGCGATATACAATATATATCTCAATATTGTTTATGTGGGTTAAATGCTCATTTCTACATGTTAGATGCTAAATATACTAATACTGAACAGTAGATGCAAACCACAACTCTAACACACATTGGGCCTCATTACGAATCAGGCTTAAGGGGTTAACAGCGCCGTAAACGGCGCCGACCCTTAACGCCTGATTCCGAGGTTAAACTCACCATGGCGCTAAGGGACCATGGTGCTAATTACGCCACCGAAATTTACGGTGGTGTAATTAGCGCCTTCCCCACTCCCATTATGCCCTATGGGGCAAAAATGGGAATGGGGAAGGGTAAAGTGGGAAATGGGGATTTACCGCCCCACTCACCTTGGAATGGGGCGGTAAATCCATGGTGGTAAGGGTACAACCCAGGCGGTAACTTACCGCCTGGGTCGTAATGAGGCCCATTGTCAGTTAACCTCATCCTAACATGTCAATTGATTAAAAATGACATCATCTCAACAATAATGGCAATATTAACAAAATAATTAAAGTTGGATACACATCCCTATATGCACTGAAGCAGACATTAAGAGATATTTTGTCATTAATTTGTCATCTTAATTTAATGGGTGACAAATATATATTCAGTGAAAAAACGTTGTTAAAGGGACATTATGGTTAAGATGCGCTACTAAAAACCTATCAATGACATTTGTGATGTCATCTTTGATGTCATAGGTATTAGTCTTAGCAGTGCACGGTGGTGGCGTGAATTAAGGTTGCTTATCTTACCATAACTGGCAAATTTCTGGGTGTTTTCGCTTTTACTTGTAACCATAATGTCCCTTTAACAATGTTTTTTCACTGAATTTCATATGTTTTTACCAGTATACGTGTACTTTGTGTAGATATACCATACCAATTACTGAACCCCCTTGCCCATGCTAATAGCCGTAGGGTCTGTGGTCTATTTGATGCCCGCGGACCTGGGCAACATCCACACTGTCCAAAAGCTCAGGGGGTATTTTACATTCTTGTAGCATACAACAAACACACTGACCATGTTCAAAGAGCAGCACATGAATGAATTACAAACAAAAATAAACTAGAAGTACAAAGTGTATACTTAAGAACCCAACAATGCAGTTCCACAGGATGTACAGCATAATGGAACATACCAAAAACAAAAATAACCTATGCCTCCAGCAGAATTACCTCACTGCTGCTTTATACAGATACTGCACACCAAATATCAACAGCACACTTACAAAGCACTAACAGCAAAACTGAAAAACAAATAGGTAAGTACACTACATTAATTCCTCTAGCAACACACTTTGTTTGGTAGGATATACTAAAAATAATTTCTCTTTTTCTACACGGAAATGGCCTGCACCCTGGATTGGCTTGAAGAAAATTTTCCCTGGGATGAAATGAGTGAAGACAGTGATACTACTGGTACAGACTGCAGTTTGCAAAGTAAGCCAATTAACAGTACATACAGAAAATAACAACAATGCTCCAAAAACAGTACATGACGTAGAACTCCAACAACATATGGAACAACAAACTGACACTGTGGAAAATCATCTAGTGCACTAAGAAGAAAAAAGTATCAATTATTAAACAATTTTCTTGATTTGAAAGATTTTGTACAGATCCATATCATGGAGAATATTAAATATCACTGCCCCACGTGCACCTGTACCCCTTCTCCCTTGTTCCAGTCAACTATCCTCACAAATTCCCCATCACCAAAAACATTACGATGAGACCTCAATCTCTCCCTCCCCTAACACCCTACCTCTAGAAAACCCCAATTCCCCTGTATATGTGTCCATTTCTGCTTACCCCTCTCTTTCGTAATTAATATATTTATGTATATAAATAAAGTTATATGTATACTGTTGCTACATGTGTCTGCATTTTCTTTTTAAAAGC
This sequence comes from Ambystoma mexicanum, assembly GCF_040938575.1. Classification (NCBI taxonomy): domain Eukaryota; kingdom Metazoa; phylum Chordata; class Amphibia; order Caudata; family Ambystomatidae; genus Ambystoma; species Ambystoma mexicanum. Next base: position 312,799,496 of record NC_090921.1, read on the forward strand.
CTGTTTGCTAGTCTGCGGACAGCGCAACTGTCTGGAATGTCTGCAATTAATCAAAATGGGGGTCTCCTTCGGACACTTAACCTGTTTGTACTGTCCACAATCAAACTGGAGGTGTCCGTAGAACACATACCCTGTCCTCAGAGTTGTGACACCTTTTATTAGTTCGGGGACCCTAACCCTGTCCGGCAGATACCTGTCTGCATGCGCATACTACCTTTGGGGTCCTACGAACAAGGCGTTTGTCTGGAATGTTCGTAACTAATCAAAATTGGGTGGTCCTACGGACACTTAACCTATCCAGTCTGTCTGCAATCAAAATGGAGGTGTCCGTAGAGCACCTGCCCTGACCACATGTCCGCAAAGTTGTGATGCACCTTCAATTAGTTCTGGGACCCTGTCCGGCCGCATGTGTGTCGCACTTTTAATTATTTCGGGGACCCAAATCCTGTCCGTAGAACACTTGTACGCATGCATACAACTGATCAACTGATCCCGCGCAATATGTGTCCTGACAGCCGTCCCATTCTCAAACGTGTCCGTAACGTCATCATGTGACCGCACCCACGCTGAGCGTAGACCCTTCACCGCGGACATTGTCTGTGCCACCGGACACTGAGAAAACAATTTTTTTGAGCAATCCAAGATGTTTTTCTATGAAACGTCACCTTTGAAAAAGTCCCAGACTATGTGTCATGATGCCCGCTCCCGGGGAGCCGGTTCAAGCCCTGCGTCCCCGAAAGAGGACATCCAGTCCCCAAGGAAGGACCCAGCAACCCCATATAGGGGCCCTTTGGACAGTGTCCTGGCGCCTATGGCGCCAGGCTCATAAAAGACATCAGTCCTGGCGCCATAGGCGCCAGGCTCATTATGGAAGTGCTTGGGTGCACTTACCTGATGCAGACCATGCTGCAGGATCCCGGCCTCCTTGAGGCCTGAAAGGAACTACTTTACCTGTGGGACTAATTTACCATCCGGGAGTGTTCCTCCTGATTGGAGGAAGGATACATACCTGGAACTTCTTCCAAGGCTATTTAAACCCCACCCGAACAGCCACACGTGCTTCGCGTTGTTCTGCATCTAGCAGCTGGACGCTCACCGTGTCTGCTCCTGCATCCTGACTTCTGCCACGCCTGCCAGCATCCTGGATCACCTGCAAAGGAAGAGAAGAAGAGAACAGAAGAAGGAAAAGTCCTTACCTGCTGAATCCGCATCCCGGAGACATCTCGCCGACAATCCTGAAAAGGAAGACTTTTATTTAAAAGCTCATCGCGTCGATCGCTGCAGCGCCGCATTCCACTCACCTTTACGGTTTATAGTGAAAAGACCGAATTACAAAATCTCGAAAACAAAAATCTCGAATCCAAAATATCGAAAACAAAAATCTCGAATTTTTTTTTTAATATGTTTTTTTTCGAAATGGGGGGGTTCCCCCCCCAACCCCCCTTTTTTATTATTTTTTTTTTATTTTACCCTTTTTTTATACTTACCTGAACCCACAAATACATATAAATAAATAAATAAATAATTCGAGATTTTTTTTTCTCGAGATTTTGGATTCGGGATTTTGGTGATTCGATATTTTGTTTTCGTTTTTTTTGACCGACCACCCACCTTTACAGGGCGCCTCCATGTTCAGCAGCGATCATCCGGATTCGCAGTCACGCCCCAGCGCCTAGGGAGAAAAAGACCAGAACAAAAGGTGAGAGAGAGAAGGGAATAAGGAAAGCTAAATCTCCATGTTAAGACTTACCTGTTGATTCATTCCCTCTTCATTACGGGTCCGCGCCGCATCCTGGCATTTCCAGACCCCGGCCCCTAAGGGGAAAAAGAGACATCAGCGTTAATGAGGGAATGAAAAGACATTATCAAAATACGCTCATTAAAGAATTACCTGATTTCTACAAGGATTTCACCTCTCATCTCGGGTCGGTGCCTGTTCCCCGGCATTCCGTACCCCGGCCCCTATGGGGAAAAAGACACTAGCATTAGTACATTAATGCATGGACACATGGGGAACCTCTTATCAAAAAACTTACCTGGAAGCCAAGCAAGTTTGGTTCTCACCAAACGGAAAATCCAGTGAAGTAACTGGATACCAACGCGCCCCTGCATCAGAAGCAGGATGGAGAGCTCGTCCTTCCAGTCCCTAAGGTGAGACGCTACGAGGAATCACAGAAGGGTTTCGAGGAGGGTGAGAGGGGAAAGTGGGAGGCCGATTGCATTACCCCGCAGACAGTTAATCCCCTATTTTCGCCTACAGAAGGATACTTCTACGAGCCAGACAAGCCAGATTTGGGGGCCCGGTCCAGTCCGTCTTCCGAACCCTGCGCATCACCTTAGAAGAGGTCACAGCAGCGCGAACCAGGCCAGCGAGTCAGGTGAGCGTTACACTATGCCCCTACTGATCTGGATACTTGCTGGTACTGTTAGGAAGAATTCTCTGTCTAGGCTGAATTTCCTAACCTAGTGAGTCCCCCAGCAGCTTTGCTGGATTTTCTGGGGTTTATTTTTTCTCCTGCCAAGAGTGAGACTCTTTTACCCTCACTCTTGGGCATGACTTGAGAGAGTTTTCTGTGACTTGCTATGTGCTTATGGGCTAGGGGGTAATTTTCCCCCGTAGGCCATCATTGGTTTTTGAATGTGTGTTACACAGCACCCTCAGTGCAGTAGCACAGGGGTGTCCTAGAGACCCCCAAACATAGACTCCACACCCTGGGACTGACTACTGTCTCCCTGGGTCTGTAAAGTTACCATTGACTTTACTAGTCTTAACGTAGGAATTTAACCAGTACAAACCATCTTACTGTGGAAGTACTGGTAGGGGCAATTAGATTGCCCCTGGGTCTGTTGTCGAGGGGGTACTGTCACGTCCCACCTCGCCGAGTTCTGGCTGGTGGCAGTGGATACCACGGAAATATTCCACCGGAATATTTCCCAATGGGATTTCCCATTGTTTTTGATGCACCACTTTTTGGTGCAATGTTAAAGATACCGCAGGCTTATTTAATTAATATAAATTCACCGGTTGGGATCTTTTGCCGGAACTCGCCGCCAAAATGGCGTCTAGGTTCACTTCAGTAACCCTGAATCCGAGTCGAGCCTTTGTTCCACTTTTGGCGGGCTTCTGCACAGAAGCCCTCCAAAGTGGTGCCATTCTGTCTGGGTACCACAGGGGGCGTGGGAGGGGTTTAGGCACCCTGGACCGAGTTGCCTTGCCAACTCAGGTCACACTCTAGTGTGATTGGCCCAAGTGGTGAGCCACCGCGCTCACCACTTAGCATGTTTGAGTGACAGCTAGGCTGTATGAATGGGGGTTTGCTGTGTAAAAGCAGGGTTTTTGGGACTGGTTCTTCAGAAGTCGCCACAGGACCTAAGTAGCCGAAGAGGGAGAAGCCGAGCCGACCTGCCAAGACGACACCACCGGTGAAGCCCTGCAGAATCGCCTCACCACTTTTCCCGACGACAGAGGAGATCTCCCGCCGGAGAGTCTTCTTCCCTTAACTGGTGGGGACAACCAGTTGCTGCCTTCTTTTCACCGTCCCGAAGCATCTCGTGGCCGCCTTGCCTGTGCCAAGCACCCCGGCAACCGGGATACCACTTTTTACCTCAACCGCGAAAGAGGGGTACAAATCCTTTGTGACCGGAGAACTCCACGGCTGGCCTCATCCCTGGTAGTACAACGACCTGCAGCCTTCCTCCCCGTCGAGATCACCTCTTCCTCTGGACGACGCCGCAACTTGCACCCACTACCAGGAACGACTACCACCGCTGGAGGAATCTTTCCACTTTTAAAGGTACTGTGTTCCGCCCGGCCTCCCTTGCCACCGATTGTACGGGGTAGATTTAGCCCTCGGCTCTCGAACCTGGGTAGGCCTAGGACACCCTAACTAAACTTTTCAGAACCGTAGTAAAACCTTTTTCTCTTACCTGCAAAGACTTGTGACATTGTGTGATCTTGGGCACATTTTTCACCTGGCTCCCTCTAAAGTGGGCCCCGAACTAATTCCCCTTGTTTCTCCATTGACTGTCTTCGCTAACCTTATGTGAAAAGTGTTTTACCTTACTGCTCTCTTTATTTCTGCCTTTTCCCTCCCTTTTGGTAATACTTGTTGGAGTACCATCTAACGTTAAGCGCTCACCTCTGGTTGGAAATAAGTGGTGTTAACTTAGAATTGTCCAACAAATGATTAGGGAGGTACATATGAGTAATAGTAACTGTGTTTGACTTTCTTATCTTTTCTAATGTGCTAGTGTAATTTATGAGTGTACCTTTAATAAATAGGTTTATACTTTTACACCTAGCTCTGGTCAGTGTTTGCTTGTGCTATTGTACCTCTGTACCTTTTATGTATCCTCTGTATACTGCCTAACTCTTCTTGGGGGAAGTCTGACTGCTCAGCCACAGCTACCACAGTGAATCTGTGCGGTGCAGACTGCTACCAAGTGGGTTTACTGCCAACACCTGTAGTCTTAAATCTTTTGCAGTGGTCCCAGAGGGAACTGCACAGGTTTCTGCCTAACACCGGTGTACAGCGGTGGGATCTGTATTGAGTATACACTTTAGAGTACTTTTGAGATACCTTAGTGCAACTAACCACAAAGCTTAAGCACAAGAAAGAAAAAGTCATTTTTAACCTGTCTACTAGGGATAGTTATAGTCAAGAGTCCCTTGCTACAAAAACTGCTGATTGTCTAAGACTTCTCTGTAAGCATAAGAATCTCATGACAAAAGGAAAGAAAATAGAGCTAATAGAAAGGTTGTTAGAAAACCAAAGTCTGGAGGATGGTCCAGAGGAACCTATCACTCCAGCAAATGTAGAAAGCAGCAATGATCTTGATATGGAACAAAGTATTGATGATCTTGGGTCAGAACCAGAAGAGGAGGATGAAACTGTTGTAGATAGTCCCTCTAGGCCCCTGTCTGCTCTACCAGCTGTACCTACTGGATCCCCTGTCTGCTCTACCAGCTGTACCTACTGGATCTTTGCCAGGTCCCACATTTAGCCCTCAATACTTTGAACTGGAGAAAATGAAACTTGAATTAGAGTACAAGAAACTTAATGCTCAAACTGACAAAGAACTAAGGCTAAGGGAAATGGAGCTCAAGTATGAGCTAGAAATGAAGAAATTGTCTGTTGAGAATGCTTCTCTCTCTGGCTCCTCTAGAAGTTCCAGTCCTAAAAGACCCCGGATGCCTAAGGAATTGATTGGTATGTATGAGCCTAAGTTGGATGTGTTGGATTGGTTGTCTATGTTTGAGTATAATCATGGGCTCCAGAACATCACAGGTAATGAGTTACTCACCTGGTTGTTCTCTAGGCTTCCCCCGGTTGCAACTGATGTGGTAATGGAGTTGGGGGAGGAGGATAGGAAAGAGTATGAATGTGTGAAATTAGCTTTGATAGCTAGGTTTGGGAAGACCCCTTCCCAGTATCTTAAGAGGTTTAGGAGCCTCAAAAAGCATGATGGTACCCCTTGGGCTACCTGGGTGTGTGAAGGGTTGAAAAACTTAGAGGGATGGATTAAGGGTTACAAGGTGAACACTTATGAAGGAATGAGAAATCTTGTAATGATGGAGTCAATTTATGATGCCTGCTCTCCTGAGCTCAGACAGCACTTGGCTGATTCACAGGAATTAGATCCTAGGAAACTAGCTAAGGCTGCTGACTTGTGGGTTGCCAACAGGGCTACTCACAAGGATTCTGGGGTAACTCAGAAGAAGGATGAGGGAAGACAGCCTAAGAAAGACTCCAAAGAGAATTCTAATAATCCTAATTCCAAAGAGGGCCCCAAACAAAACTATAAGGGTAAGTCACCAGGGAAACCACAGCAGAGTAGTATACCTTCTGGTGCTAAACCAGAAGGAGGTCAGAACAAGCCTCCATTCCAAAGGACCTTTGGGGCCTGTTATGTTTGTAAGGCTACTGACCATGTGAAAGGAGATCCCAGATGTAAGGGTAAACCTTCCGGGGTCCAACTTGTCTCCTTAGCCTTCGCTCCAGAGGAGGAAGTCACTATGGCAAGTGGAAACTTTCTACTACTGGCTGATGAACCCACTGGAGTCTCAGTCAGTGTTTCTTTAGTCTCTCTGGGGTTGTGGGAACAACAAAATTTAGATGTGTATAATTCTATCCCAGATAATACTAAGGAGTATTATAAGGACAGTGTCCACGTGAATGGTCAGGAGACCTCTGCCATCAGGGACACTGGGGCCAGCATAACTGTGGTGGATGAATCATTTTTCAAGGCAGAGGATGTTGCTAAGGCACCCAAATGCCTCACCAAGTTAGCTGGAGGGCCTGTGCAGATGTGTCCCCAGTTACCAGTCCTCATCCAGTGTAATGATATGGCTGTGAAGATACCTGTCAGTATACAATGTGAAGTGCCAGGAAGAGTTCTGCTGGGAAATGACCTGAAAGCTCTTGGAGTTGTGTCACATACCCCCAGACCTCCTAGTAAAAGGCTACGGGAGCTCACCAAGTCTGCAAGAGAGAAAACCCTGCAAGGTTTATCTCAGGAGATGATGACATAAATCACTCCTCTCCCACTGGAGCAACTTACTGCAGTAACTACCAGATCAGGAGCAAAGGGGCAACCCAAGACTCCTAGAAAAAAACCTACAGCAAGCACTCCAGTGCTTCCAACAAGGACTTCCCTGAGGTTGTTCAAAGTTACACCTGTAACTCCACCTCCAGCTGAGGCTGAGAGGGAGGTACAACCCTGTTTGGTTGAACTAGACTCTGAAGAAGAGCTAGAAGGAGGTCCAGAACTTATTGGAGACCTGGACCCGGCTGACCATCCTGAGCTGCAGTCTTTACTGGCAGAAGGTGGACCCAGCAGGACAGCTTTTCGTAAGGGACAAAGAGAATGTCCAACTCTGGAGGGTCTCCGCCAGCAGGCAGCTTCTCGGGCTGATGGGCAAGAGCCTGGGAAGTATAGGTTACACTGGGAAGATGGCCTCCTCTACAGTGAACCAACTGAATCTGAACCTGGAGCATACCAACGCCTGGTAGTGCCCCAAGAGAACAGACAACAGTTCTTGCAACTAGCCCACGAGATTCCTTTGGCTGGTCACTTGAGTTTCAAGAAGACCAAGGAAAGGCGCTCTCTCTACTTCTATTGGCCAAAAATGGGGGCTGAAGTAGATAGGTATTGCAGGAGCTACCACACCTGCCAGACTTCTGGTAAGGTTGGTTCCAAGAATGTGTGCACCTTTAGTGCCTCTCCCAGTTGTGGGAGTCCCATTTGAGAGGGTAGGGATTGACATTGTTGGTCCCCTTTATCCCCCAACCTCCTCAGGCAACAGGTTTATCCTTGTTGTAGTAGACCATGCTACTAGGTACCCTGAGGCAATTCCTATGAGGACTGTTACGGCTCAGGCTGTGGCTAAGGCCCTCCTTGGTATCTTTACCAGGGTTGGGTTTCCTAAGGAGGTGATCTCTGACAGGGGGACAAATTTTATGTCCAACTACATGAAAGCCATGTGGAAAACCTGCGGAGTTACCTACAAGTTCTCAACCGCCTACCCCCCTCAGACAAATGGGTTGGTAGAAAGATTTAACAGAACCATGAAGAGCATGATAGGTGCCTTAGAAGAACCCCTTAAGAAGAAGTGGGACCTTCTACTGCCATGCCTTCTATTTGCTTATAGGGAAGTCCCTCAGGAGGGAGTGGGTTATTCTCCCTTTGAACTTCTCTATGGCCATCTCGTCAGAGGCCCCTTGGCCCTGATTAAGGAGGGGTTGGAGAGTGCTCCTTCCCCCAAGCCAGTCAGAGTGACTGACTACGTGATAGGTCTCCGAAGGAGAATGTCACACATGATGGCAGAAGCAAGTGACAACTTGAAAGCTGGCCAAGCTCTGATCAAACATTGGCATGATCAGAAGGCTAACATGGTTGAGTTTACTCAAGACCAGCTAGTTCTAGTTATGCTCCCAACAAGGCAGAGGGCCTTGCAAGACAAATGGATGGGACCCTTCAAGGTTGTGTGAAAACTTGGAGAGGTCAACTATCTGGTGGATCTGGGCAAACCCAGGGAAGCTCCCAGAGTCTTCCACACCAACCGCCTCAAAGCCTATGTCTCTAGACCAGAAGTAGGAGCATTGCTTCTAGCTTCATTGGAGGAGGAGGAGGAGGAGAGTGACGCTCTGCCTGACCTCCTGAGAGGCTTACCTTTGGACGAAAAGGTTGAAGGAGTTAAGCTCTCTTTAGATCTGACCCCTGAGCAACAGGAGGAGTGCAAAGCTATATTAAATCAGTTTTCCCCCCTGTTCTCACTTTCACCAGGCTTGACCCCTTGGGGACAGCATGAGATACTCACTGGTGACTGTCTTCCAGTCAAAAGCAGAGGATATAGAATGTCAGAACATGTCAGAACCCACATCAAAGATGAGGTCAAGAAGATGCTTGATCTTGGGGTAATAGAGCCCTCTACTAGTCCATGGTCTAGCCCAGTGGTGTTAGTACCAAAGGCAGGATCCAAAGAGTTGAGATTCTGTGTGGACTATAGAGCTCTTAATGCAGTCACCAAGACTGATGCCCACCCTTTGCCAAGGACAGATGAGTTGGTGGATAAACTTGGTGCAGCCAAGTACCTCAGCACACTGGACCTTACGTCAGGCTATTGGCAGATAGCCCTGACAGACCATGCCAAGGAGAAAACTGCATTTTCTACTCCAGTTGGCCTATACCAATTCAAGGTTATGCCTTTTGGACTGAAAAATGCACCTGCAACATTCCAAAGGATGGTGAACCAAGTTCTGGCTGGAATGGAGGACTTCTGCATGGCATACTTGGATGACATTGCAGTCTTCAGCCACTCCTGGGAAGAACATGTGACCCATTTAGGATATGTTTTGCAGGCTCTTGAGCAGGCCAATCTGACCATAAAGGCGAGCAAGTGCCAAATTGGTCAGAGTAAAGTGGTCTACCTTGGACATGAGGTAGGAGGTGGAGAAATAAGGCCTTTGCTCAGCAAGATTGAAGCTGTGCAAAATTGGACAACACCTACTACTCAGACCCAGGTGAGAGCCTTCTTAGGCCTCACTGGGTACTACAGGAATTTCATTGAGAACTATGGGACCATAGCTTCTCCTCTGAATGTGATCTCCTCTCCGAAATTCCCTAAGAAGGTCAAATGGACTGAGGAATGCAATCAGGCCTTTGAAAACCCGAAGAAAGCTCTCTGCCAAGCTCCAGTACTCAGAGCTCCTGACTACCACCAAACTTTCATTGTACAAACTGATGCTTCCAATGTAGGTATCGGTGCAGTTCTTAGCCAACTGGATGAGAAGGGTAGGGAACACCCCATTTGCTTCATCAGTAGAAAACTGAAGGATCCTGAAACAAGGTGGGCAACAATTGAAAGAGAATGCTTTGCTATTGTGTGGGCACTGAAGAAGTTTAGGCCATACTTGTATGGTTCTACTTTTGTCATTCAGACTGACCACCAACCCTTGAGATGGTTAATGCAAATGAAAGGGGAAAATCCAAATCTATTGAGATGGTCAATCTGCCTCCAAGGGTTTGATTTCACCATTGAGCACAGGTCAGGGTGTCACCATCAAAATGCTGATGGACTCTCTAGGATGTATGTCATCGACTAGAGGTATGAGGTTCATCTAAGAGTGGTTTAAATCCTCCTGTCCCTTAGTCTAGCGGGCGGGGGGGCGAGTGTTAGGAAGAATTCTCTGTCTAGGCTGAATTTCCTAACCTAGTGAGTCCCCCAGCAGCTTTGCTGGATTTTCTGGGGTTTATTTTTTTCTCCTGCCAAGAGTGAGACTCTTTTACCCTCACTCTTGGGCATGACTTGAGAGAGTTTTCTGTGACTTGCTATGTGCTTATGGGCTAGGGGGTAATTTTCCCCATAGGCCATCATTGGTTTTTGAATGTGTGTTACACAGCGCCCTCAGTGCAGTAGCACAGGGGTGTCCTAGAGATCCCCAAACATAGACTCCACACCCTGGGACTGACTACTGTCTCCCTGGGTCTGTAAAGTTACCATTGACTTTACTAGTCTTAACTTAGGAACTTAACCAGTACACACCATCTTACTGTGGAAGTACTGGTAGGGGCAATTAGATTGCCCCTGGGTCTGTTGTCGAGGGGGTACTGTCCCGTCCCCCCTCGCCGAATTCTGGCTGGTGGCAGTGGATACCACGGAAATATTCCACCGGAATATTTCCCAATGGGATTTCCCATTGTTTTTGATGCACCACTTTTTGGTGCAATGTTAAAGATACCGCCGGCTTATTTAATTAATATAAATTCACCGGTTGGGATCTTTTGCCGGAATTCGCCGCCAAAATGGCGTCTAGGTTCACTTCAGTAACCCTGAACCCGAGTCGAGCCTTTGTTCCACTTTTGGCGGGCTTCTGCACAGAAGCCCTCCAAAGTGGTGCCATTCTGTCTGGGTACCACAGGGGGTGTAGGAGGGGGTTTAGGCACCCTGGACCGAGTTGCCTTGCCAACTCAGGTCTCACTCTAGTGTGATTGGCCCAAGTGGTGAGCCACCCCGCTCACCACTTAGCATGTTTGAGTGACAGCTAGGCTGTATGAATGGGGGTTTGCTGCATAAAAGCAGGATTTTTGGGACTGGTTCTTCAGAAGTCGCCACAGGACCTAAGTAGCCGAAGAGGGAGAAGCCGAGCCGACCTGCCAAGACGACACCACCAGTGAAGCCCTGCAGAATCGCCTCACCACTTTTCCCGACGACAGAGGAGATCTCCCGCCGGAGAGTCTTCTTCCCTTAACTGGTGGGGACAACCAGTTGCTGCCTTCTTTTCGCCGTCCCGAAGCATCTCGTGGCCGCCTTGCCTGTGCCAAGCACCCCGGCAACCGGGATACCACTTTTTACCTCAACCGCGAAAGAGGGGTACAAATCCTTTGTGACCGGAGAACTCCACGGCTGGCCTCATCCCTGGTAGTACAACGACCTGCAGCCTTCCTCCCCGTCGAGATCACCTCTTCCTCGGGACGACGCCGCGACTTGCACCCACTACCAGGAACGACTACCACCGCTGGAGGAATCTTTCCACTTTTAAAGGTACTGTGTTCCGCCCGGCCTCCCTTGCCACCGATTGTACGGGGTAGATTTAGCCCTCGGCTCTCGAACCTTTGGTAGGCCTGGGACACCCTAACTAAACTTTTCAGAACCGTAGTAAAACCTTTTTTTTACCCACCTGCAAAGACTTGTGACATTGTGTGATCTTGGTCACATTTTTCGCCTGGCTCCCTCTAAAGCGGGCCCCGAACTAATTCCCCTTGTTTCTCCATTGACTGTCTTCGCTAACCTTATGTGAAAAGTGTTTTACCTTACTGCTCTCTTTATTTCTGCCTTTTCCCTCCCTTTTGGTAATACTTGTTGGAGTACCATCTAACGTTAAGCGCTCACCTCTGGTTGGAAATAAGTGGTGTTAACTTAGAATTGTCCAACAAACGATTAGGGAGGTACATATGAGTAATAGTAACTGTGTTTGACTTTCTTATCTTTTCTAATGTGCTAGTGTAATTTATGAGTGTACCTTTAATAAATAAGTTTATACTTTTACACCTAGCTCTGGTCAGTGTTTGCTTGTGCTATTGTACCTCTGTACCTTTTATGTATCCTCTGTATACTGCCTAACTCTTCTTGAGGGAAGTCTGACTGCTCAGCCACAGCTACCACAGTGAATCTGTGCGGTGCAGACTGCTACCAAGTGGGTTTACTGCCAACACCTGTAGTCTTAAATCTTTTGCAGTGGTCCCAGAGGGAACTGCACAGGTTTCTGCCTAACAGGTACTTTTTGAGCCCTTTTTGTGTTGGAAGTGTTTGCGGACATCGCGGCTGTCTGAAAAGCACTCCCCAGCAGCCCTATAAAAGGCCACACCCCAGAGCTTCATTCTATTTTTGGACTTCCAGGACAGACACTGCTCCACATTGCTGGATTGCTCTTTCCTGTCTTCAGTTTGCTGTCATCCTGGTGGAACCTAACACCTTTGCAGATGGCATCCATGGCTGCTCCTGCTGCTACTTCTGCCTCAGCATCACCCTTACCCCCTCCACCACCACCACCTTCCCAAGGGCCTGGAGAGGGGAATAGGCGTGGAGATGTCCAGAGGGATGAAGAGGGGGACAAGGATGAGGTAGTGGAAGTCCCCATTACTGCCGGCCAGCGTGTGGAGGCTCTTTACCACCGTTGGAAGGGTACCCAATGCACGTGAAGACAAGGTGCTCTGCACTGAGTGCAACATGGTGCTCAGTCGTGGCAAACCGGGTCTGTACAGCTATGGGACCACTTCCATGCGGCGACACCTGAGGTCATACCACAAGGCGGCAGTTCAGAGGATCGTCCCCTTTGAACAAAGTAGTAGGTTCAGTTCCTCTACAACATCCTCTGTATCTGTCCTGCCACCACAAGAGTCACTCCTGTGGGGCAGCGCATCCTTGAACCAGCCTCGCAGGCCTTACGTGACACAGTAGACCCTTACCTTTCGAGGGTCACTGTATTGTGTATGTACTGTGATGCGGTACTCTGCAGAGGGGAACAATTTTGGAGTGCTTTCGAGGCTTTGGTCCGGGAGCATGAGAAAGAGGCCCACCCAACATCTTCCTCCCTCCACTTGTCCTTTTTTATCCCTGTGGTTGGTGCCCCTCCCCTACCTTCCTTTCCTTTCCTTATGTGTCATGTCTAGAAAACCCCCCAAAAAACAAAACAATAAACCCCCAAACCCAAAAAGGCTCTTTTCAGAGCCACCTTTGACAGTTTAGAAGTAGAAGTGCCAATGAAATGGTGCAGGGCCCTGGGCATTGTGAGAAGCAGACTTTCAAAATGTTTGGGGTGGTGCGCTACATTTTGTATATTTCACAGAAAAATCTGATTGCCAGCATCAGTAAGATGGACCCCATCTCTGCGAAAAATGTTTGTGCTACAAAACATAATATTTTCATTGTGGGAAGAGGACATGCCAACATCTCTCAAAAAAGCACAAACAGCCTTGTTGACATTGCGCTATGCTTTCTCCATTTGTGGACCAAATGGAGAACGCAGCCACATTTATCTCTGCGCAATATAAGAAAAATTTACTTGGGAGTTTGGAAAGATGTCCATGACTTTACCAAGTCCCTCTTTCATTGTAAACTTCAAGGAGATTCCAGTAACATGTCATAAACTGTTCCCTCCACAATGAATAATAATAATGTCTGGATGACGGTGTGTCATCAAAGTGGCACAAAGAGGAACCAAAGCCAGGCACTTCACTCTGCGCACTCCATACCAGTGCCCATCCACATGATGGAATCGAAGATGTGCAGCCACTCCACAGTGCTATGCATGCACCTCCAACCAATTTATCCACGAGTCTCCAAAAATCCAAACACTCTGCCTGCTGAAAGACACAGCCAAAGCCATCTGCCCTCCTCTCCGCAAACAGACCTTCTGCCAAAGTGTATCCTTACACATCACATCCAGTAAACCGTATTGACCAATCCCCTGGCCCGCAGAGTCCCATTTCCATGCCTGGCAGCCTCAAAATCCCCAGATGTGACACATGCGCTCTGCGGACATATCGTGCAATGTGTGAGGGTGGGACAGAAATTGCAACCAGAGTACATTTCCTCTTTGGTGGTGCCTCTGAAAAGAACCTTTTTCTTGTGACCTTTTCAGATTTATTCTGCTACAATTACTAAATGCAATCTACATAACTTCACAATAACCTTCTGATTTATTTTTAAATATTACTAAGAAAGATTGTATTACCACAATCCTTCAAAGTAATACCATCACAAAAAAAATAACTTGCACCAACCTCCAAAATGTTCTCATTTTGGAATGATGACATCCCAGCAGCACACCTAAAAGAAGATATCCCTTGGTTAAGAAGACGCCTTCCGATGTCTTGTTGGGGATTGAAGATACTGCGACACATCCATGCAGCCCTAGGTGGTATTTGGGAAAAGATGATCTATGCACATGGAAAGAGGTGCATTAATGCCTTCAGTAACTGCTTCAGATCACCCTGCAAACTTATTGCACTTACATACCCCAAAAACATTCCTCCACAATTAATCACCAAGATATCTGGAATGTTGAAAACAGCAATATTTTTATAAAGTGTAAATACACCTTGCAAATGTCTCCCTGGCACAACACACCACATAGCCTCCACTCCCTCCAATCCAAGATTGGCAGAAATGCCACATATCTGTGCATACATCTGCAGATTTCTCATAAAACAATCTCCCACAATCTACACACTCACTCTCTCCATCCTTCCAACCACAGCTATCTTCACTACACACATCAATGAAACAAGGTAGTACCCTCTCTTCTTGCAAAGCACAACCTGAAAACCTGATTGGCTAATTCTCACAGTCCCATTTCCATGCAAGGCATGCTGAGAAGCCCCGGATGTGGCACGCCCTGTCCGTGGATTATAGAGGTGTCCGCGGACCCCGTAACACAAGGGAAACCCTTCTTCTCTTTCCATTTCGCTCTCTGCACCACTCCCTCATTGGCTACGGTTAAGCAGTCACACAAGCATCCACCAATCACATCCAAGAACTCTACATCTAACTCTGTCATCACAGTTCAGCACTTTAGATGTACTATTCATCACTCTGAGTAAAAGTCTCCTGTGATTGCAAAGCACCTACTTGAAAAACTACTGTAAAACTCTCCAAGATTTCTGCTTCCAGATTCATCCACATCTACATGCATCAACACAAACTACAGGTATGAATATTGTGTGTACAGTACATTTGCAACTCTTTTATGAATATATGTGAACAGGGTACCTGCCACTTACCTGCATAACCTGCAGAAAAAGCATACTGTCATTTCTCCCATCTCGTATCATGAAGTTCACTTGCAAATCATGAAGTTCACTTGCAAATCTGTGTGCTTTCCAAGTTTTCATTTACCCATATCACTCATTGTAATGTGCAAACTGTTATTCTCTTATTTCCTTCTGTCATTTTCACAACCACTTCCCCCTTAACACACTTTTATTAAATTCCTAGAATGCACACAGAACAGGAAACCAACTTGTATCTTACCAAAGCATTACAAGTACATACATTGCATGCATTTCAACAGAGTGCCTGCCACTTACCATTCTTGAAAAAACAAACCAATACATGTGTACATTCAGAACATTGCCATTTGAAATGTGGATAAATAAATCAAAGAACTGAAAGGTTTCCTCCACTCATGTAGCAAGCATCTATGCACAGAAAAATTAATGGAATTCCACACACAAAAACATTCTCCTTTTCAATATGTACCTCTTTCCAATCTTGTTGCTTGTCCCACTACAACTTCCACTAATCAATTTCCACACTAAATAGTGCAACAGCAACACATACACTTTCCAAAGTGCACCTCATAGGACAAAATTATACATACTCCACTAACCCCCCTTAGCAATGATGCTATTCACATACAAAGCTGTGCAATTTAACACATACAGTGCCTCTTCCTGGAAAGAAATCCTTCTGCAAATGTAACTAATCTATTCTTCAATGAAATTTTTGTGCCATTATGTCATGACCCGGCGAAATTACCCCTTATGGACCTCATGGTCATTGTCACGAAGGGCTTGTACTCCTTCTTCCTCCCAACATGGCCATACCAAGCTCCGTGCTACGCACTAGCTTTCACGTCGTGGCACGTACTATAAATTGGTCACGCCCCTGCGGGTCCGCGCGTCTCAACGCTATCTTCGGTAGTGACCCGACGTGTGCTTACTCTCTACATTTATTTCCTTGATCCTCTTGCTTCCTTCCTTACCTTTATCCTGTTCCCGGATTTCCCCCCACTTACTCGTTCTTCGCTAATCCTGGATACCCTGGAACCACGAACTTCCCGGAACTCTGAACGCATCCTGCAACCAGACGAGGCTCGGGCGAGCCTATTCAAGACCCGAACCATCCACAGGAAGAGTCCTGCGGCCGAACAAGGGAGATCCCGATCACAGGTGAGACGGGGGGAGATTTACGACAGTTTGAGACGCCAAACAATCAATACGGATTCTACCATGGAGAATGCTATTCAGGACCTGATGCGCGGAATGCAAGAACTTTCTACAGAGATGCAGAATTTAAAAGCCGAGAATGCGGCGCTAAGACAGCTTGTCTTGTCACGTGACTCCGCGAACAAGGACAGCGTACTATTGGGAGGAGTGGTTGATAAATACGATGGTTCAACAAAGACCTTACGTGGATTCCTGGATTCTTGTTTTGTACATTTTACCTTCAAGCCCTACTATTTCTCAACTCCTAGGGCTCAGGTGGGCTTCATAATATCACATCTTTCCGGTAATGCCCTTACTTAGGCCACTCCTTTACTCAATTCAGGGGATGCTC
Organism: Ambystoma mexicanum; assembly: GCF_040938575.1. NCBI lineage: Eukaryota > Metazoa > Chordata > Amphibia > Caudata > Ambystomatidae > Ambystoma > Ambystoma mexicanum. The sequence continues at coordinate 312,815,838 of NC_090921.1, forward strand.
TCCTGGATGATTATGAAGGCTTCATCGCGGAACTCAAGACCATGTTCGAACGTCCAGAGCCGGTCCACGGTGCTCAAGAGAAGTTACTCGACTTCCAACAAGGATCCCAAGACATGTTGACCTATGTTACCAGATTCAAACAGCTAGCCAAAGAGGCGGACTGGCCCCTGGAAGCCAGTTTTACCTTATTTCGCAGAGGTCTAAATGAAGAGATTAAGGACGAATTAGCCAGAGTGGCACGTCCTAGTTCATTCCAGGCCCTCCTGGACTTGTCTATGCAAATAGACTTCAGAATCCAAGAAAGAAAGGCTGAAAAGAAAAAGAATAAAGTCTCAATTCAAAGAAACCCCCCAGAGAATACTACAAGGACCGAATCTGCCAAGAATCCGAGCACTGATTCTGAACCCATGCAACTCGGAGCCTTTCGTGGACCAATTTCCCCGCAGGAAAGGTTAAGAAGGATACACACAGGCTTATGTATGTATTGTGCCTCAGATAAACATCTAGTTAAAGAGTGTCCTCTGGCTCCTCCCCGACGCTCGGGAAACGCCAGCTCCCGATCCTAAATGGAGCAAGGTTTCGGTAGAGCGATGTTTGTTCCTTATCAATTCCATCCTTGAACTCTCCTGGACAAAACAAATTGGTGATATTACAGGCCTTTTTATCGCCATCCAAGGACAAGGTCTACCCCATACTGGCGTTGGTGGATTGCAGAGCAATGGGAGTCTTCATTGATCAAGATTGGGTAAGAAGTCATAACATTCCATATGAAGCAAGAAGTTTTTCACAGCCAGTGGAAGCAATTGACGGAAGACCTCTTTCCTCAGGGCCCATAAGTCTGCAAACAAGGGAGATCCATCTTTCCATAAATCATCATCAAGAAAGGATCGTGTTTGACATTATAAAATCAGCCCATTACCCCTTGGTTCTGGGCATGCCCTGGTTACAAAGGCACAATCCATATATTAACTGGACGGCCGAATCCTTATTCCTGGGCTCGGAGTTCTGTATGAACCATTGTTTAAACCTGGATACCTCAGTCACAGCTCCTATAAGTCTATCAAGGTGTCCAGAGACATCACTCATGGTTTCCAATATTGTACAAGTTCCAGAGATCTATCAAGGGTATGCTGATGTATTCTCTACTGCCATTGTTCAAGCCTTACCTCCACATAGACCCGAAGACTGTGCCATAGATACTGAACCCTCAGCAGTGATTCCCTTTGGCAGGATGTTTATCCTTTCAGAACCCGAAAAGAGAGCCCTCCGGGAATACCTAAACACTAATCTTGAGAACGTAAACACTAATCTTGAGAACGGCACCATAAGACCTTCAAAATCACCAGCTGGTGCTTCATTGTTCTTTGTTCCGAAAAAGGATACTAAAGAGCTCAGACCTTGCCTGGACTATCGGGGCCTAAATCAATACACCCTGAAAGACAGATACCCTCTACCCCTGATCTCGGATATCCTTGAAGCTGTGAGAGGTGCAGCGATATTCACGAAACTGGATCTCCGAGGTGCTTACCATTTGATCCGAATCCGGGAAGGAGACGAATGGAAAACAGCCTTTAGAACACCCTTTGGTCACTTTGAATACCTAGTCATGCCCTTTGGTCTGACCAATGCTCCCGCAGTCTTCCAGCGTTTTATGGATAGGGTGTTCTCTGACATGTTATTTCTCAATGTTATTGTCTACTTGGATGACATATTGATCTTCTCCAAGGACTCCTTGAAACATGAAGAACATGTAAAGGCAGTACTTCAACGTCTCTGTGAAAATCAACTCTTAGCCAAACCAGAAAAATGTTTGGTTTCATGTCACATCAGTTCACTATCTGGGATTTGTCCTCAGTTCAGAAGGAATTAGTATGGACCCTTCAAAGGTGAAGGCCATACTGGCTTGGCCAGCCCCAACATCTGTTAAGCATATACAATCCTTCCTGGGGCTTGCCAATTTCTACCGGAAATTTATTCCCACCTTTTCCGAGATTGTTCAACCCATTGTTAATCTCCTGAAGAGACGTTCCCTTTAACTGGTCTATACCACAAGACAAGGCATTCCAACGCTTGAAAGAAGAAATCACCCAGGCCCCCGTCCTGGCCCAACCTGACATAAATCGTCCTTTTCTAGTGGAAACTGATGCCGCCAATTACGCCATAGGAGCAGTTTTAAAACGAGAATACGATGATAAGATGGAACATCCCATTGCTTATCTCTCACGGACCATGACCACCAGCGAGACTCACTACTCAGAAGGAGTTATTGGCTATTCGTCATGCCTTCACTGAATGGAGACATTTACTCCTGGGTGCTAAATATCCAGTTCAAGTCCGTACTGATCACCAAAATCTTCAGGTCCTACAATCCATGGAGTGCAGGAACAGTAGACAAGCTTGATGGGCCTACTTCTTTGCTCAATATCAATTTCAAATTTCACATGTTCCTGGATCGCAAAACCTGATTGTTGATGCCCTTTCTCGGCGTCCCGACTATGTTCCCTTGGAGGATAAGATCTATCCAAAAATGTTTCCACCCACAATCTTTGTAGCTCAAGCGATCAATCTCCTGGAAGAAATCGGAGCACAGACTCCATTATCTGAACTCTGGAAGGACATATCGAAGAAAAATCCCTGGCGTCTGACAATCAAGGAAGGATATTTATTCAAGAACAATTCAGTGGTCATTCCGACAAAAGAACTTCAACAGAAGGTAATTAATCTATGCCATGATACTCTTCACTCCGGCCATCGAGGAGTAACCAACACCTTCCGTTTTATACAAAGACAGTTCTGGTGGCCAGGGATGAAGTCCAGTGTAGTTCAATACATCAAGACGTGCTATTTGTAGTCAGAACAAGTACGATAATCAGAGGCCGGCGGGTCTGCTTCTACAACCTACGTTGCCAACCCGGCCCTGTGAAGTTATTGCCACTGTCTTTATTGTTGAATTACCACCTTCCCGAGGATATACAACCATTATGGTAACAATTGACTTGTTCGCTCATCTAGCTCATTTTACACCATTGTATAAACTACCATCTTCCTCGGAACTTGCTGGAATTTTCCTGGAATATATTTTTCGTCTTCATGGCCTTCCTTCCAAGATTATTTCAGATTGGGGACCTCAGTATATTTCACAATTCTGGAAACATCTCTGTCGTGTTCTAGGAATCCAACGTGCCCTTTCTTCAGGCTATGATCCACAAACCAATGGGGGAACGGAACGAGTAAATCAAACCCTGGAACAATATCTTCGTTGTTTTGCCACCAAGGTTCAAGACGATTGGTCTCTCCTTATACCCTTAGCCGAATTCTCCTACAATAACTCAGATCATTCAGCTCTCAAGATCAGCCCTTTCTATTGCAGTCAAGGTTATCACCCGTCTGTTTTACCATCAGTTCTTGCCGAATCTACTCCGGTACCTACCCTTGACTCTTGGATTCAGACGCTGATTGATTTACAAAGAGAGGCAAAGGATCAGTTAGAACAGGCCCAGACTCGAACCAAAAGATACGCGGACTCTAAGAGAAGACCATCACCTTCCTATTCAGTTGGCGATCAAGTCTGGTTAGCCTCGAAAATGTTACCTCGACATCTACGACCAAACAAATTAGCTCCTCGCTATTATGGTCCATTTTCTATAAAGGAGGTCATCAATCCTGTCTCCTTCCGACTTAAGCTCCCGGATTCCTGGAAAAAGATACATCCAGTCTTTCATACTTCCCTGTTGAAACACTACGTTAGTTCTACTCGAAAACCCTTCAAACCCACACCTGTGGTTGTGGACGACCAGTTGGAATATGAGGTGTCCAGGATATGTGATTCCAGGTATAGGGAGGGGTCGACTACACTATCTGGTCGAGTGGAAAGGCTACCCCCCTAGCGAGAGAACATGGGAACCAGTAGATTCCATCTTATTCACCCAGGCAAGCCTGGAGGAACCAGTCTTCGGAGGGGGCATACTGTCATGACCCGGCGAAATTGCCCCTTCTGGACCTCATGGTCATTGTCACGAAGGGCTTGTACTCCTTCTTCCTCCCAACATGGCCGTACCAAGCTCCGTGCTACGCACTAGCTTTCACGTCGTGGCACGTATAATAAATTGGTCACGCCCCTGCGGGTCCGCGCCTCTCAACGCTATCTTCGGTAGTGACCCGACGTGTGCTTACTCTCTTACCAACATTTGGTATTTTACTCTCTACATTGATTTCCTTGATCCTCTTGCTTCCTTCCTTACCTTTATCCTGTTCCCGGATTTCCCCCCCTACTTACTCGTTCTTCGCTAATCCTGGATACCCTGGAACCACGAACTTCCCGGAACTCTGAACGCGTCCTGCAACCTGATGAGGCTCGGGCGAGCCTATTCAAGACCCAAACCATCCACAGGAAGAGTCCTGCGGCCGAACAAGGGAGATCCTGATCACAGGTGAGACAGGGGGAGATTTACGACACATTAACACACACGTACTCATTTCCTTCTTTCGCAATTGCAGTGAAGACCACACTCCTCAAAGCCAGTGGTGTCTCAAGTACAAAACAGAACCCAGAAGAAACATATTTTTCCTTCATCATCTATTACATAGCATCAGGGTAAGTCATCCTTATGTTGACCCACCTTCACATTTAACTCGCAATTCATTTCGGATACCTCCTTAATTGCTACCATTCTGAAATGGTCATCCTATTCTCCCTAGGTGGCTTTATATTTGTACATTAACAGCCATCCCTTCATCGTATCTATATCACTTTAAGCGGATAAACGGTATGTTTGCTTTTGTATTATATTAATTATTCCTCTCCTCTGTCTTCTACTCTACCTGTGGTGTCCCCCAGGGGTCTAACCTATCCCCCTGGCTTTTCAACCAATACCTGGCACTCCTTTCCCACCGCATCACCACTCTCTGCCCCAACTTCCAATGCTATGCAGATGACACCCAGCTCATTTTCAGGCTTCCCTCTGCCTCCTCCTCCCATCCCTCATCTCTGACTGTCTGTCTGCTATACAGGAGTGGTGTGCCCTAATGACCTCTGCCTTAATGCCAGCAAGACTGAGATTCTCCTTATCGGTACACCAGCTCCCTCCTTCCCTGTAGCTCTCTGGGCAGCCTCTCTTGGCCCTCCTCCTGCTCCCACCTGTAAGGCTAAAAACCTTGGGGTCATCTTCGACCCACACCCTCCTTCTCTCCTCACATCTCTGACGTCTCTAAGGAGTCCCACTACCAGCTGCACCTCCTCAGAGGTATTCTTCCTTTCCTCTCCTTCCCCCAGAAGCTCACTGTCTCCAGAGCCCTGGTTCTCTCTAGACTGGACTATTGCAACAGCCTAAATCTGCCTGCCTCTACTCTCCGCCCTCTGCAACTTTTCCAGAACAGGACTGCAAGACTTGTCCTTGGCCTCAAGCCCAGGGATCGTATCTCTCCAGGACTGAAATCTCTGCACTGGCTCCCAGTGGCTGCGAGGATTAAGTTCGAAACCCTCGGCATTATCCACAAGGCCTTCTGGGGCCGCAATACCTTCAACTCTCTCTTCCTAAATAGCTTCCTTCCCAAGCCCTTCACTCATCCACCTCCAACTCCTTCAGGGACAGTCGCTTCTCCAAGCAACGAGTTGGTGATAGATCTCTGTCTTTGCAGGGGTCTCCCTCTGGAACAGCCTTCCTACCTCCCTGAAACTTGAGGAGAACCATCTCCGGTTCCGAAAGCACCTCAAAACCTTCCGCTTTGCTTCTGCCTTCTCTCCCTCTCTCCCCTGCTGAATTCCTGCCTGAAACTGCACTGGTTACCTGGCCACCCTGCCTGGTCTCGGGCCTAGGCACTGACAGCTGCACACCTTCACTGCCTCCCTGACAACCCCTGCATCTGGGGACTGTTTTCTGCATCCCTTCATTCCCCGTACCAGCACTATGTCTGCACTTACCTTGCCACCTCCGGCTGTTTATTATCTTATTTTTTTACTACCCCCTGTACTGCAATTTCCCCTCTCACTTCCCCCTCGCACTTTTCCCTTTCCCCTTCCCATGCAATTGCGCGATCTGAATGACACCTGGCCTAGTAAGATCGCTGTCTGTCTTCCTGTTGTTCCCCCTCCCTTGCCTCGTCGTGCCTCGAAACACTTGTGTATAGGCGCGTTATAAATGCCATATCGTATCATATCATATATCATATAGCGTGCAGCCCTTTCTCCATAAATACTTTTCACTCAAGTTGTCTATGGCCACATTAAACTTGCTGTCTCCACACAGGTGACACCACTGCTCCAGGTTCCTTGGTGCTGATCTTACTGTTGCTCCATACATTAACATATTATTTATCCCTCGCCCATGAGATGTTCCCTCTCTCTTTTTTTCTTTTTCCTTTTCTGACTTCCTCTTTCTGTGTCTGTTCAACCGCTTTCAGTCTCCTAATTTTTGGTCAAGTGGAATTTTGTCCTAAACTGACTAAGGTGCTTATCATTATTGTATGATTTTGCTTTTTCCGTTTTGATGTTTGCCGCCATGACCATTCATGCCTTATTCACATCACTCAACTACTGAATTATGGTATGGAACTTGACTCAATTTCTTTTACAACACTATGTTATTCTGTTCCCATTTTTTGTCTACTTTGCCATGACACAATGTCTTTTTTTCCTCAATGCATCACCTTACTAATGGCACTCATGTTATTTTATGTTACCAATGCTATGAATATGACCTTATTTTACTTTGACACATGATTTTGATTACTGCACAGCCTTGATGATGACCCAGAGGGTCGAAACACATGTTGGCTGGTTCCATGCATCATTTGTTACAATTATAAAGATTACTTCTGCCTGAAGATCTGATGTCAAAGAAGCAATTCTTTTTTATAAGCGAGTTGTTCTAAATTATTTGGACTAATGTTAATTGACAACACTCAGGATAAGTGTGTTGGACTTACCTTCAATCAGTAATTTCCAATTCATGTGTCCTGGTACCTACTATGGGGCCCCAGTGGAAGTGTACTGACGCAGCAGATCTAATTTGCAACAATATTTCTTCTTTACAGCTACTGGCGGTATAAACGAGCGCACTGTCTCCTTACGACCCCTAGGTTTTGCTTTACAGTATCAACAAAGATAGCTTTGCAAACATCTGTGCAGGTGAGTGGAGTCATACCACCAGCACAGAGCCATATTTCAATGATGACGCATACAACAAAAGCAAACAAACCCAATTGCCATACATAGCAGTGGACGAGGGTATGAAAAGGTAAACAATACCATCATGGATCAAGAAACGCTGCTCACAAAAATATCCCAGCAAACTTGGCATCAACTCTTCATTCCACCGAACCAATACGTCCAGTCTACAAATGGCCGTGCACATCAATGTGTATCGTGCGCAAAAAATCTTTCACATCTTTACGCCAGTTCCGCAATCAGTATGTGAAAGGCAAAGACAAATAAAAAAATTAAACTATTACATACTATAGACTCCTGTCTAGTGCGCAAATACACAGGACTTCAAGGATATTCATTAGCCTGCATTTCTGGACCTACTTGCAAAAGCACCTTTCACCATATCAAAATGTTAGCAACACTCCATTGAACTGTAAGACATCTTGTTCATAAACTGTACTATGCAAACGGCTCTGCTTTAGCACTGGACCATTTAAATAACATTCTTCTCCATGGCACAGCCAAAGAACTGCTCTAAGAAATACAGCACATCCAAAGCAAATATGTTGGAAGTGAAACCCACTTACACATTTCAATATCTTTAGAGCAGAGTAGCAACAACCTTGCAGATGTCAACCTTCTATTACACACATACAAAAAGAAATACTAAAGTTTAAAAGCACATCTGCTGAAGTACCAAACCATGTGTGTGTTGCTGCAGAACATTTTATAAAAAGAACACAAAAACTGTAGACATAATGTACAAAATAGAAGACAATTAGGAATCGAAGTGGTTCCAATTAGCTCTCTATTTTATAGCAGAAAACAAATACGGAATTACTAACCCCTCAATACTTTGCATATACTGCACTGCAAAAATTGACAACAACCAAATACCTTCACGTGCTATAATTAATAACATGGGAAATATTCCCACTGCCAAAACCACTCCATCAACTTAATTTGTTTGAGAGCATTATAATTCAAACAGTGCACCCATTTCAAGCAATAATACGCCTTCAACCAAAACGACCTCCCTCTGAATGACTGAAAGCCATTTGTGGCAAAGTTGGTTATTTCCCATTAGATCTCAAAGAAAATGTAGACACTCTGGGAGTGCAACGGCCAATAGATCAATCTTTGATTATCCTAGTGAATGGCATACCTACAAAAGGCAAAACAATTTGGCAGCAACTGGTGAACTTACATAACGTTAGAGAAGCCCTGCAATATCTAAAAGACAACAATGAATACTACAAAGAAATAAACATTGAAGAAACCCTGAGGGGAAACCACTGAAATAATTCAAGACTCATCAGGAACTGGCCAATTTCAACTTCTAGATCCTACTACAACATCCAATATTTTAGACCATTCTATAATTTCACCCACTGCACTCCAAAGAGACCATAGATGATGCACTGGAAATACAAATTGTGGCAAGCCAAAAAATCTCCAATCAGCATATGGGAAAAAAGTGTAGAAGCACAAGTCTTTCCTCTACTCTTTCCTACTGGAAAAGGCGCAAGATACGATGAAAGACCCACACAAATAGCATCAGAATACTGCTCTTTACAAATGTATTCTGGAGACCCCAGATTCAGACAAAACATTGAATACATATTCCACCTTCTCTTTGAAAATGTACTAGCAACTCTATGTTACGGAGTTGCACACACATTGAAAACAGGTACCAATTTTCAAAATATGTCTGCAATGCAGTTACTTCAAAAGGTGAAAGAAAAAGATGAAGTTTTACAGTCAAGTATTACAAATCTTTTAGCAAACATGCTTGGTTCAAAAGAATACTGGTTCCGACGACACGCAGATCTACTCTGTATGATACGAAACCTTGGCCCACCCACATGGTTTGTGCCATTGAGTTGTGCAGAGTACGCATGGGAAGACTTGCACGATTTGCAAATATATACATGAAAACACCAGAACCCCGCTCTCTTGATCCTGTAAACGTATCAAGGTACTTCCATCTTCGCTTTATTGCCATGCTGCACTTCATTTGTAATAAATCAGTTACTCCCCTCGCAACACTTATTTTGGAGAAAAGAATACCAAACCAGAGGAGCACCACACATCCACATGCTTTTGTGGATTAAAGATGCTCCTAAATTTGGTCAGGACATTGATTCCACTGTTTTGCATTTCATCCACAAATATGTCACTTGTGAAATCCCTTCACAAAGTACACATAGCGACCTACATGCACACATTTTACAATTTCAAAGACACAAGTGTGGCAAGTATTGTCGGTGCAAATATAAAAACAAAGAGAAATACTACACCAAATGGCGCTTTGGTTTCCCTAGACCAGTTTCAGCAACAGGACAAGTGAACAACTTCATGTCTTCAGTTAGACACAGTGTCAAAGGCAAATCATATAAGAACACATACTGCATTCATTCTTTCTTCTGTCTGCCTCCTACCATGATTGGATGGGTTCTCCCCTCATCCCACGGCCTGGAGGCCTTGGGAACACTTCCACGATGGACCGGAAGAATTAAGGTAAGTCCTCTGCGCTTCACCGGGCCGCTAGATGATGCTCACTGAACGCCTGCTTATCTTTTAGAAATGCATTTGAAAGCAGTTTAAATGAAAAAGAAGATTTGCATTGTGTATGTGCGCCTCCACGACTGCTCCTGGTGTCATCTAGTAGCATTTTTGTACCTTGCTACATGCTGCTTGGCCTTCCAACATGGCCACCAGCTTTGTTCTATGTCCGAGTTGGTTTTCTGCCTCCAGCTTGCTCGCCTATGATTGGCCCTGCACATCTTCATTTCAACCAATCGGGCAAGCCGGCAGGCGAATGCCGGCCTGCCTCTAAAGCCCCTGAGTAAGGCCCTGTCAGCTACCTGTCCGCTACAGGTATGCTCTGGTCGCCCCTTCCCCCTGGTCGCCTGTGTGCTGAATGCCCCCCTATGTTTCCCCCTGGACACCTGTGTGCTGAATGCCCCCCCCCTTCCCCCTGGTCACCTGTGTGCTGAATGCTCCCCTCCCCTTCCCCCTGCTTGCCTGTGTGTTGAATGCCCCCACTACCTTCTGGTTGCTTGTGTGCTGAATGCCCCCCTCTCCTTCCCCCTGGTTGCCTGTGTTCTGAATGCCCCTCCTCCCCTTCCCCCTGGTTGCCTGTGTGCTGAATATGCCCCCTTTCCCACTTTTCCCTCCCACCTGCCCTCCCATTCCTCCTAAAAACGATCCCTAGGCATTTGATGCTGCCGCCCTCCTGGAGATAGGGCTGTGCATCATGTCTGTGCCACATTTATTAACTTTTTTTGCATTGTGTGCTGATGCCACCCTTCAAGATGGAGCTGCGCATCATGTCTGTGCCACATATGTTGACTTTCTGAATTGTATGCTGATGTCACCCTCCAAGACGGGGCTGCGCATCATGTCTGTTTCACATATGTTGACTTTCTGAATTGTATGCTGATGCCACCCTTCAAGACGGGGCTGTGCATCATGTCTGTGCCACATATGTTGACTTTCTGCATTGTATGCTGATGCCACCCTTCAGGATGGGGCTGCGCATCATGTCTGTGCAACATATATTGACTTTCTGCATTGTATGCTGATGCCGCCCTTCAAGGTGAGTGACCCTTTGCACACAACACAAGTGCCCACAAACACCTGACATCCACATGACAATGTAGTCCTACAAATGTGAATCTGATGAGAGCTACTAGATGGCTTATCATACACACATTCACACATTCACACATCCCTGTCTAGGATATTATTAAATACAAAACAATATTAAACCAGATGAGAAAAAAAAGACATAGTCAAAGGTTGTGAGGGCAGCCTAGTTAAACTTGCCAAACGCAGCCTCATTAACCATATGAAACTTATCATTAAAAACTCCTCAACATAAAGAACTGTATTACGTGGACCTACTGCAACTTTTTAAACCATGGAGAAAAGAAGATTGATTAGATTCCCATGCCTCCTATTAAGATGCTTTCAAAGCAAATGAAATCACTATAACAGATATAAATGTTACGCAGTACAAAACAATGTTATACAATGAACGCCAACAAAAAGAAGAATTCCAGGCACTACTAAATATAGACACTCCTGACAGCAGTCAACTTTCTCTAACAGGAAGCCAAGAACCACTTGGTCAGCTACTCATAGCAAATGAAGCAGAATTAGCCATGACTGAAGTAGAAAACACCATGTGCCAGTATGAGGAATCTACAGAAGACTTTGCTATACTCGAATCACAATTAAACAAAGAACAGCATAGCATTTTCCTAGAAGTAACTAAACAAATTGAACATGGCGTGCAGCATGAAACTAAAACGTGTACCTGTCAAGACTACAAACCTATACTGCTGTATGTAAGTGGTCAAGCTGGTTCAGGGAAAACATTCTTAATAAAAATCATCAGCAAGTTCATCCAACAATTGACAAACAACAAACTGTCAGCTGTTGTAACTGCCCCCACAGGTTTAGCTGGCTACAACATAGGCGGTGTTACTTTACAGCGATTGCTACTCCTTCCAGTAGAACACCAAAACAAATTAGACTACTACAAACTTTCAGCAGAAGCTGCTATGGAACTACGCAGAGTTTTCGAACAAATGAAAATGCTCCTAATAGATGAAGTGAGCATGGTCTCCAACCTACTGTTGGCTTTGATTCACCTCAGATTACAAGAGATCCTCAAAACGGACTACGAAGAACTCTTTGGAGGAAAACACATTATTGTTTTCGGAGATCTTCTTCAATTAAAACCAGTGAAAGGTGAGCCTATATTTAAAACCTTAGGACACAAACTGTGCAGTAAAACTCTTGGCAGCATAGGAAATATAAATCTTTGGCAACATTTCCAATACAAAGAACTAACTGAAAACGTGTGTCAGTCTGCAGACTTCACCTGTGCCAACATTTTGAAAAGTATTAGGGTTGATGTACTATCTAAAGAAGCACAATCTACATTAAATACAAATTTAAACTGTATGTCCTTGATGCCAACTCGTGCAAGCTTTGCACAATTCAATGAAACAATGCTGAAAAAAGAAATGCAACCAATGGTACAAATTTACTCCACAGACAAACTGGATCTCTAACACAGCTGGTTTAGAGAAAATATTAACATTGTCTTTAAACTGTAGAGTGATACTAAAGCGTAACCTTGATGTGAAGCCAAGGATTAGTTAGTGGAGCACTTGGTACAGTTGTTGGCTTTCAAACATACCCAGGTGACAACAACTTTCAGTTTGTCAATATTCACTTTGACAAACTTTCAGAAATTAAAAGAATAGGACGCTCAACAGCCTGATTCCTTCTTTCCAAAGACATGTATGTATGCAGAGAACAATTGTCTCTGTCTCTAGCATACACAGTCATCATTCATAAATCACAAGGTCTTACCCTAGATCAAGCATTAATGGATATTGGCACCACAGTGTTCAAAGAAGGCATGAGCCACGTAAGACTGTCACACCTGCATACACTTGGACTATTTCTAGTCAATTTTGATACAAGTAAAGTAAACGCTGATATTCCTTGCATTGTGGAGTACAATAGACTACGTGCACTCTACGCACCCCATCTCACAATGTACCTGTTACTCAAAAAGGAAACTATTGTAAGAGAAAACTAGTGCAGATTCAACTTATATATGATCTCACAACAATACCTCCAAAGAAATTAATAGCAGCTGGTACTTCATCAATTACCACAACCAAAGAAGGATCTACTGGAGAAATAAAATGCATACCGAACTGCACAAACAAAACCAACTACCTCTTCAAAGAAACAACGTGCACTTCAATCAAATGAGTTAGACACAGAACTGACTGGTCCATTCAAATTTTCCAGTACAACTGGTGTAAATTGTTATGCAAATGTAGCAATCAATATTCTATTCCAATTGCAACCAATTGTTGAAAACATTCACTTAAACCGCACAGACCAATTATGTTGCAAATGTTAGTCCTTCACAGAAATGCAACGAACAATCCTGACAACACTTACATCGTTTCTGGAATAAGGCAGTAATTGGACTACTGTGCAGGAATGGTGAGATTCACTATAAACAGACCAGAAGATCCAGAAGAATTTCTAATGTACTTACTACAAGTACTGGAAAACAAAAACATACCTATAAATGAAATCTTCCATATTTCATACATGTGTAAACCTACATGCACTCTCTGCAGCCATGTAATGCACGAACAAGTCCCTAATGAACGCTTCGTGTATGTATCCATACCCAACTGTGAATCCATTCCATTTCAGCAGCTTCTACAAAATGCAAACCATGGCATATTATGTACTACTTGCAATTCTGATAATCATTCCAACTTACATATACAGTCACATGGTGAATACGTAATAGTAATGCTTTTGCGTTAAAATGCAGATGATACCAAAAACAACTGCAACCTGACTTGATTCACACATGGACAAGTATCACTTGGCAAAAAAACATTCACAACAGTAGGCATAATCTACCGCGCAGGGGCCACAACCAATGCAGGTCATTATACTGCATACATTAAAAAGAAATGTGGGTGGTTTGAATGTAATGATAGTTCTATTACTCTGAAACAGAGATTACCAGCCAATCTTGTAAACACTTACTTAATATTCTGAAAATCAAAATGTATTCACTAATCTGAGTATGAGCGTCTACAAAATGTCCTCAGCCTTTAAATCCACAAACTAATAGAATAAGGAAACAGCTATCTAAAAGTGAAAATGTACATCCATCAACAAGAGAAAACATGCTTGGAAACATACCCTGCAGAAGTGAAAATCTGAAAACTGTTGGAATACGCCAACGGGTATTTAACTACAACCATAATACTGCAATATACATTTTTCTGAGGAAACCCTTCCGACACTTATTACGTATAAACATACCCTCACCAACTTTGAAACTATCAGCAGTTAGAATACACCAACATGTATCTAACTGCCCCAAAATTCTGAAACATTACTGAGCAATGTCACAGTACTTACAAAAGATCAACAACCAAACAGATAAATGAATACTGCTAAAATGCAACAAGAAATAAACAATTAGAATACGCCAACTGGTATCTAACTGCAACAATAGTACCACCACTTCCAAACCAAAAACCATACACCTTTTCAATTCCTCCTACTACAATCAACCCAAGAAAAAGACAGTACCATATTACAACAAATAAAGGTAGAAAGTTTTTTTTTAATCCTGCATGTTTTTTTTTCCCCCAGACCCAATGATTATACTAACAAAAACAGGAACTGATAAAATTGCACAGTTGAAGCATAGTACTTGTAAAGTACTAAATATGAGGGTCCACAAAGTACACAAATGTCTGCTATAAAATGCAACAACACATTACAAACTACCTACCCGAAAATGTGATCTTTTCTTTTATCACAATGAAAAAACAATTTCTGCTACATTTTCCCACACCATGCAAAGAACTTCATACAGCCTCAACAATGCAAATAGTAAATATACAATGTTTGGAGTCACAACATTCAGTGCATACCTGTGGTCAGTCAAGTCAGTCAAACAACTTTATTCGGCTGAAAAAGTCCATCAAAGTACGCCCTACCAATACAGTTATGAAGCTAAAAATACAGTTATAATACATAATTACAGGTGCACAACAACGGAAAAACAGCAGGGCGTTATAAATTACTACCCCCTCCATTGAAGCCCCCAGACAGAACATCTAAACCAGAAATTAATTCTCACCAACCACTGTACCCTGCTATTTCCCATGGCGCCTCGGTCCCAAGGCAGTCAAGTTTGCCCCTGAAAGCACACTTTTGCTAGGGGGAACCCCGATGTGGCACACAGGGGCAATGATGGAAAATGAGCAAACAGTAATGCCACTTCTCCTTGACCACTCAGGGACATTGCATTTTTCTAAGATGGCCCTTGCCATGTGGGTATCCCTCAAGACTAGTTTGACAGTGTCCGTATTTGCTATGGGATTGGACAGTCTGGTACATTCCAACATAGAGCCCCTGGAGACAAACCCGCATTCCCCCACAGCCCACAGCCAGTGAAGACATTTGTTATGAAGGGCATCTCTTGGTTCTCTTGCATAGGATGTCAGTTTTGGGACACCATGGAAAAGCACCCTGGAGGTGCTGCCACCTTCACGAGGATGATACCCAGGCAGAGGCCTACATAGACCAGGGATTAGGGTACCAGCCTCCCTCCCCACTGGGCGCAAGTTTCCCTGAGCTTTCCCATTGGAGTTTGGCAATGCTGAAGGTTCAATCCGCGAATTTAAAGACCCTGTAAGCCCAATGGTCTCCCTTCATTCAGATAATAGTGGGAGAATGATCGCCTCTGGTCCATTCTTCAAAAAGGGGGTGGACCTATCGACAGAGACAGGGGATAGTTCAGAATGCGAGGGGTTTATTCCCTTGGCCATACCAGGATTCCGTCCCCTGGGCCCGCCCCCTGATGAACACATTCCTCCCCTCCCCGCTCCTCCTTCCCCCTTGCCGCCCAACACCCCCTTAATCAGGGCAAGTAAGAGATTTTTAACCTCGGACAGCTCAGAGAGCAGGAAATGACAGGGGCAACTTAGCGAATTGGTGAAAACTAAGGATGGTGGGACTGATGGACAAAGTTCTCCTTTAGTGATGGAATTAGAAGCCCTACAGGGGTTGAGAGGAGGTGGTGGGCTAACTCCGGGCAAAAACAGACTCCCATTGCTGGGTGGACAACTGGGCTTTTCTCTCAAGTCCAAACCCAAACCAACCATGCCCACGTCTCTAACATCCAATGTCACATGCACCGGGGGCGGAAATGAGTGGACTTCAGGAAGATCCAGTGTCGACTGCAGGATTTGGGTATTGGGGCCTGGGTCTAGGCCAAGGTATGGATGAGTAGGGGCCAATTCCAATTCCAAAAGGGGAGCGCAAGGTAAAAAGAGGTTTGTGCCAGCGAAACAGAACCTCCAGTCAACTTTGAGAGGCCCGAAGAGATCCTCTCACACCCATTGACCTTTTATTCAAAAGGTCAGCAGTAGCCTCCCTATTAAAACCCCCACCGGGATTAAGCAAATTGGCAGGGTGTGCAGAACCTTCCAAAGAGGGGCTGGTCAAGCTGTTTGTTGAGAGAGGAATCAGCACAGTACCACAAGAACCAAGGGGACCTGCCGACAGACTAGATATGTGGGGAACTCGCTCTTTGTCTCTCTCTTCTTCACAGACAGTGGCCTTAGTCACTCCATTTCCACCAAGGGTTCTGTTCCATGGTTCATTGCCCTGTGCGACCCCCGGGTTCATACACAGGGAGCCCCTCCTCGATCTTCTTCCTATGATGGGCTTATGGTGAGCCACTGGGACCGGTGGACCATGAAGTTTCTAAAGAAGGGAGGATTGCGATAGGTGCTGAGGGGAGAAAGGGGAAGAAATATCTCCTTCTTCTGAGGCTCCTGAAGTTGTACTCTGAAGTGGGCCCACCATCATATGGGTTATATAATAGGGGGCCCTAAGAGTCCGCTCCAAAGTTACAAAAAGTTGCCAAATCCAGGGAGATTCCAGGGGTGGCAGGATGGCTCACTACACCCTCCAACGCTGAAGGCCCACAGCAGCATGTGGCTTACCTCACAATCCGGTCCAGCAACTCAGGCCAGCAGAGCCGCTAACACCTCGAGCGGGCCGCCAACACCTCGCACCTTTTTCCTGCGGGCTTCACTCGTTCGGGCTGGGGTCCACGGCAGGAATAGGTGAGGGGCCGTGGCCAAAGGTACGCCGTCCCTCCAGGGACAGAAGAAACAGCGTGCCGCCAAAACCCTGTGCCCTTTCCCCGCTGGCTTCACCTGTTCGGGCTGGGGTCCGCGGCAGGAATAGGTGAGGGGGCGTGGCCAGAGGTACGGCATCCCTCCAGGGACAGAAGAAACAGCTGGCCACCAACACCCTGCGCCCTTTCCCTGTATTATAGTACGATAGTTGTAGCTAGCCATACAATATCATACACCCAACATTCTGAACACAGTCCAACAAACCAACTACTACACACCATGTCCACTTCCCTACAAATACTATTACACTACTGGCAGCCAGTGGACAAACTCTTAAGAACATACCCCCTATCCAACTCACATGCCACTGTCAAAATATTTGCTTGCATGGATGTGTTATGCTGCGGTGGTTCTGGCCAGGGCTTATAGTGTTGGGTGCATTGGCTTCGGTCTACAGCCTACCTGCCCACTGACCACAACCCAAAAACATAAAGCGAAAAAATAGAGTTAGTCTACTCTATTAAAAACTGGTGCTCTCAGTTGGCCCTATAAAGGGCTGCACTATTGGGTAATCCAGCATGTGAACATATATTGAAGTATTCGCAATATATTTTCACAATCAAAAATAGTGCTTGAGGAAATGTTTATTCACATCCCTTTATGTTGCTTTTGTAGAATATTATCATACCATATTCAATGAGGCCGGGCCAAAATTGGCTAGGATTTCATGTACAGATGCCAATGCATTTAGGTTACAAAACCTTCATCAGGGCGGTACATTCATTCTATGATGTTCAACATATACAAGCACATACGCCATGGGTACCCACCCCCCTGAGATCATGGGAGGCGGGACTATCACCATGAAAGTGTGTGCTCCTGAACTGCGATTCCATTGGAGTGTTGAAAATGAAAACTAGCTTCGGCACGACGCCGTTTGGTCACCATGGTAACACTCAAATACTGAGACAGACATTTGCGCGTGTGCTCGTGCGAATGCGACTTTCATTGACACAGCGTTTTCTGTAGAGAAAGGTAAGCTCAGTCCTCTCTGTTCTTTTGGCTCATGAGAATCTGCTACGTGCCATTTATTAGCTTTCCTGTGGCTTTTACAGGAGCCCGCACTGCAGCTAGTTGCTTCTCACACAAGGTGAAGAATCATTAGATACACAAGGTACAATCCATTACTCCTATTTCATTTTCTAATTAGCGTTACAAATGGATGATTAGTCATTGACAATGAGTTTGTTTTTCTTTCTCTTTATCTTTATGTTATCTTCATGTTGGGACACATGGAACCGGTATGTGTTTCAATATTTTTTCGAAATTAAAATGTGGTTACTTTATGGTTTACAATCATTTATAAACTTGTATATGTTGAACATCATAGAATGAATGCACCGCCCAGATGAAGGTTTTGTAACAGAAATGCATTGGCATCTGTACATGAAATCCTAGCCAATTTTGGCCCGGCCTCATTGAATATGATATGATAATATTCTACAAAAGCAACACAAAGGGATGTGAATAAACATTTCCTTTAAGCACTATTTTTGATTGTGAAAATTCAATGCAAATACTTTAATATATGTTCACGTACTGGATTACCCAATAGGGCAGCCCTTTTTAGGGCCAACTGAGAGCACCAGTTTTTAATAGAGTAGACTAACTCTATTTTTTCGCTTTCTACTATTTGGTCCCTATGCCATAGGACCTCTTTATAACTGGTTGTCCCAGGCTAAAAACTCTTATGAATACAGAACACAGATTAATGCATACATGAGCTACACCGTAGTGCCCACCTTCACTCTTCATTCTCACAACCCAAAACATAACACAACCACCTCAAGCCCTACCCACTTCACTTGACATACTAAAACAGTAATTGCAGCCAATGCACAAACTTTTCAATGCATGCCCTCTTCACCCAATACTCTACTAACTACCCAAAAGCAATACATCATAACATAGTAAAATACCCAACAATCTGCCCAGTGGTGATTCTGTCCAGGACTGCTGCGGTGTCCACAGACACCGCGATCACAGAACAGCCTTCTTCCTCCTAAACAAACATAGCATTTGACCCACCTTCAACTCCCCCACCCTCTCCAGCCACTCCTCCACACCAACACACTCCCCAAAATTGGATTTCGGCTCTTTTCGATGCCGCGCTGTCCGCGGATATCCGCGAATCCAACATGGCGGGCACATCAGGAAAATGTGACGCACCTCACGCTTTACTCCAGCCAATCGGCGAGCATGTTATATGTCCGTGGACATAACGGTGTCTTTCTAGCGAATCGACGTCCTGTCCACGGAACGAACAGGGAAGTGAGGCCGTGGAGCGGACCCAGATATCACAAAAAAAGTTTACCTACATTTTGCCCTTTTAAAAAAAAAGTACTGGACAGATTTTCAACAAATTTACAAAAGCACGCTTTCGGGACCCAGCCGCTGATCCTGCCACAAATTTGATGAACATCCGTCCAGCGGTTTGAGCTATAGGCGTGAGCAAAGATTTTTTCCATTCAGTCTATGGAAAAAATAAAAAAATTGGGACCCCCTCTATAACTTTGCACCCCCCCCTCCCGCTTGAAGAAACCTCACTAAACTTGCCAGAATTCAGAGTGGTCCATATACTATTTTTGCAAAGTTTGGTGAGGATTCGTCCAGGGGGAGCGAAGTTATAAGCTGCCCAAAAAGAGGTCTTCATATGGATTTAGCAACTTAACCATAACTACACAGTCGCTACCGCAGGCCGTGTAATATATATATATATATACATCTATCTCGATGTTAATAATATTGTCTAATCCTATATCACTTTTTGAAAATATATCGATGTATATTGCTAACTAAGAGATACACACACTTTCTAAACCATGCAAAGTGTGTGTATTAATCCAGTTTTTCTTAGGCACATGGTGAAAGTAAGCAAAAAGCCCCAAAGAGTGCAAATTGTGTTGCTGCCCCATTAAACCCCCGCACCAGGTGCCATGTCCGCTTCTATTTTCTATTGAAAGCTGTCACTGTACTTCCCTTTTGAATAGCCTTGTGCCCCCTACCCACCCTTGGGCATTATTCGGTCACCCCGAGGGGGGCATAAGCTCCATAGGTTGAAGACCACTGCCTTACAGTGAAGTGCAGTCAGGATACTTTGTATCCTTATATCATTTTATACAATGGCTTTTTGGTTACTCTTACCTTGTGCCTAAAACAAGCTGGTGGCAACTGTGTGTCTTTCACTATTTTTGTGTTGTTCGACTCATGCACTTTGCGTTTACCATCAAGAAAACCCGAATACGGCAATCCATTTCCTAAGACTGTCTGGTCCCAATATAATCAAAACAATGAACCGTGGTAACGAGGCTGGATTAACTCACTACTAGTTCAAATTCTTTATCAGAAGTGTATTTTACAAAAATGTAATTCTAAAAAATATCATACAATTTTTGAATACCGTACAGAATCAATTCTATTTCACACATCTACTTTTTCCCACCCATCATACCCATTCGTACCACCATGCATACACACTTTCACCAGTGTTTCTAGTGAACAGAAAAAATTGCTCTAAATGCAGTCTCTCTTATCACTTTAACTCCACTAATATATTATTTCTTTGCACCCCTCACTTTTCAAAATGTGCACATAAGTCCAATGGCGTTCTCATATAGACTATATCTGTCTACATATGTTTCGGTTGGTTATAGCCCACCTCTGTGGCCTGATGTCTTCTTGACCTTCATCAGGACAAAAACCGAGAGTGAACGTGTCCTCACTCTCATTTCTATATATTGGTGGAAGATGTCTTCAACACTTAGACATTTTCATACTAGCTACAACAAACATAAAAACACTAGTTTGTAATCCAGCCTTGTTGCTTCATTTACATAACCACATTATATTATCACAGCCACAAATGCTTGTACACTTGTACTAACCTCAACTTCCTAATTGGTGGAGATTTTATCATATTTCTCACTTACTCTGATCTTCTAGACTACTAATGTCATGAAATTGCCCCTGTCTGCCACTCTCTAGAATTGCAAGTTTTAAAAGTGCGCGACACAAAAATATTCTTCCGGCCCTCCATTCCGGACAATTCCGCGGCGTCTGCCATTTCTATGCCAAACTTCCAATAGCCACTGTATCTAACTATCTCAGGTCGCGTATTGTAACCATGCGCGGCACACAGCTGCTGTATTCACATAACCTGACACATCTATGGCGTCTGGGTTCCTGTGTCAGGGTCACACTAGTTTCCCTTTGATCACTAATTTTCATCATGTTCCTACACAATGCTTTGCCTGGAATTCCAAGTATGCACACTTACTTGCAATCGACGTGTGGTGTGTCTGGAGCCTTGCATCCAAACAGAACGCCCCACCTACACGTCCTATTTGTACTTCCTGCCTTCCGCATTGCAGGCCATAGAAAGAGGACTACTCAATGTGACATCATTGTAGCATAATACTTAAGTGCTGTGTCTCCAACTCATAAAGGCCAGGGTTCTCTGACGGCAGCATCCAGCATAAATGTGTTTAAAAAAGAAAAAAAAAATAGAACTACTCATTGTGATCTAACTATTAATTCACTCCAAGGGCGTTGCTCTTTGAAAACGCCTCACACACTGTTCTCTTTGTAAAATGTTGCCTCCTGCAACCTTGGTTCAAAACACAAGCTGTTTTGGTATCAGTCTCTCCTACTCACCGGCTGTGCTGTTTTACTCCTACGTCCCGTCCCCTTTCCTCTATTCTGCACGGGCGTCCCTCTATAGGAACGGGAGACGGAACCTTTTTCACCATAAAAAATCTTCTTCTTTAGAGGTGTGCGGGGCACGGCCCTGGGTGCATGCGCTACCCTGAATCCGCCCACCGGCGCCACTCCTCAGTCCTCATTTCCTCATCGATGGGAGCGGCCCGCTTTCACCAGTGCTCCTGGGTTTGGCTTTGGCCTTGTCATTCCACGCAGTCTTGCCCGTATACTGTCTTTTGTCTTTATTCAGGTACTCGGTCCTCTGATGCCACGCTCCTCCCCGGCGCATGTCGACGTCCTTGGGCTTCAGCAGGTGTCCAGCCTGCGAAGGGCTCTTCCCTACGTCTGACCCCCCAGGCTCTTTGCCTCCGCTGCCTTGGCCCCGATCACGACAGGGAGGGTTGTATCGCATGTGACATGCTTACACCGCACGCTCTGAAAAACACGTTAGCTAGGTGGAGGGAGCTCTTACGAATGATTGCCTCCAGAGGATTTGAAGGACTTTGTCAGGCACAAGTCGAGGCCCAAGGTAGGGCCGCTTTTTTCATCTGCAACCGCAAAGGTGACTCCTTTCCAAGGAGATCTCAGAGCGGGAGGGACCACTCAGATTCTAACACCAGCACGGGTACCAAGGCTGCATCAGCTACCGGCCGCCAGGCTGAAGGGTCACTAGATCCTACCGGGGACATTGCTGAGGGACCGCAAAGTTCTTTTACTGGGTGTCCACCAGAGGGGCTACGCCCTAATACCAGACAGATGTTTGAGGGGGCCCCTGTACACAGCAGTACCAGCAGCACAGCCTAGGGCACAATGCCTACCAGGCCTCGTCCTGAGGTGCAGGGTAGGCCTCAAGCACCACCACCAAGTGTCTTAGAGGAGGCCGGGCCCAGCACGGCAAGCACCACGGCGCAGGCATGTGGCATGCAGCCCGACAAGATGGCCACCGTGCAAGACAAGATGGCTGCTCGTCCAATACCGCCCCTTGGTGAGGAGCAGGTGGGAGAACAAGTTTCAAGGTGGGACTGGCCTTCACCAGGTACGTGGCCTACTGCATATACTTCAGTGTTGCAGGGCAGATACACACCACAGTCAACAAGGCAGAGTACGCCCAGACCTCAGCAACCTCATGGCCCTACTCCTACACCACCTAGCGCCCCATTGGCCTGTGAGGACAGATTCTTCGAAAAATTCCTCACGCTTATAGGCACCATCCTTCATGATGTGATCAGGGACATGCTACCTCCTGTCCTGCCCCCGGCACCCATAGTCATTCCTCCTCTGGCTCCAGCGGCTCGGGCCCTCGTAAAGCCTCTGCTGCCCACGCCGGCCCCCGTGGTTCTGGCTCCTCTGCCTCCTGCACCACAGGCAGTTCCATACCAGCCTTTGCAGCCACCTGCGGCCCTGGTTGCCACGCCTCAACCTGCGGCACCCAGTATGCTTCCTACGGTCCCTGACCAGCCGGACACCCTGGTGGACACAGACGAGGAGGAAGACCCAGACACGCCGTCTTCAGCCAAGGCTTTCCATGATGGACTTGCAGGTCTTGCTGAATACTTTGGGCTTCCACAACCCGAAGTTGAACAACCACAGGCGGGGAGACGCCTCAATGCCAAGTACAGGCAATTGGAGGGGGATACACTCTTGCTGTCGGCACACCCTCCACCGCACTCTTTGGTGATTGCCACGGCCTCCTCTACTCTAAGCCTCAGTCTTCATCGGCCACCTCGTCTTCGGCCCTGCTAGGCAAGGAGGAGAAGATCTTGGAGGCATATGGAAAGACGGTCAATTCCAATGCCTCGCTGCACCTTCGTCAGGTGAATGCGGAGGCCATGCTTTCAGCCGTTAACCAGAGGCTTTGGTGGGAAATAGCTGATTTCCTGCCGGAACTTCCAGTACACAGTCAGGCACACTTCAAGGTGGGCTGGCAGAAGCATAGTTGGTGGCCCAAGACATCATGGAGTCCACAGTGGCGCATATAGACCCCTCAGGCCGTGCCATCTGCATCGCCACCGACATGAGAAGGACTGCCTGGCTGCAGGCTACCAAGTTTAACTTGGATGTCCAGGAGCGCATATTGGACCTTACATTCGAGGGTAGCAACCTCTTCCATTCCACCACCATTTTCAGTGATTGCCGAGACCTCATCTACTCTAAGCCTCAGTCTTCATCGGCCACCTTCGGTGATTGCTGCAGCCTCATCTACTCTAAGCCTCAGTCTTCATTGGCCACCTCGTCTTCAGTCCTGCTAGGCAAGGTGGAGAAGATCTTGGAGGTGTATGGAAAGAAGGTAAACTGCAATGCCTCTCTGCAACTTCGTCAGGCGTATGCATATGCCATGCTTGCATCTGTTAACCAGAGGCTTTGGTGGGAAATAGCTGACTCCCTGCCGGAACCTCCGGTACACAGTTAGGCATGCTTCAAGGCAGGGCTGGCAGAAGCAAAGTTGGTGGCCCAAGACATCATGGAGTCCACAGTGGCACATATAGACACCTCAGGCTGTGCCGTCTGCATCGCCACGGACATGAGAAGGACTGCCTGGCTGCAGGCTACCAAGTTTAACCCGGATGTCCAGGATTGCATATTGGACCTTAAATTCAAGGGTAGCGACCTCTTCCATTCCACCACCAATGAGGAACTTGATAAGAAGAAGAACAGTTCCAAGACTGCGAAATCCTTATTTATCCTCACGAAGTCCACGGCCAAGACATACACCCGGACGCACCAGCTTTCCGACAAGGGGCGGGTCTTCGGCGGCATCCGGGGCTTCCAGGAATGAAGGTCCAGGCAGCCGGACCGGTCTCCAAGACAGCACCGCCACAGACAGCACACATTGGGGAATAAGGGATACATTCCGTCCCCCTCCTCAGCCCCAGCCTCAGAGGGAAAGAAGGCATGGCATTCCCTCCGGGTCCACGTTTCTCCGGTGCGTGAAGGGCAGTCTTGCCCTTCACGCACCCTATTGGCGCCTGAGGTTCGCAGACCCCTGGATTCTGTCCGTAGTGTCCATGGGCTACTGTTTTCAGGTACCACCCCTCTCCTCTCTCCTCCCCTCCACTCCCACAGGTTAGGACAACTACTCTTTTGGCAGAAATTAGATTGCTCGTAAAGAGCCAAGCAATGGAAGAAGTTCCGACCTCCCAGCGGGGCTTGGGTTTCTACTCCAGGATTTTCACCATACACAAGAAGAACCAGGCGGGCCGGAGAGTTGTATTAGACCTTTCCACCCTGAACCGTTCCCTCCCTCTTCAAAAGCTGAAGATGGTTACCCCAGCGCTTATTGCAGAGACACTGTGCAAATGAGATTGGATGTGCTCCCTAGATCTGAAGGATGCGTACCTACACGTCCCGATTTGGCAGCCTCATCGGTCCTTCCTGGGGTTCAGGATCATGGGCTTCCATTTCCAATACAAGGTTCTACCCTTTTTGCCTCAATTCAGCCTCTAGGGTCTTCACCAGGCTTAGGAATGAAGTGGCAGCCCTTCTCGGGGCCCAGGGTCACCATGTCTACCCGTATCTAGACGACTGGCTCGTCGGGGCGAGTTCCCCCGAAGCGGTCCATCACACCTCCTCCGCCCTCATGAATACGCTACACGAATTGGGATTGTCCATCAATCTGAAGAAGTCATAACTGCAGGCGACGCAGAGTCTGGCTTTCCTGGCCCTCATTGGGACACAAGCTCCGAGAGTGTTTTTCTCTCAAAGGACAAAATCACTGCTATCAAGTGGGCCACGGGTTATGTTCTCAGCAGAGTGGTGACCTCAGCATGGTGGTACCAGCACCTCTTGGGTATCATGACGGTATTGTCTACTGGCAGTGCCTTACACAAGGCTCAAAATGAGAAGATTACAGCTGCACTTTGCAGTTTCATGGAGTCAGGAGCGGGGTTCCCAGGTGTAACTCGTCAGCATTCCTCCCTTTATCCACCAGGACCTTGTCTGGTGGAGCACGGACTGCATCTTGCGGATAGGCAGACCCTTCCTGCAATCAGCGCCACAATTTACCATCACTACAAATTACTTCTTGGAGGGCTGGGGGCTACCCTGGACAAACGCAGCGTCAATGGAGTCTGGTCCCTTCAGGAACAGGAGGCCCATATTAATTGTCTAGAGCTCAAGGCAATCTAGCTCGCTCTCAGGGCCTTCCTAGTGCTAATCAGTGGCCAGGCGAACCTCATTAAAACAGACAATTCCATCAGCATGTATTACGTCAACAACCAGGGTGGCACCAGGTCTCCTCCCCTATGCAGCCTGGCTGTCAGCATTTGGAAGTGGGCTCTGGAGAACAACGTTCACTTAAGGGGAAATCCACCTCCTGGGTGAGTCCAACTTGAGGCAGACAGACTCGGCAGATTGGGGGCAGTCAATTACGAATGGCAACTGAACGTTCAGAACCTTCAGGGGATCTTCAACAGGGTACAACATCCGTTTATAGCGGGACGTTTTTTCCGTAGGGTTTTTTACCACAAATTGTTTTTTTTTTGGGGTGGGTTAGAAAATTATATATATGGGATGTGGGTCTCTGGGAATAGATAAAACTGAAAGAGAATGGGTGGTTGGGGGGACGCCCCCAAAAATAATGTAAAAAAGAATTCGATGGGTTTTTCCGTTAAAAAATTCACAGTAAAAACCCTGCGAAAAAACATCCTGCGATGAAATGACATGGAACCGTTCAGCAGATGGGGGCCGCCCCAGGTGGATCTCTTTGCCACCTGGTACAACAGGAAGTGCCACCAGTTTGCGTCCTGGCAGTGACAAGACCTAGGCTCCCAGGGCGATGCTTTACAGTTACAGTGGAACAGCATGAACGTATATGCATTTCCGCCCACTCCCCCGGTCCACAGGGTGGTCTGCAAGATAAGGGAGTCCTGACACCTCAGCTATCATTCTGATAGCGCTGTGGTGGTGGGCGAGACCATGGTTCTCGGAGCTGCTCAGCCTTTCGGACCAGCCTTTGATCCACCTTCCATTGGGCGCAGCTCCTCTTCTATCGCAGCAGGAAAGTAGGGTTCATCCATCCCACTCCACAGAAGTTAGCCCTCGCAGTGTGGTTGCTGATCATGTCACGTTGAAGCATCTGCATCTGTCGCAGGCGTACCTAGACATCATACAGGGTGCTAGGAGCAATGCTACAAGGAGCCAGTACAAAAGCAAGTCGTCTAGGTTTTGCCACTGGGCCGAGTCTAAGGAGGTAGATCCTCTTACTTGCACGCTAGACGACGTGCAGTCCTTCTCTGCACACCTTGCCCACTCAGGGGTTCAAATACACACCTGCCGCACATACCTGGCAGCCATCAGAGCTTACCAGAACGTGGAGGAGGATGTTTTCCCTTCCTCCAACCCAGTTGTTAAGAGACATTTGGCGGGCCCCACCAGGCTCTACCTGCCTATCAAGCCACACCCTGTGTGGGATGTCAAAATAGTGTTGGGCACCTTGGTACATAAACCTTTTGTCCCAATGGCGTCCGCCCCGACATTAGACTGGTCACCATTAAGACAGTCCTCTTGGTGGACTTAAATCTGCTTGCTGTGTCAGTGAGATCCAAGCTCTTGTGGTTTCCTACACTACCTTTCATAGGGACAAGGTGGTCCTTGGAACGAATCCCGTATTCTTGCCTTACGTAGTCTCTTCGTTCCTCCTAAATGAAGATAGTATTACCCACTTTTTTAGCAGAGCCCAAGGACGAGCCTCAGAGGGTCCTGCGCTGTCTGGATGTTAGGTACGCTCTAAAAGTCTACCAAGATAGACAAAGAGCTACTGCAAATCTGAGGCTGAGGCCAGGATATCAGGCCATGTATCAAATGTCCATGTGGACTCTTATTACGTGGGGATGACAACTAGGAAGGCAAAAACAAGATGGACTGAACACAAGTCTAATATCCGCACCAAGAGTCAGAAATCTCCAGTTGCAGTCCATTTTGTTGAAGCATGCCATACTGTTGCACAGTTAAAATGTGTTATCCTAGAGCAAGTAACATCAGGTAGCAGAGGGGGAGATGTGCAACTTAAACTGTCACAACGGGAAATCCTATGGATTGCACTTTTGGACTCATTGAGCCCCCGAGGCATGAACACTGAGTTTGATTTAATGTATTTTGTGTGAGATTCCAACATATAGCTATTGTGTTTTGCATTTGCAAATTGTATTCATACTCTATTCATACAATTGAATCCCATGCTGCCTTCCGCAAGGCACTAAAAACTAGGCTTTTTGTCTAGAGGGCTTCCCTTTGTATGATCCCTGTCATATGCTCCTGCATTGAATGATACACTGTATAATACTGTTATGTAACTGTACCAACCAAAGCCAACGTTATATACTTTTTGGGCCCCTTATTGTAACCCTCAAGTAAGCCTTCTTAAGTATCCTTGACAGCGCCTCTATGCCTGTGGGCTGTAGCGTGCTCTACAAATGCAAAAAATAAAAATAAAAAATCTATGCACTATCGTCTTTAACCATTGTCCACTCAACTTTATGCTTGATTTACTGTTAAGATTGTGTGCTTGACTTTTCTCTGTACCTGACTAAAGCTTCACTGCTGAGCTGGAATTGCCTTCTGGCCCCGTGACACTATGAATGTGGATAATTGACATGTATATGATTAACACGGTTAGGTTGGATAGCTGACGTGCTTCTGTGAAATATTTCATTTATGTACCATTTGATTAAATAGGTTAGAAAACCTGTCACCACCCTATAGCGGCTTTTGCGCGACCTTTCAGAAACCCCACCTTTACGATTATTCAAGATTGGTGCGTCATGGGGGCACGCCGCGGATTGTGTTGAACCGCGCTAGTGCCCCCATGCGCACCACCCACAACTCATCTACTTAGTTCCTTATTGGGTATTTACACACGATACCTTAGGAACCAGAACTGTTACATGGATGGTAGAGCACTAAGGGTGCTTCTGTAGGCGAATGCGAGATCCAAAACACAAGCGTTATGCTTGTTTACATGTAGAGTTATCTCCATGACAACACCGCTCTCACTGAGAGCCCACACCAAGATGGCCGTCGCCCGACGTCCTCGTGCGCATGCGCCATGTTGCCGGGACAACTTTGAACGCTGTTCAGTCGTGCCGCGCTCATTGCAGCGGTCAGTGCGGTTTGAGAAGCTCCGCGAGTAGGTGAGTGTCCCGAGCATTAGCAAGTCACAATGCGGTTAGATACAGTGCAGGAATGTGCGCTCTGCAATATGGGGAGGAACATGTTGAATAATGGTCAGATACCACTTCCTTGACTATATGCCGATGACCAGGCATTTACTGGACTTTGGTCCTGTGCCGTATAGTCCATGAATATTACACAATGAAGGAGTGGGTGCACTTACCAAGGTAAGGCTATCTCCATGAGGATTCCCATGAACAATATGCTTAGTTTATTTACTTTTTCTAGGTTTTCTGCCGACCGCGCTATGCCGCCTCGCAGTCTCCAGTGACCACTACCAGAAGACTGGGTGAGTGTACGGGTGTCATTAATATTATGCTACTCATTTTTTAGCTGCTTTTAAATAGATCAGACGGTACTTACTTTGCTCATTTTCACATTTATTTTGGATAGGTCGAAATTCGGACCTCACCAGCCCCCTGGGAGAGGTTAGTGGCATTTGCCTCCCTTTTCCGTTTTCTTCAGTTTAGCCAAACTTTAAGCTATTACTAAAAACTAAAATATATGTCCATTTGAATTCTCCACAGGTACAGAATTAAGGAAATTCTCCACTACATTAAGCTTACCTTGTATAGGAACAGTGAAGCCCCTACCCGGAAGATGGATCTTTGATCCGAAACGCGTTGGTTATTTGTTAAATTCATAAAGGGCTTTTCTGGTGGGAGTTGACCATTCTATGAGACAGATGTATCTAATGATCTTTGTGAACACCTAAATAATTTTGTATTTACTGCCATGTTCACTTTACGTTAGAAGTGTTATGTAAATGGGCAATCAGGTTGTTAATTTGATATTGTTTAAGGTTGAAGAATTAAAATGAAATGATCCTCAGGATATTGATTTGTATGCTTGATCTATTGAAATACACATTGTTCATTGAAAGACTTGTTGAAAATTGTATGGAAGAACCACTCTAATTTAGAAGGAGAATTTATGAATTCATCTGCACAAATCGGAGCCCCCACGGGCCAAATTTAGAAAGCTAACGAATTAACATAGGAACTTTAGTTCCATTAGGAGTGCATTTGGGGTTACTGGGTAGCAATACACAGTTCTGGTTTTGTTCAGGATATCAGGCTTCTAAAGCCTCCATACCAAGGTGGATAGTTGCAGCCAACACAGAAGCCTATGAAGGGCGCACAGGCCACTTCTGGCAAATGGGCATGTACATGTTATCCGAGACAGGGCCCCGGCAGTCACGTTCCAGAGGCATGTTCCTTGGCAGATCATCAGCAGGACAGCCACTTGGGACACTCCGTCGGCCTTCTGCAAGCACTACTGTCTGGATCCTGGCTCTAGGTCAGAAGCAGCATTTGGACTGCCTGCATTAAGAAACTTGTTTTCTTAAGGAAGGTCACCTCTCCACCCTGGAGCTACATTCAGTTGTAATCGCCCATGCAGTATGGAGGAAAGAGGACGGGACATAGGGGTCATTTTAAGTTACTCACCGTAGTGACTAACATACTCCTAGTCCATAGTCCCCTTTCCTCCACATGTCCCACCATCCTCCCCCTAATAAAACTGGTGTCATTAGGCAATGGTAATATTGTCAACGCATCATTGGGGACTGAGGAGTGCCACTGGTGGGTGGAGTCACGGGAGCTCATGCTCCCAGGGTCGCAGCCTACCGCGCCTCTAAATTTAAAGGGGAAGTAAAAACATTTCTGGTGAAATAGGTTCTGTCTCCCATCCCTAGTGAGGGACGCCCATACGGTATGGAGGAAAGGGTACTATTGTCTAGGAGTATAGTAGGTAACTTATAATTTTCGGGCTCTGCTTTGTTGTAGGAGCCAAGTACAGTACCACAGCGGTAATCGCTCCTCCCCACCTTGGTTATCAACGCAGGAGAGCCCCGGGAACCTCCAACACACTGTGCGGGTTTGATCACCCTTAGTTCCTGGTCTTCGGTTTCTTACTTTCCAAGGCTCATGAAAGTAACAGTCTTTAGAGATCACGGTTCTTCCCACCTTGCGACTCTCTGTGGTCTTGCCATCTTTCTCCTTGAACTAAACTGCCATCTTGGAACTGCTGTTTGCTTGTGTGGTTTGCCTTGCTCAGAGTGTGCTTTCATGCTCCACCTTTTATCTCTGTGAGAAAGAGTGATAGAAGTCGGTGTGTGTAATAATCCGTAATTGCCTGACCTTGCCTGTCCATGGTGTTGGGACTTGTCAGGTAAGCGGCTCTGGTGTTAGTCCATTGTCGCTCATGGAGAACTGTCCCGGAGAAAGTGTTTGTGTCAGAAAAGGGAGGGTTGAATTCCTAGGTATGCTACCTGGTAGGATGGGGAAAAGGTGTTAATGGGAAGGGGATACAATGTCTCACCCTACGGTGTCCCACTTCCACGCCCTGACGACCCCTCCTCCAGGTGATCCACTCACACTGGTCCACCCCCAGGAACTGGATCCAAAAGCGATGGCCAGGTCCTGGCCACCTCGATGACAGATCCCCGGGAACTAGCTGGTCAGACACCTTCAGGTTTCTCACAGAAAGTTAACATACCTGTTTCTGACACCCCCCCCACCCCGCCTGTCCTCCATAGGGTTACATTGCGTGTTCAGTCCTTGCCCTAACTCTTACCTGACCTTTGGTGGTGGAATCTGGGTTAACGATCCTTCCCTAGGCCTATCCTAGAGTGTTGGATTGAGTTGAGTACTTACCTGAACTTTACTTGAACTTTCATCTAGCTTTGTAACTGTGATGAATCCCAGAATGCCGTCACTGCTTCCGTTGGGGTTAGCCCCTTCCCATGGGCGTGGTACTAAGTGGATGGATCTCATTCACTGACGACTATCATGAGAGAACGCGCTATACACCCAACATCTACACCTCTCCCTCACTCCCATGCTCTCCACCCCTACCCTCATATCCCATATACTTCTGTAACATGCAAGAAGTAGACCGGACTGATGCAAGGAAGAATAGGGATGGCTTTCATTTAGATCGAAGCCAAGAATCTTTGAAGAGGAAGACGTGCAGAACCGCAGGGATCAATCAGAGGAACTTGCATGAACGGTCTCGTTTTTAACTGCAGACCGTACTGGAAACTGACATTAAAACTGACTCACCCAAGAGGCATGGCAGACACTTGCTGTGGAGACCTGAAGGGGGCGACCAGAATGCTGGAAGCCAAGGTGTCCCGGGGACACGCGAGGAGACTGAAAACCGAAAGGCTGGCTGGGGAAAACGGCAGCAGCGCAGCACTGCGGGACCAAGTGGTCTGGCAGAGAGAGACACGCCGAACATGTTCAAAAGCTGCAAAGTCACTGCAGCACGTTGGAAAGAGATTCAAAGCGCTGACAAGCAGGAGTGAAACATGGGGAAGCCTGCGACCGACCGGAGGGCTGCAGCCAAGACTCTAAAGGTATTTGGGTGGCTGAGCCTATGGTTGGGGGGTCCCCAGAGGATGCAAGGAGACCTAATGACAACAGTGTATGGAAAGTGGGGGAACTCCTAAGGGACATTAACATGAATATCAATAAGACACTATAACGAAGAGAGTAGTGTCTGGGACCCTTACAGGAGAAGGACATATCACGTAACAGTTACCTAATCTTCTTTGTGACAGTACTTGGAGAAAAGGCGATCCAGGGATGTCAAATATCAGAAAGAGGGTGTGATGTTGTGAGTGATTCCTCTGAACGTGTTACTTGGCAGGAAACTAAACCAAGTCTGCATATGAAAATAAGAGACTAAAGAGAACTGTGAAAGCAATGCATATAAACACAGAACTTGCAGGCGAGTAAACCAAGTCCCTGTTTGAGAATAGGTGACTGGTAGAAGGTAACCAAGTCTGCCAACCAGGGTCAGGGACTCCCCACAGTTTGGAGAAGCAT
Organism: Ambystoma mexicanum; assembly: GCF_040938575.1. Taxonomy (NCBI): domain Eukaryota; kingdom Metazoa; phylum Chordata; class Amphibia; order Caudata; family Ambystomatidae; genus Ambystoma; species Ambystoma mexicanum. Next base: position 312,848,468 of record NC_090921.1, read on the forward strand.
TCACAGCACTCTTCTTCGTCGCTGTACCTGGTAGTAATAGGAAATAGGTTTATCATCCGGGGTCTGGCATCCAGAGAGACAGAAGAGAGAAGCCAGCAAAAGGAACGTTGGGGAAAGTAGACACTAACCCACCAATTGGGAACTGTGTCATAACCCTGAGGAAAACTGGGGAAGGGAGACATTTCCCCCCAGTGGAGATTGAACTTTTAGAACTTTCAAACCAAGAACTGCATTTTATCCAGAGAAAGGTAGACATTGTTCTGGAAACAGGAAGATGTATTTTGTTTATTTAGTTTAGCACAAAGTGTGAGGGACAGAAATACAATTCTTACATGGGACTTTGTACTTTTGCTTGGACACCCTGACTGTGACATTATTATTTTAGTTGAGGCAGGTAAACCCCTTATAGCGTTAGGGCACGATAGGGGTTTCTTTTTGTTTTTCTGCTTGAGTAAAAGTCTCAACCATCAGGACCACTCTGAGTCAGAGTCTTACTTCTGCACCCTTTACTGAAAACGTTTATTAATCATCACCACTGGCACTACTATTCCTATTAAAACCTACCTGAAGAGCTATATGCTTCAGAACAGGTGACTTTTGGCACAATGCGCCCCAAACCATCATAGGGTTGGACTTTATAAGAAGTATAGAATCTGTTCCGTGTTGATTCCAAGAGTTCTTTCTATTCTTATGCTTCTGAGCTACTTACATGTGTTGCACTGGTCATTGTATCAAATGCTAATCTATCTCTGAATGCATACATCTGCTTTATTTATTTTTTTTAAATTTCCATTTTATTGGTTTTGTAAAAGTTCGACAGACAACTACATTCAATTTTATTTTTAAGTGTTTTTATTGGCATTTGCAATCATATACATAGCAGTAGAGCACGAAGTGTGCTTTATATTATTGACCATGTGTCGTGTCTGCCAAGAGAACAACAAATAACAACAAACTAACAAACAAAATTAACAGTAATAACAACTTTGACTGTGCACTCCCATGGAATCGTGACGTGGTTTTTATTCTGCGTGTTTGGCCCAGGGCCGGAGCCACCCCTCTTCGTGGCCGTTTCAGGGCACGGCACTTGGAACGCACTCGGGCTCATCAGTCTGATCGTGGTATTTTACCTGGAATTTGTGTCCTGTTGGGCTGTTCAGGGGGGCTTGAAATCGGTCAAGAAGATCATGTCCCTCATGAGGGCTTTCCAGGACTCCAGTGTTGAGCTCACGTCATCCCCGCCTCTGTTGTTTCCCTCCCCCCAGGCCCTGGTTTCGGCCATGGTCCATCTTTCCATTTCCCTGATCCAAGGGCCGTATCTGGGGCCTGCGGGCGATTTCCAAGCCATCGCTATTGTTCTTTTCACAAGAATGGATGCCATGTCCATGAGCTTCACTAGATGTTTGATTTTGCCAAGTCTCGGGTGGGTGCCCAGGAGACACTCCTTAGGTGTCCATTCATACCTTTCCAGTCCAGCTCTCCTGCAGGTTCGCTCGGCAGCAAGCCAGAGCTTCTGGGACCTGGGGCAAGCCCAGAACATGTGGATCAAGTCAGCTTGTTCGGAGGAGCACCACGGGCATGTCGAGTGGATTTTGTTGTTGAAGGTGGCTATCCTGTGCGGGGTCATGTAGGTCCTGTAGAGGACGTTCAGCTGGATCATCCTAAACCTGGCGTTCCGTGACACCTCCTTCGGGTACAACAGGGCTCTTGCCCATTCCTCCTCCGTGATTTCAATCCCCAAGTCGGTCTCCCACTTCTCTTTCAGGCGCGCTCTTCTGGGGTTAATTCGGTCGTTTATCTGGGCGTAGAGCCTCGATGTCGGCTTCCAGCCGTCGCTCAAGTTATACATCTCCTGAACAAGGGGGTGGGTCTCTGGTTCCTCAGGCCATGTGTTCCATTTGGTCTTGGCTACATGCCTCACCCTCTGGTAAAATAAGAATTGTCCCGAAGAGAGTCCGTCCTTTAGTTGCAGCAAATCAAAGTCCCTAAAGGCTCCTTCGTCAAACATGTCTCCCCATGTGTAGAGGCCACAAGTCTCCCAGTTCCTCATTACTGGAAGGTCGGTGGGGGTCCTGCACACGTCTGTCAGCATGGGGATTTCGGGCATGTACGGGTGATGGAGGCCTAGTAGTGTTCTAACCCTGTTCCAGACCCGCCTCCCCAGGGTTACTATCATGGGCGGGTCAGGAGGGCCCATCTGCGAGCCCCATATTATCTCCTTAGGGTGCGTAGGCGAAGGAGGCCAGTCTCAGCAGAGGGTTCATCTGAGAGCCACTTTGTTACGTGTGTTAGTTGTGATGCGAGATAGTATCACTGGAAGTCGGGTAGTTGGATGCCGCCCTCAGTGTGGGGGAGCGTGAGGATGTTCAGGGCGAGCTTGTGTCTGGATTGACCCCAAAGAAAGTCCCTGACCAGAGATTCCAGTTTCCTGAAGAAAGGCGGGGGGATGTAGTGAGTGATGTTGGTGAAATAGTAGAGGAATCTTGGGAGTATAATCATGTTGGAGATTGCAGCTCTACCCATCATTGAGAGGGGGAGCTTTGACCAGAATTTAATGGACCTTCGAACCCCGCACATTGCTGCTTCGGTGTTGCGCTCGTGGGTGGAGGCTGGCGTGTGCATGATGGTTAAACCCAAGTAGCGGAAGGCCTCCGGCTGCCACTGGATCCCCATTCCGGGTAGTTCCTCTGTGTCCAGTCCTCTGAGTCCCACAAGGGGGAAGAAGCATGATTTCTGTCTACTAAATTTTATCCCCGAGTATTTGGCGAAATTATCGAGGACGTCCAGTGCTGTGGGAGCAGTTTCTCGGGGGTTCCTGAGGTATAGAAGGACATCGTCAGCATATAAGGAAATGATGTTGTATGTTCCGCCAATGCTGATACCAGAGTCGAACAATTGCTTCCTGAAATAGATTGCCACTGGTTCCAGGCCCAGGATGTACAACATTGGCGATAGAGGGCACCCTTGCCTGGTTCCTCTTTGGATGGGCCATGCGCTTGATACCATGCCACCAGTCTTCACCCGGGCCACCGGGTTATTGTAGAGTATCTCGACCCATCGGATGAAGTGTTCCCCTAGGCCAAACTCTCTCAGGGTCAGGATCAGCCATTCCCAATATATCGAATCGAAAGCTTTTACAGCGTCGAGCGAGAGTACCGCTAGGTCCTCCCTGCTCTCTGCTGTTTGTGCCACAACATGTTGGAGCCTCCTCAGGTTGGCGGTGGTGTTGCGTCCTGGGACAAAGCCGTTCTGGTCTTCATGTATTAGGGACCCTATCACCCTAGAGAGCCTCTTGGCTAGTATAGTCGTGAGGATTTTTCCATCATAGTTCAGCATGGCCAGGGGGCGGTACGAGTCGCACTCATCAGGTGGTTTGCCCGGCTTGAGCATTGGTATTATGAGAGTCTCTCTCATACTGCTCGGCAAGGTTCCAGTCTCATAAGCCTCCAAATAGACTTCATGTAATATCGGGGTTAGGGTCTCCTCGTAAGCCTTATAGAATTCTGGAGTGGGGCCGTCCGTCCCGGGTGTCTTGCCGGTGGAGAGGGACCTGATCGCTTCCGATATGTCTTCTAATGTGATAGCCTCCTCCAGCCTGGCGCGGTGTTCTTGGCTCAGCTTGGGTAGTCCGATTTCATCCAGGGTGTCTCTTATGTCTTCCTCGGGGATTCTCTCGTTGTGGGCGTAGAGTCTGGCGTAATAGCCTGAGAAGACTTCATTTATTGCTAGTTGCGTCCTCTGTGTTGTACCTCCCTCGTCTTTAATCTCTTTAAGGGCCTGCCTTGGGTTCTCCCTCTTACATAACCAGGCAAGTATCCTGCCGGGCTTGTCCACTTCCTTGTGTGCCCTCAGGGTCTGTGTGGAGAAGTCGAACTTGGACAGCCTCTCCCAGGCTGTCCTGCATTCTTCCCTGATGTCCTTCAGTTTGGCTTCCCTGGCAGCGGTCGGAGGCGAAGCATCTTCCAGTTGCCTGATCTCATCCTCCTTGTCCTCCAGCTCCTTCCTCAGCTGCCTCCTGATGCCACCGGCCTCAGCTATTATCTCACCCCTCGTTACCACCTTCATGGCTTCCCAGAATGTGCTCCACTTCTGGAACGATCCTTTGTTAATCTGTACGTACTCGTCTAGTTTCTCTCTTAGGGTTTCCTTGAATGCAGGGTCCGTTAAGGTTTCGGTTGGCATGCGCCACATTGGGATAGGGGGCCGCGGGCCTCTCAGGTGAAGCTGTATCAGGAGACGAGAATGGTCCGAAATCGATCTTCCCAGGTAGCTCGCCGACTCAACCAGCGGTATCAGTGCGTTATCGACGAAAAGGTGGTCTATCCTGGTGTGTAAATCGTGGGGGGCTGAGTAGAATGAGTAGGCCCTGTCGATAGGATGCAGGACTCGCCAGGCGTCAACCAGGAACAAGTCTGCGACCGCTGTGCGGAGAGCGCGGGAGGCAGGGCCGTTGGGGGTACGTGGCGTTAAAGATCTGTCTGTGTCTTCGTTCATCACGCAGTTAAAGTCTCCCCCCCACAAGAGGGCGTCCTCCCTGTGGGGTGCAATTTTGGCGCATATCTGCCTGAGGTGGGAGGGTATGCCATGTTGCGGGAAGTATGAGTTGGCTATGCATAGCCGGGAGTTTTCAAGCATGCCCCAGATCATCACATACCTGCCCTCTTCGTCCGTCTCCATCCCCATCTGGTGAAAGGGTGTGTCAGGGCTCACCCACGTGTATACGCCGCGTGCGTACTTCGAGTAAGAGGAGCCGCTGCCCTGGCCGCCCCAGTAGTCTGCCAATTTGTTTGCGGTGTCGGATATGAGGTGTGTTTCCTGCAAGAGGGCAAACGATATCTTCTTCCTCTTCAAGTAGGAGTGTATTCGATTTCTCCGCAGGTAGGATCCCATCCCTCTGACGTTCCATGTAAATATTCTGAAGCGTGTTGCCATTGATTGGTTTTAATCATGGATGGGAGAGGCTCTCCGCCCATTTTCTGGGCTGGGCATCCGCTGCTAGGAGTCATGCTTCGATTTGCTTGCGTGGGGTGGTGGGCTCCAGTTTCCGGCCTTTGATCCTCCATAAATTGGGGGACAGTCTTCATGAGGAGTGCAGTCATAACAAAAACTGAACAAAAATAACCATAACTGGTGCACCCAGCTACTGCCAAGGGGGGGGCAGTGCTCGGGGGCTCTCGTGCTGTCTGTCCCCGTCCGGGTTTCTAGCACGAGTAGGTTCGTGCCGGCAGCTAGCCAGCACTGGTCTTGCGTGGGTGTGTGCTGAGCGCCCATGAGCGGGAGGCCGGGTGGGCCCCGTAGTCACTTGATGTCCTCAATGTAGTTTCCTCGGTAGTGATGTATACTCTTGTGATGGTGTACAGTGCTGGGTCAAGGGCAGTGGTGTCCAGGTGTCGGTCCGTCGCCCCTTGTGCTTTCGGTTCAGTTCTCGTGGGTGGGTTCAGGGGGGGCGTCCGCCAGGTTATTATGTTCCAGCCACATGGTGGCGGCGGCTGGAGTTTCCAAAAATATCGCTCTCCCCTTATGAATCACTTTCAGTCTGGAGGGATACAGCAGCATATATTTTAGATTTATTTTTCTCAATCTAGCTTTGATTGGGACAAAAGAGTTCCTTGCTCGCTGTACTGACTGCGTGTAATCAGGGTAAATGGTGACTTTCGAATTATCCCGCTCTATCTCTCCACCCTCTCTCGAAAACTTTAGGATCACCTTGCGGTCCCGGAAATTGAGGACTTTCGCTATGATGGGGCGAGGAAAGGAGCCCGGGGGGGTGGGTTTCTTCTGGAGCGATCTGTGAGCCCTTTCGATGGCGAAGCCCTGGTAGAGTTTTTCCGCCCCAATTTCCTGCTGTATTAGGGATTCTATGTAGGCCGTCGGGTCCGTGGTCTCGGCTCCTTCGGGAATACCCAGTATCCTAATATTGTTACGCCTAGCGCGGCCCTCTGCCTCCTCCGATCTTGCCTCCAAGTAGCTCACCTTCCTCCGGAGGTCCGCCACCTCAGCCTTGAGGTCTTGTGTGTCCTCGGCAATGTCCTTCTGGATGGTTTCCATGTTGGTGACACGTTCCGTCAGATTGCGGGCATCTTGTCTTATGAGTTGGATGTCAGCCTTCACCTCACCAATTTTCGTGTCAATAAATGTCCTTAGGGCAGCAATCGCCTCAAGTACCTGGTTGTCCTTGTCGCGTTCCTCTGGGCTGGTCTAAGGAGCTGTACTTTTAGGCGTGGACTGGGCGCCCGGGTGGGGTTTCGGGGTGACGAAAGGATCCATAGTGGCATTCTTGGCCTTGCCCCTTGAGGTAGACATTACAGAGTCTCTGGTCCCCTTTGCCTGTTGTAAGTGTCCGGTCGTGTGGCTCTCCCCAGCCTGCTCTCCGTGCAGCCCACGGGGGGGCGCCTCAGCAGGTTAATCCGCCTGCGGATCGACCCGCTTTGTTGTTCGGAGACGAGGGCCGACTCGTGGGGGGCGGGCAGGCCCTAGTTATGTTCGTCAGGATGGGGCGTCGGGCTAAGCCGGGGGGCGTCTTTGGTGTCTTCGATGCTGGTTCCGGAGCACGGTCCCCCGCGTGTTGTTGTAGTGGGCCTCGAGTGCCAGGTGGCCCGATATACCAGTTCAGGCCTGCCAGCTGACCATATTCTTCAATTATTTCAAGCGCGGCCGGGACCGAATCTAAGGGATCATTTAAGTGTAATAAGATATCACCGGCATATAGGCCCAGTTTGTATTCTTGATCACCAACTGTGATACATTTGACTCTACTATCTTGTCTCAATTTTTGAGCTAACGGTTCAAGGGACATTACAAATAATATCGCTGACAGTGGGCAGCCATGCCTCGTCCCCCTTTCCAGTGGAAACCATTGTGAGTAACCACCATTCACCACTACTGAAATTGTGGGGGAGGTGTACAGCGCTTTGATGGCGCGACAGAGTTTTGGCCCTAACCCGTTCGTGACCAATACCTTTTCCAAAAATTCCCATGACACCCTATCAAAGGCCTTCTCGGCGTCTAACGACAAAAGTGATGGGTCCCCTCACCATGTGCCTCGTGGAGTAAGTGAAGTGTTTTTCGCATAGTGTCCGCGCCCTGTCTCCCAAGAACGAAACCAACTTGGTCAGAATGTATTAACGTAGGGGGGTGTGTTTTAAGCCGGGCCGCTATGACCGTGGCATAAATATTCGATATTGAGGAGAGAAATGGGACAATGGGAGCTGCAGTATTTAGGATCTCTACCCTCCTTCGGAATGACTGCAAGGAGGGTTTGAGAGAAGGATGGAGGAGCGCGACCTGTGTCGAAGATGTGGTTGAACAGAGATGCAAGAAAGGGGGCATTGAAAGTGGAGAATGTCTTATAGAAACCAGGCGTGAATGCCTCATCTCCTGGAGCTTTACCTGTCTTCAAGCGCTTTATGGCTTCTACAACTTCCTCCTCTGTGACGGACACATCTAGGGAATCGGCCTCCGTGAGTGTGAGTGAGGGGATCCGCACCTCCTTGAGGTACGTGTCTATGCTTCCCGCAGGAGGGGGGGGACACTTACATATAGATCTTCATAGAAGAAGGCAAATGTTTCTTGTACATCCTCGGGCAAAGTCACTGTCATGTCTATGAGGGTGCCATCCGTCTTTTCGATAAGTTCAACCCATCTCTCCGCCTTCTGTGCACGGAGACGAGCCGCCAAAAGGGCATCCGCCTTGTCGCCCTTCTCATAATATTTTTCTTTAAGGTATTGTAGGGTCTGGGCAGTTTTGCCCGCGATAAGTATTTTCAACTCTTCTCTAAGTAGTTTAGCTTCTGCAATATACTTGGGTCTTTCAGATGGGGAGGACTGTGTCTGGCTCTGGGCCTTACACAGCCTTTCCCTAATGCCTTTCTCTATCAAGGCACATTCTTGGTTTTTCTGGGCTCCTTCCCTTATAAGCACCCCCCTCCAAGTTGCCTTATCCGCCTCCCATACGGATGTCTTCCCTACCTCCCCTGTGTCATTAGAAGCGAAGAACTGCTCGATCTCGGTTTCCAAAACTTCCTTGAAGACCGAGTCAGCCCACAAGGAGTCATTACATCTCCATTTGGTATTCCGGGGAGCCAGGTCGTTCCAAAGTATATCCACCATAACCATATCATGATCCGTCCAAGCAGAGGGGTATATAGTTGCCGCTTGCAAAGTGTGCAAGAGGCCATCTGAGATGAAGATGTAATTGATACACGTGAGCGTGTTGTGGGGGAGGGAGTGGAAGGTGAAGCCTCTGTCCGTCGGGTGCAAGTGGCACCAACTGTCTACGAGACCATAAAGATTAAGGGTTAGTTTAATGTATGCTTCGTTCTGCGTGTTGGGTGGATCTGCCACGTCAGCTTTAGTTGTCTATCCTTTGAACTGTCCATCCACGTGTTTAAAATCCCCACCGAGAACTATGTGCCCCCTGGCCATGCCGAAAACCTTCTCACTGATTTTGTGGAGGAACCTATTTTGCCCTTGGTTAGGCGCATAAAGCGTAGCGAGATTAAATGTTGTGCCCCATATGCTTCCCACGACTATGAGAGCCCTCCCCTCCCTGTCCATCCATTTGTCAAGAATTGTCATCCTGAGGCCTTTGCGGATTAAGATCCTCACTCCCGCTTTTTTTGAGATACCCGAGCTCCAGAAGGAGGGTCCGATCTCCCGTGCTGGGATCACTCTCTCCTCACCCTTTCGATATCGCGTTTCTTGGAGGAATAGAATATCTATATTTGATCTCCTGAATTCCCTGGCGACCATGGATCTCTTTGTGGGGGAGTTCAAACCCTTGACATTGAGTGTGCAAATGCGTAACGTGTCTTTATAGAGTGTAGTTGCCATCTTGAGCTTTGGCTAAGTGTATATGTAGCCAGTTCATCTGCTTCATGGCCTGTGTCATGTTTGATGTTGCAATGTGTAGTTCGTATTCTTCAAAATGGGTCACAGCTAGTCCTACGGAGGACAAACTGACCCATCCAATACGTATAACGTCCCTTTATGTGTCCAGATAGGGTTTTCGTGCCCCTCAGGTCTGTGTCGTGACAAAGTATGTGTTTCCCACCCGCCCAACCCTCACCTCCCCCCCGGTCCCCCCTACGTTTGGCGCCCGACCCGTCTGGGTTAACATCACCCAGTCGGTCTCGGACCACCAATGGAGACCGCGAAACAAGCGGTCCTATCTTAATATAGACATCAATAACATTGAGCCCCCAACTAGGTGCTCGTAACTCATCAACAAACCAAAAACAAAAACTCTGACCCCCCAAAGACATTGTTCCAACATAAGCGTTACCTCATGTTTCCTTCTGGGCATCCTAAACACACACGGTCAAGTTCACCATTCGCACGAAATGAGTAACACATTAGAGTCTAAAGGTGCGACCAGAGAATCGGGCACATCATTGGTATATGTTATACAAGAACCCTTCAGTCTGATGCACCCTCATTGCATCTCTCTGCCACGGGCAGCGCCCACTCGAACAGCTTCAACCGGGTCACTCACCACAGAATTTGTTTGCCCCCAGCAACCTAGCATGCCAGTCTGGTGGCTAGATTACTGTTCCATGTCCTGTGAATTGTTCATTCTCCGAAATTTCCTGGAGCCTTGGATCCGTCTGCGCCGCGGGCCTTTAGTGTGCCATTCACCTTCCTCCCTCCTCTACTCTCCATGGGAGGGGCTCTCCTCCTGGGTACCCAACATGTCAGATATGCAGTCTGCAATGTCCTTTTCCGAAACCAATTTCACTGTTGAACTCTCCCACTCAAAGGTGAGTGAGAATGGATAGCCCCACCGATACCTGGTGCCTTTATCCTTCAGCATTTTCGTAATCAGGGAGCATTTCTTCCTCATTGCGAGCGTGAGCGATGATAGGTCCTGGTAAAGCGAGATGGTAGCATCGCCGAGAGTAAGCAACGAAGCGTGTCTGGCTTTATCTAAAATCCTGGCTCTGTCCGCATAGTTGTGAAACCTAGCCAGGACCGAACGCGGACCTCCTGGCCTGCATCCGGCTCTGTGGATGCGATCAAGTTTGGGTTCATCCACTGTCTCATCCTTAAAAAAGAGCTTCAGGATGGCGTGCAGGGTCTGTTTCAGGTCTAAATCAGATTCTCCTTCCTTTTCGGGGATGCCGAAGACACGTATGTTATTATGGCATTCCCTGTTTTCAAGATCGTCAACCTTGAGGCGTAATGCCTCTTCCTTGTGTTCTACTTCCGCAATGCGGTGGTCCATTTGGGCTTCCAACGTATTCAAGGAGGTTTGATTGTGTTCGACCTGCTCAAGTCTGTCCTCCATTTTGTCCATTCTCTGTGTGATTTTGCTGCCTATGTCTGCCCTCATGCTTCGCATCTCCGCGAGTAGATCAGCGACATCCGCCTTGGTTGCTGCGGCCTCAGACCCAACAGTCGACATCTTAAGGTCAATAGGGGACTTCAGAGTTTCGTGGGTTGGTGTGAACTTTTATTTTGCCAATCTGTCCTTATGGTTCATGGGCGGCGGGGCCCCGTCGATGAAGTGGGTATGTCTCAACAATGCGTCAGAGGTCAGCTCTGCCAGGGTGGGCGCTTGAAGGTATGAGCATATGTGCGAGAGCAGAATGCCGTGTGAGAATCCAATATCCAATGTTCTCGTACGCTCCGTGTATTTACCTTCAATTCTGTTCCCGGGCGGTCCCCAAGGAGAGGAGTCCACGCACAGCCTCTTCAGTCCACCCTCATGTGCGCGGCCCAGCCCAGGCCCAATGCCCAGTGTAGTTAGTTTCAGTAAGCCTCAGGGTTTGAGTGGGGGGCCGAGGAGGGCACACGCCCTGAGAAACAGCAGCCCAACCCTCAGCCCTCTGCTACCTGGAGAAACCTGCCCAGGGCCTCCTCCCGTATCTCCGGTACTCAGAGCACTGCCGTTCGTTCCACCTATGCCACTGGGGGGAGGGCGGATCACCACGGGCACCTCAACAGCCCCAGGCCTCACTCACCAGTCGATTCATCAGCCAAGTTGGAATCCAAAAGGGGGCTCGGCGCACACGGCGAGAAACAGGAACAGCTCAAGCAAGCGGGGTGAAGAGAGGTGATACCGCGTCACCGTAGGACAGGAGTGTCTCATGGGCCTGATCCAACGCCGCACAGGATCCGGCGACCAGACGATCCTCGTCCGGGCCTCAAGTTTACGAACCTGGAGGCCGCGGGACAGCTGGATGGGCCTGCGGGAGGAGATATGCGTGTACTTTAAAATGGGCCCCAGCAGCGATGTGGGTTGGAGCGCTCTCCCCGGTGCCGCGTGTATCATGGCTCCGCGTGTGGAGAAGACACGCAGGCCCCTCCAGCCTTCATGCTGCGCGTGGCGCAGGGGGAGTTTTCTCCGTGAAAAAGGCTCCGTTTTGCTTCGGGTTTTCTCCGGGTGGTGCCTGGACACTTCCGATGTTGGTTTTCGTCGATGAAGTAGCAGATGGGGGTCTCGTGGTGGGGGCTCAACCCACTTTTCAAGACCCTTGCGCGGAGCTTACACGGAGAGCGATACCATCCGTGCGCCCCCTGGAGGCCAACCATACATCTGCTTTATAAAGATTTTGTGTGACAATATTTGCCTAGTATTTTTATCTGCTTAGTAAGCTAAATGCCTAATAAATAATTATGTTTTCGTATACTTACCCGTATAAATGGAATTACTGGTGTGTATGTGGATCATTGTAGCCCGAGACCACTCTCAGACCCTTCCTAAGAGTAAGCCTTGCCGCTCTGCTATCTCCCCTTGATTGGGTTTGGCCCTGTTTACCATAATAGGGCGTCCTCTCAAAGCCCTCCCACCAGGTCCGATTTTGGAAATTCATCTTAACAAGTAGATTAACAAATTGCTGACCCTCCTAACAAAAAAGAAAGAGCCATCAACCAGTACAGAGGGGACTCTGAAATGTTCAGGGTTATCTGGGCGCCCTTCTTAAATGTTGAAGCTGGAAAAATAAGAAATGCTAGTAATGGCGGGCTCCCGCGCAAAAATTATTTCTCCTGTACCAAACCGGTATTCATGGCCTTTATTTCCTGGGAGACAGTATATTTCGAGGGGATTGGGTCCTCCGACGTATCCCATATCTATGGCAGGTAATGTCCCCAGCTGTGCTGCTTCGGAAAATCTTTGGCGTCTGCGTCCTGTGTCGATGACATCGATGCGCCGTCCCCGAGGACCTCCTCCGATGGCCGACGTCACCCAATGTGATAAGTAGGACGCAGGACGCCCATAACCTCAGTTCCGTTTTTTCCGCAAACGTGTTCGCTTCGTGAATCTTGGTACGCCTCGACTCATTGGAGTTGCTGTTTTCTTTCTCGGTTCGTTGAACCTGTTTGGTTGGTGTGAAGACCTGGTTGTGGCGATGTCTTTTTCATCTTCGACCCCGCGTCCGGGCTTCAAGAACTGCGGGGACTGTGGGTCCAAGATGTCGGTCATGGACTCACACGACGCCTGCCTCTGATGCCTCGGGGAGGCCCACGATACGGATGACTGTGTCGACTGCCAGTCGTTCACTTGTGAAGGCCTTGCGAGAACGCAAGAAGAAACTGTCGGTCGGTCGGGTGTCTAAGCCCCGGAAGTCGAGGTCTGCGGGGCTTTCGACCGATGACTCGAGGGGTGACTCTCTGCGTCGTCGTCGGACGTCTGGTGGTTCTTCTTCCAGGTGTCGGTCTCGCCACTCCTCCGCCTCTTCTAGGCATTCCAGGAAGCGCCGGCATAGGTCGCCTTCCCTGTCCTCTTCCGAGGACTCCGCCCATCGGCGGGTCGCTTATCCCTCCATGCAAGCAACACCAGAGGAATGGGCTTCCTTCGGGAAGCAGATGCTAGCGATTCTGGAATCGCAGGGCACCGGTCCATCTGCGCCTCCGAGTGGGGTCGGTCGGCACCGGTCGAGAGACACCGCCCGTACGCCTTCGGGCTCAGGTGGTCGGCACGGCTCGCGGGAGAGGTCCCGCTCGGACAAGGGTAGCCGTTCTCGCCATGCCCGTTCCAGGTCCCGGTCCTCGACGCGCTGTCCACCGAGGTCGTCGATTTCTCTCGAGGTTCCGTCTTCGAGGGGGTCGTCGACGCCTTCGGCGCCCAGGTTGTCGAGAGACACGCTCAGAGCTCCGGCTTCGAGGACTGTGTCGACGCTGCAGATGCTGGAGGCGTTGCAGCTGACGTCGACGCCGATTCGCTCGATGTCGACGCCTTTTCTGCCGGCGCCGACTCGCTCGGCACCCTCAACGCCTTTTCTGTCGACGCCGGCGTCGACTCGCTCGGCGCCCTCGATGCCTTTCGAGGCAGTGGTGTCGGAGGGGCCCCGTGGCACGGGGTTTGCCCCTAAAAAGGCTATGGCTAAGGTCTGGCACTGCTTTGGTCCGCAGAGGTCTTCCTCTCCCCGCCTGGAGTACATTTCAGAGGGTGATGAGGGCTCTGATGACGGCCTGGTTCCGGTTACGGTTCCGGATGACCTTATCTCGGGCCATCGTCAGTTTGATGACCTGAGGCAGTCACTGCATGATGCCAGTGGACTGGACACCTCTCCGGAGGTGGAGTTTTGTCGGCCGGAGCCTGGCACTCATGCCGATTCGTCATATCGGCGCCTTATGTCTCGGGTTACCGAGTACTTGGGTTGGTCAGTTCCCCAGGGGAGTTCGTTCAGGATGATCTCACGGACATCCTTGATCTCGGTCCAACCACTGACCCAGTTTTGCCTTTTCATATGGCTTTGCAGAGAAGGGTGGCGGCGGCTTGGGCTGCTCCGGAGAGTCTCCCGGCAGTGGGCAAGTCTTTGTCACGAAAATACCGTCCAGCCAGCAGCGACCCCTGCTACTTGTCTAGGCACCCCACCCCGGAGAGTTTGGTGGTGCAGGCGGTTACGGCCCCGGCAAAGCAGACGTCGTATCCTACCATCCCTCCGGATAGGGACGACAAACGTTTTGACGGCTGGGCGAAGAAAGTGTTTTCTTCTGGGGGTATGGCGCTTAGGCGGCCAACTCCATGTGTGCCTTGTCTCGTTTCACACACACTCTGTGGAACTGTGTTGCATTAGCGGCTGATCATATTCCCGAAGGGGACGAACGGGATGGTTTCCTTGCTATGGTTCAGGATGGCAAGGATGCCATGTGTGACGCCGTTCAGTCGGGTTTGGACTTGGCGGATTGTGTCAGCCGGTCCATGGCGGTGAGCACCGTAATGCGCAGGTTTGCGTGGTTGAGGAAGTCTGGGTTCGCTCCTGATGTGCAGTCCCGGCTCCTCAACATGCCCTTTGACGGTGAACACCTTTTTGGCAGCAAGGCTGACAAGAGCCTTGATAGGTTGCAGACCTCCAAAGCTGCAGCGAAGTCATTGGGCGCTGCAGTTCGCCAACCTCAGCCTTTTCGTCCTAGGGGACAGCAATGGAGGGGAGGTTCCTTTCGCTATTACTCATCCTTCAGTAAAGCGAGAGGAGCTAGCAGTCAAAGAGGCCATCGTAAGAGTGCCAGAGGTGGAAACAAAGGTACTCGAGGTGCCAAGGCCGCTCAGGCAGTTGCCTCTTTGCCCTCAGGCAACGCCGCAGCCGCTACCACTCAGTCATGAGGCCCGGTCCCATGGTTCGCCGGTTGGTGGAAGGCTGGCGCAGCATCTTGTAGAGTGGCAAGCCATTACTTTGGATGTGTGGGTTCTGGAGATCATAACCCACGGCTACTGTCTTCCTTTTCGGCAGAGGCCTCACGACAATCCTCCAGGGAACCTCTCTTTGAGAGTCTTGATCCGCTCCTTGCGCAGGAAATTCAAGCCCTGCTGGAGAAAGGCGCCATAGAACTGGTGCCTGTAGCGGAGAGGAACAAGGGATGGTATTCCCCTTATATTTTGATGTCAAAGAAAGACGGGGGCTGGAGACCCATCATGGACTTGCGCGGTTTGAACAAACTCCTCAGGAAGGCCAAATTCAAGATGGTGACTCTTTCTCAAGTCCTCCAGGCCCTTCAACTTCAGGACTGGTTGGTGTCTCTCGACCTCAAGGATGCTTACTTACATGTGCCGATCCATCCCAAGAACAAGAAATACCTGAGGTTCGCGGTTGGCGACTCGCACTTTCTGTTTCGGGTCCTGCCGTTTCGATTGACCTCCGCCCGAGGGTTTTCACCAAGCTCATGGTGGTGGTGGCAGCGCATCTCAGGAAAGGGGGGATTCACGTATACCCCTACCTGGACGATTGGTTGATCAGGGGGAGCTCTCCCAAGCAAGTCCTTGATCATCTGTCCGTCACCTGCCACTCCCTTCACAGGCTGGGCTTCTCCCTCAATTTAAAGAAGTCCCATTTGACACCAATGCAGCAGCTCCAGTACATCGGAGCAGTGCTCGAAACGTCCCTGGGGCAGTGTTTTCCTCCTCAGGTGAGGGCTCTTCACATTCAGCAGATGGTGCACATGTTTCAGTTTGCCCAGACTCTCCCAGCGTCTGAGTTCTTGAGACTGCTCGGCCTCATGGCATCCTGCATTCTTCTGGTGCCAGAGGCTCGTCTGCGGATGAGATCTTTGTAGTGGGCGCTCAAGCTCCACTGGTCTCAGTCCTCCGGCAGGCTGTCGGACCCTGTTCAGGTGCCGCCCTCGGTAGCCCGGGACCTTCTGTGGTGGGCCGTCGAGGGCAATCTCATGAAGGGTGCCCCATTTTGGCTGCCCTGGCCGGAGGTGACGATCGTGACGGACGCATCCCTCACGGGATGGGGAGCTCATGCCAACGAGCTGACAGTCCGCGGTCGTTGGTCTCCGTCGGAGTCCAGACTCCATATCAATCTGTTGGAGCTTTGGGCCGTCAGGCTAGCCCTGAAGACTTTTCTGCCGACTGTGCGTGGGAAGAGTGTCCTGATTCTAACGGACAACACGGTGGCCATGCACTACCTCAACAAATAAAAGGGGGGGCAGGGTCACTTCCGCTGTGCAGGGAGGCGATGCAGCTCGAGTTCTGGGCCATCCAGCAGGAAGTTTCGATCTTGGCAGTTCATCTGGCCGGAGACGACAACGAGACGGCTGACGCTCTGAGCAGGCAGAGCACGATCTCTCACGAGTGGGAGCTGGTTCAGGAGATTCTCCTGGAGAGCTTCGCCCTTTGGGGGACCCCTCAAGTGGATCTCTTCGCCTTCAGTGTCAACCGGAAGTGCGAGCGGTTCTGCTCGCGGGAATTTCCTCCAAAAGGAGCCTTAGGAGACGCGTTCGTGGTGGAGTGGTCATTCCCACTGCTGTACGCGTTTCCTCCAGTCCCCGTCATCCCGCAAGTGTTGCGGAGGTTACGGAGGTTCGGTTCCCGGATGATCCTCATTGCTCCGGCGTGGGCCCGGAGGACGTGGTACCCGGACTTTCTAGACTTGTCCATCTGCCCTCCACGTCGTCTTCCCTACCGAGACGATCTGCTCTCACGGGAGAGGGGACAGGTTCTCCATCCAGAGGTCAAATCCCTTAATCTTCACGCTTGGCTTCTGAAAGGTTGAGGTATAAGGATTGGGACCTCCCTGAAGACGTGATGGAGGTGTTGCTCTCGGCCAGGCGGCCGGTAACTAAGTCTCTGTACCGTTGCCGTTGGAGAAAGTTCAGCGACTGGTGAAGAGTTCAGAATGTGGATCCTTTTGAATGCGACATTCCCATGGTTTTGTCTTTTTTGCTTTCTTTGGCCCACAGGGGCTTGCAAGTGGGACCATTAAAGGTTACTGACGGTGCTGTCCATATTTAAGCGCTCGTCTGAAGAGTGTTCCTATTATAAGATTCCTTTAATTTCGCAGTTTTTGAAAGGGCTCACTAATGTCTTCCCTCCGTCACCTTTTTTGGTGCCAGGTTGGGATTTGAACCTTGTTCTTAAGTTTCTTATGGGTGCTCCGTTTGAGCCTTTACATTCTTGCCCTTTGAGGCTGTTAACTCTGAAAACTGTGTTTTTAGTTGCGGTTACTTCCGCTCGCAGAGTGAGTGAGTCACAGGCACTTTCAGTTAAGCCACCCTTCACTGTGTTTCACAAGGACGGGGTTGTCCTTAGAATTCGTCCTTCTTTTCTTCCGAAGGTGGTTTCGGAATTTCATTTGAGCCAGGAGGTTGTTCTTCCGGCGTTCTATCCTCCTCCACATCCTGGTAAGGAAGAGGAGAGGCTCCATAGGCTTGATCCTAGGAGAGCGTTGAGCTTTTATATCTCGCGCATGTCCCAGGTCAGAGTGGACGATCAACTTTTCATTGGTTACGCTGGAAAGCGTTTGGGACAAGCTGTGACGAAACAGACTTTGTCTCGTTGGATTATTTTAGTTATCTCCGAGTGTTACCGATTGGCGGGTAAGGACCCTCCGGCTGGCTTGCGGGCCCATTCTACCAGATGAGTGGCTGCGTCGACTGCCCCGCAGAGGGGAGTTCCTATTCGTCACATCTGTGATGCAGCCACCTGGGCTTCAGTACATACTTTTGTACGTCACTATTCCCTCGATTCCATCAGAGGGCAAGATCTGGCATTTGGCAAGGCAGTTCTCTTTTCCGCAATTTGATTGGGCATGCTAAATTTGTATTCTAAATTCTTTCCCACCTCCTTGCTTGGTACTGCTTTGGGAGTCTGTCATAGATATGGAATACGTCAGAGGACCCAATCCCCTCGAAGAACAAGTTACTTTCTTACCTGGTAACGTTCTTTTGATGGGATGGTCCGACGACGTATTCCATATCGCTCCCTCCCTGCCTTTCCCGCTGCAGAATTTCTTTTGCGATTGCAGCTTGCGTTCCGCAAGGCCTTGTGTGTCTGACTGGCAGAAAACTGGTGGCACACGTTCTGGGAAAAAACTATAACTGAGGCTATGGGCGTCGTGCGTCCTACTTATCACATCGGATGATGTTGGCAGTCGGAGGAGGTCCTCGGGGACGGCGCGTCGACGTCATCGACGCAGGACGCAGGCGCCAAAGATTTTCCAAAGCAGCACAGCTGTGGACATTACCTGTCATAGATATGGAATACGTCGTCGGACCATCCCATCGAAAGAACGTTACCAGGTAAGAAAGTAACTTGTTCATCTCTCTGATGCCCCTCTTCTCCACTCCCTTTTTGAAGAAGGGGGTGCTTCCGTCTGACTCGGTGGACAAAGGGTGCACCATTGAAGCTCTGCAGGTTCCCTAAAGGAGGACATTATCTAAAAGAATATCAACAGCATCCCTGCTGTACCATACTACCACTTGGATGCCTCTCCTTCACAATAATGTCATTGAAATGTGAAAAAGTTAAAAAAATAAAATACAATCTTGATTGGAAAAAAAAAACGCTGTCCTGTAATGGGCTTGTACTCTCTGTGCAACCATCTCATCCTTCCTTCAAGGCGGAAACATGTCTGGGATGCTTGTAGCCTCGTGCAGAAAGGATGTGACCTAGACGTTCGGGCTGGACTGCCCCCTGTGGGTTGGGACCAAGCCTCATTTGCTTATTTATGGGCTATCCCCTTCCGTAATGGCTTTGCAGGCTGAAAAACGATGGTCTGGAGGATTGCAAGGAGCTGTGCCCGTGGTTATGATTTATTCAAAACCTTCCAGCCACCCACTTTTGGTTTTGCTTCAATCATGTCTTCCTGGCCTGCTGGTTCTCAATTCATGTGCTGAATTTCTTCCTTGGGGGCGGGGCGGGGCCCGGCTCACCTCCTGGCTCATTGCATCTCCTGCTGCACCTGTGGGTTAAAATGAGACAACCTCCATAGGCTGACTGTGGTAAAATGGAAAGGGGGAAGGGGAGGTTCTCCTATGCGTTGGTCTTTTGGACCCGTTTTCTATTATGTTGCAACCCTTTTCCTCCCTCCTTCCAGGAACTTCTAATACTCTCCCGTGTTAAATTAGTCTTCTATATGGTTTTCTTGCTGTGAGGTGGCATCTATGCCTTGTCCCTTTACCGCGTGTTTTGTATACTTGCATTGTGTGTCTTAAAGTATTTATTTAACAGTAGTTTATCATCCTGCAATATTGCGTGCGTGTGTGTCTGTGTGTGTGTGTTGGCGCGCGCACAGTATGTTATGGTGTATTTCATTGTTTATGGGGTTAATTGTATTTTGACGCCAGCCCATCGACTCCTAAGAGTGCAATCTCCAGCTATTCCCCATTTAGGAACATGTTGGTACAACCGCCTGGACTCTTCACTGAAAGGCTGTGGTAAGGCTTCCCCAACATTGAATTTCACGGTCTGTTTTTCCTACCATTCTGTGCTTTTGTCTCACTGTTCACTGCTTCTCTAAACTTGTAAAAATTGCAATCTAAAAACAGTCCGCCTTCAAAGGAGCTGCTGGATGATGTACTTTTGAAAGTACAGTTTTGGTTGCAGCTATTTATTCTCAAAGGAAGTCTTGTAGATATTTCTCTGGGCTGGACAAATATGGCCATATGTGTGTTGATACTTTATCTTATGTTGCAGCAGCGAATGAGACTTTGAAGCATTCATTTATTCAGTTTCCTAATTAACATATTGTCACAGATGGCCAATACAATGCACAAAGTCTGAGGGACAGTTAAAGGGTGTTTAATAAAATTGTTATGTTCTCCAAAGGACCCTCCTACCGAGCTCGGGCATCCTTCACCCCGTTAGTGCTACTGATTGTTGACTCCTACTGTCTAGGTTCTGTCTTAGATTAGTGATGGTTCCCTAAGTGCAAGCTCACTGACTTCCTAACTTTTCGTACTCTCACCAAAGGTTAAAGTTATAATTGGGTCCTGCTTGGTAATTGCTCTGCAGGATTCAACTGGTTTCATTGTGCCCATTGTAACCTTATCCTACTACTTAACCTATAACCTACTTCCTTCGGACAGAAGATTGCCTCTTCCTGCCAATCTTATGTCCTACAGGTATTTCACTTCTCGTGTATCCTACCTCCACCCTTTGATCTGAACTCTTCTCACATTCCTACTCCCCCACAGTACTCCTACTTCTCCCATTCTACTACTACTTCTACCACACTACTACACCCCTGCTCCCACACTACTCGGGAGGATAGCTCAGGGGCAACGTGCTCGCCTTGGAAGCAAGACGACACGGAGTACCACAGGTTCGATCCCCGGGTCCGCGGTTAGAATCCTCTGGGTATTAGAGGATAGAAGTAAATAACCTATAATATCCTTTCTTTGTTCTCCACGTCCTATGGCCTTACCGGAACAACCCACACTTCCAAATTCCTGTTCCCGGTTTAAATATCCCTTCCCTGTGTGGAGATTGGCCGCCTTTCCCTACCCAATTTGTGCTCTTCTTTCCTCCCTTAGGGTGTGTATATGTAGGGGAAACTCTTGAAAATGGGTCTCAACCTGGCCCACTTTCTCCATGTGGGCTCATCGTGATGGAGCCATGATGGCCAGGAAAGCCTTGCATTTGTGTTCATGTTAGCGGACTGGTGGCAAAAGCTTCTTATGGTAAACATAGTTCTTTTCAGGGTTAATAACCCGCCAAATAGTAGTCCAGGGACTTTAGTGCAGTCTCTGGAGCGCAGCATTCTGTGCAGTCGGGCTGGCGCAGCTTCCACTGCCAGCTTGCTGCTTAGGCAGTTTTCTCTTCCTTTCTGCATCCCAATATTCATCATGGCAATGCCGGTAACGGTTCTTGTTGGAGGGTTGCGCTTGCTATTTGGTCTCGCGTTTTTAGATTTTCTTGCTGTTCAAGTCAGGAGTTGTATGGTGCTTGATGTTCTTCTGCTGCATTAGTTGTATCTGGAAGTCACTGCTGGCTCTTAAACAAATGGAAAGAGTGGCAAGCATTGGTTGAATGAGGCAGAGGGGGCAGGGATTGGCACCTCATGGGCAGGGCTGGCTCCGGATTCCCCCTCTTGAATCCTTCAACATTATCCAAAGCGGGTTTTCCCACCCCTCTTGACCATGTCAGACTATGTAAACTCAACATTCAAATGCTGCCTCTTAAATTGGAAATCACTTGTTTGGGGAAAGTGGGCGGTGAAACCTTTATTATGCAGCAGATGTGTAATGCGCCCCTTAACACTCTAATTTTACACGTTATCTCTTCCAAGAAAAGATGTGGAGTTAAACATGGATCCTTACGGTACCTCCTCTTTATTCAATCAAAGGATGGAGAGAAAGTGACAATCTGTATACCTTAATGTGTCTGCATGTGTCTTGTGGTGTGAGACTTAGCAATGCACAGGCAGGTTAAAAGGTGTAGTTAAGGCCTTCGAGGAGAACACCAGGACTTACCTTTAGCATATATTGGTCATTTTCCCAGTTAATGTAATGTAAGGTAAGTGGTCTTGTATAGCACCCTTCTTTCACTATTGGTGACCTTGATAAGTAGAAAACAGTGGTTTACGCACAAAGAAACCAAGTTCTGAGTTAATTATACCCACTCGCCTGACAGGATTCAAACAACATGTTTTTGGTTGAGATGTTTAAAGGGAGAACAACTTGCACCGATCGTTGCGACCATGACATTGTGGACTGTTATTGAAGACATATTTTTTTAAAAGCGAATGAAAAGCTTGGCTTTAAGTAAGACAATATTTAGTTTTGTGACATGAAATTCTGTGATTTATGTGATTTGCATTTTATATTTTGTACAGTAGAAGTGTGAAAAGTGTATTTTAACTAGATCACACTTTACAATAATAAAAAAGAGTGGTTTAATGTATATAGTAGTAACAGAGCGCAAATCTCTGTGGTTTTATGCCATTTAGCCCATCTTAATTCAAGTAGAGGAATGCAAATCCTTGCCCTTTCACCCAAATTAATTCACATGTAATGACATAAATTCTCGTATATGCTATTGCCAAAAAAAAGGATTTGTCTGATCTTCCGGGCAATGCTTTTTAATGAGGGGAACTTACCAGCATCCACAAATATATGTTTTGTGGGTTACTAGAAAGAGTGAGAGAAGTAAATGCAGGCAGTGCATTTAGCTTTTGGCCACACCTCATGTTTTCACTAAAAGAAAAATAAGAGTGGGGAAACAGTCAAAATAACCCAGACTGCCTTGTATCCCAGCAAGGGTTCACCAATGGCCCTGTGGAATCTTCCAGAAGTAGTCCAGCTCACATCCTGTTTTTTGTTTGTGTCTTGCAGGCCTAGCCTTAGCGTTTCATGATGGCAGCGCCCATATCGTGCACCGCCTCTCTTTGCAGCCCATGGCTGTGTATTACGGTGCTGCAACTCAGCGCCCCATAGATGAGCAGGCGGTTAAGCGGCAACGTACAGGTGGCCCCTCAGTCCATTTTAAGGCAATGCAGATGTCTTGGACGTCCCTGGCATTAGTCGGCATTGATAACCATGGAAAGGTAATTCCAAAGCATGTTTGTATGTATGTGTATTTATAATATACGTATATGTGTGTGTTTTTATATATATATATATATATATATATATATATATATATATATATGTACTGTGGCTGATCGGAAGTAGGAATCTGACACATTAAGGATATGTTCATTCTCTTTAATGAAATTATAGGTAAAAAGGGATACCCCTATCTATCTAAATCAACTAATGTGCTTGTCTGTCCTCAGGAAGTCCAAAAATAACTGTCCCCTGTCCAAAACCTAATTATACCTCACCCTACCGCTTACGTGAATAACAAGGGGCCATAAGAATGTTTTTCTTCTCTGTGTCGTTTTCTTCTTGCCTTCTTTCCAGCTGCTTTCTCTTTCAATCAGTATTTTATATTCTGGGGTTATTGCCAAGGGTTCAAGCGCCATCGAGGATAGAATAGGTGAAAACAGGCAGCCCTGTCGGGTGCTCTGCTCTAGCGACGAGCACAACGATACCCATGTACCCTTCTCCACTCTGGCCATCTGGCTACTATACAGGAGTCTAAGCCAACCCATAATCCCATCCCCAAACTTGTAATACTTCAGAACTTTGAACAGCCATGTCCATTCAAGCGTGTCAAACGCTTTAACCACGTCCAGTGCGGCAGGGCCATTTCTCCCTGAGAAAGCTTTACTTGAACCATCACGTGATGTAGTCGACGCATATTCATGCTGGTGTTACACCCTCCTATGAACGTGCATTGATCCGGGTGTCCCAGGTGTGGCGCTTTGCTAGCCAGCCGGGTTGCCTATACCTTCCCAAGAATTTTCACGTCCACATTCAACAAGGAGATACGCCTGTATGAGGCGCACAGGCTCGGATCCTTATCCTTGTGAGGAGCACAGTGATGATCGCCTCTCACATTGTCTCAGGCAATATTCCCTTACAATATGCATTGTCGTACTCAACGGGAATCCATCACTTCCTGGAGCTCTATTAGTTTGCGTGGATTGAATAGCATGTATTATTTCCCCCTCTTCGATTGTGTTTCCAACCCTTCTCTGGCCTCCTCCTCCAATCTTGGCAGTCTCACAAGTTCCATCAAGTCTGTGGAGTCCAAATCCGAGCCAGTTCCCTCGGTCGAATAAAGCTGCTAATAGTATTCTTGAAACACCTCATTTATCCCCTGTTACGACAGAACCAAGTTGCCTGCCGTGTCCTGTATTTTCCTTACCATGGGATGTTGCTGTTTTATTAGCCAAGCTAAAAGCCAACCCGCACCAGCCTTGTACCCTTCCCCATGTATTCTCATAGTGTACCGGCTACGTTCAAATTGGGATAGTGATATCGGAGCTTCCTGATGAGACTGCATCATTCTTGCTAAATCCGCCCCCACTTGTATTCCCCTTAAGTCCCTGTCCACACGTTGAATCTCCTCCTCCATCCTCGTCAATGTATCATTCAGGGTTTTCCTGACTCCCATCGTCTGTGACATACATCTCCCCCTAAAGTAACCTTGAAAGCTTCCCATAGTGTCCCTACCTCCTCGACCGTCCCTTCGTTCAGCTCAAAAACGAGGAGATGGACTCTCTTAATGTCAGTAAGAAAGCTGCTTATTCCAGCGTGCCTGACACCAGTCTCCACAATACAATGGTGGCCTTCTCAGTGGTCCTCTCAGTCTGCGGCAAAACAGCTCTTTCCTCAACCTAACCCATGGCCTCATTCATGAGGCCCTGCCCACGCAGCATCCTCCTCGGTCATAAACCTGGGATTCACCTTTAGCTGCACCTTTAGCTCAGACTTGATCCTTGCCCGTCAAATAAATGCAGTCTCCAGATCGTGCACCTTCCACCTCTGCAAGCGGATCTTTTCTTATCTTTTCTACCCCCATAGAGTTTCCTCAATCATGCCCTTCAACCTCGAGCGCCTAGATTACTCCAACTCCCTCTACCTAAGCTTGCCTACATACCAACTGAGAAAGCTCCAACGGGTTCAAAACTCTGCATCAAGGCTCCTCCTCGCATTCTTCTCCCAGAGAACACATCTCACTCGGACTCAGAACACTCCACTGGCTGCCCATCAGCCGACAGGCCTCTTTCAAAGCTATGTGCATTACCCGCAGCGCAATCCACAAGAAAGGCCCGGAATTCCTCCAAAATGAACTTACTCGCTACCACCCCACCAGAATCCTCAGGTCAGGCGCCGCACCCCTCCTGGTAGTCCATGCTTTCAATTTCTCCAGATTAGAAGGTGCCTATTTCTCTGTCCTTGCACCCAACTTCTGGAACTCCCTCCCCCTCGCGCATCACCTCATAGAGGATCAGCTGGCCTTCAGAAAAGCCCTCAGAATTGTGCTGTTCCCCCGACTTCATGATACCCCCCTGTCTCTCTGTACCTACGCTCCACCTTTCTCACACATGTTTAATCCAGCAGTCCCCCACCAACTCCCTCCCCCACCCACACACTCGCTCCACCTGCCCATCTGTCAGCTACTATCTGCTTCTTTCCTGTCCGCTGCTGCCATCCAACCTTCCTTATGTGACTCCAAGTACACCTGAATGACTCAAGTAGTCACTCCAGCAACTCGCACCAAGAACGAATCCTGACAGTGGGCCAGTTACTGCACCCATATGGGCTTGGAGGAGGTCAATGTATCACCCTTAAAGTGCACCTTTGGAAAAATCGCACTTGCCGTCGGGCAACCAGGCATCTCGGACACCTCACTCATTGTTGGCACGGCAAGTAACTCTAAAGAACAGAATGATGGGCCATGTTGCCGCATGTAATCATGAAATGGGCTCCTTGTTTTGATACTAGAAGGAACTAGGGATGGCAATCTCTCTCTCTCTCTCTCAGAACCTCTCAGAAGGTGGGTATTCTGCATTCATCGGCCACTTGGATCTCCTGTGAAACGCAGCACTGCTCTTTGTACATAGGTGAAATAGACATTGTTGTTTGTACAGCTAACCCATTTCTCCCCTCCCACACCACACCTTTGCAACTTAGCGGAAGGCACAGTCTCAGGAAGTCATGGTGGCAACAGTAAAGACAGACACAAGTGATCACAGTTCAGGTTTAACTGTATGCAATTTGGAAAAACGCTTAATCTAAACCTAAATCTAAGATGGGAGCAAGCGTCGACCATCAAATGAAAATTAGGCAGTCCTAGTGGCGTTGTGTCAAATAAAAAGGGCCTATACTAAGAAACCTATTGCTAAACATGACAGCTTATACAAAAGGGTGTGGGCTAGTTCTCAAAAAAAGAAAGAAGGGTTCACAAATAATATGTCCGGATGCGGCTGGTTGGGTCTCCCTTCCCCACGTTTTGAGCACAGAGCACAGGGTAAAGTGGGATCTTGGACCACTGAACAGTCTCGAGCTCTCCCAGCGCGAGCCGACAGTTCTGTTTGCAGCTATCAAGGCCGTTGTTGGAAAAGTCTTGTTTTCCTTGAAAGTCTCTTGCCTTTGAGGGCCTGATGTATTCAAATAACAAACAAAAAGTCCTTCAACAAAATGAAAGTTTGTTTCCTGATTTTTCTAAGGGTGAGGATTCTTCACCCCTAGGCCCCCCTCTTCCGGATGCTGACCCTTGTTCCTCGCGGTGTTTGGCTGATAGTTGTTCACTCCCTGGATGCCCCTCTTCTGGGATTGGATCCTCAAATAGTTCCTTTTGATATAAAGGCCTTTGTGGTTGTGGTTTCCAGGTCCCGAGGTTCTAATAGGTTTACCAAGGAAAGAACCAACAAACACAGAGTTCTGTTCTATGTATTTCTGGCATGAAGGATTCATCCCTGGGTCCCCCTCTTCCGGGTGAAGACCCCTCTCTGCTTTCAGCCTCCCTCCGCCGGGTTCACTATGGCTTTTCTAGCATTCACTATTCTTAATGTCTTTTTAAACAGTACCAGTGGACATCCCACGGCCGGGTACACCCTTGTTAACACACTGTTTTTTGGGAGTTTAGACTTGCCCACTTCTCGTCAGCATCCCTCTTCCGGGTTCACTCATGCCAACTTCACATTCACATTTACTTTCAATGTTCACAGGATTCACTTCCCTTGCTTTTTCGTGTGGCGGGATTCACTTCCCTTGCTTTCGTTATCATTCTGAGGTCAAAGGCTTTCGACTGTACAGGGATTTTGCTTGACCTTCTGTATGACCACTTTGACCTATCTTGGCAGCTCTCCTACGGCCTTCTGGTATCTGGAGTTTCACTCAGACGGGAATTGACCAGGGTTTCTCGGAGCAGCACCCACGTGGTACCAGTTCCCTTTTGCAGCTGGTCTCCCCTTTACAGTGTTATAAACTTCTCTCACTTTGCCACTTTGCGCCTTTCATTCACCACAGGGCAGTTCTTATCGGCTCTCCCCTTGACTCACCGGCTGTGATCAATCTCTTGGCTTTCCTCTTTAGTGGAGTCAAGGCCAGTACTACGGAAGCAGGAGTCTCCCTCGCTCTGGTATATCAGCGTTGATACGCTCTGTGTACTGTTGACATCTGCTGCAGCACACTTTTGCTATTGTCCTCGGTCTTACTATTCTTTCAGTGGAGGGGTTTGCAGGGTTTTGTCGAGAAGGGCAAAGTCGTGTCTCTCCTCGCCAGCCTCTCGATATTCTACTCCTCTTGAACTGGCGGCTCTGCGTAGCTGCCTCGTTGTGCAGTCTGCCTTGCTCGTCCTGTGCTCTTTTCCACCTTTTATCCTTTTGGGGAAAGGAAAGAGCCATCGGGTGTGTATGAATCAGGTTAAATGCCTGACTATGCCTGACGCTGTGGTTGGGAAATGTTAGGTAAACGGCTTTAAGGTTAATCCGGTGTTTTCTATGGTGTGAATAAGTGTTTAGGTCAAGAAAGGGAACGGTTGGAATGTCAGAGTATCTTACAGGGTAGGATGGGGAAGAGGTGTTAGAGGGAATTACAACCCTCATATCAGGAGGGTTGATGACCTTAGAAGGGGGAGAATGATAGGAATGACCGGGATTGTTATTGTGAAAGGAACCGGGGGGATTGTGGGAACTGTAGTTTTTAGTCCAAGTAGACAGGGTGTTCGGGATAGAATGACCAGATGGACGTGGAGAAGAATGATTGGGAGTATTCAGATAGGGAAACGTAAGGCAGGGATTCTGAGAGAGATGGTGTCTAAATACAACAGGGTTTGAGGGGGGTAGATGTGGTACAGCTAACAAAGATCTCAGGGATCTCACCATCCTCTCCTCCGGTACAATACTGCATCTCCCTTGGGCTATTCCCTCGAGTACAACCCTGGGCTTCCTCATCCCGGTGAGCCTTTCTCGCTCTTTTACCCCTACAGTTGGGATCTAAGCGGATCAGCCCTTCATTGGCCACCCGAATAAGTGTTTCTCGTGGTTCGCTATGTGAGATACCTACAGGTATTTCACACTGCACAGACATATAACACAAACACTATTGCACAGCACCTCTGCCATAAGAATGAAGCTACTTTTAACAACAAAAATTCGGAGTATTGATTCCAACATAACTATCTCCTTAAACACAATCCCCCCCTTAGTCCTTAGTATTCCTCTGCTGCACCCATTCACATCATTTAGTCATTGATGACTACCAGGTTCTTGGCCATCCTGGCATAACTTTAAAGGCTGAAATACACCAATAATAGCAACTCCCAAACGCAACATTTTTGGACTCCGATCCCTCTGAGGGCGTTCAACCAAACGCACTTTGGGACCATAATTATGGTGAAAGGTGTCATAACAAATGACAAAATGAATGAATGAATGCATTGCCACTAACGGGGAGTGATCTGAAAGAGCCCTACCCCGATATTCAGTTGGCAAACCAATGAAAATATTACCTACCTTCAACCAGGTAATCTTGTCTTCAATCTGAACCACGAACTCCAGATGTTATTAATAATCCTCCTCCTGCGATTCCTGCTACAACTCCACCAAGTCCAGTTGTTCTACAACTCTGTGCAGAGCCTCTGAGGCCTGCTGTTTTGAGGGGCGTTTGGTCTCTGTTCGACCCAGGTCCTGATTTAGAAAACAATTATCTGATTTAGAAAACAATTCAGATCT
Source organism: Ambystoma mexicanum (assembly GCF_040938575.1). NCBI lineage: Eukaryota > Metazoa > Chordata > Amphibia > Caudata > Ambystomatidae > Ambystoma > Ambystoma mexicanum. The sequence continues at coordinate 312,876,703 of NC_090921.1, forward strand.
CCTCAATACAAGCCGGACCTATAGCCTCCCATCATTTTCAGCACTGACGGGAAGTATTCCATGTCATCTGTGTTAGGAGTGTACAAAGTAACCACGCATATATCCTTCCCCTCCAATTTACCCACCACCACTATGGTTTATCTCCCATTGTCCTCTCCATGTGTAAAGGGACCCACGGGACATCCCATATCAGCACCCCCTGGAGAATGTGGAGTATGAGGAGCCAAACACCTTGCCCCCCCCACTTAGATTCCAATTTCTTCAGCTCCTTACCTTGCAGATGAGTTTCTTGCAACAGTACCAACTGCATAGCGTGCAGTTTTAGGTATTTCCTGCTGATGCCTAGACCCTGTACATTCCATGAACTTATTTTAAGTTGGCCCGTACCTATTTACCTGCATGAAGTTGATCTGGGCTCCTCCCATGCAGTAAACTCTTGTGTGTTCTGGTCCGGTGATAACAACTCCCAACAATCAACAACCCCACCCCTGATCCCCAACTCTTCTCCCCCCAGGCCGCCCTAACTGTTCCTCCTCCCTCCCTTGTCTCCCCCCTGCACCCCATTTCCCTCCTTCCCCTGCGCACTCTACTCAACCAATAACGACCAAGATGGCTCTCCACCCCCCAACTTTCCTCCTTGTGTGGACAATGGATCCCGGTAACAGGGCTAGAATATTCCTCCCTCCCACTCCAACCCTGTTTGTTCGTATCATCTGGCTTTACTTACTGAGCATCCCAACAAGTCTAGTGCTGTACCTCAAGAAATCAGCATCCAGCCAACTCCATTATTGCATCCTACGCACTGTCCAGCCTGCGTCCATTCCCTACCGGAGAGTGACCTGTACTCCCTCGTGAGGCCGCTTTCTGCAATCTATTCTCCAGCCAGTCCCATGCTTCTTGAGGCGTCGTGAAGAAAAAGGATTTGCCATCTTCGATCATACGTAGCTTTGCCGGGAAGAGTCTCCTATTTCGCAGATTCATCTCTTGCAATCTGCATCTCACCAAATCGAATGATCTTCTGTTTCTGAACATCCTGCATGAAATCCAGGAAGATGAGTTTTCTGCCGTTGTTGACCTCGAAGTGGCATTCCTTGCCACCTATAGGACCGTATTCCTGTCCCTAAAGTTTAGCCATTTAGCCACTACTGCTCTGGGTTGTCCGCCTGGTGACGGGGATCTACCAGGCACTCTGTGCTCTTTTCACTGTAAAAATCTTTGATAAACCTTTGAGACACAGCATATCCAGAGTCAATTTCTTCACATGTAGTTTTACGCTCGGCCCTTCCTCTCTCTGGGACCCCAAACAGGTGAATTTGGTTTCTCAGTGAATGGCCATCTGTGTCCTCCGCTTTAGTTTCCAGCTTCTTGGTTGCTGAATCGCAGCCATCAGCCTCTCCTGCGTCTGTACTTACCCCAGCTGTGTCATTGTCTCCTCCTCCCAACTTAGCTGGTTTCTATTTAGGGCCTACATAGCTCTCCATTTTCTGTTGGCCCTTCACCATAGTGTCTGCTGTGTAATGCTTGAAGCAAGCACTTTGTGCCTACACCTGTATACGTTCGCCAGGTGTGCAGTCCTTGGCCTTCTTCCTAGCCTGTCCATGTCAGCCCAGCTTCCTCTCACACATAAAACTGGGAGGTCTTCAATGCCAGAACTCCATTGATGGTGCTGGGCTTACCAGCGCCGCCGAGGAGTCGACTGCTTCACACCGATCTCTGATAGGAGGCGATTTACCCCCTCGCCACGGCCACTTCAGATCCTTTCCCAATGCTCTGCTATCACCGCACAAGTTTGCCGTCCCACCAGCAAAGGTCATCCTGGGACAATGTGCAGCCCTTTATATTAGTGCTAGCAGGGAAAGTGCCCATCTGCCACAGGCTTCCGGCCCCACTGTGTCCCTTTTTGTGATGCTCCTATCACAGAAGACCAGCACCTCCAAGTATATACTGGGTCCTGCCGAAGGGAGCGCAGGATCCCTGTGTTCAGACCATCATACCTGGGTTACAGGGACTGCATTGCTGTGTGTAATCATCAAGCAGCTGGGCAGACGTGCCGGGGCTCAAGGCTCCCTGATTGGCAACCGCAGCAGTGTGCAGATACTGCTCAGGGTAGTAGATCCACCGTTCAGCGCCCCATCTTCTCTGCAGTGCGCCGCCGTGGCGATGCACTTCTTGTTGCCAGCATATACTTCGTCAGTCCGACGACAATATATTTGTCCACTGGCATGGTGAAAACTGCTCATCGGCAGTGTCACTGGGCTCCTCCCTGTAGGGTCCGGAGTGTTGGCCTGCATTAGAGCAACTCTCTGCTGTCTGTGTCTCTGGCAGTTGGGATGATCAGTTGGCGTCCATCTTGGCTCTGCTTGCACGCTCCTTCATCGCAGAAGTTATCCAGACTAGATGGAGACCTGTGCCCGTCTGATGCCCACCAGAGCACTTATGAGGCACATGGGTTATTCCAATCTCTGATGCGCTGTCCCAGTTCACATTTTGTGGCCAAATAATAGGATAATAGCAGGATCTTAGCGGTCAGACTCTGGAGCTCTGGAGAGTTAGACCTGCAGCCGGTGTTTGGTGACCACACCGCGTCTTTACATTCTTGGCGGTTAATCTTCCCTGGGTTTTGTATGTCTTTATGCCAACTATGGTTTCCCCTTTCTTGGGTTCTTGGTACTGCATTGTATATTTTTTGATTCTGTTTGCTTAACAGTCTCTTTTCATAACAATTGTTACACTGTTTGTGGTGGGCTCTCTCCTCTCCTTAGCGCTCTGTACCTGAGGGCTTCTCTCTTCCTCCCCAGGTATTTGCTTCCACTTTATAAAAATTTCCCATGCAGCCTTATTCCTAACACACTCTATTGACTTTATAGAACTCCAATTCTGCTTGTTTGAGGTCGACTTTCTTATGTTTTACTATGCAAAGTTTATTTCTAATATGTTGCCCCTGCGGCCTCCTTGCTTTCCCATTCTCCCAGGTACCTCTTTTTACCCAAGGGAACCTCGTGGGTCTCTGCGTGCAGTCTGGTCTTCTGTTTCCTGATTCCTGATTCCTCTTCTCTGCATCTGGTCTCATTGGCATCTTGCTCTCGGCTCCCCAGCACCGGGATTCCGCCTACGGATTCAGGCAGCACAGAGCCCCAGCATTCTTAGCTGGACTCTTCGTCCACCAAGATGGTTCCCTACCTTCTAAGAGTGGTTTTCCTGCCTCAATCAAAAACACTTAGGAGTCTGGAAGAATGTCCAGGAAAAAAATAAAAAGTTCACCGCCCTGTATCAGAAACCTATTTCCTTCCCTTACACATGTAACTAAACTAAAGGATTGTTGAGTCTTGCAGAATGGCTCCCTTCTTCTGGAGAGCAGACTACAGTGCCAGTGGTCTAGAGAGACTATTTCCTGAGGAATGACTACCTTCCCCAGGTCGCAATCCCCTTCAAAGGCACAACACAATTCCAGATTGAAAGTTTCAGTTCACTTATAAAACAGTGTTCCAATTCCAAAACATCAGAATTCCTAACTGCCCTTTGTTGTTCAACATGGTTGTCCTTAGAGATTCTCCAGCATGCAGTCTTATATGGAATCGCGTTCCATGAATATTCCCTGTCATCAGGCTGGAATCCTCAGTAATATAAAGAGAAGTCTGCCTGTCGCTTGCATAGCCTATTGCAGTCATTGTGGGTCATACTGCCCCAGCCAATGACATTGGTACACCTAACTCCAACCGTGGAGGCCATCTTCAGTTATTCACTGCACGTTTTCGTGTTGGGAGTCCTCTAGTTTCGGTCCTCGACTTTCTCAAGATATTTTGCCTATTTTTGACACAAATTGTTCTGTCACCGTAGGGACTTGTCAGCAATGGGGATTTGTTGCCTGTGAGATCCCGCCTTCTGTCTGATCTCCAGGTCGTGAGAGACCGTAAGCTGTGTTTTGGGCCGACTGCACCTGCCATTTCAGAGGATGAGAAGTGCTTCTTCAAGCAAGGCCTTTTGAAGATACGGTCAGAAGAACGTCTACTTGGAGGACCGACATCAGAAGTGCATCTACTGTCTAGACCCGGACCATGATGTGGAAAGATGTCCCATCTGCCAGTCCTTCTCCTTGATGACGAGGAAGGATCGCCATTGGAGGTTGGTGGGGTGAGTTGAGGAAGGTAAGGCCTGTGACTCAGTGTTGGTATGCGGTCATGCCTCTTGCAGCTATAGCAGGCCCAAAGAGCGCACTCCTTCTGGCAAGAGGTTGAGGTTCTTTGAGGACGCTGCCAAGAGAAAGGCACCAAAAAGACAAAGTCGTTGTACGCTCCAAATTCATCGCCGATGAGCGCGGTGTCTGCGGCATCTGTCAGCTAATCTGGCAAGGGCCACAAAGGGAACGAGGCTTCTGAAGGTCGGGGTTTGGCCGATCCTTCACCATCGACGCAGACCCCACCAACGAAGCCCTCATCGTCAAAATCCTCGCAGAGGACCCCAAGGCTGTCATCGGACAAGACATCAGCGTCGACGAAGACTCTGACAACGTTGATGGATCGGCCAGCGCTACTAGCATTTGACAACTACGGTTACTGTCTCTACAGTGACTGCGTCCAGGGTGACATTGCCTCCAAGGCTCCTGTCAGCCCTGAGTGGGTCAGCAGAGAGGGATATACCTGCTCCTATTAGGGTCAGTTTCCTGAGAGGCCACAGCATGGCCAAGGGGTTGCCACCAGTACTCCCTTTTCTGCCAATGCCCACCAGGGCTCCTCAGCTGAAGATCACATCCCCTGTAAGATCTCCCAGGGAACCATAACCCATTGGGGGGGGGAATTCAACCCTCACGCTCTTGGAAAAGGAAGAGGAGGAAGAAAATTTAGAGGCCGTCTGCCTAAACCCTGATGAAGGTGTTGGCGATCGCGTCCCACTGCCAGCTGTGCAACCTACACAGCCAGTTCAACCATCTCGGCCTATGAGTCCATGGCCTCATTCCCCGATTCAATTACCTTTCACAAGGAAAGGTGGCCCTGAGAACGCACCCCGCGCTCCTACCTAAGGTAGTCTCTGCTTTCCATCTGAACGAGAAGATAGTCTTGCCTATGTTTTTTGCTGATCCTAAGGATGAGGCTCAGAGGGTCTTGAACTGTCTGGATGTCAGACGTGCTCTGAAATTCTGTCTGGACAGGACCAAAAGCTTCTGCAAGTCAGACGCCCTGTTTGTCACTTTTGGGGGGGTCAAGTCCTGGTTATCAGGCATCCAAGACCTCTATAGCAAGGTGGATGGTTTCGGCCTTCAAGGAGGCCTACGAGGGGCAGCGCAAATCACTTCCAACTAACATGCACGGCCACTCTGTCAAAGCAAAGGCCACGGCGGTCGCTTACCAGCGGCAGGTGCAGTGGTAGGTCATCAGCAGGGCAGTCACCTGGGCCACCCTTTGGCTTTGTATAAGCACTACTGTTTGGATGCCAGTTCTAAATCAGACACGGCTCTCGGATAGGCGGTTCTAAGGAATTTGTTTTCTTAAGGAGGGTCTCCTCTCCACCCTGGGGCTACATTCAGTGGTAATCGCCCGTGCAGTAAGGAGGAAATAGGACGGGACGTAAGAGTAATTAATAGTTACTCACCATAGTTACTAACATACTCTTAGTCCATAGTCCCCTTTCCTCCATATGTCCCACCATCATCCCCCCTAATAATACTGGTGTCATTAGGCAATGTTAAATATTGTTGACGCGTCAATGGGGACAGAGGAGTGGCGCCGGTGGGTGGAGTCAGGCGAGCACATGCTCCCAGGGCCGCGCCCCGCGTGCCTCTAAATTAAAAGGGCAAGAAGATTTTTCTGGTGAAAAAGGTTCCGTCTCCTGTCCCTAGCGAGGGACCTCCATGCATTATGGATGAAAGGGGACTATGGACTAAGAGTATGTTAGTCACTAAAGTGAGTAACTATTAATTTATTTTATGTGCATCCTTTCATGCTTTAACAAAACACTGCTACATTCATACAACACTGTATTTGTGGTTATTTTGAACCCCCACACCACTTAATGCATGCCCTGGTCATTTCATTGTTTTAGACCTCTCGATATCTGCTGTAACCTCTGTCTGCAGGGTATTGGCCTCCAGCTGAGACCCCTGGGCCCCGGACTGCAACCCCTGGATTTCCTGGTGTAATTTCCCAAAGCCTCTGACCCAGTCCCAATCAACGTCAGGCAGCAGTGCTTGTAATATGCTGACCACTGCTGGCCTTGGGCATCTGTCTTCCTTGAAGATAAAAAAAGCTATTGGGGCACTAGAGTGAGGCGATCACTGCGCTTGATCAGGTGAAATTGGTGGTACCCTGCTGCGTGTGTTGAGGTTCTGGTGGGACCGTGCCCTTATGTCCCTGATAAGGTTTCAACAATTTGACAAGTAGGAACCCTTATCACATGCGCTGGCTAATTGTTTAGTTAGGGGTAGGATGTCTGTTATATTGACATTGCATAGTCTGGTTGATTTTGAGCAGCCTAAATTTATTCTTATAGCCGACATGTGTTTCGACTCTCCTGGGTCATTTTCAAGGCTAAGATAGAAATCTATGTGGAGGGTGTTCACCCAAAATAGTGTTGTTTATCAGAAGTAGAAAGACTCATCCCCAAAAAAGTGGAGCGGAGGGGTTTGTGTTGAGGGGTTATTATGCATCACAATTCACAAATGGTGTATGTAATATGTGTGTTCATATGTGAAACCCATGGTGAGTATCATAATCATTATTTAATCATGAAAAATCATTGACATGTTATGTATGGACAATATAATGTACACATTGTATTGTATTCGATTATTTATATAGCGCTCTTTCCCCATGTGTATGGCCTCAATGCGCTTTGTGGTAGGAACGCCCTAGGTGACCGTAGTCAATGTGCTGAAGAGTCTAAGGTTTTTAGATTTGGAGATGCATGTGTGCATTTTCGCCGGTCTAGGACTTAGGTGGTTGGCTAGGCTCGACTAAGCAGCCCAACAAGAAGGTTAGGCAGGTGTGTGGGCGCTGTTTGTGGTTTGCGATAGTTCTTTTCTTGAAGAATCGGTGTGTGTCCAGCTATACCGGATTTCTTTTCGTTGGTAGTCGCTGTATGCTAGTGGCAGAGTTGTTGAGGTACGTCATTTCAGTGTGGGTGCTAGACTGGATGGGCATAGCCGTAGCTGCATTCTACGGTGCATGGATGTTTGGCCGTGCCTGCGGCCTGTGTCTACTGATGTGGTGTAAGGTATACGTACCATAGGCTTCAATGTTTGGCTGCAGCTATCTTTATCCAGTGTCGACGGTTTAGTCTCCTAATTCGTGTTCTCTCTGGAGCGAGAGTCTGAGCTGTGAGGGCGAGTGAGTTTATTGCGGCGTGCTACAGTGAAAGCTGCTGGTCTTCCTGGTGTATTTGTCAGGTAGGAATTTTGTTGTTAATGGGGCGATAGTTTGTCAGGGTCGGCCAATGCGAATGAGGGAGAGAGGAGAGAGAGAAAGAACGATTAGTTTGTGCAAAATAATTGGGCCAGATGGGCCTGTTGCATTGTGCTAAGTTGAGCTCTGGAGACATAGAGGACTAAGCTTACCATTTCATGTGTGTAGTGTAGTACTCTATGCATGGAGTTGCAGGCCACAATTTCTGAAGCTGGTGGGAGAGTCTCAAGAATCTAATTGGATTAATAATACAAATTCAGTATAAAAGAAGGCATGAGCTGGCTGAAGAGATAGCTGCTGGTTGCCTGCATTCATAAGAAGGTATATTTACCAGTTAAGGTTTCCGGTGAGCGTGGCTGCGGTGATGTCCATAAGAGTGGACAGTCCATCTTGGTGATGGCGCCGTTAAATAAATGAGGGTTGGTCTGGAGTTTGTGGGATGTGAAGGAAGTAGTGAGAGCGAACCTTAGGAGCAACCAATATCCGCTCAAATGCTATAGTTATGACAAGTGCCCACTTATACAAATTGTGGGGTGCCCAGTGTGTGTGGTCGGAGGGCGACTGCCCTATAACACGAGTTAGATTACTTTGTACATTGACGGCATCTACGCAGGCGCAATGGGGCATGGTATCCAGTCATTAATTGGTGTTGACCCTTACTCAGTGTGCATAGGGGTGCGGGCGCTGTCCACCATAGCGCAAAGCACTGACTTCTAATCTGTGCAAACCGGAGCAAACCATGTCGTCATGGGAACATAAGGCAGTCAGTACATGGTGTACATTGTATGCATTCAATCGGGTGTTCCCAATACGCAACAAATTACAAAACCAGCTTCCTGTTAACCTGTGATACTTCTGGGAAGCATTTGCTTGCATAGATATAGCTAGTGAGAATCATGCACGAATGAGGCGGAAGGCTCTCCCAGAGGCTAGAAAGGCAGAGTTCCTAGCGTGGGCCACATTACATGAGTGGCAAGTGCTGGCACGTCGGCGTGCAATCTTAGATGAGCGCGGCTTCTAATGATCCTTGTGACCCGTCAAGTAATGCGGTATTAACAAGGACACTTGATGCAAAGCGTCGAACTTCTCTAATTGTGGAAAACATTTCTATTCTGCGGCCGAAAGTATCTGCGTGCCGGATAGGCTAGTGGCCGCGAGCATACTGTTGCAATATTAAAGGTGTGCGTTAGCACTCAAGTTGACAAGCTGTGAGATTGGGAAAGTGCGACGAGGGAGTAGCCCCTTTGGGAGTCTAATGATTTTAGCGAAGTGTGTAGCAGGCACTGTTAATACATACATAATTGTTCCGGGAGGGGCTCAGGGTGTGGTATATAGCTACAATTCGCATTGTGCAGCGTTGCGTATGCGTGATAAACGAACGTACTTGGTGAGGCTGTGGCAGGCCCCTCTCCTAATGCCGAGGGGCTTGCACTGTCATTACAGAGCAGGCTGCCCTGTTGGGCCTTGCATGATGAGATGCAGTTAAGGTATGTCATGTCAGTTTAGATGTTTAATTTTGTTTTAAACGTAGTGCACATATACAAACATGATACCAGTTTAGATGTTAATCCAAAGAACCCTTGTGTAATTTTACATTGCGAGGAGGGGGAGGCCTCCTAGTACAACTAAGTGCTGTCCTCCAGGTGAATAATGCTCGATCGCTGGTAGATATATTTAAGGTGTCCAGTCAAAGTTACGAATACAAAGTTTCGAAATGCAATATGTTCGAAACAAAAGGATCGAATAAAAATGTTTGAATGCCTTTTTTTAATGTATTTTTTGTGTGGTTTCGTATAGGAAAAATTAGTGGTATTTCCCCCCCAAAAATGGGGGTTTGAGGGGAGAACCCCCCCAAAAGAAAAATCAAAACGGGCATTCGATTTTTTTTTTTTTAGATCCTTTTGGTTCGAAAGTATTGTATTCGATCCTTTTGTATTCGAACCTTTCACTATAAACCATATTTAATGAGCCTGCTTAAGGTTTGATAGACGTGGGGGATGGACGGCCATCCAGAACTAATGGTCAGCAATTTGACTGGCAGGGTTTCTGCCGAGGCCCAATATACTGGTGGCTTGTAAGAATAGCACCAGTTGGGGTCCCTTGGTACAAATTGAGGGTAGGCACAATTGTTAGAGATGCCCATTTTGAGAGGTGGTGGTTTCTTCCTTCATGTCACAGGTCATATATACATCCTACAACAATTGCAGACATGTCTTAAAGTTCAGAAAAGCAGAGGTATACATACATATTTGTGTATGTAGGTATGTTTACTGTTTTTGGGTGAATTGGCTCGTGGTTATGTTTAGTATACGGGTACGTAACACCCATATCTGGCACAGTTATAAAGAGCATCAGTTCCATTTGAGGTTGATACAGCTTGTTATAAGAAAACATGATTACAAAAAATCTGTTAAATTCATGTTCCATGTTCAAACCACAACGCACAGAGGGAGTTTAGCGTTGAAAATGACCCAGGAGGGTAGAAACACGTGTCGCTATAAGAATAAATATAGGCTGCTCAAAATCAGCCCGACTATGTGTTGGTAATATAACAGAGATACCACCCCTGACTAAACAATTACTCAGCTCATGTGATAGGGGTGCCCACTTGTCGCAAATTAGCCTGACTCTGGGCATGCGGGTCTGGCTGTCTCTACAGACTGAAAACCAGAATGTTCGTCTCCAAGCACAATTCTGTCATCCCAGTTTCCCTTTTACTATGAAGTTGAAGTATGAAAACAATACCTTGGATAGTATTAGTGCCAAGACCAACTTTTCCTATTTTTTTCTTCCCTTGGTTGTCTTTCTTTATCCTATCACTTGTTGCATTCTTTCTATTCATTAGCTATTATTCTTTATACAGTATTTCTTTTTTTGTTTTGTTCTATTTTTTATTTTGTTCCTCCCTTGGTTCGTTCTTATTTCTAATAACCGTTTCTTGGTTTAAAAAAAAAAATTGGAAAAAGGTTTCTTTTTTCTTGTTCTTGCGCCTTCCTATATTTCTCGTGTTCCACTTCCTCGCTTTTATTGTACCGTCTTGACGCATTCTGTCTGTCCTCTCTCTCCTCTTCATTACACCCGGTCACCAAACGGCCGCAGCTGAGCATGATGCGGATCTCGCCGTCAATGGGCCACATGCTGGACTTGAACACCTCGCTTTGCCACCTACTCTTCCTGTTGGAATACTGCATGGTGACCGGATACGACTGGTGGGACATCCTGCTGCACGTGCAGTCTGGCATGGTGCAGAACCTGGTGGAGAAGCTGCACGAGGAGTACATGCGCCAGAACGCCGCTCTGCAGCAGGTAAGAGAAGCCCTACTCTTCCACTCCAGGTAGTCTGGACCGTGTTGAGCAAAGAATAGAAGAGCAAAGTAAGAGGAAAAGCGAACGTTTATTTTGACAGTATTATTTCTATTATAGATGTATGTGTTGCATGCTCCTGCCATCTAGCGGTTCAATCTGCAATAGAGCTAAAGGTTTTTAAATACAACCACTGGCTGTATAGACCGAGCTACCATTTAAGTAGATGTTGATTATTTGGTGTGCCAACTGTAGAATCTCGATGAGCAAGAGGAGCGAGAGATCCCGCCCCCCCACCACCGCACGGTTTGGGGGATTTTCCCCCCAACCCCTAGAATTAAGTATTGGATCGGAATTATGCACGTTACAGAATTTATTTCAGAAGCAGTTCCAAAAAGCAAGCATAATGTTTACAAGCAGTTTTGAGCTATGCACACGTGAGATTCTCCCCTACTTTAGATACTAAATGTGGCAGGGAAGTTGCTGAGAAGATTACAGGAAAAGAAGTAATCCTGGTGTCCGGATTCTGGGTTGTCTGTAGAAAAAAACACCGAGTTTCTTACATACATCCATTAAGAGCACATGTGCCATGAAGAGGTGCAAATATATATATATATTTCGAGGGGATTGGGTCCTCCGACGTATTCCATATCTATGACAGTAATCACCACAGCTGTGCTGCTTCGGAAACTTTTTCGGCGTCTGCGTCCTGCGTCGATGACGTCGATGCGCCGCCGTCGAGGACCTCCTCCGACGTCCGACGTCATCCGATGTGATAAGTAGGACGCACGACGCCAGTAGCCTCAGTTCCGTTTTTTCCGCGAACGTGTTGCTTCGTGTTTCTCGGTTCTAGCCTCGACTCTTTGGAGTTCTGTTCTTCTGGTTCTTCGAACCTGGTCGTTTGTGAATATTCCTTCGCAGCGATGTCTTCCACTTCGTCTTCTACCCCGCGTCCGGGCTTCAAGAAGTGCGGGGTGTGTGGGTCCAAGATGTCGGTGACTGACTCGCACGACGCCTGCCTCTGGTGCCTCGGGGAGGCCCACGACACGGATGTCTGTGTCGACTGCCTGTCGCTCACTTCCAAGGCCTTGCGCGAACGTAAGAAGAAATTGTCGGTAGGTCGGGTGTCCAAGCCCCGGAAGTCGAAGTCGGCGGGGCTTTCGACGGATGATTCGAGGGGTGACTCTCCGCGTCATCGTCGGAAGTCTCGTCGGTCTTCTTCTAGGAGTCGGTCTCGCCACTCCTCTGCCTCTTCGAGGCGTTCTCGGAAGCGCCGTCACCGGTCGCCTTCCAGGTCCTCTTCCGAGGACTCTGCCCGGCACGTCGGTTATCCCACCAGCCGTGCGACGCCGGAGGAATGGGCTTCCTTCGGGAAGAAAATGTTGGCGATTCTTGAGTCGCAGGGTACTCAACCGTCCGCGCCCCCGAGTGGGGTCGGCCGTGTGAGGTCGAGAGACGCCACTCGCAAGAGTGGTCGGCACGAGTCACGGGAGAGGTCCCGTTCGGACAAGGAGGCTCGTTCTCGCCGTACCCGTTCCAGGTCCCGGTCCTCGACGCGATCGAGACCGTGTGCACCTGTGTTGTCTTCGAGGAAGACATCGACGTCTGAGGCGTCGAGGGCGTCGACAGGCTTTCTCGAAGCTCCGGCTCCGGGGAAGTCGTCGAAGCCGTCGACGTTCAGGTCGTCGAGGGACACGCTCGGGGCTCCGGCTTCGAGGGCTGTGTCGACGCCGCCGATATTGGAGGCGCTGCATCTGACGTCGACGCCGATTTCCTCGACGTCGACGCCGATCCTCTCGGCGCCGTTGCCGGTTTTCTCGACGGCGGCGCCGATTCGCTCGACGCCATCGACGCCTTTCGTGTCGGAGGTGCCCCGTGTCTCGGGTGTACCCCCTAGGAAGGCTCTGGCTAAGAGCAGGCACTCTCAGGTGCCTTTCCGCCACTTGGATTATATTTCGGAGGCGGATGAGGATTCGGTTGGCCTGGTTCCTGATCAGGTGCCGGATGACATTGTCTCGGGCCATAGTCAATTTGACGATTTGAGGCAGTCGCTGCATGATGCTAGTGGTCTGGACACCTCTCCGGAGGTGGAATTTGGTCGGCCTGAGCCTGGCTCCCATGCCGATTCCTCATACCGGCGCCTTATGGCTAGGGTGTCTGAGTATCTGGGATGGTCTGCTCCCCCAGGGGAGTTTGTGCAGGATGATCTGACGGACATCCTTGATGTTGGTCCCCCAACTGACCCGGTACTGCCATTCCATATGGCTTTACAGCGTAGGGTGGCGGCGGCTTGGACTGCTCCGGAGAGTCTCCCGGCAGTGGGCAGATCCTTGTCGCGGAAATACCGTCCAGCCAGTGGCGACCCCTGCTACTTGACCAGGCGCCCCACTCCGGAAAGTTTGGTGGTGCAGGCGGCCACGGCCCCGGCAAAGCAGGCGTCGTACCCTACCATCCCTCCTGATAGGGACGACAAGCGTTTTGATGGCTGGGCGAAGAAGGTGTTTTCTTCTGGTGGTATGGCGCTTCAGGCGGCCAACTCCATTTGTGCCTTGTCACGTTTCACGCACACTCTGTGGAACTGTGTTGCGTTGGCGGCTGAACATATTCCCGAAGGGGACGAACGGGATGGTTTCCTTGCTTTGGTCCAGGATGGTAAGGATGCCATGTGTGAGTCCGTTCAGTCGGGTTTGGACTTAGCTGAATGCGTCAGTAGGTCCATGGCGGCGTGCACCGTGATACGCAGGTTTGCGTGGTTGCGGAAGTCTGGGTTTGCTCCTGATGTGCAGTCCCGGCTCCTCAACATGCCCTTTGATGGTGAACATCTTTTTGGCAGCAAGGCTGACGAGAGCCTTGAGAGGTTGCAGACCTCGAAAGCTGCAGCGAAGTCGTTGGGCGCTGCAGTTCGCCAACCTCCGCCTTTTCGTCCTAGGGGACAGCAGTGGAGGGGTGGTTCCTTTCGCTATTACTCGTCCTTTGGTAGAGCGAGAGGAGCTGGCAGTCAAAGGGGCCAACGCAGGGGTACCAGAGGTGGACGACAAGGTACCCGTGGTGCCAAGGCCGCTCGGGCAGTTGCCTCTTTGCCCTCAGGTAACGCCGCAGCCGCTCCTACTCAGTCATGAGGTCATGTCCCATGGTTCGCCGGTTGGGGGAAGGCTGGCGCAGCATCTTGTAGAGTGGCGTGCCATTACTTCAGATGTGTGGGTTCTGGAGATCATAACCCACGGCTACTGTCTTCCCTTTCGGCACAGGCCTCGCGACATTCCACCGGGGAACCTCTCTTTGAAGTGTCCGGATCCGATCCTTGCGCAGGAAATTCAAGCCCTGCTGGAGAAAGGCGCCATAGAACTGGTGCCTGTAGCGGAGAGGAACAAGGGATGGTATTCCCCTTATTTTTTGATTTCCAAGAAAGACGGGGGATTGAGACCCATCATGGACTTGCGCGGTTTGAACAAACTCCTCAGGAAGGACATGTTCAAGATGGTTACTCTCTCTCAAGTCCTCCAGGCCCTTCAGCTTCAGGACTGGTTGGTGTCACTCGACCTCAAGGATGCTTACTTCCATGTGCCGATCCATCCCAAGCACAAGAAGTACCTGAGGTTCGCGGTTGGCGACTCGCACTTTCAGTTTCGGGTCCTGCCGTTCGGTTTGACCTCCGCCCCGAGGGTTTTCACCAAGCTCATGGTGGTGGTGGCAGCGCATCTCAGGCAAGGGGGGATTCACGTCTACCCCTACCTGGACGATTGGTTGATCAGGGGGAGCTCTCCCGAGCAGGTCCTGGATCATCTGTCCGTCGCCTGCCACTCCCTTCACAGGCTGGGCTTCTCCCTCAATTTAAAGAAGTCCCATTTGACGCCAACGCAGAGGCTCCAGTACATCGGAGCAGTGCTCGACACTTCCCTGGGGCAGTGTTTTCCTCCCCAGGTGAGGGCTCTTCACATTCAGCAGATGGTGCGCAAGTTTCAGCATGCCCAGACGCTCCCAGCGTTCGAGTTCTTGAGGTTGCTCGGCCTCATGGCATCCTGCATTCTTCTGGTGCCAGAGGCTCGCCTGCGAATGAGGTCTTTGCAGTGGGCACTCAAGATGCAATGGTCGCAGTCCTCCGGCAGGATGTCGGACCCGATTCAGGTGCCGCCCTCGGTCGCCCGGGACCTTCTGTGGTGGGCCGTCGATGGCAACTTGATGAAGGGGGCTCCGTTTTGGCTTCCCTGGCCGGAGGTGACGGTCGTGTCGGATGCATCCCTCACGGGATGGGGAGCTCATGCCGACGGGCTGACAGTCAGCGGTCGTTGGTCTCCGTCGGAGTCCAGACTCCATATCAATCTGTTGGAGCTGAGGGCCGTCAGGCTAGCCCTGAGGGCTTTTCTGCCGACTGTGCGAGGAAAGAATGTCCTGATCCTGACGGACAACACAGTGGCCATGCACTACCTCAACAAAAAGGGGGGGGCAGGGTCACTTCCTCTGTGCAGGGAGGCGATGCAGCTCGAGTTCTGGGCCATCCAGCAGGACGTTTCGATCTCGGCAGTTCATCTGGCCGGAGTCGAGAACGTGACGGCGGACGCTCTGAGCAGGCAGAGCACGATCTCTCACGAGTGGGAGTTGGCTCAGGAGATTCTCCTGGAGATCTTCGCCCTTTGGGGGACCCCTCAAGTGGATCTCTTTGCCTCCAGTGTCAACCGGAAGTGCGAGAGGTTTTGCTCGCGGGAATTTCCTCCAAGAGGAGCCTTAGGGGACGCGTTCGTGGTGGAGTGGTCGTTCCCGCTGCTGTACGCGTTTCCTCCAGTCCCCGTCATCCCGCAAGTGCTGCGGAGGTTACGGAAGTTCGGTTCCCGGATGATCCTCATTGCTCCGGCGTGGGCTCGGAGGACGTGGTACCCGGACCTTCTCGACTTGTCCATCTGCCCTCCACGTCGTCTTCCCTACCGAGACGATCTGCTCTCACGGGAGGGGGGTCAGGTTCTCCATCCAGAGGTCGGATCCCTCAACCTTCACGCTTGGCTTCTGAAAGGTTGAGGTATAAGGATTGGGACCTCCCTGAAGACGTGATGGAGGTGTTGCTTTCGGCCCGAAGGCCCGCAACTAAGTCTCTGTACCGTTGCCGTTGGCGTAAGTTCTGCGACTGGTGCAGGGTTCAGAATGTGGATCCTTTTGCATGTGACATCCCCATGGTTCTGTCCTTTTTGCTTTCTTTGGCCCACAGGGGCTTGCAAGTGGGTACCATTAAAGGTTACCTGGCGGCGCTGTCTATCTTTAAGCGCTCATCTGAAGAATGTTCTTTCTTTAAAATCCCTTTAATTTCGCAGTTTCTGAAAGGGCTCATTAATGTGTTCCCTCCGTCGCCTTTCCTGGTGCCCGGTTGGGATTTGAACCTTGTTCTTAGGTTTCTTATGGGTGCTCCGTTTGAGCCTTTGCATTCTTGCCCTTTGAGGCTGTTGACTTTGAAAACTGTGTTTTTAGTTGCGGTTACTTCCGCTCGCAGAGTGAGTGAGTTACAGGCACTTTCTGTTAAGCCACCCTTCACTGTATTTCACAAGGACAGGGTTGTCCTTCGAGTTCGTCCTTCTTTTCTTCCAAAGGTAGTGACGGAATTTCATTTGGCCCAGAAGATTGTTCTTCCGGCATTCTATCCTCCTCCGCATCCTGGTAAGGAAGAGGAGAGGCTCCATAGGCTTGATCCTAGGAGAGCTTTGAGCTTTTATGTTTCTCGCATGTCCCGGGTCAGAGTGGACGATCAACTCTTTATTGGTTACGCTGGTAAGCGCTTGGGGCAAGCTGTGACGAAACAGACTTTGTCCCGCTGGATTATTTTGGCCATCTCGGAGTGTTACCGCTTGGCGGGCAAGGACCCACCGGCTGGCTTGCGGGCCCATTCTACCAGGGGCTTGGCTGCATCTACTGCCTTGCAGAGGGGTGTTCCTATTCGCAACATCTGTGATGCGGCCACCTGGGCTTCAGTACATACCTTTGTGCGGCATTATTCCCTCGATTCCATCAGAGGGCAGGATCTGGCCTTTGGCAAGGCGGTCCTTTGCTCTGCTATTTGATTGGCTATTCTATATTTGTTTCTAAATTCTTTCCCTCCTCCTTGATTTGGTACTGCTTTGGGAGTCTGTCATAGATATGGAATACGTCGGAGGACCCAATCCCCTCGAAGAACAAGTTACTTTCTTACCTGGTAACGTTCTTTCGATGGGATGGTCCGACGACGTATTCCATATCGCTCCCGCCCTGCCTTCCCCGCTGCAGAATTTCTGTTGCGATTGCAGCTTACGTTCCGCAAGGCTTTGTGTCGGACTGGCAGTTGACTAATGTCACACGTTCTGGGGGAAAAAACTACAACTGAGGCTACTGGCGTCGTGCGTCCTACTTATCACATCGGATGACGTCGGACGTCGGAGGAGGTCCTCGACGGCGGCGCATCGACGTCATCGACGCAGGACGCAGACGCCGAAAAAGTTTCCGAAGCAGCACAGCTGTGGTGATTACTGTCATAGATATGGAATACGTCGTCGGACCATCCCATCGAAAGAACGTTACCAGGTAAGAAAGTAACTTGTTCTTCTGAGGCTTGTGGAATCTGCTTAGATCACATGCTGTGCATAGGCCGACATCTAGTGGAAGCTGCGGAGTATTACAGTTTGTTTTTCGAAACTCGAAAATGGGCGTCGACACAGGGCGTGCCAGTAATACTATCCCTAGTGTGACGTCCACTGTACCCAAGATCCCTCACGCGTCTAGGATCCTCAGATTGTTTTTTTCCGCCATACTGGTCGGAAGCATTTTGCGGAGTCCCCTGGCCTTAGCCATACTTTTGCTAAAATATTAATTTATTTACATCCTTCCCCATCCCAACTTCGACACTCGACGCTGGCTGGAGAAGAAATCGACCGTCGGCTGCTGCACGACGGATTTGGGCCTCGGAAGGCCTCTGGCCTCGGCCCGGGCCTCGGAAGGCCTCTGGCCTCGGCCCGGGCCTCGGAAGGCCTCTGGCCTCGGCCCGGGCCTCGGAAGGCCTCTGGCCTCGGCCCTGCAAGTAGGGAGAGTGGGGGGTTGTACATACTCTACACTCTTGGTATATAGGTACACCTTATACATTACCTACACTTAACAGCCCGCTGCCTCAAGGTGCGTATGGAGGGTACCCCTTTTCAATTCTGCCCTAAGTGCAATCGCAAATACCCTTGGGTCGACAGGCACGCCATGTGCAATCTCTGCTTGCCGAGGGACCACCCCGAAGCGAACTGCAGAGCGTGTAGTAGGTTTAAACCTAAGACACTTAAGGATCGTTCGACGAAGCGTTGGGCCCACCACGCCAGGCAGGCGGCCATGGCAGGCGGAGGGCGCCTTCAGTGACGGCAGCGACGCCGTACTTTTGGACGGCGAGGGCATTACGGCGTCGAAAGACAGCCGAGCGCAAGTCCCTGACCTCGGAAGGTCGTCCGGCAGGGCGGCTATGGGGAAGACCCCCGGCGACACAAGCGCTTCACACACCACACACACTAAACACACGAAGTCCAACCGAGACTCGACGACGTCGAGTTCTCGGAAAGAGGCACAAACAGAACGGTCCGATTCGGTGTCCTCTGGGCGCTCTCGATCGAGATAGCCGCATGACTCCAGGCAATCATCCACTCTTGCCAAGAGTGCCTCGCTCCCTAGGCTAACAGAAGTTCGATTGTCGGAAGACGAAGACGACTTCCACCCCCAGGCCGCGCTCCAGGAGTTGGAGCCCGCAGTCAAAATCAGCGAGGCCCCACGCTCGAAGGACAGGGACCCTACCCCCGATCCTCGACGCCAGGCGGCGAAAACCTCCGGAGCCACAAAAGGACAAGGAAAACATTTTTCCACTCACGGGGAGGGGGGAAAACAGCAGAAGAAGCAGCCTTTGCACTCTTCCACACCTGTGAAACACACCACTCCCCCTAAACAGACAGACAAAACCAGGTCTGCTGATATGTCTAAAACCTTCAAATCTACTCAAGATAAATCCCAGAGACTTGCTGAGAGAGTCATTCCTAGTTCCAAAAAATGGTCGAGTGAAGACATAGATAGGGTCATGTCAAGGATGTCTTCTTTGGCTGATTTTTACAATAAAAATCCAGAACATTTCCTTTCGTATGATCCACAAGGGGCGACACCCTCCGGCTCTAATGATCCTATCCCCCCGAGTAAGAAGCCCCGGTTTCAAACACCAATGAGGTCTACAGACCCCTTCGAGGTACAACCATACTCAAGACCATACTCACTGTATCAAGGAGAGGCCTCCTTTGGTGAGGACCAAGAATTTGGCATGGTAGAAGAGCAAACCGGGACGGGCTACTATGGGGATGATGAGGAGCAAGAAGAGGAAGAGGAAGACCCGGAAACATACAGAGTAGATTCCCCGGTAGAAAACGAAGCCCCGGTTACCGACTCCCCAGTCGATAACCAATCCCTCCTAAACGAGGTTCTCGCACGTGCAGCAGAACATTTCCATATTGACACCCACGGTGTCCAGGAGGAGAGGGATTTCGCAGAGGAGTTAGTGGGAGAAAGGAGATGCCCAGACCATCCCTATCCTTAAGTCCATTCAGCGAAGAATAGACCCGTCCCTGGTGAACCCGAACCTCACCAGAGCAGTCAATCCCAGGGTTGAAAAAATGTTCAGGGCAGCCCAGTCTGACCCTCTCTATATAAGAGGACATCTGAAGCCAGACTCCCTAGTTGTCACTAACACTCGTAAGAGGGCTGGAACACCCTTGTCATCGTCCGAAGCTCCTCCCGACAAGGAGAGCAAAAAAGTATATGGTTTCGGCAGAAAGTAGCCTCAACGTCCGCCTATCAAGCAAGGATTGCAAACTCCACCACCCTGTTGGCCAGCTACAACTGCCATCAGTGGGAAGAAGTCGCAGCACTCATAGCCTCTGCTCCTGAACCTTTAAAGGGCCAGTTAGCTCGGATTTCCGCAGAGGGTAGAGCCGTGTCTGGTTGCATTTTGAAAGCAACCTTTGACGCCGCTGACAACGCAGGTAGATTGATAGCAGAAGGCACTGTTATCAAGAGACATGCGTGGTTACGGCAGTCTGGTTTTAAGGCAGAAACCCAGGCATCATTGTTGGACAAACCGGTGGAAGCCGATCTGTTGTTTGGTAAGGCGGTCGAAGACGCACTGAAGCATGCCAAGGACGAATACGAGACACTCAAGTCCCTTGGCCAGTTAACCAATAAACCCCCTAACCAGAGAGGGAATAGTAATTTTCGTCGCCCACACGGCCAAAATTCCCAGAGAGGATCTAACTATTCCCAGGGGGAGGGTACACAGTGGAACAACAGCCAACAGTCTACCCAAGGTTACGGCAGGGGTAATAGGAGAGGTCGTGGTAAAGGCAGAGGCAGCCCCAGCAAGGGAGGCGGCACGCCTCGACCAAAGCAGTGACGCTCAGTTCAGGGTCCCTTCTCACGCAACCCCAGTAGGGGGACGCATTTCCAACTTCACCCAGGCTTGGGAAGGGATCACATCAGACAGATGGGTGCTGTCAACAGTATCCACAGGGTACTGTATAGAACTACTGCAGCGTCCCCGGAACCATCCTCCACGACAAAGAGTACACTCGTTAGAACATCAGAAGATTCTCCTCGAGGAGATCGCCATTCTGCTAGAAAAGGACGCGATAGAACTCGTCCCAGGACACCAGGTAAACAAGGGTATTTATTCAACTTACTTCCTTGTGCCAAAGAAAGATTTGACAATGCGCCCAGTATTGGATTTACGGCCTGCCAACATGTATGTCAAGCCCCAAAGGTTTCGTATGACTACGCTACAAGAGGTAATCCCCCTCCTAAAAAAGGGGGATTACATGGCATCCTTGGATATGAAAGATGCTTATTTTCATATTTCCATGTTCCCAGCGCACAGAAAGTACTTGCGCTTCAAGCTGGACAGTCGACACTACCAATTCAAGGTACTGCCCTTTGGGATAGCTTCAGCACCAAGGGTATTCACCAAGGTACTGGCGGTGGCGGCTGCACACCTACGCAGGGAGGCAATCCCTGTGTACCCTTATCTGGACGACTGGCTCATAACGGGGGAAACCCCAGGAATTTGCAGGACAAACATTCAAAGGACTATCGCCCTCCTCCACGAGTTAGGCTTCTCAATCAATGAGAAAAAGTCAAGCCTAGTGCCAAGCACCTCCAAACAGTTCCTAGGAGCAATCCTAGATACTCAAGAGGGGTTGACCTTTCCTTCAGAAGAAAGAATTCGGAATATACTACTGCAAATTCCGCATTATCAGTCCGGTCAACAAATAACGGTATGCAAAGCAATGCGTTTACTGGGCATGATAGCGTCATGTATTTACCTGGTCCCCCACGCGCGCCTGCGCATGCGTCCCATGCAGGAATGGTTGGCGAAACAGTGGTCTCAGGCAAGTGGTCAGTGGGACGATCTAGTGGTCGTTTCGCCAACACTAGTACAAAGCCTTCACTGGTGGACAAGAGAGAATCTCGCACAGGGGAAACCCTTTTACGATCCCGAAGTACAGGCAGTAGTCACTACCGATGCATGTCTGACGGGTGGGGAGCTCACCATCTCCACCACACAGCTCAGGGTCTCTGGTCTCCCTCAGTGGCCAAGAACCACATCAATCTGCTAGAGCTTCTGGCAGTATTCAGAGCGCTTCAAGCGTTCGAGCCCCACCTACTAAACCTGTCAGTGCAAATCCGGACGGACAGCACAACAGCCATGATCTGCCTGAACAAGCAAGGAGGGACTCGTTCGCCAAATCTGTCCAAGCTTGCCCAGAGAATATGGATATGGGCACTCAGACGGAACATCTTCCTGTCATCACAACATGTTCCAGGGGAGCTCAATTCCCTAGCGGATGCTCAGAGCAGAGACTCCCTCCCAGAGGAACACGAATGGGTTCTACACAGAGAGGTCGTAGAAGATATCTTCTCTCACTGGGGTTTCCCCATTATAGACTTATTCGCCACAAGCGAAAACAGACAATACCCAGGATCTGCATCCAGGTTCCCCCAACCAGACTCCCAGGGGAACGCCCTGTGGATGAACTGGTCAGGGATGTTTGCGTAGGCTTTTCCACCAACTCCTCTCATCAGGAAAGTGGTGAACAAGATGAACAGAGAGTCTATGACGCTCGTCCTAGTTGCTCCCATGTGGGCAAGACAACCGTGGTTCCCACACCTACGCAGGATGGCGGTGTGCGAACCCATCAAACTTCCAGCCTAGTACAACCTACTGTCCCAGCACCAAGGTCAAACAGTGCACCAGCAACCCAACTCAATGAACCTGGCAGCATGGCTCCTGAGGTCATAGAGTTTGGACATCTCAATTTGCCTCAGAGGTGTATGGACATCCTAAAGAAATCTAGGAAACCAAACACAAGGCACTGTTACTTTGACAAGTGGAAGAGGTTCGTTATCTGGTGCCAGAGTAGACAAATCAACCCTGTTGATTGCACTCCTTCCACTATTGTTACATACATGCTCCACCTGCTAGATGCAGGACTGGTTTTTAACTCACTGAAAGTACACATGGCAGCCCTGTCGGCATACACCACTTCCCATAGCAAGATCTTGTGGTGGAAAGTACCAGTAGTTAAAGCCTTCATGGAAGGAGTAAAGAGACTTCACCCTCCTTTTTCTAACCCACCACCAGGGTGGGACCTTAATGTGGTGCTAGCCAAGCTCATGGGACCCCCTTTCGAACCCATGCATAAAAGCAGTCTCAAACACCTGACTTATAAAATGGCCTTCTTAGTAGCTATTACTTCTATAAGAAGGGTCAGTGAAATTCTGGCTCTGTCAGTGCAGGATCCCTTCTTTACTGTCCATAAAGACAAACTGGTTTTACGCACACACCCTAGGTTCTCACCTAAGTTTATATCTAAATTCCATGTAAACCAGTCCATCGAGCTTCCGGCTTTCTTCCAGGACCCACAAAGCTCGGCTGAGGTGAAACTACACACCCTAGATGTGCGTAGGGCGGTCCTCTACTATGTAAATAAAACCAGACCGCTAAGAAAAACAGATCAACTGTTTGTCTCCGTAGCTACAGGCAGAGAGGGGGGATCGCGTCTCTAAAGGTGCCATCTCGAAGTGGATTATTAACTGTATCCAGCTGTGTTACTCACTCTCTGAAAGAACTCTGCCTTTCACGCCAAGAGCCCACTCTACTAGAGGCATTGGGGCCTCTCTGGCTTTCATTGCAAATGTACCCCTTGACACCATTTGCAAAGCAGCTACTTGGAGCTCTATTCACACTTTTACTCAGCATTACTGCATTGACACCCATTCCAAGGCAGATACACAAGTGGGACAAGCGGTTCTAAGACACTTATTTGCTCATGACCCTTCTCACATCCCACCTCCTTCTTCAGGTACTGCTCGCTAATCTATGCACAGCATGTGATCTAAGCAGATTCCACAAGCCTCAGAAGGGATACATTACTCACCGTAATCGTATTTCTGATGCTTGTATCTGCTTAGATTCACATGCGACCCACCCTTCCTCCCCTCTGAGAGAAGGCGCATGATTGCTTATAGTCTTACCTTTCTGTCTATCTGCTTGGATTAGCTGTACTCACGCTACTCCTCATGCTACCTCATGTCAGAAAAAATACAATCTGAGGATCCTAGACACGTGAGGGATCTTGGGTACAGTGGACGTCACACTAGGGATAGTATTACTGGCACGCCCTGTGTCGACGCCCATTTTCGAGTTTCGAAAAACAAACTGTAATACTCCGCAGCTTCCACTAGATGTCGGCCTATGCACAGCATGTGAATCTAAGCAGATACAAGCATCAGAAATACGATTACGGTGAGTAATGTATCATATATATATATGTGTCTTAGAAAGACGAAAGTTAGCCTAGAAACTGCGCTCTGCCTCATTAATGAGCTGGTGATGTCGGGCTAGAGCGGGCTAGGCTCTATAGATTCCAAAAACATGTCAGGAAAGGATGCAGGATAACCAGTTTGTGTTACCTCCACCTTTAACCATAACTATGCCTAAGACCACTAGGACCATAATGCACTGTATCTAGTGTCACAATATATTGTCTTTCCAGTTATGCACATGCATAAATTGGTGAGTTCTATAATCTACAGAACTAATTAGCACTGTGAGCTGATATGGAATGTACTGAAAGGGTTGCATTGAGTCTGTGTTTTGTGCGAGCGAACACGGTTAAGGTTTAAAAGGGGCTGCGGCATCCGCTTTTTTGCACTCATTCCATCATGCGGATTGTTTGCCACACCCTGAGGAAATTATTTTCTTGCAAGGTGAGGTAACGATTATTATAGCAGCGCACTGGCGCTAAATCTCGGAATGAAGTTGCTGCATTGCATTATCGTTTGGGCATGGGGATTGGACCCCTCCCATGTTTGCTGTATGCACATTATGGCTAACTACTAAGTTGGCCGTTATACACTAGCTTCTAGCAACTTATACTTATAAGCTGTATTGAATAATGGCACACTTCAAAATGGTGGATTTGCCATCATACTGAACCATAGAGTTCTGTCATAGTAAACATCTCACTGGTGATCACATGACGTGCAAGCAAATAATGGGAGGAGCCTAACACTCAGCCAGCGAGGCTATTTAACAACGAGAAATCACTAGTTGGAATCAACTATAAGCTTGAAGAAGCTTGCGAGTCGAGCGGAACGCGTGGCGTTTTTCCACCCGTTGGGGTGAGTGTTGCTTTATGCCTGGTCTGACCAGACATTGTATTGTATGCTTTTTTAATGAATTTGTGCACTACTTTTGATAAATAAAGACATTTTTAAACTCAGTAACTGGTCTTGAGTGCTTGGGCATAGTTATGGTTAAAGGTGGAGGTAACACAAACTGGTTATCATGCATCCTTTCCTGACATGTTTTTGGAATATATATATATATCGAGGTCCTTAAACGATTCACTTTTCAGGTGTTCTGGACTACACATCTCTGGAGTCAGTGGTTAGGGCTAATGAGAGTTGTAGTCCAAAACATCAGGAGAGCCACAGGTTTCCAGACCCCGATATAAATTAATATTACAAGTTCACGCAGAGCTGCACTAAAGACTTTTAAGCCAAACAATGTGTACAGTACAGCGGAGACATTCTCGATGGACCACACTGAACATTATGTTTGCCGTGCAGCTGGGTGATGCAGATTTGCGTAGTCAGAGTTGACAGGATTTTATTATGCAGGGTCCTGGACATGCACGAGCCTGAGACCGAGCTAATGCACAGCCATCGTTTTGGACGGTATTGAGTGAAAATGAACGATTTAGAAAGACCGATCGGAGTAATCTAAATCACAAAGGTCACGCCCCTGCACCACACGAGTGTGCGCAGGAACTGACAGGCTGATAGAGCGTGCAGGAGAAGACGGGTTTAAGGTAAAATGGGAGGGGGCCTGGGGAGAAGCAGTGTGTGTTTTTGAGTGTATTTGTATGGGAGGCGGGGGACTGGGAAAAGGCGTGCGAGTGGTTTTTGTATGTGAGGTGTGGGGTTGGGGCGGGGACAGAGGTTGAAGGGGAGGTTTGGGGGAGACACCCCCGATTTCAAGGGGGTATTGATGTATTTCAAATATTAAAGGACGAATAACATCGGCCGAAACAAATCGGTCATTTGTCTGTGCGGTCTTTAATCGAGATTATCACATGGGACCTTTTGGACAGAACGATGAGCCGCTGCCATGATTGCGGAATGAGTGCTTAGTGGTTGGCATGCACACATGAGCCCGTAAGGGAAGTGTGGCTATTATGTCCGTCTTGGTTCAGGGCTTGGGAATGCCCAGTAGCAGCCCAATAGTACCTGTGTGTGTTGGCTTATACGTCCTGGGAAGCACGTGGGCAGAAAGCTGCTGAGACAGCCAGCATTGCGTTATGAGCAACGAACCGCTAGAAACAAGGCCGACCTTAGGACAAGGGGGGGCCGGGCGACCGCCCGGAGCCCATGCCCCCCAGGGTACCATTAGCCTCCCGCCACACCAGCTCGGGGGAGTCTTTCAAGGGCCCCCTTCGAGAACGGCGCAGAGGGTTCCCTTTTGTCACTAAATGCACCCGCTGCGACGGTGCACGTTTAATAACATTGGGGTAGTGATGCTTTGCATGAGCACCCTATTTAGATGATTAACTCCCCGCTCCGACGCGGGAGCGGGGCGGTTTTCATTGGAATAGGGCGCTCATGCATTAGCATGAGCGCCCTATTCTAGTGATTAACTCCATGGCAGGCGCCAGAACGGGGAGTTAGGAAAAAAATTATTGGCGCTCTCACCCCGCCCCCATTGTTTTTTTAGCCGGGACGCTGCCACCAGTAAGGCCGGCCCTGGCTGGTGAGGTGGTATGTACAATGTCGGTAGGTGAGCAAAATTGTACGGGTCTTGAAGAATGCTGTAAGTCATGCCCTCCAAGGCCAGAGGGCAGGGTTATAAAATCTCTATATAAAACTCCAGGTTTCTGTGCTAGGGGACACATTTTTGGGACAAGGATAATATGCTAGTATCCTAGCCCATTTCTGCACTGGTGTATGGAAATCAACTTGATCTACATTTGCTGCTTCTCATTCTATTTAGATTATTGGGTGAAAGGGTGCAGGTTACGTCATTAGCCTGCGGAAAACTAGGCTCAGAGATGCAATTCTCTTAGGAACACATAATGCTTCAAGCACCGAACACTTCCACCTTCAGACTATGCAAAATCCTCCCTTTCTTAGAAATCAATTATAAAGTGGCGGAAGTCCGATCAGTGGTGAAGTTCAGATAGGATTACTATAGTGGTTTGTATGCAGAGGGGGCAAAATCCACCCTCATGCACTTTCACATGATATATAACAAGGCAGCAAGAATGATCCTGGGCCTAAATAGAGGGTTCACCCATACCCAGGACTGCAAATCCTGCATTGCCTCCCCCCCCCAGCACAAAGTAGCACATTAAAGCTTCTGCACAGTTCACAGAGCTTTACGATCTACGTGGCACAGGTAACTGGTGGGTGAACTACTGTTGTATGCCGCAGTGAGAAGCCTAGAGTCGGAACACGGGCCTCCTTGCAAACTCATTGATAGGAGCATATTAACAAGGTTTTCCACACATCTTTTAGTGATGAATTACAAAGACCAACGCTGTGGTGGATGTTCATGTGCAGGATTTACCGTACGTTCATTCTCGGTCTCTCGCTTTCCGCATGCAATAGATTTACTAAAAGAAAGGTAATACATGAACAGAAATATTTACAAGCAGGTAAGTACTCAAAAATGAAAGACCGGCAGTGTCTCTAAAATAAACAAGTTGATATAATGTAAATTGATCTTGCATAGTGCCCTGCTGCTATTTTGCCAACATTGCTGATAGTGCCTCTGAAAGAAAAGATGGAAGTGGTAGTGTTAATGGACCAGACCGCAAGGCAGATGCGCATACTGTGGTGTTTTTGCTTCCATGTACCAGAGTCTTGGGTGTCAGTGTGATTCTAGGTGGGTATTTGTCAAGAGAACCATGAGTGTGTGTTTAATCCAGATGGTAGAGGTCAATGATTTGGAATCAGCGCTGCAAGGACCTAGTAAGGGGTGGGTGCCATAGTGCTGGAAAAGGGCACAGTGGTTTTGTTCAAGAATTGTTTTCTGTGCCATTTACCACAGCATTCTGCCATTTACTGCCAGGATCTTATGCTTGGCTGTGGGTCGCTGATAAAGTCCAGAGGGGCCTTGAAACTTCATCACTCCTCCAGATCTTCAGTTTGGCATGTCTGAGGGTGCCATGTACTGGGACCTTTTGCTACTGTGTTGCTGCCTTGATTTTTCATTGAGCAGTTTGGGCAGTTTTTTGCGGAATCCTATGTCTTACGAGGCCCCCCTGACCAGAATTTCTGATACAGACTTGAGGGTCCAAGTCCTGGGAAAAGCCTTTGTTCCCTTTTCTAGATCCCTGTGATTGTCATGGCTCAGCTTTCGAGGCCTTGGCAACTGAATCTCCAAAACCACAGCTGTGGAAATGTTTCTTGCTCACCGGGTTGTTTAGGTTTGCTGGAGCTGTTTTGGCCGAAAAATCCAATGCGAGTACTTACATTTGGGACCTGCGGGCGGTTGATTATTCGAGAAACTCACCCTCAGGTCTCCCTCTGGTCCAGGGTTAGAGATTCATTGGAGGCAAGTCTTTACCACAATTCCTAAATATTTCTATTGTTGATCCTCCTGTTTCGGTACTTCTTCTTCTGTGGCCTTGGGTCCATCTTCCAAACTCTGGATCAATTCCTTCAGGTCTCCACTGGCCTTCTCTGCGGTTTTCCCATTACAGAATCTGCAGCTGTGGATTAGACGAGACTTGACATCCATTGAAGTGGATGGGCCTTTTACTTTTCCTATTAATTCTATGGAACTTTGAACTCACTCTGGAGCTCTTCTGGTGTACTTACCTGTCCCTGGATGTTTTTCTGTGGCCCAAAAGGAGTATAGGGGACCACGTTTTGTAATTTTTGCATCTAACTTTGATTTATATTCATACGTTGCATATCTATTATGGTGAATGTACTTGCAACACTCTATTTCTGCTGGTAACAATGTGCTTTTCTTTCCATGCAAGGTATCGGGAAGGAAATTGTGTCTTAAATGTTTTATTAATTTTTGAAAGCCTTTGGCTATAGCTTATACATACTCACTTGGACTCTTATGTACTAATATATGTACTTCTGCATTCATCTTAACATGGCTTTGGAGGCTCTAATGATTGTGAGTTATTGTTATAGGCCTTTTTTGTAATCATATTTTATCTGCTGGTTAAAGTGTTTTTCTCTTTTTATTCCATACCCTACCCTATGTGTGCCACGCTGAAACTCTGGTCTAAGGCCTTCCACGTACACTGGGTTGTAATTTTTGGACACTATACTTATTTGTGCAGGCTCATAGGGCATTTGCCAGTTTTGTAGGTGTTTTGGTTCCCCGGTACTCTCCACACCACAATTCTTTTATTTTGGGTGATCACCTCTGGTAGAAGGCCCACATGTAGGCATTGGGGTTAGGAGAATCCTTGTAGATGCAGTACTGTTTTTAAAATATGCTGCTATCTTTTCAATATTGTGTATTATTACCTAAAGTGCACATTTGAACTGATGGTTTTATATGCGTGGCTTTATTAAAGTGTGTATTTTTCAGTATATCTGAGTGGTGTATTTTCTAGAGATGGGTGTGTGGTCAAATGGTACCTCTTTGTCAACCTACTTACGCTTCCCTGTGACTTAAGCCGTGTTGCTCTGGCCATGTTATCTACCTTAAGACGTTCTTGCCAGGTGTGTTTTCCTTCCCTCTAGTGTTAGTGGTTGTAGCATCCTCAACATATGGTGGCACCAAAATGCACTTGAAAAGAAATACCTGGCTGTGCTTTCAGTGGCTGTCTATGTGGAACTCCTCTCTATTGCATATCCCCTATGGCACCCCAGGAACATGCCCGTAAATGTTTGTGTGTGGTGGCCTGCAGTAGTTTGCAACCCACTAGAGTCTGACTGGTCCCTCTACCCTCCTATTCTGTATAAATGCTGACATTCG
Organism: Ambystoma mexicanum; assembly: GCF_040938575.1. Lineage (NCBI taxonomy): Eukaryota > Metazoa > Chordata > Amphibia > Caudata > Ambystomatidae > Ambystoma > Ambystoma mexicanum. Next base: position 312,905,926 of record NC_090921.1, read on the forward strand.
TAATTAAGAACTTTGTAAACTTTGTAAACTCTTAGGATTTGATCTTGAAGTGCCCAGGAATGACTGCCCCACGGATTGCCTTGGAAGCTCTGCACCAGCATCATTTGGCACTCTGAAAAACATAACAGTGAAGCTCTGCTTTTCTGCTTACCAGAAGGAAAACGGTGCTCCGTTTGCGCATCTGTTTTTTAAATTAGTTTTATGAAGGGGGCCATGCGTATGCTGAAAAGAAGTGTTAATAAACTTGATCCTTGTGGGACACCACATTTGATGGTTCTCGTTCTTAAGGTGGAAGGAGGTATTTATGTTCTTTTTGATTCGATCTGTGAGAATTTTATCCATTGTAATGCAGAGTTAGGAATTAGAGTTTTTTGCAGCCCCCTTCATTATGGAGGTGGGACTGATGTTGCCAAAAGCTGCCGATATGTCCGTGGAATGGTGGCTGAAAATATTATTTGGAGCTTCACAGGCCGATTCATGGAATTAATGTGCACCGAAAAAACGGAGCACGCGTGCGAAAACGTGCGATTCGCAGAGGAATAGCGAAAATCGCAGTGCAAGTGCGATTATCGCACAGAAAACATCGCACATCAATTCATGGAAGTCCGTGCACGCGCAAAATGTGGGATGTGCGCTGAAAAAGTGCGCTGCGCACGCTGGCGCACAGGTTATCGAACGCCGTGCGATAAGGCCACAGCGAATTCGCACATAGCGCGGCGAACATAACAAAAGTAGGCGTAACACGGGGCGTCACACGCAGAATGGGGAACAACTCGTGAAAATGTGGGCGTTACGGGGGAAGTACAAGAGGCAAGTGCGCAGAACGCCCACACGCTCGCCTACAACACGTATTCATGGAATCGAATAGGGAAAAACAGCGCACGGCCAAAGACGCGCACCGGCCCATACATGTCCGCCACACGAAAGCAGGCGGTAGCGTCCCTGCGCAGGAAAAAAATGTGCGCCAAAGTCCAACATGTGCGAGAAGGCCCACACACGATCGGGCCTCGGGGAGCGTGTGCGTGTATTTCAGGGGTGCGCGTGAAGTTCCACACGCGATTGGCCTGGGCTCGTGTATTTCAGGGGTGCGCGAGAAGTTTCTCACACGCGATTGGCCTGGGCGCGTGTATTTCAGGGGCTCGCAGGTGTTCTCACACGCGATCGAGCCTGGGGCAGCGGGGTACGTCTATTCCAGGGGCTCGCGGGTGTTTTTACACGAGATCGGGCCTGGGGGAGCGGGGTACGTGTATTTCAGGGGATCGCGGGTGTTTTCACACGCGATCGGGCCTGGGGGAGCGTGTGCGTGTATTTAGAGGTGCGCGAGAAGTTCCACACGCGATTGGGCGGCGTGCGGGCATTTCAGGGGTGCGCGTGAAGTTTCACACGCGATTGGGCTGCGTGCGGGTATTTCAGAGGTGCGCGCGAAGTTTTACACGCGATCGGGCCTGGGGGATCGTGTGCGTGTATTTCAGAGGTGCGCGAGAAGTTCCACGCGCGATTGGGCTGCGTGCGGGCATTTCACGGGTGCGTGTGAAGTTTCACACGCGATTGGGCTGCGTGCGGTATTTCAGAGGTTCGCGCGAAGTTTTACACGCGATCTGGCCTGGGGGAGCGTGTGCGTGTATTTCAGGGGTGCGCGTGAAGTTTTTCACACAATCGGGCCTGGGGGGGAGCGGGGTACCACTCACCGTCTGCCTTGCGTGTAGAAGAACGCGTAGCCAACACCCGCTGTGAAGTAATAGCGTGTGAACCCCAAAGGATGGAAAACACACGCACCGCACGAAAAGCACGTACAGAGCAGTGTAAAGGTACGCGGGATCTCCAAGCCCTACCAGGGCAACGCCCGTGCGTGAAACGTCACAGACGCGCTTACGCTGTAAGGGCCTTTGGTCCAATGTAATCGTGTACGCGTGCTGACACGCTTACGCGCTAAGCCCCTTTCCTCAAATTTCACACTGACGTGCAGGATTTTCACATGCCAAATCACTCCGTATCAAGCTGGCCATGCGAAAACACACGGAAGACCACGCTCCTGCCCAGAAGGCCGAATTACTGCCCCCCAGTGCCCCGAGCAGCCTCCCACGTGCCATCTGCTGCTGCCTGCCTGCTGCCACCGTGCCCTGCCATTTGGTGCCTGCACATCAGCCATCTGCAGGGGTCCAGTTGCTGTGTCCACCCCTGCTGGAACAGAAGACTCCCGACTCGGATAACATTGCTCCACAGCCCAGCCCCAGGACCCAGTTGCCCACCCACTCCTGCCCCTGGGGTTGCCATGTCGGGCACATCAACATCTGGCACCATTTGCAACCCCCAGCCAGAGGGGCAGAGGGGCACCAGCTTCACTGCCACCGAAGTTGGTGTCCTGGTGGAGCAAGTCCTGGGGCAGTATGATGCCCTCTTCGGATCGTCCCGCGCCAACAAGGAAGGACGGGAGAGGATCTGGGCCAACTGTGTGGTTGCCATCAACGCGGAGGGGGTGGCAACCCGCACCATCCAGAAGGTCAAGAAGCGCTGGGAGGACTTGAGGTCCAGGACCCTCATAAAGGCCCAGCGCCTCGTGGAGGGGGGCCGGGGCCGCATGAGTTCCATCCAGATGAGGGTCCTGGAACGCGTACACCCAGCGCTCCACGCCCAGGTCCTTGAGAGGGAGACCCGTCTGGAGTTGAGCGGTAAGTGGCCAAGCATTGCTGTGTGAGACAGGGCATGTTGCAGTGTGCTGGTTGTCTGATACTTGCCTGTATGTGTGACATAGGCCATGTACGCATGTATGTGTGCAGGGACATCATGGTAATGCATGTGCGAACAGTAATGTGTGAACCGCACGGTTGTTGCATGTGTTTAAATGCAACATGGGGAGCCCTATGCAGATTGTACACATGAGAGCATGGCAGTCTCTGTTCCTGGACATGGGTGGGGGTGAGGGATGGGTGATGATGCCAGGTACATATATGGTATCCATGTCTGTGTGCCTGACCTGCGTGTCTGTGACTTGTGAATGCCATTGATGCATGACACATGTCTGTGACAATTTACAGATTCACTGATGCAACCTAGTCATCCTTGTATCCACTGTGATTTGGGTGTACGGGGCCAGATGGATGTGACTGAGGTGAAGTGTGTGCATGTGATAGGCATGACCCATGATGCATGTGAGTTCCATTACATTGTATGTTTCGAGAGTCCATTGGACATGTATGGAAATGTCCATGGCATGCACCATGACTGTCACTGTGTGTTTTGCCTGGACTGACACATGTGTTGTGGAGGGACATGATGGAAGTGTACTTTGACAGTGGCACTCATCTGCTATTGCTTCCTGTCTAGGGGACCATTGTACAGTACCCTGATGCTTGTGTTATATGTCTCCCTCTACGCAGCGGCTAGTGAAGAAGAGGGCGGAGACGGCGCTGTGGAGCAAGGCGGCGGGGATGCCGCCACGGCTGCAGCGGAAGGGGTGGGTGAGCCCCCACAGGGGCCTGCTATGGCGGAAGACGGTGAGGAGCCATCTAGGTTGGTGGTTTCCACAGAGGAGGAGGAGGCCACCACTGAGGCGCACATGGGGCCTGGTGGGGGCATCCCTGCTGGTGCAAGTGGTGCAGTCCAGGGGCGGGGGCAGGAGGCAGCACAGGTCATCTTGGAGGGGCCTGTGCATGTCGCTGTCCCTGACCCTGTGGGTGCACCACCATGTACCAGCAGGGATGCCCCATCCCAGGCCCGTCCGCAGGTAGAGGGGATGTCCATGTCATCTGACTCCTTCCACCTGCAGACGAGGGGACCCCTGGCCGTATGGAGAAGGTCCTGATTGGGGTCGCGATGTGCACGGCTGTGATTCGTGATGCCGTGCGTGCTTCCCAGAAGGAGCACGCACGTCATCACGAAGAGCACCGTGCCGACGTGGCCCAATTGGGATCGTCCATGTTCGGGGGTTTCCTGCATGTGTCGGCCAATCTGGCGGCCCTCTCCCCCTCTGTGGAGACTATACGCCAGTTGTTCTCCTTGCCGTCTTCCGGCCCAGGTGCCACCAGGGCCCCCTGTGGACCTGCCCTGACCAATGTAGCCAGCTCGGTGGGGATCCCATCCCTGCCACAGTCGGGAGTCAGAGGTCCAGCAGGGGTGGACACCACAGCAACTGTACCCCAGCAGATGGAGGATGTGCCGGCATCATTAGGCAGGGCACGTGCACGACGGCGTCGGTGGATTCCATCAGCCTGGAAGCTGTCGTGCTGGCAGAGGCAGTGGCGTCGGAGGCAGCAGCGAAGTCAACGTGGGAGGCATCATGGCTCGGGGCCATCAACATCGGAGGGGCAGGCATCGGCCGGAGAGCAGGAGGACCCAGGACGGGAAGTGTCTTCCGTGTGGCAGCGGTTGGGCCAGCATATAGGTCAGGAGTGGCGGCGGGCGGAAGAGGCGCGGCTCACAATGGTCAGGGCGGAGAACTCCATGCGGAGGGCCCTGAGGCGGGCCGAGTGCCTCGAGGCAATCCGCAGGGGGTTGGAGGAGGAGACGGTGTCGTCCCTGCGGACCCTCGGGGCCATGGAACAGGAATGCCTCCGGGACATCGAACAGGGGTTCGATGATGCCCTGGCCCGAAACACCACGGAGTGAGCCGCTGGACTTGCCCGCCACCTTTGTATATAGTTATATAGTTAGTGTTAGGTTTCCTTTAAAACAAATTTTTATTTGGTTGCGATTGGACAATGCGCCACATTTTTGTATATAGTTCAGTTTTTTGTTAGTTGTCATAGTTAGGTTTCATTTGGTTGGGCTCATGGACCCGGGATTATCTTGTAAATAGTTCTTCAATGGATTCTTTTATTTTTTGGATTTTTTTCATCGCCATGGAGCAATGGTTTTTGTTTATCATTTACACTTGGATTACTTTTCTGACTGTGACTTTGGACACCATTCATTTTGATTGTGCTGTGTGTTTTTGATTTTTTTCATGGACATTCATCTTCTTTTGGTTGTTTTGCTTTGTGGTTTTTCTCATTTCATTTCCATTCAAGTTGATTTTCAATACATTTTTATTTTCATCCTTCAATGTGTCGTATCATCTCATTGCTTTCATGCATGTCATGTTGGGTGTTTTAACATTCACTTGCAGCCATTGTGTGTGACAGACATGTGTTCATTTGCATTATTTACATTGGGTGTGTAACATGTAATTGCCTTTGATATGTGGGTGGATGTGATAGTTGGTTGGGCCTTTTGGCAGGGGAGGATGGCCATTACGGACATGATTGGGGATTGTTGGGACCCAGGTGCAGGGGGGCATGGATGGGACATGGGCGAGGGCCTGGTGGAGGGTGCCCCTGCACTGCTGGGGGGTGGGGGGTGGGGAACATGAGTTGGACATGGGTGGGGGCCTGCTGGCAGGTGCCCCACAGTGCTGGGGGGTTGGGAGACATGAATTGAAATGGGTGGGGGCCTGCTGGCAGGTGCCCCACAGTGCTGGGGGGTGGGGGGGTGGGGAACATGAGTTGGACATGGGTGGTGGCCTGCTGGCAGGTGCCCCGCAGTGCTGGGGGGGTGGGGGGGTGGGAGACATGGGTGGGGGCCTGGTGGAGGGTGCCCCTGGTGGCTGAGGGTGCAGGGGGACATGCGTTGGTGGGCAGTAGTGCAAGTTGACATGTGGGTTTGCTGGGGGGCATGGCCATGGTGGATGGGGTGCCTGCAGGACATGTGCAGGGTAGGCCCCTGTGGTGTGAGCCACCTGCAGGGGCCATGGAGGGTGTAGAGGGAACACCTGGGAGGACCCACACGTGCAATTCACGTGTGGTGCTCCCCGCGCACCCCTGTAATACACGTACCCTGATGAAATTGCGTGTGGTGCTCCACGCGCACCCCTGTAATACACGTACCCTGATGGAATCGCGTGTGGAACTTCCCGCGCACCCCGTGTTGCTCTGGCCATGTTATCTACCTTAAGACGTTCTTGCCAGGTGTGTTTTCCTTCCCTCTAGTGTTAGTGGTTGTAGCATCCTCAACATATGGTGGCACCAAAATGCACTTGAAAAGAAATACCTGGCTATGCTTTCATATACACGCACGCAGCCCAATCGCGTGTGAAACTTCCCGCGCACCCCTGAAATACACGCACGCAGCCCAATCGCGTGTGAAACTTCCCACGCACCCCTGAAATACACGCACGCAGCCCAATCGTGTGTGAAACTTCCCGCGCACCCCTGAAATACGCGCACGCAGCCCAATCGCGTGCAAAACCTCCCACGCACCCCTGAAATACACGCACGCAGCCCAATCGCGTGTGAAACTTCCCGCACACCCCTGTAATACACGCACCCAGGGCAATCGCGTGTGAAACTTCCCGCGCACCTCTGTGCAATACACGCGCCCAGGGCAATCGCGTGTGAAACTTCCCGCGCACCCCTGAAATACACGCGCCCAGGGCATTCGCGTGTGGGAGTTCCCGCACACCCCTGAAATACACGCGCCCAGGCCAATCGCGTGTGGAACTTCCCGCGCACCCCTGAAATACACGCGCCCAGGGCAATCGCGTGTGGAACTTCCCGCGCACCCCTGAAATACACGCACCCAGGCCATTTGCGTGTAGAACTTCTCGCGCAACCCTGAAATACACGCACCCAGGCCATTCGCGTGTAGAACTTCTCGCGCACCCCCGAAATACACGCACGCAGCCCAATCGCGTGTGAAACTTCCTGCGCACCCCTGAAATACACGCACCCAGCCCAATCGCGTGTGAAACTTTCCGCGCACCCCTGAAATACACGCACGCAGCCCAATCGCGTGTGAAACTTCCCGCGCACCCTTGAAATACACGCACGCAGCCCAATCGCGTGTGAAACTTCCCGCGCACCCCTGAAATACACACATGCAGCCCAATCGCGTGTGGAACTTCCTGCGCACCCCTGAAATACACGCGCCCAGGGCAATCGCGTGTGAAACTTCCCGCGCGCCCAGGGCAATTGCGTGTGAAACTTCCCACGCACCCCTGAAATACACGCGCCCAGGGCAATCGCGTGTGGAACTTCCCGCACACCCCTGAAATACACGCACCCAGGCCATTCGTGTGTAGAACTTCTTGCGCACCCCTGAAATACACGCACCCAGGCCATTCGCGTGTAGAACTTCTCACGCACCCCTGAAATACACACACACGCTCCCCCTGGCCCGATCGCGTGTGAATCTTCTCGCGCACGCGTGTTCCCGACACCCGTAATACACGTTCCCCGCTTTTGCCAGTCCGGTAAACTGGTACAGTGTTGGCGCAGCCCTTTGCAATGGTTTTGCGATCTTGATGGCTTTTCCTTGCGCGAGGACGTTCTTGGGGGTGTAACTGGCGCTGCTGCAGGGTCGCTGCGCCACTCTGCGCCACGTCTGCTTTTGGAGGCGAGAATCTATGAATACGCTGTGCGCGGGAATTGATTTTATCGCACACGGCTGGCGCAGACATTCGCACGGGCACGCTGTGCGACACTTTTGAGAGGAATTACATTAATCGGCCTGTTAATGTTTAGGTGACCGCAGATGGAGTGCTGATTCTGTTCCTCTCATTGATCTAAATCCTACCTGAGATTGATCCAGTACTCAATTTGATTCCACATGCGTGAGGTCTTATTTGTACATGTACCTCCCTGTGATTTTGACTGAGTAGGGTAAGTTGACTATTGGGCTTGTTGTTAGTCGGGTCATCCGCTCTTCCTGCAGTATTCTTCAGCAGAGGTTTTTGCAGTTTAAAGGACTTTGGTGCTCTTCCAGTTTACAATAATCTGTTAATCGATTTCTGGAAATAGTGAGCTTGGGTTTCTTTGCTGAGTAGGTTTTTGATAACTTTCTACAGGTAGGAAGTTTTGGGTGAAGCGGCCTCATTACTGTTTCACTAGTTTGAGAATGTTTTCTGTGATGACTGGTCTGAAATGACTGAGCTATGGTGGAGCTATCTGGTTTTCTGTATCTGGGAGCTTGTTAATTGTGTCAGTGGTGCAACATCGATTGTCTGCCGGATTTTGTTTATTGTGTTTCTGAAATAGTCTGAGATGTCCATGCAGAGCTAGTGAGTATGGTAACGGGCTGTTGTTGCATGAGACAGGGGTTTTAATTTTGTTGATGATTTTGACTATTTCCTTCAGTGGGTGGCCGCTGTTTGGATTCTTTTGATCAAGTGATATTTCCTGTGCTTTAACATTGTTCCTTTGTATAGAGAAATCTGCTTTTGGTATTTGACTTTTGAAGGCAAGTCCCTGTTTATGTACACTCCAAAATGAATACAACCCTCCAAGGAAATAAGCCAGGAGATAGCTTGCAAGGATAACAAGGTTTAATTGTACAGAAAGGACTCTGCTGCTCGAGAACATTCTGCCTTCGGGCTGAATGTTGATAACTAGGCCACAGCGTCACAGAAGGCATCACATATAGGGTCTGGTTCTACGTTATTTCGCCGACCTATTTTTCAACGTGGTACTTTTCATCGTCAGAATTTTCATTGCCAAAAACCCTGTTTTGTTTTTTTTTTTTATTATGGGGGGTTCCCCTCCCAGACCCCCCCTTACTATTATAATCATACCCCAACCCCTACAAAACACCCCCCAAAATAACAAATTGAAAAAACTGGGTTTTTGGCGATGCAAAATCTGACGATGAAAAGTCCCACGTTGAAAAATAGGTAGGCGAAATGCATGTATACCATAGGGTGTAAACCCACACAGTTGGTTGGTATGCTCCTGCTCCATAGGGGATGTCAGGCTACAATTGGCTGGTCTCCGCCATCCGTCAGGCTCCACGTGGGTCAGCTGAGCTCATCTCGAGGAGTGAAGGTCAGTTCTCTCATAAGTTACATTGTTAAAACTATGCTAGCGTTCTAAGCCTACTACTACATCACTATGGCATGCAACTGGGAGGCTTGGGGGATTGGTGCCAGGGGGAAGAGAGGAAGAAATTAAGTCACACTGACCCACACATTCTAGGCTTTGTTGATACCGCTCCCCTCTTACCCAAGGCCTCCACCCTTGTTTTGATCTTTAATGTATCCCTCCCTGTACCTTATGTTACAATGGATGTGTTTGATTCTTTGGGGTGAAACGGTCGGCTTGCTTATCTTTTATTGTCACTTGGTTTATGCTAGGCGCTGGGTGGGCCACTTGCTTATCATGGAATACGAGGGTGTGGGGTTTGGGGTCAGAGGTGTGGGTTCTGGGTTGGCTGGTGGGGGTTAGAGGCCTGCTGGAAGCTTGGTTGTGAGGAAACGGCATTGCTAGGAGCCTGGTGTTGTCTCACGGCCTTGCAGGGTGCATTCCTCCCAATGATACTAAATGTTAGCAACAGTGAAGGGACGAGGGTGAAATGAACTTCTGTGAGAACTTTTGGTGTTGACTCATTCTGCCTTGATGATTTTAGGCCCAGTTAAATCTTTCCATGAAGCTTGACTGGTGTAGTGCGACCATGCAAGCCTGTGCCTCTGTCATTATTACAAAATGGTGTTTCTTTCTATGTGCCTTCTAAGGTTATGCATCTGCTGTTTGCGCTTTATTATATATGCAGTGGGTCTCATAATGTGGTAATCTTCCCCCTTGTGCACGACACTATTTCATAGGGGATTTGCCTTGCCTTAAAGCACTTAGGGAAGTGGGATATACTAATTTTCATCCAAACATTCCCCCCTTTGTTACTTCTACAGTAACAAATTCTCCTCCTCCATATTTATGCTTGTTTTCTCGCCTGCTTCCTCATATGCGGCATTCCTTTTATTGGCATCCAGGCCCTAGATACATGTTTCAAACTCTCTTGATTGTGCATACTTCCCGGGTGTACATGTCATGTATATGCAACCCCCATCCCCAGTCAGATCAACCCATACTTACTTGTAATTTTCAGGGTCGGGGCAGGAACAATGGTTGTGTGGTACACTCGGTCCACTATATCTCCAACAGAAATTGGGACCATGTGGTGAACAGGGTGGTCAGTTTGTACTTCTATTTCTTTTGTATCACAAGGTATTTTAGTACTGCCAATACAAACCAACATCATTGCGCTATTAGGCACTGCTTTGGCACAACAGTGGAGACCCAATTGGCACGTGCAGAAAATCACCTAGGCAAACACGATGACGGGCACCAGCATCTTCACCAGTGTTCCAAGCCACGCTGAGGCCCAGCTGAAGGCCAGGGAAAACCAGTCTTCTTCTTGAACGCCAGCTTCTTTTTTTCATCTTCACCCCTAGTTCATGCACTGCCGCAATAATGTCCCATTTTCAGCATCTTCGGAAGGTACGAATGTGTGACATGAACTCACAATCTTTTTTCAAACACCTCCTTCCATAGTTGTTAGTAGATCCTGCATGCACCTGTTCTGCATTGTCATCAGTCTAAGGGCCCTCGGCTCCACCCTTGTTCGGTATCATTAGCCAACTGGATCACAATTTGTAGCATTTTTGCATTGGCTCACGTTTGGATGCTGGGTGTTAGAGATGCAAAAAATGTCTCTACGGAATTATAGAGCTTGTATTCATTCGGTATTTGCGTGAGCAGTTCGGAGGAGTCTGTAATTCGATTATCTTTTCCTTCTCAGTTGATCATATTGATATTGATTATATTGAAGGTTTGGTGGCGCCATTGTGTGCTTTGCTTGAATTGTTGGGGCCACTGTGGGTCCTTTGTCAGGCAGTGTCCCCCCCTTTGAGGTGTTCTTCGGGGGCTACTAACAAGACTGAGTGCAACGTAGCTAGCAAACAATAGCCCCTCCAAGTAGGCGGGAGGTGCAAGTACGCTTGTTTGCCATGCACCCAGTAGTCCATCAGTGCTACAGTACCTTTCTTGAGGTCTGGAATTATCAACGTTCTGTTATACCGTTCGTTGGACCCGACAAACAGTTCCTTCGCTGTAAAAACATAGTTCATAAGTCTTTTTTTGGTGCACTTTTACTGGATTCTCTATGGCTGCAATCCAGGTCAATTTGGTGATGTTCTCTGTCCATGCAGGTGCGCAAGTCTGTTCTACAAGTGCTGCAATTTTTAGGGCAATCCTAAAAGTCCTTCAGCTTTGCATGTGAGAGTTGTTCCCTGACAATTGTTGGTTTATTTCGTCACTTCTATCACCAGGTAGGGTTCTTTCAGACAGTTTGGGTTGGTTGAAATCATTTTGCATTTCTGGGTGTCCGGATTATACGTTCTAGGTGAACGTTGCATGCCTGGAATGTACCTCTGATCCTACATAACACAAGATGAATTGGGCATTGTGCCTCTATCATTGGTACTTCCTGCGGTACTAAAACCTTGGGTGCCCCAGATGCGTGCGTAGCAACTCCCATTTGTGGTTCGTCTTCCCACTGTACTCATGTTGGAATGCCAACTGCCCGAGATGACGAATATCTTCAACTGCGTCTAGACCTAAGCCAGGGTATGTATCATATTTAAACTTGCATGCTTGTCTTTTTATTCTTTTATGGCATAGTATGTGCCTTTTTTCTACCCTACTTCTGCTGTCTGTACTATTTACACTACTGCTTTCATTACACAAATTGTTCTTGACATTGGGAAGTAATATTTCAAACATTTTACTTGTATATACAGTCATATAGGAGGTGGTACTATTTGTGGGGGCCACGTTGTACCTGGTTCTCCTTATGTTGTTTGATTCTGTTGAACTAGATCGTATACTCTCATTCATTCTTTCATTCGGATCTGGACTTGGGATCAAATTGATTAAATTGGAGGGTATACTTGTGTTCCAAGTCCCTGTGCTGTTCCCTCCCCCATTCTTTTCGATGGCCGAGATAAAAGATATTCCCCAATATATCCCCAACAGAAACATTCATATTGTGAACAGAATGGCCACAAAGTGGAGGCCACAATTATAACTTTACATCCTGGTGCTACTAATTCTATTTCTATTCACAGTTGACAACCATCTTGGCATGGACATTTCCATCGTAGCAGTACCTGTGGGTTAGAAAAACGGGTAAAATAGAGGGATGGGGGGAGGGGGTGTTAGGGAATTGAGGAAAAACGAGGTAAGGGTTGGGAGGGAAAAGGAAGAAAAAGAGAGAGAGAGTTTTACTTCAGTAGCTCATGCTCTAGCATCAATGCATGTACTTTGAACTCTTTCACATGCACTCCTATGGTCAGCATGAAACTACATAAACTGAGGTAGATTTGTTGTTTTTAAGTTTGGGCAACTAGTGTCGAATCAGATGGGGCCCTGCAAATGTCTGAAAGGTGTGTCCAATATCGGAGCCCCTTCACTTTTACTGCAAGACGGGTGGAAAACACAACCTCGTAGGGCCCATGGAATATGGGATTGTTCCACTTTCGCCCAAAGCTTTTGACATAGACCAACTCCCCCGGCAACAGTAGTTGAGCGGGTGCTGTGTCAGTTGGCACGGTAGTTGATGTTTGCGCGTCTTCTTTGTTTGGCAGAGCCTTTTGTTTTGAGATACATCTTATTGCGCATGTCAGTTGCGACAGATACTGCTTGAATTCTTCCCCCAGATTTGCTGATGCTCTGTGGGCCTCTCATGCGCTCCTCAAAGGGGAGATGGATGTTTGCATACGTCTGCCAGTTACTATTTTGTGGGGGGAAAGGTGGTGGTCCTTACTGGGCTGTGTGCGCAAATGGAAAAGGGGCTAGGGGCCAGCAATACACCCAATTATTTTTCAGGGTGTTACATAACTTGGAGAGTCTGCTCTTAAGTAGGCCATTTATTCGTACCACCACCCCATTTGTTTGCACGTGGTACGTTTAACACATTCGATGCTTTACAAGGGCTGTTATTTCTTTGAAGAGCTCATTGAAAAAATGGGTGCCTTATCAGATTTTAAAACGTCACACACCCCCATCAGGGAAAAACCTATCGTATGAGGAATTCTTTTATGACACACTTGGTGTCTGGGTGGGCAAATGAACCAGCCTCAACCCACCTTGACAATGGACACACCACCACAATCAGATATCGTGCCCCATTGTATCTTTCCCCCAATGTTTTGTTGAGGAATTGTATATCTGTTCCTCCTTCACTCAAACTCATGAATTTCCATTTCGTGCTTTGCCATTGACTGTGCCTTGATTGGGCGGCAGTGTATCTTGTTCTCTTTTTATCATGCACTGTGTTTGGCTCTTGGGGTGGAATGGCAGTGGTGATGTTTACTGTTTGTGGTCCCAGTGGCTGGAGATTACTGGTTGCGCTTGTACTTGTAGATGTCTTCTCTGTTTTGTTGCTGAAGAGTTCCAATAGTTGGGTTTGGGGTCGGTACCTTCAGTATCGCCATCTGTGTGGTCCATGGCATTGTCTTTCCAGTCTCTTGTTATGATAGTTATGAAGGGTTTGCTGAGTGGGCAGAGTTCAGTTGATCCGTTTTTCTACTCCACTTACTGGTGTGTATTTTGTGATATGAGGTTCTGTTGTGGGGTATACTCTACTTTTTGGGGTTGCCCTGCAGTGTGTTCCTGTAAATCTTTCCCCTGCACAGTCCCTTCTTGTCAGCTTTTGCACTATATATAGATCGGGTATATGTGCATGTTTTTTGGTCTTGTTATTCCAAAAGGGCTTTAATCGTTGAAAGGATGTTGATTAGAGCTGTGCCTGCAGTGTTGTGAAACTGAAAGAGAATTAATTTTGTCTTCCTTGTTTCTGTTTCACTTGTAGCCCTGTTTTCCTTACTTGTCTGTTTGTCTTTCTTGTATCTATGCATTGTGGTAAGATTGATTTTTTTAAAGAGTTATAATCCAGTTGCTTGTAAGCTGTGCTTGTTGGGTTCTGCTAATGCCACACTTTCTATTGTTTGTCAGTGTAGGGTGGTAGTATTTTTTCAGAGTAGCTGTTTTAGAGTAAATTGCGATACCCGCTGCCCTCCTGTGTGTTTCTGTTTGTAGAGGATGATGAGGGGTGTTGGTGTATGCGCACCTATATGTCAGATACCTGTTTGGATGCTGTTTTCGGGGAGTACCCAGACATGAATCACAGTATGGAACAATACTGACCCAGTAACTGGGATACTAAAAGGGGCAACTATGTCTAGTAGGAATAGATGAGTGCACCCTAAGCACGTTTCTGTCTGCGTTCCTCTTTAGGATGTGTCATAGAGCATAGTGTGGATCCGTATCCCCCATTGGTCTGGAACATTGTCGTGATTCATGCAGAAGTATTGTTTTTTTAATGTGTTCCTGTAGCTGATGGTTAATAACCTTTGAGGACATTTGTGGTGAATCTTCTATAGAATGGTCAGTAGTTTACTGGGTTATTGGTATCCACCATGTTTATTGAGGAGAGGCTTTAATGTAGGCTGTTTTCGAGGTCCAAAGGACGAAGGCTTTGTGAACATTTTGATAGAACGTTTTTTACATGCAAACAAAGGGGACAAAGTCAATAGGGAGCTCCCATAAGGAAAAACGAGTAAGTGTTACAAGTTCCAGAGGGTGCGGCAGAGGTGGCAACGATGATGTATCCTAACGGAGGAGATACAGACCAGAAGCCGACAAGCAAGAGACCCTTGAAGGAAGACTGCAGAGTTGACCACATGGTTAAAATCTCTAGTTACTGGGAAGGTGGTCTGCAATATGAGGGGTCAGCAATGTGAAGCGGACAACTATGTGAACATTTCTCAACAAATGCCATTTTATTAAATGAGAAGGTTGGATGAAAGCCGAGGATTTCCCTGCCTAAAATAAACTAAGAGAAACACTCTAACAAAGGCTATCTGTCCCTCACACGTATAGATACAATAAATAAATCAAGAAATGCATTGCAGTTCAAAACAATAATAATGGAATTCGTATTGTAACAACAGTCTCTTCTTATAACCTGGGCGAAGTCCCCTTCCCCAGTTTTTCAGCGGGATTCTGCTTCACAGTTCAAGAAAAGAAAATGAGGAAATTCTGGTTTGCAACAAAGTTCCAACACAGTTTTTTGCAACTTCAGCTTGCCAACAGAACATTCCAACACCCCAGTGATTCAACAAAGAACATAGAAGGCTCTTCCTCTTCCTTTAACAAGTGTACGATTTATCCTCCTTAGATAAAGGAGACAGTTTCTAAGTTCATCAATAGCAACAATAAATGTCTTGGTCTGGATGATTTGCCCCAGCTGTTAAGTTCTAATAAAATACAACTTCTTTGTAACAGCTTAACACAGTTTTTTCTTTAGTAACACAAGCAACATAAAATGTCTCAGTTTGGCCTCTTTGTAGCACTTCTTGAGCTTCCACCTAGTTTACTTCCATGCCAGGGCTACTACCTCAGTGCACACCTGGTTTACTCCCATGCCAGGTCTACTCTTCCAGAGGTTTACCATCCGGGTATACTGCCTTGCCTGAACAGCATGGCACAAAAAGTATTGTTGTGGTTAAGATCAACAGAAAATAGGTTCACAACAGCTTCACTTTATTCAACACTTTGCAGCTTCAAATATTTTAACAACTCTTCACAGAAAACAAGTTTCACATTGGTGCTGTTTAATACCCTTCTGTAAATAATGCTCCTCTCTTTCTGAATATCCTTTTCCAGAAGTGCTGCCTTTTTGCCACTCTTATTTCCTTACTGTTCAAGTAACAAAAACCAGACTAGCATATAGTCTTATTCTGCTTCTCCCTTGGCTTTGGCAATGTGAGTTTATCCCAGTTTTTACCATATGTTGTACAAAGAATGGGCAACAAGTTTCACAACGTATAGATCTTTCATTAGCCCCATTCTGCTGTTGGCAATATCTGCTGGAATGTTTTTGCCTTGATTTTAGTCCCTCTTGGCTTGGGCAATGCATGTAGGTATTAGTTCTTAACAATATCGCCCCATCAGATTGCTGGGTTTTCCACAGACTCTCATGTTTAATGTTCCTGTCATTTAGTTTTGTTACATAAGGCTTTTGATGCTTTTCTATAGTTTGGTATACAAAATTACTTTGAAAACCACTTTCATTCATACCCGAGGGCTGGGCCTGCCTTGAACATGCGAGCGGTTGCGCAGCGCTCTGGGGTCACTACCGGGTAAGGTGTGTGCTTCCGATCCCCTCGCCACTCACAGGTGTTCTGTTTCTGTGCCTCCTCACAACTTGGCAAACTGTTTCTCTTAGTCGGCCGTCACCTGCGCCGTCAGCAATAGGAGCTCCTTTTGCACCTGAGGCCCTCTGGTGCACGCCAGCTACCGGAGACGGCCTCAAGGCCCTCAGGTGCACACCAGCTACCGGAAACAGCCTCCTGGGAAGGAAAGCTTCCCTTGCATTCGGTTCCCGCTGCGCAGCCTCTGAAGAAAAGGTCTCCAGAGGGCAAGCTTCCCTCTTTGTGACCTCTGAACTTTAGGATTCGGGAGACACCAACCCTCTCTGGACCGGAAGCTGATATCTGCCCAACAGTGGCCTGCACATGAGAGGCCTTTTAAGCCCGTCTATCTCCCTCAGGTGTGGGTCATCTGAATTAACGATCTGACCACTCCTGCAACATTGTATCTTTTTTAGCCCGCTTCTTTGTCCTGGTACATGGGTGGGGGGGTGAGTGTTACGCTCACCTGGTATCCACAGGGACGCCACCCAGCGGGTTACTCGCTGGTATGCTTCTTAGTTTTGCCCAGATGTGGTCTGCGGGGAAGGTTCTGCCTGAAAATACAGGAGGACTGTATTTAGGACTGGCTGACCGGGGTAAGTATCCTCCCTCCACCCCCGTATGATTTCAGCCCCTCAGGGGCCCTCTCCTCACTTTGTGGTAGAGTTAGGCGTGCTCTCCATCCTGCCTTCTTGCAGGGGCGCGTTGTCTTTCGTGGGCGTGTGCGGTCCAGTTACTTCACTGACGCCGGCCCGTTTGATATCGTTCAGGTAGGTCTTATTGCTGTTCTTTAGTATTGTTGCTATCCTGCATGCCTCTCGTTTAATAATGTCTCTTTTTCTCCCTTAGCTATGCGGAGTTTCAGCACGGCGAACTGGCTTGGTTGAGCCCCGCTGCTAAATGATGGCGTTTTAAGAGCGCTATGATGCGGTAAGTAAGCGCTATGCGATGGCTTGCCTTTGCTAACCTGTTTGGTCTTCTTTCCTTGCAGGTCGCGGTGTTCTTCAGTGCGTGTGGAATTTTCCGGAGTGGTGCCAGCCGAGAGGCGACCAGCCAGGTAAGCCTTTTGAGCAGTTCGTAATTTGCAATGTCTCTTCTGCTTTCTTAATGTTGCCTCTATCTTCCTCTTTCAGGTCGTTCAGTCTGGGAGGCATGCAGATCCAAGGAAAGCTGTTCTCAGGAGCTGCGAGTAACTAAAGATGAAGACTGCAGGTAAGATGCTGCTGCTAATGATGTTCCTTTTGTCTCCATGCAGGTTCTGCTTCTCCGAGGTTCGGGAGTATAACTGGACACGGTGAGCGTCACGTTGCAAGCTGCAAAGTAACGCAAAGCGCGTTCCCTTGCTCGGGTGTGGTTTAAATAGGCCCAACAAAATAGTCCAGGTAAAGTAGTCCCTAGGCTGCCACACCCAAAACACTAGACTGCATAGCTTGGTTCTGAGGAACCAAGCTATGTGGATGCCTCCATGTTGGCTGACAACACAATAAAGTAGTTCCCAAGCACATTGTTTTTCATGGTGTATGAGCCTGGCGCCATAGGTGCCAGGACTGGCCCCAAGAGGGTTTTGGAAGAGGATGCCAGGCTCTAGAGGCTCGAGTCCTGACTCCACCTGGCCAATGGGTTTGCCAGAGGGGGTTTTGGGCTAGGGCCGGGACTTTGAGGGGATTATAGGATTTGTAGCCCCTAATGACAAATTTAGGTTTTCGAGTTTGATTTTTACTTTTAAACCCAAGTCTGTTCCTTATAATATTCTTTAAAGGAATTTCATACGGAATAGCCACCAGACTAGATTAAGAAGGGGAAGTTTTTATTTCTCTCAATGCCTAAAAGTTTGTGATTGTTTTCACCTCTATTCATATGTGTATCTTGTGGAACAGAAAAATGGTTATTACAACAAGCCATTACATACTTTGACATTGAGGAGACATCCTCCCTAGAAGAAGACAAATGCAGTGTCTCATCCCATGGAGTCCTCTCATTCCACTAGACCTTTTCTCCTACCAGGTGATCCTCGCACAGAACACCACCCCCAAAGTCAACATCAGAAAGCTTCTGCCTTTCCCTGGCCATCTGGGAGGAGTCTTTAGACCGGAATTTAGTGAAGAGTCTGTAGGATTTATTACAGCAGGGAAAGCTCCCAGACACTGAAGAAGGGAACTATCGATGGAGTAAGAGGCTAAAGACCACAAAGATATAGACAAGACTGCTGAAAATTGAATAAATGGTCCAGGGGCCAAAGGTGCATCGAAGTTTAGACGTCAGATTTTCTGAAGGGCACTATTAAGGTTCCAGGTAGAAGGGCTGCTCCTTCGTGTAACAACAAAACCAGCGATGCAATTGAGGCCATCGGACCCAAAGTAGGTGGCCCTTGCATCAGTGGACTGAAGAGCAGCAGCACAGTAGCCCAATACTGACCCTTCAGAACAGGTCTGTGGATGCTCTGCTTTACTGCAGGCGGGACAAAGGAGGGAAGTTCTGACGAGCCTTTGGAACATTTCATAGCCATCCAATCAGTGGAAGGCCAACCTCACCTCGGTTTCCCAGGCAGGCACCAATGGATGTGGATAAGGTGTCTGACAGACCCTTACCCAGGTTAAACTGGATTCCATTCACTTAAAGGGGCCTTTGTGAGCTGTGATTGAGAGCTTACATAGGCAAAGCAACCAAAATGTCTGGTCCCATAGTGAAGCACAATCAAGGAGGGCCACAGACGCAATAGAAAGTCATAGAAGTTAAAGTTAAAAATAAAGCAGGGATTTTGTTCTTGTTCCGGGAGCACAGGCTAATAATATGTTGCAAAGACTGCGCCATGGTGCAACCACATAAAATGCATACAACCTTGGCTAACCTATTAGACCAGCACATTGGTTAGGTGGGAGTAGGGTCGGCATGACCCCCCGAATGGTGAAGATCTGTTGGAGATTGCGACTAACCTGACAAGCACTCTGTGACAGTGCCTTATACCCTGGACATGTGGGTAGAAGTGTGTTAGGCTACTTCCTACTCTCCCTGCCCCCAACAGCTTGCAGTGTATGTCCCAGTGCCAGAAACATGGAGATTGCGGAAAGGACACAGAACAACAGATGCACTAGTAACTGGACAGACTTCAGGTCTGTAACTTCTGCCACTCAATCAAGACAAAGCCCCTCATTATGAGTCTGCTGGTAGTCCGCCGGTGCGACCAGCGGGTTACCAGCAGACTTACTGTTTCCACCGCCCGATATCCCGGTACTACTGGGATATTACGGTAGGCGGCGTAATGGTAAGTTCCCATTCTCATGGAGTCCCAGAGGACTCCATGGGAATGGGAAGATTGAAGCACTATTGTTGGTGGTACTTCAGTGAAAAATCTGCCGGTAAGGGCCAGAACTACCAGCAGGTCAGGCCTGCTGGTAGTTCACAGCCCCTACTGGCAGGCTTGTAGTTTGACAGTCCAGACAAGGTGCCAGTAAACGGTAAACTTGTAATGAGGGCCAAAGACCCAAGAAAACAAAATTGACGCCTCGAGGGGCACAAATGCTTAGGTGTTGTCATCTTGGGCATATCGACCCACCGACTCTTATCACAGAGACTAATATGTTCTTTGGGAATGTGTTGGTTCCAACCCTTGTCAGCATCAGCAGACTTTAATTATTGATCATGCTGTGTTTCATCCTCCCTTTGTCCTCCAGCTCTCTCCATCCAGAGTTATCACTGTCCATCGCTACAGACCACTCCAGAGCTGCTGGAACCACCAGCAGTTGCCCTTTGGTAACCCAATAGCAGAGTGCCAGAAACAGATTGAATCTCTGTGAAGAAGCCAAACACCTCCAATAACCCACAGCCCATACGAAGGCACTGGGACCTTGGTTAACTTTGGCATCCAGAGACTGTCTGGCTGTGGTCGGAAGCCACCGAAGCTCCAGAAGATGCTAGAATCACAACTGTAGATGGCCCAAAGGGCATGTGTCTATAGCAAATCATTAGGTAGTAACAAATGCTAAGCACCAACACCAGGGCACTTAATAGTTGGGCGGGCAATTGTTGTATGGACCCTGTGGACACTGAAAATCCTTTCTACTCTCACTAGAGTCTTCTTAAAGTGACTAATGTACCTGCTAAGAGCCAGTAAATTCATGTTTACCTAATTGACATCAGCACAATAATGTTGCTGTGTTTATTAAACTTAGCACGGACAGCCTTTTAATAAATGCAGTAATTGTGCTACTTCTTTTCTTTTTGGTTCACTCCACTTCTGAGAGATTTGTCTTGGCTGCGTAACCACTGCTACCCTAATTGGATTAAAGGATATCTGAAGGAACCACTTTCTTGGCTAGATCGGGGCAGTGATCTGGGAGCTTGAACACAAGCCTCTCCAGAACCCTCCTGACATAACTTTGCAGCTTTATGCCTCACGACTCCTCACTGAGGTTTTGAAGAATTCAACATTGCTTGTGTATCCCTCATACTAGCCAATACCACTGCTTTAACACCTGTGCAGTTCCTATAAATGGCTTAAAAGCAAAAGAGCTTCATCAACATCTATATACTGCATGCATAGTCTGCGGCCAAAATGAGACTGTAGGCAGTGCCAAGTCGCAAACCGAAAACTGTAAACATCTCTATGGGGCCCAAGTGAGATTCTTGCGCGCCTGCTCTGCTAAAGAAAAAGAAAGAGCACTTTTTGAAGCATTTTAATAGAATTTGACTGAATGTTTAGGTTTCCTTGTACACGATCAAGTGTTGGCTAGAAATCACAGCAGAGCTTTTTTGATAAAAACATACATTTTGCTTATGAAAATAGCATGTTTACTGCTGAAAAAGCAGTTTCCGAAAAATTGGTTGAGTATGATTTTAATTTCCCAGTAATTTCTTTTTTCAGGAGATGTCCTCAAGGTTTTTGGCATTGAGCCAAACCCATTTTCGTGTTGCATTAACTTCTCAGTCAGGATAGCAAATGCAGATAAATATGAACCACCTGCTCAGTGCCCCTTGAACATTGTGAGATTTGTATGTGGTTATTTCAAAAGAAGGTAAAGGCTACATGGAGTTCACAATGGCAGCTTCTTTCATTAAGACCAATGTCATTGAGTTTAACATCAGCCTGTGGATGTCTTGCCGCCTGGCTCTCTGACCTCATGTCCTAGTGTCAGGGAAGTGGCAGCCGGGGGCTGCCTTTGAAAAAGGCAATGACTCTGTAACCTGCCATTTTAACCAAGCCTGTTTATTCAACCCAACCTTTTTAAAATCTTGTTTTGAACAAGATTCTCTGCCCCGCTGGCACAGAGCAGTGCTTTTAGGACAGTTGTTATATAATCACAATTTCTAGAGTGCTCATCAAAGGCATAGCTTTTGCGGCAACCAATCTTAGAGCAAAGGGATACATACTTGGAGAATTGACTGTACGTGATGCTAACTGAAAATGATGCTTGCATTAGGCAAAACAGAACACTTTCTCTTAAAGGTTTGGGATTTGGAGTACATTTACCAAATTAAAGTGATTACATTACAACCCATGAAATTCATAGGTGCGGTCATAAAACCTGTATATATGGTTTTTCTTGATGAGGAACAAGACTTTCCGATAATTTACCTCTCATGTGTATAATGAACCTTTTGTGCATTCATGGGTATAATTAACCTTTTTTGCAATGTAGGGCACATTTTAACAAACTGAAGGTGTAAGGTAAGAGTTCTAGAATGTGTCACCATATTCCGTAGCGCTTTTGACATTCAAACATCTAATCTAATCAAAGGAAAGGCTGCTTCGATCCATAGGAGCAACACGTCAAAGTTGTGTTGCATCATCATGCAGCCAAACTATGGTCTATTTCTGGCAGTCCCATGGAGGTCATAGTCTTTGGTGCCAGGGTATTCATGAGAGGGTACCTCTGCAAGCCATTCCATTTCTCAGAGAGGGAACCAATATTTCCAGTACTTTAATTGGGCTACAATTGTCACTTGTCAATTGGATCCTGCAATATTTTTGTTTATTGGTATTAGGGTATTTTCCAGGCAAATTCAATTTTTAAATGTATTTCTGTGCATTTTGACCCCTAAGAATATTTTTCTTTTTTTCTCAATTTGATTTGTTGGATGTCTGACTTCTTCTAATGTCCCACCCGCCACTGTAACAGTCTTTGAGTATATGATTCTAAGGTAGCCAGCATGGCTCCTAAGATCAAGGTGCTTTTTAAGCATCCCATTTTTATCCTAGGGCAATGTTTTCACTTGACATTGGTTTTAGAGAGTAGGCTGGTGCCAGCTATAATTTGCGTTTTGGCTACACCAGTGATCCAAGCCATTTACTGCATTATTTAGTCCAATGTTCCTTATTGGTACTAATGTATATTATTAAGTTCTGATCTTGACCATTTTGTTTTTGGGCATTCCTTTGTTCATGGAAACCACTAGGCTGACATGAAATGGCCTGAGTGTAATTTAGAGGCCAGCCCTGCATTCTCTATAGTGGTTTGGGGTGATTTAGGCCAGTCCCTAGCCCGAGCGGTTGTCTGCCGGGTATTGGGGCCCACCTGATTAGGTGGCTGTCAAAGTCTTTGTTTGAGTGCCCCTGTTTATGATTGGAGGGCAGTTTTAAGACAGCCCATGAGTGCATGGATTTATCTAGGGGAGACCCAGACCCTAAGGCAGTTTGGTTGTATTTTTGCTGGAGTTCTTTTGAACTATGCAGGATTACTTAGGTTTTTGCCAAGAAGCGTCTGCTGCAATTTGGGGACCAAGGTGCACCATACTGGCTATACTTGTGCACCATGCCCTTAAATCCGGTTTGATTTTTGGCTGGTGAACATCCTTCCTGGGCTGATGTCATCCTTCACCTGGACCATAACTTCTGTGCTTGGACTGTCTCTGGGCCATTCACTGACGCATTCCAGAAACACTGCTGTGCGCCTTGTGGTCGGAAGCTTCCGTCATCCAGAGGGTGTTTGAGACCAATACCTCACCTTTCCTGTAGTCTTCACCATTGTTTCCTTTGTGGGACCATTGTCTACTGGTTGGCTGTCCCCATGTGTCCATTGAACCAGTTGATCTCTCTCCATTGAACCACTAGAACCTGCTTTGTCAGGTTCTTCCGTCGTCCTGGAGCCATATTTTGTCTGCCGTATTCACTCCTGGCTGGTAGGAACCTTTCCAAGGAAGGCCAATCATTCTTCTTTTGGGCTGCCAGAGTCGTCTTTAGTCCGGTATTCAAGTCCCTGCTTTACCAGTTCCTATAAATGGACCTGCTAGAGAAGATCTTTTACTCATTTGGTTGTTTTGCCAATGCTAAGCTGTGTTTTCGTTAACCATCACTGTGAGTTCTTCACTCTGGGTCCTGGGCTAGTGGTTTATTCAAGATACTTACCCTCTGCAGGTCCCTTTCTACCGCATTTGGCGATTCACTTACATTAGCCGTTCTCCAGAAAGAAGAAAAGCACAGAAGGATATGTTGGGTCTCCAACCTGATACTGGAGCTTTTCAAGAGGGTCTACTATGGCATTCCCCGTCACCGGTTTCTGTCTTGTCCGTCACTGTATGGGTAGAACTGGGAATTACTTTCCTTTATCCCCATAACCGTGGATGTGCCTACTGAGTTTGTCCCATGTGGTGACTGTATGAACCTACATAAGTCAATTCAAGTCTCTTTGTAGGTACGTAACTATAATTGGACATTGTCATTCTCCCCATCTTGGTTGCAGGGGGTTTTAGACCAAAAACTACACATTTTGCATTTACCATGGATTTCTAATGCATTTGTAAAGTCTTGCATTACACTGCTGCCTATGGATCTTACCACTGTGTGACACTTGTAGTTACTTTATCTTTCTAAGAGTGTCATGTGACTCAGTGGGTCTGGTATATTCAGACTAATGGTATCGTGACTATTGGTGGCATTAGAGTTTTTACAGCACTTCCTGTGCATTGTTTCTGGAGAGCCGCTTGGGTTTCCCTTTTTATTTTCTCTTAGGTTCCTTGTGTGGACTACTGTTCCCAATGGTAGATGGATACGCTTTATCCTTTGTACAATTCCCATTATGAGATCTGCCCACCCCCACCTTATGTGGAGTGCTCAGGAGGTACATAGGATTTCTCACTGTTGCTGCAACTTTTCTGTTACAGTTCATTACTTACCTTGTTATAACTACAGTTCTGAAGGGTAGAGAAAGATCTATTTTCTATATTTAATTTGTGAGTTCAGCACACCCCACCTTATGTGGAGTGCTGGGGGGTTACTCTGTATCCCTTTCTCACCACTCCTATAACATTTCTGTTAAAGTGATAAGCATACAATTATGGCTGGTGGCAGTGGATGTGTTCTACTGACTTGTAAGCGACTTCAATTCAACACTACAGCTAAGTCAATGCCTAGTCTGGGATGCTGATGGAAGCCCTTATTGATATATTTTTATGTCCAGTTCGTTTACTCTAGATGACAACCCTTATATAACACCCCTCTCTTAGAATCCCCCTGACCCCACTGAGCCAAGAAGTAGGTTTGTTTTGCAAATTAAAAGGTTTATTTGAAAATTAAACAATATATATCTATCACACTTTTATAGTAAATTAATATTTGTCATCACACTTGAGAATATGATGTTGATCAACAATGGATAATGTTATAGTGGTACACTCTTTTTAATGGCTGAAAAGTTGATATAGAGAGGATAAAGTAGCTGAGAATGCTTTTATGGCTTCAAGGACAATGCAATGATGAATGAAAATGCAGTACAGAAAAGAAACTTGATATGATTTCAACCAAAACAATGCAATCACTTTTCCCCCCTGGTAGCACAGGCAAAGGCCATCATTCCAACCCAGGTGTTAATGGTTTAAAGGCGCCGTCGGCGCCGTTAACCCTTAACGCCTGATTTCCACCTTAACGCCTGCTTTTAGCAGGCGTCAAGTACCAAGGCGTTAGCGTCCTTGGCGCTAATTACGGCACCGTAATTTACAGTGCCGTAATTAGCGCCTTCCCCACTCCCATTATGCCCTATGGGGCAAAAATGGGAATGGGGAAGGGTAAATGGGGATTGGGGATTTACCGCCCCACTCACCTTGGAATGGGGCGGTAAATCCGCCATCCACCATGGTGTAAACAGAGTTTACACCATGGTGGTAAAGTAGGGAACTTACCACCTGGGTTGGAATGAGGGCCAAAGTACCTTAAAGGTGGGATGCAAAGAAGTGAAAAATATGCTAAAATGATTTTAATTCCCTCTAGAGGTTCAGGGTGGGTGACAGCTACTTTGTATTAGTTCAGGATCACTTTAGCAATGCTCTATGAATGATTGTCAGGTTGCACACGAATTTCAGCAAGGAAAGCAAGGACAAAAATTTTTACACGTGGCTGAAATTAAGCAAAATGTCAAATCGCGGCAAATTTATTTGCGTGCGTCGAGCGCAATTACGGAGGCACTATAAGGAGTAGGAAGTCTGTTCTAGGCTCGTTAGACAGCTTAGAATCTTAGCTTTAAGATGACAGTTAAAAATCGCTCCACGGTTCCGGAGATACGGCCGATTTAATAAAGGTAGTTTTTCGGATTTGAAATTTTAAAGCTCAGAATGACAGATGACAGTTTTCAGTTTTAAAGATGACAGAATGACACGATTCTAGGAGGCAGTTCTAATAGGCTAAAATAGTTTGGATTAGATTATTTTAAACTAAGAGATTGGTTTTGGCACAGTGCTAGCTGGGTACTCACACTAGATTTTGGACAGGAATGCGACTTCGTCACCGATCGGGTCAGGATTGGCTGGACTTCTGCTAGCGGTTCTTCACAGCGATCTGGTCTCTGGGTCTCCGGTTCTGTTATCGGTTCTGCTTGCGGCACTGCACAGCGGTCTGGTCTCTGGTTCTGCTCTCAGCACTGCACAGTTCTGGTCTCTCTGGATCTCTGGTCTCTGGAGATTGATGGATTTGAAGTCTGGAGTCTCCCGGCAAAGCGTCCCGCAAGAAAGTGGAAAGTCAGTGTCTCTGGGTTTCAATGTTCCTTTTATGTGTTTTGAAAATGGGTGTGTGCCTGGGCCTAGCTAAGCCTGCCCCTCTCACTTATCATTGGCCAAGCTTTCCTCTCTCCCTTGATTGGGGGAACTGGGTTGTAAGTCAGAGTGATGAGGTAGGTTTATGGTCAGATGAACCTCCCCTTGTCAAATTGCACACAAATCTATTTCTGACCCAAATACATATTTATCTATGTACCATTTTTCATATATTATAGGTCCAGTTAACACATTTTCTGTAGCACCAAACCATCTGATCCCTGTCTTTGTAAGATGTTGTGTCCACTTATGACAGAATTCTCCCCTTTTCATCCAGATAACGACCTCTAAACCTTTTCAGATTTTACACAAATGTGTGCACCAGGCAAATGGGTTTCAGATGATAAAGTGTCAGATTTTTAACATGCATACATTTGGAGTAACAACGTTTTTTTCCTCTACTATCCCCAAGAACATACCACAGGGTCCTAACACCTCTTAAAATGTGCACAGAAAAATCACAAGAATGATGATGTTATTTATATAATTTTGAAAAGTCCGCACTGTGAATTATCCATCTTTTTAAAATCATGCTCTGGCCCCAAAGGGGTGTGGTTCTCCAAAGCACATGGTGGAATTTCTGGTTTATCCACTTCCCCCAAGCTCAGCTTGCTCTCACAGGCACTGCCCCTCCCAGTTTCTCCCAAGAGGAAGCCATTTTACGACCCCCCCCAATATAACATTTGCCTGAGCCAGGGACAGTGCTTTGTTTAGTTTCCTGTAGTCCCCAGGTACCACTCCCCTAATTCAATCAGAGAGGTGTCATCTCCTTTTGGCAGGGGCAGCAGGATACTGTCGGGGGTAGTTGTCAGGCAGAATTCAGCTAAATGTCACTTTAGTTCCCAGTTTTTCTTCATTCAAATCAAATCAAACTCACAATTTTTGCACATGCAGCTAGAATGCTGATTCTAAGTTCAAAACTATGACATTTAACAGTTGCAACCTATGTTACACTCAAAAGTATTTTAAACATTTCGATTTTAGTGGCTTTCTGTCCATTTAACTTAAGCTGCTGACATCCACAGCTCAGCCAGTTTTGTTATAAACATTGTTTTGGGCTCTTCATCTTTCCCGATTTTGTATGTACACAAGAATACATTCTGCCAAATGTCTGCTGGTGTTCATTGAGATTTTTGAATAGCTTGTGATGTTTAAAATAGGCATTTTTAGCTTGCATTCAGGGAAACAAAGGTGATTTTAAAGCGCTTTTAAGATAACAGGCACTGCTGTTTTTCCTTTGGCACACATTTCACTCATGGCACTCCTGGCCCATCATGATTGCCCTGGTGGGTGGCAGGTCAGGGGACCACTTTGCTGTGCGCAAAACTGCACCGTTCTCTAGGATTCTGGCGCAAATGTGGGCTTTTCCACCCTCTTGGATTTCCTAAGCCCACAGCACCAAATGTTGCAGCATAGTAGTCCAAACGTGGGTCAGGACACCCAACAGACTTGTGTGTGATTTTTACTCGCAGGCTGGGTTCACAGCCATGATAATGCACATTAGGGTGACCATTCATCGAGAATGGTGGCTGTATTCGTTGTTTGCCATTTCTTGTGTCTTGTCCTTTTCTTGGTCCTTCTCCTGCCATCCTAGATGCAGGAGGTCCTGGTTTTACTTTTGTCTTCGGAGAGAGTTCTTTGAAACGCTCGCCAAGGCTCTAGACTGTCTCTGAAGGCAGGAAGTGGGGAAGGAGTTCACAACTTCTCAGTCCCTTGTCTTCTGGCATGCTTGCCTGGAACCCCCAAAGTTTGAATGTAGCATGAGTGCTGAGTGGCTGGGTGGTTCCTGGATAAATGGCCTGGATCTGGAAGCTGAAGACAAGAAGACCACTGGACCTGAATCTGATGAAGAATGTAAGACGGCTGTAGCTAATTCCATTGACCGGAGATGCATGCTGTGTAACCACTGCCTGTGCTGACCCCTTCTTCCTTGCAACAGAGGAGTCCCAAAGACAACTCAATCCATAGACAGGTGGGACCAATAAGTCTCAATAAGACCTGCATTTCGAGCCATCTCATGATGAGCCTTCCTGGGCCTGAGTGCTGTGCATCGTCTTCTGAAGAACGAATATCGATAAAACTTTGGTGGACTCTTGCTGGACCTCCAGAAGCAAGATTCCACTCCTTGAAGTCCCAGAAGTATCAGAGTGCTGGACCAAGATAATGAGGCGAATCGATCAGACAACATTCCATCATCTGGTACCTTGAAAAGGGCCCCAAATCCACAGATCAATGAGAAGCAATGAAGAATCCTTTATTGAGCCTTTCCTGTCAATTGCTGCACATTCCCATCCAGTGTCCTTTCTTTTGTCACCGTGACCAAGAATCCAAAGACCTGGTCCTGTGCTGCTGCATCGTGAAGGCCTCCGTCCGCAACATCATCTTCACTGCTGAGGTACTGTGTGGCTTGATGTAAAACATACCGAAGGTTTGTGTCGCTCCTGTGTGGCTAGGGTGGTGATTCGTGTGTCCACCAGTGTCCCCCTTCTGCCTCTGAGACCACTCATGCCCTAGATTATGGATGAACCTCTAATCTATAATGTGTAATCTGTGAAGAAATGATAACAAGCGTTACAAAGTTATTCATTATATTTGAGTTGCTTACTGACCTTCTTAAAAGTATTGCAAAGTTATTTACTTTTTGAATTGTGTCCCACTATTCTAAAAAGTAATGTTGGTGTAACTGCATATTCCTGAAACAGAATATGTTACATAAATGGCCATGTACTTAATTGCAATGTGCACTTTGTCTTCTGAACTATCTGCAAAAATATGAAATTGCAAGAGGAAACCTCAAGGTTTCTAGAAAACAATCACATGGTAACCTTAACTATTTGCGGTTTCCTCTCCGCTGCTGTTTGCAGTCACTCTACTTAGGCCTGGCAAGCAGGGTATGTGGACCTCGTACAGATTTTCAGTTGGCTGCTCATGAAGCTACACTGCAGCTATTTGACCAGGTGAATGGCAGGATTCATCATCTGCACTTAATAACATGGCTCGTGGAATCCTATAATTTAGACGTTTTGTCTTACCAAACTGCGTAAACGTCTTATGAGAAGCTGTTACCTATTACTAGAAGTTGTTTACACAAATCTGCATTTGTGTTGATTCAGACAAAGGCCATTTTGCCTTTGTTGCGTGATTTGCCCTTTTAATTGGATTGCATTTGGCAGATTTTGTGGTGTATGAAAAAAATGCGGTACACATTTTTTATGGTGTCAGTAATTGACACTTTTGGTAGTGATTGAAAGGTTAGTTGCTTTGCGTTAGCCTACACAAGAACATGAGCTTAATATGGTATTGTCCAATATAATGGATCCTCTCATTGAACTTGCACCTACTGGAGGTGTGGCCTAAATTCCTTTCTTGGACTGTTTTTTTCATCCTCACTAATGCTTAGACGCAAAGAGTTGCTGAATTACATATGTGCTGTTGAACCCTTTACAGTCAAACCAAATAAATACTACTTACTGTGAGTTTTTCTTCTCACCAGCAGTACAGTACCTAGGCTACATCGTTACTTTTCGCCAGAGGTAGTTTCAAATGTTAATTTCAACTGATACTTTTCTTTGCCAGTCTGCTTTTCTGCTGCCTCAACATCTAGATGAGTGGACTGAACTCGTACTGAATGCTAGGTCAGGACCAATGTACGTTGACAGTGCCAAGAGCATCCAAAATACAATACAACTACTTATAGCTTCAGTTAAAGCACTAAAAGGAACATTAGCGTTTCATGCTCATCAATGTAAAGCATTATTGTTTAATTCGGGTGATCAGCAATGTGCGCAAGTAGGTAAGGTTGCTTTCCAGAACCAATCCTGGATGTGCTTTTATTCTGTCCCAACACTGCTACAATGTAATACTTGCTTATTTGTGTGGTTTCATAACGGATTCATTTTGCAAAACAAAAAGATTCTTACCTTTTAACACTGAATATGATGCATGTTCACTTTTGTAGTCGCACACTTTTGAGTCAAAAATAGTGGTTGCAAATTCAGCTGCTTTTAATGAGATGACTTAAACTCATTTGAAAAATGAGTTCAATCCCAGAGGACTATTGGGATCATGTTGGCTTCAATAAAACCTAGTTAAACATCCTGATGCCCGCAGGTTATTTTAAAGTTTTAAAACTACGGGCCTCATTACGAGTTTGGGGGTAGCCATGCCCTGATTAAGGGCATGGCTACCCCCAAACTCGGGTCCGGGTTCCCTGAATGGGAAAATACCGGGCCATTCTGACCTAGGAGGGACCGGTATTTCCCCATTCAGGGAACCCATTCCAATTTGAGCTCCCATAGGGCTCAATGGGAATGGGGAGCATGCTAACAACGGGCCCGTTAATGACGGGCCCGTTGTTAGCATGCTGGGGCGTTCGCGGAACCCGCTAAGGACGTCTGGTAAAACCAGGCATCCTGAGCGGGTCCTGCGAGCGGACCTCATAATGAGGCAGTATGGGGTTAACGGCGCTGGCAGCTCTACCGGCGCCGTTAACCCCATACCTCCAGGGTTGCAATGAGGACCAATTTCTGACCACACCACTAGAAAGTAGGGTTTTGCAAAGTATGCAAGCAAATAATAGCTTCAGAATCAGTGTTTTCATTTCAGTATGTCCCAATGTGCGGATGAAACTCCTCAACAATACCTCTGGTGAGAGGCTCTATACATTTTGCAATTTTCCTGGCTGCCTTTTACCTTGATAAGTCCACATCCATGACATTATCCGCGACACAACCATGTGATGTACCCCAGGCTTCCTTTGGGCTATCAATGTTTGGGTGTCCCAGAAACACCTTTTCCCTGTACAAGGTATACTTGTACAGTTAAATGTCGGGTCCATTGGTTGATTTCAGAATTAACTTTCTCCAGCATGGATTCACATGCTCTTGAATATGCCACATCGTCGGGCTGGGAATCCTCAGTGATATTAATGCGGTTTGACCTTAAAGCCAAAACTGTTTGTTGCTTCTATAGCCTATTGCTGTCACTTATACTTCCCCAGCCAATGACATTCGTCCTCCTAAGCTCCCCCCCTAGTGGCCATCTTCAGATTGTTAGTGCACGTTTTCCTGTTGGAAGTCCTCGTGTTTCGCTACTCGAAATATTGATACCTTTTTTGCCTATTTTTGTTAGAAACAGTCTACATTTTTACTGCATCTTCAGTCATGTTGTGGCTGCCGGCGGCAAGGACCCATTGCCAGATGTGGGCGGCCGCACACCCAGACTTTGGCCTTCTTCACACCATGGCGGCAGATGATATGAGAAAAAGCATCTTCAAGGACTGCGCACATTGCGGCCTGAAAAGCCTCTTTATTGAAGATCGGCACCTCAAGTGCATCGACTGCTTACATCCCAAACACTATCCGGATGGATGTGCATATGGCAGGCCTTCTCCACAAAGACACTGAAAGACCACCATAGAAGGTTAGTGGCGTGGATTGATGAAGGTAAGGCCTCTAACTCGGCCTCTGTGTGCAGTCATGCCTCTTCCAGGGTCAGAATACCCAAAGGGCTTGCTCTCTCTGACAAAAAGAGGTTGAGATCCTTTGAGGACACTTCCCGGGGTAAGATACTGAAAAGTGCTAAGTCGTTGCACACTCTGATGACTTCTTTGCCAACGGTAACTGTGGCTGCGGAACCCGGGTATGAGACACACTGGTTATTGTCACTCTCCCCGTCAACGGGTAGTCTATCTTTCAAGTGGCCATGTTCCTTCTGCGTGAAAATCGCTGATTCCAGATGCCAAGCATATGACCTTGTCGACATTGGACTCCATGAAAAGAACCCATCAGCGGCTTAACCGTCGACAACCTCTAACCTCGTTGTCGTCACAGACCCAGTCAATGAACTTATCTGCCAAGGCCACTGCTCCATAGATGACTTCGTCCACGAAGACTAGTCTTCTGTCGATGACTTCAATCCCGTTGAGAGGCCTGTCCTCTACAGTCACCATTTCCATGACGAGGATTGCCACTCCCTGAGTGGCCTTGCCATCTAGGCCTCTGTCAACAGTACCAACAACAACATCATCCTTACGGTGATTGCTTCCTTTCCTTGGGGCTCAAATTTGGAGAGAGATATGCCTTAAGCTCTCGCATTTCTCCCTGGACCCACCAAGTCCGCAACACTCTTCACCCTATCTCCCTTGCGACCACCTAGAGTGTCATCACCAGTTCCAGTATTTCACTCCTCCAGTCCTTCTGAGGAGGACCCGCCAGAAGGTTTTTAATCCTACCACAATAGTGGTCAGGGGGAGCCTGATTGCATTTTGGCAGTGACTCTGCAGGAGGCTCAACCATTTTACCAGCCATCTCGGCCTCTTAGCCCTTTGCTTCATGGACCAGCACGGTCTCCTGCAGCACCAAGGGATATGTCAATGGACATTTTGACTACTCTCTGTATGCTGGTGTCAGAAAATCTGCAATGTCTACCGACTACACCCATACCAGCTCCATCAAGGAGCTCTCCAAAGCCTTCCTGAGCCCGGCTGACACTGTCTCATCCAGCCACAGCTACCGCTTGACAATTGCCAGTTGCACCTCCTGTGTTGGAAGAGGCAGCCCAGACGGACACCGATACTGTCACGACCTAGGATACTTAGGAAATTGATGAGTTTGATGACTACGTTCCTGCAGATGTGGAGCCGCCTGACGTTGAGGTGCCCTCCAGGTATTCGACGCCAGACGAGTTCGATTTGTTTCATTCAATGATCTCAGGGACGCCAAATCTGTTCAACCTTATGACTGAGGAGATAAAAAAGGAAGGTGTCCTTTTCGAGCGGCAGGAGTCCTCCAAGAGTACTATTGTCAGTCCCCCTTCTAGATGACATTTGGGAAGATGGCATATTGGTCATGAAGACCCCTGGCACAACCTCGGCAAAAAGGTATTGTTTGGAGAAGAATTCCAACAGAGCCATTGCATTAACTACAGTGTTTCCCTCTGGTGTTCTCCTGCTCAACGTCTGGCAGGGCTATTACGTGGAAGTCTCCCCGCACCTTCACAAGATTCTTCTGTGTCGAAAAAGATTCCAGCCAAGAGTCCCGGGCCGGCCAAGCAGTGCTTCGTAACCTGTTTGCATGAGGTGAGTCAGTTCCAGGGATAAGTGTATTGCTTCTCTGAGCCTTGCCACCTCCTGTGGTTCTGTATATATACTGCTGTGTAATCGTATTCATGAGCATGTGAATCCATGTAAAACCCCATGCTGGAGAAGGAACAAGTTACTGTAACTCCTGTTTGCCAGTATTAGTTTTACATGGATTGACATGCAAACCTTTCCTCCTTCCCCTTCTTGGTTCATACTGCCACTTTAAATGCGTGACCAAATCTGAAGTTGGCCAACAGGGGTGGAGTTTAGGAGCATGAATGTCATTGGCTGATGCAGTATGACCGAACATGACAGCAATAGGTGATAGGAGCGGCTAGCACTTGTAGGTTTAAAGCAAAACTGCTTTAATATTAAAGAGGATTTCCAGCCTGATGACTGGTAATATTCACGAGCATGTGAATCCATGTTAGTCCCATGCTGGAGAACAGGAGTTACAGGTAATTAATTGCTCCTTGTTAATCAGCTTGCTGTAATCCTAGATGCACCTCAGCTAAAACGGGTTTACTTTGTATGAAAGAAAACTGATGGAGCAGTACAGGGTCATGGCTTCTACCTGCTTTGGAAACGGAGGATGAGGGAAGCCAAGACTAGATCTGGTTAGCTATTTTATGATGTCTTGGATTTTTAAGAGGAGCCTATTTATAAGGTTCTATCTGCATATCTCTGTTCTGTTAAGGGCAAAAAAAGCTTGTGTGTAAATGGGCAGCTTCCCGGAGTCCCTCAACAATGGTTTGTCAAGAAGCAGGGTGGGGATTGTTCTTTCAGTTTAGTAAGCTAAACTCTCAAATTAAGCCCTTTTTCAGAACATTGAGCTGTTAGCTATCAAACTAGTAGGAATATGTCAGAAGATTGTCTGAGCTCCTTAACTTATCTCATTCTTCCAGGAACTGCATTCTGATGTAGGACTCCTTTGCCTTGTGAAGTCAGAGACTACCCTGTTGGCTTATTTATGCTCTGAATGCAATACTAAATCATTTACATGTGTTTTCACCGAATCATAACTGCTTGAAATTTTATAACACACTTTCTTTACTTTTATTTTTACTACCAGAATCATTTAGCGACCTCGCACACTCCCTCTTACTCTCCCCATTCATTATTGCGTGACCCCAACCCACCATCTAACTTTCAGCAGTAAACAGTAAAAAATGCTATAAAAGCAATCAACCGATTGGAGGTCACTGAAAACATTTAATCCTACTAAACGTCAACATCTTAAACTTCTGGAAGGATATGAACTGTGGTCCCTGGGTAACAAAGACACCCTCGTCTATGGTCCACCCATTACATTATTTGGATGTTTGGTGTGACATTTTAAAACTTTCTTTCTATGATAAAATTGCTGATATATATGGTCCCCCTGCCTCCCCTAAACGTTCCTGATGGTCAAGATATTGAATTTGAATCCATCCGTAACTGATATTTCAATGCCTGTTGGTCCGCTCATTTTTCAGGAATTAACATATGAAAACATGAGAAATCTACTTAGAAGCCTCAAAAACACAAATTGTTCTGGTGATCCATGCCAGTCTTTTATTGCTACAGACTGTGCTGATATCCCATTGGCTATAATTGCACAAATTGATACTTCTATTAATTATGCTAGATTCCAGATTTCTTAAAAACTCACGTGGACCGCCCCATTTACAACAAAAAATAAGGCATGCTGTTTTCTGCCAGAAATAGGTATGCAAATTACATATGCTGATGACCGTACAAAGATAAATTAAGCCCTTATAGAGCTACAACATTTAGCTACAACATTTAACTGATGTACTAGGAAAATATAACACAGTCTTGCCTTTGTTAACTATTAGATCATTGACAAAGAGCGTGACCTTTGGTTGTAGTCATGGTGCAAAATGTATTTAATGGGCAGTAACTACTAAATTTGAGACTGCAGACTCTTTGGCATTTAGACATTTTGTTTTCCAATACAAATTGTGGTTGGTAAATTTAAAACGAGAATCTGAGTCTAATCTAATCTAAAGTGTCTGTGAGTGGGGGCAGTAGCTAAGTGAATGGGTAAGGTTGGGGCTCTTTCATTCCACCCTCTGTTAAATATCTAAGAGGCTAAAATCACCACTCAGATTGTATATGGTGTGAAGGTAAATGAGAATTTTAAAAACTCACTTGTTTATTCACTTAGTAGGCATTCCGGAAGGATTATCCTGATTGGGAATCCTCTCCCCCATGAAATATCTGTTGGATATTCTTTCTGCTATATATCTTACATTTTTCTTTAAATTTCAGTTATGTCTATCACTATTAGTTTTAATGCGGGTTTTGATCCAGATTAGCCAAGGACAACAGATTATTTAGATTGTGCCGGTTTAGGCTAGATTCCCAAAAATATTTGTATGTCTTGTCCTATGTTATGTAAGGAACCAAGGAATTACAAGTTACTCGCCCTAGTTACTAGCGTAGTCCTAATCCAGAGTCCCCTTTCTTCCATACTGCATGGGCTTCCCTCGCTAGGGACGGGAACTGAACCTTTTTCACACAAAAATGTCTTGCCCCTTTAAATTTAGCTGCACGCGAGGCGTGGCCACGGGAGCATGCGCTCCTTTGACTCTGCCCTCCGGCACCACACTTCAGTCCCCTTTTACATGTCAGCCAGGTTAATACTGCCTAACTACATTCTTTTTAGGGGGAAGGATGGAGGGTCGTATGTAGGAAAGGGGACTATGGACTAGGAGTATGTTAGTTTTTTTTTTTTATTTTCTTTATCGGCATAGCGAAAGAACAGGCAATCAGCAAAATGTACATGGTGAATATGGTAGCAGGTACATGAGCAACCACAAATTGCATGGTAGATACAAGCGGGGGCAAGTGCCCAATCGAGCAGACATATACGGCTCAGGGAAGGACTAGTTTACCTCACCAGGAGGGGTGGGGGGAGACAACAGTTCTAGATCATCTTTGTTGTTCAGGTAGGTACAAAATTCTGACCACACATTCTTGGGACGGTCGGTCTGCGGGAGGGTGTTGATGTAGTCCTCTTCGCACGTTTGAGTCCAGGTGAGGGCCCTCAGCCACATTTCAAATGAGGGGGTGGAGCGGCATTTCCAACATTGCAATATGCATTTTTTTGCCACTATAGTAGCGACATTCAGAAACCTGGACATTTTCCCCAATTCAGGGCTATCCCAGAGGCCAAACAATACAGCTAACGGTTCTGGGGAGCGCTGTGATTTCAGTGAGGGCGTCTATTATGGCCTTCCAGTATGGACCCAATGCATCACAGGACCAAAACGTGCATATGATCCGCATCTAAAGCTTTACATCTAGGGCAGGGGTGAGCCTGAGTGCGTGTAAATTTGCCCAGTCTGTGCGGAGTGTAGTACAGGCGATTTAGGAGCTTATATTAAATGCATCTGTATCTGGCATTAAAGGAAGTGGGGCGGGTGTGTACGCACATCTTCTTCCATATTGCGTCAGTGATAGGGTGTCCCAATTCGTCGCTCCATAGCTTGTGCGCTGCACGTGGCAGCTCTGTGGGGTTGGTCATCTGCATTATATATAGGGAAGACACGATCCTTCTAGCCCCGGCTGAGTTAGATATATAGTGTATCTCCAGTGCGTCTGGGGGCTCATCAGGGTATGAGGTCCAGTAGGCTCGAAACGCTGCTCTCAGCCTGAAATATTGCAGTAGTTCTAGCGCAGTACCAGAGTGGCTCCGACGCCATGTTTGTGGAGTGATGAACTTCCCATCGGGATAGAAATCGGTCAAGGCCCGATATCCCAAGTCTTCCCAGTGTTTCATTAGAAGTTTATCATGTGTGGGGGTGAGGCCTGGGAATTGCCAAATGGGCAACCATTTATAATACTGGTGAAGGCCGGGTTGTGAGTGTAGTATTTTTTTCAACGCCATGATTGTAGCCGCCACGGGGTCGGCCTGGGCATCAGTGTGAAATGTGCGGTGGAGTATGAAAGAGGGCGTTAACCCCATCGCCAGCTAGCTTCTCGAGCTTCATATGTGGGGGGGGGGGGGGGTCAGTGAACGTGTACCAGTATGTGGCGTGTTGGGCCTGTGCAGCAGTCCAGTATTTTGGGAAGTCAGGAGCGGTGAAGCCCCCTTCCTCGTATGGACGGGTCATATGCTGCCATTTCTTCTGGACCGCACCAGAGTGCCACAAAAATTGAGCGCAGAGAGAGCGCAGATTCCTGAAGTATCGCCTTCCAGGCCAGATCGGCACATTGACGAAGACGTAGAGCAATTTGGGGACAGTTATCATTTTAATTAGAGCCAGCCTGCCCGACAAGGAGAGCGGGAGGTTACGCCATCTCAACAGTTGAGCTTCGGCAAGCTGCGCTACAGCCCCGAAATTGCCTGCCAGTAGTGAAGACTTGGTGAGGGATACTTGCACCCCGAGATATTTGATGCCCTTTGGTGACCAGCGAAGGGGGAATTCGCATGACGGCTGTGTTGTAGTCGGTGTGAGTGGGAAAATGTCAGTTACTATGGTGAGTAATTTGTAATTCCTGTCCCCTTTCCTCCATACTGCATGGCGATTACCACTGATTATAAGCCATTAGGGAGGTGAGATGTTGATAGCCTTAAGAGAAAAGGTTCTTCAGAACTGCTTGCCCAAAGGCCGCATCTGAACGTGCACTGCTGTCTAGACAATAATGATTTCAGAATGCGGAGGGGGTAGATCAAGTTGCTGCCGTGCTGATCTGCCTAGGCACATACCTCTGGAACGCGACCGCTTTGGCCTTGGTCCTGACTGCATAAGCGTGAAGATTTGCTGGTAAATCTTTGTGTTGCCCTTTGTAGGCCTCCTGAATGGCCGCCACCATCCATCTAGCTATCAAGGCCTTTGTAGCTTGACATCATGGTTTGGAATCACCAAAGGTGATGAACAAGGCAACAGATTTACGTCTTTCGTCCTGTCCAAATAAAACTTAAGGGTCTTTCTGACGTCCAAGCAATGCAAGACCCTATCTGCCTGTGGCTTTGGTTCAGGAAAAAAAGTCGGCAGGACTATTTTCCAGTTGAGATGAAACAAAGACACTAGAAACGAAGGATTAGTGCATAGCACCACCTTGTCCTGATGGAGCGTGGTGGAGGGTGCCGAAGCCACAAGGGCCGGAATCTTGCTAACCCTGCAGGCTGATGTAAGGCCTACTAGAAGAGCCGGTGACCAGCCTGATGTCTGCCATCGCCATGGGCTCAAATGGTTTATGGGCAAGGGGGCCCAGCACCACATTGAGGTCCCAGACCGGATGTTGGCGCTTGACAGCGGGGTACAACCTCATCCGCCCTGTAAGATGCCTTTTGACCACCGGGTTGGAGGTGGAGAACAACACCTTGTCAGTCTGTTGGTACGTTTCTATTGCCGTTAGATAGGTACGGCACTTGTCAACCTGCACGCCTGACTGAGAGTTGTGCCGAGAAAGAAAGCACCCGATCGAGTGTTACAAGCCAACGCGTCCATGCCTATTTTCTTCGCCCAGAAGCCGAACCTGGACCATTTGCTCTTGTATTGACTCCTGGTAGTGTCACGCCTTGCATTCCGTATGATCGTAAGGTTGTCCTGAGACTGCTGCAGGGTCACATTTTCAGGAACCAGGCCGCTTAGGGCATATTCCTTCGGAGCTAGGTGAACCGCTGCCTCCCCTCATCCCCCTGCTGTGACAGGAGTGGGGATCCCTTGACTGAAAGTGGCACGGGGCCCTGGGTCATCAGTCTTATCAGCTCTGAAAACCATGGTCTGGCCTACCACTGCAGCACTATCAGATTTAGTTGTAGCCCCGAGCTTCCCTAATCTTGCAGATGACCATGTGTATTGGGGGGGTTGCAGGGAAGGCGTAAGCCCAAATCCCATCCCATTACAGGTGTAGCACATCGCCCAGAGAACCTCTGCCCATGCCTATCCAGTAGGCAAACTGATGGCAGCGCCTGTTCTGCTCTGTGGCAACTAGGTCTATCTCTGGTTGGCCCCACATCTGGAAAATCTCCCGTAGGAATTGATTGTGTGTCCAACTGCCACTCTTAGTTGTCCACCCCCAGTATGCTGATTCTTTCCGCCTCTAGATTGGACTCCCCGGAAGGTGGATCGCAGACAGCCGTATTTTGTGCGAGATGGCAATTCCCAGATCCTGATCGTTAGCCTGCGCAGGGAAGGGGACATGGTGCCCCCTTGCTTGTTGATGTAGTACAGGCAGGTGGAGCTGTTTTGTCTGAATACAAACTGCACTGTCCCTGAACACAGGTAGGAAGGACTTGACAGCTCAGGCAAGTTGATATGATGCTCCCTGTCCTCCACCGACCACAAACTGTCACCCAGAGTGGCACTGCACCCCTCCAGGGAGTAGTCTGTCGTGATAGTCCAATTATGGAGGGGCTGCCTGAACATCATGCCCATCGTGATATTGCTCTCCTGTCTCCACCGCAGTAAATCCTGGTGGTGTTCCACTGGAATGGCGACTTACGCCGCCTGGTAGTCTGTTTCCTGGTTCCTGGAGGCTGCTAGGTGTAGCTCGATCCTCCTCAATTTGAGCCTTGTATGAAGGATTGCCAGCAGGCACGCTGCCATAATGCCCAACGGATGCTGGAACCACCAAGCTTAAGTTGTCAGTCTGCTGAGAAAATGTCCAGTAGCCGCCTTTAGCTCCCCCACACTCTGGTCTGTGGGGAAAATCCTCTGCTCCTTGGTATCCCACCTCAGTCCAAGGAAGACTGGAATCTTTGTCGGTTGGAGCTGAGACTTGCTCTGGTTGATGGGGAAACCCAGTATGAAGCGGAAGTCCATAGGTCTCCTAGACATACTTTTAACCACCCCTGGGGAGCCCACCCAGACAAACAAATCATCCAGGTACGGGTAAACATGGTGGCCCTCCGACCTAAGCACTGCGGCCACAGCGTTCATTAGCCTTGTGAGTACCTGTGGGTCCGAGTTCAGGCCAAAAGGAAGGACCTTGTACTGGAAATGGCTACCCATCACCCGGAATCGTAGGAAGGCCCGGTGAGGTTGCCAAATTGGGACGTGAAGATATGCATCTTTGAGGTCCAGGGAGCACGTCCAGTCCCCCCACTCAGAGACTCCGCAGTCAGATCTGGCCTAACCATCTTGTACTTGATAGAGAACCGCTCGCAGGCCTGCCTGGTGGTTCTTCTTTATTGCGAAAATTCACAAGTAACATCCTGAGCCTTTCTGGGAGAGGGGTACTTCCGCCACTGCCCCACTTAGCACAAGTGTACAGATTTCTGCAAGGAGAGTAGGTGTCCCGATCTGAGGGTTGTGAGGGGAGACATTGGGGTTGGGGGGGGGGGGGCTGGAGGGACAGGGAGGCGGAACTCACGGGAGACCACTGATAAAGTTCATGGACCCATGAAGTACGCTCGTCAAGACTGAATGTGGTAAGCAAGTCTGACCCACATTGGAAAACTGGATTTTGATGCATCCTTCATTGCTTCTTTACCTCCGAGGCTGGTGCCTGGGAGGGGGAATGGTAGAAACCTTTTGTGGAAGGTACTTTGTTGTTTTTGCCTGTGTAGGCTGGGGATCTGTCCGGCTGTCACGCTCTATGCTCCTGGAAACCCCTGAACGTTCTTCCTCTGTCTGACTGTGCCTGCCTGTAAGGAAATAATGGTGGCAACTGTAAAGACCGACACAAGTGATCATAGTTTATGGGTGTTTATTGAACTTTATAATGGGTGAGATAAATGCCTAATCTAAACCTAAATCGAAGATGGGAGCAAGCTACGACTGTTAGGCGATCCTCTGCACACCGATCCACTGCACACCAGAACACTGCTCACATTTCCCCAACACCTCCCTTCAGGGTTCGAGGCTCATGTGTCATGATGCCCGCTCCCGGGGAGCCGGTTCAAGCCCTGCGTCCCCGAAAGCGGACATCCAGTCCCCAAGGAAGGACCCAGCAACCCCATATAGGGGCCCTTTGACAGTGTCCTGGCGCCTATGGCGCCAGGCTCATAAAAGACATCAGTCCTGGCGTCATAGGCGCCAGGCTCATTATGGAAGTGCTTGGGTGCACTTACCTGATGCAGACCATGCTGCAGGATCCCGGCCTCCTTGAGGCCTGAAAGGAACTACTTTACCTGTGGGACTAATTTACCATCCGGGCGTGGTCGGGGAAGGATACATACCTGATTGGAGGAAGGATACATACCTGGAACTTCTTCCAAGGCTATTTAAACCCCACCCGAACAGCCACACGTGCTTCGCGTTGTTCTGCATCTAGCAGCTGGACGCTCACCGTGTCTGCTCCTGCATCCTGACTTCTGCCACGCCTGCCAGCATCATGGATCACTTGCAAAGGAAGAGAAGAAGTGAACAGAAGAAGGAAAAGTCCTTACCTGCTAAATCCGCATCCCGGAGACATCTCGCCGACAATCCTGAAAAGGAAGACTTTTATTTAAAAGCTCATCGCGTCGATCGCTGCAGCGCCGCATTCCACTCATCTTTACAGGGCGCCTCCATGTTCAGCAGCGATCATCCGGATTTGCAGTCACGCCCCAGCACTTAGGGAGAAAAAGACCAGAACAAAAGGTGAGAGAGAGAAGGGAATAAAGAAAGCTACATCTCCATGTTAAGACTTACCTGTTGATTCATTCCCTCTTCATTTCGGGTCCGCGCCGCATCCTGGAATTTCCGGACCCGCCCCTAAGGGGAAAAAAGAGACATTAGCGTTAATGAGCGAATGAAAAGACATTACCAAAAAACGCTCATTAAAGACTTACCTGATTTCTACAAGGATTTCACCTCTCATCTCGGGTCGGTGCCTGTTCCCGGCATTCCGTACCCCGGCCCCTATGGGGAAAAAGACACTAGCATTAGTACATTAATGCATGGACACAAGGGAAACCTCTTATCAAAAAACTTACTTGGAAGCCAAGCAAGTTTGGTTCTCACCAATCCGAAAATCCAGTGAAGTAACCGGATACCAATGCGCCCCTGCATCAGAAGCAGGATGGAGAACTCGTCCTTCCAGACCCTAAGGTGAGACGCTACGAGGAATCACAGAAGGGTTTCGAGGAGGGTGAGAGGGGAAAGTGGGAGGCTGATTGCATTACCCCGCAGACAGATAATCCCCTATTTTCGCCTACAGAAGGATACTTCTGCGAGCCAGACAAGCCAGATTTGGGGGCCCGGTCCAGTCCGTCTTCCGAACCCTGCGCATCACCTTAGAAGAGGTCACAGCAGCGCAAACCAGGCCAGCGCCTCCGTGGGAGTCAGGTGAGCGTTACATCATGAGATTCGGTTTTCCCAAAGGACCGAAAGCTCCGTACCAGGTACGATTTACGGGCTCGATTGCAGCCCTTCCTGCACTGGCAGTTGCCATGGAGAACATACAGCCAAAAGGGCGGCGTTACACCTCCACGCCAATCGTTCACTTGCTCACGTGATCCAGAGTGGCGTTTCCCACGTGACCTTGGTGGATGTCACATGACCCCGAAACGCACAGTATATAAGGCTTGATGCACAGAACACTCATTGCTTCTCAGCTGTCTTCAGACCCTGGTTGGCGCTACGTTTGGATTACACTACTGGTTTACCTTGATCTTGGAACTCTCTCTTGGACTCCTTTGGATTACCCTTTTGTACCTTTGCTTGGAACTGCTTACCTATTGCTGGATTTCTGACACGGCCCTAACCTGTCTTCGGATTATCCCTTGGTACCTTGTTGAACTTCTACGCCATTTCCCTTTTGGGATTCAAGTCACGTCTTCAGTTCTACAGGTGGCTTATCCTGCATCCACGCTTGTCTGCGGTCCTCTTGTTCTAGGGACCGCATCATCTGTGTCTCGAACCTCCTTCCTAGGTTTTCTGGGTTTTCCAAACACCCGATAGGTAAGACTATTCAGATCCTTTGGTTCTTGTGATATATTGTAATTGCCTGGTACTTAACCTCGTTCTTTTTGACAGCAGCATCGGTGTTCCAGAGGTTCCGTGGATCCGGGAAGTAACATCTCCCACCTGTGGCCCCAAAGGTCACACAGCCGGTTTCTTTTAGTTCCCCTGTGCGTCACTTGAGGACAGAGGTTTCATCGGTCTACACGACACTCAAGTCAGAACATACTGAGAAGCCGTATAGTCGTGTTAGACTGTAACGCTCACCTGATTCCCGTAGAGGCGCCGGTCTTGACTGGGCGTATACCGTATCTTCAAAGGTGATGTGTAACACACGGCTGGCTCTTTGGGCTGGACCTCTGTGCACTGTATGGCTGACTCGAAGGGTAAGATGTCTGCAGATAGAAAATATGGGATTAAGGAACTGGGTTATTGAATGTCTCTCTCTTCTTCCCTTTCTCTTCTCCTGTAGAACCCCAAAGGTTAACGCTCTCACCTTAGGTAAGTGAACGCCGTGCTCTCCATCTGCCTCGGGGCAGGGTGCTGTAACCAGTTTCTTCACTGGATAAGGGGAGCCGGCCTCTTGACTTCAGAGGACTGCTGTCCGTCGTTTACTGCACGAACGGTAAGTTTCGAGTAATTCTAATGTCTTTAAAGTCTTTAGTAATGATGTTTCTTGTTTTGCAGGGTTCCGGCGATGGCGGATGACGGGCTGAAGTGAGTTGAAGATGGAGCCCGTGTGATGAATAGAAGCGCCTGGAAGCACGTAAGTAAGCGCTTGTTGCTTGCTTCACGATGCGCTCTAACTGTCTTTTTATTTTGCAGGTACAAGTTCGGAGCGGCTGCAGGGTGCCACTGGGTTAGATGTGGAAAGGAGTAATGGCACGTGAGTATTAAAGTTCCCCAATGTCTTTAAACGCACCTTGTTTTGTCTTTCAGATGCGGGATGCAGCGCCGAAGGCCTCCGGAGCGTGCGACGAGTTGGTAAGCTTTTGTCTTTCGGATGCCGGAATGCAGTGTGAAGACCTCCGGAGCGCACGAAGAGTTGGTAAGCTTTTGTCTTTCAGATGCCGGAATGCAGCGCGAGGCGTTGGTGACAGCCGATGGACCAGGTAAGTGAAGAGCTGTCACTGAAGACCGTAATGCTAACCTGTTCTTTCTTGTCTTTATAGGTGTTGCTGAAGACTGGATTCAGGATGGTAAGCCTTTTTCCTTAGGCCCAGGATCAGATGCAGAAGACACGATGAGCGTTCTGCTGCAGAGGATGCAGAATAACGCAAAGCAAGATTCATCCATCGGGTGGGGTTTAAATAGCCTCCTGTAGTGCTTAGGTGTCTCCTTCCACAGCCACGCCTAGGTAAGAAAAGAGTTCCTGCTTTCCAGAAGAGTTCCAGTGTTCTGAATCTAGGGAGTGGCTCCTGCCCCACCCAACAGGAAAAGTAGTTCCAAACAGAAGAGGATCAGAGGCTCAACTGGCAGGCAAGTAAGCAGCATGGTCTGCTGCAGGTAAGTCCACCCAAGCATTATGAGCCCGGCGCTTCCAGCGCTGGGACTGGGCATATTTATGAGCCTGGTGCCACTGGCGCCAGGACTGGGTCCAAAAGGTCCCAATTGGGACTGGTTGGCACTCGGAACCTGGGTTATGGATCTGCTTCCAAGGGAGTTGGGAAAACCCTGACCTTTTGGAAGCAGAGATCATGACATAGACAATGCAGGGATCCACGGAAGAACCCATAGCTGCTTTAGTTCAGGCGATTACAGTATTAAGGGCCGATATGGCCGCCGCTAATACGGTGATTCACCAAAGGTTAGATTCCATACAGAGTGTTCAGCATTCTCT
Source organism: Ambystoma mexicanum (assembly GCF_040938575.1). Classification (NCBI taxonomy): domain Eukaryota; kingdom Metazoa; phylum Chordata; class Amphibia; order Caudata; family Ambystomatidae; genus Ambystoma; species Ambystoma mexicanum. Next base: position 312,950,703 of record NC_090921.1, read on the forward strand.
TCCTGCAGACCCTGAATTCGGGGATGCTAGCACTTCAACCACACCTCCTCCATTGGCAAGTACCCCAGCTCCAACTCCGGTGGTCCTCCCAACCCCTTCCCCTTTGGCCGCTCCTGAACGTTATCAAGGTGACCCCAAGAAGTTCAGGACCTTCATCAATCAGTGCAAGTTACATTTCTTGTGCAGACCTCTGGCCTTTCCTAATTCCACTGCTAAAGCCGCCTTTGCCCTTTCCCATCTGGCTGGGACAGCTGCCGCTTGGGCTAACCCTTTATTGGAGAACAATAGCCCGGTTCTCTGATTTTGATTTGTTAGTTTTAGAGATGTCTTGAGTCTTCGACACCAGCACAAGGCACAGTCTAGGGATTTGGAGTTGTTAGAACTAACCCAGGGCAGAGGAACCTTGATAGATTACATCACACGGTTCAACCAATTGGTCGCCGAGACATCATGGCCAGAAAGCAAGCGGGCGGTTATATTTTATAGGGGGTTGAATAACGCAATGAAAGATGCCTTAGCAGTGATTCCTTCCGTGCCCACTCAGTATCAGGAACTAGTGGATCTTGCCCTGCAGGTAGATGCACGTCGATCAGAGCGCAGAGCTGAGTTGGGGGTTTCTTCCCATCCTACAGTTGTTAGTACCCCTGCTTCTTCTAGTACTGAAGAACATATGCAAGCAGGAGGTTTGCGTAGTCCTATCATGACATCTGAGAGAGAACGTAGGAGGGTGGATAATGCATGCTTCTATTGTGGCACCACGGGACATTATGTGAAGGAATGCCCTCGACGTCCCAAGAAGTCTCAGGTTTTTCGGACAGCTCGACCTTAGATCCGGAGACCAGGTCGAGTGTCCAGTCTTCATCTCCGGGTACCACTCTTGCTTTTGCTCGTGTCCAGCCCATCTTTGTACAGGCCACTCTTTGTCCCTCTACAGGTATCTCTCATGCAGTCACGATCATCATTGACTCAGGTGCCACTGGGAACTACATAGACATTGCTTTAGCCCGTTCTCTCAATCTACCTTTAGTGGTAAAAACCCGACCTGAACCTGTTCAGGCCGTAGATGGCACTGCACTAGTCTCTGGTCCCGTTAGACACTAAACTGCTCCTCTATTATTGACCATACAAGATATACACACAGAGACGCTAAGTTTTGACTTGATCACTACACCTCAATTCGGTATCATATTAGGAATACCATGGTTACGTGAACACAATCCTTTGATTAATTGGCAATCAGGCACGGTGCTCTTCGAGTCTGATATTTGTCAGAACTATTGTCTCCCAACCCATCTAGCAACAGATACCCCTTCTTGGGCCTTGGGAGCTCTTGCTCAACTCACGCTGAATGATGATGGATCAGAGGTTGTGAATTCCCACACCGTTGGAGGGGTGGTTTCCGGGATTCCATCTGAGTATAAAGAATTCAAATCAGTTTTCGATCGTGGTTCTTCCGAGGTACTTCCTCCACACAGACCATATGACTCCCTGATCGAATTAATCCCGAATGCTACCATTCCTTCGGGCAGGATTTATTCTCTGTCCCCCTCAGAAGAACAAGCATTGAAACAGTATGTACAGAACGCCCTACGACTAGGACATATCCACCCCTCTACTTCACCAGCTGCAAGTCCCATATTTTTTGTACCTAAGAAAGAGGGGGACTTTCGTCCTTGTGTAGATTATCGGCGTCTTAATGCCATCACGAAAAAGGATAGGTATCCAATTCCTTTGATCACACCTCTTCTGGACCACTTATCCCATGCCTCTGTTTTCACCAAGCTGGATCTTCGCGGCACATACAACCTAGTGCGCGTTTGCGAAGGCGATGAGTGGAAAACTGCCTTTTGCACCCGTTACAGCTTGTATGAATACCTAGTCATGCCCTTCGGTCTATGCAACGCCCCGGCAACATTCCAGCGTTTTATGAATGACATATTCAGGGACATTCTGGACGTATACATGGTTGTTTATTTGGACGACATCTTGATCTTTTCACGGAATCTTGATGACCATGTAAAACATGTCCGGGAAGTCTTATCCCGTCTGAGGGAACATACCCTATTTGCCAAACCCGAGAAATGTCAATTCCATAAAACGTCTGTTGAGTTTCTGGGCTTCCACATTACCCCTGGGGCACTATCCATGAATGAATCCAAGGTTAAAGCAGTCCTAGATTGGCCAGTTCCTCAGACACTCAAGTCCTTGCAGGCCTTTTTGGGCTTCGCCAACTTTTATAGACGCTTTATTTCATCCTTTTCCACGATTGTAGCCCCACTTAAGGCCCTGACCAGCCCTCAGGTACCCTATCGGCGGCAGAAGGAACATCAAGAATCCTTTGAGGCTTTGAAAACCGCTTTCACCACCGCACCGGTGCTCCAGTACCCCAATCCCGATCTTCCATTTATAGTTGAGGCGGATGCCTCTTCTTTTGCACCTGGTGCGGTGTTGTCTCAGACATGTCCTACAACAGGCAAGTTGCACCCGGTGGCATACCACTCTCGTATGTTTTCCAATACTGAGATCCATTATACTGTAACGGAGAAGGAACTTCTGGCTGTCATGGACGCCTTTCGTGTCTGGCGCCATCATCTTCTGGGGGCTAAGCATCCAATCACTGTATACTCAGATCATCGAAATCTACAGGATCTGGCCTCCTTAAAGTGCATCAATAGCAGACAGGTCCGGTGGCATCTTTTCTTTTCCGATTTTGATTTCCACATTACGCATCGTCCTGGAAACTCTCATGGAAAGGCGGACGCCTTGTCACGTTCCCCGGGTGGGGTCGAGTTGCCAACCTTCCCCGATACTGTACTTGGTAAGAGTCATGTGATTTGTCTCTGCACTCCCTCTCTGTCATTGTTGGATTCTGTACGAGCCTGGACGAGCAATCATTCCGACCAATTGCGGGATTGGGATCCCGTTTATTGTGATGGTTTGCCTTTCGTGCATGAGCGTCTGTTTCTTCCCACGCCTGACACTCGTAACCTGTCCCTTGAGTGGTCTCATGATGCTCCCTTTAATGCCCATCCCAGCCAAGAGCGCACTATGGATCTCCTGAAGCGCTGGTGCTGGTGGCCCTCTATGAAGCGCGATGTGGAATGCTATGTCAATTCATGCGCTGTTTGTGCTCAGGCCAAACATCGAAGAGGACGTCCAGTTGGGCTACTGCTTCCGCTACCTCCAAGACCTTGGCATACATTGACGATGGATTTCGTGACCGATCTCCCCAAGGTACGAGGTTTTGACACCATCTGGGTGGTAGTAGACACGTTCACAAAAATGGCTCGTTTCGTTCCTTGTAAGGGAATCCCTTCGGCCCCAGTCTTGGCGGACTTGTTTTTTGAATATGTGTTCATGTTATTTGGGCTTCCTTCGGTCATTATTTCCGATCGGGGGTCACAGTTTACCTCTCGTTTTTGGAGATCATTGACTAAATTACTTGGCATCGATGCCAGGTATTCTTCGGCCAATCACCCTGAGACTGATGGGCAGACTGAAAGGACGAATCAATCTATGGAGCAGACACTCAAGTCCTTGCAGGCCTTTTTGGGCTTCGCCAACTTTTATAGACGCTTTATTTCATCCTTTTCCACGATTGTAGCCCCACTTAAGGCCCTGACCAGCCCTCAGGTACCCTATCGGCGGCAGAAGGAACATCAAGAATCCTTTGAGGCTTTGAAAACCGCTTTCACCACCGCACCGGTGCTCCAGCACCCCAATCCCGATCTTCCATTTATAGTTGAGGCGGATGCCTCTTCTTTTGCCCTTGGTGCGGTGTTGTCTCAGACATGTCCTACAACAGGCAAGTTGCACCCGGTGGCATACCACTCTCGTAAGTTTTCCAATACTGAGATCCATTATACTGTAACGGAGAAGGAACTTCTGGCTGTCATGGACGCCTTTCGTGTCTGGCGCCATCATCTTCTGGGGGCTAAGCATCCAATCACTGTATACTCAGATCATCGAAATCTACAGGATCTGGCCTCCTTAAAGTGCATCAATAGCAGACAGGTCCGGTGGCATCTTTTCTTTTCCGCTTTTGATTTCCACATTACGCATCGTCCTGGAAACTCTCATGGAAAGGCGGACGCCTTGTCACGTTCCCCGGGTGGGGTCGAGTTGCCAACCTTCCCCGATACTGTACTTGGTAGGAGTCATGTGATTTGTCTCTGCACTCCCTCTCTGTCATTGTTGGATTCTGTACGAGCCTGGACGAGCAATCATTCCGACCAACTGCGGGATTGGGATCCCGTTTATTGTGATGGTTTGCCTTTCGTGCATGAGCGTCTGTTTCTTCCCACGCCTGACACTCGTAACCTGGCCCTTGAGTGGTCTCATGATGCTCCCTTTAATGCCCATCCCGGCCAAGAGCGCACTATGGATCTCCTGAAGCGCTGGTGCTGGTGGCCCTCTATGAAGCGCGATGTGGAATGCTATGTCAATTCATGCGCTGTTTGTGCTCAGGCCAAACATCGAAGAGGACGTCCAGTTGGGCTACTGCTTCCGGTACCTCCAAGACCTTGGCATACATTGACGATGGATTTCGTGACCGATCTCCCCAAGGTACGAGGTTTTGACACCATCTGGGTGGTAGTAGACACGTTCACAAAAATGGCTCGTTTCGTTCCTTGTAAGGGAATCCCTTCGGCCCCAGTCTTGGCAGACTTGTTTTTTGAATATGTGTTCATGTTATTTGGGCTTCCTTCGGTCATTATTTCCGATCGGGGGTCACAGTTTACCTCTCGTTTTTGGAGATCATTGACTAAATTACTTGGCATCGATGCCAGGTATTCTTCGGCCTATCACCCTGAGACTGATCGGCAGACTGAAAGGACGAATCAATCTATGGAGCAGTATCTTCGGTGTCTTATCTTGCAGCAACAGGCCTCCTGGTTGAGTGCTTTACGGCTTGCCGGGTTCGCATACAATAACGTGGCTCATTCTGCTACAGGTTTTTCTCCTTTTTACGCCCTCTATGGGCAACACCCCAAGGTCTTGCCTGTCCCTGACGCCTCTGTCTCTTTGAATCCTGCGGCCACGGCTTGTTTTAGGGATCTGTCTGCTGTTCATGCTAGTACTTTGGTCCATCTTACCGAAGCAAAGGCTTCTATGAAAGCTCGTGTTGACGGCAAACGCCTGGCTGCTCCTCCCCTGGTGGTGGGTTCTAGGGTGTGGTTGTCTTCCCGTCACCTTCGCCTGGTGGGTTGTCGGAAACTTCTGCCTCGTTTCGTTGGCCCGTATGTGATCTCTCAGGTTGTGAATCCGGTGGCTTTTCGTCTGGTTCTCCCGAGTTCTTGGCGAATCCACCCTGTCTTTCATGTCTCTCTCCTCAAGCCTTGTCCTGATTCTTCCCGCCTTCGGGCCCCAGCAGCCCCGGTGTCCCTGGCCTCCCCTGATGTTTTTGAAGTGTCGGCATTTTGGGTTCCCGTTGGTTTAGGGGTAGGCTCCAGTATTTAGTGGATTGGAAGGGTTATGGACCGGAGGAGCGCTCTTGGGTTTTCGCTTTGGATCTTGATGCTCCTCGGTTGGTAGCCCGGTTCCATAAGGATCACCCGTCCTGCCCACGGGGTCGTGGGCCGTTGGGGGGGGGGGGACTATGTTAGGCGATCCTCTGCACACCGATCCACTGCACACCAGAACACTGCTCACATTTCCCCAACACCTCCCTCCAGGGTTCGAGGCTCATGTGATTCGGTTTTCCCAAAGGACCGAAAGCTCCGTACCAGGTACGATTTACGGGCTCGATTGCAGCCCTTCCTGCACTGGCAGTTGCCATGGAGAACATACAGCAGAAGGGGCGGCGTTACACCTCCACGCCGATCGTTCACTTGCTCACGTGATCCAGAGTGGCGTTTCCCACGTGACCTTGGTGGACGTCACATGACCCCGAAACGCACAGTATATAAGGCTTGATGCACGGAACACTCATTGCTTCTCAGCTGTCTTCAGACCCTGGTTGGCGCTACGTTTGGATTACACTACTGGTTTACCTTGATCTTGGAACTCTCTCTTGGACTCCTTCGGATTACCCTTTTGTACCTTTGCTTGGAACTGCTTACCTATTGCTGGATTTCTGACACGGCCCTAACCTGTCTTCGGATTATCCTGTGGTACCTTGTTGAACTTCTACGCCATTTCCCTTTTGGGATTCAAGTCACGTCTTCAGTTCTACAGGTGGCTTATCCTGCATCCACGCTTGTCTGCGGTCCTCTTGTTCTAGGGACCGCATCATTTGAGTCTCGAACCTCCTTCCTAGGTTTTCTGGGTTTTCCAAACACCAGATAGGTAAGACTATTCAGATCCTTTGGTTCTTGTGATATATTGTAATTGCCTGGTACTTAACCTCGTTCTTTTTGACAGCAGCATCAGTGTTCCAGAGATTCCGTGGATCCGGGAAGTAACATCTCCCACCTGTGGCCCCAAAGGTCGCACAGCGGGTTTCTTTTAGTTCCCCGTGCGTCACTTGAGGACGGAGGTTTCATCGGTCTACACGACACTCAAGTCAGAACAACGACCATCAAATAATAATAAGACAGTCTTAGTGTCTTGTCAAATAACAAGGGCCTATACTAAACATTTCAGGATGGTATGACTGGGTCTCCCTTCCCCACATTTGAAGCACAGGAAAAGTTGGAACTCTCAAGCACAGCACACTGCTTGGCTTGGTCAGCACGAGGATTACAGTTCCAGTTCAACAATATCAAACCCTTCAGAGGCTAAGTCTCTTTCCTGCAAAAGTCTCTTTTCTTAGAAGGCCTGCTGATTCAAAATAACAAACAGTTCCTTTGGTACTCCTGTACCTTGGGCGATTGCTCTTTGCCGCTTGGATCTCCCTCCGCCGGGCTCCGAGCCCTCTTGCAACTTGGGCCGCCCTCTGTCGGGTTCACTATGGCCTTTCAAATATTGCTTGTGATATTCGAAATGTCTTTTTGAACAACTTCCCACTGTGGACAACCCTCAACTGGGTTCGCTCTTGTCGACACAATGTTCACAGGTGTATTACTCTTGATACACAAACAACAAACAAACAAAAGTTCTCTCAGTGGTCTTGCACCTTGGGCAATTGCCTTTTGCCCCTAGAATCTCCCTCTGTCGGGCCAATCCTCTTTGGAAAATGGGCCTCCCTCCGTCGGGTTCACTACGGCCTTCTTTAATATAGTTCATGTATTTTCAACACAGTTCATGTTTTACTCATTTTCATCAGTAAGCGTTGGTTCCCTTCTCCTAGATTTGTTTCAGCATCCTTCTGTCAGGTTCACACTTGCCTTATTCCACAGTTCACAATCTTATTGGAAAGCAGGGTTCCCTTCCCCTAGCTTTCCTTTGGCAATGGGTCGGAGACTTTCGATTGTACAAGGGATTTGACGTGACCCTTGTAGGGCCACTCTGACGCCCTCTATGTCTTGCAGTTTAAAAAAGCCGATCCTGGTCAGAGTCTTTCGAATGAGTGCCCATGTGGTGCCGGACCACTCTGTACCTGGACCTCAACTGGGCTTTCTTTAAAGTTCAAACACACACACACACACACACAAGTTCTTTCTATCACAAATTCCTTGCGTAAACAATGTTGCTACTTGCAACGTTAGGCTCAAAAAGGTTTGGTTTGCTATCCGCTTCCTTTGACTCTCCGGCTGTGCTGAACCCGTTGGCTTCTCTGATCTCTAGAATCAACAATAGTAATACGGTAGATAGCTTGCCTCACCGCCTCTGTTATCTATGCGGAAGGCCCCCTTGTACCATCGCCATCTGCTGCTCCGCACGCCAGCTGAAACTCCTGGTCTTATACTTTCCTGTTCGGAGGCTTTGCAGGTCTGAGTTGAAAAGGGTAAGGGTAATTCCCCTTTTGCTGTCCTTCCAGGTCTCGCCACCTTTCTCCTCCGTTTGAACTGCCGGTTTGGTGTAGCTGTCTCCTCGTGCATTCGGCCTTGCTTGAAGTGTGCTTTCCTGCTCTTCCTTTTATCCCTTTGGGGAAGGCAAAGGGCCGACAGGTGTGCATGGTTATTGTCAACTGCCTGATCCTGCCTGACCCGCGTGTTGGGACATGTTAGGTAAACGGCTCTGGTGTTAGTCCATTGTCTGTTACAGTGTAAGAAAGTGTTTGTGTGGGAAAAGGGAACGGGGTAGAGCTTCTAAATATCCTACAGGGTAGGATGGGGGAACAGTGTTACAAGAAAATGGATACCTCGTCTCAACCCTCGGTGTCCCACTTCCACTCCAAGCAGACCCCTCGCCTAGGTGATCCTCACCCACTGGCCCACCCCAAGGAACTGGATCCAATAGCGATGGTCGTGTCCTGGCCACCTGGACGACAGATCTCTGCGCACTAGCGGCTTAGACACTTTTGGGTTTCTTGCATGCCCCTGACGATAAGGTTTGGAGGTGAGCTTTTCCAGGATGGCCAATGACTTGGCAGTCTGAGAGCTGTTCTGCTTCTTGTTTAATTAGTCTGTGGATGAATGGAACAAGTCACCACCCTCGAAGGGGAAATCAAGGATGCGTGCATGTACGTCTGGGTTGTACCTGGTATCCTTAAGCCAAGCCGTCGTCCTCATATCTGTGGCAATGCAAATGGTCCTGCCGGCCATGTCAATATGGGCCACAGTGAACTCCATTACCTCTCGTGCCACCAATTTGGCCTCAGCTAAGCCAGCTTTGAAGACAGCCTGCTTGTGAACTGGTAGATCTGTCAGAAGGTCTGCAGTCTCCCTCCATAGCATTTGATTGGCCGCGGCCAGTATAGCGTCTACGTTTGCCTGCCGAAGATGACGCTGGCGTTTGAGTACGTTTTCTTGCCATAAGCTTCCAGAGTTTTCTCCTCTTTCACCAGTAGCGGTGCAGCTGAGGCGGACGACGTGGATGCCTGCAGCTTGACATGCATGGAAGCCATCGCAATCACAGAGGAATGTGGCTGAGGGTGGACAGATAGCAGTAGCTTGTCCCCTTCAACCTGCCTGTATTTGGCATCAAGGTGCTTGTTGGTGGGCTGGGTGGAGTGGGACTTAGTACAGCCCCTTTTCGCCACAGCCTCCACATCCTTCTGCAGAGGAATGTCTGATCTGGTCGCTGCATGGATGGTTACCGCCTCTGTTAGGACCTCACCTCTGGCAACTCCTTCTGAGGTTGTGGGATGCCGAGAAATTCTGTCAATCCTGCTAGCCTGTCATTGAAGGCCCTCGCCGATGATATGTCTGCATCCTCATCCTCGTCGGTTTCCACCTGGTCTGTGGCCCGTTGGTCACTGGCATCGGGTTCACACTTCCCTGATCTGCACTATCACTGGGCGATGTTGCCTGTGGGATCTACGTGGCCTGCAGAGTAGGAAGTGGTGGAAACTATGCCGTGATGATAGGCTGTGCAGGAGCCGGTGAGAGCCTGCACCGTTGCGAGCACCTGAGGTTGTGGAGGCGCAGGAGGAATCTCCTCCTTTATTATACCTCTCAAAATGCCCGCCATTTGTGGAATCTTCATTAGAGTCAGGAACCTGTCAAAGAAGTGGAGATACGTGCTCCTGGCCCGTGGGCATAGCCGGGGTAGCGTTGCAGAAGGCAGAGCGCTTCCAGTGCCGTGCCTGCCCTGAAAGTAACTCGCCTCAGTGTAACGCACAGACAATAAGGGCACCAGGTAGGTGGTACACCATGGTATCTGTGGTGTAAGCATGGGGGATCATTCTACTCTTGCCGTGCCTGGTTGCTGGAGGCAGTACCACCTGGGATTCCTCTTACTACAATGGGTGTGCCTCTGCGAGTGGCACCATCTTGTCTGTCGGAGCGGCCATTTTGTCCTGTACCGACAAGCGCAGTGTGCTTTGGAAAAGAGAATACTTACCTTGGCCTTAGTTTTCCTGCGCAAGCACTCCTTGATGTGTTAGGGGCAGAGAGCTCCCACCACCTCGCAAGCCGGTTCTTAAGTGACCTTGGAGTTAGTACGGTGCACGCCAAAAGGCCACCCCAGCCGTGATCTTCACAAAGACATTGAAGGCAAAACTTGTACAGGTCCTACACCGGAAAGGATCCATCACAGGACAGGCATCTACTGAAGCCTGTAGGGACCAATATGTGCCGAGATGAGGGAATGCACCAAAGGCTGGTGTATGGTGGTTATATCAAGACAGGTTAGAGAAAATTACAATAGAGGGACCAAGCTCACAGGGGAAGGTGAAGCGCATGGAATTAGGAGGGAAAAGGCCTCAACTGCCAGCGCAGGTGAAGCAGGTCAGCTCCCGTCAATGCGGAAAAGAGGACTGAGGTGTGGCGCCAGAGGGCGGAGTCAAGGGAGCGCATGCTCCCGTGGCCACGCCTCCACGTGCAGCTAAATCTAAAGGAGAAATGCTTTTTTTTGTGTGAAAAAGGTTATGTTCCCGTCCCTATGGAGGCAAGGGGACAGGGCGTAGGAGTATATATATTACACCTATATTTAGGGTTGATTTTACTGATCATATGCCTTTTGATATATGTGCTGCTAGTCATGGTGTTTGCTTGACCAAGGAACAAAAAAAGTGAAAGCGGGCTCCCAGGTTTTTGGCTTTTGATACTTGTTTTGGGGCATCACCTGAAGAGGTGGGCCATTGGCATGGTAGTTAATTCTGGTTTGCTTTATCCATTCTTGTATGGGGAATAAAAGCCTAATTTTGGCACTTCACTTTTCCTATGCAAGACATGATTTGTGTTTCGCACAACTATTTTAAAACAATATATTTTTACTACAGTTTAGCAGCAAATACAATACATCTTATGCAAACTGTTACATGTTATCTGAAAATTCAATTGTTTTTCCAACTGTATAACAAAGCGCAACGTACAACAACTGCTTTCATATGCCATAACGACTAATCTTATTGCCACTCCCTACGTGCAGGCAACCAGATGTGTTACACCATGTCTGTTCCTGCCTACTGCTCTGCACAGTGTTGCCCATCCAGTCCCCACAACTGATAACCTTGTCCCCTCCTGTTACGTTACATATACTATCATTTGTCCTCCCCTCACAGGGGCATTTCAACTGAGAAGACAAACATTTTTTACATCAAGGCATTCTAGTGCCTTAATGTTCTCTCTAACCTCTCTCATCATTCTGCGCACAGCACTATGTAAGACTGAGGCTTCAGGTCGCTCCACTAAGCTTCCATCCATGGGGCTGTAGACGATGCCCACGTTATCGTTAGCCTTCGCTTTGCTAGTAGGCAGACCAGATCTATCATCTTAGTGGAGTGTGCCACTGTGCGTCGGCAGTGGACCAATCCCAGTAAGCAAGCATCTGGGGTCCATACGTGTTTAACTATGCCCCCCTTTCCACCCTTCCTGCAATCCCTGCTCAGAACCGTTGAATCACCGGGCACCTCCAAAACATGTGTATCATGTCCGATTTGTCATCATGCACATATGGGGCATGTGGTGTCGCCACATTGAACCTTGTTATCCTATCTGGTGCCATGTATGCTCTGTGGAGCACATACAATTGTATTCGCTTGAACCTGGCATTCCTCAATACTCTCCTGGTATATAACATTGCATTGACCTACTCCACCTCCGTAAACTCCCTTCCAAGATCCGCCTCCTATTTTGATTTCAGTCTGAGTTTTGTTTTCTGTGGTCTGCTTGGCATTTCACCATCTAATTGCGACACCTGATGTCCCCCTTCGGACAGATCATACATTATTGCAAGAGTGCCATCTGGCCCTGGCCCCCTTTTATCATCTGTATGTACGTCAAGAACTGGCCAACACTCCTGTTCTTCCACCAGCTCTGTGAATTCCCTCAATACTCCCTCTGAACAAGTCCCCTAGCAAAATTACTCCTCTGTTCCCCCACTGATTTCTGATGATATGAAGGTTTCCCGTTGCTCATCCGTAGACCGAGGCCAGGGATATATTCGGAGAGTATGGTTCTCACCTTTTATCTGCAGCTGCTCAGTAGGACTCGCCAGCAGTTGTACATGATCCTAACCAAAATAAAAGGTTAAAATAAATGTGTGTTCCTTGATCTCATGCAAATGTGTATTTGTGTCCTCCCCTCCATTTCCCTTTTACTGTGCTTCTGGGAGTAGTCCGCTTTCTTGACTGAAGGTGCCTCTTATACCCTCCATCAATCAGTGAGTTTGACCTCTCCTGAAGAGTTGAGCTGTGACGCTCTCAGTTTTCCACCAGGCAGTCTTAAAATCTTAATTGCGGAGCAGACGTTATCTGGTCAGAAGCTTAATAAGGACGAATGTTCAGAAGAAAATATTTTTCGAATGGATTGTGTCCTCCAACGTATTACACATCTTTGACATGTAATGTTCACAGCTGTGCACTTTGAAAACTTTTTCAGCAGAGAGTGTCCTGCGTCGATGATGTTGGGTCGATGTCCTACAAAGGCTTCCGTCGAGGGCGGCGTCACCGGATGTTATAAATAAGACGCACGTGCCCGTAGCCTCAGTTCCGTTTTTTCCGCGTCAATCTCGGCACGCCTCGTGTGTTATCAAAATGTCGATCACTGACCCGCATCGCATTTGTTTGTCGTGCCTGGGCGAGTCGCACGACACCGACGACTGCTCGAAATGCCATTTGCTGACTGCCAAGGCGTTGCGGGAGCGGAAGGGGAAGCTCCAGGTAGGTAGGGGCTCTAAGCCTGTTAAGTCCCGAAAATCCAAATCGTCCAAGGGGGTTTCCACCGACGACTCGAGGGGCGACTCTCCGCGTCGGAAAGAGTGCCGGGGCTCTTGGTCCCGGACCGGTTCCGCCATTCTTCTTCCTCGTCCTGGCACTCTAGGAAGCGCAGTCACCGGTCGCCTTCCCCGTCCTCCTCGGAGGATGGTGTCTCGAGGAAGGTTGCATGCCCGATGAAGTCCTCGACTCCGGAGGAATGGGCTGCGTTTAAAGAGCACAAATGTTAGCAATATTTAAATCGCAGGGCACGGGCCGGTCGCGCCTTCTACCGAAGCCGGCCAGGATCAGTCTTGTACCGTGACTCGCACGCCTTCGGGCTCGGGTCTGCGACGCGACTCTCATCGGGAGCATTCGAGGTCCCGTACGGACAAGGATTCGAAAAGTCGCAAGAGACGTGTTTCTAGGTCTCAGTCCTCATCCCCAGCAAGACCGCAGCAACCTACTGAGGGCTCGAGTCCGGTGTCAACTTGGTCAGCGCCGTGTCCGTCCGACTTGGATGTTGACACTTTGCTGTCGTATCAGCCCGCGGTGCCGTCGGCACCTGTGTCGACGTCGAAGCCTTCGGCACTCACGACATCGAGGTTGTCTTCGCTCTCAGTGCCATCGGCGCCTTCTGGGATTTTTTCCTGAAATTTGCCTTTGGAGTACCCCGATGTGGTGGATCCTCCTACGAAGGCTACGGCGAAGCCTGTGAGGCCAGTTTTGGACTCTAAGCCCTCTCCTGTCACAAGGCCCGGGTTTCAACTCCCTCTGGCTGACATATATAAAGAGGAAGAAAGGTCTGAATTTGAGGACCCTGGTGAACTTGATGAAGCCCAGATGTTTTCTGGAGACAGTCAGTTGGAGGAGATGAGGCAGACCCTCCATGATGCCAGTGAGTTGGACAATTCTCCGCAAGTGGAATTTGGTAGGCCTGAGCCTCATGCAGAGTCTTCATAATGGAGACTCATGGCTAGGTTCTCGGAGTATCTGGGCTGGTCCAGTCCTCCTGAAGACTTTATGCAGGATGATCTAACGGACATCTTAGATCAAGGTCCGTCCTCTGACCCAGTTTTGCCATTTGAACTCAACTTGCAGAAAAGGGTGGCAGCTGCTTGGCAGTCCCCAGAGTCTATTCCGGCTGTTAATAAATCTTTGACAACGGAATACTGCCCTTCCGTTAGCGACCCCAGCTATTTATCTACTCACCCCACTCGCGAGAATTTGGTGGTTCAGACGGCTACGGCCACCTCGAGGCAGGCGCCGTACCCTACCATCCCTCAGGATAGGGATTACAAGTGCTTCGATGGTTGGGCCCGGAACATATTTACTGCTGGGAGCATGGCCTTGAAATCGGCCAACTCCACTTGTGCTATGGCAAGGTTTTCACACACTCTGTGGAACTGTGTTTCTCTAGCGGCTGAGCATATTCCCGAGGGGGATGAAAGGGATGGATTCCTTGCTCGTGCAAGACGGCAAGGATGCCATGTGCGAATCCCTTCAGTCGGGTTTGGATACGGCTGACAGCGTTAGCCGATACATGGCGGCGTGCACCGTTATACACAGATTAGCGTGTTTGCGGAAGTCGGGTTTTGATCCGGATGTGCAGGCCCGTCTTCTCAACATGCCCTTTGATGGCGCACACTTGTTTGGCAGCAAGGCTGACGAGAGCCTTCAGAGGTTGCATACCTCGAAAGTTGCAGCTAAATCTTTAAGCGCAGCTGTGCGTCAACCTTTGCCTTTTCGTCCTAGGGGACAGCAGTGGAGGGGAGGTTATTTTCGTTACTACTCCTCTTTTGGTAGAATGTGAGGGGCCGCCAGTCAAAGGGGCCAGCGAAAGGGTACCCGTCCTGGTCAGGGAAATCATGGTGCCAAAGCCGCTCAGGTAGCTGCCTCTTTGCCTTCAGGCATTGCCGCAGCCGCTTCCAAACAGTCATGAGGCCATGTTCCATGGTTCGCCAGTTGGGGGCAGACTGTTTCAGCATCTCGAAGAATGGCGAGCCATTACTTCAGATGCGTGGGTTCTGGATACCATTGCCCATGGCTACTGTCTTCCCTTCCTTCGGCGGCCTCACAACAATCCACCCCCCGGTGGTATTCCCCTTATTTTTAGATTCCGAAGAAAGATAGGGATTGAGACGCATCATGGACTTGCGTTGGTTGAACAATCTTCTCAGGAAGGACAAGTTCAAATGGTCACTCTTTCTCAAGTCCTCCAGGCCCTTCAACTTCAGGATTGGTTGGTGTCTCTGGACCTGCAGGATGCTTACTTTCATGTGCTGATTCATCCAAAGCACAAAGTATCTGAGGTTTGCGGCTGGCGACCATCACTTTCAGTTTCGGGTCCTGCCATTCGGATTGACCTCTGCCCCGAGTGTCTTCACCAAGCTAATGGTGGTGGTGGCAGAGTACCTCAGGCGAGGGGGTGATTCACGTCTACCCCTACCTGTACAACTGGCTGATCCGGGCTCGCTCTCCCGAGCAGGCGTTGGATCACCTCGGTCTCACCTGCCGCACCCTCCACAGGCTGGGCTTCTCCCGGAATTTCAAGAAGTCGCATCTGACACTTTCCCAACAGCTCCAGTACATCAGGGCTTTGTTAGACACGTCATTGGGGAAGTGCTCGCCTCCCAAGGTGAGGGCTCATCACATTGTACAGATGGTGGACAAGTTTCAACATGCCCTTGAGTCTCCCGGCTTCCGAATTCTTAAGGTTGTTCGGCCTCATGGGATCCTGCATTTTTCTGGTGCCAGAGGCCAGGTTGCGGATGAGATCCCTGCAATGGGTCCTCAAGATGAGTGGTCACAGTTCTGCAGCAAGATGTCGGATCTCGTTCAGGTTCCACTCTCGGTCTCCCAGGATCTTCTGTGGTGGGCCAACGAAGGGAACCTGATGCGGGGGGAAACGTTTTGGCGTCCGTAGGTGACTGTAGCGAGGGACGCTTCCCTCACAGGATGGGGCGCTCATGCTAACGACTTGAAAACCACCGATCGTTGGTCTCCGTCGAAGTCCAGACTCCACATTAATCTTTTAGAGCTGAGGGCCATCAGGCTGGCTCTGAAGGCTTTTCTGCCCTCTCGGGGGGCAGGGGGAAGAGTGTCCTATTCATGACGGATAACACAGTGGCCATGCATTACCTCAACAAAAAAAGGGGGGGTAGGGTCACTCCTGTTGTGCAGAGAGGTGTTTGGTATTTTGTGTAGATTTGGGGCCTGGCGGTATTTTCTTACCACCAAAATAATTTGGCAACAATCACTACTCGTACTCAGATTAGGTTGGGTATAATAATAACACGGTGGATATGCATTATTTCAGTACACAGACATGCGTGGTTGGTATGCATGGTTGGTATGCGTGGTTGGTGGTATTTTTGGTGAGCATAATTGCTTTGTTTTATTTGTGGCCCCAATATCCAGCACCTCTTATTTTTGTTTAGATTGTTCGTGTGATCACTAGAGAGACCTCAGGCCTACATTTCAGAAATACCACATTTTCATTTTTAGTGTGCCACCATGGGCAATTCTCACTGAATTATTTACAACAGCGAGCTAACATGTGGTACAACACTCACTATATTATATACAATAGTGAACTATGCCCCGGGTCTCTATTTCTGCTGACTCATTTACCTTCAGTAGGCTATAACACACACAGTTATTTATAATTGCTCATACTGAATAAAATCGTGCACACAGCTGCAGCCAAGTCTTATTTTTAGCTACCTTAAAAATGACAATTGCACTGTCTAAACATCTCCCCACATCATCAGCACTGTAATGGTAAATGCACAAAGGAAAGAGAAAATAAAACACACTACCCGTCTGCTTTCAGATATTTTTGTGTATTATAAAAATTGCATTAAAACACGATCTTACTCTTTTTACAGAAATAAATGAAATAGCACAGTCAACATTATCTGTAACAAAATGAGAAGAGAGCGACGAGAACAGTCACAACATTAAACTTGTTGATAAAATACTGGAATTCTTTCTCCTACACTGACTGAATAGTTTCACACTCATGCACACTGCCCCGTACTTTGCAATGTATAATTACCTAACCTGTTCAGCATGTGAAATTCTTCGGCTGGTCGCCTTCTGGATGTGGCAATTCCCTCTTCAAGCACCCCGAGTGAGAACAGGCATATGCCGTTACTCAAACCGGAGCAGTGCAGCTGGGATCTGCTTTTTCAATCAGGAACTCCACAGCTACCAGTCGGGTCTTTCTCCGAGCTGTCTAAAATGTATTCTGCCTCTCTCCTTCCCCCAGATTCTACAGGAAAACTTGGTTACAGCCTCTAATAGGATGCTTGTCCAATAAGAATCCCCTAGGTCCTATCCTCCTCCTGCACACAATAGAAATCTTTTACAGTAAGCAACTCTAACAAAACTGATTTCCTGCTTATTCGAATCTTTGCTTCCTGCAAATACTGTGGACAAAGCAGCACAGAGAAAAAAAAAAATCTGGATGCGCGTTTAAAATGACTTTCAGAGTCTGCCTCATTTTGCAGTGGAGAACACATTATATTATTAAGAAGTTAAGATCAGGTTAGTTTTGTTAATGAGGGTAGTTTATTAATTCTCAAATGTGTCTCTTGCAACAGAGGAATTTCAGGTGATAAAATGGTGTGCATTTTGAATGTGAAAAATGTGTGCTTTTAAAATGAGAAAATGGTTTGTTTTTTACCTGTGTAGCCTGTCTTCATTTACATGTCCATAGGTTGCACTGGCAACACATATCTTGAAACAATTGCATCATAGCAATGCACCAAACCCATGCAATGGTGCTGCACTTCAAAAACATGCTATACATTGATCCTGTGCATTGGTGCTGTGCTCTGTGTTCCCAAAACACGCTAATTAATCTTACAGAGGCAATGCAGCTCTGGTTCTGGGCCATCCAGCAGGACATTTCGATCTCAGCGGTTCATCTGGCCGGAGATGAAAATACGGCAGCGGACACTCTGAGCAGGCAGAGCACGATCTCTCACGAGTGGGAGTTGGCTCAGGAAGTCAGTCAGGAGATCTTTGCCCTTTGGGGAAACCCGAAAGTAGATCTCTTCGCCACCAGTGTCAACCGGAAGTGCGAGAGATTCTGCTCAAGGGAATTTATTTCCTAGGAGACGCGTTCGTGGTGGATTGGTCCTTCCCACTGCTGTACGCGTTTCCTCCAGTCCCCGTCATTCCTCACGTGTTGCGGAGGTTCGGTTCCCACATGATCCTCCTTGCTCCGGATTGGGCCAGGAGAGTGTGGTACCCGGACCTTCTAGAAATGTCCATCTGTCCTCCACGCCGTCTTCCCTGCCGAGAGGATCTACTCTTGCGCGAGGGGGGTTGGGTTCTCCATCCAGAGGTCAAGACTCTCAACCTTCACACTTGGTATCTGGATTGGGACCTCCCGGATGACGTGATGGAGGTGTTGCTTTCGGCCAGGCGGCCTGCAACAAAATCCCTGTACCGTTGCCATTGGCATAAGTTCTGCGACTGGTGCAGAGGTCACAATGTTGATCCTTTTCAGTGCTCCATTCCTATGCTTTGTCTTTCTTGCTTTCTTTTGGCCTTTCTTTTGGCCTTAGAGTGGGTACCATTAAGGGTTACCTGGCGGCGCTGTCTATCTTTAAGCGCTCGTCTGAAGAATGTTCTTACTTTAAGAGTCCTTTGATTTCTCAGTTTCTTAAAGGACTGAACAATGTATTCACGCCGTCCCCTTTCCAGGTGCCAGTTTGGGACTTGAATTTGGTTTTGAAATTTCTCATGGGTGCCCTGTTTGAACCTTTGCACTCTTGTCCTTTGAGATTAATGTCCTTCAAGACTGTGTTCTTGGTTGCGGTTGCTTCCGCTCGCAGAGTGAGTGAATTGCAGGCACTTTCATCTAAGCCACCCTTTACTGTGTTTCACAGGGACAGGGTTGTACTGCGGGTACGTCCCGCCTTTCTACCTAAGGTAGTATCTGAATATCATTTGAGTCAAAAGGTGGTTCTTCCCTCTTTCTACCCTCATCCTGGTATGGAAGAGGAGAGACTGCATCGGTTGGATCCTAGGAAAGCTCTGAGCTTTTACATTTCTAGGATGTCCAGGGTCGGAGTGGACGATCAATTCTTTGTAGGATATGCTGGGCACTTTTTGGGCCAGGCTATTACGAAGCAGACCTTGTCCAGGTGGATTATCCTCCCCATTACGGAGTGTTACCGATTGGCGGGTAAGGAACCTCCTGAAGGGTTGTGAGCGCATTCCACTAGGAGCGTGGCTACTTCCACCGCCCTCCTGCGAGGTGTTCCTACTAGGAATGTTTGTGATGCTGCTACATGGGCTTCAATCCACACTTTTTAAAAACAGTATTCCCTGGGTACAATCCATGGTCAGGATATGGCCTTTGGGAAGGCGGTTCTTTATTCTGCAATCCAATTGGGTACTCTAAATTCTTTTCCCTCATCCATTTACTGGTAATTCTTTTGGAGTCTTTCAAAGATGTGGAATACGTTGGAGGACACAATCCATTTGAAGAACAAGTTACTAACCAACTGGTAACGTTCTTTCGACTGGATGTTCCTCCAACGTATTCCACATCGCCCTCCCAGCCTGCCCCTCTGGAGAATTTCATATGCGATTGCAACTTATGTTTCCGCAAGACTATGTGCAGTCAAGCAGGCATGAGACTGGTGCCACACGTTCTGGAGGAAAAAACGTAAACTGAGGCTACGGGCGCCATGCGTCCTATTTATCACATCCGGTGACGTCGCCGTCGGCGGAGGCCTTCGAGGGACATCAACCCGACGTCATCGACGCAGGACGCCCTCTGCTGAAAAAGTTTCCGAAGTGCACAGCTGTGGACATTACATGTCAAAGATTTGGAATACGTTGAAGGAACATCCAGTCAAAAGAACGTTACCAGTTGGTAAGTAACTTGTTCATTTTACATGTGGACATAATTCTGTTTAGGTGGATTCCTGCAAGCCAAATCAAACAGCAATTAGCGACTATACATACTTAAGAGGACTGCGTTTCTTTGTTGAATGCTCTTGAACACCATCTTGATGTGTTTATCCACCTAAATCAATCCAAGTTCATAGAATTACCATGGTAGAATTTCATTTTTGCTGTTCTCGCTCACTAACTTTCTAGGTAAATTAAAAGTTTTGCTGGCTTCCATAGTTTTTTTTACCATAGGGAATTCTTCTGAAGCCCACTACCACTAGAATCCTGGCAGATTCTTTTAGTTAAGTGAACCCTATTAGCTTCACTGACTTGCTCAGCTCATTTGTTTTGGTGCACTGGCTAGTCCTTTTGTGTTTTCCTGTGTTTTCATTTTGTAATACACACCAACTTATGTAGAACATTACAGTACAGGTGCACATGGTATCCCTTTTTCTCTTTTGTCTGGCAACATTTGTTATGATTTTATGATGTGCCTAGTACAGACTGTCCTGTTTCTTGACCATTTTGTATATCTTCCTGCCCTCTCAAGACTGAAACTGACATATAAAGGCATGCACTACTGCAGGGTCCATCTTCCTCCGATTTCCCAGCAACTTCTTCAGAGGATCCGAAATCCATTGGGCCCACTTAATTCTAGGGCCCTGCATGCAAAGGGTCCTTTATGGGTACTCGTTTAGTTTTAGTCGGTCGCGTTATCTATATTACGGTTCCAGAAACTAGCCAGCTGGTCACCCTTGATATGAAAGGAATAAGACTTCTGTGGAGCAGGCGACCTCAGGAGACCTCCAGGGAGTGAAGAAAATTGGATTTAACAGGAGTCAACACGGTCAGACAGCTACAGGTCATATTCTGTTGGTGAAAACAAGGAACAGGCCATGCATGACTTCTGTTGGGACTGGAAGGCTGAAAATGCAGCAGCAGGCGAGTTGTAGCATAAGCTGATGGTCCTCAAAGTTATAAGGATGCACTTGGAACAGCTGTGGCTGCAGCAAGGTAGTCAAAGAGAGAGCTGGCAGTCCCCCGGGTGGTTCGGGGACACTTTCAAAGTCTCAAAAGGCACAGATCCTGGAGCAGAGGTCGAGACTGGTTGTTCGCGCTGGTCCAGGGGTTGAAGCACAGACCTTCTTGAGATCAGAACAGAGGAGCAGGGATTCACAGAGACTTGGCTGGAGGCAATGTTGGTCAGTTGCAGTGGTCGTCCTCGGGTCTTCAGTGGGCTGCACTTCTTCGTTGGGGTGTTGGCTCAAGGACAGCCACTTGCCAAACATTCCACCCAACAACAGACACTGTGGCTCAGATCTTGACTGGGGACAGACAGTCCCAGCCCCTACATTCGGCAACATACACACACAGATCTCCACCTTGCCTGGTAAAGCAGGTGATTTGCCAGTCGAAAAGGCTTTAGTTGAATGGCAATTCCAGACCCAAGAGGGCTGGAAGAAGGCCGAAAGAACAGAATGGCCAAAGGACAGGCAAAAATCTTGTGGCACAGCTATTTTAGCATGTATAGTACACTTAATGCATTATGCAGTAAAATGCAAACGTGCATGAGTCAAAAGTCAAAAATGCTGTAGAAAAATATCCGGTGCCACCAGTCCATCATGGACACATTGTAATTGTAATAAAGTTACAAAAGATATGTTATAGGGATTTAAAGTTTCCAAACCCACGTCACTTTAAGGTGAAGTGTGCAGCTTTAAAAATAAAAGCTAAATTCACTAAGGCAGACTTCTTCCAGTGCTGGAGTCTTAGGGACTGATCAGTTTCCATATAGAAATTAGCATTAAAATGAGCCCAAGGAAGTAAAGAAGAGTGCTTTACTTCCCTCCAAAAATTCAGGTCAGCAACTATAGCAAAAAGAAAGGTGTCGGGAGATCACCAGGTGGCGCGGATGAAGATGGCTGTGTGAGAGAGAAGCTCCACGCTTGGCCTTGAAACAAAGTATTATTGTGGACCTCACGTAACTAGGGGGGACACCTGGAAGGTTCCCGGAGTGTGGAGGTGTCGATACCCCACCCCTAGAGACCCAATTGCGGTGCGAACACTGAGGGACAGATCAAGTGCCCGGACCACTACGAGGTCGCAGTCTTGGGAGTGCGAACCACTAAGCAGAGTAACCTGCAGGCCTACCTACCGAAAGGCCTGCAGCGGTGTTGCAGGGAAGACTGGAGCTGGAAGGGAAAACCCCCCGGCCTAGCTGATGAGAAGCACCGGCACCGTTGAGCACCCGACAGAGAGGCGACAGGGAGAGGACCCGGTGGGGTTCCCCTCCCCCCAATACAATGCAGCAGAAGGCAGGAGAAAAGTGGTAGACCCGATACGCCTCAGGTCCGGTGATGGCCCCCGGCCCGTAGTGGCCTCTGCAGAAGGACCGGGGAGTGCTGCCCGGACCAGATGAAAGTATGCCCTGGCCCCTAGTAACATTGCACCAAGACGTATGGACCTTGGGGTGAACCGAGGCGAGCACAAGGGCCCACAGGGGCCTGTGAGAGGTGAGACAGGACCCAAGCCCAGAGGAGTGGGAGGAGTGGCCCGGTTCCACCGGGATAGCCCACCGGGCCAAGTTCCAGGCAATGCGTCCATATCCTTGTGAAGCCCTGGGAAGCCTGCAGCGGTCTTATGAGAGGGAGGAGTAATCCGCCTAGGGGGGCACCAGAAAAGACTTGGTTGGTGTGGCCTTGGCACCCAGAGAAGTGAAGACGCCCGCATACCTGACAAGGCAGAGCAAGATGGAGGCAAGTGCCAAAATACAAACCCCACTGGAGAGGGCACCATGGCAGGGGTTGCCGGGGTGGCATACACCAGGATATCCATGCTGTCCTCATGGAGGCACTGGGGCTCATGCAATGCTCAGCAGACACTGTGGACGTTGAGGTAGAGATGAGGCTAAAGGAGTTTGAACGTAGGGACACCGGTCCGGTGCAGGGTGATGTTGAAAACAGTGAAAGGAGGAACAACCTGCGCATTTGGGGGCTCCCCGGCAGAGACACGGAAATGCCACAAGACCTAGAGAAGTCCTTACAGCAGATGCTGCGTAAGCTACTGGGGGCCCCAACAGCAAGAGACATCCAATTTGATAGGGTCCACCGGAGCACTGGGTCTGGCGAGGGACCGCGCTCAGTAGTGGCAAAGTGCCACTATTATAGCGACAAGGAAGAAATATTGGTGCGCGAGCTGGGCGCAATCGAATGGGAAGGAACCCAGGTAAAAATGTATCAAGACCTATCGGTTTATATCCTGGAGCAACGTCGAAAATGTAGATCCCTGACGAGATGGCTTCAGGAAAAGGGGGTGAGATATCGCTGGTGCTACTCATTTGCCCTGGGCTTCGAGTTGAAGGGGAAGAATTACGTCTTTCCACCAGGGAGAAGAAGCGGATAACCTCCTTAAGGAATTGCAGAGTGAAGAAGTGCAGCCAGAAAGGGAAAATCAACGCCAGCTGAGGGAGCCTTTCAAGGGTGCATTCGACCAGCCCAAGGAACACAGGAAGGAGGGGAGCTCAGGGTGCGGCAGTTATCACCTCCAAAATGAACGGGTACAATGAAAATATGACTCAATGGAGGGGCCATGAACAAGACTGTTGTCCCCCCGCCAACTAGTCTGGGTAGAGGAGGCGAGGCCCACCGCTATCCAGATGTCTCTACCTAGTTGGACTGTTGTCATGGTTTGATTGTGGGAGTGTTATCATGGATAGGGAGGGTGGAAAGGGTGGGGTGAAGGGAGAAAGGGAGGGTTAGGGATGGGGAGTCCAGCACACACACACGGGTAGCAGCGGGTTCCCCAAGCGGGTGGAGGCTTCTGTTATAGAAGAATTTCCAAGGAAAGGAAATGGTTGATCTAAAAGTGGCAACCCTTAATGTTAAGGGTTTAATCTTAAGGGTCTAACCCCCCCAAACAAACGGTCACTGACATATAACATGTTTCGGAGCCTCCAGCTGTATGTCGTGTTTCTGCAGAAAAAACACACTTTAGGCAAGGGTTGGAGAGGCCATTGAGGAGAGGGGCGGTGGGGCAAATGTTTTGGGCTTCTAATGAAGACCATAAAAAGGAAGGGGTGGCGATTGTATTGGCAAGATCCTTCCAGATGAAAGGGCTCCAGGTTAAGAGGAACTTTGGGGGAAGATGGAGTAATGTTCACCTTGGCCACGGTATACGCACCAAACGTGGGCCAGCCTCCCTTCTTAAGAATTATCTTAGTAACGTTAGAAGAATGGGGGTAGGGACACATGCTTGTAAGGGGGTATTTTTAACCTAGTGGCCTATCCAAGGTTGAATTGGTGGTCAGTGAGAGGAGGTGTGACCAAGCAAGTGGCAAAAGAGAATAGGAGCTTAGATCACTTTGGGTTGATGTTTGGAGGGCTTCCCACCCTCAAGCAGATGGCTATACATTTTCTCCCCCACCCCACATGACCTATACTAGGATTGACCTCCTGCTCATCCCAAAAGAGCAGATGAGGGACATTGCCTCCCCTAAGGCAGAAACAGCCATGTGGTCAGAAAACAAGATGGTCATTGCTTTATGGCAGTTCGACACTAAAAGAAGGCCCCCCCCAGGATGGCGGTGTAACAACGCCCTGCTTAGACACGCAGTTTTCAGGGAATTTCTGGGGAAGAAGATCCACTAATTCTTCAAGACCCATTATACAGTGGAGGTCAACCCCAACCTGTTGTGGGACGCTGTCAAGGCTACAATAAGGGGACTGCTGATAGCGGAGGGGGCAAGGAAAAAGCAGGAAAGCGGGCTCATTGAAAACAGATTATGAGAGGAAATACGGGTGCTTGGGGCAAGGCTGACTGGGAGGTCCGGTGACAGGACAGCCCTATTGCAAGATATTCAAGACAAGAGACAGTCATTACTTTCTATGCTAATGGGGGAGGTAGTCAAGAAAATGAGGGATGCCAAAATACGGTATTATGAAAAAGGGAACCGGGGGTCACTGCTGGCCATCAGGGTCCGTGGTAGTAGAGGGGATAGGTTGGTGGAAAAAATCAGGGACAAAGATGGGGGACTGGTGGGACAGCAGGAAGGGATACCTGAATGTTATGCGCATTACCATGAGGCACTATACAGAAAAGTTCCAGATCCAGGGGAAGATGTTAGGTAATACCTGGTCATACCCTGAAGCTCTCCACGGAAGCTATTGCTGTTTTGGAAGCCAAGATCATGGCAAAGGATGTAGTGAGAGCAATAGGGAAATTGAAGGCCAGGAAAGCCCCCGGGGAGGATAGGAATACTGCAGATTTGTATAAGCAATTTCAAAAATTAGTGGTAGGACAGCTGGCGAAGGTCTTCAATGCCATTAGTGATAGCTGTAAGGTTCTCCCCTTCTTTCTAGAAGCAAGAAAAGTAGTAGTACCGAAACCGGGAAAAGACCCGACATATTGTCGGGCATATAGGCCCATCTCGCTCCTCAGTGTCGATGTCAAGCTCTTCGTGCAGATATTGGCAACAAGGTTGGAAAGATACCTCCCGAAGCTGATCCACCCCGATCAGACAGGTTTTATCTGGAACAGGCAGTGGACAGACAACCTCTAAAAAACCCTCCAGGTGCTGCACTCGCCTGCGGTCAAGGAACAAGGAGCATGGATACTTTCGCTCAATGGCGAAAAGGCCTTTGACTGCGTTAGCTGGTCATTCCTGCTGGAGGTTTTGTCGTTGGTAGGAATGGGAGAGAAATGGGTGAACTGGTTTTCGGCCCTATATTCAAGTCCCAGGGCGAAAGTGGTGGTAAATGCGGTAGAAACATGACTGCCCGGGCTGGGAGAGGCACTCTACAGGGCTGCATCTTGTCACCTTTCCTATACGCGCTGGTAATGGAACCATGGGCGATGAATGTTCGGGCGGATAGCCAGATCCATGGGGTCCGGGTGGGTGGGATGGAATATAAACGTAGTCTTTTCGCAGATGATGCCCTCCTGTACATAACACACCCCCAGGTGTCCCTCCCGAGATTATAACACAGGCTGGAAGTCTATGGGCAACTATGCGGGTTCAAAGTGAATATCAATAAATCAGCGGCCCACCCAGTGGGACCTGAGAGGGACCACACAGGAGAGTACACAAAGGGACTGGGGTTTAATGTTAGACACAATGGGTTTCGGTACTTAGGGGTGGAGATCCAGAGGGACCTTGGTAATCTGTTTAGTAAAAAGGTTCCCCCCTAAGGGATAAAGTCAAGACAGATCTCGACCGATGGTCCAGGCTTAACCTGTCCTGGATGGCTAGACTTAATTGTATGGAAATGGCAGTCCTCCCGAAATTTCCCTTCCTGTTCCAAATGCCCCCGGTAATGGTTCAACCGGCCTTCTTGGAGATGGTCAAACACATACTTTTGCAGTTCTTGTGGGCAGGGAAAAGGCCCAGGCTACCATATAAGATACTTAAACTCACGAAGGACAAGGAAGGGGTCTGGCTTTCGGACTTGGAGACCTACTATAAAGTCGCCCAGCTACGGATACCCATTGACCAATCTAAGAAGCAATGGGTGGCCATAGACAATTCGATTTTCAACACGGCCTCCCTGGGTGAATGGCTGTGGGTGCCCCAGAAGGAGATTCCGAATAGGGTGTTGCAGCATCCCTTAATAGCAGTGATGTGGTCGATTTGGAAGGAGGGAAGTAGTAAGAGGTGGATCACGACATGGTCCTCCCCGCTGTACTGCATTTGGGCCCCCCCCCACTAAGGAACCTGATAGCAGAACCCCTGCAATTTCAGAAATGGTATGAGGTGGGCATCAGTAGTGCGTTTCAGATGTGGGAGAAGGGGGAGTTCCTAACTATGGGGCAGTGGAGAACTGTCTCCAGATAGGGTGGCTGTCCCCATTTTGCTATTTACAACTGAAGGGCGCTCTACACGACACAAGATAGGGGAACAATTTGCAGAGGGCTCTCACAACATTTGAATTACTACTTTTGCAGGTCCGAGACATGATGGGTCTTATAGCTAACCTCGAAAAGGCATTGCTAAGGGCTGACCCCACACAGGGTCCAGCGGCCAGGGATTTTTAGTGAGCCATACCTGATGAGTTATGGTTACCTACGTGCAAAAGGTTTACACACTCCACGGCCTCCCTCCAATATAGAATGCAGGCAATCAAAATTCTTCATCGGTGGCACCACCCGCCCACCCTCCTGGATAAAATGTACCTAGGTGCAGATTCATGGAGCTGGAGATGCCGAAACCCTTGCACAGATTACTATCACATGTGGTGGGGTTGTTCCCACATACAGATCTATTGGGGGAGGTCCTCTCATGGATTAAGGGGATTGATGGGATTTCATGAAAACTGCCCCCATTGGGGCTCTTGTTTCGGGGTTTGGGATGAAAATGAAGGGGAAGACCAGGGAAATCGCATGACCCGCACCATGATGGTGGCAACCAGGTCTTTTGGGGCACAATTTTGGAAACGGAACAGAACCCCCACGGAAAAGGAATGGTTGAGGAAGGTAAGTGGAATTTATGAAATTGAATATTTGATGCATATCCTCAATGAGTCAAGGTTAAAGGTTGGAGAGATGTGGTTACCCTGTTTTGCTAAATGTGGCAGCTAACTGGATGGACAGACCAAACTGGGGAGGGAAATCAACGGAAATGAAGCTAGCTCTAACCGTTGATAGTTTCATGTTCGAGGTGCTGGGTGCTGGAGGGAAGGGAGAGTGAGAGGGGGGGAGGGAGAAGGCATACAGGGGGTTGCGACTAGCGATCTGTTGTTAATATCTGCATTGTCCTTCTCAGTACCTATTCAGGCCCATTACAGTAATTCTAATGTTACTCTCTATTGTGTTGGACCTTAAGCGGAGATTTTCTAAAATATTCTAACTCCTTTTTTTACCTCATTCCTATATCTTCTATGGGCACAGTACTCTCCTGTTAGCTTAGACCACTATATTGTTTGACCTGTAGTGAATGAAGTAAAGTAGAATTTCTCATATACTGCTGCATTGTGGTGTATGTTCCTAGGAACCTTTTGGACTGTGTTTTGAATCATAATGCAATTCTAAATACATTTTTGTGTGTATTTACAGTTTTTTATGTGTGGTGTAGCTTATTGTGTCTGTGTATGGGACACATTTGCTACCAGCTCCTTCTCTCCTGAAAGCAAAGCCTGACTTCTCCGCTATGTTACCCATTGAGAGAGGTTTGATCTAACTTGGTAGTACCCTGCTCTTCCACTCAGGATAGGTCTGTTCACACCCCTCACCAAAGCGGTTAATTTCTTTTCAAAGATGGAATCTAATATACAACAAATATTTTTTAGGGCGTTATTTTTCAACCATGTTAAAGGAGGACACAATGTATGGCCAATGGTAAAGGGTTCATAGTTTACGCGCTAGCAATTGAAATGAGCCACAGTGAAAGGAGGTTGCTGAAAGTATGACTTGGGCAGAAGAGTGTGTTTGCCTAGAAGGCTTGTGCACTGAAATATGGTCAGAACGATATATTTGGACAAGGGTCTGAAAACAAGTAAAGGCGATGCATAAAATATTTAGCTCAAATCTTTGAATAATCAGATACTCTAGAAGACGAGCCAAAGATGATGAAACCTGAGATGCAAAACCTACTCGAGAGACTCGGAAATGCATAATGGACTACAAATAGAAGTAAAGCATATTTGTAAAAACTTTCGAAAAGGTGATAATCTAGTCGTGAAAGAACCACGCTACAATTTAGTGGAAGAAAATGACAGATGTGTCTAATGTTATATAATAGAACATGGCAAGATAAAGTCACTGACAAAATGTTATCCTGATAAAGAGAGCAATTCAAAATAACACTGATTACGGATCAAAAAGGCAATAGCTATGTAAAGATGATGAAAGCAAAACAAAAAATGATAAGTAACCATGGATGAAGCATAAATAGTCAACAGCTAACCAATTAGACAAACATTGGTTAAGAGAATCGATAAAGGAGGAAAAAGAAAATTAAATCATCGGCATAAAAAATGCTTGAAAAGGTAGTATCAATCAAGCCAAATTAATCAAGTACAAAGTAGAGACGAGAACCAAATCCTGAGCCCTGTAGGGCAGAGAAATAGATCGAGAAGTAGACCCTTTCCAAGAAACAGAAAAGAACTATATGAAGATCATAAGAAACCCAAGTTAAGGTAATGCCTGACATTTTTTTATTTATTTTTTTATTTTTATAGCGCCGTAGCCCGCAGACAACAGAGCGCATCACATAGACACTAATAGAACAGAGTGAGGATAGGACAGTCTGGAAGTACAAAGGTCAGGATAAATCTAACCATTCCTAGCATATTTGAACAGCACAGTTGGTTCTAGTCTGCGGTGGACTGTAAGTTCGTTCCATTTGGTAGTGGCTCTGGTGGGAAAAGCCTGAACGAGTCCATTGGCTTTTTTTGTGTACGAGGCTTTGACTGGTCCTTGGTTTTTTTACTGTTAGGCCCGGCCAGGTACATATGGGCTGATTTGCTTTTTTATATACTCTTTTATATACTCGGAAGCAATTCCGTATAAACAGTGGTGGACAAGGGACGTTGACATGAAGGCAATTCGGTCTTCTATCGACAGCCAGTCAAGGGCTTTTCTTTTCTTTGTGATGTGTTCCTTTTTAGAGTTGCCAGTGATTGTCCTTATGGCATTATTATGTATGATTCGGCACTGTTTAATGCATTTACTGCTGGCCCCCAACAACTGAGTTCCCATAATCCAACCTAGAGAGGATTATGGCTCTAGCAATGATGGAACTATTTTGCTGACTTAGGTAGGGTCTGATTTGTCTAAGCAGTTTTTGGTGGTATTGGCAGGTTTTCTTTAGGTGTGTAACCTTGGTGTCTGCTCCCAGGAAAGCCTGTAAGTAGACGCCAAGGGTCTTCAACCTTTCTGATGTCTTGACCATGGAACTTTTAATGTTAAATGTCGAATAAACCGGGTCGAGTTTGGCTCTGATCTGTGTAGATCCAAAGACCATAAGCTCTGTCTTGCTTCCATTGAGGCACATCCAGTTGGTCTTTATCCATGCATTAATGGAACTGTAAATGTGAGCAAGCTTATCGTTGTCTGTGGTGTGACAGGCTAGTTAATTCCATTACTAGCTGTGTGTCATCTGCAAAATGTGTAAAAAATATTCCCATGTTGGGCAGGAGGGTGCAGAGACAACGTATGTAAATATCAAATGGGAGGGGTAAAAAACTGTCTCCTTGGGGCACATCACAATCAAAAGGCCGGGGGGGGTGAGGAATAGTCGCCCCATTGGATCTTGGAACTCCCATTTCCTAGAAACGAGGAGATCCATTCGATGGTTTCCTGGAAGCAATTACCTGATTTATCTAGGGCCTCTCGGAGCTTCTGGTGGTCCAGCAAGTGGAATGCTGCCAAGAGGTCCAATAAGATCAGTAATCCGGCTTTACCTTTTTCCATTATGTGTAGCATTTTGGTCTGGAGGTCCAGTAGGGCCGACTCAGTTCCATGTGCGCCTCTGACGCCACATTGTTGGGAATGTAGTAGGTCATTTTTATCAATGTATTTTTGCAGTTGGCCTGTGGCAACTTTGTCCAGAATTTTGAGCATAAAATTGAAATTCGTGATGGGGCGAAGGTTAACAGGGTCGCGTTAGTCTAGACCGGGTTTATTAACTAGGGGTGTCACAGTTACGGTTTTGATAGATGTAGGAGCCTTGTGGTCTCTGAATGACAAGTTGACCATTCAACAGAGAAAAGGGGCAAACAACTCAGCATTGTCGAGGATGAACTCTGGGGGTAGGATGTTTTCCAAATAAGAAGTAAATTTGGTGGAAGAATTTTAGTCATTTCGTCTAATGAGACTGAAGTGAAATGAAATTTCGTTTTCTCTGGATGAGCAGGCTCAGATGTGGTGTCAGATTGGGGAGGCTGGTTGACTGTCGTGCCGGCTTTTATAGTTTCTCGGGCCTTCAAGATTTTATTAGAGAATGCCGTTTTAACTGTCTCACAGTCTCCATGTGAAGGTTGAAAAGGGGTGGACAGGGTTGCTGGTTTTTACACTGATTTTAGAATCTGGAACAGTTTACCTGTGGAATTGGAGGTTGTAGTGATCTGCTCATTATAGTAGTCTTTTTTTGCTATTTTCAGTGTTTCTCTGTATAATTGGTCAAGCTTTAGTTCAATTTTGTGGTGGTCAGACCATATGCAAGGGTTGGTACCGAGCATTGTGGTTTCAATCCAGTCGAGTTTATTCCCTTTGTTGGATGTAGGCTCTGTATTTATTACGTGAAAATCTATAGATTTAAGTTCTTTCTCAAGGGATATGGCATCCTTGTCTTGGGGATTCCCTCTCTACCCATTGAGGTCACTGAGCAGTACTGTCCCTGTGTTGGGTCCCTTTAGGGTGTTCAATAGGTGGGTTAGCTCATAATTAAATCGGAGATCAATGAGGGTGGTCTGTAGATGGTAATGAGATTGACACTGCTGTTTTTTATAGTTGTCATTTTTAGCATAAGTATTTTGCATCCATTACATTGTATGGGTCAGGCAACGATGTTCAGGTCTTGTTTGGCTTTTATAGCCACTCCCCCTCCTTTGCCTATCTCCCTATTTTTAAAGAAGTTATTATAACCCTCTGGTACAGCGATGTCAATGGTAGGGCCTGTGGGTTCCTGTAACCAGGTTTCCGTAAGACATAATATGTCTAATTTGTCCTGGATAATGTAATCATGGATGTCTTGTGCATGATTGTTCATAGATCTCGTATTTAAGAGTCCTATTTTAAGTTTCAGTGATTTAGCTGGTGGAAGTAATGTATCCTTCATTTGAGCATTGTCCAGTTTAGCTGGCACAGGCTCAACCGGTAGGATTGCGGGTGTCTCCGTGGTTATGATGTTTTCTTCCTTATTTTGGGGGGGGGCTTGAATTATGTTCCGCCTCTGTGGTGATGAGAGTAGGAGTTCGATGTGGTGGGAGGTCAAGTGAGTTAGATGTTTGGGGAGAATTGGGTGTGTCATGCCTAGCATCTATAGAGGGCTTCACTAAGGATAGTTGGTGCAGTTGTTTCACTGGGGTCAAAAGCTAACAAATCTTTAGATAGCCTATACCTATGTTTAGTCTTGGTTAAGCGCCTGGAGTTTCCTAATGTGTGATGCTGGTAATGCTGGGAACTGTAGTTGCCAAGAAGGATAGACTGCTTCCAATGCGTGCAAGCCTGGGAATCAGAGCTTGCCGGCAAGGAAGAGCGTAGCAATCCTTCCAAGTGAGTAAAAGGTCTCAATTCAGCAAGTTACCTTCAACAGAGTGCTAGAGTTGAAAAGATCCTCTAACACTCGTGTTACACATAATTACACACGTTTAGAACTGGAGTATTGTGGTCAAAGTAATCAAGACAATAGTGAGTCCGGGAATAATGCAATGTAAACAATTTCAACAATATAAGCTCTATTCACAAAAAAGATGTTACAACTTAGCAAAACACAAACAATGGATCAAAGCTTCACAGTGTTCAGTATTACAATTACAATATTTTCAATGTTCCATTGTGGCGCTGCAGCGTGACAGCATCTGAGCCAACAGTTCCTTACCTCATGTGAAGTGAAGACTGAGAAACTGGGAGCATAGAGTGATCAATAGTACCAAAAGCAGCAGACGGATCTAAATTTCAGAAAGCTTCTGATGACTTACATAAGGAATAAACCGGGTGAATAACTGATTGCAGTGGATGGTAAGAATTAAAATAAGTAGACAGTTGCAAATGAAAAATGTTTTTTTTTATTAGTGGGTTGTCTGACAGTATGATTTATATTATTCATTAAGCTTACTGAATGAAGAAAAACATTGACATTATGGAGAATATTACTTAATATGGGGTACTCAACGATTTTCTTTGTACAGTATTTGATCTTCACTTGGATAATATGGTGTTAGTTTTATGTGGTAGAAATAGTTATCCATGCATCTATTGTCAATTCAATGCAGTGTACAGTAAGATTGCTTGTTTGCACACATGTTGCTTAATCTTTTTAGTAATGCTCTTTATAGTACTTTGGTTCTCATAGAGGCAGATGTCCCCATATTTAATGTGATTTCCATACCAAATTTGGCTTATGCCGATGACCTGGCTTTAATTGCTATGACCCCACCTGCATTACAGCTTTCCTTGGAGAGCTATTCAGCATTTATGAGGGACCTGGGCTTAAGAAATATGCACAGAGTTTCTCGCCGATGTCTGGCGCAGACCGGCTAGTCGTAGAAGCGCCGGTGCTGAAGCTATGAATAACATGGCTAAATATACACTATTTTTGTGCAGTTTGTCCCGTAAACTGTATTACGTTCCCCTTTTCACTATTGTGAGTGATATTATTCTTAGAAGGACCACATTGATTCCTTGGATGTGAATTTGTCTAAAAATGTAAGAGGTATGGATAATCTCTTGAACAGTGCAGTTGACCTTTTTCAAGCGATCATTGGGATCCACTCGCTTGCAGCTAGGTATCAGGTCTAGCCCATTGAACTGCGGATTAGAGCCTATAAGGCAAAACCGAGGCCCATGGGTCTTTATGGAGCATGTATTCGGGGTTTGGACAATGTATCGGTTTTGAAATCAGTTTTGTAAATCAAGTTGAGGCCTTCCCTCCTTTTGGGCCTTCATTTAGGATCTACAAGAACCTAAGGCCATCACATTCAGAAGATACTGTAAGCTAAGTATAGCACTGTCGCCTAATTTTATAAAATGTGGTATAATACAAGTCTTGACACAAGTTCTTCTGGTAGATTTATATGCTAGTTTGAAGAGGTCAGAAATCCTGCAGGCAAGACACAGGATTTTTGATTTAGCGAAGATCCAAGTTACTTTTTTTGTGGAGGAACTGCCCTGATTGAGCAGATTAGCATTGGATGGAGCAGCATTGTTGCTTATAAAATGTTATTCTAATCGGAGAATCAGGGCAGTCAATTTCTTCAATTTTAGCATTGTGCAACCCTATATAATCTGGTCCCGGTATTTTAAAAATCATCCTTTGTTGACAATGGGCAAATTCTATGTTGTTCGAATTCAGTGATGGGTTGTTGGGAAAGTAACTCCTTGAATTCTTGCCCTTGTCCCTTTAGTCCTCAGGCCATAGAATCCACAATGCCCTTTTAATTTTCTGTCCAGTAGGCCATTAGAAAAAAAACAATTGTTATGGTTTTAAAAAAATATGCATTTTAGACAATGTCACCATCCTTCCATCTTTTCTGTCCCCTCGAGTTGGGCTCTGGCTGGCATCTTAAAGTGGGCCCTGTGGCAAAGGAAACATTGTTGGTGTTGCTGCCATTTGTTGAGGCTTGCCTTTTTGTAACCATGGCTTTAGTCTTGGTGAATAGGTCTGTATATATGGTTTGTTTATCCATTTCATTTGTTGATTTTTGAAATGTAAGATGTGTTATAGTTATTTGCTATTTATTAATGAAAGATTTTTTCATGATAGTATAATTATGAGTTGTACCTTCTGTTTATTCATTTACTACTTTGAATTTTAATGGTTACTAGTTGCCCAGAGTAAACTTGAGGACTGATTGAAACATTGAACAAAATAGCGAAATTGGATAAAAGGAGAGTAAACATAGATTTAATCAAGGAAACCAGGCAATGGATCAAACAGTGTGGGAATATGACTTACTAGAGAATTTAAATGTCTTATATGGGGGTTACATTTTTAAAGATTCTGGCCAACTATAAAAAAAGAAGCCACTTTCCACCTCAATCTTTCCCATACCCATATCACACCATTTCTTACCTGCCAGTGTATGGGAGAGATGGCTCCGGAGGAGAATCAAGTATCTTATTAAGGGTGGAAAAATGATGTTGGAAGATACATAGGCAGGGTCATGACAAGATGACAGTAATTTGTTTGAGTCGATTTAATGGCCAATGAAAATGATGTTTACAGGACAGAAAGTTCAGAAATTAAAAATAGTTTAGATGGGTTGATGGGTTTAATGGAGTGGGTTATTGTGTTGGTGGTGAGTATTTAGGTTAAGAAGTGGGATTGGGTGTGTGGATTGGGCAAAATAAAATGTATTAACAGGTGGATTGGGTGACTAGATGGTGGTCTAACAATGGTGGTGGTGCAGCTTGTTGTCTGTGGTTTAATGGAGACGGTTTCACAGACATGATTCACCTTTGCATCTGTAGGGATATACTCACTTTGCCTCTTTGGTTTCCTATCCAGGTCATGTAGGGTTAACTTGGGCATCTGTTGGACTAAAATTTACTATGCCATTTTTGATTTTTCACCCAGGTTCTGTCCACCCGGATCGTAGCAATGAAGGCATCCCTGTGCAAACTGTCCCCAGCCACGGTGGCCCGCGTCTGCGACTACCATGCCAAGCTTTTCCTCATAGCAGTCAGCTGTACACTAAAGTCTTTGCTGAGGCCAACTATCCTGAATACCCCAGACAAGAGCCCTGGTGACCGGCTG
Organism: Ambystoma mexicanum; assembly: GCF_040938575.1. Lineage (NCBI taxonomy): Eukaryota > Metazoa > Chordata > Amphibia > Caudata > Ambystomatidae > Ambystoma > Ambystoma mexicanum. The sequence goes on from NC_090921.1 coordinate 312,985,652, forward strand.
ACAGAAATCTGCTCCAAAATCACAGATATAGGTACGTTTTCTCTGGTGCTATTATAGGGGTGGCTGGCAATATTTCTCCACTTCTCCCTCTTCCAAGGTTCTTTCAACTATTTATCTCCTATCTTCCATTCCAGAATTCAGTGTTATTTTATGTGGGATTTGCAAAGTGCTTCTCTGCATTTACATGAGCGGCGCTAATGTACAATAGTTCCCCATTTCAGCCATGCAAAGCCATTAGTGTTGTTAAAATATGATGTGGGTGACTTGGCAAAGCCATCTACACTTTCCATTCGGTGAATTATTTCTGCATGATCTCCTGCACCTGCCTTAAAGTGCATTGTCTGTCTTCACTCTCCGTTCTACGACTACACTTCTCTTAGCCCGAAGGCACTATCTCCACCCTCCCTTGACTCTTTGCATGTTTCTCTGTAATGTCTTTCCATTCCAGTGTCTGCCCTTATTCTACAATGTACCTGCCTATGCTTTGTCTCTACTGCAGTCTCTTTCTCTGCAACTCGTCCCCTGCCTCGTCCAGCAAGCTTGACTTCCCTGGTTGCTTCCTACCAACAGTCACTGGTAGTAAGGGGAGTCGGTCTCTTATCATAACTAGAACCTCTGACACATTTTGAATGCATGTCTTTCAGATAGTTCTGTATCCAGTCTGATTACTCACCCTTTATCCCACCAAATTACTTTTTCAACATAGCTTTGAATTATCAGCTCTTGAGTCCCTGCCTGGGATTTCATGGGCGTAGTCCCTGCCTGTGATTTCATGGGCGGAGTCCCTGCTTAGCATTTCGGGGGGAGAGTCCCTGTCTGTGCTTTGGTATTTCAGAAGGGAGTGCCTCATAGCCTGACTGTGATTTTAGAGGAGTCTTGTGTGTCCATCCTATCTTGGATTTTTGCTATTTAAACAGTTTGTTTGCCTAGGAATGATTCATTTTCTGGGGTATTCTATGCATGTGCACTAGTTAATGGAAAGGCAAAATTATTCCTACCACTGTAGTAAGACAATTTGAGGATTACTCTACCTGTAAAGGATTGCTTTGGTCGTGGCCTTATATGAGGAGCTGGCTACTTTGAAGGTGATGTGGGCTTAAAAGGAAAACCTCTGTAATTTCTTAGGTTTGCAGTGATGTCCTTGTATTTCTTCAGTTCTGTGATGAGACAGAGTGCAGCATATTACGCAGCTTTTAGTGGGTCCAAGAAAGGGGTTGGTATTCCTTCCAACAAGGGTGGGCTTGTCCTGTCCAAGTGGGAAAGGACCTGTCCTGGGATGACGGTTTTGAAATCTATCATGTGGCTCAAGGTCTTAATATAATTTTTTTAAGCTGTTCTGGCTGGTAGCCTGCTGTTTTCTTTTTTTTTGGGGTGTGGGTCTTGAGATAAGTTTCTCATTCTATTTGCAAGGCTTTTGTTGCAGTAGGGCCTGGAAGATCAAATAGGCTGAATGTGCAGGCTAATAGAAAGATCAAGTGGATGTGACATGTATAGCTGCTGTCTTCCAGGTTATTATTTAACAACATATTTTTTATAGAGCTCTTTTCTTAGCAGCTGATCGCTGAACAATGCAAAGAGCATAATACAACAAATAATATTAACAAAGTGGTGTTGTAAAGCACCCATTTTGCTGGCCCTTGCTGCACATGGCTCTTAAACAAAACAGAAAAAGTGGGAAAGCGGGAGAGACAAATGCGAAATCTATGGTGTTGATGGGTGCAGGTTGGAAGTAATCTTTTCCTGTGTGGCGTTGCGATTACTATGTAGGTGTTGTAGTCATTGGGGGTATGTTATCCCTAAAGGCTGAAAGTGTAGAGCATGTTTTATGGTGTTGTTGCTCTCCAATGTAGGGGAGTGGGTTAGAGTTGAAGAGAGGAGTGTAGTTCATAGTTTGTTTAGCTTTTATTGTTGTATAGGCCTACGATGGCCTCAGTGGGGTGTGTTCTTTTGTTTTGTAAAAAGATTGAGATTTAGGGGGAGGTTGGTTAGTTAGGGGTTGACCTTTGTAGTGGACACAAGTATAAGGAGGAAGGCGGTATTATCAGTGGTAAGGTGCACGTGTCAGTGGAGTAGATTGGTGGTTTGCTTCCTCTAGGGAAGTATAGGATAGAGCAAAATCCCTACACTTTTCTTTTAAAGGATCTCATGACCAATGGTGTAAAAAACCACTGGGATGTCCAGTAGGATGAGTATACCCTTTGTGTCATTGTTCTTTAGCATGTACCAGAGTGTGAATTCTGTTCTTCTCTTTGGCTTGCATCCGTGTTGACTGATTCAGATGGTTGTTGTTTTCAACTTGGTCACAAAGCTGTAAACAGATACATTTATTCTGGATTTTACTGATGAATGCGATTTCGGAAATCAGGCAGCAGTTGCCGTAGTACACTTACATCTGCAATTTCTTTTTTAGTAGGAGTTTAACGACAGCGGTTTTGAAGGCAAGTGGTACTGTTCCGTGTTTGGTGAAGGTGTTGAGGAGTTGTAGGAAATTGGATGCCAAACCTGGGTGTTTGGATATCATTTTATAGTTGGTGGGGGGGCAGAGGGACATGGGTTTTCTTGGCAGTCTGCTGGGTTACTGGAGGTGATTGCAGAAAGCAGTTCTTCAATGGAGAAAAGGGGAAAGGCAGTTAATGACGTCATGTCTGGGACTGCAGGTGTCTCTTCTATGTGTGTGTACGGCAATGTTGGTCGTTGCCTATTGAGGTGTGGTATTGGCTTTGTTGAATTTTGTTGCTAACTGTTGCTAACTGTTAGCAGTCGGCTAATGGGGTTCTTTAAAGTCTTCCTTTTGGCTGTATTGTTCAATGTAGATAGTTTGCTTTCTTATTTAGATATTTTGCTTTGTAATTTGGCAGTTGATTGTGGCAGGCTAGTTTGTCTGTTGGATGGTTGCTTCTCCAATTTGTTTAGACTTTTCGCTTTGCTTTTTTTATGAGATGAGCTTGGTGGTCAACCATTTGGAAGCTTGCTTTTTTACTACAAGGTTCTGAACTTTTATGAGATCTATGCAGTTAAGAGTTGGGTCTCTCTAGTTGTAAATGTCTTTGAGTAGGTAATCTGATGTAGCGGTCGGGCGTTTATTCAGGAAGTAGGGTTTAGTGGGTGTGAGTTCCAGTATGAGAGCCACTTTTATTTTTTTACAAGGGCTTGTTAACATTGGGGGTTCTTTATGGGGCTTTTCCCAGGCTAGAGCTTCGGTGACGATGGTGAATGGGATAGAGAGGATGTTCCGTAAATGTAGTTAGGCTGGGGAAAAGTAATTGATGGATTTCTCGTTACTGTCCAAGCTATCCAAGGGATTTCTGGCCTCCGACCATTTGTTTGAAAAGAGGCTTGCAGTGTATTATTTTGTAGCTGCAAGATCTACCTTCTCAAGCCAGATGTTGATATATCCTAGTATGGTGAGATGTTGGTGAGATCGAGCAGGTTAAAAACTGATTCAACTTCCAGGATGTTATTTTGGTTTGGAGTTGTGACTTTGATGTAATATCCATAGAACGTCGCAGTTCCGCCCCCTCTTAAGAGATCCATGTTTCCAGTGATGGAGAATGGAGGGACCATCCAGGTTTCTACGATAAAGAGTAGGCCTATTACGTCCTTGCTTAGTAGATCATAGATGTCGGCGGGATGCTTTACTGTAGAGATGTATTAATGGGGAGACATTAAGAGCCAACCGCTCACAAATGATTTAGTGCTGAAAGTGCCCATTAGAAGACTTGTGCGTTGTTTGTACTAGAGTCATACAAGAGCTGTTGGTGTTGGCCTTCCTCCTCGAATAGGTTGATAGGGTTTTTGTGGGATTCGGGTGGGCTTCCTGCTTCCAGCAAAGGGTTACTCTGGGGTGAGTTTGTGATGAAGGTTTTCATTAGTGGTGACCATAGGGGTAAGGTATTTCTACAAATTGGGACGGGGGGGGTTGTAGATATTGTAGTAAATGAGGTGCCTTTTTGGTGATTGGTGTGGTTGTTATTGTTTCTGCTTACATCCTCTTGAACTGTGTTGCTGATGTGGTAGGTGAAGCGTTTTTTTTGTTGCCAACGCTGGTTGTTTGAGGAGGTATCTGGAGAGGAAGACAGTCATGGGTCATTTGGTGAGAAGGGGAGGTGTGCCTCCCGTCATCCTCGTTGATTGATTAATGGGTGCTGTCATGAAATGTTTCAAAGCTTTCATTCTTCTGCTCTGGTTCTGCTCTCTTTCCATATTCTAAGATTGATTTGTCTGCTTTGTGACAGAGGCAAGTTGCTGCTTTGGTTATGTGTGGAATGTTGTTGGCATTTATTATTATTTTTTTATTTGTTTTTAGTTTATTACAAACTTTTACAAAAAACGGTAAGCATTCATCCATATTTAAGATAAGCACATCATATATGAACTTAATAACTTTGTTAAGAATGAGCAAACAAGGCCTCTCTATTTGTGTTTAATTTACAAATAGTTTACAAATTTCATCCAGAAATTTAGTGAAGGCAAAAATGTATTTTGGTTTGTGACCGCGACACAAGAGTTGCCATCAATCTTCTTGATTTAGGAGTAGTGTTTCACTTATAAAGGCTCCTAGGTAACATGTTCTCATGTTCCTCAAAACAGGGCAAAATAAAGTCAAAAGTTTCAGGGTTTCTGTCGCAATTTTCGTGTTAATTGATGCTTCTTCTTTGACTATTTAATATTTCCTTTGTAGGGAATAAATGAATGTGAAATCTCATGACTATGTTGTGATGGTAAGGACTAGGGAATTTTTCCAGGTACTTCGTCAGTGTATTCAAGGATTTTGTTTCTTTAAAAAAATGCTCATAGAGCCTGTGTTTTTGCTTCCGCTTGATGGTTCTGATCTAATCTCTGGACCACAGTTTTTTCTTTACTGCATCCGGGTTTGTTTTTAGTGTATACATCGATACTGCAAGTTCTTCTAGTGTGTCATTGCATCGGTGTGTCCACTTCTTTAGGATCCATTCACCATTATCTTTTTTTTCTGTCTGAAGTATCTCAAACTTTATAGATGTCGAGTCTATCATGAGTTTTCTAAAAAGAGATAGAGATCTCCATGTACCAAATGCATTCATTGATAACAGTGCTAGTTAATATCTGATGATCACTGTTTGAACGGACTTGGTAGATGCAACATTTTTCTCCAGAATACGCTTTAGAAGGTTATCCAAAGTTGCCATGAAGCGCTCAATGCGCATTCGGCCCCATAAAGTAGGATGGGGGACTAATTTCTGCTTGTAGAAAGTTATCATTGGAACTAGTGAGAATTTGCCAAATGTTCTGTGCATTGCAATACCCTGAGCAGTAAGGCACTTTATCTTAGAAGCCAAAGGAGCATTATTCGCACTAGAGTTAATTCACAACTCAACATTTCTGTTCCCAGTTTCCATCTTTTTCTTTCTTTTTAGAGTGTGTAGAATTAAAATCTCGGATTTCGCTACATTAATTGCAAGCCCATTGCGCTCCACATATGTATGTAGTATGTTTAATTTTCTTTGCAAGTCAATGGGGGTTGGCTCCAAGAGGGCTAGATCATCAGCGTATAACATCCATCCTAGTGGTTTGCCAGTGGTTTGCCATTGATCTTGGCTGAGAATGGGTCTAGATTATCCAACACCTCTCTTAACTCTGATATATATAGGTTAAACAACAGGGATGCTATGGACCTCTATGTGTGTTTGTCGTTTTTGATAGGACTCCATTTTGATTCAGCCGTATTTTGATTCAAGTTTTAGTGTGCAGGGCCTTGATAGCTAAGACAAGACTTAGTGGACATTTCCAGTTCAATAATTTTGTCCATAGTAGTTCTCTGTCTATGCTATCAACGGCTTGGGGTCTATAAATTCTATGTAGACCTTTTTTCCATTATTTATTGTTCTCTATCAGATTAAGCAACAATAAGTTGAGGTTACATCCGACACCCTTGACAAAGCCTGTTTGTCGACAGTCCACATTTTGCAACTCTTGAGCCCAGTCTCTTAATCGTGTCATTAGCTTGGGCAATAGTTCTTCGGGTTTGTGCTCTAGCCCTTCGGTAGCACAATTGCAGTTTTCCAAGTATGTGGTATTTCCTTTGTTTTTAATATTTATGTGAACAGAATTATACAGAAATTGGCCCATCCTTCAGGGGCAGATTTCAACATACTGTTAGTCCATCTGGGCCGCGGGCCCTCGAGTTACTGGCCTTTTGAATCATCATTAGAATATCTTCTCGGTCAAAGTGATTGTTCCAATCATTTTGATTTGGGATTACCGGGGCAGCAGTTTGTCCCTTTTCTTTTAACTGTTTACCATAGTAGTTTATCCACTCCGCCTCTGGTACTATGTTGCTTTGTAACGCTTGTTGAGAAGCGGTCATGTGATTCAGGGTCTGCCAAATTGTTCTGTTTGCAGCATTGTTTCTGCATCACATTGATGAGTGATATTCTTATGAGACATAAGCCTGTTTTTATAACGTTGGGTACGCTTTTTCTGCTTTTTCCGACGTCGATAGACTAGTCATGTTTCTAATGGCTTTCCGCAATGTTCTTTTCTGTGGTCATACTTCAATATCATAAGTGTGTTTTGTTTTGAAACCAGATTTGTGATTTCCCTGCCACACTTCTGTAAAATCAGAGAGCATAAATGTATAAGCAACTCCTCTGATTTGATTCTCAATTGCAACTTGGTATTTTGTTGTCAACACACAAATATTGGCAGGGGATATACAGAGCCTATTTCTGCCTGGCTCTACCAAGGCCTCTTCTCTCCAGAATTCTCTCTTTGAATGATTCGGGAGCTGGCATTTCAGTGAGCATGAGGGCTATTGTTCATGGGGTTACTACGAGAGACATAACTATTTGAATCATATTTCTTGAGGCACAGAAGTAATTCAATGTTGATTGTTGTTTGTCTCTTCACCATGTGGCGTTTCCAGGGATGTCTTCCACGGTTTGTCCCTTCAGGATAAATACATTTCTTTAGTCCATTTCCCAAAGCCATATATGTGTTCTGTTTTCTTTTCCCAAAGTTATACCGTTGGGCACTCTACCTTCACCTTGACTTGATCCCAGGCAATCGATGTTCACGTCACCACATAAAATGATGAAAGGATCTGCCATTGCTGTTAAACTCCTCGATCAATGGTGTTCTATCATCCACAAATTTGCTTGTGCCCATAGCTTCCGGTTGCCACTATAGATTTATTATAAAAAGCAAAGGTGCAGCTTCTTATGGTTGTTTGACAACTTCTACTATTAGTGCTTGAATGTACAGAGTTGGATTTTGTACTTCTTTCACTGTCGGATCTATACCGTTCTTATGAGTGTTAATAGACCAGCCGTTGGACGCCCTTTTGCATCTTTTATTCCTGGATTAAGATGGACACTATATCTGTCTACAATTGGAGATTTAAGTGTCCATGTTTCCTGAAGACACAGGATATCAAAACATTGTAGTTTACATTCGCAAACTGATGAACAAAGCCCCTCATGCTGCAGGAGCCCATTAAAGTTGTCGTCCCCTGGGTATTGTCTTGACATTATCTTTCATTTTTAGTACCTAGGGCTCCGGCCAACCTGCACCATGAGACTAAGTTCCTTGCTCTTTTCTCACACAGATTCCTTGATCATCCTGGAAGTATTTTTAACGCAATTGATGGTGATCTTTAACGGTTTGTTCATCTCGACATCCTCTCTTGTTCTTAGTGTGAGTTTTTCAATTCTTACGGAAGGTATTTGGTAAGTCATTTTCGGCTTGGGTATGGATTTTGTAGATCTTATCTCAGAGATCTAATGATTTTCTCCTGCCCTTGAGTTGACAAGTGATTCCTTCACTGATCACGATATCCGTGTCACACCCATATCTCTCCTGAACTTACTTTGATCTGTAATCTCGCATTTACAGTCTGTGAAAACCCAAGGGCAGTAAGGAAGGAGAAGCGTCAAGTAATAGATCTAGTATCATCCTCGACTGAATGTGTAATCGTATGCGGTCACATTGGGCCTCATTAGGAGTTTGGCGGTAGACATGCTTTTAGCGGCATGGCTACCCCCAAACTGGGTATCGGGTCCAGGTCCCAAAAATAGGGAATTACCGGGCCATGCCGACGTAGTGGGCCCGGCAATTCCCATTCTCGGGACCCGGATCCGGTACATCCCCATTCCCATTTGAGCCCCCATAGGGCTCACTGTGAATGGGGAATGAGGAGAATGCTAAAACGGGCCCGTTTTAGCATTCTGGTCTGCTAGCGGGTCCCGCTCTGCACGTCTGGTCTGACCAGGTGTGAAGAGCGGGACCCGCTGCAGACCTCGTAATGTGGCGGCCCGGAATGAACATTGCCGGTCCCTTACCGGCACCGTTCATTCCGTAGCCGCCAGCCTCGTAATGAGGCCCATTGTTGTTCATTGATACCACTGCAATGTCATCCGAGTCGATTAAACGAAGCGTTGTGATGTGATGAAGCAATCGTAAGACATTGAATCGGTTCAATATCAATCTGTTGTTCATCAATAGAAGGCGTTCAAGTAGCAGTTGATTGCTTACCCAAGCTCTATTATCTGATCTTTGGGTAACGTTCTTGGTTCATTCCAACTGTCTAGGTAACTCCAAAACATTGTTTGCTTTCACAATAGTTTGTTGGAGAGCGGGATTTTGTAAAGATGGTTGACTGTGTAAACACTGCTTCTCAGATGTGAAGTCCCTCTGGCAAGCCTCTTTGTGAAATGTGACATCTATTTTCAACTTTTTTTCAGCTAGTATCATGAATCTTTCACAAGGGGTCTGTAAAGGTTCCTTTTGTGTTAACCACCACCCTTTGTTCTGATGAATCTGTCATAATCTCGCTCAGGGTTAGCTGGTGATTTTACACACTCTACTTGTTGACCGCTTCAGTCTTCGTATAAAGATGGTTCTCTATATGATCCACGCTTCTCAAATGTCAAGCCTCTATGGCAGGCCTCTTCACGAAATTTGACATCTATTTTCAATGTTTTTTCAGCTAGTATCATGAATCGTTCACAAGGGATCTGTAAAGGTTCCTTTTGTGTTACCATCCTTTGTTCTGATGGTGCTGTGTCGCAATCTCACTCAGGATTAATTGGTGGTTTTGCACACTCCACTTGCTGACCACTTTTCTTCATATACTTCTTCATCATGTGTGGTCATGTTCATCATGTCCTCTTCAGAGGTATTAAATTGGGAAGCGGGTTGTCTGACATCTTTGGATGTCGATGGTTCTTGATCATCCTCTATTTATTTTGTTGCTATAATTCGTTCCTCTAGCGGTATTGCCCTCAATTCAGCTCAGTTCATCTTTAGGTTGCGTAGACCTTTTCGGGAATCATTGGACTTCGACTGCTTACTTTGTACCATGTTTTTAGATTTTTTTTAAAAACTTTTTTTTGGTGCATTTTTGCTTTCTTTCAAAGGCTGCTTTTTTCTTTGGCCTTTCTGAAAAATGGAATAGTTGTTTCCATCTTTCTCTGTGACGATTCTGGTTGGGCATCTTAAATCAATTGTACTTACTGCCTGACAATTCGCTTGTGAAGGTGTACGTGGGTTAGCACCTGGTTCATCATGCTCTGTTGAGAGCGAACAATCCTTGGTTCTGATTGCTTGGTTCGAATTATCTTGTTCTCTATGTAATGGATCATTAGGACAGTGAGGTGGAACTGTCGGTATGTGCTTCGTTATCATGTTTGTCTGTCACAAGATTTTTACTACTCAGAACTTCAGGCGCCAGTCTTGGCATCTAGGGACCTCCGGGCCTTTCCATCTTTGCGCAATTAACAACATTGCTGCCAAGGTCAAGATTGCTTTCGCCTTCTCCCTCCCTCTGGTTTCCCATGCCCCCACGGCACCCTGTATGTCCAAGAGGATCTGGACTGGAGTTCCCACCTCCTTCCGACCGAAGGCTTGTTCCTGTGCCTCCCGTACTTCTTCCCAGAAAGTTCGAATCTTCGGGCACTTCCACCAAATATGCTCCGCCGTGCCTGCCATCCCGCATCCCCTCCAGCACTCCCCCGATACTGAGGGGCATATCCTATGTAGCCTGTCAGAGATGTAATGCCACCCAAATAAAATCTTGTACCATGCCTCTTGTAATTGGGAAGCTTTGGTTAATTTGGGTATTCTCCTCCACAGTCCTTCCCATTCCAGCCTACCTATTTCTCGCCCCAAGACCCGTTCCCATTCCCGCATACAAGCCCAAGGAGTTCCTGCATTTGCTGCATGCAACATTTTGTAAATGTTGGAGATGAGCCCTTTCGTGCCATCGTTAGTGAGCAGGAATTTCTCAAATTGGGTTGGATCCCGGGAAGCCGCCAATCTGGCCTCCGGGTGTAATACCCAGTGACGTATCTGTGCATATCGGAATCTGTCGCTCTCTTGTATGGTAAATTCCCTCTTACAATCGCTAAATGATAACACTTCCCCACCCCGGAACATGTCACACAATTTCCTGCAGCCACCTTCCAACCACCTTGCAAATGCCCCTCTCTCGAAACCCAGGGTGAAATTCCTATTTCCGAAAATGGGGGTTAAAGAGGATGGGAAAGTAGTGATTCCCCTAGGACCCGACAGTCTGTCCCATATATCGGCCATCAGTTTAGTAATAGTGCTCTGGTAGAGATGCCTGGGTCTGTGCTCCTTAGGGAGCCACAATACTTCAGCTAGGTTCTGGTGTGCCACAGCCCTGTCCATCCTCACCCATAATTTATCTTGCGTTCCTTCATCTCCCACTCTCTTATGATGCGCAATTGTGCAGCTTCATAATATTGCCGAAAATCCAGCAATGCCAGCCCCCCCTCATCCCTAGGTGCCATCAGCAGTCTAGCCCCCAGCCTGGCTCTTTTCCCCTCCCAATTGAACTCTCTCGTCAACTTACCCAATTCCTTGAAAAAACTAGCCGGGACCGGTTGAGGGATCGCCTGAAAAAGATACAACAAGCGCGGGAGCGTGACCATCTTAACCGCGGCTATCCGCCCCATCCATGACACCCTCAGGTTCCTCCATCGTAGAAAGTGCCCCTTAATTACCTTGAGGAGCGGAGGGAAGTTCGTTGCATACCACCCTCCTAAAGTTGCCATGATTTTCACCCCCAGATATCGAATCCCTCCCGGGCTCCACTGAAAGGAAGTGTTCTTTCCTAGGCTCTCTCGATCGACTGCCCTTACCGTTAAGTTCAGAATTTCTGACTTATTAGTGTTCATTTTTAATCCCGAGGCTGCCCCAAAGGCGTCTAGTAGAGTCACGCTCGCCAGGAGTGAATCCCTCGGTGCCGACAGCATAAGCAGCATGTCATCAGCAAAAGCCGCAACTTTCTGTTGCTCCCTCCCAAAAGGAATGCCCCGGATCTCTGTGGAGTCCCTGATTGCTTGCAATAAAGGGTCTAGATAGATTGCATAAAGTATTGGGGAAAGCGGGCATCCCTGTTTTGTTCTCCGCTGCAATTGTATTAGCCTAGAGGCAGCTCCATTCACCATCACCCTAATCGTAGGGGCTTGATAATTGGCCCTCAGCATTGTCATAAACTCCCCACCAAATCCCATTTTTTCCATAACCCGAAACAGAAATGTCCACTCCACACGGTCAAAAGCCTTCTCCGCGTCCAAAGCCACCAAGACTGCAGGAGTGTTTGTTTTCTGGACTTTTTCAATTATATGGGCCACTCGTCAGATGTTATCAGCAGTTTGCCTTCCCCTAATAAACCCGGCCTGCTCGGGGTGTATTAAGCATGGGAGGATAGAGTCGAGCCTATTCGCCAGAATCTTAGTGTAAACCTTAGCATCAATGTTAATCAAGGCAATGGGTCGGTAAGACGTTCTCTCCTCTGGGTTTTTGTTTGGTTTGAGGATAAGGGTGACAGACGTTCTCTCCTCTGGGTTTTTGTTTGGTTTGAGGATAAGGGTGACCCTAGCCTCTTCCATGGACGGGGCAATCCTGCCACATCGGCGGAAGGAGTTGAATAATGAAGCCAAATGCGGCACCAGAAGTGAAATGAATAGCTTACAAAAGACCGCAGTAAAGCCGTCCAGACCAGGGGCTTTATGTGCTGGAAGGCCTCTTATTATCCCCCTTACTTCCTCCTCCGAAATTTCCCGATTTAGGGCCTCCCTCGTATCTCTGCTAATTTCCCCCAAATGCACCCTTCGCAAGAACTGCTCCTGCAGGTCAATATCGGGGTGCTGTGAAACGTACAGGGATCCAAAGTACTCCGATAGGGTCTCCTGTAACTCCTCTTGCCTTGTGACCCGGGCCCCTAAGCCTGTCTTCAATGCTGTAATCGCGTTTCTCGCCTTTTTGCCCTGTAGTAGACGTGCCAATAGAGCATCAGCTTTATTGGCCTTAGCATAATACCTTTGCCTGATGGCTAATAGGGCTCCCTCCACCTTTTTTGTATGCAGGAGGTTCAGCTGCCCCAGTGGCTTCCTGTATTCTCGCATTGCTTTTCGAGAGGGGGTGTCACCCGCTGTCTGTCTAGCTGCCTCCACCTCCGCTTCCAAAGCCTCTACCTGTTTCACCCGGTGGGCTGATAAAGCTATAAATTCCCCCCTGAGAGTGGCCTTGAACGCATCCCACCTTATACCCTCGTCGGTGTCCTCTTTTCTGTTACTCTCAAAAAATACCTTGATTTTCTCTTCAACCCTCTCCCGCACATCTGGGTCTCTCAGTATGGCTTCTGGTAATTTCCAGCCCCACAAACCCTTTGCCCTCCGACCCAGCCCCATCACCAGGGAGACCGTTTTATGGTCTGCTATCCCAATCGGCCCGGTGACGACCTCCCGTATCCTCCCCAACAAGCTTACCGACACCCATATGTAACTGCCGCTGCTCCGCTGACCCCCCTTCCGCGGAGGTCCGCAGCTGCCGACAGGCACTTCCCCAGGGAGATTGCAGCGCCGGAGGACCCCGTCTTTTTCAGGCGCACCACCCCCTCCTCCACACACTTCAAGAGCGATGGCTGCCTTCACACCACAAAGGCCCCACATATGTAATCAATCCTGGATTGTGACCCATGAACTCCCGACAGGAAAGTGTAACCGTCCTCCTCCCCTTTCAATTCCCTCCAGACATCTCGCAGCCCCATCCTGCCAATCCTTTCCTTCAGGTCTGCCGACATCACTGCCCTCCCCCTCCTCCTCGCCTCCCAGATCTATCCCTCTCCCCGTCCCAGCCGATGTTAAGATCCCCCATTAAGACAATCTGACCCCAACTTTGCTCCTCCAGCACTTTTAGGAACCGTTGTAGAAATAGCTCTTGACCGGAGTTGGGAGCGTACACTACGGCCAAAGTATATGGGGCCTCCTGGAATTTCCCCCTGACTACTAAATATCTCCCTTCCTTATCTCTAATCACGTCACAAACCCTGAAATCCACCATGTTTCTGATAGCCAAAGCACCTCCTTTGTTTTATTTTGGCCGGAGGCATGGAGGATCTGGTCGAAGCCGCGCAGTTTTAATCTACCTTGGTCTGTGCGCTTCAAATTCGTCTCCTGGAGCCCCATAAAGTCTGGTTTTTCTTTCCGTGTAAAATGCTCTAATTCTTTCCTTCTAACTGGGGTGTTCAACCCCCTCACATTATGTGTTAGCCACTTGAAATGTTACCCAACAGAGGTAGTTATCTCTACCTGGGAGTGCTCCCCTGCCCTTCGCTTCAGCCGACTGCTAGTTAGCATCCCACAACTAATCCCCCCTTCTCGCCCCCTTTCCACCCCCTTCCCCCTTCTCCTCCCTCCTCCCACCCCCCGAAGGATAACACCTTCCCACTCTCTCCCCATTCGTAATACGGGCATCAACGCCCTTTCAGCTTCCAACATGTTTGCTCCCCTAGTAACCTGCCAGCTTACATCCTCCTTTTTGAGGCCCACCACCTCTAACAATCCCAGCACAAATTAGGGCTTTGACTTATTCTCGCAGCTCGGTGAGCCCGACTTCCCTTTATTCTACAGTTCACCATGTCTTGATCCTCTACGCTTTTTGTCGCCGACAGTTGTCCATTCCCATGGTCGGGGCCTAGGGCGGCCGTGCCCACTTTTCTGGCTCGTGGTAGCAGAGGCTTCCTCCAGGTCTAATCCCAAGAGGTCTGCCCCCTCCTGTAAGGAAGTAACCCGTCGCTGGGCTCCCTCCCATTCGAAAGTCAAGCCAAACGGAAAGGTCCATTTATATCAACTCGTTTTTCATTGAGGACCTTCAGCAGTGGGCCCATATGCTTCCGTTTCACGAGTGTAATGCCCGCCAGGTCCTGAAAAAGAGCAATCTGCTGGCCCTCGTACATTATGGGTTCTTTTGGTCTTGCTGCCCTGAGGACCGCCTCCTTCTGGGCGCATCTGGCAAACGCTGCCACCACATCTCTCGGTCTCGCTGACTGGCCTTTGTTCAATCGCCCAGTTCTATGCACCCGATCCAGCTCCACAGCCTCAGGGTTATCCTCCCCCACAATATCAGCGAAGATGCCCTGAAGCACTGCCTTCAAAGTCTTGTCTGGTACTGATTCCGGCAGCGATTTCACTCTTATATTGATCCTGCGTGATCTGTTCTCCAAGTCCTCCATCTGAATCTCAAGATTTCTTGTGGCTACATCCAGCCTTTCTATAGCCTTGCTGTTAGCCGAAATATCGTTGCCCGTCTCCTGCAGGCCTTCCTCCAACACATCCGTCCTCTCCCCCAGCTGGTGCATCTCTTGCTTCATCTCCCCAATGGCTTCATTCAAGTCGTTGCGCATTAGCTGGAATTGTTCCTGAAAGGTCTTCGCCAGATTTGCCTGTAGGGCGTGCAGTTCCTGTCTGGGCAAGGGTGCCAGATCCTCCACCTCCCCTTGAATGGTGTCCTCTCCCGTCTTCCCTCTGACGGCTCCGGAGCCTACTCCCGCCACCTGAGCCGGCCACATCGCCTGAAGGGTGCCCAGTGCTTCTCCCAAACAGTGGGAGCTCTCCCCCCTTTCCCGTTAAGTTTCGTGGCCATACTGCTTACTTCTCCTCTACGTGAAGGATCTCAGTCTGCTCGCCCCGTCCCAACGTTCCTCAGCACTCGGCGAGAACGGGCACGATGCAGGCGTTATTCACTTTTCTTAGAGGTCTGGGGGCGTCCCTCCCCCTGACAAACCCCACAGTCACACCGGATGAGCCCCTGTGTTTTACTCCTCCAAAGACCCACTGTGCGGGGTCGGTATGGCTCCTGCCAGCACCTGGGGGAGAGCACCCTCGATGATCAGGGGTGCCCGTGTCGCTCCTCCAGTCCCGCGGGCCGGCCTGCTCCTCCTTCCTCATTGAGCCCCTCCGCTCCAAAAGGACTCCAGCAGCCCAAACAGTGGCTACCTACTGCACCAACAAAGTCTCGGGGCAGAGGGATGTGTGCAAGTCAGTTCTGTAGCTGTAGAGTACCACCGGGTAAACTACGCTGCGCTCAGGGGCCACCCACCTTCTCCCCTGCCCGTGTACCTTCCCACGCAGCAGTCAGGATGTCTCTCGATGCAGCATGTAAATAAGGAGAGCCTGCCGGGACCCGCTCCACTCTTCAGCTCCTCCAACAATTCGTAATATAGCGCCCCCGGAACATCGCCGGGTACTCAGCCCCCCCGGAGGGGGCCCGCCGCCACCGTGCTCCTTGGCGCGCGGGGATCGCCAGCGGTGCGCCACAATCAAATCTGTGGCTGCTGATGTCTCTGCCAGCGCAGCCGATCCCCCGCGGGCTCGACGCTGAACCTCTCCCGGCGCTGCGCTCACCAGGGCTCCTGCAGGGAGCCGGGCTACCAACCGCCGCTGCTCCGCTGGCCCCCCTTCCGCGGAGGTCCGCAGCTGCCGACAGGCACTTCCCCAGGGAGATTGCAGCGCCGGAGGACCCCGTCTTTTTCGGGCGCACCACCCCCTCCTCCACACACTTCAAGAGCGATGGCCGCCTTCACACCACAAAGGCCCCACAGACCCAGGGGGCTCCCGATGGGGTATGCTCCGGAACGGTTTTCAACCCTAGCCGTGGGTCTTTCCACTCAACACCTCTCCCAGCGACACCACAGGGAAACATTCAGTGCTCACAGCGGGTCCGCAGCCAGGGTGGTGGGCACCTTTCATCGGACAGGTCCGGAGAGTGCTGTCGGCACGTCTACACTGTGCCGGCGGCCATCTTGGAATGCTTTTGTTCTTTTGATCAGCAAGTGGGGATCTGTTTGTTGCCGTCTTTCGTCACCCCTCAAGGGCAAGAATCGTTGAGTTTTCATCAAAGATTCCAGAAGGCCATCGGATCTACACTGCACGCCGGACCATGTCGGAGAAGGATGGAGGTTCTCTCTTCAAACTCTGCTCCAGCTGCAGATTGAGGAATGTGTTTGTGGAGGACACACACTCCCAGTGCCTCTATTGCCTCCATCCGATCACAAGGAGGCAAATTGCCAAATTTGCCTGGTATTCACCAAGCGCACCACGAAGGATCTGCACACCAGATTGGTGGCCTAAATCCTTTGAGGTCGCCCCATCCGTGGAGGTCCAAGAGTAGGCCACATACTGTGAGTCAATTTCCATCGGGGTTGCCGCGCAAGCGGGTTCCCGCGATTAGCAGGGCCGGTTCAACATCACCATCTGCCTCATCACAAGCCATTGCTCCATCTCTTCCTCGAAGAGGAAGTCGGCTAACCCCGGGAAGCTGCAGGAGAAGCTGGAGAAGGCCAAGGCTATGGTTAAGGTGACTGACCTGCCCCTGAAGGCCCAGGTGGTCCAGGAGAAGTCGTCCTCGTCAATCGAGCTGGTGGCGTCCGCCCTCTCGAAGGCAAAAGGGCTGACCCAGTCCAGGGGACCCCGACTACGTCCAGAGTGGCTCTTCCTCCCAGGTGGGAGGCTTCGGCCAAACCTGTGGAGAAAAAGCTGTAGAAGAAAATGCCAGCCCTTAGCCCGTCTCTGACTCCTCAGGACACAAAGCAGGGGGAGGTCATTGGAGGACTCTACGGTTATCCAAGGCAGAGATGTTTTTTCATCAGCTGACAAGGATATGGTGTCCGTTCACACGGTCATGGAGGACGTGGGGAACGCCGACGGCAGAAACTCTGAGGAAGACGACGAAGATGGTAAAATCGTCAAGTGGGACGACAACGGCGGAGCTGACGATGAAGAAGGCGTAGGTGCCGGGCCCAGCAAGCCTACTCCCCCTCTCAGAGACATATCACTGGGCATCCTGTCTACTGTCCGCACACTGGTGTCGGAGATACAGAAGAGGATGCCGACGGCACCCCCGGCACCGGTGGCACCAGGCCCACCGCCAGCAATGAAGAAGAAGCAACACCCCACGCAGCCTCATCAACCACCTCACATACCCTCCCTTCCTAGTGATACAGGGATGGATATGGCAATGACAGATACGGACAGCGACGGTGTGTCTCCACCGGATGAAGTGGGATTTTTCCACTCCACAGTTGCCCTCGCGTCTGCGCTCTTCCAGCTGGCGCCAGAATAGACCAAAAAGGAAGGGTTCCTGTACCAGTGCCGAGAGGCTAAAAGGAAGACCATTCTGGCAGTGCCTCTCCTGGATGACGTTTGGGATGAGGGCGTGGCGCTAGTGAACATTCCTGCCTCAGCCCTGGGCGAAAAGAGACCGGCTGGAGAAAAAGTACCGGGTGCCGGAGTCTGCACCCAAGTGCCTGCGATTGCAGTCTTCCCCTGGACTCGATCATCTCGGTGGCTGTGAGTAAGATGTCCTCCAATCCATCGTCATCAGCCTCCGTTCCCCCGGACAGCGAGGGGAAGAAGTTGGACGCAATGGGCCGAAAGGTGATATACTCAGCAGCACCGACAGCCAAGGCGGCAAATGCTCTTGCGATCCTGGCCAGGTATGACATGGAGCTGTGGTACAAGATGGCCCGTTGCTGGAATTCCTGCCCGACAGGTGTGTCGATGCTCTGGAGATCCTCCAAGAGGGAAGGTGGCATCTGACCATGCCATCACCGTGGCCCTGGACAGCGCAGAGACAGGGTTCCACCAGATGGGGAACGGTGTCTGCCTCCTTCGTTGTGGTTGGTTGAGAGCCACCAACTTTCTGTAGGAAGTGTAGACGATGGTCCTGGCCATGCCATTCGATGGAGACAATCTCTTTGGGAAGGCTGTCGATGAATCGTTGCAGGCCATCAAGACCGACACAGAGACTGCCCGGGCCCTAGGCACATTGCAACAACATCGGCCTTCCTTTCGTGCCTCAGGAGGCAAATCTGGAAGATCGTGGAAGGGTTTCGGCAGTGGATCGTCCTTGTACCGACAACCCTCCCGCTCCACGAGTCAGGAGGCCTACAGGAGTTGTTCCAAGGCTTTTGGTGGTGGCCGCCGTCGTCGCTCCCAATGCGGCATGCAGGCCCCGAAGCAGGACTGAACCGACGAGGACATCGGGCCACCACCCATGCACCCAGTGGGAAGCCGCCTGGCGGGCTTCGTCAGTGAGTGGAAGATCTCCATCGACCAATGGGTGCTGGATGCTCTCGCCCATAGACACACTCTAGAATTCCAGCAGAAGTGTCCACGGATACCACTGGTGGCCCGGCAGGAGCAGCACATCCCTCAGCTCCTGCAGGAGATTCGGAACATGCTACAGAAAGGACTGATGGAGCGTGTTCCAAAGCAACTCTGGGGCGCTGGAGTTTACTCCAGATACTTAGTAAAATAGAAGACCGGGGGCTGGAGGCCCATTCTCGACCTGCGGCGACTAAACAAGTTCCTCAAGTTCCCGAAATCCAGGATGGTCACGTTACAATACGTGCTCGGCCCACTGGAAGAAGTGGACTTCCTAACGTCGCTGGGTTTGGAGGACACAAGGCGTCCTGTCAGTCTTGTCCACTCTTGCATCGTAAGATGATTAAAGTGCGTCAACTTAGATGGTGGGTGGCCTACGGCATGATGCAGGCCAAAGGTAGCTCTCTCGCCGTCACAGGCGCCAATAGTGATGAGGAGTTGTATGACGGCCGTGTCGCCGATACGGATGCCATCGACCTATCATCCGTGCGACTACGCTCTGAGTTGTACGTTCCTGGCCTCGGCAGGCAGACCAACGGCTCTGCTATGGGGAGTGTACAACCCGGCGACAGGGACACACCCACTTTACACAAGGCTAAACACACACCCCTCCATACTGCCTCGACGGATTCGTTGGGACATTCCAAGACCCCCGCGTGCATGCCGATCTCTTCGACGGAGCCCGCCAATCCACATGGCCGGCAACCCTCAAAGCAACCGCGTAAGCAGCATGCGTCTGGGTATTCCACTGACGAGGGTGTCGCCACCAAAATTCAGAAGGTCATTGAGATGCCTCTTAAGAGCGTGCAGACGCAAAAAGTTCTGGCAACGTAGAAAGCTACGGCAAAGCCACTAGAACAGCCGAAACCCCTACCAGAGACACCGAAAATCCGGGAGAGTCCTGCAAAGATTGTTTTGGCGGCCAATATGCCCAAAGACAGGTCGAAAGACACGTCCACACGCGAGAAAGGCAGGAAGACTATTCTGAGTGCCCTCAGCCACTATCTAAGACCCTTCTCAGATAAATATTGACGGTCTAAGCAGGTAGATCCCCAAGAGGAGCCCTTTCCCCCTCTAGACCACTCTGGCCCCTCCTTATGGACCAGAGATAGGTTTGAGGGGTGTATGAATAGGCTTGCAAAATGCGTAGACTTTTCAGAAAGGTTTACCACACCTTAAAGGCCTAGTGATGAAGAACTTTACCCCACTGTGTCAAAATTTCAGAGGACTTCCTGTCCTCTTCATGAGGAGATGTTTGATTTGACGGATCAGGAAGAGATTCCTCAGGACCACTTTTTGCAGGGGGATGAGCCACCAGTTGACAACCCACCATGACTGTCACCTACCCATACCCCAGACCCAGACACAATATGTATGGATCCTTCCGCATCTCCACCTCTTAGACAAGCATCTCCTATAGATGACCAGATGGCATTTAAAGCCATTCTGAAAAAAATTGCCAAACATTTCCAAATTGCCACGCAAGAAGCAGTGCAAGACTTTGACTTCGTGGAGGATATTCTGAAGGGGAAGCCACCTGCCAGTCAGGCTATACCTTTACTAAACTCCATTAAAAGGCGTATTTCCCCTTCTTTACTTACACCATCACAAACAAGGACTGTGAACCCACAGGTGTAGAAACTTTTTCGCCCCTACAGACCCTCTCTACATTCGGGGACATGCCACCCCAGATTCCCTCATCTTACTACAACTAGAAAAAGAGCAGGGGTACCCTTGTCCACGGGTGAGGCACCGCCAGAAAAGGACTGCAAAAAACTGTATGCCCTGGGAAAGCGTGTCACTACTGCGGCAGCCTCCTCCACCAGGATTGCCAACAATACCACTCTGTTGACCAGCTATCGCGATGTTCAGTGGAACCTGCTCCAGGAGGGCCTGCAGGAGGTCCCCGAACCATATAGTTACGTTTGCTCGCGGTTGTGTCAGAAGGGAGGCAGGTAAATAATAATATCCTTAAGAAAGCCCTAGATACTTCTGAGACAGCAGGGAGGACTCTGGGCCAAAGTACCCTTTTGAAGAGGCATGCATAGTTAATGAACTCAGGGTTCAAGCCAGAAACACAAGCGTCTCTCATGAAGAAACTGGTGGAAGAAGCTAACCTGTTTGGTAAAGCTGTATATGAGGCGCTAGAAATTACAAAAAAAGAACATGAGATTTTGACATCTTTAAACCCGATAACTCAAAGGCCCTTTCAACAGCAAGGTGGAAGTACTCGTCGCTCCTTTCGCAAACAATCCTACCCACGTTCCCCACATAACCAATACAGAACGGGTAGCACATGGTCCTCAGGACAAGGGTCAGCTGCCTCAAACCAGTATCTGCCTAGAGGACAGCGCCATGGCAAAGGAAGGGGTTGCAGAGCTAACCCTAGAGAATCCCCGGCCTCCAATCAGAAATGACTCGCAGATCCAGGTCCCCTCTCATGCCTCCCCGGTCGGGGGACATATAACATCATTCTTACATGCATGGGAGGGGATTACCACAGACCAGTGGGTGATCAAGACCGTTGCCCACGGTTATTGCATCAAGTTCAGCCGGCCACCTCGATTCAGACCACCAAAGATCAGGCGTCTGACATCGGAACACCTGAAAATCCTGCTGCAAGAGGTCGAAATCCTGCAGCAAAAGGGCACTGTTCTACAGGTAAACAAGGTATTTATTCAGTGTACTATCTTGCACCCAAAAAGGATCTCTCAATGCGCCCTGTGCTAGACTTGCCCCCAGCGAACAAATTTGTCAAACCACAAATGTTTCGAATGATAACGCTGCAAGAGGTAATCCCTCTACTAACACAGTGGATTACATGGCAACACTGGACATTTCACATTTCGATATTGCCGGCATACAGAAAATACCTAAGGTTCATGATAGAGAACAAACACTATCAGCTCAAGCTCCTTCCCTTCGGCATTGTCTCAGCCCCAAGGGTATTTACAAAAGTACTGGCAGTAGCAGCAACTCAACTGTGCAGGCAATCCATCACAGTTTATCCTTACCTCTACGAATGGCTCAGAACAGGCTCAGAACAGGGGATCCTTACGAAACATGCCTGTCAAACATCCAAAGGACGATAGACCGACTCTTCAGTGTGGGATTCTCCATAAACGAGAAGAAATCCAGCCTAGACGCCAGCCAAGTCAAGCAATTTCTAGTGGCCCCTAGATTAGACAGAAAACGGCCTCGTCTTCCCCTCCAACAAAAGGTTCAAAACATGCTGCTTCAAATCCCTCAATATGTAGCCAGTCGAGAGGTGATGGTACGCAAATCCATGCGACTGTTAGGAATAATGGCATGCTGCATTTATTTGGTCCCTCACGCATGGTGCACCCCATGCAAGAGTGGCTCAGCAGCCAGTGGTGTCAGGCCAGCTGGCAATGGGATGATCTAGTGGTTGTATCGGCAGCCCTCGTTCTCTCTCTGCAGTGGTGGTCGAGGGAAAACCTCTGGAAAGGGGAAACTTTCACCACCCCTGCAGTAGATGCACTCTTACTATGGACGCATCTCTCACGGGGTGGGTGGCTCACCTTCTTCAGCAGACGGCGCACAGCGTTTGGTCCCTAGCAGTGGCATCCAACCACATAAACCTGATGGAGCTGTTAGCGGTGTTCAAAGCACTGAAGGCTTTTCAGACACAGTTGCAGGGAAAGACAGTGCTGGTCCTCACGTAGAGCACCACGGCCATGTACTACCTGAACAAACATGGGGGCACACACTCTCCAGGGCTATCCAAACTGTCCCAGAACATTTGGAAGTGGGCTCTCAAACACGAGATGTTCCTCCTGTCTCAACACGTTCCAGGAGAACTTAATCTTCTGGCAGACGTGCTCAGCAGAGACTTCCATTTACCCACAGAGTACAAATGGCGACTACACGAAGACATTGTCTCCAACGTTTTCGCAGAATGGGGCTTCCCAGAGATCGACTTGTTCGCAACTCTGGAGAACTCACAGTGCCCAGATTACACCTCAAGGTACCCTCAGAACCGCTCCAAGGGGAACGGTCTCTGGATAACATGATCAGGGAAATTGTTTACGCTTTTTCCCCAACTGCCCTACTCAACAGGATAATGCACAAGATGCACCAGGAAGCAGTTACCATGATATTGGTGGCCCCTATGTGGGCCTGCCAGTTCTAGTTCTCTCATCTGATCGAGATGCCAATCTCCTCCCCGATTAAACTACCTTGCCCATACAACATGCTATTGCAGGACAAGGGGGAAACACTTCATCCATGCCCGCAAACTCTCAACTTAGCGGCCTGGCTCCTGAGATCAGGCACTTGCACCTTCCACAGAGATGCATGGATATACTTAAAGAAGCAAGAAAGCCTAACCCCAGACATTGCTACTCCAATAGGTGGAAATGCTTCATCATCTGGTGTAATTCCAAGAGTATCTATCCCATAGATTGCTCTCCTATTCATATTGTCACCTTCTTGACTCGGGTCTTAATTATTCTCTGAAAGTCCACTTAGCTGGACTTCCAGCCTATAACACCTCCCAGCAGAAGGTGCCCTGGTGGAAGATTCCAGTAATCAAAGCTTTTATCGAAGGGGTTAACAGACTTCAACCCCCCCATTTCAAACCCAGCTCCCGGATGGGACCTAAATGTCGTACTGACCAGACTTATGGGATCTCCCTTTAAACCAATGTATAAGGCTAGTCTTCAAGCACTCACAAGACCGCCTTCCTGGTGGCAGTCACTTCTATAAGAAGAGTTAGTGAACTACAGGCCCTGTCAGTTCTAGATCCATTTGTCACTATCCACAAAGACAAGGTGGTTCTGCGCTCTCAGCCATGGTATGCGCCCAAATGCATTACAAAGTTACATGTCAACCAATCAATAGAACTACCCACTTTTTTCCAGAACCTCACGAACGTGGCAGAAAGAAGCCTACACATACTGGATGTGCGCAGGGCAGTCATATATTATCTGGTAAAGACTAAACCACTGAGAAAGACCAACCAGTTTTTTGTCTCAGTGGCGGCTGGTAGAGAAGGGGACTCTGTCTCTAAATCAGCCATCTCTAAGTGGATTTTCAATCACACTCTGTTACACCCTTGTCAAGAGAGATCTGCCCTTCAAGCCTAGAGCACACTCTACTCGGGGCACTGGGACTTCCATAGCATTAATTGCAAATGTCCCTCTCAAGTCCATTTGCAAGGCGGCAACCTGGAGTTCTGTACACACCTTTACAAAACACTACTGTGTGGATACTCACTCTAGGTCTGACTCTCAGGTGGGACAAGCAGTATTAAGACATTGCTTCACTACTGTTCCTTCTCACCTCCCTCCTCTAACGCTGGGTACTGCTAGCGAGTCTATGCATAGCATGTGATTCGAAGCAGATTCACAAGCATCAGAAGACATGCATTACTCGCCCTAATAGCATTCTGATGATTTTATCTGCTTAGATTCACATACACCCACCCTTCCTCCCCGCGATGACTGAAGGAACTTAGACCTCTTACAACTACTTCTCTCTTTCTGTACTCTTTTTGTGCTCACTAACGATAGTCATAAGGCCCCCTCATTGCAGAAAAAATAAGAATCAGAGGGACCTCGATGCGTGAGGGATTTTGGGTACACTACACGTCACGTTAGGGATAGTGTTACAGGCACGCCCATGTCGATGTCCCCTTTTGATCCTCGAAAGATGAGATGCAATACTCAGTGATTGCCACTAGATGTCGGTCTATATGCACAGCATGTGAATCTAAGCAGATTCAATCATTAGAAATGCTATTATGGTGAGAAATCCATCTCTTATCTAGCTCTGTAAAATATGCAATTCTCTGGCAGTGAAATTGTTAATCCAACTGTGAAGTGTTTAGGTTGTCCCAATCAATAGTTGATAGTCAATAATAAAACAAAACTCAAGAAAATTGAGTAACTACAAGTGCTCGGGAACACCCAGATTTATTCAAATGTGAACGGCTGGGAACATTTTAAAAACATTCTCAAACCTTAACCATTTACGTGCTTTGGGTATTTCCCCCCAGTGCCAAGGCCTTTTTTGGTGATTTCGTTATGTGGCCATTCAATGGCTTCTAACATTTTTGTTACATGAGATATCTTGGTTTTTTCCTTATAAGAGCTAGGAACAAATGGTTCGCTGTGCTGAATACCCCAGTTTCCTGGCTTTCAAGAACAGGTTGAGTGGAAAGAAAACATTTTTTTTTTATGTGGTTATCAACTGTTTTGTGAGAGATAGGCGATTTTGGCCTTTTTTGCCAATTGGACATGCATGGACGGAATGAAGAAAAGGGTAGGAAAGCCGAATTGGGGGACAGAAAGGCATATATTTCTGAAAAGTAGGCAAAATTACAAGTTGAGGAAGGAGTGATTTGCATAGGTCAGGCAACAACTAGGTAGGGGAAAATGCCATAGATTGGGGGGAAAGCGGGAAAATGACCAAAAATAAAGATATGTGGTGGACATGGTTGGCTTGGTACGGCAATGGCTTCTATGAATTTTGAGAAAAGCAATGCTCCGCTACATTCCCCCGACCCTTGCACTTAGGAAAGCGCACATTTTGTCTAGTGTTTTCCAAAACAAGCAATACCACAAGCCAAACACTGAGCCATGGTACACAGGAGTTTTATGCTTGCGTCCTGAACAGACGCACTTAGCATGTATAAATTAGGAAAACCAATGTGGTGAGGAACGGCAAGCATACTTTTTTTGAAAGAGCACAGGCAGACCTTTTCAAGGGTAGGTGACTTGTGCAGGTTACAAAAGTGTATGGTGCCTAAAGCAGCGACTAAATGTAGGGCACATTTGAGAAATTAAAGGTTTGTGTGACAAAGGGCACCAGCAAATGGGTCAAAACGTTATGAGAACCACACAAACCCAACAAATGTTATGCCTTTCCCGCATTCCCACAGGTGTCCCGATGAAAACGTTACCTCACATGTGTGGGTGCACCTACCTGGGCGCCAAGGGGAAAGCCTAAAACACAGCTAACACCAAGTCTGTTTTGACACGTGAATTTCACACTTTTGGCAGATGGGAACACCATACAGATATGGGCCTCGGGTGTCCAAGCCACCAAGGAAAACAGGGAACCCCATGCATTTCCGAAAAGCGGAAGGCTGTGGGAATCCGCAGAGGAATGATTTGCGCAAATCGGCCCAGAATGTATTTCCCAGACACCCCCGCAAAGTCCGAAATGTGGCAAAAGAAATGCATTTTCCGCACATTTCACTCGGCTCACCCATCGAAACACTGCGCCAACAACACATGGCCTACCGTCCTGCGTTCCCACAGGTGTCCCGATGAAAACGGTACCTCACATGTGTGGGTGCACCTACCTGGGCGCCAATGGGAAAGCCTAAAACACAGGTAGCCCCAAGTCTGTTTTGACACCTGAATTTCACACTTTCGGCAGACGGGCACACCATACAGATATGGACCTCGGGTGTCCAAGCCATCAAGGAAAACAGAGAACCCCATGCATTTCCGAAAAGAGGACACTCGTGGGAATCCGCAGAGGTATGACTTGCGCGAATCGACCCAGAATTTATTACTCAAAACCCCAGACAAAGCGAACATTGTGTCCAATCACAAATGGCTGCGTGAGGTACACCCCCCTCCATTTGGGGTGGGGTGGAGAGGGCCCCCAAAAATTGTGGGAGGGGGCTGTCCTGCACTCCTCCCTGGGCTCAGGCGTCCCCTCCTAGGAGCAGATATCTGGTCCGAGGGAGGGCTGCATGACATGGCACCCACTCCATTGCGGGTGGGGGCTTGGGGAGCCAACTCCCCATCTCATTAGAAAATTCCCCATCCCTTTGGGGTGCCCCACAGCACCCCCTAAAATGCGTTCCACCATTTTCACTTTTTTCCTTTGGTAACCCAACTCTCCTTGGCGCAGAGGGGCACATTGGTGTGCCAATCTGGCCCCAGGGTGCCCCACCCTTACTGCCCCACCCATTGGGGGGCCTGTCCCACAATTTCTGATGGCCCTCTCCCCCCTCATCCCAAATGGATGGCGGGGGCACCTCATGCAGGCCTCTCTGGGTCTCCTACAAACGGCTGCGTGAGGTACACCCCCCTCCATTTGGGGTTGGGGGAGAGGGCCACCAAAAATGTGTGGGCAGGCCCCCCAGTGGATGGGGCAGTAAGGTTTGGCACCCTGGGGCCAGATTGGCACACCAATGTGCTCCTCTGCGCCAAGGCAAGTTTAGTAAACAAAGAAAATAATTCAACATGGCAGCCTGCCCTTTGGCGGGGGCTGAAGGGCACCCTACACCACTGGGGAATTTTCTGATGTGAAGGGGGGTGCACCTCTCCACCCCCACCCCAATTGGAGGGGCGGTGCATCTCATGTAGCCCTCCCCGGGGGAAGATAAGGGGGGCTGTCCTGCACTCCTCCCTGGGCTCAGGCGTCTTTTCCTAGGAGCAGATATCTGGTTCCAGGGAGGACTGCATGACATGGCACCCACTCCATTGCGAGTGGGGGAGACGGGGTCACCACCACGTCCCATTAGAAAATTCCCCGTCCCTTTGGGGTGCCCCACAGCACCCCCTAAAATGCGTTCCACCATTTTCCATTTTATTCTTTCTTTATGAAACTTGCCTTGGCGCAGAGGGGCACATTGGTGTGCCAATCTGGCCCCAGGGTGCCCCATCCTTACTGCCCCACCCACTGGGGGACCTGTCCCACAATTTCTGATGGCCATCTCCCCCCTCACCCCAAATGGGTGGCGGGGGCACCTCATGCAGGCCTCCCTGGGCCTCCTACAAACGGCTGCGTGAGGCACATCCCCCTCCATTTGGGGTTGGGGGGAGAGGGCCACCAAAAATGTGTGGGACAGACCCCCCGGTGGGTGGGGCAGTAAGGTTTGGCACCCTGGGGCCAGATTGGCACACCAAATGGCCCCTCTGCGCCAAGGCAAGTTTCGTAAACAAAGAAAAAAATGGAAAATGGTACACTACACTTTAGGGCCGGCTCAGGGGCACCCTAAACCGCCTGGTAATTTTGTAATGTAATGGGGGGTGACCATCTACCCCCCACACCAAATGCAGGGGGGGCATCTCATTCAGCCCTCCCTGGGGTCAGAGGCCCCTTCCTAGGAGCAGATATCTGCTCCCAGTGAGGGCTACAAGGGGTGCCCCCATTTCCCCTTGGGGTTAGGGGGAGAGGGCCACCGCCCTTTTCTGTAAAATATATCCCTGGTGGCTAGTGGCTTCCCCCACTCCCACCCAAAATTCCCTTTTGTCTTTGTTTTTTTGTTTTTTATTTTTTTATTTTGCCCCCTTCCTTGGGGGCAGATGATCAGCCACCAGCCCCCAGGGGGGAGCTAATCTGCAGGCCCCATC
The DNA here is from genome assembly GCF_040938575.1 of Ambystoma mexicanum. Classification (NCBI taxonomy): domain Eukaryota; kingdom Metazoa; phylum Chordata; class Amphibia; order Caudata; family Ambystomatidae; genus Ambystoma; species Ambystoma mexicanum. The sequence goes on from NC_090921.1 coordinate 313,013,439, forward strand.
ATTTGGGGGGCCTGCACACTTGGTCCTGGAGGTCCTCCCCCCGCCCCCCGATTGGATGCGGGGGCCACCTCATGTACTCCTGCCTGGGGGCATAAATCTGCCCCCCCCCCTTTCCAATTGGTGTGGTAGGGGGAGGGCCACCACCATTTCAGAGGCCAACAAAATCCCAGCAATGCTGTCACAAAGGGTGTCATTGGGAAGGGGAGAATCTCCCCTTTCCAACGACACCATTTCCGAAACAATCCCTGGTGGCTAGAGCCCCGAAACCCCCTCCCCCTTCCCATCACTTATTTGTTTTTTTTTGTTTTTTTGTTATGGTCACCTGTCTGCCCCCAGAAGTCATTATATATGTGTCCCCATGCTTTGGGGGCCGGGGGGGGGAGAGGGCTGCTTACTGTAAGCAGCCCCCCCCCCACGTCACAAACGGATCCCTGGTGACTAGCTTTACGCACGCCGACGTGAAACTGAAGGTAATCCGGGGGTTGGATTAGAGTTTTGAGCGATCCCTGCTTTGCAGGGATCGCTCAAAACAAGGTGCCAAAAAGGAGGAGCTATCTCGTCCTTGGCACTGCTTATGCAATTTCAAGGACGAGATACCTCGCCCTTGGCACTAAAGGGGTTAAGATGCAAAAAACGTTTTTAAGTACAAAATACGTCATGCATGGGATCCTGGTTAGTTATAAGAAAGCATCTTCCTCATTGGTTAGTGAGATATAGTGACAATACATCCTATTAGCGAATGCTACTACTATTGGATATTCTTTAACTGATGGCTTCTCCTAAGGTCATCCTGTATTTTCTCACTGCTACCAATAGAAACAAATTACCTTTTAGAGTCGCATGCTGTGCACTTCTGGCAAATGTTATCTAGTGATTTTGATTCCCTGTTGGCTCCCCCTTGCTTCATGGCCTTTACGCCCAAGTGTCTGTCTGTATATTGCGTGGCTACGGAAAGTGTATAAAGCAGTTTTGATGTCACGATTCATTATAAAGGCCTTTCACAGTTCTGTCTAAAATGGCGGTACTCTGGTTCATTCTCCGCCATTAATGTTCTTCGTGGGTTGCAAGCACCATACGTTTTATTCCCTGCCCATGTATGCTGTCATCTACTATGCTCATGTCTGTGCTGCTTTGTGTAACCCTATCTGGGTATGCTGCAACCTTTTCTAAGCTTCTATGTGCCCTACTTGTGTGGCGCAACCTGTTCTTCTCCTTATGGCGGTTGCATTGTCCCTAATGTTTAAACTGTCTGTTTACGGGTCACTGTGTCAGCTTGTACACACGTTCACCACTGCGAACATCTGGGGGAAGGGCCACACCTTGTGTTGATTTAATCTGCTGTTATTTTGCTGGACTTTAGGACTTTTAAATTTTAACCATGGAGTGAGTGAGTCCTTTTTCTCCCTTACCCAGGTGTTTTGTTCTGATTTGGATTCTGTGTTTTCTTTGGTTTTGGAGTATGACAAACTCCATAGGCATCACCCTTAGTGCAGTGCCACAGAGACATCCTTTGGATTTCTGTTAAGGTTTACATACCTTCTCTTGGATAACTACTGTTTCCAAGAGTAGTAAAGTGAAATTGACTTTACTTACAGTTTCCTCTTTATAAACCCAGCACACACTATTTTACAATAGGGTGCTGGAGGGGTTACTTAGTATCCCCTTTGTCTAACTTCTCGTGTAACATTTTTATGCTACCCTTTCTACAATTAATGCCTGGTGGCAGTGTGTCAAGAACTGAAGTCCATGTGGATTAAAAATACCTCTGTGCCCAAGCACCAGTAAGAGACGAATCAAGTGACTCACTGAGCGATTATTGAGGCCACAGGTGGCAGGAACAACAAGACTCCGGATCCCAGGTGACTGCAAATGAAGGCAGGTAAGTTATAAATAGACAAATTACTTTTACACCCTCCTAAATGTGGGGGGCACCTACCAGCAGAGAAACCAGAGAAGGAATGGTCGTTGGTCGGTTTCGCCTTATTGTGTGGTGTGGTGATGAAGTGGAATAGAATAACAGTGTGGTCTCCCAACCAAGACGACAATAGGGGTGCCACTGTGGTTTAGATGACGCCAGGTGAGGCAAGAAGTCCAAGACAGTCCAGAAACCAGACAAGGCAATCCAGGAGCAAGAAAAGGTTTCAACACCAGAGCAGCAAATTCCAAAATCCAAAGCAAAATGTAGAGAGAGGCAATCCAGGAGTCTGTTAGCAGAATCACAGCAGGTCAATTGATCAGTCCGGTACTGAGCGCCAAATCCAAGGGAATCGCCAAGAACAAGCCAGAAAAAACAAAGCCAGGTCCAAAAGTAGGATAACACGCCAAACGCTGCAAAAAAACAAAAGCGGAGAAGCGAAGTGCTGTGTGAATGGAGCCTCTTTATGGTGCCGGTGTTGAGTCACATGAAGGCGTTTCAAGCATGATGCAGCGATCACGTGAGCTGTAAGATGCATTCCTTGAAGCATTTGTGATCGCGCTCTACGTGCAACTCGGGAAGCACGTATAGCAGAAGCCACGAGGGCCAGCGCTGGTATGCTGACCGCCCAGAGGTAGCGGGGCCCGGAGTCAGCGATCCTGACTGGCGCCAGCGTGAGGACCTTGCAACAGTGCTTTGGCGGTGTGTGGAGAGACCACGTGAGTACTGGGGTGATGCATGATACAGTAGTCTATTTGTTCCTACCATTGTGTGTTTTTACTGGGGTCTGCGTTCACAGCTGCAGTATAGCACCCATGGGTGCCCATTTTGTAAAAATGGCCCGGTCTTCTTTTTTTGCTATTTCTTTTTGGAAAGGTCCTTCTTGAGATTTACTCTGTGCGCCAAACCAGGTTTGGACCCTTTGTTTGTTTTGTCTTTGGCAGGGTTCACTGGTGAAGCCTGCCTCTGGCTCCAGCGTGTCTGGTAGGGCAGGAAGCGCAGGAGGTTCCTGAAACTCCCTGTGCTTAGTTTCCTTGGTAACAGGAATGCATACAAAGGTGATTGGCTGGCTGGCTGCGAGTGACAGCTAGGCTGCGAATGAATGGGAAACACTTGCATAAAAGGCGAGCTCTTTTGAAAGGAAGGCAGAGTGGACCACTGGACGAAGGAACCGAAGAAAGAAATTGGAAGAGTAGCTTGCTGCACCTCTTGGACCGTTGGTTTGCCCGGTGAAGCCCTGCTGCAATGCTGAAGCTCCTATTTCGACATTGACTAGAGAAGCCCGGAAATGGCGACTTCTCCTCTTGGGTTGCTGGGACCAATCGACCCCAAGACGAACTCGACTGAAACCCCTCTCTCTGCTGGCTGTACTTCCATTGCTGCTGCAGGAGCCGAGTGCCAGGAGAGAAGAAACACCAGAATCGAGTGCATCGTTTTTAAGCTGGATCCGAGCCCCAGGAAGATCCTCCGAACTCCCTCGAAGCAGGGCTGACCAAGCCTGAGCCACCTCAACAGAGTGCTGGACCCCAGAAGCAGGACAGTCCACAAGGTGTCCAGCTGCGGTGGTGCTATTTGTGAGTAGCTGGAACCTCAAAATGCTGCTGATCTGAATTGTGCCCATTGCTGCCGGCGATCTTCAAATTGTAGGGCAGGAGTCCCCAGACGTCATCCCTCTTGTCCTCACAACTGAAACCCAGGAACAACAGGATCTGCAGGAACTACAACAGGAACAGATGCCAGCTGGAACCATTTCTTCAGGACTAAGGTACTATGAACTAAGGGGTACTTACCTCTTATGTGTGTAGCTTGCTTGCTCTCAGTTAAGACCTGCATTGGCTGCCCTTTGCAGAGTTGCTTGCAGCTTTGCCCTTCACAAGCCTCCCAGCTTGTGGCCCAACAGTGATTTCTTCTTACAACAAAACTCTCTTTAACATTGTGCAAGACTTCATGATTTGGGATTGTAGAGTTATAGCGGTATACTGGGATAAGGTAATCAAAGGGGTGAACGAGTTGCAGGGGACAAAACGGAATGCAACATGAGAATATGCATTTGGGGGACCCTCCCAGGGGGGTAAGAGACACAAAACACGAAACAGGATGATACGATTCCTATTGATATTAGCCAAGTGCCGAATGGCTATCGCGTGGAAACACCCACACGGTCCAGCAATAAGGATGTGGCAGGCAGATGCCCGTAGATGGGGGATGGTCCAATTGGGAGCACTAGAGGGAGCGGGAGCGGAGGTAGAGGGGAATGGAGTAACAGCAGACTGGGGTCAATTGCTCAATGACCTGGCAAAGTCCAATGACCTGAAATCACCATGAGGGGCTGGATGAGGAGGAAGGGTTAGGATGAGGGAAGGGGAAGGAAGAGCAAGGATATGACCGGGTTAAAGGTGATCCTCGGGAGGGGTGGGGCAGCCGATATGGAAGGCTGACTACTATGAAGTGACGGGGGAGGCGGGAGGAAGCGACTGGGTGGATTGGGTAAGAGGTCTCAGGGGACTCTGTCCAGAACAAGAGGGGTTGGGGGAGGAAAATGTTGAATCCATATTTGTTTTTTGTCTGTTATGAAAAATGCAAATAAAAAGTGTTTTTAAAAAAAAACATTGTGCAAGACTGTTGCCTACCTTCAAGGAGTGCCACAGGTCCCCTAGACTTTGCTCAAGTGACAGTGGCTGTCCGTGAAGACTCTTCTTAACTTCTGACTTTGTGTTTAACTATCCCTCCAAAAAGTCATAGTTACTTTACTTGTATAGCTAGGAAAGGGTTAACCTACATTGCATGGGGGTGTTAAAAAGTGCTTACTTGTTTGAGAAACTTGTTAACCATTGTTTCCTTCCCTAACTTTTCCTTTTTGCCACAACTTCAGTATTACTATTTAAGTGTGAAAAGTGACATATTAATGTCCACAGTGTCCTAACTATTGAAGTCACCTCAGGGTGTAGGAAATCTGTGTGCCTCCCCAAAAAGGGGATCTACTTACTTTATTGAACTGAAGGAGTGTATTTTGAAGTGTATTTTTATTGTTGCCAATTGCTCCCTTCTAAAGAAGGCTTATTTTAAAACTGATTGTTAAATTAATAAATAATTATTTAATCAAGAAGCCTTGCGTATAAGTGTTATTTGAATACTTGTCACTGTGAAACTCTATGTTGCAACCCTACAGCTCACATTGACCCCTCTTCAGATAAGCCTGGCTGCTCAGTCACTCTACCAACATGTGTAGTACAGGCCTATTTCAAAAGTTGGGTTACCTATTGCCAAGAGGACAATGCTGGTGTAGTCTCCCGCAGGGTTACCTCATACAATCTTGCCTAACATCTGCAGCATAACATAAGATCATTATACAAACAAATAGTTAAATCCAACTGTGCTCTGGGTATACTTAGACAGTCCGTATACTTGAGGTGCACCCTTATCTAGACGACTGGCTCATAACAGGAGACGCGCACCAGGCGTACCTAGAGAATACCCAAAATACTGCAGACCTACTATTTCATCTGGGATTCTCTATCAATGAAAAGAAATCAAGTCTTGTCCCCAGTCAATTGCAATAACTTCTGCGAGCCATAATTCGGAGAGAAGACGGACTTGTCTTCCCCTCCAACAAGAGTGTCTAAAACATTGTCGGTCGTCAGATGACTGTACGGAGCGCCATGCGGCTATAAGGAATTATGGCATCCTGCATTTTCCTGGTTTCCGTCTGCGCATGCATCCTATGCAAGAGTTGCTCTTGAGCCAATGGTGTCAAGCAAGCGGTCAGTGGGACGATCTAGTGGTTCTCTCGAAAGCCTTTGTTCTATCACTGCAGTGGTGGACAGAGGACAACCTTCTGAAGGGGGAAATCATTTACCACCCCCGCAGTAGAGGCCACTTCCACATCAGACTCAAACCTGTCAGGGTGGGGAGCTCACATTCTCCACCAGACAGCACACGGCACGTGGTCACAATCTGTAGCGAACAAACAAATCAACCTCTTAGAGCTAATAGCAGTGTTCAAAGCCGTGAAAGATTTTCAGCAACAACTCCAAGGGAAGACCATTCTAGTTTTAACAGACAGCACCACAGCCATGTTTTACATAAACAAGTAGGAGGCACTCACTCTCCAGGGCTGTCCAAACGATTACAAATCATTTGGAAGTGGGGACTCAAACGCAACATGTTCCTTCTGTCACAACATGTTCCAGGGGAACATAATCTTGCAGACGTGCTCAGCAGAGACATTCAGCTACCCATAGTGTTAGTACAAAAATGAGGCTACGACAAAGGAATGAAAACACACCAGTCATGAGGAGCAAAGTACAACGTTTATTTGCATTTCGTATGAAAGTCTCAGGTATGCATGTACACCGGCATAGCGTAGAGTGAGCCCAGAACTCTGGGCAACGGCCCGTATTATACCTTCCGGATAGCATATACCAAGCTTGTCCTACCCCTTCATGTATTAGGGTTCGTGATCTATAGACGTGGACAACTACCATAGCACATATATCTAAAACCTGCACATCATGTCTCAGACAATTTACTGTCTGGGAACAGGGCAAAACGGAGTGTGGGAGCATATCTTGTTCTCTAGTACAAGGGAACATTCCTCGTGCTACTTATCTGTATCTACGGTTTCTCTAAAGGAGCACGTTTCAGAGGTACTTTATTGCATTTAACAGTGGAGAGAAAAACACAGCCTGACAGGATGGCACCTAATTTACAGATTTACTGTGAAAGACAAACGATGTGTTCAGAAGTTTGTGCATTCCTGTACGGGAGTGTCAGAAAGGTTCACTGAGCAGTCTTTTACTGCGTGCATGATGGAATGGACAGTGAATCAAGTAAAGGAAAAAAGCATCTTTCGAATCTCCCGCCGAATCGATGCCGCTTCCTGCCCGCAGCCCACAGCCTGATACGGCTTTCCGCCCTGCCGGCTCCACCCCCCCCCCACCATAAAGGGAGACGGGGCTCACCGCCAGGCAAAGCCGCGAGGAGAAGGCCAGAGGACAAGGCCTGCACTCCTCTTTGCAGCTCCGCTGCGAGTGCCTCCATCAGCTGTGCTCGATCAGCTGTCTGCTGACTTTAATCTTCATTTCGGAGCCCCAGCTGATCCAGCGCGTCTCGCGCATATTGCAAAGGCCTCCACCATGGAAGGCATGATCACCGCCTACAATGCTTTTAAAAAAGCATCTTTCGAATCTCCCGCCGAATCGATGCCGCTTCCCGCCCGCAGCCCGCAGCCTGATACGGCTTCCCGCCCTGCCGGCTCCACCCCCCCCACCATAAAGGGAGACGGGGCTCACCGCCAGGCGAAGCCACGAGGAGAAGGCCAGAGGACAAGGCCTGCACTCCTCTTTGCAGCTCTTCGCTGCTCGTCTGCCATTTGCCACGATACTATGCAACCTCACAAAGGTAAGGAGCTTGCCCACTGCCTCCTCCTACACCAAGACTTGGCCACCAGGAGCTCCAGACTACGTGCTCGCACTATAGAGCCCACCATCAGCTCCAATCCCCTTCCCACTAACATCCGCAATGCGCGGCTATGCTCCCGTATCTCGCAACCCACCCCACCCACCTACATGGCCATACTCTGACGGTTAACCACAAAGCCTAAAGCCTTCTCAATTACCCCCTATACAGTAGCAAATGATACACTCCACCCCAAATTGTACCACCTCTACCCGCAATTTCTCCCCATCCGTGCCCACCACCACTGAAACTGCTCCCCCCAGTGCAAAATGTGTGATATGCAATTCTTCTACCCCATTGTGAATGCTATTGTGCCAAATATGATCTCACCTGTGCCCACCACCACTGAAACTGCGCCCCCCAGTGCAAAATGTGTGATATGCAATTCTTCAACCCCCATTGTGAATGCTATTGTGCCAAATATGATCTCACCTGTGCCCACCACCACTGAAACTGCGCCCCCAGTGCAAAATGTGTGATATGCAATTCTTCTACCCCCATTGTGAATGCTATTGTGCCAAATGTGATCTCACCTGTGCCCACCACCACTGAAACTGCACCCCCCAGTGCAAAATGTGTGATATGCAATTCTTCTACCCCCATTGTGAATGCTATTGTGCCAAATATGATCTCACCTGCGCCCACCACCACTGAAACTGCGCCCCCCAGTGCAAAATGTGTGATATGCAATTCTTCTACCCCCATTGTGAATGCTATTGTGCCAAATGTGATCTCACCTGTGCCCACCACCACTGAAACTGCGCCCCCCAGTGCAAAATGTGTGATATGCAAATCTTCTACCCCCATTGTGAATGCTATTGTGCCAAATGTGATCTCACATGTGCCCACCACTTCTAAAACTGCGCCCCCAGTGCTAAATGTATGATATGCAATTCCTCTACTGCCCCCCACCACAACACCACTGGAGCCCCCAGCTCCACATCGACCATGCCCATCACCTCACCCTCTCCTCCCACAGACCCCTCCCTAGTCGTCACAGAACCCCACCTCAAATGCGCCATGATCAATGCTAGATCCATCAGCGCCCACGCTCTAGACATCCACGACCTCATAACCACCCATGACCTTGACCTGCTCATGATATCAGAAACCTGGCTACACGAAGCCTCTGGCCCTGCGCTCTCCCTGGCACTCCCTTCTGGCTACTCCATCACCAGACAAGATCGCCCCTCTAAAGGTGGAGGTGTCGCAATCATCGCTAAGGACTGCTATAGTATTAGAAAGGTAGAAAAATCCCTACACAGCAACAACGACTACCGCCAAGTCAAAATTATCTTCTCCCCCAACTGTACCATTACCGCTCATATTGTCTATCGCCCTCCTGGCCCAATAGAAGACTTCCAAGCCTCCCTCATCCATCTTCTATCTGACAACCTCAAAAAACATTCGAAAGCCATTCTCCTTGGGGACGTCAACCTAGGCCTCCAGGATAAAAAGGACCCAGCAGCCAAATCCTTTGACTCAGCCCTAACAACACTAGGCTATAAGAACACTATCTTTAGCCCAACGCACACTCAGGGCAGAACACTCGACTGGATTGCTCAGCACAACTGCCCACTCATCATCACTGGAAACACTCCTACCCCATGGTCTGACCACCATATCATCACATTTAGCATCCTCACCACCAGCTCCTCTACCCCGCCACCCCAACCCCTACCACCTTGCCTCACAAGAAGCCCCCGCCAGCTCACTAAGGAAAGACTACTGCCCTTCCTCCAAGGCCCAGCCTTCAGACCACCTTTTTCCACAGACCCAGAAACTCTTGCATCAACCTACGATGCTGCCATTAAAGCAGCTATCAACTCCATTGCCCCACTAAAACCCCGTAAATACAAACCCACCACCCACTCTAACTCCTGGTTCACCCCAGACTTGCTCGCACTCCGAAACGAGAAAAAGGCAGCACTTACTCAGTGGCAAACGTCCCACACTGACAAAGACAAGCTGATCTTTAAAGCCTGCTCTACGGAGTACAAAAAAGCTATCACCCGGGCAAAATCCAAATCTTTTGAATCCAGAATTTCGGAAGCCCAATCCAGCACAAAAGAAATCTTTGCAATTTTTAGGGAGCTAGAGACTCCTACTCCCACCCCCCAGAACTTCACCAAAGACAAAGCCTGGTGCGACGAAATTCAAACGGCAATGCTAACAAAACTGAGCTGCCTCCAAAGCAAAATACTAGCTACCAAACAAGCCCTGCCTAATACTCATATCCCTGTCCCACCACCAGCCCAAGACCCTCCCCAACCCTTCTCCTTCAAATCCATAAAGGAAAAGGACATCATTAACATAATGAAGAACATCAAAGCATCCAACTGTAAAGGTGATGCCTGCCCAGCCACTCTCATCAAGGACTGCACTGAAGCGCTTGCTCCCTTCCTGACAGCATTTGTTAATGCCTCCTTCGCAACAGGGAAAGTCCCCACCTCTCTCAAGGAAGCATGGGTCCGCCCCCTCTTAAAAAAACCAACTCTCGTTCCCACCTCCCCCAACAACTATAGACCCATCACCACTGTCCCTTTCCTCCTCAAAATACTGGACAAAGCAGCCTATCTGCAGGTTCAGCACTTCATCGAAGAAAACAAACTCCTGGGACTCCGCCAATCTGGCTTTCGCCTTAGACATGGGACTGAAACCGCCCTACTTGACCTGAAAAACCAAATGGACGATGCCAGAGACATGGGCAAACCAGCTCTTCTCCTACTCCTTGACTTATCTGCAGCGTTCGATCTCGTAGATCATGACGTCCTTTGCCATCATCTCTCCTCCACTGCCAAGTTCTCCCCTGACGCCACAGCATGGATCACATCCTTCCTACAAGACAGAACCATGCAAGTATTCTCCGACCTAGCCTCTGCCTCACCCACTATCATACTCTTTGGCGTGCCCCAAGGCTCATGCCTCTCCCCCACACTCTACAACATCTTCACACGACCCTTCTTCCTCATCCTCGACGCTATGGGTATATCCTACACTAACTACGCGGACGATACCCAGTTCCTCCTTATCCTCATAGGCAACTACGACACTGACTCCATGACCCTTAACAACCTCTACAACACCATCCAAGCCTGGATGGCAGACAATGGACTATGCCTCAACTCTGACAAGACAGAACTCCTACTGGTAGGTTCCCCCGAAAAGCTAAAAAAACTTGACTCCCAATTCAGTCACTTCACCATCGACACCATCAAAATAGCTGTTTCAGACTCAGTCAAAACTCTTGGAGTCTATCTAGACTCTAACCTTTCCATGGACAGACAAGTCAACGCCATTGCCTCCTCAGCCGCATATCATGCTAAACTGATCAACGCAGTCAGACCTTTCCTCACCAAAAAGTACTGTACAAACATAGCCAGAGCCATCACCGGCTCCAGGCTAGACTACTGCAACATACTCTTCCTAGGAACCTCAAAAAGAAACTTGGAGAGGCTACAAGTCATCCAGAATAGTGCTCTCCGAGCAGCCCAAGGTATTGCCAAAAGGGACCACATCTCGGAAGCCAGAAAACTAGCCCACTGGCTCCCAATAAAGGAGAGAATAATTTTCAAAGAGCTCACACTGACACACAAATGCATCCATATCACTGCCCCCGACTACCTCTCACAAAGAATCCACTCCGTCGCCTCTACAAGACCAACAAGATCACCCTACACCAACATGCTCTCTGTGCCACTAGTAAAAAGATCCAGAGCAGGTGGATCCAGCTTCCCTTATCTCGCACCCACTCACTGGAATGCCCTACCTCCCACCATCCGCAGTGAGCCCTCCCTCCTAGCCTTCCGCAAAGCATTGAAAACCACCCTCTTCTCATAAGGTCCCCCGCAGCAGCATGAATACCAACCATAGGACCCACTGCTTAAGTTGTATTGACCAACCGCATAAGCTGTAATGATAACCTTGCTTGTTCCTATCTGTAATCTGCCTCTTACTGATACCATGCCTGTAACTAAGCTCATGCAAGTAACAGCGCCTCAATGCCCCTGGGCTGCTTGCGCGCTATACAAATTTAAATAAATAAATAAATTAGCAGGCCTCCCCATTACGATCTCATACGGGGAAAGTCCTGTTTTTGTCTGCGCTGTTGTTCGCATTGACAGCAATGCTAGTGGTAAAGCGTCAGGCCATTTCAGCTTGCTATGTGCACACACCTTTGCTAGTTTGATATATGAAATGACATATATAACACTCCTATAAGCATGTGTTTTAAGGTGTGACGAGGCAAGGGAGGGGGAACAGAGGGAAGACAGACAACAATCCTACTAGGCCAGGTGTCATTCAGAGCGTTCCACCAAACCGGCACTCTAAGCATGTCTCGCTGAATGAAAGTGTTTGTCTATCTGCAATCCTGCGCATACTTGCAGTAGAACTGCGGCTACAAAATGTGGTCTGTTGTCAGACCAAATCACTCTAGGCAACCCGATTCTTGGAAAATACTCCCTCCACTTTAGCGGTAGATATAGCAGTATTATCTTTCAGTGGGTAAGCCTCTACCCGTTTACTAAATGCACAAATCACTACTAATACATACTTATAGTTCTGACAACGTTCCATCTCGATGAAGTTGAAATGAATCACTTCAAAAGGCATAGAGGGAGGTCCAAAACTACCCTTTGGTGTTGGTGTTCCCTTTCCAATGTTGTGTTGCAAACATATACAATTCTGAACCAGGCGTTCAGCAATCTTTGGAATGTTGTCATTGTACCATACAGGGTCTAATTGTTTGCAAATGCTCTTCGCACAAATATGTGCTGGCCCATGTGCCATAATAACCACAGCAGTCACATAAGCGTTAGGCAGCATCCATTGTTGCTTCTCATTGTCCACCCAACTACCCTCATTATCCAAACCCGGTGGACCATCACCCCATTGTTTTATTTCTTCTGCGGTTGCCTCAGCCTGAATCTCTTTCATGCTGTTAATCCCTTCCGCCATCATCCCAGTCTCAGCAACCCATCTAGTCGAATGCAATACAATACAATACATACATTTTTGAGTGTGGATCGGTGGCAGTTTGTTTGGCTATCTTATCGGCAAAAGTGTTCCCTTTTCCTATGTCGTCAGTCACCCTCTGGTGAGCGGTGCTTTTCATTATCGCTAGTTGTGTAGCAAGTGCTAATGCGGACAGTACATTTATTATTAAAAGACAATGTTGAATCTTAGTACCATGAGATGTTAAAAAGCCCCTTTCCGCCCATAACCTTCCAAAATTGTGAGCTACTTCAAAGGCGTACTGGCAATCGGTGAATATATTTACTTTAAGTCCCTCTGCTATTTCACAGGCTGTAGTTAAAGCAACAATTGCGGTTGCTTGTGCAGAGTTATGCGGTATCCGCATGCTCTCTATGACATTGTCTAAGGTTGTGATTACATAGGCAACAGTGGAAGTGCCATCAGGTTGAAACACGAACCATCACAAAATAGCTCCCCATCAGGAGATTTTAAAGGTGTATCACTCAAATCGACTCTTCCTTTCGTCTCTTGTTCAGTGACGTAAAGGCAATCGTGGGAGGAGTCATTAGTGCAGTCCTCCTCGCATGGAGACGGAAAAAGTTCAGCTGCATTCAAGCAACAGCATCTCTTAATTTGAATGTGAGGTACGAATAGAATCAACTCATACCTACGTAGTGAGTTGTGCAGATGTGAGATGCTGAGTCTGTGTTCTGATTAACAGAACATCTACTGAGTGAGGTACCATCACGGTTAAAGAGTGACCAAGAACCATACCCTCACTTTGTTTTACTGAGATGCAGCAGCAGCTACAGCTTTCAAAACTTTCGGCAACGTGCATGCAACAAGGTCTAATGTGGAGGAAAAATAGCGCAACCATCTCTTTCATGCACAAACAGGACAAAACCTTTCCGTAATTTGGTGTGCCTTGTACTGGCGCTGAACATAGCGCAGCCTTAAGCAGATCAAAAGCGCCCTGACAATTCGTGTCCCAGGGCAAAGGCAAAGGAACATCCTTTCTTTGTTAATGCCGACATTGGTTTAATCAAAAAACATTCGGGATCCACTTTCTACAATCAGAAGTTATGCCAATAAAAGCTCAGACCCCTTTCTGTGTATTTGGAACAGACTTGCCAGAGATGCTTTGTATACGTTCAGGTGTCAGGCGTCTACCCTCCTTCGACAGGAGATAGCCTAAATAGGCAACTTCCTGTTTACAGTAATGAAACTTCTTTAATGAAGCCTTATGACCATGTGTCATCAGATGGATCAATATAACACTGTACCCTCCTTTGCAGTACTAAAACGAATGCATATTTACAGTAGAACGCTAGTGGCATTTACACTAACCCATTTTGCACAATATCTTTGCAGGGGGCTGACCTTTTGCAACACTGGAGAATGCACAATGCCCAGACTGCGCCGACAGGTATCCCCAAACAATGTCCATGGGGAATTGTCTCTGGATCAAATGGTCAGGGAGATTTGCTTACGTCCACCCCCCCTCTTCCTCCCCCAACTCCTCAACGGGATAATTCACAAGATGCACCAGGAACAAGTTAAACTAATCCTAATAGCACCAATGTGAGCTTGACAACTCTGGTTCTCGCATCACATGAGAATGTCACTTTACCCTCGGGTGAAACTGCCTTGCCCCTACAGCATGCTGTCCCGTGATCAGAGGACAACGCTGCACCATGCCCTCAGACTCTCGATTTAGCAGCAAGGCTCCTGAAGTCATAGAGTTTAGGCATCTCCACTTGTCTCAAAGATGGCTGGACATTCTTAGTCAATCAAGGCTTTCATGGAACGGGTGAAAAGACTTCACTCACCTACTTCTAACCAACTCCCGAATGGGACTTAAATGTTGTCCTTTTTAAACGTATGGGTAATCCTTTTGAGGCAATGCTCACAGCTAGTCTTAAGGCTCTGACCTATGAGACTGCTTTTCTGGTGGCTAGTACTTCCATTAGGAGAGTTCATGAACTGCAGGTGCTCTCGGTTCAAAACCCATTTGTTACTATTCATAAGGGCAAAGTGGTTTACCGCACACATCCACTCTTCTAAATTAATCTCCAAGTTCCATGTAAACTAGACCATTGAACTTCCATCTTTCTTTCAGAATCCTACTAACTCAGCTGATAGACGCCTCCATAAGATGTTAGGAGAGCAGTGATGTATTACCTCAATAAGACAAAACCACTTCATAAGACTGATCAATTGTTTGTCTCCTTTGCCACTGGTAGAGAAGGGGATCCATTTAGAGGATGCAGACTTGTCTCTAAGTCTGCATCCTCTAAATGGATTGTTAAATGTTTCCAAATGGGTTACTCTTACCTTTTATGGCTAGAGCACATTATCCTCCAGGCACAGGGGCTACTATAGCTTTCATTGCAAATATTCCTCTAGATTCTATTTGCAAAGCAGCTGCCTGGAGTTCTGTTAACATCGTTACAAAACATTACTGCTTAGATACACATTCTAAGACTGATACTCAGGTGAGTCAGGCGGTGTTAAGCCATCACTTTCTTGCTGTTCCTTCAAACGGTGAACGAGAGATAGCACAGGGGTAACCCACTGGTCTTGGAAGCAAGACAACACAGAGCAACAGAGTTTCAAATCCTGGATCTGCACTGGATCTCAGGTACGGTATTAGACGTGTTAAAAAAACATAAACATCCCACTTCCATCTTCAGGTACTACTCGCTAGTTTATGCACAGCATGTGATTTTAAGCAGATTAACAAGCATCGAAGACATACATTACTCACTGTAATCTTATTTCTGGTGCTTGTATCTGCTTAGTACACATGCACCCACCTTTCCTCCCCTATTGCAGTTGAAGGAACATAGACAACGTACACCTTCTTTTCTTCTGTACTCACTCATGCATTCTCTTCATGCTGCCTCATGGTGGCACAAAAACAACCGCGGTGGACTTCGATGTGTGAAGTATCATGGATACATTAAACGCCACAGAAGGTATAGTGTTACAGACACACCTAGGTCGACATCCCTTTTCATACTTCGTAAAAAAGATGCAATACTCTGCGATTACCACTAGATGTCGGACTATATCACAGCATGTGTATCTAAACGGATGCATGCACCAGGAATACGATTACGGTGAGTTATGTATGCCATTATCCTCCTTATGGAATGGAGAGAGGATCCTGTAGAAACAACTGCAGTGGTATTAACTAGTCTCTTAACAGAAGACAGATTAAAACACCCTGATTACTTCTCACCTACCACAGACCCAGAAACAAGATCTACAAGACTTACTGGAACAGGTTCCAAATGTCTTTAAAAATGAACGAGAAAGAGTAAATGAGTTTTTTCACTATATCCGCACACCCCCATGGAACGTTGTCCATTTAAAACCTTATCATATCCCTGAAGCAAGAAAAGGAATAGTCTTAGAGGAAGTGGACAAGATGTTTAACTCTGAAATAATTTCAGCAAGGTGAATGCAGTATCCCAAATTCGATAGTTATCCTTTGATAAGGATAGACGATCTAATTGATCGATTGGGAGACTCTGTTTTCCTCTCCATGATTGATCTGACGAAAGGTTACTGGCAAGTACCCGTCAATCCGGAGGACAAGGAGAAAACCGCCTTCCCTATTTGACTCTTCCAAATTGAGGTAGGGCGCACCAGCCACATTTCAAAGGTTAATGGACCAAGTCCGCGGGCCGTGCTCCTCTTTCTGTGGGGTTTATATCAATGATACTATCATTTATAGTAGGACGTGGAAAGAACCTATGCACCATCTCTATTTAGTCATTAGAGCCTTAAGTAAAGCCGGTCTCACTGCAAACCTGAAAATGTTTTCAAAGGTGAAGGCTGCGCAAGAAACCCCAGTGCCCAAAACAAAGAAAGATTTGAGAGCCTTTTTAGGGTTGGTCGGGAATTATAGACGGTTCATTCCCAGTTATTCCTCTATTACCTCCTGCCTCACTGATAAGCTTAAGAAGGTCCAAAAGACCAACATTTTCTGACAAACACATTCTGTACAGTGAGCCAGTATTAAAAGTGTGTAATTTTAACAAAGAATTTTTATCTTGCAGACGTGTCACATGTGGGGTTAGGAGCTGTTCTTTTCCAAGATCACAGTGTCCTCGAACATCTGATTCTTTATATTAGTCGAAAATTATATCCTAGGGAAAAGAACTATGCCACAATTGAGCTTGAGGCCCTAGCCATAAAGTGAGCCGTTACATGCTTAAAAATACTATCTCACTGGCAGAAAGTATAGGCTGATCACAGATCATTCTCCATTAAGATGGATTAGCCCTCCTAAAGACACCAATTTGCTGCATCATAGCGATGCAGCCCTATTGCTTCATGGTAGAACATCGAAAAGGAAGAGATCTGGGAAATGTAGACTTTCTTTCCTGTTTCCCAATAGAACCTGAGAGAACCGTCAGCATTAGGGGATGGGTATGTGATGAATCTGATGATGGCATCACTCTTTTCCTGGAGGTAGCCTCTCCTTATGTGGCCAGGGGACGGCAGCCTCAACCTGATCCTGACCCCGGGGGTGGCTATAGGAGGGATCACCACACAGAAGAGGTGATCCTCAAAGGGATGACACATCAGGTGAGACGCAGTAGCCCCCCTTTCCCTTTTAGGGATATCCCCTCCATTTCTCTGCCTTAATGGCATACTGTGATTAGCCCCCTTAACAACCCGCAAAGCCTGCTAATAGCATCTTTCAATATTCTGCAGCAAGCCAAAAGATAAATACTGAGACGGGAAAGAGGACTGCCCAAATGAAGATTACTAGGCTGAACCGGAAGGAGCAGGCTTGTCCTTGGAGGAGGCTGATTTGCTCTGTACAACTTCCTTCCTTGGAGCGGAAATTTAAAGATGGAACAGCTGAAAATAAAAGGAGTTCTCTTCCAGGTACTGACTTGGAAGCTGGCGACAGGCGTGACAAGAAGTGCGGTAGCGACGGACTGGAAGAAGTCGGCATCCCAACTTGGGGCGGTATCCTGAGGGTTCGGGAGTGGTGGCGTGAGAAGAAGCCAATGAGACACTCTGACCCAGCTGGGTGAGCCGAGAAGCAGAAGGGACTCGAGGCCATGACCGAAGAGGAGCTCCAGCCAGAGGAGAAACAGGCTCTGCACCGGCTACGTGAGAGAGCATCACCGGAGCCAGCAAAGCTGCCAGAGAGAGAGAGACACACAGCGAGAATGGAAAGCCAAGACAGGCTTTGTTCCGGCATGGAGAGTGAGGATATTCAGTCCCGCTATCAGGGAGAAGCCTCCCGAGCTCTGCAGAAACAGTGGGGAGTACTCGAATGAGAGCGGCGGCAGAAAATGGAAGAATAAAATACTGGTGAGCCCATGGTGGAGGGATGGGAATCCGGACTGAATTACAGAGACTGAAAAAGAGTGAACTAATTATTAAGAGATGGGAGCAAGATACCAGGGATGTCATTTAGGTGTAGCCAGGGGTCGCATCTGCGACCCCTGAAGTCTCCCTTGCTATCCCTGTGGTCTCTCTTGCTACCTCTAAAAAAAAAAAAAGAAATTATAAAAAAGTAAATCAAAAACATCTTTTCTTTGATGTAGCCTGTGGCCTGTGCTTCTTGAGTGCCTCCTTTTCTGATAGCTATAGCCGGTAAGATAGCTCAGTGGGTTGAGCGCTCGATGCTGAAATGTTTGTGTGCTCTGCAGGTTGCTGGTTCGGCTCCTAGCAAGATCAACTCTGCTTTTCATCCTGCTGAAGTTGATAAATGAGTACCAACACAGGTTGGGTGATATTGTATGTATATTTGGTGTATATGAAGCGCTTACGCGTAAGTGCTATGCAATAACACATCATTATCGTTTGGCCTAGGATGTCTGCTTGCAGTCACAGTAATTTGGTAAATGGGACTATACACGCTATTAACGATACATATGGTGGATACATTTGTATGAAATGTGTATCACTTTACAGTGATATAACCATATTTTTCATAGGGTACTTAGAAATAATGCTATGTGGTGCCACTTCCTGTTTTGTCAAGTGGTGAATGGTTGTGTTCCATCGCTCCCCTTGATGTGACTTCAGGGTGAGGTCAAATTACATCACTTCCTGTGATGTCATCAGTGGTCAAGGGTCATGTAATGTCACTTCCGCTACCCCTGGCATTTTGGTGAAATGACGTCCCTGCAAGATACTTCTAATCGAATTGAGTGTCATCTTGACAGTCACAGTATTTGAGAATAATTGAAAGCAAGTAATGAAGCGAACTTGCTTCCTTGTCCTTAACGTTGATGTATAGTAAAATATAAGTCCTGACAGGAGAGTACACCAGGCGAATTGTGAGTCCGGTACACTCACCTAAGGTGTGTTAAAGAGCTGAACAGAGAACCTGGCAGGAGAGTACACCGGCGTTTTTGCAGGTCTGGGTCCCGCACTCAAGTTGTTATGCTGAAAGAAGAATCACAAGGAAGACCCATACCCATAGCATTTTAAATCACTCTTTTGTGGTATTGTGAAAAGAGAATCCCAAGGAAGACTCATCCCCTTTGGGATTTTCAATTGCATTGAATGTGGAAAAGACCTGGAGAAGGAAAGAATTCCCTTGGAGTGAATTGCAACACTAAGAGGAGGTGGTTATCCTCTTGGACTATAAAGAACTTGGTTATTCTTTTGATCTTTTGTTTATGGGAGAGAAACCCCTGGAACTCTGAACATTATCCATTTGGAACTGTTTGTTGAATACATACCTTTGTGTGGAACCTGAACATTTTCTGCACTTTTCAAGTCAGAGATAATACCCGTAGCACCTTAGAGTTACTTTTAGAATGAGAGGGCTAGGATAGGATTTCGGGTATAGGACACTTTTACTTTGGCCATCTTGACAAAGGACAGACCCTTAGTTTTGGTTTAGGTAGGGAAATACCACTGAGAGTAGGGACAGCAAGGCGTTTTCCAACCCCTTTATTATTCAAATAAAAGTTTGTAGTAACAACCATAAGTCCTCTGTGTCCGCGTCTCATTCCTGGTTCTTCTCACAATGATCAACACGGGACAGCAAAGTAGTCTAGTAGGATATCTGGCTAGCCCACAGGATAGTTCTGGGACTGTAACGTGTGCTTGCAGCGACTGGGTATTTGACCTGAGGTTGGGACTGGTTGTTCCCACAAGTCCAGGGGTAGAAGCACTGATGAAGGTCTGGTTGAGATCCGCAGAGAGGCAGGGCTTTGCCGGGCAAGTAAAGAAAGGACTGCTGGAGATATTCTAATAATGATTTCCGGATCTTCAGTGGGCTCTCTCTCGTTTTGGCTCCAACGATATATGAAGAACTGCACCATTCAAACTTGTCAGCTTTTCAGTCAGGACAGCCTCTGGCCACTGCATCTGCCCTGCAACAGAAACATCTAGCAGGGGTGTGGACTGGATCCAGACAGAGCCAGCCCCCAACATCTAGATACACACACAGTCTGCCATTTTGCCCTCAAAAGCAGGAGCTTTCCCCAGCAAAAGACTTGCCGTATATGGAAAATTTAACTACTCCAGGGCAGGATCAATGTCAAAATATAAGATGGCCAAAAGATAAGCAAACTTTTCTTGACACAGCTATTTTAGAGTAAATCGTAATCTTTTTTATTTATTTTATTTTTGTTTTGGTTATAGAAAAATAATTTTTCCAACCTTTCAACATTTTAGAATTTATAAAACCAATAAAAATGAAAAAATAAACAGTCAAATACTTTCTTTCAAAAATTAAATTATCTGCTTTCAGTTATTTGTTAATATATTAAGCATCAAATCGTTTGGAAATGAATTCTAGGTGAGTGGCTACCATTATAATAGCATGACTGTATGCAAATTCATGATCTTAATTATTACAAGTCGTGAGTAAAAGTCACTTTACGCAGTCTTTCCTGGTTAAATTTTCTAAAGTTTTAGAACATTTAAATAGTTAATTGTTGCATATTGTTTAGATTTCTTGTTCGTGTGAAATAAGGTAAGCCATAGTTGTTCATGCGTGACATTCACATGTCCTTCAAAAAAAGGCTTAAAGAATTGACATCTCAGCGCCAATAAATTGACACAATCAACTAATAGATGTCTCAGAGTCTCAATTCCGATGTGACAGAAACGGCATTTTGGTTGGTCTTGAGACAGCATATTACGTTTACGTAGAAGATCTGTAGTTAGACATATATGGAGTCTGAAACGCAAAAACGCCAGGCGATGCTGGGGGGAGGGAGACACTAATAAATAGCGTGCTGTTTGTCCATATTTTTTCAGTTCAAAGGGATTCTCTTGGCATTTTTTATATTGTGTACATTGGACATTTGTTAAATTCCAGTCATGCTCCCACATTTTTTGTTTGGCCTTATTTGGATTATTGATTAACAATTTAAGTGATATTTCTGCTTCGCAAAGCAGTTTAAGTGCTCTCAGCCTCCATGTTCTTATAAACTCATCATGCATTTCTTGAACGACATATGAAGCTATCAATCGAGCTAGGCCATTTTGAAGGTCACCCAATAGCAACTTGTGATATAGCGAACATCATTGCCACTTATATCTACCATGTAGTGATATTAAGCCTAGCTCATATCGAATCAATGCCAGAGGCTCTGCCTTAGGTAGTTGTAGTATTTTTTTCCAATAGGCTCCTTCAATCTTGGCCCAATAATTGTAAGGGTGGAATTTTTTGGTATCTGTGCCACATAATAATACTGGTGTCATCTTCTTTTTATAGTAGGTTATTAAAGGATGTATTGAGAATTTACAGAATTTGGTTCTAATAATCCTGGCTTGTGATATAGCAGTGTGTAGTTTGATTTGTTTAGCTTCTTCATAGGGTAAATCAGCAGGATGATTATTTATTACGATACCCAAATATAAGTAACTTGTTAACACACTCAGAAGACTGTTTTGCAGTATCCAAGAGTATGTGCGGCATCTCTGAGTCGGGTTGCAGAATTGAATGATCTGAGTCTTAGTCGCATTAATGGATATGCAGTTAATTTGTGCATACTCATCAAGTGCTTTCAACACTTGATGGTTTTCGTATCCACCCAAGTCAGAAACTCACTGTCCCATGACTACACAAACTTTAAGATCAAAGACGTCAACATCAAAGTACTCGAGAAGGTAAAAACCCTGGGCATGATGATGGAAGCATCCCTAGGAGCAGAAGCCCAGACACAGTACATAAAAAAAAACCATGCAATTATTACTTGAGACTCCTCAGAGCCATTAGACCGTATCTTTCAGAGAACAACTGCGCCACAGTGGACAGAGCAACCTTCCTCTCTTGTTTAGACTATGTTTGTTTGTTGTTTGTTTGTTTATTTGATATAGCGCAAAACCAAACCCGCAGGTAGCCGGGCGCAAACATTTGCAAGGAGACTTGAGAACTTAGTTGCAATGACAAGCAAAAATATGCAATGACACACAAAAATAGGCAGTGGGGCAGTTCAGCAGTGTTACAGTCTGAATATACGTATACAGATGATGCCATGTGTCGGAGGCATACAGTGCTAGGTAACAATCAGCCACAGTTTTGTAGTCTCGGACGGATCCAGTGAAATTCCTAGATGCTGGCAGCGGTGGACGGGTCCCTAAAGGAGGTCAAGTTAACAAAGGGCATGGTCGGGGGGTGACACTCAGGACGAGGGGTTCTAGTAGAAGAGGGTGATCCCGTTAGATGTCATTTGATCCTATCCCTGAAAGAACCTTACGCCTGAAACTTGGATAAGGTTGGTCCTTTCTAAGTTCTAAGGGGAGTTTGTTCCAGGTTTGGGCAGCTATGACTGAAAAGCTGGCGCCGCCAGCTGTACTCTTTTTTTTATCTAGGCACCATCAGGGTATAAGCGTTGGTCATTCTTGTGGGGCGGTTCGAAATTCTCTTGTTAAGTCTGTTTGCTAGGTAGGGGGGAGCTATATTGTTAAGCCCTTTCGACGTGAGCGAGAGAGTTTTGAGGGTGATTCTGACTTTATTTTTAGCCAGTGGATATTCCTTCTGGAGGTAGAGACATGGGCTCTGTTAGGAATGTTTAAGGCTACTCTAAGAGCATTGTTTTGGAGTGTTTGGAGTTTGTTAAGGATATACTTGTTGGATCCCGCATATAGAGCATTGCAATAGTCCAGTCTGGATATGATAAGTGCATTAGCTAAGGTAATACAGCTAGCCTCTGTTAGGAATGGTCTGCAAGCTCGGATCAGTTTACAAGTATAGGCGGTGGAGGAAGCTAGGGAGTTAAGTTGTTTCTTAAAGGTGAGTGCTGAGTCCAGATAAACTCCCAGGGTTTTAACTGCAGGCATCACTTTGATGACATTGTTATCGATGTTAAATGAGGCATAGTTCGGGTCAAGTTTTGTAATCGCTGTCTCTGTGCCGAGGATCAGGATCTCCGTTTTGTCGTCATTCAGGCAGAGGCCATGGGATGCCATCCATGCCTGAATGAGGAGATATATCTTGTTTACCAGAGCTGAGTCTTCCAAGAAGTTACCCGAAAGGGGGATAAGGATCTGAGTGTCATCTGCTTAATTAGTGTAGATGACACCCAGTCTATCCAACTTGTCAAACAAAGGTTTGGTAAAGATGTTATACATAGTGGTAGATACACATGATCCCTGGGGGACACCGCAGGAGACTTGTATGGGATCGGCAGCTGCTAGGGGGGAGAAGACTCTCATTGCCCGGTTAGCAAGGAAGGATTGTACCCAGCTTATGGCATCGCTTGAGAAGTGGGCAGCGGATCCAAGGTGATTGCATAAAACTGCATGATCTACCAAGTCAAAGGCTGCCGAGAGGTCAAGGAGGAGTAGCATAGCTGATTTTCCATTGTCCTTCAACTCGTCAATTTGAGTCTTAAGGTCAATCAAGGCTGTTTCGGTGCCGTGAAGGGGGCGGAAGCCGGATTGTCGTGAGCCCAGAAGGTTGTTAGTTTCAAGATGGTCCTAAATTTGCAGGTAAGCTACCCTGTCGATGATTTTGAGTAGGAATGGGACAGTGGTGATGGGTCTGTAATTTGTCGGGATGGAAGGGTCGAGGGTTTGTTTTTTTAGCAAATGTAGGACCCAAGACTGTTTAAGGTTATTGGGCACTAGGTTAGTCTTGAAGGAGGCGTTAATCAGTTTGGAAATGAAGGGAGATAGGTCTCTCGCAGCATCTTTTATAATTTGGGCGGGGCAATTATCTCCTTTACAATTAGAAGGCTTTAGGGAGAGTATAATTTTTTCTGTTTCTAGTATGGTTATCTGTTTGAAACTAAAGGGGTGAGGGGTGTTATTGGGCTGTTTTAGGGAGGGCTGTGCCTTAGGAATAGGCTCCACTGGCGATAGCAATGCAGCTTTTTTGATGGCAATTTTGGTTTGAAGAGAGCTAATTTTTCCTGCAAGGGTATTTTGTATATTAGTGCGCCAGAGCTTATTTTTAGGAGTATTATCAGTTTGCGGTATGGGTGATTCCATTTCCCGGAGGATGGAGAATAATTCCTTAGTATCAGATTTGGCTTTAGCTATTCTGTCATTGTAAGTGTTCTTGTTAGTGTTAATAATTTCCTTTTTGTACCGTTTGGCATGGGTAGCTAACTTGATTTTGTTCTCCTCAGTAGGCGAATGTCACCAGATTGATTGCAATTTTCTTTTTTGGGTTCTAAGGTCTTTCAGTTGAGGTGTGAACCAGTTATTCAGGTGTGAGAGTTGTTTACTTTTACGGACTTTGGTAGGGGCGATCAGATCTAACGCCTTGGTCATAGTGCTATTGTAGGTTTCCACAAGTAAGGTCGGGCCTGTGATGTTGTCTACGTTGCTAAAGGTGGGAAGAAGGTGTCGAAGGAGGTGTTCTGCTGTAATGTCTTTTTTACTTCTAGTGGGGAGTGGCGGGGCCATAATTATAGGTTTAGGGTGGGTAAGGTCGAGTGAGGCAGAGAATGAGATTAAATGGTGGTCTGTCCATATTTGAGGAGTTATGCTGGTGATACTGATGTTACAGTTCAAGTCAGCAACCCAGTCTAGGGTCCTACCTTTAGAGTGTGTGGGGGTAGTGGCTTTTTGCGTTAATCCATAATCATGCAGTAGTGTGGCGACAGATGTGGCATGTTTATCATTACGGTCATTGAAGCCAAGGTTGAAGTCTCCTAATAGTAGGATTTGCGCATGGTCTTTTGTATTGTTATTCAGGATACTAGTTAGGTCGTCCTCGAAAGTTCCTAGTGGGCCAGGTGGTCTGTAGATCACATAGATGGTGAGAGTACGGTTGCATGAGAGTTGGAGTTTGGCAGTAAGGAGTTCACAGGACTGGGATGTCGTAGTGGTGACTAGTCTAATAGGCAAGTTAGCTTTGTGGATGATAGCTAAGCCACCTCCTTTGGTATTAGGTCTGTCAGCTCTTAGCAGTTGGTAGCCATCTGGTATTGCTAGCATAATAGCAGGGCCAGCAGCCTCATGGAGCCAAGTTTCAGTTATGAACAGCAGGTCTAGATTATCATTTGTTAGGACGTCTGAAATCTCAGTGGCATGGGCTACCATAGATCTAGCATTAATGAGGGACCCAGTTAGCAAAAGGGTGCAGTTGGTATGGTAGTGGGGGGTTGCATCTTTTTGGTTGAAGTAGCTACTTGAGATATAATCTGCTTGGACGGTGAGACACCTAGAGGGAGAGGAGCAGGCTTGGGGTGTTGTGAACGTTTGTTCGTTGGGTTAGTTAGGTTGGTATAGCCCTTAAATGTAAATGTGTGGTAGGATGATGGTTCATGTAGATAGGACAGTCTGGCCCTTAGTCTCATGTTTCTATCTTTAGGTGGGCAAGAGGCAATGAGTGCAAGTGCCATGATAGTGAGGAGGCTCAATGCAAGGTGTACTGTATACTTTTGAGAGGTTTTCATTATAGTGGTGGGCAATGAGTAACTAGGTTTGTTAGTACAAGTTAGGCTAGGACCTGGCCCTGCATGGACTTTTGTAGTTTATACAGTGTGCTGGAAGTAGGGTGGACTGGGCACGTGCAATTATGCTATGAGCTACCAAGTCCTAGACAAATGCAGATTGGGCAAGTTACTGGACATAGGCTGAATAGACAGGTACAGCTATGCTATGAAATGCAAAGGCAAGGTCAAATGCCGTCACAGATTAGGCTAAAAACACTATACAGGTAAGTAGGAGGCAGTATGGTAGCAGGGTCTGTCTGGGTATGACAATCACAGATTAGGCTAAAAACACTATACAGGTAAGTGGAAGGCAGTATGGTAGCAGGGTCTGTCTAGGTGTGACAATCACAGATTAGGCTTAAAACACTATACAGGTAAGTGGGAGGCTGTGTAGTAGCAGGGTCTGTCTAGGTATGACAATCACAGATTAGGCTAAAAACACTATACAGGTAAGTGGGAGGCAGTGTAGTAGCAGGGTCTGTCTAGGTATGACAATCACAGATTAGGCTAAAAACACTATACAGGTAAGTAGGAGGCCGTGTGGTAGCAGGGTCTGTCTAGGTATGACAATTATAGATTAGGCTAGAAGCGTTATGCATCTAAGAACTAAGGCAACTGGCAGTGGTATTGTTTCAGTGGTCACTTAAAATTGCTATAATAAAGTGGGAGCAGCAGCAATACGCCTCAATCATATAGCATTACTGTAATATACATGGCATTAGTACTATAGGTGTAGGTATATCATTTTCAGGTGGATAATTCGCTAGTGGAGAGTGGTGAAACAGCTTCAACATAGTCTGACATACGTGATACGATATGAGAGGCCCCAAAAAGTCAGGCAGCAGTGCACAAGTGCAAATGACCCACGTACGGGCAACAGAAAAGAGTGTCTTTTGAACAGTTCCATGCAGCCGTGTAAACAGCAGTCTGACAAATACACAGCACAGCAAAGGTTTCAGTAAGGGTTTGAGCATAGGCACTGGTAAACTGCTTACCCTAATATAAGTGCATGCATGAGCAGGATGTTATAGATGGGTCTCAAGAGGAGCAGCGGTCCTGGCACTCGTAACTTCCCGGCTCCTGACAGAGGGAAGCCTTAGGCAGTGTGCCTTTGGAGGTGGGCCGGCTAAACTGCCTGCCGGCTTGCTATTGGCCAGAAATAGGGGCTGTGGGCCAATCGGAGTGTGGATCTGGGCTCAGCAGGTTTCCTCCTGTGAAAGCTCCCAAACGATGTGGCGGGCGACCATTTTTGAATGGTAAAAGCCCTCGTGGTCAGCTATGGCGGTGATACTCTCCGGAGTGCTGCAGACAAGCACAATGTAGAACGAGTGTCATTAGGCACCCGCTAGTTATGGTGGCAATATGTGGAGGGGCTCAGATGAATAAAGGGCACTTTTTAAAAAAAATGCATCGGGCTTCCAGGCAGATCGGCACAAGGCAGATTGCCTACCTTGATGTAAGGAGCTGCCTCCTGGCAGGGCACTGCTCCTGCAGTGGGCGTAGGGAGCTCCTGCTCCCCAACAAAAAAAGCATTCGAGGGGATTGGGTCCTCCGACGTATTCCACATCTATGACAGGTAATGTCCACAGCTGTGCTGCTTCGGAAAATCTTTGGCGTCTGCGTCCTGCGTCGATGACGTCGATGCGCCGTCCCCGAGGACCTACTCCGACGGCCGACGTCACCCGATGTGATAAGTAGGACGCATGACGACCATAGCCTCAGTTCCGTTTTTTCCGCGAACGTGTTCGCTTCGTGAATCTCGGTACGCCTCGACTCTTTGGAGTTTGCTGTTTTC
This sequence comes from Ambystoma mexicanum, assembly GCF_040938575.1. NCBI lineage: Eukaryota > Metazoa > Chordata > Amphibia > Caudata > Ambystomatidae > Ambystoma > Ambystoma mexicanum. The sequence goes on from NC_090921.1 coordinate 313,040,470, forward strand.
AATTCTCGGTTCGTTGAACCTGTTCGGTTTTTTGTGAAGACCTGTTCGTGGCGATGTCTACTTCGTCTTCAACCCTGCGTCTGGGCTTCAAGAAATGCGGGGACTGTGGGTCCAAGATGTCGGTCACAGACTTGCACAACGCCTGCCTCTGGTGCCTCAGGAAGGCCCACGATACGGACGACTGTGTCGACTGCCAGTCGCTCACGGCAAAGGCCTTGCGGGAACGCAAGAAGAAGCTGTCGGTAGGCCGGGTGTCTAAGCCCCGGAAGTTGAGGTCTGCGGGGCTTTCGACGGATGACTCGAGGGGCGACTCTCCGCGTCATCGTCGGAAGTCCAGTGGGTCTCCTTCCAGGAGTCGGTCTCGCCACTCCTCCGCCTCTTCGAGGCATTCCCGGAAGCGCCGGCATCGGTCACCTTCCCCGTCCTCTTCCGAATACTCTGCCCATCGGCGGGTCGCTTATCCCTCCATGCAAGCGACACCGGAGGAATTGGATTCCTTCGGGTAGCAGATGCTAGCGATTCTTGAATCGCAGTGCACCGGTTTGTCCGCGCTCGGACAAGGGTAGCCGTTCTCGCCATGCCGTTCCAGGTCCCGGTCCTCGACGTGCTCGAGACCGCGTGATCCTGTACCGCGTGATCCTGTGCCGTCTTCGAAGAAGACGCCGACGCCTGTGGCGCCGAGGCCGTCGACGATTTCGCTCGAGGCTCCGCCTCCGAGGGGGTCGTCGGCGCCTAGGTCGTCAAGAGACAAGCTCGGAGCTCTGGCTTCGAGGCCTGTGTCGACGCCGCCGATGCTGGCGGCGCTGCAGCTGACGTCGACGCCGATTCGCTCGACGTCAATGCCTTTTCTGTCGACGCCGGCGCCGACTCGTTCAGCACCCTCGACGCCTTTCGAGGCGGTGGTTTCGGAGGGGCCCCCTGGCACGGGATTAGCCCCTAGGAAGGCTCTGGCTAAGGTCAGGCACTGCTTTGGTCCCGAGAGGTCTTCCTCTCCCCGCCTGGAGTACATTTCAGAGGGTGATGAAGGCTCTGATGACGGCTTGGTTCCGGTTACGGTTCCAGATGAGCTTCTCTTGGACCATAGCCAGTTTGATGACCTGAGGCAGTCGCTGCATGATGCCAGTGGACTGGACATCTCTCCGGAGGTGGAGTTTTGTAGGCCGGAGCCTGGCACTCATGCCGATTCTTCATATCGGCGCCTTATGTCTCGGGTCACCGAGTACTTGGGTTGGTCTGCTCCCCCAGGGGAGTTCGTTCAGGATGATCTCACAGACATCCTTGATCTTGGTCCCCCCACTGACCCGGTGTTGCCATTTCATATGGCTTTGCAGAGAAGGGTGGCAGCGGCTTGGACTGCTCCGGAGAGTCTTCCGGCAGTGGGCAAGTCTTTGTCGCAAAAATACCGTCCAGCCAGTAGCAACCCCTGCTACTTGTCTAGGCACCCCACTCCGGAGAGTTTGGTGGTGCAGGCGGCTACTGCCCCGGCAAAGCAGGCATCGTATCCTACCATCCCTCCGGATAGGGACGACAAACGTTTTGACAGCTGGGCAAAGAAAGTGTTTTCTTCAGGGGGTATGGCGCTTCAGGCGCCCAACTCTATATGTGCCTTGTCTCGTTTCACACACACTCTGTGGAACTGTGTTGCATTAGCGGCTGAACGTATTCCCGAAGGGGACGAACGGGATGGTTTCCTTGCCATGGTTCAGGATGGCAACGATGCCATGTATGAGGCCGTTCAGTCGGGTTTGGACTTGGCAGATTGTGTCAGCCGGTCCATGGCGACGAGCACCGTAATGGGCAGGTTTGCGTGGTTGAGGAAGTCTGGGTTTGCTCCTGATGTGCCTTCCCGGCTCCTCAACATGCCCTTTGACGGTGAACACCTTTTTGGCAGCAAGGCTGACGAGAGCCTTGAGAGGTTGCAGACCTCGAAAGCTGCAGCGAAGTCGTTGGGCGCTGCAGTTTGCCAACCTCCTCCTTTTCGTTCCAGGGGACAGCAATGGAGGGGTGTGTTCCTTTCGCTATTACTCGTCCTTCAGTAAAGCGAGGGGAGCTAGCAGTCAAAGAGGCCATCGTAAGAGTGCCAGAGGTGGAAACAGAGGTACTCGAGGTGCCAAGGCCGCTCGGGCAGTTGCCTCTTTGCCCTCAGGCAACGCTGCAGCCGCTACCACTCAGTCATGAGGCCAGGTCCCATGGTTCGCCGGTTGGGGGAAGGCTGGCGCAGCATCTTGTAGAGTGGCAAGCCATTACTTCGGATGTGTGGGTTCTGGAGATCATAACCCAAGGCTACTGTCTTCCTTTTTGGCAGAGGCCTCACGACAATCCACCAGGGAACCTCTCTTTGAAGAGTCCGGATCCGCTCCTTGTGCAGGAAATTCAAGCCCTGCTGGAGAAAGGCGCCATAGAACTGGTGCCTGTAGCGGAGAGGAACAAGGGATGGCATTCCCCTTATTTTTTGATTTCGAAGAAAGATGGGGGATTGAGACCCATCATGGACTTGCGCGGTTTGAACAAACTCCTCAGGAAGGACAAGTTCAAGATGGTGACTCTTTCTCAAGTCCTCCAGGCCCTTCAACTTGATGACTGGTTGGTGTCTCTCGAACTCAAGGATGCTTACTTCCATGTGCCGATTCATCCCAGGCACAAGAAGTACCTGAGGTTCGCGGTTGGCGACTCGCACTTTCAGTTTCGGGTCCTGCCGTTCGGATTGACCTCCGCCCCGAGGGTTTTCACCATGCTCATGGAGGTGGTGGCAGCGCATCTCAGGAAAGGGGGGATTCACGTCTACCCCTACATGGACGATTGGTTGATCAGGGGAGCTCTCCCAAGCAAGTCCTGGATCATCTGTCCGTCACCTGCCACTCCCTTCACAGGCTGGGCTTCTCCCTCAATTTAAAAAAGTCCCATTTGACACCAACGCAGCAGCTCCAGTACATCGGAGCAGTGCTCGACACTTCCCTGGGGCAGTGTTTTCCTCCCCAGGTGAGGGCTCTTCACATTCAGCAGATGGTGAACAAGTTTCAATTTTCCCAGGATCTCCCAGCGTCCGAGTTCCTGAGACTGCTCGGCCTCATGGCATCCTGCATTCTTCTGGTGCCAGAGGCTCGTCTGCGGATGAGATCTTTGCAGTGGGCACCCAAGCTCCAGTGGTCTCAGTCCTCCGGCAGGCTGTCGGACCCTGTTCAAGTGCCGCCCTCGGTAGCCAAGGACCTTCTGTGGTGGGCCGTCAAAGGCAATCTGATGAAGGGGGCCCCATTTTGGCTGCCCTGGCCGGAGGTGACGATCGTGACGGACACATCCCTCACGGGATGGGGAGCTCGTGCCAACGAGTTGACAGTCAGCGGTCGTTGGTCTCCGTTTAAGTCCAGACTCCATATCAATCTGTTGGAGCTGAGGGCCGTCAGGCTAGCCCTGAAGGCTTTTCTGCCGACTGTGCGTGGAAAGAGTGTCCTGATTCTAACGGACAACACGGTTGCCATGCACTACTTCAACAAAAAGGGGGGGCAGGGTCACTTCCGCTGTGCAGGGAGGCGATGCAGCTCGAGTTCTGGGCCATCCAGCAGGAAGTTTCGATCTCGGCTGTTCATCTGGCCAGAGACGACAATGAGACGCCGGACGCTCTGAGCAGGCAGAGCATGATCTCTCACGAGTGGGAGCTGGCTCAGGAGATTCTCCTGGAGATCTTCGCCCTTTGGGGGACCCCTCATGTGGATCTCTTCGCCTCCAGTGTCAACCGGAAGTGCGAAAGGTTTTGCTTGCGGGAATTTCCTCCAAAAGGAGCCTGTAACGCTCACCTGATTCCCGTAGAGGCGCCGGTCTTGACTGGGAGTATACCGTATCTTCAAAGGTGATGTGTAACACACGGCTGGCTCTTTGGGCTGGACCTCTGTGCACTGTATGCCTGACTCGAAGGGTAAGATGTCTGCAGATAGAAAATATGGGATTAAGGAACTGGGTTATTGAATGTCTCTCTCTTCTTCCCTTTCTCTTCTCCTGTAGAACCCCAAAGGTTAACGCTCTCACCTTAGGTAAGTGAACGCCGTGCTCTCCATCTGCCTCGGGGCAGGGTGCTGTAACCAGTTTCTTCACTGGATAAGGGGAGCAGGCCTCTTGACTTCAGAGGACTGCTGTCCGTCGTTTACTGCACGAACTGTAAGTTTCGAGTAATTCTAATGTCTTTAAAGTCTTTAGTAATGATGTTTCTTGTTTTGCAGGGTTCCGGCGATGGCGGATGACGGGCTGAAGTGAGTTGAAGATGGAGCCCGTGTGATGAATAGAAGCGCCTGGAAGCACGTAAGTAAGCGCTTGTTGCCTGCTTCACGATGCGCTCTAACTGTCTTTTTATTTTGCAGGTACAAGTTCGGAGCGGCTGCAGGGTGCCGGAATACCCACTGGGTTAGATGTGGAAAGGAGTAATGGCACGTGAGTATTAAAGTTCCCCAATGTCTTTAAACGCACCTTGTTTTGTCTTTCAGATGCGGGATGCAGCGCCGAAGGCCTCCGGAGCGTGCGAAGAGTTGGTAAGCTTTTGTCTTTCAGATGCCGGAATGCAGTGTGAAGACCTCCGGAGCGCACGAAGAGTAGGTAAGCCTTTGTCTTTCAGATGCCGGAATGCAGCGCGAGGCGTTGGTGACAGCCGATGGACCAGGTAAGTGAACAGCTGTCACTGAAGACCGTAATGCTAACCTGTTCTTTCTTTCTTCTTCTTTATAGGTGTTGCTGAAGACTGGATTCAGGATGGAAAGCCTTTTTCCTTAGGCCCAGGATCAGATGCAGAAGACACGATGAGCGTTCTGCTGCAGAGGATGCAGAATAACGCAAAGCAAGATTCATCCATCGGGTGTGGTTTAAATAGCCTCCTGTAGTGCTTAGGTGTCTCCTTCCACAGCCACGCCTAGGTAAGAAAAGAGTTCCTGCTTTCCAGAAGAGTTCCAGTGTTCTGAATCTAGGGAGTGGCTCCTGCCCCACCCAACAGGAAAAGTAGTTCCAAACAGAAGAGGATCAGAGGCTCAACTGGCAGGCAAGTAAGCAGCATGGTCTGCTGCAGGTAAGTCCACCCAAGCATTATGAGCCCGGCGCTTCCAGCGCTGGGACTGGGCATATTTATGAGCCTGGTGCCACTGGCGCCAGGACTGGGTCCAAAAGGTCCCAATTGGGACTGGTTGGCACTCGGAACCTGGGTTATGGATCTGCTTCCAAGGGAGTTGGGAAAACCCTGACCTTTTGGAAGCAGAGATCATGACAGTGCCTTAGGAGACGCGTTCGTGGTGGAGTGGTCATTCCCACTGCTGTACGCGTTTCCTCCAGTCCCCGTCATCCCGCAAGTACTGCAGAGGTTACGGAGGTTCGGTTCGTGGATGATCCTCATTGCTCCGGCGGGGGCCCGGAGGACGTGGTACCCGGACCTTCTCGACTTGTCCATCTGCCCTCCATGTCGTCTTCCCTACCGAGACGATCTGCTCTCACGGGAGGGGGGTCAAGTTTTCCATCCAGAGGTCAGATCCCTCAACCTTCACGCTTGGCTTCTGAAAGGTTGAGGTATAAGGATTGGGACCTCCCTGAAGACGTGATGGAAGTGTTGCTCTCGGCCAGGCGGCCGGCAACAAAGTCTCTGTACCGTTGCCGTTGGAGAAAGTTCTGCGACTGGTGCAGAGTTAAGAATGTGGATCCTTTTGAATGTGACATTCCCATGGTTCTGTCTTTTTTGCTTTCTTTGGCCCACAGGGGCTTGCAAGTGGGGACCATTAAAGGTTACCTGGCGGCGCTGTCCATATTTAAGCGCTCGTCTGAAGAGTGTTCCTATTTTAAGATTCCTTTAATTTCACAGTTTTTGAAAGGGCTCACTAATGTGTTCCCTCCGTCACCTTTTCTGGTGCCCGCTTGGGATTTTAACCTTGTTCTTAAGTTTCTTATGGGTGCTCCGTTTGAGCCTTTACATTCTTGCCCTTTGAGGGTGTTGACTCTGAAAAATGTGTTTTTGGTTGCGGTTATTTCCGCTCGCAGAGTGAGTGAGTTACAGGCACTTTCAGTTAAGCCACCCTTCACTGTGTTTCATAAGGAGAGGTTTGTCCTTAGAGTTTGTCCTTCTTTTCTTCCGAAGGTGGTTTCGGAATTTCATTTGAGCCAGAAGATTGTTCTTCCGCATTCTATCCTCCTCCACATCCTGGTGAGGAAGAGGAGAGGCTCCATAGGCTTGATCCTAGGAGAGCGTTGAGCTTTTATATTTCGCGCATGTCCCGGGTCAGAGTGGACGATCAACTTTTCATTGGTTACGCTGGAAAGCGTTTGGGACAAGCTGTGACGAAACAGACTTTGTCTTGTTGGATTATTTTAGCTATCTCCGAGTGTTACCGCTTGACGGGTAAGGATCCTCCGGCTGGCTTGCGGGCCCATTCTACCAGGGGAGTGGCTGCGTCTACTGCCCTGCAGAGGGGAGTTCCTATTCGTCACATCTGTGATGCAGCCACCTGGGCTTCAGTACATACTTTTGTTTGTCACTACTCCCTCGATTCCATCAGAGGGCAGGATCTGGCCTTTGGCAAGACAGCCCTCTATTCCGCAATTTGATTGGGCATGCTAAATTTGTGTTCTAAATTCTTTCCCACCTCCTTGCTTGGTACTGCTTTGGGAGTCTGTCATAGATATAGAATACGTCAGAGGACCCAATCACCTCGAATTACAAGTTACTTTCTTACCTGGTAACGTTCTTTCGATGGGATGGTCCGACGACGTACTTCATATCGCTCCCTCCCTGCCTTCCCCGCTGCAGAATTTCTTTTGCGATTGCAGCTTGCGTTCCGCAAGGCCTTGTGTGTCTGACTGGCAGAAAACTGGTGGCACACGTTCTGGGAAAAACTATAACTGAGGCTATGGGCGTTGTGCGTCCTACTTATCACATCGGGTGACGTCGGCCGTCGGAGGAGGTCCTCGGGGACGGCGCATCGACGTCATCGACGCCATCGATGCAGGACGCAGACGCCAAAGAGTTTCCGAAGCAGCACAGCTGTGGACATTACTTGTCATAGATATGGAATACTTCGTCGGACCATCCCATTGAAAGAACGTTACCAGGTAAGAAAGTAACTTGTTCTACAGGAGTTCCAGATTATCCAAAATAACACAGTTAGGATAATCAAAGGCAACCAGGATAACCAGTACCCATCCACTAACACTATCCCAAACCCCATACCCACAGCTAGAAGCGCAGCCCATACGATACCAGTGCACACAAGAAACGCCAGATTAGGAGCCCGCACCACCACAGCTCACAATAATAACCACCACAAACTCACACCGCAACCACACACCAAACCCTCTATCTCTTATCCCACCTCACCCCAACACCCTTCCAACAATCTCCACACCAACACCACCAAACACAATCACAACCTTGCCAAGCCAAGCACAGACAACCCCCCCAATTCAGCTAGCCCTCATCAACGCCAGATCCCTACAAGCGCACGCCACAGAAATACACAACCTAATCTCTGACCTCGAGCTAGACGCCCTAGCCATTACAGAAACTTGGTTACATGAAGCCTCTGGTCCCGCCATATGCCAGGCCCTCCCCCCTGGATACACCATCCTCCGGCAAGATAGACCAAAACACAAAGGCGGAGGAGTGGCACTAATAATCAAAGAAACACTAAAGGCTAGACAAACCAAATCTATCTCACCCGAGAACGACTTCGATGCCCTATCAGTAAAAATCTCCCTCTCCCCTAATGACACCATTACAATGCACATTATCTACCGACCCCCAGGCCCACTCCTGAACTTCCAAGCCGACATCCTACACCTACTAGGGAACAATCTCAAACCCAACACTAAAGCCTTACTCTTAGGAGACCTGAACCTCGGCTTTAATGACACAAAAGACAAACACAGCAAAACCCGTGCGAAAGCCCTTCTAGACCTACAATTCATCCAGAGAGTCGACTCGGCCACTCGCACCAAAGGCCGCATACTAGACTGGCTAGTCGACCATAACTGCAGGGTAGACATCAGTTCTAACACACCACAACCATGGACCGATCACCACCTTATCCATTTTTACATCCCAACGAAGACAGCCATTAGTCAAATCCTTCCTATGCCAGCTGCTCTAGCCAGATCTAAAAAGCTACTCTCCAAAGAAAGGATGTGCCCACTCTTAGAAGTCTCAGCACTAGCATCATCCACCTCCAACGACCCCAAAGAACTAGTAGCACTCTACGACACCACCATTAAAGAGATCATTGACACCATTGCCCCACTAGAAACAAAAAAAGCAAAAAAACTCTTCCACGCTAACTCATGGTTCAACCAAGAACTACGTGACCTAAAAACACAGACAAGCACTCAAAAAATGGCAATCACACCCCTCCACCCCCCTACGCGACTCATACTCAACTATTACCAAGCAATACAAAAATTCCATAGCCAAAGCCAAAGCTGACGCATACAACACTAGAATCGACAATGCCCAATCACATTCAAAAGAATTATTCGCGATTTTCAATGAACTAGTCACACCGCCAGCCTCCAAACACCAAACAATCAAAGATGAGAACTGGTGTAATGACATCCAAAAAGCTATGCTAGACAAAATTGACTTACTCCAAAAGAAAATCAAAGCCAACCTCGACAATCTACCAAAGTCTCCACACAAAACACAAACTGCCCCCAGCCCCAAGCATTCCCCCCAAAACAAACACAACAATTCTCCACCACCTTTCACTTTCAGAAATGTATCTACCTTTGAGGTCCTACGCATCATGAAACAAATCAAACCTTCACTCTGCAAAGGGGACATCTGCCCAGCAAACATAATCAAAGACTGCTCTGAACCCCTAGCCCACTTCATTGCTACCTTCATTAATGCCTCTTTCGCCACCGGCACAGTACCCTCTTCCCTCAAAGAAGCTTGGGTTCGCCCACTACTAAAAAAACCTACGCTAGACCCGGACTGACCCAACAACTACAGACCCATCACAACAGTGCCATTCCTGCTGAAAATCCTCGATAAGGCCGCATACCTACAGAAACAAGTTTACCTTGAATCTCACAACATCCTAGGTAAGAGACAGTCTGGTTTCCGCCCACGCCATGGCACAGAGTCAGCACTACTCGACCTTAAGAACCAACTCCTAAAAAACATGGATAAAGGCAAATGAGCCATCCTCCTACTCCTTGACCTGTCAGCCGCGTTCGACTTAGTCGACCACAAAACACTAAGTACACATCTCACCAGGACGGCCTACTTCTCATCCAATGCCACAGCTTGGATCTCATCCTTCCTGGAAGGCAGAGCTATGAGAGTTTACTCAGACCAAGCGTCAGCCACCCCTCGCCAATCAACTGTGGAGTTCCACAAGGGTCTTGCACCTCCCCGACTCTCTACAACCTATTCACACTCCCACTATTCAACGACTTAGAAGAATTCGGCATAACGTTCACCAACTATGCCGACGACACTCAAATCCTTCTCCCACTAACTGGTGACTATGAGCAAGACCTGAAAACCCTACAAAATACTTATGCCATTATCCAGGCATGGATGGCAGCCAATGGCCTCTGTCTCAACGGAGACAAGACAGAGATCCTACTAGTATGCCCTAAAGAAACCCTCAACAAGCTAGACAAGAAATACAGTACTTTCCTCATCAAGAACTCAGTAATCTCCGTATCCCCAGCTGTAAAAACTCTGGGGGTATACCTAGACTCCACCCTGTCCATGGACAGACATGTCAGCTACATCTCCTCCTCAGCAGCCCTTACAACCAAGATAATCAATGCAGTAAAGCCCCACCTGTCCACCACAAACCGCCTCAAAATCGCCAGAGCGACTATAGGCGCAAAACTAGACTACTGCAACGTCCTCCTGCTAGGTACCTCGGCCAAAAACATTAACAGACTCCAGATTGCACAAAACAATGCCCTGAGAGCAGCCCTCAATATACCAAAGAGAGAACACATCTCCCTAGCAAGACAAAATGCCCATTGGCTCCCAGTTAAAGAGCGCATTCAATTCAAGACTCTCACAATCACACATAGATGCATAGCCCAAACCGCCCCTAGCTACCTCAATGAACGGATACAACCAGTCCAATCACTCAGACCCAAAAGGGACCTATATGCCAACCAACTTACAATCCCTAACTTCACCAGAGTCAAAGCTGGCGGCTCGAGCTTCGAAGTCCTAGCGCCAAAGGCTTGGAACTCCCTTCCGCCCAAGCTAAGAGCGGAAACATCCCACACAGCCTTCAGAAAAGCCTTGAAAACCACTCTATTTAAGTGAAACCCAGTTTCCAATTGTATTGCATGCAATATTGTCTGTAAATTACTACTGTATCATGGCTATGGTTCCTATGTAACCCTGGAACCACAGCCATTCCTGTAACCGATTCAAAATGCCAAGTAAACCTTCTTGTAACAGCGCCACGATGCCCCAGGGCAGCTGCTGCGCTTTAAAAATGCAAATAAATAAATAAATAAATAAATCTAAATCAGACCACATCAGTAAATCCAGGAAGGAATTACACTGGCTTAAAGTGGAGAGTAGAACCCACTTCAAGGCGCTTACAATAGCCCACAGATGCATCCACGGGAAGGCACCAGGCTATCTAAAATCTAAAATACGTCCTTATGTCCCAAGCCGCGCCTTAAGATCCTCGGATCAAAACAGGATCGCAGTGATGCCACACAAACGTAGGTCTGGACTGGGAAAATCCTTCCCAGTTATTACAGCAGTTACCTGGAACAATCTGCCAGTCCGCATAAGGAAAGAACCCAACTACTTACGCTTTCGTAAATTAGTGAAAACGCATCTCTTCAATTGACCTCGCTTTCCTTGACCCACTAAACCTTTCATTTCATTAGGAATTGTCTCGTCCCTTTTTTGTTTGTCTTCGTGTCCATGTTTCTGCGCCCGGAAAATTGCGCGTTACCGGCGCATTACAAATAAAAAAATTAAATAAAAAATAAAAACATTATTTTGAGACCCTGTGGTGTCTTTGATAGGAGGACCATATCATTGGAATACAGTAGCCAAGTTATGGGCTTTCCCTTAAATTTTGGTGCATTAGTGTTCAGACCCTTGAAGCTGCAACCTATATCAGAGATTAAGAAATTAAATACTGCGGACACTAGTAGGCATCCCTGTTTCAAGCCACGATCTGTTTTGATATCTTTGGATAATAATCCATCTCTACGTAAACGAACTTGAATGCTTGTGCAGCTGGATTATCCATTTTAGAATCGGCCATGGACAACTCTTGTCCAAGAGTTTTTTGAAAAGCAACTCTCGAGGCACAGCATCAATTCAGGAACAATTCATGACAGAAAGTCAATAGAGGCTGCAAAAATTGGCTGTTTGCGTTGTTTGTGCGCATCTATGAGTGAGTTGAGGGTGATCAAGTTAATTGACGTGCCAAGACCCGCTATAAACCCAGTTTGGAATTCGTCCCTTAAGTTTCCTTTAGTCAACCAGATGTTAAATGCAGTTAGTAGCAGATGTGCAAAGATCTTGCCAGGACAATCCAGCAAGGCAATGGGTCGGTATGATCTAGAATCAGCCCTAATTCCTTTTTTGTATATCGGAACTATTATGGATTTCTTCCACGACCGAGGGATCTGACCTGCTTGCAGTACATGTTTGAAGATTTTGTGCAAGAAAGATGCCCACATTATTGGGTTTTGTTTTATCGTTAGATTATGGAGGCCATCGGGGCCGGCCGCTCTGGATCTGCTTAGTATTGATATGCAGTGCATTATGTCATCCGTATCAAAGCCAAAGTGATGATGCATTTTGGGAGCTGCCCAATTCAGCTCAATTTGTGGAAAGGGATCCGATAGAGGTCAGCGTAATATTCAGACCACTTTGTTTCAAGAATTGGATTCGTTTGTAGTGCAGTTTGGGTCGAGGAAGAAGCCTCGTTGAGCAGGGACCATATAGCACCAGATGATTTGGCTACAATCTGGCTCATCATTCTCTCGCCATCAATCTGATATTGAGCAGACTTCCGTGCTTGTTGCCAATTTTTGTAAAGTTATTTCAATCTTTTTATCAGATCAATATTCTTCCTGGATTTTATGTGGGCTCTCTCTCGTTTTGGCTCCAATGATATGGAGTGGCCCTCACCCCACCAATGGCAAGGATCTTCACCATTCAAACCTGTCAGCTGTTCATTCAGGACAGCCTCTGGCCACTGCATCTGCCCTGCAACAGAAACATCTAGCAGGGATGTGGACTGGTTCCAGACAAAGCCAGCCCCCAACATCTAGATACACACACAGTCCGCCACTTTGCCCTCAAAAGCAGGAGCTTTCCCCAGTAAAAGACTTGCCGTATATGGAAAATGTAACCACTCCAGGGCAGGATCAATGTCAAAATATAAGATGGCCAAAAGATAAGCAAACATTTCTTGACACAGCTATTTTAGAGTAAATGGTAATCTATTTGGCATTAAGCAATAAAATGCAAAAGTGCACGAGAGTACACAAAGAAAACACTGTAAAAGTATCCGCTGCCACCAGCCTATCCTGGACACACCATGCAAGTAACCGCAAAGTTGCTAAAAGCCTAGTTACCGGGACACAGTGTCCCTACTGCACTTCACAATAGGTGATGCGTGCAAGGAAAATAACTTTACTATGGAGACCAGAGTTCCCCTGCACTGATAAGCCATAGGGACTGATCAGTGCACCCAAATTGGCATCCAAAAGGTAGGAACGTTTTAAAACAATAGAAAAAGGGAGGTGTTCTATTGATGTCTATGGAGGGAAAGTAGCAAAAAGCAAATCTTCCCTAACACAGCCTCAGTCACATTCACTCAAAACACAGGATCATGGAAAGTTCTATGGAATTGATCAGGAAGATATAGCTGGTGATGTTAAGGAGATCGATCTCACCCGTTCACCAAAACATAGATAAGGTGAAGAGAACACTGACTTCCATGCAGGCCAGAATCGAGTCCATGGTGACCTGAGTCAAAGAAACTTGAGATGGGTCTACAGACTGTACACCAACAAGTGAAGAAATTGGAATTAAAGCTGGGAACGACAGAGGCTGGTGTTCAATACTATTATGCCTTTTAAAAAAGGTGATGAAGTACCACAACGGCAATGTCCAACCCCACCAGCTACCTTGCTCCTACATATGAAAATAGAGAAATATGAGAACTATCTATCTATCTCTACCGGAGAGTAGGCAATATCCGTGTCCAGGGAGTTCCTAAACTGGAAGGCGAATCGACTGAATGTGCAAGTCTGCGTTAATGAGCATGTGGTGAAGGATGATAAGGAACCATTCTGCATCATTCTGCTTCTGATGCTGTCCAGAAAAGTGAGATGTTCAAAGCTGGTGGGGTTGGACATTGCCGTTGTGGTACTTCATGACCCAGATGATATTTTTGAGAAGGCAGCTACGGTCAAAGAATTATGCATAATCTGGTGTGTGCTCTTTTTTTCCTACATTTGTGCATTGAGATTTCAGTGAAATGTAGGAAGATGTTGGAGTATAGAAAGGAATTGATGTTTCTGGGAGGATTACTTCAGTTTCGATTTTGGCAAAATTGAAGATTACTCACCAGGTGAAGACATTTTTGTTTATGGACTAGTAAGCAGCTCTGGAGTTCTCCAGCATTGGATCTTTCCATAGATACACATGCTGTGAATATTCTCCGTCTTCAGGCTGGGAATCCTCGGTAACATACAGCCGTTTAAACTTAAACTAAAACCTTTCAGTCACTTTTATGCTCATTTACAGTCGTTTTTGGGTCATACTGCCCACAGCCAATATGAACACCTCCCTCAGCTCATCCCCTGACGGCCATCTTCAGATTCTTTACTGCATGTTCGTGTGGGGAGGTGATTTTTGTTTATGGACTAGGAAGCAGCTATGGAGTTTTACTCCAGCATTGTATCTTTCCATAGATCTTTCCATCTTTCCATATGTCAGGCATTGAGTGAACTAAGATTCAAACATCTGGGGAAAATGATTTAACTAGTAGGACACCCAAAGAAGTATGGATGGGAAATCTTGATTCAAGAAAAAAGAATTTCTGTGACACTGGCATTATTGGCATTTTCAAGGGACATTCTTGATAAACTTGCGAAGTAGAGAACTACTTATTTTTCTACAGGACGCGAGATGAATTAACTCTGGACTAAGCCATTTGCTACTATTTCTTTTAAACAGTGTGTTTTATTGTTAGAGAATACTTTGTTTTTGTTTTTTTTTTTTTTAACTGAGTTGATTGGTTTGTTTCATTTTTTTTCTTTTTCCTTTTTCCTTAAACCTTTTAAACCTTTATCTTGTATATGGAAAAGTTTATATAGCATAAATAAGTTGGTGGAGGGGAATGAGAGTAGGTGTATATGAGAGAAAGAGGGGGAAGTGAGAGAGATCGTAGGGTGAAGGAGGGCATAAGCAGAGTCGTTTTGGGAGGAGTGACTTTTTCAGAGAAGTAGCTAGCATCCGGATGCAGTGGAAGGTTGAGACAGGAGAAGTTGGAGAGATGAGAACCAGTGATGGAGTGTAGTGAGAAAGAGGAGATCAGGAGAATACTGTAGAGGGGAGGCAGGAGAACAGGAAGAGAGAGAGAATACGAGAACACCAACTGGCATAGAGAGTGGTGAGTGAGGAAAAGGTTCGGAGACCTGTGTTTAGAAGCGAAAGGGCCACAGGACAAAAACTACCCTGCTAGGTCACCTAAGGAGTCCCTCGGAGAGAAAGAATGCCCTTACTCTAGGACCAACATAGATCAGGATAGACCCCACACTTTGTGTGTTTACCCTGCAACCTGTTGGAGCAGGGATACTGGGCCAAAGAGATGGGAACCCCTCAAAGGCACATGGATCCTACCTAAACTGCAAATCAGAAATTACTTGTTTTTGTACATGTTTCTAATAACTGAAAATGTATTAGAATTGTTTTTGACTCATTTAGCAACTGGTCACACCAGACAATAGAGAAAAAGAGATATGAAGTACCCCTTTAACACTTAACTTAAGGTGGTGTGTGTTACACAAACGACAACATAATTGGGAGACGCAGTCTTCCTTCTTTGGCAGCCCTAGGCAATGATCAGTGCCACCACAATGGACGAGTTCAGCTTGTAAGTGAAGCAAAAAGGCATTTTCCCTAACACGAACCAACAATCTTGTCCTAATGGGGCTTCAATTTCGTCTCTTCCTCTCCTCTTCCTATCTCTTTTCCACCTCCTTGATGCCATGCAGCATGCTCGTATCTCTACTCCCTTTGTCATAGGGAATGTTCTCTCTGCTGGGTCCACTACCCACTCCTGTTCTTCATTTTTGTGTATCATCTACTTCCTACCGCTGTTCTTATTTCAAATCTATGTGATCACTGCGCCTCCTTTATTTGCGCCGACAAAAATGACAACTGCAATTGTGGCTCGATTCAGTGATCAGATATATTGCTTCTGTCTGCCTGCCCCAGCCTGCAATTCCCCCACTTACCTTTACTGCGGCACACTGCTGTGTGCGCCGTCGACATCTTTGTACCCCTGCAGCGTCAGCCGTTCCCACTTACGTGAGGCTGTGCTGATGTCGCAGGGTCCTTTTTTCTATTTTTAAATAGCCCCCTGCTTGCCGTAAAAGTAAGCATGGTACACCCCCGCAACCCCCAACCCCAGTTACTGTGTCCAAGGAGAGCGGGAGACACCCCCGCAACCCCCGCTCTGCTTAGGCACAGTAATGGTGGTTGGGTTTTTCATACCGCGTTCCAGCGCAGTTGTAGTAATGTTGGCACGATTGTGGCGACATTATGGTACGATTCCCTTATTTTCTCATCCTCTTTAGACTGTACTTGCACCACCTCCCTCCAATTTTCTTTATCACTGTTGCCTTCTTAAAACCGCTTCAAACTTCCTTAATTCCTCTGTTCCTTCACCTTCCTCCCTTCCCTTCTTCTATCACCTCCTGCTACTTCTTAGAACTCCCTCCAATCTCCTTTCTTCCTCTGTTATTTCACCTTCCTCACCACAATTCCTTTACTACCACCATCCCTGTGTCACAATCATTCCACACCTCCTTCCCTCCTCCAGCATAATCTCCTTCACTTTCCAAAATACTTCTACCCTGCCTAAAGCCTCCTGCTCTTTCATCTCCACTCGTGACCCCAAACTTTCCCCGGCCTCTCGCTCTGCTATGTCTCCAAACTACTACACTTCCCTCGTTTCTCTCCTCCTTTTTATAACCCTGAAGGGGCTGGCCAATAATCATACAAGGGTAGTTTTTCCCACCTGTGTGACTATACTGTGGGATCTCCAGATTGGTTAAGCGGAAATGTGACGTTCTTCCTCTCAGATGTGTCCATGGGCAGAGGAGTTACCTATGGTGGTCACTTTTATGATGCCAAGTAGACTGCCGACACTTGGTGTTTTACCACAAAGACCTTTATTAAGAAGGTACAGCTGTATACATGAGACGGCCCCCAGCAGGAGGCTTACAACCGTCCTCCTTCAGTCAACCTAGAACAACCATGTAAATACCTAGAACAGGCTGTAAGAGTATAATATACAAAGAGATGCCTATCATAACACCTATCCTCCTTAAACATGAACAAGTAACTGCTGTGGGTAGTTGCCCAATAATTTAAAACCTGCAAGGAAAAATACAGATAAACATGCAACCACCATAACTTGATTAGAAACCAATGAATCAAAATTGGCTGTAAGAAGAGATGAGAGAGGTATATTTGATGGGCGGCAAGTGAGAAGTGAGAACCTTCACCTGGTCCCATGCTTCTCCTCTCCCCTCATCCTGGTTGACTGAAACGAGCCACCCTTTCTTTATTCCAAATACCTCCTCCCCTGACTAATACTGACGAACCCAAATCCTTCATGACCTGTTTGGGTTCAGAAAACAAAGATGCTCCCTTGCGAACTTTGGTAGGAAGCTTGACTTTAATCCAGTCACCCTCCTCAACTTTGAGCTTCCTACAACAATTTCTCTGATCATACCTCTCCTTGGATTTAACTCCAGAATCAAACATTTTCCTTTTCACACTCTCTAGATCCACACCAACCATTTTTGATTTGCCCATCCCATCCTCGTGGCCAAATGTTATGATGCCAAGTAGACTGCCGACACTTGGTGTTTTACCACAGGGACCTTTATTAAGAAGGTACAGCTGTATACATGAGACGACCCCCAGCAGGAGGCTTACAACAGTCCTCCTTCAGTCAACCTTCTCATCTCCCCCAGCACACCAGAACCCTCACCATGCAATACAGTTATGATAGTTCTGATGTAGCTATGGGTGACAGAAGGCAATGTGATGTAAATACTAGCACTACAAAGGCTGACACTCATGACATGTAAATACCTAGAACAGGCTGTAAGAGTGTAATATACAAAGAGATGCCTATCCTAACAGTCACCTCCTTGGACTTTTTTCATAACTCCATCGCACAAAGCAGTTCATGGCTTTCCCCCTTGATCCACTATGTCTCCTCGCTTTGCATGGAAGGACTTATTGTTATGCTAGGCTACGGTGAGGATACAGCACAATTAGGCGCTGGCTTTCACTCTTATAAGCTTTCTACATTTTCTATATTATTAATTGCTAATGTTAATATGTGATTGTGTACCCATGCTTTGAGATGAGAAGTCCTGACTACTTTTGGCAACATTGTTTCCCAGGAAGAGATAGTCAAGTTTTATTTGGGGCTTACAATCTGGTTTAAAGGGACAGTGATGCCAAGTGTTTCAATGTGAAGGACCCCTGCTTCCCACACGTGGCATGGTGGTGCCAGCCAGGGAATCCTCAGACATTGCCTCGATGCATAGCATCACACAGTGAGGGCTACACCCGACCCCCTTCACTACTCCATTATCCTCCCTTAGGGTGAGGGAGAGGCCCTTGTCACACACCCATGTTTTTACTGCTGCTTATGGTTATGCGTGCTTGACCAGCCTGATCTTTGTACACCTTTGGCACCTCGTGCTGCCGCAAAGTTAATGCATCTCTACCTTTTCTCTCTCTATAGACATAGACAAGGTGATGATTAACCTGAAGACAGAAGAGTTTGTGTTGGAGATGGGCACTCTGCAGTCTCTTCAGCAATTGATCCAGTGGGTGGGTGACTTTGTGCTTTTCCTGCTGGCGAGCCTGCCCAACCAGGTAAGCCCAACTGACATTGCACACCCATCTAGCAGAGACATTTGTAATGCATGTAACAATCTTTATTTCGAAGGTTGAAAACCATCATAAAAGACATAATTCAGATCAATACCCATAATACCAACATAAATTATGCAAAATACAACATGATTACAACAATACTAATCTAAGACCCACATTTTGAAACGTCAGTTTTGTTCCGATGAGGATTCACATTCAGCAGCACTGTTCCTTCTAAAAACATATATCCAGCAGCTGCCACCTCTTTGGTCTGCCGGTAGCATAAGTTTTTGGAATCTTGGTGCGTAGACAGAGAAAGCCTGCCTTCTGGTTCTTTCCTTCCTGCACTGCACTTTAGAATCTCTGCAGACCCAAGGCAGACCTAATTTCAATTTAGCGCTCGGGGCCTCCCTGTGCCCACGCTAGAAAGCGCTAGATCCCTGCTCCCCACTTCCTGATTCCACCGGGCCTTCCCTCCCTTGTTCCCGCCTCCCATCCCGCCCACCCCTCGCTCCGATTGGTCCAAGTCGAGAGGACTCCACTCCATTGCCAGTCCTCCCAGGGCAGCCCTCAGACCTGAGGCAAAGGACGGCTCCTACAGAGACGGCTTCAAGCAGTATCTGCAGGTATCCGCAGGAGAAGCAAGAAGCCAACAATAAGTAAGGGTGGGAAAGGCGGGACAAAACATTGCCACTGTAAACTTGTTTTATCTGTAATATATTCACATTCGGAAACTGTATTCCATACATGCAAAGTTGCATTTAGCATTTAGAAGTGTTCCCAATAGCCTCTCTGTGAAAGTTGCATTTAGAAGTGTTCCCAATAGCCTCTCTGTGAAAGTAGCAGTTAGAAAGTGTTCTGTGCAAGTATCTTTTAGAAGTGTTCCCAATAACCTCTCTGTGAAAGTTGCAGTTAGAAAGTGTTCTATGCAAGTATCTTTTAGAAGTGTTCCCAATAGCCTCTCTGTGAAAGTAGCAGTTAGAAAGTGTTCTGTGCAAGTATATTTTAGAAATGTTCACAGTAGCCTCTCTATGATTTCAAAAGTGTTCCCAATAGCCTCTCAGTGAAAGTTGCATTTCAGAAGTGTGCCCAATAGCACCTCTGTGATTTAAGAAGAGGTCCCAATAGCCTCTCTGAAAGTTGAATTCAGAAGTGAAAGTTGCATTTTGAAAATGTTTCTGTGGCAGTTGCTTTTAGAAGTATTCCCAATCGCCTCTCTGTGAAAGTTACATTTAGAAGTCTTCCCAGAAGCCTCTCTGTGAATGTAGAGTGTGCCCGATAGCCTCTCTGGGAAAGTCGCATTTAGAAGCGTTCCCAATAGCCTCTCTGTGAAGGTCGCATTTTAGAAGTGTGCCCAATTAGCACCTCTGTGGTTTTAGAAGTGTTCCCAATAGCCTCCCTGCAAGTTGCATTTAGAAAGTGTCCACAATAGCCTCTCTGAAAGTAAAATTTAGAAGCGTGCCCAATAACACCTCTGTGGATTTAGAAGTGTTCCCAAAACCCTCTCTGTGAAAGCTGCTTTTAGAAGTGTTCCCAATAGCCTCTCTGCAAATGTAGAAACTCGCCCAATAACCTCTCTGTGAAAGTGGTACATAGAAGGGTTCCCAATAGCCTCTCTGTGAAGGCTTCATTTAAATCCTTTCCCAATAGCTTCTCTGTGAAAACTGCATTTTGAAGTGGGTAAGCTAAAATTTACAAATGTGCCTAGTAATCTAAGATCCCCTCTATGCAAAATTGAATATAGAGGAAGACTTAATTTCTTCTATATGTACAGGTGAACTTATATGTGCACCTAATTAATACCTAATAGCATAATATCATCTGTTTACAATTCAACCTTGAGGTGAAGTGCACCTAAGAGCCACAATTAGAAAGCCCTCCGAAAATCCACCTAAAAGCGTGTTCCAAGCATGCGTGCACCCACGTCACCAGAGCTCGTCGGAAGCGACCCCCGTGGACCGCCCCTACTTCCCGATCTGCCTTCCCTCCTGTCCCCCTTCCCAAGCCACCTCACCCTCCTTCGCACTCCCTGCCATCCCCCTCTCCAAACACCAAGCCAGAGGGGCTCAATGGCATGCAAACCAACCTAAGACCTCTCCTCCCTTGAACACCACCACCGACCACCCATCGTTAACCATGCCCGCTCCCCTCACTATCACACCAGGCACCCCCCTCCCTGCAATCACCCACCCCCTGCCTTGCCTTCACACCCCTGCCAGCATTCCCTCCCACCCGCACCCTTTCCCCTCCCTAAAAACTGCACGCCTAGCCCTTGCTAGAACCGAAGCTGCATCCCTCTCCCCCTCCGGCCCCCCTACTCTCTCACACACCCCAATCGCAACAAGAAAACTAAAGAGGAAACGTTCCTGGTCCCCCTCAATCTCTCTGCACTCTCCGCCTCACCTGTCTCGACCCACCAGCTTGTTCCCGCATTCACATCCTTCACCGGCAGCTTCGCCCTTCCTGAAACCCCTCTCCCTCGATTTCTCATCAACCGCAACTGAAACTCCTAACCGCCCACACAGCACCTTCAATTCCTCCGAATCAAACCCAATCATCCCAACACATGCAGCCACCCAACCCCACCTGAATTTTTCTGCTCGCCCTCTATTCCCATCGAGCGCCACCCATCCCACCCTACCCCCCTCCCTCCTGCACTCTCTCCACCACCACCCCCTACTGCTCCTGCACCGAGACCAACCGCGTCTGCCGATGTGAACTGCATCCTATTTAATGCCCGATCCGTTGCAAAAAACAGACATTGCATCTTCGACCTCCTCACTTCTGTCAAACCAGACCTTGTCTTCATCACTGAAACTTGGTTCTCTGACGACTACGCCCCAATCGCTAATGAAGCCTTTCCCCCAGACTACTCAATCATCCAACTGAACCGTCCCTGCAGAGGAGAGGGGAATAGTATTCGTCTTCAAGTCTCTCTTCCACACCTCAATCATCGACAACCAACCTTCCATTCCTGCCTGCGAATCTCTCCTCGTTAAACTATCCGTCTCCCCATCGCTCTCACACAGCTTCCTAATACTCTTCAGGCCTCCTGGCTACGATGGACAATTCGCAAACAACCTCTGCGACTCTATTGCAACCCTTCAACTAAACCATCCAAACCTCACCCTTCTTGGAGACTTCAACATATGGCTCGACATCCCCACAACCCCTATGACACACTCTCTGGTTGACGGTTTAGACGCAATCAACCTCCAACCACTCATAAATGGCCCTACTCACTATAAAGGACACACTCTTGATGCCATCTTTACCTCCAACACTCTGATTCATTTAAAACCACCCACCCCTATCATCTGGTCTGATCACATTATTCTCTCGTTCACCTTTCGCTCACCCGACCCCCTTCCTGTACTCGAATCTGAACCTCCGAATCTAGGCAAATTCTGGAAAAAACGAATAATCACCCCGGACCTAGCCGAGGCACTCCTCCAGTCTCCATCACCTACCAACCCTCTCATCAAACAACTAACTCCTGACGTCTTTGACTCATGGCTCAACGCACCTCTAATGCGCCTCACTCCTCCATGCAAACCATCAGCCCGCTGTGGCCTCTTTCCCAAATGGTTCACTCCTGAGTTGAAGATCACCAAACAACTATATAAACACCTAGAACGCAAATGGCAGAAAGACAAAACTCAGGAGAACAGGGCCACCTTGGCCCGCCACCTTTATCTGTACAAGGCCGAGACCGGAAAGCAAAAAAAGCCCATTACAACTCACAAATCCTAAACTGCAAAAACCCAAGCAAAGAACTCCACAGAATCATCTCCGTATTCACCAATCCGGCCTGCTCCACGACCGTTCCTACCGCCTCACAATCACTGTGCGACTCACTCTCCCTCCACTTTTACCCCACGGCTCTCGAAAGAACAAAAATCCTAACCACCAAACTGGCTCTCTTACATCCACCAAGCATCTCCTCACCCGTAACGGCCAGCCCACGAGCTGCGACCTCTACACAACCAACATTCGAATCCTTTAGCCCAATATCACCAGAGCAATTTCTCAAACTTCTATCTGCCCGCAAACTATCTGGATCGCCGCTCGACTCTTGCCCAGCCACAACCCTCAAAGAAATTTTCGCATCCACCTGCGCAGGGAAACACGCAAGATCCATCATAAATGCCTCCCTTTCCTCTGGTATCTTTCCCGACGCATTCAAAACGGTGCACGTCAAACCTCTAATTAAAAAACCCTTGCTCGAGCCCGTAGAGCCCAAAAACTATCGCTCCATCTCAAACGCCAGGTTCCTTGCCAAACTCATTGACCGAACCGCCTACTCCCAACTAAATGCCTTTGTCGAAGCCAACAATCTCCTAGACCCCGTCCAATCAGGTTTCAGAGCCCGTCAAGGAACCAAAACCACCCTAACCTCAATCTGGGATGACCTTAAAATAACGACAGACTCCGCGGGATGCGCTGCGCTAATCCTTCTCGACCCATCTGCCGCCTTTGACACGATCAACCACGCAATCCTCCTTGACGGCCTCCACTCCCTAGGAATTCGTGGAACCGCCCTTAAATGGATTGCTTCATTCCTCAAAGATAGGTACCAAATAACAATACTCTCCACCTATACCTCCCAAGCCCGACCAGTCGACAGGGCAGTCCCACAAGGAGCATGCGTATCCGCCCTCCTGTTCAACCTCTACCTGACCACCCTCCCACCGATAATCTCTTCGCACAACATCCTGTGCTACAACTACGCCAACGACACCCAGCTAATTCTAAAACTCATGAACTCAGATCTCAATCTCCGACCTGACCTCGCCTCCTGTCTCCTCGACATAGAACTCTGGATGACCCAAAGCCACCTCCTATTAAACCCCTCCAAAACAGAAATCATGGTATGTGGCAACTCCGAACTTCTTCCGCACCCACTACCATGGCCATCCACCATGGGCAACTCTCTGACCGTTTCCAAATCAGTGAAAAATCTTGGGTGCACCCTTGACTCTAACCTAACTCTCTCGCGCCAAGTCAACAACGTCTCAAAATCCTGCCACTACCACCTTAAAACCATTAGATGCATTTTTACATATCTCTCCTTTTCCAACAGACTCTCTGCCATCCAATCAATCGTTATATCAAGACTGGACTACGCAAATCCCCTATACCTCGGAATCCACGCGTACCAACTGAATAAACTCCAAAGGACACAAAACGCAGCAGTCAAATTACTACTTGCGCTTGGCCCAAGAGACCACATCTCCCTGGCCCTTAAGACCCTGCACTGGCTTCCAGTAGCCCGAAGGGTGACTTTCAAAACCTTATGCATCTCCCGTCGAGCACTGCATAAAACCGGACCTGAATATCTTCAAGACACTCTTAAACCCTATCACCCTCCACGCACCCTAAGATCGAGTTCAGCAGGCCTCCTAATCATACCAAAGATAAACTCAGTCAGGCTAGGCGGAGCATCATTCTCAGCCTTGGCCCCCACGCTATGAAATTCACTCCCACCCCACATCCGCCTAACTGAGGACTTAACGTCTTTCCGCAAACTGCTGAAAACCTGGCTCTTCCCATAAACCCAACCCGCACCACACTATCCCAAAACAGACTAACAACAGCCCAATGAAAGCGGATGAGTGCAGAAAAGGGATCAGTTTCGTGGAGCGGATGAGAACGTTGGAGGGGGTGTGTGCGCGGAGGGGGTGTGTGCGCGGAGGGGGTATATGTGCGCAGAGGAGATGCATGCGCAGAGGGGGTGTGTGCGCGGAGGGGGTTGTGCACGCAGAGAGGGTGCGTGTGCGCAGAGGGGTTGAGTGCATAGAGGGGTAGGTGAGGTGAGTGCGTAACACGGATGAGCGCGTAAATCCCAGATGATTAAATTAGAGCCAACAAGTCTGGAGAGTGTGTTTATTGCCTGAACGGACGACTCTGCAGACCTTGCGAAGATGTGCAGATGGGGGTGTGCGCAGAGTGGGTGAGTGCATAGTGAGGTGAGTGCGTAACGCGAATGAGCGTGTAAATTTCAGGAGAAGCGAATAGAATGCAAGAATGCGCAAACCGGCCGGATGAATGAGCACAACTGATAAGCGAAAACAGGATAAATGTGTAGAACAGATAAGTATGTGGAGCAGATGAGTAAGTAGAGCCAACGAGTCTGGATAACTGATGAACGCGGAAGTGCGGAACGGAGAGTGTGTTTATCGCCTGAGCGGACGACTGTATAGACCCGGAGAATGTATGGTGTAAAGGAGTGTAGGAAGCGGATGAGGGCATGGTCCGGATGAGGGTATGGACTGGATGAGGGTAGGAAGTGGATGAATATAGGAAGTGGATGAGTGTAGGAAGGGGATGATTGTAGGGAGCGGAGGAATATAGGGAGTGGAGGAGTGTAGGGAGTGGATGAGTGTAGGGATTGGATGAGTGTAGGGAGTGGATGAGTGTAGGGAGTGGATGAGTGTAGGGAGTGGATGAGTGTAGGTAGTGGATGAGTGTAGGGAGTGGATGAGTGTAGGGAGCGGAGGAGTGTATGGAGTGTATGGAGTGGATCGATGTGTGGAGCACATGGGTGTATGGAGCGGATAAGCTCATGGAGCGGATGAGTGCCTGGAGCGGATGAGTGCATGCAGCCGATGAGTGCATGCAGCCGATGAGTGCATGCAGCCGATGAGTGCCTGGAGCGCACCGTGGAACGAAACGCATGGGTGAATAGAACGCATGGGGTATGGAGCGCGTGGGTGTATGGAACGTGTGGATGTATGGAGCGCTTAGGTGTATAGATTGGATGAATGTATGGAGCGGATGAGCGTAAGGAGCGGATGAGCGTAAGGAGCGGATAAGAGCATGGAGCGGAGGAGAGCATGGAGCGGAGGAGAGCATGGAGCGGACGAGCGTAAGGTGCGGACGAGCATATGGAGTAGATGGGCGTATGGAGCAGATGGGCGTATGGAGCGGATGGGCGTATGGAGCGGATGGGTGTATGGAACGGATGGGTGTATGGAACGGATGGGTTAATGGAATGGATCAATGTACGCATTGGTTGTGTGTATGGAGAGGCTGAGTGTATGAAGCCGAGGGGAACATGGAGCGGATAGGCGTATGGAACAGATGAATATATGAAGTGGATGTATATTCAGAGTAAACAAAGGTATATGACACGCGTGTGTAGAGATGATTACATAGAACAAGATATTACTGCTGGATGCGTGAAAATCACGAGTAATTAAAACAGATTCAAACATCATGCAGAGATGATGAGTGCGTGGAGGGGGTGAGTGCGTAGAGGGGGTGAGTGCGTAGAGGGGGTGAGTGCGTAAAACTCGTAAAATGCATAACATGCGCGAGAGAAAAAAAAAGAATATTTTTTACGAGTGCCTGGAACGAATGAGTGCCTGGATCGAATGAGTGCCTGGAGCGAACAAGTGCTCAGAATGAACCGACGCGTCGCATAGAGCCAAAGTACGTAGAACGAATGAGCACTGATACATCCAGTACTGATGAGTGCGTAGAATGGATGAGTATGTTGAACTAATAAATTGCGTAGAGCATGAAGCAATCAGGAGTGCATGCCTAGCGCAAGCAAGAGTGCATGCCTGGCGCTGTCAAGAGTGCATGCCTGGCGCTGTCAAGAGTGCATGCCTGGCGCTATTAAGAGTACATGCGTGGGGTAGACAAGTGGACAGTCGTGTGGCGGACAAGAGCACAAGCACAGAGTTAACTAGACCGCGAACCAGAGTGCATTAGACCAGACTGGAGTACATAGAATGGATAGGTGTCCATCCACGGTACGGACTAGAACGCATCGAATTGCGTGACGTATATAGTATGGTTTAGAATGCAGAGAACGCTTGAAAGAGCATACAGCTCATCATAGCACACCACCATGCTTACCCTCTCCCTTACATCACCACTCAACTAGAACACAGGGATACTATGACACCATTCGGTATAACTGTTCTCATAGCAACATCCGCCGCTCACTCCACATCATTCTATGTTGATACTGCTTGTCTCACACCCCCCAGCCAGGCGTTCTCCTCAGGCCTAACGCAGCTGCAGCCGTTCTGGATAAAACCTGCCTGCACGAACACATTCTCCTGATCTCAATCACCACACCTACCGCTAAGAAGCAGCTACTACATTGATATTGCACAAGCTGCACACATACACGGTGCTCACACGCACCTTTTGACTCTCTCTAATCTCTCTACTGATCTGAACTTCGGTTCCCAAGGGCGTTCAACCTACCAGCGCCTTCAGACCATACCAATGGTATATAAGGCGCTATATAAATGCAAAATAACTATCGTAATTCAAGTTTGCACATTTCCTTACTTCTGGTGGATCACAGGCCTCCGGAGATGCTGAGTTTCTCACTGAGGTAGCTTGGGGCTTCGGGAGGACAGCCTTGTACATGATGAAAAAGGAGTTAAAGATGATACAGGCTTGCAGTGGGAGTCAGTGCAATTCGATGAGGGTCAGGGTGATGTGGAATTTGTGGAGTCCTTTAATGAGTCTTGCTGCAGCATGCAAAGCACATTTCAGGCAGTGGTGTATTTAGGCCTTCTGCTGCCCTAGGCCCAACTAAGAGCATCCCCCACCCCCCTCAACATTACGCCATCTCTTTGCCAGACACTGTACCTTCACTAGACTCTGTCCCTTTGCCAGAATCCTCCCCGAACAAATTATACCCCTTCACACCTATCTTGTTACAGGTTGGCTCCATAACTCATTGAAGTCATTTTTAAGGCTGCAGGGATTAGAAAGTAAATGTAAGTGTGTTTCCAATTCTCTGATGCCTAAGAGGTGTTCTATTATTGAGTACACCAGAGCAATGTGCAATGCCAAATTAGCTACTTTTTGTTAGGTCAGATAATCCTCTTTTAGAGGAAGGGACTGGAACATAAGCTGGCTGCCAACTTGAAACACTTGTATATAGGCGCGTTATAAATGCCGTATACTATAATAACTGGACACAAGTAAGGGAAGGTTGGAACGTAGCTTTTCAGTGTCAGTGCTAATACTACTTCCTAGTGAGGTCACCTGCTTCCATCATGTAGGAAGCTCATTTGCTGGTCTGTAATTTGAATTGTTCAGACAGCATAACTGCCAGTTTTTACATTTGATCTTGTCAAATGTAAAGTTTGCAAATGAAATATATGAGGAGATAAAGGCAAATTTAAAACAAAATGTTGATTTAAAGAACAAACCACTTTCTCATTTTTCTACTGAGACTTTACTGCTGTTGTGTTAGCATTGCAAATCATTTCACATGTTTCTTGATGCTCTTGTGCATTTAGATTTTCCCTTCGGCATCTTAAGTTCTACACAATCTGTGTCATGCTTTCTCCTTTTGGGAGGCCACAGACCTCCGAAATATGGGTCCAAGAAGGGAAATATTTCTTCTTTCTAAACAACATTTTACTCCCCACCTGTGGGACCTCTAAGCCTTCAATTAATATTGTTGAATGGTACATCATTTGTAACCTTCATTATTCGGAGGATAAATGACTGATTTTTACAATGGTTTAAAAAAAAACATGCCAGGATGACTCTTGAACTTGAATATTATTATCGATTACCATAGTGTGTGGTTTTGAGAATGGATAGGGGCGTAAATGAAACCAGTGAGCATTCTGACTGCTTGGCATAACCAAGAGCATTTTCGCAACATTAGAATGACCAGTAATCTTTTTAGCTGACAAATCACTGTGATTTAAGAGTTGTTTGACTAAATAACTTAACGGCTAATGCACACTGGGTGTTGTGCTCATTTCCTTTTTTATTCTTTATTGCAAAAGTCAACCTAACAATAAGGCTTTTATAAAGATGAGCCATATCTATAAATATATATGTTTGAAAAAGCAAATGATTTGGATGCGAGAAGGCATGAATTCAAATTATGTAATCACTTTAATTTGGGCCTGCTGTATTCTGAGTATCTGTGGGTTCCCTTCTCCACACTTGTGTATAGGCGCGTTACAAATACCATATCATATCATATCACAAGTGTCTTGGAAGGCAGCTGGAGCCAGTGCAGACCTGTTGTGTGCAGAGGGCTCTCTGAATGGGCTCCTGCCTGTGCTCTGCTCATGCTGGGAGAAGAAACATTCACTGCAAGCATCACAGTTTCTTGTAGATCAGCCTCCCAAAAGAAATAAAATGGCCTTGCATTTAAAAGATGACAAGTAGTGAATTAATTGCACATAAACATGTATCTATAGTGGCAATTTGCCACTCTAGGCTAAGCCCTAGTCGGCCTAATTGTAAATACACCACCGATTTCAGGAGTGTTAGGGTAGTCGCCATAAGGCCTTCCGAAAGGGCATTACCACCATCCAGGTGGGAGAAGACCAAAGCTTGGACATCGTATCTGAAGTGGGCTTGGTTTTCTGAAGGAGAGAAAGTTGGTACCAGGCCATTTGTGTCTTCCTCGCTATGTGCTGTTTGAACGTGAGGTGTCTGTTGATGTTGAACCCAAGGGACTTGGCACATATCAGAGAGCCAGGTCTGGATGTCGGGGTGTTTGGTGTTTTTGGTCAGCTGTAGGAATTCGATCCTGGAGGGGTTGAGCTTCAGGTAAGCACTAGTCATCCAGGTCTGTATCAATGTCACGCTGGCATTGAGCCTGTGGATGTCTTTGATGGAGGATATCTTGATGTAGATCTGCATGTCATCTGCATATTGGTGAATGTGGATCTTGTGTGGTGAGATGAGGGTTCCGAGCAGTTCCATGTAAACACTGAAGATCACGGGGACAGGAGGGATCCTTTCGGGACTCCACAGGTCATGGGTAGAGTTGGTGATCTGGAAGAATCAATTTGTACAAACTGTTGGCGGTTCAACAAGGTAGCATTTGAACCAGCTGAGGACGATCTTGCTGATCCCCATGCAGCGTTGTAGATTGACAGTGAGTGTCTGGTGGTCTACTGTGTCAAAGGCTGCTGAGAGTACTAGGAGGCAAGAATGGCCATCATTGAGGATTTTCAGGGCATCGTTGATCACCTTGATGGTAGCCATTTCTGTGCTGCATCTGGGTCTGAAGCCAGTTAGGTAGGACTGAAGGAGGTTATTGGCTACGATGTGTGGGAGGAGTTGTGTGGCAGTAGGAGTAGAAAGCAGTATTTCTCAAGGATCCTACCTATAAAGGGAAGATGGGTAATGGGTTGGTAGTTGCTGAGATTGTCAGGGTCCAGTTGGTATCCCTACAAAATATCCCCACCAAAAATATTGGCGTACATATGGCTGTTTGTCTCGCCATAGGCGATATTTTTGAGGGAGATCATTCGTGGGAGCGGGGGTTACGGGGGTGTCCCCCACACATTTTAAAATAATGCAAGGGTTGCGGGGGTGTCCCCCGCAGGGTCCATGGGTCAATATCGCTGCAAAAATAAGGCGATATTTTTGTATCGCAATATTTTTGCTTGGATATTAACACATGGAACCGTCCAGTTTTGGTGTCTTAACAACTGGGAATATTTATCCGGTCTTAAGGGTCGAGCAGAAGGTGCCTTGAGTTAGGGAGCTGTTGATGATTGTCAGGTAAGGGAGGAGTGCTTCAGTCGGAAGGGTCTTGCGTAAGCAGACAGAGGGGATGTCATCCGCATACAATGTTGCCTTGAGGGATGCTAAGGTCGCAGTTAGGTCTTCCATAGTTATTGTCTTGAAAGTTGTGGTTTTGCTAGATAGTTGTGGTTTTGCTAGATGGGATGTGTAGTTTGCCATCTGTTGTGGTGGTGTTGTCTATGTGTTGGCCTATCTTGTTGATGAGGAAAGAGTTGATGGCATTGGATTTTCCGATGGAGTGTGCTACGGGTGCGTCGGGCAGGGGGTTGATGCAGTGCTTGTGTCTTTGAGGGGAGGGCTCTGCTTTAATTGTTGGCCTTGGCTATGGTGTTTTGGTAGTAGTTGGCCTTGGCAGTGTTAATCAGACGCCTGCATATAGTTCCTTGTTTTGTAATGGCTATTTGTTGAGGTTGAGTTCTTGAATGTACCACAGTGCTGAATGTTTAGACTTGAGGGTGAGCTGTTTCACTTGGGCATGGTGGTTGATGTTGTGACGGTGGTGTAGAGTTCTTGGGGAAGCAAGTTGCAGTCTTGCTTCGTCAGAGGTGCATCAGCCCATTTGGTGAGTTTGGTGAGGCCTTCTGTGAGAGCCGCTGCTGGGAAGTTCTTAAAGGATCTGATGGCTTCATTGCTTGGTTTCAAATGGCTTTGCTTGAGAGGTGTGGTGTGACTAATCTCAAAGACTTGCCAGATAGTCCGACCAGTCGAGCAGAATAGGATAGCTGTGTTGAAGGGTGGGCGGTGTGGTGATGATGAGGTTGAGGATATTACCTTTCCTGTAAGTTGGTTCTTTTGTGTGCTATGTGAGCTTCAGTGTGTCCAGTAGGCAGTGAAGATCTTTCTGCATTGATTAGGTTTTTGAGTTGCTAGGGATGTTGAAGTTGCAGAGGAAGATGTTGGCATGCGTGAGAGACCTGGTCGTGACATCTTTGATGAAGGAGGTGTTGGGCTTCAGTGGTCTGCAGATGAGATGAAAAGTGACTGTCTGTTGGGGAGAGCAGGAAGTGGCAGGATATATTTTTCTAAGAGCCAGTGGTGGTGACGTCCAGTTAGGTGCATGGACATTATGTTTCCTGATGGCAAGGCCTCTGCCAATCTTGCTTGAACGGTCTTGTTTTAGGATTCTGTGGCCGTTGGGATTGGGGACATGTAGGGTGTGGGTGGAGGTGGATGATGGAGTGGTGATGGGGTGTATGGTGACATGGGTGAGGTTGCTGCGATGTGGTGTCCATGATGTTCTTGGTGAGTGGCGTGGTTGGCAATGAGTGGGGATGGTATGAATGGGCTTTTGGGAGAGAGGAATGAAACACTTATCCAAGGGAGCTTATCTGATGTTAAGAGGGGTAGGGGTTCTGGTCCTGGTTCTTCCCGGTACACTGGAATTGCCCTTTCTTCGGCTGCCCTTCAATTTGGACACCCGGGTGCGAGACACCATTGATCTAAGGGTTAAGAGCAGAAAGGAAGAAGCAGGGCTAAGAAGGTGAGCCCACGGGACTTTGATCCACTTGTACCTGCTCACCACCTGCAAAGGAAAAGAGGCTGGAGGGCTACTTAAGTAGGGAAAAACGACGGCAAAGAAAGAGGGCACCAACAGATTAGCAGTGATTGACGGTTGAGCAGGGCTTAGGCCATGTGACTTAGATCGACTTTGAGGAGAACCATCTCTGGTTCAGGAAGCACCTCAAAACCTTCCTCTTTGCTTCTGCTTTCTCTCCCCCTCTCCCCTGCTAAATTCTTGACTGAAACTGCACTGAATCTGCAACTGGGCTACTCTCACCGATCTCGGTCCTTGGCCCAGCCACTCTCCACTTGCACTGCCTCTTTGGCAACCCCTGCACTGCGGGACTGTCTATGTATCCCTTCAGCTCCTCTTCCCAGCACTTGTCTGCACTTACCTTGCACTTGCCACCAGCTGGCCCTAGTATTTATTTGTTGTTCTACTTACCCTGTACTGCACTTTCCACCCCCCCTTTCCCCTTGCACTTTTCCCTTCCCTCCACCCATGCACTTGCGCGATCTGAAAGACACCTGGCCTAGTAGGATCGTTGTCTGTCTTCCCTTTGTTCCCCCCTCCCTGCCTTGTCGCACCGTGAAACACTTGTGTATAGGCGCGTTACAAATGCCATATCATATCATATATCACAAATGCCATATCATACCTACTGACCAACTGCCCTATGGTTATGAGATATAGGACAGAAAAATTTTGCATAAGGTCAGCCAAAACATTAATATTACAAGGACAAAAACACTCTGTTCCAAACCATTCTCTCAGCTCAATTGTTTGTTTATTCATTTCTAATGCGCACCAGACCCGGGGGGGTATCAGGGCGCAGCAATTACAGAATATGCAAGGCGTAGGTTACACGGTTACACGGTTACAGGTTATATGCAGGAATAATACAGATACATGACAGGCATATGTCGAGAGAAGTACACAGGTACATTACATATGTCAATAAATACTTTCAGAGGAATTCACTTGTTGGCGAAGGAGGGGGTGGAATCAAGGTAGAAGCCTAGGGTCTTTACCTCTTTAGCCACCTTGATGAGGTTTCCATCAATTATGAAGGATGAGTACTCCTGGCCTAGTTTCTTGAGGTTTGTGTGGGTGCCCAGGATGATGAGCTCAGTCTTGTCATCATTCAGGCATAGACCATGGGTCGCCATCCATGCCTGGATGATGAGATACACTCTATTTCCCATGGCCAAATCCTTGTGGTATTCCCCGGAAAGTGGGAGGAGAATCTGAGTATCATCTGCGTAATTGGTGTAGGTGATACCCAGAATGTCCAGATCATCGAACAGGGGTTTGGTGAATATATTGTATAATGTGGGGGAGACACATGAGCCTTGGGTTACACTGCACGTGATGGGGATCGGGTCAGCCGCTGCTGAGGAGGAGAAGACCCTCATGGTCCTGTCTCTCAGGAAAGACTCTATACTGATTATGGCCTCTTTGGAGAAGTGGACAGCAGAGTCGGTGGCTGCATAATACCTTATGGTCCACACGGTTGAATGCAGCCGAGAGGACTTGCAGTAGGAGGAGGGCTGTTTTCCCTTTGTCTCTTAGCTCATCAACCTGTCTCTTCAGGTCGATGAAGGCGGTTTCCGTTCCGTGTTGGGGGCGAAAGCCTGATTGTCTCGCTCCTCGGAGTTTATGGAGTTCCAGATGTTTTTGAATCTGAGTGTATGTAACCTTATCAAGAATTTTCAGCAGGAAGGGAACTGTCGTAATAGGACGTTAGTTTGTGGGTATAAGTGGATCAAGGGTTTGCTTTTTTAACAGCGGGAGCACCCAGGATTGTTTCAGGTTAGTGGGGATAATGCCAGATGCAAATGAGGCATTGATCAGTTTGGAGATAAAGGGGGCAATATCTCTTGCAGCATCCTTTTATAATCTGGACTTGGCAAAGGTCGCCTTGGCAGTTGGTAGGCTTAAGAGAGAGAATGACCTTTTCTACCTCAAGAATGAATGTTTTAGTTAAGTAGAATCTGGCAGGTGAGTCAGATAGTGTTTCGCTGGGGGGGGGGTCAATATTAATCGGTTGGGATAGAGAGTTGAGGGACTCTTCTTTTTTGGGGCTATTTTATTTTGAAGAGTGGTTACTTTGTTAGATAGTGCTTGTTGAATATCTGAACACCATGTTTTATTTTTAGTACAGATATCGGGTGTAGGGATGGGAGACTCAAGTTCTTTTAAGATGGTGAATAATTCCTTCATACTAGAGTTGGCGTGAGATATACGTTCATTGTATGAGTTGCGTTTAGGCAGGCAGATTTCCTTTTTATATTGTAACAAGATTTTAGTTAGTTTAGGTCTGTTGACTTCTCTTGGGAGAAGTTTCACAACTCCTCTTTAGGAATCGTAGTTCCTTTACCTGTGGGTTGAACCACTTGTTCAGGTGAGATTTAGGCTTGCTAGGTCTCAGTTTAAGTGGGGCAATATTGTTGAGTGCGGTTAACATAATTGTATTGTACTCGTTGACCAATGAACCTGGATCTAGGTTGTCAGCAAGCGAGTTGAGGGTCGGAAGGATGGCAGGGATTACTTTGTCCACTGTGATGATCTTTTTATTCCTTGTTAAGCAAGATGGGGCAATTGGTGTGACCAGCAGGAGTGGTCTAGTAGTAAGAAGTGTGAAGGACACGAGGAAGTGGTCTGTCCACGGTTGCAGGTAGATGGAGGTGATTTTGGCTGTGCAGTTGTAGTCAGCCACCCAATCTAGGGTTCTCCCTTTATTATGGAAGGGTTTGCTAATATTTTGGGATAGGCAGAGTTCGGACATAATATTGGCGGTGGTTATGGCCTGCTTATCTAGGGGTCATTGAATCCTAAATTGAAGTCGTCTAATAATAATAGTTGAAAGGTAGTTTTAAGGTTATTCGAGAGTAGAGTGTAGATGTCCTCCTCAAACTTTCCAAGTGGGCCGGGGGATCTGTAGATTAGGTGAATGGTAAGGATCTTTGAGTTAGTTAAAGGGAGTTTAGCAGTAAGGACTTAGCAGGATTGAGTGATTTGGGAGGGAGCAAGTCTCAGCGAGAGGTATGATTTTGCTATAATGGCAATGCCTCCGCCTCATGTTTTGTCTCTATCCTGTCTAAGTATTGTGTAGCTGTCTGGGACAGCTAGTGAAAGCATTGGTCCTGCCGCTTCATGCAACCATGATTCAGAAATGGCCATACAATCCAGGTTATCAGCCAGTATCAGATCATAAATGTCTGTAGCGTGAGCAACCAAGGACCTAGCATTTTTTAGAGCTCCTTTAAATGGGTGGGCAGTGGTCGTGGCTATGGCAGAGATGGAATTAGTCAAGGTAGAGTCTGTTTTATTAGGATTGTGCATAGTGTGGTGCTTAGTGGTGGCATAACGGCGAGGCGGGCTAGAGACAGGGTTGGCACTATTAGACTTATTGCTGAAAGGGAGGTTAGATTTCTTGTTTGTCATGGGCTGTAATCTAGTAAGGGGTTCAAAAGGTTTGGTCAGTCTGGAGCAGAGTCTAGAGTTCCCGAGGCTTAAGGTGCAAGTGTTGCTTGCGAGTAAGCTCGATGTAGTGTAGTGGATGATAGGATGGTCGTATGCTGACATTTTGGTCTGGTTAGGGGGGGCTCGTGCATCAAAAGGACGAAGCCAAGTGCAGCACACTAGGAAGCTAAATATAAGTAGTGTGCTAACATCGTAAAGGCTGTGGGTTTTGGTGTGCATGTTGTGATAAAATATTTTAGTAGTAGCTAATGCAAATAGAAAGGGACCTCTAAGCATAGACAAAGTAGGATGATCCGACATTAGGGTGGATAGCGGGGTATAGTTTAGACTTGCTTTGGCAAATTACTGCAAACTAGAACACTTGACAGTTGGCTAGGCCAGCATAATATGGGTGGAGTGCATCTACAAGGCAAGGTAGGTCAGAGTAACATGGTAGGCTAGTCCAGCAGTGTAGGTAGTTAACATAGTAGGCAAGTCTGACATATATAAACAAATTTCCGATGTTTGTTAATCTGCTTAGAATCACATGCTGTGCATAGGTCCGACATCCAGTGGTCACTGCGGAGTATTGCATTTTGTTTTTCGTAGTCGAAAAGGGGACGTCGACAAGGCGTGTCTGTAACACTATCCCTATAGTGACGTGCGTTGTACCCACAATCCCTCACGCGTCGAGGTCCCTCAGATTGTTTTTTTCCGCCCAGTTACTGGTCGTCTTTATGCGGAGCTCCTCGAGAGACATTGCCAAATCATTCCTTCGATCTCTGGTTGTTTATTATTAATATTAATAACATAGATCCCTCCCTCGACGCAGAGCTGTTTCTCCGCCAAACAAGATCTTCGACGGAAGGACGACAGAGGAGATCCTTCGGCGCAGCCGAACACGTGGCCTGGCCTCGCCGGCCTTACACAGTAGGGAGAGTGGGGTTGGGTGGTCTTTCTTTTCTCTTTGAGAATGCCTTTCTCTTTCCCCTCCCTCTCTTCCGAGGTCGTAATCACACTTCTGGCCCTCAGCTATGGAGAGGACGCCCTTTAGGTTTTGCCCGCTTTGCAAGGGTAAATATACCTGGAAAGACAAGCACAAACGGTGCAACCGTTGCTTGCCCCTCGATCACAAGGAGGACGGCTGTGTGGCCTGTAAGTTACTGAAGCCCAAAACGTTAAAGGGCCGCAAGGTCAAAAGGTGGGCGGCCTATGCCATGTCTAGGCCTGAATCCTCGCCCGCTGCCGAAGTGATGAGGACAGTGATTACACGGCCCCCGTAACGGAGGTTGTAGACCTCTCAAAGGAGCGTTCACACTCCTCGTCGTCCGTCCCTGGCCCCGACAAGCCCGGCTCACGGCCAGCTTATGGGGATGATCACCCCGGCGACAAGGATGCACACAAAAAAGCACAAAAATACATACCCCTGGCACGCATTCGTCAAAGACGAAGGCAGCCATAGCGCTAGCGGGGGCGTCGGGTCCACAGGCGTCTTCCGCCGACCGTAAGGGTCGTCAGCCCTCCCCGCCACCGCTTCCGCGACAGGCGTCCGGGCATTCTAAAGATAAGGGCGCTAACACCAAATCCTCTGGCAACGCGCCTCGTAAGAGTGCTCACGTTACCAGTAAGGACTCGACCTTACCTAGAGTGACGGCGACCAATCCCTTGGCAGAGAGAATGATCGCCGAAAGCCTTGTGCGTATATCCACTAAAGACGCCCAGAGACGGACGGCGAGCGATACGCCGAAAAACCGCGCACAAGGCCAAAGAAATGCCGAAGGCGCAGGAAAACGGGTCAGGACAGCTCCCGCCGTCGACGGAAAGCCCAAGCCTGTCAGAAGGCGAAGGTTCACTTTCTTCGACGTTATGGGACAGAACCAGGCAACTACAGGGAGAAGAAAATCCTTTTTCATTCCCAGACCGCTCTGGCCTACCTCAGTGGACCTTAGAGAAGTTCCAGTCCTGTATGGATAAGATAGACAGGTTCATGGCCATCCCAGAAAATAGGGCACCCAAGAGACCAAGGGAGGCACCCCTGGAGAGTCCAATGCTAAAATACCCAAGGTTCGTTAACCCCATACACGAAGACATGGGCTCTTACGACATCACTGAGGAGGACACTCACTTCCAGCAGGAAGATGAGTTTATTAATGATGTCCAACAAGAAGAAGGGTTTCATGAGGACACTAACATAGGTGAGGAGGGGTACGAGGAGGACACAGGGGAGGGTGACCCAAATCCCTGTCAGTCACCAGCTAGGTCTACAGAAACAGACAGTATAGTCATCAGGTCTACTGAAACTATACCAGTCAGGAACCCTTCGCCTGTTGATGATCAGCCCACCTTTAATGCGCTACTGAAGAAGGCAGCAGCACATTTCGAACTCGAAACTGGGGAGGTCACCCCAGATACTGACTTCGTGGAAAGGATTATCAAGGAAAAACCTCCCACTAGCCAAACAGTTCCCATCCTCGCCTCAGTTAAAAGACGTATTACCCCCTCACTGTCCACTCCGGCACTGGTGAGAGGGGTCAATCCGAGAATTGAGAAATTATTCTCACCCTCTCAGTCAGACCCACTATATATTAGGGGTCATTCAATCCCGGACTCCTTAGTGGTGACCAACACTAGGAAGAGGGCTGGGGTCCCACTGTCTACCAGCGAGGCACCCCCAGATAAAGAGGGGAAGAAGCTTTATGCCCTGGCCAAGAGAATCAACCCCTCTGCAGCATTCTCAACCAGAATTGCCAATAATAATACATTATTGGCAAGCTATGCAGATGCTCAATGGGGAAAGCTTAAGCAGGACATCGAAGAGGCCCCTGAACCCCTTAAAACTCGATTATTGGCTACAATTAATGAAGGCTCTCTGGTCAACCAAAGCATCGTTAAGAATACACTCGATGCAGCAGAGACGGCTGGCCGTACTTTGGTACAGGGAATTTTGCTGAAGCGTCACGTCTGGCTTCGCAATTCTGGGTTTAAGGCAGAAACGCAAGCGTCCCTCATTAATAAGCCCTTTGAAGAGTCTAACCTCTTTGGTAAGGCAGTTGACGACGCTCTGGAGAATGCGAAAAAAGAATTTGACACCATAAAGACCTTGGACCAAATCTCAAAGCCCCCTAACAGGCGGGGATTTGGTAACAAGCGCTTTTTTCGTGGCCAACGCCAGCAACAAAATCAGCATCAACAGTATTCTGCCAACAACTACCAAGGTAATAGTGGCCAGTACAATCAGAGAGGCCAACGCCATGGCAAGGGGAGAGGCCGGGGTTCCAGCCCTAGAGGCCACCAACAACACCAAGTGACGCGAAGATTCGGGTCCCCTCCCATGCATCGCTGGTCGGGGGCCGGTTAACATCCTTTCTTCCAGCATGGGAGGGAATAACTTCAGACCGCTGGGTACTATCCACCGTAGCCCGCGGCTACTGTATAGAGTTCAACAGTTCCCCAACATACAGACCCCCTAGGGGACGACGCATGACACCACAACACCTCGCCATCCTTCTCCAAGAACTGGATCAGCTACTGGAAAAAGGAGCTATAGAGGTCGTGCCTCTATCTCAGGTAACGGAAGGTATTTATTCAGTGTACTTCCTTGTACCCAAAAAGGATCTAACCATGCGCCCTGTATTAGATCTGCGCCCAGCGAACAAGTTTGTCAAACCCCAAAAGTTTTGTATGGTGACCTTACAGGAAGTGATCCCACTGCTATCACAGGGAGATTACATGACAACACTGGACATGAAAGATGCATACTTTCATATTTTAATGTTGCCAGCGCACAGAAAATACCTCAGGTTCATGATAGAGGGCAAACACTACCAGTTCAGAGTGCTACCCTTCGGCATAGCATCTGCACCAAGGGTATTCACAAAAGTACTGGCAGTGGCAGCGGCCCACCTGCGCAGGTTATCCATCCCAGTATACCCTTACCTCGACGACTGGCTCATAACAGGGGATTTTTAAACACCCAAAAGACCGTAGACCTTTTGTTCCAACTGGGCTTCTCCATCAACGAGAAGAAGTCCAGCTTAGACCCCAGCCAAGTCAAACAATTCCTAGGGGCTCTAATTCGAACAAGGGACGGCCTCGTCTTCCCCCTCCAACGAGAGGGTTCAAAACATGCTGTTTCAGATCCCCCAATATGTGGCAGGTCGAGAGGTGATAGTGCGCAAAGCGATGCGCTTGCTGGGAATGATGGCGTCGTGTATTTATTTGGTACCTCACGCGCGCCTGCGCATGCGCCCAATGCAAGAGTGGCTCAACAGCCAGTGGTGTCAGGCCAGCGGACAATGGGACGATCTAGTGGTGGTCTCGCAGGCCTTGGTTCTCTCGCTACGGTGGTGGACAAATGAAAACCTGGTAATAGGGAAACCTTTTGCCACACCTGCAGTGGCAGCCACTCTAACCACAAAAGCATCCCTCACAGGATGGGGGGCTCACCTATCCCATCAGACTGCTCACGGAGTGTGGATTCCGAGCGTAGCATCCAAGCACATAAACCTACTGGAGCTACTGGCGGTGTTCAAAGCACTAAAAGCCTTCCAAGAACGCCTACAGGGGAAGACAGTGATGGTCCTTACGGACAGCACCACAGCCATGTCCTACATCAACAAGCAGGGGGGCACCCACTCTCCAGGACTGTCCAAGCTGTCCCAGAATATATGGAAGTGGGCTCTCAGACACAACATGTTCCTACTGTCACGACATTTACCCGGGGAACTCAATCTGCTAGCAGACGAGCTCAGCAGAGACTTCCCTCTGCCCTCAGAGTACGAATGGCAGTTGCAAGAAGACATCGTTTTCGACGTCTTCACACAATGGGGATTCCCAGAAATAGACCTGTTTGCAACTCTGGAGAACTCGCAATGCCAAAGTTACGCCTCCAGATACCCCCAGAACCAGTCCAAGGGGAACGGTCTGTCGATTCCATGGTCAGGGAGATTTGTTTACGCTTTTCCCCCCGACTCCCCTTCTCAACAAGATCGTGCACAAGATGCACCAGGAACAAGTCACCATGATACTAGTGGCCCCTATGTGGACCTGGCAGCCATGGTTCGCTCACTTGATGGAGATGTCCCTATCTCCCCCAGTGAAACTTACCTACCCGTACAACATGCTGTCACAGAACAAGGGCAGGACATTGCATCCATGCCCTCAGAACATGAACTGAGCAGCCTGGCTCCTGAGATCATAGAGTTTGGACATCTAGAACTCCCGCAGAGATGCATGGACATCCTCAGGGAAGCTAGAAAGCCTAACACTCGTCACTGCTATTCTAGTAAGTGGAAAAGATTTGTCATCTGGTGTGTAGAGGGAAAAGCATCAACCCGGTTGACTGCTCCCCCACACAAATTGTTCTGTACCTGACCCACCTATTGGACACAGGTCTGGTGTTCAATTCTATTAAAGTCCACCTAGCGGCACTTTCTGCATACACCACTTCCCAACTTAAAGTGTTGTGGTGGAAAATCCCAGTTATCAAAGCCTTCATGGAGGGGGTAAAGAGAATACACCCTCCGATAGCTAACCCAGCTCCCGGATGGGACCTAAATGTGGTACTTACCAGACTCATGGGCTCGCCCTTTGAACTCATGCACAAGGCAACTCTTAAGCACCTCACTCTTAAGACTGCTTTCCTAATAGCTATCACCTCCATTAGGAGAGTAAGTGAACTACAGGCTCTTTCAGTTCTAGACCCCTTCGTAACAGTTCACAAAGACAAGGTGGTTCTACGCACACACCCAAGGTTTGCACCGAAATTCATCTCGAAATTCCATGTGAACCAGTCAAAAGAACTACCAACATTCTTTCAAAACCCTTCAAATCTGGGAGGAAAAAGTCTGCATACACTCGATGTGCGCAGAGCTGTCATGTTTTACATGGAAAGAACCAGACCACTGAGAAAGACTAATCAGTTCTTCGTCTCGGTGGCAGCAGGAAGAGAAGGAGATGCAGTTTCAAAGTCCACTATATCTAGATGGATTGTTCAATGCATCACTCTCTGTTACACTCTTGCTAAGAGAGAACTACCCTTCAAGCCAAGAGCACATTCTACTCGAGGCACTGGGGCATCCATAGCTTTCATTGCAAATGTTCCCCTTGAGTCCATCTGGAAGGCGGCAACCTGGAGTTCGGTGCACACCTTTACAAAACACTACTGTTTAGACGCACACTCTAGATCTGACTCCCTGGTGGGACAGGCAGTATTAAGACATCTTTTCTCTACTGTTCCTTCTCATAACCCACCGCCAACTCCGGGTACTGCTCGCTAGTCTATGCACAGCATGTGATTCTAAGCAGATTAACAAGACAATGCATTACTTACCGTAAAAGCATTTCTGATGGTTGTATCTGCTTAGATTCACATGCGCCCACCCTTCCTCCCCGCTCGGATGAAAGGAACATAGACATCTTTCTACATCTCTCTCTTTTCTGTACTCGCTCACGTATAGAAGGCTCCCTCAGGGCAGAAAAAATACAAATAGAGGGACCTCGACGCGTAAGGGATTGCGGGTACAACGCACGTCACTATAGGGATAGTGTTACAGACACGCCTTGTCGACGTCCCCTTTTCGACTACGAAAAACAAAATGCAATACTCCGCAGTGACCACTGGATGGCGGACCTATGCACAGCATGTGAATCTAAGCAGATACAACCATCAGAAATGCTTTTACGGTAAGTAATGCATTGTCATATAAAGGGTATCAGCAAAGATTGGTACCAATAAGTAGCTGCCTTTTAAACTGAATTGAACACTCCTCAGACATTTATTTATTTTTGCTTTTATTGGTTGATTTATCATACACTGTACAATATAGGAGTGTGCTGCACTT
This sequence comes from Ambystoma mexicanum, assembly GCF_040938575.1. Lineage (NCBI taxonomy): Eukaryota > Metazoa > Chordata > Amphibia > Caudata > Ambystomatidae > Ambystoma > Ambystoma mexicanum. The sequence continues at coordinate 313,081,946 of NC_090921.1, forward strand.
CCTATAGAACATAGGCTGATTCCTGGGTCTTACTGGGTTTACTAGAAACTTCATTGCTGCTAGGATCTTGGGGGCGTGTGCTCCGAGACAAAGCACGTCTCATCACTCTATGGCGTTTAGGGATTTCGATTCTTCAACAAATTTGGTGAGGTACTTGGTTCGGCTTTTGCAGAGAGTTTTACATTCTTTTATCAAATGAAATAGTGATTCAATTGTTGAACCATCATTACAGAATCGGCACCTCTGAGAGGATTCTTTAAGTTGTTTCCTCTGATGGGGGACTTCAGCTGTAGGTGGAATGTTGAGCCGGAAACGTAGAAATAGGTTTCTGTAGTGTCGAGATGGAAATTTAATCAGGTAAGCAGGGACTGAATTGATCAGTCTCCTTTCCAAAGTGTAATGCATTGTTATTTTATATTTATATCTTTTTGCCTGAGTTAGAAACCAGTCAAGTTCTTTTAGTTTCTTTTTAACCGCATCAGGGTTACAGATCAGTTTGGTTCCGATGGTATCAAGACGGAGCGCACATTTATTTCAACAATCTTAAATTATTGGGTCGGTGTTCGCGTTTCTGATCATTTCCAATTGTGGGACGTGGTCAATCATCATGGTCTTTCTGTAGAGGGAGAGACCTTTCCATAGGACGATTGATTCCAATGATCGGAGTACAAACTCATAGCGGATCAAGGCGATGGGTAAGCTATTCAGTAGATGTAGTAGGTCTCTCCAAAATAGGCCTTCCAGGCGCGTCCAGATTTCCCATGGTAGAGTTAGGGCTGTCTCAGCACCATATGTGACAATCTGAATTACCTTTTGTTTATAAAAGGTGATAGCTGGTGTTATTGTGTAAGTGTTGTGACAGCTGAGAATGACTTTTGCTTGTGCAGATATTTTAGTTTTTGACTCGTAGTAGGGTCTGCCAATGTATGTCGATTGTTGATTTATTGAATAAGACACCTAGGTATGTTAACAAGTTTGTTTTGGTGATTTCTTTCATCCGCAAGTTTCCATGAGAATCCAGTTTTATTCGTCCGTGATTATTTGGCAAGGCTAGTCACTTCCATAAGAAAGGTTTTGCGCACATTTATTATTAAGTCGTTGGCCGTAGTATATTCTAGGAACTTATTTAGTTTTCGTTGTACACCTATTGGGGTTCTATTTGCAAAAAACAGGTCGTCAGCTTAGAGGAACCAGGGGACATATTTGTCTTGGATTCTTGGTGGAAACGCTCTTACATTTTTCTGGTTGTCTTGGAGATCTAATATGTATAGATCAAATAGTGTTGCTGCCATGGGACAGCCTTGTTTAAGGCCTCGGTATGTGGGACTTTTTGTCAATTCGCCTTTTTCGATGGTCTGATTTCAATGGAGGCGTTAGAATATAAAGCTGTGATTGCGTTCAATAGACCCTGTGGGCAGCCACATGCATCTAATTGAGCCCATAGTTTCTCTGTTAACACAGTCAAATGCCTGTTCCAGGTCGATGAATGCCAGATAGTCATATTTTATTTGGGTGATGGCTTGAAGTTTTAATGTATTCAAAGGTTTTATTAACCTTATTTTAAAGGTTCACTGATGTACCCATACCCCCCTTCATGAAACCGGTTTGCCTCCAATCAAACTTTTCATTTTCTGTCGCCCATTTGGTGAGATGGCATAGAAGAATGGTTCTGAATATTTTGCCTATGATGTCTAACGGGGCTTTCGGACAGTAGTTTCGAGGATCTTCCCAATTTCCTTTTTTGAAAATGCGGATGATCATTGCTCGTTTCCAAGATGAGGGAATTCATTTTAGATATTTGATCTGATGGGAAAGGTGAAGATGGGATTGGCCCATTCGCTACAGTGTGCTTTTAGCATGTTGTTTGTGATCCCATAAGGGCTGGGGTGCGGGAAGGGTTTAATTGTTTGATGGCTGTTTCTATGTCGGAAATTGAGCATTTGAAAAACCATGGTCTGTCCCTTGTTGCAGCTGTCATTGGAGTATCTGAGTGAGGAGGGGCAAAAAGGTTTCACAAATGTGTTAGCCAGGACTCTTCTGAGACATTGGTAGATTGGGCGTCCGGTGGGAAGTTGTCATCGTTGTTAAGTAGGTCCCCTCTGGTGTTTTTGTTGCTTAATGCTTTTAACATTGACTCTGCATCATGTTGAGCTCTAAGCGCTTTAGTCGCGATTAACCTATTTCTTTATTTTTGTTTCCTTTCTTTTATTTGTTAGTACATTCCTGTTGCCCTCTGTGTCTTGATGTTATTGTTATGCTTCTATGACCTGAGGGTTGTATGAGTGTCATGGTTTAGAAAGAGGGATGACGCTTTCTTTCCTGCGCCTAGTGAATAGTTCGAGAAGCAATGTGTAATCCATATTAGCAAGTTCCTGTTTAATGTTGCTGTCTAATGTTTGGGTCATGATATTAATGTCATGTGCGCTGATCCACAGTCTGTTTTTTCCTCGAGTCGTCTGTGTTATTTTGACTGTTAATTCGATACCGCTTCCCGCAATAATTAAGAAAGTGTGAATAATCTCACCTTGACAGATTGAGTAGACCACCAGAGAACAACCAAGTGCAGCAGTGAGCGCTCCCCTACGACGGCCCTGTCCTCTCCGACCCGGAGTGGGAGTAACCAGGGGAAAGAACAGGGTCGCCAGGGAAACCCTCGATAGGGAAGAAAACCCTGGTAGAATCTGGAAGTGTCGTGGATCCGGATGGCTGATGAATGTCTTCTATTAGTGGCAGTGGAAGGCAGGCAGGAAGGCTTCGTCTGGATGCACAAAGGAAAATCGTCAGAGTAAGTTCGTAAAGGAGGGAATGGGAGTGATAATTTAATGACAGAATAAAGAGGTCTCACCAGCAGAGGTAGGAGTGAAGAATAGGATGATTGATCTAGGGCCTCGAGGGAGAAGTGAATGGGAGACAAGAGCTCTAAAAGAAATAATAAGGTCAGAATCAGAATCGGGAGAGAAGGAAAGGAATTCTGGTAGAAGGGCACTTACGGCTATCGGGTATCTCAGAAGAGACGAAATCAGGGTTGGCGTATTTGTGACGCCGATGGATATCTGGGCTCGGCGAGAAATCCCGAGAGAAGGGAAGACCGGAATGGAAGGGGGAGTCTGGAGACGAGAGCTTGAGAGACAAAAGGTTACAGAGTTAGTCGGAGAAGTCAGTTAGGAGAGGCAGAAATATTGGAATTCCTAGAAGCGAACTCACGGAGCGTCTGTTGAAACAGAAGCGACGCGAGGAGTTGTCGGCTTCCGTGTTTGATAAAGGATCACGTGAGCAGGCAAGAGCGTCTCGGAGAGACGTGAAAAGACTAGACCGCTACCTTCAGCACGGAAGTCATCTTGAGAAGGATTCTCGGGAGTCGCGTAGTGAAGAGTACCACACAACCGGTTGCGAGCCCACAGAGACCACCTTCCACAATGTGTAACAGTCTGGAGTTTCGGAACAAGTATGTTAATTTGTCTCTTCATTGAAATCTTGTATGCTATTTCAAGAAGATTGTGGTCGCTAGCCAGCATTTGTTTGATTTCTAAAATGGATATGATTTGCAGAACGTGAAGTGAAGTGAAGGCATAGTCTATGCATGCTGATTGCTGGCCATTTTTCCAGGTATGTTTCACTGGTATATCTCCAGCCGTCTGGCCATTTAGCATATGTAGATCATGGGCGGTAATAGTGCTGAGCCATTTGTGGGCGTTGTTGGATAGAGCCTCTTTATTAATTATTATTCCGTGGTCATCTACAAACCTCATATTCAGGTCGCCACATACAAGGATATGGGTGTTGGTATTGGTTAATCTGGAGGTATCAATGTAATCTGTGATTACGTCGAGGAGTTGGTCATAGTTGAATTTATCAACATTATTGTAGATGTTTGTTTGTTTTATTATTTGTAATGCGCGAACATACCCTCAGGTAACAGGGCGCAGCATTTACATGAATTTGCGAAGCTTAGTTACAACAACAAAAATATATACATACACACAGTAAAAGTAATAGCAGGATTATATGCATATATACAAATAGGCAACAATATGTACAGGCAATAGGCAATACAATATGTACAGATGGCAGGAGTATGAAAGACTTGGCACCTGGATGTGTTTGAAGGCCTACGTTTTCAACCATAAAACGACCTTAGATCGGAAGTTTTGATAGGGCAAGTCCATTCTGAGAGTTGGTGGTAGAGAGCTCCACAGTTTAGCTGCTTTCACTGGGAAGACGTTTGAAGTTGGGGACAGAAAGGCAGTCTTTATAGGCTGTTCTTGTGGGTCTCAGGGAGGTCTGTCTATGAAATCTGTCGATCAATTAAATCGGGGCAGCGTTATTGAGAGATTTGTGAGTGAGTGACGCAGTTTTTAGGAAAATGTTGTCTTTGATAGGGAGCCAAATATTCTTTTGGCTGTGTACTGTGTTATGCTCTCTTCTTGAGATGCCCAATGCCGCTCTAAGAGCGTTATTCTGAAGAGTTTGTAGTTTGCTGGTGGTGGCTTTAGAAGACCCAAGATAGAGAGCGTTGCAATAGTCCAGGCGGGACAGTATGAGGGCTCTAGCAAGGGTCAAGCAGCTACTGTCGGACAGAAAGGGTTTGTTTGCACGGATCAGTTTACACGTGTAAGCCGTGGAGGAGGCTAGGGAGTTCATCTGTCTGTTGAAGGAGAAGTTAGAATCCAAGTAAAAGCCTACCGTTTTAACCTCTTGTCCTACTTTGACACTATTGCCATTGATCGTGAAAGAACAATAGGCAGGGCCTAATTTCTTTAAGCTGGTGGTAGTACTTAGGATGATAAATTCAGTTTTATCATCATTCAGGCATAGTCCATGTGTGGCCATCCATGCCTGGATGATGATGTACACTATTCACCATGGCCAAATCCTTCCCATAATCTCCAGTAAGCGGAAGGAGGATCTGGGTATCATCTGCGTAGTTCGTGTAGGTGATACCGAGATGATCCAAATCATCGAAAAGGGGCTTGGTAAACATATTGTACAATGTGGGGGAGACACAAGAGCCTTGTGGCACACCACAGGTGATAGGTATAGGGTCTGCTGCAGCTGTAGGTGAAAAGACCCTTATGGTTCTGCCGTTAAGGAATGATCTAATGCATGTGATGGCCTCAACAGAAAAGTGAGCTGATGTGCATAGGACAGAGTGATCGACCAGGTTGAATGCTGAAGAGAGGTCAAGGAGGAGGAGAAAGGCTGCTTCGCCATTGTCTCTAAGTTTATCGATCTGTACTTTAAGGTCAATGAGAGCAGTCTCAGTCCCATGTTGAGGACGGTAGCCTGATTGTCCAGCTCCTATTAGGTGATGTTCTTCCAAGTACTTCTGTATTTGTACGTATGCAACCTTATCCAAAAAACTTTGAAGGAATGGTACAGTCATTATGGGTCTATAGTTTGTAGGCGTGGCTGGGTCGAGTGTGGGTTTTTTTAGTAGTGGAAGTACCCAGGATTGTTTTAAGTTGGTGGGGATAGATCCGGTGGAGAAGGAAGCGTTGATTAATTTTGTGATGAAAGGGGAGAGGTCACGGGCAGCATCTTTAATGAGCTGTGCAGGGCACAGATCTCCCTGACAGTTGGAAGGTTTCAGTGACAAGATGATTTTTTCTACTTCAAGTGTGGTGACTTTAGAGAAATTGGAGCGAGTGGTTTCTCTTAAAGTAAGCTTCTCAGGTAGTTTGGAAGGGAGAGGGTCGTTCAAGGAGGCTGTTTTTGCGGGAGATTTTGTTTTGTAGGGTAGCAGTCTTGTTGGCAAAGGCATTTTGGTGGTGTTATAGGGGTTTCTACTTCTTTAAGGATGGAAAATAATTCCTTCATGTTTGATTTCGCTTGGGATATACGGGAGTCGAAGGAGGTTCTTTTTGCAAGGTAGATTTATTTTTTGTAGAGGGCAGCTAGTTTAGTAAGTTTGAGTTTATTGGCTGCTGAAGGGAGTTTTTGCCAGGTGGCCTCGCAGTTTCTTTTTTGCTGCCTTAAGTTTTTGAGGAATGGTGTATACCATTTGTTCAGATGCGTTTTGGGCTTACTTGGTCTGAGTTTGAGGGGGGCGATTAGATCCAGCGAGGTGGACATGATTTTATTGTATTCTTCAACCAAAGTCTCTGGATCCGAGTTGTCAGGGAGTGTGTTGAGCGTGGGGAGTAAGTTCGAGATGAGTCTCTCCACAGTGATACTCTTCTTGTTTCTCGTGAGTGTGGGTGGGGCCCTGCTAATCGGCAGGGGTGGGGGGTCGGATGGTAGAGAGCATGAACGATACTAGATGGTGGTCAGTCCAGGCTAATCGTGAAATGTCGGTGATGTTAGCTAGACAGTGGTAGTCAGCCACCGAATCGAGTATTCTGCCTTTAGCATATGTGGGTTCCATACTTCTTTGGGTAAATCCTAATTCGGAGAGGGTATTAAGTGTAGTACTGGCAATTTGGTCTTCCGGGTCATTGAAGCCCATATTAAAGTCCCCAAGGGTGAGTACTTGAGTGGAACTTTTAAGGTTGCTGGATAATATATTATTAATGTCCTCATCAAAAGTGCCTATTGGGCCTGGAGGGCGATAGATCAGGTGGATGTTGAGAGTTTGGGCATTGGTAAGAGGGACTTTAACTGAGAGTAGTTCGCAAGAGAGGATGTTGATAGTGGTTGCTAATCTCATGGTAAGACTACATTTGTGGATAATAGCAACACCACCTCCTCTGGAGTTGGGTCGGTCTTGTCTCAAGGTGGAATAATTATCTGGGACTGCAAGCATGAGCGTAGGGCCTGCTGCCAGATGTAGCCAAGTCTCCGTAATAGCAAGGAGGTCGAGGTCTTCTTTGAAGATCAAGTCTGCAATTTCTGTTGCATGAGCTACTAACGATCTGGCGTTGATCAGGGCTCCCTTGATTTGGGGGCTTGCAGTGGTTTTGATAGGTATAGTATGGGGGTAGTCTTGTATTAATTCAGGATTGTCCTGATTAGAGGGACTATGTGGAGGTGTGGGGTTGGAGTTCTCGGATGAGTTAGGTTTTAGGGTAGTTAGGCTAGGCCGGGCAGTCGTGGTTCTTAGTCTCTGTATAGTAGGCATAGAACGGGCGAGGGGCTCATAAAGTTTAGCTAATCTAGCTCTGAGTCCTAAATTCCTGTCAGTGGTAGAGCGGGGGAAGCTGGTAGGTAGCAATGGCTGTAAGTCATTTATATGTAGAGGTGAACTACTAGGTGATTTAATGTTAAGCATAGTCGAGTACATAGTGATAGGTGAGTGAGGTGACATGCTAAGCAGTGCTGTGGTATTTGAAGAGCAGGAGGCAGGCGAACAGGCTGGTGATCAAGGGACACATGCTAAGTACTTATAGCAAATGTATTAGATATATGGGTGGTTGGCCTAACGCTAGGGCAGGTGCTCGGGCCTAGGCCGATGCAGAGTTGGGCTCTCCCTCGACAAAATATGTCATGGTGAATCCTTGAAGGTGGGGTGTGGCAGAGAGGGCTCAGGCCACATAAAATGAGTGGTACTGGCCGAGGAGCAGCAGACAAATTGTGTGACGAGCAGATTCGGGCTGGGCAGTAGCAAGGCAGAAGGCGTAACGCAAGGCAGGGGAGGCGCTAACCACAGTCAAATAAGTAGCGGAGTAGGGTTCAAACTCAATATCGTAATGGCTTGGGATACATGCAGAAGCAATAGCAGAAGGGCAGGCAGAGATAGGGGCACTAACCACCCATTAGCCGTGCTGTACTAGCGTGAGAGATTAAGGATGCACATGGGCAGCACCTGGAGACAAGCTACAAGCAGGTGGCTGAAATACAGTTGAGCGTGCCTAAAATGACTTAGCAAGTTAAGACAGGAAGATGACGCGAAGTGCAGTGAAGGGCAAAACAGCAGATCATCTGTGCTGGCGTAGACAAACCTAAACATGACATGGCGCTAGCGCAGATGCACAAGAGTAGAGCAGTAATGAATTAAGTACATAAGATTGTTCACTAAGCATGATTAGTTTGGCAACAGACTAAAGCTTAACATACCTTCAGACATATAGTATGCGAAAAGTAGAAAGGACAGTGTCAGTAACTTCAGGCAGGGTTATGCGCGCTTTAAGCATTGGAGGGCGCAGTGTTCGAGTAGAAGTGTCCATCCATGAATGTTTAGTCGACTCTGGATGTCGGTAGACGTGTGGAGGGGTCGCAGTCTCCACGAATAGGGATAGTGCGGAGGTTGGTGTGCAGAGTATCGGACCTGTCCTGCGCCGTAGCGCAGGTGTGGACAGGAAGGGGCCTTTGGCTCACAGGCCTTAGGCGACTTGGGATGGCTTCCGCCTCCGGTTTTCCGTGCAGTATAATATGCGGATGTGATGCTGGTTGCTAGGCAACCAATGTAGATGCTGCAGGCGCGTCGTAGATGGCGGCCATCTTACGGCGAGGATTAGCTCCGAAAATCTCGTGGGCGCAATTATGCAAGCTGGTACTGGGGCCTATGCTGCATAAAATCATTGTTTGCTTGCAGTTGTTATTCAATGTTTGTCCTAAGGATATTAATTGGGCATAGGAGTTTGGGCTCTGTATCTTTTGAACTGAAAAGTCTAAGCCCCGTAAACAGTTCCGGCGCCTGATTTGCCGTTAACATTACAACATTACAATCCCGGCGGCCGGGAAGTCAGGTGCTGGTAACTTTTTGTTCCCCATTCCCATTGAGTCCTGCAGGACTCAATGGGAATGGGGAACACGGAAGCACTGCCACCATTAATATAGGTGCCAGTGCTTCCTTGAAAGTCTGTGGGCCCGCCCACCAGACTTGTACTTTGCCGGTCCAGAAACAACGGTGTCGGTAAGCTTACCGGCACTGTGAATTCCGGACCGGCAAAGTTATGATGAGGGCCTATGTCTCTTTGTACCAGCGTCAGCAGACCGGAGTAGGGTCTGCCGTTATTGCCTTTCATGGCTGGATTTAAGTAGCAGTCGTATCCATCGCATATTGAGGTCGATCATAGCCATTTTTCCAGTAGGCATATTATATCATATTTTGCTAACCTCAATTTGTGGTAATTCAGAAGGTGCGCAAACCCTCCGGTGTTCCATGAGGCGATTGTCAATAAGTTCTTTCGTTGGCAGGTTTGGCTCTAGTAGATGGATAGGGGTGCTGGCAAAAGTGCCTTTGCCAGCCATGACAAGTCTTCGGCCCTGTACTCATTTGCTGGTTGGTTCTTTGTTCCAAGGGGTGTAATAGGTTGGGCCGTGGCTTGCATGATGCTGATTCTTAGAGGTATGTAGTTTGATGTTCCCGGGTCTTTGAGTGCCGGTCTTGCGAGGTACATGTCCGGCTCCTCTATGATGATGGGTTTTGGATGGTGATTCCGATTGCTTTTGATTGTTTTTAGTATTGATGCTTTCTGATCTAAGATGTCAAAGCCCAGTCTGGGGAAATCTTCTGCTCGTTCCATGCGTGCCTCTTTCACAAGGCTGGAATGCAGATGTAGAATCACCCAGTCCATTCTTGTTTCATGGCAAACTGTACGATTTTGATGTCTTTGGCAGGTGCGGACTGAGGTCGAGGAGTTTCATCACAGCTCTGCGATTAGGATGAAGGCATTATTTTCTTGGAATATTTGCTCCACCCTGATTAGGTTTGATTTGATCCTTGGGTGGGTATCTCTGTGGGTGTAGTTGTTTACAGCCGGTCTTGTGGTCTTTGCGTAGGTGGAGTGAGTAGGCCAGTTTTTATTGCGCGCTTGCGCTTTTCTTCTAGAGTCAGTCTCCTGGGCTAGAGTTAGTACATAAATTCATTGTTTATGTCAGGCAGTTAAAAGTCTCCCGAGGGGTTTATTTTGGTTTGGAGATCTCCGTCTCTTGTCCTGTTCATGTCTGGCATCGACTAGGTCACTTAAGATGTCTTGATTTATAGAATCATCGAAGATTGGACTCGTTGGTTCAGGATGTAGCACAGATAAGGGGTAGTTGATGGTCTCCACCGTTGGATCTGTTGACATGCACACCTTAGGTTGTAAGGGCCCTCTTTGTTAGCGGGATTCTGATATTTCTGGGGAAGGCACGAGAGCCTTATGATTTGTTTTTTTTATTTGGTGGTACGTTTTTCCTTTTATTTGTTTGAACACAGGGTTGCTTACTCTTTGTGGCTTCACGACTAAAGATTGCAAATTGTTTGGACTTCCAGACAGCATCTGATTGGTTGTTCTCTGGGCCATATTGGATTAAAGACTGTGTTAGAGGGGCAGTGATTATATCCTTTGCTTGTACAATGGTGGTATCGCTGAGAGGAATTGTTGGGCATGAGCCTTCATTACGTAGGGCTCATGCATTGTTTGGGGGCCGCTTTGTCGTTTCTTCTTGTTGCAAAGGGGCTCATCTCTGAGTGTTGGTCCGAGGGGGTAGGGGACGGTTGGTATGGTAGACAGTCTTGTCATCTTTATCATGCGTTCCGCAGGTTTGGAGACCTGGTTCTGCATGTGATTAGGCGACAGGGTTACCTTGAGCATCGGGGGTCATCTCTGTTATTGGGTGGAATTTGTGCATCCATTTGCAGTTTTCCAACATAGCAGTTATCAGTGATGATTTGTCATATTCTTCTTGGCGCACAAGTTTGCTTGATCTGTTTTGCCACATCAGTGACAATTCGGCCTCTTTGTCCAATCTTTCGTATACTTTGGATATTCAAACTTCTAGACCAATCAGTTTGGTGTGGGTCATTGCGAGGAGCGTCGCTTGGCCTTTTAGGGCATCATAGAGGGCTTTGTATAATTTGGTGAACGGAGTGACAGAGATCGTAAAGGTGGGCCGGCCATGATGGTTGCCTGCAGGGCTGCCAGTGACTCTGGTGATAGGTTGTTCATTTCCTTGGTTGCTTCAATTGGGAGGTCTTCTTTCCCCCAAGTAGATCTGGTTGATAGCTAGGGGTTGTGAGGTTTGAGTTAGAGTTGTCAGACTGGCATTTATTTATTTTATTTTTTATTTTATTTCTGTGCATTTTTAAAGTGCTCACACAGCCCGCGGGCATTGAGGCGCTGTTACAGGAATTGTTTTTGTTTTTTAGTTGCGTAATTGTTTATTTTTGTCTTAGTTGCGTATTTATAACGCGCTTAAATACCCAGAGGTTTCTAAGCACGGACCCGGGGATCAAACCTGTGTTGCTTCGTGTCGTCTTGCTTCCAAGGTGAACACGTTGCCGCTGAGCTATCCTCCTGGGGAAAGGGAGGATAGGCTTCCTTTGAGGTAAGTGAGTAAGATGCCTCTACATGTGATATTCTTTCATTGTGGGTTTCGCAGCCTCTTGTTTTGGGCTTTGGGCTGCGAAGGGGTCCATTCAGTTGATTTTTGTTTTGGGTCTAGATCTGTGTTGAGTGGCAGGAGTCCTTTTTGTCTTGAGGTTTTCAGCGGACTCATTTGTTATGTTATGCTCCAGTTTCAGCTCAGAGGTAGCCACTCTTGAGGGCTTTTGTAGGATGCAATCTTTGTTTATAATTCTGCAATGTCGTGTTTTAGCCGCTGTGGTTGGCAGCTTTGGGGGGATTTCATGGTGGGAGGGGAGGGGGAGCTTTCTTGCTGTGGGTCAATCACGAGTGATGTATTTGGAGAGAGCGCAAACAGGTGTTCTAGCGAGGTAGAGAGAGCTTGATCTGGGTTTGTCGCAGGGTCCCCTAACCTGTGGGTCCTGGTAGCAGGTTTGACTGATTGAGTTTTGGTGCTGCTGATCGAGGGATCAAGGAAATCCTAAACAGATCTTTTCATTCTTCATTGGTGCTGAGAAAAAGGCACTAAAACCACAAATAGCCACTGAATCTATGGAAATCCATTGCTGCCAAGCCACTCTTTCAATTGCTGCTGCAGAAGCCCACCAGACATCCTTCCTTTCATCCCCATGACCAAAGACCAGCAACAAGGGTCTACTGCACTGCATCGTGAAGTCAACCAGCTAGAACACTCTCTAGGTGCTGTGGGACTTGGGGTATTTTATCCTTTTGCCATTTGGGGTGTTTCCTATCTTTGGGGTTGTGATTTAACCCTACACTAAGTTGATCTCAACTTACCAGCATGGGCTTTACAGCCAGTGCTTTCTAAAGGTGTATCCCCTTGAGTTGCTGTGATTTCTCTTTTGAACATTGACTATTTAAGAACATTTTTCTAAGAAGAAGAGCATCAGAACCTTCACTTTGTCCATTGACTTTGGCTGTCCTGGCTCCCTTAAGGCGTCCTTCTAAACCTACTTTCTTGTTTAAATGTTGAACGCTTGAATGCTAGGATAATTGACTGCCTGCATCCCTTTGCGATAATCTAACTGTTCTTATAACCTGTCAGTCTGTTCTGATCTAACCCTAATCTTTCCTTCCTTTGAAAACTCAATATTGCAAAGGTGATATTATATAAATGGTATACTGACCCCAAATGACGTCACCTCTGGGTGCTGGAACATGTGTAACATATGAATGACTTATTCACCTGTTTTATTGTTCACTGTTTGAATTGAATCCTAAATTGGGATCAATGTTACAGTTAATTACTGCTTTTTAAAGAATGCTTTCCATATCTTTGTGTGTAAATCAATACATTTTTGTTATATAACTTTAAGTGTTTAATTGGATACTAATAATTAATAATAATAATTCTTTAATGTGATATAGGTTGAAAATAAATTCAAACTTTACACATATTACAATTTACAAACATTCATATCAAATCATGAATATACATAAACATAAATCAACAGCAAGTATAAAAAACAACTAAAAAGGAAAAATTCAACAACTTTCCTTATAAAATGTATACACAATCATACATGAATATTTTTGCATACGACAATTTATGTCTGAGTTGAAATGAGTATAATTAATGGAAGACCACTTCTTATAACAAATAAGGTGCCCAATCAAATCCTTGACGTCCCCAATGCTAAAATAGTTCAAATCAGAGAGCCAGACCTAGTTCAACCTGTTGCCAGACATTATATAATGCAATGAATAAGTGCATAGTGCAGGTGTTGGTGCAATAAAGCCAGAATGACATTTCACATATAGTTAAAGGATCACGCACAAATTCACCCAAATAGTGTAAGATTGTATCCTTCAGTGTCTGGCATTCAGTAAGAAGATGTCTGGCTGTCTATAGATATTCTGGGGATTTACAAAGACGGCATATTCGCCCTTCAGCAGGGATGTTTTCCCAAGCTTCTACAGTATGCAGGGTAGGCAATTGCTCCAATCGGAACAAGATGATGAAGCGTCTAAGCCTTCTAGTGGGACAGAGGTATAGGTAGGCTTGAGGTTTCATGAAATTATACAATCTATATTTCAAGAAATGATAGGTCTTAAGACTGCTTAAATGAGAGAAATTCTCAAGCCAATCCCAAAGGTCCACTTTTTTCCGAGTGCATTTAGAGTTTCCTTAGTGACAGTAGCCCCTCTGTGTGTCCAACCAATGTCTATAAAAAATGTAGTCATGTCTTTATGTAGGGACGAAGTGGTATATTATTTGGTCAATTCCTAATGACTCACAGTCAATAAGGGATTGGGAGAGCTACTTATCATCATCTTAAGGTAGAACCGTGCTCTTCTTTTCAGTACCATCGCTTTCAGTGAGGGAAGGCCCAATTCAAGTCTGATCAGGGCAATCGGAACACCCGGGAGTAGCCCCAGTATTCGTCGCCAAAACTTGCCCTCCATCACTTGAAGCCATGCTAGGTCCAATGTAAGCAGCGACTCAAGGCCATAGATGATCATGGGAGCAAACACTTGAATATATAAATGGCGAGTCCCCCAGAGAGTGAAGCCACCCTGCTTATTATTAAAAGAAGAAATTAATGAGGTGACTTGCATTGCCCTAGTAATGCGACCCTGTCTGCAAAGTAGATAATCGCCATGGGGCTCAATTTCCACTCCTAAATAGCGATATGATGGAGCATAGAGTATGAGGTTTTTCTGTACCATCGGATTCACTCGGGATACTCTTTTTCTGGTAAATGTAAGCACCTTTGTCTTATCTAAATTAATGGTCAAACCATTAATCCTGGCATAGTCCCATAGGATAGAAGCGGAACGCCTAAGGCCGCCTATGGTATTATCAAAAACAACCAAATCATCCACGTATGCTAATACAGCACACGATGCTTCACCAATTTTAGGAGGGCAATTATCAACCTCAGCTAATGCTGCAGGGATGTCGTACACATAAAGCTTGTAAATGAGGGGTGCTGTGACGCAACCCTGCTTTACCCCCCTATTTTGGATCACGTTTCTGGTCATGTTGCCTTCCTGGTTTAATCTGAGGCACGCCGAGGTGTTTTGGTGCAGCAGTCTAAGGTAGTATAATAGACCTGACGGACATCCCAGTGTTTCAAGCTTAGTCCATAGCCTCGCTCGAGGGATGGAATCAAAGGAAGCCTTTAAATCGATATAAAGGGCATACAATGGGAGCTGCCCCCTACTAAGTGCCTGTGTACGTAGTATATCCATGACCAATAGATTATGAGAGGTGGAAAAGTCCCGCCTGAAACCCCATTGAAATCTACTGAGTATTTTGGTGTTTTCTACCCATTTCTGCATCTCACTGAGCAGTAACGAGGCAAAAAGTTTGCCTGTGATATCAAGCATGGACAAAAGCCTATAATTATTAGGGTCAGTACGACTACCTTTTTTAAATATTGGAAAGAGAATGGCTGTTTGCCAGGATCGGGGGATTATCCCCTGTGCTAGGATCTTATTGAAGAGTAGGGAGAACAGGTCAGCCCAAAATAAAGGGTAGTTCTTGATCACTACATTAGCCAGCCCATTATGGCCGGGGGCTCTAGAGGACTTAAGGGCAACTATTTTGTTCAATATTGCCTCTGCTGAAACGTCAAAAGGCAGATGGATGGAGGCCTTCTCCGAAAGTCTACTCAGTCTCCACTTCCCCTGAATTTTGGCCTAATAAGAATTTTACCCATATCTCCTCACTTATTGGGTTAATTAGTGGGCCTTTGACCTTTTCTCTGTTCTCATTTAGGAGTGTCCAGATACTGCGGGAATTTCTAGAGCAAATAGTTTGTACAAGCCGCTGATATCTATTATTTCTCTCTGTTGTCTTTATGTTCTTAATATCAGCTCTATATCGGTTTTTCATTTTTCTTAATTTCTCGCAGTAAAGGACTCCAGGTAAATTCAGAGATTTCAGGCCTCGAATCTCCGTTCTTAACCCTCTCTTGGCATCCCTAATTTCCCTATTATAAGGGAGAATAGTGCCCCCAGTTTTTAGCATATGTCCCTTTTTGACCGTGGCATGCTGACCTGAAAATCCCAATATCCAGTCTTCTATTTCATTTACCGTCATAAGATTGAAATCACAAAAGCCTTCTGAGGCAACATGTTTAAGAGCTTCAGTGGCCGATCTTATGTTCTTCTCAGACCACACTATTCTTGATCCTGTGCAGTTGGCTTGAATGCTACCAATATTCAAGGATGGAGTGGATGGGATCGGAATGCGGATTGTGCAATGCAGCGACGCATGGTCGCTCCATGTGTTAGGCTTGACAAACATATCAACTACTCTAGTCTGCATCTCGGGGCACATAAATATATAATCTAATGTGCTATACGATCATCCATTAGACCAAGTGTGTTTCCAAGGCCGGTCTCCCAGGGTACAGCCATTGATCATCGCAAGATCCCAAGATTCAAATAATTGCCGCCAGCCTAGTCCTTCGTCCTCCCTCTTTCCATGAGTCATCAGACAGCTTGCACTAAGATCAGAATTGGAGGGAATAAGTGCCTCGTCTGTCATATGGAAATTAAAGTCCCCCATAATAACAACAGCGACATTGCCAGTTCTTAACAACCAAGAAGACAGTAGGTCCTGTAATGCCTCTTGTAATGTGTCTCTTGCCGCCGCTCCTGGGGGGTTGTAAAGATTAATAAGAAGAAACCTACCTAAGCCACTTTCATCATGGTATTCAACCTCTACTGCCAAGAGCTGTTCCTCAGCTTTACACTGAATTTTTTGAGACCTGGTAGTATTAACTACCCCCGTGAGTAAACCACCATAGGGGCGACCCTTGCTGCCCCGTTTAGCATGCGATTGGTGTATAACAAAGCCATCTAGCAGTAGGGGGTCCAGTGACCATGTCTCTTGAAGACATATGCAGCTATGTTGAGACAGTAAGTCTGCAGAGCCCTCCGACCTCAGGAGATGGGCAAAACCTCTGCAGTTCCAGGAAAGTAATGAGAAGCAGCAATGTTTCTGTAACTGTTGCGGAAGGGATTCCAACAGTGACTTAAGTACTTGCTGTATTTCGGCCAACGTGGGATTTTCTCCTCTCCCAGATTTAAGCTCATTTTCCGGAGGAGCTGGTGTGACAGTGTCCTCTGAATCGGCAGAAAGATCCTTCTCCTGCGGGTCCACGTAAATATCAATGTCCACTGCTCTCAGTTCTTCTTTATATTTTCTAATCAATTGCGCCGTGGTCAGAAAAGTACAGCGTACGGCAGAGACGTTGGGGTTAGGGCCCGAGAGGGGTTCGATGAATATGAAATCCTCAGATTTTAAGACACGGAGTTGAGGTATATGGTAGAGGCTTGTAACTCAGAACGTGCCAGCCAGGAAGTTTTGTCACTGGGGTACAAATTCTTGATGAAACAGATACGATTCGTATTTATGTCCTTCGCTGTCCTCATCTGGTCCGGCGGTGTGTGCTCGGCAGGTTCATCCATCGCCTGTGTCCCGGGAAGGTGCTCAGGATGTGTAAGAATACTGGATTGAAAATCAAGTTCTGAGTCCACCACTGAGGTTTCATTTAAGTCCACACCAGTGGACTTCTCTTCAGGTATCAACCAGTCTGTTAGAGGGCCTTTTATCATTGCCGCCCGTGAGGCTGCTCTCACCAGTCTTTTCCTGGCTTTTTTTTAGCAAGTTTCTGGTACAGGTCTGAGCCCTGCTGTAGGTGGTTGGGCACACGTTGCGGCTGGCTTATTTTTAAGTGCCTTCTTTGCCAATCTGCGTTGTTTCTGTGAAAGAGGGACCCTAGGACTTTGCTCCAGCTCTTGATCATCTGCCTCCACGTGGGTTTCCTCAGTTAGGATGTTGCTGTTGGATACGGATTGCGCCGCACCCCCCTCCACCACGGTTTCCTGCTCTTCAACCTCCTCAGCTATATGTAGAGCATCGGATAGATTAGCTTCTGCTTCTCGCGGGAGATCCTTCAGATCTAACGCCATAGTGATAGAGTTGGTGTTTGCCAGGATACGTCCCGACATCTGTAGGAGTATCTTAAGGGTAAATTGGAGGGCAGCCACCGATGATTGAAGCTCAGTTATCTGAGTTGAGCTTGGATGTAATCTGATGTTATCTTCCATCTCATTATCCGGCTCATCCTCCATCGACGCCATTGCAAGATTCGGAGAAGCAGATAGGCGTCCACTGCTTCCCACTGCATTATGCACCCCCGCAGCAGTGTTCATGCTATTTTCATTACTTTCACCACTTGTACCGGTGCTGCAGTTTCCTCGATTATGGTGGAATTAGTATCGGGGGGGAGGATTCACAGGGAAGAACTCAGTGATAGCCCCTTGCGCCACCGGTTGAGCATATTTAAGATTCTTCTTGGGTTTACCCCCTTTCTTATGGGTCTCCTTAGGTTCCTTTACAGGTTGAGACTTGGTTTTTCGTAGATTATAGATCGAGTGGGGAGCTCTTCTCCCCCGCTGCATATCTACGTTGTGGCTCACTTTCGTTCAATTATTTATTAATCCAAATAGTGGGGGGCTACCAAGGCAAATGTATTAATAAATACTGGGGTTAATAGGGAGAAATGGTTATTCCCATGTACCACACTGGGGAGATAAATAGGTTTCCCACCATTTTCCGGCACCCCCAAACACCAATGTAGGAGACCAGTGAACTACGAGCCCGGATCAAAGGCCGAAGACCGCAGTCTCCGGGATGTGCTCACTGGTTCCCCTTCTCCTCAGGGTTAGCTCAGGATCGGTTCAGAAGCAATGAACCGTGCTAGGTTGGCGGGGCCACCACCAACTCAAAAGGCCTGGCCGGAGAGTGTTACACTCATCCCCAGCTCAGGGGCCACACCTCCAAGGCACTCGCCCCCCCTCCTGCTCCCTGCTCGCCTCCCCCTCCTGAGGGACAAAGCCTGCAGGGATGCGGGAGCCAAGTGAGTACCAGACGCTATAATGCAGGCTTACTCTAAGCAGAAGCACTGCTCAGCCTATCCGGTCAGAGGCCCGCCCCTTAGGGAGACTCCTCGCTCGGGGGACGCCACGAAACGGCACACCGGTAGCCGGCCACGCAGGGGGCTGGCGCCACAGGGAGCCGCCGTACAGCGGTGCAGCGGGAGAAATATCGCGGCTCAGCTTCCTTATTTTCCTTACTCCTCACAACTTCTCGCCTCGCTCGCAGGACTCGCGGCACTCCCGGATCCAGAATCTGAGGAAAGGACCTCACGTACGTGGGTCTGCGCGGGTTAGTGTGTCAAGCCGCACCTCTCTCCAGTGATTCCGACTGAGGCCGCTTCCGACACTATCCATTAATTGGATACTTGTATTTACTGATTTCATTGTACAGCTCTGCAGCTCACATTACCCCTCTTAAGCCTGTCTGCTCAGTCACTCTACCAACTTGTGTAGTACAGGCTTACATTAAAAGGTGGGTTACCTAATACCAAGGAGATAAGTCTTGTGTAGTCCCACATCGGTTGTACTGCACTAAACAGTAACGTTTTCCTTTTTTGGGGTGAGGGGTAAAATGGGTAGTGTGCATATTTCTCTTAGCTGTAAGACTGGTGTTATCACAACTCGCAGGACAACATAATGTGGACAGTAAGCCAAGGCACAGGAATTGTGATCATCATATTCAGCGGTGCAGTTATTCTGATGCAATTATCATTCTTACACACATTATTAGCAGCATGTTCTCCTGGCACTTGTATTACTTCATTAAAGTGGCACTGGAACTCATATTGGCATTTTTTTTTTAATCCATCTGCAAATGTTGTATTCCGTCCGAATTAATTGACAGCCAGATCGTTATGTGTATTACAAAAACAAATATCTCTTGTTCTGTTTTTCCAGTGGCATGAAACACACATTTTTCTCTGCACAGAAGTACGTTTGGAAGTTACTCTGGCAGATGTTGAAGTCTTGGATTGGTTGATGAGTTCTCTTTATAACATATAACATATTTCTTTTAACCTATGTGTTTGGAAAATGCACATTTTACACAGATTTGTAAAGAATTGCGTGGTTGGGAAGAGGAAATTCCTTTCCAAACTCTCTTCTTTGATGGTAGTTCACTATATACACTTGTTCACAAAGTGGCTTACCTCATTAGTCAGTTGCGTACATGGAAAATAATGGGTGCACGACAGCCAATCGGTTCCACACCTAGAGAATAATAATTAGAGGGAACATTGGCTACTACCATCAAATAATAACGCAGTCCTAGTGGTCTCTTGTTAATATAAAAGGGCCTATACTAAAAAATAAAATATTGCCAAACCTTACCTCTCAATACAACAAAATGTGAAAGGGGTATGAAATGTAAAAAGGAACAGTGTCCAAAATAATATGTCAGAATGGTACTGCAATAAAGTTCCCTTCCACACATTTTCAGCATGGGGTAAGGTAGAGCACTCGGGCTCTATAGCACACTCCTGCTTCTCTTAGCACGAGGAGGCAGTCTCTAAGGCACGGCAAGACCATCTAAGACAGAGGGCCCCATTATGACCCTGGTGGTAGTTGTGCCTGTATACAGGCATGGCTGCCGCCGGAGTCGTTTTTTTCTGGTGCCCTGGAATGGGCAATTACCGGGGTATTACAACCCAGGTGGACCCGGTAATTGCCCATTCCAGATTGTCAGAAAAAATTCTTCCCCATTCCCATTCGAGCCCCATAGGTCTCAATGGGAATGGGGAAACTGGATGCACCGGCACCATCCGTGAATGGTGCCGGTGCCCCCGACGTGTTTGCTCGCGGGTGCCTGTGTGCCTGCCAGGTTTAACCTGGCGGGCACATTGGCCACCCACAAGCACAACTCGTAGTCTGCCAGTCCGGGAACTACAGTACCAGCAAGCTTAACCTTACCATAGTTCCCAGACCGGCAGACTCGTAATGAGGCCCAGAGTCTCTTAACAGCACAAACAGTCTCTCGGTCGAAGAAAGTCTTGTTCAAAAAGATCTAACAACTTAAAGTTCTCTTCCTTTTGCTTGTAGCACACACCGAGTGGATCATCCACCCCGGCGGTCTCCTTCAGCCGTTCTCGGACTCGCTTCGCTTTCAAAGACACAGTAGGCCCCCTTCGTTCAGGCTCAGAACTTCCTTTCACTTATCGTAATGTCCTTTGACTTGAGTGACTTCAATACTATTTTATTTATGTATTTATTTTGCATTTTTAAAGCGCTCACACAGCCCGCGGGCATCGAGGCGCTGTTACAGGAATTGTGTTTTCTTTTAAATTTAGTTGCGTAATTGTTTTTTGTCTTAGTTGCGCATTTATAATGCGCTTAAATACCAAGAGGTTTCTAAGCGCGGACCCGGGGATCGAACCTGTGTTGCTTTGTGTCGTCTTGCTTCCAAGGCTAGCACGTTGTCGCTGAGCTATCCTCCCGGGACTATATGTTTGTACCACTGCGCTCCTCTGGCTCTAACTCTCTCTGTGTAAAGCATTTTACTAAACAGAGGGCAGGTGTTCGTTCGATTTCCTCAGCTGGCTCCCTCCTATGGAACAGTCTCCCCCTGCAGCTTGAGCAGGATCTTGTTAAATTCCAGAAGCTCCTTAAGACTCTCCTCTTTACCACCTCCTTCCCTTTTTCTCTCCCCTGCTAATCCCCCAGTTGATGCAATTTGTGTCCTGGGCCCTTATGCATCTTCAGGGCCCTGACCTCCCTCACCCAATCGGCCCAGCTCCTGTCTATCTCCACTTACACCCTCTTCCGTGGTGGCTCGCACTTAGACCGCCCCCCTTCCCCCTCCATGGCTCCTGGCCGTGTAGCACTAGCACATCATCTGTGGCTCAACCGTGAGCCCAGACTCCACAGCACTGACCCCTGCCTTCTTCCTTGCTGCACTTGCTGCACTTGCATGTTCTAAATACTCACAGGGCATAGTAGGTTCGTCCCGTTTTCCTCTTCCCCACCCAATGCTCCTTATATTTTGAGTTTTTAATGTATTTCCCACTCCTGCTCCCTCCCTGCCCTGTGGGCGCTTTGAAACAGTATTTCTTATTGTATAAGTGCCTAACAAGCAAACAATAAAATAAATAGATGTGTCACTGTCGCAGGCTCCCCTCGACCGGGCAAGGCCTATCTTACATACCCTTGGGTATTACTTGGGATCGAAGACTTTCACTTGTGCTAGGGATTTTTCTTAAACCCTTGCAGGGCCACTTTGATCTTTCTATCCAATTTCAAAAGTTATATTTGCAGTATACCTTCCTGGCAGAGATCCTTCAACTGGGCACCACGTGGTTCCGAACCACTCTACAATGTAGAAAAGGGGGTCTTTCTTTCTGTCTTCCCCAATGTTCCACTTTTATCTGGATCCCCTCACTCGCGGTTTCACCAATCTTTCATCAGTGACACACTCGCCGCTGGCAACCTTTGTTCACCACAGCTCGGCCTTGCACAGGTTCTCTCAACTCACTGACTGCCTGGAGATTCATCTCCCTCGACATGCCACAGCCTCTCTCTCACACTGAATCGGCATCTTGGCTTCGCATTCTTCTTCGGTCTCTCAGGGCTTCTTTTTATGCACTCTGGCTTTCCGCATCGTCTCAGTGTTTGCGACTTCTCCCCAAAAGTTCTTAGGGTTCTCCCTCAGCTGGGCTCGGACCCCTCTGTTTCCACAAAGAACCAGTTTTGGACTTTGAGTTCCAGAATGCATAGTTATGTATTTTCCTCCCACTTCACAGCTCCCCAAAATGCCATCCATGACTTTGGGAACTGGAAGAGTTTCAATGGGGATGTGTATTGAGGTCAGGATCTCACCGCCTGCCCCTCAGATACCTGGGCTCGCCAAGAGACCCCAGCAGCCCTTGGTTTTGCCTCCTGGAGGTACAGTTCCCTCTCTACACTGCAGCCTCATATGTTCAAAGGTCCAGTGTATGGGCGGTTTCCTCCTCCTCCAGGTCTCCCATGGTCTCTGAAACTCACTTGGTCTTCCTCTGGCTTCTCTGCACCTTCCAGCATCCCCAGCTCGCTCCAAATGCTGTTTCTGGCTGCTGCTTTTATACTGCCAGCTAGAGTTGATTGAAGTCAGGTGTTAGCAGTTGTCCCTCCCTGCCTGACCTCATTATCGGGACAACATGGAGACTGGCCATAGGAATCCATTGCCCGTGGATTCCTATGGGTAATCCTCATGATTCTCATCTGCCTCTTCTTCATCCCAGTCCTTGGGTATTTCAATAGAGTAATGGGATTATGGGAATTATGGTGTTCTACAAATAAAGGATAAAGATGTTGTGGATTTTTGTCAGGAAAATGGGTTTGAATGTAGGGTTGTTGAAAAGTGGGTTTTGAGGAAAGAGGGGTAAAACTCATGTTGGAATTTAAGGATGGTCTTTGTTTTCCCTGATGGTTTTGCCTTTTCTTTACAGAAAGGTACTGGGGTATGATGGGACTCTGTTAACAGTATCCCATGTCGGGTAGGGGTGTATCGGAACGGGAGGAATACCATGTCTCACACAAGAGCGTGTCTCCCATAATCCCCAAGGACTCCCTACCCAGGTAATCTTCCATTGCTCGTTTGCCCCCAGGGTTGGGGATCCAAGAGTGATGGCCCTCCCCAGGCACACATGAACAAAGGATCCCTGGTAATAACCTGGGATAAACGCCTCAGGTTTCTCACAGGCGTGAGTCTGTTTTCTCCCAGAGCGTCCGTGTGAAGTGGTGAAGAAGGGAAAGGGGGTGGAGGGTAAGTGTCCCATGTATCCTACCTCATAGCATGGGGTAAAGGTGTTACGGGGAAGGAATACTGCATCTTGCCATCCGGTGTCCCACTCCCCGAACACCCTTCACCCAAGTGATCCTCCCGCACTGGTCCACTACCAGGGTCTGGATCCAAAGGCGATGGCTGTGCCCTGGCCACCTGAGAGAGAGATCCACATGGACTAGCGGGTGAGACACCTTTTGGTTTCTCACAACAGTTATGCACATAGTCTCCTTCTACTTTTCTGCAATGAACTCTTCTGGGTTTATTGTTCTGCACCTCACCACTTCTATAGCTGGGTTGGTTAGTATTACCTCATATCCTGAAGACCTCTGGGTAGTCAGGTCCGATTTTGTTTTCTCCAGTATTGCAAATAATGCATGTTCCACGCACAGAACTACTGGGCACTCCGTGGTTATTTTGGAAGCCTTTTCAATAGCAAATGTAGCTGCTGCAAGTGCCTGCTCACATGGTAATTATCCCTGCATAACTGCATCCAATGACCCACTGTAATATGCGAGTGGCTTGCGTTGCTGACCCTTTTACTGAGTCAGTACTGCTGTCATAACTCTTCCATCTGAATGTGAAAAGGGGTGACATTTTTCCTTGTAATTGGGAGTTGCTAACACTGGTGCATGCGCTAGAACATTTTTCAACTTGTCAAAATTCTCGCCCACTTCGGCCATTCATTTTATTTGTGTTTTGTTTTTCTGTGCTTCTTTTAGTGCTTGCAACAATGGCCTAGAGTATGTGAGTGATCAAAAACCCATGCTCTGCAATAGTTTCAGAAGCTCATAAATTGCTGCACCTCTTACACTGTTTTTGGTCATGGAGACTTGTGTATGACCTCTACTCTTTCTGGTGTTATTTCTCTCACGTCTGCCGACACAATCTGACCCAAGTACACCACTTCTTTGTGACAGTATTGCAATTCGTCAGCTAGCAGTGTCCGTAGTGTCACAGAGTCCTTTCTACACCCTTCTTCTGTTCTGCTGCACATTAAGTCTTCAATGTATTGTATCACTGTGCCCGCAACCTGTAAATTGCTCAGGTCCATTTGTCTCACTCTGTTAAAGATGCTTGGCCCTTCGCAGTATCCCAGAGGCATTCTAGTATGTCCTGTGATAACGTAAAGGTAAATTGCGGAAAAGGTCCAATTATCTGTCTCGAGAGTCCTCAAAGCTACTGAAAGAAATACCAGACGAATATCGGCTATACAGCAAAGAAGAAACCTTTTTTTGCATCTTTACTATTACCAGGAGTGCAAACTGCTGCAAATGCCAAATGGCTCCAGATTGTGCGTTGGGAAGTGATCTAGCTGGCCAATGATGTAGAACAAGTCCTCGACGCAATCAAGATAGAACTGCGCGCAATCAGGCTGATGATGCTGCAGAATCGCTACGTCCTCGACCTCCTCACGGCCATGGAAGGAGGGGTCTCTAAAAATATTGGCGATTCATGTAGCACCTACGTACCTCCTAATGATGTAGAAAACAGGTCCCTCACCAACATAGTAGGCACCCTGCACATTCTCGGCACTCGCATGCAAACAAAAGCTGGCATTAAAGAGACTGATTGGTTTGACAACCTTATTTCTTGGGCACCATCCTAGATGGGGGCTATTGGGAAGATGCTGGTTCCTGTGATTGTGTTTGTGTTGGTGGTGATCAGCACCTGCCAGCTGGGGCTTCGATTCTGTGCCAAAGCAGTGCCTAGCAGTGCAGTGATGATGGTCTCATTTGGGGTATAGGAGGCACCTCGTGGTACAAAACACGCATGGTTGACGTTATGGTTAAGTTGCGCTACTAAAAACCTATGAAAATCAGTGAAAAAACTTTGTTAAAGGGACGTTATGGTTCAAAGTAAAACCGAAAAACCCCTGAAATTCGGCAGTTATGGTAACATAAGCAACCATAACTCGCGCCACCGTGCACTGCCAACACTAACACCCAAGACATCAAAGATGACATCACAAATGTCATTGATGACATCACTGATGACATCACATGGCTGGCTCTCCCTTTTTATCCTTTACTGACATATCGAAGCCACATAGTTTTCTTCAGTAACAGTCAGGAAATAAAAATTGAAAAGGTACTATATCTGTAGATTTAGGGTCAGGTCACATCATATGAAACATATACATAGCGGAAGACACAGGCTTCAAAGAGAGCAATCCTTTCTGTGCATGAAGATAATCATTAGGGTTATCAGCACTTTCTCATAGTTTTATTTTTATTACTCTACCTTCCCTGTATATGTTCATATTTGTATACATTATACTCACTCTCCTTTCCTTTGGGTGCAGTCACATCATGTGATACACACACATATGGTAAGTAGCAGCTTTGAAACAGAGCAATAGTTTCTCTGTATAAAGACAATCAGTTAGGTTATGAACTCTTTCTGCTGTCCCTGTATATACTCATATTTGTATGTGTTGTTGTCTCTTTGTGTTTTGTCTGTAATAATTATGTATTAAATGGGTTTTATTATCTACTTTTTACATGTTTCACAGTACGCAAAACTCTAATAAGAAAGCAGTTATCATTTCAGTATTCAACATGGCAAGATTATGAATATGGCACCTTCATTATATATGCTGCACACACTGCCTATATTTCTGCATCAGTAGCTTAGTATACTGGATAGAACTTCATAATAGAATGCTATTTATATCAATGCATAGCTTAATGCACTAATTAGCTCATGATATTTATCCCAATGATCCTTGACAGTTTTTGGTCAGCATTATAAGAATCCCTTGTACAGAGTTTTTATGAAAAGTAAATGCACATGCGATGTCATCAGTGATGTCATCAATGACATTTGTGATGTAATCTTTGATGTCCTGGGTGTTAGTGTTAGCAGTGCACGGTGGCACGAGTTATGGTTGCTTATGTTACCATAACTGCCGAATTTCAGGGGTTTTTCGGTTTTACTTTGAACCATAACGTCCCTTTAACAAAGTTTTTTTACTGAATTTCATAGGTTTTTAGTAGCACAACTTAACCATAATATCCCTGACTTCATATACATGGAACATAGAACATACTAACCCCCTCGTAGTGATTTTCATGTCCGCGGACTACCGCCATGTGCGCGGACATATCGAAAATCTGAGCGTGGTGAATGTAAATTTAAATAGTGTGCCCCATTTCCCCTTTGAATTTGGCTCTGAAAAGAGCCGTTTTTTTTGTTTTTTTTACAGATGCTTGACAGACACCTGTTATTTTGTATTTTTTTTCTTGTTTTTTTTCTTACTTTACTCCTAAAATCTACACATCACCTTCTCCAAAGCAACCCTTACATTCCAAAATAGAAAGGCATTTCCCGTAAAAGATAAAGAAATGCCATCTTCTTTAAAATTAACAGCATTACTGGCATCAATATTCTCATTATTACAAAAGAACATACCAGCTCTAAGCATGAAGGCACACATGCCTCGGTTGATGACACACCTAGCAATGTTTTGCTGAGGACAAAAAACTGAACTATTGTCCCATATTGCCTTAGGTAGTAATCCAGAAAAAATTACTTTCGCATTTGGAAGGATCTTCATTACGGCTTGAACCAAGCGTTCCAAATCAGCCAACAAAGTAGGGGCACTGACGTTGCCCAAATGGAAAGCACCATAGTGCAAAACTACCACATGCGGACTGTTCATCGTGGCCATATCCTCACAAACTTGTACAATTCCCTGTACATTGCAATCAGGCAAAGTGCTCCAAACCACCTCCACTCCTTTCACATCAAAGTTCTTTGCAACATGCCTGCATTGAGCGTACTGTTGTAAACCATACACAAACATATCACCAAGCACCAACACCCTGACTTTCTCTACTTCTGCCATCTTCACCACACAGTCTCTTTCAATACAAATCCACAACCTCGACATCTGATTGGCTGATCCGTACAGTCTTCTTTCCAAGTTGGATTTCCTGGAAAAACCTGGATGTAGCGCGCCCTGTCCACGAACATCCGCGGTGTCCGTGGACGGCGTCCACTTTACTCTCTGTGCCATTCCCTCATTGCATACAGCTAAGCAATCACACAATACGAATAACGTCCTCAGAACACCCCCATTTTGTGAATTTTCGAACATTTCCGGACAATTATCATTTCATTATTCAACATATTAACATTACAAATATTATACTTTCATCTTGTACTCTGCACACAATGCTATGTTTCTCCATTAGTAGCTCAGTATACTAGATAGAATCCCATAATACAATGCTATTTATATCAATGCATTGTTCAAAGCACTAATAACGGTATGATATTTATTGCAATATCCTTGACACTTTTTTCGCAACATTATAATAAAAATCCCTAGTACACAAATTCCATGAAAAGTACATACACATGTGATGTCATCAGTGATTTCATCAATGACATTTGCGATGTCATCTTTTATCTCCTGGGTGTTAGTCTTAGCAGTGCACGGTGGTGGCGCGAGTTATTTTTCATGCTTACCATAACTTGCGGTTTTCAGAGGTCTTTCGGCTGTACTTGGAACCATAACGTCCCTTAAACAAACTTTTTTTAATATCACGCAAACAATATACAAACATGGCGTGCAAAAACCAACTTCTACAGATGGCTTTACACAGAATGTTGCAAAGTAAGAATTTATGCTCGTTCACAGTGAAGGTCAGCTGCTTCCATTTTTTTCTCGGGCCCCGGAGAGGCTCACGAAGCGGACTATAAGGTTGTATTGTGTTTTGACCTCGACAGACAGAGATTGTGATGAAAGACTTCTCTTGAAGGAGTGTTGCTAAAACGTAAGAAAAGATAAAGATGAAATTTCTGAAACGAAACCACTTTTATATATTATATCACTATGCGAAAGATCGTTCGCACACGCGGAGTCGTATTTTGGGACTGCACCACTCGTAGACAATGGAAATTGCAATTGTACTGTAAGTAACCCTTTAGATTATTTTATACCAAATATAATTACAATAGCGTAGCATTAAAGACCGCTCAAGTTGAACTTGTTCGTTGAAAGTGGTATAATGTTTTCTACCGCGCACTATCACCGCCAAATTGATCCCCTGTCGTTTAGAGGGCTCTGAAAAAGGCAGACGACACAGGGTGGGTTAATAGAAATAATTTAACTGGTCTATAGGCGGTCAAGCGCTCTACTCGCTGTGCCACTTCACTGTAGCCTGTCAAGTGGCACAGCGAGTACAACGCTCGCTTTGACATCCGTGCACAGCTTGCTAACGCAAGTTCGAATCCCGGCAAGGCCAAACTCAGCCTTTCATCCTTCCGTGGTCGATAAATGAGCACCACACACCGTGGTTAATAATAAGCACCGCTTAGATACCTCACGGTTCTTAGCGCTATATGAATGGGAAAATATTATTATTTTATTATTAACATACTCCGTTGCACTATCTTCGATAGCAAATAGTTTCACGCCCTAATAAATAAAATGATAATTTTTAATGAAGATCGGCTGGTGAGACTAATTTGTTTTTTAAAACAGGTATGTGGCCCCATTTTGCCTATGTCACGATTTACAGACTCCAGCGGATGGGGTCTTCAACTGCCAGGTGCAGGTCCAAATATCCAACTTCATGACCCTCACCATTTTATGGGACAATCGCCAGGGATGCCCTTACGCAGTACTAGCGGCTACAAACAACATACCAACCAATAGGGTGGTCTAATGGCTCGTTGTTGGAGCAACCTTCCGATTATCAGAGCGACCATTTACTGCTTTTATCATAAACCACCAGCCTATCTACCGCAAAGGAACAACACGTGGCTCCAAATAAACTTTTGCTGATCGACAGCAGAGACAATAGCAAATCGCTGAATATTCACTAAACATTTCATGTGAAATAAATGTACTTTACCAAATGTACAATCCTGCTGTTTACTTTTAAACCACAGTTTCATATTCCGAATTGTGGCGCACTGAGTTGTAAGCTGATCTAACACCCTCTGTACCGCAAAGGAACATCGCGTGCCTCAACATGAACTTTTGCGGATCGACAACAAAGACAAATGCAAATTGCTGAATATTCTCTAAACATTTGATGTCAAATAAATGTACTTTACAAAATTTACAATCTTGCTGTTTGCTTTTAAATCACTGTTTCATATTCCGAATTGTGGCACGCTGTGTTGTGACATAATATGTGTTGTCTTCCGGGTTCTGTGTAAAGTCACTTAGGACTGCAGAGAACTGGGCGCGTTTGATGATGCACCCTGTAACGTCACGGAGAGAGGCGTGGAATATGAATGCTTTGATAATATCAGGTTTAGGGGCGGGAGATATGATTTAGTGTCGCAAAAGCAAGTCAGCCAGGTCAATAGCGCCAGTCATAGGATTATCACATAATGTCGGCGCACACCAGCCGGATTTATTGTTTCTTTAGTGGACAAAAAGTCGGTTGACGCCCATAGGAAATTGTACTATTAGCGGACAAAAGGAGTGGTCTTAAAACACTTTCACCCTGACAACGAACAATACAAACAACGTTCTCAGAACACCCCCATTTTGTGTAATTGCAACCATTTCGGGACACGGCGAGTGTTCTTAGAACACATTCAACTAGACAGATTACAATACGGACAGCGTCCTGAGGACACCCCCAGTTTGTGTATTTACGAACAATTAAGTACACCGCGAGTGTTCATAGCTCATTTTTACCTTCCTTGCGAACAAAAATGACACATACTCCGTCCTCTAAACACCCCACCATTTAGTTTATTTACAAAATGTCAGAACAGCCGTGTTCTCCGCGGACAAATCGAATGCAACAAAAACGTCTAGCACATAAAAAAACAAAACATTGAACCTATCTCATACTCCCCCACCCTCCCCAAACACTCTTACACACCAACACACGGCACTAAATACAATTTTTTATCCACGTTTCACTGTGCTGTACGCGGTCGACGGCGAATACAAGATGGCGGGCGCCACAGAAAATCTGACGCGCTCCAAGCCCCTGGCCGTCCAATCAGCGAACACGTCGCATGTCCGCAGACATGACGCAAGGCCATGGGCCAATCGGGGTGCTGTCCGCGGAGCGAACAGGGAAGTCCGTCCGCGAAGCGAACACATATATCACAAATTTTTTTGCCTTACATTTTGGTCATTTTAAAAAAAACTACTGGACGGATTTACACCAAATTTACAAAAGCACGCTTTAGGGACCAGGCAGCCGCTCCTGCCGTAAATTTGGTGTAAATCCGTCCAGCGGTTCGGGCTGTAGCCGTGCGCAAAGTTTTTTCCCATTCAGTCTAAGGGAAAAAAAAAGTTTTGGGACCACCCCTATAACTTTTTCCCCCCTGGACGAATCCTCACCAAACTTTGCAAAAAAATTCAGAGTGGGCCATATGCTTGCAAAGTTTGGTGAGGATTCGTCCAGGGGGAGCGAAGTTATAAGCCGCCCAAAAAGTGTTCTTCCTATGGAAACAGCAACTTAACCATAACTACACAGCCACTACTGTGGCTGTGTAATGACCTGTACTCCCGAGAAATATGCACAAGCAGGAGAAAGTGTACGGTCCGTCTGTAAAGCATGGGTACCAAAGGATGGGTCTCTGTCATACTTGGAAGCTGAAAGATTTGAAAGGGAAAGAAGGATAAAGGAAGATGAGCAGATTCCACAGGAGTTTGTTAATGTAGTATTAACGAAAGGGGGGAATGTTGGGCAGGGGGGATGTTCATCCCAGACCCCCAAGTGCTTTCGAATGCGACCAAGGCCAGGGAGTATGCAGTGTAGGGAAGGCATGGTATCACAAGTATAACACTGACACAATGGATACAATTTGTAAAACATTTATTGAAAATGTTGGGGTCGGAGAAACTCCTAATTTGCCCTATAACTAAGATGGGAGTAGTCTCGACCATCAAACGATAAACAAAGCAGTACTAGTGGTATCAGTCAAATCAAAATGGCCTATGCTAGCAAAACCTAATGCTTGCCCTATTTTATCTCTTGTAGAAAAATTGTAAAAGGAGAAATGTATGCAAAAAGAAAAATCAGTGTTCAAAAGAATAAAGGTAGTTGAACCAGCTCTCCTCCTCACGTTACACCTCTCAGAGTAAGGCTGTCCCTGTAGGCAGGATGACACATTCTGGCTTGGTTTATAACACTCCTAAGCAGTTCCAAACTGTGGATTGAGGCCCGCCTGGCCTTCCACGAGACCTTTTATTGACTTTACAAAATTATATTTCCAACCTAAAGTTAGCGAAGGTCCCCCTCTGCTGGGTTCAGACCTTACAGCACACAGTTCATAAAGGTTCCCCTGTGACAAATCAACTTCCGGGGGAACCAGTGGTCCAGGGATGAATATCGGTTTCTAAACCATCAGTCAATCCCACACCTCTAGTGTACAAGAAGGGTTCCGAATATATTGAAATATTAGTGAATTATAAGACCTTCGTGTCGAATTTTGGCAATGTGGGCGGAACACTGCAGAAATACAATCACCCAATAATGAAAGGGACTGTCCAGTCATAGTTGTATAAAAATATCTACTTTATTATTGCTCCAACAGACAGTTCTAGCACACTACAATTACAACCCACACTGTAAAGGAACACAGGGGACAGACAGTTTCAGAAAGGAAAGGGATGCACTCTGGATACTGAACGGAGGGTAGTTGGTAAAGCAATCAGTCTTACTGTTCAAGGTTATTTCGTTTCAACACAAAAGGGGCAAAGGGTCATAACTGTCTTTAGGGGCCTTCAGAGAAGGACTAGGGGGGCAGAACCACAATGTACCTGGTGCTGAAGAAGTTCTTGGTGCTCAACAGCGTTGAGGCGGTTCTGGTGCACTTTGCAGCCTGTGAGACAGAGTTATTGGCAGGAGACAGCTGTGGGTACCAAGCGGTAGGCAGTTCAGCAAGTGAGGCTGGACGGATGTCTGCAGGCTGTCCGGCGCTGCGGCTCGGGTCCAAGAATTGTTGTTTCTGTGCTGGTTGGCGGATCTGGAATGCTGGTTGAGCGTTTCGGACGGCTGTGGCGACTGCAGCGTGACCACAGTCAGCGGTGCAGCCGGATGCGGTTTGAGGACTCGGCTGTCTCGAAATTGTCCTTAAAAAGATGGACTCTGGATGATGCTCATGTGGCACTCCTCTTAGCTTCTTTGCAGGGCTCGTGTCCTTTCAAGGCGGCTGGCCGAAAGCTCAGGAGGGTGTTGGCAGACAACGGCCTTGTCCTTTGTCCAGCGACTCTCCGGCACTTCCCGCCTAGGAAGCTTGGGGTCATAACATAGCGGGACACTGTGTGTGCTGGCTTGGTTCTGGAGCTGCTGGACTGGTCCTCTGAGTCAGGTTTCTCCCTCTGTTCCCTGGGAGATGTTTAGGGATGGATTTTGCTAGTCTCTTGCAACTTCTGGCCTTCTTTCACTGGCAGAAGATGTAAGGTAGACTGTACCGTCAGCTTGTGTCCAAATGAGTCCTTCTCAATCCTTGCAAAGTCTTCAGATGATCTGATCAGTGAGCGGCTCAGCCCTCTTTTAAAGCCAAACGGGGCCCAGGATTTGGTGTTGGCCAAGCCTAACATAATTGAGCCAATCCTGGGTCTCCACCAACAATCTTCAGTGATGCTTCAGGTCAGAACCAGGGCGCATGGCAACAGACAGGGGAAATATGACAACAGATACGTCAGAAGTCCCACCAATCTTCTAGTCTGCTGTACATCAAAGGGTCTCCCTAATTAACTGAGCCCTATGCAGCGCTTGACCACAACATGGGCCTCCTTTGAAGTATGGGGTTGCAGTCACACTTTCGTCTCCTTCAATTCACATACATCCCTGCTCTGAAAGGAGTGGTTCCAGACAGGACATTCACTGTCCTTTCCTACCAACACAGTTCACAAAGGTCTCCCTCTGCCTGGCTGAGACCTCTCACATCACAGTTCAACACAAACTTGCAGAGGGCTCCCTTCCCCAAGTTTATTGTACTTTGGGTCTCCCTCAATCGGGCTGGGACCCCTTTCGAAGACTTTCAAATGTGCGTTTCGCTTTTACCAGACCACCGCAGCGCCACTTCGACTCAGTTACTTTCAACACAAACCTGCTTTCACTGACTGATTTATAACTTCAAAACAATGGACCTTTCACAGAGACTTTAGACTGGGCTACTTCCTTTTGCCTGACCACTCCGTTACTTAGTATCGCTGATCTCACAGCAGTTTTTTTACTTCAAAGTACATTCACAGGTCTGCCTTTCATTGCATCTCATCCACACGCATGCAGCCTTCACTTGTGATATGTTGCTACTTCATTCGCTTTAACACACACCGGTCTCTCAGGTCGCTTGCCAACTCACCAACTGTGTGCGCTTCTTTCTTGTTTTGCTATTTTCAATTCACGGGTCAAAGTTGGTACCACAGGCTCTGCCTCGCCTCCCCAACTCTGTCGCTTACCCGGCAGGTTCGCTGGAGTCCTTTGAACACAATCCAATTTTCACCTATGTGATCTGGCCTTCTCCACGTGTCTTTCGCAGCTTGTCGGAGGCAACAACCTCCAGTAGTGAACCCTTGGGGTTTCCGGCCCATTGCTCTCAACCATTGGTCTGTTGCTCTGCTCCAGTAGGTGTGCCCTCATCCCGGATGTTCTGCTTGTTTTCCTCCTTCCTCAGATTGTATCGTTGCCTTTTAGTCGTGTGAGGAGTGCTAACTGGTATAAAATGTATGCACTTAGTGTAAAGTGCCTGACTTTGCCTAACCCATTTAACGGGACATGTCCTCCAGTACGATGTGAGAGAGTTAGCCTGGTTGCTCTGTCATCCTCAGCCCAGTGTTTGTGAAAATGGGGTGGGGGGAGTTGGGACTTCGGAAAATCCTATAAAATAGGATGGGGTATTTGTACAGCGCTTTGGCATAAGGCGCTTTATAAATCAATAAAATACAATACAATACAATACAACAAAAAAGGGGGGAATATCATGTCTCACCATTGGCTTCCTCACGCCCACTCCCTGGAGACCCCTCACCCAGGTGATCCTCCTGCACTGGTCCACCCCCAGGGTCTAGATCCAAAGGCGATGGCGTTCCCTGGCCACCTGAGAGAAAGATCCCTGGGATCTAGCAGGTGAGACACCTGCTGGATTCTCACAGCAGTAGAGCAGTAGGAGTTCGGGGAGACAAAATCGGGAAAGGGTTGTCGACAGGGGCTATGACTCAGGGAGGGTGGTACATGTTTTAGCTTCAGCGCACATTGGGAAGTAAACGCCATTTTAGATAGTAGCTATATTGAAATTGAGCCCAAGCCACACACATGGAAAAAAAAGTGTATGCATGCGACAATGGGGAATAAGTTGTAGCATGGGCGCCGGTGAGCTGCAGATATTCATAAACCTTTAATTGTCTAATGTTTCCAGCATTTGTATTCCAGAAGGACTGCGCACTGCAAGGCCACAAGGTGGTTGAGAGCTCTCTGCGAAACGCGATCCCACGAAAAGGAGGGCACGAACCTCCAACCTCCCCTGTCCCAGCTCTAAGTAATAGCACCCAGTTGCCCCCATCCCAGAACCTCTGGCATTCCAAGGTACTAGTCAGTCCCAGACCACCGACCAAAAAACGGTTACATTTCCAATAGATCAGAAAGCAGGGACCAGTTTCCTTCACCATAGGTCACGTGATTTGTGCTGTGAGGTGCCGCCGGGAGGGTCAAAACAACATAGCCAAAATGAGAGTAGGGCACTTTGGATGTGCGCCGGCGTTTCTGTAATCTAGATAGTGTGTTGGATGATATGACTTCAAAGTATCCTCTTTACCCTTGTCTGCAGTACCAAGTGCACATTATGTTAGAGCATCTATTGTTTTTCTTCACATAATTACCAATTAGACATAGATTCATGCCTGATGACATGAAAGGAGGAACCCATGTGGTAGAAGATTTACAGATGGGGCTGTAACCTATGGCCTGGCATCCCTTATGGAGCCAGATAGTCTATGCATAGGGTCTCACCAACCAGCCAGTCGGATTTGTACCTTATGTAATTTCTTCAGTGATATCCATGTGTGCCTTCATAAGGTACTGCTCGTACTAACTTTGCCAGAACGTTCTGTGGCAGTGGCGTGCTTTGCTGGTGCATTTCTATTTTTGTGAAAATTAAACTTTGTTCTACACAGTCCGTGAGGGATTCTGGGACATGTAGTACATTTTTAAGAATTTTGATTTTCTTACTTCTTTAAACAGTTTAAACATGTTTTTCCTTCCTTGATGTTATTGGAAGAGAAATTATAGGGTTCAACTTTTTTAGACACAGATGGGATAGGAGAAGTCAAATGTTCGTCGTTTCTTTTGGTATACCTTTGGCATTGTGGAGGATGTAGATTTCTAGTGGCTTAAAAAACTGGTTCTGGGTACAACACTATGTTGAATCACTTCTTTGGACTGTACCCTTCCATCCTTACTAAGAGGCCGAGATGTATCAAAAATGCAATAATCCAATTCCTCCTCTAAGTCTGCTATCCTGCAGATTTGGAAATCTCTAAAATGTCCCCTTAGTTGGAAAGATGCTTGTGGAGCTGGTGCCTGCTGGAGGGACCTGTGACAACGTCGGCAGCCTCTACCTCAAAAAGATTGTTCTCGAGGGTTGTGACTGGGACCAGGTAAATTATGTAATTCTTCTGCTGAGTTGCTGGAAGAGGTTTCCGAAACGGTAACCCATGTTTTCTTTCCAGTTGGAAAGTTTTGGCCTTGATTACATTTCCAATTCTGTTGGAAGACAAAATCCTCTGACAGAAAAGGATACACACTTTCTTTTCTGATGTTAGCAATATTTCATGACCCCATTTCAGATCAGGTTTCCCAACTAATGCAGGTCTCCTGATCATTTACAGGCCCTTTCGAATTGTGCAGCCTCAATTGACTGTGAGTATGGCTTGAAATATTTTGTAGTACTTAACGCATCTTGGCCTCAGCCTTTTAACTTATACACCCCCAATATGTTTTTTTCCAGGATGTATCCGTTTCCCTGTGTGAGAAACCTGAAGGTGTCTCACCCGCCAGTCCCAGGAGATTGGTCGTCCAGGTGACCAGGAGAAGGCCTTCGCTATTGGATCCAGTTCCTGGGGGTGAATAGTGGGGGAGGATCACCTGGGCGAGGGGTCTTCAGGCAGTGGAAGTGGGATACCGAGAGTTGACACACAGTATCCCCTTCCCTGTAACACCTTTTGCCCATCCTACCCTGTTGGATATTTAGAAGCTCTACGCCCCTCCCCCTTTTCCCACATAAACACTTTCTTACACAGTAACAGACAATGGACTAACACCAGACCCGTTTACCTGATATGTCCCAACACATGGATCAGGCAATTGACAGTAACCACATGCACTTGACAGCCCTTTTCCTTCCCCACAGAGATAAAAGGTGGAGCATGAAAGCACACTTCGACAAGGCCTAACGCACAAAGGATACATAGAGCTACAGCAAATCGGCAGTTCAAATGGAGAACAAAGGCGTGAGAACTGGAAGGATGACAAAGGGGGGAATTACCCTTGCCCTTTGCAACTCAAACCCGCAAAGCCTCCGAAAGGGAAATCGATAGATCGGGAGTTACTGCCGGCATGCGAAGCAGCAGATGTCAACGGTACATGGGGGCCTCACCATTGAAAACACAGGCGGAGAGGTAAACTGGCTACCATGGTACTATCCTCGACTCCAGAGATCAAAGAAGCGAACAGGTTCAGCACATCCGGTGAGTCGGAGGACGCTGATAGAAAACCGAACTAGCAACATTTTGAATGCAGGGAAATTGAAATGGAAAGGACTTGTGTGTTTGAGCTTTAAAGCAAGCACAGTTGAGGTCCAGGTGCAGAGGGGTCCAGCACCACATGGGCGGTCATTCAGAAGACTTTGACCGAGACCTGTTTGGAAACTACAAGAACCAGAAGACCATAGGAAGGGGTGGCGAGAGGCGTTGAGTGGTCCTACAAGGGTCACGTCAAATCCGTTGTACAATCGAAAGTCTCTGACCCGTTGCCAGAGGAAAGCTGAGGGAAAGGAACCCCGCTTTCTGATAAGATTGTGAACTGTGGAATGAGGCAAGTGTAATCCCGACTGAGGGTTGCCGAAAGAAAGCTAGGAGAAGGAAAACTAGTGAACCCAACAGCAGGAGGTACAAACTACAAAGAGGATCCGAGCCCGGCGGAGGGAGATCCTGCGGGCGAAGAGCAATCGCCCAAGGTGCAAGGTCACAGAGAGAAATGTTGTTTGTTTGTCGTTGTCAACCAGCAGGCCTTCTAAGGAAAGAGACTTTGTCAGGAAAGGGACTTAGGCCCTCATTACGAGATGGGCGGTAGCCATGGTGATATTAGCACCATGGCTGCCTCCAATACCGTGTCCGAGTCCGGTCTGGTTCAATGGGGACTTACCGGGTCATTCCGACCCTGGAGGAACCGGTAAGTCCCCATTGAACCAACCATTTCCCATTCCCATTTGAGCCGCCATAGGGCTCAATGGGAATGGGGAAGGCGCTAATAATGGGCCCGTGAATAACAGGCCCGTTATTAGCGCCCTGGTCCTTTAGCGGGACCCGTAAAGGACGTCTGGTCAGACCACACGTTCTTTGCGGCTCCCGCTAAGGGACCTCGGAATTGGGCGGTAAGGGATTACCGGCACCGGTCCCCTTACCGGTGACGGTAATCCCTTACCGCCCAACTCATAATGACCCCCTTAGCCTCTGAAGGTTTTGATATCATTGAAATGGAACTGTGAAGCTCGTGCTGGTGAGGCCTAGGAGTGTGCTGTGCTCAGAAGTCTTGCCTTGTCCCGTGCTTAAAACGTGGGGGGAGACCAGCCATACTATCCTGACTTTTCTTTTGGGGCACACTTCTTCTTTCTTTTCTTGTGAATATTATCCCACACTCTTTTTGTAATTTAGCAGTAAGGATTGCCAATAGTGTTTTTGTTTTTTTTTTACTATAGGCCCTTTTTATTTGACCAGACGCCACTAGCACTGCCTTATTATTTGATGGTTGTAGCTTGCTCCCATCTTAGATTTAGGTTTAGATTAGGCGTTTATCGCACCCATTATAAAGTTCAATAAACGCCCTTGAACTGTGATAACTTGTGTCTGTCTTTACTGTTGCCACCATGAGTTCCTTACACCTGATGAAGACGTCTGGAATTTAATTCATCACGCCGCAAACAGATGGTGTTATGGAAGTAGCCGGAGGATATATATAACAATTTATTAATTAAGTCCTCCCTTTGGCTACATGTATTTTTTTATTAATGTATTAATTGGTTTAAATGTAATATTAAATCTTAAAGGTATTTATACCGCGCACCATCACCAACGGAATTGGTCCCCATGCGCTAGGGCGGGACTGTAAAGAAGGCAGCGGGTTAGGTTAGTCGGGTAAAGAGGGACCAGGAAAGTGAGAGAAGTGGTGTGCTGCTGGCGGCTTCAGTTCAGTTTTCACTGTGCGCTGAGCTTTGGTGTGAGTATCAGACCGATGCAAGATCTTGTGTGCTGTTGGTGTGGTTTATGTGTTTGATTGTTTTTGGGGTGTGGTGAAGTGTGTGGGGTTTGCTGAGCGGGAAGATGGTTGTGTGGATTTTCGGCTGAATTAGGTATGCAGAGATTTTAGTTTAGGGTTAGTGGGTTATATATCCTAGTTCTTACAGATCTTGTTCTATGTAACCAGTTGTCCTGTATGTAGGCTTAATTTCCACTTTTCTTTCTTGTCCATCTAATTGTTATGAGAGATGGCCTGGCGCGTTCCCAGCTGTGTTGTATTTGAATATAGTGTAATGGGATGGGGTGTATCTAGTCCCCCCACTCCCATCTGGTATTGGTGCTGTAATTAGCAGTCACCTACTCCCTTGCTATCTATTTCTGTCGGTGGTCTATTGGTGCTTGTGTGTAATTTGGAGGCCAGGGTGCTATTGATTAATAGTCCTTTCCTTCTGTCCCGATCTAGCTGTCTTTAATCCAGTTTAGTTAGGCAATTCTTTAATCCAGTTTAGTTAGGCAGTTGTGGTTGCGATCATTTACATAACTCCCTGTTTGCTTTAGTTAGTCCATATGTGCAGTAAATTGTCGAGTGGATTGTGTGCATGTGGTGTATCTGGATGTAATGTGTGTGAGGTTGAATGATTTGTCGCTTAATTTGTATATATATTTTGTTGTCATTGTATGTACTTTTCAACTTTGTCCTCCACATGAATTGTAAAACAAATGGTGTATTTCTTATTTAGTATCCTACTGTTGGACAGCATTTATTGTTCCAGGTTGAAATTTCAATTTACCTTTATATCTTCTAGAGCTAGCACAAGTCCCATTTAGAACACATATTGTTCCCATTCTAGAGCCCAGTGTTATTCCATGGGACAAAGATGCATGGAAAGGCTTGTTGTTGTAGGGCAAAATAGCTGTCAAAAAGAGCACATCACAAGTGCCCTACGTCATCTTTGTTGAATCCCAATTCAACAAAGATGACGTAGGGTATGGAGTCAGTGTTCCCCGGCCGATGATGACTCAGAGACCGGTTTGACTCCGCTGGAGTGTGGCATGGCAAAACTGATGCTATGGTATATCCCTGATTTGGTGACTTGCAAATGTTTGAATGTTCGGTATCCTGGACAGTGACCAAGTAGTGGCTCAGCAGCTTGCAAGTATGTAGATCAAGGTTTCCTCCAAGCTTCAGAAGATGAGCAGTTGTAGGTTGCAGATACTGCCCATTGCCAGTGCTTTTGGGAGATGTGTTGCTCTGGCCACACAATGAGCTGTGCAGGGTCCTGCAGGTGCTTTTCAAGAACAAGGAGTCCTGCGGGTAAGTAATGCAGCTGGTCCCCTGCAGTTAAGGGACGAGAGTGCTGGTTCTCTTCCCTGGGGTCATTTGAAGAATCCAGAATCGCATATGTTATGTTATGTTAAGGAAACTTAATAAAGTGCACTACACCCGAGGGCATCTTGGCGCTGACGTGAGGTTGGAGAGCAGTAACATAATCACGACTGAAAAACCGTATTAAAAAAGAGTAGTTTTAAGAAGTCGGCGGAAGGCGAGATGATCCGCAGTAGCACGTAGAGCAAGTGGAAGGTCATTCCAAGACCGTGCAGCCACCACAGAAAAGGCACGGCCACCCTTGCGCGACAGACGGTAGTGAGGGACAGCTACTAGAAGCACAGATTGAGATCTCAACAAGCAGGTTGCGATGTATTGAACAAATTTGGACTGAAGATACTCAGTACCCATGCCATAGAAGGCACGGTGCACCAGGCTCATGGATTT
This sequence comes from Ambystoma mexicanum, assembly GCF_040938575.1. Lineage (NCBI taxonomy): Eukaryota > Metazoa > Chordata > Amphibia > Caudata > Ambystomatidae > Ambystoma > Ambystoma mexicanum. The sequence goes on from NC_090921.1 coordinate 313,122,046, forward strand.
ATACTGGATCCGGCTGACCACAGGAAGCCAGTGCAGTTTCCTCAGTAGAGGTGAAAGATGGGATCTAAAAGAGGCGCGAAGTATAGAGCGGACATCCGCATTTTGCAATAATTGGAACCTGTTTATCAGATAACGTGTTTGGGCCAAATAGAGGGAGTTGCAATATTCAAGGGAACTAAGGACCAGCGCAGCCACCACAGGTGCCTGACATTTGGCGGGAATGAAGGGCAGGACTTTCCGCAAAATGCAGAGTTTGAAACGCACGGACCAACATACACTAGTTACCTGGTCATCAAGGGCAAGAGAAGCAGAGATTTTTACTCCCAGGTTCCGGACTGATTGGACCGGAAGGGGGAGAGGGCCCAAACTCGATAGGCAGAATTGCGAGGTCCAGAAATGTTGGGGAGATGTAGTACCCACAACCAGGACCTTGGTCTTACTGCCTAGAGCCTAGTAGTGCTTCCCAGTCTGTTGCAGGTTCAGGGACGATGCAATAGCAGGGTTTCCAAGTGTCTCACAGGAATGTTCCTCTTAAGTTGGACAAATCCCAGTTATTGACAAAGGTATGGTGCTGCTTTGGGAGATGGGTGAACATCCAGCTTCCACCTAAATTCACTGGACCCACCATTCAAACATTTGGCGACCACCAAATTAGGGATGGTCACCACATTCAAACCTTCATGTGCAGCTTTCTAGGTAAGCACTAGCGATGTGAATACAGCAGTGTATCCCAGACATCATTGATCCAGCTAGCCATAGCTGATCTTGGCTTTTGTGGGTTTCCAGTCTCAGGAAGGCCATGAGCTTATATGATAACACATTTGTTTTCTTACTTGCACGAAAAACAGAGCCTCGTAGTGGCATCTCGCCATACTAGAAAAGCAGGTTGACATTTTAAGGGGATCTGTAGGGAACAATACTTTTTTTCTCTGAAAAGGTAAAGGGACTCCAGTGGCATATTAAATCCCTAATGAGGCACTGGTTCGGGATTGAGTTATGAAGAAAAAAAAGAGTATTTCAAACAGAAATATCAGGGGGACTCGCATACTTTCACAGACTCGGACTTTCAAACTCCCAATCACACCTCATCTCGGGTTGCTAGTTCCCTTATCTGTGCTGTGTGACGTAATAATGCCTCCCTTCTCTATGCCTTGTCTCCTGCTGCTGTTTCTCATCACTGCTTTTATTGCTTCTACTGACTCTTTTGTCTGTGCCTGTCTCATGCTGTTGTCTGCCTCCTCTTTGTCTATAGGGTTCCATGATGCGCCCTGGCAGCAGCTTTCTGAGAGATGGCCCTTCGCTGGGCATGCTGCGTGAGTTGATGGTTGTAATCCGTATCTGGGGCCTGTTGAAGCCCAGCTGCCTCCCCATCTACATGGCCACATCAGACACCCAGGACAGCCTGTCGCTGCTCTTCCGTTTGCTCACCAAGCTCTGGCTATGTGGTAAGGATCTGCATTCTCTTGAAGTTTCCACTTTAAAATGGATATTCAGCAAAAAGGGGAAAACAAATTAGTCAATTTGAGGAACTAGGGGGTCGTTCATGAATTGTGACTGTTACCAGATGTTCTCCAGCATGGGGTCTGGCATGGATTCACATGCTCATGAATATTCCCTGTCGTCAGGCTGGGAATCCTCGGTAAAGAAAAAATCAGTATCAGTTTTGTTTCTGATCTGTCTTTCTTAGTAGTAACCAATCACTGATCTATGGGTCATACTGCCCCCAGCCAATGACTGCCCTCTCCCTAAGCCACGCCTCTGGTAGCCATCCTCAGATTTTTACTGCATGCTCAAGTGTTGGGAGTCCTGGTGTTTAGCTCTCGAGTTTTTTTTACTGTATTTTCATGTTTTTCAGGAGATTTTCACATTTTTTCGGTTTAATCGAGCCTCAAGCTTCACCGTTTCTACTTCCGATAACGGGGACCCGTTTCGGAATTCCTCTACGCCCCTCAAGGGTGAAGTTTTCGTCGAGTTTATACTTCTTGGAGGATTCCGGAAGATCTGCGGCCTACCTCAACGGACATGGCCCAGGACAAGGGAAGCTCGACGCCCGGATCCAAGCTGTTCAGGTGCTGCCCTGGATGCGGATTACAGAACGTTTTCAAGGAGGACGAGCATTCGCGATGTCTCTACTGCTTTTATGAGGACAAGACGCACGTGGAGAAAGAGTGTGCGTTCTGCAAGAACCTTTCGGAACGGACCAAACAAGACCGTCGTTCCCGCCTCGCCGCCTGGCCGGAGAAGGGCACAGCAGGTGAGAAGGCGAAGAAGAAGTCTGAGCGGGCTTCTAAGTCCTGTGAGGGCGCCCCGGCAACGGGGGCCCAACAGAAGGCCAAGCACCGCGAGTCCGCGGGCACCGGGAGCGCCGAAAGGTCGGGCTCTTCGGTTGCCAAGCAGGGCGCAACCTCCCCGGCACGTTCGACCACGAGCCAGCGCTCTGGTTCGGGGAAGTGGAAGTCCGAGAACCCGGTCGATCTCGAAGGGGGAGCGAAGCGCTGAACCTCCCCCCAAGGCGAAGGCCCTGGACGCACCTAAGGTGGTGAGGGCTTTGATCCACCCGGCAAAGGCCTCTACCGAAGTGGTCGCTGCGACCCTGGCGAAGCCGGCTGAGACTACGCCTGCGGAAACGCCCTCCGGGCCCAGAGTATCCCTGCCACAGTGGAGGATTCCTCTTTCCAGCCCATTGCTAAGACCCCCGTGAAGCCCCCGGCTGAAAAAGAGGGGGGGCCGGTGGCCATTACAGACTCGGAATCAGCCTCTGAGGAGGAACTGGTGGAAACCGAGAAGGGCCTCAACGAGAGGTCCTTAGGCCTCAACGAGAGGTCCTTAGGCCTCAACGAGAGGTTCATAGGCCTCAACGAGAGGTTCGAGAAGGTTCGATTCCAGGGGGTGGTCCCTGCTGACGTGATCGAAGATAGCGAAGACGAATGGGGCCCAGTGGAGCGGCCATCCCGTCCGTCGCAACCATTGCCCGAGCACCAGGATAGCTCGGCGGCCATTTTGTTGGCAATCCAGTCCTTATGCACCGAGATAAGGACGAGATTACCACGCACCCCGAGGGAGGATCCAGAACCAGGCCCGTCAGGAAGCCCTCCGAACAAGCGGAGGAGAGTCCACCCCGCTCCGCCCTTCGTGCCTGCGAGACCGGTGGACCCCTCATCCCCCTCGCCGGACCCTAGAGAGGATACGGCGACGGATACGGGGACGGACGATGACGGCGGCGATGACACAGCGGAAATCCCGTCTTCACCCCCCCCCCCCCCGGGTGTCTACAGCCGACGAAATTGGCTCTTTCCACGCCTTGATAACCAGGGCATTCGAGCTCTTCCAGCTCTGCCCAAAAGAACAGAAGAAGGAGGGGTTTCTGTACCAACGACGAGAGGCCAAGAGGAATACAGTCCTCGTGGTGCCTTTACTCGACGACATCTGGGACGAGGGGCTTGCTGTCCTCACAAACCCTTCCACGACACCAGCCAGGAGGAACAGGTACAAGAAGAAGTACCGAGTCCCCGATACCGCCCTCTTGTGCCTCAGGGCCCAGCCCACGCCGGACTCTGTCGTCTCGGCAGCGGCTAAGAAGAAGGCAGCGGGTGCGGCGGCTTCAACTTCAACTTCCCCGCCGGACACCGAGAGCAAGAAGTTGGACTCTATGGGACGACGAGTCATCTCGTCTGCGGCGACGACGATTAAGGCGGCCAATGCCTTAGCGATCGTGGCCCGCTACGACAGGGAGCTCTGGTTCAAGATAGCTCCCCTGCTCGACTTCTTCCTGATGACAAAAGGGTGGAGGCCCTAGAAATTCTGCAGGAAGGCGAGGCGGCGTCGGATCACACCATAACGGTGGCAACGGACATTGCTGATACCGGATTTCGCCAACTGGGCATCGGAGTTTGCCTCCGACGACGAGGATGGCTCAAGGCGACAGACTTTCGCCAGGACGTCCAGACCAGGGTGTTGGACATGCCGTTCGACGGCAACAACCTTTTTGGTAAGGCGGTGGATGAGTCCCTACAGGCCATCAAGACCAACTCGGAGACGGCCCGGGCCCTGGGGGTGCTTCAACAACGACGGCCCTTTCGGAGCTCCGGAGGCAGACAGGGTGCCTCCAAAGGATCCAGCGGTGACTCTTACACTTACCGCCAGGCGGCCCGCTCCTCTTCCCAGGAGGCCTACAGAGGTCACGGCAAGCAAGGGGGTTCCCGCCGCCGTCGCCAAGGAGGCCAAGGTGGCAAGGCCGCCTCCAAGCAAGACTGACCCGGTCGGGTTGTCGGGCCCCCACCGAAGCACCCCGGTGGGAGGCCGGCTGACGAAGTTCGTCAGCGTGTGGAAGTCCATCTCCACCGACCGTTGGGTGTTGGACACCCTGGCCAACGGGCACTCGCTGGAATTCCAAAAGAAGTGCCCTCGCATTCCTCCCGTGGCCAGGAAGGAGAATCACTTCCCTCAACTACTGTTGGAGGTAAAGGCGATGCTCAAGAAAGGTGCCATTAAGCTCGTCCCCAGAGGGATCCGGGGCTCCGGAGTGTACTCAAGGTACTTCCTCGTCAAGAAGAAGACAGGCGGTTGGCGCCCCATCCTGGATCTGCGTCGCTTAAACAAGTACATCAAGGCGCAGAAATTCAGGATGGTCACCCCCCCAGCACGTGCTGGGACAGCTGGAGGAAGGCGACTTCCTATCGTCTTTGGACCTGGAGGATGCTTACTTTCACATCCCTATTCTAAAAAGGCACAGGAAGTTCCTCAGGTTCGTGGTTCAGGGAGGCCACTACCAATTCAGGGCCCTACCGTTCGGATTAAAGTCGGCACCCAGGGTTTTCACCAAGTGCCTGGCACCAGTGACGGCACGGCTGCGTCTGCAGGGGATCCACATTTACCCCTACCTGGATGACTGGCTAATCCGGGCAAGGACAAGGGAACTCACCATCGAACACACGGCAAGGGCCGTCCGGTTATTCACGGAGCTGGGGTTCGCCATCAACTACCCCAAATCCCCCCCTGGTTCCATCACAGATAGCACTGTTTCTGGGAGCGAAGCTCGATACAGTGGGGCAGTTGGCCTCCCCCTCAGAGGACCCAAGACCATCCTGGGCAAGGTGCGGCGCCTGCTAGCCACGGACGTGGCCAGGGTGAGGTAAAGTCCCTCATGCATCTATCTTGTACCCCTTTGCAGACTTCGGATGCGTCCGCTACAGGAGTTCCTCGACGCCCGCTGGCTTCAAGCGAGGGGCTGTTTCGAGGACAGGATCCCTCTCGACGAGGAGTTCCGTCGGGTGATCTTATTGGGGGGCATCCGTGCTCACCTCATGACAGGCACGGAATTTCAAATCCCGGCGTTTCAGGAGACGGTGACGACGGACGCCTCTCTGGAGGGTTGGGGGGCCCACACCGGAGACCTCCACGCAATAGGCCTTTGGCTCCCGGAGGAGAGGTCTCTCCACATCAACATTCTGGAGCTCCGAGCAGTGTTCTGGGCTCTCAAGTCGTTCCTTCTGTCCCTCAAGGGCAAAGTGGTGAGGATCTTCACCGACAACACCACCACAATGTTTTATATACGGAAGCAAGGAGGCACCAGATCCCCAGCCCTATCCAAGGAGGCCCAGGATCTGTGGCACTGGGCCATCGCCCAGGGGATGTTTCTGGTTCCTTTCCACCTGGCAGGAATAAAAAACACCATTGCGGACTCACTCAGCAGGGAGCTGCGCTCGTGCCTCGAGTGGGAACTGCACCAGGACCAAGTGGATCGACTCTTCAAACGATGGGGCAAACCCCATATCGACCTGTTCGCGACGGCGACGAACTCCAAGTGCCAGAGGTTCACCAGCAGGTACCCATGGGCGATGCTTTCGCGTTTCCTTGGGATAGCCTTTTTTATACGCGTTCCCTCCGTTGCCGTTGCTGCTCCGCCTCATCAACCAGCTCAAGAAGTCCAGATGCAGGATGATCCTCGTCGCACCGGCGTGGACGAGGCAGATCTGGTTCCCGGACCTTCTGGACTTGTCAATGTCCCCACCAGTCAAGCTGCCGGCGGACGCAGATCTCCTCTCCAGAGAAGGAGGCGCCATTCTCCATCACAACCCACAGTCGCTGAACTTGCAGGTTTGGCTCCTGCAGCACTAGAATTTGGAGGGTATGATATCCCGGCTGATTGCAGAGAGGTTCTTGCAAAGGCCAGGGCGTCTCAAGTGTTACGGTCATAAGTGGAAGAGATTCTCTGTCTGGTGCCGTGCACAGAAGATTAACCCTCTGCGGATTACGCCCCCTCAAGTGCTGCTGTACCTACTGTCGCTGGCCAAAGCTGGACACGCTCACGCCTCCATAAAAATACATCTGGCGGCCATCTCCCGATATACCAGGACTACGGGACGGGCGTCCTTGCGGTCTCATCGCCTGGTAAAGGAATTTATGAAGGGACTATTCCGATCATTCCCGCCGGTGAAGGCCCCTGCCCCGGCGTGGGAGCTTAATGAATGTGGTGCTGACCAGGCTCATGGGAGCCCCATTCGAGCCTATTCATTCGGCGCCTTTGAAAATCCTGTCATGGAAAACCGCGTTCCTCGTGGCCATCACCTCTGCTCGACGAGTGGGAGAGATTCAGGCCCAAGGTGCCGTCGGACTTCCACCTCAACGAGCCCTTGGTGTTACCAGTTTTCTTCCCGTCGCCTTCGACGCCGGCCGAGAGGACCTTGCACTCGCTGGATGTAGCTAGAGCGCTGAAGTTCTACGTGGGCCACACAAAGAGTTTTCGGAAGACGTCACAACTGTTTGTGAACTTTGGGTCTGTGAATCAAGGGAAGGCTCTGTCGAAGACTTCCATTTCCAGATGGCTCTCCGGCTGCATCATGCATTGTCACCGTTTGGCAAACCGACCGCTACCCAGCCGTCCGAGAGCCCATTCGACCAGAGCGATCGCTGCTACCACGGCGTTCCTGTCTGGTGTGCCCCTGCTGGACATCTGCAGGGCTGCTACATGGAGGTCGACGCACACCTTCACAAGATTCTACTGCGTCGATCGGAACTCCAGTGAGGAGTCCAGGGTCGGCCAAGCAGTGCTGCGCAACCTGTTCGCTTAAGGTGAGCCTGGTGAGGAGGTAAGAGATTCTTAATGTTGAGTTGTTGTATTGCTTAATGTTGAGCCTGTTGCCACCTCCCGTGGTTGTGCATGTGTATACTGCTATGTATTCTTTTATTCATGAGCATGTGAATCCATGGCAGACCCCATGCTGGAAAAGGAACAAGTTACTTACCTGTAACTGTTGTTCTCCAGAATGGGACTGGCATGGATTCACATGCGAACCCTCCCACCTACCCCTCTGCGGCTCTTCACTTGGTCATACTGCCACTTGGCGTGCTACCAAATCTGAGGATGGCTGCCAGAGGCGGGGCCTAGGGAGAGGGCAGTCATTGGCTGGGGGCAGTATGACCCAGAGATCAGTGATTGGTTACTACTAAGAAAGACAGATCAGAAACGAAACTGATACTGATGTTTTCTTTACCGAGGATTCCCAGCCTGACGAAGGGGAATATTCATGAGCATGTGAATCCATGCCAGACCCATGCTGGAGAACAACAGTTACAGGTAAGTAACTTGATCCTTCCCATCTAGGTACTGTGTAAAGACACTTTATTTTTTAATAATTTTTTTTTTTGTGTTATAAACCGAACATATTTTTTTTTTCACAAGTACCAACCAACAAAAGAAATAAACAGAATACATTTTCCAATTCACAATTTCAGTCCAGATAAATAGACAAACTTATTAGTTTCAAATAAAACCTATCTGTGTAAAACTCTAACCACATTTATGGTCAAGGCCGTTTCATGGCCCAAAGTCATTCTCACCGAGAAATTCTCAGATGTCAGCCAGTCACTTGAGTTGACAGTGTTCCAGGTATTTCTTTCACACAGTCCATGTAAAGACACTTTATTAAAAGAAATGATTAGCAGGTGGACTGAATCTTTTTTTTTCTAGTTCATTCAGTGTGTTTATTCGAGCTTAAAAGAATTATGAGCGTCAAATTTTGCATGTTAGATCTTCAAATCCTAATCGCAACTAGTCACTTCATCTTGCATCTTCTGGGAGAGGAAAAGGGGTAGAGAGAAGGTAAAACAAAGAGCCTAAGGAAAACAGAAATCACATATCCCAAAAACAATGATAATCTGTACTTGTCCCACAAATACACCATTCTTTGATAAGCCAATCCTCATTATTTGATACAAAGCAGAGATCAAGCTTTAGGTATTGTCCCTGAGTAGGTCAGCCTGTATTCTGCTTAATTGACAAGTGAGCATCCTGTTTTCCCCTAATCTAAACTATATTTTGCATTGCCAAAAGGAGTTTGTCATGCTCCCATCTAACCGGTGGGCCACACATTTGCAGCCTTTTCCCCAGGCCTGAAAAGCACCTGCCCAGTACTCTTGAGTGAACTGTTCTTTGTTTTGTTTTTTGGAGTTTCTTTACACGGGTTTTGCATGCTGTTGGATACATGGTCAGCACACGTTGTATGTGTTAGGAAAAATCCTGAACTTATTTTTGGGAGTGAGGACATTTTAAACCACTCTCCCTGACTAAACCGAACACCTTTTGTGGGGCAGTGATCAAGCTTTAAGGCTACCATTACAGGGGCCATTAGTCAGCCCGTAAGGTTACCGGCGCAGGGCAGCCCTGTCTCACTTGTGTCTATTATAACACTACACCTCGCTGGGTATAGAGTTGCAGAGGCCCCAATACACATCCTGGACAAATATGAGGTCATGGTTGTTCCTGAGGTGACGGTCTAATTTTACAGCTGCCATAGGTTTGAATGTTGCAGGTACCCTAATAGGTGGTCTAGGGTCCACTCAGTGAAAAGGTCTGTGTCTCTGGATAGGATGTGAAGTCAAGGATCTGAAGAGCAAGAGCGCACAGAGGGTTGCTGGAAGACTGCTGCTGGAATAAACATTGCCCAAGCCACCTACTGCAAGGTGAATCCCTGCTGCTCTATCGACGGATGACCTTCCACTATGTCCCCCCTCCTTCGTACTGGTGGGCCTAACCATTTTGGAGTTCTGCACCACTGAGGTCATTGTCCTGGAGCTCTGAAGAGTTGTGGTTTACAGCTTGTCAGGTCTGTCAGGGCGGAGTTGCTTAATCCAGAGGTGCTGCTGAATCCCACAAACTCTGTCCGTGTGTCTCTTCCTCAACTCAATAAATATCAGCTGAGTAAAATACCCCAAGAAAGGGAAAGGGGTAGTGGAATAAATAATAAACAGATCCTCTTGTTCAGCTCGCTTGAGATCTGCAGGGCAGGAATTAACAATAAACACAACATGAATGCACACTCTAGTGTTCCTGACTCTCGTTATGATCTTCCCCCTCTCTAGTTTAAACATTATCTGTTCACCTCCTCTAAGAGCTTGGATGTTTAATTAACCAAGGTGTGTTCTCTGCTATTTCTGAACTTTCTTTGGTTTTCTTATAACTCAGCAGCACTTGCATTCAGAAAACTGAGTTCTTATGTAACTCGTATCCTAATACTAACTGTCCCTATCTTTATATATAAAGTTGAATGTATGTTTGTCCAGCTATACAAATCCACATTGTTGAACCCACGTCTACCAATTTTTGCATGAATTCCTCATTTGTCTGGGGCAAGATTGTAGTCTGTTTGGATGCAAAAAATATACTCCGTAGACACCCTCATTTACTGATGCTCACCCGGATTCACTACAGTAGGTACTAGAAGGAGGCAAAATTTGGAAGTGTCTGAAGCAAAATGTTAGATATTTTGGTGATTCCTTTAAAATGTATTAGTACTGTATACAGTTCGAAAGTGTTTTTAAAGGGAGTTTTAAAAAAAAGATATATATTTTTTTTTAATCACGCCACACCAAATATGGGAAATGGCAAGGTTACAATTTACTTAAATTCATTCATGAGAAAAGAGCACAATCAATCAATCAATATTTCTTGGACATTTTCTCAAATGTGCTGAATCCATTAAGCGATTGAAACATGCTGTATAAAAAATGAACATCACTTGGAAAAGCTCCATCTGATGCAAAGCGAAAATCAACATCAAGAGCTTCTGAAACACAGCAACAAACAGCGGCAAACTTGCCGACCAGAGGACAAGAGCAACATCCTCCAGGTCACATGAGATACCAATCTGGGCAACGCCTGGTACCACAGCTAGTCTAAACAGTGGTCGAAGTGGGCGGGAGATGTGCTCCTCTACTTTAATAAAAAAATAAAAAAATGTTTAGCTGTTCATATACTTTTTTTTTTTTTTAAATAGTCCCGCAAAGGTTTGCTTTTCAAACAAAAAAGCTGGAACAAGTTTAAATTTGCACTTCACTGAACACTCCCTGAAACAGCTGTTGTGTTTGTTTGGGGCTTTGAATTGCATGTGAGTGGGTGCATGGTGATGGGATTTGTGGGGAGCGAAGACAGGCCAGCAGGAAACATTGTTCCGCTACTTTTTTACTTACACTTCGACCACTGCTTCTAAACAAGAAGAATTTTATACATCAGTTGACTTCAATGTACTGCTTCTATGGTTTTACTTAAGAAATCCTTTGCTTAAGAAACTCCTTTTGCTTTATTTCCATAAGTACTGTTACGAAAAAAAGAGTCTGCAACGTCGATCTTCATTAGCAATTTTGATTGAAGATGCTTCTCGCCGTGCTGCACATGCAGCAGAAGTAGCGTCTCAGTTTAGGGCCTTTGCTCTCCTGACTTGTCTTTCGCAGACTTCATTGCACCACGTATTTGTCTGGAGAAGTGGCTCAGCTTGGGGCCTTGGTGCATGTGCCAGGGATAGTGTCTCTGCTTAGGACCTTTGCCCCTCATGCTTGTCTTTCGCTGACTTCTTCACAGTTACTTCAAAATTGCTAATACCTGCATCTCCTGGATGGCTGACTTCCATTGTATTGTGGAGGCCGCCGGTAGTCATAGCCGTGGCTTTTTTTATTTATATTAATTTAATTAAAGGATGCAGTTAATTCAATCAATGAAAGGGTAATCTTCTGATCAGATTCCCCTTTCAGAATCTCATGCCAAAAGCATAGTACACACCTGTTCGCTGCTGCATTAGTATCCTGATTGCAGCACCTGCTCTACAGTGGCACAGAGCAGGTTCAGGTCACAGGTGCCCTCTTGACAGTGGAAGTTACAGCCAAAGTCACTGCAGCATGGGGGTGGCACTTCTGTTCTGAAATATCATGATTATGAGTAGTACTAAACTAAACTCAAGTAAGCTCTTAATATAAACTATGCCTCAATTAGGGCATGGTGCATTGCACTGCTCATAATCATTTCAGCCACATCCAATTTGATATTGCAGTTGTCAGCAACTCAGCTGTGGAAGGTTATCTGTATTTTAACCAGACAAGCTGGTCCTGCCAAGTGACAGGACAGGAACCTGAATAGCCATGCATCGTCATTGATCTCTTTGTGAGGGTAGTTAACACCTTCCTACAGAGGCAGCCAGAGGAAGCTGTTCTGGGCCTAGGCATCAAATCAGCACACCCAAAGAGAGCCTCACACCAGGGTGTTGCATGCAAACGGGGTCTTTGATCCTATTGGGAAGGGAGGGGAGCCGGGTTAGGGTAGACAGGGAGAGGTCTGTACAGTTGGGGAACGGTTCTCCATTTTGTTACTCTCTGCCTCTACCTTTCCTTTTCTGTCCCCTCCACGTCCTGTAGCACAAACCACTTTGAGTGTGATGCTGCCTCGACACCGGTTGCATTGTCATCCAGCTGCATTCGAAGCTGATGTAACTCGCTGGTGCTGCTTCTTGGCACCCTTTCTAACTGCAATACCTGCATCTTGAGCCTGCTCATGCTGCATCGTGCTCTTGCTGAGCCCATCACCTCATAGGCTCGAATCTACTGCTCAATACCGGGACCTGACTCGAACCGCTGAAGAGTTACTTGCTGCCTCGAACCAGGGGTTTTGCCAAGACTTGACCCGACTTGCCCTCGAACTGCCACTTTGCCAAACTGCACATCGGAGCAACAGTATACCGTTTCGACAATATTGCCTGCCAACTTGAACCACTGCTATTTCACTTATCGACCCTTCCATAGAGGTTACAACCCGGCTCGACCCTGAAAAGATCCTGCTGAGCACCCCAACCTGAAACGCCGAAAGCCTCCTTCACTGGGGTGAGAGGTTGTGCATTTGCATCTGCTTGTCGCCTGCTTGCTGCTTGGGCCCACATGATCCAAGTCTCGAAGTCATGCTTGCCGCCAAAGACCCGAATGAAGGTACTATCAACAAATAACTGCCCCCTTGGTCCATTTTGCGACCTGGAGACTTTTCTTATAGTTAATAATTTGCCTATCACCCCTGTATTCATAATCGGAGTGCTACATTCTCCTATGTGTTGCATTGTCTCTGTTCTTTTGTACAGTGTTTTCTATTTAGTTTTCTTGCAGATAGTGTGGTTGATTTAAGTATATATATATTTATAGAACTTTGATTGGACATTCCCTTTATTTTGGACTGTATTACTGTGTTGTGTGGGTCACTACTGAATCACACTCCCACCTCTCTTTAGAACACCGTTTTCCGTCTTCCCACGTTCCCACAAAAGGCGAATAAGGTATATTTCCTAATTGTGCCTGTTTTAACTTTGATTGTCTTGGCTCTTAATTTGGAGAAGTGTGAGGGCCGAGTGGGTATTTTAGCCTCTACTTATCCTTGTACTTCTGCGTAGCAAAATTTAATTCACAGCCACCATGTCTACAGAATCACTCCACTGCAGGTTCATCGTAACAGCTTATTTCCTCTGTGCCATCCTTGATTAAAAGCAGAGCACCTTCTTTCCTCCTTGGTGCCCTTCAGAATCATAATGGTGACTGACAGAGACCTGAACCGCCGAACTGCCAGACCCAGCTCGGTGGACGCAGAGCTGGTTTTCATACCTGTTGTGAAATTCCCAGGCTCCCAATTTGCTAACATTATGCTGCAGCCACTATTGCATTAACTGTGGTGGTGGAATCTGGACAAGGGGTAATAAAGTTGATGGTCGTCCCCCTCAATAAATAGGAAAAAAATAAAGTGCATCAAGTCATCAACAGCTGCATTAGATAGCAGGCAATTTGCATCTCTCACATTAGGTGCCTCACTTCTCTGCCATCTGCCTGTCACATACATGAGAGGACGTACATCAAACCTTGCCCTAGTAATCGGTGTGCGTTCATATTTAAAATTGATCCATAATAAATGATCAGAAATCTTATTGACAAAGTAATACGAGTTTGAATTACCTTGTCCATTCCCTCTGTTCACATTCTTTAACAAAAACCTGTCTTACATTTATCATAATAGTTGCACTGACTGGACTGGTTATTGACCATTGGTTGTCAAATGTGCACTTCCTATTATCACGGCCATGTGATTCTTTATAAAACATAGCCACAGAATTAATAAACAATGTTTTGCACATGAACGTACATGATTTAAAATTAGTTGGGATAAAATTGCCTTGACATTTGTCCATATTTTAATCCAGTTTCACGGGTTGACGATTTCCTCACTTCCTCATGTACCAAGTATGTTGCATCTGAAGGTGGTAGCCCAAGCAAGGTCTTTAAGATAGGAATTTTCTGCTACCTGTAGTCAAGATGCCCTCGAAACTCCCCATAGACCAGACCCATATTTTACTATAGCCTTGGATTTTGCTGTATACGTTCTGTGTAGGTTTCGTATCGGCTAGGCTTTGAATTGCCTAGCAAATCTATTGATGCCACTTAGACACTGGAACATTTTTCTATGCAACTTATCAATATGTTGTGTGCCCGCTAGTCTAGAAGCTAAAGTAAAACTTAAATATTTGTAAAACAAGCAGATGTTGATGACTTCATCACCATAAGACGTTATGGTTTGAGATCATTATGGCTGATTTGGAAACATTAGTTACAAAATCCATATTTTTCCATATAATCAACATATGCAGATATCAGGATTTGCAGTGCTAGCTGTGTTCTGGCTATTAAAAGTATCATCTGCTTAGTTAGCACATATATGAACTTACCACCTCTACATGGGACATCCTAAGAACCGTCAACCAAATATTGATAAGATGGGGGCGTGACTAGGACGGCCATGTAAGAGGAAGCACTCCGGAGAGGCTCCCTCGATCCGTCTATGATCCTGTGGCAAAGTGCGTGCCCGGAATCCAGTCAGCGCTTATATTAAACGCACCTAACTATGAACATTGCGAGCACACTCGCTGAACTTTTGATGCATGGCGGATGCCCAGAAACAAAGTTGCAGCTCCTTGAAGATTGAGAGCCCTGACTCGGAACGGATACAAGATGGCGGGGAGAACAAAGGAATAGCAGAGGGGCGCCGCAGCGGCGACGAAAAGAGGGCCCGGTGGGACCCCAATCCCATTTCTGCATCCTGCTCCAGGCAACGGCTAAGCAGTGGATGTGCTGCGGAGCGGTGAAAGGAGGTAGGCAGCCCGGGCCGCGAGTCGGACTCACAAACAGGAGAGCCCAGACGAAGCGGGCGCCCAGGATGGGTGCCTGACGGGACCCGCTGAGAACGAGCCGACAGCCGGCGGATGCTGGCATAGCGTTGCAGCGCGACCGCACGGTGTAGGGACATTCTGCACCGGCGGGGACACAGACGAGCGCTCCGCTCGTATATCTAACAACAAGCGGATACAAAGTATCCTGGTGGAGGGGAACGGACGGCGGCTCAGACCGCAGCCCCGTACGAATAATAACACTGCCAGCTGGGCTGCCAGGGAAGGAAGAGGCGGCCAGTGCTGAATCTTTGACAATAAGCCCGGTAATAAGCCTGTTTCAACTTGCTGCCTCCACACGGCACTGGGGGTTGTGGAGGGCCTAACTCTGCGCCCCCCCATAATAAATATTAAAATTGGGGGGGGAATAATAAAATAAAACTAAGGAAGCAAATAGAGGAAAGGGGGAACTGACTTGTGGCAACTGTCGGCCCCTGGCTGGTGGACGGAGCGGCCCCCTTCGCATTGGGAGTGAGTACATAATATCCTGGGCCACATTGCGAGTTAGCTGGCCTCGCTTCCTGCGGAATACTGTGGCGGGGAAGTGAGGAGCAAGTGTGGACAATGCCCATGAGACACTGAAAGAATACGGAGAGCCCAGAGACACGAGACTGCGGGAGCACTGATTTTTTAAAAGAACGTGACCCACGCCTGGTGGGGAAG
This sequence comes from Ambystoma mexicanum, assembly GCF_040938575.1. Lineage (NCBI taxonomy): Eukaryota > Metazoa > Chordata > Amphibia > Caudata > Ambystomatidae > Ambystoma > Ambystoma mexicanum. Next base: position 313,137,225 of record NC_090921.1, read on the forward strand.
AGTAACAAAGGCACATCTATACACGATTGCAATAGTCCCGCAAACAGCGGCCGGACGACACGCGGACGGCTGAGGGTGGGGTGACGCAGCTGGCTTCTACCAGGACACGAGTGCACGATGTCCTCCAAGATTGTTCGGCCCAGGAACAAACAGCCCACGGTGGAGGCCTATACTAAGTCGCCCCCGGGCGCGGAGTGGGGCAAAAGTAAGGAGACCCCCGCGGTAGCGGCGGGAACACCGGGCACGATCCAGGAGGTGCTGGCGGCGATCGCCGACTTAAAAGTGGCCTGGGAGACAAAGTTGGGCCTGGCCATGAAAGAGCTGCAGGAGGGCCTGGACCTCAAGATCGGAGCGGTCCAGGAGGAGGTGAACCTGCTGAGACAGGATGTGCGGATGATTGCGGAGCGCACAGGGGCCTTGGAGAAGGAGATGGCCCCAACCACAGAGGCGTGTACCGCGCATGCTAAGGAGCTCCATGCCCTCGTGCAACGGGTGGGCAATCTGGACGTCAGAGCTGAGCAGGCCGAAGGGCGCGCCAGGCGCAACAACATCCGTATGTGGTCACTCCGCTGAAGCCGCCCGTGGATTGCCCGCTGCCGCAGCAGAATTCATGCGGTTCCCTTGGCTGAAATGACTCGCAGACATTAGCAATAAGGAGCGGAACCGCCAGAGCACAGGCGGTCCGAAGATGAAGAACTTGCGAGGAAGCTCTGCGCCCAAATTCGTCGTCTGAAACATAGCGCCCTGCACCCCTCAGAAGAGGCAAGATGGCGGCCGCACCCGCGAGCTCAGACGCAGCCAAGAAATGGAGGCGGATCTTATGCTGACCCAGGACTCGAAACAGAGGAGAGCCCGAGTGCAGCCTGCAGCCCGAAGCCGGATGCACAACGCGACCCTGATCTAACATAACGGTGAGGGGGCCAGCGGAGCTTTAGCCGGCGGGAGCACCCCCGGTCGCCCAGGCGTGACGCGCGGTGGCGGAGCCCACGGCGAGCACACACTCCATAAGCATCTTGGAGCCGGCAGGCGAGTGCCGCCTGCCCCACAGCTGCAGGGCACCGAAAAAGAAAGACTCTGGACACAGACAACCCAGGGCTCCCCCACCAGCCTACTTCGCCGGAAGACACCAGGACACCAGGACCCCACTCCAGCGGGCGGTAACCTCAGCTGCAGACCCACACCTGTGGACTGGGAGCACCCTAAGAACCCATGCCCCACATAAGGTCCTCCTGGCTGTACAACGAAACCGCTGGTGTAAGCCACCGACCCCGCCGTGCCCTGCCTCCCGTGAGTTTCCTGGGGCGCCCCGGCCCACATCCCTGCCCGACTTCATTGCCTGCAGAACCTGCGCCGCAGCCGCCATGACGAAACAAACGAAGGCCGGCAAAAACTCGGACATAGCTACTATGTTCACGACGACAGAAAAGGGTAAGAAACAGGACCCTCCCAGTTTTACCCCGCAAACACCCCGAGGAGGAGAAGAAGCCCTCGCTACCAAGGGAGACCTGGTGGCTTTTATGGCGGACATCAAGTCCGAATTCCGCTCATGCCTAGCAGAACTCTCCACCAAAGTGGAACAAACCAATCAGAGGGTGACTGAGGTAGAGCAGAGGCTGGGCGAGGTCGAAGATCGCTCACTAGAACATACGACCGCACTAGGGGAGGTGCAGCGCTCAGTCAGAGCCCTACAAGATAAATACGACATCCTAGAGTATAAACAAGAGGACCTCGAAAACAGGGCCCGTCGGGACAACCTCCGGATCCGAGGAATCCCGTCTTCTGTACCCGACAAAAGCCTGGCGGAATACGTCAGAGACTTCTTTCGGTCCTTGCTCCCAGATCTCGATGAAGCCCAACTCGTATTAGACCGCACCCATAGACTGCGCCCACGCCAGGGAATAGACTCGGATCTCCCCCCAGACGTCATCACCATGGTCCATTTCTTCTCTACTAAAAGGAGGCCATCTCGGCGATCAGCCGTACCGGGGACAAACTCTCTTTCCAGGGCTCTCCGCTCCAAATTTATCAAGATCTCTCAATGCTCACCCTCCAGAAAAGAAGGGCGCTCTGACCCCTGGCACTCTTTCTTCAAGAACAAAAGGTGCGTTACCAATGGCTATTTCCAACGGCCTTGCAGTTCTCATTCAAAGGCGTGGTGCGACATATCAGTCACCTGGAAGATGCGAATAAAATCATGCACCCAACCTCACCTAGAGAATCCGCCTCACCAAACTCAGAGCCAACTGGAGGCCCAGACCCGGCCCCCTCACCCCCAAAGCCAAGGCGGCCATCATGGTCAAAGGTGCAGCGGAACAACCGGAAGAGATAACTGAAGATATAGACGCTCACCACACATTTCTCACCAACCGCTTGGCCCTGCCCCGCAAGGAACCATCATCTTTGGGGTAAGGAACATGCTCTATTAACTGCGGCAGCGGGCAATATCCACGGCGCATGCCCATTCCAAGAAACGTTCCAACTCTTGAGTCCTTGGAAATTCACAGTACTGTATTGCTTGTTAACCCGTTGGCCAAGGGTGGGACCACTCACACAATGTCGGCCCACCCGCTAGTTAAAGTTACGGCCCCCCCATTGGGAGCTCGTGTTAAAATCCCAAGTGCAGGTTGACCCCTTCTTATCTCTCACAAGCGATGGCTGTTGACCCAGGCGCCATTGACCCACCCTCCCCCCAATTCTGTCAACGGGGGAGAATCTGGCCCCGGATCACCAAAACCTAAGCCTCCTCTCTCTCAATGTCAGTGGGCTTTACTCTCCCGCCAAACGGAAGAATATCCTGCAAAAACTCCAAGATGAGGTGGCCGCGGTGGCCATGCTGCAGGAGACCCACTTGCTACGAGCAGACTTTGGGCGTCTCCGCTCCCGTATGTATCCACTCCAATTCTTTGCCGCGGGAGAGTCTAAAAAAGGAGGCAATGCAATCCTCTTCAGGAGAGACCTACACCCTCAAATTCTGGACACTAAAACATGCTCAGTAGGCCGGTTCATAGCAGTCAAATGCCTCCTCCTTGGTGACCTATATACCTTCGTCTCTGTATATGCGCCTAACTCTGGCCAATCAAACTTTTACAACTCTTTGAGCACGTCTCTTTCACGCTTCATAGAAGGCCAGGTGATAATAGGAGGGGACTTTAACGGAGTACCAGACCCAATAAGAGATAAGTCACACCCTCCAACTACGAACAACTTCACCCAGGCTCTGAGCCTCCTGCACCTATTCAGATCCCTGGAAGTAGTGGACTCATGGCGGGTCCTACACCCCACTGAAATAGACTACTCTTTTCACTCCTATGTCCACCGAACCTTTTTACGGATCATCCTCCTCCTGGCGTCCCCTCAAACTCTCGCCTTCGTCAAAGAAGTGTCTATTGGTTCAAGAATTCTATCTGACCACGCTCCAGTGATCATGGAGATCCGGGCCCAGAACCCCATCCCTAACGCTCCCCGTAAATGGTCATTGTACGACCCGATCCTCAATGACATGTTGTTGAGAGACAGAATCACGAAGGCGATCAAGAATTTTCTTGAAGAAAACCCAGCTTCTGATACCTCCCCAGCGAATAACTGGGGAGCTATGAAGGCAGTGATCAGAGGCGTTCTGATTGCACAGGGAGTAGCCTATCATCGGAACAGGCGGCAGACCAGGACAACCTTGGAGGAAGAACTGAAAGCGGCAGAGGAGATCCACAAAGAAAAAGGCTGGTCCCCCAAAACGCAGCGAGCCATACGCATGGCCAGAAAGAAGCTGGAGGCCCACTACGCAGAACAGACCGCACAATTAATGGCCAAGGCCAAACAATCCTACTACGCAAAGAATAATAAGGCAAACAAATTCTTGGTAGCCAAACTGGCCAAAATAAAACCAACTAACACCATCTCCGGCCTGCGCGACCCCCACCCCAGGGAGTTGTCCAATATTCAGAATCTGATAAACAGCAACTGGCGGTAGCCCACTTAGCGCATGTTATGACGGCTACTCCGCGAGACCGGCTCAAACAGAAGGAATACCTGCAGAGCGCAGCACTGCCCCAACTCTCCGCCTCGGCAAGGGAATCTCTGGAGGCACTGATCACAGAAGAAGAGGTCGAGGAAGCCATCAAATCGCTCAAGACACGGGCCCCAGGCCAAGATGGATTCTCGACAAGGTACTACAAGGTATTTAAGCACTAGCTAACCCCCCCTTAGTAACTCTCTTCAACTCCTTTAGAGATTCTGGCTCAGTGACCCCCTTGATGCAGGAATCAACCACTGTTCTTCTACCCAAGCCAGGGAAAGACCCGAGAGACCAAGCCTCCTACAGACCGATAGCACTACTGAACATAGACGCAAACCTATATTCCAAAGTCCTCCCGAATCGTCTGGGTCGCATCCTACCGGAGATAATCCAGCCAGACCAAGCAGGCTTCTTCCTAAATCGGTCGGCAGGGGACAATATCCGGAGAACTCTAAACTTGGTGGACATCGCCACCCGAAAATCCCAAAAACTAGTATTGATGGCACTGGATGCCACCAAGGCATTTCACAAGGTGGACTGGCCATTCATGAAACGCACCCTGGTGGACTTTGGCTTTGGAACAGCTTTTCAGACAATGGTCCTGGCCAACTACAAAGGACCCAAAACATTCCTGAGGACCAACGGATCCATCTCGGTCCGATCTCGCTGTCCTGCAGTACGAGGCAGGGCTGCCCATTATCTCCTCTGCTTTTTGCACTCGCCATGGAGCCCTTTGCCCAGTAAATAAGACAAAACACCCAGATCACAGGCCTGCAGGTCGGCCCCTCCCAAAACAAAATCGCCTTATATGCTGACGATGTCCTGCTAACGATCTCAGAACCCTGCTCCTCCCTGAAGCATGCCCTGGCAGAAATAAGCAGCTACGGTGAGGTATCCGGCTTTTCAGTTAACTTTGCTAAATCAACAGCCTTGAGCATTGGTCTACCCCCGGAGGAGCGGGAGACACTGATCAAGATGAGCCCGATCAAGTGGGAAAACAGAGCCATCCCCTACTTGGGGGGTCTACATTCCGGCGAACCCAAAAAAAAACCATACCAGACCAACTTTCCCCGGCTATTTAAAGAACTGGAGGGAGACCTGAAACGTTGAACGACCCAGGAGATCTCCGTAATGGGGCGAATAACAGCCTGCAAAATGAACCTTCTCCCGAGGTTTCTCTATGCCTGCTCCTCCCTCCCAGTGGCAATCCCCACACTAGCCCTTCGAGACCTACAGAAGAAAATGGTGAAGTTCATATGGAGGGGTAAAAAACCTAGAATTCCTTACAAAACTCTACTGGGTGCCTCCAAAATGGGAGGGCTCGGAGTCCCGGACTTGCAGGCCTACAGAGTGGCGGCCCAATTGGCACACATTCACGCATGGTAAACACTCACAAACCGGCCCAGATGGGTAGAACTGGAACAGTCACGGCTGCCCCTAACCCTGCGATTCCTGCCACACATCCCGGCCCCCCTCAGGACACATTGGGGAAGACCTCCTGCGGACAACCAAACACACCCGCTGCATGGCCCAGTGGGAGGCCAACCTGGGACACCCGATAGAGGATCAAACATGGATAGACATTTGGACCCGAGCACACTCCTCGTCCTCCTGTGTCACCAATAGGGAATGTGCATATAAAATCATGCTGAGATGGTACTACCCCCCTCTTAGGCTCCATCACATGAACCCCAGGGTGGACTCCTCCTGCTGGAGAGGATGTGGCCACCCAGGCTCCTTTTTCCACATGTTTTGGACGTGCCCGAAAATACAGCGATTTTGGAGACAATGCCTGGGGACAATAACACAAATCACAGGGGCAATGATTCCACTGGAGCCAGGCCCCATTCTGCTGGGGGTCCCAGTCCCGGCGATCGACCCACGCTTCGGGAACAAGGCGAAACTGTTGACCCAAGCCTTTTAGCCGGGAAATCGGTGCTGGCCTGCCACTGGAAGTCCCCGGACGGCCTCTGCTTAGCTCATTGGTGGACAAAACTATGGGACATACTGATAGCGGAAAAGGTGACGGTGGCGAAGGCCGGGGTCCTTCACCAGTTCCAGAACATTTGGGGCCCGGTACTGGAATATGACCAGCGATTTCCTGCCCTGACCTATAAGCCTATCAATGCCCGATAGACCCTGGGAAGAACCCGAAGGGGACACATAAACTGTGGGGCCGCAGAGAGGAGGGCACGGAGAGTGAATGCCTGGCAGGGGAGTGGAGGAAGAGGGGGAACTGGCCCGAGGGGAGGGGTTCAGGGGTTAACACGTCTTTGCTACTATTTACGATGTATGCTTGTAACCTGCCTTGATTTAAAATAAAATTCTTTAAAAAAAAGGAGACACTCGATTCTGGTGTTCCTCTCCCTGGCAATCGGTTCCTGCAGCAGCAATTGAAGTGCAGCCAGCTCAGAGAGGATGTCCAGACGAGTTTGCTTTGGGATTGATTGGTCCCACCAACCCAAGGGGAGAAGTTGTCTGTTACATGGCTTCTCAGAGAGGATGTCCAGACGAGTTTGCTTTGGGATTGATTGGTCCCACCAACCCAAGGGGAGAAGTTGTCTGTTACAGGGCTTCTCTAGTCGAGGCGAATTCGGAGCTTCAGCAGTGCAGCAGGGCTTCACCGGGCAAACCAACGGTCCAGGAGTTGCAGCAAGCGTCTCTTCCAAGTTCTTCTTCAGATTCCTTCATCCAGTGGTCGACTCTGCCTTTCAAGCAAAAAACCTCACCTTTTATACAGGTTTTTCCCATTCATTCGCAGCCTAGCTGTCACTCACACAGCAGGGTGGCTGTCCTGCACAGCAGGGTGCATTCCTGTAACCAAAGGGATTAGGCACAGGGAGTTTCGGGCACCTGCCTCTTTTCGCCCTGCCAGACACGCTGGAGCCAGAGGCGGGCTTCACCAGTGAATCCCGGCAAAGACAAAATAAACAATGGGACCAAACCTGGTTTGGCGCGCATAGTAAATCTCAAGAAGGACTTTTCCAACAAGAAATGACAAAAAAAGAAGACCGGGCCATTTTGACAAAATGGGCTCCCATGGGCATCTTACTGCAGCTGCAATTGCAGCCCGTAGTAAAAACACACAATGGTAGGAAAACGTAAACCTCTGCCACCAGCCATTCATTATAGAAAGGGTAATATAAAAATTTTACATGAGAAACTAGACAAAGGGGATACTAAGTAAACCCTTCAGCACCCTATTGTAAGATAGTGTACGCTGGGTCTAGAAAGTTACAATGTAAGTACAGTCAATTTCACTTTACTGCTCTCGGAAACAGTATTTTAACCAAGAGAATGTATTTAGACCTTTGGGAAATCTGTAAGACTTCCCCGTGTCACTGCACTGAGGGTGCTGTGTGACACAATGTAAAAAGTTGATGCCTATAGAGAGACTCCAAAAATCTAAAGAAACACAGTGTTCAAATCAATGAAAAAATACATGAGAGAGTGGGAGAAAGGTCTCACTCTCTCCAGGTTAGAAATGAAAAGTCCTAAATTCCAGCAAAAGTGCTGGGGGTCTCAAAGGTAGAAAGGAATTTAGCACATTTCTGAGAATTCTCCCCAACAGTCCCCATGCATGGCTTCGTGATTAAGTATTTTATCAATTAGCGATGAGTGTGTGTGGATGAAATGGTGTTGCAATCACTTCTGTTTCTCCAAGTCCCATCTGATTAGTCTACAGGATGAAACTATGGATAGATCTTCTATGTACATTTACATTTATTTATATCGTGCTCAATAGACCCGCAGGCATGATGGCGCATACAAGCCACACAAAAACATAGAATAGTACAACATAAAACATAAATGGGCACCTAAAATCAAGAAAATTAGAATTCTAAAACTAGGAAAAATAAACAAGGTCTGATTAATCAGATTAGTTCACGACAATGTTCAGCTTAGAGTGCAGTTGTACTATATTCGGATTAGTTGATCTATGCAAGAACTGGGGAAGACTGCTAGATCCGCACCCCACCACAATGCAATTAGTATCGTCAAGGCTGCACCAGTTCTCAATTTGAGTCTTCCCGGAAGACCCTAATATCCTGTGGACTGATGCAGTTAGGGACCACTTTTAGGTTAAGCCAAGCAAGAACTTTGATTTTTAGGGCCTCCTTGGATTCAAAATGGTCCGGTTTCTCCACGTTTGTAATAATAAAATGCCTGTTATCCAGAACGAAACTCCTAAGGTTAGGGTCTATGATTTTTGCCATTGTTGATTTATTAAGTCGTATGTCCTTCTGGTGAGTGGAATATAGTATAACGGACTTGGTGGAAGATAAGGACCCCACCAATGAAGCTTCAACCTCATAAATTTATCTTGTCCTGCTGGAGTCGGATTATTAAGTACCGTAGAGGTTGTTTGGCAGGCTTTGTGATGCCCATACTGGCCACGTGAAGTTTGAGAGGACTTTTCACTTCTTTTCACTTCTGAGATGACTAAATTCTGTGCAGTAGACTGGGGGAACTTGAGGAATTTATGAACCACCGATAACACTCAGCGCCGGAAATCCTCAAAGTTTAAGCAAGACCCAAGTCTTGCATCTACTGATCCTTATAGGGCGCCCAATTCTGATTGGTCTTCGGGGTAAGAAATCCCTTGTCATTCTTCTCAACAGATACCCCTTTTTTCTCCTTCCGTGTTCTTGCAGAAACTCTGGTGAAGAAGGCTGTTCATACATAGCAGAGGTAACGGAGGATCATAGCACCTCAGCTCCATTCTTAATATCAGTACTGAGCGTCATGGTGTTACAAAGGAGTTCGGAGAGAAGGCGCTGTTCCTTCTGCAGCATCTGCTTCCTTTTAGTGCTGAGCGCTAAAACCTCAGAAAAGCGGCTGCTTCTTCCCTGATATTCCTGCGGTGTACAAGGTATACAAGGTGCAGGGTTTAATGGGGAATTCTCCATTCTCCCCATGATCGACTTGGTCATGGTATGGTAATGGAGTGGATATCAAGTCTGCTACTAAGGAGCGGACTGTATCCCTGTCCATGCAAAGTTTGGATTGTAGCCTTGTGTTAGGCATAGCTAGATAATGGGGGAAATGCCGGCGAGGAGCCGAGTCGTAAATCGTAGAAGTTATTATCCCTTTGACTACTATTTGATGTCCACCTGATCTTTAACGACACACGTCTGTCAGAGATATTTGCTAACATGCTTTGAAGTCAAAAGTGTTGAGAAATGTGGAAGCAACTCTGTTGTCCACAAGCTGGCCAGCCCTGGGCATTGAGTAGGCATATGTCATGCTGAATGTTGCGACAGAAAAGTCCTTTTAACTCACTTCTGTGAGAACCCTGATATTTGTGCTGGCTTTTTCTGTTTCTTGCCCCACTTTTGTCACCTGTGAGCCTCTTTTTGACTGCAATTCACTTGAATAAGCCTACAAGATGTAGGCTTTACAGATTTCGGGTTGTACCGAAAATGTCCAGAAAATCCTGACATCATTTGTTCTTCTCTGTGGAAACAGATATACACTGTTATATTTGGTGGTGCTTTAAGCCAACACTGTAGCATTGGGGTATAGCTAGAATGGAGATTGGATGTGAGGAGAGATACACAGCTTCTGGATATTTTTTAGTTATGTACCCGCCTATTGAATACCCAAGGCCACGCAGATCCCTATGGCCATTTCCACCTACTAACATTCCCTCCCTGCGAAAAAACGCATTTATTTAATTTTACATTTATTAAGCACACACAACCCTCAGGAATCGGGGCACTGTTACGACCAGGTACACTTAAACTTGAAGGGGGTGACAGCAGTGGGACAATGGGAGCAGTCAATGTCAAGGGTCTATGTGAAGAGCCACATTTGTTTTCAGAGCTTTTCTGAAAGCCCAATACGAAAGTCCGATCTTAGACGGGGTGGGAGTAAGTTCCATTGGTTGGCAGCCATGTAGGGAAAGCTAGCACCTCCACTTTTAGCTTGCTTGGACTTCGGCAATATAAGTCTGTGGATGTAGGCCCTTCTGATTGGTCTGGTGGACTGGGCTTTCATGAAGCATTGCGTCCGATATGATGGAGTAGCATTGGACAGGAAGTCATACATGATCAATAGTGTTTTGAACATGATCCTTTCCTTGATTGGCAACCAGTGGGTGTTTTGCCTTGCCTTGGATACATGCTTGCTTTTGGGAATATGGAAAGCTGCGCAGATAGCATTGTTCTGGATTACTTGTAGTTTTTTTATGTTTTGTACCGATGTGCTAGCAAAGAGGACGTTACAATAGACCAGTCTGGCTCCAATGATGGCTCCGGCAATAGTAAGGCAGCTGACTAGGGCTACGAATGGGCTAGCGGCGTTGATTAGTTTTCTAGTGTATGCGGCTAATGAGGCAATGGCATTCACTTGGCGTATCGGGGAGAGAGAGGAGTCTAGGTAGACCCACAGGGTCTTCACAGATGCAGAGACATGGATCTGCAGGATGTCTATACAGAAGTTAGCATATTGTGGGCAATGGTTTTTGATGACTGACGGGGGGCCGACCAGTGTTATCGTTTAAACATAGGCCATTAGTTGCCATTCATGCTTGGATGGTTGAGTAGATCGTGTTTAGAGCGTGCACGTCTTCCTTGTAGTTGCCGGTGGGGGGGGGGTAGCAGGATTTGCGAGCCATCAGCATAGTTTGTGTAGGAGATGCCGATGGAGTCCGGGGGCGGGAGGGGCAAAAAGGGGTTTGGTGAATACATTTTATAGTGTTGGGGAAATGCAGGAGCCTTGAGGGACTCAACATGAGATGGGGGAGGGAGGGGCACAAGCAACTTCGGAGAAGACTCATATTGATCTTTCAGCCAGGAAAGACGCTACCCAAGCTGTGGCTTCTCTTGAGAAGTTTGCTGCTGAAGTCAGATGGTTGCGCAGAATTCTGTGGTCAACCAAATCGAAGGCAGCAGAGAGGTCTAGTAAGAGTAGGAGGCCGGGGTTGCCTTTGTCTCTGAGTGAGTCAAGTTGGTTTTTTAAAACCAGTACGGCTGAATCTGTTCCATGGCCTAGCCTAAAGTTGATTGGTGTAGACCTAGGATCTGATTGGTTTCTAGATACTAGATAGTGCTGAATTTGCAGGTAAGCAGCCCTGTCTAAGATTTTTAATAGATTAGAATGGGACCCTCTTGATGTGATGGTAGTTAGTTGACATAGCAGGTTTAGTGTGTTTTTTGTTTTTTTCTAGGAGGTGGAGGACCCATGCTTCTTTTAGGGGATTGGGGACTGTGTTGGAGGAGAAGGAGGCGTTAATAAACCGTTAATGAAGCTCGTGATGAATGGGATGAGGGCTTCGGCACAGTCCTTGATGATGGGGGCTGGGCAGGTGTCTCCTTTGCACCTGGAGGGCTTGAGTCTCTTGACTTCTAACTTCTGTTTAAGATACCTGATGGAAATGGAAGATGGCTTGGTCCTGGGGGATGGAGGAGGGGTTTTTATTGAGGCTTGCTTGGAGATTATTTTGTCCTGTAGGGTGGCTACTTTGTTTAGTAGGGTTTTTGGGATATCTACACACCATGTTCCATCTTTGGTGATGTCTAGGGGAGGTGAGGCTGTGGCTTTCAGTTCTTTAAGAATGTTGAATAGTTCCTTGGTGTTGGAGCTGGCATTCGATATTCTGTTATAGGAGGAAGCATTGGCTTGAAGGATAGGCTGTTTATAGGTCCTGGTAGTGGACTTAATAGGACCCTATGTGAGTCTGTTTGAGATTTCTTCCAGGCTGCCCCAGCCTGCCATTTCTTTGCTCTCGGGTCTTGAAGTTCAACTGTGTAACAGGAGTTGGTGTGGGAGAGCGCTTTGGCCTTGTGTAGTGTCAGGGGGGTGACAGTGTCCACTGCAGTGGCAAGTGCTTTAAGATAGGTTTGTGAGAAACCTGCAGGTATCTCACGCACCAGTCCCCAGGGATCTATCATCCAGGTTGTCAGGACACGGCCATCGCTTTTGTATCCAGTTTCTGGGGGTAGACTATTGCTGGAGGAGAACCTGGATGAGGGGTCCTCTGGGAGTAGAACACTGGAGGGTGAGACGCAGTATCCCCTTTCCTATGACATGATATGATATTTTATTTATATCGCGCTCGTACACAGGTGATTCAGAGCGCGACCAGGCAAAGCGAGGGGAACAGGAGAGAAAACAAAAACAATGATCTTACTAGGCCCAGTGACATTGAGAACACACAAGTGCATGGGGAAGGGAAAAGGGGGAAAGTGCATAAGAGGGGGAGAAATTGGAAAGTGCAGAGCATAGAAGAGAACAAGATAAATAATAAGTAAATAAATACATCAATAAGGTGATCAAAAACAATGTTATTGCAGCCTGTGAGTGGCAACGTGCAAGGTTGGTCAGATAGGTTGTATCTGATAAGTGCAGAAGAAGAATGGGGGGGACTGTATGGCTACAGATACAGGCCCCAGTACAAGGGGTGGCCAGGAGGCAGTGTAGGAAGGTGGCAGGGTGAGCAGGTACCTGGGCCCGAAGGACAGAGCGTGTCCAGGTGCAGCAGCGCTGAGGGGGAAAGCAGATCAGCAGGGGAGAAGAGGGGCAAAGGCAGAGGCAAATAGGAAAGTCTTGAGGAGCTTCCGGGACCGTAGATGGTTCTCCTCAAGTTTCAAGGTGGCGGGGAAACATTTCCTAAGGGAGGCCCCAGCCGAAGACAGAGATCTACCCCCCCTATAACACCTTTTCCTCATCCTACCAGGTAGGCTATCTAGGAACTCAACCCCCAACTCCTTTTCCCGACACAAACACTTTCCCAAGGACCGCTTTTGTGAAAGAAAACTGACAAACACCCGAGCCGTATTCCTGACATGTCCAAACACAAGGGTCAGGCAGAGTCAGGCAATTACTGATAATTACACACACCTGACTTCCAGCATACTTCCCCACACGGATAAAAGGCGGAGCACGAAAGCACACTCTGGGATGGCAGTTTAATACGAGGAGAAAGATGGCAAGACCAGAAAGGGTTGCAAGGAGGGAATTGCCTTTGGCCTTTTCAGAGGAAGGAACCCGCTACTTTCACAAGCCCTCGAGAATAAGAAACATAAGACCGGGAATTAATGCTGAAGGTGCATGGTGTGTCGAAGGTACCCGGGGTTCTACCGCCTTGATAGCTGAGGCGGGGAGGAACGATTTCTGCAATGGTACTGTCCTTGGCTCCTAGAACAAAGCCACTCCAGTAAAGTCAGCACAGCCGGTGAGTTGGGGAGACTGATAGCAGACTGGTCTGTGTTAGAACCAAGGTTGCAAGCGGCAACATTGTATGAAGAAATCTACAAAGAACAGAGTAAGAGGCGCATGTGATGAGCGACGCAAATGTAATTGAATATCGCAGGAGTGACTGAACTTTTGAAACCAAGGTAGATGCCATCTACAGAGCGGACCGGCGCCATGTGGGTGGTCATTCGAAGGTCTCTGTCCCCTCCACTATCTCCTTCACAAACTGTTAGTATGAATTTAAGACAATTGCGCCTTCCTTTTAGTGTTCGAGAGCAGGGGAGCTTGGCCGTGGAATCAAACTCACCAACAGGAAAGTCCAGGCTAATAAAAGACCGTAAGCTAAGGAAAGCAAATGACTCACCCTCCCTTGAAAATACAGCGAGGAACATGGTTAATATGATGAGGGCTGTCAGAAAGCAGTCATCGAACAAGGGTGTGGGAAAAAGAGAGGTGGGGACCCCTGAACTTGCTGCCATAAGTGTACCGTCTAATCTACTGGAGGAAGGAACTACACAAGGGGTCGGAGGAACAGAGGAATGTACCGAGGATCACCTTCTACCCTCGCTACTTCCGGGTACCAACCCAATAACTGACCTTCCTTCCTCGGTTAGTACAACTGAGTTGCTGCTGGGAGAGAATGAAGAAGGGGCAATTAGCAACTTGTCTCCCACCCTAGCAGCCCTGCTATCATAGGAGTTACCCGAGTGGGAGCCTGGAGACCAATCGAAAACTGTAGAGGTGAGTAATGGAGGTAATGGTGTTGTCTACCGGACAGGTATGAAACCTGCGGCAAGGCATGGTGAAGATCTTCCCTCTCATCCCCCCTTTGCTTGGCCTCCGCAGGGCTATCTCTGCAGGTATCCAAGAGGCAAGTTATATCTGAAGGGAGTGGTAAAAGAGTGAATCATGCTACCCCTTACTCCAGGAAATGCTTTGACTCTGCCTAATCAGATGCAAGCAATAAAAGGAACTGCCAACTTAATTCATTCGATGCAGTCCTTAAATCAGTCTATATTGATGGTAACATCTAAAGATATAATCCAACAGAAGCTGCTGAGGGAATTTCGGACAGGGAAACAGAACAACACAAATGCAACCAGCAGGAAAAATTCCATCAAGCATCAATCCCAGGCACAAAAGCAAATGAAGAACACGAAGACAATACCATGGACCTGGTGAACTCAACCTGTGAGGATGCTGACGATTGGGAGGTTTTTGAGGAATCCCTGTCGGTGACCGACGGGATTGTGGCGCCGGATAAAGAAAACTCACTGACAGGAAACCTGGAATTTATTGAACTAGAGAATGGAGAAGACAACAGAGAGACTGTGGTGAAAGTATAATCATAGGTGACTCACCACCACACAATCCAAACCTTGATGAACAAACGGATACAAGAGGTAGTGGCTGTAGATGGAGTCTTGGGGGACTCGGGCCAGGCGAGAAGTGAGGATAATGGTGGAAATGAGCGACCCCTAAACAAGACAGTGGATACATCCGTCGATAAGATCTGTGGACAGAAAAAAAAGGACTTAAGCAATTCAATGCTGGCGGAAAAACTCATACAAGATATTTCAGCCCTTACAGGGCAGGGAAAATAGCCAGAGAGAAACTGAAAAGTCTATCATTGATTAAAGACAAGATTGCAGCACTAGACATAGACTGTAGTTCTACGCTACAAACAGGGGATGCAAAAAGGAGTGCCAAACCTAGTGGAGAAGTATTTTTCCCTACTCTAAACTTGGTTAAGCATCAAGCTACTCAAGCGTCGAAGGAAATACTGATAGATGAGGACTTGTCATTGAAAACAGAGGAAAAGTATAGAAAGGATAGGATGGATGAATTAGCTCACATCCAAACTACTGCCATGGCAGCGCTAACCATAGCGGTCACCCCTTTCCTCAAACTGTATGAAAATATAAATGATTCCCTACACGAGGTACTTACGATCAATGTTAAATCTAAGCATCAGATGTGGGAGCTGGAAAGCTTCATGAAAAGGATTGAACAAAGAACAGATAAAGAAGCAGAACAAACGAGTACATGGCAAAACCGCCTAAGTGATCTGGCGAGAAGAGAGTGAAATGACAAATCACTCTTAATGGAGGCGGTGGTAGAAGATTGTAAGTGGATGAGGAGTCTATACAAAACAGAAAAAGATCGAAGCATCCAAGTTCTGAGTGCGGGAGTCTAATTGGGAGAAATTTCCGGGGAAAAGGAAACCTGGGACCCTGTGGCCAATGGGAGAAATTCTGAGGTGAGAAATCAGAGCCAGACCGATAGCAGACCAGAAGGTGTCCCACTCCGACTGGTAAAAGGCAATTCTAGCATGCCGATAGGGAGTGGTTGCAGAGGAAAGTCAAAGGACCAAGACAAAACAGTATCCATACCGAAGCAAATCTCTGATGATCTAGCTAAATTAAGCTTCCCGATCTTCCAGGGTGCCCACTTAGCAGGGAAACCCCCGACTGAGCGAGAGAATGGTAACCATCTGGTTCAGAAGGCAAACGAGGGAAAAAAAATCTCAAAATCAAGTAACTAATCGGAAGACAAATGAATGAAGGGCTTTCCTAAGAAACATAAGAACACCACGAAGATTGGAGGAAACACAATATGCCAAGAAGTCCAGAAGAGAAATGATAATCGAAAGAAATCCCCAAGAGATTTTCACTCTATGAATCCTGTATGATGAATAACAGCACAGAAGCTGATGACTCTTTGGTCTCTGAAGCTTGCCCGAGTGATCTCATTGAAGTCATGGAAAAAAAACAAAGATGAAGATGAGTGGGATAGCTCCAGTGTGTCAGAATGGCAGGAAATTGAAAAACGGGTATGAGAATTGCCAGTAGAATATAACAGTGAGAATCCTCTCTGGACAAGCAGCAAGAAGTGCAATAACGATGGGAAAAAGACGAACACCGGCCCTAAGGGACAATGTAAAAGTCGGGTAGGAAACGAGGAAAGGAAAAATTCTGAAGATTTCAGAACATTAGAAGAGAAGAGTAAAGGAAAGGATCTGAAAAAGAAATGAGATCAAAATCGAATATAAAAGAGATGAAGAAAAAGATTGATGCCAAAAAATGGCAAGACAGGTCTGATCCCATACCACCGAGAAACGTGGTGGAGCGTGTGGAAGAGGTAAAAAGAGCTGAAAAAGGATACAAAGTGAAGTTACAGAAATTACTGATGGATTCAAAGAAGGTCCTACTAAACCGTGAAAAAGTGATGACTCTCTTTAGGCAGATTCCTGCCTTGCGCTTCATCTCATCAGATAATATTTAAATTGTGGAATTTGTCATTGAAAGAAGGCTAGACCTGGTGGTCCTGCATTTAAGAACTCTGAATGATCAAAGAATCTCTACTGAAGATGAAGAACTAACTCGCCTTATTGGGTTATGAGCTGAGTGAATTCAAAGGCCATGGAAGGAAGTTAGAAAAAGCCTTGAATCCTGCGAAGGAAAAAGGCCAATTTAAGCTAATTAAAAGGGATCGATCTATGGGAAGGACGGAAGAGAAGCCCCGAGATGGCAAGGAAAGACCTCTGCCTGATAAAGATAGAAAATGTAGAAAGAAAAAAAGACAAACAAGAGCGTCAGAAGGAAACAGAAGAAGTCCCATAAAGTGTTACATTATCAAGGGAAGAAGGAAAAAAGATTAGTTTTACGATCGATAATTCTAGAAAGCAATTAAAAGTGATAAAAAGTGCACAGCAAAGGGAACAAAAGGATGCAGATTGGTCGTGGATAGCCGGAGTGTTAGCCGCGACAAAGGACATCTGTACACAGGGGAAGACAACTTTCTGGGGCAGTATGAAATCATTTGCCTGCAAGAGACATGGGTAAGGAAGAAACCGATGTGTGATGGATACAAAGTTTATATAAACCCTGCAAGGAAAGGTGAAAAGGGGAGGCCCTTTGTGGGTCTACTAACCATGGTAAAAATTAACAGTGAACTGCAAGTACTGGCGCACAACATCCCAAACCACTTTTTACACATTTTTTAAATCAAGAAATGCTTGGAGAAACAGGAGGTGACGATCCTCCTAATTAATACCTACTGGAGTGAAAATAAGTGCCCTATGGAAAAATATATAAATTATATCATGAAGGAAATTGTTAAGTCTATGATGAAAGACAAAAATCAACTCATAATTGTTTGTGGTGACCTCAATATCAAACTGCTTAATAAAGAAGGGAAGCCAAAGACGAATGTACTTCTGGGAGATAAAGAGAGGCGATGGAAAAATGAAATGTAAATACTCTCCATGAGGATGCTAAATGGCTCGATTGTGGGGGACCTCCATGGGGCTGACACTTGGTCCAGTGGTATAAACAGTGCGTGTTTAGACTACTGTTTTGTGGCAGGAAACACCTTGCAATGGATCAAATCTTTTGTATTAAAAAAAACAACTAGTCAGCGACCATGCCTTACTAGAAATTGAAATGGAATGGCTAGTAGGGAAGGTTGAAAGGACTAAAATAACCCCAATTGAAGTAACATGAGGACAAAATAAATTAAAAATAAAGCAACAGGTCCTCCCGAAATTAGTAGGGCAATATGGAAATCATGTTGCTTGCAACCCTCAAGGGTTTGAATACAGATGGCTATTGAAAGAATTTGAAATAAAAAAATGACCCAAGTAAGATTACAATGGTAAGTAGGAAACATGCATATGATAAAGATCTGGTTGCGAAAAAGGAAAAAACACAGAGCCCAACTACTATGACTGCGAAGGAGTGATGGTCTCAATAAAGAGGAGGCAATAAGAAGATGCAAACAAATATAAGAAGTGGCTCAGGTCCACTAGGGCAAAAAAAGCCTAGTGTGATGCGGAAAGAATGCTGGCAGCCGTCCACGCATGTAACCCAAGGAACTTATGGGATATCATTAATAAGGGGGATGACTTCCAAGCAGTTTTAGAGGAACGCTGCGTCAATTATTATACAACCCTATTCTAGGGGAAGGAGGCCAGAAAGAACCAAGAAAAGAGGAAAAATCTGAACGCATGGTCAATAGAATTTGACTGTGCACAAATATCATGGATGATTAAAAAACTCAGTTCCTCAAGGGCAGCAGTGCCTGATGGCATCTAGAACCAGATGCTTAAAGAAAATAGTGAATGCTGGACAGATCCGATATATCTACTATTCAGACAAGTAAAGAAAACCAGAACTGTATCATCATCTTGGAAGGACGCATTCATAGTCCGGATCTTTTAAAAAGGAGGATCGTGGCGAACCTAGATATTACAGGGCAATAGCCTTACTTGATTCTAGTGACAAACTTTTTGCGTCAATCCTTCTACGAGATCTTAAAGGTTGGGCAATGAAGGCGGACATTTTGGATAAACTGCAAACGGCTTTCATAAGTGGAGTGGGCACATTCCTGAATTTATTTATTTTGAATCTGTTGAAACAACGAGCCCTGGAATCCAATGGTAAAATCTATCTTGGTTTCATAGATTTAGAACAAGCGTTTGATGGCGTAAGCCGCAAACTATTATGGGCTAAATTAAAGCGATGGAGTTGCCGGTGGACCTGCTTATAAGCCATACACACCCTTTATACGGACATGACTATACAGATTCACACCTTCTGGGAGGTAAAACAAGGATGCGCCCTGGCACCTTTCCCGTTTGTAATCTACCTGGCAGATATGAATGAATCTCAAAAGAATATCAGGGCCTTTCCACCAAAGATGGAAGAAGGAGAGATCCCGTGGATCCTATATATACGCAGACAATCTGGTCTTCATTGATTTGACTGCAATAGGACTCCAGAGGCGATTGGATGCATTTAAAATCTACTTAGATGGGAATTACATGAAGATCAACATAAAGAAATCAAAGGTTTTAATAATGAAATCAGCATGTGGTAACCAGAAAAGCCTTTAAATGGACCATTGAAAACCAACCTCTGGAAGTGGTTGATTCAATAATTTACCCTGGAATAAGGATTAATAAAAATACAAACGAATTAGGCCATTACCTGTTGATCAGGGAAAAGTTACTGAAATTAATCAACCAGGGGAGAGCGCTGCATCGTCGATATGGGGCCTTCTCCTTAATTCCAACTCTCACCTTCTACAAGTAGAAGGTAGTAGCAGTCTTAACGTATGGAGTTGAGGCACTCTTAAATCTCTCTTGCAAAATATGGGGAGTATGCAAAGCTTTTTTCTGGAGGAAGATTCTGAGGTTACCGAACTCCATGTCAGTAAACATAGTAAGCCATGAACCTAGACTTAAATCACGGACATCAATAGTCATGTGGAAATCCATCTCTCTCTTTCGCAGAATGTGTCTTAGACTCACTGCCTGTACCCTTTGAGATATTAATGAACTCCTCGACAACAAAGGATAAAAATCTGCTGAGGTGGAAAGTGCGATGTAAAGAATGTTTAGAGACATATAACATTGAGATTGAAACTTTAAAAGGAAACCCCAATAAGGTCAAAAAGACCCTGCAAGAAAAGGACTGTGAAGAAACCATAGAATTGAAACGTAATAATAAACTTTGTACCAACATCTAATGGGAACGGAAAAAAGTAAATGAACTACTGGCATATTTGAGGAAATTCCCGTCCGTTCCCTGACACCACTGGTTCTCCCCCTCCTAAACATGCTCCCAGCCACTGCTGACCTCAACCTTCTAGTTAATACCTACAACAACGCCATGAATAATGCCATTGACGCCGTTGCCCCACTAAAACTACGCAAAGGTAAACCAAGAGCCCTTCTGAACTCTTGGTACACACCTGAACTCAAATTACTCAGAAAAGAGAAAGCTAAAATGGAAACCCTATGGAAAACAACCCCCTCAGCGGAAAACAAAACCAACCTCATGACCACCTCCTCTAACTACAAGAAAGAGATAATCCGCACCAAAAAGGAAGCCTATAATGTTAGAATAAACAATGCACAATCATCTGCCAAAGAACTTTTCACCATTCTGAAGGAGTTAGAAAATCCCAACCCACCGACCGACACTTGCGTGAAAGACAAGCCATGGTGCACCAGCATCCAAAATGCCTTGGCCAACAAAATTACTGGGCTTCAATCCAAAATCGAGGCCAAACGATTACAACTATCCAACAGTAACGCCACCGCTAGCTCTTCCACCCCCACCATTACTACATCCGGCTTCACGTTCAAAATGGTCACTATACCCGAAGTCCAAAAAATTATAGCATCCCTCAAAATCTCTAACTGCAAAGGGGACAGCTGCCCCGCCCAGATCATCAAAGATGCTGCGAGGGACCGATCCCCCTTCATCGCCAAACTTATAAACCTATCCTTCTCATCCAATTCGGTACCTAACAACTTGAAACAATCATGGGTTCTCCCACTTTTAAAAAAACAATACCTTGACCCCGCCATCCCCACCAACTACAGGCCTATCACCACGGTCCCTTTCCTCTTAAAAATCCTCGACAGAGTGGCCTACTTGCAAATTCAAGAGTACTTAGGGTCCAATCAATTGCTAGGCATGCGTCAATCTGGCTTTCGACCTCAATATGGAACAGAAACTGCCCTTGTTGACCTCAAAAGTCAGATCTATGATATCAAGGACAAAGGCAAAGCAGCCATCCTACTCCTTCTAGACCTCTCAGCAGCCTTCGACCTGGTTGATCACAAAATACTCTGCAACCACCTCTCATCAGCTGCCCACTTTTCCCCCGCCGCTGTCATGTGGATACAATCCTTCCTAGCCAATAGAACCATGAGGGTCTTCTCATCCACGGCCGCAGCAGACCCCATCCCCATTACCTGTGGTGTCCCACAAGGATCTTGTGTCTCCCCTACCCTCTATAACATCTTTACAAAGCCTCTCTTTGATAAACTGGACCATCTCGGTGTCACCTACACCAACTACGCAGATGACACCCAGATACTCCTCACCATCACTGGAAACTACAATGTCGATGCCACTAGGATCAACAAAATCTTCTCTATCATTCAGGCATGGATGCCACACACGGCCTCTGCCTGAATGATGAGAAGACTGAGCTCCTCCTAGTCGGATCTCCCAACAACCTTCTAAAACTCAGCCCTGACTACTCCAATTTCATCATCGATGGTAACATCATCCCAGTTATTAAAAATGTGAAAACTCTAGGTTTTTACCTTGACGCCAATACCAACCTCTCCAAGCAAGTCAACATGACCGCCTCAGCCACCGCCTATACGGGAAAACTAATCAGGGCCTGCAGACCTTTCCTATCCACAAACAGCTGCCTCACACTAGCCAGAGCTCTCATACAATGGAAACTTGACTACTGCAATAGTCTCTACCTAGACGCTAACCAAGCTATAATCAATAAACTTCAGGTCCTCCAAAATTATGCGCTGCGAGCAGCATTAAACATCCCTAGGCGAGAGCACATCTCCCACATAAGAACCTCCTGCAAATGGTTATCCATTCAACAAAAAATTGACTTAAAAACCCTCTGCCTCACCTACAAAGCCCTAAACCACTTAGCCCCCCGCTATCTCACTAACAAACTCACTTTAAAGCCGAGCACCAGAATTACTAGATCCTCCAACACTCTTTGCCTCACTGTGCCCAGATTTACCTCCAAAAGAGCTGGCGGCTCGAGTTTGACGGTCCTTGCCCCTCAACTTTGGAACACCCTGCCGTTGAACATCAAATCGACCAAATCCTCCCAACTATTCAGGAAATTAGTCATTACCTGGCTACTGGATAAAACCAACCCCAAGATAGACTAAGCACAGTACTAACTGCATATATTGTACATACCTCACAAATGTTGAACCCCCTGCTCCTACTATCATTGTTGTATATACTGTATATTACCCCCATAATTGTTAATTGCAAAACTGTCATATATTGTATTTCTGTAACCTGTTCTTGTAAAGCGCCCTTTTACTCCTGGGTCCGGAGCGCTATATAAATAAATAAAATAAACAAACAAACAAACCCCTCTTTCATAATGCCCCAAGCCAAAATTATAGTTCACACATTTGTTTTTCCTGAGGTGACCTCCGCCTCAGCTCTGTAGGGGCACAGGTAAGGTGCATAGGTCATGTACATTGCTGTGAGCTGTTACAGCTATGACATTGGTGTCTGGTCTGACTGCCTCCACTAAAACCATGTGGAACAATAGCCAAAATGCACCACCTTTTATTGTCCTGTAGGAAGGGTAACGCCTACCTTAGGGCAGATAAGCTTCTCACAGGAGGCCTCCTGGGAATCTGTGCATCAAAGGCAGAACTGACATAAGAAAAGGCACACTCACACCAGGGTGCTGACCACTGGAGACTCTTTGAAGTCAGCGGGCATAGGAAAAGGGCGGAATTACAGTAGCTAGGGAGCACTGGTGTGCTGAGAGAATCCTCCTACCATCTTGGTCTCTGATAAAGTACTCTAATTTTGGTACCCTTCAATTTTATCACAGCCGTTTCACTGCATTCGCTGCATTTTCTGCTGTGTTTTTTAGGGGCAATAGATATTAAATGTTTGGGTGGGTGAGTGCTGGGGGCATGGCCGCTCTGACAAATCGTGGGATTTTGTCTCTTCTCCCCAAGGGGGAGTCCCTTCCCCCCTGTGAGGCGAAGTAGGCAAGACTTCTCCACAACATTCTCCATAGGGGTCAAGGCAAGTGGGGCCTACCCGGGAGAGACTCCTCCTTTGGAGACAAGGCCTCCTGTCACTGTGAGGACATCCCTAGAAAACCTTCCAACCAGACCTCTTCAACTCAATCCAATAAAGAAGTATGTGAAGAAATTACCAGCATGTGTTATTGTCAGCTGAAAACTGTAAATAACCCTGAAAAGAAGACACCTCTCACTGGGACTAGGAGGCTGACCTATGGAGGAACAAAGAATGGGAAACAAACACAGAGAAAGGAATACGAGACTGTGCTGGGAAGTCCCACGGCTATGCAGTATAGGAGAGGAGACTGGAGATGTAGAGGAGGCCCACGAGTTATGAATCATTGTGCCTGCTTATTCGGAAGAGAGGCTGGATGTGGGGTGTCCTGTGGCTTCAAAAAAGCAAACTAACAAGACGGACATGAAGAGGAGAGTGAAATCAAGTCGGACGCGCAGCGCCCGAAACCTGAGAGAGAGAGAGAGATGGCAGAGTGGTGGCATGACCACCACATGCTTGTGGTGGACCAGGGGTTCTTTGAACAACACCAATACCACTTCGCTATTGCAACAGCCGAACCTATCAAAGAAGTACTGAACAAGAACTCTGTGTGGCAATACAAAGAGAAAAGAATAAAAGGAATACAAGAAGCCAACCTAACAGACCAGAGAAAGGACATCAACCGAATGGTAACAGTGACATTATCCCTAACAACTACAGATAACCGGGAAAAAAGGAGACCCAGTAGGGGGACGGTATATCATTATTTGAATAATTGTACTTGTCCCAGTCAAGATAAGAAATTGACACACATGGAAGTGAATGAGTATCATTATTGTATTGATCATACTCGTGCCAGTCAAGATAAAATATAACAAATGAATGATAATTATCATGAAAGTGTACATACTCATCCCACTGAGGGAGAAATAGGTAAGAGACTACAAGATAACCGAAGGTTAAGGAGAGGAACAGCAGAAATGGACAGAGAAACCTGAAGATAAGCTTAAAATAAAAGAGGAGAATAAAGACTGGTTTCAGAAAGAAACCAAAGACTGTGTATTACATATCAAGAAATACATAGAGTCAAAAGAGAGAATCCTAAATATTGGTCTATTACCTTTTGAAAAGAGAAGAATCATTATAAGCCAAATAGTTCAAGAAAAGAACAGGAATGGAATGGCACTTTGCTATATTACAGAGGAGACAGAGGTTAAATACCTTTTTAAAAGAACTGTACGAGTTGATAAGTGGTCACGAAGAACTACCTAAAGATAGTCTTCTGTATCGTACCTTGTGAGAAACAAGCCATCAGGAGAAGGGAGTCATTCTCCTTTCCTTTGTTGTTATAATAGTAGCATAGTCAGAAAGGGTTATTTTGCATAGTGGACAGGTTCTGTTAAGACTTTCACTGACAACTGGCGAGCACCTTAGTTAGTTTTGTTAGGTAGGGAAACCCCATAGCATAGGGAAAGATAAGTATTTTCTCCTTTGTTTTATAAACTTGTTAGTGATATGGAGTTTCAGAGCGTGTGTCCTCCTTCTGATCCACCACAGCGCAGGGTAATGGGAAACTGCCACCCCATTAAAAAAAGTTGTGAAAAATGCAGCAAGAAGACTAGCATGATCAGATGTCCCTGAGCCCTTTCTTTTTTCTGACTACTCCATGTCCTACAGGAAAGGTACTCTGTTTGTCATAAGGCAAAGGACACTTGTTTCAGCACCTGGATTTGGAACCCTTACAGCAGGCTTGCTTTAACAATCCCCTATGAAATGTTTCCTTTAAAGCGAGAAGGCTCATTTCTGTCAAAAAGACAGATGATCACCCTATACCTTTGTGCAGACGAGCTGATTGACAAGTTTGGCTATGCCAAGTACATGAGTACCTTTGACCATTTGGCTAGGTACTGGCAAGATGGCCAGACTGACAGAGCAAGGAGAGTTCTGCATTTTCCACACCAGAAGGACAATGCGCATTTACTGGCATGCCCTTTGGGTTGAAAAATATCCCCTGCCGCCTTTGAGGAGAGTGAATTAGATCCTGTCTGGGTTCAGCATTGCCTACTTAGGTGACTTTGCTTTCTTCAGCTGCACCTGAGAAAACCATCTACCCACCAGAAACAGGTGCTTCAAACCAGGCATAAGGCTGGCTCTAATTCAAGGTCTCTAAGTGCTAGATAGCGCAAATAACTGTAACATACCTAGGACACTAAGTTGGTGATGGTTAGAAACAGCCTCTCTCTAAGCAACTAATCAAGCAGTGAAGGATTGGGAGATCCCCCAACCCCCATGCCGTCCTATTAGGCCTCAACAAATACTACAGTCTTTTACAAATCGTTATGGGACCATTTCTCTTCTCTGGAATGAATTGACTTCCAAAACGATGCCACAGAGGGTCACTTGGACATCTGCCTGTCAAACAGCTTTTTATGACTTGAAAGATGGTTTGCACGGGGCTTCTGTTCTAAATATCCTTGATTATGGAAGGAATTTATCATTAGACAGACGCCTGTGAATTTTGAATTGGAGCAGTGCCAGCGCAGTTAAATTTGGAGCAGCCATACACATACATTATCAGGCACCTGATAAACCAAGAGTACAACTGGGCCACAATTCAAAATTAGGTATTTAAGGTACTTTGAGGCGTGTGCAAGCTGAAACCCTACATCTTTGGGTCTCGTTTTGCAACCCAAATGGACCACAGGCCTCTTTGGTGTTTAATGGCTATGCAGGGAGAGAATCCCAGGTTGTTCTGCTTGGCTATTTACCAACAAGGACTGAATATGTACATCCAGCATAAACTTGGTTCGCAGCTGTTCAATGCAGTTGCCCTCAGCCATGGGGATGAGCAGGACCCTTAGAAGAGTAGTGTTCAACATTTTTGGCTGTAGGGTCGTGTGGCAGAATGGCTATTTGGTGAGGGTTGGGGTATCCTGAGCTTTTTGGGGTTTTAGTACATAAAATGATGCAGGTTTTGTTTGTTTGTTTATTTTATTTGTATAGCGCTCCAGACCCGTGGGTAGATGTGCGCATAGAGAGTTCAGTTACAGGAATGCGGTATGCATTATACATGGTGCAAAAATTACAAATGACAGCAATTTACATCATTTACAAAACTTCAGCAGGTTCATTGGAGAGTCAGAGGTGATTGCTACTCTTAGTTCAGTAGCCAGCGAATAACCTGTTTCGTAAAGCTTGGGAAGGACTCAATGGTTTTGATATTGAGGGGTAGGGAGTTCCAGAGAAGTGAGGTAACCACTGTGAAACTGGAGCCGCCTGCTCTATTTAATGTGAATCTAGGCACTACCAAGCATAAGGAGTTGGATGACCTGGTGATTCTGGGAGCGGATTTCATAGTGAATTTATTGGTGATATATGGTGGGGCTAGATTGTTTAAGGCTTTGTAGGTGAGGCAGATGGTTTTGAGGCCCATTTTTTGTTGTATTGAGAGCCATTTGCATGCTTTCGTAGTTGTGGAAATGTGCTCTCGTCTTGGGCTGTTGAGTGCTGCACGCAATGCGTTATTCTGGAGAACTTAGAGTTACTTCATTGATTGGTTGGCACCTAGGTATAGGCTGTTACAATAGTCCAGTTTGGACTGTATGAGTGCTCTGGCAAGTGTGAGGCAGCTATGGGGCGAGAGGAAAGGTCTGCAGGCTCTTATCAGTTTGCCAGTGTAGGCGGTGGCTGATGCAGTCATATTAGTTTGTTTGGTGAGGTTGGTGTTGGCTAATATCCTAACACGAAGAGGTTGAGGGAAAAGATGAGTTGCCAGCAGACCCTCACATTAAGGTCGGAACCCTTGTCAAGCAAACAACAGAGCTTTTGACTCCAAAAATATACCGTTATTTCAACAGGGTATACCTGAACCAACCATCGATCTTAAGTTGATGAACCCATATCCAACTTAAGGGCAGCCTATGGAAAGGAATACCAAACAAATACTTTTTTAAATATATATTTACTTAAAAGGATTTTTATTTCAAACTCATTTGCATTATATTGGTTTGATACAATAACAAAGTTAATTAATCTCTCATGGATGTAATCAATAGAGGGAAATAGTTCTATAGTTAAAAGGCTATAGACAAAACATTCGAGAACAACCACATCGTGCGAGGCCAAGACAGTGTGATTACATAGCTTGGACCAGTACACAGAAGATTCAAAACAAATCAAAATCTATATAATGAAAAACAACCAGAATTAGTTCTTCATTAGAATACCCACCCACTTGTGACATTCATACCAATCATCATCCTCATTCGTGAAACATTGTTCATTCATTCATACAACATTTAAATTTCAACATTGCATAAAAACCAAACCAACATGTTTCTTTCCTATTACGGGTTTACTACATGGAAATTCTTCAGGGGCAATATCAAAAGTGGGAAAATATAATAGATGCAGAAATTCATAAAATTTTCTGAAAAAGAGAAATTCAGATGGACACTGTCAATGTGTCAGTTTCACTTGGTTCCCAAAGTCTGATTACGTTGGATTCATCATACAAAAGCATCAACAGGTGGTTCCCCGTCCTGTTTGAAGACTCCACAATTGATCCATCTGGAGAACGTTAATCAATGAGGTTCAGCAGCTGTGTCCTACTCGTACCCCAAAATAGGCGTCCTCACTGGTGTGTCAAGCAGCTAGTGGGTAGCGTGTCAAGGCTCCCACAAACATGAAGGACTTCATGGATAAGTCGTTATATATATCCATGTCACGGCGTCTCTTTAAATGGTGCACATCCGCGACAATTAGCTTAGCCGACGATCAATCTTGTTTGCCCTACGTCAGTCGCAAGGTCTCCAATGGTTGGCTCTGTGTTAAACTTGAGTCCGGTGTCGCTTCCTGTGCCGTGCCGCTAGCGAGTTGCATTAATTCATCCTCCAACATCCAGGTTGGTGTAGGTTGGTGTTGGCACCAAAGTAAATGCCTAGGGTTTTCACACTATTAACAATGGGGATGGTGTTACCGTCGATAATAATGTTTTTGTAGTGAGGACTGAGTTTGGACAGGTTGCTGGGAGAGCCGACTAGGAGAAGCTCTGTCTTCTCATCATTTACACAGAGGCCGTGAGTGGCCATCCATGCCTGAATGATGGAGAAGATTTCATTGATTCGGGTGGCGTCTGTGTTGTAGTTGCCTGAGATAATGAGGAGTATCTGGGTGTCGTCTGCATAGTTAGTGTAGGTGACACCCAGACGGTTCAGTTTGTCGAATAGTGGCTTTGTAAATATGTTGTGCAAAGTCGGGGAGACACAAGAGCCTTGTGGGACTCCGCATGTGATGGGGATGGGGTCTTCTGCTGATGTGGATGAGAAGACTCTCATGGTTCTGTTCGCTAGGAAGGATTGTATCCAGGAGGTGGCGGAGGGGGAGAAATGTGCTGCGCTAGATAGGTGGCTGCAAAGGATTTCATGATCGACTAAATCGAAGGCTGCCGAGAGGTCTAGTAGGAGTAGGATAGCTGCCTTGCCTTTGTCTTTAATTTCATCAATCTGGCTTTTGAGGTCCACAAGGGCAGTTTCTGTACCATGTAGAGGTCTGAAGCCAGATTGACGTATTCCTAGGAGTTGGTTGGATTCTAGATCCTCCTGAATTTGGAGGTAAGCGACTTTGTCCAATATTTTTAGCAGGAATGGGACAGTTGTGATGGGTCTATAGTTAGTTGGTATGGCTGGGTCGAGTGATTGTTTTTTTAGCAGGGGGAGTACCCAGGATTGTTTTAGGTTGCTAGGGACTGAGTTATTAGCGAGCGAGAGATTGATAAGTTTAGTGATGAAAGGGGAAAGGTCTCTGGCTGCATCTTTTATTATCTGGGCGGGGCAGCTGTCCTCTTTGCAATTAGATGGTTTTAAGGAGGAGATGATTTTTTGGACTTCTGTAGTAATGACTTTTTTAAAGGTGAAGCCTGTATTAAGATCGGTGGGTGAGGATGTGCTTGGGCTGGTATACTTACTACTAAAGAGTTGTTGGCGTTTGTCCTCCATTTTCTTTTGGAGTCCTATGATTTTGGAGTTAAGGGCGTTCTGGATGCTGGTGCACCAAGGCTTGTCTTTTATGCAGGTGTCTGCGGGTGGATTTGGGTTCTCTAGTTCCTTTAGAATTTTGAAAAGTTCTTTAGTGGAAGAGCCTGCCTGATCTATCCTGATGTTGTAAGCGTCTTTTTTGGTGCAAATTATCTCTTTTTTGTATAGGGCGGATGTATTCCTGAGGTTGGATTTGTTTTCCACTGATGGGTTAGTTTTCCATATGAGTTCTAGTTTAGCTTTCCGTTTCCTGAGTAGTTTAAGTTCTGGGGTGTACCACGAATTTAAATGGGCTATTGGTTTACTTTTGCGTAGTTTCAGGGGGGCAATGGTATCAATGGCATTGGCCATGGACTTGTTGAAGGTGTCAACCAGTAGGTTTAGTTCAGCATTGGCCGGTAGTGCGTTTAGGGCTGGTAGGACCAGTAGTAGCAAGACCTCGGCCGTAATGTTACGTTCGTTTCTGGTCGTGCAGGCAGGTGCCATAGGGCAATTTTTGGGAGCTACCTGATAGATGTTGATTTTGAGATGGATAAGGTAATGGTCTGACCATGTGAGGGGTTGAGGGTCGCTGCATGGGGTGTTGCAGTTGAGTGTTGCCATCCAATCTATAATTCTGCCTTTCTGGTGAGTGGGTTGGGTACTGTGTTGAGTGAAACCGTGCTCGGTAAGAGCGTTTGCTAGTGATGTAGCTGGGGCGTCGTTTGAGTCGTTGTAGCCAAGATTAAAGTCGCCGAGGAGAATAGATTGTGCTAGCGGCTTGGAGTTTTCGGCAATGAGCGACGTGATATCTTCTTCAAAGACTCCAGGTGGGCCTGGTGGTCTGTAGATAAGGTGAAGTGTGATTGTACTTGTGGGAGAAGTTTGTAACTTGGCTGTGAGTAACTCAGTTTAAGTGATGAGGAGGAGACTGATCTGCAGCCAAGTAGTGATTTAGAGATGAATGCTACGCCACCTCCCCTACCGTTAGGTCTATCAGCTCTGAGGATGAAGTAGTTGGCAGGGATGGCTCTAGATAGGGATGATCCTGATGCCTCATGTACTTACGTTTCCGTTAAGGCAGGAAGTCAAGATCATTAGTTAAAATGGTGTCGGCCACTTTAGTGGGGTGTGCCGCCAGGGATCTGACATTGAGCAGGGCTCCTTTAAGGGGCCGTGGATCAGGCTTGTTGAGGGTCTTTGGTGGCTCCTGGGTTGTGGAGTTGTAATTGGCAGAGTGCCTGCTGGTTTTCGGATGGAGTCTTGTGGCAAGTCTGTTGTTGCGTGCTATGATGTTGGGGTTAGCGGTGCATAGGATTTTTTGGGCAGCCTTTGGGATGGGGGGCTTAGTGTCGAGTTTAGTGTGGTTAGGCTTGGTGGTGTCCGGGACGCTGCCTAGGACATTAGGTCTGAAGTGATTGGAGGTTTTGTTGGAGATAGTGTTGGCTGGGGGGCTATTATTTTTGGCTAAGGTGTGGTGATGGAGTCCGTTCGGTGAGAAGGGTCGCCAGGAGGGTAGGAACGGTGTGGGGCAGGGGATGGGGTAGTGTCTGGGGCATCCGAGGTTGGTTAGGCCATCCTTGAAGGCAATGAAGGCATTGCCACTACAGGGAACATTCTCCTGTATGACACAAAAGGGGAACATGGTT
The DNA here is from genome assembly GCF_040938575.1 of Ambystoma mexicanum. Classification (NCBI taxonomy): domain Eukaryota; kingdom Metazoa; phylum Chordata; class Amphibia; order Caudata; family Ambystomatidae; genus Ambystoma; species Ambystoma mexicanum. The sequence goes on from NC_090921.1 coordinate 313,167,709, forward strand.
AGAGTGAGCCAGATGAACATGGTCTAGTCACAGGGTTGCGCAGTGTAGGACCAATGGACTTTAGGTTAGGGTGCAGGTGGTGGTGGGGCAGTACCTAGATTTGAGAGTGCATTGGTGGGCTGAAGTGCAGTGAGGCAGTAACTAGCGTTGGCATTACACTTAGGCTGAGCTGCAATAAAGCGGCAATTGGGAGTGTGCGCGCATTGTTAGGCTGGAATACCATAGGCGACAGCGTTGGCAGTACACTTTGAGCTTACTAAAAGCAATGGGGCTAGAGTACTGTAGGCAGCAACATTGGCAGTACACTCTGAGCTGCTAAAAGCAATAGGGCTAGAATACAGTAGGCAGCAAAATTGGACGTACACTCTGAGCTGCTAGAAGCAATAGGGCTAGAATACAGTAGGCAGCAACATTGGCAGTACACTCTGAGCTGTTAAAAACATTAGTGCAGCATTTGGATATGTGGGCACATTGTTAGGCTGGAATACAATGGGCAGCAGTGATGGCAATACACTTAAGGCTAACGCAGTTCCAGGGGGCAAGATGTATATTTATTAGGCAGGATGCAGTGAGGTAACATATTGGGGGGAGGTGCTTTCAGCTATATGAGGAGTTAGGATACAGTAGGCCTGCAAAGGGGTGATGGTGCGCGGTTCTAGCAGTCGTTCAGGGTATTGCATTATCTGTGTCTTGTTGGGTTGTTGGGAATTATGGAAAGTTTCAAGATGTTCCATCTGGTTTGAGAGAGGTAGAGTCGCTGATAGTTCGAGTGATAACAGTTTCCTGAAGGAAAAGGTGCCACAGGGCAAATCAGTACAGTGCAATAAGGGTACACGTAGGTGTTGCAGACAAATGACCAAACAGCGTGGTAAGGTGTTCACATGGTGGTGCCACAGGGCAATCCGTACAGTGCAAGAAGGGTACACGTAGGTGTTGCAAACAAATGACCAAACAATGTGATGGAGCGTTCACGGGGTAACGTTCACAAATCAGTATAGTGCCCAGTAAATTACAAGGGTGCTGCATACGGTCGCAGCAGAGCTAGGAGGAGCTCGAAACCTTGGTGTGCAGCCATGAGCATAGAACAAGAAAATGCATAACGAGTGGTTGCATAGTCGGTCTAAGTGGGCGACTGTGCGGGAGGTCAATGTGCGTTCCTTCAGCAGGTCGCGAAGCGCCACTGTAACAGTCTCGGCGGCTGTAGCAAGGTTAAATGCACCCGTTGAGGTGAGGAGCGTGGTCAGTAACGGATTGAGTAGCAGTAAAGAGACGCCTAATGCTATATATGCGTCGGCAGCACTGATAATGAAGGCATACAAGGTGACATAAAGGTTACGGCATGTTTAGCACATGCAAAAGGGTAGGAGCATAGTGTAGACTTGCACGGTAAACGACGTGGCATGCAAAGCTTTCAAGTTTATAGACAACCTCAAGTCACGCAATGGTTAAAATGTCAATATAGAAGTTTGCAGCTGGCAAAGGAATATGGATGACAGATAGTCTTACTGTATCGGAATCGTTTCGCCGATCGTTAAGGCTCGGCTTCGTTCATTCATGCCAGGTGTAGGTAACAGTTCCGGTGCAAAATGGGCAAAAAGGACCTGGCGAACGCGAGGAAGGCTGAGGACAGGCTTGGGACAGGAAGCCTTTGTGGTCCTGCCTTCGTGGGAGTGCCAGCTCTCGCCTCCCGGTTTCCTATTGGCCCTTAGAAGCAGGGCTGCAGCCAATCAGTGGCTGTGTGGGGCTCAGCACAGGAGGACAAAAGTGCTGGTGATCATAAATTTCGACGGGCGGCCATCTTGGAAAGGTGAAGCCTCATGGTCATCAATGGAGGTTCACTTGCAGAAAACAGTTGTTAAGGCCAGTAAAAACGGATGGCCAGATATAATTAGCTCTTGTATGCAGGTAGAGCAATTGTGGCAGCAGATTTCAGCATAAATTTGGCCTCAGGGGTAGTTGGTGATTTTCGAGCTGTTGGCCAGCACAATCAGCCTTAAGGCTTACCTTGCATCAGGATGTGCCTGGCCAGCTTCTCCAATGGCAGGCACTGCTCCTGCAGTGTGAGAAGGGGAGTTCCTGCTCCTTCAGAGGGATGGTGGAGGTAATTCTGTTGCTGAGAAGGTAGTCTGCTAATCGGACTCCATTTCATAAATGTTAGTTGCCAAAGTGTTATAGTGTATATATGTGCCTTCTCTGGGCCTCAGCCATTGATTTATTTATTGGTTTGCTTGTTAGGTGCTTATACAGGAAATAACATTCTGTTTCAAAGCACCCACATGGCAGATGTGAGGGGACATGGGGTAGCAGTACAATTCAATACAAAAAATACAATAAATCTAGAGGGGGAAGGAACGGCCAAACCTACTATGCCTTATGAGTATTCAGAAGTGCAGGAAGGAAGAGGGCAGTGGGGTGGGTGCTGAGGTGTCCGTGCACGAGGGTGAGCCAGAGATGAAGTGCATGGTATATAAGTGCTATTCCCCAGGAGCTGCGTTGGGTGGAAAGTGCAAATCTATAGTGCAGAATGTGAGCCGAGGCAAGTGCTGAAGGAAGACGTATGCTATGGCGATTTGGTGTGAATGGTCACGGGCCCAGTGGATGCACAAGGGTCCAAGACACCAATCACAGCAGTTGTGTTATTAGCAGGGGAAGGGGGAGGAAAAGCGGAGAGTCTTGAGGTGTTTTCAGAACTTCAGAAGGTCCCACTCAAGACACAGCGTGTTCGGGAGGCTGTTCCAGAGAAGGGAACCAGTTGAGGAAAGCGAGCGTCTTCTTGCTCTCTGTTTAGCAAATCGCTTTACACAGAGAGTTGGTGCCAGAGGAGCATAGAGGTCTAGAAAGAGAATACTTGGTAAGAGATAGTTGCTCCCCGGCCCCAGACAGCCATGTGGATGATGCAGAGGGATTTGAATTTGATCAGTGCAGAAACCGGGAGCCAACTGCTTTTTAGGGCAGGAGAGATGTGGTCCCTGTGCTTCAGGGACAGGATAAGTCGTGCTGCTCTATTCTGGATTAGCTGAAGAGGACAAAGGTAGATTGAGGAGGGGGCTGTTGCAATAGTCAAGCCTAGAGAGAACCAGGGCTCAGGAAACATTGAGCTTCTGGGGGAAAGTGACAAATGGGAGAATTCCTTTGAGACGGTACAGTTTGTTTATTAATTTCTAATGCGCACCAAACCCGAGGGTAACAGGGCGCAGCAATAGGGAGATACACAATTTACAAGGTTACAAATAGGTCACAGTATTACAGTCAAGACAGAATATACATTATAATTACAAGTATGAGTACAGAGCGAAGTATAGACAGGTGTACATATTATAACAAGTTGAGTTCAAGAAAGCAGTATATTTACAAGGTAGGCTAATGCAGTATAGCTAGAGGTAGTACAAACTATTGATCAGTAGAGTTGAGCAGGTTGATATAGTTTTTTCTAAAGTGTAAATATGGTTGGTCTGCTCTGAGCTCGTGTGGCAAGGAATTCCAAAGTTTAGCCCCCTTCACAGGGAAGCTATTACCGCCTATCTTGGTAAGTCTAAATCTCGGAACCAAGAGACAATTGGTATTGCCAACTCTAGTTGGTCTGAAGGTCATTCTTCTATTCGATCTGTCTGAAAGGTAACTTGGGGCAGCATTATTTAATGCTTTGTGAGTCAAGGAGACAGTTTTTAGCAGGATTTTATTGTGGATGGAGAGCCATTTATATTGCCTTCTAGTAGCGGAGATATGTTCTCTTTTCTTGATGCCTAGTGCAGATCTTAGGGCATTATTTTGAAGTGTTTGTAACCTCTGGATGATAGCTTTATTAGCGCCACTGTATAGAGCATTGCAATAATCTAATCTCGAAAAAACTAGTGCTCTTGCCAGGATCATACAGCTGTCATTGGAGAGGAATGGTTTGCCTGCCCTGATAAGCTTGTAAGTGTAAGCGGTATTGTAAGCCAGTAATTTCACTTGTTTGTCAAAGGACATAGTTGAATCGAGGTAGAAGCCAAGGGTTTTTACCTCCTTGGTTACTTTGGTATTTCCATCTATGGTAAATGAGGAGTATTCATGGTCTAATTTGTTAAGGTTAGAGAGGGTACCCAGGATTATCAATTCTGTCTTCTCATTCAGACATAGTCCGTGTGTGGCTATCCATGCCTGGATGATGAGATATACCCTGTTCACCAGCGCCAAATCCTTGCCATAATCCCCAGAAAGAGGGAGGAGAATTTGTGTATCATCTGTATAATTAGTATAGGTGATACCCAGAAGGTCCAAATCATCGAACAAAGGTTTGGTGAATATGTTGTACAGGGTGGGGGAGACACAAGAGCCGGGGGTACACCACACATGATAGGGACAGGGTTGGAAGTGGGACTGCTTGGCAATGTCCTAAGTGTGAGGGAGGAAGGATAAAGAGGAGTCAAAGATGACTCCAAGGTTTCTGGCTTCGAAAGGAGAAGGGAGGGGGAGAGCCCAGGTAGGGTGGCCAGAGAGAAGGAGAGAAGGAGGGAGCAAGGGCTCCAACTGGAAGGAACTCAGTTTTGCTGGTATTAAGGCAGAGATCGTTGGAAGAGCACCAAGCCTGGATGGCAGACTAGCAGTCAAGGATGATGGAAAATCGAGTGAGTCAGCAGGGCATCTGAAACAGATTTGAGTGTCATCTGCATAACACTGGAAGTTGAGGGGAAAAGGAGGAGATGAGGCATGCCAGTTGTCCAAGGTGGATGTTAAAGAGCCTGGGAGAGAGGATAGATCCCTGGGGCACACCACAGGTGGGGACGGAAGTAGGAGAGGGGAAGGTGCCCAGGATGACATGTGAGGAGCGGTCAGTTAGGGAAGAAGCCAGCCATTCCAATGCCCGTTCCGAGATACCAAAGGTGGTATGGAGCTTTTGTATGAGGATGGAATGGTTGACACTGTCAAAGGCAGAGGAGAGATAAAGTAGAATGAGTGTAGCTGGGGAGAGGTGTCCAGAGATACGAGCAGTTCTTCACAGGTGTTCTGAAGAGCAGTTTCTGTGCCTCTGAATGCTCGGAATCCAGATCGATGATCATGAAGACCACCGACAAGGTCAGTGTTCAAGTTGAGTTGGGGCAAGGCCAGCTTCTCCAGCAGTTTCCCCAAGAAGGGGTGATTGAAATGGGGCAATAGTTGGATCGACAGGTAGGGTCTGCTCAAGGCTTGAGGGAGGAGGGTAAAGAGCCAGTGGTGAAACAGTGGTTGCAGAAATGGGCAAGTGCGTGGGGCAAGAGATAATGTTGTCCTTGAAAGTTCTGGACGAGCAGGGGGGGAACATGTTCGGAGGAAGCCTTCATAGAGCGGACAACTCTGATAACTTCTACAGGTGTGACCGGGGTGAAGGAAGAGCAGGTTGAAGGAGGAGGCGGGGTGGCCAAGGGAGGCAAGCAGGTATGAGATGGATCGTCGCAAGCAATACAACTACCTTCGTGGGAACACACTTATTTGAGTGCCAACTCGACCTGCTGAAAGCCATCGAACTTGCAGTCACGAAGGCTGATTCGACTTAACAGAAACCATTGTCTCGCCACTGAATCGACCGCTGCCATAATATAGGAACATTGGAAGACATTATTTGGCTGTCCCAAATGCTGATTCATCCATTTTGGGTGCCTGCACCATGGAACCAACTCAACGCCGACCGTCATTGGGATCCCAGAGACATCTCAACCTCAGCTTGACCACAGCTAAAGCTCAAAGAAGCTGGCTGAATACTGTCAAGCTTCCAAAAACAAGAATAAATGTACTGTAAGAGTGCAGAAGGAGGAGACTGACACGCAGCTGGCATGGCTGTTGGCATGAACTTTTAATATACTAGAAATAAAAGAAAACCTATTGCTCCCTACCCTAAGAGGGGTTTCCCTACCTCAACTAAAATGCTAAGGATTCGGCCAGGATGTCCGTGTAAATCAGAGTACACCGTCCTGAGTCAAAAACCTACTTCTCTCCGTTACACTATTAACTAAACTAAAGAGGTAGTGGATCGTCTTGGTCCAGGAGAATGGCTCCCTTCTTCTGGGCAATGGATCACAGTTCCAATTGTATTTTTTGTATTTTATTTGTCATTTATATAGAGCTTTACACTAAAGCGCTAGAAAATGATACACTTGCATTTCAATCAACATAGTACATACAATTTCAATTTGGGACTGAAGAAGATAGCTTTTAAGAGAAGAACAAAATTGAGAATAAGAAGTAATAGAACGCAGAGGGAGCAGAAGCAAGTTTCAGTGGAAAAGGACAAGCAGTGAGAAAGAACGACACCGCGACTGAGAACAAGGTCGTTGAGCTGATAGCAAAAATTGAGTCTGAGAGCGTAATACACAGGAAGGCATATAAAAGGACAAAAGACAACAGAGATACGGGGTAACACTGTAGAGAGATTTAAATATAATACAAAGAAAGTTACATTTAAGGCGTGAATAAAAGGATAATCATCCGAGATAAGTTAGTGCCAGTAAACAGAGCCACGAGAAAAACAGGTAGGTATAAAGAGCGAACAGGGGCATTAAAAACAGATTTTAGTGCAGTCAGACGAGAAACTGGGAGACCAAATAGTAGGGTAGCTATCAGTACAAGAGACATGAGAAAATTAAGGACGAAATCAAATGTTTAGTAGCGTTAAACTTGAGAAAAGGACACGCTTTCCGGATATTGAAAAGATGAAATTGGCAAGAACGAGATGCAATCAAGATATGATTAGAAAAAGTTAGGTCAGTGTCAAGATAAAGACCACGATTATGGGCAGAGTCAGCAATAGAAAGAGAGGAGGGCGGGAAGGAGAGAAAAAAGTAAGGGGGAGAAGGAAAAGGAAGTGTATTAGCCAGGAAAAAGAACTTCAGTTTTGCAAGAGTTAAGAACAAGAAAGTGATCTGACATTCAGGCCTTGATGGCTGATAGACAAGCAGTAAGTTATTGTGAATAGAAGATGTGAAAGAGAAGAAAGACAGAAAAAGTTGGTTATCATCTGTATAATAATGATGGGATATACCAAAAGGTGAGCATATATGCACCAACAGTATAAAAGAAAGAAGCGAAAGAGTCCAAGAACAGAGCCCTGGGGAACACCATGAAGAAGAGGTAGAGTATTAGAGGATGTCCCTGCCCAAAAATCCGACTACGTGCGATTAGAAAGATAGGGACAAAACCAAGAAAGAACAGATGCAAAAAAATCAAAGGAAGAAAGAAGTTATGAGCAGAGTATGATCCACCATGTCAAAAGCAGTCGATAAATCCAGTAAAATAAGAGAAGAATGTTTAGAGTAGACAGCAGCAAGAAGCGACTTGCAAATGGAAAGAAGAGCAGTTTCCGTAGGATGAAAAGAACGGAAACCTGATTGTAAACAAAGGAGGATAGAATTTTCAATGACAGAAACCTGAGAACAAACAAGACATTTGAGCAATTTAAAAAAAAAATGAAGAAAGAGGGATCTAACTTAAGTGTTTTTCAGAATAGGGAGAATTATAGCATCCTTGAAAGAAGAGGGAAAAGTAGATGTACAGAGAGAGAGATAATGAAAAGAGCAGTTAGATAGGAAATCAGCGAGGGAATGAGTGAGGAAGGAATAGGTATTAGTAGGGTGTACAGGGGCCAATGTTCCCTCTAAGCTGTGCGCATGTGCGCTTGCCCAGCTTCCTTCTGGCTGCCTCTCAGAAGGATTTTAGCAGCACACAGACAATTCCCACCTATTCAAATAAGATTTAATAAGGCACAAGCCACAGCAGGTACCTAATATTCTCTCAAAATAAAGCGAAATTATACTAACTATTCTTGATATTCTGGTGTAACCTACTGACCTACTGAAAGCACCTGAAGACCTTCCTCTTTGCTTCTGCCTTTCCCTCCTTCTCCCCTGCTGATCTGCTTTCTCTCTCGGCACTGTGCACCTGGCCACCCTCTGTCCCCTGGACCCAGGTACCTGCTCACCCTGCCACCCTCTTGCACTGCCTCCGGGCATCCCCTTGCACTGGGGTCTGTATCTGTAACCATACAGTTCCCCACCCTGCTTTCCTTCTGCACTTATCAGATATACCTTGTCTGCTAAACCCAGCACGTGCAACTCGCTGGCTGCACTACCACTGTTTATCGCCTTTAATTATTAATTTATTTTATTTATTATTCATCTGTTCTGCATTTTCCACTTCTCCCCCCTTCCATGCACTTTTTCCCCTTTTTCCCTTTCCCATGCACTTGCGCGTTCTCAATGTCATTGGGCCTAGTAAGATCGTTGTTTTGTTCTCCCATGTTCCCCTCCCTTGCCTTGTTGTGCTCTGAAACACTTGTGTACGAGAGCGATATAAATAAAATATCATATCCTATATCATATCACCCAGGATCCTATTCTTGACCCTACATTATTTATACCGTATGACTCGAAGTCTGCTACAGGCCACATTCAGAGATTACCAGACAACCTTGACTCTGCCTACCTTAGCTCAGCAAAACGTTACCAGACTTAGATACACAAGTCATGGTTTAGGTTATAATATGAATGACGTTCAAGCACAATAATTTCTGTTACTCATGGTGCCTTAGTAAAAGCATTACCCACATTATGTAGCCTGAGTGTCAGCTCAAACATCGGGCACTGACTGTAAGTAAGCAGGCTATTAGGATATTTAACCTCATCCCATGCTTCCTATTCTTTGTTCATATGTCACAAAAGCCGTTTGAAGAGCCTGCCCTTGTAAGTTAATGCATTATAAAACTCAAATACTCATTTGCCCTCTAAGGATTTTGAGCAGTCAAATGTCATGCTCAGCGTCTCCTACTTTAGCATTGCTAACATTACCCTATGAGTGTAGGGCAACATTGCAATATCATTTACTTGGCCTATAAGGTTTAATTGGTATGGACTCTCCCTCAAAACATTCAGAGTTCCATGGGGAATAGAACTTAAAAAAATATATGTTAACTTGCTCCTATACAAAAATGGTTTCACTGAGCACTGCTCGAAACCTACTCAACAATTGAAAGGTGGGGTATGTTTCAAAGAATTGTGTATGCACTTCATAGTAATTGTGCACATGCAGATTTATGACATTTTCTTAAACTGCACATAATATCATCATGAGGCTTTAAATTGTATTTGCTTGCAAAGTATTGTGGGTATGCAAATATCCCAGTTACAGTTTTACTCCTACAATCCCTCCATTTTTTACAGAGCCCTGTCAACTAATATTGAAGGCTAGCACAGGAGTCCGGGAGGGGAACGGGTGGAAGGGAACAGGAGAACACTCCTTCGGGGTGACGAACAAATCAGCAACTTTCAAAAAACAAATCAGATGTTTTGGCAGTAATGTTTTGGCAGTACAGTACAGTACAGTGAAGGAAATGTTTGTTTGCGAAAGGATAGGCAACTATAGTTATAGCATAGGAAATGGCACCTTCTGTTTCTTTCTATGTTCAGCTGCTGAGGACTTTTCAATACATTCATGGGTTTGCATTTATTGCTTCTAGCATCCCCATGCATCTTGTTCAACTGATAATAGTGAATTTCAGAAGAGGGGTCCCTAGTTAAAGAAGAAGGTACTCAATATGTTGCAACTGTGAGAATTGCTGCTGTTGACTTAAAGGGCAAATATATGTGATTTTCTTCAACGGGGCGTCAGAAGAAACCCTGTTGATTTTTGTCTATGCTGTGGTGATCAAGGGTAGGCAAAACTATAGGCTGTATTATATGCCCTGTAATTTCACTTCCTATGTCAGGGTTACAATGAGGGCTCCGATACGATTTTACTCCATACTTGAAATCAAAAGATTTTTCAGGGAATAAAGTAATTGGCTTTGCCAGTAGGGATATTTCATGCTTATTAAAATATGTTCTTTCCCCTTAAAATTCCTCTTGAGATCAGGCAGTAATATTATTCGAGTTCCTACCAATGACACTGCTCTGCTGGTCACTGATTCGAAAAGAGATCAGTGGAACTTTGTGGGTAGAAGCAGGGGGTAGATTCATATATGTTCATGAATTCCCGTTTTTGTCCGGTACATTGCCCTGTTTTTAGTGAAATAGTATATGCCTCCTAGCTGTAAGTCTGGTTTTGAGTAAATGTCACAACTAACAGAACAACATAATGTGTATAGTAAGCATATGCCCAGGAATTCAAATGCAATTATCATCCTTTCATAAATGAGAGGCATATTCTCCTTGCCCTTGAATTACTCCATTAAAGTGGCACATGAACTCCTTTTGGCATGATTTCTGACACATTCCTTTCAGTTGCATTTATTCCATTTGCAAAAATTGCATGTGTGAATTTTTTCCCAATGGCATTAAACACTTTCTGCATTGTCTCTGCGCAGTGTAGACAAATGAATAGCCACAACTAAGCCTATTGTTTATTCTGAGCATGCAAAGCTTTTTTGTGCACACACGTTTTTCTCTCTGCGCAGGAGTACTTTTGGCATATCTTGAAGTCTTGGACTGGTTGAGGAGCTCTCCTTATAATCAAATATAAAATATATCATTTTTTAGCCTATATGTTTGGAAAAAGAGCTGTAAGATGCTCATTTTACACTGATTTGTAAAGAATTGCAGTGGTTGGGATGGGGAAATGTCCTTCAAAACTCTAAGGAGATGATACCTCACTAACTAACTATGAATGCTCACATAGTGGCTTACATCGCTATTCAGTTGCGCACATGGAAAAGAATGTGCGCACAAGGGCCATTCTTTTCCGCACTTAGGGAAAAATAATTACAGGGAACATTGACAGGGGCACTCAATTTTATCAAGTAATTTGGATTTGAGTAGCAGGTAAATATATCAGAATCTGTCTTCTGGGTGCTCCCTATTGGACCCATGCTTCCGTGTCAGAACAGTGAGAAAGGGAGTGTGCACCTCGAAACTATCGAGGTACAAGCAGGGGCACACACAATAACTAACAAGTTAAACAAATGATCACTGTTTCAATTAACTTTTCATAAAAGATACCTTTATATCAATGTACTGTACATTTCAATTGTCAATAGAAATGAGAAATGTGTTTCTTCTTCAAATGCAATTACTTAATCCAAACTCTTAACATAATATTAATCATCATTACATTATTAATCCATAATTCATGATAATATTCAACTGTGACCTGTACAATTACGTAATTCTAGTTGGATTCTCTGTTACATTCACACTTTTCCAACTCGTAAGTAATAAATTCCTGATATCTTGATAGGAGGTGTATAGGTATCCCTATCAGCTACTACATGTTTTTGGCTATTACATGCTCTTTTTCAGGTATAGATATCTGGATAGTTGAATTCTGTGGGTATGAATCAAACTAAACAAAGTTTTAATCAACTATTCTATGTTGAAATACTCTCAATAATGGACCCTTCTGTGTCACTGCACTAACCTGTAAGTGGGCCTGTCCACTGATGTGTGCCATTCACTCTTCATGTGCCAATTCTGTGAACAAAAACACTCTTGTTACAAGGATGTTTTAGTGTCGCCTTGGGAGTGATCTTGTGTGGGTAAACTCACTAAAACGCGCTGTGTCCCACTATGAGACCACCTGTTTCCTTCTTATCTCTATATGTACAATCATTTTTTTAAATAGTAAACTCACCTCGCAGTATCTGTATGAGTCTGGTCAGATATGGATTCGAAGGACTTGAATGTCTATGTGCGGCAGTTAGAGTCCCTTATTTATTGTTCGGGTTTCTGCAACAAAATCAATTAACATTCTCTTAGAGATTCATACAGTCTTGAGTGAACCTCCAATTTGAGATTTATCTAATTCCTGTAACATACCTTCAGTTACTACGTTGTGGCATAATGCACATAGCTTTGCCATGAGTCATATTTCCGTTGCCTGCTCAGGACGTAAGCTCTGGACTGTGTTTGTCTCATGCATTGACAATCTGTCATAAAGCGAATATATGTTTGTCTGAGTTAAATCGAGCCCAATATTTGAGCGGATTTGAACTTCTATAATTCAAATATGTCAAGCTCTGACAATCTTACCTTGACTGGCAAAATCTAGTTATTCAGTGGCTTCCAACGTGACCGTTGTGTATCTATAACCCAACGTTTTTTTAGAAAAAGAGCTGCCGGCATTCTTATATCGCCCTTCACTCGATCTGTGTAGTTAAGAGTAATATAAGTGATTACTTTCACCCGAATAGTATCTGTCTAGTTTGGCAATCGCCATAAATAATCTCTGTATCCTGATCTTACTTACATTCACCTCTGAAATTCTCAGCTCGTACGCTGCGTCATTCGCAGACGCGGGTCTGTACCGCATCACTGTGATGCTAGGCAGCCACTCTCCTAAATTGACAATCATCTAGTAAGTTACTGAACCTCGGCAAAAAGGTCAGCCATGCCGGTAGAGTATACTATCGTATATTCGCCGTCGACTTCAAATGTTACTCCTATTACATATCTTTCATCCCTTTCTAGCCTGTGGAGATCGTTATTAGAAGCAAGTATGTGGAGATAGATTTCCTAATCAATTCAACCTTAAAAGTAGGATTATTTTAAAGTTCCGTACATGACACTGTCACATTAATGAATCTCTCTATACAGGTCACAGATTTTCAAGATAGATTTTCACTGCTCACCCAGAGTTTTACCCACCATTTTATTTACTTATTAATGTCCAGATACGTGTGTGTATCATACTTTAACACTACTTCAATTCTGAAGTTACTATGAATAATTCATGTTACTTAAACTACTAATATGTGTTAAAGCTGATGTTTGCTCTCTGTAAAACACTGTGGTGTGGTGAATGTGACTCTACGCATCGATTTGTGTATTTTATCAACCGGTATATGGTAACCCTGCTTATGACTCCATGTATAACACATTACGTGATTACAGTTTAAAAATGATCAACAGGTATATAATAACATCAATAATGAGTAAATGTGTGACACATATGACAAGCTTAAGTAATAGGGTCTGAAGGAGAGGCTGTGGGGCGGGCACGGGCTAGGATAGACAAGGTGTCAAAGTTAGAAATAGGTGAGAATGACGAAATTGTTAGAATTGGCATAGAGTGGGGAAGGGGGAAAGATGAAGAAAGAGAAGATGGAACAATGGCAGCTCGAAGAGTGGCCGCTTTTGAAGCAAAATCCGAAGCAGATAAGGTAGATTTAAGGGAACAATCTGGCGAGGAAGGAGCAAGAAGACGAGAACGTGTTTGAATCAAGCGCCGAGGATGAGCACCGTGTGCGCATAGGAGATCAAAATAGTACGACCGTTTTGCTGCCAGAAGAGCGTTTTTGTACATTACATGGTGAGAAGAGAAAGATGGGAGATCTGAAGTGAGCAAAGTTTTGTGCCAGCATCTTTTAAGATGACAAAAAACGTAACGCCTCGAGCAAAGATAAGAAGTTAGCCACGGCTGAAGAGGCTTCTGAAAAAGAGAAAAGGAAGAAACTAGATATGGAGAATCAAGAGAGAAGAAAGGACAGTGGCCGCTTCATCGGGCGTGAGCGCGGAAAGAAAACAGACTGGCAAAGCACGAAGAGGCAAAAAGCGAGGTATTAAAAGCATGAAGATTGTTAGGTGGGATATTTACTTGAGGGAATTAATCCCTTCCCCAGGTCTTCATCCTTTTCCAAGGCACAAAACAAAGTTCCAGTTTGTCATGCTAAAAAGCAGTAAAGTCCTCAGTTCAAACTCAAAAAGTAAAATTCCAGTTCAAACATCAACATTCCTTGTTGCCCATAGTTGTTTCTTCACTATTGGGTTCCTAAAAATTGCCTCTCTTCTCCAGGTATCTTGCTCTGTGTTTTCCCAATGCCAGGGGATTGACTCCCTTCCCCTCGCCTTTGTTGGCTTTGTTCTCACACGTTCTTAGCTTTTACTTTCACAGTTCACAAAACGAAGGGGAATGTCTCTCTTCCCCTCGCCTTTTCTCAGACTTACTTCATAGTTCACAACAGCAGGGGGAATTACTCCATTCATCTGGCCTTTCTCAGGCTTACTTCTGTCAGAAACCTGAAGCTATTCTCATGTCTACTTTCTTTGGATCTTATGCTCAGTTGGTGAAGGAAGGACCATTGTTTTTGAATCCAGACCCTGGGTGGTGGACAAGCGAGGGAAGATCACCTGAGTGGAAGGTATTTGGGGATTGGAGAGAGGGTACCTGAAGGTATACCCCCTTTTCTAATACTGACCTACCCTCTCCTCCCTTAGCCTTTATGGGTTATTGTCAATCTCATTCTATCATCCCCTGTATTTTTCCTTTAAGTAATGAGAAGAAGAAGAGGCGACTAGGAGCAGTGCAGATTTCCTATTTTCAACACCACTCTGGAACAATGACGAAGAGGAGAGGTCAGGCATGTCCCAATAATGGGCTTAAACAAGGTCAGGCAATTGGGAACACTTTGTTTCACCTACAACCCATTATTAATGAATTAAAGTTTAAAATGTGGAAGTCAGGGATGCCTAATGAGAGGTATGAGAGGTGCGAGAGATGCAGGTGGTGCAGGAGCAGAAAGATAACTGAGCCAAGTTTGTGCCGTGCTGAGGGGCTGGAATCCAAGATGCTAAGTCACCCGCTGAAGATCCAGGAAAGTTGCTTGTCCCGTGTGGAGGGGTAAAGCTGCCGATCGGAGCAGCAGTAACCCGATAAGGCTATCAATGAGACTTGGAACTCCGGGGCTCTTCGAGGAGCTGTTGAACCCATGTAATTGAACCTTACTCATATTGAATACCTAACTTAATGAAAGGGGCTGTCGAGTTTGCATAAGTAAACCTTGGAAATATTGAATGCCGAACTTGATGAAACAAGCTGTTGAGCACATACAAGTAAAAGTAACACATATTGAATGCCAAACTTGATTAAAGGAACTGCTGAGCACATACAACTAAAACGTGCATAGATTGAATATTGGATTGTTTGGAAAGAGATTATTCGAGTTCACACAATGCAAAGCTATGCATTTTGAATATTGGATAAAAAGAAAGCATGGTGAGGATGAAACCAACTGATTGCTGCAATGCTGGATATATTAAGTGATAAGAAAGCTGCTACTTGAACAAGACTACAAAGTGTAAAAAGCTATAAGAACAGTCTGGGGAAATCAAGTGTCCCATAGTTATAACACACTTTGGAAGTCATATTAAAATCATACAAGGAAGTGAAAGCATTTTCTTGTGAACTATAAAGCGTCAGCTTTGGGAAACCTATGGTTGTGTGAGTTGCGATGGGTGGACTGTGCGGTCTGACAACTGCCCCTAGACCAGAAGGGTTCCTAGTACAAACATTTCCAACATCAAGCCTCAAGGAACATTTGGTTGTTGGTTGCATGACCTGTGATGGGTGGACCATGTGGTCCGACAGCTGCGCCTAGACCAAAAACCACTAAAGAATGGAAAGCAGCAAAGAGGTGAATCATTGGTGAAGTTAACCAAAGGAAGGGTCAAGTACCCTCCATGATCTTTTTGTGAAATGGTAAGCCGAAGAAACTAGTACATCGTTGAAAGTAAATCTTGCGGAAGGGTAACACTGAGAACAAAACTTGGAGAATATTCATCTTGGGGAGGGGAATCCCAGGACACAGTGTGGTGTGAACTGTGTTACATCTGGAACTTGGGGAAGGAAAAACCGAGACCGGCAAGTGATGTTAACTGTGATGTGTGTGAATCTGCAGAAGGTAACCTAGGAACTTGATCAGTCCTTATTGGCCCAAAACTACATTGGAACTGTATTGATTTTGAGACGGACAACTTTAGAACAACTTAAATGACCAATCATTGAACATTTACTTTGGAACACCCCTATTTGGTTGAGAGCATTCAACCCACTATTTTTGTTGTAGTTGTGAGAACAAGCATAGGTTTTTGACACAAATTTCTTCAGGCAGGGAAATCCCGCAATAGCATAGGGTTAGTTAGGTGTTACACCATCCTGATTATTAATAATGCTTTGGTTGAATATATCTCTGTTGGCTGTGTCCTTTCTCTTGATACCATGCATGTCTCACACTTCAAAGTGCACAACACCAGAGGGAATGTCTCCCTTCCCCTCACCTTTACTCAGGCGTACATCACAGTTCATAACACCAGGGGGGATGGCTCCCTTCCCCAGGGGTCTTTGTATGATTTGTATGCTTCTCCCCAACGTACACTTGGCTGCCAGTCTTGTGGGTGTGGGGTCCCTGACCCTTAGGATTCTCTGCTGCTAGTGTGGCAGACTTGGTTCATTAACCTGCCAGGTACTGTTACTATGAAGATTATTGATGAACTTCCCTTCTTGTGGGTCCCACACCTGTACTGCTTCACATATTATCCGCTTTGCTTTTCTCTACCGCACCGCCAGGTTCCTGGCTGCTGCTGCAGGCAGGGCTGAAACTTTCTCTCTGGTTTTCCCTCTTCTGTTTTGAATGTGACTTGACCAATAGGAATTCGGGAACCACTAGAATGTTCACTGGTGATTTCAGGAGTGCTCTTCATTCTTCCACATTGCCTCCTCGTCTCAGTGCCTACCCTATGGTGCTCCATTGGGAAGACTAGACTCTTCCTTGTCCCAGTATATATATTATACTTCTCCCTTGGTTTGACTAGGTTCTTCCTCGTCCCAGTACTTATGATTTTGGCTACATGACACATGTACATGGGGTTACAAGGCAAGAGTGGGGTAGGTGAGGGGGTTGGAGTGTAGGATACCACGTTCTCCTTAGAAAGTCCCTGCTCCCACAGAGGGAATCCCTCCCCATGAGTACCACCCTGAGGGCGACTATCTGGTAGCAGCCTCAGCTCTGTGCCCTCACGGGAAGTGACAACATCCAAGAATCTCCCGGCTCATCTACCCAGAGTGCCTTTTCTCAAACGTCTGCATTCTGTGTTTTTTTTGTTTTTAACAGTGGTGCGTTTTTCTAGTGTTTTCTAGATTCTTGATTGCATTTTTATTGTTTAATTAAAATTCTCTATAGAACCTACATTGGACATTCTTTTAGTTGTGATAGCCTGCTCCCAGCCCACTTTGCCAAATAAGGCATAGGTGATAGACCAATGAGGCTTAATCCAAAGCCCCCCTCGTAGACTACTGCTCACATTTTATCTGTGCTGCCTTAGACGCCTGTAAGATTACTGCTTTGATGGATTTTCAGAACCAGCCCTTGGGAGGATTCTGAGATACCACCCTAATTGAGGAGCAGTTTAATAGACTCTTGGGTCTAGACAAACTACATGAAGGTAGTGTAGCAGAGGCGTAAGGCATGACATCAGGAGCTGGGGTGGTGTAATAGTGTGAGCCACACACAGAGCGCTCACAAAAAGTACAGTTTCATAGTACAACAATATACTAGGCCATTCTAGAGAGGTAAAATGAAAGTTAAGTAACTATTTCTAAAGAAATCCTATACACATATTTCTGCCACACTATAGTTAAGGAGTGGTGAGTTCCATAGGAATTCAGAAAAAGGAATTGCTGATAACTTTTGACTCGTACTATGAATTTAGCTGAAATCCCACCACACCCCCTACCTCGAGACTGGAAATTGTGGGAAAGAATCGTTAAAAAAGAAAATAAAGATATTAAGAAAACAAAAAAAGCTTGGTCGTCCTTGTCCCCGTTCATTTTCCCATAGACAATAAAAGTCCATTTTTGCGGAACCTCACAGTGAAAAACGATGAACGGAATTGAACCAGGTCCAAAACGACTTGGGCACGAAGCATTGACTCCCAATCCTTTGGTAGTCTGGGGTTATTGTGTCCAGTACTTTTTAAAATATTTGACGGAGAAGAGGGGGGGACCCTTTCTCCCAAAATTATAGATATATCTTCCATGGTGCATTGCAGAAGACAGGCTTTTCTAAAATGAAAAAGCTGCCATCTTTTTTTTTTAAGGCCATGGCTAGTGCACTGGTAATGTTGTGAAATATACAGTGGGCAAGGCCGAAGGTAATGGCTAGTAATGTTGTAAAATATACAGTGGACATGGCCAAAGGCCTGTGCTCACTAGCTAGGCTAGAGGGCCCGATACACATGTATAGTGGCCATGGCCCAAGGTTCTCGCCGAAGGTCATGGCTAGTGGCCTGGCAGTGTTGTAAAACATACAGTGGGCACGCCCGGAAGGCATGGGAACTGGCCATGAGCAAAGGCCATGGCTTGTGGCCTGGTAATGTTGTAAAATATACAGTGGGCATGGCTGAAGGCCCTGGCTAGTGAGCCTGATACACATGTATAGCAACCACGAACCAAGGTCGTGACCGGCCACGGTCAGTGGCCTGGTAGCGTTGTAAAGCATACAGTGGGCACGGTAAAAGGCCATTGATAGTGGCTTGCTAACGTTGTAAAAATATGCAAAGGACACAGTCGAAGGCCGTGGCCAAAGACCATGGCTAGTGACTTTGTCGTATTGTAAAATATACAGAAGGTGCTACTAAAGGCCCTGGCCAGTGGCTTGGTAATGTTGTAAAGGCTGTGGCCATTGGCACGGAAAAATCTATGGTGTAACAAAATCCTTCAAATTCACTGAAAAACGTTTGCTATAGTTTAGTTAAGGTGCACAGATTTATCACAACAAAACCCCTAAAATTCATGACCGGCTTAACTCGGCACATTCACTTTTGTGAAGCACGTGAAAACATATGTATTACAGGAGAAGGGATTTACAATGACATACATGACGTTATGGGGGACATGAACAGGAGCTTGCTGAGTTAAGCCGTTCATGACTTCCCAAATGCCCTGAATTTCAGGGGTTTTGTTGGGATAAATATCGGCACCTTAACTACATTTTTGCGAATGTTTTTTCTGTGAATAAATATAAATATATATATATATGTATATATATATTTCTGAGGCTTTGGATCTGCTTAGTTTAAAACTCGAAAAGTGACGTCGGCTGGGCGTGTTTGTAATACTATCCCTAGCGTGACGTCTACGGTACTCATGGTCCTTCACGCGTCGAGGTCGCTCAGATTGTTTTTGCCGCCATCATAGTCTGTTGCATGTTGCAGAGATTCCTGGCAATATGCCTTTATTAGTACTAAGTTTAATATTATATTTGCTATTCCATCGCTCTTTTGCCTCCTGCTTTTAAGCAATCTTTGGGGATGACATACGGACGGCTCCAGTTAACTGCTTCGAGAGAAACCCTCGTTCAACAGACAGTGACTATGGCCTACACAGGCCCATGTCGGGCTTCGGCCCTTTACATTAGGGAGAGCGGCGGTCGGGGGTCTTAAACTCTTATACCCCCTCACATCACTTCGCGTTGATCATTGTGCTGCCTTTCCCTACTACTATGGAAAACACTCTTCTTAAATGTTGCACTTCTTGCGGTCGAAAATATCCCTGCAAGGACACGCACTGTGTGTGCAACCATTATCTCCTACGGGATCATGGCGAAAAACATTGCAAATCCTGCAATCTTTTCATACCTAAGGCCTAAACGTTGGGCCACACACGCAATGCAGGCCGTGGCCTCCATCGACGTGGCGGGTGAATCCTGCCAAGGCAGATACGGTGCTCACTGTGACGCAGAGGATGATCAAGGTTCTACAGACCCCCGGTGAGAGCCCCCAACTCCCATAAGCAGGCTGGCGGTCCTGTCATGGAGAATACACCCACCGGCAAAAGCATACAATCTCACAAACACACTAAAGATGTAACACCCAGCCGAACGCCGACCACACCGTTGGTAAAACACGGCCATGCTGTGCCGATGGAGAAGGAAAAATCCAAATGCCTTCTGTCCTCTGGTCCCTCACCCTTGCCACATGATGGATCTCCAAACAGGCCCTGCGTAAGCCCATTTCCAACACCATGCCTCAAAAGGCCCTCTTTTTGCACGCGTTCAGGTCGAAATAGAAATCTTCGACGCACTCTTGAGGCACGTGGAAAATGCAGCAAGTTATTCAAGAACATGTTCATCAAACGTGGCAAATTTCGATGCCAAAATCACACAAATCACAGGAAAAGGACTATATACACCCTCTGAAGACACCTTATGAGAGGCCTTACATCACAAGAGACAGGCTTCTTTCCAAGAACCCTTTCCAAAAGTTCACTGAGTGGACCACTGAAAAAGTTAAAAAAGTAATGAAAAGGATTTCTTGCTTTGTCTATTTTATGAATAGGCATCCAAAAGAGTTCACTCACCCTCTGGGTGCACAGGGTAGTGTGGGTACTAGTGGGGAATCACCTACAAAAGTTCAAATACTGGACAGTTCACACCCTAGCACTTCACAGCCCAGCACTTCCACAACCCAACCCTTTACTTCTCTCAGTCAAGATTCCTCGGATGACCTGTACATTGTTGACACTTCCCACCAAGGGGACCAAGTATCACAAGGTGGCCAATTTAATCAGGATCAGTTCTATGACTACGCCGATCCAAGATACACAGGAGGCCCAACATAACACAGATTTTGTGGATTGTATACTGGTTAAAAAAACAAATCTATAACTCAGTTTATCGCACTTCTCCAGTCAGTACAGAGACGCATTCAACCATCTCTACTTACACCTACCCTGACAAGAGCGGTAAACCCCTGCATTGAAAACATATTTAATTCGGCTCCAACAGACCCCCTTTATATTGGAGATCTACTAAATTCTGACTCCTTAGTAGTAACTACAACCAGAAAGAGGGCTGGCACACTGCTAGCTTCCCCAGAGGCCCCTCCAGACAAGGAGAGTAAAAGGATCTATACTCTAGGCAGGAAGGAAGCATCCTCTCCTGCATGCCAAACCCGGATTGCCAATAACACCACCCTACTTGCCAGTTATAACTGCCATGTCTGGGATACAATTCAACAACAAATTGATGCTGTCCCATAGCCCTTAAAATTTCAGCTCATTAAAACAATCTGCGAGGAGAAACAGGTTGCCAACTGTATTCTAAAAAACAATTTAGATGCAGCAGATATTGTTGGGCACCTTATTGCAGAAGGCACCCTGATCAAACGGCACGCTTGGCTATGACAAGTTTCAAGCTGGAAACCAAGGCCACACTCTTAAATATGTCTATAGAACCTAACATGTTATTTGGCAAAGCTGTTGATGATGCACTAAGGAGTGCAAAAGAAGAGCATGAGACTCTAAAATGTAACTAACAAACCTTTAGTTGAACGAGGGGTGTTCAGCACCCAACGCTCCTTTCATGGACAAGGTTAGCAACGATCTGTGGGATATAACCAAGGCCAATCATCATCCTGGTGCAACACACCAGGTCAGTCAACTGGTTACCAGTCCAACTTTCAAAGAGGGTGTAAAAGATCTGGAAGCATTGGTAGAGCCTTTGCCACCAGTGGCTCCCCTGCCTCTAAACAATGATGCCCCAATATAGGTTCCCTCCCAGGCAACTCCAGTCGGAGGCTGCATTTGTTAGTTATTATAATAATAATGATTATTTTATAACATGCTTAATACCAGTGACCAGTTTCTAAGAGAGGCTGTGATTCGAACCTGTGCAGCTATGCTTTGTCTTGCTTCCAAGACAAATGTGTTGCCCCTGAACTATCCTCCCGACCCGCCAGATAACCCATGTATGGGAGGGGGGATCACCTCCGATCAGTGTGTGTTATCCACGGTGGCAGGGGGATAATGCATCAAGTTTCTAGAAAAAAAAACAGTCATCCTCCAAAACATCGAAAGATGTAGCCAAAAGGAAAACGAAATTCTTCTAGAGGAAATAAAGTCCCTGTTGTAAAAAGGCGCAATCAAACTGTCCCAGCAGACCAGGTAAACAAGGGTATGTATTCAACGTACTTCCTTGTGCTAAAGAAAGACTTTTTTTATGCGCCCTGTACTAGACTTGTGTCCAGCAAACACATATGTCAGACCTCAAAAGTTTTGCATGACAACGCTGCAGGAGGTAATGACTTTTTTAAGACAGGGATTTCATGGCAACATTGGATATGAAAGATGCATTCTTTCATATTTCAATGTTGCCAGCGCACAGGAAATACCTGCCCTTCAAAATTACACAAGATCATTACCAATTCAAAGGCCTCTTCTTTGGCATTGCATCAGCGCCAATGAAGTTCACAAAAGTATTAGCAGCGCACCTACACAGAGAATCAATCCCATTGTATGCTTACCTGGACAACTGGCTTATAACAGGGTAAATGCCACACATTTCCAAACGCAAAACCCAACGGACAATCAATCTGTTGTTCGAATTGGTGTACTCCATCAATGAGAAGAAATCAAGTCTAGTCCCCAGTCAAATTGAACAATTCCTGGAAGCAATTATAAAGACTCCGGAAGAATTAGTCTTTCCTTCAAACGAGAGAGTACAGAACATGCTATTTCAAGTACATCATTGGTCGTCCGGTAATGGTGCGCAAGGCAATGCACCTACTAGGGATGATGGCTTCATGCGTTTATCTTGATCCACACGCACGGCTGCGCATGCGCTCGATGCAAGAGTGTCTAGAAAAACAATTGTCTCAGGCAAGCGGTCAGAGGGACGATCGAATGGTGGTTTTGCCAACACTAGTAAAGGCTCTACGCTGGTGGACAAAAGAAAACATGTTAAAAGGGAAACCTTTTCGCAAACCCACCAGTAAAAGCCATTCTTAAAACAGATGCCTCACTCTCAGTATGGGGAGTAAAAAATAGCAAAAAAACACACAAACCTACTGGATTTGCTAGCAATTGCTAGCAAAAGCCCTGCAAGTTTTTCAAAAACACCTGGCAGGACAAACAGTGCCAGTCCTCACAGACAGCACCACTGCCATGTTTTATCTAAACAAACTGGAATTGACACGCTCTCTAAATCTGTACAAGTTATTCCAAAAGATTTTGAAGTGGTCGCTCAAACGAAACATGTTCCTGGTGTCACAACATGTTCCAGGGGATCACAATTCACCAGCAGACACACTGAGCCGAAGTCTACAACTACCCGCGAACACAAGTGGCAAATCCACCAAGATCTCTCAGACAATATCTTCACCCTATGAAGACATCCACCTTGAGACTTGTTTGCAACAAAGCAAAACGCACAATGCCCAGACTTTGCATCCAGGTTTCTCCAACCAAGGTCCAAGGGGAACATCCTGTGGATGCGTTAGTCAGGGAATTTTGCTTCTCCAGCATGGGGTCTGGCATGGATTCACATGCTCATGAATATTCCCCGTCTTTGACCGGGAATCCTTGGTAAAAGAAAAAACTGTTTCACTTTCACTTGCAAACTGTATTTCTTTTTTTTTTTTCATTTGTTTAGTTGATAAAATCAACCTTTCAAATTACAAAACAGTTAGTTACAAAAACAATTAGTCGAACAATTTTAAATTAAAAGTTAGAGAGATTCCAAAACACAAAAGGATATAAAAATAAATGAATACTATAAAATATAAAATGTCATACTTCAACTAAGTACAAGATACAATGAAATGTAATTTACTTGCCTATATAACATGCTGTAGGGCACACCATTGGCATATCTCCACAAAATCATAAAAATGTATAAGCAACAAATTAATTGTAGTATCATGTTTCTGGAAATAAGGCGTCCAAGAACTGCACTATTGCTACTTTTATGGCTAATGTTCGACATGAAAAAATTTGGTGCCAAATATCCGTCTGCATATACAAGTTCTGTTCCTCAAAAAAGTTTTTGTAAAGATCTTTCGGGTTGACTTCAATTGAGGGCAGTGAACTATGCAATGTTCCAAAATCTCGTTTTGATTTGGTATTTACAAAAACAACACTCGTTTAGCTCTTTCGATATTTGTTTCCTACGGGCCAAAACATCGAATGTTGGCCATAGATTCAAACAGAAACGTAGGAACTTGTATTGCAACTTAAATGAAGGAAATTGAACCAAATAATCGGCCATTGTTCTATATGGCTTGTGACCAAATAATTTGCAGTCAAAATCTTTATACCCTAGGCATTTAGTTTAATTACTGCACCAATCGTGTTGATGGATCTTTATTTTGGCACGTCCTTGATTGATTAGAAGCAGTTCTAAATCTATCGAGGCATCCGCCAGTGAATTCAATGGGAATTTACACCAGGTTTGAGAGAATAACTGATTTCGAGTCAACAAATGATTGGCCACTTTTCCTAAGATATTTAGATGGTTTAAAGATAAAAGACATTTTCGCAGGAAGGCACAGTAAAGGAATCAAATGGAAAGGATCATTACACTGTGCTTGCGCGGACCACTTGTTCAAATCTCTGAGAATTAGGTGAGAGAATATTTTCCCCGGCACGTCAGGGTCTATAACTAGAGGGCTCTTTCCTGTCCCCTTTTTTATAAATGGGGACTATAATGGAATGTTTCCAAGTAGGTGGTAAAGTTTGCGTCTTGTTGATGATGGAAAAAATGTTATACAGGATTTACGCCCACATTTCTTAATGTTCTTTCAGCATCTTGTTAGACAACCCATCGGGGCTACAAGCACTTGCCTGACTTGCTGTTTTAATAAGTAATCTGATGTCCTCTAAGTCGAAATGTAAATGGAACTTGGAGGGGGTTTTGATGGTTCCTATTTGTGAAGTGCTCAATCCAAGCACATTCTGATACTTCATTTGCTTGGGTCGCTACTTGAGAACCAACACTAGCTTGATTGAGTAAGGTCCAAATTTTGGCTACATTCTTATTTTCGACAGCGTTTAATAGAAGCTGACCATCTGTGTGAAAGAGTTTAGCACGCCTAAACTTGAGCCAATTTGTATATCTTGTTCTGATGTTTATTAGGGTTCTGTACCTGATGTTGGTTCGGAGATTTATCGCTTCTCGCTTCTGCGATCTATACAGACTTTTGCATGTTTTTAATTCAAGATCAAATACATGCATTTTTGGTGCTCTATTACCATTTCTTAAGGAAAGGGCATACAATGTTGTTTGGAAGGCTTGCATCATGTCTGTGTAAAGAACTGTGCTAGCACCAGTATTAGAACATATTCTTGAGGCTTCATAATTCAAACGTGTAAAAGTTGCCCAATGTCTTTTCCGACCATCATAGTCTATTACCCGCATTATTCAAAATGAGATGACCTTGAGAGAGTTTGTCTCTCCCCGAGGAAAGAACACTTTAGAACAGCCATTTGGCGGTTGGTTGTTTGTGATCACTCGCAATTGAATCAACAATTTTAAAATCCATGAAATCAGAAAAGAAATTAGCTTTTGTGTACATGTAGTCGATAATGGACGAGGAGATACCTCTCCGCCATGTCGAACATGGGGGGGATATCAGGCTTGAAGGCTCCATTTAATCTGAGCAGATTATGATGTTTCACAAATTGGTTCCTTTTTTTAATCCTACTAGTAGTGATACAGTCAAGGTTCAAATCGCCAGCAATCAAAGAAAATTCTACTGAAGCATCCAATAGGATTAAATTTAACACTTCGCCCAGATCTTTTAAGAAGCATTCGACTGTGATCCCCACCGGGTTCCAATATACATTTACAATGGCATACGTTGTTACGTGCAGTTACAAACGAACCATTTGAATATAAGCATTAGGGGAAGCCCACGGGATAATACTGGTGTTACCATTTGCTTGAATGGCAATTAGCAGATCTGCAGTGTGTCTCCACGTTGGCTTTTTTCGGCAGGGATTACAAGAACATCATGATCATCCCAGATAGGGACAGATGTCAACCACGTCTCTTGTAACATTATTAGGTTGAATCTACCCAAGGAGCTGTTGTTGTTGTTTAACAAATGAGTATGGCCCCTAGTGTTCCAACTAATTAGAGCAAAATCTCTTGATGCAGAGGCTAGGACTAGTTACTGTTGATTGTTTGTGCTGTTTGCAAACCAATTCCATTTCTCACCATTGGATAGACTTTCATATGTGATTTTTTGGGGCACCTTGAAAGTCTTTTGTTGCAACTGGGCCGGATCATTAAAATCAGCTTCCAGTGTTAACTCAAACCCTAAATCAAAAAGCAGTTTTTTTGAGGATCACAAAGTATTCTGGATGACTCTGGAGTGCATCCAGATTCTAACAGCATGAAGGTTTGATTTGTTAAAGAACTCCACCAAGGCTAGGTCATTTGAATTGATGTCATCTAATGGAGGCACATCTGAAAAACTAGACAAAATTGAATTGCGGTTTAGGACATATTGTATATTTGGAGCAGGTCAACATTTCAACATTAAGGAATAGTTGGCTGGACGTTTTTTTTTAGGGAGTGTGGTAATTTTGCCTTTCCCAGACACAGAGGGGACAGTTGTGTTAGGCAGTACTTGTTTAACATCTTTGTGCAAGGCAGCTTGTATCAACTCAAACAATTCAGGGGCAACTTCTGCTAGCAAAGCTCGATTTTATTCCCGGGAGATCACCTGATCCGGGTGATGTTGAGAGACTTCTTCGCTTTGTTTGCTTTTTTATTAAACCTGGCTGATCAACAATAGGAATGACAAGCTGGGGAGCTTTCAAAGCCTGTTTTTGTTGTGCATTAGAGGGGACGACCATATTAAATACAGCTTTAGATGAATCACTGGGTCTCTTGTCGGACACACAATGACCTGCCATGTAGGAGTCAACCGCCCGTCGAATTTGAGACGGTGTAGCTCAGTAATCGAACGCTCAGACAAGACATTTTTGGGTTTTTTACATGTCCGACCAACATTCGGTAACAAAGAGCTTTTGGCACAGAGTGGGTAGGTGGAACTGAATCATTTTTGATGATTCCTTCGATTAGCGGAACTGCCGAATTTAGAGAGGGCTTTTGAGAGGTATAAGGTGGTCATTTGGACTGTTTTGAACTACCTGTTCATCTGTTAAAGTTTGCGCGCCACGAGTCACAGTCGAGACTGGGGTCCTTTGAGTTGGAACAATAGAGGACAACCCAAATATTTTTTGTTGTAGTACTGAGCTTACATCTGATTGCCAAGCTATAATTTTGTCCAGTTGTCTTGTTTGCTCAAAGAATTTATCATTTAAGGATTCAAAAAGGTTGTATAAAGTTTGCAGTGCTACATTCATGGTAGTCAGAGTTGTATTGACTATGATGTTTTCGGCCACCATAGCATCTCGATTACAAGGTAAAAGAGGGGAGCTTTGGGGGCAACAGGGGGTCAGAGCAAGATACAACACCTCAATTGCAGAACAATTTAGTTCGATGTCGGAGAACATTATTGGTGAATATGAAAAGTTTTGAGGCAAGCTGTCAGAGAGTAAATGTTGTGAAAAACCTGATTTGCTCGAGTTCAAGTCGATTATTGCAATGTCAGACTGCACATGTGACTCCACACTAATCTCTACATTTAAAGGATTGGAAGCCGGCACATTATGCAACAACACACTATCCGATACTGAAACATGGGTTACAGAATCAAAGTGAGACGGTTTTACAGTTTTAACAGTTGCTTCAACGTCCATTGTGTTAATTATAACATCATGCAGTGGCAAAAGTCTTTCGTTCCCAGTTTCAGGTGATACACAATTGGACTGTATTGAGTTCACATGCAAATCAATTATGGGGACAGGAATGATTTTGGGTGGATTTAACAGACTAATTTTGAGAGGGTCTTTGTAGAAATGACGAATGTCAGGCAGAGGAGGAGCTTTCAGACCAACCCTCGACGCTTTACACCCTCTTCCCATTACCAGCATTAAACATAAAGCCAGCAACGGTTTCTTCTGAGTTTGCCAAGATAGTGTTTAGGGAAGCTTTGCTGTGGACTGGTAGTAAGTTTGCCGGCATTCCTGTTTTCAAAGAGGGGAGCCGGGATTGCATCTTCGGCTCGAATAGAGCCCAATTAAGGTTGTTTTGGTCCGTATTGTGGAGGTATGGCAAGGGGAGTGCCAACGGTCACGCTGAGGGGCCACGCTGCTCGCTAGAGAGCTAGACAGCGAGACAGCACCACTCAGCTGACCACTCCTCTGAACGCACGCCCTGAACGCGCACGCGCGGTAATGATAAAGGAAGCGTTGGTGTGGGAGGGAGGGGCTGGCTCCGACAGGGGCGGGCTGAAACAAACACAAAAGACACAAACACAAGTCACTGAGTTGGCAAAGTGCCAAAAGTCCTCCAGGCAAAGAGAGCAGAATCATGAAGCTCGCCTACCCAGGAAAGTTCAGCCCAATTTGCGAAAAATGCAGCTTCTCAGCGTCTCTCCACAGTAACACAGAGAGACAGCACCAATCAGCTGACCACTCCTTTGAAACTGTATTTCTCCTCTAAACCAGTCCCTGAGCTCTGGGTCATACTGCCCCCAGCTAATGACTGCACTCTTCCTAAGCCCCTCGTCTGGCAGCCATCTTCTGATTTTTACCGCAGGTTCAAGTGTTGGGAGTCCTCGTGTTTGGCTCCATGAGCTGATCTGTTTTTAGCGCTTTTTCAGTAAAAAGTTACATTTTGTCAGTGAATTTCAATGCCCCTCAAGGGCAAGAAACGTCGAAGTTCATTGAAGATTCCAGAAGGCCATTGGGCCTACTGTGCACTCTACACCAGGAGGAGAGAGAAGTAAGGAAGCTACCTTTTCAAGCTCTGCTCCAGCTGCAGACTGCGGAATGTGTTTGTAGAGGACAAACACCTCCAGCGCCTCTACTGTCTGCATCCGGATCACAGGGAAGCGCCAAACGAACCGTGAAGGATTGTCACAGAAAGGTGGCGGCTTGGTGAGCGCCAAGGCCTTTGCCCCGTGCAGCAAGCAGGGACATGCTTCACCCAGGACCGGCCGGTCCAAAGAGTAGGCTGCTAAGTCCTTTGTGGGGGCCCAAGACAAGGCCAAGTGCTGTGAGTCCGTTTTCATCTGGGGTTGCTGCGCAAGCGGGTCCCGTGATGGGCAGGGCGCGCTCATCCTCACCATCTACCTCCATCACCAGCCATTGCTCCAGCTCCTCCTCGAAGAGGAAATCAGCTAACCTGGCGAAGCTGCAGGGAAAGCCAGGGAAGACGAATTCGCAGGAGAAGGTGACCAACCTACCGCAGGTAGCCCAGGTGAATTTGACAATCAAGTTGGTGGCTGCCGCACTCTCGAGTACAAGGGGGCTGACCCAACCAAGGTAGCCCCGGCAGTGCCCCGAGTATCCCTGCCCCCAAGATGGGAGGCATTGGCCATGCTGATGGAGAGGACACCAGAGAAGAGGATGCCATCCCTCAGCCCGAAACCGACCCCTCGGGATGCAAAAAAGGGGGGGACACAACTGCACTCCAGGGCACAGAAATGTCTTCCTCAGACGTGGAGGAACAGGCGTCCGTAGACACGCTCCAGGAGGACGTGGGGGTCGACGACGACACTAAAGGCGGAAATCTCAGTGGGGATGATGACGGAGGTGACGACAGCGGACCTGCCGACGTCACGGGGCCCAGTAAGACTACTGCCCGACCCCTCCGAGGTATGGATCGCTGGACATCCTTTCGACGCTGCCCACCGTGGTGTCGTAGATTCAAAAAAGGATGCCTACAACACTACCTGCCCTGGTGCCCCAGACTATCCTCTGGCGAAAAAGAGGAAGTGGTACCCTATACCACCACATCAACATCCACATGTGCCCTCCCCCCTAAAGACACATGGACAGAAACGACGACTACGGACACAAACGACGACATGCTCACAGCGGGCGGTTCCCTGCAGACAAGGGCTTCTCCACCAGATGAGGTGTTCCGCGCCATGGTCGCCAGAGCATCGGAACTCTTCCAATTAACACTAGAAGAAACCAGGAAGGCAGGTTTCCTATATCAACGACCCGAGGCCAAGAGGAAGACCATCTTGACGGTGCCTATCCTGGTCGACATTTGGGAGGAAGGCTTGGCTTTGATGAAAAACATGGGCACGGCCTAGAGGGATAGGCTGGATAAAAAATACTGGGCGCCCGAGTCCGCACCCAAGTGCCTACGTTCACAGCCTTCCCTGGACTTACTTTCACGGCCTTCCCCTGAGTGAGTGGTCTCGGCGGCAGCGAGAAAGAAGTCATCTAACCCCTCGTCTTCGTCCTGCGTCCCTCAGGATAGCGACGGGAAGAAGTTAGATGCCATAGGAAGAAAAGTAGTCTACTCAGCAGCATCAACAGTCAAGGCAGCCAACGGCCTTGCAATCCTGGCCAGATACGACAGAGAGCTGTGATATAAGATGGCCCTGCTGCTGGAGTTCCTACCCGACGACAAGTGGGTCAAGGCACTTTCCATCCTCCAGGAGGGGGAGGTGGCATCTGACCATGCCATAACGTGGCCCTGGACGTTCCAGACACAGGTTTCTGGCAGATGGGGAACAGTGTCTGCCTCTGTCGTCGTGGCTGGCTAAAAGCCACCAACTTCCATCAGGAGGTGCAGACGAGGGTACTGAACATGCCCTTGATGGGGACATCTTTTGGATAGGCAGTCGCCGAGTCATTGCAGGCCATTAAGACTGACACTGAGACGGCCTTTGCCTTGGGCACTCTTCAACACCGCCTGTCCTTTCGTGCCTCCAGCGGAAAGTCTGGCAGATCATCAAAGGTTTTCAGCGGAGGGTCCTCTTCGTTACGTCAACCCTCCCGGCCCATGACCTTGGAGGCCTACAGAGCCCGAGGCTTTTGGTGGAGGTGGCAGCATGCAGGCCCCGAAGCAAGATTGAACTGGTCAGAACATCGGGCACCCACCCATGCACCCCGCTGGGAAGCCAACTGGCGGGCTTTGTCAGCGAGTGGAAGATCATCTCCACCGACCAATGTGTGCTGGACGCTCTCGCCCACAGACACACTCTAGCGTTCCAGCAGAAGTGTCTGCGGATACCACTGGTGGCCCGGAAGGAGCAGCACATCCCTCAGCTTCTGCAGGAAATACGGGCCATGATAAGAAAATGGGTGATAAAGCTGGTTACAAAGTGACTGCGGGGCTCCGGAGTCTACTCCAGATTCCTCTTGGTAAAGAAGACCACTGTAGGGCTGGAGGCCCATTCTAAACCTGCAGCATCTCAATAAATACTGCAAGTCCCCGAAATTTAGGATGGTTACGTTGCAGCACGTGCTCAGCCAACTGGAGGAAGGGGACTTCTTGATGTCGCTGGATCTGGAGGACACGTACTTCCACGTCCCCATTCACTAGAAGTATTGGAAGTTCCTGTGCTTCATGGTATAGGGAAGGCACTACCAATTCAAGGCCCTCACCTTCGGACTGAAGTCGACACCCAAGGTGTTTACGTAGTGCGTGGCACCAGTGGTGGGCCATCTGTGTCTGCGGGCGATACACGTGTACCCGTACCTCGACGACTGGCTCATCTGAGCCAGGTCAAGGGAAGTAGCCGCCGAACACACGGAGAGGACCGTCCGGCTGCTGAGGGATCTGGGGTTCTCTGTCAATTATCCAAAGTGCTGCTTGTTACCATCGCAGAACGCAATGTTCCTGGCAGCCAGGCTCAACACAGTCTCTTGCCTGGCGCCCCCCTCGGAGGCAAGGATAGCAGCACTACTTGACAAGGTGCAACGACTGTTCTCACTGAAGAGCGCCTTGGTGCGGAACATTAAGTAGCTGCTCGGCATGATGTTGTTGTGCCTCTACCTGATCTGGCTCTGCGGGTTTGCGGATGTGACCCCTTCAGGAATTCCAGTAAGCTTCACAGACAAGATTGCTCTCGACGAGGAGTTCTGTCAAGTAATACGGGGGCATAGGTTTTCAGAGCCCCCCGTACCAGGAGACTGTCACCACAGATGCTTCCCTGGAGGGCTGGGGAGCCCACACCGGACGTCTCCATGCCAAAGGCCTGTAACTACCAGAGGAAAGGGATCTCCACATCAATATCCTGGAGCTGCAGGCAGTGGTTTTTTTTGTTTTTTTTTTAAACTTTCTTTATTGGCAATTTACTTCAACAGCACAAAAAACACCAAACGTCACCTGCCCATCCCCCCTCCCACCCCCCCACGCCCCCTCCGGTGCTTCACAAAGGCATGACAGCATACCACAACACATCTTTCCAGCTATGAGAAAAATAAATAAATAAATAAAATTCAAGGAAGAGAGGAGACACTTGGACACACCCTATCATTCGGCAGACCAGGACCAGTACATTGTGATCGACAAGTCCAGCATTCCCCAAGTGGCACCTCCAGGATCACCCAGACGAACCTCAACTTCCGCTGCATCCCAAATCCGTGCTTCAACATGGTTCCGCAGTGGTTCATGAGCGGGCATCAGCTAATAAACAAGCTATTTCCTACAGGGGGAATCAGGGCAAAGTCCCTGCAACGGTAGGAGCCCGGAGTCCCCTCCATTTGGCTTCTTGAGAAGATATAGCGTATAAGCATCCCACATCTGCCTATCACCCCAGCACTTCCCTTTCATTGTGCCCCATCTCGTTTCCATATCATGATAGTACAGGACATCTTCAGACCATTGGACAAATGTCGGGCCTCACTTCCTACCCCACCCCATGGCCACACAGCGCTTAGCCAAGATCAGGAGGAGGCCCACCAACTTCCTGATGCTCCTAGATATTCGTTTGGTATATCCCAAAAGAGCAAGCATGGGATCAGGCGCGAGCTGGTGCCCCACAATGTCACCAAGAACCGCAAACACCTGTGCCCAAAAGCGCTCCAACTCCCCACATTTCCAGGCCACATGCAGAAACCCCGCCTCCTCACCCCACATCGAATACAGGCACCCGACCTATGGGGAAAGTAAGTTTTCAACTGAGCCGGAGTATAATAACACTGATGCAGAGATGTAAAATGGATCAGCTTGAAATTAGTGTTGACATCTCCCTTCCTTGTCATTTCACAGCAATAGATCCACATGTCGACTGGAATCTCCCTATCCAATGTCCTCTCCCACAGTTCCCGGGATGATGCTGCAGCGCCGAGTCTATCTCTCAGCCACTTCTGATAAGACTCGCTGCTCCATACCACCCCTTATCATTTTATCAAGCAATGCACCCACTGGGGGCGAGTCAGGAAAGGATGGGAGCAACTGCTGTAATGTCACCCGCATCCTATAGTATAAGAATATATCCAACCCCGAGAGGGCCCCCTTCTCCTGCAATTGGTCAAGTGAGATAAACCTTCCACTCGGGAACAAGTCGCCAAACCTAGTAATACCCAACCTCTTTACTATCGCCACATATCCTGCCTCGCTAGACAGGGGAACACCAGGGATAAATATAATCGGGAGTTCCGGCGAGTAGAGAATACCACCCATGGGTACACGCTCCAAGAGCGACCAGGCCCTGCATGTCAATTCCACTAAGTTCTGCGGCCTCCGCAAGCGGCTCGGGGCTGTCAGAATAACCAACCTCAGCAACGCCGGCGATGCGATGGCCCTCTCTATCTCCACATGCCGACGCTCCGCCGCCATCCCATACCAATACCGGAGATAACTAGCCTGAGCTGCCGTGTAGTATAATTAAAAATCCGGCAATGCAAGAACCCCCTCTTGAACCAGCGCAATGAGCTTGTCCCAGGAGACACGAGCAACCTTACCGGCCCAAATAAATTTCGTCACCAGCGAGCGAAGGGCCCGAAAATATTTTTTGGGCACCCTTATAGGCTCATTAAGAAACACATACAGAAACCTGGATAGGATGGTCATCTTAATTACCGAGATCCTACCATATAGATTAAGGGGAAGGGAATCTCATTGCAACATAGCCAATCTGGCCGCCTCAAGGGCTTCCCCATAATTACTTTGAAAGACCACCTCCTCCTCCCGGGCCACTATAATCCCCAGATAACGCGTGCTGCCCAGGTCCCACTGGAATCCCCATGAATTCCGAAATTGACACACCCCTCCCGTCAACGGGAATATGACTGACTTGCTGGTATTCACATCAACCGAACTGCTGAACATCTTCCATAATTGGGTCCAAATTGACCTCCGGATGGCGAACAAAGAGGCCCATGTCATCCGCATACAACGAAATCACCACTCTGAGTAAACAATTGGACCCCCAGGACCCCCAGGTGTAGGTGCAGCTCCCGCACCCTTTCAGCCCAAGGATCTATTGCCAGGGCGAATAGCAGAGGGGATAATGGACAACCCTGGCGTGTCCCCTGCTCGAGAGGTATCAACCCGGTAAACCGCCCATTCACCCTTACCCTAGCCACCGCCTTTGTGTACAAAATTTCCACGAAGGAGAGAAAGAAGCTGCCCATTCCCATTCTGCGTAGCACAGTGAACAAAAACGGCCATTCAATAGAATCAAATGCTTTAGTGGCATCCAATATGATAGCCACCAAAGGATCATCCCTTGGCAATGCCGCCATCAAGCCAAACACCCTCCGCAGCCCAATTGAGGTCGACCGACCAGCGATAAACCCCGCCTGATCGGCCCTCACCATAGTCGACATCAGCGGCGCAAGCTTTGCCGCGAGAATTTTAGCTAAGATTTTATTATCGAGATTGATAAGCGGTATTGGCTGATACGACGAACAGTCTCCCCCCGGCTTTCTCGGTTTCAACAACACAACCACAACCGCCTCCCTGAGAGAGTCTGGTAACCAACCCGTAGCAACTGCCTCCTGATATACTCGCAACAGATATACAATTCCGCCGTAAAGCCATCTGGACCTGGGGACTTCCCACCCGGCAGTGATTTAATAGCCTCAACCACCTCCTCTACCGTCAACCACTCCCTATGTTCCTCCAAGCACCAGTATAGCCCCACTTGATCAAGATAACCCTCTATATCAGCCTGCGCCACCTGGCACTGTGATGCGTATAGGTGAGTGTAAAATTTCTGAAACTCGTGAACTATCCCCTCCTCAAAATGATCCACCCCTTGCTCATCCGTAATCATCGCTACCCTGTTTTCTTACAGGGTAGAAAGAAAGTGGCCCTAGCAAGCGACCTCCCCGGGGCTTGACCTGCCCCATACTTCCGGGGGGCTGCCCTGTCCCACATATATTTCACCTCCCGTTGGGCCAGGACATGAAACCATGAAACTCCTGCAACTTCCGCATAATGTCCCCCTGCTGCTCCTTGGACGGAGGGGGGGGCCCTCTTGCAGTGCACGCAGCTCCCCCTCTACAACAGCCAGATCCCTCCGTATCTTTTTCAGAATCCCCAACTCCTTTACTATGCACTCCCCCCATATCACGCATTTGAATCCTTCCCATAAGATGCCAGCCGACCCCACCGATCCGTCATTGACCTCAAAATACCCATCTATAGCCCTCGCTAATTCCTCCCTAAAGACCCCATCCAGGAGTTTGTCTCGTTTAAATCGCCACAGAGGCCTCTCCGTCCCTTGACCCCCCCCCCATGCGGAGAGACAGAAGAACGGGGGCATGATCCGAGAGAGTGCGGGCCATGATATCCACCGCCGCGGACCGACCCATTACCACTTGGGACACCAAAAAATTATCTAACCGGGCAGCTGAGTTATGTGGCGTGGAGTAATGCGTAAACTGGCACATCCCCGGGTGCCTCAACCTCCAAATGTCTTCAATGCCCCACACCGTGAGCATGCCCCGGATTTTCTCAGAGCTCTTGCTACTCAGTCGTGCTGAACTGCCCACACGGTCCTGCAGCGGATCTAAAACAGAGTTAAAATCCCCTGCCCATATAATCTCCCCTTCCGGGAGCTCAGCCAACTGCCTCTCCACCCAATCAACAAGTCTGTGATATCCACATTAAGGCCATAATAGCAAATTAACGTGTAAAGCTTCCCTCGTATAACCCCTTGCACCACCAGAGCCCTGCCTTCCTGATCCCTCACAACTTTAGTCAGTCGAAACCCCACTGATCCATGTACCAAAATACAAACACCCCTGGAATAGGAGGAAAAGTACCTATGGCACCTCCAGCTCTTACCGAATTTAGATTCTGTAATTACTGTCAAATGGGTCTCCTGGAGGAAGGCCACTTCTAACCGATGCCGCCTCAGATATTGCAGCAACTTCCGAGCTTTGGGCTGGCAATTAAGGCCCCCACGTCAATAAGTTCAACATCGCCATTAAGGAACGTCGTCTTACACACTGACCCGACACCCCCTGCCCCCCTGCATATTCACACCTTCGGCACCGGTATTCCCCACCCCCCACCGCGCCCCCCCATCCCAACCAACAACACCCCAACTTGTCGGTGACTTTCCACCCCATCCACCCAACCCCCTTGTCCATCCCCAACAAAACCCCCCTCCCACCCTCGCTGGAAACTCCAACCCTCCAGTTCTCCCACCAACTCTAGCATATAAACAGCTGGCTTCCGCATAAGGGGCGGCTACGAGCCCGACCTTCCCTTGCACCATACAGGAGCGTCTCCGTCCCGCAGATATATGTTCACCTTATACAATGACATCACACCCCACATGTTATACCCATGCATAGGTAACCTCAACCATCATTATTTCTTGACCTGGGAAATTTTGGCAACGTGTCAAGAAAAGAGGCAGCCTCTTCCGGGGTTTGAAAAAACAATTACTTCCCTTCATACACAATCCGCAGCTTGGCTGGATATAGCATAGCATACTTTATGTCCCTGTCCCGCAACCTCTTCTTAACCTCCAAGAATGTTTTCCTGGCCGCTTGCACTTTATCTAAAAAGTCCGGAAAGAACCGGATCACATCGCCTTTCTAGGACACCGTCCCCTTCTCTCTAGCCTTACTGAGCGCCATATCTCTATCCCGATAATTCAGTAACCGGGCAATCAGCAGACGCGGGGGGGCACCCGGGACTGGTCTCCTTCCACTCGGGATTCTGTGCGCTCTTTCTACAACACACATCGAGGAAAAGCAATCAGGCCCCAACGCTTCACGCAGTATGTCCTCCACCAGGACCTCAATGTTCCTTTGGCCCTCCGACTCCGGCAGCCCCACAATCCTGATGTTATTTCTTCGAGATCTCGATTCGAGATCTTCCTACTTCTCCTTACGTTCTCGTAGGGCATTCCGAACCGCAGACATCTCCCCTGAGACTGAAGCCGCCATGTCCTCGACTCAGGATATCCACCCCTCCGCCTCATCCAGTCTTTCCCCATGCTTGTCCAGGCAGATCTGCATATGGTCCACCTTGCAGGTCAAAGTATCAAGCTTGCCATCCAGGGACTGTATTCCGGACTGCAGCTGCGTAAACATGGCCTTTATGTCCTGGAAAGCAGACGCAGGGCTCAGACACCACCGTAGCATCCATTGTCCCGCTATTTTTGCCTGGAGTGGCCATCTCGAAGTGCAGCTTCGACTGCTGCTTACCACCCTTGCCCGACTTAGACATGGCCCACGAGACACCCGGGTGGATCGAGCCAACCACCAAATGGAGCGGGCCAAACAACTGCGCCCCAGTAGTGACCACCCCACTCCACTCGGGAAGACCCGGCTCAGACCCGCGGCCAATTCCGGATCCACTGCAGCTGACACAGGCAAGGGGGGGGGAGATGCCCTCAGTATCCTTACACTCAGAGAAGCAGGCGTCAACGATTCCAAAACAGACCCCCAGCGGCCTACTCCCACCGCCCACGCAGCAGGTGACCAGAGGTGTACCCAGGTTCCGGGGATATCGTACGCCTTCCAGGGCACAAAGCCCCCATATGAAAGAGCCAGGCAGTGCCCCAAATCCCAGAGTTCTGGCTGCAGGTCCCTCGCTGCCTCGCAGTATCCGCAGTCCGCCCAGAGGCTAGGTAACACCCATAGTTCAGGATTTCGGCTGTAGCTCCTGCTAAGCCCACACACAGTCACTTCAAGCCGGAGACCAGCTGCCGCAGGAGGCAGCCCCAGGCAATCCCCGCGTCCGGGCCGTCACTCCACCGCCCGCTCACTGCGCCCGTTTCCAAGGGGCCGCTGCGGGACCCGGAACCCACCACAGGTCCCCTCCACCAAGCCACTGCCAAGGGCCCGCACCTCCCTCCAGGGCCCCGCCTTTCCAGCCCCCACAGAGGGCCGTCTCCACAGTCCAACAAGCCTCCACTCCAGGGGAGGAGCGCCCCTGCCCCTCCGTGCCAACCTCCAGGGGTAGGCAACGGGCCCAGGAGCCGTCCAAGCAGGGCAGCCGCACAAGGCGCGCTCCTTCCTCAGACGCCGGGCCAGTCCACAGCCTCCTGCTCTCTCTGCAGCTCCAAGCCGGCACAGACTCAGTCTCCTCCAGCACACCACCCGTCACTGGGTGACGCCAGCGCACCACGGCCCCTCAGACAAGGGGCACACACTCCTCGGGGCCTCAACTCACAACTCCCACGGGGCAGCTGCCTGCACCCGCAACCGGGATAGGCGCCCGCCGCACCAGGCACGTGCCGGGGACGCACCTCCCCCACTCCTCGCAGCGCGGCCCGCCGCTTCAGCTCCACCACTCCGGATCACGGCTCCTACAGCACAGTTTCGACGGAGAATATCGTCTCCAGGACCGCAATTCCTCCAGGCAAAAAGACACTTGGCGTGAACAATGATTCCGCCTCGGGGACCGCTGGATGACAAACCGGATTGTTATGGTGCGGGAGAGCTTCACGGGCCGGTGGCCATCTTCGTCTGGCTCTCTAGCGCCACCCCCCACAGGCAGTGTTCTGGGCCCAAAAGTTGTTCCTTCCGTCCCTCAAGGGCAAAGTGGTGAGAGTCTTCATTGACACCACCACTATGTTCTGCATCAAGAAGCCTGGGGGGGTGGTGGGGCACCAGAGGCGTAGGAATTGTGGCACTGTGCGGTTGCCCAATAGATTTTCCTCATCCCCTTTCACCTGGCGGCAGTCAGAACACCATCGCCGACTCCGTCAGCAGGGTACTGCGCTCCTGCCACGAATGGGCAACAGGATCAGGTGGACCGCCCCTTCTTCAAGTCTGGCAGGCCCCATCTCGATCTGTTTGCGACGGCGACGAATTCCGGTAGGTTGCACCAGCCGAGGAGCATGGGGGACGCATTTTCCTTCCTGTAGGAAGGCCTGTTCCTGTACGCATTTCCTCCATTGCCGCTCCTCCTGTGAGTCATCAATCAACTCAAACGGTGCTGATGCAGGATGATCCTTGTCACACCGGCATGGCCGAGGCAGATTTGATACCCAGACCTTCTCAGCTTGTCGACGTCACCCCTGGTCAAGCTGCCGGTGGTCGTGGATCTGCTCACCAGAGAAGGAGGCACAATCCTGCATCACGACCCAGTGTCGCTGAACCTGATGGTTTACTTGGAGTTCAGAGGATACCAGTTGCCGGCGGACTGCAGGGAGGTCCTTCCAAGAGCTGGATCCACTTGCTGTTTTTAGTATGTATTTTGGGATGTTAAGGCAAGTGTAGAAGGACCTGGTAGGTCTAGTTGGTAAGTTTCTAGAGAATTTGTCCGCCAAGTATTTGGGGGCTGTATTGGACAGGCATTTGTGTGTGATGACAAGAGAGCGCAAGGAGATTCTGTCGCGCACTGGGAGCCAATGGGTGTCCCTTCTAATGGCTGAGATGTGCTGGGAGCAGGGGATGTTCAATGCTAATCTCAGGGCATTATTCTGGAGGACATGGAGTTTGTTGAGGTTCCGTTCTGAAGAGCCTAGGAAGAGCGTATTACAATAGTCCATCTTCGATAGGATCAGAGCCCTGGCTAATGTAAGGCGGACGTTTATGGACAGGTAAGGTTTGCAAATGTTGATCAATTTATTTGTGTAGGCTGTTATAGAGGCTATGGCGTTCACTTGTTTTTTGAGTGTGAGTGTGGTGACTAAGCAACATATATGGTTTTTACCTCATTCGCCACTTTGATGGTATTTCCGTCAATGTTGAAAGTCTTGTACTGTTTGTCGAGTTTGTTTAGACGTGCTTGTGAACCGATTATAATGAGCTCCGTTTTGTCGTCATTTAGGCAGAGTCTGTGGACAGCCATCCAAGCCTGGATTTCAAGGTAGATTTCATTAATCAATTTGGAGTCCTTGTCGTAGCATCCTGTGAGCGTGATGAGGACCTGGGTGTCATCTGCGTAATTCGTGTAGGTGACACCCAGGTTGTCAAGACAATCAAAGAGGAGCTTAATATAAATATTATAAAGAGTCGGTGAGATGCACAAACCCTGTGGAACTCAGCAGTGAATGGAGATTGGTGGAGCAGAAGTTGAACGTGCGAAGACCCTCGTTGTTCGGTCAGAGAGAAAGGATTGGATCCAGCTTGCGGCTTCTGTGGAGAATGCAGTGGCGAATGTCAGGTGTTCGGTAAGGATCTGGTGGTCGACCAGATCGAACGTTGCTGAGAGGTCCAATAAGAGAAGGATGGCCAAGTTGCCTTTGTCTTTGGCTTCATCCATTTGGATTTTAAGATCCAGAAGGGGCGTTTCAGTACCATGCCTAGGTCGGAAGCCAGATTGGCGAAGACCTAGGATGTTATTGTCCTCCAAATGTTTCTGGATTTGAAGATAGGCTGCTCTAGCCAGAATTTTTAGGAGGAAGGGGACTGTTGTGATAGGTTTATAATTTGTTGGTATGTCGGATCTATATTGTTTTTTAAGGAGAGGCATGACCCAAGCCTCCTTGAGGTTGTTAGGGACTGAGCTACTGTTGAAAGAGGAGTTGATCAGGGCGGCAATGAATGGGGCTAGTTCTTTTGCTCCTTCCTTGATAACTGCTGGCTGACCTCCCTGTTGTCTAGAGGGTTTGAGACCACGGATGATATTATCCACTTCTACAGGAGTGACAGCGGAGAAGGAGAACGGGATGCATGGTGAATGGGGAGCATCAGGTACGGTAGTGTCTCTGGTGCTAGAGGCGAGGCTGCTCTTTCTCGTCTCTATTTTGGATTGTAGCATTGCTATTTTGTCAGCTACGGCTTTCCGAATATTGGCACACCAAGCTACATCTTTGGCACAGGCTGCTGTAGGTGGTACTGGGGACTCCAGTTCCCTTAGAAGAGAGACGAGCTCCTTCGTACCTGACTTTGCATTTAGAATTCTGTGATTAAAGGTCGCTTTCTTAGTGTTGAGAATGGCTGTTTTGTATGAGGCAGCTGCAGACGCAAATGGTTCTTTGTTAGTAGGGGATGGTGATTTTCTCTAAACGGCTTCAGCGGCTCTTTTGGTTACAGAGAGTTTTTAGATCAGCAGTGAACCATTTATTGAGGTGCGCTGTTGGTTTGGCTTTTTTTGGTTTGACCGGTGCAATGTTGTCTAAGGCTTGTTCTAAGGTGCTGTTGTACAGGTCAACCAGGTTAGAAGGATCTGTGTTTAAAGAGTTAGGTGGGTGTAGGATAGCGTAGATCAAGGGGTGGAGGTTCTCTAGTGTTATGTTCCGGTTGTTTCTAGAGAGGGTTTGTGGGGCAAGGGTGGAGTTGGCCGTCAGTGGAGCACTTCCCTGGATGGAGAAGACGATACAGTGATGGTCTGACCAGGCAAAAGGCTCGTTATGAAGGATGGTGGTTGTGCATCAATTGAAATCTGCCAACTAGTCCAATGTTCTACTCTTATTGCGCACAGGCTCAAGGATACAATGTTTGAAGCCAAACTGAGAGATGGAATTTTCGACAGAAATGGCGTTCAGGTCGTGAAGGCCTAAATTAAGGTCTCCTAGCAATATCATTTGAGAGCCTGGATTGGTGTTTTGGGTCAAAAGGTAGGTAATGCCTTCCTTGAAAGAGGAGACATGGGACCCGGTGGTCGGTAGATTAAGTGGAATAAGATAGTTTGGGTAGCTGAAATAGGCAGTTTAGCTGATAGGAGTTCTGCGTTCAATAGGCAGGTGTGGGGTACTACTCTGAGGCCAAGGAGAGTTTTGGCAATGAAAGCTACTCTCCCACCTTTACCTGTGTCTTGGTCCGAGCGAATGATAGTTATGCCTTCTGGGAGCGCTAGAGAGAGGGCTGCACTTGCTGCTTGAAGCAGCCAGGTTTCTGTAATGGCAAGGAAGTCTAAGTGGTTAGAGGTGATGAGATCTCCAATATCAGGTGCATGAACTGCCAGTGAACGTGCATTGATAAGAGCTCCTTTGATGGCGAAGCAGTGCTACGCAACCTGTTCGCCTGAGGTGAGCCTGTTCCGGAGGTAAGAGTAATTGCTTCTGTTGAGCCTTGCCACCTCCCGTGGTTGTGTAATGATGTACTGCTATGTGTTCTTTATTCATGAGCATGTGAATCCATGACAGACCCCATGCTGAAGAAGGAACAAGTTACTTACCTGTAACTATTCTTCTCCAGCATGGGTCTGGCATGGATTCACATACAAACCCTCCCTCCTGCCCCTCTGAGGCTCCTCTTCGTCATACTACCACTTTACGTGCTACCAAATCTGAAGATGGCTGCCAGAGTAGGGGCTTAGGGAGAGGGTATTCATTGGCTGGAGGCAGTATGACCCAGGGCTCAGTGATTGGTTTAGAGGAGAAATACAGTTTTAAGTGTAAGTGAAACAGTTTCTTCTTTTACTGAGGAACCCCGGCCTGGTGACAGGGAATATTCATGAGCATGTGAATCCATGCCAGACCCATGCTGGAGAACAATAGTTACAGGAGAGTAACTTGATCCGTACGCTTTTCCACCAACACCACTCCTGAACAAAATAGTGCACATGATTCACCAGGAACAGGTTACGCTAATCCCGATAGCTCCAATGTGGGCACCACCTATTCAAACTAGCAATGTGCAAACCAGTCAAGCTTCCATGCCCATTCAGCATGTTGTCCCAACACAATTGTGCACAACATTGTTCCATCCATACCCTCAGACTATGAACTTTGGTAGTTTGGCTCCTGAAGTCCTAGAATTATGGCATTTAAATCTTCCACAAAGGTGTATGGATATTCTTAAAGAAGCACGAAAGCCTAACACTAGACACTGTTATTTTAACAAGTGGAAATGATTTGTCATTTTTCGTGCTGATCACAAAACATAAATCCAGTTGTGTTCACCATCACACATACTTCACTATATGCTTTACCTACTAGACTCAGGTTTAGTATTCAATTCTATTAAAGTACACTTAGTAGCTCTGTCTGCTTACACTACTTCTCAAAACAAAATATCTGGGTGGAAAGTACCAGTTATCAAAGCATTCATGGAAGGAGTCGAGACTATACCCTTCCATTTCAAATCCACCACCAGGTTGGGCCCTTAATGTGATTCTTACAAAACACCTGGGTACATCTTTTGAATTTATGCACACAGCCAGTCTGAAGCATTTAACTTACAAACTGTTTTAATAGTGGCTATCACTTCAATGAGATGAATCAGTAACGACAAGCACTTTCAGTATAAGACCCTTTCACTATCACCCACAAAGACTAGGTGGTTCTTAGAACACATCTTAGGTTTTCACCCAAATTCTTTTCGACGTTCCATGTTAACCAATCTCTTGAAATTCCTACTTTTTTCCAAAATCCTTCAAATTCAGCAGAAAAAAGCCTCCGTACCCTAGAGGTAAGGAGGGTTTATTTGTACTACATAAACAAAAATAAACCAATTAGGAAAAAAAATCTACTCTGTTTCCATAGCAGTTGGCAGAGAAGGAGATCATATTTCTAAAAACGCTATCTCCAGATGGATAGGCATATGCATCCAACTTTACTACTCACTGTCGAAAAAGACTTTACCCTTTTACACCAAGAGTG
Organism: Ambystoma mexicanum; assembly: GCF_040938575.1. Taxonomy (NCBI): domain Eukaryota; kingdom Metazoa; phylum Chordata; class Amphibia; order Caudata; family Ambystomatidae; genus Ambystoma; species Ambystoma mexicanum. The sequence goes on from NC_090921.1 coordinate 313,210,983, forward strand.
CACTCTACACGTGGCACAGGAGCTACTTTAGCGCTTATTGCAAATTTTCCTTTAGATGCAATATACAAAGCTGCTACTTGGAGTTCCATTCATACTTTGACTCCGCATTACTGCCTAGATGTACACTCTTAAACAGATTCGCAGGTAGGGCAAGCAGTATTAAAACATCTATTTTCTGCAGTACCTTCTCACAACTCACCTTCTCCAGGTACTGCTCGCTAATCTATGCATAGCATGTGATCTAAGCAGATTCACAAGCCTCAGAAGGCATACGTTATGCATTTTAATCATATTTTTGATGCTTGTATCTGCTTGGATTCCCATGCAGTCACCCCCCCTAGCCCCTTCATGGAGTTTGAAGGTGCACAGATGTTTCCATCTTTACCTTTCTTGTACTCACGCAAACACTTCATGCACCCTCATGTCAGAAATGAAACATTCTGAGGGACCTCGATGCGTGAAGGACCATGTGTACAGTAGACATCACACTAGGGATAGCATTACAAACACGACCACTCAGCGTCACTTTTCGAGTTTAAAAAACAAGTCATGTCATACTCTGCGACTACCACTAGATGTCGGCCTATGCATGCATAGCATGTGAATCTAAGTAGATGCAAGCTTCAGGAATACGATTACGGTGAGTATTGTATGTGATATATATACACATACACACACTTGTTGATCTTACTAGAGGTCACCCACACTTTTATAAATGGTAGAACAGTTAATCGATTAACAGTAGATTGTAGGCTGTAAAGTGAGATGAAACACAATGCAAAGCAATTACAACATACACCCTTCCTTACAAGAATGTCCCTACTACTTCAGAAAACATTTCCTGCTAATTAGGTAAGCCTAGTACCTCGGAAAGAGTCAAAAGCCCCTGGTAAGTACATGTTGCAGAAAGTTGGAAGTGATTATATGCATCAAAGAGGTTTTGGCAACGCCAACGGGCGTGCAAATGTCCAATCACTTAAAAAGAATATGAATGTAAGTAAATCTGTTTAGGGGTGCTTTCCAAATCCAACTCCATTAGGGGTTAACCTGGGGTAGATCATTGGCCAGAACTCCACCGATCACGACCAGGCGAGGGAGAGTTAAGGAGTGGATTTTACATCCATACAAAACCCTATAGCGAAGTATGGGGTAGAAAGAGGTATGCATGTTTCTTCCCCTTACTCCGATTCTCTGAGGGACCACATATATCTGAATTGTGAGGCCCATTTACTGGGAGAGCCGTTGGTCCGGTTGCATGGGCTCCAGGGGCCAGGGGTGCAGTAGTAGTTTTCAGATTGGGTCCGGCTTGACGGCAGTTCTGCGCTGCAGCAAGACTGTTCCAAATTTCTTGAAGCAGGAAGGGCCATGTACCTCAGGTCGATTACCACCACAGATCCCATGATGACAGGAGACCTCCTAGGATATGATTGAGATGTGTAGGAGACACTTGGGCAATGAAGAGGCACCTCCAGGAAGGCCCCCTTCGTGTTTTAGAGCAGCAAATGCAGGATGATGGGTCTTGGGCTACAAGTAGACAACCTACAAAATTACTGCCGGAACCTCAGAAATTGGACCAAAGCTCCAGAGATTCCTTGAATTAATTTGGTCAGCCCACCGGATGGTCCAGGGATACATCAAAAGGCTTCAAATGGCAGGATTTTTCTGCAGAGGGCCCGGACTGGCTGGTCCCATCGGCCCAAGAGTCAAAGCATCAACAAGGGACTACTGGAGAGATGGATGCAGAGAAGAAATTCTGGTTGTCTTCAATGGCAGTCCTCAGGTCTTCAGCGAACAGCTCCCGTTTGTCAGGGTCTAGGCTCCAAACGACTATCTGTTCAATGGCTGCAGGACTACTCCTTTTATCCAAAATTCGAGCTGGGGGTTACCCAAGCTCACCAATGGTAATATCTGCACCATTAAAACGGGCAAGGGACATCCATACACGACTAGCTTCTTGCCCCACATCTGCCTATAAACAGACATACCCTGGCTAGAATGAGGATTGTGACAAGACAGTCCCAACATCACACAAGGCCAGTATGCACACACTGCTGCTTTGCCCTGGAAACTCGAGCGTTTTTCCTGAGAAAGGGCTTACCATATGTGGCATTTCCTGAACTGAGAAAATGGCATCAAGCAGTAAAAAAAATAAAGGTGCACACAGTAAAAATAATGACATGATAGAAAAATATCCGTGGCCACCAGCCCGTCATGAACCCATCGAAAAACAGCACCTCAATGTAAGGAGATGTTTGCCACAGTAAAACAACAAAGGAATCTCGCAAAGGGGAAGTCCCCCTGCATTTGTAGCCTCATGCTGTGACCAGCAACCACCAAAAGAGATGCGCTGAGCCAGAATAGTAAAGCAAAATGGCTTTGCTTACCTCCAAAAGTCATGACAGGGTTCATGACCTAGCAAAAGTTCCATTTATGTTCAATTTCTGTGAATGGATATCTCCCAAAAATAATTTTTTCCTAACACTTACTAAGACAAAGGCACTACAAAAGTGTCCTATTTTGTAGGTTTTCACGCCCAAACAATTTTTGGATTGCAGCTTTGCACATTTTGGAGGATACTGTGTTGTATTACCATTTCTCCAGCATCGGGTCTGGCATGGATTCACATGCTCATGAATATTCCTCGTCGTCAGGCCGGGAATCCTCGGTATAGAAAAAATCAGTTTCGTTTCTGATCTGTCTTTCTTAGTAGTAACCAATCACTGGTCTCTGGGTCATACTGCCCCCAGCCAATGACTGCCCTCTCCCTAAGCCCCGCCTCTGGCAGCCATACTCAGATTTTTACCGCACGTTCAAGTGTTGGGAGTCCTCGTGCTGTAGCTCTCGAGCTTTTGCTGCATTTTCGCGCTTTTTCAGGAGATTTTTCTCATTTTTCAGTTAAATAGAGCCTCAAGCTCCACCGTTTCTACATCCGATCAACGGGGACCCATTTCGGAATTTTCTACGCCCCTCAAGGGTGAAGATTTCATCGAGTTACGCTTTTGGAGGATTCCAGAAGTTCCGAGGCCTACCCCAGACATGGCCCAGGAGAAAGGCACTACCAGTTCAAGGCCCTCCCGTTCGGATTGAAGTCGGCACCCAGGGTGTTCACCAAGTGCCTCACACCGGTGGCGGCGCAGCTGCGCCTGCAGGGGTACACGTCTACCCCTACCTGGACGACTGGCTCATCCAGGCAAGGAGAAGGGAGCTTGCCCTGGAGCACACTGCGTGGACCGTCCAGCTGCTCATGGACCTGGGGTTCTCCATCAACTTTCCAAAATCCCACCTGGTCCCGTCGCAAGTCGCCCTGTTTCTGAGAGCCAAGCTCGACACAGTGGCGCGGCTGGCCTCGCCGTCGGAGGAAAGGACCAGGACCATCCTGGGCAAGGTGCAGCGTCTGCTGGCCACAGACATGGCCAGGGTAAGATCTATCAAGTCCTTCCTCGAGATGATGTCCTCCTGCATTTTTTTATCCGGTGCGCCTTTGCAGGCTTCGGATGCGCCCCTTACAAGAGTTCCTCGACGCCCGCTGGGTCCAGTCGACGGGAAGCTTCGAGGACAGGATCCCACTCAATGAGACGTTCCGTCAGGCGATCCGGTGGTGGGGTACCTGCTCTCATCTGTCGGCGGGCACAGACTTTCAGACCCCAGCTCACCAGGTGACGGTGAGGACGGATGCCTCCCTGGAAGTTTGGGGAGCGCACTCTGGAGATCTTCACGCGAGAGGCCTTTGGCTCCCAGAGGAGAAGTCACTCCACATCAACATCTTGGAGCTCCGCGCAGTGTTCTGGGCCCTCATGTCTTTTCTTCCGTCCCTCAAGGGCAAGGTGGTGAGGATCTTCACTGACAACACCACCACGATGTTCTACATCCGGAAGCAGGGCGGAACCAGATCCCCTGCCCTATCCAAGGAAGCCCAGGATCTGTAGCATTGGGCCGTTGCCCAAGGGATGTTTCTGGTGCCTTTTCATCTGGCAGGAATAAAAAACACCATCGCCGACTCACTCAGCAGAGAGTTGCGCTCGTGCCACGAGTGGGAACTACGCCAGGATCAAGTGGATCGAATCTTCCGACGATGGGGCGAACCCCAGATCGATCTCTTCGCGACGGCGACGAACTCCAAGTGCCGGAGGTTCGCCAGCAGTTTCCCCCAGCCGAGGAGCATGGGCGATGCTTTCTCGGTCCCCTGGGACGGCCTATTTCTTTATACGCTCCCTCCGCTGCCGTTGCTGCTCCGGCTCATTAACCAGTTCAAGAGGTCCCGGTGCAGGATGATCCTCGTTGCACCGGTTTGGCCGAGACAGATCTGGTTCCCGGACCTTCTGGACTTGTCTGCGTCCACACAAGTCAAGCTGCAGACGGACGCGGATCTTCTCTCCAGAGAAGGAGGCGCCATTCTTCACAACCCAGAGTCGCTGAACTTGCAGGCCTGGCTCCTGCAGCACTAGAGTTTGGAGGGTACGACATCCCAGCCGACTGCAGAGAGGTTCTTGCAAAGGTCAGGGCGTCCTCAACTCTCAAGTGCTACAGACAATAATGGAAGAGGTTCTCTGTCTGGTGCCGTGCACAGAAGATTAACCCTCTGCGGATTACGGCCCCTCAAGTATTGCCGTACCTACTGTCATTGGCCAAGGCTGGACTAGCTCACGCTTCCATCAAGATGCATCTGGCCGCCATCTCACGATACACCAGAACTACGGGACGGGCGTCCTTGTGGTCTCATCGGCTGGTGAAGGAATTTTTGAAAGGATTGCTCCGATCATTCCTGCCGGTGAAGGCCCCTGCCACGGCGTGGGAGCTCAACCTGGTGCTGACCAGGCTCATGGGGGCCCCATTTGAGCCTATGGATTCGACACCGTTGATGTTTCTGTTGTGGAAGACAGCATTCCTCGTGGCCATCACCTCCGCACGACGAGTGGGAGAGATCCAGGCCCTATCTTGCAAGCCACCATACTTGACGTTTCACAACACGAGGGTGGTGCTGAGGACGCACCCCTCCTTCATGCCCAAGGTGCCGTAAGACTTCCACCTCAACGAACCCTTGGTGTTGCCAGTTTTCTTCCCGTCGCCTTGGTCGCCGACTGAGAGGACTCTGCACTCGCTGGACGTAGCTAGAGCGCTGAAGTTCTACGTGGACCGCACGAAGACATCACAACTGTTTATAAACTGTGGACCTGTGAATCAAGGGAAGTTTCTCTCGAAGGCTTCCATTTCCGGATGGCTCTCCGGCTGCATCATGCACTGTCACCGGTTGGCAAACCGACCGCTGCCCGGCCGTCCGAGAGCCCACTCAACCAGAGCGATTGCTGCTACCACAGCGTTCCTATCTGGTGTGCCCCTGCTGGACATCTGCAGGGCTGCGACGTGGAGGTCGACACACACCTTCACGAGATTCTACTGCATCGATCGGGACTCCAGGGAGGAGTCCAGAGTCAGCCAAGCAGTGCTGCGCAACCTGTTTGCTTAAGGTGAGCCTGGTGAGGAGGTAAGAGATATTTAATGTTGAGTTTTTTGTATTGCTTAATGTTGAGCCTGTTGCCACCTCCCATGGTTGTGCATGTGTCTACTGCTATGTATTCTTACATTCATGAGCATGTGAATCCATGCCAGACCCCATGCTGGAGAAGGAACAAGTTACTTACCTGTAACTGTTGTTCTCCAGCATGGGTCTGGCATGGATTCACATGCGAACCCTCCCGCCTACCCCTCTGCGGCTCTTCACTTGGTCATACTGCCACTTTACGTGCTACCAAATCTGAGGATGGCTGCCAGAGGTGGGGCTTAGGGAGAGGGCAGTCATTGGCTGGGGCAGTATGACCCAGAGACCAGTGATTGGTTACTACTAAGAAAGACAGATCAGAAACGAAACTGATACTGATTTTTTCTATACTGAGGATTCCTGGCCTGACGACGGGGAATATTCATGAGCATGTGAATCCATGCCAGACCCATGCTGGAGAACAACAGTTACAGGTAAGTAACTTGTTCCTTCTCCAGCATGCGGTCTAGCATGGATTTACATGCTCATGAATATTCCGTCGTCAGGCCGGGAATCCTCAGTAAAAGAAAAAAACAGTTTCACTTTCACTTACAAACAGTATTGCTCCTCTAAACCAATTACTGTACTCTGGGTCATATTGTCCCCAGCCAATGACAGCCCTCTCCCTAAGGCCCCTCCTCTGTCAGCGACCTGAGGATTTTTACCGCATGTTCAAGTGTTGGGAGTCCTTGAATTATGCTCCGTGAGCTATACTACGTTGTTTGCGCTTTTCTCCGGAAAATGTCCTATTTTTATCATAACAGCCTGTGTGCTCTTCTTCTCATCAGCCAACAAGCGGGGATCCGTTTGTCAGTGAATGTCAGCGCCTATCAAGGGCAAGGATCATCGAGTTTTCATCAAAGTTTCAAGAAGGTCATTGTGCCTACTCAGCACCTCCAACCGTGGTAGAGGAGGAGGAAAGTTCCCTCTTCAAGCTCTGCTCCAGAGGTGTACTGTGGAACAGTGTTTGTGGAGGACAAACACCTTTAATGCATGTACTGTCTCCACCAGGACCACAAAGAAGGGGATTGCGAGATTTGCCTCAGGTTCTCCAGGAGAACGATGAAGGATCGTCACAGTAGACTGGTGACGTGGCTAAGCTCCAAGGCCTCTGCCCGTGCCCGAAGCAGGGTCATGTCTCACCCAGGACCGGGCGTTCCGAGCTGGTTTCTAAGTCCTTTGAGGGCACTCCATCCATGGGTGGCCAAGACAAGGCCAAGCACTGTGATTCCGTTTCCGTCAGGATCGCTTCACAAGCAGGTCCCACAATGGGCAGGACGCAATCAACCTCACCGTCTGCCTCCATCTCCAGCCATCGATTGACCTCCTCCTCAAAAAGGAAATCGCCCATCCCGGCCAAACTGCAGGAGAAGGCATAGGCGGCACAGGACAAATCGTCGTTGACGATTGAGATGGTAACAGCCGCTCTCTCAATGGCCAAAGGCACTGACCCTGTGAAGGTAGCCAGCGTTTCCCTACCCCGAGGCGGGACGCCTCAGCGTGAGCGGTGGCGAAGACACCGGAAAAGAGGATACAGTCACTGAACATGGCTCCAACCCATCGGTGCAAAGGGGGGGGGGGGGCGATGAGGTCCCAGGCCAGCCACTGTCCGTACCCCAAGATACAGATGTTTCGTCCGCGGGTGAGGAGGACCAGGAATCCGTGCACAAGATCCACGAGGACGTGGAGGATAATGACAGCAGAAACAGCGACCATGGCACGGGGCATAGTATGCCTACTACTCCTGCTCAGCCGAGAGATGCATCTCTGAACATCCTTTCTACCTTACACACAGTGTCAGAAATCCAGAAAAGGAGGACGCAGGCCCTAGCCCCTGTGACCCAGGATTAGTCCCCAGCGAAAAAGGGGAAGCGGCATCCAATGCCCCCTCATCAACCTCCTCATCCATGCCGGGTGCCCCCCCCCCCCCCAAGGGATTTGGACACTGGGACAGACACGGCGATGACGGACGATGATGACAACATCCTCAGTGAGTGGATCGCCACAGCCGAGGGCATCCCCACCGGGCGAGGTGGGGTTGTTCCATGCCATGGTCGCCAGAGCTTCCAAGTTCTTCAAGCTGACAAACGAGGAGACCAAAAAGGAAGACGGTCTATACCAGAAGCGTGAGACCATCATGGCAGTGCCACTCCTGGACGACGTGTGGGAGGAAGGCCTGGCCCTATTGAAGAATCCTGCCCGGCCAGGTGGGATAGGCTGGAGAAAAAGCACTGAGAGCCGTAGTACGCACCCAAGTGCCTACGGTCGCAACCGTCGGCGGCGGCTGCGAAAAAGCGATTGTCTAACTCATCGTCCTCAGTCACTCCGGACAGGGGAAGAAGTTTGACGCCATGGGGAGAAAGGTCATCTACTCCGCGGCATCGATCGTGAAGGCAGTCAACGCACTGGCAATCCTGGCCAGGTACGACAGGGAACTGTGGTACAAACTGGCCCCGTTTCTGGAGTTCCTGCCCGACGACAAGCGTCTGGAGGTGATCGTCCTCTTTCAGGAGGGTGAGGTGGCTTCGGACCATGCCATCACGGTGGCCCTGGACATCGCCGACACCGGTTTCTGACAGATGGGGAACGGTGTCTGTCTCCGTCGTTGAGTCTGGCTGAAGGCCACCAATTTCTGTGAGGAGGTCCAGACAAGGGTACTTCGATGGGGATAACCTCTTTGGGAAGGCAGTTGACGAGTCCTTGCAGGCCATCAAGACGAGTATGGAGACTGTTCGTTCCCTGGGTACTCTCCGACAGCAACTCTCTTCCTTTCGCTCCTCCAGAGGAAAGTCAGGCAGATCGATAGAAGGTTTTGGTGGAGGCTCCTCGTCGTACCGTCCACGACCAAGGAGGCCTACAGAGGCCGTTCCAAGGCTTTCGGTGGAGGTGGTCACTGCTGTCCTCGCCCGCAAGGCAGAATGCAGGCACCGAAGCAGGACCAGCCAGGACGTCAGGCCCCCACCCATGCACCCCGGTGGGAGGCCGGCTGACGGGATTCGTCAATGAGTGGGGAAATATCTCCACTTACAGATGGGTGCTGGACACTCTCGCTCACGGACATACCCTGGAGTTTCAGCAAAAGTGCCCCCGGGTCCCTGCGGTGACCCGACAGGAGCAGCACATCCCTCTGCTCCTGCAGGAGCTACGGGCCATGCTACAAAAAGGGCTGATAGAGCTCCGGAGTCTGTCTACTCCAGATACTTCTTCGTAAGAAAGAAGACCAGGGGCTGGAGGACCATTCTAGACCTGCAATGTCTCAACAAGTCCCAAAAATGTAGGATGGTTATGTTGCAGCACGTGCTTGGCCAACTGGAGGAAGGAGACTTCTTGGGGTTGTTGGATCTGGAGAATGCCTACTTCCATGTACCCATTCACAGGAAACATCGAAAGTTCCTATGCTTCATGGTGCAGGGGAGACACTACCAGTTAAAGGCCTCCCTTTTGGCCTAAAGTCGACTCACAAGGTGTTCACAAAGTGCCTGGCACCAGTGGCGGCACATCTACGTCTACGATGGATACACATGTACCCATGACTTGACAACTGGTTCATCCGGGCCAATTCAAGAGAGGTGGCCGTCAAACACACAGGGGCGACCGTCCAGCTGCTGACGGATCTGGGGTTCTTCATCAATTATCTGAAGTCCTGCTTGACACCATCGCAGAGCGCACTGTTTATTGGAGCCAGGCTCAACACGGTCTCTTGCCTAGCGTCGCCCTTGGATTGGAGGATAGTAGCCGTGCTGGGGAAAATGGCTGTTGTCACTGAAGACCACCATGGTGCGGACCATCAAGTAGCTTCTCGGCATGATGTTGTCTTGCATCTCCCTAATCAGGCTCTGCAGGTTTGCGGATGTGACCCCTTCATGAGTTCCTGGACACTCGCTGGAATCAAGTGTCCGGAAACTTCACGGACTGGATCCCACTCGATGAGGAGTTCCATCAGGCGGCGAGCTGGTGGGGCGTACGCTCCAACATCGCCTGGGGCACAGAGTTTTAAATCCCCCCTCCCCATACCAGGAGACAGCCATGGATGCTACTCTGGAGGCATGGGAAGTCCACTCAGGACGTCTGCCCGCCAGAGGCCTGTGGCTGCCGGAGGGGAAGGATCTTACAACAATATCCTGCAGCTGCAGTCAGTATTCTGGGCCCCCCCAAGTCATTCCTTCCGTCCCTTAAGGGCAATGTGGTGAGGATCTTCACGGACAACATCACCATGATGTTCTACATCAGGAAGCACAGGGGCACGTGATCCCCGGTGCTTTCCAGAAAAGTGCATAACTTGTGGCACTAGGCTGTCGAACAAGAGAGGTTCCTCATCCTCTTTCATCTGGCAGGAGTCAAGAACACCATCGCCGACTCCCTCAACAGGGAGTTGCTCTCCTGCCACGAGTGAGAACTTCGGCAGGACCAGGTGGACTGCATGTTCATCAAGTGGGGCAGGCCGAGAACAATCTGTTTGCGACGGAGGCAAACTCCAAATGCCAGAAGTTTGCCAGCAGGGTCCACCAGCTGAGGAGCATGGGGACCCTGCTGGCAAACTTCATTTGCATTGTTCTTCCTGTGGGACGGCCTGTTTCTGTACGCATTCCCTCCGCTACGAGTCATCAGTCAACTCAAACCATGCCGATGCAGGATGATGCTCGTCCCCCCGACGTGTCCGAGGCAGATTTGGTACCCGGACCTTCTCGGCCTGTCAGCGTTGCCTTCGGTCAAGCTGCCAGTGGTCACGTATCTGCTAACCAGAGAAGGAGGTGCAATCCTGCATCACGACCCAGTATCGCTGAACCTGTGGGTTTGGCTCCTGCAGCCCTAGAGTTTAGTGGATATGAGTTGCCGGCAGACTGCAAGGAGGTCCTTGCCGAGGCCAGAGTTTCATCAACCCTTGCTACGGTCACAAGTCAAAGTGTTTCGTTACATGGTGCTGATAAGACGATCACCCCTTTGAGGGTCACGGCCCCCCAGATTCTTCCATACCTGTTGTCCTTGGCTAAGGCAGGGCTGGCGCACGCCTCTATTAAGTTGTATCTGGCGGCTATCTCCCACTGCACCAGGTCTCCAAGTAGATCTTCTATGTGGTCCCACCGTCTCATCAAGGAGTTCATCAAAGGACCGTTTCGATCTTTCCCGCTGGTGAAGGCCCCTGCCCCGGCATGGGAGCTGAACGTGGTGCTGACGAGGCTCATGGGAGCCCCCTTTGAGCTTATGCATCAGGCCGCTCTCAAGTTCCTCTTGTGGAAAATGTCTTTCCTTGTGGCCATCACCTCTGGCAGGAGGGCGGGTGAGATCCAGGTCCTATCCTGCAAACAACCATATGTGGCTTTTCATGAGTCGAGGATGTAGACGCACCCCTCCTTCATGCCGCAGGCTCTGTTGGAATTCCACCTCAACGAGACATTGGCGTTACCTGTGTTTTTCCGGAAACCTTCATCACCGGCTGAAAGTGCCTTGCACTCGCTGGACGTTGCCGTACTCTGAAGCTCTACGTGGCACGCACAAAGCTTTTTCAGAAGACATCTCAACTGTTTGTGAACTGTCCAAGGCTTCCCTCACAAGGTGGCTCTCCGGCTGCATCAGACACTGTCATCGGTTGGCGAACCGACAGCTGCCGGCCGTCCGAGAGCCCACTACACCAGAGCAATCGCTGCAACAATGGCGTTCCTGTGAGGTGTGTCCCTGCTGGACATCTGCAGGGCTGCTACGTGGAGGTCCACACAAACCTTCACAAGATTCTACTGCGTCGACAGGGATTCCAGGGAGGAGTCCAGAGTCGGCCAAGCAGTGCTACGTAACCTGTTCTCTTGAGGTGAGCCTGTTCCGGAGGTAAGAGTAATTGCTTCTGTTGAGCCTTGCCACCTCCCGTGGTTGTGTAATGTGGTACTGCTTTGTATTCTTTATTCATGAGCATGTGAATCCATGCCAGACCCCATACTGGAGAAGGAACAAGTTACTTACCTATAACTATTGTTCTCCAGCATGGGTCTGGCATGGATTCGCATGCGACCCCTCCCTCCTACCCATGTGCGGCTCTTCGTGGTCATACTGCCACTTTACGTGCTTACCAAATCTGAAGATGGCTTCCAGAGGAAGGGCTTAAGGAGAGGGCAGTCATTTGCTGGGGGCAGTATGACCCAGAGTACAGTAATTGGTTTAGAGGAGAAATAGAGTTTGTAAGTGACAGTGAAAATGTTTTTTTCTTTTACAGAGGATTCCCTGCCTGACGACGGTGAATATTTATGTGCGTTTAAATCCATGCCAGACCCATGCTGGAGAACAATAGTTACAGGTAACAACAACCTGCTCCCTGAATTGTATTTCATCAGTAAAGCAAGGAGCTCTGTGCCTGTTAGGGAAGTCTTTCTTAGGCTCTATTTCTCGGGCCCACTTGTTTCAACCCACTTAGGTCACATTGTATTTACTTTGTGATATTCTTTTTTTCAAGTGGTAGTGTGATCAGAGTAATTGAGGCAAACCTCCAGAAGATATGAGCTGGTTAAAAGGTGTAGTAGCTACTTTTAATTATCACAATAAAGGAAGGTTTGCACATTATATCTGTAAAAAATGATGAGTCCCGGGTATCTCTCTCTCTCTCAGGTGGCCAGTGCACGGCCATCGCCTTTGCATCCAGACCCTGGAGGTGGACCAGTGCGGGAGGATCACCTGTGTGTAGGTACTTTGGGGAGTGGGACACGTGATGGCGAGACATGGTGTCCCCCTCCCTGCAAAACCTTTACCCCATCCTAACAGGATACGTGGGAACATAACCCCTCTCTTCCCTACATGAAAACTTTCACACAGACAGCCCTCTCTGGGAGAAAACAGCCTCATACCCGAGCAATGCACCTGACATATCCCACTGTTATGGTCAGACAAAGTCAAGCAATTACTTTTGACAGCTCACACCTAACTTCCTTTAAGCTTCCCTACACAGATAAAAGGTGGAGCATGAGAGTACCCTCTGAGCGAGGTAAAATACACGAATACGCAAGCAGCGTTTTATAGGCAGCAGCTGAACGAGTGGAGAAATGCGGCAAACCGAGAAGGGAGAACGAAGAGGGAGATACCCTTGACCTTGTCTGTGAGAAACCGTTACTTTCCAGAAGCCTGCAGATAAAAAGGCATAAGGCCAGGAAACCAAGCTGAAGAATCCTGCATTGTGTGTCGGAGATACACGGGCCCTCCTGCATGACTGGCCGAGTCGGGGAGGAGCAGCAGCCGCTGTAGTGCCGTCCTTGGCTCCTGGATCAAAACAGTGCCAGAGAAATCTACACAGCTGGTGAGTTGGGGAGACCGATCCAAGACCGGTATGTGTTGAAGTCAAGGATGCAAGCGGCAACACTGTATTAAAAGCGAAGAATATTAACGTGTGTGATGAAAGACGCGAGTAAAGATGAATTGCTGATGGATGTTTGAACTTTATTATGATTTGGAGAAGGTACGAATCAAAGTAACAGAGTGGTCCGGCACCGCAGGTGTGCTCAATTGAAGGTCTCTGTTTGAGGTTTCCAGCAAGAAGTGGCAGAAGCGAAAGTAAAGTTTAAAGGTGAAACTTATGAATAAAGTCAATCAAAGTGGTCCTGCAACGGTTTAAGAAAAATCCATTGCACACTCGAAAGTCTTCGATTTTTGATAAAGAGTGCAAAGCAAGGAAAGTGAAATTACAAGGACCGAGCCCAGCCGAGGGAGATGTGAACTTGTGTTTGAGGGGGTCCGAGCCCACTGAGGGAGACCTGTGATGAACAGTAAACCCGAGAACTTGTGAATTTGAAAAACCTAATGAGAAAGGAAAGACTTTTATTGGGAAAGAGACTTTGGTGCAGAAGGCCCGGATATCTATGTTCTGAACTGCATCCTCATGTTAGAGAAGCCAGTGTGTGTGCCACCATGCCCCGTGTTGAAAACGTGGGCAAGGGAAGCTAACTGCTCAACTATCCTGACATATTATTTCTTGAATGCTTTTCTTTTGCATACATCATTTTTTCATACTATTTGTTCTTAGTGGTAAGGATTGGCAATAGGTTTTTTAGTATGGGCCATTTTTCTTTGACAGAGACTCCACTAGGACTGCGTTATTTATTATTTGATGCTCTTAAATTGCTCTCATCTTTAGATTTAAAGTTAGATAGGTGTTCAACCAACCTATTGAAGTTCAATAAACACCCTTGAACTGTGATCACATGTGTCTGCCTTCATTGTTTGATAACATGCCTTCCATAAAATAGGAAATAATTACAAAACATAAAGGTAAGTAACTTTTCAGACTATGTTTACAAATACAGTCAGTGATGTTGCATATCCTGTTCTTAGAAGTAACAGAAGTCCAAAGAAGTCCAGATTAACTTTTTCGGAGGCACCACAGCCTGAGAAATACAATTTTCCCCAAGTCCCAATGTTTTGTCCGGTAACGCACATGATGAATGTGACAATGGCATCCTGTGAGGGTAGGTAGAAATTCTGCACATAGGATCTTGCAAGCAGTTTGGACACAAAGAAGACCACCAAAAGGCAACAAGCAACCTTCTCAGACCAAAGGAAACATCCGTGGCACGATCTTCCCTTAATCCAGCGAGTATACTTGTAAATACTTATAATTGGTTATTTATAACATCGCTTACTACCCAGAGGTTTCTAAGCGTGGACCCGGGGTTCAAACTTGTGGTGTTCCGCATCACCTTGCTTCCAAAGAGAGTGCATTGACCCTGAGCTATCCTCCCAGCAGAGCCTCCTTCTCAACTGCTGTTGTGTAACCCCCGCAAGATCTTGAATGTGTTATTAGAATTGGGAGCACTGTTTTTGTAGCTGGTGACATTATTTCTGATGTCCTTAAGTGCGTTCTCAATCTTTACTCATCTAGCGAGACTGTGCTGCTGTCCGTACTCCGAGGGAACTCTATTGTCCTGTCCTGTAGTGCACGGTGCTGACATGAGCATCATCTGTCTGAAGGGTCACCATTGTACTAACCTACTGATGCTGCTGTGTCTGTATTCACAGATTGATGGTTTGTTTTTGTTTGTTTTATTCATATTTATATAGCGCACAACAGGCCGAGGACATCGTGGCACTTGTTACAATACACAGCTTAGTTACTTAGTTACATGGTCATTAGCATTATATATACAGGTTGCAATATAGTTATATTACATTTGTGTTATATTACAATATACATGGCAGAAGTGGGGGAGGCAGTCCTCCACTTGCTATTTGAGGAGAGTGGCCTTGAGGTTGTTGCGGAAGACAGAGATGGAAGTTTCAGCTCCAAGGGTGGCAGTGAGTGAGTTTCAGAGTTTCGGTGCAATATAGGAGAAGCCTAGACCTCCCGCTGTGGCTCTCTTTATGCGTGGTATGTGTAGATGGTTGGTGTACTGAGCTCTGGTGGGGCGACTGGATGTGGTCCTTGATATTGCTTCAGATAGGTATGCTGGAGCTGTTTTGTTGATGCATCTGTGAGTGATGGTGAGGATTTTCAGAGTTGACCTGGAGCCACCGGGCTTCACCTCTGGCGTGGGATATATGGTCTCTTTTAGGGATGCTCATGGCGGCTCTGAGGGCATTGTTTTGTGTGGTTTGCAGTCTGAATGTTTTTGGCGGAGGTGCCAGCTAGGAGGGCGTTCCAATAATCGAGTTTGGCTCCTATAGTTGCTCTAGCTATGGCCAAGCGGTTGGGGGTGGATAAGTAGGGTTTAATGGCATTGATGAGTTTGGTGCTGAACGCTGATGCAAAGGTTATGGCGCTGACTTGTTTGTTCATCGAAAGATTTGCATCAATGTGAAAACCTAGAGTCTTGACAGAGGATGATACGGAGATGGTTGAGTTGTCTATGTTGAAGTTGTTGTATTGGGGGCTTAGTTTCGATAATGTGTTTGTCTGGCCCAGGATGAGAATTTCAGTCTTCTCCCTGTTAAGACAGAGGCCATCCAACCTTGGATAGTGGCATAGATGTTGTGAAGGGCCATGGCGTCTTGGTGATAGAGTCCAGATAGGGGTATAAGTACTTGAGTGTCGTCTGCATAGGTTGTATATGCAACACCCATGGAGTCAAGTAGGTTGAAGAGGGGTTTTGTGAAGAGGTTATAGAGGTTGGGGACTGTACAAGATCCTTCGGGGACACCGCAGTATATAGTGGTAGGATCTGCGTTAGCTGTGTCGGAGTAGACCTTCATGGCTCTTCCTTCAAGGAAGGAAGTGATCCAGGATGCTGTTTGATTAATGAAATGGGCTGCATGGGTGAGGTGGGTGGTGAGTGTTTGGTGATCTGTCAGGTCAAAAGCAGCTGATAGATCGAGTAGGGGGAGCAAGGCAGGTTTGCCTTTCTCCATGATCTGTGAGATTTGATTTTTTAGATCTAATAAGGCAGATTCTGTTCCATGCCCGACATGGAAGCCCGATTGTCTTTTGCCTAGTATGGAGTTAGCCTCTATGTATGATTGGATCTGGATGTGAGCTGCTTTGTCCAGGATTTTTAAGAGGAACGGTTGTTATTGGTCTGTAGTTGTTGGGTTGCGCTGGGTCAAGTGTGGCCTTTTTTAGGAGTGGCCGCACCCAGGCTTCCTTGAGATTGTTTGGGACAATTCCTGTTTGCAAAGATGCATTAATGAAGGCAGTAATCAGGGGTACTAGGTTATTGGCGCATTCCTTGATGATTTTGGGAGGGCAAATGTCTGCTTTGCAGAGGGATGGTTTGAAGTTGTATTTGTATTTGTATAGCGCAGACCAGGACCGAGGGCAACCAGGCGCATATCTTAGTAGAACGTTCCAGGTATGACATATAATCACAGTGGTCACAACAGATTGTAGACAAAATATACAATTGACGTTACAAATCAAGGCAACAAGCAGAGCAGTAGTGAAGGAGCATAGCAAAACAGGGTGCAAGGTGGCCCGTCAAGAATAGAAGAACGGTTGTTAGTGAGAAGTAGCTAACCAAAGCTTGGCTTTGTATTTGAATAGGTTAAATGATGGTAGAGTTCTAATAGATAGTGGTACAGTGTTCCAAAGCTTGGCTGCCAGGACTGGGAAGCTGGCGCCCCCGGCTGTTTGGAGCTTGAATCTAGGGATTGCAAGACTTTGTGATTGTGCAGATCTAAGTACTTGCGATGGTATGTGCTGAGTGAATCGTGAGGCTAGATATGTGGGGGCCTGATGGTTTACACATTTGTATGTGAGGGCCAGTGCTTTCAGAGAGATCCTTTGGGCGACTGAAAGCCAATTGAGGTTCTTCCTAGTTTCTGAGATGTGGGCAGATCGGGGGATATTGAGGGCCGCTCTGATGGCATTATTTTGGGTAGTCTGAAGTTTGTTGAGATTACCATGGTTAGTGCCTTGGTACAATGCATTGCAGTAGTCCAATTTGGACATAACCAAGGTCCTGGCCAGGGTGATGGAGTTCTGCGCAGTGAGGAATGGGCGACAGGCTGAGATCAATTTGCAGGTGTAAGCAGACGCAGCGGCCACTGCATTGGTTTGTCTAGTGAGAGTCAGGGAGGAGTCAAGGTAGATACCCAGAGTTTTGGAATCTTTAGATACTTTAATTAGATTACCGTCAATATTAAAGGAACCGAACAGGGGACTCAGTTTGTTAAGTCTCTGTTGCGTACCTAAGATGAGAAGCTCAGTCTTATCATCGTTGAGACACAGCTCGTGCTGGGCCATCCAGGCTTGGATGACAAGGTAGATGTTGTTAAGGGCTTTGGAGTCAACAATGTAGTCACCAGTGATAGGTATGAGTATCTGGGTGTCATCAGCATAATTTGTGTAGGTGACGCCCAGATAGTCAAGCACATCAAATAGTGGTTTGGTGAAGACATTGTAGAGAGTTGGGGAGACACAGGACCCTTGAGGGACTCCACAATGGACTGGTGTAGGATCGGCCGATGAGGTAGGTGAGAAAACTCTCATGTGTCTATTGTCGAGGAATGACCTGATCCAGTTGGATGCATTGTCGGAGAAGTGGGCAGCAGACTTCAGGTGCCGACATAGTATTTGGTGGTTGACCAAATCGAAGGCAGCGGATAAGTCCAGTAGTAGTAAAAGGGCCAGTTTGCTGTTGTCTTTAAGGTCCTCAATTTGCATTTTGAGGTCAAGAAGAGCTGTTTCAGTCCCGTGCTTGGGTCTGAAGCCAGATTGTCTTGAGCCAAGAAGGTTATTAGTTTCCAAGTAGTTCTGAATCTGCAGGTATGCTGCCCTGTCAAGTATTTTGAGTAGGAAGGGTACGGTAGTGATAGGTCTGTAGTTAGTTGGTTAGTTGGGTCCTCTGACATCACCTACCTCCATCTTGCCATTGATACATGCTCTAGTTACAGACCCTGCTGTCTGGAACCAGCACAGCAACTTACCTGGGACAGTGGAAAATCTACTACCAGAACTTACTTGCGCACTATTATCCCCTTTACTTCTTCAGCGCATTCGAACAGTGTTAATTGTACGTTTGGGTCTTCTGACTCCTAATCTGTTACTGGTTCAGTTTGTCAATGCCTAGGGGCTTCACCTGCAGTCTTTTCCATTCTGAACCTTATCTGTGATGGAGCTCTGGTCCACCTGTGCAAACTTGTTTACAGGGCCTCTTTTTCAACTCTTGGTCTCGCTCTCTCTAGTGGGGTGACATCTGCCCAGTTCGCCTTCTCTCCAAAGTTAGTAACTTTTGACAGTTTTAGACTATAACTGGGAACTCCCTAAGTAACATTCTTAAGTATCTGAATGTTTTACTTACCAACTGTGGAAGGCATCAGGAAGTAGACACAGACAACTGAATAGCGTTTTGATTGCAAACCTTTATTAATTAAGAAGGGTTTGGAAAAAGACCTAACTGGCCATATACCAAGGTAGGATTTCCCTACGGAAATGAAACTAATGATAGTCTGTGTCAGGAAGTCCAAAGTAAAATGTCTGTGTCCAAAACCTATACTTGCCCTCACATCTAAATATATACAATGTGTAGGGATGTCGGCATCAAATGCAAATTGTTCAAAAAGTTCAGAGCTTCTTCCAGCTCTTGGATGGAGAAGGTGTTTCCCTTCCACTAGGTTCAAATAGTTCATTTTATCGAAGACGGGTTCCTTTCCCCAAACCTTCAAGTCTTGAAATGTTCCAAAATAACTCACCTACGTGGGACACTTCCCAGCTCTTCAGGTTCAGTTACCACTCATCAAAGTTCAGTTCCTCTATTTCAGTTCATGTACCTTTTTCTTGGTTCAATCACAAAGCGACTTTCCTTAGGTGGGTGTACTCGTTCTAGGCGCAGTTGTTGGACCACACGGTCCACCCATTACAGGTCATGCAACCGACACACCTTACTTGAGTTTGCTTCAAGCCACAGTTCTACTCTTGATGCTTTATTTTGCCACCATTCACTGGTTTAGTGGCTTTGCTTGAAACATCCATGTAGGTTTCCCAGTGCACTCTCCTGCTAGAAAACTTAGTTCCATTTACAGTTATTTTGCACACGCCATCTTTAGCTTTCCAGTACACTCTCCTGCTAGGAAACCTATAAATCACTTTGACCAAAACATCTGGTGCCCTTTTTCCAGGTTTTTTTGTACTTTACTCGTGTATACAACTTTTATAATGGGTGTGATAAACGACAAATCTAAACCTAAATCTAAGATGGGAGCAAGCTAAGACCCTCAAATAATAATAAGGCAGCCATAGTGGCATCTTGTCAAATAAAAAGGGCCTATACTGAAAATACCTATTCCCAGTCCTTACTGCTAAATTACAAAAATAGTGTGGGATAATGTTCACCAGAAAAGAAAGAGTGTTCACAAAATAATAAGTCAGGATGTTATGGCTGGTTCTCCCTTACCCACGTTTTAAGCACGGGACAAGGTGCGACTCCCTAGCACAGCACACTCCTTGGCCTCGACAGCACAAGATTCACAGTTCCAGTTCAACAATATCGAAACCTTCAGAGGCTAAGTTTCTTTCCTGCAAAAGTCTCTTGCCTTAGAAGGCCCGCTGATTCAAAATGACAAACAAACGGGTGTATTACTGTTGACCACAACTCGCAGGCATCCCTCTGTCGGGTTCACGTTTGCCCAGTATTATCAGAAAGCGTTGGTTCCCTCCTCCTAGCTTTCTTTCGGCGTCTCTCTGTCGGGTTCACACTTGCCTTATTCCACAGTTCACAATTTTATTGGAAAGCGGGGTACCCTACCCCTAGCTTTCCTTTGGCAACGGGTCAGAGACTTTCAATTGTACAAGGGATTTGACATGACACTTGTAGGAACACTCTGACGCCTTATGCCACCCTTTCCTAGGGCATTCTGGTTCTTTCAGTTTCAAAAGCAGTTCCTGGTCAAAGTCTTTCGAATGAACACTCACCTGGTGTTAGGGAGAATTCTCTGTTTAGGCTGAATTTCCTAACCTAGTGAGCCCCCAGCAGCTTTGCTGGATTTTTGGGGTTTCTTTTTTTCTCCTGCCAAGAGTGAGACTCTTTTACCCTCACTCGTGGGCATGATTTGAGTGTGTTTCTTTGAATCTAGATGTGTTTAATGGGCTATGGGGTCTTTTACTCCATAGGGCTTAATGTGTTTTTGTGATGTGTGTTACACAGCACCCTCAGTGCAGTGACACAGGGGTGTAATAGTGACCCCCCAGTATAGACTCCATACCCTGGGACTGACTACTGTCTCCCAGGGCATGTAAAGTCACCATTGACTTTACTAGTCTTAAATTCTGAACAGAACCAGTACAAACCATCATATTGTGGACGTACTGGCTTGGGCAATTCAATTGCCCCGGGGTCTGTTAGTCGAGGGGGCACGTCTCCGTCCCCCCTGATCGAGTTTTGGCTGGCGGCAGTGGATACTACTTTTTATATTCAACCGCGAATATTTTCCAATGGGATTTCCCATTGTTACTACCTTTATTTAATTATTTATTTAATTATTTACGGTAGCCTCGAACATACCGCCGGTTTATTTAATTAATATTAATTCTCCGGTTGGTATTTTTCGCCAAAACTTGATTCTAAAATGGCGTTTGTGTTCTCTTCTGTGACTCCAACCCAAGTCGAGCCCTTTGTTCCATTTTTTGGCGGGCTTCTCCACAGAAGCCCTCCAAAGTGGTGCCACTCTGTCTGGGGTACTTAGGAGCGGTGGAGGGGAATTTAGGCACCCTGGACTGAGTTGCCTAGGCAACTCATGTCGCACTCCGTCCTGATTGGCCCAAGTGGTGAGCCGGCCGGCTCACCACTTAGCATGTTTGAGTGACAGCTAGGCTGAGTGAATGGGGGTTTTCTGCATAAAAGCAGGGCTTTGGGGACTGGAACTTCAGAAGTCGCCACAGGACCTAAGAATCCGACGAGGGAGAAGCTGAGCCAACCTGCCACGACACCACCACCGGTGGAGCCCTGCTGGACCGTCTCACCACTTTTCCCAACGACAGAGGAGATCTCCCGCCGGAGAGTCTTCTTCCTTTGACTGGTGGGGATAACCAGTTTCACCGTCTTTTCGCCTTCCCGACGTACCTCGTGGCCGCCTTGCCTGTGCCAAGCACCCCGGCAACCGGGATACCACGTTTTACCACGACCGCGAACAAAGGTACCACCTTTAACCGGAATACTCCGCGGCTGGTTTCTTCCCTGGTAGTGCAACGACCTTCATCTTTCCTCCAAGTCGAGATCTTCTCTTCCCCTGGACGATGACGTGACTTGCACCCACTGCCAGGAACAACTGCCACCGCTGGAGGATCCTTCCCACTTAAGGTACCGTGTCCCGCCAGGCTTCCCTTGCCACCGACTGTACAGAGTAGATTTAGCCCCCGGCTTTCGAACCTGGGTTAGCCTGGGACACCCTGGATAAACTTTCCTAAGCCTCTCTAAACTCTTTTTGAACCCTCTGCAAGACTTTCAAAGCCTAGTGTAATTGTGTGATCTTGGGCGCATTTGTGCTCTGCTCTCTCTAAGAGTGGGCCCAGCCTTTGGACTTTGGCTCACCAGTGACTTTTGCTCTTCTGCCTTGCTAACAGTATTCCTGAATCTTAGAGTGGTGTACCTTTCCATATTCTGTCTTTTTCCCTCCCTTTCTCACAAACTTATTGGAGTGCCATCTAGTTAAATGCTCACCTCTGTATGAAAATAAGTGGTGTTTTACTGTGACTTATATGATAAGGAAAAAGGGGTTGTATATATTACAATAGTAACTGTGTTTAGAATCTTTTACAATAAGAGTGCTGGAGTGTTTCAAACAGTATGTTTTTAAATAAATACCAAAGCTCTGGTCAGTGTTTGCTTGTATTATTGTGCCTGAGTGCCTATTGTGTATACTTTGCATACTGCCTAACTCTTCTTGAGGGAAGTCTGACTGCTCAGCCACAGCTACCAGGTAAATCTGGGTGGTGCAGACTGCTACCAAGTGGGTTTACTGCCAACACTTGTAGTCTTAAATCTTTTGCAGTGTTCTCTAAGGGAACTGCACAGGTTTCTGCCTAACACATGGCACCGGACCCCTCTGCACCTGGACCTCAACTGGGCTTTCTTTAAAGTTCAAACACACACAAGTTCTTTCTCCTACGAATTGCTTGCATTCACAATGTTGCTACTTGCAACCTTGGGCTCAACACAGTTCGGTTTGCTATCAGCTTCCTCCGACTCAACGGCTGTGCTGAACCCATTGACTTCTCTGATCTCTGGAGTCAAGGATAGTACCACAGTAGCCAGCTTGCCTCCCCACCTGCGATGTCAATGCGGGATGCCCCTATGTACCTTCAACATTTGCTGCTCCGCACGCCAGCTGAAACTCCCGATCTTATACTTTCTCGTTCTGAGACTTTGCAGGTCTGATTCGAAAAAGGGCAAGGGTAATTCCACCTTCGTCATCCTTCCAGGTCTCGCCGCCTTTCTCCTCCGTTTGAACTGCCGGTTTGGTGTAGCTGTCTACTTGTGCGTTTGGCCTTGCTCGAAGTGTGCTTTCATGCTCTGTCTTTTATCCCTTTGGGGAAGGTAAGGGGCATCAGGTGTGCATGATTATTGTCAATTGCCTGACCCATCTATTGGGACATATCAGGTAAACGGCTCTGGTGTTAGTCCGTGGTCTGTTACAGTGTAAGAAACTGTTTGTGTGGGAAAATGGGAAAAGGGGTAGAGGGAGGTAGAGCTTTTAAATATCCTACAGGGTAGGATGGGTAACAGGCATTACAAGGAAGGGCATACTGTGTCCCAACCCTCAGTGTCCCACTTCCACTCCCCGAAGACCCCTCGCCCAGGTGATCACTCCCCACTGGTCCACCCCCAGGGACTGGATCCAATAGTGATGGCCGTGTCCTGGCCACCTGGAGGACAGATCTCTGGGGACTAGCGGATGAGACACTTTCGGGTTTCTCACACTTTCAATAACACTTATTGATATCTGGCAAGGCTTGCTAAAATCTTGGCAAGGCGTGTTCACCTCTTGACAATGTTCATCCCAAACTTGACTCCTGGTAATACTTATTCACCTCTTAGCAATGTTCATCACAAACTTGTCTCTTGGCAATGCTCGTTTGCCTTTTAACGGTCCCCAGTTCTCAGACTTTTCATCTGCTCAATGCTTCTTAGCTTTCTTTCAAACAATTGACACGCCCTGGGGTCACATTGCCTTTGGGTAGACTCAACGGCCTCCAGTTGCGCGTCTGTCGGCTTCGGTGTGGCGCTGGAGAACCTCCTTTGGTTCTCGCTGCTTCATGCCACCTTCCACGGCCTCAGGCCCCTTTAAAGGACTCTGCTTCAACCTGCTGCATTCCATAGAGCACTGTTAAGCACTGTCCTCGCGGTCCGGCAGCTGTGAATGCCCAAGGAGCTTCTCTGCGCTCCCGGTGTCTCTGCACCATTCCGCAATGTCTGTACTGCTTCTTCTGGCTCACCCACGAGTCTCAACCTGGCATCTCTCTGGTTCCTGCTCCTCCGGGTCTCCGCCTCTCGTCCCGTGTCCTGCCATGTTTCCCATAGAGAAACGAAGTCTCTGTCTTGCATTGTTTCCTCATTTTAATGTTCCCGGCATCAATTGAAGGTTCAAAAAGTCTGGACCGCTTCATGTAAACTAACATTCTTTCTTCAGTGTTTGATGCTTCTTCCTTCCACGTCCCAGTACCGAAGTGATGTTTGTGTGTGTAGGAGTCAGTAAAGATAGGAGGTATAACTCTGATGTCTCTTCCTCGTCCCAGCATCTGACTGTTGTTGGCTGGAAGAGGATTTAGGTGAAAAATAGGGACAGGATTGGCAGTAACCTTCAGACATCTTTGGCACATTAGGTTCACTCGAAAATGGAAATGTGGGATACTGCGTTTCACCCAAGTGTGCCTCATCCCTAACTCCCAAGGCTCCTACACCCAGGTAATCCCCCCCCCCCCTTGCATATCCACCCACAGGGCCAGGATCGATGGCCTTACCCTTGCCCCCAGGGAGTAGATTATATTGGGGAAAGAAGTGAGGACACCATCAGATTCCTCACACAACAAATTCATGTTTATTACATGTTTGAATTGTTGTCTTGTGTACCTTTGTTGTGTGCTTATGTGAGTGTGAACTGTATTTGGTATCACCACTCTACCCATCTGAGAGTGAAGCATTCACTGCTCTGCAAGCTACCGCTGAGAGAATCAGAAATAACTTAAGGTTGACCATGCCTTCCGCTACCAAGTAGATCATCCTAGGCCCTCATTAGAGTACCTTTGTAAAAGGTACCCTGTTTCCTCTTGAGTGGGTAACCTTACCCAGAGGTATTTCTGGTCGCAGCAATATTGTTTTACAAGGCATTTGCGACATTCTCACCTTGGGAAACAGTAGCCTGCTCCCAGAAAGAGAACCCCAAGGGGGCATTCTTGTGTGTGGAGGCCTGTCTGAGTTTCACAATCAAACTTAGTTTCCGTTGTGAGAAAGAATACAAATGTGAGAATAAATTGCGCAGGCCATGGCTTGCCCCAGAGCAAGAGTAACAGTATCTGGCCTGTATGAATGTATGCCTGGGGCTCAAAGGTTAATTCCCATCCTGTGTTTCCCTGGGAAGAATCCAACGAAAATTTGAAAGTGGGCCCCTAATGATTTGGTGACTGCCAAAAGATCCAAAGGATTCATGATTATGATTGGAAGCAGTGTTCATACTCTGCTTCCAGCATGCTTCCAAGATAGATCAATCTGCACCTAAACCTTAAAATACGAATGGACAACTCAATACGGAAACCCTAAGAGAACCATGGGGAAGCTCTATTACTGCATCTGTTCAAGATCATGCTTTGCCAGCGAAGCATTGCTGGGATCTGTAGGAACTAACATTTTCAAGACAAAAGAGAACTTGTGCACCATCCCTCAGGCCAGGAAGGCAAATCTGGCTTACACCTTCCAGGATCCCCCTGCTCCTAGAAGAGACTTTGATGCTTGACCGTGTGTGACCCTGACATAAAGAAGTGTGAGCTGTGGACAACCTGAGGCTGGTAACGGATTAAGCTAGAGCCCCATTGTGTTTATCTACAAAGCAGAGATTTTTCATGAAAAACTGTGGAGACTCCAATGAACCCAGGGCTTGGTTAACCTGTGTTGCTGGTCCAGTGCCTTCCGCTACTGGTAACCATACCTGCAACGTCAGCTACCATACATGTGCGCCATACTCTTACGTCCCGTCCCCTTTCTTCCATACTGTATGGGCGTCCCTTCCAAGGGACGGGAGACGGAACCTTTTTCACCAGAAAAAACCTTCTCCGCTTTAAATTTAGAGGCACGCACGGGGGTGCATGCCAGGTAGAATGCACTGCCCTGACTCCGCCCTCCGGCGCCACACCTCAGTCCCTTTTTCTGCGTCGCCGGGGACGGGCCGAATTCAGCAGCGCTACTGGGTTTGGCTTCGGCCATGTAATTCCACGCGCGGATAATTCTTCTCTTTGTCTTTTTTGTCTTTTTTATCATTCGGGTACTCAGTCCTCAGGCGTCACGCTCCTCCCCGGCGCATGTCGACTTTTACAGGGTCCAGCAGGTGTCCATCCTGCAACAGGCTCTTCCCAACTTCAGACCCCCACGCCTTGCCCGGACCACGGTTGGCATTCATGTTTGGCTCTGAAGAACAGACTAGCCAGGTGGAGGGAGCTCTTCCAGAGGTCGCCTCCAGAGGATCTCAAGAACTTCGTGAAACATCGAACCAGACCCAAGGTAGGGCCGATATTCTCCATCGCACCCCGCAAGGGAGACTCCGTCCCGGGGACTCTCCCACGAGGGGGGGAGCAGTCAGTTCCTTCTACCAGCACGTGCACCAAGGCTGCTTGAGCTATCGGCCTTCGGGTCCTTGGATCCTCCTGGTCGCAGTGTTGAGGGACCGGAAGGTTCTTTTACCGGGTCTCCACCCTTTTACCGGCACCATGCCCGAGGGGCTACGCCCTAATACCGGCAATACGTCTGAGGGGGCACCTAAACGCAGCTCTACCGACCCCCGGGTCGAGGGTGCCACACATACCGGGCCTAGGCTTGAGGAGCAGTGTATGCCTTGTGATCCACACGCAAGAGTCCTGGAGGAGGCCGGGCCCAGCGGGCCGAGCAACACGTCGCAGGCACGTGGTAGGCATGCTCGACAAAATGGCTGCTGCGCCAGACGGAGGCACCCGTCCAACGCCATTCCAGGAATTCGGCAAAGAACAAGTTTTAAGGTGGGACTGGCCTCTTTTGCGCAGGGCAGATTTTCTTTGCGTCCATATGGACAGGGTACGCAGCGGCTCCAGCAGCTCCCCGCTACCTTGTCGGCACCCCCTGCCACCTCTTGGTCCAGCGAGGAGGTGCTCTTCGAGAAGTTCCTCGGCCTCATGAAGTCACCTCAGATGGGGGTTATCATCAAAGACACCATTAGGGAAGTACTTCCTCCAATGCTAGTGGCATCACAGATGCCTCTGCCTAGGCCCCGGCGCAGCAACCTCCTCCGGCTCCCCAGCCGACTCTGCAGGGGGCTCCGTACCAGCCTCTGCCGCCTCCTCAGCCTCTGGCCACGGTCCCTGTACCCCAGCCTCTGGCACCATTTACTCCTCCTCCTCCACAAGATCCTCCTGATCTGCAGGATACGGACGAGGAGGAGGATCCGGACACGCCATCCTCAGCCAGGGCCTTCCACGAAGAGTGTGGCTGAGGATGGGCCGAAAGCAAGAGTGTATCCCCCCTCTACCTGCCTGTTCTTGGAGTCCAGGCGTCGATTGACCGGCTGGGCCGAGTGGGGTTTGAGCCAGCCCTTCTTGGCCAGTGAGACTACATCGGTCTGCATAGGAATCCCCGATTTGGCAGAGAGGAGTCGCGTGAGGACTTCAGCCAGAACCCCCTCTGCCGGCTGCTCGACCTCGGGTTAGGGTAGGCCCAGGTACTCCGCCAGCCCAGCAAGATGTTCGTGGAAGGCCCTGGCTGAGGATGGCGTGTCCGGATCCTCCTCCTCGTCCTCGTATTGCCATGGCCATGAGAAGAACAGCCTGGCTCCGGGCAACAAAGTTTAACCCGGATGTCCAGGAACGCATACTAGATCTACGGTTCAAGGGCGGGGACCTCTTCCACTACTCTACGGACGAAGAGCTGGACAAAAAGAAAAACAGCTCACAAACAGCTAAGTCTTTATCCATCAGAAAGAGCTCAAATCGTACACCCAATCTCAGCAGGTCTCAGAGAGGGTCGTACATATGGAGGGTTCCGCGGCTTCCAGGAACGCAAATCCAGGCAGCCGGACTGCTCATCGTCTCAGAGCCGGCACAAGCAACAAAAAGGGGGGTGGGGGAGTAAGGGCTTTTTCCAGTCCCCCTCCTCAGCGACAGCCTCATAGGGAAAGAAAGCCTGACACACCCCTTCGGGTTCACGTGTCTCCGGTGGGGGGCAGGCTCGCTCTACATGCACATTTCTGGTGCCAGAATTTCACGGACCCCTGGATCCTATCCGTAGTTTAAATGGGGTATCGCCTTCCTATCCCAGCCTCCCCTCCCTCTACCCCTCCACTCCCACAGGTTGGGACAGCAACTCTTTTAGCAGAGATCCGGTCGCTCGTAGAGAGCCAGGCAGTGGAGGAAGTCCCAGCCTCCCAGCGAGTCTTTGGCTTTTACTCCAGGATTTCTGCCATTCAGAAGAAGAACCAGGCGGGCCTGAGAGTTGTGCTGGACCTTTCCACCCTCAACCTCTCCTTACCACTGCAAAAATTCAAGATGGTTACGCCAGCTTTTATAGCAGAGACATTGGACAAGGGAGACCGGATGTGCTCCCTGGATCTGAAGGATGCGTACCTACACGTCCCGATTTGGCAGCCCCATCGATCTTTCCTTAGGTTCAGGATCATGGGCTACCATTTTTAATACAAGGTCCTTCCTTTTGGCCTCAACTCAGTCCCCAGGTTCTTTACCAGACTCATGAATGCCGTTGCGGCCCTCCTCAGAGCACAGGGCCTCCACATCTACCCTTACCTCGACGACTGGCTTGTCAGGGTTACATCTCCTGAAGCGGTCCACCACTCTTCCCATGCCCTAATGAGCACACTGCACGCTCAATCTCAAGCAGTCACAGCTGCAGCCTACACAGACTCTGACATTCTTGGGCCTCATCCGGGACACGTGCTCCAAGAAGGTATTTGCGTCGGAGGACAAAATCTCAGCCATAAAGAGGGCCACCGCCCACATCCATAGCAAAGAAGTGACCTCGGCATTGTGTTACCAACATCTCCTTGGTCTTCTGGCAGCGGTCTTATTAGCCGTTCCGCACACAAGACTAAGGTAGAGGAAGATTCAGCTCCACTTTGCGGTCTCATGGAACCAGGAACCAGGCTCTCAATCCGAGATGATCATCGTTCCTCAATCTCTCCTCCTAAACCTGACTTGGTGGTCCAGAGACTAAAACATGCAGATGCTCACTCTGCAGACCACCATCACCACGGATTTCTCGCTCGAGGGCTGGGGAGCCACCCTGGACGATCTACCGGTCCACAGCACCTGGACTCGACAGGAGCAGGAATGCCACATCAATTGCCTAGAGCTGAACGCCATCTGGCGGGCGCTCAGGGCATTCCTACCACTTCTCAGGGGCAAGGTTGTCCTCATCCAGACGGACAACTCGACCAGCATGTACTAAGTCAACAAGCAGGGAGGCACCAGATCCCCTCCTCTGTGCAGACTGGCGATCAGCATGTGAGAGTGGGCACTGGAAAACAATATTTACCTTAGGACAGTCCACCTCCCGGGGGAATCCAACCTGGAAGTGGACAGGCTCAGCAGGCTGGGAGCGGACAATTACGAGTGTCGGCCAAACAACCTCGTTATTCAGGAGATCTTCAACAGGTGGGGTCACCCCCAGGTGGATCTCTTTGCCACCTGGCACAACAGGAAGTGTCCCCAGTTTGCACCCTGGCAAGGTCAGGGCCCCGGCTCTCTGGGCGACGCATTTCACCTCCAGTGGACCGACATGAAAGCCTACGCCTTTCCGCCCACTCCCCTGATCCACAGGGTAATTTGCAAAATCAAGGAGACTCGCCAACTGCTCATCATTCTAATAGCACCATGGTGGCCGGCTAGGCCATGGTTTTCGGAGCTGCTCAGTCTCTCGGAGGTGCCCCCGTTTCACCTCCCGACAGGCCCAGCACATCTTCTGGAAAAGCAGGGGGGCAGAGTCATCCACCCTGCACCAGGGAAACTAGCCCTCACAGCGTGGTACCTGAGCAGGTAATGCTTTGGCACCTTAGCCTATCACAGGCCAATCTGGAGATCATATAAGGCGCCAGGAGCAAAGCTACCACGACCCAGTACAAAAGTAAATGGACCAGATTCTGCCACTGGGCAGACTCCAAGGGAATCGAGCCCCTGGCGTGCACCTTGGACGACGTGCTCTTCTTTTCGGTGCACCTCACTCATTCGGGCGTGCAGGTGGATACCTTGCAGCCATTGGGACTTACAGGAACTCAGAGGAGGGCATTTTCTCCTCCTCCAACCCTATTGTCAAACATCTGACGGGTCTCGCAAAGTCTCTATCCGCCCATCAAGGGACCGCACCCTGTGTGGGGCCTTAACATAGTCTTGGGTGCACATGACGCACAAACCGTTCGAGCCAATGGCGTCTGTGGACATCAGGCTGGTCACCATTTATTTATTTATTTATTTTAATTCTTGTAATGCGCCAACATGCTCGTAGGCCTCAGGGCGCACATAAAACTGAACAAACAAACAAACACATATGGCAAAGAAGAAAGAGGTGTCAAAGAGTTATTCCAGATTGAAGTAGTGGGTTTTTACAGCACGTTTGAATGCAGTGTAGTCCTGAATCTGCCACATCTGGGCTGGGAGTTTGTTCCATAGAAGGGGACCTTGAGCGTCAAGAGTGGTACCTCCAAATTTGGCTGTCCTGTATTTTGGATGCTTGAGAATAGTAGCAGAGGATGAACAAAGGTTCCTTGCGTTAGATTTAATGCTAATGCGGGCTGACAAATAAGTGGGGCTACAGAGGCTGAGGCATTTGTGGGTTGTGGTCAATATCTTGTGCGTTATCCGATGTTTAACGGGAAGCCAATGAAGTTTTTTCCTAAAGATGGAAATGTGTGTACGACGGGACTGATTGAAGATATTACGAACAGCATTGTTCTGAGCCACTTGTAATGTTTGGATATTGGAGGCTGTGGTGCCCGCTAGGAGGCTGTTGCAATAATCCAATCTAGAATTGATCAGTGCAGTGGACAGAAGGGCACAGTTTTCTTCCGAGATGAATGGTCGAATTTAGCCTATTCTTTTATTTATAAGACTGCAGCTAGATTTAATGCTGGAGACATGGGACTTCATAGAAAGTTCTTCGTCAAGAACGACGCCTAGGGTCGACCTTACCTCGGCTCGTCAGCAAAATCCTGGCGCCTGTCTCCACGGAGCCATATACCGCCTTTCACAAGGACAAGGTAGTCCTGCGAATACACCCGGCATTTCTGCCCAAGGTTCCGTCTGCTTTCCACTTGAACGAGGAAATAGTGCTTCCTATGTTTTTTCCCCGATCCCAAGGACGAAGCACAGAGAGTGCTGCACTGCCTGGATATCCGGCATGCCCTGAAATTCTACTTGGACAGGACCAAGGGCTTCCGCAAATCGGACGCCCTGTTTGTCACTTTCGGAGGCTCAAGACCAGGCTATCAGGCCTCTAAGGCTTCCATATCCCGCATGGATGGTCTCTGCCATCAAAGAAGCGTATGAGGGCCAGCACAAGCCGCACCCGGCCAACATGCATGCCCACGCAGTCAGGGCCAAGGCAACGTCCATCGCATTCCAGCGGCATGTCCCTTGGATGCCGGCTCTAGATCTGTTGCGGCTTTGGGACAGGCGGTTCTCAGGAACCTATTTGCTTAAGGAGGGTCTCCTCTCCACCCAGGGGCTACAATCATTTGTAATCGCCCATACAGTATGGAGGATAGCGATTGGACGTAAGAGTAATTATAAGTTACTCACCGTAGTGACTAACATACTCTTAGTCCATAGTCCCCTTTCCTCCATACGTCCTACCAACCTCCCCCCTAATAATACTGGTGTCATTAGGCAATGTTAAATATATTGTCGACGCATCAATGGGGACTGAGGTGTGACACCGGAGGGTGGAGTCAGGCAGCGCATGCTCCCTAGGCCGCACCCTAGCGCGCCTCTTAATTGAAAGGGGAAGAAGGTTTTTTCTGGTGAAAAAGGTTCCGTCTCCCGTCCCTTGGAAGGGACGCCCATACAGTATGGAGGAAAGGGGACTATGAACTGAGAGTATGTTAGTCACTATGGTGAGTAACTTGTAATTGCTTGAGTATCAAGTAACTTCAACTCTTACTCAGCATCTACTGCAGCTCCAAAGTCGACCTAAATACGTGGAAATCATTGTTTTCATCACTGGAACTGTGAACTCCAAACTGGAGACTGTCCTTGCTGCTTGTGAACTTTGATTTCTGAAAGGGCCTGCATAGTTGTGACATCTTGCAGTTGATCTTTCGTAATTGCGATCAAGGGTAGGCCTTCTATCATTTTACCGTTCGTATTGAACAGTATGGAAAACCTTTCTTTGATTTAGATAAAATTTGCTTTGAGATATTTCTAACCCTGAACTGGTCAATATTGGTGCTCATTAGGAAAGATGTATTTTCCTTTTTGCAACTTTCCTTCCAGTGGTATCAATAGAACCCCAGCTATTTTGTGATGTCTTTAACCCTAACCTTAGATAAGTAGAGCATTTTTGATTCACTTACCTTGCTAAACTCATTTATTTTGTGGCACAGCCCTTCTGTATACCAGTGCAGAGGGATGTGTCTCCTTTTGTAAGTCCTGTATTTTGTTTTTAATGTAGCACACATCACTTTACACTAAAATGCTGAAAGGGACGTTTGTGTCCCTTAGTCCTTTACTTTGTGTAATGGTTAGAATAGATGTCTCTGGAAGAAACTTTTCCTCCATAATCCATGGACACCTAAACATTTTGCATTTGTTTCTGTATCATAACGTGACTTTTTACCCTGCAGCACACTCCACTGGGCTTTAGCTCATTGTTA
Source organism: Ambystoma mexicanum (assembly GCF_040938575.1). Classification (NCBI taxonomy): domain Eukaryota; kingdom Metazoa; phylum Chordata; class Amphibia; order Caudata; family Ambystomatidae; genus Ambystoma; species Ambystoma mexicanum. Next base: position 313,242,970 of record NC_090921.1, read on the forward strand.
ACACGTCCATCAGGCTGTCTGTAGTGAGAAACTTTGTTTTTCTTAGTCTTTCGACTTTGTTGCTTGTTGTTAACTTATTATCAATGCACAAAGTACCTTACAGACCTGTGCAATCGGGTCATTGTGTTTTATGGCCTAGACACCTTCTAAAGAACATTTGGTGATTGTACAATGTACCTTGGAAAAGACTTGTGGCAGCAGTAGCATGTTCTTGTCTTTTGGTAACTCTTTACTGAGCCCTTCTTTGTTTACCGTGTTTGGCTCATGACTGTGGCTATTGTCTAGAATGGCCGTGCCACTAGTTCGGGTTTCCTTGCAGGTCAAGTGTGTAGGTAGCCAGGAAGTGGTCTTGGTATGTCTGGTCCCAATCCATATTACTGGTGCCAGGGTGTCTGGTGTGCATGAGAGCATGAGAACCCCAGTGGTCCCTGACTGCACCACTGCATTTGTGCATGCCTGGAGCAGATCTTGCCATTGGTGGGCTGGGTGCGAGCACTCACCTGACTTTTGCTAAGAAGACGGGTCCCACATTTATTCCAGCACATTAGCAACAGATCAGAAACAATTTGAAGCAAGAGTCAAGTAGCCTGAGGAGCCAAGCAGAACAAAGGAAGATCCTGAGACGCACTTGAAGAGGACTGGCACCCGAATCACGATATTGTCTCGGTCGAGCCCTGCTTTGTGTCCGATCTCAGAAGACCTGTTAAGGAACCCTTGTGGTGGGACCAGTCACTCTCGACGTCTCCTGGTAACCCTGCAAGTAAGCCTGTTCGGAAGAGTCCTTGGGCCTTTCAGTAGGCTGTCCAGCTGAATCCTTGGTTGATGTGCAGGAAGTGTTGCCGTTTTGAGTTTCAACCCAAGAATTTGGGGAATCAAGGTTATACAACATGCACCCTTCTGTCGATTTCCTTCATCCCAGCACCTTTGGGCCATAAGATAGAAGGCTGCATCATACCACAAGAGTTACGCTCCCCAGCAACAGTGGCAGTAGCTGTAGCTGAAGGCAGTTTTCCCACGTTCCTTGCAGTGCTCAGAGGCCTGCTGAATTGGTGTTTCTGGTATTCAGTGATTACAGCGAAAACAATTACAGAGAGGTAATTTATCACGAAACAAAAACAGCGAAAAAAGCACCACATTTTTGTGGAAACATAAAAGGAGGTGGGGTATAGGGATAAATGGGCACCAAGGGGGTTAGGGTGGGCTGAAACACATAAGGAAAAGTAGGACTTGTGGAGGGGATCCCCTCCCTTATAGAAGCACCTGTGCATCTGGAAATGGAAATGACGGTGTGAAATTATACCTGTGATGACCACCTCCAGTCCTGCCAAGTCTGGCCCAAAACCGAGCTAAGGGCGATGAATAGTGAAGTCACTTACCAGGAGCCTCTTTCTTCATCCAAACGCATTTACACATTGAATGTTCTTTTTGACCTTTCTGTTGGCTTGGGTACTATTATAAAAATAATAATAATTGTTCTTTTATAACGGGCTTAATACCAGTTTCTTAGCGTGAGAGTGGGATTCATACCTGGTTTGCTATGCATTGTCTTGCTTCGAAGATAAACAAGTTGCCCCTGAGCTATCCTCCCGGCCCTAAGGCCCTCCGAAAGTCGGGAACAGCTTTGTTCATCATAGCCGATCCTCACCTGACGTTTTCAATCCTTTCACCCCTTCAGAATTCTTCCCCTAACTTTTTCCTGCCCTCTAAGAAGTACTTTGTGAATGTTATACACGACTGTGTGCTTTTACGCGTGCATTGAACATTTTGCACAAGGCTACATTTATCTTAGGGCTCGACTTATAAAGTTAAGGTTGCCATCTCTGAAGACTGTTGGTGCTACTAAATGTATTCACCCTTTTCCTTTTCATGTATTGTTGGAGAAATTAACTCACATGAGTGTGTGTGTATATATATATATATATATATATATGTATATATATTACTGCGTCGCATGTGTGGTATTTTACTATTGCATTTCATGATTCCTTTGTATTGTTATTGGGACTATAATAAATAGTATATTTTCATATAATACTGTCTAATAGTCATTCTTGGTGTTTCACTGTGTGTGCTCATTGGAGCGGCCTCCAAGCTACCGTAAATTGGTGTGGCTATCCTCCCAGAAGTGTTCCCCCCCTGTTCATCTAACAAGGGTAGGCTCCTAAACATCTGTTCACCAGGGCAGAGATTAGAAATCCATTCTAACAGTAACATCTTTTTACCTTTTGGAATTTGCACTGGACAGGCTGGTTGCAGTGAACTGTATTCTACCGACTTTTCTTGTGTGTCAGATCTTGGGTTAGAGGCTGTCCACGACTGGACATGCCTTACATGTTTGAATAGTGTTGGCCCTTGCCATTGGTGGGCTGGATCAGCACGAAATTTGGACAAGAGGAGGGAGTCCTACAGCCATTCCTCTTTGTCCACTTGGAGTGAAGACCCCAAAAAACAAAGCCCGCACTGAAGACCAGGAACACTGCAGACAACCAGCATTGCCAAAGTCATCTCTTGGTGAAGCCCTTCTGCACTTGCTACGAACACAGGAGACCCTCGCTGGTGCTTCGATCCTTGGACCAATCAGTCCAGACCCCTGCACCTGAAGTCTATGATTGTAAGACGTCCGAGGTGTCTGAGCAACATCTTGTGGGCATCCCATACTCTGCAAAAGCATCTCTGCTGCATTGGTCACCATTCCAACCTGAATCTTGCGACTCTTTAGGTCGTTAGCTTGTGGTCTAAAATCATGTGTTGATGTTGCACTCCTGGAGGGGCCTTTCTGGAGGGAACGCCGGAACACAGCCACTCTTTCTGCCTGTTTATACCCGAATGTGATTTTTGTACCCTGCTGCCCTACTTCTGCTGCGTCCTGGAGGTCTGTTCACATTCATCGACTCTGCCGTTCTGAGGTATCTAGCCACATGTCTGTTCGAGCCATCCCAGAATTAGTGATTGGAACCTCCTGTGTAACTCAATCCAAACCCAACACCATTGTCCGGCTTTGCACCTGTGACCTCTAGACCTGCCTCTGCAGGACTATTGCAAGTGTAAGTGTCCTCATCGACTGAGAATTCTAGGGGGGGGTCACCCAGAAAATCAGAGTAAAGGGTGAAAGTGTACTAACCTGTTTTCATGCCCCCCTACTGCCATGGGGACTGTATGGGTGCAAAGCATACTCCATAACACTCTCACCCGGCTGTAATTAGTAGAGTTCTAGCAAATGACCCTCCCGGGCAGCCTCCAATGCAGGGTTCTCCAACTTCAGGCCTTAAGGGATGGAAGCGTGTCGGATTTTCAGGGTACCCCGATGAATTTGCAAACAATGATTCTAAATCAATGCACATTTTGTCTAATGAATATTAATGAGACATATCCTGAAAACCTTTCTGGATTCCGGTCCTGGAGTTGGACAACCCTGCTCAAGTGTGATGGGATTGACAGTGTAACCCTAAAAGTCTTACCTTTTTAATACAATAGTGCTCTTAGAAAAGAGTACTTTGCCAAAGTTTGTGCATGAGAAATCTTGAGATTGCCTACTTACCAGATAGGGAAGAACTGCTTAAGTTAGTTTTCTGCCTCATGCGTATAAGGCAGGGTAAAGGGTTGGTTGTGTAAATCCATCTTAACAGAGCCCCTAGGGCCCGGTTGACAATTAACTTCTCTGCTCTATTGTTAGGGTCACGTAAAAAATATATTTAAAGAACTCTATTTTACATTATTGTTTACCTGCAACCTGCATTGCCATTTTCTCCTGCACAGTAAGAGGAAGATAAGTTAATAATGATATATTGCATTTGCATTCTGTACCTTTAATCTGACACCGCGCCTCCCTCCTGACAGTTTGCTCTTGGCTGCTCTGCTACGTGTACCACTAGGTGAGTCAGGTGGACCTGAGGGAAACCCTATTGCCTAATGTAGTTGTATGTTGGTCTTTTTTTTTTAACCTCTGCACACAAGGCTGAGCAAAGCCCTCTGAGCCCCCTTCTGTTGTTTGTGAAGCACCTGTTCTGTGTGTAAGGGATACTTCACGTCCTGTAGACATTGCTGTTACTGATGTATCTAGGAAGTAGTCCAAGCTTGCATTGGAACTGTATGTATAGTTTGTTTGAAAAAATTATTGCACTGCATTCACACCTTCTGTTCCATATGTTTGACATATTAATATATGATTTGTTGTTATTATCAATCTGGCATCCCTCCTAGGCAATACATTTACCAAAATGTGTGAGCGCTTTCACTTTTTACATTTGTTTGGTAGGACTGCTTAAATAGAAATGTTCCAAAGATCCATACTTGTGGGTTCCTGCTGTTGTGGTATGTGTATGATTCCCAATGGCACATCCATGAGCATAGGTGTACAGTAGTCCCCCTGAATGGTCAGCTGGGCTGGGCAGAGTCAGTTGATGACATGTGACTGTTTGACCTTTTGGCCTCTTAGCAGCATTTACCTCTTCTGCTCTTAAGCACACAGTAGTGACTCCAGAAGGTGCCTGCAGGGATTTATATGTATTGCTCGATAAAGCTGGACTACATTCTGTGACCTATTTTAACCTACGTGTCTCATTATATTTCCTTCTCGCAGTTCGAGACGAGACTCACCCAATGGAGCCGGATGACATCCTGATCGACGAATGCTGCCTCTTACCCAGCCAGCTCCTCATCCCAAGCATCGACTGGCTGCCTATCAGCGATGGTCTGATCAGCAGATTGCCGAGCAAGCAAGTCCTAAGGCTACAGTTTGGCAAGTCCCCTGGTCTGATGAGCCATGTCGTGCCTTCACAGCTTGATGTCTTTTCCAGGTACGTGGTCTTAAGATAAAAATGATAATCATGTATAGCTTCCTCCGTACCACTGCCATGAAGAAGGCATGCTTACCTACTTCTGTTGGAAAGAAAGAGAGATGTATGACCTTGCTTAACTACTGTTTCATGCTCCTAGCACAACAAACTATTTACATAGTTTTTGTCACATAGCTATGGGCAGGGCTGACATACACCCAGAGTCATGAGTACTGTAGACATACCCATTAAAGTTGACACATCTATTCACAACTTTGTTCACACTGCAAATGTTTTTAATGCGAAAGGTACTGCAGACCCTCCCTCTGTACTTGCATAGGCATTGCACAATTTACTGCTGGTATGTTCACTGTACATGTATCGACTTTTATTTATTTATTGTTGTTTTTATTTCAGTTGAACTTTCACAATAGTACAAATACATCTACATAAAATCATCTCATAAAATGTTTGTCAATTTATCATAATTAAATATTAACCTAGTTGCGGCCTCTGAGGCCAAAATGATGTACTCTCATTCATCCACATAATCATAAGTAAGGAACTCATTCCTTAATTACATCATCTAAAAAAGTGTCAAGCTCCTTTAGCATCTCTTCCCATTAAAATAATTCACATTATCATAGATAATAAATTCATGAATTCTAGTAGATGTCACCATTTATGCTTTCGACTTCTATTCTAATGTGGAAAGCATGTTGCAGTAATGTCACAAAAACACAACCGAGACTGTCAAAGTCATTGGAGCAGTACCCAATGTAATGGAGACTGCATTGCAGGTCATTTCAAACCTCTGTGCAGCGCCCATCGCTCCTACCACTAAAGAGACTTGCTATCCTTCAGAATTAAATTCCAGCACTACATTCCATCAAGACCGCTAAAATCCAGCAATGTTGCACTAGTCCTAGTTATTTATTTCTGCAAGGAACAATGAGGATCCTCAACGCTATGCTGGCCACGAAACTCTGGTACACTTTAGTTCACAAAGACCCTTTTGTTTTGCTTCGTGTTGCCGGCTGACCTGACTTAGCTTCACAGTCGGCGCCTTTTTCAGAAGAACTTTGAGGTCTTCAAAGTCAGATTGGAGGTAAAGCAGATACGGCACAGCAGTAGAAAAGGCAACGTTCCAGATTATTCTTCTGTTACATGTTAGTAAACTGTTTTGGTGGGTCAAAAAGGTGTCGGGGAACTTGGAAAGGCACCTATAGGTGCACAAGGCCTGGGAGAACGGTATGGGTGAACACCCAAACACCGGAAGAAGCACTCCAGCAGCACAGGAACAACAAACTAACTTGAGGTATGTACTACCACAAGTCCATCAGTAGTTTAGGAGCGATGAAGATGATGCAGCTGAATTCTTTCACGATGCAGCAGCGGTGGACCCGGTCTCCTGTTCTTTGGTTGTGGTGACTAAAAGAGGGACTCTGGAAGGGATGCAGCAGCCGAGAGAAAGAACTCTCACAAAGGATTTTACATTCTCCAACGTCGGTCTGCAGTTTCGATGACTTTTCACAGGCTCCAAGGATGAACGTTTACTGCCTGGTCAGTCCGCCTCGTTTCTTTGGTCGTGCACTCTGGTGAGGGTACTTCAAGGAGGGTGATCTTGTCTCTGCATGTCCAACTGGAGCTCACCAAAGCTCTGAGAGGATTCACTCGCAGGAAGACGTTGCACTGCAATATGGTTGCAGGTCCCAGGGTATTGGCGGTTTTCAGCCCAGGAAGGTTGCAGCAAGTTGTGGGATAGCTCGTCTTGCAGGTCGTCTTATGACTAGTTAGTTCCATCAGCCAAATGGAAGGAGTTGTACTCTTCTGAGCTCTTCTGTCTATTTGAAAACAGGGCCAGGAAAGTAGTGGTCTCTTCACGGTTGCTGGAAGGGGCTTCAGATGTCTCTGGTCCTCCTTGGCTCTTCTGTTCCCGTGGTCGACTTGCCTTCTGCCTCAGGATCCTCGCTTTTATCAGGATTTCACATTCATCCTCTGCAAACTCTCCCTTGAGTTTAAAGAAAGGGGCGGGTGGCTATCCAATCAAAGGGCTCTGTCATGACATTTACCAGATCTCAGGTGGAGCAAGAGTACCTTCCTCCCAATCTCCTAGCCAATAAGAATTAAGAGCACACTTATTAGCCAAATGTTTGAGCGGAAGGGTGGAGGACTACCATCAGAAGCACCAGGCTGAAACGAGAGAGCACAAAATTAGATAAAGGATATATCTATGGCCACCGCCTTAATCCCCAATAGGCAGTTGCTAGTTGCCTGGAGCAATAGTCGGTTTAACATCAAAATCTTGTAGGACGCACAAAAATAGATACAGAGCAATCCAGACAAAATCCAAAGAAGGGAAAAAAATAAGCCAGAGTACAAAAGTATTGATGCTAGTTAGCAAAGTCTCAATCCAAGGTGAAGAAAAGAAAAACCCACAAAAAAAATCCTAAAACACAACCACAGTTCCAAAAACAGGAGAAAAATTGAGTAAAAAAAAAAGAACTCAGGATGCAGAAATAATCCAAAATTCAAAGGACCTGAAAAGTCCAAGCGTCTAAAGGCAAGCACCAGATCAAAAATAGGATAATCCAAAGGCAGTCTAGGTACAGAAGCAGGGTCAAGAATTCATGGAAATAACAGGCAAGCAGAATCAATATGCTAGGCTGTCCAGGTACATATCAGTCTGAAGAGCGCAACAGGACACAAGGTTGAACACCCAGAAAACAGAATCACAGGAGACAGCTTGCTGTGACGCAAGAGAACAGCTGAGAAGCCCTCAACAGTGTTGAACGGCGGCTTTTCTAGTTCCAGGCGGCTCGGAGTCTGTGACGTTCCAAAGGCATCATGTGACCATGGAGCGATCTTGCTGTAGGAGCACGGTGTACCCCATCTGTTGCTTGGGATTATAGTCCAGATTGGCGCGAGACCCTCAATCTCTAGGGAAGACTCCAAGATGGAGTGCAACCGAGGTTGCAAGTTCTTGCAGGCTTATAGCAACACTGCACAAAGGGTGCTGTGTGCTGCTAAAGGGATACACAGATGCCTTTAAAAAGTATGAAGGAAACTGTGACTCTATAAAACAAAGTAAAAACACAATGAACAGGGGACCCTGGTATGAGCCAAAAAAATGAATTGGGGGGGAAAAGACTTCCCTCATTTAGGAGAGAAAGAAAAAAGGGTCCACATGTACAGCACAACGTGCTGTAGGTCTCACAGGTAGAAAGGAATTGGTATAGAAATGTTTTGCAGTTTGATCTGCAATACCACTCTTATGCTGACCACACCCAAATATGTCAGACTAAAACAACCAACGAAAGTCCTAGCAAGATACAAAGCTGGATTATTGTAACTCTCTTTATATGGCATTCCAATCTACCAAATGCAGTGCCAACACGCTCTGCAGAAGGTGGCTGTTAGGATTCGTTTTTTTCTGCCTAGATATACATCCATAATCCAGGCTCATGGAAGTCTTCACCGGCTTCGATTTCAGCAAAGGGTTTTATTCAAAGCCCTCTGTCTAGTTTTCATGTGTGTTCACAAGATTGTCCCATGTTATCTTTCATAAAAAATCTTGTTTTACCAACCAACTCGTACTCTTCGTTCAATGAATGGTAATTTGCTTATGGTGACCCCGTCCCAATACGTGTAATGGGCCGACAGATATTTATCTATTGCGAGCCCACGATCGTGGACTTGGCTCCCTGCTGACCTTTGTGAAATTAAACCATTCTCGGAAATTCAGAAAGTGATTGAAAACTTTTCTTTTTCAATAACAGTCTTTGATTATTATTTTCTGTTAGGTCGCTTTTGATGTAACATCTGCGCTCAGATGCAGCCTCTGCCCGGTTTCTTGTGAATATGCGCTAGATAAGTAAAAAAATTAAATAATGGAAGGGGATTCGCTGTGTGCGTTATACCTACAGAGCACATACATGCACACCCCAATTTACCATACCCAGGAACAAGCAGTAGACAATGAACTCTTGTCCCTCCGACAGGGGAATCAGGACTTGTTAACGTACATTGCTACCTTCAACAGACTGGTTTCCAAAGCTAGGTGGCCAGAAAACAAAATAACCATGTTATTCCATCGAGGCTTACGAGGCGAATTAAAGGACGTCTTAGCCCAGGTGGTTGATCCACCCAGAGACTGTGCAGAATTAATAAATCTGGTCGTGCAGCTAGACCACCGGTTGCAGGACCGAAAAGCAGACCGGTCTAAGACGGACCCGCGGACTGTGTATGTTCACCCAAGCGAAAGCGCACCCCGTGTACTTGAAAATGCTGTAGAACCCATGCAGATTGGAGGGATACGGCCTCCATTAACAAAACAAGAGCAGGACAAAAGAAGGCAACAACAGCTTTGTTTGTATTGTGGGAAACCAGGACATTTCCTGAAGGACTGTCCGGTAAAACCCCCAAGAAGAACAGTTGGGGCCACAGAGAAGGATGAAGCTAAGGAATCGGAAAACTACCAAGCTCGACAAATGTAGAGGTCAGTTTGTCGAGTGAGAAGAAAGAGTTGCTGACCTCGCACTTTGCAATACCAGTGATCTTAATTAACCACCAGCAGTCATCAAGAATGCATGCCGTTGAAGCATACATCGATAGCGGAGCAGTTGGAAATTATATTGATCAAGAACTGGCAGCAGAGATGGGGCTTCCTTTGTGTTCTAAGCCATCTGTCCTGATCTTGATGGTCGTGCAGATTTATTGCACCTCCGTCCCCAAGTACCGCACAGGCAAGAACTCACTGCCTGCGCAGTCTTTGAGGCCACAGGTATTGTAGCCGTCAGACAGGAACCGGGAACACCGGAAGAACCCCATACCACCCAATAGGTGACAGGAATGATGAAGGAGTAGTGAATCGGGGGGGCCAGGAATAGGGTTCAATCTGACTTGCAGGCAACACCCGGGATCAGGATGGTGAAGATCCAAAGGTACAAGGTGCAAAATACAGGAGCAACAGGTCCAAAGTTCCGAGGATACCAGGTTAAGGGAAAGTTCCAAACGAGTCCAAGAGAGCAGTCCAAAGCCCTGCCTAATAGTACTTAGAATTCCAAGAAAGCCAAAAAAAAACAAATCCGTTGAGCAGTCCGAGGTCAAGTTATCCGAGGTCTTGAAGAGCTGTACCAGAATCCGAGGAGAGAGCAAAGGCAGGTCCGTGAAGCAGTCCGAAGTCGAAATAAGGATGAAGTCAACCGGAGCAACAAGAAACGCCAAAACCTCACGTGAAAACAGCTATAAGGCACTGCTTCCGTGTTTTCGAGTGCTTATGACTCATTCAGGGCTGTCACGTGAGGAAAAAACACTGGAACGTGCGGCGTGAGGAATGTCACGTGATTCGAGTCACGTGATGCAGTTCATCAGGGTTGTTGTGGGGCTCTCACCGTACGGTGCCAGGATGAAAGCCGGGGACGATGTCGGCCGCGAAAAAGTCTCCATGATAATGGCCAAAAAGCAGAGGGGCGAAAGACACCCGGACTGCCAGGCAGCGTTTTCATCCGCCGACACGGCTTCACTGACTTAGTTGCCTCTGCAGGTGAGTGAGCGGGAGAGACTTTTGGGATGGGAAACCTAGGAGATGTGACACCAACTATGGTCAAGGTAACCATGGGATGGGACAGAAATAGCTTCCGGATCAGTAACCCAGTGCGCAGCCAGGGTAACCTTGCTGTGCCAGGACGGACATTGGGAGTGTATTTCATTCGATCTCATCAAGGCACCTCAGTTCAGGCTAATACTAGGGATGCCATGGTTGGTGGCTCACAACCCTTTGATAGACTGGCGGGCACGAAAATGTACCTTCCCCGGTGACTGCTCCCCTGCCTGCTATTACCAAGAGGAGAAACCCGACGTCTGTATCCCCATGACTCCCGGAGTGACAGTATCAACCCTGGGAGCAACTAATACCTTGCCAAGTGAATACCATGATTTCCAGGATGTTTTCCGAAAGGACCAAGCCAATACATTGCCGCCGCACAGGCCCTATGACTGTCAGATCGTCCTTGTTCCTGGTGCACAAATCCCTTGCGGCAGGATCTACGCTCTCACAGAACCATAAAACCTTCATCTGAAATCCTATTTAGACCAGTACCTTGCAAAAGGATTTATCCATCCTTCGAAGTCCCCCGCAGCCATCCTTTGTTCTTCGTACCGAAAAAGGAAGGAGACTTGAGAACCTGTATTGACTACCGCGCATTGAACCACATCACTGTGAAGAATCGTTACCCCTTGCCACTTATCCCTGAGATGCTAGACCAAGTTAAAGATGCCCAGATTTATACCCAATTGGACCTTCGAGGAGCGTACCACCTGGTCCGAGTCAGAAAAGGAGATGAATGGAAAACCGCCTTCCGTACTAAGTACGGCTTGTTTGAATATCAAGTCATGCCCTTCGTGTTATGCAACGCTCCTGCGGCATTCCAGTATTTCATGAATGACGTCTTGAGGGAGTTAATTGATGTGTGCGACTTAGTGTACATAGACGACATCTTAGTATACTCAACCTCGGAACAAGATCATGTCAGGCACGTTTGTTCGGTCCTCACCAAGCTCTGTCAACATTGCTTGTTTGCAAAGCTTGAAAAATGCTTTTTTCACGTCACCGAAGTAGAATTTCTTGGTTTTATCCTTACTCCAAGAGGCATCGGAATGGACGTGCACAAGGTAGATGCCATTCTGAACTGGCCTTCACTGACGTCTCTGAAAGGGGTACAAAGCATGCTGGGCTTTGCGAACTTCTACCGCCATTTCAGAACTAAAAATAGAACAAACAAAAAACGTATATACTCCATCTACTTTACATTTCTAACTAAAGTACATAGACGCAATAAGATTTTCCAACATTTCCATTTGCATTTTGTGTTATGCTAATGGGAATATTGTGGCGTTCATCCCCCGTTCCAGGGCCTGGAACAGTGGATATCGGCCCAGTAGCCCAAGTTATTAGCCCAAGCGTAGCAAGGGTGGCTAATGAGGTCTCCGAACCATTATCCCCCCATTCCAGCCCCTGTAATGGGGGATGAAGGCCATTAGCACCCCGGTTCCCAAAGCGGGAACCCAGGGTGCTAAAAAACAGGAGTTGTCTTCCTACACCAGGACTCCTGCGGCGTTCCAGTGTAGGAAGGAAAATCCTTTTCCAAGATGGCTACCATGGAAAGGGAAGGAGGGGTTCCATAAAGGGCCCCTCTTCGCTTGCCATGGCAGCCTGCAGAAGGCGAAAAGAGAACCCTATGACCATATTACCACAAGCACATTTTTCTTCCCTTTCAAACCTATCCCAATTTCGAATATCTTTACCACAAAGCCAGTCCCAGGTAGACATGGGCACTTTAACCCATGTGTTGTCCGTCGTGGTCATGGCCAGTAGCCAGATTGTCCGGATCATGACCTTATTCCATGACTCGGACAATCTGGCCACTGCCCATGGCCACAGGCTACACCTCAGTCACCAAAGTATATCACTATTTTTTGTACCTACATTATGACACTTATCAAAAAATAAAACACGGGCACATTTGCAAAACTATGCTTTCAGGATCTTGCCAATGCTCCTTACACAGGTTTGCAGGAAATCCACCCTCGTTTTATTTTTTCAATAGTGTCAAATGTATGCACATACAATAGTCATATAACCTAGCCCCCACTTGACAAAATCCATTCAAACTTTACGAAAACATTTATACCTAGATCTATAATCTTTTTGCAAACCTTTGTGTATATTTGTAAATGGCACCACATTTATAAGCCTTTACATTATTTTGGGACCCCCCTCTAATTTTACCTCCTCTTGACAGAATCCCACCAAACCTGGAAAACTGATTTGGCATCAAGTCAGGAATATAATTGCATAATTTCATGCTGTTTCATTAAGTGGCGCCAAAGTTATAAGCCATCCAAGAACTGCTTTTCACCAACCCTGTAATGCAAATGTTTTTGACTTACTTTTTGGTGGTTAAAAAAAAAACTAATGGACGGATTTACACCAAATTAACAAAAGCACGATTTCGGGACCAAGCCGCCGCTCCTGCCGCACATTTGCCCATGCCGTCTATGGAAAAAAATAATTTGGGACCACCCTATAACTTTGCCCCCCCTTGACGAAACCTCAACGAACTTGGCAGAAAAATGAAGAGCGGGTCAACTACTTCTTTTGCAAAGTTTGGTGAGAATTCGTCCAGGGGGAGCGAAGTTATAAGCCACCCAAAAGTGCTCTTCCTATGGGTTTAGCAACCTAACCATAACTACTGGGCCGCTATCGCAGGCCCAGATATATATATATCTGTATATATATATATAGTGTGAGTACTTGTATGACCAATTTGCTCTCAGAACCCATAGCCACTCTGAGACTGTGGCAGGTGCTAGGTTCTCTTTATTGATGTGCACCCACTGCAACTCCGTCAGCCCTCTCAAGTGGGAGACCATAACCCTTAATTGGACGGCTTGATAATATGTTTTCAGGTCGGGGAGACCTACTCCTCCCTTTTCCTTGGGTAAAACAAGAGTATCGTAGAATATACTTGCCTTTTTCCCCTGCCACAGGAATCTCGAAATGGCCCTTTTGGTTTCTCTAAAGAATCTCTCCGGGAGACGCAGCGGGAGCATTTGAAATGGGTAGAGAAATCTCGGGAGGCACACCATCTTGACTGCATTGAGCCTTCCGATCCACGATATTGTGAGGTTCTGCCACTTCTTTAAATCTGCATGGAAGCTGGCTATGAGACTGGGGTAATTGGCTGCATATAGTGTGTTCAAATCCCGCATTAGATTTATCCCTAGGTATCGAAGGGTGGTGCCACCAATTTTGAGACCAAGAGTAGCTAATCTATTGGTGGTTTCAGGGGTAGGTTCTCGTAATGGGAATAATATTGATTTGGATCTATTATTTTAAAACCTGAAAGCGCTCTGTAATTCTCTATTAGTTGTATAGCCCTTGGTATCAATGTCATGGGGTTCTTTATGTGTAAGAGGAGATCATCAGTGTATTCCTTCCCCTTTACCTGAAGGCCCTCCACCTGACGGTCCATTCTAAGCACCTGAGCGAGGGGTTCCAGGGAAAGTGTAAACAGTATTGCTGAGAGTGGGCAGCCCTGTCTTGTACCTCTTTCCAGCTGGAACCACTTCGAGTGCTCGGAGTTAGCGATTACTGATGCTTTGGGAGATGTGTACACCACTCTGACCCCTTTCCTAAATATAGGACCCAGCCCCACTTTTTCTAGTACCGCCTCTAAAAAGCCCCACTCCACCCTGTCAAACACTTTTTCTGCGTCCACTGATAGACTGGGGTCCCCCACCATTTTCTCAGACTCATGGATTAAATATAGCTTCTTGCACATGGTGTCAGCTCCCTGTCTTCCTAAAATGAATCCAACCTGATCAGAATGTATTAATCGGGGCATATGGACCTCTGGCTGCCAGCACTGTAGATTTTGGCGTCGATGTTCAGTAGTGAGATCGGGCGGTTGGACCCACATTGATTAGGGTTCCTGCCTTCCTTGGGGATAACCGTGATGAGTGCCTCTGAGAAGGATTCTGGGACTGCTCCTGTTAAAAGACTGCTCCTGTTAAAAGGATGTCATTAAATAAGTCTACTATGAAGGGGAGGAGAGAGGATATAAACATATTTTAAAAGCCGGCTGTATATCCGTCATTACCATGTGCTTTCCCCAGTGGTAACCTCTTTATCGCTTTCTCGATCTCATCGCTTGTAATTGGGATATCTAGTAGCTCCATTTCCTCGTGGCAGAGCCGTGGCATGTCCACGCCTTGTAAGTATTGTTCTATTACACTTCTGGAATTTCCTTCGGATCTGTTGTTAACGCGCCCCTCTGCCCCTCTATGCTAACAATCAATCATTCTGCACGTTGTTGTCTTGGTCTAGCAGCGAGTAGAGCATCTGCTTTGTCTCCCTTTTCATAGTGTTTTTGTTTAAGGAACTGCAATTTGCGAATAACCTGGGCCTCCTCCAAGAGCCTGAGCTCCTCTCTTTTCTGTCTAGCCTCAGCTATCCTCTCTGCACGTTCCTCGTTGGATTTGCGGGCGGCGGTATCCAATTGTGTAATCCTCTCCCTTAACCCAGTCTCTATCAGCACCCTTTCCCGCTTCTTACTCTCTCCTTCTCTGATCAGTATCCCCCTCCAAGTTGCCTTACCAGCCTCCCACAATACTCTCCTAGGTACTTCCCCTGTATCTTTGAGCTCAAAATATTCCTCTATATCCCTTTCTTAATTTCATCACGGAAGACATGATCTTTTCACAGAGTTTCGTTACAGCACCATTTCACCCCCCTATGTGGTAGAGTTAGTAAGTTCATATCGACAGTAACCATGTTGTGATCTGACCATGAGATTGGTACTATCTCGGCAGCAGTTGCAACTTGCACCACTCCCTCAGAGAGGTATAGATAGTCTATTCTGGTGAACGTTGAGTGGGGTGCAGAATAAAAGGTGTATCCCATCTCGTTAGGGTGAAATGCTCGCCAAATGTCCTGCAATCCATATGTTTTCATCATATCCACCACCCCTGTTCAGCCACCATCTGCCAGTTCGCTTGATTCTGGATTGCCTGACTTTCTGTCCAACACAGGATCCACCCATAGATTAAATTCTCCCCCTAATATTACGTGGCCCGTAGCCTCCAACATTCTCTGTGGAATTGTACGCATAGAGTATTGCAAATGTGCACTTTCTATTGCAAACTTTTCCCACCACGACGAGAGCCCTCCCTTCTGTGTCTGCCCACATCCTGATTTTGTACAACTTTAACCTCTTTTTCACCAGTATTCCCACCCGCGCTTTTTCGGAGAGCGCCACAGCCCCAATATTCTGTTCCCACCCTGGAGTGTAGAACCCTACGTTCCTCTCCTTGTATATACTTGGTCTCTTGGAGAAAGAGCACATCCGATCGTGCCCTCTTGAACTCCCTGCAGACCAGCATTCGCTTCCTGGGCGAATTCAGGCCCTTTACATTGAGCGTACCGACCCTGAAAGGTCCTCTCCTCAAGAGTTCAAGTGTTGTTGCCATTTCTTATCCCCCACGTGTACCCTTCACAAAATGAACAAATGCCGCTATCACTTTCGATGTTCCTCATTGGCCACAACCCACTTCTGAGGAGGCATGTTCCAGTTTCATCCTCCCCCCTCAATTTTCCCCTCCCACCCCCCCTCGCCGTCTGCGTCTGATCCAACCGGATCATCAGTACCTGTCCAGTCTCGGACCACCAGTGGAGACCGTACCTCTTAAGGCCCCATCTCATAATGTTCAACTTAACCTTGAGCCCCAACTTTGTACCCCCCACCCCCTCCCTTCAGTAGTCTCATAACAAATCGAGTCTAATACAAAATGCCTCACCCTCAGTGCCATGGGCTGCGACCTCTCTCGTCTTTCAAGATCGGGACCTCTGGACAGAGTCCTACAAAGTTGCAAACATCTGTTGTTAGTTCTCTTCTACTCGTGGAGCTAGCACCTCGGCAGTCTTGATGCGCCTCCTCCGGTGTTTCATGTGTGCCCCGAAGTCGCTTGATAGTTTGTCGAAACAGATCTGTGTACATAAATCCTTGCGCTCCAGGCATATATGCTTCTATAGTATTCAGTGTTCCATATCCGGTGGATGCATTCATCCTTCCTAATTTCCCCGATCCTGATATCCGCCTCTGCTTTAGGCCTTTGATCTGCCATTCTTTGTTATCCGCCTTTCTTACTTCACGGTTTGCTTCTTCTCCCTGGTTACCCAGCAGATCGGATGTACAGCTCTGGATATCTCTTTCCGATTTGAGTCTAATCGTACTCCCTTCCCATTCTAATATTAGTGAAAAGGAGAACCCCCAGCGATATCGGACGCCTTTCTCCTGCAACCATTTAGTGAGCGGGATGCACTTTCTTCTCATTGCTAGTGTCGGAGCCGACAGATCTTGATAGATCGACACTGTCGCTGTATCCAAGGTGATCTGTGCACTACGCTTGGCCTTCTCCATGACCCTGGCTTTATCTGCGTAGTTGTGGAACCATGCTAGTACTGTCTTTGGTCCGCCTACAGCACCTCCGGCTCTGTGTATGCATTCTATTTTGGGCTTGTCAATAGAGTCCTCTTCGAACAAGAGTTTCATGACCGTATTTAATGTCCTTTTTAGGTCAAGGTCAGTCTCGCCTTCGAATGGCAAAAATTCATATGTTACGCCGCTCACGATTCTCTAGATCATCCATTTTTAGGCGGAACTCCTCTTACCTAGCTTCGATGTCCGTGATTCTCTGGTGCATTTGAGATTCCAGTGTGCTAAGAGAGGATTGGTAATGCTCAACCTCCTCAAGTCTCTCCTCCATTTTGTCTATTCTTTGTGTTATTTTGTCTACTTTTCCTCCTATGTCGGCTCTTATGCTTTTCATTTCGTTTAATAGGTCTGCAATGTCCGTTTTGGTTGCGGTTGCGGCTGCGTCTGCCCCTGGAGTCGTCATGCTGGAAGCTGAGGAGATGGCTGTGTCAGTGCCTTGTGTAGAGAACCTGTATGGTGCAAATTTCTTCCTGATGTCCATACGATCTCAGCACCGGGAACTTCAACTGAGTATACTCTTTACAGTATCTCTTCCCTCCATACCGTGTATTGACAAGAGGGGTATGTGATCCCCTCAGCTGAAGAAGAGGGCACATGCCCCAAGAGTGGGGGGCCAGCCTTCTCGTGGGTGAGGGCTGAGATTCATTGATTCGTGGGAGGTTATCCGTGCTATGGAGGGCCTTGGTCCCGTGTCCGGTAGGAGTTTGGTCGGCCAGTTGGGTATCTCCAGAGCCAGAACTCCAGCCTGAGTCTACTTAGTCCGATGTAGTCTACTACTTGGCATCCGTTGTTGCAGGTAGATCGAAGGAGGGCACACGCCCCGGTTTTGGGGGCCAAACCCTTCAGGTGATTCTCCCTTAAGCCAGGACAATGCCTCCAGTTGTGGTAATTTTCCCGGTGCTATTTATTCCCATGGGGTTGCAATCACGGGTTGGATGGTTCGAGAATGGTTCCAGGATCCAGCCTCGGCGTGCACTCAGCACACGTTGATGATATTCCTTAATATGAAAGGATGGTAGGCAGGGCAGATTCTGAACACAACTAGGCTTGCCTCAGTTGGAGGACCAAGGAGCTTCTCATACACCAGTATAAGAATCTCCTGATCAGAGGCCCTAAGGGATCCCAGGATATGATGACACCTGCTGGAGGGTGGGTACTTTCAGAATATATGTTCTGTGTGCGATTGCTACAGATCCCCAGGAGCCCCCTCTTGCCGTCTTGATATGTCGAGTACGCCGGAAGAAGGCGCACGCCCCAACTGTGAGGGCCCAAGCGTCAAGGTTTTCTCGCTAGGCTATTCGCTGAGCGATTGATAAGTACCAGTTAACTCTATGCTTCGGGTCGTGTTCTCTGTGTCCACGAGCGCAGGAGGTATTGTGTATTAATGTTAAGCCTATCCCCTGAGGGAGGGCAGCGTGCGGTAGTCGTGGATAGCGACCCAGCAGGCTTATGGGCTTGTGGTCTGCGCTTCTCCACTCACTTGTGGTGGGATTACTTTATGTCTATACCTCAGCGTTGGTCCATAAGTTGCGTGAGTAGATTCCACACCTGTTTTTTTTTTTTTAAAACATATTTTATTGTTTTCATAGATAGTACAAAAGTGAATATTCCCCAACTTGCCCAACCCACACCCCCCCCCCCACCCATCCCGTTCGGAAGAGAAGTCCATGATCAAATGTCCTCGGTGTCCATTAAGAAGTGAAAAAGTCTGTTATTTTTATATAGTGCGGGCACCACTGTGCCATATAATCTGATTGAAGATATTCTAGTACTCCTCCCCATTCTTTTGTGAAGGTGCCTTGTGTTCCTTGGATATTGTGAGTTATCTTTTCCATGGTCATTTGGGACCAGACTTTATATATCCATGTGTATAGCAATGGTGGATCTTTCTTCTTCCATCCCTGTGCGATCATGGCCCAGGCCGCAATGACTAGGCCCATAAAACTCCTCCATTGCGCCTTAGTGAGTGTTTTGGCGTGTTGCCCTTTAAGTCCGCAGAGCCATAGTTTTTCTGGAAAATGTTCCGCTTCTGGATATATCTTCTTTAGTTCTGATATTAATTCTGTCCAGAAGCCTTTGACCTTTGGGCAGTCCCACCAAATGTGTCTCCATGTGCCTATTTCTGTGCAGCCCCTCCAGCATTGGTTAGAAGAAAGTGGGAACATGCTATGTAGCCTCTCTGGGGTGTAGTGCCATTGTGTAATAATTTTTGTCCACATTTCTCTGGTTTGGGCAGCCCGGGTTAGTTTGGGGATATCGGCCCATAACGACTGCCACTGTTGTGGTGTGATGTCCTCTCCCAGAGTTTTTTCCCATTTTTTAATATATGCCCACTTTATGTCTTCCTCCTGTGTATTTATGAATTTGTAGAGTGGAGACTAGCTTTTTGTCTCCTGAGTTGGTAAGGAGAAACTTTTCAAAGGCGGTAAGCTCCCTCGTCGCTGCGTGTGTTAGCCAGTGTCTTAGTTGTTCATATTTGTATCTATCCGCATTTGTGAGGTTCCATTGTGTTTTGCAGTCTGCGAAGGATCTCAGTTCCTTGTCTACGAACATTTCCCCAATTTTTCTACAACCTGCTTCCTCCCAGTTCTCGTATGCGCCGTGCTCAGTTCCTGGTGGGAACTGCGGATTCCTGCAGATTGGAGTGAACGGGGCTGGAGCGGTGGTAATGTGCCCTTTCCGTGTCTGCTCGTCCCAGGCATTCATTGTGGCCTTCATGATCTCGCTGATGCGCAGGTTCGGGTGCCTATGCTGTTTTGATTTCCACAATAAGTCCTCCAGTGGTGTTCTTGCGACCGCTCTGTCCTGGGTCACCCAGATCGTTCGCTGATTGTCTCCCAGCCATTCTTTCAGGATCCATAGTTGTGCCGCTCGGTAATAGTTCTTAAAGTGTGGGAGCGCCAGGCCCCCCTCTTTAGTGTGGGACATGAGAACTGATCTGGCTACTCTGGGGGGTTTTCTATTCCAAATAAAAGATGAGACTGATTTTGTCAGTGTCTTGAAGAAGGAATCAGGGATTACGATCGGGAGGGATTGGAAGTGATAAAGCAGTTTCGGGAGGATGTTCATTTTAATCGATTGGATTCTTCCCCACCAGGAGATATTTAGGGGGCACCACCGTTCTAGCTCTTTTTGTATTCTTGCCAGGAGTTGGGGGTAGTTACTTTTGTATAGTGCCTCTACCTTCTGTGTGAGTGTTATACCCAGATATTTTATACCTTTCTCTGCAACTTTTAGGCCAAACTGCCCTGCTTCTCTATTCAGTGATTCCCTGCTCCCGGCTAGGAGTAAGATTTCTGACTTTTTTTTGTTTATTTTTAGACCCGATACGTCCCCGAATGACTCAAGTAGGTGGAGTGCCGCGGGGATGGACTGGGCTGGGCGTTCGAGTGCCAGTAACATGTCATCTGCGTAGGCTATTACCTTATGTTGTTTACCCGCCATCTCGATTCCCTTGATTTGGTCCGATTCTCTAATTTTAATTAGTAATGGTTCTAGGAACAGCGCATATAGGAGCGGTGATAGAGAGATTCCCACCCTCTCCGTGACCACCTCATTTACCGCTATTCTAGCTGATGGGGAGGAGTAGTTGGCCTTAATCATATTTATATATTGGGTCCCGAATCCCATATGTGCCATAGTTTTGAAGAGCATTGACCATTCAACCCGGTCAAATGCTTTTTCTGCATCTAAAGATAATAGGACTGCAGGGGTGCGGGTTATGTTAATTTTTTCTGTTAGATGGACTAGCCTTCTTGTGTTGTCGTGCGTCTGCCTCCCTGGTATGAATCCCGATTGATCCGGGTTTATTAAGGAGGGAAGCAGTGGGGATAGTCTGGCGGCCAGGATTTTTGTGTATATTTTTGAGTCTAAATTGATCAGGGCGATCGGTCTGTATGAGCCTGGGAGGGTGGGATCTTTCCCTTGTTTGTGGAATACCAGTATTTTAGCTTCATTCATGGATGGAGTAATGTTCCCACTATCTCTAAAGGTGTTTAGTAGTCTAGTGAGGAAGGGGGTCTTCATATTTTTTGTAGAATGGGGCAGTAAAGCCATCCGGGCCTGGCGCTTTGTTGAGAGGGAGATCTTTTATTGCTTTCTTCACTTCACTTTCCGTTATCTGGGCCTCAAGATCCGTTCTGGCCTTTTCTGGTATTTTTTGAAAGGGGATCGATGTCAGAAATCTGTTTTGGTCTGTCTCATCTGTGTGTTTAGTTTCATATAGGCCCTGGTAGAACTCCCTGAATGTGTCTCCTATATCTTCGGTGCGCGTCAGCTGATCTGCTTGTGTATTTTTAATACTCCGAATGGTCATTGTTTTCCGCTTTGACGAGAGTAACCGGGCTAGATATCGGTCGGCCTTGTTAGCTTTTATATAATATCTCTGTTTGAGGTATAAGAGGGATCTGGGCTTTCTTACTACGGAGGAGGTCAAGTTGCCCCTCTGTGTGTTTAAGTGATCTTTTTAAGCTCCTGGTGGGGTTCGCCAGTAGTTCTCCCCGGATTTTTGACAGCTTCTCTTCCAGTTCAGTTTCCCACTGTTGTGATTGTTTATCCCTCGCTGCTTTGAGGGCTATTAAGAGGCCCCTAATTACCGCCTTGAACGCCTCCCACACCGTACTCAGGGCTATCTCCCCTGTATCGTTATTTTCGAAGAATTCTGTGATCTTGTCCCTAATGGATTCTCCCATCACTGGGTCTGAGAGTATCTCCTGAGGAAGTTGCCACCTCCAAATTCCTTTCTCCTTCTTTGGGGTCGACAAGTCCATCCAAAGGGGTGCATGGTCTGACAGAGAGATGGGTCCCAGTTCCATGTTTTGAATTTTACCCAGTTTCCCCACTGACACCCAGAAGTAGTCAATTCTTGACATTGTGTTGTGGACGTGCGAGTAATATGTGTATCCCCTGGTTTGACCCTTGTGTTTTCTCCATGCATTGCACAATGCCATACCCTCCATCCGTCGTCTAAGTCGATCCGACGGGGCGCCTTGGTGGTGGGGCCCACCCGTGCTCCTGTCAATCTGAGGATGCCAGGCCATATTAAAGTCCCCTCCTATAATTATTTCACCTTTCGCGTACTCCTCCAGCCTCCCCATCGTGTCTCTCAGGAAGCCGTCTTGGCCCGTGTTAGGGGCATATACTGAGGCCAGTGTCAGTGTGGCGTTGTGGAGTTTGATATTGGCAAAGGCGAACCGGCCTTCTTTGTCAGATAGTTTGTCAATCAGTCTTGCTTCCAGACCCTCCTTAATAGCAATCATCACTCCCGCTCTCTTCTCCGCTGCGTTGGATTGTGCCAATATTTCGTAGCCTCTGAGGCGAATTTTCCCCCCTATCCTGTACTTTGATATGTGTCTCCTGGAGCAGTAGCACTTCCGCCTTTTCCTTCCTTAACATGTTCTCCACTGAGAGTTCAGACCCCTTACGTTTAAGGTTACGAATCTTATCTTCCCCATTTCATATGCCCTTTCTGGGTGCTCCTTTCGCCCGAGTTGACCATTCCCCTCTCTCTTCCGGAACGGGAACGTCCCACCCACCCCTCCCCCCCAAACTGTAAGAATGTCCCCAACCTTTAACTGTAGTCCAACTTGTGCTCCTGAGGAGGGCCTGGGTACCTAAGGTAGCTCTGGCGTTCCGCCTGTCGCTCCCTGCCCTCTGTAGGCTCGAGGCGAACCGTGCGGGGAGTCCTAAACCCCTCGTCATCCCTTGGCCTTGATGCAGGTCGTTCCGGTACCACACCGGGCCTAATGATACTGCTCAGTCCGGGTTCCATCATCGGGTGCTGTTCCGCATTGAGGCACCGAGTATCTTGAGCTGTGGATTCACGTCCGTTCGGTTGTTTTATTTGACGCTTCGTTTCCCCTTCCTTGCCGTTTCCTTTTCTGGCTGACCCTTTCCCATCCCCCTGGTCTGCTTTGCCGTTCCCCCCCTTTTATTTTCGTATTTGGTCGATGGTTCATCTATCTGGATGTCCATGATGCTCAGCCCCTCTCCCATGGTGGTCACCCTCCTTTGCTGACCCTCCCAGTCGAACAGTAGACCGAAAGGGAATGTCCATTTGTATTTTATCTCTCTCTTGACCAATTCTCGAGTGAGTGGGGTCATTTCTCTTCTTTTCTGGAGTGTTGTGGCAGATAGGTCTTGAAACAGCTGAATTTCCACCCCGTTCATCCTGATTTGTTCTAACTGCCTCGCTCTCCATAGTATGAGTTCTTTTTGCGGGTAGGAGGATATAGCTGCCAACACGTCTCTGGGTCTCTCCCCTTGTGCTCCAGTGTGCTTTGGGCCCACTCTATGGATGCGGTCAATCCCCACTGCCTCTGAGTCTTGTGCTTCTATGATATCTCTGAAGACCTCCTGCACCGCTTTCCGTAGATCCCTGTCCGAGACCGATTCTGGCATATTTTTAATGCGAATGTTCGATCTGCGGGACCTATTTTGTAGGTCCTCGCACTGTATTTCCAGGTTGTGGGTCAAGCGGACAAGGTGTTCTTGGGTTTCGCTGTTTTGCAGTGCCTCCTCTTCTGCGTTCTGCAGTATTTTTTCCAAGGTGTCTGTCCTTTCTTCCAGGTTCGCAATGTCGTGTTTAACATCATGGATAGCCTGCTGCATGTCGTGTTTGATTGCAGCAAATTGGTCCTGGACTGTCGACATGAGCTTGTCTTGTAATTCTTTAAACCAGGATTGCATATCTTCTTTAGTTGGGGGTAGGTCGCTGGAGGTGATGTGGGCCGCTTCCGTCGCAGGCAATGACGGGATGGCCTCCGGAGGCCTGCTTCTCGTCGATACCGGGGTCTCCACCGCCCACATCTGTACCAGGTTGGAGTCCTGCTTAGCGGATTGCTGGTTCTGTTGGGATCCCCCTCCCTTCACTTTAGCTCTAGACATAGTACCGGCAATTTTGTCCGTGACTGTCCCTCTCTCTTTGATGGCTGCGCGGCGTTAGGAAGGGCCTACTGCGTCAAGTTGTGCCGATTGTGATTCGGGGGGGGGGATTTACTCTCCCTTTTGCGCTTCGCGGTCAGGGTGTCCTGCGGTTCTCGCCAGTTCTTGCCTTGTGGGGGGGGGATGCAGGATTCCCCCTAGCGCTCTCAGGGTCCGCGCAGGGGGGGGGGAGATCTGGCAGTTGGGGGGCTCACCTTCCAGTCCACCAGGCGGAGGACTACTACTGGCGCCCCTCACCTCTGGGCATCGGGTTGAGTTCGTTTGCTGCTCCCCCGATCCCTCCGCGCGCTCGCTGGTGTCTGGTGGCGTCAATTCTGCTGTGTTGGGGCTCACTCCCGCCCGGGCAGTCCATGTCACCAGCCTCCTCTGTGCTGCACGGCAAACCGCCTCTCTCCGTTCCCTCGTTGCGCTCCGGCCCTGCCCTGGGCCGTGTCGGATGGATCGTTGGCACGGAGGGGGAAGGGGTGGATTCCTCTCTGTGGCGTCTCTGGATGACGGGGGTCGGGCAGACGTCTTCCGTGTGCGTCCTGTGTCTTTGGACGATATTCGGTGCCGGGTATAGGATCAGCCACCCTCCGGAACGTAGCTAATTACGGTGCTGCTGAAAGGCCGGCGGGAGCGAGTCTCACTCACGTCTCGCTGCGCCGGCGGCCATCTTGGAATCATCCACACCTGTTTTAAGGGACTGTATCCCACCCTTGCTTTGCGCCGGGGGGTGGGTCAGGATCCGTCAGGGGCGGTGTGGTTTCCTTATTTTTGGTATATGGGTCGATCCCATAAAATGCCAATGTCTGTCGTGTTCCCTTCACCAGTTATCCAATGCACCCTGTATTATTGGCCCAAAGAGTTTGCGTAGATTGTAATGGGATTCTCACTTTACCTTCCCTGTGTCCGACTGACCTCGTTGAGATGTGGAAGGGGCCGTCAGGGGCACAAGTCTGTGTATCCGGGTCACTCTTATGGTCCTGTGATTTCAGAATGATTCCAGGATTATATCCTAGTCTGCCAGATGGAGGGTGCTACTGGAGCATGCGTGTTATTGTGAGCACAGAGGGAACAAACCGCGCCACTAGTGTTGTACAGCCATCTCCTGTTGACAGGGTTCAGGGGAACGAACAAGTTACTTTCTTACCTGGTAACGTTCTTTCGATGGGATGGTCCGACGACGTATTCCATATCTATGACATGTAATCACCACAGCTGTGCTGCTTCGGAAACTTTTTCGGCGTCTGCGTCTTGCGTCGATGACGTCGATGCGCCGCCGTCGAGGACCTCCTCCGACGTCCGACGTCATCCGATGTGATAAGTAGGACGCACGACGCCAGTAGCCTCAGTTGTAGTTTTTTCCCCCAGAACGTGTGACAGTAGTCAACTGCCAGTCCGACACAAAGCCTTGCGGAACGTAAGCTGCAATCGCAACAGAAATTCTGCAGCGGGGAAGGCAGGGCGGGAGCGATATGGAATACGTCGTCGGACCATCCCATCGAAAGAACGTTACCAGGTAAGAAAGTAACTTGTTCTTCGAGGGGATTGGGTCCTCCGACGTATTCCATATCTATGACAGACTCCCAAAGCAGTACCAAATCAAGGAGGAGGGAAAGAATTTAGAAACAAAATTTAGAATAGCCAATCAAATAGCAGAGCAAAGGACCGCCTTGCCAAAGGCCAGATCCTGCCCTCTGATGGAATCGAGGGAATAATGCCGTACAAATGTATGTACTGAAGCCCAGGTGGCAGCATCACAGATGTTGCGAATAGGAACACCCCTCTGCAGGGCAGTAGATGCAGCCATGCCCCTGGTAGAATGGGCCCGCAAGCCAGCCGGTGGGTCCTTACCCGCCAAGCGGTAACACTCCGAGATGGCCAAAATAATCCAGCGGGACAAAGTCTGTTTCGTCACAGCTTGCCCCAAGCGCTTACCAGCGTAACCAATAAAGAGTTGATCGTCCACTCTGACCCGGGACATGCGAGAAACATAAAAGCTCAAAGCTCTCCTAGGATCAAGCCTATGGAGCCTCTCCTCTTCCTTACCAGGATGCGGAGGAGGATAGAATGCCGGAAGAACAATCTTCTGGGCCAAATGAAATTCCGTCACTACCTTAGGAAGAAAAGAAGGACGAACTCGAAGGACAACCCTGTCCTTGTGAAATACAGTGAAGGGTGGCTTAACAGAAAGTGCCTGTAACTCACTCACTCTGCGAGCGGAAGTAACCGCAACTAAAAACACAGTTTTCAAAGTCAACAGCCTCAAAGGGCAAGAATGTAAAGGCTCAAACGGAGCACCCATAAGAAACCTAAGAACAAGGTTTAAATCCCAACCGGGCACCAGGAAAGGCGACGGAGGGAACACATTAGTGAGCCCTTTCAGAAACTGTGAAATTAAAGGGATTTTAAAGTAAGAACATTCTTCAGATGAGCGCTTAAAGATGGACAGCGCCGCCAGGTAACCTTTAACGGTACCCACTTGCAAGCCCCTGTGGGCCAAAGAAAGCAAAAAGGACAGAACCATGGGGATGTCACATGCAAAAGGATCCACATTCTGAACTCTGCACCAGTCGCAGAACTTACGCCAACGGCAACGGTACAGAGACTTAGTTGCGGGCCTTCGGGCCGAAAGCAACACCTCCATCACGTCTTCAGGGAGGTCCCAATCCTTATACCTCAACCTTTCAGAAGCCAAGCGTGAAGGTTGAGGGATCCGACCTCTGGATGGAGAACCTGACCCCCCTCCCGTGAGAGCAGATCGTCTCGGTAGGGAAGACGACGTGGAGGGCAGATGGACAAGTCGAGAAGGTCCGGGTACCACGTCCTCCGAGCCCACGCCGGAGCAATGAGGATCATCCGGGAACCGAACTTCCGTAACCTCCGCAGCACTTGCGGGATGACGGGGACTGGAGGAAACGCGTACAGCAGCGGGAATGACCACTCCACCACAAACGCGTCTCCTAAGGCTCCTTTCGGAGGAAATTCCCGCGAGCAAAACCTCTCGCACTTCCGGTTGACACTGGAGGCGAAGAGATCCACTTGAGGGGTCCCCCAAAGGGCGAAGATCTCCAGGAGAATCTCCTGAGCCAACTCCCACTCGTGAGAGATCGCGCTCTGCCTGCTCAGAGCGTCCGCCGTCACGTTTTCGTCTCCGGCCAGATGAACTGCCGAGATCGAAACTTCCTGCCGGATGGCCCAGAACTCGAGCTGCATCGCCTCCCTGCACAGAGGAAGTGACCCTGCCCCCCCCTTTTTGTTGAGGTAGTGCATGGCCACAGTGTTGTCCGTCATGATCAGGACAGTCTTTCCTCGCACAGTCGGCAGAAAAGCCTTCAGGGCTAGCCTGACGGCCCTCAGCTCCAACAGATTGATATGGAGTCTGGACTCCGACGGAGACCAACGACCGCTGACTGTCAGCCCGTTGGCATGAGCTCCCCATCCCGTGAGGGATGCATCCATCACGATCGTCACCTCCGGCCAGGGTAGCCAAAATGGAGCCCCCTTCATCAAGTTGCCTTCGACGGCCCACCACAGAAGGTCCCGGGTGACCGAGGGCGGCACCTGAACCGGGTCCGACATCCTGCCGGAGGACTGCGACCATTGCATCTTGAGTGCCCACTGCAAAGATCTCATCCGCAGGCGAGCCTCTGGCACCAGAAGAATGCAGGATGCCATGAGGCCGAGCAACCTCAAGAACTCGAACGCCGGGAGCGTCTGGGCATGCTGAAACTTGTGCACCATCTGCTGAATGTGAAGAGCCCTCACCTGGGGAGGAAAACACTGCCCCAGGGAAGTGTCGAGCACTGCTCCGATGTACTGGAGCTTCTGTGTTGGCGTCAAATGGGACTTCTTTAAATTGAGGGAGAAGCCCAGCCTGTGAAGGGAGTGGCAGGCGACGGACAGATGATCCAGGACTTGCTCGGGAGAGCTCCCCCTGATCAACCAATCGTCCAGGTAGGGGTAGACGTGAATCCCCCCTTGCCGGAGATGCGCTGCCACCACCACCATGAGCTTGGTGAAAACCCTCGGGGCGGAGGTCAAACCGAACGGCAGGACCCGAAACTGAAAGTGCGAGTCGCCAACCGCGAACCTCAGGTACTTCTTGTGCTTGGGATGGATCGGCACATGGAAGTAAGCATCCTTGAGGTCGAGTGACACCAACCAGTCCTGAAGCTGAAGGGCCTGGAGGACTTGAGAGAGAGTAACCATCTTGAACTTGTCCTTCCTGAGGAGTTTGTTCAAACCGCGCAAGTCCATGATGGGTCTCAATCCCCCGTCTTTCTTGGAAATCAAAAAATAAGGGGAATACCATCCCTCGTTCCTCTCCGCTACAGGCACCAGTTCTATGGCGCCTTTCTCCAGCAGGGCTTGAATTACCTGCGCAAGGAGCGGATCCGGACACTTCAAAGAGAGGTTCCCCGGTGGATTGTCGCGAGGCCTGTGCCGAAAGGGAAGACAGTAGCCGTGGGTTATGATCTCCAGAACCCACACATCTGAAGTAATGGCACGCCACTCTACAAGATGCAGCGCCAGCCTTCCCCCAACCGGCGAACCATGGGACATGGCCTCATGACTGAGTAGGAGCGGCTGCGGCGTTACCTGAGGACAAAGAGGCAACTGCCCGAGCGGCCTTGGCACCACGGGTACCTTGTCGTCCACCTCTGGTACCCCTGCGTTGGCCCCTTTGACTGCCAGCTCCTCTTGCTTTACCAAAGGACGAGTAATAGCGAAAGGAGCCACCCCTCCACTGCTGTCCCCTAGGACGAAAAGGCGGAGGTTGGCGAACTGCAGCGCCCAACGACTTCGCTGCAGCTTTTGAGGTCTGCAACCTCTCAAGGCTCTCGTCAGCCTTGCTGCCAAAAAGATGTTCACCATCAAAGGGCATGTTGAGGAGCCGGGACTGCACATCAGGAGCAAACCCCGACTTCCGCAACCACGCAAACCTGCGTATCACGGTGCTCGCCGCCATGGACCTACTGACGCATTCAGCTAAGTCCAAACCCGACTGAACGGACTCACACATGGCATCCTTACCATCCTGGACCATAGCAAGGAAACCATCCCGTTCGTCCCCTTCGGGAATATGTTCAGCCGCTAACGCAACACAGTTCCACAGAGTGTGCGTGAAACGCGACAAGGCACAAATGGAGTTGGCCGCCTGAAGCGCCATACCACCAGAAGAAAACACCTTCTTCGCCCAGCCATCAAAACGTTTGTCGTCCCTATCAGGAGGGATGGTAGGGTACGACGCCTGCTTTGCCGGGGCCGTGGCCGCCTGCACCACCAAACTTTCCGGAGTGGGGTGCCTGGTCAAGTAGCAGGGGTCGCCACTGGCTGGACGGTATTTTCGCGACAAGGATCTGCCCACTGCCGGGAGACTCTCCGGAGCAGTCCAAGCCGCCGCCACCCTACGCTGTAAAGCCATATGGAACGGCAGTACCGGGTCAGTTGGGGGACCAACATCAAGGATGTCCGTCAGATCATCCTGCACAAACTCCCCTGGGGGAGCAGACCATCCCAGATACTCAGACACCCTAGCCATAAGGCGCCGGTATGAGGAATCGGCATGGGAGCCAGGCTCAGGCCGACCAAATTCCACCTCCGGAGAGGTGTCCAGTCCACTGGCATCATGCAGCGACTGCCTCAAATCGTCAAATTGACTATGGCCCGAGACAATGTCATCTGGCACCTGACTAGGAACCAGGCCATCCGAATCCTCATCCGCCTCTGAAATATAATCCAAGTGGTGGAAAGGCACCCGAGAGTGCATGCTCTTAACCAGAGCCTTCCTAGGGGGAACACCCGAGACACGGGGCACCTCCGACACGAAAGGCGTCGATGGCGTCGAGCGAATCGGCGCCGACGTCGAGAAAACCGGCAACGGCGCCGAGAGGATCGGCGTCGACGAAATCGGCGTCGACGTCAGATGCAGCGCCTCCAGTAATGGCGGCGTCGACACAGCCCTCGAAGCCGGAGCTCCGAGCGTGTCCCTCGACGACCTGGACGTCGACGGCTTCGACGACTTCCTCGAAGCCGGAGCCACGAGAAAGCCTGTCGACGCCCTCGACGCCTCAGACGTCGATGTCTTCCTCGAAGACTGCACAGGCGCACACGGTCTCGAACGCGTCGAGGACCGGGACCTGGAACGGGTACGGCGAGAACGAGCCTCCTTGTCCGAACGGGACCTCTCCCGTGACTCGTGCCGACCACTCTTGCGAGCGGTGTCTCTCGACCTCACACGGCCGACCCCACTCGGGGGCGCGGACGGTTGAGTACCCTGCGACTCAAGAATCGCCAACATTTTCTTCCCGAAGGAAGCCCATTCCTCCGGCGTCGCACGGCTGGTGGGATAACCGACGTGCCGGGCAGAGTCCTCGGAAGAGGACCTGGAAGGCGACCGATGACGGCGCTTCCGAGAATGCCTCGAAGAGGCTGAGGAGTGGCGAGACCGACTCCTAGAAGAAGACCGACGAGACCTCCGACGATGACGCGGAGAGTCACCCCTCGAATCATCCGTCGAAAGCCCCGCCGACTTCGACTTCCGGGGCTTGGACACCCGACCTACCGACAATTTCTTCTTACGTTCGCGTAAGGCCTTGGACGTGAGCGACAGGCAGTCGACACAGTCATCCGTGTCGTGGGCCTCCCCGAGGCACCAGAGGCAGGCGTCGTGCGAGTCAGTCACCGACATCTTGGACCCACACTCCCCGCACTTCTTGAAGCCCGGACGCGGGGTTGAAGACGAAGTGGAAGACATCGTCGAAGGAATATTCACAAACGAACAGGTTCGAAGAACCAGAAAGAACAGAACTCCAAAGAGTCGAGGCTAGAACCGAGAAACACGAAGCAACACGTTCGCGGAAAAAACGGAACTGAGGCTACTGGCGTCGTGCGTCCTACTTATCACATCGGATGACGTCGGACGTCGGAGGAGGTCCTCGACGGCGGCGCATCGACGTCATCGACGCAGGACGCAGACGCCGAAAAAGTTTCCGAAGCAGCACAGCTGTGGTGATTACATGTCATAGATATGGAATACGTCGAAGGACCCAATCCCCTCGAAAGTCCAGTTTGTGGCGCGCCAGTGAGGGCGGTTATCGCTTATAATGCAGTCCTTTACCTTCAATTTGCTGGGTTAAGTCAGACCCGGACTCTGTAGATGCCACTGCGCTCCTGACAGCATACACGGAGGACTGTAGTGTGTGATGAGCTTGCCGCTTTCTGGATGGTGTGCGGATCGCCGTCTAGATGAAAGTTAGGGTGCGCTGAAGTTCATACTAGTGCCCTCGGGCCACCGGCATTAGGTGAAAGAGCTTTAGCGGGGCAATGAGCCCGTCCGTGCACTGTGGTAGATGGTTGCTTTCATTGAGTGGGGTGCGTTCCACTCACTATTCGAGACTCATTCCATGTGACCAGATGGGTTCAATCTCATCATCATAGGCCCATGCATGTAGCGTAAAAACAGAGCTGCCAGCCAAACAGTGCTACGGCGTTCTATTCCTTTGGTCCGCTATCCACAAGGCCTGGTGGGTTCTCTGCCGGCATATGTGCCGGTTAGGGATTGCCGGTGATGGGATCGGTGGGGCTTGGGTTCTCGTTAGTTTCCTAACGGGAGGAGGGAACACTCTCCGCTCCCACCTGGGGTCACTTCAGATCCAAGTCGGTGGCGGGGGACAATGGGGGTCACTTGCAAAGTACCTGGTTTTCTAGGGTATTCTCAGGGCGGGCGGCCGTAGCTCTGTGCCTCTGTGCAAAGCCTTGAGTGTTTCCGCAGAGCTGGTTTGGGTGACAGCCCCTCCTTAGTCTCTCAGCGTGCTTCCGGGTCCCGTGGCGGTCTCTCTGCCAGCGACGTAGGCCAGGCTGGGCTGCTGCCGTTGGAACTGGGAACCGTGTTTTCTGGGCAAACATGGTCCCGTTTTCTCAAAAATGTTGGATCAGTTCCAGGGGTGCATGTTCCCATACATGCTCCACCAAGTTTCTCCGGTTGGTTGGGGGTTCAAGAAGCAGGGGCTCAGACCGCTTTTGGGGCCATTAGGTGTGGAGCTCACATGGAGGGTGAACTCATCCGTGCGCCCCCTGGTGGCCAGACAGGCATTGATATGTTTTGACTGCTTTGTGAAAGTCATGAAATTAGTATTCGCACCCGGGGAAGTGCGCTCAGACAATCAGGTGGCTGGAAATGCGGGCGACAGTTTACGTCTGCATTTTCCAGCCATCCGAAGCCCTTTCCAGGGTGGCGCCAGCTACATTGTGGGAGGCAATAGGGAGTGGCAAAGGATCTTGAAGACAGTGCATTGATTCACCAAAAGCCACTGTAGGGGCCTACTAAATTGATTAAAAAATAGCCCTTTTTACAGTAATAGCAGCTAGACAGATGCATTTTGCACACCTTGTAGGCATTGTACATGCTAATGTTGTAGTCCCACATACAGAGAGTTAGCCTAGTCTAACATCAGACTTATTATTACCTCGCCTGTGATGGAAAGTAGGCTTTTTTCTTGAGTTTGAAAAAGACACTTGTTACAACTGCGCTAATCTGGGAGTGCAGGCTAAGGCTGGCCTCCTAATAAACTCTGAGGTTCTTGGCTTTATAAACAAAAGTATGGTGAAAACCAAAGATATAGGGAGAGATTTTCAGATATGTTGGAATATGTAAGGGAGATATTTCAGTAAACCTTTGATTAGGGCTGTGAACCTATCTCTCCTAAGGAAAAGAAAGGGTAACCACATATATTAGCCCAAACTCTCTATTGGTACACCTAGCAGAACAGTCTTGGCTTCACTTGTGGAGAGCATATGTCTGGTGGCTAGGTACAGTTGGTCCCAATAGGTAACCCAAGGGATTAGACTGCACAGGTACACTATAAATGATGCACTTTATTAGATAGTTAAACACTGGTCACAAATTGCAAATGAGTACTGTCATTTAGAACATAAATATTAGCACAGTGTAGATAAAACAGTTAAGGCCTTATGTAGGTCAGACTCTTCCCAATCCTACAGATAATACCAGGCCTATGTCAGCTGGCACACAGAGTGTTATAACACTAAGGGTGGCGTGAAAAACTGATTCCTTCAAATAGGCAACATGCATTACTTTGTCGTAACCTGGACTCACAACAGCAAATAGGTGAATAGTCACAGTATTCTCCACAACCTCCAGTAAACCGTATAAAAAAAGATAAATCATAGAGTAAACCTTATACTTAACTGTAGTAGCTAGATCGAGTGAAGAGGTTGAACAATTTTAAGAAATGCAGGTACAAAAATGTAGATAATAATTAAATGTATAATGCCAGACCTTAATGGTCTCAGTATGCTCCTAGAAATAGTTGGAAACAAAATAACCAAGTTTAGAAACAGTTTTCCAGTACATATTTCAATGTACAGGAGTATAATGCAGTGCTTTATTACTTTAAAGTTTCTACTACATCACAGGTAAGTACTTTAACTCGATTCTTTAGTGAAAAACTCAAGGGGCCTTTGGAGAACACACGAAAAAAAACTAAAGTTAGGTAATTTACTTTTTTGGTCTCTTTACAGGAATTCAAAAGTTTGTAGACGTTTTCCCCAGAAGAAATAATGGGACATAGGCAAGCCACAGCTATGGAATAAGTACACGTTCTACCCCACAGGTGCAGCCAAAAGGCATCCAACCCCAGGAAATGCCAGACAATACTGCCTTGAAAAGCTCCAGATCCAGGTCTGGGACCGAGCCAGCTAGAGAAAGATGAAAGCAAAGTAGGTTTCCATCCAATGGCAGTCAATTGAAAACACAGTAGAAGGGGCCTGAAAATCCCCCATGCTACCTGCAAAAAGGGACCCCAGAAGACTATTCCAAGGAATATAACTGATCCCCACAACCTGGGTATAAGTACTCATGTTGCCACCCACTGAGGATTTGGCTCGGTAGCGGCAGGAGAACCCGGCAAGTAAAGGTCTTCTTGTACAGGGCTGCGTCCAGGATCCAGTATCCAGGGACTTGACCCTGGACCAGCAACAAACGAGACAGATGGAAAAGAAGAACTACCAGTCTACCCAGGACGACCTCTCACCAGGCAGAAGCAGCAGCAGTGACAGAAGGCACCAAACGATGGAACAACCTGACATGAGGGATCCAGACAGCCAGAGGTGCAAGGATGGGAATCCAGATAAGAGTGTCCCACAACGGGGGCAATGGATGGAAGAGATACAGGGTAGCCAAGAAAGAATGAATCGCGGAGTAGTGGTGAGCCACCACTCACCCATGCTAGAGAGACTCCCTTCCTTGAGACCAAAAGCTTTTGCGGGGAGGGAGCACAGCAACTACTCAGAATCTGTTCTAAAATGGTCAAGCGAGTCCAGCCAGCAAAAAGGACTGGAGGGAAAATAAGGAAAAACACTTGAAGGATTTAAGAAGAAACTGGAACAAGGACAAAGGAACCAAGGTCCAGCCACACAAAATCATCCGATGCAGCAGCACATCTTTATTTCCGACCGACAGGAATTCAGGTAAGAATCTACTCATCTGGGCAACACACAGTGTCTCCCCTAGATATGCACACTAACACGGAAGCTGGCTTAAGCCAGGGCTTCATTCACAACCGAGCCAAAACACAAACATTGTGTTGGCTAACCAATCAGGTTGGCCCTGAAATATGTGAACACTCTGGTACACCCGCACAAGATGTGTATTGGACATTTCTTTTTTTAGTTTTAACTTACATGTTATTGTCATTTCAACAAATTATTTTAGTTACAGCATATATGACTCATTACAACACCACCACAGAAACAGCTGAAAGTCTCTCCCTCCCACTCCTCAGCCCCACAAAACTCCTGGGATGCTTGCTTCTGTAAACAACCAAAAATACAATGTATGAGACTAACAATAAACAGATGTCTGTATCGTGGCGACCAGGTGCGAACCAACTCTACAACTTAAAACCTGTGACTCATACATTTAAGTAGCTCTGTGATTCAGGTGGTGAAACCGTGCCCCTAACCCTCCCCAAGGGCACCAGTACTCAATCCCCACACCGCCATCTTGTGTTCCCTCACCGGGTCCCCAATCCCCGCCTCTTAACTCAATCCCCATTTACCAATCAGTGGGCCCCACTTCTCATGAAACAGTCACACCTGGTCATTCACAATGGCAATAGCTTCTCCGTCATGTAGATGTCCCTAAGTTTGTTTTCCCAGACCGCCATGTCGGGGGCTCCCGGTGACTTCCATTTTTTGCGCAAGCGCAATCCTACCCACTCGTAGCATTGATTTCCATAGTCTAGGAAACCTCGTCTTACCACCCTCTGCCAGGGGTGGTGACTCCCAATAAGTGCTGAAGAGGGTCTAGAGCTGGTGGGATCCCTGTGACATCCTGTTACACTGGGCACACAGAATACAACCAGTTACGGTAATC
Organism: Ambystoma mexicanum; assembly: GCF_040938575.1. Classification (NCBI taxonomy): domain Eukaryota; kingdom Metazoa; phylum Chordata; class Amphibia; order Caudata; family Ambystomatidae; genus Ambystoma; species Ambystoma mexicanum. The sequence continues at coordinate 313,278,126 of NC_090921.1, forward strand.
AGAAACTTACCGGAACTCCTACTCTTGTACTTATCCGGAGTACTGGGCCCTGAGGTGATGGGAGGTCCTATGATGATTGGAAACCTTCCTAGCAATCTCCTCCGCTGGCTGAAAAGAACCTAAAGCCAGTGCAGTGGATCACCGGAAAGGGAGCAGCGTTCTCCAGCATGGGGTCTGGCATGGATTCACATGCTCATGAATATTCCCCGTCGTCAGGCTGGGAATCCTCGGTAAAGAAAAAACCAGTATCAGTTTCGTTTCTGATCTGTCTTTCGTAGTAATAACCAATCACTGGTCTCTGCGTCATACTGACCACAGCCAATGACTGCCCTCTACCTAAGCACCGCCTCTGGCAGCCATCTTCAGATTTTTACCGCACGTTCATGTGTTGGGATCCTCGTGCTATTGCTCTCGAGCGTTAGTGCTATTTTTTCGCGCTTTTTCACAAAAACTTCGATTCTTTCGGTCAAAAGAGCCTCAAGCTCCACCGATCCTACATCCGATCAACGGGGACCCGTGTCGGATTCATCTGTGCCCCTCAAGGGTGAAGATTTCGTCGAGCTACACTTCGGAGGACTCCAGAAGCTTCTCAGGCCCGGTCTCGGAGATGGCCCAGGAGAAGGGAAGCTCGACGCCCGGAAAGCTGTTCAGGGTCTCCCTGGATGCCAGCTGCAGAACGTCTTCAAGGAGGACGAACACTCTTTCTGCCTTTACTGCCTTCATGAGGACAAGACGCACGTGGAGAAGGACTGTGCGTTTTGCGGCAACATGTCGGAACGGACCATGAAGGACCGCCATCAACGTCTCGCCAACTGGCTGGAGGGTAAGAGCCCGTCTGGCGAGAAGAAGAAGAAATCCGAGCGGTCTTCTAAGACCTTTGAGGGCGCCCCGGCGACGGGGGCCCAACATAAGGCCAAGCACCGCGAGTCCGCTGGCACCGGGAGCGCCAAACGGTCGGGCTCTACGGGCGCCAGGCAGGGCGCACCCTCCCCGGCACCATCAACCACGAGCCAACGCTCTGGGTCGGGTAAGAGGAAGGCCGAGCACCCGGCGAAGCTCCTGGAGAGGCCCCGGTCGAGCTCTAAGGCAGAGGAGGAGCGTGGCAGTGCCCCCTCCCTCAAGGATAAGGCGGTGAGCGCACCTAAGGTGGTGAAGGCCTTGATCCATCCGACCAAGCCCTCTATCGAAACGGTCGCGGCGGCCCTGGCCCAGCCTGTGGAGGCTGCACCAGTGGTGGCGACCTCGGGGCCCAGAATCTCCCTGCCTCCTCGGAGGGAGTCTTCTTTTGTGCCCATCGATAGGACCCCCGTGAAACCCTCCGTGGGGAAGAAGAAGGGGGGGCAGGGCGTCGTCGTAGATTCGGCCTCAACCTCAGAAGAGGAGCTGATCGAGGTCTTAAGCCACGGCCTAGGCGTGGAACAAGACCAGCCCGTCGGAATGGGCCCCGACGCAGGTGACGACGACGACATCGTCGAGGATACCGACGGGGCCCCTGCTCGCCCGTCGGATTCCCCTCTGCCAGCGCCGCAAGACAACTCAGCGGCCATTTTGTTGGCTATACAGTCCTTATGCTCCGAGATAAGGACGAGACTACCGTTACCGACGGAGGAACCTCTCCCGTCGGGGGATCCAGAACCGGGACCTTCTGGTGTTCCCCCTACCAAGAAAAGAAGGATCCATCCACCACCTCCTTTTCAACCGTCGCGCCCCGTCCAGCCCTCCTCCCCGTCCACCCGAGGGGATGATACGGGGACTGACACGGCAGCGACGGGTACGGACGACGAGGCATACGACGAGGATTTTCCGTCGTCGCCTCCCACCAGGGCTTCTCCGCCCGACGAGATTGGATCGTTCCACTCAATGATCGCCAGGGCATCCGAGCTTTTCCAACTCTGCCCTGAGGAGAAGAAAAAGGAAGGCTTCCTTTACCAACGGCTCGAGGCCAAGAGGAAGACGGTCCTCGCAGTGCCTCTGTTGGACGACATTTGGGATGAGGGCCTTTCCCTCCTCAAGAACCCTTCCACGACGCCAGCGAAAAGAGACCGGTACGAGAAAAAGTACCGGGTCCCGGACTCGGCCCCCCTATGCCTCCGGGCGCAGCCTACCCCGGACTCCGTCGTCTCCGCGGCAGCCAGGAAGAAAGCGGGGGGGGGTGCGGCCTCCACGTCGACTTCCCCGCCGGACGGCGAGGGAAAGAAATTGGATGCTATGAGACGTAGAGTCATCTCGTCGGCGGCGACGACGATTAAAGCGGCCAACGCCTTGGCTATCGTGGCCCGCTACGACAGGGAGCTCTGGTACAAGATAGCTCCCCTGCTGGATTTTCTGCCGGACGACAAGAGGGCGGAGGCCCTTGAGATCCTGCAGGAAGGTGAGGTGGCTTCGGACCACGCCATCACCGTGGCGACGGACATCGCCGACACTGGGTTCCGCCAGCTGGGCAACGGCGTTTGCCTTCGACGTCGTGGATGGCTCAAGGCTACGGACTTTCGGCAGGACGTCCAGACCAGGGTCCTGGACATGCCCTTCGACGGGAACAACCTGTTTGGGAAGACAGTGGACGATTCCCTTCAGGCCATCAAGGCGGATACTGAGACGGCCCGGGCCCTTGGAGTACTGCAGCAACGGCGGACGCCCTTTCTGAGCGGCGGAGGCAAGGGCGCCTCCAAAGGTTCCGGCGGCGGTTTCGCTTCCTACCGTCAAGCGGCCCGCTCGTCGTCGCAAGAGGCCTACAGAGGACGAGGCAAGTCTAGCGGACCCCGCCGTCGTCGCCAAGGAGGTCAAGGCGGCAAGGCCGCGTCCAAGCAGGATTGAACCGGCCGTGGGGTCGGGCCCCCACCGAAGCACCCCGGTGGGAGGCCGGCTGGCGGGCTTCGTCAGCGTGTGGGAGTCCATCTCCACCGACCGTTGGGTGCTGGACGCCCTGGCCCGGGGCCACGCGCTCGAATTTCAAAAAAGGTGCCCGCGCGTCCCCCCCGTGGCCAGGAAAGAACTTCACGTCCCTCAACTTCTCCTGGAGGTAAAGGCGATGCTCAGAAAGGGCGCCATCGAACTCGTCCCAAAGAGGCTTCGGGGCTCCGGAGTCTACTCGCGATACTTCCTCGTGAAGAAGAAGACGGGAGGATGGCGCCCCATCCTGGACCTGCGACGCCTGAACAAGTTCATCAAGGCGCAGAAGTTCCGGATGGTCACCCTCCAGCACGTCCTGGGTCAGCTGGAGGAAGGAGACTTCCTATCGTCGTTGGATTTGGAGGATGCCTACTTCCACATTCCCATCCTAAAGGGGCACCGAAAATTCCTCAGATTCGTGGTCCAAGGGCGTCATTACCAGTTCAAAGCCCTTCCCTTCGGACTACGGTCGGCACCCAGGGTTTTCACCAAGTGCCTCGCACCGGTGGCGGCGCAGCTGCGCCGCGAGGGGATTCACGTCTACCCCTACCTGGACGACTGGCTCATCCGCGCCAAGACGAGGGAGCTCGCCGTGGTCCATACGGCAAGGACCGTCCAACTCCTCACGGACCTGGGATTCTCCGTGAACTACGCCAAATCCCACCTGGTGCCCGCGCAAGTCGCACTGTTTCTGGGAGCGAGGCTCGACACAGTGTCCCTTCTGGCCTCCCCGTCGGAGGAGAGGACCAGGACCATCTTGGGCAAGGTGCAACGGATGTTGGTGGCCGACGCGGCCAAGGTGAGGTCCATCAAGTCCCTCCTCGGGATGATGTCTTCCTGCATCTACCTCATTCCCATGTGCAGGCTCCGGATGCGCCCGTTGCAAGAATTCCTGGATGCGCGCTGGATCCAGACGACGGGCAGCTTCGAGGAAAGGATCAAGCTCGACGAGAGTTTCCGACGAGCGATACGGTGGTGGGGCACCCGCGCGCATCTGACGGCGGGCATGGACTTCCAGACCCCAGCCCACCAGGTGACTGTGACCACGGATGCCTCCCTAGAAGGGTGGGGAGCGCACACCGAAAATCTGCACGCAAGGGGACTCTGGCTCCCGATGGAGAAGTCCCTGCATATCAACGTCCTGGAGCTCCGTGCAGTGTTTTGGGCCCTCAGGTCCTTCCTTCCGTCCCTCAAGGGCAAGGTGGTGAGGATCTTCACCGACAACACCACCACCATGTTTTACATCAGGAAACAGGGCGGAACCAGGTCCCCAGCGCTGTCCAAGGAGGCGCAGGACCTGTGGCATTGGGCCGTCGCCCAAGGGATTCTTCTGGTGCCGTTTCATCTGGCAGGGATAAAAAAAAACACCATCGCCGACTCACTCAGCAGGGAGCTGCGCTCGTGCCACGAGTGGGAACTACGGCAGGATCTGGTGGATCGCCTCTTTCGACGGTGGGGCACACCCCAGATCGACCTGTTCGCGACGGCGACGAACACCAAGTGCCGGAGGTTCGCCAGCAGGTTTCCCCAGACGAGGAGCATGGGCGATGCTTTCTCGTTCCCCTGGGAGGGCCTGTTCCTCTACGCGTTCCCTCCCTTGCCTCTGCTAATCCGGCTCGTCAACCAGCTCAAGAGGTCACGGTGCAGGATATCCTCGTCGCACCTGTGTGGCCGAGGCAGATATGGTTCCCGGACCTTCTGGACTTGTCGGCGTCCCCGCCAATCAAGCTGCCGGCGGACGCGGATCTACTCTCCAGGGAAGGAGGCGCCATCCTCCACCACGACCCGAAGTCGCTGAACTTGCAGGCCTGGCTCCTGCAGCGCTAGAGTTTGGAGGATACGACATACCGGCCGATTGCAGAGAGGTTCTTGCAAAGGCCAGGGCGTCCTCGACTCTTAAATGCTACGGACACAAATGGAAGAGGTTCTCTGTCTGGTGCCACGCACAGAAGATTAACCCTCTACGGATTACGGCTCCCCAAGTACTGCCGTACCTGCTGACGCTGGCCAAAGCTGGTCTGGCACACGCGTCCATCAAGATTCATCTTGCTGCGATCTCCCAATACACCAGAACCACGGGCCGGACGTCCTTGTGGTCTCATCGTCTGGTGAAAGAGTTCATGAAGGGACTGTTCAGATCGTTCCCGCCGGTGAAGGCTCCGGCCCCGGCGTGGGAGCTCAACGTGGTGCTGACCAAGCTCATGGGACCTCCGTTCGAGCCTCTGCACTCGGCCCCGTTGAAGTTTCTATCGTGGAAAACAGCTTTTCTCGTGGCCATCACCTCCGCACGACGAGTGGGAGAGATCCAGGCCCTTTCCTGCAAGGCCCCGTACTTGACTTTCCACGACACGAGGGTAGTGCTCAGGACGCACCCCTCCTTCATGCCCAAGGTACCGTCGGACTTTCATCTCAACGAACCCTTGGTGTTACCTGTGTTCTTCCCGTCGCCTTCGTCGCCGGCTGAGAGGACTTTGCACTCGCTGGATGTAGCTAGAGCGCTGAAGTTCTACGTGGACCGCACGAAAGGTTTTCGGAAGACGTCACAACTCTTTGTGAACTTTGGACCTGTCAATCAGGGGAAGGCTCTCTCGAAGGCTTCCATCTCCAGATGGCTCTCCGGCTGTATCATGTACTGTCACCGGTTGGCAAACCGACCGCTGCCTGGCCGTCCGAGAGCCCATTCCACCAGAGCGATCGCAGCTACCACGGCGTTCCTATCTGGTGTGCCCCTGCTGGACATATGCAGGGCTGCTACGTGGAGGTCGACGCACACCTTCACGAAATTCTACTGCGTCGACCGGGATTCCAGGGAGGAGTCCAGGGTCGGCCAAGCAGTGCTGCGCAACCTGTTCGCCTGAGGTGAGCCTGGTGAGGAGGTAAGATGCTTAATGTTGAGTTGATGTGATGCTTAATGTTGAGCCTTTGCCACCTCCCGTGGTTGTGCATGTGTGTACTGCTATGTATTCTTTATTCATGAGCATGTGAATCCATGCCAGACCCCATGCTGGAGAAGGAACAAGTTACTTACCTGTAACTGTTGTTCTCCAGCATGGGTCTGGCATGGATTCACATGCGAACCCTCCCGCCTACCCCTCTGCGGCTCTTCACTTGGTCATACTGCCACTTCACGTGCTTCCAAATCTGAAGATGGCTGCCAGAGGCGGTGCTTAGGTAGAGGGCAGTCATTGGCTGTGGTCAGTATGACGCAGAGACCAGTGATTGGTTATTACTACGAAAGACAGATCAGAAACGAAACTGATACTGGTTTTTTCTTTACCGAGGATTCCCAGCCTGACGACGGGGAATATTCATGAGCATGTGAATCCATGCCAGACCCATGCTGGAGAACAACAGTTACAGGTAAGTAACTTGTTCCTTACTTATTACGGGGAGAGCAAGGATTTGGCGGTAGTGCATTCAGCAGGATTGTTGATTCTCCTAAAAGAGGAGGACCAAATTAGTAAGGTAAGGCTTAAGCCAGCTAACCCACAACCTTCCTTTTCGCATTAGTAACCAAGGAAATGTCAACTACCTTAACTGGAAGTAGCTGAAGTTCAATCACCAGAGAGACATCCAGGGAAACAAATAAGGAAGGGAGGTTAGTAAGGTTCTCTAACCAGCACCGCACGAGGGACGCACTAGAGTCCGGGTTGGTGCACCAATTCCTCTGCAAAGCGTCTTTTGAGTCACGTTGTGAAGACACAGATCGGTCCAATATGTGGCAACCCAGTGTTCTGTGATTTCAAGCAAAGCAGAATCCAGTTCAAGGAAAGAAACAGAAGCCGCTGATGAGTGGAGAATGAAGTGGGAATTCACTGTTGGTTCTGTCCTTACAAGTAATGTTGTAGCAAACCATGGATAGTAGGATTAACAATAACATCCGCAGACCATGCACAGTGCAACAGGAAGGCGCGGTTGATTTAGGAAACAGAGAAACAGAGAGGAAACAGAGAACGAGCAGCTGTATATTTACATGACATGAACGCTGTGCGTTACTTTTAGCTGCTGTGAAGCTGAAGCGGAAAGAATCTTTAACTGTCACTGTAGCTGTACGGAAGATCTTTCATCAGCTGGAGAACGTAGCCGAAGAGCGCTGCGAGAGAGCACAGCTGGGATCAGTGAAGATTGCAGGCGACGCGCTGCAGAGTGTAATGCTGTTAGAGGTTGCAGCCAGGGCGGCTGCGGATAGATCAGCTGAAACACAATGTAGTTGCAGGCAGAGGCGCGCTGCTGCAGAACGCTGCTAGAGGGTGCAGCCGAAGAGCGCTGCAGAGAGAACAGCTGAGGACAATAGGAGCACGCTGCGGGTAGAACACTGCGGCTCCCGAACAGGAAATGAAGGCCAAATGCTTTCCTAAATGGAAATGGAAAGCCGCTGGAGCCATTTGCTCAGGCCGAAGGTGAAGAGCAACCAGAGCTTCAATAACCAACTGGAGCAAACCTGGCAGGCATGACACATCCTTTATCCAACTAAGGACCTCCGACAAATACATATGGATCACTGGGCAGTCCCTCCACATATGAAACCACGTGGCCCGGCGTCTACAAGCCCGGGGGCAGAGCGGGGAGGAGCCCCAAAACATCCTCGAGAGCTTAACTGGGTCCCTATACCATCCATGGCGAACTTTAAAATTGTGCTCTATTGTGGACGTTCCCATGGAAGGCAATTTTTTAAATCCTGGACCACGTCTCCTCAGGAATTTCCTTCCCCAGCAAGTTCTCCGACTGTTGCTTGAAGTCTTGTCTGTTCCCCAGTCTATGCCGTGATCATAGCCCTATATAGTCGCAAAAGGTTACCCTTCCGACCCTCTGCTGAAGCCATCACCAACCCAAATTGTGTCAAGTTCCTAGACCAGTTACCTTCCCAATTCCTGACAGTGAGCAACCCTCTAACCTCAGATATTCAAAAATGGGCATAGTCCCTCCGTACAACCTTGGGTAAAGCTTCGTAACCTATGAAGGTACCTTCTGACAACAACTGACACACCCGCTCCACTCCCCTGTCTGACCAGATCTGGTAGTGTTGAAAACCCTGTTTCTCTAGATCAATTTGGGACCCCCACATCAAGGACAGCAGAGACAGCCCGGAGAACAGGTGACAATTAGTCTTGGATTCTTTCCATAGTGCCCACAGGATGCCTAAACTAGGGTGAGATTGTATCGATAAGGGAATCTTCCACCACAGGGCCCATACATGATCTCTAACCTTTTTTGGGTGTGCCGCAGTGTCTTCGAGGAAGGTCCAGTAGTTGCCCAGGTCATCCCTCAAATACTCTACCCTCAACTGAGCTGCCTTAAAATAGATATGAAAGTCAGGTAAGCAAATCCCCTCCAGTTCCATGCCATGTTAGAATCGAATGTTTAATACTGGGGACCCTGTTCTGCCGGGCCAGCATGGACATCAACTCCCGAAGATACTCCTCGCGGGCCACCGTGGGCACACTCAAGAAGAGATAAAGCAGTCCAGGCAGAACATTAATTTTAACAGAAACCATCCTCCCATACCACGTGAACACCCGGGGATCCCACATCGCCAAATCCTTTCTTTGTGTCGCAAGCATCGGGATATAGTTCAGGGGAAACTGAGCAGTTAGGTCTCTGGAAAGCTGGAACCCCAGGTACGTAAGTGTTTAGGAGTTCTCAAGTCGAATCGGCGTACTACAAGATTTGTGAATGTTGTTCTTGAGTTCCGAAAAACGTCCAAAATTCGTAATAAGAGGCATGAGCTCAGGGACCGATGAGTGTACAAAATATCAGCGAATAAGGACAGCTTGAAGGACGTTTCCCCACAAATTATACCTTTAATTATCGGGTTAGCATGGACTGCAATCGCCAAGGGCTCTAGTGACATAGCATACAGCAGGGGTGAAAGGGGGCATCCATGCCACGTCCCCCTTGTCAGTGGGAAGGAAGCAGTAAGGATTCCATTAACTAGTACCCGGGCATTCGGGGAGCCATATAGGGCAGCTATCCATTGACGCATATGTGGCCCCACCCGAAAACCACTGGAGCACCTGGAACATATACAGCCATTCAACGCAGTTGAATCCCTTTTCTGGGTCCAATGAAATCACTGCAGCATCTAGGTCCGCCCCCTGCACCACATGCACCAGGTCGATAGTTTTTCTAATGTTATCCGATCCCTGTCATCCCTGAATAAAGCCAGCCTGATCCCAGTAGATCAGTGTTGGAAGATATACCTCAAGTCTCTGTCCCAGAATTCTAGCATGCATCTTCACTTCAGTATTTAGGAGCGATCTAGGCCTATCTAAGGAACACTCCCCAGAGTCCCTCCCCGGCTTATGGATAACCACTATTATGGTGCTAAGCATTGAGCCTGGAAGAGCTTCCCCGTCTGACACCCTGTTAAAGCTCTTGACCAGTTAGGAGGTGTGGGGGGCACAATAGAGACCGAAACGCCTTGTGGAACTTAACCAAACATCTGTCATCCCCCGGCCTGGCTTTAATCCCTTGATTGTGAGGGCTACCTCCTCCGAATTATTCGGGCTATCTATACTGACTTCCCTGCGGTCGAACACGGGATCTGTAGCGAGCCAAGGAAGTGGGACACCATCCCACTGTCTGCAGAGGACTCAGACAAGTACAAGGCCTCGTAAAACATACAAAACTCCTCTTCTATTGCTCCCGGATCGAAGAGATCTCTCCCCTCCGGATTGTTAATGCTATGTACTAACTTACATTTCTGGGCTTCCCGTAAGCACCATACCAAACTTCTATCTGCCCTGTCGCCTTTTTCACTTATGCCTCAAAAAGGTAAACTTATTTTCCATATCTTGGATCAGCAGGTTCTTTGCCGGGTTTTATATAGATGCAGCTGTGCTGCCCTTTGCAGGTTCTGACCTCCCGCTCTAGTACCCACGGACTAAGATTCTCAATCTTTGGTCTCAAATCCGCCTCTTCCCTCCATCTCTCCCACTTCTTCTGCGCTCCTAAACCTATCAACACCCCCCTAATAGTTGCCTTGACCCCTTCCCACGCAAACCGTGGACTGGTACCCCCCCTCTCCATCGTTGAACTCAAAGTATTCTTGTATGTGGGCTTGAAGCGTCTGCGCTAGCACCTTGTCCTTCAGCAACAAATCGTTGCACATCAAACTCCCAGGGGGCCTGCAGGCCCATCCCTTCCCAAACACAGACTCAGAAAAAAGTTGTGATCCAACCACGGAACCGGAGAGATGGTAACAGAATTGACAAATCCCTCCAGGGCTGCATCAACAAGGACTAAATAAATTCTGGAATGAGAGTCCTGGACTCGTGAATAAAAAGTGAAGGGGATCTCCTCTTCTGCATTTAACGTTATGGCGTCTAGAACCCCTAGGTCGGCATTAATGCTGTGAAACTTCTTGGCCCGGGACCGCTCAGCATGTGATACACTCTTCCCCCTTTGGGCATATCCTTTGCCTCTGTGGGTCTACCACCATATTGAAGTCACTCCCAATTAACAGCTGCCCCTCAACAAACAGTTTAATTCCTCTTTGGGGATGGACCAGAACAAAATCTGCCCGTCATTGGGTCCGTAGACTGACACCACAGTAATTGGGCTACCCCTCAGCAACCCATTGACTGCGATGTACCTCCTCTCCGGGTCATGCAGCACATCACAAACTGACAGTCCAAGCGTGGCTGCTACAACAAAGGCCACCCCTCTTTACTTAGCTGTGGCCGAGGCCTGGAACACCCCCACCAATACCCCTGGACATCAGCCCTGACAAACCCCTCCAAACCCAGTGGGTTTCCTGTAAGAGAAGCAGGTCTAGTTTGACTCTCTTAAATTCACAGAGTACAAGAGAGCCCTTTGTGGAGGAGTTTAAACCCGGACATTGAGTGACCCCACCACCAAATCAACATTCACATCAGCCAGTATAAAGCAATACATTCCCCATTTGCACCTGGTCATCTGACATTTTACCAAAAGAAAAAAGAAAACTTTCTACATGAACGAAACCTCGAGCTCTGCAAGCTCCCCTATCCCAAACCAATAGCCAAGTTACCATCACTGACTTCGGACTGACCCACCAGGAAAAGATTGTTCCATCGGGTCATACCAAGTACACTCAAACTCTGAAGAGTCCCCGTCCCCGCTGCCACGACACAACTGCGCCCTGGCGAGCTACAAGTCTCCACATTATCAACCTATAGCAACATAGTTCTGGAGACAAATCACCCTCCCCAAGCAACAGTACTGTCTATTAGTCCCATATTATATACACTGTTACCAGTTTATAGTGAGCAACCAGCTCCATGTAATCAACACTCTGTATACAAACGGAAAGTCAGAAATGTACCCATTCCCCCTCTACCTCAATCGCCCAAATCTAGGGCATAGCGTGCATAGTGCCTCTCCTATGAACTCCATCCCTAGTTTTGTGTAAAAATGTAAACCAGCTACAGCTTGTGCAATAGCTCCTCAACTGCAGCTCAAACACTTAACCCAGAAGCCCTAATGGCGAATATCCTTCAAGAGTCGCCCCTCGAGAGGTGTTCAATTTTTTTAACTTTCTGGAGCCTGGCACTGTATGTTGCCTGCCCCCTTAACATTCTGGGGTCCATCGTCCTCTCGATGCTGCTCACCTGAAGGACTGTCACCTCACCCATGACTTTGAATGTTGTCTTCCGTAATTAACTTATATTTGTGACTATCATATTGAAATGAGAGGGAGAAAGGAAACCCCCCAGCGATACCAGACCCCTTTCTCATTGAGCCACTGGGTGAGGGGGCATACATACACCGCCTAGCCAGTGTGAAGACCGCCAGGTCTTGAAAAACTGTCATCTTCGAGTCACCCAAAAACACTGGCACCTTGGCCTTGTCAAGAATCCTCATTTTCTTTTAGTAGTGGACGCGTGCCAGCACCGACCTCCCGCCCTGTGTTCTCTGTCAATAGTAGGTGTGGCTGTGGAATCTCCACCAAACAAGAGCCTTACCACCTCGTAGATAACTTTTTTGATACTTCTCTCTGTTTCCCACTCCTCCTGAATCACGAAAAAAACAGGTTATTCCGCCTTTCACGATTCTCAAAATAGTCCATTCTGAGTGTCATATCCAATTCACGCCTCTCGAGTTCAGAGAGCTGCATGTAGATGTGCATTTCTATCATATCTATTTAGTATTGATTGTTTCCCAAGTTCTGCAATCTGTCACGATTTTGTCCACTCTCTTGCCAAGAGTGTCGATGCGCATCCCAATACCAACACAAACACCACATATCTCCTTGAGCAAATGTCTTTTTTGGTGGAAACTGGGTCAAGAACAGACTCTGCCATTCTCTCCAAACCTGTACCCACCCAGAGCAGGTGTGGGAGAGCTACCAAAATGGATCCTCTGCAAGTAGGACTTCCAGTCCATCAGATTGAGACGAGAGTAGGACCCAGCTGAATATCCGCAAGCGATAACAACAATTCCTTACCACAGGAAAATGTTACAGCATAGGGGAGCCCCACTGTCCATACAGGACAGGGGCACATGAGAGAATAAACCCTGCACTCCGACTTGCAGACCCCGGGGAACAGTCCACCTCCACATGCAAAAAAAGGCTTACAGGCACAGTTTTCAACAACGCCCTCACCAGGGGGTCAGGGCTGCACTACTGCAGGGAGCTCCTCATCGCACCATGAGGCAAGCACCATCTACAACCACCGCCATATGCATCAACTGGGGTTAACGAGGACGCTTGAGCCCTCCAGGGCTAGGCCAACCGTATCCACAACCTCTCCACACAGAGGGATGGCTCTGGGTCAGGGACACTCTGCTTCAAGCCCCTCCACTATGCCCCAAAATAGTTGCTCCTTCTTTGGGCCACCAAGTCATCATGAATCCCACTTCACCACCATCCTCAGGAGACCAAACCAGCCCGGTGGGTCTCGCTGGCAATCAAAGCCGGGTGGCACCCTGTCACAGTGGGTCCTTCACCAAAGATCACCCACTGTCTACTCTCAGGGCACTCAAGTTGCCAAGCTGCTGCATCCATCGTTTGCAGCATGCCAGGAGTGGGACATCAAAACTGCTGTGACTACAAGGCAGGGTCACCAGGGGCTGCCACACACCCTGAGGGACAATTCCAGGGGAAGGACTTTTGCTCTAGGCCAGCCCCACATGGCTCCTGCTATGAGGGGCCTGACCCCCCGCTCCTGGTTATCTCAGGGAGTCTAACGCTGCAGCGCAGCTTTTATCCTCGTATTTCACAGGAGCCGGCGTAGGACCCCTGTACTCCTACCGTCACCTGGGAGACACTAATAAGGCCTCTGAGCAGTGCCCCAGGGAGTGCCCCGGCCCCACACCAAGTGTCACACCGCTGCCTCTCATTCCACGCAAGTCTGTTGATGTAATAACAATACTGGCCCAGGCATTCGCAGTGCCGCTCCTCCTCCTTTGAAGACTCTGACTCAAAATCGGAGCTCACTGGGTGCTCTCTGCTGTTTCGGGTCTGTGGGATTGCCGATCCCTGCAGACCTAGAATTCCATGTAAATGTGTAGCGGCCCTGCAGTCACCACTAGGGCTTTGGCAGCACCTCTCCACAGGGGCTCCCCCAGGCTGGTGCTGCGAGGACACCACGAGTGTGCACGTATTCCGCTATGCCGCTCACCAAGACTGCTTTCTGTATGTCTCTATCTTCGGAGCCCGACACAATTGGGCTTCCCATTGCTCTTCAAGCCTTCACAGCCTGACGGTCCAGTGTGACCTGTATGGGGGGGTCTGACTCGGGAGGGCTCACGTCATTCACAACCCTTGGGAGACAGAGCTTTAGACTCAGGTGACCACCATGTACACACCCCTAGGAGGCCGGTATTGGAATTTCTAATGTATTCCTTACTCCCACCGATTCCTCATCTATGATAGTCTATCTCCAGCACAGTTGTCAATCAGATATTCTTTCGCCAACTGGAGGTACAGTGCAGCTATGTGTCGACTTTGCTTGACACCTTTAAGTACCCTGAGCGGGACATGGCGTCAGGGTCAATATATATCAAGTCACGCACATCAGTTCTCTTTTTCGGCGCACAGAGTACTCTTTGGGAACGCCATTTAAATATTTAGCTTTTTTGTCATGTCCCACTCAGGTAAGGCCTTGGGTGTAAACCCTGTGCATGTTGGTAGAGACTCTCTCTCTGACCCTCACAGGATTTGTCATAAATGCCTGGGGGTGAAATAGGATATGCAGTATTGTGGATCGTGTCAACACATGCATCCGAAACATGGCACACAAGGATAAGAGGAATCATTCGACATCGGCAAGTGCAAAATGGGTCAGGGAGGAAGACAAGTCTACAGGCCTGAAGGAAGAGAAGCAGCAGCACTGCAAGATGTCTCGATCCCCTGAGCTGTTCTTCCATACACCATTATTTTTTGAAGAAGAGCGACTCCTCATGGGATTCGGACCATCGTGTATTGTTTCCTACCCAATGCTTCACTGAGGAGGCATGGGAGACATTTGGGGGTAAAGATATGTTTACCAAGGCGATGGTGACTTTAGCCTCGACGTCAGTTGCTTTGATGGTACACACCGAGCTTGGACGAGGGAGACGCCATTCCTTTTTGGTTGAAGTCTCTTGACTCAAGGCAGCTGCAAGATTTCACAGAGGAATTCTGTGCGGAAGCAGAGGATCTGTTTGAGCTGGACATTAACGCCCATGTCCCAGGATGGCAAAGAGGTTAGAACCTATCGTCTGGCCTGGACACAGCTGTGTGGCATGTGCCATGACTACGGGCACAGTCCTCAGAAGGCACTTGTGGATGATGATCTCTTGGTCCGTACCAGACATCCAGTCGAAACTCCTGAAGATGCCTTTTAATGGGCACAACCTCTTGGGGCTGGTAAATGTTTGTCAGCCAAGGCCAGTGTGGACGTGGGAGGCAGAACAAAATGGGAAGGCTGTGTGGGAGAACCCAGGCACAGTCTTGGGCCGGGGATCAACAAACCCGGTGATGGTGCGTTGGATAGACAGATGGACTGCGTCCCCCCTATGGCAATAAGAGGCAGCCTACACCGAGAAGTGGGAACACTACAAAATGCAACAAAGTCTTTGCAGAACAGATTTATTACAGGCAGAGAAGTACACCTATTGCTAGCAGAGTTAGTTATGCACATTGAACACACTGGGCTGTGGGCATAAGGCCGAGCATTTATGGCAGGCACAAGCTAGGCACACCTACTTTCATGAGACCCAGCGACATGGGGAGTACCCTTAGATGCAGGGGGTGAGAAGGGACATTAAGAGATGAAGGGAAGATTTGGAGAGGGAAAGTTTGAGTGGGGAGGCTGCTGGGAAGGAGGAGAAAGTGTGAGAGACAATGGAAGAGAAGAAAGAATGGGCAGCCGGAGAGAGAGGGAAGAAAATAGCCAGTGGAAATATAGTGGGAGAGGGGAGAGAAGGGCCGTGTAAGGAGGGTGATGGCTGAGAGACGGGGGAATAGTCTTGGGCCCAGGACAGCTTAAAGACGGGCAACAGGCACGCAGTGGGGTGAAGAGAGAGAAAAGGAAAGACAAGGAGAGAAAGAGAGAGGAGGATTGAGAGGGAAAGAAAGTGAGAAAGGATAGAGCGAGAAAGAGAAAAAGAGAGAGGGGGAGAGGGAAAGAAGGTGGCAGCGGCCCGACAGGGGGAAGGAGATATGCTAGAAGGGCCTCTGCAGCTTCTCTGCCCTCACGGCCAGCAACCAAAAAGAGAACCCCTCTCCACACGCTTATAAGGCTGTTTCTCCCTCCTCCAGAGTCCGTGCACACCCACGATTAACAAAGCTATTCCCAGGATCCAGGTGACAGGAAAGGGGCAGGAATTCACAGGGTGTAGGCAGACCCATTCAGAGACCGGTGCCCTCACCACAGCTGTAGCTTACATCCTCCAGAACCTGCCCACACCCACTTCCATGATGAACACAGCTGTTCAAGGGTCCAAGTGACAGGAAGGGAGCAGGAATTCAAAGTGTGTAGGATAGGTGGGCAAACACAGGCAGGGACAACAGATGCTGTCACTGGCGAGGGGAGGAGGTTTCTCAGGAAGAGATGATTATGCTTGCCTTAAATACTGACCGCTGTTTGCTGGGGTAGGAACAAGTTTAGTTCTCTGGGGGGAGGGGGCAGATGGAACTGGTTGGCCAGGCCTTGGAGCAGGACCCAGAGTTCCACAACCCCCACAATGTACAGTCACATACAGTACAAGGTGAAAAATACATTTGAGAAAATGAAAAGTCAAGCAACACATTGGTAAAACAGAAAACCCACAGTAAAAAATGCAATTGAAGGCTGGCAGTGGGTGCACACATGGAGATTGCTATTTCCACACCACAGCAAAGTCCTTGGGTTTTATACATTCCCGCTGATCCCTGTCATACACCGTGTTCTCATGAGACTATGCCTTTTTGTGTCAACGTTGAATCTGATCACTCCAGACTGGTCCAGGAGGACAAGGTACCTTGATCTTCTGGACATGTATATTTGTCCTCCCATCGAGGGTGGACCTGTTCTCCCAGGCGGGGGCGGCTGCTCCATCTGAACCTCAGCAGCCTGAGTCTTCATGGTTGGATTTGCCAAACAACATCCTACAGTACTACTTTCAGCTAGGAGGCTGACCTCAAAAACATTTTATACCTGCAGGTGGCATACATTTTCGGCTTGGTCTCCGGAGAGGAGAAGGTTTTCCTTTACCTGTGCACCCTCTGCTGTTTTCGATTATCTGCTTGTTCTGGCCCGAACACCCCTGCATATTGGCACTGTGAAGGGATACTTGGCTGCCATTTCACTGTTTCACCGTTTGAGACCCTGCATTCATGTTCATTAAGATTGCTCACCCTTAAACTCATCTATCTTTTCACGAGACTGGTGAGCGAGCTCCAGGCCTTGTCTTCTAAAATCTCCCCATTTGATTTTTCCAAAGAGAAGATGACGTTGAGAAGTAAGGCCTTTCTTCCTAAAGTAGTTTGTTTTCCATCTCTCAAAAGATCGACCTACCTGCGTTATTTGCTCCACCTCATCCTTCTAAGGCAGAAGAACAGTGCAGGCCCTCTGTTACTACGCCCCTCAGACAAGGGGTGCTGGCAGAGCTGTGACTAAACAGACCCTGCCAAGATGGATCTCTGCATCTAGCTGGGAAAATGTGACTGAGGGTCACAGGATTCATTCAACCAGAGGGCTGGCTGTCACCTCTGCCCTGCAGAGAAGGGGTTCCTGTTGCTGGCTTTTGCCAGGCAGCGATGTAGGCCTTGTTGCACAAATTTGCCAAAAATGACTACTTGATTGCCTATCAGGGCAGTATTCTTGCTTCGGCAGAGCCGTTCTCCAGGATTTTCTGTTATATGTGATGTCGTCTCGCTCGCCTCCCTGCTCCAGATCTGCTTACCCAAATGGGAGGTTATCATATGTGAGGAATCCATGGGAGGAAGCAATCCATTAGCAGAAAAAAATCCTTATCTCTCGGTAATGTTCTTTCTGATGGATGCACATCCCATGCATTTTCTGTCCATCAGACAGCGTGACTGTTTGATTATATATTTTTAACAGCTCCTAAACAGATTGTGCTTTTATCTTTGATTTTTATGTGTGTTGATTTGGGGGTGGTTTACAGTCAGCTAGGATAATTTCTATTTTTATTAGCATCGTGCTCTATTGTCACTTTTAAATCTGTATGCTCATATGAGCAGTTCCTGCGCATTACTAGCCGAGCAGCTGAATGCACATAACTATTTGAGTTGAACTCCACTTCCTGCAATATCCCGCGGCATGATTGTAATATTTTGTCTACCAGGTGGGTCTTCTTGCTCAGTATAGTGGAAACTTTAACATTAGTCATGGGAGGCTACATTTATGAAGGCCCTACCCTAAGGGCATTGGACCATAATATGGGGACTTTTACATTGAGAACTTTAAAGCTAGAGATCTAGGTATCTACCGCTCTAATGAGGTGAGCCATAGTGGAAATAACCACCTGAGTATTAAGGCAACATTAATTAATGCTAGATCCGCATTTGCCCACGCAACAGAGGTCTGACTGAGGAGTGCAATTTAGATGCCCTCCTAATCACTGAAACATGGTTTTCAGACACCTCACAGGCCTTATTTCATGACCTGGTACCAGAAAACATTCTGGTACAAATACATTAACCATGTTGGTAAACGTGTGGGGCTGGGGGGTAATGCAGTCATTTATAAAAATCTACTGCAAATCTCCCATTTAAATATTCTTGAATGGGATCATGACACACAAGTGGGACAATTGACCATTGCATTGTCTTCAAATTCAGCCGTTCATATGGTGTTGGGATGCAGACACAAACGACCCCATAGAACATTCTTAGAAAACCTAGATCTATTTTTAACCACTTCAGGTAGCAAATACAGGGATATTATATTGGTGGGAGACTGGAACATCTGGTTAGAGGACCCTAAACACTCAGGCTCCAAAGAACTTGGGGACATTTTAGAAAATAATGACCTTCGCCCATTGGGAAATTCACCTACCCATACTAAAGGCCATTGTTTGGACGTACTTATTGTGAGAGGTAATCATACCACCCTTATAGACACTATGCCTGTGCATTGGTCAGACCATTTTGTCCAGTTATTTACCTTGATGGCCTCTTTGAGGAACAATCCATGTGTCAAATATATTCCTGGCATGTTAAGGTAAAGATTTAGATAAAATCCCTGGATTAGAGTTCAGGGAACTGTTAGCTGCAGTCGACATTACTTTACACAGTGAGGAATTTCTCACTGCTGGGGCTGAGTTTATGAATACCGTATGCACTAACTTTGCACCTGTGAAACCCAAGAGGACGACGGTCTCAAAGCCGTGGTTTACACAGAACTTAATACCCTTACCTAAATTATATATGCTCATTGGTTAAAGCATTGAAGCCCACCAATGATTCCTTATTTCCACTGCCTGCAGTGGTAGCAAAGCGCTTGGCTGACGAAATCTCCCCTTTCTCGACAGTATTTGTTAACAAATCCCCAAGGCGGTGCTTAGTGCCTCTGATTCTGAAATACACAGTACTAACACCATTGTTAAAATCTAATCTAGATCATTTGGTGCTCCAGAATTATCGACCTATTGCAGGACTTCCCTGGCTCGGGAAAATCCTGGATAAAATGGTCACCCAGCAGTTGCAGGCCTCACTTCGAGATCCCTTTCAATCTGGGTTTTGCCCAAAGTTTGGCACTGAGACAGCTTTGTTGGCGGTTCAAGGTGAGATTTTGAAGGTTGCTGATCAAGGTGAACTTTCACTTCTAGTAATGCTAGACCTGCCTGCCGCCTTCGATACGGTCAACCATACCATCTTGCTTGATCGGCTGAAGTCGGTTGGCACAGTATCAGAGCATGCCATTAAGTTGTTTAAATCATTCCTGGAGAACCGCCAACAATGTGTCCGAATTGGAGGTTTTACCTCGGACCCCGTTACTATGGGATGTGGTGTGAAGCTGGGGTCCTCTCTGTCGCCTCTCAGTTTAGAGCGGAACTTTGCCTTCAAAGTAAAGAACTTGGGCTGTATGTGGCAGGACAACCTGGGCAGTGAAAGCCAGGTTGGGGCCAAGGTAAAAGCAATTCTTTACTCACTGAGACTTCTATGCCAGGTTCTCCCTTATATCCCAGAAGAGGATCATGCTCTGGTGGTTGGGGCTCTATCTAATGCCCATCTGGACTACTGTAATAGTCTGTTTTATGGGTATTCCAGCAAAACAACTCAATAGGCTTCAGAGGGCTCAAAGGGTTCAGAATGCAGCAGTTAGACTGGTCTGTGGGCTCAGTAAAACGGCCCATGTATCTCCCTCCCGCCAAGCCCTCGACTGGCTGGCCGTGGAAGAATGTATTAAGTTCAAAGTGGCATGTCTTGTATTTAAATGCTTGAATGGAATAACTCCTGATTATCTGAGGGATAAGATCAGCTTTTACCAGCCATCCAGGTGCCTATGCTCACAGGATCAAGTAAAAAAAAAACAAGGAAGCCACCAAAAAGAAAGTAAAAACTTTAGGGGACACAAAGTACCCCTAAGACTCAGAAAAATCATAAGTGAATATAGCTCAGCATGTTGAACGCTTTCTGCTGCGATCTGTGTGTGATATGCAGGCCAGCAAGTCCAAGTCAACATTTCATCCTTCCCAGTTCGATAAATGAGTACCAACTTCAGTTGGGTGATGATTGTATGTAAATATGTTCTCCAGCATGGGGTCTGGCATGGATTCACATGCTCATGAATATTCCCCGTCGTCAGGCTGGGAATCCTCGGTAAAGAAAAAATCAGTATCAGTTTTGTTTCTGATCTGTCTTTCTTAGTAGTAACCAATCACTGATCTCTGGGTCATACTGCCCCCAGCCAATGACTGCTCTCTCCCTAAGCCCCGCCTCTGGCAGCCATCCTCAGATATTATTTTTTTTTTACCAACTTTATTTAAGTTTTTGAGCAACATAGATATGTATTCACAAATAAACAAATAATGATCATTGTTTTGTTCATGCCAACTCTTTCTTGCCCCATCTTGGGGCTTCAATACTTTACAATTCCATTGCTCATGTTTATTAACCATATGAATAACCGTCAAACTATCACTCCCCCCCCCCGTCACCCATTTCCCAACTTGTGGATGAAAAAGTGTTCTATTCTTATTTTAAAAGTTCAACCGGTAGTGTCATTTATCAGTTAGTGTTTGTATTTCTCAGATGATGGATATTGCACGAAGCAACCTGGGTTTAAAGTATATCTATTGTTTATCGTCTGTAAATTCATGGAGAGGTAGCCAAATGTTCAGATATTTTGAGTAGGAGCCGTGAGCCATTGCTGTTACTTTTTCATGGCTATCACTCCCCATAGCCTCACCCACCACATGGCCACTACTGGTCCATCCTTATTCTTCCATGACTGTGCGATCGTGATTCTGGCCGCGCTCAGCATGTGAGTGATGAGCGAGGCTGTAGGCCCTGAAGTTGCATAATATCCTTCAACCGCTTCCCCCAGGAGCACCACCAGTGGATCAGAGGGGAGCCCCACACCTGTAATTTCTTTAATGTGGCTTAAGATCTCTTTCCAATAGGTTTCCGCTAGTGGGCAGGACCACCACATGTGGATAAGATCCCCAGGTTGACCGCAATTCCTCCAGCAAGCAGCAGGATATTCCGGATTGATAGCATGCATTCACACAGGCGTCATGTACCAGCGAAGGCAGAGTTTGTAAACTGCTTCTTTTATTGAGGTGCATCTAGAAGTCCTGGCAGTTCTAACCCAGATACGGCCCAAAGTATCTCCAGAGATTGGCTCCCCTATATCTGTCTCCCACTTTTGCATGTAGGTAAGTTTCTCTTCAGGGTCTGTCGCCCCCATTAATCGGTATAATCTAGTTATTCCCTTATCTAGTT
Source organism: Ambystoma mexicanum (assembly GCF_040938575.1). Classification (NCBI taxonomy): domain Eukaryota; kingdom Metazoa; phylum Chordata; class Amphibia; order Caudata; family Ambystomatidae; genus Ambystoma; species Ambystoma mexicanum. Next base: position 313,299,376 of record NC_090921.1, read on the forward strand.
GGCCTTCTTGTATTGTCAGCTCTAGCCCTGTGGGGCTCCTACTTGGTTCTTCTTTCACTTTTGCGTTTGAGACCCAGTGTCTAAGTTGAATATAATGGTATCGCTCCCGTTCCGGTATGACAAATTTGGCCTTGCATTCCTCAAACGTCAAAGGGGACCCATCTGCATAGAGATCCCCCAGGAACATATTATTTTCCCTGCCCCCCCAGTGTGTCCAGAAGTTAGCCTGCATTCCTGGGGTAAATTCCGGGTTATGAGCAATCTGGGTAAGTGGCCCTTTCCCCCCTTTGATTTTCTTATTTCTCAGTACCCTGTCCCAATACCATAGAGTAGTTCTGGTTGATTCCAGTAGTTGACCTCCCTTTTCTCTATGACGTGTGGCAAGGAAGCCCAGATTCTTAAGGGGCGTTTTGGTCACTGTTTTTTCCAATGTGACCCACTGGTTCGGGTCTGCTCCAGATGTCCATTGTAGCATCAGGGTTATTTGTGCTGCCCATAGGTATCTACGAAATTCAGGAACCCCCAGTCTCCCCAGGGCTTGTGGTCTGAATAGAACTTTTTTAGGGATTCTCGTTCCCCCCCCAGATAAAATTCAGCACTTCTTTCTGTAGTGTTTGGATGGCTGGGCCTGGGATTTTTATTGGGAGAGCACCAACTACATATAGGAACTTAGGGAGAAGAGTCATTTTAACCAATATGATACCTGCTAGCCAGGACAGTTCCTGTAATTGCCATCATTTTAGATCGCTTGCTAATGTCTTCAGGCGGTCTGGGATATTGGCCCCGTAAAGCCTATCATATCTGGGGGTCAATTGTACCCCGAGATATTTCACTGCCTTAAGTTCCCATTTCAGGGGATATTGATTCTCCCATTCCGGAATTTGTTCTAATATTAAGCATTCTGGATTTGTGGTAATTAATGTGGAAACCTGAGACTTTCGCGAATTCCCCCAGCAATTGTATAGCTGCTGGTAAGGAGCTTGCGGTGTCCTTTAGGAACAAAAGAATGTCATCCGCGTAAAGGGCCACTTTTTGGGGTCCTGCAGTGCCTACTTCAACCCCCTGGATTCCTAGATGGTTGCGGACCTTACATGCAAATGGCTCCATAGCCATGGCAAAGATCAGGGGCGACAATGGACACCCCTGCCTTGTGCCTTTCTGAATGGGGATATTCCCTGTAGGTTTTCCATTGACCATTAGTCTTGTGGATAGGTTTGTAAAATTGGCCATCACCATGCGGATGAAAGTTGGTCCGCACCCGAATCTTTCAAGGGTTAGACGTAGGAAACCCCAGTGCAGGCTATCGAAGGCTCTGGGAGCGTGTAGAGCTGCCACTGAAAATCTTTGTCCAGACCTCCGTCCCCAGTCTATTGTGTCTATGGCTCTGCGAATATTGTCATATGTGTGACGTCCTTTCACAAAGCCTGCTTGGTCTGGGTGAATTATTTCAGGAAGTACCTTTGCTAGTCTTCGGGCCAGTACCATGGAATATATTTTTGCATCCCCATTCAATAAGGAGATCGGGCGATAGCTTGCACAATCAGTTGGGTCTCTGTCCGGTTTCAACAACAATATTGTGGTTGCTGTGCCCATATCACTGGAGGTACGCCCCTTGTCCCTAATGAATTTAAATAGGTGTGTTAGAGGGGCTGTTAAGATAGTCCTGAACGTTTTATAATAGGCATTACTTAGCCCATCTGGGCCTGGAGTTTTGTGTCCTTTTAGTGCTCCTATTGCCTCCCCTACTTCCTCTGCTGTTATAGGGCTTTCCAGTTGTTGCTTTTCTGCCTCACTGATTTATGGTAATTCTATCTGGTTTAGGAATGTGACTAGTGACTCCCCCTCTAAGTTCTCTTCTCTTAAGTTGTTGGTGTAATATGAGATCAACACCTCTTCGATTTCTTTCTCCCCCCGCACCATTTCCCCAGCATCGTTACGGAGTCGGGTTATGCGATTCCGGAGTTTCTGGTGTCTTAATTTAGCAGCTAGGAGTCGGTTAGCTTTCCCCCCTTGTATGTAGTAAAATTGTTTAGTTTGTACCAGTAGGCATGCTGGATCATCTGCTAGGTGAGTTTCTAAAATTGCTCTAGCCTTTTTTAGTTCCCGCCATGCCTTCTGGGAGCCCCTGTCCTTATATTCGACCTCTGCCTTGTGTATGTTGGCTTCCATATTGTGTCTCACTCTTTCTCGACTTTTAATATAATTTGATGTTTGTGCAATAAACTCCCCCCGTACTACCCCTTTGCTGGCGTCCCAAATGGTCGACCAGTCAACTCCCTATGTCATATTTTCTCAGAAGTAGTTCTGTAGGGTTTGTTCTATACTTATCCAGACCGATAGGTCTTTCAGAATTACCTCATTTAATCGCCACGGTTTGTGGGGTTGTTGTTGAGGGGGATTTAATCCTATTTTTAGCAGAACCGGAGCGTGATCCAATAGGCAACATACTCCGATTTCTAAACGTGTAACTTGTGGAACAATTGTTTCAGAGATGAGTATCATATCGATACGGGAGTACCCCTTGTGCACTGCCGAGTAGTGGGTATATGTCCTATCCTGTGGATTAAAGAATCGCCAGGACTCCAGTAGGTGTAGTTCCCTTAAAAATTTGGCAAAGGCTTGTCTGAATGTATGGTCTTTGGAGGTGGCCGGTAGGGTTTTGTCCCTTGTTGCATCCATTACCCCATTAAAGTCGCCTCCTATTAGGATTTTCCCAATTCCCCATTGTGCAACTTTGGGTAGTAGGTTCAGTAAAAAGTGGTCCTGTTTCTCGTAAGGGGCGTAAATTGAAATCAGAGTTACTAATTGGCCCATAAGTTTCCCCCCCCAGCATCAAATAACGGCCTTCTGGATCCAAACAAGATCGCCGTTCCCGCCTCGCCACCTGGCTGGAGAAGGGCACAGCAGGTGAGAAGGCGAAGAAGAAGTCTGAGCGGGCTTCGAAGTCCTGTGAGGGCACCCCGGCGACGGGGGCCCAACAGAAGGCCAAGCACCGCGAGTCCGCGGGCACCGGGAGCGCCGAAAGGTCGGGCTCTTCAGTTGCCAGGCAGGGCGCTACTTCCCCGGCACGTTCGACCACGAGCCAACACTCTGGTTCTGGGAAGAGGAAGTCCGAGAACCCGGGTAAGCCGCTGGAGCGGACCCGGTCGATCTCGAAGGGGGAGCGAGGCGCTGACCCTCCCCCCCAAGGCAAAGGCCCAGGATGCACCTAAGGTGGTGAGGGCTTTGATCCACCCGGCTAAGGCCTCTACCGAAGTGGTTGCTGCGACCCTGGCGGAGCCGGCTGAGACTACGCTAGTGGAAATGGCCTGTGGGCCCAGAGTATCCCTGCCACCGCGGAGGGAATCCTCTTTCCAGCCCATCGCTAAATCCCCTGTGAAGACCACGGCTGAAAAAGTGGGCGGGGGGCCGGTGGCCATTACAGACTCGGAATCAGCCTCTGAGGAGGAACTGGTGGAAACCGAGAAGGGCCTCAACGAAAGGTCCATAGGCCTCAACGAGAGGTTCATAAGCCTCAACGAGAGGTTCGAGAAGGTTTGATCCCAGGGGACGGTCCCTGCTGACGAGATCGAAGATAGCGACGATGACGACGAACAGGGCCCAGTGGAGCGGCCATCCCGTCTGTCGCAGCCATTGCCCGAGCCCCAGGATAGCTCGGCCGCCATTTTGTTGGCAATCCAATACTTATGCACCGAGATAAGGACGAGATTACCACGCACCCCGACGGAGGAGCCAGAACCAGGCCTGTCGGGAAGCCCTCTGAACAAGCGGAGCAGAGTCCAACCCGCTCCCACTTCGTGCCTGCGAGACCGGTGGACCCCTCATCCCCCTCGCCGGAGAGGATACAGCGACGGGGATGGACGATGACGGCGGCGATGACACAGCGGACATCCTGTCGTCACCCCGCCCCACCCCCCCACGGGCCTCTCCAGCCGACGAGGTTGGTTCTTTCCACGCCATGATAACCAGGGCATCCGAGCTCTTCCAGCTCTGCCCTGAAGAACAGAAAAAGGAGGGGTTTCTGTACCAACGACGAGAGGCCAAGAGGAAGACGGTCCTCGCAGTGCCTTTACTCGACGACATCTGGGACGGGGGCCTTGCTGTCCTCAAGAACCCTTCCACGACTCCCGCCAAGAGGGACAGGTACGAGAAGAAGTACTGAGTCCCCGATGCCGCCCCCTTGTGCCTCAGGGCCCAGCCCACGCCGGACTCAGTCCTCTCGGCAGCAGCTAAGAAGAAGGCAGCGGGCACGGCGGCTTAGACTTCCACTTCCCCGCCGGACAGCGAGGGCAAGAGGTTGGACTCTATGGGACAACGAGTCATCTCGTCGGCGACGACGACGATTAAGGCGGCCAATGCCTTAGCGATCGTGGCCCGCTACGACAGGGAGCTCTGGTTCAAGATAGCTCCCCTGCTAGATTTCCTGCCTGATGACAAAAGGGCGGAGGCCCTAGATATTCTGCAGGAAGGCGAGGTGGCGTCAGATCACGCCATAACGGTGGCAACGGACATTGCCGATACCTGATTTCGCCAACTGGGCAACGGAGTTTGCCTCTGACGACGAGGATGGCTCAAAGACAGACTTTCGCCAGGACGTCCAGACCAGAGTGTTGGACATGCCGTTCGACGGCAACAACCTTTTTGGTAAGGCGGTCTTTACAGGCCATCAAGACCGACTCAGAGACGGCCCGGGCCTTTGGGGTTCTTCAACAGTGACGGCCCTTTCGGAGCTCCGGAGGCAGACAGGGTGCCTCCAAAGGATCCAGCGGTGACTCCTCCACTTACCGCCAGGCAGCCCGCTCCTCTTCCCAGGAGGCCTACAGAGGTTGCGGCAAGCAAGGGGGATCCCGCCGTCGTCGGCAAGGCCGCCTCCAAGCAAGACTGACCCGGCCGGGTTGTCGCGCCCCCACCGAAGCACCCCAGTGGGAGGCCGGCTGACGAAGTTCGTCAGAGTGTGGGAGTCCATCTCCACCGATCGTTGGGTGTTGGACACCCTGGCCAACGGGCACTCGCTGGAATTCGAAAAGAAGTGCCCTCGCATTCCTCTTGTGGCCAGGAAGGAGAATCACGTCCCTCAACTGCTGTTGGAGGTAAAGGAGATACTCAAGAGAGGTGCCATCGAGCTCGTCCCCAGGAGGCTCCGGGGCTCCGGAGTGTACTCAAGGTACTTCCTCGTCAGAAAGAAGACAGGCGGTTGGCGCCCCATCCTGGACCTGCGTCGGTTAAAAAAATACATCAAGGCGCAGAAATTCAGGATGGTCACCCTCAGGCACGTGCTGGAAAAGCTGGAGGAAGGCTGGAGGATGCTTACTTCCACATCCCCATTCTAAAAAGGCACAGGAAGTTCCTCAGGTTCGTGGTTCAAGGACACCACTACCAATTCAGAGCCCTATCGTTCAGATTAAAGTCGGCACCCAGGGTTTTCACCAAGTGCCTGGCACCAGCGGTGGCGCGGCTGCGCCTGCAGGGGATCCACATCTACCCCTACCTTAGACGACTGGCTAATCCGGGCAAGGACAAGGGAACTTGCCGTCGAACATACGGCGAGGACCATCCGGTTACTCACGGAGCTGGGGTTCGCCATCAACTACCCCAAATCCCACCTGGGAGCAAGTAGCGCTGTTTCTGGGAGCGAAGCTCGATACAGTGGGGCAATTGGCCTCCCCTTCAGAGGAGAGGACCAAGACCATCCTGGGCAAGGTGCGGCGCCTGTTAGCCACGGACGTGGCCAGGGTGAGGTCCATCAAGTCCCTTCTCGGGATGATGTCCTCATGCATCTACCTTGTAGCCCTTTGCAGACTTCGGATACGTCCGCTACAGGAGTTCCTCGACACCCGCTGGTTTTAGGCGACGGGCTGCTTCGAGGACAGGATCCCTCTCGACGAGGAGTTCCGTCGGGCGATCCTGTGGTGGGGCACTCGGGCTCACCTCACTGCAGGCACGGACTTTCAAACCCTGGCGTTTCAGGAGACGGTGACGACGGACGCCTCTCTGGATGGTTGGGGGGCCCACAACAGAGATCTCTGCACAAGAGGCCTTTGGCTCCCGGAGGAGAGGTCTCTCCACATCAACATCCTGGAGCTCCGAGCAGTGTTCTGGGCGCTCAAGTCGTTCCTTCCGTCCCTCAAGGACAAAGTGGTGAGGATCTTCACCGACAACACCACCACAATGTTCTACATACGGAAGCAGGGGGGCACCAGATCCCCAGCCCTATCCAAGGAGGCCCAGGATCTGTGGCACTGGGCCGTCGCCCAGGGGATGTTTCTGGTTCCCTTCCACTTGGCAGGAATAAAAAACACCATTGCCGACTCACTCAGCAGGGAGCTGCGCTCGTGCCACGAGTGGGAACTGCGACAGGATCAAGTGGATCGGCTCTTCCAACGATGGGGCAAACCCCAGATCGACCTGTTTGTGACGGCAACGAACTCCAAGTGCCAGAGGTTCGCCAGAAGGTTCCCACACCCGAGGAGCATGGGCGATGCTTTCTCGTTCCCCTGGGACGGCCTGTTTCTATACGCATTCCCTCCGTTGCCGTTGCTGCTCCGCCTCATCAACCAGCTCAAGAGGTCCAGGTGCAGGATGATCCTCGTCGCACCAGCGTTGCCGAGGCAGATCTGGTTCCCGGACCTTCTGCACTTGTCAACGTCCCCACCAATCAAGCTGCTGGCGGACGCAGATCTTCTCTCCAGGGAAGGAGGTGCCATTCTCCATCATGACCCACAGTCGCTGAACTTGCAGGCCTGGCTCCTGCGGCGCTAGAGTTTGGAGGGTATGATACACCGGCTGATTGCTGAGAACTTCTTGCAAAAGCCAGGGCGTCCTCAACTCTCAAGTGTTACGGTCATAAATGGAAGAGGTTCTCTCTCTGGTGCCGTGCACAGAAGATTAACCCTCTGTGGATTACGGCCCCTCAAGTACTGCAGTACCTACTGTCGCTGGCCAAAGCTGGACTGGCTCAAGCCTCCATCAAAATACATCTGGCTGCCATCTCCCGATATACCAGGACTACGGGACGGGCGTCCTTGTGGTCTCGTCGCCTGGTGAAGGAATTCATGAAGGGACTATTCCGATCATTCCCGCCGGTGAAGGCTCCTGCCCCGGCGTGGGAGCTTAATGTGGTGCTGACCAGGCTCATGGGGGTCCCATTCGAGCCTATGCATTCGGCGCCTTTGAAGTTCCTGTCATGGAAGACAGCTTTTCTCGTGGCCATCACCTCCGCATGACGAGTAGGAGAGATCCAGGCCCTATCTTGCAAGCCTCCATATTTGACTTTTCATGACAAGAGGGTGGTGCTGAGGACGCACCCCTCCTTTATGCCCAAGGTGCCGTCAGACTTCCACCTCAACGAGCCCTTGGTGTTACCAGTTTTCTTCCCGTCGCCTTGGTCTCCAGCCGAGAAGACTTTGCACTCGCTGGATGTAGCTAGAGCGCTGAAGTTCTACGTGGACCGCACGAAGAGTTTTCGGAAGAGGTCACAACTGTTTGTGAACTTTGGGTCTGTGAATCAAGGGAAGGCTCTCTCGAAGACATCCATTTCCAGATGGCTCTCCGGCTGCATCATGCACTGTCACCGGTTGGCAACCGACCGCTGCCCGGCCGTCCGAGAGCCCATTCGACCAGAGCGATCGCTGCTACCATGGCGTTCCTGTCTGGTGTGCCCCTGCTGGACATCTGCAGGGCTGCTACGTGGAGGTCGACACACACCTTCACAAGATTCTACTGCGTCGATGGGGACTCCAGGGAGGAGTCCAGGGTCGGCCAAGCAGTGCTGCGCAACCTGTTTGCCTAAGGTGAGCCTGGTGAGGAGGTAAGAATTGCTTAATGTTGAGTTTTGGATGTAATGCTTAATGTTGAGCCTTTGCCACCTCCCGTGGTTGTGCATGTGTATACTGCTATGTATTCTTTATTCATGAGCATGTGAATCCATGCCAGACCCCATGCTGGAGAAGGAACAAGTTAACTTACCTGTAACTGTTGTTCTCCAGCATGGGTCTGGCATGGATTCACATGCGAACCCTCCCACCTACCCCTCTGCGGCTCTTCACTTGGTCATGTTGCCACTTGGCGTGCTACCAAATCTGAGGATGGCTGCCGGAGGCGGGGTTTAGGGAGAGGGCAGTCATTGGCTGGTGGCAGTATGACCCAGAGATCAGGGATTGGTTATTACTAAGAAAGACAGATCAGAAACAAAACTGATACTGATTTTTTCTTTACCAAGGATTCCCAGCCTGACGACGGGGAATATTCATGAGCATCTGAATCCATGCCAGACCCATGCTGGAGAACAACAGTTACAGGTAAGTAACTTGTTCCTTCTATGTACAGAGCTTTGGCGAAAGCCCTGTACACATAACAAGTCATTGATAACATTATCTTCCAAGGAGGACAACGTCAGTTTTGGAACCATTTAGCTTGATGCCACTTTTCCTAAGCCTATCACTTACCCTTTCCAAGATCAAGTATAGGGCAGGGAAGGTTTATTGGGGCTAATTTTCAAATGTAATGTAGTTTGACATCAAGGACCCGTCGCATTTACACTGTAACAGAAGCGGGTTTCTGATGCCAGATTTTGGTTATTTGTACTACAGGGTGCAAATGTAAAGGTCAAAAGGTGTTAAGCGTGTCGGAATTTGCCCTTCACATTTCCACTCTGCAGTGCAAAGTGAGTAAATGCTGCCTGGCATTCCAGGCAGCCTTTACATTTCATTGTGAGCGCTGCTTGGCATGCTTTTGCCATGCCAACACAATTACAATGAAACACTCTGCCACGACAAGCTATGCAATACCTGAGCGCAACATTTGTACATAATGCTTTATTTAATGCCAACATCTCAACATTTGTCTTTTTCCCATGTATCTTTGAAAGTAGTCCTACTCATCCTTTCGAGACACTGGTTATCTTTTCACCACTAGGTGGCTCCATGCCATTCAACAGGGGTGGAAGCACCAGCACCTTAGTGGGCTGGTCATGGGCAGATGCTCATTGCAAATGGGAGGTGCGTTTGATGTAGGCTTACTTTCAAGCACATAGGCATTCAAACGCTTGTCACTATCGGTAATAGTGAAGGCTCTTGGTTTGACAGCCTAACTGGTGCACTTGTGATAGTTTGAGAACAGCGCTCGGAACTAGTGGGAGCCTCATCAACTGGGTGACCCCTACGTCAACGTGGTTTCTGGATTCAATCTGCCTCAGCATTATTACTTTTAAAGTGTTGTGTAAAATGTACATTTCACACCTGTATAATTTATAATTTTTCTTTTAGTCATACAACTAGAGGTCTGGGAGCCCCTCTACCGAGAACATACACAGCCATATAACCTGCTCTTTGCAAAGGTAGCCACTCGGGAGGGGCTACAGTCACGTCTTAGCTCGCTGTACCTTTCGCGCAGGATAAATATCCAATTGGATATCAGTCTGGTCCCACCCACTTGGGCAGTCCAGCACCGAAATGCTAGGCAATTTCTTTCTGAACTAGAGTTCCAATAGGGACCCCAGACATGTGTTTCAGCCTTGTTGGGCCGCATCAGTGAAGTGAAGCTGTACCACTGTGAGCAAGACTGATATGCAGGCTAGTTCTCCTCTGTGAAAGGTACAGTGTGCTAAAATAAGGTTGTAGACCCTCCCGAGTGGGCATCTACCCAGCGAACAGTTTATTTGGCCGTGTTCCTTCTCTTTAAGGCCTCCCAGACCTTTTGTGAATTCTTTTATTCATAACGAGCCTTTTTTGCATGTGTTTTATATAATATAATTAGTTGGGTCTGACAAATAAGGACGAGAAATATTCAAAAATTCACTGCCTGAGGTGTGCAGTTTTTACCTGTTTAGTATTTATCCCTGCTTGCTTTTGCAGTACATATTACAGTACAAATTGAATGCATGGATCAAACTGTATTAGTATGCACTACATACAACACAACAGAAACAAACTACAGTACGCTTCTTGATAAACTCCCGCTCCAACACCTTATTCAAAAGCGTTGTTCAGCTCAGGTTTCACAGGCCTTCCCCATCCCTCTCTCCCAGCCTTGAACTCCTGGCAGCAACAGAATGCCATTTCAATATGTGCAGGATGTTAACACCTTGCAAGTGACCCAAGCCAGTATCAAGAGCCCTGCAGGAAGATAAAGTGCCTCTATCCCAAAGCCACCAAAACTCAAAATATAAGGTTACTTAAAAAAAAAAAGTAAGAAAAGAAAAAAGACAGCTCAAAATTCTGCCCACATTTAAATAAAGATGTCACAAAAAAGATACACCCTTGTGATTAATATTATTTTACCCAAAAAACGATGTTGGTTGTCAAGTGGTTCCACAACCTGTGCTATTTGATCTCTGGATGGATTATTATAACCCACCCTGGGCATTTAGATATATATGGAAAGACCATCTCCAGCTATCAAGTCAGTGCAGAGAACCCCTCGGCCAACCAAGCCACAACGTTAATTGCTACTGTAAATGTACATGAAAGTAGAGCCCCAGTCTATCTCCATTTGTCACAATCCACTCTGGTAAATAGTGACAATGACATTTCCCTGTAATGTATTACAGCAAGCTCATTGCCAAGGTCATTGTCACTCTTAGCGTGTCTGTTTCCATTTATACTGTTTCAAAACCAACACAAACAAGCTGCGCCAAAGCTAGTTTGGGCTTTGTGTATTTTTCCATATACCATTATTTGCTCTATTAGTCACATTAAATTAGATGTATTACTATCGCATACCAACTATTGCCATAAAAAGCTAGGTGTTCATACAAAATGTCAAGGTACCCACACCCTTACCCAATACTGCCTTCAGAGCTTCTGGTAATCATATAAATGATAATAGAACACCCTCTATTTATGCACCTAGGCCACAAGCGAGCATAGGAGACATTTCAAATGGATTGTGTCCTCCCACGTATGCCTCATTTTTGATATTCAATATCCAGCTTCAGCTGCTTCGGAAAATAATTTTGGCAGAGGGCGATGTACGTCGATGCAGTCGAATCAATGTCCCTTGATGGCCCCTGTCACGAGGATGAGGTAATTGAAGGTATATATAGCACACCCAGCGCCTGCTGGCTTCAGTTCAGATTTTCCGAGTCATCTTATGCTTCGAGAACCACGGCACGCTTAAATAGTTTAATTTGCAAAATACGAAAATGTCTTCATCTTCGTCACGACTACCCCGAAGACCGGGTTTAAAAAGTGTCAAGACTGCGGTTCCAAGATGTCGATAACTGAACCGCATTGAGTATGCTTGTGGTGTCACAGTGTGGAGCACAAGACCATGGCCTGCTCGAAATGCCAAAAGATGACCGGAAAAGCTCTGAAGGAGCGAAAGGGGAAATTGGCGGTAGGTAGAAACCCCAAGAAATCCCCATTGACTACTTTGTCGAAGAAACCTTCTTTGGACCATGTGAGAAGCGACTCCTCGAAGGAAGAAGGTGAAAAGGTCCAGGTTGAGGAGTGGCTCCCACCATCCTCCTCGTCGTCCAGAAGTCAAAGAAGAGGTACCATAAGTCGCCCACTTCAACTTCTTCATCTGACTCCTCTCTTGAGAGAACTATATCTTGTCCCACAAATGCCTGCACTAATGCCGAATGGGAAGCATTCAGGTTAGAAATGTTGTACATTTTTGTAACACAAAAACCCTCGACTAGCCATGCTACTACTGCGCCTTATAAAGCCGGTAAGGAAAGGGCTTGAGCCAAATCCTGCGTGCCCCGGACAAAGGCCAGATCCACATCGAGAGCCGTCGAGGTTTCGACGAGATGAGGAATCATCAAAAGATCCTTCAAGCCGCAAGTCAAAGAAAAAGTAGAGGTTGTCGACACCAGCCATGCCAACGACGGCAGCTGCGCAATCGACACCAATGGCGCCTTCAACACCATCGATGACATCAAAGTCGAAAACAACTTTATTTGAAAATATCGACAACTCCTCGAGCGTCGGGTTAAACATTTTTAAAACCTTCGACGCCCTTACCAGATAAAACTCCTTTACCTAGAAAGGATCATTTCAAGTCACTAACCACTATTTATGAGGACAATGAGCCAGTGGATAACAATGTGCCATTTGGGTTACAGTATGGTACACCAAATGTCCCTGATAGCTTTATATCAGATGAATCCAGGCTAAAAAATCTTTATGAACATTTACAAACAGCCAGTGGAGTAGACACTTTACCAGAGTAGAATTTGGTAAGCCTAAATCTGATGAAAATGCAGATGCATCATATAGGCAGTTGGTGTAAGGTTAGATTACTTGGGATGGAGTATGCCTACCCTACCCTTCGATCAGGAGGATCTAACAGACATCCTTGATAAGGGTCTGCAAAAGGATCCCATTTTATCTTTCCCCATTGCACTTCAAAAAAGAGTGTCTGCCAATTGGTAGACGCCGGAATCAAGTCTGGCAGTAAGTAAGAACTTGACAAGAAAATATCGCCCATCTAGTAGTGACCCCAACTACTTATCAAAATGCTGCACCCCTCAAAGTCTGGTGGTGCAGGCAGCTACTGCAATTTCAAAACAGGCAGATTATCCAACCATCCCACTGGATAGGGATGACAAAAGAGTGGATGCATTGGCAAGGAAATTATTTTCTGCGGGGAGCATGGCTCTTAAGTCAGCCAACTCCACATGTGCCTTAGCAAAGTTTTCATTCACTGTATTGGACTGTATCTCTTTGGCGGCTGAGCATATTCCCGAAGGGGAGAAAAGAGACTGTTTCTTGCCTATTAGAGACGGCAAAGAAGCCATGTGTGAGTCTCTTCAGTCGAGTCTGGATTCTGCTGACAGCATCAGCAGAGCCATGGTGACAAGCACCGTAATTTGCAGATTTGCATGGTTAAGGAAGCCTGGATTTGCACCGGATGTGCCATCTAGACTCCCTAACATGCCTTTTGACTGGTCTCATCTTTTTGGCAACAAGGCTGACGAAAGCCTTGTGAAGCTGCAGACCTCGAAGGCGGCAATCAAATCTTTAGGTGCGGTCATTAGGCAGCCTCCGCTCTTTTGCCCCAGTGGCCCTTGCTGGAGGGGTAGATCCTTTCGCTACTACTCCTCAGTTGGAAGAGCAAGAAGAATGGCTTGTGGAAGAGCGCAAAGAAGATTCCCTTGTGGTGGTTGAGGGAGAGGTGCAAAGCCCGCTCAAGCAGTGTTATCTTTACCAACAGCTACTGCTTCAGCTGCCTCAAAATCTCTGAGGACTTGAGTCACGAAACCCCAGTGGGAGGCTGACTGTCACAGCATCTGAAAGAATGGGGAAACATTACTAAGGATGCTTGGGTATTAGAAACCATAGCCCAGGGTTCCTGCCGTCCCTTCATTCAGACACCTCAGAACCATCCACCGGGGAACAATTCTTTGAGGGTTCCAGATCCGCTCCTTGTGCAGGAAATTTTGGCCATTCTAGATAGCATGCTAGGTACCTGTAGCAAAGGATGGTACTCTCTATATTTTGGGCTTGATATACTTGAAGAAGTTCCTCAGGAGTGACAAGTTCAAGATGCTCACACTTTCTCGGATCCTTCAGGCCCTCAACTCCAGGATTGGATGGTGTCATTGATAGTGTCTTCCTCTTTGCCTCCGCTTTCTCTCCCTCTCTCCCCTGCTAAAATCACTGAACCTGCACTGAATCTGCTTCTGGGTCACTTACCTTGCACTTGCCGCCAGCTGGCCCTAATATTTAACTTGTGTTCTACTAACCATGTACTGCACTTTCCTTGTACTTGCCACCAGCTGGCCCTATTATTTATCTTGCATTCTACTAACCATGTACAGCACTTTTCCCCCTCTCCCCTTCCCCTTGCACTTTTTCCAGTCCCCTCTACCCTTGCACTTGCGCGTTCTGAATGACACCTGGCCTAGTAGGATTGTTGTCTGTCTCCCCTTGTTCCCCCCCCCCCCTGCCTCGTCGCGCCTTGAAACACTTGTGTATAGGCGCGTTACAAATGCCATATCATATCATATCATAACTGTCAGGATTATTGTTTTCATGTGCCAATCCATCTCAAGTACAGGAAATACCTGCGGTTCGCTGTTGCCGGATCTCATAATCGATTTAGAGTTCTGTCTTTCGGGCTGACCTCCGCCCCAAGGGTTTTCACCAAACTGGTGGCAGCGAGTCTCAGGAGAGGGGGTGGGGGGTTCACATCTACCCCTACCTGGAAGATTGGCTGATCAGGCCGTGTTCTCCCGAACAAGTCCTGGATCATCTCAACATCACCTGCCACTATTTTCACAGACTGGGCTTCTCCCCTCAATTACAAGAAGTCCCATATGACACCATTTCAAAAGCTCCAATTAATCAGGGCCGTACTGGATACATCCTTGGGAAAGAGCTTGCCACCCGAGGTGCGGGCTCAAGACATTCTGCAGATGGCCTCCAAGTTTCAGAGTGCCCAGCGTCTCCCGGCCTTCGACTTTTTGAGGTTGCTTGGCCTCATGGCATCCTACATTTTTCAGTTGTATACGAATTGTTCGAGTCACAATTGCTCGAATGACAATTGACGTTTTCACAATTGACCGAATTGTGAATGTCAATTGTTACGTGTGTGTGGGGAAATCCCACGCAAACCCGCACCGAACGCAAAAACCCCCACCAAAACCATATATATATATATATATATATATATATATATATATATATATATATATATATATATATATATATTCAAAGGAAAAGAGAGGAGAGAGGGAAGACCGCACTCTCGCGGATCCGATGGCATAGTCCAAAAAGAAAAAAAGCGCAGCTCACACGAGGAACGTCATAACAGAATTTAATGAAACAAACACAAAGTGTGTAAAAAACACAGCTGGGAAAGCAGCAGAAACAGAGGCAGGACGCCCGTAAGCACGACCTGCAGACAACGCGTTTCACGCTCAACTGAGCACTTGGTCACGTAAAGGAAAAAAGGGCCAAAGCATAGTTATAAAATCATGTAGTCCTTTCACTGTGTCAATGGAACGAAGGGTGCACGGAGGCATGGATTCAATGGCAGCCATATTGTAATGGGGGGGCAGAAATCAACCCATACTGAAGCCAAACAAGAAATGCGGGATGAGGAAAGTAAGCCAAAAAATGAAGTGCAAAGTGCACAGAATATAAAGGCAGCCCTTAAATAATAAGGAAGCCGACCAAAAGAATGGGCTAAGCCACATGAACCAAACCAAATGCACCCCAAGTTCCATTGTGAATTCCTGGTTGAACAAAGGACAATTACACACACAATAAGTACATAGTGCACTGAAAAAGTTAGATGAGGGTTGCACGTAGAGTAGAATAAAATACATGGATGGTATAAAAAAAAAAGCCCACACTGGGTCAGATCTATCTCAGGATAAAAACAGCTGATTCATGTATACAAAAGTTAAAACCCAGGCGATATGTCATACTGGGACTAGAGATGGAAGGCATAAAGTGCAAGCCAGAATTAGCAGCATGAGCTTGTGCAAATAAGCAGAATAGCAGCTTAAACATGTGCAAAAATTGCAAAACGCATCTCTTAACAGTACAGTACATGAAAAAAGCAACATGTGCAAATAAGCAAAGCCAAAATAGCAATAGCTACATGTGCAAAGTAGGCAAAATACAACTCTACCTATACAGTACATACATGATAACTGGAGATAACAGCAAAGGTCAACCTGACAGAACAACTGAAAATTAAATGGCAATCTCAAAGGTACAACCCAAAATTTCAAAAAATGTGCATGAGCTGTGGTTCACTGTCAATGAAATTCGACCAAAAAATCACAATAAAGGAAATGAAATAATGAATAAACATTTTAAAAACCAAGGACTACAGGTAATATTTCTAATTTAATAGCTAATTTCATAGAAGGTTGTGACTGCAGCAGCTGAAAAGTGAGACCAATGCGGGTCTCAAACAAATTGAACTAGTAAAGCCACCAATGAAATAAGGTGGAAAAATAGTAATACTTGATGGCCAAGGATAGAACAGTGAACAAACACTTTAAAAGTAGAAGGGGAAAGAACAACTCAAAACAGGCAGTGGAATCAGATATGAAATATCAAGAAAAAGGGGGAAGGCAGACCCATGTAGGTATAATGGTGGACCTCAAGTACCCAAAAATGTATATAACTCCTCATCAAGGTTGTGACCATTGGGGAACTTGGTATCGAAATCCAAAATAAATCTCGCCTCCAATTGTCTGAGCTTTAAAACACGATCTCCACCCCTTGGATGGATAGGAGCATGTGCATCTGCGAAAAATATGAGCAAATTTAGGTCATTTCCATGTATCTGCATGAAGTGTTTGGCCATGGGGTATGCGGGATCCAAGTTTTTAATCGCCCTAAGGTGCTGCAAGATCCTTAATTTAAGCTTGCATGTGGTCCTCCCAACATAACACTTCATGCTGGGACATGAGAACATAGACTACAAAAACAGTATCACATTTCATAGAATGCTTAATGATCTGATTGCATTTGGTGACTGGATGTATGAAAGATTTGCATACAGTGGCATGAGCACAGGCTTTACATTTAGAACATTTGGTAAAGCCTATGGGGAAGACCACCAACCAATTGGTGAGAGAAGAACTTTTGTCAATGGGTGACAGAAAGCTAGATACTAGTTTGTCTCTAAGCGAGGGTACTCTTTTGTATGTGATGGTGGGACGTTTAGAAAGTAGTGGGCATAGATCTTTATCTAAAATGAGAACACGCCAATGTCGTTCAATAATTCTGCGGACATGGTTGGAGGCATTATCAAACGAGACAATAAGTCTAGGTTCATAATCAGTAGTAGTCCGATCGGACTTAGTGCCATACAATAGTTGATCCCTACAGAGTCCATGGGCCTTGGTATAGGCCATATCTATAGTTCTGCGCTTGTAGCCTTGTTTCACAAAGTTCAGAGCTGCTTGAGCACAGTGATAATCAAAAGATGCCAGGTCTGTACAGTTCCTTCCATAGCGAATGAATTCGCCATAAGGAATACTGCGTTTGCATGACATTGGATGGCAACTAGTGGCCTGCAGAGGTAGACCGGTGTTAGAGGGTTTTTTGTGTAGTGCTGTGTGAAAACCAGATCTTTCAAGGGTCACAACCACATCAAGATAAACAATTTCAGTGGTACTATGGCATTCGGTAAAGCGTAGATTGACCGTGTTAATATTTATACATTTCACAACCAATTGCCAGTCAGCTTCAGTACCCTTCCATATAACAAAAACATTGTCAATATAGCGCCACCAGGCGACAATTTGTGTGGAAAAACGGGATGCGAGCAATCACTGAGAAAAGTAGCCTCCCACCACCCCATCGTCAGGTTTGCGTATGATGGGGCGAAGGTACAGCCCATAGCAGTCCCCCTTACCTGCCGGAAAAAGGAACCCTCAAACCGAAAAACATTGTTGGTCAAACAAAAAAACATTTCCAAAATCATGGAACTATGGCCATAATGATTCAATGAGCGGGTATCTAAAAAGTATTTGCAGGCTCCCATTCCCACTTGATGATCAATCGAGGTGTAGAGGGAAACAACATCGAGGGTTGCCAAAACAAGACCATCCTCACAAGGTGTATTGGTGATGTGTTGCAAAAAATCCTTAGTGTTCCGCAAGTAAGAAGGCAAAACATAAACGAAAGGAAATAAGGTTTCATCAATAAACTGGGCCAGGTGCTCAAGCAAAGAACCACATAAAGTAACAATAGGTCTACCAGGTAGATGAGTAAGAGATTTGTGGGTTTTAGGGAGAAAATAAATGGTGGGTACAGTGTGGTAAGAGGGAACAAGAAATTTAACTGTATCATCCTCAATTAAGCCAATATCAACCCACTTAGTGCAGAGGCTATTAAGTTCAGACTGTATATCACCAAAAAGATGTTTTGATAATTGGGCATAACACAGTCGATCCTTAAGTTGACGATTAGCCTCGGTAACATAATGGACCCTGTCCTGAACCGCAATATTCGACCCCTTATCGGCCTGCTTAATAACAATATTCGATAGACTTTGCAGTTCACCAATTGCCATAAGCTGGGAAGTGGTCAGATTATGTTTATTACTGAAGACAGTCCACCGTAACTTTCTAAGATCACTAACACACAAATCATAAAATGCTTCAATACATCCACCAACCGGAAACTGTGGATTAAATTTAGATTTATCCTTGAGTTTGGTATAAAAGTCCCAGTTAGGATTGATGTCAAAATCAGTGAGATCAGCATTTAAGGGATCAAACTGGAAATCTTCAAGACAGCCCAAATGCATAAGAGATGGAATATCGGAAATAAGAAGGTCAGTACGGGCTGTACGAGAAACGGAGTGCTTGATCGCAGTAGGATTTATAGAGAAGAATTTCTTAAGTTTGATCTTGCGGACAAACTTGTCTAGATCTAGACGTGCCTGTACATAGTCAAAAGACTTGGTGGGACAGAAGTTGAGGCCAAGGGAGAGGACCGAAGTTTGAGCTTTGTTGAGAACATGAGAGGACAGATTAATGATTTGACACAGCTTCATGGTATCGGTGGTTACTTTTTGGCTCCAGAGCGCATTGATCTGCTCTCTTGACGCGCTCCTGAGCCGTTTCCCACGCTGGCCTCGGCGAGTTGTATTCCTCCTCGCGATTTCTGTCCTTTTCCTCTTCCTTTTCCCCTGCCTTGACCTTTGCCACGTTTTTGATTCTCCCCGTCTTGGCATAACAGCTGCATCTCGTCTCATCTGTGATGTCTTTTCATATATATATATATATACATAAAAGAAATCACACTCTCCGCGGGCCAAATGGAACTCCAGCAAAATAATAAAACACGCGTACTCACATCTAGAATAGATACGAGTGAAAGCAATTTATTAAATTAAAATGCCACAGTTAGGACAGCAACAAAAAACAGCAGCAGGACGCCATGGGGCATAGCCACCGACACACAACGCGTTTTGCGCTCAACTGAGCGCTTGTTCACGTAAGGGGAAAGTGTATACAAGCACTATATAAACAAAAACTTCAATGTGTAGTCCTTTTACTATGTTGATACCACTCACCAAGTGTGTGTCACGGTGTGTACTGTGTGGCAGCCATGATGGAATGGAGAAGGGCAATCAAGAGACAGAGGTAGAGACGTGCAAGATGCCCCAAAATACAACGAAGGCATGGCGTGCGTAGTGCACCCAGTTGAAAAAAAGAAGCATGAGACCATTCCAACAAAGCAAAATACGAATGCTGCACACCGACGTCAAATTGATCGCACATAGAATGGTTACATTGAATGCACAAATGGATAAAGGGCGTATGAATGACATAATATAGACGTGCAGGTTATATGGAAGTTTGGTATGCATAAATCGGTTCACCAGAAATAATACGAAAGACTATGCGCATCTGGCAGTATGCCTAAATCCTAGTGCACAAACAGAAAAATATGCTAGAGCTGTCAACGTAGGAAAATACATGGTTGAAATGCAAACTTAGACACATCAATGACAGCAATAATACTGGCATGGAAAAACAGCATAGTAATGATGCTAAATGTAGCACTCTCCATATTATAAAGTAAAAGGCAAGGTGCAGATGGCAAGCTGAGGCAATAAGATACTTCCACAATTGCATACAGGGCTGCAGATTTAAAACAGCATAAAAACATGGAAATATAAATATCAAAAAATAAATTGATAAAGTCAATGGTGCTTAGGATGCAATAAGATAAAGCAAACATGCTATCTAAACAAGTGCTGGCGTCTGCTACAGAGACCACTGAGAATAGAATGGTTCTGAATCCATTAAAAGACTAAAGTGCAAGTACAAGCAAAATTAGCAGCATCTGAATGTAAACATGGTTCTGAATCCATTAAATGACTAAAGTGCAAATGCAAACAAAAATAGCAGCATCTAGATGTAAACATGGTCAGAGTAGCAACTCTGAAGGTAAAGTGGGACCATAGTGGCAGGAAATGGCAACAATGGAATAAAGGGGCTTGAATAATTTCAATTACTAGAATTTAAGATTACCGGTCAGTTACCAGGGCATATAACTAGATGGCATCAATGCCAACAGGAAATGCAGTTCTCCTGAGGACCAATTTGATGGAAAAGTGCAATAGCATTCAGGATAAAGCAGCTCAGCGATAAAGTGCAGACATGGTGACAGATGTAGCCACATATTAGCAGAGCCAAAAGGATAGCACCAAGAATCCTGTAATGGATCACAGTTAAAGAGGACCTAAAACCACGGGTATGAAATGGGAGAAGAACAATGCCATAAAAATGGTAACTAAACCTGAATGTACATAATAAAACAAGAAACAATAATTCCCGCCCTTATATAGTAGCATACAATGAGGTGAGAATACCCAAGGATGAAAAAAAGAGGATTACGTCTATAAAACCAAAATAGATAGCACGGTGCTAATTCCCCATGTAGTCCTGGACAAAAACAGCCAAGCAAAAAAAAAACACAATAGACCCAAAAGGAAAATAATCAAATTAGGGCATAATGTGGGTCAGAACAGGCCAGGAACATAGCTGAAGGAAAGGCATACCCCAAATATGAAGTAAACAACCAAAACATGAAAAACCTAAAGAACATGAAAAACATTGAGGAGAAAGGAAACATGACTAAATGAAGTGCCCAAAAATGTATATAGCTCCTCGTCCAAATTATGACCATTTGGAAACTTGGTGTCAAAGTCCAAATTAAACCTTGTTTCCAATTGTCTCAGTTTTAGGACACGATCTCCGCCTCTAGGATGGATAGGAATATGTGCCACTGCAAAGAATGTGAGCAAATGAACATTTTTTCATGTTCCTGCTTAAAATGCTTGGCCATGGGGTACGCAGGATCAGAGTTTTTAATAGCCCTGAGATGCTGCAAAATTCTCAGTTTGAGTTTACATGTCGTACTTCTAACGTACCACTTGGTGCAGGGCCATGAGAGAACATAAACAACAAATGTGGTATCACAATTCATTGAACATCTAATAACCTGATTCAGTTTGGTGACAGGATGTATGAAAGATTTTAGCACAGTGGCATGGGCACAAGCTTTACATTTAAGGCATTTTGTGAATCCTATCGGGGAGACAGAAAGCCAATTGGTCAAGGAGGGACTTTTATCCATGGGAGGCAAAAAGCTGGAAACTAGCCTATCTCGCAGTGATGGTGCCCTTTTGTAAGTGATGGTAGGATGATTGGATAAGAGAGGACATAGATCACTGTCTAAGATGAGAAAACGCCAATGTCGTTCAACAATTTTGCGAACATCATTCGAGGCATTGTCAAAGGAAATAATAAGTTTGGATTCATCATTAGTGAGAGTCTTATCGAACTTGGCGCCATACAGAAGTTTGTCTCTGGACAATCCACGTGCCCTGGTGAAGGCCATTTCTATTGTTCTTTTATCATATCCTTGTTTCAAAAAGTCAGTGGCCGCCTTTGCACAATTATAATCAAAGCAAGCAAGATCAGTGCAATTCCTCCGGTAGCGAATAAATTCACTGTAGGGAATACTTTTTTTTACATGACACAGGGTGACAGCTTGTTGCATGTAAAGGTTATCCTGTGTTGGAGGGTTGTTTATGTAATGCCGTATGGAAACCAGACCTTTCCAGGGTCACGACGACGTCTAGGTAAATAATTTCAATGCTGCTGTGACATTCTGTAAAGCGTAGATTGGCCGTGTTGGTATTAATGCTCTTCACAAATGATTGCCAGTCAATTTCTGTACCCTTCCAAATTATAAAACTGTCGATGTATCGCCACCAAGAAACAATTTGGGTGGGTAAACTGAATAGAAGCAAATCGGATAAGAAAGTTGCCTCCCACCACCCCATCGTCAAGTTTGCGTACGACGGGGCAAAGGTACTACGCATGGCAGTACCTCTCACTTGCCGGTAGATGGAGCCCTCAAATAAAAAAACATTGTTGGTCATACAAAAAGATAACATGTCCAAAATCATAGAACTGTGACCAAAATGATTGAGAGATCGAGTATCCAAGAAATATTTGCAGGCTCCCACTCTCACCTGATCAATGGAGGTGTACAACGAAACCACATCAAGGGTTGCCAGAATAAGACCATCCTCCCATGGTGTATTGGTAATGTGGTGTAAGAAATCCTTAGTATCCCGCAAGTAGGAAGGTAAAACAGAAACAAAAGGAAACGATACCTCATCAATGAACTGTGCCAAGTGCTCCAATAGGGAACCACGTAAAGTGACAATGGGCCTCCCCGGGGAATGGGTGAGGGATTTATGTGTCTTGGGTAAGAAATAAATAAGTGGGTATGGTATGACCTGAGGGAACAAGAAATTTAGCCAGGTCATTCTCAATAAGTCCCTTGTCAGCCCACTTGGCACAGAGACTAGTACATTTAGACTGTATTTCTGAGAATGGATTTTTGGATAACTTAGCATAGCACAGTCGATCTCGTAGTTGGCTATTGGCTTCGGCCACATAGTGGGTTCTATTTTGAATCACAAAATTAGTGCCTTTATCGGCCTGTTTGATGACAATATTGGGCACATTTTTAGTTCGCCAATAGCCAAACGTTAAGTGGTAGTGAGGTTCTGTTTGGTGTTGATGGTTTTTCTCCATAGTTTTCTCAGGTCACTGACGCAGAGGTCATAAAAGGCCACGATGCATCCACCCACCGGGAACTGTGGATTAAATTTAGATTTATTTTTTAACTTGGTACACACATCCCAATTAGGCTCAATGTCAAAATCGTTGAAGTTGAAATCAGAGGGGTCAATCTGGGCATCATCGAGGCAGGCCAAATCCACTAATGAAGGAATGTCAGAAATGAGATGATCAGTGCAGCCAGTCCGAGGTGTGGAGGGCTTGACTGCTATAGAATTGATGGAAAAGAATTTCTTGAGCTTGATCTTGCGAAGAAATTTGTCTAAATGAAGAAGTGCTTGTACATAGTCAAAAGTTTTGGTGGGGCAAACATTAAGGCCTAGGGAAAGGACGGAGTGTTGAGGACATGTGAGGACAAATTGATAATTTGACACAGCTTCATGGTATCGGTGGTTACTGTTTGGCTCCAGAGCGCATTGATCTGCTCTGTTGATGCACCCCCAAGCTGTTTCCCACGTCGGCATCGGCGGATTGTGTTCCTGTTTGTTGTTTCTGTCCTCTTCCTCATCCCTTGCCGTGACTGCTGCCTTGTTTTTGGTTCTTCCCATCTTGGCACAGTAGTCGCATTTTGTCTAAAGAATTGAGCCTAACTTACAGGTTCCTCATTTTCGGAAGCTGAGACATCCAATTCGGACGAGATGGCGCCAGAGTCACGGGGTATAATGGATACCGGCTGAGTCGCAGGATTTTTGCGCAGGGTGTCGAATCGTTTGGCAAAGGTGAAGACCCGGCCTGTCTCATAATCTGATTTGTCCCGTATCAACTTTCTGTGTTTTCGCTTTTCGTTTTATTTCTTCTTCATTGGCAAGCAGGCCCTCATTGATTTTAGTGCGTAATTTATTGCCTTCCTCAGTACAAGGGACTTTGATAAGTTCTGCCTCTTTCTTTTCCAATTCTTCAAGTGCCACTGCCTGATCAGTTTTAGCATATTTAACCAAAATGGTTAAAAAATTAGCAGAACAGCCTTCTCCCCATTCCTGGAGCATAAGTGGGTCCTGGTCCTCAAAAGATGGCATTGTCATTATGCGTAAACCACGTGGTACACGACCAATGTCCAAATAATTCTGCAGTGAATATTCCTCCCACCATTTAGAGAATGGCTGAATTGTGAATGTCAATTGTTACATATGTCTGAGGTTTGTGGAATCTGCTTAGATCACATGCTGTGCATAGGCCGACATCTAGTGGAAGATGCAGAGTATTACAGTTTGTTTTTCGAAACTCGAAAATGGGTGTCGACATAGGGCGTGCCTGTAATACTATCCCTAGTGTGACGTCCACTGTACCCATTATCCCTCACGCGTGTAGGACCCTCAGATTGTTTTTTTCTGCCATACTTGTCGGAAGCATAGTTGCGGAGTTCCCTGGCTTTCAGCCATTTGTCATTAATTATTCAAAAATTCCCCGTTCCTCTTATCCCACGTC
The DNA here is from genome assembly GCF_040938575.1 of Ambystoma mexicanum. Lineage (NCBI taxonomy): Eukaryota > Metazoa > Chordata > Amphibia > Caudata > Ambystomatidae > Ambystoma > Ambystoma mexicanum. The sequence continues at coordinate 313,323,389 of NC_090921.1, forward strand.
GAGACTCCGAATATCGACACCGGTACTGAAGAACAAACAGCCGTCGAGACTGCACGACGGACTTTGGGCCTCGGAAGGCCTCTGGCCTCGGCCTGGGCATCGGAAGGCCTCTGGCCTCGGCCCTGCAAGTAGGGAGAGTGGGGGGTGGATATGCTCACACTCGTTTATTTCCTGCATACACTCGCCCGCTGCCATATTATAACGTGGAGAGTACTCCATTTAAATTCTGCCCCAAGTGCAACCGGAAGTTCCCTTGGGTAGATAAGCATAACACCTGTAATCTCAGTTTGCCTAGGGAGCACCCCGAAGCCAATTGCAGAGCATGTAAGCTCTTTAAAGCTAAAACACTTAAGGACCGTTCCACCAAACATTGGGCCCATTCCGCCAGGCAACTCGAGGTCATTGACGCTGTGGGTTCCTTCAGTGATGGCAGCAACGCCGCCGTTTCGGATGGCGAGGACACTGGAGTGTCGTTAGACACCCAAGCGTGAGCCCCCGACCTCGGAGGACTGTCCGGCGGGGCAGTTATGGGGACCACACCCAGCGGCATGAGCGCTACCCATACACCTACATCTAAACACACTAACCCCTCCCGAGACTCAACACGCGTGTCGAGCGATCGGCAGAAAAAGGCACAAAGATAGCGGTCTGCAGAATCGGTGTCCTCTGGGCGTTCCAGGTCTCGATCGCCTCATGACACACAGCAACTGCCTACGATTGCTAAATGTGCCACCCTTCCTAAAGTCACGGAGGTATGGTCGTCAGAAGACGAAACCGACCTCCACCCCCAAGCAGCACGTTCAAAGTCGGCTCCGGCAGTTCGTTCTACGTCTGCCTCTGAATCTCGACATCCCCCCCTCTAAACCTCTAGACCTTACGGAACCCACCTCCGGATCTCGACGCCAGGTGTCGAAAGATTCAGGGAAGACCAAGGAGTCAGGGAAACATGCCTCCACACATGGTAAGAGGGACAAACAACAGAAAAAACCATCTGAACACCAGGTTCAGAAGGACAAACGTAGATCTTCTGATAAAACCAAGACCCCTGACCCTGTCACTAGGCCTAAGGTTGTCCCTCCCACTCCGGAGGATATGGGAATGGAAGATGAACCTCAACAAGAGGTGGTCATTGCCAGTTCCAAGGAATGGAGCTCTGAAGACATTGACAGAGTGATGAGGAGAATGTCTATTTTGGCTAACTTTTACGAGAAGAATCCTGATCACTTTTTGAGCTATCAGAATACCCCTACTACCTCTACTTCTTCTGGATCCAAAGACCCTCAGCCTCCTAGTAAGAGACCTCGTACTGAGACTCCAGTTCATGGCCTGATTTCAGACCCACTCACTATTCAACCTTACCATCCGTATGCTGAAGATCCAGACATACAAATACTGGACGACCAGGCAAGGGTTGAATATTATGGGGAGCTCTTGCTTCCGATTCCTGTTCATGATACAGGAGCTGGAGTGCTGGGGGGGGGACCTCCGGACCAGTACAGAAGGTAAGTTTATTTTCATGAATGCGTGTATGCTTGTGTTATGAGTGAGTGTATGATGATGGGTGCTCATGTGAATGAAAGAGTGCTTGCTGTATGAATGTGTGTGTTGGCGAGGGCAGGGGTTGTACAACCACCCCGCTACCCACCTGCCAAAATGAGCTCTCCTTCAGGTGCGCTGTGGGTACAGGGATAGTATTATTTTACTAGACATCTGTCCTAGATCTCCAGTACAAAATACCATGCTTTCCCTCTGGCTTCCGTAGCGCTTTGCATACACACATAATCGCTTTGATTCTGTGCGTATGTTAGGCTCTGTGAGGACCAGGGGACAGAGGTGATATATTTTTACTGGACATCTATCATGGATGTCCAGTGAAAAATACCATGCCTGCACCCTGGGCCCCCCAGCGCCTCACATACACACATAATCACATTGATTGTGTGAGCGTGGGGACAGGGATGGCATCTTTTTACAATTGCAGTTTGGATTTTTACTCAATGTTTTTTAAAAGTATGCTCTACAATGCAACATTTTAACCAATTATTTCAAAAATGGCCCAGGTGGGGAAGAACCCCCCTGGACTCCCGTCGGTTGGCTCGGGCTTCCTCGCTTATGCTCTGTTGCTATGGCATATCTGGGAGAAATATTTATGCCCCTGCACTTAAAAAATTCACCAGCCGCACTGGCCTTGGGACTATGCTGGGAGCCGGGTGTGGCACACAGGAATTGTAGTGGGAGCAGGGTGGGGGTGAGCCATGGCATAGTGGTGGAAGCAGGGTGGGGAGAGCAAAGGGACTTTGGTGGAAAGAGCCCAGGGTCTGTGGTTGGGTGGGGAGAGACCAGAGACTGAGCTAGGAGAGGGATGAGGGAAACCAGAGACTGATGGGAGCAGGTGGAGGAGCCCAGGCACTATACTGGCAGTAGGGTGCAGCCATAGTTCATAGCCATTTGAACTTTCTGTCCATTTGACATTTTTGCGGGGGGCCCCCGTCTACCCGCATTTTGCTCCGCGGGGCCCAGGACAAATAAAGTTTGAAGACCACTGCTCTAGGCTCATAAAAAACCTTATGTGTTTTGGCATATCGGCTACAGGTGGAAAAAAGCAAATCAAGCGTGGGTCACTTCACAATACAGGGTGTCTAACATCAGGGCATAGGGTGAATCGTGTGTTGTTCAGTATTACAACTGCCTATGACTGGCATTGTAGATAAGACTTCTTCATCACATTGATTATTCTCTCCCTTTCTACCCATCCAGGGCACCAGGTCAGCCGAAGATAGATCACCTCCGGCGGCTCCACATTGGGGCTTTCCCAACTGAAGAGTGCAAATCATGTACCAGGTGAGTGCCACCACACTGAGATTCACAAAAAGCTATTTAGGTCCTTGTTCCGCTCATTTGACATACCACTGCTTTCATACAATATTATTAAAAAATAGTAATTGCCTCTCAACTTTGGATCTGCCTCCCTCACCAAATCTACAGCAGTAACCATCCTTCACTCTGCTTTTAATCGTCGTCAGCATTGATTGTTTGGACAAAACACCCATAAAGCATCAGGTAGTGCAATACAAATACATTATGCAAAAGTGTGAGAGCCCTTCCACTGAGGATGAGCAAGGCTTAAATGGCCTGATGTGTGGAAAGGTGCCATCTCAGGAGGATGCATAATCATTTTTGGCCGTTTAACTTGAACTCTGGTTGAACATTTGTTCGTAGGGTAGTGTTGGACCACTTAAGTTTGTTTTTAAAGTATTGGTGTACCTTATCAATTTAGAAGGTTGATGATGTTCTCCAACATCCACTTCAGCCTTACAACAGTGTATTACTTACTTTGTATTTTCTTTATTTGTATTTGTAATAATAACTGTATTTTTATATAAAGTTTTGTAGCTGCCCAATTGTACACCATTGTTGTAATAGTGTGTATGTTTGTATAGCTTTACTTAACTTGTAGTGTTCTAGCTTAATGATCAGTGTCATTTATAAATAAGTTTGAGGCGTGTGGAGCTTCTTAGAATCACATGCTTTGCATATGCTGACATCTAGTGGTTGCTGCAGAGTATTGCATGACTTGCTTTTGAGGTCCCCAGATAGTTTTCTTTCAGCCATCCAAGTCGGTTGCTTTTCGTGGAGTGGTTTGCTTATAGCTAGCGTGAGATTAATATTTATTTATTTAATTCATTTATTGAACAGTTTTATGACACCTATACAGCAAAAAGTGTTTCCTGGTACCACAGGTCCAAAGGGGGGTGGAGGGGAACAGAGGAGAAAGAGAACAATAACGGTCCTACTAGGAGGCCTTGTGACTTTCGGATTGTGCATGTGCCGTAACAAGAAGTGCGGGGAGGGGGAACATTGGGGCTGAGGAAGGGGGAAGAGGGAGAAGTGCAGGGGGGAGGCTCGGCAAGTGCTAAGGGGAGCCCAGGAGGCCCAGTGCATGGGGAATCCATGGGTGAGGGTCAACTAGTGAGAGGACAAGGGAGGACCAGACTACATAGGCTAGTCAAAGGAGGGTGCCCGAGGGCAGGTGCTGGTAAAAGGGGGAAGACTGGTCAAACGAGGGCCTTGCCCCAGTAAGGCTCATAGGGGACATAGGCAACCAGTCGCAGCGGCAAGTGGAGACTAGGAAGGGAGGGGGAGAAGAAAAGAGGAGGATAAAAGGAAGGTCTTGAGATGTTTCCGGAACTTAAGGAGATCTGGCTCAAGTCAGATGGTGGCAGGGTGGCTGTTTCGGAGGGAGGGAGACTCCTGCCGAAGAGAAGCTCCTGCACACTCTGCTTGGAGAAATGTCTGATCTATTTATTTCTTTTATTTATTTATTTTTGCATTTGTATAGCGCACACAAACCCTCAGGCATCTGGGCGTTTGTGGAAACCAGTTACATGTGGCCTGTGGGCAGATAAAGTACATATTCAAAAACATAGCGTTTGCAAGTATTCGAATCATATTCGAAGCATGACGTACATATATCAGAGCCGTGCCCGGAGGCAGGTTGGGTTCATATTTGGAAACATAGCATTACATATATAAGAAGGATGTTCTGTAGCACAGCGTTACATATATCATAGGTGCAATGGTATTGAGGGGACTTGCAGCATGATAGGGTTTATCTCTGCAGGGAGTTGGATCTAGAGGACCAAAGGACTCGAACAGGAAGGTATTTCGGGAGAGAGAGTTGGATGTAGCGAGGTCCCAGGCCCCAGAAGCCTTGTGAATGATGCAGAGGGTCTTGGATGTGATCCTTGCATCCACCGGGAGCCATTGGAGAGATTTTAGGGCTGGGGAGATGCAATCCCTGGGCTTGAGACCAAGGATAGGTCTTGCAGTCCTATTCTGGATTCGTTGAAGAGGTCGGAGGGAGGAAAGTGGAAGATTAAGGAAGAGGATGTTAAAGTAATCCAGTCTGGAGAGAACCAGAGCTCTGGAGGTATTGGTCGGTGTGACCGAATCTAATGGTTCGCATGAACCATTAGGTCTAAAAATGCTACCACCAAAGGTTCAAACACCAAAAGTTTGATCCTTTGGTGGTAGCATTGTAAACATTGTGGGTGTCCCCCCCTCACTATACTTTATTCTATTCTACACTATACTTGCCAGGGACACCCCCACAGCCTTCCGTAAAAAAAAGAAAAGAAAAGGACCTTGCAGCACCGGTTCCCGATCACGGAAGTGAAAGGGAACTGGCGCTGCATGGACCCAGCGTGAAGAAGAAGGTAAGTGGGGTTTGTTTATGTTGGTGGTGTGGGTGGGTGGGGTGTGTGTTATGGGCGTGTTGTGTGTGTGTGTGGGTGTATGTATGTGTGTTCGCATGAGAAGTTTGCAAACCTTTGGTAGTGCGCACCTTTCTCATGTGAACGTTCCGGCTGCAGCAAATTCAGCCGCGGTCGGATCATTTAGAACCGCTCTGGAGACATTGAGTTTCTGGGGGGAAGGTGAGAAAAGGGAGAATGCTTCTGAGGAGGTGATTCTGAAAGTGGGCCTTCTTGGCAGGGTCAGTGATACGAGGGGAAGGAGAGAGAGTGAGGAGTTGAAGATGACACCCAGATTTTTGGCTTCACACAAGGGTGAAGGGAGGGGGCCCAGTGAGGGCGGCCAGAGAGTTGGACATAAGGAAGGTGCAGGAGTCCCAATGAGGAGGATCTCAATCTTACTGACATTAAAGCAGAGATCATGCCATATTCTCTATAATTACTTTGTATAATTGCTACCGCAACTCAATGCTCTCATCGACATTCAACATTCTTCAGTAATCAGCTACATGTCTGTCGACGGCTTGCGGATTGAACTCCTGTTTCCTCCTTGTGGCCTACATCAGGCTACAGCCTACATCAGGCTTCTGCCCTCAAACCAGTGAGTGTGTGGGCTGGACATATTTTTGTACATTTAGAGAATGTCTGTTCTTTTTCTGACCTTTTACACTCTGTGTCAAGCTGCCTTGATCCATGGTCATGGAAAATACACCCTTTAAATTCTGCCCTAAGTGCAACCGTAAATTTCCGTGGAAGACACACATACTGGGCCTCATTACGAGGTGGGCGGTAAGGGATTACCGGCACCGGTAAGGGCACCAGTGCCAGTAATCCCTTACCGCCCTACTCAAGTTCCCTTTGCGGGTCCTTCCTTAATGCCTGGTTTTACCGGGATACCGGGGTCAATAATGGTACCGCAATTTACGGTACCGTTATTGCCGCCTTCCCATTGAGCCCTATGTGGGCTCAAATGGGAATGGGGAATTGCTCTGGTGAATGGGGAATTACCGGTCCCGCCGACCTCGGAATGGACAGGTAATTGCTCCATCCACCAGACCGGAGTTGGAAGGGTTTTGGAGGCAGCCATGGCGCTAATAACGTCATGGCTACCCCCCAACCTCGTAATGAGGCCCACTGTGTGAAATTATTGTCTACAAAAACACAAGAGGGGAGGGACTGTTTGAGGATTTCCAACTGTGGGTTACCCAACTATATTAATACTGAATAAACCACACAGGTTAGTTGATTGTACAAGTTCAAGCGTGCGTTGTCTTTTTCTCAATCTTGTTTTGATGCACTTTGTGGTGCTAAAAGGCACATGCTAGGTAACAAGGTACTTTTATTGAGTATTTTTTGAGAAATCAATAGCTGGTGCACTGGAAATGACAAAAAAAGGGCATGAAACATTAAAAGCCCTTGGTCAAATCTCTAATAAACCCTTCATGCAATGGGGCACCTTTAACATATGGGTGTGGGGTTGGGTGGGGACTTCACATAGCAGGTGTTCTTTCCTTGCCCTCAGGGTACTTCTCTTCCCACGTCCTAATCTCAGAAATGGTTGTATCCATCAGAAAGAACCTTGCAAAGGTGTAAATAAAAGGGTTAATGACTGTGTCAGATGGAACTTAGACTGTGCTGGGCTGTGTGCATTAATTTGTGTATTCAAAGCTGTACTGATTACTCCAATGTATCTGGGGAGTGCTGAATGACAGTCTGATATTGCTGGAGTTAATTTGCACATCGCTTTCTGGTCTTCAAGCTCTTTATCTTTCCCTTATTGCAGGTGTGGATGTGTGACCATGCTCAAGTCTCCCAACAAGATGACAGCTGTGAAGCAGTGGGAGCAGCGCTGGATCAAGAACTGTCTGTGCGGCGGGCTTTGGAGGCGTATGCCCCTCAGCTACTCATGACCTCCCAGGGTGGGTAAGGTCGGAGGTGAAGAAGTGCCCTAAAGGGAATGGAGCGCTTCATGCATTTTTCAGACCACTCCACTAATTCTAAAGGAGGAACATGCCTTTGTAGGAGCCATGCAGCGTCTCCTGATCTGGTCTTATCAGGACGATCTAAATCTCCTTCCTTCTGTGCACCATTCTAAAGAAAATACTCAGCTAGGATTGAGGGACATACTTTAAATTGTGTTTATCTCCAGGGAAAGGAAATACTCGAGGGTTCTTGAGGAGACATGCCTTTAGCGCATTGGGCAGTAATCTGCAGAAAAAATAATCGGAGAAAATCATGGAAAATTCTTCTTCTACATTTACTAGGGTAAGTGTCTACAGAGATTTTATCCAGGTGAGAACTGTAGGAAAAGTCTGCCCTGTATGCACCATTGCTAAAGATTTATGGAGATTTTAACCTGGAATTATTGAACAAGAGAAACAGCTCTCCTATTAGCAATTCTTGAGGATTGGTAAAGGAAATAACCTGAGGAAAATATCCAGAGACTTTTCATATATCTAATCCAGGAAAGAAGACTATACGAAAGACCTGCCCTTGCGCACTTGGTATTATGTGAGATCCTGTTAAGTGAACAATATGGGTGTAAACTCTTGCTTTCTCCATATTCTAGCAGAGGAAACTGCAGATGTTGTCCAGAGAAGACTCTAGGAGAATAATGATTGTTCTCATTTTGCATGGGGCTGAATAGATACAAGTACTATTTTGAGAAGAAGCATAGCCTTGAAGAAAACCTTCAAGTGCTTAAGAGGCATTTGTGTGGCACTTGCTGCATGTATCCACCTTTGACTTGGTGAGGAAGATGACCCTCCCTTTGCACTCGAATGATGTTAAAGCCAATGTTATGTGAACCTTTCAGTGCTTTTCACCTTTACTAAGCATGCAGTTACATTTGTCTACATGGCTTGGCAAAACTCCAGTGACAATTGCTTTCCCCCAAAAAGTATTCCAAGTCTGGAGTTGGAGAGTACAAATGTATCCAGTCCCAAAATGTTATGGGTATGGGTACTTGCAAGCAGCTGTATTTCATTGTCTGTATTTTTCCATTGACCATTTTCTTTTTAACAATCTTCTCTTCTTCCGATGATACAGGCAAGACAAACTGGCAGCAACGGCTTGAGCAGACCCCTGGTCCTTTTGCACATTCTGCCAAAACTGTGCAGCAATCTCTGGGCTCATGGCCTGTGTACAGAAATATTTTTATTTTTTAGGAATTAAATATTGGTATTTCACTGACTTTGGTTGAAAATGTGTATTTCTACATGTCGAATTATGTATGTTATGTTGTGTATCCCTTCATGGAATGTTCCATAATAATTATAAACACATGAATATCTCCATATATGAGTGTGATACTGGAACAGAATTTCTGGGGCTCTTGATGATTCACATGCTCTTCATAGTTTTTAGCGCTTATTCTGAAGTCCTCTAGGGAGGGCTAAGTAAGACAAATCTGTAGTTGGTATGCAGGATTCACTGTAAGTTAATTCAAACTCACAATGGTAAACATGTCCGAACAGTCTGTCTTACTCTTAGAAGGAGGGAGTGGTGGTACTAAGGTACAGGGAATTACGCATAAGAAGGCTATAAAGGTACGTCCACACAGTATATTTTCAGAAAAATATACTGTATTGTAAAGTCATATAGTCAGAGATCTCTAGAAAATAGTAGTTACTTAATCCTAGAAATGACAAACTACCTAACTAAACACATGTGAGGTACAACTTTCAAGCTAAGTTACATGTTTGTCCAAAGAGTAAAAGTGGCCAAAGTCTGCAGGTCGTCTCTGGTTATAATGAAAGTTAGATATGCAAGTCACACGAGTTGAAGAGTTCACAGGCATCAATCTGGAGAGGCTTAAGGTTGCCACCAAAACAGAGACATTGACCAAGATTTGACGACCATAGGCCCAGAGACAGATGCTTGCAAAGCAGGACCAGAAGTCCTTGGTAAGAGATGGGGCTTGAAGAAGGATTACACATGGAGCTCAGACCCTGAAGAAGAGGTCCAGCAATGGATTGGTGGTTCGAAGACCCAGGACAGCGGGTCTGGTCGATGCAGGCTGTATAGGCAGCCTAGGATTCACTGGTTGAGAGGTTGCTTTTAAGGTTGGGATTGGTTTTGTTGCAGGTGCCTGGTCTGCAATCGAGATCCTGGGTTATCGGAGTGCGAGGAAAACTGGATCAGCAACATTGAGGACTCTGTTAAGGCAAATTACATGTTGAAGTCATGACAGCAACCGTGAAGAAAACGAATGGTGACATCTAACGTAGGACATGTTTCTCTGGTGAGGACAAAAGATGGTCCCTTGATGAGGAGCAGCTGCAGAGGTCGGAACAAGAATGCCTCTTGTAGGAGCTGAGAGGTTTGGTGCTGCAGTTCCAAGCTACTCTAGTTCCAATTAACCATCAGGGACTCCAACCTCAGGTGTATTGCAGATCACTGGTCACGGAAGCTTCAGGGGAGCACCAGATGACTTCAGAGATGGATGTTTCAGTAAAAAGAATCTGATGTAAGGTGGAGAGGCTTAGTTCCACGAATGGGGATCAGTAGTAAGGCAGTGCAGCTAGTCTCAAGACTGCTGAGGGGCGTCTCATATCTCCTCCCATCGCTCCTCTACCTTCCATGTAAGTTTCAGGACACAAATCTCCAGAAAGCCCAATGTCTGCAGCAGGCGTGTTATCCCGGCCCACTAATCCACAGCCATGCACCCTTCAAAGTTTTGGCAGCCATCCAAAACTCCATTATCCATAGGCATACACAGACAGAGATTTATTGAGGTATGTGATGTGATTAATGTAATATGGCATTTGTATAGCAGCTAGTGCTTGGTACGCCCTCAAAGCTCTGTAGGTGAACGCCCTTGGAGGACCGAAGCCTGATGTATGAGTGATTGGTAAGAGGATTGTAGAATGTGTGTGTGTGTGTTTTAGCCAGAACAAAGGTAGGTAGGGGTGGCTAAGTCCCTGCTAGCGGCCTATGGCAAACTGGCTTGTAGATGGGTACTGTGATGGGCTGTCAGGAGAGAATGTGAGTCAAGGAGGCAGATTGTGTCCAGCTTGACTGAATTTCTATTGTGGTATTTAGCTGCATTGTAGTAGCAGTGGTGATGTGCGATATGAGATCAAGTAGTGGATGAATGCAGATGGGTGTGGGTGGGTGGCCATGCCTTGGGAGGGATACAGCTATCTTCCATTGAGATGGAGCGCGATACATACCCGTGCGTCATGGCCGATTACTTGTTTCGATGACGGAGTGCAGGTCCAGTAATGCAGGTTTGTTTGTTTTATTTATTTATAATGCACGCCAGACCTGTAGGTATTAGGGCGCAGAAGACATTTGTTCAGCTTAGGTTACAATGCTGTAAGGTATATGTTAAAATACATTCCATTCCATTACAATACGTCAGAGTATGAAGCTGTGTGGCGTCATATACATGCAATTTAGACATATCAGGCAAAATAATCAGGAACATTATGTACAATAAAAACAGATAGCAGCAAAAGGCATAGGTAGGGACTAGTCGGGTTAGATGTAGTTTCCCTTGATCCAGTGGATGAGGTTGGAGCTGAAGCGTAGGTAGGGTAGGACTTCCCTTAAGGAAGGTGAGAGTGAGTTCCAATTCTGAGCGGCTTTGACCTGGAAACTACTTCCACCTGTTTTTATGCGTTTGAATCTGGGCACTATGAGGAGGTTAGCTGTAGCTGTTCTAGAAGGGCGGTTGGAGGATTGTTTCATAAATCTGGATGTAAGGTATTGTGGTGCGGCTTGATGTAAGCATTTGTGAGTTAGGGAGACTGTTTTGAGGAAGATTTTGGCCCTCATTACGACCCTGGCGGAAATCGAAAAACGATGGCGGAAATGCAAGACCGCCATCGAATAGCGCTCGGTGCGATTATGACCCGTCACCGCAAAGTACGAAGCCATTAGCGACACCGTAGTGAACGCCAACGCTAACTGCACCAAGTACGCGCGCGCGCGCCATGCCAAACCGCAAAAACCACCATGGTGCAAGGGTACGCCAATTCCGACCCTAGCGGACATGTACCTAACGCCATCAAGCATGGCGGAATGTACCATACCGCCATGGTGAGAAGTACGGCATCGCGAACCAACCGTAAACGGCCCACTGAGTGCCTGTACACCGCTCCCTGCCCACAAAGTACAACTCCCCGTAGGTGCAATGAAGTCACAATGCAACCATTGAAATGTACAAGTCACCCATGCATGGCAACGAACAAAAGAAACACAAGAGGGGCCAATGGGAGCTGCAGGGCACAGATGGCACGAATACAGAAGCCATCCCAATGGACATGACCACAGTCCCCCACCAAGAAACGCACGCAAACACAGGCACCTGTGACCAGCAATATTCCGAGAATCACATCATTCCACCAGTCCACCTGGCTGACCGGCATCTGTTACACAAAACCCAATCCCCCGCCCCTGAGCATGACAACATTCAAACTGTCATATTGGCAGCCCCCATCCCTGACCTCACGGGCTTCGTAGGCAAACGCGCCCAGTACAGTACCACGCAACTAAACTCCGAAGCTGGAACCCAATGCAGATCTCCTCACAATACATCGCCCCCCAAATAGGCATATGCCACATCACTTGCAAAGAAGAACGCTACACGGGCCAAATCAGAATAGAAATTTAATGCACATCAAAATCACCAAGCCCATACAGCCATCAGGCCATGAACTCCAAAACACTTTTCACCATTGTGGGCTGCATCCGCAAGAAATGACCAGCCACTACTTGTGTGACGCCCTGTTCCCTCATGGTACACAGAGCCACATTCACGTACGAAAAGGCAACATGGAAGCGCACAGAACCGCAGGGCCGTCCCAATGGGGAGGCACTAGTCCAGCTGAAAGGCCGAAATGTTGCTCCGAGCCACCAGTACTGCGTAAGGGCATGTGGCCCATTGGCGATCGTCCCATAAGATCGTAATGCTGCTCCACTGATTAACACGAAGCAGCAGGTGTCGGGAGTAAAACCCATCTGCAGGAGTGACATACAGATGGCAGTGGCAAAAGGGGAGGAGATACCTGTCAACCAAAAGAAAAGAAAAAGAACAGAATGGCCATCAGAACTACATTCCAACAACTCACTTCAATGATCACACTAAATCCACAGCCATATGCATGCTAGCCCACTCCAAAGGATCATCACCACCCCAAAACCACTAGCGACTCATAACCATCTATATCGAGGTGCAAACACCATCACAAACGAGTGTACCTGTGCATGCGTCTGTCAAAACAGAATCCATCAGATGGGAATTTTGACGTGCATGGACACAAGTGTCTGAGTGCGCGTCGAGACAGGGAGGGCTCAACAAGGCCAGATAGACGATGGTCCCACTATGGCAGCCCTGCATCACATAGCGTAGGGGAGGCGGATAGATCCCAAGAAGCCCTGTACATGGCAAACTCTGTATCAAATCACCTGCCCATGCATCCATTCATCATTCCCTCATCCCGGGATCAAAACGCCTGAATAATTACTCACATAACATTAGAAACATCCATTGAGTCTGTGCGTTATGCAGCCTGCAAAATCCACAGTGCCCCAGCCCGTAATTCCAGTGTTGTGAAGTAACATGTATTTGGGAACGGCCGGCCTCATCGCCCACGTCGCTATTGCGCATCCCAAACTATTCATATCAATCATTGCATCCTCGCCATGGCCCCTGTCTCAAGGACATTGAACAATAGAACGTTATATTTGCAGTCAGACCTGTGGGCATCTCCTCGCCGCTAGCTGATAACCGAAAGCGCCGCCCTTCGAATTCCTCATTTGCAACATCACGGCGAAAAGGCATCTGTGGCCGCTTGAAATCACTAATTAATCCATCGAGTGCGGCTGTGTGTGAAAATGGCAACTGCCTTCACCCACAAATGGGACGCCCCGCCCGTCGTTGCAACTCGGTACAGTGATGCATGAGGGCCCACCGTTACTCGAGTACTACGTTCCACTGACCCTTCACAAGTCTGTTCGCGACTGCACAGATAGTATGTGAAACAATGGGACCACAGCAGAATGAACATGTCAACCAATGTTACACGGCCATCGGGTACAAATACATGATTGCAATAGCAAGATGCCATTCCCCGAATTGCAGCGTTGTGCGCGGGACGTGCTCGGCCAAAGGGGAGAGCAGTTTGCACAGGTGGAATGAATCACCACAGGTGGAGGCCATACAGCCTGAAAACACATAAATTGCACACCCAGTCTCCTCCCACAACCACACCGAAATGCTACCGGCAGGACTCGCGATGTTGGCCCTGGGGGACCTGATAGCACTGCAAGTACTCCAACTCCAAGAAGAAGACGAACACCAACTACAACCGGCCGCACGGTGGAGACGCAGGAGGAGGAGGAGGCCAAGGCAGGGCCAGCAAGGGCCGCCAGCACAGCCACTACCACCACGCAGGCAGCCCGCAATCCCACGCCTCCGAGCACATCCGTTCAACCTCACTGATGAGCAGATCCACATCCTCTACCGTCTGGACCGGGACACCATAGCCGCCATTGTGGACATGACACAGACTGACCTTGTCAGCATGATAGATAGCCCAAACGCCATCCCACCCCTACTGAAGGTGGTGTCTGTACTACACTTCCTGGCCACAGGCACCTACCAGCACACAGTCGGACAGTTGCATGGCATTTCTCAGCCACTGTTCTCACGGACACTATTGCAAGTGCTCGATGCCCTCCTGCAGCACGCAGACGACTACATCTCCCTACCACGCTCGGAGCAGGAAATTACGAACACAAAAGTGGGATTCCATGCACTTGCCGGCATACCGGGTTGCATTGGTGCCATCGACTGCACCCATGTGGAATTGGTCGTCCCACATGCCATGGAGGCCCAGTACCGCAACCGAAAACAATTTCATTCCCTGAATGTACAAATGGTGTGTGACTCCAACAGGATCATTACACATTGTTGTGCCCGATTCCCTGGATCAACCCATGATTCTATGGTCTTGAGGAACTCTACAATACCACGCTACATGGAGCGACACGCAGGGAACAGATCCTGGCTACTCGGTGAGTCTCATTACATGCATGATAATGTGGGCTATGTGATTCGGCAATGACCTGGCAGGAAGGGGGGGGGTGTGCGTACGTAGCAATGGCATTCCACATCATACGTTTCTCATCCACATACAGGGGATGCTGGATATCCACTGAAGAGATGGCTCCTCACACCAGTCCGGAACCCACGGGACCAGCATGAGGAGGACTACAACCATGCCCACTCACGTACCCGTGTAGTCATTGAACAGGCATTCGGCCTACTGAAGGGTCGTTTCCGCTGCCTCAGCAGGTCTGGCGGGGCACTCCTGTACCGCCATGAGAAGGTTGCAAAGATGGTCATGGCATGTGTCATGCTCCACAACATGTGCGTACGTAGAAATGTGCCCATGCCCCCTGACGCAGAACTGCATGCACCTGAAGATGGTCAGGATGAGGGTGGGGATGTGGCAGCACCTCAAGGAGTCGGCGAGGCACAGGAGGCCCGTGAAATTCGTCAGCATCTCATTGATGTATGCTTCTAGCACTCACGCCTGGTGGCTGATACATGGACACGGGACTCGTGGCACTGTGTGTGTCTGGGACATGCACAATATGGACTGTACGCCTATGATGGCCTAGTACACAAAGATCAATGTCCACACATCTCATTGGTTGATCGTGCACTGTTTATGGCATATGTGATATCATGTTGAACACCCTATCGACCCGCCACCCAAGTGAGCCCAACACACCCCCTCCACCCTCCTACCTCCCCCCCGAACACCAGTGTCCAAAGATGCTCATTGTCAGTGGGCAGTCGCTATTGCAAGCCCCCTCTGCGGGTATCAGGGGCACCCCTGCCTGTGGAGCGCAGGTTCCTCCCAGATCTACGTTGGGGGCTGCCCTGGACGGAACTTGCAACGGATGATGTCTCTGCCTGCTCACGTCCATGCATGTCCCTAAGGGTTTGTGAGAGCTCAGTGAGCACACGGCGCACTGCGGCTAGTTCGGCACATACGTCTTTGGACGTCTCATGCAGTTCCCCCCTCAGGCTCTCGGTGCTTCTCTCCATTTGGACTCTCAGGCTCTCGGTGCTACTCTCCATTTGGACTCTCAGGCTCTCGGTGCTACTCTCCATTTGTGCCCTAAGTGTCTCAGTTGATGTTTCTATGTCTGCCTTAGTGCCCCCACATTCATCGGCATGATCCTTGAGGAGCGTGGCCAGTTGCTGCTGTTGCACGATTAACTGGTCGAGCGACTGTTGCCTCTGCTGGGCCATGGCCATTTGCGGGGGTGTCACAGAGGGGCTGTTGTCCTCATGTTGCCTTGCCACAGGGCTTGTGGGGGATGGCCGGTTGTCGTCTTGTGGGTGCCCCTGCGTGGTATCCTCAGGTTGTACGGGATCGGACAGACAGGGGGATTGGGAGAGGTCATGGATGGATCTGACTTCGACATCCCCGTCTTCTGTGTCGGAGCATGCTGCCATCAATGGGGTGTCACCTATGGTGCTGCTGCCACCGGAGCCAGTGCCTTCTGTGGCATCCGTTGGGGGGACCTGTGGTGGTGGTGGTGTGGGCATGCTGGCTGCTGGGGTGCCTGTTGATGTTCCCTCCTGTGTGCTGCCACCTGATTTGTGCTGCTGCCGTGTCTTGATGCGTGCAGCTGAGGTGGAGGGTCTTTGGCCGTTGGTCTTGGCCCTCTTTGCAGGTGTGCTGGTAGGGGTGTCCTGGAGCTCGTCGTTTGGATCGGACCCTGTGGTGGAGTAAAGGAGGGCGAGGGTTATTGATGGGTCTGTGGGAATTGGAATGGCATTGTATCACATGCATTGGTGTGGTACCTGAGGGTGATTTGGGTCGGGGCCTTGGAGGTGGTTTCATTTGTGTGTGGAGTGAGGGTGCAGTTGTGTGGCAGCCTGCAGTTAGGGTGTGCCTGCTGCACGTGTAGTGCGTGTATTAGGGGTTTTTAATTATTTATGTATTTATTGTGGGTTTTAACGTGCGCTATCAGGCCGATGTGTGTGGACGTTCTCCTGGACATGTGTTTCTGTTGCACTATGTGGACGCATGGTACTTCACATGATTGGACATTGTGGATTTGGCATTGTTTTGTTAGGGCCACCTACCTGAATCTTCGGATGTCTGCACTCCTTTCTCCATCCCTCCGACTCCCTCTATGCTCTCCATTCCGATATTGGAGGCACAGATTTCTTCCCAGGGGGTCAACTTGATGGGTGATTCAGGACCTCCCCCGGTGGCTGTGGCAATGTTGCGGTTGGCAGAGAGTACGCTGCGGACGCGTATCCGCAGGTCGTCCCATCGCTTACGGCATTGCTGTGGGGTGCGGGGTGCGGTCCCCACCGCACTTACCCGCTGTGCCACCAGAGCCCATATGGCCTTCTTGTTCGCAAGTGCCGTCCTGGTCATTTGCGTGGAGAAGACGGCGGCGGCATTCTCCTGGAGGGTCTCTGTTAGCACGGTGAGTTCCTCACGGGAGAAGTGGACCTGCCGCTTGCGGTCGCACGCTTTCTTTGCTACTTTTCCCATTTTTCTTGGTTTCGCTAGGGTGGATGACGGGTTCGGGTGTGTCTCAGGGTAGTGTTTATAGTGGTTGTGTGGATTTCGTGGTTTTATGGGTGTACGGCGGGATGTTTCCCGTTCCGGGCCCATGTTTTAACTTCCGTTTCCGTATATTTCCGGTCACCGTACTTTCCGGTAGGCGCACACTGCGGTGTCCGCTGAGATGGGTGGCGGTATTGCACCTAGGGCGCCGTACGGCGGCGGTGTGGGCCGTTTTGGGGTCATTTCCGCCATCGCGGACTTTGCACTTCCGCCATGCCGTGGTGCTCGTGCCCGATGGGTCGGAATGGGCCGCACTTTGCTCCTTCGTGCAATGGCGGAAACGCTAGTTACGCTGTGGCGGTCCGGTCAGTCACTTTCCGCCAGGGTCGTAATGAGGGCCTTTGTCTTTTGTGGAAAGCCAATTGACCGATCTTCTCAGATCAGATATGTGGGATTTCTTGGGAATATTTAGGGATGCTCTCAGGGCATTGTTTTGTAAGATACTAATCTTATTAGTGATGTATCTATTGCTCCCTGCATATAAGGCATTGCAGTAGTCTAATTTCGATAGTATAAGGACTCTTGCTAGGGGAATACAGTTGTTAAGTGAAAGGAAGGGCTTAGCTGCTCTGATTAGCTTGCAAGTATAGGCCGTAGCTGAAGCCATGGAGTTGACTTGTTTTTTAAAGGTGAGAGTAGAATCTAAGTAGAATCCAAGGGTTTTGACTTCCTTGGCTGCTGTGATATTCTTATTGTCAATTATGAAATTCGAGTAGAGGTGGCCCAGTTTGTTAAGGTTAGCCGTGGTGCCGACAATAAGGAGTTCCGTTTTGTCATCATTCAGGCATAGACCATGAGAAGCCATCCATGCCTGGATGATGAGATACACTCTTTTCACAAAGGCCAAATCCTTGTTGTAGTCTCCCGTCAGCGGGATGAGGATCTGTGTATCATCTGCATAGTTCGTGTAGGCGATACCCAGGCCATCTAGATCATCAAAAAGGGGCTTTGTGAAGATATTGTACAGGGTGGGTGAGACGCAGGAACCCTGAGGAACACCGCAAGTAATGGGTATTGGGTCGGCAGCTGCAGAGGGTGAGAAGACCTGCATCGTTCTGTTGTTGAGGAGTCTAAGTGATGGCAGAGAGTCTTGTGGTCGACCAAATCGATCGTCGCTGAGAGGTCAAGTAGCAGTAAGAGTGTTGTTTTACTGTTATCTCTTAGGGTGTCTATTTGTGCTTTAAGGTCGATCAGTGCGGTTTCCGTTCCGTGTTGTGGTCTAAAGCCTGATTGGCGTACTCCTAGAAGGTGGTTATGTTCCAGGTATTGTTGTATTTGTAGATATGCCACTTTGTCTAGAATTTTCAACAGGAACGGAACTGTAGTAATGGGGCGATAGTTAGTAGGTATGGCTGGGTCAAGTGTTCGTTTTTTTAGAAGTGGGAGGACCCACGACTGTTTCAAGTTGTCGGGGATGATGCCAGTATAGAAGGAAGCATTTATGAGCTTGGTGATGAATGGGGAAAGGTCCCGTGCCGCATCTTTTATGATTTGTGCTGGACAGGGGTCTCCATGGCAGTTGGACGGTTTGAGAGTTAAGATAACTTTTTCAACTTCTAAAGTGGATACTTTCTTGAAGTTGAAGCGGGGTGTAGATGGCATAGGATGGGCGGGAGGTGAAGGGGTTGGGATCGTAGAAGTGATGATTGTATTAGGTTTTTAGGCCAGGAGGAGAGAGTCTTTTTTGTTGTTGATTTTCACTTGAAGGGTTATCTTGTTAGCTAGGGCGCTCTGAATGCTTGTGCACCAGTTTTAGACTTAGAGGCAGGTGTCGGGGGCTAGAATAGGTGTTTCTATTTCTTTCAGAATGGTAAACAGTTCTTTGGTATTAGAGTTAGCTTGGGAGATGCGAAGGTTGTAGGATTCTTGGTTTGCTAGGATTATTTCTTTTTTGTACAGTGAGGCTAATTTAGTGAGGTTATTTTTTTGGTATTGGATGGATCCAGTCTCCAAATTTGTTCACATTTGCGTTTCTCTAATCTAATAGCTTTTTGGTGGGGAGAGAACCAAGTATTCACATGTTTCTTCTGTTTGCACTTTCTGATTTTCAGCGGTGCAATAGTATCAAGAGCTGATAGCATTACTTTGTTGTACTCTTCAATCAGTGTGAAAGGGTCTGTAAGGGCAGGGAGAGAATTGAGAGTAGGAAGGATTAAAGGAATGAGTTTGTCGGCTGTAATGTTCTTTTTGACTCTAGTGGGGATGGCGGGAGCTTTACTGTCGACAGGTTGGGGGGGATGTGGCTTCTAAGAAGAAGGAAATCATATGGTGGTCGGACCAGGGCACAGGTATTATAGAGGTAATGGAGGTCTGGCAGTTATGCTCCGCTATCCAATCAAGGGTTCTACCTTTGGAGTGGGTGGCGCCAGGTACCTTTTGGGTAAACCCTAGTTCCTCAAGGGAATCATTAATCAACGAGGCGTTAGGATCCGTAGGCTCTTTGAAGCCTAGCTTAAGGTGTCCTAGGAGAAGGCAAGGAGTGGCATTTTTAAGGTTATTAGATAAGATATTGGTGATATCTTCTTCAAAGGATCCTAGAGGACCTGGGGGTCTGTAGATGAGGTGGAAGGATATGGTCTAAGTATCCGAAATAGTCAGTTTGGCAGTCAGGGCTTCGCAGGAGTCAACATTAGGTGGAGGTGTAAGTCTTAATGCTAGGCAGGTTTTGGCAATTATGGCGAGGCCGCCACCTCGGGATGAGGTGCGGTCTGTTCTTAAGAGGGTGTAGTCCTCAGGGATGGCTAGCATAATCGCTGGGCCAGCTGCTGAATGGAGCCAAGCTTCAGTGATGGCGAGGAGGTCAATTCTTTCAGCTAGTAGTAGGTCGGCTATTTCTGTGGCGTGTGCCTCCATGGAACGGGCATTTATTAAGGCTCCTCTTAAACCAATTTGTGTGGCCACAGTTGGAGGTGTTTAGGAGCTGTGGTAGTTTCTCGGGGGAATGGTAGGGCCTCGAGTGAGACGGCTGTTGAGCTTGAGTAGATGCTGGGTGTTGGTGATTTTTATGTTGCAAGGTTGTGGTGATGGCCTGAAGGTCTTTTAGGTTTCGGGGAACATTATTGGAAATAGGATGAAGTGATTTGGCTGGAGGTTCATACATTCTGGGTAGTCTAGCACAGAGTTTCAGGTTTCACTGGGAAAGGTTACATGGCCGTGTGACCAAATTGTAGTGGTTAGTGGGTATGTTAAAGGTGGTCGCGTGCACTGGTGGAAGCAGAGTATGTAACATAGTAAGTTCTAGTGTGTTAAATAAGTATAGGATAGTCCTCAGTAGGATGGTGCAGATCGCGGGCAAATATATGGTTTGTAAGTGGGTATTTAGCTACTGACGTGTGGGTACCATATAGAGTTGGTAGAATAAAGCAACAGGGGTCAAGCTGGATGGGGTCGCTAGATTCAGGATATGCACTAAAGACGCGAATAGAGAGAGCACAAATGACTAGGGCTGTACTGGCGCAATGGCTGAACTTCAAGTAGCGGAGAGGGCAGCAAGTCACCAAAGGCACAGGCAGAGATATCAACAGGTATACATAGCTAGGAACAGTAATACTTATGTGCGATGTAAGCATGGGCCGTTAGGATCAGCATGAGTGCTAAGGGGTGGGCGCAATGCTAGTTAGCAGTGCATAGGCAGCAAGATCAACAGAAGGTTCAGGCAAAGAGGTCTGTACGGCTAGTTGTCAGTACACCGGTAGCAATATTAACAATAGGTTCAGGCAGTAGGATCAACAGAGCTAGTTAACAGAGCAGAGGCAGCAATAACAACAAAAGTTCAGGTAGCAAATCAACAGAAGCATAAATGCCTAAGAGCAATGGAGCTAGGTGTAACATCGACATATGCCATAGGATCAACTTAGGTGCTGGGGGGTGGGCGCAATGCTAGTTAACAATGCACAGGCGGAAGAATCAATAAAAGGTGCAGGCAAACAGGTTAGCACAGCTGATTAGCAGTGCACAGGCAAAATTGGGAAGATTCAGGCAGTAAGATTTACAAAACGGGTTAACAGAGCATGGGCAACAGTATCAACAAAGGTTCAGGCAGCAAATCAGCAGGAGCAAAACGCCTAAGAGTAGTGGAACTAGATACAGTATATACAAAGTCAGTTAGGATCGGCATGGGTATTGGGGAGAATGCTGGACGAACAACAAAGTCAGTAATGGTACAGGAGGTAAGCAGGTACTAGCTAATATAACATAGGCAGAGATAGCTGGGGACATTCGTTGTGTACACGGCAGTTAAGATCACAAGTATTGGGCACTAGCACAGTCTGTGCGATAACCTAGGGCTATGGCACAGAGTAACTGCATCCAAGTCTTTGCGGATATTAGGTAGAGCTGAAGCCTATGCCGAGTAGGAGCATATATGGTCACAGAGTTCTTGGCGAAAGCAACGAGTGAGTGAATGTTTGTTAAGGGATTCCAATTAATTTGCTAAACAAGCGAGTGGCGGTGTCTGCGTATTTTCAGGCGGAGTAGTGTCCTTCAAAGGGCTGTCAGGCAGCGTTACTACAGACTGCGTAGTTTGAGGAAATGTACATACGATATGGAATACAAAATATATCGGGTAGGCTAGTAGTCTGATATAGTCTGGGAGCAATCAAGCCTACTGTTGTAGTTGAGACAGGGCAAATCTTACCGTATAGGTGACGGTCATTGGGGCCAGACGGCGCACGACAGGCGTGTAAAATTGGATTTGTAAAAAGGGCTGATGGCCAATAGGTAAGGAGGATGAGGGTAAGTACACTAAATCAAAACAGAACCATCAGGCACAAATGCAGGCGGCCATTTTGAAATGGCTTTTTCCTCATGGTGGGAGATCTTGGAGAATATCAGTGCAGTTGGTTATGGAGATGTCTGCACACTGTAAAGGGCCTCCTGAGGGGTGCAAAATGAAGTATATGGTAGCCAGTAAATTTAGATTCTATTTACTGGAATCGGGCATCGCTCCTCGTGAAGCGGCACAGATAGGTGGGCATCTAGGTAGAGATCCACGTGCATATCTAATGCACTTTCCGGCGGTCCACTGCTCCTGCAGTGGTGGGGGAGCTCCAGCTCCTGCTGATGAAGGCAATGCTGTGTGGCCTCCAGGCTCACGACAGGCATTGTGCCTTTGTGAGTGCCTTAGTGTGGACCGGCTCTCGAGCCTGCCGGCTCACAATTGGATGTGTAAAAAGGGCTGATGGCCAATAGGCAAGGAGTGTGAGCCTAGGTACACTAAATCAAAACAGAACCATCAGGTACAAATGCAGGTGGCCATTTTAAAATGGCTTTTTCCTTGTGGTGGGAGATCTTAGAGCATAGCAGTGCAGTTGGTTATGGAGCTGTCTGCACACTGTAAAGGGCATCCGGACGGGTGCAAAATGAAGTAGATGGTAGCCAGTACATTTAGATTCTATTTACTGGAATCGGGCATCGCTCCTCGTGAAGTGGCACAGATAGGCGGGCAGCCAGGTAGAGATCCACGTGCATATCTAATGCGCTTTCTGGCAGTCCACTGCCCCTGCAGTGGAGGGGGAGCTCCAGCTTCTGCTGATGAATGAATGAATCCTTTTTGTGCATGCTCTGTACTATCTCTGAGTCTCCTCATGTGACTTATCAGTGCCCCCAACAACCAGTCTGGGTTTGAAATTCAGCCAAGAGGCAGATTAAGTCAGTTGTGATGCAGACAGGAAGTGCCAGGTGATCCTCTATATTGTGGATGCTAAAGGGATATATCTCCATATTGTGGGTGCTTGGACGGAGAAGGATGATCTCCCCCTATTCTTGTCGATTTGACAGAAGGAGAGCTGTGCCTGATCTCAGGTTTCTGTTGGGTCTGTAGGGGGTGAGCTTGTGTTCTAGATATTCTGGGCCTGTGCTGTGCAGAGCATGGTGGGTGATGTACATAGCCTTGAAGGTGGACCGTCTCCCGACTGGGAGCCAGTGCAAGACATGGAGGGCGGGTGTGATGTGCTCTCTGGGGCCTAAGGCCAGGAGGAGCCTGGCTGCAGTGTTTTCGACCCATTGGAGTTTTCAGAGTTGAGATGTAGGGGGCGCCCAGGTAAAGGGTGTTGGCATAGTCTAGGTGAGCAAGAACGATAGTCGTGATTGCATTACTCTGTCAAGGAATGTGAGGTAAGGGAAGATACATTGAAGAATGTATAGGTGTAGACAGCAGGATTTTGACACAGAGTTGATGTGATTGTGTCAGATCCGCGTCAATTGTCCATCAAGGTTGTGTTGGAGGTGGGGCCCTAGGGAGGACGGCCAAGGGGGTGGCATGACATTCCCAAGAAGAACTTCAGTTTGGCACAGACGCAACCGTTGTCTGAGAAAGCAAGTTGGTTTTCACCAGGATGGACTTATATGGCAGGGTAGCGCCGCAGGATAGAGTGTCTAGATGGGATCCCAAGAACAGAAAGTGCTGGGAAGGGGCTAAGCAGGACTTTGCATAGTTGACAGAGAATCCTAGGGAGGATTAACATTTGTAGTTTGTGTGTCAGAGGGCAGGATCGAGAGTGGGGGCTCTATCCAGCCAGTTGTCGAAGTACATGCAAATGTGGATCCCAGAACAGGTGAGCCGCTGCCAGAGCGAGATATTTGGTGAACACCCTCAGTGTAAACTTAAGGCCGAAGGGTAATACCTTGAACTGATAATGCTGCACCTCCATGTTATGAACCTTCTGTGGAATCGATGAATGGGAACATGAAAATACACATCTTCTGAGTTCAGAGAGGACAGGAAATCCCCTTCCTGTAGTTGGCTTAGGATGTACTGTAGTTTAACCATCTGGAGGCTTTGAGACCAAATTAACTTGTTGAGTGGGTGTAGGTCCAATATTGGCCTAGAGCTGTTTAATTTCTTTCGTATGAGAAAGCATCTCGAGAAAGTATCGCTGGTTGACCTTCTTGATTGCTCCTTTTGCAAGGAGAGACTAAAGCTTGCGCTGTAGTAACAGAAGGATATTTTCCACTTTTTGGAGGAACCTTGGTTGGCAGATCAATGAACTTGTGTCCGTGCCAAATCAACAAGGGCACCCATTTGTCGTTGGTGATGATGAGCCACTGGTCGATGAAATTGGAGAGACGGCCCGCCCACCGGGTTGTGGATGTGGAAGTGCAAAATAGAGACTTGGTCAGGTCTGTTTGGAAGATTGGCCACAGCTTTGAGAAAAACCGCAGCACCGCTGGCTGCCACTGTAGGCTAGGTACTTCCCGCTCTAGGTACATATTGGAAAGGTACAACTTACCGATAGGAGGGCCTATATATAGTTGCAGGATATTTGGAGGCAAAGCATGACCTTCCGGAACAAAAGGACTGACATTGTTGCTGAAATATGCCTAGAGAGCGAGCTGTGTCAGTATCGCCTTTGATGGCCTGGAGAGACATTGACCTTGACATCTTCACTCTTACTGAGACGTGGTTCAATGCCAGCTCAGTCACTGCTTTTGACTCCTTTCTCCCCGAAGGCTACAAGATCATTTCCAATTCCCTCCCTAACCGTGCTGGCAGTGGGGTTGCCTTAATTTTCCGAGTGGGTCCCTTCTTCCCTCATACCCACCCAGCCTTACTCCTCCTGTGAGAGCCTGGTGTGCAAGTTGGTCATCTCTCCCTCCTCCTCTCTGACCATTGCCACTATCTACAGGCCCCCTGGTTCTACCACCCTATTTCTCGCTGAATGGGCCAATTTTTGCTCCTCTCTCCTCTCAACCACCTCTAAACTCCTTCTCTTAAGCGATTTCAACATGACCCCCTCTCCCCCAGCCATGCCAACCTTGTTCACAAACATCTGTCCGATAAAACGAATGTGTCAGCCCCTGCCTTCGATTCCACCTTCATCCCCTTCTCCCCCCACCCCAGACTCTACCTATGATTCTGTTCTCAGCAACCTCCATCTGGCCATTGCTAACACTTTGGACATTCTTGGCCGAGTCACGAGGATCTGCCTGAAACCTGCCTCTAAGCATAAAACCTGATACGACTCTGAACTTGCAGCTCTGAAACGAAAGTGCAGAGCTTTGGAATGGAAGTGGCAGTCCTCTGGCTCACCCTCGGACAAACTGGCCTGTCGCCAGCTCCAAAGACAATACAGACTTTCCATCCATGCCAAGAAAAGGGCCCACATCAGACGAAGGGCTCTGGTGCATCCAACAACTCGGCTGAACTCTGCAGGGAACTAGAAAACCCATTTGCAGTCTCCTCCTCACCCCTCCCAAGCCTTCTGCAACCCATTGCCCACAGACTTCACTACTAAAACTCAGGACATCCTGAGCACCCTTGCGTTCCTGTCCCCCGACCCCTCCTCTGCTCCTTTGCCCCCTATGGCCTCCCGCCCTCCTCTTTCTCCTCCTCCTCCTCCTCCTCCTCCACCACTGCTAGAACCTGATGAGGTTGCCAGAGTTGCCCGCTCCGTGAAAGTCTCCTCCAAACAGGTTTCCCCCTGCTCCTCTAGAACCATTAAGGACAACATTGGCTTGCTTGCCCCTGCACTTCCTGAATTCTGCAACCACTCCTTTGCAACTGGATCGTTCCCCTTCTCCCTCAAGCACTCCATTGTGCACCCTTCAGCAGACCTCACCTGCCCAACCAACTACCGCCCTATCTCTATCACCTCCTTCCTCGGGAAACTCCTATAGGAACTGGCCTTCCCTTCCCCCTTCTCAGTTCTCATGCTGAACACATTGATGGTCTCCACAACCATCAATCTTGATTTCGGAGCATCCAGAGGCGTGGAAACTGCTCTCCTGAACACCCGTGAAGAACTGCTTGCATCTCTGCACTCTTAATTCTCCAGCTGTCCTCATCCTACTTGATCTCTCCTTTCCCTTTGACAGGTCAACCATTCCATCCTCATAAAATAGCTCTGGGATACCCTGGGCATCTCGGAGCGTGCCCTGGACTGGCTGATCTTCCTAAGTGACTGTCCATCCCAGGTTATTCTGGGTACCTTCTCCTCCCCTACCTCTTTCTCCGGCAGTGCTGTCCCCCAGGGCTCCAACCTCTCCCCTTGGCTCTTTGACACTTATCTTGCCTTATTGGCACTCCTCATTTTCACCTTCACCTCTAACTTCCAGTGTTATGCAGATGACTCTCAACTTTTCTTCAAACTCCCCACTGACCCTCTTACTTGTTCCATCATCCCGGATTGCCTATCTGCCATCCAGTCCTGGTGCACTTCCAACAATCTCTGCCTCAATGTCAGCAAGACTGAGATCCTTCCTATTGGGACCCCTGCTCCCTCTTTTTTCCCCTCACTCTGGCCATCCGCTATGGGCTCTCCCCCTTCTTCATCTGAATCCAAAAGCCTTGGCGTCATCTTCGACTCCTCTCTCTCTCTCATTCCTCCATCACATTCAGGACATTGCCAAGAAGTCCCACTTTCAGCTCTTCCTTCTCAAAGGAATTCTCCCTTTTCTCACTTTACCCCAGAAGCTCAATGATACCGAGCTCTGGTTCTCTCTAGGCTTGACTACTGCAATAGCCTTCTCTTGAAACTGCCCTCTTCCTCTCTGTGACCTCTCCAGCTAATCCAGAATAGGGCAGCAGGACTTATTCTTGTCCTCAAGCACAGGGTCCGCATCTCTCCTGCCCTAAAAACCCTTCACTGGCTCGTGGTTGCTTTAAGGATTAAATTCAAATCCCTCTGCATCATCCATAAGGCAGTCTGGGGCCAGGGTCCACGCTATCTACCACTTGCTCTTACTAAATACTCTCCCTCTTGACCTCTACGTTCCTCTGGTACCAACTCTCTGTGTGTAAAGCGTTTCGCAAAACAGAGGGCCGGAGGCGGATCTCTTTTTTCAGCTGGCTCCCTCTTATGGAACAGCCTCCCCCTACCTCTTTGGGAGTGAGTCAGACCTCCTCAAATTCCGGAAACTCCTCAAGACTTAACTGTTCACCTCCTCCTTCCCTTCCTCCCTCCTCTGCTAATCCCACAGTCACTGTGATTGGTGACCAGGGCCCTTATGTGTCCTCTGGACCCTGGCCTTCCACACCCAAGCACCTCAGCCTCTGCCTACAAACAGCACTTTCCTTGTATTCACTAGCCTACGCCACTGTAGGCCTGCACTTACCTACTTCTCCAGCATGGGGTCTGGCATGGATTCACATGCTCATAAATATTCCCCCTCGTCAGGCTGGGAATCCTCAGTAAAAGAAAAAACTGTTTCAATTACAAACTGTCTTTCTCCTTTAAACCAATCACTGTCCTCTGGGTCATACTGCCCCCATCCAATGACAGTCCTCTCCTGAAGCCCCTCCCCTGGCAGCCATTTTCAGATTTTTACTGCACGGTTCAGTGTTGGAGTCCTCGAGTTTACTCTGTAGTCTACTTCTACATTTTTTTGTGTTTTCGACAGAAATAGATTCTATTTTTGTTTTGAAAGAACCTGTGTGCTCTCTTCTCCATCTTCCGACACTGGGATCCGTTGTCAATGAATTTGGCGCCTCTCAAGGGCGAAGATCATCGAAAATTCCAGAAGGCTGCTAGGCCTATTTCGCGCCCTCTGACCATGACAGAGGAGAAGGATGGAAGATCCCTCTTCAAACTCTACTCCAAGTGCGGGCTACGGAATGTGTTTGTTGAGGACAAGCACCTGCAATGCCTCTACTGCCTGCATCCAGACCACAAGGAAGGGGAGTGCAAGATATGCCTCGGGTTCTCCAAGAAGACGACGAAGGATAGGCACAGTAGACTGACGGCGTGGCTGAAAGCCAAGGTCTCTACCCTGTGCTCCGAGCAGGGTCATGCCTCACTCATTAATGGCCGGTCCGAGGAGCGGCCGTCCAAATCCTTTGAGGGCGCCTCATCCATGTGGGCCCAAGATAAGGCCAAGAACTGCAAGTCCGAGTCCACCGGGTTTGCAGCCGAAGCGGGTCCCAAGGTGGACAGGGCGCGATCAACATCACCCTCCGCCTCCATTGCCAGCTGGCAATCGAGTTTCTGCTCGAAAAGGAAATCATCCAACCCGGCTAAACTGCGGGAGAAGCCTGAGAAGCCGCGGACGGAGGAGAAGAATGCCAAACTGCCCAAGAAGGCCCAATTGGCACTGGATAAGACTTTGTCGACGATGGAGTTGGTGGTGGCTGCTCTCACGACGGCTAAGGGGGCTGCCCCTGTGAAGGTAGCCCCCACAGTGCAGAAGGTATCCCTGCACCTTAGGTGCAGAACCGCTGCAGTGGCTTTGGCAAAGTCTGCTGGCACACCGGAAAAGGGAACACTGGCTCAGTACCCAGTTCCATCCCCTCAGGGGTGGGCGAGGAGGCCCTGAAACAGCCCTCCCACACTGTGGCCCAAGCCATGGAGGTCTCGTCCACAGACGACGAGGACCTGGAGTCCTTGCACACTGTCCACGAGTACGAGGAAAAGGAGGACAGCGACGACAGTGCAGGACCTACTGTTTCGATCCTGCTAGCTCAGCCAAGGGATGTGTCTCTGGACATCCTGTCGACCCTCCACACCTTGGTGTCAGAGATCCAGTAGAGGATGCCACCAGGCCGGTACCAATGGTCCCCCATGCCCTTGATCAGCCACCAGCGAAGAAGAGGAAGTGTCATCCATCGCCCCCATATCAGCCTTCACATCCGCGTCAGGCTCCCTCTCCCCCAGCAGACCCAGATACGGTTGCAGGGACGGATAAGGCCACGGCGGATGATGACGAGGATACCGTTGCAGAGGGCGGCAGGTCTGCATTTGTATACGCCACCTAGGGCTTCCCCACCGGATGAGGTGGGATCGTTCCATTCAATGATAGCCAGAGCCTCCGAGCTATTCCAGCTTGTGCCCGAAGGAACCAGGAAGGAGGGTTTCTTGTACCAGAGGCGCGAGGCCAAGAGGAAGACAGTCATGGCAGTACCCCTTCTGAACGACGAATAGGACGACGGCCCGTTCCCTGGGCACCCTCCAGCAGCACTGCTGTTCTTTTCGCTCCTCCAGACAAAAGTCGAGCAGGTCTTACAAAGGTTTCTCCTCATCATACCGTCAGTCTTCCAGATCCATGACTCGGGAAGCCTACAGAGGCCGTTTCCAGGCCTACGGTAGCGGGGACAGCATCACTGTTGCCATAGGCCAGGACGCTAGCGCCAAAGCAAGCCTGAACTGACCAGGATGTCAGGCCCCCACCCATGCACCCCAGTGAGAGGCCGGCTGACGAATTTCATCAGCCTGTGGTAAAAAGATCACCACCGACAGATGGGTGCAGGACGCTCTCGCCCAAGGACATGCCCTGGAGTTTCAGCACAGGTGTTCGGATCCCTCCGGTGACCCGTCAGGGGCAGCACATCCCTCAGCTCCTAGAGGACGTACGGGCCATGCTGCAAAAAGGGGCGATAGAGCTAGCCTCCCAGCGACTCTCGGGCTCCGGAGTCGATTCCAGACACCTTTTGGTCATAAAGAAGACTGGGCTGGAGGCCCATTCTAGACCTACGACGTTTGAACAAATACCTCAAGTCCCACAAATTCAGGATGGTCACGTGCAACGCTTGCTCTGCCAACTGGAAAAAGGAGACTTCTTGACTTCGCTGGACCTGGAGGATGCCTACTTCCATGTCCCCGTTCAGAGGAAACATTGAATGTTTCTACGCTTCGTAGTGCAAGGACAGCAGTACCAGTTCAAGGCCCTACCTTTCGGCTCGAAGTCGGTCCCCAGAGTGTTCACAAAGTGCCTGGCACCAGTGGTGGCCCATCTACGCCTACAGGGCATACACGTATACCGAAACCTGGATGGCTGGCTGATTCGCGCACCACTCGCAGGAGCTGGCCCAAGGAAACACGGAGACGACTGCCTGGCTACTAAGAAATCTGGGATTTTCCGTCAACTATCCAAAATCCTGCTTGACGCCATTGCAGAACACGCTGTTACTAGGTGCCTGACTCAATACGGTGTCTTGCCTGGGGTCTCCCTCGGAGGAGAGGATAGCAGCCATTCTGGGGAAGGTGCAGTATCTGTCGTCGATGAGGACGGCCACGGTGTGAGCCATCAAGTCGTTGCTGGGCCTTATGTTGTCCTGCATCTACCTCGTCTGGCTCTTCAGGTTACAGATGCAGCCCCTCCCGGAATTCCGATAGTATGGTGGTGCGTTCGCTCCAACATTGCCCAAGGCACGGGATTCCAGAACCTGCCATACCAGGAAACGGTCACCACGGATGCCTCCCTAGACGGAAGGGGAGTGCACACCGGACGGCTTTACGCCAATGGCCTGTGGTTTCCAGAGGAGAAGGATCTTCATGTCAACATCCTGGAGCTACGGGCAGTGTTCTGGGCCCTCAAGTCGCTCCTCCTGTCCCTGTAAGGCAAGGTGGTAAGGATCTTCACGGGCAACACCACCACAATGTTTTACATCAGGAAACAAGGGGGCACTCGATCCTCAGCACTCACCAAGGAGGTGCAGGACTTGTGGCATTGGGCCGTCGGACATGGGATGTTCCTCATCCCTCTTCACCTGGCGGGTGTCAAGAACACCATTGCAGACTCCCTCAGCAGGGAACAGCGCTCCTGCCATGAGTGGGAGCTTTGTCAGGATCAGGTTGACCGCCTGTTCGCCGAGTGCGGCCTGCCCCAGATAGATCTGTTTACGAAGGTGACGAACTCCAAGTGCAAGAAGTTTGCCAGCAGGTTACACCATCCGCAGAGACTCGAGCACGCGTTCTCCTTTCTGTGGGAAGGCAGATTTGGTATCCGGACCTAATCAGTCTGTCAGCGTTGCCCCCAGTAGTTCAGGATCTTCTTACCAGGGAAGGAGGCGCAATCATGCATCACGACCTAGGATCGCTGAACTATTATGCAGCCTCGTCTACTTTAAAGTGCTAGGGTCACAATTGGAAGCGTTTCGCTAAGTGGTGCCGGTCGGAGAAGATTCCCCCGCAGAGGGTCACGGCCCCGCACATTCTTCCATACTTTCTCTCCTTGTCCCGGGACGGCCTGGCACACGCTCCTATCAAGGTGCATCTGGTGGCACTGCAACAGGTCTCCAGGTAGATCTTCACTGTGGACTCATCATCTCGTCAAGGAGTTCCTCAAAGGACCTTTTCGATCTTACCCGCTGGTGAAGGCTCCTGCCCCGGCATGGGAACTCAACGTGGTTCTGACGAGGCTCATGGGGGGGCCCCTTTGAGCCTATGCATCAGGCTCCTCTCAAGTTCCTCTCGTGGAAAACGGCTTTCTTTGTGGCCATCACCTCTGCCAGGAGGGTGGGTGAGATCCAGGCCCTATCCTGCAAGCAACCACACCTGACTTTCCATGAATCAAGGGTGGTGCTGGGCACACACCCCTCTTTCATGCCGAAGGTTCCGTCGGAATTCCACCGCAACAAGCCTTTGGTGTTACCTGTTTTTTCCCCCGAAACCTTTGTCACTGGCTGAAAGGGCCTTGCACTTGCTGGACGTTGCTCGTGCCTTAAAGTTCGACGTGACACGCACAAAGAGGTTTCGGAAGACTTCACGACGGTTCGGGAACTTTTGTCCTGTGGCCCATGGGATGGCCTTGTCCAAGGCTTCCATCTCAAGGTGGCTCTCTGGCTGCATCATGCCTTGTCATTGGTTGGCGTACCGACCGCTACCGGGCCATCCGAGAGCCCACTCACCAGAGCGATCGATGCGTTCCTGTCTGCTGTGCTCCTTCTGTACATCTGCAGGGCTGCTACGTGGAGGTCCACACACCCCTTCACAAAGTTCTACTGCGTCGACAAGGATTCCAGGAAGAAGTCCAGAGTCGGCCAAACAGTGCTAAGTAACCAGTTCGCTTGAGGCGAGTCTGTTCCAGAGCTAAGAGTAATCGCTTCTGTTGAGCCTTGCCACCTCCTGTAGTTGTGTAATGTTGTATGGCTATGTATTCGTTATTCATGAGCATGTGAATCCATGCCAGACCTAATGCTGGAGAAGGAACAAGTTACTTACATGTAACTATTGTTCTACAGCATGGGTCTGGCATGGATTCCCATGCGAACCCTCCCACCGTCCCCTCTACGGCTCTTCTGGTCATACTGCTACTTTCTGTGCTTACCAAATCTGAAGATGGCTGCCAGAGGAGGGACTTAGGGAGAGGACTCTCATTGGATGGGGGCAGTATGACCCAGAGTACAGTGATTGGTTTAAAGGAGAAAGACAGTTTGAAAGTGAAACTTTTTTTTCATTTACAGAGGATTCCCATCCTGATGGGGAATATTCATGAGCATGGGAATCCATTCCTGACCCATGTAGAACAATAGTTATAGGTAAGTATATTTTTCCTTACTGTAGCTCAACGCTCCCTAGCACTTACTACACTGAGCACTTACATATGCTGCTCACCCACGAGCCCAGGCACCTCCGCACTTACCCTCCACTCCCTCTTCCCTCCTCTCTCTCTGCACATGGACTCTATGAATGCTCAAAAGACCTAGTAAATCCATCTTAATCCTCCAGTGTTTGAATTGTTATAATCCCATGCTCCCTCCCTGTTGCTCTGTGGGCCCTTTGAAGCATAATTTACTTGTTGTATAAGCGCCTAACAAATGCACAATAAATAAATAAACGTTCCTACCGAAAAGGTAATCCCCGTCAAAGGGCATATCAATGACCTTTACTTGCACCAAATTGGTTGCTTTCAGCTACCCTTATAAAGGGGAGTAGAGTCAACGGCTACCCAGGCCAAAGGCGTGACAGGGGGTCACAATACTCCTTGCAGGAGAGCTAGGAGAGTACTAGCTCGAAAAAGAGATCACCATAAGCTACAAAAAACAGGAAGGTTAATTTTAACAAGAAGACATATTTACAGAATTCTTTATGTGCCGTGGTTAAGTAAGATGGGCGTGCCACCGCCATGTACCAAATTGTCATTTTTGACCCCCTTCCAATTAGATTCTGGCATCTGACTTCCACAGACTGCCCCCCCCCAGCCGTAATATTCAACAACTGGGAAAACAAGACCACCGCCATGGCGTCAACTTACTTGCACATGGTAGGTCGACTCCTTGCAGCTCTACTTTCATTATCTGGCAATTATTGCATCACCGTATCTAAATGCGTTCTCCATTCTTAAACTATAGGATGACGCCCATCTCACTTAACCAAGTCCGACCACGACTCTATGTCCTGAAGACAGTTCGGTACAACTTTGCAGCGCTGCTCCATTTCATCCAGCCACTGTCCTTTGCCATCAACCTACCGAACCAGAAACACCAATTAATGTGTCGACAATGTTAATGTATTGTGAATGTAAACAATACATGGAATAGTTTGTCACTATTTATTACTAACCAACCGATATGCAGACTATAAATGTACTTCAGTATACATATATTATGTGCCACGGCACATAAAGAATTCTGTAAATATGCCTTCTTGTTAAAATAAACCTTCCTGTTTTTTGTACCTTACGGTGATCTCTTTTTCGAGCTAGTACTCTCCTAGCTCTCCTGCAAGGAGTATTGTGGCCCCCCCTATCACGCCTTTGGCCTGGGTAGCCGTTGACTCTACTCCCCTTTATCTCTGTACCTCTCAACCCTCTAGAGTCAGGCCCCCAAAAAAAGAGGGTTCTGCTCATTTTTTCTTCCTTTCCTTTTCAGCCACCCTTGACAGCATATGACGGCACCATTCCTATCTGAGAGAAGTTAGTGTCCGCAATATCAACTACACCAGAGATTGCATGTTCTGAGGCTGCTTCCCCTTCCTCAAGGAGCTAGAAGGCTTCTTCCTTCTTGTGAACTGGCAAGATATCCAGGAGGGATCCAATCTTATGCCATAACTGTCATAGCAGGACAGGATCGCCATGGAGATGGCCGCTTCGATCGATTTAGCTAAAATGGATATAATAACTTTCCAAAAGGTGTCAAGTTGTTTCCCCTCCTTATTGGGTGGAACCATACATGAATGATTGGTTAGCGGAGTGCTTACAAGACACAGCAGATACTCAGAATTCGAGCTAGGCTGTGTATGGAGACACTTAGGAGCTGTACCGAGTGCCTTAAATATTTCTTTTCAATTGGGTCTCTCTTTGGCAAGACTGTGAAGGGGTTTGTCATTGTCAGAAGACCATCCTCCCAGATGTCGGATGAACGGAGGATAGCACAGGGGCAATGCACTGGTCTTGGAAGCAAGACCATGCAGAGCGACAGTGGTTTGAATCCCGGATCTGCGCTTAGAAACCGAACTCGGGTATGGTATTATGCGTGTTATAAAAAAAACAATAAAATAAATGTCATGGAGAACAGGAACGGAGAGTACAGACTTCCAGGTGTGTTTCCTTGTGCTGATATAGGAAGCCTTCCTTTTTCTGTTCTTCGGGAAGCAAGACGAATATCTTCACTGCCCTTGAAATAAGGGTGTGGAAGGAACAGAAAGTCAGGGCAAGAATCTGGTAGGTCAGGTTCACCATACCCTCAAATTCATTCAAATTTAATTGGTGCTAGTATGGGTAAAGGCACCCCGCAAGGCATTATCTTCGCAATCTGTGTCCCAAATAGTGGCATGGAGCTGAGAAGCCAATGTAGAGACCTGTGCGGTACCCAGTTAGAGGCGCAACAGGCCAGCTGGCAAGTCCCGAAGACTCACACTTAGTGTAAACCTTATCTTACTCACAAACAAGTGCTTAAGCAGGATCTGCAAAAATGGCAATTTGACCCGTTTCTCGAACTCAAACACTCAGCCATTAAATAAAATGGCCAATCATTAGCCAAATGTGTATCATGTAGTTGGCACTAGCCTACTCATGAAAACATGTTTTGTGTGGGAAGATTAACCCAATATAACAAATTCTGAGAGCGCTTGTGTTGCGACTACTAATATGGACTACTTAAGAAGCGCATCAAAATGCATTTGCAACTCCAGAGACCACAGTAGAAGTCCATCTGACAGTACAATAATGTAATATGAGAAATCAGAAGGTGTCTCACCCACTGGTCCCCGGGGATCTGTCATCCAGGTGGCGAAAACACGGCCATCGCTTTTGGATCAAGTTCCTGGGGGTGGACCAGTGCGGGAGAATCACCAGGGTGAGAGGTCTTCAGTGCTTGGGAGTGGGACACCGGATGGTGAGAAGCAGTATCCCCTTCCCTGTTACACCTCTACCCCATCCTCCGAGGTAGGATATTTAGGAACTCGGGGGGGGGGGGCCCCCAACCCAGCTTTATAACACAAACACTTTCTCGCAGACAGCCCGCTATGACAGAGAAAACAGACTAAAACCCGAGCCGTATACCTGAAGTGTCCCAATACAATGGTCAGGCAATTACTGACCATCACACACACCTGACTTCCATTACACTTCCCTGGATAAAAAGCGGTGCACAAGAGTACACTTTGAGCGAGGCAAAGCACACAAGGAAACAGAAGTTCAAAGATGGCAGTTTAACAAGGAGGAGAAAGACGCCGAAACAGAAGGGGTTTGCCAGGTGGGAAGTTCCCTTGACCTTTTCGACAAGGAACCGTTACTTTCACTAAGCCTCGAGAATAAAATGCATAAGACCAGGAAACCAGGCTGAGGAATTGTGCATTGTGTGTCAGAGGTACCCGGGGCCCTCCCACAGCGATAATCAAGACGGGGAGAAGGATTCTAAGTGATCCGACCACGGCTGATTTTGCCACGGCTCGAATGTTTGCATGAGAAAGGTGCGAACTACCAAAAGTTTTCACCTTTCTCATGTGAACACACTTACATACTACGGTGCCTGCAGGGGTTTCCCCCGCAATCCCCGCTCACTATACTGTAAAGTAGGCCCTCGGTTTTTTTTCCTCATTTTTCTTATTTTTTTTTCTCGGATGTGCTGCAGGGGTGTCACCCGCAACACCCCGCTCACTATGCCACACAGTATTTTGAACTTTTGGTGTTCGAACCTTTGGTGGTAGCATTTTTCTGTTGCTGTGTACGGTCAGACCTTTTTTTTCGGTCCGATCGTACAAAACTGATGAGAATCGCTAGCTGCCCTAGTACTGTCCTTGGCTCCAACAACAAAGCAGTGTCATTGAAATCAACACGGCCGCTGAATTGGGGAGACCGATACACACTTGAACTGTGGTCACTTGTGTTTTACTGTTGATACCATGCCTTCCTTACAGTAATAATAAATATTTATATAGCACTTTTGGCAAACTGCTTCAAATGGAGTATTTGCATATACAACTTTTATTACCCAACAAACATTGGTGCTCAATTTGTGACCCTGGATTGATGAAAGGCTGAGTAGGCCTTGCTAGGATTCAAACAGCAAGTGCTTTACCTGCTGGCCCACTGAGCTATCTTACCATCTTGGAAGTGGCGTGGCCAATATGCCCAGAGTGGATATCAAGCCCCTGCATTCTAGGCGCCAGTTTTAAAGGAGTTTTGTGATCAGCTCGTATGCTGAGAAATCCTTGGCGGCCCCTTGGGGCAACAAGAGTGGATGTCTTGTGCCCTGAAATTTAGATCTCCAATTCGGCAGGTTGTGTGCCCCACAGTGGCACGTACAAAGGGAGAAATGTCTGTCCAATGGCAGTTGTGGAAGCGCTGCAGTGACAGTCATATACCGACACTATACATTGATCTGAGCTGTTCTGTGAGCTGAACATGGTAGCAGCTGTACTTCGTGCTGACACGTCACATGACCTTTGTATTCGCTGCAGTGCAGGGTGGGGGAGTGTTAGTTTCGTGGGCCCTATTCTGGTTTGCAAGAGGATGCTTGTAAGAGCCTCTGTGCACACTGATAGAGGTTTCAGTGGCAATGAGGAGATGGAACCCCAATGAAACGTCTGCCTGCAAAAGCCCTAATTCTGTGACTTGACCCATTTGGAATCCAGAGGTTTGATGGTGCCTTAGTACTTAGTGGAATACCTGTGATGGGGCTTGCAGCGAGCTTGTGAGCAACAGTGCACCCATCCTGCCCCTGATGTGTTTGCCAAGACTGTGTTTTCCTATCTATCAAGTGCTTGTGAAAATGAGTTGGGTAGGAGCCCACACTGTGTGTTGGAATCTTTTAAAACTACATCCTCCATAAAAGATCACAAAGAGCCACGGCCAGCAGGTAAGATGACAAATGGCTATGTACATATCAACAACTTCTTAATAACTTCTCTGAAAGATCCTGTATAGTATGCCAGAGGTCAGGGGGAGGGGGGGGGGGGGCTTGCATCAATGATGTCACAAGTCAGCAGAGTATCTAAGGCCCATCAGAACCTCCCCTTGCAATAACGATTCAGCCATGAGGCAAAGTTTACTGTCTTTTATTTTCCAATAGACCAGGATCATACAGGAATTCACAAATCTCCGGCAATCACAGCTCCTGAGCCGGTGTCATCCGGTTTTGTACCCTGGTGACGTCACAAACATGAACTCCATCCCAAAAAACCTAAGGGATATCCCAATTAGATAGCTCGAGTCTATTTCCTGTAGAGCAAGTATACATTTGAATCCTCGTTGGTCTAGCATGTCAGGTATTGTATTGTATTGTATTGTATTGTTTATATAGTGTTAGGGAGAATTCTCTTATAAGGCTAATTTCCCATACCTAGTGAGTCCCCCAGCAGCTTTGCTGGATGTTTTTTGTTTCTTCTCCTGCTAAGAGGAGAATCTTTTACTTCCACTCTTAGGCATGATTTGAGGTATGTCTTTGACTTATGTGCTTATGGGCTATGGGGTTTCTTTTTACTCCATAGGGTATCATCTGTGTGGCACACAGCACCCTCAGTGCAGTACCACAGGGGTGTCACAGTGACCACCAAACATAGACTCCATACCCTGGGACTGACTACTGTCTCCCAGGGCATGTAAAGTCACCAGTGGCTTTACTAGTCCAAATTGTGAACAGAACCAGTACAAACCATCATATTGTGGAAATACTGGTAAGGGGTCATTCGATTGCCCCTGGGTCTGTTTTTCGAGGGGGCTCTGTCCCGTCCCCCCTCGTCGAGTTTCTGGCTGGTGGCAGTGGTTACCACGTGAAATATTCCACCGGAATATTCTCTATGGGATTTTCCCATTGATTTTAAACGCACCACTTTTTGGTGCAATGTTAAAGATACCGCCGGTTTATTTATTTAATATTAAATCACCGGTTGGGTCTTTTTGCCAGAACTCGATTCTAAAATGGCGTTTGTGTCCGTCTCTGTAACTCTGACCAAGGTAGAGCCCTTTGTTCCACTATTTAGGCGGGCTTCTCCACAGAAGTCCTCCAAATGGAGCCCTAGTAGGTTTTAACTTTGTAGGTGGTGCAGAATCTGGAGGTAGGCAGCCCTGTCCAGAATTTTTAAGAGGAAAGGTACTGTGGTGATGGGTCTATAATTGCTCGGGATTTAGAGTCAAAAGAAGTTGTTTTTTTTTAAGAGTGGCAAGACCCAGGCGTCTCTGAGGTTGGTAGGTACTATATTAGTAGCAAATGAGGCATTTATTGCTGCAGTAATTAAATTTGCAAGATCCTTAGCTGTCTCTTTGATAACTGACGTTGAGCAGTCATCGCCCAAACATCTAGAAGGTCTTAGGCTTAGAATTATATCCTCGACTTCCTTAATGTCAAGGGGGGAGAATTTTAATAGTTCTTGCTATTCTCGTGGGGGTACTTGAGTTGCAAGTTGCGGTGGGTTAATGTCAAGACTGATTTTTTTTGTTTCTATTTTGGTTTGGAGGAGTTACATTTTGTCGGAGATAGCTTTCTGAATGTTACTGCACCAAGTGAGGTCTTTAATACAGGATACAGTGGGTGCTGTAGGGTATTCTAACACTCTAAATATATTAAATAGTTCTTTTGTGTTGGATTTAGCTTTGGTGATCCGGTCATTGTAGGAATCACATTTTGCTAGGAAGATTGCTGTTTTGTAGGTGGATGATGCTGTTGTGAAGTTATCTTTGTTGGAAGTTTAAGGTATGTTTCTCCAAATGGATTCAGCAGCTCTTTTGTTTTTACGTAGGAGTCTCAAAGGCGGGGTAAACCAGGTGTTCGGATGTGAACGAGTTTTAGCTTCTCGCATTTTTTGTGATGTGATCTCATTGATAGCATTGAGAATCGTGGTGTTATAGAGGTCCACAAGAGAGGTTGGGTCATCATTGGAACTGGAGAGGTTGGTGAAGGTTTGAAGAAGCAGGAGTAGCTTATGGGCAGTTATGTTCCGCTTATTTCTGGCTAGGCTAGGGGGTGCCATGAGTATGTCAGGGTTAGTTTGCTTGCCGTTTTGTATGGTAAAGAGAATAGTATGATGGTTGGATCAGACACAGGGTTTGTTAGAGAGAATATTAATGTCACATTTGATGTCTGTAATCCAGTCTAATAATCTGTCTTTATTATGAGTGGGTTGGAGTACCCGTTGTGAGAAACCTAGGCTTGCAATATTGTTAGCGATGGCTAAAGCGTTGATATCTTTAGGGTTGTGCAGTCCTAGGTTGAGGTCTTCCAGGAGCACGACTTTTGAGCCTCGCTTTGAATTAGCTGTGAGGAGCAGGGTTATTTATTCCTCAAAGGATGATAGTGGGCCTGGAGGTCTATACATAAGGTGGACCATTAAAGTTCTCGTAGGCGACATGAGTAGCTTGATTGAAAGGAGTTTGCCAGAGAGGACGGTTTGTGTGGGGATATGTATAAGGCCTAAGGAGGTTTTTTCATTGAAGGCTACGACCCGCCTTTCGCAGATGTTCTGTCCTGCTTGATAATGGTGTACTTGTCGGGGTGGCTTCACCTGAGACTTCCACAAAAAACAATCTATTACATTGTTGCAAAGTCGCACGAAGACCATTGGCATGTGCACCATTCTACACCACCCCATGATCAGAGCGTCTGGATTGGCTAAAGCGGGTTCGCCCAGGCCTGGGACCCCGTTCTGTTCTCAGCACTCGATGTACCTTTTCAAGGCAATACAAAGGCCTATGTGTCCCCATTCTTGCCACTAGTCTGATCACCTAGCCTGAGAGTGCCTTCAGGTTGCAATTTCTGGTGGGCAACACATCTGTCAGTCTTCTCTGCTTTGCTGGAAATTGTTTCTCTTCTCACCACGAGTAAATAGCCATTGTTCGTCTCTGCTGGGTCACGTGTGGGATGACCGCAAAACGAAGCTCTCCTGTCTGCAATTATGAGGATTTTATTCTGAATTCTTGCAGGTGGCTCACTGCCTCGGGAATCATTTTCCACCCGCCATTGTCCTTGGCTCTGAACACTGTCTCTGTGCTTTGTGCTGCAGAGTCTGTATCTCTCCATCCCCATGTATTTGAGGCCTGTGGTCTCGTGTATTCACTACAGTCATTCTATAGTTTCCCTATGTGTTCTATATCTTCTTAGAGGTTAGTCGCAATAGTGCCCTATAGGTTCCTTATATGTTCCCGTAGCTCCTTATGATTCATTGCAGTAAAGCGGTTATAAGCTTGGTCCACATATGTTTGGCTTTCTTGCTTTTCTGCCTTTGGCTAAAGAAAAGAAAAGCTTTTGGCAATATGTAAATGTATCTGTCCTCTGAAGGTATAAGCATGTTCTTCATGTATACTGGTGTGTGTCTGCATATCTTCATAGAGGAGTTCACATTTGCTTCATGACTAACGCTGCTATGTTGTGATGTCGTCACGGTTGTGGAATTTGTAATCAGTCAATTTGATCCATCAATGAGACACCTGACTCCTCAAAGCCGTCAATTGGATATGGTTTGAAATGTCGTCTGAGAGAATATCTCTTGTAGGATACATTGGTGCAGTTGGTGCAGAACTGAACACTGAGTTACATCTTTCATCCTTCATTCTGTGGGTTGACATTTGCATTTACATACTTGAGGGCCATTCCAGGGACTCTCTCTTGAGTCCCCCCACTGGTTGACCTGGCCAAATCTTCATCACTCCCCCTAGGTGTCCATAGAATCTTGCATGGTCATCCAAACTCTGTGTCACATAACAGCAATCTCCTCCAGTGTTGCACCAAACCCATTTTCCCCCAAACTCTCTGGTGTTCAGTGGGGTCTTCGAACACTACCCCAGCCTGGAACAGAGGACTATCTGTTATTTAGGCTCTGTGGGCTTCTCAAGCTACTATTGTCGTCCTCTGAACTCGTATTCACAAGTACTTTCATTCCTACAGTCTTTTCCGTTGTTTTTCAACATTGTGTGATGCATATTCTGATGACGCAAAGAGTCTGCAATACCAGTACCAATGCTCCAACTAACACTTTCAGTTCATTGGCCATCCATGTTGGTATCCATGAGGAGATGTATGATAACCAACTGTTAGGGGGAATTCTCTTATAAGGCTAATTTCCCAAACCTAGTGAGTCCCCCAGCAGCTTTGCTGGATTTTTGGAGTTTGTTTTTTTCTCCTGCTAAGAGTGAGACTCTTTTACTCCCACTCTTAGGCATGATTTGAGGTATGTCTCCGACTTGTTATGTGCTTATGGGCTATGGGGTTTCTTTTTACTCCATATGGTATCATCTGTTTTTCTGTATGTGTGGTACACAGCACCCTCAGTGCAGTACCACAGGGGTTTCACAGTGACCCCCAAACATAGACTCCATACCCTGGGACCGACTACTGTCTCCCAGGGCATGTAAAGTCACCAGTGGCTTTACTAGTCCAAAATTGTGAACAGAACCAATACAAACCATCATATTGTGGAAATACTGGTAAGGGGTAATTCGATTGCCCCTGGGTCTGTTTTTCGAGGGGGCACTGTCCCGTCCCCCCTCGTCGAGTTTCTGGCTGGTGGCAGTGGTTACCACGCGAAATATTCCACCGGAATATTCTCTATGGGATTTTCCCATCGATTTTAAACGCACCACTTTTTGGTGCAATGTTAAAGATACCGCCGGTTTATTTATTTAATATTAAATCACCGGTTGGGTCTTTTTGCCAG
The DNA here is from genome assembly GCF_040938575.1 of Ambystoma mexicanum. Lineage (NCBI taxonomy): Eukaryota > Metazoa > Chordata > Amphibia > Caudata > Ambystomatidae > Ambystoma > Ambystoma mexicanum. The sequence continues at coordinate 313,364,993 of NC_090921.1, forward strand.
AACTCGATTCTAAAATGGCGTTTGTGTCCGTCTCTGTAACTCTGACCAAGGTAGAGCCCTTTGTTCCACTATTTAGGCGGGCTTCTCCACAGAAGTCCTCCAAATGGTGCCCCTCTGTCTGGGTTCCACAGGAAGGGTGGAGGGGGGAATTGGCACCCTGGACTGCGTTGCCTTCGCAACCCAAGTCGCACTCTACTCTGATTGGCCCAGTGGTGAGCCGTTCGGCTCACCACTTAGCATGTGTGAGTGACAGCTAGGCTGATGAATGGGGGTTTTTCTGCATAAAAGCAGGGCCTTTGGGACTGGAACTTCAGAAGTCGCCACAGGACCTAAGAAATCCGAAGAGGTAAGAAGCTGAGCCATCTGCAACGACGACACCACCAGTGGAGCCCTGCTGCAACAACCTCACCACTTTCCCGACGACGAGAGGAGATCTTCTGCTGGAAGAGTCTTCTCCCTCTGAGCTGGTGGGCTCAACCAGTTTGCTGCTTTGCCTTCCAAAGACGTCTCTTGGTCGACTCGCCCGTGCCAAGCACCCCGGCGACCGGATAGCCAAGCTTCAATACTTTGACCGCGAATAAAAGGAACGCACCTTTTACTGATGAACTCCGCGGCTGGTCTTTTCCCTGGGCAGTGCAACGACTACAAGGTTCCTCCTCGACAAGATCTTCTCTTCCCCTGGTCGAATCCACGACTTGCATCCACTGCCAGGAACAACTCCCACCGCTGGAGCTTCCTCTCTCTTTAAGGTACTGTGTTCCACCTGGCCTCCCTTTCTTCGGATTGCTAAAGGTGACCCTTAAATCCTTGGCTTTCCAACTGGGTTGGCTCCAGACCTTCTAACTTTACTTCTCGAATCACCCCATCCTCTTTTGAACACTCTGCAAAGACTTTTAGTGCATTTTAAACCCTGTGATCCTGGGCAGATTTCGCTTTGCTCCATTTAAAGTGGGCCTGGTCTATGAACTTTGGCTCTACAGTGTATACTGCCTTCACTGACTTGCTTTGGCCTTAGAAAAGTGTTGGGAACGGTTTTATTTTTATGCTCGGCCTTTTTCTCCCCCTTTAACCTAATTATTGGAGTGCCATTTAAGTTACGCGCTCACCTCGGTTTTGACAAAAATTGGTATTTTAACTTAGACTTGTCTAGTAATTGCTAGGGGAGGTGTAAATACTTTTCTGATTGTGTTTTGAACTTGCTTTGACTTATAGTACTAGTGTGCTTTCTAAAGTGTGTGTTAAATAAATAATTATATACTTTTGATACAAAGCTCTGGTCAGTGTTTGCTTGTTCCACTGTTTTTTTAGCCCTATTGTGTATACTCTATATACTCTTCTTGAGAGAAGTCTGACTGCTCAGCCACAGCTACCAGGTAAATCTGGGTGGTACAGACTGCTACCAATTGGGTTTACTGCTTACTCCTGTAGTCTTAATCTTTTTGCAGTGGTCCCCAAGGGAACTGCACAGGATTCTGCCTAACACCAACCTTTATATTTTCCTGCAGCATTCGTCTCTGCTTCCATTTTGGCATGCATCTCTGATAATCTGGTAACTGCTTCAGTGGGTGTCCCATTGTCTTCATCATTTGTTGGAACTAATGTACAGCAAGAATATCGCAAACTCTTCCTTCCATGGCTGCCAGGAGGTCCAGAACATATCTATTCTGGAGCTCCATCAACCTCACTGCTCAGAGCTCTTCCTTTATTGCACTGAACCACTTGACGGTTGAATTTATTGTCTGCATCAACTCCCATCTCATGATTTGGTGTTTGTGCTCGTCTGCACTGCAGGAACAACGGATGCAAAAAATATTTCTGTTCTGCTGAGCTGTCTATGCCTGGTGGTATCGCATACAGAGATTCCTCTGTTATCGATGATACATAGTTTCCTCTTTTCCTGCTTATTAGCTCTACAGATCTCTTCTTTCTTCTGTTAGATTCCATTTTAGGAAACCCATCCACCTTGATATGATATGGCATTTATAACGCCACTATACACAAGTGTGCTATGGCGTGACCAGGCAAGGGAGGGGGATCAAAGGGATGACAGACAACGATCCTACCAGGCCAGGTGTCATTCAGATTGCGCAAGTGCATGGGATGGGGGAAGGGAAAGTGCAGGGGGAGGAGGGAAGGGGCAGTGCAGTACATGGCATAGACTAATAACAATAGGTAAGGTAGCGGCCAGCAGGTGGCAAGTGCAAAGGTAAGTGCAGACATCAGGTGTCAAGTGCTGGTAGTGGGACTGTAGGGATACAGAAACAGTCCCCAAGTGCGGGGGTTGCCAGGCAGGTAGTGCAGGAGTGTGTGGCTGGCGGGGGAGGGACCTGGGCCCGAGAACAGAGTGTGGCCAGGTAACCGGTGCAGATTGTTTCAGCCAGGAGGTCAGCAGGGGAGAGGAGGAGAAAAGGCAGAAGCAAAGAGAAAGGTTTTGAGGTGCTTCCGGAACCGGAGATGGTTCTCCTCAAGTTTCAGGGAGGCTGTTCCAGAGGGAGGCCCCAGCCAAAGAAAGAGATCTACCACCAACTCATTGCTTGGAGAGGCGACTGCCCCTAAGGGAGTTGGAGGCGGAAGAGCGAAGAGCTTGAGAGGGAAGATATTTAGGAAGAGAGGGTTGAAGGTATTGAGGCCCCAGAAGGCCTTGTGGGCAATGCAGAGGGTTTTCAACTTGATCCTCGCAGCCACTGGGAGCCAGTGCAGAGATTTCAGTCCTGGAGAGATACGATCCCTGGGCTTGAGGCCAAGGACAAGTCTTGCAGTCCTGTTCTGGATGTATTGCAGAGGGCGGAGAGTAGAGGCAGGCAGATTTAGAAAGAGGCTGTTGCAGTAGTCCAGCCTAGAGAGAACCAGAGCTCTGGAGACAGTGAGCTTCTGGGTGAAGGAGAGGAAAGGTAGAAAACCTCTGAGGAGGTGCAGCTGGTAGTGTGACTTCTTAGAGACGTCAGAGATGTAAGGAGAGTGTGGAGTCGAAGATGACCCTGAGGTTTTTAGCCTCACAGGTAGGAGCAGGAGGAGGGCCGAGAGAGGCCAGCCAGAGAGCGACAGGGAAGGAGGGAGCGGGTGTGCCGATGAGGAGAATCTCAGTCTTACTGGCATTAAGAAATAACAGAGAGTGGGTCCGATTACCCCTCTTTCCGTTGCCCTAATGTGTCAACGTAACGCTCACAATCTAGAAACATCACATCTTACTACTATAGGACATCATGAACCCAATGCAGGCACTTAATTAGAAAAAATAAATTCACTTTTAATATTTGTGTGGATAAAAGCAGGGGGCGACAAATGCCCTACAAACAACATGACACAATTCAACAATTAAACAAGACATAGGTTGTTTAAAAAAACTTTGTTTCACTATGACAAAACAAGGTGTAAAAGTACTTATGGAACACGGGGGTGCAAACAGACACAAAATGCTTTGTTTGCATATGAATCCCACAGTTAAATCATGGGGGTATTACAGATAGATGTCAACTACTGGCATTAAGGCAGAGATCATTGGTGGTGCACCACTCCTGGATAGCAGACAGACAGTCAGATGAGAGACGGAGAAGAGGTGGCCAAAGGTAGCCTGAAAATGAGCTCAGTGTCATCTGCATAGTACTGAAAGTTGGGGCAGAGGGCGGCAATGCGGTGGGCAAGAAGTGCCAGGTATAGGTTGAACAGCCAGGCAGAGAGCTTAGACCCCTGGGGTACACCACAGGGAGAGAAAAAGATAGCAGAGAGGAAGGACCCAAGTTGGACCTGGGAGGGTCGGTCAGAGAGGAAAGAAGTCAGCCACCACACATTGATGTCCTCCTGTGGCACTTCCAGTGCTGGTGTGTTATGTGCACAGAGGAGATAGATGTCAACAGAGGAATAGCCATGATATGATAAGGCATGTATAATGCGCCTATACACAAGTGTTTCAAGGCGCGAGTCTTCATCCTCTCAAATCTCCATTTCATAAAAGAAAGAAAATCAGTTCTGGAAAATGGGATAACTTTGTACCCTTGAATCCAACTAACTGGTTCTCACTAGAAAACGAGATGAAGAACTTCTTCAGTAAAATCTGCCTAAAATCATTTTTCAGCACAATAACTACACAGAACAGGAGGCTGATAAAGGTCTACCTAAATCGACCTTCAGCCCAAATGAGAGCAAAACACCCAAAGAAAGATCATTAGAAAAATATGTCATGAAAGAGATCAACAAACTGGAAGGTACTAAACAACGAATGAGATAAAATATGACCAACAAAGAATGATAAGCCCTCACCAAACTTGCCAACAACAAAAAGATAGTGATAAAATAGTCTGTCAAAGGAGGAGGTATTCTTGTTCAAAGTATAGACCAATATATGAAGATGGCCACAGAACTACTAAAAGATGGCAAAAATTATAAAGAACTAAGGAAGGAGCCTACACCATAAATTAAGAGAGCTATTGAAGAAATAACAGCATATGCCCTGGAACTCAGCTGGATCACCAACAAAGAGCAATATCTCAACAACTCAGAAGGCATACCTCTAGCCTTATATGCACTTCCAGAAATTCATAAAGATCGAGTAAATCCACCAGGAAGACCCATAATATCAGGATGTGGATCAGTTCTGGAACCCATCTGCAAATTTATTGACCATTTCTAAAAACCTCAGTCAAGAAACACCAACATGCCTAAAAGAAATGACAACAAACAATAAATATGAACATACACCATGTGATCCTACAACCCAGCTATTAGTTACCATGTATATTAAAGTCCTCTATACAAGCATCCCACAAGGAGCAGCAATCGAACGTATAAGGAACCACCTCACAAATGACATGACACAGAAAAGAGTACCAATTAACTTCTTAGTCGAGCTATTGGAAGTGGCTCTATCTAGGAATTTCTTCCTTTTCAAATATACCTACTACCTCCAGACATGTGGTACCGCCATGGGAGCGGCCTTTGAACCTAGCCCTAGCAGTAATCTTTATGGCAGAATATGAAAAGAACTATGTGTTTAGCGACACAAACCCCTTCTTACAAAGAATCAGCAAATGGAAGTGATACATTAATGATATCATCTTCATCTGGGACGGAGACTCCACCAGTGGCTAAATGATCAAACTACAGAGATTCACTCTATGTAGCAGCCCAAGGTCGATTAACTTCCTAGGCCTTACTATCACCAACAAAGAAGGTAAACTAACATGCACACTCTATAAGAAATCAACTGACAGGAATATGTTACTCCACTACCAGAGCAACCATCCCAAGAATCTAAAAGAAAACCTGCCCTATGGACAATTTGTAAATATCTGGCAAAACTGTGCAGAGCTGATGCAATACACACATCATGCTCAAGACATGGAACAAAGATTGTCTGAGAGGGGATACCCCAAAAAACTACTCAAATACACACCAAGGGAAGCTTTACTAAGCCCCAACGTAAGAGAACCAAATGATGACATATTAACGTTTGTAACTACATTTGGTCCAGACAATGGCAAAATTAAAAAGATAATTAAGCAAATCTGGCCACTAGTGCAGCTAAGCACACCAGGAGAACCAATGCCCAGGATGGCTCTGAAACCTGCCAAGAATTTGAAAGAACACCTTACCCATGCCAGACTCGGAAAAAAGAGACCCAAAACTCACTATGGAATTTAAGAGAAATCGCAGGTCACCACCCATGCGGTACATGTTCAGTCTGTAGGTTTACAAAAAAGACCAAAACCTTCCTAATGGCAGATAAAGAATGGACACTGAAGAATTTCTCCAATTGCAAACCCCAAAATGCAATCTACATAATCGAATATACACGCAGACTCATATGTTTAGGACAAACGACAAGAGCAGTGAACAAAAGAATTGGGGAGCATCGCTCCAGTATCAGATGTAAAATCCACACCGACCCTATGGTTACACACTATATGGAACTACAACACAGCCCAGATGACTTCTAGTGGTGGATAGTGGACCTTGTAAGAAACAACACTAACACAAGCAATGCTTTATCACATAAAGAAGCCTGGTGGATCCACAAACTACAAACCACCACTAATAGGCTAAATGATCTAATACAAGCATTCACAGGTCGCTAAATCCAACAATACCACCAGCCTCTAAGAATACCTCTCCGGCATACACAGATTTGATACAATGGCAATCAATATACCAGCTAAGGCCACTATTCTAACATTGCACGAAGAGAGCAATAGGACCCTTAAGCTCCTACCCACATTTGCAGGTGATCCATATTTCGGACTCTGCATTTTTACATCTGCAGGATACCCATTCTATTTCGGACTCTGCATTTTTACATCTGCAGGATACCCATTCTATGGTCTCTGCAGCTCATTGACATGCTGTAGTGCATTAAGGTCCATGCCCAGCAACAAAGATTAGAACATCCATATTTCTTCCCTACATGCACAACAATGCATATGTACATACCTATAGGGACACTTTAGACAAGGAGATGGAAACACAACACCAACCCTAGCACATTCCCCGGACAACCAAAACACACTGTACTAACTCTGCCCACAGGCGCTTCCACTATACGCGTATGCGCAACTATACGGCATCGGAAACGATAACTCACCAAATACGCATGCGCCAAGCAGCAACACTAGATGTGTTGCCACAGAGATGTCCGAGCACAGAGGAGTCACGGCAAGACGTAATATACCCATGCACTGACTAACAGAAGTGTACCCCCCTTTTCACGAGATATGATACCCTGTCTGTACAACACCTGCAAGTGACGCTCTCCTCTTGCTCCAACAGAAATGACGGGATAAAAAGCAGAACAAAGTTTGCATGATCTTTATGTAATTGCGAATGTAGGAAGGACCGGATCTGCCCTCAAATGCTTCCATTCAGGTAAAACAGGTGGCTTGCGGTGGTTTTGCTTGCCACAGAGCCCCATATACCAAATACTAATGTTAGCCCATTACAAGTCTTTCTAGCCAGAAGGTACACGCAATACCATGCGACCCACTAGTGCTCAAAAATGCCAACCAGATGAGAACACAGCCCTCCCCCTGAACACTGCCCAGCCGCAGACACGGGAGGACAGATGAGGTTAGTGGCACCAAGAGGGCACTCAAAAAGAAACTCAGCAATTTTTAACCTCTCTAGAACCAGGAACCCTGGTCACACATTTTATTTTAAAACTATGAGCACACCAAATACGTGAGCCGGTAGGTCATACGTATGAACTCATCTCTCCTCTTAACGCAGAGCTAACCAATCAAAGGCCCAAATGAAGGCGCTGACACCAGTCGGAACATCTATGGTCTAGGACAAATCATAATCTCTTTCCACGTTTTATACTATTAATACTATTAATACTATGGTCTATGGTCTAGGACAAATCATAATCTCTTTCCACGTTTTATACTATTAATACTGACGTCGACCAAGGATTGGTCAAGAAATGCTCTTGACAAGAGGAACCATTGAATTAACTATATCGATATTTGCTATAGCACTCAGATTTATTTGCAGTGTTATTTGCACAAATGTTTTGTTCACAAATGTTTTTGTTCAATGTCTTGTTACAGTAAGTTGATGTACAAAGATTGAGCTATCAACTGCACTACGAATCAGAAAGCATTTTGAGCATCCTATATAGAGATGTTCAACAGATGTATTGGAAAAAAATAAAAAATAATGGCAATTAAAAAAGGCCAAAAAGAAGGATCACAAATTGCAATGTATTCCTTCACACAAGAAAAAACTAGGAGTCATTCTAGGAAGGTAAATAGAATTGAAATACCCCATAAACACTAGACTCATAACCATGCAATATTGATGCATGTATAAAACACCAGGGCAGGACACCCTTTGTTATAATATGATGTGCACCAGTGAGCACACTCCTCTCCAGTTGGGTGGTAACTTCTCATACGCCTTTGCTCCGCAGGCCCAAGGGTGATCCGTTAATACTGATGTTCCAACTTTCATTCCTGGAACTATCATTGTCTGCTTGCATTCTTTGTTTTCTCCAACTTTTAATGGACCATCGTTCTGAAAGCATAATGCTGCCCCTTTGATTGATACTATGGGCATGGGCCCAGCTTCATTGTCTACCAATATTAGTAACTTCGTACTTGCTTCCCATTCTTTTAAGCATTTGTAATTTTCTTCTTGTACTAAACGAATTGGAACTGTTAGGAGCGTATGTGCCTTGCTCCCAACCATACCTTCTTTCCATCCGTCAGCTGTGTATACTTGACCCTACACCAGCATCTGTGATCTTTCCCAGCATTCCAGTTCTCCCCCTATTTCTGCTGGTCCTTTCTTGGGACAGGGTCACTCTTTTAATGTTATTGCTCTTGTTTCTCGCTTTTGTGGGCCTTTAGTTATGTATCCTATGGCTTGATCATTTTTCCGTAATCGTCCATCATGTCTAGGTTCTTTATGTAGTTGTCTTCATATGGAAAGGTTGTCTTAGAAATCCAAATCAAGGTTGATTGTTCCTCTTGCAATCTTCCCCTTTTGGTGCACATTGACAGGTACATGAGCCACTGTGCTCTTGCTGCTGGAATTTCAGTTGCCACAAACGTTCTGGAGGCACTCATGGCATAGGAGATGAGAGAGCAGACATAACAGCTCTCTCCAGTGGTTTGTTTGCATACTTTGGTCACATGCTTGTACCACATGTTATTAGCGACCCGGGCTGTATCAGTTAGATAGGAATCAACCCTTCCTATATCTACATCAGCTCTGCCATTACTTCTCTTTACTGGTTTGGCAGTGCTTATCGCCTGACCAGACATAGTAGCCATACCTGCTGGAACTGGGGACACTTTGGAGGGGGTCACAGCTTGCCCGTCTATGAAAAAGATTCTTTGACAAAAAATGTGAGTACATTTAGAGCGAGAAAAGAAAACGCAAACCATCACAATTTTAATACTGGTACCCATAATTTACTCCGCTTCGGACCCTTGTGTAGTTTCAAGTGTGATGATGATGAGCCCTCCTGAAATTCACCAGAAATGCGTTATTATGTTGTTAATACGTATTACCTCAAGCTCTGCAAGTATAATACGGTGTGAGTGCGATTAAAAAAAACAAAATGCGCACTGTAGGATCACAGAGGATTTCAAGTACTGAGAGACTTCCTCAGCAAAGTGGTGGATATATTTGGGCCATGTGCAGGCTCGGACTGGCCGCATCGGCCCATCGGCCAGTGGCCGATGACCTTTGAGGACCTGGGGGGCCAGTTTTTTCATGAGGCCACCCCAGGGCCGTTTTTTTTGCCAGTAAAATGTTTAAGTAAACAATACATATCATATGCATATCTATGCTGCAGCGCGACTCACAGTGTCTGCTGCGGCGTGCCGTGTGGCCCAAGCTGGGCCTTTTTTTTTCTTGTTAATTAAATTGTACAGTTGATGTGATGTCTCACTGTAATTTTGAAGATGTCATGACAGTGTGTGTGCGCCGCCCGTGGCGGCCTCTGGGGCTGAGCCTGGGCGCAGCCCGAGCAGCTCGCTTGAGGTTCGGGGCCAGGCGTCAGCCCGGAAAGGAAACTGACACACTGTCTCTGGGGGGGATAAGGGGGGCTGGCGCTGGAGCCTGGATGAGCTGCCTCGGGCTGCTGACCTGAGGAGGAAGGAGCATAATTATTCATCAGAGCAAGGTAACAACAACACGCATGTGTCGTTGTTACCTTGCTTTGATGATTTGCAATTGCAAATTGCAGATGCATGCATAAATCAGCATGATGCATTATAGGGCCGGGCGGCTGCCGCCAGGCCGGCGGTGGCCGTGAGTGCATGCGTGCTCCTGTGATATTCTGATTGAAGTAAGTCAAGTGTTAATACGCACACCGCTGGGCCTGGCAGCACTAGTGCTGCTGGCTATCTACAGTCTGCAGAGCTGGCTGGGGGAGGCTGCTCGCCTGTAGGGCTGGGCTGGGGGCGCCGGGCTGAACTTAGTAAGTTCACAAGTTCCTTTCAACTTTGCAGGAACTAACAACAACAAATAATTGTTGCGGTTGCCCTGCAAAGTTGAAAGAAACTTGTGCCTGGGGCAGTGGGGGTCGACACAGACTCCGTGCCGCTACAATGAAATTGGTGGACACTGGATAGGACATGGTGACTCTCTCTCTGAGGGTGAGGATAAAAGAGGGCCTCCCCTCCTCACCCTGGTATTATTTTTTGGCCACCTGTCTCCCCACCGGACCCCACCACAACGAGGCAGCAGCAGGCAGCCAGACTCAGACTGACGTGAGAGTGACGACGAGGACAGGAGGAAACACGCACCGCAGCACTAAGCCACAGGCAGGGCAGCAGCAGGCAGCAGCAGCAGCGTGCCCGGGCCCCGGGGCCTGGCCGGCACGAAGACAGTGACAGTCCGTGACCGAAGTGAGTGAGCAGACCAGCCCTGCAGTCTGCAGCAACAAGCAGAGTCACTGAGGCAGCCTGAGCCAGGCTGCAGCCTGCAGGCAGCAACTTGTTGACCGGCGCTGCAGCTACACACTTCACTACTCGACGACGGATGTGACAAAAATCAGGTAAGATTGATCATCCATTCCACAGGGGGTCCAGGCCCAGGGGAAAACATGATTGTCGAATAATCGCATTAACATCAGCGAGTGCGTGTTGCACCTTTAAGCTTATGTAGTGTTGTACGAGTGATAAATGCAGAACTAATCAAATCTCAAGTATATTGTTTCTTATATAAAAAAGTACGGAGCACCACTTTTCCAAATTGCATATTTATCTTCACCCAAGAGGGTTGTTGTGTCTCCTTCTGCCTGGACACGAGCAATCTATTTCCGCAGAAAGCAGAATTAATTCCAGCAGGAATTATTGAAATTCAGGCAGGCGAGAGATTAATTTCTAGCAATGTCAATAATGAATGTGCTCTGGGGCCTGGCTGGGCTGGCCATCATTATTCAAATTCACACTGGGTATTTTCTTTATTTTTGAAAGGGGGGGCAGTGTCACTGTCACAGACTAATTGTGCCCGTCTGCCTTTTACAATTAAATTCCTTCAAAACCATTTGGTTATGTGACTGTATGCATGGCATCTTATGCCGGTATAAAAACAACGAATCCCATGTAATCCGTCAGCTTTTTGCATCTACTAAGAGCCGGGAGGATTCGGAATACATTATCAATGCTTTCCGTCTGCATAATACATGACAGGCGCGGCATTCATATGTTTTGCAAAACAAAACTGTAAACAGGCGTAACAACGATTGTTGCGCTTGTTTTTGCGCTTATCATTCTCACGCTACGTTTGGAAACGATGGACATTGCAAGGAGGGGGGCATTTTGGCAGGAGGGGTGAGCGTGTGTAGTTGCTCTCCTCGACAAACGTACTATTTTTTAGTTAGGCTTTATGTATCTTCAGAGATTGTAAGAGGTCCTCGGTGAGGTGAACATAATTCATCCAGTTGTGGTGATGATGCCATTGCATGCTTCCTGGTACCTGCAGTCCTTCATTCATAGCCGAACAACACATCTACTGTAATAACCAGAATGTTAGAAAGCACTCCATAGTCCTTAGACCAGGCGGCCGCTTAAGAGCACAGTCCTCGCAGCTTGCAAATTGCGATTATCGACTTCCGAAGCGCTGCGCCAAATACTGAGTCCAGTAAATCATTGGAAATGCATATTTCTAGAAAGCAAAAGAAACCCATGTCTTTACATTCAATTGCAATTTCTCTCGCTTGCAATTACACTTTGCCCTTGGTCTTTGGCTTGAAGCCGGAGTGTTCACTGTAGGTTTCTTCTCAGCTTTGTAGGTTTAGTTTGGAGCGGAAGTCTGTGCGCACCCGTAGCTGAACTTTGTGCATCTCCTGAGGCCTGATTACTTTCAAACAGGAGATGTAATGTTTGCCACTCAAGTTTACCGCATGCAAGTCTTTCCCAGGCGTTTTACATAAAACATAGCATGCAACAGACACATGAACCCTCCATAAGTAGCATTTTCTGTTAAGTTGTGAATTGACGCGATTCACGGATGATGGTTTGAGGGCCACTTTTTTGAGGTGAGGGGTGGGCCACTTTTCTGAGGCGAGGGGTGGGCCACTTTTTTTTGTGTGTCCGGGCCTATTTCTAGTCCCAGTCCGACCCTGGCCATGTGGATCAAAAAGGCACGAAATAATAAACTGGGAGATGGTCTTCTTTCTCGTTCGGACCTTCTAATGAAATGAACAAATTGACCCTGATTGGTTGTAGGCTGGGGATCCTTGGGAATCATGGGACACAAAACAAACCACAATCGCCACTTTGACGATGAATAGCAATGTGTGAAAAAGGACAGTGTGCCTCTACTCTGGATGTGTAGGAAGTCCTTTCCCTATCTCCTTTGCTTTAGAGCATGTGAATCTTGGTCGAACTTTGTCGGGTTATGATTGTCTTTACTGAGCGCTTTGTTCTTTTTGCACACCGTTTGCCCCCTCCTCATCGCTGCTAGGAGAGGCCCGTGCTTGACAGGGTTTCACATCCCCTTGGAAATTCCAAGCTTTCTTTCCACGTATCTTCGCAGCTCTGTCAGTCACTTCCTCTACATTGTTGGCACCTGTAAATCTGGAGAACATTTCAGAGCAGGACAATGTTGCCTAGGTAGAGCTGTGGTGGCTTGAGACAATTTTCACTGATCTGTGGTTATCTTCTTCGTTCTTCTTGGACCTCTCCCGTGGTACCTGCATTTGGTGAGAAATAAAAGACGCACTAGCCATCAAGGCAGCGGTGAAATCATACATTTCCTTCCCCAATACATTAGACACAGACTGCATCAGTTAATGCCCTAATGGGAGGAGCCAGGGGAAGTTGTATGCGCCATCCGGTTACCACCTCATGTGGGGTTAAGTGGAGGTTGGACTTTGGTTTATTGCGTAATGTGAACAAAGCTAAAAGCAAACGATGGAGCCAAATTTTGTTCAATATTGCTTTTATTTTTGCAATAGTCTCCTTAAGCAGCCTGTTGAGGCGCTCGCACACATGTTTCGCTTGCGGGTGATACGCACAGTAGAACTTGTGTTAAATCCCTAATAGGGTTGCGATAGGTTGAAACATTTCATTGGTGAAGTGAGGGACATTGTCAGACCGCAGGACCTCACATACACCCATCTTGGGAAAATCTCCCTAACCAGGAATTTTTCCACTCTAAGGGCATCAGGATGGGGACAAGGACCAGATTTGATCAATCAGGAAAATGGGCACACAATCACTATAATGTAGCGGTAGCCCTGGCATACTTGGGGCATGACAACATAGTCAACATGAAGGTGTTGGAATGGACACAGTGGGCGAGTTATAGCTCCTCTCACTACCCTTAATGTATGGCCTGCTGTGAAACTCTTACAACCAATGCAATTGGCCAAACTTTCTGCCAGATGTTCCGCCATATTGGGACAAAACCAATCTTCTCCAATGTGAACAGCAAGTACATCTTTCCCCATGTGGGTAGGATGGTGCAATTGTTTCAGTGCAGTCTGTAATAATGACAATGGCATGACTAGTTTGCCAGTGCTTTCCTGTCGCCATAGGGCATCCGGGGGGGATATGGAACACCCCCATTTCATCCTTAACTCCTTTTGTTCCCTTGGCGTATTCTCTTGCAACTCCATTATTTGTGTCACTCTTAATGCATTTTACCCTTCCTTTAGTACCATAGTCGGTGCATAATTATGCGCTGGGGATGGGATATCCATGTCCAGGATATCCTCGAAATATGCCGGGTGTTCCGCCTCTGCGTCTGCTACTTCGTTGCCCCTGGAGACAGGATCCTCCCCCCTCGTGTGGGTCTTGCACTTCACGACTGCTATGCGTATTGGGAATCTGAGCGCCTCTATTAGGCTACACAATAAGAGTGCGCGTTGCACCAGGCGTGCCATCAGCACGTCGGAAGCCCCTCCTCAGCCAGGGTGTTAGCCCGCAGAGGACTGTAGATGTCACGTTGGCTGAATCTGAATACAGTGTCACTTCCTGGTTCTTACTCCACTCCAATGCCCATATAAGAGCCAGTAACTCTGCAGCATGTGCTGAGAAATGTGACGGTAAGCAGGCGCTTACTACTACTTCACTTGTCCCATCCGCTTTTAGCCTCACCAGTGCTGTCCCAGTATGTCTTTCTCCCGTGGTCTGGTCTATTGGTGATGGCCTGTCAATATAGTACTTCTCCCCCCTCAAGTGGCTTCTCTCTCAGTCTCGTGTCGGAATGTCGTCAAGACTTTCTATTTTTGTGGTGCAATCGTCTACATAGTCTCCTTCCTCTATGGGCTTGGTGACGAATTTTGCCGGGTTCGCAGTGCTGCATCTCACTAACTTTATAGCTGGATTTGATAATATCCCCTCGTACCCCAAAGCCCTTTGTGTGGTCATTGTGCTCTTGGGTCATTCGAGTATTACGAAGAGAGCTTGCTCCACAAAGAGAGTGTTGCTGCATCGCATGATAATGCTTGCTTGACTCTACCTCACATGCAGCAGCAGCCAGTGCCTATTCACAAGAGTAGTGCCCTCTCATGACTGGATCTAATATCCTGCAATAGTAAGCTGATGGTCTTTGGCCCATCGTTGTTTTCTATGTGGGAACCACGGTCATTACCACTCCATTGGAGTGCGAGAACAAATAACATTTGTTTTGATAGTCTGGGATCCCTAATACTGGAGCTTTGCATATCGCTGTTTTCAGCTCCTCAAATGCACCAGTCGTTTCTTCTATCCATTGTAGCGTGCCCTCCCCTCTTTGCGCTTCTTTCAGTGCGCTTATCAAAGGCCTTATGTATGTGTAGTAATCAAATATTCACGCTCTGCAATAATTGTAGAGACCTAAAAACTGCTGGATTTGTCTCACTGTTATGGGTGTCTTGGGGTTTGCCTCTGCCCTTTCTGGTGTCACTTTTCATCGTCCTTGCAATACCAACTGTTCAATGTATAGCAACTCTTTCGGGCAATACTGTAATTTGGCTTTGTCTACTTTGTATCCCTTCTCTGCTAGTACGATCAACATGTGCACTGAGTCCTTTCTACACTACATTTCTGATTTGCTGCAGATCAAAATGTCCACGTACTGTATAATGGCGCTTTCCAATTGTACATTGCCTAGGTCCATTTGAAGGACTTTCTTGAATATGGAACGGGACTCACAGTACCCTTGTGGTAGCCGAGTTGTTTCCACTTTTTATTTCTATACAGAAACAAAGTTAAGTCTTGTGACTCTGGATGAAGTGGTATGGAGAAAAAAGCTTTCTTTAAGTCTATGACTGTGAAATGGGTAGCCTCCGTGGTAATGCTACATAAAATTGTTGCAGGATTTGGAACTAAAGGATAGTCTGCCTCTACAATATGGTTCAAAAGGCACAAATCCTGTATAAAAAGCCACAATCCCCCTGTTGCCTTTTTCACAGGGTATACCAAAATATTACATTGCGATTCTGATGGTACCAGAATGTCCTGTTTCACTAATGCCACAATTGTCTCATAAATGCCCTCATCTGCTTCTCTCAACAGAGGATATTGCCTTGCCCTCAATAAAATTGCTCCTAGTTTGAGCTTGATCTTCACTGCCCCTATCCATTTCAGGAGCCCCACGTCACAGGGGCTCTCTGTCCATAAGACACTGGCTACCTCTGCCAAATCTTCCTCGAGAAATGGTGGTGGTGCTTTCAGCATCATTGCCATTCTCTGTAGTACTTCCCTGTATTGTATTCTCACCCAATATGTGATGCTAATGTCAAACACCATTTTGTGATCTGAAAGATTGTCCTGGAACAGTTCCTCGTCGGTCACGTCAGTCAACCTGTAACCCTTACCCACTGCAATACTGTCCTCCAAGCTTGTCCTGTGTCATCTCTCCCATGCAATGGTATTCTGTTCTCTCTCACTATCACTGCTTCAAGTTCTAATGAGATCACTTTCCCGTCTGGCTCATCTAGTGGTAGTTCTGGTCTGAATATGTACTTGTTGGGAAGACACCATAGTTTTCCCTGTATCCCCGGGAGCCATGTTATCATTACTTCCACTCCATATTGAAATTGCTAAATCTACTGGCATCCCTCTCTGTACCATGTGCCCACAATAGGCCTGAATAATCTCCGTTACGTTCAAGAAATGAATCCCAGGTGTGGAACACACTATCCCTTGGTCTGTACATGAAATAGTCATATTAGGTTTGCTCATGGTGTCTCTTCCGATCATGCTCACTGGTGTCTCTGTCGGGAATACAATAGTGGTAGAGCTAAGTCATGCTCACATATAGAAAGTTGAAGTTTGTCTGTAAAAGGACCCAAATCCGTCGCCCCAGAGAATCCCTGCGCATTCATGGTGTTGCCTGACATTGGATATCTTCCCTCCCTGATACAGGACGTAGTCGCCCCTGTGTCCACGAGAAAGGAAAAAGTCTAGTCACCTATTGTCACCTCTATATGTGGTTCCTCTGCCGAACTGGGGGTAATCGATAGGATAGAACACAACAGATCCGTCTGTGGGCTGTCCTATTGTGGGTACAATGACACCCCATTCCCTGTGAATGGATTGCCCCCCACTACATTCACCCCCCCAATTTTCGAATGGGAGCTACTCCCATTAAATCTGCGTGTGTCAGTGTCCTGACATTCTGCTGTGCCACTTGTGGGTGACTGCATGTGACTCTGCATCGGCATTTGCCAGCGGGTATGGCTGTGTGGGCCCTTGCTCCTGGGGTGTCTGCGCCATAGGCTGGTATGAATGCATGTGTAAATCTTGAATCTGTGTCTGCTGCTGTGTTTGGTCTTGAGCATAATAGTCGTCCGCTCACCCTGATATGTGGATTGGTATTGCATTCCCCCATTCTGTTGTATCCCCGCTCTCCTTCTACATACTCGAGAGATGTGCCCTATCTGTCGACACACCCAACACTGAAGTGGTCCTCCCATTGATCTCTGGTAGCCCCTTGAAAATTCCTCTGGGCCCTGCTTCATCTGATGGCCATAACTTCTTCCCCTAGGTGCTCCTCCTCTTCCTCTGAACTCTTGGTGCATGAAGCCTCCTCCCACGGGTTGCTGTCTGTACTGCGCATGCGGTACACATGTTCATTCTGCGCTTGTTAACATCGCCCCTGCCATAGTATATTTTGACAATTTCCTCTCCACTAACTTCGCATCTACCTGCTTTCTTTTCTTATGCTTCTTTCTCGTGTTCTCTTGCAAAGGAGTACCTACTCCTTTGACTTTCTGAGCTCCTGCTGATCGTCTCTCTGCACTAGATCTGTAACCACCTTGTAACCTTGTAACCTGTTTGCTCACTCACAGGCACATCGGCCCGTATCAGCTACTCTTTTTCTTACCTCAGGCGCCTCTCCTCCTCCAGCCACGACCTGAATGCCTACTCCCTCTGACCCTATTGTATCCCGCCGATCATCCCTCAGCTCTGAGCCTGTGACCACCTTGCTACAATTCAGAACTACCACCTCATTTCCGGCCTCAAGCACCTGGACTCCTCCAACCACAATCTAGAGAACCTACACCCTCGGACTCGTTTGACTTCTCCAAGCTGTCTCTCACCACTGTCTTTAGTCCACCTTGGATGACATCCCCAATTTGGACTTCCCAACTTGAATCCCCTACACCTGCTCCGACTGACCCTATGCGATCTGCCACCTCTCCTTCCCCCTCCTCCTCTCCCTTCTACTCTCCTCTGTCCTCCTTATGCCTAGTCCCCTTCACAATCCTCTCCCCCATTCCCCCAGCCTCTCCCCTTCCCCTTATCACCGTCCTTACCTTCTCTAGCCCCCCACTACCTACTACGCTGCCCTCATGAACATTGCTCTCTGGAACGCCAGATCCATCTGTAACAAAACAGCGGCTACCCTTGATCTATTCTTCCGTCTCAACCTTCATTTCCTCTGCCTTACTGAAACCTGGATTCCTCCTAATAACACCTCTGTCCCTGCTTCCTTAACAACCTCCTCTTCCTCTTTCCTCCATACCACCCGTCCCTCTGGCTGTGGTGGTGGCGTTGGTCTCCTGTACCATTCCATTCTCCTCCTCTTCTTCCCCAACTCTCCCCTCTTTCCCTTCCTTCGAATTCCTATACAAGTCATTCTCCTCTCCCCACCCTATTTCCTTCATGATCATCTATCGTCCCCCTGGTCCTCTCTCCTCCTTCTTTAATGACCTAGATCACCTCCTCTCACTGATTTCTCCCTCCCCCTCTCCTCTAACTGTACTTGGTGACTTTAATATTCATCTTCCCTCTCCCCCCCAATCTTCTCCCCTCCTCTCCATCCTTGATTCCTACCTCCTCTCCTCCCTTCCTTCATCCCCGACGCACTCCTCTGGTTCCACACTTGATCTCATCTTTAACTCCTCCTATCCCTCCTCCCCTGTCTCTTCTCTTCCTGTTTATCTCTCTGATCATGCCTTACTCTCGTTCTCCCTTTCTCCTCTCTCACCCCCACTAAGTCTAATCCCTTTCCTCCGATCTACTCACGTCGCGACCTGCGTGATTTCGACACTACCCTCTTCTCTGACACTTGCTCTTCTCTTCCATCTCTCCAAGACTTTGCACTACTCTCTCCTGATGACGCTCTCTCTTCCCTCTCATCCTCTATCACCGCTACCCTTGACCATCTCTACCCCCTTTCTCTCTTCCGCCATACTCAGAAACCTTCTCAACCCTGGCTTACTTCCCATCTCCGCTCTATGCGATGCCTTCTCAGACGATTAGAGAGACTCTGGCTCAAAGCTCCCTCGCTTTCAAATCAATACTCTTCTCCTACCACGCACTTTACAATTCTTGCCTTGCAACGGCCAAATCCTCCTACTATTCTAACCTTCTTCAATCTCAAGCCTCCCATCCTCGTCGGATTTTTCAAACTCTTTCCCGCCTTCTATCTCCTCGCACCCCTGATCCCTCATCCAATTCCACACTTTCTCACTCTGATTTGGCCAACTACTTTTCCTCCAAAATCATCACACTCAGGCAAAAAATTAACCCCCTCTCTGACTACCTTCCTCCTCCTCCCCTCTCTCGTCCCCTCTCCCCTCCCTATTCCATCATGTCTGTTTTCTCAGCTGTTTCCCCTTCTGATGTCGGCTCTCTTCTTTCCAAAGCCCACCCCACGTCCTCCCCTCTGACCCTCTCCCCTCCGCTCTCCCTAAGATTTATCCTCTCATTATCCCTTACCTTACCACTTTCTTCAACTCCTGCCTCTCCTCATCTACCTTTCCTTCTGCCTTCAAACATGCAACGATTATTCCTATTCTTAAGAAACCATCTGCTGATCCACTGCTCACTGCTAACTACAGACCTATCTCTCTTCTGCCTTTCCTTTCTAAACTCCTTGAACGCCTTGCCTACTTGCAACTCTCTTCCTTTGTCTCTACTTCCTCTCTCCTTCCTCCTTTCCAATCAGGCTTCCGTTCCAAACATTCCACTGAAACTGCTCTCACCTATATTCTCAACTCACTCCTCTCTACTCGTCACGCTAAGCAATCCTCTATTCTTATTCTCCTTGATCTCTCTGCAGCTTTTGACACTGTCGATCACCCACTCCTGCTCCTCACTCTCTCCTCCTTTGGGTTCTATGGCCCTGTTCTAAAATGGCTATCCTCCTACCTTTCTGCCCGTTCCTTTGCTGTTTCATGGGGAGGCCAGACCTCTCCTTCCTTACCTCTAAATTACGGTGTTCCCCAAGGCTCTGTACTTGGTCCATTCCTCTTCTCTCTTTACACCTCCCTCATCGCCCCTGTTATCTCCTCCTTTGGCTTCTCCCATCATCTCTATGCTGATGATACTCGGCTCTTTCTCTCTTTCTCCTCCTTCACACCTGACCTCCATCTTAAACTCTCCTCTTGTCTCACAGCCATCAAGAACTGGATGTCCTCCCGCTTTCTTTCCCTCAACACCGTTAAAACCGAAGTCCTTTTCTTCCCCTCTAATACTCTCCCCCCTCTCTCCCCTCCCCCTTTTAACCACTTTCCTCCCTCCGATCTACCTATCTCCACCCATGCTCGCAATCTAGGCATTCTATTTGACTCCTCTCTCTCCTTCTCGCAACACATTTCACTCACCTCCCGCACCTGCCGATACCACCTCTACAATATTCGCAAAATCCGCCCCTCTCTCACATTCCACGCTACCAAACTACTAATCTCCTCGCTCATTTTTTCCCGCCTCTTCTACTGCTCCTCTCTAATCTTCGGACTTCCCTCTTCTCAGCTTGTCCCTCTTAAAACCATATACCACTCTGCCATTAGTACCCTTTGTCTCCTTACCTCACGGGACTCCATCTCCTCTTCGCTCTCTCACCTTGGCTGGCTACCTTTCCACCTACAACTAAAATTCCACTTTCTCTGCCTTGTTTTCAAATCCCTCCATGGTCTTGCTCCTCCTTATCTCTCCTCCCTTCTCTCCTTCTACTCCCCCTCTCGCTCACTTCACTCCGCTGACCACTTCCTTCTCACTGTGCCTACTTCCCCCTGCGCTTCCTCCCGGTTCCGCTCCTTCCACCTTCTTGCTCCTCTGCACTGGAATCTCCCCCTCCCAATCCGCTCTTCCTCTACCCTCACTTCATTTCGCACTTCCCTTAAATCCCTCCTTCTCCATTCCCCACCTTGAAGCCCCCCCTACCCTCTCTACTCCCCCCTGTTTCTCCCTTCTTTTAATTCCTCTCTCCCCTCTCGCATTACATTCTTTCTCCCTTCCTTATACACTTATTCTATTTTTCCCCTGCCCCCCTGAACACTCCTATTCCCACTCCCCCCACCCTCTCTCAGTTAATTGCTCTGTTTTGTAGAATGATTCAAGTTGTAATCTGGCTCATAATGTTAATTGTTATTATTTCTTTGTATTTGTTGTTCCATTGTACAGCGCCTTGGTGAAAGGCGCTCAATAAATCAATCAATCAATCAATTAGTCTACAATTGTGTTCTATAGTAAATTGAATTTCGCAGCACAGTTTGGCCTTCATCCCCACAAACCTCTTAGGCTGTCTTTGCACCTGTTCAGGTAACCCCTGACATAATATATGATAGAATAATCCCACTGTTTCATCCCACGGATCCTGCGTCCCATGTCTCTTTCTCTTGGATAGCCTGAATATATTCAAGGGGTTCTTGTCTTCCCCCATTTTGCATGCCATAATTGTGCTAATGTCCGAAGTGTCTGGATACTGTACCCTTAGAGTGGGCCATATGGCCGCTCAGCAATTGTTGAATGGCGTACAATTGTGTGCCGTGTTGTGTGCGGTTACTCCTGGGTAACCATCCCTTTTCCACACATCGTCTGCAACCTCCCCAAGAATGGCTGAAAGTAAGCTCTTCATGTCACTCACCGCTAATGTCGTCCTTGCTATCAACCTTTCTATCTCATATATCCACTTCCCAGCTCAATGATGGTAACTTATACCTCAAATTATCCTTGCCGGTCTGTTGCCATGATCTATATTGAGGTTGCCCTTCTCTAATAGTGGGCACTGTGTCAGTCCTATCTCTCCATTTGTCTCCCCTTGTCTTTGGTGGCAATAAATGCCCTGGTAATTTTTCCCTTCCTTTATCCTGGAAGATCTCTAAGCCTTTGTGTGTATGGGGTAATGCTGTCTGTGCTGGGCGATATGTCCCTAGAGCGCTGCAATATTTCCCTCTGTCCTCCCTTAGTCCGCCCATGCTTTTATCGTCTCACCACATTGTCTCTCTGTCCGGGCTCTTCCCTCGGGAACTGTGGAAGGGCTTGCCTTCTCCCTCGTCCTCATTCCCCAATAAGTCATTATCGGATCCTGTGTCCCCAACAGTGCTGTCAAAGTTCTCCTGGAAACTAAACCTTCTCAACACTGCACCTTCCTGCTGCCTCTCTTCTAAGTGACCTATACTTCTGCACTCCCCCCTCACGGAGGAAGCGATCTTGTCTCTGTCCATCCTGGGGGTAGCCCTGCTGAATTTCCTGCCTCGATCTCGCTCTCCTCTCCCTTGCTTCTCTCTCTCTCTCGTCGACGTCACTAAAACGTGGTAAACCCATCTTTACTTGCACTTATAGCACGCCTATCCTCTTCTGTGCTCCATTGCTCTTTCAGCAGCTCTACCTCCAACTTTCTCCTGTCCTTTTTTTTTTGCACTTGCCTTTCCCTTCTCCTTGCCATGTCCTCAAGCTCTCTGTCTCCATGCTTCCCACTCCTCTCGTGCCTCTGTTTTCTGCTTCTCCATATGCACTCTTTCGTTCTCTTCCTTCTCTTCTGCTTCTTCGATTATCGCTTCCCATTCTTCTCGCTTCATCTGTGTCTTTACACCCTGCAGCTTCTTTGTTAGTGCCTCCCGTCTCTCCTGCTACTGTGAGAATCCTGAAGGTGTCTCACCCGCTAGTCCCCAGAGATCTGTCATCCAGGTGGCCAGGACACGGCCATCGCTATTGGATCCAGTTCCTGGGGGTGGACTAGTGGGGGGAGGATCACCTGGAGGGGAGCCTTTGGGGAGTGGAAGTGAGACACAGATGGACGAGATGCAGTACCCCATTCCCTGTAACACCTTTTCCCCGTCCTACCCGGTAGGACATTGAGAAGCTCCACCCCACTCAACCTTTTCCGACACAAACACTTTCTTGCACAGAGAAAGACAACGGACTAACACCAGAGCAGTTTAACTGACATGTCCCAACACAAGGGTCAGGCACAACACAAGTATCAGGCAGAGTCAGGAAATTGACCAGAACCACACACACCTGACAACCCTTTACCTTCCCCAAAGGGATAAAAGGCGGAGCACGAGAGCACATAACGAGCAAAGCCGAAACGCACAAAGGGACAGCTATTCCAGACCGGCAGTAGAAGAGGGGGAGAAAAGCATCAAGAACTGAAAGGACGACGAGGAGGGAGTTGCCCTTGCCAACTCATAATCGCTAAGCCTTCCATAAAGGAATTACAAGACCGGGGAGTACAGCTGGCGGGTGGTGTGACAGGTGTCAACGTTGCATGGGGGCCTCCCGCATGGATAACACAGGCGGGGAGGCACGCTAGCTACTGTGGTACCGTCCTTGACTCCAGAGACAAACAGACCAGTAGGTTCAAGACAACCTGTGATGGTCGTAACTTGCTCACCTCTTAGCTTTAGGTTTATAATGGGCGTTTTTCTCACCCATGCATACAGTTTAATAAACACCCTTGAACTGTGATCACTTGTGTCTGTCTTTACTGTTGCCACCATGAGTTCCTCACACTACCTCCCCATCTAGTTTAAGCAATATCTCTCAGCCTACCCACTTGTTTGGAACTATGGGTTCCTGTCCCTCCATGCTTCCCTCTTTCCCTGTGTCATTTTCTTTCAATCATGCCTGAATCTTGCTGCGCTCCTAGCTTTTGCCGCCTGCGCTTTGCGCTCCCCTAGTCGCTTGTTCGCTCTCGTCTTGCCCCTCCTTTTTGCTATATGCTGGAGATGCAAATATGGGATTGGTATAACCTGCCGCTGCTCTTAATTCCATCGCCGGGTATAGTCCCTGGGCCCTCGCTGCTGCACCTTTGCTTTTGCATTTAGGGGGAGGAGGAAGGGCCGAGAGCTTTTCGTCTGCAACCTCTTGCTGCCTCAGCATCCAGTGTTGCAGCGCCAATTCCCTCTCATCATCCTGAAACATTTTCCATAACTCAAATGTAGCCATTTTTTTGCTAAACTTCTTCCACTGAAAGCCTTGTGTATATATGCATGTAATGGTTGCTGCACACATTTGGAGAAGCTCCCCTCGCTTGGCCGTGGCTTCGACAGTTTGCCCTCTGTACCTCATGTCTATTCCACGCTATATTTACAAATCTTGTCCTTATAGCGTGGAGGGGCTTGCACACATGTTGTAGGGTTGTGTCCCTCATACCTTTACTTGAATACATTATCTCAATACTTGACCCCAGGTTTTCCACACTTCCACCTTTACCAAATACACTTGTTTTATTTCACCTTAACACCAAATGTCAAAATAGCTCTCAAAGCCACAAAAATCACCAGCCTCTCTGGCTCGCAACCAATACCCTGGGATTGCTCCGCACCCCACCTCCTATGCAATTTGCTGCCTCAAAGGCGCAACCAACAGTCCTGCGCATGCACCTTTTGCGCATTGCCCCCAAAGCACAACTTTTTCAAGCCTCGATTACCGTTCACACCCATCCAAAAATCTCTGCACCCCTCACGCACTCCAAGTCCTATACAACAACCTGATTGGTGACGACTGGAGAAAAAGACAAATTGCCAATACTTGCCCCTTCAATGTGCTTACCAAAACATTTCCCAAACTGCGCTAACACCCCAACAGGGACAAACAACATGTACATGCCCGTCTTTCTGCCTCCTAACAGGGGAAACCAATAATCCCTGTGTTCAATTTGTACCTACAGCGTTGCCTTGTAGATAAAACGCCTCCTCGAGACTTAACCAGAAGAACACCTTCCGCGATACAACCTAGTTTCACCTGCAAAGCCCTATACATGGGAATACCATCATCCATGACTCGAGCTACAGCGCCCAACCCACAGGAAATCCACCATTTACATAACTTCTGCCATCCGTACCCTCAAGCCAATCGTCTAGGACAGCTGCCAAAACTGATCACCCCAAGATCAAATATTCCCTAACCGCAAACAAATAACATCCAACTCCACTTCTTGCCACCCCCAAATCGCACAACAGCACCCAGCAACCAACATCTGTCCATCCCTTCCCCTGATTGCCATATGGCTGAGTCTATGCTTACACTTCGTGATCAGCTGAAGTCGTTCGGCCACCGGCTCTCCAACAACCTGCCACTTTGCCTTTCCGGTCTGCTGGTCGCCCCACGGAAAGTGTGCAGGACATTCTCCAAGGCGGTACCTGAGGACCTCGTTGAGATGTTGGGACGGCAGCTATCCGTCCTCTGCTACCACTTTGTATAGTATGCCCTAAAACATGGGGGCTTGCATAAATGATATAACAAGTCAGCAGAGTATCTAAGGCCCATCAGAACCTCCTCTGGCAATAACGGAGGACTCAGCCATGGGGCAAGGTTTACTGTGTTTTATTTTCCAATAGACAGGGATCATACCGTAAATCACAAATCTCCGGCAATCACAGTTCCTGAGCCGGTGTCACACGGTTTTGCACCCTACTGACGTCACACACCTCAACTCCATCCCAAAAAACCTAAGGGATATCCCAATGGGTTAGCTTGAGTCTATTACTTATAGAGCCAGTATACATTTGAATCCTCATTGGTCTAGCATGTCAGGTGGCTTCACCTGAGAGTTCAACAAAAAACGATCTATTACATTGTTGCAGGATCGCCTGAAGACCATTGGCCTGTGCAACATTCTACACCACCCCATGATCAGAGCATTTGCTAAAGCGGGTCCTCGCAGACATGGGAACCTGTTCTGTTCTCAGCGCTCAATGTACCTTTTCAAGGTAATGGGAAGGCCTGTGTGTCCCCATTATTGCCACTGATCTGATCACCTAGCCTGAGAGAGTGCCTTCAGGTTGCAATTTCTGGTGGGCAACGCATGTGTCAGTCATCTCTGCTTCACTGGGAACTGCTTATCTTCTCACCACGAGTAAATAGCCATGTTGCGGCTCAGAAACATCCACCGGGGAGCCATTTTTTAAAGGTTTCAGATCCGTTCCTTGTGCAGGAAATGTTGACCCTACTAGAAAAAGGTGCTATAGAGCCAGTACCTGTAAAGGAGAAGAACAAAGGATGGTATTCTCCATATTTCGTAATCTCCAAGAAGGACGGAGGACTGAGACCCATTTGGACTTGAGATACTTGAATAAGTTCCTCAGGAAGCATAAGTTCAAGATGGTCACACTTTCTCAGATCCTTCAGGCCCTCCAGCTCCAGGATTGGATGGTGTCATTGGACCTTCAGGATGCTTATTTTCAAGTGACAATCCATCTCAAGCACAGATGGTACCTGATGTTCGCTGTTGGCGCTTCTCATTCTCACTTTTGAGTTCTGCCATTCGGGCTGACATCCGCCCGAGGGTTTTCACCAAACTGATGGCGGTGGTGGCAGTGAGTCTCGGGAGAGCAGGGATTCACGTCTACACCTACCTGGACGATTGGCTTATCAGGGCAGGTTCTCCCGAACAAGTCCTGGATCATCTCAGTGTGACCTGCTACTCTCTCCAGAGACTGGGCTTCTCCGTCAAATAAAAGAAGTCCCACATGATACTATCTGATTAGCTCCAGTTCGGCGGGGCTGTACTGGATACATCCTTGGGAAACACCTTGCCACCCGAGGTGAGGGCTGAAGACATTCTGTAGATGGTCACCAAATTTCAGAGTGCCCAGCGTCTCCCGGGTTTCGACTTCTTGAGGTTGCTCAGCCTCATGGCATCCTGCGTTTTCCTGATGCCAGAGGCTCGCCTGAGAATGAGATCCCTTCAATGAGATCTCAGGACACAATGGTCTCAATTCTCGAACAACATGTCAGACCTACATCAGGTTCCAAACAGGGTCGCACAGGATCTCCTGTGGTGGACCTGCAAGGACAACATTCTGAAGGGAGAACCTTTTTGGCAACCATGACTAGAGATAGCAGTAGTTACGAATGCCTCACTCATTGGGTGGGGGCCCACGCCAACAATCTGACAATCATTGGTCTCCATTAGATTCCAAACTACACATCAATCATTTGGAGCTGATAGCAATCAGACTTGGTCTGAAGGCTTTTCTGCCCTCTGTATGGGGAAAGAATGTCCTGATAATGATGGACAACACAGTGGCCATGTACTACTTCAATAAGAGAGGTTGTTTAGTGTCATTACCACTGTGCTGAGAGGCAATGCAGCTCTTGTACTGGGCAATTCAAGAAGGAATCTCCCTGTCTGCAGTTCACCTAGCCGGGGAGGAGAACACAGCGACTGACATTCTGAGCAGGCAGAGCACAGTTTCCCACAAGTGGGGACTAGTTCAGGAAGTCCTTCAAGAGATCTTCACCCTTTGGGGAACCCCTCAAGTGGATCTGTTTGCGACCAGTGTCAACCAGAAGTGTGAACTGTACTGCTCCAGGGCATTTCCCCAAAGAGGAGCTCTACGAGACACATTTGTAGTGGACTGGGAGTTTCCACTCCTGTATGCGTTTCCTCCAGTCCCCTTCATTCCGCAAGTCATCATGAAGTTGAGAAAATTCGGGAAACCCATGATCCTAATGGCCCCGGATTGGGCCAGGAGGACATGGTACCCAGACCTTCTGGACATGTCCATCTGCCCTCCAATACATCTTCCACAAACAGAGGACCTTTTCAGCAAGAGGAGCGATGTGTTCTCCATCCAAAGGCCAAGACACTCAGCCTTCATGCATGGTTTCTGAGAGGCTGAGGTACAAGGATTGGGAACTCGCGGATGACATAATGGAGATTTTGCTTTTGCCAGAAGGCCAACAACGAAGTCTTGGTAGCGCTGCCGTTGAAACAAATTCTGCAGCTGGACAACAATGTGGACCCTTTGCTATGCAAAACACCAGAGGTGTTATCTATTCTGCTGGACTTGGCCAGTCTGGGGTTACAGATTGGGGAGAAAAAGTAGCAAAGCGAAAAATGAATGGGCACCACAATGTTAATCTCTTTTCAAAGAATTCAAAAATGGTAGAGTTGATCAAAAAACTGTTTCAAAATTAACTCTGGAGTGTTCAGGAGCTGACTGTGAGGAGTCAGGAGACACTCTGACTCAAAAAATCTGTTTAGCAAAAGTATGGATAACCGTACCGAGCCACACAGTCGCTCTCTGTTTGTACCCAACTAGGGATATGAGAGTTCATAGTTTGTAGGACGCAGGTATAAACTTTCTTGTATTCAAGTGTATTCTGTATAAACCAAAACTCAAAAAATCAATCTAGGCCGGATTGGGACCATTATAATTATATAAATTGTAATTATAGGTTATTTGGCAGCGTTTTTCCATTTTCCAGCACGTGTCTGAGGAAACGTCCTATTTTAAAATACCTTTGGTGATACAATTTCTAAAGAGACTCACTAACATGTTCCCTCAATCTCCTTTTCAGGTTCCTGTTTAGGACCTTAATCTTGTTTTAAAGTTTCTCATGTGTGCACCATTTGAACCTCTCCATTCATAATAACAATAATAATAATAATTTAGCATTTATATAGCGCTACAAACCCTCAGGTATCTGAGCGCTGCTTATTATTACCCACGGTGTGTGGTGCTCATTTATCGACCTTGGAAGAATGAAAGGCTCAGTTTGGCCCTGCCGGGGTTCCAACCTGCGCCAGCAGGCTCTGCACTTATACCAAAGTGAGCGCTCTACTCGCTGTGCTATTTGACCGGCTCATGTCCCTTAAAACTACTAACATTAAAAACCATCTTGTTGGTAGTGCTAACATCATGTAGAAATGGGGTGATTTGTGAATGAATTATTATTATAGCACATTCCATTATCATTTGTGATTAGAAATCATTTTATTTTTCTTCCTGTAAAAAATTGTACTTTGTATATTTTATATTTGGATTTTATGTAAATATGTGTAAAGTTTCATGTTTAAACTAAATCACATTAATAAATAAATGTCATAGATTCACATGCGCCCTCCCACCTCCCTTCTGAGGCTACTCGAGTTGGGCAGTCCGTCACTTGACTTTATGATCT
Source organism: Ambystoma mexicanum (assembly GCF_040938575.1). Taxonomy (NCBI): domain Eukaryota; kingdom Metazoa; phylum Chordata; class Amphibia; order Caudata; family Ambystomatidae; genus Ambystoma; species Ambystoma mexicanum. The sequence goes on from NC_090921.1 coordinate 313,393,516, forward strand.
AATCTGAAGCTGGCTGCCTGGGGCGGAGCTAACTAAAGGCCTAATACCTCATTGGCTGGGAAAAAAGAACCATAATGAGGTGGTTAGGCTCCAAAATGAAGTCTTATAAGGCTGTATAAGCAATGTAATTTCTTTATTTCTAACCAACCAATACCTTGAGATTGGCTTCTTCCCCCTCGGGTAAAAGCAGACGCTCCTCGATTCCTTACGTAGTTTGTGATTTCTCATGGGGTTTATGATGCACCACAGCCCAACTAAATTACATTATCTGAAGGTCTTGAAATATCTAAAGCTGGAAGTCCGCTATTGGAATTATAGCTAAAATACACTGGGCCCTGTGGGGGCTTTCTACTGCAAATGACTGTAATAATAGGGCAAAATGGCATAGGGACTTCACCAAGCCAATGGAAGATAAAGTCTAGGAATCTCTTTTCACTAGGGCCTGGAAGTCGTCTATCTGTACCTCAATTGTGAAAA